>NC_143140.1:47201471-57201471 GCF_059928025.1 Delphinapterus leucas
AGTAGCTCCCAGGTCTGTCTTCTGTCCATTCCCACAGTCATTACCCTAGGTTAGACCACCATCTCTTATCTGATGTGCTGCAAAAGTCAGAACTAGTCTTCCTCCCACCAACCTGCTTCTCCTCAGTTTTTCCTTTGCATTGCAGTCTGAGTGATCATTTTTAAATGGAAGTAGAAGCATTTTACTCTCTGGCTTAAAACCTTTCACTGGCAGCCCACTCTCTCATGATGAGGTCTAAACTCTTCAACGTGGCTTATGAGGCCTTTCTTGCTGCAACCCCTGCTTATTCCTAAAGTTTTGGCACTACTCCACTCCTACTCCATCCCCCTAAAAACTCCTCCATCTTCCAGTCCTTCATTCATTTCCTAGAACTCACTAGGCTCTTTTTTTGCCTCTGGGGCTTTACACAGACCCTTCCCTCAGCCTGGAACACTGTCCCACCTTCCTCCCCTCACCAGCCCTCACAGTCTAATTCTTACTCATCCTTAGAGTTTCAATTTAGAAATAATTACAGACACATGGCCTTCCTCACGCGATTAGGTCCTGTCCTTTTGCCATGAGCTCCTATAGTACCTTGTACCTCCCAGATTATAACACAAACTGCCCTTGAAATATTTATTTTCCCCCAACATATTGGATACTGTGTGAGGGGAGGGACTTCTCTGACCCCTTCCCATCTGTATCCCTAGAGCTTATCATAATGCTGCACACCTATTAGGTGTTTAAGAAGGTAATGTATTTTTGTATTATTTTGTATTGGACTATATTTTTTGCTTTTATTTTTTTATGTAATGTATATTTTTGTATTTTGTAATTTTTATGATGCATATTATTTTGTATTATTTTTGTATTTTGTACTTTTGTGTTTTCTGGTTATTTTAAAACCATGAGTGTGTATAACTTTTAAATCAGAATGCAGATATTTTAAAAAAAGGCACAAGCTTATAGATACAGAAAGCAGATTGGTGGCTGCCAGAGGTGGGGGGTGGAGGATGGGAGGTAGACAAAATGGTTGAAGGAATTCAAAAGTATAAACTTTCAGTTATAAAATAAATAAGCCCTGGGGATGTAGTGTACAGCATGGTGATTATAGTTGATAGTACTATATTGCTATTTGAAGGTTGCTAAGAGAATACATCTTAAAAGTTCTCATCATAAGAAAAAAATTCTTTATGTATGGTGTCAGATGTTAGCTAGACTTATTGTGGTGATCATTTCACAGTATCTACAAATATTGAACCATTATGTTGTATACCTGAAACTAATATAATGTTGTATGTCAATTATACCTCAGTTTAAAAAAAAAAGAATGAAGATATTTACATTTTGGGGGGAAAAAAAGTACCTTCTCTTCCTTACATTCTAAGTGGGAAGTTATCACATGAAATATATTTAAATGATGTATTTAGTATGGTTACCATAAACAGAAGAATTACTATTATGTTTTCCCCAAAAATCATGCATTAGTCTTTCAAATTCACACATTAAAAAAAACCCCTTTCCCAAACATTTTTTGCTTTTTTTCTGATCGTAAACATCTTGAACAAAAATCTTTCTGTATATCTCCATGTATTTCCTTAGAATAAATTACTAGAAACTGGGCCTCTTTGGACAGATGATAGACATTAAAAAAAATCTTTTGGGGCTTCCCTGGTGGCGCAGTGGTTGAGAGTCCTCCTGCCAATGCAGGGGACACGGGTTCGTGCCCCAGTCCGGGAAGATCCCACATGCCGCGGAGCGGCTGGGCCCGTGAGCCATGGCCGCTGAGCCTGTGCGTCCGGAGCCTGTGCTCCGCAGCGGGAGAGGCCACAACAGTGAGAGGCCCGCATACCGCAAAAAAAAAAAAAAAAAAATCTTTTGGATACATATATGCCGTATTATTTCCCAGGAAGATTGTGCCCTGTATGCTCCTACTGAAACGGTATAAGAGTATTTCACAAACCCTCCCCACAATCCTGGATATTGGATAAATTTGTTAAATCTGCTAAGAAAATGCTGCTTTTTATTCTTTGTGCTGTTTGCATTTCTTTGACTAATAATATGATTATAGAAGTTTAAAAAAATATATTATTAGACATTTCTTGCTAAATTACCTGCGCACGCCCTTTGCCTGTTTTTTCTATCGAGATATTTGCTTTTTTCCTATTGAAATATCAGAAGTTTTAAAATATTTATAAAAGATACTCAGCATTTGTTTATAATAAGTATGGAAACTATTTCCCCTCATTGTCATTTGTTTAATAGTGAAAATAATATTGTATTTTCAAATATGCATATATTCTGTTTAAAAAAAGCTTTATTGAGATATAATTCATATACCATATAATTCATCCATTTAAAGTGTACAATTAAATGGTTTTTAGAATATTCAGAATTGTGCAACCATCACCACAATTAATCCTAGAACATTTTCATCACCCCCAAAATATACCCTATACCCATTAGTAGTCACTCCACATTTATCCTGGGATCTCCCACAGTGGTAAACCCACGCCCCCCACCCCCTGCCACTAAGGAACCACTTATCCATTTTTTGTCTTTGTAGATTTGCCTATTTTGGACATTTCATGTAAATGGAATCATATGATATGTGATCTTTTGTAACTTTTCTTTACTTAGCCTGTGTTCAAGATTCATCCATGTTGTAACATGTGTCAATACTTCATTCCTTTTTATTGCTGAATAATATTCCATCGTATGAGTATACCACATTTTATTTATCCATTCATCAGTTAATGGACATTTGTGTTGTTTCTACCTTTCAGCTATTGTGACTAGTGCTGCTATGAATATTCATGCACAAATTTTCATTTCAACACCTATTTTCAATTCTTTTGGGTATATACCTAGGACACGAACTGCTGAGTCATGTGGTAACTCCATGTTTAACCTTTTGAGGAACTGCCAAACTGTTTTCCAAAGTGGCCACACCATTTACAATCCTACCAACTATGTACGGGTGTTCCAATTTTTCTACATCCTCACCAACACTTGTTATTTATTGTCTGTTTTGTTTTCTGTTTTTAATTTTAGCCATCTTAGTGGATTTGAAATGGCATCTCATTATAGCTTTGGCTTGCATTTCCCTATGGCTCATGTTAAGCATCGTGTCCTGTGTCTATTGGCTGTTACCTGCTTTTCCTTTTCTTTGAGGCACTTTTGGTCACACAGAGATTTTAAATTCAAATGCAGTTTTGATTTAAATATGGACAGATGAATAAATACCACATCAAAATTTTAAGTGTCAAGATGAATTTTTCAAAAATAAATGGTATTAAAAAAGTAAATCTATTAATGATATTTATTAAAATAAGTATAATCCAGTTGATACTTTTTTGATTTTCCAAACTGTGGCATATTCTTACTGAGCATTGCACTTACCGTGAAGAGCTCCTCTGGGGGCTTATTTCCGTCTAGCTCAATGAGATACTGGGAATCGTGTTCAGCCATTACTTCCTGCAGATGATCAAACACAAGCCTCATCATTCAAGATCATTGGCAAAAGATCAGAATCTTAATATACCATGAAGAAATATTTAAAGCTAAATTATTTGCTTTATACTTGACATAATAGATGTTATTTTCAGGAGAGCTTTTACAAAAGCCTAAACTAGTCTTCTTACCTTGAATTTTCCTCTTTCTGTTTTTTCCATTTTTCTCTACAGTGAAGTCTTAGAGTCTTTCCCAACAGAAGTGTTTTGGGGCATCTATCTCTCCGTATGTATTCATAGAATAATTTCTACCAAACTGCTAGCTGAAGAATGGGGTTGGTTCATTTCACTTTTTATTCCCCTGGCTGTGGGTGATGTTCAGTATCCAGATATCCATCTCTGTAAACTGCCAAACCATAACCTCTGTGCAATTTTCCGTTAGACTCTTTCTTCTGCTTAACTTTCATGGAGAATCTTTAGCCCTTATCTGCCATATGGTTTGTAAATGTTTTGCCTTTCTATGATTTATCTTTTGACTTTGTTTATGGTATCTTTTGCAATATAAAATATTTTTATGATGAAATCTGTTCTCATTGTTTCTGGATTTCCTTCCTTGCTTAAATTAGATTTTCTCTATCTCAAGGATATATTAATATTCTTATAAATTTTCTTCCACTATTTTTTTTACTATTAAAATCTAAAATCCAAGGGATTTTATTTTTTGACATTGGCAATGTTGAACTGTATCTGAGTCTTGTGTTCCCAGAAAGTAGGGATGGTGGGGAGATAAGACCCACCTCCACCTTTCCTTCCTCAAAGACTCAGATAAGATCCATCTCCATCTCTTTTCATGATTCCCATAGGACCTGAGGATGGCTCCCTTGTTTACCTGCCTCCATAAAACCCCAGCCCCCTTACTTTTCTTTGAGAAAGTCCTCCTTAATGAACATTCTCCCTGTTGCAATCGTCTGAACAAAATCATCTCCTTAAATGTCCAGTACATTTTGTCTTTCATAATACTGCGCAAGGTCAGGTTCTAAGTATTTCTTTTCTTCTAGACAGAAGGCACACTATGTCTGCATTATTTATTTAACCATAAATAACCATGTTCTGAACAAGGAAGTACATTATGCTTTTCTGCATTTCATATACTTTCCTTAAGCTAGATTCTTAAGAATGGACTTATTAAGTCTAAGGGTAGGAACAATCCTAAGGCTAAAGATTCTATACCAGGTCCGACCGGGAGTCAAGGTGGGATTTGAAGACAGGCGAGAATGAGGACTTAGCCTTGGATTACTCCTGAAGTAGGATATAAGCCAGAAAATGATGCAGGTTACTTTGCTCCCACTTGCTTTCCTCATGTCTTTTGAAGGAACACTGGATTTTGGTGGTATTGGCCTTCCAAGTGAATTGACATCTCAGCCAGGTCAGAGGAGACTGGAATTGCAGGCTCCTACCTTTGAAGGCTCTCCCACCTCCCTCCACACACACCAGCACCTTGGAATTACCTTACAAGGCAAGCTATATACTATTCAGCAAGCATCACCTAGGCCTAACGTCTAGGTTCTTGGCTTTGAAATTCTTCCTCTGCTGGCACCAGGGCACTCGATTCTTATCTATGCTTTGCTGTAGGGCTTAGAATTTTTCCACTTCTGGGCTTTTTTCAGACAAGCTGTCTAAAAACCACCATACTAATTTCTATTCCTTTCAGCAGGGTATGAGAGTGTGTGCTTTACCATATATACTTGCTAGAATTAGTAATTCTTATTCCTTGTTCATCTTTTAAAATTTGATCATGGAAATATCTCTTAATTTAGATTAGCCTTTCTTTATTATCAGTAAAGCTGAACATTTTTCTACAGGCTTGTTACTCTTTTGTCTTTCATTTTTGTGAATTGTCTGCTCATATTTCTTGCCCATTTATCATCGGGAGGGTAAGACCTTACAGGTTTTAGAAAAATCATTTCTATGACCTTTTTTTTCACATTAAAAAAATTGAAGAATAGTTGATTTACAATGTGTTAATTTCTGCTGTACAGCAAAGTGATTCAGTTATACATATATATACATTCTATTTTTAATATTCTTTTCCATTGTGGTTTATCACAGGATATTGGATATAGTTCCCTGTGCTATATAGTAGGACCTTGTTATTTATCCATTCTATATACACTGGTTTGCATCTGCTAACCCCAAACTCCCACTCCATCCCTCCCCCACCCACCCTCCCTCCCCTTTGTTAACCCTTGTCTGTTCTCTATGTCTGTGAGTCTATGACCTTTTACTATATCAAAGCTTTAAATCTTTTAGCATAGTTGATGTGGATATTTTTCAAGTTTGTTATCTTTTTATTTGAGTGAGGTGTTTTTTAAAAATTTATTTCCGGAAGCTTTACATGTAATGAAACGGAAGCTGTCATTCTTTTTCCTTTGTGATCTCATCACTTGTTCAGCTGACCATCTGTTAAGCATTTACCACTTGCCAGAATTTGGGCACTGCACTGGGCATTGGTGATGCTAGGATGTGAGACTTGGTCCCTATCCAACCCCCTGCCCATGAATATAGTTTTCTAATCTTCTGAATCTGATATTAATTATGCTTTATTTGATACCCAATGCCAGCCACTTAAGGAATATGTAGAATATTTTTGTTGAAGGAGAAAGAATATTATAGATAGACATGTAAATTACACTTAAGAAGCTATGTTTAAAGGCCGGGAATGGAAGAAGAAGAAGGGAGGAATCAAAGTCATACATAAGAAAACAAAAGTACTGAATCATTATGCTGTACACCTGAAACTAACACAATATTGTAAATCAACTGTATTTCAATAAAAAAAGAAACCAGTTTGGTTCTCAGTTTTTGGCGGGGGCGGGGTGGGCAATGGTGATGAAAATGATCCACTCATTTGTCTCTAAAAATATATAAACATTATAAAACAGCATGAAACAAATTCTTTTAGTTTCTCTATCAGATGGGAAGGGTAATTTGAGGACTGTTTTTTATTTTCTTTGTATTTCCATTGCTTAGCATGGTATCTGGCCAAATGCCAGATAATAAATGTTTGTTGAATAAATCTCCAACATAAATTGGGCAGAGTCTGCCCTGGATTTTTAACCATAAAAATATGCTTTTCAATAATCATAATTTCAGTAATCATACTTTTAAAATGCTAATTATTTTAATTAAAAATTTCCTATTATAATATATAATGCCCTTATCATGTTTGCAAATAATCATCTTTGAATGGGATAAACAGAGAAACCAGTCTGGGATAGCTCTTCTTTAGACTGCAATTTAACTAAATTAACAATTCCTTTTAGAATAAAAGATACACCTCAACTGTACATTTGTTTTGATAAACCCGTAAATGCTTTCACAAAACAATCTCTTGACATGGACTTTCCAACCTCCAACAATAAACAAATTCCCCTAATGACTTTTGAAAAATGCAATTTTCAGCAACATTCCTGCTTTGTGAGAGTAAAATAATATTGTTCTGTGAAACAGCTTTTGGAATGCAATCTTATTCTGATAGCATTTTACCAAGCTCAAGAGGAGGAGAATCAGGTAGATAATACATGAAGTGAAGAAATGTGAAAGTTATTTCAGGGATAAAACACAGATATCAACATTCCGATTTTCAGCAACATATCTTGTTCTTACTTCTAAAGGGTGAAGAATTATTTCCTTATAAAATTTAACAATGTGTTCGATATTTTCCAAATAATCCTCAGGCCTCTGAACTAGATGTTGAAGAATTTCAGCCACCACCTGCATTTCAGCAATAAATGCCTAAATGGAAAAGATGTTAAATATCTTTATGTTAATCGTTACTTTATTTACAAGTCATATCCCTCCCTCCTTATACCTAGATGCCCTTTTGGGATGAGAAGAAGGGAGAAGGGCAGATTAGAAACAGGATTTTTATTTTAGAGAGATAGAACACCCCTGAAGTTCCTTAATCAGATGGAATAAAGCTTTAAATTCACTTGGATACTTACTAATTTCTTTTTGCTCCCCAATAAGTAGGGAAGAGTAAAGGAATAACATCAGATTTTTAGAGACAAAGAAATTAGATTTTTTATGAATACTTGAGCTTGTAGCTCATTCATTCATTGATTCATTCATTTAGTAAAGCTTAAGTGCCTACTCTGTGCCAGACACTGTTCTAGGAGCTTGAGAGATGACAGGGAACAAAACTGGGGAACAGAACAGAACTGAGCCCTGGGGCTCAGAGAGCACATGTCCCAATTGAGGAAGACAGAGTATAAATAAGTAGACAAATAAATACATCACAGGTTAGGCTGTGGTTGTAAGAGCTAAGAAGAAAGATGATGCAGGGGAGAGGGAATGGAGAGTGATGGGAGAAGGTGGTCATGAAAGGGTTCTCTGAAGAAGTGACATTTGAGTAGAGCCACACAGATTTCTGGGGAAAGAATATTTCAAGGCAGAGGAAATAGTATGTGTAAAAGTTCTCAGCCCAAGGCCTGGTAGGCATTCAATATCATATTTATTATCTTATTATCATATTTATTATCTTAATTACAATGGTATGCTTTATTCAGGCTAAAATGACACACTTTTATTCCTATTTGCTGTGAGGTTCACCTTTTTTTAAAAATCTGGTATATAGATGCTGACTTTTATCTAATGCCTTATTTGCACAGGGAAGATTATTTTATATTTTTAAAATAAGAGTTTTTTAAAATTGAGATGTAATTGACATATAACATTACATTAGTTTCAGGTGTACAATATAATGATTCAATACAGTTGATCTTTGGGCAACGTGAATTTGAACTGCATGGGTCCACTTATAGGAGGATATTTTTCAATAGTAAATACCACACTACTACATGATCTGCGGTTGTTAGGATACGGAGGTTGGATTGTAAAGTTAACTTGGATTTTTAACTGCATGGAGGGTCAGTGCCCCAGCCCTGGAGTTGTTCCAGGGTCAGCTGCATTTGTACATATTGTGAGATGATCACAATAAGTCTAGTTAACCTCCATCATCATACATAGTTACAATTTTTTTCTTGTGATGAGAACTTTTAAGATCTACTCAAGTGAAAGAACAAATGCCAAAAATTCATTTAACCTATTAGTGAGGGAACCAACAGGATGACAAAGCTGAAGTATCTATAATAACTGAAATCAGAGTGCAAAATTTGATATCCTGCTTAGTATCCTACAGGGCAATAAAACTGTAGCCTTTGGGGCTTATCTTTTGCACTAGACAAATGATTTGCGATGTAGCCACCTACAAATTAACACCTGACTTCACAGAGTCTAGGCCCTAAGAGAAATAGTATTTATTCATAATAATTTAGACATTATAGAAATTATTTTAAATTATTAAACATTATAAATAAATAAATTTATAATAGAAATCACAGGTATATTTCAGTAGGGCAAGGACTGGCAAACTATGACCTGTCCCACCCCAGTAGGCTAAATCCAACCCATCACCTATTAACAGATTTCTTTACATCAATTTTCCTCATTAAGTCATGGTAGAAGATTCTTTTGAGGCCCTATTGCATTATGCTTACTAGTACTGAATTTAGGATTGTTGTATCAACATTATATGTGAAATTGGGCTATAGCTTTCTTTTCATGTGCTCTCTTTGTCAGAGTTTGAAATCGGGGTTATACTAACTTCATAAATTGGATTCTGACTGGGCTACCTTCTTCTCCATATTACACTTGTCTTATATGGCTCTAACTCCTCACTCTAGCTTACATAGTGCTTGACACATAGTAGGTGACCAGTAACTCTCTGTTGCTATGAAATGAAGCAGATTAGCTGTCAGGATATGGAGGGACTTCCATACTGACAAGAAGGATGACCTTAAACTTGATGACCTCTACATTATGATCTAATGGTTCTTGAAAACATGAAATATTTTTGCTATTTCCTCCAGACTAAATGAAAACTTGAAGAAAGTGTAATTTTCTCTAGTAGCTGCTATTTTTTATTATTTATACTATCATTTAATTTAATGATAGCAGTTTAAAAGTGTAGTATCTGGTATGGGGATATTACCTCTTCTTCTTCTTGCTCTTCTTCCTCTTCCCTTTCGTCTTCTCCTTTTCCTTCCTTTTGGGCTTCTCTCTTCTTTTTCCTGAGACTCTCAATGACTTCAGGATCCCACTGATCTCTTGTGAATATGTATCCTGTACTACTGTGCTGCCTTTGCCCCGAAATTCTTTGGCATAAATCATAGTCAGGACACTAAGGAACAACATTAGTAATTACATAAAACATTTTGAATATGCCTTTACTTCCTGTTCACATACTATGCAGTATCTAAACTCCCAAATTCCTCAAAACCCTGAGCCAATTCAATACTGTAAATGGCATTTTGAATCAGATTTTATCATATACCAAGAGAGGCACAAGATACAACTTTTCTGCTATGACAACGCTTTTCTTTACCCAACAGTAACACATGTGAGAAAGTATCAGAAGCTTTAAGACTAAAATAAAAAAAGAGGGTTAGAATAACAGTAGAAAGAGCCAGAGAAATAGAATAGAAAATCAATTTAGTCAGCAAAGGTACACAGGAGGATTCTGTCAGATTAGTTTGAAAAAGCTGAGAATGGATGAAAAAGGGGGAATAGCCACAATCTTATGACAAAAAAAATATGTCTTGTATTTATAGTATTTACTATCATTTACAGCTTTATGGATGAAGTATCTCATAAAATAGCATCAATGAATGGGACCTGAAAGGTCATCTAGTTTAGTCTAACCTTTTCATTTTGTAAATGAGAAAACTGAATCTGGATAGTAAAACAGGACAAAACCAAAGTCTATGAGTAATTTTCTCATTTCAAGTGCTTCCACGTGTGTAATATTTTACTCAATTCTTAAACTAACCCTGTAAGAGAAGTAATACAATATGATTAAAGCCATTTTGCAGACCAGAGAAGGACTGCTCTGGCAGGGTAAGGTCACAATGTCATGAGGGGAAACTACAACTCGGGACCAGGCCTTCTGATCTGTAGCCCATGCTCTGTGACACATTATTAATGATAAACTAAGGTTTTGAGCTGTAAATCCTGCTCTGAATATTTTTCACGATAAACTCTGGATGACGTTCTATAGTAGTGGTTCTCAAACATTAGAGTGTAACTGTATACAGAGGACTGTAAAAAAAAGATTTCTGCTTCCCCTGTGATTTATTAAGTCTGGAGTGAGGCTCAGACATTTTAACAAACATTGTCAGTGATTCTGATGCCAACAGTTCATGGATCACACTTTTGAGAAACAGGAAGCAAGAAACTTTAGAACTTTTCGTGCTCATTTTCTGATTTCTTTAGACTACTTCTATATGGAGATGGGATGGGTATTTACTGAGGCAAGACTTTTATTTAGGGTTTCTAATTTTTTCACAAAAAAAGATCTCAACCCATTCTGGTAATTTAAAAAACCACATGTATATTTGCCCTCATTCGGCAACCCAGAATACCCACATTGTGGGTCCTTGACAAAGACTATTGTCTCCTGTTTTCACTTATAGGAAGTGATTTATTAATCTTAGGGTGAATCTGAAGGTATGCCTGGGAGCAGTGATCCTCAAACTTCAGCAGCATCCATGTGTACTGGAGGGCTTCTCAACACAGACAGCTGGATGCTACCCCAACAGTTTCTGTAGTTCTGGGGTGCTCCCTGAGAGTTTGCATTTCCAACAAGCTTCTTGAGTGCTGCTAATGCAGTTGGCTCTCGGACCAAATTCTGAGAACCACTGCTGTAGCAGATCACTGGCCCTTAATGCGTTTTGTTTGTTTGTTTGTTTTTTTAGTATACAGACCTCTTTAGAATATGATGAAAGCCATAGGCTTTTGCTTCAGAAAAATGTCCATACACATAAAATTTGCATATAGTTTCAGAACGTTCATGGATGCTTAAGGATTCATGGATCCCAGGCTAAAAACTTCTGGTCTAGAAATCCCAGACTCTATTCCCAAATAAGGCCAAACCATCAGAGAAGTGTGTGCTGTACTGAAGTTCTATCTCCCATGAGGCCCTCTGATTATGCCCCAGCTACCTGTGGAAACTGCCATGGACACCCACCATCACACAATATCAATGGGGTTAAGAACTTCATTCTCTACGTTAACAATCCTTATGTTGAGGCCCATGTAAGATATATCTCTCATTTTGTTTTTCCTGAGGAATGGCTTGTCTTTTCATGGGCAATGCGGATTTTATATAACTGGTCACATTTCCCCTTCTGCTTTGGTTCATCAAACTTAGAACCAAATTTATGACCCAAATTTAGTGAGCATTTGGAGCCTTATGGCCTGTATATCTCTGTGTTCTTATTCCACCCAGTCTTAATTTCCTATATAATCTCTGTGTTCCATGGCCTAGACTTTATATTTGGTTTCAGTTAATTGTTTGAGATTTTTTTTTCTCACTCATATGTTCACATGGGTGACATTCTGAAGGTCACACAGGGATTTTGAATGGCCTCCGGTCATGACATTGGGCTGGGGCTGCAGATGACCCCAACACCCATCACTGAATGCCACCTGTCTCTCACAGCTAGCCCAAACACACCACTGAGTCCCTGCACCTGAGCTGAGGACCATTTAATTTATTTTGAGTTGTCAAACCCTTTGGGGAATCAGGCAGAGTATTGTTATAAATGGTTATCATTCATGTTCATATAAACAAGTGGTCCTCACCTCACTGCATTCTTACCACAACCCTATGAAGCAGCTATCTTTGTATCATCTTTGTGAAGAGGAAATTGAGGCTCCTAAATGTGATTTACCATGTTCTACAGTTGGTAAAGGAGAGAAATGGGAACAGGACCAACCCATCAGTGTTCTTTAACATTCGTACATCCAAATAATTTGTTCATTCTTTCATTTTATTTAACTGGCAAACGTATTAGGTACCACTTATTGTGCTAGTTGAGGTTTACAGGAGTGAGACATGGTTCCTGCCTCCAAGTAAGGCAGAGTCTAGAAGAAAATGGACAATTACAATACAGTGAGGTAATATGATAGAAAAGAGCAACATGAATGGTCATCAGAGAAGTATTTAACTTTCCTGTAATGAAGCAGCTGTGGGGGAGAGAGAGAGGGAGAGAGAGGGAGAGAGAATGAGAATTAGTTAATGTTTGTGTTGGTGCGGAGGGGTTGGTTGTTGGGGAAAGCTCTGCAGAGATGATGCCTGAACTGGCGTTCAAAGGATAACTGTGATGAAGCCTGGTGAAGAGGCAAGGAGGTGTTTCCCGTGGATGGAGCTACAGGTGCAAAAGCACAGAGGTATGACAAAGTATAATTCAGACCCTATAACTGACGCATAAATTATTATTTTCCTAACTCCTTAAAACAATTAAGAACATTCCTTGAATTTAACTATCAAAAAGAATGGTTATATATACCATACTAGAAACACAACTAATATTCTTACCTTAATATTGATTATAATATCAGGTTTCAAATTTAAATTTCTAATTAATTCTATTTGCTGGAAAATAGTCATGGCATCCTGTGAAAGTGATGGTATTTCAGTGATAATATAGCCTGTAGAGTAAAACATAATTTTAAAAGTTTTATAATATTATCAACGTCTGAGAGCATGGATTTATTATTATTACTTTATAAAAATATCATTTAGTTATAGATGAATACTAATGCTGTTCTTAAAATCATCTGTCAACATTTGAAAATTAATAGTTAAGGTTATTGCCACATGAAGTATAACTCTGAATAATGTTTTTCTGACAATAAATAAAACCATTGGGCTAGGAGAAGACATCTTTAAAAATTCCAAATCAATTTATTTTAGGCACATGAGGTGCCTAGAGAAGGAAGTTCCATGCCAATAGTTCTTTAACTCGTGTTAGGAAAGCTCATATGATGAATGGTAAAGGTATATTTTAGTGGGTTGCATGGCATATTATTTTTATTTCTTGAATTAATATTTCATAATACAATGGAATATATATGTATATGTTTATATAAGTTACAGAGAGTAATAAAATACCCATGTAACCCTCATACATTTTAAGAAACAACATTATCAATATGATTTTGGCTTAGTACATTTATTGGCTTGCATCCCTACGCAGAAACCTATATCTTCTCGTTGAAATTCACCCTGGATACCATCATCATATTAGTTTCCTTAATATATTTCTTTAATTATGTCACTCTCTTGCTTGAGAAACCTTTCTCTTGTTAATAAATTCTTAACTCTGTTGCTGGGAATTAAAGGCCTTCGAACAATTTTTCTGCTGTTTTATAGAATATTTTTTTCTTGGAGGAACAACTGACAGACAAATTATGGTTATTAAGCTTTGATTTTTGGCAGACATTTTATAAAAACTGAATGGAGTGAGGCTGTCAAGACTGACCAGTGTCTCCTCTGGGACATGATGGCTGGCATTAACCCCTTGGTCTGACACATTGCAACTGTGGGTGCTGTGGTGAAGGGACTGCATGACTTAGCCCTAGATTGAATTCAACCTTGGATAATTCCAGAGACCAGTCAGTTCCCAGAGTTCATGCCCTCCCCTTCTAAGAAACAAGGGATTACCCAAGACCTTCCTCCCATTCCCTCTGCTGCCAGCACTGCCCACATCTGTCTATTGTAAGTGGATGACAGAAAGATGCTTGGCACTCTGTTTGCTGTGCTCTCCAGCACCCTGCCCATTACTACAACCACTGCCACTGCCCTGAGAGCTTATCAGGCATTCCAAGGGCGACTGTTTGCAGGCATGCCAAACCTTGGGTGCACATGTATATTTGAATGAGTTTCATACTTGATCTCTTCCCTGGTGGAGGCAGCAGAAGAGTGGGTTGTTTCCATGGGGTCTGGCTGTCTCCTGATAGGCCATTATTTGGGTTGCCTTAATGTTCTGAGCAATGGATTTGGGGGCTCTACCCATTGAGAGGTGGCCAGTATCGTCATATCCAGACCCTGGAAATCTGTCTATGGAAGAGTTGCGGCAGAGACAGTTACGTCGCTTGTTTACCTCACCTTTGAAGATTTACAGTGGAATGACTTAGGTCTCTGGATCCAATTCTGGGAAGATCTCAGGGGGATACTTCTTAGAGCTGCTGAGCCCACTGTCAACCTCTCTAATCCCAGAGACATGTCGTGAAGATGGAAGCATAGGTGAGGATTCCACCCTCCGTCCCACTTCTCCTTGACACCATTACCAAGCCCTTGCACTCCATGCTGAAAACAGAGGATTGGTAGACCCCACGCCACTCCTTGCTGGAAGGCTCTGCATATACCATCATAGGCAGAATAGGCACTCGGCAGGCTAATGGCCAGCCTGCATCACCCCCACCAAGGGAAAACTCAAAGACTGTTCACACCACAGCCCAGGGGAAACCAACAGGCCCATACCGTCACTTTGCCCCTGCTTCCTGGCACAGTGAGAAGAAGGAGGTATTCCCTATAGCCACAGAACTGAAGATGGTATGCTACTGCTTTTAGATTGAAGTGTTGAGAGATTCATGGACATTGGGTAGCTTAGCGTCCAGCCTGCCCTGATGGTCATCTCACCTCAGCCCAGCCTGGCATGAGTGGCCATATTGGTGACCCGTGACTTACAGTACCATCCACAATGTGCTATACCTGGGGCAGGGACTGCCCAGACCAGGGCTGTCCATCAGTCACGGAGGAAAATGATTTTTCTGCAATCTAGAAGGAGGATGCAGAGAAGGGCTTCTCAGGGTGCCCAGGAATTGACTCTGCCATTTTCTCTTGGGTGAGGATGCAGCTCATGGAAGCTGATTTTGGCTCAAGGCCAACACAGCATGACAGGTTGTGAATGAAGGGATTATAACTATAGATTGTGTAACTTTTTTTCTAAATAGTGACAGAACCTCCAAGTATAAGAGGGCTCTGGTACAGAAAAATATTAAGATTGGATCTGGCAATACTTTACTGACAGCACATTATCTGTCTTTAGGGATCTTGGAGTCATCAATTACTCAGCCTTACCCAGCCCCTGACCCAAGTTAATATCTCTATTTTGAAAGCCCTTCACTTCCAATATTGCTTCTACCATCTACCAGGCTGCTGGGTAAGAACAAACATCAGAAAGAATCCTTGCTTAGCAGAGAGTTTCAAACTGTGTTTAGCAAAGTGCTAGGTTCCAAAGAAATTCCTTTGGGACTGCTGTAGTACAGGTGAGGGGAGGCTGGGCAGAAGGGGCTCAAGGTCCTGCCTTCACTGTAGCCTTTAAATGAGCCCAGTTGTGCATGACTAGACCATGGCCATGCACTTGCATGCTGATAATGTGGCCCTCAGACTCAAGAAATCATTTATAGGGACTTCCCTGGTGGCACAGTGGTTAAGAATATGCCTGCCAACGCAGGGGACATGGGTTCGAGCCCTGATCTGGGAAGATCCTACATGCCACGGAGCAACTAAGCCCATGAGCCACAACTACTGAGCCTGTGCTCTAGAGCCCGCAAGCCACAACTACTGAAGCCCGCGTGCCTAGAGCCCGTGCTCCGCAACAAGAAAAGCCACTGCAATGAGAAGCCCGCGCACCGCAATGAAGAGTAGCCCCCGCTCGCTGCAACTAAAGAAAGCCCGCGTGCAGCAACAAAGACCTAATGCAGCCAAAAATAAATAAATAAATTTATATTAAAGAAATCATTTATAGCACTCTTCCTCTGCAAGCTCTCAGGATAAGTACCAGTGCACAGGAAGTCTAGGGGAAAGAGGAATACATTAAATGACAGCAGGAGGTGCAATCAGCAAACTCCAGAAGGTAGGAAACTCTAAAAGACAAACAACCAGTTTTTTCAGCATAGAAAACACAAGATAACGTAAAAAGGTAGGGGCAACTTACAGATTAAAAGGGACTTGTGACATACTGATCAGTAGCAATATGTGAAACCTGGTTGGTTGGATCCTGCTTCCAAAATCAAACAGACAAACAAACAAAAAAACACCAACTAGAAAAAAAATATGAGGCACATAGTGAAATTTGACAATAGACTGATTAGTAGATGATTTATTATTAATTTTTTAGGTATGATAATGGTAATGTGATAAGGTTTAAAAGAGTCCTTATCTTTCTGAGATACAGACTAAAACATTTACAGAAGAACTGATATGATATGGATTAGCTTCAAAATAAAGTAGGTTGGGGGGGAATGTATGCAGAGGCACAGATGAAATAAGATGAAACAACAGTTGTCATTGTTGAAGCTAGGTTTTTGACACATGGGGGGATTTTATATCATTCTCTACTTTTGCTTGAAATTTTCTGTAATAAGAAGTTAAAAGGGTTATGAACACTGTGAATGGCATAGCTGAGTAGATTTATTTTTCTCATGTTTTTTGCTTTCTCTTTTTGCCAATACTTATAATTTTTGCCATTTTTTTGTTGCCATGTAAGTCACTCTAAATTTTCTCAAGAGGTAGTGTGAGGTAAAGAATAAACAAAAAGGGCCTTCCCTGGTGGCACGGTGGTTGGGAGTCCGCCTGCCGATGCAGGGGACGCGGGTTCGTGCCCCGGTCCGGGAGGATCCCGCATGCCGCGGAGCGGCTGGGCCCGTGGGCCATGGCCGCTGGGTCTGCGCGTCCGGAGCCTGTGCTCCGCAACGGGAGGGGCCGCGACAGTGAGAGGCCCGCGTAACCCCGCAAAAAAAAAAAAAAAAAAAAAAAAAAAAAAGGATAAACAAAAAGATATTTGCCTGTCTACCTTTACATATGCATTTTCAGTTTCAATCATTATACTTTTTGAGGTCGTTTATTGACCTATGTTGGAATTCCGTGATTGTCCTTTTTACCTTTTTATTCATTTTACTTCCCACATTCTGGGTGTTTTTCCCAAGTTCATCCTCTTTATTACTGATCAGTAGATAGATGAATGGATAGATAGCATATTTATATGAAATAAAGGAGATGATATCTGGATATATATCTATATATGTATGAATATAGTTCAATCTGTACATAATCTATATATATATCTTTCTATCTATAGACATAGATAATATACATATATATATATGGTCTTCAGTGACAAGTCTGCTGTTGCTATTTCCACTATTGATTTTCATTGTACTGCACTTTATTTGTATTCCTGTATTCTTAATAGTGACAATGTCCTCTCTTAATTTACTGAGAATATAAAGCAGATCTCTAAATTTTTCTTCTCTCATTCAATAAATCCATTTCAGGTGGATGATTTTCTCCCAAACACATTGTGATTCTTCTTCCTTCTTTTGCAAATGCCATACTTTTTAGTCATTCCGAACTTCAGTAGTCTTTCTTGAGAAATTAGATCCAAAGCCCCTACTCAGCATCCGTTTGAGGGCAGGGAGATTTCTCGGGTCCAGAGTCAGAGGGTAGACTGGATGAACAGGCTACAGCCTGCCAATATCTGGAGCCAGAGGGTTAGCTGCTGTCATTCTAGTTCCCATTTCCAGCCTTATTAGTGTGGATTAATGCAGAGAAACCTAATCATTGTCAGGACTTAGTAATAAAACTCAGGGTGAATAGGAAAGCAATCAGCAGAGGCTGTCAGCACTGCATCAAGGACCACAGCAGATTTTTCATGCTTTTGCTGGATAACACATTACTAAAAGAAGATTGAATCATATAAACTTAAAATTTGAAAACAAATGTAGATTCTGAAGAATAAAAACAAGTGAACAAGCAAATAAAACTATTGGAGTTGCTCAACTGAATTCGGACTCTGGGATTCCTTTCCTATGCCAGGGCAAAAAAAAAAAAAAAATGCAATTTCAGGAATTACTTGTGTCTCAGATAAACCACGAGTTTTAAGGCTGCATTGATAGCCACTGCTGTATAAAAATAAGCATACCAAAGTGAGAGACTTCTGGGGAGTTGAGCTTCTCCAACATTAGCTTTGTGACAAGTTCATCTGGAATGCTTTGGCCACTGATCAGCATCGACTGCAACTAAGAACAAACACAGATATTGTACATGATTGTATAATGTACCTGTGACACACAGCTTTTAAGGAAATCGTAACAATTTTGAAAGTTAGATTTGTTTACCATAGCTCCTGATTCAGTGTCACTGGCAATCTGTTCTTCCAAAATTGGTAAAGCTAAAATATGAATTCAAAATAATAGCACAAATTGTTATTAGAATTTCCAAGTTAAGAAACATATTTGTGTGTTTTTTAACTAGTAACAAAGATTAATATTTGTGTCACTTTAGAGTTTACAAAGCACATTTATACACATTATGTCATTTAAGCCTAACTAAAGTATAAGGTAGCAGAATGTATTCCACAGAAAACTTGTCTCTGACACTCACTAGCTAAAGGATCTTGGGGAAACTAACTTCCCAAACACCTTTGCACCTTGCATGCTTGGGCCCTGTGTAGTATGCAAGGGGATACGAGGATGAAATGAGGTTGTATATGACAGTGATTTGGAAATTACAAAGTATCATACAAAGTATACAGTAGTATTACCAGTCCAGATACTTTTATAATCATATGTAGTTACATCTACGGCCCATTAATTTTGCACATTGATTGTATAAAAGGAAAATATGCATCAAGAAATGTTAAAAATAGATGAGCACTGAAATTTATCTAGCAAAAAGGGGTCCTGAGGCTGAAATCCTAATAACTTGGTTCCTTTTTAAAAGGAGATATTTCATTCCATGATGGAAGATATCCTGGGACAGAAATGACAGGGGTATAACTTAGGGGAGGACCCAGGAGCTGATTATGTCCCTAGTTGCTAATAATCTATGGAAAGTTTGGTACTTTTTAAGATTTCCTACAAGTGAATTTTATTTTGATAAAAAAAGGGGAAATTTTGAAAGTTGTGTGTGTGTGTGTGTGTGTGTCTGTTACGTGTTGCAGAATTGTTCTCTCCCCCAAGTTGTACCAGATCACAATATCACTAATGGCATGTGAAATGCTCATTTGATAACATTCTTGCCAACAATGATGGTAGAAACTTTAAAGATTCACTGCCAATTTATTAGGCAAATATAGATCAGCATTATTTTAATTAGCATTTCTTTGAGTAACAGTGAAGTTAAACTCTTTTCTTATATTTGTCCATTTTTATTTCCACTTTTATGAATTACAGATTCACTCTTTTGCTTATTTTTCTATTAAGGCATAAATGGTTTATTGATTAAAAGAATATTTATATACAAAGACATCAACCCCTGTCATATATATTGCAAAGAATGCAAAGCAAATTATAAATAATAATAAAAAAATTTATCATTGAAGATAATTAAGTCCTGGAAAATCTCCCCAAGAGCAGCTATGAGAGTTCCATCTCTTTTCATATTTCACAGGGAGACACCCAAAACACACATATCCCCAATAGTTCTAAATTACAGAATTAGAGAATGGGAAGCAGTAGAATGGAGTCAAAGATGTTTCATAAACGTCCTAAATTCTATGACCAAAACTAAGACTAACAGAACGGCAAAACATGTTTGATGCTATTGTAAAGATAATGTTCACTGGGTTGATAGTGATGTGTGACAAAGCAAATATAGCAAATGTTAATCATAGACTGTAATAGATAGTAAGTAGATGGGCATATGGGTGTTCACTGTACAATGCTTTACATTTTAATGCATATTTGAAAGTTTTCATAATAAAATATTTGGGAAAAAAGATAAAATTTACCTTCTACACGAATACACTTCCATGCCTGTGTTATCTGTTGGGCTAATGTTGTCTTACCAACCCCCTTAAAAAGAAAGATATTATTTAAAACCCAATAGAATAGCTATTTGCCAATAAAACAGATATTTTTAAAGATTCTATTGATGGTTACTATAATTACATAATATTATCAAGTAAAAATTTTTTCCATACAATAAATAAAGAATGGACCCTAGATATTTATAGCTTCATTTTTCTCTATTAACTGTCCCGTTTGCCACATTTTATGAAGTGATTTTTTTTTTAAATTAAGAAAATAGCCCTGAAAGCAGGAAGCTGTACCATAATGGTATACTAGGTATTGCACTCTTCTGATTGTTAAATTTTGTAATTTTGAGTACAAATCATTTTGATTATATTGAGATTCATCATTTTATTTCCTGCCTAAAGCTTATTATAATTGTGAATGTCTTGACAGACGTCCATTTAGTAACTTTCAAGAGCAAAAATTCCTTCTTAATGGACATCTTTGAAAAGTATCATAGTTTAAAGATAGAAGTTCACTTTAATGAAGGAACACTTGCATCTGATTGCTTCCACTGTTGACTTTTAAAATTCTATTGTTTTTAGAAACATAATAGAAGTTATTGGAACCATTTCTTGACTCTGTTCCAGGGTCTCTAGAAAATCAAGTCAGCCCTTAGACTCTGCTATTCCGGAGAGGCTTTTATATTAACCACCTTAGGCCCTCTAATGGTAACTACCAACAAAGCTCAGAGGCTGAAAAAAGCTCTCATCTAGAGGTCCTTCCTAGAACTGCCTAGGAAGGCGAGCTATCTTACGACAGCCATTCTTGGTTTCTTCCTGTTTTGCAGAAAGATAATACATAGGTCCACTAACACACTGTGGGTAAAGATGAAGCACATCCCCTCTCAGGAGCTTTAGACACTGATGAGAGTATCCTCCATTTGTCTCTTTAGTGTCCTGTCTTCACATATCCAGAGAGCCTCACAACAAATTTCACAGAAAGTTTTATATGGATATTGAGTGTGAAATAACCTTGGATCACATACTACTAACAATTGTCATGGCGCAGTGCTTTGATGAGTTAATTTATTCATAATATAAAAGCAAATATAAATACAATCTAGGTTCCTTTTCAATAATAGTGTACAAGAGGAGAGAAAGTTATAATTTACAACCAATACTATATCAGAGTTTGTCATACAGTGAAAGTCTAACAAACACTCAAAAAAAAATTAGCACACGATGTGGTTTTCAATCTTGTATGGTAACATGAGATTATGACTTTAAAAATTAAAAAATATATTAAATAATAAGTTAGAAGAGATAACTTACTGGTTTCCCAAATACAACAAAGCAAACAGGTTTAGACAACATAAAGTTTTTGTCAGCTTCATCTTCATTAAATATATCCACAAAAGGATGCTCTTCTGTCTTCTCTTGAGAAGTCATAATACAAAATACTACAGTAAGAAGAGTAAGATTGTTAAAGTGCCTAATTTAGGAGGAATGGGCAGGCAGGTTAGGGAGAACTAGAATATTCTGTGAATTTACTTAGCCCAGAAGCCGTTCCATGCCACTAAGAGATGGATTTTGCCAATAATGGCAAATAAGTTAAACTGATCTATTAAAACAATAATAGGTTCATAGTTTGAGACAGAAAGCAAAAGCCAGCTATATGCTATATAAGACAGCTAAAATAAAGTATCTTTGAAAGACTAAATTAAGGAAAAAATACATACACATATATATTCACATGTATGTTTTGATGTGTGTATTCTATTAAAGATCAAAGTGTACACACAACCAGCCAAACAAAAACCCAATAGCAAATGCTTTAAAAAATCAAACTAAATATGTTATATGTGTATACACATATAAATTAGTCAATGGGTATGTGTGTAGGGCCTACTAATGGCTCTAATTAGAAATCCTAATGGAAATGAGAAAATACGTAGAACTGAAAAATAAAAAACATAATATATATCAAAATATATAAGCTCACAATTTAAGAAGTTAGAAAAAGAAAAATAGATTTTAAAATTAATAAAATAGAAAAACATTATATAAAGAAGGGCAACAAAGCTAAATAGTGGTATTTTGAAGAGATTTACAAATAGAAAACTCTGTCAAGATTGATCAAGAACAGAAGATAGAAGGCACAATTAAATAATATTAAACATTGGTTTTTTAGAGGTGTGTTTTCTCACATCTCAAAACTAAGATTTTCCTACGTTTTCGTTGTTGTTGATTTCTTTCATTAATCAGAGACTGTTCTCCATATTACATTAATTCTTTGAAATTTGTTGAGTCTTGCCTTATGGCCTACCCCATGGTAATTTTCAAAAAAATTGTCTACATCTAGTTTGTGAATTTTATTGGTTAAATCTTCCATAATGCTTACTGATTTACTGTCTACTTGATCAAACAATATTAGACATAGGAGGAAGGACCACAGAGAAAATAATGCTGTAGATATATAGATAATAAGAGGCTATCATAAAGTTATCCCAAATAAATTTGAAAACTTAGGCAAAATTGACAAATTACTAGAAAAATCAGCTTCTTAAGAAACAGAGAAAACTTGAGTGGTTCTATAACCACTGAGGAAACTGAATCAGTAACTAAAAATCTTCCCATAAGGAAACCAGATGGTTTTATTGAAGTGCTCCAAGTCTTGCAATCTTATAAACACTCCTTCAGAAAAAGGATAAAGTGGAGACTTCTTACTTAATTTATGGCTCTCATATAACCTCCATACCTATACCAGAGAATAGTCCAAAAAAGCAAAATTATATGCCAACTTCATTCATGAACAAGATTTTTTTTTTTTTTTTTTTGCGTTATGTGGGCCTCTCACTGTGGTGGCCTCTCCCGTTGCAGAGCACAGGCTCCGGACACGCAGGCTCAGCGGCCATGGCTCACGGGCCCAGCCGCTCTGCGGCATGTGGGATCTTCCCGGACTGGGGCACGAACCCGTGTCCCCTGCATCGGCAGGCGGACTCTCAACCACTGCGCCACCAGGGAAGCGCCCCATGAATAAGATTTTTAAAAATCCTAATCAAAGTATTAGCAAGTTGAATCTAGCAATATATGAAGAAGATAATAACATCATGGCCAAGTTGGGCTTCCCCAGGAATTCAAGGATGGTTAGTATGAGAAAATTAATTTATCATATTAAAATAAATTTAAGGAGAAAAACTATATGATTATCTTAATAGATGTAGAAATAGTATGAGACAATTCAACACCCTTTAATGTTGAATAAAAGATAAACCTCTTAGCAACTAAGAATAGAAGGGAACTTCTTTTATTGATAAAGGGTATGAATGAAAGACACCCTTATATTTAATGATTAAATATTTAAAATGTTCTTTTTAAGACAAAAGAAAGAAAAGTGTAATTATTCCCAGTTGATATGACTGTCTACATAGAAAATCCAAATATGTCACAGATAAATTTTAAGAATAAAATAATCCAATTTGCTGAATTCAAAACCATTATACAAAATTCAGTTGCATTTCTATATATCAAAAATAGCTAGAACATGTAACCAAATATAAATATGACTTAGCAGCAAAAATATAAAATAAACAGGATTAAATAGTACAAAAGATATACAAGCCCTTTATGGAAAAGTTACAAAACCTTATGAAAATACTTTAATGAATAGACTTGAAAAATGAAACAAAACTTTGTCCCAGTGGTCTGCGACATTGTTCACAGAACAATGAAAAATGGATTGGAGGGGGCTATATACTTCCAGGTAAATGCGATATGATTACATTTCTCTGTGGAAGTTAAGAATATTCAAATGGGCTTAATATACCAATATTATTTTAAGATGACAATATGAAATAAGATGTAGTAAGAAGTATTACTAGTATATTAAAAAGATTTGAGATGAAAACTTCAGGAACTAAAGGGCTGAAATTCCAAGTTTTTAAAAAATACCATCAAAATAAGTAATGCTAGTATAAAATGTAGTTGTAAAGGAGAAAATGCATCTAAACCTCTTAGATCATGCATTTATTAAGGAGTCTCCGTAAAGCACACTAAAACCAGGGCGATAAAGCCTGGGATGGGGATATCTAGTTGGATGTCTAAGTACCTTGAGTTTTGAACCCCAAGATTACTCCCAAATGCTCTGTATTAACAGAAGTAGCCTTCTCATTTATGGAAGAGAGCAGCCTCTCCATGCCTCACCTGAGGCAGATGCCTCAGAAGACAATGCTCGACTTTTACAAGCTTATTTCCCCTCATAGCTTCTAGAGCAGTAACTGGGGTCAAGTGTCAGCCCAGCCCAACTGGGGAGGCACTGGACAGGAAGAAAGGTGTTATGCACCTAAAGAGCTCCAGGGCCTGGCTATGAGTGTACCAACAGGAACCAGGAGAACACGCCTGGGAAAGATCTTGAGGGTGTCAGGTGAGGGGAATGCAGACTGGATAGGAGTTTATTGATGGTGGGCTGTCTCGCACGACTCATAGTTTAACATCCTAGCTAGGACACCTGGAGCAAGTCCTAATTCACTGCTGGTAAGGTTACTTGAAGCTTGGAAAAAAACAATGAGGTGTAAATGCCAGAACTGCCTTGACAGGGCACAGAGGCAGGTGTTAAATACTCACAGAAGTGGCATGTTAAGTGGATTTATTATGTCAGGCCAGAGAACCATCAGCCTACTCTGCTCTTTGGGATGGACAGAGGGCACTCTTTTCATTAAGATATTAAGGAATGAGCTAGTAAGGGAGCACTGGCATCACTACAAAGCTCAGTGATGGCTGTCCTTTTTTGGGCCAGCATTTAAAGTAAGGGAGAGGGTTTCCCTGGTGGTGCAGTGGTTGAGAGTCTGCCTGCCGATGCAGGGGACATGGGTTCCTGCCCTGGTCCAGGAAGATCCCACATGCCGCGGAGCGGCTGGGCCTGTGAGCCATGGCCGCTGAGCCTGCGCCTCCGGAGCCTGTGCTCCGCAATGGGAGAGGCCACAACAGTGAGAGGCCCGCATACCGCAAAAAAATAAAATAAAATAAAATAAAAAATAAATAAAATAAAGTAAGGGAGAGGCCGCTATGATACTGAGTTCTCATGTGTCAGTGGGGATGACAGAGTCTGGAAGAGCAGAGGCCAGGTGGCAGCCCTTAACTGTGAGAAACAAAGTAGGTATAATTACTATAATGGGCAGCAAGCCCAGAATGGCCACAAGCAAGACCCACAGAGATCTGCGGTGATAGTGATAAACCATGGGCTCCCTAGGGGTGAGACAGATGAGCAGTCGATGAAAGTGTTGATTAACTTACATTTCTAAAAACGAAAAAGGGTAAGTGAACCAAAGGCTGATGTCAGCAGCCACAGTGGAAGTCATGATTCCTTCTTCATGATTCCAGAGCCCATTGACTGAAGGGACGGCAAGGAGTCCTCAAGGATCTAGCCTACAACTCCATAGCAAGTATTTATAATAGGGATTCCCCAATCCTTCCCCAAGAGAACCTACAACAATTAACCAGAGAAATAGACACTGTGGAAATAGGAATATTCTCCTCTTTGAACAGTTATAGGACACAGGGTCTCAGCTGACATCAATACCAGCAGATCCAAAATGCCATCATAGCCTCGTATTAGAGCGAGGGCAAATGGAGAACGAGTGATAAATGGAGCCTTGGCTCAAGTCTGTCTTACAGTGCATCCAAAGGGTCTGAAGGATCACTCGGTGGTTATTTTCCTGGGCCTTGAGTGCATAACAGGGATTGCAGCTGGAAAAACCTTCACAGGGATTCCCTAACTGTGGAATAAGGGCCACTGTGGTTGAAAAGGCCAAGTGGAAGCTCATGAAACTGCACACCTGCTCCTTAGCCTCTGCCTTAGATAGGCAATAGTAAATCATCCTGAATGAAATGGAAGAGTGCTATCCCAAAACTATTTAAAAGATGCATTGTCCTGTTTAATTCTCTAGTCTGAGTTTCTGCAAAAACCAGATCATGACAGATGATATTGGACCATTGTAAACGTAACTAGGGGCAGCTCCAACTGCAACTGCTGTGCAGAGAACTTTACTAGACGGACACAGCTTCTTATACTTGATATATAGCTACTCAGCTGGAAAATGCATTTTTTTTTTCAATACACATCAAGGAGGAGGATCAGAAGCAGTCTGTATTTACTTAGAACAGTCAGCAATGGACATTTAGTCTTACCCCGGGACTCTCCTGCTCTTTGTAACAAATATAGTACAAAGGGGTCTTGTTGATCCACAATATTGACAATATCAGACCTGGTGAGTGGGAAGAAGCAAGTGTTCTGATAAGACGTATGGGCAGCAGAAAATGGGAAATAAACCTACAAAGATTCGAGGACCTGTTATATTGGTGAAGTTTTAAAGGGCCAGTGGTCTGGGACATTCTGAGACATTCTCTCCAAGGTAAAGGACAAGTTAGTGTACCTTACACCTTCTATCTCTAAAAAAGAGGTGCAATATTTTGTAAGTCTCTTTAGTTTTTGGAGACAGCATGTAGCACATTTGGGAATACTGCTCTGATCCATTTAAGGGGTGACTTGGAAAGCTGTCAGTTTTGAGTAGGGCCGAGAGCAAGAGAGAGCTCTGCAGCAGTTTCAGGCTATGGTGCCGACGCCTTGCTTCATGGGCCATATACCTGGCCAGATCCCACGATGCTAGAGGTAGCTGTGCTGGGTAGGATACCTTTTGGAATCTTAGAATGCCTGGCCATGGGACTTCACACGAAAGTGCCCATCGTGAGCTGGGTACATCAGGCAATCAAGTCCTCAAGTTGGGCAGGCACAGCAGTAATCCACTGAATGAGAAAAATGGAACACTGGGATCAGGCCAAATACATTTCATAAGCAAGCAGCCTAGACACCCCCATGTTACCTATCTCTGGTTCACCAATGTCCCTTGGCTCATACCTCATATGGAATTCCCTGGGAACAGCTGATAAAAAAACGAAAACAAAGATCATGGATGAATCACGATATATTGGTGCAAGCTGTAAACGGAATGCTTTCAGACTTTAGTCCCATTCAGGTGTAGCCCTGAGAGATGGTGATTAGGGGAAATCCTCCTGGTGGGTAGGGCTTTAAGCAGTATTCCTAGGTCCTCAATTTGGAGAACAGTGCTGAATGGCTTGGTGCAGGGCCTGGAAGGAGCAAGACTGGATGATAAGAGAAGAGCTCTGGGGAAGAAGCATGTGAATGGGGCTATGAGAGTGGTGTAACAAACATGATATATGGTGATCCCCAATGAGTCACACCCTTGTATAAGGAGTTATGGCACTGGCAGGTGGAGGTAGCTGCTGCTGCATAATTGGGGGCAGGGAGATATCTGTATTTTTGATAAATGGATCTATCTTCCTTTTCTTTTAGAAACTGGGACCACACACCGCCTTGAAGAACCAGTGACAAGGTGCTGGAAATTTAATGTGTGGGGAGGGGAGTGACTATGAGTGGCACAAAGAGTGGAACGTAGCAGATGTTATTCGTGCCCTGCCCCTATCCACTTGATTTGTGCCTTTTCCAGGGATGGCCAGCCCAACTTCCAAGGGCTGGCATGTGTGATTCTTTGTCTAAGGACTGTTTGTCTAAGGACTCTTTCTAGCTGCCAGAACTTATTCTGCCTGAGCACAGGGCAGACTAGAAGTTACAGGGAATTAATGTTCTGCCATAGCAGCCCTCAACCAATAACTGATGGGAGTTGGTGAATAAATACCCCAGCTCCCTTTCCCCTTACAAGGAATAACTGGGACAGACATCCAAGCATTCCCCAGTGAATTCAGCCCACAGAGAAATTTGCTTGATAATATTCCCTTCATTAGCTTCCTTCCCTTTCCTGCTGTTGTTCGCTAGATTATTGCCCATGTAAACGATTTGTCCTCAAATTTTGTCTCAGGATCTACTTCTGGGTGAACAAAACTAAGACCAGGTTCGAATGAAAGTGATTAATTATAGTATAACATAATAATTGAAAACTAAATATTGGAAAACCAGAGTTCTACAGTTATTTCGAGTTGTTATCCTAAATAAAAACATTGTGCAAATACTTAACTCATGTTCAGAAGAGTTTGTTTCCATTATGAAGTGGAACAGAACTAAATATTTTTCCCAGTTAAAAGATCTAAGTCAATGCAAAATGCCAGAACTGACATGGCCATCTTTCTAGTTCTTTTTTTTTTTTTTGCGGTACGCGGGCCTCTCACTGTTGTGGCCTCTCCCGTCGTGGAGCACGGGCTCCGGACGCGCAGGCCCAGCGGCCATGGCTCACGGGCCCAGCCGGTCCGCAGCATGTGGGATCTTCCCGGACTGGGGCACGAAACCGCGCCCCCTACATCGGCAGGCGGACTCTCAACCACTGAGCCACCAGGGAAGCCCCTCTAGTTCTTAATAAAAAGGGTCCCAAACTATGAAAGAAAATGTAAAATAATAAATAATTAAATGTTAATTTAAAAAATTTGTAATTTCTCAATTTTGAATTTACAACATAATCCCTAATGTTACATTATGGATTTTAAATTTTAAAGTTTCCTTACACTTATAGCAGTTGAAAAATCCTCTAGCAGTGGGTTCTGCAGTTAACAGGGGGCCCATCTCCTGGGAAACCTAGCACTTCTACCTAGGCTGGGTTAGCTGTCACTAGAGTACATCTTACATCTCACAGTAGGTGCTCAGTAAGTATCTGTGAAATGAAGACATTGATACTTGAAAAGGGAAGTGGGTTTAAAAAGCGGAATTTACGGAGATCCCGAAGTTTAGTTTTGCAAGAAAAGGAACTGGTCTGGGGTCCACGCAGGAGGTGGGATTCCATTCGTGCGACACCAAAATGCATCCGAGCGGTGGACTCCTACCCCTACTTACCTGGCCGCAGCGGACCCCAGCGGACCCCACCAGCAGGCCGCAGCCGCCTCCCGGGACTCTCTGTGGAGCGGTTGCCAAGAGATCGGCTGAGCGGTTGCCAAGGGAACCCAGAGCTGAGAAGAGCGCAAAACTTCTCGGGGGGCGGGCCCTCGGGAGGTGGGGCTGTGATTTTCTCATTTTCAATATTCACATTTGTACCTAATTTTGTATTCATAATTATAATACACTCCTTTTCACAAAAATGGAAGGTGATGATCAAAGAGGGTACATGCATTGTCTATTTATGTTCACGCACATCCAAAAGAAGAAACCTTATTTTAACGCAGAACTACAAAGCCAGTGCTGCACTGCACTGCATTACACTCGGCAGCTCATTTTTAGAATTTACAGATGGTTAACCTCGTGCACAAGTATGTGGCAAAGTTGGAAATTTCCAACTTTAGATGATTCAAAAAAAATTGCTTGAACCACACACCCTCTGGACAATGTGGGTTTTGTTGACTCTCCTAAGG
The DNA here is from genome assembly GCF_059928025.1 of Delphinapterus leucas. Lineage (NCBI taxonomy): Eukaryota > Metazoa > Chordata > Mammalia > Artiodactyla > Monodontidae > Delphinapterus > Delphinapterus leucas. The sequence continues at coordinate 47,230,915 of NC_143140.1, forward strand.
GTAAAATAGACAACAAAGAGAGCGAGGGCGGCGGGGAAAACACCCTCAGTGAAAGAACATTGTAGGTTTCCAAGAACACAAGCGCAGAAGTAGGCGGGGAAAAACAGACCAACTTGGAAATGGTTCTGTCTGCAACTTGGAGAACCTCTTCAAAAGAAGCAATCCAGTCCCAAAAGATCTACTTTTCTAAAGAGAAGGACTAGATAAACGAGAGATTTAACTAAACCAGCAGCTCTTTTCCCTGCCCATTTTTTTCTCTTGCCAGTACCAAAGATGGCGCTATTTGCTTCATCCCTCGGCTGTACGCAGGTTCTGGGAACCTCTACACGACCTCTCTATGGTGCACCCTCCAGCCCCGCCCCCTCCGTGCCTGGGGCTGGGCTTGCCTGGAGGTGGGGCGTAGGATCCGGAAACACTTAAGCGTGTTAGCTGGTTGTCTATATATTTATCGCCCAGGCGGTGATTTTCTCGGCTGAAGTTGGGGTCCAGCGTCCGAGACGTCTTCTCTTCGAGTCTCCTGGGGCAGTCAAGAGGCTGCCACAGCCTGGGCCGCGGCCTGGGGCCCTGCCTTGGGGGCCCCCACTAGCTCGGGCCATGCCCGCGGCCGCCGCCCCCATTATCAGCTCGGTTCAGAAGCTGGTCCTGTACGAGACTAGAGCTGTGAGTACCCTGCGCAGTGGAGCGCGGGCGGGAGGATGGCGGCCGAGTAGGTGTGGGGCAGAGGCAGCATTCCCCCCCCCAGCCCCCCCATTTTCCCAGTTCCCTAATCCCAGCGGAGGGGAATATGCCCGAGGGGGCTTCGCCCAGTTATCGCACCCAGGGCTTTTGCACGTAAACATTTCCACTTAAAAGCCACGGTCGGAATACACTGGCAACAGGTGTTTGTGGTATCTCAGTAACTGTTAATGAGGTTTTATACGAGTTACTGAATTCTTAGCAACTTTCAGAAAGTCTTAGAGTTCTACAGTTCACTGGTTACAATACAGGCAGGGGTATGGAGAATGTTTTTGACCTGTGAATCGGTAACTTGTCTGTTTTCTTATTCCATGGCATAGCATCGCTATGATTTATGTTAATTACGTGCGCTTTTATTGCTGACATTTTTGGTTTTCTTTATTTGAAAGGAAAGAAAAACTTATTCTGTTTAAAGACAGTTGATTTTCTTGGGGCAACATTATTTTGCTTTTCACTTGACTTTTTTCCAACACATTTTATTTTGTTTTATTACTTCGAATTGCCATGAAAATAGTTGCTAGTAGAGTAAGCAGATTCGTTTTTATGTTTAGGTTACTAGTTCCCTAAAATTTAGGGAATGGTGTTTATAGAAATGCGTACTTTCTCATTTGTGTGGTTGGAAAATAAAGTATACTTTTTTAAATTGGGGTAACAGTGATATTAGGGTCTGTGTTTAAATTACACTTTATGGTAACAAGATTGCATGTGCTGGAAACCTGCACAATACTCTTCCTTGTGCTATAGAGTGTCTTATAAGGCACAGTCAGTGGAACTTGGGTTGTCTCTACTAGATACAAGAGTATAAGAAGGTACTTATCCTAACAGTTTCTCGGTTATAACAGGGTCCTAATAGCTTGTCTGCCTCAGGTCATCATTAGTGTAGAAACACTGTTGACCCTAAATTAGTTTTGGTGACAATTTCATTTGATAAGATCCAGACCAGCAGATGAAATTACCTAATATACTGTATTTGCAAATATCTTCAGTTGTCCTCTGAGGAGAGCTCTACAGAAGTATCATTTTGAAACAAAACCCTTGCTTTCTGTACAAGTGCTGATAAATATCCCTAGGTAGAAATATACATACTATATTTAAAACACAGAAATTTCAGCCCTTTAATAAGCTGAACATTCATGAGGACTGGCTGAGATGCAAGTGTTCTTTCTAAAGCACAATTCATATTATAGGGCTTTTCTGCTCAGAACCCTTCAGTGGCTCCCATCCTGAGGAGAGTAAACTCTGTATCTCTTAGTTGCCTGTTTAGTTACTGGCAACTAAATAGATCCTAGGAATTAAAAAAAAAATGGTAGCAGGTTGTATTAATGAGACTAATAGCTAATGCTTTTGGAAGAGTTCTATGCCAGGCACTTGTCAAAGCACTCTACATACTTTATTATTTAATCATCATAAAACTTCTAAGGGGCAAATGTTGTTGCTATTCCTGTTATTATTTGGTGAAGAAGAAAAATGAGGCAAAACAGGTTAGGACAGTGCTGTTGAATAGTGTGGGCTGGCAGCTGGTGCCAGGCATAGATGGTTTGTAACTGGATGGCAACAGGTTGCATATAGAAATTGAGAGTGATTAGAAACTTTTACAGCAATTTGACAGAGTAATTGTATTTCAGATGAATCAGCTAAACATTGGGTTTATGGTTTATGTCTTTGGCTTTCTGTTTTTAGCTTTGTTATGGAAATTTCAAGCAAATACAAAGTAAACAGAATGGTATAATAAACTCCCATCTAGCCATCACCCAGCTCCAAAATTACCAACATTCTGTCACCCTCTATTATCTGTAACTTGTTCCACTTCCCACGCACAACTTATTATTTTATATGGTTCTTTTTCTTTAAAATTTATGTAAATCAAAATGCACAAATCTAAGCTATAGAATTCGGACAGAAGTATACATGTGTTAACCACACGCTTATGTTGCTGTGGAAAGTTCCCTTGTGTCCCTATCCAGTCAACTGCCCCCTTTCCCTTCCTGGCAACTAATATTCTGTTTTTAAAATGTTAGATTAGATATGCCTGTTCAAGAATTTTATATGAATGGAATTGTACAGTACACACTCAAGTCTAGTGTCTTTTGCTCAGCATAATGTCTTTGAGGTTCATCCATGTTGTTGTGTGTATCAGTAGTTTGTTTCGTCGTCGTCGTCGTCTTCATTTATTTATTTATTTATTTTTTGTGGTACGCCGGCCTCTCACTGTTGTGGCCTCTCCCGTTGCGGAGCACAGGCTCTGGACGTGCAGGCTCAGCGGCTATGGCTCACGGGCCCAGTCGCTCCACGGCATGTGGGATCTTCCCGGACCGGGCCACGAACCCGTGTCCCCTGCATCGGCAGGTGGACTCTCAACCACTGCGCCACCAGGGAAGCCCCTCTTCTTATTATTGAATAGTTGTCCATTGTATACATATTCCACAATTTGTTTATACGTTTTCCCTATTGACTTAGACTGTTTCCACATTTAGACTGTTGTTAATAAGCCAGCTGTGAACATTCTTGAACAGTTATATTTGTAGACTTATGTTTTCACTTCTCCTGGGTAAATACCTCTTAATGAAATTGCTGGTCATAGGGTTGATGTTAGGTGGTTGCACCATTTCACACTCCCATCAGCAAGGTATAAAAGTCTCCATTGTTCCATATCACTGACAGCATTTAGTGTTGTCAGTCTTTTTAGTTTTAGTTATTCTAGCGGTGTATAATGGCATCTTATTATGGTTTTAATTTGCATTCCCCTAATGACTAGTGATGTTGAGCATCATTTCATGTACTTTTTGGCCATTTTTATATCTTCCTTTTTGAAGTGTATGTTCAAGTCTTTTGCCCACTTTAAAATTAGACTGTTTGCCTTTTTATTATTGATTTGTAGGAGTTCTTTATGTATTATGGAATCAAGTCCTTCATGATATATGTATTGTGAATATTTTCTTTCAGTCAGCAGCTTGCCTGTACATTTTATTAATGATCTTTTTTCAGCTTTATTGAGGTATAATTGACAAACAAAATTGTAAGATATTTAAGGTGTGCAATGTGATGATTTTATGTATATATATAAAATTTTATATACATATATACACATTGTGTTAGCAATCTTTTGATGAACAGAAGTTTTTAATTTCAATGAAGTATAATTTATCAGTTTTTTTCTTTCATAGTTATTGTTTTCTGTGTCCTATCTAAGAAACCTTTGCCTACTCCCTGAGCACAAAGATATTTTCCTATGTTTCCTCTAAAAGATTTATACTTTTAACTTTACTTTTAGGGGTGTGTTTCATACTAAATTAATTATGTGTATGGTGTGATGCAGGGATTGCATTGCTTATCTACTGTGGTGTAACAAATTACCTCCAAACTTAATGACTTTAAACATTTCGTATTTCACAGTTTCAGTAGATTGGGAATCTGAGTGTGACTTAGCTGAGAGCTTCTTACTCAGGATCTCATGAAGTTGCAGATGTCAGGTGGGCTACAGTCCTCTAGACTGGGCTGGAGGCTCACTCACATGCTTGGCAGTTGAGCTGGTTGTTGACAAGAGGCTTCAGTTCCTCACCTAATAGACATTTCCACAGGACTCCTTGAGTGTCCTTATGATGTGGTAGCTGGATTTGTCCAGAAAGAATGATCCAAGAGAAACAAGGGCGAAGCTGCAATGTCTTTTGTGACCTAGCCTCAGAAGTCACACGCCATCATTTCTGCAATATCCTATTGTTCATGCAGACCAGCCCTGTTCTGTGGTAGGGGACTATACGAGGGCATGAATACCAATAGATGAGAGTCTTTAAGGGTTCTTGGAGGCTGGCAACCACAGGGATTGAGGTTCACTTTTTTCCATACATCAATTGTCCAGCCTCATTTGTTGAAAAAATTATCCTTTATTTTATTGAATTTTTTGGTATTCTTGTGAAAAATTAGTTGAAGAAATGTGAATTGATTCCTAAACACTCTATTTTGTTCCATTGATCCGTTTGTTCTTCTTTATGGCATTTCCACCTTGTCTTGCTTATTATGGTTTTATAATTAGTGTTGAGATCAGGAAGTGTAAGTTTTCCAACTTTATTTTTTTCCAAAGTTGTTTTGCCTATTCTAGATCCTATGCATTTCCATGTGAATTTTACAATCAGTTTATCAATTTATAATAAAAAGCCTGTTGGGATTGTGATTTGGATTTCATTGAATCTATAGATCAAATTTGGGGAGAACTGAATCTTGATAATATTGAATCTTTCAATCCATGGTGTATTTCTCCATTTAATAGGTCTTTACTTTTTCTCAGCAATATGTTGTAGTTTTCAGTGTAGAACTTTTATATGTCTTTAAAAAACCTATTCCTAAGTATTTTATGAACTTTTATACTACTGCAAATGGAATTTTAAATTTGATTTAATAATTGATCATTGCTAGTATATAGAAATTGATTTTTATATATTGATCTTATATCCTGAAACCTTGCTAAACTCACTGTGTTGAGAAGCTGGAGCTGGTGTATTGAATTAAGAATATTCAGATTACGACTTGCTGAATGAGGGGGCACAAGCTATCCACAGGGGTTTGGCAGGTAGCTCCCTCAGTATCTGAGCTCTCACTTTGGGGACGTGAAACCATGAGCTTGTTTTGATTGAAGGCATAGTTCGAGTACATCCACACGAAGGAAGTAGAGTCACAAAATGTATTACTTATATATCTCAGAAATGTGGGGGGAGGCATAATGAACCGGGGGAAGGGCAGTCCTCCATCTCAGTTCACAAGCAAACAGGAGATAGAAAGCAGGGTAGCAAGCACCTAGTACGTTTAAGGTGGTTGGGGTAGAGGTCACTAACTTTTTGAGGGCTTAGCTCTAAGTAACTGTTTTAAAAGGTGCCCTGGGAAAAGCAAAGCAGGAATTTATGGCAGGACTCCGAAGCTTGGTGTTTATCTAAATGTCCGCACTGTTGGTATGAGCAGGGTAGAACACTGTAAAATGCCTAGGCAGCAGCTCAAAATAGTGTTTTTTCTCCTCACACTCACTTACTCCAGTAGCTTTTTTGTCATTTCTTTAGCATTTTCTACATGAATATTTCTATCATTTAGGAAGAGGAACACTTCTTCCTTCCCAGTCTACATGCTTTTTATTTTTTTTTTTTCTTGTCTTATGACCCTGGCTAGGACTTCTAGTACAAAGTTGAATAGAAGTGGTGAGAGCAGACATTTTCTTGTTTTGTTCCTGATCTTAGAGGGAAAGTATTCAGTCTTTCACCATTAAGTGTGATGTTAGCTGTAGATTTTCATAGCTGCCCTTTATCAGGTTGAGGAAGATTTCTTTCCATTACTAGTTTGCTGAGAGGTTTTTTTAAAACTTCACTTTATTTAAAAAATTTTTTTAATGAGTATACTATTTTGTTGACATTTAAATTTCACCAACAATGAGCTCAAGTATATGCTGGTCATATGTTCAGATTTTTGAAATAAAGATAAAGGAACAGACAGCTTTAAGGGTGCAGTGTATTTAACACTGCACAGTATATTCAACAATTAGAGACAATCGGGGGGGGGTGGTTTAACTATATAACTATACACTTAGGAGCACAAGTATAGGGACAAGCCCTGCTATTGGAGGAACAGAGGTCCTTGGTTGCTGACAGAATCTCCCCTTGACTTCAGACTTGAGACAAACCAAGGAGTCTGTCAGTATACAAAAACCACTGAATTCAGGACAAACAGGATAGATTGGCAAGAGCCAATTCAGATTGTGAGCAGGGTTAGCTGGAGGCTGGAAATGTTGCAGGTGAAGTCCAGGATCTGTAGATTAGAGTAGCAGTCTTCTAAAAAATGCTTGTTTCCAAACAAGTTCCTAAGATGCTTTTCCCAAACAGGAGGAGGTCTTTTTTTTTTAAATCATGAATAGATGCTGAAATTTGTTACATGTTTTTTCTGTATCTATATATGGCATTTCCTTTCTTTGCTTAGTATGGTGGATTACATTAATTCATTTTCAAATGTTAAAAAAAGAACCCTTGAGTTTTTTTTGTTTGTTTTGTTTTTTGGTATATATTACTTGGTCATGCTGTGTTATTGTCTTCATATATTGCTAGACTCTATTTGCTAATACTTTGTTAAGGATTTTAACCTTTATGGTCAAGCTTTTGATTTATCATTTTCTTTAACATCTTTGTCTGATTTGGTGTCATGGTAACTCTGGCATCATAAAATGAGTTGAAGTGTTCCTTCTTCTGTTTTCTGAAAGTGGTTGTGTAAGATTGGTATAGTCGATTTACAATGTTATATTAGTTTCAGGTGTACAACATAGTTATTCTATATTTTTATAGATTATATTCCATTTAAAGTTATAAAATATTGGCTATATTCCCTGTGCTATACAATATATCCTTGTGGCCTATTTATTTTATATATACTAGTTTGTACTTCTTAATTCCCTATGGCTATCTTGCCCCTCCCCCCTTTCCTCTCCCCACTGGTAACCACTAGTCTGTCCTCTATATCTGTTTGAGTCTGTTTCTGTTTTGTTATATTCATTCGTTTGTCTTATTTTTTAGATTCTACATATAAGTGATAACATATAGTGTTTGTCTTTCTCTGTCTGACTTACTTCACTAAGCATAATACCCTCCAGGTGCATCCATGTTGTTGCAAATGGCACAATTTCATTCTTTTTTATGGCTGAGTAATATTCCACTTTACACACACACGCACGCACATACACACACACATTCACACACATACCCCACGTCTTTATTCATTTGTTAATGGGCACTTAGGTTGATTCTGTATCTTTGCTATTGTAAATAATGCTGCTGTGAACATTGGGGTGCATTATCTTTTCAAATTAGTGTTTTTGTTTTCTTCAGATATGTACCCAGGAGTGGAATTGCTGGGTCATATGGTAGTTCTATTTTTAGTTTTCTGAGGAACCTCCAAACTGTTTTCCATAGTAGCTGCACCAATTTACATTCCCACCAACAGTGTAAGAGGGTTCCTTTTTCTCCACATCCTCACCAATTTGTGTTCTTTTTGATGATAGCCATTCTGACAGGTATGAGGTGATATGTCATTGTGGTTTTGATTTGCATTTCTCTCATGATTAGCATCTTTTCATGTGCCTGTTGGGTGTCTGTATATCTTCTTTGGAAAAATGTCTATTCAGGTCTTTTGCCCATTTCTAATCAGGCTGTTTGTTTTTTTAATATTGAGTTGTATGAGCTGTTTGTATATTTTGGATATTAACCCCTTATCAGTCATATCATTGGCAGATATTTCCTTCTATTCAGTAGGTTGTCTTTTCATTTCATTGATAGTTTCCTTTGCTGTGAAAAGCTTTTAAGTTTAATTAGGTTCCATTTTATTTTTGCTTTTGTTTCCTTTGCCTTAGGGTACAGATCCAAAAAAATATTGCTGCCTATGTTTTCTTCTAGGAGTTTTATGGTCTCTGGTCTTATATATAGGTTGAGAATCCATTTTGAGTTTATTATTGTATGTGGTGTGAGAAAATGTTCTAATTTCATTCTTTTTCATGTAGCTGTCTAGTTTTCCCAGCACCCCTTATTGAAGAAACTATCTTTTCTCCATTTTATATTCTTGCCTCCTTCATCATAGATCACTTGACCGTAAGTGCATGGGTTTATTGCTGGGCTCTCTGTTCCATTGATCCATGTGTCTGTTTTGATTATTGTAGCTTTGTAGTATAGTCTGAAGTTAGGGCAACTGATACCTCCAACTTTGTTCTTTTTTCTCATGATTGCTTTGGCAATTTGGGGTCTTTTGTGGTTCCATATAGATTTTAGAATTATTTGTTCTAGTTCTGTGACAAATGTCATGGGTATTTTGATAGGGATTGCGTTAAATCTGTAGATTGCTTTCAGTAGTATGGTCACTTTAACAATATTAATTCTTCCAGTCCATAAATATAAGATACCTTTCCATTACTTTGTATTATCTTTGATTTCCTTCATCAATATTTATAGTTTTGAGAGTATAGGTCTTTCACCTCCTTGGTCAAGTTTATTTAACCCTAAGTATTTTATTTTTTTTGATGTGAATTTAAACAAAGTTGTTTTCTTGCTTTCTCTTTCTGATAGATCATTATTAGTGTATAGAAAAGTAACAGATTTCTGTGTATTAATCTTGTGTCCTGCAACTTTACTGAATTCATTTATTATTTCTAATAGTTTTTTGGTGGAGATGTTAGGCTTTTCTATATGTAGTATCATGTCATCTGCAAATAGTGACAGTTTTACTTTCTCCCTTCCAATTTGGATGCCTTTTATTTATTTTTCTTGTATAATTGCTGTGGCTAGGACTTCCAATACTATGTGGCAAGAGTGGGCATCTTTGTCTTGTTCCTGATCTTAGAGGAAAAATTTCAGCTTTTCACTGTGAGTATGATGTTAGCTGTAGGTTTGTCATAAATTGCTTTTCTATGTTGAGATATGTTCCATCTATATGAACTTTGATTAGAGTTATTACCATGAAAAGGTGTTGAATTTTGTCAGGCGCTTTTTTTGCATCTATTGAGATGATCAGGTGATTTTTATCCTTTTGTATTGTTAATGTGATGTATCACATTGATTGATTTGTGGATATTGAACCACCTTGCATCCCTGGAATAAATTTCACTTGATCATGTGTCTGATCCTCTTTATGTATTGTTGAATTCGGTATTTTGTTGAGGATTTTTGCATCTATACTCATCAGACATATTAGCCTGTAATCTTCTTTTTTTTCTTTTTTTCTTGTAGTGTTGTTGTCTGATTTCAGTATCATAGAATGAATTTGGGAGTATTCTGTTCTCTTCAATTTTTTGAATCATTTGAGAATGCTAGGTATTAGCTCTTTATATGTTTGGTAGAATTCCCTTGTAAAGCCATCCAGCCCTGGACTTTTGTCTCCTTGGAGGTTTTTCTTTTATTACAAATTCATTTTCACTACTGTGATCCATCTTTTCAGATTGCCTATTTATTCCTGATTCAGTCTTGGAAGAGTGTACATTTTTAGAAATTTAACCATTTCTTCTAGGCTGTCCAAGTTGTTAACATATAAATGTTTGTAGTAGTATTCTCCTAAGATTTTTTGTATCTCTGGGATATCGGTTGTTATTTCTCATCTTTCATTTCTAATTTTGTTTGTTTGCGTCCTGTTTTTTTTTTTTTTCTTGATGAGCCTGGCTGAAGGCTTATCAATTCTGTTTATCTTTTCAAAGAAACAGCTCTTGTTTTCATTGATCTTCTTCTTTTTTTTTCTTTGTCTCTATTTCATCTCTGATCTTTATTATTTCCTTCCTTCTGCTGACTTTGAGCTTTGTTCTTTTTCCCCTTATTCGTTTAGATGGTAGGTTAGGTTGTTTATTTGAGATTTTTCTTGTTTCTTAGGTAGACCTGTATTGCTGTAAACTTCCCTCTTAGGACTGCTTTTGCTGCGTGCTGTAGATCTTGGAAAGTTGTGTTTTTATTTTCATTTGTCTCAGGATACTTTCTGATTTCCTCTTTGATTTCTTCATAGACTCATTGACTCATTGGTTTTTTAGTAGCAGGTTGTTTAGTCTCCACGTGTTTATGCTTTTCCCATTTTTCTTCCCGTACTTCATTTCTAGTTTCCTACTCCTGTGTCTGGAAAAAATGCTTGATATAATTTTTGTCCACTTAAATTTGTTGAGACTTGTTTTGTGGCCTAGAATGTGGTCTGTCCTGGAGAATGTTCCATGTGCACTTGAAAAGACTGTATTTTGATAGTTTTGGATGAAAATTCCTGTAGGTATCTATTAATTTCAAATGGTCTAATGTGTCATTTAAGACTACTGTTTCCTTATTGATTTTTTTGTCTGGATGATCTGTCCATTGATGTAAGTGGTGTGTTAAAGACCCCTACAACTAGTGTATTTTTTTTTTCATTTTAACATCTTTATTGGAGTATAATTGCTTTACAATGGTATGTTAGTTTCAGCTTCACAACAAAATGAATCAGTTATATATATACATATGTTCCCATATCTCTTCCCGCTTGCGTCTCCCTCCCTCCCACCCTCCCTATCCCACCCCTCCAGGCGGTCACAAAGCACCGAGCTGATCTCCCTGTGCTATGCGGCTGCTTCCCACTAGCTATCTACCTTACGTTTGGTAGTGTATATATGCCCATGCCTCTCTCTCGCTTTGTCACAGTTTACCCTTCCCCCTCCCCATATCCTCAAGTCCATTCTCTAGTAAGTCTGTGTCTTTATTCCTGTTTCACCCCTAGGTTCTCCATGACTTTTTTTTCCCTAAAATTCCATATATATGTGTTAGCATACGGTATTTGTCTCTCTCTTTCTGACTTACTTCACTCTGTATGACAGACTCTAGGTCTATCCACCTCATTACAAATAGCTCAATTTCGTTTCTTTTTATGGCTGAGTAATATTCCATTGTATATATGTGCCACATCTTCTTTATCCATTCATCCGATGATGGACATTTAGGTTGTTTCCATCTCCGGGCTATTGTACATAGAGCTGCAATGAACATTTTGGTACATGACTCTTTTTGAATTATGGTTTTCTCAGGGTATATGCCCAGTAGTGGGATTGCTGGGTCATATGGTAGTTCTATTTGTAGTTTTTTAAGGAACCTCCATACTGTTCTCCACAGTGGCTGTATCAATTTACATTCCCATCAGCAGTGTAAGAGGGTTCCCTTTTCTCCACACCCTCTCCAGCATTTATTGTTTCTAGATTTTTTATTTATTTATATATTTTTAACATCTTTATTGGGGTATAATTGCTTTACAATGGTGTGTTAGTTTCTGCTTTATAACAAAGTGAATCAGTTATACATATACATATGTTCCCATATGTCTTCCCTCTTGCGTCTCCCTCCCTCCCACCCTCCCTATCCTACCCCTCCAGGCTGTCACAAAGCACCGAGCCAATATCCCTGTGCCATGCGGCTGCTTCCCACTAGCTATCTACCTTACTACGTTTGTTAGTGTGTATATGTCCATGACTCTCTCTCGCCCTGTCACAGCTCACCCTTCCCCCTCCCCATATCCTCAAGTCCGTTCTCCAGTAGGTCTGTGTCTTTATTCCTGTCTTACCCCTAGGTTCTTCATGACATTTTTTTTTCTTAAATTCCATATATATGTGTTAGCATACGGTATTTGTCTTTTTCTTTCTGACTTACTTCACTCTGTATGACAGACTCTAGGTCTATCCACCTCATTACAAATAGCTCAATTTCGTTTCTTTTTATGGCTGAGTAATATTCCATTGTATATATCTGTCACATCTTCTTTATCCATTCATCCGATGATGGGCACTTAGGTTGTTTCCATCTCCGAGCTATTGTAAATAGAGCTGCAATGAACATTTTGGTACATGACCCTTTTTGAATTTTGGTTTTCTCAGGGTATATGCCCAGTAGTGGGATTGCTGGGTCATGTGGTAGTTCTATTTGTAGTTTTTTAAGGAACCTCCATACTGTTCTCCATAGTGGCTGAACCAATTCACATTCCCACCAGCAGTGCAAGAGTGTTCCCTTTTCTCCACACCCTCTCCAGCATTTATTGTTTCTAGATTTTTTGATGATGGCCATTCTGACTGGTGTGAGATGATATCTCATTGCAGTTTTGATTTGCATTTCTCTAATGATTAGTGATGTTGAGCATTCTTTCATGTGTTTGTTGGCAGTCTGTATATCTTCTTTGGAGAAATGTCTATTTAGGTCTTCTGCCCATTTTTGGATTGGGTTGTTTGTTTTTTTGTTATTGAGCTGCATGAGCTGCTTATAAATTTTGGAGATTAATCCTTTGTCAGTTGCTTCATTTGCAAATATTTTCTCCCATTCTGAGGGTTGTCTTTTGGTCTTGTTTATGGTTTCCTTTGCTGCGCAAAAGCTTTGAAGTTTCATTAGGTCCCATTTGTTTATTTTTGTTTTTATTTCCATTTTTCTAGGAGGTGGGTCAAAAAGGACCTTGCTGTGATTTATGTCATAGAGTGTCCTGCCTATGTTTTCCTCTAAGAGTTTGACAGTTTCTGGCCTTACATTTAGGTCTTTAATCCATTTTGAGCTTATTTTTGTGTATGGTGTTAGGGAGTGATCTAATCTCATACTTTTAAATGTACCTGTCCACTTTTCCCAGCACCACTTATTGAAGAGGCCGTCCTTTCTCCACTGTACATTCCTGCCTCCTTTATCAAAGATGAGGTGACCATATGTGCGTGGGTTTATCTCTGGGCTTTCTATCCTGTTCCATTGATCTATCTTTCTGTTTTTGTGCCAGTACCATACTGTCTTGATTACTGTAGCTTTGTAGTATAGTCTGAAGTCAGGAAGCGTGATTCCTCCAGCTCCGTTTTTCGTTCTCAAGATTGCTTTGGCTATTCGGGGTCTTTTGTGTTTCCATACAAATTGTGAAAGTTTTTGTTCTACTTGTGTGAAAAATGCCAGTGGTAGTTTGATAGGGATTGCATTGAATCTGTAGATTGCTTTGGGTAGTAGAGTCATTTTCACAATGTTGATTCTTCCAAGAACATGGTATATCTCTCCATCTATTTGTATCATCTTTAATTTCTTTCATCAGTGTCTTATAATTTTCTGCATACAGGTCTTTTGTCTCCTTAGGTAGGTTTATTCCTAGATATTTTATTCTTTTTGTTGCAGTGGTAAATGGGAGTGTTTTCTTGATTTCACTTTCAGATTTTTCATCCTTAGTGTATAGGAATGCCAGAGATTTCTGTGCATTAATTTTGTATCCTGCTACTTTACCAAATTCATTCATTAGCTCTAGTAGTTTTCTGGTAGCATCTTTAGGATTCTCTATGTATAGTATCATGTCATCTGCAAAGAGTGACAGCTTTACTTCTTCTTTTCCGATTTGGATTCCTTTTATTTCCTTTTCTTCTCTGATTGCTGTGGCTAAAACTTCCAAAACTATGTTGAATAAGAGTGGTGAGAGTGGGCAACCTTGTCTTGTTCCTGATCTTAGTGGAAATGCTTTCAGTTTTTCACCATTGAGGACGATGTTGGCTGTGGGTTTGTCATATATGGCCTTTATTATGTTCAGGAAAGTTCCCTCTATGCCTACTTTCTGGAGGGTTTTTATCATAAATGGGTGTTGAATTTTGTCAAAAGCTTTCTCTGCATCTATTGAGATGATCATATGGTTTTTCTCCTTCAATTTGTTAATATGGTGTATCCCGTTGATTGATTTGCATATATTGAAGAATCCTTGCATTCCTGGAATAAACCCCACTTGATCATGTTGTATGATCCGTTTAATGTGCTGTTGGATTCTGTTTGCTAGTATTTTGTTGAGGATTTTTGCATCTATGTTCATCAGTGATGTTGGCCTGTAGTTTTCTTTCTTTGTGACATCCTTGTCTGGTTTTGGTATCAGGGTGATGGTGGCCTCGTAGAATGAGTTGGGGAGTGTTCCTCCCTCTGCTATATTTTGGAAGAGTTTGAGAAGGATAGGTGATAGCTCTTCTCTAAATGTTTGATAGAATTTGCCTGTGAAGCCATCTGGTCCTGGGCTTTTGTTTGTTGGAAGATTTTTAATCACAGTTTCAATTTCAGTGCTTGTGATTGGTCTGTTCATATTTTCTATTTCTTCCTGATTCAGTCTTGGCAGGTTGTGCCTTTCTAAGAATTTGTCCATTTCTTCCAGGTTGTCCATTTTATTGACATAGAGTTGCTTGTAGTACTCTCTCATGATCTTTTTTATTTCTGCAGTGTCAGTTGTTACTTCTCCTTTTTCATTTCTAATTCTATTGATTTCAGTCTTCTCCCTTTTTTACTTGATGAGTCTGGCTAATGGTTTATCAATTTTGTTTATCCTTTCAAAGAACCAGCTTTTAGTTTTATTGATCTTATTGTTTCCTTCATTTCTTTTTCATTTATTTCTGATCTGATTTTTATGATTTCTTTCCTTCTGGTAACTTTGGGGTTTTTTTGTTCTTCTTTCTCTAATTGCTTTAGGTGCAAGGTTAGGTTGTTTATTCGAGATGTTTCCTGTTTCTTAAGGTAGGATTGTATTGCTATAAGCTTCCCTCTTAGAACTGCTTTTGCTGCATCCCATAGATTTTGAGTCGTCGTGTCTGCATTGTTACTTGTTTCTGGGTATTTTTTGATTTCCTCTTTGATTTCTTCAGTGATCACTTCGTTATTAAGTAGTGTATTGTTTAGCCTCCATGTGTTTGTATTTTTTTACAGATCTTTTCCTGTAATTGATATCTGGTCTCATAGCGTTGTGGTCGGAAAAGATACTTGATACAATTTCAATTTTCCTAAATTTACCAAGGCTTGATTTGTGACCCAAGATATGATCTATCCTGGAGAATGTTCCATGAGCACTTGAGAAAAATGTGTATTCTGTTGTTTTTGGATGGAATGTCCTATAAATATCAATTAAGTCCATCTTGTTTAATATATCATTTAAAGCTTGTGTTTCCTTATTTATTTTCATTTTGGATGATCTGTCCATTGGTGAAAGTGGGGTGTTAAAGTCCCTTACTATGAATGTGTTACTATCGATTTCCCCTTTTATGGCTGTTAGTATTTGCCTTATGTATTGAGGTGCTCCTATGTTGAGTGCATAAATATTTACAATTGTTGTATCTTCTTCTTGGATCGATCCCTTGATCATTATGTAGTGTCCTTCTTTGTCTCTTCTAATAGTCTTTATTTTAAAGTTTATTTTGTCTGATATGAGAATTGCTACTCCAGCTTTCTTTTGGTTTCCATTTGCATGAAATACCTTTTTCCATCCCCTTACTTTCAGTCTGTATGTGTCTCTAGGTCTGAAGTGGGTCTCTTGTAGACAGCAAATATATGCGTCTTGTTTTTGTATCCATTCAGCCAATCTGTGTCTTTTGGTGGGAGCATTTAGTCCATTTGCATTTAAGGTAATTATCGATATGTATGTTCCCATTCCCATTTTCTTAATTGTTTTGGGTTCGTTATTGTAGGTCTTTTCCTTCTCTTGTGTTTCTTGCCTAGAGAAGTTCCTTTAGCAGTTGTTGTAGACCTGGTTTGGTGGTGCTGAACTCTCTCAGCTTTTGCTTGTCTGTAAAGGTTTTAATTTCTCCATCAAATCTGAATGAGATCCTTGCTGGGTGGAGTAATCTTGGTTGCAGGTTCTTCTCCTTCATCACTTTCAATATGTCCTGCCAGTCCCTTCTGGCTTGCAGAGTTTCTGCTGAAAGATCAGCGTTAACCTTATGGGGATTCCCTTGTGTGTTATTTGTTGTTTTTCCCTTGCTGCTTTTAATATGTTTTCTTTGTATTTAATTTTTGACAGTTTGATTAATATGTGTCTTGGCATATTTCTCCTTGGATTTATCCTGTATGGGACTCTCTGTGCTTCCTGGACTTGATTAACTATTTCTTTTCCCATATTAGGGAAGTTTTCAACTATAATCTCTTCAAATATTTTCTCAGTCCCTTTCTTTTTCTCTTCTTCTTCTGGAACCCCTATAATTCGAATGTTGGTGCGTTTAATGTTGTCCCAGAGGTCTCTGAGACTGTCCTTAGTTCTTTTCATTCTTTTTTCTTTATTCTGCTCTGCATTAGTTATTTCCACTATTTTATCTTCCAGGTCACTTATCCGTTCTTCTGCCTCAGTTATTCTGCTATTGATCCCATCTAGAGTATTTTTAATTTCATTTATTGTGTTGTTCATCATTGTTTGTTTTGTCTTTTGTTCTTCTAGGTCCTTGTTAAATGTTTCTTGCATTTTCTCTATTCTATTTCCAAGATTTTGGATCATCTTTACTATCATTATTCTGAATTCTTTTTCAGGTAGACTGCCTATTTCCTCTTCATTTGTTAGGTCTGGTGGGTTTTTATCTTGCTCCTTCATCTGCTGTGTGTTTTTCTGTCTTTTCATTTTGCTTATCTTACTGTGTTTGGGGTCTCCTTTTCACAGGCTGAAGGTTCGTAGTTCTTGTTGTTTTTGGTGTCTGTCCCCAGTGGCTAAGGTTGGTTCAGTGGGTTGTGTAGGCTTCCTGGTGGAGGGTACTAGTGCCTGTGTTCTGTTGGATGAGGCTGGATCTTGTCTTTCTGGTGGGCAGGTCCATGTCTGGTGGTGTGTTTTGGGGTGTCTGTAGACTTATTATGATTTTAGGCAGCCTCTCTGCTAATAGGTGGGGTTGTGTTCCTGTCTTGCTAGTTGTTTGGCATAGGATGTCCAGCACTGTAGCTTGCTGGTCGTTGAGTGAAGCTGTGTGTTGGTGTTGAGATGGAGATCTCTGGGAGATTTTCGCCGTCTGATATTATGGGCAGCTGGGAGGCCTGTTGTGGACCAGTGTCCTGAAGTTGGCTCTCCCACCTCAGAGGCACAGCACTAACTCCTGGCTGCAGCACCAAGAGCCTTTCATCCACACGGCTCAGAAGAAAAGGGAGGAAAAAGTAGAAAGAAAAAATTAGTAGAAGTAGAAAGAAAGAAAGAAAGGAGGGAGGGAGGGAGCAAGGAAGGAAGGAGGGAAGGAAGGAAAGAAAGAACACAAAGTAAAATAAAATAAAGATAAAATATAATGAAGTTATTAAAATAAAAAAAATTATTAAGAGGAAAAAAAAACAAAAAAATGGATGGATAGAACCCCTGAACAAATGGTGGAATCAAAGCTATAAAAACAAAATCTCACACAGAAGCATACACATACACTCTCAGAAAAAGAGGAAAAGAGGAAAAAATCATAAATCTTGCTGTCAAAGTCCACCTCCTCAATTTGGGATGATTCGTTGTCTAAAGGAAGGAAGGAAAGAAAGAACAAAGATAAAGTAAAATAAAATAAGGTTATTAAAATAAAAAGTAATTATTAAGAAAAAGAACAGGACGGCTAGAACCCTCGGACAAATGGTGGAAGCAAAGCTGTACAGACAAAATCTCACACAGAAGCATACACATACACACAAAAAAAGGAAAAGGGGAAAGAATGATAAATCTTGCTCTCAAAGTCCACCTCCTTAATTTGGGATGATTCGTTGTCTATTCATGTATTCCACAGATACAGGTACATCAAGTTGATTGTGGAGCTTTAATCTGCTACTTCTGTGGCTGCTGGGAGAGATTTCCCTTTCCTTTCTTTGTTCTCACAGCTCCCAGGGGCTCAGCTTTGGGTTTGGCCCCGCCTCTGCGTGTAGGTCGCAGGAGGGCGTCTGTTCTTTGCTCAGACAGGACGGGGTTAAAGGAGCCGCTGATTCGGAGGCTCTGGCTCACTCAGGCCGGGGGTAGGGAGGGGCACGGAGTGCGGGGCGAGCCTGCTGCGGCAGAGGCCGGAGTGACGTTGCGCCAGCCTGAGGCGCGCCGTGCGTTCTCCTGGGGGAGTTGACCCTGGATCCCAGGACCCTGGCAGTGGTGGGCTGCACAGGCTTCCCGGAAGGGGGGTGTGGATAGTGACCTGTGTTCGCACACAGGCTTCTTGGTGGCGGCAGCAGCGGCCTTAGCGTCTCATGTCTGTCTCTGGGGTCCGCACCTTTAGCCGCGGCTCGCACCCGTCTCTGGAGCTCCTTTAAGCAGCGTTCTTAATCCCCTCTCCTCGTGCACCAGGAAATAAAGAGGGAAGAAAAAGTCTCTTGCCTCTTCGGTGGGTCCAGACTTTTCCCTGGACTCCCTCCCGGCTAGCCGTGGTGCACTAATCCCCTGAAGGCTGTGTTCACGCCGCCAACCCCAGTCCTCTCCCGGCGCTCCGACCGAAGCCCGAGCCTCAGCTCCCAGCCCCACTCACCCCGGCGGGTGAGCAGACAAGCCTCTCGGCTGGTGAGTGCCGGTCGGCCCTGATCCTCTGTGCTGGAATCTCTCCGCTTTGCCCTCCGCACCCCTGTTGCTGTGCTCTCCTCCGCGGCGCCGAAGCTCCCCCCCTCCGCCACCCGCAGTCTCCGCCCGCGAAGGGGCTTCCTAGTGTGTGGAAACTTTTCCTTCTTCACAGCTCCCTCCCGCTGGTGCAGGACCTGTCCCTATCCTTTTGTCTCTGTTTATTCTTTTTTCTTTTGCCCTACCCAGGTATGTGGGGGATTTCTTGCCTTTTGGGAGGTCTGAGGTCTTCTGCCAGCGTTCAGTAGGTGTTCTGTAGGAGTTGTTCCACGTGTAGATGTATTTCTGGTGTATCTGTGGGGAGGAAGGTGATCTCCACGTCTTACTCTTCCGCCATCTTCCCGGAAGTCACTAGTGTATTATTGTCAATTTCTCCTTTTATGTCTGTTAATATTTGCTTTATATATTTAAGTGCTCCTATATTAGGTGAATATATGTTAATGAATGTTATATCCTCCCTTGTGTTGATCCCTTTATCATTATATCATGCCCTTCTTTTTCTTTTGTTATAGACTCTGTTTCAAAGTCTATTTTGTCTGCTATGAGTATTACTACCCCAGCTTTCTTGTTTTCATTTGCATGAAATATTTCTCCAGCTGTTCATTTTCAATCTGTGTGTTTCTTTAGCTCTGAAGTGAGTCTCTTGTAGGCCTCATGTGGATGGGTCTTGTCTTTTAATCTGATCAGGCACCCTGTGTCTTTTGATTGGAGCATTTAGTCCACTGACTTTTTTTTTTTAAATTTTTGGCTGTGTTGGGTCTTTGTTGCTGCGCATGGGCTTTCTCTAGTTGCGGTGAGTGGGGGCTACTCTTCATTGTAGTGTATGGGCTTCTCATTGAGGTGGCTTCTCTTGTTGTGGAGCACAGGCTCTAGGTGCACAGGCTTCAGTAGTTGTGGCACACAGGCTCAGTAGTTGTGGCACACAGGCTCAGTAGCTGTGGCTTGCAGGCTCTAGAGCACAGGCTCGGTAGCTGTGGTGCTTCGGCTTAGTTGCTCCGCGGCATGTGGGATCTTCCCAGACCAGGGCTCGAACCCGGGTCCCCTGCCTTGGCAGGCAGATTCTTAACCACTGTGCCACCAGGGAAGTCCAGTCCATTGACATTTAAAGTGATTATTGATAGGTTTGTACTTAACTGCCATTTTGTTACTCGTTTCTGGTTGTTTTTGTAGTTCTTCTCTCCTCTTTTTTTCTTTTAGTTACTTCCCTTGTGGTTTGATAGTTTCTTTAGTGGTATGCTTGTGTTTCTTGATCCTTTTTGTGTATCTGTTGTAGGTTTTTGATTTGTGGTTATCATGTGGTTCATATATGTTGACATATTGACTGTATCTACTTGTTTTAAACTGGTAGTCATTTAAGTTCAAACACATTCTAAAGGTCTATATTTTTTTACTCTCCTCCCCATGTTTTGTGTTTTGATGTCATGTTTCATATCTTCATATTTATCCCTTAACTGTGTGTTGTAGTTATAGTTGATTTCACAATTTTTTTGTCTTTTAATCTTTATACTAGCTTATTTAAGTGATTGATCCATAGTCTTTACTATATATTTCTTTCCTATTGTGATTTTTTCCTTTTTATAGATTCTTACTTGTTGTAGCCTTTTCTTTTCCACTTAGAGAAGACCCTTTAACATTTTTATTTAGGGTAGGTTTAGTATTGATGAACTGTTTTAGTTTTTGCTTGCCTAAGAAGTTCTTTATCTCTCCTTCAATTCTGAATGATAATCTTGCTGGGTAGAGTATCCTCAGTTACAGGTTTTTCCTTTTCAGCATTTTAAATATATAATGCAACTCTCTGTGGCCTGCAAAGTTTATGCAGGAAAATCAGCTGATAATCATATCAGATTTCCTTTGTGTGTGACTCCTTGTTTTTCTCTTGCTACCTTTAGAATTCTCTTTTTTACTTTAACTTTTGCCATTTTAATTGTGATATGTCTCGGTGTGGGTCTCTTTGGCTTCATCTTTTTGGGGACTCTGTGATTCCTGTATATCTGTTTCTTCTTCAAGTTCAAGAAATTTTCAGTCAATTTCATCAAATACATTTTTAAAAAAGGATTTATTTATTTATTTATTTTTTAAAATTTATTTTTGGCTGCATTGGGTCTTAGTTGCAGCATGTGGGATCTTTGTTGAGGCATGTCGGATCTTTCATTGTGGCGCGCGGGCTCTTTGCAGCACGTGGGCTTCTCTCTAGTTGTGGCATGTGGGTTTTCTCTTCTCTAGTTGTGGCACGCAGGCTCCAGGGTGTGTCGGCTCTGTAGTGGTGGTGTGCAGGTTCCAGAGCACATGGGATCTGTAGTTTGTGGCACGCAGCCTCTCTAGTTGAGGCGTGCCAGCTCAGTAGTTGTGGTCCATGGGCTTAGTGCCCTGCCACACGTGGGATCTTAGTTCCCTGACCAGGGATCGAACCCGTGTCCCCTGCATTATAAGGTGGATTCTTTACCACTGGACCACCAGGGAGTTCCCTCAAATACATTTTTGACCCCTTTCTCTCTTTTCCTCTGGCACCTCTATAATGTGAATATTTGTACACTTGATGTTGTTTCAGAGGTTCCTTAAACTATTTTCATTTTTTAAATTTGCTTTTTTTTTACTTTCTAGATTGGGTGATTTGCATTATACTGTATTCCAGATCACTTATGCATCCTTCTGCATCATCTAGTCTGCTGTTAATTCCTTTTAGTATTTTTCAGTTATGGTATTCTTTTGCTCTGACTGGTTCTCTTTTTATATTTAGCTCCTTGTTAAAATTCTCAGTTTGTTCATCTATTCTTTTCCCTAGTTCAGTTAGCATTCTTATTACTAATGGCTTGAACTCTTTGGTAAATTACTTATCTGTGTTTCTTTAGTTGTTTTTTGTGGTTTTTTCCTCGTTTTTTTATTTGAAAGAAATTCCTCTATCTTCTCATTTCACTTAACTTTCTCTGCCCTGTGAAATTAGGTGAAATAGTTACCTAGCCTGGTATTGAATGGTGTCTTTTTGTGGGAGTGTCCCTCTACAGTCTGCATGTACACAGTGGCTTTGGTGGGAGAGCTAGATCTGTTGTGAGCATGAGTCATGTCTTCCCCCATGGTGTGCTGGTAGCTATCACCTTGGTAAGAGGTGGGCCTGGGGATGGAGGGGTTGGAGCCATAGCCAAGTGTGAACCAGGGCTTCTCTCTGCTCATTGGCCTACACCACCCTATCGGTGGTGGGGTCAGATCCCAAGTTGCTGGAGGGTCAGGTCTGAGCTGGTTCTGTTGCCCCTAAGTGTGTGCTCTCCCCCCTCCCAGCTTTGGCACCTTCACCCCAGAGGGGAGCAGTGCTGGAGAAGAGGGGCCAGAGTGGTGCCTGCTGTAGGCCAGGGTGCACTAGGGCAGTCTCAGCACACCAGTCAGAGTTCCATATTGCTTTCAATCTTTTGCCTCCCTGAGCACCAGGAATGGCTGCCCTTGCCCCAGTCAGATGTCCTGCTGGTCCAAGCTGGCTATGTCCCGCAGAGTTGCACACTCTCCTCAGTTGCATCAAGCTTTACCCTAGCGTTCCATAGAGCAAGAGAGTCTGGCGCCAGTGCTTATCTCAGGCTGGCACACGGTCATGGGAAGCTGGCCAGAATCCTGGTCAGTTTCAATCTGCTTCCTCTGCCTTGTTTCAGGAGTAAGTGAGCATGTGTGTGCTCTTCACAAGTGGAGTCTAGGTTTTTACAGCCCTGCTGTCAGTCCCACTGTTTTTCAAACCAGTTAAGAGGACTTGTCTTCCTGGTGTCTGACCCCAGGGCTGGGGTGCCCAATATGTGGTTCGAACTACTCACCCCCTGCAGAAGATATCTCCAAGCCCATGTAACCCCCCTCCTCTTCTGTGTCCCCTCCCAGGGGCCCAGGTCCCAACCTGATTGCTTCTCTTCCCTTCCTACTTGACACCATGTGCTCTTTCTTAGAGTCTTGGCTGTATGAATGTCTCTGCCAGTCTCCAGTTTGTTTTCAGTGAGAATTGTTCCACATGAAGATGTATTTTTGGTGTGTTCATGGGGAGAGGTGAGCTCTGCATCCTCCTATTCTGCCATCTTGATCCCCTTCCTGTTCGATTTTTTATAAGTTTGCTAGAATTTACTACTGAAAGCATTTGGACTTGCTTTGTTGGGCAAATTTTGATAATGAATCATTTTTTATAGTAGGTATAGGGCTATACAGAGTTTCAGTGGGTCTTGAATCACTTCTGATAAGTAGTGTTTTTCAGTAAAATTTTCCATTTCATCTTAGTTGTTGAATTTACTGGCATCAAGTTGTTCATAATGTTCCTGTATTAACCTTTTGATCGCTATAGGATTTGTAGTGAAGCTCCTTCTTTCATTCCTGACATTGGTGTTTTGTGTTCTTTATCATTTTTTTGGATCCACCTTGCTAGGCATTTATCAATTTTATTACTCTTTTGAAAGAATCAACTTTTGACTTGGTTAGTTTTCTCTGTTGTTTGTTTTCTGTTTAATCAATTTTTGCTCTTAGGCTTATAGATAAGCCTCTTCCTCTTATAGATTTTGGGTTGATCAGTTCATTTTTTTTAGCTTCATAAGGTACAAATTTAGATCATTGACTTAATTTTTTTCTTTTCTAATATAAAGCATTTAAAACTATAAATCTAAGTAGAAAAATAGTCGAAAGACTGTGGAAAAAGTATTAGTAGGCTGAACAATAGATAAAGTAGTATATTCTTATATACAAATTTTTTTTTATAAAACTGAAAAATGAAACACCTGACAAAAAGGACAAGGACCTGAATAGGTGATTTGCCAAAAAAGTATGAATATGAAATGATGTTCAACTTGCCAATAATTAAAGTAATAATGTGAAAATAGATTCCCATTTTTCACTTGTCAGAATGGCAAAGATTGGAAAGATTGACCAAAGTCATTGTCGACATGTGTATGAAAGAAATGGGCATTCTTGTTTTGGTTGATGGGGAGGGTATTAATTGGTTGTGAAGGAGTTAGGGGACACATTGAGGAACAAAAGAGACAGTGAGCAAGATAGGGTGCCTCTCATACTGAGCCTTCATTTAGAAGGGAAAGTCGGTAGAATTGCCCCGAGGTGAGGTTCATGTTGGCATTGTCACCTTGTGTTTAGAGGTGGATTTTGAGGACTGTTTGGAGAGGAAAGGGAGATGGGTTGCTAGATAGCATGCAGGAGATACAGTTCTGGCCTTGGGAAGGTTCTGCTTCCTCCAAAGCTTTACCTGTTCTGTCCCTCAGCACCTTCATGTTGTCCTTTGGCTCATGTGACCCAGGCCTACAGATAAACTAAGACCAGATCCAGCCCTGATGCTCGTACACCCCAGTGCAACTAGGAGTTGCCCACAGGTGATTAGCAATCTGAAGTTATCCTGGAAAAAAACTGCAGTTTACCTTAGATGATTTCCAGTTTCTAGCCTTTAATACATGATGCCCTAGGGGTCTTACCATTGCAGTAAGTGACCATTTCATAACAAAGAAATGAACACAAAGCAGTTAACTTTAAAATTGGTCGCTGAACAGAACTGTGGCAGATTTTTGTGTCTGCATGTGTTTTGTGGGAGTGAAGTTGTTAAGATAATTTTTACTTTTGCTAGCTCAGAATTGTTAGTATGTATGTTTGTATCTTTGTGTTTATTTAATTCCTGCCTGGTTCTAAAAAGATTTAAGGAAGCTTCTCCCTCCTCCCCACCCCATCACATGAAACAGAATAAAATAAGTAAGAACCACTTCATGAGGAATGTAGCTTATTTAATTAGCCCTTGATATTAGTCTTGATTTGGGAATTAGGGGATAGGAGAGGACAGCATAGGATGTGGTTCACTAAGGGACTGTGGAACTGGGAACAAAATGATATAAACTGGAGAGAGAATCAAGGTGATGATAGCAGATTTAGAAGATGTGATTGGAGGTGACAAAGTTTCCACTTGTTTCTAGAGGTGATTTGACACTTGCCCATCAGTAAAGCCCTGAAGCTGTGAAGAGTGAGCTTGGCGACATCCCTCTCTATCAGAGGCTCCTTTCCCTTTCTGGGCTGTGTTACCTGTTGTGGGATTGCAGGAATCAGAGGTGGCAGGCCTGCAAGATTGTTAAAGATTGTGAGAAGTAACTTCGTGATGATCTTTAAAAATAATACCTTTATTCTGAAAGTTCAAGTGAAGTTTAGTATTAATTGAAGCTGTCAGACAACCTAAAATGTCTCCTCTTTCAAGGAGGCTAATTTTTCTTCCCTCAGCTGAAAAGTGAGTGATTAATTAGCCTGTCATTATCAAAGGAGATGATAATGTTAGTAGATACCGAATTTCCTGTTAAGTGGATTACCTATTGTATTCCATTTGGAGTTCAGGTATATATTTTAGAAAGACATTCATCTTTAAACCAAGTCACCACTGTTAAAGCTACATATTGAAATTTTAAGCTTTTTCTTGATACTTAACTTTCAGAAGAGA
This sequence comes from Delphinapterus leucas, assembly GCF_059928025.1. NCBI lineage: Eukaryota > Metazoa > Chordata > Mammalia > Artiodactyla > Monodontidae > Delphinapterus > Delphinapterus leucas. The sequence goes on from NC_143140.1 coordinate 47,255,864, forward strand.
GCCAGCTCAGATCATCTTCTATCTTAATAGGCATTTTAAGGTAGCTTTTTTCGGTATCCTAATTTTCCACTCCAGCTCTTGCCAAACCGCCACCCCCCAACAAATCTACTAACATACACAGATGTTCTCCCCTGCGGAGTCGATTCATCTCATCCGCGTCTATGCATGCATTCAGGCAGTCTAGCTGATGTGTGCCTGATTTATGGAAGTCTTGTACACTCCAATTACTGCTCCCTTTTCCTTACCAGTTGCTTTTGGGCATTTTATTTACCTCCTTTTTCACCTTCACCATTTGAATTTCAGACTGCCAGTACTTGAGATGACCTTTCCTTCTTCCTACAATCTCTAGTTATTACTAAGAATTTACAATGAATTTAACCGCAACTTTCCAGATATGTAAGTCTCTTCTCAGCACATTCACATATGTTAGGTATTCTTACTGGCTTCATCTTCTTGAAGCAGTGGCTCAAATCTGTACTGGTTGCTCCCAAGGCCTCCAGCACAGCCGCCATCCTGGATCTCCCTTGACCATCATTCAGCAACCTCTCTTGTGATGATCTCCTGACTTTCCCAGAGCCTGTATTTTTTTCTTTCTTGATTTATGCCCTCATTTTGGTGGAGCACCTCCTTCAGTTGCTTCATGAGAAAGTGAAACTTGTGTGACTCAGATTGGGACTTCAACCCACAGGCTGGGACTCGAATCCAGCCAAAACCCAGGTTGGGACTTGAACCCACAGTCTTTTAACTGAGATTACACCCTGGTCTCAGGACTTAATGAAGCTCAGGTTCTTGATGTCTCATCGCAGAAAGAATTCAGGGAGAGACAGATTGATAGGTAAGAGGTGGATTTATTTAGAGAGAAACACACTCCACAGACAGAGTCTCAGAAGGCAAGAGAGGCACCAGGGTACAGGGTTGTCAGTTTAGGGGTGGATAATTTCATAGGCTAATGAGTGGGAGGAGTGTTCCAGCTATTTTGGGGAAGGGGAGGGCATTTCCAGGAATTGGGCCACCACCCACTTTTTGACCTTTATGGTTGGTCTTGGAACTGTCATGGTGCTCGGTGTGTCATTTAGCTTGCTGATGTGTTACCATGCACATGTATGCAATGCAATGTATACTGAGGCTCAAGTCTAGTGGAAGTTGACATCTGCCATCCTGGACCTATTTGGTTCTAATCAGTTTATGTCATGTCCTTGAGCTATGTCATTCTTTTAAAGGTTGTGCCCTACCCCCTTCCCTCCTGTTTCAAAAGGGTTCATGGACAGGAAGTTTTTTGAGCCCATACATTTCTGAAAATGTCCTTATCCTACCCTCAGGTTTGATTGATAGGTTTAATGTTGAATTAAAGATTGAAATTAATTTTCCCTTAAAAATTTGAAGGCATTATGTCCCTGTCTTCCACCTTCAGTGTTGCTGTGGAGACTTTCTAGTGTTCATTCATTCATTCATTTATTTATTTATGGCTGTGTCGGGTCTTTGTTGCTGTGTGTGGGCTTTCTCTAGTTGCAGCAAGCGGGGGCTACTCTTCGTTGCAGTGCACAGGCTTATTGCAGTGGCTTCTCTTGTTGCAGAGCATGGGCTCTAGGCGTGCGGGCTTCAGTAGTGTGGCATGTGGGCTCAGCAGTTGTGCCTCCCAGGCTCAGCAGTTGTGCCTCGCAGGCTCAGTAGTTGTGGCTCCACGGCATGTGGGATCTTCCTGGACCAGGGCTCGAACCCATGTCTCCTGCATTGGCAGGCGGATTCTTAACCACTGAGCCACCAGGGAAGTCCCAGTGTTGCACTATTCTTGATCTTTAGTTTGAAGCCTTTTTTTTTCCTCTTTAGAAGCTGTGCTAGCTCCTTTTTAGCTTCAGTTTTCCGAAATTTTACACTCCTACCTCCAGAGATAAAAGATGCCACAGATTTCTGTGCCTTTGGAGATTCTGTAGTATAAATTAGATTGCTTCTTGACTTCCCACTGCTTTCTTGGGCATGCTTTTCTGTTTAAAATGATTTTTTTTGCTGCTACTTCATTCTTTCTTTTGCCCTTGGGGCTTATGTCTAAAAAAAAAGACCATAAAAAACTTTATTATGATTTTCGTAAGGCTTCTGGGAGGAACAGAGGTGTTCACTCCTCTGTCTTTACCCAGAAGGCTACCCATTTGCTCTCCACCCAGCTCTGCTGTGGATTTTGCCCCCACTTCACGGAGACTGCCCCTTGCCCCTGGAACAGCCACTCACAAGCTCTTATTGTCAGACCCCCTGGACACTTCTCTGTCCTCATCTTTCTTGACCTCTCAGCATCATTTGATGTGGCAGTGACCGCTCCCTTCTTTTCCAAATCATCTCCCTTTGCTTTGATGACTCCAGCTGCCCTTCCTCTCAGTCTTCCCAGCAGGTTCCTTCTCCATATTCAGCTTCTAAATAATTTTATTTAGATTGCCTCAGGCTAGGAGTTTTTTTGTTTTGTTTTTTGTGGGTTTTTTGGCTCTGTCTCTATCTTTACTCTCCCAAGGAGGTTAATCCAGTCCCGTGACTTCACTTTAAATGCCATTTATGTGCTGATGACACCCTCTGAGATCTCTCCTCTGAGCTCCAGACTCAGTTCCCACTTGATCCCTTTGGGAATGTTGTAAACAGAAATCTTGTTTTTCCTTCAAACCTGCTTCTTCTCCAGTCAAGCCTACGTCCATAAGTGGCACCACCATGTAGCTAGTTGCTCATCAAGCAAAAGTAATTGGATTGATTACTCCTTCTTTTCCAGTTTAATCCATTAGCAAGTTCTATGCCCAGAATCTATCTTCAATTTATCTTTGCCCTTAGGTGTCTAGTCCAGTGCCTGGCGCATATGAGACATTCACTGGTAAATGGCCAAGTGAATGATGTCAATAGGGAACCAGGAAAATTGGTGTTAAAAATGTGAACTTTTAAAAATGTTCTGAAAGACAGTCTTTGAAAGTAAAGGCAGAGGGACTGTTCTAGTTTAAAAGACATTTTTAAAAAAAGACCTGGGACTTCCCTGGTGGTACAGTGGTTAAGAATCCGCCTGCTGATACAGGGGACATGGGTTTGAGCCCTGGTCTGGGAAGATCCCACATGCTGTGGAGCAACTAAGCCCAAGTGCCACAGCTACTGAGCCTGCACTCTAGAGCCTGCGAGCCACAACTACTGAGCCTGCGAGCCACAACTACTGAAGCCCACGTGCCTAGAGCCTGTGCTCCGCAACAAGAGAAGCCACCGCAATGAGAAGCCCACGCACCGCAACGAAGAGTAGACCCCGCTCGCAGCAACTAGAGAAAGCCCACGTGCAGCAGCAAAGACTCAACACAGCCAAAAATAAAATAAATAAAAAAGACCTGGTAACCAGATGCAATGCAGGATCCTTGATTGAATTCCGTTTTGTTTTTTAAGCCAGCTATTTGGGGAAATTTGGTGGATTGTATATAGGTAATAATGTATCAATGGTATTATGATTATGTGGGAGTATGTCCTTGTTTTTAGGAAATACAAGTTGAGGTTTTTTTTTTAATTTATTTTTATTTTATCTGTGGCTGCGTCAGCTTTTTTTAAATTAATTAATTAATTTATTATTTTTGGCTGTGTTGGGTCTTCATTTCTGTGCGAGGGCTTTCTCCAGTTGCGGTGAGCACGGGCCACTCTTCGTCACGGTGCGTGGGCCTCTCACTGTCGCGGCCTCTCGTTGCGGAGCACAGGCTCCAGACGCACAGGCTCAGTAGTTGTGGCTCACGAGCTCTAGAGCGCGGGCTCAGTAGTTGTGGCTCGCGGGCTCTAGAGTGCAGGCTCAGTAGTTGTGGCTCACGGGCCCAGTTGCTCTGCGGCATGTGGGCTCCTCCCAGACCAGGGCTCGAACCCGTGTCCCCTGCATTGGCAGGCAGACTCTCAACCACTGCGCCACCAGGGAAGCCCCTAAGTTGAGGTTTTTAGGGATGGTGTATTATGATACCTGCAACTGGTTTTTCATGTGGTTCAAAAGGGAATAAAGCTTATCTCAAGAAGAAAGGAGGGAGAAAACAAATGTAGCAAAACATTAACAACTGGTGAATCTAGGTGAGTGGTATACGGGTTTTCATTGTACTATTCTGTTCATTTTACTGTGGGTTTGAAAATCTTCAAAATAAAAAAATTAGAAAAAATCAGCAGTGGAGAAGAATTTAAGGAAAAGATATTTCAGGGCAATTTTTAAGCCCCAAAATGCTGAAATTCATTTTGAAGCATAATATTAAAATATAATAAAGCCTAAGTATATACATAATTATAGAGCTGATTTATTTAACAAGATGGAAATAAAACCAAGTAGAAATAAGGCCTTTCTGGAAAAGTTTCTTAAAAATTTGGTGTGAAGGTCGATGGTGACCCGCCCACCAGAGGGCAGTGCAGGAGAGTGATTCTGTGCACAGCTGAGAGCTCTGGTTTTCTTTCTAACTCAGCTGGATCCACAAGAGGTCGCTCCTCTCGGCACAAAACATTTTCAAGATTCTTAGACCACTTTAATAGAGAATGTGGTGCATTTAATGTTGTCCCAGAGGTCCCTTGTCAAGATGCTATATATAAGCTCAAGTTCAGACCACCCCTTTGATACTCATTGCTGAGTTCTCCCATATGTAGGCTCGATGCATGTGTTAATAAACTGTTTTTTTCTCCTTAAAAAAAAAAAATAGAGAATGTGGATAGTTGCACTGCTTTCCGTTTCTTTCTCTCCACTCTGATCTGCCTCTGAATTCTTTGGATTTTTGCCTTGGCCCCTCTGCTTCGTGGAGTAGACTTCATGCAAGGGTCTGGATAAGAGGGGTGTAGATCTGCCCTCCTGTGTGTGCTCCGAAGGCCAGTAGTGCATTTGCCCACTCGCATCCCAGGAATTATCTGTCTTTTTATTACAAACTGCCAAATCATAGTCCTACTACAGTTCATCTTTAGATTCCCTAGGATCTATTGAAATTCTAGGAATTTCACTCAGGGGTTTTTACCTCTCTTAAAGCTGTGATGTGCCTCCTTTTACTGAGTGGTTGACTTAAAAGGGCTGTCTTTCTGTGTAGGTAACCAAACAAGTGGGTTACTATAAATGTTGTAGAAAGTTACCCAGCAGATTAAATGATTAGTTCGTGGTGAGTGGTTGTTCTTTCACTTAACATTTACCCAGTGCCTGTGGAACCAGATTGGGCTACTAGACTAGAATTTAAAATCACAGGGGTTAGGGGGTTAGTCCCAGACTCCTGAGCTGTTTATATTTAGGTGAAGGGGGCAGACCTGCCCCAAACAAATTTGGACAAGGTGCTCAGAGGAAGTGCTAAATTCAGATATAAGCAAAAGTTCTTTGGCGGGGGCAGGCGGGAGGGGGTGGGTGTCACGTGCCCTATCTTGGCTCGGTACATCAGGTCCTGTCTAGAGGTCCTTCAAGGCCAAACTCAGCATCAGGACAATACCAGCCTCTCTGGCTAGCTTGCTCTGACCCTCCCCAAATGAGTGAAGTGCCCTTCCTGTGTTGTCATCACGTCCAGTTTAGACGTCTTATCACAGCACGCTGTTGTTCATGGTTGTTAATTTGCATGCTCATCTCTCCTGAGGACAGAGACAGATTACTAATAGATTTGTGCATTTTCCCACTCTGGTTCCATTCTGGTCTTGCATATGCTTTTTTCCCTCTGGGGTATCTCTTTTTTCCTCTCTTTTGGGGATCTTTTTCTCAAATACAATGGCATAGGCTCGCTGACATCTTAAAAAGTAAAGCAAAGAAAAGGAAGTAACACTCATTGAGTGCCTTCTTTGTGTTGAACACTATTCACTGTGTTAGGTGTTTTATGAGCGTCTTCTCCTTTAATCTTGTTCCTCTAACAAACTCGCCAAGCTTCTTCCCCTTTCAGGTCTTTGCACTTGCTATTTCCTTTCCTGGGAACTGTTTTTCCTCAAGTCCTCAAGAAGATGGCTCCCTTTTCTGCTAACAAACATGTATAGTTTACAAACCATTCTTCTGAGGTTGATTTTATTAGTCTGGTGACCCTGTTCTCCTCTCAGGGGTGGGTAGGGTCTCAGGGAGGAATTCGCTGAGGTCATCCCGAGAACGTTGGACTTATTCCCTCTCGCTGTGTCCTTGCCCTTCTAGCTGCTTCCCCAGTGCATCCTGGTCACTGGATGTCTCGAATTAGTTTACTAATTTTTATTATAATTGCTTTACTTCTACCTCATGATAATTGGTACCGTCATCCAGACTCTACCTCTTCCTAGGAGATGAGGGATTCAGTATTTTGGTTAGCTTTCCCCTTAAGTCTGGGCTAAGCCATCATCTTTTAACATAGAGTTTTGTTCTTTATAATCTGGAAGTCTGGGTCAGATCTTTATAAACAGATATATACTTAATAATTTAAAAATCCATCTATTTCTACAGATTTAGCATTAAAACAATATAACCAAGTGCTTATATTCTGTTGTACATATCTTCTGTTATAAATTCTTACTTTAAAAAATCTTCCCCATCCTTTGAGGCCTAATTCAAGTCTTAACTCCTCTGACGTTTTCTGCATCTGTAGTACCCAACATTAATCTTTCCTGCTCTGAGATCCTGTGGTCTACATACTTCAGTTTGGCCATTAATCTAGAGAATCTTATTTGTTATTTAATTGCTTTGTGTATCTGTATCTATGTGACCTATGAGATGGTTAGATGCCAGTTGATGGTGGCAATGTGTTCTCAGTTTTTGCAGTGTTGAAAAAGTGTCACTTCAAAGGACTTTTTTGAAGCAAAATATCTTTATTTTTCCTAATGGAGTTTTACTTATTTTCTTAAACACAATTCAAAACTTATTCATCTGGTTTAGGTTTTCTTAAAAGCATTTTCTTTGAATATAGGATGATTATTTTTCTGTATTTTTACACACACTCCAAGGAAGTGTGTCAGAAAAGAAAGAATATTAATTATTTCCTATAGCTTATCTATAAAAAGCCATTTGGGAAAGTACATTCATTTTAATCTTTTATAGGACTTACGGATGGATTTTTATAGTTGTTATATTAAAGTCATTTTTAGTCTTCTGCAGAAAATTTGTAAAGATTTATTTGATTAAAATATCAATATTTGATATTGATTTATATCAATTAGCTATAATTGTGTAAGCATTCCTAATTATGTGTTGAGCTTTCTAATTCTTACCAGAGCTGCTGCTTCCTGGTAAAGTTTAAACATGAGTCTCCAGTCAGGTTAATCTCTGTATAATATAATTGAATTCACCTGGCCTGGTTACTGGGTACATTTTAAATATCAGACTGATGCTTATCATGACACCACTACGAATATTTCAATTTTAAAGTTGACCTTTTAGAATCAGCCTTTCTTTAATCTGCCAGTTATACTTAACAGAAATATTTCTTTTAAAAAGTAACCTGACTTTACTGTATTTAATTTAAAAAACTGAAGTGACTATAAAATGTGTATAAGGCAAACTGCCTTAAAAAACTAATGACGTTTCTTTTTATTTATAGAGATACTTTCTAGTTGGGAGCAATCATGCAGAAACAAAATATCGTGTTTTGAAAATTGATAGAACAGAACCAAAAGATTTGGTAATAATTGATGATAGGGTAAGTATCTTGAAAACCTGAATACAAACAGAAACTTGTACTTGTTGTTTACAGGATATGAAATATCCTTACAGCTTCTAGTGATATATACTTTTTTTATCATACATCTAAAAATTATAATTTTTCATGGTTGGCTAGAATTTGAATCTTTTATCTGGTTTCTAGAAATTACTGATGTCGGAAAGTATGCCAGAATTACACTTTGTCCCTCATTTTGATTTGTTTTACAAAGCAAACTCTTTGGGTAAGATAATGAATATATTTTCTTAAAGGGGTTCCATTTTAAGGATTCAATATAATTCTTAGTATTTCATCCACCAAAGAGATTATTTATTACTCTGCTTTAATATGAAGCTACTTGAAGCCACAAAGGACTGGTAGGATCTCTTCTGATCACTTGCTGGAGAAATGTTAAGCTATTCTTATCCAGATGTTATATTATCCAGAGTTGGAAATACAGACTTAATTCAGGTGGCACAAAAATATGAGGCTTTTAGTCAAAAGAGAAATACAATAAGGTGGAATTGAACAGTTAATTTTAACTCTCAAATGAGAGCACCTAACTAACCCTTTGTATTGAGGTTCCTGTCTGTGAATATTTCTGAATCCATGTAGATGCCTGGTTTTTCAAATATGTTAGTAGCTACAGTTTGGAAGCCATTTTACATAAGCTCTTTGCAAAGCTATTTTCTATGTTATAATAATTTAAGATAAATTGTATTTTATGACTTCCTGTACTCCTGGGTGTCGTGGTTCCTATCCCATCCCCAACACATGCACCATCTGGGAGTTTTTATTAATATAATGTAATGATTCTTGGCTTTCTTTTTGGGTAGGAGTGGTTGATCAGGGATCTCTTTGAGAATCTAAGGAAAGCTATGGGCCTTCTCATAAAAATGCACATATGCACATTTAACCAAAACTTTGCATACAATTTTAAGGGGTTTATAGATTTCTTGAAACTTGTCTGTGGGTACCTTAAATCTCTGTCCAGAAGATAAGGTTTTGATACACCTTTTTAGTACAGCAGCCTGGGATCCAGGAACCACCCTTAACTGCTAACGTTAAAGATTTGTTGGCTTTAATAAAAAGAAACAAAATTGGGTTATTTGTAGTGAGGTGGATAGACCTAGAGACTGTCATACAGAGTGAAGTCAGTCAGAAAGAGAAAAACAAATACCGTATGCTAACACATATATATATGGAATCTAAAAAAAAAACGGTTCTGAAGAACCTAGGGGCAGGACAGGAATAAAGACGCAGAGGTAGAGAATGGACTTGAGGACACGGGGAGGGGGAAGGGTAAGCTGGGATGAAGTGAGAGAGTGGCATGGACATATATATACACTACCAAATGTAAAACAGATAGCTAGTGGGAAGCAGCTGCATAGCACAGGGAGATCAGCTCGGTGCTTTGTGACCACCTACAGGGGTGGGACAGGGAAGATGGGACGGAGACGCAAGATGGAGGAGATATGGGGATATATGTATGTGTATAGCTGATTCACTTTGTTATAAAGCAGAAACTAACACACCATTGTAAAGCAATTATACTCCAATAAAGATGTAAAAAAAAAAAAAAGAATTCGTTGGCTTTTTAAAATTGTAGCTTAGTCCTGCACTATTATATATACTTCTCTGAAATAGCTAATGATGTAAAGTTGTAGGCAACTTCTAATTTTCAGCGGTAAATAAATAATGAATCTAAAAAGCGAGCACAACCTTACAGATTAAATTTGCTTATTTCTAGCATGTATATACTCAGCAAGAAGTGCGAGAACTTCTTGGCCGCTTGGATCTAGGAAATAGGACAAAGATGGGACAGAAAGGATCATCCGGGTTATTTCGAGCTGTTTCAGCTTTTGGTGTTGTAGGTAAGAAACATGCATCCCTCTTACTACCTCCTTTTTTTCTTTTTTTTTCCTACATAGACTCCTTGAAGATAGTTTGCAAGGCTTATATTTATATAGGTTTATAAATATGACCCATCCTCTGTGGCTTTGGTTGTTTAAAACTGAATTATCTATCAGCCAAGTACCAAACAGCCTTTATATAGCATCTGCTATGTGCTTAGGACTGTGTTCAGTTTCGTGTGGGATAGGAACAAATGTAGCGATGGTGTGGACCTTTAAGGAGTCTGTCTTGTCAAGGAATGAAAAAATAAAAATTGGCTTGGACTGTAAACATCAGCTGGAAAAACAGATACAGGTAAAACCAGCTTTTAAGTTAAGAGGAATCTCTCCCAAGGACATGCTACAGTGTAAAGTGTCATAACCCCTTTCTCTGAATGACAACTGCTTTCTTACTCACTGAGAAACTTTGTTCTCTAAAATCACAGACTATCAGAAACTTTGCTCTTTAAAATTGTGTCAGTAAGAGAAAACATGCCCCTCTTGCCTGTATGAGCTAAGTCATTTTGACACAGAGAAGCAGCCTCGCTTGACAACTCATGCAGAGTTTCAGATAAGGGGTTTCTGGACACAACAGTCTACAGCTCTGCTAACTTTACTGCTTTCAAAGAAATGAGACCACGAGTCTGCTTCACAATGTAGACTTGATGTTTATCTCTTTACATACAGTCTTGCTTTGGTTTGAGTCTCTTTGTTTAAATTTTACCTAATCGTGTCCCCAAATCCTATAATAACGCCTATATTTATTCATGAACAAATATAGAAATGGCCTTGGCCTTTAAGTAGTCTGTGGTCTGGCTTGTGGGGCATTTGTGAGATGCCTCACAGTTCTTCTGGTGTGTTGTCCTTAGTGGGTCAGTAAACTTGTCTTTGCTCTACCATGGGTTTGTCCCGGGGAGTCTTAAGATGATTGGACTAGGATGGGGGCAAAACCCAGTGCATATGAAAAGAACTCCAGGATTGGAATTAAGAGCCCAGCTGTGTAGTCAAAGGTAAATGGTATTGGAGATTACATAAGAGGTAGACTTTTTTGGACCTGGAATGACAAGGAAAGATTTCCTGAAGATGATGAGACTCAGGCTGGACCCTGGAGGAGAAGCAAGATTTGGATGGATGTAGGGAAGGGAGGAGAGAGCTCCAGTAGGGGCAACAGCAGAGGTGTGGGCATGAAGATGCCCATGGGTCCTGGGATGCTGGCAAGTAGTTGGGTGAGGCCAGGTCACTGGGACCTTGGAAGCCAAGCAGAGGGCAGTTGTATCTCAGCTTCCCTGTTGGCAGAGCCTTATTTTGAGTCTATTTTTTTTTAACACTTACAAAATTATCTCTCTGCTTCTTAAACCTACTGGACTGTATGCAATATTGACTGAGTGATTGGTGTCTATAGATGCTAACAAAATTAATATGGTCTGAACTATGCTATATAGTTTCATATTCTCATGTTCATTTTTTTGATTAGTACTTTCTATTTGGTGACCCTATATTTGATTATGCATGTTCCGCCGTATTTGCAGTTCATTTTTCTCCGTGTGCTCTCATAGCCCTTCAATGTGTAATCCATTTAGGTGCATTTTGTGCCTTAGGCGGCTGCCAGGGAAAGTTGAGAGTGGTAGGTGTGATTGATTTCCTCTCCATAGGACCGGCCCCTTCTCTGTACATTCTGCTCAGTCTTGACAAATCCCTTGAGGTTTCATGTTTAATGGGTACCTGTTTGTGGGCGTGTGCATGTCAGTGTATGTCAAGTGAGTTCATATGTTTAAATTCCATACATTCCATATGTGTTAAATTCCACTTTAAGTGTTACTTATATGTTAAAGAAAAAAAACTTGTAAGTAAAATATGTCTCAAATACAGTAGGCTTAATTAGTTACTTAATAGGTTAAATTCATTCCTTTAAATGCTGATACTTTATTACAGCTTTTTAAAATGGAAATTTCCTAAAGTGTATGTAATATTGAATGCCTCATTAGCCAGCGTTAATTATTCAAAATTGAACCTTCCTTGATGATTAAGTATAACGAATTGAAGATCAGTTATTGACCTATGTTTAAAAATAGCTGCCCTCAGGTGTTCTGGAGTTGTATTGGGCACTTTGCCTTTACACTAAGTGGCCTCTAGATGCTGTACTGTGTTGTTGTAATGGTACTTTCATCATTCTTCATTGTTCTGGGCATATTTGCTTTTAGCAATATTCCTTGCCTCATTTTATTTTATTTTATTTTGAATTTTATTTTATTTATTTTTATACAGCAGGTTCTTATTAGTTATCTATTTTATACATATTAGTGTACATATGTCAATCCCAGTCTCCCAATTCATCCTTGCCTCATTTTAAATCTGTTGATAACTAAGCTTATAAAACCAAAGCTTTATTTTAATCAATTGATGACCAAGTTTATAACCAGATACTCATTTTATACACAAGTATTAGTTAATAAACTTTGGGTAAGGGCTGAAGGTGTCTCCATGTTTCTCTTAGGTGGCATTCTTAGGTATTGTGGTAGCAATTTCTCTCACAATTTGAGGCCTCTTTGAGACCGTCCTTGGATGGTGAAGTCACTAAAAGACTAACCTACCAGTAGAGTGACACAGTAATGTACTAAGTAAGCATTTGTTATTTTCAGGGCAGTGCACTTTATGTATTCTAGTTCAACCATGTAAATAAAGCTTAGAATCTTTAAGAGTAAATAGGGAGTAAATAAAAGGCTATGATTTGTCTAGTACTGCCTTAGAAATAATGAGGGCTACTGAAATAGCAAAACACAAAATGCTTATCTTTGAAAAATGTATAGTCTGGTTGTCAAAATAATACATGTGTGAAAGGACTAGAGTGGTTGTCTTCTGTGACTGCAGTATTTTCTCTCAACTTTTTCAGCATGCCTAATTTGTGAATAGCACTTTGGCTGGGATGTTTTGGACTGTTATCGTGGTTAATTTAATTCACTATCTATAAGAATCTAGAGCAGTGCTTCTCAACTATCTGTAGTAAAGGACCAACCAATTTTTTTCCAGAAATGTGTCACAGACCAACACAGGATCCTACTGTGCATAGCTTGTCTTCAGCTTGGGCCACATGTGATTCATCACATAAGTTCAGTAATACCCAAACTAGTCTTGCCTGTTCAAGGCAAGTTCGTTGATCATGAACTCAGATGTTTCTAAACCCTTACTTTCAATTCGTTTACTTGTCTTTTCATGGGCTGGTACCGAAAGCTCAGGGACCATTACTGGTCCCCAGACATGGATTGATCCTGTCCTGTAGCTACCTTGCCCATTTCTGACCTGCTCCATTGTTATTTGGCAGCCAGCAGGAGGCTTGGGAGACCACTGGATGGGATCACGAGCATCCCTCACATAGTTGTTTTATCTGGTCCTGGGGCACGCAGATGGAGTTGGTGGCTGGTGGCCTGTAGTCCTTACTACTCTCAGCTCTGTGACCATCCAACCCCTTTTGATATATGTCCTTTTTCTGCGTGTGCCACCTGTCAGAAGATACTCTTGTAAGCTGCTAGTACAATGTGTCATTATAGCAGACTAAGTGATGGACTCAGTTGTTCTTTAAAGCAACACCCTTAGAAATAGATTGCAGATCCAAGATACAGGGAAAACAACAATAAAGTGTGAGCCTCAGACTAGTAAGGGAACAGTAGATTTGGTGCTAGAGAGTCACTTTGGTCCCTTGTGGTTTTTGATACTTCTCTGCCAGAGTGCTGTTCTCCCTGAAGGCTTTTTTTTTTTTTTTGCGGTACGCGGGCCTCTCACTGTTGTGGCCTCTCCCATTGCGGAGCACAGGCTCCGGACGCGCATGCTCAGCAGCCATGGCTCACGGGCCCAGCCGCTCCACGGCATGTGGGATCTTCCCGGACCGGGGCACGAACCCATGTCCCCTGCATCGGCAGGCGGACTCTCAACCACTGCGCCCCCAGGGAAGCCCTCTGAAGGCTTTTAAGATAGTGACTAGCTGACACGGTGACCTCGCAGCAGGATACTGCCCTCTTCCCTGTTGGTGGGCTTGTGGGTCCTCTCCAGCCACCAGAACTCCACACCACTCCATCCTCTCACACTGTCCTTTTTTATTTACTTTGCTTGGTTTCCAACTCAACTGACACAAGCTTCTCTACTCGGAGAGATCACTTTTGCCTGATGACTGTCATCTAGGCATCTGGGAAACGCTCAGGGAAATTGGTCTGGGATCAGAAGTACGTAGAATGAAGATGAAAAAACTTGTTCTGGTTTTCAGTATGTTAAAACGATGAATAGGCTGACTCTTGACAGAGGTCTATGCCAAGCTAAAGCCTTTTAATTGTTGGTTATATTTGATAGGAACCTTTTAAAAAGGAGTGACGTTTCCAACTGGCAGTAAAAAGGAAAAAGAAAATAGTCTCATAATATGCTGAAAGCATTTTATGCTGGTAGAAAATATTCTTTTGTGCAGTATATTTACTTCATCAAAATTATGAAGGGACATGTAGGATGAAATAGAGCTGAAAACATAAAATTAAAATTCAGTTGGAATGCAGGTTGGAAGAAATTATTATAGAGAGGTTTTATTTCTATAAAAAGTAAATATATAGCAAGAACAAAGGGGAAAGAAACTCTTTCATCTTGGGAATATTTATTACTTAAAACCAATTAGATTCTCTTTTTTGGGTGTTTTTAATGCTGCTCCCAAGACCGTTAATTTTGTAGGTTTTAGCCTTCTAAAAGGATAACTGCTTCCTAACTTGTGATGAGATTGACATTAGCTTTTTCTCCTATCTTAAATCCTTTAGCTTTAGTCAGGGAATTTTTAGCTAGTCTCCAAGGGGAGGTGGGGAGGAGCATAAACGAACATCTTTTTAAAATGTGCTTTGTGGATCTCTCAAATATAAGTATTTTTCATGGTTTTAATAGAAGTAGCCAGGTTCATAAAATCCATGAGGTGGCTTTTATATATTTTGGCTCATTTATGTTAATATGTTCAATTACTAATTTTCTCTTTTGTCAGTTAAGAATAACAAGACACAGACAATGAGTATTTGCTAAATCTAGAGCAACCATTTATAGCACCAAGATCCTAGCTCAGGCTTTATAGAGTGTAACAGAGAGAGAGAGAGAAAGAGAGAGCAAGTGAGTACACCCACACATGCACATAAGAAAGTTAGTTTTGAAAAATGGTTACGCTATATATAAGATCCTTGGTTGAGTTTTTCTTTCAGTGCTTTGAATATATTATCCCACAGCCTCTGGCCTCTACTGTTTCTGATGGGCAGTGAGCTGTAAGTGACCGTATCTGACTCACCCTGTCAGTGAGTGGGGGTGATGGGATCCAGTATTTGTGCTGGGGTAAGGCCTCCACTCTACAAGTAGGACTGGATAGAAGAAAGGAGCCCTCACTTTCAGATGTGCTTGCCTGGAATAGAGCATCTGCAGCACAGAGCTGGAAGGAATGGGAAATGCTGGTGCCCTGCACCTCCTGAGCAGAAACCAAGGCTCTAGACTGAGAGCTGGGGAGGGAGGAAGGGGTACTGTCTTTTGTGGCGACACCTGCCGGGAGTAGATATTCTGTCCCACCGAATTGGGAGAAGGGTGTAGAAGGGAAACAAATTATGTTTCGTATGTCACAGACTTCCTGTTCTTTCCAAGATCTAGTAGATTTTCTTGAATAAATGTTTCTCCACTTGCTGTATGCCATTAGGAGAATTTCCAGAAACTTTCAATATTTTGTTTTGTTTTTATAATTTTTACCAGTTGTGGTTGTTTCACTGGGGAGAGGCTCTGCTGAGCTCCTCACGTGAACCGGTTCAGAAGTATTCCCCTCCCTCTGCCCGCAACCAACAAGAGAGTTAGTTTTAACTCCCAAAGCAAAAGTTCTGGGAGCCAGAACATTTTTAACCAAGACTGTGTGGTAACTAGTGTGTTGCTGAGAACTTAGTGCTACTGAACATTAATACATATGGTCTTTCTTTAATCAGGTTGTTTAGAGCAATATTTTTAATATAAATATTTCTAGAGAATAATTCTAAGACAACCAAAAATTTGTATGGCTGTAAATCATAGAAATAATAAAGTAGGAAATGTGTCAAAAGTCTTTTGCCTTTTAAACATGTATCTAAAAGCATTACTAAGTTTAGGAAATGTATTTATCTTTCTTTTTTTGTTGTGTAGGTTTTGTCAGGTTTTTAGAAGGCTATTATATTGTGTTAATAACCAAAAGGAGGAAGATGGCAGATATTGGAGGTCATGCAATATATAAGATTGAAGACACAAATATGATCTATATACCCAATGATTCTGTACGTATTACTCATCCTGATGAAGCTAGGTATGTACTGGTGGTAACTGCTATTTTTTTTACCTGGTACACCAATTAGAAAATAAAACAGTCAAAAGATTATAAATGTTATGTTAAAATGTAAAATACTGGCTCGCAATGCTACAGCTTTTGTTCAAGCGCTATTAAAAACCCTCCATTAAAACAATTGATTTGGGCAAGGATCAACAATGGCTCCTAAAACCATTAGGTGAGAGGTTATTATTGAGGAACAGATATTCACTCAGTCTCAACATACCATACTCCATAACTATCTTTATTATTTACAAAGAGAAAAAAATGACAAACATACTTACCAAATGATCAAACTTAGCATCACCAATAATGAGACAAAACTGACATTATTTGCCTCTTAACGTGAAGCAATGGGAAGGACACCCACTACCTGTGTAGTTTTCTTACTAAAAATATTTAACTTAAATCTAAGCATGAGGAAATAATCAGATAAATCCATATTGTGGGACTTTCTGTAAGACACTGGCCTGGACCCTCCAAAAATGTCAATGTCGTGCAACACAGGAAGAGCCAGAGGGTTGTTCTAGAGTTTAGAATAGACATGACAAAGTGCAACACTTGAATTTCTGTTAGATCCAGGATTAAAACATGTGCGTGCATGCTCATGTACACGTGCGTGCGCGCACACACACACACAGCTATAAAGGACTGTACTGGAATGGTTTGTATATGGACTATATACTAGGGGATATTGGATCAGTATTAAATTTTGGGTGTATAATGATATTGTGGTTACTCAGGAGATTGTCCTTGTTCATAATAGATATATAATAAAATATTTAGGACTGAGGTTTCATCATGTCTGCTACTTACTGTAAATGGTTTAGAAAAATAAAATGTACATGTATATTTAAAGAGAGAGAATGTATGTGTGTATAAATGTATAACGAGAAATGTTCAACAGTGAATTCAGGTGAAGGATATACTTTTGTTTATTACACTATTTTTTCCCCCAATTTTTCTATGGATTTGAAACCTTTAAAAAGTTTTGGGGGGAAATTACTGGAACCTTGGGCATGTGGGGAAAGGCTATTAATAAATTAATAAAGTGATAGAGAAAAGACTATAATTGGTTTATTTTAATATTATAAAGGTTAAAATGGAACAAAGTTAGGCATGCTTGTAAGTTTTTAGGGAAGGTAACAGTTTAGATTTTAATTACACTCAGTACTTTCATAGTGTTGTTCTAGATACATGAACTGGAATTTAAAGGTGGTGTGGCTCTCTTGTTTAAGACCCTCTTAGATAGTGGTTTTCTGGACCTTTGTGGCATTGTCTTTGGTATTTGGAAGTGGAGTATTTAAAACATAATTTGTTTACACAGGGGTAAGGGATAAGTAGAGTTTACTGGATAGAGTGGACTTTTGTCTTATACTAACTGAAAAAAATTATGTCTCTTATAGCTTATAGGCAGGCATAGTATATTGAATAAAAGTGAATCAGAGAGGAATCTAAAAAATGATACAAATGAACTTATTTAGAAGACAGAAACAGACTCACAGACATAAGAAACAAATTTACCAGAGGGGAAGGGGGGGTGATAAATTAGGAATTTGGGATTAACAGATACACACTACTATATATAAAATAGATAAAAAACAAGGACCTACTGTATAGCACAGGGAACTATATTCAATATCTTGTAGTAACCTATAATGGAAAAGAATCTGAGAGAGTATATATATACATATATGTGTGTGTATATATAAATAACTGAATCACTTTGCTGTAGACTTGAAACATTGTAAATCAACAATACTTCAATAAAAAATAAATTAATTTAAAAAAGTGAATCAGATAGGCCAGTGCATATAAATCCAAGGGATGGGGAAAAATTAAAGAGGTTTATATTATTTATAAGCCTCATCTTTACGATTCTTTAGCTGAGAATAGTAAAACAAATTACGTTCTTCTATACAGTGATATGACTGTCTTTAAAGAATGAACTTATCTTGTGATTAATATTGTATAGTAAATGGAATAATCCAGAATAAGATACAATTATTTTAATAGCTTGTTATAGGTGGACTTACACTATTACTGGATAGGTAAACTTTTACCATACTCACAAAACTATGTAATCCAATAATGCATTTAAGTAAAAATGTTTGGTATGATATTAGGAAATAAAGTACTGTAAAACATTTCATACAAAATGATAAGTAGAGGTTACCCCTCTAATGTGTGGTTGTATCAACATTATAAAATTTTCTAGAGCAATTCACCATGTTAAAATATTGTTGGGAAAAATTATGATTATCTTAATATATGTAGAAAATTTATTTGAGGGAATTCCCTGGCTGTCCGGTGGTTAGGACTCCGCGCTTTCACTGCCGAGGGCACAGGTTCGATTCCTGGTTGGGGAACTAAGATCCCGCAAGCCGCACGGCGTGGCCAAAAAATATGTGTGTGTGTGTGTTTATATTTATATATATATTTTTCATATATATATATATATGACAAATTCAATACCCATTTGTGATCAGTGTCTTTAAAAGGTTGAAATGAATATGAAAAAGTGTTAACATTAATTAATCCTGAGTGGTAGATACATGGACATTTTATTCTGCACTTTTTTTTTCAGTTTAAAAAAACTTTGCAGCTTAAAATTATGGTGACCCACGAACATTTGTGCTTGTTTTTGTTCCTCCACTCTCTCCAACCTCAAAGCATATTGTGAAAACAAGAACAGTATTTACTTCTGTCTTGCCCAAAGTCTAAGCGCCCTATGTATGTAAGGGCATGACTTTCCCTCTCTGGCATAATCAGTGATGAGGAAACGGTCAAACTAAAGTTAAGGGTCTCAAGTGATGATCAGGATACTTAGAAATTGCTCCAGATGAAATCTCTTCTCCAGTTATGGATTGAATTTCTCAGTTTCAATGAGTGTATTTACAAATATAAATGTATATATATGTATATGTTAAGCTATGAACAAATAATGGTGTTGTGTGAATGCAATATGCTTTGGGGTTTTTTGGTCATTTTTTCCCCCAGTTTTATTGAGATAAAATTGACATACATCACTGTGTTAGTTTAAGGTGTTCAGCATAATGGTTTGACTTAGATATAATATACTGTGAAATGATTACTGCAGTAGGTTTAGTTAGCATCTGTCATCTCATATAGATACAATAAAAAGAAAAAGAAAAAAAAAGAAAATTTCTTTCCTTGTTATGAGGACTCAGGATCTACTCTCTTAACTTTCATGTATATCATATAGCAGTGGTAACTATAGTCATCAGGTTGTTAACTATAGTCATCATTTTTTTTTTAGGTATCTACGAATATTTCAAAATGTGGACCTGTCCAGCAATTTTTACTTTAGGTATGTTTGAGCTGAATTTTGCTCTTATCATTCTCTTAAATGTTTATATAATTTTCCATAGGGTAAAAACAGAATCAGTAGTACTTCAGTTATTCTTTTTTTTAAAATAGCCAAAGTTTTTCATCTAAAATAGTACAAATACAAGTATTTCCTCCTTTTAAAAATCTGATACTTGAAATTTTGAATGGATAAATTGTAATTATTCTCACTATAAAAATCATCTTTATTAGGATTTTAAGGAAATATTCTTATTTTTTAGTTTTGAACTACAAAAATGAAATCTGCATTCAGTCTATATACAGAGTTGTAACAGTTTCACAGTTTTCAATTTAACAATCTAGCAAAATTAGGTAAAAAATTCAAAATAGGAAGAACTGTTGAAATACCAGCATACCGCTATTGGCACTGTAAATTACTAACTTTCCTTTAGAGGAACATAGCATTAAGTATATATGAAAATATGCCTGAAGGTAATAAATCAGGAGAGAAAATATTAATCCTTACTTGTAAAGGGACATTAATAGCTTCTCTATTTATCATGGCCCAAACAAGCAAACCAACCAACACAGGGACAACACAAATATCGATAATTGAAAAATAAGCAAGCAAATTATAGCAGAGCATCATGATAAAATATTATACCACTGATGATGTGACCAATATGTAGGCCAGGTAAATAGAATTTTCCATGTAGCCAAATAACTTTCTATCAGCTATAATGTCCAAACTCAAAAGTAGAACATAAAATAGCATATAGCAATAAGGACTTGAGTCATGGGACTAGAAGAGGACCCAGAGTGTTGTAGCCATTGGTGTTACATACTTTTGGGGTACTTTGCATTATTTTAAATTTATTTTTAAACTGTTAATATAGTTAACCATTTCTTTATGAAATAAAGAAAAACTTGTCTACTGTGTAGAGTGGATTATGTCTTCATTGATGTGAAACCAAAGACAGTTAATTAATTTAGCAATAGTATAGTGAAGGGCTCCTAAAGAAATAATTTTTGCTTCCACCAATGTTTATTGAAAGTATATTTCCATTGTATTTGTTTCCATCATTTGCTTTTCAGCATTTATTGCTTAATTATGTTTATAGTCTCTGTGAGTTATTACTGAAGCTCAGTGGTACTGTTAGAAATGGTCTTCTCCTGATTCACCGTTTTCAGCTTCGTCTGCATCCCCATACTGAGTTCTGAACAAGTCATTCCATAAGTAAAAATATGAGGTTAAAGACTTCTGGAAAGGTTATACTGCATTGTTATGATTCAGCTAGAATAAAGCAGGAAGAATTGATTGTTAAAAGTAAAAGCCCAGGGCTTCCCTGGTGGCGCAGTGGTTGAGAGCCTGCCTGCCGATGCAGGGGACACGGGTTCGTGCCCCAGTCCTGGAAGATCCCACATGCCGCGGAGCGGCTGGGTCCGTGAGCCATGGCCGCTGAGCCTGCACGTCCGGAGCCTGTGCTCCGCAACGGGAGAGGCCACAACAGTGAGAGGCCCGCGTACCACAAAAAAAAAAAAAAAAAAAAGTAAAAGCCCAACTTCTCTCCACCCCCCAGCTTTATTGAGATATTATTGACATATGTAAGTTTAAGTTGTACAATGTGATGATTGATACATGTATAGATACATGTATATATTGCAAAATGATTACCACAGTGAGGTTAGTTAACACCTTCATCCCATCACACAGTTGTGATTGTGTGTGTGTGTGTGTGTGTGTGTGTGCGTGTAGTGATAACATTTAAGATTTACTCCCTTAACAAATTTCAAGTATATAATTCAGTATTGTTAATTATAGTTACCATGCTCTGTACATTAGATATCCAGATCTTATTTATCTTATGGCTAAGAGTTTGTACCCTTTGACCAACATTTCTCTATTCCTCCCCCTGCCACTGGCAACTACTATTCTACTCTCTCGTTCTATAAATTCAGCTTTTTAAGATTCCACATGTAAGTGAGAACATAGTCTTTGTCTTTGTTTGTCTAACTTATTTCACTCAGCATAATGCCCTCCAGGTCCATCCATGTTGTTGCAAAAGGCAAGATTTCCTTTTTTATGGCCAAATGATACCCCATTATTTATATATGCCACATTTTCTTTATCCATTTATCTGTTAATGGACTCAGGTTGTTCTGTGTCTTGGCTGTTGTCATTAATTCTGCAGTGGGCGTGGGGGAGCAGATACCTCTTTTGAGATAGTGATCTCATTTCCTTTGGATATATACCCAGAAATGGGATTGCTGGATCATATGGTAGTTTATTTTTAATTTTTCAAAAATTTATTTATTTTTATTTATTGATTGATTTTGGCTGCGTTGGGTCTTCGTTGCTGTGCGCGGCCTTTTCTCTGGTTGCCGCGAGCGGGGGCTACTCTTTGTTGCGGTGCGTGGGCTTCGCATTGCAGTGGCTTCTCTTGTTCCAGAGCACGGGCTCTAGGCGTGCAGGCTTCAGTAGTTGTGGCACGGGGCTCAGCAGTTGTGGCTCACGGGCTCTAGAGCGCAGGCTCGGTAGTTGTGGCACACGGGCTTAGTTGCTCCGCAGCATATGGGATCTTCCTGGACCAGGGCTTGAACCCGTGTACCCGGCATTTGCAGGCGGATTCCCAACCACTGAGCCACCAGGGAAGCCCTATTTTTAATTTTTTGAGGAACCTTCATTCTGTTTTCCATAGTGGCTGCACCAATTTCCATTCCCACCAGCAGTGCAAAAGGTTATCTTTTCTCTACATCCTTGCCAACCCTTACTGTTTCTTTGTTTGTTTTATAATAGCCATTCTAATAGGTATGAGGTAATATCTCATTGTGGTTTTGATTTGCATTTCTCTACTGTGATGTTGAGCAACTTTTCATGCACTTGTTGGCCATTTGTATGTCTTCTTTGGAAAAATGTCTACTCTTTTGCCCATTTTAAAATTGGATTATTTGTATGTTTGCTGTTGAGTTGTATGAGTTCCTTATGTATCTTGGCTATTAACCCCTTAATAGTTAGATGGTTTGCAAATATTTTCTTCCATAAGTTGCCTTTTTATTTTGCTGACTCTCTTTTTCTGTGCAGAAGCTTTTTAGTTTGAAGCTTTTTAGTTTGTTTATTTTTGCTTTTGTTGCTTGCTCTTTTGGTGTCATATCCAAAAAACATCTTTGTCAAGAACAGTGTCAAGGAAATTTTCTCCTATGTTTTCTTTTAGTAGTTTTATAGTTTTGGGTCTTACATTTAAGGCTTTAATCCATTTTGAGTTAATTTTTTGTGAGTGGTGTAATACAGGGGTCCAATTTCATTCTTCTGCTGGTGGTTGTCCAGTTTTCCCAGCACCATTTATTGAAGAGACTATCGTTTCTCCATTAGTCCTTTTGGCTCCCTTGTCAAATATTAGTTGACTATATAGGAGTGGGTTTATTTCTGGGTTCTCTATTCCATTGGTCTAGGTGTCTTTTTTATGTCAGTAACACACTGTTTTGAATGCTATAGCTTGGCAGTAAGGTTTGAAATCAGGAAGTTTGATGCCTCCAGCTTTGTCCTTCTTTCTTAAGATTGCTTTGGCTATTAGGAGTCTTTTGTAGTTCCATACAAATTTTAGAATTGTTTTTTTTCTATTCCTGTGGAAAATGTCATTGGCATTTTGATAGGGATTGTACTGAATCTGTAGATGCCTTTGGGTAGTATGGACATTTAAACAATATTAATTCTTCTGTTCCATGAACACTGGATATCTTTCCATTTATTTGTGTCTTATTTTTTTCATCCATGTCTTATAATTTTTAGTGTACAGATCTCTTACCTCCTTCGTTAAATTTATTCCTAAGTATTTTTTATGCTCGTGTAAATGCGATCGAAAAACCAACTTTTTAAAAAATTTAATTAATTTATTTTTGGCTGTGTTGGGTCTTCGTTTCTGTGCGTGGGCTTTCTCTAGTTGCGGCGAGCAGGGGCCACCCTTCATCGTGGTGCGCGGGCCTCTCTTGTGGAGCACAAGCTCCAGACGCGCAGGCTCAGTAGTTGTGGCTCACGGGCCTAGTTGCTCCGCGGCATGTGGGATCCTCCCAGACCAGGGCTCGAACCCGTGTCCCCCACATTGGCAGGCAGACTCTCAACCACTGCACCACCAGGGAAACCCCAAAACCAACTTTTTAATACAGATTTTACCCCTGTGAGATTAGATGCTAGTAAAACTAATGGCTCTATCAAGCAAATGTGGTAAAATTTAATTTCACAGATGAAATAAATCAATTTCAAACAAATAAATAGTAAATCAATAATTTGATAATTAATAAATTGAGGAAGAAATAATTAAAATATGTATGTGAGTCTCCAGACAAAATTGTAACCATCTTAAAATATGACTAAAATACTTTCAAATTTGTGTAAACCTAAAGAATTCTAGATACTGTCTGAAATTCTGTGCTAAAAATATATAGCTAGAGATACTTATAAAAATTGTTAATTTTGTGCAAATTTTGTTTGCACAGACTGTTACAATTTTTTGGATGACTATTATGCTTTTCAAACATATTTTACCATGATGGCTTATGTTATTTGCTTATTCTTGTTTTATTAGTAAGTCAGTTATGGTACCACCAGTAATAATTAATAGAATTCTTTTCATTCATAGGTAAACTAGAGTACAGACCATGTACTGTTGCAGTGGATATTGTAACATTTTTAGTACTTCATTCAGATATATATGAGAGTGTGACCCCTTTGTACAAGGCCCTGAAGTTAGATTAATTTCAGCGTGAAGCAAAAAATGCACACTGCAAATCAATTAATGTGGGTTACTCACATTGTATTGTATATTTCTAGTTATGCAAATGCCTAAGTCATGCATTGATTTTTTAATTTCCAATTATATTCATGGTTTACTGTGTTTTAATGTGCTTATTTGTACAGCATTGCTTCCAAGGAAACGAACAGGTGCTAAGTAATTTAGTTCATAGGTTTTAATTCCTTCTGGGAGCCAAGACTATGAAATATGTTTTGCTTTTCTAATTCTTATTAAGTTTCAGTTCTTTTCTCAGTTACAGCTATGATTTGTCCCGCTCACTTCAATATAATCTCACTGTCTTGCGTATGCCCCTGGAGATGTTAAAGTCAGAAACGACCCAGACTCGCCAGGAGAGTTTCGACATCTTTGAAGATGAAGGATTAATTACACAGGGTGGAAGCGGTAGGTGGTTTTCAGCACATTCAGTATATGTTAATGTGGCATCTATGAAACGGCATCTCATTAAATTCACTCACATTTCCCTCATATTTCTCCTTTCCTCTTTGCTCTTTGTCCGTATATCAGGTTGTTTCAGGTATAGGAACTTGACCAATTCATTTTTATAGAGATCATGCATCACCAAATGAATTTCATTTGTGGGCAAGCCAGAAAATTGTATACTGATGTTTTCTAGCAAAATTTCATGCACCTTTTATGGAATACATTCAGTTTAGTCCTTGAATGGAGAATTTTCTTTTTAAATATTGGAGAATACACATCACCACCTTATTTTTCTTCATAGAGACCAATTGTGTATGGGTTGAGTTTTAGAAAACAGTTACCATGGCTTGCCTGTTGTATCCTAGACATTTATATGTCATATCTCTAATCCTCATAAAAACTCTGCTCAGTAGGTATAATGCTACTTTGAAAGAAATAAAGGCTAAGTAGGAAACTGAGGCCTAGAGATTAAGATCACAAGGCCAGTGTCTAGAGGAACCATTGCGATAGGTCAGAGGCTGTTCTAACTTTGACTGGTCTCAACTTGCCCCTCTGGTCCCTCACAAGCCCTGCTTCTGTCAAGACCATTGTGGGATTACTGCAGGACGTGTGTGTGACTAGTCTAGGGTGGCCCTGGATATCTGGGACTAACCAGTCACAGAATAGTATTGGTCCCTTTATCCCTGGATTTGGGGGTTGGTCTAGAAATCTAAAGCCAGAGACATTGCTAGAGTTAATGTTGTGAAGGAATTGCTTCAAACTTAAGACTGTTTAACTGAATTGGGCTTACTATGGAAACATAAAGTTAGTAGTGTCTTTGGGTGGCTTCCTCAGTGCAACTTCTATATAGTGATGGAGATGTGAGTGCAGAGGTAGAATGTAAGTTCCAGAAGGTTTGTCCTTACAGGACACACAGAAAGAGGCTGTACTCTGTTAGCATTTTGCCAAAGGTTCTGGTCCACTCTAAGAAGACTTAGACTGTTACTTAGACTGAATGCCATCTCTGTTATTGCCTTGACTCTTGTTAGTTTATTAGATTGAATATCTCTTGAGCTAAGGCCAAACCCAGTGCACCCTCCCTACCCCAAAACATCTAGATCACGTAAATTTGCCATGGTTCAGACATCTGGATTGTAACCTGTGCCACTAGAGACAGGTGGAGGGTAAAATAATGTGTGCCTGAATATTTGTCACATTTCTTCTAAATATCATACTTAGTAATAGAAAAGCTAAAAGCATTACTAAATTTGCACTATGTCTCATCTCACATCTGAATTTGAATATCTGTTCTGGGATCTGAATTAAGCCTCTGAAAGCTACTTAATTTTTTACTATCTGTCAGGCAGTTCTACTTGATAGATATGAATAACTGTGTATTAGGTTTTTATAGCTGCTATAAGAAATTACCACAAACTCAGTAACTTAAAACTATACAAATTTATTATCTTATGGGAGTCAGAAGTCCAAAAGAGGTCTCAGTGGACTAAAGTTAGAGTGTCAGCAAGGCTGCGTTCCTTTCTTGAGACCCTAGGGAAAAATCCATTTTCTTGTCCTTTTCATCTTCAAAGCCAGCAATGCCCGGCCGAGGGTTTTCCCACATTACATCACTCTGACACACTCCTGTTTCCCCCTTTCACTTAAAATGACCTGTGATTACATTGGGCCCACTTGGACAATCCAGAATAGTCTCCCCATCTTAAGGTCATCTGATTAACAACCTTAATTCCATCTGCAACTTTAATTCCTTCTTGCCATTGTAACATAACATATTCCCAGGTTCTGGTGATTAGGACATAGACATCTTTTCTGTAGGGGAGGGATGCATTATTCTCCTTCTACACAGGGGAAACTGATAGGAAAGAGAGGGTGAGGGTAATAGGTATCGGGGTAGGTAGAAAAGGAAAATAATACATTTTTTAAAAATCTCGAATGTGTCAGGCAGCAAGTTAGTCACTTTGCATATATTATTTTTTTAATCTGAATAATATCTCTGCAGTGAGTAGTACCATCATTTCACAGTTTAGAAAATTGAGGTTCTGAGATGTTACGTAACTTGCCAAAGGTCACAGAGCTGGTAAGTGACAAAGACAGGACTCCAATCCATTATTCATGCTCATTGTAATGTCATTGAAGAGGTAGAGAAGGCTTAGTTTTTATGAATAAAACCAAAGTGTTTGTCATAGTATATAAACACTCTTAACATACATGTTTTGAGAAGAAAAAGAGTATTGACGGCCTCTATCCAGAACTGTTAACGATCTTTTAAGCCATTATCTTTTAAATATACTTGTTTTATTTTGTACTTTATATAAGTTTTGTAAAACTCATTGATGTTTAATAAATTTATTTGGATATCCTGAAATCATGCTTGATGAAATTAGTTTTGTTGTATAGAAAAAGCTTGATATGATAACAGCTACCACTTATGGGAGTATCAGTAAGACATCAGACTTGTTCTGAGCACTTTATGTACATTATCAACTTATCTCATCTTTATAACAATCCCAGGATACAGGCACAAATGAGGAAATGGGCACTGGGAGTAAGTAACCCTCTTGGTCACACCTGTCACCCTGCTGATGAGGCAGAGCTCGGATTTGGACCCAGGCACTCTGACACCAGAGCCATGCTCCCAGCTGCTGTCCTTACTGTCTCTCGGCCTTATTCATGTATTTGTACACGTCTCCTTAATTTCCCAGCTGTTTTCTTCTCTCTTAGGTTAAAAACTCACAAATCAGAAAATGTGTGTTTTCTTTAACTTTGTACAGAATCAGCACAGTGTTCTGGGCAACGAGATGAGTTATATCTACTGAAGACAGCAATGATATTGATCAGGCATTTTGAAATTAAAAACAAAAGTTTAAGAACTTAAAAACGGATGTCAACCAATTTCCTTATCTTTCTGATACCAACTCTTATTTTTCAGGTGTATTTGGGATCTGTAGTGAGCCTTATATGAAGTACGTGTGGAACGGCGAACTTCTGGATATAATTAAAAATACTGTCCATCGTGACTGGCTGCTGTATATTATTCATGGGTTCTGTGGGCAGTCAAGTATCCTTTTTTAAAAAAATTAAGATACATATTGTTAAACTTATGCTGTACCGATTTGTAGAAAGCTATGTATGAATTATAAGATTACAATTGTCTATGCATCCAGCAGATAGATTATAATTACCTATGCATTCCACGTAGTTGAAATACAAACAGGAATGCAGATCTACTGTGTATACAGACAAATAACAAGGAAGAAAACGCTATGTGCATAGGAAGTGATACAGGTAGTAAGTATCATTCTTACTGGACAGAAGGAGCAGAATCCCTGACAGGTGGGGAGGATGGGCCAGGCTCACAGGAAAAGTTGAACTTGGCCTGGCCTCAGTCAAAAGGCAGGCCTTGGCAATAAGATTGTGGATTGGGGAAGCACCATGAATGTAGAGATGGAAAAGTTCATGGGAGTGTACTTGTGGCTTGTATATATCAATAAAACCCCTGGGAGGTACAGTGTAGTGGGAAGGAGATCGTTTAGGGGGAGTCAGACTGCCAGTCGCCAGATTGCTTTGGTGGTCGGACCAAGGACTTTGGGTTTGGTGCTAGAGCTTTTGAAAGTTTTTTTTCAAGAGGGTAACATACAAATTAGTACTTAGGAAGCTTGAGTGGATAGCTATTTTCAAGGTGGATTAAGTAAAATGAGACTAGAACAAGGGACACTTGTTAGGAAAAGATTGCAGTGGTTCAGGTATAATGTAATGAAGGTCTGGATTAGGGCATAATAGATTAAATAGACATAGGTTGAGCCTTGGGTTAAGCTGATGAGTTCAATTTTATAAATACCTTTTGTCCTTTTATTTAATTTCGCTATGTTGAAACCTCTCAACGTGTGCTATTACGTTATGAGGTTTAGGAAGGCAGTGTCTTCTTTCTAGAAGTGGTGTTTAGGTTTTTCCTGTCCCCTTTTGAGATCATGTAGGGCATTTGTGCACCTAGCCTACTTTCTAGTTGACATTCTTCCTTGTGTTCTAGGTTTTTTAAAAACCTAGAGTGAAAACTTTAAAGGAGTGGTTGTTTTGAGACCATTAAGTGGGTGAATGTGATGAACCAATATTATGCTTTCTTGCATCAGACCTTTTGGGAGGAGTGGAGTCAGGGGGTAGAGCTGGCGAGATTAGCCTTGAAGAGGACCTGTGCTGCCTTCTTGGTGGCAAATGAGGGCAAGGAGAGGCTAGATGAAGACACAGAGGACTTCTGGAATGAAAATGAGTGAGATTTGTGTGCTACACTTGAAATGGCTCATTACTTTATAATCCTTTTCAACCAGTGAGTGGTATTATCTGCTTGATCGTTCACTGAATAGTGAGATTTGGCTCTGAAATATTCTTTCTGCTTCCAAAAGTAAAATCAACCTGTAAAAGCACACAGTTTTCACCACCAAGGACACTAAAAGAAATGTGCTACAGTTTCTAAAGACAGTTTCTAAAAGGTAATTCTAAACTGTTTTGTATTTCTCAAGAGCTAACTCAGGGCCTGGCATATATTAAGTACAATAAATGGGTTTTTTTAAAGTAGTGAATAGCACCATAGATTATAATTTTAAAGCTCGTTCGTTGAAATGTTGACTCCAGTCTCCCACTTATCAAGCATTTAATGAATTCTGGAAGTCTATATGAGATAAAAGTCATTGCTATTTACTGAACGTTTGCTATAGGCCAGGCAGTAGTAACCATTACACACATTACCTAACCTAGTCTTCCCAACCACCTAATAAAATTGGTTACGTTTTTTAGTACTTATACCATTTTACAGAAGATGAAATGGAGGCTCAGAAAGTTAAATAAGGTGACATAATTAATAAACGTTATTTTGATTAAACAGTTCCCAGTGTTCAGTTTTGCAGTTAGGTGACAAATTTGGGTGCTCTCACTGTATTATACTAACTCCATTCCCTCAGAGTTATCTATTGCTTCATAATTCAAGCACCCTGTTAAGTGACATTTGCTCACTTTGACAGGTATATGGTCTCTGAAGACTAAGGAAGGTTTAGTTGTACCTGTTTACATCCATACTTGGCTATAAGGAGGGACCACAGGTCTTCCCTTGGCCAATAACCCTACATCTGGTTACCATTTCCTCTGAAGTTCATGGAAACCACTCCTGAGTGGGTTCGTTTTTGCCTTAATACCTGCATAATTGGAAAGAACAGTTAGACCCAGTGTTGTTCCATTCTTGGGTGGAGCTTTTTGGTGTTCTTTAACCTACTGGACAAAGTATATTGGGTGCAATGATTCTCTTGGTTTGGTGTGACAGTCGTGAATGCTAAACAGCTTTAACTTGATTTCCAAGAGCTGTTGATCTATGGACGACCTGTGTATGTCACTTTAATAGCTAGAAGATCCAGTAAGTTCGCTGGGACCCGTTTTCTCAAGAGAGGTGCAAACTGTGAGGTAAGATGGGAAAACAACAACACTGCTGGCGATTTAACTTTTTACATCAGCTTTGCTGGCAGGTGAAGCAAAGCGGAATTTTAGAAAGTGGAATTTCTTAGTTTGGGACATCATCAAGAGAATAATGAATTCTCTAGAGTATCGGAAACTTGTGAGAAATATGACTAATGTACATATATTCTGAAAAATCAACTGTCTTAGAGTTATGCAATACCTTAGGGGGTTATGAAATGTCTAATGTTTTGGAGGATGAGTCATTTCTGTAATATATGAAAAAATGTAGTACATATTTAGTGGAGAGACTAAAATAGCAAAGCACCTCCACCCAAGGAATAATTGGAGGGGAGCACTCATTGGAAATGCATCCTTGATAAGAAGACTGAGTAGAGCAAGGCATGGGAAACCCTTTACCCCCTTCCCTCTGCTTTCATTTGGCTCAAGACAGACTCCTTCTCTACTCATCCCTAGAAAATAACAACAAATTTATCTGTCCTGCCTTCAGTCATGTAATGTCCTTTGAGTGTTCCATCTCTCTTTGCAACAGACAACTTGAATCTTAGGCAGATGTGTGATTGAGTAGACAGATTGAGCAAGACATTGGATTTTGATCCTGCCTTAAAATAGCAACATTTGTTCTTAAAATTATATCAGCAGTGAACATAGTTATAACTGGTGCTTTAAGAAAAAAGCAGAATTTTGCAACTCTATTTTTTACTTTTGAATATTTCAAGGGTAATTAAACAGGTACATTATTAATGCCTCTAAAATTATTCTTTGTCATATCATCATATACTTTTATAGGTAAAGCTATCTCAAGATTTTTTTTTCCTGTCCGTCAGGCATCTTTTATTGGAATCTCTTTCTTTTGTCCTTTTATTCCTCCTTGGTCTTCAGAATTGAATTCTTATATTTCACTGGTCTTCCTAACCTCCTGTATAATTTCATGTGATTGGTTTTTTTCGTCTCCTTCTCTGCCATTTATATCACTCAAGCTGTTCTCTATCTATTACTTGTATTATTAGCTACTTAATTTGATTTTTCCCTTGTCTATTCTCTGCTATTTTTAATTGCTTCCTTTATTGCATTTTAATGATTTTCCTTTTTTTAATATGCACATTGAATGTTGATCAACATTTACCTCTTTTAAAACATTCTAAGACTAGGAATTATATTTTCATTGTGTACTTGAAATTTTTTCCATTAAAAAAATTCTAAGGATATAAAATATTTTTAAATGCACCTTTCTTTCCAGGGTGATGTTGCAAATGAAGTGGAAACGGAACAAATACTCTGCGATGCTTCTGTCATGTCTTTTACTGCGGGAAGTTATTCTTCTTATGTGCAAGTTAGAGGATCAGTTCCCTTATACTGGTCTCAGGACATTTCAACTATGATGCCTAAGCCACCTATTACATGTGCGTGGAACAGTCTTTTTTAATAGTAACTCTTCTTTACCCACATTTAGAGATAGTGAACTACTATCACAGAAATCTCATAAATGCTTGGGTTTTAATGAAGTTTTAGTACTGAAGAGTAGATCATTTAGAAGAAGGACTACTAATATTTTTATGCAATAACTTTTATATATGTATGTTTAATTTTGGCCACTAGTAAATTATTTATATTATAAAATATAAATGTAATTATTTATATTCAGAAATGTAAGAATCATTCAAATTCAATAAATACATGAAGAATGATTGATAAGCTCGAGAGGAATTTGAGACATGAAACTACCAGAAGATTAGTTGAATTGCATTTCTTTAAACATTATAATGCAAAACAAAACACTGTACTTCTTTTATTCTTTCTTTACAGTTTTCATTCTGGTACTTACTCATTTTTTTTGTCCCCCCAGTGGATCAGGCAGATCCATTTGCCCATGTGGCTGCTCTTCACTTTGACCAGATGCTTCAGAGGTTTGGCTCCCCCATCATCATCTTAAATTTAGTGAAGGTATGACGTGCTATCTGTTTGGTTATGAAATTCAGTTACACTGGACAACATGGAGGGGTTTAACAAGCCTGCTTTACCTCTCCCCAGAGGAGAGACTTGTGGATTTATCATGCTGTGATGGCTCACGGTGTCTGAACTGTCTGAGCCTCTGTCCTTTGGCCTCTGATTCCATGTGGCCTCTTCCCTGGGTACATGGGAGAATCCGTGGTGTGTTCCCTAGGGAAGAGAGCAATGAGCGTGTAAGTCTCCTGATTTTCTGGGGTGAACTAGGTGCAGGTGAAATTCTGCCTCAGCTTCTAGGACAGCTTGGAGAAGGAAGCATGGAGGTCAAACAGCCACAGCCTAGGCTTGATACAACCACTTCATTGACCATCCACAAGATCTGCTGGGCAAGATAATATGTGGTAGTGGGATCTAAAGACTAGATTCAGAAATTGGGTGTGGTTGTAGTTCAAGGATCAGATGGACAGAGTGGTGGCCTGGCTTCATAATTCTGTGCTTCCTTGTCAGAGTACACTGGTCAACGTTATCTTGTGTATATGAGTAGGCAGTCAGGTCAAAGGCCGGGGTAGAGGGCAGGGCGACTAGATAAGAAGAAATAAAAGGAATCCAAATAGGAAAAGAAGAAGTAAATCTGTCACTGTTTGCAGATGACATGATACTATACACAGAGGATCCTAAAGATGCTACCAGAAAACTACTAGAGCTAATCAATGAACTTGGTAATGTAGCAGGTTACAAAATTAATGCACAGAAATCTCTTGCATTCTTATACACTAATGATGAAAAATCTGAAAGAGAAATTAAGCGAACACTCCCATTTACCATTGCAACAAAAAGAATAAAATACCTAAGAATAAGCCTGCCTAAGGAGACAAGAAACCTATATGCAGAAAACTATAAGACACTGATGAAAGAAATTAAAGATGATACAAACAGATGGAGAGACACCATGTTCTTGGATTGGAAGAATCAACATTGTGAAAATGACTATACTACCCAGAGCAATCTACAGATTCAGTGCAATCCCTATCAAACTACCAATGGCATTTTTCACAGAGCTAGAACAAAAAATTTCACAATTTGTATGGAAACACAGAAGACCCCAAACAGCCAAAGCAATCTTGAGAAGGAAAAATGGAGCTGGAGGAATCAGGCTCCTAGAGTTCAGACTATACTACAAAACTACAGTCATCAAGACAGTATGGTACTGGCACAAAAACAGAAATATAGATCAATGGAACAGGATAGAAAGCCCAGAGATAAACCCATGCACATGTGGTCACCTTATCTTTGATAAAGGAGGCAAGAGTATACAATGGAGTAAAGACAGCCTCTTCAATAAGTGGTGCTGGGAAACCTGGACAGCTACATGTAAAAGAATGAAATTAGAACACTTCCTAACACCATACACAAAAATAAACTCAAAATGGATTCGAGACCTAAATGTAAGGCCAGACACTATCAAACTCTTAGAGGAAAACGTAGGCAGAACATTCTATGACATCAATCACAGCAAGATCCTTTTTGACCCACCTCCTAGAGAAATGGAAATAAAAGCAAAAATAAACAAATGGGACCTAATGAAACTTAAAAGCTTTTGCACAGCAAAGGACACCATAAACAAGATGAAAAGACCACCCTCAGAATGGGAGAAAATATTTGCAAATGAAGCAACTGACAAAGAATTAATCTCTAAAATTTACAAGCATCTCATGTAGCTCAATATCAAAAAAACAAACAACCCAATCCAAAAACGGGCAGAAGACCTAAATAGATATTTCTCCAGAGAAGACATACAGATTGCCAACAAACACATGGAAGAATGCTGAACATCACTAATCATTAGAGAAATGCAAATCAAAACTACAATGAAGTATCACCTCACACCAGTCAGAATGGCCATTATCAAAAAAGCTAGAAACAATAAATGCTGGAGTGGGTGTGGAGAATAGGGAACCCTCTTACATTCCCACTGTTGGTGGGAATGTAAATTGATACAGGCACTATGGAGAACAGTATGGAGGTTCCTTAAAAAACTAAAAATAGAACTACCATACAACCCAGCAATCCCACTACTGGGCATATACCCTGAGAAAACCATAATTCACAAAGAGTCATGTACCACAATGTTCATTGCAGCTCTGTTTACAGTAGCCAGGACATGGAAGCACCCTAAGTGTCCATCAACAGATGAATGGATAAAGAAGATGTGGCACATATATACAATGGAATATTACTCAGCCATAAAAAGAAATGAAATTGAGTTATTTGTAGTGAGGTGGATGGACCTAGAGACTGTCATACAGAGTGAAGTAAGTCAGAAAAGGAAAAACATAATACTATATGCTAACACATATACATGGAACCAAAAAAAAAAATGGTTCTGAAAAACCTAGGGGCAGGACAGGAATGAAAACGCAGACGTAGAGAATGGACTTGAGGACACAGGGAGGGGGAAGGATAAGCTGGGACGAAGTGAGAGAGTGGCACGGACATACATACACTACCAAATGTAAAATAGCTAGTGGGAAGCAGCTGCATAGCACAGGGAGATCGGCTCCATGCTTTGTGTCCACCTAGAGGGGTGGGATAGGGAGGGTGAGAGGGAGAGGACGCAAGAGGGAGGAGATATGGGTATGTAAGTATACGTATAGCTGATCACTTTGTTATAAAGCAGAAACTAACACACCATTGTAAAGCAATTATACTCCAGTAAAGATGTTAAAAAAAATCAGAAACCAATAATAAAGTAATACTGAATTTTATATTTTAAAAACAAATCATAGCTGTCTCTGTTGCAACGAAGTGAAATGGAAGAATCTCATGCTGTGGCCAGGAAAACTCTGAGTGTATGAAAAGCAAGGGTTTTGTTATGTTTGTGGCAGTTGGCCGACACACTAGTAGTATCTGAGATTATTCTGAGAAGTTGGTTAGTAAGTATAATTCAATTTAATTAAAAACCAAGTAATCCTATGTCCATTTAGTCCACCATTTGACAAGCAGTTTTGAAGGTTTCCTTTGTGCCAGGGCAATCATAGAAGCAGCGGCTGCCTTCCCAGGGCTACCAGTCTAACAGAGGAGATGGTGAAGTGATGCAGAGGTACCGACACTGGGTTACGATGCTATGAGAGCTTATAAGGGGAAAGAAGTCTTCCCTGAGGAAGCGATGAGTCAGCTCAGCCTGAACGAAGAGGCATTAACAAGGCCAAGAAGAAAGAAAACAGCAGGTACAAAGGCCCTGAGACAGGAGGGGATTTGGTGGATTTAAGGAAGAAAAGGCTTGTCTGGCTGGGTCCCAGAGGATGAGGGAGTTATGCCAGACATGCAGAGCCTTGTAGGGTGCGTTAATGAGTCTGGTCTTTATCCTGACTTTCCAAAACCATTGAAGGTTTTGTATGGCTGAGAGGATGGTGATCAGATTTCTGTTTTGAAAAGATTGTCCTGACCTCAATCTAGAGAATGAATGGATTGGTACAAGGCTAAAGTCTATGTTGGAAGACCACATAGATGGCTGTTAGAATTATCCAGAAAAGGGTAACTGGCCTAAACTCGGGTGATGTGGTAGAGGTGGAGAGACGTGGACACAGGCAGTAGACTTAGTGATGAGCTGGGTCTGATATGAGGGAGAGGGAGATGTCAGGCTTGATTGCTAGGTTTCTGGAGAGTATCAGGTGGATGGATGGTGATGCCATTCACTGAGCCAGGGGCCGTGGACTCAGTCTGTGAGGGAAGATGGTGAGTACGGTTTGGATGTGCTGAGGTTTGAGATGGATTGAGTCCTGTCAGAGGAGCTGGCAAGTGAGTGGCCAGTGTGTGAGATAGAAGCTCAGGAGAGAGGTCTGGGCTGAGATGTGATTTTGTGGCTCATGTGTGTCCCAGCAATATTTGAAGACATGGGCATGGAGGTGATGCCCATTTAGAGGGTTCAGAGTGGGAAGAGGGAAGAGCCTCCAGTCTTGTCTTGAGGACCCCTCAGCTCTTAATGTCTAGTTAGAGCAGGCAGAGTCTGTAAAGGAGCCTGGGAAAGAACAGACAGAAAAGTAGGAGGAAAACCAGGTGAGCGCTGTGTTACGACAACTAAGAGAAAGCGTGTTTCATGATGAAGGAAGTAAGCAATCAACAGTGGCAAAGGCTGCTGACAGGTCAAGTAAGATGAAAACAGGAAATATGCTCCTTGTGTTACCAACACTGAGAGCACTGACTGAAGTGGACTGAGCTGTAGGAGGACTTCCCTCGTCCTGGGGAAATGAAGTACCTAACGAGAAATGAAGAAGAGTTGGTGTTTTCATCAGTATGTTGTTTTTGTTTTTTTTTTTAAGAGAGCATAATGCTGTGTTTAAAAGCCTGCGGGAAGGATCCATTTGGGATCCTTGAGAGGTATAAAACACAGGAGAGAGAAAGGACGATCAGGGGCATCATGTGCTTCAGAAAGGAGGAAATCTGAAACATGGAGGAATTATTTTAATGGGAGGACAGAGAATAGTAAGGGTACGTGTGTGTGTGTATGTGTGTGTTGTGTACGCGTACATGCTCCTCTCTGATAACTTTAACTTCTCCTTAAGGTAAGAGGGACGGTCACCTGCTCAGAGCAGAGGTTTGAGGGTGGTGGAAGTTTCACAGCCTTCATGTATGTGCGAGGGTGGATTGACCAGAGACCTCCAGGAAATGCTAAGGGCTAATTTCTGGTTGGTGATCAGGATTTCTTTCTTTTTTTTTTTAAATTAATTAATTTATTTTTGGCTGCGTTGGGTCTTTGTTGCTGCACGTGGGCTTTCTCTAGTTGCAGTGAGTAGGGGCTACTCTTCATTGTGGTGCGAGGGCTTCTCATTGCAGTGGCTTCTCTTGTTGCGGAGCATGGGCTCCAGGTGCGTGGGCTTCAGTAGTTGCAGCACACGGGCTCAGTAGTTGCGGCTCTCGGGCTCTAGAGCGCAGGCTCAGCAGTTGTGGTGCATGGGCTTAATTGCTCCGCGGCATGTGGGATCTTCCAGGACCAGGGATCGAACCCGTGTCCTCTGCATTGGCAGGCAGATTCTTAACCACCGCGCCACGAGGGAAGTCCCCCAAGATTTCTTAAATTCTGCTATTGCCTGACTTTTCCTGGCAGGGCTTGCGTATGGCTGTGAGCACAGAGGAAGTAGATAATTGGGTTCGTTCAGTTCTGCCAGGCAGGCGTGATGTAGAAAGACAGATAATAGGAGTTTTGGATGTTGGCGGAAGTCTAATTGAAGCAGACCATGAAACCTGAGCTGGAGGAGGGGGAGTCTTGGAGAGGGTGATGAAGAAAGCAGTGCTGTCGGTGGACTGGGGTCCTGGTGAGGTGGGGTGTTTAAAACAAGCCATCTGAAAATACAAGAGGTTCTGGATAAGACATGTTGAAGGCAGAGGAGTTACCTGTGGTGATGACTTGATCTGAGATGTGAGGGTGGGAAGGATGGCTTAGCTAGAGTGGAGGAGGAACAGGTACTGGGAGCCGCCCAGGAGGGGGGCACAGACCGAGATCCAGTTGCGGGGAAAGGACCGTAGAACCAAGTGCGTGGGTTCAGAGGAGCAGGGCGTGTGTGTGTGCCTGTGAGCATGTGGCTCCGGAGGAGGGGAGTGGGCAGGAGGGGCTGGGGACAGTGAGGCAGGAAGCTTTATTTCTTCCTTTGTTGCTCTTTGCTTTATGAAATTATTGCATCCTATCAGGGATTGACTTTGTAAAATAAATCATTCAGGTATTAAATACATCATTTTTTAGACTTTGGTTCACATCAGTTCAGAAGTTTCATTTTCACGTCTCTTCCCCCATCAACTCAGAATAACATACGGCAATAGGTGGATGGTCCACAACCTCAGCCTGATATTGAACAACAGCTATAAGAGACGTAATCAAAAAATTCAAAAACGAAAACTCTAGTAATAAGAACCCTCATGAACATTCTTCTAGTAAACTATAAGCCATAAGAGATTGTTAGTATAGAAATAAATTATTGCTGAAGCACTAAATTACAAGGTTATCGCTAGAACATAAACATCGACCTTAATTAGTGAATTTTCTTCATATTTTACAGAGTCCTTATAGTGTGGTTAAAAGCTATGGTTAAGTGGAAATTCAGTTTATGATGTTTGAAATAATCTATTTCTCTATTAAATATGCAGGTTCAAAATATAATACCAGATACATGTGGCTGTAAAGTGTTCCTGCCCAGATTTCTCAAATGAACATTTATTTCTTAATATTTAAAGGGCAGTCAGTGGATTTTAAAATTGTCCTTGTTTATTGTTTCATTGCCATAAAAATCCTGGCAATAACTAGAAAATTGTTTGGAGATTAAGTTGCTGTTTTGTAGAATAGAAAAAAAATGTTCTGTTGTTTTTGTCATTAGTTATTTTATTCATAGGATAAAAGAATGTGTGTTTATTCAGTTCACTTAGAACTCCTCATTAAAGAATGTGTGTATGTCAAATGTCAAAGAATGTGTGTATGTGTGCGTGTGTGTGTAGCATGATATCAACGGATATTCACTCTTTATTCTGCCTCCGTATGAAGTGTCTAAAGTGGAATACTTTTCTTGATTTCTCTTTTGCCCTGTGTTGTGCACTATCTCCTGCCCTCCCTCCACTCCACCATGTGGAGGTTTGAGACACTGCTTGTCAGACATTTTGGAGCAATCCTTATACTGTCATTGCTGCTACTGGGGATCAATAGGAAGCCAACCAGGGATCTGATGTCATTGTACATCAGAGGACTTTAATCCAGGGTCCATGGACGGCCATTGGGGGGGTGTCTCTGAACCTTTTGAAACAATCACTTGCATATGTGAAGTTTTCATCTGGTTGTTAAAGGGGTCTGTGACCAAAGAAGGTCGATGAAACAATCCACTAGCTAATCCACTGTGGGCAGACAATGCATAAAGCAGATTCTTTACATAGAGATGATTGAAAGTTGATGAAATAACCTTATCTCTCCATCTCATTAAATGTCAGATTTGATATAAGAAATTCAAAAACTTTTTGTTTCTCTAGTTGGCTTAAAGTGCTTTTGAGAAAATTATAGGTATACAATTTAATTTTCTCAGATGTAAAAATAAGCTAAATATTTGTTCATCCCAAACTGATTTAATGCTGTTCTTAATCAATTATTATCTAATTCCTCTATACATACAGCTGTGCAAAATAGATACCCTTTTTCTGTTTCCTCAGTGATTATCTAATTAAATTCATGACAGTTGAAAAGTAATCACCATGGTTGAAAACAGTGTAGACCTATTTTGATGCCAGCAATAGTACCTCAGTGCTGTATCCATATTGCTGAATTAATTGTTTTTTGTTTGTTTCTACGTGAAGTCCTGATCAGGATAACAATAAAGTTAATTTTTATTAATCCTTACCATGTGTCATATGCTCTGATAAGAAACTATCATGTTTCATCTCATTTAAACCTCACATTAATCCTTTAAGTGAGATACTACTGTTACCCATTTTACAGACGAAGAAATGGAGGCCAAGGAAAGTTGAGAACCTTGCTCAAGGCCATGTGGCTGGTAAGAGGCAGAGCCAGCACTCCAACCAGAAAGCTGGACACTATGCACCAGCTCCTCTTGAATGGGAGGCAGTATGACATCTAAGGAGCTACAGCAGGCAATGAGGTGGACAGTCAGGTTTAGTCCCATGAACGCCTCTCAGCTTCAGTTCATCCAGCCACAGTGTAAAAGGGGAAGACACGGCTGCCTTGGCTACCTCACGAGGATTTTATGAGAGTCAAGTTTAAAAGCCTATGAACGGGACTTCCCTGGTGGCCCAGTGATTAAGAATCCGCTTGCCAGTGCAGGAGACACAGGTTCAAGCCCTGGTCCAGGAAGATCCCACATGCCGCGGAGCAACTAAGCCCACGTCACAATTACTGAGCCTGCACTCTAGAGCCCGTGAGCCACAACTACTGAGCCCGTGTGCTGCAACTGCTGAAGCCCACGCGCCTAGAGCCCGTGCTCCGCAACAAGAGAAACCACCGCAATGGAAAGCCCACGCACCGCAATGAAGAGTAGCCCCCGCTCGCCACAACTAGAGAAAGCCCGCGCACAGCAACGAAGACCCAACACAGCCAAAAAAAAAAAAAAAAGCCTATGAAGCCTGCGAAAGCGTTCTACTCTCTGCCAGTTTGGGGATTAGCCATGTAGGCCCAGTTGATTTCTCTCTGGTCCTTAGCTGGCTGGGGTTGGAGGTTCCTTTCTTCTGGTCCTTGGGAAGTTCTCCTTTGCCAAAGTGGAGTGTGGAGTGTGTAGGACAGGCCTGTGTAGGGTGAGCTGGGCTTCTTGGGACTGTAGGAAGTTATGAGGAAGAAATCTGATCTCCTTGAGTCTTTAATGCTCATTATCTGTTGACTGTAATTCAGTGATGCATTTATTTCTTTGCATTATTTTAATTTGAGTAGGTAGGTTTCATTTTTGTATATTTAGCACTTCAGCTTTTTGTCTTAGTGGCAAAGTTATGTTAAAAGTCTGTTCCTCTGATTTAAGGTAGTTAGAACACTGAAAATGTTTAATTTTTGGTAAAGGAACGAGAGAAAAGAAAGCATGAGAGAATTTTGAGTGAAGAACTCGTAGCTGCTGTGACCTACCTCAACCAGTTTTTGCCTCCCGAGCACACGATTATTTATATTCCTTGGGATATGGCCAAGTACACCAAAAGGTGAGCAGATGCTCATACGTCTGGTTATATTTTCCTCTTCTTGTGATGTAAAGCAGCAGGAAGCTGATCTCTCTGGTAAAGTGAATGTTACTTTTTTCATTTCCTTTGTGAACCGGCTTGAGGGGCTGTTTAACTGCTGGTGTATAATTTGAGGGCTTAAATTAGTTGACCAAATTCTTTTTGCCCACCATTTTTACCATTTAGAAATTCTCTTTGAAGTATCTCGTGAGCTCAGAACATCTTTACTCTGCTGCTTTTCCTTAAGGGCATTAGTTTCACTTTTTTCTATTTCATTCTTTCTCCCTGTTTAATCACTTTCTCAGACACCACTTGCAGATTATCTCACGCATGGATGAACCAGTACTAACTCTTGACTGTTTATAGTAAATCCAAACCCCTTAGTGTAATGTTAAAGCCCCATCACCTGGTTGGTTCCAGAATGCATAACTTCTTCTTTATTCCCAGGGCTGTTCTGTTCCTGAAAAGCTAACCTTCATGTTCTGTCCCCAGTGCAGCAGCCAAGGTCCAATTCTGGAACCTTTGTTCCTGTTGTCTCTCCCTGCCCTCCACTGGCTGCTTTCCCACCTCTCTGTCAAGATCTGATTCAAAACTCATCCCATCCAAGGAACTTGCATTCATTTACTAGGGGTCATACAAACATTAGGCTCATATTGAGGTCTCCGTTATTTTTAAATGTCACTGTATTGTTTTGCACTTGACTCATTGTACTTTTTTCTGAATCATTTTAATGTAGTTAGATACATGCACGTGTGCGCACACAGAAACATACACACACACACACACACACACACACACTTTCCCATAGTATAAGCCTGGTTGCAGGTTGGTGCCATTAGTAGTAATTTATTTTCCAGTGTTTTCTTCCCCTTCCACTGCACTGTGCATTGTGCTCTCTTCACATTTCATGAATCCATATTTAACTGACTGCACTCTTGGGGAGTGAAAGGCTTTGGGAAAAGCTCTTGCAGGGGGATGGCATGTGCCGAGTTTAAGGCTTGCCAATAGTTGCTATCGAGTTACAGGCCCTTCATGTCTCCTTGTGCCAAATCTTGCTAGTTACTGAGTACACATTTGCATTCTAGAAATTAATTCTTACAATGTTCCTATTGAGTACAAACCAGAGATTTAAAAAATTAAATCCCTGAGTATCATTACTGTAGACTTTGCTTTAGATGTGAGAATAAATATGTATTAAGACGTGGGCTCTTCTCACTTCTCTCATTCTTCCTCCTTGCCCTCAGCAAGCTGTGTAATGTTCTGGATCGCCTGAACGTGATTGCAGAAAGTGTGGTGAAGAAAACAGGCTTCTTTGTAAACCGTCCTGATTCATACTGTAGCATTTTGCGGCCAGATGAAAAGTATGTATGGTGTTTTAAAACCTTAAAAGAAATCAAGAATTTTGCTCTTACAGATAAAAAATATTCTAAATATGAGCAGTTTGACTCCTTGGAAGATGGATGACTTTATTCCTTTGGGGAGACAAGACACGCAGCCCACGTGACTGTGGAATGAACGTTCACGATGGCATGCAGCTTCCTCTGTGGGTATATACCCTGAGATGGAAGCCATGGAATCTCTTGCTTCTTAGAATAAACATTACATAAAATATTTCTGTAAAGTAAAATTTTCTGTAATGAATTCTATTCTTCAGTATTAAATAGGAGCAGGAAGATTTTTCTAATAAAACAGTGTATACATTAGTATTTAAAGTAACATTTTAATGAAAATGTATCATTGTATTATTGTTGCTCACAAGTCTTTCCTCATTACTACTTTGTGAGCTCCTTCAGATCAAGCAAATGTGCTTTATTTATCTTTTAAGGGACCAATATTATATATTTCCAGTATTTTATTTTCAGTTAGTAAAGTTAACTATAATGGTAAACACACACACACACACACACACACACACACACAGCAAAACCAAAAAACAACCAACTCCTAATGTGTACATCTTTGCAAGTAATCCTTTTGTTATAGTTTGAATTTCGGGGCACCTGTCACCAGGGTCCCCAAGACCACTCCCAGGCTCAGTGATTCACTAGGAGAACTCAAAGGACCAGCATACTGTTGTTCTCTTGGCTGTGATTTATTACTACCAAACAAAACAAAGCAAGATTAGCCAAGGGAAAAGGCACATGGGATGAAGTCCAGAGGAAATCATGGGCATGCTTCCAGAGTCCTCTCCTGGTAGAGGCACACAGGGAGCGCTAATTCTCCCAGCGACTTGTGATGTGTGTGTGAAATGTTGCCAACCAGGGGAGATGATGAAAGACTTGGTGCCAGGGTTTTTATTGGAGGTGGTCCTATAGGCAGCCTCTGCCTGGCAGCTTCCAAAATTTCAGACTCGCAGAAGGAAAGGATGTTCAGCAACCCATGTTGTTTCTACAGATGGCTTAGGCACACTGAGCCACTCTTGTCTGTTCTGGGAATGGTGGGAACTGAAGTTCCAGACTCCAGCCAAGGGCCAGCCTTGTAAGCAGGCCTTTCTGAGGATAGCAGTCAGGCCTGCTGTGTTATTTTCTTCACTGTACCTTGTTTTAAATAATTAAAATATTTTAAATAATTAAAATAGTAATATCATTATATAGTACTTATGTAATAACATTTCCCCAGGCATTCATTAGCACATGGAGAAAGTATGTAGGAAAGAAAATAATAAGGAAGACTGTAAAAACAACCGAAGGACTGTAACAAAGCTCCATGAAGAAAAGCTGGAGGAGGTGGGGCCTCCTGACGTTGAGGCGAGAAGGATCAGGCTTGGAAGATTTTATTATAAAGTTGCCCTGCAATTATTAGTCATGTCTGTAGAGACCAAACAGGAAATGCGCTTAAATTAAAGCATGAGAGATTTTGGTTGAACATGGGTGACAAAATGCTAAGAGTGTAGGGCTGGAGCAGGTTAAGATGCTCGTTTCCTGGTCTCCCTTTAGAGCATGGATAGCATTCCATCTCTGTGACTTGCATATTCGCTTTCCTGAGAGAATGAAAGTAAACTGCATCAGCTGATTATCCAGGGGCATTCAGCCCTATTACTTTGCTTCTTAATAAAGAGCTAGTACCAAATGTGAATATAGATTATGTTATTAAAAATTTTTAATTGAAGCGTGTATTTTTGAACACAGGTGGAATGAACTAGGAGGATGTGTGATTTCCACTGGTCGCCTGCAGGTATAGATGACATTGTATTAATAATGAATAGAATCTGTATCCACAGTGTATGATGTTTTCTGAAAGCAACCATGGAGAGAGATACAGCTTATTGAATGCAAAATTATTAATCATTTGAGAATGAGGTTTTTTTTAAAAGTATGTTTATTTATTTATTTTTGGCTGCGTTGGGTCTTTGTTG
The DNA here is from genome assembly GCF_059928025.1 of Delphinapterus leucas. Classification (NCBI taxonomy): domain Eukaryota; kingdom Metazoa; phylum Chordata; class Mammalia; order Artiodactyla; family Monodontidae; genus Delphinapterus; species Delphinapterus leucas. Next base: position 47,299,645 of record NC_143140.1, read on the forward strand.
CTGCACGCTGGTTTTTTCTAGTGGCGGTGAGCAGAGACTATGCTTCATTGTGGTGCACGGGCTTCTCATTGCGGTGGCTTCCCTTGTTGTGGAGCATGGGCTCTAGGCGTGTGGGCTTCAGTAGTTGTGGCATGTGAGCTTCAGTAGTTGTGGCTTGCAGGCTCTAAGAGCGCAGGCTCAGTAATTGTGGCGCACGGGCTTAGTTGCTCTGCGGCATGTGGGATCTTCCTGGACCAGGGCTGGAGGCCGTGTCCCCTGCAGTGGCAGGCAGATTCTTAGCCACTGCACCACCAGGGAAGTCCTGAGAATGAGTTTTAAAAGCCTTACTGCTAGTGTTTAACTCTTGCGAAGGATGTGTAGCTGAAATAATAATCGCCCACAGATTTTTTCTATATAGTATAAATTTTGTTATTGGAAATAGAACCATAAACAGAAATGTGAAAAGAATAAATTAGAAAGACTTTGGAAAATGAACCAAATATAACAGTATATATATTAATTATGCTTTAAGAATGAAATGGCCTCACCCACTGAATATTTTAGTTTGTACAGTAAAGGAGATAGATCAGGGAAAAAAGCACATATTTTACTAATTGATACATGTGGAAAATGTTAGCTATTTTTATCTTGTTAAACTAAAGAAAATAATTCAAATATAGACTAGAGGGTGCAATGATGCTGTTGCAGCAGTATTAAGTGAACAGCAAATATAACCTTTTATAATGAAAAAAATGTTCTTCATTATTTGTTCAGGAATAATACCCTGCCTGCAGCTATCTTCTATTGCTTAAAGAAATCTAAAGTAGGTTGGAGGTAGTTTTGGTGACTGAATAATGAATGACAGTTCAAGGTGTTTCTCTTTAGACTGGTGTTCTTCGAACCAACTGTGTGGACTGTTTGGATCGCACCAACACAGCACAGTTTATGGTGGGGAAATGTGCTCTGGCTTATCAGCTGTATTCCTTGGGCTTAATTGACAAACCGAATCTACAGTTTGATACAGATGCAGTTAGGTAAGCCTTATTTTCTGCCTTTCGAATGCTGGTAATGACAGAAAGCAAACCTGATTAATAAGGACTTTTATGAACTTGTTTCTCCTTTCAGCTTCTCAAAAACCATGTTGTTAAAAGACATTATTCAAATTAATTTGGTAATATATATTTCTGTTAAAGCCTTGTGTATTGTTACCATGGTTTTTATTTTCCTATTTGTGTTAATTATCAATAAACATTATGTACTTTAGATAAATCCAAACTAGTGGGTTTTTTAAGAAACAAATCCAGACTGCATTAGGAAAAAAAAGTAATAAGCCTTCATATATTTTGAATTAAACATATAAGACAGATAAAACATTGATTCTTCAGTAAGGAATACTGTTTATTCACTGTCCGTTGGGTCCATGACATTGTGTGAAGTACCGTTTCTTGAAAATGCAGTGATCGCTGTTATAGGTCCTCTGAGATACTCATAAAGGCTCTGTCAAAAAAAAAGTGATGAGCTTACAAATGGCCAGGTCCTCAGATATCACTGCACTAAAAAGTCTTTAACAGGCACTTGAAGAAACATAAGTTTCAAACGTGTATTTCTAGGAAAGAATATGGTTTGTTTGTGACCAGAGCATGTCCTTTTTCCCAAAGGCAATTCAGAGAGAACAGAAAATTCCGTCGTGGGAGGTAAATTGATTTGGCAGGCTGCAGAAAGTTAGGATTCTTTTAATAGAGTTAAAACCACCTTGGTCTGGCTTTGATGGGTTATGCTTTTGGTGCCCCTGCTTTTTTTTTATATATATATATAGCTTTGACTTTGTTCCTTATTAGACCATTACTATAAAATATAATATATTTTGTATGTGCATATATCTTCAAGATGTTGAAGAGTCTACTTGAAAAGAAAGGCTTAGAGGAATTCATAAAGTAAAATACTTGTTTTGAGTCCACAGCTAAGTGAATACGTGTGTAATACTTTGGGTGAAATTCTTTAGTGTTTGTATGTTTTGCTTAGGTTATTTGAGGAACTCTATGAAGATCATGGGGATACCCTGTCCCTTCAGTATGGTGGTTCCCAACTTGTTCATCGTGTAAAAACCTACAGAAAGATAGCGCCGTGGACCCAGCACTCAAAAGACATCATGCAGACCCTGTCTAGATATTACAGCAATGCCTTTTCAGGTAATTCTGGAGTTATATGCATTTCTAAGACTTATCCTGATGTGCATTTTTCTCTTATACTTTTTTTTTTAAGCTAACTGGATAGTCAAAATTAAATATTTTAAAAGTTTAAATAAAACAGTCTGTCACTTAAGAGGTACTCAGTAAATATTTGTTCAGTAAATGAATGAATAAACTTTGTATTTTAAATAGGGCACTTTGGCCACCCATAATTAGAGCTTTTACGTACTTGAGAATATTTGATTCCTTGGCTTCTGCCTTGTTCTGAATTTCTGCTTGCAAAACATAGATAAATTTGTTCAAGAGTGTTGAGTAATTATTTTAAATAGAGTTCATCATTTTAACAATTGTCTAAGAATGTAAATATCACTGATTCTTTTAAATGTCAGCTAGAAATGAGTTGTAACATTAACACTAAATTTTACTCTTATTTTATGACTTGGGAATACTAAAAGAAACAGGTGGTTAAAGTGGCACTTTTCTTGCCTCCATTCTGATGGGATTTCCAAAACAATAGATAGGAAAGTGATTGTGAGACAGACCCCACGCACAGAATTTATAAAGGAAGTGCTCAGGCTGATTCCGTGAGTCTTGGACTCTTGAACCAGATCAAAGATAAAACCGTTTACAGAATGTAGAGAAGAGATTGGTAAAGAAAGTCTTTGGAGTGCACTGTTGCCATGCAGCGACTGTCACCCACCCCTACTCCTTCACCTCCAGCCTAGAGAGAACTAGGACTCTGGACAAGCTTAATGTAGTGTTCTGTTGTTGGAGGGACCCCATGGAGCTGTTGGCCTTGGACTGCTGTGTAGCAAAGCTGAAGCAGAGGGACGGGCTGAGGAGAGGGCTGCCATGTTGGGAATGGCCTACCCTCCCAGAGTTGGTTAGGCCAAAGGATCCTTGAGTGTTTATAGGTGCCCAGAGGTAGGCCTCACGGGAGAGAGTGCTGGCATGGCGTTGGCGTAGGTCCTGGCCAGAGGGACCGTAGCAGCAGGAACCAGGAAGTGATCACTGGATTCCCAAGGAAGGAGTAGCAAGAAAATGTCTGATGTGAGAAGATACATGTGCTCACACCAAGGGAACTGCAGGAGAGTCCCCAGTGTTGGGAACCTCAGAAGAGTGCCTGAAAATATCCATAAAAGAATCAGCTTTCGACATTTCCTATGCCCAGAGAGAATGCAAAGGCTAAACTACTACTAACAGTTTGGTATACTACTGTTCAAGCGTGTTAATTTTCTATGCTATCAAACAAATTACTAAAAAGTTAGCAGCTTAAAACAACATGTATTCATTATCTCATGATTTCTGTGGGTCAGAATTCCAAGCACAGTTTAGCTGGGTTCTCTGCACAGGGTCTCACAAAGCTATAGTCAAGATGTCAGTCAGGCTGTGGTCTCATCTGGAGGCCTGATTCAGGAAGAATCCACTTCCCTGCTCATGTGTTTGTTGGTGGAATTCAACTCCTTGCAGTTCCGTGTGGACTTGTTCCTTGTAGGACTCATAGCGACTTGCGTCTTCATAGCTGGCATGTGGAAGACGGTCTCTAGAATGAGTCTGCTAGCAAGACAGAGTCTTATATAACATAATGTAATCATTGGGGTGACGTGCCATCACTTTGCCATATCTCGTTGCTCAGAAGCAAATCATTGGTCCCACCCACACACAAGCACAATCTGTATCAGTTTCCTAAGGCTGTTGTAACAAAATAATACAAACTAGATGACTTAAAACAATAGAAACTTATCTCACAGTTTGGGGGTAGAAGTTCAATGTCAAGTTGTCAGCAGAGCCAAGTTCACTCTGAAACCCATAGGAGAATGCTTCTTCCTAGATTCTGATATTTTGCCAGCAGTCCTTGGTGTTCCTTGGCTTGCAACTGCAGCACTTCAATCTCTGCTTCCATTGTCACATGGCCTTCTTCCTTTGTGTGTCTAGGTCTGTGTCACATTTCCCTCTTCCTGTAGGGACACCAGTCATACTGGGTTAGGGTCTACCCTAATTCAGTATAACATCATCTTGACTTGATTATGTCTGCAAAGACCCTATTTTCAAATAAGATTACATTAATGGGTATTGGGGTTTAGGGCTTCAGTATATTTTTTTAGGGAGACACAATTCACTACACAGCACAGATTATGACACTAAGGCATGAACAGCAGGAAGTGGGGAGCATGGGGGTCACTTTGGAGTCCACCACATCAAGTAAGACCATCTCTATTTACACACTATGGAGGGGTCGGAAACAGGTTGGCAGCCTGGCGGGCGTGGGAGGGATGTGCAGGACAGACCTAGAGGTCCTGGGTGGTCTGGCCCCACCTACCTTGCCATCCTGCCTTTCACGCCATTCCCATCCCCCATCACCGCTCTCCAGACACACGGACCTTCTCACTGTTTCCTGAGTAAGTTAGGCTTCTTCTGCCACAGGCTCTTGCTGCACCCATTGGAACACATGACTGCAGTCTTTTGAGCTTTAGACCTCATTCTCCTTTCACTTCCTCAAGGAAGGTACTCAGTTTCTGTTCTTGTAACGTTCTCTACCTTTGTAGCACTTGGCACAATTGCACTTAAATTGTTAACTGTACTATTAGTCGTGTTGTGTGTCCCCCCCAGCCCCTACCGTGACACCCAAGAGCTCCGTGAGCATCTCATTCACTATGGTGTCCCTAATGCCTTGCTCATGGCACAAGAACTATTTATGGAATGAATTAATAAATGCATGAGTTAATCCATTCCCTGATCCTCTCAACTTCCCCTTTTCCCTGAATTAAGAAATTGACAGGACTAAGTATGTCAACCTAATAACATGTAGCCTATCAGTAATGCTCTTAGGCTGCTCAGATCATGTCTTTCGAATTCACTGAGAATTACGCCCATTGAACAACTCCGGGTCAGCTCAATGTATAACGTAAACCACAAAGCCACTATAGACCTTTAAGAGTATTTAGATATTCCTCTGTATGCATGACTCTTGAGCTGGATTTAGGAACTTTACAATCGAAGTATATTAATCCAAACAAAAACTAAGAGGAAAGTCAGATTTAGAAATTCAAGCCAGTGGCATACCTTTAAATTCTAGATTTCTAAAGCAAAAATATTAAAGTATTCCCATCATCCTTTGTTATACCTACTGCTGTGGTTCTCAGTGAAGATACTAATATTTATTGATGTATTCCAATTGGCTATAACATGTATTGCAAATAATTGATTATTATAAAAATAACACATGGTTTCACTTGTTTTTATAAATTAGAATGGTTTTAAGATGATCTCTCTAAAGGTATCTCACTGGCTATGCTTCATTGTTTTACTAGTTTCCTAGGGCTTCTGTAACAAAGTACAGCCACAAGCTGGGTGGCTTAAAACAACAGAAATCTATTGTTTCACAGTTCTGGAGGCTTGAAGTCAGAAATCAAGGTGCCAGCAGGCCTGTGCTCCCTCTGAAGTCTTCAGGGGAAGATCCTTACTTGCTTCTTAGGTTCTGGTGGTTTGCTGCTGACCCTTGGCTTGCAGCACTTTAATTTCTATCTCTGGTGTCACATGACATTCTCCCCTCTGTTGTGTCTTTGTGGCGTACTCCTCCCTGTGTGTGTGTGTCTCTTCTTATAAGGACACCAGTCATACTGGATTACGGGCCTACCCCACTCCAGTGTGACTGTATCTTAACAGGATTATATCTGCAAAGACTTGATTTCCAAATAGGGTCATATTCACAGGTACTGGGGCTTAAGACCTCAACATATCTTTTGCGGAGGACACAATTCAACTTATAACAGTTGTGTAAGTTATGTGCCAACAAATACATATACCTCTCGGTGTGTGTTATCATGAAAAAGGTTTAAAACTGCCCTAATGGAAAGGGTCGTCCACTCTTCTGCCCTCTCCTGTCATGGTTGTCCCTGAATTGGGAGTCATTATTGACACTTAAGGATCAAGTAATGTGGTTTTTTTAAAAAATAAATTTGTTTTATTTATTTATTTTTGGCTGCATTGGGTCTTCGTTGCTGCGTGCGGGCTTTCTCTAGTTGCGGCGAGCAGGGGCTACTCTTTGTTGTGGTGCGTGGGCTTCTCATTGCGGTGGCTTCTCTTGTTGCGGAGCACGGGCTCTAGGCATGCGGGCTTCAGTAGTTGTGGCTCGCGGGCTCTAGAGCGCAGGCTCAGTAGTTGTGGCTCACGGGCTTAGTTGCCCCACAGCACATGGGATCTTCCCGGACCAGGGCTCGAGCCCATGTCCACTGCATTGGCAGGCAGATTCCTAACCACTGTGCCACCAGGGAAGCCCAAATAATGTGTTTTTCAATAAGATTAGCGCACAGAGAATGAATGTGTAGCTGTGCATGATTAAAAAAGAAAGGAGAACCATTAAAAGAGGATGGTCATGAATAAGTAACATGCACCTGATGGAAAGGTAAAGCAAAATTATGCACAACTGAAAGAGAAACTATTATGAAAGGAATTATTTTATGAATAATGTGGCTAAAACAGACTTCTTTATTTTGAGAAGCATGGTGTCATTGGGGTGTACAATTTAATTTTAAGTTACAATGGATATTATATAATGGTAATATAGTAATAGAACCATTTTCTTTAAAGCACTCGAAATAACTTTGTAAATGTTAATCTCCTCATGTTATGCCTCTTGGATAGGCAGGAAGGAACTTGAAATTAGGTTGTTAGGAATTTTATCCTTGGTTCATATAGACAGATTGATGCTATGTGGGTCACCCACCTGACTCCCTTTCACGCTCATTTTATTGAAACCTGTTCTTGAGGCTTCACATATTACCATCTTCTGGGGTTTGTCTCTAAGAAATGTCCGTTGATTTCTAATATAACTGGCTACATAAGCAGTTATAGGACGCCAACAAGGAAAGAATAGGTACCTAGGTACTCCCTTTGGATATTAGGAAGAACTTTATAATTATAATTCACTGAAGGACCCTGTCAAGCTCTTTCTAATTTTTTTTTTACATTTATATTTGAGTTAAGCCTGACTTTTTTTTTTCCCTGAAGCTTGTTGAACTGAAATCCTATTATAAGAAAAAAATAAAAAGATAAGATACCTGCAACAGTTAATAATAGACCAGCTGTATATATATATACACACACACATATATATACATACATACATGCACACAGCTGTAATTTAAATGTGTGAATGTGTGTGTGTGTATCCATGCATGGAGGGGAGCCATGTTCTCCTCAAATAGAGATTTAAAAAAAAAAAAAAAAGCTTGTGGGGTAAAGACTTCAAAGCTCACCATGCATGGAATGCAGTGATTACAGAAAACAGTGTTGAGATGGCATCACCAGCATTATGGTAGTGCCGTGAGGTAGTGGAGCAGTGTCTTTTCCTTTCTGCCCACCCCTGAGAGAGGGACATGCAAAGGAGCATCTGAGCACATTTTAGTTTATCAAGAATACTGAGGGCTTCCCTGGTGGCGCAGTGGTTGGGAGTCTGCCTGCCGATGCAGGGGACACGGGTTCGTGCCCTGGTCTGGGAGGATCCCATATGCCTCGGAGTGGCTGGGCCCGTGGGCCATGGCCACTGGGCCTGCGCATCCGGAGCCTGTGCTCCGCAACGGGAGGGGCCGCGGCGGTGAGAGGCCCGCGTACCGCAAAAAAAAAAAAGAATACTGAGCTAGCCTTCTAAGGTCATCCTTCTAACAGCAGATTTAGAGTGAGTAAGCTATATTTGGCTATAGCAGAAAGAAGACATTTGGAAAATGTTATGTTTTAATAACATTTGAAATCACATTAATAAAACTCTGGCTAAAACCCAACTGTCCACCTGTTCTGCAACCAAAGCCGTTAAACGTGGCAAGAGAAAAAGTTGGAATTATGACCCTCAGTTTAAACTGACTGCAGTTCTCTGAAGGATACTCAAAACAGCCTGACAGTCCTGCTATATTTCCCTAATATGTTCATTCTTTCACTCTCCAGAGTGACCATTCATACCTTGTCCTCTCTCCCTAAACCACTCTCAGCTGGTATCTTTGCTTCATTCTTCATTGAGAAAATGTCATTGGGGGGGGGGACTCCTCCTTAGCGCCAAATGCAGAGCCTGTCCTTATCTGTACCCACTGTTTCTACCTTATATCGTACAGCTCACTGCCATATATGTCAGTTGCTCCCCTCTGCTGCCTCATTTCCATTAGCATAAAAGCACACCTTATGTTCTTCGTTGAATCTTTCTTCCTGTCCTTAATTCTGCACCCACCACTAGCTAAAGTCCTATTTCTCCGCTCTCCGAAAGCAAAACCTCTTGAAAGAGTTATCTGCACACCTCTTTCCTCTCGCATATCCTGCTCTCTCCACCTGCCTCACTGGGCCTCTGCCCTGTCATGCCACCGAGCCAGTGCTTGTCAAAATCACCAACAATCCCCCATTGCCAAATCCGGTGATTCCTTTCCTGTCTTCATCTTACTCGGGCTTTCAGCAGCTTGTATCACAGTTGAGCACTCCCTCTTTCTTGAAACTCACCTCTGTGCTGTCTCACTCAGTCTCCCTGGTGACTTCTCCTGCCCTATTTCTAAACCTTCCTCTTCTCTTTCTATACTTTCACCTTTGGGGCATCTTACCCAGCTTTTAAGTATCATGCATTTGACATTCAAATTCATCTCTCTTCCCTTGACTCCTCCACTGAACTCCAGACTTATTTATCTACATGCCTGCCTAGCAGGCATTTCCTCCAGAATATTGTGGCAGTTTTCTCTAGGTGCTGTAACAAATTATCACAGACTTGGTGGCTTAAAACAACACCTGTTTGTTATCTCACGGTGCTTGTGGGTCAGAAGTCTGGGCACAGCATTCCTCAGCTGTGTTCTCTGCTTAGGGTCTCACCCGGCTGAAGTCAAAATGAAAGCAGTGAAGTCAGATGAAATCAAAATCAAGTGAGAATGTGGATGCTGATCCGGAGGCCTCCAGGCTCCTTCAGGTTGTTGGCAGAATCCCAGGCGGTTCTAGGGCAGATGTCCCTGTGGCTGGGGCTCATTCTTGGTTTCGAAAGGCTCCTTGGCTTGTGGCCCACTCCATCTTCAAAGCCAGCAACAGTGCATAAACCCTTGTGCTTCGAATCTCTCTGCCTTCCTCCTCTGCCTTTAGAGGATTCCTGTGATTACAATGGTCCCACCCGGATAAGACAAGATAATTTCCCTATCTTGAAGTCAGTGATTAGTAATTTCACTTACATCTGCAAAGTCCCTTTTGCCATGTAATGTAAAATATTCATGGGAAACTAGGGAGGAAAGGTCATGGGGCCAAGTTTCTTCCTACCACAGATATCTAAGAAGAATCTCAAACTGATCATTTCTGAGACAGGAGCTCTTGACTCTGCCCCAGACCTGTTTCTCTACTTGTTTCGTTTTTTGTTTCATTTTCCACCTCAGCTCCTGCTGTTCAGTTCAGAATCCTAGGAATCATCCTTGATTTCTTTATTCTCCTTATCCTCCCCCATCTCATCTCTCAGCAGATCTTTTTGGCTCTAGCTCCAAAATATATCCCAGACCCTTCTGCTGTGTTTCATCCTTACTCCTGCCGGGCTGGTGCGGACAGCTGTTGGCTTTCATCTGAACACCTGCAGTGGCTCCTGATTCCTCCCTCTGCCTCCTTCTTCTCCTCTTGCCCTTCACAGCAGCCAGAGTGATCTTTTCAAGACTTAGATCTTATCACTCCCCTCTCAGAAAACCCTTACAGGGCTTCTGATTGCATTTAAAAGTCACGCTCTTTACCGTGACCTACTAGGCTTTGTGTGCTCTGCCTCGGCTGTCCCTAGTCCTGCTCTTTCCTTTGCTCCCTGCCCTCCAGCCCCCTGGCCTTCGTGCTGTTCCTGGAGCTGCCCAGCCTCTACCCACTTCCCTGACCGCCCGACCTGAGTGTCCCTCTCCTTTCTCATCACTCTCTCGTCACTCTTTTATTTTTTTCATAGAACTTACATCCTCTGGAAGTACCTTGTACATTATTTACTTGTATATTATTTTTGTTTCCCACTGTGGAACATAAGCCCTACGAGAGCCAGAAATCAGCCTTGTATAAACTGTATCCCTAGTGTGGGACATAGTAGTAGGCTCTTGGATAAATGAATGAATGGTGTATTTTTTTAATTATGAAAGTAATATATGTTAATTATAATTATAGAGGAACTCACAAATCATGTAATCCTCACCTTTCAGAGATAGCAACTTGTTCATATTTAGCAGAACGTGATCCTTCTAGTTTTACTATACAGGTACTATATATTTGTTTTTGCCCTTTTAGATAACGTGAGTAATCTTTATGACCCTAAATATTCTTTTACAACATGATTTTTGGTAGCTTTGTAGCAGTCTATTCTTTAGAAGCACCATAGGGAGATTATTTGTTTTCATTGTGCATTTTGGTTCCTTTTAAACAAACATCTCTGAACATATACCTTTTTTGCATATTTTTTATCTTATGAAAATTTCAGAAGCATATTTATTAGTCAGAGTATAGATATTTTCAGGACCTTTTAAAAATATATATATTGCCAGATAGCCTTACCAAAGGATATAGCAGTCAAGTCCCCCTCAGCAGAGTATGGGAGAGCTCATTTTGAAAAGTATTTGCCAACTTAAAAGGTAGAAGATGGTATATTGTTTTCAGTTTGCATTTGTTTAATAATTAGTACAGTTGAGTTTATGTATGTTCATTGTCTACTTGTTTCTTTTAAAAATTGCATGTTTTTCTTTTTCTGTGAGGGTGTTGATCTTTGTTCTTCTTACATTTAATTGGTATTTATTTCAACGTACAGTGTGAGGTAGGGATCTAACGTCACTGTCCACTCCCCCACAATGGTTAAACAGCACTGTTTATTGAATAGTGTCCCTTTCCATTACTGATTTCAGAGGCCACTTTATCACGAACTTAATTTAATATTAGGTCAACAAACATTCTAGTTTCCAAGTTAAAATTTTTGGCTAATTAAAAAGAATTGTTATAGTCAAGCCTGACCTATTTAAATACAGTGCATAATAAAACTGGTTAGTGTTTAGCCTGTTTGGATGGAGTTTGAAAGGTGCATATTCTTTTTTCCTTTAGAGCATGATTGATTACAAAAGTAGATAGTCATTTTGCCCTCTTGTTATCTGCAACTGCAGAGAACCTACCTGTTTTAAGCTTTTGTCTGTGTCCAAAGTACTGCTGTCTTCCAGAAGGTGATAGCCTTATCTGCAGTCAAAAGTAGCCAGGAAGATTCTCAGGCTCATTAGGGCTGGCCTTAGATTCCAAGTTTAGTATGTGACCATAAATACTATGGATATATTTTAAGTTATAATAACAGCAGGACATTCAAGAAGTCTCCATTATGATCCTTGGAAGGAATATCCTTTATTTGGTTATGTTTTTCAATCTTACATTTTATCATACTTGCTAAAAATTAAAGGAAGCTACTAGTAAGCTTAATAAAAAAGAAACTCCTTGAAAACATGGCTGAAAAATGGAAAGCTTCTTTAGATAGTATTAAGATATTTTGGGGTACTGCATAGTATGAATTATTGTGCCATTAAGGCCATTCAAGAAGCATAAAAAATATAATTACTATAAAAGCAGTATGTTTACTTTCGTATTGTGTTAAGAGGGTGAAAATTGGGGCGGTAATGCCTGTATCATTTAGTACTTTGATGTTTTCTCTCAACAAATGGAAAAAAGGCTCCAAATATATTGATCATATAAACACATCCCTTTTATATATTACTTTTAGCCTAAAAGGTAAGTGCTGTTTTAATGGAATGCTTCCTGTCAAAATATATAACTGGAATACATGTTTGATGTACCATATTTCATTTATGCTTCTGCCAAAATGACCGAATAGCCCAATGAGAACAATGTTGCTAATTTCAGATTTTTCTGTGTTTCACTATAGCTGTTGGAAGGAAATTGATTTTATGATAATGTTATCCTGTTTCAAAAGCAGTCATTTCTGTTGTGCTGTCTTTTTGGTTCTGTGCTCATTTTCAGAAAGAGGTTATTATTTATATTGTGGAAGCCTGCCCCAGACTTGAATATACAAGGGATCAGAGATGAGAATGGAAAGAAGGAAATGAGGGGAAGGAGTGAAGGATGCTAGGGAGGGGACAATGCAGAATGGGAAGGATGGCTCATGAGGCTGCTTCAGTGCTTATCATCATTTTTACCAAAATATAATTGGGAAAAAGAAGAGATACAGCATATATCTATGTAGTCAATTTTATTAGTTCATAGTATATTTTGAAAAGGTAATTTTGGAGTGGTTGAATGGTTAGAATGAGGCTGTTTTCCATGTGCTCACTCTGCCTTCATTATCAAACACAGCTGTAGGAGACAGAAAATGTAAACATTGTCTCTGCTAAAGAAATGGAGAATGTCTTTTCATGGATTAAAAGCAGAAACTTGGAAGCTGACTTGTTCAAGGTTGTGCAACAGAATATGGGTAGAAATTGGGTCACTTTATTTGTCTCTGACATCTCTACTTGTCTTTGCAGTAAAGTGAAGATGTCCTTTGTTTCAGGTAAACTAACATACAGTGGGAATGTTTTCTAAAAATACAATCACTAAGGTACTATGGCAGTTCTTAAAGATTTTTAAGAGTCTCTCAAAATTCAAGAAGCAGTTTATGTTCACTATCCTCTGTGTTATGAGAGGCACAGAGTAAAAAGGAAACATTTTGAAGCAAGATTTTAATTCTCAAAATCTTGGCTGTTTTAGATTTTGTGTATGTGTGTGACTTTTGAAGTATAAATGCTATTATTTTCAGATGTATGTTCTATGAAATCACAGTTGTACCATTATCCTCCTAAGAGAACATTCCCCTGAGTTGTTTATGTCAGTAATGGATTTCCTGAAATACATATTTTTGCTTTTTAGATGCTGATAGACAAGATTCCATTAATCTCTTCCTGGGAGTTTTCCATCCCACTGAAGGGAAACCTCATCTCTGGGAACTCCCGACAGATTTTTATTTGCATCATAAAAATACCATGAGACTTTTACCAACAAGAAGAAGGTATTTTTTTCCCTAGTCTACTGTGTAAACTCAGATTTGATGTTATTATGAATGTGAGATAGTTTTCTTTTTGAGAAATGGTCATATAGGCTAAAGTAGTCAGTCTTGCTACATGTTTGCCATGAGGAATTTAGTATTGTTGATGTCCTGATAGTAGGTTTGGGAAATCATCATTAACAAATGCAGTTGTTTGGCATTTTCCATAAGATATAAAGTTTCAGAACTTAACCATTGAATGTAATTTGAAGCTACGCTCAAGCAAACCGTTGACATCATTTTTGACTGCTTCCCACAAATGTGAAATGATAAAGAACTCAACATTTCAGGAGTCAGTCTTTGGTTTTTAAGTGTGGTGTCTAAGCAGCCTCACTTTGGAATTCCAACGCTCTTTCCTCCAAGAAGCACAAGGAACTCTTGGTGACACTAGGGAGGACAGGAAACTAGAGCGGTGGCGCTAGTGGCAGATACCACTCCCACCACCCCAGCTGCTCAGTCTGAGCTTTCTAGAGTCATTCAGCAGTATTGGTTATTTTGATGACAGTTAAATTGGTAGTAATAGTCCCCAAAGAAATGAACTGTTTCCCTGAGGTGTTTTGACAGGACGCCCTGTAGCCCAGGCCTCAGGGTCAGGTAGAATTGGAGTCTCTGCAGTGGTGTGACCTTGAACTAGTTATTTAATCTCTCTAAGCCTCATTTTCCTCATGTACAAAAAGTAAATGACAGGACACACATCACAAAGTCATTGTGAGGATTTAATAGAGGACTCTTAACATTTTTAATTGAAGAGTCATGTACTGATAATGGGCAGCATTTTTCACATACGAGGTTGGAGCCTGGTGCCTTCTGCTCAAAGGCCTGTGATGTCAGGTTTGCTCCTAACGCTTTCCTCTCACAAGATCGGTGTGATGTAGTCCTTATTTTGTGCAACGATGCCTCTCAAGCACTACAGGGGTCATTACCAGTCTGGGCTAATTGTGTGGACAGACCACAAACAACTGGTGAATTAGCAAGTGCTGATGTTACAGTTGTTACCAAATTCTGTGATACTTCAGGAATATTTAAAATATTAAAGAAACGTCAGAGTTTATATGTTTCTCAGCTTTGTACTTTTAAGTACATATATTATTGGAATAGCCAGCTTAATACTTGAGCTTACTTTCCCTATAAATGAAGCAGTTCTGGTTTTTCCACTACATTTAAGATTAATAAATGATTGCTTTGAATTTTTGCTGACAAAAATCTGGAGCTAAGTACGTTTATTTGATGAGAGATAAGTGTAAATACCTATATTTAGCTTTGTTAATGCAGCTGACTATGGGTAAATGTGGCTGACTTTCTAAAACTTTATATTAACTTAAAGTATTGAAGCTCTTAAGATACAACGTGGGAACAAACAAAACTCGATTTTCTGTTGCTGAAATTAGCTAGTAAATTACAAGCGTAAGTTAAAACCACTTGCTCACCTTGAGTAACCACTTGCAGTGTTGGCACTTATTTGTGGGAATAAAAGGAAGCTGATGTTACATTCCCATTTAAAAAAAAAAAGGAAACTGAAGTGCAGAGAGGATGTGTCTTGACTGAGTTTATTCAGCTGGTTAGATGGTACAGCAAGAATCAGCTAGAAGGCTCCCACTGAAAATAAACTTAACAAAGTAGATACTATGTCTCTCCTGGTCTCCTGGTTTGTTTGGTTTTTTTCTCTAGAATGTCAAAATTCCAAAAATTGGATTTTGGCATCAACAATTGATACTCCTCATCCACAGTACTTATAAAGACTGTCAGATAAATTTCAGTGCTTTATTTTGGACTTTCTAGTGTCACCGCCTATACCAGTTATTTTGATGACAGTTAAATCAGTATTATAATTCTCAGAAGGAATGAACAGTTTAGCCAGAGGCAGTAACCAGACAGGAGCATGGACGTCAGGGTAGAGCTGAGTTGGAATTTCTGCAAGTGTGTTACATCTGGAAAACTTGTTTTCTAAACACCTGGAAAACTTGTTTTCCCAACTGTAAAATGGAGATGACCATACACACCTCACAGGTCATTTTGAGGATTAAATGAGAAAATGGGCGGGAAGTACCTAGTACTGGGTCAGACACACAATCAACACAGTCCTGAAGCAGCCAGGCTCTGGAGAGACTGCCTGCAGTTAATACCTGTGTGACCAGAGGCAAGGTCCAGTTCTCAGTTTCCACATCAGTAAAATAGAGATAATGATAGTGTCTGATGTGTAGGTTTTTCTGAGAATCAGATGAGATCATATAAATCCGTAGCACATAGTAAGTCCAACAGGTGTTTGTATTGTTATTATTTTTTAAAGGGATTACATTCCCTAGTTGTAACATTTATTAAAAATCATATAGGATGGCCATAAAATCTAGAAACTTAGATAATATTATTTTATCACTTATTATAACATAATATCAATGAACACTTTATTATGTATTCGCTTGTGTTTCCAAACTTGGTGACCATCATGTATTTTATACTGTGTTTACCAATGATTTATTCTGAAATAACATTTTTATTGAATGATAAGGGAAGGGGGAATAAACCTAGCTCTGCCTAAAGTTTGTCCAAACCAATCCTCTTGAGGTAACTACTTTTGTGACTCAAAACCCCATGTTTATTGATGTGTTCAAAACCACTGATTGAAGCTTTGTTCTGAAATAGGTTAATATGTCATATATCATCTCAGATGCCATTTACTGAATGAGTGTTGATAATGTCACCAAGATACTTTTAGACTTTAAGCATTAATTATCTCATTGACTCAGAGTTGGGAGGTTTCCTGGCTCTATTCTCTGTCTGATATGTGAGTTCCCTCTGTGTATTCCCAGACTATGCTTGTCTGGCCCTGGTTTGTCAACAGGGGCATGTCTGGTTGAGAGGTAGCTTTCAGACAGTTCACTTACACGATTCTTCCTCATATCATGCCTATATCTGCTTCTCTATAACTTTTCCTAGTAATCTTAGTTCAACCCCTGAGACCTTGAGAACACAATTTCCTCATCCACTTGATAGTCTTTTAAATAGATGAAGACAAGTTCACACGTTCTCAAAATCTCTTCTTCTCCAGGTTAAATATGGCTCCACTTTCTTAGCTGTTTCTCCTGTACTGTAGTTCTAAGTCTGTTTAGCATTCGGAAGGCTCTCTTCTGTATTCCAGCCTATGTCAGTGCTCTTTTTAAACTCTGGTATCCAGACCTGGGTCCAATAGTAGTCAGAGTTTGGTCCAATTTGTGCCAACTGTTATGGGACCATTGGTACCGTTATTCCCCTTGTCCTGGATAATCTATTTTTTAATCATTAAGTGTAAGATTACATTAACTATTTTCAGTAATGCCATTGTAATGTTAATTTCTTGGGCTTCCTATCCATTGGGACTCCCAAGTCTTTTTTTTTTTTTTTAAGAAGATGTTGGGGGTAGGAGTTTATTAATTAATTTATTTTTGCTGTGTTGGGTCTTCGTTTCTGTGTGAGGGCTTTCTCTAGTTGTGGCAAGCGGGGGCCACTCTTCATCGCGGTGCGCGGGCCTCTCACTATCGCGGCCTCTCTTGTTGTGGAGCACAGGCTCCAGACGCGCAGGCTCAGTATTTGTGGCTCACGGGCCTAGTTGCTCCGCGGCATGTGGGATCCTCCCAGACCAGGGCTCGAACCCGTGTCCCCTGCATTAGCAGGCAGATTCTCAACCACTGCACCACCAGGGAAGACCCCCAAGTCTTTTTAACATGTCCAAGTGCCACACCTTATCTATGCCATCTTGTCATGCTTGTATATGCTTTGCCTGCTTCCAAAAAAGTATGTAAATATATATCCTTTTTATTAACTCTTTCCTCGAGTTTTGTAGCTTCTTCAGAATTAATCAGCTGGCCATCTTGATCCTACAAGTCCTTGATGACATAGGGTAAGTCCTTGAATAGAGTAGGGTAGATGGCAGAGCCCTGTGGGATACCATCGCACAACTCCTTCCACCTTAACATTGTTTTGTGATGTTTGGTTGGAATCATTTAGACAGCTGTAACTTACTATGCTGTCAACGCTTGACTATCCTGTCATCCTGCTCACATTTCTCTGTATTGTTCACATGTATCAATATCAACTTGGCTTTGCTCAAGTCCATATATATTATTTCAGAGGGCTCCCAAGTTTACTAGGGGAATTAAAGAGTCTTTTAAGATCTTCCTAACCTTTCTATGTGAGCCAGTGGAATTGAACACTCTTAATACTGGGGACTGAAAAAGAAGAAGCTGACTTACTAGGTATTTATGCAAAGGAGGAAGTGGGACCAACCTGCACTCTCCTGTCCTCTGATACCTGGTCCCAAAGCAGATTTCTGTCCCAGTGCAGGTGCTCTTCCTCAGGGTGAAAGTGCCTGGTGGGTCGGGTGATGAAGGTCCCCCAGTCCTGGGTTCAGTCCTCTTAGATGCCCTCCTCGTCCATCCATCTCAGCCCAGCTTCCCCAGGGCAGGTATTTCTTTGGGCTTCTTTGCTTGAGACCCACTCAGAAGAGTTGGACCTTTATTATTTATTTGTTTGTTTATGCCTCACCGCGCAGTATGTAAGATCTTAGTTCCCTGACCAGGGATTGAACCTGTGCCCCCTGCACTGGAAGCATGGAGTCTTAACCACTGGGCCACCAGGGAAGTCCCAGAGTTGGACTTTTAAAAAAGTATTGTTAAGTTGCTTTATCTTGCTTAGGGAGATACAGTTTAGTAATATTAAAAAAAAAATTATGGCCTGGTCTCAAAGCACTAATACTAAAAAAAAGCACTAATTAAGATGATCCTCTTAATTCTTTTTCTCCACATGGTACATTCTGAGTTAAAACACGTTCTTTATAATGTTTACTTCTTTTTCCTAAGTAAGCTCATCGTGTGCACCATTTTTTAGGAAATTACTTAACGCAAGCAGATACCTTCTCTTGCTCACGTGCGAATTCTCTCTCTCTCTCTCTGACACACACACACACACACACACACACACCCATGTCTTTTTCATTCCCCTGATCTGATAGTCTGAATAGCCTGGTGTGGCTTGTTTTTGTGAATATATGTGGATTCATAGAAGCCACTGGTCGTCTTTTTAGGTTACTCACAGTACGTCTCTAGTGAATATTTGTTTCATTATCTCGCCTGCACTGACATCACACTTATCGCTGTACAGTTTTTGGAATCTTTCACCCTCTCACTTTTGAACATCAAGACTGCATTTGCCCATTCCCATTGTCAGTTCTGTTCTTCACTGTTTCTTAAAAGATTATTGATCTCAACTGTCCCAGGACACTTGAGTGCTCTTAGAGAGGTTCTACTGCTTCCTTCCACCTCTTAGGCTGTGCACAGTTCCCTCTTATCTTGTGTATTTCTTTTTCCAGCATGAAACTTACTATGCCTGGTGAAGATGGAAACAATACTGGAATTAAGTAGCTCTACACTCTCTGTCATTATTTTCAACATGGCATTTCTAACATATACAGCAGTACTTGATACACAGTAGGTGCTTAATAAATGTTGAAAGACTGAATGAATTCTCTGTAAGCAGCAGACTTATCCCTTTTCTGTTCTTTTCATGCTTTTAAAGCCTTGCTATTCAAAAAGTAGTCTAAGGACCAGCCCCTTTGGCATCACTGGGAGCTTGTCATAAATGCAGAATCTCAGGCCCCACCTACTGAATCAGAATCTCCCTTTTCACAGGATCTCCAAGTGATTTTTGTGTGTACACTGATTTTGAGAAGCACTGCTCTAAAGCATAACTTCAGTCTCAAGGCAAAACTTCAGGAGTCTTTCCTGTTATCATAGTACTACCCACCCTACCCCCACAGTTCACTAGGCTCCCCGGTTCTTTTCTTGGTCATCCTTGGTCATGTATCTGCTTGCCATCTCTAGGAGAGTTCTCTACGTTGCCTGTTTCCTTTAAATACTCCCCATTCATCATAATTGGGGTTATTCAAGGTTGTAATGTCAACATTTTATTTTTAGAAAGCCTTTCATTTATTTTAAATGATCTTTTAGCATTTTTGGCTGTAGGCTCTTTTTTCTGAACCTTTTGAAAATCTGTTGTTTTTTTAAATTTGATATCCCATTTTACATCATTCCCCTTCCTAGCTCTCATTAGCTTTGATATAGCATTTTCCTCATAAATATCCATTTCATCAGAATTTGATTTAGAATTAAATTCAGTGTTCAGAGAAAAGGCAGTTCAGGATTCTTTCAGATTCTCTGAGTTTTCTAGCAGAAATCCAGATGATTGAAATTCCCAGCCTTACTCTGACTGGCCTCTATAATCAAGTAGTGAATGTTTACAGTTAAAGATTAACAGGGGCTATACTATTTTTTAAGGAAATTTGTTCTTTAGGCTTATCCATTTACTTAATGATTTTCCTGAACTGTTTAACCATATACACAGACCCAGACACATAGAGCAGAGTAGAAAAAGTAATCTAACTCTGAGATAACTACGCGCAGGAGAATCCTACTTGTAGGACTTGGGTCACAGTCCCGCTGCTCACCGGGGGGCAGGGTAATAAAGTAGGCACAGTAAACAGCAGCTCATAGAGTCTGGCTTAGTATACCTGAATCATTTTTAGCTAAAAGTAGGTAACATCACAGCACCTTGACTCTCAGACGTGTACATGGCATTTTTGTAGATCTATGATGTAGTTGAAACAAGAAGGGGTTGGGAAAGGAATGAACATGTTGAAGATCTACTGTGCCAAAAGCTTCACAGCTGTGTTTTTAAAAGCATCTTACTCTAGACCATACACCCTTTTATCCAGTGAATTGTAGAAAATCTACATTTACATTTGGGCCATCTTATCTCTTTTTTTTTATTTTTTTTTAATAGTTATACTTACTGGTGGACACCAGAGGTAATAAAACATTTACCACTGCCTTATGATGAAGGTAGGTATACTGTTTCTCTTTTAGTTTTTATACTAATATATTTTGGAATTATTCTTAAATGAGCTTGATGCATTCAATTCTTTGTGTATAATATTTTATTAGAAAGAAATGAATGACTACTCACTGTTATGTCGCTATTACAATAGATAGGAGATTGTAACATCTTAGCTTTTTTAAAAAAATTTTTTATTGGAGTATAGTTGATTTATAATGTGTTAGTTTCAGGTGTACAGCAAGTTAATCAGTTAAATATACATCCGCTCTTTTTTTTTAAGATTCTTTCCCCATATAGGCCATTACAGAGAATTGAGTAGAGTTCCCTGTGCTGTACAGCAGTTATCTATTTTATATATAGTAGTGTGTATATGTCAGTCCTAATCTCCCAATTTATCCCTCCCCCCTACTCCCCTGGTAACCATAAGTTTGTTTTCTACATCTGTGACTCTACTTCTGTTTTGTAAATAAGTTCATGTGTAGTGACTCTACTTCTGTTATGTAAATAAGTTCATGTGTAGTGAGTGACTCTACTTCCGTTTTGTAAATAAGTTCATGTGTACCTTTTTTTTTAATTCCACATATAAGCGATATCATATGATATTTGTCTTTCTGTGTCTGACTTACTTCATTCAGTATGACAGTCTCTAGGTCCATCCATGCTGCTGCAAATGGCATTTGTTCTTTTTTATGGCTGAGTAATATTCCATTGTATCTATGTACCCCATCTTCTTTATCCATTCCTCTGTTGATGGACATTTAGGTTGCTTCCATGTCCTGGCTATTGTAAATAGTGCTGCAGTGAACGTTGGGGTACAACATCTTAGCTTTTTTTTTTTTTTTTTCCATCAGAGGCATAGCATTTTACTTTCAGGATTCAAAGCTAGTACAGAAACATTTATACCAAAAGGTAAATTTGTTCAAAAGGTAGAAATTTAATATAAAGATCATTTTGGAGGTTGTATACCCGACAGAGGAGCCACCAACTGCATCTGGAGTTCCTTACACGTGCTCTGTGTACCATCCATCACTGTCACGCTCTGAGGAGCTCCTAATCTGCCTCCTAAAACCTTCCTCCAGCCTCACAGAGGAGAGGAGTGAACTCCTCAGAGGGAACGCACTCAAGATTATAACTCCGGGCCACAGAATTTCCTCTGATCTTTCAGGAGGAAAACAGTAAATAGAATTAATTAATGAATTAATTAAAATTTTGAATTGCCTCCCCAAATTGCAAGCATTTATAGTTGGGAAGTTCTAATTTTTTTTTTTTACATCTTTATTGGAGTATAATCGCTTTACAATGGTGTGTTAGTTTCTGCTTTATAACAAAGTGAATCAGTTTTTAAGGGCAGAGATTGTGTTATACTTTTATCTAAGTAGCCTGATACGTTATATTGTATCTTACAGTTATTAGGTATGTCCCTCAAATGTTTAGTGGATATAATATATTAGTTCATCATTTAAAATTAGTACTTGATGTATGTCTAGATATTTGGGGGGAATGGGGAGGAAGTGAAGACCCATTCACAAGGAGAAATAAAAACTTTTCCTATATCTAAGCAGTGAAAAAAAGTACAGATGTGTGTATAAAAGTACATTTTAGTCACTGAAGTTTAAATTATCTATTTGTCAGAAAGGCACGAAAATTTTTATATTAAAAGAATATAATTTGTTCCCAAATTAAATAATTGACCAGTTTGCAATAGAGTTTATTCTTGATTCTGTTACTGATTCCCTGACCACGGGCAAGCCAGTTTTCCCAGTTGTGAAAGGATATTAAGATCTATTGCCAATCTGGAACATTCCAGTTGAGGACTCCATCTAGTCATGGTTGACCATCCCAACTTTGGGTGGTGAAGGCCATGAAGTAAAAAAGGTTGCAAATGACTTTCGGTTCTTAATAAATTATTAATTAACTTCTAAAAAGTATTTGTTACCTTGAAATTCTGGGCAAAATCATAACTCATATTGCTAAGATTTGGTTCTGGGAAAAAGGATAGGACTTCAACAGCCTAATATTGCCCGTAAATAGGATTTGAAATATAAAGGAAAATTTAGTGAAATTGCATAATTTTTATCTAGAAGGCAGAGGGTATTTATTTAAGAGCAAAAAGGAATTTAAAGAACTGAATAATTTGATTTCTAAAATAATTCCCCACTCCTACCCCCCTTCCAGAGGTCCCCATCTCCTTAGAGTTTGTCACGCTCAGCTTTGCAGTATATATTCTGTGCACATATCTTGTTCCTCTTCCAAGCGTGAGAGTGCCAGAGGCAGGAGCTGAACTTGTTCAGTGCGCTCTCTGTGAACACAGTTGATATTACAGAAATATTTGAGAGATGTAATCTAAAGGCTTTAAGAGTAACAGGCAGTATCTCTCTTAGTTATCTGTGCTGCAAACTTAAAGAAGTTGATAGTGAAGAAGTTTCACAAATACGAAGAGGAGATTGACATCCACAACGAATTTTTTCGACCATACGAGCTGAGTAGCTTTGATGACACCTTTTGCTTGGCTATGACAAGTTCAGCGCGGTATGTTGTGAGTTCTCTGAAACTGGAAGAATTGGGGAGCTATAGTTTTCCTAGTTTGTACAGCTATATCTTACTTTACTCGGAATCTGCTCTGTAAGCCTGCTAGCAGGTGGTTGTCCAGCCTCTGAATTCCTCCTGCGACTGGGAGCCCGCTACTCAGGAGGCTGTCCTTCTACAGTTAGACAACTAGAGTTAAATTCTTCTCTTAGATAAGTTGAAATCTGCCTCCCTTCGGTCCTAATTTTTCATTTGGAATAAACTCAGCTTCTTAAGTTGAACTTAGAAATTGAGAGCCAGCATAAATTAGTGGACAAAAAGCATAGTCTTTGGTATTAGAAAGGCCAGAATGTGAATCTTAGACCAGCCATTGCCTACCTGTGTGACCTGGAGAAAATTATCCAACTTATGTGAGTCTGTTTCTTCATTTCATATAGAGAGGGGTGTGTATCACACAGACACACATGCACCAAGTGCCTAACGTAGTACCTGGCACAGGTGGGTTACTCATAAGTGGTGACTCTTATTATATTACTGTTTTTATTAGGCACAGGACAAGTCTAGTTCCTCTTCTGTGTGATAGCCCTCTAGATATTTGAGAAAGCAATATTTTTTTCAGGGTAAATATCCTTCTTTCTTTCATAACTCATATGACATTGTTTGTAGACATCTCTCCACCTTTGAACATACTTCATTTTTCTGTCTCTTTTCGAGTTTGGCGGAGCCTTTTAGGAAGATGATGGTACTAGATTAAGAAAATCAGGCAAAGAAAATCAGTTTTTGATCATTATGTTTTATACTAAAGTTTACATTTTTGTATTTACATTTTGTATTTTTCATTTACTTCAAATGTGATATATGTATGCCTAAACTTAACATGGTACATGTAGAAACATATTCCATGGTTTGTTTCCTAGAAATCACTCTACATTTTGCTTCAGTTTCAGATAGAAAGTTTGGAATTCTCACTTGCTTCATTTTCAGTTACCTTGTTAAAGTTTAGCAGTTGTAACTGTAAGGTTATTGTCATTTTCCAGAATTTTTCAACTCAGCAAAAGGTGAATGATATTACTTATATGTGTATGTACAGATATACAATCGATTTTATTTATTGGCAGCATTTAATGCTCTGTAAAGTTCCTACAGATACTGAGTTAGAGAACACTGAACCACTGCTCTTAGGAGAAATACAGGGTTAGTTTCCTGAAAACGTCTGGTCATAACATTTTCCTCAACCAATCAATACGTAATCTTATTTTGTATGCTTCTGTTAAAGATACCTTGTATAACATATATTGTCAATTCATTAACATTGATCTCACAGCCAACAGCACTATAACTCATGCCTGAATGAAGCTTCTCTAACTCATGTATTTTCTCTATAACATACAACTTTCTTCTGCTTAGAAACACCAGGCAACTTCCGCACTATGCGTGGGGGCCATTTTAGACAGTGAAATCTCCAAAAAGCACAAAAATGTGAAAAACATGGCACTAAATAGACTGTGAAAAGGACACTTGTTTTCAGTATGAGAGCTAAAGCAAGAAGGCAGAGTGTCACCTTGTTCTCCCTCGGTTGGGAATGTGAGCGTTGGGTTACTCTAATTTTTCACTGCACTACACATGCGCTTGTCTGCGAGTGATCACAAAAGCTCTGAGTGTTGCCTTTGGGGATACAAATAAATTTTAGTGAGTAAGCAGATTCTCAAATATGGCATCCACAAATAATGAAGATGGACTGTGTATGTTCAAAAAGAAAGAAAGAAAAATTAAACCACTTGCATTTTGAAAACAACATTTTCAAACTGTTAAGTAGGCATTTTGTGTCAGATTCAATATTACTTTCTTTTCCTTCAAAAAATGTAATATTGAATCACACACTTGGAGAAGTATCCTTGCCAGAAGTTATGAGTCTTATCTGCATAAATCATGCAACTGTTGCCTTTTTGGCATCTGTTAAAGGGCTTCAGCGGTAATAGTAAAGTAGGCCCTGTCTCGTGAGGAAGTAGCTTCAGCTTATCTCAGTAAGTGGTAAATTAACAGTTTCTATTTAAAGTGTTTCAACAGTGTTTTAATGAATTAACCCCAGCCTAATGAGGTAGGTGTTGATACTTCAGTTCATACCACTGCATTTTTGATCATTATGTCCGCCTCCTTAGGTGGTGTTGTGTAATAAAAACATTGTCCATAAAACTGAGCAGCTAAGTGTCTTGCCATTGGTTTTATGAGTTTAATTTTACCCGAAAACGAATTCGTGATATACAACCAGAGGGTATGCATCTTAGCAGTAATTCAGATACCAACTCTCCTCCAGTAAACAAAATCTTAAATTCAAAACTATTGGGTCTCTTAATCAGAGAAAATTCACAGTGAGGACAGCTAACATTGAAGTTACTGAGTACCATTAGTTCATGGGGTTTTACGGCCCAGATTACCTAAACTCCCCTGATTATTTGGCTTAGAATATATATACCTCCTAGGGCTAAGAAGGAATTGTGTAAGAATGTGAATTGAGATAGAAGTGGACAGTCCTCTGGATGGACAGTGATTCACATGGAATTTTCTTCCCCTTTCTTCAGTGACTTCATGCCTAAGACTTTTGGCATTGATCCAAGTCCGTTTACAGTGCGTAAGCCAGATGAAACCGGAAAATCAGTATTGGGGTAAGATTTGCATATAGAATGAAATTTTAAAGATTCATGTAAAATAATATAGCGCTTACAATATAATTTCCACCAAAAACTAATAACTTCAAGTCACATAGTTTGGAGCAGTCCATTCACTGCATCTATACAGGTAGCTTTTTTATAGCACTGGGATCATTAAAAAGTGTTAGACACTGAAAGTGTAATTCACGGGAATTCCAGCAACACGATGCATTTTACTATTTTAAATCAGGAGTTTCCCAGATGGCGTAAAGGCAGGTAACAGATACTATGTATGTCCTTTAATATCTCAGCATCCTGTTTCCCACAACATAAAATGCTTAGGTAAAAATTTATATTAGTTGTATTTATTTTCGTTGGCATCCTGAGGCGGCAACATTAAAGCAAATGCTCAGAGAACTTAATAGATTTTCTGTGTATTACTGTAACATTGTTTTGGGGATGACTGTTATTATATGCAATAATATGAGGAAGAGAACAAACCATGTTTACAGTCTTTATGCTTTGAGACTGGAATGAAATGTGTTCTAGCATAAGAATCTCTGTTACTGCCACTGACCTGAATAATCCCAGTGATAAGATTTCTCCTAGGCCCTGGCCAGAAACCCTGGCCAGCCTGTAGATTCTGAGTCCTAATTGTATTTGGGAGTGTGTACGGGGGCCTAATTGGATTCTAGCTACGTGTGATTTACACAATGAGATATATATTACTGTTTTCCAGGTACACCATTTATGTGGCTTAAATATGTGGCCTTAAATAGCTGCATGTTAAGCCCTGGACCAGATGCTAAGAGGAATTTAAAAGAAGGTTAACATCCTCAGGACATTTAGAATTTAAGGAGTTCCTGGGACAAATACGTAAAGGATCAGCTCTATTAGTGTATAGTACTGAAATGTATCAACTTTAATTTTTAGTTGCAGAAAGTTAGAAATGAATTTATTTTCTGTAATATCTAACCCGTGGTTAGATAGTATTGCATGTTTCTTTCCTAAAAATGCAGAATATTATGGTATTTTAAGTCCCTTGCAGAAAATTTTTTAAAGTAAGAGTGAAATATTAAATATTTTTCATAAACGCCAAAAATATTACCATAAAATGTTTTCTGAATTAAAACAATATTCTTACTACTCTCAAATTTGGCACTAAAATAGAAGTAAATAAGTGTGGGCTTTTTCTGTGTTTTTCCCCCCATCTACTCCCTATTATTAGAAGGAATGTTCAGAAAATATAGTTATTTAGTAATAAAACAATTTAAAATGTTAGTTTATGTTCATCAGTTGCTCATTACTTTGGTACAAGTAACCAGCTGCCAGTGATTGCTAAAAATTCATAGGAGGGACGGAAATATACATGGATTTGGCTATCGACCCTTTCTTGAAGCTTCCACAAATTATAGGTAATTTTACTAATATCTCAAACATAATAGTCTTCTATTATGGTATTATAAATTTTGAAAATACTGATTTCACTTACCAAAGGAAGACACAGTAGCCAAGTGGTGAAAAGACTTTTCTGCACACTACAAGCACATACTTGTTTATTTTCTGAATTTATAACAAAGCTTAAATTCATATAAGGTCAGCATGTACATGATAAAAGATTAAACTTTAGCACAACTTGAATCCAGAAGCTGGCTTCTCACGGTCATTTTCTTATGCTTCACCAGGACTAAGGCTTTGGGACACAGCGATACACAGTAAGCGTTGAGGGTTCGGTTTACAGATGGTTCACATCCGTATTCATCTTTTTAAAGAAACAAGAGCAACAGAGAAGAAGCTGTGTTACAGCGGAAGACGGCTGCCAGTGCCCCACCGCCGCCCAGCGAGGAGGCCGTGTCCAGCAGCTCTGAGGACGACTCTGGGACCGACCGGGAGGAGGAGGGCTCCGTGTCCCAGCGCTCCACGCCCGTGAAGATGACTGACACGGGCGACAGTGCCAAAGTGACGGAGGTCAGGGGCCGAGGAGAGTGTGCAGTCCGGCATGAGGCTCATCTCCAAAATCCCGCTTTCAGTTAAAAGGCTGAGAGCAAGAAAAAGTCACATTACCTCACTCATACCTTTCTAATGCACAGTGTTGCAGGCACTGCAGAGATGAATACATCTGACAAAGACATTACTGAAAATGCTTTCTGAAACTGGTGTTTTTGCTTCCATGTGTAACAGTAAACTTCTTGTCACTTCAGAATTCTTAAAAGAATCCTGTCCCTCTTTGAGCAGCCCATCCACTTATTACTTTGGTACAGTAGCCCATCCGTTTATTCCCTTGCTCAGCACATTGTTGGAATGCAGGGTTTGGATCTAGGCCTCACAATCTTTGCATAACCCCAGTGGGAAGTTCATCCTGTTCAATTTGACATTACCAATATACTGCGGGGAAACAAAAGGCAAGTAAACCACAGAAGAACCAAATTTAGCTTTTGGGAAATTTGCTTTCTAGAAATGGCCAAAAGTCATTAAAGCTAGACACGTTGCCATGGGTTGGGGTTGGCAAACTACAACCTATTGGCCAAAACATCCTGCTGCCTGTTTTTGTAAATAAAGTTTTATTTACAACCAGCCATGCCTATTTACAGCCATACCTATTTGTTTATATATTGTCTATGGCTGCTCTTGCCCTATAACAGCAACAGAGTTGAGTAGTTATGGCAGAGACAGTATGACCCAAAGAACCTAAAATATTTACTGTCTGGCCCTTTACAGAAAATGTTTGCCAACTTCTGCACTATACAAAAGCAATTAGTAATTACTTAATAGTTTTTTACCCTAAAATAAACTATTTTAGGGAAAATGAAGTCAGATTTTTAAAAACCATTAACTGAGAAATTTAATGAACCAGGTTGAAGAAACATTGTGATTGCCTTTGTGGGAAAATTCACAGGTTCATTTTCTTCATCTTTGGAAATTATTAATATTCTAGATGTCTAAAACTTCTTCCTGGTTCCCTTTTCTTTTGACCCCAGAATGTTGTCCAGCCCATGAAAGAGGTGTATGGAATCAACCTCTCAGATGGCCTCTCAGAAGAAGATCTCTCCATTTATTTAAGGTAAAGTATTTTCATGAGAGATTAAGGACAAATGCAAATGTAATACAATACCTTATATCTAGTGTAACGTTTAAAAATTGAAAATAGTCAACAATACAGAAGGAAGTGAATTCCACTTGGAATAAAATAGTAGCATTTAGGTCAAATTCTGAAACAATTTATATTTGGAGTTAAAAGGCCTACTTACTGCCTGAGACTCTCAGGGCCCCTCAGTGATAGAAATTTATGATGCTTACTTGTATTTTCACTGCCCATAAGCTGCAAACTGAAGTTCATAGACATCTCTGCATTCCTGCATTAACAAATCCTCAAGATCAAGTACCTTCTTACAAAATGAACTTGGGATACAGACAGCTGAGGACCTTGTATTCCCTTCAGCTCGGGGTTGGGGTGGAGAGCTGCTGGTGGGAGTGGAGGCTGAGGAGGGAGAAGGAAGCAGTGATGTAGGGGCACCAATTCAGAATGTTATCAACCTTTATTAGGAAGACCTAGCTAAAAGGAGGCGATCTACCAAAAGGTATTCCCTGAAATCACGTATATAATTTTGTGTGTCTGTGTGCGCTTGCAAAGATTCATAGTTATCAGATTCTCAAAAGAACTCCTCACCTAGAAATCCTTAAAACTCTGACGAGACCACTGTAAACGCCCCCTCAACCTAATGTATGCATTAAGAAGACTTAATTATTGCAAGTGAACATGGACCCACTTCATCTAAGTTTGGCTTATGTAAACTGTAATATAAATGAGCACTAACCTCCAGGTCTTTTTTAAGGGGGGTATTTGTTTTGCAGAATCCATTGAGCTGGATATTTTCAGCTCTCTGCTTCAAACTAGTAAGATCTGCTGTAGAATATGTGAAATATAAAAATGTACGGCATTTCTTGACTACAGAAGCACTGGTATGACTGTGCATCACTGTCTTACTGGAAGCCAATTGAGTCGTTCCGAACTCAGCCACACCCTCCTCACTCCTGGATACACAGGCACGCAGTGACATTCATACAGCTGTCACACTCCGTAGCTCAACTCTTTAGGAGGTAGTTGAAGTGGGCCTTCATAAGCAACATGATCTGGAAGAATGGTTTATCTGGGGTTAGTGACTGAGTAATATGACTTTATTGCAGAGAGCATAAGTGTACATGTCAAGGCTGTTCACTTGCTGAAGATAAAAGTTTGGATAAGAGTAATCTAATTTAAAAGTTTTTCATAGTGCTGTACTGATTGAATAATTGGTAGTTTCTTCAGCACTTTTCCTGACTTTTAAAAAAAGCTCATAAAAACTACAAACTGCATCCCTGAGGGGAAGATGGGTGCATGTAGCACAGGCCACACTTCAGATGGGTACACTTGAGAAATAGCAGTGGCCCATTGCCAGGCATCCTCTTACCTTGCCGAGCTGGCCTGGGGCGAGTCCCTTTGGCCTTAGCTGCGAGTCTGGATTAGTGTCGTTGGAGGCTTCTCTGAGGGGATGGCGGGGGGGCAGTGGTGCTCAGCAGGTGGGCTCCTTAGTCCCCTCCAGCTCAGATGAAAGTACTCTTCCAAGCGGCTGGCGTATGTATACCTGGGGATTCCTGTGGTCCTGAGGAAACCAACTCCATGCCCTGGGTGCTTAGCAGCATCCTTGCTCCAGGAGATGGATCCCTAGCCCGATCTGGCGTTTCCTTGTTGTTTGTCTCACTGCAGACATCCCCGTCCCTGCCACTGCCTCACGTTTCCCCATGCTTCCTGCTGCTGTCACCCTTAGATACGCGAGGCCTTACAAGATCATCTCCCTGGCTTCAGGAACATTTTGGCTCAAGTTCTGTATCACGTTTGAGTAAACGGGATGCAACGAAGTACACGTTTTGTTTCATTCCTATGTCCATGGTTACGACTTACATTTTAACCCATTCCTCCTTTACTTCTCATAAACCCGTTCTAACATCAGGCAGTCATTTTATAAATCGAGTCTTGTGTCACATAGGGTACTCTAGTGTGCTTTTCTGACGTAAGCATATAACTGTCGTTTGAAGGCCCATATCATTTTGTGCGATCTACGGAATTTGTGGCAGGTAGTTCTTTAGCTTTGTATCTGTTATAATTTGTAGATTTGTGCAACTGGGGCAGAGTCAACATAAACAAGACAAGAGCAGCCAGCAGTTCTGTTCCAGGTGCCCAGATGGAGTTATAAAATTGTAAGTACTAGATTAGACTTGTAAAAAAAAAAAAAAATCTTTGTATTCATGCCATTCGGGGTACTTTTTTTTAAGACTTTATGAGAAAGACATTGTCTTGTCCCCAAATTAGTACCGGCACTAAAGCATCTCCTCCTGGTGTAATACCATATCCGAGGAAAACTGGGTAGCTGTGGGGATGGGGGAAAGGTTGGGAGCCTTGCCTTGCCTTTGGAGGTGGGACTGGAGTTGGTGGGGATTTTCCTCCAGAAACTCTGCTCTCCAGTGGATAGCAGTGGGATGAAAAAACAGCTCTGACCCTGGAGACAAGCTCCTCAAATTCAGTGCAAGACCCTTGAGGGCAGGAGTGGTTTGTCTTTTCTAGCTCTATATCTTCATCAGTTCTGTTAACTTGCTGTTTAGTGAATAACTTGGAGTTTAGTAAATTCTTAAATAAATAGAACTAGGTTCATATCCTGACTTAACACTCTGCCACTTTTTTTTTTTACCTTGAGCAAGTAACTTAAGTCCTGTGGGGCTCAGTTTCTTTATCTGCAAGATGGGTTAATGGTAGCACCTGCTTCATAGGAGGATGGTGAGGCTGAAATGAAATCATGCGTACAAAGTGCTGAGATCAGTGTCTGGAATACGTCCGCAGTACGTTGTGATCATCACCATTGTCCCTTTCTTCTTCCTATTTATCATTGTTCTCTGCTTGTTGGGACCAAACAAAGCAAAGGATGTGACCAGGAGTGGCTCCTGATGCCATATGCTCAGCTGAGTTTCCTCTATAAAAAGGGGTCACTGTGGTGATTAAATGAGGTAGGATATGCAAGGCATCTAGATCAGTGTCTGGCACAGAGTTGACATTTAGTAAATGTTCTCTTCCCTTTTCTTGGTACAACTTTATCAGTTTGTTTAATAAATTATTTGATAGATACTGACTGCCTGACTTCTCCATGTACTACATCTGCGTGTTCCTAATTGTTAAGAGGCTACTATAGTGATCCAGGCAAAGACTGGTGCCTTAGAGAATAGTGGCTGGGAGGATTTTGGAAATGGGATGAATCTAGGAAATATTACAAAGTGAAATAGACTGGATAGTGAAATAGTTGGGTATGGGGAAAAGGCCTTACCGAGGATGGCCGTTAGGTTTTTTGGAAACAATAGGTTTGATTCATTCATTCATTTAGCAAATAGGTATTGAATACCTATTCGGACCTGTGTTAGGACCATGGACAGCTGCCATTTATCAAGGTAAGGAGCACCGTAGGAGGAACCTGTTTGCCTTTCAAGGGGGATCAAAGTGGCCATGTTTAGGAGGCAGTTGAATCAACTGATCTGGAACTCAGAAAAGAGCCTCTGGGAATGTGAATGCATGTTGGTGATAATTAAAGCCTCTGGTTAAAGATGACAGCACTTAGGAAAAGAGAATAACAGAGTGAGAAAAGGTCTACAGCTGAGTCTTGAGGGGATCTGAGTTTAACGCTGAGGAGAGAGAGACAGAGATGGCTAATCAGAGAAGGGGAAGGAAAACCAAGACTGTTTTATCACAGCCTCCAAAAGGGCTATTTATCCCTTCTTTCTCTCCCCTTCACTATTTTTTTTTCTCTTTTTTAAAAAACATATGAACGGGCTTCCCTGGTGGCACAGTGGTTGAGAGTCCGCCTGCCGATGCAGGGGACGCGGGTTCGTGACCCGGTCTGGGAAGATCCCACAAGCCGCGGAGCGGCTGGGCCCGTGAGCCATGGCCGCTGAGCCTGCGCGTCCGGAGCCTGCACTCCGCAACGGGAGAGGCCACAACAGTGAAAGGCCCGCGTACCACAAAAAAAACCCAAAAACAAAACATACGAACTCCTATTAACTTAGAGACAGTTTTTCTTTCGTAGGTCTAATTAGCATATGGAAGTATGAGCTCCCAAATGAACTGATAAATATGTGGCCAAAGAAGGAAAGTATTTCAATGTGTTAGTAAAGTAAGAGACTCTGTTAACCAAATTATTCAAATGATTCTTCCATTAAAATAGTATGGCACAACTTAGGAGGAGCAGGTGATGAAGTGAATATAGCATTACAAAATAAAAGGAAAACATGTTCCCACATTTCCTTCAACACTGTGTCTACTTTGATCTGTAATTGGTCTTGCTGTTAAGTTACTTTTAAATTCCTTTTCTCAAAACATTTAGTGTTTGCTTTTCTGAGCCTTAGCACAGATGAAAACCATGTGAATCTAGGATTTTTTTTTAACGTTTTCCACTTAATTAGTAAAGAATCGAACATGAGTGTGTCTTGGTGCAGCATCTTCAGCAGGATAACAAAGAGCTTGGTAGGCTCTGCATTATGTTGTCATGGCAACTGCTTGAGAGTGTTGGTTTTTGGTGTGTGTGCACGCGTGCTTTAAATTGAAACTGTAACTAGGTTCTTAAAATGTCAGCTCTTCAATTTTAAATTTCTAAAGCTATGCCAAAACCAAGAGAAATTAGATTTATATGAGATCCTGGAAATTCTCATCTTATTATGTTTTGGGTTCTGGTAGTTTTTAAAATATATTGATAGTAAGTTTATTTTAAGTTTATATACATACATATGTATCAACTCATCTCTGGACAATTCATAATCTTACCAGTTTTTCTTGAAATTATGAGGCAAACCAATACTCCTTTTCTAAATATGAGGTATACAACAACCAATGTAAACTATATTGACAGTAAACAATAGGCAGGGAGCCAGTGGACTAGGGGCTCCTGAAGCAGAGGTGCAGAAACCTGCATGGGGAGCTGGGCACGGTCACCCAAGCTCTTGCAGGACATTTCTTAGAAGCGGATGTTAAACCCCAAACTAGTCAATGTCTGCACCGGCAGCCCAAACACTCATAGCTGTATTCTGTGAGTGTGACCCTCCCTTCGACTCATGCCACTCCCTAGGTGTATGGGTGGTGATTAGGGAGAAATGACATCAGCCAACATTTCCTGAGCAGTGTGTGATGGGCACTATGCTATGTACCTTAATCTATATTAACTCAATTCTCACAATAACTCTAGGAAGTAGGTCTTAACTATCATCTTCATTTTACAGATGGGGAAACTGAAGCACAGAGAAGTTATGTAACTTTCCCAAGGTCAAACAGCTAGCAAGTGGAGGAACAGGATTCAAACCCAGATGAGCTGGCTTTCCATCACTAAGCTATAAATGCCTAGTGTTACCAGCTGCTCTTATACCCACAGTGGTAAAAATACTGGGTTATTAGTGTGACCAACCCTCATTTTGATCTTCTGACATGATCTAGTTTGTAGGCAGCTCTGTATGCAGACATAATGTTTCAGCCCCATTGAGCTTGAAAATTGTTTTTAATATTTAAAGAGAATATACCTTTACTCTTTTCCTGGTACCCAGCATATTGTCCCAAACGTAGACATGCTTCCTGGGCCAGCATACTTTGCTTGACTCATAACATGATGTGGAGGTTGTTTAAGCCGTCATGAGAACAGTGCTACTGCTATTCAGTTACTGTCATCCTAGTGAGTTGTAGGTTCTTAGAGTTGTGTTCCCAGCTGCCTCCTGAATAGTACCTAAATTGAGTGCTCAGTAAATGTTTGTTGAAATGTACTGACTCTCACCCCCCACCACTCCCATTACCATCAGAGCCTGCATGGGGCCCCATGAGCATCCCTAGAAACCCACCTCACCCATCCTTGAACACTTTTTAGTTCTTCCCCTATTCTATTTCCTGCTCATAAGCCCTCTGCCCTCTTCTGCCTTCTGATAGAGGAAAAAAGTAAGCACACCAAGGTTTTAGCATTTTTTCTCTCTGTCCTGCTTCCACTTGCACCTGTGACCAAATGCAGAATGAGAAGGGCCTGCGTGGAAGGACTCGCTGTGCCAGGGCGGGTGGGGTGCTGTGTAGCCCAGTGGTGATTTGCTGTATTCATGCCAGAGCACCCTGCCCTCATTGTACACTCCCACCAGTTCTGAGGAGTTTTTAACTAAGCAGCAAGTGCCAATCAGTGTAGGTTAAAAAGAACATGAACTCGCCTGTTATTAGTGCCTGCTATTCCATGGTTCACCTATTCTAGGAACATGTCTCACTTGTTTAAAATTACCTCTAAGAAGTGGTTCAAAATGTAATACATAGAGTTTGGGTAAAATGTGTCTAATTTAGGATTCTTCCAATGCAGGATGAGCTAAATAAGTGTGTTTACTGTTTTAGGACCCTACGGTTGAGTTTATTCCCTAAGTACATCTCACAGTAAGTAGCATTTACTGACCTTAGAGGGAATGCCCCTGGGAATGGGCTTCTGCTAGGGGGAGCATTTCACAAATCAGAGCGTGCTGTTACACAGAATTAGGGCACCTTTTCACACCGATGAGGTGAGCATGACACTAGGCCATGATTAGCTCAACTTTGTTACTTTTCACGGTTTTCAGTGGTGAGTCCCTACATACAAGCCACTCTCTGGGGTTGCCCACCCCCGCTCCTGCCTCATTGGTTTCGTCTAGTCCTCCGCAGATAGTGCTGTCTCCTCTGCCACAGCCTAAAGAAGTATTTCTGCCTTCACGGCCTTGTTATCTTTCCCAGACACCTGGGAGTACAGTCTTTAAAGGTTTAAGGATTAGAGCAGTTGGGAGGCAGTGATCAATGATTAATCAGCTAATTCCCTCCACAGGTGGGAGATGGTAGGTGACAACAATTCCTCAGCCCAAGGAAACTAGGCTGTGACCTCTTCCCTCACCCCAGAAATTACCATAGAAGTCTTTTTTTCTCTTTGATTCTG
Source organism: Delphinapterus leucas (assembly GCF_059928025.1). NCBI lineage: Eukaryota > Metazoa > Chordata > Mammalia > Artiodactyla > Monodontidae > Delphinapterus > Delphinapterus leucas. Next base: position 47,334,869 of record NC_143140.1, read on the forward strand.
GCCTTTACTTTTCTCTCTTTAAGCCTCTCCAGCTTTTCTTATACTTTTCTAATTATCTCTTTCTGCTTTCCCCTTACTCCCTATTTCTTTTACTTTTAGTTCCTCTCTTTTCCCCTCTTTTTCTTTTGCCATTCTCTCTCCAGCCCTGCCAGGGTATTTTTAGCTCTTTTTATTTTTAAATACAGTAATCTCTCCACAACACAAATTTCCTTCCTGTATTTTCCGACAGTGCTTTTCAGATTGTAATCCTGGACTCATTAGTGGGCCATGAAATTAATTTAGTAGGCCTCCACGTAACAAAATGAAACAAAACTGAACTGAATCCAATAGAAGGCTCCAGTGCATGGCACATAGTATGGTTGTCTTGTTTCATGAAATTTTATTTCTATACATAAATATAGCATCGTGTACCAATTTGCCATGCAAAGTGCATTTCTCACTGTGGATAACAGTCACAGGTTGGATTTACATGAATGCACCTTTTCTGAAACCACATAACTTAAAAATCTTAACTCTGTTCCTTATATCTAAGCACTTAATGAATGTTTGTTGATTAGATGAAAATATGTGTGAATGATTCCTGTTGAGAATAATTAGGCAAAGAGAGGAGAGAGGTCACGAAGAAAAGGGGTCAGGAACAGATGAGAGGTTTCTGTGGTGTATCCAAAGTGGGTAAAATAAATGCAGGCCTTGGAAAATACACTCTTGTTACTCCCAGTGAATTGAGAGCTGGGATGCCTAAACAAGGGAAAGAGGTGGCAGGAAGCTACACTGAAAGTCAAAATGAAAAGCTGTTAGATGGATAAAGGAAAAACAGAAAAAAGTTGAATGCCTCTTTGTTTGAATATTATCTACAATAGCACTATGTATACTATGTAAAACAAGAAAATTTAATGGAACAGGGTGAATTTTTTGCACCTTTCAGAGTAGGCTATCCTGAAAGGTTTCTAGCATATAAGGAATAATAAATGGAAATTTAATTGTAGGTACTTGTGTAATTAATTTAATGTATCTAAAATGACTTTGATATTTTAAAAATTTAGTATATTGACTATTTGTTTTTGGTGACTACAAAGCATACCATTTATGGGGATTCTGTAGGTTCACACGAGGACTTGAGTACCTCCCCTTAATACGGGTTTTTCTTTTTTTCCAAGAACCTAGCTAGCACTTCTATAAGGTAAGGTATCTTACCTTCTAGGTAAGGCATTATAGGCATTAAATGACAGGTATTTATTGACTGTTCACTATGTTCCAGGTTAGGTGTACGTACAGTAATACACAGTTGAGTGAGATATAGTCCCTGCCTCTGAGGGTTTACATTGACCTGGGGATGGGGGGGGGCGGGTGTGTGTGTCAGTGATTCCAGGTGTAGGAGGTGCTGTGGTGTTAGCAGAGGAGGCTCTGGGGGTGCAGAGAAGAATCCAAATCAGACAGATTCCTGGGCAAGCTGACCCTCAGGCTAAATTCTAAGGGAAAAATGGAGGTTGCCCGGTTGAAGAAGGCAGAGAGGGCAGAGGGTCAAGACCACACACAGCTTTTGGAGACCCGTATGGAATTCTGTGTCTGGTGCAAGGGGATTGTCAGCAAGGAGGCCAGAGAGACAGACCGGCAGGAACAAGATCAGAAAGAGATGCTAAGTGAGAGAGAGTGACCCTTGTCCTAGAAGCATGTTTTAATCAGCGGAGTGATAAAGGTCACTCTGGAAATAGCATAGAGAATGGATTGGAGAGAGAGAAACAGCATATCTGTTGGAAACATCAGGACAAGAAAGTGATTGGAGTCTGCTTGCTATTGGCAGTTGAAATAAAGGGATTTATTTGTAAAGGTAGACTCTGTAGGGATTGGTAAATTTTGGTAATGGATTAGATGTGAGGAATGTGTTAGAGGCAGGAGTTTTCTAGCTTAGTTGAGTAAGTCTGGTTACCAGGATTGGAAGTACATGACAAACGTAAATTTGGGAGCTAAGGTCGTTCATTTGTGACAATAATAAGGTCAAGACGATTTGTCTGGGGCTCAAGAGGTTTTAGATTAGAGAGATTCAGTAATTTTGTGGATTTTTTTCTGCTCTTGATTTAAAAAGCAAGTAAGTTAAATTTTGTATCTTTCTCTGATGGGGGTCTGAGTTAAATAGGTTATTATACATGGTTTTTAAATTTTCTTGAGATCCACGGTCTGATTAAAAGGAAAAAAATCCTTCAATTACTGATAGACATGAAGAATTTATTAGGGTTTTAAATGTATTTTTAGCCCATAAAACACTTTTTTTACATGAGCAAGCAGGTTAATCCTGGGGGAACAGATTTGCATATCTGATACGGCCATGTGAGGGTTATTACTCATTGGTTTTCTTAGCTCTGCATACAAGAATCACATTTTGTAACTGTTTAACCTTTTGTTATTTTGTTAGTTTACCAAATTATCATCAATTCTGTGTATGGAAGGTGAGTGGGATGGTTTCGGGCAGCTGGAGTGGCCACCGCGCCTTCCTGACCCCCTTTCCTTTTGCACGATGATGTTATATGCCCAGGTATGATGTGTTCATTGCCCTTGTCTTCTCTGAGCTTATGCAAAAAGTCTTTCCAGTTAAGATAAAACTTGGGTTGAAATACAACAAAAACCATTTTAATTTTATATTTAAATGTAGGTCTGTCATCCTACGTGTGACTCAGAACCCTTTGGGGCTTTTACACATGATTTTAAAAATAAAGTACATGTCCCATCAAGTCCTAATTGTGTTCAAAATCCACCAACAGGCATCAATAGTCTTTTAATGTTGTATCATAATTTTCTGTGGTTAACATTTTCGTAGTATTATTCGTTTTCCTTATGGTTTTATGAAGAAATTTGAAGAATACTACCGTGCAAATCAATTACGTTATGTTTTCAAAATTAAAGGTGCGTTCATATTTTGTAATCACCTTTCTTCCATCCCTCCCAATTTATGGGAACAGAAAGTCCTTGGTTAAAAAAGAAGAAAAAAAACCCACTATGTGGTATTTTTAATCTGAAATTAATCTAAGAAAAACTGTTAGTTACTTGAGGCAAGGCTTAACTGCCTTTGGGTCCCCAGTCCCTAGCATAGTACCTTGTGTGCAGTAAGCATTAAATAAATTATGAATAATATTTTATATTCAGTAGTTTTACCTCTTTAAGGAATATCATGCAGTAGTTAAGTGTGAGGGAGAAAAAGGGAGAAATGTCAGTGTTAACAAATTGAAGCAAACGGCAAGACAAATGATAAATATTTGTAAGTTTTTATTTCACTATAGTATATTTTCAGTTTTAGATGTAACAACACAGTTCTTGGCAGGTCTCCCATGATTTTCTCAATTGACAAACCATTGATGTCCTTATTAGTTCATTTATACATTGTTAGTAGGACAGGCTAAAATAGGATCATGATTTTCTTTTTAAATTTAATTTTGTCCAGCTTTATTAAGATATAATTGACATATAGCATGTGTCAGTTTAAGGTGTACAATGTAATGATTTGATATCTGTATATACTGCAAAATGGTCACCATAATAAGGTTAGTTAACACATCCATCACCTCACCTAGTTAAAACTGTGTGTGTGGTGAGAACTTTTAAAATCTATTCTCTTAGCAACTTTCAATACACAATACAGTATTATTTATAGTCACCATGCTGTACATTACATCTCCAGAATTTATTTATCTTATGAGTTTGTACCTTTCGACCACCTTCAGTCATTTCCCCTATCCCTCACCCCCGTCTCTGGCAACTACCTACCAATCTGTTCTGTTTCTATGAGTTCAGTTTTTTTGTTTTGGAGGGGTTGGTTAAGATTCCACGTATTAGTGAGATCATATGGTATTTTTCTTTGACTACTTCACTGAGGCATAATGTCCTCAAGGTCCATCCATTTAACAAAAGGCAAGATTTCCTTTTTTTTTTTAATAGCTGAATAATATTCTTTGTGTATATATAACACATCTTTATCCATTCATCCATTGATGGACACTTAGGTTGCTTTCATGTCTTGTCTATTGTAATTAATGCTGCAATGAACAGGGGGGTACATATATCTTTTTGAGTTAGTGTTTTTGTTTTCTTCAAATAAATAGCCAGAATTGTGATTGCTGAATCAGATGGTAGTTCTATTTTGAAGTTTTAGGGGAACCTCCATACTGTTTTCCATAGTAGCTGCACCAATTTATATTCCCATTAATATGTACAAGGGTTCCCTTTTCTCCATTCTTGCTAGCACTTTTTTTTTTAATAAATTTATTTGTTTTTGGCTGCATTGGGTCTTCGTTGCTGCACGTGGGCTTTCTCTGGTTGCAGTGAGTGGGGGCTACTCTTCGCTGTGGTGCACGGGCTTCTCATTGCAGTGGCTTCTCTTGTGGCGGAGCACAGGCTCTAGGCACATGGGCTTCAGTAGTTGTGGCTCTTGGGCTCTAGAGCTCAGGCTCAGTAGTTGTGGCGCACGGGTTTAGTTGCTCTGCAGCATGTGGGATCTTCCTGGACCAGGGCTTGAACCCATGTCCCCTGCATTGGCAGGTGGATTCTTAACTACTGCACCAGCAGGGAAGCTCTATCTCTCCTTTTTGATAATATTCTAATAGGTGTGAGATGATATCTCATCATGGTTTTGATTTTCATTTCCCTGATGATTAGTGATGTTGAGCACCTTTTCATGTTCCTGTTGGCCGTTTGTATGTCTCCTTTGGAAAAATATCTGTTAGAGTCCTTTGCCCATTTTTTAGTTGGATTATTTGTTTTTGTGCTATTGAGTGGTATGAGTTCCCTATATTTTGGCTATTAACCCCTTATGAGATAACGTGGTTTGCAAATATTTTCTCATTCCATAGGTTGCCTTTTCATTTTGTTGATTACTTCTTTTACTGTACAGAAGCTTTTTAGTTGGATGTAGCCCCGTTTGCTTATTTTTGCTTTTGTTGCTTGTGCTTTTGGTGTCATATCCACAAAATCATTGACAAGACGGATATCAGGGAGCTTTTCTCCTATGTTTTATTCTAAGAGTTTCATGGTTTCAGGCCTAACATTTAAATCTTTAATCCAGTTCTGCTTTTGTGTGTGATGTAAGAAAGGGGTCCATTTTCAATTTTTTTTGGATGTGAATATCCAGTTTTCCCAGCATTATTTATTGAAGAGATTATCTTTACTCCATTGACTATTCTTGGCTCCCTGGCCAAATATTACTAGACTATGTATGGATAGGTTTATTTCTGAGCTCTCAATTCTGTTCCATCAGCCTATGTGTCTGTTTTTATGCCAGTACCATACTGTTTTGATTATCATAGCTTAGTAATATGGTTTGAAATCAGGAAGTGTGATGCCTCCAGTTTTGTGGGGTTTTTAAATATTTATTTGGCTGTGCTGGTTCTTAGTTGCAGCATGTAGGATTGTCATTGCTGTGTGGGGGATCTTTTAGCTGTGGCATGTGAGCTCTTAGTTGTGGCATGTGGAATCTAGTTTCCTGACCAGGGATCGAACCCGGGCCCCCTGCATTGGGATCCCGGAGTCTTAACCACTGGACCACAGGGAAGTCCCGATGCCTCCAGTTTTGTTTTTTTTTAATTCTTCTTTCTCAGGATTGCTTTGGCTTTTTGGGATCTTCTGTGGTTCCATAAAAAAGATTGAATCATTTGTTTTATTTCTATAAAAAATGCCATTGGAATCTTAACAGAGATTGTAATGAACCTATAATTACTTTTTAACATTATTTATTCTTCCAGACCATGAACACTGGATACTTTCCATTGAATTATGTTTTCTTCAGTTTCTTTCATCAGTGTCATATAGTTTTCATTGTACAGCTCTTTTACCTCCTTGGTTAAATTTATTCCTAAGTACTTTATTGTTTTTGACGCTATTGTAAAGGGGATTGTTTTATTTCTTTTTCAGATAATTCATTGTTAGTGTATAGAAACTTAACTGGTTTTTTGTAACTTTATTATCCTGCAAATTTACTGAATCCATTTATCAGTTTTTTCTTGGAGTTTTTAGGATTTTCTATCTATATATCAACTGCACATAGGAGTGATTTTACTTCATCCTTTCTGATTTGGATCCCTTTTACTCCTTTTTCTTGCCTTATTGTTCTGGCTAGGATTTCCAGTGTTGAATAGGAGTGGTGAGAGTGGGCACCCTTGTCTTGTTCCTGATGTTACAGGAAGATCTTTCAACCTTTTATTGTTGGGTCTGTTAGCTGTGGGCTTGTCATATATGGTCTTTATTATGTGGAGGTATGTCCCTTCTATACACAACTTGTTGAGAGTTTTTATCATGAATGGATGTTGAATTTTGTCACGTGCATCTATTGAGATGTCATGTGATTTTTGTCTTTCATTCTATTAATGTGATGTATCATATTTACTGATTTGCATGTGTTGAACCATCCTTGCATTCCAAGGATGAATCCCACTTGATTGTGGTGTATAATAACTTTAATGTACTGTTGAATTTGATTTGCTAGCATTTTGTTGAGAATTTTTGTACCTATATTCATTGAAGATATCAGCCTGTAGTTTTCTTTTCTCGTAATGTCCTCACCTGGCCTTGGTATCAGGGTAATGCTGGCCTCATAAAGTGAGTTTGGGAGTGTTCCCTCTTCAGTTTTTAGAAGTGTTTGAGAGATTGGTATTAATTCTTCTGTAGAAGTGTTTGAGAGATTGGTATTAATTCTTCTGTAAATTTTTGGTAGAAATCACCAGTGAAACCATCTGGTCCTGGGCTTGCTTTGTTGGGAGGTTTTTATTACTGATTCAGTCTTCTTATTAGTTCAAATTTTTTATTTCTTCATGATTCAGCCTTGGTAGGTTGTATGTTTCTAGGAATTTATCCGGTTCTTCTGGATTGTCCAGTTTGTTGGTGTATATCAATTGTTTATAGTTGTCTTGTATGAGCCTTTGTATTTCTGTGATATCAGTTGTAATGTCTCCTCTTTCATGTATAATTTTATTGATTTTGGTCCTCTTTTCTCCTTGGTTATTATAGCTGAAAATCAGAGAACCAGCCTTTGGTTTTGTTAATCTTTTCCATTATTTTCCTATTCTTTATTTCATTGTTTCTGCTTTAATCTTTATTATTTCCTGTCTTCTGCTAACTTCTGGTTTAGTTCTTTTTCTAGTTCCTTGAGGTGTAAAGTTAGATTGAGATCTTTCTTTCTTCTTGATAAATGTGGTTCTCTGTAAACTTGCCTCTTAGAACTTCTTTTGCTGCATCCCATGAATTTTTTGATATGTTAGTTTATATTCTTGTTTGTCAAGATATTTTTTACTTCCCTCTCTTCTTTGATCCATTGGCTGTTCAGGAGGGTGTTGTTTAAATTACATGTCTTTGTGAGTTTTTCAGCTTTTCTCCTGTTATTTTTAGTTTCATTCCATTGTGGTCAGAAAAGACACTTGATGTAATTTCTATCTGTTGAATTTGTTGAGATTTGTTTTATGACTTATATCATCTAGCCATGAAAATGTTCCTTGTGCTCCTAAGAATGTATATTTTGCTGCTGTTGGAATGTTCTGTATATGTTTCTTAGGTATATTTGTTATAGTGTTCAAATCCTGTTTTTTAATTTTCTGTCTGGATTATTTATCCATTATTGAGATTAGGGTATTAATGTCCCCTACTATTATTGTATTGCAGTTTATTTCTCCTTTTAGTATTTACTTTATATATTTAAGTGCTCTGATGTTGGATGCATGACTATTTACAATTTTTGTGTCTTCTTTAACTCCCTTTATCATTGTATAATGACTTTCATCATCTCTTTTGACCATTTTTAACTTAAATTCTATTTTGCTTGATATGGTACAGTGACTTCTGCTTTCTTTTGGTCACCAAAAGAAATTGCTTGAAATAACTTTTTCCATCCCTTCACTCAGTCTTTGTGCATCCTTAAAGCTTAATTGCGTTTCTTGTAGGCAGCATATTGTTGGATCTTCTTTTTTAATTTATTCAGCCACTCTGTCTTTTGATGGGAAATTTTAATCCATTGACTTTTTTTTTTTTTTGCGGTACGCAGGCCTCTGTTTGTTGTGGCCTCTCCCGTTGTGGAGCACAGGCTCCAGACGTGGAGGCTCAGTGGCCACGGCTCATGGGCCCAGCCACTCTGCAGCATGTGGGATCTTCCCAGACTGGGGCTCAAACCCATGTCCCCTGCATCAGCAGGCAGACTCTCAACCACTGCACCACCAGGGAAGCCCAATCCATTTACAGTTAAAGAAATTATTCATAGGTAAGGACTTACTATTGCCATTTTGTTGTTTTGTAGATCTTTTGTTCCTTGCTTCCTTTCTTGCTGTCTTCCTCTGTGATTTGGTGACTTTTTGTAGCAATATACTCTGACTCCTTTATCAGTCTTTTTTGTGTCTACTACAGATTTTTCCCTGTGGTTACCACGATACTTACAGAAGATATATTTGTAGCATCCTATTTTAAGGTGACAATAACTTCAACAGCATGCAGAAACTTTATACTTTTACATCTCCCCCGCCATCCATTATGTGGCAGTAGGTTACTGATGGTATGATTTATACCTTTTTAATATTATATACCCAATAACAAATTATTCTAGTTATGGTTATTTTTAATACTTTTTTTTAACTTTTAGAGTAGAGTTGCATGCGATTATGCACCACCATTACAACATTAGAGAATCTGACTTTGACTATATATTTATATTACTAGTGAGATTTACACATTCATATGTTTTCACAGTGTTAATTAGCATCCTTTGATTTCCACTGCCCAGTGAGCTCCCTGGCCAGACAGGGCCACCAGCTCAGGTCTGCAGTTGCAAAGAGCCTCTGGCTGGGATCTGTGTTCAGTTGTAGCTGCAGGGAGGAATATGTTCTGCCAGGATTTGAGTGCTGGTTACTGTAAGCCCTGCCCCCCCTTCTCCATTTCTCTCTGATTTTCCATGATCAAGCTCCAGAGATTTCCCCAGTGATCCCTGTGAGGTGAGACCCAAATGGGCCCCCTGGGAAGTACCCTGCAGGGCTGGGGGAGCTGGATATTTACTTTGGGCTCTTTTTCCCCCCACTGTGGAAACTACAGACCTGGGGGCCCTCTTGTGTGGCCTTGTGACTATCCAGAGGATGAGCAGTGCAGTCAGAGTGTAGCCATTCCTCTTATTCTTCTAATGCTTTCCTTCTTGGTCTCTGTGGGTCCAGGGGGGTGCTTCTACTTCACCCCCTGGATTCTGGGATTTTCACAATGGTGACTTGTCTAAGGATAGTTGGTTTTCTTGTGAGGGGGATGATGTTGGGGACAACCTACATTGCCATCTTGATCCATGATTTTCTTATTTTCAGTTCAAATCGCTGAAGCTCTTCAAAAGAATCCCTTGATCAACATGCCTAGAATTGAATCAGGATTTCTTGATTTCCATTTGCCTGTTGTTTCTAAACACATGAAACCTTAAAAGTTTTGCTTTCTTTTTGTATTTAACTTACTCTTAGAATCTTACAATTTAAAAAAGTTATGGCAGTTTGATCTCAGTTGGAAAGAAGGGAAATTTTTACATTTAAAAAAATCTTCCTTCTCAAACCCACTTTCTATTTGCTTGCAAAAACTCTTTAATAAGATGGTTTACATCCATTAGTAAAGGGTCACAGTTTCTATTCTGTATGTGTGATGTCACCAAAACACTAATTAAGCCCCAGAATATCTGAATAAAATGTATCCTGTCCTTATGCAGGAAAAAAGAGGACTTGAGACTATCTTGACTTTCTTAACCATTTTGTTTTACTATTTATAATTGTGTTAGAAGTTCATTGCTTAGTGTCAAAATTAAGTCAGTGCTTTTTAAGCATTGTACATCAAAGTAATAACTCTTTCAGGCTTATTTCAAAAGATGAATAGCTAAATTGGTAGCTCCTTTATCATGTGGTTAGAAAATAGAAAAGTAACTTGACTGAATAGTTAATATGTTCGGATACATAAGTAACTTGACTGAATAGTTAATATGTTCGGATACATTTACTTTCAGTAATAGAGTAGAGCTAGGAAAAAAATTCTGATATCTTTTTGGGAACTCTAAATAAAATTATATTTGAAGCTTCTCAAACCAATAACTTTATCCTTTATACTCTCTTCTACTCATTATTACTCTTACTTGTCCAAAGATTTTGCTTTTGTTTCAAAGTTTTAACATAGTAGGTATTATTCTTGGATTTTCTCATGCTGTAACAAAATCAGTTATTGGTTTATTTATATATCACGTAGATGGTACAATTGAATTGTTTACTAGTTTATTTTTCATTTTAGCGTTTAATTTCTGTTTTTACATGGAATCTTGGATATTTCCCAACAGTCTCATGAGAAAATCAATTGGTGTCATCTGAATTCTTCACATACTTCTTTCCTCCCAAAAGCCATCTGTAATGGCTTCTAGAGATACATAGATAAGTCAGATTTGTGTGGAAAGGTGCAAGACAGCATTCTCAGAATGTCCCATTCGTGTACACATGTGTGTTTAGCATATTAGGACTGTGAAATTTGGGAACTGGAAGACGTTTAGGGGTCACTGGACTCAGTCCTCTGATTTTCTAAGAAAACAGGCCTGGAGAGGGTCTGCGGCTCATTCAGAGTTACAGAACTCTTAAGTGATAAAGCCGGGACTCAACTTCATTTCTTTGGGACTTAAACCCAAAGTCCAGTAACATGATAGCCTGAGCCAGGCAGCTGGAATTCCTCCAACCCATACTCCTATTGGGTGCAGCTAAAAGTGGGGGAGCCTCCCACAGGCAGCATGGACAGTAATAAATAGTGAAAACTAGCACCTCATCACCAAAGGAAGAAAAAGAAAACAGTAAAAAGCATAAAGCAGTGAGGCTCAAAATGTGGTTTGCAAACTCCTGGGGAGTCCTCCAGCCCCCACTGAGTCAAGTCCTTCTCTGGCCTGGCTCCTATAATGAATGCACCTCCAGCCCAGGCAGGCCTTCAGCATTGGAAGGGCCATGAGGGAAGGGGCAAGGGCCTGGGAAGGCAGTGGGTGGGGAGGGGTGGAGAGGCAGGCCAGTTATACTTAATAATTTTTATTGCTTCATTAAGTATCAACCCTTGAATGTATGTCTTTCTAGTATTCTTTGGGGCAAAATGGGAGATACACATAAAAGACTTCTGTTGTATATCAAAACATGATGGTTGTCAAGGAAAAGCACGTGTGAGAGCTGAACTCATCACTTTTTTCATAGAACACCAATTAAAATAATGACTGACAAACTATGGTTCTTCAGACGAGTATTTGGCAGACACTTTTTCAAAAATGAACAGAGTAAGCCTGTCACTTCAAGAAAAACAATTGAAAGTATTTGTTACAAGTGATTAAGTTAGATATTTCAAGCCAAAGTCAGAATTTTGGAAAACTTGTATCCACCATCATTAGGTTTTTCTGGTGAGATTGGTAACGATCTTAACAAATGTGATTTTTTTTTTGATATTGTGTAATGAAATGCCTTACATTACATTTGGAGGATCTTCATAACTCAGTGAGTCAATATTGCCCAAATGACCAATGCATGTATTAAAAAAATCATCCATGAATAAGAAAACCCATTCCAAGTGTAAGACAGACCAATGGATTTTAAGATAAAAGCATATGAAAAGTTCCTTGACATGATTTCAGATTGTACACTGCAACTAACCTTTAAGAAATTTGTCAAGTTTTGATGTAGCGTCAAAGAAAAGTATCCTCAATTATCTGGGAAGACTATTAAAATACTTCTTCCTGGGCTTCCCTGGTGGCGCAGTGGTTGAGAGTCTGCCTGCCGATCAGTAGATATAACCCAATAAACCAAAGCTTTTTGGGATCCTAAATAATGCTTTTAAGAGTATAAAGGGGTCCTGAGACTAAAAAGGTGTACAATATTTGACCATTTATGTCAGTATGCAGCACTAAGGCAACCCGGGCATTACTACATTATAGCTTTGTTCAGTCCTTACCAGAGGAGTGATATTCCTGACCAGCTGAAGAAATGTTTCTTTTCTGTAGTTTTTTGTTTGTTTAAGGAATTAAGGAAGCAAATAGTTCTGAGACCCTCTGATTCACTGGTTCCTTTATTCACTTGCTCACTCCTTCATTCAATGGCTTTTTTCACAGAACTAGAACAAAAAGTTTTTAAATTTGTATGGGAACACAAAAGACCCCAAATAGCCAAAGCAACCCTGAGAAAGAAAAACAGAGCTGGAGGAATCAGGCCCCTGACTTCATACTATACTTGCAAAGCTACAGTTATCAAAACAAAGACATAGGTCGATGGAACAGGATAGAAAGCCCAGAAATAAACCTACACATCTATGGCCAATTAATCTATGACAAAGGAGGCAAGAATATACAATGGAGAAAAGACAGTCTCTTTAATAAGTGGTGCTGGGAAAACTGGACAGCTGCATATTCTAAGAAAGGGAATGTTCTAATTTCAAACACCATACACAAAAATAAACTCAAAATGGATCAAAGACCTAAATGTAAGACTGGATGCTATAAAACTCCTAGAGGAAAACATAGGCAGAATGCTCATTAACATAAATTGCAGTAATATCTTCTTTGATCCATCTCGTTGAGTAAACAATAAACAAATGGGACCTAATTAAACTTAAAAGCTTCTGCACAGCAAAGGAAACCATAAACAAAATGAAAAGACAACCCACAGAATGGGAGAAAATATTTGCAAACAAAGTGACCGACAAGGGATTAATCTCCAAAATATACAAACAGCTCAATATCAAAAAAACAAACAACCTGTGGCTCCATATCAAAAAAAACAAACAACCTGTGGCTCCATATCAAAAAAACAAACAACCTGATCAAAAAATGGGCAGAAGATCTAAATAGACATTTCTCCAAGGAAGACATACAAATGGGCAAAAAGCACATGAAAAGATGCTCAACATCAATAACTATCAGAGAAATGCGAATCAAAACTACAATGAGGTATCACCTCGCACCGGTCAGAATGGACATTATTTTAAAAATCAACAAATAATGCTGAAAGGGGTGTGGAGAAAAGGGAACCCTCCTATACCATTGGTGGGAATGTAAATTGGTACAACCACTGTGGAGAATAGTATGGAGGTTCCTTAAAAAACTACAAATAGAACTACCATATGATCCAGCAATCTCACTCCTGGGCATATACCCTGAGAAAACCATAATTCGAAAAGATACATGCACCCCTATGTTCATAGCAGCACTAACATGGAAACAACCTAAATGTCCACTGACAGATGAATGGATAAAGAAGATGTATATATATACCATAAGTTTATTACTCAACCATAAAAGAGAATGAAATAATGCCACTTGCAGCAACATGTTGGACCTAGAGATCATCATACTAAGTGAAGTCAGATAGAGACAAATACCATATGATATCACTCGTGTGGAATCTAATTTTTTTAAAAATGATATCTTTTTTTTTTTTTTTTTTACAAAACAGACTTATAGAAAACAAACTTATGGTTACCAAAGGGGAGATGTTGGGGGGAGGGAAAGATCAGGAGCTTAGGATGAACATACACACACACTGCTATTGATAAGATAGATAACCAGCAAAGACTTACTGTAGAACACAGGGAACTCTATTCAGTATTCTGTGATAACCTATATGAGAGAAGAATCTGAAAAAAAATGAATATATGTATATGTATAACTGAATCACTTTGCTGTCCACCTGAAACACAACACTGTAAATCAACTATACTCCAATAAAATTAAAAAATTACAGAGTGCTTACTGTATTGCAGAAGTCACAGGGAAGGATACAAATAGGCACTAGAATGTTGCCTGTTTAATCACAACAGATGGTCTTCCTCCTGCACTACACACACTGAAAGCCCCAAGGGGTGTAAGAGCCAAACTGTTTTTTCACTCGTAGAATAAATTGTTTAATGCCTTCTGCAAAGAGCCCTTGCCACAAAGCTCATTAGTGAACAGTTACATCATGAAAGTTCTCTCTCATCTCATTAAAATATAAAATTGATTCTTGATTCAGAAGTGAGAACATACACTCACAAATATGTTCTGCAAAAGATAAGTCTGTGTCTCAGGGAAGATGCTTGTGGGCTTGGCTCTCTGTGATTGTTGCAGTTCTCAGTATCAGAAAGAGCGTGATTCAGAGAAGCAGTCTGTTAAGAACAGAAAGACAGCCATGAGAAATGAGATCATGTTCTCTGAATACCCAAGGGCATGCTTACATTTTACTTTTCAGATAAGATGCTTAGAAAGGTTTTATTAAATCAAGCTGCTGAAATTTTGCAGACCTTTCTCATGTGCAGACTTGGTTAATTTTTCATGTCACATGAAGTGTTGAGATAGCTGGGAGTATTTATCTCAGAGCTTAGAATCATGTGATCATTCCCTCAAGTAATACTTGAATTACTGTCCAGTGAAGCAGGGCTTTTTCAAGTTGTTTTGGGATCAGTAAGTGGGACATATAGGGAGGAAGATTTAGGGTCACTGAAGAGAAAACCTTTTCAACAATTAGAGCTATCAACAGTGACATGTATGGATGGACCTAGAGACTGTCATACAGAATGAAGAAAGTCAGAAAGAGAAAAACAGATATTGTATATTAACATATGTATGTGGAATCTAGAAAAATGGTACAGATGAACCGGTTTGCAAGGCAGAAATAGAGACACAGATGTAGAGAACAAACGTATGGACACCAAGGGGGGAAAGCAGGATGGGGGTGGTGGGATGAATGGGGAGATTGGGATTGACACATATACACTAATATGTATAAAACAGATAATAAGAACCTGCTGTATAAAAAAATTAAAATTCCAAAAAACAATGACATGTAAACATTCCATTATGAAAAGTCATGAGTTCTTCTATCACTGACAGTCCTCCAGTAGAGGCTGGATAACCTTCTACCAGCAGTGTTGTAGAGTTTCTTCTTGTAATCTGAGGTTGGATAAGATGATTTGGAAGGAAGGTCATCTCTAGGATTCTGTAATTATCATTATCACAGCCATGAGACATCTGCTGGGTGGGATCATCAGCAGAAAGTACGTGATTTATTCACCACATATTTATTAAGCACCTACTATGTGTCAGACACTGTTCTAGACACTGGAGATACAGTAAAGAACAAGACTGACAAGGTCTCTCAAGGCACTTTTGTCCTAAGATAGGCAGACAAGCACTGAACTAATAAACAAGACAATTTCATATGAGGATAAATGCCTTGAAGAGCACAAACCAGGATGATGGGAGAGAGTGGTTGGGGCAGGTAAGAGTCAGGAGCTGCTTTAAATTAGGTTTTGAGGAAAGTCTCCTTGAGGAGTTGAGGTTTGAACTGAGACCTGAATGCAGAGGAGGCGTCTGTCCTGAGATGACTGGGGAAGAGTGTTCAAAGCAGAGAGAACATGTGCAGAAGACCAGGGCAGAAATAAGCTTGGCATATTTAAGAAGCAAACAGAAGACATAGAGATGGCCAACAGACACATGAAAAGATGCTCAACCGCTAATTATTAGAGAAGTGAAAATCAAAAATACATTGAGGTATCACCTCACACCAGTCAGAATGGCCACCATCAAAAAGTCTACAAACAGGGCTTCCCTGGTGACGCAGTGGTTGAGAGTCCGCCTACCGATGCAGGGGACATGGGTTTGTGCCCCGGTCCGGGAAGATCCCACATGCCGCAGAGCGGCTGGGGCCATGAGCCATGGCCGCTGGGCCTGCGTGTCCGGAGCCTGTGCTCCATAACAGGAGAGACCACAACAGTGAGAGGCCCGCATACAGCAAAAAAAAAAAAAAAAAAAAAATCTACAAACAATAAATGCTGGAGAGGATGTGGAGAAAAGGGAACCATCCTACACTGTTGGTGGGAATGTAAGTTGGTACAGTCACTATGGAGAACAGTATGGAGGTTCCTCAAAAAAACTAAGAGTTGCCATATGATCCAGCAGTCCCACTCCTGGGCACATATCTGGAGAAAACCATATATAATTTGAAAAGATACATACACCTCAAGTTCATTGCAGCAGTATTTACAATAGCCAAGACATGGAAGCAACCTAACTGTCCATCCACAGAGGAATGGATAAAGAAGATGTACATATATACAATGGAACATTACTCAGCCAGAAAAAAAGAACGAAATAATGCCATTTGCAGCAACATGGATGGACCTAGAGATTATTATACTAAGTAAGATAGGGAAAGGCAAATATCATATATCACTTATATGTGGAATCTAAAAAAAATGATACAAATGAACTTATTTACAAAACAGAAAAAGACTCATAGAAAACAAACTTATGGTTACCAAAGGGGAAAGTAGTTGGGGGAGAGAAAAATTAGGGGTTTGGGATTAACAGATACACACTATTATATATAAAATAAACAATAAGGTCCTACTGTATAGCACAGGGAACTATATTCAATATCTTGTAATAACCTATAATGGAAAAGAATCTGAAAAAGAATGTAAGCGTAAAACACACATTTGCTGTACACCAGAAACATTGTAAATCAACTATACTTCAATTTTTTGAAAGCATATAGATTAAAATACGGCAAAAACATTTCACTAAAAAAAAAAGCAAACAAAGCCAAGTGAGAGAGGCACAGAGGAATGTGCTTTGGGATGGAGTGAGGCATAGGTAGGGGCCAAATCTCATAGGAACTTTGCCGTTATTTATCCAGCGAGAAGCATGGGGGGTTGGCAGGGAGTCGTTTTCAGTGAGGAGTGGCATGCTCTAATGCACTCTCTAAAAGATGACTATGGGTGCTTTCTGGAGGGTGAATTGTAGGGGCCAAGGATATAAGCAAAGAGGGGAATAGGAGGAAACTCTTGAGAAGTGTGGTTTCACAGAAGCCAAGAGAAGAAAATGTTTCGAGAAGGAAGGAGTGGGCAGCAGTCTTGAATACAGAGAAATTAACAGGGAGGTATTGATGGCCTTGAGGAGCAAATGTTTATGGGTGGTAGCTTTGCAAGCCCACTGCAGTGAATTTAGGAAAAAATGGGAAGGGGGTAAGAAAACATGGGGAGCAGAACCCATTTCAAAAATGCTGTGGAGGGACGCAGAGAAATAGGACATTGGGAGGAGGGTATAGGGATCATTTCTAGGATGGAGCTACTACAGCAGTTCTCTGTGCTGACAGGTGGGGGTCTGCAGAGAGTCAGATACTGGGGGTTCTGGACAGAGTAGTTAATTGCAGGAGAGAGATCCTTGAAAGGGCCCTGTGAATTGTTTTGCCTCTTTATTGGAATCCAAAATTTTGTTATCTTTGATGTTGATTAGTTTGTCGGAATGTTCTTGTATTAAGTTGAACCATATGAAGTTACCAATACGCATGCATTTTTGACCTATGAAAACAGCAGTGGCTTATAATTATACCTAATAGAATTAGGATTTTCGACCTTAATTTAGACAGTTTCTCCCATAGGTCTTTATAGTTTCTATACATTCTTAATTTGGAAACAGTCTCAAACTTATCTCACAGTTGCAATTACAAGAACAAAGAATGTTTCCCTCCCCAACCGGAACCATTTGAGAGTAAGTTGCAGACCTGATATTCTCTCTCCCTAACATTTGAGTAGGTATTTTGTATAAATAAGAAGATTCTCCTATAAAATCCCAGTACAATCTAGTAAAATCAGGAAATTAACAGCAATACATTGCTGCCAACTAATCCTTCAACCCCATTCAAGCTTTTGCTAGTTGTCCCAATAATGTCCTTAATCTCAAAAGGAACTAGTCTGGCATCTCACATTGCAGTTAGTTGTCATGTCTCTTTAGTCTCCTTCATTCTAGAACAGTTCCCCAGTCTTCCTTGATTTTTCATAACTTTGACACTTTGAAGAATACAGTCTAATGACTTTGTAGAACAGCGCCCAGTCTGAGTTTGTCATGGTTATCTTTGGCAGTTTGGTAGCCAGCCTTCAAATTGGCCACACTTCCTGTTATTCAAACCCTCATGCAGTCTCCTCCCACACAGTAGCAGAGTTGATCTTTGTGACCAAGAGCATTAGACCAGAAGTGGTTAGGTTATAGAAGCGATCTCTTGGATCACTTGTTCTGGGGCAAGCAAACGTCCTATGGATAGGCCCAGATGGCAAGGAACAGAAGCATGTAGCCAACAGCCAGTGAGAAACTGAGACCTGCCAACCATGTGAGGGAGCATGGAAGTGGATTCTCCAGCCCCAGTTAAACCTCAAGATGACTGTTGCCCCAGCCAGCAGCTGGACTTCAACCTTATAACAGACCTAAACCAGAATCACCCAATTAAGCCACTCTCAGATTCCCGACCCCCAGAAACTCTGACATCATAAATGTTCATTGGCTTAAAGTACATAATGAATACAGGCAGGAATGTCACAGAAGCGATGGTGAGTTCTTTTTATTGCATCCTATCAGGTGGCACACAATTTCAATTCATGCCATTACTAATCATCTTTCTTTCAGTCCCTTGATTAAAATGGAATCTTCTCGGCTTTTCCACTTTTTGCTTTTTGTCCCCTTTTAATTAATGAATATTTTGTGAGAGATACTTTGAAATGATGTAAACATCCCTTTCTTCATCAAACTTTCAATTATTTCATTTATCTATTTTTCTCAGTGTGAGATCTTGGTTTTCTGTTTTATTTGATGGGATATAGTCTGTTACTGTCATTATTTATTTTGATACTCAAATTGTTCCAAATTTCACCTGCGTTCCTTCATCCTGGCTCTTGTGTTCTCTGGACACGTCCTCATCATTCTTTAAATATATGCTTGATTTCTGGCACAAGATGTTCTAAGCTCGTCATGTTCTTTGCCTGCCCCAGCCCTGAAATCAGTCATTTCTCCAAGGACCTCAGGTTCTTTTTAGTGGAAAATGGTATTAAAGCCAAGGTGTGGGCACCATTGCCATTGGGGTGTCATTGCTCCCAGGCCCACTCAAAGGACATATATATATACTTACATATACTCATAGATGTAAATATATAGACATATGCAAATAGATACATATATGTATATACAAATATATACTACATATATATATCATATATAAATTATATATTTGTAAGTATAATACAAATAAAATATAGATATATATCTTTAAATTCATACTGATGCCTCTAATTCGAGGGTACTCTGGGGTTATTCCGTCCGTCTCCCTTTCCATATTAGTGACCTCCCTCTCCAACAGTGAGAAACATGGCTCCGTTACCCTCATTATATTTATCTGATCCATTCCCTCGTATATAACCAGTGTTCCGTCACCACTGCATCCACCCCTTCCCCCACATGGATGCCCTCTATTCAGGCACTGACACCTTTTCAGAGACACCACCCTCATGAATGCCCTCCTTATCCCCTTGGGCCCCAGGCCACCGCTCCACATGGATGTTCACACCCACTTCTCCCTGCTCAGTCTCTGACATACCACCTCAGGCTGCCCCTATACGTGGACGCCCTCCTCACTCAGGCCTAAACTCCCCACACTGGATCTGCCCTTCTCACCCCACTTGGGCTCCAGCACCCCACAGGCTGCATCTCCTTGCTCTGCCCCCATCTAATGGCTTTAGGGCTGACTTGTTCAGGGGAGGAAAGGGAAGAGCAGGGCTTTGTGATTTCAGAAGTATGCCAGCATGGAAAGGGACATTCTGCGCCCCCCTCAGCTCAGTTGTGAATTTCGTCTGTAGTAGTGGGTTCCAAATTTCTGGTTATACCAGAATATCTTGGGAAGCTTGCTGAAATACAAATCTCAAGCAAACAGAAGACAACACTAAAAAACAGGGAGCAATCAAAGCATCCTTAGATAAGCTGTGACAGAGAGAGAGGCATGGACATATATACACTACCAAACGTAAGGTAGATAGCTAGTGGGAAGCAGCCGCATAGCACAGGGAGATCAGCTCGGTGCTTTGTGACCACCTAGAGGGGTGGGATAGGGAGGGTGGGAGGGAGATGCAAGAGGGAAGAGATATGGGAACGTATGTATATGTATGACTGATTCACTTTGTTATAAAGCAGAAACTAACACACCATTGTAAAGCAATTATACTCCAATAAAGATGTAAAAAAAAAAAGCCTCCTTAGAAAATGGTTAAATAGATTATAGGGAGGCATTCAGTTTTCATTTTAGACTTTTGGTTTCTCTTTACATTTTCTACATTTATACCTTTATATTATTAATACTAATGGATTATGGGCCATGTTTTATAATTTTCTATATTAAAAACATAATTAGCAAGACTTGTTTTTTTAAGTAATACAAAATACAGACTTCCGGACCCTATAGCTGGAGATTGATTCAGTACACCTGGGCTAAGACCTGGGCATCTGTGCTTTGTAAAATTCTCCTTTGAATGTAGTGATCAGCCAGGTTGTGGAACCCCCGCTCCATCAAATCCTCCACAGGAGTTCCCTCGGCAGCTGTGTCTGAGTATCCACTGGGCAGCGTGCCCAACACCCCATCACAGATGAACATTGACAGAGATGAAGCCATATGAACTTTCTGAAAACTCAGGACAGGTAGGTTTTGGTTTGAAGGCTCATGATCCTGATAGCTCCTTCCAAAAGTCAGTTTTGTCTGATCCTTACTGTAATTAAAGTGAAGGATAACTCTGAAAAGATGCAGGTTAAGTACTCTTCAAAACTATCAAGGTCATCAGTGACAAGGTCAGTCTACTGTCACCTCCAAGAGGACCCTAAGTGGAGATGACAACTAAATATAATGTATCCTTGATAAGTTCTTGGAAAAGAAAAAGGACGTTAGGTAAAAACTAAGTATGGATTTTACTTAATAATAATGTGTCAATATCAGTTCATTAATTGCAAGAAATGTACCATCCTAATGGAAGACGTCACTAATAGGGGAGACTGGGGTATGTATGGGGTATGTTGGAACTCTCTGTATAATAGTTCTATAAATCTGAAGAGGTTCTACAATAAAAAGTCTTAGAAAAAAGATGGAGGTAACAGGAGATGTAGTGAAGTGACATGGCAGACTCAGTGATAGCACTCTGTAAATCATCAGGAAAAGGTGAAAATATTCAAATGGGCATGAAGTAGGTGTCATCACTTTCACGTGGGAGATAAGACACAGGGCCATTACTGCAGCCCTGCGTCTCCAGGAGTAACAGGCCACTGCTGCTGCTGTTCCAGGAAATTTGAGGACAGCAGGGACAGATTGCTACCAAAGGTCACCGTGGAAATGTCTGATAGATGACCAGTTGCCCTGAGGGAGAGTCTGGGCCTGCGTACAGGCGGGGAGAAAGGATGACTCTGGGAGGGGCAGTTGTATTCTTTGCCCTTTGAGAACAGCTGTTACAGGCTTGATGTGCAACCTGTCCTTTACTGGCAGAACAGACCCAGTGCTGTGCAGGGTAACCAGTTCCTGTTGCCTGTGGCTCAAAGCCAAGCTCGGTGCTTTGTGACCACCTAGAGGGGTGGGATAGGGAGGGTGGGAGGGAGGGAGACGCAAGAGGGAAGAGATATGGGAACATATGTATATGTATAACTGATTCATTTTGTTATAAAGCAGAAACTAACACACCATTGTAAAGCAATTATACTCCAATAAAGATGTAAAAAAAAGCCAACAGCAGCTGAAATGTTCACGTTATGGCCTACAAAACAGTGCAGCCAAATATCATTGGGTGCTCTCTTGGTGTTTGTAATACTAGACACAGCTGAAATAGAGGAAAAACTGCATTTCTTTTTATACTAAGGCAATATATCCTACAAAATGGGAGGGAAATCCTTCAATTTATAAATTGCATCCTAAATTGGAGGCATTTTACCTGTTTCCGGTCCAAAAATCATCTTACTTTGTCTAAAACCAAAAGTCCTTTTAAAAACACAAACGACATTTTAATTTTACAGTTGTCAGAGAGAATGTAGAAGAGTATCATTCTGCCATACATGGACCAATAAAAATACTAACAGCTATGGCCCAAACATCAAAAGTACCACCATTGCCACTCATATATGTGCTTGTAGTAGACTGTCCCTTCTGTCTCCTAGGGCAGTGAACACAAATGTGCCCAACTGCTGGAAGTATCCCCTTGTTGCTAGAACCATCCAGGAACAGGGTTACCTAGGCGCCTCTGTGCTTGCTCCCGGCTAAAGCAAGAAAGAGCTGGAGCTTCCTGTGCTTTTGCACATTGGCTACGTGGTCAGAGTTCAGTTGCAGAAAACATAATCCACTCTAGGTAGATTAAACAGGAAGTGATTTATTATGGGATTTTCAGTGGCTTTCAGAATCACCAGAGGGTTAAAGAGACAGATTGTAGACCAAGCTGCCAGGAATGACTCCGCAAAGCACATGGCAAATCATCAGAGTGGCTGCTGCATCTGCCTAGATCCGGAAGGTATCCCAGCAGCTGCTGGCTGCAAAACCAGCCACCTCAGCTATAATCAGGAAGCTGCCACTGGGGTGGCCAACTCGAGAGCATATTGCCTTCGCCAGAGCCTGCCAAAAGGACACCCTACATGTTGCTTCTTCGCATATGAGTCAGTTCCAAATCAGACTCCTGTGAGTACAAGTGGTGGGTAGAACCTAAATCACATTTTGAACCCAAATTGCAAGGGAGTCTGGGATGTTATTTTTTGTTTTTCAGCCTCTGCATGCAGGAAGGGGAGTTCAGATGGATACTGAGGAATCTAATTTATGTTATCTGTCGGAGTCTGCCCTGCTAGCTACCCAGTTATCTATGCATAGTCCTCTTGCTATAAGTAGAACCCACTCCCTCCCCCATACATCACCACATCCGTAAGTCCAGGATCTCTGGGTTTTGTGCAGCTCTAAGTCCCGATGAGGCTTTTTGTGATCTCGTGACCTATAAATTAAAAGACTGCCTGTCTGCTCTCAGTATACACTGGTGGCAAAGGAGGATTAGAACTCTCCAGAAAGGGAGAGAACAGAAATATACAATTGCCATTTGTATTAGCAGTCATCAAATGCCACTAGGCAAGAATGGTGAAAGCACCCTGCTCGCATGATGGAGTGAGGTCCTTGAGTAGCCATGGGAAGGACTCCCTTGTTCATTAAAACCATGACCCAAATCTAACTGATATCCTAGCCATCTCCCATTAGCTGCAATAAAAGTAAAGCTGATAGGCAGTCATTTTTTAATTTTCCTAACTTTACCTGTATTTCTTTCTGCTGCCATAGTTGTAATAATGCTTGATTAGCCAGATGTAAGTGAACCGTGAGATTAAGAGCTCTTCCACGTTCTCCGCACTTCCCCCAAGTCTCTGCATCACTAGGATAGCAGCCACATCTGGACCCTGTGGTATTCACCTGTCTCTGAGGAGACCAAGTCCTGGTGGAGTAGAAATGGGAGTTGAGCTGGAAAAGAGTTTCTCTGAACAAAGCCCTGGGTAAGGAGAAGTGGTGTGGCAACGCCTCCCTCTGCAGCAAGGACAGTATAGCCATGCAGGCCACAATATGTCACATTTAGGGACCGTCCAGCTTTGGGGATGGGTGAAAAATATACTTTAAAAACAGACATGCCTAGTTGGTTCTGGGAAGAAGACGGCAGCAACATAGTTTTTTAAATCTCTGAATCATCACATAAAACAGAACAACTAGAGAGCACAGCAAAATACACATGGGCAGCATTTACCTCAAACCACTTAAGTTATCCACAAATCACAAAATATAAGCAGGTGGTGGAGGTAAACCGCAAACAGCCACCAGACCTGCATGATATTCGTGCTGTACGAGAGGAAGGAGTCAGGATGGGACAGCAGGGCATCTGACAGACCTGAGACCAGGAGAGCCCCAGAGTAGCTAACAGGAGTGCACTGGAAATGACTGCGGGCTAATCTGAGCACAGCAGCTGAAACTGGGAGGGGTTTTACCCAATTCAGTGCCAGCTGAGTGCAGGGGCTCTTGGTGGGTTCTGAAAAGAGCTGAGGCAGTCTGGGCCAGATTAACTCCTGAACCCGACAGCCAAAGCTCCCTTCCAGGCCAGGGCACCCGTCTGAGGAGAAAGTGCTGACAGTGGAGTCAAAGCTGGGCAGGACAGTGGCAGGAGGCAGGAGGGAAAGAGAAAGTCCAGATAGAAGAGGGGAAAGAGAAGAGGTAAAGGAAATCTCAGAAAGCAAGCTGCCATGTTTTTAAACAAGTTAGATTTTCCTGAACTACACTCCATTCTAAAGGTTCAGGAAAATTTAAGTTTGCATAATGAGCAACAGAAAAGTATCGAGGTCCAAACCCATATAAAGTTATTAGGAGAATGAAAGAACACAGAGCAGAATAACATCCCTCCAATGAAAGCATGCCAGAAAGACAACTTGATAAAAGAGTTCAAAACTGAAGCATACTATTTCAAAATGAGCTTAAAATACAAAACGTTAGAATTCAAAAAGAAATGAAGAAAAAAAGATTTAAGAGAAACTGTCAAATATTGGCAATAGGCAAGGAAGATTTAGCATGGATAGGAGTCTTGATGAAGAAAAACAAAGGGAACAAAAAAAACACTAAAAACAGTAATGCCAATTTTTTTTCTGAAATATAAAACTACGTGTTTGAATAGCACAACACATACCTGAGAATAGTGACCAAAAATGATACAGTATAGTATGTTAACTGGACTTTAAAGGGAAAAGATCCTTTAGACATCTAAAAAGAGAAAGTGACTTTTAAGGGAAAGAAAATTAGATTATTCTCAGGCTTTATGTCAGAGAAAAAAAACTTTATGTCAGAAAAAAAAAATGGAGCACAGATGGTCCCCAGCTTACAATGGTTCAACTTAAAAGTTTTGGGCTTTACGATGGTGCAAAAGCAATATGCGTTCAATGGAAACCATACTTCAGATTTTGAATTTTGATCTTTTCCTGAGCAGTGATATACAGTATGATACTCTCTTGTGATGCTGGCTCCCACTGGACAAAGATGGGAAAATTTGCACTTCAATAAGGATATTAATTACAGTAGGATGGAACTCATCAAATATTTTTAAATCCATGAGTTTATGATGATTTTTAAAAAATCTGGTCACCTTAGAAGAATGATAAGGAACTATTTCATTATCTGGAAAACAAAGAATCAAGCATATGACTCTGAATCATATGAATTGTACCGTTGGGTAACCAAACGAGATGAGGAAAAAAATCTTTTTAATAAAGTGCGACAGGGCTTCCCTGGTGGTGCAGTGGTTAAGAATCCACCTGCCAATGCAGGGGACACGGCTTCAAGTCCTGGTCCGGGAAGATACCACATGCCACGGAGCAACTAAGCCCGTGCGCCACAACTATTGAGCCTGCGTTCTAGAGCCCACAACTACTGAGCCCACGTGCCACAACTACTGAAGCCCACGCACCTGGAGCCCATGCTCCGCAACAAGAGAAGCCACCGCAATGAGAAGCCTGCACACTGCAACGAAGAGTAGCCCCTGCTGGCCGCAACTAGAGAAAGCCCACGCACAGCAACAAAGACCCAATGCAACCAAAAATAAATAAATAAAATAAATATTTTTTAAGTGTGACAACTGATAAATGAAAAAAAATAAGGTAATTATCATCTGGCAATCCCCAGTGAATTAATGGACCTAAGCATTGCATATCAGTGACTGGATCTAGGCATTGCATATCAGTGACTGGGCATCAAAAAAGATAAACAGCTAGACACTGTGGCCCTCCTGATGACACAGCACCTACCACCTGTGGTCTCGCCACAGCAATTGAAGCAAATTCTCACCAAGCCTCTGGATCCAGTTGCTGGCTTGCAGGAAATATAAAGGACAGAGGAAGATTTTTGAACTGCATCACAAATATGCCATCAGCAAAACCCAGACGAGAGAAACTCTACCACCTGATTTCTTCGACAAATTGTAAGGAAAAGATAGGAGGGAGAATCTGTAGATTAAAAGGCCTATCACACTTTTAAACTATAGTCTCAGGATGCACATTTGAATTAAAAAAAAATCTTTTTTTTTTTTTAAAGTGCAAAGAAGTGCTTACTGTAGAAGTCAGGTTGATGGCTACTTATGAGGGGAGGGAGGGGTTGTGATGGGGATGGAGCACATAGAAGGGGCTTCTGGGTTGGCTGCCAAAATTTCGGTTTCTTGACCCAGCTTGTGTTTACCTTCTAATAATTGTGTGTGTGTTTTGTGTGGTTTTCTGTTATCTGTCTTATTTTATAATTAAAAGGTGAAAAGCATTGATAGACTTGAAGCACAGTAGTTTTCCATGATAAATATTAGGTAAGCATTGTTAGTTTTTTTTTTTCAATGTATATGTATGGCAGTGATGTTATGACATTTTAACCAAAACCATTACTCTCACAAGCTCGTAATAGTCTCTAAGGCTCTTATGTATAACAGTGTAAAATAGAAAGTCACATGTTAAAAGCAATTGTACTTTTGTTTCAGTGTCTGCACAGTGGAATGGACATTGTAAAAATGAGGTCACATGGACTCATTTGAAGTATATCACTGTGGGGAGTGTTGATATACACACACACAGCCCTTCCCTCAGCGTTACGTTTAAAGAAAATATATGTATATATTAGTATATATAAGCATAACTGTTACATATAAATATATCTATGTACATAACATACATGTGTATGTGTATATACATACATACACTTTTTTCATCTAGTTGATCTGATGAAAAATAAGTCTTCACAAGATAGTTTTTTGTCAATCGTACCTCAGAGTAAAGCTTAAAAAGAAAAAAAATGTTTAGCAGCCTTAGACATTCACATGCATGGATTTCTTTGATATATTAAGGTCATTGTGTACTTTGATCTATAAATAACTTTTCTCTCTTGTTAGTGTGGCTTAGGCTTAGGCATTAAATCCTAACTTTTGTGAGACTGCAGTGCCTTTCTGGCTGGCCTGTCACTGACATGGCTCCCTGACACGTTGAAGGCAGATAAGTGTTGGAGAAACACACACAATAAGAGTTTTGCTGTCCTCACACTCCATAACCAAATGACATACTCCTCTCCTATCAAAATCTATAAAGACCTAGTCTACAGTAAGCAGTTCAGATTCCTTACTGCTGAGCCTTTGAAGGGCCTTATATACAGACAGGGCTGCCTGCACCCCTGGTCTACAAGACTGTACATTTTATGTTCCATCATCACCGATTATATTCTTTAGTTCCTTCTCATCACCCCTTTTGCTCCTTCTAATGGTGGGTTGTTTAGGGACTGGCATTATTGTCATATTTGCTTTAATGCATTTTAACCTGCTTGTGAAATTTCTAACCTCTCTTCCAGTATCTCTGCTGGAGGACGGTTCAGTCATCCTATTGTAATAGCAGCTGTTCAAAGGATTTGGAATTTGTTTGGATTTGAAGGAATCAGATTTATACACTATTCTGTATCTCGCTCATTAGCTCTCACTGGCATAACAAGACTGAAAATTTAATTGGACTTTGGGGAAATCATGCATTAGGTTCATAGCATTTTGTGTGTATTATATAGACTTGCTGTTTTAGTAGGAATAAAAAGTAATTTTTTTTTACCTTGATGATGTTTAGAATGTCATCAGCAGCTAATAGCATAGCTTCATGTCCTAATACATGGATAAGTGTTTGCCCCTCAAGCCTGTTGCCTTTACTGTGATGTCATGTATGTCTACCCAAAGACACATACAAGTGCCCTTGGTTGGGGGGTCGGGGCAGTGCGTATGTGTGGAAGGTAGCAAATGTGCTTGCCCGTATCTCCAACACTGAAACTGGCTTGACAGGGTGTATGAAAGCAAATTACATAGGCAGAGCCTGCTTTCTAGAATCCCGGGATATAGGGACTGTTTTGCCTTTTGTTTCGTTTTATTAGAGGTGGTTTGAAGATTGACACATTCCTCTTGATTTCAGGCCATTTAGTGAGTTTGTTCATCTGAGTCATTGTTTTCTCACCTCTAAAGGGGGATTAGAACGCACCCCTCCAGCCTCAGCCTTGTTTTCTGAGCTACTTGGATAGTTTTGCCCTGCTAGAAAGCACCTCGGCTTCCCCTCAGTGCCCCGCCGCCCACCTTATGGTTATCTGAGGCCAGACTTCTGCTGGAAATCCTACCTCCCTATCATCTAGACTCTAGATTCTAGAGCAATCCAAATCACACTGCTTTCAGGTTCTGAATTTAGAAAGCCAAGGTAAAATCATCTTCCTTAAACAGACGCCATTCATTCATTCAGGGAGTAATTATTGAACACTTACTATATGCCAAAGATTCTTCCGGGCATTGGGGTTAAAGAGGTAAGCAAGATAGAATTCACATCGTGGAAAATATATAAACAGATAAATAAAAGATCAGATAGTGATAAGTGCTATGCAGGGACATATTACATTAAGGCAATGAGTTTAGAAAGAGATACTCAGAATTTCTGAGAAAAAATAGCAGGAAAGAGGTTCTAGAACAGTCTGTCCAATGGCACTTTCTGTGATGAAGGAAATGTTCTGTACCGCACTGTTCAGTGCAGTAGCCACTAGCCACATGTGGTTATCAGGAACTTGAAATGTGGTTAGTGCTACTGAGGAGCTAATTTTAAATTTTAGTTAATTTTAATTAATTTAAATAAATATAAATTTAAATAGGCACATGTGGCTAATGGCTGCCATATTGGACAAGCACGATTTGAGAGCTACATTTTGGACTTAGGTGTCTATACTTGTACACTGAATGGGAGGAATATGCAGCATTATCTTGATTTTTTAACATGAAGAAGCAAACACATTCTCACCATATCATCTTGGTAGAATAGATTCGTGACTAGACTTCAGTGTATGAGTACTTTGTTGGAAAGATACAAGCAACCTAATAAGGGAAGTAACGAGAAGCAATGGATGGTCACAAAAAGATGTTAGAATGGCACCCACAAACTGAGGGCTAAAGGCTGTAAGCAATATTAAAAGCTAGAAAGAGAAAATCATTGCAGGGACTTCCGTGGTGGTCCAGTGGTAAAGAATCCACCTTCCAATGCAGGGGACACGGGTTCGATCCCTGGTTGGGGAACTAAGATCCCACATGCCACAGGGCAACTAATCCCGCATGCCACAACTACTGAGCCTGTGCGCTGCAAGCTACAGAGCCCACATGCTCTGGAGCCTGTGTGCCACAACTAGAGAGAGAAAACCCGTATGCCACGGTGAGAGAAGCCTGTGCACAGCAACGAGGAGCCCGCATGCCACAACAAAAGATCCCACGTGCCACAACTAAGACCAGACGCAGCCATAAAAATAAAATAATTTTTTTTAAATGATTGCATGGCAATGTGTGCCATAGGCCCCTCTGCCAGTTAGGAAATAATAGCCCTTGTTGCTTAATAGAAATTACAAAGCCGGCAGAAAGACAAATAGAATAATAAAGGACTTGTGCTATTAAGACATTTAGCTGAGGTTTTACCCCACTGAGACTGGAGCATCTGATCAACTTTGATCCTGCCCTAATGATTGTTTTCTCCCAGAAGGTAGAGGAAAGTAATGAGAAGAATGACCTAATGCTGACCATTATCTGCAAATAAGGCTGTTGGTCAGGGTCTTCCATAAGGGCCTCTTCACCTGTAATATTCTTTTTTTTTTTATTTTGCGGTACGCAGGCCTCTCTCTGTTGTGGCCTCTTCCGTTGCGGAGCACAGGCTCTAGACACGCAGGCTCAGCGGCCATGGCTCACGGGCCCAGCCGCTCTGCAGCATGTGGGATCTTCCCAGACCAGGGCACGAACCCGTGTCCCCTGCATCGGCAGGCGGACTCTCAACCACTGCGCCACCACGGAAGCCCTGTAATAATCTTTTGATTCTGTCACACAGTCATGAACCAACAGAACCATTTGGTGATGTGAAAACAGCAACTTGGGAAAACTTGGAGTTTGTGGTAGCAACAGAAGGGATCACCAGGAAGGGAAATATATCCTGTGATTAGAACCATTACCAGGGCTACCCTGCTGGCGCAGTGGTTGAGAGTCCACCTGCTGATGCAGTGGACACGGGTTCGTGCCCCGGTCTGGGAAGATCCCACATGCCATGGAGCGGCTGGGCCTGTGAGCCATGGCCGCTGAGCCTGCGCATCCGGAGCCTGTGCTCCACAACGGGAGAGGCCACAACAGCGAGAGGCCCGCGTACCGCAAAAAAAAAAAAAAAAAAAAAAAAAAGAACCATTACTAAATTTTCTGGAAAAGCCAAATGGGTTTGGTGTGTGCCAAAATACACATCATAGAAAAAGTATAAGATTTTAACATATTGGAAAAGTATCACATGTATAAAATTATTGAAATTATACACGTATTATCTAGTTCTTCTATCACCAACCACAAATCGTCATATCATTACTAAATCTGGAAGACATTTCAGTCTGACCATTTTCTTGTCAAACCAACATATGCTTATTGGGTACTCAATATGTATAAGTCAGAAATACCCTCAATGGGAATTGAACTTTTAAAGGGACTCAAACTTTCGTTATGCATCCAAGTGTAAGATACCATTACTATAGGACATGGCCTTATTATAACCAAACGAGTAATAACACATTTAAGAAAGAGCATAAAAGGGCACCAATAAGGATCTTCTTTAAAAATATGTAGTGTGTCTAATGAATTTCTGCCTAAAGTGTTTCTCTTCTGTGAATGGGAACTGCAGTTAAGGCTAAGTGTCGTCAATCCTTAGTGTTGAGCACACCGAGCCCATGAATGAACTAAAGACGACCGCAACGTTCCTTGAGAGGAGATGCAGAGGCTTCCTTGAAGATGGGACTAGGTTTTGTAGATAAAATGAGCCTGCAAATTTGTAATTATAATAATTCATCTCCAAAAAGACTACTAGCATTTGAATTAAGGGCAATAAGTCTTATCCCTTTGAGGACTGTGGGGAGAAACTGAAAACAAAAATTCTGTTTATGGACAGCAGAGGTGTGTCGGATGTTTCTTCCACCATGAAAGTGCAATAATAAGCCATCTCTCTCTACTGGAATGAATAAAAGAAAGTAGCCTTACAATTTCCACATCATTTAGTGTTTAAACACTGGTCTTTTCACCCAGAAACAAATGCCATCTAAGCTAATAAAAAGACTATTACATGTAGTGTTGGAAGTGTTATTGGGGTTACCTCCATCTCTTTCCAGTGCCCCTCAGAGACAAGGTGCCCACCAGCAGCCCCTTGTGAGGGTCTTGGATGTTTTTGTATTTCTTCCTTGCCTTGCATAAGCCAACGGGGAAATCAAGTGTGAGGACATTAGGAAACGTAATATTGCTACTCAGGTCTTTACAGTTAAGTGTTAAATGATGCTTGCTCAATGTAGGATTAGTGGTAGTATATCATTTAAGAAAGTTTCTACTTAAAAATGTTCAATGCTGTTGACTGACCACAAATAAGATTTTATTTAGCATTTTAGATTACACTTTGGTCTCCTTAGACCAAAGATTCTCAAACTTTAGCAAGTAGCAAAATCAACACCACAGTGAGGTGGTGTTGAAGCCCTAAACCCACCTGCCACTCAGTCTGATACCATTTAAGGCTGATGTTGACATTTCACATTTAGAGTGTTTGTAATGGTTTTTCATTACTCCACGGGGCATTGAAGCAGTTTACTGAGAAGTAGGGTGAGGACTCCTGATTGATTTACTGATAAGAAACCCCAGGCAGTGGGTGGAAGTGGCTGGTCTGTGGCCCTGTTCATGGTTGTCCCAGCCCTGCTGCTGTTCCCCCTACAGCCTGCCCACCCGTGTATTCAGCTGAGCTGCCAGAGGACAAAACAATGACTTGATGACTTGGATTCTCCTTTTCTCAGTTGCATTAAGGTTTAGTTCCCAGATGGTATCTCTCTGGTGTGATGCCTGCTGGAAAGCTCTTGGTTAATGCACACAGGGTTGCAGGCAAAGGTCTAGCTTCAAAGCACAGAAACCATTAGTCCCATTTTTAAATTGACTTTAAATGTCTCATCTATGAAATGGAGGGTGTAGACACTAGACAGGTGTGGATGGTGTGGTCCAGGAGTTGCTGTGGCCAGCACTTTGATGACAATCTCTAAAACCGCTAATGAAGCCTCCTTTTTAAGTGTTCAGGTTAAAATGGTTTGACCCTGAATATTAACAACCGTTAAAGAATTCTAGCATCTTGCTTTGAATTATGTACATGACTGAAGAGTTGCTATGATTTTGTGAGGGAAAATTGAGACGAAGAGTTCATATATTAATCATCCCAACCATTTGTCATTATAACGTTACTTTTGTATTTTGAAGAAAAGCACTGCTGCCAAGCTGGAATTCAAATTGACTCAGCTCAGGATTCTTTCACCTGGGTCTTTTTTTTTTAAAACTTCGAGTAAATCACTATCCTTTGGTTTTTTTTTATTTAAATAAGGGTGTAGTCTAATATCATGTGAAATTATTAGAGTGCTTTGGAAAAATGAGTATTTCATAAGCCATTTACCAAATTTGAGTTTAAATATATTACCCCAAGGTCAAAACAATTGAGGTTGACTTCCAGAAAGAATATTCCACCTTTAATTGTATTTTATTTCACAGCGATTTTAAGCAGAGTCTCCAGCCAAGGCAGGATGTGTTAGTTTTCTAAAGGCAAAGTACAGGGAGCTACCTTGACTGTTTTCTAGGAGAGTAAGAAAGACCTAAGTGTAATTGTAACGCATCCTATGAGGATGGAGGGTTTTACTGGACAACTCTTGTCTCCCTTTGTGTGTCGCTCACTGCACCTTCCTAGTGTCCCACAAAATGTTGACGTTGCAAGTACAGTCCTAGCTGGGTCTGAGGTTCAGTTCTGCTTCTGACTGCAGGGAATCCCCCCCAGCTCCAGGGGTCCCAGCTCACCTAACAGCCAGGCGTCCAGGATGCCTTTCTGGTCCTCTGATAAGATGTACATGAGCAAGACTGAGGTCCCAGCCCAGCAGAATAGATTCTCCAGATCTTTTCTCTTTGTGGTCTTGGTACCCTGATGTGGAGAACCAACCCCCCCACTCCTCCGCAGGGCCAGCCCTGGGCTAAGCGGTAGAGTGTGCTGTCGTTGTACCCCCAGTCCCTCACAAGGTGTAGCGTACCATCCTCGCCTACCCATGGCCTGCCTCTTCTTGACCTTCCCACACACGCTCACTCTGCAGCACACCTGACTTGGTGGTTGATTCATCCCTACAGGGCCTGCCCCCAGCCAAGGAGGTAACAACTAGCAGGTGCTCACGCTGCGATGAGTTACGCGTGTGTCAGGCACCCAGCTGCATTTTAACAAGGCCTTTTTTGGAGACAGCGCCTTCCCCGAGGGTGGATGGAAATTTCAAGCACTATGGCAGTCTAGGTGGGGTGGGAATGGAGGGATATTTTTGAATAGAGAGGTTCTTGGGTGCTTTTCAAATCATCCCAGAAAGGAAGGAAGCTGCCTATTACAGATTTACACCCTCATCCAAAAAATCTGAAGCCAGATGTGTTTCAGAATTCAGAATTTTGGGGGTGTTAGCATATACCTTATAAGAACATCCCCAGTGTGATCTGAGGCTGATAAATAAACACATTAATATTCACGTGAAGTGGGCCGAGTATTGTATGTTGTACCACCAGATGAGTTTCAATTGGGTCGGGTTTTGCTGGCAAAGTAACGTTTGGTTATTACAGCTTTTAGGATTTCAGAATTGCAGCTAAGGAATTGTGCACTGGTAATTACTAACAATAGTACACTTTTATTGAGCACTAATAGTGTGCCAGGCACTATGCTAAAGGAACACTTTACAGATATAAACTCATTTACTCCTGCCATCAACCTGTGAGGTAGGAATTATTAGTATCCCCTGCTTCACCAATTCCTACTACTAAGTCCTACTGAAGGAAACTATTGAGTACGTACCAGGTACCAAGGAGAGAGAGCGAAAAGTCTGTACAGCCCCCACCTCAGGCTACTTAAGTCATGTGAGGGAGGCAGATGGGCACACAGACATGGGTGTGCCCAGGGCTGCGGGAACAGAGGAGGGGTGCCCCTCCAGCCTGCATGCCAGGGAAGGCTCCCTGGGCAAGTGCTGGTCCTGCTCTTTCAGGCAGAGGAGGAAGCCAACCGAGAGGGAACAGGGAGGTCACTAGCACCACTTGTTACTACTAAGTTCACTCATTCAAGGTCAGTGGCTCTCAAGAGCTTTTGAGGTCAAGGTCCCTATGGTCTTCTATTTTCTTTAATGTAGCTCTGTCCTCGCTTCTCTTCTATAGAACACCTATCTCAGCTTTCTCCCAAGACAACATCTATGAAGTTCAGCCTCCACAAGTAGACAGAAAATCTACAGAGATCTTCCAAGCCCACATCCAGGCCAGTCAAGGTATCATGCAGCCCCTGGGGAAAGAAGACACCTCCATGTACCGAGAATACATCAGAAACCGCTACCTGTGAAGAGACAGCAGGTCCCCAGAGTGGCCCAGAGGGGGACCAACAAAGTCCCATTTACTTATGCTCTAACTTGTTTGTCTCATCTTAAAAAGGTAATTTCCCTTCAGTCCTTTACATCAGAAGGCTTTTACTCTTTTTGTAACTGGGGAATTACAAATCATTCGTAGTAAAGAAATGACTGAATATTTTGCTGTCGTTGCCTTTGCTTTATTTTAGAGATACTTTGCTTAGAAATGTGGTTAATCTAGTATCACACCGTCACACTAAAATGTTAACAGGTATTTATTGCGGACCAGCTGTGTGCCAGGCCCTATGGTAGAGTCTGGGAATATCACAGTAAGCAAAATAGGCCAAAATTTTCCTCCCGTGTGAAACGAAGGCAGAGTGTTTTTCTTTGTAGTTAACATTTAAAAAAATTTATTCTGATGGTTATGTTAACTTAATGTCTTGATTTAAAAAATGTGTTCTTTTGAAAGTCCTCGTTCTTAGGAAATAAACACTGAAATATTTATAGATAAAGAGACAAGATGTGAACAAAATGCTCTCCAGTGGTTCAGGGAAAAAATACATGATAAAGCAAATGCAGCAAAATGTTAATAAATGGTAAATCTGGAAAACAGTAAACAGAAGTTCTTTGAACTTCTGTGAATATAAAATTATATCAAAATAAAACATTAAAAATGTATTACTGGGCTTCCCTGGTGGCGCCGTGGTTGAGAGTCTGCCTGCCGATGCAGGGGACACGGGTTCATGCCCCGGTCCGGGAAGATCCCACATGCCGCGGAGCGGCTGGGCCCGTGAGCCATGGCCGCTGAGCCTGTGCGTCCAGAGCCTGTGCTCTGCAACGGGAGAGGCCACAACAGTAAGAGGCCCATGTACCGCAAAAAAAAAAAAAAAAAATTTATTACTCTGCATAGCTTTTATGGTGAGCAGTTGCATTACATAATTTGATGTCTAGTCAGGGTTGACATGCCATGTATACGTATGGTTTGCTCTCCACAGCCAAATATAATGTGGACAACTTTCTGCATTTTCTGACAGTTTTATACAAATGATTTGACATTATGTCTATGCTTTTTTTTTTTTTTTAAATAAAACAAGTTCTCAGTTTTTCCTTCTCACAAATAAAATAAAGAAAACCAAGCCATCTAAAGGGATCAGCCTTTTGTCCTGATGTTCAGGAGGAAAAGAAAGTTATCTAGTTATTACAGAGTATAACTACTCATGATGTGTAACACTGCTTGCTGTAAGTCTGCTTGCGTGACCTTTAAGGTATCACCAACCCCGGGATTCTGGGATTCTATGCAGTGTCCTGTGTTGCAGATAAAATTCACAGATGGTTTTGACCGATGCCATCGTAAAGTCAGGATTAAAGGATGATGAAACAATTGGCAAGAGGAGTTTTGGTTGGCACAGTTTGGATATTGTTGGGCTGCACCCCGCAGGCCTGCAAGGCCTGTATAGGTCCAGCTTCAAGACTGAAGAAAGCCTGGAGTCAGCGACAGAGACGTCAATGATTTCACAGATAGGGGGAGCTTACACATCTGAAGCAAGGTTCCGGAGTGACACCCCACCACGTGGGCCTGATGGCAGGCAGGACGTGGTGGCAGTCTTTGCTCCCAGGGAGGGGAGCTGTTACCAGTTATAGGGGGAATTGATGTCACGTGGCTCATCGGTTACCAGAGAAACGAGCAGAAGGGCAGGCCCCTCACCACCCCTTTGATAAGCTATCAGGTGGAGCTGTCCTAATCTAAAGACTAGAACAGTCGCCGGCCGCTGCGAGGTTCGGGGGCAAGTATGTAGGAAGGGCGGTCATGTGAGTAGGGGGTAGGTGAGACAGGCTCTGGTGGAGCGGGGGACGTACAGAGAGCAGGAGATCAGCCACCTTGGGCAGCCTGCTCGTACGCTCCCCCTCTGCATACCCTGCACAACGCTAACAATCTTGGTCCAGCCCTCTTCTGCGACATTCCTGGGGTCAGGTATGTGGCAGGGATGGGGGCGGTGGCCGGTGGGGGGGGGGGACCTGCAACCAGATACCACGATACAGTACAGGCAGCTGCCGCCAAAGAGAATCGAAAGCAAGATAGTACCTAGTATGCTAAGAACAGTCATTCGCCAGGATGTGGGCAATTTTGGAGCCAAGCACTTACCAGGTCAATGGAGAGGGAGTCATTGTAGCTGCGCCCTATCCAGTTACCAGAAAGGTAAGGCCACCCCTGGTTTTCACAGACCCAGACGCACCCTCATGGGGAGGGGAAGGCCCAGCTCTAAAACATTCTGGTGGCCTAGCCGGGAGTCAGCACAGTTACAAGTGTGCCACCCCATGTTATGTTCAGTGCCACTAGGGGTGGACCCATTAGGTCTTTCCAAACAAAAAATAATTAATCCCACTAGTCGGACTTATGTGTCCAGAAGCCAGCCTATTCCACTCCACATTGCACAGTCCAGGGAGGCTCACGGGCAGTCACCCTGGTAAAACGTCTGATTCGTGGTATGGTAACATTTACTGACAGGGGTCT
Organism: Delphinapterus leucas; assembly: GCF_059928025.1. Classification (NCBI taxonomy): domain Eukaryota; kingdom Metazoa; phylum Chordata; class Mammalia; order Artiodactyla; family Monodontidae; genus Delphinapterus; species Delphinapterus leucas. The sequence goes on from NC_143140.1 coordinate 47,371,652, forward strand.
TTCTGACATACTGGCGTGCAGACAGGAAGATGTTCAGTCTTCCCCCCCCCCCCATTGTCAGTCATCCCCACACGGTTGCATTAGCTGGGTCAATTTTTCATGGAAGTCCAGAGGGAGAGGAAGACGACAACAGTATCTCACTGTAGACCCAGCAATTAGACTCATTTCACAGTGAGGCCATTGTTGATGCTCAGCCCTTGAGTAGACTTCCTCTGCTCAGGGCGAAATGTAAGCCATCTAACACCCAGGGGAGATCATGACAATTAAGCAATATACAAACAGTAACTGCATTCTGAGCGCCTGTGGTTTCTGTCCTGGTCTGCAACACAGTTCAGAAAACTCAGGTTTTCAGTAATACAGGAATGAGTCTAAAATCACATTCACAATAACCACATAGTTTTACCCTTGTAACAACCACAGCTACTCCATTTTGACTTTCAAATGCCTTCCCCTCCTTAGTGGCCAAAGTAGATGTTCAACGCATGTTCAGTAGGCCACGAAACAGGCCACTGTGTTCAGTAAAGTTTAAGTTAAACCATGTGTAAACCTGAATGGTTTCCCCATACCTCCACATGTGAAGATTTTTCCATAATTTCCCCTTTTGATTGCAGAACTTTCGATAGCCCAAAGTACCTATCCCACAAAGCCAGGGTGAATTGCTGCCTGCCTGCCCTAGGTCCAGATCATGTCCCTTTGTGTTAGACCTCCTTTATATTTGCCTAGTTATCCACGTTGGGGAAAAACTGATGAGATATGAACAAGCTCAGAGGTAGTTGATGCAGAATTCGAGGCTATACATTTTACCAATTATTGAATTGTTACACAAGCAGACTTACAGCAAGCAGTGTTACGCATGAGTAGTTATACTCTAATAACTAGATAATTTTCTTTTCCTCCTGAACATCAGGACAAAAGTGTGGCTAATGCAATAACTTTCATAAATCTAGACCTCAATTAGCAGAACTAGAATTTAACTTCCACTGAAACACAATATTTTTCTCTCTAAAACTACCCTTATTTCCACCAGGCACAATCAAATCAAGACTAATTTGCTTGCAAAATAAGTCTGGTCAGTTGACCACATAGGCTCCTCCAAACTGGCTGTGGTAGAACTCCTCAGAAGGAGGACTGCATTCCCAAAAGGCTTCTCAAAGCCAGGAAAGCCATGCCAAAGGCCTGCCATCAGACTCCACCTCAGTGGATTTCTCTCTTCTAGAGGTCCCAAAATACCGAGATTCCTGCACATGCCAGGAGACAGTCTTTCCCATTCACCTGATTAGGCTGCTCAGAACTACGAGTCTCCAGTTTCTGGAGGGATCAGGCAGAGAGAAAAGCAATACGTTTCAATTCTACCCACAGGTGTAGTTTACCAAATTGCCGTAAGTCATAACTAACTTGAGGGGAAGGGTTTCCCTATATCTAGAAAACAGAGATCAATCCAGTAATATTCCAGACAAAACCCATAAAAATTTTAACGATATCCACCAGTTCACTCAGTAACCAATCCTTCCATTAACTTTTTATGAAGCCATCAGGTTTTCCATTAGGATTCTCTCATTTTTTAGCCAGTTCAGCAGTATGATCTGAAATTTATCAGAGACCTCTACTTGTCAAAAGTTCTTCTTATGAACCTTCTTGAAGATGAAGCACTTTTTGCAAAAACATCAGAGTACAACAATAACTGTCTATAAACGACAAAAGACTTAAAAAGGCATGGTTAAACACCCGATTACAATGTAATTGATAAAGAAACTTTATTACAGTAACTAGAATTATAACTGATTGTAATCTTAACCCTGAAAAGCCTTAATCTCTGGCAAAAACCAAGAAGCAGGTAATTGTGGACTGTTTTGTCATCCCCACATTTCCTGATTGCAAGACTTATGCCTTAGTCTTCCTATTCTAAGAAGGCAAAAGTAGGTCACTTAGACACACCCAGCAATTAATGTTCCAGTACTTTATCCTATTGGAAGTGACCCAGATAGTCAATGAATTCTCTTCATTTAACTTAGTTTAGTTTTAAGATACCCAAATCTGGACAGACTATTTTAGACAGACATTCCAAAAACATGATTATTCCTATAGAGTTTACCTAGAGGCTCTTACCTCATTTACATTTGCTTTAAATGTCATATCAAGTTATTTTACTTGCTGACAAATTCGCAACAGATATAAGGTCTTACTTGACCTCTAGTAAACCTAGTTACAACAACAATATTATACTTACCATTCATAACTCTAAAGATAAGCCTATATTAATGAAACCAACAAGCTTAAACTAGTTTTAATACCAGGTATCCATTCAGTACTGAATATTTCCCAGATCACGTGCACCTGAAATTCATTATGGCTAGTTTCCTTTATATCTCTGAGAATTTATATAAGTGCTTATTTTCTTTTAAGCCAAATAAATAGAGCTCATCCACACACCAGTCTTGGTAATGTCATTTGGAGGCAGAGACACATCATATTTATAAGGTATACATGGACATATGTATATCTATATAGACATCTCACAGTTTTCCTTCTAGCATTTAAAATGGTTTTTTTTTCTCTTCACTCTCAGGGATCAGATGATTAAATTTCCTGAGAGCCCAGATAGATCATTTACATCTCAAAGGCACAAAAGAAATATCAATTCCTTCTAGAACGCTAACTTACTCTAAGGGCATATGAAAATTTAGAATGTCAAAAGAGTCCCATCTTGGACATTTTCAGGGATTTTTTTCCCCTAAATAGCCAATTCAGTTTAAACAAATGACAGTAATAGACAATAATACGTATCATTCACTCACATTTACATGCCTCATTTTCAGAGGAACATGAATCAGCATTCAAGTTAACCTTCACCTCAGCTGTTAGCTCAGCCTCTGTGGCTTTTCTTAATATAAAAAGCAATAGCCAACCCACAGCTTGCTGCCACCATCTTATTGTCTAACCGTTTTCCCCACTGTAGTTGTTGCCAGAGCTGCTCCAGGGCTTTGCTCAAAACCCATCAACCCCCCTCCCCACCTTTAGCAGGAGTGTCCTTGTTCACAACCCTCCAACCCCTGCTTTAGCAAAACTGTCCTTACTCAAAACCTGCCAGCCCCCATCACCTTCAGAAGTTAACATAAATCTTTAAGTTAAAGGGTCCAGAGATAAGGAAGCTACAAACAAAAAAACCCAGATGGAACCAGCTGAGACCAAGATTGCAATGAATCTGACCTCCAACAGGTGCTGAGTCTCATTATATGTTGATTTTACTACATTAGCGTATTAAATGACATCTACCAGAGGCCATGATTGGACATTAAGGACCAAAAAAGGATAAAAAGGAGGTGGTACCCCACTCCTTCAGAAAGAGCCATGCCCCCTCCCTGGAAGACTAATGCATATGCCTCCCTTTCATTAGCCTCACTCCTCCTCCCTTTGTATTTACTCTTTAAAATTAAATAATTTTCACCAGGTGGGTGAGAAGTTGATCTGTGAACTAAGTTCTGCTTCTCCATTCTTTGGCCACTGAATAAAGCTTATAATGTGTGGATCTCAGCTTCAGATTTGTTATTCGCCTATTCGAACCCAAACAGAAAAAGAACCCTCCCTTGCCAAGACAGCCTCAGCCGGGCTAGAGCTCAAGCAGGGTCCATACAACTTAATTTGGTAACAAATGTTGGTGCCCAACGTGGGGCCCATTCCATCAGGTAACTCAGGGCTTACTCGCTGACTCAGGGCCAACAAAGCTGGCTAAATAACTGGGCAGTTGGCCCCAATTCGCAACCTCTGGGCCAGTGAGGGCTCCTAAATTTAGCCTGAGGTCGAAAAGCAGCCATGGATCAAGTGGAGTGCTCCGCAGGTAGACACCCCCTCCCCTGGCACATCTATAGCAAGGATGCTTGCTACCAATTGAGGTAGTGTCCAAGGGCCACCCAACACAGGGGGCCCCGACCACACTTCAGCTGATAAAGCCAAGATTGGTTGTAGGGATTAGCTGACTAAGGGAAAGCATCTTGGCCATCTAGTTGGAACCAGACCTCTGTCCAGAGAACTGGACTGGGTGGTTGGTTGTCTAAATTGAGCCAGTCCTCTGGTGAGGGGCGAGGTGACATACAATTGGTCATCTGGTTGTACCAGTTCCCTGTAAGGGGATTGCACTGGACATGAAGCCCTCCAGAGGGCATCATGCAGTAAGAATATCTCGTTGTTTTGTGTGTGTGACCTAAGCCCTAGTCTCTGTTTTTGATGCAAGTGAATCTTCAATCTCTGTTCTATGTGGTTTTGTTTGTCCTAATGCTCTTGGCAATACTTGCTGCATCTGTGGGCACAGGCTGGGCACTTAAAGGCCACTAGGAGACTCACCACCAAAAAGACTCCCGTGAAAGTAAAATTGGTCACGGACCAGGGTAGATTATCATTAGGCAGCCTGCTGGCCAGAAGCAAATGTCCGTGTAAGCAGGCACACTGTAAAACACTCACAGCCCCAGCCCCTGAGGTGTTCCAACCTCTAGGGTATAGTAAAAACTGCAAGAGCATGTCTTCTGTGTTGGTTCATCTTGCCCTAACTTGCCATCCCAAGGCAGGGTATATGTCTCTGTCAGATAGGTCTTTCCACACTATCCTTCATCACAGATGCCTAGGGATCCCTCCTGAGACAGATCCTTTAAAAATCCTTGTTTTTGCTAGATTTCAGGAAAATCACTTTGCCTGGCTGGGGAAGGAAGATGAGGACCCCCGCATTGTCGAAAGTCCGTGGATCCTTGTAGCTGAGAGTGTAGAGAACTGGACACATGCCAAATGTTCATTCAGTCTCCCTACCTGATTACCCGTAACTGAGCAGGGACAAGCCCTTTTTGAACAAGCTTCCTTGACTGCCGGAGAGGCTCTCTGGGCAATTTATCTGATTAGAGATCCCTTATTTCCCACTCGCCCTTCACCCTATCTCTGGGGGCTGCTCCCTGAAAGCACTCACTCACATCAGGTATCTCCTCCAGCCCCACGGTGGGTCTGGGAACATCTAGTTGCTGACTTAAGAGGGGACTTTGTAACTAAGGCCCTCTTAGACAGCATCACCCCTTTCAGCCCCTGCAAAGATTTGGTTCAGATTTCCGTTAGAGCGCCTAGACAGCTTGGTGTGGGCCAGATCTTGTGGGATCCGCATTGCCACCAACCCTAGGAAGAGACCACTGAGAAGTTGGAAACAGACTAAAAATAACAACTCCCCAGTATGGGTAACCAAGCCTCTATCCTGGCAAAAGAGCCACTAGGGTGCATTCTCTGTAACTGGAAATTATTCTAGTACCACCCACTAACAAAGAGACAGCTTATTTTCTTTTGCAGCACCATATGGCCCCGACGTAAATTGGAGGATAGAGAAAGTTGGCCAACCAACGGCTCTCTAAACTCTAAAATGGACCTCTATTGCCAGTGTTTAATGAAAAATGGGATGATCAACACCTATTTATGATAAAAAGTCTCCAGAAAGTGGGCTTAGAGGGAACCTACCTCAACATAATAAAGGCCATGTATGACAAAACTACAGCTAACATCATACCCAATGTGAAAAGCTGAAAACATTTCATCTTAGATCAGGAACAAGACAAGGATGTCCACTCTTACCACTTTTTTTGAACATAGTGTTGGAAGTCCTAGCTACAGCTATCAGAAATAAAAGAAATCCAAGTTGGAAAAGAAAACTGTCACTGCTTGCAGATGATATGACACTATACATAGAAAATCCTAAAGATGCTACCGGAAAACTACTAGATCTCATCAATGAATTTGGTAAAGTTGCAGTATACAAAGTTAATACACAGAAACCTCTTGCATTCCTATACACTAACAACGAAAGATCAGATTAAGGAAACAATCCCATTTACCATCACATCAAAAATAATAAAATGCCTAGGAATAAACCTACATAAGGAGGAAAAAAACCTGTACTCAGAAAATAAGATACTGATAAAGAAATCAAAGATGACACAAACAGATGAAGAGATATACCATGTTCTTGGATTGGAAGAATCAATATTGTGAAAATGACTATACTACCCAAAGCAATCTACAGATTCAATGCAATCCCTAACAATTACCAAGGGCATTTTTCACAGAATCAGAACAAAAAACTTTACAGTTTGTATGGAAACACAAAAGACCCCAGATAGCCAAAGCAATTTGAGAAAGAAGAACAGAGCTGGAGGAATCAGGCTCCCTGACTTCAGACTATACTACAAAGCTACAGTAATCAAGACAGTATGGTACTGGCACAAAAACAGAAACATAGATCAATGGAACAAGATAGAAAGCCCAGAGATAAACCCATGCATCTATGGTCAGCTAATCTATGACAAAGGAGGCAAGGATATACAGTGGAGAAAAGACAGTCTCTTCAATGAGTGGTGCTAGGAAAACTGGACAACTACATGTAAAAGAATGAAATTAGAACACTCCCTAACACCATATACAAAAATAAACTCAAAATGTTTTAAAGACCTAAATGTAAGGCTGGATACTATAAAACTCTTAGAGGAAAACATAGGCAGAACACTCTCTGACATAAATCACAGCAAGATCTTTTTCAATCCACTGCCTAGAGTAATGAAAATAAAAACAAAAATAAACAAATGGGACCTAATTGAACTTCAAAGCTTTTGCACAGCAAAGGAAACCATAAACAAAAGGACAACCCTCAGAATGGGAGAAAATATTTGCAAACGAAGCAACTGACAAGGGGTTAATCTCCAATATACAAATAGCACATATAGCTCAATATCAAAAACAACCCAATCAAAAAATGGGCAGAAGGCCTAAATAGACATTTCTCCAAAGAAGACATACAGATGGCTAAAAAAAAAAAAAAAAGATGCTCAACATCACTAATTAGAGAAATGCAAATCAAAACTACAATGAGGTATCACCTCACACCAGTCAAAATGGCAATCATCAAAAAATCTAGAAACAATAAATACTGGAGAGGGTGTGGAGAAAAGGGAACCCTCCTACACTGTTGGTGGGAATGTGAATTGGTACAGCCACTATGGAGAACAGTATGGAGGTTCCTTAAAAAACTAAAAATAGAGCTACAATATGACCCAGCAATCCCACTTCTGGGCATATATCCAGAGAAAACCATATAATTCAAAAGGATGCATGCACCCCGATGTTCATTGCAGCACTATTTACAATAGCCAGGACATGGAAGTAAACTAAATGTCCATAGACAGAGGAATGGATAAAGAAGATGTGGTACATATATACAATGGAATATTACTCAGCCATAGAAAGGAACAAAATAATGCCATTTGCAGCAACACGGATGGACCTAGAGACTTTCATACAGAGTGAAGTAAGTCAGAGAGAGAAAGACAAATATCGTATAATATCACTTACATGTGGAATCTAGAAAAATGGTACAGATTAACTCATTTGCAAAGCAGAAATAGTCACAGATGTAGAAAACAAACTTATGATTACCAAGAGGGGCAAGGGGGGTGGGATGAATTGGGAAATTGGGATTGACATATATACACTACTTTATATAAAATAGATAACTAATGAGAACCTACTGTATAGCACAGGGAACTCTACTCAGTGCTCTGTGGTGACCTAAATGGGAAGGAAATCTAAAAAAGGGGATATATGTATAACTAATCCACTTTGCTGTACAGCAGAAACTAACACAACATTGTAAAGCAATTATACTCCAATAAAAATTCTAAAATTTTTTAATAAAATAGGATGAGATCCCCTATGTCCAATTTTTCATGGCACTTAGCCAAAACAAGGGCCTCCATAAAAATTGTGAGGCTAGCTCAAATATCACTCTCCCATCATTGGAATCTTAGCCTGAGGATCCGCTTGACTTCCTCCCTCTGCCAAGGATAACTGCCTCACATTCCAACAGTTCACCCAAGACTCCTGAGTCATCTACATCTACCCCTACCTCTCCTGAATCCCCAACGTCCTCTACTCCCTCAAATTCACCACTTCCCTACCTGGTGCCCCCTCCTCCTCCCAACAGGTGAGCCCCCCTCCCTGACTCTCCCACCTTCATTTCTCAGTGGGCCTCCCTCAGGGACTAGTCCAATGCACACCCACAGCAGCGTTCAGTACCAGCCCTCTGGAATAAATAAGCTATCCCCCTTCAGGAGGCCCCCAATGGAGAGGGCAGACTCACCACCATTTATGTACCCTTATCTTCTTCAGATCTATACAACTCGATCGATCCAAGGGTTTACAGGAAGACCCTGTGGGAGTCCTTAATTTAGTCCAGGGAATATCCCACTCATTTCCCCACTTGAGCAATGTCCAAACCCTCCTAAGCATCTTATACTCTGGGGAAGAAAAGGCACTGATCATAACTGATGCAAGGGAGGAAGCTGATAAGACCAATCAAAATAATGTGGGGCATGCTGTATACCAGCCTGGAGTCCAGGCCATTCCTGACACGGACCCTGGGTGGGACCATCAAGAGCAAAGCGGTCAGCAGCACCTCACACATTTCAGGGATTTGATTCTTAAGGGCATTCATTCAGCTGGAAAGAAACCCATAAACTGGAGTAGGGTTCAGGGAGTCATCCGGGGATGGAAGGAAAATCCCTCGGCCTTTCTTGAGTGCCTAAGAGAGTGCCTCTGAGCTACACAATGTAAAGCTGGAGTCAGGGGAAGGGCAGGCCATTTTAAGTCCCGTTTCATTTCCCAGAGCACCCCAGACATTAAGAGAAAATTACAAAAGTTGGAGATAGAGCCCACCACGTCCACTTCCCGGCTGGCAGAATCAGCATCTTGGGTGTTCAACAACCGGGATCCGGAGGCTGAGGCAAAGGGAGATACACGAGAGCAACGAGCTGTCAGTTCTCTGGCCTCAGTGATTCAGGGTCAGTGGACCACCCAAGGATGACGTCCCCCTCCCCAAAGGACCCTGTGATGTCTACGAGTTGCCCCAGGTTTTGAAGACCATATGCACAAGGGAGAGAACGGCTTCAAGCCAATCAGTGGGCACACTGCATGGAGGAGGGCCACTGGAAGGGGAAGGCCCCAAATGTCTCAGAAGGATACTAAGTGGACCACCATGTCCTGGTCCATCCTCACTGGTAGCACACATAAAAGAAGAGGAGGACTGAAGGGCCCAGGATCTCCTCAGAGTGCCCTGGAAATTACCCCCGAGGAGCCCTGGCTGACCCTGACTTAGGGGGTAAAAAGTTTGACTTTATAGTTGACACAGGGGCCACCTACTCAGTCTTGAATACCTGACAAGGCAAAATGACCAAAGATAAAGATAATGGGAGTGGAAGGGAAGCCACAGGAGCACAATTTTATAGCGCCCCTTGAGTGTGATTTGGAAGGGAAAATGTTATCTTACTCTTTCTTATGTGTCTCGGAATGCCCAATGCCTGTAATAGCAAGAGACTTACTATATAAATTAGGAGCTACAATTTATCTCAGAGACAAAAACCTTACCGTTGAAATACCTAGAACTCCCTGCCATTCTGTAGCTCTAGCGCTACTGCCCTCTGCCAAGAATAGTGGCTCAATTAACCTTGGGGAGATTAAAACCTCCATTTGGGCCCATGACACCACACTGTGGGCAGAGATCGGAGAGCACCAGTAATTGTTGTCAAGCTGGGACCTGGCTACAATCACCCAAATAAAAGACAATACCCCTTAAGCAAAGAAGCCCTAGGGGCATTAAGCCTATAATAGAAAGCTACTCAAACAAGCGCTCCTTAGACCCCACCAGTCCCCTTGCAACACTCCTATACTGCTGATAAAAAAAACCAAATGGAAAACAGGCTAGTTTAGGACCTCTGAGCTGTAAATGAAGCTATGGAGGAAATTCACCCCATGGTGCCAACCTGTGCACATTACACTCTACCTTAAACCCTGAGAGGATCTGGTATTCAGTATTAGACTTAAAAGACACCTTCTTTTGTGTGCCTTTAGCCCTGAAATCTCAACACACTTTTGCACTTGAATGGCAGGATCCTGGAAACATGACAAAGCAATTGTGCTGGACAGTTCTGCCCCAGGGATTAAAAATTCCGCCACCCTTTTCAGAGAGGTTTTATCTGAGGATCTTGATGACCCTGAGTTAGAACAGGGGTCTATACTTCAATAGTGGATGACATTCTAATCCCCAGCCCCACCAAAGAGCTTTCCCACCATAACACAGTTAACGACGCCTTAAGTCATCTAGCTGAGAGATGATGTAAAGTTTCAAAGGTAAAGGCCCAGATCTCCCTCCAGCGGGTAGAATACTTAGGATTCATAATAGAAAAGGGGCACAGGACATTATCCAAGAAAAGAATTGATTTGCCAGATGTCACCCCCTTGTATGAGAAAACAGCTCCGAGATTCCCTGGGGATGGCTGGGTTCTGCTGCATATGGATCCCCAACTTTGGATTAATTGCTAAGCCCTTGTATGATTAAAAGGGAAGGACCTTGACCCTTTTGAGTGGACCCCCAATTGTGACCAGGCATTCCCGGAATTGAAAAACCATCTCACGGGAGCCCCAGCATTAGCTTTACCCGTCCTGAGCCGCTCCTTCCATTTATACATACGTGGGAGGGAAGGAACGGCCCTTGGGGCGCTTACACAAAAACTGGGACCTCTGACTCAGGTTGTAGCCTATTTTTTTAAACAATTGGACCAAACTGCTAAAGGAGGGCCCCCATGCTTACAGGCTGTACCTGCTACTGCTCAGCTTCTCAGAGAGGCTAACACATTAACCTTCGGACAGCCTCTGACCATCTGGAGCCCACACTACCTCCAACCCCCCATGAAGGAAAGGGGAGCAGATTGGTTATCCCCTGGTCAAAGGCTCCAAGTCCAAGCCATGCTTCTAGACAACCCCCTGTGACTCTGAGGACCTGTAACATCCTTAACCCCACCCCCTTGCTACCTCAGACAGGTCCAAAATTAACTCACGATTGTGAGGAAGTTACAGAACAGGTTTACTCCAGCAGGCTTGACTTAAAGAGCTCCCCTAGAGAGAATGCAGAATTGGAACGGTTCACTGGGGGGGGGGGGCGGGGGGGCTGGAGATTACACAACACGCCAAAGTACGCGGCAGGTATTTACTGTAGAGGCCATCAAAAGGGAGCAGCAGAAATAATAAAAGGCAATAACAGAGCAGACACAGCAGCTAAAACTAACAGCAGAGGGTGGGGACAGACTTCACTCCTACCGGCTCCCCCCAGGCCCTAAACTCCTACAGTCCCATATACACCCCAAAAGAAAGAAAAAAGTCTTTGAGATGGGGCTATTTTAAAGGCCCAGGATACCTGGGATGGATGGTTAAGGATCATGGGCAGCCGTTCTTTCCGTCAGCTTTTGCACTCCAAGCCCTCCAGGAAGCTCACCAGAGCACACACTACGGGCAGGAGGCCCTATATCAATGGCTCATCAAATCCATGACTACACCCAGTTTCTGAAGTCTCCTTAAACAGGTGGTTGAAGCTTTCCCTATCTGCCTCCAGAATAACTCCAACACTCACTCCCGCCTGCAAGGTCAAGGGAGTGACCCCCACCCAGTACAGAGGCACATAACCAGGTCAGGACGGGCAAATTGTTTACAGTCATGCCCCAGCCATGAGGAAATTTTTGATATTTGCTGGTTTTGACTGACAGCTCCGGCTGGTTGGAGGCACTCCCCATCCGAACTGAGACTGCCTTGGAGGTCTCTAAGGCCCAAGAAAATAATCCCTGGATTTGGGCTCCCTAAATCCATTCAAAGTGATAATGGGCCCGCCTTTACTTCTCAGATTACTAAGGGAGTCTCTAGAACCCTAGGAATAAAATGGAGTTTACACTCCGCTTAGAGACCACAATCCTCAGGAAAAGCAGAAAGAACAAATCAAACTCTCAAAAGAAATTTAGTCCAACTATGTCAAGAGATTCATCAGCCCTGGGTCTCCCTTCTCCCCATAGCACTTTTGAGAATGCAAACAGCCCCTAAAGGAAAGCTCAGGTTAAGCCCATACTAGATCATGTATGGGAGGCCCAATCCCAAAGGACCTGGCACAAAGCACTCTGAAGTGCCATCGCTCTAACCAGTCTTGCTGCCACTGCCCCTATCAAATGCCCCTACCTAAGGGAGGAAATGGCAATAACACACTGGGGCTACACTGGACTCTGAGCAATGCTGCTTCCATTACCCCACAATTTAAGTGCCCTGGGATCGACACCTACGGAAAACTCGCCCATTGGTGCCCTCTGGACTAATTCCACGGATACACACAAGAACCAGATGGGAGACGCACTTATTGGGGAGGGAAAATGCCCATTGTCTGGCATTTAGTATGTGGCCCTCCTGAGGCCAGGGGAAAAGCCACTAGTTAAGAATCCCCCAGTGACCCCTGCTATGCAGGTGGGCCTTTCTCCCCACACTGCAAGGAAACCCCCCCTTGGGCTAGCCACTTAGGGAGGTGGTTCAACTCCTCAGAAGTGCACCAGGCACGTGCTCCCCCTGGGTACCTGTTCCTTTGTGGCCCGAGAATAAACCAATTGCCCCGTGAGAACAACCCCAACTCCTCCTTCCCTTCTCCAGGATGGGGTCTAGCCTATCCTTGCTTAGATAATGCCCAATTTGGGGGACAATGGATGCTAGGCCAGCTAAGTTCTCGGAACCTAGTATCAGAACCTAATATCACTCAGCCCCGATATAAAAGGGCAATAGGACTCATTCTGGCAGGAGTAGGGATTGCTCTTGTACTGGTGGCCCCCTAGGGAGGTTTCACTTACCATGAAATCACTTTACAAAATCTCACACGGGGCCTTTGAGGACTTGTCTAAAAATAGAGGGGATGCCTTACAAGGACTCTGAACTTCTTTGGACTCACTAGCAAACGTTGTCTTGATAGTAGGCTAGCCCTTGACTATCTCCTGGCTGACAAACGGGAGGGGGTGTGTGTGTGTTAATATGCTGCACATGTTAATAACTCTGGTCACATTGAGGTAAACATAAAAAAGATATATGAGCAAGCTCAGTGATTACACAGATATAGCACACAAGGTCCAGATCCAAGCTCTGTCTAGAATATGGTCAAACAGAGCCTCTGCAGTTTAACTTGGTTTCTTCCATTTCTAGGCCCACTAATTGCTATTATCCTCCTACTTACTTTTGGGCCTTGCCTCCTTAACTGCCTTATCAACTTCATTAGCAAACAGTTTGAAGCCATCAAACTTAAGATGATACTAACACAACGGTACCAGCAACTGGGACTGCAGCTGGGTGACAATCAGACATATTTTAGGCTAGTGAGGTAATAGTTCTGCTCCTCTAATCCAGGGGAAAACTGCACCCATGTTCAACAGGAAGCAGCTTCAGAAGACAGACTTTCGCCCAAGCAAGGTCCTGGAGTGACACTCCACCCTGTGCGGCAAACAGCGGCAGGACAGAGCAGAACAGGGCGCGACTTGGCGGCAGCTTTTCCTCCCAGGGGTAGGGGGAGGTTACCACTTATAGAGGGAATTGATGTCAGGTTGGCTCATGAGTTACCAGGGAAACTAACAAAGGGGCATGACCCTCACCACCCCTTTGAAAAGCTATCAGGTGGAGATATTCTAATAGATTAGAACAATCACCAGCTGGGTCGGGGGCAAGTATGTAGGAAGGGCAGTGCCCCTCAAGAATGAGGAGCAACAAGGAAATATTTGTTGCCAGAGCTGCTCCAGGCTCATAAACCCATCAACCCTCACATTTAGCAGGAATATCCTTGCTCAAAACCTGCCAACCCCCCTCCCCACCTTTAGCAGGAGTTAACATAAATCCTTAAGTTAAAGGGTCCAGAGATAAGGAAGCTACAAACAAAAAACCCCAGATGGAACCAGCTGGGACCAAGATGGCGACAAATCTGACCTCCAACAGACCCTCAGTCTCATTATACATCGATTTTACAACATTAGCGTATTAAATGACACATCTACCAGAGGTCATGATTGGACGTTAAGGACCAAAAAAGGATAAAAAGGGGGTGGCACCCCACTCCCTCGGAATAAACCCTGTCCCTTCCCTGGTAGATTAACACATATGCCTCCCTGTCATTAGCCTCAATCCTCCTCCCTTTGTCTTTACTCTTTAAAATTAAATCCCTCTCTCCAGGTGGGTGAGAAGTTGATCTGTGAACTTAGTTCCAGCTTCTCCATTCTTTGGGCACTGAATAAAGCTTGTGCTGTGTCCTTCTCACCTTCGGTTTTGTTATTTACCTACTCGAACTCGAATGGAAAAAGAACACTGCCTTGCCGAGGCAGAGAGCCTTGGCCAGGCTAAGGCCCGAGCAGGGTCCCTATTACTTAATTCGGTAGCATAATTGCGGCCAACATCTCCCCAAGAGCGTTGGGGTGTCTATGAGCTCTCCGTACTCGGCGCACCCCACTCATCAAGGACAGCCACGACGGGGCCCCACAAACTAGTGGACAGCCACCCCAGAATGCCCCCTGGAACTTTTGGGCCCCCCCCATTAGTGGACGCTCCCACAGGTTTCCAGTCCCCATCCTTATTTCCCAATATCTCGGCACTCACAGGAGTCTCCTCAGTCCCCTGGTTGCTCCACCAGTTGTTGGGCTGGACTCCACAGGCCTGCAAGGCCTGTACTGGCCCAGCTTCGAGACCGAATAAAGAGGCCAGAGTCAGCGACAGAGACATCAATGGTTCCATGGAGTGGGGGAACTTACATGTCTGAAGCAAGGTCCTGGAGTGACACTCCACCCTGTGCGGCAAACAGCGGCAGGACAGAGCAGAACAAGGTTCGACTTGGCAGCAGCTTTTCCTCCCGGGAGTAGGGGGAGGTTACCACTTATAGAGGGAATTGATGTCAGGTTGGCTCATGGGTTACCAGGGAAACTAACAAAGAGGCATGACCCTCACCACCCCTTTGAAAAGCTATCAGGTGGAGATATTCTAATAGATTAGAACAATCACCAGCTGGGTCGGGGGCAAGTATGTAGGAAGGGCAGTGCCCCTCAAGAATGAGGAGCAACAACAAGGAAAGGGGGTATTTGTTGCCAGAGCTGCTCCAGGTCTTTGCTCAAAACCCATCAACCCTCACCTTTAGCAGGAATATCCTTGCTCAAAACCTGCCAACCCCCCTCCCCACCTTTAGCAGGAGTTAACATAAATCCTTAAGTTAAAGGGTCCAGAGATAAGGAAGCTACAAACAAAAAACCCCAGATGGAACCAGCTGGGACCAAGATGGTGACAAATCTGACCTCCAACAGACCCTCAGTCTCATTATACATCGATTTTACAACATTAGCGTATTAAATGACACATGAGTATATCAATTGACACATCTACCAGAGGCCATGATTGGACGTTAAGGACCAAAAAAGGATAAAAAGGGGGTGGCACCCCACTCCCTCGGAATAAACCCTGTCCCTTCCCTGGTAGATTAACACATATGCCTCCCTGTCATTAGCCTCAATCCTCCTCCCTTTGTCTTTACTCTTTAAAATTAAATCCCTCTCTCCAGGTGGGTGAGAAGTTGATCTATGAACTTAGTTCCAGCTTCTCCATTCTTTGGGCACTGAATAAAGCCTGTGCTGTGTCCTTCTCACCTTCGGTTTTGTTATTTACCTACTCGAACTCGAATGGAAAAAGAACACTGCCTTGCCGAGGCAGAGAGCCTTGGCCAGGCTAAGGCCCGAGCAGGGTCCCTATTACTTAATTCGGTAGCATAATTGCGGCCAACATCTCCCCAAGAGCGTTGGGGTGTCTATGAGCCCTCCGTACTCACTTGGCGCCCCCCACTCATCAAGAACAGCCACCACGGGGCCCCACAAACTAGTGGACGGCCACCCCAGAATGCCCCCTGGAACTTTTGGGCCCCCTCCGTTAGTGGACGCTCCCACAGGTTTCCAGTCCCCGTCCTTATTTCCCAACATCTCGGCACTCACAGGAGTTTCCTCGGTCCCCTGGCTACTCCACCAGTTGTTGGGCTGGACTCCACAGGCCTGCAAGGCCTGTACTGGCCCAGCTTCGAGACCGAATAAAGAGGCCAGAGTCAGCGACAGAGACATCAATGGTTCCATGGACTGGGGGAACTTACATGTCTGAAGCAAGGTCCTGGAGTGACACTCCACCCTGTGCGGCAGGACAGAGCAGAACAGGGCTCGACTTGGCGGCAGCTTTTCCTCCTGGGGGTAGGGGGAGGTTATCACTTATAGAGGGAATTGATGTCAGGTTGGCTCATGGGTTACCAGGGAAACTAACAAAGGGGCATGACCCTCACCACCCCTTTGAAAAGTTATCAGGTGGAGACATTCTAATAGGTTAGAACAATCACCAGCTGGGTCGGGGACAAGTATGTAGGAAGGGCAGTAATGTGAGAAGGGAGTAGGTGAAGCAGGCCCTAATTGATGGGTGGCCTGATCATACAGATATCTACAGCGATAGCTTGCTGCTATGGTGTGAGATCTCACCGCAGTCTTCCCAAATCCAAGGATACTCCCAAGTTGCAGGGGAGATGTCAGGTTATAGATCAAACGTGGATCTTCATTTTTAAATTTTATTTTTAATATGGCTTCTCCGAGGTCCATCTCCTTATGATAAGAACAGAATCTTCATGAAGCTCTGGAACCTAGGTCTTCTTTCATAACCTTTTTTTTAGCTGTAAAGTAAGGATAATAATCCTAATTGTTGGTGTATTGTGAAGTTTCGAGGTAATGTGTGTAAAACAGGTAGCTGTGGTTCCTGGCACATAAACAACCTTAGCTGTGCAAGGAAAACCTTACAAATTGATAGCAAAGCAAATATAACATTTAACCTCCAGAAAGAGGTCAATGACCGCAAGGAGCATGTAAATGAGGAGAATATATATTACATGAAAGCACTGAAAAGCTAATATGTGATAGAAAGTATAGAGGCTGCTCTAATTTTCAGACTCAAAGAGAAGAAATATGTAACAGTTAAGAGCATGAACTGAGGCCCTCATCACTTACAAGTCACCGTGGGGCTTTGAACAATCACTCACTATCTCTAAGCCTCAATTCTCTCATCTGGTCTAGAGAGTTGTTGAAAGAAATAATATAATACCTGTAACGCATTGGGCATGGTCTACCACACAATAAATATTCACTAAATGTTGGCTTAAGATCACTGATAATGTATAATCACCAGCACTTGCTAACCTGGTACCTGAACATCATCTCAAACCAGGGCCATGTATGCACCCATCATGCCCTAGTCACTGAGAAAGGAGAAGCCTCCCTACTACAGCTGGGCATTGTAGATTTTAATTCTTGAAAACAAGCAATCTGAATGAAATGTGAGACGTAATAGATCATAAGTATCAGCAAAAAATGAGATCCTGTGAAATAAAATTTTGTTGACCATGCTATCACACGTAAGAGCAAAGTGAAAATGTTCACATTAATATGAGTGTGACTCTCCTAGGGGTGTGCATGCGATGGTGAGAGGACATGCTTTTTTTTTTTTCTCATTAGGACATGCTTTCTTAAAGACCCTTTGTATAAATCTAGATGCGTTAGAGGAAACCATGTTTCATTTTGTCAAACCTAGACATGCTTTGGTCTTCGTTGGACTTTTCCATCCTGTATGCTGCTGCCATGCTGTTGGGAAGGCTGGAAGCATCTGGCATGAATGGTCTGGCATAAAAAATCCTTCTTTTGTTTTGTGGCAAAATTCATATGACTGTAATCTGTCCTCAGAAGAGCTTTATTTTAGACTTTGTAGGTCCAAATTGAAATTAATTTACATGAAATCCATTTCTCCATAGAAAAGTGACTCCTCTCAGGATTCAAATAGACTTTGTTCTTTCTTACATGTGCATAAATTAACTGCCACTTGAAGATGAGATTCCGACTTTAGTTCTGCAGGTGGAGAGTTCGAAAATCATCCTGTATCTTACCATGTCTCACCGTAAATCCTTTCTTCCCAACTCAGTTTTCTCCTTCCTAGAGTTTACCAGATGCTGAGTCAGAAGTGTTTTCTCCTTTTGGAAAACAACGTGCGTCACAGTTGTCCTCACACGTGTCTTTGGGGTTGGCTGCTCAGAATGAAATTGCTGGAGTGGCCAGAGAAGGCGAAGCTGGCCTCATGTCCCAAACATGTTGTTCTTGAAATCACGTTTTGCTCTTTTAAAATCAGTTTAAAATACATTCCCTTTTACCGGTTTACCCCCGTGGCATTTTTTATTTGTTATGTTGAGATAAGTATGCTTGTCAGAATCTCTCCTGCCTGACAAACAATAAAGCTAACTGATGATTGTTATGGTTAAATAAATCCTTCATTGAAAGAAGAATGATCTGTTTTACCTCCTTATTGAGACTTAACTCCGTCCCTTTGGAAGAGGTGATGGACTGTTTTGGAAGCTGCACACATTGCCGTGTGCTCCCAGGTAGGTCAGGTGTCTCTGTCTGCACATGAGCAGCTTTCTTCAATAGACTCTTGATTCCCCTCATCATTTCCAGAAGCTGGAGGGCCATTAACTAATAAAGAACAGCAAGCTATCATTTAACTCTTGCTACCCCTACACAAAGTATTTTTATGGATTCATTTCTTCAGTATATTCATCTGAGTGGACTCCCGTGTAACTGCCATCCAATTGGTAAATAAAACTGTAGTCTGAATTGATCCTCGGTAGTTGAAGAAGACTTGCATCACAAAGAAAACTACAAAATGAAACCACTTGTATTAGTTTATAAAGAGAGAAAAGGACTGGAAAATAGGATTTGCTAAACTAGGCAGCAGCCAAGATGTTGGTCAAAAGCAAGAGAGACATGACATGGATAATGGGGAGAGGATCAAAGATACTGTTGCCTCAAGATTAGTTGCAGAAACAAGGAAAGTGCTTCAGTCTGCATTTTCTTTACTGCTAAAGAGCAAGTCATTCTGGCACTCCCTTAACACAACCATTTTTTCTTTTAAAATGGGAATTATAATTTGAAAACCAAGTTTTCTTCTCTCCCTTGTCCTTCTCCCCATTCCCCAATCATTGTATTTTAGAAGTGTCTGGGATGACGATAAAATTAACTGTCTGGTCCCAGGGTAGCAGAATATCTAAGACAGGTACATCCCAAAGATCCTGCGTTCAGGCAACAATGGCGTAGTCCTATCACCTCTGGCTACAGTAGCTAGATGGGGCTCTGGGTGATCTCCTGTGGGGAGGGAGTACATGCTTAAATTTGTTTGGGAGATCTCTGGCTTATGTCAGAAGATGTTTCTGGAAGTGGATGGAGGAAGGAAGGTTTGTGTGTGTGCTGGGCAGCTAGTATGTGCCTGCTGTTTTGTCTAGTGTGTCCCTTCTTCTGAGGGGTGCCCACCCTTCACACCAAGCACCTCTATCCCTCCTTCTGCCCCAGAGTCGACAGGGCAGGGCAGGGGAGTGAGATGAAATTCCACTCCTCCTTTCTTCCTTTTCTTGAATTTATTGAGCACCAGCAGTGTGCTTGGAGCAATGTGAGCTGCTGGAGTTTAATGAGTTAAGGGTGAGGAAGGCCGTTCCTTGTCCTGAGGAGCCTACAGCATAAAAGGAAAGACAGATGTGTAAACAACCTCGTACAAAATGATTTCTCAAAATCATGGCTCTGCACCAAGCTGCTGGGGCCCAGAGGAGGGTGTAACTAACTTCTAGGGTAATGAGGAAATTTTCCCTGAAGTTGGTTTTAAGAGAATGAGTAAGGGTAGCAGAGAGGGCATTCAAAAGAACCATGGAAATAAGGAGTACAGCCTATTTGCGGGGCTGGAAAGTCATGAGGCATTGCGGGACATGGGGATGGTGGTGGAAGGAGGGGGATATAATGGGAAGGGAGAAGGCAGGAAACAAAGTTGGAAAGATAGGTCAGGTGAGATGGGGAAGGGCCTGATAGGCTAATGCAGTGGTTCTCAAACTTTTGTTCTCAGAGCCCCATTACAATCTTAAAAATTACTGAAGACCCCAAGAGCTTTTGTTTACATGACTCCTATCTATCAGTATTAACCACATTTAGAAATTGAAAGTTTTAACTTTTAAATAAGTATTAATTCATGAAAAAAAATAATAAACCCATCCCATGATAACATAAACAGCATATTTTTATGAAAAAAGAAACTTTTCTGAAACAAAAACCCACAATAATAAAACCATCACATGTTAACAGAAATAGCATTGTTTATGAAAAGTAATTTTTCCAAAACAAACAAAAAAATGTTTAATGAGGATTGGCATTGTTTTACATTTTCAAATCTTTTAATGTCTGGCTTAATGGGAGACAGCTGGATTCCCCTGGTTTCTTCTGAATTCAATCTGTTTTGATATGTTGTTTTGGTTAAAGCTTATGAATAAAACTGATCTTCATACAGATATGAAGTTGGAAAAAGGAGGAGTATTTTAACAGTCTTTGCAGATAATTGTGGATATTCTTTCTTACTGCACCAAAACTCAATAACTGGTAGTTTCTTAAAGGACTAGTTGCACTGTGGACTCTGAAACTGTATAATTGAAATTTTCAGCCTGTGACATTAAAATCCGTTGGTGTATCTTGCACTTAGGATGGATCTCTTACCCATGCTTGATTTTGTAACACCGTGCATTGGTTATTTGGAAAGTACTGGCTCACTGAGTTAGGCAGATCTTCCAAATATTGATACGTTCGTTTTCAGCCAACCAATCCTCTAGAAAAGCTTTTAAGCATTGGGAAACTGCCAAGCTCATAGTGTAGATACAAGTTTCCCAAAATTCTAATGTTTGCTTGAAAGCTCAAATTTTATCAGTGGCAGCAAATACTGCCAGTTTTCTAAGTAATGACAGGCAGGCTCACTTTGTTCATTTTCCAAAAAAAAGCGGGGGGTGCCAAATACTCAAGCCTCATAGTTTTTTTGATAGTCCCTCTTTCAAGTGAAAATGGTTTTCCATGAAAAGAGTGGCTAGTTCAGCTCACAACTCAAACAATTGCCATATTCCTCAAGGCAGCCACAGTACTTTAGATATACTTTCCATATCATCACATGGAATATTTCAGAAGACTGTATTCAAGGGTGGCGATTTAATAAAATTAATAATTTTTGCTGCTTTATTGGGGACATTCGTACGCGGAGCTGGTGGTTTACTGACAGCGTGCGGTGGTGAAGCCCACTATCCTGCAGATATAGTGTCCCTGCTTTGATTGGTGCTAAGATTCCAGCTGTTTTACCCCCATTGCATTTGCACCATCAGTGTCAATGTTAACACAGCGAGAAAGGCAGATAATATCATATCATTATGAGAAGAGTTTGACTTGGCCGACTCCTTGAACGGGTCCTGGGAACTCCAACGGATCCACAAGCTGCATTTTGAGAACTACTACGCTGAGAGATTAGGGGCTTCAAGTGGTAAGTAGTGGACAGTTCGGACCCACTGAGGGTCTTGAAGAGAGTGCTTTGGTTGGACATGCTCCCCTCTGGTCACTCACAGCACTCGGGCTTCTTACAGCACTTACCACGCTGTTCTGTAGAGTGTTATGTATCTGTCTCCCCAAGAAGATCGCACCCTGAGAGAGAGCCACGTCACACTCACTCCCAAGCCCAGAGGCCCCTTGCTGGGACTCAATAACCACCGTTGCATGAATGCTTTGAGGGTGACTCTGGCTGCACTGTGACACTGTGGAGGCTCAGGACCTGCAGGTGACTTGAATCATCCTCTTGCCTAAGAGGGTTTAGCTCATTTAGAAAAATGTGAGCCCATTCCTGTTTTTTGTTTGTTTTTTAATAAATTTATTTATTTTTGGCTGCGTTGGGTCTTCGTTGCTGCACACAGGCTTTCTCTAGTTGTGGCGATGGGGGGCTACTCTTCATTGCAGTGGCTTCTCTTGTTGCGGAGCACGGGCTCTAGGCACATGGGCTTCAGTAGTTGTGGCATGTGGGCTCAGTAGCTGTGGCTCACGGGCTCTAGAGAGCAGGCTCAGTAGTTGTGGTGCACAGGCTTAGTTGTTCCGTGGCATGTGGGATCTTCCCGGACCAGGGCTCGAACCCATGTCCCCTGCATTGGCAGGCGGATTCTTAACCACTGAGGCACCAGGGAAGCTCCCATTTCTGTTTTAAAATCTGTCCAAGGAAGCTTTGACTGTACCTTCTTTTAACCCCTCACTTTCCAACCTGTTTCAAGACTATCTCCTGCCAGCCAGGGGTGTTCTAATTACAGACTATATGCTTTGTTTTTCTGGAGAAGAGATTTATGTGAATATAGAATTTGCTTTTATTTATCATATCCAAAAGGATCAGCTAGTGCAGAACTTTAGTTTTGTTGGATTTGGTCATTGTAACATACTAAAAATTGTATTGACAATGTTAAAAATTCTTAACTATGTACTTTTTCAACCCTTGTTACTGACTTTTGATGGCTTTTTAGCAGGGCAAGGTAGACTAGAAATTATATTAATGTGCCTTTTTTTTTTTTTTAACTATTCACTTAACTGTGGAGAATCATAGTGTAACTTTCCACTACCAGATGAACTAGCTTCAGGGGTCTGTTTTTTTCCAGAATATGGATGACCATTTTGTTAAGTTTGGTTTTGCCTCAATAAAATCTAAAGCCTCTGAAAAATCAATCTGAGAAAAGACACTGCGTGTTGGCAAATCATGTGTGCTAAAAGCTTTATGAATCTCTCCTCCCTGATTATGAAGTCATCTTTCACTCAGTTCAATAAAACATTTAATTTTGTCTGTATCTTCTGAGACAGAAATTCACAGGTCAGCTTGTTCACAGAAAACATTTAGTAAATGGAAGTATATGACCTTTCTAATCATCATTTCAGGTCAATTAAGGTTGTGTAAAAAATTCTGTTTTATCTTTTCCTCATGAAATTTTTGGGACAGAGATCTGGGTCAGAACTGGCTGCAAGTGGAAACATCTCATACCCGCATTTACCCCGGTGATTTCATGCACCCTAGGGGGCCAGGAGCAACCCAGGGCTATACGAAACTATTTTTTAATAGTGGCACTAATCTCCACCCTATGTTCTGGGTTGTGATATTTTTTGATTCGCAGTTGTGGCCCTTGGGAACAGGTTTCCACTTGGCCATCCCCACTCTGAGAACTTCTAACTCACTGTCCAAGGATCTAATGTGGAGGTTACTCCAACTACCAAGTATATCTGTTCCAATTATACACTCAAGGTCTGGAGAAACATCCACCATGGGCCCATTGGGTCCACAGTGAGCTGGATGATAGACTGGCCTCCATTTATTACCTGGCCCCTGTGAGTCCTCACTCTAACAGGGAGAACATGACAGCACTTTGCATCTCCAGGGATCGCTGTCAGCCCAGATCTGTGTATAAGAGTCGTTGAAATGTCTGAGTAGTTCCCTTTCCCCAGTGTCCAGTCACTGATGTAAATGGCCATAGGTCACTTTGGGGAAAGCCAGGGGGAATTACCACAGGATACATAGCTGTGCGTTGCAGCACTTCTTCAATTGGTAGGCGCTAGATCTGAAAATTGCTCATGTCTGGGGACTGAGCGAGGGAGTGTGACTTTTTATTGGGGTGTCCTCGGCCTCCTGCGCCTTCCTTCTTTCTCTGGTTGTTAGGCAGCACTCTTACTGGTTGCTCATTTTCCCCCAGGAACACCACACTCTACAAATCATCTTCACCTTGTGGGTCAAATTCCTTGGCTGCTCGTCCCGATCTAGTGCTCATTACAGCACTTGTAACCTCCGGGCTCTGGCAGGTAAGTGCTGTGGCCTGACCTCTGCAGTTTAGGTCCCCTCCCTCCCTGCCGTTATCAACAAGCTCAGCTCTGCAGCAACCTCTCCTGTGTACACTAAGTCCTGGCCAGCAGAGGAGACCTCCACAGAACTTCCTAACGTTGCCGGTGCCCCCCTCAGCAGTGCGTTCCTGACGCCCTTGCTGAAGGGTATGTCTTCGGGCCTCACATCATAAATCCGGGCCAGCGTTCCCACTTCCCTCAGCCTCTGTACTGCTTCCTCTAACAGCTGCCAGAGCAATTCAAGCATTTCCACTTTGCTCAGCACGGACCACCACTCCCCTGGCCTTCTAAGAGCCACCCCAGCAGTAACTTTGTCTCATCCTCTAGGGTTCTTGCCAGGGTATTAAATCCTATATTCCAAGCAAGTGTCCCCAAGTCAATGTACCAAGTCTACATTCTGGCCTCTTGACCAAGTCCCTCAATAGAGGTGAAACCCTTGTAGATGTGATGATTTAGGCATCAAAATCCAAACCTAGGGCATTCTCCTGGCTCCTGCCATGCATGCATGCTAATTATTACAGCTCCTTTGGTGTACAGTCCCATTCCTCCCTTACCTGCCTAGCACATCCCCAGCCAGGTTATGCTGGGATTTGACCCTAGTTGTAGGCCTGGTGACCAGGCCAGAAACTGTAGGGGCAGCCCATGAAGGGTTCCTTGTTGCCTTGCAGCATCTTCTAGCATGGGGAAGTGCTAGCTCTTACCACGGAGAGTAAGTTCTGCAAGGCCTGTGAATTCAGGGGGTCTTGCAGAGCCAATATCTTCAGGGGCATCCATCCATATGTCCCTATCCCACGGTCCAGAGTCCCAGATTTTCTCAATGGGGATTCTGACCTTAGCATAACAAACCTGCCCTGACTGAGCATTTAGGCATTTCTGGAGCTCTGGGACTCACCTCAGCTCTCCAGTCCTCAGAAGGCTGCTCAGCTGTGTCTACTCTTCACAGCAGAAGAGAAGCGCCTCTTTTTAGCTCCTCCCCAAGAGGCCCTCTGGTGCTCACACTAGCCTTTAACTGCTTGTTCATGGCCTTCCATTTCTCATTATCCCTCTACAGACCATCAACACAACAGCATTAACCAGCTAACCTCACTGTCCACGTAGGCACTGTCCCATCCATACCTTACAAGTTCCTCCATCATCGCATCTGCCAGGGCACTCACCTCTACAGGAACGTTTCCCAGGTCACCACCAATGAAATCTTTAGCAATTGTGCACTGCCAAGGAATGTGGGGACAGTGTTCTCTTTGCTCCCCATGACGTGCATGAATTCATCTTAATACCTATTTTCTTGGGTTGCTCCTGACTAGTGTTGCTGGATAAAATGCAGAATATCCAGTTAAATTTGAATTTCAGATTAACAACGATGTTTTGTTTTTTGTTTTCAGCATAAGTTTCTATGCAATATTTGGGACATACTTAGGCTAAAAAAAAAATCATTGTTAATCTAAAATTCAAATATAGCTAGGTAGCCTGTATTTTTTATTTGCTAATCTGGCAACCTACTCCTGATACCACTTGTGTTGGTTCAGGTTCTCCAAGAAGCAGCAGAGATGTATTGGGGACATGTCTGTAAAAGATAAAGGAGAGGAGCCCAGAGAAGTCTCTGGCACCTGTGAAGGAGAGGGCACATGGGAGGAGGACAGGGTAGGAAGAGTCTCAGACTGTACAGTCTGAGGAAGGTTTGACCAGGCTGCTGGGGAGTCCTCAAGCCAAGGTCACCCCTCAGAAGACTCCTGCATCACTCTCCACTGCCCCTGCCCCTCAGTATCGTCTGGGAGCAGCCTGCAGGAAAGTGGCCTCAGGACAAAGGCAGTGGTGGACCCAGAGGGGCAGCAGCTGAGGTATCAATCTATTATGCTCCCTGTAGCAGGAGATCTAAATGGCGCATTTCCTCGGGGGTCACAGCATCAGATTGGTTCCTCTGTCAGTTCAAGTTCTTTAGGAAGCAGATTCGAGTTAGGAATGTGAGAGGTCTATTGGAGGACAAGTCTGTGAAAGGTAAAAGGAGACAAAGCAAGACTGGGCAGTGAAAGTCTTAGGGTTGCCATGCTGACCCCAACCTGATGTGGAGCTCCAAAGAAAGAATGCCCATTGCCTCACTGAGTGGAAATGACTAGTCCTTAGCACCCTTGCCATGCCCTGTCTTTGGCTGGGGGCTGTCCACCAGTATCATGGCCTCAGCTCCAACACTGCACTGATGCAGCTTGGGTGTCAGCCAGCTGCACTCCTCACAAATGAATGTCACCCTCTTTCTTTTTTCTTTTTGGCTGTGTTGGGTATTCATTGCTGCACGGGCTTTCTCTAGTTGCAGCGAGCAGGGGCTACTCTTTGTCGTGGTGCGCGGGCTTCTCATTGCAGTGGCTTCACTTGTTGCGGAGCACGGGCTCTAGGTGCACAGGCTCAGTAGTTGTGGCTCACGGGCTCTGGAGTGCAGGCTCAGTAGTTGTGGCGCACAGGCTTAGTTGCTCCGCGGCATGTGGGATCTTCCCGGACCAGGGCTCAAACCCGTGTCCCCTGCATTGGCAGGCGGATTCTTAACCACTGCGCCACCAGGGAAGTCCAGGCATCCTCTTTCTTGAAGGTAGGTCTGAAAGGTGCACCTCCATGGCTACCAGTCACCACTAGACAGAGTTCTGCACCATTTATCAAGTACCCTTGACTGTGCTGCTGCAGTGACTACAACAATGAGTAACACCTAGTAACATCCCTGCCCTCAGGACATTATGGTTTAGTTGAGCAAGGAAGAAAATCATAAGAAATAATTCTAAAGCAACGTGGAGTGGTAGCAGTGCTGGTGTACTATAATTTCAGGGTATGTTGTTGGTCTAGGCTCAGCTGTTAGGTTGCTGATGACTTTCAAATGATATGGTCACCATTCTGATTGAGACAGTGTAGCACAGAGGTTAAGGTGCAGGATTTAGAGACAGAGAACTTGGGTTCAAGCCCCTGATCCAGCGCTCAGTGAACAGGGACTTTGAGCAACGTTCAACCTCTATGGGCCTCATTTTCTGTTTCTGTTAAATGGGTAGGATATAACTTTTAGAACCTCACTTAATTTAACCTCATGTAATACCATAGGATTACATGAGACATTCTGTAATGTTTAGAAGAATTCCTGGCCCATAGCAAACACTTCCTTATGCTAGAATTCTTACTAAAAACTCATCTGAGATTCCCCAGCTGGGAAAAACTTGCTGAAAGGTTGAGAAGTCTACAAAGATTAAGCGATCCTCTAAATCTCAGCACGTAGTTCCGCTCTGGTTTGGAGTAAAAGATTAGAAGAAGCACAGTGGGAGGTGGTGAGAGGCCAAGGAGAGCTACCATTCACAAGAAAAGTTCTGACCACAGCACTAACAAGCGAGGTGGCTGAGAGGCAGTTTTCAAAGAGGAGGGGGTCCTGTCTCAGACACATAGCCCTGGGGTGTCACTAAACTTCTGCCGATTGCCAGTGCCCTTGTAGCAATGCACCCCACTCCTGGGGCATAAACCCAAGAAAAGCAGGGGCTAGAAAGGTCCTTTCAGCCATGCAAGAGGCTCCTTTCTGGACTATAAAATATTTGCTAAAAGAAGGGTACAGAGTGGTTAAGACTGGTATTTGGAGGAAATGTCATGGGCTCAGAAGGGCAGGCTGCACTGGGTGGGAGGGCAACCTGCCTCTGTGGGGAGGACATAATTGGGCAGCCTTATCCATCTGCATATAGCAAAGTGGAGCATTTTTATTCGTTATAATTCCAGAGTGGCAAATTCTCTCTGGCAAAGGTATCAGAGAAAGACATCACATGGTGGGGAAGAACACATGTTGAGGGCTTGGAGTGTGTGAGCAATGAGGCCTGGTGGGTAAGAAGGCGGGGGAGCACAGTGGCAAGAGAAGTCTACACTGTAGGAGGTAGTACAGAAGGAGAGAAGAGTGTGAGGTTGAGAGTGAGAGGAAAGTCTTAAAAGGATTTTCAAGAACTGGGTTTGAGGAGGGACTTGACAAGGTTTTAAGTGTGCCTATGCGTATATTTTTTGCATAAACATATTTTACATAAATATATCTAGTGTACTGGTTTTTTCAATGTGACACCAGACTGAGACTGGTCTCAGAAGTGGCTCAGTTGTATCTGGGTTACCCGCATGTGTGCCCGAAGGCTGAGCTGACTGTGTCAGTGCAGCCAAGGAGTAGGGAGTTCACCCTGGAATCAGATAACCTAGGACTGTGGGCGAACGCCTAAGGTCAGGAGCCTGAGGGCTCTTACTGTTCGCACAGTGCCAGTGGGGCAGCAGTGTCCCCTCCCTCCTGGCCCACAGTGCTGCGAAGCGCAGCTGAGGCTGCTTCTCTGGTCAGACAGGCAGCACCTTCCAGAACCACAGAGGATAGTCACATTCTGGTGGCTGGACTGGGTAGTCCAGAGCAAAGTGACCTTGAGATTTTCCCTCAACTGAATGCATGTCAATAGGATGGAATAAGATGTTGTCCAGTCTCTAGGATGCAGTCTGCCCCTTGGGCCCTTTCCATCAAGAGTTGCACTGCTGAGACATTAGGAAGAGGTGATTGAGAGGGATGAGACCCTAACCTCAGCCCAGCAAACAAGGATTCCAACTCCTGGGGATGGTGCATACATATGAAGAAAAAAAGGGCTTCTCTTTATTGGGGTGGGGATTTCGGGGCAAAGAGCAGGAAGGAAGGAGCCCTGCAGAAGGTGGAGCCCTGGCACCCACATCTGGCTGATGAGGGCCCCTGTACATGGGAGGGAGCCCAGTTAGACACGCTGGGGCCCTGAATGAATCCTCAGCCTTAGGAGTGAGCCACAAATCTCAACACTTCCGGAGATGAGCACTCCCAGGCGCTTTCTGAGCCAAAGACTTCTGGCTGTTGACCCTTACCATCCCCCAACCACACAACCAAACTTCTACAAGGCTCTTCCTGTCTTAAGAGGTCCCCACCCTCCTCCATCTGAGGCCCCCAAAGGCTATGAGAAGATGGCTGCCTAACTAAAATGAATGCATTCACTTATTCCTTGGCTTAAGCACATCTCCAGCTAATTCATTCAACAATTTTTTTTTTTTTTTTTTTTTTGCTGCCTGGGCTATGTGCTAGACTGGATGGAAGCTTAGAGAGACTATAGAATTAGGGACCAGGTCTCCCCAAGTGTGTCTGCCAGTTGTCAAAAGGAAAAGGTGGCTTGCCATATGGCAAAGTAGGACCATTATAGGATTAGACCTGCCCACCTGCTCTGTCTAGGCTCTTTGCTAGTAATTGAAAATACACTGGCAAGTAAAACAGTGCCTTTCCTCAAGGGATTTACATTCTGTAGAGAAGACAGACAAGAAAGGGGCACTTTGGATCTGTAATGTAAGCGTGGTGATAGGTGGTAAGTACAGGACATCAGGAGAGAGCACACAGGAGGGCACCCAGGCCAGCAGGATTTCGCTGGGTAGGTAGAGACAAGATTTAAAATAAGGATTCACGTGGACACATTATCCATTGATCCTCCATTGGTGCGCAGGAATCCCTTCATCAAGGTGCTATTGATTTTTTAAATTAATTAATTAATTTACTTTTTTTGGCTGTGTCAGGTCTTAGTTGCGGCATGCAGGATCTTTTTGTTGCAGTGTGCGTGCTCTTCATTGCGACGTGTGGGCTTCTCTCTAGTTGTGGCGTGAGGGCTTAGTTGCCCCAGGGCATGTGGGATCTTAGTTCCCTGACCAGGGATCAAACCCATGTCCCCTGCACTGGAAGGTGGATTCTTTACCACTAGACCACCAGGGAAGGCCTTGTGCTATTGATTTTTGATCGGTGTATACAAGTCATTTAACAACGCCTGAGTATTCATACAGCAGGGCTGTGTTGTCAGACTGAAGGGGACCCGGGCTGGTTGGGCAGCGTGACGTGGAGCAAGTACCATTGCTGCAGGTAAGAGGTGAGAAGCAGAGCTCAGTCAAGTTCTCTCGAAAAGGAGAACTCCTATACACTGGGTCATAGGAGAAGCTGGCCCCAGAGCACTTGACAGGTAGCTCAGGCAGCAACAGCTCTGCTCAAACAGCCGGGCCACACTGGAGGTCATGATGGGAATCAGACAATCACTGTGCTATGTCGTGATAAGGTTTGCTTTGCAAAGATTGTTGACTGTTTTTTCATTGTTTTCATCTTTCAACACCGGCACATATATCACCAAAGGTTTTGGTATTAGAATGTTATGATCACACACACAGAAAAAAAAAAAGTTGAAAATTGCTGCATTATAGTCTAAACCTCAGAGAAGCAAAGGGGTCACATTTTCTGCTTCCAACCTCGGTAACAACAAACAATCCAGTCTGAGCCCATCGCACGCCACTGTCTTGCTCTGAGAGGGTAAAGCTCACCAATGAAAGGGTTTAATCAAACTTTGCCTTTTGCGTAAATGACAAAGTGATTTCTCTACACATTTTTTGAAAAATTGTTTTCATTATGAGAGTTTGACTTTACTCCCACTTCCGGAAGAAAGGGCAAAGGAGATATTAACAGAGTCTTTGGCGCTGCAGGTGACAAATTATCCACAAAAACTTTCAAGGCGGTGCAACTCCTCGTTGCAGTGCGCAGGCTGCGCATTGTGGTGGTTTCTCCTGCTACGGGGCGTGGGCTCTAGGCATGCGGGCCTCAGTAGTTGTGGCACGCAGGCTCAGTAGTTGTGGCTCGCAGGCTCTAGAGCATAGGCTCAGTAGTTGTGGCGCACAGGCTTAGCCGCTCCGTGACATGTGGGATCCTCCCGGGCCGGGGCTCAAACCCATGTTCCCTGCATTGGCAGGCAGATTCCTAACCACAGCGCCACCGGGGAAGCAGTGCAAACACAACCCAGGACCACAGCCTCCTCACAGATTAGCTGCCTGAGGACGGAGAGGCAGCTCCTTGCCAGGGGGGTTCTTCTGTTCCTACACTTCTGGTCCTCTGGGGTGGTATTTAGCAGTGACCTCACAGGCTGGAGTACTTTGAAGATTCCACTCTTTGGGGATCCAGACACTGAATTTGAAAAAGGGCCACTCACTCTGCACCAGGCCCGGCAAATGCCCCCAAAGCGAGCTTCCCCTCAGGTCACACAGATGGTGTAGTCTGAAATGAGGAGCTGCCAGAGTGACTCTGGGGCGCTGGGAAGCTGTGAGTGGAATGGCCTCTGAGAGCTGGAGAGGCAGTTTAGAGCCATAAAGGGCCTTAGGAAATTGCTGTTCCCTCTCCAGATGCTCTTAAAGGACTCCTTAAATATCTCCACCATCAAGTCCAGGTTTATCTTAATTCACTCTCCTCAAGTCAACCCTGCCCAGCGACAGACGGCAACTCAGAGGCTGGGCCCTGCTGTGCTCGGGGTTGTCCCTGCAGAGCACAGGCAGACAAGTTCAAGTGCAAGTTTGATTGACAGGGCTTTGCGTAATCATTCACTCCTTTGCTCCCCCTCTTCCCTCACAGCCAGGCCATTTAGGGATGACAGCCATGACAAAGGAAATGAGAGGAGTCTTTTTATACTGGTTTTCAAGAGCCAGTGACAGGGAAGAAAGGGGAGGACTAAAATGTTTGAAGATTTTTAAAAAAGGGGAAATTCTCTTTTGATCCCCCTCCCCCCACTGGCCTCACCCCCCCACCCCCGCACACACACACATGGGAAAAATGATGGGGAAACAAGAATAGACTTTGGAGGTCCTGGAGAGAGGGGCTGTGGTAGGTTAGAATTTCCAAAGATGTCCCCCATAACAATGTCCCCCATCCCACATGCTGTCCTTATGATGTGACTGTGACAGTTTTCCCAAAGAGAGGTGGGGTCTATGTCCCCTCCCTTTGAGTGTGGACAGACTAGAGACTGTCCGGATCTCTAGGTCCTGTCTGATCGCTGGGCCCTGCAGAGTTCTGCCACCACACCTAGCCCATATTCTTTGCAGATGTCTCTGGTGATAGCTCTATTCCAAGAACAGGCCTTCTATTTAAATTTTTTAGGCAGTTAGAAGGAAGGTTAAAGGTTCTTCCTGAGTCTTTTGGGTCTTGATCGTTTTCTGCTCAAGGTAAACTCTGTGGCATTTGGGGGTGGCCAATTTTGCCCCCCTATAGTCTTCAAGCTTAATTCTCTAAATTTTTCATTTGAAAATCATATTGTGGGGACTTCCCTGGCGGTCCAGTTGTTAAGAATCCACCTTTTAATGCAGGGGACACGGGTT
Source organism: Delphinapterus leucas (assembly GCF_059928025.1). Classification (NCBI taxonomy): domain Eukaryota; kingdom Metazoa; phylum Chordata; class Mammalia; order Artiodactyla; family Monodontidae; genus Delphinapterus; species Delphinapterus leucas. Next base: position 47,403,466 of record NC_143140.1, read on the forward strand.
TGATTCCTGGTTGGGGAACTAAGATCCCACATGCTGCAGGGCAACTAAGTTTGCGTGCTGCAACTACTGAGCCTGTGTGCTCTAGAGCCTGTGCACCACAACTACAGAGCCCGTGTGCTGTAACTACTGAGCCCGCACGCTCTGGAGCCTGTGCATCACAACTAGAGAGAAGCCTGCGTGCCGCAACAAAGAGCCCACCTGGCACAATGAAAGATCCCCACGTGCTGCAACTAAGACCCGATGCAGCCAAATAAATATTAAAAAAAGATAACTATTAAATCATATTGTGGCTGTCTCTAGTCAGAGGAATTGTGGGTGAATCTGTTTTGAGATGAACTTGGTGAGCTTCTCTAGTTCTGATTGGGACAAAGCCGAGGGGAATGTTTTATTTGGTTCAAGTCATTAACAAGAGAAAACAAAGCAAAACAACCAGAGTCGAAGGTAACACAAAAGTTGGTGTTTGATTCTGACCTTGGACCGCTCCCTGGGCGGTCAAAACTTTATACAATAACTTTCCAACTCTGGCTTCACTTGGGAAAAAAATTTTCATTATGTTGCTTTAAAGCGTTGGATCAAATGAGGTAAGACTCCTTTAGGGATTATAGGTAAAATGTCACTGCTTTCCCTGATTCTTGTAATGAAAGTCTGCAGCCTCATTCCTCAGAGCCAAAGATGATGAGTTTTAATGTTTTTCCACGAATGATGCAGTGTGTGAACCAATAAATATGGAGAAGGATGACACTAACACACATTCACTGTGCCCACACGGGTACTGATGGACAGAGCTCCCTTGCACAGAGCACACCACATTTTCTAGATTCAGGGAAGTATTTCCAAGATGGGTGATACAGCACCTGACCTCCCAGCCCTGGGGGTGGGGAAACACAAGGTATAAAATTATAGCTGGCAGGTGTGGTGGAAAAGACAAGAGGGGGAGAGAAAAAGGAGAGGGGCAGGGTCTTGTGGAGAGTGGCCTGGAGCTGATATTCCCAGGACTGACTGCCTGTCACCCAGAGCACTTAGCTCTAGACATGATAGTGGGCACATTCCTGGGTGGGAATAGGAACTATATGTGCAGTGAAATTCTGCCGTACATGCAAGTGGGGTATGAAAACTTCAGTTGTCCAAATGCAACCAAGCAGGACCCTATGGGGCCTTTCTGGGACAGACCCCTCCCCCATATTCCCTGCTTTAGCTCCTCTCTGAAGTGCACAGATTATAGTATCTAATGCACATTTCCTGAGTTGTTTTACAGATGCCGAAACCCCGGATCAAATGGAAGACGTTAACTACTTGATGAACATAAGCGCATAGCCCCCAGACCTACTGGAGCCTGAGGATTGATAATGTTAACCCCTGTGACCCCACCCTCTTACCTCACCATCAACCAATCGGAGAATTGTGCACGAGCTAATCACACACCCTGGGACTCCCCTCCCTCACCTGGCCTTTAAAATTGCCTCCCTGAAATCCATCAGGAGTTCGGTATTTTGAGCACTTGCTGCCCTGGATCCTTGCTTGGTGCCTTGCAATGAATGCCGCACTTTCCTTCACCACAAGCTGGTGTCAGTAGATTGGCTTTACTGCGCATGGGCGAGCGGACCCAAGTTTGGTTCAGTAACACAAAAGCAGGGTGAATAGAAAACCTTTTTCTATCTGTATTGTCACATAAAGCACAGAAATAAAGAGAGCGAAACACACACAACTGACTATATAGGAACTTGAAGTCCCAAATGGCTGAAGGCATCTCTTCCCAAGACCCTCATGCCCCCCACCCCAGGCCCTTTCTAACCTTCCCGTCCTCCAGAAAAAGGGCTTGATTCCACCTTTGAGAACAGCGCTGCACAGGGGACGGGAAGCAGTCACAGTAGAGCCAAATTCCTGTCGTATCCAAGCTGGCGTTACGTTCAGGAGCATTCCCGGGGGGTTTACTGTATGCACAGTTCTGCTTGTCCTGTTGTCCCCTCCTCTCCTCTCCCAGGAAGCCCTGGAGGCCTTGGAGCCTTTCTGGTGGTGGCACCACAGTTGCTTTTCTGGTTGGTTGTGTAGGGAAGCTGAATTTGCCACCTTGCTTCCCCTCCACCCTTAGCCCTCGATGTATAAATGAGGAAACTGAGACCTGGAGACACTGGGTGACTCACATCACATGATCAGGACCCCTTATGTATTGCCCTGTGTTCTTCTGCCTGCTGTTATATACCACCAGACTATAAACATGAGGGTGGGAGTACTCCTTACCTTTGTGTTGTCGAACCCAAGTTCTTGTACCTGATGCACAGTGAGACCAAACAGACTGAAATGTCAGAGTTTGGAGCGGAGAAAAATTTATTGCAAGGACTGAGCAAGGAGAACAGCAGGCTTGTGCTCAAAAAGCCCGAACTCCCCCACGGTTTTTGGGGAAGGGTTTTTATAGGCAAAATTGGGGTGGGGAAGGGCTGCAAGGGTGTGTGACCTTCCTCTGATTGGTTGGTGGTGAGGTAACAGGTTCCAGGAATCTCAGTCATCAGCCTTCTGGTTCCAACCAGTCTGGGGTCCACGGGCTCGGGCTCAGCCTGAATTTTTCACCTGGATGGGGGCCTTAGTTCCTGTAGAAGAACTCAAAGACACACTGTTATGTATATTCCTTGAGGAGGAACCAGGACCCTGCCCAAAGTCTGCACTATTGTTTGCTCTTCCCTTGTCTCTGCATCCCCTCCCTTCTGTAATTAGTAACTGTTTGAACCTGCCCTTTGGAACTCAGGGAGGGTCTAGGAGGCTGAAGCCTTTTACCTACAAACAAGAAACGGGGGACACGGAAAGGCTTTGGTACCCGGGAGAGCCCCACGATTTCAATCCCCCTTTTCTTAGATACTCCTCAGTCTTGTGGGAAACAGGTATAAGAATCATAAACTCAGCAGAGGAACTTGGTTTTAGGGGGACTTGGCTTCATTTCTTTGCATCGACCTCAGTACCTAACACATGCCTGCTACATAATAGGCCCTCAAGGAACATGTCTGAACCAGTGAAGGACCAGTGGTTGTTCTAGATGTGCAGCTGGAGAGGCAGGTGGATGTGGGCTGAGGGCCCAAACTCCCGCCGGTTCCCAGCATGTGTGTGTGGCTGGCAGGCATGGGAGCAGTGGCTGATCCACAGGTTTTCTCTGGCTGGTCTTCTAGCCACTGAAAAGATCTCACCTCTCAGGAGAGTCTGATTTAGCAACTCACCCTTCACTTTTTAGGAAACTTTTCACCAAAGAAGATGGCTTCAACCTCTGAGATTAGTTGGATTTGCTATTCATTTATGGTTTAGAGTTTATTCTTCAATTTCAGCACTCCTTTCAAGATCTTCTTTTCCAAAAATAGCCTGTCAGTTCAGTAGTTTGATTTCTGCTGTCCTGTTGCTTTAATGCATGTCTCTGTAACCTAAAAAAAAAAACAAAAAACACCTGTCTTAGCTACTGATCTCAGCTGTGCTCTCTCTGTGGGAGCTAGATTTTATTTTTGTTAGAGGTGTTTTTCCTCCCCTCCCTGTTTAGCAGTTTGTTTGCTGCCATTAAGAATAGTTTTGTGATTTTTGGTTTTTAAAATATTTTATTTACCCGAGAGCAGTCAGTGCTGGGAGGAGGAGCTGGTGAAGAATCCCTGATACCGGCCCGGTTGCACCATGCCAGATTCATGCAAATCCCCTGGCTGAGGACAGATATGGTGGCACCCCCCATCGCACTGCTAACAGGGCACTTTCACACCTGAGCTGGTCCTGTGCGACATCCACCTGGCCAGGCCACTGTCCACCTTGGCAAAACGAGAGAGTATCTGCTCTCCTGACACTGCTAGCTGATTGGGCATATGAGAACCACCTGGGAGCTCTGATAAAATACCACAGCCCTGGCTCCACCCCAGGACTCTAAATTAATTGGTCAGGGGCTGGGCCTGGGTACCAGCATTTCTGAGTTTCCCAGGGGATCCTTAAGGGCAGGAACTGGGGAGCTAGGTTAAAGCCAGGACTGAATGAGGCATACTCTTGTTGGCTGTAGCGTCAAAACTTCTCACAAAGGTTGTACAGACGTTTGGATAAGCTGCTACCTGGAAAGTCTCTGACTCAGTGAATGATGATGGTTTGAGCCCAGGAAATTCAGTGGGGAAAAGAAAAAAAAAAGCCTTGATCTATACAGCTATTAACAGGCTCTCAGCCAGATGCTTAAAAAAAAAGTTAGAATTAAACCATCACTTTGGAAACAACCTTCATGTGAAATTAAAAATAACCACCACCACCACCACAACAAAAACACCAGTTATGTTTTAAGACATTAGCAGTGATAAAGGATACTTAAGTACAAAAAGTAGAATAGAAGTTAGCAGCCCTGACCTCAGTCTTTCTTACTTACAAGGTGGCTTTCCAAGAAATTGCTCCATATCATTGTCAAACAGCCTCACCTCCGGCCTCTCGATTTGCTCTGAAGATCAGCCAGTGAGAGGCTGAGACATGGTGTGCTAAATTGTACCCACCCCTCAGCCCAGACCAGGAAAGAGTGTCCTATCCTTGGCTCTGAGCTTTAGGGGGCCCAGCTCTGGCCCGAGCCCCACCATGCTCCTCCCCATGGACCAGGAATCCAGTGGGTCAAGGGGAGGTGCGTGCTCAGAGTTGTAGACCCTCTCCTCCTGGGCCAGGCACCAAGTATCCAGAACTCAGTATACCCTCCCTCCGCTATGGACTGAATGTTTGTATCCCCCCAAATTTATATGATAAAACTCTAATCCCCCATGTGATAGTATTCAGAAGTAAGGCCTTTGGGAGGCAATTAATGGGTCATGAGAGAAAGAGAGACCTCGTGATGGGATTAGGGCTCTTAAAAGAGACACAAGGGAGATGATCTCTGTCTTCACCGTGTGAGGACACAGCAAGAATGGGGCCTTCCATACACCAGAAGAGGGCCCTCACCAGGCATTGAATTAGCTGGCACCTGAATCTTGGACTTCACAGCCTCCAAAAGTATGAGAAATAAATGTCTGCTGACCAAGCCGTCCAGTCCATGGAAGTCTGTTACAACAGCCCAAGCAGACTAAGACACTACCCCAGTGTTCCTGAGCCCTCTGCTGGGCCCTGGGTGGGCCTCTCCCCCGGGCCACTGTCCCACAGCTGACTGCTTTTCTGGCACTTGTCTCCCGGGGCCTGAGGAGTGGCCAATGGTAGCTGTTTGCAAGGATATGTACATGTAGGCTGGGGTGCCACTTGTGTGGAGATGAAGCCAAGGGTGGGACAACAGCATGAGGTGTGCTACAGGCTGGCCTCGCTGTCCCACTGCATTCAAACATTGCACTGAGATCCTAAATTTGAACCCGGTCCTTCCAAGCCATTATGAAGATATATTTTTCAAAATCGGAGGATAGAACATACTTTTCAGGGCAGTTCATGAGCTTGATTTATAGCTTCTACAGAGTTAGACCTATGGAGTATGGGCCTTCCGTTGTGCTCCTGTGTGGTGGTTCATAATGTAATGTATACATAGTGCTACATGTACGAAACACACAATCCAACTGTCTTCACATGTCAAGGGCCTTTCTGCATTTTTATTATATATTATGAAGAACCTGTATATAGAGATCACTTCTATTAGTCAAGTGTTTCTATTCATCCTGATCAGATTTCCCACCCCTTGACTTGCAAATGCATTGTGCTCCTACAGTTGTGTGAGACGCAGTTACTTTATGAGGAGTGGGCCGACGATAAAACCCCTACGGCAGTCTTCTGAACAGTTGGGCGAATGTTAAAAAGTAAATAATTTCTTCTTCAGTGGAAAAACAATTCCACAAGCACCTGCTTCCTACCTCAAAGTTAGTCACTCTTCCTTTGAGTTCTAGTTGGTGCACATTTCACAGTCCTTGCAGAAATGTGTTTTGTTCCTGTCCTCTCCACTAGGTTCAGATCTCCTCAAAAGCAGGTACTGCACCTTCCTCCTCTTTAGAGTCCCAGCACCCACAGTGCTGGAACACGGTGTCCTTGCTTCTGTAATGGTCAGCTTTCTAAAACATCTTTTCTTTAATATGAGTGATTCTATTTATTATTAGCACTGTGGTATATTGCAACTGTATATAAAAATTAAACCATCAGAATTCTGTTAACTGTTATTAAAAGAATAGATAACTTTTTAACATAAAAACTTATGTTAAAGGATGTGGGGAAATATTTTCCATATATGGCAATTCTCTCACTACGTAAATCTTTCTACACATCTCTGATTATTCTCTTAGATAAATTCCTGGAGGTGGATCTGCTGGGTCAAGGAACATGCATTTTTTTTTTTTTTTTGGTATGCGGGCCTCTCACCGCTGTGGCCTCTCCCGTTGCGGAGCACAGGCTCCGGATGCGCAGGCCCAGTGGCCATGGCTCACGGGCCCAGCCACTCCGCGGCGTGTGGGATCCTCCCGGACCGGGGCACGAACCCGCGTCCCCTGCATCGGCAGGCAGGCTCTCAACCACTGCGCCACCAGGGAAGCCCGGAACATGCATATTTAAAAAGCTATTATTGACTTGCATGACCAAGCTACTGTATTGACTGTCTAACTCAGTGCCCTCCCTCCTCCAAGGCTTGGGAACCCACCTGCGGAGAGGGCCTGAGCTACTCTTTGATGCTTCCTCCTCCCTGTCACTCTGCTGCTTCCAGGTAGCAAGGGGTGGGAGAGAGAGAGAAGGGGCAAAAGCCTTAGCACCTGGTGTGGTCTTGTCTGGGGATGCATGTCCTCTGGGTATCGGGTATCCAGATGCTTACTGTCTTGTGGAACATGTGGTTAAGCTCTTCAAGACTCTGGGGGATGCCTCCCCTCAACAGTTATGCCACATGGAGATGTGCTTCCATTGGACCTTGCCCCCCGCTCCGCCCCCAGTTCCAGCCCACATTACAGCACCCCACAGGCTCTTGCTGCTGGTTGTCCCCTGGACAGGGAGCCAGAAAAGCAGCACAGCCTGGCTTCCTTCCATGGCACCCACTTGGCCCCAGGCAACTCATGCCTCCTTATCACACCAGATGACAGTGGTGGGGCGAGAGCAGGCTGCTGCTTCTCTTTGTGGAGCCATCCCTAGCCAGTTCCTCTTTTCCTGCTCAGTACAGAACACAGACCAGTAGCTGCACTTTAAGCAAATGTCCAGGGGTTGAGAGGCCTTTCTCTCCTCAAAGACACTCCCAGACTCTGCAATCCGTTCAACTGGGATGTGGGGACAGGGAAGCGCTCTCCCTTGGGTCAGGAACTCCCTATGCCACATCTAATTTCCACATCTTGGGCTTATAGAGATTTGTGAGGAGGCAGGGGTGGGGGGGTGGGGGGGGATAGTAGGCATGGGGTTAACAGAGGCTGTGGGGACGGGTCTGGGAACCCTCTGTAGGATGGAGAGATAGGTAGGGTCTCTGCACCTGGATTTTAGCCCCAGAAATCAGACGATAGGAAAAGTTCCACTGGAAATTCTCTTATAGTGATTGGTTAAGTAATCATGATAAAATCTCTATGAAGGAATAAAATATGGCTGTGATTTTGTGATTTAAAGACACATGTATTTGGTAATTCAGAGGACTAAAACATATTTCTCATATATATTTGGTCTTTGTCCACAGTTCCTGGCTCACAGCTCCCCAAACCCTTGAAATTTCCTGAGTGATAAGAGCAAGGAGAACATCTTTTGTTATAATATTTGGTCTCTTGACTTCAGTTCTTGAAGTGCTTCAGAGCCATAAATGTGAAATGGGTGTCTTGTTATTCATAACAAGCCCCTTTCCACTGCAACTGAGTTTATGTTAATGAGGTAACTTTTGGAAAGCATCTAAGGATGGGGGCTGGTTGCCCGGGCAACCAATCAGGAATACAGGGTTGGAGCTGTCAGTCCCACACCCTGATTTCCAGGGAGGGGAGAAGAGCTGGAGGTTGATCAGTCACCAATGGCCAATGATTTAATCAATCATACCTATGTAATGAAGCCTCCATAAAAACCCAAAAAGAAGGGCAGTGTTCAGAGCGTTTCCTGTTGGAGAATACATGCCATTATGTCAGTCTTCAAACATCACAAGGACAGAAATTCCTTGGCTTGGGACCTCATCCTGTTTCTCTTCATTCGGCTGTTGATTTGTATTCTTTAATATCTTTTGTAATAAATCTGTAATCTATTGAGTAAACAGGTTTGCTGAGTTCTGTGAGCTGCTCTAATAAATTAATTGAACCCAAGGAGAGCATCATGGGAACCTCTGATTTATAAGCAGTAGGTCAGAAGTACAGGTGAAAATCTGGACTTGTGATTGGCATCTGAAGTGGAGGGTGGTCTTATGGGCCGAGCCCTTGTGGGGAATCTGTTGCTACCTCCAGGTAGATAGTGTCAGAATTGAGTTGAATTGTAGGACACCCAGCTGGTGTCAAAGATTGCTTGCTGGTAGCAGGGAACCTCCCCTGCTCCCCCCTGCATCTACACATTGGAATTGGGGATTGGGTACAGAATCCTCTTAGAAGCCATTTGAAATCTGAAGACTACTTAATGGGAAACATTTATTGAATGCATTTATTGATATACATTTAATGATTTTTGCTACACGGAAAACTTAAGCTCCAAAACCACATAATCCCATGTTTGTAAAATACATATTTTATATCTATAGATGCACAGAAAAAAATCATTAGAAGAACATTCACTACGTCATTGTTTGCCCAGAAGGACATAATTATAAGTGATTCTCTTCACTGTCATTTTGAGGCTTTTTACATTTCTACGAGCACGTTACTTATTTTGATAAGTTAAAAAAAATTATTTCTGAAAAATAAAATTAAATGTTAACCTCCCTCCTCTCCACATCCCCCTCCAAATGTTCTTTTTCCTTATTAACTTTGGAGTTTTCAGTACCAATGAAGCTGTTCTCCGTCCAAGCTAATGAAGGAGCTGAAATAAAAGCCACAAGTGCTGATGCTAAATTCTCAGCAGTCAGCAAGAGCACACACATGCAGGACCCGCTTCAACAGAGGCCAGTGGAGCTCAAATACAGCAGCCTCATCAGCAAGTGTTGGAGGAGGAGTGCCTGGAACAGAGGTCTGCATCCGGATGCACACTGGAACCACCTGGGATGCTTTAAAAACAACTGATATGGGGGCAAAAGAAGTAAAAACCCGGAGTGATTCCAATGTGCAGCCCAGGTTCAGAATCCCTGTCCAGGGGTGGGAGCCTCACCTGCAAGCCTGTTTGCCCCATTGTCCAGGCACCTTCTCTGGGAGTTTCCTGTGTCTTTTCCTATGTCAATTGTCTGAAAGTATTTGATTACAAACATAGTCCCCAAAATTAAAACTAAAAGTAGGAGGCAGGAAGGTAAAGATTTTAGGCTATATGCTGGATTGATTAATGTCCCCAAAATATTCATGTTAACCTGGAACCTTTAATGTGACTCTATTTGGAAATAGGGTCTTTGGAAAAGTAATCAAGTTAAGATGTGGTCATACTGGCATTAGGGTGAGCCCTAAAGCCAATGACTGGTGTCCTTATAAGGAGAGGGAGATTTGGAGATACAGAGACATATACAATGGGAAGAGGGCAATGTGAGGGTGGAGACAGAAATGGGAGTGATACAGCTATAAGCCAGTGAATGCCAAGGAGAGCCAGCCACCACAAGGAGCTAGGAGAGAGGCAGAACACGGAGTCTCAGAGCCTCCGGAAGGAGCCAACCCTGCTGACAGAGCTGTTTTAAGTTTCTTCCCCAGAAGCAGAGAAATGATGCCCCATTACATCTCTGTAAGAGGGAAGTGCTCTCATCAGCACAGCTCTTTTCTGGACCTCAAAGGTCTCACCTCTGCATGCCCAGTTCTCTTTGTGTGCATGGAAAAAATGCATCTTAGATAATACATGTCAATTTTCTTTCAATTATGCGTAGCACAGGAGCTATTTGGTTTGCAAGGTGGGAAAACCCCCCACTATACATTTTTGTGCCATTGCTTTTCCTAGCTCAGTCAGGAGACTTTTCTTACTAAGAGTCACTCACCTGGTAACTAATGAGAATTGCCAGCCTTTGAAAAGCAATTACTTCTAAGTAAAATAAGCACTTTCTCTGAAAGAGTCAGAAAAGGCTGTACATATTATAAACAAGGCACTCTATGAGCAGGAGTTCGCTATTTCTGCTTCAATCTTGAAAAAATTCTTTCATCAGGATTATCTTTAACAGAGAATGGGAGGATGGTGAGGGAGGCCTTAGGTGGTCATTTATTACCCAGCTTTTTGGGCAGCACCAACTATGTAAATTAAGTTCCATTCAACCAGATGAATAATTACTGCATGCCATCTATGTTAGGGGCTGGGGATGCAAAGAAACTGCTGCCCTCAGGAAAACCACAGTCCACAGGGAAGGTGGACAAGCCACAAAGGATTAGAGCACAAGGGTAGTGCAGCAGCATCTATGAGTTAGAGACATGGCAGGGAGTGACCTTCTAACTAAACACGGTGAATTGAACATGGATGTTTACCTCTGCTTCCTCCTGAAACTGCACTGAAACGAGAGTAAAGGAATACAAATAAATACGCATAAACCCCAAAGGACACAGAGAACTGGGCAGGAAACCACAACAAATGTGAAATATCATCTAATTTGGTAGGATGGAAAACAGAGGCAGGAGAGGAAGAAATCTTACTACCAAGTGCCTACAGAGGATGGAGAATTGTAGACACCTGAACTATGGGATGTGACGGTGGGCACGACGTGAAACACAAGAGGTTTGGTTGAAATTCTGTTTAAGGAGAGGTTAGATCCCAGGTCACTCGCCAACTGGAGTAGCTAAGAGGCTATCCCTCTCTACCCAAGTAGGTAGGAGACTTATGGTTGGAGAGCAGGACCTAGAGGGGCTGCAGTCATAGCAGAGAGTGGGGCAAAGTGCTGTTCTGAGAGTGAACATCGACATCTGAACAATGTGACTCTCTGCCCTCTTCCTCTGTCCCCACTTCCAGGAGGCTGACACCAGGTGTACAGTCCTCAGGCAGGAGACTAGTGGATTCTGGAAAAGATGAATGGCCACAACGAAAAGATATGCCTATAATGACAGGTGGCGCTTCTGGGGTCTGGGGAATGGAAAAAGAAATCCAGGTCCTTCCTGAATCATCTCATAATCCTACAGATCTCCAGCCTAAAGTCTACACATACATGGACAAGCCCCTCCCCCCATGGCCACACAGAGCTTCAGTCAACCTTTCAATGTTTAGTGAACAGTATACTCAGGGAATTCCCTGAGGCTCCAGTGGTTAGGACTCTGTGCTTTCACTGCTGAGGGTATGGGTTCAATCCCTGGGTACAGGTTCAATCCCTGGTCAGGGAACTAAGATCCTGCAAGCCTTGCGGCCAAAAACAAAAAACAAAAAGTATACTCAGATGTTAGAGGAATGTTTTTAACGTGAAAAATAGAAATCAAAATAAATAAACAGCAAAAAAACCAAACTCAGCAGAAAGAGAAAGGAAAACTAAAAACAAAAAGTCTTAATAGCCTTGGAGAGAATGTATCCCCAAACCAAAAAGAGCCTGCTATTAAAAAGGAATGTTATTCACACTAGCCAAGAAGTAGCAATAGAAGTAACCTAAATGTCCGTAGACAAATAAATGGATAAAGAGAAGGTGTTGTATACTACATGCAATGGAATATGTTTCAGCCTTAAAAGAGGAGGAAACCCTGTCACATGCTACAGTAGAAACGAAAATTGAGGACATTATGCTAAGAGAAATAAGTCAGTCACAGAAGGACAAATACTGCATGATTCCTCTTTCATGAGGTATCTACAGTAGTCAAACTCATAGAAGCAGAAAGGAGAATGGTGGTTGCCAGGGCTGGAGGGAAGGGGAAATGAGAGGAGTTGCTGTTCAGTGGGCACAGAGTTTCAGGCATGCAAGATGAAAAAGTTGTATAGATTTGCTGTACAAGATATAGATGTGGCTAATAATACTGTACTATACACTAAAATTGTTAAGAGGGTAGATTTCACGTTTTGTGCTTTTTTACTAAAATTTAAAGAAACAGGGAATTCCCTGGGGGTCCCATGGTTAGGACTCCAGGCTTTCACTGCCAAGGGCCTGGATTCAATCCCTGATCGGGAAACTAAGATCCCACAAGCCACACAGCGCAGCCGAAATAAATAAATAAATTTTAAAAACAAACAAAAAACAAAGCAAAACTCTGCTCTGGCATATACCAGCTGTGTGACCTTAAGTTAGTTACTTTACCTTTCTGAACCTCCACTTCCTCATCATTGCGAAGTGGGGATAATAACTACCTTGCAGAGATGTTGAGAGGATTCATCGACAGAATGTACATAAAGCACTAAATCCAGCAGCAGAGGACAAAAAAGAGAGAAAAAAAGGAATGTTGGGAGAATGATATAGAACTCATCGGCATTAAAAATATGATAGCAGAAACAAATAATGAGGTAAGTGACGATTTAATTATATGGAAAATAGCATTCAGAGGTGTTTGATAGTTCTGTTGAAGAATTTGTGATGATATAAAAGCCAAGCTAGAAAAAGGCAATTAATATCTGGGAAAACAAGAAAATTGTATAAGATAGGAAATGGAATTGTATTATATGTTTGGGTTGGCAGTGAAGGACAGTCTTGTGATAAAAATAATGTAAACACTGAACATTCACTGAAAATGTGGTATCACTGAACTGTAAGGTTGCAAGCCGGGAAAGTGATGGCAGGGTAACAGAATGCTAAATCCTCATAGTAGGAAGTCAATAATTACTGTATAAAATTGATAAATCAGGGAAGAGTGCTGTAAACATTACTTGGAATCACTGAGTGGGCCCCCAGCTTATAAGAAATAATTGGAAGAGTTGAGAATGTTTTTTTTTTTCCTGGGGAGCTAGGCTCAAGCTAGGAATTTGGGGAGAGCCATAGACTACTATTTTTATTATACGCTTTGTAGTATCATTTGACTTTTAAAACTATGTAAATGTCTGACTTTGGTGAAAGAAAGAAAGTTTACTAAAAGGAGGTAATACCAAGGAGGATGTGATTACCTTTATTTGGAATGTGCTCACTGTACTAGTCAGTTTGGACTGCATAACAAAATACCATAGACTGGGTGGCCTGAACAACAATTTATTTTCTCACAGTTCTGGAGCCTGAAAGTTGGAGATACAGGTGCCTGCATGGTTGGGTTCTGGTGAGGCCTCTCTTCCTCCCTTGTAGATGGCCACCTTCCCCCTGAGCCTTCACATTACCTTTTCTTTGCACATGCTCAGGGAGAAAGAGGGGGCAAGAGAGCAAGATCTTTGGTGTCTCTTCTTATGAGGGCACTAATCCCATCTGGAGGGCCCCACCCTCATGACCTCACCTAACCCTAATTACCTCCCAAAGGTCCCATCTCCAAATACCATCTATTTGGCATTAGGGCTTCAACATATGAATTTAGGGGGAACACAATTCAGCCCAAAGCACTCAATAAAGACTTCTTAAAGGGGGTAACATTTAGGCTGGTACAGAGGGTAGGCAAATAGGAAAGGGCAAGCTTTGTACACAGACATTTCATAGCCTGTGGTATGTTAGTGGGGGTGCCTCTTTCCACTTACGGTGTTCTGCAGGAGAAATTTTCCTTAAGCACAAACCTAGATATTCTCAGCCCCTTTTCCTCCCGGCCTCTGGGGAGGTGCAGTCTCACCCTCTGGTTGACAGAACCTGAACCACATCCTCTAGCTTAGCTTCAGTCAGCAATAGGTATTTGTACCTTTATCTGCCACTTCTTTTATTTCTTAATTCTTTCATTTTCCAAATTGTTCCCAAAACGAGAAAGGAAGAGGAATGACACATTGTGGGGGGGAGGTATTTGGGAACCTAAAAATAGTTCCCTAGAGAGGTATTTGGGAACCTAAAAATAGTTCAGAATTGTTGGAAAAAAGGTTGTGTAGGGAAGGGAGTGCAGTGGAAAGAGGGAGTGCAGTAGATGTTGCTGACCTGAGAGAGCAGCATGAATGGTGCACTCGTGAAAGCCCCGCCAACAGCCAGGCTTCATTCACTTTGCACCTGGCTGAGGTGGGAAGGATGGATTGGAGGGGTTCTACTACAGGTTAGGAAGTGACACAGAAATGCAGACAAGGAAGTCAGGACTTTGGGAGAGGATGTTGAGGGGAGGGGATGAATCTGAGTTTTAACTAAAAGTAGAATCAATAGAATTTGGTGCTTAGTTGAGTGAGTGAGAGATTGGAGTTGAGAGTGACTCCTGGATTTCTGGTTCCAGCTTCATGGAAAGTATATTTCTCCTCTCAGAGATCTCACTGCTCACCTGAATGACTCAATCCAACACAGCTGGGGGACCAGGTCCCAGGACACTAACCTGGGAAAAAGGTCTCTAGTCCCTGCTAACCCTCCCTCCCAGCTTAAATCCTTTGTCAATTCCACACCTTATATTGTACTGTCTAATCCTCACTTCTCCAATAGAGAGGTTAGAGAATCAGAAAACTTTAAAATATATATACTTTTTTATTTTAAAAAATATTTCAAACACAGAAAAGTTGCAGAAATTATACAGTGTCTTCCCATATGCACTTCACATTGAGTCACCAATTATCATCTCTCTAATTGTTATTGCTAAACTATTGATATATGAAAGGAAATTGCATGATTTTTGCGTCTTTATCCCTAAACATTTCAGCATATATCTCCTAAAAACAAGAACATTCTCTTCACAACCACAGTATAATGGTCAATTTTAGGCACTTTAACATTAATACAATATTATTATCTAACATATAGTCTATATTTAAATTTCACCAATTACCCAATAATGTCTTCTATGGCAACTTTCCCCCCAATCCAAGATCTAATTTAGGATTATGCATTACTTCAGTTGTCATGTCTTTTATTTCATTGAATCTGGAAAATTTTTGGAATTATTTTATCTTTGCCTTTCATGACATTGACAGCTTTGATGAACCCCGGCCAGTTGTTTTGCAGACTGTCCCCAATTTGGACTTGTATGATGTTTCTGGATGATTATACTCAGGTTATGCATTTTTGTCAGGATTACAACATAAGCAATGCTGTGTCCTTCTCAGTGCATCACATCAGAAAACACACCAATGTGGGTGTGTTCCATGTTGGTGATGTTAACATTGATCACTTAGTTAAGGTGGTGTCAGCCAAGTGTTTCCACTATAAAGTTACTATTTTTCCC
The DNA here is from genome assembly GCF_059928025.1 of Delphinapterus leucas. NCBI lineage: Eukaryota > Metazoa > Chordata > Mammalia > Artiodactyla > Monodontidae > Delphinapterus > Delphinapterus leucas. Next base: position 47,418,609 of record NC_143140.1, read on the forward strand.
TTTGCAATTAATAAGTTATCTCTGGGGAGAGACTTTAAGGCTTTCATTGATGATGCTTACCTGAATCAATTAGTACTATGATGTTGCAAAATGTTGATTTTTGAACTCTGTCATCCATTCTACATCTATTGGTTGCCTTTCTAGTCTAAAGATGAGCCTTCCCCTCTTCCTCATTTGTTTATTTAATATAAATATGACTTAATAAAATTTTTTCATGGTTGAAATCCATCATTAACCTTATTTATTTTGATGCTCAAATTGTCATAGATTTGGACACTAGGAGTCCCTTCAAAATGTTTCCTGTATTCTTGCAACATACTGCCATCATTTTATGAGCATTTCTTACTTTCAAGAATAACACTATGTCCACCCCTGGAATCAACAATTTCTCCAGGAAGTCCTGGCTCCTTTTGGTTGGAAATGGTATTTAGAAGGCAAGATCTGTGTTTATTATTACTGAGGTGTCACTGCCCCTTCAGTGGTCAGAGCCAGCAGTACCCACTAATCCCAATCCAACACCAACCACGAATCCCAATCCAAATAACTTTTTGCTTTTCCCTCGTCCATATTTGTGTCTTCCTTCTCACATAGTGATAGTCCTGAATCCTCTGTCCAAATCAAAATATTTATATCTTTGCTGATTCTACAATATCCACAAAATAATTTCAGAATTGCCACATTCTTACCTCTACCAACAACAAGCATACTGAGAGTTTAAGATGTTTTTTGTCTTTATACTGAGGATGTATAGTTAAAATACTGCCTTCAAAAATTAATTGAGGGCTTCCCTGGTGGCGCAGTGGTTGAGAGTCCGCCTGCCAATGCAGGGGACACGGGTTTGTGCCCTGGTCCGGGAAGATCCCACATGCCGCAGAGCAGCTAGGCCCATGAGCCATGGCCGCTGAGCCTGCGTGTCCGGAGCCTGTGCTCCGCAACGGGAGAGGCCACAACAGTGAGAGGCCCGCGTACTGCAAAAAAAAAAAAAAAATTAATTGAACTAGTTTTTTATTTCTCTTCTGTGTGATTACATTACTCACTTGAAACCCAGTCATTTGTTTCCATTTGAATTCAATTTTCCTCAACTCCCATCCTTGTCAGTTTAGTTAAAAATAACATTAGTGGGCTTCCCTGGTGGCGCAGTGGTTGAGAGTCTGCCTGTCAATGCAGGGCACACGGGTTCGAGCCCTGGTCTGGGAAGACGCACATGCCGCGGAGCAACAAAGCCCGTGAGCCACAACTACTGAGCCTGCGCGTCTGGAGCCTGTGCTCCGCAACAAGAGAGGCCACGACAGTGAGAGGCCCGCGCACCGCGATGAAGAGTGGCCCCCGCTCGCCGCAACTAGAGAAAGCCCTCGCACAGAAACAAAGACCCAACACAGCCAAAAGTAAATAAATAAATTAATTTTAAAAAATAATAATAACATTAGCACATTTTCAAAATCAAAACTAGGTAAAATGTTATACTCAGAGAAGTGTTACTCTCTCCTATACCTCTTCTACTCCTTTCTACCTTTCTCTCAAAGGTAACCAATTTCACTAGCTTTTAATTATTTTTCCTATGTTTAAATTTGCAAAATACACACACATGTGCATGCATGCACATATTTGCACACACACACGTACACATTCTTATTTCTCCCTAGTAGGCAGAGTATTTTTATTCAACAACTATCTTGAACAATATCTGAGAGGTACTCTATGGACACAAGAGGTCAAAGGCAGGGTTGTGATCCTCAAAGACAAACAAAAAAATATACAGAAAAAAAACCAGAATGCAAGGCTTCACATGAGAGAATAGTTAAATTGAAGAAGAATTTAGGCATCTCTTCTGTCCATCTCTGGTCACCCCTTGATCGATAGTCATCCCTCTACTGCTTACGTACCTCCAGAGAGGGTTAGTGAGGCAATAAAACATGGTGGTAAAAAAGCAGACACTCTGGAACCAGAGACCTACCATTGACTAACTGTGAGATATTGGGCATATCACTTAATTTCTGTGAACCTTGGTTACCTTACTGTAAAATGCATATAATGGTATCCATCTTACAGGATACTTAAGAAGATAAAAGTGCTTAGCAATGCGTATGGTACACTATGCATGTTAGCTTTTTTTCACTTGAATTATATTGATGTCACCTTGGGGCAGCCAATTGACACCCTGAATGTAGGGTTGCCAAATAAAATGCAGGATACCCAGTTAATTTTAATTTCAGATAAACAACAAACACATTTTTAGTATAAGTAAATACAAACTTTTAGTATGTTTATACAATATTGCATGAGACACAACTATACTAAGAATCTATTTGTTATCTGAAACAAAAATGTTTCTGGGTGTGCTATATTTATAATGTGGTAATTCTGGCAGCCCTACTCAAGTGCAGCTAAGAGAAAGGCTGTAGGTGCCAGAGCTCCTCAGAGAAGGGAGACATCACTGTGGAGGTTAAGAAGTTTATTCAACTTCTAGTTGAATTCTAGTTGAACTTCCTAAGGTAAAACTTTCAAAAAGATAAAATCATACTCTCATACAAATTCAAAATGTACACATTAGATATTTTAATAAATTAGGGTACTAGTAAGATGTTGAAACTGGCTTAGAGGAGAATCTGAAGAACACAGACACAAACATACACATGTGTGCAGAAACAATTATAGCAAGACTGGACAATATTCATTTGCATTGCTACGAGACTGGACAATATTCATTTGCATTGCTATGGATAAGAACCATTTCCATTACTCTCAGTTTTCTTTAACTTCTCCTATTGAGTTGTGAAAATGCCTGATCATTAGAGAGACACAGGTCCACTAGACAGGGCCCAGAGCATCACTGTAGGGACATCCAGTGATCTTTTTGCCCATTTCCAAATCTTTGGTTATTTTTCCTGACAGTCCTTACTAATACTTTGCTCCCAGAATTCGGCACAGGAGAATAAAGCATACATGAAACACAGTTAGAAATTATAAATTCTTGTTTAAAATATCAGTTTGGTGGATTAGTAATTATAGGAATTGAATAATGCAAGAAGCAAACTTAATTGTTAAAAACCTGAGTCGTGGTGCCCCCAGTTTCTCCTCAGGTATTTAGTAAAGTGTCTCCAAACTTGGTAAGTTCCTATTGAAACAGCTGCTTTTAATTATGTGGAAATTTCAATTCATTTTCTAACAGCAACTTTGTTTTAATACCAAAAATGCTCACTTAACAGAGAAGAAATGGTTATCTTGAGAGAAACTACCTGTACTTCTATGAACTCAAAAGAGCTTTTGTGGTCTGAGCTTAAAAACAGAAACAAAAGAAAACAAAAGACTAACAGACAAAAACCTTGGGGAAAATGTTTTAAAATCAAAGCGCTTTAATTGGCTGGCTCAACCAGAAAAGGAAGTAATTCAGTGATTTACACGGCAGATTGCCATAGATAATGCTTTGTGAAGAATCCCCAAATTAAACCTTTTGCATTAGAGAAATCACATTTAGAAAATTTTTTAAATTATGGTAAAATATACATAACATTAAACTTTCCATTTTAACCATTTTTAAGGGTACAATTCAGTGACATTAAGTACATTCACAGTGTTCTGCAACCATCACCACCATCCATTTCCAGAACTTTTTCATCATTCCAAACTGAAACTCCTCACCCATTAAACAATAACTCCTCATTCCCCCTCCCCCCAGCCCCTGAAAACCCCTGTTCTACTTTCTGCTATATGGATTTGACTATTCTAGGTACCTCATCTAAGTGGAATCAGAAAATATGTGTCCCTCTGTGTCTGGCTTATTTCACTTGGCATAATGTCTTCAAGGTTCATGTCGTAGCACGAGGAGCCACATTTTATAAAGACAAGTCAATGTCCCAAAGATGACTAGGCAGGAAAAAAAAATCCTTCCCACCTAATTTCAACCCTCCACCTGTACTGTGATGACCAGTCTTACTGGGTTTAATATTCACCTTAAGAGTACAGGAGTGGACTGATTTCCTTTGTGGCATTTTCATTACCTATTTTATCAATCGATGTTAAGAGAGGCCCTTCCTTTCACCATTTATTAAACTCCCTTATATTCCCATATGCTCTGGGGTCAGGGAAAGGGCAGTGGACTTTATGTAACCTTGGGTAACTCAGCTAACTTCTGTGACCTTCAGTCATCAGTGAGATGGAGATAAGAAAAGTCATGACCTGACAGAGTTGTGTGAGAATTGAAGGCTACGTCAAAGTGCTTTCCAAACTGTAAAATATTGTACAAATAACAAGTCAGGCTGATCAGAGGAGGCCCTTGTGGGGCACATGAGTAAACCACTGTCCTTCCACAAAAAGCCGCCCAAACTGCTTTTAAATACAATCTACCCTTTAGTCCAGAACAATAAGACAACAACTAGGATGGTGGTGGTGTCTGAGTTACATGAGATATTTTTCCTCCTGCAGTCTCACCGTTACCTTGAGGATCACAATATTGGCAACTCACTGAGTTATTAAATAAAGTGGATAATACTTAACAAAAAATACTGCCTTGCTCATTGCTCTGTGAGACTAGCAGACGGTCAACTCTGGGTGACCTGCTGATGGCGAAAGGACTAGAATGGATAACTGTGCCCTCAGAGAAGCAGACTCTCACTTTGCCAATAGCTTCAATCTTCCCACCACTATCTGTCCAGAGTTGCTAATGAGTGGCAAAATTGACTGCTCTCACCTCCTCACGAAGCAAGGGCTCGCCTCTAGTGCAAGTGCTAATGGGCCCTGACTCTGTCTCAGCAGGAGGCTGAGGAGGAGAAGAGTCCTGAATAGTCCACTCACTGTCACAGAATATTCCAGAGCCAGCTATCAAAGGGGAACAACCATTCTCTCCCCAGCTTCTGCTGCTTGCTCAGAAGTCTCCAGATTCTGCTTTTTGCACCAGGGTCAACATAGGTATCTCATTGTGTCAACTCTCACGTCTTCAGCAAGCTAGATTAGACAGGGACTCAGCAACATGATGTATTTGATCACAGGCCCCTCAGAGAGCAGACAGCACTGACCCCAGGAGCCCATCCCTGGACTGGGTCTCCTTCACCACTTTTCATCCTGTTTCCCCAGCAGATGGGATAATAGCTGCTGTAGAAATGCTGAGCACATTGGACATGCATAGGATGAAGGAAACGTTAAAAACTTGATTTCAAACTGGGAAGTTTGGAGATGCCCACAAAAAGAGGTAGACTGACATCCATTGCCGCTCTGATGACTGTGTGCTGGTATGTATGTGGAAGCACTTTGAGAAAGACGTGAAAGGACGCACAGCAGGCTGGGATGGACTTTACCACAAGGTGATGATGGGTCAGGTGGAGGTGGGGACCCAACTGTCAAAAGGCAGCTTCCTCCCAGTCTGCTTCGTAATAACAAGCATGGATAACTTTTGTATTAAAAAATTCAATAAAGTGAAAGAGAATGAACAAGGCTTTTTCTTGTTGAACAATGGTATTTCATATCCTGCAGAACACTTCATTTTACAGTGGAGATGAATCACTCCCAGTCTCCTGAAAGCCTAAACCACAAAATGTCGGTGTGTTTGCCCCTTCCTAGGTAAAGACAATGAATTTCAAAAGTAAATTGGTTATGTCATAACACCCTAAGGCCCTGGTAATCTAAGAAGAGGGTGTTGGAGATGGGAATCCTGAACGACTTAGAAAGTAAAGCGATGTGTGGCCCGTGGTTATAGTTCCCAGTTGGCCTGGCCTGTCAGCCTAGAGGCATCACCAGGACACTGAGTTCACTGGCTCAATAACCCAGGCAGTTACTGATGCAGTTAAGTTGCTGTGGCCTTTTGCAGCCACTTTACAGCTGGAAGACACACTGGGAGCCAGCAACGACTTAAGCTTGGTTCACTCTGAGGAAGCAAAGTGCCCATTCTAAAGTTCCCCCTGCCTGGGGCTCCCTGTACCTGGAAGACACAGCCACAGAGCCTGCTATAAATTTAGCTATAAACTAAGCAGTGTGCACATATCCTTTGTCTTGGAACCCATCTTCTCTGGCCTGCTGGAATCTCATAGCCCATCTTACAATCTTTTCTATTAGATGAGTTTCATGAAATTCTGCAGGGAGAAATAATGGTCAGAAAAGTAATCTTCGTAACAGAAAGTTTTACAATTTAGGGAAGGAACTCATTAATATTGTTGGATGAAGCATCCCTTATTCAAGGACGACAACAAATGCAAACAGAATAAAATAAAACCTATACCTTCTGTCACATGGCTCTAGAGAGTCCTGGGTCAAATTATGCCTCTTAGAGTAGAATAGCAACATCAGTTTTGTGCTATAACAGTCAGCCCTGTCTCCCAACAGCAACACCAAAGGAGTCCTGCCATAGATGTTAGATCAAGAAGATAAAGGATGAGGGATTTCCCTGGTGGTCCAGTGGCTAAGACTCCATGCTCCCAATGCAGGGGGCCTGGGTTTGATCCCTGGTCAGTGAACTAGATCCCACATGCCACAACCAAGAGTTTGCATGCCACAACTACAGATCCTACATGCCGCAACTACAGATCCCACATGCTGCAACTAAAAATATCCCACATGCTGCAACGAAAAGATCCCACATGCTGCAACTAAGACCCCATGTAGCCAAGTAAATATATATATATCTATATATATAAAGATAAAGGATGAGAAAAGAAAAAACAGGGACTCCAAGGACAGAGAAGGTGGTTAAATTGTATGTAACAAGAGATTAAGTTGATATAACAGAAGACCCTTCCTGAGGGAAAAATTATCAACTGTGGACTGGACCCCTAAGAACCATTAGAGACCCTCTTTTTCTTGGCAGTTAGATACCTCCTTCTTTTTCTATGCTGCTATAGATCACTCCTTCCCTGCAGGGATTAAAGACACTGGGGCTTTAAGGACTCTTCTTGTTTTGTTCCCTAAGACTTTCTCCCTTTCTGGCTTCCTAGAATTCATCTTCCATTTGTCATCAGTGATTTGAATATGGCCTTGGCTTCCTACATGGGGCAATGCATGCTCTGTCCTGCTCTGAAGATTTATGGAAGGATACAGATTACTCAGGGTTCCAAGAAGGTCTCATGATTTCTTTTACCTCCATCCACAGGGGTGAGTTACCAAGATGTAGTATATTCAAATTTATCATTCCCTTTCCAGCTTTTCCCCAAAATACATTTTTGCCCCTTGTAACCTGCTTGGTCTGACATCACATGTTGAATGAGTCAGAGCTGTCTCACTTAAATGCAGCTAACACTAAAATTGTGTTATCGATTTCTGATGCTCTCTTTACTTTTCCTTGATGTTGGTTTGTAAAAGTTGGTTCAACTAATATTACTCTAAATATGTAATGCTGGCATTAGCCCTGTCTCTTTCCTCACCTGCCTTGCTTACCGTCATTTATTAGAGTCATTTTTACGTCAAAATATTTTTTCTTAAGATTTCAAATAATGGATTTTTCCATTCTAAAATAGTTCCAAATGTTATCTAGTTTTTCTCTCTTTTTTTTTTGGTCATAATAGGACACATCCATATTGATATGGTATATTCCTGTGACATGCATAGGGTATTAGTAAACCAGTATTGATAACATACAGTATTGAGTACTGAAAACCTACTTGAAATCCTGGTTCCATTTCTTACTACCTGCATGAGTTTAGACAAGTTGTTCAGCTTCTTTGGGCCTCATTTATAAATTGCGTTTCCTCATTTATAAATTGAGCTCTTTGCCTTTATCACACAGGGTTTTGTGAAGCTCAAATGAGGTTATGTAGATAGAGGTGTTTTGTTAATATCGTTCCTATTACTCTCTGACACCCCTACTCAGCTCTCTTAAATTGGAGACATAACCCAATAAGGGCAGAATGGTCATATGGAGGAGATCATGAGAAGGACCAGAATGTGAAAAATGCTATGATGTCTGCTTCTTTGTCTCCTGGCTAATGTCATCTCATCCTTCAAGACCCAGCCTAAAAAATCACCTCCTGCAAAGACACCCTTGAATTCTCCAGATAAACATGGACTTGCCTTTCTTTGTTCTCCAATAGTATCTACCATAAAATTCTCTCCAACTCTGTAACATAGGTGCCAGAAACCCACAAGCCCTAGAAAATTCAATAGGTAGGAAATTAACACCTTATTTGAAAATGTAAATTGAGTAGTGGAGGTTATAAGTGACTCTGTGACACTATTTATTACATTCACTAAAATAAAATAATAAAGGTGGCATCTTAATAACAGTCTGCATTAATAGTTATGTACATTATATGATTAACATCCATTTAAGAGAAAAGTCTTTAAGCTTTCCCTTCCTAAGCTGTTTCAATGAAACACTTAAAAATGAAAATTTTACTTTCTCATAGATAGTATGTCCAATAAAAGGGATTCTCTTTTGTGTCTGCTTTGCCACCCAAATGTTCAAAGCTTTTCTGGTTTTATATCTTGGAATTGTTGGCTCCTGACTTCTAGTTCTCACTAATTCAGAATAGCTTGGAGAGTTGAGAAGCTTGGCTGCATAGAACTATCTCAACTCCCCCACTCTTGCACAAGGCTAAAGTCTATGCTCTGTCCATGATAACTTCATGCACTTCCCTTCTGAGAGCCAACCTGGTAAACATCTCCACTTCTCTCTCTCCTGAGGGAGTTTCCCTGTTTCTTTGCTCTCTCTCTCAACGTCGCGATAAAAATGTCTCCATTTCAACTCTGCCATTCACAATATCTCCCTTGTCTGCTCTCAGCCTCAAGCTCTGTCCTCTCCACTTCCTGCATCTAATTACCTCAAATGGGAATGATTTAATTCATAGATATTGGAACTGGAATTCCAATCACCTCTTTAGCATCTGTCTCTCCCATGGACTATGAGCTTCTTGAGGGTAGGGCATTTTCTTATGCACCATTTTGTCTTTTGCATCAAGTACAAACTCTGAGGCAAGTACAGACCCTTGATTCATGTTGATTGAGGGGACACATACGCGCCAAGAGACCACTTTTTTTGCCCTGGTCTACTTGTCAATTTCACTCAGATAAAGTAAACTTTCTTTAATGTCCTCTTCCCAATTATAATTTCAGTTTCTAAATTAGAAAGCTGTAAAAAAAAAAGCTACAGAAGGGTAGGAGGAGAAGAAGGCAAAGGATATAAAGAACAGTTCTACCTAGTTCTAGGGGTAGGTGGAGAACCAGGTTGGCAGGGAGTCTTTGTAGAGCAGCCCAGGAGGTTGGGAAAGGCTTGGTACACTTCAGGGGAAACCTCCAGGAATGTGCCACATGTCTCCTGCTATCTGCTCTCACAGTGAGGACTGTCTAGGATTTTGACCCTCCTGCAGGTTGACCTAGCCATATTGGATACCTGGGATGTGGCCTGTGTATGGGGTTGGAAGCCCAGGACCAGTGCATCTGCACAGATTGTTCTACCATATCCATCCCCGACCCTTCTTAAAGGTCCAGTCTTATAGCTTCTTGTGAAGCCATTAATATAAGAGTTCACTCCGAGTGCTGATTTACCCTCAGCTTGGGTACTATCCCGGACTGCCCTGTGCCAAGGTATGCACAGTTACAACCTCTCTGCTCAGCATGAATGCACTCTGGGGGTGGGAGCAGGCTGTCTTTATAGGAACTAAGCAATACTCTAATATTTTTTCTCTTGCACATGAAAAAGAGGAAAAAAGCTCAAAGAAGCCAAGTTTTCAGGACAGAGAAGCCAATGCCATTCCATCACTAGGAGCAGGCTGTGCTAGTACAGGGGTGATGTGCAGGGAGGGAGACAGTTGTACTGAGACTCTTGGCACTGGGGACAATGGGTACCAAGCATTCAAAAAGAAATCACTTATTGTCACTATCACAGGTTGTGAAAACTTCCCAGTTTACCATTGCAAACTTGTGGATATTTTCACAACCGAATTAACACACAGAGTCATGTTAGTCAAAGGACCTAGAAAAAAATAATGTTCCACAGGTTACAGTTACTCCAAGACCATGCCAAAATAGTGGATCTACTTTTTTTGAGAAGTCAACTCAGTGAAACAATTGGTTTGACTCTTTTTTAAAAAATTAGTAGACTCTTTTTATAGCAGTCTTCCCCACACGCAGTTTCCCCCAAATTACTCTCATCTTGCATTAGTGGGGTACATTTGTTACAGCTGATGAGCCAATATTGATACATTATTTATTATTATATATTTATATGTTTATTGTATAGGTATATACATATTTATTATATATTATATATTTATTAATTTTTATTATTACATTAATTAAGGTCCACAGTTCACATTGATTCTCTCTTCGTATTGCACATTCTATGAGTTTGACAAATGTATGATATCATGTATCCACCATTACAGTATCTTACAGAATAGTTTCACTGCCCTAAATATCCCCTGTGTTCCATCTATTCATCCCTCCCTCCCTCCCTGCCAGCCCCTGGCAACGATTGATTTTTTGCTGTCTTCATAATTTGCTTTTTTAAGAATGTCAATCATATAGTATGTAGACTTTTCAGAGAGTCGTTTTTCACTTAGCAATATTCATCTAAGTTTCCTCCATGTCTTTTCGTGCCTTGATCACTCATTCCTTTTTACTGCTGAGTAATATTTCATTATATGGATGTATCACAGTTTGTTTATACACTTACCTATTGAAGGACATCTTGGTTGCTTCCAAGTTTTGGTAGTTACAAATAAAGCTGTTATAAACATCTGTGTGCAGGTTTTTGTGTGGAGCTAGTTTTTTTTTTGTTTTTTTTTGTTTTTTTTTTTTGCGGTACGCTGGCCTCTCAGTGTTGTGGCCTCTCTCGTTGCAGAGCACAGGCTCCAGACACGCAGGCTCAGCGGCCATGGCTCATGGGCCCAGCCGCTCCACGGCATGTGGGATCTTCCCGGATCGGGGCACGAACCTATGTGCCCTGCATTGGCAGGCGGACTCTCAACCACTGCGCCACCAGGGAAGCCCTGGAGCTAGTTTTTAACTCCTTTGGGTAAACACTGAGGCGCTCTATTGCAGGATTGTATGGTAAGAGTATATTTAGTTTTGTAAGAAACTGCTAGACTGTCTTCCAGAGTGGCTGTACCATTTTGCATTCCACCAGCAATGAATGAGAGCTCTGTTGTTCCACATCTTTGCCAGTGTTTGTTGTTGTCAGTGTTTTGGATTTTAGCCATTCTGATAGGTGGGTAATGATATCTCATGATTGTTTTAATTTGCAGTTCCCTAATGACATATGATGGTGAGCATCTTTTCCTATGCTTATTTTCCATTTGTATATCTTCTTTGGTGAGATATCTGTTTGGATCTTTTACTCATTGACTCTTTTTCGTTTAATTGATATTTTAACTGAATGAGCTAACTGGGAGAATTGCCTAGACGTTGCCTCCTTATAAGTAGGGATTTTCAGCAACTGCAACAAATGATTGCTTTAGAATAGGGCACTAAAACCAGACCTGATCCATACAGATATGTGATGTTTGCTTTGTTTTTTGGTAATTGTAAAACACCCCAGACTAGTTTTTCTAGAGGTAATCAAGAAACATTTCCTTTTCTTAGGGAACCCTCCTACACTGTTGGTAGGAATGCAAGTTGGTGCAGCCACCTTAGAAAACAGTATGGAGGTTCCTCAAAAAACTAAAAATAGAGTTGCCATATAATTCAGCAATCCCACTCCTGGGCATATATCCAGATAAAACTATAATTCAGGGCTTCCCTGGTGGCACAGTGGTTGAGAGTCCACCTGCCGATGCAGGGGACACGGGTTCGTGCCCCAGTCCAGGAAGATCCCACATGCCACGGAGCAGCTAGGTCCGTGAGCCATGGCCGCTGAGCCTGTGCATCCAGAGCCTGTGCTCCACAACGGGAGAGGCCACAACAGTGTGAGGCCTGCGTACTGAAAAGAAAAAAACAAACTATAATTCAAAAAGATACATGCACCCCTATGTTCATAGCAGCACTATTCACAATAGCCAAGACATGGAAGCAACCTAAGTGTCCATGAACAGATGAACGGATAAAGAAGATGTGGTACATATACACAATGGAATACTACACAGCCATAAAAAAGAATGAAATAATGCCATTTGCAGAAACATGGATGGACCTAGAGATTATCACTAAATGAAATAAGTCAGAAAGAGAAAGACAAATACCGTATGATATCACTTATATGTGGAATCTAAAATTTGACACAAATGAACCTACCTAAGAGCAGAAACAGAGTCACAGACATAGAGAACAGACTTGTGATTGCCAGCAGGGAGGGGAGGTGAGGGAGGGATGGACTGGAAGTTTAGGGTTAGTAGATGCAAACTAGTATATATAGAATGAATAAACAACAGGTCCTACTGTATAGCACAGGGAACTATATTCAATATCCTGTGATAAACCATAATGGAAAAGAATATAAAAAAGAATGTATATATATATATATATATATAAAACTGAATCACTTTGCTGTACAGCAGAAATTAACACAACACTGTAAATCAACTATACTTCAATAAAAAAAGAAACTTCCTTTTCTCTTTTTTCTGACATTTTAAAATACCACTTTTTTCCCCTCATTAATAAACTAATACATTTTATGAAAGAGAAGGAAAACTCAAACCATTTTTGAGCAATGAATGGAATTTTTACTTGCAATAGCAAAGCATAAGCCAGGTTCTGTTCCAGCTATCAGAACAACCGGCTCCAAAAACAAAGAGGGAAATCTTTATAGTTCAGGTTGTGTGTCCTCAGCAATACTGATGGGATACAGCTGGGTCATTTCGATAAACGCTAGATGTTCCTGACCTTGAGGCTCACTCAGGATACAGAGAATTGTCCCCTTCTTGGCCTTCAGGAAAATTGTTATTTGAGACTTGTGCCTGAATGCAAGGTTTTCCATAATGTAAGCTCCCTCCATCACTTTTGTTAACACTTAGATAAATATTTCCAAAATCTTCCAGAAACACTGATTTAATTCACATGCCTACCAAGCAGATAAACAGTACCTGCATCCTTATCCGAGTAGTTTAATTGCTTAAAATCTTTGCTAATTTGACATATGAAAAATTGGCACCTTGTTTTAATTTTCATTTTTAATGACTATGTTGAACATTTTCCTTTCTTTTTCTTTCTTTGATTCCTTTCTTTCTCTCCCTCCCTCCACCTTTCTCCCTTCCTCCCTCCTTCCCCCTCTCTCTCTTCCTTTCTTCCTTCCTTCTTTCTTTCTTTCTTTCTTTCTTTCTTTCTTTCTTTCTTTTTCTTTCTCTCCCTCCCCCTTTCTCCCTTCCTTCCTCTCTCTCTCTCTCTCTCTCTCCCTTCCTCCCTTTCTCTTTCTCGCTTCCTCTCTCTTTCTCCTTCTTTCTTTTCTTTCTTTGTTTCTCTTTCTTTCATTCATTCACCACTGGTATATTTCTTTAGAGAATTGTCCATGTAAGACCTTTGCCTATGACAGGTAGCTAGGGTTTTGTCTTTCGTGGCTTCCTGCAAGGGGAGAGGTGACCATAGCAGGTAGGGGGGTTGCTGGTGCATCACTGAGGCAGGATATAAATGATCTGCCAGAGAGAGCATCCTCCACACTGGAGTACCCTGGAGCAAGAAGGCGCCACCTTACAAGGGTCTACAAGGTCTACAAGGGTAGATTCATTATTTGGAGTGACTATAATCTGTGCCCCATAGACTTTGGACATCTGGTTTATATTTATATTTAGAGAATCCACCATCTGATAATAAGTGCACACAGATGAGGTCTCTTTTGTTCCCAGTTTCTTATTTGCCCCCTTGCTCCAACTCTGGAGGCAAAGTGCGGCGGAAAGGAGGTGGTCTGTCAGGTGGGGAAATAGTGAAGAAGCCAGCTATGCTGTCTTGTACCACTGCAGGTTTCTGAGCTTGACTTAAGGATACAATTGGAAATGAAGACTGAAGTTTTGATTTTAGACAGAATTGGGCTGTTCATATCTCAAAAGACCAGAAGAAAACAATAGGATCTAGAGATTTCATCCAGGGATGGGCATGAATGGTCTAGCAGTGTGGCTATGGAAAGGCAGTAGAGGAAAGAAAATAAAACTGGTTTTTGTTTATACCCCACAGAATCCATGTATTAGTTTCCTTCGACTGCCATAATATAGACATCCAAAATCAAGGTGTCGGCAGGGCCCTGCCCACTGTGAAATCTCTGGGAGCGGGGAGACCCTTCCTTGCCTCTTCCAGCTCCTGGTGGTCCCAGAAGTTGGGACTACCTTGGCTTGTGGCAGCAGAATTCCGTTTTGTTTCCATCTTCACATGGAGTCTTCCCTCTGTGTCTGTATACCTCTGTGTCTTCACATGGTGTTCTCCCTGTGTTTCATGTCTAATTTCCCTCTTCTTATAAGGATGCAGTCATATCAGATTAAAGCCTATTCTAATGACCTAATCATAACTTGATTAAATCTGCAAAGACCCTATTACCAAATAAGGTCACATTCACAGGTACTGGGAAGTTAGGTCTTCAGTATATCTTTTTTTTTTTTTTTTTTTTTTTGGTGGGGGGACACAATTCAACCTACAATAGTCCAACTTGTCGATAAAGACTCCGGCTGTGCTGACTTCTGAAGCCATCTCCATGTGATGCTGCTTTGTTTTCTGCTCGTGAAGGGGCTCACTGTTTCATTCTTCTTTCCTTTTGCCCTTCTTCTTGTCCTCTCAGGCTGTCCTCTGCCTGACTGTTCTCTGAGAGAGTAAACAGGGCAGAGACTACTCTGAGCAACTTTCAGTATCAAGTCCATCGCACAGCTTCATGTCTATGGGGCCCTAGTAAATGCATTTTGGTTGTGATATGTGTGTTTTATACATATCTCCCTAAAACTCTCATAGTTAATCAGGTAAGTGAACATGGAAATGTCAGCCCGGAGGAAAGTTCAGACACAATTTTAAAATTTCAGTCTATACTGCACAATGTCAGAATATCATTCAGCAAACCTTAGGTTCTTACCATTGCAACAAAAAGAATAAAATCTAGGAATAAACCTACCTAAGGAGACAAAAGACCTGTATGCAGAAAATTATAAGACACTGATGAAAGAAATTAAAGATAATACAAATAGATGGAGAGATATACCATGTTCTTGGATTGGAAGAATCAACATTGTGAAAATGACTCTACTACCCAAAGCAATCTACAGATTCAATGCAATCCCTATCAAACTACCACTGGCATTTTTTCACAGAACTAGAACAAAAAATTTCACAATTTGTATGGAAACACAAAAGACTCCGAATAGCCAAAGCAATCTTGAGAACGAAAAACGGAGCTGGAGGAATCAGGCTCCCTGACTTCCGACTATACTACAAAGCTACAGTCATCAAGACAGTATGGTACTGGCACAAAAACAGAAAGATAGATCAATGGAATAGGATAGAAAGCCCAGAGATAAACCCATGCACATATGGTCACTTTATCTTGATAAAGGAGGCAGGAATGTACAGTGGAGAAAGGACAACCTCTTCAATAAGTGGTGCTGGGAAAACTGGACAGGTACATGTAAAAGTATGAGATTAGATCACTCCCTGACACCATACACAAAAATAAGATCAAAATGGATTAAAGACCTAAATGTAAGGCCAGAAACTATCAAATTCTTAGAGGAAAATATAGGCAGAACACTCTATGACATAAATCACAGCAAGATTCCTTTTGACCCACCTCCTAGAGAAATGGAAATAAAAACAAAAATAAACAAATGGGACCTAATGAAACTGCAAAGCTTTTGCACAGCAAATGAAACCATAAACAAGACCAAAAGACAACCCTCAGAATGGGAGAAAATATTTGCAAATGAAGCAACTGACAAAGGATTAATCTCCAAAATTTATATGCAGCTCAATAACAAAAAAACAAACAACCCAATTCAAAAATGGACAGAAGACCTAAGCAGACATTTCTCCAAAGAAGATATACAGACTGCCAACAAACACATGAAAGAATGCTCAACATCATTAATCATTAGAGAAATTCAAATCAAAACTACAATGAGATATCATCTCACACCAGTCAGAATGGCCGTCATCAAAAAATCTAGAAATAATAAATGCTGGAGAGGGTGTGGAGAAAAGGGAACACTCTTGCACTGCTGGTGGGAATGTGAATTGGTACAGCCACTATGGAGAACAGTATGGAGGTTCCTTAAAAAACTACAAATAGAACTACCATATGACCCAGCAATCCCACTACTGGGCATATACCCTGAGAAAACCATAATTCAAAAAGAGTCATGTACCAAAATGTTCATTGCAGCTCTATTTACAATAGCCAGGAGATGGAAACAACCTAAGTGTCCATCATCAGATGAATGGATAAAGAAGATGTGGCACATATATACGATGGAATATTACTCAGCCATAAAAAGAAATGAAATTAAGCTATTTGTAATGAGGTGGATGGACCCAGAGTCTGTCATACAGAGTGAAGTAAGTCAGAAAGAGAAAGACAAATACCGTATGTTAACACATATATATGGAATTTAAGGGAAAAAAATGTCATGAGGAACCTAGGGGTAAGATGGGAATAAAGACACAGGCCTACTAGAGAATGGACTTGAGGATGTGGGGAGGGGGAAGGGTAAGCTGTTTCAAAGTGAGAGAGTGGCATGGACATATATACACTACCAAACGTAAAATAGATAGCTAGTGGGAAGCAGCCGCATAGCACAGGGAGATCAGCTCGGTGCTTTGTGACTGCCTGGAGGGGTGGGATAGGGAGGGTGGGAGGGAGGGAGACGCAAGAGGAAAGAGATATGGGAACATATGTATAACTGATTCACTTTGTTATAAAGCAGAAACTAACACACCATTGTAAAGCAATTATACTCCAATAAAGATGTAAAAAAAATCATAAAAATATATT
Organism: Delphinapterus leucas; assembly: GCF_059928025.1. Taxonomy (NCBI): domain Eukaryota; kingdom Metazoa; phylum Chordata; class Mammalia; order Artiodactyla; family Monodontidae; genus Delphinapterus; species Delphinapterus leucas. The sequence continues at coordinate 47,435,422 of NC_143140.1, forward strand.
TAAAGTAACATTTCCAAATGGCAGAGCCATTTCTCTGAGAAAGGAAAGGGAAATTTCCTCCCCCAAGAAAATCATCTGACAAGGGTTTGAATGATGGGGAAAGGAAATTAAAGGTAAAGAGGCATTAAAAGCAAAGTCTCAGCACTTCTCTCCTGGGAACAGAGAGTAGATGGTGAACAGCAGCCTCATCGTATGTGTGCTGGAACCAAACTGAGCTTCTTCCTCCAAAACTGGGAAGGCTGGGGAGGACACGGGAAATAAACCATTGAGGGCATGACGTGTGTGCAAAAATTAAAATCAGCAATAATCTGATTCTGTAATTTTATCACTGAAACACATCAAAAACTGTTACCAATTTTGGAATTTTAGAGATGATGAGTACTGAACCCAGACACTGGAGTGAAAAGGGCGTGGAGAAGGAACTACCTTGCTGAACTTAGAGAAAATATTTATCTTCAGACAAGCATAATATCTTGCAGACTTCCCACAGCCTTCTGCATCAATTTCCAAGTTCATTTGCAGTTTTTAAAACTCTTCATTTCTTCCCAGATCCCATCCATCCATCTGTCCCTCTATTTATAAATCCACACATTAACAGTGTTTGGATTTAAATACTGGCTCTACCTCTGGGTGATCCTAGACAAGTAAAGTAATCTCCTGTGCCTCAGTTTCCTCATCTGTAATGTGGAACTATACTTATATGGATCTTATAGGGTTTTGTATTAAGTCAATTAACAACTATTTGTCCCTTAATAAGCTCTCAATAAATTTTAGCTATATTGTTGATTGTAAGAGCAGACACAAATTAAAATGAAGAGGCTTAATTCTCCTTGTTGAAAATAAGGGAGGATATTTCTCTTCCCCTCACCTTTTTGTTTCAGAATTTCTTTCTCTTTCCTTTTTAAGTGTACATAAATCTTTATTATGACTAAATAAGTTGTTTAGTAAGGTTTGTTCTGTAGATTCCTCTGGTGCCATCTCTGGGCTGGTAACAGTCTAAAGTTGTCTCCTGTGATTAAAAATTGTTCTACATTTCCTGGTAGAAAGGGGAGGGCACAGAGTTTTTCTTTTTTTTTTTTTTTTTTTTTTTCAGAGTTTTTCTTGTGTCTCCTCTTTCTCAGTTGCTTCCAGCTCAAGATAATCCTTACTCCAGAGTGGCATATTTTGGGGTGGCATACTCTGAGCCCCTTCAATGTACATCACATTCTGGTTTAATGCTTATTCAACAATAAAACTTTTTTGTCTCTACTAACTTTGTAGAGTGGCTTTCTGGGTTGAGAGGAGATTTTGTTTGTTTTACATTTCCCCAATACCATCCAATAAAACGTTAAGTACCTGCTCTGTGCTCTTCCTTTTCATTGTAGCAGAGAGCTGGGAGCACCATGGGGGAATCGCCTCAGCTTTTTTTTGGCCAGTCTCTGATGGACAGTGATCTACTTGCTTTTCAGAGAGCAAGTGTTGTAAGGGGTCCACTATCTCTTAGTACCCTCATAATTATATTATTCCATTAGTTTAGTTTAAAGATTCCTCCTCACTAATTCTAGTTAATGCTTACTAAATGCTTGCTATGCACCTGCTACTGTGCTGTGCATTTACCTACATTATCTTATTTAATCTTAACTATAACCCTATAAAGTGGGTACTATAATTCTCACCATTTTATGTATATGGAAACTAATAAAAACAGATTAAATGACTTGCTCATTTTCACAATGGTGATGGAGCTGGGATTCAAACCTAGGACCCTCAGGCCCTCAACATCTGTTAGGATGCAGCAGCTGTGAGACATGAAGGAGGAACAGAGCGAGGGGAGGCTCCTAGAGGAGGGTGGTGCCCAGGAGATGGGCCAAAGGGGGGACAGGGAAGTGGGGCTTTCAACAGTCAGTCTTCCTCCCACCCCAGGTCCCAGTGCCCTTCTCCAGAGAACCACAGCTGAGAGATCCTCTTGTCTTTCCACAGCTGGAGGAGGGAGTATCCAGTTGTCCCTCCCCAGGTATCCAGGTCCCACCTACTTTTCTTGATTGTACTGGGACACTGCAGGGGCATGAGGGAAACGTGGATACATTAAATTGGTCAGAGATGGAGCCAAGTCATGGGGGCACAGCCAGGAGCTGTTGGGGGTGGAGGTTGCGCACCTGGCTGGGAGGTAGTGGAGTCCTGTCTCTAGGCTACTGGCCTAAGGGGTAGCTGTTGTGGTTCCTGATGGGGGTTCTGGGGCTGCTGGCTCTGGGCAGAGTCATCATTGGCTCCCCCAGGGCTCCAGGGCCTTGAAGTCACCTCCTGGTGGGGAGCCTTTGCCAGGTACAACTCTTGGCTCTTCCACCTGGCAGGCCCAAGGCAAAGGAGGAAAAAACAAGGGTACAAAAGACAACTTAAAACCTCAAATTACTGCTCAGCCACACAAGCACACACATAGCCCTATACATCCTTCGATTTTATACAAAAAGGAACGTACGTACTACATTAGTCTGCTGCTGCTGTCCCCTCCTCTCTCTCTTTTTTTTTACAAGATAGTTTAGAGCTCTTTTCATGTCGGTACATATAAGTCTGCCTCGTTCTTTTTAATCATGGCTAATTTATTGAATATTTATTCTCCTGTCCTGACAAACTCATGAGGTACATACATTCTTATCTGTAGTTTATAGGTGAGGAAACCAAGACTGCAGGGGCTTGAGTACTCAGTCCAAGTCACAAAGGCTATCAGTTCAGGACAGTAGCACCAGCATAGGGGCCACCGGAGACGATGCTGTCAGCCCAGTGTCTGACACCAGCAATGCTCAGTAGTTGATCCTTCTCACTCTCCCTGAGGAGCACTCTGTGAGGCCCTGGACAAGAACTGAATGGGATGTGGGGCACCATGTCTCAAACCTGGGGCAGAGGAGGCCTTGGGACAGCCTTTCCTATTATGCCCCTGACCCCCATCATGGCCCTGTTCTTGCCAAGTCAGCAGAGCTTGTTCAACCCTCTCAGTACCTCCTACTGGCTAGAGAATGAAGGCTCCTCCTCGTGAATGGCTCCCTTGGAAGGATCTGCCTGGTGGAAAGATTCTCCTCCTGAATGAACTACTGCTGACAAGCTGGGAGCCACCAGCTCCAAAAGGGGGCAAATGAGGCTGTAGAGGGGCATCTGCTACCAGCACACCCCTTCTCCGTGCTGTCCCACAGAGGGATTAATGCAATAGAGTGAGGCCAGGCCCTTGATGGGAACTGTACTCTTGTTTTCCTCCTTCCGCACAGATTTGCTTTCGTCTCTTTGGCTTTTCTCTTGGGATAAAACGTTAATGAGAGGAGGCTGCTACAGCCCTCTTGTCTGACTGCCCCCTCTCCTCACACTGCCATTTGTCTGAAGTCCAGCTGCCGCAGGTAGGTAGGGGCCAAAGTCGTTTTGTGCAAGAAGGCAAAAGCAGCTGGGAACTTCTTGAGTGGAGTGTATTCAGAGTCCGACATCCTTTCATTCGGAATGACAGAGAAAGATTAGGCATCAGAAAACCATCAGTGTGGGCAAAGCAGCCGGACCACTGAGGACACGTGCCAGGCTGTGCAGGGATCTGGAGGGATCCTGGAAGTGCTCTGAAGAATTCTCATAAGAAAAGCTAACATTTTACATGTGACCAAGACTCAAATATTCATTAAGTAAAAATAGATTATCTTTTCTTTTGAATGGAATCATTTTCAGAAGCCCTGCTCAATTTCTAGTAAAACCCTATGGGTTTGGATGTTCATTATTCTCACGATAGTGTTTTTTGTTTTTTGTTTTGTGGTACGTGGGCCTCTCACTGTTGTGGCCTCTCCTGTTGCAGAGCACAGGCTCCGGACACGCAGGCTCAGCAGCCATGGCTCACGGGCCCAGCCGCTCTGCAGCATGTGGGATCTTCCCGGACCGGGACACAAACCCGCGTTCCCTGCACTGGCAGGTGGACTCTCAACCACTGCGCCACCAGGGAAGCCCTCTCACGATAGTGTTTGAATTAGGACCACGGCAGGCTGGCTGCAGGCCAGTCAATCACACAGTCGGTCCTCAGTGCACAAGGTGCAGAGAGCCAGGGGACACGGTGGCAGCAAACAGGCATTTGAAATCTAACCATGCAGGGAAACTCAGTTTGAGGGTATTGCTTTGTCTTGCAATTCTTTGTGAAAACTTGTATAAGAAATACCAGGTTGTTTTAAAATAAATTAAACTGAAATCTGCTGAAATTCCTCCACTCTGAGAATAACCACTAGAAGCATATCCTTCCAAACTTTTCTCCACTGTTTTAGTTTGCTAGGACTGTGCCATAACAAAGTACCACAGACTGGAGCTTAAATAACAGACATTTATTTCCTCACAGTCTTGGAGGCTAGAAGTCCAAGATTAAGATGCTGGCAGGTTTGGTTTTTTTCTGAGATCCCTCTCCTTATCTCGCAGATGACTGCCTTCTCTCCACGTCCTCACATGGTCTGGCCTCTGTGTGGACGCATGTGTGAGTCTGAATTTCCTCTCCTTCTAAGGACACTAGTCATATTGGATTAGGATACATCCTAAAGACCTCATTTTAACTTAATTACCTCTTTGAAGACCTTGTCTCCAAATACGGTCCAAATACAGTCCAAATACGGTTCTGAAATATGGGGGTTAGGGCTTCAACATATGAATTTTAGTGGTATGCAATCCGGCCCATAACATCTACTAATCTTTATGTAAAAATATTCATTTTTTCCCCAAAATGGGCACCATAACAAAATTACTATTTTATAACGTGCTTTTTAAAAACTTTAACATGTGTTATTTCTATGCCAATAGTTGATGACTAGGTTCTGATTCAAGATTAATGGTCTTGAATGAGTAGAGGCATTAGCTTCCCACTCCCTCCTTAGACTGAATTAATAAAAATAGCTCACATTTACTGGGTGCTTATTGTGTGCCAGGCGCTGTTCTAACTACTTCGTGTGTGTTCAATTATTTAATTCTCACTGATCTGTGAGATGGGCATTATTATCTCCATTTATCAGATGCTGAGGGGTGAAGAGTCAGTGCTTTCTGGAGTGAGGAATTAGGAGGATTTTTCTTTCCTGCAGGGAGGGCCTGGAGTGAGTTAATAGAAGCAAGGAAGGACCAGAGAGGAGAAGAAGCCGAGGCGGCTCCCCTATGGTAAGGATGCGACGGCATCCACACCCTCCAGTGTGGTCCTGTCCCACTGCAGGTACCTGCGCGTTTTGACTCCCACTCTAATCCCTGGGTGCCCTTATTCCCAGCACCCAGCAGTGCACCTCATGCACAATAAACTTGTATAAATATTTGTTGAAATAAATAAATACTAAGATGAGCATCCTGAAAGTCTCTCTTATAGAATAATTCTTATGTTTTTAAAGGTTTTAAAAATATTTTAAAACTTCCCAGGGGTAGGGGGCGAGCATTCTCAGTTCAGAGAGTTCCATTTCTGGTCACAGTTGAATGTAACACATTTTTATTATTAAGTGGGAGAAAGGAATTAAAGAAGGGCAGAAAATCCCCCTGTGCTGCTTCAGAGAAAAAAAAAAAAAAGCTTCAGCTAAAAGCAGCAGCATGAGTATGATTTCACTTTACCTTTTTCTTTTTAAAGTTTTTTTTGTGGATGTGGACCACTTTTAAAGTCTTTATTGAGTTTGTTACAATACTGCTTCTGTTTCATGGATTTTCAGCCATGAGGCATGTGGGATCTTAGCTCCCGGACCAGGGATCGAACCCGCATCCCCTGCATTGGAAGGTGAAGTCTTAACCACTGGGCCACCAGGGAAGTCCCTCACTTTACCAGCTGCAAAGCATTTTCAAGTGGTGGAGGTACTCCAGGCCTACAATGGAGATACTTGCTCACCTAGTATGAATGACAGTGCTTTCACTTTCCCCCATCACCATCTAACTCTGTTTCAGACACACTTTTCCCACAAGATCATCCTCAGCCTGGATCTCTCATTCCAGCCCAGATAGCTTCATACACTCTTCCCATTATAGTGCATCCCAGGATGCACGCCCAGCATGAGTACAAGCCAAGAAGCCTCCCCCTCTTCTCTACACCAGCTCTCTCCACTAAAACCCTACAGAAAGGTCAGTTCCACCAGGAAGCCCTCTCAGACCCACTTTCCCAGCTCCTCTCACTCAGCCCTTCCTTTGCCCCATGAGTCCACAGATGCCTGACACAGACACACAGAAATCCCATACCTGTGTCACCAGCCCTGATGAACCTATATTGCCAGAAACTCCTGAGTCCCAGTCCCAGTGCCACGTCTACACACTGCAGGATGCTTTGTCATGATGACAGATGAGCATTGTCAAGGTTGGCCAGTCATTGTCCCTGTCCTTGCTTTCTGTTTTACCCATCAGCTTTCTAAGAGTTCTGAATCACTGGAATGGCTGCTCAAAGGGAACATTACAAACATTCACCACCCTCATCTTAGTGATCAACATATCCTGATGCTTAGTTATATATAAAACATTTACAGTGTTATTATAAAGGACACAGCTCTGGAACAGCCAGATGGAATAGGGCAAGGTCTGGGGAGTGAGAGAGTCCTGAGTGCCAGAGCTTCTGCCCCTGTGGAGTGGGGGAAACCTTATGCTTAGTTGAAGTTTAAAAGCCATTTTTTTGCCTTCTTTTATATCTGTCTCCTTATTCCATGAAATAAGAAGAAATGAAGATGTAGAGAAGGAATGATTGGCTGTGTCCTTTGGCAGCTCGTCCCTCCTATTTTTCTATGCTACCCAGGCTGGATAGACCGATCTCAGTCATAATTGTGAAAAAAAAATCCTAATCACTCCACCAGCAATTTCCCATCTATCTTACCAAAAAGATAATTCCCAGGTTCTGAGTGATTTTTCCTCTCTCTCATACACAAAATATTTGTTAAGAGAACAAAAAAATGTGCATAATCCTTATTTGTATGGCTTCCCTGTGTCCCCTGAAGAGGACACACTGTACAGGAAACACAAAGTACTACACTTAGGGGAGTATAAACAGGCAATTCTGAAGAAATGATTTTAAACAAATAATTGCTGAAAAAATACAGCTTGAAAGTATTTTAAAAAAGGAAGAAACCCAAGAGACAACTGATTGCCTATTGTCATATGTTGCTTGTCCTTTAAGGAGGAAACAGGTTCAAACTTTCCTTCTACTGCTGTTCAGTATGTGCATGATGGCCATAAGCCACTCTTCTCTCCTCACTACTCGGCTTTCTTCCCTTGCATCGTACAGGTTCTCGAACACCCTGGGCGTCCACAGAATGACGCAGCCTATAGGACATTGGGATGCAAGATAAGGGGTTTTCTATCTACCTGATAACTGGTCTGAACCAATTACAAGCCGTGTGTGTGGAGCTGGCAGCTTCCCAAACTTCTGAGAAAGAAAATGGTCTCTTGCTCCTCCAAAGTCGGGGGTGTGGAGGGAGCAGTGAGCAATGGGCAAGAGCTGCTACCAGGACCCCCTGAGCCAGCGGTGGGCAGTGGGGTTCACTGAAGCACCCGCCTTCTAGGCATCCTGGCCAATCACAGCCCAAGAGGCACGCTGGAGAGGGAGCCAGCAGAGAGGGCTGCCTGCCAGAGGCTGAGATTCAGCCCTGGTGAAGGAGTTCTCTTCCCAGCCAGGAGATCTGTGGTCCAGTCTGGTGACCTTGGGGAAGTCACTTTAGCTCTTGGAGTCTTGATTTGCTAAACCATTAAGTGTGAGATTTACCCAAGTAACACTAGAGATTTACTCTGAGGATAAAACCAGAAATGTGTATTAGACACTCATTAAACTAAACATACTCTTACCATATGATCCAGCAATCATCCTCCTTGGTATTTACCCAAAGGAGTTGAAAACATGTCCACACAAAAACCTGCACATGAATGTATATAGCAGCTTTATTCATAATTGCCAGAACTTGAAGAAAGCAACCAAGATATCCTTCTGTAGGTGAATGCATAAATAAACTAGGGGATCCAGACAATAGAATACTATTCAGCACTAAAAAGAAGCGAGCTATCAAGCCATGAAAAGACCTTAAATGTATATTGCTAGGTGAAAGGAGACAATCTGTAAAGGCTACATTCTGTTTTATTCTAAATGCATGACATTCCGTAAAAGGCAAAGCTATGGAGACTGTAGGAAATCCAGTGGTTGCCAGGGGTTTGGAGAGAAAAGAGTGAATGCATGGAGTGCAGGGGACTTTTAGGGTAGCAAGATTATTCTACCTGATACTATAATGGTGGATATGTGTCATCATACATTTGTCCAAACCCACAGAGTGTGCAACACCGAAAGTAAACCCTAATGTAATCTGTGGACTTTGGGTGATTATGATGTGTCTATGCAGGTTCATCAAGTGTAATAAATGTATCGCTCTGGTAGGGGACGTTGACAGTGGGGTAGACCATGGCGGGTGGGTTATATAGGAACTCTGTGCTTTCCTCTCAGTTTTTCTGTGAACCTAAAACTGCTCTAAAAACAATTAAGTCTAGGGCTTCCCTGGTGGCGCAGTGGTTGAGAGTCCGCCTGCCGATGCAGGGGACATGGGTTTGTGCCCCGGTCAGGGAAGATCCCACATGCCGCAGAGCGGCTGGGCCCGTGAGCCATGGCCGCTGAGCCTAGCCTGCACGTCCTGAGCCTGTGTTCCGCAACGGGAGAGGCCACAACAGTGAGAGGCCCACGTACCATTAAGTCTTAACTATAAAGTCTAAAAATATGCCTGGTAGCGTTACTTATTTTTTTTTTATTACTCGTGATTGGTGACCTCAATTGTAGAGTCAAGCTGGTACTGCTTGACTAAGTAATTAAACACAGTCATATCGTCAAACTCATTTTTCCTATACTGGAAACTTTATAATTAATAGTAACACCTACAGGAATAAATGACTATTACTCACAACATGCCCCAGATTGAACTGAAGACAGCAACGTTTGGAAGCGACTTGAAAAGTGAACTTCTTATCACAGCTCTCGAATCTCACATTCAAATAGGACGATGGTGGCTGGAAGAGTGGGTGTGCAGGTTCCTGTAGGAGACCCCCAGGCTTTGAGGGAGGGCAAGCTCAGGAGGCCACAGGCCAGTGTGCCCTGTACATCTCCAGTGACTCTGCTTGAGCTCAAAGCAGGCCCTCTGCCTGACACACCCGTGAAGACACCAAGGGACCACCCAGGGGCGATGAAGGGCAGGGAAGGAAAGCTGAGGTCAGGTTTCGATCTGGGAGGCAGGGGAAGAAAGCCCAGGCAGGGGAAGTGCTTGCTGGAGCCAACTGCTGTGGCAGAGGCAGGCGGGCAAGAACAGGGAGGATTCCGTAGCGACTGGAGCAGGGCCTGGGGAGGGCGGGTGCAGGGGAGACAGCCTGTACCCCTGCTCTAAATGTACACTGCGGTTCTCACTGACCTCCCAGGGCTGCCCCTGCCTTGTGCACAGCTCAATATTGGCTTCTGCTGAGGTTTCAGGTGAACTTGGCCTTTTTCCAGCACCACAGATAAAGCTGCCGGTCCCCACTTCTCGTGTTCAAGAAATCTTGAGGCCTTTTCTTGCCTCGTTGCTGCCTCTTGCCACACTCTTGTCCCTCATTTTGGCTCGACCGATCCCCTGCCTACAATTGAGGCCTGCCTGCTGCAGCCCCTGTCTGTTTAAAAGGTCACATCTCAATCCAGGGGTGTGGGTGAGACTTTTCTGTTATAAGGGACAGGGGCACAACTCAAACCCGCTTATGCCATGAGGCAATTACAGAAAGAAGTGGCAGGAATATCACTGAGGGCCTCAGGACCCCCTGGATGGAGGGGCCCAGAGTCTGGGGGACTATTCCACCTACTGACTTCTGCTGACTTCTTTTCTCTTGCCTCATGCTACGTCTTGCTACTGACTAGCTTATCTTCATGGCAAAACAAACACGACTTCAATAAAACTGATGAAAAAGCATGATTTCAATAAAAGTTTCCAAGTTTTACTATCTACAGTTTCAGCTTTCAGAGTCTCTCTTAGTCCGAAGTTCAAGGATCCCATGAAAGCCCTTGATAGACAACTGGGGTTAAATACCCATCCTAGACTGATCCGTGATGGCCTCAGGGAAGACTCATACATTCCTGGGGCCAAATTTAGTAACCTATTGGTATTCCTGACCTTTCCTGTCTTCTCCACCTGCCCACCAAAGAGACTGTTGCTTTACCCAGAATTATTAATTTATGCAGAATTAAATTAGAAGTCAAAAAGAGATAATATATGTTAAGGTACTACATACATGTCCAGTGATGCTATTTTTACTATTTTTATTCATTGGGGAATCCCCCAGGCTGCTGCCTGAGGTGAATTCTCTCTTGCTAACCAGCTTGGTCTACATCTTTTATGAGAGAGAATAGGGTTCAAGTGGATTGTATGGAGAGGCTGCAGAGGCTGAAAAAGAGACAGGGGTGGGAGGGAAGGAGAAGGGAGGACTAACTGGCCACAGAGGCAAGAGTTAGGGGGTGGGTTGCTTGGAGGAAGCTCTGGAGAATCTGGGGGCAGTGAGGGAACTGGGGGCAGGCAGGAAGCAGGGTTTGCAAAGTACTGGGGTGGGCTAGGGGCTGGACCATATTTAATGTTCCTCAGGAAATGTGAATAAATATTGCAATACCTCTATATTTAATACTGGCTCCTGAACAATATATAAGTCCAGGCAGAGAAGGGGCCATGTGTGGCTTTATTAATGTCAGATACAAAAATGTACTGAATTCCAGGGCTCATAAAAATGCTGATGGTGGTGATCCCAGTGGTGGTGTCGATGCTGATACAAAACATTTATTGAACATTTCCCATGTGCCAGGCTCTGTGCTAAGGGCTTTACATGCATTTGATGTTCCAAACAACACTAGAGGGAAGGAATATCCTAAAAAAAAAAAAACATATGAGGCTTAGAGACGTCAAATAACAAGTCCAAAGACACACCTGTTAAGTGCACTTGGGTGGTGTGACTGTGGCTGTGAAGTGGAGCCTATGTGAGGTGCTGACAGGGTGGGGTTTCTGCATGGTAAGAGATTTGCCCTTTTTTAGAAAATGGGTACTGAACAGAAAACCCCGTTAAGTCAGGTAACTTTAGCCCCGGCAGGGTTATAGCTTCTGCTGGACTTCTCTCAGCTGTCTGGGTCATAGTAAGATGTCCTTGTGCTGTTTTAAAGTCCTTCCTCAGTCTCCACTGACCTCTCTCCCTGAAACCCAAGCCCTGATCTGGCCTCCCCAGTCACCACTGGCAGTGTGGCCCAGTGCCTCCTGGACCTAGCCATCTCGCCATCTTACCTGCATGCCCTGCTCTAAGTAGTAACCAGCTGGCAGCACCACCCCTCACCTGACCTGTATCCTTGTTAATTTAAAGCAAAGTGATATGGGAGGATGGGGCAGCATAGAATTAGGCCCCAGGGGAAGCAGGACAGTAATCTTTGGGAGGCCTTACAGTGACAATGGACCTCTCCCTTGCCCCACCACAGTGAGCAACAGAGGTCGCGCGGCAGAATCATGGGGAGAACCCAGAGAGAGAAGAGGCTATCAATGGTCACCACTCTGCCAGGAGGGCTAGGATTGTGAGAATGTGTAGGACATAGCCTGGGATTGCAGTGGGTTCCGGGGGGCTGAAGTTCCTGCAATTTCAGGTTGAGGAAAAGACAATGGAATGTTTTACTCCAAGGTGGCCCAGGACCACAGGTTCACTGCAAAACTGTTTGTCTTAGGATGCTTTACTAATGTCGCAAAGTCCTTATACAGGTCACATTTCTAAGTCCACAGTCCTTGTTTGGATCATCTCCAAGCCCAAAGTTCATTCATAGAGCAACTCACTGAGTACACATTACATAGAGACTTACACTAGGCAGCCCATAGTCAGGGGAAGAATTTGAAATGATAGAAATCTCCTCTCTAGCAAAAAGGATACAAACTGGCAGACTTCCTAGGGTGGTAGTTAGCCCAGGCTCTTCTCCGAGAACTTCTCAGGGTATTAGCAAAGGACTCGTGTCTCTATCCCTGATTACCACCGGCGGCAAGGAGGACCAGGCTTCCCCTGGAGCAGCAGGATGAGGCTGGAAGGAGGACCCCATGGGGCCATCGATTCTCTCATCATTATGGTCAAGGCAATTGTTAACTATGACAGCCAAAGACCCATTAGTGATAATGCAGTCAAAATGGAAACTCAAAATGGCTCAAGCCCAAGACAAGAGCAGAATCTGTGAATTAAGAGATTGAGTCATCCTTTCTAAGCCTAGGAAAAATATATCAATTTATAGATTGCCACCTCAGTACATGAGAGGGAGTTCAGAGAAAGAGAAAAAGAGGAATTTGAAATTGGCTTGTATTCTGCTAGGTCATTATTACTCTTACTATTGATTTTATAATATTACCATGAGCCAGGCACTGTTCCAAGCATTTTACATGCATTAACTGATTTCATCAGACCACTATATGACCACCTCGCTGATATGGCCAGTTTGGGACTGCCCATTCCTTCAAATCTCTCCTTGATTTCTGCCCTTTACAGTATAATGCTTTCAGGACCAGTAACTACAGGCAATATGGGCTCATGTGATATAAGGAATACCTTGGTCATTAGCCTCTAGTGAATGCTTGAAAATCTATTGCGAGACACTAGATAAAGATATTGACATTGGTTACATGCAAATCCATCTGTAACGGATAACTCTGCATTTTTTAAAAAGGCTGTGAAGTATTAATTATGTGTTAGGCGCGACTGTAAACATTGTTTCATTTAATTTTCACACGAGGCAGGTGGTATTTGGCGGGAATTAAAGTTAAGAGAGACTCAAGAAGCTCATGCAAGTCCTCCTAGTTAAAAGGTGGAGGGAGCAGGATCTGAGGCCAAATCCTCTAACAACACCCAACATGTTCTTGCTCCTGTACCTTACAGCCTAAGCTCTGTATTAATATGTTTTCATTTATTACTACTTGATATATATTTTTAATAAATAATGACTTTTTAAAACATAACGACAGTACAATTTTCACACTCAACAAAATTAACAATAATTTACAACAAAGCACATGTTCCATTTTCCCTGGTTGTCTCAAATATGTCTTTTTAAATTAAGACTTGTTCAAATTAGCATTCAAATGTGTGAGGTGAGCTACACACCTCATTTGGCTAATAGGCTTTTTTCCCCCTTTGATTTCTAAAAAAATTTGAACTGAAAAGTGGAAAGAATACTACAATGAACACCTGTATATCTTTCAAGAAGAGTCACAAAAGTTGGTATGTGTCTTAAACCTCTTTTTTTATCTATAATTGTTCCACTTCTCTTTTTAAAAGAGAGTAATTTATTTCTGAATTAAACTACATGATTTGACCTGTAGAATTTCCCACATACTTAATGTTCCTGATTAAATTACTCATGGTGTCATTTAATGTGTTCCTCTATGTCCCATATTTCCTGAGAACTGGGAATTACATCTAGAGTTTGATTAATTCAGGTTTTCTGTCTTGGGGGAGGGGGAGGATAAAACTTCATAGGTGATGTTGTGTACTTCCATTTGTATCATATCAGGATGTACGTAATACCTGGGTCATTTAGCCTTGATCTTTGTGTTTAGATGGTGTCAGCAGGATCCATATATCATTTAATTTCCCATCAACTTTTAAATTAATGGCTTTAGCTGCCATTGGTGATTGTTGCCTTGAACCATTATTTTGTTAGGATTTGCACATTGGAGAGATCCCAATTTTATCATTCCTACTGCACTTACCAGTTGTGTTTTTTACATAAAGAACTTCCCTGTAGCAAATATTTGGTTGCTTCGAGGTACAAACCATGAGCTTTGTTTAGGAAAGGCAGGATAACTGCTTGATTCCTTTTCTTTGTCAATTTTCAGAATGATGAGTTGGTGTTCTGGCAACTTCCAAAGTAACTAAGGAGGTTCTACCTACTGTGGTACTCGAGCAGCGGGGTGGTGTGTGTGTAGCAGATATGCAGTATCATTATGAACCCAGAGAATTTTACATATTGATGTAGTTCAATCCATTGCAGTGTTTATGTTCAAACTGTCTTATCTTTGGTAAATGGGGGCCCCTTCAAGTTAGCTACCATGTCATTTTGATGTGACAGTAATCTTTGACAGCTTCCTTGTTTTCAGGCATGACAAGATGTTCCAGCTCAAGAAGGCCTTGTTCCTTTTAGCAGGAAATGGCATCTGGACACTACAATCTGGGGACAAGGGGTGTTTGTTGTTATTGAGTTACCACTGCTTCTAAATCTTTTCAGTGGAAGTCACTAGGAAATATCAAAGTTTTAGAAAAAGAAAAGTAATCATGAGTTAATACTGATATTTTCAATTTGAAGAATTACAAGGTTTTATTTAAACTTCCGATTTTATTCATTTATATGTCTATGTTTTATATTTTTACATAGAAAATCTTGGTTCCCTCCTAGTGAGATTTGGGCAAACATACTTGTTTTACCTTATTTTCTGGTTTCAAAATAATATTGCATTGACCAAAAAGTTTTTCTGTAAGATGTTATGGAAGAATGGGAATGGGAACGAACTTTTTGGCCAACCCAATAATATCAATATTACCACTGCTAACAAGACCACTGAATGCAGAGTCAGGTTTCTTGACATCTTTGTGGATCTTCTACGTCCTTGTGATAGATTCTACTAGGGGTGTGTAATGAAAATACTGTGGCTTAAAGTCATTTGAAATAAGCATCCTATAAGTGGTTATGCCATCCACTAGATACACAAATACTTTTTTTTCAGTTTACTGTCCATTTTTAGGGGATTCTTTTTATTTAGTTAATTAAAAATTATATAAAATATTTACTGGTTCTAAAATCAAACTATAAAACAAGGTGCATTCAGAGAGGTCTAGTGTCTATTCGACTCCCTTCCCTCCTGTTCTCTCTCCTCTCCAATGGTAACTTTTTAAAAAATGAGTATGTGTGTGTGTTATGTATATATATGTGTGTACAACCATATTATATGTATATATATACACACATATCATACATATACTATTATAGTTGACCCCTGAACACCACGGGGGTTAGAGGTATCGACCTTGGGCATAGTGTGTCTATAATTTATAGATGGCCCCCCATATCCACGGTTCCTCTCTATCCAAGGTTCTGCATCCTCTGATTCAACCAACCACGTAATTACTATTGTATTACTATGGAAAAAACTCACATATAAGTAAACCCTTGAAGTTCAAGCCTGTGCTATTCAAGGGTCGACTCTGTGTGTGCGTGTGCATGTGCGGGTGTGTGTGTGTCCTAGAGATCACTCCATAGCAGTTTATGGAGATCTTTCTCATTGTCTTTGACAGCTGCATTGTATTCTATTATAAGCATATTCATGTTCATAATATTCATAATATTCAAATTCCTTGTTTATAGACATTTGGGTTGTTTCCAGTCTTTGGCTATTACACACTGGGCAGAGCAAACAGTTTTATGCATATATCATCTAGTATTTTTTCTAGTGTGTTTTGAAGTAGAATCCTAGAAGTGGGGTGACTGGGTCAAAGGGCAAATTCACCCGTAGTTGTACTAGATATTGTCAAATTCCTGTTCCTAGGAGTACCATTCTAAACCACTCATAACTAGTGTGTCCTGAGTGCCTGCTGTATGTTCAACACTGTGGTGAACTGTTTGAATATTAACATCTGGGAGATTGTGCTGCACTCGATCTTTGGAAAACATGACTGCTTTGCTAACCAGCTAAGTTTTCAGTTAGCTTGAGCCTCCTGCTTTCCTTCTCCTCTTCTTTTTTTTTTTTTTTTTTTGCGGTACGCAGGCCCCTCACCGCCGCGGCCTCTCCCGTTGCGGAGCACAGGCTCTGGACACGCAGGCCCAGCGGCCATGGCTCACGGGCCCAGCCGCTCCGCGGCACGCGGGATCCTTCCGGACCGGGGCACGAACCCGCGGCCCCTGCATAGGGAGGCGGACCCCCAACCACTGTGCCACCAGGGAAGCCCTTCTCCTCTTCTTTGAAATGATACTTCAGTTTGGTGTTATAAGCATCAGGGCTATGGGTATGAGCAGAAATGTTCCCCTCAGAGTGAGCTCCAACGTCTTGTGAAGCTGCACCACCTGCAGTGAGATTTGATCTGTAGCTGGAGATAATATCTATATTGTGTCAGGCCTGATAGACAGACGGTTCCAAGCATAAAATCTATCACACAGGTGGGACTTATTCACAGCAACCAAGAATGAAAGAAAACCACAAGTGAGTCAGTATTTCTGGGCACAGATTCTGACAAGGCTTATACTAGAGATCTGCAGTTAGGAGGGGATTAGAGGTATATAGTCCTTACAACCCAACTCCATAGCCCCCAGCTCCTTCCTGCACTTCCTTTCCAAGTTCCTCTTCTATTGTATCATTAAAAACTGTCCTAGGTAGGCGCTCCAGTTTTCCATTTTTTAGATCACCTTTCCATACATGAAGTTGTTGGTGGGAATGGGAATCTTCCCCTATGCTTTACTTATTTAATCCTCATAACAATAATTATATGAGACAGGTTATCTGCACTTTCTAGACGAGAAACACATGGTTCCAAAAGGGTTGGGACAGGCCCATTTTCAAATATTACATAAGTAGTGAAGTCAACCTACGCCTTTAACCACTGCACCGAGATCGAAAGCCTGTGAGGGGGACGCAGCACAAGGAGGCCAGCTCTAAGAGCCTGGTAATCGTTGCACCCTCTAATTTTTCATGTATTTCTTACTCTGAGGAAGTGGACCCCAGAAAGGCCAGATAATAGCCTGCACCATGGGTTCATTTTTCTCATGAAGTCCCAGAGATCATCATTTGTCCCTGTTCACGCTGTCCTGCTCAGCCATTGATCCTGATATCCAGCCACCCATAGACTCAGGCCTCTCCTGCTACTGAATCCGGGGAAGACAGGCCAGGCTGGCCAATGCCCTCAGTGGGCAGATGCTGGAATGCATCTTCCATGGCAGTCATATGGCATGGTGTGAGCACCCAGTGCACCTTCTCTCCCTTACTTCTTGTCCCTTTCCCCATGCACTTGTTTCTGATCAGATTCTTGATCCTCATCATTCCCAACCAGAAACGAACCCCCATGCAACTCCAAGGGCCTCTGATTTGAACTCTGTGCTAATCTGGACAGCCAGTCCTAGGACTAGGATACACCCACCCACTTCTAAGTACAGAAGCCGACCACAGTGTCCAGATGCTGGGTGCCTCCACATATTTGGCAGATATTCAATGAATGTCCATTATTACTATTATTGGCAGTAGTATTCAAATTCTTAAGTTTGGCATGTGATTATTCCAGGTGATAACCGGGACCTACCAACTTAGCCACAGGATTCCACAGATCTATGGAAATGGTGGGGGAAGGGAATGGGTGATCAAGTAACATCTGGAAAAACCACTGCCTCATGGATTTTGATGGTCATTAGGTCCTATGTCACTGACCAGGAGATCCACCACAATTATAGGGAGGCTCTTCTAAGCCAAGGATCACATCTGCCTCACCTTCTCTTGGTCAATGGTGCCTTCCAAGGTTTTGGAGCCTAATAGCATCTGGATCATTAACACTTGCTATTCCAAGTGGTATGACTTTACCAGAAACCACAAGTGTGCAGTGTGAAGGCTCTGTAGACCCCGATTTCACAGCCCAACCCTTTGGAGGGATATCGTGATAGTTTTCTCCATTGGTTTTGTGAAAGACTTATAGGAATGATTCTAGCTGTGGTGCTGGACCCAGGCTATGGCTGGGACACATTATAGAGGAAGAACCTGGAAGCTTGAACCTGTGGACTTAACCTTCTACTCAGTGTCACAATAAGCTCTTTTGGGAAATTGACAGGAAAAAGCCAATAAATGATCTGTCACACAAACCTGTCCACCAACATGAATCCTGGTTAATGATGAAACGATCATATAGCCATCTAAGCCAAAGACCAAAAAGTCATTCTACATTCTTCCTTTTCTTTTTCTCCATTCATCTAAGCAGTCACTAAGTCCTCTCAGTTTCACCATATTAACATTTTTTCAGCTCACTGCCATGGCCTTAGTTCAAGCCTTCGATATTACTCAGCAGCTTCAATTATCTCCTGTCAACTGTCCTAAGCCTTCCATCCAGCCACCAAACCTGATCATGTCACTCTCATTTTTAAAGTACCTTTCACATCTCCCCATGGCCCAGAGTATCCAAACTCCTTAGCACAGAGAGAAGCTGCTCCCAAATCCCCCTCCCAAGCTCTATCTGCTGCCAAATTCTCCAGCCTCATTTCTCACCACTCCCCACATGTACTCTACGAGTCAGTATAAGCTGGGATATACTGTAGTAACAAACAACTTCCCAAACCTCTGTGGCTTAACATACCAGAAATTTATTTCTTATTCATGCAAAGACCACTGTGGGACCACATCCTCACAAAGGAGATGAGAAGTATAATCTTGCATGTGCTCAGGAAGGAAAAGGGAACCAGAAACTGTTGAACAATAGTAATGTCCAACTTGTGCTGTGGCCTCCTTAACATAACCTGCCCTGTGAGGCCTCTGTGCCTTTACGTATGCTGTTCCCACCCTCTGGAATGCCTCTCTCCTTCCTCCTTTCCCATCTTTTTCTGCCTTTCTTTCTCTGCCAACATCTCCTGGGATACTTGGTTTTTGGAACCCAGACTTTGTCTCCTCCATGAAGCCTTCCCTGACAGCCCTCAGGCCCAAGGATGAATGGTTTGCCTCTTCAGTGCCACAACATTCTTAGAATATGGACAAGTTACTGACTTCCCATGTTGACATGGTTTGTTGATCTGTTCTTCCTGCTTCCCAATCCTAACAGAGTCCCTGGCAGTGGCAGTTGGCCAGTAAGTGTGTATAGAACGACATTGAGTGAGTGAATGTGGCCCTTACTGGGGAGGGCTCAGGTCTTTCTCGTGGACCCCATCCCCATTAGACTTTCCAGGTCCAAGCAGGTTGGACGCAGTGGTCCATGTCAGAGCTGGTGTCCTCATGTCTCTCTAAACCCTCCACCTGTAAGTCAGAAGGGCCTGTTATCTTCCTTGGGCCTAGCAAGCACTGCTAGGAGCAAACAAAAGGTTAGGTTAATTCTTTGGATTTCTATGAATATTCTTCCCACTCATTCTTGAGGCCAGGCTCAGGGTTAACAGAAGAGGGAAATAATACTAAGAGGGTAGGAGCTTTGGAAAAAGGAAGAAAAGGTGAAAAGTAGCTTAGGTCACCCAGGGGGTAAAGGCATTTCTGCCCTTTCCCTCTTAGGCTTAATCACCATACATTATGTCAACCTCTGCCCAATGAGACTCCCATTGACCACTTACCCCCAGGACCCTGAGAGAAAGAGATACTACATCAGTTCTTTCCTGGAGAAAAGGGAGCCCTTCTGCACTGTTGGTGGGAATGTAAATTGGTACAGCCACTATGGAAAACAGTATAGAGGTTCCTTAAAAAACTAAAAATGGAGCTACCGTATGACCCAGCAATCCCACTCCTAGACATATACCCGAAGAAAACCATAATTTGAAATGATACATGTACCCCAATGTTCATTGCAGCACTATTTACAATAGCCAAAACATGGAAGCAACCTAAATGTCTATTAACAGAGAAGAGGATAAAGATGATGTGGTACATATATACAATGAACTATCACTCAGCCATAAAAAAGAACAAAATAATGCCATTTGCAGCAACATGGATGGACCTAGAGATTGTCATACTGAGTGAAGTAAGTCAGACACAGAAAGACAAATATCATATGACATCGCTTATATGTGGAATATTAAAAAAAAGGGTACAAATTAACTTATTTACAAAACATAAGTAGAGTAACAGATGTAGAAAACAAACCTATGATTACCAGGGGATAAGGCAGGGGAGGGGTAAGGGAGATTGGGATTGACATATACATACTACTGTATATAAAATAGATAATAAGAACCTACTGTATAGGACAGGAAACTCTACTCAATACTCTGTAATGGCCTATATGGGGAAAATCTAAAAAAAAAGAGTGGATATATGTATATGTACAACTGATTCACTTTGCCGTACACCTGAAACGAACAAAACATTGTAAATCAACTATACTCCAATAAAAATAAAAATAAAAATTCTACTTTCCTTTAATTGCCTCCTGGACTTTCCCACTAAGGTGGGCTGCTTCCACTGGCCTCTACTTCTTCTAGTAGGGCTCAACCAACTAGACCTCAACAACCCCGTTCTGTAAACTTAGTCTCAAACCACCTGGCTTCCTCTTTCCTGTCCTTGAAAACTAATTTTCCAACTAATATTCCAGACTTTTTTCTTTTTTAACATCTTTATTAGAGTATAATTGCTTTACAATGGTGTGTTAGTTTCTGCTTTATAACAAAGTGAATCAGCTATACATATACATATATACCCATATCTCCTCTCTCTTGCATCTCCCTCCCACCCTCCCTATCCCACCCCTCTAGGTGGTCACAAAGCATGAAGCTGATCTCCCTGTGCTATGCAGCTGCTTCCCACTAGCTATCTATTTTACATTTGGTAGTATGTATTCTCTGGAGATCCAGTTTACGGGCAGGGCCATGCTAACTCAGCATTCTTGGTGAACTATAATGATAGTAATTGGTATTTCCTCCTTCTTATTATCTTTCTGATAGCCTGTGCATCTAGGATATTTTCCCCCTCATCTTCCTTCTCTGTCATCAAAACTCATTTTGCTGTTCTCATTCCATGTATTTAACAGCTCAGAGTGAGTTAGTGTGGCATCTGTGCTTTCCCCCTGGCTCGCTGTGCCTTCTCGATTAGTATCCAGAGTAGGTTTAATTGGGACAATATTTAACTCTGCTTCTTGCTCATTAATAAAGATATCACAGCAAAGCAGACTCCTGTGACAGCCCTCCTAAGCCATATCCAGGTGTATGAATGTGAGAAGAGGGCCATTTGATTATTTGTGTGATAATTGACATAATAATGTGTTCATAACCTTTTCCCCAAGGCTCAGCAACCTCTTCAGAAGCAACTGTCATACAATTATTAGCTACTTTCAAAACCACATTTTTTAAATCAATAAAGCACTTAAAAGATCTTTTAAAAATATTCCCTTCACTGTTCCACCCTCTCCACATCTTCTCATTGATCCAGAGCCCCTAAAATGGAAGAATATGAAAACAAGGTCAAAGGTACAGAGCAGGAAGAAGAGAAGAGGAATGGTGAGCAAGCCTTCTGTGGGGTCACCGGTGGCTCCCTGACATGGGTTGGAACATATCTTGTTTGCCCTGCCTTGAAAGGTGACTGTTGGGGTGGTTTTGGTTACCTGCTGATTTTCTCATCTAAACCAACTGGAATTCATGTTTGAGCAGGGAGATTTCATAAATCAATTTAGAGCCCTCTATCTGCAATATTTACTGTGAACTCTTCAGTTATTAATTCCAGAGCTCCAAGGGTATTTGGACAATGCAAAGAATTCTTGTATGTGAAATATCTCAGTAGGGTCACTGAACATGATTGTTATACATTACCAGTGTAACTGGTGATAAGAACATAAACTGTCCTCCTACAGAGATGTCCCTAAGACATCTGTAAAAACAGTAAAAGTGACATAGAATATACTTGGGAGGGGGACACAGGTATTAGTAATAGTAACTTACAGTTGGTTACATGGAGGCTCTTAATTAGGAAGGCATCAGAGGTTTTTCAAACACCCCAAAGGTTTGCATCCAATTGATCAGGGGCTGAATCCACACATGTGTATTTTGAAAAAGCTCTCCTTGTGTACCTCTTCCTTTGGAGAAGCACCCATAGCACCTCATGGTTTTCAAAGCTCTTTTCCATCCTACACAACCGCTTGATGAGACTGCCTCCACATTGTCAGGTTCAAGGTCATTTTTCTTATCTTATCACTTGGCCTCTCAGTTGACCACTCACTCCTTCCGGTCAGACACTCCCTTCTTTTCTTGCCTTCAGGGACACCACATTCTTCTGCTTTTCCTCTGACCTCAGTGACTATTGTTTCTGTCTCTTTTGCTGGATCCTCTTCCTCACCATCATCTAAATGTTGAAGAGCCCCAGGGCTCTGTCCTTGCATATCCTCTCTCCTTAGGTGACTCATCCAGTCCCATGCCTTCAAATACCTCTTCTACGTTGCAAATTCCTCATTTCTATCTCCATCTCCTATCTCCTCCTGCATTTTGGATCCGTATATCCAACTGCCTGGCTAACATTTCTCCTTGGATATTTAAAGGACATTGCAAACTTAAAGTGTCTTAAAAAAAAAAGAATTCTTGATCCCTCCAAATCTGCTCCTTTCCTAGGCTTCCCCATTTCACTCAACCAGCTACTCAAGCCAAAAATCTGACCTAACCTTTATTCTTCTTTTCCCCACACATCCAATCCATCAGCAAGACTCATAGCCCAGAAGTGTCCTTTCCTCTCCATCTCTCTCTTACCGCTCTGGGCCAATTCACCATCATCTTCTACCTGGACTCATGCAATAGCCTCCTAACTGGTTGTCTTCTTTCCACTTGGTTTTCACTTTCCTCACAGTGACCAGAGAAATCTTTTTAAAACAAAAATCAAATCATGACATCCTCCTCTCATGAAAACATTCCTATGGCTTCCTATCTCTCTTAGAATAAAATCTCAATTTATTACCGGGTTTACAAAGGTCTGCAGGACCTGGCCCCTGGCTCCCTCACCCCTTCACTCACCATATTCCAGGCATGCCGCCCTTCTTTTGGTTTCTCGAACACTCCAAGTTTACTCCTGTAATAGGACCTTTGAACTACATGTGTGTTCTACTGATTGACCTTCCCCTTCAACTTTGCATGGCTTGTTCCTTCTTGTCATTCTGATCCCAGCTTAAATGTTACTTCTTCAGAGATGCCTGCTCTGACTGCCCCCACTCCCAGTCTAAAGCAAATGCCCAGTCCCTTCTTCCACACTCCCATGTTTATTCATCTGCATACTATTTACCCCCTATTTATTATTTTTTCATTTATGTATGTACCTTAGAATGAGAGGAGAGACCTTGTCTCATGCTCATTTGAAATATCCCCAGCCCTAGATAATTGTTGAATGAATGAACCAATTTAACTTAACTGTAACAACATGGCTGTGAAGGAGGCTTGATCATCCTCTTCTACAGATGAGAAAAATGTCATGCATTTGGGCCAGATGACTTGCCCAAGATCCCACAGCTAGATCAGTGGCAGGGCAAGTCTTTCAAGTCTTACTCCAGCCCTCTTTTCTGCATATGTTGAGTCTGCCTCTACATGGGGAATTCCACCTTGCAAAAATGTCCTCATCTTCCTTTAAAAATTAAATGTCCAGGGAATTCCCTGGTGGTCCAGTGGTTAGGACTCCACACTTCCATTGCAGGAGGCGCAGGTTCGACTCCAGTTCAGGGAGCTAGGATCCCCAAGCTGCTTGGCGCGGCCAAAAAAAATAGTTAAATGTCCTGCACATCAACACAAAATAAAAATGGTGTGCAGACTGTGGATCTCAGTGAAACGAGAAGCAACCTTTGTTGGAGTCCTAAGGTTCGGTGGATTTCTTCTGACCAAATGTGATGTGACCTCCAGGAAGGGAACGTAGTAGAGCACAGAAAAATTACACTGGGGCTGTGTGTGTGTGTGTGTGTGTGTGTGTGTGTGTGTGTGGTATGAATGAGTATGTGCACACACCACTCCTCATCTGCAGCTTCTTTGTGCTTGTACTGAACCAAGGCTCCTAGGATGATTCACAGTCACCAGTATGCATTCCTTGAACTGAACCTGCAGCACCTCCTTCACCAATCACCGCTCACCTAGGAAACAAGCCCAAGGAGAAAGCCTGAATGCACCACAGGGCAGAGCCCGTAGGTACCCTTATGATTAGAAAAATGGGAATGTCAATTAGTTTTCAAGTTGTGAAGAAAGTCTTCAGGTTCTGTCTTTGGTAGGTGATCACCTGGCCATTCTTTTTCCAGTTGAACCAGTTGAAGTACATGCATTGATAATTGGCAGCATTTACCCCAGCCTGAGTGTCTCAGAAAATGTGTAGGAAATTGTCCCCATAGCAACGAGGAGATGGCAGTTCAAGTCTGCTGTTCCTGCTGGGTCACAGAATGCAGCAGGTGAATTCTTCTTCTTCAGACCAAAGCTCTCCTTTATAAGGAAATGTTCTTAAGCATACCTTAACCTCCACGTAGCTTCCAGATCTGCCAGTTCAGAAAACACAGCCAGGTCCTCACAGCCATATTTCTAAACTCTTCCATAGACATCCAAGGAGCAAAAGAGGTTTGAAACCTGCTCACTCCTGATGGCTTTTCTTAACCCTCTGATTACTCTGGGCTCTCTGGTCTGTTCTGTTTGCCAGCTAATTACAAGTGTTAGCGCCTGGACTTGAAACCCCAGCTGCTATCCTCCATTTCCTTTGGTCTCCATGCTTGAGCCATGGAGAATAGCTGGCTATGAATAGCTATAAGGATTAGCAAACCCCTGTTGTTCTGGAGACTCTACCCTGAGTGGAAAAAACTGACTGAGGAACAGAGGAGGTTAGCTGGAGGTTCTACCAGCTGTATGACACTGAACAAATCCCTTAATCTCTCTGAATTTTAGCTTCCTCGTTTCTAAAACAGGATTTACACATCAGAGGATTGTTGAAAGGATTTAGTACAAAAAGTAGAGAAAGCACCTAGTGCAGTGCCTGGCCAGTGTTAGCCCTCCATAAACTCTGGTTCTCTTCCCCTTGATACTCCACTCCTAAGACCACACCTTCCTCAGGAGGACAGACTTTCTGGACAGAGGCAAAGAATTTCGGGAGGAGAGAGCTTCCTTGATGGGCAGGGAGGGAGAGAAGAGGGATGGTGGACACCAAAGGATGTTGTTCTTTGCAGTGGAGTTGTGCAGCGTGTGCTGGGTGACATCCAGCCAGAAAAAACCCATGAGCATGTTTTGGGATATTTGGTAGATATCTTCCAGTTGGTTTTTTAAAGGCTGCTGAATAGCACTTTCTTGGTTAATTGACATTTTCTTTAATCCTGTATTGCATATGAGTTTCACCAGAGCTGTGCAAACAAGGTTTGAAATCCAGGGGCACAGGAGGACACTGAATAAAGACTGACGAGGAGGGGCTTCCCTGGTGGCGCAGTGGTTGAGAGTCCGCCTGCCGATGCAGGGGATGCGGGTTCGTGCCCCGGTCCGGGAAGATCCCACATGCCGCGGAGCGGCTGGGCCCGTGAGCCATGGCCGCTGAGTCTGCGCGTCCGGAGCCTGTGCTCCGCAACGGGAGAGGCCACAATAGTGAGAGGCCCGCGTACCGCAAAAACAAAACAAAACAAAACAAAGGCTGATGAGGAATGGAGCAGCACCGGGCGATCTTTGCAGACCCTCTTGATGGAGTTGCCACATGCCTCCTATTCATGAAGAGTAAGAAGACTGGGGTGGGGTGAATGTGGTTTAATATTTCACTTCGTAATTCTGTAACCTGTTCATCTTCAACCACAAAAGTGAGAAAGCTTTTATATATATATATATATATATATATATATATATATATATATATATACACACTCAATAACACATTGTCTTCTGTAAGGGAGGGAAAAAAACTTTTTCCTCTGCCCTCCTGGGTTCTCCATCTGGGGCCCTGGAAATTAAACTGACAAAAGACAGACTAACATGAGAAAAAAAATTTTTTTAATTATATGCAGAGGTGATTAGGATTTGGGGGTTTATATACCACTCCAAAGGGCAACAGAGGCTAGAGAAGAAGATAGACAAAGGAAAAGGGATTTGGGGCTTTTTTTTTTTAGGTATACAAAGGTATACCTATTCCAGTTTTGACTCAAAATCAAAACCAATAAGCCTTTTCATTGCTTAAACAGGGACACAAGAGGAGTTCCCCAAGACAGTGCAAAAGATGCAGTCCTCATGGCCCACAGCCACTTGCAAAGGTAGCTGAAAGAAAGACTTATATGAACTCTCTGGAACAGGCAACTGTCAGTAGGACATCAGCCACATTGGGGCACAACCCACATTTCTGTATGGCCATCTACAAATTCTCAGGGCCCCCAACCTGATGGTTGGCCACCTACAGACGCAGGCCTACCAACCTGTGCCCTCTGGCAGGCAGAAAGCCAAGCCAAGCTCTCAGGACATGAAGCAGGACAAGCTGTAAATGTCCCTAAGAAGGAAAGGACCAATAACCAGTGAGCTCTCAAAACCAAGTTCACAAGAGTCACAGTGTAAATAAGTAGTTCTTACTAATGTTTTTCTCCTGATAATCTAAATTTGGAAAGGAAAAGACAAAGAGACACTTAACTGCCCTCTGTTGATTGGACCCTACAGGTAGAAACCTGGGAGGCTGACTTAGTGAGAGTTTTCACCTTTCGCAGGCTTTGTCTGACATCCCAAGATTCCAGCTGTAGCCTCCAGATTGAGTGGGGTATCCCAGTCACCCCTCTGTGGTAGAAGGAAAATATTCTTTCTCAACCCTCCTCGTTCAATGGCTGGGGCCCGCGAATCAAACTGATAAAGGATTAACAAGAGAAAAAATAGATTTAGTTACATATGTTTGATGGAAGTTCACAAAGAAAAATGTGGCTCAAGGAGGAGTTTAGAACTTGGGGACTTATATACCACCCTAAAGGGCAACAAAGTGTGGAGAAGAGGCTAGACAAAGAAAGAGAGGTTTGGGGCTTCTGGGCAGTGGAGGCAAGGTACAGAAAGGTAATCAGGAAAAGCAGGTAAGTGAGGGTTGTTTAGTAAGGTTTGCTATGCAGATGTAGGTCCCCGCCTTCTCCATTGATGAGTTATTAAGAGTCCTCCTCTTCCTACTTCAGGAGAGGGAGACACCTTTACAAACTGGAATTGCATTTATAAATGTAAATTTCCCTTACGGAAGGGAAACATTCTCTGTTTTTAGAGCTCTTCCTATGTCTGCTGTTCCTCAATTGCCTTCAGCTCAAAATAATCCTTAAGCCAAGGAGGGGTATTTTGGGGTGTCATGCTCTGGTCCCTGACACTCCCAAACCAAAATCATGGCACATAGGTTACTCTTCTGTACCCAGAGACCTCTGACTCCTAGCAGAAAATAACAGCATGAGAGAGAAGAGGAAAACTTCCAGATAACCCATGGATGAGCTAGTAAACCCTTCCAGAATGAGTTGCCTCTGGAATACACATATTTTAATGGGAACACTAGCAACACTGGAAGGTGGAAGCTCCTAAGGGGCAGTGACTAGTTCTCAGGGAGGATCTTCTTGGAGGGAGCACCCAGGTGTCCCACAGGAGTCCTACAGAATCTCTGGTCCGGGTCTGGCCAATTGTGCTGCAGGGAAGATGGACAGAGACAGGGGATCCCAGTGGAGAAGTCTGGAACCACAAGGAGGATGTCAAGATGGCTTGTTGTCTAGCAACTGCTCCAGGCTCCTGTAGGTACTGCCCAGAGGTGAGGCAGAGGTGAGGAGAGCAGAAATAGAAAGTCAGGGAGACCCTGGGACTTTTTCTGAGGGAACTCTGCACACAGAGCTAAGCAAAGTTCTGCCTGTCCTACACAAAGCTACCTTTAATTTGCAGTGATAGAGAACTGAACTGGTTTACCAGTTGCCATGACCAAAAGGCGGCTGTCCTGCACCTTCACTACCTCACAGGTTGCCTGCTGCCGCAGGAATAAGACTAAGGCTTGGCCTGCCCTGAACTACAGATTCCAGGGACCCTAAGCTTCCAGCCGGGTTCTCACTCCCAGGCTGAGAGATGACTGTTAGATATAGAGGTGGGAGCAAACATAGTGAGGCTGAGGGCCCAAGGATCTGCAGCATCCTCTGGGGTTGTTAGTCACTGAAGCACCCATCTCTGGTCTCAGTTCACAGGTGCTTCAATCCCAGAACCACCAGAGATCCTGTGCCCACTCAAGGGTGTGGAGGAGATTTAGGGACACACACTCTCCTTACCCTAATTGGTTTGCTCCAGAGAAAGCAAATATTTGGCTATATTTATCATTGCTGATTATTACTATTGTTACTGCTCATACAGAATTTTGGCAATCAATCCTTATCCTAAAAGACTTTCAGCCCCCAAACTATAAAACTAGCAACATTCAGCCCCACTTCTCCCTGCCCCCAACCCCAGTATGTGTGCACATACGAAAAAATTAAATGAAATGGTTAAGCAAGTGGGTTCTGAAACCAGCCTGGATTCAATTCCTAGATCCTTACTAGTTGTATGATTTTGAATGAGTTATTAAGTCTATGTGTTTTTTTAATGTAATTTGTAAAATAAAGATAATCAGAGTATCTCCCTCATTTTTTTGAAATGATTAAATTAGATGATGCATGTAACTTATGTGCATGCCAAGCTCATAGTTATTGTGGGTGTTATTATCATTATTACTATCTGATACACACTGTGCCCAGTGAAATAGGAAGAGTAGCAGCTTTGGTATAAACTAGTCCTGGGTTCAAACTCTGGTTCTGCTACTTATTAATGGTGTAAACTTAGACAAATTACTTAACCTCGGTTAGCTTCAATTTCCTCCTGGAAAAAGGAGATTAGAGACCTCCCAGGGATGCAGTCATCCCCTAGGGAGGTCATACAAATAAAGCCTCTGGCCATGCTTGGCACCTGAAGATGCTCCATAGTCATCAGCTAAAGTTCCTTCGTTTCTTCAAGACCAGCTTAAATATAACCTCTTCCTCAAAGTCTTCCAGACCCCATAGAAGAAATGCTTCTCTCCCTTACATTTCCATACCATTCACTTATTTGTATAGTAAAGCCCTGTATTCGTTTTCTAGGGCTGCCATAACAAAGTACCACAGATTAAGTGACTTAAACAATAGAAATTTATTTTCTCACAGTTCTGGAGGCTGGAAGTCCGAGATCAAGGTGTTGGCAGATTTGGTTTCTCCTGAAGCCTTTCTCCTAGGCTTGCAGATGGCTACCTTCTCTCTGTCCTCACATGGCCTTTTCTAGTCCTATTGGATTAGGACCTCATTGAACTGATTTAGGTCATACAACCTCATTTAACTTTAATTACCCCTTTAAAGGCCCTATCCTTTAAATACAGTCACTTTGGGGGTTAGGGCTTCAACCTATGATGTTGAGGGGACACAATTTGGCCTTGACCAAAGCCCTGCCATAGTGCCCGGCACAGTCCACAGCAAAGATGGAAGGGAAGCTGGCTAGACTGAGCTTGTGACTGTCAATGCCAACTACCTCCACTCATG
Organism: Delphinapterus leucas; assembly: GCF_059928025.1. Lineage (NCBI taxonomy): Eukaryota > Metazoa > Chordata > Mammalia > Artiodactyla > Monodontidae > Delphinapterus > Delphinapterus leucas. The sequence continues at coordinate 47,464,540 of NC_143140.1, forward strand.
GACACACAGCTCAGAAGCGGCCTCGTCTCAACCAGTGAGGTCTGGAGTGTCATGCTAGTGAAAGAGGAAGTTAGTGAAATGCTACTGAAGAGCATTTTATAATGTGTCATGATGAAAGAATTTCATAAAACCCTTCCCCTTCCAGGAGCTGCCAAGGCTGCTTAACAACATTTATTCAACACGTGCCATGTGCCAGCCTCTAGATACAACAGACGTATTCTTTCCTCATGCAGCTCAAGGTCCAATGGAGGAGGTATTCAATAAGAGAAGACTTCAGATGTGTCTTGCAAGCTCTGGTAGTGCTATGGAGGAACAATACAGATGTGAGAGGCCATGGGTGGTGTACTGACCTGGGTTGAGGGCAGAGAGCTTCCCCGAAAAGCAGTCAGAGGAATCCAGAGCTTACTGGGGGGCCAGATGACAGGCCGGCTTCCCTCTTCATAAAGCACCCTGAGTCCACGACCCTGAGTCCACTCCAGGACAGCACAGCTTTAGTGAAATCGGTCTGGACAAGTCCTGGCTAGGGCTACTGCTTCCACACGGGTCATCAGGGTTGGTCTGCTGATTACCCCTCCCATCTCCCCAGAGCTATGTGTTGGTCAAACAGTCACCTTCTTAGAACCTTAGTGAAAATTCTTTAAAGAGGAAAATTGTTCCTAAATAACAAAAACAAAAGCTATCCTACTGACACAATTTCTGGCAAGGTCGACTGGGAAGGAGAATCAGCCGGCTCAACTGCACCTCCATTAACAAAGCCCCCTTCCTAGTCACGTGTGTACCGTGGGCAAGAAGAGGATGGTGGGTATGTGCACTGGGGTCACCCCTCCTCCGCTCACACGCGGCAGGGCCACGGAGCCCCCCCAAGGAAGCATTCTAGAGCTCTTTGTGATCAGTTGTGTCTTGTGAACACTCTCTCCCAAGAAAAAGACAATTCCTAGGAGAAACAATTAGGCAAAGGAGGCAGGCAGAGAACAATGAAATGCTCAAGTAGAATTCAGCTTTGTTTAAAAACGAGGAGAAATCTCTAGTTCTTGTGAGAATACTGGCCAAGTGGGCTGTTGCCCTTCTGCTAATAAAGCAGCACCAGCCTTGGGAGGGTTGTGAAGCCAAAAAAACTTTCTGACATTTCCCTGCTCTCCTTTCCTGGTGTATCTGGGCTTCTTAAAACACACTTCACCCTCACTCCTGCCCACCTGAGGGCAGGACAATACATCATCATTCAGCTGGGGTAGGAGTTTCCCGTGTACCACATTTCAAGAAGCATCTGTTGTATGCCTACAATGTGCCCACCATGTGCCAAGTGCTGGGGAATAAGTAAAACATGGCCCGACCCAGGGCAAGACAGTCAGAGACTGAGAGTCCTGCCATGGCCTGTGCCGGGGCCAGGGGGTGCATATTCCCACCCTGTGGTGGAAGAAAGGCCCTCATGTGCCTGGGAGAAGCCCTGACAGGCTTTGGAGGAGGGAGGTTGCCCGGCTGACAAGTAGGGAAAGTGTCTGAGGCGGAGGGAACAACATGGGCAGAAGCTCAGAGGCATGAAATTGTGTGATTTTTTAAACCACAAGTAGGTGTGTATTGCTAGAGTGATAAAGAATGAAGAAGAGAAAAGCCATACTTACAGAAGCAGAGAAAAGGACAGTGGTTGCCAAGGGCTGGGGGTTTGGGGTGAGGAACAGGGAGAGGTTGGCAAAATGTTCAGTTATAAGATGAACAAAGTCTGAGGATCTAATGTATAACTTGGTGACTATAGTAACTATAATAAAAATAAATTTAACTACAACTGAAATTTGGTAAGGGAGTAGAACTTAAGTGTTCTTAACACCACACCACCCCCAAAAAGGTAACTATGTGAGGGGATGGATGTGTTAATTAACTCGTTTGTGAGAATCTTTTCACAATGTATACATATATCAAATCATCACATTATACACTTAAAATATATTACAATTTTATCTGTCAACTATACGTCATAAAAGCTGGAAAAAAAAGAATGAAGGAGAGAAAGAAAGAGGCAGGAAGAAAGTGCTGGGGAAAATTCTGGATAGAGAGGTGGATCATAACGGACCATAGGTGCTGCCATTAAAGGAATTTGAGAAGAAAAATAAATTGTATGATCAAGTTTACAAATTTAGAAATTCTCTGTGATTAAATATAGAGGCAGGGAACTCTATAGGAAGATCATTATAAAAATCTAGGCAAGTGATGAGGAGAGTCTGAAGCAAGGTTGTGGTGGCAGGAAATGAATACAGGGTGAACAGACACTAGAGATTTTTCAGCCTATAAGTAACAGCCTAGGGAAAACTGAAGTAGTAAGTGTTGCAGGTAAGAATGTGGAGTCAGCTCACTTGGGTTCAAGACCCAGCTTTGCTCCTTATTAACTGTGTATCACTGGGCAAGCTGCTTCATCTCTTAGTATTTCAGTTTCTACATCTGTGAAATGGAGATGAAAATATTACTTGCTTCACAGTGTCCTGGGATGAAAAATGAATCAACAAAAGTAAAACACTTGGAAGAGCCAACCTGGCACATAGTAAGCCCCCCATAAATGCTGGCTACTATTAGTTTATTAGATGTAGAGAAAGAGGAAGAAGAGGAAGCTAGGGGAACAACTGAGTTTGGGGAATGGACATGTCTGTGTCAGGTTTGTACTCTGTCCTTAGGGCAGAGTCCTTACCCTTGCAGGTGGTCCTTTCTCTTAAGATATAGACTTTCTTAGGTCTCACTTGAATACTTGTCATTCTCAGGATGTTTTCTCTGTTCTGACAGAGCCCAAACTCCTATGTCTTCTAGCATTGTGAGCCTTGGCCTCCCCACTCAGCCCTCAGCCCCCGAGCACAGGCCTCTTCAGGCCTCATGATGGCTCACCCTGCACCCTCCAGCACTGAGTGGCCAGGGCTCAAGGGGATTCCCCCTGTGTGCATCTTCCCACATATTCCAGCCCCACTCAGCAGCCCCCAGCTCTGAGCTCTGCCTCCCCCATCTAGACAAATTGTAGCTTTCTACTTGGCCTGCACCTCTCTGCACCAAGGTCTAAAAGTGCCCAGGAGGAAAGTAGGGAGAGGAGAGGGGAGGGATGGGATGTTGAGCTAACTTTGGGTATTTCCCTTTTCTCCAGGAGCATGGACTGTGCTGTCTGCCTGAACACAACTGTTTCCTTTCTCTTGTCCAGTTGTATTGTTGTTTACGGCTAGAAGATAAGCCCATTGTCGGTCACTCTGTCATGGCTGGATACAGAATTTCTAGTCTCAGTCCTTCAGCGAGGAGGTGTGGTTAATCCAAGGAAAGGACTAAAGAAGATCATTTATATATCAGTTCATAATGTGGCATTTGTTACAAGGTGGATGCACTATAAATGTGATTGCCTTTATTCTTTAACTCCATATTAATTGATTATGATAAAACAAACCAAAAAACCCCACACTTAAGCACATCATAATAAAATTCTTGAAACCAAAGATAAAGAGAAAACCTTAAAGGCAACCAGAAAAAAAAAAGATTTGTTATATACAAAAGAACAATAATAATAATGTTGATTGACTTCTCATCAGAAACAATGAAGTACAGAAAGGCAATGGAAAGAAAGACTCAGAAAGTTTTCATAAAAGCATTCTGAGAGAATTAAGCACCAGCTGAACTGTGCTGTAAGAAATGCTGAAGGAAGTTCTTCAGACTGAAAGGAAAAGATAGCAGATAAAAATTCAGATCTATAAGAAGGAATTAGTGGAAAAGCAAATATGTGGGTAAATGTAAAAGCCCACCCTTTTTTATTTTCCTTTAGAAGACAAATGACTATTTAAAGAAAAATTATAATTTTTTGTAGAGTCCAAAATATAAGTAAAATATATGAGAACAAAAACATAAAGGACAGAAGGAGGAATAAATCAATGACCTGTTATAAAATCCTTACATTATAAGTGAAATGAAATGATATTAATTCTAAGTAGTCTGTGATAAGTATGGATGCATATTTAAAACTACCAAGCAACTATTAAGAAAATAGTATAAGAATGTATAGCTAAAACATCAATAGCAGAAATAAAATGGAATACTAAAGCAAGTAGGGTCCAGACATATAAACATGTCTGCAAAAATTTATACATGAATTTTTATAGTAGCTTTATTCATAATTGCCCCAAACAGGAAACAATCCAAATATCTATCAAGAGGTGAAAAGATAAATAAATTGTAATATATCCAGTCAATTACTCAGCAATAAAACCCCAATTAACCCAAAAGAAGGCAGAAAAAGGACAAAGGCACAAATACCAAATAAGACAAATAGAAAACAAATACCAAGAAGACTGATTCCAACCCAATCCTATCAATAGATACATGAAATATTAAAAACCAAGATATTCCAATTAAAATCAAAGCTTGTCAGAATGGATACAAGAGCAAGATAGAAGTATATACTATCCCTAAGAGATACATTTTGAATTCAAAGACCCAGATAGGTTGAAAGTAAAAGGATGGAAAAAGATACACCATGCAAACAGTACAGCATAAGAAAGGCAGTGTGGCTATGATAATATCAAACAAAGTAGATGTTATGGGCTGAATTGTGTCACCTTCCTCCCCCCAAAAAAACCCCTCACATATTGAAGTCCTAACCCCCAGAGCTTGAGAATATGACTGCATTTGGAGATGGTCTTTGTTGTTAAGGTGGGCCCTAATCCAATCTGACTGATGTCATATAAAGAGATTAGGACACACACATGCACAGAGAGAAGGCCATATGAAAACACAGGTAGAAGACAGCCATCTGCAAGCCAAGAAGAGAGACCTTAGAAGGAACCAACTCCGCTGATGCCTTGACTTCTAGCCTCCAGAACTGTGAGAAAATAAATTTCTGTTGTTTAAGCCACCCACTCTGTGATACTTTATTAGCGACAGCCCTAGTGAACTAATATAGTAGACTTCAAGATAAGTGTGCAACAAGGGATAAAGAGAGATATTTCATAATGAACAAAGGGACAATTCATCAGGAAGATATACTAACACTAAATGGACATGCACCTAATAACAGAGCTTAAAATACATGTAGTAAATGACAAAGCTGAAGAGAGAAACAGACATATTCACAACCACACAGATTTTAACACTTTTCTCTCAATAACTGGTAGAACAAGTCGACTAAAAAATATCAGTAAGAATATAAAATATTTAAATAATACTAGCAACCAACTTGGCAAAATTAACATTTATAAACATTACAAATCAACCACTGCAGAATACACATTCTTTGAAGTGTACATGGAGTCTTCAACAAAACAAATCAATTGCTGGGTCATGAAATGACCTAAATATTTGAAAATTAAGCAACACGCTTCTAAATAATTTACCCCTTTCCTCTAGGCCAAAGAAGAAATCACAAGAGAAATTAGAAAATATTTCAAACTTAATGAAAACACAACATTCCAAAGTTTGTGGTATACAATTAAAACAGTGCTTAGAAAAAAATTTATAGCTTTAAATACTTGTATTAGAAAAGAAGAAAGCTTTAAAATCAATAATCTAAAAATAACCTAAGTTTCCACTTGAACTCAGAAAAAGAAAAGCAGATTAAACCAAAAATATAAAAAGGTAGGAATAACAATGGTAAGAGCAAAAATGAACTAGAGAACTGACAAAAAATAATAAAGGCCACCAAAGCCGAAAGATCATTCTTAAGTTTAATACAGTTAGTAAACCTCTAGAAGGTTCATGAGGAAGAGAGATAAAGATAGTGAGCAAGGGCTTCCCTGGTGGCGCAGTGGTTGGGAGTCCACCTGCAGATGCAGGGGATGCGGGTTCGTGCTTCGGTCCGGGAAGATCCCACATGCCGCGGAGCGGCTGGGCCCGTGAGCCACAGCCGCTGAGCCTGCGCGTCCGGAGCCTGTGCTCCGCAACGGGAGAGGCCACAACAGTGAGAGGCCCGCGTACCACAAAAAAAAAAAAAAAAAAAAGATAGTGAGCAAGAAGCAGAACACAAATTACCTGTATCAGGAATAAAACAGGGACATCACTACAGCTGGTAAAAGGATAATAAGGTAATTTTATGAACAATTTTATATCACTATATAAATTTGACAATTTAGATTAAATGGATAAATTCCTTGTGTAATATTTTCCAAAACTGACACAGGAAGAAATTTTTAAAAAATGGAATATCTCCTATATTAAGGAAATTGAATTTGCAACTACAAACCTTTCCACTAAGAAAATTCCAGGCCCAGATGATTTCACTGGTAAATTCTATCCATATTACTAACATTACACAAAATCCATCAAAAAATAGAGAGGAGAAAACACTTCCCAATTCATTTTGTGGGACCTCCATGATCCTGATACAAAAATCCAATAAAGATATTGTAAGAAAAGAAAATTACAAGATCAATAATCCTCATGAACACAGATGCAAAAATGCATACAGTAAAATATTAGAAAATAGAATCTAGCAATATATGAAAAAGATACATAATGACCAAGGGGTATATCCCAGGATATCAATTCATGCTCATTAGAAAGACTGAAATTAATAAGACTGAAAATGCTAAGCATTAATGAGGATATGGAGAACTGAAGCTCTCATATATTGTTCTGACAACTTTTTATAAAGGTAACATAAGTACCATATGATCCAGTCATTCCATTACTAAGTATTTACTAGGAAAAATAACATGTCTGCAAAAATTTATACATGAATTTTTATAGTAGCTTTATTCATAATTGCCCCAAACAGGAAACAATCCAGATAGATAATATCTATCAAGAGGCGAAAAGATAAATAAATTGTAATATATCCAGTCAATTACTCAGCAATAAAAAGGTACAAACTACTGATTTTAAGCAATGGCATGAATGAATCTCAAAAGCATGAGGCCAAGTGAAAAAAGCCAGATAAACCAAGGATGTGCTGTATGATTCTATTTACAGGAAAATTATGAGGAGGTAAAACTAATCTGTGATAGTAGAAATCAAGGAATGGTTGTGTCAGAGGGCAGGGACTGTTTATAAAGGGGGCCGAGGGAACTTTCTTGAGGGTGATAGAAATCTTTAATGTCTTGATTGGAATGTTGATTACATGGATGTATTAATTTGTCAAAAGTCAATGAATCATACACTTAGTATTTGTGCATTTCCCTCTAGGCAAATTTTACTTTAGTTTTAAAAGAACAAGAAAAATGAATCACAAAACCAAACCAAAACAACCCAGCAAGCAATTCTCTCCAACTGAAAAATATCTTTAAAATTTACCCAAAGGAGTTGAAAACTTATGTCCACACAAAAACATGCACACAGTTGTTTGTAGGAAACTTATGCATAATTGCCAATACTTGGAAGCAACCAAGATGTCCTTCAGTAATGGACAAATAATCTGTGGTACATCCAGACAATGGAATATTATTCAGTGCTAAAAAAAAAAAAAATGAGCTATCAATCCATGAAAAGACACAGAGATACCTTAAAGGTATATTGCTAAGTGAGAGAAGCCAATCTGAAAAGGCTACACTTCATATGACTCCAAATATATGACATTCTGGAAAAGGCAAAACTGTGGAATCAGTTTAAAAAAAATCAGTGGTTGCCAGGGGTTTAAAGAGAGGGAGGGGTGACTAGATGGAATACAGGGGATTTTTAGGGTATCGAGACTATTCTGTATGATACTAAAAGGGTGGATACATGTCATTATATATTTGTCTAAACCCATAGAATGTACAACACCAAGAGTGAATCCTAATATAAACTGTAGACTCTGGGTGATAAGGATGTGTCACGTTAGGTTCACCAGTTACAAGGGTACCACCCTGGCAGGGGATGTTGATAACGGGGGAAGCTATGCACATGTTGGGGTGGGGGGTATGTGGGAACTCTCTGCACCTTCCTCTTAATTTTGCTGTTAACCTAAAACTGCTCTAAAACAAATACAGTTTAGAAAACAAAAATAAGAGGAAAAAAAAGCATAAGTAATCTCTAGGTGGATCAATATAACGTAAAACATAGGAATTCAGCTTTCTGTCTGTTGTGTTAAGTGCAGATGATACAATGAACAGTATAGCACAGACTGCCCACCGGGAATGTTCAGTCTGGTGGAGAAAAACTAAAATTGATTATGCAAATAATGGTGGGCAAGTTGGACCAGGGCTGTAAGAGACAAGCTCAGGAGGTGTAAGATTAGAAGTGGAGCACCTAGGGACTTCCCTGGTGGTCCAATGGGTAAGACTCCACGTTCCCAATGCAGGGGGACCAGGTTCGATCCCTGGTCGGGGAACTAGATCCCACGTGCATGCCTCAACTAAAGCCCGCATGCCGCAACTAAAGATCCCGCACGGGGCTTCCCTGGTGGCGCAGTGGTTCGGAGTCCGCCTGCTGATGCAGGGGACGTGGGTTCGTGCCCCGGTCCTGGAGGATCCCACGTGCCGCCGAGCGGCTGGGCCCGTGAGCCATGGCCGCTGAGCCTGCGCGTCCGGAGCCTGTGCTCTGCAACGGGAGAGGCCACAACAGTGACAGGCCCGCGTACCACAAAAAAAAAAAAAGATCCCGCACGGCGCAACAAAGATCCCACATGCCACAACTAAGACTCGTCACAGCATACATACATACATACATACAAAAAGTGGCGCACCTAACCTAGTTTGAGGACCAGGGAAAGGTTCCTGAGGAAGTGACACTTACGCCCTAGGGAGATGTGTTAGCAATGCAAAGAACCAGAAGAGGACTCCAGCCAGAGAGAGCTGCATATGAGCAGACCCCAGGTGGTAAAGAATGTGGCCAGTGTGCCCTGAGCACAAACAAGAAAGAGAGTGTCAGGAGATGGGGCAGGACAGCAGGGCCTCCTCTCAGAACCTTATGTTAAAGATGTGGTGTTTTATCTTAAAAGCAGTGGGGAGTTGCTGAAGGGGAGAAGCATGGCAGTGACATGGTCAATTTTGTCCTTTTAAAAGACTACCGTTGGGTGCAGCATGGAAAATGGTCTATCCCAGCACTATCCATTAGAAATAACAAGAACCACAAATGCAAGTCACATATGTAATTTAAAATTTTCTAGCAGCCACATTTTAAAAATGTAAAAAATTTAAAACCCAGGAATAATCTTAATAATATATTTTAACTCAAAAATCCCAAATTATTATCATCTCAACATGAAGGAATGTAAACAATTACTAGCGAGCTAGTTTTACATACTTTTTTTTTTTCTCTCTCTCTCTAAGTCTTCAAAATTCAGCACGTACTTGCAGCACATCTCAATTCAGGCTGGCCACATTTTCAAGTGCACAGTAGCTACATGTGACTAATGGCTACTGTAATGGAAAGTGCAGGTATAGGCTGAGGCAGAGCTGGTTAAGGGACTTCAGCAATTTTAAGGCAAGAGAAGTTGATGACTTGAAACAGGGTAAGTAGCAGGGGTTGATTTGAGAGAAAATTTTTAGAAGGAACACGAGTGCTTGGTGACTGGTTATCAAAGTCTCAAATGAACTCCTTTCTCAAGTAGTCAGTCCCTGCCTTACTTAACCCATTTGATATAGTTGATCATTTCCTCCTTGAAACATTTCCATCAATTGACTTCAAGCACATCACCCTCTCCCACTTTTCCTTCTACCTCACTGACTCCTTCTTCTCAGCCTCCCTTGTTCTTTCTTCTTCATCTCTCTGCCCTTTAACACAGCAGGGCTCTAGGGCTCAGGCCTGTACCAGTTCTCTTCTCTATCCATATCCATCCACTGCCCTGGTGATCCCATCTAGTCCTTAAACACCATCTACATGCTGGTGACTCCCACATGTATATCTCCAGCCCAGATCCCTTCCCTGAACTCCAGATCTATAAATCTCTCATAACTCATGTCCAGTTTTGTTGTTACTTTCTTCCTTCAAAATCAACTTCTATACTCAATACTCTGTAATGACCTATATGGGAAAAAAATCTCAGAAAGAGTAGATATATGTATATGTATAACTGATTCATTTTGCTGTACAGCAGAAACTAACACAACATTGTAAATCAACTATACTCCAATAAAAATTAATTAAAACAAAAAACTTTAGTGTTCTCTGTTCTACTGCTATCAGCCTAGTCTAGGCTCTTGGAATGTATTAGTGAGCAAAACAATGACCCTTGCCCTCAAAGACCTTACATTCTAGTGGGAGGGGGGACAATAAACAATAACATAATAAATAATTAAATTATACAGTATGTTAGAAGTCGATTAGGACCAGGGGAAAAGATAGAGCAGGAAAAAGTAGAAAAGGGGAAAGCAGGGGGTGGGAGTGCTGGTTGCAGTTTTAAATAGAGTAGTCACAGTGGAGGAGGGGCAGAATCTAACTTTCACCTTATAGAAGCTTCTTTCTGCCTTCAGTGTTGAGAATGGAATGAAGGTGGTCAAGGGTTAGCCATGGAGGAGGTGAGAAGTGGTCAGTTTCTGCTTCTCTTTTGAAAGTAGAGCCTAAAGGATGTCCTGATGTTTCCCTCATTACCTGTGAGAGCTGAGAGAAATTCTCTCTAGAGGGCTATGTTTCTCCCTCTATTACCAGTCAACATTTTAAACACTTTCCAGAAAGAGAGAATTTTCTTCAGTTCACAAGATTATTCCTAATAAAATGAACAACATCACGCCAAGATGCTGGGCTGTTGGCCAAGCTCACTTGAGCTAAATAACAGGTGTTAAATCTGTGCCTCAGTAAAGCAGCCCCCATCTCCATGTGGCTCCTGCATGGGCAATGCTGCAAGTGTTCAGGAGGGGAGCTAGAATTAAGGGCAGAGTTCTGAAAGCAAACTGCCTGGGTTCAGATACCAACATGGACACTTACTACGTGTGTAACCTTGGACAAGGGAATTTCAACGGCAGTTTAAACTATGGGTAATAGTCTGTTCCTCCTAGGGTTATATGCATAATGCGTACACGCTAATGATCCCACGTTTGCAGTCCGGGCACATTCTCAGATGTGCCCAAAACCAGCCAGGAGGGAAAGCAAGCTCTAGAAACCCTCTAACGCCTGCCTGCAGGCTCCATCTCCTCCTCATATCAGTGTGGCAAGTGCCCCTCCCAGCCAGTGCTCAACAGCACCACTTAGGGGTAGCCTGGCCCTTCCCCAGCACAGCATGGAGATGCAGAGTCCGGGCATCCTCTCCTCGCAGATCTCCCAGGCAATGGGCACCTTCACATTCTGTGTGAGAAAAACTTCAGGAGGTCAAATGATCCTGTAGAGTCAGGGATCCCTAGGTACATAGAGATGTAATCTGTAAATACTCCCACAGGAATGTGGGGATTTTTTTCCCTTTTAGAGGGTCTCCGTGAATCCAGACCTGCTCAGGAATGACAGTCACAGTAGTGAGTGAACCGGAGAGCAGAAGACGATGCATTCTTTGTGGAGATAAAGTGGTGACGTGCGAGGTGCCCAAGAATATTTTTCACACCAAATGTGTGAAAATAGCTGAAATGTCAACACTGTATTTCGTTAACATCTGTTTTTCTTCATCCGATATCTCCCTTTTATTTTGTTATTTTAAGTATTCCTTATGTTTCAGGATAATTTTCCCTTCGCAGTGTAAGCAAATGCCTGGGAAAAAATATTTAAAAATGACTTTTAGTCATTTGGAGCAGCAAAAGCAAAAGTAGCAACTGAATCGAAGCCAGCTTAAAATTAAATTGCTGGTGCTTGCCTGCAGTTTAGATAACCAAATGTAATGTAAACCTTGCACTATTATTAGGAATGAATGGAGACGCCTGTGATCTAGAAATGTAAGAGGAAGAGCAGTGGTGGAGATGGGGGCTCTTCCATATAACGGGTGCTGGCATGGCTCCTAAATCAACTGCAACCCTCCTCAGGACCCAGTAATGCAAGGTTTCTCCTCTGTCACTGTTATATAACAGGACTACACATGGGTGTGTGCAAGCATGAGCTCACACATCCAGACACTGCAAACACAGACCAACGTGATATGAGTGCACACACGCACACCCCTATGTGGCAAAGGAGCACAGTATACATCCCCACTTACACACACCCCTATACAACACATAGGCTCCACAAATATAGCTCAAAAAACACACATGAACATGTGAACACCTCATGAACATGTGTGCATCACCCACATGCTAAAACCACACAGCACATGAGCAACACCCACCCACATCAAGCATGTGTAACACATAGCTGCAACACACAGACTTTCCTCTTGGTCCTCACAGGCCACAGTCTCAATATGTTGATAGAAGCAGCTCACTTGGGCAGGGAAAGTGTTGCCTAAACCATCTCAACTTTGGTTTTGCCTCAACTTACAAGTCTCTAATAACCTAAAAGGCTGCTACAAATATCCCCAAATCATTACGATGGAGCCACATCAATACTTTATACCCAGGAGAGTTGTGAAAACTTTTGAATTAAAATTAAGACAGTCTTTGGACTAGGGATGGGACAATATGTTCTTTCTATAAAAAAACTGAACAGTGTTAAGTGCTGATACAATGCAATGTATTTGAATGGTATATGAGAGCAGATATGAGTGAAACTTGGGACAAGTGGTTTCAATGAAAAATTTTGCAGCTAGAAAAATCACCCCATGTATAAGACTTGGACTAGAATTTTCAATATACCCCTATGTATTTCATGGCTTTCAAAAATATACAAATGTATTATCTAGAATTTGGTTCAGCTGTCAAGTGACAGAAAATTCAAAATAGTAGTGACTTATACAAGACAAAGAGGAAAAATAATTCTCATGTAGATATAGGGTATCCATGCCTGGTATGAATGGCCCATAACCATCAAGGACCCAGGCTTCTTTTCTCTTATTGCCTCAACATCTTCAGCATTATGGCTTCCACTTCAGGATCCAAGATGGCTGTCCCAGCTCCAGCCATCATTGCTTGCTTACATTCCAGCCAGCAAGAAGGAGGAAAGAGAAGAAAGCATGCTTCTTCTTTTCAAGGACACTTTCTGGAAGGTGCCATACAACACATCCACTTATATCTCACTGGTCAGAATAGTTACTGTGACTACATCTAGCTGCAAGGGAGGCCTAGAAATATGCTATTTATTCTAGGTGGCCATGTGCTCAAATAAAATTGGAGGTTCCATTACTATTGAATAAAGAAAGAATGGATATTGGAAGATAGCTATTGGTTTCTGGCACACATTAAAAAACAAAAAAGGATAAAAATAGCCTCCATTCCAAGGTAGTCACTGTTAACACTTTGATATATAGCATATATATGTAAATATATGTATATATATAATTTATTTTATAAAACTGAATTCATACAGTATACCCTGTTTTTTTGGTTTTGTGTTGTGAATATCTTTTTATGTCTATATGTAGACAGCTATCTTTTTTTTAAAAGCTCAAAAGAAAAATTTAATCCACCTCCACCTATAAAATAAGCATATTATACAAGTCATTTAAATCAATTATTCTTGCTTGAAGAATCATTCAGTTTGGGGTTCAGGGTAGGGTGTAAATCTATATCGAGTGAAAAGCCAGGAGAGTTTGAGAATCTATGAGAGGGTAGGTCCCTGGCTGAAGGAACTCTGGGGCTGCAGACATCCTGAGAATGCAGGTGTGAAGAGGACTCTTGGTGGGGGCTCACCTCTGTACGCGAGAAGGAAGTCTAGAAGGAGGAAGGGAAAGCAGATCGTTGCTGGCTCCCTCCTCATCTCCAATCAAACACTCTGCTGCTGGCTGGAGAATTGAGCTCATTTGGGAAAATTATTTTATGAATTCTGCTGCTTATGATACTTAGGCTTTATTCCCTTAGCAACCTCTCCTAGGTTTCAGAATCCTTCTTAAAAGATGAGGGGATTACAGTTCAGATAAGCATCCAGAGTGGTGACTTATCTTAGCAGCAACTCAGAGATTCCCGCTTGCTCTCATTAAATAGGCTGCTTTATCTACTTGGTGCCCACAAGTATGTCATAGAAAAACAGGCTGCTTTCTGCTCTCCACTCCCTGCTGTCTTCCTAAAGCATTGATTCAAACCAACTCTCTGCTCAGAATCCTCCCCTAGGTCCCCATTTCCTCTTGCACCAAATCCAAACTCCTCCACTTGACTTGCTGTGCACTCCAAAATATGTTCACTGGCCGGACCGATCTCCCCTCCCCAGGACACACACTGTACTGACACCAATACCATCTAAGGTGCCTTTCTCAGAGCTGAGACATTGTTTAGGAAAGTGAGACTTTGAGGACCAAATGGACTCTCTTATAAGCTGTGTAACAGTGAATGTTAGTTAACCCCTTTGACCCTCTGCTTCCTGGTGTGTTAAGTGGGAATAATCAAAACAGTCCCATGGGGGCAAAGTGGGCAAAACTAGATCATGCATGTGACATGCCTTGCACTGGGTCTGGTCCCTGGCAAGGGCCTAAGTGATTGTGACTTTCCTCTCCCCATCCCCTCTCAAACTTTTCTCTCAAAGTTTGTGTTCCAACTGGATGCCATTGCTGGGGCTGGTCTGTACCCTGCTCCCTCTTAGCTGGGTTATTCCACTGCCTGGAGCCTACTGGCTTCCCTTGCAGCTGAGGCCCTAACCTCTGACCCCACCTGGGGAGGTCTGTGCCAGAATTTGAGAGTCATGACCTCCCAGCTCTGCCCAAAGGCTCTGCTGTCCTCATGTGCCAAACCCTCCTCAGGTAGATCATACAGACCTTGGCCAGAGAGTGAGCTTTTGACTCTCAGATGAGACTGCAGCCTGCCTCAGGTCCCATTCCCCTCCCAGAACCTTTTGTCTCCCCAGAAGATCTCTGTCCTCTCTTTTCCCTAATAAATGACAGGAAAACTCTACTGCAAAGCCATGTATGTGCCTTTCTCAGGCTAGAAGCCAAAGTATACATTATCTTTCTTTTAAAAAAACAAACTTTATAAAAATATAATATACCTAAACAATCAAAACTAAAGTAAAAAAAGGGAAAATGGGAGAAATTTCCCTCAACTCGGACACACAAACAATTTTTGTGTGGAAACTTTGTCAGCTATATAGAAACAGCATTAAGTCCTAACAGACTGAGGTTAAGAACAGATAATTCAAATAAAAGAAAATTCAGATTGTTTAAAAAAAGAGAGACAAATGGTCAACCTTAGTGGTCATCAAATAAATATAATTTAAGTCATTAATGAGGTACCACTTATGCCCATTGAATTTAAATAATGTTTTAAAATAATAAAACCCAGTGCTACGAAAGCTGCAGAGAAACTGGTATGCTCACAGAGTGCTATTGGCATTGTAAACTATTACAGTCATTCTGAAACGCAATTTGACTGAGCATTTCAAGAGCCATGAAAATGTTTCTGCCCTTTGGCTGACAATTTTCACGTCAAGATAATCACACAAATAAAAATAATTATGTGCATGAAAGTAATCTTTGTGGGGTTACCTACAATGGCACACATATAAACAATCTGAAAGTCTAACATTAGGAGAACTGGTCAATTAAATGCTGCTCTATGTCCTCAATGTAATATTGTGCAGCCATCAAAATGATAACTGTAAGCTCCCTTCCATTTGTCAACTCACCATTAGCTGATGTCCTCCTCCCCAAGTTTCACCAGGAATTTGAAGGCAATCCCTTGATTTCCTGGCTCCCCACTTAAAATTTACATGTATGGCCCCACCTGCATTCCTCATCCTTCCTGTCCCTGTCCCTTTCTCAGGTTAATCTCTCCATCTGTCTTCAGACCCTCTCTGTCTTCTCTACCGTCTCACTCCTTCAAATAGCTACTCTCTCTGAAATCAACCTTGGCCTCTCAGCCACCTCTTTCCCTTTCAAATCTCTTCCGGTTTTAAAAGTAAACTCTCCCTTGAACTTACATCTCTGTCTAACCACTGCTCTATTACTCTCTTCCCCTCCAAGCCAAACTTCTTAAAGACATCACACTCCCCTTTCTCACCCCTCCTTTACAGCCTGTTCACTTTCTCCTGGCTGCCCGCCATTCCTGCCCTTTTACTGAAGTCACCGATAACTTCCTAGCTAAATTCAGCTAATACTTTTTCTTCCTTGACCTTACCTCATTTGACCTCTCTGGGTATAAGTTGACTCTCCTCCTTCTGAAACTCACTCTTCCTTTGATTTCCGTACCCACTCTCTTTTCTCTGACTGAGGCTGGGTTTCCACGATAGGTCCTGCCTCTCTGACTCTTCTCAACTTCCTTTGTGGTGATCTCTTCCTCCATCCATGCTATAGGGACCGCCCCTGGTCCTCTTCACTTAGGTTTATCAGTTCCCTTCAACTGGAGTCAGAGGAATGGCATTCAGATTCACTTCCCAACCATGTGGAAAAGTCACTTCACCCCTCAATCCTCAGTTTCTCTTCTGTAAGATGAAGATAGTAATAGGGTCCACCCCATAGGGTACCTTAGCAAATGGCACACATTCAGTGAGTGGTAGCCTTATTAGTAGTAGTATATGGCACCTTAATCTGCTTTTCCAATCTAGATTCTCTGCTGAGTTTCAGAACAACCCCTCTATTTAACATCCTACTGGAGATGTGCGCTGGATGTCCTACCTCAAACTCAATATGTCCACAATTGCATTAGCCATTCTGCCCCTCTCCAATCCCATTCCTGTCCACACCTGAAAACTGGAAGTCATCCTTCATACCTTCTCTCCCTTTATCTGTGTCTGTCTACCATGCCACTTCCAGGAATGTCCCATAAAATACTCCAGGTTCATTTCCCAATCACAAGAATGTTGAAATGTTGAAATGGTGAATGCTGAAAACTCTGAAGTCCTAGAGGAGGCTAGAGCTAAGATGGAAGGAGCTGGGCCCCTGATTGATCATGTGAAAGGCTGTCTACTGCTCAGGAAACCTGTTTTGGGTTTCATGTAAGAGACAATCCTCTAGTATGTTATGCCACCAAGATTTGTAGAACTAACTTTTATAGCAGCTAGATATGCTTTAATATAATGTCCAAAACATGTGAAGGATCCATCAGCTTCTCCAGTCGCTGCTGTCACTACCCACTGTTAAGCCTTCAAGATCTCCTGTACAGGTCACTGCAACAGCCTCTTAACAGGTTCACCTAACCTCATTCTTGCCCTTCTCTACTCCATTCACTGTATAGTTGTTGGTGGGGCCTCCATGGGTTGTTAGAGGGACCCAAATCTGATTATATCAACCACCTTGCTTAAGAACGTCTGTCACTGGCTCCCCATCACCTTCAGGATAAAATCTCACTTCTGCCATGACGTAGGAGGCCCTTCATGAGTTGGCCCAACCTATCTGATGTACCTATGCTCCTGCCCTCTTCATCTGACATGCCAGCCACAATCAACTGCCCACAGTCCCAGCGACCTGCACCAGCCTCACCTGACCTCATGCCTTTGCATATGCAGCTCCTTCTGCCTGGAACACTTGCATGCCTTTCTTACCTTCCATGACTGTTACTCATCCTTCAAGATTCAGCTTGGACATCATCTCCATCATCTCCTCTGAGAGGCCTTTCCTGACTCCTCTAGGTTAGGTGATAGCCTTCTCTCAAGTGTCCCCATTACTCCTGTGATCACCTCTTTTTATTAGTGTGTACCACACTTTTCTCACAGAATCCATTTACTTGTTTCTGAGGACAGGCACCTATTGTGCCATCTTGATTTTCTAGCACAATGTTTAGCATGTAGTAGGCACTCAATAAGTGTTTACTGAATGAATGAATGGCTATGCAAAAGTATGAAAAATAATTATAATACAACATATAGAAATATTGACAACACACCCTTTATTACAAAGTGAAAACTTAAATTGTGCACTGTACATATAGTACATGCATACTATGCAATATACCTACATCAAATATATATGCGTGTGGATAAATTTTGGAAATAGTCATTCACTAGACATGTATTGAGCACCTCCTCTGTGACAGATCATACTGATGAAAAGATTAATTAGAACTTGTCCATCCCCTCAAGAAGTTTACAATCTTGGGAGGAAAAGCAATCCTGGTTAGCTAATGGGAATATGGATGAAAGTTTTTCTTTCAAAATTCCCTTTAATTTTTTTTACAATACATTTTAAAAGCAACTTACAAAACAGAAAAAAAAAAGTCATCTATCAACTGCTGCTCATAGTGATTTTGAAGTTATAACATATAACTTCCATCATTTTGGATACATCTATCCAAGGTAAGGCCTCTTTGAGTTTTGGAGTCTACATACCTTTGCATACATTGAATCCATGTTTGTTTTGCTTTCCCATGAGATTGTTGCTATCACACAATGTACTTGCTGGTTACCTGTGTGCCCTTGGATAACTCATTTCACCTCTCTGAACTTCACTTGTCACTTCTGCAAAGAAAATAACCCCAAACTCCATGTAATTGTTTCAAAGAATAAAATGAGGTAATGAGTATGAACCCACTGTGTGAGCTTCAAAGCACTTTGAAAAAGTAGGGCACAGCAGATTAGAAGACTACCTCCTTGTTAATTTTCAAATATACCAATAGAACCAACTTTATCATTCTCATATTCAGCTAGTAATCTAAATTGTAAGATTATACATACCTCCACAAGACTCAATAAAGTTATTTTCACTCTTTATGAACAAGAACATGTCTTTAAATGTTATTTTTCCTGATTTGTTTCTCATGCAAAAAAAGAGGTGTTGCTCACCAACTGAATTAAAGAAAAAATTTCAACTGTACTGCACAATGTTCTCCATCATGTGGACATGTAATAATAATAATGTAGTCTGGTCCTTTTCTAAAGTTGGTGGGAATATCATGTGATGCCGACCTCCCAGGATAACAGCCCTTTGGAGTGATGACTGCTCACCTGGCATGAAGCAGGAGCATCCCTGATGTGTTTGGACATGCTGAGGATGTAGGCACCTTGGACATTATGACCCATTGTTGATGCTTTAGGGGGAGAGGAAACCATGGGGACAGGTGGAGGCAGAGAAAAGGAGACATTTTTAATATCATTTATCTGCCTCAGCATGTGTCCCCAGAAGATTACCTCCATCCAAGACCCTGGTTCTGGCCATACAATTTAGAGTATTCAATGCCCCTTGTGATTCCTGCCTCTTTCAGCAACGACCTTTCTTAGTAATGGCTTCATACATCTCACTAGGTACCTGCTCTCTTCCTGAGCTGTCAGCACAAGTATCTGTATACCAGCAAATAGACCTATACTTCCCAGTAGAAAACTGTATTTTTTATTTCTAAGAACCAAGTAGAGGCAGTGTGTGTGTGCGCATGAGTGTGTGTGTGTGTGTGTGTGTGTGTGTGTATGTAGATGCCCAGAGAGAGAGGCCAGAATTGCTGGTAAGGGTCTTTCCAACCCAGTTTTATAAGGTCTAGACAGTTTGGCTGACTTCAGCTCTGATTTTGTAAAATAGAATTGATTTGCAAAGATCTGGGCCAGGAGAGGGCACACCTGGGAAGTGGCTGTGAACTCAGAATAAGGAACAGGGAAAATACCTGAGAGCTACAGAAAAATAGAGGGTCCAGGGCAACCAGAATTTAGAGCTCCTTGATGGGGCTACTGAGTTCATCAGGGCTAAAAGGGAACCAAGCGTCAGCTTTCATCTTGGGACATAAAGAAGGTTCTTGTGAGCCTGTAAAATTAAAGGTCACAGAGGACTGGTCAGTGTCCTGAATCTGAAATTACACTAAGTGATTTGAAGCTGGATTGTTGCTAAAATTCCCTTATTGCAACTATTCCAAACTCCAATCTACAATTTTCAGGAGTTTCACTGCATGCTAAACTGACAATGAAATGGTATGATTGCTAAGATGAGTGTTCTCAACCCTGGCTTTCCATTAGAGTCTTTAGGAAATTTGGTGCCTGGTCCTCACTCCAGGACAAATGAATCAGAATCTCTGGGTGAGAGATCCAGGAGTTGGTAGTTTTAAAAAGCTTTCCAGGTAATTCTAATGTGCAGCAAGGGTTGGGGGCCACTAGCTGAGCCTGAGGTGGGCAAGAGATAGCCAGGGGAGCAAGAGAAAGAGTTGTGGTTGAGAGGTTGTGATTCCTGGGCATAACCTCAGAGAAGGAAAGTTTCCTTGTGTTTATGCTTGGATAGTACTGGACTATAAAGGCGCCAGAGGATATGTTGGGTGTGTCACAGAGGTGGTAATGAGTTTAACCTGTGCCTATAAGCCAGAAACCAAACTTTGCACATCCCAAAACATAACCAGGATCAGACAACCTGGTGGATGAATAATACATTTAGTTGTGTGTTTCAGTCAAGTATCAAAGATTCAGAGTAGAAACCCACTCAAGAAACCTCAAGATTAGGAAGGTTTGTAGTAGAGACTACAAATACTAATTTCAAGGGATCCAGGGATCTAGACTCCCAGAGCTGGCAACCAGATACTCAGGGACTGAGGTCATTCCCTCCATCTCTCACTCATTTGATCTCCCTTATCTCTGTTCCTCTCTGCACATCTGCTTCATTCCTCCATTGCAGCTGTCTTCCTCTGATTCTCATTTCACACAAGGCTCAAAATGAGTGCTGCAGCCCTAACTTATCATGATCTTTCAGGTCCAGAGCCCAGCACTGACTATTGTCACAATGTTTCTTAGTTCAAATTTTCAGGAAGGGAATCTGGTCACTGTCCAGCAAATAATGGCTGGTCTTGTCTAGCCTTGGGTCAAGCATCAGTCTCTTCCCATAAGCTGGGCTGGGGGTGGAAATTGTCACATGGTTCACAGGCTGAACATTCTAGGAGACCACTGGAAGGGCAGGTTCTTGTGAGGAGCTGTGGGCAGAGTGGCAATGAAGTACATCTAATACCCATCCATAACCAATGAACCCATACCTTTCTTCTTTCCAATCTTCTGCCTCCCAGGGGATAGGTGGGTGTGGGGGAGATAAGGAGGAGCTTGAAAGAATGTGCTTGTCTGCTGTCAGGATCCAGTCTAGCATCTGAGAGAGGTAACCACAGACTGGCACGACCAAAAGACAGTCTACAAACCCTCAACCAGCATTTATGTACATGATTATATGGGTGTTGTCCTCCTGCTGAAACTACTGAAAAGTCAGTCCCTTCTTGGCAATAGTGAAAGCCTGAAGATGTCTGAAACACAGGATCTCTGTTTGCTCAATTTTAATCTCATACTTTCTACTGCCTTGTGACATGTAAAAATGTAACACATTCAGTCACTAAGAAGGATTCTCCTTCCCTTGGGCCTTTATCTAATTGTTTGAAAAATTTGCGATTAACATGTGATTACAGTGGTTTGACAGTTTGCTTGACAGCTCTGAAATAACATTCTTGGCTTTTAGTTGACAATCTTTTACTGAAACTCAAAATGATACTTTCCAGAAACTTAGAACTTCAGTCAATTTGAAGGTTCATGAGAATTTTATAAACTCCCCAAATGGAGAAATTGTATGTAAACTCATCTTATGGGCCAACACTGACTATTGCAGCAAAGAGCAGCAAAGAATTGAGTGGTCCTATAGTTTTCCTTCTTTTCTTTAGTTAAGTTCAATTGCACAGGTGCAGAAGGGCAGGAGTAGTCTGGACTTGGGGGCCATTTTTAGAGGGAGAAGGCCAGGATAAAAATCCCCCTTCCACTCCAGCCTGTAGACAGTCCGAATATATTTTTTCTTTTGGGGACCCTGGGTGTAGAGGCAAAGTGAAGCCAGGAGAGGGAAGAAGGTATACAGGGAAAAGTAGAGGAAGGACCAGTAACAAATGTTGTCTATTTTCACCTTGCCCAGAGCATGTGGTCCCTGAAAATCATGTCTGTGGCTCTGGCATAATACCATCATGCCAATATGCAATCATTTATTCTAGAGTCTTAGATGGAGTCAACTATTTTAGCTTTTTCCCCAAGTACAGCTATTGGAGATTCTGGATAATTAAAAAAAGAAGAAGAAGTCTAATACTTGTATTTTACTGACAAAACAAAACGCCTTTAAACCAAAAGGATGATTTATCGGAGCTGAAAATAAAACTCCTGCCTACTGAAGTCTGCTGCAGCTGAGTTATCACTATTTTCATCCTATAATTTGTTTCATAGGGTACTAATTAACAGGGCAAAGTCTGTTGCCAGCAAAGTAAATCACATTTTGCTGTTTTCTTCTTTTCTAACAAGACCCAGACCTGGTCTTTAATTAAAGAGCAAGTTCCAAGAGCACTATTAGCTAGTGCAGTTGGGAGACATTCGACTGGGAAGATCATGGTGAAACCTGCTGTGTAGAGTTCAAGAAAGATAGTGAGGGACAGGAAGAAATGGAGGGAGAGAGAGGAATTGATTGCACAGGTAACCTTCAAAAGAAGAGATTGTTTTCCTCAACTGTTCCATCTTTTCTCTGTTCTCCACAACTTGGCTTTTCTCCTCTGGCTCTACTCAGCTGACACACTGTACCAGAAACATCCTTAAAACATCCTTTTAAAAAAACCTCATCCTCCCCCACCACACACACACCAGTTCATTCCTGTCCCCCAAACAGTACTTTTCCTTTAAGGTAGCAACTCTGCGTGCGATTGGGCCTCTCTGCCCCCAACCTCCCCCTTCGCCAGGCCTTTTCCTTCAACCTGTCCCCCTCAGTGACCTTTGACTCGGGGCCTTGCAGCCTGGCCAGTGCAACTCATCCCTCATCGCTCCCCTCCCATCTCACCCTCCTTGCCTGCCCTTAGTCTCCACTCTTTTCTCCCTTGCCTCTTTCTTCCATCCCAATCCTGGAGGCTCCGGGCCGGCGGCGGCCCTCTGGTTTCTCCTCCCTCCTTGAACCCTCTGAGACATCCTTTGGAGAGGGTATATGGTGAGGGAGCTTGCTGATGGGCGGGCGAGGAAAGCGAGCGCCTAGCTCGCACCCTGGAAACAGGAGCCTGACGTCACCACGCCCTGCCTGTCAATCTCCAGCGGGCGCGCTGCTCGTAACCGGCCTTTTCTTGTACTGACTGTGTCTCTGTAACTCTCAGCGGCGCCGGCACAGCTACCAGCGCCCCGCACTCCTCTGCGCGCCGTCCCGGCCACCTCCTTCAGGCGTCGGCTCTGTCCGCGCGGGCAGCGCATCCTGGCGACCAGCCACAGCGCTCATGATCAGCGATTTCCTGAAGCCCTGACTCCCCAGGTGAGCAGCCCGGCTCTCTAAAGGAACTCTGAGGGCGTGCAGAGGGGAAGGGGTGAAGGATGGCCAGGGGATGGCTCCTTCCTGGAGCCAAGCATGACGCCACACACCCTCCACCTACACAGACCTCCTAGCTTCTCTCCCCCGAAACCGCTTTCCCAGGGGTCTCTGGCCTCCGGGGTCCGCTGTGCTCCACGGTCGCAGAAACTTCGCTTTCAGCACCGCGGACAGTTACTCCGCCTCCCAGTTGAGGAGAGCGCCTAACCGAGCCGGTCAGAGCCAGGGCGGCACTCGCTGAGGCTGACACTACTAGCTTGGTGCGCAAGATGCGTGTGCAAATACAGGCATACTTACGTGATCTGTGTGTATGCGAGTGCGTGTTATTCGTGTGTATATCTGTGCAAAAACTCAGATATCAGTGCGGGCATTCCTTGTGCATAGCACTCACACGCTCACTCACTTACTCAACAGGTATTTATTTTTGGCTCTCAACCACTGCTTCCTCGCTCTGCTCTGGGGTCCCGGGGTGGGATGGGCAATATGAGCGGGGAAGCAGCGCCCGGCGAAGTACCCTGGCGGCGTAAACCGCACACCTGACGCTTGTTCTCCCTGTCCACGCAGGGTGTAGCTTCCCGCCGTGATGAACGCGAGCTCATCTTCGCTCAACGACTCCCAGGTGGTGGCAGTGGCGGCCGAGGGTGCGGCGGCAGCGGCCACCGCAGCAGGAGCGCGGGACACCGGTGAATGGGGGCCCCCGGCAGCCGCAGCCGCAGCGGCGCTGGGGGGCAGCGGCGCAGCTAATGCGTCGCTGGAGTTGTCTTCGCAGCTGCCAGCGGGGCCGACGGGGCTGCTGCTGTCTTCAGTGAATCCATGGGACGTACTGCTCTGCGTGTCTGGGACGGTGATCGCAGGCGAAAATGCGCTGGTGGTGGCGCTCATCGCGTCCACACCTGCGCTGCGCACGCCCATGTTCGTGCTGGTAGGCAGCCTGGCCACCGCCGACCTGCTGGCGGGCTGCGGTCTCATTCTGCACTTCGTATTCCAGTACGTGGTGCCCTCGGAGACTGTGAGCCTGCTTACTGTAGGCTTCCTCGTGGCCTCCTTCGCTGCCTCCGTCAGCAGCCTGCTGGCCATTACGGTGGACCGCTACCTGTCCCTCTACAACGCGCTCACCTATTACTCGCGACGGACCCTGTTGGGCGTGCACCTCCTTCTCGCTGCCACCTGGACGGTGTCCTTAGGCCTTGGGCTGCTGCCGGTGCTTGGCTGGAACTGCCTGGCAGAGCGCGCCGCCTGCAGCGTGGTGCGCCCGCTGACGCGCAGCCACGTGGCACTGCTCTCCGCCACCTTCTTTGCGGTCTTCGGCATCATGCTGCACCTTTACGTGCGCATCTGCAAGGTGGTCTGGCGTCACGCGCACCAGATCGCGCTGCAGCAGCACTGCCTGGCGCCGCCCCACCTTGCCGCCACCAGAAAGGGTGTGGGTACGCTGGCCGTGGTGCTGGGCACTTTCGGTGCCAGCTGGCTGCCCTTTGCCATCTACTGCGTGGTAGGCAGCCATGAGGACCCAGCTGTCTACACCTACGCCACCCTGCTGCCCGCCACCTACAACTCTATGATCAATCCTATCATCTATGCCTTCCGCAACCAGGAGATCCAACGCGCCCTGTGGCTCTTGTTTTGTGGCTGTTTCCAGTCCAAAGTGCCCTTCCGCTCCAGGTCCCCCAGTGAGGTCTGAAGGCTCCCTCCATCCTCTAACCAACACCACGCCCCCAACAAGCCAGCCTTTGGTGAGCTTCTCCGTGCCTGCTGATGGACTCTGAGATCCCATACCGTGACTCTGACTTTGGAAAGAGATAATAAACATAAGCACAACAAACTCACAAGGACAAAGAGGCTTGTTGGAACTTTACATATACAGTGTATACATGTGTACATATATATACAAATATTTGTATCTTCTGGAGGTGTTCAGGATGTGGAATTTCCTGTTCTGTGAAAAAACTAACAAAAAGGCGGTTGTATACTCAAATTGTACATCACACTTGTCAAATGAAGACATTCCAATACTGCTTAATTATAGCACTTTATTTTTAGCTGCTGAACTGCCAAAACAGTGTTGCCATTTTCAAGGGCAGGGGAAGGGGGGTAAAAGTGTATTTTTGTTGTATGTGATAGAATATTTTGCTGCATATGCATCAGTAAATTACAACATATTTTGTACACAAATAAACACATTATAAAAATGTAATTTTTGGCATGTGACTGATGATAGAATTACTACTTAAGAGACGAATTATTAGTGTATTTACTTTAAAAGTTTATGTGTTATCTCCATCCTGTGAAAATCTTAATGTAAAAAATCACACACATTTGCACATTGCTCATAAATTGTCACTGAAACACCGAATCCAGATTATTGGGGAGGTACAGGAACTGAGTAAGGACACTAAAGGGTTATTTGTGTATCAGTGCAAATTAATCTACTCCCTTGGTTACTGGGTTTGGAAGACAAGCTCCAGAGGATGTCTGAAAACATTCCTTTATCTTACCACATGTGCACTTGTGAATCCTGAAACCACAAATCTTAGATGTATTTTTTCCAGTCTGGAAAGAATTTTAAATGTTGAAAATTCATATTGACTGAGTATACTGTTACTGGCCAGGTCTTGTAGCAAAATGCACAGCCTTATAAAATAAATAAGTTCATCAAAGACAGGATTCCAAGATATACTGTGTTCATGAGGTAAATTAAGATAAGCCCAGTAGCCCACTTTGAGGCACTCTTATCTTCAAAGTACAGGACATTAAACTAATATCCTCAAGAACTAAATATTCCCATTCGGAATTGTTAAATTGTTCCCCTCCTTCCTTTCTTACAGGTTATGTGAGTATAAATAAGATAACATATATGGACATATTCTGAGCACCTGTGAAGACACATGCACACAAGCACAGGTAGTTACTGGTCTTAGGCCTTAGGAAAACATATACAAGCAAATTTTTTCATACAGTCCACAAATATTTATTGAATGCCTACTATCTGCTAGACACAATCCCAGGGCTGGGAATACAGATGTGAACTAAATAGAAGAAAGGTCTCTGCTCATAGAGTTATCCTCTAGTAGGGGAGATGGCCTACAAGCAAATAAACAAATATATATGAAGAGATTTATTATAAAGAATTGGCTCGTGCAACTGTGGAGGCTGAGAAGTCTCAAGGTGTACAGTCAGCAAGTTGGAAACCCAGGAATGCTGCTGGTGTAGTTCCAATCTGAGTCTGAAGTCCTGAGAACCAGGAGAGCCCACAGGTTCAGGACCCAAGAAGAATTGATGTTTCAATTAGAAACCAAAGGCAGAAAAATACCAATGTTTCAGCTCAGACCAATCAGGCAGCAGGAGTTACTCAGCTCTTTTGTTCGTTTCTGGTCTTCAATTGATTGGATGAGTCTCCTCTACATTAGAGAAGGCAATCTGCTTTACTCAGCCTACTGAGTAGGCTGACACACCCAAAATAAGACACACCCAGAATAATGTTTAACCAAATGTCTGGGCACCCCATGGTCCAGTCAAGTTGACACATAAAACCATCACACCAAGAGAACACGGTAATCCAAAATAAAGGAGAAAAAGTGTTCCAGGAGGGAGGAGTCAATTGGGTCAAACATTGCTGAGAAAATAAGTAAAATCAGCATTAAAAACAATGACTCTAGATTTTGTAACCTGATTGTCATTGGTGAACTTGACAAGAGAAACTTCAGGAGAGTGGGGGCGGGGGGGGAGGATTAACTGTAGAAGGTACAAGAGAAAATGCACAAGCAATCTAGTCTCCAACATCTTGCAACAGAGCTGTGACCTTTTTAACAATATAAAACACACTAAGTTTTATAGACTTATAGTTTTATAGTGGCTGTAAATTTAGATCCAGTAGGATCAGCGTTATTGCTCATTCATCAAATTAACATTTTCTAACAAACAACCTTTATAGACTATTCAGCAACATCAGATACTCTTTCAGGCCCTATTAGTATCCAGGATGCTTTCAAGTGGATTGAAATAACAAAAGCTCTGGCTGTAAACTTTTCCAAACATGTGGTGGGGAAACCAACATGATTTCAGAGATGGAACAAAGAAGTCAAATTATTATACATGTTATAATTACAGAGAAAAATTTCTTGCAATCAGCAAGCTAAGAAAGTTCACCACTAAGATAGTAAGACAGACTATGGATCTGACTTCAGTCCACTTGGTATTAATATTCAATATCTCCCCTAGTCCTAATCAAAACGTTTGAGAGAGCCAAGAACAAGAGGATACTAAACAATCAAGCTGTTAATATCCCTGGCTTATGCAGTTGGCCAGGCTGTGTGATGTCAAGGGTCTGGATATTAACCTACTTGATGATGTAAGGATAAAAAACTGAGTATATCTTGAAACATTTCTAGGAAGGAATGTCACATATTCACTTGACCCATCAACTATTAATAATCTCTATTTTAAGATCCTATGCTAGTTGCTGGAAGCATACAGTCTTTGAGAAAAGCAAGATTCACTCAAATATCCAACCACTTACCCATTTTGCTATATAACAGGCATCCTAAATTTAATACATTTAAAATAGAGCCACTCATCTTTACCTCAATAAGTGCTCTTTCTCCCTTCTTTATCATCTAAATTAATGGCAATGACATCTTTCTAGTTGTGCAGACCAGAAACCTTGGAATCACACTTACACTTCCCTTTCTCTCATACCTCCCATCCAACGTGGATGCCTATTGCCTTTATTTTCAAAGTATACCCAGGATCTAGCCACTTCTCACATTTCCACCACTATCATCATCTCTTACTTGAATTACTGTGGTAGCCTTCTCTCTGGTCTCCTGGCTTCAGTTCTTGTGCCCTTCAGTCTATTGTCTGTACAGTGGCTCATCCTACAAACAGTTGCTCTCTTGACTACCCTTCAGATCAAAGCATGGGTCCACTAGCAGTACAGTCTGTCTCAAAAGAACAAACTTGGGGAAGAGTTATTTAGGCTCAAGAAATAGGCCTCCAGGAAGAATTTCTTTTTTCGTTTTCCTTTTTTTTTTAACATATTTATTGGAGGATAATTGCTTTAAAATGGTGTGTTAGTTTCTGCTGTAGAACAAAGTGAATCAGCTATACATAAACATATATCCCCATATCTCCTCCCTCTTGCGTCTCCCTCCTACCCTCCCTATCCCACCCCTCTAGGTGGACACAAAGCACCGAGCTGATCTCCCTGTGCTATGTGGCTGCTGAGGAAGAATTTCTTGAGTGTAGAAGTGAGGACATAGGCTCTTTACCCCCACAGCTGGAACAGGAATAGAGCAGGGGCCTCTGCAGCCTGAGGCCCAGGGCAGGGCTTCACTTGGCCCAAGGTATTAGTTTCCTATTGCTGCTGTAACAAATGACCACAAACTTGGTAGCTTAAAACAATACATATTTATTCTCTTACAGTTATGAAGATCAGAAGTCTGCAATATATTTCATTGGGTTGAAATCAAAATTTAAGCAGGGCTGCACTTTCTTTGGAGGTTCTAGGGGGAGAATCTGTTTCCTTAAAATTTTCAGCTTTTAAAGTTGCATTCTTTGGTCTGTGGCCCCTTCCTCCATCTTCAAAGCCATCAGTGTATTATCTAGCTTAAGTGGTTACACTGCCTCCTTCTGTAGTCAAATCTCCTTCTGCCTCCCTCTTATAAGGACATTTGTGATTACATTTAGGACTTGCCCAGATAATTCAGGATAACCTCCCCATCTCAAGATCCTTGATTTAATCACATCTGCAAAATCTCTTTTGCCATATAAGGTAACAGTCACAGCTCTGAGAGCAGTACTAATGAAAAGTACAATAATAAAGGCATACACAGAGTGTAAGGATCCCATAGGAAGGTCAGAGAAATTCTATGGAAATCCACTAGGAAGGCAATACTGAACTGAGTCAAGAAGAACAAAAGAAGTTTTCAAGGCAAAAGACATTGAAGGGGAGTGTACCAGACCAAGAGGACAACATGAAGCATAAAAGTGTGGCCCATTCAGAGCAATGCAGGCCATTCAGTATAGCTGGAGTGTGTAAGAACTAGAACCCAGAGAGGAAATAACGGGAGATAAGTCTGGAGAGGTAGGCAGGAACCAGATCACAAAGAGCAGTGCTGGGAATGGATTGCAAGTGGAAAAGACTGGAAGCCAAGAGACTATTTTGGAGACCAGTTGCAGCAATCCAGGTGAGAGCTTATGTCAGCATCAACTAAGGGGTAGGAGAAGGGGATGGATTCAAGAGGTATCAAAGAAGAGAGTGTCTTTGACTAAGTGAGTGATTATGGGGATTAAGGAACAATTGAGGAGTCAAGGGTGTTCAAATGGGGGGATAACACTGAGATGGGAACATAGCAGGAAAGGCAGATTTGAGAAAGAAGGTGGTGAATCAAGTTTTCTACATATTAGTCAGGATCTGTGGGAATATCCAAGTGGAGGCAGCTGGGCCTGTGGCTTTGGAGTTTGCAGGGTGGCGAGAATGGAGACATAATTTCAGTAGTCATTGACCTTAAGGTGGAGGTGAAGCCACGGGGGGGAATGAGAAAAGGCCAAAGTTACAGTCTGGACACAATAACATATGGGAGTGCCGTGAAGGAAGCAAAAGAGAAAGGGAGACCAAGGAGGATCATCCAGGTGAGACCTCTGGAAAACCAAGAGGAAAAAAGTCTTAAGAAGGAAGAGATCAAGTGTGTAAAGCATGCCCAGAGGTCAAGTAAGAGAGGGTTTGGAATGTGCTAGATTTAGGAACATGGTGGTCACCAGTGACTTAAGTGAGAGCAGCTTCAATGGAGAGTGAGATAAAAGCTAGATTGCAGTAGATTGAGGAGGTAATGGGAATTTTCTAATTTTTTTCAATATATTTAACTTTCAATGGAAGGAGAGAAATAGGGTGGTAGCTTGAGAGAAATACTGGGTCACAAGATAGTCTTTGTTTTGTTTTGTTTTTTAAAGACGGGCAAGAATAGAATATGTGATTAGACTGAGGAGCAAGTACCATGTAATTGGAAGAGCAGAAGATAGCAGAGAGAGTAAGATGCCTCACAGAGGGAGGCTTCATAGGAGAATGGGGTCCAGAACATAATGTGATGGGGAGAGAGGGACTTAGACAGGAGGAGGTGGAGACACAGCTCCCCTGCTCTGACAGGAGACAAGGTGGGAATTATTGGTACTGATAGAGCTAAGTTTATAGGTGGTGGGAGGAAGTTCACAGAGTTCTCATCTGACACCCTCAATTTATCTGAAGGAGGAGTGCCGGTTAAGAGACTATTGCGAGAAGTATCAAGAACCTAAGGTGATGACTTTGGGGACAAAGCTGTGAATTTGGGATAGTGTAATCATTTAATCAAAATTAAAGGTCAGACCACACCGAGTACTGCAAGGATGTAGAGCAATCAGAATTCTCATTTACTGACGTTGGGAATGTAAAACAGTACAAACACTTTGGAAAATAGTTTGGTGGTTTCTTAAGAAGGTAAACACACTCCTCCTACCATATGACCCAGCCATTCCACTCCTCCTAAGTATTTATCCAAGATAAATTAAAGCATATGTCTATATAAAGACTTGCACATAAATGTTCATAGCAGCTTTACTTGTAATAGCCCAAAACTGAAAACAACTCAAATGTCCATCACAGGTAAAGGAATAAAAATAAACAAACTGTGGTACATCCATACAATAGAATGTTACTCAGAAATCAAAAAGGATGAACTATTGATTCATGCAACAACATGGATAAATCTCCAAATAATTATGCTGGGTAAAAGAAGCCAGGCAAAAAAGAACACACATTGTAAGATTCCATTTATATAAAGACCTTGAAAATATATAGTGACAGAAAGCAGATCAATGGTTGGGATTGGGGGAGTAGGGATGGGAAAGAGAGAGAGGCAGGGATCACAAAGGGGCACAAGGTAACATTTTGGGGTGATGGATAAGTTCATTATCTTAATTGTGATGATGATTTCATGGGTGTATACTTGATATGTCAAAACTCATCAAGTTGTATACTTTAAATATGTACAGTTTATTATACATCAATTATACCTCAATAAAGTTGTAATAAATAAGTGTCAGAGAAAGAATCATAGTCCGCCTGCCGATGCAGGGGACACGGGTTCGTGCCCCAGTCCGGGAGGATCCCACATGCCGCGGAGCGACTGGGCCCGTGAGCCATGGCCGCTGAGCCTGTGCGTCCAGAGCCTGTGCTCCGCAACGGTGAGAGGCCCGTGTACCGCAAAAAAAAAAAAAGAATCATAGTAAAATAGCATCTAATTAAAAATAATGCCAGATGGAAATAAAATACAAAGTTCCAATATGGCATGATTCATGTGTCAGAATAAGTTATGCTGCAGTAACAAACAACCCCCCCAAAATCACAGTGACTTAACACAGCAAAGATTTCTCACCTGTATAATGTTAACTGCACTGGGCAACTTCCCAAGACAACTGTTCTATATGCAGCAATGTAGCCATCCATCTTCTGACTCTATCCCTACAACATGAGGCTATCTCTATAATCACTGGGGAGAAGGAGAACTGGAGGGTCTCACACCAGCAATGCAATGCTTTGGCCCATAAATGACACTTCCACTCACAGCCCATTGGGCAGAGCTAGTCACATAGCCCACCTAACTACTAGGGCATGGGGAAAAGTAATAATCCTGAATGTTCAGAAAGAAAGGCGAATCAGAAATGGATGAATTCACAAAGATTTTACCACTCATGGTTTCAAGAACAAATACACTGTCTCTGCCATCCCAAACTGAACATCAAGTTGCAGAGAGAAGAGATTCACAAGATTCAAACCCAAATCTTCAATTATTTAAGACTAGACAGAGGTTTACCGCCGTTTAATAAAACTTTACATTGTGGGGCTGTTGGGTTCATTTGGAGGAACACAGTGTAAAAACGTCAAGTGAGCATAAAGGAAATGCAGTTCCAGACTGGACCTGATTTTCTAACCTCAGTCAGACTTTGCCCCTGGTCACACAGGAGGGGAGAATTGTGAAGGTTTAGCACAAACCCTTCTCCACAAACAGACTAACAAGCCCACGCCCATGTTTTGGATATGTTGTTGAGATTTTGTGGGAAAAATTGAGGGAAAGAGTGTGAATTGATGGTGATCAGAGAATCCAGAAATATCTGAATTCTACCACAAACTTACTGACTGGGTCCCTTAGGGAAATAGTGAGGGACAATATCCTGTCAAAATTATTAGCTGTTGAAGGGAAGGAAGGAGGAAGGAAGTTAGCTGTGACTGTGAGCTGTGGCTTTGGCACACAGCCTAAAGGCAGAGCATCCTTAGAAGCTGGGCTGGGTTGTATAAACCGTCCTGTTCTCTTAAATCAAGAATGTATAAATGGCCTCAGTTCAAAGCTTGACTTGCTTTGCCCAATTTAAGCCCTTAACACACAAACCCAGGTCTCAAATCTTGCCATTAGTGGTTATAAAAACAAAACCAACACCAAACTTCCAGACATGGGAAGAAGAGAATCAGAATGAGAGAGAGAGACCCAGTGGCCACTTAGCCTGCACCTGGTTGCCTCAGAGGATGGCGAGAAGAAACCGGCCAGGCCTCCACACAAGGAGCAGTTCTGTCCCTTCTACTCCAGCCAGAAGGAAGGGAGTATGCAGTTGGCCATTTACTAGATGGGCCAATTGGATCAGTGTTCCTGCCAATTAAGGGTAGAGAGAAAAGAAGATGGAGAGAGAGAGGAAAACAGCATCTTACATGATGCGGTCATCTGGCTTTTTAACTAGCTGTCAGACCATGGGAAAATTCTTATTTGTTCAGTGGGGAATCATAATAGTAATTACCTTCTAAGGCTGTTGTAAGGGTTAAATGAGTTAATATATAAAGTTCAGTAGTGCACATGGTAGCATCATGTATGCCTTAGCTGCTATTGTTATTACTGTTGGTGAAAGCAGACTTCACGAATACTGAATTTCACCTAGTCTAGATTTTACAGCCTTAAGTGCATTTTGCTTTCCAAGTTTCCCTCTACTGCACCCATAAAATATTTTTCATATGTTATGTTTTCAGTAATCTTCAAATCTCAAAAATGCCTTTTCAATATCTTTAGCTACTGCTTTGAAAATAATTTGAATACAATGTATGATATTCATATAACATTTTTGATACCTAGTTAAGATTTATCTCCAAAACAGCAATCCAAATCAGCATTATGCCCATTTTTTCCAATGAATGAAATTGAGATCTACATACTTGCTAAAAAATATTGATCTTTAATTTTCAAATAGAATCTTGATATTTAGGAATACCTGAGCAGAACAACATTGATGCTGATTATATTACCTCTGCTTCCCTGAAAGCAGATATTTTTATACATAAAACTAAACAAAAAATTAACCTGCACACACACACATCCTCTGTCTTTTGTATTTCTGTTTCTGTCTCTCTCTTTCACGTACGTACACACACACACACACACACACACACACACGTCTCTATTCTCTGTGACTTACCAGGGCTCACTCACTAGAAGGATATACTACACACCCAGTAGTTGTTTGTGTTCCAGGATGTTCTGCAGAACTCCATTATTTTCTAGAGCAGTGCAGCTATAAGAAAGGAATCTGTCTGGATGAACTTCAGAGGTGTATAGGAGAGCCAACATTCCCAGAGTGGTGGCTGGATGAACACATTCGAATACACATATGTAGGTGGAAGGAAGTGGGGAGAAGGACCTACACTCACTAAGAGAGTCCTCTGAGTACTGTACTTATCAGTCCAGGCATGTTGTGTTGAGGGAAAAGGGTTTATGGCCATTTGAGTATGCAAGTGAGAGCCATGTCCTGGAAGCCTTCCTGTGTGTGTTGGCTTAAGTCCTAGTGTAACCAAATTCAAGAATGATTATAGTGCCTGGTAGTGGGGTATTACTGTAATATTCAAGTGAACCTTGTATTAAAAGAATAATTGCCCCTATATGTTTTTATTATTATTAAGGGGAACACACAGTAAATAAACACAAGACAGCATTCTTTCCTTCACTGGAAGTGTTAAATTTGTGTTTTGCCAATATTTTACACAAAGATGCTTATGAAAACATTGGCAGAGGTAAAGACAGCTATACAATCATGTTTCATAACATACTGATAAGTCACATTTCCACCACTGTGAATGCACATCCACTTTATTACTGAAACAGCTGATAGCTGATAATATTATCTTTTGTTGCTGAGACATTTAAACAGTGTGTGACAGGTGTCACTGGACAGGCTGGTACCATACCAACAGAACTTTCTATATCATGCAGTGTGCACGTGAAAACCAATCTGCCTGGGCTTTGCAGATTGCACTTAACTCCTGGAGCTTGTGGCTATCTGTGACTTCCTTCCTCTCCAGTTGTCAAGGGAGCCAACTGGGTCTGCTGGGGGTTTCGGCTGTAGCATCAGAGCCAGTCAGGACTGGAGGGACCTGAGAGACCATCTTGTCCACTCACTTGGGCTTCAGACTGTAATATTGTCTTTGGATTCAGTTCAGAGAAAATGGGTCATTTACCCAAGATTGCACAGCTTGTAAATGGGGAAGACAGGTTTCCTCTTTTTCCTCCCTATCACATGAAGTGTTTGGCATTCTGTCAGCCCATATAGACTCACGTGTTCTCTCAACTACCTTTACAGTCCCTCTCTGCCCCTCCCTCTCTTCTCAGAGATGTCCCTTTCTTACATCCTAGCAAAGCAGCTGGGCCAGGACTCCATGCCAACTCTAGTGCCTGGACTGAGAGCTCTGAGTGTTGTTAGGATCGGTGACTCAGGCTGGACTTTTGGCAAGGAGGGTGCTGATGGAGGTATTTGCAAAGCCCGACACTATCTCTTCTGGACTTCAAACCCCAGGCTCAGAGTGAATGGTCCTACCACTCCAGAGTCCTGGCCATTCAGTGTGGTGAAAGAAGGGAGTTTTGACCCTAGACTCTGCTTATCATTCTCCCAAAGCTCAAAGTTTGGCCGCCTTTCTTTCTGTCAAGACAGAATGATACCACCCAGGAAGCAGTCTTGTGGCAACTTCCAGCTCCACTGTTGTGGAGGACAGTCTTTGGCTAAGCATTCAGTCAACTGGTAGACAAGCTGAGTAATCAGCTTGTAAATCAGATGTCCCTAAATATCAGAGCCAAACTCTCTTGTGCCCTATAATTCAGTCCAGGATTTGCTCTGTATATTGTTTATACTTGAAATACCATCTTCAACCGCTAAGTCATGCAGTTGACCATCTTCAGCACTTTAAGTAAAGCTTTTAGCCTAAAGAGTCAAGAGTTTTCTACCTCCCCCAATTAAGCTTAATGTAGATTAATGAGTTAAATTACAAATTTTTATTCTATTAAAAAATTAGAAGAAAATATGTGAGTACCTATCTCTGACATCTCTGGAGTGGGGAGGATTTTCTGAGCTGAAAGCAATGAACAGAGTCACAAAAGTACATAAGGAATTAAAGTATGTGTGCTAAAACAAACCTGTCATAAACTAAACCAGAAGAAAAAGAACATAGTAAATATTTAAAGTGTATATATGACAAAGGGGTTACTCTCTTACATTTGAAGAATTTTTATAATCAAGAAAAGCTAATGAACCCATTAGAAAATTTGATAAAAATATGAAACATATTTCAAAAAGGAAGATAAACTGTTCAATTATATTACCCAAGAAATGTGAAAAGAAGCAGCAAGATGCCATTTTTCATCTAGCAAGTCAGGTACTTTTTTCAGTGAAAGTATCAAGTATTGACAAAATAATAATCATAATGTCTTGTTGACTTTGAAATATATGTAGAAGTAAAATGTAAGACACAACATTTCATTGTATAAGAGCAGAAATTTATGAAGTAGAAAAAAAACTGTATGATGGAGAAAATTAACAGTCTTCTCATTGTTTGGGAAATGGTAACAGTACCGTATTAGTTTCCTCTGGCTGCCATAACAAATTACTACAAACTGGGTGGTTTTGAAAACAACAGAAATTTACTCTCTCACAGCTCTGGAGGCCAAAAGTCTGAAATCAAGATTTCGGCAGGGCCACTCCCTTTGAAGGCTCTAGGGGAGAATCCTTTCTTGCCTCTTCCAACTTCTGGTAGCTCCAGGCATTCCTTAGCCTATAGCTGCATAACTCCAGCCTCAGCCTCCATCTATACATGACCTTCTCTTCTCTGTGTCCTCTCCTCTTCTGTCTCTTACAAGGACCTTTTTCGTTGGATTTAGGGCTCACCCAGATAATCCAGGATGATCTCATCTACTGAGATCCTCAATTATATCCTCAAAGACACTTTTTCTAAATAAAGTCACATTCAAATATGTATTTTAATTCAGCATTTACAGTTGTTCTTGGTGGAAGGATTGGTTTCTTACAAGCTAGTCCATCATAGTCAGAAGTTCCTAATATATGCTTACTGAGTATCATTTTGTTTGGATGTATTCCAGAAGAATGTATTCTTTCTCTGTTTCCTATGTATATATTTTAAATTTACATTAATGGTGTTGTGTTGTGTGAGATCTCCTGGTGTTCCTTACCTTTTTCTCTGAGTGCCATGCCTCTGAGCTATCCCTGTGGCTGTGTAGACTCTAAAGATTATGCTTCTCACTGCTGAATCTCACAGTGTGCTTCCACCACATTCCAGTCTCCCAGTAATGGCACCCAGGCTGTCTCCAACTTTCTAAAACCACAAATAGTCTCGAAATAGCACTCCCAAGTATGCCCCTTTACTGACCAGTCTGAGAATTTCTTTGAACTACATATACTCAGGAGCAGAAATACTGGATCACTTGACCCAGAATTTCTGACTCAAATAATCGCTACATTTGACTAAGCAGTATAATATTGCTCTCCGAAATAGCTTCATCTCTATATTAATTGCTCAATATCACAGAAGTGTATTTGGAATTTTCCATAAAGCAAAATGGACACAGTAGTGATGCTAATCACTTTGTTCTCACACCGCCTCCACCTGCCCTGTACACACACACCTGCTTCCTGCTCTGGCCTCCTTAGTTTTACCAGATGGACTTATCCCCACAGGCCACAGCTGACTGGACAATGATGGACACCTTGACCATACTGAGCCAACCAGATACTTTCTACCAAAAATTTGGGATAAGGACACTGAAAGACTCAGTTAGAAGATGGTGGACACGTGAACTGAAAGTTTAGAGTCAGAACTACTCTGGTTCAACCACCATCAACAACTTTCGCACTGATAATTAAGCAGGGAGAATCAGTCGAGAGAGAGAGAGAGAGAGAGACAGACAGAGAGACAGAGACAGAGACAGAGACAGAAACAGAGAGACAGAGCCAGAGAGAGAGAAGCAGTGAATGGAGCCGACATGTAGCTGCACTAGAAATGGAAGAAGCAGTTTATCTGCTGACTCCCTGGACCTGGTCCTTGTGGGTCTTCCTGAATTTTGTTCCCCATTTTGGATGCCTACAAGGTTTGTGACCTACTGAATTCTTTTTTAAAAAACTGACTTTACCTAACTTAAATAGGCTACTTTCTAGTAACCAAATAGCTCCTAGGAAAATATATAGCTTATTTTCTTGCCTTAGTAGACAGAGCACACTGCTTTTTGTAAATAAAGTTTTACTGGAACACAGGCAGCTCATTCATCTATATATTGTCTATGGTTGCTTTTGCACTACAAAGACAGAGTTGTTACTGTATGGCCTACAGAGTCTAAAATATCATCTGGACCTTCACAGAAGAAGTTTGCTTACCCCAGGCTAATCTTTAGATAACTCAGTGGCATCATTATGAATATCGTCTCTTGCAATCTGCCTTGGTCCAGTGTTGCGCTCAGGGTTTCTTGAGGTGTATAGAGGGCTATTTGCCCCACTCTAAATGCCCCCAGAGAGCTGTGATGCTCTAGCAACTGGTTTTCTCTCTCTCCCCCTCAGGACCATTCTGCTCTGCATTGTTACTTCTCTCTGCTCTTTGGGTAGGATGGCAGCACCATGATTAGCTGTTCCTGTGTCTATCACCTCTTGAGATGTCTGCTGGACCCTGCCCTTTCCTCCTCCTTTCCTCTCTCTCCTTTCCCTGCAGCTTCTCACTTTGCACTTTTGTCTTTGAACGTTGACTTTTAGGGCCAGTACCAGTCATCCAGTGCTCTGCTGAGGGACTATCTAGACATACTGTCTCTCCTTCAGTCTTCTTATCTGAGGTTCTTATTGATTATTTTAATTATAGTTTAGTTTTATGTTCAGACTGCTGACACCTCCACATTGTGGAAAGTGCTGGAAACAGAAGTGGAAAAGTACAAAAAGGATTTCAACAGTTCTGCAGGACACATTAGATACTAGGCACTGGAACAAAGGTGGAGATAGACCACCCCTCTTCTGCATCTTCATGCAGATTCCACTTGGCCACCTCGCCATACCTCTGCCCCATTCTTCCCACTTCCACACAGGGCTGCGCTGGGCCAGAGTTCCAGATAGCCCTCTTTACATTTTGTCTTGACACAAAGACCCCACCCTAAACTACACCCTGCCCTTTAGAATCATAGCTCTAGCCATCTTTGCGGTGAAGTATTAAGAGAGGACAGAAGCCCTAGACATATGGACCCATCTAAAGTCCTCAAATGGTAGTCCTATATATACAGTAAGCCGCTTGTATTGTAATCAAAAGGGTATAATTTCTGCTTATGGTGGGGCTGGCACCCTGGGAGTCAGATTTAGGCCTCAGCTCTGGCTCTTCCTTTGCATGTGTGACCGCAGATGAGGTCCTTCACCTCTCGGGCCTCAGCTTGTTCATCTGCAAAATGAGGGGTTTGGACTGAGATGAGTTCTGAGTTATCTTTTATTTTAGCCTTGTCACTCTGTTCTGAGCAGTCGGCCAGCCAAGATCCCATCTCTGATGGGGCTTAGAGAGATGCTATGTTGGCCGAGAACTAGCTTACTCTTCAGGGGATCCCTTGCTTAAATAACTTGGGTGGGGGTTCACTATATCCAGAGGCTGCTCTGTGCTTTCTGGCTTTGACTAAGGCAGAAATGCTTTGAAAACTGGTGGAATTTCATGTTCTAAAAGTTCATCACAGGGCTCCAACTGCATTAGAGAAAGGTGTATGAAGAGCAGAGAAGTGAGCTATTCTTGTCAGCTCCTCTGCTTAAACCCACAGTAGCTCCCATTGCCACTAAAGTCAGACTCCTGCACATGACCAACCAAACCCTTCATCAACTAATCCCTGGCAGCTTCTTCCCATGGACCTCTCCTCAGCCAAGCCAGATGCCTTTTAGTGCTTGAATATGCTGCTCTCATCCATCTCCAAGGCTTTGTATGTTCTGTTACCTTCGACCCCAACCTTCCTCCCCTGCCCTCCCCACCTCTTCCCGACTGGTGAGTAATACCTCAGGTCCTAGTTTACATGTTCCTCCACCTCAGACGAGGCTAGGTCTCCACAGGATGTTCTCCAAGTGTGCTGAGCATCCCCCAGCCTGGTAGTCTTCACCCTTTCTGGCAATTATTTCTCTAAATTGCCTCTCCTTGCTAGATTCTTAGTTCCAAGGGACCCTGTCCATCTTGTCACCACCATATCCCAAGGCCTGAAGCAAGCCTTGTGTTTAAAAGGTATTCAAAACATACATGTTAAAGGAGGGCCAAGGAATGAATTTGCTTCCTCTTCATCATGAGAAACACCTTCCTTCTTAGGCACTGCTATGGCGATTGGCCCAGAAGCCTTAAAAATGATCCAGTTAAGTGGCTTTATTAGCTGAAAGCTAAATGATGGGGAGATGTCTGGTGGCAATGGGAGGGCTGCAGATGGGGCTCTAAACCATTCTGGTAGCTGGGATGGTAATGTTATTAGATGGTGTCAGCACATCACAGCATAGGGATAGGATATGGCTCAGCTGATCAAATAACTAGCTAAAAAGCGAAAAGCAAAGAGACTCTTTCCAACTCTTAAACAAAAGGGGCATTAAATCCTTTTCGCTTTGATCTCTTGACTCAGTAGTCAAGTTAATTTCCAACTGTCTCAGGCCCTAGGATAGCAGGTTCCTCCCTCCCTGTCCAGAATCCTAGAGTGTCCTCAAGCAGCTGCAGCCAGCACAGCTAAATCACACACTCCTGGGAAAATTCTGAGGTCCCAGAGGCAGAGGGAAGCCAAGAGGCCAGCTGGGAAGCCTGAGAAACCCCCTTGTTACTGCAGGTTCTTCTCATTATAATCTCTATGAATAGCAGATATTCATAGAAACAAAGTGTCCATTAAATAGTATTTACATAAAGACACTGCAACCGAGCTCCTTACATTTTCAGAGGCAGCTAGTACAGCTGAAGAAAAATGCTAAGTGGTTGTGTTAAGATAGGGGCATGTTTGATTTCTTTTTATTTTCTCTGTATTCCAAATTATTTTTGATGAAGCACATAGATTTAATAATGGAAATATTAATTTATAGTAGAGAAAATATAAAATGGGGGCTATATTGTCTAGTATTAAAGACAACATAGTATTGTGACCTTTATACAAAAGTTAAAAATGTAGTACTTGGCCTCTTATTCCAAATTTCTAGTTCGGTTTCCTGCCAGGATTCTTAATACACAGCAACAAGGTCAACTCTTAATCAACTCTTAATCATCACAGCAAGAGCTGGGATGGTGTGGGCTTCTAGCAATCATCTCTCTGTAAGAACCACCACCCTGCAACACATCTTAGGACGAGGAATGACTCACTCAAAAATATGCTTGCTGGTGGAGTTTTACACAAAGTCATACCAGTAAATAGTGGCAGTCGTGGTACATGGGACCCCACTGAAGGGAAAGGCCAGCTTTCATCCATGGAGGTTTAAAAAGGTCTTAAAAAGAACTTTTCCTTCTTTTAGGTTAATTCTAAATTAAGAATTTATTTGGAAATTGAAAAAGACAAGAAAGCTTATGTTTACCATTATGTTTAAGAATAAACAGGATGAGGAAGATATCTGAACTAACTACACTATTTTCATGTTCTGTTAATACCTGCTTATTTTTAAGCAGGAGGTTCTTAGTATCTTTACTTCCTATGTATATTAGTTTCCTAGGCCGCTGTAACAAATCATCACAAACTTAGCGGCTTAAAGCGACACAAATGTATTCTCTTAAAGTTTCAATCTCACTGGGCTGGTTTCTTCCAGAGGCTCTAGGGGAAAATCCATTCCTTGCTTTGCCCAGCTTCTAGAAGCTTTTCTCATTCCTTGGCTCACTGCTCCACACCACATCACCTCTTCTTCCTCTGCTTCCTTCATAACATGACCCTCCTGTCTCCCTTAGAAGGACCCTTATGATTACACTGGGCCCCCACAGGTAATCCATAACCATCTCCCCATCCCAGGATCTTCAGCTTAATCACATCTGCAAAGTCCCTTCTGCCATGTAAGGTAACATACACAGGTTCCGGAGATTAGGACATAAACAACTTTTAGAAGGAGTAGGCGTTATTCAACTTACGACATATACCAAAATTCTCTATTTGGTTAAAACTGACAAACTTTTGAAAATATAGAGAGCAAACATTTTTTAGTTAATAAAAGCATTTTAATATCTGTGATGTGTGATAATTATACTATAATATGGCCCCCCCAAAGTGCTCAAATTAGAGCGTTTCATCTATTTTAATAGCTTCATCAATTTTTCTGAGATGAAAATTTTAAATAAAATCATCATTTGTCTCATAGCTATGAAGGCCAAGAATTTTTCTTTTCCTTTTTTTTTTTTTTTTTTTTTCTCGTTATGCGGGCCTCTCACTGCTGTGGCCTCTCCCGTTGCAGAGCACAGGCTCCGGATGCACAGGCTCAGCGGCCATGGCTCACGGGCCTAGCTGCTCCGTGGCATGTGGGATCTTCCTGGACCGGGGCACGAATCCATGTCCCCTGCATCGGCAGGCGGACTCTCAACCACTGCACCACCAGGGAAGCCCAGGCCAAGAATTTTTTAAGTGATAAAATATATATTTTTAAATTAAAATAGTTATTAAATTGGATCTTCTTGACTTGATTAGTAATGAATCTATTTTATTCTGAGGACTCAGAGTTTCTAACCATCACTACATCCTCTAACTTGTGTGATAAATGAAAGATTCTAATCAGCATCCTTTCTGCTAGTTTAAAGAGGAACAACAAGGTGGTAAATACAAGAATACCACTCTGATATGCAAATCAAAACTACAATGAGGTACCACCTCACACCACTCAGAATGGCCATCATTAAAAAGTCTACAAATAACAAATGCTGGAAAGGGTGTTGAGAAAGGGGAACTCTCCTACACTATTGGTGGAAATGAAAATTGGTGCAGCCACTATGTAAAACAGTATGGAGGTTCCTCAAATAATTAAAAATAGAGTTGCCATATGATCCAGCAGTCCCACTCCTGGGCATATACCCAGACAAAACTATAATTCGAAAAGATACATGCACCCCTATGTTCACAGCAGCACTATGTACAATAACCAAGACATGGAAACAACCTAAATGTCCACTGACAGATGAATGGATAAAGAAGATGTGGTACATATATACAATGGAATACTACTCAGCCATAAAAAAGAATGAAATAATAATATTTGCAGCAACATGGATGGACCTAGAGATTATCATACTAAGCAAAGTAAGTCAGAAAGAGAAAGACAAATATCATATGATATCACTTGTATGTGGAATCTAAAATATGATACAAATCAACGTATCTATGAAACAAAAACAGACTCAGATATAGAGAACAGACTTGAGGTTGCCAAGGGGAAAGGGAGGTAGGAGAGGGAAGGAGTGGGAGTTTGGGATTAGCAGAGGCAAACTATTATATACAGGATGGATCAACAACAAGGTCATACTGTATAGCACAGGGAACTATATTCAATATTCTGTGACAAACCATAATGGAAAAGAATATGAAAAAGAATATATATATGTATAACTGAGTCACTTTGCTGTACAGAAGAAATTAACATAACACTGTAAATCAACTATACTTCAATAAAATTAAAAAAAAAAAAGAGTAGCACTCTGGCTTGGAATATTGCTGCCTCAGCCCTCACCTATCTGGGACCCAGTTAAGAACAAGGAAGTGAGTGGGACCTACCTCTGAACCTCCAAAACAGGAGATAATAAAGACTCCCATTTAGCATCCTGTACTGCATTCACAGGAGAGCCCATCTGGCCCTCACACAGAGCCACAATGCTTTACTTTAGATATCCTTCTAATAAATGTGATCATCTGATTTCCCACGGAGATAGGAGAAGGTGATAGGAGAATTATCAAGCTAGAAGTCAGGGCACGTGGAATGGAGTAATTTTCTGTTAGGCAGATACAATGACCTCAGCAATAGCAAGGACCTGGAGATGAAGAGGTATGCAGGAGTCTCAATGAGCAGGCCCACTCACATGCAGACACTTTCTGAGACTTCAGATTAGAGCAGATAAAAAATACCCCAGGCTCTTCAGAGTCCACTGAACAACCCTGAAATAACTGTTATTCAAAACATCAGCTTTGAATCACATAGAAAAAGACAAATGACGTTTGATTAGCTCTCTTTAAGAAAACAGGGAAGTGTGTGGGTTAATTTCTTCTAGGTTTCATAAAGATTAAGAAGTTTCCCCCCTCCCCCTAACTTGCTTGAAAGGATAAAACCTCAACCACCCAGAAAACTTGGTTCCCCTAACTGACTTACTCTCTAGTATCCAGATACTTATGATTTTTTGGAAATTAAAATTTCATTAATTTGCATTCTACTCATTCAGAACTTTTGATAATTCTATACCAGCTGGAATGACTAAAATTTTGCCTTTGTCTAATCTACAAAGAAAGGGTTTGCCAAGCAAACTAAGCATAAAGAGAGATATATTTAGTCTGCTTACCAAAAAATGTAAAGTCCTTTGAAATGCTTCTATGCATTTAGAAGCTACTCAAATATTTATTTTCTTCTGTTCATTATTCTTAATGTGGAAACATCTCAATATCACGTTTCAGTTTATGTACATGAAAATAGTAAAAAAAATTGCATTTCTTTAAACATATGTAAAATTCAAACTGATCACTTCAGTGTGTCCAAGTTAATGAGAATTTTTTTCTTTTCCCCTGTGGATTATATTACAATCAAAGCAGTGATGACTAAATAGTTTGAGAACTATTTACATAAGATGGAAAGATGTTTTAAAGGCACAAACACTATTTATGACAATTCAAGATATGAATTATATTTAAAAGCTTTGTTAAACTGAAAAGATCAAACACAATTTTAAATTGAGAAACAGGCTCTAATATATTCAACACCCAGGAAAACGTAACAAAACTTTCACAAATGTTTGTAATTATCCTAATTTTTCTCCTGTAGTCTAATTTACAAACACTGGGAAAAGAATTTTCATAGACTGTAAATCACAAACAACAGATGAAAG
This sequence comes from Delphinapterus leucas, assembly GCF_059928025.1. NCBI lineage: Eukaryota > Metazoa > Chordata > Mammalia > Artiodactyla > Monodontidae > Delphinapterus > Delphinapterus leucas. The sequence goes on from NC_143140.1 coordinate 47,508,951, forward strand.
ACTGAAATTGCAGACACAGAAGTTTGCATGTGTCTTATAAGAAAACCAAAGTCCTGGAGTTGCTCACATAAATGTAGGTAGAAACAGATCTCCTAGGATTTGTATCTGGAAGATTAGGGTTAGTATTTAATATGTTCTAATTTAAGCTGATTTAGAATCTTGCTACTTTATGTTCAGAAGATTTTATAAACAGAGGTGGTATCTGACTGCACAAACTATTTAGGAAAAAGAAATTAAATTCAGCCAAACAATTATTGTTTTTTCTCTAGCAACTGGATCTGGTCAGTCCAATATGCTATAACTAGATAGTAATTGGTTAGTACTTTTGATTGTTGAAATATTGGTTTAAAAAAAAACTTTGACTAAATAATATTACATATGTCTGGGATTTGCTTTGAGTTAATCGGAGAGCAGAGGTGGATTATTATGGATGAAAAAGATGGGCCATGAGTTGATAGCTGCTGAAACTGGGTGATGAGTACATAGGGACTTGTTATACCCTTCTGTCCACTTTTGGTGTGTTTGACATTTTCCATAATAAAAAGGAAAAACTTTATGTTGAGGGCTTCCTTGGTGGCGCAGTGGTTGAGAGTCCGCCTGCCGATGCAGGGGACACGGGTTCGTGCCCCGGTCCAGGAAGACCCCACGCCACGGAGTGGCTGGGCCCGTGAGCCATGGTCGCTGAGCCTGCGTGTCCGGAGCCCGTGCTCCGCAACGGGAGAGGCCACAACAGTGAGAGGCCCGCGTACCGCAAAAAACCAAAACAAACAAAAACAAAAAACAAAAAAAAACTTTATGTTGAGAAGACAGTTGAAAGAAAACAAAACTAATTACTAGTTTAGCAACAGAAAAGGAAAAGTGAAACTGAATTGTGGTTAGTTATCCTCATTTTTTTTTTAACATCTTGAGTGTCTACACAGCAAGCATCTACAGGTGTTTCATACAGCTCAGTCCAGAAATGAGTCTTGAGACCTGCTATACTCACCACACAGCGTGGGCGAGCCAGTCCTCAGAATGCTGGCAGCTTGAGGTTTCCTTTCCAGAGCTTCTGGGTGATCCCTGGGCAACCTCAGCCCACCCGCCGTCCGGATCTTATTAGGCCCAAGGAATCCTTGGTTGAACACTATGAGATTTCCATATAATAATGATTCTGTGATTTTTCCAAGTCCTCAGGCCCCTCATCGAATAAGAATTAACCATCATTCAGTACCTGATTCTCACTGAAAATGGGCATATATGTACAAGCACAAGTACACCTGCACATTTAAGAATATATAATTATACCCCTACCTTGTTCCCAAAAGTATTTAAGATATGAGATAAACCTTAAATTAGTTTTGCCATTTAACATATCTTTCCCTGAAATAAAGCTTCATGAATATTTATCTTATATTTGCATAAAAAGGCAAACACCTTGTCATGCGACCCTTTTGTTCAGTTGGTTCACATCACTCAAGTTCATGATGAGAAACTGTCCTATTTATACACAGAATGTTAGATTTGCTTTTGATTGAAATGTGGTTAAGATCAGAAAAGTTGCCCTGTTAAGAATTTTGCTTTTCCTCAGTGACATCCACTTCAAATTCTCATTTCATGACTCTTCAGATTGTTTTTGGTCATGAAAATAGGGGCGCATATCTTTTAAATTCACACATACAAGTCCAGTTGTTCTAATACCTCTTGCATAGAAAAACACTCTCTGCTGGAGATGTCTGCCTTCCCCTTTGTCATCTCATCACCCATCATCAATAAAAGCCTCAGAATCAAAAAGTAGAAGGAAGCAATTTTCTTGCAAAGGAGGAAAAAGGAGCCAAATCCCCAAAGATGTCTTTGACCATCCAAAAGCTTAAAAGTTGGAGAAATCATGTTCTGTTTGAGCACTACAAGCAGGGGTATTACCCCAATTACACCCACTTACAATCATTGCATAGACTGAATCCCACTTGGCTGAAATTCTGTTAGTTTGCAGGCAACTGGAGCTTAACCTGCCTGGGTAACAGCAGGGCAGGGCATGCTCTAGGCACAGCCACTCCAGCCTGAGGGATTCAGGGACCAGGCAAACAGTGGGAAGTCATTGCAAACCAAATTAACCTGGAATAAGGAATTACAACCACATTTTCTTTTTCATTCAATGTTAATGAACAGCTATCAGTGCTAGGCACTGACTGTTGACAAGTCAAGGATGCCTAAGTCCTGATCCCCACCCTCACTGTGCCCCTGAGACCTGCAATTTGTCCTATCACTAAAGTAATTCTCATTACAGAAGCTTGGGAACATTTAGTAAATTAACCAGTGGGAGCGATGAAAAGTTAGGAAATGTGGTCACTGATAAACAAAGGTCCCTCAAGAGCCATTCAGAATAGCCTAGAAAATGAGTTTAATCATGCAGACCAGAGATAATTCTCCAAATTACTTGTGGGGCACTGACCATCAGTCCTGCCTCTAAGCCCTTCTTGATTGTCCACTTAATGGGTCAGGCAACAGCCAGGTGCTTTAGATCACTGGCTCTCACCTAAACTGCACATTAGAATCACCTGGACACCTCTTAAAGCTTTGAATGCCCAGGTTAAACCCCAGACCAATTAAATTAGAATCTCTAGGGATGGAATCTAGGCATCAATCAGTATTTTGTTAAACTCCCCCAGATGATTCCAATAGGCACCCAAATTGAAAAGCCAGTGATTTTAGATAAGTAATCTCATTTAATCTTTAAAACCACCTCATGAGGGGGTGTTTTCCATGCCTAGCCTATACAGGAAGAAATAGTCTGAGAGATTTTGAAATGTACAGGTAGTTTCTAACCTACATTTGTCTGATTCCAAAACTAAGGTTTGAACCTTGAAACAAGGTTTCCTTACATTAACATCTGAGGAAAGCAGCTATTCAAATGCTGATCTTGATGGATCAGAATTCAATGACACATTAACAGACTAGTGTGCTAGCCTCAGAAGCAAAACGCAGCATTCCTAGTGAATGGAGCCCAGGAAGGAAATTTGTGGTTGAGGGGAGGAGATTGGTGTGTTCCAGACTTTGGTCTATGACACTAAGATGCCTTAGTCCCATGCCCTGGAGTATGTCTCTTGTTTAAATGTTGGTTTCATTGTGTTGTACTGAAATCTGGCTAGGGCCTGATAGATATATGCTATTTTCCTTGAAGAAGAAATTGCCCTTAGCAACAAATAGGACGTCAGTGGGAGGAGAAAGTCTCTTTTCTCTTGAGTTAGGTGCTCTAGGAGCCCAAAGCTCTCTGAGAATGGTCTGGATCGTAGAGGAAAACTTGCATATACCTTAGTGAGGCAGGCTGGGGGCCAAGCAGCAAGGCACTTCCTATTCTTAAACCTGACTACTGCCAACTGAAGAAAAATGCACAACCTAAAAGTTGAGAATTATGTTGTATTCAGTGGACATTCTGAAGACTTCAATCCCGGGACACAGCATCTCAGATAACTATGAGAGACTGCTCCAAAGAGGTAAGAGGCGGTGGGGGGTAGGGGGGAGTCAGGATATATAGGAGTTTTTGCAACAAAGACCAGGTAGTCAGAACATCAGAAGATTCCTGTTAATTAAAGAAAACCAGATATCTCAAGTTAAGGAATTTAGCGCTTTTCTATGTATGGGAAGATGCAGGAGTCTGGGCTCACTGAAATCATTCCTTTGATATGCACCTCAGCTATCCGGGGCCAGTATCCTGCTTTTCTCCATCCTGAATCCCCTCAGGGTGCACAGCTGGTGGTGACTGCAGTGGCTGAGGGCTTGGCAGTGGGCAGCCCATCTGTCTCCATCCTAAGTTCCCTCAGGGCTCACCATTGGGGGCAGCGAGGCGACTGTAATGTGATGGCTTGATGGCTGCAACATCCTTTGCTTACTGATACGGCAGGCAATATTTTTCATTCACACTACATATCCTATTCCTTGGACAGAGCTTTTTAAAGATGCAAACTCCCAGGCCCCACCCCAGTCTTAGAGACCAATCTCTAAGGGTGGGATGGAAATGTGTCTTTTTTTTTTTGCGGTACACGGGCCTCTCACTGTTGTGGCCTCTCCCGTTGCAGAGCACAGGCTCCGGATGCGCAGGCTCAGCGGCCATGGCTCACGGGCCTAGCCGCTCCGTGGCATGTGGGATCTTCCCAGACCGGGGCACGAACCCGTGTCCCCTGCATCGGCAGGCAGACTCTCAACCACTGTGCCACCAGGGAGGCCTGGAAATGTGTCTTTTTATAAAGTTCTCCTAGGTGGAAACCACTTAGTTGGGGGGTTTTTGTTTTTTTTTTTTTTAATTTTTGGCTGCACTGGGTCTTTGTTGCTGCACACGGGCTTTCTCTAGTTGTGGCGAGTGGGGGCTACTCTTCGTTGCTGTGTGTGGGCTTCTCATTGCAGTGGTTTCTCGTTGCAGAGCACAGGCTCTAGGCGCGCAGGCTTCAGTAGTTGTGGCATGTGGGCTCAGTAGTTGTGGCTTGCAGGATCTAGAGCACAGGATCAGTAGTTGTGGTGCATGGACTTAGTTGTTCCGCGGCATGTGGGATCTTCCAGGACCAGGGCTCGAACCCATGTCCCCTGCATTGGCAGGCGGATTCTTAACCACTGCGCCACCAGGGAAGCCCGGGGGACTATGGACTAAAGATGATTGAGCTATATTTTTTAAGTCTAAATAACTAACAATAGTATGTTCCTATCTGTGTTTATTTCCCTTTTGTCTTCCCTCAGCCCATAGCATAGCCTTGTTTAAATGTGCTAGCCAAGTCTATTGTGTATTATGAGTTGTGTGTCCATGCTTGTGCCAAAGTGTTAAAAGTAAAGTAACACTTCATCTCTCTGAGCACCAGTTTCCTCGTCTGTTAAACACCAAATTAAATAATGTATATAATGCATTTAATACAATGCCTGTAGGTCCCCAATGCCTTCCCTACATGGTGATAAGTAAAAATGCTCATCTCTACTATCTTTCTGCTGTGAAAGGAAGCAACTTCCTCCCATCCTTGGTCAAGGAGAGCCATGCCCAGGTGGAGGATATTAACAATCAATTGCGCAGCAAAGGCGGCCCAAGGACACTGGGCCCAGGTCATGCATTGGACATGTACAAAAATACAAACCTGTATCTGAATGATGGAAGATTCACTATTCACATTCCATAGTAGGTCTGAATGATAGAAAATGATTCAAAGTTGGATTTCTTCAATCTGCTAGTGCCACTACTGTATGTAAAATAAAATTTAATTTACACAAAATTTTATCTCCTGCATTAGACAAGGTCAAGTATTTATGAAAGAGAAATTTCCTAATGTAAAACAAAGTGCAAAGATAAATGATCAGCTGGGAGCTCTACCAGATCTCATTTTCCTTGTTTTTGGACTCATGTAGACCCAAACTACCAGAGGTGTCACCATCACATTCAGCAACTATTATTGTATCTACTATGTCCATGGCATTGTGCTAGCTGATAGAGCCAGTTTTGGATGGGAGTGGAGGACTGGGATACATGAAGAGAAATAGTGCAGACGTCCTGCCAGAAGAGTCAGGCAGCCAAATTACACTAAGAACCATGGTCACAAGGCCCCGCACCATCTGCCCTGCCCACTCCTCTGTGCTCATTCTGCCGCATCTCACTGGCTCTTTTCTCTTCCTTGGTCCCAAGCTTGTCCCCCCTCAGGACAGTTGCCATGTGGTCCCCTCCATCTGGAGTGCCCTCCCAACCCTACGCATTTCTTGCAGACCCTACTTCTCTTGATTGGAGGAGCCCAGCACTGTCACCTCTTCAGAAAGGCCCTTTCCTGACCATCCAAATTAGGATTCCTTTTCCTTTCCTCTGCTGGTAATCTCTCTCTCAATCCCTTTCTGGCTTCCTTCATAGTATGACACCTCCCATCATTTATTGTTATTTTATTTGTCTGTTAACTGGGGTTTTATTTGTCTCCCTCCCAAGAGGTATCCTCAGTACTTATCATTATGTTTTGAACATGGTTAGTGCCCAATAAATAACTTAAATGAATGATTATCAAGTCACAACAAAGCAAGAAGAAGATTCAAAATTATAGAAATTAAAGGGATCAGAATTCAGAGGAGGAAGAGAGAGCCTCCTGGTGCAGAGAGAAGATGGTTGGGGTCCATTTTCTGAGTGATAACAGGCCAACAGTCTCATTAGACTTGTGAGAGTGGGTGTTGGTCGCATCCCTAGTGGTCTCTTGGCAGAGAGCCACAGGGCTAATCATCTAAGAAGCCACTGGGTGTTTGGGGGTGTCTCTGTAAGATGCCAGAAAACCGTACAGTATTTACAGTGACCTGGGCCCCACTTAATCAACATGAACTTGACTCTGAGGGGTCCAGGCTGAGTAACCCTGAAAAGCCATTCCTTATATCACAACCAAGACCTCCTTAGTGCCTACAGCATCCTTACTCTCACATTAAACATTAATAACTCACATTTATTGAGCACCTACTTATGTGTTAGGCACTAGCTTTACCGTTTAATATGCCCACAGCAACCCTATAAAGCAGATATTACTCAGGAAACTGAGGCAGAAAATAGTTAAATGATTTACCAAGGTCACCCAAGCTAGGAAGTGGTAACACTGGGGCTCTATCCCAGGCATCTGACTCCACAGCTTATTCTCTGAAACCCTGCATGACCCCACTTCTTAGAGCTGTTCATACACACTGCTGGTTGACTGTACTCCTAACCACTCTAACTCAAATGGAGTTTGCTAAATATTTAAAAGCATTCTTCAGTCTGACAATCTATTTTGGGAAACTATTAACTTTCTCTTTTGAGAATGTGGAAGCTTAATTAATTTATCCATGACAACAGTGGTGTGGTTTTTACCAACAGTAGGTTGTTTTTAACAAGCTGATTTTTCAGCATCTTCCCAGCATAGGAAAAGATCCTGTCATGGTCTTACCCAGCTTGGGGGCCACAGGGTCAATACGCGGATTTGTTGAAAGTCTTCAGAGGTGTCTTTCTACCACTTGATGAATCCTCCTCCTCTTTCTTCAACAAGCTGCCTTTTGGATTTCTTCCCCACCTTGGCTGGCATACAATCTCAAATTAAAATGACAGTTGGAAGACCGGTACACATAGTCATGTGCCCAAAGCTCACGTAGAAGTGGTAAATGCTGCTATTGCTGAGAAATTGCTGGTAGCATGCAAGGATGCCAAAGCCCAAATCCTCAATCTTTCTCATCCAAAATAATGCAGAGGCAAAAAAATCACAACTTCCCTGAAAACTCAGAAGTGGTGTTGGCTTTTTTTGTATGATATTGGCATACAGTTATTGGAATTGTGCATACTGTTGGGACTGGGTGTAGACGAGAATGAGTCTTTTTGGTTTTCTGCACAGAACTGCTCTGTAAACTCATCCATGCCAATATCAACATCTGGATCTATTAGGAGAAAGTATGGGGGAGCCCAGAGCCCCCTGTGGTCTTTTCCTCACATGAGTGACAGTTCTCACAGGAACCAGGCATGCCCAGAGCTCTACTGCTTTTTTATCTCAAAACCCTTTGTTCTGATAAAATGTACAAATATATACATGTATAATGTCCCACACAACACTAATAACATGTTGCCAGAAATGTGTGCTTTTTCACCTCTAAGTCTGTTGCAGTTCAAAACAGGATTTTTCCCCCTCATCAGCCTATAGAAAAATATAAATTTGCTTACGGCCAAATTCTAGGAAACCACTGAAAGATATTTTTAATCCTAGGTGAAGCATCAGATTATACCTTTTTTTTTTTTCCTGCTTGCTTATTGTAACAAAGCCATTCCAACAAGTTCTTCTGGAGGCATTTCTAAAAGTCTGTAATTAGAAGCAGACAGAACTAGGTCTTTTTACTAAGCTAGAATTTTCATATACACCTTGAGATACGTTATCAGTGGTCACCTGGTGGTGGTGACCCTAAAATGACCTGACTAGTAATAAAAGATGTCAGATCCTGAATACAGCTACATCACTGGGTGATTGATTATTATAATTTCTTTAGAAAATATTTTTCTATCAACTGCTAAAGTTGGACATACGCATACCCTGCACCTCAGCCATTTTCACTGCCATAGAATTGGAATTTTCTGAGGCAGAGCTCAGGCTTTGTAATTCTATCAGATGCTTCAGATATGCAGACACGTGAAGAATGTTCATAGCAGCACTATTTGTAATAGTCAAAAAGCAGAAACAACCATAGTGTATATCAACAGTAGAATGGAAAAACTGAGGTCTAGTCACAGAATAGAATTTCATTTCAAAAATTAAAATGAAAAACTATTTCTACATACAACAACATGGATGAATCTCACATAGTGCTTCATGAAAGAAGCAGAACACAAAAGAATGCATCTTGTTTGTGTCCACTTGTATAACAAAGTTCAAAAGTATCAATGGTGGAAACACTGTAGTTGCTTTGCAACTGTTACCTGGGCTATATATTTTGGGTTTGGTGTACTTTTCCATATGTGAGTTATACTTCACAATAAAAAATGATTTTTAAAAAGAAAATTAATAAACTATATATAAAATAGATAACCAACATGGTCCTACTGTATAGCATAGAGAACTATACTCAATATTTTGTAATAAACTATAAGGGAAAAGAATCTGGAAAAGAATATATTTATATATAAATAACTGAATTGCTGTGCTGTACACCTGAAACTAACATGATATTGTAAATCAACTATACTTCAATTAAAAAAATTAATAGGAAGGAACTAAAGTCGATGCATATGGCCCATATTCTCAAACAATTTGGGAAGAAATCTGGTTTCATCTATGTCCTTTTTCCCATTGAAACCTGAGCATATGAGGCCAGAAGCCAAAGGCAAAAGTGGGTCTTTCTGGGAGCCTTTATGATTGCTCTAAATCAAATCAACTCCTGAGTTCCCAGTTCCACCTGTGAAAGATACCTAGTCTTGAACTCAGGAGTTCTAAATTCCATGTGACCAGCTTCCTTTTGCTTTTTACTTGACGAAGAAATTGCACTGCCAAGAAAGTGTCAAAATTCTATCAAGATTAATTATGCAATTTCTGTCTATAAATGATATACCTCCTGTACCCGGTGAGACCCACCCATGCACTAATAGTATATGACAGCTGCATCACCAACAAAGCCTCCCCGGCCTTCAGTTCTCTTCAGAGGTGAACGCTTCCTGCTTGGGAGGTGCTGACAGGCCCTTTGACAAACGTGAAGCCAGTGAAGTCTCAAACCTGAGACAGTGTGACTGCCCAGGCTCACCCAAGGACCATCCCGTGCCACCAGTGGGTAAAGAGGGGAATTCATCACATTTCCACCTTTTCAGAACAAAATACATTCCTGTTTGAGGTTTTGGAATTTTTTTTCATGACGTTTTTTATTTTTTAAAAATAGAGTTAAAAACTTTATTATTTTTTTGGTCAAGGTCATATGCAGTGTATTCCTGTCCAGAGACTGGGGAACCAACAGGCACCCCCTTCATGAGTGTCCTGAACTGAAGACTCAGCTGTAACCTCATCCTGTTACTAAGGCAAAAGGGACAATATCTGTTCTCTAGGTTTTCCTTGTCTCTTTATCCCCTTTGAATGAATAAAGAAATGACTGAAAGCTAAAGTTTTGAGCCTTTAGCTCAAGACATTAGAGAAAGAGAAATAAAAATTCTTTCAGCATTGGCTACAGACTCATTCTTTCCCAATGTATTTAGGTTAGGAAAAGGAAACATCCACTGCACTGGAAAGAAAAAAGAAATTGTCCTCTCCGCTACTCCTGTGAACCACACACCCAGTTCCTCACTCAATTCCCACTTGTTCTGAGTTCAAAGGAAGATGCCAGAAGAAATGAGAGCAGGGACTAATCAGCATGTGCAGCCCTTGCTCTCTAGAGACGTCCATATAAATATGGAAGGTGCTGACTAAATGTAAGAAGGAACTATAAGATAATGGGCCTGGGATTTTATTTTATTAATCTTTTACGAGTATTATCCAAACAAACTCTATATCCAAAGGTACACGTTTTAGTAGAGGCTACACCATTATTCCACTGGTGCTGATTCTATTACAAACACTTTGGTAATACAAACAAGTTTGAACAATACAATTTTGAATTTGTTTTTGCATGCAATGAGGCCCTTTTGAAATGTAAGAATTGGAGGAAATATTTGTGGATGATTTTATAAAGCCAGTTCAAAGAAAGTGGCATGTTCTTTGCTTTCCCTAGTATATTGTTATTGGGAAAGAAAGGGGGAAAGATCAGGAACAACAAAGGGAAAACCAGGGGCTGGAAAATTCTCCAAACCAGTGGTTCTCAAAGTGTGGCCCCTGACTGGCAGCCTCAGCATCACTTGGGAAGTTTTAGAAATGCAAATTCCCCACCCGACTTTAGACCTACCTACATTTCTAAATGTCCCCAGGGTTTTTAATAGTCTGATTCCATTTTTACTCTTTTTTCTCCTGTTTAAAAATAACTACTAACACCTTTGGATTTATTTCAAGTCATCCTTTTGGGGTACTTATGTGCATGGACCCTGTCCCCTTCATTCTAAACTGTATGATTTCACATTAGTATAGAATAACCCAGTCCTGCCTTCCTGTGTGTCACTAGGCTGCCCAGTGTGAACTGGGTCACTTCTGTGGCTCACTGATCTGGTTTTTCCACAGCTGGTAGAAGAAAAAAGGAAAATCAGGAAGCAGCTTGTTTCTCATCTTTAATTAATTGTTCCTTCCTCGCGGAAAGGCTATTAGAATTAAACCAAGATTCCCTGACCCTCCGTGGAGAAGAGGAGCTATTTTCCCACCCCAGAGCCTGTGAGTATGCTGGAGGGTGGTGGATGGGCTTGTCGGAGGGGAGGGTGAGGGGGGGCCAGGGTGGGTATGAGGGTAAGGAAAGGTGGTAGTAAATTCCAGAGCAGATCAGGGGAGAGGGACCATGAAAGACACCCTTGGGGGAAACAGATCTGGAAGCCACAGTAAGAAGAGGCCTATCTGATTCTATTCAAGATATACTTTGTCTTCATAAAACCATTTTGGGGCCTTTTAAAAGTAAATTCAATGAAGAAGCATTACATGATAGTGGATGCTCTCTCTCTGGCAGTACTTTTATCCTTATTCCATTTTATCATAGAACAATTAGTTACTGGACAGATGCTTTTGATCTCAGTATGGAGAATGGCAATGTCAAGAAAGAATACACATAAAAAATTATAACTTCTTTCAACCGTTTCTAATGAGTGTTGGAAGGGGGAAGAACTCAAAACATTTGCAAAACCAAAAACTGCTTTGGGAAAGCAGTGGGAAAGCACTGAGTAATTTTTCAAATTTCTCTAATAGATTTGTTTCCACAGAAAGAGGATGTGCAACAATCTGGAAGACAGATGGGGTTGAGGGGGCGGGGATTCCATTTCCAGCTCCATCAGGGAGCCGTGGAGTGAACTTGGACCCCCAGAGCCCTTGGTTCCTCATCTGTAAAGGTTGGTATTTCCAATCTCAAAGACCCATTTCAGTTCCAGCTCCCTGAGTCTAAAAAAATTTAATAGCCAATAGGTAGAAACAACCCGAATGCCCATCAACTGATGAATGAACAAAATGTGATCTGTTCATACAACAGAATATTATTCAGCCATAAAAGGAATGAAGCACTGACACATGTTATAACATGGATGAACCTTAAAAACATTATGCTATGGGGCTTCCCTGGTGGCGCAGTGGTTGAGAGTCCGCCTGCCAATGCAGGGGACACGGGTTCGTGCCCCGGTCCGGGAAGATCCCACATGCCGCGGAGCGGTTGGGCCCATGAGCCATGGCCGCTGAGCCTGCGCGTCCGGAGCCTGTGCTCCGCAATGGGAGAGGCCACAACAGTGAGAGGCCTGCGTACCACAAAACAAAACAAAACAAAACAAAAAACCAAAAAAACACATTATGCTAAGTGAGAAAAGCCTGTCACAAAAGACCACATATTATATGATTCCATTCCCAGGGAATGGAAATCTATAGAGAAAATAGATTTGTGGTTATTTAGGGCTGAGGGATGGGTAGGTGGGGGGGATAAGGAGATGATAGATAAGGTCACAGAAGGTTTTTTTTGAGGTGATGTATGACGGTCATACAGATCTGTGAATACACTAAAAACCACTGAATTGTATACTTTAATTGGGTGGATTGTATGGTATGTGAATTATATCTCAATAAGACTATTTTCTAAAAGTCTATTAGAAAATGCATTTTCATAAGTTGCTAAGTTTTCTACAGGAAACAAACTCATGCTGCTAGACCAAGAACACCTTTATGAGATGGATAAGAATTATTATTTCATATAAAGCAAGTTTCACAGGGCTTAATACCACTCCCTTAAGATAAAATCTGGAGGAAAACTGAACTCCAGGACTTTGGGCATCAAAAGGGAATGACACAAACTGAATAGGTGGAAAAGTAGAGAAATGAGGTGAGGAAAAGTTACATGAGAATCAGCCCAAGGAGCTGACTCTGCATTTGGAAGGTCAGTGATGTGAAAACAGTGCCTGAGTGAGGACAGCGGCTGCTCAGTGACCCCAGAGCAGGGGGAGCAGCCAGGCCAGCAGCGGTGAGGACAAGTGAGAAAGCTGGCACTGGCAGGTAACTTGGCAACATGCATGGGGAGGGGCAAAGGACAGACTGGGGGTGGGGGCCGGAAACAATTACTAGATTGCCCAGCTGTAACCACCCCAGCGCAGAAGCCCATCTGCTGGCTGAAAGGCGTTTTCAGGTCAGAGAACTATGGCTGGCCCTCAGCAAAATGCCCTCAGCCCACAAAAGCAAGACCGGAAAAACTGACCAAACCCAAAAGCAGCGGCCTGAGTCAGTCCTTGGCTAACATTCCAAATTGGAAAACGAATGTTTTTGTCTGTTTTCTCCTTTGAGAAAACAGATACCATGTGGTACCGATGTACTGCACAGCCATAATCCTAGCAAGGGGGCTGGGGATTATGCAGCCCAACAAGCAAGCCCCTCCCCCATTCTCACAACAGACAATGCAGCCAGACCCCACTGACTCATTAGCACTAGCGTGCAATTTACAGGGAAGGGGCTACAGGAGGGGGACCAAGGCCAGCAGAGAGCTTGAATCTCTAAACTCTCAAGTGAGAGCCCCCTAGACTCCAATCTGGTCAGCCCAAGGCAGTGGTTCTCAAGGCATAGCCCAGGACCAACAGAATCAGTATCGCCTGGGAAATTGTTGGAAATGCAAATTTCTACTGAATCAGAAATTTGGGGATCGGGCCCAGCAATCTGTTTTAATAGGACACACGGAAGTCGCAGAACCATTAACTAAGTCATTCCCTATTCCAGTGACCCTAATGTTGAGCACCTGGGAGCCATATCCTATAACCTTTCTGGGGAATGTTGAGGTGGAGGGTCAGTGGGGACTTAGTCTGAGTAAGAGAAATCTACAAGTGACATGCACCAAGGACAGAAAACCTCTGAGCTTCACCTGAGCCCTGCTCACCAGGGCAGACTTCTGGTGTCTCACTTTTGTGAGTGGAACCCAAAGGGTGAGCCAAGGTCTCATGCAAACCCATCTCCCCACCTCGGCACTCCCCACCCTGCTCCACCCTCCACAAACCTTCCACGGGGTGATTATTCCCTGGAACAGTCCCAACACTCAAATAGTGCTTTTCCAATAGGAAGTCCACTCACATATGTGCGTGCTTGATTTATTCTATGTAAGAACCTTGTGAGGGAGGGCACTCCCCCCAAGAGACAAGGAACTGGAAGAGAGGGGTACCAGGATTATACCCCATTATTCTCTCAGGTCTGAGTGATCTCCCCTGAACCCCACACCTTCCTGGAAAATATCTCCTCAAAGGTTACACAACTGACTCAGAGACTAGAGACGTGGTGGCCTGCAATGTGAAAACAGATGCTCGAGACTGCTTTGCTCTTTCTCCAAGGGGTCCTTAATCCCTTCCAGAGTCTACTATCAGCCTGGGCCATGAAGCACTTCTGCTCATCAACCACTCTGGTCGTGGGTGTATGGTTGAGTCTGTGTGCATGCACCCTTGTTTCAGGCCTCCTGGCTTCAACAGCCCTTGCTCCCAGCAATGGGCCATTTGACTGGCCTGCAGGGGATTTTATCTTATCTTCTTCACCCCTCCTCATGCATTCCACAGTTCTGGTCCTGTGGACCAGAAAGTCCTCCACCATGTTTTTATTTGATAGTAATGGTGTCAGGTAGTGTTTCACTTAACTAATTATTTGAGGAATTGTTCCACTGTAGCATTCTACAGCCTCTTATTATGGAGAGAGAGATTGTTACAGGACCAAGGTACCTTTGGGAAACACTGTGTACATTTACCTTGCACAGTAGGTTGCTAAAGGCTTTGAGAATTCCTGCAATCAAGAAACCTACTGAACTTTGTTTGCCCATTTCCTCCCAAATGTAGTTGATTACAGAACTAGTTTTCATGGGATACCCATCTACCTCTCCCAGGACATGAGTGTTCCATGGAATGCATTTAGGGTGACAGGACCCTACCTTCTCCCCCATCTTGTACTTAACTCTGTTGGGTTTGTCTGACACATGTTCACTGTCCATAGCCTTCAGAGGACCATAGCTCTGATTCTTGGGCTCCGCCCTAGCCCAGCTTCCTAGGTGTGGAAGCACCCTGTCCCTGGAACCTGGCTGCTTTTCATTAGCCTCTCCCAATTGTGAGGAAGGACAACTTCCTGTTTTGAGTCCATAGCCCACTCAGGCTCCCCACTGAGTTCCTGGTTTCCTGTCTGAAGGGTGTTTCTGTGTTTCCTTAATTCTAGGACAGAGAAGACTGTGGTGTTCTGAGCTTGGAGAATGGTCAGACCTTTCTTGGGGCAGGACCCCAGCCCTACCTCTTCCCTCAGGGTTTCTTTTGTGAAGGATAGGTCAGGCAGAGTTTCCCACTTGTTAGAGATTTACAGTCAGAGAAACACAGCCAACTCCAGGGACATTAAAATGGAGCTTGTAAGAAGTGACTGGGCTTGAGAGGGAGGTCAGGGCCAGAGCTAGAGAGTGGAGCTCAGGAGGGAAGACAGTGAGGGACATATAGCAGGGCTTCTTAAAGGTCGGAAGGGAGAATGAGAACATGAAAGGTTTGAATTATGAGGACCAAATTCTAAAGAGAATCAGAGAGCTCACTTGGCATCCTCGATATGAAAAATTCCTCATTTTATTCTCATTAGACTCATTAAATTGAGTACAACTTGGAAATGGCTCAAGTTGACACTACAAATAACTGAGAAATTTCACAGCAAAAAAGAGAGAGGCAAATACAAGTTACCATTTTCAAATTTTTTACCAGAGTTACAAAAGAAAGAATTGATGGAACCTGTCAAACTTCTCAGAGTAACATTTTATAGAATGCTCTTCTGTATACCTTTGGGAAGCAGAGAGAGGAAAACACGCATGAGGTAACTTCTACAGAATACCTGCAATAAAAACTTTGGATATCTTCTAGAACTTCTTATAAATGACAACTTATATTTAACCTTAAGATGACTTTCAGCTCACCATCTACAGCTAGCATCTAAGCTCTGAAAACTATCCCCAATCCACACATTACTCACTTCCAAGCACTGTGGATTTTAGAGCCCTTTGTCTCTAAGGAAATATTTCTACTTGTAATAGTGATGTCCTATAGGAGCAAGCCAAACATATTAGAGAGAACCAATGTAATTAGTTATTAAAAATAATTAGACTATAAAAACAAAAATGTAGATCAAAACTGTATTCAATACTGACTGAAGTAAGTCAGACAGAGAAAAACGAATATATGATATCACTTATGTGTGGAATCTAAAAAAATAGTACAAATGAACTTATTTACAAAACAGAAATAGAGTCACAGATGTAGAAAACAAACTTACGGTTACCAGGGGAAGGGGTGGGGAGGGATAAATTGGGAGATTGGAATTGACACATACACACTACTATATATAAAATAGATAACTATTAAGGACTACTGTATAGCACAGGGAACTCCACTCAATACTCTGTAATGACCTATATGGGAAAAGAATCTAAAAAAGAGTGGATATATGTATAACTGATTCACTTTGCTGTACAGCAGAAACTAACACAACATTGTAAATCAACTCTACTCCAATAAAAATTTTTTTAAAAACTGTATTCACTCCATGTCAGCTCAAAATGATTTGAAAGATGGAGTAGAGTGAAGGAGGGAGGAAAACTCATAATCTTAATGATCTTAAACATTCAGCTATCTAGAATAAGTGTTTTTTTTTTCCTGCATTGAACAAGCAGCCCCTAACCTCCTTCTCTGAGGCTTTGGCAAATGATTACTTCTGAGGTAGCAGCACCAAATCTAATGTACTCATTGTCAGAAAAGCCTGAGACTACATTATATTTCTTCTAAATTAGTCACCTAATAAGACTGGCTCCAAGTAAAAATCAAAAGTGTGTGTTCCTGCTATCTTTAGCTCTTGGGAAGGAAGAATCTGTCTCTTGCCTTTCAGAAGAGTCAGAAGCCCCTTAGCTGCTGATAGAATTATATACAGCTTCTCCCTGGCACTTTCACAAATTTAGCACTTGCCCAAATATAATAAGGGGTCTGGCTGGGTACACATGCAGCATGCTCCAATAGGAGCCCACATTTATGTCCTTGGCCCATGGAGATAACTGCTCTTGGGGCCAGCCCTGAGGCTGGCTGTCTTTGTTGGTAAGGTTCTCTCTCTCTCTCTCTTTTTAAATTTTTATTGGAGTATAACTGCTTTACACTGTTGTGTTAGTTTCTGCTGCACAGCGAAGTGAATCAGCCATATGCATTCGCACATCCCCTCCCTCATGGCCCTCCCTCCCCACCATCCCACCCAACCAGGCCATCACAGAGCACCTAGCTGAGCTCCTTGTGCTATACAGCAGGTTCCCACTAGCTATCTATTTTACATATGGTAGTGTACTCATGTCAAACCTAATCTCCCAGTTCATCCCACCCTCCCTTTCCGCCCCCGTGTCCACACGTCAGTTCTCTATGTCTGCCTTTCTATTCCTGTCCTGCAAATAGGTTCATCTGTACCATTTTTCTAGATTCCACATATATGCGTTAATATACGATATTTCTTTTTCTCTTTCTGACATACATCTCTGTATGACAAACTCTAGGTCCATCAAATCTCTACAAATGACCCAATTTCATTTCTTTTTATGGCTGAGTAATTTTCCATTATATATATGTACCACATCTACTTTATCCATTCATCTGTTGATGGACATTTAGGTTGTTTCCATGTCCTGGCTATTTTAAATAGTGCTGCAATGAACATTGGGGTACATGTGTCTTTTTGAATTATGACTTTCTCAGGGTATATGCCCAGTAGTGGGATTGCTGGGTCATATGGTAGTTCTATTTTTAGTTTTTTAAGGAACCTCCCTACTGTTCTCCATAGTGGCTGTATCAATTTACATTCCCACCAACAGTGCCAGAAGTTTCCCTTTTCTCCACACCCTCTCCAGCATTTGTTGTTTGTAGATTTTCTGATGATGGCCATTCTGACCGGTGTGAGGTGATACCTCATTGTAGTTTTGGTTTGCATTTCTCTAATGATTAGTGATGTTGAGCATCTTTTCATGTGCCTCTTGGCCATCTGTATGTCTTCTTTGCTGAAATGTCTATTTAGGTCTTCCACCCATTTTTTGATTGGGTTGTTTGTTTTTTTGATATTGAGCTGCATGAGCTGTTTATATATTTTGGAAATTAATCCTTTGTCTGTTGCTTCCTTTGCAAATATTTTCTCCCATTCTACGGGTTGTCTTTTTGTCTTGTTTATGGTGTCCTTTGCTGTGCAAAAGCTTTTAAGTTTAATTAGGTCCCATTTGCTTATTTTTGTTTTTATTTTCATTACTCTAAATGTAAGACCAGACACTATAAAACTCTTAGAGGAAAACATAGGAAAAACACTCTTTGACATAAATCACAGCACATAAATCACAACAAGATCTTCTGTGACCCACCTCCTAGCGTAAGGTTCTCTCTTATCCATAGAACTGGTGAAGACAAAAATCAAAACAAAGGGTCAGCAAAGAAACACTCAATCTCTTCCCTGTTCTTCTATAGACACACTGTTTTAAAATGTATCTAGGATCTATCATAATCAGGTATGGAAAAACAAGCAGACACAGAAATGACGGTTATGAAGGAAGAAGTTTTTACTCACAGATCCCTAGAAGCAGAAGGCATAGCAGGCCACACAAGGCCACATGGGGAAGCACCAGTGTTGGTCAGGAGGCAGGAATGAAGGGAAAGCATAGGCAGAAGACTTTATTGTGGTTTTCGTAGAAAGGGATGGATGAGCAAGGTAAGCAGTTTAGGATTGGCTAGTTTGAATAATTTCAGCAAGCTCTGAACTACAGGGTGGTCCCTAGTTGTCCAGTACCTGTACCTGGGTGATTTAGAGAGAATATTGGCTTGGTGTGTGAGTTAATAAAGGAAGTAACTGGGAATATGGACTTTGGATTGGTTGGTTTGCATATGAAGGGTGTGCTCACAGGCAAATTGTTTACTATCTCTAGGAGTTAGCTAGCTCTGGAAGGGGCAGTCTCTTTGGGATTAGCAAGGCCCCAAGATGTCAAAGCATCATAAAATAACGAAAAAGTTAAAAATCACCTGATGTCCCTCCCTGCAATTCTCATTTCTTCCTTCCTCCTCTCCAACAAAGGACCAATCTGTTCAGTGGAAACTCACTAGCCCCCAGATGTACAGTATTATCCTCTCATCTGTGCAGGAACCTGTCTCACAGTGCTGCCTTAACACATTACTTAAGCATCCTGGTTGAGAACCAGAGTTAAATATACCTGCACATCAGAATCATTGGGGGAATTTATTAAAAATATAGTTCCTTGGTCCCATTCCAGACCCACAGAATCAGAATTGTCCAAGGTAGTGCCGAGGTGTTCTGTGATGGTTAATTTTTTGTCAAATTGACCCCAGGGTGCCCAGATATCTGGTTAAACATTTTTCTGAGTGTGTCTGTGAGGGTATTTCTGAATGACATTAACATTTGAATCAGCAGACTAAGTAAAGCAGATTGCCCTCCCCATTGTGAGTGGAGTTCATCCAATTCATTGACAGCTTGAATAGGGCACGAAAGGCTGAGTAAAGAGAAAATTCACGCTCTCTGCTAGACTATCTCTGAGCTGCGACACCAGTCTTTTGCCTTCAGACTTGGACTGGAATTTACACCACCAGCTCTCCTGGTTCTCAGGTCTTCAGAAGCTTGTTGACTGCAGATATTGGGACTTCTCAGCCTCCATAACTGTATATACACCTCCTATGGGTTCTGTTTCTCTGGATAACCCAAGCAATTACACCTTGAAATTCTATCAAATGCTTCAGATCTTCAGATTTAGATCTAGGGTATGTATCCTCCAGTTCCCTGCCCCTTCTGGTCCATGAAGACTTCTCTGCCTCAGCCCACACAGAGTTTTCCTTTCTCCTGAATGCTTGGCACATTAATTATCAGAACTACACATTTTTCTATATATCTGCATTTTCACTGTCCTGATTACTATAACTTTATATTAAATCATAAAATCATGAAGTATAAATAAAGAACTCCAAATATGTTTTTAATCAAAATCAATTTTTTATTCAAAATTGCTTTGGCTATTCTAGGTCCTCTGTATTTCTCTACAGATTTCAGAATTAGCTTGCCAATTTCTACAAAACTCCTTCCGGGATTTTGATTGGAAATGCACTGAATATACAGATCAATTTGGGGAGAACTGACATCTTAATATCATTTAGTCTTTCCACCGTAAGCATGGTATGTATCTCTATTTACTTAGGCCTCATTTAATTTCTCTAAGCAATGTTTTATATTTTTCATTGTACAGGTCTTGCACATATTTTATGCCATTATAAATAGTATTATTAAATTTCAGTTTCTAAATTATTCGTTGATTATATATAAAAATTTGATGATTCGCCTTTTATCCTATGACCTTGCTAAATCCATTTATTAATTCTAATAGATTTTTTGTAGTTTCTTAAGATTTCTTTACATAGATAATAATGTCATCTGTAAATACAGTTTTATTTATTTCTTTCTGATCTATATGTCTTTTATTTCTTTTCTTATCTTACTATACTGGCTAGGATCAATACAGTGTTGAATAGAAGTGAGAAGAGTAGACATCTTTACCTTGTTCCCAATCTTAGGGGGAATGCATTCAGTCTTTCTCTATCTAGTATAATGTTAGCTATAGGTTTTTTATTGATAATCCTCATTTTGGTGAGAACAATTTCTTCTATTTCTATTTTACTGAGAGGTGTTGTTTCTTTTTTTTTTTAAATCAGTATTGAATATTATCCAATTCTTTTTATGCATTAGATCTGTTGAAATGATCATACTGTTTTTCATTTTTAGTCTGTTTAATGTGATAGACTATACTGACTGATTTTTGTATGTTAAACCAACCTTGCATCTTAAAGTGGATACAGGCCTTTAATGTCAGTGATAATGTCAGTGCATCTTAAAGTGGATACAGGCCTTTAAAATTCCTGTCAGTTGGCACTTATGCTGGCTTTTTTTTTTTCTTTCTATTACTTGTATTGATAATTTTTAGATGCGAAAATTAAGGCTCAAAATTGAGTAACTTGTCCAGTAGTTAGATTTGGGATTCAAACCCAGGATTCAAACTGAAATAGGAGGGAAGGGGGCAGGGCACAACCTTTAAAAGAATGGCATAGCCATTGAGGATACGACAAAAACTGGTTAGAGCTGATTAGGCCCAACATGGTGAAAGAGTTGACGTCCAGTAGACCTTGAGCCTCATTATACACTCATTGTAATACATTAGCATGCTAAATGACACACCCACAAGCACCAGGACAGTTCTGAGGCTGACCATAAAAGGCCAAAAGGTGGGCAGCGGCCCAATTCCTGGAAATCCCCACCCCTACCCCAAAACAGTTGGAATAATCCTCCCACCAGTTAGCCTGTGAAATTACTCAGCCCATAAAAACTAACCACCTCTTATTTCAGGCCTCTCTCACCTTTTGAGATGGACCACATTCTGTCTATGGAAGGTGTATCTCTCTAAATAAATTCACCTCTTACCTATCACTTTGTCTCTCACTGAACTCTTTTTGCAACGAGACATAAAGAACATGAGTTTCTTTAAGTTCTGAAACCAGATGTTTGATTTCAATTAAAAGACAGTGTGTTCAAGTCCCAGCCCATGGGTTCAAGTCCCAATCCAAGTTGTGTGGCTTCAAAACCACCTTATGTTCATGCTGCCTTTAGAGGGAAGTGACTTCTTTTCATCTTGTGTAAGGATTCTGTATCAATTAGAAATGCATTTGGCTTCATGGAATAAAAGACCCAATATACAATGGCTTATTCAAATGGATACTTCATTTTTATTTTATTTTAGAAAGTCCAGATTTATGAACTTCAGAGTTCACATGATGGCTCCTCAATGCCACCAGGGACTCAGGCTCCTTCTGTCTTCCCACTCAGCCCTCTTTAGTGTTTGCCTGTCACCTCACGGGTATGAGCTGGCTTGTCCACCTCTAGCACTGAGACAAGTTCAAGGCAGGAAAGAGAGGATGGGCAAAAAGCAAAAGGAGATTGCTGCCTAAGTCTACCCTCGTTAAAAGAATGTCCCAGAAACAACAGTTAATTAATTAATTACTTATGCGTATACCACACTGGCCAGAACTGTGTCGCGCAGTGACTGAAAGATCGGGAAATGTAGTATTTCTCCCTAAGCACACTGTCTGCGCCCCTCAGGGTATATTGCTGCCCTGTGCAAAACTGTGTATAATCAGTAAGAAAAGGAGAGAGAATAGATATTGAGTGGGTACTTAGCAATGTCAGCCACAATGTCTCTCAGGGAGAACTGATTATTCAACAATCAATAACCCTAGTACATTGGCTAGAAATGAGAGTGAAGCTCTGCTTCGACTATTTCCCACAGGCCACCAGGTAACAGTATAATCCTATGGTTATACACGAGTTTGACTGAATAATAGTCAGGGTGACTCTCCTTAGAGGTGTAGCTTACCACTCCAGCCCAAGCATTTCATCAATGGGGATTCTGTGAAACCATCTACAGTGTAAGAAAGCTGAACTAGAGGTTGCAAAGAGGCTTGAGTCAAAAGTTCTTCAGGTCTTTAAAGCAGGAGATGACCTGCTGCCAGTTTTCATAAATAGAATTTTATTGGGACACAGCCATGCCCATTTAAAAAAATATTGTCTGTGGCTATTTTCAGTCAAAAACAGTGCTAAATACTTGCAGCTGAGGCCTATGGCCCACAAAACTGAAAATACTATTATTTGGCCCTTTGCAGCAAAAGTCTGTTGACCTCTGCTCTAACACAATGCTGCCCAACAGAACTTTCTTTGATGATGGAAATGTTCTATGTCTGCCCAATATGGTAGCGACTAGCCACCTGTGACTGCTTGAAATGTGGCTAGGGGGACTAAGGAAATAAAATTTAAATTTCATTTAATTTTAATTAATTTAAATAGCTTCATATAGCTAGTGGCTACTGTATTGGACAGTGCAGCTTTAAAACGTTAGTGCATCTTAAAGTGGATATAGGCCTTCAAGATCCCTGTCAGCCAGGCACTTATGCTGACTTTCTTCTTTTTTTTTTTTTTTTTTTGCGGTATGCGGGCCTCTCATTGTTGTGGCCTCTCCCGTTGCAGAGCACAGGCTCCGGACGCACAGGCTCCGGACGCACAGGCTCAGCGGCCATGGCTCACGGGGCCAGCCTCTCCGCGGCATGTTGGATCCTCCCAGACCAGGGCACGAAGTCGTATCCCCTGCATCGGCAGGCGGACTCTCAACCACCGCGCCACCAGGGAAGCCCTGACTTTCTTCTTTGCTATAATTTCTTACATTAATAAGTTCCTTACACCTTGGCAGCTGAAGAAGCAGAGACTCATCCAAATTAACTAACTTGCCCATTGTTACAGCGTTAGTTAATGACAGACCCCACAGTTGAACAGAATCTCCATAGAGCCCATGTATGATGCTTGCCAAGAGTGTGGTGAATTCATGTTTTGGTTCCCTAGGAGTTTTGGGGGTGGTATGGGTGGGCTTTGCCCCATGTAGTCCTGGCCGAGGTGAAAGGCGTGTTATTAACATCCTGTCCATCCTTGGCTCCCTGTTGTTCTTTCTAATATGAGATGATAGAAGGATTTCTGCTCTAAAAGATATTCATTATTTTACCATGAATAGTCTTTCTGGCAAGGGTCTGAAGAGCTGTTTATGCTCCAGACTGCTCATTAAGATCCATTCTCTCCCTGGAGAGAGAAGACAAAGGGACCCCAATGACTTCCATTCTTTTGGGGGACCAGTAGTTGCATTTAAGTTGTACCCAAGAGGTACCAGAAAAGGGGCTCAATAATGTTGCTGACTGAATGGCTCTTCCAGCCAAAGGTAAGTGGTTGTACCCAGAATACTAGCAAGGAATTAGCCCAGTGCATGTACAAAATGCAGCATTCCCTCCTCTGTAGTGTGGGTCCATGGACCGCTCTGCTTTTCCTTGGTTAAATGGGAGGTGCCTGTAGTCTTTTCTGCACTGGTTGTTAAATACCATTCCTCCCCCTCCTCCCACCCCACACCTTCCCCAGTTCTCTATTCATAATGGCCTGGAAACCTGCTTTTCCCATAAA
Source organism: Delphinapterus leucas (assembly GCF_059928025.1). Classification (NCBI taxonomy): domain Eukaryota; kingdom Metazoa; phylum Chordata; class Mammalia; order Artiodactyla; family Monodontidae; genus Delphinapterus; species Delphinapterus leucas. The sequence goes on from NC_143140.1 coordinate 47,532,554, forward strand.
TGAAATAGTAAGAAAGGAATATAATCTGTGCTCATATCCATGTCAGCATGGAAGGAAAGTGTTCCCTGGCTGTGACAAGGCCTGAGTCATTCAGGGGCGGGTTCTGACCCTGGTGTGGGCCTGCAAATTATGGAAGTTAAAATGTGTGAGGGATGCCCATTGCCAGAGGAATCCTGTGATGTAGCCTCAGCAGGAAGGGTATCACTCACAATAGTAACAAAACACAGAATGTACTGAGAAATAAGCCTGGCATGCCATGCATGAGACCTATATAAAGACAACAAAAAGGCTTTATGAGAGACAAATGAAGAAGGGCTCTGTATAAGCCCTGAATATGGGGCCTGAGAGGCCTGCTAGATCATGGATAAAATGCCAATTGTTTTCTCATTACGGGTAATAATAATTCTACCTTATGGAATTGTGGCAAAGATTAAATGGGATAGTTCATATAAAGATCAAGGTCAGTACTCATTATATATTAACTACTATGATTATCAGTTAATTTTAACCAAACAAAACCTATTTTTAAAGGAAAGCAGAGAACATTAGTATGATTTAAAACATACCAGATATTTAAGTACGATTTAAAACAATGGGTAAAATAAACAGGTTACTGACATAAAGGTGGACATGTAAATAAAGAGAATAGAAAGTGCTGGAGACTTACTCATTGTGAGAATGTAATCTATTCTAAAGGAACCATCACAAAATAATGATGAAAAGAAGGATTTGTTCAATATTCTTGGGATAACAATAAGCTATTTGGAAAGAATAATTTAGATTAACCCTTCATACCACACAGTGAAAATAAATTCCATATGTGTATTAAAGAGTTAAACAGTTCTTATAAAACACAGAAAAACTAGCAAAAAACAAAACTGAGTGATTATCAGGTTTCTGGGGGATTAATTAACTTAAAGCTATGAAGTGATCAAAGTGTTAAAAATAAGACAACAGGCGCAAAATGAAGTTGCTTATGCTAAGCCCCACATCACAAAACCAAGACTTAATTACAGTTTCAGCCTCTTTCAGACATGAAATCTTAACGCAGTCAATCAGGAATCTTCTGATCAGCACGAGTTAGGTAATCTGCCTGAGAGATCCCTGCCATCCCCTAAAGGAAAGTAACCTTGCAATAATCAACTCGCTTTTTTGCTTAGTATAATTTCCTTGTTTCTGTTCCCTTCTGCCTATGAAAGTCTTTCATTTTGTACAGCTCCTCAGAACTCCTTTCTATCTGCTAGATTGGATGCTGCTTGATTCAGGAATCATTTAATAAAGCCAATAGGATCTTTAAAATTTACTCAATTGAATTTTGTTTTTTAACAAAAGAAAATACAAAAGTAAAGATCAACAGAACTGACTACATAAAAGTGTTAAGTTTGACAGGACAAAAACTGAGAGAAAATAATAGATTAGAGGAAATATTTTTGTTCAAAGTCCAAAAGATTAATATTTATATTATATGAAGAACTCATGAAGATATATTAAGAAAACATTAAGACTGAAATAAATGAGAAATGATACATACAATCCACATAAGAAGAGATATAATTAGCAAAATACATATGAAAAAATGTTTGCATCTTCCTCCTTAACCTAAAATAACCACCAAAACAAAATGCTAACATAAGAGGGAAGCATTAGAGTCTATGTATTAAATTGGAAAAATGTAGAAAATCTGATAAAACCCAGTGTTGATGAGACTGATAATACTTGTACATTTGTACATTGCTATAAGTGTTACTGAAATTTGATACAGAACTTTGAACTCTGCAAATCAATTTGCCAATCTTCAAATCTTTTGACCTTGTGTATTGTGTGTATATATATTTCAATCCTCTTTATATTATGATGCTTTGACATCTTAAGAAAACTTTCTGGCTGGGAAGAGACTGCCTCCCTGGCTAGCCAATTCTTAGAGATAGCTAAGGGCCCAGCAGGGAGCAAGCCTTTGATATACAAACTAGCCAAGGCAGTCCTCTATCTGGCCTGTGTGCAGGAGGCCGTATTCCTGCGCCTTTATCATCCCAGAGCCTGGTACCAGACTACTAGGGACAATGCCTATAGCCCAAAGCCCACTGAGATTATTCCAAATAGACAATCCTGAACTGTTCACCCTGCCCTGCCTTGCCTTTCCCCCTGGAAACCCCAATAAAGGCTGTTGGAGGCAGCATTCTCCTCCATCCTCTCATCTGCTTCCTGACCAACCTGGTCAACACCTTCCTGGTGTTTTCCACATGTCCCAGTGCAGCATGCTGTGCCTCCTGTCTCTATGACCTGTTAATATAATAAACTTTCTTTTATCCTGAGCCTCTTTCTTCTTGTGGCCACACATGACTGACCATCTCAGAGTCAAAAATACAAAACACCCTGAAATACCATTTGAGGGAAATATTCCAAAAGAAAAATAAAATGGGTTTACTGCAGCAATATCTATAATAGTGAAACACTGGAAACAACCGAAGTGTACAATGGCAGGGAAATAATTAACCAACTTATGCTATCTGTAATTAATATAATATCATTTAAAAAGACAATTATGAATATATTGTAAAAACATTAAATGTTTATATGATATAACATTTAGCATAAAAGCAGCATACAAGTACAAAATAATGAAAACAATTTGATATATTGTGGTAGAAATATTGTGAGTGAATTTTTTTCCATTTTATATTAGTAGCTATTGATAATGATATCTTGTCAATGCAATTTAAAAATTTAAAGTTTTATAGCTAATAAATGTAAGTATCTTCTAACATTCAACACTATGGGTATCTCAAGAATATAATATGAAAACGTCTGTACCCATTTGAATAATTACTTTTCACTCTTTAAGTTAAAATATAAAATGGAAGAGATCTTTCCTAGAATTCGTATCTATTTTAATATGACTTTTAAATTGTAAATCTTCTTAAGAAATGATGACTGGAGTGATGAATGCCAATTTTCCCCCAAGGCCAAGTGGAATACCTTCTATGGCCCATGATGACCCGGAAGAATTCAGCGCCCCAGCTCTGGGTTCCCACAATCCTTTTCTTCTCTGCTAGATGTCAGAGAGGCTATCTCAGCCCAGTAACAGTGGAGCCCAAGAAGTCCATTCCTCTCTGGGATCCACTTCAATAAAGGGGTACTTCTCCCTGACACTGGTCTTGGCAAAGGTTTTTTGGATATGATACCCAAAGCACAGCAACAATGGCAAAAATAAATAATTGGGACTATGTTAAACTAAAAAGCTTCAGCACAGCCAAAGAAATAACCAACAAAATGAACGAGCAACCTATGGAATGGGAAAAAGCATTTGCAAACCACACTGATAGGGGGTTAATGTCCAAAATCTATAAGGAACTCATACAACTCTAGAGCAAAAAAACAAGCAATCCAATTAAAAAATTGGCAAAGGACCTGAACAGATATTATTACAAAGATATTCAAATGGCCATGGTACCTGAAAAGGTACTCAGCATCACTAATCATCAGGAAAATGCAAATCAAAACCACAATGAGATATCACCTCAAACCTTTTAGGATGGTTATATCAAAAAGACAAGAGGGGCTTCCCTGGTGGCGCAGTGGTTGAGGATCTGCCTGCTAATGCAGGGGACACGGGTTCGAGCCCTGGTCTGGGAAGATCCCACATGCCGCGGAGCAACTAGGCCCGTGAGCCACAACTACTGAGCCTGCGCATCTGGAGCCTGTGCTCCTCAACAAGAGAGGCCGCAATAGCGAGAGGCCCGCGCACCACAATGAAAAGCGGCCCCCGCTTGCCACAACTAGAGAAAGCCCTTGCACGGAAACGAAGACCTAACACAGCCAAAAATAAATAAATAAATTTAAACATGCATTGGTAAAGGCCTTTACAATATGAGGATTTTAGCTACTTCAGCATAATCTAGCCTATTCTGACTGGTAGAGAATCTCTGTCATCACTTTCTCTTAAAAAAAAAAAAGACAAGAGATAACAAATGCTAGCAAGGATGTGATAAAGGGGAACCTTTGTACACTGTTGGTAGGAATGTAAATTAGTGTGGTCACTATGGAAAACAGTATGCAGGTTTCTCAAAATAGAATTACCATATGATCTAGCAATCACACTTCTGGGTACATACCCAAAGGAAATGAAGTCACTATCTCGAAGAGATATCTGCACCCCTATGTTCATTGCAACATTATTTACAAAAGCCAAGATATGGAAGCAACCTAAATGTCCATCAATAGATGAATGGGTAAATAAGTGTGGTATACACACAGACACACACACACACTCTGGATTCATCAGTAGTTTGATTGATTCAGCCATTTGTGACAACATGGATGAAATGAGCACATGAGGCTAACAGAAATAAGTCTGACAGAGAAGACAAATTTTGAAAGATCTCATTTATATTTGGAATCTAAAAAGAACCAAAACAGAGAACAGACTGGTGTTTGCCCAGGGGAAAGGTGTGGGGAAATTGATGAAAGTGGTCAAGGGGTACAAACTTCCAGTTATAAGGTGAATAACTTGACGACTCTAGTTAATAATACCATATTGTATATTTTAAAATTGCAAAGAGTAAATTTTAAAAGTTCTCACCACACACACACAAAACTGTAACCATGTGAAGTGATGGATGTGTTAACTAACCTTATTGTGGCAACCATTTTGCAATATATACATATATACCACACTGTATACCTTAAACATATACAATGATCTATGTCAATTATATCTCAATAAAGCTGGGAGGGAAAAGGATACCTCTGAGACAGAGGGACAGTGAAATCTGAACTGGGTTCAAAACCTCCTGGCAAGTGTATGATTTTCAGTTTGGTCAGGAGCTGAAAAGAACTAAGTATTCAGTAGTCATGGTATTTCCAATTCACACATAGACTAAGACAGAATTTTTACAAAGTCTAAAACAATAATGATAATAATAAGCATTCAGATTCCCTAATAGACCCTCCATAAGTTTACATCAAAAAGTCTCTCTCCTTTTCAGGGGCTTCCCCGGTGGCGCAGTGGTTGGGAGTCCGCCTGCCTATGCAGGGGACATGGGTTCGTGCCCCGGTCCGGGAAGATCCCACATGCCGCGGAGCGGCTGGGCCTGTGAGCCATGGCCGCTGGGCCCGCGCATCCGGAGCCTGTGCTCCGCAACGGGAGAGGCCACAACAGAGAGAGGCCTGTGCACCGCAAAAAAAAAAAAAAAAAAAGTCTCCTTTTTGCCTAACAACTCTTCCCAGAGAGATGATGTGATAAACATACTATTTTTAGCCACAGGCTTGTTTGCTCTTATGGCCACGGTGATTACACTGTGATTATGTTCCCTTTTTTCTTCAGTTGCTAGGAAGCTCAAAGTCAATTTGTAGTCCACTCCAGCTGTCGTACAGGACTTTAATCGTCGGTAGCTATCTCAGTGGTTTCACAGCACCCCTAACATTACTTTCTTTTCATTCCATCATTTTCCCTTTTTGCAGCTTCTTCAGCTACTTTTCTTTTATCCCATTATAGACAATGTTATAAATTTACTCCAATCCTTTTTTTTTTTTTTTTTTGACTGCGTTGGGTCTTCATTGCTTCGCGTGGGCTTTTCTCTAGTTGCAGCAAGCCGAACTTGCAGAAACACACAAATTAATCAAATATTAAATTATGCCTGTCGTCAGTTCCTGACTCTGCTCCTTTTGGCACCTGACAAACTGAAGAAGTATAGTTGGGGACAGGTGCCCTGACTACCCTGAGAGCCCTTGACATGCTCCCTTATTAGAAATGCTCTAAGAAATTCAACTTCAGGATCAAAGCCATCTCTGATTTAAGCCCTAAAACCATCCCCACAAAATTAATTTATTCAGTCCTTTTAAAAAGTGGAATTAACATTTATTAAAAAACCAACTTTATGCATTGGTTTTAGATACAGACGTATAAGTTTTGACAGATGTATACATCTGGGGATCTATCACCCCGACCAAGATGTAGCAATTTTCCATTACTTCAAAATTGCCTTTCTGCTACTTTCCAGTCGATCCTTCACCCCCATGCCCTATTCCTACCACCACTTACCTATTCTCTATCATAAATTTGCTTTCCTTGTAGAATTTTATACAAATAGAATTGTACAGTATGTACTATTATGTGCCTGACATCTTTCATTCAGATTAATGTTTTTTTTAAAAAATATTTATTTATTTATGGCTGCTTTGGGTCTTCATTGCTGCGCACAGGCTTTCTCTAGTTGTGGCGAGTGGGGGCTACTCTTTGTTGTTTCGGTGGCTTCTCTTGTTGTGGAGCACGGGCACCAGGCGCGCGGGATCCAGTAGTTGTGGCATGCGGGCACAGCAGTTATGGCTCATGGGCTCCAGAGCACAGGCTCAGTAGTTGTGGCTCACGGGCCCAGCTGCTCCGTGGCATGTGGGATCTTCCCGGGCCAGGGCTCGAACCCTTGTCCCCTGCATTGGCAGGTGGACTCCCAACCACTGTGCCACCAGGGAAGCCCCAGATTAATGCTTTTAATTAATACATACATACTGATACATACATGTTGTATGTATCAGTTTGATTATTTCCATTGATGAGCAGTATTCCATTGTATGCATGCTCCACGTTTTGCTTATTTACTCATTTGTTGATGGATATTTGGGCTGATTCCAGTTTGGGGCTCTTATGAATAAAGCTGCTATGAACATTTACATAAAAATATCTTTGTGGACATATATTTTCATTTCTCTTGGGTAAATACCCAGGACTAGAATTGCTGGGTCATATGGTAAGTATGTTTAATTTCATAAGAAACTCCCAAACTGTTCTCCAAAGTGATTATACGATTTTACACTTGCTCTGGCAATGAATAAGAATTCTAGTAGTTTCAAATCCTTGTTAACACTTGATATTGTCAGTCTTTTAAAATTCTAGCCTTTTTAGAGACTGTGTCATGGTATTTCATTATGGATTTAATTTGCATTTCTCTGATGATTAATAATTTTGAGCATCTTCCATGTGCTTATTGGTCTTTTGTATATCTTCTTTTGTGAAATGCTTGTTCAAATCTTTTGCCTATTTTTTCATTGGACTGTCTTCTTATTGAGTTCTTTACATCTTCTGAATACAAGCCCTTTATGATGATCGGTAGATAGATATAGATCTCCACAAAATATTTGCAAATATCTGTATTTATATTTAATAATAGATATATTTCATATATTTGTGAATATAAATGCAGATATTTTATTTTTCATATATTTTTATATGCAATATGATATATATTTACATGTGTAACATTTATGATACATATACATTTTTAAATATTTTATCTCAGTTTATGGCTTTCCTTTTCATTTTCTTAATATTATCTGTTGAAGAGCAGAGCTTTCAGTTTTGAATAAATCCAATTTTTTTTTAAGGTGTGATTTTTGTGTCTTAAGAACTCTTTTCCTACCCCAAAGTCACAAAGACTTTCTCCTATGTTTTCTTCCAGAAGTTTCACAATTTTAGCTTTTTTATTTAGGTCTCTGATCAATTTTGAGTTAATGTTTGCATATGGTGTGACATAAGATTCTAGGCTTGTTTTTCTTTTTCCAAATGGACACCAGCATCATTTGTGGAAAAGACTATCCTTTCCCCCATTGAATTACGTTAGCATCTTTTTTGAAAATCAAAGGACCATATATATATGGTTCTATTTCCGGGTATTTTTTCCTGTTTCACTGATGGATATAACTACCGTTATGCCAATACAACACTCCTTGATTATTGCAGCTGTACAGTAAGTCTTGTAGTCAGGTAGTATAAAATCTCCAAATTTGTTCTTTTTCAAAGTAGTTTTGGCTGTTTAAGGTCATTTTGTATTTTTATATAAAGTTTAGAATCCACTTGTGAATTTCTATTTCTAAAAATGGCAGCTAGAATTCTTATTTGAATTGTGTTCATTGACTCTATTAACCAGTTTGGGGAGAACTGACATCGTAACAATGTTGACAATTTTAATCCACGAACACAAGTAATGAAAGGCTATATGATTTCTAAAGTGCTGGGTATTTAACAGTCCTGAGTGAACTTTCTGTTACTATACTTTTCATACGTATGCTTTATTTCTCACTGTATGTTTGATATTACATTATTATATTTAAGAAAGCACTAAAATTTGCTTTTTATTTTCTAAGTGGTGAAACTCTTTTATGGAGGTGTTCTTTAATTTTTCTCAGCAATGTTTTGTCATTTTCTGTATAGAGGGTTTGGATGCCTTTGCTAAATTTATACCTAAGTATTTCATCTTTTCTTGGATACTACTGTAAATAAATAAATGGTGTTATTTTTTAAAATTTATATTCCAACTCTGTTGCTAGTCTACAAAAATACAAATAATTTTTTTAAATTGAAGTATAGTTGATTTACAATGTTGTGTTAGTTTCTGCCGTACAGCTAAGTGATTCAGTTATACATAAGTATATTCTTTTCATGTTCTTTTTCATTATAGGTTAGTACAAGATATTGAATATAGTTCCCTGTGCTATACAGTAGGACCTTGTTGTTTATCTATTTTATATATAGTAGTTTGTATCTGCTAATCCTGAACTCCTAATTTATTAAATACAATTATTTTTTGTGTATTTGACGTTGTATTGAGCAACCCAGCTAACTCAGTTTTTATTTCTAATAGCTTTTGGCTGATTCTTTAGGATATCCTACATACATGGTCATGCCATCTGCAAATAAAGACAGCTTTACTTCCTGACTCTTGAATTAGTATGACTTTTTCTTACCTTATTGTACCAGACAGTATCTCCAGAAAAATACTGAATCAAAACTGTGAGAGTGGCTACCCTTTCCTTCTTGATATTATGAAAAAAAAATGTTGTCTTTCACCATTAAGTATGTTGTGCATTGTAGGTTTTTTTGTAAATGTCCTTCATATATGGAGAGGCTTATCTTTGCAGCTCATCTCTGAAGGCTCTGTGCTTATTTCTTTCTTCCTTCTTTTTTTGTGAAAGAGAGCTCCTTTTTTCTTTTAAGATTTTTAAATTTTATTATTTATTTATTTATTTTTGGCTGCATTGGGTCTTAGTTGCGGCGCGCAGGATCTTTTGTTGCAGCGTGCAGGTTCTTCCTTGTCCTGCGCAGGCTTCTCTCTAGCTGTGGTGGGCAGGTTTTTCCTCTTTTCTAGTTGTGACACACAGGCCCCAGGGTGTGTGGGCACTATAGTTGTGGCGCGCAGGTTCCAGAGCGCGTGGGTTCTGTAGTTTGCGGTACGTGGGCTCTAGGTGAGGCGTGCAAGCTCAGTAGTTGCGGTGCGCGGATTGCCCCACAGTATGTGGGATCTTAGTTTCCTGACCAGGGATCGAACCCGCATCCCCTGCGTTGTAAGGCAGATTCTTTACCACTGGACCACCAGGGAAGTCCCATCTGTGCTTATTTCTGAGGACACGTGGAACCATGAAACAGACCCTTTGGCCAAGATAGGAATGATATATTAGTTAGTAATTTATAATGTGCTATTTAAAGTCCAGAACTTCCCTAGGGACACCCTATATCAGCTTGTCTACATTGTTTATTGAAAATGTATAGACTGATGGCTTGAACCTGGTTTACTGTATACACAGCCCAGTTTTGGCTTTATGAGAGCAGAGAAAGGAAACTGACTTGGAATTTTTATGGCGGTTATTGGTGGGGGCAGAGTGAGGGTTTGTGAGCAGAGGGTAAAAGGTTTTGCATGGTTTGAACCTCCCACCAGCAAAAGAGGAGGGAGTATCTGCATTTTCTGTGGGCTTGTCCAGACGTGTAACACAAAGAGGGAGGACCGAGGCCTAAAAGCTGTCAGCAGTCAAACATCAAAAACTGGAATCATGGGCTTCCCTGGTGGCGCCGTGGTTGAGAGTCCACCTGCCCATGCAGGGGACACGGGTTCGTGCCCCGGTCCGGGAGGATCCCACATGCCGCAGAACAGCTGGGCCCATGAGCCACGGCTGCTGAGCCTGCGCGTCCAGAGCCTGTGCTCTGCAGCGGGAGAGGCCACAACAGTGAGAGGCCCGCGTACCGCAAAAAAAAAAAAACTGGAGTCAGACACACATGATGAATTTGTCCATATTACCTAAGTTGTCAAATTTAGTTATATAAAATTATTTATAATATTCCTTAATATCCCTTCAATTACTGTAGAATATGTAGTGACGTTTCCTCTTTCATTCTTCATATTGGCAATTTGTGTTTTCTCTTTTCTGCTTGATTGGACTAGCTATAGTTTTATGAGTTTATTTAGTCTTCCAAAGAACCAGCTTTTGGTTTTATTAATTTTATTTATTGCTTATTTGTTCTCTGTTTCATCAATTTTCTCTGTATTATTTCCATTCTTTACTTTTCTTTATATTTACTTGTGTTTCACTAGCTTCTTAAGATGAAAGCTTACATTGGTCATTTTAGAGCTTTCTTTTTGCTTCGAGCATTATTGAGTTATGATTGATAAATAAAAATTGTATATATTTTTATGTATAAAATCTGGTGTACAGGATGTTTTAATATACGTATTCATTGGGTTACCTTTCTTTTTTATTAATACAGGCATTTAAAGCTAAAAGTTTCCTTCCAAACATTGCTTTAGCTGCACTCCACACACTCTGACGTATTTTCATTATCATTCAGTTAAAAATATTTTCTTATTTCTCTTATGGTTTGTTCTTTGACCCATGGGTTGTTTAGAAAAGTGTCAGTTAATTACAAATATCTGGAGATTTTACAGGTTTCTTTTGTTAGTGATTTCTAGTTTAACTTTGTTGTGGTCCAAGAATATACTCTGTGTGAATTCAGTCCTTTTAATTTATTGAGATACTGTTAATGGCCAGCGTGTGGCCTACCTTGGTGAATGATCCATGTGTATTTGAAAAGGATGAGTATTCTGCTGGAGTTGGGTGGAGTGCTCTACAAATGGTGAAAATTTAGACTGAATGGTCAAGAAGGGCTTTTCAGGGACAGTCATAGTTAAAATGTGTAAATGACAAAAAGGAACCAACTAGGTAGAGACCAGGGTAAGGGCAGACTGGACCGAGGGAGTGGCTGGCACAAAGAACCTGAGATGGGAGGTGGGTCCTATAATAACTGCCATCAGAGAACAATAACCTCCACACAACTCATGCTCACTCAGGTTTTGGAGAGCTGCTGTCACACCTGGACTGGTGGTGCTTTATATCCATGGTCCTCCTTTCTCCCCTGACTAGAAGCCAGTGGAATTGAAGAGATCCGCATCCAGTTACCCAAGAGGTGGGCCTGCCTCTGGTCTTTGCCTCAGTTATGATTTCAAGGCAGCTGCCTTATCTCAAGACTCACTAAAATAACAATAAATCTAAAATAACAATAGCAGTTATCACATATTGTACAGTACCAAACACACACACAGTAGACTCCGCTTAATCCTCACAACTACCTTACGAAGTAGGTATCATTAGTCCTTTCACACTGTAAGGAAAGTGAAGTTCAGTGAGGCTGAGGAATTCTCCCAAGTTCAGGTAGCTAGAAGAGGCAGAGTTGGGTTTTAAGCCCAGATAGCTCTGACTCTAAAGCCCATGCTTTTAACCATTAGACGCCACTGCCTCTCTTCACCCACCCGCCATGTCAGTTGTGACCCTGAACCCCTGTCTCAGTTCCAGTCTTGATGCTGTCAAGTTTCTCAGCACACTGAGCATGGAGCCCTGCCTTGCTCCTGCTGATTCTCCCGGTCTGGACACAAACACATGACGGGAACCTGCTCTATCCTGACATCCCCAATCCCACTGCCCACTTCACTGTGTGATGCTGGCCTGCAGCTGGATGTCCCAGGGCTACAGCAGGGGCTGTGAACACTTTACCATACCAGTAGGATTCCAGTTTTTGCCTCCTGGCCTTGGCCTCCCTGACTAGGGCCTGGGTCCAGTTCCAGGTCTTGGCCTCTCACCCACAGCCTCACGCTGCTGTGGCTCACTACACTCCACATCTGAAGGACACACACTGCCCCTCAGCTTCCACCTTCTACTGGGGTTCTGTGATGTTTACATTCCTGAGACTTATGGGGACTCCATTTGACTTCACACCTTGAACATCATCTGCAGCAGTAGACACCCAACCATTTTCATCAGAAACCCCATCAGCATAACATTTCTGCACCTGTGCCCCTAATATACGTACATTTAATTATATGTAAATCAGAGACACGTACTATTGTACCAGTATATTATATACTTCATAAGGCACAATAATATGGAAAGTGTTATATATGGAAAATGTTAAATTTTAAAATATAGCACTCTCTAATATATGTTTAATATTTAATATATATAATATACATTGCAATATTTTCCACCTTAAGAATTCCACCTTAAGAATACGTGTGTGGGGGCTTCCCTGGTGGCGCAGTGGTTGAGAGTCCGCCTGCCGATGCAGGGGACACAGGTTCGTGCCCCGGTCCGGGAGGATCCCACATGCCGCGGAGCGGCTGGGCCCGTGAGCCGTGGCCGCTGAGCCTGCGCGTCCGGAGCCTGTGCTCCGCAATGGGAGAGGCCACAACAGTGAGAGGCCTGCGTACCGCAAAAAAAAAAAAAGAATACGTGTGTGGGACTTCCCTGGTGGTGCAGTGGTTGAGAGTCTGCCTGCCGATGCAGGGGACATGGGTTCGAGCCCTGGTCCGGGAAGATCCCACATGCCGTGGAGCAACTAAGCCCGTGTGCCACAACTGCTGGGCCTGCACTCTGGAGCCCGTGCTCCACAACAAGAGAAGCCACTGCAATGAGAAGCCCATGCACCGCAACGAAGAGTAGCCCCCGCTCGCCACAACTAGAGAAAGCCCATGCACAGCAACGAAGACCCTACACAGCCAAAAATAAATTAATTAATAATAAAAAAAAAACCTGTGTGTGTGTGTTGTGAGAGTTTTATTTTCTCATTCTTTAACACTTCTTATATTTTGTACGTATAATGTATATACACACTAATATTTTCTATACCAAGGATTTTTTTGTGGTTCATGTGAAGGGTACACCCTCCTCTGGAGACCCCTTAACCACAGGATCCAAATCAAGCCCCTCAGAAGCTGTCCTGGCTCTCCGCAGACAGACCTGCCACCTTCTCCATGCTGACCCAGAACTCCGCCTCTGTCAGGCAGCCTTCCCCATTACTCCCCTCCATCCCAACACATGCTTTGGAGTCAGAACCCCTAAGGTTAACTACAGATGGCTGCTTACCAGCTGTGGGACCATGGACAGTGTATGCAACCTCTACAGGCCTCAATTCTCACCTGTAAAATCGGAACAATAGCATGAACTTCTCTGGTGGTTGTGAGGACAGAAAGAGGAAATACCTAGAAGGCGGCCTGGCCCAGAGACGGCGGTCAACAGCTGATGACCATCACCATCGTTTTGCCAGGGGGCTCACTACTGCCTGCAGGTGCTATTTATTCCGATCTCTGCTGCCCTGCTGAGGGCTCCTTACCTTCTAGTTCAAGGGCTACCTTTCCTGACCGCTCCAGCCCTCTTGGCCTCCTCCATACTCTCTCTCCTCTGGCATTCCCCCCAACCTTCTGCAGTTAGGCCCGGGTATCTGCAGGTTGCCAGTTAACCATTTCTGTCTACTCTCACTTCCCCATCCAGCTTACTGCTCCAAAAGGGCAGGGGCCAACAGAGGTCCTGCTCCTGGGTGCTCACCACAGGTGGCAGGTGCTCAGGCAAAGCAGATGAAGCAGACATGTGCCCTCAGACTGCATGACTCTGGAGTCTTCCTGAACCACCACCTCCTGGCATTTTGTCACCCTTTGTCCATTAGCTGAAATCACAAGGTTGCATCTGCTGTCCTATGAAATCCCACAGGCTCCTACAGAAGAGGCCACTCTAACCAGACACGCCAGCAGATTCTGCCAAGCTGGGATCAGCATCTAATCACGTTTCCATCACAACACAGTGAGAAACATGTGACTGGCCCTTAGCAACAGTTTCTCAAGAAAGCTACCCCTATAGAGAGCTCATTAAGTTAACTGAACAAACGTGAGGCAAAAGCTAAAAACAGACCTGTGCTGTCTGAAGCCTCATGCAGCACGTGGCAGAAGCTGGAAAGGGCAAGGATGGAGCCTGGCTCCCAGGAAGAGCAGGGAAAGAAAAAAAAATCTGCTGGGCAGGCAGCCCCTGGGTGGGTCCCTATCCCTGAGAAAGAAGAGAGCTCTGGACTTCCTCCTGGGGCTGAAGACCCTTTGGTGAGGCCAGACCAGCCCCACCCTGCCCCGTCCCCCAACACACACAGACAGCTGCTCCCAGGTATGAAAAGCTCTCCTCCACTCCCTAACCCCTAAGTCATTTGGAACCCAGGGCAGGGTAACACCAGGAACTGGCTTTGAAGAGCATCTTAAATAGTGAAAATTTAAAATTAAAATTCATTTCAATTCAGTAAACCTCAGGCACTTACTATGTGTTCTGGGTGACAGTCCTCACTCTTAAGAGGTTTACAAGGACAGATAGGTTATGTAACAAATACCCACAACTCAGGATAACACACAGTAAATGCTCTAATGGGGGAGCAGGAAGAGCATTCTGGGAGCAGAGAGGAGAAAGGAGGAATAATACTGAAGGCGGACAACAGGTAATCAGCGAGGGCTGCATGGAAGAGGCAGTACTTGTCCTGGGGCTTGGCTCTTGACTCCTGGAACCTGTGAGTTGTCTTCCTCAGGGCTCAACTGAATTCACCAAGTACTGGTTAAGTGGTTAAATAAGAAGGTATTCCAGGAGTATGGTTATTGCCTATGCCTTGGTTGCCGAGGGTAGACTGGAAATGCTGCAGCTTCTTTTGTCTTTGGGGAACCTGTTCAATGGGGTTAGAGAGACTGAAACCTCAGAGAGCAGACACCAAGGACGCTGCTCCCTTGCATCCTTTGCTAGTTGTCCCCCTTCCTCATGGAGACCAGTGGGGTAAAATAGACTCCTTGGGTCACTTTGATGTAAACATAGGAAAGCAAACTGGGGCAGCACACACCTGTGAGTTATGGCTTTTAAAATAATTTTGAAATGCAAAACAGTCTCAGCTACCTTCACTGACTGGTTGCCTTCAAGCAAAATCAGCACAAGGGGTTAATACTATTTCCCTTTGCCTGGAGTATATAAAAGGCAACCTTCCTGTATTAAAGGAGCAGCAAACCTGGAAAGAGGAGAAAAGAGGGATGTTTTCCACCCCTGACATTCTGTATGTTTCAAAAGAACTCAAGACAGCAGGTGAAGGAGTAGGCAACTTTAACCTGAAGGTCTTAGCAGCCCATCGCATTAGGAAACATGTCAGAAAAATACCCCCCCACACACAAATGCACCTACGTACACACTCAGAGAGGGAAATTTCAAGAGTGCCTAGAGTTTAAAGCATAGAACATCAGACATGCAGGCCACCAGAGCTTGGGTCAAAAATCTCTGGCTCCACCGCAGCTGGTGAAGGTGTAGAAGCAAGGGTGGGAGCCGCTGTGGGATGTCAGCAGTAGGAATTCAGCTCTCATTTTCAAAGTCACCAGGAGGCTCCATCCCTAGAGGCAAACTCTTGAAAGGAGGGGGCTCACACCTGCTTCAGACAGTCACACTCAAAAGCAGGGATACATGCCTGTGGTTTTCTCTCAGACACACAGACGACATAAAAGTTGTGACAAAGGGGTCTGTGAGGCCTGGAGACTGTGGCAGGGCTCTTCAACGAGAAAATGTGCACCGTAAAGCACTATACCAGGGGTCCCCAACCCCCGGTTCCCGGACCAGTACTGTTAGGCACCAGGCCACACAGCAGGAGGTGGGCGGGCGAGCTTTCATCTGTCGCTCTGCATCACAGCCTGAACCATCCCCCCCCCACCCCCCACCGCCGTCTGTGGAAAAACTGTCTTCCACGAAACCGGTCCCTGGTGCCAAAAAGGTTGGGGACCGCTGCTCTATACAAACGTTAGGATATAGTGTTTAAGGAAATTAACATCAACATTACTTCAGTGGGAATGAGTAACTGTCGTTCCCAGCCTCCGAGGAGCTAGTGCTGTTTGCCTCACTCCCACCCGCCTCACTGAAAATTAATCAGTTCATTTATTTATTCCTTTACTCGATTCATTCAATACATGCCGTTGAGCCCCGAATACATGCAGATGCCCTCAAGAAATTCGCAGCCTGGTAAATATGTTCCAAAGGTACTAGTTACACCAAATGCATAGAAAAGGTCTGAAAAGAAACACGCCAGAAGTGGCTTCCTCTGGGGAGGGGAGCAGGATGGGGGTATTAACTGAATTCTTTACCAGTGAAAGACTCAACCAAAGCACTCAAGTGTACCTCTGATTTTTGAAAAATGACGCCTCTGTAAGCTACCTTTTCATGTGCAACAAAATGAAAAAAATTTGATCTTGGAATAAGCTGCTATTTCAGTGAGTCAGAAACTTCCTGAAATAGACATGACCACTGCTGGCAGCTGTTCCCAGCTGAGTGAATTCACTCCTGAGTGAATGTCCCAACCTGCAGGTTGCAAGAGCACCAAACAACTTTTAATTATGTCCTACTTCACACTGTCCGCTTGGAGGCCAAGCAAGTTCTGCTTCACGTGAGTGGAGCTCCTCGGGCTCATTTTAGTTCCATTTTCAACTTCCCGTTGACCCCAATTCCTCTCTGGCCCCAGGAGTTAAGAGGAACACACTGGAACTGTGTTCCAGCTACATAAATTCTAGGCGTCAGAATGGCCGTGCATGCTGACAGTCATTTACCCTGTCCCTGGGCCCCCCAGTTCCTGCTGTCCTGCCCTTTCAGATGACCACAGGGTCTGTCAGCCCTCTCAGGTGGGCAAGGCCAGGGGCTGCTGAAAAAGGTCCCTTAAGAGGGTGTCCCAGACCACCCAGCCATGCATGCTGGCTCACGGTGCCCACTCCCCACTAGAGGACATGGGGAAGAAGACTTCCTAAGTGTCCTCTGAGAAGTTTTAAACAAGCAGAAGCCACTTAAACAATGAATGGTAGAATTAACATATAATTCATTCGTTCTCAGAGTATAGTCCCAAGGCCGCAGCATCAGCACGCCCTGGGAACTGGGTAGAAATATAAATTCTCAGGCCCTGCCCCACACCTACTGAATCAAAAATTGGAGGTGGGGCGCAGCAAACTCAGTCTCATCAAAGGCCCTCCAGGGGAGTCTGGTGCAGGCTGAAGTGTGAGCAGCACTAATATAATTATCTGAAGCTGTGATGAGAAATGACTGGTTCCCTTTACCTGAAAATCATAGAAACTGCTCAGTTTAAGTGCCTGCCTCAGAGAGTGTGTGTGAGTGGTCACTGCCTCAGACTTAATTCTACAGATGAGCTAAGTTATTTGAGGATGTGAGAATAAGAGTTATATTAGTCTGCTAGGGCAGCCATTACAAAATGGCACCAGGGACTGGGTGGCTTAAACAACAGACATTTTCTCTCTGATCTAGAGGTTGGAAGTCCAAGATCAAGGTGTCGGCAGATTTGGTTTCTCCTGAGGCATCTCTCCTTGGCTTGCAGGTAGCCGCCCTCTCGCTGCCTCTGCAGAATGGTCACCCCTCCATACATGCATGCCCCTGGCATTTCGCTATGCATCCTCATGGCCTCATCTTATAAGGGCACCATGTTGGATTAGGGCCCACCCTAACAGCCTCATTTTAACTTAATCACCTCTTTAAACCCAATCTCCAAATACTGTAACATTCTGAGGTACAGGAGGTTAAGAATTCAATGTATAAATTTGGGGGGATACATTTCAGTCAGAACAAGAGTCTTCTCAAAATGGACCGTTCTATCAGTTTTCACCAGTCCTGTCTGAAACACTTTCCCAGGGCGTGTGGGACCAAGGAGAGGATGACTGGATTCTCTTTCCTTCTCCTTGGCTCCCTCATCCCCTCACACTGCTTCAGGCCTGTCCACTACAGGCCCAAAGACCCCTGGGAAGGACAGCCATGCCATCGGCTGAGAAGCAGACAGGAAGAGGAGGAAACGGAGGGGGAAGGGGAAAGAAGAAGGGAGAAGAAGAGACTGAAAAAAAAGAAAGGAGGACAAAGGGTGAAAGCATTAATGAGCTCTGCAGGGAGAGGCCTACCTGCCTTTGTTTCCAGAATCAGAGATTCTAACCCCACCCAATTTGGAAGGCCAACCAGGGAGCCAGACCAAACCTATATCCCTTATGAACTGGGTGGTCTTGGGTCAGCCATTTACACCCTTGATATCTCTGCTCATTCATTTATTGTCTGGTTCATTCGTTTGTTCACTAGTTTATTCGATCGTCCATCCTACAGAATAAGAATTGGCTTTAGACACTGTCCTAGGTATTATTCCTTGTTGGTCAAATGGGAATAATAATCCCAATTTGCAGAGTTGTTAGGAGGATATGAGACAAACACCTAGCAGAGTGTCTAACCTTTTCGTGACTGGTTTGTGACTCTCTCCTCACGTGAATGTAAGCCCTTGAGGATAGGGACGTGGTGTGTGTTTGTTCTCTCTGTCTCCCCGCACCTGGAGAGTGACTGGTGCTCAATGGACATTTGAGGAAGGAAAGAAACTTGGGATGAGGTGGGGAGAGAAGAAAGTGAGGCAAGCACGGCACGCTGAGTGCCCACTACCATTGCTTCTACCTCTTGGGATGGCCCAGATCCTGAGGAGTCCTGAGGACAGAGTCACGTTAGCACCAGATCTTGGAACCTCACCACTTCCCTCCTTCCTCAGCAAGGCTTCTGGGAACAGAAGGCTATACTTCTGAAGACATGAGGGATCCCAGGTCAGCTGTAGACCAGTCCACAAAGCAACTGAATTTGTCACCAGTGAAGCCCATTAACAATTCCCGGGAAATAAAAATAGAATCTGGGTAATAAAATAAAGTCTAACCTTTTTTCTTTTCCTTTGCGCTTGTCTAGTTTCATTCGAAGTGCACCCGACTCTTCAGACCAGAGATCCTAGTGTGAAACTGCGGCGCCCAACACCTCAGCTCGACAGGCCGTGTGCGCGAGGGCTACGCCCGACACTGCAATCCAAGATGGCGGCAGGGGCGGGCAGCGCGCAGAGACGCTGCGCCCCGCACGGCGATCAGGATCTGCGGCCGTGAGCATTGCAGCTGCGTGAGAACTCCGCCCCCTCCCTCCCCCCACCCCACTGACGCAGATGAGAACGCTACTGAGCAGCCCACAGCCTGTGGGAAGAGCATGTGCTCTAAATCAGTAGCTCGCACCTCTCTGTCCTCCGATCAAAGAAGAAAGCTTTCCGTTGCTTCTGAACCAAACTTGGTCTCATTCTATCGGCTCAAACGACACTGAGCAGGAGAATCCTTGTTGGGGACTGACTCTGGTGGGTCCATGACAAAATTTCTCTTTGACGCTCTTCCAACTTCACCCCCGCTTCCTATACCCCTTACTCCTGATGCCCACAGGCTGCTGGGGCCCCGCACGCTGAGGGAAAAAGGGAGAGGGTGAGGTCAGAGCTCTGAACTCTCCCACACTATCCCCTTTGCACTTGCCAAGGCTCGTGTCCCTTCTGATAATTCCAGACATCTGGCCTGTGGAATGAACTGAAGAACAAATTCTCACCGTGGTGTAAGAAACATGGTAGGATGGTGTGTTACCCCTCCCAAGGGTCCTTGCCCTGCCGCCGGGCTTGTGCTTTAAGCCACAGACAGTAATTACAGAAAGTTAGCACTGGGAGGGATCTTTTTTTTTTTTTTAATTAATTTATTTATTTTTGGCTGTATTGGGTCCCCGTTTCTGTGCGAGGGCTTTCTCCAGTTGCAGCGAGTGGGGGCCACTCTTCATCACGGTGCACGGACCTCTCACTATCACGGCCTCTCCTGTTGCTGAGCACAGACTCCAGACGCGCAGGCTCAGTAGTTGTGGCTCACGGGCCCTCTCCTGTTGCTCCGCGGCATGTGGGATCCTCCCAGATCAGGGCTCGAACCCGTGTCCCCCGCATTGGCAGGCAGACTCTCAACCACTGCACCACCAGGGAAGCCCCGGGAGGGAGGGATCTTACAGACCAGCCAGCCCAACCCTTCATCTCCAACAGCCAGTTGCAGCCCCACAAAAGCATAAAACCTAATACTGAGCCCCTGAACAGAATGTCTCTTTGTGACTCCCTGAACCCCAATTTCTGAATAAGCCAGGCTGTTGGTGCTGACATACATTTTTGGCTTGGCAGAGACAAGTGAAGAAATTCTCTGTTCCATCTCGTTGCCTTCTCAGTGTCCTCAGATACTGCCAGGTATTGTCCTATTCTCACCTCTAATTTGACAAGAATTAATTTCCTGATACCTGCGGCTCTCCCGAGAAACCAGTCCCACGACCAGAGCCGTCAGGCTGGACCGCCGTGACACCAGCCCACCCAAGACCTTAGACCCCCAACTCCCCTCCTCTCACACACACTTCCTTTGGACTCTAAGAGAAAACAGAGTTTGCCTTCCTTCTTCTTCGGGCAGAAATTGCCATAATGGGGAGACAGCCCCTTCCAAAGCTGTTTTTATCATTCAAAATTTGAGAGCCTGTGTTTCCTGCATCTTAGCAAAGGAGGTGGGGAGTTAAAAGGCAGGTCCTGGCCTTCTCTGTCCTGGGCCCCAGGCTAAACGGAGAGCTGTCCCAGCACAGAGGGAGCCACGCTAGGCCTGTGCCTGCAACATGCATCCCCAGCACAGAAGCTAAACACAGAGCCGAGACAGGAAGAGTCTCTGCTTCATTTCCACAAACTCAGCAGCAGCAGAAGTGGACTAATGCTGAGGTGAATGAACGCCTTTCTTCAAGGTTCTGTGTAGGGTCCTAGCAATGCATTCATACATCATGTTTTTGTAAACTGTGTAGATATTTTATAACCTCAGTGAAGACTTTCCCTTCTGCCATCCCCTCCAACATACTCTTGTAGAGTGATGGAGACATTCTGGGCATGAGTTAAGGAGAAACAGAGTAAGGAATATGGGTTTCATGGGACATTTTGTGGTCCACAGTTATTTCCATGTCTTGTTAGATTATTGCTAGCCACCCTGAGGAAGGGCTTCCAGGAAATCTTCCACTGCCCACTGGGCATTCTCCTCTGCCCTCCTGACACAAATGTGGAAGGCCAGGGGCTGTGTAGCAATGCGAGCACACACTGGAAGAGTGGGGTATTGAAGGAGAATCAAGGTCTGGAATGTATGAAGCCAAAGGCAAGTCTGTGGAAAATTCATCCACTTCTTACAGCTCACATATGAAAGAAATTTGATAGCAGTTTTCAAACATCTGACAACAAGCCTAAACATTTACATGGCATTGCCAATGAAAAGTTGTGAAGCTGGAAGAAAGTTTGCTAAAATGTAATAAGAAAAAATAGTCCAGGTTTGATCAGCCAAGTCAGAGGAAAGATGAAGTATCTTTCTCTTCTCTCCATTAAAAATATACTACACTGGGCTTCCCTGGTGGCGCAGTGGTTGAGAGTCCGCCTGCCGATGCAGGGGACACGGGTTCGTGCCCCGGTCCGAGAAGATCCCACATGCCGCGGAGCGGCTGGGCCCGTGAGCCATGGCCGCTGAGCCTGCGCGTCCGGAGCCTGTGCTCCACAACGAGAGAGGCCACAACAGTGAGAGGCCCGCGGACCGCAAAAAAAAAAAAAAAAAAAAAAAAAAAATATATATATATATATATATATATACACTACACTGAGAGTTAAATAACTGTAAGAATCAGGGACAAATAATTATAAGCCTTTATTTTATTAACCCAGAAAAACTACAAGTAATGACTTTCTCTATTCAGCTAACAACTTGGCTTATGGTTTATTTCTGAAGGAGAGATCATAAAGAAGATTGTTTAATGACTGTAAATCAATGTTCAAGAGAATTCACTTACTCATTCAACAAACATTCACACACCACCTACTATGTTCCGCTGTATTCAATACAATTTTACAATAGTGAAAAAGAAAAAAAAACTACAAAATCATTGTCATATGAAGAGGTGATCAAAGAGTATGCAAGGAAAAGATAAATAAATAAATGAAGGGAATAAAGCATTATAAGGGTGTTTCAAAGTTAATTAAAATAGCATATTGTTGGGCTTCCCTGGTGGCACAGTGGTTAAGAATCCACCTGCCAATGCAGGGGACATGAGTTCGATCCCTGGTCTGGGAAGATCTCACATGCTGCAGAGCAACTAAGCCTGTGCGCCACGACTGCTGAGCCTGCGCTCTAGAGCCTGCGAGCCACAACTACCAAGCCTGCGTGCCACAACTACTGAAGCCTGCGCGCCTATAGCCCGTGCTCCACAACAAGAGAAGCCACCACATTGAGTAGCCCCCACTCACCGCAACTAGAGAAAGCCCACGCACAGCAACGAAGACCCAACACAGCCAAAAATAAATAAATTTTAAAAATTAATTTTTTAAAAAACGTTAAAAAATAAATAAAATAGCATATTGTTTGAATTTTATAATGTTTGTGTTATATTTGATTTTTTTGTGTTTTCTCATTATAAATAGATACTTTTATACCTAACTTTGTAATGTGTGTTTTTGTTTTTAAGAGGACCTCCAAAACTATGTAAGCTTCATGCCCCAGATAACCTGGATGGAGCCCTGTCAGGGAGTCACTAAGGAAATAATTTGAACCCACTATAAAGAAGTCAACCATGTAAGGACAACAATGACATTCTCCCTGCGGCAACCCTAAACAGCTATGCCATATAAATAAGGCAACTGAGCACAGAGACGCTTTGGGTTCATAAGGAATAGAGAGTTACATGGTTAAAGGAAATGTTCTCACTTGGGGGTAGATAATGCACATTAACTTGTGCGTTGGTGCAATGTGAGTTGATACAATGTGAGTTGTGAGTCGGTAGTTGGGACTTCAAAAGGAAGGCAAGCCCCAGTGTCAAGTGAACTCTGCCCCTGGTTCTGGAAGACTGGAGCTGGGCTGTCCCTGATGGGAACAGGGAATTGTGTCCCCCTGCAAGGATGCATCAGAGAACTGGGGCTTCCCCTGACCTCACTCAGAGGAGGGGAAGACTCACATCTCTGGGATGAATCTCCTGCCCACTAGTCTGAGCCTTATAATGTGCTTTTAATTTATAAAGTGCTTTTAATCTCCTGAGTCTACCTTGAGAGCTCATTGTTATTGACTTTGGTTTTTTCCCTTTCTTTTCAAGTTATTTTATGTTTGGAGAAATGAAACATCAACAAAAAATCAACATGCTTCTGTAGGGTGGAGGGTGGCTAGAGCCCAGGCTTGTGCTGGAGGAGGACTGGGACTTTCACGGGGCCCTGAGGAAGGTTCAACGTGACAAATGTAACCAGTGCAACTAGCATCCAAACCCAAGAAGCCTAACTTCCGACTCTGCACCAGGGAGTGTGTGTTCCTAACAGCCTCCCTCACCTATCTGGCCTTCCATATGCATCACTTCTGGTACATATTTTCTGTGGAAGAGAATGCTAGGTGTATGCCATTATTCATTCTTGCCATCTTATAAAAGAATAGAATTTTAGGCAGTTCCCACTGTATGCCCAGCCTCCCTTGCAGCTAGGCACAGCCATGTGCCTAAGTGCTGACCACAGTCACGTAAGATGAAATAATGGGAACAAATTCCAGATGGTGCCCTCGAAGGGAAGGAGACTGCTTTCCCCTTCCCCTTCTCTCTTGCCCAAAGCTGGAACGCAGACCTGGTCATTGGTGGTAGAGCAGCTTACATCACAAGATGGAAGCTGGGTTTTGAGGGTGGCAGTGCGCTGAGATGAAAGGAGCCTGGTGTCCACCACCATGGAGCCACCACACAGCCCTGGACTGTGACGTAAGAGAAATAAACTTCTAGCTTGTTTTGTCCACGCTTGTTCCAGCCTTTGCTGCAACACCCAAACTTGCATCCTATAGTATCCTTTCCACCAGGCAGTGTAATACAACTGGTTAGAGCCAGCCTCTGGAGTTAGACAGATCTGGGTTCAAATCCTGGCTCCATCACAGAGGATGGCTCTGGTTCTTTTCTGGTAATTGCTATTCATCTTCTTTGACAGCCACTTTGTAGACCTTCCTAAGGGACAATTATTCATACGCCATATATACTCAGCACAGTATGGGCTCGATGGTTGAGCCCAAAGACTCATACTGTTGGGCTCAAATCCTAGATCCATATGTTCCAACTATATTACCTTGAGCAGGTTACTTAACCTTTCTGTGCCTCAATTTCCCCATATGTAAATGAGGATACTAATAGTGCCTCCCTCATAGGATTTGGTGAGAGGTAAGAGAGATGACAGCTACCCACTATGAATGCAGAGCAGACCCAGCTTCCTAAGACTTAAAGATCCCTGGCACAGGACCTGGTATATGATAAGCATTCAATGAATGTTAGCTGTTGCCGCTGCTTATTATTGTTTTTATTATCCCCAGGCTGAGCACAGAGCTTGGTGCCTAAGAGGTAAATGCTTTCAAAAGGATGAATGAATGAAGATCTAAACCATATTCTGTGGAGTGGAATAAGTCACAAAATAAACCAAATACCAAGGTGAGGTGTTTTACCCCAGATTGATCACTGCCCATCGGTGTCTGTCAGAGACACCTCAGTCTGCAAACCCTCACAAGAGCCCCTCAAGCTTGAAATGAAGGGTTTCAGTGTTGTTTACGCTAAATCAAAGCTTAGACTATGGCTCCCCATGGATCTTGTCGATAGCGGGGATCTCGTACAGCCCTGGGGGATTGTCCACGAAACGCAGATGTCCAGGCCACTTTTACTCTGGGTATTGACCCCTGCTATTTGGTGCAACCATAAGAATCTGTGATTCTTATTCAAAAAAGGTGAGTGTAATTCTCACCAGTGATGAAGCTGCAGTAAACTATCTCAGTCCAGGTGTTCATGAGGAACTGACCCTGGGTGGGGCATCACTTCTGGTACAGCCCTGCTTGGGCACCAGAAGCCAACTCCACAGAGTTCCTCCTCCAACAGACAACACCACGGTTTCTAAAGAAACAGGGACTGACTTGAATGAGGCAGTTGGCCTGGACTCCACAAGGCCTGAAGGTCTCTGCTCAGAGAGCTGGAGTCGACCAGAGGCACAGCACAGAATCAGACCCCTGGGTTTGCCGTTCACATTCTGGATCCATTACTAGTTATATGGTCAAATTTCTCTCTCTGAAACTTGATGTTCTCATCTGTCAAATGGATATAATAACGGTATCTACCTCACCGGTGGTTGTAAGAAGTAAATTAAACAATGTGAAAAGCGTATAACAATGCCTGGCACATAGTAAGGCCACAATAAATGTTTACTATTATTCTTGCTGTTTTTAGTTTTTGGCTGGGGCGCACAGCCAGACGCAGTGGTCTGTGGGTTGTGGTGTGGTTTGCCCTCCTTCCTGCTTCTGCGCCTGACCCAGGCCATCCCTCCAGCCCAATGACTCTGCTGGCTCCATCCTGACCACCAGACAGTGGCCCCACTGGACCAGCTGTCACTGGGAACACATCCCCAAATCTCACCTCCTGCCTCAGGTATGCCCTGCTGTGGTTTTAAGTTAAAAGCAAATGGAAAAGAGATATTTCAAAGCATTTTATAAATTACACTTGAAGTAACAATCCAGTTGGGCCCAGCCTGGTCAGCACTGTTTTTCTCTTTTCTCCTCAATTCTTTCCCCTCAGAGACCTGAGGGCAGATTGTTCTGGAGGAGGGGACTTTGCCAGGTGACCCCTCTATTACAGTGTGGGCAGGTTGGTGCAGGGGGCCCCCGGGGGCACTGCCAGGCGCTAGCTCATCCACGAAGGCTGCCAGCTTTTCTAAAGTTCTTTATCAGTGTTTAACCCAGAGGTCCGTCCAGGAACAGTATTCCTCCTCTTAGCCGGCCAACAGGATTGTATAAGGCAGGGAAATACTGCCACCTGTTGGTCATCCAGAATCCCTGTTTGAGCACAAACATTTCCCTGTACACCCACTTTGTAAATATTACTCTAGCCTTTTACTCGTGCTAGATACTTAGTAAATTCAGTATCTTATGTTTCTGCCCAATGTGTCCATTTTACACAAATAGACCTAAAAATTAGTAAATAGACTTTAAAATGGCCTGTCAATACCAGCTCCCTATTCTCAAAATCACCTCTGCATAACCAGGTGTCCATTTCATATACAGTAATCTACAGTTGGGCTGCAACACCGCCTGCATCCACGGGTTCTGCATCCCACAGCAGGCAGACTGTGAGAGACTGGAGCAACTGCAGTATCCTCTGGGGGTCCTGGAACCAATGCTCAGCAGACACCGAGGGATGACAGTGCACTTATGAAAGTTTTGTAGGATCAGAGGAGTAAGGGAGTCTAGAAGTTCAAGTTCGGAATTCTGGGCTCTGTCCTTGTCTGGCCATTGATTAGCTGTGGGACTGGGCGAATGCCTTCCCCTCACAGGCGCTCTGGTGGGTGGGGTAAGCAGGGACTTCCAGCTCCAATACTATATGGTTCTGGGTACCTAATAACATGTAATGGGAAGGCACTGCAAGTGAATTTTCTGAACTAAGCATAACATCAAAAATTATATTGCAAAAATTCTATTTAAAAAAAATGAATAGAAAGAGTTCTCTTTGAGGCCTTCCCCAGTGGGTCATTACCACCCTGCAACAATTAATTGGGCCTGCAGAAAAGAGGCGCCTCCAAGCAAGAGAATGACTGTGGAAATGGTTGTGTGTCCATTCTCCCTGCGTTTGTCTAAATGGTTCCCCTCTCGACCTTTCAAACAGAGAGTGGGGTGTGCTCAAACCACCCTTGGCTGCCGCCGCCACTAGGAGCCCAGATCCCCCAAAGAGCGCAGCAACTGGGGCTTCCCCACATGGGGAACCCCTGGGGTCATCAGCCAGAGACTGGCAGTAAGGGATCCCTCCTTACTGCCCAGGACACCTGTGTACAGGGCCCTGGGGCTTTGAGGGTTTGTGGCACAAGTTAGGACTTTTTCTCACACCCGGTAAACACAGGACATTGCAGGTTGGACAGTCAGCCTCAGAAATGGAAGAACAAAGGGGTTTCAGAGGTACATGTACAGTCCTGATTTGTCACATCTTCAAATAAAAACTTGTTACACATTTGCTAAAATAAAAAAATCAGTTATAAATTACAGTAATAAAAAGAACCTTATCCCGTAAAATTTTCAAATTTCTCGTTAAACACATCTGTTAGTTTTTAAATGTGCTTACTTATTTCAACTAATTCATCCTTAGATGTCCTATCTCAGAATTGGGCTTGGGTTAGTCTGTGCCTCAGACTCCAGTGTTTCCAATCATTAGAATAGCTTGTCAGCCACACCTGCCAACAGCAAATCTCTTTCCTCAGTTAAGCCCCACCCAGTGATGACCTGAGAATTTGAGGCATAACCTCCCCAGATGAGAGTCTCTGTTTCACAGTTCCCACCTTGTCTCTCTAAGTCCCTGTTAAGTAACTTTTGTAGCCCTCAGAGCAGTGGTAGGCTGGTAAATGTTGAATAGCCACAGCACCCACCCGCTGGGGCCAGGAAGCCCTGATCTGTAGTGTTTGCCAATTTCCATGGTGTAAATGCTCCTGCTGTGGCCAGTTTCAAGCGACTGTGATGTGACTGAGCACGGAGGTGAGAAGAAAAGTGCACAACTGGCAAGCGCCAGCCCCATCCCACCCCGACCCAGCACATCTGCAAAGTGAACTCACGTTCAGAGCTGATGATTTCTGAAAGACACGCTTTCCCTACATGTTTGTATACAGAGCAGAAAATAGTATCTCTCAAACAAAACATTATTGTGGTAATCTGCAAAAACGTCGATACACAGTTGTTTTTTTCACACACATGCCCCTGAGAAAGCCTTGGGAGAGTCTCCCCAGTTCTTGCGGATGCAGAAAACAACAGTGTAGGTAGGAGGAAAGGGAGCCGCGTATTTCATGACTGCAAAATCAGGAAAGTGAGAGAAAAGTCTGGGAAGGAGGACTAGACACAAGGAAACAGGATATGCGCGGGTTACGGTTGAAAGAGGAGCTGGGTAGCAGTCATCTCAAACTGAAATCTCTCCTCGGGGCCGAGCCCTCGCGGAGAAGCAAGCTGAATGCCGGATGCATGAATAGCAGCCCAACCCGTAGTCCCCGTGAGTCCCCCTCAGCACCCATCAAACCTTAGTGTGACTTGAGAGAGCTCCCACTTCAGGGAAATGAGATATGCAGCAGGGTCCCAGGGAACCCGCGAAAAGACGAACATCAACCTCATTCACACCCGGCTAAGGGGTCAGCACAGCCGACGGTGTACTGGGCTCAAGTCTTCACATGCTATTAAAGCTTAGTGGGAGACGACCAGCCCCAGAAAAAGTCGAGAGGAAGCAAACGTGTGTTTTCCTTCTTCCATCCTAATCCTCTCTCTTCCTCTCCCCGTTTGTCCGGCTGCTGGCTGCCTTCCAACGAATCCACACACGCAAGAGGATTGGCCAGTCTGCTTCAACTAAGAATTCCCTTCAAAAAGCAATTTGCATTTTATTAATGGATCCAGGGAGACAGAAAAGCCTTCAAGAAATCAGCAGTCAGTGCAGGCGGGTCAGGGTGGAGGCTGTTCTGTCTTCCCGGGAGGCCGGGGCTTGGTCCCAAACAGGAGTCTTAAGAGGTCAAGGCTGAGGTAATTAAAACAGAAGTCAAACACATTGATGTTCATATAAATGGTGAGCACCTTCTGCGGAGGACTAAATGAGAGTAAACGAGTTTACATTTTAGCATGAACTATATAATGGATATAAGAAAAAAAAAACACTACAGATGACAGTATTTTAGATGATTTATCACATCAGTCGTTGACTTGGTGATTTTCCTTTCTTTCCGTCTTAGATGCTGTATATTTTTTAGATTTATTTTTTAAGTTAAACTGATTAACATATAATTTTGCTTTTAGAATTATCCTTTAAACTTCATTACATGAGATATCCTGAGGCATCGTGGGAACAATTTGGAAGTGATAGTGGGTTTTTTTAAATCTTTGCACAAAGCAAATTAATCAAAATTGACATGATTAAGCAGAAACTTCTCCAGCAATGTGTCTATTAAAATGACCTCTACCCAGGTGATTATGAGTTCTACATACTTTGTATTTGCTTATTTGTTCATTTGTTTTTAAAAGTTTATTCCTTTTTCCTCATGTCTCACACTCATTCTCCCATCACGTTCACATAAGCAGACATTCCAATATTTTTCATGTATGTATTTTTGCATATCTGTATTCCTATAAATTTTATGTTGTTGTTTTGTATACTTGGACTTTTGAGTGATATTGTGTTGTGTACCACACTCTTTGTTACTTTTTTCCCTGAGCATTGTGATTTCTATATTCATCCAACTTGCTCTCTCGTAGTGACTTGGATGAGTACAACTGCTGCAAAGTAACCCAGGCAGTGCCCCATCACATTTTACCTCTGCTCTCCTTGTAAGGGACACTGAGTTCATTTCCAACACTTGGCCACCACAAACAATACTGTAACGAGCAATCTCCTCATGGACCTGGTGAGAGTTTCTTTGAGATAAACACCCAGGAGAGAACTGTTGAGTCATAGGGGATGCATATACTAAATTTTTCTAAGTAGGACCAGAAACCTTCTTTGTGTTCTTTCCAGAAAGAATGAACCAGTCATTCCTTCTGTTGAGTGGTGAATAAGGTTTCCTACATTCTTACAAATATCTGGCATTATCCAACATATTTTTGCCGGGCTAATTAGTCTAAATTAATATCTCGTTTTCATTTGCATTGATTACTAATTATTTGAAGCTTCACTTCCTATACATGGCCCAGTGTTATATGATTAGCTTCTGGGCTGGCTATGAATGTCCTATTCCTATCCTTTTCCCATTTTTCTACTGGGGCTTGTCTTTTTTTTTCCCAAAAGTTTCTCATATGGTCTAAATATTAATCCCAGGTTTAGCTTAAATTTTGAAAATGTTTCCTCTTGTCCTACCTTCTCTCCATTAACTTTGTTTTTCACTGAAAAATAACATTTAATTTTTAGTTAATCCAATTCATTTATTCGTTGTTTGTTATTTTTGCAATGTGATTTGTGCTTTTAAAGATATGCTTAAAAAGTCTTTCCCTGCTTCTGGATCACAAAGATAACTCCTGTATTACCTTGGATTAACCTTATAATTTTATCTTTCATATTTTCATTTTTAGTTTATCTCTAGTCCACCAGTGATATGGCATTGTGTAGGATCCAGTTTTATTCTTCTCTATAAAGTGAACCAGATCTCCAAACATGTTTTTACTAAACAGTCTGTCCTTTGCCTAGGATTGTCACCTCTATCCTGTAGTTTCCACATATACTTGGATTTGTCCCTGAGCTCTCCATTCTGTTCCATTGATCTATTTGTTCTTACTCCAAAACTAAACTTAAAAAAATAATAATTTCGTTTTGTAGTATGTCAGTATCTAGTAGGATTAGCCCCCCTCCCTATCTTTACTCTTCTTTTTTAAGACTGATTAGCCATGAATTTTTATTTCTTCATATAAATGTTAAAGTTAACCAAATTCCTCAAAAAACTTCAGCTGGAATGTTGATTGAAATCGCATTTGATTTATAGCTTACTTTGAGGAAGAATTGACATCTTTATAATACCACATCACAGCATTCAAGAGCATGGACTCTCTCTCCATTTACTGACATATTCTATGGTGTTTATAACAGTTTAAACGTGTTCTCTATAGAGTTATCATGTAGTCTTGGTCAAGTGAATGCCTGGATACTTTACGTTTTTTTGTTTCTATTATGAGTGGTATCTTAATTCTAATTATATAGTGTAAGAGATGCCATTTTTACAGCTTGATCTTTATTTAGTAATATGGCTAAATTTTTATTACTGCTAACAATTTATAATTTCTGTTTATTTTTCTAGAAAGATGATTATATCTACTGAAAACAATGAAAGTTTCAACTCTTCCCTTTCAGTCTTTAAAGAACATATATTTTTTTCCCCAATAGGTTGTTCAGGATCACGAGTCCTGTGAAAGATAGTATTAAGTAGTATTAATACTAATAGTAGCAGTAGTCATCATTGTCATCATCTTCGTCTTTTATTAGTATGTAAGGGATATTATTTTCATCCCTATCTGAAAGGAACTGTGTCTAAAGTTTCATCATTATGCATAAGTATATTTACTGTATGTAAGATTTTGGTATATAAGCTTTATCAATTCAAGGATGTTTACTTCTACTCGTAGTTTGATAAGAGTTTTTATCATAAATAAGTATTCTACTTGTAGTTTGATAAGAGTTTTTATCATAAATAGGTATTGATCCTTTTCAAAAGCTTTTTCTGCAAAGATTGAGGTAATTAAATAATTTTCCTTTATATGTGTGGAATGTGGGGAATTACACTGATTGATTTTCTGTTGTTGAGCCATCATTTTATTCCCGGGATAAACCTCACTTGATTTTGATGTATAATTTTTACAATAAACTGATGTTTTCAGTGAATATTTTACTCTCTGCTTATGTATCTACGTTCATCGTGAAATGAGTCTATAATTTTCTTTCTCTTCTGTCTTTGCAATCAAGAGTATACTAAATTCATAAAATGAATGAGGCAGCTTTCATTTTTCCTATTTTGTGGTACAACTTGTATAAGATAGGAATATCTGTTCCTTGAAAGTTTGGTGAAATTCACCTATGAGACTGTATGAGCGTGGGATTTTTTGGAAGGTATGTCTTTGATGATCTTTTCAATTTGTTTAATACTTGATCTAGTTCAAGCTGTTTTTTCCTGTACCATTTTAACATTTCATATTTTTCTATGAATTCATTTCTTTCACCTAGGCCTTCAAATTTAGTGGCAGATACGTGTCCATGTGCTCTTCCAATCTTTCTGTTATAGTTATTTCCCTCTTTTTAATTCTGTATTTTTAAATTTATGCCTTGTCTTTTTTTATTTTTCCCCTTTCAGTCTTGTGAGAGATCTGTCTTGTTGGTACTAAAAAAAAATTTGTTAATCCTGTCAATCGTTTTTTGTTGTTCACTATTTTATTGAATTCTGCCCTTATAACTATTTCCTTCTTTCTTGTTTGCTTTATTGCTGTTTTCCAAATTCTCTTATTGATTGTTCACTTCATTTATTATTAATATTCCTTGTTTCCTGACAAATATATTTGAAGCTGTAAATGTTCCTGAAACTTTCAGTTGAATCCCACAATCTTAACGTGTAGTGTTCACTGTAGTCCTGGTATTTCTTAAAATTTCTTTATTATTTTCTCTGTAACGCAAATGTTGTTTAGTAGTATGTTATTTTGTTTCCTAACAAAAGGAATTATTTAGTTCTATTTATTTGTTTTCTTGTTAGTGTGTCTGAATGTATTCATTATTAATTTGTTGCCTAAAACATAATCTATTTTTGTAAATGTTCCATGTGTGCTTGAAATCTTTGTTTAATTTTATTGTTAAGTCTTTGATCACTGCTTTTTCTTTCTTTTCCTTTTTTTGGGGGGTGGGCGTGTCTACTCGATCAGTCTTTCTCCAGTTACCATTGTAGGATCATCTATTTTTCTCTGTCATTCTCTGAAGCTTTTTTATTAGGTATATATATGCTCATAATGGACATATCTTTTTTTGTTGTTATTCCTTCTATACATATATCAACATAACATCTATCATCTATCCTCTGTGATATTTTTTGCCTTAAATTCCTATTTTGTAAGATATTAATATTGCTACTCTAATTTTCTTTTCACTCATAATTACCTGGTATATATTTTTTATCTAGTTTCATTGTCAACTTTCTGTATTTTGTCATAAATTCTGTAGATTCTTTTCACTCATAATTACCTGGTATATACTTTTTATCTACTTTCATTGTCAACTTTCTGTATATTGTCATAAATTTTGTAGACAACATACTGTCGTGTCATATTTTGTTTGTTTTTTAATCCACTCTGAGAGTCTCTGCCTTTGGTGAGTTTAACATTTTGCTGCTCTAGTTCCACTATCTCATTTAGTTATTTATTTCTTTTTTATAATCACCATGCTATACACTACATCCCCAGGATTTATTTATCTTATAGCTGGAAGTTTGTACCTTTGACCATCTTTACTCATTTTACCTGCCTCTGGCAATCACCAACCTGTTCTCTGTATCTATGAGTTTGTTTTTCTTTAGATTCCACATACAAATGAGATTATACAGTATTTGTCTTTCTCTGACTTACTTACTTAGCACAATGCTCTCAAGGTCCATCCATGTTGTTTTGCTCTACTCTCTCTTTCCTCTGTTCCTCAGTTCCACTGCATATATGAAGTTTTCCCAAATGCACTGCTGTCTACATATCCCCGCCTTACTTTACCATAATCTCATGTCCTCTTGGGCTCCCTCCCACTCTGCTCCCTACATCATGCTGATAGAATTTTAGTTCTGGGTTTTACGTGAGAGCGTTTTTTTCCTTCTGACACCAAATACGTGGAGTCTTTTCCAACACTATTTCTCCAACTCCCCAACACCACCGAGGTGCCCTACAGTTCAATTCTGACACTAACTACCCAGAGTTAGTCAGATTCCACAGGTTTAAGGACTTAGCCCTGGAGACTGCCCTCACTTCAGATGCTAGTTACAGGTCTCGGGTTTCCAGTTTACTCATGCTTCTGTCCAATTTGGCTACAAAGTCAGAGGTTTTCACAACCCTCACCCCAGGCTTGATAATTTGCTAGAATGACTCAGAATTCAGGAAAATACTATACTTACTATTACAGTTTATTATAAAGGTTATAAATAAACAGTCAGATGAAGGGGTATGCAGGACAAGGTCCAAAAGGGTCCTGAGCACAGGAGCCTCTGTCCCTGTGGAGTTGGAGTGCACCACCCTCCCAGCATGTGGATGTGTTCACCAGTTTGGACATTTCCCAGACCCCATCATTTTGGGGTTTTCAAGGAGGTTTCATTACATAGGCAAAATTGATGAAGCCATTGGCCACTGGTGATTAACTCCATCTTCAGCCCCTCTTCCCTCTTGGAGGTTGGGGAGTAAGGTTGAAAGTTCCAAGCTTCTAATCAAGGCTTTTTCTTTCTGGCCACCAACCTCCATCCAGAAGCTATCTAGGGGCCTGACAGACCTTGCCTTATTAGTCAAAAGATGCTCTGTCACCTTATCACTCAGGAAATTCCAAGGGTTTTAGGAGCTCTGTGCCAGGAACTAGGGACAAAACCCAAATATCTTTCTTATACCACATTATGTAAATATATTTCCTTCAACCTTAGCTTTTAAGACAAAGATAAGCTTTACCAAGATATTTGATCACTCTCACTTCCTATAAATCTTGCTCCATCATTTGGATTTATTTCTTATTTAAATACTTCTTCCAAAAGTGTTTTTAATATGGGTCTTTTTTGTGGCAAAACTTCTAATGCTTTCTATGCCTGAGAATATTCTTATTATGTCCTTACATTTGATTAGCAGATTGTCTGGATATAGTAGTTTAATACCAGAAAATTTATCTTTATTTCTTCAAATATTGCCTTTTCGTGTTTTTATTTTCCTCTCTTTCTAGGACTCTATTCGTGTGGATGTAGACATTTCTCTATCTTCCATTTCTCTAAGCTTTATTTATTTTAAATATGTATTTTCTTCTCCTCTTACCCTTTTCTGTTGCATTCTGGGAGAATTTCTCAATCTGATCTTCTAAGTCACTAATTATTCTTTAGCTGTATCAACCCTACTGGTTATCCCTTCTATGGTGTTCTTTATTTTATTGCTTACTTTTTCCATACCTAGTAGTTCTACTTGGTTCTCTTTGGTGACTCTTTATTCTTATTAGTATCGCCCCTATTTCTTTAGGTGTACTTATAGTGCTTATTTTCAATTCTTGGTCCATCTGTTCAAATACTTCTGCCTGATGGCATATGTTGTGCAGCTTATTTATTTTTTTGGTAGTTGTATTTCTCCAGTCATTTTGGCCTCTGAGCTTGTGTTACTCCCCTCCCCTCATTTTATCTGTTAATATTTCCTCTACTTTATTTTTTTAATACATATCGGGAAACAGCCAAAGACATGAAACCAGGCCAGTTCCAGTGAATATGGGGAGAAAGGAGGGAATGGAGTTCCTCTGGGCTGCTGGCTTTCCGTCAGGCACCTCCTCTCGTCAAGATTTCATCTTTAAGTCTTTAGGATAAGGCAGGACTGGGAGGAGGTAGTCCCCTAACATGCTGTCCCCCATCCCTGGGGGTGTGGAGAGGGAGAGGTGAGGAATGACTCTCAGAGGTTAGCTGTTCAGTCCACACCTGTTTCCATCGCTCTTCCCTCAGCAGGGCTGTTGTGCTGCCACGAATTTGCCCTGCAAATACCTGCACCAATAGTCCAGGCTACGAGCACAGAGAGTCAGGTCATGATTGTCATAAGGCTACTCCAGAGAGATGCAAGGACGGCCTTTTAAAGGCTTTTCTCCAACTGGTCTCTTCACTGCTGCCTCCGGGTCCTGCCACCCCAGGCTGCAGTACCCCCTCCATATATAAGAGTTTAAGACAACCTTCCCAGCAGCTTATTGAGGGTTTTGTTTGTTTCTTTGGTTGTTTTCATTTGTTTTCCCAAATGCACATTTCCCTCTTGCTTCAATGTTAGCAAGCAGCCTGATCTAGTTTGCCATCTTGCTAGGAACCTAACAGTAAATATTTAATAAATGTTTGTAATTGATTAGCAAAGCTAACAATGACGTATGTCTTTCTCTCCAGGTTTTGTTGTTGTTTTTAAACAGGAAAAGCTTTTCAACTGGTTGCAAGGTTTAGGTATATCCCTGACAGAAGTGGACAGGAAAGAGAAAGGAACGGACTTCTCATTCTGTGCTCACTAGGTGTGGGCACTTGCTAGCTGCTAAACATGTGAGATAGGTATGGAATGTACTCCACAAAATTTGTTTCATTTCTTTATTTCTCTAAATCAGATGACCACTCTGGGCTCCCACCCAGATGGCTAGTGGAAAAGTCAATCTCAGTGATGGCGGGAGCTTCCCCTCCTTAGGGTGATACAAAAGTCCCAAGGGAATGAGTCTTCAGCAGCCTAGAGCGTTCTGGAAAGGGCATCTACTTTTCAATTCCTGCTAGCGTCTCTTGGGGGACTCTGTGTAGTCTTTGGAAAGAGGCAGTTCTGCTGCTTCTCTGCCAGGCACCAGTCCAGGAGGTCTTTTCTGAGATTTCCAAAGCAACAACTAAAAATGTACACTCTCCCTCTTCTCAAATGCACATCACTTTCTGGGGGCTAAATAGAAGTGGAATGAGACCCACCTTCACAGGTCAGAATCCACATTCACTGATCTTCTCTCAGTTGTAGGGAATTTCTCTCCACTTCCATTTAAAATCAGGACCATTTCCATCTCCTTATCTTCAAATGCGCCTCATCCCCTCTGGGCTGGGACCATCCAGCCTGCTGACCCTAAATGAGTTTGAAACACAAAAGCTTTCTCTCTCCCCTCTGGGGTGTTGAATTTCAGGATGGCAGCTGAGAACTTTAATGACACAATGCTACTTTTTCCAAGGATGAGGCTGGGGAAAGATGAACCAGTTAGGTTTTGTTTATTTATGTTTCTTACCTTATTATATAGATGTTATGTCAACACCTTCAGCAGTTGCTGCAGCTCACTGCCCAGGTCCTCCTCACCTGGTAGGGAGGGC
Organism: Delphinapterus leucas; assembly: GCF_059928025.1. Taxonomy (NCBI): domain Eukaryota; kingdom Metazoa; phylum Chordata; class Mammalia; order Artiodactyla; family Monodontidae; genus Delphinapterus; species Delphinapterus leucas. The sequence goes on from NC_143140.1 coordinate 47,569,074, forward strand.
AGGGCAGTTTGGGGTCACTTTCCTTACCACAGTGTCCAGAGGCTGGCTGATGTGGGATTCAGGTGACGTATGAAGGCCTGGTCCCCTTGACTCAAGGTGGCACAACTCTGAAAGGCCATTTGTTGGAGCTGCCTGTGAAACCAGCTGAGGCCTTGTGGCTAATTGTCCCAATTTGTCTCCCTGCCCACCCTGCTTCCTTGCCTTTCCCTCCACATGTTGGCCCATGAAAGCATTCTCCCAGGAACTTCCTGTACACAGATCTCTGCTTCAAAGACTGTCTCCTAAGATAAGCCCCAAGAAAGAGACATTTATTCACACTTTATAGGTGTGGAAACAGGCTCTGGGAGCTTAAGTAACTTGGTCAGATAGTAAACTTGATATTTGATTACAAAATCTGTCTGATTCCCAAACCTTTGGACATTTTTTGTCCAGTGAGGGCAGGACTGTGGAGTAATAACACTCATTCAACTGTTCTTCCCATGTCCTCCCTACCAGGCACCATGCCCCAAACCTATAGCTACATTACACATGCACACATCTTTGCACCAGGGTTACCATCTCTTCCACGTCGAAAATTCCCAAAGAGAAGTGAGGAGCTGCAGCCCATGGAGATATGCTTCAAATGCCTTTGCAACTTCAGCAGCATTAGGCCAGGTTTTCGGGCTGGGAAAGAGGGCTCTGGCTGACAGGTCCTCCCCTCAGGGCTGAGGCTGTGCTTCCCCTGCAGAGTCCAGAAGAGGAGGGGACGCCAGCCAGGCTCCAGGAATGGCTGCACCGGGAGGTCTCCTTCACCTCCCCTGACGTCCACCTCTTCCATTCCTGAAGAGCTCAGGGCTGTGGGGGAGGGGGAGTGTGTGTGTGTGAGTGTGAGTGCGTGTGTGTGAGTGTGTGTGTGTGTGCGCGCACACGCGCACTGGTTTTCAGATTCCAAGGCAGAGTCAGGAACTGCTGCATTCTTTAAGAACAAATGCCGGGGATGAGGGGAAGATGGCAGAAGAGTAAGACGCAGAGATCACCTTCCTCCCCACAGGTACACGACAAATACATCTACACGTGGAATAACTAAGATGCGGAGATCACCTTCCTCCCCACAGATACACCAGAAATACATCTACACGTGGAATAACTCCTACAGAACAACTACTGAACGCTGGCAGAAGACCTCAGACCTCCCAAAAGGCAAGAAACTCCCCACATACCTGGGTAGGGCAAAAGAAAAAAGAACAAACAGAGACAAAAGAATAGGGACGGGACCTGCACCAGTGGGAGGGAGCTATGAAGGAGGAAAGGTTTCCACACACTAGGAAGCCCCTTTGTAGTCGGAGACTGTGGGTGGCGGAGGCAGAAAGCTTCAGAGCTGCGGAGGAGAGCACAGCAACAGGGGTGCGGAGGGCAAAGCGGAGGGATTCCCGCACAGAGGATCGGTGCCGACCGGCACTCACCAGCCCGAGAGGCTTGTCTGCTCACCCACCGGGGCGGGCGGGGCTGGGAGCTGAGGCTCAGGCTTTGGTCGGATCCCAGGGAGAGGTCTGGGGTTGGCGGCGTGAACAGAGCCTGCACAGGGTTAGTGCACCACGGCTAGCCGGGAGGGAGTCCGGGAAAAAGTCTGGAGCTGCCGAAGAGGTAAGAGACTTTTTCTTCCCTCTTTGTTTCCTGGTGCGCGAGGAGAGGGGATTAAGAGCGCTGCTTAAAGGAGCTCCAGAGATTTGCGCGAGCCGCGGCTAAAAGCGTGGACCACAGAGACGGGCATGAGACGCTAAGGCTGCTGCTGCCGCCACCAAGAAGCCTGTGTGTGAGCACAGGTTACGATCCACACCCCCCTTCCGGGGAGCCTGGGCAGCCCGCCACTGTCAGGGTCCCGTGATCCAGGGACAACTTCCCCGGGAGAATGCACGGCGCACCGCAGGCTGGTGCAAAGTCCTGCTGGCCTCTGCCGCCGCAGGCTCGCCCTTCACGCCGTGCCCGTCCCTCCCCCCGGCCTGAGTGAGCCAGAGCCCCCGCATCAGTGGCTCCTTTAACCCCGTCCTGTCTGAGCGAAGAACAGACGCCCTCCGGCGACCTACACGCAGAGGTGGGTCCAAATCCAAAGCTGAACCCCGGGAGCTGTGCAAACAAAGAATAGAAAGGGAAATCTCTCACAGCAGCCTCAGGAGCAGCAGATTAAATCTCCACAATCAACTTGATGTACCCTGCATCTGTGGAATACCTGAATAGACAGTGAATCATCCCAAATTGAGGAGGTGGACTTTGAGAGCAAGATTTATGATTTTTTCCCCTTTTCCTCTTTTTGTGAGTGTTTATGTGTATGCTTCTGTGTGAGATTTTGTCTGTATAGCTTTGCTTCCACCATTTGTCCTAGGGTTCTATCCGTCCGTTTTTGTTTTTTTCTTAATAATTATTTTTTATTTTAATAACTTTATTTTATTTTACTTTATCTTCTTTCTTTCTTTCATTCCTTCCTTCCCTCCTTTAGACAACGAATCATCCCAAACTGAGGAGGTGTACTTTGAGAACAAGATTTATGATTTTTTCCACTTTTCCTCTTTTTGTGAGTGTGTATGTGTATGCTTCTGTGTGAGATTTTGTCTGTATAGCTTTGCTTCCATCATTTGTCCTAGGGTTCTATCCGTCCGTTTTTTTAAAAAAATTTTCTTTATTAATAATTATTTTTTATTTTAATAACTTTGTTATATATTATCTTACATTATTTTATTTTACTTTCACGTCTTTCTTTTTTCCTTCCTCCCTCCTTCCTTCCTTCCTCCCTCCCTCCCTCCTTTCTTTCTTTCTTTTTTTCTTTCTTTCTTTCTACTTCTACTAATTCTTTCTTTCTACGTTTTCTCCCTTTTATTCTGAGCCATGTGGATGAAAGGCTCTTGGTGCTGCAGCCAGGAATCAGTGCTGGGCCTCTGAGGTGGGAGAGCCAACTTCAGGACACTGGTCCACAAGAGACCTCCCAGCTCCACGTAATATCAAATGGCAAAAACCTACCAGAGATCTCCATCTCAACAACAGCACCCAGCTTCACTCAACGACCAGCAAACTACAGTGCTGGACACCCTATCCCAAACAACTAGTAAGACAGGAACACAACACCACCCATTAGCAGAGAGGCTGCCTAAAATCATAATAAGTCCACAGACACCCCAAAACACACCACCAGACGTGTACCTGCCCATCAGAAAGACAAGATCCAGACTCATCCACCAGAACACAGGCACTAGTCCCCTCCACTAGGAAGCCTACACAACCCACTGAACCAACCTTAGCCACTGGGGACAGACACCAAAAATAATGGGAACTACGAACTTGCAGCCTGCAAAAAGGAGACCCCAAACACAGTACGATAAGCAAAATGAGAAGACAGAAAAACACACCGCAGATGAAGGAGCAAGATAAAAACCCACCAGGCCTGACAAATGAAGAGGAAATAGGTAGTCTACCTGAAAAAGAATTCAGCATAATGATAGTAAAGATGATCCAAAATCTTGGAAATAGAATAGAGAAAATGCAAAAAACATTTAACAAGGACCTAGAAGAACTAAAGATGAAACAAACAACGATGAACAACACAATAAATGAAATTAAAAATACTCTAGATGGGATCAATAGCAGAATAACTGAGGCAGAAGAACGGAAAAGTGACCTGGAAGATAAAATAGTGGAAATAACTACTGCAGAGCAGAAAAAAGAATGAAAAGAACTGAGGACAGTCTCAGAGACCTCTGGGACAACATTAAACACACCAACATTCGAATTATAGGGGTTCCAGAAGAAGAAGAGAAAAAGAAAGGGACTGAGAAAATATTTGAAGAGATTATAGTTGAAAACTTCCCTAATATGGGAAAGAAAATAGTTAATCAAGTCCAGGAAGCACAGAGAGTCCCATACAGGATAAATCCAAGGAGAAACACGCCAAGACACATATTGATCAAACTGTCAAAAATTAAATACAAAGAAAACATATTAAAAGCAGCAAGGGAAAAACAACAAATAACACACAAGGGAATCCCCATAAGGTTAACAACTGATCTTTCAGCAGAAACTCTGCAAGCCAGGAGGGACTGGCAGGACATATTTAAAGTGATGAAGGAGAAAAACCTGCAACCAAGATTACTCTACACAGCAAGAATCTCATTCAGATTTGATGGAGAAATTAAAACCTTTACAGACAAGCAAAAGCTGAGAGAGTTCAGCACCACTAAACCAGCTTTACAACAAATGCTAAAGGAACTTCTCTAGGCAAGAAACACAAGAGAAGGAAAAGACCTACAATTACAAACCCAAAACAATTAAGAAAATGAGAATAGGAACATACATATCGATAATTACCTTAAATGTAAATGGATTAAATGCTCCCACCAAAATATACAGATTGGCTGAATGGATAAAAAAACAAGACCCATATATTTGCTGTCTACAAGAGACCCAATTCAGACCTAGAGACACATACAGACTCAAAGTAAGGGGATGGAAAAAGATATTTCAGGCAAATGGAAATCAAAAGAAAGCTGGAGTAGCAATTCTCATATCAGACAAAATAGACTTTAAAATAAAGACCATTAGAAGAGACAAAGAAGGACACTACATAATGATCAAGGGAGCGATCCAAGAAGAAGATACAACAATTGTAAATATTTATGCACCCAACTTAGGAGCACCTCAATACATAAGGCAAATACTAACAGCCATAAAAGGGGAAATCGACAGTAACACATTCATAGTAGGGAACTTTAACACCCCACTTTCACCAATGGACAGATTATCCAAAATGAAAATAAGTAAGGAAACACAAGCTTTAAATGACACATTAAACAAGATGGACTTAATTGATATTTATAGGACATTCCATCCAAAAACAACAGAATACAAATTCTTCTCAAGTGCTCATGGAACATTCTCCCGGATAGATCATATCTTGGGTCACAAATCAAGCCTTGGTCAATTTAAGAAAATTGAAATTGTATGAAGTATCTTTTCCGACCACAATGCTATGAGACTAGATATCAATTACAGGAAAAGATCTGTAAAAAATACAAACACATGGAGGCTAAACAATATACTATTTAATAACGAAGTGATCACTGAATAAATTAAAGAGGAAATCAAAAAATACCTAGAAACAAATGACAATGGAGACACGACGACCCAAAACCTATGGGATGCAGCAAAAGCAGTGCTAAGAGCGAAGTTTATAGCAATACAAGCCTACCTTAAGAAACAGGAAACATCTCGAATAAACAACCTAACCTTGCACATAAAGCAATTAGAGGAAGAAGAACAAAAAAACCCCAAAGTTAGCAGAAGGAAAGAAATCATAAAGATCAGATCAGAAATAAATGAAAAAGAAATGAAGGAAACAATAGCAAAGATCAATAAAACTAAAAGCTGGTTCCAAGAGAAGATAAACAAAATTGATAAACCATTAGCCAGACTCATCAAGAAAAAAAGGAAGAAGACTCAAATCAATAGAATTAGAAATGAAAAAGGAGAAGTAACAACTGACACTGCAGAAATAAAAAAAGATCATGAGAGATTACTACAAGCAACTCTATGCCAATAAAATGGACAACCTGGAAGAAATGGACAAATTCTTAGAAATTCACAACCTGCCAAGATTGAATCAGGAAGAAATAGAAAATATGAACAGACCAATCACAAGCCCTGAAATTGAGACTAAAAATCTTCCAACAAACAAAAGCCGAGGACCAGATGGCTACACAGGGGAATTCTTTCAAACATTTAGAGAAGAGCTAACACCTATCCTTCTCAAACTCTTCCGAAATACAGCAGAGGGAGGAACACTCCCAAACTCATTCTATGAGGCCACCATCACCCTGATACCAAAACCAGACAATGATGTCACAAAGAAAGAAAACTACATGCTAATATCACTGATGAACATAGATGCAAAAATCCTCAACCAAATACTAGCAAACAGGATCCAACAGCACATTAAAAGGATCATACACCATGATCAAGTGGGGTTTATTCCAGGAATGCAAGGATTCTTCAATATACACAAATCAATCAATGTGATATACCATATTAACAAATTGAAGGAGAAAAACCATATGATCATCTCAATAGATGCAGAGAAAGCTTTCAACAAAATTCAACACCCATTTATGATAAACCCCTCCAGAAAGTAGGCATAGAGGGAACTTTCCTCAACATAATAAAGGCCATATATGACAAACCCACAGCCAACATCATCCTCAATGGTGAAAAACTGAAACCATTTCCACTAAGGTTAGGAACAAGACAAGGTTGCCCACTCTCACCACTCTTATTCAACATAGTTTAGGAAGTTTTAGCCTCAACAGTCAGAGAAGAAAAGGAAATAAAAGGAATCCAAATCAGAAAAGAAGAAGTAAAGCTGTCATTGTTTGCAGATGACATGATACTATACATAGAGAATCCTAAAGATGCTACCAGAAAACTACTAGAGCTAATCAATGAATTTGGTAAAGTAGCAGGATACAAAATTAATGCACAGAAATCTCTGGCCGTCCTATACACTAATGATGAAAAATCTGAAAGTGAAATCAAGAAACCACTCCCATTTACCACTGCAACAAAAAGAATAAAATATCTAGGAATAAACCTACCTAAGGAGACGAAAGACCTGTATGTAGAAAATTATAAGACACTGATGAAAGAAATTAAAGGTGTTACAAATAGATGGAGAGATATACCATGTTCTTGGATTGGAAGAATCAACATTGTGAAAATGACTCTACTACCCAAAGCAATCTACAGATTCAATGCAATCCCTATCAAACTACCACTGGCATTTTTCACAGAACTAGAACAAAAAATTTCACAAGTTGTATGGAAACACAAAAGACCCCGAATAGCTAAAGCAATCTTGAGAACGAAAAACGGAGCTGGAGGAATCAGGCTTCCTGACTTCAGATTATACTACAAAGCTGCAGTAATGAAGACAGTATGGTACTGGCACAAAAACAGAAATATAGATCAATGTAACAGGTTAGAAAGCCCAGAGATAAACCCATGTACGTATGGTCACCTTATCTTTGATAAAGGAGGCAGGAATGTACAGTGGAGAAAGGACAGCCTCCTCAATAAGTGTTGCTGAGAAACTGGACAGGTACATGTAAAAGTATGAGATTAGATCACTCGCTAACACCATACACAAGAATAAGCTCAAAATGGATTAAAGACCTAAATGTCAGGCCAGAAACTATCAAACTCTTAGAGGAAAACATAGGCAGAACACTCTATGACATAAATCACAGCAAGATCCTTTCTGACCCACCTCCTAGAGTAATGGAAATAAAAACAAAAATAAACAAATGGGACCTAATGAAACTTCAAAGCTTTTGCACAGCAAAGGAAACCATAAACAAGACCAAAAGACAGCCCTCAGAATGGGAGAAAATATTTGCAAATGAAGCAACTGACAGAGGATTGGTCTCCAAAATTTACAAGCAGCTCATGCAGCTCAATAACAAAAAAACAAACAACCCAATCCAGAAATGGGCAGAAGACCTAAATAGACATTTCTCCAAAGAAGATATACAGACTGCCAACAAACACATGAAAGAATGCTCAACACCATTCATCATTAGAGAAATGCAAATCAAAACTACAATGAGATATCATCTCACACCAGTCAGAATGGCCATCATCAAAAAATCTAGAAACAATAAATGCTGGAGAGGGTGTGGAGAAAAGGGAACCCTCTTGCACTGCTAGTGGGAATGTGAATTGGTTCAGCCACTATGGAGAACAGTATGGAGGTTCCTTAAAAAACTACGAATAGAACTACCATATGACCCAGCAATCCCACTACTGGGCATATACCCTGAGAAAACCATAATTCAAAAAGAGTCATGTACCAAAATGTTCATTGCAGCTCTATTTACAATAGCCAGGAGATGGAAACAACCTAAGTGTCCATCATCAGATGAATGGATAAAGAAGATGTGGCACATATATACCATGGAATATTATTCAGCCATAAAAAGAAACGAAATTGAGCTATTTGTAATGAGGTGGATGGACCTAGAGTCTGTCATACAGAGTGAAGTAAGTCAGAAAGAGAAAGACAAATACCGTATGCTAACACATATATATGGAATTTAAGAAAAAAAAAGTCATGAAGAACCTAGGGGTAAGACAGGAATAAAGACACAGACCTACTAGAGAATGGACTTGAGGATATAGGGAGGGGGAAGGGTAAGCTGTGACAAAGTAAGAGAGTTGGATGGACATATATACACTACCCAACGTAAGGTAGATAGCTAGTGGGAAGCAGCCGCATAGCACAGGGAGATCAGCTCGATGCTTTGTTACCGCCTGGAGGGGTCGGATAGGGAGGGTGAGAGGGAGGGAGACGCAAGAGGGAAGAGATATGGGAACATATGTTTATGTATAACTGATTCACTTTGTTATAAAGCAGAAACTAACACACCATTGTAAAGCAATTATACTCCAATAAAGATGTAAAAAAAAAAAAAAAGAACAAACGCCATCTGCTGTCAGAGCGCCGCTAATAACGCTCCCTTTGGGGCCTTCATTATAACATACTAACCCTCCCTCCCGCTCGTACCCATATTAACATGCTGCACGCTGAAATATTCTCTAAGCGTAAGGTCCTTGCCTAGCACCTTTTAAAGAGGCGGTCCTGTTTGTTGTGTAGAAGAAACACACTGAGCCTGCCTGTGGTCAGAAAGGCGCCCCGTGCTGTGAGCTCAACCCCACCTCACACAGGGGGCCTGGGGCTCTCCCTCAGCAAAACACTGCTTCAATGTGGCATCAAGGAGAAAATGCAAAGAACCCCCTGCTGTGCACAAACCGTGTTGCTCCTTTCTTGCAGGGGATCTGAAATTACCCAGGGCCTGTGTGTGGTTTCTGGGTCCGAGACCAGGCCCGGCTCAGCCCCCATGCTTTCCTGGTGCTTCTCTCCCGTGAAGAAAAGTGACAGAGCAGAGGAGGAGAGGGCGGGGCCTGGGGCGGGGCCCTCACTCAGCGGAGGAATCCGCAGCCAGAGCCTATACCTTGGTGTTGCCCCGTGTGCCATTCATGTGCCCGCAGCTCAGAGTAGCAGCCTCCTCTGTGGGTCTTTGAGGTGATAGCTCCAGTTGTCATGCCTGGTTTTATTTTTTTTTCTTTCTTTTTGTCTAAAAGTTTTATTAAAATATTGGAAAGACAATAAAGTTGAGTGGATCACCTTAAGAGCTTAGAACAGTTCCGCCACTTTGGTAGCAGAGAGGGCACTACAACGTCAGAAGCACAGCAGTTTGTGGTGCCCCAGCCTCCACAGGGGGCTTATCCTCTCCTTCTCTTGGTGGACAGCTGTGGTCCCTGTACCCCTGGTGTGTGACTTTCCCTCAGGGCCCCTCCCAGGGCCGGGGAGCTGGGCAACTCTTCCTGCTTCCCAAGCGCCCATTGTACTCATGTGCTCCCCAGGATACTCCGGAGTCCCAAACCTGAACATCAGAGCTGGCAACATGGTGGTGAGGAAAAATAGATTTAAAAACCATCATGGAACTTACAAAGTCTAGGGGGAAGAACAACACTGATCACAGAATTAGACAAATAAAACTAAAGTTATAATTGTGCCTAGAAGAGGAGGTACATGGAACCGTGAGAGCATGTAACAGGGGGCCTGACCTAGTCAGGCTGCCCTGACTCTGGAGGAGAAGCAGGTAAAGTGGGCGATGGCCATTCTAAGCAGAGGGGACAGCAGTGGCAGGAGGGAGTGTGGGCTTTGAGGACTGGAAGAAGGCCAGTGAGGGTGGAAGGGGAGATTGACCAGGTGTGCTGTGAGCCCAAGCTAGAGAGGGGCCAGATGGGGCAGAACAATGGAAAGTCTTTAAAGTATTTGAAGCAGTCACAGGAAGTCATCAGATATGCACTTTAAAAAAAAAATCACTATTGCCTGCAGTAGAGAACAAAATAGGAAGAGATGGTGAAGACCAATTAGGAGTTACCACTTGGACCACAGTGTACAGATGAAGAGAGAACAGGTATTAGAGATCTTTTTGAAGAAGGATCAGCAAGACTTGATGGATTTGATATGAGGTGGGGGGCAGAGAGAGGTGTCAAGGGAGATACATGGGTTTTGACTTCATAACTGGTTATATAGTAAGAGAAGGATCAAATCTGAGAAAAGATAATGAATACCCTTCAGACATGTAGTTTGAGGTGCTTAGGGACATTCAAGTTGTGTAGTCAGGGGCAGTTGGGCATCTGTAACAGGAGCTCGGGACCAGGAACCTAGTTTGTAATATAGGTGGTTACCAAAGCCCTGGGCCTGGACGAGGTCGCCCAGGGAGCAGTTAGAGAGTGGGAGGAGAGAAGAGGGCCATGGATGATGGAGGAGCTCCAACAGTTAATGGCAGGCTGGGGAGCAGGAGCCTGCCAAGTAGACTAAGAGGAGCTCCTCGAGAGCAAGAGACAAAGCAAGAGAATGTCAGGGCATGGAATCCAATAGAAAAGAATGTTGTTTCATGAAGAAGAGGACTTTGCTTCTGGCCACAGTGGGGTAACAGGGTCTAGATTTGTCCCCCTGCCTTAAAGACCTACTAAAACAGATAAGGTATATGAAACAATTGTTTTCAGACACTGAAGAACAGGCAGCATGGGACAGCCATCCCTGAGAGAAGAAAAATAAATGAGGTGAGTCCAACACTTGATGCAGTCTACTACCTGGAGAGAGTTCCAGGCTGCAGGGCAGGGAGGGGGAACCTAAGCAGAGACTGATGGTCTATCTGGGTCCAGGAGGCAGAGTGAGAATTCAGGGAGACAGATATAGTCTTTTCCTTTTCTTCTTCCAGAGGGCCTGAAGTGCTTTGAAATCTGGGTCTCACACGGGGCCTTCCTAGGGGGCTGGGGGACTTGCGGCAGACAGTTTGAAACTAGCTGCAAGTAGCCTAGGGAGCAGGTAGAAACAGGGCATGCAGCCTCAATGGGAGAGTGACAGAGGGGCCCCATTCTGCTTGGAGAGTACAAGTCTGGGGGAAAGAGGGTAGCTGGTAGCTAGGCGTTGGGTGAGGGGGTGACAAGGCTGCATGGATTTATACCACCCCTTGGGACTTTCAGGACTAGTCAGTATAGGCACCTCCCCTCCCCTGCTGGGGTTGCTCTTACTTTGGCTTGTCTTTAGAGAAACCTATCTGGAAATTCAACATTACACCCATATTTTTTAACTTCCCAGTAAGAAAGCAGCTCACCGAAGCCCACCCACCAGACCCAGAAGCCCACCTGCCAGGTGTGGATGCCCACCCCTGTGGAAGAGACACAGCTGCCTTTTTTTCCCTCCCAATCACTTTAGCATGTTGTAGTTTATGCAGCGCCCAGGCTGATCTTCCTTGTGGGTGGCCCAGCTGGCATACCTCAGAGGCTGTGACAGGTAAAGGTCTTCACCTTCAGACAGAGGAAGTGATCCCCAAATTAATCTGCCAGGGGGCATGAATGATGAGCCAAAGAGCCAGGGCTGCCACCAAGAGCCTCACTTCAGCAATGCAACCTAAGGGAGATACAAAGCCAAGAATCTCCAGCTAGAAAGTCAGCTCAGAGGGTGGGCCAGTGGCCTGTTCACTCCTAGCAGCACATGTGCGCTGCCAGGCAAGGAAGCCTGGGAAGGACAGGAGAAGATGGGGTGGGGAGAGGATGGAAGTATACGAGGGGAGATCCAGGAGCACACACAGCTCTTGTCATCATGCCTGCCTTGAGATGCTAACTAACTACAATTCTGGTTTGGTGTCTGGGTGTGTTTTCCTTGAGAGCTGGGTGAAGGGAAAGGCTCTGTTCATATAGTGTTCATCACTCACCACATTAATTTTCTGAATTTCTGCTTAGAACATTTGTGCCTGTCAGATAAGAGAGGAACTCAATTAGACTCCAAATGTCACCATTTCTGGTAATTACCATCATGCACAAATAATGGAAAACTCTCAACAATGGGTCTGATTTGAAACATTAACTTTCAAAAATGCTCACAAATGAATCATTTAATCTACAATCAACTTCTATTTTATTTTCTTTCTCCTAGAGATAGAAAATAGATAATTACTGAGAAGAGAATTGGGGAAATTTTCCACGCAGATAATTTGTGTTCAGAAACATAGAAACAAACATTTCTCTGCAATGTACAAAATGATTCCATACATAATGTTATCATTGTAGAAAACCTTTTAAAATGGATTCAGTGCAAGAAATCCTGGTTGAAAAACATCTGTGATTTAAGGCATGTCAAACTTAAAATATGCATGTATGGGCGTATGGGTCTCTGTGCGTGCTCCCCATAATAGAGTCCCTGTGCTTCTCATTCTGTACATGGCCCATGTGTAAGTGGGCATGATGATTATTAACAAAACCCCAAGTTGCTGTACCAAGGAGAGTGTCTGATAGAGCAACACAAAAAAGGAGCATAGAGCCAGTGACTGCTATGCACTGGGGGAGACTTGGTAACTATAGCAACTTGCTTTAGAAGTTGTTCTTTCCCTGCCCAAAATGAGGTGGGCCCTGTCAGCCCTCCCCACACTGCAGGGAGAGAGAAGCCATTCAGGAGAGGCAGCAGGCCAGCCCCACAAAGGGCACATGGAGGAAAGCAGACCTCCTTAAGTTCTGACACCACATGGGTCTGTGAAGCAGCAGATTAGGAACAAGAATGAGGGGTGCAATTGAAGAAGGGGAACATAAAGAGTGGATTCTGAACTCTTGCAAACAGAATGGGAATTCTCTGTCAGGAATATGTCCACCCAGCTGTGACCATTCTGATGTAAACTGGCACATGACATGGAAAAGATCAGCACACACTCAAGAACTCCTGGGTAAGCCCTCACCCCTTCCACAGTTCCACAGGGAGGAGGGACTGGAGTTAACAACAGAACCCCACCATATATTAGATTTTTGTAGTTGTGGCAATTTTTAAAAAATGTTCAACTGTTAGTAGACTGCAGATAGTTGAACACATAGGGTGAGCTCATTTCTTCTCATCAAACCCTTTATACTTGTCATTAAAAAGCCTGGACCCAGGAGGAGCTTCAAGATGGCGGAAGAGTAAGATGCAGAGATCACCTTCCTCCCCACAAATACATCAGAAATACATCTACATGTGGAACAACTCCTATAGAACACCTACTGAACGCTGGCAGAAGACCTCAGACCTCCCAAAAGGCAAGAAACTCCCCACGTACCTGAGCAGGGCAAAATAAAAAAGAAAAAACAGAGACAAAGAATAGGGACGGGACCTGCACCAGTGGAAGAGAGCTGTGAAGGAGGAAAAGTTTCCACACACTAAGCTGGGAGCTGAGGCTCGGGCTTTCGAGGTCGGATCCCAGGGGGAGGACTGGGGTTGGCTGCGTGTACACAGCCTGAGGAGGCTAGTGCACCACAGCTAGCCGGGAGAGAGTCCGGGAGAAAGTCTGGAGCTGCCGGTGAGGCAGGAGACTTTTTCTTCACCCTTTCTTTCCTGGTGCGCGAGGAGAGGGGATTAAGAGCGCCGCTTAAACGAGCTCCAGAGAGGGGCACGAGCCGTGGCTCCCAGCGCGGACCCCAGAGACAGGCATGAGACGCTAAGGCTGCTGCTGCCGCCACCAAGAAGCCTGTGTGCGAGCACAGGTCACTGTCCATACCTCCCCTCCCGGGAGCCTGTGCAGCCCGCCACTGCCAGGGTCCCGTGATCCAGGGACAACTTCCCCGGGAGAACGCACGGCGCGCCACAGGCTGGTGCAACGTCACGCTGGCCTCTGCTGCCGCAGGCTCGCCCCGCATCCGCACCCCACCCTCCCCCCAGCCTGAGTGAGCCAGAGTCCCCGAATCAGCTGCTCCTTTAACCCCGTCCTGTCTGAGCGGGAACAGAGGCCCTCAGGCGACCTACACGCAGAGGCGGGTCCAAATCCAAAGCTGAACCCCAGGAGCTGTGTGAACAAAGAAGAGAAAGGGAAACTCTCCCAGCAGCCTCAGGAGCAGCGGATTAAATCTCCACAGTCAACTTGATGTACCCTGCATCTGTGGAACACCTGAATAGACAAAGAATCATCCCAAATTGAGGAGGTGGACTTTGGGAGCAACTATATATATATATTGTTTTCCCTTTTTCTCTTTTTGTGAGTGTGTATGCTTCTGTGTGTGATTTTGTCTGTATAGCTTTGCTTTCACCATTTGTACTAGGGTTCTATCTGTCCCTTGTTTATTTATTTTTTTTTAGTATAGTTTTCAGTGCTTGTTATCATTGGTGGATTTGTTTTTTGGTTTGGTTGTTCCCTTCTTTCTTTTTTTAATTACTTAAAAATTTTTTTTAATAATTATTTTTTGTTTTTTATTTTAATAACTTTTTAATTTAATTTAATCTTTTTCTTTCTTTCTTTTTTTCTCCCTTTTATTCTGAGCCATGTGGAGGACAGGTGCTTGTTGCTCCAGACAGGCATCAGGGCTGTGCCTCTGAGATGGGAGAGCCAAGTTCAGGACATTGGTCCACCAGAGACCTCCCAGCTCCACGTAATATCAAACGGCAAAAATCTCTGAGGGATCTCCATCTTAACGCCAAGGTCCAGCTACACTCAATGACTAGCAAGCTACAGTGCTAGACACCCTATGCCAAACAACTAGGAAGACAGGAACACAACCCCACCCATTAGCAGAGAGGCTGCCTAAAATCATAATAAGGTCACAGACACCACAAAACACACCACCAGACGTGGACCTGCCCACCAGAAAGACAAGATCCAGCCTCATCCACCAGAACACAGGCACGAGTCTCCTCCACCAGGAAGCCTACACAACCCACTGAACCAACCTTAGGCACTGGGGACAGACACGAAAAACAACGGGAACTACGAACCTGCAGCCTGTGAAAAGGAGACCCCAAACACAGTAAGTTAAGCAAAATGAGAAGACAAAGAATCACACAGCAGATGAAGGAGCAAGATAAAAACCCACGAGACCTAACAAATGAAGAGGAAATAGGCAGTCTACCTGAAAAAGAATGCAGAGTAATGAGAATAAAGATGATCCAAAATCTTGGAAATAGAATGGAGAAAATATAAGAAATGTTTAACAAGGACCTAGAAGAACTAAAGAGCAAACAAGCAATCATGAACAACACAATAAATGAAATTAAAAATTCTCTAGAAGGGATCAATAGTAGAATAACTGAGGCAGAAGAACGGATAAGTGATGTGGAAGATAAAATACTGGAAATAACTACTGCAGAGCAGAATAAAGAAAAAAGAATGAAAAGAATTGAGGGCAGTCTCAGAGACCTCTGGGACTATTAAACGCACCAATATTCGAATTATAGGGGTCCCAGAAGAAGAGAGAAAAAGGGACTGAGAAAATATTTGAAGAGATTACAGTTGAAAACTTCCCTAATATGGGTAAGGAAATAGTTAAGTCCAGGAAGCACAGAGAGTCCCATACAGGATAAATCCAAGGAGAAACACGCCAAGACACACATTAATCAAACTATCAAAAATTAAATACAAAGAAAAAATATTAAAAGCAGCAAGGGAAAAACAACAAATAACACACAAGGGAATACCCTTAAGGTTAACAGCTGATCTTTCAGGAGAAACTCTGCAAGCCAGAAGGGAGTGGCAGGACATATTTAAAGTGAGGAAAGGGAAAAACCTACAACCAAGATTACTCTATCCAGCAAGAATATCATTCAGATTTGATGGAGAAATTAAAACCTTTACAGACAAGCAAGAGCTAAGAGAATTCAGTACAACCAAACCAGCTTTACAACAAATGCTAAAGGAATTTCTCCAAGCAGGAAACACAGGAGAAGCAAAAGACCTACAATAACAAACCCAAAACAATTAAGAAAAGGGTAATAGGAACATACATGTCGATAATTACCTTAAATGTAAATGGATTTAATGCTCCAACCAAAAGACATAAACAGGCTGAATGGATACAAAAACAAGACCCATATATATGCTGCCTACAAGAGACGCACTTCAGACCTAGGGACACATACAGACTGAAAGTGAGGGGATGGAAAAAGATATTCCATTCAAATGTAAATCAAAAGAAAGCGGGAGTAGCAATTCTCATATCAGACAAAATAGACTTTAAGACAAAGATTATTACAAGAGACAAAGAAGGGCACTACGTAATGATCAAGGGATCAATCCAAGAAGAAGATATAATAATTGTAAATATTTATGGACCCCACATAGGAGCACCTCAATACATAAGGCAAAGACTAAGAGCCATATAAGAGGAAATCAACAGTAACACAATCATAGTCGGGAACTTTAACACCCGACTTTCACCAATGGACAGATCATCCAAAATGAAAATAAATAAGGAAACACAAGCTTTAAAAGATACATTAAACAAGATGGACTTAATTTATATTTATAGGACATTCCATCCAAAACCAACAGAATACACTTCCTTCTCAAGTGCTCATGGATCATTTTCCAGGATAGATCGTATCTTGGGTCACAAATCAAGCCTTGCTAAATTTAAGAAAATTGAAATCGTATCAAGTATCTTTTCTGACCACAATGCTATGAGACTAGATATCAATTACAGGAAAAAAATCTGTAAAAAATACAAACACATGGAGGCTAAACAATACACTACTTAATAACCAAGAGATCACTGAAGAAATCAAAAACTACCTAGAGACAAATGACAATGAAAACACGATGACCCAAATCCTATGGGATGCAGCAAAAGCAATTCTAATAGGGAAGTTTATAGCAATACAATCCTACCTTAAGAAACAAGAAACATCTCAAATAAACAACCTGCCTTACACCTAAAGCAATTAGAGAAAGAAGACCAAAAAACCCCTAAAGTTAGCAGAAGGAAAGAAATCATAAAGATCAGATCAGAAATAAATGAAAAAGAAATGAAGGAAACAATAGCAAAGATCAATAAGACTAAAAGCTGGTTCTTTGAGAAGATAAACAAAATTGATAAACCATTAGCCAGACTCATCAAGAAAAAAAGAGAGAAGACTCAGATCAATAGAATTAGAAATGAAAAAGGGGAAGTAACAACTGACACTGCAGAAATACAAAGGATCATGAGAGATTACTACAAGCAACTCTATGACAATAAAATGGACAACCTGGAAGAAATGGACAAATTCTTAGAAATGCACAACCTCCCGAGACTGAGTCATGAAGAAATAGAAAATATGAACAGACCGATCACAAGCACTGAAATTGAAACTGTGATAAAAATCTTCCAACAATCAAAAGCCCAGGACCAGATGGCTTCACAGGTGAATTCTATCAAACATTTGTAGAAGAGCTAACACCTATCCTTCTCAACCTCTTCTAAAATATAGCAGAGGGAGGAACAGTCCCAAACTCATTCTACGAGGCCACCATCACCCTGATACCAAAACCAGACAAAGATGTCACAAAGAAAGAAAACTACAGGCCAATATCACTGATGAACATAGGTGCAAAAATCCTCAACCAAACACTAGCAAACAGAATCCAACAGCACATTAAAAGGATCATACACCATGATCAAGTGGGGTTTATCCCAGGAATGCAAGGATTCTTCAATATATGCAAATGAATCAATGTGATACACCATATTAACAAATTAAAGGAGAAAAACCGTATGATGAGCTCAATAGATGCAGAGAAAGCTTTCGACAAAATTCAACACCCATTTATGATAAAAACCCTCCAGAAAGTAGGCGTAGAGGGAACTTACCTCAACATAATAAAGGCCATATACAACAAACCCAAAGCCAACATCGTCCTCAATGGTGAAAAACTGAAACCATTTCCACTAAGATCAGGAATAAGACAAGGTTGCCCACTCTCACCACTCCTATTCAACATAGTTTTGGAAGTTTTAGCCACAGCAATCAGAGAAGAAAAAGAAATGAAAGGAATCCAAATCGGAAAAGAAGTAAAGCTGTCACTGTTTGCAGATGACATCATACTACACATAGAGAATCCTAAAGATGCTACCAGATAACTACTGAAGCTAATCAATGAATTTGGTAAAGTAGCAGGATACAAAATTAATGCACAGAAATCTCTGGCCGTCCTATACACTAATGATGAAAAATCTGAAAGTGAAATTAAGAAAACACTCCCATTTACCATTGCTACCAAAATAATAAAATACCTAGGAATAAACCTACCTAAGGAGACAGAATACCTGCATGCAGAAAATTATAAGACACTGATGAAAGAAATTAAAGATGTTACAAATAGATGGAGAGATATACCATGTTCTTGGATTGGAAGAATCAACATTGTGAAAATGACTCTACTACCCAAAGCAATCTACAGATTCAATGCAATCCCTATCAAACTACCACTGGCATTTTTCACAGAACTAGAACAAAAAATTTCACAAGTTGTATGGAAACACAAAAGACCCCGAATAGCTAAAGCAATCTTGAGAACGAAAAACGGAGCTGGAGGAATCAGGCTTCCTGACTTCAGACTATACTACAAAGCTACAGTAATCAAGACAGTATGGTACTGGCACAAAAACAAAAATATAGATCAATGGAACA
Organism: Delphinapterus leucas; assembly: GCF_059928025.1. NCBI lineage: Eukaryota > Metazoa > Chordata > Mammalia > Artiodactyla > Monodontidae > Delphinapterus > Delphinapterus leucas. The sequence goes on from NC_143140.1 coordinate 47,587,561, forward strand.
GGATAGAAAGCCCAGAGATAAACCCACGCACATATGGTCGCCTTATCTTTGATAAAGGAGGCAAGAATATACAATGGAGAAAAGACAGCCTCTCCAATAAGCGGTGCTGGGAAAACTGGACAGCTACATGTAAAAGAATGAAATTAGAAAACTCCCTAACACCATACACAAAAATAAACTCAAAATGGATTAAACACCTAAATGTAAGGCAAGAAACTATCAAACTCTTAGATGAAAACATAGGCAGAACACTCTATGACATAAATCACAGCAAGATCCTTTTGGACCCACCTCCTAGAGAAATGGAAATAACAACAAAAATAAACAAATGGGACCTAATGAAACTTCAAAGCTTTTGCACAGCAAAGGAAACCATAAACAAGACCAAAAGACAACCCTCAGAATGGGAGAAAATATTTGCAAATGAAGCAACTGACAAAAGGATTAATCTCCAAAATTTACAAGCAGCTCAATATTAAAAAAACAAACAACCAAATCCAAAAATGGGCAGAAGACCTAAACAGACATTTCTCCAAAGAAGATATACAGATTACCAACAAACACATGGAAGAATGCTCAACATCATTAATCATTAGAGAAATGCAAATCAAAACTACAATGTGATATCATCTCACACCAGTCAGAATGGCCATCATCAAAACATCTAGAAACAATAAATGCTGGAGAGGGTGTGGAGAAAAGGGAACACTCATGCACTGTTAGTGGGAATGTAAATTGATACAGCCACTATGGAGAACAGCATGGAGGTTCCTTAAAAAACTAAAAGTAAGGCTTTGCTGGTGGCGCAGTGGTTGAGAGTCTGCCTGCCGATGCAGGGGACATGGGTTCGTGCCCCAGTCCGGGAAGATCCCACATGCCACGGAATGGCTGGGCCTGTAAGCCATGACTGCTGAGCCTGCGCGTCCGGAGCCTGTGCTCTGCAACGGGAGAGGCCACAACAGTGAGAGGCCTGCGTACCGCAGAAAAAAAAAGAAAAAAAAAACTAAAAATAGAACTACCATACAACCCAGCAATCCCACTACTGGGCATATACCCTGAGAAAACCATAATTCGAAAAAAGTCATGTACCACAATGTTCACTGCAGCTCTATTTACAATACCCAGGAGATGGAAACAACCTAAGTGTCCATCATGGGATGAATGGATAAAGAAGATGTGGCATGTATATACAATGGAATATTACTCAGCCATAAAAAGAAACAAAATTGAGTTATTTGTAGTGAGGTGGATAGACCTAGAGTCTGTCATACAGAGTGAAGTAAGTCATAAAGAGAACAACAAATACCGTATGCTAACACATATATATGGAATATAAAAAAAATGGTCATGAAGAACCTAGGGGCAAGATGGGAATAAAGATGCAGAGCTACTAGAGAATGGACTTGAAGATACGGGGAGGGGGAAGGGTAAGCTGGAGCAAAGTGAGAGAGTGGCATGGACACATATACACTACCAAATGTAAAATAGCTAGCTAGTGGGAAGCAGCTGCATAGCACAGGGAGATCAGCTCGGTGCTCTGTTAGAAGGGTGGGATAGGGAGGGAGGGAGGGACGGAGACGCAGGAGGGAAGAGATATGGGGATATATGTATAACTGATTCACTTTGTTATAAAGCAGAAACACACCACTGTAAAGCAATTATACTCCAATAAAAACGTTAAAAAAAAAAAAAGCCTGGAACCAAAGGAGCTCCTCAGATAAGGTGAGAGAAAGTTTTCCCACCAGGGGAGCCCCAGGGACCTTTAGTAATCTGGTCTCTGAAGTGGGCAGAAGGGAGGCCTCCCTCGCATGGAATGGGGCTTGGTGAGCTGAATGTTACAGGGACTTAGGTTCGGTTTATCCTTCTCACCACAGCATTGGGCACAGTTGATTGCTGCCTCTGTCCTGAACCATGTCTTCCATTTGACCGGAGAACTCATTCCTGTTTACCTGCCACCTCACTGGCTGCTTCTGATCCCTCCTGTCTGCAGGATCTTCCTTCTCTTCCCCAACTCTGGATGACCTAAGCCTTGGAAGTTCTCCCCTCTCTCTACCCTCATTCCCTACGTGATCTCATTTAGTATTAGGGTTCTCACTATATCTGCAGGCTGATGACTGACATAACCAACCACCATCTCAATGTGACCACGTGGATGTCTACCAGGCACTGCACACACAGCATGTCCCAGACGGTCCTCCCGGAGTAGATGGTTGGTCCCACCATCAAAGTACATCCCAAATGTCAATGCTTCTCAGCCAGTCCTCTGCTCCCTGTCAAGGCACTGGCACCCCTGCCTGCATTGCACCACCGGCTTCCTGAGTTCTCTGCTTTTTGCCCTTGTTCTTTCCTACAGCCCGTTCTCCACATGGCAGCCAGTTATCTCTTAACAACACAAATCAGATCCTATCACTACCTTGCTCAAAACCCTCCAGTGTCTTCTGGTCACAGAACAGAAGCTGGAGCTCTTGCCAGTGGCCTCGGGGCCATGATCCGGTGCACCCTCCCCTCCAACGTCCTCTTGACCACCTTCCCCTTTGCTAACTCTGCTCCTGACACACTGGTTTTCTTTCTTTCTTTTTTTAAGTTTTTTTTTTTTTATGTGGACCATTTTTAAAGTCTTTATTGAATTTGTTGCAATATTGTTTCTGTTTTATGTTTTGGTTTTTTGGTCACGAGGCATGTGGGATCTTAGCTCCCCGACCAGGGATTGAACCTGCACCCCCTGCAATGGAAGGCAAAATCTTAACCACTGGGCCACCAGGGAAGTCCCTACACTGGTTTTCTTTGCTGCTTCAAATGTGACCTCAGAGCCTCACACTTGCTGCCACTTCTGCCTGGAACACCGGAAGAGCTCGTTCCCTCTCCAAGTTTCCTCTGTCTCATTAGAAACATCCTCCCTGTCTATATTAGTTAACAACACTTACTCCATCCATTCTATCCCTTTATCCTGCTTTACTTTTCTTTGTCACACTAACCTCTACCTATATTATCACAGAAATTTGTCTCCCTCAGTAGGATGTGAGATTTTAAAAACAGGGACTTTTTGTTGTAGTTCACTGCATTTCCCCCAGGACTCAGAACAGTACCCAGCACATGGTGGGTGATCAGCAAATATTTGTAAACGAGTGAATAAACACATGCATAAAGGAAATAACCATAATTTGTGTAACACGTTGGCTGTGACATGTAGTCGTTCAATGGTTTTTAAACTACTTTTGATTTTGTTGCTAAATGATCTGGCTCCTGAAACAAAGCAGGCCGTAAAGTAAGTCATTCTGTTGGAGAATTAAACACATCTGGGGTCAAAACATGGTGCTCTCCCATGTCTCTGATATAAAATGGATTTCAGAAATCTAGCTAACAGAGGAGCCTGGATAGAATTAGAATAGGATTTTAGAGCTAGAAGAGACTTCTCTCCTCAAAGGAGATACATACCCTCCTCCTCCAAGAGCAAACACCAGCTGTTCCTCCCACCGTGTGTCCTGTGGGCTCACCTGCCCCAACCTTGCTCACCAAGGCATCCTCCCAATATATGTGCCTCTCCCAGAGGAATCCCTCTTCTAGTTGCTAAAAAAAGGTTCCTCCATATCATTACAGAATTACATAAGTTTTAATAGTAGCCACCACGTATTGGGCATTAACTACTTGCCACACATTTGACATTCACTTGTTTACTCCTCAAAGCAACCTGGTGATGTGGTATTGTTAGTAGTCTCGTCTCACAGATGAGGAAACCATAGCAAGCAAGGCTAAAGGACATGTCCAAGGTTACAAAGCAAGTGGGATATGGAGCCAGGATTCAACCTGAGGTTCTGATCTCAGCATCCATGCTCTTAATGACCTGCACAGTTTCTGCTCTTAGCTAGAAGAGGCCTTAGAGACCACATAGTTCAAGTCAAGTTGGGTGACTTGGCTAAGGTCAAACAGCAGGCAATGGACAAATGGGGAGGAGGGCGGGTCCAGGTGTATGTTTCCTGTTCTCTCCAGTTGGCTTGAAAGATTTCAGTGAGCTATATCTGCCCCTGGAGAGTGGGCAGCAAGGAAGTTGTATGGTGGCACCAGTCCTAACTACTAATTGCTAATTTAAGACCAAAGGGGGAAATTGTCTTGTGTACCCTATAAAAGAGGGTAGGATTTAAAGTAAATATCTGGAACTTTATCTCAGTTTAAGTGGCAGAGTATGCCTTTTGTATTTGAAATATTTTTTCCTTTTTAATCCTATCACTACAAGGTATTGTGTAATGTCTACCTAAAAAGTACCTTTAATAAAGTTTTTCTGTTGTTCCCAATTAGTAATTATGCTTATTTTAAACCTGGTGCAGACTGTACCCTCTATGTTCCTTAATTTTGCCACATTCAAAGACTACTGTGTGCACCCCTGATGGAGTCTTGGTGGCTAAACAGCATTGCCAGGACTCACCCTAATGTCCCAATCCCCAAGCACGCAAGGTGAAATATATGACCTTGAGCAAGTCAGCCTCTCTCAGCCAGTTTCCTCATCTCTAACACAAAGGATGGGCCTGGCTGGTCTCTATCTTACTGGATGGTGCCTTCTGATTCTATACCTAGAATAACAACAGTCATTATTTCTTTATTACCAGGCACTGTGCTAAGTGTTTTATGTGCATTTCTCATTAACTCCTCACAACATCACTATGAAATAGGTACTATTATTATCTCATTTTTACAGATGAGGAAACTAAAGTTTAGAGAGGTTAATAAACTTGACCAAGGTCACACACTCAGCAGGTGAGGGGCAAGGTGGGATGCAAAGCCTGGCACTGTGCCCAGATCCTACAGTCGTAACCAGCATGGGGAAGTAGTGTGCTCCCTCAGAATCACAGAGAGCAGAGGTGCCACAGAACATCTCCCCTCACAGTACAGATGGAGACACTAGGGCCAAGAGAATCTGAGTGACGTCCAATGTCACATTACCAGGCAGTGGCAAAGCCAACGTGAACTCTCTTCTTGGCCACTTACTGTGGCTGTTCCATCAGGTAGATTCTGGAGAATGGACGTCTCTCTCATCAACAAGCTTTTGATTAGACTCTGGGCCTGGTTTACTCACCTTTTGCCCAGGAATATATTAAAAATAGTTTGGGGAAGTGATATGCATCTACCATGCATTAGATTTATACATTTTCATGCTAGACTTAAGCCAGATCCTATATATCTATCCTTTTTTTTTTTTAACTTTATTTGGAATTTGTTTTCAGAATCCAATCTGGGTTTCACAAGGATGCTAGTGGTTGTCAATGTGCTGTTCTAGTCCTTCTCCACAGGAAATTTCCCCACAAATCCACTGCCAGATGGGTCTGCAGAAGGCTGAGGATGAACCGAACTTGAAGTGCCTGCATCTTCTCCCACATGCTAAGCCCTAAAACAGTGTTCTCCTTCACATCAACTACCGACTTCTGACCTTTAGGTTGCTTTTATTAGGGCAATGATTCTCAACTCTGCCTGTACATTAGAATCATCTAAGGGAATGAGAAAAAACCTCGTAATTTGGGACCACTGAAACCTTTGGAAGCCCCAAACCCACTGAAGGTGTTTGAGCAGCAACATGATGGGAATAGTATGTTTCAGGAAAGTTGTGGTCAGGTTGCCATTTCCATAATTAACTGGAGGGAGATTTTTACATATTTTTTGGAAAGAGCCAGGTCTTCTGTTCTTAACCTCTCAGTTTTGGATTAATCTTGAATCACAGGTTTCCCACGCACCCTATTCTTTCTTCTCATGGTTCCCTGGGGGATTTATCTGACTTTCATTTTGCAGTTCTCACTCCACATAGAGCAGCTTGTGGAGGAGCGTGTACCTCTATACTGTTTTCTCCCTACTTTATTATTAATGTTGAAAATATATTTTGTTCACATTACAACATTCAATACAGAGTAAAAAATGAGTCTCCCTACTTTCCTACCTCTTAGCCTTGGTTTTCCTCCCTGGAGCCCAGTTTCCAGCTCTTGGGGTATCCTTGCAGAGACGGTTTCTACATATACAGGCAGATATTATGCATATGGATTTACCTAAATGGCAACCTTCTAAACACTGATCAGTAACTTGCTTTTTTCCCCTTTCTCTTTCATCTCCAAAATTAAGCATGCAGGCTCTTCTTCTAGGTATTTTTTTTAGGGAAATAAAAAGGGCAATGACAAGGCTCATAGAGGATGCAGAACCTTAAAAGCTGTCATCATCATATTTCTGAGTTCCTTGCTCAGTAGTACTTGGAGCTTCCTGCTCTCTTCCTTTCTCCTCTGTACCTGATGGTGGAGCTCTCCAAATCTTATTGTTGCTCCCCCAACCTCCTGGGTCCCCGACCCCATTCAGCAATTTTTCCTGTCCTTCCTTCATGAAAGTTCCTTTCACTAGGAAGTGGCCCTGAATTTACAGTTGAGGTGAAAGAAACAATGCTTATGAATAGAAGGCCATTCAGGGGCCTGCCTAACTTCATTTGGGAATTATACATCTCAGGGGAATTTAGGATCCATGGTCACCCTGAGCAAGCTTTCACTTAGTAATTTAGGCAAGTGACAAGGGTCTGAGTTATGATGTTAAAAGCTGGAATTCAAAGGAAGGGGTAAACAGAAGAGACCATGCAAAGAGAAATGTGATGCAACTTGATAACTGACTAGGTTCAGGGAGTAGAAAGAAAGTAGTGAACAACTTTCTATGCCTTAGAATTTAAGATTTTAAGCTCAAGCAACCAGAAGAATGGTGGGATCACTGTTAAACAAGACATTCTTTGTAAAGGCTTTCAAAAGCCTTGTTTTTTTTCTAGGTTGAATACAGTACTCATCAAATTTCCGAGGCGGACCAGACATGGGAAAATCTGTGAGGTAATGGGGTTTGTCTCTGACCCTTCTCTGCACCTTTTCTCCTTCACTCTTCTGCCTGATTCCGTGGGCTATTCTTGCATGCAGCTGCCTGTCATATAACCCTGCCAAAGGGATAAACAGTATCAGGTGTAGGCTGATAAGGCAAAGCTGTGCCCTCTCTCGGGAGTAGCTACATTTTAAAAGGAGACTCATGAAGAGATAAAGCCTTAAGACAAAAAAAGAGTGCACCTACAAGAGCGAAATTAATGCGTCCTAGGGTGCATTTTTTTAGATAAGCTGGTAGTCTTCAAATCACACCAGTGGTTAATCACAAGGTGAATTCTGTTCCATTGGAACTACTTATGTCAAAGCTTTTCTTGCCTGAACAGACTACTGTATACTGATGGAGCTTTAGATCTATTATTGTGTGAGGTACAAAGTTACTTTCTAGCCATCCATTTATTTACTTTAAAAGATAAAATAGACATTGAATATGTTTCTTCCATATTTTCTGACAGTCTGTTTTGGTGGGATTTTTTTGTGGTCCATAATAGGTCTTTCCCTACTGGGATTATGTAATGTTTAATGTCTTGTTGAAGAACAATGATACCTCCATCACCACATCCAAAGCTTTAAGAGAGATACATTGCTCTTTCTCAAGAGACAATTCCCCACGTCCTCAGTTAAGTTGAATGCAACTGAAACAGCTGAGTGAGCGAGCAACTCAGACCAGAGCAGAAGCTCAATAATGCATGCATACAACCAACAGTCACTGATTCCAATCCAGCTGGGTTTACCAGAGGTCCAGCTAAAGGAGATACTGCTTCACCTTCTCCAGGCATCTGATGTTGAAAATATTCACACTGTATAAGAAATAGAATGGAATAATGGTGAAAAGCAGGAGCTCTGGAGCCAGGCTATTTGGGTTCAAATACTAGCTCTGCCAATCACTACTTAGGTGACCTCAAGACATTTATTTATTCTGCTGTGCCTTGATTCTGTAAAATAGGGACCATACTAATACCTATCCTACAGAATGGTTGTGAGGATGAAATGACATAATACACGTACAGCACTTAGAAGAGCACATGGCAGATAGTTAATGCCATATGAGTGTTAGCTGTTAGTGGTTTTACTTACCAGTTCAAACATTTCATATTACTTCAGATTTTGCAAGTATTCCGTTTTGCAATTAACTTTAGTTTGTTAAAATGAGACAAAAGAAAAAAAAAACAGTATCTGGTTTCTGTCTTTAACCATTTCAAGTTTCTCTCTGATGTCCTAGGGTCTAGTAATGGCATCCACACGTGGCAAGGGACTATAGCAGTTAGGCCACACACTGAATGGCAGAGATGTCAGGGGACCCTTCAGAGTCATCTCTAAATTCTCATTGCCTGTCAGCATAGATAAACCCTTTTTATACCCCTTTACTGTCATACTGTCCACTGGCAGGAGATCCAGTTTCAACGGAATTCAGCCAACAACTTTTCACTTCTGCTTCAAGCAAGCACCCCTGACAATGGAGACAAGGCAGTTAAAAAAGAAATATATTCTACATTCATGTCTTTTTCTTAAAAAAATAATGTATATGCCAAAGTAAGATTTTTAAAGAGGTGACATGCCAATATTAGTTTCTTCAGCTAAAGGAGATACAAGGTCCATCTGAATATATAATCTCAATGAAAGGCAGATCTGTGATACCTCGGGGTTTGGAGAAAACTGTTACCATCAAGGACTTGGGAACATCTGAAGATATACTGAACGAATGGGTCTTTTCATCATGATGTCTTATTATTATTACACTGTGGAGCTACACAAATATTTGTTGAATATTTATGCTAGGTGCTCTGCCTCTGTATGAAATGCCTTTCACATAAATGTTCATTAATGTTTTTGGTGTGTTGAAAAGTAATGGTAATCTAAAGCATTTAAACTGGATGGTTGAAAATATTTTATTTAGAATTATTATTATTTAGATATCGCATCCTCTAAGTTTTGGCCTTTAACTAGGGTAGCTTTTTCTACAATACCATAGCAGGTCAATTTTCTATTCCATATTGTTTAAAAATTTCTCTATTTGTGGAGTTCAACAGGACTCCAGAAAAGAAACAAAGTGAGTTTAGTACCTTTACCTTTTAGCTTAGCTAACAAACACCAAATTAAAGCCACAAATAACCTCCAGACAGTTTGTACTGCTATTGATAAAAAATTCACTTTGATAGCAGTATCTTTAGGTATGAAAATGGAGCATATTTGAAAGAACCCCAGAGACTGTACCTTTTCTTTGAGAAGACAAATCATTTCCTGCTGGAAATATAAGGCTGAATCAAATACTGATGTTAGAGGTCTAATAAATCTTGTTGATGAATTAAACAGAAGCACATATGTCTAAAGGGTAGCTCATGCTAGGAGAATATATTAAATAAAGTTACATGCATAATATGTATTTTCTTCCTTCAGTCCACTTTCCAAGAAACTGAATGAAGTATTTTAACTTTAAACCAGCCCAGAGATGGCTCTGTTTCATATCCTACTCCATGTTACCTAAACTTTTATTCTTTTCTCCTATTTCTAGAAAGACTAGCGCTTATACTGGATAATGGGATACCTGGCACAATTTAATTTATCCAAAGATCTCAAAAGGACATACACAGAACAATGTGAGTTTTACCAAAGAAAAATAGGTTCTTCAGAGTCACATAACATGTAACATGAGGGCTGGAACAGCTCAGCAGGCAACAGCTAGACTAAGAATGATGTTCCTTACTCTACAGCCGTGTTTGTTGAGATACCACTTAGAGGCTCTCTCTCAGTATTGAAATCACAAAATAACTAAAACATCTCAAGCCATAAAAATCAATCCACAAGCTCAGCTCTTGGGTATGAATTAAGAGGCATCCAAACTTTTAAGATTCTATAGGTAATAAAATAAATTATTCGTGATAAACTTTTCCATGATTAGCTTGTTAGCTTACTGATAGTGTATAATAAGCCCATTGGGGAATGGAAGAGAACTGGTGAAGTTTTGGTGAGACTGGGGGTAAAGCATTATGGGTGGGACACAGCGACGTTAGGGAGCTGCAGAACTGCCAGCACAGTGGACAGAGGTAGCACTGAGGTAGTTGGGAAGGAATGTGTGGGGTGGGATAAGATGGAAGGGGCCTTGTGAATGAGATGGAAAACTTATTGTGGGAGGAAAGAATATAAAACACTCTCTCTGCAGATATATATGCATGTAGGGTGTGTGTATATCTTTCCTTCTCTCCTACCCCAGGCTGGCTCTGGCTAGTGATCCAACCCAGCACTAGTGTGGTCTTTGGTAGATTTTTTAAAAACTCTAAAATATGGTTTTTAAATAAACTAGATCTTTTTTTGAAATAATTTTTTATGTAGAAAAAATAATAATTTTATGACCTAGAGATCTTTTGACAAGTTTCATCCAAGTGTTCTCTATGTTTATTGTATTTCCGTAACTGGGATTATGCCTATAAGATTTTTAAGAATGTGAATATATGTTTCTTTAACTACAAAAAAAGCATTAAATATTCCCTTCCTAAGGAAGGGAATTATGATTATCTTGAATGCTGTTTTTTTCCCTGTGATAAAAACTAAGTTCTATAGCATGCCTTCTACTTCCCTCAAACTCCTGCCCTGTTGTCATGATTTAATCATTTGCTTTGCACTTTTAGCTGTTATTCAGAAGTCCTTCTCCCCTGATCCCCCCTAAAAAATGGGGACAAGGAAATTTCACTTGAATAGGCCGCTCCCTTGTGTTCGTGATTTTTTACTCTCTTCTTTCAGAGTTGAACCCCATCGCATCCCCTTCTGTGTAACACAGCATGACTGCTGTTGGTTGTAATCTTTACTATAGTGCAAGGCAAATCTTAGTAACTCAAGTGGTTGACACAGACTAAACTGTCTTGTTCAGACCACCCTGTAAATCCCTTCCCTAGTTTTTAGCTCTCGGGTGTAGAAGGGGGCAAGGGATGGGGGTGCTGCCGGCCTGTCCTGAAGGCTTTTATTTTATTGTGGTAACACTGGTTTTTAACATTCTATAAATTTCGTGTGTACCACATTGTATTTTTACTTCTATATACACAACAGCTTGCTCACCACCAAAAATTTAGTTTCCATCTGTCGCCATACAGTTGATCCCCTTTACTCATTTTGCCCAGGGCTTTTTAACCCCATGCTAGGTTGACTTCTTCTTTCAGACAGGCTGCTCTTGTTTCTGGAGAAAGAGGATGTTTTCCCGTCTGGGTCCAAGTCCATCCATCCCTTTGACATCAAAACTGCCTTACCAGTCTTCTAAGACCAACCTGCCTGCTGTCCTCTGGGCTCTACCAGGAAATCAACAACATGCCTTTCTCTCCTGGCCCTGGGCCTCCAACTCCTTATCCAACGTACTAATCAGAGCCAAGCATCTCCATTAGCAGATTCAAGTTTATTCTTCCATGTCCTTGCTGTCAAGTTCTTACATTAGTGAGCTGAGTGACCCCAGCCTCTCCCTCTATTCAGTTACCTCACTCTGGTTCCCAGGAGTGTATTTCTACACCCACATCTTCTCTGAAAAGCCTCCTTGTTGCTGCATATCTTACCCCTGTCCTTGGAATATCTAAGTCACAGCAGAGAAGGTCATCCTTCATGAATCACATTGTTCATGTACTCATAGCATGTTAGAAAGTTAATCGCCTTTTCCTGGGGAAACAAATTTCATATGGTTCAACCTAATAAATGTCACCAATAGGAAAATAAATAAATTAGTCATAATCTATTAATACTCTGGCTTAATACTCTGTGCAGTGAGAATGAATGAGCTAGAACAACATATATCATCATAGGTAAAACTCACAAATATATTGTTGAAGAAAGAAGGAGGAATATACATAGTATATCATGAATACAAAATTTGAAATCCAGGCACAACAGGGACTTGCCTGTCAGTCCAGTGGTTAAGACTCCGCTCTTCCACTGCAGGGGGCACAGGTTCGATCCCTGGTCAGGGAACTAGGACCCCACATACCACGTGGTGTGGGGGGTGCTCCCACACACAAAAAATTTGTAAAAAAGGAAGCTAGGCACGACAATACCATATATTTCTTGGGGATATATATACACACACGTACACACACATACATATACATATAATATGAATATATTTATATATACATATAGTATGAATATATTTATATATACATATAGTATGTATGAATATATATACATATAGTATGAATATATGTATATATACATATAGTATGTATATTTATATACATATGTATGAATATATACATATAGTATGAATATATACAAACATATGTAATATGTATACATATAGTATGAATATATTTATATAAATATATACATATATAATAAAAATATAAATAAGTGCACGGAAATAATAAACACACTGAATTCATGGTAGTAATTACATCTAGCAGGGAGAACACAAGTAGCTTCAACTGTATTGGTTAATGTATATTTTTTAAGATGGGAGAAGATATGTGGGTTTCATTATATATTTTATAATTTTATGTATGCATAACAAATAAAAAGAAAATGCCTTCCAGCTTTTGCTGTAAAAAGGTAGTTAAAACATTTTATTAACGTTAGCTGAAATTTTGGCAGAACCATTTATAATTTGCCTTCCCACAATGTACTGTGTTGGCCAAAAAGTTCACTCAGATTTTTCATAAGATGTTATGGAAAAACCCAAACGAACTTTTTGGCCAACCCAATAAATATCTGGTAAGAAGTTGCTGGCTCTATTTTCTTAGGAAGATAAACTTTATGTCATTTTAAGTTAATGTAACACTCTCTTTCTCTTATTCCAAGCACAAGTCACAGTAGGAAACTTCAATCCTAATTAAAACCAGCTTCTCTCTTTCCTAAAACTAACTGTGGAATTAATGTGGATCTGGCACTAAGTTTCTTAACTGGTACAAGCAAACTGGCTATGATTTCTGCTTATCTCTACTCAGGTTTCAGTGTTATAAATCACCATTGGCCAATAATAAAATCATATTTTAATGAAATATAACCACCATTAATATTATTCCTGAATTTATGAATTTTTCATTAAGATATTCAGAGAGTATCTTCCACCTTATTTACCTGGCATCAGAGTGGTGCCAAGACCATGGGCACAGCTACCCAGATAATTAAAAAATTAATCTCTGTTATGAGCTGGTTCACGTGTACCTTTTCTTTTCTTTTTCTTTTCTTTTTTTTTTTTGCGGTACCTGGGCCTCTCACTGCTGTGGCCTTTCCCGCTGCGCAGCACAGGCTCCAGACGCGCAGGCTCAGCGGCCATGGCTCACGGGCCCAGCAGCTCTGCGGCATGTGGGATCCTCCCGGACCGGGGCATGAACCCGCGTCCCCTGCATCGGCAGGCGGACTCCCAACCACTGCGCCACCACGGAAGCCCGTACCTTTTCTTTAAGTTTCTTTTCTTACACATAATTCTGGTACCATGAGTAGTCACTACAAGCCACAATTAATAATGTTTATATATATGAGCATTTGCAAAGTGTTTTCAATCTGAGATAATCAGTCAGAATTCCTTTGTTGTAATTTTCTGTAATATAAACCATATGCCACCAACATATATAAAATTCTTGAGAAAATTAAGTAAATATTAAAAAATCATACATTCCAAATAACAGTAGAAACCATAAAACTTAAAATTATATCCTATCCTAAGGAAGGAATGAAATAAAAAAACATCTTTAATGGTACCTCTAAAAATATCACACTTTGAAGACAATAACTTATTATTATATATACATATAGAACTATGACATAAAATAGTATAATATTCCTGTGAAGTGAAAATAGCCATGTTATTAGAGAAATACTAGGTGCCCCAACTCTCAGCCACCAAGTTCCTCATTAAGTTCTCAAGATAATAAAGGTATCTGAGTACATAGCAACTTCAGGCCAACATTTTATTCACAATAGAACGGAATTTGGGAAAAGATAGATCTCAAGTGTAAGGTTAGATATAAAAACTAATAGCCTAGGGGCTTCCCTAGTGGCGCAATGGTTAAGAATCTGCCTGCCAACGCAGGGGACACGGGTTTGAGCCCTGGTCTGGGAAGATCCCACATGCCGTGGAGCAACTAAGCCCATGTACCACAACTACTGAGCCTGCGAGCCACAACTACTGAAGCCCTCGCACAGCAACGAAGACCCAACGCAGCCAAAAATAAATAAATAAATAATCCCTAATAGCCTAAATGTATATAACTTACTCTCAAATGGTTCATTAAAAAGTACACATACGGGGGCTTCCCTGGTGGCTGAGAGTCCGCCTGCTGATGCAGGGGACACAGGTTCGTGCCCCGGTCCAGGAAGATCCCACATGCCGCGGAGCGGCTGGGCCTGTGAGCCATGGCCGCTGAGCCTGCGCGTCCGGAGCCTGTGCTCCGTAACGGGAGAGGCCACAGCAGTGAGAGGCCCGCGTGCCGCAAAAAAAAAAAAAAAAAAAAAGTACACATACAAATACACACAAAGTAAATAATAAAGAAAATTCAGTAAATGTTAATAACAAGTAAATCTGGGTAAGAGGTATCTGGGTGTTCTTTGTATGATTCTTATTCTTGCAACTCTTCTATAAGTTTGAAATTATTTCCAAATAAAATATTTGTAAAAAGTTAAAGTTGCCCTATTTTGGGGTTTAGGGGAAGAGAGCGGACAGGAGGAGGGAAGGAGAAGAAAAGGGGGCGGATTTTAAGTTTCCAACCAAGTACACAGGAGTCCCCTGAGGCCTAGACCCTATAATAAGCTACAGTTCTGCTATTGATGGTCACATTTCATTAATTACAGGAAGAATGATTTTAATATGGCCATATTTTCAGGGAAGAAATTGTCCCTTTCCAGCCTTGGTTCAGAATTCCAAACCTTGGTTTTGAGAGTAAGATCCTCTCATATCTTAGAGGAGAGCATATCTCCTCTAAGATACGCCCAATTTTCAGAATATTCCTGGAATGATGTAGAGGCTGATAGCAAAAAGGGAAAATGCAATCATTTCTGATGGTTTCACTTGCAGGCAAGTCCCAGACAACCTGACTGGTAGGACAGCCACGGTTAGAGTTCAGTCTGTCAAAACTCATAAAGGGCCTAAGACTGCATCTTACTTGCAAGCTAGTTTCCTGGATGCTGACAGAAGACATGAGATTCCTGAATAAGAAATGAAAGCCTATTACAGCAAAAGCAGTGGCCAGAGTGTCAGAGGTTCGCAGTGGTTCCCTAAGCTCCAATTCCCACAGGAGTGATGTGAATGGGCCTCGATGTAGACGGAGCTGTAGTGGGTTGCATTACAGGAGAGCAACAACAAGCTTGGGGTACCTGCTGTTTTAAAGTAGGAAGCAGGCAAGTTTGCTCTTTGCCAGGGAGGGAGACATTGCCTTATCCTTCAAGGTTGCTCACTGCAAAAACAACCCTGAAAAACAGCCCAGATAAAGGGTGGTCAGGGCCTTGCTGGAGTGCAAGAGTCTTGGAGGACTGTTTTGCAAGCATCTTTTCTCAATAATAGATAGCTAGTGAGTAGCACAGTGCAGGTTATCAGTCATAGTCAAAACATTTTCAGGACGGAGCTAATGGCAAGTGGACTGTGCAGGAAAATAGTAGACAGAAAGGATGGATGGGCAGGCAAGTATAGCTTATCTAAGGTCTTATAGTTGATTAAGAAGTAGAAGGGGTAGAAGAAGAGAGCAGATGCCTACCAAATAAGGAGGCTGGAACATTCCAAGGAGGATGGGAAAGGTCTCTTTTACTGGTATTGTCTGTTTTTTTCCCTTAGCAGCTGCTTCCTCCTCCCGAGCCTTCCCTTTTGCCCTCTATGGGATGGCACTTTGGTGGCTGGCCCTGCTTTGGACAGCTTTCCTCTGAGATGTCCTCCAGTCCTAGATATTAGCTGTAGACATTTGCATCTTGACCCTCTTTTGCATCCTAGGGTTCACTGAAGGTTCTGGTTTTACAATAAAACTAACAGAATTTAATTTCTCAAATGTCTAAAAACCTCTCAGTCCCAATATTTCAAAGGAACAGAGACACTACAATGATCAGTTTTATTATTCTTTTAATTGAGAATATTTTACTTTTTAGTTATATATGGCTTCCATCCATTCCACATTTATGTGTCCTGGTACTGTGTTCATGCTACGGATACCAACTTTAATAAGTCAGTGTGCCTATTTCCAAAGATTTTACAGTCTCTGCCTAGAAAATCCAAGAGAATCCATAAACTATTATAATTCTTAGGCAAGTTCAGCAAGGTTGCTGGAAATGTACCAATATTTGAAAAATATATGTACTAGCATTTAGAAAATATAATAAAAAGACACCTTTAATTATAACCAAAAAGATAATAAGGTATCTAGTAATAATCTAACTGTAAACAGGATGTTGATTTGGACTCTTCTGTTTTGTTTCCCCAGAACTGTTAAGACCCAAAGCAAGGACAAGTGACAAGTATACCACCTACAAGAACACTACCACTAACCAACCACAAATGGGACCAGACTCCTCTCTCTAGGGAATGCAAAATTACCATCATCCACCTCCACTCCTGCCCAGTGTATAAGGTAGAGCACTGACAAGGACAAAGAAGAAGTGGTCAGAGTGGACTTATGAGGCATGTGGTAATTCATGGTTAACTGAGTAGGAGTAGATAGGGCAGTTGGTTCAAGAAAGAGACTAATAAAGATTGGAGATGCCTAACAGTGGGTTCTGTAGCTGGTTGTTGGCTCAGCTGCAAAATTTGTAGGCCAACGCTGATTGTCATCTAAGTGTGGAAAGGGAGTTTTTGGGAGTGGCTTGACATTTGCTCCCTGAGATTGGGGTCATATTCTAGGTATACAATCTATGCATAGTCACCAACCCATGGAATTTCAATCAAAATCTCAAAAAAGTATTAATGGGATTTGATAAATTGGTCCTAAAGTTCATCTGGAAGAATACAGGACCAAAAAATAGCCAAGATTTTTTTTTTAATCAAAAGAAACATAGTCTACCAGAAATCAAGACTTAGAAATATATAGTAATTAGGAAAATGTATTGTTGTTGTAGAGAAAGACTAATATACCACCAACTCATTCACACATGGGGATGTGATATATGAGAATGGTGGCGTTACAATTCAGTGGAGATAGGAAGGACTGTATAGTTTTTTATTCATAAAGAAAAATGATACCATATTTCCTATGTCATACCCTAAACAAAAAGAAATTCCAGATGGTTAAAGACTTAGTGTGAAAAAGCTAACTTCTAAAGCTTTGAAAAGAAATTATATGAAAATATATTTTGACCTCAGGGTACAAAAAGATGTCTTTAAAAAGCCACAAAAAGTACAAACCATAAAGAAATATAATAGTAAATATGAATGCACATTAAAATTTAAAACTTCTGTATGGTAAAACTCATACTTAAAGTTAAAGGCAACCTACAGATTGGGAGAAGATATTTATAGTTCATATTATTAATATAAATCAATAAGAAGAGAAATATTCTAAACAGGCAAAGGATATGAGCAGACAATAGATGAGGAAATTTAAATGGTCAATAAAGATATGAAAAAAAATGATAACCAAAGAGATAATTGTTTCACACTCATGTGTGAACTGCAAAGATTGTCAGCATCTATTTTTGTTGGAATATTAGACAGAGAATTTTAAAACAACAACGATTACTATGTTAAAGGGTCTAATGGAAAAGGTAGACAAGATGCATGAGCAGAACAGGAATTTCAGTAAAGACATGGAAATAAGAAAGAATGAAATGGAAATGCTAGAAATAAAAAGCCCAGTTATAGAGCTGTAGATGACTTTGACATTAGTAGACTCAACAGAGCCAAAGAATCAGTGAACTTCCAAGATAAGGCAATAAAAATTATACAAACTGAAACACAAAGAAAAAAGGAACGTGTGTGGGGGTGGGTAATAGAACAGAATCATCCAAGGACAGTGAGACAATATTAAATTATTAAGCATGTATGTAAGTAGAATCTCAGAAGAAGATGAGAAGGAAAACAGGGCAGAAGAAAAATTTAATAATGACTGAGAAGTTTCTAAAAGTTCCACAGATGAACCTGATGATCAGTCAAGTTTAATAACCACTGGGTAATTGGTAGGCAATTCCTCCCCAATCCATGAACTAATAATGCAAGTGAACTGCAAGAGTGGATAGAAGCTTATCAGAGGTATCTGCTTATTCATTGTTTAATGAGGCATCAATCATGCTGACAAGTCAACATAGTAGAACACTAAAGAAGAGGATTTTGTTTAGAGCCAGAAAATTCTCTATGGTAAGGGTGTTTCAGTCTCTGATTTCTAATAAATTTGAGGGGGGGAACAAACCATCTTACTCTTCCTAAACCATCTTACCCTTCCTAAAAGAGGTACAGCTACACCAGCTTCACACCTTTATCAGAAAGTGACTGTAAGCTACGTTATATCTATGTGGTCCTTTTCTTTACAAGCACATAATAGTCATGTGTCTGACATACAACAACTATTTATAAATATTTGTTGAATGAATTTAAAAAATGAGCAAAGAAGAAAAAATGACACCTGGAACTTTTCTCAAAAGAAGCAAGGTTTAAGTACAAGAATGGAAACACTACCCTTTTAGGTTTATACACCACAATCTACAACTATATATGCTTCTATATCTGCTTTTTAGTACCTCACAGCAACTAATAACTGATAATAGTAACACTAACTCACTCATTCTTTCATTATTTTAACAAACATTTACTGATAGCTTCCTATGAGGCTAGGGCCTATACTGAGGGTGCAGAAACAAAAATGAACAAAATATAGTTCTCAAGATGCTCACACTCTGTGTCCCCTGGCATCAAGCAAGTACTACATAAACATTTCTTGGTTAAAAAAAAAAAAGAGGCTCACACTCTAATATAAGGAGATAGTAATATAAACAAATAATTACAATATATTCATAAGTGCTATGTTAGTATCACATTTTAAATGGAAAGAATGCCCAGAATATTCTTTTTTAAAAGGTAGAGAAATTCACAGTAGCTTTCAGTGATATTAGTGATTAAGGACATGGGTTTTGGAGTCAGACAGACCTGGATTCAAATCTAGGCTTTACTCCATATATGTTATGAGACACGGGCAAGTCATAATTTCTCTGAACTTCAGCTCCTTCCTCTGCAAAATGGAGATAATGCCAGTTCCTACCTCATCCTGTTGTTAGGTGGATTAAATGAGATGAAGAATGTAAACTACTTAGGACAGTGTCTTGCACAAAAACAACAGATGGTTGGTGGGAGGGTGGGGTGGAAATGGTAGTAACATTAATACTTCCTTTATAATATATAAAATTTTAACCCTTAATTACCTGTAAAGGGGATTTATCAAGAATTATTTACTTCTTAAGGATCCTAGATAGCTAATATTTTATTTTAACAAACATTATACCAAGAACTGGGAGTAAAAAGATAAGTAAGACACAGTGTTTATCCTCCAGCAGAGGTATTATCAGTGATACCTGTTAGGGCACCATTTGTAATCAACAAAGATGCTACAGTCACCAAACAGTTAAAATAGAAATGGAAGTATAAATAAATGCTTCAAACACACTTGCCCTCCCTTAAGCAAGAATGCTTCAAAGTAAAGTGCCACTGGGGAATTTTGATTTATGATGAAGTTTTTACAACTTTTATAACTTCAGATAGTATCCTGTAAGTCCCCAAGCAGTAAACTGCGAGCCATTTGACATGTCTGTCATTTGCTTTTTCTCATTCTTCAGAAAACTCCAGGGATGCACTGTCTCCACTTATGTAAGCCTTTGTAACTACGCTTTTGAACATTTCCCTTTGTTAGTTAAAAATAACCCGGATTGTTCACAGTTCTTTTTGTTCTGATGTGTCTTTAAATGCAGCTGCATGCAGTTTCACAGCAAAGAGTTTAATTGTGAGCTTAAAGAACTCACTTAAAATTTGGAAATTGTGCATTTTATGTAACGCATGTTCAGGATGGAAAAATGCTGGTTATTAATTTTTACTTTTTATTAGTACAAAAAATGGACTTAACACTAATTTCCTTTTAGTTGATAAAGGACGAAAAAAAAAACAGAGAGAGAGAGAGAGAGATTAGGCTGGCCAATCTCTTCTGGTAAAGAGGTACTAGGTAATTTGGATCTACCTTCTTACTGAGGGTAATAAGAAAGTTGGACAAAATATTAATATAAAGATATATGCTTGAAACCACTTGAAAGACAACTAGATCGTAAAGAACTGCCAGGCCAAGACCTGGGGAAACTTGATGGCTGAGTTACTTTCTCTTGGATGACTTTAATGATTCTTGAGGGGATTACTGAGAAAATAAGCAGTCCTTCTGACACCCTCATGGTGCTAGGAGGATAGGAACTGGAGTCTGGGACTGGCCATAGAGGAAGGCCAGGTGAACCTCCTCACTTTAGGTTAGGACCCTTAAGGGCTGTATCCTAGGAGTAAGGTCAAATCAAAAGTAGACAGGGTCTATAAGGCCTGCAATGCAACTTTGAAATATCTCCATTCCTAAAACTGGATTGAAGTAATCCCATACTGATTGCTGGGCCAGAAAACAGTAAAAACAAATCCTCTCTGGAAGAAGGTATCATTTTTTTAAAAAGCCTTCAAATTATTTCTATAATCACAAATAACTAGGTACATAAGGGAAGAAGACAACATAAAGAAAACCTACAGAAATAACAGGCATTAGAAATAGGGAATACTTGATCTTTCCAGATTTATTCCAGATACTGGAATTATCAGACACAGACTATAAAAGAACTATCCTTGGGCTTCCCTGGTGGAGCAGTGGTTGAGAGACCGCCTGCTGATGCAGGGGACACGAGTTCGTAACCCAGGGAAGATCCCACATGCCGCAGAGCAGCTAGGCCCGTGAGCCATGGCCTCTGAGCCTGTGTGTCCGGTGGCTGTTCTCCGCAACGGGAGAGGCCACAACAGTGAGAGGCCTGCGTACTGCAAAAAAAAAAAACAAAAAAAAACTATTCTTACTTTTTTTTTCTTTACATCTTTATTGGAGTATAATTGCTTTACAATGGTCTGTTAGTTTCCGCTTTATAACAAAGTGAATCAGTTATACATATACATATGTTCCCATATCTCTTCCCTCTTGCGTCTCCCTCCCTCCCACCCTCCCTATCCCACCCCTCTAGGTGGTCACAAAGCACCGAGCTGATCTCCCTGTGCTATGCGGCTGCTTCCCACTAGCTATCTATTTTACGTTTGGTAGTGTATATATGTCCATGCCACTCTCTCACTTTGTCACAGCTTACCTTTCTCCCTCCCCATATCCTCAAGTCCATTCTCTAGTAGGTCTGTGCTTTTATTCCCGTCTTACCCCTAGGTTCTTCATGACATTTTTTGCCCCCTTAAATTCCATATATATGTGTTAGCATACGGTATTTATCTTTCTCTTTCTGACTTACTTCACTCTGTATGACAGACTCTAGGTCCATCCACCTCATTACAAATAGCTCAATTTTGTTTCTTTTTATGGCTCAGTAATATTCCATTGTATATATGTGCCACATCTTCTTTATCCATTCATCCCATGATGGACACTTAGGTTGTTTCCATCTCCGGGCTATTGTAAATAGAGCTGCAATGAATATTTTGGTACATGACTCTTTTTGAATTATGGTTTTCTCAGGGTATATGCCCAGTAGTGGGATTGCTGGGTCATATCATAGTTCTATTTGTAGTTTTTTAAGGAACCGCCATAATATTCTCCATAGTGGCTGTACCAATTCACATTCCCACCAGCAGTGCAAGAGGGTTCCCTTTTCTCCACACCCTCTCCAGCATTTATTGTTTCTAGATTTTTTGATGATGGCCATTCTGACTGGTGTGAGATGATATCTCATTGTAGTTTTGATTTGCATTTCTCTAATGATTAATGATGGTGAGCATTCTTTCATGTGTTTGTTGGCAGTCTGTATATCTTCTTTGGAGAAATGTCTATTTAGGCCTTCTGCCCATTTTTGGATTGGGTTGTTTGTTTTTTGTTATTGAGCGGCATGAGCTGCTTGTAAATTTTGGAGATTAATCCTCTGTCAGTTGCTTCATTTGCAAATATTTTCTCCCATTCTGAGGGCTGTCTTTTGGTCTTGTTTATGGTTTCCTTTGCTGTGCAAAGGCTTTGAAGTTTCATTAGGTCCCATTTGTTTATTTTTGTTTTTATTTCCATTTCTTTAGGAGGTGGGTCCAAAAGGATCTTGCTGTGATTTATGTCATAGAGTGTTCTGCCTATGTTTTCCTCTAAGAGTTTGATAGTTTCTGGCCTGACATTTAGGTCTTTAATCCATTTTGAGCTTATTCTTGTGTATGGTGTTAGCGAGTGATCTAATCTCATACTTTTACATGTACCTGTCCAGTTTCTCAGCAACACTTATTGAGGAGGCTGTCCTTTCTCCACTGTACATTCCTGCCTCCTTTATCAAAGATAAGGTGACCATACGTACATGGGTTTATCTCTGGGCTTTCTAACCTGTTACATTGATCTATATTTCTGTTTTTGTGCCAGTACCATACTGTCTTCATTACTGCAGCTTTGTAGTATAATCTGAAGTCAGGAAGCCTGATTCCTCCAGCTCCGTTTTTCGTTCTCAAGATTGCTTTAGCTATTCGGGGTCTTTTGTGTTTCCATACAACTTGTGAAATTTTTTGTTCTAGTTCTGTGAAAAATGCCAGTGGTAGTTTGATAGGGATTGCATTGAATCTGTAGATTGCTTTGGGTAGTAGAGTCATTTTCACAATGTTGATTCTTCCAATCCAAGAACATGGTATATCTCTCCATCTATTTGTAACACCTTTAATTTCTTTCATCAGTGTCTTATAATTTTCTACATACAGGTCTTTCGTCTCCTTAGGTAGGTTTATTCCTAGATATTTTATTCTTTTTGTTGCAGTGGTAAATGGGAGTGGTTTCTTGATTTCACTTTCAGATTTTTCATCATTAGTGTATAGGACGGCCAGAGATTTCTGTGCATTAATTTTGTATCCTGCTACTTTACCAAATTCATTGATTAGCTCTAGTAGTTTTCTGGTAGCATCTTTAGGATTCTCTATGTATAGTATCATGTCATCTGCAAACAATGACAGCTTTACTTCTTCTTTTCTGATTTGGATTCCTTTTATTTCCTTTTCTTCTCTGACTGTTGAGGCTAAAACTTCCTAAACTATGTTGAATAAGAGTGGTGAGAGTGGGCAACCTTGTCTTGTTCCTAACCTTAGTGGAAATGGTTTCAGTTTTTCACCATTGAGGATGATGTTGGCTGTGGGTTTGTCATATATGGCCTTTATTATGTTGAGGAAAGTTCCCTCTATGCCTACTTTCTGGAGGGGTTTATCATAAATGGGTGTTGAATTTTGTTGAAAGCTTTCTCTGCATCTATTGAGATGATCATATGGTTTTTCTCCTTCAATTTGTTAATATGGTATATCACATTGATTGATTTGTGTATATTGAAGAATCCTTGCATTCCTGGAATAAACCCCACTTGATCATGGTGTATGATCCTTTTAATGTGCTGTTGGATCCTGTTTGCTAGTATTTGGTTGAGGATTTTTGCATCTATGTTCATCAGTGATATTAGCATGTAGTTTTCTTTCTTTGTGACATCATTGTCTGGTTTTGGTATCAGGGTGATGGTGGCCTCATAGAATGAGTTTGGGAGTGTTCCTCCCTCTGCTGTATTTCGGAAGAGTTTGAGAAGGATAGGTGTTAGCTCTTCTCTAAATGTTTGAAAGAATTCCCCTGTGTAGCCATCTGGTCCTCGGCTTTTGTTTGTTGGAAGATTTTTAGTCTCAATTTCAGGGCTTGTGATTGGTCTGTTCATATTTTCTATTTCTTCCTGATTCAATCTTGGCAGGTTGTGAATTTCTAAGAATTTGTCCATTTCTTCCAGGTTGTCCATTTTATTGGCATAGAGTTGCTTGTAGTAATCTCTCATGATCTTTTTTTATTTCTGCAGTGTCAGTTGTTACTTCTCCTTTTTCATTTCTAATTCTATTGATTTGAGTCTTCTTCCTTTTTTTCTTGATGAGTCTGGCTAATGGTTTATCAATTTTGTTTATCTTCTCTTGGAACCAGCTTTTAGTTTTATTGATCTTTGCTATTGTTTCCTTCATTTCTTTTTCATTTATTTCTGATCTGATCTTTATGATTTCTTTCCTTCTGCTAACTTTGGGGTTTTTTTGTTCTTCTTTCTATAATTGCTTTAGGTGCAAGGTTGTTTATTCGAGATGTTTCCTGTTTCTTAAGGTAGGCTTGTATTGCTATAAACTTCGCTCTTAGCACTGCTTTTGCTGCATCCCATAAGTTTTGGGTCGTCGTGTCTCCATTGTCATTTGTTTCTAGGTATTTTTTGATTTCCTCTTTGATTTCCTCAGTGATCACTTCGTTATTAAGTAGTGTATTGTTTAGCCTCCATGTGTTTGTATTTTTTACAGATTTCTTCCTGTAATTGATACCTAGCCTCATAGTGTTGTGGTCGGAAAAGATACTTGATACGATTTCAATTTTCTTATATTTACCAAGGCTTGATTTGTGATCCAAGATATGATCTATCCTGGAGAATGTGCCATGAGAACTTGAGAAGAATGTGTATTCTGTTGTTTTCGGATGGAATGTCCTATAAATATCAATTAAGTCCCTCTTGTTTAATGTATCATTTAAAGCTTGTGTTTCCTTATTTATTTTCATTTTGGATGATCTGTCCATTGGTGAAAGTGGGGTGTTAAAGTCGCCTACTATGAATGTGTTACTGTCGATTTCCCCTTTTATGGCTGTTAGTATTTGCCTTATATATTGAGGTGCTCCTACGTTGGGAATATAGATATTTACAATTGTTATATCTTCTTCTTGGATTGATCTCTTGATCATTATGTAGTGTCCTTGTCTCTTCTAATGGTCTTTATTTTAAAGTCTATTTTGTCTGATATGAGAATTGCTACTCCAGCTTTCTTTTGGTTTCCATTTGAATGGAATATCTTTTTCCATCCCCTCACTTTCAGTCTGTATGTGTCTCTAGGTCTGAAGTGGGTCTCTTGTAGACAGCATATATATGGATATCGTTTTAGTATCCATTCAGCCAGTCTGTGTCTTTTGGTGGGAGCATTTAGTCCATTTACATTTAAGGTAATTATCGATGTGTATGTTCCTATTCCCATTTTCTTAATTGTTTTGGGTTTGTTATTATAGGTCTTTTCCTTCTCTTGTGTTTCTTGCCTAGAGAAGATCCTTTAGCATTTGTTGTAAAGCCAGTTTGGTGGTGCTGAACTCTCTCAGCTTTTGCTTGTCTGTAAAGGTTTTAATTTCTCCATCAAATCTGAATGAGATCCTTGCTGGGTAGAGTAATCTTGGTTGCAGGTTTTTCTCCTTCATCACTTTCAGTATGTCCTGCCAGTCCCTTCTGGCTTGCAGAGTTTCTGCTGAAAGATCAGCTGTTAACCTTATGGGGATTCCCTTGTGTGTTATTTGTTGTTTTTCCCTTGCTGCTTTTAATATGTTTTCTTTGTATTTAATTTTTGACAGTTTGATTAATATGTGTCTTGGCGTGTTTCTCCTTGGATTTATCCTGTATTGGACTCTGTGTGCTTCCTGGACTTGACTATTTCCTTTCTCATATTAGGGAAATTTTCAACGATAATCTCTTCAAATATTTTCTCAGTCCCTTTCTTTTTCTCTTCTTCTTCTGGAACCCCTATAATTCGAATATTGGTGCAGTTAATGTTGTCCCAGAGGTCTCTGAGACTGTCCTCAGTTCTTTTCATTCTTTTTTCTTTATTCTGCTCTGCAGTAGTTATTTCTACTAGTTTATCTTCCAGGTCACTTATCCGTTCTTCTGCCTCAGTTATTCTGCTATTGATTCCTTCTAGAGTATTTTTAATTTCATTTATTGTTTAATAATAATTTAAATGATTCTTGCATTTTCTCTATTCTATTTCCAAGATTTTGGATCATCTTTACTATCATTATTCTGAATTCTTTTTCAGGTAGACTGCCTATTTCCTCTTCATTTGTTAGGTTTGGTGGGTTTCTATCTTGCTCCTTCATCTGCTGTGTGTTTTTCTGTCTTCTCACTTTGCTTATCTTACAGTGTTTGGGGTCTCCTTTTTGAAGGTTGCAGGTGCGTAGTTCTCGTTGTTTTTGGTGTCTGTCCCCACTGGCTAAAGTTTGTTCAGAGGGTTGTGTAGGCTTCTTGGTGGAGGGGACTAGTGCCTGTGTTCTGGTGGAGAAGGCTGGATCTTGTCTTTCTGGTGGGCAGGTCCACGTCTGGTGGTGTGTTTTGGGGTGTCTGTGGACTTATTATGATTTTAGGCAGCCTCTCTGCTAATCGGTAGGGTTGTGCTCCTGTCCTGCTAGTTGTTTGGCATAGGGTGTCTAGCACTGTAGTTTGCTGGTCGTTGAGTGAAGCTGGGTGTTGGTGTTGAGATGGAGATCTCTGGGAGATTTTCGCCGTTTGATATTACGTGGGGCTGGGAGGTCTCTTGTGGACCAGTGTCCTGAAGTTGGCTCTCCATCCTCAGCGGCACAGCACTGACTTCTGGCTGCAGCACCAAGAGCCTTTTATCCACACGGCTCAGAATAAAAGGGAGAAAAAGTAGAAAGAAAGAAAGAGGATAAGATAAAATAAGGTAAAATAAAATAAAGTTATTAAAATAAAAAAATTATTATTGAGAAAAAAAAAATTTTTTTAAGTAAAAAAAAAGAAGGATAGAACCCTAGAAGAAATGGTGAAAGCAAAGCTATACAGACAAAATCTCACACAGAAGCATACACATACACACTCACAAAAAGAGGAAAAGGGGAAAAAATAATAAATCTTGGTCTCAAAGTCCACCTCCTCAATTTGGGATGATTCACTGTCTATTCTGGTATTCCACAGATGCAGGGTACATCAAGTTGATTGTGGAGATTTAATCTGCTCCTCCTGAGGCTGCTGGGAGAGATTTCCCTTTCTCTTCTTTGTTCGCATAGCTCCCGGAGTTCAGCTTTGGATTTGGATCCACCTCTGCATGTAGGTTGACGGAGGGCGTCTGTTCTTCGCTCAGACAGGACGGGGTTAAAGGAGCTGCTGACTCAGGGGCTCTGGTCTACTCAGGCCAGGGGGAGGGAGGGGTACGGAGTGCGGGGCAAGCCTGCGGCGGCAGAGGCCAGCAGGACGTTGCACCAGCCTGCGGTGCGCCGTGCTTTCTCCCGGGGAAGTTGTCCCTGGATCACGGGACCCTGGCAGTGGTGGGCTGAACAGGCTCCCGGGAGGGGAGGTGGCTTCTTGGTGGTGGTAGCAGCAGCCTTAGCATCTCATGCCCGTCTCTGGGGTCTGCGCTGTTAGCCACAGCTCGTGCCCGTCTCTGGAGCTCCTTTAAGCAGCGCTCTTAATCCCCTCTCCTCGCACACCAGGAAACAAAGAAGGAAGAAAAAGTCTCTTGCCTCTTCGGCAGGTCCAGACTTTTTCCTGGACTCCCTCCTGGCTAGCCTGACTAACCCCTGCAGGCTGTGTTCACGCCGCCATTCCTCTCCCTTCGCTCCAACTGAAGCCCGAACCTCAGCTCCCAGCCTCGCCCACCCCGGCAGTTGAGCAGACAAGCCTCTCAGGCTGGTGAGTGCTGATCAGCACCAATCCTCTGTGCGGAAATCTCTCCGCTTTGTCCTCTGCACCCCTGTTGCTGCGCTCTCCTCCGTGACTCCGAAGCTCACCCCCTCCGCCACCTGCAGTCTCTGCCCGCGAAGGGGCTTCTAGTGTGTGGAAATCTTTCGTCCTTCATGGCTCCCTCCCACTGGTGCAGGTCCCATCCCTATTCTTTTGTCTCTGTTTATTCTTTTTTCTTTTGCCCTACCCAGGTACATGGGGAGTTTCTTGCCTTTTGGGAGGTCTGAGTTCTTCTGCCAGCGTTCAGTAGGGGTTCTGTAGGAGTTGTTCCACTTGTAGATGTATTTTTGATGTATCTGTGGGGAGGAAGGTGATCTCCGCATCTTACTCTTCCGACATCTTCCCCCTCTCTCCTATCCTTACTATTTTTAAGGAGATAGAAGACAAAATTAAAAGTTCTGACAGAAAACTGGAAACCTTAAAAAAAAATTGGAAATTCTAAAAATGATAAATATATAACAGAAATCAGGAACTTATTCAATCGGTATAACAGCAGATTAGACAGAGATTAAGTGAATTACAAAGGAGGACAGAAGAAAATATCCAAATTAAACACAGATAGACAAAGAATGGAAAATAGAAAACAAAAATAAAGAGACAAAGAGAAGGGACTTTCCTGGTGATGCAGTGGTTAATAATCCGCCTGCCAATGCAGGGCACATGGGATTGATCCCTGGTCCAGGAAGATCCCACATGCTGTACAGCAACTAAGCCCATGTGCCACAACTACTGAGCCTGTGCTCTAGAGCCCACGAGCCACAACTACTAAGCCCCCACGCTGCAACTACTGAAGCCTGTGTGCTCTAGGGCCCGCATGCCGCAACTTCTGAGCCCACATGCTACTGAAGCCCGCGTGCCTAAAGCCCGTGGTCTGCAACAAGAGAGGCCACCACAATGAGAAGCCTGTGCACCGCAGTGAAGAGTAGCCCCCACTCACCACAACTAGAGAAAGCCCGCGTGCAGCAACGAAGACCCAACGTATACAAAAAAAATAAATAAATAAAGGGAGAGAGTCAAGGAAGAGACACTGAGACAATCTAATATGTAGGTAATTGGAGTTCCAGGCGGAAAAGAAAGAAAACAGGCAGGAAGAACATTTTAAAGAAATGATGACTGAGAATGTTCCAAAACTGATGATAGATATCAAGCCACAGATTCAAGAAGCCCTTCTGGATTCCAAGGAAGATAAATTCTAAAAAACTCATAATATCATCGCATAGTCTAAAAACATTAAGAGGACAATAAAGACATATTATGAACAACTTTATGTCAATACACTAAATAATTTAGATGAAAAGGACACAATTAAAAATCTGAATAACTCAATGTCTATTAAAGAAGTTAAATCTCTTATAATAAACCACCCCACAAAGAAAACTCTAAGCACATATAATTTCATGGGTGAAATTTATGAAACATTAAAAAAAGAAAATACCAATCTTACATAAACTCTTTCAGAAAACAGAGGAGGAAACACTTTCATAAGGCCAGCATAAACACATATCAGTATGTGAAAATCTGACAAAGACATTCCAAAAAAAGAAACTATTAACCCTCCTGAACAGTGATTACAAAAATCTTTAACAAAGCACTAGCAAATCAAATCTAACAGTATACTAAAAAAAAAATCATGATTAAGCAAAGGCTTATCTAGCAAGGTTGATTTAATGTTCGGAAATCAATCAATGCAATTCATCAAATTAATAGAAGAAAGAAGAAAAATCATCAGTTCAACAGGTAAAGAAAAAGCATCTGACAAAATTCAACTCCAAATCAAGATGAAAAACTCTCAGCAGGGGCTTCCCTGGTGGCGCAGTGGTTGAGAGTCCGCCTGCTGATGCAGGGGACACGGGTTCGTGCCCCGGTCCGGGAAGATCCCACATGCCGCGGAGCGGCTGGGCCCATGTGCCATGGTCGCTGGGCCTGCGCGTCTGGAGCCTGTGCTCCGCAACGGGAGAGGCCACAACAGTGAGAGGCCCACATACAGCAAAAAAAAAAAAAAACTCTCAGCAAATTTGGACTGGATGAGAACTTCCCTCAGTCTGATAAAAGGCATCTACAAAAATCTTGCAGCTATCATACTTAATGGTAACATCAAACTTAATTAATGCTTTCCTACTAAAGACAGGATCAAAGCAGGGATATCTGCTCTTACCATTCCTATTTAACATTGCACTGGAAGTCCTAGCCAGGGTAATAGAACGAGAAAAAGAAATAAAGGGCATACATGTCAGAAAAGTACACTGTTTCTATTCACAAATAATATGGTTGTTTACAGAGAAATTTCTATGGATTCTACAAAACAGAACTAATAAATGAGCTTGGCGAGTTTGGAGGACACAAAGCAAATATACAAAAAATAATTGTACTTTCATAGATTAACAGCAAACTACTGTAAAGTAAGATAAAAAAATTACTGTCAAAAATATAAGCTACTTTCAGTATAAATTTGATAGAAAAAAATGCAAAACATCTACACTGAAAATTACAAAATACTGCCAAGAATTAGAGACACAGACCATGTTCACCACTGAGACATGGGAAGACTCGATATTGTTGTCAATTCTCCCAGCTGAGCTATAGATTCAAAGCAACTCTAGTCAAAATTCCCAGAAAAAAGTTTTTGTACAAATTGACAAGCTTATTCTAAAATTCACGTGGGACTATAAAGGACCTAGAATATATAAAACAACGTTGAAAAAGAACAAATTGGAGGGTTTACAGTACCTGACTCCAAGACTTACAAAAGGTACCAGTAATCAAAGCTGTGTGGCACTGGCAGAGGACACACAATTAAAACAGTTAAATAGTAGAAAGCCTAGAAATAGACCTCCACTCATACACTCATTGGATTTTGACAAAGGCAATAAAGCAATCTCCAGTGGCCATAAAAATGCACCATTCAGATCTCCTGCTGGGGGAAGCATACTTGACTAAGGTAAGGCCCCAGCTGCTGCCCTTCTGGATCTACTCTTATGTTCAGGCAAAGGCCAAGTTTAACTTTCACTAACCCTAGCCAATGATTTAGCACAGCAGGGTTAGTAATACTGGTCCATTCCTCTAACAAGGCAACTTTGGTGTGAAGAGTCCCCATAGGCCTGGCCAAAACTTTCTTAGAACAGCACTGCAGTTCAAGATACTTTTCAACCAATCATCCTTTCCCCTCCTCTCCTTTTACCACCCAAAGGCCTTCTCTGGCCTCCCTCCCCTTTCTCCTTCATAGGCATTACCCTCAGTAAATATCTAGTACATCTAATCTTGTCTTGGCGTATGCACCTCAGAGGACCCTAAACTAACACAGGTGGTAATGGAAGTGATCTAAGAACACAAGTGGTAGGATCGAGTTGTAGACTGGCTTATTAATTACCTGGTAGGCAAAGAGGAATGTCATTCTGAGTAGTATGTGGGGCATGGATAGTCCCTGGCACAGGGTAGTGGCCAAACAGTTAAAGATTTCACCAATGGTGACCTGGGAAAACATGCTGGGGAGGTGATGGCCCTTGCCTGTGTATCGATTCAGGCATCTCAATGAAACGG
The DNA here is from genome assembly GCF_059928025.1 of Delphinapterus leucas. Classification (NCBI taxonomy): domain Eukaryota; kingdom Metazoa; phylum Chordata; class Mammalia; order Artiodactyla; family Monodontidae; genus Delphinapterus; species Delphinapterus leucas. Next base: position 47,618,598 of record NC_143140.1, read on the forward strand.
GGAGAACAATGTCTAAAAAGACAGAGGAATTGGCTGATTACTGCCAAGTTACTATGATGCTCTACAGAGGGAGGGTGAGAAATGAGGGCTGTTAATGAGCAGTTAAAGTCTATGGGTGAGATATTAGTTTGGTAGCTTATAAAAAGGCCCTTATTTCTAGCTGTAGAAGATCAGATACAACTGAGTGGCTGACTGAAGATCTGTTCGTTAGAGCCACAGAGTTCTAGAAACATTTAAATGCTCAGATGGAGGTCTGCTATGCCAAGACCAGGAAGAGTGGCATAAGGGCACATGAGCATAGTGGCCATGGTGGCAGAAATGAAGACCATGTGATGGGCTTCCACTTACCAAGGCCAATCAAGCCACTTCTGCCTCTGAATGGCCAACATGTTAGCAGCCAATCTGATTCTAAAATTTATATAGAAATACAAAGGGCCAAGAATAGTAAAGGTTATCTTAAAGAAAAACAATAAGGTGAAAGGGTTTGATTTCTTGGCTATCAACACCTTCTATAAGGCTAAAACCAATAGAAAAAACTGTGATACTGGTATAAGAATAGACTAGTAGAAAAGAATAAAGTCTATAAATAGACTCATTTATTTGTACCTATATTGTCATCATTACACAGTCATATCATAAATCATATATCAATATAAATATATATGTATATTTATTTTTTGTCTATGTTTATGTATTTTTAATAAATTGGCCCTGTAGAGCAGTGGGGAGAGGACAGTCTTTTCAATAAATGGTGCTAAGTTGATTCCATATCCATATGAAAACAAAATGAAACTTAACCTCACCTCATATGGCTCACAAAGATCAATTCCAGATGGATTACAGATCTAACTGTGAAAGGTAAAATAACAAAGCCTCTAGAAAACAATATAGGAAAATCATATAACCTCGGCATAGGGAAATATTCCTTAAATACGGCACAAAAAGCACTAACCATAGAAAGATTGATAAAATGAACTATATTAAAATTAGTAACTTATTTTCAAAGAGCACCATTAAAGTGAGAAGACAAGCCACAGATAAGGAGAAGATATATCTAATAAAAACATGGAAAGATGCTCAACATTAATAATCAGGGAAAAGAAAACTTAAACCATGAGACACTGCCACAAACCCACTAGAATAGCTAAAATTAAACAGTAATACCAGAAGCTGGCAAAGATAAAGAGCAACAGGAATTCTCAGACTGCTGGTAGGAGAATAAATTGGTACAACTTTGGAAAATCATTTGGCATTACTACTAAAGCTGAAGATATCATATCCTGTGATTTAGCAATTCCACTCCTAGATATATACTTAACATAAATGCCTGCATATGAACAAGAAATATATGCAAAAATGTTCACACCAGCATTACTTCTGAAAGCCCCAAACTGCAAACTAAAATATCCATCAACAGTAGAGTAGATAAATTGTGGTATATTTATACCACGGATCACTATTAGCAATGAAAATAAACAGCAGTTTACATATAATAATATAGTTGAATTTCACAAATAAAATTTTAAGTAAGAGAAGCCAGACACTGAAAAATTCAACTTATGTAAAGTTCAAAATACAGGCAAAATTATTACATTCAGAAACACATGTTTAGGGGGTATAAGTCTATATAGAAGCAAGGAAATGATTACCATAAATTAGGATAGTGGCTACCCTTGAGGGAAGGGGTGGTAATTAGGAAGGGCATGAGAGAGGTTTTCGGAAGTAATGACAATATTCTATTTCTTGACCTGGATGATGGTTACATTTGTATTCACACTGCAGTAAGATTACTGAGCTGAAAATTTTATGCACTTTTCTGTATGCATGTTTTGCAATAAAAAAGATTAAAAAACCAAACAAAATGAATGGTCTGGTCTTTGATATCAAGATGAAAGGATTAGTACTTGCTTAGTATGCCCTTATCTTTGAGTTTTATTGACAATGGTAAGTAGTTCACATTGAATTATTCAGATTCTTTTACTGAGACCCTATGCCACACATTTCTAAGATGTTTGGCTAAGGGTAAAAAAACAATTTATTGCCAAAGAGTTGTGGAAAATTAACCAACCCAGGAATCAAATCTAAAAATATGGACTCATTTTAATACGCTCTAAAAAACAAAATTAATAGAATCACATCACACATTGTACTTATTTTTTGAGCTGAGTGTCTTCAAAAGAAAATGGATTCTTACCAACAAAGTAAATGAGGCGGAAGAGATAATATAGACATGAAAGGGGTAGATAAAAAGCCTCCCCCAAAGCCTCCCCCCTTGTTGCTGCTTTGTTTTGAATTAGAACCTCCACGGCAGAATTATCTTTGACAAAATCCTTAGAAGAAGATTTCTAGATCTGAAAGATAACAGAATAAAGGGTAGCTGAGCATGTTAAAATGGGAATAGAGCAGAGATTCTGCAGATATAACAGGATAAAAAGGAGAAACTGCATAATAAACCGAGGTAGAAAGAAAACCAAGATGGTGTTGGGCCTAAGGGTGGTGGAATGTAAAGTCTTAAAGACAGAAGATTCACCTGCATGATTTGACAATCCAGGAGAGCCTACTAAGTATACTTAACGAGAAAAGGAGATCAAACTAGTATTATGGTAAATTAGATGAGAAGAACTTCAACATGGAAGTTTAAGCATGGGATTAAGATACTAAGGAGATGGTTCTTCCATCTCACAATACAGTCAAAACCCAACTCTAGATAAATCCAACTGTCTCTTTTTGACAATTGCCTTCAGACTGCTGGGGAAAAAAATTACATATTGCAGACTGGAACCACTATAAATTCATGGTCACCAATCTCAACAGTATTTCAATATTGCATGACAATTTCCTATTTCCCTGGAAAGCGCTCTCCCATTTTTCACATGACTACTTCAAACCTTCTCTACTTTCCTTAAAACTGCTGTCACTTCTCCTGCTCCCCATTTACCCTGAGCAGTGTTGTCATCTACTTCAAAGAGAAAACAGATGCCGTTAGAAGGAAACTTTCTCAACTTTTTTGGCACCAGAACTTCAAATCTTTTTTACACATTCATCCTTTTCTCCTTCCTGCAGGCAAGGTTTCCTTTTACGAATGTAAGATTAATCCCTCCCTCCAATCATGTCAGTAATCCCTTCCCTGCTTTATGTCCCAAACTGCATTACTCATCCTCCAAGACCTGCTCTTCCTCTTAATGGTCTTTATATCAGTAAGCTAGGACTCTGGAAATTATCCTTGACTCCTTCCTCTCCAATTACCAAGTTCAGTGTATTCCACATCCTAAATATCTCCTGAACCTATTTCATTAACTATCTCCTCTGTCACCATCATCCCCAATTATTATCTGTCATCTACTGTATCTGCCTAACTGGTCTCGACCTCCAAGTGTACTTCTAACTCATTTACCACTTTGCAGCTGCCAATCATCTTTCCAAAATGCTACTCTGATGTCACTTCCTCAATTTTACTGCCCACAGAATATAATGCAAGCTCCTTAACAGGAGCTCCTATAACCTTCTCAAGGTAATATTACCTATTATCTTCTTAGCTCCTAAGACCTTCTCATGGTTTGCTCTTGCTTACCTTTCTAATTTATTTCTAGTTACTCCACTCCTTGTATGCTTTGCATCAAGCATTTCCAGACATGCACACTCCTATTTCCTTTGCCTGGGAGACTGTTCACCCTCACTTCAACATTCGCCTGCCTAGGCCACCTCAAACTTTAAATATTATTTCCTTTTGGAGGCCTTTCCTGACTTCCTAGACTAGGTTTGGTGTCTGTGCTAGGAGCTTCCCTAACATAACATTCATTGTTCTTTGTTAATTTATCTGTATGCTCAGAAAGTAGGACTCTGTCTATTCACTGTTATATCCCCAATACCCAGCAGAATAACTGCAGGCATCAAAAATTTTTGCTAAATAAATAGAAATATAATAAATGTAAAAAGAAAAAGAAAAACAAATCATTAATAATAGATGTGCTCCTTTATCTGGTGTGGTCTAGATAAAAAGTTGCTATAGGTTTTCTTTAAAGTCAAGTATAACATTTCATGGCTTTCATAGGTAAGAATGAAATAGATACTTTTAAGTAATATTGGAAGCTGTTACAATAGAAGACAGATTGTGATTTGATGACTCTTGTGTCTTTTGTATTGCTTCCAGGCCAGAAAGCTGTAGTTTTATTACTCCTGGAGACATCAATGTCCTATATCAAGAGAGTAGTATTGAAACAGCTAGCCTAAAGGCAGGATGGATAAATAAGAAATTTATCAAGAAGTCTTTGAGTATTACACAGACACATACACAAGGAACATATTTATATAGACTATAAAATATTCAAAATCATTATCACTAAATAAATTTATCTATTATAGCAAAAAGAAGAGAGTATAAATATCATGAGGAAAATGACTTCAATACATGCTCAGTTGTCTTTAAAATTTTTTTTTCTAAAGAAAAAAAGTCAGGGCAGCTGGCCTTACAATAATGAGAAAAGATATTGATAACTAGTCTGTAAAAAAAAAAAAAAAAAGTGCCTGAAATGTTCATTCAAGGCTGGTATTCATTCTTTATTCAGAGCCTGGCTGTCAGACTTGAAAAGCAACAGAGATTACTGATGCATTCACGGAGAACATAAATAAATTTGTTCTTAGTACAGCAATGAATAAAGGGAGGAAAAGACTTATTCTTTGTATTACAAGGGTTCTATGCCTTCTGTTTGGCTTCAGTAAGATGATTTCTATTAACTACAGTTATATGACACAATTTAGAAATACCATAATTTGATATTTCATTTTCATTAGTTCAATGCAGCAAAGCCACCTTTAAATCCTGATATTGCATGATTAATATCCTGCATTGGTTTATTTGCACTTATTTATTAAGTAGTTAACATAGAGATCATGAATTCCAAAAGGAATTTATTGGACTATTTAGGAGCTTTCAATAATTTATGCTTGCTTCAGTTTAGGGAGGTAGTCTTCAGAAAAATAAAAATATGGGGTCAAGATAAATGTAGTAGAGTGAAAACCAACAAAAAACCCAGCAGCGGTATGTTTACTAAAGTCAAAGTCAAAGCTATGTTTTGAAAGTCATTCATGAGAATTCCCATTAAATTAAAACATTTGATCAATTTTGTTCCCTGCATTAATAAATTACTTCAGAAATATTAATAACTTTCACCTTTTGGCCAGAAGGGGCGATTCTATGCTTTCCATTTCTTAAATTACACACACACACACACACACACACACGCACGTGTGCGTGCATACACAGAGTTTTTATGAAGCTAGGACTAGTTTTATGTCAACTCTATTACTGAGATCAGCAGAGGAAATTTTTTTAAGCAGGAGCAGTGTCTAGGAAGATATTATTTTAAGAGCCTTAGTGGACAGAACAAAAAAGATATTTCCGAACCCGCTTACAAGAAGAGATACTGTGAGTTGCCTGTTTAAGACAAGGCCGCTGCTGTCTTGTGAGTTACCGATTTGGCAAGCTCGAGTAGTTAATAACTGTGAGGCAAAATGGCTTAAGTATCACTTGAAGAAAGCCTATAAAAGCATTAGAGAAACTGAAAAGGAATATGAACTGTAGTTGTGGTGATCTGAGAAGACTTCATGAAAATATGGATGTGAGATTGTTGTTGAAGAAAAAGGGTAGGGCTTTTTAAAAGTGGAAACAAAGGGTAGTGTCTCATAATTTACAGAACACAACTGAAATGAACATTTTTCTTATTTATCTTTAATACATATTTATAATATGAAAATGCTTCAGAAGTCATCTCATCTGCCCAAATAGATTATAAATTATGAAAAGTAGTAGTTATAGCTTAAAACACCTTATAAATCTGCAGCTTACAAATATCCCTTACTTAGGAAAAGTTATAGACACACTTCCTTTCCCTCCATAGTGACTGAATTTCATCCCAAACTCCACTGCTGCTAAGTATTTTCCTCCCCTTCTTTTGTCCCACCATTATTGGGAAGGGGAAGGAACAGTGTTACAAAAAAAAAAAAGAATGTCAGAGGGACTGACAGTTTCAAGGAGGTAGAGTATATGCAGAAAATAAAGATCAAATAAATTAAGAACTAAAGAGTGTTTGTTAGATTTGGTAATATGGAGGTAAATGGGTGACTTCAACCATAACAAGTGAAGCCAATTATCTCTCCACAATATGTAATTAATTTTTTCTGACTCTATGCTTATGCACGACCTTGTGGAACAGTAACATAATTCAATAAGAAAGAAAATAGTCATTACCCAGTAACTTTCATTCTTCTTAGGGTATTAAAATTAGCTACTGAATGATTTGCTCCAAAAGTCTCTCATCAAGGTAAGTTGAATACTAGACTGAAAAGTTATTTTGATTTTAAAATAAATACTACATGTATGGCCTCTTCAGCCTGTGGGCACTTTCTTATCTTCTAGGAATGTTCTGAAAAACAAACAAAAAAAACTATCATAAACTATTTAGGATATACACTGCCAGGCTTTACAACAGATCCACTTCTATTATTATGTTTGGGACTGACATGTACACACTGCTATATTTAAAATAGATAACCAGCAAGGATCTACTGTATAGCACAGGGAACGCTGCTCGATAGTCTGCAATAACCTAAATGGGAAAAGAATTTGAAAAAGAATAGATACATGTATGTGTATAACTGAATCACTCTGCTGTACACCTGAAACTAACACAACATTGTTAATTAACTATGCTCCAATATAAAATAAAAATTTAAAAAAAAAGACAAAAAGAAATCCTCAACCATTTCCTTTTGTATCTCCCTTAACTGCACCAATACCAGTATCATTCCCTTTTTAGTTACCTGGCCACAATTGAGCTTTACAAAAACTATCTACTAGCTACTGCCTTTTGATCATAAGCACCTTGGAAAGACAAACTTTAAATTTTGGCATATTTTCTGGAGTTAAGTTCAACAATATACAGTTTTGTAAGGTGGGAAGGAAACTCAAATGGCTTATCTAATCTCTTGTTCTAGGTCTAGGCAAATCTACCTAAAAGCAAATCTTTTTTTAAAGCCATTGGGAAATGTTTTTTATGTCCAAACCGTATTACTATTGGAGGACTTAGTTCATCATTCCTCTTCTACAAGGATTACAGATCATTAGTTAGCTACCTAAAACCCCCTCAAATTAGCAGGTTACCATGACCTCATGTTTCAGCTATCTATTGCCACAATGCTATGCGAAATAATCCACCTCAAAACTTAGGTGTAAGACAATAAACATTTATTTTTACTCATGAATTTATAGGTCAGCTGAACAGTTCTTCTGGGCTGGGCTAATTTTAGCTACGCTTGCTCATCTGTCTACAGTCAGCCAGCAGGTGAGCTTGCAATTGGCTCATCTAAGTTGGCCTCACTTGGGATAGTTCTCTGCATAAGGTTTCTGAACTTCTAGCAGGCTCGGCTGAGCTTACTTTTTCCACATGTTTTTGGCTAAAACAAGTCTCAGGACACTCAGATTCAAAGCGGGTGGTAACAGAACCCATCTTTTGATGGGAGTAGCGGGGATAGAGGGATCCCTCTATTGATGGGATAGAAGCAAGGATGAAGATTACAGTCACTTTTATAGTCAAACTACCAAAGCCTCATTTAGTCTTTTCTTCATACTAAATAATCTGATATTGATGCTGCTTTTCGTTCATCCCTGAATCTGGACTGTGTAAACATTAACAACTAATTTTATCATTACAAAACATAATTTCAAGAATGCTATTAAACTGAAGTCAAGATGTGCTGAAATTAGAGAGCAAGTTGAGATTTTAATTTAAGAGCATAAGGAGTTGAAAAATACTGACTTTTGACTTTAGGAAAAAAATGACATAAAAGCTACCTTATGCACTAGACAATATGAGTCTGTACAATTAAGAGGAAATTATAGAGCTTAAGTAGTTTTTAAATTTTTCATTGACTATTTAGAGCCTACTTTATATTATTTGATAAACTATCAGAAAGTTTTATTCAAAGAGGTAACACCCATGAACCTTTAAAATGAACCATTTATTAAATCAGGCTGTTATTCTTAACAGTTATGTAAGTTACATGGTTTATGTCAGAGTATTTCACATGGAAAATTTTTAAACTCTTATAGGCAAGCAAAATTGTACCACACAATATATAAGTAGGAAGGGGATACTGCTAAACATTCAAATAAGGCAAGTATTTTAAAACAATAAAACAATAATTAAAAATTCAAGCATTCCTTTAAGAGAATTCAATACTACAAGCTAAATGTACTTTCTGAGTGTATTCATATAAAGGTAGTGTTTCTTCTTTTAAAACGTCAGGAAATGGAATAAGGCTCATTAACAGATACAGCTGCCCTCAAGATTTTTAATCTCAGTTGCTCTCTTTAAATTAAAATTCACAAAGTGCACAATTAAGATATATCAAAAAACTGAATCAGCTACTCTAATAACAGCTGTCCATGCTTAATACTTAGTGGTTTATTTGACCAAATGATGTCTTTTCAGGGAAAAATAAAAAAAGATAAGCCACTGTAAAACATTTAGTTTGAAATGTATGCTAATATTTTTCTTAGAAATCAAAAATTATGGAGGAAAAGGGTTATTTACCTTAAGGAAAAGAAAGCAAAACACTGGAATGACCAAACATTTTCAAAGAACAAGCACCACAAAGGACATTTGCATTCGGTTTTGTAATATTTATCAATGCATTTTTTCTTACTCCAACCAATCTACTTCATCAAATTCTGAATCATCTTCTGAATCACTGTATTCCACAGCAATACGGCGGGACAGGATGGTGGCAACATCATTTTCAATGCGTTCGTGTTTAGCTTCCTGTTCACGCTGCTCTTCGACTTTTCGTAGCTGAATACCTGATATAGTAAATCCAAACCATTCATTGTAAACCAAAATACTAGATATTATTAGATATTATTAATTGAATAAATTCAAATACACATGAGAAATACTAACAGGAAAATAAAAAGATCTATTAAAAAGAATTTGAAGATTTGATGAAACTTACCACATACCCCAGTGGATGCCTATAGTTTTTTAGCCATTATGGTCTATTGTGCTTCCCTACTCACCACCTCCTAAAGTTAACCAGGTGATACATTTCTTTTGTTTGTTACCTCTACGGTCAAATAAATTAAACATCACTGAGCATATTTTCTGTGGCTTTGTTCTCCCCAGTACTTGAGGGAAAGGCACTATTATTCATTCTATAGTGTTACTGCCTGGCATATAGTAGGAAACGTTGGCTGAATAAATAAATGAATGTGACAGGTTGTTCCTTTGTTACTAAGGTAGGAACCTTAATCCTTTAAAGGTATTGGTAAAGCAAGTGTCACTTACATATCAAATGGACAGCCTTAACACTGAAGAAAATACCATTTTAAAAGGAGTTATATATATTGAATATAATATTTACAAAGAGTTTTAACTAAATTTTTTATAACATTTAAGTCTGATACTTTTAATTTCTCATCATTCAATAAACATTTCAAGAATACCTAATAAGTATGAAAATAAAATGATTAATGTGACATATTTTCTTGAAAAAGACTTAAAATATAAATTGAACATAGCTTTACTTTCTAAAGACCACTTGTACAAAAACATGAGCATCTAAACTTTTATAAATGAAGAAAACATTATTGTCTCCAATATTTAGAAAGGTTCTAATGCTACCATTGCAATGCTTTTAACGGCTCTTGAGAAAATTACCTTTTCGTATTGCTTCCAGAAGTACACTTCTGGCATCACTGATTACAGGTAGGGTTGATGGATGACGCTTTGGCTCAGAAGCAGGTATAATTTGTGATGGAGGAGATGGAGGCATTAATGGAACGTGGGGACCTGGGGCAGTAGATGGAGTTGGATGTAGCCCAGAGGGAGGATGAGCAAGAGCAGCAACTGAGACAGGTGATGATGGTCGAATGCCAGGTGGAGGCAGAGGAGGCGGTGGTGGGGGTGGAGGCAGCCCCTGGACTTCTCCTTGTGGGAGTGGGTGAACTGGTACAGTCTCGCATACTGGGGCAGCTCTAGCTACCGGTGGAGAGGGCTGTACTAGAGGAGGTGCAATTGGAGGAGGAGCTGGGTGAAGAACTCCAGGGGCAATCTGAAGAGGAGCTGGAGGCGGTGGTACTGCTGGAGCTTGCAAAGCAGTGGTTGGAGGTGGAGGTGGGGGAGGTACTGGTGGGGGGGGAGTCGAAGTCATTGAAGCTCTTAATGAAGAAGTTGACAAGGCAGATGGAAGAGGTGGTGGAGGAGGTGGTGGGGTGGCGCTCACAAACACAGGTGTCCTGCCTGTAGCTGGTGACTGAGGACGATTTTCTATCAAACCTGTAGCAGAACTGAAATGATAAAGAGATCCCAGCAAGTTACTTAAAGAGAAAAAGCTAACCACACAAAACATAAATGGCTACCAGTGATTCTATCAAGGTAGAGGCATTAACATGTTCCTATAAAAATTAAAAATTCTTCAGCAATATTTAGAATGAAATGAGAACTAAAAGTACACTAACAAGAAAATCAATACGTGGTGCTTTGATTTATAATATTCTAAATGATCTCATCCTCTCATGCAACTTTCATATCCACTCGAGCATTTTATCCTTCCTTTGATAAAATGCTCAGTTTTACACTGTGATATGAGTCTTCATAATGACTCAACATTTATCATATTACAACATTTGTATTGCTATACCTGTGGCCAAAACAATACTGTATTTGTATTGAAGCTATTAAGACTCATTATATGTCATTTCAGTTAAATCAATGACAACTAATTACAAACCACAAAAGGAAATTTATGGCCCTCTTCCTTGCTGAGGATGGAACATCAAATGAGTCAGTAACATAAGATTGATCTTTTTAACTGGAAATTGTAAAGCTGATCTCTATTTCTCTATGAAAAAAAATTATAATGTGGATAACAGTGGACAAAATGAAACTTCAAAAAGCTTTACTAAAAGATTATTATGAGCAATTGCCTATTCTCTCTCAAATTCTAGAGTATTTCCCCTAATATTAAATTAACATTTATAATTAAGTCTTTGGTTCCCATTTCTTTGTCCTAACCACATACCAAAAATTCTTAATTTTTATTAATACATTGCAGATCATGTGCTTGATAACAAAGCTATAATAAAATGAAACACACTTTAATCTTTAAGTTATCATTAGCTAAAATTTCCCAAGAGAATGTGTCAGCTCTTATGAGAGGCTGGCAAATTACAGGCCAAATCTGACCCGATCCCTGTTCTTGTAAATAAAGTTTTGTTGAAACACAAACATATTCATTTGTTTATGTATAGTCCATGGCTGCTTTCATTCAACAATGGCAGAGTTGAGTAGTTGTGACAGAAGCCATATGTCCTAAAGCCGAAAACATTTATTATATGGGCCTTTAAAGAAAAAGGTTACCAACATCTGAGATGAAACATCTTGTGCTTGTTCTGACATACCTGATACAGGTGGGTATGGGTTTTGCATCTCCTGCTCCATGCACTGGTGGAGGTGGAGGTGGTTCATGTGGTCTGACTAAGACCCTTTCCTCAGCTCTCGTCAGAAGCTCACTCATCTGACTAAACGGCAAGGCAGAAAGCGAGTAAGATCCATCCATATGATCCACATATGTCTGCGGTCTAAAAAATACATACAGTATCAGTGTATTTTTCTTGAATTACTGGTGAAGTAAAATGTTCTACATGAGATATTGAAGGTTTATCCTTTGAATGCCAATATTTTAACTACTTTAAGAAACTTCTTTCAGAAATTTATTACATTCATCCTGCTTTTAAAACACAGAATGCTGCTCACAACGCAACCTTTCCTTGCTGATTCAGGTTATTACGATGACCTTCAGTTATTTTATTATTTTATAATATAATACTAATTCAATTCACAAGGGTGAAAAGTATTACTTTCATAATCTGATAAACAAGAAAAGAAAATAACTTTCAGCCAATTGTGTTCAAAGCTATCTGCCTCTATTTAATTTTTTTCTTTACAATAAGATGCCAATGACAACAAGCTAGAATATGAAAACTGGAATTTTCTACCACCAGAATATCCTGCTGTTCTTTTAAACCTAAATGACTTCCAAGTATCTGGTGCCCAAGGGAGATAGGTCTGTGATACTAGTAGCACAGACATGGCTAACTACATTGTTTTTGTCTTTTTGCTGTTTTCAAAGGTGCTAGGGTACTCAGAAAATAGCTGAGTAACATAATAACATGTGACTTAAGTCAGATTTAAGCAAAATTTTAGATACCTTGAGCATGTGAAGACATAAATATTTACTGACTGTAGTGCATGCTGGAGACAAAGCTGGACTTAAAAGATGTGTACAAAGCAAGTTAGAAATTATTATATTTACACAACTGGGTCAGCTCAATACCTCAATCACTTAACAGTGATTAGAAATAAATGTCTGTCTACAGATAATTAATTTTTAAAAAAATCAATCCTTTCAGTCTCTTTCTTTCAGTACTACATATAGATAGTACCTTATATGTATATTACTCCTAAAATAGGCCAAAATAATTTACACTTATGACCCAATAATTTACATGTATTATTCGAAAGAAAGTCTTAAGTTGTTTTCCATTCAAAAATCAATAACTATAAAACATATAATAATAACTATAATCAACTGTACACAAATCTCTTCACAGAGAGATGCTAGTATAATGTTTGTTAGGGTTGCATATTAGTTAGATAGGGTCCCTGGCCACTGAGAAAGGAAAAGGACCTATTGCATATTTCTGCAAAAGGGGATGAGTAATTTTGTTTTGAAAGTCCTGATATATCTGAGGTGGAAGATGTGGCATAGAAAGGAAGTCAGGGGAAAGAAAAAGGAACAAAATATAACCCACTTCCAACTCCTATTTTATATGCAGTGAATCAATAATACTTCAAAAAAAAATCCAGACCCCATTACTCTATTATGAAATTCTAACAGACTCTGCCTTAACTACTGAGAGTGAGCTGAGACCTCATATGAAAGTTAAAACATCGAAGATCATCTACTCCAACCACTTCTTTCTATAGACGAGAAAACTGAAGTCCAGATACAAAAATGATCTGCCCAAGATCAGACTTCAATAGGCTCACAATGGTCAGGGTTTCAAAATCAACTCAATACTTATAGAACAGGGTCTGTCAATTCAACAGTTCAGGACCTAAGACTTAGACATACAGATATTAGAAATAAAGCCAGTGTTTTACCATTAATTTTGTTTAAAAAAACAAACAAAAGAAAATAAACCTTGTTTCAAAATGAGAGGCTGGGCCATTAGCAACTTCAATATGCTTATGTAAGAGATTAGCATCATCTTCAGCCAGCTCTGGACCTTGGGCCAGCTTCTGCCATTCTCTCCGCCTGTCATGAGGTGCTCTTGGCACTTTTTCTGGTTCATGAGGACGATCTAGATTTTTCTGCTATAACAGATGTATTGAAACAAAGCCAAATGCTGAAGTACTACGTTTTTAAAAAGAGGTTATAACAATGAAAATAGAATTCTAACATCAGTATTGAAAAAGACAATGTCATCATAATATAGTAAAAGTAACACAGATACAGTTCATTTGTGCATTCAGAGTTAAATCTTAGCTAGTTTGTTGGTAATCCCACTTTCGAATGCTTTTTTAACCTTTAAATGAAATTGATGTATCAGATAAAAATAGTCTACATAATAAAACTTGAGGTCAGAAAGTCCTTTCAGATGAAAAAAGATTCATCAACTCTGCTCCGATATTATTAGTTTTTGCTATAATGAGTGAAATTTCTACAGTTAATGGCACTGCCTACCTCTAGCCAAAACCTGAAAATTTACTAAGGTTATATTATCTGAGAAACGACTAATTAGCTAGCCAATACATTAGAAAAAAATCCAATTACCCAATTAAACCATAATAACTGTCACTCAACAGAAAATAGGGTATTTGAAAAATAAAACAAAAAGTGATTCCAACTGTGGGAGAAAAAGTATAGAAAGAAACCAAAGGGGCCAAGCAGGTAACATACGTGAATAAAAAGGGTCAGATATAAGATGAGGCCTGCACTGAACTAGGGTATGTCCATCTAAGGCATTCCAGTTCAAAAATTTAAAAACCACTGTGTTTGTCAAACAAAACTGCTTGCAAGCATAGTCTGGGCTACCAGTCACCAGTCTGCAAACTCTAGCTAGAACACTGGTACACTGTCTAGTGCAGAAAATAATAACATGTAGGCATTTTGGGGAAGAGCAGGGAGAGCAGAGATAGCTATAGAAGAAACAGAGGGATGATAAAGACAAACTTTGCCACCTTCATAATTCTGCCTAAATCCAACTTTGCTTCCTCCTTCTATATTTCTAGTTATCATTAACATGGAATAAAACAGATCCAAGTGAATTTTATTAGAAAGTAGAAAATGATAATACAGCAGACAGGTAACAGGAATTTAGTGAGACTGTTATAAGCTTTCCATTTAGGATATGCTCTGTGGTAAGAAAATATTAACTTAATCTACTTTACCAATATCTGTACAATATTCCTTTGCTCTGCTTTAGCAGAATGCCTTTCTCTTCCCTGGACCACTTAATTCTTATTTGTTCGTCAAGATTCATTATAAGCTTTGTTGAAGTGTTTATCAGCCCCGTCCTCCCTAAAGCAGGTGCTATTTTGTGCTACTCAAACCCTCCATGCATACCTCTCTGTTAGGTGGGCATTTATCACACCATATTATAATAACCTAATTGTTCATTTGCTCCCCATTAGACTGTGATCTTTCTGCGTGGTTATAAAGACTTCAGTATTTGACCATATGGACCAAAAAAAATAAAACTGTCAAAGTACAGAATTAATAAAGTCCCACATATGCAACAAATCACAAATACATGAAAACTAACTTCAATTTTTTGAAATACCTTCTGCTTCCTCTTTTCCTTCCTCTTATCCTCCGTATCTTGTAACATTTTTTCTTTCCATAGATCAAAGAAATATGAAGGATTGGTATAAAACTTCAAACCTTCTTTACCATCATCTCTGAAGTATAAAATATCAATTAAAATATACATTAGTAAGACTTAGGGAGGCAATAGGAATAGAAGTAATTTTACTAAAATTGTTTCCTCTTACATTAACAAAATATAGCATGTGTAAAAATATTGGCAAAATAAATGAGAATATGCACCAATAGAACATTTCTCACAAATCAGACAGGAAACTTCTGGAAAACCAGAAGTTTTTCAGAGTTGGTATTAATAATTTAAAGGTACAACTGGACAATTTTCATCCCTAACTTCTGCTGAATGCCAAGTTTTCTATAAGTCCTGTGGGAAATTCCAGTAATTACAAATGATTCTGCCAAAGAGAAAAGCCTGAAAGGACAACAGAACAGAGAAACTATACAGGGTTTCTGCCAAGACTCTAATTTACTTATCACCTTACCAAATCCAAAAAATATCACCAAATAGTCATTCTAATAGTAATAGTTATATCCAATGCCTTGCATACTGACAAATAGTTTCAAATAACTATCCAAATACCATTTTATTCAGGACACGTGTCGTGCCTCTTAAATCACCCATTTAACAATTCATGTGAAAGACTCCAAAGAAAGGCTGAATAAGTCCAGAGTTTTTTAAATGGTAAAAAAAATTTAAAAACAGATTCTACATATTCAATACACAGATATTTAATGCAAAGATCAAGAGTAGACAAGAACCAGAAAAAAACAATATTTTATTAATCTGGTGGGATTTTGAACTCTTTATTTTTTCTTTTCCATCTAATTAGAAATTAAATTAAAAAGACAATAACAACTCCTTGTCTCTTCATATTCATGTTTGCATTGGCTTTTCTTAAAAACACTTGTCAAAACAACCCCTTTGAGTAAGTCTTGTTTTTTGTATGCCCAAACCTTGGGAACTCACCTAGTGAATAAAGCAAAGGTTTTCTAAAGGTGGTGGATAAGGAGGGTTCTCTGCATTGCTCAGGAGACCAGTGAAATAAAAAATGTTTGGGGATTAAGCATTTAAAGGTAGACTGCTACATATCTGAACTTGAAGTCTGAAATAAATAACCGGCCTTCTTACTTATTAGCGTACTGACCTGTAAGGAGTGAGTATATTGAGAGGTGGAGGCTGTTCACAAACATCGTACGTCTCCTGTAATGGAACAGGCAAAGTCCTGCGGTCGAAAAGCTGCTGATCTTGAACTGTAGAACTTCGGAAAGCTTTTCTCATGGTTATATCTTGCAAAGACACTAAAACAAAAATCCAAAATGTATTGTTTTATTTTACTAAGATGATTTAACATAAGGACAAATTCATATACCGTATTTGTTTAAAAGTCAGAAGGTCATGACTGTTAGTGGCTTATGAATCAGGAACCATATTTTAAATGTTCTATCACTATATGCCACATCATTTTGTGCTTTATTTTTCCAATTAGATGGGTTTTAATGCAACCTCTGATTTCTAAGGCTCTAATGACACTTGAAGCATATGCTACATTTCCCATCAAGTGCACCTTTTCCTTTTCTCTCCTTGCCGTCCCCAGTCCCCACCAACCTACATTTTCCTCTTTTTTTCTATAATCTTTTTTCCATCTCCCTTTATTACTTTTATTTAGCTTATACCAATAACACTGAAGGAATTACTTAGTTATCAGTGGCATTCTGGGCTAAATGCACTATTGCCCTCTATGCTTTAAGTATGCTATAAGTATGATACATGGACTATAAAGTTAAAACAAACTTATTGTAAAGAAAATTAAGTTTTCAAGTACTGGGCAATCTGTACTGTTCTCTATTTCACTTATCTTTTATCTTGTTCTATAAGGGTCTTCAATTAACTACAAGTCTTGAAGACTGAGGCTATCTTGTACATTAGTTTCTCCAGTAAGTTAACACAGCCCCATCATACATATGAGGATTTAAAATAACTTCATTTGCTCAGTTTCTTTTGGACTGTGCAGCATGTTAAAATAAAAAATTTACCAAAATACTAGATTTTTAACTCTTAGAGTGATTTCTTGATATTAAAAAATTAGGTGATTTTTTAAATGTATCTAATATGGGTTTTAGTACAAATGCCTTATACCATAGAAAGGTCAGTACTAAATAATCATAACAATTCTTAAATTATTTTTCTCCCTAAAATAGTATCTCTTTCATCCTTACAAATAAAATTCACTCAACATGAATGTTTGGGTCTATGAAATAAGTGGAGCAATGAGGCTGGCTATGCAATAGCCACAACATGACTGCATTCCCAGCAATTCCACTTCTATCTGACTTAAAAACACCAAAATAAAATTCAGAGAAGGAAAAAAGTTTTTTTCCCACTATCACTAAAGAGTAGTATGAGAGATACTTAATGAGTATAAACTATACTGTTAGATGCTTTCACTAATTTTTACTTAAGCTTTATAACAATTTAATGGGATAGGAATTATTATTCCATTTTTAAACATTAGAAAATATTATATAACTGGCCCAAGGTAAAATGGTTAATAAGCAGTAGAGCCAGAACAGAAAACGCAGATCTGTCTGCCTTTGAGGCTAATCTCTCTGCCACAGTACCACATGCTGTTCCTCTGGCTCCTATCAGAAGTGGCCTCCGTTTTCTGCAATCAAAATGGATCAATTTTTGCCACCCTCCTACCCCACTTATTAACTGTAAGTATGAAACCTAGTGTTTGATTTCCCAAAACTGTCTTAGTAAAGGATATAAAGAACATGTAAAGTAATAAGCATTTTTCTATCTTCAGCTCCTCTCATTTATCATTTATCTCATTTGTTAACAGACCAATGTGACAAAGCCCCTTCCAGTTGCCAACAATGACATCTGATATTACTTAGTGTTATATAACACAGTAAGTCAGCACAATATGTTTGTAAACATAACTGAATTAAAGATAATGGTACAGATCTTTGTTTAAAGACTCAGTTTTTTACCCTTTCTAAATTACTGTTACTTAGTATTTAATGGTAATTAAAAACCCCAAAATATTGATATTACATTCTGTAATTTATTATTCTGCTCATAATGTTATTTTATGTGAACTTTAACTGAGTTAAAAAATCTAGGTTAAAAAACTTTGAAAATTCCTCTATTCAACATCCCCATGACAATTTCAAATTAAGTAGTTCAACTTTTAGATTCTGAATTCTTTCCCAATGCTCCATATAATTTTAAAGGAAACTGAATAATTCTGATAGTTGTTGGCACATTAAGAATTTTTTAAAACACTTAAACACATCTTAAGTTATTTACTAGTATCTGTATTTTCATTTTCAATTTTAATGGGAATGCTAAAATATCTGTTAAAATTTAACAGTATTTTCAAACTAAATATTAATTTTTATTTGTTACATAAAAGAACTGCCTGTATATTTCTATATTTTTAGATGAAATGTACTTGTAACTTACATGTTTAAATTATTTAAAAAAGAAATTTTGGATATAAATGACATATTTGAAAGTATGGCCATAAATGTTTTTTTAATATTAGCAATGATTTTTATCTCAAGAATTTCATGATGTATAACAATATACATTGTATACATTATAATATACACAAACATGTTTCAAGGGATACCACCAGTAAAAAACAGCCCACAGAATGAGAGAAAATCTTTTCAAATCATAAGGTTTGGGACTTGGATCCAGAATATATATAGAATTTGCGTAACTCAACTATCAAAAGAAAAATAATCCGAATTAAAAATGGGAAAAGGAGCTGAACAGATATTTCTCCAAAGAAGATACACAAATGGCCAGTAAGTCATTTAAACCCTGTTTTGTTTTTTTAAGTTTTATTATTCTTTTTATTAATTTTCTTTTTTACATTTATACATCACTGTGAATTACATTTGACTGTAGTTTTATTAAAGGAAGAAACACATTTTAACTATCTATTTCTGTTAGATTTTTGGTACAATGTAAAGTCAGGTTATAGATCCAGCCCTCTGCACAAAAATAGAATCATTTTTGTCTTAGTTGCTTTTAACTGAACTAGTTGCAGTTGTCAACATTTCAAAACAAGAGGTAAGAGATAAAAATCTAGATACCTGGCTTCTTGGACAAAAGAAAGATCTGGCATGACTACACTGACTTTACCTCATTTCATGTCACCCACATGCCAACAATCTGCTCCCTGTTTTGTACACAGTCTCAAAATCGTGCGCTTGGTCCACTTCACTCAGAGTAACCTGGGTGTAAATCCTGGTTTTAAGTCCTAGCTCTACCACTTTCCTGCTTGGAGACTTGATTCTAAGTGGCTTATAAGCCATGAGAAGATGCTCAACATCATTAGTCATCAGGCAAATGCCAATACATTCTACAAAATGAACCAATATTGAAAACATTAGGCTTAGAAAGAAGCCAGTCACAAAAGACCATATATTGCATGATTCCATTTATATGAAATGTCCAGAATAGGCAAATCCATAGAGACAGAAAGTAGATTAGTGATTGCTGGAGGCTACGGAGAAGGGGAGATGGGAAGTAACTACTGTTGGATATAGGGTTTCTTTTTGGGGTGAGGAAAATGTTCTAAAACTGACTGTGGTGATAGTTGCATAACTCTGTGAGAATACTAAAAACCACTGAATCATACACTTTAACTTTAGACGAGTTAATTGTAGGGTGTATGAAATATATTTCAGTAAAGCTGTTTTTTTTTTAAAGTACTGCCTTGGTTTTTCCTCATATCCAGACCTATGAGTTTATATCTTTGCATGTAGAGGAAACTTAGCATAGTTAAGTACTCACCTCTCCTTATTCAGGCATTAAATTATGTCAGAAGTTGGTTCAATCACTAAAACAGCCATCATTATATTCCACCTTTTGCTTTTTCCAGTGATATCCTTTAATTTTTTTTTTTTTCGGTACACGGGCCTCTCACTGTTGTGGCCTCTCCCGTTGCGGAGCACAGGCTCCGGACGCGCAGGCTCAGCAGCCATGGCTCACGGGCCCAGCCGCTCCGCGGCATGTGGGATCTTCCCGGACCGGGGCACGAACCCGCGTCCCCTGCATCGGCAGGCGGACTCGCAACCACTGCGCCACCAGGGAAGCCCTCTTTTAACATTTTTACTGTTCAAGTTTAGATCTATTATATAACTTACATTTATAATAAAAATGTTATTCCACAAAAAATATTTTGAACAGAGGATAAGAGATTCACATTAAATAATACTCTAGGGTAGATAAGTGAAAATTATGTTCTTAGTAGTTTCAGTTTTCTTTCTTAAAAAATAAACAAAACAGAAAGAGGCATTTGAGAAACACCACCACTCAATGTATTCTATCAAGGCATGAAATGTTTTACCACTAAACTTTCTACCATTATTTTTTTTTTAACCTAATATCCCTAGCTTAATATCTCAGCATAGAACACTTTTGTCTTATATACTGGCAATTTGGGAACTTTTTTTTTCTTTTGGAAATGTTGATTTAAATTGGGAAGTAACATTTAAAGAACGAGATCAGATTCTAGCAGTTTAGCAATATGCACACACAAAAGCATATTAAAAGGAATTGCATTCTTAAACAATCAAACCTAAGAATTTCAGGTAATTTTCAAATTATTTCTAAGACAAATGTATACAAACAAATTATAAGAGAAAAAAGACAAAGAAATTGGAGGAAGAGTCTGGCCAAAAAAATTTTATGTCAGAAAATGAAGAGCTATTTAATATACAAAAAGAAGAGGTAAAAAAGGGGGAAAAAAGCTTCCCTGGTGGCGCAGTGGATGAGAGTCCGCCTGCCGATGCAGGGGACGCGGGTTCGTGCCCCGGTCCGGGAAGATCCCACATGCCGCGGAGCGGCTGGGCCCGTGAGCCATGGCTGCTGAGCCTGTGCGTCCGGAGCCTGTGCTCCACAACGGGAGAGGCCACAACAGTGAGAGACCCACGTACCGCAAAAAAAGGAAAAAGGAAAAAAAGAGTAGAAAACCCAGGAGACTCATGCTAATGGCATTTATACATAAGCCACCAATCTATTACAACATGTACAACAAAGGTCGTGGATAAAAAAGTTGTGTAGTAAATTCCTTTTTTTTTTTTAACATCACTATTGGAGTATAATTGCTTTACAGTGGTGTGTTAGTTTCTGCTGTAAACAAAGTGAATCAGTTATACATATACAAATATCCCCATATCTCCTCCCCCTTGCATCTCCCTCCCACCCTCCCTATCCCACCCCTCTAGGTGGACACAAAGTACCGAGCTGATCTCCCTGACTACGCAGCTGTTTCCCACTACCTATTTTACATTTGGTAGTGTATATATGTCCATGACACTCTCTCACTTCATCCCAGGTTACCCTTCCCCCTCCCCATGTCCTCATGTCCATTCTCTACATCTGTGTCTTTATTCCTGTCATGCCCCTAGGTTCTTCAAAACCAGTTTTTTTTTTTTTAGGATTCCACATATATATGTGTTAGCATATGGTATTTGTTTTTCTCTCTCTGAATTACTTCACTCTGTATGACAGTCTCTATGTCCATTCACCTCACTACAAATGACTCAGTTTCATTTCTTTTTATGGCTGAGTAATATTCCATTGTATATATGTGCCACATCTTCTTTATCCATTCATCTGTCGATGGACACTTAGGTTGATTCCATGTCCTGGCTATTGTAAATAGAGCTGCAATGAACACTGTGGTACATGACTCTTTTTCAACTATGGTTTCCTCAGGGTATGTGCCCAGTATTGGGATTGCTGGGTCGTATGGTAGTTCTACTTTTAGTTTTTCAAGGAACCTCCATATTGTTTTCCATAGCGGCTGTATCAATTTACATTCCACCAGCAGTGCAAGAGGGTTCCCTTTTCTCCACACCCTCTCCAGCATTTATTGTTTCTAGATTTTTTGATTTTGGCCATTCTGACTAGTGTGAGGTTATACCTCGTTGTAGTTTTGATTTGCATTTCTCTAATGATTAGTGATGTTGAGCATGTGTTTGTTGGCAATCTGTATATCTTCTTTGGAGAAATGTCTATTTCATGTGTTTGTTGGCAATCTGTATATCTTCTTTGGAGAAATGTCTATTTAGGTCTTCTGCCCATTTTTGGATTCGGTTATTTTTTTTTGATATTGAACTGAATGAACTGCTAGTATATATTGGAGATTAATCCTTTGCCAGGTGCTTCATTTGCAAATGTTTTCTCCCATTCTGAGGGTTGTCTTTTCGCCTTCTTTATGGTTTCCTTTGCTGTGCAAAAGCTTTTAAGTTTCATTAGGTCTCATTTGTTTATTTTTATTTTTTATTTCCATTTCTCTAGGAGGTGGGTCAAAAAGGATGTTGCTGTGATTGATGTCATAGAGTGTTTTGCCTATGTTTTCCCCAAAGAGTTTTATAGTCTCTGGCCTTACATTTAGGTCTTTAACCATTTTGAGTTTATTTTTGTATATGGTGTTAGGGAGCATTCTAATTTCATTCTTTTACATGTAGCTGTCCAGTTTTCCCAGCACCACTTATTGAAGAGGCCGTCTTTCTCCATTGTATAGTCTAGCCTCCTTTATCAAAGATAAGGTGGTCATATGTGCATGGCTTTATTTCTGGGCTTTCTATTCTGTTCCATTGATCTATATTTC
The DNA here is from genome assembly GCF_059928025.1 of Delphinapterus leucas. Taxonomy (NCBI): domain Eukaryota; kingdom Metazoa; phylum Chordata; class Mammalia; order Artiodactyla; family Monodontidae; genus Delphinapterus; species Delphinapterus leucas. The sequence continues at coordinate 47,641,181 of NC_143140.1, forward strand.
TGTTTTTGTGCCAGTACCATACTGTCTTCATTACTGCAGCTTTGTAGTATAGTCTGAAGTCAGGGAGCCTGATTCCCCCAGCTCCGTTTTTCGTTCTCAAGATTGCTTTAGCTGTTCGGGGTCTTTTGTTTTTCCATACAACTTGTGAAATTTTTTGTTCTAGTTCTGTGAAAAATGCCAGTGGTAGTTTAATAGGGATTGCACTGAATCTGTAGATTGCTTTGGGTAGTAGAGTCATTTTCACAATGTTGATTCTTCCAATCCAAGAACATAGTATATCTCTCCAGCTGTTTGTATCATCTTTAATTTCTTTCATCAGTGTCTTATAGTTTTCTGCATACAGGTCTTTTGTCTCCTTAGGTAGGTTTATTCCTAGGTATTTTACTCTTTTTGTTGCAGTGGTAAATGGGAGTGTTTCCTTAATTTCTCTTTAAGATTTTTCATCATTAGTGTATAGGAATACCAGAGATTTCTGTGCATTAATTTTGTATCCTGCTACTTTACCAAATTCATTTATTAGCTCTAGTAGTTTTCTGGTAGCATTTTTAGGATTATCTATGTATAGTATTATGTCATCTGCAAACAGTGACAGCTTTACTTCTTCTTTTCCGATTTGGATTCCTTTTATTTCTTTTTCTTCTCTGATTGCTGTGGCTAAAACTTCCAAAACTATGATGAATAGTAGTGGTGAGAGTATGCAACCTTGCATTGTTCCTGATCTTAGAGGAAATGGTTTCAGTTTTTCACCACTGAGAACAATGTTGGCTGTAGGTTTGTCGTATACAGCCTTGATTACGTTGAGGTAAGTTCCCTCTATGCTTACTTTCTGGAGTTTTTATCATAAATGGGTGTTCAACATTGTCGAAAGCTTTTTCTGCAGCTATTGAGATGATCATATGGTTTTTCTCCTTCAATTTGTTACTATGGTTTATCACATTGATTGATTTGTGTATATTGAAGAATCCTTGCATTCCTGGTATAAACCCCACTTGATCATGGTGTATGATCCTTTTAATGTGCTATGGGATTCTGTTTGCTGGTATTTTGTTGAGAATTTTTGCATCTGTGTTCATCAGTGATATTGGCCTGTAGTTTTCTTTTTTTGTGCCATCTTTCTCTGTTTTTGGTCTCAGGGTGATTGTGGCCTCGTAGATTGAGTTTGGGAGTGTTCCTCCCTCTGCTATATTTTGGAAGGGTTTGAGAAGGATAGGTGTTAGCTCTTCTCTAACTGTTTGATAGAATTCGTCTGTGAAGCCATCTGGTCCTGGGCTTTTGTTTGTTGGAAGATTTTTTTTTTTTTTTTTTTTTGCGGTACGCGGGCCTCTTACTGTTTTGGCCTCTCCTGTTGCAGAGCACAGGCTCCGGACGCACAGGCTCAGTGGCCAAGGCCCATGGGCCCAGCCGCACCACGGCATGTGGGATCATCCCGGACCAGGGCACGAACCCATGTCCCCTGCATTGGCAGGCGGACTCTCAACCACTGCGCCACCAGGGAAGCCCTGTTTGTTGGAAGATTTTTAATCACAGTTTCAATTTCAGTGCTTGTGATTGGTCTGTTTATATTTTCTATTTCTTCCTGGTTCAGTCTCAGCAAGTTGTGCATTTTAAGAATTTGTCCATTTCTTCCAGGTTGTCCATTTTATTGGCATATAGTTGCTTGTATTAATCTCTCATGAACCTTTGTATTTCTGTAGTGTCAGTTGTTACTTCTCCTTTTTCATTTCTAATTCTGTTGATCTGAGTCTTCTCCTTTTTTCTTGATGAGTCTGGCTAATGGTTTATCAATTTTCTTTACCTTCTCAAAGAACAAGTTTTTAGTTTTATTGATCTTTGCTACTGCTTCCTTCATTTCTTTTTTATTTATTTCTGATGTGATCTTTATGATTTCTTTCCTTCTGCTAACTTTGGGGTTTTTTTGCTCTTCTTTCACTGATTGCTTTAGGTGTAAGGTTAGGTTGTTCATTTGAGATTTTTCTTGTTTCTTGAGATAGGACTGTATTGCTATAAACTTTCCTCTTAAAACTGCTTCTTCTGCATCCCATAGGTTTTGGGTCATCGTGTTTTCACTGTCATTTGTTTCTAGGTATTTTTTGATTTCTTCAGTGATCTCTTGGTTATTTAGTAGCATATTGTTTAGCCTCCATGTGTTTGTATGTTTTACAGTTTTCTTCCTGTAATTGATATCTAGTTTCAAAGCATTGTGGTTATAAAAGATACTTGATACGATTTCAATTTTCTTAAATTTACCAAGGCTTGATTTGTGACCCAAGATATGATCTATCCTGGAGAATGTTCCATGAGCACTTGAGAAGAAAGTGTATTCTGTAGTTTTTGGATGGAATGTCCTATAAATATCAGTTAAGTCCTACTGGTCTAGTGTGTCGTTTAAGGCTTGGGTTTCATTACTTATTTTCATTTTGGATGACCTGTCCATTGGTGAAAGTGGGGTGTTAAAGTCTCCTACTTTTATTGTGTTACTGTCGATTTCCCCTTTTATGGCTGTTAGCATTTGCCTTATGTATTGAGATGCTCCTCTTTTGGGTGCATAAATATTTACAATTGTTATATCTTCTTCTTGGATTGATCCCTTGATCATTATGTAGTGTCCTTCTTTGTGTCTTGTAATAGTTTATGTTTTAAAGTCTACTTTGTCTGATATAGAATTGCTACTCCAGCTTTCTTTTGATTTCCATTTGCATGGAATATCTTTTTCGATCCCCTTTCAGTCTGTATGTGTCCCTAGGTCTGAAGTAGGTTTCTTGTAGACAGCATATATACAGGTCTTATTTTTGTATCCATTCAGCCAGTCTATGTCTTTTGGTTGGAGCATTTAATCCATTTACATTTAATATAGTTATCTATATCTATGTTCCTATTATCATTTTCTTAATTGTTTTGGGTTTGTATTGTGGGTATTTTCCTCCTCTTGTGTTTACTGCCTAGAGAAGCTCCTTTAGCATTTGTTGTAAAGCTGGTTTGGTGGTGCTGAACTCTCTTAGCTTTTGCTGGTCTGTAATGGTTTTAATTTCTCCGTCGAATATGAATGAGATCCTTGCTGGATAATCTTCGTTGTAGATTTTTCCCTTTCATCACTTTAAATATGTCCTGTCACTACCTTCTGGCTTGTATAGTTCCTGCTGAAAGATCAGCTGTTAACCTTATCGGGATTCCCTTGTATGTTATTTGTTGCTTCTCCTTTGCTGCTTTTTTTTCTTTGTATTTAATTTTTAATAGTTTGATTAATATGTGTCTTGGCATGTTTCTCCTTGGATTTATCCTGTATGGGACTCTCTGCACTTCCTGGACTTGACTACTTCCTTTCCCATGTTAGGGAAATTTACAACTATAGTCTCTTCAAATATATTCTCAGTCCCTTTCTTTTCTCTTCTTCTTCTGGGACCCCTATAATTCGAATGTTGGTGCATTTAATGTTGTCCCAGAGGTCTCTGAGACTGTCCTCAATTCTTTTCATTCTTTTTCTTTATTCTACTTTTTGGTAGTTATTTCCACTATTTTGTCTTCCAGGTCACTTATCTGTTCTTCTGCCTCAGTTATTCTGCTATTGATTCCTTCTAGAGAATTTTTAATTTCATTTATTGTGTTGTTCATCATTGTTTGTTTGCTCTTTAGTTCTTCCAGGTCCTTTTTAAACGTTTCTTGTATTTTCTCCATTCTATTTGCAAGATTTTGGATCAACTTTACTCTCATTACTGTGCATTCTTTTTCAGGTAGACTGCCTAGTTCCTCTTCATTTGTTTGGTCTGGTGGTTTTTTACCTTGCTCCTTCATCTGCCGTGTATTTGTCTGTCTTATCATTTTGCTTAAGTTACTGTGTTTGGGGTCTCCTTTTTGCAGGTTGCAGGTTCGTAGTTCCTGTTGTTTTTGGTGTCTGCTCCCAGTGGGTAAGGTTGGTTCAGTGGGCTGTGTAGGCTTCCTGGTGGGGGGGAACTTGTGTCTGTGTTCTGGTGGATGAGGCTGGATCTTGCCTTTCTGGTGGGCAGGACTGAGTCCGTTGGTGTGTTTTGGGGTGTCTGTGACCTTATTATGATTTTAGGCAGCCTCTCTGCTAATGGGTGGGGTTGTGTTCCTGTCTAGCTAGTTGTTTGGCATAGGGTGCCCGCACTGTAGCCTGCTGGTCCTTGAGTGGAGCTGGGTCTTAGCGTTGAGATGGAGATCTCTGGGAGAGCTTTCACTGATATTATGTGGGGCTGCGAAGTCTCTGGTGGACCAATGTCCTGAACTTGGCTCTCCCATCTCGGAGGCTCAAGCCTGACACCTGGCTGGAGTGCATCGAGAGCCTGTCAGCCACACGGCTCAGAATAAAAGGGAGGAAGAAAAAAGAAATAAAGATAAAATAAAATAAAGTTATTAAAATTAAAAAATTATTATTAAAAATAAAAAAGCAGGGCTTCCCTGGTGGTGCAGTGGTTTAGAGTCCGCCTGCTGATGTAAGGGATGTGGGTTTGTGCCCCGGTCCAGGAAGATCCCACATGCTGCGGAGCGGCTGGGCCCGTGAGCCGTGGCCGCTAAGCCTGCACGTCCGGAGCCTGTGCTCCGCAATGGGAGAGGCCACAGCAGTGAGAGGCCCATGTACCACAAAAAAAAAAAAAAAAGTAATAGAAAAAAGAAAGAAAGAAAGAAGAGAGCAACCAAGCCAGAAAACAAATCTACCAATGATAAGTGCTAAAATCTATATGACAAAACAAAAACAAACAAACAAAAAAAACCGGACAGAACCCTAGGACAAATGGTAGAAGCAAAGCTATACAGACAAAATCACACAAAGAAGCACAGACATACACGCTCAGAAAAAAAGGAAAAAAAAAAACATATATTAAGAAAAAAAAGGAAGAGAGCAACCAAATCAATAAACAAATCTACCAATGTTAATAAGCTCTAAATACTAAACTGAGATAAACATAAAACCAGAAACAAATTAGATGTAGAAAGCAAAGCCCAAGTCTATAGTTCCTCCCAAAGTCCACTGCCTCAATTTTGGGATGATTCGTTGTCTATTCCAGTATTCCACAGGTTCAGGGTACGTCAAGTTGATTGTGGAGATTTAATTTACTGCTCCTGAGGCTGCTGGGAGAGATTCCCCTTTCTCTTCTTTGTTCACACAGCTCCTGGGGTTCAGCTTTGGATTTGGACCCGCTCCTGCGTGTAGGTCGCCTGAAGGCATCTGTTCCCCACCCAGACAGCATGGGGTTAAAGAAGCAGCTGATTAAGGGGCTGTGGCTCACTCAGGCCACTGGGAGGGAGGGGTACGGAATGCAGGGCGAGCCTGTGGCAGCAGAGACTGGCATGACGTTGCAACAGCCTGAGGCATGCTGTGTGTTCTCCTGGGGAAGTTGTCCCTGGATCACGGGACCCTGGCAGTGGCAGCTGCAGAGGCTCCTGGGAGGGGAGGTGTGGACAGTGACCTGTGCTTGTACGAAGGCTTCTTGGTGGCTGCAGCAGCAGCCTTAGCATCTCATGCCCAACTCTGGCATCCGTGCTGATAGCCGCAGCTCGCGCCCATCTCTGGAGCTCGTTTAGGTGGTGCTCTGAATCCCCTCTCCCTGCACACCCCGAAACAATGGTCTCTTGCCTCTTCTGCAGCTCCAGACTTTTTCCCAGACTCCCTCCCAGCTAGATGTGGCGCACTAGCCCCTTCAGGCTGTGTTCACGCAGCCAACCCCAGTCCTCTCCCTCGGATCTGACCTCCAAAGCCCGAGCCTCAGCTCCCAGCCCCCACCTGTCCTGGCGGGTGAGCAGACAAGCCTCTCAGGCTGGTGAGTGCTGGTCGACACCGATTCTCTGTGCGGGAATCTCTCCGCTTTGCCCTCTGCACCCCTGTTGCTGCATTCTCCTCCGTGGCTCCGAAGCTTCGCCCCCCCACCCACCGCCCATCTCCTCCAGTGAAGGGGCTTCCTAGTGTGTGGAAACTTTGCCTCCTTCACAGCTCCCTCCCAGAGGGGCAGATCTCATCCCTATTCTTTTGTCTGTCTTTTCTTTTTTCTTTTGCCATACCCAGGTACGTGGGGAGTTTCTTGCCTTTTGGGAGGTCTGAGGTTTTCTGCCAGCATTCAGTAGGTGTTCTGTAGGAGTTGTTCCACATGTAGATGTATTTCCGATGTATTTGTGGAGAAGAAGGTGATCTCCACATCTTACTCCTCTGCCATCTTGAAGGTCTCCCCCCGCCCCCCGAGGTGTAGTAAATTCATGTTTTGTGTGTGTGTGTGTGTGTGTGTGTGTATGTTTCTTTCATTAATTGAAGCACATTTCTCCCAGTTGTTTTTTTTTTAATAAATTCATGTATAATAGTGTTCTTAAATATATCACTCATCCCACCTAACCAAAAACATACATGTGAAAGAAAATATAACATGAATAAACTTACATTCTTCTTCTTTAGGATCAAGCTGTGTAACACTAACAGATAAACGGTCCACACGTTCTTGTAATGAGTTAACTCTGAAGGAAAAACTATGTGCCTCATTGAATAATTCTCCAAATATATCTTCAGCATATTTACCTAAGCAAAAATGAAGCATATACCATAAAATTTAATGTTATCTGAGATAAATATCAAACAATTTAACATTTAAAAACGCTGCCCCAATGAATTTGGTATTTACTTGAAAGTAGTTTAAATTTTAAACCCAGCCTAAAGTAATCCAACTGTGACAGAGAAGGAAACACAAACCCTGGGAAATACAGTTTTAGATACTAGCTCTACCACTTCCTGGTAGGTGACTTGTGGCTAAGGAAATACTCTCCTGCTTTATCCCTATCTACACACCTGTTGAGGGTTAGAGAGGTTATAATGTAAAGTACACATAAATAATACATCTCTAATCCCAATTCAGCAGTCATAAACAGACTCTACACTAGAACTGAATTTCAGGCCAAGTGGCAGAATCCAAGATATTTCATAAACCTAGTAGATGACCTAATCTCAGGTACACCCAAAATACAGATCCTGAAAATTTATGAGAGATATTTTACATTTTCTCTCATTCTAGTTTCTTAAAACATCATAAATCTAAAATCACTGAATTCCTCTAGTCATGTAAATTTCCATTACTGTAAAGAATAAGCCAAAATAATCCCATTCTAAAAGGAGAAATAAAAATTTCTATCTAGTAAATAAGCCAGGGAGAAGTTTTAGATGACCTATAATTTTAAAATGTTCAAGTGTATTTAGAACATATAAATAAATGCTCACAGTATAAAGATAAGTCAATCACTATCTGTACCTTTGAATAAAAAAAAATTGATGGTCTTCCTAAATCAAGACATTTTAGACCCAAGCGTACTGTCTAGGTTAAATGTAGCTCAACAGTAAGCTCTATAGAGTCCTGTAACAGGGTACTAAATACTTATAGAATGAATTCATTAATCTCACCAGTTTACATTTGAACAATGGCTGTCTTTTTTTCAAAGCACTTCAATATATTATCAGTTAAATCAACAAAGGTTTACTGAGGGCTCACCCTGTGCCTGGTAGGTGTATTTCTTACTGAAGACACCAAGAAATAAAACATAAAATACCTGTCCTAGAAGATTTTATAATCTTTAGGAAAAAAATCATAACTTTAATCTCTCTATAATAAATTAAGAGAAAAAGGATAATTTTATATATATACATTCGCTCACATATATTCTTTAAGCCAAAATGACTGGGAATGTCTTATGTGTCAGACTGTGTACCAGATCCTGGAGATATAAAAATGATTGGACGAAGTTCTCTGCCACTGACGGGTTTTGAACAGAGGGAGAAACAAATATTTAAATAAACATGAAAACCAATTTAATAAATAAGTCCAAATCTTTGTTCCATTCACTTTGAGGCCTTGACATCAATTTCCTCACCCATAAAACAGGAATAAAAATATCTCCTTCAAAGAAGTTATAAGAAAAGGAGAAAAAAGAAGGAGAGGATGGGGTGCAATTGTAGAGTACCTGATACAGGATAGGGGCTCAACAACAGGCAGCTCTTACTATAAAATGACATAAAAGTCACAGAGCACAGAGAAAGAAGCATCAAACATTTGGGTGTGGGATGGTATTAGAGACACTTCCAGAGGCACAGCGTTTCTCTGGCAGATAAGGGAAGCATTCCATACATTTATTCATCAAATGTTAGGGATACAGAGATGGAAGAGACAATTTTAAACCTAAAAGAACTTAGTTTAATACACGGATCTTTAAGTTATAGTCTGTATACCACCTGAAATTATATGCAGATTTTTAATGCATTTGCATTTTTCTGGAAAGAGGGCCCACAGATTTTTCTTTTTTTTAACAGGTTTTTTGAAAAGAGTTTACACTTTCCCCACCTCAGGTTTAAGCACCAAAGCACTGCAGTGGGTAAGGTAAACACCCCCATCTGTTCTCTTTTCATATTCCTTCTTACTTTCCACATCTACCTCCTCCTTCCCTCCCAGAGACAGGTGAAAGGAATAAAGTTCACAATGTAAAACTAACTGTGTATGATCTGAATTTCAACTAACCTTACATTTATTATACTATGTCTCTACTCAAGAATCTATGAGGTCTCATTACCTCTGATGTTAAAATCTAAATCCTCTCAGCTAACACTGTCCTCCATAATCAAGCTCCACCTTACATGTCTAATATCATTTGTCCCTTTAATCCCCCTCATATATTTATTTTTGCCTCCATTCATCTGCCTACTTCTACATGCAAGTTGAAATGCCTTCCTTCTTCATTCATCTCCAGTTTCCAAATTCTTTTGTTCCTTAAAGGCCCAATTCAATTCATATTTCATTCAGCAAGCCTCCTCTAATGACTTCACCTATGCCTATCTCCCTTTTCTCAGTTCCTATAATCTAAAACTCCTGATTTTAATTATATACATGCTCACACTGTTTGAAACTCACAGAATTCATAATATTGGACTCTTCAACTAAATGGTGTATGTTCTTTTTGGACAAGAAACATGTACCTTTATCACACAGCAAAATATTCAGTGTTATCTGTCCATTTTCTATCTATTATCTAATTAGTCTTATAGAGCCAATCTGTTTATCCACCCTCTTACCCATCTACTTTCCTATCTATCTGTCAAATTTTCTATGATTGAGAACAAGAAGTAGGCTCTATCAGCTCATCTTGGTAGCATGAACTGACCATATTCAATAAGAGAAAGGCCTTGGGAAGAGAAAATGTAAAAGATCTCTCAGGTAATTAGAGTCCCAATGGTTGTTAAATAAGATGGCAATAAAATGGGGAAACTTTTGGTATAGCAAAAGAAATTTAAATAAAGTGAACTCTATGTTTTCAATAATTATCTATTATGAAACAGAATTGTGTTCCGCTAGGAAAAACAACTGAACCAGATGCATATTTTTGCAAGGAAGAGGTCAGGACGATGTGCAGCCCCAAGCGATGCTGAACTCTGGAGTTGACCTTCACTGCTGTGTGCAATAGCACTTTTGGTGTTAGGAATAGTACCAAAGTGAAAATCTGAATTACCTACAACCATTCTGAATAGCCTAGTTTTCTAAGTAATTCAGAAATTATTTAATGCATTAATTATTATTTTAACTATTTTGGATGGAAACTAATGTAAAATCTACTCTAAGCTTCCCTGTCTTCTTAAATAAAAATTAAACATAATTTAACCTTTTATTGAGGACTTATAGTCATGAATTGATTATGAGAAACAACAGCTTTGAAATGTATAAGAATATTTGCTTTTACATTAAGTGGCCTCTTTCCAGTTTTTATGTTGCTTTTTCCCTTATGTCACTTCTTCCTTTGCTATAAACTACATCTTTTGGTTGGCTTCAGTACTGCCTGCTTCTATTATCTACCCCCCCCCACCCGTATCTCCTCTTTTAATGCTCTAAAACATTAACGTTTGGAAACCACATCATAAACCCTGTCTGAATTACCAAAGTAAAAGTAAACAAGTTGGGAGAGGAATCAACTGGTTATTTTATGTGCATGGTCTTTAGTGCTTGGGCTTGTTTATTCTGGCTATCTAGAGGCCTTTTAAATTTAATTCCAGGTTCTCAACTTTGTCACGTGGGAAAGCTGCCAGAGAGCTTAATTCTGGAGTGGTAAACTGTTGTTACCCCTTCCTACAATATTTTATGCTTTTTCTCTTTTTTCTTTTTTTAAATCTCTACAAACTGCTTAGAAAATGCCTCTATAGTCTCTGATTCCAAGTTTGAAGTACCCAAAACCTAATTTAGTTATATCTTTACAATGTATTTCTATTTTCAGTCTGGCTACAACATGACCATGTGCTTGCTGACAGATGTTGCTTATATGGACTTTCTGTATCAAACTTGAAAATTCCTTAAATTTTCACCTTCAGGTTATGTAAGAAACAGGTTAGTACTGCAAAACTGACACACATTAGTTCTAAATTCTATATTGAAAATATACCTAAAACAAGTTGTTTATATTAGATCTAATATTCATTTTAATTTAAAGAAATATTTTAACCAAATTTATTAATGTCATTTCTATGCTCTTAACATGTATTTTAATATTAACAAGCTGATGTACCCATATACATATAGAATATATAAATTTTATATGAAGTTATGTTACGTTAATAGAATCTAACAATCATAAAACCGATTAGTGCTAGCAAATGACTTTAAACAATATGGATAATCATACATTAATGTACTTTCTAGGCCTTTTCTTTTGACTTGTCTCAAAAGTACACTTTATATTGAATTTTTCAAGGAAGAAACAAGTAAACAATACATTAATGATTCACTGCTGATAACTAACCTGAAAAAAAAACCCCACCAAATGAGACAACAAATACACTTAAATTCAAAGAAACAGTCTTTTAATTTACTCCTACAACTATTTCATAGGCAATGTAGAAATTTAGTGCTCTCACCAAGAATATTCAAATATAACTTTTTATGTTGCTCTGACTACAAGTGTATGTCCAAATGCTCTCACTTGAAACAAATCAGATTAACAACATCTTTTACCTTGTGCTAAGTAGTCAATTATAAAAAGAAAGGACAAAAGTTAAAAGGAAAAGAAAAGAGGAGCTAATCCTGCCTATAAAGCCAATCTATGTGGGTGGGTATGGCTGATAAATCTAGGACTACTTAGAGAAGATATGTAGACCAAAACCATCTTGTTTTATCTTTAAAATGAAATATAAATGTCTAATAAAAAGCTAATCCTTCAATTCAAAAGATAAACTAGATTTAAAAAAATTTTTCTAATATTACATTTAGAATAAATGGGAAATCATTTATTTAATTCCTTAACCTAGTAGCTCTGTTCTGTAATCTTATAATGGAAACATACTGCCTGTCTCCTCCTCCCCTAACCTGTCCCTTCCACTGGCCTTTATTATCTGACCAACCTACTTGCCTTCTGTCTGCCATCATGCTGCACTTGACTGATATCCTAACGTCCTTTAGACAACTCACCTGACTAACCTAATCCTCTGACTAGTTAGTTACTATTCCACATCTTTCACTTTTAGATATTTGGTAATATAAAAATATTTCCCTATACTAGTAAGATATATATATATATGTACATAAAGAGAGAGATACTAGCAACCCCAAACACAAATAGTTTAAGCCTCGAAAAAAGTAAATAGCTATAACAAGCAAGCAAAAGTACAACTTGAGCACCACCTTTTACAGACTGAATTATATTTTAAAAACAATCTCATTAATTCTTAACCATCATGCGATTCTGTTCCTAAAGATTCTATCCTTATTTCCCTTTCCCAGAGGAAACATGCAGGGGAAGAAGAAATGATTCTAAAACGCATTAATTTTACTTAAAATGACTACATTTTTCAAGATAACTTTGTACTCTTCTCATCAACTATCCCCCCCCCCTCCAAATTAATCACAAGAGTATCATCTTAATACCCTAAAGCATAACATTCTGGTTTGCGAGTAGTAATTTTTTTGCAGTACGCGGGCCTCTCACTGTTGTGGCCTCTCCTGTTGCGGAGCACAGGCTCCTTACGCGCAGGCTCAGCGGCCATGGCTCACGGGCCCAGCCACTCTGCGGCATGTGGGATCTTCCCGGACCGGGGCACAAACCCATGTCCCCTGCATCGGCAGGCGGACTCTCAACCACTGCACCACCAGGGAAGCCAGTGAGTAATATTTTTAATTGATGTAAAAATACTTACTTAGGCTACTTAGTTGTCTAATTATATTTGCCAAGGAAATATTGGTTACACATTCCAGTTCATTCTTAATTCCTCTAGGCAGTGCTGTGTGGCACAAGTGCCTAGGATCGATGTTTCTTTTCACTAATGGCATCTTGAGATCAACCTCTATGCCAGTTCACCTGTAGGAAATCAAACAATAAATTAACACTTTTCAGTTTCGACCAACACAGAGTGAGACCTTATCTTTTTCATTTAATAATAAAATATTTGCTAGTATGAAGATGGTGAAAATGGAGTCACCGGGCTAAATGAATCAAAGTTGATTTGTTAACCATTTTTATCTTCAATTATTAGAATGTCAACATTATGTAAAATATTTTTTTTAAAAACTTACTTTCAATGTCAATTGCTTCATGGTGAATTCATAATCATCATCACTATTATTCTCCTAAAACCGCTGATTTTACTTACTACAACTAGGGGTTTTGTTCTAGAGAGTTAGTATGAAAGGTCCTCTGTAAGGAAGTACCTAAAAGGATTAAAGAAACTGCAAGAGTAGTATCAAAATTACACTTCCACATAAAATGTATCAGGCATTCAATAGCTCAGAAATCAGATAGTCCAAGTAGCCCTACATTCTCAATCTAATCAAAACCAACCAAATATTTAATTGATCAAATGGCTCAACCTTCTATGTATTACAGTCAGTCCTCACTTCCCAGGCTTCCCATATGCACAAATTTCAGCTTCCACAATTCGTTAAACAGTCCCCCAACAACATGGCTCCAACTTCACTTACCACAGTATACTGAGTGTGAGTAACTACATAAATACGAACTTCTTTGCTGGCACTTCACAGTTCACAGGTCACTATGTTAATAAGAGATGCACATCATTTCAGTTACCAATCACATCACTTCTTTTCAAAGTCTGTTGGTGATAGGTCACTTCTCATCTGTTACTCAGTTCACCTACAGACAGCAAAGCATGTAGCTGGTTTACCTTCTTGCCTCCCAGTGATAAACTCATATGAAATTTTACAAAATGGTAACTGAAAGAGGGAACTGGCCAACAAAGATAAAAGTGTGGCACAGAAAGGAAAAATGATGACACTGGAGTGAAATTCAAATTGAATATAAGTTGAATAACAGAAAAAACAGCTGATTGCAGGAATGTTGTCACTGCCACTGTTTGAGAGACACAGATATGCAGTCAGAGGAATTTAGTGAAGGTGAAATTATTGATGTAAATGAGGAAAGTCGTTGTGACAAAAAGGAAGATGTCCCAGAAGAAGTGACAACGGCAAAAAACTTCACAATAAAGGAATTCTCGGAGATATTTCATGACACTGAAAGTGCAAAGGATAAAGTGTTGGAAGCTGATCCAAATTTAGTAGAAAAGAGTAAGAAAATTTGCCATGGGACAGAAAAGATGCTTACTCTACTAGCTCTGTTTTTCTAAGTTATACAAGGAGAAGGCAAAGCACTGTTCAAGCTACTCTTGGTTAAGGTTTTTACAAAGAAATAAAGCACTATAATTCTAATTGTTTCTAATGTTTCATATTACATTATACTAAATTAATATTAACTTTACTATTTTTTTCATTTCCCTATATATTTATAACCAACATAGAAGAATTTTTAATGTTTTGACAAAAATTTTTAAAGATTATGGAACAACTGTTATTTTTTCCCACTGATTATTAAGATCATTTTGTACACTTTTATCTTGTATGGTCATCTCTTTTTCTTTTTGGTCCCACACTACCATACAAAGTGAGGACTGCCTGTACTTACCTACTGGTAAACAATGTTTACTGAAGGAAGGCATTTAGTATTTACTGAGTTTTAATCACTACCAAATGGAAAGTTTTGGATAAATCTCATTGCATTTAAGTGTTACTCATCACCATTCTTTAAAAACAAACTTTTACATGAAATCTGTCCTCTCTGACCTGTTTGCTCAGCATTCTCTGTACAATTTTAAACCTTTTTACAATTGTGCAACATGAAACAGGTAGGAAAAAAAGTATACAAAATTGTGCAGCTCAATGATTTAAGCACCTAGCAAGCTAACATAAGAAATAAAAACCCCAGAACCGTCCCACTTTGGTCTCCTCCCCAGTCACCCTCGCTTCCTTTCTCCCCAAAGGTAACCATTATTCTGACTCTTACAATACATATTTCCTTGTTTTTCTTTATACTTTCACACCTTAAGCAGATAACTCTAAACACTGTAGTTTTGTTTTTATTGCTTTTTGAAGTTTATGTGAATAGAACCATATGATATTTATTATTATTTTGTGTCTTACCCTTTACAGTCAACATATTTGTAACATTCATCCATGTTGCTTTGTGTAACCGTAGGATGTTCATTTTCAATGCTGTAAGATATTCCACTGTATAACTACACCGCAATTTATTTACACATTCTAATGTTGCTATTATATACATGAGTGTTTCCAGTTTGAGGCTATTACGAATAACAGTACCATGAACATTCATGTACAAGTCTTACAAATGTGTCTTACTCTACACATTTCTGTTGGAAATATACTTAGGAGAATAGCTTGGTTAAGGATATGCACAGCTTGAACTTTAGGAGACGATGTCAAACTGTTCCAAGAGCGACTGTACCAATGTATACTCCTTTCAGCAGTGTAAGAGGCTGCTGCTGCTCCACATCCTCACAACACTCGGTACTGTTAGTTTTTAAAAATCTAGCAATTCTTGTAGGTAAATTGTGATAACTTACTGCAGTTTTATGTTTTCCCCAGTTACTGAGAGTTTATGCGCCTTTTCACGTGTTTATCTTTTGGATTTTTCTCATCTGAGAAGTGCCTAGTCAATGCTCTTGCCCACTTTCTATTTACCATTTATTGTGTTAGGGTTGATTTGTAGGAACACTGGATATGAGCCATTTAAAGGTTATATATGATGAAAACATCTTCTCTTGTGTCACTTGCTATTTCATTCTCTTGATGTCTTTTATGAGAAAGTGATGGAATTTATCACTCTTTTAGGTTTAGTATGAAAGCATAGGTTTTTAAAAATGTATTTATTTATTATTATTATTATTTACATCTTTATTGTAGTATAATTGCTTTACAATGGTGTGTTAGTTTCTGCTTTATAACAAAGTGAATCAGTTATACATATATATATGTTCCCATATCTCTTCTCTCTTGCATCTCCCTCCCTCCCACCCTCCCTATCACACCCCTCTAGGTGGTCACAAAGCACCGAGCTGATCTCCCTATGCTATGCGGCTGCTTCCCACTAGCTATTTTACGTTTGGTAGTGTATATATGTCCATGCCACTCTCTCGCTTTGTCACAGCTTACCCTTCCCCCTCCCCATATCCTCAAGTCCATTCTCTAGTAGGTCTGTGTCTTTATTCCTGTCTTACCCCTAGGTTCTTCATGACATTTTTTTCCCCCTTAAATTCCATATATATGTGTTAGCATACGGTATGTCTTTCTCCTTCTGACTTACTTCACTCTATATGACAGACTCTAGGTCCATCCACCACATTACAAATAGCTCAATTTCGTTTCTTTTTATGGCTGAGTAATATTCCATGGTATATATGTGCCACATCTTCTTTATCCATTCATCCGATGATGGACACTTAGGTTGTTTCCATCTCCGGGCTATTGTAAATAGAGCTGCAATGAACATTTTGGTACATGACTCTTTTTGAATTATGGTTTTCTCAGGGTATATGACCAGTAGTGGGATTGCTGGGTCATATCGTAGTTCTATTTGTAGTTTTTTAAGGAACCTCCATACTGCTCTCCATAGTGGCTGTACCAATTCACATTCCCACCAGCAGTGCAAGAGGGTTCCCTTTTCTCCACACCCTCTCCAGCATTTATTGTTTCTAGATTTTTTTTTTTTTTTTTTTTGCGGTACGCGGGTCCCTCACTGTTGCGGCCCCTCCCGCTGTGGAGCACAGGCCCCGGACGAGCAGAACCAGCGGCCACGGCTCACGGGCCCAGCCGCTCCACGGCACGTGGGATCTTCCCGGACCGGGGCACGAACCCGTGTCCCCTGTATCGGCAGGCGGACTCTCAACCACTGCGCCACCCGGGAAGCCCTAATTCTAGATTGTTTGATGATGGCCTTTCTGACTGGTGTGAGATGATATCTCATTGTAGTTTTGATTTGCATTTCTCTAATGATTAATGGTGTTGAGCATTCTTTCATGTGTTTGTTGGCAGTCTGTATATCTTTTTTGGAGAAATGTCTATTTAGGTCTTCTGCCCATTTTTGGATTGGGTTGTTTGTTTGTTATTGAGCTGCATGAGCTGCTTGTAAATTTTGGAGATTAATCATTTCTCAGTTGTTTCATTTGCAAATATTTTCTCCCATTCTGAGGGTTGTCTTTTGGTCTTGTTTATGGTTTCCTTTGCTGTGCAAAAGCTTTGAAGTTTCATTAGGTCCCATTTGTTTATTTTAGTTTTTATTTCCATTTCTCTAGGAGGTGGGTCAAAAAGGATCTTGCTGTGATTTATGTCATCAGAGTGTTCTGCCTATGTTATCCTCTAAGAGTTTGATAGTTTCTGGCCTTACATTTAGGTCTTTAATCCATTTTAAGCTTATTTTTGTATATGGTGTTAGGGAGTGATCTAATCTCATGCTTTAACATGTACCTGTCCAGTTTTCCCAGCACCACTTATTGAAGAGGCTGTCCTTTCTCCACTGTACATTCCTGCCTCCTTTATCAAAGATAAGGTGACCATATGTGCATGGATTTATCTCTGGGCTTTCTATCCTGTTCCATTGATCTATCTTTCTGTTTTGTGCCAGTACCATACTGTTTTGATTACTGTAGCTTTGTAGTATAGTCTGAAGTCAGGGAGCCTGATTCCTCCAGCTCCGTTTTTCGTTCTCAAGATTGCTTTGGCTATTCGGGGTCTTTTGTGTTTCCATACAAATTGTGAAATTTTTTGTTCTAGTTCTGTGAAAAATGCCAGTGGTAGTTTGATAGGGATTGCACAGAATCTGTAGATTGCTTTGGGTAGTAGAGTCATTTTCACAATGTTGATTCTTCCAATCCAAGAACATGGTATATCTCTCCATCTATTTGTATCATCTTTAATTTCTTTCATCAGTGTCTTATAATTTTCTGCATACAGGTTTTTGCCTCCTTAGGGAGGTTTAGTCCTAGATATTTTATTCTTTTTGTTGCAATAGTAAATGGGAGTGTTTTCTTGATTTCACTTTCAGATTTTTCATCATTAGTGTATAGGAATGCCAGAGATCTCTGTGCATTAATTTTGTATCCTGCTACTGTACCAAATTCATTGATTAGTTCTAGTAGTTTTCTGGTAGCATCTTTAGGATTCTCTATGTACAGTATCATGTCATCTGCAAACAGTGACAGATTTACTACCTCTTTTCCGATTTGGATTCCTTTTATTTCCTCTTTTTCTCTGATTGCTGTGGCTAAAACTTCCAAAACTATGTTGAATAAGAGTGGTGAGAGTGGGCAACCTTGTCTTGTTCCTCATCTTAGTGGAAATAAAAGCATAGGTTTTTACATCATTTTATACACTAAGATCATAAGTATGATATTATCTCTTAGCTTTGTTGTTTTGCCTTGCACTTTTTTTTTTTTTCCGGTATGTGAGCCTCTCACTGTTGTGGCCTCTCCCCTTGTGGAGCACAGCTCAGGATGCGCAGGCTCAGCAGCCATGGCTCACGGGCCCAGCCAGTCCGCGGCATGTGGGATCTCCCCAGACCGGGGCACGAACCTGTGTCCCCTGCATCGGCAGGCGGACTCTCAACCACTGCGCCACCAGGGAAGCCCTTGCCTTGCACTTTTAATCTATAATTGACATGGAATTAATTTTTGTGAATGGTGTTAGGTAGCAGTCAAGTTTCCTACATAATATTTCAACACCATTCACTGAAAAGACTGTTGTTTCCCTATTGCTCTACAGTGGCGCTTCTGTCTTAAACCAAGTTTCTATGTATTTTTAAGTCCATTTTGAGTCTAGAGCTAATCTTAGTGGAGCTTTACAGTAAGTCTTGATATCGAATAGGGTAAGTCCTCCTACCTTGTTCTTCAAAAATGCTGTTTACTCTTGGCCCTTTGTACTTCCATGTGAATTTTAGAATCAGATTATCAGGTTATACACACAGACACAAACACACCTATTGGGAATGTGACCAGAACTGTACTAAATCTATAGATCGTATTGGGAAGTAGGGATATCTGTACAACACTGCATATTCCTATCCATGAATATAGTGTATCCCTCCAATTATTTCAGGTTTTTAGAATGTTTCTTAATAAAGTTTTATAATTTTCAGAATAGAAGTCACACATCCTTTGTTAGATTCATTTGTATGTATATGATTTTTTTTTACAATACTAGAAATGGCATATTTTGTTTTCTCTTTATTGTATATATAGAAAATAAGTTAATTTTTGAATATTGACTGCATATCAGGAGACTTTCCTAATCTCCACTAACCTATCTAAAATTATTTTGGTTTTTTAAAATGTATACAATCTATTATATATGATTAATGATTGTTTATTTCTTCCTTTCTAATCTTCATTTATTTTTAATTTTTTCTTCCTTTTTTTCCCTTATTGCATTAGCTAGAACCTTTAATACAACGTGAAATAGAGTATTATTGTCTTTTTCCTAAACCAAAAGGGAGAGCCTTCAATATTTCACAAGATGCCTGATATAGGGTTTTTGTTGTTATTGTTGCTTTGCCTTGTAGACACTTTTTTTTTCCTTGAAGTATAGTTAATTTAAAATGTTGTGTTAATTTCTGCTAGACAGCACAGTGATTCAGTTATTTATATTATTTTATATATTATATTATATATACATTCTTTTAAAAATTCTTTTCCATTATGGTTTATCACAGGATACTGAAGACAGTTCCCTGTGCTATACAGTAGGACTCTGTTGTTTATCTATTCTACATATAATAGTTAACATGTGCTAACCCCAAACACCCAGTGCCTTTCTCCCCCATCTCCCTCCCCTTTGGCAACCACAAGTCTGTTCTCCATTGTAGACACCTTTTAATAGATTAAGGATGTTCCTATATATTCTTAATTTGCTAAGATTTTTAAAAAATAATGTTGATTCTATAATTTTTTCCTACATCTATTATAATTATGTGACTTTCTTCTTTTATTGTTAATGTGGTGAACTACATTGATTGATTTTTTTTATGTTAAACAGCTTTGCATCCTTGGAATAAACCCAGCCTGGTTGAGAAGTATGTGGCAGGGCAAAATTATGGCCCTCCAAAGCAATCTATGTTCGATTCCCCAGAATTTGTGACTGTAGTACATGGCAAAGGGAAATTAAGATAGCAGTTGGAATGAAGGTTGCTAATCAGCTGATCTCAAAATAGGAAGGTTATATCATTTTTATTGTATTGCTGGATTTGGTTCTGGTTTGTTACTAAGTTTATTAATTTTTGCATTTATGTTCATGAAAGAAATTGGTCTATTATGTTCCTTTCATGTATTGTCCTTGAGAATTCTTTTGTATTAAGGTTATGCTGGTCTAATAAAACAAGTTGGGATGTGTTCCCTCTTTCAACTATTCTTTGGAAGAATTTGTATAAGATATGCATAATTTTTTTCTTAAAAGTTTGGTATAGTTCAATTATGAAGCCATTTAGCCTCAAGTTTCCTTTGTGGGAAGGTTTAATATTATGAATTCTTAAGGGAACTCTTCTACACTGTTGGTGGGAATGTAAACTGGTACAGCCACTATGGAGAACAGTATGGAGGTTCCTTAAAAAAATGAAAATAGAGCTACCATATGATCCAGCAATCCCACTCCTGAGCATATATCTGGAGAAAAGCACACTTTGAAAAGACACATGTGCCCCAATGTTCACTGCAGCACTATTTACAATAGCCAGGACATGGAAGCAACCTAAATGTCCATCAACAGAGGAATGGATAAAGAAGATGTGGCACATATATAGAATGAAATATTACTCAGCCATTAAAAAGAATGAAATAATGCCATTTGCAGCAACTTGGATAGACCTAGAGATTGTCATACGGAGTGAAGTAAGTCAGACAGAGAAAGACAAATATATGATATCACTTATATGTGGAATCTTAAAAAAGGCTATGGGACTTCCCTGGTGGCACAGTGGTTAAGAATCCGCCTGCCAACGTATGGACACGGGTTCGAGCCCTGGTCCAGGAAGATCCCACCTGCTGCAGAGCAACTAAGCCATTGTGCCACAACTACTGAGCCTGGGTGCTACAACTACTGAAGCCCGTGCACCTAGAGCCTGTGCTCCTCAACAAGAGAAGCCACCTCAATGAGAAGCCGGTGCACCGCAATGAAGAGTAGCCCCCACTCACCGCAACTAGAGAAAGCCCATGTGCAGCAATGAAGACCCAATGCAGCCAAAATAAATAAATAATAAAAATTTTAAAAGGCTACCAAACAGAAAAAGAGTTACAGATGTAGAAAATAAACTTATGGTTACTGGCAGGTAAAGGAGTGGAGGGATAAACTGGAAGATATGGATTGATACATATACACTACTACATATAAAAGAGATAACTAATAAGAACCTACTATAGCACAGGGAACTCAATACTTTGTAATGGCCTATATGGGAAAAGAATCTAAAAAAGGGTGGATATGTATACATAACAGATTCACTATGCTGTACACCTGAAACTAACACATCATTGTAAATCAACTATATTCCCAATAAAAATTATTAAAAATATGAATTCTTTCTTTAATTGTCATAGAATTTTTGACATTCTCTATTTCTTTTGTTAATTTTTGGTAAGCTGCATTTTCTAGAAACTTACCTACTTCATTTAAATTTTCAAATTTATTGACATAGATTAGTCTTATGACTTTCCTATGACCATAAGATTGTAAAATATCCTCGCTTTCATCTACTATATTAATTTTGCATGCTCTTTTTTTTAAATCACAAAGGGTTTATCGATTTTATTAATCTTTCTAGAGAACCAATTTTTGGCTTTACTGAATTTCATTATTGCTGATTTATTATTTCTCTCCTGCTTTCAGTGGGTTTAATATGATGCTCTTTAAAAAAGTTTCTTGATATAGATGTTTATTGATATTCAGCTTCATTTCAGACATATGGTTTTAAAGCTATAAATTATCCTCTAAGCATATATTTAACTGTATCCCTCAAATTTTTTTAAAAATAAATTTATTTTTGGCTCTGTTGGGTCTTTGTTGCTGCACGCTGGCTTTCTCTAGTTGCAGCAAGCGGGGGCTACGCTTTGTTGCAGTGCATGGGCTTCTCATTGTGGTGGCTTCTCTTGTTGCGGAGCATGGGCTCTAGGCACGTGGGCTTCAGTAGTTGTGGCTCATGGGATCTAGAGCGCAGGTTCAGTAGTTGTGGTGCACGGGCTTAGTTGCTCTGCGGCCTGTGGGATCTTCTTGGACCAGGGCTCGAACACATGTCTCCTGCATTGGCAGGCGGATTCTTAACCACTGCACCATCAGGAAAGCCCCTATCCCTCAAATTTTGATATGTAATAATTTTGTTATGGTTTACTGCAAAATATTTTCTAATTTGCACTGTGATTTATTTTTGCTCTACGGGTTATCTAGAAGTATATTATTTTGATTAACAAACATATGGAGATTTTCCAATTATCTTTTTGTTACTAATTTTTAGCTTAATGGCATTATAGTCAGAGAGCATATTCTGTATTATTTCAATCCTTTAAAATGTATTTGTGTTTACAATAGAACTACCATATGACCCAGCAATCCCACTACTGGGCATATACCCTGAGAAAACCATAATTCAAAAAGAGTCATGTACCAAAATGTTCATTGCAGCTCTATTTACAATAGCCAGGAGATGGAAACAACCTAAGTGTCCAACATCGGATTAATGGATAAAGAAGATGTGGCATATATATACAATGGAATATTACTCAGCCATAAAAACAAACGAAATTGAGCTATTTGTAATGAGGTGGAAGGACCTAGAGGCTGTCATATAGAGTGAAGTAAGTCAGAAGAGAAAGACAAATACCGTATGCTAACACACATATATGAAATTTAAGAAAAAAAAACCTCATGAAGAACCTAGGGGTAATACATGAATAAAGACACAGACCTACTAGAGAATGGACTTGAGGATATGGGGAGGGGGAAGGGTAAGCTGTGACAAAGTGAGAGAGTGGCATGGACATATATACAGTACCAAACGTAAAATAGATAGCTAGTCGGAAGTAGCCGCATAGCACAGGGAGATCAGCTCGGTGCTTTGTGACCACCTAGAAGGGTGGGATAGGGAGGGTGGGAGGCAGGGAGATACAAGAGGGAGGAGATATGGGAACATATGTATATGTATAACTGATTCACTTTGTTATAAAGCAGAAACTAACACACCATTGAAAAGCAATTATTACTCCAATAAAGATGTAAAAAAAATGTATTTGTGTTTACTTTACTGCTCAGCATATAGTCAATTATACATAAAGAATGTATATTTTGTTGTTGTTGGTTACAGTGTTCTACATATGTCCATTAGTTGGATTTGCTAATTGTGCTCAAATCTTCTATAGTCTTAATGATTTTTTTGTGTTCTGGTTCTATCAGAGAGATGTGTTAAGATCTTCCACTATGATTACAGATTTATCAAATTCTCCATATGATTTACACATTTTGAGACTATGTTATCAAGTACATTTATCACTATAAAGTTCTCTTTATCTCTAGTAATACGGCTTTTGTTTGCATGATATAGCTTTTCCCATCCTTTTCCTTTCAACTTTCTTGTATACCTATCCCTATGGTTTATACATGTCATTTCATAGCATACAGTTAGGTGTTTCTTTTTCATTCATTATTTTTTTTAACTCAGTTTGACAAGCTTATTAGTATGATGCTAATGTTCCCTCTGCCCGGGATACTCTTCTTGTCCACATTCCCTCTCTTCCTTACTCCTACTAGTTCTTCAGATTTCAACTCAAATAAGAGCATTCCCTGATGCCCCAGCCCCAGACTAGATCAGGCCCTTCTGTTAAAATTTTCTCATAGGACCTTATAATGTTTCCTTATAGCATTTGTCTCAGTTTGTAATGACATATCTTCATGACTGATTTCTGTTTCTCTCCTTTATTAGTTTTAAAGCAGTTATCGTGTAGTTTGTTCCTCACAGTATGCTGGATGCTGGGTACATCACTGGCACATAAAAATAATTCAATATATATTTATCGAAAAGCTCAGCAATTCTTAACTGCAACTCAAATCTCTCTCCTAACCTGTAGATGCATTTATGCAACTATCTCCCGGACAGCTGTACTTGGAAGTTCTGTAACATCCCTCAAATTCAATATGTCCAAAACTTAACTCATTATATTTCCTCTTCAAATCTAGACATCACCTTTAATTCTGTCCTACCACCACAGTTCCCAACTATATCCAATAGGAAATAAAGCCTTACTAATTCTATCTCATAAACATCTCTCATATTCTATTGTTCCTTTTCTATTCTAACTTCTGCTGCTTTAACTCAAGCCCTGGTCATCTCTCACTTGGTTGAACTAGACTTTCTGTCTTGAGGCTTACAGCTTTTTCCTGCCATGCCATCTATATCAGCACTCCCATCACAGCGTTAAGAATATTGTCAAAATTTTGAACCTGGTAACGTCACTGTCCTACAAAAACAAACTCTTCAATGGTTCATTGCTGCCAGGATAAAGTCCAAACATAATATACCAAGTTCTTCAGGATTTAGTCCCTCCCAATGTCTCCTAGCTTCATTCATACTACACTCCTTCTACCTCATGCTCTAACACACCTTGCTGCCTTACAGTCCTGCCTTTTCTCATGCTGTTCTCTGTCTAGAATGTTTTTCCCTTTTTTATCCTCACAGAGAATAGCTGTTCAAGACTAGACTCAAGCATTACCTCTTTTCCGAAGCATGATTTAAGCCCCAGGCAGATGTAACTATCTACTCTTTGGTGCCCTCAACTCTGACCCACATATGCATCTATCCAAATACTACCAATTACACTCTTCTGTATTAAACTTATATGTTTACATGTCTATGCTTGAATAAGAACTCCTAGAGGACAAAAAAATCTTGCCTTACTCAGCTTGTGTTTCCAAGATCTAAGAAATGGAAGATGTTCAATAGTTGATGATAAATAAAGGGAAAAAGGAGAAAACCATTAACTGTAAGGAGGCAAAAAAAATTCTTTAGGTTACTGAGTGGAGAGGACACACACGCACACACACACACACACACACACACCCCTTTCTGAAGCAACTATTTAATTATGATTCTAGGGAGTTGCTCTTTTCTATGTGCATGGAAAATACATTTGAGAAAAATAATATCTTTCTATTCTATTTGTATTGTGGAATCACAGGCTTACTTGTTTCACCCTCCCAAGAGAAAGCATGGACCACATAGACCAGTTATATATTTTATATATATATATTATATATATATAATATACACACACACACACAGACATGCACATACACACATACATATACACAAAAGTATAAATATGTAAAGTGTTAAAAATAACCCAAGATCAGGTATCATAGCAATTTTATGGCTTTAAATATTAGAAAAATAAATTATCATTTTCAGAACTCAAAAATAGCCCATAAAATTTATTTTAAATATTTAAAGGACTCCTTCAGTTAGCAATTCCAAGGAAAATAAAATAGCTGCTTTTTAAAAGACTGCCATAAAGTAATTACAGTTAATAATTGCTTTGCAGGTTATAGAAAGAGCATAAGAATTAAAAGTATTTTATTATGTCATCAATGACAGGTATTAATTCCTTATATTCACTAATATGTTAATGAAACAACTAATCTATGATTGTTTAAGGGTATTTCTGATTTTTTTAAATGACATTAATATTAAATAAGAAAAGCTTTATGTTAAATCATGGAAATATAATTTTCAAACTTTATAAGGATTCAAACTAAAGGATTATATTGTATTATGTAACCTAAGGGAACAGGTTAGAATGAAATGACTATTCTAATAAAGATAAATTTCAGTATTTTAAATACTTTAAGAATTTCTGAGGGTGCAAATACTTTTTAAGAAATTTCCTACCTCCTTAAGAGTAGAAGCCACTTAATTATGCATAACAGAAGAATTAAATAAATTTTATATATTCCTTGGGAATATATAAAAATAACAAATTTCCCCTTTGTTATGAGCAGTAAACTTTAAAACTACTCACTACTCATGAATCTCTAAAATTCTACACACAAAGAGATGACAAAGCCAAACTAGGCACTCACAGGATTAAAGAACTATTGATCATGCAGAACATCTACAGTTATTTGACTGTTTTGAGGTGCTCTGGCCCTTGCTTAAAGAATCTGCCCTAAGAAGAGTGCTATCTTTACGAAAAAGAAATTATATTTTTCACCTCAAGTCACAATAGCAAAGTATTAAATTTTGGTTGAAAAGAATACACTGCTATATGAACTAAAGCAAAAAAGAAATGAAGAAATAAGCTACACACTGTAATTCATTACTGACATTACTGTTAGATTCAAAAAGAAAAGTGGATGCTAATGAAATAATTAATATTGTTAAACACCTCTAGAGTGGAAATGAGATTCAGTGTAGTCAAATTTGATTCCATGTTACTCTCAAAGAAAATATGTATTTCTTTTAAATTAATACAACCACTACTGAAACTCACTTGGATAAATCATCAGGCATAAAATCGCTCCAAGGTTATTTTTAGTGTTTTAAGAGATGTTAATTTGAAACTTGAGGTATGTAAACCACAAATGCAGATTAAATTATTTGAAAAACGAGATCAGGTGTTCTTTATTCTATTGGAAAGTAATACCTCTAAAAGCAATAATTACCTATATGTTGTACTTTATATGAAAATGGCAATACTGACACACTGCCATCCATCCATTCATCTAGACATTCAATTACTGAACACCAATGGCTCAAGCACTATGCTAACTGCTGAAGCTAAAAAGGTAAGCAAAAACAATCTCCCAGGGATTAGCTAGAATTTAGTATCTAATTATACTTATAAGTGCAATGAAGTAAAAAGTACTAGGTATTATAAAGAGATCTACTTCCTCAAGAAAATGACATTTAAGTTGGCACCAGAGGATTATTAGGAATTAGCTAGCTAGGTTGGGGGAGTTGGAACATGTGTGTGTATGTTTTCATTCTAACTTAGAAGGTGCATCACACGCAAAGGTCCTTAACCGCTAAGGGGTTTAATGTACTGGCAGCTATGAGAGCAGGACAGTGGACAAGAGTACAGTGAGCATAGACTGAGAGTCAGTAGGGGGTCAGATCAAGTAGGACCTTGAAGGTAATGTCAAAGATTTCCAATGTATCCTAATGGGAAGTCACTTAAGAATTTTAAGCAAAGAAGTGCCAAGATCAGGAATTGCTGTTCATTCTAATTGCTGCATGGAGACTTGGGGGGGGGGGGTGAGTGATAGCAGAATAAATGCAGGTGGACCAGGTAGAAAACCCAGGTACAAGATGACAGAAGTTGTCCTGATAACAGAGATAGTAGTCATTTGGACTAGATGATGGTGACATAGACGCATGTCAATTCAAGATATATCCTGAAAGTAGAATCAATAGGACTGATGATGGATTAGATGTAGGGGTGAGGCCCAAATTCTTGGCTTAAGAAAATTTCTATGTCAGCCAAAACTGAAAATTATTTCTAAATCACATCAATTATATGATATATTATTCCCTATCTACAAAGTCTACGAGATTAGGAAGAGATTTATGACCAATACTAGTAATAAATATAACCAGGTAACTGGGATCACAGAGAGAGTAATTTCATGGTATTTGCGGCATAGGGTTATGGGGAAATGATGGCTTTTAAAACCAAAACTAATTGAGAGGCTAAAGGAGCATTTAGTGACTTTCTTTTTCCCTTTTTCTTTATAATTCATTATTCTCCATATGTCTTCTTTTATCTATTTCAGCCCCAAAGGAGAAATCTTAGATACACTTAACTCCTTTTTTTCTCTACACTGTTCCCATCTCTGTACCCTGTAACTTGAGTTCACTTGATTTCTAGAGTAGAGAGCCTGGGTAAAACAATATTCCTAGCATTTCACCTTCCAGTTTCCCCACTCATATGAAATTTCCAGCCATCTTCTTTCTGTAGGGAACAGCACAGCAAAACATGGGTTTCTGCGTTGTTAACAATTTAATTTCTCCAATGTTGAATTGTACCTTTCTTTTCATGTGTACTATGAAACAGAATGGATGATGACCATTGACAATAACAACAGCCATACTATTCTGTGGAACTGTATATCCATAATGGGACGAATTTCATTTCTCTGTTTTGTTGAAATTTACCAAACAAGAGTTTAAAAGACCTCCTTAAATATCTTAAAGTTAACAGTGAAGTGATATATAGTATAGAGAAAATTTTAACGTTTACACATCAAAAACTAAATAATGTATTAGCCATTTTTTTTTTTTTTTTTGGCCGTGATGTGCAGCATGCAGGATCTTAGTTCCCTGACCAGGGATCTAACCCATGCCCCCTGCACTGGGAGTGCAGAGTCTTTACCACTAGACCACCAGGGAAGTACCACATTAGCACTTTTTTGGAAGGGAAAAAAATCTTTCAGACCCTTGATATTAGCTTAAATTATTTTTAATGTAATGTTACTTAGCAGTATATGGATGTACAATCAGATGTAAAATCCTTATGCTTATAACTCTTATGCCAAATATATATATAAATCTATGAAACCAAAATAGATTTAAAATAAATTCAAGAAAAAACCAATAAAATTCAAAATAACAGTATTAAATACAATGAAACCATTTTGCTTTAATTCCATCCTGCTTGCTATATGAATCTTGTACTGACTGCTCCAAAAACCTCCTTTATTTTGTTTATGCCTATCCTACTACGTATAAGAGCCTTTTCTCTATTTAAACTGCTGTGAAATTTTATTCATTCATTACCTGATTGACACTATTTAGGCTTTACTATTTACAAATACAACATTTATGTAGCAAGTGTGCCCCTGTAATATCCTTATTAGATTGAAATAATTAAAGCTGTACTATTTGGCACCAAAATTATGCTAAACATAATCATAAACAGAGATACTAAAATTACTTGACAGGACTCACTAAGTCCTTTTTAAAATAAAAATAAAAAATTGTAATTCTCATAGAAAACTCACAAACATCCAAAAATATTCAGGCTGAGAACCATAGGCCAAGCCAAAGCCATGACTCAAAGAGGTGGAATGAGTGGCTCAAGAGTCAGGACCAGGAACAGAACCTATCTGTATGCATGTGTGTCTTATCATACTCTATTGCTTCTATTATATTAAGATGAATTTATATAACATAGACTTTATAAAACCATTCTAACAATTCACTATTCAGCAATTGAGCAAAATTTCACTGAAGAGGAGAAACAAAATGATTCTTTCACCAACCGAAACAGATTAACACATTTTTTTTTTAAAGTACAAAAGTACATCAGTATGTACCATGGATGAGAATAAGCCCACCCAGCCTCCTGCATGTGATTTATGCCAAGATATGGAAAATTTTATTCCCCCTTCCCACTGTCTTTCTCTCATTCTTGGGCCAGTGTTTCTCTTATCTTCAGATATGTATTTTCAGATACTGTTTACTCCCTATGAATAAACCTCAAAATCAACAAGCCCCAAACCAAAGCTGCTATTTTTCCCCAGCAAAAAAACCCTATCTTTCTTATTTTAATTAACAGTTCCATTGGAGAGTAGAAAGTTAGAAACAGATTTTTCTTTGACTCCTTCCAGTCTCACCATATCCAACCTGTACAAGAATATCCATTAAATTCCTAGCAGAAGACCTGTTGACATAAAACTTTTGGTATATTCCTTAATTTTTTGAAATATTGACCAATAACCTTCTAAAAATTTTCTACAAATTATATTTCCATATCCTCGCAAACACCAGGGAAAAATGCTTTCTAATGCCCACATTATAGTCTATAAGATATATCATAATTTATTTGGATTCCCCTAATGCTGGACATTTTGGTGACTTTAAAAGTTTTACTGTAATACATACTACTGGAAAATTTTTCATTATATAAATCTTAATGCAAGTTTCAGGTTATTTTCTTAGAATATGAAAAATTCAATGCCTTTGAAGTATTTATTTCCAAATTGCCTCTAATAAAATTATGCCATTTCCATTTTCATCACACATGAGGCTACTTTACTACTTTCTCAGCTCCATTATTTACTGTCTATGAGACCACTTGTACTTCAATTTTCTCATCTTTAAAATGGAGATAATAACAACACCTACCTCAAGGGTTGTTTATGAAGGTTAAAATGGTTATTACACATAGAGCTTTTAGAAAAGTCCTTGGCACTCCTGAACCACCAATGGGTCAAAGAAGAAATGAGAAAATATCTTGAGCAAACAAAAAGGAAAACAGAACAAAGCAAAACTTAAGGAATGCAGCAAAAGCAGTTCTAAGAGGGAGGCTTAAAACGATAAATGTTTGCATTAAGAAAAAAGATCTGAAATAAAAAACCTAACTTTACACCTCAAGAAATGAGAAAAAGAACAAACTAAGCCCAAAGTTAGCAGAAGGAAGAAAATAATAAAGCTTAGAGAAGATACAAATGAAATAAAGACTAGAAAGACAATAGGAAAAAGTCAGTAAAACTGAGAATTGGTTTTTGAAAAGATAAAATTGACAACCTTTTAGCTAGACTAACCAAGAAGATAAGAGAGAGGACTCAAACAAAATCAGAAGTTAAAAAAAACATTACAAATGATACCAGAGAAATACAAAGGTTCATGGGCAGCTACTATGAACAATTATACATGAACAAATTAGATAACCTAGAAAAAATGAATGAATTCCTAGAAATATATAAACTACCGAGACTAATTTATGAAGAAATAGAAAATCTGAACAAATAAGTAACAAGTAAGGAAATTAAATCAATAATCGAAAACTTCCCAACCAAGAAGAGCCCAGGACCAGATGGTTTCACTGGTGATTTCCATCAAACATTTACAGAAAAATTAAAGCCAATCCTTCTCAAACCCTTCCAAAAAACTGAACAGAAGGGAACACTCCCAAACTCATTTTATGAGGCTAGCTTTACCCTGACACCAAAGCCAGACAAGGACATTACACAACACTTCGTAGTGTACACCAATATCTCTGATGAATACAGATGCAAAAATTCTTAACCAAATACTAGCAAACCAATTCAACAGCACACTAGAAGAATCATATATCATGATAAAGTGGGATTTATCCCTGGGAAGCAAGGATGTTTCAATATATGCAAGTCAATAAGTGTGATACATCACATTAATAAAATGAAAGATAAAAATCATATGATCATCTCAATAGATGCAGAAAAAGCATTTGACAAAATTCAACACTCTTTCATGATAAAAGCTTTCAACAAATTTGGTATAGAATGAACATATCTCACATAGTAAAGGTCATATATGACAAGCTGACATCTAACATCATACTCAACAGTGAAAAGCTAAAGCTTTTTTCTAAGGTCAGGAACAAAACAAGGATGTCCACTCTTACAACTTTTATTCAAGAGTACTGGAAGTCCAATTAGGCAAAAGAAAAAAAAAAAAGAAAAGAAATAAAAGGCATCCAAATTGGTAAAAAGGAAGTAAAATTATGTCTGTTTGCAGATGACACAGTATATCTAGAAAACCCTAAAGACTACCAAAAAAATTTGTTAGAACTGATAAATTCAGTAAAGTTGCAGAATACAAAATCAACATAAAAAATCAGCTATATTTCTATACACTAACAATGAACTATCCAGAAAAGAAATAAAGAAAATAATCCCATTTACAATAGCATCAAAAACAACAAAATACTTAAGAATAAAGTTAACCCAGGAGGTAAAAGATATGTACACTGAAAACTATAAGACACTGATGAAAGAAATTGAAGAAGACACAAATAATGGAAAGATGTCTCATGTTCATGGACTAGAAGAATTAATATTGTTAAAATGTCCATATTACCCAGAGCCATCTACAGATTCAATGCATTTTGAATGCACTGAATTCCTATCAAAATTCCAGTTGCATTTTTCACGGAAATAGAAAATGCAACTCTAAAAACTAATATGGAAACACAAAAAAACCCAAATTGCCAAATCGATCTTGAGAAAGAAGAACAAAACTGGAAGCAACATACTTCCTGATTTTATACTAAAAGGCAATAGAAATTAAAACATTATGGTACTGACAGAAAAATAAGATATACAGACCAATGGAACAGAATAAATAGCCCAGAGATACATGCATGTATAAATGGTCAACTAATATTTGACAAGGGAGACAAGAATACTCAATGTGGAAAAGACAGTCTTTTCAATAAATGGTATTGGGAAAAATAGATATT
This sequence comes from Delphinapterus leucas, assembly GCF_059928025.1. Classification (NCBI taxonomy): domain Eukaryota; kingdom Metazoa; phylum Chordata; class Mammalia; order Artiodactyla; family Monodontidae; genus Delphinapterus; species Delphinapterus leucas. Next base: position 47,672,751 of record NC_143140.1, read on the forward strand.
CGCATGCAAAAGAATGAAATTGGACCCCTATCTGACTCCACTCACAAAAATTAACTTGAAATGAATTAAAGATTTATATGTGAGACCTGAAATGTAAAACTCCTAGAAGAAAACAAAGGGGAAAAGCTCCTTGACATTGGTCTTAGCAATGATATTTTTGGATACAAGACCAAAAGCACAAGTAACAAAAGCAAAAATAAACAAGAGGGATGACATCAAACTAAAAAGCTTCTGCACAGCAAAAGAAACAATCAATAAATGAAGAGACAACCTCCAGAATGGGGAAAAATATTTGCAAACCATTTATTTAATAAGGGGTTAATATCCAACATATATAAGGAACCCACACAATCCAACAGCAAAAAAACCCCAAACAATCCAATTAAAAATTGGGCAGAGGAGGGGCTTCCCTGGTGGCACAGTGGTTGAGAGTCCGCCTGCCGATGCAGGGGATGCGGGTTGGTGCCCCAGTCCGGGAGGATCCCACATGCCGCGGAGCGGCTGGTCCCATGAGCCATGGCTGCTGAGCCAGCGCGTCCGGAGCCTGTGCTCCGCAACAGGAGAGGCCACAACAGTGAGAGGCCCGTGCAAAAAATAAATAAATAAAAAATAAAAATGAAAAAAAATTGGGCAGAGGAGTAAACAGACATTTTTCCAAGATGACATACAAATGGTCAACAAGTAAATAAAAAGATGATCAACATCATTAATTATCAGGGAAATGCAATTTTTTTCTTTTTTAAAAAAATTTTTATACAATTTTAAAGGTTATTTTCCATTTACAGTTATTACAAAATACTGGCTATATTCCCCATGTTATACAATACATCCCTGAGCCTATCTTACACCCAATAGTTTGTACCTCCCACTTCCCCATCCCTTTATTGCCCCTCCCCTTCCCCACTGGTAACCACTAGTTTGTTCTCTATATTTGTAAGTCTGCTTTTTTGTTGCATTCACTAGTTTGTTGTATTTTTTAGATTCCAAATATAAGTGATAGCATGCAATTTAAAACCACAATGAGATATCACCTCACAACTGTTATAATGGCTATTCTCAAAAAGACAAGAGATAACAGGGACATCCCTGGTGGCTCAGTGGTTAAGAGTCCACCTGCCAATGCAGGGGACATGGGTTCGATCCTTGGTCTGGGAAGATCCCACATGCCACGGAGCAACTAAGCCCGTGCACCACAACTACTGAGCCTGTGCTCTAGAGCCTGCGAGCCACAACTACTGAGCCAGCACGCCACAACTACAGAAGCCTGTGTGCTGCAACTACTGAAGCCCATGTGCTCTAGGGCCCGCGTGCTGCAACTACTGAGCCCATGTGCTGCAACTACTGAAGCCTGTGTGCCTAGAGCCCGTGCTCCACAACAAGAGAAGCCACCGCAATGAGAAGCCCACGCACCACAACAAAGAGAAGCCCCCACATGCTGCAACTAGAGAAGGCCCGCACGCAGCAATGAAGACCCAACATAGCCAAAAACAAATAAAGTGGAGAAAAGGGAACCACTGTATACTGTTGGTTGGAATGTAAATTGGCATAGCTACTATGGAAATGGTATGGGGCTCCCCAAAAAAATTAAAAATAGAATTACCACGTGATCCAGCAATCCCCCTTCTGGGTATATATCTGAAGGAAATGAAACCATTATTTTGAAGAGGTATTTGCAATCCCATGTTCATTGCAGCATTATTCACAATAGGCAAGACATGGAAACAACCTAAATGTCCACTGACGGATGAAGAGATAAAGAAAATGTGCTATATACAGTATTTATAATGAAATAATATTTAGTCATAAAAATAAAGGAAATCCTGCCATTTGAGACAACCTTGATGGTATTATGCTAAGTGAAATAAGCCAGATAGAGATGAACAATGTATAATCTCACTTATACATGGAATCTAAAAAAGCTAAACTCAGAAACAGAAAGCAGAATTGTGGTTGCCAGGGAATGGGGATTGAGGGAAATGGGTACAAAATCTCCAGGTGTAAGATGAATAAATTTGGGGGATCCAATGAATAGCATAGTGACTATATTTAACAATACTGTATTATACACTTGGAAGTTGCTAAGAGAGTGGATCTTAAATGTTCTCACAATAACAAAAAAGTAACTATGTGAAGTGATGGATGCAGTTAACTAATCTTATTGCGGTAATCATTTCACAATACATACTTGAAACATATTATCACATTGTACACCTTAAATTTATACAATGTTCTGTCAATTATATCTCAGTGAAGCTGGTGGGAAAAAGGCCCCGGCACACAGTAAGTGCACAATGGATACTAATTTATTTGAATTTCTCACCAACATTAATGGTTAGAAGATAGAATTGATAGAGATGGAAGGTTTAAGTTTGGAGAAGAGAATGAAAATGACTATACATAGAAAAGCTTGCAGGTCACAGAGACAGAAGTTCTCTGGAGCACAATGGGAAGATTTGAGAAAGATGGAGAAATGGGTCAAATGAGGAGCTATTCAAAGCAGTATGAAGATGTGAGTTCAGAAGATAACAGAAAACAAGGCCTGTATTTCTGCCAGTTGACACAGGTAAACAGTGATATGAGGCATAGTCAAATTATTTCTAGGTCTTTTGAAAGAGTATGGGTACACTCTTTGGTTTATGCGATGGTCCTGAAGATATCAATAGAGGATGCTATGGCATGCAGAAGTAAATACCCTTTCAACTTTACCACATGTTGCCATATAGCTAACTATCGGCATTGCAGGGATAATAATTTCAGTTCTGGCTTCCAATTCAGTGTTTCCTTCATTACAACAAGTTGACACTTTCTCCTAAATCTTATTCCTGGATTTGTAACTAATTACTTGGAATACGTAATCATTTAAACATAGTTTTATTTTTCCTTAGTTGTATTCAGTTTGCTACAAAGAAGCTCATTTGCTATTTTCTTGTGCAGTCATTGTCTCATTAGATCTTCACATAATTTTTCACTACACAAAGGGATGTACTGGCATTTCAACATGTGCTTTCTCCTCTTGAACATTTTAAACATATAAAACCAGTATCAACATTAATCCCTACTGTTAATAGTTTTCAATTCAAAATAGACCTCTTTAAAGAATCTTAAGGTGGAAGAGATATTAAAAACCATTTAATCTCTCATTTTTTTGGATGAACAAACTTACCTGAGAAAATATTAAAACTTGTCCAAGTTCACAAAATTAACATCAAAGTTAATACTAGATTTTAGGTTTCCAGATTTTTAATCTACTGCTCTACTCTTAATCTGTTAGTATTTTTAAATTCCATTTTATGTTCTTGACAAATCAGCCTTCAAATTTCACAATACTCTAGAAGATTTTCGATGGTGTTTTGAAGCTCCGCAATTCCCAGGTGACTACCTCTTCCAACAAATATTTTCAGATTATATATTATGATCAAAACATAGGTGGTAAAAGAGATATAAATGAAATAAAATACCTTCACTACCCAGAAGCTTACAAGATAATAAGGAAACAAAGATATATGCCAAAAAATTTAAAACAATAAAAATTAACATATGGCTATGGTCTAAAAGTAGGATAAGACAAATTATTAGGTATGTAGAGAGAATGAAATCAAAACAAGGTAAAGAGATAAGGAAGACAATATTGATATAGACCTGTGCTATCCAATATATTAACTGTTAGCCCCATGTAGCTAAATTAAAAATAAATAAATAATTTCAAGTTCAGTTTTTCAGTCACACTAGCCACATTTCAAGTGCTCAATAGCCCCATGTGGCTCGTGGCTGCAATACCGGACAACATAGTTACAGAACATTATACCGTAACTGCAGAAAGTTGTACTGGACAACACTGATGTCTGTGATGGATAAAATGGCAAGGAGACAGGATATTTCAAGTCAAGAATAAGAGAGGAAAAGTAAGGAAACATGCCTGAAAGGAACACAAAGGTATCAATAGAACTAGAAGATAAAATGTAATCAAATTGAAAAATTTGAACTTTGATATTCAATAAAGAATATACGAGTCTTCTTAAGGAGCAAAAGATCACAAACATTTGCCTTTAAAGAATTTTAAAGAGATCTTATTGTTTATTATGGAACATATGTGAAATGACTGGAGGCAGTAAAATGCTGGGCCATAGGGTATATATACACATACATAAGCAGAGCTTTAGTAAATATTGCTAAATAGTTTTCCAAAGTGCTTGAACCAATTTATACCCCACCAGCTCTTTATGAGCATTACAGCTGTTTGACATCCTTGCTAACACTTGGTATTGTACACTAATAATTTGATGATCCAACCAAGACTAATCACATTTTATTCTAAAGCTTCTAGTCTACAATATTTTTTAAATTTCTAAAATCTTTGGCCATTAAATAATTATAATAAAATATTAAATATATTATTCTTGATTTAATCCTTGCTAGAAAGTAAATGATGAATACATAAAATCTCTTCCATGATATACAAACAGTATTCCCTACATTCTGTAATATAAGAATTCTGTAAACTCAAGAATTCCAAGATTGGTCTAAATAATAAGATCAACAAAATTCATAGCTACATTAATTCACCTATCGTACAAGTTTAAATAATGAATAGGGACTTTATTAAATTTATATTGGTAGACATACAATTAAATTATAATATTAATCACAATTTTGAGTCAAGAACTTGTAAAACTTTCAAAATCACCTCTTTTCTATTATGTTTGATTCATAGTTACATCCTCAACATTCTAGTTTCCTCTCATTACAGGTGAAAAAAAATACAAATACTGAAAAGGTGCTAGGCATATTATTAATACTTTAGTTCTATTCCCTGGCTTTGGCATGGAAATGCTATGCAAATGCTATGCTGAATCAGTGAGAATAATCAATCTACATCTTTTCTAAGTCTCACAATCATCCCTCTGCAAGCATTTATTATTATAACCATTATTATTATTAGGTCTTTTGTCTTATTTTTAGAAAAAAACCTCATATACAAACTTTATTGAGGTATAACTGAAGTACAGTATACTGTCCTATGTGATAGGCAGAATTCTAAGATAGCCCCCAGATCTCCAGCACCTCCTCCTACTACTCCCGTGATTATATTACATGTTACAAGAGATTATGAAGATGTAATTATGTTTGTTAATCAGCCAACCTTAATATACAAAGATTATATGCATGGGTTTAACCTAATCACATGAGCCCTTTAAAAGCAGAGTGTCTTCTCCAGCTGATAGCAGAAGAGGAAGTCAGAGATTCAAATCATGAGGGAGATACACCATATCATTGCTGGCTTGAAGACAGAGGCCACTTGGAAAGGACCTGAGAGTAGTCTTTAAGACCTAAGAGCAACATTTGGCTGACAGCCAGGAATAAAACAAGAATTTCAGTTCTACAACTGTAAGGAACCGATTCTGCCAATTTGAATAAGTGTGGAAGCTGATTTCCCCCCCCCCAAAAGCCTCTGGAAATGAATGTAGCCCAGTTAACACCTTGATTTCAGCCTTATCAGACTCTAAACAGAAAACCAGCTGAGCCCACTCAAACTTCTGACCTACAAAACTGTGAGATAATCAATAGATGCTGTTTTAATCTGGTAAATTTGTGGTAATTTGTTAAGCAGCAACAGAAAATTAAGTGTACATATTTATAACTGTACGATTTAATTAGTTTTAAAGCAGTTTTAACAATTTAACACTGTGAAATCACTAGTCACTCCTTACATTTTCTTTGTGCCCCTTTGCAGTCCTTTCCTCCACTCATGCCTGCAATCAACCACTGACTTGCTTTCTGTCACTATAGATTTGTTTGCTTATTATAGAATTCTGTATATATGGAATCATATTTATACATTTTGCCTGTCTTCTTTCCATTAGCCTAATGATTTTTTTTAGATTCATCCCTGTTGTTGCATGTATCAACAATTCATTCATTATTATTATTGAATTTTACTGTTCATGGTATGGATGTACCCTAATTTATCCATTCAACTGTTGATGGACATTTGGGTTATTTTCAGTTTGGGGCTATTACAAATAAAATGACTATGAACATTTTGTGCAAGTCTGTGTGTGAACATATGTTTTTGTTCTTCTTGATAAATAATATACATAAGTTTGTTTTAAGAGCCTGAGGTGGGGCAGGGAGAGGATAAGTGGCAGGCAAAGAGTTACCTTTGCTGCAAAAAACGAGAGGAACTCTTTTGAGTTCCAAAAGTAGATTTCAGGAGAAGCTGTGAAGTCTCCCCTCCTGTACCTGGAAAAAACCTTGGAGGAACTAGGATTCTACAAACAGTTTGAATGATAACAAGGACAATGGGCTAACAGGCAAAGATCTAAGTCTCTTCTAAATTCTACTTTTTTTCAACGTATCTTTCTTTCCATGGTTTCATTTTGTTGTCTATATGCCTAATAAAATACAATATCACACATATTATATACAATGCATTTTCAATGCATTATTACAAAGATGCCTGCAGTCCAGATTTCTCATTTACTATGATGAACAATGTTACTTTGTCCTCTATGAACAGGCTATGTGACAACAAGAACCATGGCCCAGCCTTAACCTGACCTCTATGGAAGGACCACAGTTCAGCAAGAACTCAGCCTCTATGAGTTGTCTTCAATTAAGAAGTATTACACACATAAGCAAATAAAGAAAAGAAGTCTAAAACAAAACACATAATGGTGGACTTGTTACCACCAACTAACATTAATAAATCTGAAGTTGATTAATAAGCAATTTTGAAAGAGCACAAGTAAGCGGTGAAATTCATTCTAGCTCTCACGGACATATCTGAGTGATTATTGGGCATTTCAGTGAATATATTTTAGGAAATATATTCAAGTGTTTTTAAAGAGTAAAAGGAATTTGAATTTATTGAGAATGATTACTTATGAAAAATATTTTCTTTTTGGGGGGACAGGTCCTAGAACACAGAGAGATGAAATATGCTCCAACTCCCCCTTTTTTTCATGATTCCTCTCCTGTGAGTCTACTCTGACCTAATCACATTTTCACTTTTTCATTGTAGAGTATTCTCAAAACAGGTAAAATATAAACTAAGATATATCAGGCAGATAGCACCTGCTTGCTTCAAAAGTCATAAAACAAAGACAGAAGTAGAAGGAATACTTCCTAACTCAATGAAGTTGGCATTACACTAATACAAAAGCCAGACAAGTATCAGGAAAAGAAAACTACAAATCAACATCTCTCATGAATATAGATGCAAAAATCCCCCACAAAAATTAGCAAAATCAATCCAATAAGATATAAAAAAATTATACACCATGACCAAGTGGAATTCATTCTAGTTATGGAAGACTGGTTCAACAGTCAAAAATCAATCAAACTAATCCATCACATCAACAGGCTATAGAAGAAAAGTCACACAATCATATTAATAGAGTAGAAAAAAACATCTGACAAAAATCCAACAACCATTCATGATAAATTCAGAATGGCCAGCAAACTAGGAATAGAGGGTAACTTCCTCAACTTGACAAAGAACACCTAATAGTTAAAGCTGTTACCTACAGCTAACATCATACTTCATGGTGAGAAAATAGAAGCTTTCCTGCCAAGATCAGAAACAAGGCAAGGATGTTCCATATCACCACATCCTACTCAAAGTCTTAGCTAATGCAATAAGACAAGAAAAGGAAAAAGTATACAGATTGAGAAGGAAGAAATAAAACTGTCATTATTCACAGATAACATGGCTGTCTATGTAGAAAATCCAAAATAATCAACAACAATAAAAAAACCTCCAGGAAGTAGTAAGTTATTATAGCAAGGCTGCAGGATACAAGGTTAATATATAAAACTCAACTGTTTTTCTATATACCAGCAATAACAATTGGAAATTTAAATTAATAACACATAATTTACATTAGCACCCCAAAACCCAAAAATACTTAGGTATAAATTTAACAAAATTTGTATGAGAGCTATATGAGGAAAACTATAAAACTCTGATTTAAAAAAATCAAAGAAGAACTAAATAAATGGAGCAATATTTCATGTTCACAGGTAGGAAGACTCAATATTGTCATGATGTAAGTTCTTCCCAACTTGATCTATAGATTCAATGTAATCCCAATCAAAATACTAGAAATTTATTTTGTAGCTACTGACAAACTAATTCTCAAGTTTATATGGAAGCCAAAAGACCCAGAACAGCCAATGCAGTACTGAAGGAAAAAAAAAAATAAGTTGGAAACTGACACTACCTGACTTCAAGACTTAGTATAAAGCTACAGTAAGCAAGACAGTGCAGTATTGGCAAAAGCACAGGCAAACAGAGCAATGGAACAGAACAGAGCCCAGAAACAGACCTATATAAATAGAGTCAACTGATCTTTGACAAAAAAGCAAAGGTAATAATAGACATACCTCAGTTGTATTATGCTTCACAGATACAGCATTTCTTACAAATTGAAGGTTTGTGGCAACACTGTGTTGTCAGATGACAGCATATTTTAGCAATAAAGTATTTTTTAATTAAGATATATACTTTTTTTTAGACATAGTGCTACTGCACATGTAATAGACTACAGTATAGTACAAACATAACTTTTATATGCACTGAGAAACAAAAAAATTCATGTGACTAGCTTGATTGTGATATACATTTTATTGGGGTGGTCTGGAACCAAACCCACAACATGTCCAAGGTATGCCTGTACAGTGGAGCAAAGACAGTCTTTTCAACAAATGGTGCTGGAACAACTGGACATCTACATGCAAAAAAGTGAATACAGACACAGACCTTACACCCTTCACAAAAGTTAACTCAAAATGAATCAAAGACCTAAATGTGAAATGAAAAACTATAAAACTTCTAGAAGATAACATAGGAGAAAATCTAGATGACCTTGGGTTTGGCAGTGACTTTTTAGATCCACGAAAAGAACTGAAAAGCTGGACTTTATTAAAATTAAAAATTTCTGCTCTACAAAAGACATTATCAAGAGAATGAGAAGACACATCACAGACTGTGAAAAAATATTTGCAAAAGACTGAAAAAGGGCTGTTATCCAAAATATACAAAGAATTCTCAAAAACAGTTTTTTAAAAAAAGGAACAACCTGATTAAAAACTGGGCAAAAGATCTAAGCAGACACTTCACCAAAAAAGAGATATAGATGGCAAATAAGCATATGAAAATATGTTCAACATCATCTGTCATTAGAGAACTGCAAATCAAAACAATGAGAATTCCCTGGCAGTCCAGTGGTTAGAGCTCCACGCTTTCAGTGCTGAGGGTGCAGGTTCAATCCCTGGTTGAGGAACTAAGATCCCACAAGCCGCGTTGCACAGCCATAAGTAAATAAATAAATAAAATTAAAAAAACAATGAGATATTGCTATATACCTATTAGACCATACTGAAAACAATACCAAATGCTGACGAGGATGTAGAGCAACAGGAATCTCATTCACTGCTATTGCTGATGAGGATGCAATATTTGTACAGCCACTTTGGAAGACAGTTTGGCAGTTTCTTATAAAACTAAATAAACCCTTACCATATGATCTAGAAATCAAGTTCCTTGGTATTTATTCAAGGAACCCTATAGTTGAAACCCTATGTCCACACAAACACCTGCACATGGATGTTTATAGCAGCTTTATTCATAACTGCCAAAACTTGCAAGCAACCAAGATGTCCTTTGGCAGGTAAAAGGATAAAGTATGGTACATACATCCAAACAATGGAAAGTTATTCAGTGCTAAAAAGAAATGAGCTATCAAGCCATGAAAAGACATGGAGGAACCTTAATTGCATATTACTAAGAGAAAGCCAATCTGAAAATATATATTGTGTGATTCCAACTATATGACATTCTGGAGAAGGCAAAACTATAGAGACAGTAAAAAATCAGTGTTTGCCACAGTTTGAGAGTAGGGAAGAGGTGCATAGGCAGAGCTCAGAGGATTTTTAGGGTATTCTTGGATGATACTAAAACAGTAGATACATGCCTTCAGACATTCATCAAAATCTACAAAATATATAACACCAAATGTGAACGCCAATGTAAACTATGGACTTTGAATAGTAATGATGTGTCAGTGCAGGTTCATTGATTGTAACAAATGTGCAGAATGTTGATACTGGGGTAGGCATACCTTTGCAGAGTGAGTGTGTATGTGGGAACTCTGTACTTTCTACTCAATTTTGCTGTGAACTTAAAACTGCTATAAAAATAAAATCTATTTTAAAAAGTCATACAACATGTGAATGTACTTAATGCCACAGAACTGAACACTTTCAAAATGCTTAAAATGGTAAGATGTTATGTATATTTTACCACAATTTTCAAAAAGTCCTAAGAGAGTTCTAGCAATATTAGGAACTTAGAAGGTATTCTATTCAGATGTCTGTGTCTTATCCATCTCTTCTTACTCAAACCACTGCCTTACTGTTCAGACTATTGTAACAGAATAACACAGACTGGGTGGCTTGTAAACAAAGAAATTCATTTCTTACAGTTCTAGTGGATATGAAGTCCAAGATCAAGATATCTGATGAGGGCCGGCTTCCTAGTTCACAGATGTCTGTCTTCTTGCTGTGCCCTCACATGGCCAAAGGGGCAAGGGAACTTTTATAATAACATAATCATTTAAGAATGAGTCTCCTTTAAGGCGATATTTTTCCTAACTACTTCCTTCTGGCTTAGACTTTCCATAGCAGCACTAATTCAAAGTGTGGTTCTTAAACCAGCACCACCTGGGAACAAGTAAGAACTGCAAAATTTTAATACCACCCTATAATTTCTGATCAGAATCTACTTTTTTAACAAGATCCCCAGGTAATTAGGATGCACAATAAAGTTTGAGTACAGTGTTCTAGAAGACTTAGCTCTTGTGTACACCCCCTTTTACCTCTTCCTTTAGACTCTTGGCAAGAGGCATGAATTCTAGCAATAAAGGAAGCAAGGAACAACAAAAAGTTAAAGTTTTTATAAAAGGAGAAAGGGTAGGGATGCAGTAGTGTCAACTTGAATTTAAAAGGGAACCAAGGGTGTAGCTGGGAAAAGAGAAACATTTATGAGAAAAATCAGTGGTATACCAAGCCAAAATGGAATGTCAGTATCAGGGACTAAGGGTAATGGGAAACAGATGAATGCACGTGAAAAGAAACAGTTCGATGGACCAAGAAATTAGGGCAAAAGACTAGGAAGAGGGTTTAATAATGAGAAAAAAAATGATACCCAACAATAATTCTCCTATTCTGAATTCTCATTTTGACCAAAATATTTCTGAACCCTTTTATCCTGAACAGATTTAAAACTGTTTTTAAAATACCAATGTCATTCTCAGGTTGCATTTACACACCAAAAGTAGAGTCTTTACAGAGAATATTCAGATTACAATAGCATCCTCATTTTATGGAAAGCAAGGCTCAAAGAATGATCAGAGACCCCAGGAAAGCCGACATGAGATGAAACCTATTTCAGTTTTAGTATTACATACATTATTAAAACAATAAACTAATATTGGCATTTTATACTCCAGCAGTAGATGAAACATTTTTATTTACTTTGTCCTCTAGCAAAAATATTGCTAGTTGAACTTAATTTGTAAAATTTAAAGGCAGTTTCCTATAATGTTTAGGAATACAGAGTTTGACAACAGAGGAGATGGGGTTTGAATATGGTTCTGCCACTCACAAATTGTGCTAAAGACTTTAACCTCTCTGTGCCTCTGGGATTAATACTACCTACTTCACTGGGTTGTTTGTGAGGATTAAATAAGCTAAAATGACTAGCAGAAGGCCTGGTACATAGCAAATAAGAACTCAAAAATGTTAATTATTATTTCTGTGAAAAAATTCTATAAGTATTTCTTAAAGAAAAATCTTCCAAGGATAAAGGGCTACCCTATCTTATTATAATTGGAATGACTTTCTTTCATTTTAAAGAACAATATTTGAATGAAAGGAACAGTAGTAGTCTGGATTTCTGCCACCTTCCCTTTTATGAACTATTATTTTGCATGTCCACAGAATCCACTATGTATATGCTTGTAGAAAAGTGCTTTGTTGAATCTTCAGACAGACTGGTCTGGTCTTTAACATAATCAATAATCAAATCTGAACGTTAGTTTTAACAGACTCAGAAGAACAGAAGTACTGTGATCTGTTTTTACGCACACCTCACTTCTGACAACAGATGTGTAAATTTTTCCATACCAAGGAGTTCTCCAATTCTCTGTGGACATCAACTGAGTGTCCTACACGTCAATTCAATTCTGACATTAACTACCCAGAGACAGCGCAACCCCACAGGTTGCTCACTCCCGTAAGACTGCCGCAACTTCAGAAGCCAGTCAAAAGTCTTAGGCCTTCCATCCTTCTCACCAACAGGCTATAAATCAGGGTTCCCATGACCCCCTCCTCAGATTTGCTAGAACAGCTCATGGAACTCGGGAAGGCACTTTACTTACTATTACTGGTTTGTTATACAACTCAAGAACAGCCATGTACAAATACATCTGGGCAAGGTATTGGGGGTGGGTAGAAGTCAGTGCAGAGCTTCCATGCCCTGTCTGCGCACATCACCCTCCCAGCAGCTCAATGTGTTCACCAATCTGGAAGCTCTCCAAACCCTGTAATTCAAGAGTTTTTACAGAGGTTTCATTACATAGGCATGGTTGATGAAATCATTGTTCATTGGTGATTAACTTAATCTCTAGCCCCTCTTCCCTTTTTGGAGGTTGGGGAGTAAGCCTGAAAGTTCCAGGAGCACAGGCTCCGGACGCACAGGCTCAGCGGCCATGGCTCACGGGCCCAGCTGCTCCACGGCATGTGGGATCTTCCCAGACCGGGGCACGAACCCGTGTCCCCTGCATCGGCAGGCGGACTCTCAACCACTGCGCCACCAGGGAAGCCCCCCCAAGCTTCTTAATCAAGGCTTGGTCCTTCTGGTCCCCATCTAGGGGCTATTTAGGGGGCCCCTTGTCACTAGTCATCTCATCTGCATACAGAAAGACACTCAAAGGTTTTAGCAGCTTGTGCGAGGAACCAGGGACAAAGACCAAACTATATGCTTCTTATTATATCACAATATCACAAGAAGTAATTCTGCAGTTAAAAATGAAGATTAAAAGAAAATTTAAAAAGATAAAACATAAATTAAAATCAAAATGAAGGTATATCTTAGTCATTTATCCTTGTGTCTATACTCCTAATAGACCAAAAGTACATTCAATTAAATTGCTTTAGAGGCTATTAAGTCAGAAGGCAGTAATACATTTTCACCTCCTTTTTATATCGAAGGATGAAGAAGGATAGAAAAAAAGAGATCCAGTTTTCAGATTTCTAAAAGTCTAGCTACATGTAATTGTCTTATAAAAAAGATAAAAACTGTGAAATTATTCTTTTTGTGAGGATCCATTCCTTGCAAATAACATTTCCCTTTGCTATTCCATGCCATTTAAGGAAATTACCTTAGACTCCATCTTCTTATCACCTCCCACATTCCCTCAGACCTCTGACTCCCTAGCTTATTCTACCAAATAACACAGGTCAAATTTGTGTGGTAATTTTTTAATAATTGTGTATTATTACCCATAGGTATTGTCCAGTTCATGCAACCTTAAGTGCCTCAGGACCTATGGTAAATTAGAAATGACTGCAAATTCTTTGCAACTCTTTATTACATTATTTCCATACTCCTTGAACATGGGCTGGTTTTGTGACTTGTTTTGACAATATCATGTGGTAGAAGTGACACTGTGTGATTTCCAAGTCTAGGCCTCAAGAGACCTCACAGCTCCTATAAATGCTCTCTTTGAAGTCTTCCACAGATAAGCTCAGATAGCCTCCTGGAGATATATGGCCCAGCCAATATCCAGAACCAACTGCCAGCCACATGAATGAAGTCTTCTTAGACTCTCCAACCCAAACTGGGCCACCAGATAACTGCAGTCATGTAAGTAACCTTGACAAGATCAGCAGATGAATTGCTCAGCTGATCCCAGCCCAAATTACTGGCCTACAGAATCATGAACAAATAAAATAGTTGTTTTAAGCCACTAAGGTTTGCAGTAGTTTATTATCCTGTGAGAGATAACAGATACAAGCCCACAACCCCCTTCTAAATAAATGAAATTATCTTTGCATAGAGTAAAACTGAGTTGTACTACTTTGCCTTCAGTTAAACCAAACCTGATAATATGATCACAACCACTGGATTGGTATTTGATCTAAAAGCAGCCACATATTACAAGACATAGGAAAAGCTAGTCATCTATAAAGTGACATGGCACAAAACTCTGCCCTAGTGGACAATTCCGTGGAAGGTAGTGACAAACAAATTCACATCGTTTATCAGGTAACAGGAATGCAATATAAACACTGAAAAACTGGTCACTAAAGCTGTTATTGCATCCTGAAAAACATAATGTAAATCCTTATCCTGTAAGCACTAGGACCCAAGGGGCTGTATGTCTACTCAGCCTCTTTGTGACCCTACTCTGGAGTGAGCCTACATTGGCTAAGGAAATCTGAGCATTTTTCTTTACAATCTGAAAGGACCTAATACACTATATTAATTTCATCTATAGTAACATTTTATAGCATTATTTTTTAAGTTTATAAAACATTTTTAAATAATCTCATTTGAAAGGCAGCATGGCTTACTGGACAGAGCACAGACTTTGGGTCAGGGAGACCTAAGTTCGATCATACTAATCAAGAAATCACTACGAGCAGTTTTAAGGATTAGAAACAAGAAAAATTCATGTAAAAATTTTAAAGTATCTGGCAAATAACAGCACCTCAATAAATTCTATTTTTCTATAATTTAGTAAGATTTATTAAGGACACTGATTTTATCAGTTGGCTTCTGTTACATAAAAAAATGCCTCAAAAACTAGTAGCTTAAAATAACAACCAATTCTGAGTCAGCAATTTAGGCTATGCTCAGCTGGGCAGTTCTGTTGATCTTGGCCAGGCTCACTCATGTGCTGTGGACAGATGCCAGGTAGACTGGCTGGTATAAGAAGGCTCAGCTGGTATGGTTGTCTCTGTTCTAAATGATCTCTTGTCATCTATCTGGCTAGCCTAGATTTGATTACACGTGGAAACATTCCTCTTAATGCCCAGGCTCAGAACTCATAAAACATCACTTCCACTGAGTTTACTGGCCAAAGCATATCACAAGGCAAGCCAAGACTTAAAAGGATGGAGAAACAAAGTCAAGGAGCTGCTTATTGTGGTCATTTTTGCAATTTACCCAGAGACCTATATATCATGTATTGTTAAGGTCTTTTTATACATGTAGATGTGAATGTTTTATGTATTTAATCATTACATTAAATCATTACAAAAAGTCCTCAAGAGAGATATAGACTAATCCTATTTTTCCATGTGGGACAACTGAAGTGTAGAGAGCTAGTAACTAGCCCAAAATATTATTACTTATACATGGCAGAGTCAAAATTGGAAATCAGGCTTCCTAGGTTCTACCTAGTTCAATGTTTTTTCCCTTATATCATCCTATTTGTCTAGAAATTGATTGCAAGATCCTAGTGGTCCTATAACACCTCTATAAAATAGCCTCTAAATAATGTCACATAACAAAATGTTTTATAATTTGAGATGTTAGTTTAAGTCATATTTGCTTGATTTCTTTGTCACAGTCTACCTAACCTAACAAAACACCTGTGGGCAACTTTAATGAAAACCTGTTTACATGGCACAGGAATCATCTTGTTTCAGTTTGGTTCTGGGCACATTATTTTTCTTTCAAACAGAATTCATTCAATGAATCTCTACTGAACACCTGTTGCCTATGTCAGTCACTGTACTAAATACTGAAGGTACAGCAAGATAATCTGCTCTCATAAACTTTATTAAAAGTTTCTCCCACATTATGATGCCTTCCTTGAATCATGAATAAGAAAGAAGTATTAATAAGGGAAGTATTTATTTTCGGAGAAATTTCTGGGATATACTATTTTAATGGAAATATATTCCTTTTTACAGTCAAACCCTGCAATAGCTAATAGGAATACCAAGTTCAATAAATTGTGTCACCTGTATGTATAAACAGATATTCACAAATATGCATTTAATTACCCAAGTCAGAAGCCTATTAATCATTCTGACTCCTATCTCTATTCATCCCCCTCATCTTGGTTGATTCTACCTTCAAAATATATATCAAGTCCATCTACTACTCTCCATTTCCACTAACACTACCTTGAATCAAGCTACTACTGTCTTTTGCTCAAACCATAACTGACACCAATTTGGTCTCCTTGTGTCCACTCTTGCCTTCTTAGAGGAGCTAAACATATTCTTTTTTTTTTTTTAACATATTCTTAAAATATAAGTCTGATCACATTATTTCTCCTGCTTAAAACCCTTCATGACAGCTTCCCTATTCTAAATGTAATCCCTTCAGTGTAGCCTACAAGACCCTGCTTACCTTTCCATCCTCACCTTTAACCCTTCTCTTTGTTGCTCCAGTCACACCACCCTTTTCCTTTCGTACCACGCTCTTTCCACTGTAGGGCCTTTGTATGCACTGTTCCCTCTTGACGTCACTGGCCTCTTTTCATTTCTCAAGGCTCAAAAAGGCCTTTCCTAACTCCTCTCACATACGTCCCCTTCTTGTCCTGTTATAGTGCCCTATTTGTTTCCTTCATAGCATGTTTTCAATTTATAAATACATACTTAATTATCTACTTGTTATATCTTTCCTACCTGGCTGTAAGTGCCCTGAGAGTACAAACTATGCTTCATTCATTACTGTATAAATACTTAGCATACTGCTTGCTACATAGTAAGTGTTCAATAAATATTTTTAAAATAATCAATATTTAATTTTTTGTATGGTACCATATTGTTTTATTCTCCAATAACTGCAGATAATAAAAGAAGGATGGACAAAACTAAATTTACCACAGGGAATGAAAATGGAAAGATTTCCAGGGTCAACACCCAACATGAAAATAAAATTTATTGCCTAAAATAAGTACCTGTTACCAT
Organism: Delphinapterus leucas; assembly: GCF_059928025.1. Classification (NCBI taxonomy): domain Eukaryota; kingdom Metazoa; phylum Chordata; class Mammalia; order Artiodactyla; family Monodontidae; genus Delphinapterus; species Delphinapterus leucas. Next base: position 47,689,743 of record NC_143140.1, read on the forward strand.
CATCTTAGATTATTAATTGTCCAACAAATAAAACCTAATTCCTATGTGCCTAGAGTATGTACAGGGATAATCATATTACTGCTAGTGTGACTTTTCACAATAGGCTTTTCTCACCTCTTCTATTTCTCTATAGGAACACTTCTCAGGTTAAATACTAGGTTGCTGAAATATACAGAAATGGAATTTATACACTAATTTCAAACACAGTACAGTGTATTTCCAAAGACAGAATTACACTGTTTCCAGCATAAAAGCAATAACTAATGTTGAAACAGATTTTTAAATAATGATTCTCTGTAGGCAGTTGAAAGAGGGAATTTCTAAGGTCAGTTACTTTAAAGTGGAATAACATATCTATATGGCATGTAAATTAGTACAGTATAACAAACTAAATAAGTTTAGATAGCTCACTAATTTAAAAAAATATATATCAAACAGTAGTTAGCTTCAAATGAAGTGTTTTCCCAACTATATTCAGAAACAACATACCTGTCTTTTTTTTTTTTTTTTTTTTTTTTTTTTTGCGGTACGCAAGCCTCTCACTGTTGTGGCCTCTCCCGTTGCGGAGCACAGGCTCCGGATGCACAGGCTCAGTGGGCATGGCTCACGGGCCTAGCCGCTCTGCGGCATGTGGGATCTTCCCGGACCGGGGCACGAACCCGTGTCCCCTGCATCGGCAGGCGGACTCCCAACCACTGCGCCACTAGGGAAGCCCCCATACTTGTCTTTTAATCATGTGAAATAATGTTTATTGCTGCCAGTTATATAATCAGTACACGTTTCTTGAAGAAAATTTAGAAAATATTCACATACATGAAAATAAAATTATCCCAAATCCCAGCAACCAGAGAGACCAACAGTTAACATTTTATTTAACAGATAACTATATTTTAGATCAATTACAGTATTATGTAGATAAAGTCTTAAAAGAATCTAATTCTCTGAACTTATTCTGTGACTTCTATACAACTACTTCCAGACTTCTGCTCATGCCATTCTCTCCTCAAAGAATGAAACCAATCTCAATCTACTCACCTTTAAGACTGAGTTATTTAACATCCCTGAGCATCTGTTTTATCATAAGATTTTTGTGGGGATTTAGTAATGCACATTAAGAACCTAGTACAGAAGGTGCTATACAAATGGTAGTCATTGTTACAGCTAAAAAGTCCCCTCTTTAGTGGAACTTTCACAGATTACTTCAGTCCTTCTCTGATGCTATTTGTATGTCACTTACATTGGAATGCCTCATCATGAGCCAATACATGTCTTATCTCCCTCACTAGGATCTGAGATGATTTTGGCAGGTCTCCTACAACCTTATACTCCCCACAGTGTATACAAATATTTAAGGTCAATTCAATAATATTTTTTTCACACATATTACCTGTAAGTCATTGAACTGGAGACACAAAGATAAATCTCAATTTCTGCCCTCACTTAGCTTATAGTAATCTTTTAGAGGGAAAGAGACATTATTTAGTGTAAATGACTTTAGGCCCACAAACTCTTTTTTTTGAAACGCTTTGGGGGAAAATGTGTTTCAGAATTTAGAATTTCCCAGATTTTAGAAAGGTAATACAGTATATATACTATATATTAAGAAACCACTCAGCAAGGTCTAGGTCAGCACCCTATGATCCAACATTGTTATTTCTATGATGAAATGTATAAATATTTACTAACTGGTATAAATATTGACTATAAATAGCCTCCCATCAGTTCAGGTCAGGTTTTATCACTGTATTAGCTTCCAACTGCTGCTGTAGCAAATTACCACAAAACGTAGTGGCTTACACAATACAAATTTATTATCTTATACTTCTACAAGTCAGAACTCTCACTGGGCTAAAGACAAGGTGTCTACAGGGCTGGGTTCTTTTTAGAGGATAAATGGGAGAATCTGTTCTTTGCCTTGCCTGACTTCTAGACGCTGTTTGCATTCCTTGGCTCCTGGCCTTCTTTCATCTTCACAGTCAGCAATTCCATTACTCTAACCTCTACTTCTGCCATGACATTTCCTTCTGACTCCCTTGCTTCTCTCTTCCTCTAATAAGGACTCCTGTGATTACACTGAGTGCATCTAGGTAATCCAAGCTAATCTCCCCACTGCAAGATCTTTTTTTTTTCCTTGTCTATAAATAATGTTTTATTGAAACAGTTATACTCCTTTATTTACATTTTACTGTGGCTACTTTTTGGCTACAATGACTGAGCTGAGTAGATACAACAGAGATCATATGGCAAATCTAAAATATTTCCTCTCTGGCCCTTTATACAAGTTCCATTGCAAGTTCTTTAATTTAATCATCTCTGCAAAGTCCCTTTTGCCAAATAAGGTAATATGTCCATAGGTTCCAGGGATTAGGACATGGACATCTTTGGGGGGGCCATTATTTTGCCTACCAGAGCCACCAATCTAGTCTTTTTTTTTTTTAAAAAGAAACTTCTAGTTTTCAGAGTCTTTTGAACTTTAGAACTACAGGTAAGGAATTTTGGACCTGTATAACCAAAGGTAGTACAAGGCCAGTGATAGAAAAGCACAGGAGAACTGCAGAAATGTGATGAATGGAAAGACCACAACCAGCTAAGTATCAGGAAAAGCTCAATGAAATAGATGGAATTTGATGAGAGCCTTCAAAGATGCAAAGGATCATGACAGGTGAACACTGGTACAAGAGGTAATTTTCAGACATACTTGCTCTCAAAATTTTATAGAGACATACAAAATAGCAACAACAAATTCGGAGTCAGGAAACTACAGTATATATTTGGAGAAGAAAGAGAATGCAGTTTGACTGAACTATACAGAATAAAAGTAGAAGAATAGTGAAGGAAAAGAAGGGGAAAGATAAATTGAAGACAGATACAATGGGCTATGTTGCTTGTCAGTATGAAGAGTTTGTCCTTAATTCTGGAGGAAGTGAGCAGTCAGGTGTAAATAGTTTTGAACTGAGAAATGATGTGATATGATTGGTGTTATATTGGAGAAAGATTAACTTGGCAAGAGGAATGATTCAAATTGAGAAAGGCAGAACAGCAGCAGACAAATGACTAATCTAAAGAAGTAATAATGGGGCCTCCCTGGTGGCACAGTGGTTAAGAATCCACCTGCCCATGCAGGGTACACGGGTTCGAGCCCTGGTCCGGGAAGATCCCACATGCCGCAAAACAACTAAGCCCGTACGCCACAACTACTGAGCCTGCACTCTAGAGCCCATGAGCCACAACTACTGAAGCCCATGTGCCTAGAGCCCGTGCTCCGTAACAAGAGAAGCCACCGCAATGAGAAGCCTGTGCACCACAACAAAGAGTAGCCCCCGCTCACCGCAACTAGAGAAAGCCTGCATGCGGCAACGAAGACACAACACAGCCAAAAATAAAAATAAATTAAATTAATAAATTTATTTTAAAAAAAGAAGTAATAGGTACTTTAGCGTGATAGGAAAAATAGAATGATGTCAAGGTAGCTAGAATTCGTTAAGAGATTTTCATCAACATGATTTTTAATAAAAGTAGCTACGAATTATAGTTTACTGTATGTCAGGCACCATTCTATGAAAGAGTTTAACTCCATTTTATAGATGAGAAGACTAAGGCATAGAAAGTGTAAGCAATCCTACACTGAGTAAGTATCATGGCTAGGATTTGAATCCAGGTGTATATGACTCCAAAGTCCAAATGAATGTGAGCCTGTAGTGACAATTTGAAAGCTGAACAAATTGATCTGTGAAAAATTCACCATTCCACTTAAAAGTAAACTATGGTAAGTTAAAGATGTATACTATAAACTCTGAAGTAAACACTAAAATATCACAAGGAGTTATAGCTATTAAGCCAACAAAGGAGAAAAAATAGAATCATTAAAAAAATTAATCTAAAAGAAGACAAAAAAGGAGATAAAAGATTGATGAACAGTTAAGACAAAAAGAAAACAAATAGCAAAATGGTAGATTTAAACCCTACCATATCAATAATCACAATAACAATAAATTATCTGAACATGCCAGTTAAAAGGCAGAGACTGTAAGACTGGATTTAAAAAATGAGACCCACCCACACGCTGCCTATAAGAAACATGTTTTAAATATGAATACACAAATAGGTTAAAAGTAAAAGGACAGGAAAAGATACACCTCGCTAAAGAAAAAAAAGTTGGAGTGACTATATTAACATCAAAGTTGATTTCAGAGAAAGAATACTACCAGAGATAAAGGGAATCATTCGTACTAACATACAGTTAGAAATTTCAACATTCTCTTTCAATAACTAATACAATAAGTAGACAGAAAATCAATAAGCATACAGATGTCTAGAAGAACACCATCAACCAACTTAACCTAAGTGAACTTCATAGAACATCTTATCCCAAAACAATACACATTTTTTCAAGTATTACAAGTATATAAATAACATTTACCAAGAGAGACCACTTCTGTGTCATAAAATAAGTAAGACTAAATTTAAAGGGATCCAAATCCTACAAGGTATGTTTTCTGACCACAATCTAATTACGTTAGAAATCAACAACAGAAGGATATATGGAAAATTCTCAAATATTTGGAAATCAGGAAGCGTATTTCCAAATAACCCCAAGTCAAAGAGGAAATAAAAAGAAAAAGACTTGTTTTGAGTTGAATGAAAATGAGAAAAATGTATCAAAATTTGAGAGAAGCAGCTAAAGTAGTACATAAAGGGAAAATTATAGCACTAAAATTTCTATATTGGAAAAGAAGAAAGGTCTCAAATAAATGGCCTCAACTACTTTCGCCTCAAGAAACTAGAAAAAATAAAGCAAATTAAACTGGCAGTAAGCAAAATAGAGGAAATAGTAAAGGTGAGAGCAAAAATCAATGGAACAGAAAACAGAAAAATAATGGAGGGGGCAATAAATCAACAAAAACAAAAGCTGGTTCTTTGAGAACATCAATAAAAATGATAAACCACTAGCCAGGCTGAGGCGGGGAGGGTGGCATTTGAGGGAGATACAAATTGACAATATCTGGAATGAGAGGAGTGCTATCATTATAGATTCTACAGATACTAAAAGAATAGTTAGGAAATATTATAAACAACTTACACCAATGAATTCCACATCTTAAATGAAATGGAAAAAATTCCTGGACAACCACTAAAGCTCACTCAAGAAGAAATACAGAGCCCTCTGAAAAAGAAAAACAATATTAGAGGATTTAAATTACCTGACTTCAATACTTGTTATAAAGCTACACTATTCTAGGTAGTGTGGTATTGGTATAAAGACAGACAAATATCCAATGGAATAGAAAAAACTCCAGAAATAATCCAACTGATGGATTACTGGGTCAACTGATTTCTTACACAGGTGCAAAGTTAATATTCTTTTTTTTAATGGTGCTACAACATTTGGATATCTGTATTAAAAAAAAAAAAAAAAAGAACTCTGATCCTTACCTCATACCATGTACAAATAAGTCATAGACCTAAATGCAGAATGTAAAACTATAAGACTTCTAGAAGAAAACAGCCTCGGGTTAGGCAAAGATCTCTTAGATATAACACCAAAAGCACAATCCATGAAAGAAGAAATTTTTGAATTGGAATTCATCATAATCAAGAACTTCTGCTTTTTGAAAGATACCATTAAGGGAATGAAAAGACAATCCACAGGCTGAGAGAAAATATTCACAAATCACATATCTGATAAAGCACATGTATCTAGAATAAAGAACCCTCAAAATTCAATTAGAAAACAAATAATCCAAAGCTAAACATCCAGAGATTTAAACAGATACTTCACAAAGAAAATATACAAATGGCATATAAAAAGATGATCAACATCATTAGTCTTTAGGGAAATGCAAATTAAAGCCACAAGGAGATACCACTACACACCTATTAGAATGGCTAAAACTAAAATGGTGAGGATGTGGAGCAACTGAACTCCTACCTTGCTTGTAGAAATATTACAAAATGACATAACCACTTTGAAATAGACTTTGGTACTTTCTTATAAAGTTAAACATATGCCTACTATATGACCCAGCCATTTTACTTCTAGGTATTTACTCAAAGGAAAGCATATGTCCAAACAATGACTTCTACATGAATGCTCACAGTAGCTGTATTTGTAATAGCCAAAACCTGGAAACAACCCAAATGACCACCAACAGACGAATGAATAACAAATTGCTTTCCACTGGAATAGTGTTTACAAAATAGAATAGTATTCAGCAAAAAAATGAACTAATGATGGATGTGACAATACAGATGAACTTTAAAATCATTATGCTGAGTGAAAGAAGCCAAACAAAAAAGACTCTATACTGTGTGATTCCATTCATATAAAGTTCTAGAAAATACAAACTAACCTATAGTGTCAGAGAGTAGATTAGTCGTTGCCTAGGGTAGGGATTGGGATAGATGAAGGAGTAGGAAAGATAGGATATAGGAATTACAAAGGAAGAATAGGAAATTGAGGGGAGGGGTTTATTATCTTGATTGTCATGATGGTTTCAAAGTGCATCCATAAGTCAAAACTTATCCAAGTGTACAATTCATTGTATGTCAGTTATATTCCAATACAGCTCTCAAAAATCCATTTAATCAAATAGCAATAACCATTTATTCCAATATAGTCAACACTCATATCCTGCTATATAATGATTATTTTCTACCACCTATTAACAAAAAAATGATTTAAACTTATAGTAGTAATATTATACTACTCAACTTCAGTGTGCAGAAGAGTACATTTCTTTCTGGAAATGTGCAAGCAAAAAAATCTTGACTAATGGATTAAAACATAGTGCAAATTCAGTGTACATCAGTGAGCTTAGCTATCTTCTGTGAGCATATTACAATCCTATTCCTGACTTGAAAATAAATGCAGTTATCACAATGGAAAACTGGTATGTGGCTTTAACAATTTCCATCCCATCACTAAAAATAATCTACAAGTGGGCTTCCCTGGTGGTGTAGTGGTTGAGAGTCCGCCTGCCGATGCAGGGGACACAGGTTCGTGCCCCGGTCCGGGAGGATCCCACATGCCGCGGAGCGGCTAGGCCCGTGAGCCATGGCCGTTGAGCCTGTGCATCCGGAGCCTGTGCTCCGCAACGGGGGAGGCCACAGCAATGAGAGGCCCGCATACCACAAAAAAAAAAAAAAAAAAAAAAAAAAATAATAATCTACAAGTATAAAATGGTAGATGAGTTGGATTACTACTCATTTGTAATCTGCCTATGTCGAAGTGAAAAATTTCTCCACAGAAACCATTTCACATGGTGGGAAAGTTCCAGGCCAGTTCCCAAATCTTATTTACACGGTAAGGATTAATTATCCCTTCTTTCTCTTCTGCAGCACTGTTTTCCCTCTACTGGATCACTGTCATCAACAGAAGGACGTGCTATAATTTCATCCATCTTAAAAAAAAAAAACAAAACAGCAACAACAAAAACAAACTTCTCTTGGTCCTACTTCTGCCTCTAGCCATTCAACCCCCCATTCCCTGATTTCTCCACCCTCCTTTTTGGTAAAATTCCTTGAATTAGTTCCCTGATTTCTCTCCTGCAATTCTCACTTAAATCTGCCCCATTCGGGCTTTCATTTCCAGCACTGTATCAAACCATCTGACCAAGGTCAGTTATGTGCTATATATCCAGTGGTTAATTCTGAAGTCTCTTTTCACTCAGCCTCTTAACAGCATCTGACACAGTTGTTCACTCCTTGAAATCACTTAATGTGGCTTTCAGGAAACCTCAAGTTCCTGGCTTTCCTCCTACCTCCTTCTCCTCATCTTCTCTACCTCTAAATATTAAGAGTACCCTAGGACTTAGTCCTTGGGCCTTTTTTCTTATTTTTATCTACACTTACTCCATTAGCAGTTTCATATTAAATTTCCTTAAAGTAAGACACATCTATACCTAACTTAAAGGATTTGATTGCTTCACTGTAATCCTCAAATAAGGTCAGTTATGGCTAATTCTATCATTTGGGGAGGCAGCTGCAGATGAAAAACAAATACAAAAAAATTAAAAAGAAAATAAGTGATTTAATTTTCAATAAATCATCACCATCTTTCTATAAAATTCAGTATTACTGGTATAGAGAGTTACTTAAAAATTAAAAATAATAAAGCTAAATTGATGAATATCAAAACAAACATTATTCTAGTCATTTATTACATTGGAAACATTTAAATACCACATTAAATATTTCATTAAAAATGTAAATCATGACCTTATCTATGGTCCTAGTCCCATATGGGCCTATAACAGTAACAACTTATATTAATATAGACTTGTTTCAAAAGTCTTTTTTATAACAAGTATCTCATTTTACCCTAAAAAGACTCCATAAGAATATTACAGTAAATACTGTTTAAGCCTGCAGTTTCTGCTCTTACCATGACCTCTCACATAACAGTCAGACCTTTTTTTTTTTTTTTTTTTTCGGTATGTGGGCCTTTCACTGTTGTGGCCTCTCCCGCTGCGCGGAGCACAGGCTCCGGACGCGCAGGCCCAGCGGCCATGGCCCACGGGCCCAGCCGCTCCGCGTCACGTGGGATCCTCCCGGACCGGGGCACGAACCCGCGTCCCCTGCATCGGCAGGCGGACTCTCAACCACTACGCCACCAGGGAAGCCCAACAGTCAGACTTTTAATGAGCAGATTTAATTAACTTAAAATTAGTTGGAGGGCTTCCCTGGTGGCACCGTGGTTACGAATCCACCTGCCAATAGATAGCTAGTGGGAAGCAGCCGCATAGCACAGGGAGATCAGGTCGGTGCTTTGTGACCACTTAGAGGGGTGAGATAGGGAAGGGGGGAAGGAGACACAAGAGGGAGGGGATATGGGGATATATGTATACATATAGCTGATTCATTTTGTTATACAACAGAAACTAACACAGCATTGTAAAGCAGTTATACTCCAATAAAGATGTTAAAAAAAAAAAAGAATCCGCCTGCTAATGCAGGGGACACGGGTTCTAGCCCTGGTTTGGGAAGATCCCACATGCCCCGGAGCAACTAAGCCCGTGCACCACAACTACTGAGCCTGCACTCTAGAACCCGCGAGCCATAACTACTGAGCCCACGCACCACAACTACTTAAGTCCACGCGCTTAGAGCCCGTGCTCTGCAAAAAGAGAAGCCACCAAAATGAAGAGGAGCCCCCACTTTCGCCGCAACTAGAGAAAGACTGCACGCAGCAATGAAGACCCAACGCAGCCAAAAATAAATAATTTTTTTTAATTTTTAAAAATTAAAAAAATTAATTGGAGAACTCATAAATCCATCCCTATTACATGAAATATATATTAAAATTCATGTTCAACTGATGACAGGTCATTAATGTCATCTTTCTGTACTTAGCATAAAATTACAAAAAAGAAATTTACATTTTCTTTTTAATGTTAATGAAACTAAGTCCTTTATATACATATCCATTAAGGGATATTCTTTATTTCATTTACTTCCATGACTACACTGACGATAAAAATGATATTAACACTGATCTCCTATATATTAGGTACACAATTGTTGCCTGTCTCTATCACAATGAAAAGACTTATTTTTGCAAGCAAGAAGGGGAATATATTTATAATTGAGCATTCACAAGTAATGCACAATGCTTTTTCTCCCTCCAAAATTCCCACTTCAAATAATGTGGCGTGCACTGCCTACTAACCCCAGGGCAACAGTTAGAGGCATAAAGACTAGAGCAAAGCTGTGTAAAGTATACCTCATCTCTCCTGAGGGCTCAAACTTCAGTCCTTCCAGTCCTGAGGATTGAGGAGTAGCCCCTTCCCCTCTACTACTGAGCATACATCAAGAGTCAGTATAGACTCTTACAGTTCTGCCTCTAAGATCTCCATCTATGAAATGTCCCTTTCTGACCTAAATATTCTATTCCACCCCTCCAAGTCCTCATTATTAAATTTCTTTGTCCTTACCCAGTCCTTGTGATCCTTTCATTCTCCTCTGTTTTCAAAACCATCAACATACCTTTGGCTTTGCTTCCCTTCCTACCTCACTAGCATTTCAGATTTCTTTTCAAAGGAGAATTGCCCCAGACCACAGGCCTTACTTTATCCTCTGGTCCCTACTGAACAGTCATATCAGAACGCAACACATTACATCTTCTCTGATCACATCTTCAGCATCCTCTTCTGGCTGTCCTTTTAATTTCCACTCTGTAAATAATGAGTCAGGAATCAACAGTTTTGTTATACCCCAGTTCATTCTATACTCTCTCTTCTTCATGAATCCATCTATATCCAGATCTTGAACTATCACCTCTAAATTACTGATACAAACAACCCTAACATCCCTGTAAACATTTAGACCTGTGCCGTCTGCCAGACAGCAACACAATAATGTCTCATTAACTCATTTTCAACAGATCCAAAATCATATTCATCATCAGTGACTCCCCACTCTCCCCCCAAAGAAAATTTACTCATTCTTTGGACTTCTCTATTTCTAATAACATCACCTAATCACCTAGCATTTGAGGTCATCTTTAAAGCAAAGTACTGGTTTCTTTACAATATCAATTCAGTAAACTTTTGATTGTATGCAAATTGCTGGCAAAATAACTGCATTTTCATCAAAAGGATATGATACAGCCATTTTCACTCAACTCTTTTGATGGTTCACTAATTTGGTACACGATTTTTACTCTGCGCGTGGCTTGAACTCTGGAACCAATCCCCAACACATACCTCCAATTTTGCCACCTAACAAGTTAATCAAAATAATCCCATTTTTCCCCTACATCTAGAGGACACCTGAGTCAGGAGTAAGCATAAGAGATTGGGCAGTTAGATTTTGGCTAGTATTGTGAAAGACTGTAGCTGTCTATGCTTAAACCTTAGTTTCCACCTGATAAAAGTGAGAATTATACCTCCTCACTGGGTTGTTTTGAAGACTACACCATACATATGCCTAGAACAGTGCCTAGCACATAATAGGGGCTCAAAAAATGGTGCTACTGTGATTACTGGTGTCACTATTAAGTCAAGAGCAATACAGCCACATGGGAAGCCATTCTGCGTCTTCAGGGGACTGCTTATAGCACATCTTTATTTTAAATCAATCTATGTCTTAAATTTTAGAACAATTCTAACTTTGATCACTGTATTCTAGTCCACTGTTCTTTTAAACCATTCAAATGTTCCAAAAATTCCAATATTCTGTCATTTAAACCTCATCTTTCAGCCCACTTTTCATTCCCAGAAGTAACATAAAAATCCTTAGAGAGCGTGATGGTAACCATACTTTTGGTTGCCATGTTCAAAACTGCAGAAATACTTAAGATTTATACCTTAAATAAACACCTGAGGATTCTAGGCAAAGTGGAAGCCATAGTCTGTACACTACATTTATGTACTCTTTTTTAAAAAAATATTATACATTTCTCAATTTACTTCATTCAGCTCTCTGCTCCCTTCACTCTCCCTTACAACCCTATTTAAAGTAGTGGCCCCTCCCATTACTTACTATATCTATGCCTTGCTTTATTTTTCTTCATAGAACTTACATCTATTACATAGGTATTTATTACTTATGTATTACACAGGTATTTGTCTATTGCCTATCTCCCCAACTAGAATGTAAGCTCCACATGAACAATGATTTTGTTTTGTTCTCCACTGAATACTCAGTACTTAGCAGAGCCTGGCATTTAATAAGTGCTCAATAAATATCTATTAATGCATGAATGACTGGAGAGGTCAAGACCCTCATGTGATATATAGTCTCATCTGGTTTCTTAGAGTGCAGTTGGAAACAACAAATTAAAGGGGGAAGCTGAGAGAAGCAGCCATATAAACACTGAAAGCTGACAGAGAAAGATAGGGAAAGTTCAAAATTGCAAACACAGTAATGTAGGCCAGCAATGTAGATCATTTGTTATATGGATAAATAATCCTATATCCTTTAATAATCAATATCTCTGTATTACAACAAACTGCAATAACAGAAGGTCTTCATAAGAAGTCAATTCATCAGTTTAACTAAGCATCTATACATGTAAGGCTTTGGTAGGAGCTAGGGGAATCTTTATTACTAAGAAAAGGTTAAATTGTATTCCATGTACTTTGTTTAAGGAAGCAAAGTCTCCTTAAATTTTAAAACTTTTAAAATTTTTTTAAAAAGTGAATTTTAAAACTATTTCCATGGAAAGTAATTAAAACACAAATTTTACTTTTAAAAGGAAAAGATATAATTTTTTGGAAAAGACATGTAAATGGAATCTCTCAATTCCCAATGAAGTCAGATGAAGAAATCATTACCACATTCGACAAGTTTAAAAATTAACTTAATTTTTCTTTTTAAGAAAAAATTCATTATTGACCTATAGATCATTAGGCTTGCAACAGCCTATCCTCATCTCTGTTAGAAGTGTGTAAGATTTTTAAAATAGATTAGTGCATCCCTCTGTTTAGCATAATTTCTAACAATACTGGTAAAGTTACACTTAACCCAATACCCATTTCTCTCTTTAAATCATAAGCTATTCAGAAATACTACGTAGTTGAAAACCTTGACAAAGGTCTTTCTCAACTGCAAGATTTATGTATACTAAGTCAGAGCTTCTCAAATGTAAAGGTACATACCAGTCATCCAGGGATTTTGTTAAAATGATTCAGTAGATTTGGGGTAAGCCTCATATTCTGCATTTCTAAAAAGCTCTCAAGATGATGCTGACACTACTGGTCCACAGATCATACTTCTGAGTATCAAGGCACTAAAGACTATATGACCTCAAAAATTACTAAGTCACTTTGGAGAAGAATATTGAAATAAATGAAAAATCAAAATTCTATCTGATTAAGTCTTAACCAACGTTTTAGAACAACATATTGAATGCATAATTGCAAAGCTAAGTTAAAATTGGCTTTGCTTACTTTTCTTAGTTCTTATCTTCATAAAACCTAATGTGGGCTTCCCTGGTGGCGCAGTGGTTAAGAGTCCGCCTGCCGATGCAGGGGACACGGATTCGTGCCCCGGTCCGGGAAGATCCTACATGCCGCGGAGCGGCTAGGCCTGTGAGCCATGGCCGCTGGGCCTGCGCATCCGGAGCCCGTGCTCCGCAACAGGAGAGGCCACAACAGTGAGAGGCCCGCGTACCACAAAAAAAAAACAAAAAAAACAAAACAATGTATTCTATCATAAGTTTAAGAGTATACTATATCAGCTTCCATCAACATACTATTTCCCCAATTAAGTTTTCAAAGTGTACTTGTTACTTAGCTATCTCACTCAGAATCAACTATGACCCCTGTCTCAGAATCAACTATGCCCCCTTTCTCAGAATTATCAATAAATCAAAGTATCTTCTTTCAAAATACTGTACTAAGCAGCCTGGTCTAAAGCTATTTAATTAACAGAGTGCTTTATTACTAAGACTCACAGTTTATATCACAACTGGATATACCTAAACTACCCAACTTTTATATAGTGCTTTATAGTTTACAAATGCTTTCTATTATATTATTTAATCCTCACAACAACTCTTCAAGGTAGTTTTTATCATTTACATTTCATAAATAAGGAAACTTATCAGAAGTAAAATGGTCCAAGAGTACATAATAAGTGAAAGTACTAAGAATTAAATTCAGTCTTCTGATTTAAATACAGTCAATTCCTGATTAATTTCTACATAACTGCAGGAGGAAATATAGATAACTGAAAATAGCCATTAAAATCAAAACAACAGTTTATTCAAGAAGAGTTATTACATCATGGCTTGTCATATGACAAGAAAGGAAGCAACCTAAACATCTACTAGTGAGGAATAAGTGAAATAAATTTCGGTTTACCTATACAATGAAATACTATGCAGTTTTTTAAAATACATGTGATAACTTTCAGGTTCCACTCCAACATGTGGAGTGGCTTGGAAGCCATCATTCTTTCTCTCATAACGAAACAAAAGCTGAACGAACTGAAAACCAATGGACTTTTCTTAGATCCATCAGAGACTGAAGTCACAGGACAAAGTGCCACCCAAGAAACTAGAGAGAACAGTGAATCCAGAGAATATAGATTAGCTAACTGAAGCAGAAGCCACAGGAGCCAGGAATTGGTATGAACACTTAAATGGTAACTTCAACAAGTTGCTGGACACTGACTGTGGACTAGTTTGAAAGTTTAAAACTCCTGGGGGTCTCCTCTAAGGAGGTATGGGCTGCTATACTTTCCTGGGCTTTATGCCCCACAAGGTTATCATAGTGAGGATCAGAGAAAAATCACCTCCTGTTTGGCCAGAGGAGGGGGAAAGTAACCATTCTGATATAAGTTCAGAGATTTCTCCACAACAAAAGCCTATTCAGCAAAGCAAAAGACTTCGCCAGAGTTTTATCCAACTTGGGGAAAAGAAAATTACCCAATTCCTGCCCACTCTAGCCTTACTGACATACCTACAGAAAGGAGAGCGGAAGCTGAGAAGCATTTGTGAAGACTCAGGGGCACAGACCCTGCAAAAGACTGATATCTTATCATAGGGTTATAGACCACTTTCCATCCCCTACACCTTACCACCACATGAATAGGGCTCCTATACAATAACAGGATTATGGCTGAAAAAAAAAATGTAACACTCTAACTCTATTTAAGAAGGTGTTTCTAGGGAAATCCAAAGACAACAAGGGAAACAAAAACAAGGACACTAAAGGAAATTGAAACCTCTGACACCTACTGCTACAGCAAACAGTAATCACAGCCTAATTCCCAGTCAGATAAATACAAAAAAAAAAAAAAATTAAAAGTCATGCTAAAAGGAAAGAAAAAGCATAGTCAGAAGAGTCAAAGCAAGCATTAGAACCGCACTCAGATATAGCAGAGGTTTTATGATATCAGACTGGGAATTTAAAATCACTATGATTACTAAGGGCTCTAATGGAAAAAGTGGACAACATGCAAAAGCAGATGGATAATGTAAGCAGAGAGATGGAAACTCTAAGAGCCAAGAAATATTAGAAATAAAAAATACTGCAACAGAAATGAAGAATGCCTTTGATAGGATCATCAGTAAACTGGACACAAATGAGAAAAGAATCAGTGCACTTGAAGAAGTATCAACAGAAACTTCCCAAACTAAAATGCAAAGAGAGAAGAGAATGAGAAAACAGAACAGAATATCCCAGAACTGTGGGACAATTAAAGAAGGTGTAACATATGTATAATGGAAATACCAGAAAGAGAAGAGAGAAAAGAGTAGAATAAATACTTGAAGTAATAATGCCTGAGAATATTCCAAAATTAATGATAGGAGCCAAACCATAAATCCATGAAGCTTAGACTACACCAAGAATGAAAAACCAAAAACTCTACACCTAGACATATAATATTCAAACTGCAGAAAACTAAAAGACAAAGAGAAAATACTGAAAAAGCCAGAGGAAAAAACACTTTACGAATAGAGAAACAATGATAAGAATTACACTGACATCTTGTCAGTAACCATGAACAAGAGAGTGGAGTGAAATATTTAAAGTGTTGAAAGGAAAAGCACCAACCTAGAGAAATCACCCTTCAAAGTGAAGAAGTAATGACTTTTTTGGACAAGTGAAAACTGAGGGAATCTGTCACCAGTAGACATGCCTTGAAAGGAAAGATAAAAGAAGTTCAGAGAGAAGGAAAACAATATAGATCAGAAACTTGGATCTACATGAAGAAAGGAAGAGCAACAGAGAATGAATAAATAAATGTAAAATAAAATATATTTTTTAATTTCTCTTTGATTTTAATAGACAACTGTTTTGTTCAAAGTAATAATAGCCACAAAGTATTGGGTAATTATAGTATATGTATAAATTAAATGAATGGCAGCAATGATATAAGGAATGGATGGAGGAATTGGGAATATTCTGGGGTTTGTTTTGTTTCTACTTTTTTTTTTTTGGCCATGCAGCAAGGCATGCGGGATCTTAGTTCCCCGACGAGGGATCAGACTCGTGGCCCCTGCAGTGGAAGCGTGGAGTCTTAACCACTAGACCGCCAGGGAAGTCCCTGATATATTCTGTTATAAGATACCTGTGCTACTTGTGAAGCAGCATAATGTTATGTGAAAGTGGACTTAGATCAGTTGTAAATGTACATTGCAAACTCTAGGGCACTAAAAACATTTTAAAAAGAAATATAATTGATATGCAAGGAGAGGAGAGAAAAATGAAACCATATAAAATGCTTAATTAAAGCCAAAGAAGGCTGAAAAAGAGAAAAGTATTAAAAAAAAAAGAACAAATGTAATGAATACAAAATAGTTACAAATATGGTAGATAGTTATCCAACTGTATCAATAACCATTTTAAATGTGAATGGTTCAAACACAGCAATTAAAAGACAGAACATCTGAGTGCACTAGAAAAAAAAAAGACCCAACTATATGCTGTCTACAAGAAACCCACTTTAAATATAAAGACACAATTTCAGAGAATGCAGACACTTTTGAGCAGAGGAATATCCCAGGGATAAAGAAGGGCTTTACATAATGATAGGGGTATAAATTCTCCAAGAAGACATAACAATCCTCAATGTATATACCTAACAACAGAGCACCAAAATATGTGAAGCAAAATCTGACAGAACTGCAAGGAGAAATATAGATGGATTCACTATTACAGAGACTTGAACACCTCTCTGTCAGTAACTGACAGATCCAACAGGCAGAAAATTAATAAGGATAGGGTTGAACTGAACAGAATCATCAGTCAACTGGATCTAATTGACATTTATATAGTACTTCACCCAACAACAAAGAACACACATTCTTCTCAGGCTCACACAGGCCATTCACCAAGATAGACCATATTCTGGGCTGTAAAACACCCTCCCCCCAAAAGAACAGACATCATACAACGTATACACTCAGACCACAATGGAATTAAACTAGAAAGTAATACCAGAAAGGTAGCTGGAAAATCTCCAAATATTTGAAGATTAAATAACACACTTCTAAATAACATATGGGTCAAAGAACTCTCAGATAAATTTTTGAATATTGTGAAGTAAGTGAAAATTAAAATACCACTCATCAAAATGTGTGAGATCTATCAAAAGCTTAAAGGGAAATTTATAGCACTGACTGCATATATTAGGAAAGAAGAAGATCTAAAATCAATCTCAGCTTCCACCCTAGGAAACTAGAGAAAGAAGAGCAGTATAAGCCTAAAGTAATCAGAAGAATTTTTTAAAAAATAGAGCAGAAATCAATGAAATTGAAAATGGAAAATCAACAGAGAAAACCAATGAAACAAAAAAGGGTCCTTTGAAAATACCAACAAAATTGATAAATTTCTAGCCATGTATTATAGTGTATCACACAAAGCTTTTATTTTGGTTTTCAAAATAAATGAGTGCTAGTTTTCTTCTCCAACTAAAATATAAAATGCTTCTCATATTCCTCCCATTTTGCTTAACCTTTCCACAATTTTCTGGCTTTATATCGAGCACATTTATGTTACAAAAATTTACCAAAAAACAAACAAAACCCAGATATAAGACAACATATGTCTTATCAAAGAATGGAAAACAAAAAAGCTTACTTTTGTAGCATAACATGAAAACATAACAGACTTCACATTTTTCAGTAGAGGAATCAAATGAGTTAATCCATTCCCTGACACACAAGCTTTTTCTTTCTCTTTTTCTTTTCAAATGAGTTAGTCATTATAGAAAGGCTAACTTTTTAGAGTAGACCTGAGTAACTGTTACTCAACGGAAAAGAATGCCAGGAAGTTTTACCATTGCAAAACATACCCCAAATAAAGCACTGCTGCCATCATCATCCAACAGGTGTCATCACACCCAACACCCACCTCCTTAGAATCACTTTAGAATCATTAATTTAAGGAGTGGTGGCTTGGCAGCATATGGTTATAGGAAAAAATGGGACTTTGAAATCTCTATTCAAGTTCCACCTCTACCATTTTTATTAGCGTTGTGACCTTGTACAAATTACTTAATCTAGGACTCAATTAGTTGGTTGCCAAGCACCAAAAATATCATTCCAACTAGTTTGTGTAACAAAGGACAACTTATAACAAAGATACTAGGGTGCCTCTTGCAACCCAATCTCAGGACCATGGACAAAGACACTTGAACACAGCCAAGACTCTGTATCTGCTTCTCTTCTTGTTCTTTCTTCAAGATGCCCCTGCTTATCTACTTCACAGGGCAAGAAACAAGGCCATTAACAGTTTCTCAGTGTTGTGTTTTATAGCTTCAGCCACTGGAGAGAAAACAAATTATTCCACCCTCTGGGCACTTAGGACCCAGGAAAAATTGAGTAGCCTGGCTCAGTGCGGGCGTCTAGAACTGGACCAATAAACTACAGAAATGGACAGAATTGTGATTGGCCTCCCTGGCCCCCTCTAAGCCATAGCGATCTTTTTAAAGGACAGACCTGATTCAGGATTAACCTGGTTAAAATTCCTCATGGCCTTCCCCAATACACTTAAAGTAGAAATCCATACCTCTCACTGAGCCAGAGCTAATGCACCTTACCTGGTCTGCCTCCCGTTTACCTCCAAAAGCCCTCCCGCCCACTACACAGCTCAGCTTCATCTACTCTGGCCTTTCTTTAGTCCATGAACCTGTCAAGCTCTTTCCCATCTCAAAAATTGTTTTCCACGCATTCTTTACCTTCTATTCTTTTTTCACATAGGTAATGTCCACCAATCTTTCCTCAAAGAAGCTGTCCCTGATTTCCAAGGTAAACTAGGTTACCTGTTCTTGTCCTTTAGAGTGCTCATCACTATTTCTAATGATAAATGTGTGCCTTTCTCTAGTATCAGTCTCTTACCGTGCTGCTTAAGAGAATCAAGACCTCTATTTTACTCTCTTTTCTGTATCTATCTAGCACCTAGTTGGCCCTCAATAATTATGTGCTGAATGAATAATTGGTTTAGCATGGGACAATCACCACGAGATTATGCAAATGCAGATGAAGGAGAGGTAGCAGGCAGGCAGAATTACTATTATCAAGTTATTAAAATGGCTGCTTCAGCAGTAAAGGGAAGAGAGTGGTGCCCAGAGAACCTGTGCTTCTGCTGAGCAGGATGAACTTGTTTAATTCAGTTAACCCCCTTCTTCCATAAAATCCTCATAAGACTATGACATCAAATAAGTAAGACAATAAATATAACAGTACCTATACGGTAGCTGGCATGCAGAGCAAGCATGCAATGGTACTTCTTTTCCACTTAGGAGACCATGTTACCCTGTTACCTGTTATTCTTGAATATTATTAACCTCCAAATAAGAAGTTAATTAAAAACCTACAAAATACTCCAGTGTATATGACAAACACAGCTGTGTTTCATAACCCCTTTTCTCACAGCATCTTGATCTTACCACCTTCCTAAGAGAATTATTTACCTGCTCTTCCGTCGTAATTATATCAGCTCAAACATCCATTTAACTTAAAGAACAAGTACTAGAAACACAAAAATGAATGAGGGCAAAACAAAACAACCAACCAAAACAACAACAACAAAACTGCCCTGTCCTCAAGGAGGACTTTCTCCCTGTCTCCCTCTGCCTCCAACCACCCCATCACCGTACTCTTGCCCGGCCCAAAGATCCACAGCACCCAAGGCAAGGCTGCCAGATTTAGCAAATAAAAATACAGGATACCCCGTACATTATCTGACAACCCTATTCTTAGGTCATATTCCAACTCTTTACCTTCATACACCCACTCCACAACTTTAGTTACAATATTTTTGCCTTCTAAAACAATTTCTCTGGAGATATCTTAATTCTGTTTCTTGGTGGTGCTGGGAGTTTAAAAAAAGAATAAAAACAAAAGCAAACAAAACAGCAACCGTAACAACAACAAAAATTCCTTTAAAAACCTAAAAAGTCTTGCTCCCACGAATAGGCATGTGAGAAAAAGAGTAAGGCTATAATCTTTCCAGAGGTAGATCCAGAAAGGAGAAATTTTCTGACAGGAAGTATATAAGCAGTCACATTAGAAAGGGAAAATGAACTCTCAGAAAAAAGGGTTACACTTAGCTCCGAAACGCCTTTGAATTTTATTTGTAACCAAAAGGAACCTCAGAGATCATCTACTTCAACCTTCTTAATTTATAAATGAGAAAACCAAAGACCTTAAGAGGTAAAATGACTTGTCCAACGTTACAAAACAGATCTTAGCTCCTTCCAATTTCTCATTCTCTGACCTCTTGCCCCAGATGATGTAAGGTTGCACCACTCACTGAACTGAGGAAAATCTTCCTCTTCATGTCCAGTGGGTGTCAGAGGACAAGTTCCTAATAACGTTGTTATGTCTAGCACAAGAGAAATGTATTCCTAGCATTTCAAGGTAGATTCTGAATTGATTTTCCCACAGAAAGATTATTGTACACATTATTTTCAATATAGGTATAGGTATTATACCTATAGGTATTTTCAATGTAATAGGTATTTTCAATATAGTATTTATATTAACTAATAATACAATTTTACAACTCTCTAATAGTCTACTCTTAAAATTCAAGTATATTATAGGTTAAATTTGGTGAGTTGTCTGCAAATCTAACCAAGCATATTGTTTCTGAGAACATAAGTTCCAAGTTCTAAACCATTTTACAAGTTTTAAAATATAATTAATCCTATTGTAAGTTAGGAACTACCACTACACAAAGATTCAAAATTATAAACTGAATGTGATAAACTAAAAACACAAGATTCTTCATTTTATAAAAAGCTCCACCCTAGAGGTCACTTATTCTTAAAATTAGGTACTCAGGCACATTTAGCACAGGATATACTCTACATACATTTTTTTATTAATATTTTACTGGAAAAATGAAATAAGTCAAAAAGAATCAAACATATATCTATACTCATCTAATTTAGGAAAAAAAACCTTTAATGTACATTTTCATGAAGTGACCTGTAAGAAATAAGAAGAAAATTATTATCATTTCATAAATGAAAGGTTGACAATGTATGCATTATACAGTATTTAGTGCTAGTTCAAAAAATGTGTGGCTAAAGGAATTATGCCTGAACAGGTAAATGAAGTTCAAAGAACTTCCAAATACATTTTTTTCTTTTCTCTTGAGATAAAGCTATAAGCTTTATGAATTAAAAATTTATTTGATAGAGCTTTTAAAAAATGTCTATATGGTACATTAAATCAATGGATAGTCTTCATTCATTCATTTTATTTGTCCAATAAAAAATTAAACCTATACTATTTGCTAAACACTATGCTAGCAATTTCAGATTTATGACAATAAGCACTGGGTCAGTTCCTGTCCTCAAGAAGCTTTGAAAAACCTTGAGTAAACTGTACTTATCCAAGTAATAATGACAGCTGAATTTTAGTTGGTCATTTAAGAAAACATTAAAAATGTCATCAAATTAATTCTCAAAAATAGAAACTATACAATAGTAACTTTAAAGACATTTTAATAGTCTTACTTATATGAAGTTTCCCCACAAAGTAACTAAAAGCACTGTTTTGGTAAAAGTAATAATAATATATTTTAATAGTTTTTGCTATGAAAATTAACAGTTAATCCCGCGATAATAAAATCAAAAGCTACTAGCTACTGTGATAATGAAAATCAAGCACTTGGAAATACCTTAAATTATTCTGACAATAAAGCAAAATGTATAATTAAATATAGTATTATATTTATACACCGTCTCTGAATATATAAATGGTTATTTACAAACCTGAATAATAAACAAAGTAGCTCCATATCACACCTCACAAATTATCAACGTATTTTCAATGTATTACAAAGTCAAAATATTATATTACACTACAAAAATCAATGTATTACAAATTCAAAATGTATTTTGAATTGTGTCATCTGCAAATTTTTCAATGAAAAAGGCCTTAATGTTTTCTGGAGATTTTCTTTTTCACAACTTTAATTCAATATTCTACTTGTTTACTACCAAGTCATATAACTTTTTCATGAATATTAACTATACCTATATTTACAACTACATACATGTATTAACCATAATACCTATTAAATTTTCAATTATTAAAAACTTGATAGATGAGAAACATTCTTCAATTTACAGCCATATGTCTCCAAAGCAAAATTCAATGTAAATCATCCATTCTAACATGCCACAGAAAATCCTAATGACATTTTTCACTGTATTTTACACTGAAATATTTTCATCGTTCATTAGCTAAAATATTTAAATTTTCTTTGAAAGCGTCATGAAAACATATTTACTTAATTTATGCATACTACTTAGTGGCATAAATGGGTTTATTTCCATTTACATATAAAGAAACCAAGACAAGGTGTCCATTTTGTAAACTGCAAGGTCATTTCCTAACAAGCAACTGATGCTACACCATCAAGTTATATTATATGTGCGCCACTTCCAAGTGCCATAAAACAATTACTGTATCTTAAAACAACTGCCTCTGCAATGTCTATGTGCAATTCCGTTTTACCAAGAGGGTTATGGCAACAATCTTAAACAAGAAAAGCTGGAAAGAGAGGATCACAAAAAGAAAAATAAAACACTTATTTTTGGTCGTGAATCGTTTATTTTTAAATAGTGGGATGTAAACAGTTTTTAACATAATAAATAACCAACAGTTGTTTCTTCCATGTTCAAAAAATATTTCATTTTTCAGGTAGATCGTGCAAAATTGTAGCCTACCCATCCTTGTAGACAGAAGTTGGAAAAATGAGAAGAAATTCTATAACAAGTAATTAAATACATATTGCAAAGAAAAGAACTGAATAAAAAGTAAAATTTAGATAAATTTAGGAAATGTTATGGCAGTTAAAACCCCATCTTAAATATTAAATGCTTCCTTTCTTTCAACCGAAGGCTAGAACTGGCAATCAAATACTCCGCTACTGAAAAACAAATACAAAACTTCCCTTATTCAAAACTTGAGAAATTTTATATCAAATATTGGACATTAAAAAATACACTTTTCCTAACAGAAACTTAGAGCATAAGGGAAAAAACTGTTCCTGAGAGTTCAAAGACTGAGACTGAATCTGTAATTATGATACAGTGCTATCAACAATTAGGAAAATGAAAGTTATCTCCTATACAAATTAAATTTAAAACATTAGACGGGCTGAATATCCAATAAATCAATTACATCAATTACCGGACAGGAATAAGACTTAGCTAATACGTGGATCTAACACCAACAACAAAAAAACAAAACAAAAAAACCTATATATAATCCTAGGCACACTTTACATAGAAAAGGACAGAATTAGACTGAGTCGTATTCAAGTATCTAGTCTATCTGGGGATTAGTTAATTAATCGGCTATAGGACAGGTTATGAATGTTCATGTCAGATGTGCTTTCTTTTCACCATTATTCCAGTTCATCATCCGCAAGTGCAAGAGAAGGCGTCAGAGTACCGAAGCTAGGGGGCATGCTACAGCAAGGGGAAAAGAAAAATGGGAAAGGTGCAATGGATGCTGCAGAGTTGAATAATTATCCGGGTGGCACAATGGGCGAGTCCTGCTGACATCGGAGCTGGGTGAGCAGCTCCCTAACTCTGCTCAAGGCACCCCCCTCCCCATAGCAGGCAGCGGAGGCTAGAACCGCGCTTGGCCTCCTCTTCTAGCGAAGAAAGAGATCCCCGCACTCGCTTTACCGTTGTCTCTTTAGACACAGACGCGCGGCGCAAAAACGCAAACGCACCAGCTGGCTTTACAGAGCCTCGGGCACGTTATCTCGAGCGGGGCTTCTCCGGCACCGGGTGCCGCAGCCTCCCCCAGAGCGAGGAGGCACAGAGGCAGGCCGCGGGGGCAGGGGCTCTCAGGCGGTGGCACCTAAGTAAGACCCGCAGTCTCCCCGCCTAGAGCAGCCTCGCGGCGGTCCCCGCAACCGAGCCCCAGGTGCGCCCGCCGGCCGCCGTGTCCCTGGGTACCCAGCCGGGCCGGCGGTCTGGCTGCCGAAGCTCTGGAAACCCGCGAATGGGGGTGGGGGCCGTCGCGGGGTAGGCGCGCCCATCCTCGCAACCTTTGCTGGGTTAGTGCTTCACGCACACCTCTCTCCGTTCTGGCCAGTGAGGAAGAGTTCCTCTCCTGGCACCCTGTCCCCCCAAAAAAAACAATTCCTAAGAGACTCGCGCTCACCGAGGAATCTTGAGGGGCTCTAGCCTTACCCCTTCTTCATGCTTCGGCGGTGGCCGCCGGTCCCTCTCAGCTCCAGGGACTCCACCTAGAGCCTCCAGGATTGTCAGGCTCCCCGGTGGAACCCGCTGTGGGCAGCGCCCGAGGCACCGGGCCACAAGGAACGCCGCCTGCGACGACCGCCGGTCACCGGACCCACCGTGTGCTCGACGCGCGAGCGAACAACACCGCGAGCCGCCGCCGCCGCCCCCCAGCTGCCCCCTCCCAGCGCGCGACTCTCCACAACCGGGCTCGAAGACCCGCGCCTGAAGCAGGGGGAACCGCAGGACTCTGGCCACCTAATCCCCCATCTTTCCCAAAAGGAGCTATTCCCCGCCAGTCAAGGTCCTCCCACTTATGATTCTCACTTTCCTCTTCAGCTCCCAGTGCCCAGGTGCATCTGTGGTGGGAAACTCAGCCCCCACCCACTCACCCATCAGTGGGGGAAATGAATATCTCTCTTCCCCCCCCCCCCTTTCCTGAGGCTTTATGGTATTGCCCAATCCTCAGTTTGGGGGAGGGGGACGGAGAGAACAGTGCTTGGCCAGGCAATGAGGAAAGAGGATAGCCAATTGAATGAACCTACCATTCAGGGGCGGGGTCAAAGGGGGGCCTGCCCACCCCGCCCCGCCCCCTTATCTAAACTACAGTTCCCATCGTGCCTCTCCCACTTCCCGCCGCACGGCACGCCGGAAGCGTAGCACTTCGAGGCCTCAAGGTATTTCGGAACTCGTAGTCTTTAATCTAGCCGCAAAGGTCCCGAACGTTATAAGCTATTATAATTCTATTTCCCTAAGTAAATGTTTCAAAATTCCAAGTCCTGTTGTTCTTATTCTAATACTAATTAATCTATTGTAATGATTGTTTTAAAATATAAACGATTTCATAGGAAAGGAGCTAAATAATGTGTGTCATGGCAATCTGTCAGGACCTGAAGCTACTCCTTCTTCCGCTAGGGCCTGGTCTCCGCAGAGTGTCTGTTGCCGTCATGTCGGCTGCAATCGAATCTCTGGCTGCTTCGTATGGTTCGGGTTCAGGGTCCGAATCGGACTCGGACAGTGAGGGTGGACGGTGTTCGCTGCCAGCCGCGGACTCCCTTATGCACTTGACTAAATCGTCTTCAGATAAGTCCTCTCTGGCAGTGGCGGTGGACTCCGCTCCGGAGGTGGCAGTTAAGGTAAGCGTTTTGGCCACTATTGCGGGGCTGGAATTGTCGGTTTCTGCTCCAGAATACGACAGTAACTTGTTAGGCCCCGGGTCACCTCGTCCTCAGTCCTGAAAGGTAAGTGGCTAACGCTTGGATCTCTTCTTCTCCCTACATGCATCCTCCTTGGGAGAAGCTGGGAACTGGAAGTTCAGGACAGCCCTGCACTCCCTGCTCTCGCCTCCCACCTTCAGAAAGCAAGCGGGAAGAGGGGGTGAAATTTGAATTTATGGATTAGGATGTGGCCTGGATGGAGTAGGTGTAACAACATAAACAAAGGTAAATAAGGACTTCCCAAACTAGAGTATGTGCCCACACTTGAAGTGAGCTGTGGCCTGGCTTTGTTTTGTTTTTGACGTCAGAACTAAATTCTGATCCCGGCTCCACCACTTGTTTGAACTTGGGCAAGTTGTACAACGTCCTCAGTTTCCTCACCTGTACAATGGAGATATAATTTTAAAAGGACCTATCTATATGAGAGGACTATTGTGACGATTAAATGAAATGATAAAAATAAAGCTTGCAGCAGAGATCCTGGTATCTAATAAAATTGCATATATAAGTCAAGACAGTGAGAAAAGGCCTTAGATTTAAGAAACAGTGTGCATGATCCCAATTGAGGAAAGTGCTAGAGGGAGAAATTGAGTTATATAGTTCCTTTAACAAATATTTATTGAACACATGTTACTTGCCAGGAACTGTTCTAAGGGCTGAAGACACAGAGGCAAACAAGCCAGACATCTTTGACATCATGATTGCGTACATTTTAGTGGAAGAGGCAGCCAATAAAATATGAGCAAATAAAGTGGTTACAGATTGGATTGAGTACTGTAAAGGAAAAAGAATTCTGTGAAATAGAGTTCAGTGATGAAGAATAAGCTAGGAGTATGACTTCTGTAGATTGGTCAGGGAAGTCCTCTTGCAAAAGCAGCTTTGAGGAACAGGAAAAAGCCAGCCAAGTGCACGATAAGGCAAGAGTTTCCCAGCAAAAGGAGACAGCAAGCCTTGAGATGGCAAAGAGCTTAGTGTGTTTGAAGAACTGAGGAAAGGTCTGTGTGTCTAGAGCTGGAGAAGAGCATCCACCAGTTGGTAGTAGAGACCCAGTAGAGCCCAATGGGAGTGATCAGGAGCTGAAGATGTGGTGACGGGAGGCAGTGTGCAAAAACTCCTTTGTATTTAAGATGTTTCCCAGTCTAGTGATAGTGATATACCTGAGTCTTTTACAGGCTTTTAGTGAGCTATTCATGGATTTTACTTTTTACTAATGAAAATCGAGTATGAAAGAATGCTTAGGATCCTCCTACTTTTATAACAAAACAAACTCCCCAAACTTATGCCCCTCCTCTAGCAGCCTCCTGAGTCTTCATTCTTTTCACAGCTCAGCTTTTTTGAGCTCTCTCACTTTATCTCATTTTCTCCTCAACTCAATGCAGCCTTGCCCTAGCCTCTTGGAAAACTTACTCTCCCCGAGTAATGTCACTGGCCTTCCAGTTGTCAAGTTCTGTCATCTGAGTTGAATATTTGCATCAAGTGACACTATTAAATAGTTCTTTTTTGAAACTTTCTCTCTTTTTGGCTTCCATGGGGCCATCCGCAGTCTTCTGATCCCCTGTTCTTCTGCCCTCCCTTTCAATATTAGTGTTTCCTGAGACTCTGTCCTTAGTCCCCCTTTGTACCCCTCATACTCTCCAGGCCTTCAACCTGCAGTGCTCCTGATGACTTACAGGTGAACACTGTGAAGTGGTTCGCACAGGCTCTGGAATCAAGACCGCCAGCATTCAAATCCTATGTCCAGCAGTTACCCAGATGGTGACCTTGGATAAATTAGGTACTCTGTGTCTAAGTTTTTTCTCATCTGTGAAGTAGGGATAACACTAGTAACTATCTCATGGAGTTCAAGACTTGTCATAAAGCATGTGCCAGGCACACTATCCTTATCCAATTCTAAACTCCTTGCTAGCTTCAGAACTATTGCCGTCTCTCCCAGGATAGCTCTCAGGCACCTCCAATCCAATGTGCTAAAAAATTGACATTTTCTTTCCCTCGGGATCTGCTTCACCTGTTTTTCCCATTTGGATTAATGACCCCACAACCCACCCATTAGTCCAAGCCAAGAACAGAGGGGTCTTCCTTTTCTCTTCCTTCTTCCTCAGCCCCTGAAGCTAGTTATTCAGCTGGTTCTAACATTTCTGCTCCATTAATTTCTCTCAAATCAACTCCTTCCTTTCCATTTTACATTTTACAGCCTTACTTCATATCTTCCTTACTTCTCTCAGGAGTCATTCTTGACTCTTCTTTCTTTCTGAACCCCTGCTAATTGGGTATCCTGTTCATTACCAGGACCCATTACCCAATAGTACCAATGATGTTTATCAAATCTCTCTTTCCTCCTGCCACTGTTCAGATTCTTATAATTTTTCTTCAAGACAATTATAATAACCTTCTAACTGGTCTTTCTACTTTCTCCATTCTTGTCTCCCAGTTCCATACCCACTTTTCCCTTCACAATGCACTCAGAGTGGTCTTTCTAAATTCCAGTGTTATCATATCACTTCCTTGCCCCAAGACATCCTATTGCCTGCTGGGTAATTTTTGAGTTCCTTATGAGACCTGCCATTCTCCCATGCTGAACTCTCTACAAAGCATCCAAAGCCTATTTTCTTTTTTTCTCTCAAGTTTTTGCCCACGCTAGTCTCTCTGCATGGAGATCCCTTGCCTCATGCCTCCCCTCATCCCACCCCCGAAAACTCTACTGTCCTTCAGTCTCAGTGCACATATTTCCTCTGTCTACCTTAGCCCCCTTTCCACACCTCAGTTATAGCACTTGCCACATTGCTGTGATTTGTTAATTTTTTTCTTTCCCCTGGACCAGACCCTGGCAACCAGAGATTGTTGTGTATATTTGTTTTCATGTCTTCAATGCCTAGTACACAAGATTAAGAGAAATACATTAGGTGAGAAAATGAATGAAAGAGTAAGTGAAAACCAAAGTCTTGAAAAAGCATGTATGTTGAGATTCAAGGTACATTGATTGGGTGGGATTG
Organism: Delphinapterus leucas; assembly: GCF_059928025.1. Taxonomy (NCBI): domain Eukaryota; kingdom Metazoa; phylum Chordata; class Mammalia; order Artiodactyla; family Monodontidae; genus Delphinapterus; species Delphinapterus leucas. The sequence goes on from NC_143140.1 coordinate 47,718,118, forward strand.
AGAGGAAGTCTCTAAAACTCAGTTCAATTACTTCAAGTTATAAGTAAGATAATCCAGGAGGAAAGACTGAATAGGTATCAGAGGTCTATTAGAAGCAGAGCTGGGGCTAAACCCCACAGTGATCTGGTTTCTATGATGAGAGAGTAAGGGATATTGATCATCGCTAGTTTGTTAATATGCTTTTTAAAAAGCTTATGCCCAGTAAATTTAATGACAGAAAAATGTCCAGGGGAGGAGATGTGAAGCATACAAATAAGTTCATCTGTATTTGTCAAATTGTATTGTGACTAATAGCAAGCATTCTGGCAAAGTATGAACTTATGTAATCCATATCACTGAACACTAATGAGATTTCACATACCTTATAGGTGATTTGATTTTATTTTTTGAAGTTACTGTTGGGTTGTCTTTTTCCTTTTGATCTGTAGGAGATCCTTATATATTCTGGATACTATCCCTTCGTCAATTATGTGTTGCAAATTTGTGGCTTGTTATGGATTGTGGTTTCTTTTCCTTGTTGGAGAAATTCTTCCTTTTCCCAAAGTCATAAAAATATCCTCCCATTTTGTCTTTTGAAAGCACTGTATATTTGCTTTTTCCATTTAAGTCATGACTCCACATGGAATTAAGTTTTGTGTATGGTGTGAACATTTTTAATAATATAGCTCGATCTTTGGTAGGGCTGTTCTACCTCCCCCACCCCCACCCCACCTCCATCCTTTTTTGTTGTTATTCAAGAATGTCTTGGCTATTCTTGTCCCCTGTAACTCTGTACATGGTTTAGAATTAACATGTAAATTCTGCTAACACCCAGGTGGGATTTTGTTTGGAGTTGGGTTGACTCCTAGATCAATTTGAAGACAGTGTTATATCTGTTCATTCATTTAGGTCTTCTTTAGGTTTTTAATTTCTTTGAAGTTTATAATTTTCTCTATCAGTATCTTGAACAGTTTTGTTGCAGATATTTCTAGGTGCATCTTAGTTTTATGCTATTATAATAATAAACTGTGTTATTTTTTCCATTATTTTTTTGACTGATCTTACTACTTAAATAATGGTATCAGCTGCAAACATGACAGTATTTTTTTCTTCCTTTCAGTCCTTTTTTCTTTTCTTTTTTTTTTCTTGCCTTGCCATGATTGCTAAGATCTCCAGAAAGATCAAAAATAAAAAGAGGGGAAAAGAATATATCAGGCAAATTCCAAGAAGAAGAAAATGGCATTGGTTGTATTAGGGTCAATAAAATAGACTTTACAACAGAAAAAGGATCACTTCATAATGATACAAGGTTCAGTTCACAAAGAGGTACATAACAATTTTAAATTTATATGCACCTAATAATGTAAGCACAAAATATTTAAGCAAAAGTTTTTATAACTACGAGAGAAACTGACAAATCTACAATTACAGCAGAAGATTTTAATATACCTCTTTCAATAATTGATAAAATAAGCAAAACAATATCAATGATGACACAGAAAATTCAAACAACGAAATTAGCAAACTGTATCTGAAGGGTATAAAGGACATGGCACTCAATGCAGAAAACTGTTTTCAAGCAGTAATAAAACATTTTTTAAAAACTGACCATATACTAGGCCAGGGATTGGCAAACTTTGGTAAAGGGCCAGATAGTAAATATTTGGGGCTGTGCAGGCCACATACAGTCTTTGTCACATCTTAATGTCTGTCTTTGCCTCTTTCTTTCTTTTTTTAAACAACCCTTTAAAATGTAAATATCTTACATTTACTTAGCTTGTTGGTACAAAAGCAGACTGTGGGCTGGACATGGCCCAATAATTGTAGTTTGCCAACCCCTGTACTAGTCCATAAAATAAATCTCAATACATTTTAAGTCATATAATCACATTCTCTGACCACAGTGCATCTAAGCTAATCAGTCACAAAAAGATAAACTATAAAATTCCCACATTTGAAAATTATAAATTGTACTCAGTAAACCATGGGCCAAATTTTTAAAAACTAGAAAATATTTTGAACAATAAGAAAACAATGCTCATCAGAACTTATGAGGTGCAGCCATAGTAATAATTTTTTTTTCAAGTATAGTGTTAAATACACATAACAGTATAGAAGAAATGAGCACAGAATATCTTTCCATTTTTTGTATCTTTTCAATTTTTTTCATGAGTATCTTATAGTTTTCAGTGTATGTATCTTTCACCTCCTTGTTTAAATTTGTTCCTAGATGTTTTATTGTTTTTCATGCTATTGTAAATTGGATTGTTTTCTTAATTTCTCTTTCTAGTGGTTCATTGTTAACATATAAAGCAACAGACTTTTGTATATTGATTTTGTACCCTGCAACTTTACTGAATTCATGTATTAGTTCTAATAGTTGTTTGGTGGAGTCTTTAGAGTTTTCTCTATATAAATGATGTCATCTGCCAGTAGTGACAGTTTTACTTCTTTTCCAATTTGGATGCTTTTTATTTCTTTTTCCTGCTTAAATTGCTCTGACTAGGACTTAACAATACTATGTTTAATAAAAGTGGTGAAAGTGGGCATCTTGTCTTGTTCCTGATCTTAAAGGAAAATTTTTCATCTTTTTGCCATTGAGTATGATGTTAGCTGTGGGTTTGTCATATATGGCATTTATTATGTCGAGGTACATTATGTCTATACCTGCTTTGTTGAGACTTTTTATAAGGAATGGGTATTGAATTCTGTCAGATGCCTTTTCTGTGTCTATTGTGATGATGTTTATTCTTTGTTAATGTGCTGTATCACGTTGATTAATTTGTAGATGTTGAACCATCTTTGCATCCCTGGAATAAATCCTACTTGATCGTGGTGTATGATCCTTTTATTGTATTGTTGAATTTGGTTTGCTGACATTTTGAGGATGTTTGCATTTAAGTTCTTCAGAAATATCGGCCTGTAATATCCCTTTTTTGTGGTATCCTTGTCTGGTTTTGGTATCAGGGTAATGCTGGTCTCATAAAATGAATTTGGGAGCATTCACTCTTCAATTTTTTGGAAGAGTTTGAGAAGGATAGGTGTGAAACGTTTCAATATTTGGTAGAATATTGAAGCCTTCTGGTCCTGGAGTTTTATTCTTTGGGAGTTTTTTGATTACTGATTCAGTCTCCTTACTAGTAATTGGTCAGTTCAGATTTCCATTTCTTCATGATTCAGTCTCGAAGATTGTATGTTTCTAGGAATTTATCCATTTCTTCTAGGTTGTCCAATTTGTTGGCATATAGGTTTCATAGTAGTATCTTATAATCCTTTGTACTTTGGTATCAGTTGTAACTTCTCTCTCGTTTCTGATCTTATTTATTTCATCCTCTGTTTTTTCTTAGTGAATCTAGGTAAAGGTTTATCAATTTTGTTTATCTTTTCAAAGAACCAGCTCTTGTCTTTTTCTTTCTGTTGTCTTTTTAGTCTATTTCATTTATTTCCACTCTGATCTTTATTATGTCCTTCCTTCTACCAACTTTGGGCTTCATTTGTTCTTCTTTCCTAGTTCCTTTATGTGTAAAGTTAGGTTGTTTATTTGAGGTTTTTCTTGTTTCTTGAGGTAATCCTATGTCTCTAACTTCCCTCTTAGAACTTCTTTTGCTGCATCTCATAGATTTTGGTATGTTGTATTTCCATTTTCATTTGTCTCAAGGTATTTTTCTTTTTAATTTCTATTTTGATTTCTTCATTGACCCATTGGTTGTTCAGTAGCGTATTGTTTAATCTCCACATATTTGTGGTTTTTCCAGTTTTCTTCTTTTAATTGATCTCTAGTTTCATACCATTGTGGTTGAAAAGATGCTTGATATGATTTCAGTCTTCTTAAGTGTACTGAGACTTATTTTGTGGCCTAACATCTGATCTATCCTGGAGAATGTTCTATGTGCATTTGAAAAGAATGTGTACTCTGCTGCTCTTGGATGGAATGTTCTGTATTTATCTATTAAGTCTATCTGGTATAATTATTGATTTTCTTTCTGGATGATCTATCCATTAATGTAAGTGGAATATTAAAGTCCTCTACTATTATTGTATTCCTGTCAATTTCTCCCTTTAGGTCTGTTAATACTTGCTTTATATGTTTAGGTGCTCCTGTGTTGGGTGCATAGATATTTACAAATGTTATACCTTTTTGCTGGATTGATCCCTTTATCATGATGTAATGTCCATCTTTGTCTTTTATTACAGTCTTTTTCCTCTGTATTTGTTAAGGGCCAAACTCAAAAGATATCTTTATAGAATTTCTATTTTTTTCCTCAGCCACTTAAACTCCCATTATAGAAAGTCTGTTCATTTCTATTTTTTGGCAAAAAACCTATAACATAAATTGATAGTTTGTAATAATGGTTGATATTTATGTCTTGTTTATAGTTTACAAAGTGCTTTCACATCCATTTTCTTATTTGTGTAACAGTAAGAAATGTGAAAAGGACTAAAAGGTAAATATTATATGATTTTATTTTCAAATTACTTTGAATCAACAAAAGGTAACATATTTAAACTTATTTGACCCATCGGGTACACTTTACTTACTGCACTTTAATTTTTATGGATAATTAAAGCTGAATAGAAATCCTTTGTAATTCTCTGGTAATTTCAATTGCATGCCTAATTGTTATTGAACTCCTCATGGGTATTAAAACAAGGTTGTGGTGTTGTCCAAGTTTTTCTAATTAAACGTAAAATTAATAACTCTTCATTTTCTGAGGAGTTGTCCAGTTTGTTCTATAATTTTAGCAGGAGCCAGAGATGGGGACCTAGTTATACTTTTATTAGTTGCCACATTGCTTTTTAAGAGTAGTTCTTTTAAAATTGTATTTTGCATTTAAAACTTGATGTCTTGTGGTACTCTGTTCAAAATCATTCAAATTCAGAGTATTTAAAATACCCTTAATCAGAAAGATCTGGTAAACCATATTATAAAGTGGTTCTAACAACTGTATTCTAAAAAAGCCATTGGGGACGTATGAACACGGCTAAGCCTCTTGTTATTATAAGCAGTTTATCCTTATAAAAGAGAGAAAAGCATTTAATTTAGTTTTTATGCAGTTTAACTTTGTGGTACTTGGTTTTGCTACTGAGCCCTAGGTAGATATTCTCTCTAATCAATGAAGATTGGGGTATGCTTTCTAGGGTAATATAGGTGGCCCAGCATTTGAACCCCCTTCCTTAATAGTTTTAATGTAAACAGCATCCTTCCCTGCCTCCTACCTTCAGAAGCTGGAAACCCAGATTCTATCCTCCCAACTCCCTTTCAGCTAAGGTTTAGGACTATAATTTGGGCTCTCAGGCAGATGCACCCACCTAAATTCTAGTCTAAAGCTAATCCACAAAGAAGCAAAGAAAAAGAATATTTTAAGTGGCAGTGATGACTCCCAACACTAAAAGATTAAAAGAAAATTAAAAAATCATCTATGATCTTTGCTAGCTTCAGATCTATCATCATCTACTCCCAACATCTCCCACCAACTCCAAAAATCTATCACCCTTCACCCATTCTTGTCTTTGTAATCTCTGTTTCATCTCAGGGAGGATTCTCCTTCTCTTTTCAGAGGCTAGTTGGTTGTATCCTGGATTATCTCCCCTCTCACCTCTTCCAGAATGACCATATCTTTTTGATCATTCCCTCATTCTTATCGTATGTTTCTCCCTACTTGCTCCTTTCCTGTAGCTTATGATTGACTAAATCTTTGGCTTAGCCTTTTCTTTAAAAAGGAAAAAAGTAAACTGAATTTTACCCTGAAAATCCTTCAATCTGGTACCCCATCTCTTCTTCTTTACTGCCAGATGTCTTGAAAGAGCAAAAATATTGATGTCTTTTTTTTTTCTAAATCCTCGGTTATACCTCTGCCCCTTGCAACTGGCTCTCCATACTTCACCCCGCTACCAAAATTGCTCTGGCAAAGGTTTTCTGTGACATAATTGCCAATTTCAGTGATCTTTGGTCAGCCTTCATCCTCTTTAATTTCTCTAGGAATTTGACATATCTTTCTTCAGTTTAATTTAACAAATATTTATTGAACATGCGCTTCATGCCCTGCATTCTACTGGGCAGTAAGACTATAAAATATAAGTAAAAGTCATGTGCAACAAATAATGTATCACAAGGGCTATTAGGAGTTATGTGTAACATCTCTTAGGACTGTGGATGAAAAAGCATTTTTCCTGAGCCAAGAGGAGGGGCGGTATCAGGGAAAAGAAGAAGATGACATATTATAAGATAGCAAAGGGAAATGCATAAGGAACACAGTAACATTGCCAACAACACAGGAAGCATGAAAGTGCTTGATATTTTAAAAAGTCAGCAATTAGTCTAATATGGCAAAAATTGGGGTACGTTAAACCAGATAAGGATATACTATAATAGACCAGGCAAGATATGAAGTCTGAACTAGGATGGTGGAGAAGGGAAGGTGGGAGGAGGGTTGCTAGAGAAATATTTTAGGGGTAGAATCAGTAAGACTCAGTGCCTAATTTGTTCGTGTGTGACAGTGGAGTCATGGGGAAATGGTATCTTGTGTTTTGGACATACCAAGGTGTTTGATGCTGTGGAATATCCATATAATGAAGTTCAGTAGGCCGTTAGATATGTGGATACAGAGGCTAGGTATGGTCAAGGCTGCAGATAAAAATTTGGGCTGGAAATTGAAGTCAAGAGATAAGATAAAGATGTGGACAAATTTGAAACAAGAGAGGAAGGAAGTTTAAGAGAGTCAGACCTGAAGGACTCTGTCTTTGTAAAGTAGAGAAACTAAGTCACCTGCTTTGGTGGGGGGTGTTTTAATAGTGACAGAATTTTGGAACAATAACTGTGTGCCTATAGTATTACTTTTCCTGTCAGTTTTCTATCTTTGGTCATTACCTGGTCTAACTCTACGAGATCTTCATTTGTCAGTGGCATTGCTTCTTCTCCAGCATCACTGTCAACTTCATGCTTTTCTACCTGTTTTGCAAAATTTGCGATGTTACTTTGCATTATCTTTGCATTATGTTTACAGATATATCCTACATCCGCAAGTGGCCAACAAAGATGGTGACATGATAGGAATAGTTCTAGGGGGTTAAGGCCACATTCGTGCATACAAAATCCAACTTCTGTAGCTTTTTTTTTTTTTTAACATCTTTATTGGAGTATAATTGCTTTACAATGTTGTGTTACTTTCTGCTATATAACAAAGTGAATCAGCTATATGTATACCTATATCCCCATATCCCCTCCCTCTTGTTCCTCCCTATCCCACCCCTCTAGGTGGTCACAGAGCACTGAGCTGACCTCTCTGTGCTATGCAGCTGCTTCCCACTAGCTATCTATTTTACATTTGGTAGTGTATATGTCAGTGCTACTGTCTCACTTCATCCCAGCTCACCCTTCCCCCTCCCCGTGTCCTCAACTCCATTCTCTACATCTGCATCTTTATTCCTGTCCTGCCCCTAGGTCCATCAGAACCATTTGGTTTTTTTAGATTCCATATATATGTGTTAGCATACGGTACTTGTTTTTCTCTTTCTGACTTACTTCACTCTGTATGACAGACCCTAGGTCCATCCACCTCACTACAAATAACTCAATTTCGTTTCTTTTTATGGTGGAGTAATATTCCATTGTATATATGTGCCACATCTTCTTTACCCATTCATCTGTCGATGGACACTTAGGTTGCTTCCATGTCCTGACTATTGTAAACAGTGCTGCAGTGTATATACCCTGAGAAAACCATAATTCATAAAGAGTCATGTACCACAATGTTCATTGCAGCTTTGTTTTTTTGATATTTAGCTGCATGAGCTGCTTGTATATTTAGGAGATTAATCTTTTGTCAGTTACTTTGTTTGCAAATATTTCCTCACATTCTGAAGATTGTCTTTTCATCTTATTTATGGTTTCCTTTGCTGGGCAAAAGCTTTTAAGTTTCATTAGGTTCCATTTGTTTATTTGTGTTATCTCCATTTCTCTGGGAGGTGTGTCAAAAAGGATCTTGCTGTGATTGATGTCATAGAGTGTTCTGCCTATGTTTTCCTCTAAGTTTTACAGTGAGTGGGCTTACATTTAGATCCTTAATCCATTTTGATTTTATTTTTTGTGTATGGTGTTAGGAAGTGATCTAATTTCATTCTTTTACATGTAGTTCTCCAGTTTGCCCAGCACCACTTATTGAAGAGGCTGTCTTTTCTCCATTGTATAGTCTTGCCTCCTTTATCAAAGATAAGGTGACCATATGTGCGTGGGTTTATCTCTGGGCTTTCTATCCTGTTCCCTTGATATGTATTTCTGTTTTGGTGCCAGTACCATACTGTCTTGATTACTGTAGCTTTGTAGTATAGTCTGAAATCAGGGAGCCTGATTCCTCCAGCTCCGTTTTTCTTTCTGAAGATTGCTTTGGCTATTTGGGGACTTTTGTGTTTCCATACAAATTGTGAAACTTTTTGTTCTAGTTCTGTGAAAAATGCCATTGGTAGTTTGATAGGGATTGCACTGAATCTGTAGACTGCTTTGGGTAGTATAGTCATTTTCACAATGTTGATTCTTCCAATCCAAGAAAATGGTATATCTCTCCATCTGTTTGTATCATCTTTAATTTCTTTCATCAGTGTCGTATAGTTTTGTGCATACAGGTCTTTTGTCTCCTTAGGTAGATTTATTCCTAGGTATTTTATTCTTTTTGTTGCAGTGGTAAATGAGAGTGTTTCCTTAAGTTCTCTTTCAGATTTTGCATTGTTAGTGTATAGGAATGCAGGAGATTTCTGTGCATTAATTTTGTATCCTGCTACTTTACCAAGTTCATTGATTAGCTCTAGTAGTTTTCTGGTAGCATCTTTAGGATTCTCTATGTATAGTATCATGTCATCTGCAAACAGTGACAGTTTCACTTCTTTTCCAATTTGGATTCCTTTTATTTATTTTCTTCTCTGATTGCCTTGGCTAAAACTTCCAAAACTATGTTGAATAATAGTGGTGAGAGTGGGCAACCTTGTCTTGTTCCTGATCTTAGAGGAAATGGTTTCAGTTTTTCACCATTGAGAACGATGTTGGCTGTGGGTTTGTCATATATGGCCTTTATTATGTTGAGGTAGGTTCCCTCTATGCCTACTTTTTGGAGAGTTTTTATCATAACTGGTTGTTGAATTTTGTCAAAAGTTTTTTCTGCACCTGTTAAGATTATCATATGGTTTCTTTCCTTCAATTCGTTAATATGGTGTATCACATTGATTGATTTGTGTATATTGAAGAATCATTGCATTTCTGGGATAAACCCCATTTGATCATGGTGTATGACCCTTTTAATGTGCTGTTGGATTCTGTTTGCTAGTATTTGGTTGAGGATTTTTGCATCTATGTTCATCAGTGATATTAGCCTGTAGTTTTCTTTTTTTGTGACATCTTCGGTTTTGGTTTCAGGGTGATTGTGGCCTCGCAGATTGAGTTTGGGAGTGTTCCTCCCTTTGCTACATTTTGGAAGAGTTTGAGAAGGATAGGTGTTAGCTCTTCTCTAAGTGTTTACTTGTAAAGCCATCTGGTCCTAGGCTTTTGTTTCTTGGAAGATTTTTAATCACAGTTTCAATTTCAGTGCTTGTGATTGGTCTGTTTAAATTTTCTATTTGTTCCTTGTTCAGTCTCAGAAGGTTGTGCTTTTCTATGTCCATGTCTTCCAGGTTGTCCATTTTATTGGCATAGAGTTGCTTGTAGTAATCTCTCATGATCCTTTGTATTTCTGCAGTGTCAGTTGTTACTTCTCCTTTTTGTTTCTAATTCTGTTGATTTGAGTCTTCTCCCTTTTTCTCATGAGTCTGGCTAATGGTTTATCAATTTTGTTTATCTTCTCAAAGAACTAGCTTTTAGTTTTATTGACCTTTGCTTTTGTTTTCTTTGTTTCTTTTTCATTTATTTCTGGTCTGATCTTTATGATTTCTTTCCTTCTGCTAACTTTGGTGTTTTTTTGGTTCTTTTTTCTCTAACTGCTTTAGGTGTAAGGTTAGGTTCTTTATTTGAGATTTTTCTTGTTTCCTGAGATACGATTGTATTGCTATAAATTTCCCTCTTAAAACTGCTTTTGCTGCATCCCATAGGTTTTATGTCGTCGTGTTTTCACTGTCATTTGTTTCTAGGTATTTTTTGATTTCCTTTTTGATTTCTTAAGTGATCTCTTGGTTATTTAGTAGCATATTGTTTAGCCTCCATAGGTTTGTATTTTTTACAGATTTTTTCCTGTAATTGATATCTAGTCTCATAGCGTTGTGGTCAGAAAAGATACTTGACATGATTTCAACTTTCTTAAATTTAGCAAGGCTTGATTTGTGACCCAAGATATGATCTATCCTGGAGAATGTTCCATGAGCACTTGAGAAGGAAGTCTATTCTGTTTTTTTAGGATGGAATGTCTTATAAACATCAATTAAGTCCATCCGGTCTAGTCTGTCACTTAAAGCTTGTGTTTCCTTATTTATTTTCATTTTGGTGATCTGTCCATTGGTGAAAGTGGGGTTTAAAGTCCCCTACTATGATTGTGTTACTGTCAGTTTCCCTTTTTATGGCTCTTAACATTTGCTTTATGTATTGAGATGCTCCTGTGTTGGGTGCATAAATGTTTACAATTGTTATATCTTCTTCTTGGATTGATCCCTTGATCATTATGTAGTGTCCTTCTTTGTCTCTTGTAATAGTCTTTATTTTAAAGTCTGTTTTGTCTGATATGATTATTGCTTCTCCAGCTTTCTTTTGATTTCCATTTGCATGGAATATCTTTTTCCATCCCCTTACTTTCAGTCTGTATGTGTCCCTAGGTCTGAAGTGGGTCTCTTGTAGACAGCATACATACGGGTCTTGTTTTTGTATCCATTCAGCCAGTCTATGTCTTTTGGTTGGAGCATTTAATCCACTTACATTTAAGGTAATTATCAATATGTATGTTCCTATGACCATTTTCTTAATTGTTTGGGGTTTGTTTTTGTAGGTCTTTTCCTTCTCTTGTGTTTCCTGCCTAGAGAAGTTCCTTTTGCATTTGTTGTAAAGCTGGTTTGTTGGTGCTAATTTCTCTTAACTTTTGCTTGTCTGTAAAGGTTTTAATTTCTTTGTGAAATTTGACTGAGATCCTTCCTGGGTAGAGTAATCTTCGTTGTAGGTTTTTCCCCTTCATCACTTTAAATATGTCCTGCCACTCCCTTCTGTCTTGCAGTTTCTGCTGAAAGATCAGCTGTTAACCTTATGGGGATTCCCTTTTATGTTATTTCTTGCTTTTCTCTTGCTGCTTTTAGTATTTAATTTTTGATAGTTTGATTATTATGTGTCTTGGCGTGTTTCTCCTTGGATTTATCCTGTATGGGACTCTCTGCGCTTCCTGGACTTGATTATTTCCTTTCCCATGTTAGGGAAGTTTTCAACTATAATCTCTGCAAATATATTCTCAGACCCTTTCTTTTTCTCTTCTTCTTCTGGGACCCCTATAATTCGAATCTTGATTCATTTAATGTTGTCCCAGAGGTCTCTTAGGCTGTCCTCAATTCTTTTCGTTCTTTTTTCTTTATTCTGCTCTGCGGCAGTTATTTCCACTCTTTTATCTTCCAGGTCACTTATCCGTTCTTCTACCTCAGTTATTCTGCTATTGATTCCTTCTAGAGAATTTTAAATTTCATTTATTGTGTTACTCATCATTGTTTGTTTGCTTTTTGGTCCTTCTAGGTCCTTGTTAAACGTTTCTTGTGTTTTTTCTATTCTATTTCCAAGATTTTGGATCGTCTTTACTATCATTACTCTGCATTCTTTTTCAGGTAGACTGCCTATTTCCTCTTCATTTGTTTGGTCTGGTGGGTGTTTACCTTGCAGCTTCATCTGCTGCGTATTTCTCTGTCTTCTCATTTTGTTTAACTTACTGTGTTTGGGGTCTCCTTTTCACAGGCTGCAGGTTTGTAGTTCCCACTGTTTTTGGTGTCTGCCCACTGTGGGTGCGGTTGGTTCAGTGGCTTGTGTAAGCTTCCTGGTAGAGGGGACTCGTGCCTGTGTTCTGGTGGGTGGGGCTGGATCTTGTCCTTCTGGTCAGCAGGGCCATGTCCAGTGGTGCATTTTGGGGTGTTTGTGAACTTAGTATGACTTTAGGCAGCCTCTCTGCCAATGGGTGGGGTTGTGTTCCTGTCTTGCTAGTTCTTTGGCATGGGGTATCTAGCACTGGAGCTTGCAGGCCGTTGGGTAGAGCTGGGTCTTAATGTTGAGATGGAGATCTCTGGGAGAGCTCTCATCGATTGATATTACATGGGGCTGGGAGGTCTCTGGTGGTCCAATGTCCTGGACTTGACTCTCCCACCTCAGAGGCTCAGGCCTGACACCCAGCCGGAGCACCAAGACCCTGCCAGCCACATGGCTCAGAAGAAAAGGAAGAAAAATAGGGAAAAAAGAAGAACAACTAACAGATAGAACCCCAAACCAAATGGTAAAAGCAAAACTAAACACACAAAAATCACAGAAATAAACATACACACACACACTCATAACAAGAAAACAAACAAATAAACAAAAAAAATAACGAACAGTCAGAACCCTAGGACAAATGGTAAAAGCAAACCTAAACAAACAATATCACACAAAGAAACATACACATACACACTATAGACCAGGGCTTCAGAATATCTGGTCCTTTTTCAAACTTCTCTCTGTTCCTCTGTGAAAGGACTTCATGGTCAATTTGCTTAGACTTTGGTTCTCAGCCTGCAACTTTGGAATCACGTGGGAAGCTTGAACCAATGCCGGGCCTCACTCGGGAGGAATTAAATGAGAAAATATGAGGTGAGGCCTGGCATGAAACTTCTTTAAAGCTTCCTGCTGGACTCCACCAGTCTGTGGAGGCCAGCTTATACTTTAATAGAGGGAGGTAGACAATTAATACATGTCAGGTGATGATAAATATAATAGAGAACAATAAAGCAAGGTAAGGGGAAAGTAGGAAAACTGTGCAGAGACCTGAAAGGAGAGAGAACAGTCATGTGGGAATCCAGAGAAAGAACATTCCAAGAAGAGGAAACAGTAAGTGTGGAGACCCCAAAGCAGGACTGTCTTTTGGTGAATTCCTAGAATAACAAATGAGCCAGTGAGGCTGGAGTAAAGTGAGCACAGGCACAGGGCTAGGTGAAGACAGAAGTTAGTAGGGGCAAGGGACAGATTTGGAGGGTAAATTCTCTCAACCAGTTAGATTCAGACTTCTTCAGTTTATAATAGTGATTTTGTAACTTAAGTTTTCCTGAAATATAACCCATAGATGATATATAACTTCCTTAAGAATTTCAAAATATAACTTGAATACCCTAATTAAATTAAATTTTGTAAAGCAACTTTATATCATGTTTGATATGTAAATTAAACATGTACTAATAACATGTTTTTACTAGTAAATGCTCAGGCAGAACAATACAGGAAGACAAAAATGCCCTATAAAACTACCCTTGGGAGCCATACTTTCTGAAAACAACTTGTTAATGAGCCCTGTAGTTCTTTGTTAGGCTCCTACCCTAAATGGGGAAGCTACCAGAGGGTTTAGAGTGAACGAGTAACATAATTGGACTAATATTTTAAAAGAATCACACTGGCCTCTGTGTGGAGTGAGGCTGTGGGTAGACAAGGGCAGAAGCAGGGAGACCAGTTAGGAGGCTATTACAGTAACAGGTGCAAAATGATAAACTGGACTGAGGTGATAGTGAAAGAGGACTTGAGAAGTGGTTGAACTCTGGGTGTTCATAGAAGGCAGAGGATTTGCTGATGGGTTGGATATACAACGTGAAAGAAAGAGGAGTCAAGGATAACTGTGGCAGTTTTCGCCTGAACACATGTAAGGGTGGGATAGTGCTTAATTTAGAGGAGGGTAGAAGGAGTCACTGGGGAAGGGGAGAACAGAAGTTCCCTTTTTGGATATATTAAGTTTGAGATGTCTATTAGACATCCTGGGAGAAAACATGTTGAGTTGAAGCTCAGATATATAAATCCCTAGAGTTCAAGGGAGAGATCCAGGCCAGAAAATTGTTATATTGTATGTATTGCATGTATTGTTTATGTGGTGGGGCTACACAAAAGATAGACTACCAGTGATTCTCTAGTGGAGATGCGATTTTTATGTTCATTAAGTTAGGGGATGAATTTAATAGTCAATGTAGATTGTTAGACTTTAGATTTAGAAGATTTGGGTCCTGCCACCTCCTTTTGTTTCTCCTACAGTCCCTAAGCAGGTCCATCTGGGTACATATCTAATAAGGTCTGCTGAATAAAGGAGTGCTTCTCCTGAATTTGGAACCAGAAGATCAGATCTTTTGAGTTCATAAAAAAGAGCTGGACTCTCTTACTTTAAGGCTTTGAGTAGTATTAACTTACCTAGAAATTTTAATTTGTTCAGATGGAATAAAGTCAATGTTTTTTGGGGTTTTTTTTTTTTGCGGTACGCGGGCCTCTCACTGCTGTGGCCGCTCCCGCTGCGGAGCACAGGCTCCGGACGCGCAGGCTCAGCGGCCATGGCTCACGGGCCCAGCCGCTCCGCGGCATGTGGGATCCTCCCGCACTGGGGCACGAACCCGTGTCCCCTGCATCGGCAGGTGGACTCTCAACCACTGCGCCGCCAGGGAAGCCCAAAGTCAATGTTTTTGAAGGAAAGAATTTTTGTTATGCATTCTAACCTCTATAACTGTTTATATTACTTTTATTAGTCTTTGATTATTAGACCTATATATAATTCTATACATTAATATGTAGAATTATATATTAATCACATAGCACTAGTGTAATCTTCATAAAAGTGATGTTAAAATGGCTAGTGTGACCTTAATGTAGTTTCTAAAATACAGTAAATACTTGTCGTATCTTTCATGTTTGGTTTTCTTGTAGGAAGATTTGGAGACTGGAGTTCACCTTGACCCTGCTGTCAAAGAGGTTCAGTTTAATCCTACCTATGAGACCATGTTTGCTCCAGAGGTAAGAAAACGTATTATAGTTAAGAGTGTCTTTTGCTTTATAGTATTTAAATTATACATACGTAGATAGACAGTTGGTGAATTTTTCAGTGTTTTCTGATGAAAGTATACTATTTAAACTGTTAGAAAATATATCCTGTTATATGTTAGTTATATCTCAATTAAAAAAAGAAAGGAAAAGATATCCTTCTATTCTCCAAAAGTTGAATAGTATGCTTTTGTAAGAATAATATCTAATTCTTAGATGCAAACTTAGTTAACATCTTCCTCTCAATTTTGATAAGGGAGTATTACAAGTTAACCATGAGGGAAAAAATTTTGGTTGATTAGCATCATTAATGCATAGTATATTATGAAACATCTAGTGACAAATGCTGCTGTGTTAAACATTAAAAAGAGGTACCATACTGACGTGGTCACTGCTCAAAAATAGTCACACGGTTTATTGCTTGCTCTGAGTCAGACATCTTATGGATTCTTTTTTCTGATGATGATAAATGGTGATGGAAGCATTTTAAAAAGCTGAAGAAGAAGAAGAAAAAAAGCAGAAACAGTGAAAATTGTCCATTTAGGAAAGTCTTTGTAGAAAAGATTAGGTTTCTAGGTATTTAGCCTTTAAAAAGGAGAAAAGAATGCTTGACTGACAAGATACAGATATCAGAAAAAGATCATTATAAGAAATAATAACATGGTTTCAGTAGCAGGATCTTTAAGAGCACTTTAAAGATAGAGATGAGGAGCTATATCTTATTGCACCCTGGTGGAGAAAGAAGTACTTTTTAATATTTTTCATTTTTTAGCATATAGTCATTGTCTTTTATTTTTTTTTTTTTGATAAAGCTGTTTCATGTAATTTTTGCCTGCTTAGGTTTCCATAGTCACTTAAAATATGGCAATGGAAATGTATAGCGCAGCCAAGGATGTCAGTGCTAGTGCTCTAGCTGTTCTCCTAAGTGTACAATAAGCAAAAAACTCATTCTCATGCTCTGAGACTGGTACATTTTTTATTTTATTCCATTATTTCCTAAATCCTTATAACCTGTTGAATTATAGGCTGTTTTATATCCCTTGGAACCATTTTAGCGCTGGCACGCTGCATGATTTTTTTTTTAATGTAAAGTACTTCAATTTAAGCCACTAACTTTAGAAAATAAGAAAATTTGGAAGTGGCATGGTGTATGACATTCCTGTGTCAGTGTATTTTCTATGAAGCCTGTTTTTCTTGAATTTTTAGATCCTATGCATAACTAATATATTGCTGTATGATTAGTTTTCAAAACTTTCAAGAAAAATTCAAAAGGTCAAAAAATTTTTGGTGCTATTGACGAGGCAGTACGTTTATCATTCTCTTTTGGGGATTATCAGTCTAATTTTCTGTTCTTTTTTTTCCCGTGTTAGGGAAGCTCACATTAAATATATCAACTAGTTTATGTCAGGAACATTTCAGTGCTTATTGTCAACAATTTAAGGAAAGAGTGATGGGACTGAAAAGTGAAGAAAAATTACAATTTTTCTAAGGAATTGTCTGTGACATAATAAATTATCAACTTTGAACTTTATGACTAGGGTCTGTATAACTTGGCAAAGTCTGGAAGGGTATTACCTGGAACTTTGCTGGATGAAATTCAAGTTCTCATATTTTGAGAATCCATCATTAGAGACAAGATTTAATCCTTCTTCTCAATCTAGTGTTTACCAGAGAGGACATGCTAAGTGCTTTTTTAAAAAAAAAGATGGAGACCACACTATTTCCTATAGTGCCTCTAAAGCACCAGTGAAGTTTAAGGAGAGACTGCATCTTGTTATAAAGATAAAAGTTCCATGAAAGTATTTGTAACTGGCAAATGTTTTTTGAAATAAGCGATACAATCCAGGTTAAGAACATGAGATGTGGGGCTAAACAGACCACTTAATAGCTCTTATGTGACCTTAGATTATCTTAGTTTTTTCACAGGTAAAATGAAGATGATTTCTACTTTACCAAATTATAAGGATAAATGAGATAATACGCGATGTGCTTAGGAAACTGGCACAGAATAAGCATTTAATAAATTATAGCCTTTATTGTTATTTATGTTAATATTATTGGCATTGATGGCTAGATAGGCCTTTGTGAGGAAAGATTCCAGACAGAGGGGAACAGCATGAGCCAAATCATAAAATCTAAAGAACAGTAGTGTTTTAGTCATTATCAGTAGGGGAGAACGGGATAAGGCTAGAATAGTACTTTGTACAATCGGTATTGCACAGGCTTTAGGTGCCAAGGTAAAGAGTTTGGTCTTGATTTAATAGATGAATTTTTAGGAAGATTAATTTTAAAGGTTTGCATGATGGAAAAGAACAGGGATGGAGACTAATAAAATAAAACTACCATTTAGTACACTTTGCCAGGTACCACACTGAGGGATTTGTATACCTTATCTCCTTTAGCCCTCACTACAACCCTATGAAGTACTTTTATCCCTATTTTATAGTGAGGAATTCAACTGTCAGATTATACTGCCAGCAAGTGCCATATTTGAGGCTTTGAGTCCAGATCATACTTAACAATCACACCATAACTATAAGACCATTTAGAAGGTGCAGTTTTGACTTTATTAGTTCAGTAAACTAACAAATTGGCTATTTTATTTTATAAATTACTGTTTCCCTCCCAACCAAGGACTTTTCCTAGTTGATCTACCTAGTTATCCAGATAAGCTTTCTCAAATTACAGAAGGAACTTGAAGACATAATAGCCATTGTTTTAGTCTAGTGATTTTCTTCATTTCACTCAATCCTGTTGGATCCGCTTAGAGAAAAGTCTATTTGTTAGCTTCTCTAGACTCATATAAAGCCCATAAGCCTCAGAGAGAATTTCAGACTCCTTAAAATAATATTACTTTAGGAATAGAAAAACTATAAAAGTTTAGAGGGGAAAAATGCCAGTTACTGTTTAAAATCTGGCCAAAAGGGCTGCTATAAATATTAATGTTAGAATGGACTTTAGAAGTCATATAGATCAGCTCTTTTATTTTATAGATGAGGGAACTGAGGCGCAAGGTCATAGAACCACTAATAAAATATACTATCGTAATAATTAAACTGTGCTTATGTCTTACAAGATTGAGGTATTCTGCCAATAAAATTGAATTGTGGTGATCTTTTCCAAAATTATAGAAAATAACAATTAATATGCTCTTCTCACCTTAAACTTTTGTTTATAAATGTTTTATACATTGATTACTTCAATGAATATTAATGGAAAACTTAATACAGCAACTTGAGTATATGATTATTTGTTCAGTAACCTGGATTTTTTTTCCTATATGTGAATTTATGGTTATGATTTCATATAGTCAATTTTTACTTATATGAATTTTCTTAATTCCTGTGATGTTATACTGCTAAGGCATCAACCCTCAAGTACTCTGCCTGCTGAAGACTTGAGAACCACTGCCTTATAATACATGGATCTCTTAGATTTATCAACTAATGTCTTAAATTAAAAACTATTTTCTCCCAAGTTTATAAATAAATCACTACTTCACTGAGATGAAAGAGGTTAAGGTTACTTACCTCAGAAACATTTTCTTTTTTGGTGCAATGTCTGAATTAATACTTAAATATGTATATTTTATATAGGAGATTTACAATTGTAATTGACTGTGATATACTTCAATATTATATTAGCTAAAAACTATTAAATACTCATACCTAATTAACTTGAATATGTATTTTAAAAAATCACTTGTATACAAACTTAGGCTTAGACTTAACTACCAAAAGTCTAAAAGAAGTATTTAGAAATCAGTTTTGTGTATTTTTAAATATGCATCGTTTTGTTTTTTTAATGGTTAACCCAGAATTAAGAGTTGCATATTCACACAGACCAGGAACATCTGAGAGAGTAATTGGTAACAGCTGAGTCCTGCTGAATAACATTCTCTGCCTTCCTCTGTTGACATGTAATGTCTTTGAGGTCAGCTCCAATAGCTGCCAGTAACCAGAAAGTTAAGGTGAGCCAGAAGTAGATGAGCCTACCCCAGGCAGCTTCCTATATCAGTGGAAGATTTTTTTCTTGTCCCAGCTTAAATATGTATAAAATATAAGCACATTTAAATTTTTAGACAGTGTTATGAAGAGTACCACAAGATATACTTTGCTGTAATATATGGATCTATATTCTTATAGAAATCGAAGTTCTTAACACTGAGAATTTTTCTTTAAAAGATGGAGGCAGTTTGATATGTATGACCTGTAGAAGAATTATTCCCTTTTTGTAAAATTTTAATAAAATTAGAATATGGAAATTGTACTTTCCTTTTTTAAATTGGAAATTATAAGCATAACGATTGGTAATTTATTATATGTGATAGGAGTAACAATATAGGCAATGGGGATTTTTATCATTTTGGAATTTTTTACTCCCAGAAATATCACATGCTGCTTTGCAGATGTTAACTGACTATAGCAATTAGATCATCTAGTCAACTTAAGTCATTTTATTATCTTTAATTTTATGGATGTTTTTGTTTTTGTAATAAATTTCATGACTGAATGAAGTTAACTGTAACTTCCAGCATTCAGCAATCTAGATTTTTTTCCCTACATTTCCACCCGTCAGCTCAGGAAGAACTAATACGGGCTATAAAGTCTTGCCCTGTCCTTTATTATAATTTAGAATAAATAGTAATAAAAGCTTTATATATGAATTAGATATCTTAAGATTGAATCATTTTAAACCTAGAAATGGAAGCTGTCAATAGAAAGGAATATTATAGTAATTTATTTTCTTCTAAAGCAGAAAAAATTATAAGGCAAATTAACGTTTAAATTCAGATTTTTATGCATAGCATAATGTTGATATGTAGAGAAGACAACATTCTGGTTAAGGAAAGGTCAATAATTTATATTTATGGCTCTGGAAGTGTATCATGGAAAAGGTGGTTTCAAATGGTAGTGACCTAAGATGTTCTAATGTCAAAATATTTATTATGACAGAATTCAAATAAAAATATCCTGTCTACTTCCACTGTTTCCAAAGTGGGAAGTTCATTTTATTCTTTATTTTTAAAACTGGAAAGAAAAGAGTTGGATCTTCCCAATACCTTTTCTAATAGCATTAGTGACTTTAGGCAGGCAAGGTATGTCATCTTGACCTTTTTCTCCATTTCTAACATGAGAAAGAGAATACCTCTTGAACTTTCCAGAATTTTTGTACAGATCAAATTAAATAACATTTGGAAAGCCATTCTGGAAACTCAAAACATTGTAAACATATAGATAATAATGGCACTATTTTGTGTTAAGATTTTCATAGTGTGACTTTTCAGGGTGGAGAAGTTTTATTTACATTTGTAATGTCTTTTCCTAGGGACTTTTTCAAGCACTTTACTTTTATTGTCTATTTCCTATCTTCTGCCCCCAGTGAGACTTATTAATCTTTCCTTCATTAGTGCTTTCTATATGCCAGGCACTATGAAAAGTATTGACAGTTCTAAGTCTCCACCTTTGAGGAACTCATAATCTAGTAGCAGAGAAACATGTGCTTTTTAAATTACATCATGGTACCATTCCAAAAATCCCCCAAATCATCGTTTAGACAAAACTATAGTGTGTCTCAATTATCTAGAGCAACACTGTCAAACAGAACTTCCTGCAGTAATGAAAATGTAGTAGCCAGTAATTGTATGTGGCTGTTGAGCTCTTGAAATGTGGCTGGTATGGCTGAGGAACTGAATATTTTAATTAATTTAAATTTCAATAGCCACACATAGGCTTGGGTGAGCTGGTTCCTCTCCAGTCCTGGTGGCTGCCAAACAGTGCTAACCAGCCATTGTCCAGGTGTACTAAACCATGGGAGGTAAGCATGTTCCCACACAGGTTAATGGACCCCTGATGATTTAGAGTTAAAAATACATTGTACAATAATTCTACTCATTCTAGCTTTATACACTGAGAATTTGGGTTTGTGTTTTTTTTTTTTTTTTTATAACATTGTAGTTTGGACCAGAAAATCCCTTCAGAACACAGCAAATGGCTGCCCCTAGAAATATGCTTTCTGGATATGCTGAACCAGCCCATATCAATGATTTTATGTTTGAACAGCAAAGAAGAACTTTTGCCACATACGGTAAGATGATACGCGAGTTTCAGGTTAAACCTTATTAGAAGTGGGGTGTGTGTGTGTGTGTGTGTGTGTGTGCGCACGCGTGTGCGCACAATAATCGATTTTATCTTCTGGCTTTTTAAATTTATTAACCTGGATTCCTTAAAAGGGTAGTATGTTTTCTTATACACATCTATAAATATTTATACAAATAGGAAGGTGCACTAATATTTTTAGCTGTCATTCTAAATCTGTTCTGATTTCTGAGTACTAGAAATATTCTGTGGTCTTAAAAACAGAACATTCTCTGTTGTACTTTTTTTTTTTTTTTTTTTTTTGCGGTATGCGGGCCTCTCACTGTTGTGGCCTCTCCCGTTGCGGAACACAGGCTCCGGACGCGCAGGCTCAGCGGCCATGGCTCACGGGCCCAGCCGCTCCGCGGCATGTGAGATCTTCCCGGACTGGGGCACGAACCCGTGTCCCCTGCATCGGCAGGTGGACTCTCAACCACTGTACCACCAGGGAAGCCCTCTCTGTTGTACTTTTTAGTGAACACTTGTTATTGAATGACTGTTGCATGTAGACTGCTGTTGAAATTGGTAAATAACCGGATAGTGTTAAGAGGTATATTTTTATCTTCTTATGTACTAGTTGACTTTACTCTCTTTCTCAGATTTTATCTCTGAAAAGTTTTCTGTTGATTACTGAGGGATATCAGGAAATGGAATGGCCACACATTCATTGCGTAAAATAATTATATCCTATCAGTGGTGGGATTTGAGAAAGTTAATGTGCATACAAGGCTGGGGATCCCCTCTACAAGAAGATGGTCTTTATAAAAATGTCCTTGCTGATGGTTCCACAGATCTTAGGTCTGGTCACTTATATCAGCTTTGTCCATATTTGGTACTGCCTTTTCTTTCTCTTCCCATAATCTACATCTGTAGGTTGACAGACACACTGATCACCTTCTGCTTTGAAGAGCTTTTTGGTAGGGTAGGTGAGCAAAGTAACTGAGAATGTTTTTATGCCTGTTGTAGTTGTGATCTTTATGAATTAATTACTTATGCTGATGTTCTCTTCCCCAAAGAGTAACTGAAAAAGAAAACTTCGAACTTCTTTAACAAGAGATTTAATAATCACATTTTTAGACATCAGCAACATTGTCTCTCTTATTTTCATTTAGTTTTCTTTGCAGTTAAAATTCTAATACCTCCTCCTTTTATTTCTTATAGGATTTTTTTAAAGTTCTAAACAGATTTTTCTGTCCTATGATTAACTTCCATTATTATAAGATAGCACCCAAAATAAAGTTGAGAAAGCAGTATCATGTGAAATGTTACGTATTCGGTGATGCTTTTTAATAGCAATTGTTTTCACTAAAAAATAACATAAACAAATTTTAAACATTTAGGAAAGAGAAGAAAAAGGTTACCTATAATCCCACTATACTAAAATATCTACTTTTAGTAGATATTTTGTTCCTCCAAGTCTTTTTTATTATACATATTTGTATTACAGAGCTATAATCCTTCTAAACTGAAAATTTTGCAACTTTTTAATTCAATATTCTATCATAAGCATTTTTCAATGTTACTTTATAATCTCAAAGCTTATTATTTTTAAGCGCTATGTAATATCCACTGATGGGTTTATATTACAATTTACATAATTATTCTAATGTTAGAAAATTACTTTTTTCTAGATTTTAGTGAGCCATGCAAACTGATTCATCGTGAATTAGTTTAGAGGTTTAGTACAGATAGTCTTATTTATTTATCCACAATATGTTCTTGGAAACTGGTTGTAAAATGATTGACATATTAAATTATATTTCACTGTGGCTAGGTTATAATTGACTTAACAGGTGCCAAAAGTCATAGCAAAGACTTTATACCTCTGAAATCTCCTAAAAGAGTTCAGTGACACTTCCAGTCCAATAAAATGGTTATAAATGCATTGTACCCATTGATTGTATAAGGGATCCCATGTAAATCTAAAGTATATGTGCATTACATAAAAATCAATTCTGTTGCATCATGAATTTATTATATCCTAGCCTATAATAAAATGGACTTTTAAAGACTCTGCAGGGTTATTTTTAGACTTTAGAAGGAAGGGCCTTAAGCAATATTTTAGGTAGCTTAAATCTTTAAAACAAAATAAAACAGGTGAAAAAAATTCAAATTAAGTTCATACAGATACCTACTTCTCTTGAACTATCGTATCGCATTGAAAGCTATTCAGTTGGCTTTAGACCCAGGTTCAGAAACAGCTTACTTGGAAAAATAATAGCTGGTATTTTTTGCCTCTTCCATTAAGAGAGGGTGGACTAGAACAGAGATTTCAACTATTTAGTGAGTCAAAGACATAAAAAAGGAATGTGGGGTATATACTATGTTAGGTGGCCTGGAATAAAAGGAGTAGCCACTTGCAAATTAAGTAATGTATTTCTGTCTCCCTTATGAGAATCTTGGAACTGAGAACCATTTATCTGAACTTAAATTAATAAACAAGTTAACCAACCTCAAGTTTAGCAGTCTTTTTTTCTTTACCCCCAAGTACTGAGCAAGTATAGCTTCTGTTAATTTAAAAGTCTTATTTTCTCATAGAAAGTTCTTGTCTAGCTTCTGATAGTAATTCCTATCTGAGTTTTTCCTCTCACTCTTACACATGGAATGTAACGCTATGAGACCTTTCTGTTACCTTCTGATTTGCAAAGTACTAGGGAGCAAACCTTCCTTATATCTTGTATAAGACACAAGACATGTCTCTCTTACCTACGAGACATGAAGGAGATGGCACAGGAATTCAGCTTTTTAAAAATTAATTTATTTATTATTTTTGGCTGCATTGGGTCTTCGTTGTTGTGCACGGGCTTTCTCTTGTTGCAGCGAGCCGGGGCTTCTCATTGCGGTGGCTTCTCTTGTTGCGGAGCATGGGCTCTAGGCACGCGGGCTTCAGTAGTTGTGGCACACGGGCTCAGTAGTTGCAGCTCACAGGCTCTAGAGCGCAGGCTCCGTAGTTGTAGCGCACGGGCTTAGTTGCTCCGCGGCATGTGCGATCTTTCTGGACCAGGGATCAAACCCGTGTTCCCTGCATTGGCAGGCGGGTTCTTAACCACTGTACCATCTGGGAAGTCCAGGAATTCATCTTTACCTAAGTCTCATATTTATCACTCTATAACTCTGCTGGGATATAGAACACTGATCCTACTTTTCTAACCATTTTTAAATGGTTATAGCAGTGTTATAATCTAAGTGTATTATTTTACTTAGTTTATCACAGCCACCTCTATTCCTTAATCTGTGAAGACAGTCTCCTTTACTGTATCATCCCATTTACTTATGCTACAGTTTTGCTTTTAGCTCCCATTTATCATGTTTGTCCTGAGTTCTTAGTCTCTCAATGGTTTGTATGAATTCTTTTGTCCTGTTCTCCTCCCTTTTTGTCTTGGGTTTCTGGCCTGTGCCCTTACTGGTCTTCCTTGGGGATTCTCAGTGAGGTTTCTCCCCTTTGTCCTCCTTTCACTCATGATTTTCTCCACACCAGTCTATGAAAGTGGAAAATTTTAAATAGACACATTTAAACTGATTCACTTCATTGTACAGCAGAAACTAACACAACATTGTAAAGCAAGTATACTCCGATAAAAAAAATTTTTTTAATTAATAAACACACTTAGTTTCACCACACTCATTATTAACTGAGTTTTAACTTCAATATAAACTCTTTATTAAACCCTTTTATTAACATTTTTTTAACATCTTTATTGGAGTATAATTGCTTTACAATGGTGTGTGAGTTTCTGCTTTACAACAAAATGAATCAGTTATATATATACATATGTTCTCCTATCTCTTCCCTCTTGCGTCTCCCTCCCTCCCACCCTCCCTATCCCACCCCTCCAGGCGGTCACAAAGCTTTTATTAACATTTTTAAATGATTTTTTAAAATACCCTGCTGAAAGAAGATGTCATAATTTATGAAAAAATTCTTGTATCATTTAGATTGCAAGTTGGTTCTAGTTTTCATTATTTAAAATGTGGTGATGTATATTTTAAGCTGCAGTAAAATGCTTTTTAAAATGTGGTAGTGAATTTGTTTGTGCATAAAACTTTATGGGTTGTTTTTCATTATTAAGATGAATCTCCAGAAGTGGATCTAAGAATGTAAATGTTTTTAAAACTTTTGTTATATATTGTCAAATTGTTTTCCAAAAGAATTCTCCCAACTTTTACTGCCACCACCATGTATAAAAATCCTACTTTTCCTTACTCAAGATCCATATGATTGTTTTTCCTTTGTTTATTTGATAGTCAAAATATTGTATTTCTTTAACTTTATCCTTTTGGATTACTAGTGAGGTTTGAAGGTTTTTTTATATATTTGTAATCATTCTTTTGCAAATTGTTTACAGTTTTTCTCATTTACCTATTGAGACATTAATATTACTAATCTTAAGAATCTAACAATAAAACTAATATTATTAGAGCCATTTCAAGTAAAACTACAAAGAAAGAAAGTAAACATTGGGAATTCCCTCGTGGTCCAGTGGTAAAGAATCTGCCTTCCAATGCAGGGGACACAGGTTCGATCCCTGGTCAGGGAACTGAGATCCCACATGCCACAGGGCAACTAAGCCCATGCGCCACTACTAATGAGCTTGCGCACCTCAACAAGAGACCCCGCATGCCACAAACTACAGAACCCACGTGCTCTGAAGCCCCCGCACCACAACTACAGAGCCCACGTGCCCTGCAGCCCACACGCCACAACTAGAAAGATGCCTGCGCACCACAATGAAGAGCCAGCACGCTGCAATGAAAGATCCTGTGTACTGCAACTAAGACCCGACGCAGCCAAAAAAATAAAGAAAATAAATTTAAAAATTAAAAAAAAGTAAACAGTAATTCTATTAAAAAGATAAAATGGAAAATAAGCTTCAGAAAGATAGATAAGAATATTTCAGAACTTAAATATAGATATATTCACTTATTTGAGACACAGGTTGGTAGAAAACTAACTGGACTAAAATTCTGTAGTGTTAGAGTTATATCTTGTTCTGTTGCTGGCTAACTTCTAGTAAGACATTTATCAATAGATAAATATTTAACATCCCTTATTAGTAAAGGGAAAATACTATTATCCCCTAATTACCTGGGTGGGAGGCAGTAGTGGTAATGGTGACAGTGGCAGTAAAGATTTTACCGCAGAGGGTGTGGAGAAGGAGGAGAACGTAAGTTCCTTTCCTCAGAAGAAGAGGAAATTCCAGGCCAGATGAGCAGGCGATTGGTGCTTACACAGAGACCATAAGAAGAACCAGAGTTCTCCCTTCCCTCTCTGCCTCCTACACCATCTCCCTAAACACATAATGCAACGCCATTTGTGTAGATATATATCTCCTTCAAGACAGAATTACATTTTAGATAAATTTTTATGGTTGAGATGGGGATTTTTAACTTAGGGTATGTTTAAATTTTACATGAGCCTTATGAAGTCTCATTTTAGAAAAATAATTTATAGAACACTAAACACTATTCTCTATGTCAAAGAGATGAAAGATAAAATAACTCATGGGATTTGAACCTGTGATTTCAGAGGTTGCAAAGCTGCTTTCTGCCATCAAGCTCTCTCCTCAGGCCAAGAACATATTTTAATACTAAAAAAAAAACTATATGCAAATGAGCTAATACCTAGGTGGCGTTAGCGTTAGCGTATTATGAGGGTGAGTTGAGTACCTACGTGCTTAGCTTGTCTGAAAAGTATGTTTAATGACAAATCTTTTTCTTTTTCCCAAAAGAAGTTCCCTTTAATCTTCAGCTGGAAAATTAAAATGTAAATAAATAAATAAAAAAATTTAATTGTTAGCTATATTCACTAGAATGTACCGCTAGAAAAAAATGCGCAAGTACTCTTATGTAGTATTTCATGCTTGTTCACATGGGTTGTAGGCCATAGACTGATTTAATGATCTAGCTCTCTTTTGTGAATATACTGGATTATTACTAAAACTGATTTTACCAAACATTTATCATACTAGCACCCCCAATTGAAGAAAAACTGATTTGAGTTAATACAGACTTTCTTTCCTGAAGTTCCCATAGACCACTGAAGACTACATTTATATGTAGCTACACACTCTAGCTGAAGGAGTACATAAATATGCTAATAGATATCCTTACCGCTCTTACCAAAGAAATATAAATAATGATTTATGAAGTAGAAATATACTATTTTTAAATTGGGAGGGAAGACTATCTTTACTGAGAATAGCATTTCCAAAATAATAGCTAAATTTTATGTAATTCTTCTTACCCTATTTCTTTTTTAAATTATTTAAAAGTTTATATAACTTGATAAACGAAACCATGCATTATCTGTTACCAAAAATAAAAAGATTTCTAAACTCCTGAATGTATGATATACGTATATTTTTAGCTCTTAGAAAATTTAAGACTAAGGTTTGATATTTTGGCCTAACGGGCTCTTAGTAATGTAATGTCAATATGCTAGATTCATCTGTTCTACTGAAGTCATTCATTGTCCAGCCTGAGATTTGGGTTAATGATTCTAAATAGAAACATAGCTCATGAAAGAAGGATTAGTCCTCAGAGTAACAGTGGACAGTTGAATGTGATAAAGTGATAACTCTTGGAGATAAGCTCAGAGAGATCCAACACAATGAAAGGTCTTTGAAATTATCTTGCACAAGCAACTTTACAATCGAAAATTTGGTTTGCTTGTGATAGAATTATTGGTGTGTACATCCTGATGATAAAGGAAGCTGTAATACTTTCAGAACATAAGGAAGAAATAAAGTCACAAGAAAACAAACAAAAAAGAGACCATTTTCAGCATCTGGGAAGGAAAATGTAAAATGAGTAAATGTGTATAGAATCAAAATGAATTGTAAATGGAAAAAAATGGAGTCAGTAATTTGTAATTTTCTCCTTTCAGGTTATGCCTTGGACCCTTCATTAGATAACCATCAAGTGTCTACTAAGTATATTGGTTCTGTAGAAGAAGCAGAAAAAAATCAAGGTAATTTATTTGAAATATCAATATTTAATATCAAATATATATACCTATACTTATTGGTTGTAGATTGACTTTGGACAGTAGGGAAAAACTAGTATGTAATTTATCTCTTGATTTTTTTTTTTTAAGTTGAGACAATAGTGGGATATAGTTTAGAGCAATGTATAGAAATATTAGTTTGGAGCTTGCTTTTGCCACTTACTAGGTGTGCAACCTTGTAAGGAAGATAGTTGTACCTGTAGTGGTGGGGTTGGGGGGGTGGGGAGTGATTTCTTGGCACAGTTCCAGTCCTGTGGAAATCATTCAAGAAATGAAAACTAATGTATATCTGATTTTAGCAGTTTATTTCTCAACACTAATGTCAAGCTCCATTTTAAGAGAGCAGAAAAAAATCTCATCGTGCATGTCTGTGGAGATTGTCTTTCAAGGGTTGCTTTGAAGTCTGAGTTTGAATATGTGTTTTAAAACATATGTTTATACTTGTATTCATTTTGTACTTATTTTAAGACAAAGCATCATACTCTAAATGCTAACTTGCCACAAAGCTCATCGGCCCCTTGGAATCTTATCCATAAAATGTTCGATAGAAAAAGAGTATGCTGTTTGTACGAAGGCACTTAGTAACTCTAGAGCCTATATCAGGGGTCCCCAACACCCGGGCCACAGACAGGTACTGGTACGTGGCCTGTTAGGAACCAGGCTGCACAGCAGGAGGTGAGCAGTGGGCGAATGAGCAAAGCTTCATCTGTATTTACAGTCACTCCCCATCGCTTGCATTACCACCTGAGCTCCACCTCCTGTCAGGTCAGTGGTGGCATTAGAGTCTCATAGGAGCACGAACCCTACTGTGAACTGCACATGTGAGGGATCTAGGTTGTGCGCTCCTTATGAGACTCTAATGCCTGGTGATCTGAGATGGAGCTGAGGCAGTGATGCTAGCGCTGGGGAGTGGCTGCAAATACAGACTATCATTAGCAGAGAGGTTTGACTTCACAGAGACCATAATAAATCAACTGCTTGCAGACTCATATCAAAACCCTGTCAGTGAATGGCAAGTGAAAACAAGCTCAGGGCTCCCACTGATTCTGCATTATGGTGAGTTGCATAATTATTTCATTATATATTACAGTGTAATAATAATAGAAATAAAGTGCACAATAAATGTAATGCACTTGAATCATCCCCAAACCATCCCCACCCTCCCACCCCCGGTCCATGGAAAAATTTTCTTTCACAAACCAGTCCCTGGTGCCAAAAAGGTTGGGAACCGCTAGCCTATATGATCAAGCTACCTTTGGTTTATGAGCTAGATTGTTGTTAAAATAGGATTTTAACAACCTTTTGTTACAACACAGCTTAAAGGAAACTGATTTGAATTAATATAGGTTAAGCTTTTCTCTTTGTTAGACCTCTACAAGCTACATCTTTATGTAGCTAGATTCTCAGTTAACAGTTAAATTGTGACTGACTCCCGTAAACCTTTCCTTTTCCAATTTAATGACTACACACAGCATGCCACCTCCTACTGATCAAATGAGAATCCCAACCAGAAACATCCTCTTTCCTCTTTTCTTCTTACTGTTAAGATTTATGGTATTAGAGGTCAAGTTTAGATTGAGATCACCTGGAAGAAGTACCAGATTCTTGGGAAACCTTTAATTTACATTGTTGCATTACAATACAGCGAAGCAAGTGAAGCAAGGAAAAGTTATTAATTATTTAATGTAATTTTATCTAATTCAGCTTTTGAATGAGAAATTTTAGTTTATTCTTGCTTTCAAAGGTAACTTTATCATTATTTAGCATTATTAAATTGCTATGTTTCTTTCAAAAAGTGGTAAAATCTACTGATAAAGATCTGTGATTAATTAAAAAGATTGTGTACGACTGCAGGATTACATAGCTGGGTCTTCTCTTCCTTCACATATACTAGAATTTGCAACATATTGCAGTGTTAGAAAGCTGCTTTGCCCAGAAGGTTGAGTCTCTTTTTATATAGCATGAGTTGGTGTATCTTGATTCATGTAGGTTTCACTTTGTGTTTTAAATATTTTGTGTTTATAAATATATATAAATATATATATTGCTGTTTCTTTAGAAAATATCCATATTTATGATCTCTGCTTTTTTGTTTTTAATATAGGTTTAACTGTGTTTGAAACTGGTCAGAAGAAAATAGAAAAGAGGAAAAAATTCAAAGAAAATGATGCATCTAATATTGATGGTTTCTTGGGACCGTGGGCAAAATATGTGGATGAAAAAGATGTAGCCAAACCTTCAGAAGTAAGCTGTTGTGTTTTTCATTGCCAATTCAGGTGTCTGCTATGTCTCTATGAAGGATACCTATATTAATAAACTTGAGGCTTCCTTAGAGAACCAAATGACTCATCAGAATTTCTCTGCCTTAGTTGAAAGAGAAAATACAATAATTCCTTTGTTTTTCTTTGGAATAATTTTTGTTTATATTTTTCTGATTTATTATCTTCCATACTTTTTAATTAAAATACAATATTGAACAATTTTTAATAAAAATCACCTTGATAATACTATTAAGGTGCTATGGTAGCTGATTTTCTGATGCCAGATATTCAGATAGTAATTACAGAATCAGCCTTTCTATGATTTTAGAATTCATGATGGGTTTTATTTATTATTTGAAAATTTTAACAAAGTAGTATGTCTATTTTTTTCATAATATTATGAAGTTTATAAAGTAAAACTATAAAACCCTACTTGCCCCTCTCCACCTCCTAATCCTACTGTCTCTATGAGCCAGTCACTGTTCTAGGTCGTAGGGATATAGCAGTGGAAAAGATTAAGAAAATCACATCCTCATGAAGCTTACATTCTAGCTGTATCTCACATCCAGTTATCTCAGTAATACATATATGCTGCTCTTTATTTATTCTGACTTCTCAGTTATTACAAGGATTTACTACTACCCCACCTTGCTTTTACTGCTTCTCCCACAAAGTTGTGTCACAAATCTGTAGTCACTGCTTATATCCTTATGACTATTAAAAGCTGTTTACTGAAAAAGAACATCATCTACTAAAATTCACTGTCTTTTCTGGTACTAGATTTTCTAATTGCCTCATCTTTTCACTTACATAATTAGCATAATACATCAAATTACTTTGTAGGTGTCCCAGAAGGATAGGTTTTGTATACAATGAGTTTAGAAGTATTAACTAGTACCCACTGTGTGTTTAGTGCCATTTTGTAGTCTGCCAAAGAGTTGAGATTGTTATCCTGGGAGACATACTTGCGGCTATTGCCTCACCAAAAAAGTGTGCCTCATTATAAAGAATTTATGACCAATGTTGGCCAGGATGGGGTTCTAGAACATCCATTTTAAAAGTTCACTCCTTAATTCCCTTAGGAAGAACAAAAAGAATTGGATGAAATTACAGCAAAGAGGCAGAAAAAAGGCAAACAGGAAGAAGAGAAACCTGGAGAGGAAAAGACAATCTTACATGGTAATATATTTTTTATGCCTCCTCATTTTTATGATAAACTTTCAGATATTAACTCTGTTCACATAATATATGTATTGCCTTTACTAATCAGCTGCTAGAATTCATTTTATTAAGAATTATATTGGACAGTTTGCATCCCAAAGAAACTACAGCAAACCTCTTCTATGTTCTAATTAAAGAGATAGCCACAGATGATTTTTTTTGAAGTGCTAATGAATTTTTTTTTAAAGGTAGATAAAGGAGATTATGGTTCACAGTCTGTTCTTTCCTAAGATAAAGTTGACTCTTTTTGATGTATAACTAGTCCCCCAGTCTTTTTTTTTTTTGCGGTACACAGGCCTCTCACTGTTGTGGCCTCTCCCGTTGCGGAGCACAGGCTCCGGATGCGCAGGCTCAGCGGCCATGGCTCACGGGCCCAGCCGCTCCGCGGCATGTGGGATCTTCCCGGACCGGGGCACGAACCCGTGTCCCCTGCATCGGCAGGCGGACTCTCAACCACTGCGCCACCAGGGAAGCCCTCCCCCAGTCATTTTAACCTTTTGTTTTTAACCCAAGCCAAATATTCTCCAGGTATGATCACAGTTCGTAACTGTTACTAAATTACACTTTAAAAGAATAAACTTTGTTTTTCATGTAAGTGGACTGGAGATTAAGATTCTCATACTTACTTTGATTTGTAGAAGGAAATGCATATTCACCAAAATAAATTATATTCTAAAGTCTACCTGGTTCATTAGTAACTAGTTATATTGGGGACTGGTTCATTAGTAACTAGTTATATTGGGGAAATTATGTAGTGACTACCAGACTAAAAGAATAATTCAGTTCTGATAGTATTGATTATTCTAATGTTATATCACTTATCAAATATATAGGTTTCACGAGGTCACGTTTAGCTTCTCAAGCTCCAGTTTTATCTCCAAGGAGTCTATTTAGT
Source organism: Delphinapterus leucas (assembly GCF_059928025.1). Classification (NCBI taxonomy): domain Eukaryota; kingdom Metazoa; phylum Chordata; class Mammalia; order Artiodactyla; family Monodontidae; genus Delphinapterus; species Delphinapterus leucas. The sequence continues at coordinate 47,750,588 of NC_143140.1, forward strand.
ACTGTGGTGCTTGTGGCCATAATAACAATAACAGCCAACATTTATTGAGTACTTACTCTGTGCAGCATGCTACTAAATGCTTTATATATACTATGTCATTTAATTCTCACATGTGACTTTATTGTATAATCTAGGTTGAAAGTAGAAAAGAGATTGGAAAAATAACCTGGAAGGACATAAAGGAGGAAAGCAGGGAAAAGGATAGTTGATATATATTTGTTTTAACTTCCTTCTTATCCTGTTTTGCTTCTGATTCTTTGCCAATGACTCACAAGGCCCAAGTATTATCTTTTCTTCTCTCGCTGTAATTGTACTGCAGTGGAGTCTTTGTATATGCCACTAAAATGTGTAACTGGATAAAGAAGTAAGAGCTTATGTAAAGATCTGATATTCTCTCGATATTTAGGGATTCTAAAATACTACCACTAATTGTAAATAATAGCTATGATTTCAGGCAGTTAAATTTTAGCTGACTCTTGGTTTTAACATCATCAGAGTATTTTTACCAAAACCTTGATACGCAACGATATCCCTATGAATAAAATGTTTGTTATTATTTTAAGAATGTAGATTTCATGACTGTGGCTTTTATTTGTTCACTGCTTTCTTTTGCCTTCTTGTTTCAGTTAAAGAAATGTATGACTATCAAGGCAGGTCCTATCTTCACATACCTCAGGATGTTGGTGTTAATCTGCGGTCACCTGTGCCACCTGAGAAGTGTTATCTTCCCAAAAAACAAATTCATGTGTGGTCCGGACACACAAAGGTAAGCAAATTGGTTGTTTTTGTTTGTTGTAATGTATAACAGTGACACCAGCATAACTTTTCAGCTATTGATGTGGGACATTCAATATTTCTAGTAAAGATGTAGAGAAGTCAAGATAGAACAGGGAGGTCAAACTGAATATAAACCGGAGTCAGACTCTGGCGGTACCAACACATATGAGTCACAAGTGAATACTCAGTCTTCAAGATCATCTGATTGGGCCGTGACATAAGCATTCATGATTCGGTGTCCTATCCCCTTATGGTAGCCCAGGCCTTCGCCTCCAAGTTCCTGCCATAATATTCTTCCTCTTGGGCACCAAGTCAGTGAGTAATGGGCTGGTACTAGCACAAAAGCCTCAATAATTTTACCTTAGCAATTAGAGTTATCACACTTCAAAGAAGATTAGATGCTCCCTGGTTTATACACTATGATATTCTTAAACTAATGCAGAGACAAGACACTTGAAAATTTTGATGTTAATATTCTTTGTCATCTGCACTGTTCCAACTGATAATTTCCAGCTCTTAGCAAAGAGCAAAGGTACTGAGTAAAAGAAGGAAGAGGAGTGAGGGCATTAGTAACATGATTGACCAAGAATTCCCTTGGGTGAGGAAGTCGGTAATGAAGGTTAAAAAAAAATCTTGAAAAGCTTAGCGTCCAAAGGGCTGCTCTTAGAATACTAACGAAGGTTATTCTAGGGTATGATTTTTAGAAAGAAGAAAAATAGTAAATTAGGTGGCTTAAAAATACACTGTCAAAAAAAAAAAAAAATACACTGTCTTTCCCTTCTGTTTAATTTTAGCTGAGATTTCAAATGCTTCTGACTGATAATTTTAATTCCTTTTTACAGGGCGTCAGTGCAGTCAGATTGTTTCCTCTCTCTGGCCATTTGTTGCTGTCTTGTTCCATGGACTGTAAAATTAAGGTGAGTTTTCAGTAACAGAGTAGGAGTGCTACAAAGCTAGCTAGTGCTTTGGTTAAATCTATTCGGTTATTATAGATAAATCTGGGTTTGTTAGGCAATTAGAGGCTAATTATTTTCTCTTAAGCCCTGTGAATGCAGCAGTTTATGAACTGCTTCCAAACACGTTGATTCAGATATGGCTTTGTGGTCCAATTGGCTAGGCTCTTTTTTTTTTTTTTTTAAGATTTTTAAAAATTTTTATTTATTATTTATTTTTTGGCCGCGTTGGGTCTTTGTTGCTATGCGCAGGCCTTCTCGAGTTGAGGTGAGTGAGGGCTACTCTTCGTTGCGGTGCACGGGCTCTAGGCGCACGGGCTTCAGTAGTTGTGGCACACAGGCTCAGTAGTTGTGGCTCACGGGCTCTAGAGCGCAGGCTCAGCAGTTGTGGTGCACGGGCTTAGTTGCTCCGTGGCATGTGGGATCCTCCCGGACCAGGGCGTGAACGCGTGTCCCCTGCATTGGCAGGTGGATTCCTAACCACTGCACCACCAGGGAGGCCCTTGGCTAGGCTCTTTGTAAGCTTAGATAGCTGATTAGGACATAATCAATCACATTGGCTTTAGGCACATAAATATTTAATCACCAATAATGCATTTTTATAGAGGTTTTAGATATCTGAGTTCATTTGTTCCTTAGTAGCTTAAAGGTAGAGAGGACATGTGATAGAAAACCCATTTTTAGAGAGCAGATAATGTAATTCACCATTTTTCTTCTAAATGCTAGGAGCAGAATTGCTCCCAGCCTCTTCTCACACTTTTTATAGTCTTGGGAAGGTCCAACTTTAGTTGATGTTCAGCTGTAGAATGTGTGGTAGAAAAACTCACTTGCCAACAATACATGTCAACTTGAATATGGGAAAGCCTTTTAAAAACTTAAATCTGGAAGCGTGGTTTTCATCTTTTTTATGTCTTCTGTGTCTGGATCATTATACTGGTCAATAAATATCAACCCTATAGTGCTCTTGAGTCTTGGAAAGTTGACTCATGAAAATTTTATTCTTTGTAAATAATTCATGGGTAGTAACAATATATAAAGGCAGCTTTTTTTGATGAGAGCAACCATTTAGGCATTTGCCTCAACTTAGTGGCTTAAAATGACAGGACAACAGTTTGGAGTAAAAAGACTTATTTCCTTTAACTTGCAGTTTATACAGACTATGTTAATTGAGATTAAGGTCTTCTGTTTGACCAGCATAGAATTTAATTTGTTCACGTCTGTAAACATTTATTAGGTACCTATTATGTGCAAAGGACTGAGGATGAAAAATTGTTTAGGGGCTTCCCTGGTGGCAAGGGGTTAAGAATCCTCCTGCCAATGCAGGGGACACGGTTTCAAGCCCTGGTCTGGGAAGATCCCACATGCGGCAGAGCAACTAAGCCTGTGAGCCACAACTACTGAGCCTGTGCTCTAGAACCCATAAGCCACAACTGCTGAGCCTGCGTGCCACAGCTACTGAAGCCCACATGCCTAGAGCTTGTGCTCGGCAACAAGAGAAGCCACCACAATGAGAAGCCCGCGTACCGCAACGAAGAGTAGCCCTGCTCACCGCAACTAGAGAAAGCCCACGTGCAGCAACAAAGACCCAGTGCAGTCATAAACAATAAATAGATAAGATAGATAAATAAAATTTTTAAAAAATTGTTTAGGCACTGTCCCTGCTCTTAAGGTGATTGTTTCGTTATGATGTAAATGATCATTGTAGAGGCAGATGCAAGGTATTCTGGTTTCAGAGAGGAAGCATACCTCAATAGGAAGGTAACTAAGTAAGCAGGGGAAGGGCACAGGGAGAGTATGTCTGAGAGGAGTAAATAGAATGAATCAGCTTGGTATGTGCTGAAAACCACAAGTGGTGTGACTGCTAGAGTCTAAAATCTGAGAGGCATAGAATGACTACAGTCAAGGCAAAGGACCAGGACCTGGGGTCCTTTCCTGGTATGCTATGGGAACTGAGACTTTATCCTGTAGGCACTGGGTGGCCAGGAAATGCTTTCTATTTTAGATCATTAGCAACACTGTCAAGGATTGGATTTGAGGCAGGCAAGAATAAAGGTAGTTTCAAAGCTATTGTATTAATTCACTTTAGATGTGATCAGAATTATGAACTTGTTGTATTTTAGTCTAGATTATCATTTTCATAACAGCTTTTATAAGTTAATACTTCAGAAAAGTTAAAAAAAAACCTTTCAGTACCAAAATGTTATAATATCATTTTAATAACATATAATTCTTTTAAAAGTAGTTCATAGTATTACATAAGTAGAAACTTTTCATCATAGAAAATATATCAAATACAGAAAAGAACAAGAAGAAAATGAAAACCACCTGTATAAGCTCCATCTAAGTTCTCTTGATTTCAGAGTTTAGCTTTAAAGTGTGTGTGTATGTGTGTGCACGTGCGTATGTGTGTAGTCCAAATAGTGCAAGTCACTAACAGCACTGAACAGTATGTTTAATGATATATAATGCCTTTGGTTAAATAACCTGTACACACACAGATATGCACATACATAGCTGGCATACGACTATTGTTAGTGATTCATAGTTGTCATTTTATCGAAGTCTTGTATTAAATTTAATGTTTCTGTGTGTTGTTTTTTCTCCAGCTATGGGAGGTTTATGGAGACAGGCGCTGTCTGCGAACATTTATTGGTAATACTTCTTTTCTCTCTGGCTATAAATCTGTTTGGAAAGACTTTTTAAACTACAGTAACAACATTAACAGTAATTTTACTACACTGATATGAAGGAAAGCCTTCATGGACTTGAGCTGAGTCTTGAAGGATGGGTAAGTCTCCCCATGTAGACAAAGAACTAGGAAGAGAGAGCAGCAGAAGCTAAAGCAAGAGTGGAATGAGAAAGCATACTGCTTTGAGGGAACCACTTATACTTCAGAATTGTTAGCCTGAGGGATATAGTAAGAGATGACAGTGGAGAAAAGCAGTAGAGGAGGGCAGAGTATGGAAGACCTTTAGACTGTCCTGGGGGCCCTTGGGAAGCCAACCACTGAACTGCTCTTGCAGGAAAGCAACGTGATCAGATTTGAAGTTTACAAAGATCACAGTGGCAGTATGGAGGATGCTTTGGTGGGGCAGGCCTGGAGGCAAGAAAGTGATTTACAAGGTTATTTCATTGGTCTGGATTAGAGATAATGAGAGCCTGAACTAAAGCAGCAGAGAGAGAGGAAAGAAACAATCAAGAGTTAGGGAAGAGATATGGGAACATATGTACATGTATAACTGGTTCACTTTGTTATAAAGCAGAAACTAACACACCATTGTAAAGCAGTTATACTCCAATAAAGATGTAAAAATAAATAAATAAATAAAAAATAAATTTTAAGATAGAAATTTTAAAAAAAGAGTTAAAACCAATGGGACTTGGTTAGCAAGTGAGTGATAAGAGTGAGGCAGGAATCTAGAGTGACTCTCAGGTGGCTGGAGGAATGGTGGTGCTACTCATCACAGGAAGATGATGAGATTTCAGACTAATGCAATTTGAGCTGCCTTTGAGATATTGAGATAAAAATGTCCAGTAAGCAATTAGATAGCCAGATGTTGAGCTTTGCAGAGAGGTTGGGAATTGGCAACAAAAACAGATAAAGAGATAAGGTTGAGAGAATTCCTTGAAGGAAAGAAAGCCAAAAAGAGGACAGCCTTGTTGGTAGATACTAGTTTATTGTCTTTGTCAGATTTTGTGTGAAGGCTAGTTATGTTTTGAAATTTAACTGTACCAAACTGAAATGGTATTTGTGTGAATTATATTGGCTCTGTTTTTAGATTTAAGTGGGGGTCCATTTGCCAGTGCTTTGTTACGATTTTAGGGCCTCACTGCACAAATGCGGCCCGAGATGCCAGGGCAGCCCAGAAGACTTGTGGGAAGGCTCTCAGCAGTGTACAGGGAACAAAATGTCTCCTGCGACATAGGGGATTTGATCTCCATCTGTCTCCCCTGCACTGGCAGTTTTTCAGTGGAAAACTGAAAATTTCCTACTTAGAAAGATGATAGCAGCTCTGACTGGGACTCCTGCTGTACAAAAGAATGCCTAATTGCCATGACTGGAGGTCATCGGTGGTAGTGGTTCAGGACCCCTGAGTACGGCTGACAATTTGTGCCATGCACATTTTGCACAATTGTGCTTGGCAGTCTTTGTCATGGTGGGATGGTAAAAAGTAGGAAAGTTTCTGCTTTCATTTAATCATATTTTATTTGCCTCTGTAACTTTCAGAAGAATTCACTGGTCAGGCAAGATTGATTTCCAAGGAAAGCACCTTAACATTATTGTCAAATGCCATTTTAAAACTAAATAATAGTTAATATTTGTTTTCAAAAAGGTTTAGTCTCTGAGATTCTGAATCCATTTCTGTGAAATTCGGGAATGTGATCACAGAAATAGACAATTATTGAACAAAGGCCACAACTTCATGAACCTTAGGTTTAGGTCACTTTGTTTTCACTTCCAGCTTGGCAAGTAATCTCAGAGTGAACTTTCAAATCGTCACCAGCCATTTCTCTTTCATTGGCAATAAATGGACTATTATGTTTCCTTAAATTCTTTTGACTGTTTAGTCATCAGCTGTATGTATAACATGTTAAGAGAGTGCATGAGAGACTTTTTAAAACAAAGTTACATCTTTTCTTTTGGTTCTTACCTAAATTTTATGCATCAGAATCACCAGAGGAGCTTTTCAAAGGGGAAAAAAACCACCTACATTCCCAAGCCCACACATAACATATTCTGAGTCAGTAAATCAGCATGTGGGGTTCCAGTGATTTTGACTCACAGCGTGGCTTGAAAAATACTGTTTAATGCTGTTTCTCTTATGGTGCTTATATTTTAAAAGAACATACTTCACCTCACCTCCATTTCTATTGTCTCTGCCTTTAGGTCACAGTAAAGCTGTTAGGGACATCTGCTTTAATACTGCAGGAACACAGTTCCTCAGTGCAGCTTATGACAGGTATCTTAAGCTCTGGGACACTGAGACAGGTAAGAGCTCACTTATACTAACATCTATTTACCTTATAAATTAGTGTTTTTAAATGAAACAATGTGAGTGGTCTTCTGTGGTAAAATGGTACCTTCCCTAACTGCTGATTCTCATATCATTGACTATTAGCTAATATCCCAAAATGTTTGTAGAGTTGAAACTCAGCTATATAAGTAGCTCTTTTACTATGAAATTTCTTTTCCACCAAATATTTACAATTTATAAAGCAAATATATTGATAGACAAGGAAATTTAAAAATTTCCGTAGACTATTTAATTGATCTTTTTGTTCCCCTACATAACCTAGCACACTGCACTGCACAACACAGAAGCACAATAAATACCTGATGAGCAGAATTAAATTTAATTGCCCCAATTGGTTAAAATGTAGGTCTAAACTTCCATGGAAAGATTGGTTTTATATATTCACAGACATATTGATTACATCAGCACGCTGTGGCTAGTATAATTTTATATAATTAGACAACCATCTTTCATCCTACTGAGTTTTAAGGATAAAGAAAATAGGTAATAGTAGAACACTGTCTACCAGGCATTGTACTAAGTGCTTATATTGCAGTATCTTGGTCAATCCTTAAAATATCACTATGAGATTAAATACTATTATTGTTATAGATGAGGAAACTGAGGCTTAAGAGGTAACTTTTCTAGGGTCACACAGCTAGTAATGGTCGAATTGGGTTCAAACCAAGGTCTCTGTAATGCCAAAGCCCATACTCTTAACCTCTTTGGCAGTGGTCCTCAACTCTAGCTGCATTTTTTTAAATAAATTTATTTATTCATTCATTTATTTAATTTTTGGCTGCACTGGGTCTTCGCCACTGCACGCGGGCCTTCCCTAGCTGCAGTGAGCGGGCCTCTCATTGCGGTGGCCTCTCCCGCTGCAGAGCACAGGCTCTAGGCACGCGGGCTTCAGTAGCTGTGGCTCGCAGGCTCCAGAGCGCAGGCTCAGCAGTTGTGGCGCACGGGTTTAGTTGCTCCGTGGCATGTGGGATCCCCCCGGACCAGGGCTCGAACCCGTGTCCCCTACATTGGCAGGCGGATTCTCAACCACTGCGCCACCAGGGAAGCCCCTCTAGCTGCATATTGTAATCACCTGGAGAACTTTATCTGCTCTGCAATTGATGATACAGATACTTTTGAATATACTTTTTTTTTTGCGGTACGCGGGCCTCTCACTGTTGTGGCCTCTCCCTTTGCGGAGTACAGGCTCCGGATGCGCAGGCTCAGCGGCCATGGCTCACGGGCCCAGCCGCTCCGCGGCACGTGGGATCTTCCCGGACCAGGGCATGAACCCGTGTCCCCTGCATCGGCAGGCGGACTCTCAACCACTGCACCACCAGGGAAGCCCCTTGAATATACTATTTTTAATCATTAAAAATCCTTGAAAAGGAACAATGTAGTTTACAGTAAAGAACAAGTAGGTTGCCATTCCTCAAAATTTATTAGCAAATGATCTCTAGATCTTAATCCCAGGGTTATCTTTAAATGGTCAAATTTATTTTACCTACTTTAACTTGGGTCTTTGGTTTTAGGACAGTGTATATCAAGATTTACAAACCGAAAAGTACCCTATTGTGTCAAATTTAATCCTGATGAAGATAAGCAAAATCTCTTTGTGGCTGGGATGTCTGATAAAAAGATTGTGCAAGTAAGTAAGTCTTTTCACAATATTTTTATTAAGATTCCTGAGCTTTACACTGTATGAGGGGCTAGAATAAGGAATATTAACTTGTTTAATGTTTGCTACTTCTAGGGAGTGCTGATGTTCTAGTCTTGGAAGCAGTGAATCTATAAAAACACGATTTTGGAGATCTTTTTTCCTTCTCCATTTTCCACAGTTATGATCTTTGTTTTCATAAATCTGCTCTTTGCCATTTCTCTTATTTGATATACAGTGGGACATTCGAAGTGGAGAAATTGTACAGGAATATGATCGGCATTTGGGAGCTGTCAACACCATTGTTTTTGTTGATGAGAATAGGAGATTTGTGAGCACATCTGATGATAAGAGCCTAAGAGTTTGGGAATGGTGAGTTTTTATCAGTAGAAAATCTAATTAATATAAAGCAAACAATTTAAAATTTTGTAGTGAAAGGCTTTCAATTTGAATATTTTCACAACTGTGATCTCTGGCCTGTCAGTCAAACTGGTTTAACTATTTAGGTATCCAGAAAATGAAAATAAAAATTTAAACATGCTACTTTTCATAGTCTTTAGATAATCTATCTAAAGAATATGTATTTTGAGTCCTTTTTCTTGCACTAGTAAAAAAGCTTATATAGTGCCATCTTACATTCTTTATTAGGTATCTTATTCATCTTTGCAAAATGACTGACGAAAAGTAGGGGTCACACACGTATAGACTGTATTGCTTATGCTAGGGATTGAACATAACATCCTAGCCTTAGAACCAACCCAAAGAAAATATTTTTAAAATCTCTTAATTTTTTAAATGTCTGCATTTTGATTATTCAGTACTGAAAATTGCCCCATGTCATCACCCCTGTGTCCTGCTGTTCATAGCCCATAATGTTTTACTTGTAAAGTATAATCAGAATATATTGCTTAATTTTGCTTTCCTAGAGAAAAAAACACTTTTCTAAAGTCAAGAAATACTAAAGCTAATTTCACTAAGTATCTATCATAGATCATGTTTTATAGTTGATTTTCAAAGCAATGCATAATAATCTTTTTGTTAAGAGTTAATGTTTGGTTGGAACCCAGCTTGTTTTGATAGTCAATGATAAGGCACAACTCAACTGTGGTTACAGCCTTGCGGGGACTAGAAACTATCTCCCTACCCCCAGAAGTTGTTCAGCTGTAGGAAGTGAGAAGCCTTGAACTACAGGCAGTAGTTTCCTCCTGAAACTGAGTCTGTTTGGGGACCTGAGCACGTCCCTAACCATTGTCAGGACAGTTTGGGTAATTGAAGATTTAATGTAATTTAACTGCTGTTTCTCCCATCACCAGTATACCCCTCCAAATTACCCCCAATTAATGGAGAGTTGACTGTACTTTATACATAGTCATTCTTAATGTCCATGGTTTGAGACTATCTTATAACTAAGATCTCTTCTACTTCAGAAATGATGTTACATGCAGAGGACCTGATAAGGATATAGTTTTATATGAGCCATATAGACCATTTGCACAACAAGCTAGATAGTTTAGTGTACATATAGCTGTTTTGTTTTATGTACTTTACCAGTTTGATTATACTTAAACTTTCAGGTGTTTCTATCAGATATTTTCGGCTCCATTTGAAAATGTGAAGTAGTATAAAAGAAACTGGTAAATGTTTGAATGATGCACCAGTTACAGGGCTTTTAGAACACTTGTGTATGTTTTCTAAATTAGAGCATCGGTCAGTAAAATATTTTGATTAAATGATCATGTTTCTTTTTTTTCCTTCTCAGAGCTTAAGAAATACTCCTAAGACTCATGATACTGTTTCATTATAAATGATGACATCCTGTAGATTTTAGTTTAACTCTCACTTGCTATTAGAGCCTTCCTAACCAATCCTCACATGAGATTAGGCATCTTCTCTATTATCCCACAGACAACCCTTTGCTTCTCACAGCTTTTTTAGTTCTTGCTTATTTATTCTCTTCCCTGATGAGTTTTTTTATTTTTAATTTTTTTTGAAGTATAGTTGATTTACAGTGTTGCATCCTGACGAGTTCTTAATCATGAGAGAAAGAACTGTGTCAGTCAAATTCTCCATCTGTCTTCAACACCAGCACAGTGCCTGGCATGTAGTATGCACTGAATATCTAAGGAACTCATTGTCATAATTATTAATGATGTTACATTTATTGAGCTCTTTCTATGTCCCAAGCACACTAAGCATTTTACATGAACTATTTCATTTAATGGGCAAGTGATCTTACAAGATAGGTGTATTTCCTATTCCTGTTTTACAGATAAGGAAACTGAGACAGATTAAGTAATTTGCCCAAGGTTCCACAAGAAACGAAAGAGCCAGAATTCAAACTCAGATCAAACTGATTCCAAAGATTTTTTTGTTTTTTTTTATAAATTTACTTATTTATTTATTTTTGGCTGCGTTGGGTCTCCGTTGCTGCGCGCAGTCTTTCTCTACTTGCGACGAGCGGGGGCTACCCTTTGTTGTGGTGCGCAGGCTTCTCATTGCGGTGGCTTCTCTTGTTATGGAGCATGGGCTGTAGGCGCACGGGCTTCAGTAGTTGTGGCACACGGGCTTAGTTGCTCCGCAGCAAGTGGGATCTTCCCAGACCAGGGCTCGAACCCGTGTCCCCTGCATTGGCAGGCAGATTCTTAACCACTGCGCCACCAGGGAAGCCACTCCAAAGATTTTTCTTTTTCTTTTTTTCTCCCCAGTTTTATTGAGGTATAATTAAAACTGAGGTATAAATAAAATTGTAATGTATTTAAAGTGTACAACATAATTATTTGATATACGTATATGGTGTGAAATAATTCATTAACCCTTAATTAACATATCCATCACCTCACATATTTACTTTTTTGTTTGGTGAGAACACTTACGTTCTACTCTCCTAGCAAATTTCAATTATGCGATACAGTATTATCAACTATAGCCACCATGGTGTATACACTAGAACCTCAGACCTTATTAATCTTACAGATAAAAGTTTGTACCCTTTTACTAGCTTTGCCTAATTCCCTGCCCACCCCTCCACCCAGCCCCTGGCAGCCACTATTCCACTCTCTATTTTTATGAGTTTGACTTTTTTTTTTAAAGACTGCACAAATAAGTGATACCATGCAGTATTTGTCTGACTTATTTCACTTAGCGTAACACCTACCCTCCAGGTTCACCCAAAGGAACCTTGGTTTTCTTAAACAATACTATACAAACTAAGACTATTATACAGTTTTAAAGAAGAACAGAGATTGTAATTAGATATTGAGCATCCTGTGGTATCCTAATTGCCTAAATTCTAAATTCATGAGATATTATAGGCATGTTTTCTCCCAAAGGCATTTATTTTTCTTAAAATGTTTTTAAAAGAAAATTTTACAGTGGTTGGCACAAATGTCTTTTATTTTTAAAATTTCATAGGTTTTTGTTAGGTTTTTTTTTTGTTTTTTTGATGATCTCATTTCCAGACTGAAGATTATTTGTAACATAAGTTACTAGCTTATTATACTGATTTACAATTTCTAATTAGAATATAGTATTATGTTTATTAAATAGAACTATGCCTAGCATTTTTACTAGCAATTATGAAGTTCACAGGTGTTCAGATTCTTTTCATGTTATAGAGCTCATTGCACCAAGAGTCCTTGAAGTAAGGGATCTGTTTAAATTTTAGTAAACCATTGATTGATATGAACCTGAACTATCATTAACTTTAGAAAATGCTCTTATTTTTTAATTCATGTTATAAAATTATCAGCCACTAATAATGAGAAGGGAAAAGTAGTTGAACCTTTTTAAGGTTGAGGCTCTTCTCAATACATTTGGGTCATTCATTCTGAATGTCAGTTCTCACTGGTAGCTTAGAGGTATTAAAGGGTTGGAGATTTGATAAATGATACTGTTCTTCAGGTTATACCTGAAAATGTTTTCCTCCAACCAAGACTCTGATAGTTTTTTCCAATCATTTGCTTCTTCTTCCGGGTTGATAGATAGATGGTTAGAGAAGATGCTTACTTAAAAGGCAAATTATTATTATTGTTATTGTTCTAATTAATCAAAGTCTTTGAACTTGAACCATGGTTTGAAATTGAAATTGGTGCTTTATAGTCTGTATTATTCATCAGATTACATTTCCCACACATTACTCTATAAAAAACAATTCTGATGTCTCATGGTCTCTGAAGGACCAAAATCCTTCAGAATTAGTAAAGAATTTTTTATCATGGAGAATATTAAAAATGAAAAGACACTTAGAATTTTGGATGGGTCTAGATTTAGGTGACTAGTTTTGGATTTTTGTTGTTTTTGTTTTATCTTTTGTATCACTCACAAGAAAAATATTTTAATGCTTTTTCTCCTACACTGTACACATTTGGAATACTTTACAAATAAGCTGAAAATAGAAGATGTCCAGGTACCAAGCACTTAATCTACCTTACCCATCCCTTACCCATCTGGATGGGCTCGACCTGCTTGCAGATCCCTGTACATCTTTGCCTACCATCTATCTGCTTGCATTGCTGAAAGCTCTTTAGCACTCTCACCTGCTTGCAGAGTAACAAGTTATGGTTGACTGGCAGGTAAAATAAGAATATTTCCCTGTAGGTTTGCCTCAGACATCTTGCTTCTGGCTACCGTGGTACATTTTTAGATGAGTTCATTATTAACTTATAGTAACAGATTTTTTTTTAACATAAAGGCCAAAGTTTAAATCAAATAGAGATAGAAAACTAAATCACTGACACTTGTAATTATCATGGAAAGTCATTTGTAAAGTAAAAGCTTTATAATAATCAATAGAATGTCATTTTGTGGTTTTCCTTCTTCCAGGAAGTTTCATGAAAGGTTTATTAAATATATAATTTCGAGAGCATCTCTTTTGTTTCAGAGATTATTATTCTAAAAGTACTTTTAGAAATTACTATGCTGATATGCTATTTTTAATTTTTAGGGATATCCCTGTGGATTTCAAGTATATAGCAGAACCCAGCATGCACTCAATGCCTGCAGTGACTTTGTCTCCAAATGGTAAGTTAGTAGATAGTGTTTTTAAATGAGCTCTGTTTTCAAAAGAGCCTTGGCCATTCCCTCCTAGGGGAAGTGTGTCACAGTGCCATACTTATATAAGGAAATCTTTTCAATATTAGAAATAATCACTGGTTTTCATGTGTGAGTCACCTCACCCATTCTCTTGTTATTTTTAAAAGGTAAATATAAAAGAAATGATGATTTGCAACTAACATTGCCCGAGCATCTAAGGATTTCCATCTGAGAATCAGGATTTGTTTTTTTATATATAATTACCTTCTAACAGAATCATGTTCAACAGCTCAGTGATTTATTGTGAGCTCTTTTTCTTTCAGAGAATAGGAAATTTTGTTCTGGTTCCTCATAGAAAACACCTTAGCAATTTACTGTAAAAGATTTTTTCAGGCAAAAATTAAAAAGATAAGTCTAATACTGTTTTCTATTTAATAATTCATTGCCTTCTAAGTACAAGTACTACAGATATACTGATATAATTCTACATGATGATATTAAAGTGGAGAATCCGATATTTGGGCAGCATTGTGAACTCAGTAGCTACTGTGAGTATAGAGCAAGGAAGAGGGGACAAGAAAGAGTTTGCTTTTCTAGTCGGGGCATCTGCCACAGGCAAATCAGTGATATTTGTCAAATGCCCTATGATTTTTATGAGAAGAGCAACCTCACTGGGTGCTGTTCTGATAATCACTATATTGTATACAGTCACATTTGTCACTGTGCACCTGAATTTCATATAGTGTATTTTTAAACCATCCATTACAAATACTGTGCCCATCTTGAACAAGGCCATTTACCCAGTCAGACTGTGAGCATTGTTAGAGTCATCCCTTAGTTAATCATGTTTACAACTATATAGGATGTAAAGATACTGCAGTTAACACTCTAATGGCTTTGGTGAATCCTGCGTAGATAAAAGCAAGGTGGCCCAAATTGAAAAATGGGCAGAAGACCTAAATAGACATTTATCCAAAGAAGACATACAGATGGCCAGTAGGCACATGAAAAGATGCTCATCATTGCTAATTAGAGAAATGCAAACCAAAACTACAATGAGGTACCACCTCACACCAGTCAGAATGGCTGTCTTTAAAAAGTCTACAAATAATAAATGCTAGAGAGGGTGTGGAGAAAAGGGAACCCTCTTACACTGCTGGTGGGAATGTAAATTGGTGTAGCCACTAAGGAAAACAGTATGGAGTTCCTCAAAAAACTAAAAATAGAGTTGCCATATGATTCAGCAATCCCATTCCTGGGCATTTAACCAGAGAAAACTATAATTCAAAAAGATACATGCACCCTTAGTTCATAGCAGCACTATTTACAATAGCCAAGACATGGAAACAACCTAAATGTCCACTGACAGATGAATGGATAAAGAAGATGTGGTACATATATACAATGGAATGCTACTCAGCCATAAAAAAGAATGAAATAATGCCATTTACAGCACAATGGATGGACCTAGAGATTATCATACTAAGTGGAGTAAGCCAGAAAGAGAAAGACAAACACCATATGATTTCACTTATATGTGGAATCTAAAATACAACACAAATGAACATATCTATGAAACAGAAACAGACTTAACACATATAGAGAACAGACTTGTGGTGGCTGGGGGAGGGGGGAGGGGAGGTGGGGAAGGGGAGGTGGGGGGAGGGGAGGTGGGGGAGGGGGAACTGGGAATCTGGGATGAGCAGATGCAAACTATTATATACAAAATGGATAAACAACAAGGTCCTACTGTATAGCACTGGGAACTATATTCAATATCCTGTGATAAACCAGAATAGAAAAGAATATAAAAAGAATATATATCTGTATAACTGAGTCACTTTGCTATACAACAGAAATTAAACACAACATTGTAAATCAACTATACTTCAATAAAAAATTTTTTTAAAAACAAGTGTGGCCCACAACAACAGTTACTAGAATTTTTTTAGTCATATCTTTCTTTGTACAGTTTTATTTAATAATCCTAGGTTTTCTCACCTGGAGTTTATCCTTCCTCTTTCCATAATTAACATAAATAAGTCTCTTTCTCTCCATGGTTCTACTGTTTATACTTACTACAAATTAATTTCATTTCATAAAATTTAGTTTTATTAACGCTAAACTCAGAGTTTTTGTATATCCTAATTTAAACAAACAAAAAAGCTTTTATAGGAAAAGTGCTAAATGATATAAGATTGTATGAGCAAAATCCAAATACCTCTCACCAGCAACAAATTTGTAACACTTTACAGGTGGTATGGTAAATTAATTTTCCTACTATTATGAAGTAGTTGGGAATAAAATAATATTAATGATTGAACATATTTAAATAAAGTCTTTTTAAAATTTTCAGTCTTCCTCTAAAATGTCTCATTTATTGAATTTACAGGGAAATGGCTAGCGTGCCAATCAATGGACAACCAAATCTTAATTTTTGGAGCACAGAACAGATTTAGATTAAATAAGAAAAAAATTTTTAAGGGCCATATGGTAGCAGGCTATGCTTGTCAGGTAGACTTTTCACCAGACATGAGGTAAGTTTAAACCTTTTCATGTATTCCTATATTCATATATAATGATATAAACTACTGCTGTACAAATAACACTGTACAAATCACTTTTATATATGTAATTGTATGAGAATTGTTCAGATTGTCAAAATGCCAGATAAAAGGCAAGAACAAATTAAGACAGCTACATTTGGCTTTTTTTTAAAGTTCTTTAGTCTGTCTCTTTATATTGTTTAGTTCTGTGCCCTTTAACCACATAATGAATCCCTGTCTTTATAGGCTATGTCCTACTTTCTTTCTGCGTTTCTAAGCAAGGCTGGAAGGACTGTAATCTCTATATTGCTGTGATTGAATGAGCACCAGAAGAATTAATCCTGTATTATAGGGTTGAAGTTAACAGTTTCACTACAGCTTTTCTGTGCTGAAACCTCAAATCCATCTTCTGGTCACACTAGATTTCTGAAGCCTACAGCCTTCCTAAGAGTGAAACTCTGCATTCATTCCCCTATTGTTAGCTAAAATATATGGGTATCACTAATTTAGAAATCCCTATAAACTTGTATGTTTAACCTGGTAATTGGGATTTAGACTCCTACCTCTGAGTGAATCTTGGATATATTCAGAAGCTGTTGGAGCCAAAAATAATTATGAAGGTGGTAGAGTCCACTATAGTTGAATGGGTCTACATGTGTTTGCTGGCTCTGTATGAAATTGGTTCCCTTACACTGTTTCTGACTGTCTAGAGAGTGATTGTGATACCACATTCACTGTGGCCCCTGGCTCTCCCAATCTTCCAAGTTAAAAATAATTTTTCACTCTTAGATTGGTCACTCAGTGGGGAGGTTTTCTGATAGAAGTTTAAATTATAGACTGCTTTATACTCTACCTTATTATTCTAAGTATTATATAATCACGGTGATTTTTTTACGTTAAGGTGAAAAAGATAAATTATTTCTCTGTTCCTCACCCACTTTACCAGTTGAAGGTGTTTGAATAATTTGAATTTATTTTTCTTCTCATTATAGCTATGTGATTTCAGGAGATGGAAATGGAAAATTAAACATCTGGGACTGGAAGACCACAAAACTCTACAGTAGATTCAAAGCTCATGATAAAGTGTGTATAGGTGCAGTGTGGCATCCTCATGAAACATCTAAAGTCATAACTTGTGGTTGGGATGGTCTCATTAAATTGTGGGATTAATGGGATTAATCCTTATACTATCTGGGATCATTTTTGATCCAATATCATATTTAACTATATTTAATTATTAAATGTGTTAAATGACAACTTGATTTACAGATTATGATTTTCTTACGTGGCCTTATGAAGTTGAACCATTGTTTAAAAAGAAAAAAACTTTGTAAATTTGGCTCATATAATTTCATTGGCAACTTCATTTTGTTCTTTATAGATGTTATTTATACAGAGAATGACCATTAACTTTATATTTGACAAGTAGTTATTTTTGGCAGGCAGTTTGGGTTTACCCCCATGACGTACTGAAAGGATCCCTTTAGAGCTAAGAAGGAATCCCTAGTGGATTACCTCTTCAACAAAAAGGGAAGAACAGGGATGGTATAATTTAACGTGAATCTGAAAGAAGGATAAAACCACCCACAGTTACTGTTCCCATTATTTTCAGTGGGTCAAGTTCTAATCTTTCGGATTCACGAGTTCCACTATTTTTTATGACATATGTTGTGTCTGTTTAGTTGTAAGCCAGCAATCTTCTCTGACTGCAGCATTCCTCTAATTATTAAACAATGTAAAATAAAAATCAGTCCAGAGTTCTTTTCTTGACTTTCTTCCTGATCAGTATAGACAGGATTGTATATAATTAGAGAATTACATTATTTTTGAAGATGGAACTCAAGAGGATGAATCAAGACTTTGAACTGTATTTGTATTTACTGTCCAATAAAGACCTGGCTACACTTTCAAAAATCAGGGTCTCCTAGGTCACTCACCTCTTCACTGTTGTTACTACTGAAATACTCCTCATAGGAGATTGGATGTGAGGACATAGTTCAAAATGTCAACTTGTAATTTCTTTGAAGCTGTATGTTTTATCTATTAAAATTAATCTGATTTTTTTATGAATATATTCAATAAAACTTTTTAAGATTAGAAAAATTTTAAACTTCTTTCCAAATCTTTGGGTAAAATTGACACTCCAGAAAGATGGCTAAGTTTCCCAGTTTGAGAAGCAGGGACTGTGATTGGTTAAAAAAATTTTTTTTCAACTTCAGATTGTGAACTCAAGATAGCCTCTTAAATATAGTAACCAAGAGCACTTTAGTTTGACGAGACATTTCTCCTGTTTTTTTACAAATCTATGTTAGATGTTTGAATGTAGTGTGAAATATTTCAATACCATGCTGTAAAAGATTGGTTCATAGCTGCTCAGAGTGCTGACTTGGAGACCAGAATCATGTTGAGTGTTGATATCCTAGGAACATCATTAGCTCTGAGTCCTGTGCTATCAAGAGCAGTTCATGCTCCATACCCTTAGAACTTCCATTTTTAAACATTAAATTTAAAAAGACCTGGTATAGATGACCAGGTGCTATAGCCACATATAAATAAATTTCAAAGAAGAAAATAGAAAAAGAGAATAAAAGTGGTAGAGATGTATTTTTGGACACACAGGCACTCAAAGAAATAAGAATACACTGCCTGGCTGCTGTTATTTCTATTTCTTTATCTGCTGGGAAGGGTGCCTACCATTTCCTGGAGAGGAAAAAGTTCAGACAGGAGCTTTTCTTTAGTCCCAACCACTGGTTTTAACAAATGTGAATTACTGAAATATGATGGGACAAAAAGTTAATCATACATTTGAACTATCTTGTTCAGCACCAGTATTGTGTATGTTACAAATCATAATTTCAAAATATGGGTTTACTTCATTGTGTTTCTAACTGTTTCTAAACTAAGGAACTGTATATAAAAGCTGTCGCTTTTTTTAAAAGACTGTATTTTTAAATAAAGCACTTTTGTAGAAAGTGTTATCAAAATTTTCGTTCTTAGTCTCCTTTTAAGTCTTAACTCTGAGACACTAAACCATTTGCATATTTTAAATGGGTCATTTTGATTTTCTGGGGAGAAATGCTTTAAAGGTGAGTATAGTATATTAATGGGTTTATTCTAAATAAATGACAAAAATACAGGGCAGTGTCCTCAGAGCACATAGATTAAGTTTAACACAGTCCATATTTATTCACTTGGTGCCACTGAGTCATGATTGCATCCATTTTAGAGTATACAAATGAATGGGGTCTTTTCCAGCATAAGAAAGTTTACAGATGATGTTATGACTGGAATTAAGTGGTTACCATCTGGCTCCTTTTCCTCACTGCAACCCTTTTGTCATACCCAGGACAGATTTCCTTCCTAAAAGTTAGAATAAAAGTGATGCTTTAGTGAAGGTTTAATGAATATTTCAATACTGAAGCACAGGCTGAGAATATGTTGTCCTAAATAGGGAGCCCGTTTTAAGATAAGGAACAGGGCGTAGCCTCAAACAGGCACTTCTCTAAGTAGAACAGTACAGAGTGATTTTTGAGGATACATTGTGAGGCTGGTTGATGTCCTTAGCATGTTTATTAATTACCTGGAAGAAAACATGGACAATGAAATAGCAAACCCTTGGATGGTAGCTGTAAGAATTGTAACACTAGCAACAATTATAGAGACTCTACTTGAAGAATACTGTTTCTCAGAGTGTAGACTGAGAACCACCTGGAGATGGTGTCACTTACTGAGATACAGAATTCAGAAGAAAGTAGTGGTTGGTTAAGGAAACCATAATGAATTCAGGTATGGAGAAGGGAAGTGTGAAGTGCCATCCAGGCCAAAATATCCATCAGCAGTATTAACTTTGGGTCTCAAAGTGAGACCTAGGGAACACATGCTATATTTCATCAAAGATGCAGGTTTTTCACATTTTTAACATCTCTGAAATAGGGCTATGTCTTAAAATCAATGATGTGTCATAGTTTAATTGGTGGCATTCTTTCTTAATGGATCATGAAATAACTGATGAAATACAGTGTAAACAAGGCAATTACTAAGGGACCTAAGAAGAAGAAGAGAAGATCCAGGGGAAAGAAGATTCCATCTTAGCAGCTGGTTCAAAATTCATGTTATCAAATATTTATTTGATCAGTGGGTAAATAAAGTGAATGAACTAGCAAAAGACTGCAATTTTACAAATACTATATATTCATTCCCTGGTTCAAAGTCAGCACTTTTAGTAAGTTCCCCAGATGATATGCACACGAAGAATGAGAATTAGTGGAGTCTGAGTTTATCTTGAGTATTTCAGAAGCTACACTGTTTAGAGTGTGTAAACTCAGAGAAATTTAGCTAACCAAAAATATGTACACGTGTGTGTATGTGTGTGCATGTATTTACATGCATGTATGTGAATATGATATACATTTTACATGTTTATATGTACACCTTCCATGTTCAAAGTCACTTTAATAATTGTAGAAACAATTTTCTCAATCTAAACACTGAAATTTTTTTTTTTTTTTTTTTTTAAACACTGAAATTTTATCTGAAACTTAAGTCACAACTTGCAGCCAGAGTCCTTAGAGCGGCTTTATTTTTAGTGACAAAGTGATAACTCCTTTGCTTTTACAGCTTCCTATAACTGCAATAACTGTCTTCAGATGATTTTTTAGCTCCCCACATCCTACTCTCCAACCTTCAGCATTTTTGAGATCTGAGGGACTAACTCAAATCTCAAACATTTTGTATTTAAGTATGTGTTCTAGTATAGCACTAACAGAAATACATGAGCCATATATATAATTTTTAATTTTCTAATGGCCACATTAAAAAGGGGATATTAATATAAATAATATATGATCCAAAATATTCTTTCAACATTCAATTATTTTTTAAATTAATATTTTACTTTTCTCATACTAAGTCAGATCTGGTGTGTATTTTACACTTAACAGCACATCTCAATGCAGACACTAAATTTTCATCAAATATTTTATCTGTTTCACACAAAGTAGATTTACATGCCTAAGTTGTTCCAAACAGACCTACTAAGAGTTTTCTAATAATTGAATCAAGTATAAGTTTTTAACTTAATTAAAAGTAAATAGAATTTAAAATTCATCTCCTCAGTCATACTAGCCACATGCTAGGTGCTCAGTAGCAACATGTGGCTGCTGGTTACCATACTGTCCATACAATTCTAGTACCACTTTTTACACACAGTGGCTCAAATACCCAGCTTTACTGCTTCATCTTCTGAAAGACATTTTAAGGTTCAAAACTACTCATAAGATGTCTTATTTAAACAATATAAATGTTCATATTTTTCTGTACTACATTTTGGACAGTTTCCTCAGGTTTATCTTCCAGTTCACTTTTACAGTCTCTTCAGCTGTGTCTAATCTGTTTAATTCATTAAACTCATTCCAGTGACTATTTTTCCTTTGTGGTAGGTCTATTTGTACTTTTTTATATCTACCTGTTCTTCATGTCTTATTTTTTATGGTTTCTATATAGTCTTTTATGCCTTTAATCACATCTAATAATTTATATTATACTTTCTTTAAGATTGTTATTCTGTTATCGCAAATTCTTGGACTGAAAATCCCAGTGTATAATGTGTCTGTTAACTCTATCTCATGGTGGGCCATTTCCTTGTCAGTTGTAATTTTTTATTAGGAGTTCATCTTACGTGGGTCTTGTTTTTTGGAGGAAATACTTCGTAGTCCAAGCTGAAGGGTCCCTTTGAGTGGTTTTACATTTGCTTCTGCCATGCACCCCTGAGACATCACCCCCTAGAACCAGTTTTATATCTAAATTTTTCAGCTTATGGATTTCTTAACCACGTGACTATGGATTCAACTCTTTAAACAGGCTGAAGTTTTCAAATTCTCATGAGAAAATTTGATTTTCTCCAGAGCTATAGCAAGGGTAGACTTCCTTGTGCTCGGAGGAAGGGGGATAGGGGTAGTTTTTAGAACCCTCTTCCATCGAGATTGTAGCCCTCCAAGGGTCCCACTGCTTCAAGTATCTCACTCAGTTCCAATCCTTTCCCCCAACATAGCAGGCCTTATCTCTAATGCTCTAGGCCACTGGCCATCACTGGTATACCGAACTAGGACCACTGCAGTGTAGATTCCTGCTCTACCTCTCTGGTTCTAGGGTCCCCCGGGCTTTTTGTGCCTGAAGATTTTTCTTTCTTGGGCATTCATATATGTACATAAACACATACACATACATACATAGATAAATGCATACATATATATTCACACATATACATACAGAAGGATCACCATAAAGATATATACTTAATCTAGTATCTTTGGATATTGCCACTTTGTTAGGATAGTCTAAAAACACAGAAGTGTAAACAAGTGCAGTCTGAAACATTCTGATTTTTAGAACCTTGTGAGTTTAAGTGTGTTATCCTAAAAAGGTACTTTACCTAAGGGCACTTCACTCGACTGGAGAGGCATCATAATGGATTCATCTTTTATCTGGGGCTTTTCTTCTGAATAAACGTATCATTTGGATTCTCCTGAATTTATCCTAAGACTATAGCACACAAATCAAGAAATTACCTAACCACTGTCTAAGCCTTCTCTAATCATAAAATGCTAGAATAATGAGATTTTCAAGCTAGAAGAAACCTTAGAAATCAAATATTCCAACCTAGAATAAGAAAATAGGCCGATGAGGGTGATGAATTGCTTGGTATCACGCAGCTGGTTAGCAGCTGGGTCAGAATCTTTCTCCCTTCATCCTGCTATCCTTTCTCTTCTACATACTGCCAACTTAAGTATGTATTTTTAAAACTGTCAGATTTGTGTTGTAATCTTTGTGGCTTCCAGCTTGCTTTCACTGAGGTAGTTTTAAAGACTGTATTTATTTCATCTTTTAGTAAAACAGAACCTATAGCTAAAGAGATTCTCATAGCCTCTTCCTTGAGAGTTAGACTTAATGGTAACTGCCCGAAAGGACTTTTCTTGGTCAGACTTCAAATATCCTGGAGAACATAATACCCGCTCTCACCTTGTTTGTACTCTTTGAACAACTACCTTAAATTTTTTTGTCCTAGAAAAACAATGTGATTTTAATCATTTTTGTAGAAATACCAGCCCCTGTCCTTTACATCATACCTTCTTTCTCTCATAAACTGAAAAATATTCTCCATGCTACTGTGAGTTGTGACCAAATACACTGACTCTAAAAAGTGTGTTTTCTGGGAATTGGTTAAAAAAAAAAAAAAAGGACAATGAGGAATGAGAAAGGAAGATTGAGGTTTTATATCCTAGGGTACCTTCTACCAATACTTGAGCCTTTAATTATTATTGTATTTATTCGATTCAATTATTATATAGCTCTCAAGTCCCTGAGGTCAAGAAAGATCTTCAGGTAGCATCCTTTAATCAGGAATGAGGACTATTGCACGCAGTGCAATAAACCACCATGTCAAGAAAAGGACAAATTGTGCCTAAAATTAAATTAACCAAAATGAGAAATATTGGTCCATCTAAATTCCAAAGACATTTTTAATACCAGAAAAAAAGTCAATAACAAATGATGATGAAATAATTTCACTGAAAAATCCTTTGTGAAATAGCTTTCTTTATATTCATATTCAACAATATTTATGGAGCACCTTTAACCTAGCAGGCTCCATGGTAGGCACTGGGAATACTGACATGGTGTCTACCCTCATGGAGCTTACAGTCTGCTGGGAAAGCCATTACACAAGCAGATCCATTAAAGTAAAAGGAGCGTGAAGCGGGGGAGAATAGAAGGCATTGTAAGGAGACATAGCTGGGGGCCTTCAATATGGGAGTCCCTGAGAAAACGATGTTTGATCTGACACCAATCCTTGAGAAATAATACTTTCTTGTACAGATAACTAATAGCTTATTTTTATTGATACATAATTGTGGTTTCTCAATAATGTTATGGAACCCACTTGGACTTTTGGTTATTATATATACCCACCTAGGGGCGATGTCAAAATATCCAATGACTGGTAATGCATGACATAGAGCAGTTAGAATAGAACCTAAACACAGGGATGGTGCAGGGTCCTGGAGGATGCCTATTGTGCTGTGCATTAATTGCTTGATCTTGGGGCGGTCTGGGGGTCTTGTGGGAGGCAATGCAGTGGAGGAGAACCTCTGGAGGACTGAGGACCACAGTCATTCACCAACTCTGCTCCCTGGTACATACTGATTGCATATCTGTCCTATATATACTGAGTTTCTATATTAAAATAGTCTAGATTAGAATCCAAACTTAACAGGAAAAAAAACCCTTATTACTTCAGACAATCTTATTGCATAAAACCAATCACTAAGAAAAACTTATAATATTTTATATGAGAATATAAATTGCTAGTTTTACACAGCAATTAGTTTTAACAAGTGTTGGGGACTAGCATTTCTCCATACAGCGCTAAATATAAAGTGTGACAATATTAAGCTTGCTTGATTTACTTTTCTTAAGGACAGAAATACAATAAAATTATAGAATTTCTAAATTTAAGCAGTTTAAGAATACCTTGAATCTTTGGATTACGATTTCATGTGATAAGTAAAGTTCAAATACCTCTTTAAATGTAAGAAAAAGGAACATATTTTAGCATACAATTAAATGCACTGAATTCACAAAGAACCAGCAATTGGCTAGTACAAAAAAGAATTATGTTATTGCTTAAAAGGCAAAATAAGTTTATCTCCAAAAGAAAAGAATTATATTACGTAATTGAGCTTGTAGGTACCTACCATTGTATAGTCAAGTAGAATAATCTGTTTAAATGAGGCCTTCATTTTTCATCTGGAGAAATATGACGACGAGGCTGGCTCCCTGGTATTAATTCAAGCTTTGCAAAATCCAAACATGTAAAACTTAGGAAATGCAAATCTTGTACTGTATTTACTATATACTAAAATCTTATAGTCAAAGCAGAAATGCTTACATGAATAACTGATTTGGACTAAACACTGTAAATTCATGAATTTGCTTTTGTTCCACCCTGATGTAAATACTAGTGGACCTTCAGTCAATTCTAACATAAGTTTGTTTATCTCTTCCTGGCTCACTTCATTTGAACTATGTCAAATAGTTACAAATATTTATATGATAACCTATTATAACTGTGTCAAATACAATCACTCTAAGAAAAGGGAGAACGGGAAAATTGTTTTTCTTTGACTTTAATCTCAAATTGTGATTTAGCACAACCTTTTGTGCTAAAAGGTTGACCTCTGAATCTCTTACATCCTCATACGTCTTTCATCCAAAAAGGAACAGTTTTTAAAATCATTTGAGAAGAGCATTATTAAATTTCTATCTTCAGATTCATTTATGAGCACTGCTCTGGTAGGAGTTAATTAAGAGATGTATGTCACAGATATTCACATCTGAGCTCATATATCTGCAGGTCAAAGGCGAGTTTGAAACAAAGGAAACTTACACTACACTTCCAAGTGACTGGGCCTTCCCTAAAATCTAGGAGCAAAGTGCGGCATATTGGGACCAATGAGGGCCAAGGGTCATTTCCAGGACTTGCAAGATCTTTCCTGGCAACCTGAATATATTGACAGAGAAGCTGTTGGGACCCCATATTTTTTCAGTAAGCCTCCATTTGGTGGGCACATTTTAATTAAGTAGATTGTTTAAATTAAACCTGCATGCTACAAAAATGATCCCAACTCTAACAGCAGGTCTGGTATTAGTAAATTTGTAGGCTTTTCTTCCCATTTACTAATAGGGAGGCAAAAATATGTCCTTACGTTTGTCAAAGGCTATTGAAGCAGACGGAGGAGGGGCCCTGCATGGGCTTTGGGATCTGGCAGTCTGAGATATGGATTCCTGCTTCACCATTTGAACAATCTGAATAAGGTATTTAACCTCTCAGAGTTTCCTTACCTGTATAATTGGGAAAATTACACTTCCTTATAGGACTGTTTGGAGAATTAGGAATAATCTATGCACAGTACTGGGCACATAGTAAGCTCTCAATGAATAGCAGCTCTTGATTTTGTATGTTTGTTTTTTGTATTTTGTTTGTGTTGTTTTTGTGGTGCTCCTGGCACCTAGGGGGAGGGCCAGGGATGCTGCTAAACATCCTACAATGCACAGAATGGCCCTCCCTCCCCCAACAAAGAATTATCCAGCCCCAAATGGCAATAGCGCTGAGGTTAAAAAACCCTGGCCCACACAATAAACATAATAATTCTAGAGGCAGGGAAACCATAGCAACAGTCAGAATATTCATCACAAATTTCAAACTCTCCATGAAGGGAATGAAGGACAGTCTTAGAAAAAAAATCATAAAATAAGTACAAATAACAATTGAACAGGCTGCCTAGTAGGTGGGTGTGGGTGGGTGTGTTTGGGATTTATTTTGAGTTTGTCTTTATTTTTTTCTTAACAGTACTTCCATTCTTGCTTCAGATATATATAGTGTGATGAAGTCAATGTTCTGCACCACCAATCCGGAATCAATGGTAACCTGTCCTGTACAAAGGGGGCTTTCAGTAATGCCATTAATCTTCAAGCCCATGAGTTAAAAATCTTGGTATGAGTGTGAATACATCTAAAACCTAGTCACACTAACTAGATACTTAGGATTAGTATACTTCATACCTTGGTATATAAGAAGGGTTAAAAATTTTAATGTATAAAAAGATCTGTGTTTACTTTAGTGTATAAAATTTTTATTAAAAAATGAAAGACAATCTGTGATATAATCCAAACAGGACTGAAGTTAACTTTGTTTTGGAGGCCACACCATGCAAACTAACAGTAAAAACCACTTTTGAGTTTGATAAACTTTTTGTACTTTTGAAATACCTAGGGACACTGAAAGCAACTAAACTGTTATTTCAAATCAAAGTTATTCAAGCTGGTCCTCTCACTTCAATGACTTTTATTAGTGTACTATAAGTTTTAATATAAAAAACCTCATTTATATTTTAAAAAATCATCACTACTAATTCAGAAAGTCTTATTCCCTTTTGAACCCAAGTTAGTAAGATGATATAACTCTATTGTATTTTGGTTTCTCACCTGAGGAATGGTATTTTCAAACCACTGCAAAAAGCAAAAAGCCAACCCAGGGCATGTCTGGGGTGGAAGAAGGTAAAACGATGGGGAGAAGGAATAGAGGTCTAGTAGTAATCAGTATTTTATGCTCTCCCAAAATTTCTTAAATGAACAGTGTATGTATTCCTGCTCTCTTGGGATATAAAAAATACCAGAAGATGTACTTAATTTATAATAAGGTAATAATTTGATTTATTTTTATACTATTTAATTTATTTGAAATAGGATTTTTGAAAATCATTTGTAGGGGTAAATGTCTAATCCTGTAAATAGAAATGATAGAGATTGTTTGAACTACTGAGAACATGCATTATCTGCTTAATTAAAAAATATATACAAAAAAGGATTGGTATTACCAAAACACACTGTATCTGTCCCGGGAAAGAGAGAGACTCTGGCCCTCAGGCCACAGGCTTACAATGAATGCAAACTGGCAGCAAGGAAAAACCTAATCTTGGAGATAACAAAAAAAAAAAAAAAATTTGACACCATAGGCAAGTCGGAGGTTGAGAAATCAGGTTTGAAGACACCCAAGTTCTGCTTTGTGTTTAGTTTCATAGGAACAGAGGGTTTTAAGGCTGAGCATGAAAAGAATCCTGAGTTGAATAACTTGATACTCTAGTCTTTTAAACTCAGTTACAGAATTTGGTGTGTCTGAGTTCCCAGAAACCAGAATCAGTGGTTCTTATAAAGTCACAGCATGGCCTCAACAAAAACTGAGGAAGAATAATTGAAATCTACAAGGCTGTAAAGAATGTTATTGACACAGTGAACAAGAAAATCCTAGGAAAAGGTGAGTTAACATCAAATGAAAGGCCCTATTTTAAACAGCAGGCTACACATTTAAGGATCTCATCAACCCAGTAAAAA
Source organism: Delphinapterus leucas (assembly GCF_059928025.1). Lineage (NCBI taxonomy): Eukaryota > Metazoa > Chordata > Mammalia > Artiodactyla > Monodontidae > Delphinapterus > Delphinapterus leucas. The sequence goes on from NC_143140.1 coordinate 47,778,513, forward strand.
CAGAAATGTGATATTTCTTTTTCATGGTGGTAAATTCATGGATTACAGATACATAATTGATAAGTGTGGGACTATCTTCCAAGCTGAAATGAAAGAGGACAAGCATCCCCACTCTGTCAGAGGCAGACAGGCAAAGAGCCTGGGTTTGGGCAGATGGAGATTGACTACCGTGGCACTCCTGTGTCCATCCCCTCAGCAAGTGTTAACTGTTCCCCCACCATGTGCGAGATGCCAGGCTACGTGTACTACAAAGGCAATAACACAATCCCTGCCTCAAGCAGGTCACAGGCTAGTGGGAGACTGGACAAGTAAACCAGAATAACTAGAATCATGGACATGATCCATGCTGCAAATATTTCCTTGAGTTGCTGATGACCTCCTGCATCCTATTTCCATCTTGTATTCACCCAACTCAGAGTATAACAGCTACTCGCATTGAAAATATCTTTCTTCAGGAATAGCTGAGGTTTAGATAAATCTTTGTAACTGTGAAAAAGCCTAAAATCCTGTAGTTCTAACTCTTTGAGGAGGCTGTACCAGAACCGCACAACACTGCTGTCACTGCCACTGACCTCAAACCCGGGCCAGTGGAGATGGATCTCAAAGATGAGCTGTCCAATTTGTTCAAAGACATCTTCCAGAATAAGATTTTCCAAAACTTTCCATTCTGCGCTTTCCAGATCTGCTTTGAGAACATCAATCTGTAACAAAATGATGAAATGAGATTAGCAGCGTCAATAAACATTGTTAAAAATACCACTGATATCAGAAGCATCACTGTGTAGCTACCTCCCAAGAAAGTAGAATTTTTCAAATTTTAGAGTTAGAAGTCTTTTTCAAATGGTCACTTATGACATGAATTCCTAACCTCACACCACACCAAACGTTAATATACAAATAATGAAATACCAGTCAGAAATCATGATGGACCTTCTTACTCTCTGCCCAGTGGGAATGGATGTCCAAGAAGGAGATGCTGGAGCATGTATATCACAAAGCACCATGTCCACAGCCTCTCCCCAGCAACCTATATGCTGCTCAGAGGAACCCAGCCATGTCCTGGCAGAATGGTAGCCTGCAGGGAGGGACTGACAAAGGGCCACTGCCTACAGGAACCATCTCAAAAAACCTTACTCCCCACCAACTTCATCAGGATTGGAAGCCAGGGAAAGAGTTCTCAGGTATCTGAATTCTGGACTTGAAAAAGAAAATTATTAACATTACTCCATGATTGCTTTAAAAAGTATATACCAGTACAGTGTTCTAAAAAAATTTCTAATAAAACCATTCTCTGTTCATTTAATGAATACACGTTCACATTCCAGGTGAAATGGAACCTAGGAAGAAGAGTAGGGTGGGAGAGATTTTGCAATTAATCAAGCTACGAGAAGCAGCTCCTTTCTGCTGACTTTGCACAAAATCCGTTAGAATAGCAGAATACCAAATACTTCCAGAAAGCAATGAAAGCTAATTACTTTGCTCCTGGCACTATGCTAAGTGCTTCACCTCACAATATTCATTTACTCCTCTCAACAATTCTACAAGGGTGTATCCCTATTTAAAGCTGAGAAAACCAGACTCAGAGATTAATCCATCCTCAGTCACATAGCTTGAGAGACAGTGGTGAACTCTGAACTGAGTCTGTCTACATGGCCCATGTTCTTAACCACGACATGATGTTGAATTCCCATAAACCACAAGAGGAAAAATGGTAACTCAGAGTTCCTAAAAGGCTTTGGTTTGGAAAATAAGGTGCTATTGGAGAGGGAGTAAGGGTCAGTGAGTACAAGTATAGTTATCAGCATCGCCATTTTACACTGGAAAGCAGAGCACCTTCCAGCTTAAAGAATCACTTTCCACATACATTATCTCAGCAAAACAGCCCTATAGGTAAGCAAGGATTTGGTAAAAATGACTTTTCTGCTGCCAAGAAACGGAGGGGGAAGTTAAAGGGGATAATTTGACCACACAGAGGAAGGCTGGCACATTCAGGCACAAATGGGAATAATTAACATGCAGGGAATCACTGCAATAGAGCAAAGCCTATAGCTCCAAGAGGTGACAGCAAAACCCTAAACAGCTCTTCAGGAAGCTGCTAACTGAAGTCACCAAAATCCTACCCATGAAAGTGAAGTATCTTTGACTTTTCAGAAGGATGAATAAGAACCAAGGCCAATCCTGCCCCAGCCTCTCCTTTCTCTCCGTGCATGTCTATTTGACAAGCTTCTCATTTGCAGCTGAGACATGAGGCTCTCAGTGAATGGTAAAATTCCTTGTGTCATTTCAGAGTTGACTGGAGGAGATGCATAGAATTCAGATATAACTGATCCAAGAAAATGGTCTTTGCCCGGCATACTGAGACCCTGCAGGAGAGGCTTTCACTCACTTGCCTTGAATAGTACCTCCTGGTCCACCAGAGAAAGAGTGATAGTAACAACCCCAAGAATATCAGGAGGCCTTAGAAAAGGCTAGATATCCATAAACCAGCTTTTTTGTTGTTGTTGTTGTTCAATGGTTCCAAAATCAAAGGGAAAAGTTTAAAGAAACAAAAGCAACTTTCTTTTCTAAAAGGAAGCGAGCAAAGGCAGGTTCCATGTGAACATATACAAGGCTGAAATAATTCTCGTGAATTGGACACAATAGAGTTAATTCACTCACTCTTCTTTTATCTCTGCTGCCCTGGCGCATTCTTGGCTTTGTTTAATCTTCAAAGTTTTAAGCAGAATATTCCTGAATTAGGGTAATTAGGCTGCCAAAAGAAATACTAAATCAAAACTTCACAGAATTTTTTAACTTATACAGAAAATATCCAAAATTCAAAATCAACATTTGTTGTGTCAGTTCACATAGTCAAGAATATCTTAGGTTTCTTACAGGTTTATTTTTTACTATGGCTTTCTGTGAGTTTGGATATATTGAATGTGATCAATAAATCAAAGTATTAGAGGGGCAGAGTAAACTTAATCAGCCTAAAATTTCAGCCTAAAATTGGCCTAAAAATTATATTGGTGAAGTGTAGACGAATATACTTAACATATTTTTTCAATCATATTTTTAAAACAAGCTATCAATCAGAAGTTATGAGCAACTGGACTAGAGCCTGCGAGCCGCAACTACTGAGCCCTCATGCCACAACTAATGAAGCCCGTGCGCCTAGAGCCCGTACTCCCCAACAAGAGAAGCCAGCGCAGTGAGAAGCCCGCGCACTGCAACAAAGAATAGCCCCCACTCGCCGCAACTGGAGAAAGCCCGCACACAGCAACGAAGACCCAACACAGCCAAAAATAAATAAATAAATTTATATAAAAGAAGTTATGTGCAACTGGAAAAAAACAAATTATTAGGCTAAGTCATAGCAAATACATGCTTTCTTTAGAAATGCAATTTTCATTTACAAAATGCTATTCCAACTAAAGAGCAAAAAGTATTTCAAACATGACCACACTCCCCCACCCCCTTTTGAATCCAGTGACTGAAAATTCTCCACTTCAATCAGAATTATAAAGGTTGATCTAAATCATGCAGCCCAGGGGTAGTACAGCACTGAGGAAGACATAGCTCTTTCCTATTTTCCAGCCTTAGTGCACAGACAGCCAAATGCGGTGAATAAAACACAGTTTTCTCTTCCAGTGTGCTTTTTCTATTTCTTGCATTTCAGAATGTTCTATTACCATAGCTATTTTGCAAGTGTAATTTCTATTATTACTGCATAATGCACCCAATATTATTGTTATTATAAGGTGCTAAACATCTCTGAATAAGGTATGCCACTCTTAAGATTCTAATATCAACTTTCAACAATTATGGCACTAAAAATCATGCAAATTACTATATCAGAATAATCAAGTGCCAATCCTAATACAGTTAGGTTAAATCAGGTTTCTTGAGAAAAACAACTAAATGTTAGCTCTCTGCAAACTCTGGAATAACTGAGGACATATTCTTAAAGGAAGTAGATGAAGCAACCTATTTGGTATAAATTCAGAGGCATTAAAGTAGTCCTCCCATCAAAGTTATCTCCTTTTCCTTGTGCCTGAAATATATAATAAATCACCTTTTATAGAACTTTTTGAGGAAATGAGAATTTTAATTTTAACTGGATTAAGATGTGAGGCCATCTGGCAGCTTCCTCTTCATGGGCACAGTTTATCCTGTGTTCATCCACCCAGAAATGCAGAGATGAGAGGAAAGGAGGGTAAGGTGCACTGGCATGGGTATTAGTTTGCTAGGACTGCTGTAACAAAGTACCACAGATTGTGTGGCTTCAAAAACAGAAATGTGTTGTCTCATTTCTGGAGGCTAGATGTCCAAAATCAAGGTGTCCAACACTGTTGGTTCCTCTGAGAGCTATGAAGGATACTCTGTTTCTTGCCTCTCTTCTAGCTCCTGGTGGTCTGCTGGCAATCTTTAGCATTCCTTGGTTTCTTCATCTCTCTGATCTATGTCTTCATCTTTATACAATGTTATTCCTGTGTATGTGTCCAAATTTCCCCTCTTTATAAGGACACCAATCATATTGGATTAGGGACCCACCCTCCATCATTATGACCTCATTTAAACTAATTACGTCTGGCTTGACTCTGACTCTATTTCCAGTTATGATCACATTCTGAGGAGCCAGGGGTTGTGACTTCAACGTACGTATTTTGGGAGCACACAACAGTGTTTGAAGTAACTACTGCTACAGAGCTTTGGCAAGTATGTGTCAGGAGCCAGTTTTCTGGGGCCAGTGCCTAGGGAAAGTGTCCTGTACCAGAGATCCAAGGGCAAGCAACTATCTGAGGGAATTATGGATGTTGTCCTGCTGGTCCCCTACATCAGCCAACACTGACAGCTCCAATCTTGCTAAATGTCAAACCCAAGGCAGATCAACAAGCCTCCAAAGCCAATTAAAACCATCGTCATTAAACCCCTTTGCTTCATTCCCTGGGTCTTTCTTGGCCACACAACCAGGCCCAGCAGGTGTGGCTCCTGTTTGGCACCCTCCTGTTCCCTAGCCCATCCCTCTCCCTCCTCTGGAACTCCTTCAGGCAGTCAGTGTCCTCATGCCTACAGCTCCCCACCTGAGCCTTTTCCCCTTTGAGGGGGTTCTCCAGCAGGATAGGAAGATTTTGTTACATGCCTGCTAACTTTCAAGAGGGCAAAAGTGGAAGCTGCAACACCAGCATCATTTCTGCTGCATTCTATTGGCCAAAGCAAACCACGAGGCTAGCCCAGATTCAAGGGGAGATGAAACAGATGCCACTCTTGAGGGGAGGAGTGGCATACACAGAAACGAGGAGATAGTCATTGTTCACAGCCATGTCTGCAGATAATTGACCCCAATGATTGAAAACAATATTATTTTATATACAAATCCATGAATGAACTACAGTATTACCATAGACATGAGCCTTAAATGAACACAAGCAACACTCCAGGAAAAATGAATAATAAAGCCTTTATTCATCAGAATATTATTAAAGAAGGGACATTAGGGTATTCCCTGGCAGTCCAGTGGTTAGGACTCCATGCTTTCACTGCCAAGGGCCCGGGTTCAATCCCTGGTTGGGGAACTAAGATCTCACAAGCCTCGCAGTGCAGCCAAAAAAAAAAAAAGAAGGGACATTAATTAAAACACGGTATTTTCTGTTAGATCTGGCTTTCCTTGGAAGTTGACAGAGAACCTGGGATATCCAATGGATTAAAGATGACTAATAAAGAAAATTCTGAAAAGAACAAGTAAACATGTATAAGTCCTAGATATATTAGTCTACTAGGGCTCCTATAACAAAATACCACAGACTGAGTGACTTAACAACAGAAATTTGTTTTCTCACAGTTCTGGAGGCTGGAAGTCCTAGATCAAAGTGTCAATAGGTTTGGTTTCTCCTAAGGTCTCTCTTCATGGCTTGCTGAAGGCTGCTTCCTCACTGTGCTCACATGGCCTTTCCTCTGTATGAGCACTCCTGGTATCCCTTCCTCTTCTTATAAGGACACCAGTCCTACTGGATCAGGGCCCACTCTTACAACTTCATTTTAACCTTAATTACCTCCTTAAAGGCTCTGTGACCAAACACAATCATATTGAGGGTAAGTGCTTCAATTTGTGAATTTGGGGGCGACACAATTCAGTCCATAACAGATATAAAACAGGTATTTTTGCTGTACTTTATTTAGAGGCAACCAGTATCTCTGCACAAAGAGTTTTAAAATACATCCCTGTTACTGCTATGGCAGCCCGGTTGCTGGAGAGGGCCAGCAGTTCTTCCTGCATAGCTAATGGCTACTCCAGTTCTGGGTAGTAAAAATGTGAGCCATCTAATTAACTGAAGGTAAGTCATAGACACTGTGGCAGATTTTATTTTCCAAAGGTGTTCTCACCATTAATGCCCATCTCACATGCTTTTCTACAATATGGCCTTGATCTTCCTCCCATCAAGAGATGAAGTTGATGTCCCCTCCCCAGGGATAGCTTCTTGGGGTGCAACCTACACAGTCACACCAGGCCCTGCACTTAAAAGGGCTCAACACTTGGTTTAATGCTCTGTTGTCACTGACTTGAATTTCTTAATACGTTTTGAACAAAAGACCCTACACTTTCACTTTATACTCAGCCCCACAAATTCTGTACCCTGTCCTGTTACCCTCCCCCTGAATCTTGATGGGCTTGTGACTAGGGACTACTAAAGTCTGGTAGAAGTGACTCTAGGTGACATTCAAGCACAGGTCATAAAGGTGATGCAGCTTCTCCTTTGTTCACTGGTACTCTTTCTCTTGAAAACTTTAGCCACCATGCAAGGTGTCCAAGTGCCCTGAGGCCACCATGCTATGAGTCCAAACTAGCCCTTGCAGAGAGACCATACGAAGAGACTCAATCAATATGAAGAGGGTGATGCCTGACTGACCTCAGTTGCTCCAGCCAGCATCTGAGTGCAACCCGATAAGAGATCCTGAGCCAGAACTGCCCAGAAAAGCCCTTCCCAAACACTGACCCCCAGAAACTGGGAGAGATAATAAAATGATCAACTGCTGTTGTTTTAAGAAACTTAAGTTTTGAGGGTGACTCATTATGTGACAGGAAATAACTAGAACAGAGACCAAGTGCTGTTTATGCAAGTCTTCTTTTGAAACATTACAAGTTACTTGTATAGTGTCAAATACTATATTTTCCAAAGCTATGACTTCTAGAAATTAATGTATATTTAACGAAAGATATCTTCTTATTAAAAAACCAGTACATAGTCATTATTTAAAAAGTAAAGCTACAGATAAGCAAAAAGAAAAAGAATTAAAATACACATCATCTAGAGTTTAAAAACAATTCATTTGAACACCTGGTATATTTCTTGTTAAACATTTTTCTTTGTCTTAAACACACACACATACACACCCCACAGATTACAGCCTACATGGGCATAATTCAAATAAACATGTTGTTTATAAAATTAGAATTATACTGTTTTAAAATTTGCTTTTTAATATAACAGGCCATGAATATTTTTCCAGGCCAATAAATTTTCATCTAAAACATTCTCTCAAATAGCATCCTTGGGAGCTTTCATAAGAATGTGATGGAGGTGAGTAAGGCCCCTGCAGGAGTGAGGGAGATGTGGAGGAGGCCCCAGACCTTCTGCCTCGATTCAACAGGAGCAGCTCCCCTTTTCCCTCTTTTGTATGCTTGGAATCCCTTGTAAATTTTTGCTTAAGAAAGAGCTTTCCTGCCTAAGAAAAAAAGAATTTGGAAGCCTCCAGCTATAATTGTTTTTTTAACAATTTTTATATTGGTTTAATTTACTTAACCAAATTCCCCTTCTGATGGTCATTTAGGTTCTTTCCAACTGGATGATGTTACAAACTGACATGTTCAACCAACTTGCAGCTAAATATTTAAGTGTGTTTGATTCCTTCCTTAGAAGAAGAACACTCCCAGAAGCAGAGTAGCAGGTTCAAAGCATAGACACAGTTTACACCTTTAATAATTTTACTAACCAGCAACCCCTTCCTGTCCCTGCTCTTGAGAAACTGAGGACAAACCAGGTTGCCCTAAGGTGGGAAGCACTGGCAGGCAGACCACAAAAGGCTCCTCCACTGTTATCAGCCCAGTCTACACTCGCTTGTTTTCTTACCCTGAAGCCACATGACACTCTGGAGCATTCCTAAACAGACCTATACTTTCATGTCCCAGTGATTCTCTAGATAAGACAAAAACCATTTAAAGAAAGACAAATCAATTTTAACTAAGTACATGTTAAACTGTTTTTATATAACTTTTTATTTTAAACATTTTAATAAAAAATGCTTTATCTATTGTTCTATATTAAATCTTTAAAAGAAGATAGATTCTTTTTCCACCCAGAAAATGTGTATTAAAGCTTCAAACTGGCTATTACCATCCCTCATAAAGCTAATTAATCATTATATTAGTCAAAATCCCTGGCTAAGAGCCAAAACTACGTAACACCAATAAAATGTCAATATTAACCATACAGCTTATCAATCGACTAACACAGAACAAGGGATTTCCCATTCATACCAGAATTGACCTGCAATCACAGCTGCTTGCCTCACTATGGGCAGTTTGGTTTTGAGGCAAGCATCAGATACTACGTATATGGCATTTACAGATATACCTCACATTTCGTAAAAGACAGATTCCTGAAAAAGTGTGGAAATTGATTTTTGTAATTAGGCTCTATTTTTTAAATTATTTATTTGACCACTCATTAAGTTATTTATGAATATTTTTAAATTAATTTCTCAGCAATTACTTAGCACCCCAACAATACATGCTGCATTCATTCTCCATATTCACCGTGGTTTAGGTCAATATTCAATCATAATTTTAAAATTATTTTATCAATACAACTTCTTCCTGGCTTTTAGTTTAATTATGAAAAGTTGTTATTTAATGATTGAAGCAAGGTAAATCCAGGCTTTTATATACTGTCTGCTTAAAGCAAGATATATCTGCACCTACAAAATTAAAAGCTGAACACATTAGAAAGAGGATCTTGTTTTTGTAGAAAAATACAAGAAATTTATCTTAAATGAAGAAGAGGATTAAAAGTCTCCTTAAAAGCCTTAAACTTTAAACACACTAAATCAGGCCCAATTATCATTGTTGGCTGGCAGAAATGTAACATTACAGGATTTTTGCTACCACTACAGAAAGGGGGAGATAAGACTTGCCCTGCATAGTATGGGAAATATGAAGGGTCACTCTAAGCTAATGTAGGAGCAATTCTGAACTAATAATAAAAGAAAATGATTTGTATGTAGTAATCGGCTCACAGAAGTGACCTCTGCAAGGAGCAACACTCTGTAAATGAATTTTAAAGGAATTAAGGGAGACATTTACAAACACTTTTTTTTTTTGGCCAAATCTCTAGCCTATTCCAAAGGAGTTAACCTGAACCTGCCGGGCAAGAACATTCTGGGCTGGGTGAGGTCATATAACATGTAACCCCAGAAACCTAGGTCAGAGACAGGAAATGGGTGAGCTGGTGACAAGTCAAGAAGTCAGCAGGGCTACTGGTAACATGCAACAGCAAGGAACCAAGCGGTGCAAATTTAGGCAGGATTGAGGTGACAGCAAGGGACCTGGCCCAGGGCAGAGTCAGGCAGCACCAAGGACAGCACCAGGCAACTGCTTTAATTTCCATCAGCACAAAAAGTTCTACTGGACAGCGCTGCTCAGAGTATCACATGCATCAGAATCAGCTGGAGGGCTTGTGAACACACAGGTTCTGATTCAGTGGATCTGGAGTGGGGCCTGAGTATTTACATTTTTACCAGGAGCCCAGCTGATGGTGATGTTACTGGTCCAAGGATGACACTTTGAGAACCACTGGGCCACACATCGGACTTGGCCGATGACACTGGGTGAGCTTTTCATGGTGTGTTTGCAAAGAACTCAGCCTCAGCACAGGCTGGGTTCTCCCCCTTCTCATAAGCAGATGCAGAAAGTATCTACGCACTGGTAGGGACTTCCCTGGTGGTCCAGTGGTAAAGAATCCATCTTCCAATGCAGGGGACATGGGTTCAATCCCTGGTTGGGGAACTAAGATCCCACATGCCGTGGGGCAACTAAGCCCACATGCCACAACTACTGAGCTTGTGCACCTCAATAAGAGAGTCCACGTGCCACAAACTACAGAGCCCATGCACTCTGGACCCTGCACACCACAACTACAGAGCACACACGCCCTGGAGCCCGCATGCCACAACTAGAGAGAAGCCAGCACGCCACAACAAAGAGCCCGCGCCACAACAAAAGATCCCACACGCCTCAAGGAAGACCCCGAGTGCTGCAACTAAGACCCGATGCAGCCAAAAAAGAAAAAAAAAAAGGGAGCGAGAAAGAAAGTATCTACACATTGGTCATCTTTGGCTTGGAAGGTATATGGTGGGTTTCCAACATCAGATGTTTTCTTTACTAGGATACAGTTAGGTCAGGGTTTCCTAAACATATCACCAAGGTGTTGATAAGGCTTGTACTCCTTGACTGTGTACAGAAAAATGTGTGTTTATTTCCATGAGCACTTTTCTAAGAAAATTCTAGTCCCTGGGACCTTGGCTCTGGGGCCAATTGCCTTATCACATGGGTCTAGGGCAGGTCGTTTAGCCTCTCCTACCACAGGGCTCTCTTGAGGTTAAAGGAGAAATGCACATAACTCACAGAAACGCACGGCACCTAACAGAGAGTATGTGCTCTGTTTGTGGCAGCTGTTATTATTTTCACGAATTCTCAGCGTGGTCCATAACCCCTTCATTAGCCCTGCCTCAGTTAAGATTATCTTGTTTAAGCTAATACTAAAATGTGCCTGGGCTTCCATGGTAGGCGCAGTGGTTGAGAGTCCACCTGCCGATGCAGGGAACACGGGTTCATGCCCCAGTCTGGGAAGATCCCACATGCCGCGGAGTGGCTAGGCCCGTGAGCCATGGCCGCTGAGCCTGCGTGTCCGGAGCCTGTGCTCCGCAACGGGAGAGGCCACAACAGTGAGAGGCCCGCGTACCGCAAAAAAAAAAGTAAAAATAGTTGATAGGTAGATAGATGGATGACTGGACAAGTGAATAGATGGACAGGTGGATGGATAAGAGAACGGAGAGATGGTTAAATGGACCTCCCAGGATCCAGGTTCTGGAAGATTAGAGCCAGTAATGATACGTGAATATCTGGGCCACTTCCTCATTTTCTAGACAAGGAAAACTGAGGCCTAAGAGGCTAAATGATTTGTCCAAGATCACAAATTAATTAATCAGTGGCAGATATTCTACATCTCAAACATCACTCTCTGCTCTGAGTCTTAGATACACAAACACATACATACACATACATCCATTAACATTTATCACGCATTAATACAGCTCTGAGACGAGTCTACAACTCTAAGCTTTATTTTCCTTGAGACTTAAGGACTAGCGAAGTGTTTTATTTCATGACTGCTACAATATTTGAGAAAGAAGCATGATTCCTTTCTTCTCTCAATATCCCTCTCTGCCAAGAATCACTTTGCACCAGAAGTGCCCAGAAAAGCACAATCTGGCATTTTCTAAATTTACTTCTGATCAATACCAGCTCACCACTAAGAACATTAATACAAATTCAGATCCTATAAAATGCTTTTCTCTTAGTAGAGAAAAACAGCAACATATACTATTGTTTAGTTTAAAGGAAAATGTAGCATGGCAGAGGTATCACTTGCACACATATCCATTCCTTCTTCTTTCTCAATAACAAAACCCTGATTTCTAGCTGATCACACTGCTGCCCAGATAAAGGACTATATTTCCTAGTCTCTCTTATGGCTGTGTGGCCACGTGGCTAAAACCTGACCAATGATATAAAAGTAAAATTGTCATGTGGGATTTCCAGTAAGTTCCCTTAAAGGAAAAGGCTGTACTTAGTGCTTCCTCCATCCCTTTGCCTGGAGTGAAAATGTGATGGCTGGAGCTGCAGCAGCAATATTGCACCATGAGGAGAAAGATTACACCCTAAGAAGAAAGACGAGCTGGTTGGAGCTCAGATCCCTGATCACTATGGAGTCTCTATACAAGACTTGTACTACATACCTCTAGACTTCTCTTATATGAGAGGAAGAAAATTTTCCTACTGTTTAAGCCACTATAATTTTTTTTCACATGTAAGTCAACCTAATTTTATTTAATTTATTTACTTATTTATTTTTTGCAGTATGCGGGCCTCTCACTGCTGTGGCCTCTGCCGTTGCGGAGCACAGGCTCTGGACGTGCAGGCTCAGCAGCCATGGCTCACGGGCCCAGCCGCTCTGCGGCATGTGGGATTTTCCCAGACCGGGGCACGAACCCGTGTCCCCTGTATCAGCAGGCGGACTCTCAACCACTGCGTCACCAGGGAAGCCCCCAGTCAACCTAATTTTAAATACATTCAACATATTCTAGTATTCTTAGCTGCTAATAAAGAGTGGTGTCCCTGTTGAAAAATTTATTTAGAATTGAAATCTTCTGTGAAGAAGTAGTTAGTGGCAGTGAAACAGACCAGGAATCCATGCCTGCTGGAAATTAACTTATTCAGCACTTCCTGAATTGGTAAGCAACTTTCTAACTCTGGAATTTCTACTCTTCCTCTAGATTCCCTACATATTTCTTTCTGGCCTCCTCCTCCTTTGCTCCAAAACCATAGCAATTCCTCTCCTTCCAGAATTCTTATGACCACCACATTGCACTCTCCCTTCCTCTCTTAACGCATAAATTTACAATGCATTAACAAAATGGATCTGCAAAATACACCTGGTCAGTTCTTTTAGCCTGAAAAATCTAGGTTTGAGTCATCATGTTAATGAAGTTAGTACTATTCTTGATCTGTTCTATACATTTGAAATTCTAGTATATGCTTAAGCCAGATACTGACTTATTATCTTGACCATTCAATGAATCTACACATTTGTATATTTTTATTGAAAGCACAGATGCTTTCTCTTGAAGAATCAAAGCAAAATTCAGTCAGTCCTCACCTGGAGCAAGAAAATAAAGATATCTTTAGTCTTATAATGCTCTCATAACAACATTCACTTTAGGCAATTTTAAGTTGAATGTGTCAAGTCTTTCACCTGCAAAACAAATGTAACTTATAATTGGGGTATATCCAGGTTTTGTGAAGCCTGAAGCTTATTTAATTTAAGGACCCTTTTTAAGAAAAAGAATATAAAATTACAAATACAGAATTAGGTAAAATCACTTCTGCTTATAATCAAGACATATGTACAAGTCCCAACTCAAGAGAAAAGAGGATTAAATGATAACAAACTATAACCAGATGTATGGCTAAAAGCCAGAAAATAAGGGAAAAAATAAAAAGAGTTTTTTAAAAACCTACAAGAAAAAAATTCAAGCAGTACCAGTTTTGAACCTCCTGTTAAATTTATGTAGCAATTTCAATGAGGGGAGAAAAACTTTATACACAGAAATATCAGTGCCGACTATCACATATGGAAATTATCAATAAAATACCCAAAGAAATCTGCTAGATATTCAGACACAGCTTGTATCTAAAGCCTCATCTTAGGGAAAATGTTAAGACAATGATGGAGAAATAACCACTCATTGGTTCTCACTGGATATTACTTAAAAGTCCCTAACATTTGCTCTAGATGCGCCATTCCTCAGAACATACCTTTTTATCTTATACCTACTGGTAATAAAAAAAAAAATTAATAGCCTACTTTAATCAAGCACTTGCTATATGCCCACTCAAGCAGCATGCTAAGCACTTTTCATTCAATGCCCCCAATTCATCTCCCAACAAACAAATGAGTTAATTATCCTCATGCTACAGATGGGCAAACTGAGGCCTAGGTAGGTCACACAACTTGCAAGAGGTGAAGCCAAAGCCAAACCCAAGCAGTTTCCATAGAAACCTGAGATTCAGAGAAGTTAATCAACCAACCCAGGTCACACAGCTATTAAGTGGTAGAATCAGGAATCTAACTGGGTCTGACATCAAAACAGACGTTCTTAACACCATATTTTTATATCCTCAGAATGTTAAGGAAACCAAGCACAAAATATGATACTGTGGAGGGTTTCTGGATTTACAGTTCCCTTTGCAAAAATGACAGGTGGAAAGCAAATGTGGAGTGTTTATTAACCTAATACATCTTTGTTGAGCTCCTAGCATGTGTATGGCCCCCTTGCTGCCATTCTTGGGGGTAAAAGGTAGCAATTAGGCCTGGCTTTAGACAAAACACCCACATTTTAGCAGTTGTATCAATAGCTTATTTTATCACTGGAACCAGTGCCCTCTCCCCTTTGTTCCATGTACTTTTTCTAGAATAATAACATGGTCACTATATTCATTTCATAATTTTTGTATGACCAAAAGGCATAACTTGGGGCTGAGACATTTTCTTTACCAAGTCATGTTTTATAAAGTTCCATACAAAGTAATATAAATACATAATAATAAGAAAACCACCATTTGCATCTGTGGAGGCTGGAACAACAGACACAAGACTCGTGTCCCTTAGCTAAAGAGGGGTTTCCTCCCGCTAATTCATCTCCTCCACACCAAAAATGGATTATGTATTCCCTTTAATTCCACACCAAAAATGGATTATGGATTATGGATTCCCTTTAATTCCTAATTTCAGATTCAGGTCCAACCAGAAAGGGCCAGGTCTATAGCCAACACCATGTCACGTGTTAAATTGTCCAAAAAAAAAATTATTTGAACCCTAGCATCCCAAGAAACAAATATATGACATTCCATCCACCTCAGGCCTCTCCATTCCCTAAAGGGCAATAATTTGGGATGCTGTTTGTTTCTGTTTATAAAAATAAGACATGAATTTGTTAAAAATTGGGAAAGTACAAAAAGATATAGAGAAGAAGGAAAAAACTGTTCAAAATCCCAGTCCCAAGTGGAAATAACTATTAACGTTTCGGTTATATTTCTTGCAGTATTTTATCTACCTTAGAAAATAATTGAGATCAAACAGTACATATAATTCTGAAATCTCTTTCTAATGGGGAGTTTTTGCTTTGCTTGTTTTTTCACTTTAAAAGGTCATCTGCTTAATACTCGTGTACGGAGCCCTTTTTTACAGGCAAAGAGCATTTCAACAGCTTGACTGGAACATTCTAGAGACATCTGAAAACAGGCCAAGCTTTTCTTAGACGTAATTCAGTAGGCTGTCCTGGGACTTTTTGCTCCATAGAAGTGAAGATGCGCCCTCACAATTTACCCTCCATAGAGTTATGTGACAAGATGAGAACTGACCTTCCTGAAAAATAAGATTTGTCATTGTATTTTCATGCTAATATGAATTTAGTAAGAAATTTGTATTTTTTCATGTTTTACAACATCTACTGATTTACCCCTGGCACTCTCTGAATTACACAAGCAGGAAAGATTGCAAATTCAAAAGAAAGGAAGCACATATGCAGAAGTGGAAGAGTCATTTAAACATTTATCAAGATAAAAGTGTGCAAGAGCCTCATTCGTTTCACAAGGAAGAGGTGAAAGAAGAGGGTGTGAAGGAGGAGGAGGGGGGAGAGGAGACTCAGCTTCATCCTCCAACTGCCCTGTGCCTTGTAGAGGACTTCTGGTTGAGATTTCTCCTTTCTAACAGCCCTAAAACCTTTCTTATTCCTCAGTCTCACAGCAAGTAGAATGGCTGCCCAACAGTTAAGGTGAAAAGATGCCTTTACTACTTTGTTTGCTATGAATTGACATGTGGGACATCTGGCAGATGATCACCTGAAAATCACCCAAATCTATACACTTCTAACTGAATCAAAGAGATCAATACACATAATAGATTTTTTTTAAGCCTGTGTGTTGGCCCAGAACAGAGAGAGTGGAGGTAATCATGAAAGTTTTATGGGTTGTCAGCCAAGGACTTCATCATCTTGCTTGATTTCAGTGGTAGCTGTTTTTATAATTTTTAAATTGAGGTTCCCAAGATTCTCTATCCTCTTATTCATCTTCCTTTATTTTTTAAAAGAATTGCTGATGCCTGGGAGGTTTCAGCCATGAGGCAATGCAGTTTTATTGGAGCTAGAGGAGTTTTCCAAATGGCATCTTTTCAATAGAAACAAAAGGAAGGATGTCGTTTCCCTAACGTGCATACACCACTTGTGGAGCTTGGTGGCCAGTCCATTGTTAACCTGTCACCACGAACAACACCTTCCCTATATTTCAGGGAGTGAGTGGTTTCAGGCAGACATATTTCAGGCACCAAGGTTAGCTCTGAATCATGTTAAGTAGAATGACAGCCTACTGGCTACTTCCCTGAATAATGTAGTAATAACACATAAACTTCCTGGAAAGCCAAAACTCTTACAAGACATTTTACTTAGCAAGTTTAAATTCTTTCAGTTACTAGTGATCCTCATACCAGTGTTTTCCATAAATGTCTAAATGGAGATAAATGTGTTCTAATTGTCTTGTTTCTTATGAGAGGAGGAAAAGCAGTACCATCTTGGTTCTTCTGAAGTGAGTTGCCAAATTTAGTTGAGTTCCTTACTAACTGGATGTTTAACTGAAGAATTCATGCCAAAAACAGCTTCTTAATGTCTTTAGTTAAGAGCATACATCTTTAATTTGTTGTTTCAAAAAACTGAGCGTGGTGTACTGTATCAGATGCGAGCTTATTGATCTATGTGCTAGAAATTGTCAACCAGATACACATTTGAAATTGAAAAAAAAATTAACAGGGAAGGATTAAAAGGAGTCCATAGTTTATTGTAAAAAGTCTACATAGCCTATATATTTTTTGAAGTCAGTTCTCAGTTATCTATGGGGTAATTTCAAAACCCACATTCAAAAAGCAGTTAGACATGTACACTTCATAGCTAAATATCAAATATTTATTTTTAGTTATATACAATTTGGATTAACCAGATCCCTGGAGGAAAATAATAAATTGTTGATAGTGCACAACCAGCTTTCATTATTTGTGGGCAATGTGACTTATTTCTATTTTCTTCATAGACAAAAACCCAGTTCAAATTTGTTTATAGCAAGCCCCAGAGGAAACTTTAAATGTTTTAGTAATGAATATTTCTTTTAAAATGAATTCTTAAATAGAGTTTTAAAATGTTTCATGCTGTAGCTTTAATTTTTATTTATTTATTAACATCTTTATTGGAGTATAATTGCTTTACAATTGTGTGTTAGTTTCCGCTTTATAACAAAGTGAATCAGTTATACATATACATATGTCCCCATATCTCTTCCCTCTTGCGTCTCCCTCCCTCCCACTCTCCCTATCCCACCCCTCTAGATGGTCACAAAGCACCGAGCTGATCTCCCTGTGCTATGCGGCTGCTTCCCACTACCTATCTATTTTACATTTGGTAGTGTATATATGTCCATGCCACTCTCTCACTTTGTCACAGCTTACCCTTCCTCCTCCCCATATCCTCAAGCCCATTCTCTAGTAGGTCTGCATCTTTATTCCCGTCTTACCCCTAGGTTCTTCATGACATTTTTTTTTTCTTAGATTCCATATATATGTGTTAGCATACAGTATTTGTCTTTCTCTTTCTGACTTTGTAGCTTTAATTTTTTATTGCAGTAGGATTTGACTTTTTTTTCAAAAATAAATTTGTTTTATTAAAACGGTTGTAAAAATGCAACTGGGACAGAAATGTATAAAACAAAAAGTAAAAGTACCTTATTCTTGCCCACATTTTAAATTTTGGTAGAGATTGATAGATGTAATAGCTATTGCTAAAATGCCAAGGCTGACTGATAGCACCTTCACCAACACTGGCTCTTATCAATCTTTTTAGTACTTGCTTGCCCAATATTTCTAATGAACTATGCCTTCTCTCGAGTTCACAGCCTTGAATTGTCCACCTTCCACAATGTTTCCAGAATTATCTACCTAATTTTAAACCTAATTACAGTAAGTCCCCTACACATGAACGAGTTCCGTTCCAAGAGCATGTTCGTAAGTCCCATTTGTTTCTAAGTTCAACAACGTTAGCCTAGGTACCCAACTAACACAATCAGCTATACAATACTGTACTGTAATAGGTTCATAATACTTTTCACATAAATAATATGTAAAAAAAAAGACACAAAAAATAAAGAAAACAATTTTAATCCTACAGTACAGTGCCTTGAAAAGTACAGTAGTCCAGTACAACAGCTGGCATACAGGGGCTGGCATCGAGTGAACAGGCAAGAAGAGTTACTGGCTGGAGGAGGGAGAGGAGGTGGGAGACGGTAGAGCTGAAGGATCATCAGCAATAGAAGATGGAGGGCAAGCTGCACTTTCACTCACGCCTGACGTTGACTGCATGGTTCTGGTTCCTTGCTGGATTCAATTCTATCTACCCTCTTAATAAAATGATCCAGCGATGTCTGGGTAGTAGCTCTTTTCTTCTCATCATAGATGACACTGTAGCACTGGATTGCATTCTGAACGGCCGCTGCAACCTTCATGTACTGTTCTATGTTTGGGTCCTATGCCTCAAAAACTAACAGTGCCTCCTCAAATAAAGAAAATCCCCTTGCCATTTCCTGTGTCATGAATCTCTTCAGTTCTTCAGTTACTTCTTCTTCGTCCATTTTTGTTTCCATCGTTATCTCTTGGCGCTTCTTAGCAGTACCAGCTACATTACCACTGCTTTTACACTTGCTTCTGGACATCCTGGGCTTGAAATAAGGATACTGTACTACTGTACTCCATACGGTACTGTACAGTAAAGTACACAAAAGCACAACCACTTGTAGAGGATGCACGAACGTGCCAGTGTATGCCAGACATGTGAACACGTGAACTTATGTGACTGGACATGCGAACACACGTTCGCATATTTGAAAGTTCTCAACTTGAAGGTTCGTATGTAGGGGCCTACTGTATTTTAGTCCCCAGTTTCAGGACCTCTGCTAGCTCCCTGTAGCTACAAAATGAAATCCAAACTCGTTTACAGGGCTCACTAGGGCCCTCACAGCCTGGACTTAACCTTCTTTTTTTGCCTCATATCCTTTTTCTCTCCACAGATCACTTTTTGTGCAAGCCACGCTGAATTTTTTACCTTTTTGCAATTCACGATTCTCTTTCTCAAGTCTCCACCCCTGCACTTACTATTTCCCCTCACTCCTACCTCTGACAACCTCCCATTCCACTTCTAAGAGCCAGCTGAAGTATCACCTCTTCTGTGATATCTCCCTGACCCCCCACCTAAAAGGAGCTATACATCTCCTCTTCTGCTTCTCTTGCATTAGCACTTAGTACCTTTCAGGATAATTTTTGCACAAATGTTTGTCTCCCCCTACAGACCATGATGTCTTTGAGGGAAAGGAACCCTCATCATTGCTGCCCTTCATTGGTTGAGTTCCTGATTTACAGGAGAGCCTCAAAAAGTGTTTACTGAACACCTAAAAAGTGTTCAACAGTATCCAGCAAAACTAAAAAACAACAAAAATCCAGGCTCTCTTCTTTGTCTGTGGCATATGGAATATGAAATATTTCAGAGTGCTTAGTACATAACAAGTGTTAACAACCTATGGCTGCCCTGCACAAGGAAAGCATGCTAAGAAACTGCTGTTGGGCACTTCCACAGCCACAATCGAAATGACCGAGAAGGAAATCTATACCTAAGTATTTCTCCTTCCTGCCCTCCTTCTGCCTTCCTCTCTCACCTCCTGTGACTTCACACCCATGGCATTCACTCTCAGATGCCCTCTGGCTGGACAAAGCTCTTTACTACAAAATGTTCATCAAGCCAGACACAGAAATTTCCTACTTTTCCATCTCGGTCAACTTCCACTCCCTCAGCCAAGTGTTATGAGACACCTACCCGAGAAACAAATGAGGTCATATGATTTAAGTAGCTGATGTCCAGGCAAGAATAAGCTCAATCTTCCAGAGAAAGATGGCTTTTTAAAAGATTAGCTAATTGGGACTTCGCTGGTGGTCCAGTAAAGAATCTGCCTTCCAATGCATGGGACATGGGTTCGATCTCTGGTTGGGGAACTAAGGTGCCACATGCTGTGGGGCAACTAAGCCTTTGCACCACAACTACTGAGCTCGTGTGCCTCAACTAGAGAGCCTGCGTGCTGCAAACTACAGTGCCCACACGCTCTGGAACCCGTGTGTCACAACTAGAGAGAGAAAACCCCGCATGCTACAATTAGAGAAAAGCCCGCGTGCCGCAACAAAGACCCCACGTGCCATAACTATGACCTGAGAAAGCCAAAAAAATAAACAAAATAAATAAATATTAAAACCGGAAAAAAATAAAAGATTAGCTAATTAACTCAAATGAATCTAACCAGCAGAATGTACTTAAGAGATATTTTTATTGGAAGGCATTCCTGAAGCCCCTTGGACTTTCTGGGTATTTAGACCCTACCAGCCCCAAGACGGAAGAGATGGTGTCAGCAACCAGACCCCGTATTTCTGAAAGGTTGCCCACATCAGGCACATCTGCAGGGATTTCTCAGTGTACCTTCTTTAGAGGGTCAGTGCTCAGAAGATCACAATCGCTCAGTGTATACACTTTTGGTCTGGTAGAAAGAAATCATTAAAAAACAAATAAGGGGCTTCCCTAGTGGCGCAGTGGTTGGGAGTCCACCTGCCGATGCAGGGGACACGGGTTCGTGCCCCAGTCCGGGAAGATCACACATGCCGCGGAGCGGCTGGGCCCGTGAGCCATGGCCGCTGAGCCTGCGCGTCCGGAGCCTGTGCTCCAAAACGGGAGAGGCCGCAGCAGTGAGAGACCCGCGTACCGCAAAAAAACAAACAAACAAACAAAAAAACAAATAGAATTAAGGCAAGAGAGCAAGGAGGGAAAAGATTGAGAGAAGAGTGACAGATGAGAAAGGATGTCAATATTGGGAGAATCACATAGGAGATAAAAAGCCCAAACAGATGACACTGGGCACTCACACAAAAAAACTACTGAAAACATCAGAAATGCATCCATCCCATCATTAAAATGCTTTTCCCCTAAAAAAGCTGAGTGTCCTATAACATATTAGCTAAAAAAAAGAAACGAAAACAAAAAGACATAAAAGATTGAGTGGATTAGAAAACCCCAGAGTACTTTTCTTCCTGAAATTATGAAAGCCTGCTGAATGGCTGGAAGTGTCTCTGCTCTACCCTCACTTCTCATATTAGTTTCCATCCCCAATTTGATCTGATTTCCAGGGCGGCCATTTCTCTTATAGCCACACATGCTGAGATCAAAGGATGGAGAGGCTGTTATATTCAAGACTAATGTTATAGAGAGAAGAGTTGGAAAGGGCTCAAAATTCATTATATATATAAAAAAGTTTTCAAGGCATAAAAACCATTTTCAGGGGAAGCCAAAACCAAAAATAGTAGCAACTTTAAACTTCATTTCAGGAGCATGAGGGATGTTATACCCCTCCATGTGGTTGCCTAGGGAACAGGATTCATTTATTCTTTGCTATTCAATAATATCTTGGAAATTTCTACCCTATATTATACCTATGATTGTTAAATCTACTCTAAATGGAAAGGCTCCTCAAAAAGTGCGCTTTAAGTTACGGTACAGGAATCTTTGTCAGGAAAATGTCATATAAAGCCAAAGTTCCTTTAATATCTCTTGCTGTTCCAATACATTAACATTCTTCTACTGGGATAGGAGATTTTCTTATCCACAATATCTTATTCTTCATTTTGATTACTAAATGTGGAGTCTTCTTATACATAAGTGAATTTGCCTCAATTAAACACACTTATGTGAGCCTGTCAAAAAATATAAATAGGAGTATTCTGGTCTGAACTAAAGCATGCAAAACTATTCTGACTTTCCCCTAAACATTAATGAAAGAATACCCTTGAAAACAATGTGTAAGAAGCAAAAGGAATGATATTTGGTTTTCTGTACATGACAAATGTTCTTCAGCTTTTGTCTGTTATAGGCCCAACCATGAGGGAGAAAAGTTCGAGTAACTGCCATGGGGAAACTTATAGAAAGTGCCATCCATGACATTAGCACATGTTTGTTTTATGTAAAAACCACACTGCTGGCCAAATCCCTGTCCCTCTACTTCCTGTAACTCTCTGAGCCCTAAGTAATTATTTCATTGAGTGTGCTGGGTCTTTCATATCTGGTTCCCTGTGTTGTTAAATGAACAAAGGGCATTCTGAGAGCAGACTCTCCAGTGGGTAGAATATTCCTTCTGTTTATGTCCCTTGCTCATACTTTTTTTTTTTTTTTTTGGCTGCATTGGGTCATCATTGCTGCCCGTGGGCTTTCTCTAGTTGTGGCGAGCGGAGGCTACTCTTCGTCGTGGTGCGCAAGCTTCTCATTGCAGTGGCTTCTCTTGTTGTGGAGCATGGGCTCTTGATGCACAGGCTTCGGTAGCTGTGGCACACTGGCTCAGTAGTTGTGGCTCATGGGCTCTAGAGCTCAGGCTCAGTAGTTGCGGTGCACTGGCTTAGTTGCTCCGCGGCATGTGGGAATCTTCCCAGACCAGGGCTCGAACCCGTGTGCCCTGCATTGGCAGGCAAATTCTTAACCACTGCGCCACCAGGGAAGCCCTTGGTCATGCTTTTGGCTTCTCCACACATTAGCACTTTTTACAGGAAAACTAGATGAGGTTAAAGTTTGACTCTTTACTTTCCTCTTTGAAACAGCTTGTGTTAAAACCTAGATTAGGGAAGAAACTGAGACCAATGGCTAAAGAGCGGGGACTTCGTGATTTGGCAAGTTCAATTTTCTATGAAGTTTTAAGATCCTGGCTGTCCTGTACCTAAAACAGAGACTTTGTATCTCAAACACATATCTTCCAGTACAACCATCTCTGAAATGATAGCCATCAGCTGAACAGCAAAATCTCAATTAACCAGAATCTAACCACAGGAGAAAAATTTCTACTTGTCATAAAGCACTGTCTTGGGCAATATGGGGCTTAAAAATATGCCAAAATAACTTTTTCTGCAGATCAACTTTAAGGGAGTTGAATGATGAAAGAACAAATTCATATAAGAAATCTTGTTTTTAAAAAATGAAAACAGTCCAGTGGTTAAGACTTCACCTTCTAATGCAGGGGGTGTGGGTTCAATCCCTGGTTGGGGAGCTAAGATCCCACATGCCTCATGGCCAAAAACCCAAAACATAAAACAGAATATTGTAATAAATTTAATAAAGACTTTTAAAAAATGGTCATCAAATATATCTTAAAAAAAAATGAAAACAGGGGTTTCCCTGGTGGCACAGTGTTTGAGAATCTGCCTGCCAATGTAGGGGACACGGGTTCGAGCCCTGGTCTGGGAAGATTCCACATGCCACGGAGCAACTAGGCCCGTGAGCCACAACTACTGAGCCTGCGTGTCTGGAGCTTGTGCTCCACAAGAGAGGTCGTGACAGTGAGAGGCCCGCGCACCGCGATGAAGAGTGGCCCCCGTTTGCCGCAACTAGAAAAAGCCCTCGCACAGAAACGAAGACCCAACACAGCCATAGATAAATAAATAAATTTTTTAAAAAAATGAAAACAATTTCCAGGGAAGGTCCTAAGATAAGTGCATACTCAGTTCTATCTTCTACAGCTAATTTCTATACCACAAAAGTGAAGTTCAGAGTGACTTTACAGGATTGTCAAATACCTCACTTTGCTCACTTTATTTTTTTCTTATTAACTAGGGCCTATTAATGGCTTCTATGGAATACTGGATACAGATGTTTGAACATGTAAATGCTGAAGTGGATTAACAAACAATCAACACAATTTTATCAGTTTTAAGTTTTAAATTGTTTTATTTGAGAATATGCAATTCTGCTACAGAAAATGAGAAATCAAATGGGATAGGTGAAACTTGTAAGATATGCTAAGTACAGATAAGTAACTGTACAGATAAGACATTAAGCATAAATAAAATACATAGATGTACTGAACATAGAAAGAGATAGAAATGCTGGGTAAACACTAAAATCGTCACTAAACATTACACATACATGATGTATGAGACACTTAATATTTATGAAGTCTTAAACTGGTCACCCATTGGTTACACCCATTCTAGCTCCACAGAGAGTCTGCCAGGTAAAATCCATAGCTGCTCATAGACTAGTTGGTGAGCTTACCATTGTGGCCAGACACATTTGTCCCTGTATCTCTCTAATTGAGCTTCCTTGCTCCAAACCTCAGGTCTGTTCCTTGTAACCACACCATCAGCAGGGAAGGCTGATGAGAGAGGAAGGGTTGCAGGGGGAGAAAGTGGGGGGGGGGGGGGAGGAGGCGGAGACTGACCAACTGACCAAGACTCATGCAGTGTGGTCCTTCTACCTCACCTGCACCCAAACCTAAGTACATAAACCTACTCCATCTCTTTCCCCTTATTTCTCACTGTGTGTTTTTAATTGATTCAATAAACCATGTGATTAAAACATCTTAATTTGTGATGCATAACCCATGGGACAGTTTACCTGGTAGTATATTTGAAGGCTACATTGCATCAAGGTAATTTCCCACATGACAAAAATCATCAGTGTTTCTTAAGCCTTCATACTCTCTGCTAATTGTCTGCCACCAAGGGCCAACAGAAGGAAAATGAATGGAAGGTGGCAACCAATTATTAATTGGCTAATTAATCCTGCTTAGTCCTACAGCTTGGTTACACGTGGTCTTTGTTCTGAGTTTATATTACATACATATAAAGAGTTATGTTTTCTCCTGGTGAAATTATTCCTAGGTCAAATAATTAAATTACAGATATTGGTATTTCACGATGTTCCACAATGAGTATAGTGGCCTATAAAGGGGGTTATGACCTCAAGATGTTCACATAGCTGAAGCTTCACTACCATCATTGTAGAAAGATGCTCACTAACAGTGTGAAACTAACTCATTTAACTGCACCTGTACTTATTTGTTACATATTTCACATGGGCCAGGCACTATGTTGTGTGCTGCAGTGGAGAAAAGGTGAATATGATAGAGTCACTATCTCAGAAATTTCATAGTGTATCATAGAGAAACAATGTATCACAAAGATACACTACATAATCAGGTAATTATGATACAGGGAGCTAGCTACATTCTATAAAAGACATGCAAACAAACCTTTAGGGACCTTTCTTTGTTTCCTGGTGCACGAGGACAGCGGGTTGAGAGCGCTGCTTAAAGGAGCTCCAGAGACAGGCGCGAGCCACGGCTGGCAGCGCGGACCACAGACACGGGCATGGGACGCTAGGGCTACTGCTGCCACCACCAAGAAGCCTGTGTGCGAGCACAAGTCACTATCCACACCTCCCTTCCGGGGAGCCTGTGCAGCCCGCCACTGCCATGGTCCCGGGATCCACGGACAGCTTTCCCGGGATAACACATGGCGCGCCTCAGGCTGGTGCAACGTCGCACCGGCCTCTGCCGCTGCAGGCTCGCCCTGCATCCGCACCCCTCCCTCCCCCAGGCCTGAGTGGGCCAGAGTCCCCGAATCAGCGGCTCCTTTAACCCCGTCCCGTCTCAGCGAACAACAGACGCCCTCCGGAGACCTACACGCACAGAGGCGGGGCCAAATCCAAAGCTGAGCCCCGGGAGCTGTGTGAACAAAGAAGAGAAAGGGAAATCTCTCCCAGCAGCCTTAGGAGCAGCGGATTAAATCTCCACAATCAACTTGATATACCCTGCGTCTGTGGAAAACCTGAATACACAACGAATCATCCCAAATTGAGGAGGTGGACTTTGAGAGCAAGATTTATTATTTTTTCCCCTTTTCCTCTTTTTGTGAGTGTGTATGTGTATGCTTCTGTGTGAGATTTTGTCTGTATAGCTTTGCTTTCATCATTTGTCCTAGGGTTCTATCCATCCGTTTTTTTGGTTTTGTTTTATTTTTAAAAAAATTTTTTCTTAATAATTATTTTTATTTTAATAACTTTATTTTATCATACTTTATTTTCTTTTATCCTTTTTCTTTCTACTTTTTCTCCCTTTTATTCTGAGCCGTGTGGATGAAAGGCTCTTAGTGCTGCAGCCAGGAGTCAGTGCTGGGCCTCTGAGGTGGGAGAGCCAACTTCAGGACACTGGTCCACAAGAGACCTCCCAGCTCCATGTAATATCAAACAGCAAAAATCTCCCAGATATCTCCGTCTCAACACCAACACCCAGCTTCACTCAACGACCAGCAAGCTACAGTGCTGGACACCCTATGCCAAACAACTAGCAAGACAGGAACACAACACCACCCATTAGCAGAGAGGCTGCCTAAAATCATAATAAGTCCACAGACACCCCAAAACACACCACCAGACGTGGACCTGCCCACCAGAAAGACAAGATCCAGCCTCATTCACCAGAACACAGGCACTAGTCGCCTCCACCAGGAAGCCTACACAACCCTCTGAACCAAATTTAGCCACTGGGGACAGACACCAAAAACAACGGGAACTACGAACCTGCAGCCTGCAAAAAGGAGACCCCAAACACAGTAAGATAAGCAAAATGAGAAGACAGAAAAACACACAGCAGATGAAGGAGCAAGATAAAAACCCACCAGACCTCAGAAATGAAGAGGAAACAGGCAGTCTACCTGAAAAAGAATTCAGAATAATGACAGTAAAGATGATCCAAAATCTTGGAAATAGAATACAGAAAATGCAAGAAACATTTAACAAGGACCTAGAAGAACTAAAGAGGAAACAAGCAACGATGAACAACACAATAAATGAAATTAAAAATACTCTAGAAAGGATCAATAGCAGAATAACTGAGGCAAAAGAACAGATAAGTGACCTGGAAGATAAAATACTGGAAATAACTACTGCAGAGCAGAATAAAGTAAAAAGGATGCAAAGAACTGAGGACAGTCTCAGAGACCTCTGGGACAACATTAAATGCACCAACATTCGAATCATAGGGGTTCCAGAAGAAGAAGAGAAAAAGAAAGGGACTGAGAAAATATTTGAAGAGATTATAGTTGAAAACTTCCCTAATATGGGAAAGGAAATAGTTAATCAAGTCGAGGAAGCACAGCGAGTCCCATACAGGGAAAATCCAAGGAGAAACACGCCAAAACACATACTAATCCAACTGTCAAAAATTAAATACAAAGAAAACATATTAAAAGCAGCAAGGGAAAAAGAGCAAATAACACACAAGGGAATCCCCATAAGGTTAACAGTTGATCTTTCAGCAGAAACTCTGCAAGCCAGAAGGGACTGACAGGACATATTTAAAGTGATGAAGGAGAAACACCTACAACCAAGATTACTCTACCCAGCAAGGATCTCATTCAGATTTGATGGAGAAATTAAAACCTTTACAGACAAGCAAAAGCTGAGAGAGTTCAGCACCACTAAACCAGCTATACAACAAACGCTAAAGGACCTTCTCTAGGCAAGAAACACAAGAGAAGGAAAAGACCTACAATTACAAACCCAAAACAATTAAGAAAATGGGAATAGGAACATACATATCGATAATTACCCTAAATGTAAATGGATTAAATGCTCCCACCAAAAGACACAGACTGGCTGAATAGATACAAAAACAAGACACATATATATGCTCTCTACAAGACACCCACTTCAGACCTAGAGACACATACAGACGGAAAGTGAGGGGATGGAAAATGATATTCCATGCAAATGGAAACCAAAAGAAGGCTGGAGTAGCAATTCTCATATCAGACAAAATAGACTTTAAAATAAAGACTATTAAAAGAGACAAAAAAGGACACTACCTAATGATCACGGGATCAATCCAAGAAGAAGATATAACAATTGTAAACATTTATGCACCCAACATAGCACCTCAATACATAAGGCAAATACTAACAGCCATAAAAGGGGAAATCGACAATAACACATTCATAGTACGGGACTCTAGCACCCCACTTTCACCAACGGACAGATCATCTAAAGTGAAAATAAATAAGGAAACACAAGCTTCAAATGATACATTGAACAAGATGGACTTAATTGATATTTATAGGACATTCCATCCAAAAACAACAGAATACACATTTTTCTCAAGTGCTCATGGAACATTCTCCAGGATACATCAAGCCTTGGTAAGTTTAAGGAAATTGAAATTGTATCAAGTATCTTTTCCGACCACAATGCTATGAGACTAGATATCAATTACAGGAAAAGATCTGTAAAAAGTACAAACACATGGAGGGTAAACAATACACTACTTAATAATGAAATGATCACTGAAGAAATCAAAGAGGAAATAAAAAAATACCTAGAAACAAATGACAATGGAGACACGACGACCCAAAACCTATGGGATGCAGCAAAAGCAGTTCTAAGAGGGAAGTTTATAGCAATACAAGCCTACCTTAAGAAACAAGAAACATCTCAAATAAACAACCTAACCTTGCACCTAAAGCAATTAGAGAAAGAAGAACAAAAAACCCCCAAAGTTAGCAGAACGAAAGAAATCATAAAGATCAGATCAGAAATGAATGAAAAACAAATGAAGGAAACGATAGCAAAGATCAATAAAACTAAAGGCTGGTTCTTTGAGAAGATAAACAAAATTGATAAACCATTAGCCAGACTCATCAAGAAAAAAAGGGAGAAGACTCAAATCAACAGAATCAGAAATGAAAAAGGAGAAGTAACAACTGACACTGCAGAAATACAAAAGATCATGAGAGATTACCACAAGCAACTCTATGACAATAAAATGGACAACCTGGAAGAAATGGACAAATTCTTAGAAACGCACAACCTGCCAAGACTGAATCAGGAAGAAATAGAAAATATGAACAGCCCAATCACAAGCACTGAAATTGAGACTGTGATTAAAAATCTTCCAACAAACAAAAGCCCAGGACCAGATGGCTTCACAGGCGAATTCTATCAAACATTTAGAGAAGAGCTAACACCTATCCTTCTCAAACTCTTCCAAAATACAGCAGAGGGAGGAACACTCCCCAACTCATTCTACGAGGCCACCATCACCCTGATACCAAAACCAGACAAGGATGTCACAAAGAAAGAAAACTACAGTCCAATATCACTGATGAACATAGATGCAAAAATCATCAACCAAATACTAGCAAACAGAATCCGACAGCACATTAAAAGGATCATACACCATGATCAAGTGGGGTTTATTCCAGGAATGCAAGGATTCTTCAATATACGCACATCAATCAATGTGATACACCATATTAACAAACTGAAGGAGAAAAACCATATGGTCATCTCAATAGATGCAGAGAAAGCTTACGACAAAATTCAACATCCATTTATGATAAAAACCCTGCAGAAAGTAGGCATAGAGGGAACTTTCCTCAACATAATAAAGGCCATATATGACAAACCCACAGCCAACATCGTCCTCAATGGTGAAAAACTGAAACCATTTCCACTAAGATCAGGAACAAGACAAGGTTGCCCACTCTCACCACTCTTATTCAACATAGTTTTGGAAGTTTTAGCCACAGCAATCAGAGAAGAAAAGGAAATAAAAGGAATCCAAATCAGAAAAGAAGAAGTAAACCTGTCACTGTTTGCAGATGACATGATACTATACATAGAGAATCCTAAAGATGCTACCAGGAAACTACTAGAGCTAATCAATGAATCTGGTAAAGTAGCAGGATACAAAATTAATGCACAGAAATCTCTTGCATTCCTATACGCTAATGATGAAAAATCTGAAACTGAAATCAAGAAAACACTCCCATTTACCACTGCAACAAAAAGAATAAAATATTTAGGAATAAACCTACCTATGGAGACAAAAGACCTGTATGCAGAAAATTATAAGACACTGATAAAAGAAATTAAAGATGGTACAAACAGATGGAGAGATATACCATGTTCTTGGATTGGAAGAATCAACATTGTGAAAATGACTCTACTACCCAAAGCAATCTACAGATTCAATGCAATCCGTATCAAACTACCACTGGCATTTTTCACAGAACTAGAACAAAAAAATTTCGCAATTTGTATGGAAACACAAAAGTCCCCAAATAGCCAAAGCAATCTTGAGAACGAAAAACAGAGCTGGAGGAATCAGGCTCCCTGACTTCAGACTATACTACAAAGCTACAGTAATCTAGACAGTATGGTGCTGGCACAAAAACAGAAATATAGATCAATGGAACAAGACAGAAAGCCCAGAGATAAACCCATGCACATATGGTCACCTTATCTTTGATAAAGTAGGCAGGAATGTACAGTGGAGAAAGGACGGCCTCTTCAATAAGTGATGCTGGAAAAACTGGACAGGTACCTGTAAAAGTATGAGATTAGAACACTCTCTAACACCATACACAAAAATAAGCTCAAAATGGATTAAAGACCTAAATGCAAGGCCGGAAACTATCAAACTCTTAGAGGAAAACATAGGCAGAACACTCTATGACATAAATCACAGCAAGATCCTTTTGGACCCACCTCCTAAAGAAATGGAAATAAAAACAAAAATAAACAAATGGGACCTAATGAAACTTCAAAGCTTTTGCACAGCAAAGGAAACCATAAACAAGACCAAAAGACAACCCTCAGAATGGGAGAAATATTTGCAAATGAAGCAACTGACAAAGGATTAATTTCCAACATTTACAAGCAGCTCATGCAGCTCAATAACAAAAAAACAAACAACTCAATCCAAAAATGGGCAGAAGACCTAAATAGACATTTCTCCAAAGAAGATATACAGACTGCCAACAAACACATGAAAGAATGCTCAACATCATTAATCATTAGAGAAATGCAGATCAAAACTACAATATCATCTCACACCAGTCAGAATGGCCATCATCAAAAAATCTAGAAACAATAAATGCTGGGAAGGGTGTGGAGAAAAGGGAACACTCTTGCACTGCTGGTGAGAATGTGAATTGGCACAGCCACTATGGAGAACAGTATGGAGGTTCCTTAAAAAACTACAAATAGAACTACCATATGACCCAGCAATCCCACTACTGGGCATATACCCTGAGAAAACCATAATTCAAAAAGAGTCATGTACCAAAAAATTAATTGCAGCTCTATTTTACAACAGCCAGGTCATGGAAGCAACCTAAGTGTCCATCATCAGATGAATGGATAAAGAAGATGTGGCACATATATAAAATGGAATATTACTGAGCCATAAAAAGAAATGAAATTGAGTTATTTGTAACGAGGTGGATCGACCTAGAATCTGTCATACAGAGTGAAGTAAGTCAGAAGGAGAAAGACAAATACCGTATGCTAACACATATATATGGAATCTAAGGAAAAAAAATGTCATGAATAACCTAGGGGTAAGACAGGAATAAAGACACAGACCTACTAGAGAATGGACTTGAGGATATGGGGAGGGGGAAGGGTAAGCTGTGACAAAGTGAGAGAGTGGCATTGACATATATACACTACCAAACGTAAAACAGATAGCTAGTGGGAAGCAGCCACATAGCACAGGGAAAGATCAGCTCGGTGCTTTGTGACCACCTAGAGGGGTGGTATAGGGAGGGTGGGAGGGAGGGAGACGCAAGAGGGAAGAGATATGGGGACATATGTATAACTGATTCACTTTATTATAAAGCAGAAACTAACACACCATTGTAAAGCAATTATACTCCAATAAAGATGTTAAAAAAAAAAGAATCACAGTCATATCTCAAAGACATTTGTCACTCTTTTCCAATATTTAAATATTAATATTCTAGTATCATTTTTTACTCACTGAATTACAGCCTCTAGTAAATGTGGAATTATTGTGTGAAAAAGAAAAAAAAAAAAATTTGGGGAAACTCAAAGAGGTAAGCAATCACATTCACTGTATGAATCCCCGTAAATTAAAATGGTACAAATTCTCTTGAGGGTAATTTAGCAATATGTATGAAAAGCCTTAACACTGCACAGTTTATAGTAGTTAAAAACTGGAAATAATTGACATGCCTAACATTTTGGGAGTGGTTAAATAAACTCTGATACACCTATGAATCAGAATATATGCAGGTCTTAAAATTTACATTGCAAATGTGTATTTCATTATAGGTTATAGAAAAAGTATAAAATACACACGGTAAAAAAAAGAAAATGTTCGGGCTTCCCTGGTGGTGCAGTGGTTGAGAGTTCGGCTGCCGATGCAGGGGACACGGGTTCATGCCCTGGTCCGGGAGGATCCCAAATGCCGCAGAGCAACTAAGCCAGTGCACGACGTCTACTAAGCCTGCACTCTAGAGCCCTCTAGCCACAACTATTGAAGCCCGCGTACCTAGAGCCCGTGCTCCACAGCAAGAGAAGCCACTGCAATGAGAAGCTCGCGCACCACAATGAAGAGTAGCCCCAGCTCGCCGCAACTAGAGAAAGCCCATAGGCAGCAACGAAGACCCAACACAGCCAAAAATAACAAATAAATAAAATAAATAAATTTATTAAAAAATAAAAAAATAAAGTACACACACATACATATGTATGTAAAACTCTTCACGTTTATTCAAATAGTGGGTGACATACTATTTGGATCTTTGTTTGGGGCCTTTAACATTTATCTCAGATATCTTTATGTATTAGCAAAATATAGTTCTATAGCATGTTTGTAAATAGTCACAGAGAATGCAGTTGTATGGATAAATATATTATTATATATTTATATATTATATATGTATTATATTATATATTATTATATATAAATATATATTAATATAAGTTTAATATATAAATTTATACATTAATATATATTTATTTATATATAAATATTTGTTGTATTTAAAAATATACAACATATAAATGTATGTTTTATATTAATATATACTTTGATATATAATATATATTTATATAATATATTTAAATATATATAAATCCAACAAAATATGTACAAGATCTATATGAGGAAAATCACAAAACTTTGATGAATAAAATCCAGTAGGAACTAAATAAATGGAGAGATATTCCACATTCACGGTTTGGAAGACTCAATATTTTCCAAGATGTCAGTTCTTCCCTGTTTGATCTATAGATTCAATGCAATCCTAACCAAAATCCCAGCAACTTCTTTTGTCAACAAATTGATCCGGAAGTTTATATGGAGAGGAAAAAACCAAGAATCACCAATGCAATATTGATTGAGAAGAACAAAGCTGGAAGACTAACACTAACTGACTTTAAGACTTACTATAAAGCTATGGTAATCAAGACATTGTGGTACTGACAAAAGTATAGACAAATAGATAAATGGAACAGAATAGGTAGCCCAGAAATAGACCCTCATAAATATAGTCAACTGATCTTTAACAAAGGAGCAAAGGACAGCATTGGAAGAAAAACAGTCTTTCAACAAATGGTGCTAGAAAAACTGGACATCCCCTACAAAAAAAAAAAAAATGAATCTAGACCCAGACTTTATACTCTTTACAAAAATTAACTCAAAATGGATAACAGACCTAAATGTAAAATACAAAACTATAAAACTCCTAGAAGATAACATGGAGAACATCTAGATGACCTTGGATTTGACAATGATTTCTTAGATACCACACCAGAGACAAGATCCATGGAAGAAATAAGATAAACTGGACTTCATTAAAACTAAAAACGTCTGCTCTGTGAAAGAAAATGTCAAGAGAAAAAGATAAGTGACAGACTGGGAAAAATATTTGCAAAGGATACATCCAAAAACAGAGAAAAAACTCTTTGAATTCAGCAATAAGAAAACACACAACCAGATTAAAAATTAGACAAAGACCTTAACACACACCTCACCAAAGAAGACACACATATGGCAGTTGAGTATATGAAAAAATGTTCCACATCATATGTCAGTCATCAGGCAAATGCAACTTAAAACAGCAATGAGATACCACTATGCACCTATCAGAATGACCAAAATTTGTAACACTGACACTAAATGCTGGCAAGGATGTGGAACAACAGGAACTCTCATTCACTGCTAGTAGGAATACATAATGGTCTGGTACAGCTTTACAAGACAGTTTTGCAGTTTCATACAATATTAAACACACTATTTTTATAAGATCCAAAGGAGTTGAAAACATTTCCACACAAAAAACAGCAAATGGATATTTATAGCAGCTGCATTTATTATTGCCAAAACTTGGAAGCAATCAAGATATCCTTCAGTAGGTGAACAGATAAACTGTGACACATCCTGATAATGGAATATTATTCAACACTAAAAAAAAAAAAGAATAAAAAGAGCTATCGAGCCATGAAAAGACATGAAAGAAACTTAAATGCATATTTCTAAGTGAAAGAAGTCAATCTGAAAAGGCTACATACAGTATGATTCCAACTGTATGACATTCTGGAAAAGGCAAAACTATGGAGACAGTAAAAAGATCAGAGGTTGCCAGCAGTCTGGGGCAAGGGGGCAACGGGAGAGATGAAGAGGTAAAAACAGAGGATTTTTAGGGTAGTGGAAATACTCTGCATGATAGCGTAATAATGATACATGTCATCACACATTTGTCCAAACCCACAGAATGTACAACACCAAGACTGAATCATAACATAAACTATGTACCACTCTAGTGGGGAACGTTGATAATGGGAGCTCTGCGTGTGTCGGGGGCAGGTAGTATACTGGAAATCTCTGTACCTTCTGCTCAATTTTATTGTGAACATAAAACTGCTCTAAAAAAAACAGTCAATAACAAAAGAGCAGATTATAAAATAGCATATACAGTATGATCCCATTTTAATTTTGTTAAAATATATTTACTATACAGAGAATAATCTGAAAGGAGTGACTATATGTATTAATAGTAGTTATCTTAGAGGTAGAATTAAAGGTGATTTTAATTTTCATCTTTTTACTTTCTGTGTTCTCTATTATCTAAATTTTCTACAATGAACATATGCAATTTATATAATTAAAAACCACTAAAATAAATGTTTTTAAGAACAGCTTTGTGGATGAGACAGCATTTGAAGCAGACCTTGAAAGATGAGTGAAATTTTGACTTGTTCAGATACAGAGAAAATATGAGTGACAAAAGGAATTGTGACTGAAGTTATATGGGGTGAGGAAGTTTTGGCAAGTTGGAAATAAAATTGTCTAGTTAGGTTAGAGCATAGAATATCTGTAGAAAAGTGGTGGAAAATAAAGAAGTTGGAAACTGAATTGAGACCTTGCACATCAGATGAGGTGTTTATACTTAACACAGTAAGTAGCACAGTAGAGGAACAATAAAGACAGAGGTGGGCAACAGCACATCTTTCATTTAGTCAGAAAATTTAGTTATTCAGAATATTCTTGAGCACTTAGTTCAGCCAACAGTTGGTGCTATACCTGATGTGTCTCCAAAAAGGAGTCAAAATTATCTAACAGAGGGTTTCAGGAGAGAAAGATCAACCTAGAGGAGATTCAATGCCATAAGGCAAATGTAGTGGCAAGTATTAAAGAGTTATTACTATATAAAATACCTTCGAAGACATCAATACTCACCACCCAAATGATTCCACAACGGTATACTCAATAAGCCTGTGGGGCTTATACCCAAGACATGGACATGGGAAAAAATGACTGAATTACAAGCTTTCTACCAATGCCATGAAGCAGGTGAACTATTTGAAATGCACACCAACCATATTTATTACTGTCACTGCAGAAAGATTGATCCCAGGGACATTGAAGGCATGTCTGGACATCAGATTCACACTGCTGCTGTTCTAAGCACTTCCAAAATCCAATCCAGGATACTGACTCTCTAACGTTTTCTAGAGTAAATGGCTGACCTATAGGAAATACCCCACTATCGCTAAGAAAGCAGAAGAACAATGAAATACACCAAATGGTCTACACCATAATATTCCATTCCAAGCATCTGAATATCGGCCTAAAACAATTCAAATCAATTCAACCCAGTAACTATTAAATAAACAGCTGCCATCTGGGGATCAACAGCCCAGGCACTGTGTGCTAGGTTCTTTATAGACCTTTTGTCTTTAATCCTAACAATCTCACACAAAAGGTATTATCATCCCCATTTTACAGAAAAATAAAGCATGGCTCAGAGGGCTTAATTTGCCTATGCTTTTCACACAACTAGCAGGAGGGAAAGGCAGCATTAGAGCCCTTTTGGCTGAAAGCCAGTGACCCCTCCACTGGGCAACCTGGCCCCATACTCCCACCTGCCCCCAAAACAGCATTCGGAAAATGTCATCAACGTTTGTTTTCCTCTGCCAATACCCTGTGCAGGGCAACTGTGAAAAACCCTCAGGACTCATTTCAGACAGCTAACTGGATCTCTCTAGTCCATCAGAATAATAATGCCATAGCAAACAGCAAAAGCAATCTAAGTTTCTAAGGAAAGAGCTGTGCCAAGTATTTTTGTAGCCAGCCTCTTCCTTTGCCTCAATTGCTAACAAAATTAAAAACTGGGCAGAATAATAAACATGTCTTTCGTTGGTTTGGGGATCAGATAAAAAGATTCCTTTTGTAAAACCAGGATCAAGAAGTTTAAGTCTCCAAATATGCCTATATATCTTAAATATCAGACAATCCCTTGAAAAATCTCAAAAATGAAATTTCAACTGAAAGTATCTATAAATAGCACAGGATTGAGAAAAATGTTACTGGAATGAGAAAATGAGCGAGAGGCCCTTTTGCTATCTTGATAGAACAAAATTTTCTAGGGAATACTGGCAGTGTTCTAAGAATAGAAAGAACATTTTCTCCCTGAATACCCCACGACTCCCTAACATCACTACACTGTCATCTTACATACTCAGGCAGCTTTTTTCTCCCCCAAAGAAGAGGCAGGGACATATCTGGTGGAAACATCTCAACA
Organism: Delphinapterus leucas; assembly: GCF_059928025.1. Lineage (NCBI taxonomy): Eukaryota > Metazoa > Chordata > Mammalia > Artiodactyla > Monodontidae > Delphinapterus > Delphinapterus leucas. The sequence goes on from NC_143140.1 coordinate 47,815,166, forward strand.
TCTCTAAATATTAGACGAGGTACAGAATAAGAAAAAGAACATTACTGGGAAAATGTTTTCCATAATCTTGCAAAAGGGCCGTAGAGGCAACCAAGGAAAAGCTAGTCATCTATTAACAAATGCTCTCACTGACCTCCATTACCATTCCTGCAGTACAGAGGGCAGCTGCATAGCAGGAAGGAAACAAAGGAAAAGAGTTGCCATGGCCTACTCTCCCACCCACCGAACACTTACCGAGTCTCCACTATCGACTAGGCATCAGGAATGCAAAAATAAATGGCGTATTAGATTGGATTTCTCTGTTAAACACTCCCCATGGCACATCGCACTTCTCTGTAGCACTCACTACAGATTCACATTTCTGCCTTTTTAGAAATGTGTTAAATCTTAAGACATTTGTTTGTAGAAATGTAAAGTGGTGCAGCCACTATGAAAAACTGTATGGCAGTTTCTCAAAAAAATTAAAGATAGAATTACCATAGGATCCACCAATTCCATTTCTGGGTATATATCCAAAAGAACTAGAGGCAGTGTTTTGAAAAGATATTTGCACACCCTTTGGGAGCATTACTCACAATAGGCAAGAGGTGGAAGCAACCCAATTGTCCACTGACAGATAAATGGATAAACAAAATTGTGGTATATACGTACATGGGAATATTATTCAGCTTTAAAAAGAAAGGACATCCTGTCACATGCTACAACATGGATGAATCTTGAGGACATTATGCTAAGTGAAATAAGTCACAAAAAGACAAATAGTGTATGATTCTATTTATATGAGGCACCTAGCATAGTCAAATTCATTGAAACAGAAAGTAGAATGGTGGTTGCCAAGGGCTGGGGGAAGAGGGGAATTGGTGTTTAATGAGTACAGAGTTTCAGTTTTGCAGGATGAAAACGTTCTAGAGATGCCCAACAATGTGAACATACATAGCATTACTGAACCACACTTAAACATAGTTAACATGGTAAATTTTCTGTTATGTGTATTTTACCACAATTTAAAATTTTTTCAATTAAAAAGAGACTTGTTTGCCCCTACATCTTTATTATTTAAGCACAGGTCCTTGCATATAGAAGATGCTTAATAAATATTTATTAGACGGATAGATGGATGGAGGAATGGATAAATGGATGGATGGACTGGACAGATGGGAATGTGAACAGAAATGTAACATATAAACCAATAATTACTGTACCATGTGAACATTGAGAAATGGGCCCTGTGAATGTGAAGAAGTGGAGAGTTTTTGTTATGGTTGGTTTGACATAGTATCTTTCATATAGAATTACTTCATTTTACCAACCAACACCACAAAAACGTTTTTATATAGATTCAGTTCTATCTAGTTGAATAATTCCTTTTTTTTCTCTTATTTCTCTTCACTACAGTATAATCTGTCCTCTGACCTACATGACATTAAAACAGAAAAATCCATTTTCTGTCACCTTTGCTTTTTCCAGCACCTCTCTTAATCCGAAAGGGTAATGTGAAATAAAGCTTACACTCAACACTGCAGAAGATGAAAGCGGGTAATAAGTTGCTTGCCCACAGGTTATTAATCCGCTGTCCTCCAGGGCATAGTGCTATGAAGCTGTGTCGTGTAATAAACAGCAGGCAAAAAGAATAATCTCCATTTTCTGACTCTGAAGTGCAGGCATGTGCTATAAAACTAAATTGACATCTGTTAGCAGGCTTGTCACATGAACGGTTTTTTCCCGCAGAATCTGGAATAAATTAGATCTTAAAACTTGGAACAGAGAGGCTGCTTTACATAATTCCTTCTAATGGTGTGCTGTGAACCCATCGCACTGATTTTAAAAAGAACTTCTTATGAGAAATGTTTCATTATCATTTTAATTGCAAAACTGTTGAATGCCACTCCATGCTAGGAAATTTGTGTTTTTTAAAAGGTCCTTATTTTTAACGAAAAAGTGGCAAATGACATCTTCCTTTTCTAATATTTTCATGGCTGAAAAATAAATCAGGTTTTACCTCCAAGTGAAACTGCGACCATCTTTCCCCATGCACTTGGAGCCTGCTCTGTGGGCGGTTTATTATGCATGGGCACCCCAGAGGCTGGCATTGCTGAGCTCCCGAGGCAGAAACAGCCGGCCTAGGCGTGACCTCACAGATTTGTTCAGGAATCTCTCCCTCAGAGGATTCGCTAATATGATAGCAAGTTCTTGGGGCTCTTAATGTCAAAAGGCATTAAGCATTTTTTAACACACATAAAGGAACTTGCAGAGCTGCCTGACCCAGTGAATCTGAGCTGTGTAGCACTGAGCATAGCATCCCTCTATCGGCCCACCATCTCCTTTAGGAAAGTCACAAAAAAGGAAACCTTTAGAGGCACCTGGAGCTTAGAGACCCCCTCTGCTCCCTCAGGATTCATTTGGCTCTCATGCCCCAAAGTTTGTCAAAAAGGAAGATTCTCAGACAAATACACCCGGCCCTGGTACACAGCGATGAAGAAAAACAAATGCCAGCTTCCTGGAGCCTAATTTCCTCCATTTGTGAAATCTTCCTCTTTGGTAATAATACTGGACCCCCTTGAAAATCTCAAAGGAGTGAGAGTCAGTCACAGTGCTCTATAAAATAAAGTTCCAATTCTGGTTCCATGAATACTCTTCATTCATCACTGTCACCAACATGAGTTTATTTGCCTGTACAACCTTCTCAAATGGCAGAGATCCATATCGCTCACCTTTTAGTAGGGAACACTGAGGCACAGAGGACACAGAGACTTTGTGAGGAGCGAGGGAGTGAGGCTACAGAAGCTGACAGCCAGGCTCGGGACTCCATTCCTGTTTAACGGGTTTTATGCACAGCAGGGGATGAGGGATTTGCAAACGGAAGGCTGAGCCACTAAAGTCCTCTCTACACAGGGAGGCTCCTCAAAGGGTGATGTTCATATCACCTGGGGCAGAGTGGGGTGGGGTTGGTTAAACATGCAGGTTCCTGAGCTCCATGCCAGACTAGTTAAATCAGAATCTCTGAGGTTGGTCCTGGGCTTGACATTTGAATCAATCTCCCTAGAAGACTGGATGCTTTGACGGTGGCCTGTTGCTGTTATTTTTGGTTTGTTTTCTGGTGTTCTGAATTCTAACACTGAAATCCGAGAAGCGCTTGGTTGTACAGGTGGGAGTGGGTCTCCGGATTCCAGGGTACTGTTCACACACAACCTTTCCGGTCATGGCTTTTGGCCATGGAAAACCAAGGGGAGGACACATCTAAGGAAACAAAAACTGTAGCTCTATGCAGAGGCACTGAACGGTTTGAAAATTATTAAGAAGAGCCAAGACTTTTTGTTTCACAGCAAATCTCACCATTACTGATGCGTGAACAGGGTAAAAAAAAGCCAAAACTCATTTCCTAAATGTTGAGTGCACAAGTACTTGACTCATGTTCTCAAGATGGCTTGTCCTTAGGGTCCACTGCAGATTGATGGAGACAGAAAGATGTCTCTGCATTTCAAATTACAATTCAGTACCATGAATGACTCATGACTCTTAAATTGCCACTGGCTTATTTCACAGAAACACAGCACCATCATGATTAAATAGCAATTCTGTGAGATGAAGTTGCCTTCAAATATACAGAAAGATACATACCTCTCTTTGAAAAAGGAATATAAACAAGTCTAAATAGAAGATTCCACTGGGCCCTAAAAGAATCACCTGGACTTCTACCTTTATCACAGCATATCTTGTTTTCATGCAGTTTTCTACCCAAATATTCTTCTGAAATACCAGTGACTAAGGCCTCTGGATGCTCATGCTGCTGCTGATTAATTCCACGGTACGTTGTAGGAAAAGGTGAAGTATTCAAACTTTGATACCCTGCACGTTTTATTTAGAAAGGTACCAGGGACAAAGTCAGGTGGACAAGCATATATTTCCTGAGCTCCTCGCTGGGTAGTCAGGATGTGACTCCATACAATAAAGAGTCTCTGGTCTTGAGGCACACACAGTTTAGTTGGAAGCACACATCTGCAAAGCAGAGGTCCAGCTACAGGGTAAAGCCATTAGTCATCCAGGACTCAGGCATGTCTGGGCCTTGCACTGGTGTGGCAGATGACCAGGGGATATTTTTATAAAGGAGTTTTCCTCCTGAGAAAAAAAAATGTCCCAGAAAAACAGCAAGTCTAGTACACAAAGCTGGTGCAACAGGCTGGCACATGAATAGAAAAATGACCTGAAGCACAGCACAGCATCTGTGCCTCACTCCACCTTTGGTAAGGACTCAGGCTAGAGGCAGAGGACATCAGGAGAACACAAAGTGGCCCAGGGCTGGGCCTCTGGGTGACACCACTTAAGTTCAGGTCCCAGCACTGACAATTACTATTAATATCCTCTGCTCCTATGCTTCTCAGACTGTGGTACACACCTTGCGAGTCATTGTATGGTCCCCAACCAGCAGCATCAGCATTGCCTGGAAGCTTGCTAGAGATGCAGAGTCTCGGGCCCCACGCTGAACCTCCTAAATCAACATCTACATTTTCATTAGATTCCCCAGGTGGTTCACATACACAGCAAATATGAGAAATATTGGTATAGAATATGATTTAGGGCAAGATAAATAAGGATTTCAAAATCTTTCACGTAAGGTATTTTTAATGTATATTGGAAAACAGCCAGGACAGTTGACTCATGAGTCCATGGATATTATTTCTGCAAATAATTCTAAGGAAGAAAGGTGAATCAATTTAAAGAAAAGTATGAAGGCAAGATACACATCCTCCCCACTGTACCAAACACAAAGTGAAAAAGAGAATGATGAGGGAGGGGACAAAAAGATCAAAGCAGGGCTCAAAAACAAGATGAATGTCTCCATGGACCAGAACACAGAGCAGTGAGCAAGACTGAAGCCAGGACATGCTGGGTTCTCGACATAAAGCATGTATAGCAGTGGTCCTGGGGGTGCATCTCCTGCAGAGAACAGGAACTAAAAGTGCTCCCATGAGAGAGCAGCTGGGCCACATTCATTGATTAACACCAAAGTCTGGAATGGAGTACCTGGATCCAGAAAGGAGCTCAAAATAAACTGCTGACAACCACTGATGGGGCTATGGCTTAAAACCAGTCATTGGCCTAGGGAGGTGAGAGAAGAGAGACTCACCCCTGCAGACAGCAAATAAGCCAGACCCCAGATGGTTCAGTAACTGAATATTCCCAGTATCACTGGAAGAAGCAGGAGTCCCCAAATGCTTACAAAAGACCAGGCCTGAAGGCTATTATAAAATCACTAGGCAGAAGGGTGGAACCAAAAAGGAAAGAAAAAAGCAAAACCAAACCAAAAACCTTCCACTGAAAATGAACTAACAAATGAAACTCGAAAATACACACAGAAATTAAATGATGAGAAACAGCCAACCAAAGCCAATAACTGGAACATTACTTCATTCCGCGATTAAATTAATTTTGTTGAACAGTCTGACAAAAGTTTAAAACAAGTATGTTTAGGGCACTCAGAGCAATCAGTAAGAATAACATTTACTTTCACAAAGACGGAAGTAGTGGCAATACACTTTGAAATAAAAACATGCAGAACTAAAAAAGAACGGAGGGACAGGAAAAACACCAATTAAAAATCTTGGAAGTGAAAAATACAATAATTGTAATTCTTAAAAATATCAACAAAGGGTATGAACTCTAGACTGGACATAGTTAAAAATAAAATTAAAGAATTGGAAGCCAGCAAGGAAGAATTCACCCAAAAGTAGGCCAGTGACTTAGATTTTAAAATATGAAAAAGCAATTGAGAGACAAGGAGGAACCTCTCAAGACTGAGAGGTTCCAAAAGACATCTAAAGGGAACACCAGAAGTAGAGAATAAAGGAAATTGGAGGAGAAGCATTGAAAATATTTTAATTTTTCAAATATTCACAAGGTGTAAAATTAAAAGATATAGAAAGTAGAGTCCCTTCCCCAACCATTCAGTTCTTCTCCCTGGAGTCAACTAGTATCAACAGTTTCTTGTATATATTTTCAGAGAGATCCTATATGTATAAAAACAAGTATGTGAATGATAAAAATCTACATACATTCTTCTGCAATTTGTCTTTATTGAGATATAATTTATATACAACAAAATTCATATTTTAAGTATACAGGTTGATGACTTTTGACATACGTATACACCCATGTAACCACCAACACCCCAGAACATTCCCTTGTGACCGTTTCAGTAAATCTCCTCCATTCCACCACCACATGCTTCAGGCAACCCCTGGTCTGATTTCTATCACTATAGGATAGTTTTTCTTCTTCACTAAAGAGAATCATACAACATGTAATCTTTTGTGTCTCACTTCCCTCATTCAATATGAAGTCTGTGAGATTTGTTCATGTTGATGTATCACTATACTTGTTCCTTTTTACCGCTGAGTGCTATTCCATCATAGATGGATGGAATGGTGTATGGTATATTGTATATGGTATATTCAAACCATAACTTCCTTAACCATTCACCTGTTGATGGACAATGGGGTTGTTTCCAGTTGGGGTGATAATGAATAAAGCTGTTATGAACATTCAAGTACAAGTCTTTGTGTGGACATATGTTTTCAACATTCTTGGGTAAATACCTAGAAGTGGGTTTGCAGGGTCAATTGGTAAATGTAAGAACGTAGTAAGAAATTGCCAAACTCGTTTCCAAAGACGCTGCCTTCCCACCAGAAATGTTTGACGGTTCCAGTTACTTCACATCCTTATCATCACTTAGTATCATCAATCTTTTTAATTTTAGCCATCTTGGTGTTTGTGAAGTGGTATTGCATTGTGGCCTTAATTTTCGTTTCCCTATTGATTAACAAAATTGAGTATCTTTTCATGTGTGCTTTGCCATCTGTAATATCTTCTTTGGTGAAATGTTTGTTCAAATCTTTTGCCTATTTTTGAGTTTTTTGTTTCATTTTTGGTTGTACAGCTCTTTATGTATTCTGAATACAAGTCAAATAATCTGCTTAAACACATCCACAATGGTAAACACGTAGATTATTTCCTATCCTTTGCTATTACAAACAATGAGGCAAATAATAATAACCTTGTTCATGTATCAGTTCACATATATGGGAGTATGACTGTACGGCAAATTCACAGAAGTAGAATTGATGGATCAAAAGGTATTTGCATCTGCAGTGTAACAGATATTGCCAAATGGCCTGGCATAAAGACTGTACCAATTTATGTTCATGCCTCTCTTTATCTTTGATAATCTGATTCCTGAGAATATTGTATCTAAGGGTAGTTTCATTTCCATTTCTCATACTATGAGCAAGTTTAAATAATTTTTCATGAGCCATTTGTATTTCCTTTTATGTGAACTACTTTTTCAGTCTTTATCAAATTTTGTTAAGTTGCTAACCTTTTACTTATTGATTTGTTAAAGCTCTTACATACCAGTGAAATTAGCTCTCTGCTTATGAAATGAGTTGTAAATACTTTTCAGTTTTTTATTTGCCTTTTAATTTTGCTTTTGGTATTTTTACTGTGTAGAAATTTTATATTTATATGTAATCAAATTAATCATTCCTTCTTTTATGACATCCTTACTCCAGGATTTTTTACATAATTTTTTTAAATTTAATTTATTTTTTATACAGCAGGTTCTTATTAGTTATCTATTTTATACATATTAGTGTATATATGTAAATCCCAATCTCCCAATTCATCCCACCACCACCACCATTGCCCCCTTGGTGTCCATACATTTGTTCTCTATATCTGTGTCTCTTTTTCTGCCTTGCAAACTGGTTCATCTGTACCATTTTTCTAGATTCCACATATATGTGTTAGTATACAATATTTGTTTTTCTCTTTCTGACTTACTTAATTCTGTATGACAGTCTCTGGGTCCATCCACGTCTCTACAAATGATCCAATTTCATTCCTTTTTACGGCTGAGTAATATTCCATTGTATATATGCACCACATCTTCTTTATCCATTCATCTGTCGATGGGCATTTAGGTTGCTTCCATAACCTGACTATTGTAAATAGTGCTGCAATGAACATTGGGGTGCCTGTGTCTTTTGGAATTATGGTTTTCTCTGGGTATATGCCCAGGAGTGGGATTGCTGGGTCATATGGTAATTCTAGTTTTAGTTCTTTAAGGAACCTCCATACTGTTCTCCGTAGTGGCTGTATCAATTTACATTCCCACCAACAGTGCAAGAGGGTTCCCTTTTCTCCACACCCTCTCCAGCATTTGTTGTTTGTAGATTTTCTGATGATGCCCACTCTAACTGGTGTGAGGTGGTACCTCATTGTGCTTTTGATTTGCATTTCTCTAATAATTAGTGATGCTGAGCAGCTTTTCATGTGCTTCTTGGCCATCTGTATATCTTCTTTGGAGAAATGTCTATTTAGATCTCTGCCCATTGTTTGATTGGGTTGTTTGTTTTCTTAATATTGAGCTGCATGAGCTGTTTATATATTTTGTAGATTAATCCTTTGTCCATTGATTTGTTTGCAAATATTTTCTCCCATTCTGAGGGTTGTCTTTTGATCTTGTTTATAGTTTCCTTTGCTGTGCAAAAGGTTTTACGTATCATTAGGTCCCATTTGTTTATTTTTATTTCCATTACTCTAGGAGGTGGGTCAAAAAAGATCTTGCTGTGATTTATGTCAAAGAGTGTTCTTCCTATGTTTCCCTCTAAGAGTTATATAGTGTCCAGTCTTACATTTAGGTCTTTAATCCATTTTGAGTTTATTTTTGTGTATGGTGTTAGGGAGCATTCTAATTTCATTCTTTTATATGTAGCTGTCCAGTTTTCCCAGCACCACTTATTGAAGAGGCTGTGTTTTCTCCATTGTATATCCTTGCCTCCTTTGTCATAGACTAGTTCACCATAGGTGCGTGGGCTTATCTCTGGGCTTTCTATCCTGTTCCATTGATCTATATTTCTGTTTTTGTGTCAGTACTATATTGTCTTGATTACTGTAGCTTTGAGTATAATCTGAAGTCGGGGAGTCTGATTCCTCCAGCTTCATTTTTTTCCGTCAAGACTGCTTTGGCTATTCAGGGTCATTTGTGTCTCCATACAAATTTTAAGATTTTTTGTTCTAGTTCTGTAAAAATTCCATTGGTAATTTGATAGGGATTGCATTGAATCTGTAGACTGCTTTGGGAAGTATAGTCATTTTCACAGTATTGATTCTTCCAATCCAAGAACATGATATATCTCTCCATCTGTTTGTGTCATCTTTGATTTGTTTCATCAGTGTCTTATAGTTATCTGAGTACAGGTCTTTTACCTCCTTAGGTAGGTTTATTCCCAGGTATTTTATTCTTTTTGTTGCAATGGTGAATGGGATTGTTCCTTAATTACTCTTTTTGATATTTTGTTGTTAGTGTATAGGAATGCAAGAGATTTCTGTGCATTAATTTTGTATCCTGCAACATTACCAAATTCATTGATTAGCTCTAGTAGTTTTCTGGTAGCATCTTTAGGATTATCTATGTATAGTGTCATGTCATCTGCAAACAGTGACAGTTTTACTTCTTCTTTTCCAATTTGTGTTCCTTTTATTACTTTTTCTTCTCTGACTGCCATGGCTAGGACTTCCAAAACTATGTTGAATAATAGTGGCGAGATTGGACATCCTTGTCTTGTTCCTGATCTTAGAGGAAATGATTTCAGATTTTCACCAATGAGAATGATGTTTGCTGTGGGTGTATCATACATGGCCTTTATTATGTTGAGGTAGGTTTCCTCTATGCCTACTTTCTGGAGAGTTTTCATCATAAATCGGTGTTGAATTTTGTCAAAAGCTTTTTCTGCATCTATTGAGATGATCACATGGCTTTTATTCTTTTATTTGTTAATATGGTGTATCATATTGATTGATTTGCATATACTGAAGAATGCTTGCATCCCTGGGATAAATCCCACTTGATCATGGTGTAAGATCCTTTTAATGTGTTGTAGGATTCTGTTTGCTAGTATTCTGTTGAGGATTTTAGCATCTATATTCATCAGTGATGTTGGTCTGTAATTTTCTTTTTTTGTAGTATCTTTGTCTGGTTTTGGTATCAAGTTGATGGTGGCCTTGTAGAATGAGTTTGGGAGTGTTCCTTCCTCTGCAATTTTTTGGAAGAGTCTGAGAAGGATAGGTGTTAGCTCTTCTCTAAATGTTTGATTGAATTCACGTGTGAAGCCATCTGGTCCTGGACTTTGGTTTGTTGGAAGATTTTTAATCACAGTTTCAAGTTCATTACTTGTGATTGCTCTATTCATATTTTCTATTTCTTCCTGGTTCAGTCTCGGAAGCTTGTGTTTTTCTAAGGATTTGTCCATTTTTTCCAGGTTGTCCATTTTATTGGCATAGAGTTGCTTATAGTTGTCTCTTAGGATGCTTTGTATTTCTGCGGTGTCCACTGTAATTTCTCCTTTTTCATTTCTAATTTTATTGATTTCAGTCCTCTCCCTCTTTTTCTTGATGAGTCTGGCTAAAGGTTTATCAATTTTGTTTATCTTCTCAAAGAACCAGCTTTTAGTTTTATTGATCTTTACTATTGTTTTCTTTGTTCTTTTTTCATTTATTTATGCTCTGATCTTGTTTTTTAAATGTATTTATTTTATTTATTTATTTTTGGCTGCATTGGGTCTTTGTTGCAGCGCGCGAGCTTTCTCTAGTTGTGGCGAGTGGGGGTTACTCTTCGTTGCAGTGCGCAGGCTTCCCATTGCAGTGGCTTCTCTTTTTGCAGAGCATGGGCTCTAGGCATGCAGACTTCAGTAGCTGTAGCACACGGGCTCAGCAGTTGTGGCTCGCGGGCTCTAGAGCACAGGCTCAGTAGTTGTGGCAAACATGCTTAGTTGCTCTGCATCACATGGGATCTTCCCAGACCAGAGATTGAACCTGTGTCCTCTGCATTGGCAGGTGGATTCTTAACCACTGTGCCACCAGGGAAGACCCTCTGCTCTATCTTTGTGACTTCTCTCCTACTAACTTTTGGCTTTGTTTGTTCTTCTTTCTCTAGTTCCTTTGGGTGTAAGGTTAGATTGTTTGAGATTTTTCTTGTTTCTTGAAGTAGGATTGTATTGCTATAAACTTCCCTTAACACTGCTTTTGCTGCATCCCATAGGTTTTGGATTGTCATGCTTTTGTTGTCATTTGTCTCTAGGTATTTTTTGATTTCCTCTTTGATTTCTTCAGTGATCTCTTGGTTATTTACTAACGTATTTTTTCCCTGCATGTGTTTGTGTTTTTTATGTTTTTTTTCCCTATAATTTATTTCTAATCTCATAGCGTTGTGGTCAGAAAAGATGCTTCATATGATTTCAATTTTCTTAAATGTACCAAGTCTTGATCTGTGACCCAAGATGTGATCTATCCTGCAGAATGTTCCATGCGCACTTGAGAAGAAAGGGTAATCTGCTGTTTTGGGATGGAATGTCCTATAAATATCAATTAATCTGGTCTATTGTGTCATTCAAAGCTTGTGTTTCCTTATTAATTTTCTGTTTGGATGATCTGTCCATTGGTGTAAGTGAGGTGCTAAAGTCCCCCACTATTATTGTGTTTCTGTTGATTTCCTCTTTTATAGCTGTTAGCATTTGCCTTATGTATTGAGGTGCTCCTATGATGGGTGCATATATATTTATAATTGTTATATCTTCTTCTTGGGTTGATCCCGTGATCATTATGTAGTGTCCTTCCTTGTCTCTTGTAACATTCTTTATTTTAAAGTCTATTTTATCTGACATGAGTATTGCCACTCCAGCTTTCTTTTGATCTCCATTTGCATGGAATATCTTTTTCCATCCCCTCACTTTCAGTCTGTATGTGTCCCTAGATCTGAAGTGGGTCTCTTGTAGACAGCATATATATGGATCTTGTTTTTGTATCCATTCAGCGAGCCTGTGTCATTTGGTTGGAGCATTTAATCCATTCACATTTAAGGTAATTATTGACATGTATGTTCCTATTACCGTTTACTTAATCGTTTTGAGTTAGTTTTTGTAGGTCCTTTTCTTCTCTTGTGTTTCCTCCCACTTAGAGAAGTTCCTTTAGCATTTCTTGTAGAGATGTTTTTGTGGTGCTGAATTCTCTTAGCTTTTGCTTGTCTCTAAAGCTTTTGATTTCTCTGTCGAATCTGAATGAGGTCCTTGCCTGGTAGCATAATCTTGATTGTAAGTTCTTCCCTTTCATCACTTTATTTTTATTTTTATTTTTTTGCAGTATGAGAGCCTCTCACTGTTGTAGCCTCTCCCGTTGCGGAGTACAGGCTCTGGACGCGCAGACCCAGCGGCCATGGCTCAAAGGCTCAGCCGCTCCGCGGCATGTGGGATCTTCCCGGACCGAGGCACGAACCCGTGTCCCCTGCATCGGCAGGCGGACTCTCAACCACTTCACCACCAGGGAAGCCCCCTTCGTCACTTTAAATATATCGTGCCACTCCCTTCTGACTTGCAGAGTTTCTGCTGAGAAATCAGCTGTTAACCTTATGGGAGTTCCCTGGTATGTTATTTGTCATTTTTCCCTTGTTACTTTTAATAATTTTTCTTTGTCTTTGATTTTTGTCAATTTGATTACTATGTGTCTCGGCATGTTTCTCTTTGGGTTTATCCTGCCTTGGACTCTCTGTGCTTCCTGGACTTGGGTGGCTATTTCCTTTCCCATGTTAGGGAAGTTTTCGACTGTAATCTCTGCAAATATTTTCTCAGATCCTTTCTCTCTCTCTTCTCCTTCTGGGACCCCTATAATGAGAATGTTGGTGCATTTAATGTTGTCCCAGAGGTCTCTTAGGCTGTCTTCATTTCTTTTCATTCCTTTTTCTTTATTCTATTCTGCAGCTGTGAATTCCACCATTCTGTCTTCCAGGTCACTTATCTGTTCTTCTGCCTCAGTTATTCTGCTACTGATCCCTTCTAGTGTATTTTTCACTTCAGTTATTGTATTGTTCATCTCTGTTTGTTTGTTCTTTAATTCTTCTAGGTGCTTGTTCCTTAATTCTTCTAGGTATTTGTTAAACATTTCTTGCATCTGCTCAATCTTTGTCTCCATTCTTTTTCCGAGGTCCTGGATCATCTTCACTATCATTATTCTGAATTGTTTTTTGGAAGGTTGCCTATCTCCACTTCATTTAGTTGTTTTTCTGGGGTTTTATCTTGTTCCTCCCTCTGGTACATAGTCCTCTGCCTTTACATTTTGTCTGTCTTTCTGTGAATGTGATTTTTGCTCCACAGGCTGCAGGATTGTAGTTTTTCTTGCTTCTGCTGTCTGCCCTCTGGTGGATGAGGCTATCAAAGAGGCTTGTGCAAGCTTCCTGGATGGGAGGGACTGGTGGTGGGTAGAGCTGGGTGTTGCTCTGGTGGGCAGAGCTCAGTAAAACTTTAATCCGCTTATCTGTTGATGGGTGGGGCTGGGTTCCCTCCCTGTTGGTTGTTTGGCCTGAGGCAAACCAGCACTGGAGCCTACAGGCCCTTTGGTGGGGCTAATGGTAGACTCTGGGAGGGCTCACACCAAGGAGTACTTCCCAGAACTTCTGCTGCCAGTGTCCTTGTACCCACAGTGAGCCACAGCCAGCCCCCCACACCTCTGCAGGAGACCCTCCAACACTTGCAGGTAGGTCTGGTTCAGTGTCCTATGGGGTCACTGCTCCTTCCCCATGGGTCCTGATACGCATACTACTTTGTGTGTGCCCTCCAAGAGTGGACTCTGTTTCCCCCAGACCTGTCAAGGTCCTGCAATCAAATCCCGCTAGCCTTCAAAGTCTGATTCTCTGGGAATTCCTCCTTCCCTTGCCAGACCCCCAGGTTGGGAAGCCTGACGTGGGGCTCAGAACCTTCACTCCAGTGGGTGGACTTCTGTGGTATAATTGTTCTCCAGTTTGTGAGTCACCCACTCAGCAGTTATGGGATTTGATTTTATTGTGATTGCACCCCTCCTACCATCTCATTGCGGCTTCTCCTCTGCCTTTGGATGTAGGGTATCTTTTTTGGTGAGTTCCAGTGTTTTCCTGTCAACGATTGTTCAGCAATTAGTTGTGATTCCAGTGCTCTCGCAAGAAGGAGTTGAGTTCACATCCTTCTACCCTGCCATCTTGAACCAGTCACCCCCTACACAATTTTTAAAGTTACTTTCCATTTACAATTATTACAAAATATTGGTTATATTCCCCACGTTGTACAATACATCCTTGAGCCTATCTTACACCCAGTAGTTGTACCTCCTACTCCCCTACCCTTATATCACCCCTCCCACCCACTGGTAATCACTAGTTTGTTCTCTGTATCTGTGAGTCTGTTTCATGTTTGCTATATTCTAGTTTGTTGTATTTTTTATTTTCCACATATAAGTGATATCATACAGTATTTGTCTTTCTCAGTCTGATTTATTTCACTTAGCATAATGCCCTCCAAGGTCAGCCATGTTGCTGCAAATGACAAAATTTCATTCGTTTTTATGGCTAAGTAGTATTCCAGTGTGTGTGTGTGTATAAATATATATAACATATCTTCTTTATCCATTCATCTGTTGATGAACACTTAGACTGCTTCCTTATCTTGGCAATTGTAAATAATGCTGCTATGAACACTGGGGTGCATGTATCTTTTTGAATTAGTGGGGTTTTTTTCCGAATATAACCAGGAGTGGAATTCCTTCCAAATTGGAAAGGAAGAAGTAAAACTCTCACTGTTTGCAGGTTACATGATACTATATGCAGAAAATCCTAAAGATGCCACCAGAAAACTATTAAAGTTCATCAGTGAATTCAGTAAAGCTGCAGGACATAAAATTAATATACAAAAATCAGTTGCATTTCTATACACTAACAATGAAGTATCAGAAAGAGAAATTAAGGAAACAATACCATTGTAGCAAAAAGAATAAAATACCTAAGAATAAACCTACCTAAAGAGGCAAAAGACCTGTACTCCAAGAACTATAAGACACAAACAGATGGAAAAATATGCTGTGTTCTTGGATTGGAAGAATCAATATTGTTAAAATGGCCATACTACCCAAGGCAGTCTACAGATTCAATGCAATTCCTACCAAAATACCAATGGCATTTTTCACAGAAATAAAACATAAAATTTTTAAATTTATATGGAGACACAAAAGACCCCAAATAGCCAAAACAATCTTGAGAAAGAACAGAGCTGGAAGAATCACACTCCCTAACTTCAGACTATACTACAAAGTTACCGTAATCAAAACAGTATGGTACTGGCACAAAAACAGACACGTAGATCAATAGAACAAGATAGAGAGCCCAGAAATAAAGCCACACACTTATGGTCAATTAATCTGTGACAAAGGAGGCAAGAATATACAAAGGGGTAAAGACAGCTCTTTCTAGCCAACACCGAGTGATTGGCATCTGTCGGGACAACTGGCACAAGCGCCACAAGACTGGGGGCAAGAGAAAGCCCTACCACAAGAAGCAGAAGTATGTGCTGGGGGCTTCCCTGGTGGCGCAGTGGTTGAGAGTCCGCCTGCCAATGCAGGGGACACGGGTTCGTGCCCCGGTCCGGGAAGATCCCACATGCCGCGGAGCGGCTGGGCCCATGAGCCATGGCCGCTGAGCCTGCGCGTCCGGAGCCAGTGCTCCGCAACGGGAGAGGCCACAGCAGTGAGAGGCCCACGTAACGCAAAAAAAAAAAAAAAAAAAAAAAAAAGAAGTATGTGCTGGGACACCCCACTGACACCAAGGTTGACGCCCACTGCATACACACAGTCCGTGGGTGGGGAGGCAACAGGAAGTACCAGGCCTTGAGGCTGGATGTGGGGAACTTCTTCTGGGGCTCGGAATGTTGTACGTGCAAGACAAGGATAACTGATGTTGTCTACAATGCATCCAACCACGAACTGTTCTGTACCAAGACCCTGGTGAAGAACTACATCATGCTGATTGACAGCACACCATACGGACAGTGGCACAAGTCCCACTATGCACTGCCCCTGGGCTGCAAGAAGGGGGCCAAGATGACTCCTGAGGAGGAAGAGATATTAAACAAAAAACAATCAAAAAAATTCAGAAGAAATATGATGGAAAGAAAAAGGATGCCAAAATCAGCAGTCTTCTAGAGGAGCAGTTCCAGCAGGGCAAGGTTCTTGCATGTATCGCTTCAAGACCAGGCCAGTGTGGCCAAGTAGACGGCTATGTGCTAGAGGGAAAGGAGCTGGAATTCTATCTGAGGAAAATCAAGACCTGGAAAGTGAAATAAATCCTCCTCCCTCCTATCTTAGCTTGTGTACTGAAGGTGTTTATTGTTCTGAAAAAAAAAAAAAAAGATTCTACCGGCAATTTTACTGGGATCATGTTAAATGAATAAATTAACATAAGAAAGATTAAATCATTATGATGATGAGTCCTTCTACCCAAGAACATGTTATGCTTTTGAATTTGTTCAAGTGTTATTTTAAATTCTTGAATAAAGTTTCCTTCTTATAGATCTTGCACATGTCTTAAGTTTATTTTTATCTTTTTTTTGTTGCTTTTGTAAATGGTGTCTTCTCTGCCTTTATATATTCTGGTTATTCATGAAAGTGTATGTTTTTAATTTTTGTACACTGCACTCAAACAGTTCCTTAAATTCTCTTATTGTTTGATAGTTTTTCATTAGATTCTCTTGAGTTTTCCAGTATGCAATCATATTATCTACCAATAATGAGTGCTCCAATAATATAATACATATGCATATAATAATAACAATTTTTACCTTCTTCTTCCTAAATTTTACCCCTAAGATTCTTTCTCTTTTCTAATTGTGTTAACTATTATCTTAGGAACTGTGTTAAATAACCGTGACTATACACCGTACAATTTTGTTTATATAACAGTCTTGAAATGACAAAATTATAGAAATGGAAAACAGATAAGTGGTTATCAGGGGCTAGGGAAAGAGGTGGAGAAAAGGAAGGTAGGTGTGGCTATAAAAAGGTAACATGGGGGCTTCCCTGGTGGCGCAGTGGTTGGGAGTCCGCCTGCCTATGCAGGGGACACGGGTTCGTGCCCTGGCCCGGGAAGATCCCACATGCCACGGAGCGGCTGGCCCTGTGAGCCATGGCCGCTGAGCCTGCGCGTCCGGAGCCTGTGCTGCGCAACGGGAGAGGCCACAACAGTGAGAGGCCCGCGAACCACAGAAGAAAAAAAAAAAAAAGGTAACATGATCCCGACAGTACTAGAAATGGTCTGTATCTGAACTGTATCATTGTCAATATACTGGCTGTGATATCATACTATAGGTCTGCCATTGGGAAAAGGGACATGGAATCTCTGTATTACTTTTTACAACTGCATGCAAATCTATAATTATCTCAAAATAAGATTTTTTTTTAAAGAGCTCTAATCCAGTTTTTTTAAATGATAATGACAGGTATCCTTATTTTTCCCCGACTTTAATAAGGATATTTTCATTGTTTCAACATTAATCGTGATGCCAACTGATATAACAAAGATGCAATTAATCCAAATATATCAGCAATCACGATAAATACAAATGGATTAAATTCACATACATAGATGTATTATAGAAGTATCCATCCATTCCTTTCCATTGAGTTTTTTAAAAATCTGCAGAGACAATAGTCAAATGCAAATGTAATATTTGTACAAATGAGAGAGGGCAAGTGTGGCAAAATATTAACAATTGATGAATTTCAGTGATGAATATATGAGAGTTCATTGTATTATTCTTATTCTTCCAACGTTTATGTTTACGTCTTTTCAAAAGAAAATATAAAAATGTTAAAGAGGTAAACTAAAACTCCAGATAATAGCAATGTGTGGCTCATCTTCAATGGGTAGTTAAGTTGCTAGGATCCTTGCTGTGTTTAGGAAGAATATAGAAATACTGACTAATTTGATATGTTGTTTTAAAATTTTATAGTTAATAATATACATTTAAAATTTAAGGGTAACCAAGACGAATTAAAAAAAAAAGCCCAATTTAAAAGAATTGAAATTTGTCCAATATGCCAGTAATCACAATAAAGGTAAGTGAATTAAACACACCTGTTTAAAGACAGACTCTCAGATTGGATTTAAAAATACAATCCAGGCCTATACTTAATATGTCACTCTTACAGACTACACATAAACTGAAACTATATCCAAAAAATATAAAAATAAAGGACTCTAGAATATCATTTAATATAAAACGTATTTCCCCCCCGCCAAAAAAAAAAGCTGGTATGGCAGAGCTAACAGCAGACAAAACAGAATTTAAGGCAAAGAAGATTTCTAGAAATAAAAAGTGACATAACTTATACACATGGTCCAATGTTCTTCCTGAAAGAATCTTATCATTTTCCATTTCCAACAGCAAAGTGTGAACAGTATTCCCAACAAGCATTTCAATGTAGGGCAGTATCAACATGTTGTTTATATTTGCAAACTCGATAAGCAAAAAGAAAAAGGAATCTTTTTGTAGTTTAATTTCAAAGCTCATATTCTCTTAAACACAGCACCAAGCATACAACAGATGTTTTGCAATTAATAGCGGGCTGGCTGCTCAGGAAAGCAGAAACTGGCATTCCTTTCAGAGTCCAAGCGGGCACTCAGCCTTGGGGGCAACGTCCTGGGCGGGGGAGGACCTGCCCCCCCAGGGCTGAACAAGAAGTCAGCTGCACCTGCATCACCTGACCAGCAGCCCCAATCCCATGGTCTACATCTGCTCTGAATTAACTCTCAGCAGCTTATTTTTCTATATAGCACAGGATTTACTTTCTATACAATCACCACAAAGCCGTTCAGTGCCCTGAGGAGGCAAACAAGAACAGTTCTTCTATGACCAAGTCTGAAGGACCAATTCCCTTCAATTTCACACAAAACTTTCATTAAAAACTCTTGACTAGAATTAGGTGCAGTTAGCAATTTCCAAAGAAATTGCCGATATATTTTCCCTGGAAACAAAGAGAAAAAGGAAAACATTTCTATAAAATTTAGTAAAAACTTACTGAAATTGTTAATAAAAAATTCTTTGAATTTACAATCAAATGACAAATTGATGCCAGGCACTCTGCTGAAGGCTTTCACACTGTGTTCTCTGACCCAATTCTCAGAAACAATCCATTTAGGTGGTATCATTATCCCCATTTTACTGACAGTCAAACTGAGCGCCGAAAGGTTAAATGACTTGCCCAATGCCAAAAACCAACAAGAGCACCCATGCCTCAAACCTAGAGTAATGAGCTCACAGAGGTAAGCTCTAATGCAGTCCTGTTATTCATATTATCTCCAGCATGGTTATGAGTGAAAATAATAATTCTCATTAACCAGCCTGGATCATTTAGGATACTCTGTGTAATAAAGTCTTCAGAAGAAAGCAACCATTACGATTAATATGAGCAGAAATCTCAGATTCGATATTTCTAGTCATGTTCTGGAAAAATTCTTATGCATAGTTACAGCAACAAGCACTTCAACCAAGAGAAGACAGTTAATCATTCCAAATAATGCTGGATCCAGGTGATATTATTCCCTGACAGACTGGGCTTCTCGTGCACACACTTTTGCTGATACAGCTGCTCTCACTTGATGCTTTAGAAAGGTTTTCTGATTTACGGTTTGAAGTTGAAATTACCCAAGAGTTTTAAAAGCAGTAAGAAAGCCACATGCATTTTACTGTCACCATCTCAAAATTCTGCCTTTCATTTTTGCCTACATTTTTTCCTGAGTTGCTGGAATGTATATATGGCTAAAGAGAAGAAGAGAAATAATTCCTTAAAATGGAAAACATCGCAAAACTATATGTGATATTTTAAAGTCATGAAGTGAAAATAAAACAACAAAACCCCTTTGGTCTCTATGGTCACTTGCAGGAAAAATAAGTGAAGGAGGCAAGGCAAACACACTCACATTTTTTAGTGTGTCTTTTCCATTTGTTTTCCCTGCCAGAGCGCTACATCGTATTTACCAGGGCCTGTACACATGCAGAGAAATGAAAACAGACCTTGCCTGCTGCAGGCCAGAAATGAGGTTTCCTTTTATCTGGCACCACGTAGCTTCTAGCTAGAAGCATGTTCCTAATGGAAGCAATCACTCACCAATGGCTTTAGATTTTGTTGTTTTTGTTTTAAAGGATTCACCCAAAAAATCTCTATGAGAATACCAGTATCTTTTCAATTTTCAGCAAGGGACTCTTTTTTAAGCGACCAATACATACTTGGCAATTCTGAGCCAGATCACTTTCACTATTTATGGGGTTCTTTCCTCCATTTTTTTTTTATTATGGTAAAAATCACGTAACATAAAATTACCATCTTAATCATTTTTAGTCATTGTTAGTGTTTTCAATAAAATAATAGCCCTAAGAATATAAAAAATCCTTTAAAACATTTATCCTTTTTAAGTATCACTGTAAATATTTCTGCTGTCTCGGGAGCAGTGTTGTAAAAGGCATCATGCTTCAGCTACAGCATAAAGGTTCGCCCACTGCAGCTCCCATGGAGTTAATTAAACAAGCACAATTCAGGTGCCTACCTGGTTATCTGAAAACACGTTTTTCATATGAAATGTGGCACAGATAAATTATATCCACAGATCATTTTTCAAAGTCAATTTTATCCTCACATTTTCCAAATCTTTGGCTAAAATATTATCCAATAAAAGCAAAATGGCTTTGTGTTTTTCACCTCTTTTCTCTACTCAGTCTTTTCTTTGAAGAATGGGGGTGGAGGGCCAGGATGTAAAGAGCATTAAGCGGGGAGCAGCAAGACTCCTAAATGAACACAAGGAATCAGTAGTTAGCTCTTTGAATAACCTAGAGTTGATATGCTGAAAGGGTCAAGCCTGTAATTTTCAGCTGCAAAAAACATGTCTATGAAGGTAACATGCAGCAAAAACAAAATAATATTCTGAAAAAATGCTCTCACTTCTTTGGGTTCTGTTCAAAGATTTTACGCAAAAACCCCTATATGTGTTTCATTAAGGCTCCTAACTATTAAATGCTAGTTACTCTGAATGGCAAGTCAAAATACAAATACAAATCAAAATAAATACAAAATTCAAAACACATGTTAAAAGAACACCAAATTCTTTGAAGTTGTTCTTGAAAAAGTTCCTGTTGTCCAATTAAAGGAAGTTTTTGTTTTCTGTTTTTGGATTTTTTTTTTAAGAGGAAGAAGAGGAGGAGGGAGGGGAGGAGGGGGAGGGGGAGCAAAAAGAACAATGCAGAGGAAAAGTCTTTTTATTAAAGATCAAGCAGCCAACTCAGATTTAAAATTGAGTTCCATGTACACTGTATCTCAGGAACACCCATTCTGGCATGTCCTAAATTACATGTCATCTCTGGCTGGGAATAATAGGCCAAGATAGGCCAAGCCCAAGAAGAGCTGGTAATCAAAGGCAAGACAACTACACTCAGGAGAATTTCTCTAGTATCTACCTACAGAATGCAATTAGTCACATCTAAAAATTGCTTTCAAAAAATGCAGTTCAAAGACTGAGTTTCCTTTTGCTATCCATTCACAATATTTGTAGAGATTTGACGTCTTTTGACATAATTATATCAGTTGCAATACATATAATGTCCATTCAATTTTACAAAGTACATTTTAATCAAAGCTACATGTATCTTCTGACCTTTAAGAGACTCAAAATCATTGTTACAACAGTGAGAAACAAGCGGTCTCTTATCAAACACAAACCTGGTTCCGATTACTTTTTGTATTTGAAGCTGACGTAAGTAGTTTGCTCTGTCTGGAAATTTAAAATCAATTCCCAAATGAAAATGGTACTCTTGAGCCCACACCAGAGTAAGTTTCTTACTCTCCTTGCCCAGTCTTGGTCAAAACCTTAGCACTACTCAACAGCAACTAAAATCTTGAAATCAATTTAAAATCTCTATCCTTGCCAAAACGTTGTATCTACAGAGCTGACTCTATAAATAATGATAAGTGATCAGTAAGGTTAAAACTGGACCTTCAACTATCCAATCCTTGGTTTGCATTAAAAAAAAAAAAAGCTTATGAGTTTGTTCACTTTAACTATGAAATCAAATGAAAATTCTGACCTTGTGATGCCCAAATTCATTCAAAATGGTTCTCAGTTTTCTGGTGTTGCTATATGGTTTTTGGGCAGCAACAGCTGGATGGGAGTCCCGCCAGTCGACGGACAAGCGGTGATACCAAAAACGCTCACTCTCCAGAATATGAGCTGATTTAACAGTAGGATCAAAACGATGCACTTCACATCCATCATTGGCCATGCTGACCTCAAAATGGGTATCATCACTTCCCAGCCTGTAAAGAAAGAGGATGAAAATCAACAACAAAAAACTATATGGAGCAAAAGTGTTGTATTGACAAAAATCACAGTGCCAAGGTCAATTTTCTTAGTCATATCAAGCCTTCTCCTGTTTTAACACATGGCTGGTTGTACACATTCCATAAACCTTCCTTCACAAAAAGCATTAAAGCTAAAAGCTTCTGGATAAAAGAAAGGAGAGAAATTATGTGCTAAATGCAGACCAGAGAACCACATGTTCAAACATGTAGAAGCATATCAAATTGATTTTTTTGAAAAAGATATAAACTGTAGTAGCAATGAAACAAAGAAGACTATCTAGTCGTCTTAAGAGATTTTCTCAGAATATGTCAAAAATATAAGTCTGAGCAACAGTTCCCTTAGGGAGAGGTGCATGGCCATGGTGCTGTGCGTGCAGTTTGACTTAAAGACAACAGCTGTTTTCTTAAGAACGGAGTGCATTTTAAATAGTACAGTTAAAGAAAAAAGGCAGACGTATGTGGTTCTACTGGATCTAGTACTCAAAAAGCAAGAGGTATATCACCTAAATTCACATCAGCAGGGGGTAGAAATCATGAATTAATTGTATTAAGTACCCAGTTAGGTAACACATATTGTGGAATATTCATAGTTACAAATTTTTAATTTACTCATAAATATTCCTTACTTGGTGATGTAAGATTCATAACTTTGATTAAAGCATCATTTTGAATGAAAAAACATGAAATTAACCAAGAGAAGATGATTTTTTTTTTAAAAATGGTGATTATGACTTTTCTGCCCCAAATACTATATAATTAGATGTGCTTAAAGATACCAAAATCCCAGAGTATCTATAATGCATTGGCCAAACCTGAACCCAAGGCAGAAATGCTTCATCCTCTTAGACTCTACTATTACAGACTATTTTATAATTTGGAAATATACAAGCTTATTGGGTAACAATTTAGTTAACTAAAATAAGTCTTCACTACAGAGATCTTCCACCTAAACATTCTTAATATTCTGTTTGCCTTGTTCTCTCCCTTCACTCCCACTACATTCTTTTAATCTCACTGGACCCATGTCATGTTAGCCCTCTGCTATTCTTCAGCTATAATTCTCTTGACACTTTTGGCTAGAAAAAGATTCAGCACTCTTCTCACAAACATTCCCATTCCTTCTACCCAAGAGATCCTGCTTCCTATTTTCAACCTCCTATTGAACCCACACAGCTCAGACCATTGTAATCTCTATCCCAGCTTTCCCCCAATTTGTTCATTATCTAATCTGGTGTTGCAGATTGACTTGCTGGCCCTAACTCTTCACCCCTTCATCCACACTACTGCCATGCTCATCATGTATGGAGTGTCCTTTCCTGTCCCTTGATTTTTTGGCTTGGCTATGTGACTTGCTTTTTGGAAGAAAGGGATATGATACCAGTCCTGATCCTAGGCTTCGAGCACTTCAAAAATGAACAATGGTTCACTCTTTTGTACTATTATTGTGACAAAAACATACCCTGGATAGCTTGCTGGTCTCAGGAAACTAAACGACATGAGGAGCAGAGGTGTCCCAGACAATCCACTGGCCTTCTATGAAACACAGAGCTGCCCTTAGCCACCTCAGCCTGAAGTAAAGTCTCTCAGCTGAGCCTGACGTGGATCAACTGAAGCTCAGCTGATCTGCAGACATGTGAGCAACAATAAATAATGGTTTTAAGCTACTGAGTTTTAGAGTGACTTGTTACATAGCAACAGCTAACTGATAAACCTGGCATTAAATGTGTATCTAAGAGTTGCAGTAGACGCTGCAAAGCACTTTTTAGTACACAGATTTATTTATTTATAGATCAGAATGTTATAGAACTCACCTGTCCCAAGAGATTTTTCACTTAATTGAATTTGCTGAAATTTAGGGAATTCCCTGGCAGTCTAATAGTCAGGACTCCACACTTTTACTGCAAGGGCCTGGGTTCGATCCCTGGTCGGGGAACTAAGATCTCGCAAGCTGCGTGGCATGGCCAAAAAAAAAAGAATTTTTTGAAATTATATGAGCAAAACCTGTGTTATCATGGAAACATGGAACCCAATGGGAAAATGGCAGTCCTGTAGCTTTACTAAGAGAACAAAACACTAGTCAAATAAGTACTCATTAAATATAATTTCCATATAAATTTTCTATGTAAAAAAGTGAATGATTTCTCCATGAATTTTCAAAATATAATTTCAAGAAAACACTTTCCACTGTAAAACATGTATGTATTTTAATCAAGCCCTCAGAAATTTTTAAGAATTAACCACATAACAGCTGTGTAACTAGTTTTTTTTAGTAAGGCACTATATTATGTATTGATATGTTTTCAATTTAAACTAGCTTCTTACAATTAAAAAAATAACAAACACAATTAGAAAAAGTTAAAGTTGTATATAAGTATATAAAACAAAAAGTTTCCTACCACGAGAATTTTAGCCATCAATTTCCAGAGATAATCAGTTAGCAATTTTTTGTGTATTCTTCCAGAGGTTTTCTACACATGTACAAGGATTCTCTATTAGAAATATCATAAGTACACATACACATATATAAGTTAATCATTAGATGAAGAGGAACTATTCTGTATGATACACTAAATAACACGAAACTACCGAAATTTGTAAATTTTTTGTTATGCTACTTTTACTAAACAAAATCCATTTAATCTAAATATATAATATGTACTGTGTTGGAAAGTAATAAACTACATTTATTTAATCAAGGTCTGTAATTCTTACTTTCATTTATTCAAAATGGTATTGCTACTTCTTCACACTTAGTTTAAATTAGTCAAGTTTGTGGTAGGTGTAAAAAGCAACAGGGAGAACAAATTTAATATACATAAGTGTTGCAAAAAGTGGCCCAAAGGGGTAAAATCAGGACTCAAATCCAATCCAGGTAGTTCCAAAGCATGTGCTCTTTACACTCTACCTCACTGCAAGTAAGGGTAGGACACAGAATCATGGAAGGAATATTTGTGAACTTAGGGATCTAGGAAATTGTCAGCTACTAGATAGTAAAGCTCCATGAAGTAAAGGGCTGTGTCAATCTTGCTTATTTCTGTATCCCTAGTGCTGAGGAGATAGATGAATGATGACAGACAAACCCACAAAATGCTGCACTAAGTAAAAGAAAACTATTAGGTAGGGTCTGGAATTCCCAGAATATACAGTACAATATCCAACACAGCATGGAATGGGCTACATTTCACTGACTTATTCATGTTTATTAATAAATATTTACAGAGCACTTTATATGTTCAAGGCAGTACCCTAGACACCAGAGACAGACAGATAAATTAAACATGATCCTTGATCTGAAGAAACTCAGAAGCAGTAAAGAAGAAAGATTTTTGAACAAATAACTACAATAAACTAAGTAAAAGAAAATTATTTTTTATAGCAAAAATGTATTTAGTCTATAAGGAAATTATTTTCTGCTCTTATCTAACTGGAAAGAGAATTCGCTGTAGAAAATTTTACTTTATAGAAATTATCTGTCTATCTGTATCTATATATATACATATATAGATATAGATCATGATCATATGGCTTTTACCTCAAAGTCTAAGACAGTTGTTCCAGTTCCTGCCATCACAACTGCATTCCAGCCATCAAGAAAAGTAAAAGGGGAGGTGAAGGTCACATCCTTTCCTCCTAGGCGCATGGCCTAGAAATTGCACACATCACTTGCACTCATATCACATTGCTCAAAGTTAGTCATATGGCCACTTGTAGCTGCAAGGAAGGCTAGAATATGCAATCTTTGGCAAGGTGGCCACGTGCCCTGCTAAACTCAGGAGTTCTGTTACCAAAGAAGAATGGAAGAATGAATACTGGGGGACAATTAGCAATTTCTACTATAACCCATTTTTGAAATAGTTAAGCTGTTAATACATATATTCAAAGGTATAAGCCTTCATGAAGACTGTAACCTATCCTTCTATGTGGCAGAGAGATAAATGATATAACTCATGCTTATAAATATTATGCTGTATATGTTAATGGAGAGGTTTGAGATCACAAAAACTCTTCAGTACAGAAAGGTCATCAAATCTGAGGGATTTGTTGAAGAAATAGGAAGGGGGCAGATAAAAGGACTAAACAGCCAAAGGTAGTAGAATAACAGAGTAACCATTTTTGCCTTCCTCTCCTGATGTCTCAGAAAGCAACAACTAGGATCCCTAAGTGTGGGTGTGCGGGATGTGCACTAAACAACTCTAGGGGGCACCACGCCTAATCATTATAATGATTATGCAGCAGATAAGTAAAGGTTCTTGAGAGAGCAAATGCCTTTCCCATGTTGTATAAAAGTGTCCCTTGAACTAGCTACAGTGCTGGCAACTGCATCCCCTTTAGTGTTACTGAAGAGTAGAAGGGATGGATGTGGCACTGTTTCAAGTCCTTGGTTATTCTTTTAAAATATTTCTAAGAGTATTAAGGTGACTATCCTTTATGTTCCCTAAGAAGCAAAAGCTCAGAGTATAAACACATGAAGAGATGCTCAAGATCATTAGCCAGTAGAGAGAAACAAAATAAAACTATAATGAGATACCATTTCACATCTACTAGGATGGCTATAATCAAAAAGACCAATAATAGTAAATGTTGATGACAATGTGGAGAAACTGAAACCCTCATACATTGCTGGTGGGAACATAAAATGGTATATAACCAAGAGAAATGAAAACATATGTCCACGCAAAAACTCATACATGACTGTTCATAATAATATTATTCCTAGTAGCCAAAAAAGTGGAAACAACCCAAATGTCTATCAGCTGATGAATGAATAAATAAAATGTGGTATATCCATACAATGGATTATTATTTGGCAGTAAAAAGGAATGAAGTACTGATACATATTACAACACGGATGAACCTTGAAAGCATTATGCTAAGTGAAAAAGCTAGTCAAAACACCACATATTATATGCTTTCATTTATCTGAAATGTCCAGAATAGGTGAATCTATAGAGACAGAAAGTAGATTAGTGGTTGCCTAGGACTGGGAGACAAAGAGCTGAAAGAGGGTTGGAGGGAATTGACAGTCAGTGCTACTGGGTACAGGCCTTCTTTCTTGCGGTGATGATAATGTTCTAAAATTGACTGTGGTGACTAGAAACCATTGAATTGTACCCTTTAAATGGATGAATTGTGTGTTATGTGAATTATACCTCAATTTAAAGCTGTTTAAAAAAATAAAATCAGAGCAGATACAGGGAAAGTTTTTAACTCTCATCACTGAAGACAGAAAGGCTGGAAGAAGTAAGACAATTACTGTTTTTCCCAGGAGGAGTTTCAGTCGTCCATTCCTCATCCTAGCAGGAACCAGAGAATCTGGCCAAATAATTATCTAGATCTGTAAACTGCCAACTACTAGAGAAGGAGAAATAGGTTTTCCAAAGCATAAATGACATTGAATAGTGGATTAAAATATTTTATAATTATTAATTTTTATTAAATAACATTGCATAAAATGACAAGACTTCATCTAAAATATATTCTTAACAGGGATGATATCACACCTAAGGGGGCAAAAATTGATTCTTGAGGGCCAAAAAAAATCTTCTTGTTTTTATGTCTAAAGCATAGATAATACATATGTTACATAAACAGATATACGGTGTATCTATAGTATTAAAATTTCATGGGGAGAGTGATTAGGAAAAAAATTGTCTAAAAAGGGTCCTTGGGTCCATGATTTTCTGATTCCTCATTCATATAGAATATGAGCTCCTGGGCTTCCCTGGTGGCGCAGTGGTTGAGAGTCCGCCTGCCGATGCAGGGGACGCAGGTTTGTGCCCCGGTCCGAGAAGATACCACATGCCGTGGAGCGGCTGGGCCCGTGAGCCATGGCCACTGAGCCTGCGCGTCCGGAGCCTGTGCTCCGCAACGGTAAAAGCCACAACAGTGAGAGGCCCACGTACCGCAAAAAAAAAAAAAGAATATGAGCTCCTGCTGTGCTAATTAAACTATTAAAAGATAAAAATTTTGGCTCTGAAGCTCATTCCATTCCTCTTGAAATGCTCAGGGCAACCAGAAGTCCCAGATTTTCTGCCTAAGGTATTGGTTCTTGTTGCCTAACCATGTATCATGTATCAAATTTTCTTCTTTCTCACACTGAGAATCTGTCTTCAAACCAAATGGTATTAACATGTCAGAGAACTAAAGGAGAGATGAAAAAGATTTACCTATGTATTATCCCTTCTCAAGTTTTCTCTTCTATTCCCACTCCTACCCCTGAAATATAATCTTTGATATGAAGGATAAAAAGATGATTTTCCCAATGCACTTTAGCTACCACCCTCATCCCCACCCCATCTCCCCACCATCACCCCTCCACCTCACACACAAAAAGACTTTCAGGGCAGGCCCCATCTAAAGTCATGCAGTTGACAAAATATTATCATGTGAACCCACAGCCTCTCCTCATATCTCTTCTCTTTCTCTTTCTCCGTAACATAACCTTCCTTTTCAGTGCCTTCCCCTATCTTAATTGGTCTATTCTATCCCTTTTCAAAATTAAAAAGGATCTTCTTTAAATTTTCAACTGAACTTTACTCAGAGTATACTCTCCTAGAAAAATGTCTTTTACATTAACTACAGAATAAAAAGCTTTGATTCTTAGTAAAGAAATTTCAGACATCAGAGAGAAGGTAGAGGTGATGGCTGCTTCAGTTCTTGGGAGTGGAAGAAAGGTAGGACATGGATCAGAAGGAGGGCATTCAGCCTCTGCTTTCTGATCAGTATATCCTCAGATCGCTTCTTCCTCTCACCCCCAGAAGGCCACCACCCCCGCTCACCCCTCCGTTGCAGCTTCATTCATTATGCTCAGGATAGGAATGGCTGCCACAGCCCTGAGATTTGGAGCACATACTGCCTGGATGTGGGCGCCCCGTGACCCACCTGCCACCTGCCCTCCCCACCTATCTCACAGCTATCCCAACACGCCTAAATGCTTGCACCTCAGGACCACCACTTCTTCCCTCAGCATCAATTGAGGTGTTGTCAGTTGGCTATTTACCTGCCCCTGAAGCAAGCAATTCACCTGAGAAGATTCTCAATCCTGAGTAACAGGACAATCAACATAAACATCCACAATACAAAGCATCCTTTTTTAGGACATAAGAAATATTTTCTTTAGTTTCCAGTTTTCAATTAAGCATTGTTAGATTTTAAATCAAATGTTGGCACTTAAAATCTATTCATTTCTTTTCCCAGTGGAATTCAACTGCTCCTATCTGCTCTTTACAAAGTTGATTTTGAATAGTGAACATTTAAATGAAAATAAGAAACTACCTCTTTACATGTAATAATCTGAAATCTCACAGCAGAACCACTTCATCTAATGGCTCTGAAGTATAAGGAAAGCAAAAAGGAACGTGAAAAATTTCCCCCAAAACAGCTTTCGCAGTTTTGTTTTACACAGTTGTATGCTTTAAATGAAATTATTCCGGGGTGTAAAATATTAACCAAAACATAAAGGCAGTTTGGAGCAAGAAAACAGGACCAAGCTGAGATCTCTAATTTGCATGTAGTACTATGCAATTATTTTTATAACCTATTTTCATACATTGTTAATATGATATAAAATAAACTTTCGACTGTCACAAGTTCCCATTCTTTATACAATCTTGCATCATAGCTGGTGGGCTCCCAGAAAAAGAGCTCTGTTCTAATCAACTGGCTGAGCAACTCATTTCCTAATCTTCAGGCTCCTAGTTTAAACCATGGCAGAACCAGCTTCCCTCTTTAGTCTTCTTACCTCAAGCAATCTTTATGTAGCAAATACATATTTAGTGCCTACTGTGTACCACGCTCCACTGATATATACCATGGCTCTTCATTTAACCCATAGAAGAATGTGTCCATTATCCTGAAACTTATTTCAAACTTGTTTTTGCTTTTGTTTTAATCCACAATGACTCTAAGAATTCTTGTTTGGTGAAGTTTGACAATGGTCGTGATCCTCTGTGCATTAGCACCTTTTGGTGGGTCTCCACAGCACCCAAAGGTCAGCTCTGAACCCTTATCATCTAGGATTCTAGGTGGCAGCTGTCACTCATGAGCCTGAATGTAAATCATAGAGGAGATGAAACCTATCGGTGAGGAACAAGCAGAGGACACTTGTGAGGGTCCCCAGTATTTTGTAAAGGACTCCAGGGATCTTGCCTGAGAACCTAACTACACAGCTTCTAGAGTCGATGCAACAGAGTATTCCAAACAAAAATAACCCTCTCCTACCTTTTTTTTGAGACACATATAATTTGAAAATTCTCGGGACTGTTTATATGAATACTGATGCGTTTCATATATTTTTTATATAATCTCATTTTTATATTCACCCTTTTACAAAAAGTTCTCTATATCTATGCGTACATTTAGGTCATTTTCAGCCTGAATAACTGAATATCAATAACTTCCCACAGTTTTGACAAAATCTCATTATTTTCATAGGAGTTCCCTCTTCTTTCTTTTTACAGTGTAAAAGTACACACAGATTTTACCATTGGCATTGAACATAAAATAAACATAAAACATAAAAATCCAACAGTGGCCATTTGTCTTGGGTCACTCATCATAACTGAGCATAAAACTTCTAATATACTCACTGTTCCTTTTTTTTCTAGGTGCATTCTTAATACTTTTCTGTTTCTAATAAGAATGCTCTAATTCTAGCTGAGAATCATCGGCTTCACCAAGAGGATCATCATCATGCTGAAAATGGAAGTTGTCAACTTCCTACCAACAGAATGGGAGAGAAAGTGGCCCTGGCCACTGGTGCTCTTCAAGTGCCCACAGTTACGTAACAGACAGATGAGTCTGAAATGATGGCAGGAGAAGAAGCATAGCACCCGTTATACCCTGCAACCATTCATAATTTGTGTTGCTGAAAAATCGTTGGCTGCCTGCAGGAGCGTTTTTTGTTTTCTGCTGTAAAATGTACTTACCCTAAAGAATAGAGGCGGCACTGCTTGTTGCGAATTTGATGACCTAAGCCAAACCTGTCATCAAGACAGACAGACCAGGGCTTTTTTGAAGGGCTGGAGTCAGTAGCCAGGCTGTCTGTGCTCACGTGATCACACGCAATCTGTAAGGATTGGAAATCAATGTGAATAATTTAAAGCACCGGGGTGATAGATGGTAGGTAGAGATTTGACTGCTTTCCCAGTCCCTGAAAACCGTAACGGGAGAGTTATGTCCTTCTCCACTGCTAACTACTCCCCTCCCCAGGGAATCACAAGACTGCTGTAAAATGTTTGGAGGAATTCCAAATACTAGATTATAAGTAACCTCATGGAGACTAGAGGCAGGTTTGAAGGGAAGTTAAGAACTGCTATAGCCTTGTGCATGGAGTATACAGGGGAGAACAAATCAGGAGCAAGGAAGGCAGGGAGGAAAAGTCAGGAAAGCTCTGCAGAGGTGTGTCAGTCTTGGAGGAGGAACAGAAGTTGACTAAGAGGCTGAGACCAAGAAGGGCATTCCAGACATGGAGAACAGTGCTCCCAAACCACAGAGGTCTGTTACCCACAGCATTCCAATTAGAAGTTGTGAGATATGACCAAGAGCATAGATCTTTGAAGGATACAAGATTATCTACTCTTTATCTCAGGCAGATAAGGTCAGGCCATCATGGTCTGACCAAGCAATGTGTTAACCAAGGTAAACAGCTTGGGGTCAAGTGAGACTAATGCATAGTTCCTACTAACAAAACAGTACTCTCTGGGTTACACTGGTCCATTGAAATTCCTCCTGGGGGGAAAGGGCAAGAGCCCCAGCCAGGAAGGAGGTTTTCCAGAGCTAGCCAAAGCAACTCTCTTAACTCATCCATCAAAATTAGATAAGAAAACCAAAAGGAACATGTATCTAAGTCAAGTGGAAGGAAGCCAGTCTCTAATTTCAAATGTACATTAAGTAAACATACTTAGTGAGGAATTCTGACTTGTGTTGGATGCTGGCACTGTGTGCACAACTGAGGCTGTTGGAACCAAAGAAAACAAGTTCTGTGGCCAAGGTATTTATCTTACTGAGCAATAGTATTTCCGCCTAATCCCTCAAAACTCTCACAGTCGCCATGATGCTCCATGAATCATGCAGCAGCTCTTGCTGTCACATCACAGACAACAGACCACTCCAGATGCAAAGGATGTTTTGAGGTTCATTGCTTTAATGCATTAGAAAACATAACAGGACAATTTTCTTCTTAAGAAGGTACTCCAGACTTGCCCAATCCTTTTACTAATTTAACTGATTTTCCAAAATGTTAATCTGAAAAGAGCATATTACGTGGAGCCAGCATCTCCCTTATTCTTGCTGTAATCTAGGGCTGGCCTGGCAAAATTATCCCAGCACTATCTATCAGTGACTGAGAGAGAGCCTTCTGCTAGAATCTGGACATTTTATAGGAAAGTTTAAAAAGTGAAATCCTAAATATTTATCTGTTCTTTTCTTTTGATGAAATAAAAACTCACATTTTAAGGCAAGAAAAATTTAAACATGAAATTTTATAACCCACCACACGCCTTGTATGTGCAGACATCTTTGGTGAACTTTATGTACAATGCAAATACATCTTTCCCCTTAAAGATAAGAGACTGGTGCAGAACAGACTGGGTCAGATGACCTGGGGAGATACTGGGCCTCAACTAATGGAAATTCTTAGCTTAAATACTTAGGACCTTATTAATGTTACTAGCTATATTACTTGTAGTCTGCCTATTTTGCAAGATAATTGTTTCTTGTAGTACTACCATATGTGTGATGGAGCCTTCAATAAAATTAATGATGATTAGATGACTTGAAACAACTGACCAAATATATAGTCCTGTAAGATCAAAGATTGTAATAGTGTTAACTTTGGACATGAGAAGCAACAAGAGCAAGCATTTCCTAGACCATAACAGACTAGAAAGACAGATGGTCCAGAGGCTTTTGACTACACTTAACAGGGCCAAGTCCAGTAATAGCACATTAAGTAGCCTATCAATGAAATCCTTGACTGACCTGGGAATGAGCATTCCTAGTGCCGTGAGACAAATTGATCATGAAATGCCTCCCAAACCTTGGTCAGAATTAAGACCAAAAGGGAGGGGATTGTAGAATAAAGAATGTTGCCCACCACCTAGTTCTACAAGAATCTCATTAGCCACTGCAGTCACTGACCTACAGTACACCCTGAAAGGAATTCAGGGCAAAAATCAGGATGAGACATTCTGTGCTCTGGAAAAACTGGCAGAATAGGCCTTCAGATAGTTAGATATTTTCAGGGGAAAATGTATGAATCCTGTTTCTTGCATCTGCCCATACTTAGAAAAGCACTATAACTATTAACTAAGATACCTGTTCCTTGCTATTAATAGTAACTTTCTACCAAGATGTGTTATTGATTGCACGGACCCCTTTGTCAAAATCATATATCTACTAACCTCCCCCCTAACCTCCTCAGAACAGTCCTCAGAGCTGAGAGACCATCTCCCAGGTAATAATCCTCAGTTTGGCCTGAATAAAATTTTCCATTTCTTTCTCAGGTTCACTATTGATTAATTTTTGTCAATATCCTCAACCCAGTATCTTGCTCTCAATACTTCTCTATCCACAGCCATGGTTTAAAGAAAAAAGTGATAATAGAAAATGGAATTGAATCTTCTCTCAAGCAACTAGTACAGAACACACTTATTAACTGGATCCATCAACATGTTAATTTGTATAATTCATTTTCTACGATTGTCCCACAAATAAATGGAAATTATGCCTCTGCCTGCCCACTTCTTGCCTCCACTCACCCACCCAAAGGAGAAGCTGCTAATCTAATTACTCAAAGCTCAATGTTCATCTGGCTGGTTTTCACTAGTAGGTAGATTATGATGCCTTCAACCTTCACTGGAACTTGGTTCCACGCCCTGGCTCCTGCAGGCAGTTAGTTAAGCCCAGGCAGTTTGGTGGGCCCCAAAGACGTGCCTGGATCTCTTAAGACTAAACCTTTTGTTCTAGGGCAGCTTCCTGGGGGTATTTTTATTAAAGTGGTATGATGATTTATTTATTTATTAAAATGGTATGATGATTTGCTATTGTTTCTTTGTATGTACTCTCCCTAAGAGCCTCCAAAAGACAGATCAGGAGACTGACATTCGCAGGTACTTGTTCATAGTACCCTCCCAACACCATTTAAACCTAACTCTAGCCTCTCCCACTGCGTTTCTCAAGGTGTGGCCCACCTACATTCTGATGGATGTGGGAATACTTAAAAATGCAAATTCTTGAGTCCCACTCCATTCTATAAAATCAGAATCTTTGAGGCCGATGCACGTGAACATGCATTTTAATAAGCTCCCCCAGGTGATTGTTACGCAGGTGGTCCTGTGAGTTTCCTGGCAGCCTTTTGTAAAGTCCCACTGAAATGTTCCAGCCTGGCCTCACCTGTGCCTTAGCAAATTAAGGGAAGAGGCTACACTTGGGCCAGAGCTTTCAACTGAAAACAGCAGCCTCTCCAACCTCACCCCTAGCAAAGGGCCAGAGAGGCGGCCCCTACAGTTAGCCAGAGGCCCCCAAGAGTCTGCTAAGTATTAATGGTCAAGATAGAGGGCTTTGAGTTCAGCTGCTCCTCCACTGAACCTTGAGGAGTGGGGTTTTATTCTATTAAAGTTAACACTTTAAGCATTTCTTCTTCCTCCACAGACTTCATCTTGCACAGATATCCCTACTGGAAAAACATTCTTTTCCATTCAATCTGCTAATGTTCCCCTTTCCTCTCCTAGCTCAAAAATAGAACACAGAAATTTTAACCATTTATTAACCATCTCATTTATACACATTAGCTTCTGAAAACAACTAGGAGTAAGGACTCAGTAAAATTCAGCTCCTAAAAATTAATTAAATATTGATTTTTCAATCTTTCTTGTTAAGATTTATGGCCAGGGCTTCAATGAACTCTCTTGTGAGTAAAATCAGCGAGGGCAGTAACTCCTAGCTAAGCTCTAACTCAGGTAATTATGGGTTTTTTTCTCCCTCTCTCTAATTCCCCTTGTAATTTTAGCCATATAAACAGAATTAAGCCTGGACAAAGGAAAATAGACTCCAGGAAAAAGTGTTTTCTGAAATGCTTTTTAGTTATTTAACTTGAGGGATCTAATTTATTTTCATTTCATTTTGTATCCCAAAAGCCTGAACAGCATTTCTGCCAACCCATAAGTAGAATCTGGCAAAGGGAGGCCTTAAATTTTGGGGACTTGGCAAGAATTACTTCAATAATCAAACTGTATGTTAATGAAATACATTATTTTGAAAGGTAAAATATCAAGGAAAAAGTTGTATTTTTGTTGCTT
The DNA here is from genome assembly GCF_059928025.1 of Delphinapterus leucas. Classification (NCBI taxonomy): domain Eukaryota; kingdom Metazoa; phylum Chordata; class Mammalia; order Artiodactyla; family Monodontidae; genus Delphinapterus; species Delphinapterus leucas. The sequence continues at coordinate 47,850,715 of NC_143140.1, forward strand.
TTATCCCGGTTTGTGTGTGTGTGCATGTGTGTAGCAGTAAATATAATAGAAACTTCTTGTAAAAAAGTTTGTAAAATTTGTAAAATCTGAATCTCTAGATCCATAGGTTCTTATGTCATTCTTACAATCAGTTAGATGGGTAGATGATTAGATAGATAGATAGACTGACTTTAAAACGTATTTTTTCTTTTTAAAACAGCAACTGTTGCTTAGATTAATTTCATACTGCAAGCCATGCTTCCTGAAGGCATATGGTTCGGGGGTTGCCATAAAAAGCTGGATCTGGAGCCTTCCTTTAGAACAGAGCACTGGGTTTATGATTTAACTGTTGCTTGTTAGCAGCAGTGTATCGTCTACTCCAGAACTCAGAGATGTAACCATGGCCTTTCACATTAGATAACAATACCTAGTAAAACTGAGCTTGATATTATGCCCACTCTACCCAAATACCTTGCTCTGTGCTTCTGTTCCCAAGCTCCTTTGGCCTGGGGAAGTTTACCCACCCCATCTGTCCACCCTGTTAGAGAACACACGGCTCTCTTGCATGCTAACCGTTCACCAGTGTGTGTGTGGGGGGGGGGGTATTTAATTCCGGTTTGACATCCCAGCCAGTGCCTAGCACAGCGTCATACACAGAGCAGGTACTCAACAAATGCCTGCTGAATTGAGGAATGAATAAATCAACTGATAAACATATCAAATGCTAGGTAGGCCTTGCTGTACAAGCTTGAACACGGATTTCAGGGAAATATATATATATATATTAAAGCAGTGTAAGAGGATGGAGGTGGAATTTGCTTAAGTGCTTACAGAGGGGTTTTTTTGGGTTTTTTTTTCCCTTGCCCATTATGACTCACTACTGCTAACTGTGAAAATTTTAGGTAATAGTGACTCTAATATTCTGCCAGCTTTGTAGGCTTTCATTGTCAAGATGAGTTCTAAATGAGGCATAAGCTCCCAAAGCAGCCAAAAACTCTGCATTACACAGAGAGGGGGAGGGAGCATTGGTCAGTAGGATTCTGATTAAACCAGTTAGTGTCATCTCTGATGAGCTCCCACCTGCTGGTCTAGTGACTTGGAAGCACACAAAAGCACAGGACTTTAACTGGGTAAAATGACCTCTGATTGCAAAACAATTGTGAGGTCTGGAACCTTATCTTGTTCTTTCTAGAGGATGAAAAAATCTTCTAGCGAGCTTTAACAAGCAACTCTCTATTATTATACTCATCAAGCTGAATAATAATTATATGTCCATTTATCTACCTTCCCAACTAGTTTGTTAGCCACGTGAGGGCAGAGACTGTATTCCCAAGGCCTATGCTCCTGGCACATAGTAGGTGCTCAGTAATACTTGGTTAATAACAATTCTACACTAGTCTTAACAAAGTACAGGCTCACGGAGCTGGGAGGAACCTTAGAAATAATATGATACAATCTCTTCGTTTTCAAGATCAGAACAGCCAGAGCCAAACAAGCAAAATAACTTGCCCAGGGTCACAACACTGAGCTACATCACAGGATGCTTTTCTTAAAGAATTTTTTCCCTCTCAGCCCATAACTCATGGGAAAACTCCAAGAGGGGCTTGAAACAACACTTTCACGCCTCAAGAGCTTCTTCTAAGTTAACATGCCTTTTATAAGTTACAGAACATTAACCTGAAATACATATAAAACAGAATTTAGAGGCTTTCATGTGGTCAATTTATACTGGGGGGTGAAGCTCACAATTCTCAAATTCAACTCATAAATTTAACACCTCTCATTTTTCTCTAGGGCTTTTAAGGGCTTCTTGTAGTCATAGTTAAGAGATCCAGCTTCTTATTCTTCGTGTAAAACCAAACTATAAAATTAAAATTTCAGTATTTTAATTGTCTGTGTAAGTCCACCAAATTAATTTGCAGCAGCAAAATAAGATGAAATTATGTAAAGCACAGGGACCAATTTATCATCCCATTACTCATGATGAATTCAACAAGCTTTTACTTCCATGTCTAGGTGACAAATATTAAAATTCCTGGTTGTCTGACTGCATCATATGAGAAATGGGACTTGCTTTTACCCCTAAACTAGCCTTCTAAAATTCCAGAAATATATGCTCTCCCATGGATGAAAAACGGGCTTGGCCGCCAGTGAGGTTTGGGAGGGGAAGTGGGTTGCCAAGAGCGAGTGGGCCGAAGGGAGATCAAAAGACCCAGGGACCCCCAGTGCCATACCAGCCCCATAGTGCAGCCTCCTCAGCTGCAGCTTCACAGGCAGTCTGAGTTTCTAATTTACTAGCACCTCTCAGTTCAGGGCGAAGTTTCCCTCGGGCCTTGATTTTCTTTTCCGTCTCTCTTTCCTCAGGATCAGGCTACTTGAGAATGGAACCTCCTGATTAATATGTCAAGAGCCATAGACTCTCCTTAATGGAGGGTCTCTGCCTGCTCGGGTCGCCGGGGCAGGAGCTGCCACAATGTGTTAAGTCACTAATGAAGGCCAGTGCTCAGTAATGATTTAAAGTGCCTTAAGAACAGAGAGTCTTCGGATTCAGTAGCTTCTCTTCCTGCTGCCTGCAAAGCCTCCTTTACTCTCTGGCCTAATGCATCCCTGTCTGCCAAGCTTCTGTGGCAGAAAAGCGAAAAGGCAGACTTCTCCAAATACAAAATGGAATTTGAACCTCCAGATGATGGTTTTGGTTTGTGACACACTGGACTGCCTACTCATGGGCACGAATCTGTCGCTTCACATGGTTTTCCAAAACAATTTTCTAAAGTGGATCTTTAAAACACATCGGGATGAATCATTAAAACATCTCAGGGTGACGATACTCCTGGAAGGGATAAGATGCCGAAGCAGATGGAAGGCATCTATTATATGCCTCTAAGTGAGTGAATATATTTAAGCAGCAAGGCATCAGAAACTCTATCAAGTCCCTATCAGGAGGCACTGAGAAACTCCCCAGCCTTCTTTAAAAGGGGGTAATTAGTGGGACTTCCCTGGTGGTCCAATGGTTAAGAATCCGCCTTCCAATGCAGCGGACTCTGGTCCAACCCCTGGTTGGGGAACTAAGATCCCACATGCCATGGGGCAACTAAGCCCGTGCGCCACAACTACAGAGCCCATGCACCACAACTAGAGAGAAGCCTGTGCACCGCAACTAAGACCCAACGCAGCCAAAAATAAATAAATAAATAAAATTTTTAAGGGGGCAATTAGCGTCTTTTACAGAGTCTCCATACCCACTTGTGCCTGAAACACAACCTGGATGGTGCTGATGTATCTCAGGAACCTCAAGGCTTCTTCATCCAGGGACCGAGCAGGGCCTGCCCAAGGCTGGAGGTCTATATGCCACCGGGGACCCTGTAAGGAGAAAACATAGGTCAGTGTGTAAGGTATCAGGAGCTTGGGATGGGGGTGGGCAGGATGCAGAGCATCAGGGAAGCAAGACTACTAGCCGCCTGCAAAACAAACACGGCTGCACTTTGCGGCAGGGAGTTGGTTCGGAGCTGCTATAGGTAAGGCCACATCAATCACAGGGAGACAAATGAGGCCTGAGAAAGCCCAGCTACCAGATTAAGCAAGAGACTGCAAAAGCTAGAGGGGATGTCTGTCTCGAGCTTCTGATCAAAGGTAAACTCCACTCGACCCCGTCAGGCTCTCTCAGCTGCGGCTTTGTATTACCCGGAGCCGCTCCCCGTTGTGGAGAAAACCTCCCCTGCCTACTATGGTTTCCAAGGCTTAGAGCTTCAGAAATAGGTGCCTCCTAGAGGCCAGTTTTGTTGTCATGGTCCCATAATGCCTGAATCCTCAGGGCGCTTGGGCACCTTCCCCCCGAGCAAGCAGCGGGCGGCACCCAGAGTTCTAGACCTCAATGCACCTGTCGTCTGGACCATGCACCTGCCAACAGTCCCTGGAGCTGGCACTACCACAGCTGGCAAGGGTGGCCTTCTAGCACTGTGAGACAACCTCCAGCTTTCAGCTGAGGACATGAGGAGCTCCCAGGAGCAGGGGGATCAGAACCCTAAGCCCCCTTTTACAGCAAGGGTAGAGTGGCTGAAGGGTTGGAGGAAAGTAGTGGTGATCTAGAAGAATAAAAAATGGGGACCCCTCCAATCAAAAGGAAGCACTAGTCATAAAATCCTTGCTAGAGCTCAAGTTCCCCGCCTATAGCTGTCACCACCTGGAAACCTCCGGAGGCTCACTGTGATCCCAAGGGCAGAGTACTGCCCAGAGTGTATGATGCGGAAGTGCAGGGGCCTGGGCAGGGAGAAGCCCCAGCAGCTGGCAGGGTGAACATCTAGCGTCAGGAAAGACTCTGGGGGTCTGGGCACAGGGGTTCCTGCAGAGTGGTTAAGATGGGCCCCTAAACCCCATTTTAAGGTGAGGAAAGGGGCAGGGGAGGGTTCTGGGGACAAAATAAAGGGACTGTTCATGTACACACATTGTTCTCCAGTCAGGTATTGCAATGGTCTGAACGTCTGTCTCCCACCCCAAATTCCTATGTTGAAATCTGAATGCCCAGTGTGATGATGTTAGGGGGTAGGACTTTGGGGAGGTGCTCATGTCATGAGGGTGGAGGCTTCATGAATGGAATTAGTGCTCTTTTAAAAGAGACTCCTTATAGCTCCCTAGGCCCTAACACCATGTGAGGACACAGAGAGAAGTCAGCCATCTGCAGCCCAAAACAGGGCCCTCACCAGAACCCAACCATGCTGGCACACCAATCTTGAACGTCCAGCCTCCAGAACTGTGAGCAATAAATTTCTGTTGTTTGTAAGCCAGCCAGTCTGTGGTATTTTGTTATGGCAGCCAGAATAGCCTAAGACAGGTATTATGGCAAGAACTGTCTGTCACCCACAAAGAAACATCGAAACAGGCTAGCCCTGAGGCACTTTAGTACATTTATGGTTTTTTTGCCCCTAAATGGGGTGGCCTAGGTTACTTGGGGTTAAACGGAAAGCAAGGAAGAGCGGGGGACAAGCAGGTTAGTCAGTGTGGAGCCAAGTGTGTGGGCCTGGGGAAGAAGAGTACACTCTGGCATGAGGGTCAGAGATAAATGCAGACACTTTGTAAGTGGTAAGGCGTTATTCCAGGTTAGGCATTATGAGACTCATATCACTGCACCAAGTCCCCAGAACCCACAGTCTTATTGGCTAGTCAGGTCTGCACTGCCTTACGGTGGCGGAGACCCCTGCAGTCCTCTGGACTGAAAAAACCCTCAATGATTTCCCACAGGCTGTCTTTTCCTCAGGAATCCTTAAGGCAGGGACAGTTTCATGGGCATGCAACCTGCACAGTCTTAGAAGGGCTTGTGTTTGGCTCAGTGCTGACACCCTTAATAATTTTTTAACAAGAGCCTCCACATTCTTATTCTGTGCTGAGCCCTGAAAATTATGTAGTCAGTCTGCCCTGAGGGGCACCTTTTTTTGGGAAACAGGCTTTTCATATAGCTGTTCCTGTTCTGTGAAGGTTGAGTAGGCAAAGAGACTCCAGTCAGAGAGAGCCTGAGAACATTAAGTAATGTATCTTCCCAGTTAATGGCTCCCACCCCCTATTTCTTTGTTCCTTCTCTAAATTAGCTGTTGACTAGCATTCAGTCAAACAATACTTATTGAGCATCAGCCACTCTGTGCCAGGCACTGGTCGGCACACGTGGGAACAACACCTGGAGGCTCCTGGGAGGTGCTCACAGTCTGGTGGGGGAGACAGATACATACAAGATAAGTTTGACAGGGAAATGCTGAAACGTTAGGGAAAGTCATTCTTTCTGGGAAATTACTTAATTATGAAATCATAAATGACATAATGACAAAAAGGGTCTTCCCAGGCTGCCGCTGCTGTCAGCACAGCAACGCAATGCTGCATGCAAGTTTGTCCAGTCCTGGGGTTTAAAACTCCCCACATCATTGTCGTGGGACCCTGAAAAGTACCCTGGCACCTGGCCCAGGCGCGTCTTGATGAAAATGATAAAGTTCCCACATTATGGTTTTCCTCTAAATCAGGGATCTGTAAACTTTTTCTATAAGAGGTCAAACAGCAAATATTTTAGGCTTTGCAGGCCATACAGTTTCTGTTGCAATTCCTCACCGCCTGTTGTAGCTCAAAAGCAGCCAAAGACAGTAAGTAAACAAATGGTCAGGACTGTGTTCCAATAAAACTCCAGTTACAAAAACAGCCAGCAGGCTGGATTGGGCCTGCAAGGCTGTAGTTTGCTGACCCCTGCTCTACTTGATTCTAATTTGGTTGTAGACCAGCCTAGGAGAGTGTTTACTTGAAATAATGCAAGAGACACAGATTATGATATCTAGGTTACAAACAACTTTGTCATCTGGGTGACTGGGGAAATATCGGCCAGGTCCCAGCAGGATACAGTGGGAAGAATTTAATAGAGAGACTATTTATAATACAAAGGTGTAGGCAGAGTTTAGGAAACAAATAAGGAGTAATGCAATACCTGTGGCTGGTAGCACCAGGGAGCCCTTACAAACCCTGAGCCTGAAGGAGCAAGGAGGGGGAGGAATTTGTGGAACCCAGAGAGGGAAACTGCACGGAGAAGGTGTTTCATGGAAGAACACAGCCAATCCCATCACATCCAGCCCTATTACATACCCACCCTAACTGTCAAATCGAAGGAGAAGCTAGAGAAGAGGGAGGCTGTGGTTGGCCCACAGGTCAGCCTAGGGGGTGCAGAGCAGGAGGAGCAGGATGGAGAGTGGCTCTAGACAGGCAAGTGGAAGGCCTCCTGCACAGCATCTCTGGAAAGAGGCACTGAGACTTGACCAGGGAGTCATTCATTCATTCAGTGGCCATTTGTGCCTCGTGCCAGGCTCTGGGTTACAATTTAATATAGGACAGAGCTGTGTACACCAATAAATGCAATGAAGTTCTGCAAGAGCTTTGACTGAAATCTCTACAGGGCACAATGGGGTCACGGAGAGAAGTACCCAAGTACCACTCCAAAATAAATGCCAGAGAATCCAAATGTAGATTATAGGAAGCAGTCTCCAATGTGAGAAGCCCAAAACTCTCATTAAAGAGACAACTTAAAAACAGTAGAAGCACTTAACCTGGGCTAACACACGAAAGTAATGTCACAGATCAATAACAGTGAATCCATACGGTGACTCAACATGACAAAACTATATAATTATCTTAAGAATCCACAAGCAGTATCCATCTTGCTATCTGATATTTCTCAGTTTCACTGAGCATTGACCACGACAAAGCTAAACGCGACAGCTGGAATGGTGAATAACATAAGTTGAGGGGCCTCAGGTGGGGATATAATAGAAATATACAGCAGACAGATGCCCTCAGAAGTGCTCCGGCTTAATGCTTTGGTTGAGCTGTTTAAAAAACATTTCACATAAAGTAATGTTCTCATCGGCATCAGTGTGACAGCAGTTTGTGATTATTTCCCCAAGGAAACCACTAGCTTTTATCATCTCTTTCAATTATCACTTGTCTTAATTCTCTAGTGCACACATCAATATTTGTCCTTCAAAGATCCCACAAACAGAATTCTCTGAGCACCTTAAAATACCCGTGGTTGGTGTTTACTAGTACAAGGCAAAAAAACTCATCTTTTTCTTTTAAAAAGATTTTATCATTATGATTTTACCCTCAAACAGTTCCCTAAAATGCCAGCGTCCACCATTAGCCATGTGCTCCAAATATCAAGTGGCCAGGGCAAGGCTACCCCCCTCACTCCCAGGGGGTGGGAAGGTAGATTCCCAGTCCCTTTTGTCACCCCCACTTCCTCTTCAGGTGGGTAAAGGAGCAGCTTAAGCAGAAGGTGGTGGAAGTACAGTCACTGGGGTCATTGGGGGCTGGTCTGTCTGTCCCCGGCAGGCTTGAGCTGAAACGTCAAATGAAGCATACACAATGTGTTGCCACAGGGGAGCGGCCAGGCTCCTGAGCCCCTGCAGGGGCGGTGGGCAGGGTAGGGGGGCATTGTCCAATTCCTTTGCAAATCTGTGGTCCGGCCCCCTACCTAAACCACCAGGCCAGTCGTTCAAAGGAGCCCCTCCCACAACAAAGACAGCCATCCCAGAAAAGGCAGGGTCCCAGGTTTCTGAGGAAAGGCAGCAGCCCCCACCCCTTTTCGTCTGTGAAAGATTCATCCTGCACTTCCTCCAGGAAACATGCGTTGCAAAGTGAACTGGTTTCTTCTAACGAGGGGAAATGTTTTGATTATACAGAAAAAAATTCCAAAAATTAACACTAAGCAAAGGATTCTATACACAACTAACTCATGTTGTTTGGGGGTTATTTTGCAGACATCTGAGCATCTCCTCCCAAAGGGTAAAAAGTGATCACTGAGTCAGCCCAAGTTGGTGCACAGAGATGATGGATCTGGCTCTAAAGACCGCAGCAAGCACAGCCATGAGGCTTCCACATATTTTTATAATTTATGACTTCAGCATCAAATTTGTTTCTTGAAAAAAGAAAATGATTCTTTCAAGCCAAAGAAACTGAATTCCAAGATTTTACTAATAAAAGATAATGCAAAAAATAAAGCAATCTTTTAAAATACTCTTTTGCCTACCAGCCTATATGTATGCATATAATAGAAATATATTAACTCAAGACCATAAGCCCCAAGCAAAACTGGTTGCATTAAAATATATATATATGTACATATATATATACACACACATATAAAAGCAGAGCCACCCATGACCTGAAAAGAGAATCATCGATTCTGCCTTGTGCAAAAGCTTTCTTTGCCTTGAAATTTGGAACAACAGCTTCCTTCTTCAGAGGCCATTTTCCCCACACCCATGAATGACCTCATGCAGGCCACACAGAAATTGTCCAATTAGCAACAGTTCCACCATCAGTTGTACAAGCAAGTTTTGTACATGCATGTTTTTTACTTTCTTTTAAAATAAGAACCAAAGAAGAAGTCTAATGGTCCCACTCCTCTGTGTTTCAATGCTACAGTTCTTTGGGGATGAAACTGTATGATAAGTGATTTAAATAATCAGTTTCTTTATTGTGATGGATAATTGGTAGAGTGTCTGGGATATTTTTACGATGTTTCAATACTCTCAAATGCGCATTCCCACAGCTACTAAGCTCTTGAATGGTTTTAGAACCAGCAATTTTCTGCTGGGAGAGACAGCTAACAATTGATTTTCTGTGCTGTGGTTGTGCCTGTGGAAAAGAACAAGGTTGTGAGTCCTTGACTCAAACTAAACAATACGCTGAGCCTGTGTGATGAGTTGATTTTGGGAAGCCTAAGCTTTCTAGAAAAAAAACAAACTCAAAACAAGCAAAAGCTATTTATTTGGCAATTCTGCTGCAATTCTGTACTAATTAAGAGCATCTGTCAGTGGGCAGGAAACAATGATTGAAGGAAATTGTTTGCTCCTTTTTAGAAGGAGAAGGGGGGCTGTGGGAGTTGTTGGGGGAGGCGGAGGCACAAAATTGTACCTGGGCAGAGCATGAATCTAGGTAAGCACCAGCCACTGTCTTTCTGGAATGCCCTGAGATAACCATAGTTTCTAGGACTTCGCTCGAGTGGGATTAGGGGCTCCCAGAGTCTGTGGGTGGCAGCTCACATGTCTCTCCCCACCAATCTCATGTAACAGGACTTTCTCTCAGAATCAGTCCTGCTTTGGAAAGAGCAGGGGTCAGTTACACACTTTATGGTAACATTTAAAATTCAGGTACCCCATGCAAAATTTCATTAAAAAAAATATCTCAGTTTCAGTTCTGGGTAACATGGATAAGCACGTCCGCACCCTGTGTCTGGCACTGAATATGGCAATGAAACCTGGACAGAATGCAGAGGGCAGCCATTTGAGGAATCTGAAAAGTAAATACTGGCAGGCAGATTGAAGGCCAGAACTCAAAAGTACCAGGAACCAGCAGTGAGGTCACCACTGTTTTTCTCCTGGTATCCCCCTCAAGCCCCGACTCAGGCAGCCGCACACTGGATGTGGACATCATTGCAGACCGAGAGCTCCAGGAGAAGCCCTCTAGTTCAGGCTCAAGGAGGGAAGGGGTCTCCTAATGCTCAGAGAAAGCAGGGGGCTTCCCCATTTCCCTCTCTCCTTGCATTTCTTTTCCTTCATTCTAGCATCCCAACTCCCAGGCAATCCCACTGCAGTGGTGGAAGCCACAGCAGGAGTCCGCAAGCACCTAAAACTGAGGAAAGGGAAGTTTCTTCTCTGATCTGAGGTTGTGGCCCCAAACCCTGCTGAGTATTTTCTCTCTTCTCAGGCAGCTTGGCCTTCCCTTCATGGGAAGGGTGCCATAAAACACAAGCAGAGCAAGAGTAACTAAAGTCTAGCCTTTCTAGCCAGAGGTTCAGAAATGCAGGGAGCTAGATAATACAGTCAACCCTCGGTATCTGTGGATGCGGAACACTGGGGATCCTGAGGGCCGAATGTACTATGCCACTGTATAAGAGACTTGAGCATCCACAGATTTTGGTATCAGTGCACGTGCTAGAAACAATCCCCTCCCCGCCCCAGATACCTAGATACTTGCATCTGCACGTGCATCTGAACCATTAGCGTATCAAAAACTTTGAGAACCAAGCTAACAGACAGACTTCCACCAGGTGCCAGACTGGCCACTGGTGTCATGCATGTGGGACAGATCTGAAGAACACTGCAAAGATTTTGAAAACAGAACTGATACTGAAACCATAATCCATAGAAGGCTGGCTGGAACTTGAGACCTGAACCCAACCAGGTCAAGTGCCTATAAAAACAAATATATGGACATTATCTATAGTATTTAAACATGACTCAAGAGTTTCACGATATTACATACAAAATACCCAGGATATAACCCCAAACTACTCAGCATATGAAGAATCAGGAAAATCCCAATTGGTGTGGGGAAAAGACAATCAACATATGCCAATGACATGACACAGATACTGGAATTATTTGACAAAAACTTAAAAGCAACTGTTACAGAAATACTCCAAGAAGTAATAGTGTACACTCTTGAAACCAACAGAAACATAGAAAGTCTCAGCAAAGAAATAGGATATATAAAGAGCCAAATGGACATTTCAGACCTGAAAAATACAATAAACAAAATAAAAATCTCAGGAGATGGACTCAATAGCGGAATGAATGTAACACAAAAAAGAGTCAGTGAACTTGAAGATAGATCAATAGAGAGTATCCAATCTGAACAACAGAGAGAAAACATTATTTGAAAAACAAATGAGGGCTTCCCTGGTGGCACAGTGGTTAAGAATCCGCCTGCCAACGCAGGGGACACGGGTTCGAGCCCTGGTCCGGGAAGATCCCACATGCCACACTGCAACTAAGCCCGTGCGCCACAACTACTGAGCCTGTGCTCTAGAGCCCGCGCACCACAACTCCTGAAGCCAGTGCGCCTAGAGCCCATGCCCCACAACAAGAGAAGACACCGCAATGAGGAGCCTGCGCACCGCAAGGAAGAGTAGCCCCCGCTCACCACAACTAGAGAAAGCCCGCGTGCAGCAATGAAGACCCAATGCAGCCAAAAACAAAATAAATAAATTTATTTTTTTAAAAAATAAAAAGAGCCTCAGGGACCTGTGGACAATATCAAGAGGTCTAACACTCAGTTATTGGAATCCAAGAGGAGGAAGAGAAAGAATGCAGTGCAGAAAAAAATATTTAAAGGTATAATGGCTAAAAGATTCTCATATTTGACATTAGACATAAACCTAAAGATTCAAGAAGCTCAGCAAACCCCTAACAGAAAGACACAAAGAAATCTATGCCCATACACATCTTAAACTGCTGAAAACTAAAGACACTGACAACAACAAAAAGCTCAGTCTCTTTAATCTTGTGATAGACTTAATAGTGGGCCAGGGTCCAAATGGCTAGATGGGAAAGGCAGAGCCAGCCGAGCTCAAAAGGGCTTCTTACCCTGAGGTCCCCTCCCTGTCAAGGCCCAGTCCCACCTCCCCAAGTCCATCTGCTAAATGTCTTTGGCAGCAGAAAGCACACATACTGAAACCCAAATCCAGAGCACATTGTGAATCCCATCCCCATCAATCTGCCGCCTCTGCAACATTACACAGAGCGTAGGCTGGGAGGCAAGGGAACCAGAAATCAAATCAACTCTGACAAGAAAAAATGCACTATCATTCAAGCAGATAACTTTTAGGAAGAAATGTTTTAAATAAAATAAAAAATAAAAGGACAAGGAGGAATAAATGCTCAGCTCTAGATTTATTCTCTAAGTTATCCTGGTAAGTTGGAAAGAAATGCCAAACTAATTTGAGTTGGGTTTTGTTCTTAAACTGACATCTTTAAATTCACTGTGTTTTCTGTGTGTGGCAAAACAGTTCAAGTCTGGGTGAGATTGAAACACACAAAGGGATGGTGAAGAGAATAAAATATATAATGTATTTTAGGTTTTTATCATTGACAACAGAAAGAGAAGCCAAATTCCTGGAGTAGATCCAGTGAAATGCAGAGGTTTTCATTCATTTTCATGATACAGAAACTATATAACATCTGCATACACAGTAGGCACTCAAATGTCAAATCATGGATCTCACTAGGGTTACACATCAACCATGAAAGGAAGGGAGGAGTTTCATTTGTCTTATGAAAGTAAGATTATACAAGACTGTTTGCCTAAGAAAGCAAAAACGAATGTAGAAACATCATTTATCACATTTTTAAGGATTCTCTCTCTCTCTCTCTCTCTGGCACACACACACCCCTCCACATACATGCACACTGTATTCAAAACATATAAGTTACCCAGACTTGGGACTCAGAATCTTAGAAGCTTAATATCATCTGAATCAACATCAATCTGTTATGAGGTCATGGATTTACTTCAGTTTGAAAACTCCAGCCAGTTAATATCCCCCAAGTTATTTACCAGTTCCCAAAACATTACCCTCTCAAAATGGATGGTCTGCAGGACCCCTATAAACCCATTTCAAGGATTTTTTTTTCTTTTTAACATCTTTATTGGAGTATAATTGCTTTACAATGGTGTGTTATTTCAAGGATTCTTGAATCCTGAGTAGCTGCCAAAGCCAAAGGAGACATGGAGTTAGCAGAGGGCAGGGAGAACAGGAAAACCACCAGGAGGGAGGGAGAGGAATAGAGAAGGGAAACAAGAAAATGGGGGGCATGAGAGGAAAAGGGGTTGCTCCCCCAATACCTGCTCAGCAATCTCCATCCTCCCCATAAGTTCACCTGGGACCCAGGGTTGTACAATAAGTGGTACCCAGGACTCTTTGGTGGCTCTCATGAGCCACATGAGTCCTCAAACCTCATGCCAAACCACAAGTCCCCCCATGGGTTCCCTCAGTGTGATCCTGAGGCTGCCAGTCACGTCCATGCAGATGCCTCCTTAGCCTCTCAGCCTCCGAACCTCTAAAGAGGCTCTGTGGCACAATGTTGAGCAGAAAGCCTGTCAGTGGCAAGGCTCAGTGCTGCTGAGCAGTTTCACAGGGAAAGTGTTTCAGTTCTACAGTCTAAACAAGACATGATTTTTATTACCAAAAGAATTAAAATGCGTCACCCAGCATCACCAAGTGCAGGGAGATGGGGATCATGGCAAAAAGAATGCATCCCAGAGACCACATCTGAGATGCAGAGCTGCAGCATCCAATAGCCACCCCACAGGCTGACAGGGGGAACAGCAGCTGCATGTGGCACAATGCATAGATGGGACACAAAGCCATCCCTGGAAATCAACCAGAGACACTGGATGATGCTTGGGTAGCCTCCTTTGAAAAAGGACGTAGCAAGCAAGACAAGGTGCTCTGCCGTGAGTAGGACAGCCGAGGGTGGGTGGGAGAGAAACAGGAAAATGGGGTTCGGGACCCCAGAAAAACCACACACCACGGTTCAAGGGTATCATCAGTTTCCTGATGAGGCTGTCATATCTCATGACTATAAGCCATCGGTTGCACACAACTATTCATGTATGTATATTTGTACGTGTGTATGTATGCATATATGTGTTTCTCAGTTTTAAGTGTATGTTCATTCATTATTAACTGTCACCTTTATATTGTCCATATATATTGTCCATATTGCCTCTCTGGCCCTTTTGATTATGATATAGTATCTGGTAGCCTGAATGAATCCTACTGACAATTAGAGATAAGACTCTGGTTCTGGGACATTCCTCACATGATTCTATATTTATAGAACATTTTTCTGTCTGAGTGCACTGTAAGTTATAGTGTCTGACAAGTAGAAGCAGCCCAATAAATGTTTCTTTTTCATCTGTGGGAGGCTACCAGCAGTGTAAAACAAGGCAGAGAGAGAGCTGGCTGGACAACTCTGGAACCAAAAGCACTTTAAGCTTCAAACCTAAATGGAAGCTTATCATTAACTGGCCCTTTTCAGGAACACGAAGAATTGCCGAAGGAAGCAGACCTTTTCGGAGGTCAATTATTACCGGGTTTGTAACTCTCTGAACTGAGAGTTCTTTGGTGAAAGAGAAAGGGACTCTCAAAGGTTAGAAGTGAAGCTGCCAAAGTGTCATCTGACCTTGGCCCAGTCCCCTTTCCCCATTTCAAACTGGAAATAACAAAGAGTAAAGGGGACAGATTGTGAAAATAAATACAGCAGATCTAAACTGATGAAAAATGTTGACCATATTTCTTAATTGTATGAGAAAGGAGCACTAACACTCCTTGCATTAAAGAAAAACAAGCAAACTTCCATCCACAGGAAGAGCTTTAAAAATAAACAAGTTATAGAATTCAGAAGACAGAAACTATTTCTAGCCTTAAATTTTATTTGTTTCATACTAATAGAGAATCACTGTATTCTAAAAGACCTAAAGAGTGATCTAGACCAACTCCTTTATATTATAATTGAAGAAAATGAAGCTTAGAGAGGTGAAGTGACGTACAAGTCACATAGGTAGGAGGAGGAGGGCTGTGACTTGGACCCATACCTCTAGGCTGCTAGTCCCATCGTTGCTCTGCTACACCATGCTGCCTTCATCCCAGGTCCAAGAGTTTTATCTTCCCCATATCTAGTTTTACTGTTAAGATAGACATTTTGGGCTTCCCTGGTGGCGCAGTGGTTGAGAGTCCGCCTGCCGATGCAGGGGACACGGGTTCGTGACCCGGTCCAGGAAGATCCCACATGCCGTGGAGCAGCTGGGCCCGTGAGCCATGGCCGCTGAGCCTGCGCGTCCGGAGCCTGTGCTCCACAACGGGAGAAGCCACAACAGTGAGAGGCCCGCGTACCGCAAAAAAAAAAAACAGACAGACATTTTACGCCCAATAGCAACTTAGAAGGGATTCCCAGGTGAAAACCACAATGGCTGTCTTGCACTTACATACTCATTGATGCAAGGGGTAACAAACTTATGAAATTCTTCATCCATAAGATGTGGAATATACTAAAAAATTCACCAGTGGCTCTGAAAATGTCATGGACGATGAATCCTCAGTGAGTTAAAAAGGAGGATTAGAAAAGATTCAGGCCTCTCTGATGAATGGCAATGGTATATCTAAGTTGAGGCAAGGGCATCTTGAGTCCCTGAATGACAGCAAGAAGGTGAGATCTTGCCTCTCACCTCCCTCCCCAACCCACACTGGGAATATAGCATGAGTGATAAATATTTCTTCTTTTAACCTACTGAAATTTTGATGATGTTTGTTACTGCAGTATAACCTAGCCTATTCTGACTGATACAGGTCCCTAAAAGGCACTGGGTAAAAGATGGTTATCATTATTATAAATGCATCCCCACAGAACCTTCCCAATGCCATGCCGTCAAGGACTGAATGGTAGGCTAGAATGGATGATTGGTCTTATGGAGATTCTCCCATAAGGAAAAAAAGGAAGTGTAACCAATGACAATTCATTGCCAAGACAAGACTCAGGGAAGTTAGGAAGTGCTCAGATAAAGACCATAAGGACACTGATTACAAAACAGATCCTACTCTCTGGTCTGTTTCCTAAAAGCATCTTGCCCCTAACATGCCAGGCCAGGCCTTTTCCCTCCTACCCAGAATTCTCTCCCTTATTCCCTAGTCAGTTCAAATTCCACTTATTCTTCTGGATCCAGTTTTAGTCCCACATACGTCCCCCAAATTTCCTAATCACTCAAGCCTCTACTATACACAAAATAAACTATGCAAAGCTGGATCTTCAGCAACTATTGCTTGTACTTCTCATTTATACTAAATCAGATGTTTGCTATAATTTGTTTCAAGTGTGTCAATCTTGTTTCTCAAACGAGACTAGAAGCCTTGTGAGGACACCATGTGTTTTATTTCTTTTGCAGTCCCCCAGAGATATTATTCCAAGGGACATTTTTACATTGATTTAAATGCCAGGGAGGAAAGAACATGATAGCATTCTTAGGATTAAGGACAATTTTTTTATTACTTTTGAAGAAAGCAGGGAAATTCACTAGCTGGGTTTTATAGTAATATCTTAATCTAGCTAAATATAAATACTATTTATTGAGGTGGAAATAAATTATTATCAACCTTAAATGTCTTTGATTCAAATTAAAATAAAAACAGAGATGACAAGAAGTTTAGCAGGAATTCTGACAGAAACTTTAAGAAAGCATTGTTGAAAAAAAAAGAAAGCAAGCATTGTTGAGAATTTAAGCCATTTCATTCAAAATTAACATTTGTTTTGGTACATATATACAATGGAATATTACTCAGCCATAAAAAGAATGAGATAATGCCATTTGCAGCAACATGGATGGACCTAGAGATTATCATACTAAGTGAAATAAGTCAGACAAAGACAAATACATGATATCACTTATATGTGGACTCTAAAAAAAATGATACAAATGAACTTACTTATGAAACAGAAATAGAGTCACAGATGTAGAAAACAAACTTATGGTTAACAGGGGGTAAGGCAGGGAGGGATAAATTGGGAGATTGGGATTGATATATACACGCTACTATATATAAAATAGATAAATAGGGCTTCCGTGGTGGCGCAGTGGTTGAGAGTCCTTCTGCCGATGCAGGGGACGCAGGTTCGTGCCCCGGTCCGGGAAGATCCCACATGCTGCGGAGCGGCTAGGCCCATGAGCCATGGCCGCTGAGCCTGCGCGTGGGGAGCCTGTGCTCCGCAACGGGAGAGGCCACAGCAGTGAGAGGCCCACGTACCGCAAAAAAATAAAATAAAATAGATAACTAATAAGGACCTGCTCTATAGCACAGGGAATTCTACTCGATACTCGGTAATGGCCTATATGGGAAAAGAATCTAAAAAAGAGTGGATATATGTATATGTATACGTGATTCACGTTGCTGTACACCTGGAACTAACACAACATTATAAATCAGCTATACTCCAATAAAAATTTTTAAAAATATTCAGAGATCCTGCAGATTAAGGGGAGGCTCCTGATGTCGTGGGTTAAAGAAGTAATTTTTCATCTCTGGAGACTTGGGTTCAAACCTCACTGAACCCACAAGAGAAAACAGGTTTTGTGACCTCAGTCCATCCCACAATTTACCATCCAGCAGAAGCAAAATCCTTCCTGAAAGCCATTAATCAAAGAAAGTGGAGTCATCAGAGCTTAGGATTTATGGGATGTGGGGAAGCTAAGAGGCTACAGGTGACAGTGTCAGCCTAGTTAGAAATGGGATCTAGGACACAGGCTCAAAGGTGGATAAAGGTACAGATGATAGCATTGCCTATACTTTCACTTCCCCCTCCTCCACCTCTGGCAACCATCCATCTACATTGTATCTCTGGAGCTTTACCCATTCTGGACATTTCACATAAATGGAATCATACAATGTAAAAAAAAAAAAAATTCTGTTAAATCAAAAGAAAAAATTTAGAGATTCTGAAGGTAAAAAAAATTAACAATTGTTTTGATAGAAGGGTAAGCTGGGACAAAATGAGAGAGTGGCATTGACATATATACACTACCAAATGTGAAATAGCTAGCTAGTGGGAAGTAGGTGCATAGCACAGGGAGATCAGCTGGGTAGGTGCTTTGTGACCACCTAGGGGGGTGGGATAGGGAGGGTGGGAAGGAGACGCAAGAGGGAGGGGATATAAAAAAAAATTTTTTTAATTAACATGTTTTGATAGATTAAAAGGTTAATAAATATTTATATACTGATTATAAAATTTAAGTTAAATCTGTACATATTCTATATCTTGAAATCACAGTTAGCTTTTATCCAAATCTATTTGTTAACAAGAGCACAGAGCTTTTCTATAAAATTGAACGTTTTTTTTCATAATTCTAAAGATTGTTGGCACGTAACCTTGAAACTATAAATATTTGTTATTGTAAATTTTGTTAAATGCAGAAAAATTAAATGCTCAGGTAAAGGTGAAAACTATGTTTGCCATGGGAGGTTGATTCCACAGAGCCTTGTAGAGATTGACCTTCTGCTCATAACTGTCCTGATCTAGTTCTAATCATTCAATCTGTACAACAATGCTGTGTAGATCCTCTTTTTTTTAATTAATTTATTTATTTATTTATTTTTGGCTGCATTGGGTCTTTGTTGCTGAGGGTGGGCTTTCTCTAGTTGCGGCGAGAGGGGGCTACTCTTTGTTGTCAGTATTTACTCTACCTGTGTACTCCTGCTGCTACCAGTTTAGTCATATTTTTACCAGGAGTCATTTGATTTGTTCCCAAACCAGTTTATATCAGTTGTACAAGTTACTGAAATTATATAATTTAATTAAAATTTAGGTAAAATGATGAAATGGTGCACAGAAAGAAAACGGGTTCTCTTTTCTATAAAAACCAAGTCGAGAAAAGCTAGGTGCTATTTTTAAATACTGTTGCAGGTTAGGCATGGGTGAAGTAACTGTAAAAGAGAATAACAAAATCACTATAATCTAGAGATGTTCTGCACTCAGATTGCTTCACAAGTGTCAAATTCTTGCTCTACTTTAAAGAAACCAAAACTGAAAATGGTGGGTGATGCAGTTCATGGGTTTTTGCAAGAGACCAGAACTCCAGTAGGGGCTCATACTCAGAACAAAAGACTGGCAAAAGAATGCACTTGCATATGTTTTAAGTTAAAATAGGCTGTGTGTATACTTTTGGGGATTCTCTATTTTAACCACCTTCTATGTAACTAACCAATTACTATGAATTGGTGACTATGGATATGGGTCCACTTGCTAATTATATCGTTTTAGAGATTCCATAAGTGCATAGTTAGAGAGTGCAACATTACCAATTAGCTTAGATGCTGGACTAACGATGGTGAATAGCTAAGAAATATAAACATAAAGCAGGACTGTAAACAAGGCAGAAGACTGGAAGAGATGACCCATAACATAATAAACATAAGCTTCTCAAGAGGCTATGAATTTTTCTGCCTTAAAATATTTTTTTAGCATTCAATATTTTAACAGCATGGAACACGCACTTATTTACAAATGAAAAAACATAAAAATCAATACCAGGGAGGAACCATTGGCTGCTATTCTGAAAACAAAACATGGCTCTTCTTCAAGGTGTAGCCTGAGACCCCGGAGAGCAGAAGAGGCCATCAGTAGGATTGGTAGTACCTCTCAGCACCATATCTCAACACCAGGCCTCACCTGGGCTGGTCCCGACTCTACAGGCTGTTAACCAGGACTCCGAGTTCCACCTTCTGAGGAAGCTCAGCCCAGCCAGCAGTGAGATGATTCCAGCAGACAAAAGCCCATCACACGGGGGCACCCCTCAGTTAGAGATGAGCACTAGTTATTGAAACATTTATCCCAACTTTAGGAATCAACCGTCCCAACCATAATGGAACCTGTCTTAACCCAGCACTCATGCCTCCCTCAGGGAGGAGGTCTGGGGTATGGGAGGCTGAGGCATCTGTATTCTGAAAACGCCATGAGTGATTCTGATCCACTCTCAAAAGAAGAATTTTTGTGAGGCCCATGAACCCCCTGAAATCAACTGTAAACAAATGTGTATGCAAACAGATGTTCAGTATTCTGGAACGCTTATCCATAGCTTTCATCTAATTGTTTTCATCGAATTTTCATAACTCAAAAATTGTTAAGACTCATTGTTCTGAACTCGATTCTAGTCTTCACCTCACTAGTTGTCTACACAATCCTGAGGAAATCTGAGAAGCAGCTGAAGACAAGCTTTCCCTGTACAGAGCCTTCCTGTTATATTTCTCTTTTTTGCTCTAATTTTTTTTCCTCCAAACTCCAATCTGTTCCTATTTCTTCACTTCTATTTTTAAATTGAAAATTTTTGGCTTCAAAATAACTATAATCTAAGAACTCCTCCAATAAAAGACACAGAAAATTAAATTTCCAATTTCCCTTACTCCACTTCTCCCACTCTTTTTTTTTTTTTTTTTTTTTTTTGCGGTATGCGGGCCTCTCACTGTTGCGGCCTCTCCCGTTGTGGAGCACAGGCTCCAGACGCGCAGGCTCACGGGCCTAGCCGCTCCACGGCATGTGGGATCTTCCTGGACCGGGCACGAACCCGTGTCCCCTGCATCAGCAGGCGGACTCTCAACCACTGCGCCACCAGGGAAGTCCTCTCCCACTCTTGTATGGTTTTGTTATTGAAACTTTTTTTAAAACCTTAAGAGAACTTTTGCTCTGTTTTTCCTATTAGGTTAATGACTTGACCAAACATATGTGCCTTTAATTATCAGCATCCTGGCTTGCCTATATTTTTAAAATAACAAATTATACATAGAGATAGTACTCATAACAAGGAAGGATACAATGTTGTATGTGTTAAACAGGCTCCGATCTGTGCTGGTGGTTTGCTTTTATAAGTAAGAACATTCTCTGTCCAGGAGGAAGGCCTAGGCACTCAGATTTTCCAAAACAATTCTCTGTATCCAGGGTACCCAAAGAAATTCAAGCACTTCAGTTTCAAAACTCAGTTTCAAAACTCAGGAGCTGTCTGCTCCTGATTGAGGTTAATGTCCTCTAAGTGCACATTAGTTAAATAAGCCATTTTTTACTATTTCTGTACAAAATGAATATTCACTATTCAAAAGAACATTACCTATCATAATTATATAATCAGTTCAAATTTGTTCTTAAGTAATGTAAGGCATGCTTGAAAATTCCAACCTGATAAAATAGCTAAAAGTAAGCTTTAAAATACATTATTTGGGGCTTCCCTGGTGGCGTGGTGGTTGAGAGTCCGCCTGCCGATGCAGGGGACATGGGTTCATGCCCGGGTCCGGGAAGATCCCACATGCCGCGGAGCAGCTGGGCCCGAGAGCCATGGCCGCTGAGCCTGCGTGTCCGGAGCCTGTGCTCCGCAACGGGAGAGGCCACAACAGTGAGAGGCCCGTGTACCGCAAAAAGAAAAAAAAAATGTTAAAATACATTATTTGACTTGGAAAATATCTAAGAAGTCTTTGTATCAAACTTAACATCTACAATAGTCAACTATTTTTCTGAGATCCAGACTTCAGCATGGAGGTAGCCATAGTATATAGTAGAAACAATACTAAATATGACCTCAGCCAACTTGGGTTATAATCTCTATTTACCTTGAACTAATTATTTAAACAGATTCTTTCTTGGTGGAATGGAAATAACAGCCATCTCACTTATAAAGCTACTATGAGAGCCACTTGGGGTAACATCAGAGCAAGCCTTTGGAAGGTGGGGAGAGTTGTATAAAAGCAAGGTATTGGTATAACTGCTGTTCCCTTTAACACAAATGCCCTCCAAAATGTATAAGATGCTCCCTGCACACAAGTCATTATGAATGAGGTGACAAGGGTCCTGTGGGTAAAAGTGAGAAAAAGAAAGAGCCAAGGTAACTGAAGTCCTAAGCAGAAGAACTCACTCCTAGAAGAGGTGCAGTGGGCTGACCCGTGCTCGGCCACCTCTTTTGACAAACCCCCGGTGCTCTGGGTCAGAGCTCTGCACAAAAAAACTGATGCACTAGGAGGCCAGCAAGCTCACAGTGATGGCAGCTTCAGCTTCCCCCTTATCTGGCAAACAGCCGGCTCCTGGATTCCTAATGTACGGCTGCTTGTGTCTGATTCTGCAATGCTCTGCCATGCCTGGGGAGCTGATGGGAGAGTGAGCACCATGCAGTTCACCAGTAGCCAAGTGACCACTCCTGAGAGGCCAAGCCAGGTACTTCCTAGAGAAGCAAGCATGTGGACTCTGCCCTTCTGTTGAGCATACCCATGCCAATTAGTGAGCACCATCAGGCTGGGGTCCCAGGGCTCTCTCACAGTTAATTTACCTTTATCCAGACAGAGCAAAGCATGTGGTTTCACACCTGCCATTCATTCCATGGGCTTCTGAGAATTTTTTTTAACTGAGATATAATTCACACATCCTAAAATTTACCATTTTTAAGTGAACAATTAAGTGGCTTTTAAATATATACACGGATTAGGCAACCATCACCACTAATTCCATAATATTTTCATCACCGCAAAAAAAAAACAATTTCCAGTAGCAGCCATTTCACATTCCCCTCTTCCCCCAGCCCCTTAGCAAACACTAATCTACTCCTGTCTCTATAGATTGGCCTATTCTGGTTATTTCATTAAAATGGAGTGATGCAACATGTGGCCTTTTGTGACTATTTTCTCTCACTTATCATGTTTTCAAGGTTCATCCACATCATAGCATGTATCAGGACTTCATGCTTTTTATAGGTGAATAATATTCCATCATACAGATATACCACATTTTGTGAATGTATTCATCATTTAATGGAAATCTGGGTTGCTTCCAACTTATGGCTATTATGAATAGTGCTGCTGTAAACATTCATTTATACTATTCATACAAGTTTTGTGCAAACATGTTCAATTCTCTTGGGTACGTTCCTAGGTGTGCCATTTCTGGGCACTCTTGAACCCTAAAGTTCATGTTAGCACCCTCTATCTAAACTAATTTCCATGGCAGACAGAAGGAAATATAGTTCACCAGGGATCCCAAAAGCCAAAGGAAGTAATGAAGACACGTATGAAGGAAAAAGGAAGTTCTGCATGAAGCAACATATTACTGTTCCCAAAATGTCACTAGTAATATGTTTCCCCTATATCACAAAACAGCAGTAGCCACAGCCAGGATGAGGGGACCAGCACTGGACCTAAGCTGACACAATCAACAGGTAATGAGTGCTTACTACATACATCCAAGGCACTGTGCTGAGCACATTATACAGACTGTCTAATAGTAGAGAGGATGTAAGAAACATGATTTTTGTTGTTGTTGTTGCTGTTGTTTTGCGGTATGCGGGCCTCTCACTGTTGTGGCCTCTCTCATTGTGGAGCACAGGCTCGGGACGCGCAGGCTCAGCGGCCATGGCTCACGGGCCCAGCCACTCCGCGGCATGTGGGATCTTCCTGGACTGGGGCACGAACTCGTGTCCCCTGCATCGGCAGGTGGACTCTCAACCACTGCGCCACCAGGGAAGCCCAGGAAACATGATTTTTAAACACAAACACTGATTGCAACCAATTCTGCTTTCCTGCCAGAGTGGTATAATTCATCTCTATGCCAGGCCTGGAAGGAGAGGAGAAAACTAAACTGCCTGAGTAAGAAAATGACATGCATTTGGGATTTGTTTGCTGTAAGTTCAAGAGAATAGGATGGGAAAAGATGGTCTGAAGGCTTGAAAAATGGAAGAAAGGGATTGATGTGTAGATAAGAGAAGGCAGGATCAATGGTATAGGAGCCTAAGAAGAAAAGACAGCCAGTAAGAAATTCCCAATGGGAGAGAAATCTTTAATCAATTTTAAGTTGAATTTGTTTGGAACTTCACTGACATCTCTATTACCCTGAGACCTTCACTAATGCCTGCATCATTCTGGGGGATAAAAGAAGTGGGCAGAGCAGAACAGAGAGGAGACAGCAGTGGCCAGAGGCAAAACACTGAGCTAGGAGAGTGATCAGAAAATGTAAGCCCCAGATATTATCAGAACATTGAGGGGAGGAAAGGTACTGGACCTCTCACAGCACACGGCTCAAACCATTTTAAGTATTAAACAAAGAGTGAACCCAGAAGCTGGAAAAAATATGGTCAGCTGACTGTCACAATATAATCTCAACAAATCTACATGTGTGTTAGAAAAGGTGGGTAACAGGCAGTAGTAAGCAAACACCAGGATTTAAACCATTTTAACATTCACTGCATGGCAGTGGTCTGAAAACAAAGACCTTGGATAACTATGATGACATTCCCATGAATGGTTACAGAGGACCAAAACATATTCTCAGTATCCCTGTTGGAAGCCTAGGACCATTCTTCTCATGTTGAGGATGGCAAAACTCTAGCACAAGAGTCTCGTGGACTGGACTGAGGCAAATGTAGGTTGCCCTGAGGCTATTTCCACAGCAGGGGTTGGCAAATGTTTTCTGTAAAGAGTCAGATAGTAAATATTTTAGACCTTGCGAGCCAAGAGGCAAAATCAAGGATATTAAGTAGATTCTTACATAATAAGAGAGAAGATAAATTTCTACATTTTTATTGATAAAATTCAACATATAATAAAAATTGTGCAGAATGTTTTGTAACATAGATATACTATATTACTTTTGGATAGTATTTTGCTCATTGGGGTTCAAAGTCAGTGTTTCCTAACATCAAGTCAACTGCAAATGTTTATCTATAAAAACCATTCTTTACTCATGGGCCATACAAAAACAGGTACAGGCTGGATGTGGCTTCAAATCTCTGTAGTATAGTCACTGTTGTCTGAAGCAAAGTCAAGACTGGGAGCTCTGTTCCAAGAGTCTGGGGTGTAAAACCCTGACTCAGAAATTAGAGATCTGGAGGGGGCTTTAGAAAAGCTCTTGAAAGATCCAAATGTTCCTCAAACACATTGGTCTAGTACCCCAGCGGACTGAAATAACCGTTTTTTAGCCCTATTTACTAAGCACCTGCTTTGTGCTGATGCTATCATAGTCTCTGGGGATAGAGTGGTGAGCAGAACAGATGAGCCCCCTACCTTCATAGGAGATGAGACTGCAAACAAGAATTAGAGAAGGAAAAAATATCAGAGAGTGGGAATGCCATAGAGAAAATAAGAGAAGGTATTAGAAGAACAACTGGGATAGGGAGCTACTTTGGATAAAGTAGTTTAGTAAGGAGTTCCTTTTCCTCGACATTCTTATCAATCTTTGTTTTATCAGACATTTTGCACTGTTCCAATATGACTGGGGGTGAAAATAATCCCACTGTGTTTTGATTTGCTTATTCTGCTTATTGGTAGGATTTATCATCTCTCTGCACTCACACTCTCTCTTTCCATATTATAATTATATTATATTATATTGTTATTTGATAGTTATGTATGTGTTATATATATATGTCTTCCAGGTTCCCTCTTCTGTTAACTCCTAGTTAATGCCCTGTTTGTTTTACTGTTCAGTTGTTTATCTTTTTTTCTTATTGTTTTGCTGGGTTTTTTTAAACTTTGAAATATTAATCCTTTATTTGTGATATGCATTGCAGATATCCTCTCCCAGCCTATGACTTGCCTTTTAACTCTGTGGTGTCTTTTGTTTACATGAAGATTTTAATTTTCAGCTGGTAAATGATCTATTTGACGTGAGACGGTTGTTAGCTGCCCATTTCATTGGGCAAATTGAAAGAGTCACGAATTGTGAGTTTAAACCTTCATCCCATCCCTTTTAGTTATGTCTTACTCACATTTATTAATGTCTCTAGCCTCAGCTCCCTCATCTGAAAAATAAGGACAATTCCTACCTTGCAGATTTTTTGTGAGAATTGAGTGAAAGAACACTAGCATTGGGCTTCCCTGGTGGCGCAGTGGTTGAGAGTCCGCCTGCCGATGCAGGGGACACGGGTTCGTGCCCCGGTCCGGGAAGATCCCACATGCCGCGGAGCAGCTGGGCCCATAAGTCATGGCCGCTGAGCCTGCGTGTCTGGAGCCTGTGCTCCGCAATGGGAGAGGCCACGCACCGCAAATAAATAAATAAATAAAAATAATAAAATGCATACAAAGTACCAAGTAGAATAATATGCACTTAATTATTAGACTAAAATGTGGAAGACAGAACCGGAAAAACAGTTTAGCAATTAGCTCTTTCACCCACAATTACTCCAGTGGCCCCTCCTGAACTAAAGAAGCAGCAGAGTTACAGTAAGTGGCAGTTAATAGGAGATTTGTAAACATTCTTTTGAGTGAAAATTGTATTTTGAAAGCTTGGAAACACATTTTATACAGTCAACCCTAACATGGACCAAAATTATTTAACAGAGCAATGTTGTAAAAGATATTTGTAATTGGATTTAAGAGAAAAAAATCACAAACTTATATGAAAAAGTAAGTCTTAACAATTTTATAATAAATGAGTTACATGAGGAATAAGTTTATAATAAAAATGCTAACAAAAATTTAATATTTCCTTGAGCTTTTAAGATTAAAAATATTCCAGCACCTCTGATGGCTCAGCATATTATATATGCTTTAAATTTCAAGAATAATAAAAGAAGTATTAAAAATTCCAATGAATATTGTGCTTTACACCACACAGTCACACGTGCCTATGCCTTTTTGAGATTCAGGGGCTAGTGTCACAGCCAGCAATACGAGGCTGAACAGAGACAATCTTCATTTACAGGACTATTTCCATAGGCCAGGTGTTTTCACCTACTCACTCTCCTTTAACCTTCATGAGTTAAGTACTACTACATTTTTACACAGGAGGAAACTAAAGTTCAGACAGGGTATGCCACTTGTCCACAACCAGTAGGTAGGGGAGCAGAATTTAAACTTCTGACCTCAAGTGTAAAATTACGAGCCCATCTTAGAGGTGAGGATGCATCATAATGAAGTGTTTTCATGACATTTCCAAATACAAGTAAATAAGTCTCCTAGGATCTCATGCGTTACTTGGCTTCTCTATATTCTACCCCAAAAATTGCTGAAAGAAGAGGCCTGCTTCCATATGTGACTGAATCCCTCTGCACTCAATGGGCATGTGTTTTGTTAATTAGGGTTTTTTTTTTGTTTTTTTTTTTGCTGTACGCGGGCCTCTCACTGCTGTGGCCTATCCCGTTGCGGAGCACAGGCTCCGGACGCGCAGGCCCAGCGGCCATGGCTCACGGGCCCAGCCGCTCCGCAGCATATGGGATCTTCCCAGACCGGGTCACGAACCCGCGTCCCCTGCATCGGCAGGCGGACTCTCAACTACTGCACCACCAGGGAAGCCCTAATTAGGATTTTAAATTGATTTGCTGTGCTGCACTCAAAGTAGATGGAAAATAAACTAAAAATACTGTTGTCATTGTGCGCAATAGCAAACACTATACAACATGAATACTGCCTCTGATTTGTGGCCAGATTCTGAAAACAAGCTTGGAAGTCTTTCAGCTTGCTCTAACTAAAAATGAGTAAGCGATCGCCATGAAGATGCATTTAAACATGGAGTTTGATTCATCTCACCAGAGGCCTTCGGTTCATTTACACTCATGGCTTTATTTATTCAAATAACTTGCCCTTTTTCTCCGCAGAACTGCAGACCATCATCCCATCATTGCTCTGCACAAAGAATCTAACATAAACACATCAACGAGAATCACTGTACTTAACAAACTCCAGGACATGCCACAGCACTGTTTATAAGATGTAAATCGCGTCTTGTTTTATTTCACTGTTCTGCTAAATTCAGATGTCTGCTTCATTTTAGATCTACATCCCCTGAAAAGAGCCTCGCATGCTTTATTCAATACTGCCAAATGTGCAGATTCAGTGAGGCACTGGAAATGGCAAGCATGAAACATGACCTAGACGATGTCCATTTAGATACGGATGATTGAAATGTTACCATAGTGTGGTGACCGTAAGTGCTGCTCACCAAACAGTTCCTGTCTCTGACTTCTGAGCACATGGCAGACCTCTGGCCTCCTGCACTGGGTAAGGCCCAGCAAACAGCTCTAGTCATTGGATTGTGAGCAGGAGTGTTATATCTGGCTTCTGGCCAGGGCATTTAACAATGCCACGCAAGACTCTCTAGAGCACTCACTGCTCTGCCGAGGTGACAGGCAATGTTCCAGACTGGGGTCCAGAGAGAGGATGAAGACAGCATAGAGCAGCACCCCACTCCTGCCAACCAGCAATGGATACGCAGCATAAGCAAGACAAACCTTTGTTGGTAAGAGCCCTGAGATTTAAGGGTTGTTTGTGATCACAGCATAAGCTGGCCTCCCCTGCCCGATACCCTAGACAAATGGTGCCGTGAAAAAGGGCTTGGTGTTTCTAGTGATAAGTCAGCAGATTTGTATGATTTAGTATCTGGTGCTAAATGTTATTATCTTGTCAAGGAAAGGTCCCTTAGCCCATAGTTCACTTGGACCCCAATCATCATGTTCCAAAATCTGAATTAAATAGAGCAAGCAAAATTGAAGAGGGAAAGCTACAGCTGTAAGCTTCCAAACTGCCAACTCTAATTTATTGATCTGCCAAGGTTCTTGGTTGTAAACAACAGAAACCACTCTGGCTAGTTAAGTAGAAAAGGAATTAATTAAAGATTTATTAGCTTACAGAATCTCAAGGGCAGGAGGAACAGCACCGTGGACACCAGTGTAGACCGCACTACCCCACCACTGGGCACTGACACCATGGCTCATTTCACCACCCTAGGCACTGGATGCCTCTGCTAGAACCTGGAGCTCTGTGATCCTTGTGCTGAAGCTTGCTTCTTCAAATCTCTGAAGTACAATCCAAACTCTCATGCAGGTGTATGTGAATGGTAAAGCCCAGGTCGCAAGAATGCCCTTTAGGGCCAAGGAAATTTATTTTTTACCTTTTTCTTAGAAAGGTGGAGAATTCCTCAAACACAGGAAGGGAATCTGAAGGTGTGGCCAAAAAAGAATGATAAATACCCATTACACCTTTGGTAATGGGTAATACGGATAACTAACGTACTCAATACTCATTTTAGTCCATAATCAAGCTCCGAGAGCTGTCCTGGTTTCTGCAGCTCTTTCTTCAGTTCTACCCTAGTACCCTTCCGATGAATCCGTTTTTACTAGTTTCAGTTGGGTTCTGTCACTTGCAACCTAGAGAGTCCTGATACAGAAGTAATCATATGTTAAAGAATCCCAAACCAACCAGTTGCAAAAAGGGCTATAAATATTCAGATGCTCTGAAGAATTTTTCAGATCTTTTTTGCAAAGTAACTTTCTGAACTGAAAGACAAAAAATCAAAGAACATAAAACTCTAATAACTTTGGTTTGAGAACCCTAATGGGGATCACGGGATAAATACTGATTATATTTACCTTCTCCACAAAAGTCCTCACAAATAACGTTTTACTTCAAAAGAAGGGACTTCCCTGGTGGTCCAGTGGTTAAGACTCTGCTTACAATGCAGGGGGCGCCGGTTTGATCCCTGGTTGGGGAACTAAGATCCCACATGCCACGTGGCACGGCCAAAAATATATATATTGCCTAAGTACAGATCTTGTGTATATATACCAAACTGAATAAAAAATCAGAAGTATGCACAAGGTGCCAACTTAGTGCTGAGTGCTACTTGGAAGTAAGGTTATCTTTAACAGTTTTAAATAGAGAAACAGTTAACCAAAAAAGAAGTACACACACAGAGGCACAGAGGCTAAGCTCCGAGATTATTTTTTTTAAAAAAGACCTACACTCTATTTCCAGGTGCTCAGAAAGTCTCTCCTTTCTCTAAAAATGGCTCCCTGCACAGGGGCAGGGGTTGCTGGGCTATTTGTGGCCTGTGGTTAGTGCTGGCTGACCCAAGGTGAGTATCTAAGAGACCAAGCCCAGGAGTTGAGGGAGGTGAGTCTTATTGTGGTGGCCCTGGAGGGAGAAGCCCAAGGAAAGCTGGGAATTCTAGAGTAACCTATTCTTTCTCTCCTCAACAGCATGATCATTTAACTCTTCCTCCAATTCAGTGGTAAATTCCGAAGTTTCAATACATTTATTTAATTCTTTTTTTTTTTTTGCTTAAGCTAGGCCAGAGTCCATCTTTCTTGTTTATAACCAAAAGAATATTGTATTAACTAAGTACACTCCCCTATAATCTTACTCTCCCCAATAGCCAACTCTAGCCTTAGGTAACTCAACTCTCTTGACTAGGAATGACTTAAAAGGACCTTCAGCTTCTGTGTATTTAAGTATTTATGTGCCATGCTACCATTGAGCTTAGCAGCATTAACCTCGCTTGTCACTTTTTAGGAAAAACAATTGCAATTTTTTTTTAATAATAGTTTTATTTTTTTACATCTTTATTGGAATATAATTGCTTTACAATGGTGTGTTAGTTTCCGCTTTATAACAAGGTGAATCAGCTATACATATACATATATCCCCATATCTCCTCCCTCTTGCATCTCCCTCCCACCCTCCCTATCCCAACCCTCTAGGTGGTCACAAAGCACCGAGCTGATCTCCCTGTGCTATGTGGCTACTTCCCAGTAGCTATCTATTTTACGTTTGGTAGTGTATATATGTCCATGCCACTCTCTCACTTCGTCCCAGCTTACCCTTCCCCTCCCCGTGTGCTCAAGTCCATTCTCTATGTCTGCGTCTTTATTCCTGTCCTGCCCCTAGGTTCTTCAGAACCTTTTTTTTTTTTTTAGATTCCATATATACGTGTTAGCATATGGTATTTGTTTTTCTCCTGCTGACTTACTTCACTCTATATGACAGTCTCTAGGTCCATCCACCTCACTGCAAATAACTCACTTTCATTTCTTTTTATGGCTGAGTAATATTCCATTGAATATATGTTCCACATCTTTTTTATCCACTCATCTGGACAATTGCAAATTTTGACATCTGGCTCAGAGGTTGAAACTTCAAATGCCTTCACAGATCAGATAGATAATATAAAGGGAGACAGTGCTGAACTGGACTCCACTGGACACTATATGTCATATCTGAAGATATTTACGTTTAGATACTTAAAAACACTGTGTGGCTCAAACAAAATTCTTCACGGGTCCAATTTACCTCCCTGAGCCATAAACTAACAAGCCACCTTGCTATTAGTTTAAATTACATGTGGTCCTAGACTAGAAGGCTAAAACTCAATTTTGTTTCAATCATTCGAGCAGAATAAAAGTGCTTCTTGGACAGCAAATTTTCCCACCCTGTTTTAGCAGAAAACTCTACAGGTCATTAATGGGATTGATGTGAGGTATCTAAGAGGACTCAGGGGCTGCTTTTAGAGAAGCTTATCAACACTAGCATCTTATGGTAAATGAAGCAGGCACCCGTTACTTTCTATGAATCACAGAATAAAGAGCCAAACTCCTTATAAGGACTCCAAAGGTGTCATAACACA
Source organism: Delphinapterus leucas (assembly GCF_059928025.1). Lineage (NCBI taxonomy): Eukaryota > Metazoa > Chordata > Mammalia > Artiodactyla > Monodontidae > Delphinapterus > Delphinapterus leucas. The sequence goes on from NC_143140.1 coordinate 47,881,908, forward strand.
GATGGAAAAAAATCAAATGTCTACCACTCTTAACAGTCTCCAGTTTAACACAGCTCTGATTCTCTTCACAGACCAAAAATGAAATCCAATTCGAGAAAACCAATAAGGCTTTCTGTTCCTTGGAGAAAATGAACTGGACAAATTGCACACAAAAAAACCTAAAATCTCCACCACCGATTGTTGAAAACAGTGGGGCCTCCATTAGCAGTTTCTTTGCCCACAGAATGCTCTCTGAGGAACTGCGGGGTTTGGAAGGAGTGCAGAAGCCTATTCTCCACCTACAGCGCATCAAAGTTTTCATCAGAACCTGCTTTTCTTTGCAAAACTAAGCAACTGCTCTTTCACACCCACATATTGCTGGAGCACATTCAATTACCCTCAACGACTGTTTAAAATGAAAATGCTTTGCCTCCTGAGGACAATGTGAGAGGATTAATGAATGTTGTTCTTGAAGGACAGAAGTGTAGGGATACAGCAGAAACCTAAGTAGCTGGAAACTACTGCTGGGCCATATTTTACAAGCAATTCAAACCTACCTTCAAGTATTTTGTAAAGAAGAATAATGTTTAAGGCAGTTGGATATATCAAGGGGCATACTATGCCATTTTTCCTCCTTCTTCTTGATGACAATCATGGAATTAGAAAACTAAGAGGATAACAAGAAGTGACGAAGAAAGACTAACTTTTGCCATATGGTTTTTCAGGAGAAGAGGAAACAGCACTTTTTTTCCCCTGACACATTGTTCCAAAGGATCTGTAACTAACAAACCAAGCCAGCACATTGCTGGGTTCTGTAGGCCTGTGACTCAGAAGTCACTTTTCTACCCAACATATTAAATGTCAAGCAAAATACATCCGATAAGAGAGAAGAAAATTTCTTCAGGAAGCTTGTCTCCTGTATGAATACTAATGAAACAAAATTCATATTTTAAGGCAATACGAGAAAAATTTAAACATAAGATTCTTTTCTCTGCCTGTTTGGACCTCCTCCCTTCCTTCCAGCGTGCACTGGGCATCCGCATTATGCATTAACCAGACCACCCCAATGGCAGAAATACCCGCTTAACCATAAAGATCAATTTTTCTTCTTCTGGAGCCAGCCATGTAATTCCTTAGAAGTTAAACTTCCTTTCTCAATCCTGTAAAAGGTCACGATGACCCACCACTCACCTTATACATGCAGACTTTTTGGTGAACTTTATGTACAATGTTAATAGATCATTTCCCTAAAAGATAGCAACTGGTACAGAACAGACTGGGTCAGATGACCTGGGGAGATATTGGGCCTCAACTAATGTAAATTCTTAGCTTAAATACTTACTTAGGACCTTACTAATGTTACTAGCTATATTACTTGCAGTCTGCCTATTTTACAAAGATAATTGTTTCTTGTACTGCCAAATGTGTGATGGAGCCTCCAATAAAATGAATGATGATTAGGCAACTTGAAACGAATGACCAAATATATAGTCCTGTAAGATCACAGATTGTAATAGTGTAACTCTAGATATAAGAAAAAGCAACAACAGGCAAGCATTTCCTAGACTATAACAGACTAGTAAGACAAGTGGTCCAGAGGCTTTTGACTATTGTTAACAGGGTCTACTCTAGTAATAGCATGTTGAATAGCCTATCAATGAAATCCTTGACTAACCTGGGAATGCGCATTCCTAGTGCTGTGAGACAAATTGATCATGAAATGCCTCCCAAACTTAGGTCAAAATTAAGACCAAAAGGGAGGGGATTGTAAAATAAAGAATGTTGCCCACCATCTAGTTCTACAAGAATCAAGTTATTACCCACTGCAGTCATTGACCTACAATACACCCTGAGAAAGGAATTCTGGGCAAAATCAGGATGAGGCACTGTGCTCTGAGAAAACCGGCAGAATAGGCCTTCAGATAGATATTTTCAGGAGAAAATTCATGAACACAGTTTCTTTCATCTTCCCATACTTGGAAAAGCACTAAAACCATTAACTAAGATATCTGTTCCTTACGAATAATAGTAACCCTCCACCAAGTTGTGTGCTTGATTGCACTTAGCCCTTCTCTAAAATCACTTATATACTGGCCTCTCCCTTTACCTCTTTGGAACAGTTCTCAGAGCTCTCTGAGAGACTGTCTCCTGGGTTATAATCCTCAGTTTGGCTCAAATAAAATTTTCCATTTCTTTCTTAGACCACTGATTAATTATTTTGTCAACAGTACTTCTCCTGTGCATATGAGACATATATTTTGCTGCTGTCTTTTAGGTGGATTGCCAATGTGTAAAAGAAACATCTACCCAAGATTGTAGAAAAAAGCATAAATCATGAAGACCATCATTAGTCCTCTATTAACGCCCCCTAGAATAACTTTACCCACGTAATCATAGTAAACGTCTGTTTAAGAAAGAAAAACCATAAAGAAACACAGACAGAAAATAGAGAGAAAGGAAAGGAATGAAATAGAATTATAGTGGTATTTGTAGGCTTAAAGCCTCTGTAATATACAAAAATATATGTGTTCCAGGGGAGTCCTAATCACATAAGACACTATTTATCCATCATGTCTCATTTGTCCTCAATTCATAATGCTGTAAGATTAGAACCCCTGATGTGAAAGAGGATTCACTATTTAGAGCTATTTCTTTCTTTCTTAGCTTGGTGAAAGAAGGGGATGAGAAAAGAGGAAAAGAATTATACTGAAACTACACTTCACTTCTCTTTTTTATAATAGATTATTTTCTTTGAGAGAAGCATAAGCTATGATTAAAGTGGCAATATAATTGCTAAATTTTTGAGCCTCTAACACCTGCAAAGGAAGCACGTTGACAAGAAACACTCAGCAACCCAATTATTCCATGCAGGTTCTCATCCACCCAGAAAGCCATCCTCAAAATAGAATGGAACTTTTTCTCCTTCGCCAATCTGGTAGGTGCCTACGGCAAAGTAACCAAGAACCTAAATAACATTATTTATCATTATCCTCAACAAACAAAATTTAAATAAAATAGGATCCAAGGAGTTTAACACATAGCTTCCAAACTTTAATTATATCAATTATTTAACTGTGCATTCAGTTTATATTACACCTTGTCTTGATGGGAGGCTAAAAAGGAACAAGACTTGTTCCCCAAGAGATAAGGGACATTGCACTCTGTTCCCAGAAGTGGGAGAACAGATTAGATAACTGGTCTTTCCAGTTTTGAGGAACATTTTAATTCAACTGTGAAATAATGGAAAAATGAAATAAATTCAAGATTTCTACTATCTAGGAATTTGGGAACCTTAGAATGTATACCTTGAAAATAAGAAAATAAATAACTAAGTAGCTAGGGAAAAGAAAATCCAGGGAATTCTTTTTCTTTAAGAGGCTAAAAACTAAAACAATACTTTAAAAATAGTAATTTTTAATTGCTATTTTCACTCAATTCTTTCTTATATATTTTTAACCAAAGACACTTAGAGTTATACGTAATAGGTTGAAATAAGATGATTCTTATTTGTTTTACTTATTGGTGTCTTGGGAGTAAGCATTTACTAAGGGTCACTTTGGGAAATGTGATCCTTTCCATCACAAACAACTGTGCAGACAAAACATTCAATCTGAAATAGATTATTAGGTCAAAACACGTACAAAGCAACTCACAAATCAGAATGCACTTCTGTTGTCTCCCAAACTGGCAAAGATAAGCAAGGAAGTAGGAATGATGAGTGAAGGTTTCCAGGCCACGATCCTTGACCTGAATGTTCAAGGGTGGAAAGGGCATGAATCATAGGAAAGAAGGATGGGGGTAAAAGAATCAGTGTAAACCAAAGGAATATAAATAGGTTATAACAAATGACATTTAGCAAATGGCTGAGGCTAAAGACTTGGGACAGATTAGTGAAAATTAAAGCTACCATTATTGAATGCTTACAACATGTAAGGTTCGATGCAAATATTTCGTTTTTTGGGGGGGAGGAGTATAGTTGTTTTACAATGTTGTGTTACTTTCTACTGTACAGTGAAGTGAATCAGCCATATGAATATTTCTTTTTTTTAATTTAATTTTAATAAAACTGAGCCCCAGGGCTCAGACTCAGATCTCTGTCTTTGTTAGCCACCCTCACTGCCCAGATGATCTCCTGCAGTCTCATGGCTTTAAAAGGACCACTTGTACACTGATGACTCCCACACCTCTATCTTCAGCCTGGACATTTCCTCCACCTCCAGACTCATATGTCCAACTGCCTATTTGACATTTCCACATGAATGTCCAAAGGATATCTCAAATTCAAGATGTTTAAAACAAAACTCCTGATTTCCATCCACTCCACCGAAAACACAAAACTAAACAAACAAAAAAACCTACTCCTTTCTCATCTTCCTGCAAAATATATCCAATATTGGACCACTTCTCACACCTCCACTTCAACCATCCTATCTAAGCCACCACTATCTCCTGCAGGAATCACTAGAGCAGCCTCCTAAAGGAGGTGGATTTGAACTTGCTCTCCAGTAGCCCTCTGAGTCTATGCATTTCAAACCTTTCCACTTGTAGGACAGGCTCCAGTTATCGATTCTGTTATCTGAAGTGGAGACTGAGACTAATCATTTAAGAATGATTCTTGAACAGGTGAAACAGAAACAACGGAGGCTGAGAGCAGATGTGAAAGGGCAAGTGCAAGGTGGGATATTGAAGGTGCCAAGGATGGAACATTTGAGGACATCCAGAGGGACAAAAAAACCTGAACTCCTAAGAAATATCAAGTCCTAGGTCAAAGGTCCCCTCCGCGTTAGCCTTTCTTGACTCCCCAGGCAGAGTTCAGGACCTTAAGTATAGCAATGGTCACAGTACTGGATGTCTGTGCTGTGTGCCTCCCCCACTAGACTCTGAGCTCATATTGTGTCCCCAGCACCTGATGCAGCACTGGGGACCTGGTAAGCCCTTGGCAAAAGAGTGTTGAAAAGCCTTTAACAAAACATGGTATCATGGAAAGTGCGTTAGGAGCATGAAGAAGTGACTACATTCTTCTAGAAAAGCAAATTAGGACTTTACATAGGAAATGACATTTCAGATATATATATATATATATATATATATATATGAGTTTATCCAGGAAGATAACACTGATGGCCTAGACAGGGACAGCAGTGGTGTGGAAAGACAGAGGGCAAGGCTTGGAGAGGAAGTGAGGGAAAGGAAAACAGTAGTAGAAATTGGTGGACATGATATTGAAAAGTAAGGTAGAAGTTAAAGAAAGCAGCAGAGTCCAAGGAAGAGTTTCTCTTTCTTCCCAATAGTGGGGTGGTGGGGAAGCTGGAGGGATGCAGGGGGGATGTTTAAAAGAAAAGAGGGAAAGCAAGGCAAAGGACGTTGTTAGGGTTGATGGGTATAAAGACCAGGCAAGCTCATACCTGCAGTTCTTAATCTTTTCACTCCCAAATACCAAGTAAATTATGGAGCTCCAAGAGGTGGATAGGAGGCCAGAGGCTTAACAATCAGAGGTTAAAATTGAGTAAGATAACGACTTAATGTGTGAGCCAAGAAGTTAATGAGGGAGTGAGACCAACACTGTTGGTGTTGTAAGAAAAAGCCGGGTTATTACTACAGTCCTCCAAGTTCCAATTAACTTCCCATTAAGTGGTGCTGGGGGCTCGACTTCTCACCCCACGCCCAACAACCTGCCAAAGTCTGCGGTGGAATTCAAGGAAATTTCGACTAAGTGTATCTTCATCACCCGATGAAGGTAGAATGGAAAAGCAATTCACAGTGGATACCCACCCAGCTTTGTCCAGGCCTCAAGGAGAAAACGGGGAGGGGCACAAAACATCAACAAAACCACAACTCCTTTCTTTTCTTGGCCTTGTAAATCGCTCACGCCCTCCCTCCCCAAAAGATAAGCTCCTTGAGAGCAGGGCTTGGTCCTTCCCTCCTGGATGCCCGCATAGCAGGGGGCCTGGCACACAGTGGGCGCTCAGCAAATACTGGCTGAATATTGAATAAGGGCTCTGTAGCGAGGACCGGGAGGGGGATCTGGGTCTAAGGCCCAAGACTGTATCTTTTGCAACTGACCTTACGGCGGGGACGCCCGCGCGGAGGGCAGCAGCCCGGCTCCTGCGTCCCGCTCCCGCCGCCCCCCGGCGGCGCTCGGCGCCCGCTGCGCACGTACGTCACCTGCCTCCGGCTGGCACCCCGCCGCTGGGCCGGCGCGGGCGGTAGGGGCGGCTCGGGCGGCCGGGGGTCCGGGCCCGGCAGGCCGCTGCGGGCCGGGGGCTGGGCCCCAGCGCGCCGCAGCTCCGTGCAGAGCCGCAGGCCGAGCAGCAGAGCAGCGCCGAGCAGACAGCGGTGCAGGGCACCGCAGCCCCTTCCCGGTAGCCTCTCCCACGCCATGGCGGGCCGGGCCCGGGGCTGCGCTCCGCCGCCCGCACGCGCCGACCCGCAGCCCGGATGTGGCCCCTCGGGCCGAGCTGCCAACTGTGGCGACTCCCCCGCGGGCTGGGGCGCGGGCTCGGACCCGCCTCCCTTCCTCCGTCCAAGGAAGCCTCGGCGTAACCTTATCCAGCCCGGTCGAGAGCGCCCGGCTGGCAGGGTAGAGGGACGACGGGCCAGGAGGGGTCCCGGCGGCGCAGGCGACGGCAGGCGGCACGCAGGCGGCTCGGCTAAGCCAGACTCCGGGCCCAGCCCCACCTTGGGGGTCCCGGAGGAGGCGACCCCCAGCCCGGCCCCCGGAGCCTGAAAGCTACATAGCCAGAAAAAGCACGAAAAAAAAAGTCCTAACGAGATCCTAGGCCATAACTTCATTTTCTAGTATTAGTGTTGTTGAAGAAACACAGGAGGAGGATAGGTGAGCTGACAGGTTTTGCTACAAGGAACAAGTTCTGATTGTCAAGCAGTTTGCGCCATTAAGCACATTATAAAAATACATCACACTTATGCTCAGGTTTACAACTTCTCTCCCTCAAGAAAGAAGGGAAAGGGGGAGGAGACAATAGCGCTGGATGCAGAATAATCAAATTAAAGTTATTCCATTTCTAAATTCTGCCCGAAGCCAACCCGTGCTTTCTCCTCGTGTTATGAAATGTGTAGGAGGTGAAGGAAGGGGAGGGGCGGGGAAGCCAGCTAAGATATCTGACAGCAGGGAGAGAGAACAGAAGTTACCATGGCATGATGTAAATCAAATTAATTTAGCTCCAAACACACACCTCCCTGCTGTCTTGCAGAGAAAAACAGGGACAAATTTATCTTTCGGCAAAATGCTCCCCAGCTGGTATTTCCATCACCACCTTGACCTCAATTAATCAGCCTGAACGCTCACAGCCTGAAGTCCAGTGTTGGCTGTTCCGTTTTCAATTGCTAGTAAAATTCTTTCCCACCACCCGTTTGAGGTTTGGGTTTGGGTTTGAGTTTGCTTTCTTTAGCTGGGGCTACGTTTTTTTCATACTCTACGCTTGCATTTTCCATGCTTTCATGTTAGATTACCCCTGCCGAACAACCCTCTCCCCATGACAGCCTATAGCAAGGACAGCAGAGAACAAATACGGAAACCCCACCCCCATTTGAATTTTGGGAATTTCCCATAGAGTCCGCCTTTCTAAAATCTCCTTGGCTTAAGAAAGAGGTGATTTAATCTTTGTCACTCACAGAGCACTTGGGCTATTTCTCTACATGCAACAAAACTTCTCAACCTGATCTAGTCCACTCCCTGGGCACGCTAGGTCCTCAGACTTCTGAGTGTTTCATTATGATTTTTGGTTTTTTCATAGATGTAGCCCTCTGGCTATTGCACAATAGATGGGCTCTGTTTTAAAGAATCCAAGCAAGTACATTTTTCCTGACACAAACTCTCAGAGAAAACCTCGTATTCTGTGACTGTTTAAACAGCATGAGCTGTGGTGTTACACTTGAACTGTGTGCTGAATCAGGACCCTGCCTTTCAGAAGCTGTGAGACTTTTGACAACCTCTATGAGCCTCAGTTTTCTCACGTGTAAATAGACTTGTATATCTGGTAGAATGACAAGATTGCATAAAACATTTTATGTTCAGTACCTAAATAATGCATGGTTATAGAAGTTATTCAATTAATAGTAACTGTTTTTATCATTTACCATTAAAAAATCCTGGATGTTATGAAAAACAAAATTTAAGCATTCCAAGGTAGGTAAACATAAGAAAGTAGAAGGGTATTTGTATATCCTTAAGATATTTATCTTACACAGTATTCTCTGGATTAGGAGTACCCAACAGCTGCAAGAAACAACCACTAAAAGTCAAGATCCCACAAACGCACTCTATTAAATAACTGTGTGAAGCTTTTGAAGATATGATGTGTATTGTGCTTGTGGTGATTGTGGATCACCAATGTCTGATGCAGACTTTGCTAGAAGTTTTAATTTCTATGCAACCAACATAGTGCCACTAACTAAAGAAGTCATCTTTTGAAGATTATGATACCACTAAATTATACCCTCTGCTCATCTGTTGAGTTCCTCTCCAGGGGAGAAACATGAGGAGTATCCTATATTATTAAAATGAGACTCTGAACTGGGGGTGGAGGAGGGGAACACAGAACAGTGTAGCTCTTGAGAATGGGCAAGAGGCAAGATGACCTCATGTTTTCCCTTATCTCATTTCTGTGGTTCTCTAATATTTCCATTATGCAGGGGAAAATCCAAATAAAATGTAATATTTAAAGGCCCTTTTTCCTTACCATTTGCAAATGTCTCTATCTGTTTATTATTAATAAAAAGGAACCTGTTTATATGTATGTAGCATCATTAATTTTCTAGGAAGGAATCTCCTATTTTTAACTTGCATGCGTATTTCCATGTGTTGTCAATGGTAATGAATCAGGAAATGGGTCAGTTGATAGAGGAAAATCTAACTGATCACTGTGAGAGCTGACAAGCAATCTTTCATTCACGACCTTTGCTTTTCTTATAGACTTGAACTTGTCTCAGTCATTTCTGGATGTTTCCAAAATGCAGATAATCATTAACCACTGAGTCGTAGGTTGGTTAAATGTGCAGTTGAGTAAACCACAAAAGCAGCTTTCATCAGATCACAAATTACATCCTCCTTAAGGTTTCGGCCAACAAAAGGAGTGAAACCGAAAATTTTTACTACTAATCTCCTAGACACCATACATTTCAACTTGCACACATGCTGTAGTGCAGTGGTTCTCAATCAGGGATAATTTTGCCTCCTAGAGGATAATTGGCTATTTCTGAAGACATTTTGTTTGTTTGTTTGTTTTTACTTTGTGGGGTTTTTTAAAATTTTTGTTTATTTTTATTTTTGGCCACACCATGTAGTTCCCTGACCAGGGATCGAACCCGTGCCCCCTGCATTGGGAGCGTGGAGTCAACCACTAGACCACCAAGAAAGTCCTAGCCATGGATGTTAATGTACCAACTTTTAATTAGAGGCTGTCCAGAGAGAGAACAGAAGCTGACAGACTAGGATCCTCACCTCTACTAGGTGGTTATTTCTGTTTCACAATGTGAAGTATCCAAACTGAATTAAAGTTATCAAACTTAGAAAGGAATGGAGCTGTCATTAATATCTTCCCCTAAACCCCATTCTCTTTTCTCCATGTAATATCTGTTCATTGTGGAAAATATACACAAGCAAAAGAAGATATCAACAATCATTCATAATACCACAATTCAAATAGAGCTATATTTTGTTCCTATTCATATATATATATATATATATATAAAAAACAAAAGTGTACTCGTATCATGTGTATTTCTTTATAATCTGCTTTTGTAACATAATGCTATATAATTTACATATTAAATAATAAAGTATATTATTTAATATATAATTATATAATATTTAAATCATATTTAAATACATAATTTATCATATATTACATAATATGATGTCTGGGATTTGCTTAAAAACAATCCAGTGGGGAGGTGGGAGATAAGCGGGGGTATAAATGAAGCAAGAACAGCTGTGAGCTGATAATTGTTGTAGCTGGGTGATGGGGATTCACAGCTCTCTACTATTGAGTATGTTTGAAATGTTCCATAATTAAAATGTCACTAAACATTAACCTATTAACCTACAACATCATTTTTAATGGCTGCATATACCACAATTTAACAGATCTTTCACTGTTGAATGATTAGATCATTGTCAAGTTTTCGTTTTATAAACAATGCTGTGATAGACATCTTTGTAGCTAAATCTGATGAATCAGAGGTAGACTGAGAAAAAGAAAGAAGTCAAGGATGATTCCAAGGTTTTTCCTCAGTAACTAGAAGAATTAAGTTGCCATTAACTGAGAAGGGAAAGGCTCAAGTAAGAGTCGTTTGGGTGAAAAATTAAGGGTTTGATTTTTGTGGTCATGTTAAGTTTTGGAAACCATCCAAGTGGAGATGTCAAGTAGGCAGTTGAATTTAAAAGACTGGAATTCAGGGGTGCAGTGAAGCCTGGAAATATAAATTTGGATCATCAGCATATTGATGTTGGGAGTGAGGGAAGTAATATTTGAAGGCTTAGCTCTGGGGTTGATCAGTTTAAGGTCAAGAAGATGAGGCGGATCCAACAAAGGATTTGTAGATAGATAGGCAGAAAAGTAAGAATGTGGTGTCCCAGAAACCAAGTGAAGAAAGTATTTCTAGAAGTAAAAGACTGAGAGGTCTAATAAAATGTGGGCTGAAAACTGCCCATGAGATTTGATAACACCATGCTTTTTTATTACCTGTCTCTTCCAACTAGAACGTAAACTCCATGAAGTCAGGGACTTTGCTTTGATTATTGCTATAATCTCAGTTCCTTGAACTGTACCTGGCATGTAGTATGTGCTCAATGAATAACTGTTGAATTGAAGAGTGAATCAAATCTGTATTAATAATTATGTTAAATTTTTAAGGGCAGAATTGATAAGTTAAAGCAAAACTGAAAGTCTTTCGATGTGAAGAGCTATTATTAATTTTTCAGTCCATCAAAAAAGACTGTATTAATCCCATTTAAAGCCCATCAAATACTCCTTTGTTATCAGTGGGAAACCTCAAAGGATAGCTTGAGCCAGCCTCTAAGATGAACTAATCAGTTTATTTTTAGTTCCCTCCTACTTCTCTCACTACACTTGAACCAACTTGATTTCCCCTCCAATGCCCATCTCAAGCTGCATCTTAGATGGGATTGTGTTCACTGAACTGTCAATTAGTTTCCTCCTCCCCACCCTAAGGATGTAGCTAAATATTAAGATGACTTCAACATGACTTAAGTCCCCATCGGAAGCATCCATGTTAAAGGAAGAACTCATCAAGATGAAAGCTTTCAAGACCTAGAAGAACAAAGTTATAATAGAATGACAGACACTGGAACTGCTATTTGGGGCTGGGAGCCCTCCCTAAAATCACACCACTGCCTAGTCTACAACCTAATAAAGCCAGCTTTGGGCTAGTCTGGAAAATGCTTGGAGGATATCTCCATTCCCCCGGCCTGCTTGGGAAAGAGCTCTTTCCTGCCCCTTTTGAATCCCCTAATGCTGTGTTCTCTCATTCTTGGTGTTTGTCTTACTCAAGCATTTGTGGACTTGCTTTATCCTTCTTCTACACAGTCTGTTTCTCAAGCATGGGATGGGGTCTTACTCACCTCTGCAACCCTGCAATGCCTTTTGTGGATAGGGCCTCAATCAGACCTCTAGAAGTGTTGACAAACAGCAGACATCACACCCAACCCCGCTGAAATCAGACCCAAGATAACACATTTCTTCCAGCAGATCCTGGTGCTCATCCACCCTAACCAATAAAGAATCATGCTCAAACCCGTGCTGGATGGCTCACAGGTAATATTTCCAACCTGGTTCCTTTCTTCTCAAGGAACTTGGGAAGAATCAGGGAATGCTTCACATAAGCCACTGGGAAAAAAGAAAGATGTGGGTGTGGGGAGAGCAGTACATGGAATGGGTGAAAATTATGAGGGCTGATAGCTCTAGGCCTGGAAAGGAAGTTTCATCAAAGTTTCATCAAAGGAAGACACATCATACACACACACACACACACACACACACACACACACTTTCCTGTATTCTGAAAACATATCTGAGGCATTGTTAGACAGGTTTATTTATAGACATCAACTCTCATGATGAGACATTCCTGGATTTTATGACAATAAAGCAGCTTAGGTTAAGAACGATCAAAACATTGCCTCTTGGGCTTCCCTGGTGGCGCAGTGGTTGAGAGTCTGCCTGCCGATGCAGGGGACACGGGTTTGTGCCCCGGTCCGGGAAGATCCCACATGCCACGGAGCGGCTGGGCCCGTGAGCCATGGCTGCTGAGCCTGCGTGTCCGGAGCCTGTGCTCCGCAACAGGAGAGGCCACAACAGTGAGAGGCCCGCGTACCGCAAAAAAAAAAAAAAAAAAAAAAAAAAATTGCCTCTTTCATAGGACCAGGACCACCTACGGAGCATTTCCCCTCCCTCACCCTCAACTCATCTTATTAAGACACATGCCAGAAATAATCTCCCCACTACAGATCACTTTGAAGTCACAAACATTCCTGGTTGAAACTTTCCCAAAGTCAAGGGCTTAAGAAACCTTTTAAGGTCAGAAAAGATCACCAGGGAACTGACAGGATAAAGTGAAGCACAGCATGTCCAAAGGCAAACATCTCAGGGCTCTGTCATTTCAACTTAGCTTGTGAATATATTAAAAATCCTGGGATCAAAAGCCATTTTGCTCTTTCATCACATCACTGCTCTAGCCCTAGAGAGAGCAGAAGAACTATACTATTTTTAGATCATAATGGAGAGGCTCTCATACTTAAGTGTGTGTGAGAACCACCTGGGAGTTATTGAAAATGCTGGTTCACAAGCCCCACCTCCAGAGATTAAGTCAGAGGTGAGTCCCCAAAATCTTTCATTTAACAAGTTTCAGAAGGTCTGTGACCAAACTTTTAGAAGCCTTGACATGGGCCCCAGCCATGTTGATGGTTGAGGGGGATAAAGGGGTTGCAGAATGTAGGAAGCAGTTATTACAAGGTGTCCATGTATCCATGGGTGCAAATGTTCTCCTTCAATCCTCTAAGTACAGTTACTAACAAACTTTCAGAAGTTAACAAGGGGGCCTCATATTCAAAAGTTCAGGGTCTCCCTTGGCAGCTACTCTATTCTTCCCTATGACACCTGACAGGAAGGTGAAGGGAGTACGAGAGGAGAATTTCCTTCCCTTATCTGCTCTGGGAATTTCTCAGAGATCTGGAATGAAAGGGGAAGGAGCTGGGGTCACCCACAGGAATATTGTATGGGCAGAGCTGCTCCTTGCTTACTCAAAGTAAGGCAGTAGCACCTGGAAATCTGCAAAGCCCTCGCTGAGATACAATGCCCTTCAGCTCACTAAAGGACCCCAGAGAGTTAAACAGAGATGGACTCAAGAAGGCAGGTAAAGGAAACAAAGTCAAAAGATCAGATGAAGCAGAAGACCCTAGTCTAAGCTTGGCTTCTCTGAAACTACTCACTAGCAGTGTAGCCCTGCACAAGTTACTTTACTTCTCTGGGCTCCAGTTTCCTCATCTATAAAATAGAGATAATACTAGTAACTTCCTCATTGGGTTGTTGTGATGATTAAATGAGTTAATGTATTTAAAGAACTTAATGTGCCTGGCCCACAGTAAGTGCTGTCATGTGTAATGTGTTATTGTCACTCACTGTAAGTCAGAAAGGACGTTTGTTTTAGTTTTGCTCTAGATTATATTCCTTTTGCCTTTAGGTTGGATTGTTTGAGGTTTGAGACTGGGTCTTGACTGGCATAAGAGGGGAAATGAAAACCACGCCTCTGTTTCTGGTGTTACCACCCAGCCCACAGTCTTTTTCTTTCAGAATCAGCACATGCCAGGGTGTATCTTCCTAAGGTTTCCATTGTTTCTGGGAAAGCACCTTGATCGAATTTAACTAGCGAGTCTTTTCCTTCCCACTTTGACCTGCAGTATTCTAAACTATGTCCTTTCTTCCTTTTATTTCTGATTCCTATGGGTTTGGTGTGCCATAACCCACACCACTCTTCTCCCGTACCTTTCTTATTGTGTTTGCTTGCTCACTTTTACACTTTCTCTTTAAAGCATGCTCTTCATACTGGGCCAGCTCCATCACCTTTTCACCTGCCCCTCAGAACAGCCACAGCCTTGATCACTCGACTATGAGTTTGCATCATCAATCAGATACAAGTAACACATCTCCCCACACTTCCTTCAGGAATGTTCACAGTGCAGAAGCCTGCTGAGAATTTCCAGAGAGCAGCTCTCTCCCAGAGGGGAGGAGAAGGCCAGGAACTACTATCCCGCCTCCCACCCCCCCCACCCCACCCCCCCCCCCACCCCGTGACTTAGAGGATTGCTGAGAGGTAGACAAATGCTGTCTGAAAGAATGTTGCTGTTGCTAGGAGAGAACGAAGGAGAAATAGTTCCCGCCACAAAGGGCCTCCAGGAGAAAAGAAAAAACTGGATGACAAAGAGTGGGGATGAGTTTCTGTGTCTTGCTAATATTGTGGGTGTGTAGCTTACCCTTAGCTGCTTCAACCGCAAAGTATGAGGTCACTGGAATGGGTTTTTAATAACTGCAGTTCTTCTTTTAATGTCTTTGTGGGTTTACATACTATTCCCCCACATTGTTGGCCTTTAATGTGGGAAAATAGTATGTAAAAACCAGGAAACAAATTCCCATTATTGCCATAACTTTGGCCCATCAGGTATCATAGCACTTAACTGTCTCTGCAGTGCTTGTTTACCAGTCTTAAGTCCCACAGTAGATGCAGGAATGGGGACATGCATGGTGAATTATTCATTTTTGCCTCCCTGCTGTAACCAGTCTCTGGCATGGAGAGGAGCTCAGTAAAATGAGTGTATGAAGAACCCTGCAATGCTGGACTTCGTAAAAATGGACCCAACCTTCAGGCACCCCACATTCCAGCCAGGAACCCCGAATGGCTATACCCCAAACACCACTCTGCTTTCCTGCCTCTGGACCTTTTCTCGTACTAATTTGCCATGTCCTAGAGATGGGAAGGTCCTGGGCAGGTTTGGAAAGAAGCTAGCTGAATAGTTAGGTTTTCAGTTAATGGGAAATGAGGAGTTATTGACGGTTTTTGGGCAGAAGACACTGGTATGAATTCAAGGTAGAGCCTGATTTAGACCTTCATAGACCCTAAGAATGCAGATGGTGGCTCTCCCAAACCCCCATCTTTATACTTCAAAGTGAAAACAGTACCAATCAGTAAAACACAAAAGATCAGATACATTGACAATGAAAAAGTTTGATTCTACATCTTCTGAATGTAAAATTCTAAGTGCAAAAAGAGAACCCTTTTCTAGGTCTTTCTCTGCTTCTCCTTATCACCCAAGACTGAGATGGACCTCTTTCTTTACTTTAGATCATGCTCCCAGAAATGTATAGAATTTTATCAGTTTCGAACACAGAGATATAAGAAAGTAAAGTGGTCATTGTCCAACTATAATTTCCTTCACACAAAATTAGATAATGGTGTAGCATAATTATTTCAGAACAAATCCTCTCACTTTTGCTGCAGCCTCACAGAATGCACTGAGAGTAACCTTAAAATACATCTCATGTGTCTTTCTTGAAGCTCTTAAAGGCAACACTGGTGAAGTTTTAAGGAAATTTTGATTTTGTATATTTATTACATTAGATTAGAGCCTTCCCAAGTTTTGTGGACAATAACGAAAATAGTTTGCAAGTCACACAGTGGTATTCCAGCATTCAGTTTCAGCATAAAGGGGGAGCTAGTCAGCATTGGGCATCTGTATGAACAATCAAATCCTTCATTTTGCCTAACTCTGCTTTAAAAGCAAAAGGGTGTTGTTTCACAAGGGTCTTTCACCCCTAAGCTTTTTTTTAACAGTGAAATTAAATATGAAAAGGAGATAGCTTAAGGTTTCATTGATAGGAAATTAAAATCAAAACTAAACTCACAGTCTATCTTTAAAACAGAGAAACACCCCTTTAACACAAAGGTCTGTATCCTGTTGACCACCAAGCTGTAATGTAATACAACAATTTCTATGTAGCCTGTTTCAAATCCTATGTTAAAGAGAAGTGGTTTCATTATCTTTCAGGCTTTAACATCCCAGGATAAATTGGCTGTGCGTCTATTATTCATCCGGTGTTGTTAGAAATTAAGTCTTTGTTACTGACAGTGGTAAAACTTAGTGGAGTAGATCAATAGAATTATTTCTACAATAATAGAAGGTAGGAAGATAATGATGAGCCATGTCTTTTTTTTTTTTTTAATTCTGCCTTTCATTAGCAGTTCATGCTCCAGTAAAGGCTTTTTGAGTTGCTGAATAAAAGACAACTCCTAAGGTTCAACAGCTTCATGTACCAGAGAAATTTTCTGTAGCCCTGAAACCTCTCTAAAACCTAGCAAAAAAATAAAAAAAGAAAGAAAAAGAAAAGCATATTCTGTGCACAGTCCACTCTCAGAACCAGAGGAAAGCCTTCATAATTAACACACTTATGAATCCATTACAGGTCAGTGCTAAACCCTGCATTACTACATTGAAGGCCACCAATAGCCGTAAGATCAGAACAGAAAGAAGAAAGGACACACTGAACAAGATGCTTCGGCAACAAGAAAGACAGCTCTGCTTTCAGAAGACTGACTGTTCGGACTGGTTTCACACTTTGGCCCCATGTGGTTTCTTTGGAAACTACTTGTCATGAAATTTTATGATCTGTTAAAAAAAAAAGTGTAAAAATATTTCTTACCTACCTCACAAGGATGTTGAAAAGATTAAAATTAGATAGTTGTGAAAGTGTTTCTAATTCTCCTAGGAAAGACTGGAGAAATGCTTTGTGGATAAACTTGTTCCTTGGAACTTTAAAATAGTCATAATGATCCCATCTCACAGCCTTCTCCCATTAAAAGCCCAGAATTCTGCTGACCAAGCAATCAGTAACCTTGCCTCTAAACAGCTCTTTAAAAATCATTCCACTTGGGGGCTTCCCTGGTGGTGCAGTTGGGGGCTTCCCTGGTGGCACAGTGGTTAAGAATCTGCCTACCAATGCAAGGGACACGGGTTTGAGCCCTGGCCCAGGAAGATCCCACATGCCGCAGAGCAACTAAGCCCATGCGCCACAACTAATCAGCCTGTGCTCAAGAGCCTGCAAGCCACAACTACTGAGCCCACGTGCCACAACTACTGAAGCCCGCATGCCTAGAGCCCGTGCTCCACAACAAGAGAAGCCACTGACTGCAATGAGAAGCCTGTGCACTGGAACGAAGAGTAGCCCCTGCTCACCGAACGAAGAGAAAGCCCTCACACAGCAACGAAGACCCAACGCAGCCAAAAATAAAAAACAAATAAATTAATTTTAAAAAAATCATTCCACTTGAAGCCCAAAAGTATTTAATATGTGACTGACAAAAAGAAAAAAAGAATTGCACCACCCCCTCCAAACCCTTCCTGGATTAGTCAGAAAAGAAATTCCAGCAGCCCTGCCTTGTCTCGGAGTGGAAATACTCCCATTACCCACTCCCTTCCTTTTCTCTAAACACATTTTCCTTTGTCTACTTCCAAGTATAACAACTAGCAAATGCATTGCCCACTGTTTACACACCCTCTTCTCATCTGTCCATATCAGCATATACTATTCTCTCACTTAAGCTCTAATGGATAAAGGCATGACCACCCTCAGCAGATGTATCTTCAATACTTCCATGCTCTGCACACCAAGCCCTTAGGCAACGAACACTTGCAACTCCAGAAGAGACCTGATATATGTGGATTTCCCAAACATTTTCACCTTTTACTCCACAACCCTCCCCAGCTCTGATTCTACCTAATCAAAAGCAGCTCTCAGCTGAGACCAGCAACTCATTCACATAAGGTGTAAATCAATAATGTCTGCTTAAGGAGCTACACCTTCCTAAATATTTTTACTTTGGTTGCCTCTCCTTTTGACTATAATACAACTTCCCTCCCCATCCTTCATGTATATTCATTCCTACAACCTATCACCAGTGAACACAGCAGAGAGGAAATCTCACCACTGTTAAAAATCACTATATATAATAAGAGATGGTCCCACACGGGTGTGATGCACATAGTTTAGAGAAAGGGGAAAAAGACCTTAAATTAAAGAAATTTAATACTAAGAGTAGAGTTTCAGGTGAAATTTGAGGTCAATAAACTCAGGGAACAGAAGGGATCCCCCAAAGTCACTTGACTTGGGTGCTACCTATTCTATCTACAGGCTAACCTAACCCTGGTCACAAGACTGCATGGTTCCAAGCACTGAGAACTGGGTGGTGGAGCATATAGCTTTTCAGGCACCTGGCATGGTTATTATATAGCATTCAGTTGTAGACAACAGATTCTACTTGCAATGTAAGCAGAAAAGTATTTATTTCCAAGTATTATGTGGCTTCCTAAACCATGGAAAAGTAGAGGAATGGGTACTAACTGAGCTACTGAGAACAATGCCCAACTGCCTCTGCCATTTTGGGAAAATCATTTGCCATTACTATCAGATGCAGCGGAACCAGGAAGTGGCTGATGTAGAACCGTGAAGCCTCTGCCATCATCTACTTAACTCAGTTTAAGTTTCCACACTTAACTCAGTTTCAAATCCAAGGTTCATGCAATTACACAAGTCCAAAGGAATCTTAATCACATATGGAACCCTAGCTGTAAGACAGTCTAGGAAATGTAGGTCCGCCCCTCCACTCCCACCCTCGTGCTGCACGGCTTGCAGGATCTTATTTCTCTGACCAGGGATTGGACCCGGGCCCCGGCAGTGAAAGCGCCGAATCCTAATAACTGGACAGCCAGGGAATTCCCGAGGAAATGTAGTTTTTAACTTTCCAGACTCTACATCACAGAAAAGCACATTATAAGGACATTAGAATAAATTTTGACCATTTCACGTAATCTGTCACTGGCAAAGCCCATTAACAATTCCCAGGAAATAAAAATAGAATATGGGTAATAAAATAAAGTCTAACCTTTTTTTCCCCCCTTTGTGCTCAGTCTAGTTTCACTTGCTCATAGCGTACGGTGTGCAGGGGCCTTGCACCCGGAACTTCTGACCCAAGTTCATAGCGTGAAACGTCTGCGCCCAACACCTCAGCTAGGCAGGCTGCACACTCCACCTCAGCCCAAGATGGCGGCAGCCTGTGTGCCGAGACACTGCACCCGGCACTGGAGAACTCCGCCCCTCCCCTCCCCGCTGATGCTGCCCAGAAGCCTATAAAGCAGCCCCGCCCACGGCCTGTGGGGAGAGCTTGTGCTCTAGAGCACAGGTCCCCAGGCTTTTTGGCACCGGGGACTGGTTTCGTGGAAGACAATTTTTCCACAGACGGGGGGAGGGGGGGGATAGTTCAGGCGGTAACGCCAGCGATGGGGGAGCGGCAGATGAAACTTCGCTAGCTCGCCCGCTGCTCACCTCCTGCTGTGCTGCCCGGTTCCTAACAGGCCTCGCCCGGTACCGGCCCTCGGCCTGGGGGTTGGGGACCCCTGCTCTAGAGTACAGGTTCGAATCTCTCCATTCTTTGATCCGAAAATAAGGCTTTCCTTTGCTTCAGAACAGAACTCAGTCTCATTCTATTGGCTCCAATGACAGCGGGCAGAAGGACCCATGCTGGGGCCTGACTCAAAAGGGCTGTTAACAAATCTACTACATTGTATTCCTGACTAGTGAAGTTCCAATTAAACTGAAGACCAATCTTGAAGTATTAAAATACATTTCTTTTAACTATTTTCTGTGAAACGTTTTTTCAAGTGCACTCCACTTTTCCCAGCCTCAAAAAAAAAAAAGACTAAATGCAGTTTATTTTCTGTCAACGACCCCAAATCATAACCATAAACATTAATTACTGTGCTGCAAATAGCACACACACATACATACAAACATTCGTAACAAAATAAAGAGGAATACTCATGATAATTACAGTCCTTGTTTCTGTTAACTGTTCACATGGTCATAGCTGGTATTTTTAACTACCTTCTTCCACTACCCAGTCTGTACTCCCTTTACCTTCAGCAAGCACCTCACCTGGTTGTGGTTCTTAACCTGCTGGGGTGACCCAAACCCTCGTTCCTGAAGAGTCTGTGCCATTAGTAGCCCTGCCTGGATGGGGTTGTTGTCGTTTTCCATTGACCTTAATCACAGGGTATGGTAATCATGCCCTAAGGGATTTCCTGTACTTCACACATTCTTCCTTACCTCCATTGTGAAGCAGTCCGATTTCCCCATCTTAGTCAGGACCAATCACCCCAGGCAACACCAAAATTCCTTTCTTTGTCTTGTTGATTCAGAGGCACGAGGGGCCCAAAGTGAGCAGGCAGCAGTCTTTACTCCCAGTTCAGTGGAAGCATTACCTCACGCTGGAACTAAGACCTCCCGGCTAGCAGAGCATAAGGTTGTGGGACCAGGAAGCAAATATTTTCCTCAGGGGTCACTAGGGGGTAATGATAAGTGGTTCCACTTCCATTTCCACCTCTTGATTCCTGGACCTGTTACTAACCTTTTAAGTCAGGGCCCAACAAGGGGTCCACCTGCCGGATGTCACTTGGGCCAGTAGAAGGAGACACAGTTCAGTTCGAAGCAAAGGAAAGCTTTATTCTTTGATGAAAGAACAGAGCAGCAGGATCTCCTGCTCCGGAGTCCACGCTCTCCTGACAGACTGTGGGCGGGGCAGCTTTATAGGGTTCGTGTCAGTGTCAGTGTCAGCCTCAGCCATCAGCTGGCGGGCGGTACAGCTGCGCTGCCCATGGCTCCAAATTGCAGTGCCAGGCGCAGCGTCTCTGCACCCGTCCTGCTGCCGCCATCTTGAATTGAGGTGTTTTGCACAGCGCTTCTGCACACAGCCCCAGAAGTTGGGGTGTCAGGCACAGCGGTTCTGTGCTGGGAACTCTGATCCAACCTGTCAGCTCCAAGGCCTCTGCACACGACACCCTATAGGTGAGTGAAACTAGACTTAGCACAAAAGAAGAGGTTAGACCGTATCACCTAGATTCCATCTTATTTTTTCCGGGGACCCGAGTGAGCTTTGCCGGTGACAAACCCTTGAATGCTGGCTATCAGAGAAACAGCACCATACACTGGATGCTGATTCAGAGCATACACAGCCTTCTGGAGAACATAGCAGAGTCTTCAAAAGGCCTTTGCATCGTTCCATCAAAGCAGCTGCTTCAGGGTGGTGGGGAGCATGGTAAGACCAGTGAGTTACATGAGCATGGACCCATTATCATACTTCTTCTGCTGTGAAGTGAGTTCCTTGATCAGAAGCAATGCTGTGTGGAACACCATGACAGGGGATAAAACATTCTGTAAGTCCACAGATGGTAGTTCTGGCAGAAGCATTGTGTGCAAATCCATTGAACACAATTGACGGCAAATCCATGTGTCCAGAGTAAGTGCTAATTCCAGTAAAAACAAAACATGACCCTTCCATGATGGAAGTGGTCCAGTGTAATCAACCTGCCACCAGGTGGCTGGCTGATCACCCCAGGCAGTGGTGCTACATCAGGGACTCAGTGTTGGTCTCTGTTGCTGGCAGTTTAGGCTCTCAGCAGTGGCCACAGTCAGGTTGGCCTTGGTGAGTGGAAGTTCATGTTGCTGAGCCCATGTATAACCTTCCTCCCCGCCACAAGGGCCACTTTGTTCATGTGGCTGGGGAAAGAGGTTGATTGATATCACAGAACAGGTCGTCCTATCAACTTGATTATTAAAATCCTCCTCTGTTGAGGTCACATAGGACACAAATATATTCATGTTTTTTCCCATTCAGAGAGTTCTATCCACATACCTCCTCCCCAAATATCCTTGTCCAGTTTTCCAGTCATGTTCCTTCTAAGTCCCTGACCATCCAGCCAAACCACTGGCTACAGCTCATGAATTCGTATATAATCACATCTGGCCATTTCTCCTTCCAAGCAAAGTATACCACTAGGTGCATGGCCCGAAGTTGTGCCCACTGGGAGGATTTCACTTCACCACTGTCCTGCAGGGCTGTCCCAGGAAGGGGCTGTAGTGCTGCAATTGTCACTTTTTGGATGGTGCCACATATATTGTGCAGAACCATCTGTAAACCAGGTCTGAGTCTTCTCTTCCACTGATCATAGAGAACTCCCTCTGAGTTCACAGATGCAGCCTGGGAGAGAGAAGGCAGTGTTGCAGGAGTGGGGACCACGGGCATTTGGGCCACTTCTTCATGTAACTTACTTGTGTCTTCGGGGCCTGCTGGGATCCAACCACATACATACAGCTCCCATTTAATGATGGAGTGCTGCTGTGTATGCTCAGATTTATGGCTTGGTGGGTCAGATAACACCCAGTTTACGTTGGGCAGCTCAGGTCATATGGTAATTCAGTGGCCCACAGTCATTTGTTCAGTTTATACTAAGGCCTGGTAGCAGGTCAATAGCTGTTTCTCAAAAGAAGAGTAGTTATCTGCAGAGGATGGCAGAACTTTGCTCCAAAATCCTAAGGGCTTGTGCTGTGATTCACCTATAGGGGCTGCCAAAGGCTCCAAACAGCATCCCTATCAGCCACTGCCACTTCAAGTATCAATGGATCTACTGGATCGTATGACCCACGTGACAGAGCAGCTTGCATGGCAGCCTGGACCTGTGGCAGAGCCTTCTCTTACTCTGGGCTCCACTCAAAACTAACAGCTTTTTGAATCACTTGGTAAATGGGCCAGAGCAACACACACAGGTGAGGAATATATTGCCTCCAAAATCCAAGAGACCCATTAGGCACTGTACCTCTAATTTTTTATAAGAAGGCCAGATGCAACACTTACCCTTCACTTAGAAGGGATATCTTGACATGTCTCACGCCACTGGACCCCTATAAATTTCACTAAGGTCAAAGGCCCCTGAATTTTTGTCAGACTTATCTCACTCTCGGACATGTAAATGTCTTACCAGTAAATCTAGAGTAGTTGCTACTTCTTGATCACCAGGTCCAGTCAGCAAAATGTCATCAATGTAGTGAACCAGTGTGATATGTTGTGGAAGGGAAAGGCAATCATGATCCCTGCAAACTAAATGATGACAGAGGATTGACATCAACTACGCCCCTGAGGTAGGACAGTGAAGGTGTATTACTGGCCTTACCAGATGAAAGTAATCTGCTTCTAGTAGACCTTATGGACAGAGATGGAGAAAAGGCATTTGTCAGTTCAATAGTTGTATACCAAGTGACAGGGAATGTGCTAGTTTTCTCAAGCAATGAAACCACATCTGGTACAGCATCTGCAATTGGTGGCACCATCTGGTTAAGCCTACAGTAAGTAATTCACTGTCATTCTCCAAGATCCATCTGTCTTTTGCACAGGCCAAACAGGCAAGTTGCATGGGGATGTGGTGAGAACCACCACCTCTGCCTCTTTCAAGTCCTTGATGGTGACACTAATCTCTGCAATCCCTCCAGGAATGTGGTATTGCTTTTGGTTTACTATTTTCCTAGGTAGAGTCAATTCTAGTGGCTTCCACTTGACCTTTCCCACCGTAATAGCTCTCACTCCACATAACAGCAAACCAGCATGGGGATTCTGCCAGCTGCTGAGAACATCTGTTCCAATTATGCATTCCAGAACTGGGGGGATAATCACAGGATGGGTGTGGGGACCTACTGGGCCCACTGTGAGACAGACCTGAGCTAATACTCCATCGGTCACCTCCATGAGCCCCTGCTCTGACTGGTCATTCACATGATTATGGAGAAGGGAGATTACATCTCTCTTTTTGCTTTCTTGCCCCTCCATTCAGTTTATTCTCCACACAGCAATAGGAGTAATACCAGATCATGTCATTCCTTTGTTCTCAAGTCTCTGATAGCTTCCCATTGCACTTAGTACAAAATCCAAAATCTTTACTATGGCTCCAAACCGGCAAGCTGAGGCATTCTGCAAACTGGAATCCCAGGAAGGCCAGTGGTGTCGTTTTAAGGCCTGGGAGTCAGTGGTGTAAATTCCAGTCTCAGCCTGAAGGCCTAAGAGCCAGGAGCACGGAGGACAGAAGAAGACTGGTGTCCCAGCTCAAGCAGCCAGGCGGGGAGAAAGCAGTTCCCGCCTTCTTCTACCTTTTTGTTCTACTCAGGCCCTCAGTGGATTGGATGAAGCCCACCCATACTGGGGAGGGCAATCTACTTTACTGAGTCTATGGATTCAAATGCTAATCTCATAAACATACCCAGAAATAATGTTGAACTAGTTATCTGTACATCCCATGATCTGGTCAAGTTGACACATAAAACTACCTTTGGAGGGATGCAAAATGAGAGGGGCATGAGAGAGCCTTCTAGGGCATTGTAAATATTCTATATCTTGATCTGGGTGATAGTTACCTCTGTGTAGCTTGTAACTTATACAAGTATGACTTGTACATGTCAGTGTATATAAGTTGTACTTCAGCAAGGAAGGAAGAACGGACAACAGGAGTTCATGTGCTTCAGAGCCAGGCAGAACCAAGTTCAAATTCTGACCATTTGCTAACTGTGTGACCTTGGGCGTGTTATTTAACCTCTTGAATTGCAATTTCCCTGGATATAAAATGGGAATTTTAATATCTCAGGCTTTTGAAGATATTTTAAAGATATAGTACATATAAAAAGCACCTAGCCCATAGTAGGTCCTCAGTACATGTTAGTTTCTTTCTCTCCCCACTATTACTTTGTCTTCTAAACTTCTTGTTTCCTGGTTGTTCTTCCTCATTCATCTTGGTATCACACTCCGATTAAGAAAGCCATTCTCAATGTTGCAGTATAGACTTTGACATCAAATGCTTTACTTGTTTGATTCTAATTTTCCATGTACTTCTCTCTGACCACAGTGTCCTATCTCTCTGGTTCCCTTACTTCTTTCCTCCTAAGGATCATGGTTTTACCTCCTTGGCCATCCAACCCAGTCCCAGGGGGCTTACTTTAGCCATTCTGAGCAGCACCCTGGATGGTTTGGCCTCCCATCCCCCTGCTGCACCCATTCTGCAGTTCCCAGCCCTGAACTGGTCTAGTTACCATCTTCCACGCTACTTGCTGAGGCTGCTGGAGAACATCTCACCAAATCTCTTGGAGCCACCCCTTCCACCCCTTTCTCTACTCCCTTTTGTTGCAAAAACTCCTTAAAGGAGTTGTCTTATACTCAATATTTCCACCTCCTCTTTTCCCACTCTCTCTTGATCCTACTCCAGTCAGACTCTCTCCCTCACCACTTTAGAGGAACTACTTTTCTCAGGCCACCAGTGATTTCCACTTCGCCAAATCCAATGATCAGTTCCCAGGTCTTGCTTTATTCCACTTCTCAGCAGCATTCAAAACAGGTGATCACTCCATCCTTCCTGACAAACTCTTCATTTCACTTCTGAGACACCATATTCTCTAGGTTTTGCTTCTACCTTACTGGAAGTTCCTTTGCTATCGCCTCTTCATCTTCCCACCCTCTCAATGCTGACTGACTGCAGAGCGCGGCCCTCAGGTATTTCTTTTCTTTTTTTATAGTCACTCCCAAAATATCTCATCGGCTCCCATAACTTTAAATATGCTAATAGCTCCCCAATTTTTTTTTTTTTAGACTATTTGATTCTTCCTTTATTTCAGGGAAGTTTTACATTTGTTTTTTAGGTTTTCTATTTTAGAGACTTCAGTTATTTTTTTTTAACATCTTTATTGGAGTATAATTGCTTTACAATGGTGTGTTAGTTTCTGCTGCATAACAAAGTGAATCAGCTATATGCACACATATATCCCCATATCCCCTCCCTCTTGCGTCTCCCTCCCACCCTCCCTATCCCACCCCTCTAGGTGGTCACAAAGCACGGAGCTGATCTCCCTGTGCTATGCGGCTGCTTCCCACTAATAGCTCCCAAATTTATACCTCCATCCTGGTCCTGTCCCTGAACTCCAGACAAGTATATCCAGCTGCGTACTCAACATCTCCACCTGGGTACCTAATAGATATCTCAAATTTAACATACCCCAAACTTCTGATTATTTCTACCTCCCACCCTCCAACTAAACCTTCTTCTCCCTCGGTGTTCTCCATCTTGAAACACAGCAGCTTCGTTCATCCAGATGTTCAGACCAAAAGCCTTGGCGTCAGCTTTATCTCCTCTTTTATTTTCACATCCCACATCAGATCCATTAGTGAATCCTGTTGTCTACCTTCAAAATATTCAGAGTCCTGCCACTCCTTACCACCTGCACTACCCTAGTCCAGCCCACTCTCCTCTTTGCCCTGGACCCCTGCAATGGCCTCCTTGGTACTGTCTCCCTTTTTGCTTCCTCGCCTCTCCATTCAGTTTATTCTCCATACAGGAACCAGAGGAACACCAGATCATGTGATTCCTTTGCTGTCAACTCTCTGATGACTTCCCATTGCCCTTAGTACAAAATCCAAGATCCTTACCACAGCTGCAAATCTGACCCGCATCTACACGGCTGAGCCAATCTGCTCCCACTCTCCTTCTCGCTCACAGCACTCTACCACACTCCACTGTGTGTGCTGCTCCGTACACTAACCAAACCACTCTAGATAAAATAGCAGGCTTTGAGCCTCCCAGTTAACAAGTTTTTTTCATAGCGCTTAAGACCTCCGAACACGAGTGTATGCACTTATGTACTCTACCTCCACTAATTGAATGTAAGCTCCATGAAGACAAGACCTTTGTCCAGTAGAATAACACCAGTGAGATATACAGGCTTGAATGAGGGCACAGATATCATGGCTTTGCTCCTAAAAAAATTTTCTTCGTCCTAGTCCTTCTAGCTGGTTAGGTAATTCAGCCACCTGAGAATCCAGGCCATGAATGTATTCTCTGTGATATTCTTTTTATTTTTTTAAATAAATTTAATTAATTAATTTATTTATTTATTTATTTTGGCTGTGTTGGGTCTTCGTTGCTGCCCGCGGGCTTTTTCTAGTTGTGGCAAGCAGGAGCTACTCTTCGTTGTGGTGCGTGGGCTTCTCATTGTGGTGGCTTCTCTTGTTGCAGAGCACGGGCTCTAGCCACACGGGCTTCAGTAGCTGTGGCACGTGGGCTCAGTAGTTGTGGCACATGGGCCCTAGAGCACAGGCTCAGTAGTTGTGGTGCACGGGCTTAGTTGCTCCGCGGCGTCTTCATGGACCAGGGCTTGAACCTGTGTCCCCTGCATTGGCAGGCAGATTCTTAACCACTGCGCCACCAGGGAAATCCTCTGTGATATTCTCAAACTGTGAGATTTTAGTAATAGATAGGTTTTCACAATTTTTAAGGAAAATCAGTCAGAAAGCCAACAGGAAAGACAATTTTTTTTTCAAATTTAAGCTGGAATAATCTGTCCATTGATGTCACATTGCTAGTTTACTCACCAAGTCATTCAACAAATGTTTACCAAGAAACAGACCTGGCATTTGGAGCTGGGTATAAACTGTTCAACAAATCAGATATGTCCCTGCCCAAATGGAGCTTATAGTTTAGTACAAGGCAAACTACAGCCTTTAGGTCAAATCTGGCCCTCTGCTTGTTTTTGTAAATAAAGTTTTATTGGAATACAGCCGTGACCATTGTTTACACATTATCAGACTGCTCCCAGGCTATGGTGGCAGAGTTGAGGAGATAAGTTGCAACATAGACTGCATGGCCAGTGAAGCCTAAAATATTTACCACTGGACCCTTTACAGAAGCAATTTGCTGCCCCTGGTCTAACTGGATAGCTGAAATCTGCTTTTTATCCCAGGGATCCACTCATTTTTTATAAGCAGACTTAGACAAAAGTTTTTGGCTGAAAGGAGAGGATCTACTTAATGGGCTCAAGGAGAAAAGGGGATTATGGTGAAATATTTCCCCATAGAATCCACAGACAGGAAATGAAATACAGATATTACTCCTACAGTCATACAAATTGGCCATAATTCAATTATACTAATTAAAGGCCAAAATATGCACTACTAAGAACACCACTGATTACAATAGGATCTTGACCAGGGACTGATAATGTATTCAGGAGGTAGGGTAACACCAATGTTAGAACACAAGAGATTTATTTGAGTAGTTTAGACTTTGTCTATCCTAACAAAGTGTGATAACAACTATAAAGGAGATAAGGATATAAGGATATATAAAATGTCCCTGTTTAGGAAAAGAAAGGACAAGATTTTTAAGTAAAAGATAGAATTCAGCAAATGCTAGATTTGCTCCATGATATTAAGATTTTACTCTTATAGCTATAATATGTATCATTAATTGCTCCAGGAAAAAATAATTTCTTTTTTGGGATATCTGAAACTCTCCAGCTCCCATCCCCTTCCTCTTCTTAACACAATAATTTCTGAAAAGCAATTTTTAAAAACATGAGTTTTCTGAGGAATGCCGAATTGACTGTCCAGGCAGACAGCCTGAGGAGTGGAACTGGGTCAGGACCTGGGTCATTCTTGATGCTTCCCCCGAAGTACGTCCCCTTGGGCTTTCTTCTCTCCGTTTTCTGCTTTTCTCTGCCTTCTCTCTCTTGCCTTGCTTCCTCTACATAAACCTGAACAGCCTGCACTGTTGCCCCAAGTCTACATGCCTCCAGAGCCTGCCATTACCAGGAAACAGTTTTAGAATCCTTTCGTGCAAGTTCTTAAGAATCTGACTAGCTTAACCCAACTTACTTTTAGCAGAGCCTGCTAAAACCTTGACTTTTACATTGTTCACAAAGTCAAAAGACTACATCCCCAGCTTCATTTGAATCTAGTGTAGGCTTATGCAATAAGATATAAGCAAAAGTATTGTGTGAGTCTTCTGGAAAGTTTCATTGGGGGTGGATTAATGATGCGATGGCTGGAGCTCCAACTGCCATCTTGGAACCATACCCTTGAGATAGCAGAACATGAGCAGGAAGAGCCTGGATCACTGATGAAGTCCCCACACAAGCCCAGAACTGCCTAAATCCAGGCTTCTACCAAGTAAGAGAGAAATGCATGCCCATCTTATTTAAGCAGCTACGTGGGGGAGTTTCTGTTACCTATTACTGAACCTAAACCTAACTGAAAGTTTCCTCTGATCCAATAACTATAACCAGAGAGGCAGGGTACCAGGGATACTGCCCAAATAGTGAACTCCCAGGTTTGAGCAGATTTCCCAGAAAAGGGGTCCTGGGTAGAGCAGGCAAACCATTTGGAGTATTCACTACAATAGCTGAGTTCCATTGCCAGACCACTTGGATTTGTATGGAAGAGAAATACTAGGACACATGAAAAATTGGGGGGTGAACTGATATCTCAGAACATGCATCAGAGTAAAAAGTGTAATTCAAGGGAAATTTACGCTCTGAGTGGTGGAATTATAGGTAACACGACTGCAGGCCAGGTCTGCAGGTGCCCTGACCAGATGCAAGTCAATTGTTCTGCTAATAATTGAAGAAACATTGGTTACATTTTTTCAGGCATTTGGTTAACTCATTCCCTCTAGCCACTTAGGGCTGTGATTTATAGGCGGCAAAGTCACTTAGGATAATAAAGCCCCCAGGCCTGGTGGCAAACTGCAGAGATTTTTCAAGAAGAAAGAGACCACTTAAACATCTCCCTCAGCTTTTCCTCAGTGAATGATACCCAGAGAAAACAGGTTTCAAATGTGTTTCCATCATTCACACCCTCAAGAAGAAAGATGAGAGGAATCAAGAAAAAAATACTCTAAGTGCTACATTCATTTCAAATATCTGACAAGTTATGAGAGTTCTGGAACAGGTTTCCCAGAACTACAACTCCCAGAGGACACAGGTCCCACCATCATTTTCTTCCTTTTCTCTAAAAGCTCTTAATGGATTGAAGAAAAAAAGATAGTTCAAATATCAATTGGGTTGAATGCATGTATTCAATAAAAGGAAGAATCTATATCATTTTTAAAAATAGCCTTTCTTCTGTACAACCGTGTCCTAGTGGGCTATGGCCTTTCTGTTTAACTTTTTCTTCCTAAGCAAATAAAATCCCAAAAGTCTACATAACCTCTGTCTGCTGAAGAAGAGGTTCAGCAAAGCTGCTGTGTCCCGCTGGGTCATGGCTGCAGCAGGTCCTAGCTCAGCCACAAATGTCAGACACTTGAAAGCAGGGATTTAAGAAGGAAATCGGTTGTTCTCCATGTTATGAAAAAGTTTTTAAGTGATCTGTAATAGAAAATGGGAGCCCATTCTCGGGCTTTAGCATAGTGATCTAAGACTTCAGCTTACAAAAACAGGAAATCTTTGTGGAAACAAACAAACAACAACAACCAAAAAAAGACCAGCCAAATGAGAAAAGCAATGACTATTTATTCAGAGCTTGCTATAGTAAGGGAGTTCAGCCACTGTAACTCCAAGGCAGGCAGAAGAGTGGGAAAGCTTTATAGTGACAAAAGAGAAGACTTCAGGTGTGCCCTGAATGGATGCTTTTGGCGTGGGGAAGCTGTCGGCAGGCTATTAAGAAGTGGGGCATCCTGTGTGATTGGTCAGGGGTGCATAGTTGGCTTTCTCTGGTTGGTCCTAAGTTGGAAACAGGACAGAAATTGGGCCAATTGTTCCAGAAATGATTGTTTAACTTTCTGGATTGTTACTAGAGATAGCAATTTAGCTTCTTGCAAACCTGACCTATAGCAGACTGGCTCCCTTGCTGGCTATTGTAAAGAAAGGTTAGTTTCCCAGGCAGGTTGCTGCAGACCATGGATCAGAGTTCTTTTATATATAGTCTGGCTACTGTCCATTTGTATATTCAGCCTCTCATCTTTCAGACAGGCAGCTAGCTGTCTCTGGGCAGCTGACCTACAGCCAACAATGTGGTTCCCAGCATTTCTAGAGAGCCACTGTGGGAGACAGCTAATTCCTACCTACCACCTTGCCCAGGAGTGCCTAAGAACACGCCTGCATATGTGAGAACATCCCTCTTAGCTCAATGCCCCAAGATGGTGAGGAAGGAAGGGGAGGCGAGTGGTTATAGAAGTGGCAGAGCCCCGTGAGTAGAGGAGTGAAACAGTGCTCATAACCTTCAGTCCCAGCTATTGGATAGAACTCTGCGGGTTATGTGTAAATACTGTTGCCGGGGCCCCACCCAACCCCCAACAAATGCTAATTTACTAGAGCAGGGCTGGGAATGATTAGTTTTTCAAACTTCCCCGGTGACTTTAATGTGCAACCCAGGTTGGCAGGTACTGATCGAAATGAATAAACCTTTAAGAGAAGGAGCAAATCAATTAGTAAAAATGAAATCAGGGCATGCCCCCATGAGCACTTTCCCAAGAAACCTCTAATCTTTCAGTCTTGTATAAAATGCAGAGTTAAATTAAACTAGAGTAATTGCTTAGACCATTGCAAATAGGCAATAGTCAGAGTATGAACCTACATACAGGAAATGAAAATGCTGCAGGATCTAAACTGTGGGCATAAGGAACAACTGAGTACACTTAAAACTGCTGTAACAATGACCGAAATACACCTATTCTGAAAATTTTCATTTTTAACCATTAAAAAATGTATTCCCCCTCTTCAAAATGCCATTTGTCATAACATATTATTTCTCACAGGTCATATGTAGTGAGTGCATGTGTGAGTGTGTGGATGCGATGGATGTGTGTATTTTCAGTCTATCAGAGCTTGTACATTTCTCAAATACTTTAAACAGAATTCAAAACAATTGCATTTGGGGCATATAAACTCCAAAACCTCAAAAGAATCACCCACATACTCCACACACCTGGTATCCAATTTTTATTTCTAACCATTTCTAAATTTTCCAATGTACCAATTTATCTGAATTTGATACACCACCACCCCCTGGTGGAAATTCATAGAAAAGAATCCACATGATTTAACTTGGAAACTTTAATACTGCAAGGGATGATTAAGGTCCTTCAGTACACTGGCATGCACGCCCGCTCTTTCCATCTTTCTCTCTCCCAGCACAACATTCTCTGCAAACAAAATCGTATGCAATAGGGACAGTGGGAGGGAGACGCAAGAGGGAAGAGATATGGGGATGCATGTATATGTATAGCTGATTCACTTTGTTATAAAGCAGAAGCTAACACACCATTGTAAAGCAATTATACTCCAATAAAGATGTTTTAAAAAAATCATATGCAAAAGCTCAACGAACAAAACAGCAAGAATGGAGCTGTTCTGGGGGCTTTCTCTTTCCCATTCTCTTTGCCAGTTCCACATCTCCCCCCAGGATGTCTAAAATAGAACTTATCATCACTAAACATAAGCCATATCCCCAAAAAATTAAAATTAGAATTACACATATTTCTTTTCTTTGACCCTCATGTATATATTTTCATTCACCTTTTCAATGATAGCTGTACTTTTTTTTTGCCACACCACAAGGCATGGGGGATCTTAGTTCCCCAAGCAGGGATTGAACCTGTGCCCCCTGCAGTGGAAGCATGGAGTCTTAACCAATGAACCACCAGGGAAGTCCCGATAACTAAAACATAAAAACCATACACATTACATCTTATTAAGGCCTACTATTTAGGCCTATATTTAAATTAGAAATATTCAAACTTAGAAATTCTCCAGTGCTAGAAAATGTCAAATAGAACAGACTATTCTCATAAAAAAAAATTACATATATTTCTCCCAAGCTCCTTTACCTCAATGAATAGCATCTCCTTTACCATTCACTCAGCCAAAAACCCTCCTAAGAATTCATAATACACATGAACAGATTAAAGACCAAGTCAAGAATCCAGATTAGATTTATTAATTCAGCAATTCCCAAACTCATTTTATCATTAGATACATTTCCACTCCTCCCCAGTACCTTTTAACAACTTGCAGAAAACTTTGTTTATATTTTATTCAGAGTGATTGTTCCATTTTAATTAGCAAATTAGTCCTTTGGCTGCACATACTATTCAATCTTCAAAAATGCTCAGGCAAAGTCAATCATCCAACAAACCAGCTCTCAATCATTTGTGGTAGTGGAAAGTACACCCCTTAGGTGATTGACCCGAGACCGCAATTGAGTTAACGCCACACCTGTAGGCAACATCATCCCTACGTTCTACCATCAGTACCAGCTGAGAGGAAGTAGAGGTTGCCACTAGCACTAGCAGGAATCATGCTTTGTCTTCCACTAAATGGAATAAGCCTGAATTGTATATCACTGTGTAATTTTAAAGGATTATAGTGTTCACTTGACTGCAACCTATGAGCATCATGGGCAGCTCTGCAACCGACAGTGAGTTAAGTGTTTTCCATACATTAACTCCTCCTGTGGATTTATGAGCCAAAAAAAATCCCTGCAACCATGTGAATTGGCATAGATCCTTGGACACAAGATCTAAAAGAAATCTTACTTTATAGCAAGTATTTTTTAACAAAAATAGAGCTTTATGCCCTATGTCATTAGTACTAGACTTAAGTCTAGTACTAAGTTAGATTAGTACTAATCTTAAGTCTACTGATACATATTGCATCATTTCTAATTTTGAAAGCAAAGCCATGTCCAATTAAACTTTCATTCAATGGAAAAGTTATTTGAATCTCTTCTGGTACTTAAATTATATTTTGATTAATAGTTTCTGGGGCCGTTTGCTGTCATTTCATGCCTACAGCTTTGATTTGGGAACAGGGGTCCTGAGGGCTTGGGCACACTCGCTCACCAGCCTGGCGGCCTCCAGAGCAGTGCCCCAGTGCATGGCTATACCCCCACTACCATGGCCATAGTGATGGACCACAGGCAGCCTCCGGCTGCCCTGGGCTAAGAGCTCTTTCTCCAGCCGCACACCTGGCCTGGAGGGCCTCAAGCCCACCTTCTCCCTTATGTCACAGGCTCCATGGAGAGAGGGCTCGAGGGCACAGCATCGGGAAAGAATCCCTTTGCTAATTTCTGCATCTGGGGACAGATTCCAGTCTCCTTTTTGCCTAGTTCCACCCAGGGTTACATTGGATATACCTGGGTAAATGTATGTCAGCCCACTCCCATCTCGGATAAAATGCTTCACCCAGGGAGCCTGCACTTTGAGCACTTGACCCCTCACTGGGAAAATCTTCAGGTCTCCTGCAAGCTGCCTGCTTCCAAGGCCTGAACAGTTGACCACAATGTCGAAGGACTGGTGAAGCTCCCACAGGTCTTCTATTCGTCGGGTGAGTATCAGGCCCCCGCTTCCTTTTAGCCTGGGGAGAATGAGAGACCATGAAGTGAGCCATAGCAGTTTCCTGCTCAACCCCTTACAGAAGTGATGAACAGGAACTCGGAAACAAAACTGAGGAGACCGTCGAATGATCAAATACCTCCAGAGCTTCCAGGGCCCAAGCAGGCCAAATTCTAGCTGACTGCCTCACATCCTTGGAAACCAGGGATTCCTAAAGTTGAACCTAACTAAATAAATACCTATTTCAAAAACTCAAAGCAAACTACCTGCTTCATCCTTTTTATGTTCAATGGAGTTCCTATTCAAAAACTCAAAGCAAACTACCTGCTTCATCCTTTTTATGTTCAATGGAGTTCCTATATCATTCTAGATGCTAAATAAATACCAGGTTAACCTGGTATTTTAAAAACCCCAAGCACTTTTTGTTCATGCCATTTATTTAGCGCTTAAATTTACTGCCTTGGGGGCCTCCCTGATGGCGCAGTGGTTGAGAGTCCGCCTGCCGATGCAGGGGACGCGGGTTCGTGCCCCGGTCTGGGAGGATCCCACCTGCCGCGGAGCAGCTGGGCCCGTGAGCCATGGCCGCTGAGCCTGCGTGTCCGGAGCCTGTGCTCCGCAACGGGAGAGGCCACAACAGTGAGAGGCCCGCGTACTGCAAAAAAAAAAAAAAGAAAAAAATTTACTGCCTTGGACGTTCTGTCTCATGTTGTTAACTCTTGCATGTTCCTGTGTACCACTCTGTTCTCCCTAACCAGACGGTTGGGACAGGGCTCACATGCGCTCCTCCTTATGTCTACCACAGGGATGCTAGCATAAGAGGGACACAAAATATTTGCAGCTGATGGACTAAATAACAGTTGTGGTTGCTAATGATTTTTTGGACCAAGTACATCAAGAATGAAAAGAAATGGTTTATCCAAGTTCTGTAATCTTATTTTTTAATAGTAGTAAAATACGCATAACACAAAATTCATCATTTTGACCATTTTTAAGTGTACAGTTCAATGGCATTAAGTTTAATACATTCACATTGTTGTGCAACCACCATCATCGTCCAACTCCAGAACTTTTTCACCTTTTGCAAAATGAAACTATGTACCTATTAAACAATAACTCCAGGTCCTATCATCTTATTCATAGGTCACTTGTAGAATATAGGAGACGTAATATGAGAAAAAGACTATTGGCAGCTCTCTACACCAGGGTGCAGGTTGAATGCCTGTGTGCAAGGTACTGCTTAGAGGCAAAGTGCCCTTCCTCAGGACTGACAAAGGAGTTGGGAGACAAGAGTGTAAATACTTGGCAGAATGAAGTAAGTTCCAAATGAGAGGTGGATGTAGAATTGGAAAGCATGGGTTTAGGTCCCAGTTGCCTCACATTAGTTTAGCTTTGAGGTCTTGGCCAACTCACCTCTTGTCTCTGACCCTCAGTTTCCTCATCTGTGTTATGGGGATGACACCTCCCTTGCCTGCTTCAGAGATGGCTGTGAAGTTCAAGTTCAAGTGAAATAATAGGCATGACAGTGCTTCATAAGACGTGAGCACAACAAATTCTAGGGGACTGATATCAATAAACTATAAATTTCTCAAAGGGAGAGACTATGTCTTATGCTTCTCACTACACCTATGACCCAGCTCAATGCCCAAAACCTAGTGGACTTGACATGAGTGTTGGCCAATACTGAAGACAATATGAAATCCTAGTTTGGGTATATGATGATTAACTCTATGTTTTGGCTTGACTGGGCCATGGGGTACCCAGATATTTAGCCAAACATTCTTCTGGGTGTTTCTGTGAGGGTATTTTTGGATGCAATAAACACATAAATTGGTAGACTGAGTAAAGTAGATTGCCCTCCTTCACATGGGTCTCATCCAACTGGTTGAAGGCCTGAACAGAACAAAAAGGCTGACCTTCCTCCTGCAAGACTGCCTTCAAACTAGGATATCAGCTTTTTCCTGTCTTCAGACTCAGACTAAAACATTCGCTCTTCCTGGGTCTGAAGTTTGCCAGCCTTCAGACTGGAATTACAGCCTTGGCTCTCCTAGGTCTCCAGCTTGCCAGCTCACTGTGCAGATCCTAGGACATATCAGCCTCCATAATTGTGTGAACCAATTCCTTATATTAAATCTCTTTATATATATATATATTTTTTCTATTGGTTCTGTTTCTCTAGAGAACCCTAAAAGATAGAGAGTGGCACCACATTGGCATCCTTGCTTCAAACCTGAAGCAGGGTATTTTATTAACAGCAATCAGAAAATTAACAATTTTTAGTCCATTTGTCTGAAGAAAAGGAGAAAGAGAAGAAAACTAACTGAAAATCTCAGTTGGCAAATAATGCTATGCATATAGATTCAGGGGGAAAATCCAGTTTATTCCTAGTGACACTTAATGTAGCTATACTTAAAATATCATAGTTAGAATTTTTTAAATGCATTTTAGGTTTACAAAGCAACTAAATCTCTCTGTCTCTCTCTGTCTCTCTCTGTCTCTCTCGCCATATAATTTTAACATGATAATTTTAACCTCATCTGATGACCATACTGCTCACTCATTCTGCTGCAATGCATGTTCTAATAAAATAAACTGCATTCTATTTCCCACTTCTCAGAAGATCCATCTCTGCCTTGTCCACTGCATGAACTTATATTAATCGGTCTAAGCCCTGTTCAGTCGCGGAACAGCTTCTGTTCCCTTTGGGGAGGAGGTGTAGATGAGGCCTGGGGTTTCTATGGGCAGAGTGGTCCAGAGGGGAGCAGCCGTGCACCCTTAGTCAGTCCAGCAGGTGGGGTTCCCCTCTTCCACTGCCTTAGGGCAGCAATTGGAGCCCCAGTGGAAGCCCCCAAGGCCATTGCACCACAGCCAGCCTCCATCTATTCCCTACTAAACTTGTTGCCATCCTCAGAAAAAATAGGACTTCCCTGGTGGTCCAGTGGTTAAAAATCTGCCTGCCAATGCAGGGAACACGGGTTCGAGCCCTGGTCCAGGAAGATCCCACGTGCTGTGGAGCAGCTAAGCCCATGCATCACAACTACTGAGCCTGTGCTCTAGAGCCCGCGAGCCACAACTACTGAAGACTGTGCGCCTACAGCCCGTGCTCAGCAGCAAGAGAAGCCACCGCAATGAGAAGCCCGCACACCACAACGAAGAGTAGCCCCCACTCGCTGCAACTAGAGAAAGCCCAGGCGCAGCAACGAAGACCCAACACAGCCAAAAATAAATAAATAAATAAATTGGAAAAAAAAATAAACACCATCATTTTCCACTTTCCTGGCTGGTGCCCTCCTGCCTCATCCTTGCGTAACCAGGAAGAAAGTGGGGCGTTCATATTAGACCTGTGTCTAAGGCCAACTTTTGCCCATGGCTCCTCTGGTTAAGGGCCAGGGGCCAATGCTGGGAGTAGGAGGAACTCTCTAGGGGCCTGGAAAAGGAAGGCTGTGCTCTGGTGGGCACGGGGTGTGTTGGGCATGGGGGAGCAGGGGTCTACTGTGCACAGGAAGGGACCTTTGCAAGTTGGACATTTGTTAGGCAGGGATGACCTGTCACATGCCTGATGTACAATCCGTATTTCTGTCCAACTGTCAAGGGAGTGGCATAGGCACTGCTGTGAGTCAGGCCAAGTAGGAGAACAGAAGCTATAGGAGACAAGAGTCTGGGACCCTGCAGGGAAAGTAACAGAGAGGACTCATTAGATGAGTGGGAAGGAAAGTGCAGGGAGAGAAGCTCAGTGTGGTTAGTGCTGTGCTCAGTGCAGGGCCCTTATCAGGGCCACAGAATAAGGCATGGCCTGCTGGAAAGAAGGCAACGCACCAACGTTACAGGGCCCCCAGCACCAAAATGGGGCACGCCGCTTTCTGAATGTCTCCCAAGGCAGGACCATCCTGCTCCAGCCGAGATGATTTATTTAGGTAGGATGCCTGATGAAGAGACAGGCTCAGTTGACTTATTGCCTCTGTGATTCATTTCCTGGAAGGGCAAGTACGAAGCAGCAGAATATAACTCCACTGGCCAAAGATATCAAACCTGATCTGCATGGCTGATTAACCCTCAGGGGTTTGTTTATTTGTTGGTTCTGGGTATTACTGGATTTTTTTTTTTTTTTTTTTGAGAAGCAGATGATTCCTTCTGTTCTTTGAAAAATGCTAACGATCTACTTTGTGGTTATAAACTTTTTTTTTCTTTCCTGGAAATTAATATTATTTCAGAAGGATAGAGCTTAAATTGAAGGCATTGTTATGCGGCTTGCTAAGTAAAATGCCTGTTTTTGAGTCAGAACGCTGCAGGCTGAACACTCACATTGTGTAGAAGGGGAGTAGGAGGCAACATAACAGACCCTGGGTGTGAGGAACAAGCAGGGATTGTATGGCTCCCCAGCTGGGTCATCCGAGGTGGAAAGTGGGTGGCAGCCTACAGAGGGAGCCCCAGGGGTCCCACGCTCTCACCAGCATGCTGCCTGGCCTCCCACCTGGCCTGAAGTCCTTGCTCTGAGAGGGTTGCCTTGGGCTTAAAGGAGTCCCAGACCTACAAAGCCTTCCTCAGAAGTAAAGGGAACGGGTGACCCTCTTCCTCCCCCACATTGGCCTTCTGGTCAGGTGCCAGGGCCTGAGGGAAGGGGGGCTGACCAATCTTACAGAGAGGAGGCCCCTGCATACTGTCTGTGCAGGCCCCTCACTGGGGGTTAAGAGGAAGCATGAAGTATCAGGGACCTATGGGGTACCAAAGCAGGAGGTGGGGCGGGGGTGGGACAGCTAGGACGAGGGTCTCCTCGTGGCTTCCCTGCAACAGTGTGTACTGTGTGTACTGTCTGTCTGAGGCACACATGTCCCCACCCACTGTCATGGTGGACATGTATATCAAACAAATGGACCTAAAAAGTCCTCCCCGGGATTCTATGGGGACAAGAGCAGCCCCTCAGACCTCTTCTCCTTGACTCTGTCACCTAAAAACAGACAGGAAGCAGCATGCTCCAAGGCACGACTCCAGCTGGCTGGTCACCAGGCCCGATGGTGTTGCACTCGGGAGGTGGCTCCCACTGGCACAAAGTACCACTCACTCAGGGTTATTTTAAGTAAAGTAAAACGCTGACAGCAGGCTTCCAACTAATGAGAGAAAATCAAGACTTTTCCCAGGCCTTCATCCCACAATTAGAGATTAGGCTCGAAAATAAGGTTATTATGGAAATAAGGGGCCTGTTTTCTAGAAGGTGATACTTGAACAAATTGTTCAGGTAATATATATTCTCGTGTGAAACTGGCTGAGGGTGGCCCAAAATAAATATGTATATATTTACAGCAGAGCTCTGCCACTTATTGCTTGCCTAATAATTTCCCCTTATCTGAATTTTATTAAGATATACGATACCTCAACTACGTATCAATAGCATTAGCAATTCCAATGTTCTTTTTCCAGGCATTTTTATAATATAAAGACAAAAATGCAACACCACACAACCTTGCCACTCAGAAAAGATGGTGATGCCCTGAAACTGGAATGTTGGCTGATGGGTAACTCCATCACACGACGGCTCAAATGTTCATTTATCAGCTGATATACAGTGGTTTAAATTTAGCATACAAACAGGGGTTTATGGGCCAGCGACAAGGCACAAAAGTGTAGGTTTTATGAAACTGGCACTTTAGGAAGAAAAAAGTCCCATATAAATTGCTAAGAGATAAAAGTGAAAAGAGCACTTATAAAGCTACAAAAATATATCATGGTGCTCCCGGCATGTGCCTAACAGACTTAGGTTCCTTCCTCTGCACTCCCAATCCACCTTCATAAATTTGTATTTAACCCTCATCACATGTGTTACTGTTAATTGTTAATTAACATGTATATCAATGTGCACACACATATATACACCATCATCCCCAAATAGACTATGAATTCCTTAAGAAAATTGATCATATTTTATCCTTCATTTTTGACTAGCTTCTAGCACAGTGCTAGGTATACATAGAAGTTCAACGAAGAATTGTGGAATTAATTAATTATTCCAATTAATTATCTTATCTCCTACATCTGGGACCAAGCCATTGCTGCCACTGCTTACCTGAAGTCACTTTTCCAACTTTTACCCAATAATTTGCATTGTTCCTATTCATCTACCAAATATACAGACTTGGGGATTGAAAGGGCCAAAGTTTCACAACCTTCAACATGCTTGCAATTTCAAGATGAAACTAAAGAGAGATTTATTGATGTGTCTTAAATAAAAATACCCTTGATGTGTTTCCTAACCAACTGGAAACAGAAAGTCCTGAAAACCAAGCCAAAATGCAAGTTCATGAAATTTGGGGCTGAACTTGGTAAGGAAGCAATTACCTAATTTAGATAAGCCCTCACTTTTAAAGCTCTTGCTCATAACAAAATAAAATAATGGGGTTATTTTCTTTTTCACTAATGAGAAAAAAATTCAAAAATAACTTATAATAAGCCTAAGATTCTCGAAAGAGCTAGAGTAAATCATATCATTTTACAGCTGGAAGCATATTCTCCAAACATCTCAGTTTACGGATGAGCAAAGTAAGATACTGTTTCAACGAGGGGGTCTTACTGGTGCGGACAGAAGGACCAAATCGTGCATCAAGGTGCACAGTGAAGCAGAAGATGGACGTGTTACTAACTTGGATGTGACTCACTCCTTGTGACACAGTGTCTTCAGAATGTTGTACAAAGCCCTAGCCATTAATGAACAGCAAGACACAGTGTACAAGAGCTCTGAGGAGCCACAGAGAAGCTATGAAGTTATTTATGGGTGTGACAGACAAAGAAAGCAGCAAAGAGCCACTTCAACTGACCTTTTCTCCAACCACGGGAGGTAGGCAGGGCCTTCACATTTGAGTGTAGTAAAAGCCTGACCGAACACATGTTGGGGGAATTTCTTCAGCTCATCCTCAGTCATCTTTCGAAATCCCAGCACCACATCAGCCCAGAATGGCACTTCCTCAGTAGGAATGCTCCGAAATATCTGCCAACTCAAACACATTAAGTGGAAAAATTTCCTGAAGTTCTATGAAATTTCTAGTGAACTCCATGTACATTCTCTAAAGCATTTTTAAAACACACTTCTTA
Source organism: Delphinapterus leucas (assembly GCF_059928025.1). Classification (NCBI taxonomy): domain Eukaryota; kingdom Metazoa; phylum Chordata; class Mammalia; order Artiodactyla; family Monodontidae; genus Delphinapterus; species Delphinapterus leucas. Next base: position 47,923,018 of record NC_143140.1, read on the forward strand.
TACCCATACAGAGAAAGAAATTATTCTTCAATTCTCTCAGGTTCAGATAACTCAGTAGCTAAATTTAAAATGTTCATGGCGGGGGTGGGGGGTGCGGCATTGGAATAAGACATTTAAAAAGTTGTGTGCCTTTTAAAGATTGAATTTAACTCTCTTTTTCTAAAAAGCTCTTGCCCAGATTTTCTTTATTTACTTATGATGATGCATTTTTGAGGAAAGATTTTCCTGTTTTGCATAATGCTTTACATAAAGTGTAAGTAAACCATCAAAAGTTTAACGGTTGGCCTCAATTCTGAACAAAATATCTAAGTTAGAAGAAGCAACGGTGGTGGTGCAGGAGACAGGGCTGCGAATTATGAATTAAGTTGTAGATCATCACGTTACGTTCTTGATAAGAGAAGCCAGGAGTTGTCAGGACAAGCCCTGTTATCGTTCAGTCATGGCTGGGGCTGATGAGGCTAGAAAGATATTAGTTGTTAACAAGAAGCCTATAACTTTGCTATCAATAGGTGCTAGGCATATGTTTGGATTTATCAGTATCGGGCTCTTTACATCAATAGGAATAAATGTTGTAAAGCATGGCTGCTCTAAAGTAGCAAGGGAAATCATCTGAGTGCTATACATGGTTGCTAATGCTATGGTAATTAATGTACTGGAATTTATATCTCTAAGTAATTCATTCTATACGGTTCCTGTGGAAGGTATAAATGTTGTTTGCTGCAGGTCTCTACAACAGGCCCTCTTGCTGTCTCATGCTGCACACTCTCCCTGGGCTAGATTGTCCTCTTCCCTGTCTTCACCATCATACTATAGGCCAAACACTCAGAAGACTACATCTCCTCTTCTCTCTCCTGAGCTCCAAAACCAGATCCAGACCCATGTTGCCTACTCTCTACTGGAGAAGTCTACCCCCATGTCTCAGACATTTACCCCATGCCCACTGCTCTTTCCCTCCCCCTTTCCCCATCCACCCAGGTGCTAACTCCAGAAACCAGAGAATCATCCTTGACCTTCTCTCCTCTCTCACCCCCTACATGCCATCAATTATCAAGTCCCATCTAATCTCCTCATAAGCATTTCTCAAATCCATCTGTTCTCTATGCCCACTATCAACACCTAATCTATCCCACCATCATCTCTTTTTCCACAAATCTGTTCTCCACACTGCAGACAGAATGTTTTTGAACTGCAAATATGATCAGTTACTTCACTGTGTAAATCCCTCAATGGCTTTCCATTACCCTAGGCGTTTTTCAGTCCCTCCAACACACCAGAGTCACCCTAGATTCAGGTCTATGCATGTACTATTGCTTCTCCCTGAATGCTGCCTCCTCTGCCCTGGACCCTATCTCTGTCCCCTTCACCTCTACAGGGTCAGCAGACTAACCTATACTCATGTGGATGGTCTCCACTGAAACATCACTTTTTTTCTGAGTGGTTTCTCATAACTTACCAGAGCAAGTTTATTCTCCAGATAAATGCTTCCATAGCACCCTGTACTCTTCCCTTGGTGACTCATGTCTCATATGTAACTCATTAGATTTAGGACATTCCCTACAGAACATAAGCTACATGAGGGCAGGACCATGTCTGTCTTTCCTAAAAAGTCACTCAACACATATTTATTGAGCATCTACTATATGCCAAGCAATATGTACTAAGTTGCTCATTTCTATTTCCCTAATTCCTAGAAGAGTTCCTGATACTGGTGAATGCTGAGTAAATTGTTTTGAAGGAATAAATAGATGAATAAAGTTTATACTTATGCCAAGGTGCATAGGACATTTGTGCCCTTATCTTCACTTGACTGATTCAAATACTTTTTGGAAGCAAGTGGGATAAAAATCATTCATATGAGGAAAATAAATAACTCTTTTTTAGAATGGCTTAAAGTACATTCCTTTTAATATCCTCAATAGTGGCAAAGTCTTGCTCTTGAAAGGACATTTGAATCTTGGACACAACTGTTTCCAAAAACTACTGAGAGCTGATGTTTGTGAATTAGACTGGGTCGTGCTGGGTTTGGACAAAAAGAAAGTGTGACCATAAATCAATGACAACGATGTTTCTATGTGACTTATCAACTGGCTCTGGAGACAGTTACAGTTTCAATCCATCTTCAGAAGGTAGAGAAGTAAAGCTGCTCCTTTGGGTAGGGACTTTGAGAAATTAGTGATATCAATAGCGTTTGGTGTTTGTGATGGTGAGGGAGAGCAAGAAGAGGAATAGAGTAGAAATCTGCCTGATGCAGGTACGTTCACCAGCAGAAAATGTCAGCAGACAGCCTGAACTCAAAAGAGGAGACAGGACATTTTTTTTTAAAACAGCACAAAAGATGCAGTGGTTTTGAGAACTTAGTAAAGGGCAGACATCCCTCTGTTCTTCAGAAGGCTGTAGGGCATAGTTGTGTTATCACATAGAATAACACAGACAATGTATGTGTTATGTCGTAACTTAGAAGTGACAGTATGGTTAGTGATTTCTGTCTGAGAAGATATAGAAAGGTATTGTCATATTTTAAGTGCCAGTTTGTGTTAGAAATGTTTAATATTTTAAACTCTTTTATTTAATTTTGCATTTCTTCGGAAATTGGATGTGAAAAATCAAAGGAAGCTTGCTAACCATTTCAGAAATATTTTTTCCCAAATGACACTTTAAAAGGTAACTTTAGTGACCTATAATAGTTGCTTTTTTGGAACACTTCATTCTCCACAGACACCAAATAAGAAAGATGTGCCTGTGCCTTGGGCCTCTGCACCCATTCCCATATCAATCACACCTCTTTGCTTTCCATCAGCCCCCATCAGCCCCATAGAACCCAAACTCAGTGTTTACCTGCTATATATTTTTTTAGCCATATTTGTAAATCACTGCATATTCCCTGAGGAAACTCAAAATAGCATTTGTGATGAGAAACTATAATGGTTGTTTATTGTTTAAAAGTCTAATGCTATAACTTGTCTTTCTTGAGTTCTTTGGAGTGAAGCCTAAAATGTTCTTCCAAATCCTCCTACATCTAGTTCAGCACTCTGCTCATAGCAGGTACTCAGTAATATTTTCTGTTGAACTCTAAAGTCTGTTAAGATCACTCTAAATTCTAAAATAACTTCAGATTTCCTCCCTTACCCAGACACCAGGAGAACACCAGCATCTTCAGCTTCTGCAGAATTGGCAATTGCAAACAGGTGATCAAAGGTCTCTTTAAACCACTGCTTCTGCTTGTGAATGGGTGTGTCTGTGATGGTGGAGAAAAGCAAAGCAGAACAGAAAGGAAAATAATGACAATGACTATCTTCACAGAAGCTCCTTCCTACAAACTGGGAAAAACTAAAGAGGCAGGGAGGAACATTTAGATAAAGTACCACAGTGTGGCGGAGGATCAGTCAGCCACCAGAGTTTTGAATGTTGACACTTGCTGTCAGGGTCGGTTCATATAATTATTAATCAACAGAGGGGAAATCAACCGATGAGGGAAAAAATCTAACATATGGGCCAGCTGGAAAGGGCGTATTGGCCTTTGGCACTAGGCATATTTCAGAGGTCCTTGAAAGGTCCATAACCAATCTGAGCCAAGTTAGCCAATCTGGCTGAGGCATCCAACTGGCCACACAGTCGAGATGATAGGAGAAAGAACCCAGGGCCTCTTTCCTGAGGGCTGAAAACATGGCAGGAGATAAGGGGAGATCTGTGGGGCCCAGATCAACCAGGTTGAAGAACAGACTGAACATCAGTGGGAAGCCAAGGTTGCTCACCCTTCTGATACAAGGAAACAAGGCCTGCATTGTGGAATTGAGCTCCCTACAGCCCCATCCAAGGCTGCCATTACCTCCATTCCCCTCCATTCCATGGAATCATAGACCAGCTTGGAGTAGCATTCCTGGGGTCACCAGGGGTGTGCAGGGACTACACCTCTCTGTCAGAGTCCTGTGGAACAGTGCCCCCTATCCCCCAGGCATCCCTGCCTGTGTACAGGAGATTGGATCTGGACATAGCTCTGGAAGGGTTCCAGGCCTGCCAGGGAGAAAATACGGGTCAGGGTTCAAGCCCCAAAATAATAGTGTCCAGTGTAGGCACAGAGAGCAAGCATGACACAGAAGCACTGACAAATCCAACTGTGGATGAAGTATTTGGCCATCTGATCCCTGTGGGAAGGTCATGAGAAAGAGTTCAGGGTCAGGCCAGGGACTGGGGAACAGTAATCCTGAGGGGCTGCTATAGGGGGAGACACAGAGGAGATGGGGGAACTGAGCAGAGAGGATACTGGGTCAGCTTTGCTTGGAGAGATGTCCCTAGAGCTCAGGTAGAGATGAAAAGCCCCTGGAGGCATCCTGCTTCCAGGTGAATGAGAGCATTTCAGTGGCAGGTTTTAAAGCAATTCACTTGTTCAGGAGCCAATAAATATTTCTTTAGTAGTGGATCTGTGCTGTTGTCTTCAAACATATGCCCCTGTGAACTCAACACTCCCAAAATTGCAGACTGGATCTACTGGTTTAAAAATAAGGAGGAAATAAATAATAAACTGCAAAGAACTAAATTAGACCTCATATGGATTATACCCCAGCAATCTAAGGCAGTGTACGAGGCTGTATTGAAATGCACACCCCCCTTCCCACTCCAAACCTTAAAAAATAAAATAGTGACTGCTATTCACACACTGCAAAAGTCACCCCAAAAGAATAGACAATTCCAGTTCAACAGTGGGTAAAGCAAGCCTGGGACCTAATTCATGTTCAAGTGCTGGTAAAAGAAAACTGTAGCCAGAGTAGCGGTGATAACAATAGCAAGGGCTGACACAGCACTTACTATGTCCAGGCACTGTTCTAAATGCTTTACATGTATTAACTCATTTAATCCTCACAACAAACCTATGGGACAGTACGGTCCCCATATGGTACTGACATTTATGGGCACAGAAGATTTTCATCACTGGGGCTGGTCTGAAAGAAGCCCAGAGAGAAAACCAAAGTCTATCTAGCAGCACCAGAGAGAAAGACCCTGATCCAGGGGCCCCAATCACCGAGCCAAAGGGTGAGCTGGGCCTCAGTGGCCTGAATGAACTCTCAGGTGAGCCTCCTTATTTGAAGATGATTCCATGACTATCAGGCAGCCTTCTCACTATTCACCTGGGCCTGATGCATACAAGGGGATGTCTGGGAGATGGACACAAGGACTCTGGTCACAAGAAAGGTGTCCAGTGTGAACTAGCATTCTGCAAACACACCAGGCTCCTGTGCTTGTTTCCTGCAAGGCAGCTCCCAAGAGGTACATTAGCATCACGGGTGCTGACAAAGCCAAGTTCCTGGACTGCAATAGTGAGGCCACTGCCCTCCCCACCCTGGCCGAAAATGGGTTTATCCTCTGTTAGGTGAAGCAGGGGGTGTCTCTGGACTAGGAAAACACCAAGTGCAGGCAAAGGCAGGAATACCCTAGTGAAAACAAGAGCGTTAAGGAAACATGTGCAAACCACATGCTAAGACCTCAGACCTCTTCTCCCCCTCCTAGAATGCTGCCAGCCAGGCCTTCACCCACCCCAGCCAGGGGACTGGAAGCCTCTTCTCTGGGAAACATGACTTGCCCAAGAAGAAAGACTTAAATGTAATGACATCAGAGGTTCTCCAACCAAACAGCACTCCCATCTCACTCCAGTGAGCCTCAAGGCAACAAGCCCTACGCAAGGACCCAGAAACTCCCATCAGCTGTTTAGGATCCTGTTCTTAAAGGTCAACAGACAGGTAAAGATGACCAGACCACATGGCCAAGGAAAACCTGTAACATGAAAAATGAGCACATCAAATAAAAAAAACACAACTTGGAGACAACAGAAGCTATGCAGGGAGGAAAAACTTTTAAAACTATTACTAGTGTCTTCAAAAAGGTAAGACATTGCAACCACAGAACACAAATAGTATAACAAAGGGAAATTCAGAGAATAAAAATGATCTTTGGAATATTAAAAATGCTACGGTAGAAATAATAAATCCAACAGCAAGGCAAAAAAAAAATTGAGAAAATCTCCCATAAAGTAAAATAGAAGGAGAAAAAGATAGAAATAGGAAGGGGAAAAAATTGAGCCAATGGGAGGACTCGTCCAGGAAGCCCAGCAAAACAGCAATTCTGGACAGAAAGGCAGAGACAGCAGGAGGGAGGAATCGGCAGTTGGGTAACTCAGAGATTGTATCTTGAACTGGAGACATGAGTTTCCAGATTAAATGGGCAGGGCAATTTTCAAAGTCCAGATTGCTGTTTTTTTGTAATAACATAATCATTTGACTGCTTAAACTATGTCCATGTATAACTTTGATACAAAAATAAAAACTAAAATTAAAGGGGAGAAAGGAGAGTGGAAATGAGGAAGTGAAGACACTGAGTATAAACTTCATTAGCTGCAAAGTGATTTTGTTTCCTATTTAATGCTTTTTCCTCCTCTTCCCATTTCGTAAGACAAATACAGAATGGAAAGGACGCGTGGAAGTGTTTTTAAAAATCAATGCATTGGGACTTCCCTGGTGGTGCAGTGGTTAAGAATCCGCCTGCCAGTGCAGGGGACACAGGTTCAAGCCCTGGTCTGGGAAGATCCCACATGCCACAGAGCAACTAAGCCCGTGCACCACAACTACTGAGACTGCACTCTAGAACCCTCGACCCACAACTACTGAGCCCACGTGCCACAACTACTGAGCCTGCACTCTAGAGCCCTCGACCCACAACTACTGAGCCCATGTGCCACAATTACTGAAGCCTGGGCACCTGGAGCCCGTGCTCCGCAACAAGAGAAGCCACCGCAATGAGAAGCCTGCACAATGCAACGAAGAGTAGCCCCCGCTGGTGGCAACTAGAGAAAGCCCACACACAGCAACGAAGACCCAACGCAGCCAAAAATAAATAAATAAACTAATTAATTAATTTTTTAAAAAAATCAATGCATTTTTAGTCCTGAATACATATTGACTGATTGTTTTTAAACTGGCTTAGAAGTGAGGATAATGTTAGTCCCATTACAAGTATTTTCTGACTTGACGGTCACTACTGGTATCAGTAGAAAGACTTCGAGTTACCAGTTACCAACTGTGGTAGCCATTGGTGCTGTTTACCAAATACTCTGGCTGTCTACCTTCTGGGAGCCTTATAGAATTGCACTTCCTGGCCTCCTTCTGAAGGGTGGGAGCATGTGACTAGCACTAGCCAATGAGCTGTCACCAGAAGTGATGAATGTTGCTTCCTGGCCATGAACCTTTAATTGCTAAGGCAAGACCCCTCAGAGCTCTCAATCCCCAGCTACAGGTACTGACCACATTCAAGGCTCTGGCTGCTTCAGCAGCTTAGACCCCTGAGTGATGAACAGAACCCTTGCTGATGCTCAGTCAACGTACAGCATGAGCAAGAAATAAACCTTTGCTTTTTAAGCTGCTAAGATTTGAAGGTTCTTTCTGTCTTGCTGCATAACTGAGCCTTTCCTAACAGATGAACCAACAAGATGTCAAAAGTGCACATTACACTTATGTGAACATCCAGCTGTCTTTGTCAACAGAATTCCACCAACGTCATTCTATCTAACGTCCATCATATCTGACAGAGGAGCAGAAATCTCTTTCTCACCTGGATAAACAGGAGGAATAAGCATTCCGGCTGCCACATCACTCGTGGTCTCGGGAGTGAACTGCTCTGAAATGACTGTAATGGAGCATCGCGGGACTAGTTGGGAAATGCACACAGCAGTGGAGAGTCCCATCACACCAGCTCCCACAGTTGCAATCCGTACTGTACCCATGGGCCTGTGAGGAGGCACAGTGTGAGCTACAAACCTTGTTTCAAGAGTTAATCCGTCCAGTACAAAGCTTGGCCCTGAAGGTTCTTTCCTTAGGTCCACAGCCTCTCCAAATACGACCTTTCTTGCCGGCATTTCTCATGGGATAAAGAGAGCTCCCTGTAAGCCCTCTTTCCATTAAATGTCAGGGTACGGACAACAAGGTCTCCATGGAGTTTAGACATTAGTCCCAAACCTGCCTGGAGTTGCCTTTAGAACAAAGGACAGCTGAGTAAGTCTGCCCTTGGGGGTGGATTTCTACTCATTCCTAAACCCTTTTCCCTGTGGACACAGCCTAGGGAAGGTTGGTGAAATAAGTGAGGTGGACAAGAGCAGCAGAGCTGCTGCATCTGCTCCCAGAAACCTCCTGAAGAGCAGCCACGGAGAGGGCACGACCCAGGCCCTGGGGCAATTTAGAACTCAGCTGTTACTGTTTACAAACTGCTTTTTAATTATAACAATGTGACACAAAGTCTGAACAACAGAACTCAGCATCTCTCCTCTTCACTCTAACTGGAAACCCGCTCCTCCCACAAAAACCTCTGTCCTGAAACCCCATCCTCTGAGAGCAGGCTTTCCAGGTAAGGAGCCTGGATTCCTTCGTGGACTCCAGTTCTGATTCCGTAACCTGGGGAGCTAGCCATGGTCTCCTCGCCTCCACTCCCTCATCTGTAAACCAGGCCAGGTGAATTCTTTATTAGATCCTGTGGGTGGTAAATAACAGAGATGCACTGAAGTTGTCTTGTAAAGGGGGCTTCTTCTGAGAGTCCATATGGAAATGCAGGAGACAGACATCCAGGGGTCTGGGCTGGGCATCCTGAGACCGGCACCCAGGGTGGAAACCAGAGGGTTGATGAGGATTCAACACTCTCCCACCGCCTCACCTCTGAGCACCAGGAGTCCACTGAGCCCTCTCCACTGTCAGCTCCCGTGTCCCCCCATGCTTCCCTGCTTATCTTTCCACTTCTGGTTCCAGCTAACTTCCCCTAATAGGTCTCAGGTGGAAACTCCAGAGAGAGAAAATGCAATTAGTCCAACCGGTTGTCACCAGCCCTATTACACAAAGCTCTATCCCCAGCCCAGCTTGTTGGGCTGACAGAGCCTATAAATCTGCCCTTGGCACAGGTGCCCTTCCTTGTCCAGTCAGCAATAGCCAGGGCATCAGGTCATGTGGTACAAAACACGGCCACCTGCACGTAAAATTCATCTTTTCTCAGGAGGGAGTGGCGTGGTTCGCTCCACTGTGAGTACAGCAAAGGCAGTCAACGCTCACTTCCATCTCTGAAGGTCTCTGGCACTGAGATATTGTAAAGTCTTCCAAAGTGGTTTAGTGTGTGTTATTTCCATTTCTCAAGCAGTATACAGTTTCCTCAGCCATAATTTTATCTGACTGCTCCCCAGTGGGCTGGCTAGCTGAGAAGAAACAGGATTGCCAGGGCAGAAGGAAGAGAAAGGAAGGGTCCAGGGCAAGGAGCAGACCAGTGGATGGGGGGCAAGCTTGAGGAGTGTAGTCCTGTGCATGGCCCCTAGAGGTAGAAAGCAGACACCTATCCCCTTACCGGCTTTCCTATTTCACAAGGCCTCCCCTTCCCAGCAACTTTCTCAAAATAGCTCGAATAAATTAAGTTGAAAGGGAAAGTAACCTGTGGCTGAGAATATCCAGCTATCAGGGAAGAGAAAAGTGACCCAGCAAAGGGGGTACATTCTGGTCCAGTGACCTGTGAATCTCTGTCACCTGATCCCCCTTAGACACACCCCCCAAACTCGTGGAGTAGGTCCAGAACCACCCCTGAGCGGAAAGCAGGAGCATTCGAGTACCTGTCTCCGAAAAGGCAGCCTTGGAACCCACCGAAGGCTCTGGCACCAAAACTTGTTTTCCCAGTGAGTGGCTGGTCTAGTGCCCTAAGAGACAGAAGAAGCAAAACTGCTTCCCATTGGGGGATTTATTAAGGACATTCCCTCTAATCTTAATCTCCATTGGCCCACACGCCTCTGTGTCTGTCACTTATTACCCTGGAGAAAGGAGCGATTGACCTCATCTCGTCCGTGGAGCTGCAGCTCTGCTGATCCCCTGGAAGCCGGTCCGTGCTTGGCAGCCCTCGCTTCTCTTCCTGGTTTACAAACCCTCTGTCTTGCCACAAATCTGGGATTTCTCCAACTGATTTGTAAGCGTGGTAAATAAGGGGTGAACCTGTCCAACTTCCAGCACGTTCCATCCAGAAGCAGACGCGTTTTCCTCATTTGGCTGCCCTGAGTTAGCGGCCCTCTCCTGGTGCCTGGCTCCGCTGAGTCAGCTGATGGGGGTGGGAGTGGGGTTGGGTGAGGGCAGAATAACGTTCTTGATCACTAAGATGATGACCTGATTGCAGCTGGAAAAAATGATTCAGGAATTAATCTAGGATAAGAATCAAATGATTCTTTAGCCCACATATTCAAATATTTGCTGAGTGTCCACTGTGTGGTAGACACTTTACAGTCAGTGAGTCTGTTTATAGGGAAGCAGTTTGAAGTATCAGAATAATGATAATAATATTGTAACTAATATGTATTTAACGTTAACCCTGTGCCAGACACATTCATGATACCATGTAACACAATCACCCTATGAGGTAGGTACTATTATTATTATTCCCACTCTATAGGTGAGCAAATTGAGGCTCCAAAAGACTAAGGACAGGCCCAAAGTCTCTTAAGTGGCAAAGCTTCATCTGAGTGTTAGATTCCAAGGCTCAAAGTCTTAACTAAAGCATGTACTTTGGTGTCAGAAGACCTGTCTGTTTTACTTTGAACAAGTCACCTTGCTTCTGAGTTTCAGTTTCCCCATTTGAAAATTGGAAATGAACTAATTTTGTGAGCACCTACTGAATTAAGATGTGTAAAATTCCTTCTACAAATAACAAATGCTGGAGAGGGTGTGGAAAAAGAAGAACCCTTTTACACTGTTGGTGGGAATGTAAACTGGTACAGCCACTATGGAGAACGGTATGGAGGTTCCTCAGAAAACTAAAAATAGAATTACCATATGATTCAGCAATCCCACTCCTGGGCATATACCCAGACAAAACTATAATTTGAAAAGATGCATGCACCCCCATGTTCATGGCAGCACTATATACAATAGCCAGGTCATGGAAGCAACCTAAATGCCCACCGACGGATGAATGGATAAAGATGTGGTATATATACACAATGGAATATTACTCAGCCATAAAAAAGAATGAAATAGCACCATTTGCAGCAACATGGATGGTCCTAGAGATTATCATACTAAGCGAAGTAAGTCAGAAAGAGAAAGACAAATACCATATGATACCACTTATATGTGGAATCTAAAATGTGACACAAATGAACTTATCTAAGAAACAGAAATAGACTCACAGACATAGAGAACAGACTTGTGGTTGCCAAGGTGCTGAAGTCCAGGAGTTGATGTGATCTCCCTGAGACTGCTGGCAAGCTCAGCTTCACACTCCTCTCCAACAATTTTTCAGGAACTTTTTACTTTGGGCTCTGGAGGTCCCCAGAGCCTCACCTGTGCAGTGTGTTGGGGTCCTCCCTGCCCACCAGCCCCTCCTGCTCTGCTCTCCATGGGCGTCAATGGCTCGAGACATGTTAGCCTTGCTGGTGTGTTAGTTTGCCAGTACATCAAGGGCCTCAAGCCAATGGGACTTGAATAGCCTCTTCAGAGGCTATTGAGGAAGCAAGGCTCATGGGACCAGGGATTCAGCAGTGTATGGCTGCAGGTTGGGGCAGGGAAGCATGGGAGGGGTGAGTTCAGGGAGATTCGAGTCTGTGATACATTGGCTTAGCTCCGACTTGGGACACAAAAGTAGAGCAGAGTCTATAATTGAACACTTTCTTCCTTATAAAATAAGACTTTTAAGACTTACCTGTACAGGGACTTCCCTGGTGGTCCAGTGGTTAAGAATCCACCTTCCAATGCAGGGGACGCAGGTTTGATCCCTGGTCAGGGAACTAAGATCCCACATGCCACAGGGCAACTAAGCCCACGCACCACAACTACTGAGCCTGCATGCTCTGGAGCCCGCACACCTCAACAAAAGATCCCACATGCCACAACTAAGACCCTACACAGCCAAATAAATAAATAAATATTTTTAAAAAAGACTTACCTGTACATCCAAGAAAATCTCTAACGTTTGGTCCCTGATGGGGTAGGTGGGCACAGGGAGAGGCAGGGAATGAATGAAGAAGATGAAGTTACTTAGGGAACAAGAAGCTGTCAGTATATACTGGTACAGTGTGGGCTTCAGAGATAAAATGAGCAGCCATTACTGACCCTTGGCAAATTCAGATAAGACATGAACGCCCACAACTCCCAGACACTCTGTTGGGGGGAGATACCACAGACTGGTTTCCATAGTCAGAATTCACAATCTTAAATAAGAAAATATTCCTCTTCACCACCACAAGAATTTATGTACCCCCTTCGCATAATGCCATTTTACAGAATGAACCCTTTGTATTGAGTATGTGGTAAGTATTTGATAAGAGTGATCAAAAGGGGACAGGTCAGCCCCTCAGAACTCACTGTTCAATTGAATATGTTCGGAGAGTATATTTTTAATGTGAACTTATACCTAACAACATAGCTATTAACAGAGATTCAGGGGGTGGGGGGAGGAGGACAGATTCAGCTTTTTTGGGATCTGAAGTTATACAGGTTTAAGCCCTCTTTTGTGTGTGTGTGTATATATATATATATATATATATATATATATATACACAGAAAATCATGAAAGAACAAAATGTCTGTAACCACTTTGATGTCATCTGACAGAGGGGAAATCTTACAGAAGGAAAACAGAGTGGAAAGAGATAGTGGTCTTAACTGATTGCAGTGAATAGATCTTACTTTTGCAAAATTTTTTTACAAAATTTACCAAGATTTGTAACCAAATAAACCAATTGCTAAGGTCTTTCTCAAGAGCCCGTGCAAGTGAGGGAAGTGAGTCTGAAGTTTGTGCTTCATTAGCTTCACAGTAAGTCTTCCCTGCAGCTATTATGGGCCAAAACTATCACCAGAACAATCTAAATTGCAGAGTCCTCAAGGGAGAAACATATGTTGTAGGGCACAATCAAATCGGACAGGGACAGCATGATGGGCTCCAAATGCCAACTGGCCAAGACCAAGGCTGGACAGGACGGCTGCCACACTCTCCTTGACTGCATGGTGGAATCGTATAAAGTGCATGGAGAAACAGCATGGTACAGTATCTGGGCTGTGCAGGTTGGCATTAAATGATGTAGATATAGTATCTCATCTTTTCAATCCTGTGAGCGACGTTTTATTATGATCCTGAATTTTCAAATGAGAAGACTGAGGTAAAGAGAGGTTGATTTGCCCAAGTGTGAAGGCTGATAGCCAGGTTTTTTGTTTGTTTGTTTTAATCCACATGCTTCCACTGCCCCTCACACTTCATTGCCTGTTGAGGTCAAGTTGATGTATGGTCCACAGTTAAACAGAACTGGTAACAAGGTCACCTGCCTGAAGTTTACCTACTTGTATGTGGGTTGTTTTCTGAGCTTTCCAATGCGGTGGTAAAGTACTCCTTGAAATGTTTACAACCAGAGACGGGTTTGACGTGCTACGTATGACTAGCTTCCAACTATTATAGATATACAACATCACTGTTTTTCAAGTATAAAATCAGAAATCTGTGCATACTAAGAAATGCTAGAGGAACAAAGTATGTTTGGCTTCCTGTATGACATATTTGTGAATTGTTATGCTGTAAAGCCCAATTTTTCTCCCAATAAAGTGGGTTTTTCTTCCTTTTGAGTTAAAAACACTTTTTATCAAGGTTGCTGGATATAGGAGCAACATAGAAAAATCAAGCACCCTCCTTTATGCCCACAATAAACAGTAGAAAATATATTACAAACTTAACATCTCTAATTGTAATAAAAATATGTACCTAGGAATAAATACAAGAAATGTGCATGATTTATGGAGAAAATTATACTTCATTGAAAGACATTAAAGACGATCCAAGTAAATGGAGAGATAAACCACAATAATGGCTAAAAGGAGGAGACCTTCAAGATGGCGGAAGAGTAAGACACGTAGATCAACTTCCTCCCCACAAATACATCAGAAATACATCTACATGTGGAACAACTCCTACAGAACACCTACTGAACGCTGGACGAAGACCTCAGACCTCCCAAAAGGCAAGAAACTCCCCACCTGGGTAGGGCAAAAGAACAAACAGAGACAAAAGACTAGGGATGGGACCTGCACCAGTGGGAGGGAGCCGTGAAGGAGGAAAGGTTTCCACACACTAGGAAGCCCATTCGCGGGCGGAGACGGCGGTGGCGGAGGGGGGAGCTTCGGCGCCGCAGAGGAGAGCACAGCAACAGGGGTGCGGAGGGCAAAGCGGAGAGATTCCCGCACAGAGAACTGGTGCCGACTGGCACTCACCAGCCCGAGAGGCTTCTCTGCCCACCCGCCGGGGCGGGCAGGGGCTGGGAGCTGAGGCTCGGGCTTCAGAGGTCGGATCCCAGGGAGAGGGCTGGGGTTGGCGGCGTGAACACAGCCTGAAGGGGGCTAGTGCGCCACGGCTAGCCGGGAGGGAGTCCGGGAAAAAGTCTGTACCTGCCTAAGAGGCTAGAGACCATTGTTTCGTGGTGTGCGAGGAGAGGGGATTCAGAGCACCGCCTAAACGAGCTCCAGAGGCGGGTGCGAGCCGCGGCTATCAGCGTGGACACCAGAGACGGGCATGAAACTCTAAAGCTGCTGCTGCTGCAGCCACCAAGAAGCCCGTGTGCAAGCACAGTTCACTCTCCACACCTCCCCTCCTGGGATCCTGTGCAGCCCGGCACTGCCAGGGTCCTGTGATCCAGGGACAACTTCCCCGGGAGAAACAGGGCGCGCCTCAAGCTGTTGCAATGTCACGCCGGCCTCTGCCGCCGCAGGCTCGCCCCGCATTCCGTACCCCTCCCTCCCCGCAGCCAGAGCCCCCGAACCAGCTGCTCCTTTAACCCCATCCTGTCCGGGCGGGAACAGAAGCCCTCAGGCGACCTACACGCAGAGACGGGGCCAAACCCAAAGCTGAACCCCGGGAGCTGTGTGAACAAAGAAGAGAAAGGGAAATCTCTCCCAGCAGCCTCAGGAGCAGCGGATTAAATCTCCACAGTCAACTTGATGTACCCTGCATCAGTGGAATACCTGAATAGACAACAAATCATCCCAAATTGAGGCAGTAGGCTTTGGAAGCAACGATATATATATATATATTTTTTTTTTTTCTTTTCCTCTTTTTGTGAGTGTATATGTGTATGTTTCTGTGTGTGATTTTGTCTGTATAGCTTTGCTTTTACCATTTGTCCTAGGGTTCTGTCTGTCCTTTTTTTTAGTATAGTTTTTAGCACTTGTTATCATTGCTGGATTTGTTTTTTTAGTTTGCTTTCTTTCTTTCTCTTCCTTTCTTTCTTCCTTCATTCCTTCCTTCCTTTCTTTTTTTCCTTCTTTCTTACTTTCTCCCTTTTATTCTGAGCCGTGTGGGTGACAGGGTCTTGGTTCTCCGGCTGGGTGTTAGGCCTGTGCCTCTGAGGTGGGAGAGCCAAATTCAAGACATTGGTGCACCAGAGACCTCCCAGCTCCAACTAATATCAAACGGTGAAAATCACTCAGAGATCTCCATCTCAACACCAAGACCCAGCTCCACTCCATGACCAGCAACCTACAGTGCTGGACACCCTATGCCAAACAACTAGCAAGACAGGAACACAACACCACCCACTATCAGAGAGGCTGCCTAAAATCATAATAAGGTCACAGACACCCTAAAACACACCACCGGATGTGGACCTGCCCACCAGAGAGACAAGATCCAGCCTCATCCACCAGAACACAGGCACTAGTCCCCTCCGCCAGGAAGCCTACACAACCCACTGAACCAACCTTAGCCACTGGGGGCAGATACCAAAAACAATAGGAACTACAAACCTGCAGACTGAGAAGAGGAGACCCCAAAAGTTAAGCAAAATGAGAAGACAGAAAAACACACAGCAGATGAAGGAGCAAGGTAAAAACCCACCAGACCAAACAAATGAAGAGGAAATAGGTAGTCTACCTGAAAAAGAATTTAGACTAATTATAGTAAAGATGATCCAAAATCTTGGAAATAGAATGGAGAAAATACAAGAAACGTTTAACAAGGACCTAGAAGAACTAAAGAGCAAACAAACTGATGAACAACACAATAACTGAAATTAAAAATTCTCTAGAAGAAATCAATAGTAGAATAACTGAGGCAGAAGAGTGGATAAGTGACCTGGAAGATAAAATAGTAGAAATAACTACTGAAGAGCAGAATAAAGAAAAAAGAATGAAAAGAATTGAGGACAGTCTCAAAGACCTCTGGGACAACATTAAATGTACCAACATTCGAATTATAGGGGTCCCAGAAGAAGAAAAGAAAAAGAAAGGGACTGAGAAAATATTTGAAGAGATTATAGTTGAAAACTTCCCTAGAATGGGAAAGGAAATAGATAATCAAGTCCAGGAAGCACAGAGAGTCCCATACAGGATAAATCCAAGGGGAAACACGCCAAGACACATATTAATCCAACTATCAAAAATTAAATACAAAGAAAAATTATTAAAAGCAGCAAGGAAAAAACAACAAATAACATATAAGGGAATCCCCATAAGGTTAACAGCTGATCTTTCAGTGAAACTCTGCAAGCCAGAAGGGAGTAGCAGGACATATTTAGAGTGATGAAAAGGAAAAACCTACAACCAAGATTACTCTACCCAGCAAGGATCTCATTCAGATTCGATGGAGAAATTAAAACCTTTACAGACAAGCAAAAGCTAAGAGAATTCAGCACCACCAAACCAGCTTTACAACAAATGCTAAAGGAACTTCTCTAGGCAGGAAAAACAAGAAAAGGAAAAGACCTACAATAACATACCCAAAACAATTAACAAAATGGTAATAGGAACATACATATCAATATTTACCTTAAATGTAAATGGATTAAATGCTCCAACCAAAATACATAGACTGGCTGAAAGGATACAAAAATAAGACCCATATATATGCTGTCTACAAGAGACCCACTTCAGACCTAGGGATATATAGAGACTGAAAGTGAGGGGATGGAAAAAATATTCCATGCAAATGGAAATCAAAAGAAAGCTGGAGTAGCAATTCTCATATCAGACAAAATAGACTTTAAAACAAAGACTATCACAAGAGACAAAGAAGGACGCTACATAATGATCAAGGGATCAATCCAAGCAGAAGATACAATAATTGTAAATATTTATGGACCCCACATAGGATCACCTCAATATATAAGGCAAACACTAACAGCCATAAAAGGGGAAATTGACAGTAACACAATCATAGTAGGGGACTTTAACACCCCACGTTCACCAATGGACAGATCATCCAAAATGAAAATAAATAAGGAAACACAAGCTTTAAATGATACATTAAACAAGATGCACTTAATTGATATTTATAGGAGATATTTATAGGACATTCCATCCAAAAACAACAGAATATACTTTCTTCTCAAGTGCTCATGGAACATTATCCAGGATAGATCATATCTTGGGTCACAAATCAAGACCCAAGCAATGCTTTTTAGCCCAGCAATGCTTTTTAAACAACAGTATCTCTACGATTGTCTTAATCTTTTACTTGCCTCTGCAGATAACACTAACGCTTCATCAATTCTAATGTACTGGACATAAGACACATCCAACAGCTAAATTTCAAGAGCAAAGGAAAAAATAATGAACTTCTGATGAAACCCAAGTGAAGAAAATACCCAAAACCTATGGGAAACTTATGTAGAATGCAAACTCCTCCAACAGATAAGGTTATGCCATAATTTTGCAGCTGAAATGTTCAGAATCTTAATCTATTTTTGCGAAATAAAAGTGAAGTTGAGGGCTTCCCTGGTGGCGCAGTGGTTGAGAGTCCGCCTGCCGACGCAGGGCACACGGGTTTGTGCCCCGGTCCGGGAAGATCCCACATGCCGGGGAGCGGCTGGGCCCGTGAGCCATGGCCACTGAGCCTGCGCGTCCGGAGCCTGTGCTCCGCAACGGGACAGGCCGCAACAGTGAGAGGCCCGCGTACCGCAAAAAAAAAAAGTGAAGTTGAGGAAACAAAGTTTATTACTTTACAAAAGTAAAATCTTTACAAAAGTAAATCTTTCTATAAATTATGTTTAAAAGGCAAGAATACTTAAAAAATTTTTTTAATATTGGGAACAGATCCAGATGTCAATTTCCTAGATGATCTACAAACTTAAAATATTTGCGGACTTCCCTGGTGGTGCGGTGATTAAGAATCCGCCTGCGAATGCAGGGGATACGGGTTCAAGCCCTGGTCCGGGAAGATCCCACATTCCTCAGAGCAACTAAGCCAGTGCACCACAACTACTGATCCTGCACTCTAGAGCCTGCGAGCCACAACAACTGAAGCCCGTGTGCCTAGAACCCGTGCTCTGCAACAAGAGAAGCCACTGCAATAACAAGTTTGCACAAAACAAAGAGTAGTCCCCTGCTTGCTGCAACTAAAGAAAGCCCGCGCAGCAATGAAGACCCAACACAGACATAAATAAATAAATAAAAATCAAGTTCCCTTTTTTTTAAAAAAAAAGTTTGCAATACACTAAAATGCCACAGCTTCTATGTACAGGGAATGAGACTTATGGAGAGAATTTGGTAAATTTAGGAAAAATCAGACTGTCAGGCTAGAAAACTCACTCCTGGCCCCTAGCAGATGTGTGTCCCTTAACTGGGCCAAACACAAGCACATGTGTCTGCATATTCAAGCCCTCTTCCTTCAGGGTGCTGGAAAGCAAGGTATCTTTTTGTGTAGCTACAATTTTTATGGTTAGACAAGTGTTTTTTGATGGGGCATTTCTGAATGACTTGAAAACTTGAATTTAGAGCTATGATTCTCCTAAGAGATGAAGGAATATCAGAAATAGAATCTTCGAGCGGCTTTGTCAAAAGAAACACACTTTCACATGCCCCCTCCTCTTCCCAGTCGACAGTCCCGGTGTTGGGGGGAGGGGATCCTGATACTGAAGGGAGTGTGTAGCAGTCCCTCAGGGCTGCAAGAATCAGTGACACAGAAGAACAAATACGGAAAAATATTTTGTGGCAATAAGAAAGCAGTGTAAAAAAAATGCGAATTCTCATCTTGCTTTTTATTTCTTCTACTTTTACAAAACCATTGTTTCAAAACTTTCTTACAAAATTAAAAAAAAAGACACATACATGTGACATGCAGGAGATGAGAATAATGTTCCTCTAATACAAAAGCATTAAACAATATTTCAGGTGCTACACAGCACGTCTGGCACATTTATTTATTAAGACCGGAATCCTCAGAGTTAACCACTGCGATATTTTCTAACGCAGTATTATCGGTTGTGGAAAGTAATTTGCCTGAACTGCTCTCTTTTTCAGTCTCCTCCCAAGTAGTTGTCAGAGGCTTCCCGAGGGTTTCTGGAAGCATGAACGTTAGCACTCCACTCACGAAGGCCGAAGTCCCAACAAGCAACTAGAAGGAATTAAAAAAAGAATAAGTGACACATCGAGAAAGAAGGGTATCCTTCAGAGAATAGTCATTTCTGAACCTTTTTCAGAGGGCAACAGAATTGAATTTGACCTAACAGTTGTCGTTTATTCCTCAGTGAGACCTTTTGGTTACTTATGCTGGTCCAGGGGTTCTTTAATTTGTTGACTAGGCTTAATCTGATCACTCATTAACCACCTACTAAATAAATCCCAGTTATTACCTGCATTATTACTCATGTAGGCACTGTCCTAGGAGCTACACAGGGGAAAAAAAGTCCCTGCCCTGTCTTCCCAGACTCCAGAGTCTCATGGGGAAACCCAGAGTCTTGGATTTGGACTTGACGGCCAGGGACTGTCTTAGTTAACCCTGCCCCGGCCCCAAAAATTTACATGCTATCAGCATCCAATAAATGGTGGGGAATGAATGAATGCATGTATGCACAAATGAATGTTTCAATGAACCAAAACCTACAGAATTTAGGGGGAAACAAAACAGAGGCAATGGAAACTAGCTGCTACTGTGGGGGAGGGGTGGGTCCAAGTGATTTCCTGTAAAAATTCAGTATTCTTAACTTTCCAGGTTTTGACACATAAAAGGCAAACTTTTAGACTAGCACCAAGGTGTTTGCTTTTAAAAATGCAAATCGCATTAAAAACTAAAGTCTGCACATCTATTCTCTGTTGATCACTATGTAGATTTTGGGTGGATTTTAGAACTAAATCTCTTTATGGTCTGTAAAAACTTTGTCCTTATATAATTTAAACCCCTTTAGCAAAAAATACTGCCCGGGAAGACCCCATAAAAATAAATTAAGGCACGGTTTTTCTGATAAATCTGCATACTTGGTGCTTTTACAGCCTCTGAGACACAGTGCAACTGTGACGCGCTGTGAGGCCACATCACTAACAGACGTGACCCGGGAAGACGGTTCCTTACTTTGTTTGCAGAACGCTGACAACCTAAATCTAGAAATACATGAGTAAGCCTAGAAGCAGTAACAGAATCTAAAGTGACATTGCAAAGGACGTAGAAACCCCAGAAGAGCCCTCTGCCAGGGTCTGAAAAACACTGAATAAGTCTAAACAAGAAATAGAATCAAATGGAATACCCAAGACAAGACTGGATTTTCCTTTTTAACTTGGTGGTAAGAATAGTCAGGCACTAAACAAACTCAGAACCCTCCATCTCCTCTCTCACTCTCAGCAGAAGACCTGGTCCCCCACGGCCCTTGGCCAGCTCCCCCAACCCCACTACAAGCATCCCCAAAACCTCCCCCTCCCCCCACCCCTTCCCCCTCCCCCCTGCCCCCTCCCCCCCCCCGCCCCCGCCTCCGGCAAGGAGGAGCCTTTGTCGCCTCTCACCTCCTCCTGCGGGTGGGAGGTGGAAGGGTGCCGGTGGGGTGGGGTCTTCCTCCAGCAGTAGACCTCCCTTCTTACCCGCTGATTTGTTTTTTTGGAACGCATCAATTGGATCTAACTTTTTTAAAGATCTGTATTGGAGTATAGTTGATTTACGATGTTGTGTTGGTTTCTGCTGCACAGCAAAGTGGATCAGTTATACCTATACATATATCCCCTCTTTTTTAGATTCTTTTCGCATATGGGTCATTACAGAGTATTGAGAAGAGTTCCCTGTGCTATACAATAGGTCCTTGTTGATTATCTACTTTATATATAGTAGTCTCTATATGTCAATCCCAATTCTCACTGATGTTTGATCCTTTCCTTTCCACTGGCTAGCTTCCCTCGGTAAAAATAGACGTTCTTGAGCCTCTTATAATTTCTGTACCCACTCTGCCCAGGAACTTGTATTTGCGACCTGTATGACCCTGGGCAAGTGACTTAACTTTCCTGCTCCTCAGTTTCCTTATCTGTAAAATGGAAATAATACTACTACCTGCCCCCAAAGGACTGTTGGAAGGATAAAATTAAGTAACACATTTAGGGCACTCAAAACAGGGACTGGCTTATGTTAAGGAGTCAATAAATGGTAGCTATCATTACTACTCTCGAGTCTTTTGAAACAAGCAAAAGAGGCCCTCTGCCTCAGCCCACACCCACTGCAGCCCCCAGCCCATCCTCTCCACAGCGCTCACTGCTTCTCCTTCCATCCTGCTTTTCACAGCATGGCCCACTCCCACCACCCACAGAAGCTGCTCTTCCCAGGCCACAGATTCCTAGCTGCCAAACCTGATGCACGTTTTCCTGTTCTGCTCTTTCTTAGCCGCTATCCTGTCCTACCTTCCTCACCTGCCCTCCTCCTTTGGGGTTCTGGTCACCTCCCTGGCTCCCCAGCTGCTGCATCTCAGTCTCTGCCCTGGACCCCTCTTCCCATCAGGCTTTAAACGCCACCGTTCCCAGGGTTCTGCTCTTCAGTCTCCCTCACCTCTTCATAAGCTGACTCCCAAATCTGTACCTCCCATGGGGGTGTCCCCTGAGCTCCAGACCTGCCTCCTGGATGCCTCCCCCAGCCTCCGCCGTCAAGCAGGTACCTCACATTCATCACCTACAATTCAAGTGCACTGTCCTTCCCAACCTCAACCTTGTTCCCCCTCCGGGTTCCCTCCAGCCCCGAGAACAACCTTCCCATCCTTCCAGCTGCCCCCCTCCACCATATGCAAACTCATCATGGGTCCTGTGGATACAACTTTTCCATCCTGTCCTCTCCAACCCACCTTTAGGTCTGAATGTTCTTCTGTTCTGCTCTCCTTTGAGATCCTGCCCATCTTTTCACCCATATCTCCTGGCTCCCTCAACCCACCCTGGGTATTAGCAGTAATGCTTGCATCCAAACTCAAACTGGTCAAGTTCCTTTTCCCTCTAAGTTTTTGCCTTCCTGTTTCCTCGGCGTGGAACTCCCTTCTCTCCCCCTCCACCTTGCTGACTCTCACTGGCTCCTCCAGACACAGATTAAAGCCCCCTCCTCTGGGAAACCTCCCCTCTGGCCCTAGGCTCGGTTGGTAGCCCTCGCCTACCACCCCATAACCCCAGCATTTCCCTACCACAGCCCTCTTCTCTGGGGCTTCTGCCTTCTGCACCAGACTGGACATCTCTCAGGACAAATGCTGTTTCTTTCATCTCTGCTGCTTATCACCTAGCAGGGAGGCTAATTCAAAATCAACACTCAACCTTTGCCAAATGAGTTCATGAATACAAACAGGATATGAATTAGGTGTCCACTTTTTTTCCTTAGATTACTAAAAAAATGATGGTTGATAATAAAAGCAACAGAAGGAGTGATTTTCATGTGCTTCTTTTTGAAAGAGAAAATATAAGCTTATCTTCTAGATTACCATTCCTATTCCTCAAAATGAAAATACTGGCTCCCTAGGCAGTTTGACACCCAAAAATAAGCTTAATGAGAAATTTAATAATTTATTTTTTACTCATTAAAAATAACAAGTAACATCTACTACATCCAAAGGAAGTACCTTCACAGAATACTTTTGCAAATATACACAAGACCCTGCTGACAGAGGTTGTCCTGGGGAAGGGGGGACCAGGGTCAGGGTGGAGGAAAAACTTATTTCTCTGCATCCCTTTTAGGACTGTTTATTTGTTTGACCTATGCAAAAGGCATGGTATTTGGGTTTGAACTCAAGTTCTGTCACTTAAATAGGGATAACAAAAACAGTACCTGCATTCTGTGAAGACTACTTCTTGTAAAGCACTTAAAATAGAGCTTGTGGGCTTCCCTGGTGGCACAGTGGTTGAGAGTCCGCCTGCCGATGCAGGGGACGCGGGTTCGTGCCCCGGTCCGGAAAGATCCCACATGACGCGGAGTGGCTGGGCCCGTGAGCCATGGCCGCTGGGCCTGCGCGTCTGGAGCCTGTGCTCCACAACGGGAGAGGCCACAACAGTGAGAGGCCCGCGTACCGCAAAAAAAAAAAAAAATAGAGCTTGTTACATAACAAGCACTATTTAAGTGCCTGTTAAATAAAATTAAAAAACCCCTTTTAACTCTGTAGTCCATAATGGACCGTTATGGATGTTCTTAAAAAAAAATCTTTATTTGGTTTTAGTGATTTTATAGCAGTTTGCTTTTATAGATTTGTCTATCTTCTTCTGTGTGTCTTAGCTTATTTTTAAAAACATCTTTTCCATTTTTATCTTTTATTTATTTAACAAAGAACATAAAGTGCTAGCACAAAGGAGATGTTTCTGGAAAAGTCCATGACCTAAAAAGAGTGGTGGATTCTCCAAAACTCCTTCCTGTGTAGGCCAGACCCAACGCCCCCAATTAAGCAAACTTGACTGAGTGCCTGTTACTGGGACACAAGAGAGAACCCTGCTGAGCCAATGATTCCCAAAGAGCAGACGCATACCACCTGTGTATGCCAGGTGATTTTTTTTTTTTTTTTTTTAAGGACGTCTCAAACAATTTGTTTTACTACTTATGAGATTGTTAGTGAATTTTAGAAAAACATGTAACTAGTATAACACCCATGATTTCACTGTTATTGTTGTTTAGGGCAAAGCTAAATTTTAAAAGCCATTCTATTTGATTTAAAATATTAAGTAAATTATAGCATGAATGGCACGCAAGGTGAGAGAAATGCTCCGGTGGACTCAGTTGTGGGTACACAAAATGCCCTATCCTGCAAGAGTTCAACAATTTAACTGGGGGACAAAGACATACATGTGAATAATACAGCCAGACTGTGACAGCGGGCTGCGGAAGGGGTACACACGAAGTGCTATGCAGACCTGGGAAAGGGAGAGGTTGCATCACTGGATCTGGGTGGGCTTCTTAAAGAAGTGGGGTTTGCTCTGGTCTTAAAAGAGGTTTAGCTGCCTCATCTAAACCCCTAGAGCTTTGGGCCTTCCACTAGTTGTCCGGCAGAGGCAGTGCAGGAGGACGAACTAGGAATGAGGCAAGTGGGTCCAGCTCTGGTCTCATTTCCCCAGCCATGCAAGTCACAGCCACTAAAGCTCCAGGACACCCTCATCCAGAAGAACCTGGTGAGGCCGTTGCTCTCCACGAAGTCCAGGAAGACCCTGTGAAAGGGACTTCATAGACATACTGGGAAGAAATCACTGCCTTAACGCATCTTACGGTCCTGGGAGCCCTCAGGGCTCTGACCCAGATGGAGTGCAAGCTTCTGAGGCAGCCTGGATCCTAAAAGTTCTTGGATTTACCTCTCAAAAAGGAAAAAAAAAAAAAAAAAGGTCTATATCTATCTACCTATCTACCGTAAAATATGATATAATTTTTTTAAATGCATAAAATAAATGCACAGTTTAAGAAATAATTATAAAGCAAACACATCATGGTCTTGATCACCCACAAGAAAACACTGCTTGCACCCCAGAAGCCTCCCCTTCTCTCCTCCACAGGTGGTCCTGGTTTAGTCAATTAGCCTTATCTGCTTTTCTGGTTTTAACATTACTTTCATGGCTACAGAATGTATAAAACTGGTCCCATTCTCTTAAAAAAAAAAAAAGATACATGAAGTTTGTGGGGGGAGGAGCATTCTCCGCAGAGGGGATGTTGGGGCAGAGGACGCCGGTGGGGAAGAATGAGAACAGGGTGTGGAGAGGAGGGGGAAGTGTGTGAGGAAACAAAACAAAATAGGGAACATGGGCAGGGGGGTCAGTCTGGAAAGGCCATGAGTATCAGGCAGAGTTTGGGTTTTGCTCTGAAGGTGAGGGGCAGTTGGACCAGAGCTCCGGTTCAGCAAACTACTCTGATGGGGCCGGGGGCGTGTGCAGGGAAGGAACCAGAGAGGCAGGCGGTGATGAGGGGCTGGACTGGAGTAGGTGAGTAGGCTGGTTGTGAGAGAGAAGGAGAGGACTCGGTGTCGTGGGTTGGAGGGGGTGGGAGAATAAAAAGTTGGTGCTCGAGTGTCACGCTGCAGGCCACGGACTCCTACCGCAGAGCGGAGACGGGTGGAGGAAGTGCAAGTCACCGGCCGGCTGGGTTTGGGAAGCGGTGAAGCTGTTTAGTCACCCAGGGAGACTATCCATGGGGCTAGTGGGTCTGCTGCTTGGAAGAGAAGTCAGAATCAGGAGAGGTCACCCGCGCGCAGGGACTGACAAAGACAGCCAGAATGGCTCTTGGAGAATGAAGCAATCAGAAGACAGGAGCACAGGAGGAGCCCCAGAGGGAACAGCCTAGAGAGAACGAGGACAAAGAAGTCCCGGAGAAGGAGCCTGGAGGGGGAGGGAGGGCCGGCCCACCCAGGGCTCTCCCCTTGGTAGTGCAGCCCCTCAGGCCACCCCCCACATTCCGCACTGTCCGCATCTCCCTGCCCCCTCCCCTCCCCCCATCCTCTTCCTGACCCGGGTGTGTAACAGTGGTCCGCGTGGTTTCCCAAACTCTCAGCCCGGCCACGAGGACACGTGCAAACTGCACAGAACCCCTCGCACACTTCATAACCAGGAGGACGGCTCACACTGCCGGAGCCAGGAGGAAGCACGCAGGCAGCCTTGCCTGTGAAGAGCCCCTCAAGTTTCGGGGAAGCTGGAAACCACAGATCCCTACACCTCTCCGCCAGACACCACTGGGTCCTTCCGGGAGCAGCAGCCTCCAGAACTGGCCTTGACCAGCCGTCACACGGTGGGAACACAGAGGCAAGGGCTGGGGGTGGGAGGCAGCCTGCGGATCCAGACAGAGGGGCGCCGGCTGAGAGACCAGAGACCAGAGCTCTCCCTGCGCAGTCCCGGCTTCACGATGTGCTGAGCAGAGGCCCTGCTCTGGCTGGCAGAGCTGCGATTAACAGCTCACAGCTGGAGGCGGGGCGGGATGGGGAAGAGGGGGAGAAGGCAATCAACGAACAAGAAAAACAGCAACCCACCACCCTACTTACCAGCTGGTGAGCTGTTAATTAGGTTTCTATAAACCCCCATAACCGAATTATAAATTGGCTTCCAATAAATAAAAATATAGAAGGCAGTCAGCTCTTCTGCCTCGCTATCTCAGTAAAGTTCTATCAACTGATGAACACCTGTGGCATGAAGATCCAAACGCTGGAGAGGTAAATGCAGAATGGGGCCGCGATGCTCCCCACACGGCCCACCGTGCTGCCACTCCCCACAGCCAGCGACCTGGAAACGCCGAGAGGATTAATACAGCAGCAAGAACAGAAGACAAGAAAGGCACAGGTCGCAGAGAGTGAGGGGACAGCTGCCCAGAGCCCCTGTCCACCCTTCCAGCAGAGAATAAATAGTAAAACTTAGCTTAATATACTTGGAAATAATTTTACTTTAATTTTTTAAGAATCGTTCATGATTTATATTCTCATTCTGTGAAACAGCAGTGTAAACAAACATGCAGATAATTCAAGACAATTCAAGACCAAAAAAGCAGGGAAACCAATCAGCATCAGCTATGCAGATGAGGCCCTTACATACACGCTCATTGAGTCTAATATTGCGGATAACATCAGTCTTGTAGAGCAGGAGTTTATTTGGGGTATGGAGTGGGGATTTGGGAAACCGAAAGATTTATATCTATGGAACATCCTATTTCAATTTTTTAAAGTCAAGCAATATCTTAACGTGCTTTCCTTTAAAAGTTATTTAAACCCCATAGAATGTCTAGTAGGAAGCAAAGAATGTGCCTTCAACATGAATAAGTATCTCTTATTAAGCTGAGGAGAAAGGCCCCAGGAGAAACCACACCTGCCACACAGCTTGATCTCAGCCTTCTAGCCTCCACAACTGTGAGAAAATTCACTTCTGTTGTTTGAGCCCCTCAGTCTGTGGTGCTTTGTTATGGCAGCCCTGACAAACTAACACAACTGACATCAGGACATCAAGAGATACAACCTGAGAAAATTAGCCTTAAGTCGATGTAAGTCGACTGTGTTTGAGACTTAAAATGGTTTTAGGATAATAAGAGTGTTATTTCAAAACAAGTTCTCTAATATCCTTGCTAATGACGTATAGACAAAGCCTCAGATTCAGAATTAGCGTCATCACGTAACCCCCCCATAGCTCGGAGCTCCAGTAACTTCTACGGAAAGAAAGCATTTATACTCAAAGGCCAGATGTAATCAAATGACACATAAGTGAAAGATAACAAGAAAACAACAGAAAAATAAGTAACTCTTACCTTACAGTGGTTGGATACATCTCTGCTGTATAAAGGTATATAAGGCCAAACGCTGCCCCTATGGAAAATTTTCCAGCCATAGTTGCCACCACACACCAAACATGGTAATCCTGAAAAAATATATATTAGCAAAATAGACCATCATTTTGTCATCAAGTAATATTTTTAAAAGAAAAATAGGAAATCCTTAAAATTATTACTTAAAACTTTCTAATTCTCCAGTATTTTTCAGAACAATGAAGAGTTTTATTTTGTAAACTCGACACATGGTCTGCAAAAGCTTTCCATCTTTATGAAATTTAGAGGAAAGTTTTATTGTGCCTCCCTGCAGCCTTGGAGATTTCAAATTACTAAATAAGAAAAGCTATTTGGGGAGAGACACTTTGGAATGAGACCCTCCCAGATGGTTTCTGCTGTTGTCCCTGACATGTTCTATTTCCTGCAGTGGTTCTCAGAGACCTCCCACAGTCGATCTTTTCTCTCCTCCTCTGTCTGCCAGCTGGGTGTTGAGACCCAGGTGACCTTGGAGCTCATGTATGAGGAGTGGCAGCACCTCTGTCAACCCGAGTCCCTGAATGATTCCATGGAGCCAAACACCCCCTTCACCACTCCCACAGCCACCAACGAGGTACACCCACATCGAACTTTCTATGAGCAAGAAATAAATGTCTATGATGTGAAGTTACTGAGATTTGCTGGTGCCTCTACTAAGGCAACCAGTGTCACCTTGTCACCTTAATTACTATTGTAGACGATATTTGTTGAATGAATTAATGGGACTTAAAAATTTTGTATTGTGTTGACATTACCATTTGGAGAGAAGTTTTATTAGAGGGGAAAAATTTGTGGCTAAGGGTTAGTACTCTATTTCTAGAAATCCCCATCAGCCACTTTCCTGTCTTCCACATTGCCGCTGGGGCTTAACCACCGTAGAACCTGAAGGTTCTAGGGTTTCCCTAAATCTTCACCGCTCAAAGACAGCTGCCATTAACTCAACAAATATAACTGCAAGCTACTTAAAAACACAAACAAAAAGGGTGTGGATGAAGCTCCCTCAAATTGGCAGAGACCTCCTTGTCTTAAGCAGTTTTAACTGATGTGTATCAGTTGTATATATCAATCACCTGGAAACGTCAATACATTAAAACATTTGATTCACCAAACCTGATAATTAAGTGAAGCGTTACTATAAAAGGAAGTCACTGGTTAGCTTAAGTTAAATTTCAAACAGTATGCAAAACTTAAAATGCCTTGATCTAAATGTTGAGATACTATTGCTTAATAATTATTAAATCGATTTAAAACAAAGTATTTTAAAGTATTGTTATAGTGACCATATTTTCCATATTGAGAATGAAAATACAGGTTTTCCATTTTGGGGGGAAAGAGAAGAGCACTTCTGGGTGCAAGAGGTATGCTAGGGGATGGAGTTTGCCAAAATACAGGAATGTGAAAGTCGTTTCAGTAGTTTATGGCACTGTTTCTCACTAAGAAATTGAATTTTAAAAACAAGCCCCTCGGGGGATTTATGCACACTAGAAATTGGAAACTACTAACCTACCACAGTGGAGAAAAAGAAAACACAAGCCTACTTCAACTGGAACAATCCTGAACATAAGACATATCATATCTTTCAGCTGTCTCCATGGCTCCCTCCCTCCTTCAGGTTTCTGATCAAACATCACCTTCTCTGAGAGGCACACCATCCTCAATCACCTTAGATAAAATAAAATAGTTCACGTGTACCTTCCCCCTCCATACACAGTCATTCTCCATCCCTCGTCCTATTTTGTTTTTCTTTATTATACTCAGAGAAACTTGACTTACTGCACATCCTCAGCACCTAGAAAAGAACCTGGCACATACTAGATGCTGGATAGATCTCTCATGAATGAATAAAAGTTTAAGATGACGATAATTACTGGAAGGTGCAATCTACTCTTCTCACTCAGGATGATCATGTTGGCAAAATACAACCGTGGCCATCTCTCGGAAGTGGGATTATAGGCTTTTCCCCCTACCCCGGCCCCACATTTCTTTTTTTCCTTAAATTTTCAACTATCTGTGTAACAGAGAAAGAATCACTTTTAAAGAAAACATTTAAAATACTATGTACAGCATATACTCTATCCATATGTCTTAATTCATCTTCATATTCATAAGCTGAAAATGCTCCCATCACACTGTCATAGTATAACTAACCATTCCCTAAATAAAACATAAAGTAACTCACCTTGGGGATCACCAGAATCACACCATTGGTCACTGCACTTGAGAGAAGGGAGAAAACCAGAATGCTTCTTCTCCCCACGTGGTCCATCCCGAAGCACACAAAGATGTAGGCAGGAATTTCCACTGCACCTGTCATGGAGCAAAATGATACATCTCAATAGCCACGGTGTCCAACTGAACAAGGGGACCCTGCCTTCTAAAGAGCTTCCCTATGCCACCCAAAAGGAATGGTCAGCCCTCTCTCTGCTGCCAGGGGCTTCTAAGAACTATCTAACAACTGCCTGAGAGGCAGCAAGCCCCACGACTTTTAAACTCACTGGAGTGGGCAGGATGTTTGCTGTGACGTGCACTAATGCTCACATAATCTGCCTAGCACTTATCACCTGTCTTCGGAATCTTATCCCGGACTAGGCAGGAAGCTCCCCAGGACACAACACAGTGACTGGAGCATGGGCTGGTTGAATGAATAAATATGTAAATTAATAGGCAACATTGATCTTTTTTGACCTTTGGCTTCTTCTGCTTGGCAGAACTATGGGGAAATGTTTGTACTGTAACTTCGAACATAGCAATTAAAGTAGAAAATTCAGTGCCAGCTTTTCATCTATCAGCCAGAATGCATCAGGGAGCAAGCAAGAAGTTCTCTCAGCAAAACTGACCAAACCCAATAATAGCCTTTGAGAAACTGTCACTGTTTACTAGCCTAGCTTGTCCACGTAATTCGAAGGTCTGTTCTTTCGACCCTCCGGAGCTTGCCTAACCCCAGGACACTACCCACCACTGCCTCTTAGGACTGATGTGCATTTTCCCATTCAACTACAGAATGCTGCAAGCACCTGGACCGGCAGGTCTGGGTCTACATGTCTCTTACAATGTTGGGAACAGATCTCTGCAGGTGGACACATATTTTCTGAGTTAATATTCTTAGGAGTACATCAGAAATTAAACTCAGTTGCAGCTGCTCAGAAAAAAAAAAAAAAAAATGGCTGGGCAAAGACAAAAAAATAACATTCTGAGCCCCATTGGAGAGACAGCCTCCCTCCTTTTCATTAACATGGAAAATAAACAACTCCAGAGAAAAGGCCTC
The DNA here is from genome assembly GCF_059928025.1 of Delphinapterus leucas. NCBI lineage: Eukaryota > Metazoa > Chordata > Mammalia > Artiodactyla > Monodontidae > Delphinapterus > Delphinapterus leucas. The sequence continues at coordinate 47,953,772 of NC_143140.1, forward strand.
CCTTTCACAGACCCTGCTGTAGGGTCCATGCCTCCAGGCCCGAACAGTAGGTACATCTATTACTCTACTCTTTATTTTGCTTGTTTGTTTATCAAACACTTTTCAAGGTCAAATAAATCAATGATTCCCATGAGAACCTCATGGGAATAGGCCTGGATTATTACCCCCACTTTCCAACTCAGATTAAATGACTTGAGCCCAGTGAGTAAGTGACAGCTCAGGGACTGGTCTTTGGGAGCCAAGGCCCCTTTCCTGCAACCTCCCTCCCTCATGTCTGGTTCCCTCCACGTCTGACTCAGGGCTCCCCTCTCTACAGCACTGTGTGCAAGGCCAGCAACCGACTTCCTGGAGTCTAGCAAAGCTGCACAGCAACTGGGAAACAGCTGAAGAGACCTTTTAAAGTATATTCCACCTTGATGTTTCTTGAGTTGTTGTATAGATGCTGCATCTAAATTTTGACTTGACTATGTCTGGGATAGAAATGGTGCAACCAATGAGGCCCAATCTGTCTGGGATTAGGACCATGTGCCCTTATCTTCTTTACTTTATAATGTATAACCCCATTCTGCTCCTGTCTCCACATAACCTCAAAGATATGTCTTCAGGCTACTGTAGCGCTTATCACCTGCAAGTAGCACAAAACCTAAGCTGAAATTCCCACCAGCACCAAACCATCTCAGGAGATGAAAACCTGTGCAAAAATTTCACAGCACGGAAGTGTTGACTAGAATCGCCTCTCAGGCAGAGGGCTGCTGGCAAGGATAATGACATGAAAAATCAAAGGCAGTGGAGACTATAAAACCATGGTATTTTTCTTGGAAAGATTTTTATATTTACGAGATTGCCCGGTTTCTTGAGAATTTACATCTCCATCAAAATTAAGACTATAGCATAGAGATCTAAAACTCCAGCACTCCTAAGCTTCCCCATGCCACACCCCACCCTACTTCATTCTCCTATCATTTGCTGCTCTGTTCTACGAATACTGCAGCCTTTCTCCAATTGACACATAGAATGTGTTTGAAGTCAAGATAGGCTCTTTTTACAAACTTGTTGGTCTGCCCAAAGAAAGAGTAAAGTTTTTTTCTTAAAATTACTTCTCTCATAATTTCTGCTGAGCTATAATAAACAAAAACAGTGTCTCATTAGAGCACTTTAATGAGAAGCGATGTTAGCTATGTATAAAAATTTTAAAGCAAACTTCTCTGGGGATAATATCAAATACAAGCAGCCTACACGGAAGTAACCAGCTGGACAAATGCATTTCTGATAATTCTCTCGTGTCTGGTGTGAATTTGGTTTACCCTAGGAGTCACGGCTCAAGCTATCACAGCAGTATCTGAAGCTATTTTAACCTGCTACTGAATTAAAAGAAGCGTGACAACATAAATTACAGTTGCATGTATTTAGGTTATTTTACTGACTAAAATTCCTAAATTAAGGACATTTGAAGGTAGAAAGATACCAGAAGATCTCCAAGACATGTTAAATATTAAAAGGAATGCAACTTGCAAAGAACAGTATATAGTGAATAATCTCATTTATGTTAAAATATAAAACGTTTATCTGCACAAATGTAAGGAGATGCATAAAAAGAGATCTGAAAGTACAAGCCAAAGGTTATAGAAGTTACCTCTGAAAGATAGTTCTGAGATGGCAGTGGGCTTAAAGAAAGGAAGCAAACAAGGAGAAGAGGCAGAAGAGGAAGGAGGGACTCAAGTCTTCTAACTGTTTGCATTTTTTTAAAGAGAATATATACATGTGTAACACTAAAAGAGACCATAATCATGTAGTTGGCAGTATTGTTCCTGGTAGAAAAAAAGACAATAGAAACACTCTCAAAACTTGGTAGAAATTTCACTTCATGGCTACAACTTAAATGTAATTTAACCACTTACCCATGAGGAAGAGATTTAAATATTCATTGCCTCCCAAATTAACAGAATTCAAGGAGAAGGTGTAGAACCCAAAACACCCCGTGAACCAAATCAGCCAAACAATAAGTGTCCTTGTTCCAATACTCCAGTCATAAAACAGATCTGATAGGGCGTGCTTCTCAACTTGAGAGGGCTTATTACCAGCAGAACCATTGTGATCCGGTGATAAAAGTTCTGACAGTTTACAGGATCTCGTCCTATTCCACTTGGCCATCGTATCAATTACTTTTTGTGCTTCTTCATATTTTCCCTCTGAGAGAAGCCAAAAAGGTGTCTCTGGGAGCATCCAACAGCACAGGACAAAGGGGACAGTCACTGTGGAGAGGACTATCTGATAGATCCACCAGGTCCTGACCAAGTAGCCCGTCAAAGCCACCACCATGGTTCCAAAAGCAAAAAAGGAATGCAAGTGGATGGATGCCCACGTCCGAGACTTCATGCCGACAAATTCTGTCACATAGACAAACACCACCACAAGATAGCCACTTCCAGACTGCAAAACAAAGCAGAAAGGGTGGTCCAGATTTAAGGTCACACACATAACTACTAAGGAGTCCAATCTCTCTGCAAATCACACATAGGCAAGAAAGAAAATGACAAAGCATTGTTTTCTGAAACCCGTATCATATTTATACAATGGCGTTTAATCCGATCCATCCTTCTTCTTTAAATGGGTCCTTTCATCTTCCCACACCCTGTCCACCCCAAATGGCAAAACTTGAGTGGTTATGCATGATATAAATGTTAGACACTGCCTTTTGCTTCATTTAAATATTCCTTTACAGTGTGAATTTATGTCTCAGCTCCTTGCAAATGTGTGTATCAATTCATCTATATAGAGAAGAGCCTTATTATCAAATCCTAAATTTTAAATGGGGACAATTTATGGTAACTAGTGAGAAGAAAAAAGATTTGATAAAAACTTCATTTTGACAGGCAATAGCAATAACAACAAAAAAAACAGACAAACTGCACTTCAGGGAAATTCAAAATTTCTGTGCATCAAAGGGCACTATCACCAGAGTGAAAAGCCAACTTACGGAATGAGATATATGCAAATCATGTATCTGATAGGAGACTAACATCCAGAATATGTAGAGAACTCCTAAAACTCAACAATAAAACAAACCCTTACAGGATATTTGGTTCTGTCAGAAACATCCACAAAACATTTGGTCCACACCAAAAGGTCCTTGAAATTTGCTCCTATCCAAAACATCCATGAGCATATTTGATCTATGCCAAATGGTTTTGGACAGGACCAAATATCAAGTACCTTTTGGCCTGGACCAAATGTTTTATGGATGCTTTGGACAGGACCAAACGTCTGCTAACCAAACAAACAATCAAATTCAAAAATGGATTTTTTCAAAGAAAATACAGGAATGGCAAATAGCACACAAAAAGATGCTCAGCATTACTAATCATTAAGGAAATGCAAATCAAAATCACAGTGAGATGCCACCTCATGGCCATTAGGATGGATAGTATCAAAAAAACAAACAAACAAAAAATAACAAGTGTTGGTGAGTATGTGGAGAAATCAGAACCCATATGCACTATTGGTAGGAATGTAAAATGGTACAGCTGCTATGGAAAACAGTATGGGAATTCCTCAAAAAATTAAGAATATTATTACCATATGATCCAACAATCCTATTTTGGGAATATACCCAAAAGAACTGAAAGTGAGATCTCAAAGAAATATTTTTATACCCATGTTCATAACAGCATTATTCACAGTAGCTAAAATGTGGAAGCAAGCCAAGCATCCATCAACAGATGAATGGATAAGCAAAATGTGGTATATACATACAATGGAGTATTACTTAGCTTTAAAAAAGGAATATTCTGACATATGCTCCAACATGAATGAACTTTGAGGACATTATACCAAGTGAAATAAGCTAACTCCAAAAAGACAAATACTATGTGATTCCATTTTTATGAGGTACCTAGAGCAGTCAAATTCATAAGACAGAAAGCAGGATGGTGGTTGCTAGGGGTCGGGGGGGAAGAGGGAATGGGGAGTTATTGTTTAATGAATATAGAGTTTCAGATTTGCAAGATGAAAAGAGTTCTGGAGATGGATAGTGGTGATGCTTGCACAACAATATAAATGTAGTTAATATGTACTGAACTATATGCACTTAAAAATAGTTAAGATTGGGGCTTCCCTGGTGGCGCAGTGGTTGAGAGTCCGCCTGCCGATACTAGGGGACGCAGGTTCGTGCCCCAGTCCGGGAGGATCCCACATGCCACGGAGCGGCTGGGCCCGTGAGCCGTGGCCGCTGAGCCTGCACATCCGGAGCCTGTGCTCCCCAACGGGAGAGGCCACAACAGTGAGAGGCCTGCGTACCCCAAAAAAGAAAAAAGAAAAAAAAATAGTTAAGATGGTAAATATTGTTATGTGTATTTTACCACAATAAAAAAAATGGGGGAAAAAACTTTATTTTGAAAATAAGCCTATCTTTTTTTTTAATAAATAAATAAATTTATTTATTTATGGCTGCATTGAGTCTTTGTTGTTGCGTGTGGGCTTTCTCTAGTTGCGGTGAGCGGGGGGGCTACTCTCTGTTGCGGTGCACGGGCTTCTCATTGTGGTGGCTCCTCTTGTTGCAGAGCACTGGCTCTAGCCACCCGGTTCAGTAGTTGTTGTTCGCGGGCTCTAGAGTTCAGGCTTCAGTAGTTGTGGCACATGGGCTTAGTTGCTCCGCGGCATGTGGGATCTTCCTGGACCAGGGATCAAACCCGTGTCCCCTGCATTGGCAGGCAGATTCTTAACCACTGCACCACCAGGGAAGCCCCCCAAAATAGGCCTATCTTTAATTTAACAAAATTTAGATTATAATAACAATGTGACCCCTCATGGAATAAACAAAGAATGAAACAAATGATGGATTTTTGTGTGTGTGTGTGGAGGGGGGTGGTGGTGAAAGGATTAGAATTTTTCCTACAAAATTATTTCACATTTGACTTTTATAAAACAAATCGAAAATTAATTTTTGCAAAATTATTCTAGAGTGCCACTGATTTCTCCAAAGGCTTCTCTTAATCCTTTGATATTTGAATCATACTCTTTTGCAGGCTCATCTTGTCATTATCCTTGTGGATGTTAATTTCTTCAAAAGTTAACTGGTTTCTATATGGGAAAAGAATCTAAAAAAGAGTAGATATATGTGTATGTATAATTGATTCACTTTGCTGTACGACAGAAACTAACACAGCATTGTAAATCAACTATACTCCAATAAAAATTAATTAAAAAAAAAAAGTTAACTGGTTTATCTCTGCCAGATCCCAATTGGTCAAGGGATCTGTGTAGGATTCAGGCAGATTTCCCCCACTGCTTTCAAAGACTTTCTGTAATCTAGAATCTTTTGTAAGATCTGCAATTTCACTTTGCGTCAGAGTCGCAAAGAGTCTAGCCTACTAGCAGTAAGCAGAGAGGTGCTTGATGGGGACTATTGTACTAATGGTCAGTTTCATATTTTGTGGCAACAGCTTTTATTTCCCCACGAAACCTTGTAATTGCAAGACTCAGATAACGAACCCTGATAATGAGGACTCCCATACTGAAGAATCCAGTTGTTTGGTAAATTTAAACCTTCAAATACTACAAATTTCCCCATTAAAGTAAGTTATAACATCAGTCCCCAAAATGTTTTTTTCATGCCAGTTCTTTTTGTGTTCACTCCCACTTCCTACTGGTTACTTCTGTCACTGGGTTCAAACAATCCATTGCACAACTGCCTAAATAATTCCAGAAGCCTCCTTGACACCATTCATACCTGTCACCTCTACTGATAACACTCTATTCTTCACATCTACCCTGACCCCACCCCGAACATAGCAGCCAAAATGACCACTTCACCCCTGAATTCACTGAACTCCTTCAGGGAATTCCCATTGCCTTTATGAAACCAGGCAAACTCTTTGTCATCCTACAAGGCCCTGCCTCGTCCTCTCTCTCTCCTTCAGCCTTATCATGTATTTCACCTCCTCTCTATTCTCCAGGCATCGGGACCTTCAGTTTCTTCACGTCGCAGGGCCTTCTCACTTGCTGCTGCCTCTGCCTGGAAGGTTCTTCTCTCACCCACCCCTCAGACTAAAAAGCCCCTGACTCTCCAGACTCCCCATCCCATCCCCCGCTGCGGGACCCCCTCCACTGTTAGTCCTCCATCGTCAACATTGTATGGGTTTTTAAAATGGCCCGTCAGTGTCTTGACTTGCCCTACGATGTAGGGATATTGAAACAGCCTGGTCAGGTTTACTTAGCATTACACTCTGTAGGCAGATCCATAAATGTGCTGAGTGAATGGATCTGCCTGCATCTTCCCTACTCAAAATTGTATCACAAATACATTTCCCATAAAAACCAAAGGAAGGAGCCACAGAAAATTAAGGCCACATTTTACAGATGTATTCTATGGGTGGCCTGTCTCATTTTCTTGGCTCTGGAAATCAACTCATGGTATTTTGCAAGACTGAAACAGATATTTTTAGAATTATCCTCTTAAATCTTCCAAAAGAGGGCTCCACACCCTCTCAAGTCCTGTCTGTGCCTCTGTTGTACCATCATTCTCACCAGAAGGTCTCTTATCAAATCTCACTCTGTAGCTACAGAGCCATTTCCTCTTATTCCATCCTCAGTGGAGACAGAACTGCTGGTTGTTATCTTTTGTATTAAAAACTCTCTACATACCTAGATATATATACATTTTTTTAAGATGCAACACCTTCAATTCTCCTAAATTTTTTTTAATGCATCCTCCTATCCTTGGCCATCTGTGTGGCTTTCTAGGAACCCTTCCCAGCCATCGATGAAGACTCCAAAAGAGAATACACCACCTTGCCCTCTGAGGGGGTGCAGTGACCTCTTCTTCTGAGACTGAAGTCCTTGGCTTCTCTCCAGACCCTTGGATCATCCATTCTGGTGAGAGGGGATGTATGCCCTGCTCTGTGTTCAGCAAGATCACAAGCTCTCCCTGAAGATAAAACTTCACCTGGTTATCCTTGACCAGTGACCTCCAAACAGAACCACTGCTGCTGTTGTTTGGTAGTTTGGAAGCTGTCTGGAAGCCTCACCAAGTGTGCAAACAGCTCCCAGTAATAGCACCCTTGTAGGGAGTGCCAAGTCCGTGCCAGGTACTGAACTGTGGATGCTTACATGAATCCTGGTAACAGCCCAGTGAAGCAGGTATTATTTTCTACAGTTTATAGATCAGAAATTAAGGTTTGAAGAGGATAAGGTGTTTGCCCAAGGTCATACAGTTGAGAAGCCAATACATGACAAAGCTGGGATTCAAACTCATGCCCTTTCCACCCTACTCCCCTGTTCCCCATAACAGAAATGCCCGATGCCTTCTTGTTCTCATTCTTCCTGCACATTATACAAATGACTTTCTTAACAATACAACTGAACCTTCTGTTTGGCTCATGCATACAAAGCCTGACTAGACCCATACAATTGCTCAGAAGTAAAACAATTTGTAGCGATTATTTGTAATGGCTACAAATGATGACTTTTTTTTTCTTTCTTTCCCCTTATGCCTTCCTCTCTCCCTCTTGTTCTCCCTGTCTCCTCTCTCTCTTTTGCTTTATAGTATCGGCTAGAATCCCCAGTACAATGCCAAGTGGAAGTGAAGTTCCACAAATCCTTCTGTTAGTAATCATGGAATGTGGATTACCTGTCAGGCATTGAGTCAAATGTAAAGTTTCTGCCTACTAAGCAACAATTTTTCATTTTAATGAGTTTCATTCTAAGCATAGGACACTAATATTCTACAGAAAGACTTCTGCAGTGGAGTGAACAAATATTAGTCCTTGATCTCTCTCACTAGATTCTAAATGAACAAGACTAAGAGAGTTAAGGTTTAATATAAAAGTCCTGCAGTGGAATTAAAGAGGCAAAACAAAACAAAACAAAAAACAACAACAACAACCCAACTCACGATAGCAAGAAGGAAGCGTGCGACTATGAAGCTGTAATAATCAAACGTGAATGCTGCTGCTATGCCAAACAAAAATACACCGGTGCTTGTGGCCCACAAGACAAGTCGTCTTCCTGCCCTGAAAAATAAGAATTACACAGAGGAAGGAGCAAGGTGTGGCTGCAACAGTTTAAAACATCCACTCTAATTCATGAAAGATAAGTGCTACCTATATTTTAGTAGCTTATGTATCAATATTTGATTGTTGTTACTCATTCATTTATTTTGAGGAAATCGTGAGTTAACACATGATTTCTTCAAGAGGCCAGTTTTTCAGTGGACTGGTCTCCACCTGATCTGCTCATATACACACTCGATCACTCTGGGTGGTCCCCAAAGGACCACCTAACCTGAGATTGGGAGCAAGGAGAGGGAAGATTTGTCCTTTCCCTGTCAGGACCTGCTCTGTGACCTGTTGGATCATCTTCTCTGTTGGGCTGGCTCAGCCCACCAAGGGGAGACAACTCTTACTAAGGCCCTCTAAAAACAAAAATCTTGCTACATGCTGCTACTAGAATAAGCTGCTTACTTGCCCTATATTTTCATAATTGGGAAGTGCATTTCTTTGCCTAAAAAGCAAACAAATAACAATTATATGCCTGCAGACTTAAAAAAACATGAGATGTAATTCACATGCCATAAAGTTCAACCTTTTAAAGTACACAATTCAGTGGCTTTTAGTGTATTCACAGAGTTGCGCAACTCTTACTACTATCTAGTTCCAAGGCATTTTCATCACTCCAAAAAGAAACCGCACCCAGGAGTCATCATTCCCCATGCTCTGCTCCCTCTAGCCCCTGGCAGCCCCTAATCTGCTTTCTGTTTTTACAGAGTTGCCTATTCTGGACTCTATACATAAATGGAGTTGCCCAATATATAACCTGCCTTATTTCACTAAGCATTATGTTTTCAATCTTCATCCATGTTAGAGTCCTTCATTCCTTTTTATGACTAAATAACATTCCATTGCATGGCTAATACCACCTTTTGTTCATCCATTCATCAGTTGATGGACACCTGGATTGTTTCCACTTTTTGGGCTATTATGAATAATGCTGCCATTAATATTTGCGAACAAGATTTTGTGTAAAGTTATGTTGCAATTCTCTTGGATATATACCTAGGGGTGGAATTGCTGGGTCATAAGCTACTTTATGTTTAATGTTTTGAGGGACTGCCAAACTGTTTTCTAGGATGGCTGCCCCCAGTTTTACAATCCCACCAATTTCTCCACATCCTTGGCAACACTTGTGGTTGCCTGTCTTTTTGATTATAGCCATTCTAGTGAGCAGAGGTTATCCCACTGTGGCATTGATTTACGTTTTCCTAATGATTAATGATGTTGAGCATTTTTATATGTGTTTTTTGGCCATCTGTATATATTCTTTGGCAAAATATCTCTCCAGATCATCTGTCCATTTTTAAATTGGGTTATTTGTCTTCTTATTGTTGAGTTATAAGTGTTTTTTGTATATTCTAGATACTAGACTATCATTAGACATGTGATTTGCAGACATTTTCTCCCTGTGAGATGTCCCTGACAGATAATTGTAAGGCAAAAAAAATACAGTCCTGAGATTCCAACCAACAGGCTTGCCCAGTGCAGCAGAGGGTATGCAAGCAAACTGGAAACTGTCACTTTTATGGCCTCAGCCTTCTCTGCTCCCACATGCATTAGTCGGGATTGCTGGCCCTGCACATAAATGTTCCCAATCTCATCTGAGCCCTGAATGCCATTTAAAACTATCCTTCATCCATCCCTAATCAGCCCCCTGTACCACCCACAAAGTCTTCACTCTCAGCAGATGAGCAGCCCTCTCCTGCAGAGAACAGAGACCATCAAAGAGAAAGCCCCGCAAGTTCCTGGTCTGCCCACCCGCCAACATGACCTGCATCTGCCTTCAGGCTTCTCTTCTTTCCTCCTCTCCAGAGACACACACCCTTTTCTCTCCAAATACCATTTTGCAGTCTTTGTATAGGATCATGTCCCTTCCCACCTCCTCTGAGGTCTTATTCTACCAATTACTTCTTCTTCCTCTGTCTTTCGCTCTCCTCTGACTTCTCCCTTTCGGTTTAAGTCTCTTCCAGTCAAAGACAAGAACCTTCTCTGGACCCCATCACGCTGGTAGCCACCTTGCATCTTGCAGTTCCTCCACTGACAGACTTACCAAAAGGGAATATCTACCTCTTCATCTCCTATTTTGTTCTTCTCCCCACTGACACCCTAACTTCCACACTTCCCAGGAAGACAGTTATGAAGCAGAAGATTCTTAAACACTGAAACATAACTTCAATCACCAAATAATAACTAGACTCCACTTCTGCTCCAGTTTTATTATTCAAATGCCACCTCCTGGAGGGGATGTGTGTGTTGGCGGGGAAAGACCTGGGTACTCCTCCCTTTAGGCTTCCACAGTCTTTGCCTCCATTGCTTTTACTTCTAGTATGGTCCTGGACAAAACAAAGCCCTATAATTTTTATTTGGACGTGTTTGTTGGCCCCATTTGACTAGCACACCCTGAGGGCAGGGATTTCTGACCTAAGCAGTTGTTTTTAGGTTCCCAGTGCCCAGCACATACCTGTAAAACTCACAACTATGGGGATGAACTTAAATAAATAAGTTCATCTCTGTACTTTAGGACAGATATAAAAAGTGTGGTCCATGTCCATATAGAGATGAACTTTGCTTTATTTTAAGAGCTACATATTCATTTTAATGTATATTTCTTAAAAATATGGCTGGTATATCACACAATTTCATAGATATTATTGCTTAGGACCAGACTATCCTCCTAAAAAGCAAATCTATTGAAAGAAAAAAAAATTCACTACCGAGTGGTTATGTGTCCAAGGTACTTTTTCTGTATTAATTTTGCAATAACCCTCTGAGGTGAGCGCTATTATTTTCATTGCCAGCTTACACATGAGATTCTAAAACACATGTTAGGCAATTCACCCAGGTCCCACAGCTAATAAATGGCAGAACACAGGCAGACTGTCTTCAGAACCCATCCCCTAAACGCTACGTTATTTGGTGTCTCTAAATAACAGATCAGCAAGGAATTTAGATAGGAGGTATGAAAATGACTACAGTTTTGAACATAATTCCCTGTCCCCTAAGAAAATCAGATAGGAAAATGAACCCTACGCTGATGTAACAATACTAAACATTTCATTTTACCTGTCAGAAAGGTAGCCGAAGATCACCGCTCCCAGCAGGACTCCAAGCATAAATGTAGGCTGGATCAGCCTTCCAAACCATTCTCGGTTACACACCAGATCCCACTCAGTCACCACGGTGCTGCGCCACTTGCTCTTGTCATAGATGTAGCCATCCAAGCAAGGGAAACTACTCTTATGGCCGTTATAATCATAGTTCAAACTCGACTTGTCATCCCTCCGGAACCTGTGACAGCTTGTGAGCTCCCAAATCTCACCGTCCTGTAGCTGCACTATGATGTGGTCTTCACGGCCGATGGAAAACTGGGTCCAGATGTCCTCCAACCTCCAACTAGAGATATCTTGGAAAAGAACCCGACTCACATTGCCTGGGGGCTTGCAAGTATGCTGTGGGGACACTGACAAGAACACAGAAGCCAAGTAATGGATACCACAAGAGATGTTCTGGAAGGCACATATAAAATAGAGGAATATCTGGTATCTGCAAAGAGAAAAAAAAATCAAGTTATTATATCTGGCCTATGGGCTAAAAAAATACATATGCAAATATGAAAGGTCTCCATTATGCCTTAGCTTGGATAAAGGGATAAACACAGAAATAATTATAGATATGTGTGTATACATATGTGTATATATCTGTCAACAGGGCCTAAAAGGGATGATATCCCAATAGCAGAAGCACATCGGTGCCCAGATCTTGGGCTCTAAATATCATTCTCCAATAAAAGGAACCAGGAAAGATGTCTGATTCTAAGACCAGGACAGGGAGAACACAAAATAAGCCTGGAGCATCTTACAGTATCAGAAAGTAAGGAAGTACTCAAAATACAAAAAACGTGGTGGCATGTCAAGGGGACAGAGGAACCAGTATGAAAGAGCTCCCAAAGGGCAAAGCTGAGACAATCTGAGCAACAAAATAAATAGCACAGTATAATCCAAAGTATAAAATAAAATAAAACATTTTTTAAGAATACCATGAAGTAGTTTTTATTTCCATTTTACAGAGAGGGAAACTGAGGCTCAGGGAAGGCCAGTGACTTGCTCAGAGGACAGAATTAAGAGCTGGGAGATAAATTCAGTCTATCTTAAGCCAAAGCAAGCTCTTTCCAAATGTCAAGCTAAAACCTGAGGTAGCACCGTAATGTGAAAGTGCCATTCACCCACTAGCTACATCAATAGAATTAGTTTCACAACATTTAAAATTATTTGAACTCCAGCAGTACACATGCTGATAGCTTTTGAATAAAATGTATTCACAACTATGTCATTTAGAAGGCAAATCAGATCTAGTGAGCATTCATGTCATTTTTTTTTTTAACCTGTTGAAAAATAGCCTGCACTGACAATCCTTTAAATACTTTGGGATATATGATGTCATATGATATGATGTCCTATACTATGATGTTTAATTTTACATGTCAACTTGACTGGGCTAAGGGATCCCCAGACATCTGATAAAACACTATTTCTGGTGTGTCTGTGAGGGTGACTCTGGAGGAAATTAGCGTGTGACTGAGTAAAGAAGATCGCCCTCACCAATGGGGGTGGGCATCATCCAATCTGTTGAGTGCCTGAATAGAACAAAAGGTGGAGGAAGGGCGAATTTGATCTCTCTGCTTGGGCTGAGACATCCATCTTCTCCTGCTCTCCAAAGACACTGGCATTCCTGGTTCTTGGGCTTTTGGACTGAGACCAGGACTTACACCATCAGCTTCTTGTTCTCAGGCCTTTGGACTTGGACTGAATTATAGCACTGGGTCTCAAGCTTGCAGACATCACATTGTGGGACTTCTCACCTCCAGGACCACATGAACTAATTCCTATAATAAATCTCCTCTTACCTTTATGTATATCTATCTATCTCTTACTGATTCTGTTTCTCTGGAGAACCCTGACAAATACACCATACTTATATAAGAAAATGACTGAACAAATAAAGAAAAAAGAAAGAAGAAACAAATCTTTCTTACAGTAGAATTCCAACTAATACCTGTAGATATTCCCTCTCTACAGAAGATGGACCTTAATTCCCACTCTTTCCCCTTTGGCTAGACATAGTGACTCATTTCCAAAGAACACAGTAGGATAAAAGGAGACTTCACAGTGGGGAAATCTGGCAAACACTACCTTAACCGGATGTTGAAGGTTAACATCCTCAGTGATGTTGTATGGATTATCACATTCCCCCTCATATGCTGTGATGAACAGGCACTTCACCTCTGTGGCCTTCTTTCCAAAAACCATAACCCCAGTTTAATCATAAGAAAAACAACAGATAATCCCAGATTGGGGGACATTCTATAGGTTGCCTGGTCAATACGCCTAAAGAGTGTCAAGGTCATAAAAAACAAGGAAAGACTGAGAAATTGCCATAGACCAGAGAAGAGTGGGATAACATGACAACTAAATGCAGTGTGGTACCCGGGATTGGATCCTAGAACAGAAAGAGGACATTCCTGGAAAAACTGATGAAATCTATATAAAGTCTAGAGTTTAGCTAATAGTAATGTACTAATGTCTATTTCTCAGTTTTGACAAATATCCCATGGTAATATAAAGTGTTAACAATGGGGGAAACTTGATGAGGGACACTCCTTACTCTCTTTGCACCTATTTTGTAACTCTAAAATTATCCAAAAATTAAAAGTTTATTCAAAATTTTAAAAGTAAATGTAGGGTCTCCAAATTTACAAACTGAAACCGACAGTGACCTGAAATTTGGTCAATCTTTGCTTAGCAAATTACTTTACTAATTCTTTTTTAAAAATCAAGCACCTAAGCATCTCTACTACACTAGAAGATATTAGACTAATGGGTATTACCATCTGCCCTTGAGAGTAAGTTTTATTCTTTACTTCCCTGGAGTAACAAGTACTCAACATCATAAAGATATCAACTCTCCCAAAGTTAATGTACAAGTTTAGTCTGTAACTGGAAAACACTGGAAATTTAAATGTCTTCCAGCAGGAGATTAGTTATATAAATTATGGTAAAAGTTATAAATGCTGCCTGGGAGATGCCAGAGGAAAAGGGCAGCATGGAGTCTTTCACTAAAGGCAAGCTCCTGGTGTCTAGAACAGAGGGAGAATCACCCTGTCCAGATCATTACAGAGTGGAGTCTGTGGTGGGCCAGTGTCTAACTGCCAGACACCGAGGCAATGAAAGACTTGGGCACCAGATCCTCTTGCAACCAAATCCTGTTTGGGACCTAAGAGGCATCCTATATGAATATGACTGAGAATGTAACATACATCATGGTTATAAGTCTTCCACTCCTCCCCACCCCACAAATTCCAACACTGCAAAGTACGACGCAGCCCCCGCAAGCAGCAGACAGATTTTGTTTGTCTGAAGTTTACCTGCCCCTGAAGGCGTTTGGGTTTGGCTCCTAAGTAGTCTCATCACCTGGAGCAGCTCCACTGCTGAAAAGTTCACATTTTGCTCTCTGACCACGGCCTCCCATCCTCCCAGCTCCCCCTGTCCCTCCCACTCACCCCACCTCCTGCACCGTCCAGGTCTCCAGTCTTTGAATCCCACCAGCTTCTCTAGTTTGTCACCACCTTCCTGGCCTCAGGTCCTTCCCCAGCCAACCTGAACCGCACAGTTGTCACTAGAGTTCTCTACAGAGTCACACAAGTGTTCTATTCTCATTCTCCATTCACACACAGTCCCCGCAACAGAGCACCTTCCCTGGCAGGCCTCTGAAGCTAGGATTTGTCTTCTCTCCCCCACCCTCAGGAGGCCTGAGGTGGGATCCAGGACTCTATACAAGCTTAAAAAGCTTCCCAGGAGAGGGGCTTCCCTTGTGGCGCAGTGGTTAAGAATCTGCCTGCCAATGCAGGGGACACGGGTTCAAGCCCTGGTCCGGGAAGATCCCACAAGCCGCAGATCAACTAAGCCCATGTGCCACAACTACTGAGTCTGTGCTCTAGAGCCCACATGTCACAACTACTGAAGCCCGTGCGCCCTAGAGCCCGTGCTCCGCAAGAAGAGAAGCCTGCGCAATGAGAAGTCCACACACCGCAAGGAAGAGTAGCCCCCGCTCGCCACAGCTAGGGAAAGCCCACGCGCAGCAAAGAAGACCCAACACAGCCGTAAATAAATAAATAAATAAATAAATAAGCAAGCAAGTAAGCTTCCTGCTCCGAAAAATTGAATTCCCTGGTTTAACCATATGCTGACACAACGTTTGACATTCAAAATACTTAACAATTGTTGTGGAGCCACTGGAAGTCTCATAAACAACCTGCGAGGGTGTAATTTATTACAACCACTTTGCAAAACTGTTTGGCAGCTGACCACATGCACATTCAGGTAACAGAGCAATTCCTTTCCTAGGAAAATACCCAATGAAATGTGTACATGAGCTCCCGAAAGTCATATACAAGAAAGACTATTCATAATAAACCCAACCTGGAGACAATCCAAATGTCTGTTGACAGTAAATGAATAAACTGTGGAATATTCATGCCATGACATACTACACAGCAATGAAAACCCACAAACTACTGTGACATACAATATGGGTGAATCTCACAAACACAGTGTTGAGCAAAAGAAGCCAGACAGAGAGTACGTGATTTTTTACTCCAATTATACAAAGTTTAGAATCAGGCAAAACGAACCTATGGTGTTAGATGTGAGGATCGTAGTGAGTCTGGGGGAGAGAAAGGGGGCATGAGAAGGGGTGATCTGGGGTGGTAACACGTATGTGTTCATTTTATGATGATTCATCAAGTTGTAGATTAAGGTACACACTTTTCTGTATATACATAATACATTAATTTAGAAGTCTTATATTTGCAAGACCCAGGGAGAGGAAAAAGTATTCAGCAATGCCCCTGCTGAGGTGTGATTGGAATGGCTGCCAAGGCACACCCAATCTGTCCACATGGTGCGTATTGTCTAGACTGCAGCCCTGGTTGGCCACCCAATCCATGCTGACAAGAAGGTGCCTTCTAGAGGGGTGGGAGGGAGATGCAACAGGGAGGGGATATGGGGATATAAGTATACGTATAGCTGATTCACTTTGTTATACAGCAGAAACTAACACAACAGTGTAAAGCAATTATACTCCGATAACGATGTTTAAAAAAAAAAAGACTGGCACTTCTAAATTTTAAAAATTTATGTATATCTATTATGACAACAAAGGGGTATAATTTGTGCCGTGGAGAACTTTAGTGGTGCAAGATTCTAACAGCAGCATACACCCGCCACCTCCATGTTAGCTGTTTTTTCTTCTCAATGTGACTTGCAGGAATAAACTATGGTCCAACATTCAAAAAAAAAGAAATATATAGGAATGTGTAGACATGTACATTATGAGCATTTCTAGCTATTCAAAAACAATGATTACAATGATAAAAGTGTCAAATTGGGTCCATCAAGCCTCTATCATTAATGTACCAATGTAATACCACTTCTTGGCTTCTTCTGAAATAAAACTAGTAAAGAAAATTAAAAACAAAAACAATAAGGTGTCTTACCTGAACAATACATATTTACCCAAATGCCTATTGGATGTCTCGACCTGGAATTCCCACAATGAATTTGCGTTAAGAGTCTCCAATGGATCTCAATACCTAAGTCCCAAGCCTGCCCCACCTGGAGTGTAACTGCTTCTGAGTTTAGAGCACCACCATCCACACAAACCAGAAATATGGGGTAGGGGCAGGGCATGGGGGCCCCTCATGGTCCTTCCCACTTCTCCTTCATGCCTTAGGGCCTGGAGGACCCATCATTTCCACTGGTTAAAACTATCCCATCCTACCTGTTCACACTGCCCCTGCTCCAGTCCAGACCCTCATTATCTCCCACCAGGGCTCTTACCTGGGTCTTCTCCGGTCTCTTTGCCCCAACTCCTGCCCCTCCAATGCACCTTTCATTCTTCATAGTGATCCTAATACCCAAACTGCTTAGCATGACATCAAAAATATTCTTGTGGATGACTGTAAGTGTACCCCTCACTGGCCTTCTCTCACCCTCATACTTTATACTCCATAAATAATAAACCACTTAGCAGTCCCCAAACAAACCATGCTAGTTCATATAATTATACTTTCTACGTGCTGGGAAGGTCTTGAGCGCTCTTTCAATTTGAATTTCCCTTTCCCTGTTACAAGGATAACTTCCTGAAAAAAACAAAACCCTACTTCCTTAGGTGTCTAGCATTCTAACATATCACTTTGTCCCTTACAAAGATTGTTGTCCATCAGGTGTCCCCCCCAGCCTAAGGCCCCTTCAGAAAAACAGACTTAGAGACTCCACGCTTCCACTACAGGCGGCTCAGATTCCATCCCTGGTCAGGGAACTAAGATCCTACAATGCCACGTGGTGTGGGCAAAATAAATTTTTTTAATTAAAAAAAAAAAAAGAACAACAGAGACACAACATATCACTGTGCCCACAGCTGGAGAGAAACACTAATGGAAAAAGAATCATACAGACACAATAGACAGGAAACCCAGAGGCAAGGAAAAGCAAAGATGATCAGAACCCCCAGGAAACAGACTCATGCTATCTGGGTGACAGGTGAAGAAGATTACTTTTGGTCCTAGATTTATATAATTCTGTATAATGAAGCATAACTAGTGTCATCCCATTGTGGTTAAGAGCATGGATCCAGAGCCACACTGCCATGGTTTGAATCTTGTCTCTGGTTACTTACCATCTGGGTCTTTGGGCAAGATCCTTACCCTTTCTGAGCCTCAGTTTCCTCACGTGAAAAATGGGTTGTTGGGGGAATGTAAAGAGTTAATACATGGAAAGCACTATGGCATACTGTAGGTGCATAAAAGTGCTAGTTATTATGATGTTCATAAGGTGAAGTCAAAAAAGAACCTAAGGGACTTCCCTGGTGGTGCAGTGGTTAAGAATCCACCTGCCAATGCAGGAGACAAGGGTTCAATCCCTGGTCCGGGAAGATCCCATATGCCGCAGAGCAACTAAGCACATGTGCCACAACTACTGCGTCTGTGCTCTAGAGCCCGCGAGCCCCAACTACTGAGCCCGCGAGCCCCAACTACTGAGCCCATGTACCACAACTACTGAGCTTGCGCTCTAGAGCCCACAAGCCACACTACTGAGCTCGTGAGCCCCAACTACTGAGCCCACGTGCCACAACTACTGAGCCCACGCCGCAACTACTGAAGCCCACGCACCTAGGGCCCACGCTCTGCAACAAGAGAAGCCACTGCAATGAAAAGCCCGCGCACCCCAACGAAGAGTAGCCCCTGCTCACCACAACTAGAGAAAGCCCGTGTGCAGCAACGAAGACCCAACGCAGCCAAAATAAAAAAAAAAAACCTAAAAGTTCATATATTGGGGGGGAAAATCCCCAGTACCTATATCCATAGATTAAGTCAGTCACAAGGCTTAACATTCCAACTCTGAAATTTTAAACCATCTCTCCCTTTATCCCAAGATAACTCAAAGATCCAGGTTCTTAGATCCCCCAACACAGATGCCTGAATCTTGGTTTCCTCAACTCCCTCTAACATGGGACTTAAGCCATGAAGTTTTTGTAACTTCAATATGGCTTCAGGACGAGTCCTGGAAACATAATTCTTCTTAGGTGTCCCGCTTTCCTCTCTTAAAGGTGATTAGGATAGTGCTTCCTCACCTTAGAAATGACTAATGAGAAATGGGAGATCATTAGGGTTTTCTACTTAACACTTTCACTAGGTTTCCTTAACACTAAATAATGGAGTCCGCCTGCGGATGCAGGGGACGCGGGTTCGTGCCCCGGTCCAGGAAGATCCCACATGCCGCGGAGCGGCTGGGCCTGTGAGCCATGGCCGCTGAGCCTGTGCGTCCGGAGCCTGTGCTCCGCAGCGGGAGAGGCCACAGCAGTGAGAGGTCCGTGTACCACAAAAAAAAAAAAAAAAAGACTAAATAATAATAATACACAATAAACTAGGTTTCCTTAAGACTAAATAATAATAATACACAATAAACTCTCTACTTACAAACAATAAAAAGACCAGTTAGAGCAAATGCCAGAGAAAATATGGGTACTGTGATATTTTACACTATTCTCACCTTTTGCTGTAAGCATTGACTTGTTACCCTTTTCCTTCCTATAAGCAGCTTTCACAATCTACCCTTCCCACTAGGATGGGGACTCAGGTAATAATAGCCATGATTTATTGAGAACTTACTGAATAATAAGACTTTTGCATACATTATTGTGGCTGGCTAAGAGCTGTCTCTCAAAATCCATTCTCCCCTCTCCCACCATGGTGAGCCACATTTGACCATGTGGGTAAGGACATGGAGCAGCTGCCCCCGGTGCTGCGGATGGTGGAGCTGCCTCGCCCACTTGGGTCCCTGGACAGCCCCATGGAGCACAACCTGCCCTGCACAGTTACCAGAGAGGAACAAACTCCAACTGGGGGATCTTTTTGTTATAGCACCTAAGTATCTTAGTTAATCCCTAAAATACATGGGGAAAGAATGGCATTAGTAACTACTACCTCATAGGGTTACTGTGAGGATGAAATGAGAGGCTGAAGGTGGATTGCTTACAATAAACATTTGTAGTACTATTATTACCCCCATTTTACAGATGAGGAAGTGTAAGTCAAATGTCCAAGACCATACGGTTAATAATTGGTAAGTCAGGATCGGAACTCAGACATCCATCCCCGGAGCTGATTTTGTAATCCTCATGCTATTCTTCTTCAAGGAGTCTAAGATGAGAGAATATTGGGCGAGGGGTCATACAGCGTGCAGATCAGAGGTTTGGAGCTCAGTCTGAATCCTGGCCTGCCACTCACTGCTAACGTGATCCTGGGAATACATGAAGGACCTGGCTGAGTCCCAGGGTCGTGCTCAGGAGAGCACCATGGTTGACAGCATGGACTGTGAAGGCCAATGGACGTCCAATTCTGCTCTGCTACTAACAGATTTGTGATTTAGGCGCAAGGCCTGGTTTTCTCATGTGTGAAATGAGTGATGCCACCCATATCATGGGACTGTAGTGAAGGTTAAAGAAGGTAACATATACAAAGGACTTATGACAGAGCCAGGCACAGCTCAGCATTCAATAACGCAGGTATCAGGAGGAAGCAGGGGAGAGCTGGGACCTCCTGCTCCTCCTCTACCTGCTCCACCACTTCTTTTTTGTGGACACTGAGAATCATAACCAACTTTTTGTGCAACTTTCCACCCTGGAGAACAGCACATCATCATCTCTTCACCACAAGCCTGGGAGGGAGCTAAAGGCAGGAATGATTATAATTCTCACTTGGCAGATAGGAAACTGAGGCACAGTATTCCCATGGTCACGTTCGCGGTGAGTGGCAGGCCAGGATTCAGACTGAGCTCCCAACCTCTGATCCGCACGCTGTATGGCCCCTCACCCAGCTACCTCTCCTCCCAAAACGTTCCAGGTCAGACAGAGAAGTGTTTTCTCCATGAATGAATGAATACACTTTAAAATTTTTTAAATTAACTTGACAAATGAAAAGAGGGTGACAATCGTACAAAGGTTAAACCTAGGTCCCACCTTGCCGTAGCTTTGGGTCCTTGACCCACAGACTGAGGGACCTGTGGGTCCCTCAGTTTCCCAATCATTAAGATAAGGATTCACCCCCTTTGCAAGATTCCGTGGGCATCAAATAAAGCACTGTGTAGCTGGCACATATTAGGTTTCTATAAACAGAAAAAAACAAAACAAAACAACAACCGCTAACGGTTGTTTCTGGAGCAATTCAATACCTGCCAGGCACTGAGGAAGACTCTACCGCGGGGCGGGGCGGGGCAGCAGTCGTCTGGGGAAGTGAAAGAGGAGCCCGTTTGGCCGATTAGAGAAATGAGCCGCCAAGAACCGGCATTCCTCTACTCCTGTGAGCTGGCTTTCCAGCCGGGGCTCCGGACGCCGGCACCCGCAGACGGCGCGCCCCAGGTTCCACCTGCCAAGCGGTAGGCGCGCCAGACGAGCCCTGCACCCACCACTCCCGAAGCGAGCCCCAGAGCCCACTGCTTGCTCTGGGGAGGTGCCGCCGCCAGAGTTCGAGAGGATGAGCCCAGCCAGGGCCAGGAGTCAGGACGCAGGCCTCCCGACTTCCCTGGGAAAGGAGGGATGGAAATGCTTTCGGATCGCGAGCTCAGCGCGAGAACCCCGTCGCAACTGGAAGAAACAGACCCCACCGGCGCCTCCCCCGACTCGGCTCCCCCTCCGCCCCCAGGCACCGACCTCCCTCCTCACCCCCACTCCAACTCCCTACCTGCCAAAGTGCCCCACGCTGTCAAAAATCAGCTCCAAGTTGCCGGACCCCACGCTGCCGCACCCCATGCTGCCGCCGTGCCCCGCGCTCCTAAGCAGGACGCGCGAGGCTCGCCTAGAGCCGGGGGCTGCGGGCACAGCGCCCAGCCCAGCCCAGCCTAGCCCAACCCAGCCCGGCCCCCGCCCGCCGCGCCTCGGCCCGCCCCGGCTTCTGCGTCCCCCGCGCGTCAAAGTGCTCGAGCCGCGCGCGGGGCCAGGCTTTGTTCCTCTCTCTTCCCATCGAGCGAGTCCCCGCCGCCGCGGCCTCTTTCACAGTGCGCTGTGCTCCCGGAGCCCGCAGTAGCACGGTGCGCCCAGCCCCGCCACTTCCCGCGGCCTCCCCGCCGCCCCATCAGACTCTGGACACTTACCACGTCCGTTTGGGTCGCCGCTCGAGGGAAGCGTCGGTGCCTGGGTAAAGGTTGTCGCCCGACAGCCCAAGGCGGGAATGCGGAGGCCGGGGTTCGGTCTGGAGCCGCGCGCCTTACCTCCGTGGCTCTCAAACTTGTGCTTGAGTCTACCCCAGCACTTGGTTTTATATGCACATTTCTGGACGCCACTCTTGGGCACAAATATCGCTTTCTCAGAGAAGTCCACCCTTTTGAGGGCCAGGACAGGGATGTACAAGAGCAGGGCATAGAGAATGGATTCTGATGACCCTGAGAAGTGGCAGGATCTTGCAGAGCTGTGTGAAATATCTTATGTTAACCAAAGGGCAAAGGGAACTCCCTGGGTAGAAACTTAAGCAGAATAGTGAAAATAGCAAACTTGTACTTGAAGAGGATTTGAAAAAGAGGAAAGCGCATCTCCCAAAGTACTTCCCTTACCTACTTGTCACAAAGCCTGAAATAACACCATTAACGATTTATTTATTTTTGCTATGAATAATTCTATTTTCTTTTGAAATGCAAATGATCCTGGAATGATTAATCCATTAAGTAATAAACAATTTGGAATGTATTTTTTTTTAATTAGGTAGATTCTTACTAACTAGAAAGTCTTAAGGTTGGAAATGCTGGGGAGGTACACGTGGTGGGGGAAGCGGGGGGGGGGGGGAGATATGGGGAAAGTTGAACTTTTATCTACTATTCTAATTACACCAAATAGAAATGGCACAACATAGATAAAATGGACAAATTCCCTGAAAGACACAAACTACCAACACCCACTCAAGAAAAAAACAGATAACCAGAATAGCCCTATATCTATTAAAGAAATTGAATGTGTAGTTAAAAACCTTCCCTCAAAGAAAAGCCGAGGCCCAAACATTTAAGGAAGAAATAATACTGATTCTGCACATAACACTTCAAGAAAACTGAAGAGTAGGGAATACCTCCCAGCTCATTCTATGGACCAGTATTATCCTGATACCAGAACCAGGCAAAGACATAAGAAAACCACAGACCAGTATACTCCATGAAGATAGACATAAAAATTTCTTAACAAAAGTTGAGTAAATTGAATGCATCTTTCTATAAAAAGGACAATACATCATGACCAAGTAAGGTTTATGCCAAGAAAGCAAGAGTGGTTTAACATCTGAAAATCAATCAATAAAATTCACCATGCTAACAAACTAAAAAAGAAAAACCATATGATTATCTCAATAGATGCAAAAAAAAGCATTTGACAAAAAACCTAACATCCTTTCATAATAAAGACACTCAACAAACTAGGAATAGATGGTATTATGATCTGTTTCTGCCCATAGAACACTTATGACATGAAATGTGTGGGTTTTTGCTCATACCAACAACCAATTCTCCAACTCTCCAAATACCAATTGAGTTACCTAAATGTAATTCAAATCTGACACTAACTATTGGAGTTAGCATCAGATCCCACAAGTTGAGGGCTCAGTCCCACAATACTGTCCCCTATTTCAGATGCCAATCGCAAGTCCGAGGCTTCCCGTAATTCTGATAAACCGACAAAAATCAGGGTTCCCACTACCCCCTCCTCAGGTTCAATAATTTTCTAGAACAGCTCATAGAATTCAGGAAAACACTTTACTTACATTTACCTGTTTATTATAAAAGGCTACAGATGAACAGCCAGATGAAGAGATACATAGGGCGAGGTACGGAGGAAGGAGCACGGAAGGCACGCCACCTTTCCAGCACCCCATATGTTCACCAACCCAGAAGCTCTCTCAGTCTCAATAGAGGTTACATTACACAGGCATGGTTGATTAAATCATTGGCCATTGGTGATTAACTCACACTCCAGCCCCCTGCCTTCCTGGGAGGTCAGAAAGTAAGACTGAAAGTTCTAACTCTCTAATGCCTGCTTTGGTCTTTCTGGAAACCAGCCCCCATTTTTAAGTTATCTAGGGGCCTCCAGCCACCTGTCATCTTACTACCATACCAGAAAGACACCTTTATCACTCTAGAGATTCTAAGGGTCTTAGAAGCTCTTGTGTCAGGAACTGGGAATTAAGACCAAATATGATAACAATAGATCCTCCTATCACACCTATCACTCAGGAACTTACAAAGGCTTTAGGAGCTCTGTATCAGGAACTGAGAATTAAGACGGCATATGTATTTCTTATTATATTACAATATCACAGAAGGGAATTTCCTCAATCTGATAAAAGTCATCAACAAAAAACTCATAGCTAATAGCATACTTAATGTCTGAAAGACTGAACGCTTTCTCCCTAAGATCAGGAATAAAATAAGGATGTCCACTCTCACTGCCACTATATTGTACTGGGGGTTCAGGCAAGAAAAGAGAAAAAGAAAAAGTTCTCCAGATTGGAAAGGAAGAAGTAAAACTGTCTGTATTCACAGATGATATGATAATCTATGTAGACAATCTGATGGAGTTTACAAAAAAAAAAAAACACAAAACAACCTATTAGAATAAGTGACTTTGGCAAAGTTGCATGATAACAAGATTAATATACAACAAATTAATTGTATGACTATATGCTAGCAATGAACAACTGGAAATTGAAATTAAAAAACATTTCAATAGCACTGAAAATATAAATATTTAGGGATAAATCTAGCAAAAAAATGTGCAAGATATATCACTAAAATCTAGGTATGTGCATGTACCCTGCAACTTGATTTTTCCTCTGAATGTTTGTGAAATTCATACATATTAATATGTGTAGCTCTAGTTCATTTCTTTTTCATTGTTATTTAGTACTCCATTGTTCCAACAAACCACAATTTACTTAACCATTTTCTAATTGACGGACATGCAGATTGTATTCAGATTTTTACTACAGCAATACTGCTATAAAGAGTCCCTATGTACATATATTAGAGTTTTTCTGAAGTATACACCTAGGAATGGAGTTGTTGTGTTGTAAGGCACATACATCAACTATTAAATATTGCTGAATTGCTCTCCAAGGTGGTCATACCAATTTGCCTTCCAACTGGGAGGCTATAAAATTCCCCACACCTTTGTCACAATACTTGTTTCATCAGACCCTTAAACATTAGTCAGTTTCAGAGATATGAAATGGTATTATGTTGGAGTTTAAATCTGCATTTCCCTAATTAGCACTGAGGTTGTACATCTTTTCATATCTTCATTGATCACTTGGTTTCCCTTTCCTGAGAATTGCCTATTCATATTCTTGCACATTTTTCTACTAGGTTATTTTTATTTATTTTGATTTGTAAGGGCTTTTTGCATATTCCAGACACCTTTGTCAGTTAAGCATTAGGAATAATTGTATTTTCAATCTCTTTATGGTGTTTTTGATGATCAGAAGTGGTATTTTTTTATTTTAATTAAGTCAAATCCATAAATATTTTCTTTTATAGTTCGTGATTTTGTATTTTGTTTTAAATTTTTGTTTTTCCATGAGGTCACAAAAATATTCTATTTTCTTCTAAAAGTTTTAGCCTTTGGCTTTTCTTATTTAGGTCTTAAAGCCACTGGAACAGATTATTTGATTTGAGGTAAAGATCCAATTTTGTTTTTTTCCATACATGTAAAAATTGTCCCAGCACCATTTATGGAATATATTCCATCCTTTTCTCTGCATTTTCACTTCTGTCATCTATAAAGTTTCTATTTACATGTGGGTTTGTTCTGGACTCTTTAAATCTGTTCCATTGGTCTATTTACTTTTTCCTGTGCCCATGTGTCTTTATCATTTAGTTTTATGCATCTGCTCCAATCTTTTACTACTACTTCTCCAAAATAGCTCTTACCAAAGTCACCATGATCTCCATATTGCCAAATTCCATGGTCAGTTTTCAACCCGTATTTTACTCAATGTCCACCTTTTAAAAATAATTTTAAAAGGTAAAATCATGACTCGCATACAAATATACAATGAACACGTCAATGATTTTATTTTATTTTTAAAATTTATTTATTTTTGGCTGCATTGGGTCTTTGTTGCTGTGTGCCGGCTTTCTCTAGTTGCGGCGAGTGGGGGGCTACTATTTTTTTTTTTTTTTTTTTTGCCGTACGCGGGCCTCTCACTGTTGTGGCCTCTCCCGTTGCAGAGCACAGGCTCCGGATGCGCAGGCTCAGCGGCCATGGCTCACGGGCCTAGCCACTCCGCGGCATGTGGGATCTTCCCGGACCGGGGCACGAACCCGCGTCCCCTGCATCAGCAGGCGGACTCTCAACCACTGCGCCACCAGGGAAGCCCGAGGGCTACTCTTTTGTTGCAGTGTGTGGGCTTCTCATTGCAGTGGCTTCCCTTGTTGCGGAGCATGGGCTCTAGGCGCGCGGGCTTCAGTAGTTGTGGCTCGTGGGCTCTAGAGCGCAGGCTCAGCAGTTGTGGTGCACGGGCTTAGTTGCTCCGCAGCATGTGGGATCTTCCCAGACCAGGGCCCGAACCCATGTCCCCTGCATTGGCAGGTGGATTCTTAACCACTGAGCCACCAGAGAAGCCCCTCTTTTAATCATTAATTAATGAGGGAACTAATAAGATGTTACAATCAGTTCAAAGAAGAATTCAATAAAGCCCAAGTATTAAAGCAATAAGGAAGGCTAGAACAGATTTACAAATAGATGCAGAACTGGCCTATCCACAGGGTAATTGCATTCCACCAGCGCAATCAGTTGCATTCCACAGGATGCAATTCATTTCTGTGGACAAGAATCATTGGTTATGATCAGTTTTCCACAACTTAAAAAGTTATAAAATAGCTCAAAGACAATGAAAGATGAAGATAACCCTAAAGGGTATACTAGACAGACATTCTATTTGGCAGGCGGGGGCGGGGGGGGCGCTCATTTCAAAATCTTTCACAGTGTTTACTGGCACCACAATATCATATTGTCCTTCTTGAAACATCTTCCTTTGCTTCTGTGCCAGCCCAGACTCTTGATTTTCCTCTTACTTTGCCACTTTCTGTATCTCAGTTTCTTCGATCCTCCTCTTCTTCCCATTTTCTCTATATGTTGGAGTGCCCCAGGGCTCTGAGCTCTCTCTTCTCTTTTTACACTCTCCCTAGTAGCATCATGTAGTCCAAGAGTTAGTAAACTACAGTCCATGGGCCAAATCTGGCCTGCCACTTGCTTCTACAAATAAATTTTTATTGGGACATAGTCATGCTCATTCATTCATAGATTACCTACAGCTGCTTTCATACTACAGTGGCAGACTTAAGTAGCTATGACCGACTGTATGACCCACAAAGCCTAAAATATTTACTATCTGGACCTTCTGTTTGCCCTTCTGCTGGCAAACAGAAAAAAGCATACCAACCCGTGATCTAGTCCTATGGCTTTCAAAACTTACATTAATGACTCCCAAATTTATATGTCCAAGCTGACCTCACCCCAGCACTCCAGATTGTTAATACCACTACCTTCTCCATGTCTCCATCACCTATCTAAAAGCCACCTCAAACTTACCATGGCCACCCTCAATCCTGCTTCTCTCCAGAACTTCCCACCTCAGTAAATGGCACCACTTTCACCCAGTTGCTTAGGCCAAAACCCTGGGTATCTTCTTTTACTCCTCTCCCGTTTTCACACTCCACATCCTTTTTCATCAGAAAATTCTAGTTGCTCTGCCTTTATAATAGAGCTTGATTCTGAACACTTCTCTCCACCTCCACTGCTAACCTCTTTATCCAAACCATCATCCCTTGCTAGATTATGCAACATCCTCCTAACTGGTCCCCTTGCTTCCTCCCTTGCCCCACACAGCAGGCAAGCATTCCTGAAAAATATAATTCAAGTTGACACTTCCAGGTGGGACCAAAGTGAGGTGGCAGGGCAGGGACTGACACCTCCCGCAGCAACCATGGCGTATACTGGCTTCACAGTGCCTCTCGTCGTGATGAATGTGTTCTAGGGCTTCCTTGGCTTCTTGGTGCCCTGGGTTCATCCCTAAGGGTCCCAACTGGGGAGTTATCATCATTATCATCACCATCTTGGTGACCTGTTCAGTTTGCTGCTATCTCTTTTGGCTGATTGCAGTTCTGGCCCAACTTAACCCTCTCTTTGGACCACAGTTGAAAAATGAAACCATCTGGTAGGTACCTCAAACATCATTGGTCTTGAGGAAGAAGACCTGCTCGCCAGGGCTCAGTCATTGAGGTCACGAAGAGAACTCCTCTAGATGCAAAAGCACCTCCATACCCAGACCACCTTCCCTGACTTGCCCACTTTGGCCGTCAGCTGCCTTAAACATTCACACCACATTTGAATAACTTATTCTAGAATGCAGTATTTTTCCCTGTCTCCTTCTTTACATTTTGATGAATGATGTGTCTATTTAATCTAAACTGTGCTGCCTCCACAAAATGTTTATGTACTCTTCTGAGATAGAAAGTGCCATTCTTCTGAGAAATAATGTTACTATCTCCTTGGATCCTGTGGATTTGAAGGTGGCTCCTGCCTGCTCACAACATGAGAATGAGGGAAGTGTTTGAAAACTGTTATACACAGTAAGACTGCAGCGGGGCAGTCAGTAGGAGAACATGTTCAGAGGGAAAATCTGTCTCACCAGAATTATACCAAAAATATATACCAAAGTATATTTTCAGGATGAATTTCTTATTTCTGCCATCTTTGGGAATAAATAATTTTTCTGCTTTCTATGGGAAAAAAATATATATATATATAAAATTCAGATCATGACACTCCCTTGCTCAGCAGCTTCCTAGCACACTTAGAATAAAATCAAAGTCCTTCCATAACCCTGGCTGCTTCTCTGACTCATCTCCTACCTCTCTTTCTCAACCACTCTTCACTCCAGCCACACTGGCTTCCTAGCTCATTCCTCTAACACAGCAAACACACCCCGGTCCCTGCACTTTACACTTGCTATTCCCTCTACTTCAGAACTTCTTTTTTTTTTTTTTTTTCACTTTGACTTTCTGTTTATTTTTCAATTTAAGATTATGTCCCAAATAAAACAGCCACAACAATAAAATCAAACAGGGAATTCCCTGGTGGTCCAGTGGTTAGAACTCCACGCTCTCACCGCCAAAGGCCTGGGTTTGATTCCTGGCTGGGGAACTAAAATCCCACAAGCCGCAAAGCACGGCCAAAACCAAAAACAAAACAACAACAGAAAAAAAAAAAAAAATCACGTCCCGCCTGCCACAGTCTGGAAACTTTCCTGTAACTTTTATTTTCCCTGCTTTACTGAGATATAATTGACATATAACATTGTGTAATTTTAAGGTGTACAACGTGATGACTTGATATATGTATAAATGGCAAAATTATTACTGTAGTAAGGTTAGGAAACACATCCATCACCTCACATAGTTTTTTGGTGAAAACTTTTAAGATCTACTCTCTTAGCAACTTTCAAGTATACAATACAGTATGGTTAACTGTATTCATCATGCTATACATTAGATCCCCATAATTTATTCATCTTATAACTGGTAATTTTACCCTTTGACCAGCTTCACCCATTTTCTCTACCCCTACCCCCACCCCCTGCCCCTGGTAACCACAAACCTAGTCTCTGTTTCTGAGTTCAATTTCCTCTACCTGAGACCTCTTTCCCCAAGAGCCATATGGCCACTTCCTTACTTCAGTCAGGTCACTGTTCAAATGTTGTCTTTGGTGAGAAGATTCCTTTGCTCCTCCTCAAGTATCAGTCTCCATCACTCTCTAGCCCCTTACCATGCCACCTTGTTTTATTTTTCTTCAACCTAATATATATATATATATATAACTACTATATCATATATATATATTATCACTACTATAGAATATAATCTCCATGAGGGCAGGAACTTTGACATATAGCAGGTGTGTTGAATGACTGAATACAGTATGTGTTGAATGACTGAATGGACATAATCCAAACATAGGGAATAATGAAACAAAATTTAAGCAGTTTCCTAAGGGCACCAGTTTCTCCACAAATGAATGGAAGAAAACTAAAAGGGCCTGGCTCAAACACTACCCACCACTCAGACAAGTCTTGGGTTTTCCTAAAGAGGAGCCCACTAACAGCACACTTTCCATCTTAGAAATACAATGAGGTCATTTTAACACAAATACAGTGCAGATGTATTTCTGCCAGTGGGTGGAAGGGACATGGGCAGATAGGGAGGGGATAAAGGAGAAAGAGAAAACAGTGTTTGTGCATCCTTCTAAATCTAAGAGTAGCTGTTAGATTGGGTGACTTAGGGTCCCTGGCATGTGAGAAAATATTCTGATGTCCTGTGGTCCCACAGCCTCCAGATCCCAGCCCTCATCCCAATGTGGACTGTCTTGTTCAATGTGGACCATCAACCATGCAAAGATAGATGGTTTCTGGGCTTCCCTGGTGGTGCAGTGGTTGAGAGTCCGCCTGCCGATGCAGGGGACACGGGTTCGTGCCCCTGTCCGGGAAGATCCCACATGCCGCGGAGTGGCTGGGCCCGTGAGCCGTGGCTGCTGAGCCTGTGCGTCCGGAGCCTGTGCTCCGCAACAGTGAGAGGCCTGCGTACCGCAAAAAAAGAAAAAAAAAAAAAAAAAAAAAGGTAGATGGTTTCTGTTCTCATCGCCTACCTATAGACTCCCCCAGCCCACTGCTCTCCCATAGCTCTAGCCCCTTATCCCAGCTCTCTACTGGACAACTCCACCCATCACGCCTCAGATTACCAGAATGACCTCTCTAAAATTCCCATGTAAATAGACCATGCCATCAGTAAAATCCTTCCATGGCCCCCTAGCTTTTAGAATTGTTTCATCTCCTCAGCATGGCCTCCAAGGCCTCCCAGGACTGGATCCCTGCTTACCTCTCAAGCTTCACTTCCAGTCATGTCCCTCTTCTCCAGAATTGTAAGGTTCCATTGGATCCTGTGATGAGGGATGTTCATTCACACCACCATCCCTTTGCTCATGCTGTTCGTTCAGCCTAGAAATCCCCCCCCCAACCTCCCCAACTTACTGGCTAAATCAATTAATTCTTCAGCACACAGCTCAGGTGTTGCTTGATGTCTGATCCTTGATGACAATCAAATGAAGCTCCAAGTCCTTTCTCCAGTTTAAAAACGGTGGAGTCAGAACAATCACTTAGTACCTGTGTGATCCTGGGCAAGTCATTTAACCTCTCAAAGTTTTCTCTTGTAGGTAATAATAGTGCCAACTTGGTTATGAGCGTTAAACGAGATCAGTGTCTCCTCAACTTTAGTATCCAGCCATTGGTGATCATCTTCATGATAATTTCCATATCTATATATCATGTTTATAAATATATTTTAAAATAAATTGACTAACTTTTTAAAACTAATTTTAATATGCTGTTTTAAATATATTATATGTATTAAGCAGAAGCTGGTGCTGGAAACAGAAACCTCTCTAGGTATTTCAAGAAGAGAGGGATACAATAAAAGGGATTATATGCTTTCAATATTGTTGGAAGGGCTGGAGGAGGAGTCAGGGGCCACAGCTTGAATATTTGTTTCAAGGTCACACCACCATAGTTGCAGCCCAGAGGTCAGCAAGCCGCTGCAACGGCAGGTGCCGCTGCTGCCACCACTGCAGCACGGCTGCCTCGTGCCCGCTTATAGGAGGAGGACTGAACTGGTAATGCTGCACAATTCCAGAAGATAATGGAGCCTATGTCATTGGCTACCTCACCTGATGTCCACTGAGAGAAGGCAAATAAGGGATGAAGGAAGGGTTGGTCTAAGGAACAAAAATAATTCTGGTGTTTGATTACCTTCGCTGCTCTTATAATACTCTTTTTTTTTAAGATCTTTTTTTTTTTGATGTGGACCATTTTTAAAGTCTTTATTGAATTTGTTACAATATTGCTTCAGTTTTATGTTTTGCTTTTTTGGCCACAAGGCACGTGGGATCTTAGCTGCCTGACCAGGGATTAACCACTGGACAACCATGGAAGTCCCAATACTCTTCCTTGAAAAGGGCTTTTATTTCCTGACCCCCATCTTCCCTCTTCCTTCCCCCCCCCACCTCTGTCCTGCTGCTTCCAACTCTCTTTCATTTCCTCAAGCAGCTGTAATTGGTCATTTGCTGTAGAAGCCTGGGAGAAGGTTTAAGGGAGTGGATATTTGTAAGACTGGTCCTTCACTTAATAAATACATGTTTTACTTGTGTCTGCTCTGTATGAGGAGGCAACATGAGTAGAAGCTATGATCCCTTACATAAAAACTTTAGATAGATAGACAGATAGATAGATAGATAGAGATATATGCTATATGCCAGATAGTATGCTAAGGCCTTAACGTTGGTTATCTCATTTACTTCTCACAGCTCTCTAAATCAATGCTGTTCTCATCCCCATACTCAGATAAGAAAAATGAAACACCCAGAGAACAAGCAATCTGTTTAAGGTTGCCCAAGCTTGAGCGTTACAGAGCCAGGTTCCAGCCCAGCCCTGTACACTCTAAAGATACCACTCATGACCACAACACTGGCACTGCTTGTTACAAAACGGGTGGGTTTTGCAGAGTTACCGTTGAAATGACTGGAGCGGAAATCTGGTGACTTCAAACCACCAGTCCCCTCAACCTCCATAAGAAATGCCCACAAGTCACTGTGCAGTAAGCCCCGGAAGACACCCATTTGGCCCTGTGTTCAAGTCAAAGTCTTTAAAACTCAAAGGAGGAAGTAATTTCTTCTGGGTGAGGCCTTTGAGGACAGGCCTTCAGATGGATTTGACATTTGATTTCAGATTTGAAGGATAAGTATATATTGCCAGGCAGAGGTGGGGTAGGGAGCATGCTCAGGTGGAGAAAATACCCTGAGTAAAGATCCAGATGTAAAAATTCAGGACCTGTGTGAGGCCATAGTGTGCAGCACACGAGCAGATGGGATGGGAGCAGGTGTGTGTTGCACTCAGCCTCCTACCTGGCACACAGGAAATACTGGGCATGTCTTGCTGAAGGGCCTTAGAACACACCGTAAGAGCTCTGTAGTCAGACGCCTGGTCGTAAGTATCTCCGCATTAAAAGCTGCGAGACCCCGGGAAAGTCACATCTCTCTGATGTCACTGCCTCATCAAAATGATTGAAAGTGGACAGTCCTACTTCACCGGGCCGTGGTAAGGGTCTAATGAGCTAAGTCCTGTAAAGTGCTCTAGTCATTGTTTCAGTTGCAAATAACAGCAAACCTAACTCAAGCTTAAGTAAGGAACGGACTTTTTGACTCATTATGGTAAAAGGCCGGACGTAGAACTAGCTGCCTGCGTGGTGGGATCCAGAGGGACAATGTCATCAGGTTTCCCCCTCTCTCTCATTCTCCATCTCTTCTCTGCTTTTCTGTGTAGCTTTCAACCCCAGAAGAAGAGAGAAACCCACTCTCTCCTGTACCTTTAAGTCAAATTTCCTAAAGCTGGGCTTGGAGATGGGGGGGAGTAGAATGCTCTGATTGGTTAGCCTGTGGCTTGGGGTGGAAGAATGCTCTGATTGGCTGGTCTGTGTCACATGCTCAGCTCTCGTTAATGGCCACCCGACGGGATTTCACTAACGGGGGGACAAACACCTTTCCTGGAAAGAGATTCCAACTAGACAAACAACATTTAGAAGCTTTTAACAGCGTGCCTGGCCCTTGGTAAGTGTTTACTAATAGCTAATGCTATGAAGATAGGCCAGAAAGAATAAGTTAGGGCCACATGCATGGGACCTTGAATTTTAGGCTAAAACTAGCAAGCTTTAGTTAAAGGTCTGTGGGGAGCCGCCAAGGCTTTGTCCAATGTGGTGGACAAAGTATGTTTTAGGAAGATTGGTCTGATAATGGGAGTGTGACAGAGGGTAGAGAAGTTGGTGGTAGGAAGGTCAGCCGGGAAGCTGATAAACTGGTCCACTGGGAGGTTGATATATTCTGAGCTCAGTGTTCAGGATCCCGGTTAAAGATGTGATAGTAAGAACAGAATGAAGGGAATTCCCACTTAAAAGGCAGAGAAGGAAGAATGGCAGGCTTTGGCAACTGGCTGCCTGGGGAGGGCACATAAATGTGAGGAGGTGAGAAGTCCCTGAGGTTACAAACCTGGCTGACTGGGAAGATGGTGGCCTGGCCACTCGGGCACCTCTCTTTCCTCCTTCCTCTTTTCATCTTCACCCTCCCTCCCACTCTCTTTCGGGAACTATGCAATTTTCTCTTATCCTAGACAGCTCAATCTTTCTCTGGTGCATTTCACTTGCACACCCACCAAGGGATCTACCTGGAGCAGCTTTAAAAGGATTGATTTATAAACAAATGCAATGTGTTAAGAAAGACTCAGGTGAATGCAGTGTTCCCCCATTACCGTAAAAGAAAAGCAAACAAGAGGGAGTTTGTAAAATGGACAAAAGATTTGGAATAACTTAGGTCTCTTTTAAGAACTTGAAATGAATTAGAGTTTTGGCTAGGAGCCCTGAGTATTGTATCTGTGTCAGAAATGTAAAGAGTGTAGCAGAAGATAGATTTCACCCACTTCAGGAGAGAGGTACAAGAGGTCTGTATGTGTGTGTGTGTGTGTCTGTCTGTCTGTCTGTGTTTACAGGTCTGTAAGTGAGCTAAATGAGAACCACCGACACGTCAGAGACAGATGTATGTCAGAGTGATACTGACCCAAGTGGTCAAAAATTGAGGAGCAAACGTGAGGAAGGGAAGAGAGAGACTTCCTAGTTCTACTTCCGAAGTGCGTTTCTGGGATGTTAAGGGGAGGCTTGCACAATGTGGTGTCCCCAAGCCATCTGGTAGCAACCTGTCCCTGTTCCAGGAGCCCTCACCCATGACTCCAGCTGGCCCACGCAGTAGCCTTGATGGATTTCTTCTTTTAATCAATGATGAAAATTTTGTCTTTGTCCTTCACTTGTAACCTGGGTGTGTTACTGAGTCTTGTGAAAACTTCAAGGGCGATTCCAATCCCCTACTCCATAATCTGGGAAGTAAAACTAAGTATAAAACAACTGAAGAAGTTATGGCATGGTCGGTTATTTGTCTGTCACTTTTCATCTTCTTTCATAATATAGCCCCTTTAATAAAGGACCACATAGGGATGGCAGAGGAGCCAGTTAGAAGGAGCCTATGACCCCAACAATCTGTCACAGACATGAACAAGGGAATGACAAATGATGTTATCCAAAAGAGGTTGAAAGGCCCCTCTGCCCCAAAGTTTCTCTCTGACAATCTGCTGCAGACAACTCACTGCACCTTGCATCCCACTTTAAGGTGAAGTCTCTTCTCCTGAGAGCACTGGCCCTCCCTTTCTTTATACCAAACACCTGCTCATCCTTCCTAGTTCAACTTCAGCGATGTGCCTCTCCTGTGAAGCTTTAGCTGATCCCCACTCCCAACTCTCCATCCTCCCATCTATCTCTCTTTCCAGCATGGAGCTGACAATGTGGCTAGGTACTTATCTTCTCCAATGGCTGCCAGACCCCAAGAGGGCAGGAGCCTCATCTTTTCAATTTTGTATCCCAGCACCGTACACTGTAGTAGGGGCTCAAAAGATGAAGAAACGAATATGATGCAGTGGAAAGGTCCCTGAACCTGGACTTAATGATCATGTCAAACAGGCTCCTTGGCTGATGATCTTGGACAAGAGACCCAACTCTTTCGAGCCTCAGTTTCCTCATCTGACAAGTAAGAAAAACAATCCCCTTTCCCCTTTTCACACATCCCAGTTTTTCCATGTAACAAACGAAATAAGGTATTTAGCGGAGCAGGTATTTAGGAAGAAAATCTGAGGAGACACTGGTCCAGCCCACTCATTTTACAGATGATAAAACTGGGCCTTAAAACTTTGTTTTTTTACCGAAATTTACTATCCTTAGTCCCATTCCTCTAGGAGCTTGCTCTTGGAATCTGACCTGGAGGTAGGAACCCAATAAATTCATTTTTTCAGGAGGAGTTAATAATTGTTCAGAGTGTGAGAGTACCTCTCGTAGAAATATTTGCATTTCTCTTAAGAGGTTTACAGTAGTAGGATTTCTTTCAGGTCTTTCAACAGACTAGTAGAGAGGTATTTTGTATGGGATGGTTTCCAAGTCTTTCCCAATTTGCATGATATAAATAACTGTCTCTGTATACTATGTCTTGCACTGATCATTGGAGAAAAACTACATTAATGTTGATCTCCCACAAGTGTCCCATGCCCCAAAGTCTGGAGGACTCACCTTTTTAAAATGTGAAAACTAGAAATCTCAGACCCCTGAAGTCACAAAAGCAGTAAACATCTTCAAAGAGGTGAAAAAATAATCATGACACATTGTAAAGAATCTTTAAATAGAAGTAAGGAAATCTGAGGCCCAGGTCTCACCTTAGCAAGTTATGTGAACTTGGTTAACTCAGGCTTTTTGAGCATTCCCCCCTCTTCACTATTTTAATACTATTTAGTGTGTGTGTGTGTACATAGGTTAAAATTCAAAAGGTATTGTGGGGGACTTCCCTGGCAGTCCAGTGGTTAAGACTTTGCCTTCCAATTCAGGGGGTGCAGGTTCGATCCCTGGTCGGGGAGCTAAGATCCCATATGCCTCATGGCCAATAAAACCCCAAACATAAAAAACAGAAGCAGTGCTCGCTTCAGCAGCACATATACCCAAATTGGAACAATACAGAGAAGATTAGCATGGCCCCTGCACAAGGATGACACGCAAATTCATGAAGCGTTCCATATTTTTTTTTCCCTTCCCCAGGTGATGGTGTAATTCAGTAACGGGTGCAAAGGCAAAACTGCTGCGGTCCTTGTAGACCATTCAGGGCCTAGACTGGCCCTTTGTGCTGCCCTTTGGACCTTGTGAGGATTGGGGCGGGGGCCCTTTCCTTACCCCCTAGAAGTGATGAATTTCAATTCTGTCTCAGTCATCAGCCTCAGGTGTGACCTTTCTGTACAATCATTTCCTCTGAGGTTTGAGGATAAAAATAAGTTAAGGAGAAAGGGGGTTTTAATCTTCAGGAAATTAAGAGTTAAATACAGCAGAAACTGGAAGGAAAATATTAGGGAAGTAGAGATAAAACCGTACATTTTTTGAAAAGCACCAGGTAATTCAGCATATTCCTAGTCCTTTATTATTAGTGTATATAAGATCGTTTATGTGCATAATTAATATATAATCAATTTGACATATTTTTCAAAATAGAGGGTTTGAGATGTATAGTAATGGGCAAGAATCATCCATAAACTATTGGGACCTGAATGGGGTTTGTCACGTGCATGAAATGTTGTTAAATGCTTATGAGAAATGTTGCTATTTTATTCACCAATTCAATCAGTGAGTGACTTGATCAGCCATTTCTAAAACCCATGTGAGCTGGGTGCTGGCGAGATGTGGAGAATTCAGATGTTACTCTTCGGTTCTTTACCTTTGTTTAAGGGGTTTAATTCCTTCCCCATGGGCTGAAAATCTTCAAGGGGGCATCTTGGCAGACTTCTCTGTTTCCTCCTTTTTGCAGTCTCTGTTTTTTCAGCAGGCAAACTACTTTAAGCCATTTCAAGATAATGAACATTAAGTATGTCAGTTTTTCTGCTTTGTCTCATTTGGATCTCACTGTTTTGTTAAAATGTAATGTTTTACCAGGGTAGTTTATTTCTTCTCTTTACACTTTCTGGTGGAAAGTGCCTTGAAATAAATAAAATGTGAGAATATTCTGGTAAAAAAATAAAAGAAGAAGAAGCAATATTGTAACAAATTCAACAGAGACTTTAAAAATGGCCCACATCAAAAAAAATTTAAAAAGAAAAGGTATTGTGATATTATAGGAAATATATATTTGGTCTTTGTGTCCCCCTCCATGCCCTTCTTGATACAGAACTCCTAAAACCCTTGGAATTTTCTGAGTGACAGAGTGTCTTTTGTTATTCATAACAAGCCCCTTTCAACCGTGTCTGAGTTCGTGCTAATGAGGTGATTCTTGGTGGACCTCTAGATAGCTTCAGGACCAGGAGTGGTCTCCAAAAGACCAAGCCTTGATTAGAGGGTTGGAACTTTCAGTCCCACCCCCCAACCACTGGGGAGGGGTGAGGAGAGGGGATAGAGATGGAGTTCAATCACCAATGGCCAGTGATTTGATCAGTCATACCCTTGCAATGAGGTCTCCATAAACATCCCTAAACAGGGTTTGGAGAGCTTCCAGGTTGGTGAACACATCCACATGCTGGAAGGATGAAGCGCCCCAGCTCCACAGGGACAGATGCTTTTGCACTCAGGACCCTTCTGGACCTCACCTATGTGCCTCTTCATTTGGCTGTTCATTTGCCTCTTTTATACTTAACCAGTAAATGTTTTCCTGAGTTCTGCGGGCCATTTTAGCAAATTATCATACCTGAGGAAGGGGTCATGGGAACCCCCAATTTGTAGCTGGTTGGTCAGAATTACTGGTGGCCTAGGAGTTGTGATTGGCATCTGAAGTGGGGGCAGCCTTGTGGGACTGAGCCCTTTCACTTGTGGGATCTGACACTAACTCCAGATAGATAGTATCAGAATTGAATCAAATTGTTGGACATCCAGCTGGTGTTGGGGAATTACAGAGGTATAAAGAGCAAACAGTGAAAAATCACCTTTACTGTCCTATCCCCTAGCTCCTGTTTCCCTCCTTGGGCCAAGAGACAGCTGCTATTATCAGTTACTTAGTGCTATGGACTAAATTGTATCCCCCCCCTCCCAAATTCATATGTTGAAGGCTTAAGTCCCCCCACCCCAATGGGATGGTATCTTGAGATGGAGCCCTTGGGAGGTAGTTGGGTTTTGATGAGGTCATAAGAGTAGAGCCCCCATAATGGGATTAGATTAGTGCCCTTATAAGAAGAGATACCAGAGAGCTTACTCCCTCTCCACCATGTGAACACACAGGGAGAAGAGAGCCATCTTCAGCCAGGAAGAGAGTCCTCGCCAGGACGTGAGCATGCTAACACCCTGATCCCAGACTTCCAGCCTCCAGAACAGTGAGAAAATTCATTTTTCTTTAAGCTATCTAGTCTGTGGCATCTAGTCTAGTTGCAGACTGACCTAAGATACTGGGGATCCACTCAGAAATACTTTATGAATAAACAAGCAAAACTAAATATATTTCTATTAGTTTCCTTTTTTCACACAAATGGTTCTGCACCTTGCCGTACTCTATCT
Organism: Delphinapterus leucas; assembly: GCF_059928025.1. NCBI lineage: Eukaryota > Metazoa > Chordata > Mammalia > Artiodactyla > Monodontidae > Delphinapterus > Delphinapterus leucas. The sequence goes on from NC_143140.1 coordinate 47,992,611, forward strand.
TGAAGAATAATCCAAGTCACTACATCTCTTTTTTCAATAGTTGCATGACATTTTTTCCATTGTATGAATATACAGTAGTTCATTTAACCAAACTTCTGTTGCTGAACATTTAGATTGTTTCCAGTATTTTGTAATTACAAATTATACTACAATGAATAACTTTGCACATATACCATTTGCACATATGAGAGGTATTTGTTGGCTAATTTCCTAGAAATGATTGCTGGGTGGAAGTATATTCATATCTATAATCTTGATAGATATTGCCAAATTGCCCTTCAGAGTCATTGTGCCAATTTACACTCCATTCAGTATGTGTAATAATGTTTATTTTTCCCTCACTTTCACTTGCATAGTATGTTAGCAAACTTATGAGATTTGCCAAATTGATATATAAAATGTTCTTTTTAGTTTTTCTTCTTTTTTTGCATTTCCTTATTATATGTGAGATTATCTTTCTATATATTTAAGAGCCTTCTGTGTTTTCTTCAACAGTACATCCTTTTTTATTTATTTATTTATTTTTAACATCTTTATTGGAGTATAATTGCTTTACAATGGTGTGTTAGTTTCTGCTTTATAACAAAGTGAATCAGTTATACATATACATATGTACCCATATGTCTTCCCTCTTGCGTCTCCCTCCCTCCCACCCTCCCTATCCCACCCCTCTAGGTGGTCACAAAGCACCGAGCTGATCTCCCTGTACCATGCGGCTGCTTCCCATTGGCTATCTATTTTACGTTTGGTAGTGTATATATGTCCATGCCACTCTCTCGCTTTGTCACAGCTTACCCTTCCCCCTCCCCATATCCTCAAGTCCATTCTCTAGTAGGTCTGTGTCTTTATTCCCGTCTTACCCCTAGGTTCTTAATGACATTTTTTTTTCTTTTTTCCTTAGATTCCATATATATGTGTTAGCATACGGTATTTGTTTTTCTCTTTCTGACTGACTTCACTCTGTATGACAGACTCTAGGTCCATCCACCTCACTACAAATAACTCAATTTCGTTTCTTTTTATGGCTGAGTAATATTCCATTGTATATACATGCCACAACTTCTTTATCCGTTCATCAGATGATGGACACTTAGGTTGCTTCCATGACCTGGCTATTGTAAATAGAGCTGCAATGAATATTTTGGTACATGACTCTTTTTGAATTATGGTTTTCTCAGGGTATATGCCCAGTAGTGGGATTGCTGGGTCATATGGTAGTTCTATTTGTAGTTTTTTAAGGAACCTCCATACTGTTCTCCACAGTGGCTGTATCAATTTACATTCCCACCAACAGTGTAAGAGGGTTCCCTTTTCTCCACACCCTCTCCAGCATTTATTGTTTCTAGATTTTTTGATGATGGCCATTCTGACTGGTGTGAGATGATATCTCATTGTAGTTTTGATTTGCATTTCTCTAATGATTAGTGACGTTGAGCATTCTTTCATGTGTTTGTTGGCAGTCTGTATATCTTCTTTGGAGAAATGTCTATTTAGGTCTTCTGCCCATTTTTGGATTGGGTTGTTTGTTTTTTTGTTATTAAGCTGCATGAGCTGCTTATAAATTTTGGAGATTAATCCTTTGTCAGTTGTTTCATTTGCAAATATTTTCTTCCATTCTGAGGGTTGTCTTTTGGTCTTATTTATGGTTTCCTTTGCTGTGCAAAAGCTTTTAAGTTTCATTAGGTCCCATTTGTTTATTTTTGTTTTTATTTCCATTTCTCTAGGAGGTGGGTCAGAAAGGATCTTGCTGTGATTTATGTCATAGAGTGTTCTGCCTATGTTTTCCTCTAAGAGTTTGATAGTTCCTGGCCTTACATTTAGACCTCTAATCCATTTTGAGCTTATTTTTGTGTATGGTGTTAGGGAGTGTTCTAATCTCATACTTTTACATGTACCTGTCCAGTTTTCCCAGCACCACTTATTGAAGAGGCTGTCCTTTCTCCACTGTATATTCCTGCCTCCTTTATCAAAGATAAGGTGACCATATGTGCGTGGGTTTATCTCTGGGCTTTCTATCCTGTTCCACTGATCTATATTTCTGTTTTTGTGCCAGTACCATACTGTCTTGATTACTGCAGCTTTGTAGTATTGTCTGAAGTCAGGGAGCCTGATTCCTCCAGCTCCAGTTTTCATTGTCAAGATTGCTTTGGCTATTCGGGGTCTTTTGTGTTTGCATACAAATTGTGAAATATTTTGTTCTAGTTCTGTGAAAAATGCCAGTGGTAGTTTGATAGGGATTGTATTGAATCTGTAGATTGCTTTGGGTGGAAGAGTCATTTTCACAATGTTGATTCTTCCAATCCAAGAACATGGTATATCTCTCCACCTGTTTGTATCATCTTTAATTTCTTTCATCAGTGTTTTGTAATTTTCTGCATATAGGTCTTTTGTCTCCTTAGGTAGGTTTATTCCTAGTTATTTTATTCTTTTTGTTGCAGTGGTAAATGGGAGTGTTTTCTTGATTTCATTTTCAGATTTTTCATCATTAGTGTATAGGAATACCAGAGATTTCTGTGCATTAATTTTTTATCCTGCTACTTTACCAGATTCATTGATTAGCTCTAATAGTTTTCTGGTAGCATCTTTGGGATTCTCTATGTATAGTACCATGTCATCTGCAAACAGTGACAGCTTTACTTCTTCTTTTCCGATTTGGATTCCTTTTATTTCTTTTTCTTCTCTGATTGCTGTGGCTAAAACTTGCAAAACTACGTTGAATAATAGTGGTGAGAGTGGGCAACCTTGTCTTATTCCTGATCTAAGTGGAAATGGTTTCAGTTTTTCACCATTGAGGACAGTGTTGGCTGTGGGTTTGTCATATATGGCCTTTATTATGTTGAGGAAAGTTCCCTCTATGCCTACTTTCTGCAGGGTTTTTAAAATAAATGGGTGTTGAATTTTGTCGTAAGCTTTCTCTGCATCTATTGAGATGATCATATGGTTTTTCTCCTTCAGTTTGTTAACATGGTGTATCACATTGATTGATGTGCGTATATTGAAGAATCCTTGCATTCCTGGAATAAACCCCACTTGATCATGGTGTATGATCCTTTTAATGTGCTGTTGGATTCTGTTTGCTAGTATTTTGTTGATGATTTTTGCATCTATGTTCATCAGTGTTTTCTTTCTTTGTGACATCTTTGTCTGGTTTTGGTATCAGGGTGATGGTGGCCTCGTAGAATGAGTTTGGGAGTGTTCCTCCTTCTGCTATATTTTGGAAGAGTTTGAGAAGGGTTGGTGTTAGCTCTCCTCTAAATGTTTGATAGAATTCGCCTGTGAAGCCATCTGGTCCTGGGCTTTTGTTTGTTGGAAGATTTTTAATCACAGTCTCAATTTTAGTGCTTGTGATTGGTCTGTTCATATTTTCTCTTTCTTCCTGGTTCAGTCTTGGCAGGTTGTGCATTTCTAAGTATTTGTCCATTTCTTCCAGGTTGTCCATTTTATTGGCATATAGTTGCTTGTAGTAATCTCTCATGATCTTTTTTATTTCTGCAGTGTCAGTTGTTGCTTCTCCTTTTTCATTTCTAATTCTATTGATTTGAGTCTTCTCCCTATTTTTCTTGATGAGTCTGGCTAATGGTTTATCAATTTTGTTTATCTTCTCAAAGAACCAGCTTTTAGTTTTATTGATCTTTGCTGTCGTTTCCTTCATTTCTTTTTCATTTATTTCTCATCTGATCTTTATGATTTCTTTCCTTCTGCTAACTTTGGGGTTTTTTTGTTCTTCTTCCTCTAATTGCTTTAGGTGCAAGGTTAGGTTGTTTATTTGAGGTGTTTCTTGTTTCTTAAGGTAGGATTGTATTGCTATAAACTTCCCTCTTAGAACTGCTTTTGCTGCATCCCATAGGTTTTGGGTCATCGTGTCTCCACTGTCATTTGTTTCTAGGTATTTTTTGATTTCATCTTCGATTTCTTCAGTGGTCACTTCATTATTAAGTAGTGTATTGTTTAGCCTCCATGTGTTTGTATTTTTTACAGATCTTTTCCTGTAATTGATATCTAGTCACATAGCATTGTAGTCAGAAAAGATACTTGATACAATTTTAATTTTCTTAAATTGACCAAGGCTTGATTTGTGACCCAAGATATGATCTATCCTTGAGAATGTTCCATGAGCACTTGAGAAGAAAGTATATTCTGTTGTTTTTGGATGAAATGTCCTATAAATATCAATTAAGTGCATCTTGTTTAATGTATCATTTAAAGCTTGTATTTCCTTATTTATTTTCATTTTGGATGATCTGTCCATGGGTGAAAGTGGGGTGTTAAAGTCCCCTACTATGAATGTGTTACTGTTGTTTTCCCCTTTTATGGCTGTTAGTATTTGCCTTATGTATTGAGGTGCTCCTATGTTGGGTGCATAAATATTTACAATTGTTATATCCTCTTCTTGGATCAATCCTTTGATCATTATGTGGTGTCCTTCCTTGTCTATTGTAACATTCTTTATTTTAAAGTCTATCTTGTCTGATATGAAAATTGCTACTACAGCTTTCTTTTGATTTCCATTTGCATGGAATATCTTTTTTCATCCCCTCACTTTCAGTCTGTATGTGTCCCTAGGTCTGAAGTGGGTCTCTTGTAGACAGCATATATATGGGTCTTGTTTTTGTATCTATTCAGCCAGTCTGTGTCTTTTGGTGGGAGCATTTAATCCATTTACATTTAAGGTAATTATCGATATGTATGTTCCTATTACCATTTTCTTAATTGTTTTGGGTTTGTTATTGTAGGTCCTTTCCTTCTCTTGTGTTTCTTGCCTAGAGAAGGTTGTTTAGCATTTGTTGTAAAGCTGGTTTGGTGGTGCTGAACTCTCAGCTTTTGTCTGTAAAGGTTATCATTTCTCCATCAAATCTGAATGAGATCCTTGCTGGGTAGAGTAATCTTGGTTGTAGGTTTTTCTCCTTCATCACTTTAAATACGTCCTGCCACTCCCTTCCGGCTTGCAGATTTTCTGCTGAAAGATCAGCTGTTAACCTTATGGGGATTCCCTTGTGTGTTATTTGTTGTTTTTCCCTTGCTGCTTTTAATATGTTTTCTTTGTATTTAATTGTTGACAGTTTGATTAATATGTGTCTTGGCGTGTTTCTCCTTGGATTTATCCTGTATGGGACTCTCTGTGCTTCCTGGACTTGATTAGCTATTTCCTTTCCCATATTAGGGAAGTTTTCAACTATACTCTCTTCAGATATTTTCTCAGTCCCTTTATTTTTCTCTTCTTCTTCTGGGACCCCTATAATTCGAATGTTGGTGCGTTTAACGTTGTCCCAGAGGTCTCTGAGACTGTCCTCAATTCTTTTCATTCTTTTTTCTTTATTCTGATCTTCAGTAGTTATTTCCACTATTTTATCTTCCAGGTCAGTTATCCGTTCTTCTGCCTCAGTTATTCTGCTATTGATCCCTTCTAGAGTATTTTTAATTTCAGTTATTGTGTTGTTCATCGTTGCTTGTTTCCTCTTTAGTTCTTCTAGGTCCTTGTTAAATGTTTCTTGCATTTCCTCTATTCTATCTCCAAGGTTTTGGATCATCTTTACTATCACTATTCTGAATTGTTTTTCAGGTAGACTGCCTATTTCCTCTTCATTTGTTAGGTCTGGTGGGTTTTTATCTTGCTCCTTCATTTGCTGTTTTTCTGTCTTCTCATTTTGCTTATCTTACTGTGTTTTGGTCTCCTTTTTGCAGGCTGCAGGTTCGTAGTTCCCATTGTTTTTGGTGTCTGTCCCTAGTGGCTAAAGTTGGTTCAGTGAGTTGTGTAGGCTTCCTGATGGAGGGGACTAGTGCCTGTGTTCTGGTGGATGAGGCTGGATCTTGTCTTTCTGGTGGGCAGGTCCACGTCTGGTGGTGTGTTTTGGGTGTCTGTGGCCTTATTATGATTTTAGGCAGCCTCTCTGCTAATGGGTGAGGTTGTGTTCCTGTCTTGCTAGTTGTTTGGCATAGGGTGTCCAGCACTGTAGCTTGCTGGTCGTTGAGTGAAGCTGGGTGTTGGTGTTGAGACGGAGATCTCTGGGAGATTTTTGCCATTTGATATTATGTGGAGCTGGGAGGTCTCTTGTGGACCAGTGTCCTGAAGGTGGCTCTCCCACCTCAGAGGCACAGCACTGACTCCTGGCTGCAGCACCAAAGGCCTTTCATCCACATGGCTCAGAATAAAAGAGAGAAAAAGTAGAAAGAAGGAAAGAAAGAAAGAAAGAAAGAAAAGAAAATAAAGTAAGATAAAATAAAGTTATTAAAATAAAAAATAATTATTAAGAAAAAAAAATTTTTAAGTAAAAACAAACAAAAAAAAACGAACAGACAGAACCCTAGGACAAATGGTGAAAGCAAAGCTATACAGGCAAAATCTCACACAGAAGCATATACATACACACTTACAAAAAGAGGAAAAGGGGAAAAAATAATATATCTTGCTCTCAAAGTCCACCACCTCAATTTGGGATGATTCGTTGTCTATTCAGGTATTCCACAGATGCAGGGTATATCAAGTTGATTGTGGAGATTTAATCTGCTGCTCCTGAGGCTGCTGGGAGAAATTTCCCTTTCTCTTCTTTGTTCGCACAGCTCCCGGGGTTCAGCTTTGGATTTGGCCCCGCCTCTGCATGTAGGTCGCCGGAGGGCGTCTGTTCTTCGCTCAGACAGGACGGGGTTAAAGGAGCCGCTGATTCGGGGGCTCTGGCTCACTCAGGCCTGGGGGAGGGAGGGGCACGGAGTGCGGGGCGGGCCTGCGGCGGTAGAGGCCGGCGTGACGATGCACCAGCCTGAGGCGCACCGTGCGTTCTCCCGGGGAAATTGTCCCTGAATTACAGGACCCTGGCAGTGGCGGGCTGCACAGGCTCCTGGGAGGGGAGGTGTAGATAGTGACCTGTGCTCACACACAGGCTTCTTGGTGGCGGCAGCAGCAGGCTTAGCGTCTCATGCCCGTCTGTGGGGTCTGCGCTGTTAGCCGCGGCTCGCGCCTGTCTCTGGAGCTCCTTTAAGCAGCGCTCTTAATCCCCTCTCCTCGCGCACCAGGAAACAAAGAGGGAAGAAAAAGTCTCTTGCCTCTTCGGCAGGTCCAGACTTTTTCCCGGACTCCCTCCTGGCCAGCCGTGGTGCACTAACCCCTTCAGGCTGTGTTCACGCCACCAGTCCTCTCCCTGCGATCCGACCGAAGCCCGAGCCTCAGCTCCCAGCCCCCACTCCCGCCCCAGCGGGTGAGCAGACAAGCCTCTCGGGCTGGTGAGTGCCGGTCGGCACCGATCCTCTGTGCGGGAATCTCTCCGCTTTGCCCCCCGCACCGCTGTGGCTGCACTCTCCTCAGCAGCTCCGAAGCTTTCCCCCTCCACCACCCACAGTCTCCGTCCGCGAAGGGGTGTCCTCGTGTGCGGAGACCTTTCCTCCTTAAACGCTCCCTCCCATTGGTGCAGGTCCCGTCCCTATTCTTTTGTCTCTGTTTATTTTTCTTTTGCCCTACCCAGGTACGTGGGGAGTTTCTTGCCTTTGGGGAGGTCTGAGGTCTTCTGCCAGCATTCAGTGGGTTTTCTGTAGGAGCTGTTCCACGTGTAGATGTATTTCTGCTGTATCTGTGGAGAGGAAGTTGATCTCCGCTTCTTACTCTTCCTCCATCTTCCCCCTCTCCCGTTCACATCCTGTTTTAGTTGTAGGTATTTTTCTTATTGTTTTGTAGGAGCTCTTTATTATAACAGGAAAATAAAACTTATGCGTGATAAGAATTGCAAATTCCCTCCAGTTTATTTGTATTTTGACTTTCCTTATGGTAATATTTTTCATACTGAACTTTTTCATTTTTATATAGTTCAATTTATCAAACTTCTTTTCAAGCCTTCCAGGTTTCATATCATACTTAGAAAATTCTCCTACTCCAAGATGAAAATATCTCCATACTCCTTTCTACTTCTCTTTACTTCTTATAGTTAAGTCTTTGACCCACCTGAAATTTATTTGGTGTAAGGTATGAAGTATGGGTCCAACGTAGTTTATTTCCAGAGAGTTACCCAGTTTGTCCCAATGCCGTTGACTGATAAATTTATTTTTCCTCCTTTTATTTGAAATGCACCTTTATCATATACCAGAACGACAGTAAATGTCATATACTATGTCATATATAAGTTTTGGGGTCGAGTCCAGGACTTTATACTCTGTTCCACTGAGCTGCTTATCATATGCCAACACTGCACTGTGTAAATTGTTTTGACTTTAAATGTTTTAATAACTGGGTTGGTTTTCCCCTGTTATTTTTTATAATTATCCTGGCTCTTCTTGCTCGTTTATTTTTCATATTAACTTGTGAGGTATCTTAATTGGTCTCAAAAAAGTTCCTTACAGTATTTTTACTGAGATTGCCTTAAAGTAAGGAATGGTTTTTGTTTGTTTGTTTTTTAAACCTTTTGTTTTTGTTTTTTTGTCTTTTTAAAAAATAAATTTATTTATTTTAGGCTGCATTGGGTCTTCGTTGATACACGCGGGCTTTCTCTAGTTGTGGCGAGTGGGGGCTACTCTTTATTGTGGTGCGCTGGCTTCTTATTGCGGTGGCTTCTCTTGTTGTGGAGCATGGGCTCTGGGAGTGCGGGCTTCAGTAGTTGTGGCTTGCGGGCTCTGAAGCGCAGGCTTAGTAGTTGTGGCGCACGGGCTTAGCTGATCTGCAGCATGTGGGATCTTCCTGGACCAGGGCTCGAACCCATGTCCCCTGCATTGGCAGGTGGATTCTTAACCACTGCGCCACCAGGGAAGTCCAAGTAAGGAAAGTTTACATGACTCCAATGTTGAGTCTTTTTACTCAAAAGCAGAATATGCCTTTCCATTTGTCCACATTCTCTTTTGTATCCCTCAGTGGTGTTTTAAGTTTTTCTTTAAATAGAACTTCCGTATTTCTTTTCAGCTTATTTTTTCAGTTACAATGCAAGTAAGGTCTTCCGTTACATCCTGTAATTGATTATTGTTTTTTATTTAAAAGATTGGTTTTTCAAAATAAATTTATTTACTTATTTATTGATTTTCAGCTGTGTTGGGTCTTTGTTGCTGTGCATGGGCTTTCTCTAGTGGCAAGCGGGGACTACTCTTCTTTGCAGTGCATGGGCTGCATTTCTCATTGCGGTAGCTTCTCTTTGTCGCAGAGCATGGGCCCTAGGCACGCAGGCTTCAGTAGTTGTGGCCAACGGGCTCAGTAGTTGTGGCGCACGGGCTTAGTTGCTCCGTGGCATGTGGGATCTTCTCGGACCAGGGATCGAATCCTTGTCCCCTGCATTGGCAGGTGGATTCTTAACCACTGCATCACCAGGAAAGTCCCAAAGGACTGTTTGATTCTCTTGGGTTTTTTGTTTTTGTTTTTTACCAAGCCAAATTACTTCCCATATTGTTTGACATCATTTTTCATGTGACTCAGACTTTCTAGGTATAGCATTACCTCATCTGCAGATAGTCATGGTTAGCTCTTCTCTTAAAATATATATATATACCTCTAGTTTCTCTTATCTAACTGAATTAGTAAGTACCTGCAGAATAATGTTAAATAATTGCAGTGTTACTAGACATCCTTGCCTTGTTTCCGATTTTAATGGAAATGTGTATTGTTTCTCCATTAAGCTCAATTCTGGCTCTTAGACTGTGATAGATATATTTAACCATTTTAAGAAAGTATCCACCTATTGCTAGTTTACTGCATCTTTACCAAGAATGGATATTGAATTTTATCAAATGCCTTCTTAGTTCCTGTTGGAAAGATAATATTAATTTTCTCCTATCATAATAATAGATTCCCAAATATTGAATGGTCCTTGCATTCCTGGAATTCCTAATTGTTAATGTTGTTCTTTTAATGTGCTACTGAAATCTGTTTGCTAATATTTATGTTGGATTGCTGTATTGATATTCATAAGTGAGACTGCTCTATAGTTTTCTAGTACAATAATTGTATATTTTTATCAGTGTTATCTTAGCTTCATTTAAATAATTTGGATACTTTATTTCTCTTTCTTTATTCTGGAACAGTTTAAATAGCATTAGAGTCATCTGAATCTTTCATAAAATTCCTCTTTTTTTTTTCGATTCCTTGCTTTACCAACTTTTTCAGTTAATCAACCATCTGTTGGTCACAGCTGCCTCAGAAAAAAATGTTTTTAGGGCTTCCCTGGTGGCACAGTGGTTGAGAGTCCGCCTGCCCATGCAGGGACGCGGGTTCGTGCCCCAGTCCGGGAGGATCCCACATGCCACGGAGCGGCTGGGCCCGTGAGCCATGGCCGCTGAGCCTGTGCATCCGGAACCCGTGCTCCACAGCGGGAGAGGCCACAACAGTGAGAGGCCCACGTACTGAAAAAAAAAAAAAAAAGTTTTTATTATTTCTAAGTTTTATAAACACACATTACCCTCATAAACATAAGGATATAAAAATATCATTAAAATAAGGAAATAACCATAGAAATGTGAAAATGTCTATATGCAAAATTTTTCAATACAGTGTTACTTATAATACAGGCAAAAGATGAAGCAACTTAAAGGCTAAATGTTCACAGGGGACTGGTTAAATTATGGTGTTTTCTACATAGTAAAATACACTGCAGCTATTAAAAATGATGTTTTGGTATGGGAAAATAAGACTTTCTTTTTTTATTGATGTATAGTTGATTTACAATATTTTATTAGTTTCAGATGTGTAACATAGTGATTCAGTTATATTTTTTTTTGCAGATTATGTTTCATTATGGGTTATTACAAGATATTGAATATAATTCCCTGTGCTATACAGTAAATTCTTGTTGCTTATCTACTTTACGTGTAGTAGTTTTTATCTGTTAACACCGTGCCCGTAATTTGTCCCTCCCCCACCCTTTGGCAACCATAAGTTTGTTTTCTATGTCTGTGAGTCTGTTTCTGTTTTGTATATAGATTCATTTCTATTACTTGTTAGATTCTACATATAAGTGATATCATATGATATTTGTCTTTCTCTGTCTGACTTCACTTAGCATGATAATCTTTAGGTCCATCCATGTTGCTGCAAATGGCAATATTCCATTCTTTTTATGGCTGAGTAATATTCCATTGTATATAAATACCACATCTTATTAAGCCTGTTGTCTCTTGATAAGCACTTGGGTTGCTTCTATGTCTTCGCTTTTCTCAGTAGTGCTGCTGTGAACATCCGGGCACATGTATCTTTTTGAATTAGCGTTTTTGTTCTTCCTGGATATATACCCAGGAGTGTATTGCTGGATCATATGGTAGCTCTAATTTTATTTTAAGGAACCTCCATATTGTTTTCCATAGTGACTGTACCAATTTACATTCCCAGTATAAGAGGGCTCCCTTTTCTCCACACCCTGTCCAGCATTTATTATTTGTAGACTTTTTGATGATGGCTATTCTGACAGGTGTGAGGTGATAACTCGTAGTATTGATTTGCATTTCTCTAATAATTACTGATGTTGAACATCTTTTCATATGCCTATTGGCCATCTGTATGTCTTCTTTGGAGAAATGTCTTTTTAGCTCTTCTGCCCATTTTTTGATTGGGTTGTTTGTTTTTTCAATATTGATTTGTATGAGCTGTTTGTATATTTTGTATATTAATCCCATGTCAGTCACATTGCTTGCAAATATTTTCTCCCAGTTTGTAGGTTGTCTTTTCATTTTGCTCATGGTTTCCTTTGCTATGCAAAAGCTTTTAAGTTTGATTAGGTCCCATTTGTTTATTTTTCCTTTTATTTCTTTTGCCTTGGGAGACTGATCTAAGAAAATCTTGCTACAATTTATGTCACAGAATGTTTTGCCTATGTTCTCTTCCAGGATTTTTATGGTATCATGTCTTATAGTTAAGTCTTTAAGCCATTTTGAGTTTATTTTTGTATATGGTGTGAGGAAGTGTTCTAATTTCATTGATTTACATGAAGTTGTCCAGCTTTCCCACTTGTTGAAGAGACTGCCTTTTCTCCATTGTATATTCTTGCATCCTTTGTTCTAGATTAATTGACCATAGATGTGTGGGTTTATTTCTGGGCTCTCTATTTTGTTCCATTGATCTATATGTCTGTTTTTGTGCCAATACCATGCTGTTTTGATTATTGTAGCTTTGTAGTGTAGTGTGAAGTCTAGAAGGGTCATGCCTCCAGCTTCATTCTTTTTCCTCAGGATAAGACTTTCTTTTTTATATGTTCCTGATTGTCTGAAGCTTTTACAGTAAGAAATTGTTACTTTTATAATCAATAATATATCATTTTAAAATTAAAATTAAAATGATGGCATAATTGTGTATTTATTAACATGGAAAAATGTTCACAATAGATGGTGATGCATGTTTCAGAGCAATATGATCTCATTTTTGTAATCTGTGTTTCTATAGTTGTCAAAAAAACATTTGGAAGTGGTTTTCTTGGGCTAATTGAATTTTGGATGTTTTTCATTTTTGTTTATATCTATTTTCCAGTTTTTCTAGGGTACTTATGAATTATAGCTGAATGGCTGGGCAAATAGATAAATAGATGGATGAAAAGCCATATTTCAGGATTAAACAAGAATCTTTTTATAATTAACTGGATGGAAGGTCAGGAATGCTACCTGGCTCCAGTCCACCCAAATAAGAAGTCTCCCAGTACAAACCACTGGTGAAAAGAAGAAAGTATTGTCTAGTTCCCCTCCATACTTCAGGCCAGAGATTAAAAATTGTGCACCCACCATCTGGCTGGGCTGCCTAGTATCACAGACTTGAGTTTCCTGGCCTGCGTCAGTACGAGGTGGTGCAGGGAGAGAAGAGATGTCTTTAGGGACAAGAATATGTAAACCACATCCTACATAATGGGCACAAACCTTAAATGTCCTCCACCCTTCAAGGGAAGGGTCAACTAAGTGGGTGAATGCTGTAAACCATTGGTTCTCTAAGTTTGGTCCCAGACCAGCAGCACCAGCATCACCTGGAAACTTGTGGGAAATGCACATTCCCAGGCCCCACCCTAGACTAGCTGAACTATAAGCTCTGAGAGTGCATACCAGCAATCTGTGTTTAATAGACCCCCAGGTGATTCTGAGGCCTTCCAACCACTTCTGTAAATATTCCCAATCCAAGATGATTTCTGAGGCAGGGTGATGTAACTGCTGAGGGGAAAGAAAAGTCTCCGCCTTTCTAAAATATCTTGGAGAACATTACTTGTTCCTAGAAAATTTCCAGAAAAGTTTAAAGTCAATACATTCACAATACGTTGAAGAAGATTCCTGAGTTTCATGGAACTATTTCCCGTGTTAATCAAGTCTTTAACATTTGTCTGAGTATATATAGAGTAGGATCCTAGAATAACAGAATGTCACAACTGCTTAGACCTCAGAGATCTTTCTGAAACAGCCCCCTTGTTTTCACAATTGAAGATGCTGTGCTGAGAGAGGTGACTTGGCAAACGGCAAAGTACAAAAGATAAATGCAGGCTTGTTTGGATTTGTTCCCAATAGACCCTAAGAAACCCAAAACCATGGTTACTTAATAATGTACCAAAGTGTCACTCATAACTGACAAATGAAGAAGTTCTGGAAGAAGCCACAGATGCTGCAGGAATAAGATATTCCCCTCTCCAGAGCAGTGACAACAATCTCTAGACAAAACTGACAAAATTCATTCACACAAACTTTCTCACTGAGGATGAATTTCAGTTAACGACAAAACAACATGAATCCCAAATCTCTCCTGGAAATGCTAGGGTGAACAGTATAACTCAAATATTTCCTTCCTGAGTAATTTCACATTAACTCTTTCCTAAAATGCATTTTTCTAGAGCAACCTCTAAAGTAAACATATGCTGGGGAATTCCCTGGTGGTCCAGTGGTTAAGACCACATTTCCAGTACAGGGGGTGAGGGTTCAATTCCTGGTCAGGGAACTAAGATCCCACATGCCGCGAAGCACGGACAAAAATTTTAATAAATAAAAAATAAAAATAAATAAAATAAACATATGCTCTTCAAGGATGCTAGAAAGCACTGGGTTACATTTAATACTTCTTGAATTTATAAGAATCTTATCTCAGGCAAGGTTTCTTACTTTATTTAAAGCTGTATTTCAACAAATACCAGAGACATAGCCGGTAGATAATTATTCAAAACAAGTAAGTCCATGGACAAGGCTTAGGTCATTGTGTTGTTCTATAAAAATGTTTTGCTATTGTTATAATAGTACTTCTATATAGGGTTTTTTGAGTTTATGGTTTAACTCCTCCGTGGAGCTTGGACTTTTGTGTATGTTCAAATAAAAAGAAAGTATAATCATTTTGGAATCAGAGTACTGGAAATAAGCATTAGTAAGTCAGTATGTTTTTACATACAAATTACTTTGCTGATCACTGGAAGTACAGCCAGACAAGGTTTTAACACATAGTCCCTGCTCTTAAATAGCTTCATTACCAACAAAACATTTATCAGACTCATATAGGCAGAATTGAAAGCTAAGAAAGTTGAAATTAGGGACTTCCCTGGTGGTCTAGTGGTTAAGAGTCCACGATTCCACTGCAGGGGGTGTGGGTTCGATCCCTGGTCGGGGAACTGAGATCCTGCATGCTGCGTGGTGCACCCCAAAATTTTTTTTTTTTTTTAAAAAAGGAAGTTGGAAACAGATTTAAAACTTTAGTGGTCATGTTTTTGTCATTAGATGTCCTTTCACCCTCATTTTAATAACATATTTTCTTCTGAGAGCAATCTTCTATCCTCTCCAGCAGGGACAGATCCAGGTTTTGTGAAGCTTGAAGTTTATGCAATTTGCAGAAACCACTTTAGAGGATAAAAATTATGAATACAAAATTACTTAGAGTAAGAAAAGATATCACAATACCTTACGATTTTCAAAAAGCTGACTAATACAGGACTTCCCCGGTGGTCCAGTGGTTAAGAATCCACCTGCCAACGCAGGGGACATGGGTTCTATCCCTGGTCCAGGAAGATCCCACATGCCACGGAGCAACTAAGCCCGTGTGCCGCAACCATTGAGCCCACACTCTAGAGCCCACAAGCCACAACTACTGAGCCCGTGCGCCGCAACTACTGAAGCCCATGCACTCTGGGGACTATGTGCCGCAACTACTGAGCCCACGTGCTGCAACTGCTGAAGCCCGTGCGCCTAGAGCCTGTGCTCCGCAACAAGAGAAGCCACCGCAATGAGAGGCCTGTGCACCGCGACGAAGAGTAGCCCCCACTTGCTGCAACTAGAGAAAGCCCGTGCACAGCAAAGAAGACCCAGCACAGCCAAAAAATTAAAAATATAAAAATTTTTTTAAATAAATAAATAAAGCTGACTAAAAAAAACCTCACAAAATCTGGAAACCAACCTAATGTTTTTTCCTGAATGTTCTGACACTCTCTAAAATTCTTTTCTCTTCATGACATTGTTTGCGGGACCAAACCTTACCTGAAGCCAACTATCTCTGGACTTTTCTGTTACATAAACTGACATTTCTCTTTATTGTTTAAGCTACTTTGAGTTATTTGCAACATAGAATCCAGAATCCTAATTCATACAAAGATATATGGAAAGCTCATAATAAGCTTTAAGGATAGATGGACCTCAGCTGAGGAAGAAAAGCACTGGAGGATTTATCCCAGCTTGCAAAATATAGGTTTGTGCAGTCACAAAGAAATTCCCTGTGTCGACTGAAAAAAAATGCACAACCTAAAAGTTGAGAATTATGTTTTATTTGGCAGACTTTCTGAGGACTTCAAGCCCAGGAGGCAGCCTCTGAGAATAGCTCTGAGGGAACTGCTCTGAAGAGGTAAAGGAGGAGCCAGGATATATAGGGGGTTTTGCCAGAAAGACCAGGTAGTTGGTACATCAAAATATTACCATTAATTAAAGAAAACTAGAAATCTCAAGTTAATGAATTTAGTATTTTTCTATATATGGGAAGATGCAAGAGTCTGGGCTCACTGAAATCATTCCTTTGATATGCATTTACCTGTCTAGGCCAGTATCCTGTTCTTTCCCATCCTGAGTCCCCTCAAGGTGCACCGTTGGGGGCGGCTGCAGTGGCTGAGGCAATAGGCAGCCCATTTGTCTTCTTCTTGAGTTCCCTCATGGCTCACTGTCAGGGTGGCTGTAGTGGCTTGATGGCTGCAACATCCTTTGTTTACTGATATGGCTGGTAACATCTTTCACTCACACCTCCAATTGCAGAAGGAACTTAGAATCGCTTAATTTTTAGCACTGTGTGATAAATATAATTGAGTCACAGAAGAATATGGGAAAATAAAAACATTTGTTAGGTCAGAATAAAACAAAAAGATTATTACTGCCTTTACTAAGTGTTCAGCAATTAGCCCTTAATGGGAAATGGTTACATGGCTCCTTTGATGTGATTGCCTAAAATTAATCATTACCTAGAACTTCTTTGTTTCCAGTAGAATAAAGAAATAATTAACCTGTATAAAGATGAAAAAAGGTGGAGAAAAGTTTAATTAGCTAAAAACTGTATTTACTTAAAATCCATTAAGAAAGGGCATTTGAAAGAAGTAAATGGAAATAGTAGCATGCAATAAACATCAAGTGATGTAGCTTTGAGACGTAAACGTGCCATGGGAAAACAACAATAGATCTGAGATAGAAAATTCTGTACAACTTTCTGTAGTGTGGAGAAACAAATGGTCATTTTGAAAGTGTGTGAGCTCAGTGTGGTTCTCTTTGGAATAATGACAGAAAGAAGCCAAAACAATAATTGCATTTGGAAGAGAATTGATTTAGAACAGAATCCTGCTATGATTGATTGTTTTATTTTTGCCAGCTAAGGAGCAGAAAAGGCCAAGCCCACAAGGCCAAGCCCACTACGCTTTAGCGTATCTTTTACAATTGTGGTTTATTCAATGATGACCTCTCAGGATTTATCTGGAACCATAAGAGAGGAAAGAGGCAGGACGACTTTGATCTTGGGGGTGGGCTGCAGTGTGTGGTGGCTTGAAGTGAGCTCTAAGCTCCCTGAGTGGGAATTGAACCTGGACCATGGCGGTGAGAGCACCAAATCCTCACCATTAGACCACCCAGGGACTAGTGGCTAGAAGTAGGGCCCTGGCTCTTGTCTTCTTTGAAAAAAAGAATTTTAGCAAAGAGACGGAGAATAGTGAAACAGGTAAAGTGTTTATTAAGAGACAGGTACATGCAGATAGGCACAAAGGCAGGCTCGGAGAGAGAGTTGCACCTTTCGGGTGGCTTAAATCACATATATGGAGGCAGTTTCCCAGGGTTCCTCTGACCAGTCATCTTGCTTTGTCTGGCTCTGGGTCCATATTTAGTCTGACTCAGGGCCTTTCCCTGTGTGCACGTGCGTCTTTTAGCCAAGATGGATTCCAGCACTAGGGTCTCTGAGAGGTTGGCAGAACATATTATGGGCTAGCGCCCCCTCTCCTGAGGAACTTTGCTGCACATGTACAGTCTGGGAGGTCTTCTTGACCCCAAGAATGAGAACTATGTGGCCTCTTTATCTTTTACCTAAGCAGGGCTTAGCCCATCTCTGTTCCTGCCATTTCCATTATCTTGAATTGTCCGCAGGAGACAAAGTCAAGCTGCTTATCCTATTCCTGTTATTATCTTTGTCTCAAAGCACAAACAGGAGGCTAATTGTAAATGTCTAACCTGAGGCCCATCTATCTCCTTCCTCAAATTGAGAGGCTTACAAAAACAGTTAATATTTTGGATGGATTTTCATTATAGTTTGACAAAACACCTTCCCTAGTTGCTGCTCATAATGGAAAAATAGGTTCCGTGACAGAATCATGGCACTGTTGCTGGGACCTCAGAGAACAACTCATCCAGGATACTCTTTGCCCATAAATTAAGGGACTTGTTGAAGACCACACCATCAAGCTGATGGCAGAGTGGGCAGCAACTAATTCTGCATAACAGGTAAAAAGGAGAGCCGAGTCTAAGGAGGAATGTTTGTGTCTGTTCCAAGTTGTAAAATGTATGCCTCCCATCTCCCTGCCTTTGCATTCGTCAGTTCTCACAACCTTCCTTCCCTGCACCTACTCTCACCAGATACCTGAAACCATCCCTTTGTCCCCCATTTACTTCACTGCTAAAATTGAGACTTATTCTTACAGAAAATTATACTTCCATAGGTTATATGATCCATGAGGGATCTCTTCCACAATCACATCCTGACCTCCTGGTCTGGTGTGGGCTCTCAGTCAGTGTTTGTTGAATGAATTCAGTGCCACAGAAGGTAACAACTGCTCAGTAAAGGCCCACCCCACATCTCCCCACCCCTCCACCCGCTGCTCAGCTGGCCTTAAACTTCTTTGGTTTTCTAAGACGGCTTACCAGCCTGCCTGGTTGGTAGGCATGATGGTCTTGCAAATTCACTTATCTTTAATGGCACAATTTGACCAGCTGTCCTCCATTATAGGCAAAACTTCTCCCTCACCTCTTGTGTGACTGCCTTCAAGCAACCAGCCCTCAGTCCCAGCTCTTACTCTTATTGCACTGAGAACATAGCAGAGAAAAATTAGAGAACTTTCACCCACGGCACCACATCTAACCTCTCTTCCGCTTTTACCCCTGCTTTTCCACCACGTGAAAGATAAACTGTTCTAACTCAGGCAGCCCAGCAATGTGTGTGTTGGGTGCCCACCTCCTCTCACCTACTCAGGAACATCAATCTTGCAGTTACCTCCTCTCTCTTCTGCATTCCCCTCTCTTCTTGGGATCTCCCACTGGCATACAAGAAGGTTGTGATATCTTTTTTTTTTCGTTTTTTTTGCTGTACGCGGGCCTCTCACTGCTGTGGCCTCTCCCGTTGTGGAGCACAGGCTCCGGACGCGCAGGCTCAGCGGCCATGGCTCACGGGCCCAGCCACTCAGCGGCATGTGGGATCTTCCCAGACCGGGGCACGAACCCGTGTCCCCTGCATCGGCAGGCGGACTCTCAACCACTGCGCCACCGGGGAAGCCCAGGTTGTGATATCTTGATCTTAGCATCCTCACTTGATTCCATATCAGGTTAATGTCCCTTTTTTCCTCCTCCCTTTTAAGGCAGAATTCCTCAAAAGACTGATTATAAAATCAGTCTTCAATTCTTCTCCTCCAATTCTCTCTTGATAACAGTCCTGTCAGGCTTTTGCCCACATCAGAGAGCTCCATGCTGTCAATTCCTATAGTCGATTGTAAGTCCTTATGTTACTACTGGATCTGTCAGCAGCATTTATCAAACTGGAAACCAGGTCTCCTTCTGTCTTGATGGCTATATCTTCTCGGTATCCTTCTCTGGATCTTATTCCTCTTTCCACTTTCTAACGCTGGAATGCTCTAAGAAGAGCCATGAACCCCTTCTGTCTCTGCACTCACTCCCTCTTGGTCTCATGGTTTTAGATACCATCCTTATGCTGATGACTCCTAAGTCAGTATCTCTGGCACTGAGCTTTTCCCTGATCTCCAGTTTCTTGACATCTCCACTGGGAAGTCTGATGGGCACTTAACCTTAATATTTCCAAAACAGATTTCATGATATTGATCTTGTTCCTAAAACTGCTCATCCCCCAGTGACCCGTATCTTAGTGGATGGTACCTTTAATCTCTTAGTTGTTTAGGCTCCAAACTTTGGAATCTTCTTTGACTCTTCTTTTCCCCTCACATGCTATGTCTAAGCATTGGCAGGTCATGTTACCTTTACCTCCGAAATGTATCTCATTTCAAACACTTGTCACCACTATCCTTGCCACCACTAAGCCACTTAACCCCTCATCTGGACTATTTCAGTGGCCTCCCAACCAGTCTCCCTGCTTTTGTTCTTGGTCCCTAACCCAAGTCTACTCTCAACACAACAGCCAATATGATCCTTTGAAAATATGAGAACTGCTACCTTCAAGAAACTCTCACAAGAGGACATGGACTAGAAACTTTATTGTTTGTAATAGAGAAAAATTGGAAACAACCTGTCAATGGATAAAGAAATTTTGGTCATGAGTATATGTATGCATGCACACGCAAAGGCACACACATACTTACATATGTATGTTTTCTTCTGGCATTTTAAGGTTTGCTGGTTGGTTTGTGTTTCTCTCTTATATACAAAGCTTCATTGGAAATTTTCATCAGTATAAAGAGTGAGAGAAGGATACTACATTCTTCCAAATGATTGACAATTGTTTCAAACCTATCTACTGACTAATCCACTTTTTCTCCACTGATCAAGTGCTACCTTTATTATATACAACATTTCTCCTGTTACTATTTTAATTATTACCCCCGTCAGCAAGTTTTTAAAACCCAAGTTAATTACTAGTTCAAATTTTTTTCCTTGGATTTGTGCTACACACTTATAAAAAAATTATTGGCCCAAACACACTTACAAAAAAAAATTATTGGCCCAAACCAAACCATATGTATATACAATGCATCAATTATGTATTAATTTGTTTTAATAAAAAATGTGTCCCAAACTGTAAAGATATTTGAGCGTAAATATTGGCCTTTTCCTTAAAAAAAAAAAAAAAAATGCAGGGGAGATCCTCTGTTTCTTTGATAGATAGCCATGTTATTAATCCTAGAAACTGTGCCCACCCTGCTTATTGCTGCCTACATGCTTTCCGCCCAGCACTGTGGGTATGTGATCCTGTGTTTAACAAGCACTCATCTGGATTTATACAGTCATCTTGTATGAAACTGCCTGAGAACCAGCATGTGGTTCGGATTGTTCATCTCCCATTTAAATGCTGCTGCATAGCACTGCCCAGCTGGGAGCGAGGCTTAGTGCTCACAAGAGGTACATTTAAGGGTTGAAAAGGACTTGGAAAATTTCAGGTTTATTGGGTTCTGAGCACTTCTCTTCTTCCCCAATATATTCAGAAGGCAAAGTCTTCCTTTATTTCTTCCACCTCTCCAAGTAGGAAAGTTCTATCTATGTTCTGTGGTGCAATTGCACTGCAGAGAAACAATTTGTACCTTCCATACAATTAATCTGTAACTATAATGGTAACAGGAAGAGGATAGTGGCAATCCTGGGATAAAAAATAACTACAGACTTCCGTTTCTGGTAGTATTGCAGACTTGATTCCCCGGACAACCCTCCCGCTACAAAACAACTAAAAATGCTAAATGACATTATTTAAATGTTTTAATTTATCTAAATTTAAACGTATAACAAAATGTTAAATTCGAAGTTTGAGTAAGATGCCGAGATATAACTATCAGACATATAAAGCAAGTTATGAGACAGACCAAGATGAAGATGTTCAACACAGCGGGCCAAGAATACAACCCACACTGAAGGCATAAAACAGTCCAGTGACTCTCCACCTGGAACTCCACTGAGTGGGCTGGTGGATAGGGTTCCTTGTCAAGAGTGGCTACTACGTTGAGAGGGGCAATGGCACCTTCTCACAACCCTAGTAAGAGGAGCTTCCAGGAAACCTCGCAGAGAGCTTGATATGGGTCCCCTGAAATTGTGAGACACAGAGGCAAGTAATATAGGGCTGGGGAAGCTCCAGGCAGAGGCTGTGGTTTTTGGTGTGGGGCAACAGGGCAGGAAAGGGGGGTGCTCTTGCATACTGATGAACCTGCTTTCTAAAGTTTATATGGAAATGCAAAGCACCTAGAAGAGCCAAATTCTTTGCAAAAAAAAAAAAGAAAGAAAAGGAAGAAAGTTGGAGGAGTTGCAACTTTCTTTAAGAATTATTTATATAGCTACAGGAATTTAATAATTATTATATAGCTACAGTAATTAAGACAGTGTACATTGGTTTAAAGGTAGACAGTGCAACTGAACAGAAAGTTCAGAAATAGACTCACGTATATATGGTCAGTTGTCTTTTGACAAAGATCCCAGGGCAATTCAGTGGGCAGAGGATGGTATTTTCAACAACTGGTGATAGAATAGTTGGATTAGTCATACGAAAAAAAAGAAAAGAAAAAGAAAGACCTTTACCTTACACCATCTATAAAAATTAACTTCAAAGGCCAGAAACTATCAAACTCTTAGAGGAAGACATAGGCAGAACACTCTATGACATAAATCACAGCAAGATCCTTTCTGACCCACCTCCTAGAGAAATGGAAATAAAAACAAAAATAAACAAATGGGACCTAATGAAACTTCAAAGCTTTTGTGCAGCAAAGGAAACCATAAACAAGACCAAAAGACAACCCTCAGAATGGGAGAAAATATTTGCAAACAAAGCAACTGACAAAGGATTAATCTCCAAAATTTACAAGCAGCTCATGCAGCTCAATAACAAAAAAACAAACAACCCAATCCAAAAATGGGCAGAAGACCTAAATAGACATTTCTCCAAAGAAGATATACAGACTGCCAATAAACACATGAAAGAATGCTCAACATCATTAATCATTAGAGAAATGCAAATCAAAACTACAATGAGATATCATCTCACACCAGTCAGAATGGCCATCATCAAAAAATCTAGAAACAATAAATGCTGGAGAGGGTGTGGAGAAAAGGGAACGCTCTTGCAGTGCTGGTGGGAATGTGAATTGGTTCAGCCACTATGGAGAACAGTATGGAGGTTCCTTAAAAAACTACAAATAGAACTACCATATGACCCAGCAATCCCACTACTGGGCATATACCCTGAGAAAACCAAAATTCATAAAGAGTCATGTACCAAAATGTTCATTGCGGCTCTATCTACAATAGCCCGGAGATGGAAACAACCTAAGTGCCCATCATCGGATGAATGGATAAAGAAGTTGTGGCACATGTATACAATGGAATATTACTCAGCCATAAAAAGAAACGAAATTGAGCTATTTGTAATGAGGTGGGTAGACCCTAGAGTCTGTCATACAGAGTGAAGCAAGTCAGAAAGAAAAAGACAAATACCGTATGCTAACACATATATATGGAATTTAAGAAAAAAAAATGTCATTAAGAACCTAGGGGTAAGACAGGAATAAAGACGCAGACCTACTGGAGAACGGACTTGAGGATATGGGGAGGGGGAAGGGTGAGCTGTGACAGGGCGAGAGAGAGGCATGGACATATACACACTAACAAACGTAAGGTAAATAGCTAGTGGGAAGCAGCCGCATAGCACAGGGATATTGGCTCAGTGCTTTGTGACCACCTAGAGGGGTGGGATAGGGAGGGTGGGAGGGAGGGAGACGCAAGAGGGAAGACATATGGGAACATATGTATATGTATAACTGATTCACTTTGTTATAAAGCAGAAACTAACACACCATTGTAAAGCAATTATACCCCAATAAAGATGTTAAAAATTTTAAAAAATTAAAATAAAATTAACTTCAAATAGATTAAAGACCTAAACATGGGCTTCCCTGGTGGTGCAGTGGTTGAGAGTCCGCCTGCCGATGCAGGGGACACGGGTTCGTGCCCCAGTCTGGGAAGATCCCACATGCTGCGCAGCGGCTGGGCCCATGAGCCATGGCCGCTGAGCCTGCGCGTCTGGAGCCTGTGCTCCACAACGGGAGAGGCCACAACAGTGAGAGGCCCGTGTACCACACACACACAAAAAAGACCTAAACATGAGAGTTAAAATTATAAAAATTCTAAAAGATAACTGTACTATTTATCTATTGCAGAGTAACAATATTACTACCAACTTAGTGACTTAAAATAACACACATTTTGTTTGTGACTCAGAATAACAAAATGTGGTCAGGACTCCAGGAGTGGGTAGGTGACATCTCAGCTTAGGGTCTCACAAGACTGCAGTCAAGATGTCAGCCAGGCTGTGATCCCATTCATGGCTTCACTGGGGACATTTATTGACAGAATTCACTTTCTTGTAGGACTGAGGATTTCATATCTTGCTAGCTATTGGCCAGAGGCCGCCCTCAGCTGCTAGATGCTGCCCATAGTTCCTTACCACATGGGGTTTCACAACATGACCATTTGCTTCCTCAAAGCCAGAAAGAGACCCTAGCAAAATGGATGCTAAAGTCTTAAGTAACATAGTCATATAATCACACATACTCGTGTACATCCCATCAGCTTTGCCATATTCTATTGGTTAGAAGCAAGCCGCAGGTCCTGCCCGCACTCAAGGCCAAAAGCAATAGCAAAAGCAATTGAAGAATGTACATAGCTTTTCTGCATTGATGGGGAAAAATGTACACGACCATACAGATCCTTTGTTTGTTTAAAAGATCGTTCTACATAGATACTCCTTGTATACTCCATTGTATGGTGGCTTCTTTTCCATGTATGTTTTTAATCCCCTATTTAGGCCGTAAATTCCTGAAGAATGGAGAATATCTTACACTTTATAAGTCCCAGGGAGCCTGGCAGCAGTGTCTCGCATGTATTAAGTACTCAAGAAAAATTTGGCTAGAGAGTCAAGTTGGCACAGTGGAAAACATGCAGGCTTATGGAATCAGGGGAAGATTACTTCAAATCCCAGCTCTGCCATTTACTAACTGGATAAACACAAACAGTTACTTAATATCTCCAAGCCTCTGTTTCCCTATATAACCTCATAGTTTTGAGTCAAAATGAGATAATGTGTACAAACTGCCGCCACGTTTGCTAAATGATAGCAGTTATTGTTGTTTGTATATGTGGATAACTATAAAATGTTAAAAATTTTAATATCAAAATTTAAACTCAGGTTTCTGTGATGAATATTTCTTTGCATCTGTGAAAACATTGGGGTTCCTTTCAACTGCTGCTCCCCTTGTGTAAGGACAGTCTCACCCAGATGTACACGCTCTCAAGTGCCCTAGAAATGACTCTTTTTGCCAAACACCTCCTGTAAACCATCTTTTCCCTTGAACAAACTTTCCCAAATGTATCTGATCATTACTATATAAAATACAGCAGGGTGTGTCTTCTAAGTTCTAGTTGTAATAATACTTTTGCCGCAAGAGGGCACAGTGTGACTGTGTATACTGCACAAAACAATTTACAATCCTAAAAGTTAATATTACAAGGCAGGATAAACTGTGCTCCAGTAACTTTTCATTTGAAGACTGTTTTTTTGTATATTTGAATTAATTTTATTCTTTAAAGCAAGAATAATTGAAAGCAAGAAATTTCCACCGTTTCCTTCTGGAAGATCTTTTCCAAGGCTATAACTGGTTAAGCGCAAACTTAGCATCATTCTTCTCTGTTTAAAATACTGCAATTCATCTCCTTTCTGGGAGTCATTTCCTGTAGGTCCTTAAGAGGCCTTCTAGCTCCAAATTACATTCCCAGTTCTTGGTATGTTTCCTGCAGGCCATCAAGTTCACGGGTTTTATTATAGCCTTGCAAATTAGTAGAAAAATATTTACTAGCCCATAAACATTTTATCAATCTTACTTGCTCCTGGGGTCAGACTGGTAACAAAATAGCTGAAAGCACTGTTATGAATAACTTACTCAGCTATGAAACTAATCATTGTCATGCAAACAGTTTCTAACTATTTATTTTCTCCTGGCGAAGAGTGTGCATGTACACTGGATGTGGGCATAAATGTAACGAAATAAACCTGTTGTGCAACACCACATGCAACCTGTGGCATGCATGGCAAGCATGACACACACAGGCAGATTTCACTGACAGATGGAAGTCACTCTCCTGTGAGAAGTTGCACTGGCCCCTGCTCAAGTGAATTACTGGCCAGAATGTGCTTGTTCCCTCCTCCTTCTTGCCCCTCTGCTCTCCCTAACCTCCCCTGGATGCCCAGTGGGAGAGTGGGCAGAACGTTGGCACATGATCTTACAAAGATTTCTGATGTCTGGACTGAAATGGATGCCTCCGCACTCAGGAAGTTGGTGCCTGTGTGGCGTGTTGCAGTGGTCCAAGTCACTGTCTACTTTTCCCCCTTTGCAGAGTCACATGTGTTTCTTTGTGGTTGCCAGGCCCATTTCAATTTAAACTTCATGTTCCATGCCAGCCTAATGTGGCTAAGGGTAAATGCCCTTACCCCTATATTTTGGGAATGCCTGCCCCTTTCTGTAAGTGTAGCTGTGGTTCATCATCCTTCTCTTTCATACCAATTATGGCTCTGCCCACCACATAGAACAAGGTGGCAGATAAACCACGCAATTACTAATAATGGAAGCAGGTATACCACAAAAGAGAAGCAGCCCGCAGTAAGCAAGAGGGCAGGTAAGGACAGCAATGCAGAAGGAGCAGATTCTTTATCAACCACTGGCACTTCTCCCCTCTTAGTTCAAGCCTCTGAGAAATCAATGGGAATCTGACTGACACCATTATTGTGTGTTTGCTCCTTATTTGAACCCTGCCCCATAAGCAAAGGGAGCTGGTGAGGTCAGTGGAGAGGTGACAGCAGGAGGATAGGGTGGCTGAAGTCAGGATTCCTGGTGGTTCCTAGGCCTGGGCTGCCAAGCAGAATGTGAGGATGCCAGCAACGTGAACTTCACGACAGATTTCAGAACCAGTTTCCCAGTGGATGTACTGAGAGAGCTTAAGAGTTGTCCCGTGAAAATAGAGTTTCATAAAGTTTCCTTAGTACAGGACTTCTCAGAGTCTTTAATATATCAAACTTTATCTCCCAAAGAGGGATATTATTTATTACAAATCCTGTTTTTGAAATAATGTCATACAAACCTAGGGTTTGGAGTTATATACATGGGAACTGGTTTTCTAATCATCTAATTTGGACCAATTATTCTAAAAGAAAAAATCCTAATGTGTTATTCCTTATTAAATAAGAGCAAATATTGTTTAATTATATGTGACAAAAAGAAGATTGAGGAGTAACTTTAGGGGATTATTAGGGGATTGGAGGTAACAGTATCATTGTAGATTTGCAAATACCTAGGGTCCAAGTGAAGGGTACAAAGATTGTCTTTCATCCAGGTGCATCTTTATTTCAACAAGCTTACAATGCTTCGCGGATGTCACCTTGTAAGAATTCCTGAGTTCTAGACACTGGGTTAGAGGTGGCATGGCCCATGGTGTGATGAATGAATAAATGAAGGAGCTCAGTGTTCATTAGGCAGGATTTAAATATCTGATATCTCAGAGAGATATACCCAGCAACTGTCTATTCTTGGTGAGGTATAGGATGCTACCCTTTCCAAACATCGTAGGCTAGACTGTTCCCCTGCACAGAATCAATACAAGCTGATGACCTGAAGAAGCTAAACTGATTAAAAGGAAGCAGGTTGTGGGCAAATAAAACCCCAGGAAAACCTGAAATAACATGTAATTTGATGTTGTTACCATTGTCTTATGTGAAAAGAATTGCTATGGTAACACATGAGATGAGGATGCAAGAAGACGTTTTGACTGAGTCCATTTGCAGGCCAGGGTGTGTTTTTCTCTCATCTACAAAACTTCCCCCTGCTGATCTTGCTTTGCTCTGGACAGTGGGGGTGATGATGAATGACGGTGACCTTAGAGCATGTCCAAAGAAGTGGGGATTGGCAGGAATTATCTTCTGAATTACAAATAGTGGAAACCACCCATCAATGTTTAGGGGTGAAGAACAGATGACAGTCGCTGAGTCCATAATTCTGTTCATGTGATTTCGCCACAAACGATCAACACTTTGCACCTAAAGAAACTTCCTCTAGAGTGTCTGCTGTGAGTACTTGTGTCGAGTTGGTCCAAAAGTTGACCTGCAGCGTTCTGACCTGATACCAAACTCAGCCATCTATCCTGAGAAACCCAAGTCTGAATTTAAAACAAGAAAACCAGACACAAGAAAAAAAGGGGAAAAAAACCCCATAAAACCTTAATCTCCTCCAGAAACCTAGGGAGAGAGAGGAGGTGCATACCAATACTTGTGGCCACACGGAGAGAAGACTTAAATGGCCCGAGAAAAAATGTGCCATTCTAAGTGGAGAAGAAAACAGCTATTGTCTAACACTTAAATAAAAAATACTGTATAAACAGCTAACAGCTGTTTTTCAGCCTTTGCTTTTTAGAGCAAAAGCCAATAAAAGAAAAGACATACTCTTTTAAATGTGGTTTTTGTTCAAAGCCCAGATTTTTTCTTCAATTAATTCCCAGCCCAGAAGCAGGCCCTGTTTCAGATCATTCTGTTTTGAAGGCTACAAAGTTCAGTAGAGAGCTGCAGATCTGGGCAGAGGCAGAGCCAGACAGACTTTGCTGTACCAGGGGGGAAGGTGTATACACATCAGAGGGGATTTTAGTGATAAAAACCGAAACCAGTACTCTCAAAACCTTCTTCAATAAGTGGATATTGAAAGGAAGAAAACGTTAACTTTGCATGCAGAAGTAGAAAATAAGGTGCATCTCTTTGAGCTATTGTTTGATTTCAGCACCCTTCACTACAAGATCATTAAGGAGAGTAAATGACATGGTCCATCCGTTCGTTGTCCAGGGATAAAAGCCACCTGATAAGGCCAGGAGGACTCTAATGAGCACCCATCTTGTAAATAAGGAAATTATAGAGGACTTTCAAAAGGGATATTCATTTGAAAATTACTAGCTAAGTCATAATTATGAAGCCAAAGGGATAAAATAACAGTAAGGCAAGGCCTGGTTTATAAACAGAGACTCAAAGATAAGGTCTTACTGATTCCCTCTTGGTGCCTCTGTTTACTCCTCTCTGAATACCAGTTGCTGTTCCTTAAAGTCTAATACTTAACTTCACACATCAGCTCGGACTCTCAACCACTGAGCCACCAGGGAAGCCCCTCTTTTTTATTATATATATAAAAATATGTGTGTTATACATATATGCATGTATACACATACATACATATATATGAAGAGAGGCAGAGAGAGCTTTGAAATTTTCTCTAATTATTTCTTATATCTTTATCGTAAAATTTTGAAGTGCAGGCTAGGCCTCCTTCTGCATGGGCATATATTGCTGTTGTGTCCAAATGCCCTGAACATTATGAACACGTGACATCCATTCCCAGCATTACAGCAGAGCCGATCATCTGAAGACCCTCCTGCCACAATTCAATTAGATCCTGAATACAGCGTGGTTTTTAATGCGTGCTGCTGGGCTTGCAGATAGCAAAGAAACCCTCCAGAGTCCAAAGAAACAAGCAGTGAGCTGCAATCCAAGCAGGAGGTGGGAAGCGCAGACCAAACTAGAACACTAAACCCTGGGCCCATTGCAAGGGACAAAGGCTAAACTAAGTCTCCCGCTTTAAGCCCTGACACTTGAAGGGGGCTACATTGGCCCTCTGGGTCCTGGAGGAAGCAAAGGGAGACCTCTGCTGAAGTAAACACCTCCAAGTGAGACCTTCAGGATTCCCACAGATGGAACAAAGTGAGCTCAGAATCAAAGATCGCCAAAGAGCAAGAAAATAAGCCACGACAGGTAAGAGAAAGCAGAAACAACAAGCAATGCATTTATACTCCCAGGACTTTGGTACTGGAATTATTAAATACAAAGTTTAAAATATTGTATATGAACTATTTAAAGAAATCCACGATGGAATCATAAGTGTGTGCACGTACGGAGAGACTGTGGAATATGACCAGGCAGATTTGAAACAGAGCCAAGTAAAACATTTATAAATGAGAAATATAATTGTTGAAATTAGGTACTCAATGGCTAGATTAAACAGTAAATAAGACACAGTTGAAAAGAGAATCAGTTAACTAGTGTGTCTGAAGAAATTACCTAGAATACAGTACAGAGAGACAAGAAGATAGAAAATATGAAAGAGTGACTAAGACATGGAGGATAAAGTGAGCTTTAGTATACTGATCATAGGAGTCCCAGAAAAGACTGGAGAGAATAGGTGAAAAGGCAATATTCAAAGAGATAATGGATGAGAATGTCCGGCACTGCTGAGCAATATGAATCCACAGATACAGAAAGCATCATATATATATATACCTTGCAGGATAAATGTTTGAAAGTCTACACCCAGACACATTGAAGTAAAACTGCAGCATGCTAAGCTCAGAAAGGAAGATCTTAAAGGCAAGAAACAGAAAAAAAGGCAGATGTCCTACAAAGAAACAATTAGGTTGTCAGCCAACACCTTTGTACAGCAATAGAAACCAGAAAACTAGAATAATATCTTCAAAGTGATAAGAGAAAATAACTGGGAAAGCATGTGCAGCAAAACTACTTTTAAGAATGAGTTGAAATAATCTTCAGATAAACATTATATTTGAACAAAAAAATGAACAATATGATGAGTGCTATGCTTAAGCTCCTTTTTGGGCACCATACCAGGAATGCTTTTTTGTGAAGAAAAAGAAAGATTTAAGTATGAGATTAACATTTACTTAGTTGAGTGACAGAGAGGGTTTTTCGTGTTCCCTGACTCTCTGGGAATTCAGAAAACAATTGAGTTATTGGTGGTTTAAAATGTCAGAGAGGGCTTCCCTGGTGGCGCAGTGGTTGAGAGTCCGCCTGCCGATGCAGGGGACACGGGTTCGTGCCCCGGTCTGGGAAGATCCCACATGCCGCTGAGTGGCTGGGCCCGTGAGCCATGGCCACTGAGCCTGCACGTCCAGGAGCCTGTGCTCCGCAACGGGAGAGGCCACAACAGTGAGAGGCCCGCGTACCGCAAAAAAAAAATGTCAGAGAGCAGTAACCACAATATGCTTCCCACTCAATTACTTCAACTATTGTCAGATTTTGAGGCTATTCTTGAGAACTAAAATGTTTTTCTAGTATAGCGTAGTTTCCACGCTCTCAGTATGACTAATGCATTAGTCACAAGTTACAATATGAGAGACCCAAGAAAAGACAGTCTTGGTCTCTGGAATGACTTTCTTCCCAGTGCTTCCCACTCCAACCAGTTATTGCCCCTGGTCACTGAGACTGGTTCTGTTCCTGGGAGGAGTTACTTCCTGAGTAGAATCTGCTGCTTCTTGAAGCCTTTACTTCAGTAAAAGCTTCATCCTCCTTCTTGGGCAGACATTCCCCCTGTATTTCTCATCCCTTTTCCTATAATCTGTTGTTTACCAGTGGCAACATGTGTGAGCCCAGCTGTTAGAGAAGTCAGAAAGGGAGAGACAAGAGGAAAAATCACATGAGGCTGATGGAACTTGCACAAAGATATTTCAAGCTGTGCTTTTTGTAACATGGAAAAGCAGGAACCAACCCAAGTATCCAATGATCAAGAACTAGCTAAACAGATTTTAGCATATAGAAAAATGGAATATTATATTGCCATGAGTGATGATAAACGCAAGACTATGTGGACAGTGGCTACATGTGGATTATGGGACTACATCAAACTGTTTAAACTAATGTCAAACTGGTAAACATAGAGCACAGACTCAGTTGTGCACAAGGGTTACAACCATGTAAGAATCATGCAGGTATAGAGCTAAGGGTTGAAAGAGGACACAGAGCCTTCTAACTTATTAGTAAATGTATTATTTAAGCATTGGTTTTTACTGTGCAAGTGTTTTTATGTTCTTATGTTGTTTTTGTTTCTTCCATGATTCTTAAAGGAGGCTACATTTTTAAATGGTGGACTAAAAAATATAGTGAATGTATTAGTTAGAGTCCAAACAGGAGACAGAAACCACACAGTAATTTCTACAAGGAAAGTTAACTCTAAAGAATTATTGAGGGAATTCCCTGGCAGTCCAGTGGTTAGGACTTGGCACTTTCACTGCGAGGGCCTGGGTTCAGTCCCTGGTTGGGGAATTAAGATCCCACAAGCCGTGCTGCATGGCAAAAAAAAAAAAAAAAAGAATCTTTGGAAGGGAATTAGAGTACGTGAGTTTGGCTAGTAAGTGGTAAAGATAGCACTAAAGAAAAACAGGAATAGCAAACACAGAGAGCAGCTATCACCCCTAGGGCTGAGATAGAGCATTCACGAAGAGGCCATCTCCTCCCAGGACTGAGATCTAGACCTCATTGGAGAGGGTATGGCCATGGCTCTCTGGATGGTAGAAAAGTTCATAGGGGACCAGACTGGTAAAACGTTGCAGAACCTACTCTCTGGAGTGCTGAGGAAGCCATCCATAGAGTGGGATACCAGGCCCCAGAATTCACTGCAAAGCTACCCAGTGGGGTGCCAAGGAAGCCATCCACCCATTTTGGCACTCTACTATGAAGCCTCCTGTGGGGATTGCAGCAGAAGTCATTCACAGGGAGGTGCCCAGGGAAGCTACCCACAGAGGGCACCACTGCTGCTGGCTACCTGGCACTGCAGGAAGAGCTATGCCCACTGCAGGAGCCTGATGAGCAAGGCCACTGGAACCAGGAAGATAAGCCCCTTCTTCTCACGGTGTCCCTTCAGGACCCTCTACTGACAAAACTTAACACCACACTAGCTGTCAAAGAGAACTGCTTTTCCGTTATTGCCAAGCAGGTAATGAAGGGTCAATTTGGAGCCAAGAGGCAACAAAATGATAAATGTCATAATGAATTAAGCAGATGGGTGGAGCTTGAGTTATACCCATGTTCATTCCAGGTCAGAAGTCCCAGATTTTCCTGTCAGAGAGCTAAGCTCATGCCAGAAGCTTGAGCTGCTGATCAGACAGCTGAGTGAGCTGGTCTTCACCTTCTTGGGTGCAGTACCTTTTATGCAAGCCCACTGGCTTTCCATAGTAATCATCATGTCTTGTCTGCCCCAAGGCAGGCTGGGCCACATGGGTCTGCTGGGTCTTATGATTTAAAATATGCATCTTACAATACAAAAATGTCGTTCAGGTATATTAAGGTAGATCATGAGTTAAGAATACTGCATGTATGTATAGTAGCTAAATAAATGCCAACCATGGTTTAAAAATTTCTGCAACTTCCTCTTTGACGATATAGTGACCAAGGGCCTGGGCTCGGAGCCATTTACTGACTGTTTAACCTTGGGCAAATCATGTCACCTCTCTGTGTCTCAATTTCCCCATCTGTAAAGTGCAGGTAATGAGAGCACCTACTTCAGGGCATTGTTGGGAGGATTAAGTGAGTTACTACATGTAAAGCTCTTAAGACAGGATAGCATATAGCACATAGTAAGCACTGTATATATTAGGTATTATTATTAATATTTGAGAACAGTAGCACCTAGACTCATTTATGCTAGACTCTTCAGTACCCTACAATGTCTCCCACGCTCCTGCCGTAGAATTTTGACCTTCCTCACAAATGCTGCTCCTAAGGGGCACATGAGCATGGTACAACAGCTGAATCCTGCTGGGTAGCCCATCAGTTCCACTGGTCAGTAGGACACAAGCTTCCTCTTCTATCATCAACGCTGGACAGAAAGGCTGAAAGCCAAAACAAGTAAACCTGCCCCCACATAACTGATCCAAACAGCTTGGGGCCTGGCAGTACTAGTGGAAGAGCTTGAAAAGAAAAACAACCAAAAACAACGCACAGACTTGTCTTTGTCATGGCTGACCCAGCTCGCAGCCAGGCACGGAAACAGAGCGGCTTTATGAGAAAATGCCTTTCTTTCCACGCGGTAATTGAATCCAGTTGCGGATTGAGGTTGTACATTAGTGGGGTTTAAGAAAGGTTTCTTCTTAGATACATCTACTCCAGCTAAACAATCATTTATTTCTGTTAAATTCTTGTTAATCAGGGTGCTAAAGCATCCATGAGCAATATAATCCTCTGGAATCTGGCTCTCACAACTCATCCTACAGATACGCTGGGAATCTTTTAGGCTCTTCAAAAACTAAAACCTCTTGGGTGGAGTCCAAGACAGCCCCTCCGGATGGTGAATTCTGCTTTGGAGCATATGCAGTGCTGGCAGCAGCTTTAAGGCAGCTGATTGTTAGGTCACTTTAGATTGACTTCACCATAATTCCTCTTCAAGGGGGCTCTCCTTGTGTGATTCCCATCTTCCTCCTGGAGAACCCGTAAAGGGGAAGAGTTTGCCTGTGGCTAGAGCAAGATGGATCAGAGTCAGGTTTGGTTGCATCTTGTACCGTGGCTATTGCTGCCTGCTGAGAGCATACTTCACTCTGTTAACGAAATTAAACAGTCCCTGTTCTAACAACTGCCACCCACGTCAGGACACCAAGGCTTACAGCACCCAGCTGGAGTCCCGCCCTGGAGCCTTCAGGGGCACAGATTCAAAGGACTTAGCCAGCAGCTCTTCAGTAAAGCATGGTTTTTAAAACATTTTTAAATCACTTTGGTAGTTTTGTAATGATGAAACGCTCCGTGTGGGAAGTGGAGTGGGATATGGGTTAAGTTAAATAGAGTTAAGTTTCTGCTATAGATGTAAAAACAAAAGACGTTACTGGGCATCCACTGTGTGCGTGGGACTCCAGAGTGCAAGGCTATCATATGTGGCACAGTCTCTCCTGTCCTCAGGTACTTTATGAGCTTCTGCTTTCCAGCTTTTCCCTGGGAAAGGCTTTTCCACCATATACATCAGCTTGCTCGGCAGGGAATAAATGGCTCATTCAAACACAGAGGAAAGTTGACTTAAAGGGACAGTCATCTCTCCCTGGTTGTTAAGTGCCCACCCCTCAGTGAGGCCCTCTCTGTCACTGGAATTTGGAAGGATTGGGATGTCTAAGCAACTAATACGCATAACATTTATGAGGGGAAGGCCTGTCTCCAGGCCTCCGCAGGGCGCCTCCCTTCGCCACCTGCCGCCCAGCTCGATCGCAGGCCCCCAGGTCGCTTGGCCTGTGCAGATGAGCGTGAGGTGTAAGATCCCAGGAGAGGTTTCCCCTAGAAACCCCTGGGGACCATGCTGGCTCCACTGTCACAGCTGAAAAGGTGAAAGGTGGAAGAGAAAGACATCAGGACTGTGAGATCTTTGTTGATTTTTCTAAAATTGAGAGGGAATGAGAAAAGAAAAAGTGAAGACAAAGGAAAATGATTTCTGTGAGTGAAATTCTCTTCTGTTTATTTGAGCCCCAAATTTCTAAACGAATCACTGAGCACCTAGCTGTGGTCTCCCTGGGCTCGGTACAGAACACTAAGACGCCTGAGACACAGCCCCAGGTCTGTTTCAGGACCTCAGACTGTGGCCAAATGCCTTCCCCACCCCTGTATTAGTTTTCTAGGCTGCATAACAAATAATCACAAACACGGTGGCTTAATATAATAGATATGTATTCTATCATGTCTGGAGGGCGGAAGTCTGCGATTAAGCTGCGGGCAGGGCCATGCTGCCTCGAGGAGTTGTAGGGAAGACTCCTTCCTTGCCTCTTCCGGCTTCTGGTGACACCAGGCATTCCTTGGCTGTAGCTGCATCACTGCCGTCTCTGCCTTTGTCTTCACATGGCCTTCTCCTATTCTCCCTGTGTCTTCTCTTCTGTCTCTTATAAAGGCACTTGTCATTGGATTAGGATGCACTGGATAATCCAGATGAACTCAAGACCCCCTAATTACACCTGCAAAGACTCTCTTTCCAAATAAGGTCACATTCATCGTTCCAGGGTTGGGACATAGACATATCTTTTGGGACATCACCACTCAACCCACTACATGCCCTCCCCCCAGCCCATCTTCATTCTCTCCCTGCCTCTGGATCCTCACACTGAATCTAGAAACATGTTCAAGCTGCCTCATCAAAAGAAAAATAAATTCTTTCTATCTCATTAACCTTATCAAGCATTGCCATCCATCCTTTTGTTCCTTCACTCAGCTATCAAACTCTTCCAAAGAGTAATCTGTATTTGCTACCTCCATTTCTGACTTACCACTTAATTTTATCTCCACTTACTTTTTTTAAAAATAAATTTATTTATTTATTTGGCT
This sequence comes from Delphinapterus leucas, assembly GCF_059928025.1. Classification (NCBI taxonomy): domain Eukaryota; kingdom Metazoa; phylum Chordata; class Mammalia; order Artiodactyla; family Monodontidae; genus Delphinapterus; species Delphinapterus leucas. The sequence continues at coordinate 48,028,114 of NC_143140.1, forward strand.
GCACTGGGTCTCGTTGCTGCGCGGGCTTACCCAGGCTTTCTCTAGCTGTGGCGAGAAAGCTACTCTGCACTGCAGTGCGTGGGCTTCTCATTGCAGTGGTTTCTCTTTGTTGCGGAGCACTGGCTCTAGGCACGCAGGCTTTAGTAGTTGCGGCACGTGGGCTCAGTAGTTGTGGCTCGCGGGCTCTAGAGCGCAGGCTCAATAGTTGTGGTGCACGGGCTTAGTTGCTCTGCGGCATGCGGGATCTTCCCGGACCAGGAATCGAACCTGTGTCCCCTGCATTAGCAGGCGGATTCTTAACCACTGCACCACCAGGGAAGTCCCTCCACTTACTTTTTAAAGCAATTTATTATGATGTATTTCAAGCATAGGAAAAGTGTAGAGAGTGATACGACTTTTGAAACGTCTAAATTTTTCTCCCACTTTTTTTGTGGTAAAATATGACAAAGTTTGCCATTTTAGCTGTATTTAAATGTACTATTACATTTAAATTTAATTTTAATTTCTGTTTGGTACAGTAAATACTTAGAAATTATTTATTTATTTAATTTAATTTAAATATTATATTTAAATATACATTATACTATTACAGTGGCATTAAGTACACCCACATACTTTTCAGTGCTTTATAATTTGGCTTTGACCCTCACCACTGTCCTTAATGATTCTCTCAAAGATCACCAGCTTCCATCCTCCACCTTCTCAGCCCCTTTACCAAAGTGGATACTACTGACCACCTCCTTCTTAAAACTCTTTCCTCAGCTTCCCAGACCCCTGCTCTCTTCCTGTTCAACTGTTTCTCTAACCCCTTCTCCCCCTGTTCCCGAAGTCAGGATTCTTCAAGGACCTGCCTGGTACCCCTTAGTTTTGATTGCTCCCTTGGAAACCTCCCATGTTCTCATCCAGTGTTATGGCTTCAACGAACTCAATTCAGATGACTCATTTAAGCTGAAGCTTGGACCAAAAGCTTAGCTAATAGCTTAAGCCTCCAAGGCTTTGTTGTCTTCTGATCTCCACCTACATGTCCCATTAACACCTCAAACTCAGTATGTCCCAAAAGGGGACTCATGGTCTCTTCTTTCAAACTTGTGCTTCCCTTGCCCCATATTCTCCCCAGATCTCTACATGGCACCACCATCCTCCCACTCACCCAGTGCCTTCCATAGCCACTCTGGCACCGTCTTTGCCTTCCATATCCATTCTGACCCTGTAACTTTTATCTCTACAGTAGCTGTACCACCTCACCTCACCCCTATAACATCTTTTCCATCCGACATTCTCCTGCTCCCCTTCTTCAGCCTGGGAGACTGTAGTGGACGTCTCTTGGGTTTCCCTGTACCCACTCTCTATCTTCCACTCCATTTCACACATTGTTAATACATTATTCTCCCTAAAACACAGTTCTTATCGAAAACCCTCAGTAACTCCCACTACTTTGAGAATAAAGCCTAAACTCCTCAGCTGAGCCTTCAAGGCCCTCCCTGAACGGGCGCTTACCCTCTCCTGACCGTCACATACCCTTTGCTCCAGCCAAAGGTATGAACTGTCTGTCCTCTGGACACATCCCACGCTTCCTTTCTTACCTTTTCCCATTCGAAATATGGGTTTCATAGTCTTCTAAAAGACCTCTTTTCTTTCTGTTAAAATATGAGTAACAAAATAAGAGATACTGACCAAAGAGATGATTGCCAAATTCCACAAAGTGGAATCACCCACCTCTCATTTCCTGTACCAAAGAGAAAACACACTGCAGATTATTCTTATCTGACAGGGTTACAAACAGAGCTTTGTTTGCTCATGAAATTCACCAGCTTGGAGTTGAACCATCACCTTTTGGGAACTCAAACATTTTCTTGGTAACTCTCCTGTTGGGGAAAGCATCAACTTTCCTGCTCCGAATTTCTGTAACAGAAAAGGGGCTCTGGTAGCAGATAAGGTGGTAACAAAAGCTATCACTTCAAACCTGAAATCTTGTGACTGAGAGTTCCAGGAAGTCAAACTGTGCTAAAGATGTGATGCAAAAATTAAAAGGAAACTTCAGCCTGTAGAAATCATTGGAGGCACAGAGAGGATACACTGTAAGGTACTTGTTTCTCATGTATTTCAGTTCCCAAGCCCTTGACCATACCAGGAGATGGCATCAGAATGCTTCTGAGTAGCCCACACATGCACCTCACCAGTCCCAGCATGCCAAAAGGAAACAGCTCTTTTGGAAAACCTAAGTGTGGCATCCTTTAACCCATTTGAAAAGACCCAAGTAGTATATCTTTCTATCTATGCAATATCTGAAACTTTAGTCTCTTCTTTTGGATTTCTTCTGCCATTTAGTGCTGCTCTGCCCCTGTGGCCATTGAGATGTTCAAAAGCAAACTGAAGCTGCAGCTTCTGAAGGCACAGAAGCACTCTGGGCACTAAAAGCCCTCAGAAAATCAACTGAACACAAGTTTAGGGAACTTTATGTTTTCTTATCAGAGAAAGATGTGCTGGTATATACAACCTGGGTTTGAATCAATTGGTGGGAGCTACTAGTTGTATCACCTGGGAAAGTTATTTAACCTCCCTCAGCCTCAGTTTCCTCATCTATAAAATGGGATTATTAAGATTACCTTGCAGAGTTGTTGTAAGGATTAAAAATAATAATATTTTTATTATTATAATAATAAAAGCACACACGCTTTAGGGCCTGTGCTCCACAACAAGAGAGGCCACCACAATGAGAAGCACGTGCACCACAACGAAGAGTAGCCCCCGCTCGCCACAGCTAGAGAAAGCCCGCGTGCAGCAATGCAACCAAAAATAAATAAATTTATAAGAAAAAAAGATTTGCCCCTATGTTTAAAATAAATAAATAAAGAGATATTCTTAAAAAAAATTTTTTTAAATAAAAAGCTCAAGACCTGGCACGAAAAAGTTCTCATTAATAGTAAAATTATTTTTAACACTGTAAATTTGGGTGAAAAGGAAGACTGGGTTGTTCTTCAAGTAGAATCCTTTTTGTGTTTACAAGAGACATGAGAGATTTTTTTTTAAAGAAACAAAAAATGCCCTGTAGTATTAGATAAGCTACTGTATATCCTTCAGACTTGTGTCCGTTTAGTATTCTTATTTATTTAGTATTCTTTTCAGTCACTCTTTAGACATGACTCTAGCACTTATTACATTTAAAAGCAAAATAAAATGCAAGGAGCATTTCACTATTTCCTAAGATAGATGTTCCCAGCATAGAGCTAGATTCCCAGAACAGAGCTTGATTTTCATCTAAGGGTCTCCCTCCCCCACTTTTAGTTCCTGTGGGCTGGGTGAGGCTTCACCCCAACTCCAGGGCTGCAGCAAGTGGCCCAGATATAACCAATAAAAACATCATATTCTTCAGCCACAGTCACTGGTTCAGAGGTGAGCATGTGACCTATGTCAATCCAATGAGAGGGTCACAGAGGAATTAAGGGAGCCACTGGAAAAGACACTCACTCTTCCCTGCAGGTCTGTCTAGACCCAAAAGGGTGTAAAGCTGAGGTTGCTGCAGCCATGTTGTCACCACATGGCACTTGGCCAGGAAGCCAGCACAAAGGCAGGCAGGCTGAGCAATGGAGAGAGCTCAAAGCCCAAAAACGGAATGGGATTTGAGCACAGAGAGGAAAAAGTCCAGAGCTGAAATGGCAGTAGGGGCAAAGGATGAAGGAATTAAAGGGTGAAAGGGGAGAGAGAGAAGAGGGGAAGGGTGGATACAATAGGTAAACAGGAGGAAAAGACAGGGCAGCTTCTCTAACCTATGGGGTCCAGCTTCTCCTGTTTCTCTACCTTCTTCTCAAGGTCCTCCTCTATCACAGAAATCCAGTTACTTGTATTGAGGAGGAAAAATAATTTTCCCTCTACCCTTCTAGGTTCTTGGCTGAGACCCCCTGTAATAAAGGAGAGATTAACGAGAAAAACTAATTTAATTATGTACATATATACTAACGTGAGCCCGGCAAAGATATGAGACTCAAAGACTTGACCAAAGCAGGAAGCTTTTATACCTTTTAGACAAAGAAACAATAAATTTGTGACCAATTAACAAGACAAAGGGATTTGAGCTTGGGATAGTAAGTTGGTGATGAAGTAAGGAGGTTTGTTTATATAGCCTTCTCAGTCCTAAATTCCCCATCTCAGTTGACAAGAATGTTTTCTACCTTCCTGGTCAGGGGAGGTACCTTTCACATGGGAGATTTATCTCCTGCTTTCAGGAGGACAAAGGAGGGTCAGAGTGTCCTTCTTGTCCTGGCTGTTTCTCAAGTTCCTTTAATTCAAAATAATCAATATGCCAAAGTGGTATATTTTGGGGTGACATATTCTGAGCCACCACTACACTATCTATTAAAAATGTACAACCTCCTTGGTACAGCTTTCTTCTTGGAATTTATTCAAAGGAAATTATAAAGAATATGTACAAAGATTTGTGTGCAAGGGTGTTCATTGGACATTATTTAAGCGAACAGAAAGTTGTGAAGAATATAAATGCCCCACAATATATGTGCATAATATTTATCCATTTTGTGTTTGTGTGCCTGTATATATATATTATCTATATACACAATATACATATATACTGTATATTATTTATATATATATATTTCATACACTCACCCAATCTGAGAGGAGATACTCGAAAATGTTAGTAACTATTTGGTGGTGAGATTATGGGAGGTTGTTCATTCACTTACCTGTATGTTCTAATTTATTCTATTAAGAACATGTATTACTTGTGGAGTGAAAAAGAAAGAAAATAACCAAGTGTCAAGGTTTCAACCAGGGTAGAGCTCAGCTGCTGCTGACTTGTTGCCAAGAGCTCTTCCCAGGAGAGCCAGGTAGGATGCCCCCATCCCATCCTCAGGCAGAGACAACACCTGTGGCCTTCCTATGGGACCAACCTGGACTGCAACTGCAGAGCCGAGCTTGGCCCCAGAAATCACCCGTCTGCTGAAAAGAGACACATAGCTCATGAGGCTTTTACTCACTGGGCCAGGTCATCACTCTCTCCTGTTTTCCTTCCAGTCAAATAGACCACGGCCCAAGGGCCAGATGTGCTAGGAGTGAGCTCACCAGGAACAGGGTGGTGACAGTGGAGGGCTCTCCTCAGTGCCTCCCTGGCCTCATTAGCACCTCACTCACTTCTGGGGATCAGAGCACTAAGATGAAAAGCATCTTCACAGAAGCAATTGTACCTGTGGGGGAAAGACAGTTTTGTTTTTTTGGGTTGTTTTTTTTTTAAGACATAAAAGTTTTTTATTTTTCTTAAACACCCTTCCCAAATGTACTATACCAAGTCTACCTTCTCCAATGGTTAGTAGCTCTCTTAATGGCATCTTAGGCAGATCCATAACTTTCCAGTTGTTTTCAGATACTAAGTCTCAGTGCAGTTGAAAACATCAATTCCAAACTTGATTCTATTCTCACTTCCTTCCCTCTCCCGCCCTAAGCAATGTAAGCTTGAACCTAGACCCTGAGTGATTGGAGGTGTATTTCCAGGAGCCCCTGTCGCTACTTTACCCTTCCAGTGCTGGTTCCTCTAGTTGGGCTACGAGGTAGGACAGGGGAGGGGCAGTGGGCCATATAATTGCTATGCCTGGTAGTAGCTGCTGCTTCTCTGGCCAGCCTGGACTGACTGCAGATGCTCTCTGGAAGGCAAGCACCCGAATGCTGGCTTCCTCTGGGTGATACATGTAGGGTCTTTAGAAGGACTTACAGAGCAGAGATATGGCAACTCCAGGTTCAGCCCATCCATGCCCCCTTAGCTCCTGTCACCTGTGGATGTATACTCTACAAATTCTTTCGGCTTAAGCTTCCTGGGGAGGAGGGGAGAACTGCCTTAGGATGGGGATGGCACAAATCCAACTACTTTCTAAGCAGCACGCATTTGAACCACAGGGAACTCTTTCTCCAGCCTTGACAAACTGGGTGCGTTCAGACTACCTCCTGCAACCCTTCTTTCTCCCTTCTTTTCTTTCTTCAGGATTCTTCTCTGCTCCTAATGATGTACTGGTAAATCAAAAAACCCTTTTCCTAATTAAATGTCCAAATGGGGAACTAATTTACACCCTATCTTTATGAATGATTTTCTTAGAACCCCCTCACCAGAGACCAAGTATGGCTACTTCCATTTCCCATGCCCACAGGAAGGGGAGGAGTAGCATCTCCTCATAATCATTACACTCCAGACTTTTAGACTGATTTCTCTCTCTCCTTCTCTCCTTCCTAGTCTTGTTACGTAGAAGATGGTGGTTGGTGGAACATCGATCTCCTCGTATGAATGCTTGGTTCTCTGGTTCCTATGGATGTCAGCTCAGGTATAGAGAACTTCTCTGTCTTTACTCTTTTTGTGTGTGTGTGTGGCGGTGCCGCATGGCTTGTGGAATCATAGTTCTCCAACCAGGGATTGAACCTGGCCCCAGGCAGTGAAAGCAACGAGTCCTAACCACTGGACCGCCAGGGAATTCCCCGCTGTCTTTACTCTTGAGTCCTAGTAGTCAAGCCCAACACAACAAAAAGAGTCCCACTCAATAGCTTGTAATGTGTTTAAAGTAAATAAAATTCAATTTCCAGAGCTCTTCATTCCTTTGTGTCAATCCAGAATTTTATTTGGTATCATTTTTCTTCTGCCTGAAGGACTTTCCTTCTTTCTTTTTTTTAAAATTGAAATATAGTCGATTTACAATATTGTGTGTGTTTCAGGTACACAGCATAGTGATTTAGTATTTTTGCAGATTATACTCCATTACAGGTTATCACAAGACAATGGATATAATTCCCTGTGCTATATCCTTGTTGCTTATCTATTTTATACATAGTGTTTTGTATCTGTTAAACCTATACCCCTAATTTGTCCCTCCCCGCTTCCTTCTCCCCTTTAGCAAACATAAGTTTGGTTTGTTTTCTGTAACTGTGAGTCTGTTTCTGTTTTACATATACATTCATCTGTATTATTTTTTTAGATTCCACATATAAGTGATATCATACAGCATTTGTCTTTCTCTGTCTGACTTATTTCTCTAAGCATAATATTCTCTAGGTCCATCCACATTGCTGCAAATGGCAGTATTTCATTCTTTTTAATGGCTGAGTGATATTCCACACATATACATACACATGTACCACATCTTCTTAACCGAGTAGTCTGTTGATGGGCACTTGGGTTGCTTCCTGTCCTGGCTGCTGTAAATGGCGCTGCTGTGAACACTGGGATGCACATATCTTTTCAAATTAGTGTTTTTGTTTTTTCTGGGTATATTCCGGGAGTGGAATTGGTGGATCATATGGTAGTTCTGTGTTTAGTTTTTTAAGGAACTTCCATACTGTTTTCCATAGTGGCTACACCAATTTACATTCCCACCAATAGTGTATGAGGGTTCCCTTTTCTCCACATTCTCTGCAACATTTGTTATTTGTAGATTTTTTGATGTTAGCCATTCTGACAGGTGTGAGGTGGTACCTCATTGTGGTTTTTTTTTTTTTTTTTTCCTCATTGTGGTTTTGATTTACATTTCTCTAATAAGTAGTGATGTTGATGTTGACCATCTTTTCATGTGCCTGTTAGCCATCTGTATGTCTTTGGAAAAATGTCTATTTAGGTCTTCTGCTCATTTTTTGATTGGGTTGTTTGGTCTTTTTTTTTCTTTTTTTTTGATATTGAGTTGTGTGAGCTGTTTGTGTATTTTGGATATTCACCCCTTGTCAGTCACATCATTTGCAAATATTTCCTTCCATTCTGTAGATTGCCTTTTTGTTTTGTTGATGGTTTCCTTTGCTGTGCAAAAGCTTTTAAGTCTGATTAGGTCCCATTTGTTTATTTTTGCTTTTATCTCTTTTGCCTTAGGAGACTGATCCAAGAAAATATTGCTATGATTTATGTCAAACTGAAGGACTTTCTTTAACATTTCTTATAGTACAGGTCTACCAGGGATCAGTTATTTCAGTTTTTGTATGTCTGCAGAAGTCTTTCTTTTGCATTCATTTTTGAAAGATATCTTGCTGGGTATAGAATTCTAGATTGACAATATTTTTCTTTACGTACTTCAAAGATTATTGTTCCCCTGTCTTGTCACTTGCTTTGTTTCTGACAAGAACTCTGATATAATCCTTATCTTTGTTCCTCTTTTCATGTCATAACTTTTTTCTCTACTTTTAGATTCTCTCTTTATCACTGGTTTTGAGAAATATGATTATGATGTGCCTTAGTGTTTTTTTCATATTTCTCTAGTTTGAATTTTACCTTGTTCAATATTTTAAAAATATTCTGGGCATCTGTGTTGTTCTGGGCATCATAAGTTACTTGGAAATAGTTTGATCCCTTCAAGACTTGCTTTTAAGCTTTGTTAGGAAGGACCAGAACAGCTTTTAGTCTTAGGCCCCACAACTGAAACAATGCCCTTGTGAGTGCTCTACTCAATGCCCCATGAATTATAAGATCTTCAACTCTGGTTTGGTGGGAATGGGGTCTATTCCCTGTCCTGTGTGATCTCCAGGGATTGTTTTCTCTAATCCTTTTGGGTGGCTCTTTCCCTGACCTCATGCAGTTCCCTCATATGCATGCACTGATCAGTATTCATCTGAAAACTCAAAGGAGTTCTGTAGAACTCCAGAGTTCTCTCTCTGTGTGTAGCTCTCTCTTCTCCAGTATTCTGTTCTGTTAATTCTAGCTTCATTGGTCTCTCTGGGATCCCAGCACCATCTTCTCTATGAAGGAATACTGCTGGGGTCCACCCATATTCCCTTTCCCAGTGCTATGGCCTGTAAGTTCTCTCCAGGCAGTAAGCTGGGGGCAATCATAAGAATCACCTCATTTTTTCCCCCTACTCTCAGGAATCACTGTCATGCACTACTGTGGTCCAATGTCTGAAAATCGTTGATTCAAATACTCGGTCTGGTTTTTCACTTGATTCAGAATCCTGGTTTTAGTGAGCATTTCCTGGAATTCCTGGAATCATGGATGTTAGCTCTTAGGTGAGCTTTTTAGAAATCATCTAAGTCCATACCTCCCATTTGCCAGGGAAGAAACTGAATGGGAGAAGGGAGCAGGCTGAGTTTGTGGCAGACTCTGAACTGGGCCAGGTCTCCTGACTTCTGATGGAAGTTGTTTTCAAAGAAGTAAGCTCGTGGGAGAAAAGAAGGAACTTGGGGAACTTCAAATAAAGACTCCTTTGTGTCAAAGAGAAAGTAGAGTTAGTTGCTCTCAGTGTCTCACTGTCTTCCTCATTTCAACATTTGCCATTTTTTGTGCCTTCAGTGTTGGCCCCTTACCTCAATTTCTGCATTGATAATGTAGAGGCTTCCGTTCCCTCCAGATGTTCTCTATCAAGTCAATCTCCTAGAAAAATTGCAAGATATTATGAAATCTCAGAACCAGGAAGGAGGCAGGTAGCAGAACTGGAATTTAAGCTCATACCCCAAAGACTTCCCAGGGGAGCCTGAAGAGCATCTGGGCCAACATATCATCTTATAAACAAGGAAACTGGGATAAGATAGATTCACTGGTGCACCCAGACAGGGCTAAGGTCTTGGTTTTGCACTCAGATGCCCACCTCTGAAAGATGATGTGCTTACGTGTTAAACAGTCAGCTCTTAATGGTGTTGAATTTATAATATACATTCAGCTCACTACATCATTTACCCACAAGGACTACTCCAAACCCAGCTGGAATTTTGTATCAGAAACTTTTCCAAGTCTTTTTGTCCATGTTTTCAGAGGACATATGATAGTTTGTTTTGCTTGTTCATCCACACAGCAGGGTGAGAATTCCCAACAGGAACCTGGGGTCACTATGAGAGGAAGTTTTTGGAAAGGCAGACAAGTGTCCCAGAGAAGGAGGAGGAAGAAGGAAGGAAACAATGAAAGCAATAGCCCATTTTTCAGGTCATTTAAAAAGCCTCCAACTTGGACACAGCAGATAAGTAGCTATTTTTCTTTGCTTTAAGTACTTTTAAAGGAAATGCCCCCTCCCCATTTACTTGAACACAATACTAAGCACACACTTCTCAGCACGTAAAAAGGCAGGACGTTCCAGGTTTTGATGCACAAGGCAACCTTGGCTTTGCCTTGTTGATTAGTCATTACAATGGGGGCCTTTCACTGCAGGACCACATGGTTCCGGGCAACGTGACCCAAGGTCTGGCAAAGGCTCCAGGCAGCACAAAGGAACGGAACTTGTCTTTGTGCTGTGAGTTCAGTGTTGGTGTTTGGAGTTATTTGCGATTGCTCCTGGGTTCAGAGCTCAGTTGCACTTTTTTACCTCTCTCCTACACCTGCAGTTCCTCAGTGGCCAGAGCTAAGCCCGGCTCCCAGGGCAGAGGAGGAGGCGGGGCCAGAACGAGGCCCACCTGGGGAAACACACAATATGTGCATATAAAGATATTTGATAGCAGTCCAAAAACACCCTTCTGTACATACCTTGGTAATTGTTTTAACTTCTTTTGTGAACTTGTAAATTTTTCGAGATTGTTGAATTAAACACAGTCTGAAAGTAGAGCATTTTCACATAGATAAAACCGTGGGAAAATGAAATTGTTTACTCAGGAAGAACCTCATGGCAAAATATACCTTGCATCCAACTAAAGGAAGAACGATTTCAACCATTGTCTTTAAGGCAGATTCACTGTGTGTTACTTAATACTCCCCACACTGCCCGTACAACCTGAGGTGATGCCTCCAGAGAATTTTTATCTCAATCCAGCGGTCCCCAACCTTTTTGGCACCAGGGACCGGTTTCGCAGAAGACAAGTTTTCCATGGACTCGGGGGTGGGGGGATAGCTCAGGAGGTAATGTGAGCGACGGGGAGCGATGGGGAGCGGCAGATGAAGCTTTGCTCCCTTGCCCGCTGCTCACCTCCTGCCGTGCGGCCCGGTTCCTAACAGGCTGTGGGACCAGACCCCTGTCTCAGTCCATAGGAAAAGCCTTCAATTTTGGCAGGAAGGTGGGAGCAGGGTACAGCTGGGCTGGCGTGGCATTCTGTCCATTGATTAGTCTTCGCCTCTTCATGAGGGCAGTAGAATGCTACCCAGACGTTTTAAAACAGCAACCCCAGAGTATGGGAAGGTCATGATGTGCTTTCCAAACCATGAACAATTCCTTATGTTCAGCACACTTTTGGGGGCTAAGTGAAAATGGTACTCATCATATGGAGTCTGTTGAACTATGTGTACTCCGGACACACTGCTATCCTCCATTATCACAGTTTCACTGAGGACCAGTCACCAAAAAAATCTAGAAAGCCATGAGAATATTAATGATAAGATAAACCGTGTTTATCAAATTCTTATTCTGTTCTCGGCTCTTCACACATACAGTGTCTCATTTAATGCTGAAAACAATACCCTGAGGAGGGGACCAGCACATCCCCTATCTTACAGAGGAGGAAACAGGCTCAGCGATGTTAATGAAGTGGCCCAAGATCGCAGGATGAAGACCCAGGATTCAAAGCCAGGCGATGTGGACCCACAGACCATGCACTTATCCACCAGCTGTTGTGGGTATAGTCAGGGAACAGAGCAGGAGGCAGAAAAAGGAGAGGCATAGCAGGTAGGGTTGGATAACACACCCCATGAATCTCCCGAAGCCGGGGTGGAGAATTCCAGTCCACTTCTACAGACTGAGAAAATGCAGAGAAAATTAAAAAAAACAAAACCAAAAACCTGCTCCAAAGGAGGGGAGAGAAGAGTACGGATGTAAAATATCAATGAGATGCTGTGGTTTATGCTCTTTGTCTTTTCTCTCTGCCTCCCCTAGCAACAGTGAAGTAGCATCAGTGTTAACGCAAGTAACGTGCTGACTTTGTTCCTCCAGGCAGCATCGCTGCTAAACAGAAACGCATGCTGATTTCCGCTCTGTTAAGCAAGGGAAACATCATCAGAGTCCGTCCAGTGGAAGAAGACAAAAAGCAGACAGAAAGATGTTTAAATTTCAAGGTTATGCAAGAACAGAGGAGAAACAACGGATTGTAAATTCGTTTTTGAAATATTAAGCTACTAACAAAATCCTAACCCCAGTACAGAGAGCAGAGGAAGTTAAGGCGGTGGAGAGTCGTGACTGAGGCTGTTTTGCCACAGCATATTGCTGCTGCCACATTTTTCTCGAGTGTCTGAAAATATCAGGCTTTAAAATACACATGCATTAGTTTTTGAGACGTGTGTGACTATAGCCTCAGGGTTGAAAAACAAACAACTCTATTGCCCTGAGCTCATGCTGGAGTTGGTGTGAATTGTTTCGCCTCCTTATGTATAATGTTTCTAATTAGGACAATTACGGAGGATGAGCTTTGTGTGCTGTTGAATTGGCTCTTTGTGCTTATTGCGGAGGGCTCTGTACCGGCCTGTGCTCGGCTGACCTGCTTCTTAGAGGCATCACTAGATGGGGAGGGTGACCTCCGATCCCGCTCTCTGACGTCTCATATTGAGAAACACCCGAGGGGGTGTTGTCTCGTCCCCTCACCACACCTGTCATTAAAACGAGACATCTTTCCAAGATGCATGAATAGACAATGACTGGTATCTAGTTGCCCTTTTACTCCTATAAGACCTTTATGTTATGATGTGATTTCTTTTGCATTGTGATTCCTACTCATCTTGTGCAAAACATAGGATTTAAGGTACATTAAGTAGTTCAAAATGGAGTCACAGTGGCCAGCGTGAACTTGCATGTTAGTTGTTTTGAAACGTCTGCTGTAGGACTGCTAGCATCTTTGATAAGCTAAGAGTGTTACTTTAGGTAAGGAATTTATTTGGTAACATTTGCAGAAAGATTTCACTGGAACAGAAGGAGCAACTGATAGAGATAAGACCCTGGGGTGTATCCATTACACCCTACTGGCAGACTCCTTAAAAAGAGACCACTGAGGACTTCCCTGGCGGTCCAGTGGTTAAGACTCCGCACTTCCAATGCAGGGGGTGCAGGTTCGATCCCTGGTCTGGGGATTAAGATCCCACATGCCGCGTGGCCCGGCCAAAAAATAAAAAGAGAGAGACCACTGAGCCTAGAGATTGGAAGCCTCTTCACTGGAGGACCCAACTCCATGATGCTGAGAGCCATTGGAGGGGACACTAGCGAGGCTCTGTTGGAGCCGAGGGCGACTTCTTCCCACTCACACTTATCGTGGACCCGCGGCCAGGCTGGGGCTGCTGAGACGCCTCCTTCCCGGACTTCTCCTTGGAGTGGTCGTTTTCCTCTTTTCTGTTTCCCCTACTTTGACAATCCTGTGTTGTGTGCTAATTGTGTACAAGAAACCGAGTGACTTGTGAATTGAATGTTGGCTACATTTCTCGGTATCTCCGGTTCTGGGATTCTCACCTGGCCTCACTGCTGGGCCCTATGACAAACACTTTAATTAACAAAAGTCCAATTTGAGATCATTTCTCTAAGAGGGAACGATTTACCTAAAAGGAATAAGGTCAACAATAAACCCTGGCTCCTCCCTCTGCATTGAGTACTTTGGAAATGTCCCTCTTCACCGTTTGTGGCGTGAAAGTGGGCTAGGCCTCCGCTCTCCGAAACGCTAAGGCCTTGGAGCAGGGGGTGACCCAGAGGGTATGGGCCTCCCTGGCTGGCACTCTCCTACTCGCCATTTGTGACATGCTTGTCTGTGCAGGTCAGAGACACTAGGGAAATCAGTCCTCAACCACCTGAGGAGCTGGTTGTGAGCAGGTGACTTCCTTCCACAGGTCAGCCTCAGTCATCCTTTTAAGAACAGCCTCATTGATGCCAGGCCCTCTGCCCTTCCTGGGTCTGGCTGTGGTGGGAGAGGCAGAAAAACAGCATTGACTTGGCTCAGAGGTCTCCACATCCTGGGTCCCAGAAGATCAAGTAAAGGTCCCTTGTTGATCTAAAAACACATTTCCACTGTGGAACCTGGAGACACCATAGTACCCAGGGGGTGTCGGGATTTCATGGAGGGTGGGGGCCAGTGCTGAAAGTCTCCCCCAGGGATTCTGCTAAGCTCAGACGGGGTGATGGCAGAGGCCTCAGGCAGGCTTCCCACATCTCAGGCTGCTTGTATCACTGCCTTGTCCAGGCCTGCGGCGTCAGAAGAGCCCAGCTCACAGAGCGAAAGCCACATTGGAAGAAGCCCAAGATGGGGCCTGAGAGCCTGACACTGCCAGAAAAAAGCCCTGTCATGGAGGCCCCAACGCAAACCTCAGACAATAGGCAGAGCCTTCTGCCCGCTTGCCCGTTGGCAGCTCCCGGGGGACTGGAAATGGAATAGGGCAGTAAGGCCCCACAGCCAGCAGGACACAGGGTCGTGGATGTCTGGCTGCACACCAGGACAAGGGGGTGGCAGTGGACTGTTGCTCTGAACCACAGAAGCACTCGTGCCTTATGCCTGGTGGTTTCCCAAGACCCATCTGGATGCCCTATCTATGACCTAGTTTTCTAACCTAAGCTGAAATGAGAAAAACAAGCATAGCATAGTAAGTTTTTCACTAAGCAAATTTGCTGAATTTTAAAGAACTGCCATTTGCTCTGGTACTGTGTCCTTTCTACATTTTTGGCAGAAGAAAAGTATTTTTAAGAAACAGATTGGATAATATACTAGATGATAACATTTTTGGTTTTGCTTTTTCATATTCCTGTTTATCAAAATAAAATATGACAGTACTATGTTATTCCTCCATTTTGTTTGTGTGTTTGTTTGTGTGTGTGTGTGTGTGTAGTAGATTAATGATGGTCACAAATTCTTTGGCGCTTCTGCCCCTGAGAGGTGCATCTAATTTTCTTCCCCTTGAATCTGGGAGGGTCTTAGAGACTTACTTGGCTAAAAATATATATAAAGTAATAAACTTACTTTATTAAAAATGTGATCAGTGTGACATTCTAGAACTTCTGAAACGAGGTCATAGGAAGCTTTGCAGCTTCCTCCCGGGCCTCTTGGAACCCAACTGACATGCTGTTAGGAAGCCCAAGTAGCCATGAGAAGAAGCCCATAGAGAGACGAAGCAAGGCCCAGGCCAATAGCACTGGATGAGCTCGTAGCTGATAGCCAGCACCAACTTGCCAGTCACTGAGTGAACCCTTCTGGAAGTGGATCCTACAGCCCCAGTTGAACTGCCACAGCTGATACGACATGGAGCAAAGATGACTCCCCACTAAGCCCTGCCCAAATTACAGGTTTGTGAGGGAAATAAATGATTTCTGTTGTTTTAAGCCACTAAATTTGAGGATGATTTTGTTACACAGAAATAGATAACCAGACAGCTTGTTTGTTTAAATGGTTTGTGAAATTCAAAAGTCAGAGAAATGCTGACTCACATTGTTTATTTAACATCTGTATTAGGCAAAATAATGCACCCCCTCCAAAGATATCCAAGTCCTGATCTCCAGAATCTGTGAATATGTTATGTTGCATGGCAAAAGGGAATTAAGATTACAGATAGAATTAAGATTGCCAGTCAGATGACCTTGAAATAGGAAGATTTTCTTGGATTATCTGGGTGGAGCCAGTGTAATCACGAGCGTCCATAATTGTGGAAGAGGGAGGCAGAAAAAGAGGACAGAACGATACAATGTGAGAAGAACTTGACCTGCTCTTGCTGCCTTTGAAGACAGAGGAAGGGGGCCACCAGCCAAGGAATGCGGATGGCCCCTAGAAGCTGGAAGAGGCAAGAAAACAGATTCTCCCGTAAAACATCTAGAAAGGAACATAGCCCTGCCAACACATTGATTTTAGCCCAGTGAGACCTGTGCCAGACCTCTGACCTCCAGACTGTAAGAATATAAATTTGTATTGTTTTAAGCCATTAAATTTGTAGTCATTTGTTGACAGGCATAGAAAACTAGTACAGCACCTAGCCTACTCTGCTATATACTATTGACTTTTAGAGTCAGAATTGATGGTTAAAACTGTCTAAGAGCTTGTATGGTGCGAATTTTAAAGATGGGAACATGTAAGCCCATAGATTCCAAGGTCAAACAGCTAATTTGTAATATATACAGGAGTAAAACTTAGGTCTTCTAAAATTTAAACTCCATGAGGAAAGGAAATTTGAGGCAGCATCTGTTTTGTTCACCATTGTATCCCCAGTATCTAGAACAGTGCCTGGCACATGGTAGGTATTTGTTGAATGAAAAAAATGAAAACTAATTCCTAACTTCTGGTTTAATCACTTGCTCGAGTAAGGTTACCAAAGGACAAAAACTACAGCTTTTTTAAAGGCCCCCCAAAAATCACCATTGTATCTTATAATTTACATCCAATTATTTGGCTTTTAACAATGTTCTTTTTTTTTTTTTTTTTTTTTTTGCGGTACGCGGGCCTCTCACTGTTGTGGCCTCTCCCGTTGTGGGGCACAGGCTCCGGACGCACAGGCTCAGCAGCCATGACTCACGGGCCCAGCCACTCCACGGTGTGTGGGATCTTCCCGGACCGGGGCACAAACCCGTGTCCCCTGCATCGGCAGGCGGACTTTCAACCACTGCGCCACCAGGGAAGCCCTAACAATATTCTATTTTAAAATCTCACCCTTTGTTTTATTTTAATTATAAGTTATTATATTTGTATACAGATACATGGTACAGATTCAATGATACAGATACAAGTTCAAAAAGTATGAAAGAAGACAATGAAAAACAACTTCTATTTTCATCCCAGCCACCCAGAGGTAACCACAGTTACCGCTTTCTTGTGCATACTCCCAAAGATATAGAGCATTTCTTTGAGAGTTGAGAGCCTGAACAGTTTTAAATATGTCTAATGTAGTCACTGGATTTTTACACTCCCCTCAGCACCTCTGTCATGATTCATCACTCTGGGCTTCAAGGCACTGTAAGAGTCTGAAATATTCCCCATAAATGCTCAGGACCCATCTAACAAGGCTCACCCCACCTGCTGCAGAGGTCAAGGTCTCCTCAGGCTCCAGGGCTCCCACAGACCTCTGGGAGTGGGGCTTATGGCAGTTAACTCCAGAGCTGATTAATTGAGGCCCAGCTGAATGGGAGCTTTGTCCCACGTTGTATAGCTGGTGGAAGAGCCATAGTATGTTTTGCTGACACACTATGGTGGTTGGTGTTTATACAATCACTGGGCACTGATTTAGTTCAATAAGCTACCTGGCTCCTTCTCATCAATCACAGTCGAAGGGGTGGCCAGTGGTTATTTCAAGATGCCAGCTGAGAAGGTGGGATCAAGGAAATAAAGTGCCCTTCATCCTTCCTCACACATCTCACCCCCCCACCGAGTGAGACTCCTCACCATACTCTCTTAGTACTACACACCTCCTCTCGGCAGCACTGTTTCCTGTTACTCACATTTATAGTACATTTTCATATTTTATATTACATGTAAAATGCATTTGCAGTAATTACATTGTAATATTTGATTAGAGTCTAGACATCCCTCATTTAGACTGGAAGCCTCCTGAGGGCAAGGACAGTGCTTCCTTTTACTCACCTTGTATCTCCATCACCTAAGACAGCATGTGGCTGGCGGGTGCTCGATACAAATGTGTTGAATGACTAAATAAATAAGCTAAAGCCAATTCTTGTGACCCATGCCAGGCATTAGCAAATGCTCTTTCAATTCTTATAACAACCTTAGGTAAACAGGTTGTGTTATTATCTCCCTTTACATATAGGGAAACCAAGACAGAAAGTGCTTAAGTGCCCATGATTGCACAGTGGATGGCAGTCTGACACCAGAGTCCACCTGCTTAACCACCACATTACGTCACATTGCATTTTGATAAAATTTTAGGTGGGCACCTGGAGAGTGACACTCAGATGCCAAGTAAAGCAACAAGAGCCTGCGGAGCCCAGCAAACAGAAGCATGTGCAAGACCAGGGATATGGGAAGTGGAGGAAAGCGGCAGACAAGGTGTGGCTCTGTGAACAGTGACCCTGGAGCTGTGCCTCATAGGTGGGAATCGTAAGACTTGACCTTCAAGCCTTAAGGGGGTTTCCTCTCAGGTTCCTCATGTATGTCCTGGCCCTGGCCAAACCCAAGCAGAGCAGATTCTGAGGGGAGATGGGCAGGGTTGGTATTTTGGGTTTGCAGGGAGAGCACTGAGGCAGCCTCAAGGGCGTCAGGGCCTCACTGACACAATCAGCCTCAGGGGAAATTGCTGACACTCAGGCACACTGGTGACCCCAGGCCCTGCCCTCAGTGGGCTTCTGTAGCCTCCTCTAAGGCCAATCCTCATCTACCTGTCCCAGGCTGCCCTCAGCCACCCTGCACACTCTCCCCTAGCCCAGGGCCTCTCACACCTCTGATTCTTGTCCTGTAAATGGACTGCCCTCACCCTCAATTTCTGTCTCATGTCCTCTTCCCAGTCAGCCAACCTCCAGCCTCCTGCTGTACTTGTCGGAAGCTCGCAGCCCAGTAGCAGCATCCTTCATATAATTATTCCTCCTGATGAATCAGGCCTGGCACCTTCTCCTTTTGATTCGAGATACACTGTGTGTGTGGTGCTTCTGGCACTTTGTCGTGTGCCCTGAATGACAGCTGCAATTTGGTAATTATTTGTATGAAGTCAGCCATGTTGCATCATAGAATTCTTGGTTATGTTATTTAGCTCAGAGATCCCAAGGATCCAAATCTGTTCTTTGACAAGAACATAGAGGCAGTTTTTAGGTCTGGTGGAGAGATGGCTTCCAAACATGGGCAAAATCCTGTGGGAAGAATCCTCCATTCCTCGTTTCAGGGACCTTGAACTCTCAGCAGTCAGCTCTCTGAAACAGCTCTCTATCAGTCATTTGCATTTTAGTTTGAATATCAGCCCATGGTTGTCCTTTCCTACAGTTATTAGCATTTTGGACCTTCTGTCTCTAGTGTTAATGCTCTTTTTAAAGGAATTTGGGGCATTGTCAAATACGTGGGGAGGTTTTTGGGGCCCAAGTAGAGAGGGATCCCACGCATCTCAGACCCAGGCAGGCCCAGTGGTGGAACCCTGCTCCGTCGCAGCACTGGTACCAGCTCAGTGGGTCTGCCTCAACTGTCTCAAGATTTAGTCTCCAAATGTGCCACTCTGGTCCAAACTGAGGGAGAAGAAGTTGTGTCACCAGAGCTGTGAACCAGAGCTTCGGGGAAAGTGGGAGATTGATAAGGAGAGAAATTGCTCTGTTTATCAACCACTGTTTCCTTCTGCAAACTGCAAAACGAAATATAAAATGAAATAAAATTACATTTTAAATCTCTGCCGGTGCTTTCAGAGGTAGGCCAGTTCTGGTCTCCCATCAGCAGAGACCAAATGCACAATAACCTCATTCAGTACCTGGTGCTAGAGCAACTGTTTACTTATAGTAATGTTCAAGTTCCCAGCTAAGAACAGGGAATGAATTAATACTTAGGAATTTCTCTTTTCTGCACATGACATGCCATTTTAAAAAACTGCCACTTTGATGACTTCATCATCACATTTCCTTCAAAGAGGAGCTAAGTGCCATGCAAATTACAAAGCCTGATTCATGTTCACATGCAAAAGCCCCCATCGTGCAGGGAAGGGCTTGGGGGCTGAGGCCCCTGGTTTTCACTAAGAACTCTGCTTGACTCCTGCTTGTTTGTAGGAAAGGGGAGGGGGCATCACATATGTAAACATTTACTATTTTTTTGTTTCATGCTTTCATTTCATCTTTTACTTTGTAGAAAGTGAGAAATGTTTTTGCTTTGTGACTCTTTCACCCAAATCAGTGTTTCTTCCACTTCCTATATACTCCAGGAAATACTGGAGGAAAATTCTTTGTATTTCTTTAAAATAATAATGTTTAAATTCTTTTTTTCCCCTTTTTATTCCTTTTATAGCAATCTAAACCAACAAGAAAGGAACTTCCTAAAAAAATTTATGAACATTAATTTAATGAAACAGTAACTTTTAAAAACCAAAGACAGAAAATGCAACACACATTGCTTTGGTAAAAAACTGAGAAACAGAATATTAAGCCATTAGTATTAAGCCATTAGTATATTAAATAAAAACAACTTTTAGTCCCCCATACCTTATTGCTATATCAACTAAAGATTCTTAAAATAATTTAAAGCCCTTGGATGTCCTTGGAAAATAATATTAAAATGTACAATAACATTTTTGTATTACATTTTCATAGATATTATTAGAAGGAATAGTAAATTGCATATTTCATTCAAAATATGGAAATCTGAAATACTAAAACAAAATTGACAAAATTATAATTGTAATCGTAACACAAATAGTGATTTTTACTACATATTACATACATTTGAGGGTATAAGAAACATTTTTCTTGATTGCACAACATGCTTAATTGCAAAATGCTTAAATACAGC
The DNA here is from genome assembly GCF_059928025.1 of Delphinapterus leucas. Classification (NCBI taxonomy): domain Eukaryota; kingdom Metazoa; phylum Chordata; class Mammalia; order Artiodactyla; family Monodontidae; genus Delphinapterus; species Delphinapterus leucas. Next base: position 48,048,367 of record NC_143140.1, read on the forward strand.
TCTCTAAGAACATTTCCATGTTCTTATCAATGACCATAAAGCGAATACAAGGCATTTTTCAAAATTTTGAGTGTGAGTTTAGGGGAAAGCAGGATGGAAGGTGACTGAGATCCAGTGTTTAGGTGACGTGGCGAGGTCGTCCAAGTAGCAGGCTGCAGAGGTATGGATGGGACCCAGGATTTTCTTGTCTAAAAATGCTGCAGAAGGGGAAGAGAATCTAATTACAACTGTAGAAACTTTTAAGTTTTCAAAACTCAATTAGGTGTGTGTATGGTCCATTGGTGTCGAGCTTTAACACCTGTTTTCATAAGTGCCATGTTCCACCACAACCCCAGCTTCGGCACACTTGCTGTTAGCAGCTAATTCTTTTTTAGAGAGTCACAAATTGGGAATAAAGTTCTAACCCCTCTTCTTTTCCAGAGTTAGAGTGATACTGCATGCTTCTTCCTTTTACTCTCCCCGCAAGGGTGGCTTGAGGGATGATAAGAATGTTGCCAGGTAGATCCAATACAGAGACACGCTTGCCATTTTCTGTTTCACTTAATGTCACATTTAACAGTGTATTAACCATTTTGGGAAGAAGCTCTTTATCAGCTCCCTTGAAAAAGCACAGGTGGATCACTAATCCTCTCTGGACCTCCACCCACTGGGCCACGGCCTCCCCTTCGGCGGCGCGTACTTGCAGACGGGCGTGCAGGCACTGCTGCAGGAGGGCCCGGGCCTGAGGTGCCCGGCCACTTTCAGCCATGGCTCAAGCCCGCGCGGATATCCCCCAGATTCCAGCCACGCGCCGCACAGGCCCGCCCCCGGCGCTCAGGGAGCATTGGGCGGGGCGCGACACCTTAAATTCTTGTTGAAGAACTAAGCCATGTTCATTATTGAAAATTTAGAGGAAAACAAACTACCCATAATCCCAGGATCCAGAGACAATTATTATTTATAATTTTGATTACCAGCATAAAACCCACTAGGTTGTGATGTATTAGCCTTTTATATATCCTGTTGGATTTGATTTGCTAATGTTTTGTTAAGGAGTTTTGCACATATATTCATGAGGAATTTGAGTCTGTAGTTTTATTTTTTGTAATATCTTTTTCTAGTTTTGTTACCAACCCTCTCAAGTTGGTCTCCAACAAGGGTCCTTCTGCCCGGTGTCCTTTGTGCCAATAGAACGAGACTGAGTTTGGTTCAGAAGCAAAGGAAAGCTTTACTCTTTGGTCAAAGACAGGAGAGGCGCGAGCTTGCGCTCTAGAGGACGCGTGCTCCTCACAGGCTGTGGGTGGGGTTCCTTAATAGGGTTCTCCTTAATTGGGGAGGGGGCAGAATTCTCACGGAGCCTGCGCAGCTGCTCACGTTCTAGATCGCAGTGCCGGGCTGGAGCAGCGTCTCTGCACATGGCCCGTGGAGCTGAGGTGTTGGCTGCAGGCATTTCGCAGGAACCCTGGTCTGATGTGCTGGGTGCAAGGCCTCTGCATGCGGCACCCTGTGAGCGAGTGAAACTAGAGAAGCCCAAGGAAAAGAAAGAGACAGGTTAGACTTTATTTTATTGCCCGGCTTCTATTTTTATTTCCCAGGAATTGTTAATTGGCTTTGCTGGTGAGAGTTTTGGTATCAGGGTAATGCTGCCCTAATAAATTGAGTTGGGATGTGTTTCCTCCTCTTCTTTATTCTGGAAAAGATTGTGTAGAATTGGTATTATTTCTTCCTTAAATGTTAGTAGAATTCACCAGTGAAATTATTTGTTTGTTTGTTTATGCAACTTAAAACAAAACTCCTTGGCTAACTCCCAGTTCTGTAGGGCAAACATCTGGGCATGGCATGGCGGGGTTCCCTGCTCAGGTTCTTATAAGGCTGAAGTCTAGGTGTCCTCATCTGGATCCTGAGCTTCTCTTCTGAGCTCAATTGACTGAGTCAGAATTCAGTTCCTTGCAGCTATAGGATGGAGCTCCGTTTCCTTGATGGCTGTCAGCTGGAGGCCACTTTCCATACTCCTCGTCACGTGACCCTCTCAGTCTTCAAAACATGAAGTGGAGAATATTTCTGTAGTAGTCTGCCAGGGCTGCCACTACAAAACACCCAAACTGGGTTGCCTAAACAGAGGAAATTTATTTTCTCACAGTTCTGAAGTCCACAAGTCCAAGATCAAGGTGCTTTCTGAATTGGTTTCTGGTGAGAGCCTCTCTTCGTGGATTGTAGATGTCTGCTTTCTTGCTGTGGCCTCACATGGCCTTTTCTCTTGAGTGTGCAGAGAGGGGGTGGTCTCTGGTGTCTCTTCTTCTTATAAAGACACTAGTTATAGCACATTAAGGCCCCAGACTTATGATCTCACTTAACCTTTATTACTTTCTTATGGGCCCTGTCTCCAAATACAGTCACATCGAGGTTAGTGTTTCAACAAAGGCGTTTTGGGGAGACACAGTTCAGTCTGTAATACTTCCTTATGTCAAATTCCTCTCATGCTTCAAAACTCTCTCACCAGGGAAAGTCTATCATCGTTTAAGGGCCCATATGATTAGATCAGACCCACTGAGAATATCTCCCTATCTTAAAGTCAACTGATTTGGGATCTTAATTACATCTGGAAAGCCCCCTCACAGCAGTACCTAGACTAGGTTGTTTTGGATTTGTTTTTTAGTTGAAGTATAGTTGATCTACAATATTATATAAGTTACAGGTATACAATACAGTGATTCACAGTTTTTAAAGGTTATAATCCATTTATAGTTATACCAGTGAAATAATTTACTAGAGTTTACTGAAAGGTTTAAACATCAATAGTTACTTTACTTGTTACAGATTTATACAGAATTTCTATTTCTTCTTGAGTAAGTTTTGGTAATTGGTGTCTTTTATGTTATTGCCATAAAATTCTTTTAATTTTTATCAGATTGGTAGTGATGTCCCCTCTTTTCATTGTTGATTTTGATAATTTGTGTCTTCTCTCTTATTCAGTCTAGCTAAAGGTTTTTCTTTTTTTTTAATCTTTTCAAAATACATACTTTTGGTTTAATAGAATTGATTTTGTTTTATTTTTTTTTTTTGTTTTATTGATTTCTACACTGATCTTTGTTGTTTCCTTTCTTCTGCTTAATTAAGGTTTAATTTATTGTGCTTTTTCTAACTCTTAATGTGAACCTATGTAATTGACTTGTAATATTTCTTTTTTAATATAGCTATTCAGTGTTATGAATTACCCCCAACCACTGCTTTAGCTGCATCTCATAAATTTTGATATATTTTGTTCTGTTGATTTTAAATTCATGTTTTTAAATTTCCTTTTTGATTTCTTTTTTTGTCCATGGGTTATTTAGAAGTGCATTGTTTAACTTCCAAATATTTGGAGATTTCCCAAGTTTCTTTATGTTGATGATCCCTAGTTTAACTCCATTGTGGTTAAAGAACATCTTTTAAATAATTTCAGTCATTTAAAATTTATTTAGATTTGGCATTTGGCCTACCATATGATCAATCCTGGAGAATGTTTCATATGCACTTTAAAAGAATGTGTATTCTCCTCAATTTAAGTCTTCTCTACCATTATTCATTTTCTGTCCAGTTATTCCGTCAGTTATCAAAAGTTGGGTATTGGAATCTCTATAGTTACAGAATTGTCAATTTTTTTTCAATTCTGTCAACTTTTGCTTCATATATTTGGGGCCTCTGTTGTTAGATGGGTATACACTTATAATTATTATATCTTTTGGATGTATTGACATTTTCATCATTATGAAATACCTCTTTGTCTCCAGTGTATTTCTTGTTTTAAAGTCTATATATCCTGATATTAATATAGACATTTCAGCTCTCTTATGGTTATTGCTTACATAGCAAATATTTTTCCATTCTTTTACTGTCCGTCTGTTTTTATCTTTGAGTTGTGTTTTATAGCCAGTGTGAGAATTTCTGCCTTTTCATTGAATGGTTAATAATGTAATTTAATGAAATTATTGATAGGATTGGATTATGTCTATCATTTTGCTCTTTAATTCCTATATATTGCAGATTTGTTTTGTTCTGTTGCCCTTTTACTCTCTTCTTTTGTGTTAAACAAATATTTTAAGTGTAACATCTTTATTGCTGATTTTTAAACTATTTTTAAAATGTATTTTATTAATGATTGCTCTAGGGATTAAAATATACCTCTTACCTTGTCGCAATCTAGTTCAATCTTAATTCCAGTAAAATATAGCAACTTTGCTCCAATATAACTCCATTTCAACCCTTCCTTTATGCTACTATTGTTTATATATTATATATATGTATAATAAGCTTAAATATAGTGTTATAATTACAGATTTACAAACCATTATGGTTTTTAAAGAAATTAAGAGAAGAAAATAAATATATTTATAAGAACTTTATATTTACCGATGTATTTACCATTTCCTGTGTTCTTCATTTCTTCTTTGGATTCAAGTTACGATCTGGTGTCAGTTCCTTTCAGCCTGAAGAACTTCCTTTAGTATTTCTTGTAAAGCTGGTCAGCTAGCAACAAATTCTCTCAGTCTTTATCTAGAAATATTTTTATTTCATTTTAATTATTAAAGAATAGTTTTACTAAATATGGAACTCTTGGTTGACAGGTTTTTTTTTTCTTTCAGCAGTTTGAATATGTGATTCTACTCTCTTTTGGCCTTCGTGGTTTCTGACAAGAAGTTGATCATTAATCATATTGTTCTCTTGTACATGATGAGTCATCTTCTCTAACTGGTTTCAAGATTTTCTCTTGTCTTTGCCTTCCAGTAATTTGACTATGATGTGTCTAGATGTGGATCTCTTTTTATTTATTCTCCTTGGGGTTTGTTGAGTTTCTGTGGTCTGTAGATTGTTGTTTTCATCAAATCTGAGAAATTTTCAGCCATATGTCATTAAATATTTTTCTGCCACTTTCTCTTTTAGCCTTCAGGGACTCCAATGACATGTATGTTGATATGCTCATTGTTGTCCCACCAGTCTCTGAGGCTCAATTTATTTTTCCTTAATGTTTTTCCTTTCTGTTCTTCAGATTGAATGATTTCTCATGAGCTACTGGTTTGGCCAAAAAGTTCATTCGGGTTTGTTCTGTAAAATGATATGGAAAAGTCCGAACGAACTTTTTGGCCAACCCAATATGTTCAAGTTCACTGACTCTTCTATGACCTCCTCTCATAGATTATTAAATTTCGGCTATATATATTTCAACTCAATTTCCGTTAGGTTCTTCCTTTATAATGTCTGTTTCTTTGTTGAGATTCTGTTTGTTGAGTCATTGCCATTACACAGTGCTTTAATTCTTAAGCATGGTTTCCTTTAGTTCTTTGAACCTATTTATAATAGCTGCTTTAAAATCTTTACTTGCTAAATCTAAGTTCTGGGCCCTCTCAGAGTTAGCTTCTATTGTTTGCTTTTTTCCCTGAGCATGGGCCATATTTATTTTGGAGTATGAATCAGATTTTCTGTTTCTTCACATCTCATAATTTTTGTTGAAATCTTGATATTTTAGATAATATACTGTAGCAACTCTGGACTCTGATTTATTTTCCTGAGGTGGTTATTATTGTTTTTATTAACTTGCTTGTACTTAATCAGCAGAATCTGTGTCTCTGCAGTGTGATGCTGAAAACTTGGCCTCTGTGAACTGGTGCCAAATTGAATCTTGGAGACAGTTTTGGGTGAAGTAGAAAAGAGCAGCTTTATTGCTTTGACAGGCAAATGGGGACACAGCAGGCTCGTGCCCTTAAAATCTGTCCTAAATTAGGGGGATTTGGTGAGGAGTTTTATAGCAATGGTTCAAGGGTGGGGTTGTTATAAGGATCAGGGTTTGTGCAGGGCCTGCATCCCTTTAATCTGGCCTCGTCTCCTGATGAGCTGTGGTTCTCAAGATTATCAAACTCTGACCTTCTCTCTGGAATGAAGAATGCTTCATCAAGTAGTTAACATCTTCCATTTCTTGGGGGGTTTAGTTCTGCAGAAGAGCTCAAAGATATTGTTACTCTGTCCCTTGAGGGGGAACCAGGATCCTGTCCCAAGGCTGCACTGTTGTTTCTTGACTGCTCCTCCCTTGTCTCTGCATCCCCTCCCTTCCCTGATTAACAACCATTTGAACCTGCCCTTTGGAACTCAGGGAAGGTCTAGAAAGGGGGACCCAGAAAGGCTTTCATGCCCAGGAGCCCCACAGGGTCCTGCTTGGTTTCAAGTGTATGGCCACTAATGTCTCTGCTCAGTTGTTTTGTTTGTTTTAAGTTCTTATATTTAATTTTTAGCCTGGCTGCCTAGGGGTTGTCCCCTGTGTCTGCATAGTTTAGTGGTCAGCCAATGATTAGGCAGAGATTGTGCTCAAACACCATAAGTTTATAAGATCCATCCTCTGCTGATGGATGTGTGTGTGGGTTAAGGAATTCATTCAGAGTTCAGTCAGTTTTCAAGGCTGCCTGACTTGTACTTTCTTCCAGGCGCTCTTGACTCTCCCTTGCATAGACATATGCATAGTTTCCTGGTCAGCCAGGGATGCATGGAGAGATTATATAGCTTTTCTATGGCTCTCTCATTTCTAGGATTTCCCCTTTACATTTCTGGCTCATCAGAGGCTCACTTCAACCAGGACTGCAATTTGAGGCTAGGAGAGCTGTGAGTTTTCCTTTTCAATTCCTACTGAGTTTGCTACTTTTACTGACAACACTGCCGGTTGTGGGTTTTCACCTTCCATTCCAAATCAATCCACCCCACCTCTGATAGTGAGGCTGCTGGTTTTCACAGCCAGTATTGCCCTGGTAAAATCATCAGGCTAAATGTGCTAGGGGCACAGGGGAGAGAGCAGCTCCAGGCAGGAAAGCCACAGACTCATCATTCTTTCATAAAATTTTATGCAGCTTTTCATGACAAACTGTTTCTCAATTTGTTATTTCCCTTTGGTTGATTTCCAAAGCCTTGAAATGGTTTCTTATAATTTTGCCCAGTTTTATATTTTATTTTTTGGGGTGAGAATTTGCCAACCTCTTCATTCTCCCACAGCCAGAAGTCTTACCCAATATATAGTTTTAAAATGCAATCACACTGCACATCCTGTTTTCTACACTGAAAAGTCTAACTAGTCTAGATTTTTAGTTTGATTTGTGCATTTGATAATTTGGCTTCTTTTTATTGATTTTCTAAATTCCCAAATTGAACTTTTGGGATCATTCCCTCCTTTGACCCAGAATCCCTTTAAAAATTCAAAGAAATCTTAAATGATCATGTAGTCAGGAGATTCCTAACTTGGGCACCTTAAACCCTAAGGGTGGGAGAAAGTAGTAACAGACAGGGAGGAGCAATCAATACATTATTTTCAATGTTTGAAAAACTCCCCAGGGAAATTATACAGTTATCAGAGATAAGGCTAAGCTAACCACAATGTCCCATTTCTAAGTTCTGGGCTGAAATTACTTCAACTCAAAATAAGAATTCTGGTAATCTTATGCTGATCAGAGGTTTTTGTTGGTAGTTATAAATAGCACCGGTTGCACCGGTTAACAAAAGTGGGATGGTAAGCCAATTATTACCTAATAAAGCAGTTTATTTTAAACTTGGGTGTGGGTCCAAGGGAACAAAGTAACAATCAAAGGGATCCTTGGAGATAAAATAGGTGGAAACCTATGATGTGGCCCAGACCCGCCCTCGTACAGATGAGGGAACCTGAAGCCAGTCCAGTAGGCAAGTTGATGGCAGGACCCAAACCTACATCTATGGGCAACTCAACTTACCCTTTAAGCCTGCAAACATATTACGGCACACAGTACCCAACCACTGTCAATTAAGTCCTATGATTTAAATAATATAAACCATAGACCAGTGCTGTCTAACAGAACTTTCTGCAATCATGGAAATGTTCGTATTGTACTATCCAAAATAGTAGCCACTAGTCACATGTGGCTATTGAGTACTTGAAATATGGCTAGTGAAATTGAGGAACAGAATTGAATTTCTAAATTTAATTTAATTACAGTGGCTAATGTTTTGGAGAATAAAGATATAGACATATGTGTCATTCGTAAAACTAAATTCCTCCTCTAAGCTATTCCAAGTATAAAGCAGTTATTTTCAAACTTTAAATCACAGAATCCCTTCTTAAAAAAAAAAAAAAAAAATATATATATATATATATATAGTTCCCAAACCAATTCAAAATGTAAAGTAGCAGGGCTAACATGGGGGTGGGCCTGGAACCCAACTGCTCCCTCCTCTACTTTCTACCCTTATCAATTCTCACCTGTCCTGACCCACCTGGGCCCTTGGACACCTCCTCAGAACCCCCAAGACTGCACTGAGCACAGTGTGAAAATCCACAAAAAATGCAGAAAAATAGAGCAGCAGCAGGTATTTCCCTAACAAATATTTACTGGGCAGCAGCTGGCACCAGACACTGGTCTAGAGGTTGTAGGAGGAACCTACACAGGAAATATGACCCCTGCCATGAAGAGACCAAAAAGACAACAATGTTTCTCAATAACATCTCAGCCAGGTGCTGACCACACCTTATCTCACTTGGTCATCATATCAGTCCTATGAAGTAAGTGTTATGATCCTCATTTCACAGCTTAGGACACAAGGCTCTGAGAGAGAAATTATTCACCCGAGGGCACACACACAACTGGTCAGGAGGATTTGGGACCCACGTCGGCCTGACCCAAACCTGCGTTATGCCCCTCCAGAGCTCATCATGCAGGTGGGGAGGTTGTCTGTGCCTGGAGGCTCAAGTGAGCTCTCTTGGGAACTGGAAATGTGAGAAATAATATTACTCTATGGGGGTTAAACTGTCAATGGATCAAAGAGGAGATATTTACAAAATAGCTCCCAGGCCCAGAAGCTTCTGTGGAATATATTCAATGTCCAGTAAATAAAGTCAGGTGGGGCTAGGGGTGGGTCAGCCATGAAAGAACAGAAAAGGAGAGGCCAAGATAGATTAAAAAACAAGACAGACACAGGCATAGTCAGGGACCAGAACTTGGCCGAGGAGTTGAGTATTTCTAACCCAGACACAGGCTCCCAGGGCATCCAACTGTGAGATGAATACATCAGTGTGATATTGTGATGTAATAAATATATATTTGGTCTTCATTCTCAGTTCCTGGCACAGAGCTCCTAAAACCCTTGTAGTTTTCTGAGTGATAGGGGCAATAGTAGAATCTTTTGTTATCATACTTGGTCTTAGTCCCTGGTTCCTGAAACAAGAGCTTCTAAGAACCTTGGAATCTCGAGAGCGATGAGTATCTTTTCATATGCTATGAGGTGACAGATGGCTGGGGGCCCTTAGATAGTTTCAGGTTAGGGGCTGGTCACCAGAAAGACCCAGGCATGACTTCTGCCCCACTCTCCAACTTCTGGGGTGGGGAAAGAGCCTGGAAATTGAGTTAATCACCAAATGTCAATGATTTAATCAATCGTGCCTACATAATGGAACCTTCATAAAAACTGAGCAGGAGGGGCTTCCGTGCTGGCGCAATGGTTGAGAGTCTGCCTGCCGATGCAGGGGACACGGGTTCGTGCCCCGGTCCGGGAAGATCCCACATGCCGCAGAGCGGCTGGGCCCGTGAGCCATGGCCGCTGAGCCTGCACGTCCGGAGCCTGTGCTCCGCAGCGGGAGAGGCCACAACAGTGAGAGGCCCGCGTACCGCAAAAAAAAAAAAAAAAAGAAAAAAATACTGAGCAGGGTTTGGAGAGCTTCTGGGTTGGGGAACACACCAAGGTGTTGGGAAGATGAGGTGCTCAGAGAGGTCATAGAAGCTCCACAGCCACCACTGCTCCTGCCCGCCAACATACCTTGCTCAGTGCTTCTTTTCTGTTTGGCTGTTCCTGTGTTGTATCCTTTATAATAAACCAGTAGTAGTAAATAACAGTTCTGTGAGCTGTTCTATCATATTATCAAACCTGAGCCCAGACATTCAGCTGGCTCTGAAGTGGGGACAGTCTTGTGGGACTGAGCCCTCAAACTGTGGGGACCTCACTAACTCTAGGTAGTTACTGTCAGAATTGAATTAAATTGTAGAACACCCAGTTTGTGTCTGCAGAAAATTGAAGAATGGCTTGGTGTCACAAACCTCCCATTTGGTGTCAGAAGTGTTTTGAGTAGAAATGGATCATAGTTTCCAGCCTCTTGAGCTTGAAGTCAGGGAATCCTCTGTGTCCAGGCTCACTGTACCCTCTCTCATGGGTCACCTGCAAGAGGAGGAAGTGCCAGAGAGAGGACACTTTCTTTCCTCCTTGGGGATGCTGTCATTGCAGTTCTTCCGGAAGACCCTGACCGCTGACTCAGGCTACTCAGCCATGGTTCACACGTCCTTCTCCCTCTAGAGCCCTCTCTCCTTGGCCGTTCCAACCCCAGAGGAGAATGGGAATTGATAAGTAAGGCCTTAGCCTGAGAGGTTTCTATCCTTGGACAGGGAGTTCTCATGGTGAATTTTAAAGGTAGCTACTTACAATGACATGGTTTCCCTTGAAGTTTTGACCACAGGGAACAAATATCCTGATTGAACATTGAGATGTGAGATTCAGGTTTGGGTAGTTGCCAGAGCTCATTGACTCTGAGTGGGCCCAGAAGTTAGCAAAGACTTCAAAGCACCTATTACGAATATGTTCAAAGAATTAAAGGAAACTATGATGATAGCGATTCAGTACATAGTGAGTCTCAATAAAGCAGTAGAAATCATAAACAAGAACCAAATGGGACATTCACTTATGGCATGGAGTGAGGAGGTCAACACATCTTCTCTCAGAAATTATAAATCTGGAAAAAAATTGTCAAAACATAACATTAACTTCCTAAAACTAAGGAACCCTTTGTTCAAACAGAAGAATACATGGATCTCACCTGGTAAATGGAACAAATGGAAAACACCTGAGAAAGAAGCAGACAGACCACCCTTGACTGCGCCCCAGGCCCCGACTTGCTGCCTTCTTTGATTGGTCTGCAGCTCCCCTTTGAGAACCATGGGGTGAACCAGTAAACTGGCATCATGGGGTTAACTCAGGCTCTCAGGGCCTTTAAAGCTGAGGGTAAGATTCCGGATTATCCAATAATAATCCCATCTTCAGCTGGCCTTGGTTTAGCTCAGCAGATCTCACTAGAACCAATACCTCCCAGAGGGCTTTTGAGAAATTTGTGGGGATTTTAGGGGTTATCTAATGATTGGGGCTTATTGCTGGCCTGCAGTGGATAAGAGCCAGAGTTGTTGGGCCTGCTAAAATGTGCAGGACTGTGCCCCACAATGAAGAATTGTCCTGCATCCCTTGCAACTTTTGAATATCCTTTCAGTCATTCATTAGGTGAAAAACCTGTTTATAATTACTTGAACTTAGAACTAAACCTACTTTACATATAAACAAAGTATTTTTGCGTAGTTTTAATACATGCTGAATTGCTAGGATTGAGCCTACCACATACATCAAGGTAGGTTGTGTTTTGGCTTTTTTTTTTTTTAACTTCAGCAAATTTTGTTCATCCTTTCAGAAAGTCACATCACTAATAGCACCATGATGTGTGGTATTTGAGTTGTAAGACATCTTGTATCAGTCTGCATTTTCTCCATAATTCATTGTGGCTTCTAATGCAATGCAATCATGTCAGTCATTTACATATTGAAATAGATATTACTTTATCATAAGTTACTTTCCTATTCTCTTTTAAACTACAGCTAGGGCATTGTATTGATATATTTTGAAATTATATGTGTAGGTCAGTTACCTTATCTATGAATTTCATAATAGATAAATGGCATTACAAAAGTATTTCATATAAAAAGGGGGTGTTGGGTCTGACAGAGTTGAGAACCATCAACTTAGACAAAATTCTTATCACTTCCACCTTCTCTCTATCACTTTCATTCAACAGAGGGGCCCAGATAAAATATTAACTAGTAAGAGAAACTATGGGGTGAGTACAATTAAATGCCAGAGTAAATGGTTCAGACTGGGCATCTAGGAAGAATTCTTTGAAAAGGTTGCTTAGTGGAGGCTGCAGGAATTAGGGAGGTTTCACGGAAATGAGACTCAAATAGGACTTTCATGGGGGAGTAGGGCTTGGAGGACAGGGGAGGGGAACCCCACCCAGAGCTTTGCACACAGGGAGGACTCTACGCAAATGTGTTGAACGCAAAGGGGAGAACAGTCTTAGCCCTCACGTGGTGCAGCACACACCAGGCAACCACAGAGAGACACGGGGCTCTTGTGCACGTTCTGCTCCCTAAGAGGCTCTGAGGGATTTCATTGGTTGGTTATGGATTTCGTTGTTGCAGCACTTCCATGATTATCATCATAGCCCATTGCGGTTGCTAAGGAATAAATGTTTAATTTTCTAATTTAGTGACACTAAAAATGTTGATATTAGAGTCATTCATTTAAATATAAAGATTTCAAATCCCAGTAATAATGGTAGGAGATACTTAATTTGAAATAAGCTACTGCTTTTCAACAATTAACATTTCCAAACACATATTTTGAATGTTCTGTACTTGTGCCAATGGTATTAAGGTTCTGACTTAGGTTTAGACCCCCATACCTGGATGATTTTAACTGCAAGTATTTAAAACAAACAAACAAACAAAGTGACTTTTAAAATAAGGACATTTATAACGTCTCAGAAGAGAATTCCAAAGATAGGACAGTTGCAGGGCTGGTAAAATCAGTGATCCAATCCGCTCCAGGATCCTGGCTCTTGCCATCTTCTCGGTGATCTTGGGTGTTTCAGCGTGCCTCTGAAGCTGGCTCTCTCCATGGTCCCACTGGTGGCCACAGTTGCCAACTCATATACAGAAGTCCAGACATAGAAAATGGAATGTTAGTGTCTTCGTTTTTTTTTTTTTTTTTTAGCTTGAAACAAATCCTCCTAGAAAACTCCCCAGAAGGTTTTCCCTCAAATTTTATCAGCCGGAATTGCATGACATGCTCATGCTTGAACCAAAGGGAATGAGATCAGATGTGTTGGTTTTGGTCTCATCACTGTCCATCCTCTGGAGCTGAGGAGGGACCCAGCCTCTATGGAAGGCTAGAATGAACCAAACAGGCTTCTGACAGCAAGGAGAAAGCAGGGGTAGGTTGTGGAGGAGGCCCGTAGTGTGTCACTACTAGGGATTTCCAAATTGTTTTCTATAGAGCATTCTTCGGAGGTGCAGGAAAAAGGAGTTCTTTGGTCAAATAAGCATGGAAAAGGGTGCACTATATCAGTTCCTGAAAATTCACAATGTCTTCAGCATATGAAAGCCTCTGAGAAAGCCTGTACTTTGTGTTTTGTTTTTTTTTTCTTTTCTGCTGTTTCCCCAATATTTGGGCAACGAATTAAGTAACCTGTGTGTATGGTCAGGCTTCTCAAGATGGCTGTTCTCTTGCTCTCTGTACATCCCCTGCCTGACCAGTGCCTGTTTCACCTAAACCTTATACACGACTGATCTTCCTTTGTTCTTGTCCCAGGCCCCAGCTGGTGACTGTTCTTATCAAAGGGGCAGTGAGGGGCGTGCCATTCCACTGGTTCCCCTCGTAACTAATGAGCCCACCTGACATCAATTCGCCTATAACTGGTAATCTCCCCTCCCCCCCTCACCAAGCAAAGACTGCCACCATGTCCTGCCCACCGTCAGCTGCACACAGTGGGGTGTCACTCCAGGACTTTGCTTCAGACATGTAAGATTCCTCTATCCATCAAACCATTGATGTCTCTGCTTCTGACTCTGGCTCTTTCTTCAGTCTTAAAGCTGGACAAGTGCAGGCCTTGCAGGCCTGTGGCGTGCAGCCCAACAACATGAGTAGGCATCAAGAGCCCCTTTCACAAAGAAGAAACACCTGGCCTCAGGTGGGTAAAGGGCCTTGACCTCAGCTGGTGATGGGAGGAGCCACGGTGTATCACCCACCACTCCACCATTCTCCCTCCTTTCCCCACTTACCCAAAGTTTTCCCTGTGTACCTTGAATCAGGAGGCTGCAGGATGGCTGAGAGCCTTTCCTTTGGTGGCTAAAGGTGGGGCACCAGTGACTAAAGCCCTGAAATTGAACTCCAGGCGTGCGCCCACGTTCAGCAAATCTAGGAGGTAAAAATTTAACTTTGCATTGGCTTTTAATGGCTTCGTTAACCCAGGATTTAACCAGGTCTGCTGCTTTTGTTTTTAAGTCTTTACTTTGGGTTTTTCCAGTGATTGTTTCCCTTTATGATGGGAGAACGGTAGAAAATAAGGATAACAATCCAGTTTATGAAAGAATCACATCAGCAAGCGAATTTTCTAGAATCGCGTTTGCAATCACTCCTAGGAATGCATCTGCCAGATGAAAGGCTAGCGGGCTGGGGTGGGCGCGGAGCAAAGCCTCGGCAGCATCTAGGTAACCCGTTCCATGGCTCTCTAGCGCCCTGCGCCCGGGGTTCCTCCCCTTCTCCCGCTGGTGCAGCACCGAGACGCGCCCCCGGGTAGCTCCGAGAGGCCATGCCTGCCCCCAGGGGTTATGTAGACCGCCCCCCCCGCCACCCCCGCCAAGTGCAGCCTCAGCCGGGGAGGATGGGGTTAGGGGCTCCCGCGCAGTGCCAGGCGGAGAACCAGGTGCTTAGGGGAGACAGGGAAGGGTGCTGGTGTTCAGGGAGAAGCACCCGAGTGTTTTCCAAGCATCTGGCCATCAGATCGTGCACTCAGCCAGTGTATAAAATCGTAATGTGGCGCGGCGCTCGTATCCCCTTCTTGGCTGAGGATGTGGCGGCTGTCTAGGCGCTGTTGTTCAATGCAGGCCACTCCTCCCGCCCGGAGGCCCAGGGCCGGTATCCCAGCCACGGCCCGGCCGGCCTAGCGCAGAAGCTGCTTGCGGAGGGCAGCGCCAGCTGTACTTTGTGTTTAACCCAGAATTTTTCAGGTGTTTTGTTTGTGAAAATCTACGAAGTAGTGTTCCATGAAACACTGTTTGTGAGACACAGTTGAATACTGGACGTTCATTCGGCTTTCGTAACTATTTTAAGTTAGGTGTTAGTAAGATTTATGTGCAGGTACATTTAGAAGAAGAATTTTGGACAGTTTTAATTTGGAGCGTTTTGCTACTTTTTTTAAGAGCATAAAAACGTTGCAGAATTCATTTGTTCCCTTCTCTGAATTAGAAAGGGTATGGCCACCGGGGCAGGCTGGAGACTGACTTGTTTGCTGAAACTAGATCTGGTGAAAAGATCTAGATTCTAGGTCCGTTTTCATTCCTTAGCCTTTGGAGCAAACAAAAGTTAATTCTGTTGGCCAGGGTGAGTCCCAGATAAGATGTCCAGCCTTTCTATTATTTTGTTTTCCCACAGGACACAGGGACAGGAACAATCCAAAGAGACTATCCAAGTTATCCGGATTAAACCACCCTAAGGGCAACGTAATGGTTAATAATGTCCAACAATAAGGGTATGTGGCCTCACTTAGGTCACTAACCAATTTTAAAAGTTTCCACTTAGGAAGTTATTCCATGTGCCCAACCTGAATCTTCCATAGCTCACTAACAGTGAAATTGGACATTCCTTATATTGACAAAGCCCTGGGAGATTCAAAGATGAACAAAATCAGAAACGTGGTCCTTGCTTTAACAAGTGCACTATTTAGTTGATGTCAAGATACAAGTCCAAATGTTAAAATGATAATAGGATAGCAAAATGATGTAGGGAAATTTTAGAAGAAAGTCACCAGATAGTATTAAGGCTGCATGACACACACCCTGAATTTCTGCTTTTAAAAACTGATTTTCCTTTGTCCAACCCTCACTAGAAAAAAAGAACATGTTACAAACAATCATACAAGAACTGTTCACATAATTTAGTTGGCAGGAGCCCCTACTTAACTGGTGGTTCTCTTTTGGATTATCTTCAATGAAAGTTCCTATGAATTACAAATAAGTAATTATACACACACATATATTACAATCAAAGCTAAGCTCCTTGTTCATGACAAAAGAGCTTTTATATACATAGTGTGAGTGGAGAAGCAAATATAAATCTATTCCTTATTTATACAGAAAAATGTATGGAACTTTTAAAACCAATGGTACATCAAGATGGTGGGTATTTAAAAAAGATTTTTAGATACATGAGTGGAATTGAAATGCTCGTCGTTTAAAAAGCTTAAGTTTCGGGCTTCCCTGGTGGCGCAGTGGTTGAGAGTCCGCCTGCCGATGCGGGGGACGCGGGTTCGTGCCCCGGTCCGGGAAGATCCCACATGCCGCGGAGCGGCTGGGCCCGTGAGCCATGGCCGCTGGGCCTGCGCATCCAGAGCCTGTGCTCCGCAATGGGAGAGGCCACAACAGTGAGAGGCCCGCGTACCGCAAAAAAAAAAAAAAAACAACAACAAAACTTAAGTTTCTACAAAGAGGTTAGGGGAAAAAAATTACTTTGGATTTTCTGGACCCACCTCTCCTGCTCCCTCCCCTGTTTTCATTTGGACCTGCTCTTTCCTTTGGCCTTGCTGCCCCTGCCTTGTTCAATTTGGATGATGCTTCCAGCCGTTTCTCCGAAGTGCAGGAGTTTTGGGAAGGGAACTTTGTTTTATTGGTTTGGAGCTTGGGCCCAGACTGCTCCAGCTCCATCAGCCCTTTTCACAATGGCACTCACCGGCAGGCTGGAGTTCTGGAATGGCCAGACTCACCCACTACGGGCTGCACTTCTCAGAGGGACTCCTTGTGTGGTCACAAAGAGAGGATCTCTTTCTCTTTATCTCTCCCCTCCTCTTCCCTTAGTGGGCCGGACCTTCCAAACCTAGCCTATAGGGGCTAAAAGGCAAAACTTAGGAGTTATTTTTGTTCCTGGAGATGTTTCACATGTGAACGGTACGAAAGTATTGGTAGTTGAGTTTTGCCCATTTCTGGACCATGTCTTTATGAGATTTGATCACTCGGGAGTTGGAAGTACAGGTGGTAATTTATGAGAACCGCAGTGGAGAAATGGAGGAATTATGTACTCTTTGGATCCAGACTGGGTGGGTGGCTTCTGCTTCATGTTGCAATTGCTTGTCCAGAAATGAGAGTTGCTCTCATTGGTATAACTACAGCTATAAATGGTATGGAAACACAATTTAATGAACTTCTTGTTGAGGTAGAAAAAAAAAAAAGAGGTGATGGGTGAAGCTACCAAAACACAAGGAAGGAGTCCCCATTTTTTGATAGAGTTTCATTAAAGAAGCTAAACCCTGGTGCCTGTTACATAACCCTCTGCTTGTAAGAGCGCTCCTTGGCATGAAGGGTGGTGTCCTTCTTGACCTGCAAGTGGCCGACCTAGTAGTCTGCACAGATGTAGATGTCATCTGTCAAAAGAGAGATCATCAAAGGGTATTAAACGTATCATTTACACTAGAAACACATTCAAGCACAGAGAAATTGCAGAGGAAAGAGAAAACCAATGGCATCCATTTATATGGGCAAGGCACTCTGCTGGGCACAACACAGATTATCTTATTTAATCCTTAAAATGTGAGATAGGTGCTATTTTTGGCACTTTATAGGTAATAAAACAGGATCAAAGAGGTTCAGTAACTTATCCAAGGCCACACATCTCAGAGGCAGAAGAGCTGGGTTTCAAGCCTAAGTGTGTCTCCAAAATCCATGTTTTTTCTGTTATGCTGTGTTGATATAGCTGATGTGGAGGTGAATATTACAGCTCAATAATTATTAGGGACCATAAGTGGGATTAGCCCCGTGAGATTTAACCAGCTCAACGTCTATGTGCTTTCCTGCAATGTGGTGAAAATATAATGGGAAACACCATGAAATCAATTCATGGGAACCCTTGTTAACCAAGGGTTTTCTGCTCTTGGATATTAGAAAGGTATCCTCTCTCAAAAAAATCTTGAGATTGGGGATTAGGTCCCCCAAACACTTTTGAAGCTATCACTTGGGGTGACTACAGCTCTTTGCTGCTCCTGTATCATCCCCACTGCTGCTCAAAACACTGGCACCATGATGCAAAGTATTAGTTTACTTCCTATTTGCTTCTCCCTACTCCCAAAGAATGAGATTGACTTAGGACTCAAGCTAAGCACCACATGGTTGCCTGGCAAGGTCAGAACTGTTAGGATTGATAACCCCCCAGAATGGAAGGTCAGTAGAGCCAGAAGCCATGCAGAAGAAAGGAAGCCCAAGCAGAACAGGAGAAGGGGCAGAACCTGACTCTCTCCCTGGAAGGAGGATTGAAATACTTTTTTAAAGAGACAAGATACTACTCTTTGTCTATCAGACTGGTGTATAAAGATTGCTCACAGTGAGGTTGGTAAGGCCGAGGGATATGGACACTCTCATTCACTACTGGTAGAAATATATTAATAGCCTTTTCGGAAGGTAATTTGGGAATATGTGTGAGAAGAGTATGGTATAAGTCAGTGGTTCTCAAACTTTTGCATGCATCAGAATCACATGGAGGCTCATTAAAACACAAATTGCCGAGCACCACGCCCAGAGTTTCTGATATTGTGATATGGGGTGGAGTCTGAGAATTTGCATTTCTAACAAGTTCCCAGAAGATGCTGATGATGCTGGTCCAGGGAGTACATTTTGAGAAGCACTGGTGTAAGTGGTTAGGAGCTTAGCTCTGATGTTTATCAGCTGTGTGACTCATACAAGTTACTTAACCTCTCTGTCTCACTTGTTTTTCATTAATTAGAAATGGGGACAATAATAATACCCACCTCATACAGTTGTTGTGAGAATTAAATGAGTTAATATATGCAAAGTGTATATAGCAGTGCTCACTAAATGTTAGCTCAGTAAATGTTGTCATAATTTAAAATACTCATTCCTTTTGACTTGACAGTTCCATGTGTAAGTATACATCTTAAGAGAAATAGTTACAACTTAGATGAAATAAATTCATTGAAAAATACAACTTAAAACTGACTCAAGAAGAAATGGAAAATCTGCACAGCTCTATATCCTTTAAAGTAATCAAACTTGGGACTTAGCTGGTGGTCCAATGGTTAAGACTTTGCCTTCCAATGCAGGGGGTGCGTTGTTTGATCTCTGGTCAGGGAGGTAAAGGTCCCACATGCCTCACGGCCAAAAAACCAAAACATAAAACAGAAGCAATATTGTAACAAGTTCAATAAAGACTTTCAAAAAATGGTCCACATAAAAAAAAAATCTTTTTTAAAAAAAGTAATCAAATTTATACTTAAAATTCTTCTCATAAAGACCTCACTGATTTCTTCTACCAAATATTTAAGGAAGAAATAATACAAATATTGTACAAAGTTTTTCAGATAACAGAGGAAGAGTGAACATTTCCTAAATAATTTTATGAGTCCTGCATAACCCTGATACCAAACCTGACAAAGACATCACAAGGAAATTATAGACCACTATCTTTCATAAATATAGATACCAAAATTCTTAACAAAATATTAGCAAATAAAACCCAGCAAATTATAAAAATGATAATACATCATGAACAAAATCTATAATAGTTTCCTATGATTGCTATAACAAATTATCACAAACTTGGTGGCTTAAAACAACAAGAATTTATTCTCTCTCAGTTCTGGAGGCCAGAAGTCTGAATTAAGATGTCAGCAAGGTCACATCCCCTCCAGATGCTCTAGAGGAAAATTTATTCCTTTCCTCTTTTAGTTTCTGGTGGCTGACAGCATTCCTTAGCTTGTGGCTGCATCACTCCAATCTCTTCCCCCATCTTCACATTGCCTTCTCTTCTGCGTGTATCCCAAAAGTGCAAGGTGGTTTTAACATCAAAAATCAATCAACGTAAGCCCCAATGTACACACCCTGTATAATTCCTCACTTGAGCAGGACTTGTGAATATGATGGAATAATCACATCTGTGATTACATTATATAAAACTCCATTGTAGCAGACTAGAGAGAAATTTTCCTTATGGCCTTGAATAAGCCAACTACCATGTTGTTGAGAGGGCAAGATGGCAAGGTACAGTGGGCAGCCTCTAACAGCCCTCCACTTACTGCAAGCAATTCTACAACAACAGGAGCTGAATTATACCAACAATTAATGATCTTGGAAGAGGACCCCAAGCCTTAGACAAGACTGAAGTTCCAATTACTGCCTTGACATCTGGTGAGACCCTGAACAGAGGATCCAGTCAACCCACATGACCACACTCTTGACCCACAGAAACTGTGAGATAATGAATTTGTGTTGCTTAAAGCCAAAACAGCAACAACAACAATAACAAAAAACAATGTTACTCATTACATTAACAACACAAAGGGAATAAATCATATAATCATCTCATATACAGAAAAGTCACCTAACAAAATTCAGCACCTGTTCATGATTAAACTTGTCAAAATAGGAACAGAAGGAACCTTCCTCTATTTGATAAAGGGCAAGTATGAAAAATTTTATCTAACACCTTTATCTAATACTTTCTCTCCAAGATTGAGAACATTGTGAGGTATTCACTCACACCAGTTTTATTCAACATTGTATTGGAAGTGCTAATCCATGCATTTAGGCAAGAAAAAGAAATGAGAGTTAATCAGATTAGATGTACAGGAAGATGTACAACTCTCTTATTCACAGATGACATGATTGTATATGTAGAAAATCTAAAGGAATCGTCCCCACCCCCTGCCCCAAACAAAAACTACTAGACCAGTGAATTTGGCAAGGTTGCAGAATATAAAGGCAATATGCAAAAACCAATTGTATTTCTATATACTGGCAATGAATAATTAGAAAATGAAAAATTTAAGGTGCTATCTATACTAGCAAAAAAAATTTGACAGAGATGTTCAGATTCTACACTGAAATTTGCAAAACATTGCTAAGAAATGTTACGAAGAAAAAAAGACCTAAATAAGTGTAAAGGTATATCATGTTCATGGGCCAGAAGACTCAAGATACTGACTCATCCCAAATTGATTTATAGATTCAGTGCAATTACAATTAAACCCAGCAGGTTTTGTAGAAATTGACAAGCTAATTCTAAAATGTATATGGAAATGTATAGAATCTAGAGTAGCCAAAACAATCTTGCAAATAAGAACAAAGTTATAAGGTTTCTGCTGCCTCATTTCAAGATTTATTATAAAACTCTAGGAATTAAGATAATGTGGTATTGGCTAGGACAGACAATAGTTAAATGGAACAGAATGAGGAGTCCAGGAATAGATCCATATATGCACAGTCAATGATTTTTTTGACTAAGACACAAATGCAGTTCAGTGAGGGCAAGAAATTTCTTTTTATCAGATGGTACCTGAATAACCAGATATTTTATTAAAAAAAAAAAAAAGATCCTTGACCTCTACCTCACATCTTACACAAAAATTATTTTGAGATGGATCACAGACCTAAAAATAAAAGCTAAAACTAAAATCTATTAGAAGAAAATAAAGGTGACTATCTTCACACCTTGGGGTAATCAAGGGTTTCTTAGGATATATATATATACACACACTAAAAATGGAAAAATTGGAGCTCATCAAAATTAAAAATTAAGACAAAAAGTATTTGTGATGCATATATCTGACAAAGGATTTATATTCAGACTATATAAAGAAGGCATAAAACAACTTAAAAGTGGAAAGAAGTCTTAGACACTACACAAAAAGAAGATGATACTAATGATCTTTCATGTATTAATAAGCACATGAAAAAATGTTCAACATCATTGGTCAGCTTGGAAATGCAAATGAAAGCCATAGTGAGATACCATTGCATATATATTAGAATTGCTAAAATTTTTTAAAAGATTGACAATATTTTAAATATATGTTAATTGAAGTATAGTTTATTTACAATGTTGTATTAATTATTGCTGTACAGCAAAGTGATTCAGTTATACATATATAATATATATGCATTCTTTTTTCTATGTTCTTTTCCGTTATGGTTTATCATAGGATATTGAATATAGTTCTCGTGCTATAGAGTAGGACCTTGTTGTTTATCCATTCTGTATATAAAAGCTTATATCTGCTAACACCAACATCCCACTCCACTCCTCCCCCAACCCCCATCCCCCTTGGCAACCACCAGTCTACTCTCTATGTCCGTGTTTCTGTTTCATAGATAGGTTCATTTGTGTCATATTTTAGATTCCACATATAAGTGATATCACATAGTATTTGTCTTTCTCTTTCTGACTTACTTCACTTAGTATGATAATCTCTAGGTCCATCCATGTTGCTGCAAATGGCATTACTACTTTCTTTTTTACTGCTGAGTAACAGTCCATTGCACATATGTACCACATCTTCTCTATCCATTCATCTGTCAATGGACATTTTTATGTTGTTTCCATGTCTTGGCTATTGTGAATAGTACTGTTATGAACATAGGAGTGCATGTATCTTTTTGAATTATAGTTTTGTCTGGATATATTCCCAGGAGTGGGATTGCTGGATCATATGGTAATTCTATTTTTAGTTTTCTGAGAAACCTCCATACTGTTTTCCATAGTAGCTGCACCAACTTACATTCCCACCAACAGTATAAGAGGGTTCCCTTTCCTCCACACCCTCTCCAGCATTTGTTAGTTGTAGACTTTTTAATGATGGCCATTCTGACTGGTGTGAGGTGGTACCTCATTGTAGTTCTGATTTGCAGTTCTCTAATAATTAGTGATATTGAACATCTTTTCATGTGCATATCGGCCATCTGTATGTCTTCTTTGGAGAAATGGCTATTTAGGTCTTCTGCCCATTTTTTTTAAGCTAGTTAAGATTTATTTAAGCATTTCATGAGTAAAACAAATCAAATTTACTTAGTCATACCTTGAGAAGAGGGCATGGTATTTGTTTTTGTTTTTTAAAATTTTTATTGGAGTATAGTTTATTTATAATGTTGTGTTAGTTTCAGGTGCACAGCAAAGTGAATCAGTTATACATATACATATATCCACTTTTTTAGATTCTTTTCCCATATAGGCCATTACAGAATATTGAGTAGACTTCCCTGTGCTATACAGTAGGTCCTTATTAGTAATTTGTTTTATTTATAGTAGTGTGTATATGTCAATCCCAATCTCCCAATTTATCCCTCCTCCCCTTACCCCCTGGTAACCATAAGTTTGTTTTCTACATCTGTAACTCTATTTCTGTTTTGTAGATGAGTTCGTTTGTACACTTTTTTTAGATTCCACATATAAGTGGTATCATATATTTGTCTTTCTCTGTCTGACTTATTCACTCAGTATGACACTCTCTAGGTCCATCCATGTTGCTGCAAATAGCATTATTTCGTTCTTTTTTATGGCTGAGTAATATTCCATTGTATATATGTACCACATCTTCTTTATCCTTCTTCTGTTGATGGACATTTAGGTTGCTTCCATGTCCTGGCTATGGTAAATAGTGCTGCAGTGATCATTGGGGTGCATGTATCTTTTCGAATTATGGTTTTCTCCAGATATATGTCCAGGAGTGGGATTGCTGGATCATATGGTAGCTCTATTTTTAGTTTTTTAAGGAACCTCCATACTGTTCTCCACAGTGGCTATACCGATTTACATTCCCCCCCAACAGTGTAGGAGGGTTCCTTTTCCTCTACACCCTCTCCAGCATTTACTGTTGTAGATTTTTTGTTGATGGCCATTTTGACCAGTGTGAGATCATATCTTATTGTAGTTTTAATTTGCATTTCTCTGATAATTAGCGTTGTTGAGCATCTTTTCACATGCCTATTGGACATCTGTAAGTCTTCTTTGGAGAAATGTCTATTTAGGACTTCTGTCCATTTTTTGATAGGGTTGTTTGTCTTTTTGTTGTTGAGTTGAATGAACTGTTTGTATATTTTGGAAATTAATCCCTGTTGGTCTCATCATTTGCAGATATTTTCTCCCATTCTATATAGGTTGTCTTTTCATTTTGTTTATGGTTTCCTTTGCTGTGTAAAAGCTTGTAAGTTTGATTAGGTCCCATTTGTTTATTTTTGTTCTAATTTTATTGACTTGGGAGGCTGACCTAAGAGAACATTGGTACAATTTATGAAAAGATTGACAATATTAAATGTTACTGCAAATGTAAAGCAACTGGAATTCTCATGCACTACTCACAGAGTAGAAAATGATACAAAATTAGAAGACTCTTCGGCACTTTCTCTTAAAGAGAAAACCTATCCTATGACTTAACAATTCCATTTCTAAGTATACCCATGAGAAATGAAAATGTATGTCCACAACAAAACTTCTACAAAAATATGAGCAGCTTTACTCATAATAACCACAAACAGAAAACCACCCAAATGTCCATCAAGAGACAAATGACTAAATAAATTATGGTATATTTATACAGTGGAATATTATTCAGCAATAAAAAGAAACAAATTAGTGATATATCAAATATGGGTGATTCTTAAAAACATTATGTAGTGTCAAAGAATCCAGACACAAAAGAGTACAAACTGTATGATTCCATTTAAATGAAATTCTAAAAAGACAAAACTAATACTTGTTGATAGAACAGTGGTTGCCTCTGTGAGTGTGGGGTATTGACTGGAAAGGAGAATGAGGGAATTTTCTGTAGTGATGGAAATGTTCTGTTTCTTGATTTGGGTTTTGTTACATAGATACATACAGTTCTCAAAGTTCTTTGAACTATACACTTAAGATCTCTGCATTTTACTACTTACAAATTATGCCAGTAGAGATCTAATCATGCATTTTCAACTCAGATATGGCACCTGCAGCTGAATTCAGTCAAATCTTGAACATCTTGCTTATAATTTAAGATCTATAGGTTTCAATTAATTTAGGTTGATCTTGCAACCAAAAGAAAAAGCTTGGTACATGACAGCATTTTCTTGGAGGACCAGATCTTTCAAAGGTGGGTGACCAGGACCAACCAATGCAGGTAAGAAAATGACAAGACCAGAGGAAGACAAAAGTCTGAAAAATTTTTTTAAATTTATTTATTTATCTTATGCAGATTTTAATTTATAATATGTAATTAAGTTATAGAAATACAGTAACAAGTACACAGGCATAAACTGGTTCTGAAACAAGCATGACTTTCAGAGAGTATTCTCTACCTCCTTGGTCTGAGTTACATGCCCTTCTCTATATTTATTTATTATTGTTGGTTGCGTCGGGTCTTGTGGCACACAGGATCTTTTGTGGTGGCACGTGGGCTCCAGAGCGCATGGGCTGTGTAGTTGCGGCACACGGGCTCAGTTGCCCTGCAGCATGTGGGATCTTAGTTCCCCAACCAGGGATTGAACCTGCGTCCCCTGCCTTGCAAGGCGGATTCTTAACCACTGGGGAAGTCCCCGAAGTGTTTAAGGTGCGTCTTCTTCCTCCTCAGTATGCCTTCCAACATGCTTTCTGTGTGTTGGACCTACCCAGTTCATCTTCCCCACCACCGCAAGAGAGATCTTTTTTTTTTTTTTTTTTAACATCTTTATTGGGGTATAACTGCTTTACAATGGTGTGTTAGTTTCTGCTTTATAACAAAGTGAATCAGTCATACATATACATACGTTCCCATATCTCTTCCCTCTTGCGTCTCCCTCCCTCCCACCCTCCCTATCTCACCCCTCAAGGTGGTCACAAAGCACCGAGCTGATCTCCCTATGCTATGCGGCTGCTTCCCACTAGCTATCTACCTTACGTTTGGTAGTGTATATATGTCCATGCCTCTCTCTCGCTTTGTCACAGCTCACCCTTCCCCCCCCCTTATCCTCAAGTCCATTCTCCAGTAGGTCTGCATCTTTATTCCTGTCTTACCCCTAGGTCCTTCATGACATTTTTTTTTTCTTAAATTCCATATTATGTGTTAGCATACGGTATTGGTCTTTCTCTTTCTGACTTACTTCACTCTGTATGACAGACTCTAGGTCTATCCACCTCATTACAAATAGCTCAATTTCGTTTCTTTTTATGGCTGAGTAATATCCCATTGTATATATGTGCCACATCTTCTTTATCCATTCATCCAATGATGGGCGCTTAGGTTGTTTCCATCTCCGGGCTATTGTAGATAGAGCTGCAATGAACAGTTTGGTACATGACTCTTTTTGAATTATGGTTTTCTCAGGGTATATGCCCAGTAGTGGGATTGCTGGGTCATATGGTAGTTCTATTTGTAGTTTTTTAAGGAACCTCCATACTGTTCTCCATAGTGGCTGAACCAATTCACATTCCCACCAGCAGTGCAGGAGTGTTCCCTTTTCTCCACACCCTCTCCAGCATTTACTGTTTCTAGATTTTTTGATGATGGCCATTCTGACTGGTGTGAGATGATTTCTCATTGTAGTTTTGATTTGCATTTCCCTAATGATTAATGATGTTGAGCATTCTTTCATGTGTTTGTTGGCAGTCTGTATATCTTCTTTGGAGAAATGTCTATTTAGGTCTTCTGCCCATTTTTGGATTGGGTTGTTTGTTTTTTTGTTATTGAGCTGCATGAGCTGCTTGTAAATTTTGGAAATTAATCCTTAGTCAGTTGATTCATTTGCAAATATTTTTTCCCACTCTGAGGGTTGTCTTTTGGTCTTGTTTATGGTTTCCTTTGCTGTGCAAAAGCTTTGAAGTTTCATTCGGTCCCATTTGTTTATATTTATTTTTATTTCCATTTCTGTAGGAGGTGGGTGGGTCAGAAAGGATCTTGCTGTGATTTTTGTCATAGAGTGTTCTGCCTATGTTTTCCTCTAAGATTTGATAGTTTCTGGCCTGACATTTAGGTCTTTAATCCATTTTGAGCTTATTTTTGTGTATGGTGTTAGGGAGTGATCTAATCTCATACTTTTACATGTACCTGTCCAGTTTTCCCAGCACCACTTATTGAAGAGGCTGTCCTTTCTCCACTGTACATTCCTGCCTCCTTTATCAAAGATAAGCTGACCATATGTGCATGGGTTTATCTCTGGGCTTTCTATCCTGTTCCATTGATCTTTCTGTTTTTGTGCCAGTACCATACTGTCTTGATTAATGTAGCTTTGTAGTATAGTCTGAACTCAGGGAGCCTGATTCCTCCAGCTCCGTTTTTCATTCTGAAGATTGCTTTGGCTATTCGGGGTCTTTTGTGTTTCCATACAAATTGTGAAGTTTTTTGTTCTAGTTCTGTGAAAAATGCCAGTGGTAGTTTGATAGGGATTGCATTGACTCGTTAAATTGCTTTGGATAGTATAGTCATTTTCACAATATTGATTCTTCCAATCCAAGAACATGGTATAACTCTCCATCTTTTTGTATCATCTTTAATTTCTTTCATCAGTGTCTTATAGTTTTCTGCATGCAGGTCTTTTGTCTCCTTAGGTAGGTTTATTCCTAGGTATTTTATTCTTTTTGTTGCAGTGGTAAATGGGAGTGTTTCCTTAATTTCTCTTTCAGATTTTTAATCATTAGTGTTTAGGAATGCAAGAGATTTCTGTGCATTAATTTTGTATCCTGCTACTTTACCAAATTCATTGATTAGCTCTAGTAGTTTTCTGGTAGCATCTTTAGGATTCTCTATGTATAGTATCATGTCATATGCAAACAGTGACAGCTTTACTTCTTCTTTTCTGATTTGGATTCCTTTTATTTCCTTTCCTTCTCTGATTGCTGTGGCGAAAACTTCCAAAACTATGTTGAATAAGAGTGCTGAGAGTGCACAACCTTCTCTTGTTCCTGATCTTAGTGGAAAAGGTTTCAGTTTTTCACCATTGAGGATGATGTTGGCTGTGGGTTTGTCATATATGGCCTTTATTATGTTGAGGAAAGTTCCCTCTATGCCTACTTTCTGCAGGGTTTTTATCATAAATTGGTGTTGAATTTTGTCGAAAGCTTTCTCTGCATCTATTGAGATGATCACATGGTTTTTCTCCTTCAGTTTTTTAATATGGTGTATCACATTGATTGATTTGCGTATATTGAAGAATCCTTGCATTCCTGGAATAAACCCCACTTGATCATGGTGTACGATCCTTTTAATGTGCTGTTGGATTCTGTTTGCTAGTATTTTGTTGATGATTTTTGCATCTATGTTCATCAGTGATATTGGCCTGTAGTTTTCTTTCTTTGTGACATCCTTATCTGGTTTTGGTATCAAGGTGATGGTGGCCTCGTAGAATGAATTTGGGAGTGTTCCTCCCTCTGCTGTATTTTGGAAGAGTTTGAGAAGGATAGGTGTTAGCTCTTCTCTAAATGTTTGATAGAATTCACCTGTGAAGCCATCTGGTCCTGGGCTTTTTTTTGTTGGAAGATTTTCAATCACAGTTTCAGTGCTTGTGATTGGTCTGTTCATATTTTCTATTTCTTCCTGATTCAGTCTTGACACGTTGTTCATTTCTAAGAATTTGTCCATTTCTTCCACGTTGTCCATTTTATTGGCATAGAGTTGCTTGTAATCTCTCATGATCTTTTGTATTTCTGCAGTGTCAGTTGTTACTTCTCCTTTTTCATTTCTAATTCTATTGATTTGAGTCTTCTCCCTATTTTTCTTGATGAGTCTGGCTAATGGTTTATCAATTTTGTTTATCTTCTCAAAGAACCAGCTTTTAGTTTTATTGATCTTTGCTATTGTTTCCTTCATTTCTTTTTCATTATATCTGATCTGATTTTTATGATCTCTTTCCTTCTAACTTTGGGGTTTTTTTGTTCTTCTTTCTCTAATTGCTTTAGGTGCAAGGTTAGGTTGTTTATTTGAGATGTTTCCTGTTTCTTAAGGTAGGCTTGTATTGCTATAAACTTCCCTCTTAGAACTGCTTTTGCTGCATCCCATAGGTTTTGGGTCATCGTGTCTCCATTGTCATTTGTTTCTAGGTATTTTTTTATTTCCTCTTTGATTTATTCAGTGATCACTTCGTTATTAAGTAGTGTATTGTTTAGCCTCCATGTGTTTGTATTTTTTACAGATCTTTTCCTGTAATTGGTATCTAGTCTTATGGCGTTGTGGTCAGAAAAGATACTTGATACAATTTCAATTTTCTTAAATTTACCAAGGCTTGGTTTGTGACCCAAGATATGATCTATCCTGGAGAATGTTCCATGAGCACTTGAGAAAAATGTGTATTCTGTTGTTTTTGGATGGAGTGTCCTATAAATCTCAAGTAGTCCATCTTGTTTAATGTATCATTTAAAGCTTGTATTTCCTTATTTATTTTCATTTTGGATGATCTGTCCATGGGTGAAAGTGGGGTGTTAAAGTCCCCTACTATGAATGTGTTACTGTCGATTTCCCCTTTTATGGCTGTTAGTATTTGCCTTATGTATTGAGGTGCTCCTATGTTGGGTGCATAAATATTTACAATTGTTATATCCTCTTCTTGGATCAATCCTTTGATCATTATGTAGTGTCCTTTTTGTCTCTTCTAATAGTCTTTATTTTAAAGTCTATTTTGTCTGATATGAGAATTGCTACTCCAGCTTTCTTTTGGTTTCCATTTGCATGGAATATCTTTTTCCATCCCCTTACTTTCAGTCTGTAAGTGTCTCTCAGTCTGAAGTGGGTCTCTTGTAGACAGCATATATATGGGTCTTGTTTTTGTATCCATTCAGCCAATCTGTGTCTTTTGGTGGGAGCATTTAGTCCATTTACATTTAAGGTAATTATTGATATGTATGTTCCTATTCCCATTTTCTAAATTGTTTTGGGTTTGTTATTGTAGGTCTTTTCCTTCTCTTGTGTTTCTTGCCTAGAGAAGTTCCTTTAGCATTTGTTGTAAAGCTGGTTTGGTAGTGCTGAACTCTCTCAGCTTTTGCTTGTCTGTAAAGGTTTTAATTTCTCCATCAAATCTGAATGAGATCCTTACTGGGTCTCATTCTTGGTAGAACAGTAGAATTTTTGGTTTTGCAGGGTTTTTTCCTTCATCACTTTCAGTATGTCCTGCCACTCCCTTCTGGCTTGCAGAGTTTCTACTGAGAGATCAGCTGTTAACCTTATGGGGATTCCCTTGTGTGTTATTTTTCCCTTGCTGCTTTTAATATGCTTTCTTTGTATTTAATTTTTGACAGTTTGATTAATATGTGTCTTGGTTTATTTCTCCTTGGATTTATCCTGTATGGGACTCTCTGTGCTTCCTGGACTTGATTAACTATTTCCTTTCCCATATTAGGGAAGTTTTCAAGTATAATCTCTTCAAATATTTTCTCAGTCCCTTTCTTTTTCTCTTCTTCTTCTGGAACCCCTATGATTCGAATGTTGGTGCGTTTAATGTTGTTCCAGAGGTCTCTGAGACTGTCTTCAGTTCTTTTCATTCTTTTTTCTTTATTATGCTCTGCAGTAGTTATTTCTACTATTTTATCTTCCAGGTCACTTATCCGTTCTTCTGCCTCAGTTATTCTGCTATTGATCCCATCTAGAGTATTTTTCATTTCATTTATTGTGTTGTTCATCATTGTTTGTTTCATCTTTAGTTCTTCTAGGTCCTTGTTAAATGTTTCTTGCATTTTGTCTATTCTGTTTCCAAGATTTTAGATCATCTAAAGATTTACTATCATTATTCTGAATTGTTTTTCAGGTAGACTGCCTATTTCCTCTTCATTTGTTAGGTCTGGTGCGTTTTTATCTTGCTCCTTCATCTGCTGTGTGTTTTTCTGTCTTCTCATTTTGCTTACCTTACTGTGTTTGGGGTCTCCTTTTTGCAGGCTGCAGGTTCGTAGTTCCTGTTGTTTTTGATGTCTGTCCCCAGTGGCTAAGGTTGGTTCAGTGGGTTGTGTAGGCTTCCTGGTGGAGGGGACTAGTGCCTGTGTTCTGGTCGATGAGGCTGGATCTTGTCTTTCTGGTGGGCAGGTCCACGTCTGGTGGTGTGTTTTGGGGTGTCTGTGGATTATGATTTTAGGCAGCCTCTCTGCTAATGGGTGGGGTTGTGTTCCTGTCTTGCTAGTTGTTTGGCAGAGGATGTCCAGCACTGTAGCTTGCTGGTCGTTGAGTGAAGCTGGGTGCTGGTGTTGAGATGGAGATCTCTGGGAGATTTTCGCCGTTTGATATTATGTGGAGCTGGGAGGTCTCTTGTGGACCAGTGTCCTGAAGTTGGCTCTCCCACCTCAGAGGCACAGCACTGACTCCTGGCTGTAGCACCAAGAGCCTTTCATCCACACGGCTCAGAATAAATGGGAGAAAAAGTAGAGAGAAAGAATTAGTAGAAGTAGGAATAAAAGAAAGAAAGAAAGGGAAGGAAGGAAGGAAGGAAGGAAGGAAGAAAGAAAGAAGAAGGAAAGAAAAAAGGGAGGGAGGGATGGTGGGAGGAAGGAAGGAAGGAGGGAAGGAAGGAAGGAAAAAAGAAAGGAGGAAGATAAAGTAAAATAAAATAAAGTTATTAAATTAAAAAATAGTTATTAAGAAAAAAAATTAAAAAAAAAAACGGACAGATAGAACCTTAGGACAAATGGTGGAAGCAATGCTATACAGACAAAATCTCACACAGAAGCATACACATACACACTCACAAAAAGAGGAAAAGGGGAAAAACTCATAAATCTTGCTCTCAAAGTCCACCTCTTCAATTTGGGATTATTCGTTGTGTAAAGGAGGGAAGGAAGGAAAGAAAGAAAGAAGGAAGGAAGATAAAGTAAAATAAAATAAAGTTATTAAAATTATTAAGAAAAAAATTTTTTAAAAAAAGGACAGATAGAACCCTAGGACAAATGGTGGAAGCTAAGCTATACAGACAAAATCTCACACGGAAGCATACACATACACACTCACAAAAAGAGGAAAAGGGGAAAAAAATCATAAATCTTGCTCTCAAAGTCCACCTCCTCAATTTGGGATGATTCGTTGTCTATTCATATATTCCACAGATGCAGGGTACATCAAGTTGATTGTGGAGCTTTAATCCGCTGCTTCTGAGGCTGCTGGGAGAGATTTCCCTTTCTCTTCTTTGTTCTCAAAGCTCCCAGGGGCTCAGCTTTGGATTTGGCCCCGCCTCTGCGTGTAGGTCGCCTGAGGGCGTCTGTTCTTTGCTCAGACAGGACGGGGTTAAAGGAGCCGCTGATTCCTGCGCTCCGACCAAAGCCCGAGCCTCAGCTCGCAGCCCCGCCTGCCCTGGCGGGCGAGCAGACAAGCCTGTCGGAGTGCCGGTCAGCACTGATCCTCCATGTGGGAATCTCTCCGCTTTGTCCTCCGCACCCCTGTTGCTGTGCTCTCCTCCACGGCGCCGAAGCTCCCCCCTCCGCCACCCGCAGTCTCCGCCCGCGAAGGGGCTTCCTAGTGTGTGGAGACCTTTCCTCCTTCACAGCTCCCTCCCACTGGTGCAGGTCCCGTCCCTATTCTTTTGTCTCTGTTTTTTCTTTTTTTTTCTTTTGCCCTACCCAGGTACCTGGGGAGTTTCTTGCCTTTTGGGAGGTCTGAGGTCTTCTGCCAGCATTCAGTAGGTGTTCTGTAGGAGTTGTTCCACGTGTAGATGTATTTCTGGTGTATCTGTGGGGAGGAAGGTGATCTCCGCGTCCTACTCTTCTGCCAACTTCCCCTCCGCCCAAAGAGAGATCTTTTAAGAGCAATTTCGTTGCTCAAAATTTCTACCTCCTACAAAACACTAGAGCACAGTTCAGCTAAGTTCTTTGCCACTTTGTAACAAGGATTGCCTTTTCTCCAGTTTCCAATGACCTGTT
The DNA here is from genome assembly GCF_059928025.1 of Delphinapterus leucas. Lineage (NCBI taxonomy): Eukaryota > Metazoa > Chordata > Mammalia > Artiodactyla > Monodontidae > Delphinapterus > Delphinapterus leucas. The sequence continues at coordinate 48,080,800 of NC_143140.1, forward strand.
TCTCATTTTCATCTGAGAGCTCACCAGAATGTCATTTAATGTCCATGTTTCTACCAACATTCTGTTCATGATTATTTATGTTCTTTATCCTAAGAAGATGGAAGTTTTCTCTCCAGCTGTCTTTTCTTTCTGAATTGCCTGTTTGTTTTTTTTTGTTTGTTTTTTTGCGGTACGTGGGCCTCTCACTGCTGTGGCCCCTCTCCCATTGCGGAGCACAGGCTCTGGACACGCAGGCCCAGCGGCCATGGCTCACGGGCCCAGCCGCTCCGCGGCACGTGGAATCCTCCCGGACCGGGGCACGAATCCACGTCCCCTGCATCGGCAGGCGGACTCCCAACCACTGCACCACCAGGGAAGCCCCCTGAATTGCCTTTAACACTTTATATTTCTAGCATGCACATCTTTCAGCTTCTACCCACTACCCAGTTCCCAGGCCCCTTCTACATTTTTAGGTGTTTGTTACTGCAGCACCCTACTTCTTAGTCCAAAATATGTATTAGTCTGCTCAGGTTCCTATAACAAAATACCATAGACTAGATGGCTTAAATAACAGAAATTTGTTTTCTCACAGTTCTGGAGGCTGTGAAGTCCAAGATCAGTCTGGCAGGGTTCAGTTTCTGGTAAAGACTGTCTTCCTGGCTTGCAGATGCCACCTTCTTGCTTTGTCCTCACATGGTGGGGAGGGGTGGGGTTGGGGGGAGAGAGAGGGAGAGAGAGGAGGGAAGAAAAAGAAGGGAAGAGAGAAAGAGTAGGGAGAAGGGAGTGGGGAGAACGAAGGGAGAGCATGAGCGTATTCTCTTGTGTCTCCTCTTACTGGGACACTAATGTTATTGGATCAGGGCCCTACCCTTGTGACCTCAAACATGGACCTCATGTTTATGTCCATAAACATCCCATCTCCAAAATAGCCACACTGGGGATAAGGCCTTCAACATAAGAATTGGGGGGAGGACACAAACATCTAGTCCTTAATAGCACCTTTGTGTGACAAAAATTCAGCAGTACTTTGCACAAGTCTGAAGAGCAGAAAGTGTGAAAAATCAGGAGGAATGTGCTAAATATATATTAATGTTTTAAGTCAGTATTTTCATTTCTTTCCCCTATATTCTCTCATTTAGATCAAATGAACAAATTTTCCTGTTATGTTTGTCTGTTGCTTGTCCAAGCTGGCTTTCTGCTGCCTGCTAGATAAATGCTATGCGAGGTTTTAAGATGCCCTCCTCTAGGAGGACCAAAGGAAAGATGGCATCTAAAGAAGACGGCAAGTATGACTAACTTGGCCTAATCTTTTATTCAAATGCAGTTTGAATTGTTTGTTCCTCTGGGGTGATATTTTATTATGACTTTGCAGCCAAAAAATATAAGAAATGAACCTATTTTAAGAAAGTAATGCCCCAAGGGAACCCTGTACACTGTAAATTGGTGCAGCCACTGTGGAAAACAGTATGGAGGTCCCTCAAAAAGCTAAAAAATAGAACTACCTTATGATCCAGCAATCCCACTCCTGTGTATATATCCAAAGAAAATGAAAATGCTAATTCAAAAAGATACATGCACCCCAATGTTCATAGCAGCATTATTTACAATAGTCAAGATATGGAAGCAACCTAAGTGTCCATCAACAGATGAATGGATAAAGAAGTTGTGATATATATACACACACATATATATCCCATTATATATATATATATATATATATATATATATATATATATATATATATATAAATAATGGGATACTACTCAGCCATAGAAAAAAATGAAATTTTGCCATTTGCAGCAAAATGGATAGGCTTGGAGGGTATTATGCTTAGTGAGATAAGTCAGACAGAGAAAGACAAATTATGTTATCACTTATATGTGGACTCTAAAAAAATACAACAAACTAGTGAATATAACAAAAAAGGAAGAAACTGACTCACAGATATAGAGAACTAGTGCTTACTAATGGGGAGAGGACAGGGGAGGGGAGAGGACAGGGAAGTGGCAAGGGGCAAGACAGAGGTAGGAGATTAAGAGGTACAAACTACTCTGTATAAAATAAATAAGCTACAAGGATATATTGTACAACACAGGGAATATAGCCAATATTTTATAATAACTATATAAGTAGAGTATAACCTTTAAAAATTATGAATCACTATGTGGTACATCTGAAACATATAATATTATACATCAACTATACCGCAACAATAAATAAATTTTTAAAAAGAAAAAACAAAGTAATGCCTATTTCCAGCATTTTCATTATTCATGGAACAAAAATATATTGGTTCATCCCTGTCCATATACAAATACAGCATATCAAGGAATTCTGTGCCAATGTACAAAACTGATGCTAATGACTCGCCATGTTAATTGTCTGCTCTGTGTTGGGCATCATGCCAGGTGCTAGGAGTGCAGGAGGAATAAAACCCAGCCCCTTCACAAAGAATTTACAGTTGGCTAAGGAGATAGACCCATACTTTCAAGCTATTTTCCCAGGAGTGGTAAGGGGTTTGTGCAGTCGTCTGCTTTCTCTTACCCAGGTGGCTGCTTAGAAAGGCAGCTGTGGTCAAAGAGGTTTTCCAAGAGAAGCTCCACCCTATAAGTATCACAGTATTAAATATACAATCTATGTCAAGCATGAAGCATTTGGACATGTGCAATATCTATTTTAAATAGAAATGAAGTTTTGTGTTTATGTCACTTAAACATTCTTCAGTTCGCTCCATGATGCCTTTAACCATTGGAATAACCATAGAAGATTCATCAAGTAAGTTGTAAGAAGAGGCAGCCAGGTACAACAGAATGTCCTTATAAAAGGAGAAACTCCCATTGCCATCCTACCCACAAAATGCTGCCTATTTGTTTTTTCTAAAACATTCTAATTTTCTTTTTTTTAAATTAATTAATTTTTGTCTGTGTTGGGTCTTCATTGCTGCACGTGGGCTTTCTCTAGTTGTGGCGAGCAGGGGCTACTCTTCATTGCGGTGTGTGGGCTTCTCATTGCTGTGGCTTCTCTTGTTGCGGAGCACGGGCTCTAGGCGCACGGGCTTCAGTAGTTGTGGCACACGGGCTTAGTTACTCCGCGGCATGTGGGATTTTCCCGGACCAGGGCTCGAACCCCTGTCCCCTGCATTGGCAGGCGGATTCTTAACCACTGCGCCACCAGGGAAGCCCCATTTTTTTTTTTTTTTTTAAAGGATATCTCCCCTAGAGATGTTTTAAAAAACTGTCATTTTGCTTCTGAGGTATTTGCAAGCCTTGCCTCTTTGGTTTTTTGATGTCATAAGCATCCTGAATAAAATAACATACTGCAGCTCACAGGGAGACTTTGCATCTCTGCAGGACAAGTGTAATCTGAAAAGCTTCGAGGCACACACATAAAATTTTAACATTAAAAGTTGTTGTAGCAAGAGTTTTTCCTATATTTAAAAAATTCACACTGAAACAAAGTCAATTAAATTTTATTACACCAAGAATATAAAATAAATGCAATGTAATTTATTTTTGTCTTAACAGTCATTTCAGGAAGGATGTCAGGACAACTCAAAAGCGGGAAACACTCGGCTCCAAAGCAGCAGCTCATCCTGCACCCCGCGGAGCAAGCCTCGCTGGAAGGCGGGGTGCAGGCGCGGGAGGCAGCTGGCTCTGAGTGCACACCTCGCAGCAGTGTGTGGAAAGCACACACAGTCATGTCTATAATCGTATAAAGAGGGACGCGTGCAGAAAATGACTGAAAAAAGAGACGACGACAGGTACACTTCACAAATAGGAATTATGGGAAATACAAACTAGGCAGTTTAGAGAGGATATACTACATAACATATATAAAAAGTACTTTAAATTGTTAAAAAGGACATCTTCAGTCCAGATTTTGTGTAATACTTTTAGTGTCTACACAGACAAATCTTTAAAAAAATTAAATAGTATTAATTTACTAAATATTTAAGAGATAACAGTGCATTAAGGATTTTTTTTTCATATAATACATACATATCACTCCTTTGCAGTGATAGCACAGAAGAGTAAGTATGGCCTTAGGTACAACACATTTTAAAAAAATCCTAAAACAATGAACTTTGCTTTATGATATTTGTGACTATTCTTGAAGATTAAGGAAACCTAAACAGCTATGTTTTATATAAAATATTATTTATACTTGAATCCTTCAAGCCTCCTTTAGTCTAACTGCCATTTCACTGCCTTTCTCCATTCCCCAGAAAGATAACACCATAGAGGTTAGGATTCATAATTTTCACAGAATACTCCTTCATTGTATAGTTTCTGTTACATACAATTATTCAAAGCAGATTAAGCTGCAAGTCTTATTGTCCAACTATTTTTTCTTTTATCTTTAGCAGAGAAAACAGCATCCTTTTAGAGGCATACAACTAGCAGTTGCTTCACCAGGAACGAGGCAGTGAACACGTAAGCAAATGCCATCCCTTTCCATTCTTAAATGTAAATTGCGTTTACAAGAGCAAAGAGTAGTGCAGAAGTTCAAAGTTCTAAGTACTAAAGTTTTAAAACCACACAGATATAAAAATATACATGTCCTTGGTTTTTGTATGTTACTGCATGATCTACTTCATCATAAGGATTGTTTCAGCCTCATAGTATCAGTCCTGCCACCAGGCTACCTTACCCTTGACTCAGCTGTCCTGAAACCCTAGAATCCCTTTTCCCAAACACACAACTTACCAGAAAGCTAACTCGAAAACTGATTTGTACTGTGGAGTGCAGAAGACCTTCACTTTGCTTCCTTCCTTCCTTCCCATAACCTACCCTGGTTTGGAAGTCCACCCTGCATTCTCAGGGGACATTGATGGTAATAAATTTTTAAAGAGGAATGGGGTCAATTGGGGACCAAAAAGGTAAATTTTAACCTCAAAAAGCTTCACAGGTCTCCTTCGAGGTCCCACAGTTTTAGGGCCCGTAAGTATGTTAAAGGCTTTGTTCCCCTTTACAAGGAAAAGGAAATTATGAACCAAAATTATTTCAAAGGGTAATGAGCACCAGTGGGCATCACCAACTCTTAGGCAAGAGCACAGGAGGAAAGGGCCAGTACCAGTGCAGTGACCAGAAACCCAGTCACATGGTAATTGGCGTATCTGGCTAGATCCTGTGTGGAGAACACCGGGAGCAACTGAAAAAATCCCCTCACGGTTTCTGTATCAGTTCTGCCACTAAAATTCACTACATACAAGGAAAGCAGGGTAGTCCCATGATCATATAAGCACATATCACAAGGATTTATATCAAAGTTGCTTATAAAGTATTAAGGGGCATGATATTTTGGTTCATGCACATATTTGGGTTCGTCTTTTAGTAAATGTAAGCTCTCCTTGAGGGCAGGAACAGAGCTTCTATTTTCACTGTAATTTCCTACAAACACTTAGTTGTGTTCTGCCTACAAGGGCCACCCAACTGTTGTTGAAAGGCTGCTGTGAACATTTCAAATATATATTAATGCCTGTGGTGATATTAATTGCTGGCTTTCTTGAAGGTAGACAAACACAGAAACCTCTCCATGACACTTGTTTATTACAGAGCAAAATATGGAATAATAACTCTCTCCAAGTGGGTCTAGAAGTAAACGAATAGACCTTCATGTTCTAAGATGGTTTCATTTATGAGCCTGTCATCCCAGGAAAGCGTCCTGTCATGGAATCAATCATAAGCTCTTCAAGGACAGGAAGTAGGTCTTGCCCTTTGTGTCTCACCCCCCAGCATAATGCTGGGCACGAGGTGAGGGTGCAGTGAGGATCTGATGACAGTGAGGCTTCAGGTCACAGGACAGAACTTTACTTGGGTAGCTACGTTACGCAGAGGGCTACTAATTTCTCATTTGCAAAAATGGAAGGGGTAAATTACTATGGAGACAATCAGAAATTCCTTCCAGTGGAGCATGTCAACAGTTTCATCTTCAGTGTTGATGAGTGTCACTGTATAGTCTTTGTTATTAATAAGCATTATTATGCTGAGATCAGTAAGGTCCTTGCTGGCTACAGGATCACATCAATAGTGCAAAATGTATACTGGCTTCTGTCTAAAACTTATTTTACTTGTATATGGACCCAGAGTATCATAACCAGGTAGATAAGTTCACAAAGAAGAGTTAAAAAATGCATATAACTTGCATATACAATAATCAGCTATTTCTTCTAGCTCAAGAAAACATTAAAACGAGGCTGGTGCTGCTAGTAGCATTTAGAAGAACACAAGTTTCTTGCCCCTTACATTACAATGGGAGCTCTAAGTCTTTACATTTCCTTGTGACTCTGCTGAGCGTCCTTACGCTGGCTAAGAAAGAGCTCAGTCTCTAAGTCATAGATCATAGAAATGCAAATAGCACTTATCTAATAGGTCGTATACTATCTGCCCATAGTTTAGGCACAATTATTAAGTTTTCTCCTAGGGGCAAAAGAAAGCATTCAGTGCAATGAAAAGATTCTTGATAGAATTAAGTTTCAGTAATAACAGCAAAATTATGCATACATAATACATACTTTAAACATGAACAAAACCTAAATTTTTAACATGCTTTAAAAATAGTCACTCTATGTCTAATGCAAATACGAATGGAGAACACTGCTCTTTATTTTAAAAGCAGATTAATTTGCAGGCTTCTATTTGAGTACCCTTGATTATGTAAGAAAGTTACTCAAACTGACCCAGATGTGAAGAAACCAACAGTTCTTTAGAGAAGCCAACTTTATGTACAATACACACTAAAAGCTTTTCCTTCCCTTTGATCAACATTACTCCTTAAAGAAATCCTAGTGCAGTTAATATTCTCTTCAGTTTTCTGGTGTGGGTCACCAGAGGACTGTATTTCATCAAAGCTCTTGAAACCCTTTTTAAAGTAGACGTAAGCTACATGAAGGTTAAAATTATAATTCTTAATTACTGGATACTATTCAGAATAAGATGATTCTGGGAACTAAGTTCCATATGAATGGTTATATAAAAATTACCACATACTTTAGTTCTTCATAGCATAAAGCATAGTAACTGCAAAGATCTAGGCTGTTTTTGGTTGCAGTTTCCCTCTGTACCACCACTTGTCTTTTTATTAGACCTTCCCTGAAACTAGAGAAATAAAAACGTAATAGTAAAGTACTGTGGGACAGTAACAGTTCCCATTTAAGACTTCCATGAGCAAAAGAGTTATATTCTGTGAAAACAACATAGTGCTTTAAAAGGTGCATATTTACCTGTGTTGCTAGATCAGTTCATGAAGTACAAAACTATACACCACTGGAATCCTGTTTCTAAAACATTAAAATCCTAGTAAAAGAGCTTTGAAAAGATAAATCATAGAGATTGCTACAGCATGAGAAAGGTGCACCAGGAAATCCTCCCCCAAAATGCTGAAGGTTACAGAAGTTAAGTGCTGGGATTAGATCAGACGCTTTATCAGAGAAGTCACAATGGAACACATGCAGGGAAAGGGTGCTTGGGAAACTTCTCAAAAATCTTCTTTAAGTCAATAAAGACTTCAGTCAGTCCTGCAAAATGCTCAGTAAATAGTTTTCCTCCTAAGTGGATGAGTTTTAAACAGCATCAGAGTTTGCATTTTTGGTTCTCTTCAATGCAGACGTCATATTGCTGGAGTCTGTGCTCTGGCTGTAGCGGGTCAGTAGCGGTGGGCCTGGTGAGATGGGTGGTACTGTGCGCTCTGCTGAGATGAGGAGGAATAGCCTAGTGAGCTCTGGGACTGAGAGGATCCCTGAACACTGCTTTGGTAATTCAGGCGCGAACTGGAGTGCTAGGAGAAGGAAACAGGCAAAGGGAGTGACTGATGGAGGAAGGGAACAGCTCAAGACGCTAATCACAGCAGGACGGAGAGATGAGCCATTCTCATCAGAGGCTCCGGGTTCTGACCCATCGTAGCGACAGTTAATTTAGTTTGTTAATACGTTTTGCTGACTTGACATCACAGCCTGCCACCACTGTTCTGGCATGCACGAAAGTTGGCTGGATTTCTTTGGGAGATAAGCTACACTGGCAACGAAAGGTAGAGGGGAAACTTAGGCTAATTCTGGTTAGTTTCTCTTTGCATAACTGAGATTTGCAAACAGGAATAATCAGTTTGGCATATTGAACCGGTGGTGTTCATAATGTATACTGACATGCTGTTAGTTTTCTCATTATAAATAACAAAGTTGTTGTGATAAAGAAATCGTCTTTTAGAGAAAAGAGTTTTCAGAGGGAGAGGCTAGAGTGGCTTCAGCAGCATCACCTACATGACAGAGCCAGGCAAGGCTGGGTAGGGGTGGCAGCAATAAGTGCTTTTTATAAACTTCAGGTGACATTTATTTTTTTTAATTATTTATATATTTATTTGGCTGCACAGGGTCTTAGTTGCGGCACCCGGGATCTTTAGTTGTGGCATGAGGGATCTAGTTCCCTGACCAGGGATCGAACCCAGGCCCCCTGCATTGGGAGCGCGGAGTCTTAGCCACTGGACCACCAGAGAAGTCCTTCAGGTAACATTTAGAATTTTAAAAAATTTCATATGTGAAAATTCTCTCAAGAGAAGGCTGAGACAAATGTATTTCAGTTCAATGTATTTTTATTACCTTAAGTGAAACATTCATCTTCATAGTACCAAGGGCAAATATGAAAAAAATATGTAAAAGAAAAATTCACCTATAGAATAAGAACAGGGTGCCTGGTTAAATATAAGCATAGCTGGAACCAGTGTCTTTGGCTATGCCCAGAAGGCTGGTTCTTCCTGTGAGCGAAGTGGGAAAGGTCATATGTAATAAAGCTATTACTTGGAGTTAAAAATGTAAATGACCTTGAGGTGGCACTGGCGGTTTGCGGAAGGAAAAATAAGCAAGCGTGCCCCACTCAGCGCACAAGAGGCAGCCAAGCTGGGCTTGCAACATCGGGTCCAAGACAACAGAGCAATAAGATAGTCTTGGTTAAAACTCTGACGAGTTGTGTTGTTGTAAGAAGCCTTTCCAGATTCTAACTATGTTTTATTGTCAGTTTATTATGGAAAAAAAAATGTCCTTTCCATTCACGAGGCCTACAGTTGCTGAGCTGGCTACGACTGCTTTCACTTTAGCTGATTAGACTTAGCATAATACCTCCTCCGTACTGGATAAAGAACAAATGTGTCGATAATATGAGAGTTGCAGACAGGTGCAATGGGACTCCCTCACCCCTCATGCTAGTCTTTCCAACTAACTAGCTGAGAAAGCTACCCATTTCACAGATATGCTATTTTATTTTTAAGTAGATAGCTCAGTATGGACAAAGAAAAGCATTTGAAGAACTCCTGGATTTGAAAGGAATAAATACAACAGCTAAGTAATCTGTCCAGGATCGACTATAATCAGGTTAATATAACACAATCAGAGACACAAAGATGAGCCAGTATATAGTAAAGGTTTGTTGCTCATATAATAAGAATAAACTAATGTTGGGGGAAAACTGACTTTATAGTAAAATTCAAATATGTTCATGACTACTACCCAAATAGCAAGCTGTTTTTAGCAGATCAAACTGATGCCTTGATTACTTTAATTGGAACCAATGGAAGTGCTATTATATACTCCTCTGCTTGCAGGGAATCTTCCAAGGTAAGTTCTCAAAGTAGTTGTGCTGAGATATTCAGAATGTAAAGCCAGTTAGACAGCTATTTATTATGTCTTTCTTGTTAATGTTTCTCTTGTTTCCAGTTCCTAATCAGTGACTTTATGTCTTCCTTGCCCATGGTTTTGTTTTCTGTTATCTATCTCCTGTGTGCTTCTTCTCCACCAGTTCCCTGAGGGACTGTGGTTCTAAACCTTTTTTTTTTAACCTTTAAATTCCCTTCCCTTCTTAGATCTTTTCTTACCTTGTTACTACCTTGAAAACTTTTTTTTCTCCCAAGAATCCCTACAGTTTTCACCAGTATTTTTACCTCTCTCTCCAAATACCAATCCTTAGACTTTTTTCCTTTAATTTCCTGAATTGGTAATACCTTTAATTTCCTGAATTGGTAATACAATTGTAGTTTTCTTTTAAATCTTAATAACAAAATGTATTTTCTAGCCTCAAAATTATTTCTAGCGAGATTTAACAGTTATTCCTGAGAAGTCTCAATCTTAGTCCCTTTCTCTTCTATGTTTATGTGGCTACTTACTGATTATTTCCTCCCAGTGATGGCAGATCCTTCTGAAGTATGCTGCTTACTTTTTTCAAAATAAGCCGCCATTCCTCTCCCTTTTCAATTGCTTATCTATCTAGGTATCTTTTTCTGACTCAAACCTGACAGGCAGCTGTAAGGGTAAAATGAGACATTTTCTTCGAGGAGGAGCTGCCTGCCTCACCTTCCCTCCTCAGGGTTTTAGGATAATCAAATCAAGAAACAAAATATCTTGCAATTACATGAAATGACAAAAATCTTCATTTTCATATAATGCCCTAGAAACAAGATTGTACAGTTTGTATAGTCAAACTTTAGAGTTAAGTACCACTTAATTCTAAAAGGATCTACTATAAGTCTACTTCCCATTTTATAAAATGTATTGTTAAAAAAGAGACGACAGGCTCAAAATGGAGTCACTTGTGCTAAGCCCACAAGTGAGACAGTGCCTAACCTAACTGCAGTTTCAGCCCCTCCCAGGAATGTACTCCTCCCCAGTCAGTCTGGAATCTCCTAGTCAGCATTAGAGAAGTAATCTACTTGGTAGACTCCTGTAGTCCCCAAAGGAAGGTTTCCCCGGGCCTGAAACAATCAGCTCTCTGTTAGTGTCCTTGTCCCACCTCCTTCTGCCGATAAATGTCTTCCATTTTGTACAGCTCTTCAGAGCTTCTCTGTATTTGCTAGGGGAGATGCCACCTGACACATGAATCACGGAATATGGCCAATAAGACCTTTAAAATTTACTCAGTTGCATTTAGTTTTTTAACAGTATATGAAAATTTAAAAGTACAAAATTCAGGGGAGTACCTGATAATCTGACGGCATTGCAGGCCCGCCTGAGTTTGTGCCTGAAGGCCCTAGCCGCGGTTTCTTGTTTGGAGGCACCTGATTAAGGCCGGAGTCCTGACTGTGCTGCAGCCCTGCTCCGGTGGCCCCGGGCCCCGCCCCGGCCCCTCCTGCAGTCCCATTGGCCTGGGTGCTGTTCTGCTGCTGCGGGGCTGCCTGTGGAGGGGCTGCTGCCTGCTGCGGCGGGGCTGCGGGCTGCGGATGTTGGTTCTGCTGCTGTTGCTGATTCTTGTAGAGAGGGAAAAAAAAGCAAGCTTGCTGTGGAACTAAATTACATCTTCCATGACACGATATGCACATGAGACTGCTGACCAACCTGGGGAGGGACCTCTGTGGGACACCAAAGTGACTGGAATGACCAGAGAATGGAGCAGCCAGGGAATACAGCAGCTCCAGAAGTCAAAGTACTGAGCCCCGAACAGGACCCGTTCTCTGAAGTTCATTTAGATTTGCACAGTAACCCTCCAAGTCAGTCACAGACATCCCACTGAAGAGCACAGGCACACAGGAAATAGCAACTCATTAAAACAGCTATAATAGTCTTTTCAATCAATTTGGAAAAGTAGGGCTGTGTGGGGAGGAGTCAACTGCAATCAAAGAATAGAGTGATGCTTTAAAAGCAGCCTGCATAAAGTGACAGCAATGACATGAACAAACAAAAAGCAAGAATTAAGAATCAGGGAATAAAATAGGCAATAAAACAAATCAGGAAGTTCATTTATCTGTGAATGCATATTTCAAATCGCAAAGTACATCTACAATAAAGTAAATACATAATTAAATAAAAGGCAGTTAAATATATAGGAATTATTAAATTATCCATTCCTAAGTGCAGTATATACCTTGTCACCTTTCTCTTCAGGTTCATCTTCATTAAGGAATTCTCGTTTGGGGTATGGAATCTGGCAGCCAGCAAACACACTAAAAACCATGAAAAGAAAAAAGAATTCATGTCATGACGTAAAATCTACAATATCACTGACCTTGTTCATTTAAAATTCCACTATTTTTTCTTAAAAAAAATTTTTTTTCTTAAAAAAAAATTCCACTTTTTTTTTCCTACTCTTCATCTGTGGCTGGTTATGCCTCTCAACACAATTTAAGCAATAAGAAAAGAACAATGTGTCATCTGAGTTTTACACGAATTGCCACTTTCAGTGACAAATCTTAACTGTGGTTATAGCTAGTTGACATATATGACATAGAAATTTCTCCACACAAACTTCATCAGCACTAAAAACAACTGAATGTGTGTTTGCTTCAACAGTGAAAATAATTTTCTCAAGAAAAGCTGCACCTCTAATAAATCCAAGCACAATTTATATATGTGGGTGTAACAAGGATGGGGAAATGGAGGAGTCTGGTTGTACAGTAGACACACAGAATTTTAAAATCTCAGTTCCCTACTGATTTGGTGTGAACTGTTCTGGCTGACCGATCTATAAAAGTCTCATCTGTTCTCAGCTTTAGTTTTCATCTGTAAAACGGATTAATGGGCATTCCTAAAATACTTGTGTTCATTCACACCTCTCTACAGCTTTGCCTGTTTCAAAATACAGGACCTCTCTCTTGACTAGTTTTTCTCTGCGGCAGTATTAACAAAGAAAGTAAAATACTTCAGTAACAAGTGCTTCTCTTGCTTTCAGCCACCATCCAACATCCTCAGCCTGGAGCAAAGCATACAGAAAAGGAAGGATACGTACTCTAATGTCGGCAAGGGGTCCTCCTGAAAATAGGGATCCTGCAGAGCCTGCTCTGAGGTAATTCTCTTGGTTGGATCCATAGTAAGGAGTTTCTGAAGCTTGAATAACACATAAGAAATTGACAGCACATGAAAAGTTTGTTTCCAAGTCAATGTTTTGACTTTTGTGTTAATGTCTAATAGAATATCAAATGCCATTTTGTATAGCTCACCACAATATTAATACACTAGACACATTTATGTGAGACTAGCAGAAATCATTAGCATTAGAGCCCTTTTAGAATTTAAATTTTTTTCTGCTGATAAACCACTGGACAAGGCTAAAAGTCAAGGGTGACATCTCAAAAGAGAAAGATTTAATTTTGCCCCAGCATCCACCAATTTCCTTTCTTTCTAAAGAGGAGGAAGAGCTGGGACAATTCCGTGGTAAGCAGGGTGGGGTGAGGGCTGTGCTAAAGGATCCAAGTTCCCAGTCTGGGAGAGATGCACCTACCAAGAGGAACACTTTGCTGTCAGGCTTGACCTTGTGTTTCTCCATGTACTTTATGAGGCTACTGTTGGCGTACCTGTAGACATGAGAATCACACACTATTAAGAACACTCACACAATTTACAATTTTTAATGGAAAGTTCCAAGATTGGTTTTCCTATATGGTATGTGTTAAGTTAAGCCATTGTTTTTTCTGATTAAAAAGGAACACATAACCAAATGTTGGTAAATGTGTGAAGAAATAAGAATTGTTACACACAGCATGTAGGAGTTTATATTGTTACAATTACTTTGTAAGATAATGACTCATGAACTATAAGAGTTGAAAATGTGAGTATCCTGTGACCCAGCAATTCCTTTCCTAGGTACATACTCTATATCAGGATATCAACCCCTCAGGCTGAAGGGTGAGTAAATGGGTATTATTCATTTTATTATTCTAAATAGACTACATATTTTCATCATATATATTCTTTCCTATATATGAAATATTTCAAATTAAAAAGGTCAAAAAATAGGTAATATATGTTCATGGTAGAAAATTTAGAGAATATAGAAAAGCATAAAGAAAAAAATTGAAATCACTCATAATCAACCTAGCAGCAATAAAAAAACACTGTCATCAAGATTTTGATAATTTCCTTTTGTCCTTTTTTCATGCATATATATGATACAAACACAGGCATTTTTGTCTTTATAAAATTAGAATCATACTATATAAATTGTGCTAACTTTTTTCACTTAATATTGTTTCATAAACATTTTTCCTTGCCAAATGCTCTTTAAACTTATTATTTGTACTGAATGTATATTTTCTACTGTTACTAACGATGTTTGTTTCACAACAGTTGTAAAACGCAGGTTCTTGAAGGTCAATCTAGTACACATGTAGGGAGACAATACTGCATGGCAGGTGAGAATCAGAGACCCCTACCAGACCCTGGCACAATCATTTACCAACTGTGTGATCTTGGGCAGTTAGTTAACCTCTAGGAAAGCCTTAGGTGCCTCATCTTAGCTATGTGTGGCTGCTCTGACTGCCTTCTCAGGATAAATTCTTAGAATTATTAGGTCAAAGGGTATGTACATTTCAAAGCCTTTTTGCTACACAAACCTGGCCCTCAGACCAGAAGCATGGGCACCAGAGAGCCTGCAGTAGGAATGCAAGTACTCAGGCCCTATCCCAGATTCTGAATCACAATCCGCATTTTTAACAAGGTCTCCATGTGATTTGTAGGTACATTAAAGTTTGAGAAGCATTGATTCTCACCAGTAGCATATAAGTAAGCGTGCCCATTTATTATATTACCCTTGCCAACACTAGGTATTTTAATTTTAAAAAATCTTTGCCATGTATATTAATTTAACAATTATTTTCCTCTAATACCAGGAACATTTTTATTGGCAAGGTAGCCATTAAGTTTGGTAATGGAAAGAAACTTTAAAGTTTATGTAGAAATGGAGTCTGTCAACATGGCTTTAGTCTTTATGTTGAATCAACTGATTTCTTGGGTTAACTCCAGCCAGATTCTAGGTTATTTGTTTCTATCATAATATAAAAGGTTTTGGAGTTGAGAAATCCTATTGCTCAATTCCCATTGTGGTTTCTTATTTTTCCTAGTATTAAAGCTAAGATAAATTCTTTGTCATTTTCTGAATTATCCTCTTCCAGATTTGCTACGTTTAAGAGCTGAACAGTTTTCAAAGTGACTCAAACTTTTTATATACATTATAAAGCATTTTATCAGACCATGGTTATTCAAACATTCAATTTTTAAAGTCAACTTACTTATTTCCTTTTAATTCTATTTTCACCTTGCCTTCTAATGAGCTAGTAAGAGCTGACAGCTGACATTGGAAAGATTACAGCAACTTCTGTTGTTATCCTTCACAATTCACTTTAAGGGTAATTTTTTTGGTTCTTTTTATCTAATATAAACAAGTTATTATTCGTTTACTTTTTATGTCATCTGATATAACATTTTCTGGAATCTTTTTCTTTATTATACTTTAGTGACATGTATGTATTGTATTAGATTTAGCTAATTTTTAATAAATTCCTTCTGTCTTATGCATCAGTAGCCTGATTTTATGTGGATAAAATTGTCTGCTTAGGAAGTATGGCTCTTATCTCTGAACTTTTCCTATTACCTTTCTAACTGAATTTCAGTTATCTTTTAAAATTTCTCTCCTTTTATCTCTGGTTATTGTAAATACTATCATTTTATGTAAAATTCTTCCTCTGGCCTTTAAATACGAAGATAAAATGTTAAGTGCCTTCATTAATTTTCTCTTTTATATTACTAGTGTATCTTCAATTACTTGAACCACTTTCTTTTTTTTTTTTGCAGTACGCGGCCCTCTCACTGTTGTGGCCTCTCCCGTTGCGGAGCACAGGCTCCGGACGCGCAGGCTCAGCGGCCATGGCTCACGGGCCCAGCCACTCCGCGGCATGTGGGATCTTCCCGGACCGGGGCAGGAACCCGCGTCCCCTGCATCGGCAGGCAGACTCTCAACCACTGTGCCACCAGGGAAGCCCGAACCACTTTCATTGAATACCCATTTGACAAGTAACTAATGAGACTGCACTATGTACCAGGCCCTGGGGATACCTATAATGGTGTATAAAATAGGCACCATCCATATTCTAGAGGGAAAGATGGTAACTGTTCAAAAGCCAACTGCAAAGCAAAGTGATCAGTGCCAAGAGAAGCAGCACAGGATATGCTATGGGAGTGCAGAGGGGAAGCACCTAACTAACTCAGACTAGAAGGTCAAGGGGAAATCTCGTCAGGATAGAAAGGATAAATAAAGGAGTTAATCAGATGAAATAGGTGGGAGGAAAGTATATCCCAGACTGAAGGAACAGCATGTGTAAAAATCCAGAGGTCAAAGAAAACTTAGGGGTTTTGAGGCTCTTAAAGAAATTCATGATGTCTAGGCTATGGAGTACAAAGTGGACAGAGGTTAGGAGATGAACTTGGTGATGTAGAAGCCAAGGCTCTGTAAGCTATATTAAGAAATTGAGAGCAATGGTGAATTAAGAGCAACTTGAAGACTGACATGATCAAATGTGCTTCTGGCAATGACTGCAGTACAGACAGTGAGGTGGAGTGAAGACTGAAGGTAGAAATCACTTAGGAGGCCGCTGCAGGATTCCAGGCGAGAGACAGTGGTGGTCTGGCCTGCAACAGTGGAACGGTAGATGGAGAGAAATACAAAGATCCAAAGGATATTTAGAACAAAGAATTTACTAGATTTGCTAATTGTTTAGACACTGGGCGGTAAAATGGAAGACAGTGAGATAGAAGAAGGATCAGGGATATCTCTCAGGTCTTTGGCTTGAACAATCGGATGAATCATGGAGCTCTTTCCTAAGACAAGAAATATAGCGGGAGGAGAGGTGTAGGAGGACAGATGATGACTTCAGTTTTGGACATGTATTTTGAAGTATTTATGGGACATTCAAGTGGGGATTCCATAAGGCAATTAGATAAACGGGTCTGAAACTTGGGAAAGAGATCTAAGTAGGATGTATAAACTGGGAGCTATCAGCATAACTGATGGTACATTGTGGCCATCAAAATCATGGAGACTGCCTGGGGCAATGTCTAGAGTGAGAAGAGAGCCCAATTCAGACCCTTGAGCAATGTCAGGTCTCTCTTTAAGGGATGAAAAGAGGCAAGGACCCTACCAAGGACTGTGTAAAAGAGAGGCCCAAAATGATTAGTGCCATTCTCTGCTTCTCTTTGTGATGTCTGCTTTTGTTCCTACAAGCCATCCTGTCCTGAAATTTTTCTGTTAAGTTGCCCAAGAGAGAACCTCTTCCATCTTTTCCTCTAGGTGTGCACATTTATAACAAACTCCTCTCACTTCTACTCAGCATACATGTCCCCACCAGTTTGTTTTACTCAAATCCCAGGCCATGTGTTCTTCCTCCTGCCACCCTTCCTGGTTGCCTAGCCCAGCATTTCAGTCACCAGTCATTAGTTAGATAAAGACAAAATCATAGTTGTGGCCTTGAACTGAGCCTTTATCAAGCTAAAACAGAAGAGACATTTAAACTATCCACTGCCCCTTAAATTCTTAAAAGTTTTTAAATACTACAGCCTAAGCCTGGCATATATGTTAACAACATCTGGAATATCTTCTTTAAATCATAAACATAATTAATACACTAAAATCTAAGTTTCTGGTTGAAATAATCTCTATCTTTTTAAAAAAGGATTAATTTAAATATTCCCGTTGAATATTACTTATATGTAATATGGAATTACTTACGTTGTTCTTCTAAAGTCTTTTTGAAGTGTGGGGTATTCTGGCATCTTTCTAATATCTTCCCAGTCTTTATCTTACAAAAAATATTGAATATTGTTATAAGAAATAGTGTTACTTATCAAAAATCTAGTTATTTTAGCTTAAAAATATACATTAAAAATACTAAATATACATTAAAATATGCTTTTCAAAAAGAATGTTTTTGAAATATGCCGCATTATTTTGAAATAAATAAATAAATTACCTGCAGGAAACCCCATGACACTAAATATCCGATCTAGTTGATCATGATGAAAGGGATTGCTTGTTTTTATATCTTCCTGACGACAGTGAAAAATAGGTTCTGAAGTCAACAATTCAGCAAATATGCAACCTATTGCCCATATGTCTATAAAGGAAGAAAAACAAGTTTTTGCACATATTTATTATATTTCTTTGGTCATAATTTCTGGGTATAATCACAACCTACATATAAAAATACTTTTGGGGGTAGGGGGATGGACGAAATAGGTAAAAGGGATTAAGAGGTACAAACTTCCAGCTATAAAAAAGTCAGAGGGATGTAATGTACACATAGGGAATACAGTCGATGATACTGTAACAACTTTGTATGGTGACAGATGGTAACTGGACTTATTGTGATTATTTTATAATGTATAAAAATATCAAATCACTATGTTGTACATGTTAAACTAATATAACATTGTATATCAAGTATAACTTTTATAAAGTAAAGAATCCCCAAAATAAAAAAAATTTTTTAAACTTTTCAGTGAAGCAATACACAAAATACAATAAGTATATTAAGAAAACACATATATCACATGAAATAGCTGTATCACATAACATACTGAGAGCCAAATAAAATACATTTCCTTGTAAATTTCCTGATCAAGATAAGCTTGGGAAACTCAATTTAGCAAGCAATGAATTTACATTTAGGCAAAAGCCTTTCAAACCACTATTAATAATTTAATCGCCAAAGGAGTCAACTGATAACCTACTACAAGGCATAATACTCAAGATCTGACAGACTGAAATAATATCATCATCAGGTGTGGTGATACATTTCTTTAAAGCGATCAAATGCATGATGACAGCAGAATTTCTGAGCTGTCAGTCTAGACAGACAGTACAGATCGCACAAGATGATTTGGAAAAACTCAACTTTTGTCTGAAAGACGCCAACTTCAGTTTTTTCAACAAACAGTGAGCGCTAGAAGCTGATAAATACAAGTATATATAGACACTGCACGACACCAGTAGAGATAGATGTGATCTGAACATATTCACTTAGATGGTGCCCCAACTCTCCAATGTGCCAATATAAAATTAAGCATCTTTCAAAGTTTTATTAACTATTTCAAATAACCAGTTATGGATTATTCTATTTGGATTTTATACATTGAAAGACTATAATATAGTTTTAATTTAGATTCTAAGAGTATAATGTTATATTCACAATGTTTTGCCAAGTGTACATGTGAATTTTTGTTAAGATGTATGTTCATACTCGCCCACTTAAATAAATGCTGTTTAATAAGTATTTTTTAAGTATTTTATTTATTTTTTTAAATAAATGCTGTTAAATAAGTATTTTTTTTAAAAAACAACACACAGGACTTCCCTGGTGGCACGGTGGTTAAGAATCCCCCTGCCACTGCAGGGGACACGGGTTCGATCCCTGGTCCGGAAAGATCCCACATGCCACAGAGCAACTAAGCCCGTGCACCACAACTACTAAGCCTGCACTCTGGAGCCCGTGAGCCACAACTACGGAGCCCACGTGCCATAACTACTGACGCTCGTGCGCCTAGAGCCTGTGCTCCGCAACAAGACAAGCCACCACAATGAGAAGCCCTAGCACCACAACGAAGAGTAGCCCCCACTCGCCACAACTAGAGAAAGCCCGCAAGCAGCAACAAAGACCCAACGCAGCCAAAAATAAATAAATAAATAAATTTATTTTAAAAAAAAAGAATGAGTGAATGTGTGTGTATTTATTATGTCTGCTATGAATACATTTCAAGCCTAAAGATAACTAATGTGGGGATTACTCTTTCTTAGCTTTTTTCTTAACTTCTATCCAGAATAAGTAATTGGGACTTGACTAAAATTAGAAATTAGCAATTATGTTTTTATCTTTAATTCGTAAATCTTATTTTTACTGAGCAAGTAAGTCGCAAGCTGGTTAAAATTCAATTTCAGTTCTCTTTACCCTGAGGAAATAAGAAATATAGTTGGTTTCCAATTCATACCCAATTACCTTTATTTCCAAAAAAACACATCTATTTTTTATTCCAACAGTAGAGCAGTTAATCAGAAAATATTCATAAAACTATGCTTCTGAAAGTGTGGGGACCACATACAACAGAATCACCAGTGGTACCTGTTAAACAGAGGCCTCACTACCATGGGTTTGCTAAGAATCTCAGAGTGAGACAGATTTTGGTGGGGCATCATTTAGTTTAACAAGGTTTTGGCTGAACCTGCCTTTTCTTACTGGAAATCTCCCTTCTAGACATAGACTGCATAGTGCTTGGTAAGAGCCCAATGCACATGGGTGTCTGCTGTTGTCACATCCTGTACTCCCACCTTATGCCCTGGGTTATCTCACCATCAGTCCTGTTCTAAGGCACCACCTGTTGCTTCCAACTGACACTCCCCTTCTCTCTGGCTTACATTTGGTTTCTTCCTATCCTCTGGTACCTTCTGAGATTGTCTAGATTTTACTGTTCTCAACAGAGAGACCTAATAACAGAAAAAGCAAACATAATTCTAAATGTCTCAAAAATATAGCCTCTCAGTAAAAGTCATTCATTGGAATGTAAATAGAGTCAGGGTCTGATTTTCACTCCTCATTCTAAGGACCGCTCTATCCCTTCCATTTGCTTTTTGTAGTTCTCCTTCATTCAAAGACAGCTGCCACTGTCCCTG
The DNA here is from genome assembly GCF_059928025.1 of Delphinapterus leucas. Classification (NCBI taxonomy): domain Eukaryota; kingdom Metazoa; phylum Chordata; class Mammalia; order Artiodactyla; family Monodontidae; genus Delphinapterus; species Delphinapterus leucas. The sequence goes on from NC_143140.1 coordinate 48,101,181, forward strand.
GCAGACAGAGTGGCAGCCTCTGGTAAGGGGCCTTATTACTATAAGCTCAACTGCCAGGGGACAGGTCTAAGGTCAGTCTCACACTTCTCTACTATCAAACACAAACTGGTTTTCCTCACAGTGCTGTGGCTACTCATAGCCTTTTTCACTAATTTAACAAAATCCTTTAGCAGTATTTATGAAGAATTATAATATTCCACACTGTGCTAGTGTCTCAATCCCTAGACAAAGAAAGTATAAATGTGTTCTGGGTATCTGAGTTTTGCAGAAATCAGACCTCCTGACGAATGAGGACATTACTATATTTTAATTTTTGTTTCCCTTTTTACCCATGAATAGGTTAATTATGAGTCTAATCTTTTCAAACGTGAGAACTTCATTTATAGTGCTTTGGCTGCCAGCAGGTTTTTCATAAGCTTAACAGAAAAAGGATTGAGCTGACTTGTCTATTTTTAATAATTTTATAGCTTAAGTGCCTTTATCAAATAGAACTCAACAAAAGCAGCTAAATGTAGTCAAAACAGATATTAGTCTAATACAAGTAAACAGAAAATTCAAGAAAAGGAAAATTTAAAGAAACACACTTAGAGCAAATTTAAGTACCTTACAGAACTAGCCCTTCACATTAACAGTACTATTTACTCCCTCCCTCCCCTCTCTTTTTACCTCCTTTAAAGCAATATCTAGGTCTGAGGACAGCTCTCTCTTCCTGACTCCCTCAATTAGCAGCTGGGACCTCTAAGGACACTGTAATGACAGGTAGCAAAATCTCTGATGCCTCTGTTCTGAAGGAGACTTAAAATTTTACAGAGTATGTTTATAACAGGTTTTCTTACTCAGTTTTTTCACTTGGTGAGATGGCAAGATGCTGAGCACAGCTAATCTACCCAGACTCTATTTCCTACCTTAATGGAGAAACTGCCATTCTGAAAACTGTAATGGCAAGAGAGAAAGATTAGTCATATTGTTTCTTGCTTAGGAAAGGACTGACTGACTAACTTTTCCCCAAATAGACGGGGCTCTCTCCAATAACTACACTACTCCCGTTTTTCTGTTTTTTTCTTTTTGTGAAGAAAACAAGTCTAAACCTCTCTCCAGTCCTTCTGATTGATAGTAAGTAAAAAATAACATCTTCATGTTACTGTTTCTACAGCAACTCAACAAGATCAGATACTTCTATCCTCTGAAAGAAAATTTCTTTCTTTAAGGGAATCATATTCTCCTATACAGTTAAAAATCCAAATCTACCAGATTACAAAATCTGGGAATATAAACAACAGGACTTTTACAAAGAAATTTAAAGTGGTTTTTACAAAGCAGCTTTATTATTATACCATTTAGTATTTATGATAATGCAATATCATATGATAATGATATGATAATGTAATACTTACCAACTATAAGTAAATCATTTTAGACTAACTTACCAATGGCCTTTGTATAATGCCTTGCACCAAGCAAAAGTTCTGGAGCCCGATACCAAAAAGTCACAACTACTGGATCCAAATCTGCTAGTGGCTTTAGAGGAGAATTGAATAATCTGGCAAAACCCATGTCAGCTAAAAAATAAAATAATAAGAAATCAGGTTGGCATGCTCTTATAACCATGCAAGGTTGATGACAATAGCCACTAACCTTATAAAGCAATCCTTTTTCCTCTCTTTTCAACCAGTGGTCTGTACCAGGCACCAAATCTCCCCTTCTGAGGTAGATACTACTATTGTGCCTATTTTACTGATGAAGAAACTGAGGCTTAGAGATATTCTGACTTGTCCAAGGTCATAGAACTAGCAACTACAGAGTCAGAATTAGAATCCAGGTCTGACTTCAGATTCCTGGCTTTCAGAGACAGAACAATATTCTTAAATATTTTAAAAATAGAAAATAGTCTAAAAGTTTCCATGATTGATTATGACTTCTGTATGCCTATATATCGAAAAAACCTGACTATATCTTAGTTCAGTGTGTGCTAGAGTTGGTTGGCTCTCATGGACCCAGCAGAGCCAATTCATACACATCTTTTGAACTCTGTTCAGTAACGTCATGTTTGTGGCTTGAAATTGGCTGTGGTGGGAGTATTTACATCATGGAAAACAGCAAATGCTACAAATGGGGGTTCTTCCTCCCAGAGAGCCAGTTGTTGTATAGTTACCAGCACATCACATACATGGTTCCAAGAACATAGAACACATACGAGAGAATGTTATAATTCAGCATTTAACAAAGGTCTATACCAAAGATAACTAAAATATTAGAGGTACACAAAAGTAGTAAAAAGACTATTACTATAATAAGGTATTGGTGACTAATTTTCTTAAGATTTCCTAAAGAATAAATACCTTATACCTATAAAGCACTTCAGAGTTTACAAATGATTTTCACATACATCATACATCACTTCGTCTAATCCTCATAAGAATGCTGGTTTAATAAGTACTGCCCTTGCCACACTTCTGTGATGAAGAATCTAAGGCCCAAAGCAGTTCAATGACTTGCCCAAAGTCACAGGGACAGAAAGTGAAAATGCCAGTACAAACAAAAAGCATGTTATAATTTAGCAGCTACATTCTTAACCATGGAACTGATATCCAATAGATTCCACATATGATAACTGCATGTCACAAAGGCAAAAATCACAAAAATGATAAACCTCTACAATATGAAATATTGTATATTTTGACTGTATAAGGGTCCCTAGTGTACTATACAATGCACAAATAGTAAAGTTTCAACTACAGAGCATCATTTAATCTAAAACCAATATACTTTGATATACATTAAATTTTTAATTTACAGTGATTTTGTTTCTTTAGAGTTTGAATAATTTACAAGACTTTCTGAGAATGCTTTGGAGGACCCAGGTCTTAAAAAATAAAGCTACCCAAGCATGCCTATGCTGATGCCTACACTTTCTTAAGCAAATTTCCCTATAGCAAACACAGATATTCAAAACCATTCTACCAATATTACACCTACCTCAAAGCACTGCTCTATATATTTAGTAGATGCTGATTGTTGTTGATGGCAAAGTAATATGATGGAATACTCTTTCATACATTGAAAAGCATGCTATTTTTAAGTAAAGGCTAAAGCCAGTATTTCTCCCCTTATTCTCCACCTTCTAAGTTTTATATAAGCCACATCTATTCACTGAAAAATGAAATCAAGGCCAGACGAAATAATAAATATTCTTAAAAACAATTCCCGTCTATTGTATGAACTTTAAAGGAGTTTCAAACCATTTTTCAAATAATTACTAATTTAGACAAAAGGTAATTAGCCTAAACATTCCTAACACCTATTTTCCTAAAGTTAGATATGAGTGAAATTGTTCAATTCAACAGACAGGGGTAGTAAAATTCTGGTGTGGGTGCTAATTAGACAGTATCAAATGACAGAAAAGCAGCAGAAGGCAATGTCTACTGCCAAGGAGCTTACATGAAGGTGAGATGACAAAATACATGGAGTAGATAAAAATAAAAAGGATAAGTACTGTAAGACTAAAGGAGAGTTGCTGCTGGTTTCTACTAGACTTGAAGTCCCTTGAGGGAAGGGGTTATGTCTCCTTCACAGTTTTATCTGGAACAATGTCTGATAAACATTTGTAGGAGTGGACTAAATCGAAAGTGGAACTTGAGCTGGATTCTGAAGGATGGATCATTGTGAACGGTAAAGGCGGCGATGAGCATTTTAGGCAAGGCCTGGAAGTCTTCAGGTTGCTGGGGAGGGGAAGCCTCAGAGACAGGGAAGGGCACAGTATGTTTTCCATTTGGCTATGCTTTCTTTCCCTTTCAGTCAAAAAAGAACTGTCATAAAGTGTGAAGCATAGACATCAGAGCATTACTGATTTTTTAAAAAAATAATGTGCTATTAAAACAAAATTTAAAAACAATTTAATCAACTAGATTAATCGTTCACTAGACCTTTAATACCAATTACTGCTTACTTTTAACCCTGATTTTATCTTTAATCTTGGATGGAATTATAATCCTAAAACTCTTAACACTAAGGCAATTAACTGGCCTGGCTAGAATACAGAATTTATGTTGAGGAGTAGTAGGGCTATTTGGGAGAATAAGGAGAAGACATTAAGTTTGGTGGCCGGCATAAATGTGATGACTGGTACAGCAGGGGAAAGTATAAGACGATGATGATGAATTTGGTTTGGAATTAATGCAATATAGGTCGCCAGCAGAACATCCAAATAGAGATAAACATTTCACCTAGGGTGAGAGAACAGAATCTGAGCTGCAGATCTCAGAATCATTTTCATAGAACCCAAGCTTTTGAGGCCACAACTTATCAATTCCCTAAAGAAGTCATTGTGGAGGGAGGCCATGTCCCAAGCCAGTACCTAGCCTGTCTTGAAACAAAAGGGTAATAGGAATAAGAGGCAAAAATGAATAAAATACAGAAGTAACAGCAAAAGTAGTAGACAGAAAAATAGAATTACATGATGTCATATAGACCAAAGGAAAAGACGGTCACAAGGCCAGACTAGCCAGAAGAACAAGTAACAAGACAGTAAAGGAAAACAACAACTAAACACAGGCCACTAGATTTGGTAAGACAGAGATCACAGATGGCCTTTTAGAGAGCAGTTTCAATAGAGGGGCAGAATTAAGACGTCAGATAATAACAAATTAGGGTAAGTGAAAACAATGCGTAAACATCATGTATTTTAGAAGTAGAGGAACAAGGGGAAAAATTGAACAAATTGTAAAGAAAACAAAATGGATATGAGAAAATTTATGTTAAACTGGGGTGAGGACTATGGAGAACAGTATGGAGATTCCTTAAAAAACTAAAAGTAGAACTACCATACGACCCAGCAATCCCACTACGGGGCATATACCCTGAGAAAACCATAATTCAAAAAGAGTCATGTACCAAAATGTTCACTGCAGCTCTATTTACAATAGACCGGACATGGAAGCAACCTAAGTGTCCATCAACAGATGAATGGATAAAGGAGATGTGGCACATATATACAATGGAATATTACTCAGCCATAAAAAGAAACGAAATTGAGTTATTTGTAGTGAGGTGGATGGACCTAGAGACTGTCATATAGAGTGATGTAAGTCAGAAAAACAAATACTGTATGCTAACATATATATATATAGAATCTAAAAAAAAAAAGGTTCTGAAGAACCTAGGGGCAGGACAGGAATAAAGACGCAGGCATAGAGAATGGACTTGAGGACAGGGGGAGGGGGAAGGATAAGCTGGGACAAAGTGAGTGAGTAGCACTGACACACACACACTACCAAATGTAAAATAGATAGCTAGTGGGAAGCAGCCACATAGCACAGGGAGATCAGCTCCAGCTCGGTGCTTTGTGACCACCTAGAGGGGTGGGATAGGGAGGGTGGGGGGAGATGCAAGAGGGAGGGGATATGGGGATATATGTACACGTATAGCTGATTCACCTTGTTGTACAGCAGAAACTAACACAACAATGTGAAGCAATTATACTCCAATAAAGATGTTAAAAAAATTGGGGTGAGGATTATGAATGTTTAAAGGTGAAGAGGAGAAACTTGAGAAGGAGAGAATGGAGATACTGTAATAAGAAGGGCTCAAGTACAGCAGGAAGATATTTAGAAGCTAGGAAGGACATCAGATAGGACTTAGGAGAAAGAGACACTCTTTCTCTGAGACTGTTTCAAAGGCAGAGCTGTGCTGACAAAAAGTGGTCAGTGAGGTCATACCAGATAACTCCGATATCACTAGGCAGCAGTGTTTGGAGGGAAAGAGACCCCAGACTTGGAATTCAAGTCCCTCCTTTGAAAGGCTGAGTAAGCTACAGTCTCTCTAAATCCAGCTTTCCTTATCTGCAGTATCTACCATAGAGGGTGGTTGTGTAAAGCAAATGAGATAACGTTTGAAAGTATCTATCTTAGTGTCCCCCATAGAAGGACCATCCTTTATTTCCCTTTCACGAGGGTCTAGCAAAAACTAGGTACTCAATAAATGCCTCCAAGTAAAAGTGTGAGAGTGAAACAGAAAAGTGAGGAGCGGTAGAAAGGGGATGGGAGGGAGGAAGAAGGAAAGTGGAAAGGGAAGGAAAGCAGCCACCTGGTTCTTAACTAACAACAACAGAATTTTTTTATGACTCAATCTCAGTAAAGTCAGAGTAGAGGTTTAAAGAAAGAAAAGTTGGTTTAGAACAGCTTCTTCAGGAACTGGGCTAGTGAATTAACTGAAGAAGTAGAAAACCAAGCAGCAGGGCACGCTTGGTTGAAGCAGGACAGAATGAATTTGTAGTATGTCAAGTTAGCACAATTCCGCATCACTTCGAGCATGATATATTCTAACAGCAAAGAAAGCAGGTTGCTGAAACAAAATTTACTTTAAGATCTTTCTAAAAAGCATTGGACATTCAATAAATGTTAAGTTCTATTATAAGAAATTAGAACAAAGCATTTCTTAGCTCATTTTCTCCCCAAATATGTCATAGGTATAAATGATGCCAATTTCTTTCAGAACTTTCAAGTTGCAAAGAAATTTTTAATACAGAGACAAGACTTCTGCCAGTGCCTTAATCTAAGACTGGCAAGCAAGAGAGTCTATAAATATATACATTCATTTGGAAAAGATATGTTGGTAGCTGGCACCAGGACATGTGGTGGAAGAAGGGGAGGGCGGGGGGAGGTATCTGTGAAGATCTGTATGTACTAGGTCAGGGTGGGAGGGATGTATTCCGGGAAACATTTGGTAAAGCTGAGACAAAAGTAAGATTCAGAGATTATGTTTAGGGTGACTGTGCAGGACAGTAATAGTAGCATAAACACATACTTGGGGTATTGTATGGGAATGAATTTTTTGCTTGCTTCAGCTTAGAATTATAGAACCTTATTTTGGGAATAAATCTGAGGGATTTTACAAACTATCTATCTACATTTCCCAACATCTTTTCTACAAATATTATGAGGAATTAATTTTTAAATTAACTACTTAAATAAGAGTATTAAAAAGGGAAACCATCTTTGCAGTCACTTCAGTTTCTTAGTAAATTATTTTAGAAATAATTACCTACCTATTTTGACTCTCCCCCTCTCAGGACCTTCTCCCATTACTAGGATATTTGCTGGTTTCTAGAAATAAAAATAGAGCATTCAAATTACTATATTTATTCTTTTGACATGCTCTAAAATGGAAAAAAGTTCTTATAATATGAAAATATCACTTTTGGATTTTCATCAAAACTATAATTGAATATCAAGTACCCTCTATATAGTTAAAGCATTTGACATACTTGAAGTTAGCACTAACTTTCCAAAAACATCCTTGCTATAGAAACATCTTATTTTCAAAATCATATCATACAAAAAATCACAAAGGAATTAAAGCTGTCATTTCTATTTACCCCACAAAAGTAATGAGTAAGAATAATTCTTAAACCTGCACAAATTATAAGCTGTCCTATTGCTGCCCACAATAAAGGGCTTTTGTGGTTGAAAATTTTTACATAAAATTTCCAGCCACAATATAACTACCTTCATTTAAATGAATCAAGTGGAATATTCCTTGCTAAATATTTCTAAGCTACTACTATAGGAAAACATGGTCAACATTCAGCAGACTCCATTAAAATTCATACACATTTTCAGCCATAGTTCATGCAAAAGTGAGAAATTCCAAATATAATCTCAAGATGTAGGAAAATAAAAGCCAAGGCTAATACAGAGCTATATAAAGAAAAGAGTAGGCTGCAAATGTATCCAGCATCTTTTAAGTCATCCTTTTTTGTAGACATTTGGAAACAGAGAAACTGTGAAGATACACACTTTTGGGCAAGTAAGTCTCCTCTGTAAACTCTTTGGAGAGAAAAATTTATGATTCATTTATTTAATCAATGAATATATTTTTAGTGTCTTCTAGGGAGAAAGAACCATACTAACCATACAAAGAATTAAGAGGAAAAATAAAGGCACAGTAAACCAAGTTCCTAACCTCCAGATGCTCACTACATAAGTAGAAAGAAATATCAGAAGTTTTGTATAATTCTGGAAGGTAATGCTAATTATGAGTTATGGAGAGGACTGAGATCTTGGGTTAGAGGCTAAACTAGATTACTTTTAAGATCTCTTCCAATTTTCCAGCTCTTTTTAAAGTTTCAATGAAAACAATAAGCATTAAAGAAAAAAAAAGTTCAAAGAAGGAACTGATTAACAAGAGCTCCCATTGTTAAGGGAAATGTTCACTGGAGGTGGGGCAGCGGCTATGTCCATTATCCAGATCCTGAAAAATGAACAGAAGCTAGAATGGCAGAGCAGAAGAAAGGTAAGGGCTGGGCTTCCCTGGTGGCGCAGTGGCTGAGAGTCCGCCTGCCGATGCAGGGGACACGGGTTCGTGTCCGGTCCGGGAAGATCCCACATGCTGCGGAGTGGCTGGGCCTGTGAGCCATGGCCGCTGGGCTTGCGAGTCCGGAGCCTGTGCTCCGCAACGGGAGAGGCTGCAACACTGAGAGGCATGCGTACCAAAAAAAAAAAAAAAAAAGGGCTATGAACGAAGCAAGCTTAGGAAAGAGTAATAAGTCTGACTTGACAGAAGGCAGAGGACTCATGTTGGAGGTGGTAAAATGAACCTAGACCCTGCAGAATCTTAATTGCCAGGTGAAGTAATCGGGCCTTTGTACACATTACAGGCAGTGAGATTACAAGAAAGAGGGAGGTATCACAACTGGGTGTAAGGTGATAAGCGCTTCATCCAAGGACTTCTCAGCTGAAATGACGAGGGAGCTATGGAGCTGAGGAACATTTTAAAGGAGAAATTAACAGGACTTTGTGACTAGTTGAAGGCAGAAGATTGAGACAAAGGGTGATAAAGATTTCATTAAGGTTTTGAGTTTATGTGACTGGAAGAATGGTGCCCTTGTGATAGAAAATTTATGAGAGGTACTGATTTGGGAGGGGGAACAACAAAGAGAAGGAGATGGCACATTGAGTTTGAGTGATATGAGAGGCCTAGTTGTACTAGCCAGGGGAGTGGAAATAGGAAGATTTAGATTTTTTTTTAAAATGAATTTATATTTTATTTATTTATTTTTGGCTGCGCTGGGTCTTTACTGCTGCATGCGGGCATTCTCTAGTTGCGGTGCGGGGGCTACTCTTCATTGCAGTGCGCGGCCTTCTCATTGTGGTGGCTTCTCTTATTGCAGAGCACGGGCTCTAGGTGCATGGGCTTCAGTAGTTGCAGCACACAGGCTCAGTAGTTGTGGCTCGTGGGCTCCAGAGCACAGGATCAGTAGTTGTGGCACATGGGCTTAGTTGCTCCATAGCATGTGGGATCTTCCTGGACCAGGGCTCAAACCTGTGCCTCCTGCATTGGCAGGCAGATTCTTAACCACTGTGCCACCAGGGAAACCCAAAGATTTAGATTTGAAAGTTATTGTCACTGGAGTGTGATAATTGAAGACATGAGACAAGATTAGTTTACTGTAGCAGAAAGAGAAAAATGCATCAGACAAAAAACCAAACCTTCAAAATTCAAGTTTAACAACTATTTATCAAAGATCCATTATGTATAAAACACTGTCCTGCAGACTTTCAGGGAACAAAGAGAAATAAAACATGAAGCCCTTGACTTCAAGGAGTTTAATATCTAGTAGGGAAAGACAGACAGATTACTTTTTAGAGTACAAGGCAGATTACAGAAAGTACCAAAACAGCAAAATAAATTGCCAGGAATAGATGATTCTTCTCAGTGAATATCAGGATAGTCTTTAGGAAGGAGATGACTTTAGATGAATTTAAGAGTGCCTAAGATTTTGATAAGCATAAAGAGAAGAATGACTTTTCAGGCTTAGAGAACCCTAAAAGTAAGAGCCTGGTCACAAAGAAAACCCAGGGACATGACATACTGGGAGAGCCTACAAGTATTTTGATTTTGACTAGAGCATAGAATGCTCAGTGTAGAGCATTCCTAAGGCTAGGAACTATGTTGGAAATTAAACGTCACATTAAAGAAACTATAATTTATGCTATAGGCTAAGCCGAGACAAGACAGTGAGATAATCAGATCTATATTTAGGAAAAAACTCTGGTAGCACTGTGAAGGATGAACTGAGAAGGAAAGGTGGACCACAAAGTAGAGACAGAGACCAGTTGGAAGTGGTTACAATAGTCAAGGGAAAAGTAAGGGGTCCCTAACTTGTGACAATGGTCATGGAGCAACACATAAGAGCATTTCAAAGGAAAAGTTCAAGATTTGGCATTGCTTTTTTGCACCGCCTTCACTTCCCTCCATAGTCACTCATTCAACAAATACTGATTGAGTATCTAGCAGTGATTTAGATGCTAGAGATACAGTAGTAAACAAAACCAGGCAAGATCCTTGACCTCATGGAGCTTACATTCTAGTGGGAAGAGAAGGGCAATAAATAACAAATGTACAGTACATCAGTATTGATAAGTGCTGTGGATAAAAATTAAATAAGGAGAACACAAAGAGATTTCCACATCTGGTATTATGGCTGAGTAGGTGCTCTAGGAGACCCTGCCATTACAGAACAACAATATATATGCTGCCTAAGAAACATTCCTTGAAGGATCCTTGATCTCACAAGAGATAAGGCAGGGGTCCCCAACCCCCAGGCCGCAAACCAGTACCAGTCCGGCTGCACAGCAGGAGGTGAGCGGCAGGCAAGTGAGCGAAGCTTCATCTGCCGCTCCCCATCGATCCCCATCGCTCGCATTACCGCCTGCACCATCCTCCCCACTCCAATTCATGGAAAAACTGTCTTCCATGAAACTGGTCCCTGGTGCCAAAACGTCTGGGGAACCACTGAGATAAGGGATATCTACAACAACCCCAGCCCCACCCCCAAATAAGGGCTGGAGAAGGAAGGAAAGGCAGGATGGACCTGGGAGCAGATGCCAGTAACACACTTCACTGGGGACACTGAACCCTGGACCACCAGCAAGGTGAAGAAACTGAGCCTGTTCCCTGACAATCAGTCAAGACTCCCATGGGGACTAAAGTAAACCAGAAGAAGAAAAAGGAAACCCTCTCTGTAGGAAAAACTTCCTAACTTAGGCCTAAGGACTAAAACAATACATTTTCCTGCTAAAAACATACTTTAATCCATTCACATACTATTTACAAGAGATCCATCTAAGTGGAAGGACCATAAAAGCTGAAAGTAAAAGGCTATTAAAAGAGCAGGCAAACTGCTAAAAGAATCAACTATAGTAATGTCAGACAAAATAGCTTTTAAGACAAAAGCATTATTAGGAGTAGAGATGGTCACCATGTAATGATACAAGATTCAATTCACCAGGAAGAGAGAACACTCCTAAAACTCATTATGTACTTGAAATATATATGTATTTGATATAATTTCACGGAGGGAAAAGACCAAGGATAACAAACATTTCTCAATAATTGATATGTCAAGCAGACAAAAGATTAGTAAGATATAGACCATCCAAAGGACACAATTAACAAAGTTGATCTAACAGGCATATACACAACTTTTTACCCAATAATTAGAGAGTACACATTTTTTTTTCAATCATACATGGAACGTTTACAAATGTTGTTAGTGTACTAGCAGGTCTCAAGAAATTTCAAGGAATTGTTATCAAACAGACTATGTTCTCTGACCACAATGAAATTAAGTTAAAAGTCAATTACAGGGACTTCCCTGGTGGTGCAGTGGTTAAGAATCAGCCTGCCAATGCAGGGGACACAGGTTCGATCCCTGGTCCTAGAAGATCCCACTTGCCGTGGAGCAACTAAGTCTGTGCGCCACAACTGCTGAGCCTGCGCTCTACAACTACTGAAGCCCATGTGCCGCCAACTACTGAGCCCACGTGCTGCAACTACTGAAGCTCACACGCCTAGAGCCCATGCTCCGCAACAAGAGAAGCCACCGCAATGAAAAGCCCACGCTCGTCACAACTAGAGAAAGCCCACGCACAGCAATGAAGACCCAATGCAGCCCCCCCCAAAAAAAGTCAATTACAAAAGTATAAATCTAAAACTCCATATATTTGGAAATGTAAAAATAACTCTAAATTATTCAAAGGTAAAAGGAGAAAGTATGAAGAAATTTAAAATACTCAGAAATGGAATAATGATAGTATGACCTATCAAAACCTGTGGAACTTACAAGGGAAATGTATAGCCTTAAATATTTACGTTAGGAAGAAAGGCTGAAAATAATTATGTGCCTAAGTTAAGAAGTTAAAACAAAACAAAGCAAAATTCAACAGACTAAAACAAAAGAAAGTAGAAGTATAAAGGTAAGGACAGGAATTTATGAACAAGAGAGGATTTATGAAGCCTTTAGGACAACTACAACAAAAGGAGAGAAAGTGCAAATAGATGATATTACAAATTTAAAAAAGGAACATAACTATAGATTCAGTGGAGGTTAGAAAGATAAAAGAACCCTATTAAAAAACTATATCTATTAATTTAAAAATATATACAAAATAGGCAAATTCAAGAAACTGTAACCTACAAATTGACTCAAAATGAATTAGAAAACCTGAAGAAACCAAGAAGTAGTAAATAAAGTAAAACTGAACTTAAAAATCTTGCTACCAAAGGGTAAGCTGGGACGAAGTGAGAGAGTGGTATGGACTTATATACACTACCAACTGTAAAACAGATAGCTAGTGGGAAGCAGCCGCATAGCACAGGGAGATCAGCTCGGTGCTTTGTGACCACCTAGAGGGATGGGATAGGGAGGGTGGGAGGGAGACGCAAGAGGGAGGAGATATGGGGATGTATGTATATGTATAGCTGATTCACTTTGTTTAAAGCAAAAACTAACACACCATTGTAAAGCAATTATACTCCAATAAAGATGTTAAAAAGAAAAATCTTGCTACCAAGAAAACAGATGATCACAGAGGCAAGTTCTCCAAATTTTCAATGAACAGATTGTTTTCAATTTTATTCAAACATTTTCAGAGAATAGAAGAAGAGGGAATACTCCCAACACATTCTAGAAAGCCAGTATAACCTTGATAGAAAAACCAAAAAAGGATAAGAAAGAAAAACTTCAGGCCAACTCCACTCAAAAATATTAAACAAAATAGTAATAAGCCAAATCCAGAAAAAGGAATGCCAGGATGGCTTAATATAAGAAAATCTATATAAGTCCATCACCACAGTGACAGATTAAAGAAGAAAGATGATTTAATTATCTTGATAGAGGCTGAAAAAGCAGCTCATAAAATTTAACACCCAGTCATGATAAAAACTCTCAGCAAGTTAGACTAGAAAAAACTTCCTTAACCTGATAATGGGTATATATCAAAAACTAAGAAAGAAACAATGAAATCATTTCCTTTAAAATCAGGAATAATGTAAGAATACCCACTATTAACACTTCTAAAATCAACACTGTACTATAAGTCTATTACTATAAAGCAATAATTAAAGACATATATATTAGAAAGGCAAAAATAAAACTATTGTTATTTTCAGATAATATAATTATCTACATAGAAAGCCCAAAGTATTTACAGGCAAATTATTAGCAAAAGTAAGAGAGTTTAGAACGTCTGGCTACTTGAACAATATGAACAAGTCAACTGTATTTCTGTATATCAGAAAAAAAAAGCTAGGAAATATAATTTTTCAAAGGCAGCATTTCTATAGCAACAACAACAAAAAAGTATAAGGTGCCTAGGAATAAATATATCAAAAGATTTACAAGATTTTTATACAGAACACCTTGAAACCTTGTTTTAAATGATATTAAGAAGTTCTAAATAAATTAAGAGCTCATGTTAATAGATAAGAAGACTCAATATAGTAAAGACATCAATTCTCCCAATACTTCTCTGTATATTCAATGCAATTTCAATCAAAATTCCATCAGAGTTTCCTTGTGGAACTTGAAAAGCTGATTTTAAAATGTATGTGAAAGAGCAAAGAGCTAAGAATAGCCAAGATATTCACTAAGTGTTAGGGGTAGGCGATGAGGAGAGGAATCTGGCTCAAAACATTATATCAAGATTTATTTTAAAGCTATAGTGATTAAACAGTGTGGTTCTAGTACAGGGATAGACAAACTGATCAATGGGAGAGAATGGAGAACCCAGATGGAACCAAAATACTGAGAGAGAACTTCAGATCAGTGGAGAAAGGAAGAACTAATCAATAAATGGTGCTGGCACAACAGGTTATCTAAGTGGGAAAAAACTAAGTAAAATGAATCCTCACCTCATATCATATAAACAACAATTTCAGGAGGATTAAGGAATTAAATGTGAAAAGCAAAACTTTAAAACTTTGGAGGAAAAAAAAACTGGAGAATATCTTTCTGAGGTGAGGAAGAATTTCTTAAACAAGATACAAAGAATAACCATAAGAGAAAAGACATAAATTTGTCTATTAAAATAACTTCCAATCATCAAAGATAAGGAAAATAAAAAGACAAAGCACAGACAGGCAGAAGTATTTGCAACACTTATCAGTAACAAAGGTTTAGTATCCAGAATAAAGAACTCCTACAAATCAATATGAAAAACAAGCTAACAGAAAAATGGACAAAACGTCCAAACAGGGATTTAACAAAAAGAAGAAAATGTTTAACCACTAAGCATATGAAAAGATGATGCTATACCTCATCAATAATGGGGAAAATGCAAATTAAAATCACAGTGAGATACCATTTTACACCTAGTAAATTGGTTAAAAATTAAGAACAGTTGAGTAGGAAGTAGCTCAGGTGAGCTCCAATACATTGCTGGTGGGAGAATAAATTGGTACAACTTTTTTGGAAAACAATTTGGCATCATCTTGCAAAACTGAACAATTGCATACCCTTTGACTCAGTAATTCCATTTTTAGAAACACCAAAGAATGTTCATAGCAGCACAGTTTGTAATAAAAAAAAAAATCTGGACGCAACCCAAATTTCTAGCCAATAGGAAAATGGAGAAATTAATCGTGGTCGAGTCACACAATGAATTTTAAAAGCAGTGAAAATCACTGAATTACAAACAAAAGTAAAAAATGTTCAGATCTTGGAAGCATTATGTTGAGAGAAAAAAAGCAAGTTTTAGAAGACTATATACACAGGATGCCATTTTCATAAAACTTAAAACCGAGCAAAGCTAAAAAATGTTCTGTTCAGGCATATATACAAATGTGATAAACCTATTTTTTTTAAAAGGAGTGAATAATAGGTTCAAAATTCAGGATATTTGTTACCTCTTGGGAGGAGACAAGAGGACAGGATGAGGGAAAAAACATAAATAGAAGCAAGCTATTGGTAATATTCCAGTTATTGAGTTAAGTGATAGGCTCTTGACTGTTATGCTTTGTAAGATAATATATAAAGCAAGGAATGGGGCTAGGTACTGTTGGGAGTGGGATGACAGGGTGTTATTTCCAACATCATTTAAGCATAATTTTAAATTACTTACATAATGCCTCTCTGAGAAGGTAACATCTGGGATAAGACGTGAAGAAAGTGCAGTAATAAGGGAAGAGCAACTTGAAAGGCTTGAGGCACAGGTAAAGCAGAGACACGCTACGGAGAACAGTGGGCATCGGGGAGAACAGAGTGGTAAGGCACTGATGATTCTAAAGAGAAGGAAACCCTACGTAGTGCTTGCTTGCTGTTTGCAGTGGTTCTGCTTTTGGCACAAGTCATTTGGGTAGCAGAACTGGATGGGCTTTTGTGTGTGTGTGTGTGTGTGTGTGTGTGTGGTACGCGGGCCTCTCACTATTGTGGCATCTCCCGCTGCGGAGCACAGGCTCCGGACGTGCAGGCTCAGCGGCCATGGCTCACGGTCCCAGCCGCTCCGCGGCATGTGGGATCTTCCCGGACCGGGGCACGAACCCGTGTCCCCTGCCTCGGCAGGCAGACTCTCAACCACTGCGCTACCAGGGAAGCCCCTGGATGGGTTCTTGAGCACTGTCTAGCCTGTGCTCTGAGAGTTGATGAGGGCTGCCACGAGATCTGCAGCAGAGCAAGATCATGGTGTTCGGAGCAGTGAGGATAAACCTTGGTGAGCTGGCAGGGTGACTCACTGGAGAAAGAGCAAGGAGGTCAGTGCGGTTGCAGTCAATGTGAGAGGAGGGGATTTAGCCCAGGGGCAGCAGAGGAGGGGTGGGGCAAAGGTTAGGGAGGGGTGCCGGTCAGACAGAATGACGTGGGGGCTCAGAAAGACTAGGTTTTTCATGACTAGAATTAGCATCATTTTGTTATATTATCCATCTTACCCATAATTTTTACAAATTGCATAATTTATTTTATATATATCCTGCCCAATCTCTGATAGCAGAGTTTGGAGAGATTACCATTTTCTACTACATTATATATTTCCATAATGTTTGATTTTGTATATTTTGGTATTGTTTACAAGTAGATAAATGGTATTTTAAAAATATAAGAAAAAAATAATGCTGAGAGGAATAAAGGGTAGAAGAACAAGAGCCAGTGAAAGAACTGGTGAAAGAGCATCCAAGGTAAGAAAACGGTCAGCATAGGGTTCTAGAAGCTAAGAGTTTAAAAAGGAAGAGGTAGCCTTCAGGTGCAACAGAATGAAAGCTGAGAAGAGGCAACTTTGGGACAATTAGAAGGTCACTGGTGACACAGAAAAAATAATTTCTGTGCATTTACAGAAGCTAGACACAATAAATGAGACCCAAATAAGTGGAAAAAAGGTAAAGGCAGATTTAGAGTACATTTTTCAAGGCCTTAGTGAGAATGGGAATCTCTGGGATATAACAATTTTTTAAATTGTAAAATCATCAAATAAACCATTTTATGTACCATTTGTTACACTATTCGCAATTCCTAAATTTTGGATTTAGGAATTAAATCCTTTTAAAATAAAGATATAAGATAAAAACACAAAGTATGATATAAGGGAACAAAAATTGCTTCGTATAAGAAATGAAAATAGATTATGAGCTGCTGAATGGGAGAAAAGCAGGAAGTTCATCTTGGACCACTGTTAGCTCTTATTAGAAGTTCCTGCAGTCACACTATATGGAAACAGAGAATATGAATATGAGCACCACAATGGAATGAGGAGAGAGAGAGAGAGAGAGAGAGAGAGAGAGAGAGAGAGAGAGAGAGAGAGAGAAGAGGATCTAGCTAGTTCTGAAGACAGTAGAGAATAACTTTGACGTGATCTACTTGAAGTCCATGGAAGCTCTAAGAGTGAGGCCTGAGATGAGGGCAGAAGTGGTGACATGGTTTAGGGGAGCAGCGACTGTGAGCTCTTTTGTACAGTCTGAGAAAGGAACCTAGAGCTTGGGCAGTATCCATAGAGAAGGGTTCCTGTAGTCAAGTAAAAATCTAGAATCACAGAGGAAATTTTTTTTTTTTGCGGTACGCGGGCCTCTCGCTGTTGTGGCCTCTCCCGTTGCGGAGCACAGGATCCGGACGCGCAGCCTCAGCGGCCATGGCTCACGGGCCTAGCCGCTCCGCGGCACGTGGGATCTTCCCAGACCGGGGCATGAACCCGTGTCCCCTGCATCGGCAGGCGGACTCTCAACCACTGCGCCACCAGGGAAGCCCGGGAATCATTTTTTAATGCACACCTCTTAACTGGGCTTTATCTGTCCCCTTCAGGACGAGTGAATGTGTTACGGTCATAAGATACTTCATGTTTCAAAATAACAACAATAACAGCAAAATAAATAACATGATCACCATGAAAATGCATTTAACTTAGGGAACTATATTCAATATCCTGTAATAAATCATAATGGAAAATAAAATAAATAAAAAAATAAAATGCATTTAACTTTTCAAAGCATTTTCACATCGATTTTCTTCTTCTTAAGGGAAATACTCAAGGACCTACAGGGCTAGGGGCAAGTCTCTGAACAACTCCATATAACCCTCAAGATTCCACACTGAGTTGTGTTTACAGATATTATGCTGAATTTTCAAAAGACTAACTTTGACAGTGATTAATTAAGTGAAGGTATATGCTATTAAAAAACAAAGGAAACTGCAGCTCATGCACACACACCCACACACACACGTACAAACCTAAAAGAATGAAAAAAGGATACCAAAATTGTTCTGACCTAGTTACATCCCAGTTAACACAGACTATGCTTTACTAAAACCCCTCTTCTTACTGTGAACACAAAATGCCAGCTGTGAAAGAAAGTGATACTGCTGGGTTTGCACACTTTAGTTACCATAGAAACAGTAGAAATGGCAGGAGTTGGATGTCTCATATTCAAGTTATCAGCAATAAAATTGGACAAATCAAGGCTGCCGGGTTCGTTTTAGTTAAATTGTATTTTAAAGGCAAAAGTCAGGGAATTAATGTGATAAACAGTATGGTTACTCAGAAATTATTCTTGAAATATCTATATTTTAGCAGAATTTAGTTAATTCTTGAATGTACATTCATGATGTTTTGCATGTATTCTAGATTTGCTTTTTCCTTTTATAGAATCAATTTTTTTCACAGGGTTAAATTTATTTCAGTTAATTGGCACATCATAAATAGAACAGCCTAAAGATATACAATTATCCTACTACATTTGCTTTACACTTCCTACACCAGGACATTTGGAACAAAAATATGAAACCCACAAGATGAGTCTCATCAGCACCAGTAAAGAAGACAGAAAAACAAACACAACTGTCTACAATCCTGAATAATAGGAAAAAACCAATCAGACATCAACTGGACTAGTTTCTGAACAATGAACAGTGCTAGCCTAATATTAATAGCTACAACTATTCTTTTCTTTAAATACAGAAGTGGCATGACTCTCGTCACATTTCATACAGAAGTACATTCCCAGGAGAAAATTTTCAGTTTATGTTCCTTTCTTTACACTGTTCTCCATTGTTCACCTTGAACAAATAAGATTCTGTATTGTAACAAACAGGACAAAGAACTAAGAGTGAGAGACATGCTTTTTTTCTTAAGCACAATAGTCATTTGCTAGTAGCATCAGTCTATCATAATTTTACCTCTTAAAATAACTTCATTGAGAGTAAAGGATTTAAAAATATAGAGAATCTGATTATTGTGACTGCAACCTCCTAAAGGGCAGGGAAGATATTTCTATCACCACTTTATGTATCTGCTGAAATCCAGGCATACAGCGTTTAATAAATATTTGTTGAATGGGTTCGCAGAGCGAGTTGAAGGTGAATGCCAGAGGACTTGGATCTCAGCTAAAGGACAGTATTCCAGTTACTGAACTTTCAGCAAGTGGACCTTTTGAAAGTCATGATCTTCTTCAAAAAGATTTTTCTTGTGTGAAAAATGAACTTTTGCCCAGTCATCCTCTTGAATTAACAGAAAAAAATTTCCAGCTCAACCAAGATAAAATGAACTTTTCCACACTGAGAAACATCCAGGGTCTATTTGCTCCACTAAAACTACAAATGGAATTCAAGGCAGTGCAGCAGGTTCAGTGTCTTCCATTTCTTCCCAGCTCAAACCTTTCATTGGATATCTTGAGGGGTAATGATGAGACTATTGGACTTGAAGATATTCTTAATGACCTGTCACAAAATGAAATAATAGGAGAACCACATTTGATGGTTGAATATAAGCTCGGTTTACTGTAATGCAGTGTGCTGTTCATGGAAATAGAGGGGCTGCATCTTTACAGTCATTTTTTTACTATAATTTGATGTGCACAACATTAAAAGTACTGACACATGAGAATTTTTGCCTAAATAGTATCTGTGATCATTTGAAATTATTTGGGTCTTTGGTTTATGTGATAATTGAAAGCACTAAAGGGAGATGGTTTTAAAACTTCTAATTTATATTAAAACAATAGCTTTCTATATCTTTAAAAAAATGTTGCTAATTAATATCATAAAACTATCCACAGGTTCCAATTCAGCCTGTTTTCTAGTTATTCCATAAATTTACTTTTGAATAACGATTATCAGTATTTGAGTCTGCAAACTTCATAGTAGCATCTTTCAGAATAAACATCTGTTCAGTGGCAGCATTTCAAAGTAAGTACAAAATAAGAGTATTATATTTTACCTTTCAGTATAGTCCATTAATACTCATAAGAATAACACTTGCTTTATTGATGCTACTTTAGAATTATAACTATATTCTTTGATTCTTTCAGGTTGAAAAGTATAAGTTCAGAGGTTTTGATTTTGGTCTTGTTTTTAAAGTGAAAAATTAAATAAAACAATCAGCAGATGTCAATTAAAAAAACAGATTTGTTGAATGAATGAACAATTAAATGAATGAATGAAAATTGCCAATGCTCAGTATTCATCGTCCTTTGGTAGGCAAGTTCTCAATTTTGAAAGAAATTGTTAAGAAACCAGAGTGAGCACTTACCATGAAATATGCCAAGCTCACTTCTGAATATAGATTTTTTAAAGACCTAATTTTAATTCAGTCCAGGGTTTCAACAATCACTCATATGCCAATGACTCCAAAATCTATACCTCTAGGTCTCTAAGCTTCTATATATCTAGAGATATGTCAACTGTATGCTGGCTATCTCCACAATCATCTCAAATTCAACTTGTTCAAACTGAATCTTCACTGTCTCTCTTTCTGATAGTATTCCCTTCTCAGTCACTCAATCAACAAAAGCAGAAGTCTGAACACCTGTCCTTTATTCCTAAAATCTAACCAATCCTCAGGCCTGATTATCTTACCTCCTAAAGATTTATCTGCTATCTCCCCCCCCATTACCTCTGACCTGATTCAGGCCTTCATCATTTCTCAACCAGCTCATTACAACAGCCTGAGAAAGCTGCTATCCCTGCACCCTCAAACCAATTCTCCACATCCCTGTCTCAGTAGTGTTTCTTAAGCAAAAACCTGACCAGCTCAGCTCTGACTGACCACAGGAAAAACCCATGCTTCTAAACGTGACAATTAAGATCCACTGTAATCTGGTCCCTACTTCTTTCTTCTTCCTCTTCTTTCACTACTTTTTTGCTTTGCCCCAGTAATATCAAAGCGCTCACAGTTTCTTACCCCATTCCCTTATTCATGTTGTCCCCTCTGCCTGGAATGTTCTCCCCACCCACGTCCCCCAAGTCATTCTTATAAATTTCTACTCATCCTTTCAGATTCAGCTCAGTCCTCCAAGAGAGCCCCATCCCAACTGGTTAGGTATGCTTCTGTACTCTCAGTACCTTATGCATAGCTAAATCCCTGAACATACTTTACAGTTTCTCTTTTAAACCTTACTATTTTATGATTATCAATTTATGTGTATCTTCCCCACCACGCATTCATTAGGAAAGGGACTGTATTTTACCTATCCCTGTATTTCCAGTGCCCAGCATACTGTCTGGAACACCTTAGAAGGACGAAATATGTTTATAAAGCAAATATTCTAGGTCTAAAAACCAGTACTTCCCCCACAGAAATCCAGAAAAATGGACATTATGTTCCATAGTTCTATTAGTGTCATACTTTAGGTGTACTGTGGGTTAAATAGGCCTTTGTATTCAGAGAACCTAACCACTATTTAAAGTGCTCTTTCTCAGCGAAAATTCCTTCCCAGTTAGAAATTATGTATCAATAACTAGATGTAGGCTGTCTTAAAATGAGCAGTCTATAATACTAAATGCTGTGATTAATTTCATTTTACCTTAAAATGGTCTAGAGGTATCTGTAACAGGTACCTATGTTAATTAAACCTCGGTATTCATGGTAAACAGCTGCCAACCCAGCACTGCACAACAGTTAACAATGCACTTCTTTGTCTTTGCCTTTTAGGAGTGGTTACAGGCCTGAACAGCAGAGATAAGGTTTTCTTTTCTCTAACAAGAACCAATAAAAAGCAGCCTTTATAAAAAGCTTTATGCAAGACAAACACATGTATCTAGAAGGCAATTTACCTAACAAACTTCAAGGTCACCAACAGTATAATCAAGATATATTCCACATTGACAGCAAGGCCAGGAAACAAGGCTACAAAGGTATTCAGATGTTATCCTGTTCATTAACTAGTACAATCCATCTGCAGAGAAGCAACACTGGTAGAAAATAGTTTTCCATTTACATTTGTGACAGTCACATTCAAATCAAATAATTCATTCTTATTATCATGAGAAATTAAGAATGTCAGAGGTAGAAGTTATCAAACAGCCCTCTCATTTTACTCATGAAGAAACACAAAAAACCTATAACCTCAACTAAGTCCACTGTCCACAGTGGCAGACCCAGGCTTAGAACCTAAGTCTCTCAGAGATGCACTCCAGGCCAGGGTTATGAGAACAAAAGCACACTTGGCAAATAAACAATACTTAATTGACTTATAGTCCTCACCAACAGAAGACTTCTACCCAGATGTGTGCTTAGTAGAAAATATGATCACACAAAATAACCGTCATAAATAATCTCCCAGTGAAACGAATCATCAGTCCTTAAATGCAAGGTCCCCTCTTGACGAAGATACCATCATTCTCAGTAAGGGATCTTGAATCATCCTACGGTGTTGGTCAAATAGAATGCCTGTGGTAGCATACACATTTGTCCTAATTCATCAATTTGTAATTAAAATGGGTATATTTTATTGTATATAAATTCTACTTCAATAAAATTAATTTAATAAAATAGTATGCCTGAATTGATTCTTCAGTTCTAAACATAGGCCTCAAACTACTGGGGCTCCTTCTGTAAGCCTTCACTCCTAACCAGTTTCTGCCATTGCTGTCACTGTGGAATATATCTTGACTATATACCCTTTTAGGGACTATGAAGTTAACTTGGCAAATAGCCTTCTAGAAATGTGTTTGTCAGTACAGGCTAATAGAACTATACTAAAGTCAGGATCATCAAAAGAGCCCTGTCACCGAGCTGAACCTTCAGAGGCCTCATAAGCCACTGTGAGTCAAACCACGTCCCCTTTGAAGCTGGCCCTCTTAGAAGTATGACTCTTAGTGTGTATCACCTGCCTGTCAAACAGATGGTAGGGCACTATGCTCTAACTCAAACCAGCAGATGTGCAGGACTCTGCTGCAAGCTCCGGTTACTCGGCTATGGGCATGGATGATGGAAAAACTGACATGCCAGAAAGAATCACAGCCCCATATCTAGAAAACACCTCAATAATACCTTCTTACATTTGTAAGATGTGTGTCACAGTATCCAGAGCATTGTAAGAAACATTACCATACCTATCTTTACAAGGCCTTGTATAGAAGCAGTAGAAGCATCTGTACACAGAAGACATGACTACCATCAAAGGCCTTCAGGCTGCCATCATGAGCAGCTGAGCCACAGACTGTGGAGGACCAGCTCTAAGGAACTAGTTAGGAACCAAAGGTCACCAGCAAAAGCCCTAGTGTGATTCTTCAGCATGACAAGATCTGTAATTGTCCAAAATCACCTAAAATTGAAGGTTAGAAGATAACCAGGCCATACTTAACTTTTTTCATTGTTAGCTTTGCATTCTGAAAGAAATTAGGGTGACTAAATCATATTAAAATAAATGCTGCTTTCGGTCACAATTTGTCAAGTGAAACGTTAATAAATCAAATGAAAAATAATAGTCATTTGATTAGCATGGAATTGTTAGAATGAAAAGTTAAGTGAAACACTAACTTTGATCTATTTAAGCCAGTTTTTAAAAACTTTTTAAAATATAAAATATTTAGCAATATTTAAATATAAACCAGATGAAACATGCCCTACTTTTTTTTTTAAAACACCAAGAAGCATGTTTCACATATTTACAGTAGAGCTCTACTCTGTAAAGCATAAGTGGCTAGGAGGAGTATCAGGCTAAAGGAATTCTGGGGAAGCAAGTGGTTAAAAGAAAGGGCATCGCTGCACTGCTGATGATATTCAGAAGAATGGACAGAAGCTTCTACAGAAAGGAAATCAGGAGAAATTCAGGAACTCTGGAGCTAAGACAATGGAATCAACAACAATATAAAGCACCTATCATTATTGCCATTTTACAAATAAGTAAACTGAGGCTTAAGTAGCAAGACTGACTATCTTGGAAATAATTTTTTTTTATTTATTATTTTTGGCTGTGTTGGGTTTTTGTTGCTGCACGTGGGCTTTCTCTAGTTGTGGCGAGCAGGGGCTACTCTTCGTTGCGGTGCGCGGGCTTCTCATTGCAGTGGCTTCTCTTGTTGTGGAGCACAGGCTCTAGGTGCGTGGGCTTCAGTAGCTGTGGCCCGTGCGCTCAGTAGTTGTAGCGTGCAAGCTCTAGAGTGCAGGCTCAGTAGTTGTGGCACACGGGCTTAGTTGCTCCGTGGCATGTGGGATCTTCCCGGACCAGGGCTCGAACCCGTGTCCCCTGCATTGGCAGGTGGATTCTTAACCACTGCACCACCAGAGAAGTCCAGAAATATATTGTTTTTTAATCTAGGATCTCAAAGCTCCCATATCATAAGAATTCAGCAAGGCTAAAACTCTAAAACATTATGAAAATGCTTGCAAAATGCTGCCATGATGGCTACAGTAAGATTTTAAGGGTTTCTTTGAAGTATAAACACTTGCCTTATCAGGCCCTGTTTAGCACAGACAAAATTAAAGACTTGATGCATCTCCTTGTCACACAAGTTATGAAGAGAAGCTGTGAGGCAAAGAGAGATTTCTAGACAATTCTCCAACAACCAAGCATTTATTTTAATCAAACTTTCACAAAGAAGAACAGCACAGCACTTTTTTTCCAGCTGAGTAGAAAACAGAGGGCCATCTTTGACTTCATATATTGGATTTTCATACAGTGCTGTTCCTAAAAAGTCTTCAAATGCTCTTTTTGGCTAAAGGACTATATTTCATGCTGTCCTTTCACTGCTTGTCAGCTAGCTGTTACAACTCAGCAGCATTACCAAACTTGGAAAACAAAGGTTTTGCTATCATTTAAAGTTTCCTTTGCATTTTTACTTTTGCTTTACACAAATGTGTGAAAAAGAAAAATAGAAATAAAAAAGTACTAATATTAGTGATAAGCATATGCCTCAGACTGCATAACAAAGAAAGAACCTCTAGGTATGTTCAAAGTGAAAAATCCTGGATCTCAATTTAACACACCCTCCAGATTTAAGTGGATTAAACTTGTGGTTCAATGCAGGGTGGGAAAGGAGGGAGGGAAGAGAAGAGGAGGGGAAAAGTAAGGAACATATACCAAATTCTGGGAATAAATCACTGAAGAATGTAAAAGGGAAGGAATAATTGGTACATTATAATGTTTTTTCACTCTCTAGAACTATCCTGAAACTCTTACTACACAAGCAACTTTTATACATGGAAAAAATTATATATGAAAGGAGGGGGCTTCCTGCATTTTCTATACTATATTATAACTAAATTAAAAGGACAATAACGGGATCCAAACATCATTTAAAAGCCTCTCAGACTCTATGGTACGCAGCTTCAGACACGGTTTCCAATCATCCCCACCCCCAGTATACACACTCTTACGTAACTACTCCTCTTGAGTGTAGGCTATACCTAGTGACTTCTAATGAACAGAATACAGCAAAAGTAATGAGTCGTCACTTCCATGATTAACTTACAGAAGACTGTGACTTCCATCTTGCTAACACACATTCTCTCTCTCTCGCCCTCAAGTTTGCCACTCTGGTAAAGAAAACTGCCATGTTTTGAGATGCTCTATGGAGAGGTCAACGTAACAAGGAAACAAGGAGGCCTCCACCCATCAGCCTGTGAGGAAATGAATCCTGCAAATAACCACGTGAGTGAACTAGAAGTGGACTCTTCCCAATCAAGACTTGAGTTGACTGCAACCTTTTAAAGAGACTCTGAAACAGAGAATCCAAGTAAGCCACACCTAGATTCCTGACCCATAGAATCTGTGAGATGATAAATGTTGTTTAAACTTGGGACTTGCTGATTAAAGAAAATGAAGCAACAGACATTCTAGCTACAGAGAAATGTATAATAAATGACTCTGGGTGATTTTGGCATATTAACTGGCAAAACTACATAGTTCTGGTTTGGCGATATATTTTTTTTTTCTTCCTTATGACACACCGTTGGTTCAGGCAGAATTTTTACTGGATTTTCAACAGCGCTGTAGGTTGTTTATGACATGTTGGCTATGTATATTTTACGTGTCTATTAATAACAAATTGCCCCCACATGTAGTATCTTTATTTTTTAATTAATTAATTAATTGTTTATTTTTGGCTGCGTTGGGTCTTTGTTGCTGTGCACGGGTTTTCTCTTGTTGAGGCGAGTGGGGGCTACTCTTTGTTACAGTGGGTGGGCTTCTCATTGTGGTGGATTCTCTTGTTGCAGAGCATGGGCTCTAGGCATGCGGGCTTCAGTAGTCGTGGAACGCGAGCTCAGTAGTTGTGGCTCACGGGCTCTAGAGCTCAGGCTCAGTAGTTGTGGCGCACTGGCTTAGTTGCTCCGAGGCATGTGGGCTCTTCCCGGACCAGGGCTCTAACCCGTGTCCCCAGCATTGGCAGGCGGATTCTTAACCACTGCACCACCAGAGAAGCCCAAGAAGCTCATAATTTTGAAAAAGAGATAAACTATATCTTGGCATTCTTCCAACCTACCAGAATAGTAATCCCATAAAAATGAGTCATCCTGTATTTCATCTTCTTACTCTTAGCTATATCCTGCTGTAAAATTAAAATACATCTTTCCTCCCTTGGTGTTTACAAGTTCCAAATATTTATAAACTTATGTCTCAACTGTCTCTCTGCTAAGATGAATATATTTAGCTCCTTTTCTCCTTTCCTTTTAAAGCAATTCCTCAATATAAGTCATCTTTTTGGTGACATTATTTAAATTCTCTATTTCTGTATTAAATTCTAGTATCCAAATGACATAATTAAAATACTGTTCTAGATATGAAATCAATCACAATGAAAAACACCAACCTCACTGATGATGTAATGCTTCTTTGTGTGAAGTCCAAAACACTGGTTTTTATTTACTTTTTAAATTTGTTAGGTTATACTATTACTGCAAATTTATATTTACTCTAACACCTTTAATTGTATGGATTTTCTAGGTTTCTCACACCAAATGAAAATTTAGAGATGGTATGTACTCTGAAACAGTTGTGACTAACAGATAGTGTAAAGCCAGATTCCCTATCATAATAAGAAATGAAGCATTTAAAAACCCTACTCATTGACTAAAACTGCAACTCTACTCTTCAGCTCACATACAAAATAATAATTTTTCAAATGTCTCCAACATATCCCTTTTACCCATATTCATACTTGATATACTCTATCTTTCTGTATCTACCACTGAATATATCTATAAAGTAAACATACAGTTTAAATCTTCTACTCCTGAAAATACTTTGGCAAAACCATGACAATATGGTCCAGATAGCAGGCCTCATGATCAGAGAAGAATTAAGTAGGCTATCACAGACTATATTCCTACTGGCTTAAAGTTTCAAATCTTATTAGAGTTACTTAAGCAGTAGAGGCACTAGGGGAATGTATAGGTAAAATACAAACAAGTGTTATACTAGGTCAGAACCACCTTCAGAACACATCTTCAATATTGTGTCCATGCTAATACAGACGGCCAATAGGCACATGAAAAGAGGCTCCACCTTCCCTATTGGCACAGTGGTTAAGAATCCTCCAATGCAGGGGACACGGATTCAAGCCCTGGTCTGGGAAGATCCCACGTGCCGTGGAGCAACTAAACCCGTGCGCCACAACTACTGAGCCTGCACTCTAGAGGCCACGAGCCACAACTACTGAGCCTGCACACCACAACTACTGAAGCCCGCATGCCACAATTACTGAAGCCCACATGTCTAGAGCTCATGCTCTGCAACAAGAGAAGCCACCACAATGAGAAGCCCACACACCACAACGAAAAGTAGCCCCCGCTTGCCACAACTAGAGAAAGCCCACACGCAGCAACGAAGACCCAACACAACGAAAAATTAATTAATTTTTTTAAAAAAGAGGCTCCACATCACTAATTATTAGAGAAATGCAAATCAAAACTACAATGAGGTACCACCTCACACCAGTCAGAATGGCCATCATTAAAAAGTCTACAACTAACAAATGCTGGAGAGGGTGTGGAGGAAAGGGAACGCTCTTATACTGTTGGTGGGAATGTAAGTTGGTGCAGCTACTATGGAAAACAGTATGGAGTTTCCTTAAAAAATTAATAATAGAGTTACCACATGATCCAGCAATCCCACTCCTGGGAACATATCCAGACAAAACCATAATTCACAAAGATACATTCACCCTTACATTCACAGCAATACTATTCACAACAGCCAAGACGTGGAAACAACCTAAATGTCCATCAACAGATGAATGGATAAAGATGTGGTATGTATATAAAATAGAATACTACTCAGCCATAAAAAAGAATGAAATAATGCCATCTGCAGCAACACAGATGCAACTAGAGATTATCATACCAAGTGAAGCAAGTCAGAAAGAGAAAGACAAATACCATATGATATCACTTATATGTGGAATCTAAAGTATGGCACAAATGAACCTATCTATGAAACAGAAACAGAATCACAGACATAGGGAACAGACTGGTGGTTGCCAAGGGGGAGGGGGTTGGGGGAGGGATGAAGTGGGAGGTTGAGGTTAGCAGATGTAAGCTATTATATATAGAATGGATAAACAACAAGGTCCTACTATATAACACAGGGAACTATATTCAATATCCTATGAGAAACCATAACGGAAAAGAATATTTTTAGAAAGAATGTGTGTGTGTGTGTGTGTATAAATAAATATAACTGAATCACTTTGCTGTACAGCAGAAATTAACACAACGTTGTAAATCAACTATACTTCAATTAAAAACATACATATTGTGTCCATGCTATGGATGAAGTAATAATAATCAAGGGTGGCTTCTTTAATGGGGAAAAAAAATTTCATTTGGGAAAAAAAAACTTCATTCTGTTGCCCACAAACTTTTAGCACTTAAAAACAAACAAACTCCCTAGCCTGATATTAGGGCCTTCCTCGATCAGGCTCCAACCCATATCTTCCTAGTCTTACTTCATACTACCCTAATTCAGCTTATCCATTTTTGAGCCAGACAGAACTACACACTCTTTCTGGGATAATTCAAGTGCTTTCTCACCTCAGAAATGTTACATCCAACACTTCATTAGGTTACCCTCATCTCTCAAATCTCTATTTAAATTCTACTCATCCTTCAAAGTCCAGCTCAAATGGCACCTCTCTGAAGCTTGTCCTTATTCCCCCACTCAGAACCTCTTCTAACCCTGAATAGCATTTAGTCTGTACTTCTCACATTGCCATGTTCACATTCTCTCTCGTCTATCGGATAGTAAAATTGTTTGTGTACATGTCATTATTTCTTCTCTCAGACTAAACTCCTGAGAAGGTCTTGATACAGTCATGTTTGTACTGTCCTCACCCTTTCATGCTTTGCACATACAAGGAAATAATAAAAATTTATTTGAGAAGTGTGCTGAATACATATGTTACCTGATCCAAAAACATTCCGTAGTAATTAATATTCTTACTGATATTCATTCACTAAGGAAATATTTACTCAGTACCTATTGTGTACTGGAGCAGTAGTGTACCAAAATGAGTCAGAGACCCCACTCTCTCAATAAGTTTATGGTCTAGAACATCTTCTAGGCATCTATATAAATTACTATAGTACTAATAGGCAAATGCCAGAAGAGAAGTAAAGATGAAGTACAACAGCAACCAACAAGGAGGAGAGATTATTTCTAAGTAATGATGGATATGAGGATAAGTTTTAACATTTGTGCAGGTCCTGAAAGACAGGTAATATTTGAATATGTAGAGACGGGGTAAGGAGTTTTAGCAGGAGAAATAAAGGCCACTGAGGCAGGAACTCTCAGGAGGATCCAGGGAACAATCAATAGTTAAACAGTACAGTGTAAATAAAAGATTACAGGGATACAGAAGAAAAATTTTAAAGGCAGTTGGAGCTATACCTGAGAAGACCTCAAAAGCCAAAAAAGGAACTATAGCTTTAGTCTGTAAGCAATGAGGAACTGTTTCAAAGTTCTTAAGCAGGGGCTGAGTAATTATTCAGAAGATCTAAAGTGGACTGGAAGGGAAAGAGATTGTTGATAAGGAGACAAGTTAAGAGGCTAGCACCATACTACAAGAAAAAGATAATAAAGGCCTGAACTAGGAATGAGGCACTAGGAATGGAAACAGATGAATGGAAGAGATATTTTAGAGGTGAAACTGACAGGATTAGGCAAGTTCTGGATGTGGAGTACAAGGGTCTGCAAGTGGTAAAAGAAGTTTCTAGGCTAGGAGGTGGGTGCTGCCATAACCAAAATAGAGGACACTAAAGCAGCAGCAAGTTTGGATGGGAGAAAACTGAATCCTGGTTATATTAGGTTTTAGTACCACTGGATATTCAGGCAGTGACATCACAAATAAAATGTGTTAATCTATGCTATTTAGAACAAAATACACAATTTTGTGACAAAAAGAGAAGAGCTGAGATCAGTTAATCTTCAGTAAAGGATTCTGATCAATGATTCAAACATGAATATGACCTCAAAAATATAACTCACATAGGCTATGTTATATACAGCAAATTAAAATCTAAAACCATTTATGAAGGAAGGTTTGACCTAGAACAACTTCATGTACCCAAGAATCATTTTAAAACATGCTGATTCACGGGTAATAGTAACGTGGATAAGTGGAAGGCTTTGAGAACCTTAGTTTAAAATTATGAGGTGAAATGCTTCTATTGAAACGGTAAATGCATCTTTGTGGTCCCTGTCATTTGGCCCCAATGTAACTCCAATGCCACATCAAGAGATGCTCAAGCCAGAAGACTAGGCCTGACTGACAAGGTAGCAAGGGGTACTATCTAGATCCCTTATGTATTCATTCCTTTCTATAATAAATACTTCTCCTCAATTAAAAAAATTGAGTCGACCTAGATCTATCCTTACTATATCCCTAGAATCTGCAAAAGCCTAAGCAAAATAAAACTTGCAACTATAAACTCAGTGGTATTACAGCTATTAAGTACCCATATTTCTTAAGAACAAAAAATCTCATCAACATAAACTAAAATGATAACAATGAAAAGATGAATAAAATAACTTGACATTAATAAATGTTTGTTATATGTGTACTGAGTAAAAAAGTAAAACC
Organism: Delphinapterus leucas; assembly: GCF_059928025.1. Classification (NCBI taxonomy): domain Eukaryota; kingdom Metazoa; phylum Chordata; class Mammalia; order Artiodactyla; family Monodontidae; genus Delphinapterus; species Delphinapterus leucas. The sequence goes on from NC_143140.1 coordinate 48,132,232, forward strand.
AAACATCAAACATTTGAATTATGGATAATATGCCTAATAAGTATTGATATATTTCCCCTGTTACTTATTTACTTATTGTTAATACTAATAACATTCTATTTACTGGAGGCAGTGTCATTATTTCAGTTTAGCTTTGAAAACAATGTGAATTCAGTCTTTAATTATTAAACTGTTTACTAATGGTGAGCAAAATTACGAAAAACAAAATGAATCAAAAGGTACTTGTTTCGCATATGGCCATCCCATTAAGATTATGCTCATCGTAAATCAACTATACTCCAGTAAAAATTAAAAAAAGAAAAAGATTATGCCAATCATTTGTTGAAAATCACAATGACATTTTATAGCTGTGCGTAAATGTAAGGGAAGAATATACAACAAAAGTTAATAACAGTAATCTTTTGATCATAGGCTTATGGTGATTTTTATTTCCTTCTTTTTTGCTTATGTGTATTTTCAAATTTTTCTATAATTCATGTTCATCGTAACTGTACCAAGAAGAAAAGATATTTCTGAAAAGAGAAAGACACATATTGAGCGATTTAAAAGAAACATACTTACCAGATCTCTGTGAAGCACCCAATTTGCATGGAGGTAATGGATACCGTCAAGAATCTGGTAAAGTAATGATTTAACCATAGATCTTGGCAACTGCATGGGCTTTTTATTTGCTTTTGATGCACGATGAAACTTAATAATATGCTAAAAATTAAAATATATATATTATAATAACATAGTCTTTGCCTGTGTCAATAAAACACAATCAAGGCTGCAATAAATTCTCTACATTTTAATATTACTTATTAAAGGCCAATAATGACACAAAGAAAAATAATTTGAATAATAAGATCAAACCAAAACAATCTATATTGAGGGTAAATATGACAGTATTAATGTGGTTATAATGACTAGATTTACTGAAACCATTAAGATTTTCATTAAATAAAACCAAGAAGTAACAAGGGTTGGTATTTAAAAACCTGCCTAAAAAATTGTATTAGTTGTATTCCCTACTGACAGAAAGAGTAAACAAAAGGAAAAAAACCCTGTAAATCTTTCCTATTCTATAAAAAGTTAGTGCATTTGGGTAACATCACTGGCTATATGTATTATTAGAATTATTGGAAAGTTCACCTTCTTTGGCACATAATGAAATTAGGATATATTCTCAGTAGTCAATATTAAATAGCAAATCACTACTAGAAAGCAGCAGGGAGAGAAAAAAGGAGAATTCAGTCCCATTGAAATAAATACAACCAGATCATCATATTCAAATTTTTATGTACACATGTTACATTGTGGGTTATAAAACTTTGTAATGAAGGGGAAGAAATTCTACCTGCGCCCACCCCTCACATCCACCTCTATCTCCACTCCACCCTTGTCCAAAACATGCCAAAATGGGTACTAAATATCCATGGCAGGGGAGATTGTTGTCAATATCTGCTATAAAAGCATAAACTGAAATCTCCTTCAAGACCTATGAGCTTGCTAAAGTTATTCCTAAAAAGATTTATAATTTTTATAGATGACAAACCACACTATATTGAATCAAAATTTAATTATCCAAAATTTGAACTTACTGCCAAATTGGAATTTTTTTACTTTTGGCAACTCCTGGGATAAAATGTTTAAATGCCCTGATTCCTAACTTTAAACATTTGGAATTAAAAATTTTGGCTTCTTTTATATATTGATAAAAACAACCCTAATATTTGCAAAACCGTAGGTGTTCTTCCATTTGGTGGAGTCCATTTTAAATGGCAAAATGCTGCAAGATTGACCTTAATTTAGAGAGAGAAACTATTCACAGGTACATAACTGGTTAAATTTGAACTACTGTGTGGACCACAAAAGAAAGCAATTTTCACTACACATATTAGTAAACTGCCATTAATCACTTGCATAAAATTACAATTTCCCACTCAGTAAGATTTTTTGAAGTGAAATTTCTGAATGTTACAAATATCTTCTCAGTAAAATAGGATGCTAATGTTTATTGCTCTAATTCTTTTAAATCAAAATTTACATTTAGTATATTTATTTTGAACTATGGTCAACAGAGCAAGTCTTCCTTTCTGTGCATTAGCAGTATGGAACACATACATTTACTTCTTCATACCTATATAAAATTACCCTAAAAATAAAGTGAGTTTAGACTTACCCATAAATCATGCTCGGCATAATCAAACAGCAGCCACACCTTCCTGTCACTGTGAGAAAGGAACACCTTCTGCAGGGCGATCACATTAGGGTGCTTCAATTCTCGCAAAAGCTGAACGCAAGAGGAAGAGAGGGGTCACTATCCTGTTAGCAAGGGGAGGGGGGGATGATGCATACTGGCATGCTAGTTTTGCCTTAACTCCCATAACTTCAAAATGAAATTTTTGAAAATTTAGACAATCCAGATAAGCAACATTAAAAACACACACACACACATGCACACCCAAATACCGCTACTCAGAGATAAGCTTTGTTAACATCTTGGTGCATTTCTTTCCAATCCTTTTTCTATGTGTATGTGTGTGTTTTTAAAATGGGATCTTTTTACATGGTAAAATGTAAAATAGTAAAAGCAAAAGTAATATCATATTGCTAAATAATTAAATATATTTTACATGTGCGTATTTTTTTTTTTAACTAGAGGAAAAACTTCCTGGGAAGCAGAAATACTGTTTGTATCCACTCCAGCACAGTATGTGCTCAATAAATATCAGACAAAAGAAGGAAAGATATTTAACAATCCCTAACTTATCCATGTCTAGAGCATGAGACTGAGGTTTTTTAGAAGAGTAATGAGCATAAGGCAATGACTCTCAAACCCACTGATAAAAACTGGTGTGGAGAAGAGGTCCTGTAAATAGGGAAAAGAATAGGCCTACACAAAGCAGAAAGCTTCAAGCTGGATTCTGATAATAAGAAGGAAAGATAGACCAGATCAGCAAGTGAAAACTTAGTACTTGGTACATAACAGGCAGTTGCTTGATAAAATACTTAGCAATAATAACGTTAGCTGCTCAAGGTGAAAGCCTTATAAATATGCCTGCCTCATGCTGTCCTTAACCAGGGTTCAGACTTAATAGGTAGAAACATACTCAGTTTGATAAATATTTCAAATGCCTTTTAAATGTAAAGCTCTGTGGAAGATACAAAAAGGGAGAGTTTATAAATTGTTTTTCTCACACTTAATCCTCCTAGCAACACTATGATGCACACAGAAGCTGAGGTTCAGTGTAATAAAAATAACTTGAGCAAAGTTCAACATTAGAAAGAGAAGAGGTTTGGATTTAAATAGATCTGCCTGATTCCAAAGTCCATGCTTTTTCCAGTTCAGCTAAAGTCCTTGTCTTCAATTCCTACAATGTGGTAGGGAAGACAGACATACAAATAGATCAATGAGGCAGAGAGAAATAAATCACTTAGCCATCTGAATAACTTTAAATGAGTAGCGCACACCTTGAATGCTTGTGCTGGAATCATGTCAAAGTCATCTGAACTCCACCTCTGCAACTTTTATAGGCCACTTCCCAGTTGTGTATTTCTTCACTACTTTCAATGACAGATTTCTCAATTCTCTCATTTTGCCTCTGTCACTCAGCTCTTTCTCTTCACCTACACCTTGACAACCTTGCTGGAAAGTGCTCTACCAGCTATAACTTGGGCATGATTCCCAGATGTGACTCCCTGGGTTCTCCCTCCAAACCATATGCCCTGGAACACAGCTAAGAAATAAAAGTAGGATGGGCTGAGCTGCCCCTAGCAGGTCTTTACTTCTCACAGCCTGCCTCAGGATTCTACCTGTATTTTCTGTTGGATGTAGGTGGGAAAGAAGGAGCTGGAAGAAAAATGACCAGAGAAGATAAAACAGTCCTACTCCCTTGCCGAGGGGTAGGGTTGGGGGGTGCAGAATTAGGTGGGTGCTCAGCTATCAGTTACTGTCTCTGCTCCCATGGCCTAAGAAATCTTAAGCAGTCCTGCTTCTGGCTGCAGATGCAAATGTTACACATCATATGTTCCTAATTAATGATGGAATCAGAAAAAGCGGCATTTTAGATTAATGCAGAGCTATATTCAGACAGTTTCCTGCTTATTGAATGCTTTAGGCTCCTAGACTCAGTCAAATAATGTGTTTAATGATGACCCCACTTGCCATGGTCAACCTTGCTATTGATGAACTTAGAGAATTTGATTTTATTAAGTGTCTACCCAGAATATATGTTCTCTTTCCTGCTTGCAGGGGAAGGAAAGGTGAAACTCACTTCTGCATCTAAACCAGGCTCTTGAAACACCAAACACTGGCACAGACTCCTGAACCCTGGACCCCACTTGTCTGGGAGAGGGCATGTCACATGTAGCAATATTTAATCAATATCTCTAAAAAAATTATGGTTTTTGTGACTACAAATTACTGATCACTCTACAATGAATCTACCTTAAGTCCTATGTTTTTTTGTTTTGTTTTTTCTGTTTGTTTTTTTTTGCGGTACGCGGGCCTCTCACTGTTGTGGCCTCTCCCGTTGCGGAGCACAGGCTCCGGACACGCAGGCTCAGCGGCCATGGCTCACGGACCCAGCCGCTCCGTGGCATGTGGGATCTTCCCAGACCGAGGCACGAACCCGTGTCCCCTGCATCGGCAGGCGGACTCTCAACCACTGCACCACCAGGGAAGCCCTTAAGTCCTATGTTTGAACATTATTTTGAATAGGTTATACATCTATATAGTTCAAAAATCAAAAGTACATAAAAGGAGATACATTGAGATGTCTCATTATCACTCCTGCCTCCAGTGACCACAGCCCCTCTTGCCTCCTAGAAGTAACAACTTTTATTAGTTACTTGTTAATCTTTCCAGTGTTTGTTTACGCAAATAAAAGCAAATATGAATATTTACACAAAAGATAGCACCTATTTATTTTTAACTTTATCCTGTAAATCTCTCATTACCAGTACAATATTAGTTTATAGAAATCCTTCTGTTCTTTCTTACAGCTCCATGGTATTCCCAGGTCACTTTTTTTGTGGTAAAATATATATAACATAAAATTTACCATTTTAACTATTTTTAAGTATGCAGTTCAGTGGCATTAAGTACATTCATATTGTTGTGTAAGAACCACCACTGTACCCTTTCTCCAGAATGTTTTCACAAACTGAAACTCTGTACCAGTATGCATCTCCCATTCCCAGCCCCTGGTATCTGCTATTCTATTTTCTGTCTCTATGAAGTTAACTATTCCAGGTACCTCATATAAATGGATCTGTTCAATATTTGTTCTTTTGTGTCTGGCTTTTTTCACTTAACATGTCTTCAAGATTCATCCATGTTGTAGCATGTATCACGATTTCCTTCCTTTTTAAGGCTAAGTAATATTTCATCGTGTGTACACACCACATTTGCTTATTCATTCATCCCTCCCAACATCCCATGGACATTTGGGTTGATTCTACCTTTTGGCTATTATGAATAATGCTGCCTTGAAGACTGATGTACAAATATCTGTTTGAGTCCTTGCTTTCAATTCTTTTATATACTCAGAAGTAGAATTGCTGGACCCTATAGTAATTCTATGTTTGATTTTTTTGAGGAATTGCCATTCATTCAGGTTACCTTTTAATATGACATATAGGAGGGGAGAGGGTAAAGTTTGCAACTGCATGCATTTACTAGAAAATTTCCCCTTATCCCCCAAATTGCATTATATAGCAACATACACTTTCCATTTCTGCATACCTACTATGCCTTTTCTACCCTACAGGTCTTTTTGTTTTTCGGCCACACTACACGGCATGTGGGATCTTAGTTCCCCAACCAGGAATCAAACCCGTGCCCCCTGCAGTGGAAGTGCAGAGTACTGACCACTGGACCACCAGGGAATTCCAACCCTTCAAGTCTTTATAAGTCACTAAATATCAATGTGAAGGCAGGCTGAGGCTAATAAATAGCAAACTATGTCTGTTTCATTCCCTCTCCTAATTCATTTTTCACTCTATAGCCAGAGTAGTGTTTAAAAAATACAGAGCTGCAGCCATAAAAAAAGAAGGAAATTTTGCCATTTGCAGCAACATGGATGGACCTGGAGGGTATTATGCTAAGTGAAATAGGTCAGACAGAGAAAGACAAATACTGTCTTGCATGTGGAATACACTTACATGTGGAATCTAAAAAATACAACAAACTAGTGACCACAACAAAAAAGAAGCCGACTCACAGATATAGAGAACAAACTAATGGTCACCAGTGCAGAGAAGTGGGAGGGGCAATATAGGGATAGGGGATTAAGAGGTACAAACTATTATGCATAACATAAGCTACAAAGACATATTGTACAACACAGGGAATACAGCCAATATTTTATAATAACTATAAATAGAGAATAACCTTTAAAACTGTGAAAGGCTATATTATATGCCTGTAACATATAATATTGTACATCAGCTATACTTCAATTAAACAAAAAGAAATCGATCATCTCTGTCACTAGGGACAGAACTGAGGAAGTAAAGCAAGAGATAAGGCAAAGGGCAAATAATAAGGAGGCTTGTAAGCCATGCAGAAGTGTCACCAGCTAGGTTCTCCAATATCACTAGAAACATGCTGGGTACGGTGGGTTAGTGGAGAAGTCAGCTGATATACAAGGTACCACGCTGTGACTTTCTTCTGTGCATGTCTCATGGTCGGGCCACTGAATGAGTGACTTTGGGGGTGATGGAGTTTAGGATGACTCAGATTTGACTTCCCTGAATCATCTGTACTTGGTATGTATTTATATTAGTAGACTTGATATGTATTTATCTTAGTATACTTGATATGTATTTGTATTAGTATACTTTTATACAGTATTAACTGTTTACATCCACCTCCTCTAGCAGACCATAGGCTTTTTGAGGACAAACACAATTTTAAATCTATCTCTACAGGGACTAGCACAATGTGTGGCATGTAGAAGTGATCTCATCCAGTTTGGAGGCTTTAAATGTCACCTGTACATATTAACTCCCAAATGTTTATTTCTAGCCCACACAGATTCCCTGAAGTGCAGCTACGCATGTATATATAACTGCCTCAACATCTCTACTTGAATGGCTAAAAGCCGATACTGAGGTTGTGATCTCCACCTCCCCTGCCTTCTTCTCCAACTGCTCTTCCCCAATCTCAGTTAGAAGCAACTCCATCATTCCAGTTACTCAGGCAAAAAAAATCTCATCTACTTTAGCTCAATCCTCAATATCACCTCCTCAAGTCTTCTACAGTCCTTCTATTTAAAATGATAACCACCCCTCTGCATCTTTATTTTTCTGCAAAGTACTATCACTATCAAATATACTATAGTTCTATATCCCTTATCTATAATTCTAGAGAGCTCAGAAAACCAAAAGCTTTCTAGTAACTCAGGTAAGAGAAAAAATTTACACTTCAGTGGAAAAATGCATTGTCAAAGGCACATCATTTCAGGTTATCTGATTCTGATTCTATGGAAGCTATTTTACAACTCTCTACATTATAGATAACTGACAATGATGCAGAATAAGTCATGTCTACCTACACGCAAATTCTGTCCTGTCCAGTAGATGTTTGTTGACTTCCCTCTCCCATTGTGGGAGATGCTAGTTTTGCCTTAATTTGCACATCATTTCAATATTCCTGATCTATAAATGTGTTTGTCCTATGAATTCTTCTTTGAATGGGTTATAACATCTACTTGGTTCCTTCATTTAATAAGTTAAATAAAATCTTTAAAATGTGTTCATTTTACATCTGGATCACAGTCATAATTTTACCTATTTTGAAAACTCCCCTTTAATACTCATTTTATAGAAGTATCTCATTTGCACTAACATGAAGTGGCTATAGTCTTTATTTAGTCCATTGAGTGTGAATGCTCATACTTTTATTATAAAAGAAATAATAATAGGTTTGGTTACTGCATCAGAATTCCCCCTGGGTGTTAGGTAATACATAATATATATACCACATTATCTTCCTAACAATAATTTACTTTATGTTATTGTCTGTTTCTCTCCATTAACATATAAACTCCATGAAGGCAAAGTTTCCACTGGTTTTATAACCCCAGTGCTTAAAATGGTACTTAGCACACAGTAAGTACTCAACAAATATTTGTCAAAAGAATTAAATCTACTGAACTTACCTGGTTCTTACAAAATCAACCAGTAAATAGCTTGGAATATTATAAAACGTTGCTATCCTTTCAAAAGGCGTTTTGAGAGATTTTGTTTTTAATAAATTGAATAGACTGTGTCTAAAATAGTTCTTCTAGGGACTCTAACTTTCCACAAGCTCCATTTACTTTAGGTTTAAAAAGGAATTTTTCTCTCAACTAGCACCCACTCTAGCAAAAGTATGAGTGCTGGCTTGATGTAAAGAGCAGAAACATAGCTCTTAATAGCTCAGGGTGAGATATTTAACCTGGTACTGAACCGAAAGAGCCCCTAAGGGGTACTATGAGGGTGTTCCTTGAAAGGACTGTGAATGCAATAAATGCTACAAAATCCTGAAGAAAATGATACATAGGGGGCTTCCCTGGTGGCGCAGTGGTTGAGAGTCCGCCTGCCGATGCAGGGGACACGAGTTCGTGCCCCAGTCTGGGAAGATCCCACATGCCGCGGAGCGGCTGGGCCCGTGAGCCATGACCGCTAAGCCTGCGCATCTGGAGCCTGTGTTCCGCAATGGGAGAGGCCACAACAGTGAGGGGCCCGCGTACCACAAAAAAAAAAAGATACATAGGAACAGAGAACAAAGGGAGATACACTGAGGAACTAATAAAGCACAGATTAATCAAATCACTGTTTACTTTCAACGCTAGCAAAAATAAATACGCTAGGCCCTAGACAAACGCCACATGAAAGTGTATTCTGTCTCTATTTACTGAAACAAACAAAAAAGTAAATTTCTCTACTGCTATTTACTGAAGAAACAAATGAGCAAAAACAGTAAACAACACAAATGGCCAGCCAATAGTCAGAAAACTGATAATTATGGTATATCCACATATCACAGTCTCAAATATATATGCCAGAAGTTTTTAAATACATGAGAAAAGACTTTTGCTTTAATGCTATAATAAAAGGCTGTGTGGTGATCGTTTTGTAATGTACAGAAATATCGAATTACTATGTTGTGCACCTGGAACAAAGATAGTATTGTAGGTCAATTATACTTCAATTTTTAAAAATCAGAGAAAGGGAAAAAATGTGTTTTTTTCCCTAGCCAGGCACACTGGTACAGAATTTCCCATTTATTTGCCTTCATCAGATTTAAATTTCATCTTTTATTTTGGAGGAGGGTGAAGGGGATCAGAATATGCCACTCCAAAATATGACACTTTGGCATAAGAATGATTTTGAGCTGAAGGCATTTGACATTCAACAGATGCAGAAAGGAGCCTTCCTGCAGCTTCCCTTATCTGACTAAAAGTAGAAACTCTAAGAATTGAGGACTGCCATAAATCCCCTCTCCCAGGGAAGTTTTATGACCATGAAGAAGACATAAAGTCAGCATTGCCTTGGACCAGCGCAAACAAGCCTGCTAAGACAGCTCTTATCTTTCATTGGTTTCCCCTATACATTTACCTTCCCACAGTTTGCAGCCCCTAGAAGTCTAAAAACCCTTTCCTTTGTCTTGTAATGTCTCTGAAATTTATTGCTCTTTGTTAAAAATGACATCAGGTCTCAGGCCTACCCATTTCTTGGCATCTTCATTTCTTTTCTAGGAAAGCCCCTGTGTCACACAAAACTTAACATCAAATAAAATTTGTATGCTTTTCTCTTGTTAAAAAATAAATTAAAATAAATAAAGGCTGCAAAATATAAAATATGTTTATAAACCAGGAAATATACCAAAACGTCAACATAGTTATCTCTGGGTAGTGGGATTATGTGTGATTTTTCTTTCTTCCTATTTTTCTACTTTACAAGTTTTCTAAATGAGCGTTACTCTTATAATGTACACATACACGTGAGCGCGCACGCACACACACACACACACACACACACACACACAGAAAAGATAGCTCTTTCTCTCCAGAAATCTACCTGCTAAGATATCAATACTATCATGCTAGCTAAGCTTCTTACACAGTTGATCTGAGAAGGGATAAAAGAAAGGAGATGATCATGCTTGTACTTTCCTGAATTCTTGGCAAAATCAGATTTTACCAACGGAGTTTAATCTCTTGTCACACAAATACTTGTTCAACATGACATCATGCAACTACAAATATGCTTTAATCACATAAAGAGCAGTTAAGTATAGCATGATTTTCCTGTGAAAATCCCACACTAAGTGATAACATCCCCTGTGCCAGACACTTACAGAGTACTAACGTGATCCAAAAGGAGCCTAATGAAGAATGTGCAGTGGGCATGCCAAGACTTTTATCTGATCCCCCTTCCAGGGCATCTAAGTGACTATTTAAAGTGTCTACTCTTCACTATCCTAAACATAAAACAATCTAAAGCTATAATCCTAAACTTTTTTCTCTAAAGCACTGTTTAGGATCCTGACTCCATTGAGCCTTGTGCTAAATTAACATTTACAGAATCCATTTGTATTTTTATCCACACATCTTTCTTCCTCTTTCATCCGTACTTTCTGTTCTCCAACTCTCTGATGCCCCCAGGGCTTCTAGATTTTTCTTTTTCAGGGTATCTCATTGGAAAGGGTCCTCTTATACTTCAATAACTCACTTATCTCAAAGTAAATCCAATTTTTTATTCTTATTTGATCTGTTATAAGTAATGGTATGATTCATTTGACCATTGATCTTTATTTTTAGAAAACTTTATTTTAGAGACTTCCCTGGGGGCGCAGTGGTTAAGAATCCGCCTGCCAATGCAGGCGACACAGGTTGGATCCCTCGTCCAGGAAGATCTCACATGCCGCGGAGCAACTAAGCCCATGTGCCACAATGACTGAGCCTGCGCTCTAGAGCCCATGTGCCACAACTACTGAAGCCCGCGCGCCTAGAGCCCGTGCTCCACAACAAGAGAAGCCACCGCAATGAGAAGCCCGCGCACCGTAACAAAGAGTGGCCCCTGCTCGCCGCAACTAGAGAAAAGCCCGTGCGCAGCAACGAAGACCCAACACAGCCATAAATAAATAAATAATATTTTTTTAAAGAAAACTTTATTTTAGAAAGCACTCATGGAGTGTATCTTTTTTTTTAATGTGTAACCCTCCCCTCTCTGCAAAAAAAAAATGACGATAAATGAGGCAACGTACTTTATGGCAAATAGGAGATTCACCTAACTTCAAAATGCCCCAGCATTCCTAAACTGAAATTTTAAAACTTACATTTTGAAACCTGACACTTTCACACCTGTGACAACCTTTTTGGAAGGACTTTACAAGCACGTAGATACATTATAACCCTCCAGCAGGTGGCACTCATATGCTGAAGAGGGGTCTATAAAACAGTTAACCAGCCCTGGTTCAAGGTGGCCCTAAATTTTCTGCTTTATTTTACTCTAGTGACACTGCTTAGGTACCAGTCAGAAGCTTCAAGGAGGTCAATGTTCCCCATCGCCACCCGACAGAAGTAATAGTGAGGTAGCAGGTATAATGCAAAAAGTACAGATTTTAGAATTCAGAGACCTGAGTTTAAGCCCTGACCCAGCTCTATGACATAAAGCAAGTTGCTTAACCCCTCTAAGCGTTATGGAGGAATAAAAATATCTACTGACAAACATACAGTTTCTGTAAGGATTAAAAAAAAGTACATTAACTACATAACACAATGCTTAGAAAATATTAAATACTTGACAAATTATAGTTATTACTCTTATACCTACCACTACTGGCAAGAACGTTGTGAGGACTAAATGAGATAACAGATGTAGAATGCCTGGCATGCTACAAGTTCTTGACAAACAATAGCTGTTACTTATGCTGTACATAAGTGAGAAAGGTTAAGCACTCCAGGCAGTCAGAGATACTTGTTTGAGAGATGCTGCAATGGGAAATGCCATCTCATCTCCTTCCCAAAGTGCCTAAAACACTCCTCTAGTAGATTCTATAATAATAGTATAGCTATAGGAAAGTTATTTCGCTTTCCATTTGCAACAAACAATCTAGTTTCCTCTTCTCTGACTTCAAGTACTACATGTACTTGGTCTGAGAAAGATATTTGAAACCAAGTGCAGTCTGTAAGAAATAAGAAGTTTACATCCCCTTGACTACAAGAGCATATATGTTCTTTTAAAATATGAGTATTTAATCTTTTATGTAACATACTCCATATGAGAAAATTGGATACACTTCTTGGATACAGGAAACTGGTTGAATAAATTAAGGTCCATCCCTACAGTAGAATATTATATAGCCATTAAAAAGAATGCAGTAAGAATAAGATAGACCTGTATTTTTGGTTTGGAATGATTAATAAGATATAGTACTAAGTGATAAAGATGGAACAGAATATATAGCATCCCTTGGTATTTTTAAAAGATATACATACATGCTGGTATATGCTTAAAAAGCACTGGTAAGGCCAGAGGTCAGCTACAGTAGTTACTTTTCAATGGCACTCTGAGTATATAAACTTTAAATACAAAAAATAAAACAGATACAAATCAAAGTAAAGAGTTTACAAAGTAAAACCTAAATTACCTGGAATTCTCAGGGGCATTTTGATTCATTGAGGGGTAATCAGAAAATCTTTCCTTGCTTCAATGATCCTTGCTGTAAACCTTCCCTACCTTCACAATTATCAAAACTAAATTTATCTTTGACTTTAGGCATATTTTTAGTGTTTTGGGGTTTCAGTAAATATGAACTCCTAACAAATGTTTATTTCCTCCTCATTTATCCTTTTTTCTTCTTGAAGTAAAATGAGGAGAAAAAAAAACTAACTTAAAACTCCTTATTTAGATCCTGCCTTCAAAAGAAAAAAAGTATTTTCTTATTCCCCTCTGTCTCTAGTCCTCTTTTCCTTCTCCTCTATTCTGCAGTCTCTTTTGATACCTTACCCATGTGTCCGAGGTTTAGCTACTACTTCTGTTGAGAATCTCAAACCTCAATCTTTACCCCTAATCTCACCCCTAAACTCTGACATCAGTTTCCAACTGTGCATTCTATACATCCATATGGAAATCCCACTGTACCTCAAAACCCACAGATCCAAAACTGAACATCACTTGCCCACCTCCACCCAAGAACAGTGGGTCCGCTATTCTTGCAATCACACCAGTATGTCCCAATCACCAAGGCAAATTCAAAACCTTAAAACCAATCAGTGTTCAGTTACTGAAGAAGTGCTATATACTCCACCTTTTAAATATCACTCATGAATTCTCACCTTGAAAATTAAAATAAACCTTTAACTGGTATTTATACATGTGCTCTTGTCTCTGCCTGGAAACATCTTCCCTACCCTCTTCACCTGATTAACGCCTACTTGCTTTTTAGAAAGGACTAATTTATCACTGCCTCTAAAAAGCCTTCCCTGAAACTCCTAGTCCAAGTGGGTGCCTCTCTCCTGTGTTTCCTTCCATCCTGTATTTCTCTTAACATGCCACTAATTAAATAAAATTATAATGTAGTTTAATTATCTATCTCCCCTAATAGATTGTAAGGTTCTAGAATGCAGGAACTATGTCTTCCATCTCTACATTTCCATTGTCTACAAGCCTGACACAGGGTTGGTATTTAACAAATGGTGGCTGAATTAATGAGTGATGATCTATCGCCTATCTTTTCACGCATTGACATGCATATCGCCTACATCTCATGCACTGACATCAAGATATCTTCCTAAAATGAAGAGTCTAATAATGTTAATTCTCCCATCCTAAAATCTTAAATGGCTTCAAAGGTAAAACTCCCAAATAAAACATTCAAAACCATCCACTCCAAAGGCTAAATCTATTTTTCCTACAAATAATTTATTGGCGGGGGGAGACTGAGATTCAAGATAAAACTGCACTGTAAAGATTTTAACCAGGGCTTCCCTGGTGGCACAGTGGCTGAGAGTCCGCCTGCCGATGCAGGGGATACGGGTTCGTGCCCTGGTCCGGGAAGATCCCACATGCTGCGGAGCGGCTAGGCCCGTGAGCCATGGCCCCTGAGCCTGCGCATCCGGAGCCTGTGCTCCGCAACGGGAGAGGCCACAACAGTGAGAGGCCCACGTACCGCAAAAAAAAAAAAAATTTTAACCAGAAATGAGGCAGGTAGATAAGATCCAACTTAAGGACCAGTGAGCTTTGCCCTGATAAAGGGAATGTCATAACTGGCATAAGTTGTGGCCTTCACCTTTGGGATACTCCCTTTACAACCATCATGAATGGGCTCCCAAGGTCTCCATTGCACAGAATTCTACCCATTACCTATTGTCTCTTGTAAAGCCTTGCCCTGGGACATGGGGATGAGGCAGAAACATGATGGAAAGTACCCATCAGGTAGCAATAACTTTAAAAAGTCAAAATTCATTAATAAATATTTAAGTGCCCAGCAAATTTCAGGCACAGGGAGCCTCAGGGAGTTTATGGCCTAATAGAGACCAAAGAGAAGGCAGATAAAGCAAATAATTTTAAAACTATAATTATGATGAGGCTATTAATAAAAATACAGAATATGCATATACAGCAAACATAACCTAGTCTGGAAAGTCAGAGAAGGTACTCCTAATGAAGTACGCTTGTTGGAAAGAGGGAACTGAGAATTACAGAGACTCAACCAGCAAGAAAAGTGTACTAGCAGATATTCTCATCATGTCATGAATACACTGAATCTAAGAACTCCTTCATTACTCATCTTCTAGGACTAAATATTACATGAAATCCCTACTTTATTCTAAATTTGCTATGGCAGACTTCTATCATATGTAATAGAGCATAGCTCTCTTCTTTCCAGATGAATATTTATAAAACCACTTATAGCACAGGACCTGGCACAAAGTAGGCACTCAACAAGTTTTCTTGAATAAGAAAATGAAAGCAGTGGTACATGAATTGGTTTCTGAACACACTGGTTAGATGACATTTATCCCACATTGAGAGAATATTGTTTTCAAAACTGCCATTATCAATAAGAAACTGACAAACAGAATTAAGAATGTTCAAAGAAGTTAATGTCTGAAAAATAACTTGAAATTGGTAATTAATTAATTCAGCAAAATAATGTAGTAGTAGTTTTATCTTAGATGCCCATAATAAACCTTATTTTTATCTCAGTGCACTCTCAAGCTATCTGGTTTTATATCTAACCCATATCTTTATAACTTGGTTGGCCAAAAAGTTCGTTCGGGTTTTCCATTAAGATGTTATAGAAAAACCTGAATGGACTTTTTGGCCAACCCAATACATTTCTAAAATGCACAGTTTACATTTTCTTTAGTAAAAACAGGCAGCCAAGTAGCCCTGGAATTCATCTCTTCCCCCCCCCGCCCCCCAGTTCCTAGACAGTACTGGCTGAGGATGTATAGGGAGAGGGTAAGGCTTTTGCTTTCTGAAGGAACTTGGCTAATGTGTGTTAGATGTTCCACTTTTCAGAATGACTGGTCTGACAACCCACCCCAGATGCTACAACGAAATGTACTAACATTTACAATTTATAGCTAAGGGTTTTAATTAAGTATTAATGGCTAAATTATCAGTACCAATAATCCAATGTATTTCATATCACTGTGCTTCTAGAGAAGATAAATGCAGTGAAGTCAAGGCTCAAATAAATTAATCATTTGTAATTCCTGAAGACCTCACAGGAATTTTAACAGTAGTAATAAGGAAAGCTACTAAATGATCTAACCAAAATATAATCCAGGAAATGTCTACTGTATTGTTTCCATTAAATAGAAAATCTACTTCCTTCCTACTCTGCTAAGAAATCTTTATACGTATTATGAGAAAACACAGAGGGGGATGAGTTTCCACAATGAAATAAATTACTTCTTTCTTTTAAAATTATTTCTTTTATTATTTTCTTTTAAACATCTACTAGATTTAATCAATAAATTCTATTTCTACTGAGTGTTAACTTTAATTTTTTTTAAATAACTACAACGTGACATATGTGGTTTTTATGAAAATATGTTAAACACTGTTTAGGAAAAAACTAGAAATCACCATAATAATTAAAATAGTTCAGGGCTTCCCTGGTGGCTCAGTGGTTAGGAATCCGCCTGCCAGTGCAGGGGACACTGGTCCGGGAAGATCCCACATGCCGCGGAGCAGCTAAGCCTGTGTGCCAGAATTACTGAAGCCCGCGTGCCTGGAGCCCGTGCTCCACAACAAGAGAAGCCACCGCCACGAGAAGCCCACGCACTGCAACGAAGAACCAACGCAGCCAAAAACAAAAACAAAAAAAATAGTTCACAATACTATAACTTTCCATAATTTTGTGTTTATCAGAGCACATATGCAAAAATGACAACATTAAAGTAAGCTTTCTGTGAATGATTTTGGAGCTTTGAAATTTAATATCTACTCAAGGCTGTTTGCAATGTACATATAAAATGTCAAATCTCACTAGACTGTCCTCTTTGAAATGTTCTTCTCCAACATAAGTTCTGATCACACTCTTTAAACTTAAAAGAAACAAACATCCACTCTGGGGAAAGCTCCTTTTAAATAAAATCCACAGGGAAAAGGTGGATTAATTTGACTACAAAACTATCTTTCACAGAAAATATATTCTAAACAAAGGCTAACAACAAACTTGGAGAACATCACCAAATTGTAAGACATTAGAGGGAATTTGAGAATATATAGAGCTTATAAAAAATCATTAAGAAAAAAAGAAAAACACTTCAACAGTGGGTAGGGAATACGAATAGACATTTCAAAAAATAGATATAAATTTAAATAGTCAAAAATTATATGAAAATATGGCTATCTCACTTAATTTAAGAATACAAATTGAAGCAATGGAGACATATTTTTCATCTATCAGACTGGGGAATTTTTTAAAAGCTTAATAATATCTAAGTGGTATCAACAGGAAACTGATTGAATAAATTAAGGTCTATCCCTACAGCAGAATATTAAATAGCCATTAAAAAGAATGCAGTAAGAATAAGATAGATCTGTATTTTTGGTGATATTAAGTGATAAAGATGGAACAGAATGTATAGCATCCCTTGCTGTTTTTAAAAGATATACATGTGCTAGCATATGCATAAAAAGCATTGGTAAGGCCAGAAGAAGTCATCTATAGTAGTTACTTTTGTGCAGGAGGACTAGGTTGAGGAAAGTAGAAGTGTAAAATTTTTCATTTTAAGTCCTTCTATATCTTTTGAATTCTTATTATGTTTATATATTCTTATCACTCATATTTTTCTTTAATATTTCTGAAATGTCAACAGGAGTTACCTAGAAGAACAAATTATGAATAATTTTGATTTGCTACCCTATAATGTTCTACAATTTTTAAAAATTAATTTTTAGAAAAATCTACTCTAAGATATTGTCAAACTGCAACTTATAACCCATTAGTGGATTATGAAATCAGTTTAGTGAGTTGCAAACAGCATTCCCCACCCCGACTCCCCAAGTGAAATCACTGAACTGGACTGGAGTAGAAAATAATTGAAAACACCAGTGCACATCATAGGTTATGAGCAAAAGAGAACGCCAGAGCAAGAGTGGATCACAGTCAAAAAGTTTGAAAACCACTGCTCCAGGATATTATGTTAAAAAGTATTTTGAATAGAGCATTCAGGAAAAATCTTAACAACCTTATAATTTCCATTTCAAAACCAAGAATTGTTTTATATTAAACTGAGTTTTTATGTGTCAATTCTTACTTTTAGTACGGCCAACTTGAAAAACAGTACTAGTTGAAATGGTAATGAAGAAAAAATATAATTTTCAAAAGTCACAGAGAAAACTCGAAAAAGATGTATTAATAAGACAGATGACATACGCTAAGACTTGAATGATTTCTAAGAAATGAACCTATATACATATGTTTGGAATGCCCCCCCATTGTAACTTATACATATTAATAATCTCTGGAATTGACAAGATTGAAATTAAAAGTTTAGTTAAGATTGCTTATAAAGAGATCACCAAAATAACAGATTTTTGAAAATGCTAGGCTATCTCAGAATTTTAGAATATTGACAAAAGACCACATAGCTCAGATACACGTACAACAGATCATGAGGGCATGTATTTTAAGTTGTTTTTTTGGTGTCAAAGGATGTGTTTGTTCTGGTTACAAACACAATCTATTGCCTAATTGCCTGTTTGATAAGAGCAGATAACTACAAAATGACTAGCCAGGATTAGGAACATAGTCCAGTCCCTAAATTAAAGGACTACAGGGCAATGAAATCAAAAGACTTTGGTTACCAAAGGGGAAAGGTGGGGGGGAGGATAAATTAGGAGTTTGGGATTAACATATAAACACTATTACCTATAAAATAGATGATCAATAAGGACCTACTGTATAGCATGGGGAACTCTATTCAATACTCTGTAATAACCTATATGGGAAAAGAATCTGAAAAAGAATGGATATAATGTATATGTATAACTGAATCACTCTGCTGTACACCTGAAACTAACACAACATTGGAAATCAAGTATACTCCAATATAAAATAAAAATTAAATTTAAAAAAAAGATTTTGTTTTCACTAACATGGCAACCACACCATGTATTTTAGGCAGCCAGAGCATCCACAGAAAGCTTGTTTTTTAATTTTACTAACTTCCGTTTCATGTATCTTTATGACTTACCTTACGTTATCTTTTGCTCCCTTTTATCCACTCCCAATCCTTCACTAGCCTTGCCAGCTGTCTACTTCCTTTGTTCCTTTCCATTCATTAAGGACTTTACTATTAACGATCTCATGCCCTTCAAAACCCCTATGGCAATTATATGTACCATTCATTTGGAATTTAACAAATGGCCTCTTGAATTATTTATATTTTTATACATATCCTAATGTAATTTTATATATAGATATATACCTATATTAACTACTTGGTAAAATCTATGGTCATTCCATATATGAGTATAGTCAGTATCAGTAAATCCTTTTAGTTATATTTTTAAGTTCTCATATAACCTAGAAGTCAAAAGTTGTTCAAGGCATAGGTTCCATGACTAAATAAATTTAGATAATTTATATATGCCCCAGGAGTGTGGGAGCATAGGCCAAGGCTAATGTTGGAAGTGATGAGGCCAATAGGTCTAAACGGGAGAGGGAGGGAGGATAGTAACTGACATGGGTAACAGCAATAAGGATAGAAAGATGGATAAAAAGAGGGCAGGACAGAATCAGTAGGATTTAGTAACTGATAGGCTGATGGCAAATGATCTAGGATGCTATAAGCAAGTGAATAGATAATGTTACAAATTTCAGAAAAAGCATTACAGCTTTGAGGTGGAGAGAAATGTTGACTTTAGAACTAGACCTAATGAGTTTGAGATGTCCATGGGGCATAAGGATGGTGGTCTTGGATATGGATCTGGAACTCAGCAGACAGCACTCAATTGGAGGCAAAAAAACTGGGGAGTCATTAGCACAGAGATGAAGTTGCCCAGGAAGTGTTTTCATGAGAAGGTCAATTAGCAGAGAGCTCTTTTGAGGCAAAAACACACACACACATTTAAGGGACTGAAAAAGAGGCATTTAAGAGAAAGAGGATCACACAAAGACTCAGAATATGTGCTCAAGAAGTAGAAGTCTCCTTCTCTGAGGAGAGAAAAATGTACTGTTATAAAATTCATGAAGAATTTCCTTCCTCTCAGAAGGGAGAACAGATAATGATTTCAAATGTTGAGAGAAGTGTCTATTGGATTTGTCAACCTGTGTCGGAGGTATGGAGGAAGCTTAAAAAGAATAGTTTTCTCCGCTGAAACTATAAATTCCATGAGGATAGATACCATGCTTGTCTTACTCATCGTTATTTACTTCAAGGAGAACAAGGCAAGTCATGTGGTGGGCATCAATAAATACTTTTTTTTTT
Organism: Delphinapterus leucas; assembly: GCF_059928025.1. Taxonomy (NCBI): domain Eukaryota; kingdom Metazoa; phylum Chordata; class Mammalia; order Artiodactyla; family Monodontidae; genus Delphinapterus; species Delphinapterus leucas. The sequence continues at coordinate 48,152,166 of NC_143140.1, forward strand.
TTTTTCCCGGTACGCGGGCCTCTCACTGTTGTGGCCTCTCCCGTTGCAGAGCACAGGCTCTGGACGCGCAGGCTCAGCAGCCATGGCTCACAGGCCCAGCCACTTCACAGCATGTGGGATCTTCCCAGACCGGGGCACGAACCCGTGTCCCCTGCATCGGCAGGCGGACTCTCAACCACTGCGCCACCAGGGAAGCCCCTCAATAAATACTTTTTGAACCAAGGCGGAAGGTGGAAACAAATCCAGATTACAACAAAAGCTAGGCGGCCCTTGATAGTTAATGGTGAGGAGAAACCACTTGGTTATGAATGGTGGGGCACTAAGGGCTCAGAGAGGTGGTTTTATACTGTTTTGCTCTGTTACTATAGGAGAGACTTCAACATTTTTTAAATATATAGAGAGAAAAATCCATAGAGAAGAAAAAGTAAACATCTGCTCAGATGTTTGCACATGACCATTTCCAGAATTATTTGCTAATGTTAGCCTAAATGAATATCTAACTGGCTGAATATTTGGATTTAAAAAAAAAAAAAGAGTAGAAGAAAAACAAATCAAGGGCTCCCCTGGTGGCACAGTGGTTAAGAATCCGCCTGCCAATGTAGGGGACACAGGTTCGAACCCTGGTCCGGGAAGATCCCACATGACGCAGAGCAACTAAGCCCGTGCACCACAGCCACTGAGCTTATGCTCTAGAGCCTGCGAGCCACAACTACTGAGCCCATGTGCTGCAACTACTGAAGCCTGCACGCCTAGAGCCCGTGCTCCGCAACAAGAGAAGCCACTGCAACGAGAAGCCTGCGCACTGCAACAAAGAGTAGCGCCCGCTCACTGCAACTAGAGAAAGCCCGCGCACAGCAACGAAGACCCAACACAGTCAAAAATAAATAAATAAAATAAATTTTTTTTAAAAATCAAGCAACATAGGATTATGATACAGGACGGCCTCCTTATGAGCGAGTGAGTATGGTGAAATCAACTATTAAACCACTATATCTTTTCCCAGCTTCCTCCCTTCCTTTACTTGTAAACTCACAAATTCTTTAAAGATGTCCCTGTAACAGTGGCAACAAGACCTTGTAAAAGTCATCGGTTGGTAAGGCTGAGGTGGTGAGGAGGGGGCAGAACTAAGGGAAAAGGGAAGGAAAAAGAAGGAGCTGAAAAATCCTTCGGGAAGGATATTCTTAAGTCAGGAACTACTACTAACATAGTCTCAGTTGTCAATATAGTGATATGGTAAGATCCACACCATATAAAAAACAAAAAACATGATCTCACATAAACTCCCATGGTTCAGAACACCTCAATTTTAAATCTATGCAATCTATTAAATGTGAGCACTTTCTTGAAAAATCTCATCAAACAAAATAATGCTACTTTGTCAGCAGTTGCTCTTATCCTAAAAATATTCCTGAAAATATCAACACTGAAGCTCCTTGACAATCCTGATTCGCCCGCTTTCTCACTGACTGGCCTCTTGCTTGCATCCTTGGCCACACCAAACCGCCTCTAGGCTACCTGATGCACCATGCTGCCTCATACCACAGCTCCTTCCTTGCCAGAAAGTAATTTACCCCAACCTGCAAACACTCAGACACTCACTTTCAAGAGTCAACTCAAGCATCCTGTCTTTTTTTTTTTAATTTTATTTATTTATTTACACAGCATGTTCTTATTAGTCATCAATTTTATACACATCAGTGTATACATGTCAATCCCAATCTCCCAATCCATCACACCACCACCTCCACCCCCCCGCAGCTTTCCCCGCTTGGTGTCCATACGTTTGTTCTCTACATCTGTGTCTCAATTTCTGCCCTGAAAACCAGTTCATCTGTACCATTTTTCTAGATTCCACATATATGTGTTAATATACAATATTTCTTTTTCTCTTTCTGACTTACTTCACTCTGTATGACACTCTCTAGATCCATCCATGTCTCAACAAATGACCCAATTCCATTCCTTTATATGGCTGAGTAATATTCCATTGTATATATGTACCACAACTTCTTTATCCATTCATCTGTTGATGGGCATTTAGGTTGCTTCCATGACCTGGCTATTGTATATAGTGCTGCAGTAAACACTCGGGTGCATGCGTCTTTTTGAATTATGGCTTTCTCGGGTATATGCCCAGTAGTAGGACTGCTGGATCATATGGTAATTCTAGTTTTAGTTTCTTAAGGAACCTCCATACTGTTCTCCATAGTGGCTGTATCAATTTACATTCCCACCGACAGTGCAAGAGGGTTCCCTTTTCTCCACACCCTCTCCAACATTTGTTGTTTGTAGACTTTCTGATGATGCACATTCTAACTGATGTGAGGTGATACCTCATTGTAGTCTTCATTTGCATTTCTCTAATAATTAGTGATGCTGAGCAGCCTTTCATGTGCTTCTTGGCCATCTGTATGTCTTCTCTGGAGAAATGTCTATTTAAGTCTTCTGCCCATTTTTGGATTGGGTTCTTTGTTTTTTAAATATTGAGCTGCATGAGCTGTTTATATATTTTGGAGATTGATCCTTTGTCCGTTGATTCTTTTGTAAATATTTTCTCCCATTCTGAGTGTTGCCTTTTCTTCTTGTTTATGGTTTCCTTTGCTGTGCAAAAGCTTTTAAGTTTCATTAGGTCCCATTTGTTTGTTTTTATTTCCATTACTCTAGGAGGTGGATCAAAAAAGATCTTGCTGTAATTTAAGTCAAAGAGTGTTCTTCCTATGTTTTCCTCTAACAGTTTTATAGTGTCCAGTCTTACATTTAGGTCTCGAATCCATTTTGAGTTTATTTTTGTGTACGGTGTTAGGGAGTGTTCTAATTTCATTCTTTTATATGTAGCTGTCCAGTTTCCCCAGCACGACTTTTTGAAGAGACTGTCTTTTCTCCATTGTATATCCTTGCCTGCTTTGTCATAGATTAATTGACCATAGGTGTGTGGGTTTATCTCTGGGCTTTCTATCTTGTTCCCACGATCTATGTTTCTGTTTTTGTGACAGTACCATATTGTCTTGATTACTGTAGCTTTGTAGTATAGTCTGAAGTCAGGGAGTCTGATTCCTCCAGCTCCATTTTTTCCCCTTAAGACTGCTTTGGCTATTTGGGGTCTTTTGTGTCTCCATACAAATTTTAAGATTTTTTGTTCTAGTTCTGTAAAAACTGCCATTGGTAATTTGATAGGGATTGAATTGAATCTGTAGATTGCTTTGGGTAGTATAGTCATTTTCACAATATTGATTCTTCCAATCCAAGAACATGGTATATCTCTCCATCTGTTGGTATCATCTTTAATTTCTTTCATCAGTGTCTTATAGTTTTCTGCATACAGGTCTTTTGTCTCCCTAGGTAGGTTACTTCCTAGGTACTTTATTCTTTTTGTTGCAATGGTAAATGGAAGTGTTTCCTTAATTTCTCTTTCAGATTTTTCATCATTAGTGTATAGGAATGCAAGAGATTTCTGTGCATTAATTGTGTATCCTGCAACTTTACCAAATTCATTAATTAGCTCTAGTAGTTTTCTGGTGGCATCTTTAGGATTCTCTATGTATAGTATCATGTCATCTGCAAACAGTGACAGTGTTACGTCTTCTTTTCCAAATTGTATTCCTTTTATTTCTTTTTCTTCTCTGATTGCCGTGGCTAGGCCTTCCAAAACTATGTTGAATAATAGTGGTGAGAGTGGACATCCTTGTCTTGTTCCTGATCTGAGAGGAAATGCTTTCAGTTTTTCACCATTGAGAATGATGTTTGCTGTGGGTTTGTCATATATATGGCCTTTATTATGTTGAGGTAGGTTACCTCTATGCTGACTTTCTGGAGAGTTTTTATCATAAATGGGTGTTGAATTTTGTCAAAAGCTTTTTCTGCCTCTATTGAGATGATCATATGGTTTTTATTCTTCAATTTGTTAATATGGTGTATCACACTGATTAATTTGCATATAATGAAGAATCCTTGCATCCCTGGGATAAATCCCACTTGACCATGGTGTATGATCCTTTTAATGTGTTGTTGGATTCTGTTTCCTAGTATTTTGTTGAGGAGTTTTGCATCTATACTCATCAGTGATACTGGTCTGTAATTTCCTTTTTTTGTAGTATCTTTGTTTGATTTCGGTATCAGGGTGATGATGGCCTCATAGAATGAGTTTGGGAGTGTTCCTTCCTCTGCAATTTTTTGGAAGAGTTTGAGAAGGATGGGTGTTAGCTCTTCTCTAAATGTTTGATAGAATTCACCTGTGAAGCCATCTGGTCCTTGATTTTTGTTCGCTGGAAGATTTTTAATCACAGTTTCAATTTCATCACTTGTGATTGGTCTGTTCATATTTTCTATTTCTTCCTGGTTCAGTCTTGGAAAGTTATACATTTCTAAGAATTTGTCCATTTCTTCCAGGTTGTCCATTTTATTGGCACAGAGTTGCTTGTAGTAGTCTCTTAGGATGCTTTGTAATTCTGGGGTGTCTGTTGTAACTTCTGCTTTTTCATTTCTAATTTTATTGATTTGAGTTCTCTCCCTCTTTTTCTTGATGAGTCTGGCTAAAGGTTTATCAATTTTGTTTATCTTCTCAAAGAACCAGCTTTTAGTTTTATTGATCTTTGCTATTGTTTTCTTTGTTTCTATTTCATTTATTTCTGCTCTGATCTTTATGGTTTCTTTCCATCTGTTAACTTTGGGTTTTGTTTGTTCTTCTTTCTCTAGTTCCTTTAGGTGTAAGGTTAGATTGTTTATTTGAGATGTTTCTTGTTTCTTGAGGTAGGCTTTTATTGCTATAAACTTATCTCTTAGAACTGCTTTTGCTGCATCCCATAAGTTTTGGACCATTGTGTTTTCATTGTCATTTGTCTCTAGGTATTTTTTGATTTCCTCTTTGATTTCTTCAGTGATCTCTTGGTTATTTAGTAACGTAGTGTTTAGCCTCCATGTGTATGTGTTTTTTACCTTTTTTCCCCTGTAATTCATTTCTAATCTCACAGCATTGTGGTCAGAAAAGATGCTTGATATGATTTCAGTCTTCTTAAATTTACTGAGGGTTGATTTGTGACCCAAGATGCGATCTATCCTGGAGAATGTTCCGTGCGCACTTGAGAATGAAGTGTAATCTGCTGTTTTTGGATGGAATGTCCTATAAAGATCAATTAAATCTATCTGGTCTATTCTGTCATTTAAAGCTTGTGTTTCCTTATTTATTTTCATTTTGGAAGATCTGTCCATTGGTGTAAGTGAGGTGTTAAAGTCCCTCACTATTATTGTGTTACTGTCGATTTCCTCTTTTACAGCTGTTAGCAGTTGCCTTATGTATTGAGGTGCTCCTATGCTGGGCGCATATATATTTAAAATTGTTATATCTTCTTCTTGGATTGATCCCTTGATCATTATGTAGTGTCCTTCCTTGTCTCTTGTAACATTCTTTATTTTAAAGTCTGTTTTATCTGATATGAGTATTGCTACTCCAGCTTTCTTTTGATTTCCATTTGCATGGAATATCTTTTTCCGTCCCCTCACTTTCAGTCTGTATGTGTCCCTAGGTCTGAAGTGGGTCTCTTGTAGACAGCATATATATGGGTCTTGTTTTTGTATCCATTCAGCAAGCCTGTGTCTTTTGGTTGGAGCATTTAAACCATTCACGTTTAAGGTAATTATCGATATGTATGTTTCTATGACCATTTTCTTAATTGTTTTGGGTTTGTTTTTGTAGGTCCTTTTCTTCTCTTTAGCATTTGTTGTAGAGCTGGTTTCGTGGTGCTGAATTCTCTTAGCTTGTGCTTGTCTGTAAAGCTTTTGATTTCTTCATCGAATCTGAATAAGATCCTTGCCGGGTAGAGTAATCTTGGCTGTAGGTTCTTCCCTTTCATCACTTTAAATATGTCATGCCACTCCATTCTGGCTTGTAGAGTTTCTGCTGAGAAATCAGCTGTTAACCTTATGGGAGTTCCCTTGTATGTTATTTGTCGTTTTCTCCTTGCTGCTTTCAATAATTTTTCTTTGTCTTTAATTTTTGCCAGTTTGATTACTATGTGTCTCAGCATGTTTCTCCTTGGGTTTATCCTGTATGGGACTTGCTGTGCTTTCTGGACTTGGGTGGCTATTTCCTTTCCCATGTTAGGGAAGTTTTCAACTATATTTCTTCAAATATTTTCTTGGGTCCTTCCGCTCTCTCTTCTCCTTCTGGGACCCCTATAATGTGCATGTTGTTGCGTTTAATGTTGTCCCAGAGGTCTCTTAGGCTGTCTTCATTTCTTTTCATTCTCTTTTCTTTATTCTGTTCCACAGCAGTGAATTCCACCATTCTGTCTTCCAGGTCACTTAACCGTTCTTCTGCCTCAGTTATTCTGCTATTGATTCCTTCTACTGTAGTTTTCATTTCAGTTATTGTATTGTTCATCTCTGTTTGTTTGTTTTTTAATTCTCCTAGGTCTTTGTTAAACATGTCTTTCATCTTCTCGATCTTTGCCTCCACTGTTTTTCCGAGGTCCTGGATCATCTTCACTGTCATTATTCTGAATTCTTTTTCTGGAAGGTTGCCTATCTCCACTTCATTTAGTTGTTTCTCTGGGGTGCTATCTTGTTCTTTCATCTGGTACATAGCCCTCTGCCTTTTCATCTTGTCTATCTTTCTGTGAATGTGGTTTTTGTTCCACAGGCTGCAGGATTGTAGTTCTTCTTGCTTCTGCTGTCTGCTCTCTGGTGGATGAGGCTATCTCATCCTGTCCTTTTTGAAGCCTTTTCCTGATGGCCCCTTTTTATCTTTCTCTGCCCACCAACCACCCTCTCTCAAAATACAACTGGACATGCTTCACTGGTACCAAACTGAAACAGAGTCACTTATGTCAGGGATAAAATGGAGATGGTCAACCCAGGTGCATAAAGGAAACTAACCTAATCTTACAGGAATTTAGAGCTCCTATCAGAAATCAACAGAGGACACCAGCCAATCCCCAAATGCCAAGTCTTTCATGTCACCTCTGGACTTCCTTGTTCACATGACTCAGGCAACCATCCAAAGTCAAGAAAGAAGACCACTAGGCAATCAATCAGCTGAAAAAGCCAAATAACTGCCATATCTATCCCATAAAAATTCCTTAGTCTGTGAGCGACTCAGAACTCATTGCTCCTGTAGCCTTGAGTTTCCCAGCTTACAAGTTGAAGCCTCCCAATAAACTCATCTTTCTGCTTTGTTTTATTGAGTATGCAGAGTTTGTCTTTTGACATACCCCATTATTCTCACTTACCTCTATCATACCACTTATAACATCTGATTGTTTTATAGCACCTGACCAGACAGTCACCTGCCACTTTTCCAGGCTGGAACAATCCCTTTTCATTCATCTTATTCCCCAAAGCCTATGACAGAACTTGACATATAACATGGCTAGGCAAAGTGAAATACAAAAGATTACTGCCCAAAGCTTTGGAAATACAAAATTCAAGACTATCCACCAAAGCAACACCCTAACTAGATATCTATAGCTTTGCCAACAATCCACATCACTATTAGACCTACTGAATTTGAGCCCTAGAAATAAGCAATAACAAAACAGAATCATTTCCAAATAGAAATAAATGTACTATTTTTGCCCTGATTATGAAGGATGTAAGTTAAAACATAACTCAGTGTATACTATATTTCTTCCCAGATGTAAATGTGATTAAAACTATAATTCTACATGCAGAAATGTGTTTCAATTATATTGCTATGTTTCCATCGGCCTTAATTTTACAGATTTTCTATAGCCACAAAAATGGCTGTTGCAGTTCTGAAAAGAGTGATGAAATCTATATTAGAAGTCATAAATCTTTCATTCGTCTACCATGAGTCATTTTTGCTTAATTGGTATATCTTATGTTAATGACTTAGGGTAGGGACATAGAGAGTTTTAAACATTTTTACATTGTAAAAGTAATACATGCTCAATTGCAAAATCTGAATCAGAAGACATAGAAAAGCACAAAGAAGAAAATGTACATCATTGGTAATCCTACCAGCCAAAGACAACTTGTTAATATTTTGATATGTATCTCCTAAACTTTCTCCTATGCACATATACATATGATAATAATAACAATCACCATGACCATGAAAAGGCTGCCATTTTTTATGATCACAGAATCATACAGGAACCATACTAAGCAATTCAGCCACATTATTTCATTTAATCTTCAAAAAAACCCAATGAAATAGGTACTGTTTCTAGCTCTCTTTCAGAGCAGAAAAACTAAGGAGGCTTAGAGGCTGAACAACTTGCACAAAGTCACAAAGCTAATAAATGGCAGAATAAGAATTAAGATAAATCTTTTGATGCCTAGGTTCCAGATCCTATCTGTCTATCTATGTACATGTGTATGTACACTCACATACACACACATAATATTTTCAAATATGTACACCAAAATATAGGAACACACTAACCACAGTTCTGTAACCAGCCTTTTTTCACTTAACATAGTGGAAACAACTTTTCTGTCAATAAATGTCTGTATCAGCAGTTTTGATGGCTGCATAGCATTCCACTGTCTGGTTACAAAATAGACTGCTTTAAATAGTACATTTGTGTTATTCCAATATTATATATGCTTTTAATAGTATAAATATTAATATTATAAAAATTATGCTTATAATTATTAAAACTATAATTTATAAAAATATAAATAAGCATTTATCAATGCTGTGATAAACAGCTTTGTACATTTGTCTAATTAACTCCTTAAGATAAAAATAACCAAAAGAGAAAAGCTCTTTTTTAAGGCTTTTGGTACTTATTCAGTTCTTAGCTACATTTCAAGTGCTCAGAAGTCCTACAACTAGTGGCTACAGTATTGAACAGCACAGCTACTTCCCTCATTGCAGAGTTCCATTTGACAGCGCTGGTCTAGATTGTTCTAGATCATGCAGATCATTGTTCAATTCTTAAATAGCGCACAGCTTCCCCTCTCGACGTAAAGCTGGTTAGGGTAGGAAGCCCGTCTATATACACATACTCCTGGAGACCACCCTCTGCTCTGACCCTACAGCTGCATCACATAGGATGTGCTCTAGAGCAGCGGTCCCCAACCTTTTTGGCACAAAGGACCGGTTTCGTGGAAGACAATTTTTCCATGGACCAGGGGTCGGGGGGGGGCGGGGTCAGGGATGATTCAAGTGCATTACATTTATTGTGCACTTTATTTCTATTATTATTACACTGTAATATATAATGAAATAATTATACAACTCACCACACTGCAGAATCAGTGGGAGCCCTGAGCTTGTTTTCACTTGCCACTCACTGATAGGGTTTTGATATGAGTCTGCAAGCAATTGACTTATTATGGTCTCTGTGAAGTCAAACCTCTCTGCTAATGATAGTCTGTATTTGCAGCCGCTCCCCAGCGCTAGCATCACTGACTCAGCTCCACCTCAGATCATCAGGCTTTAGAGTCTCATAAGGAGCGCGCAACCTAGATTCCTCGCGTGCGTAGTTCACAGTAGGGTTCGTGCTCCTATGAGACTCTAATGCCACCGCTGATCTGACAGGAGGCGGAGCTCAGGCGGTAATGCGAGCAACAGGGAGCAGCTGTAAATACAGATGAAGCTTTGCTCCCTCGACTGCTGCGCACCTCCTGCTGTGCAGCCTGGTTCCTAACAGGTCACAGACTGGTACCAGTCCGTGGCCCAGCGGCTGGGGCCCCCTGCTCTAGAGTGTCAGCTCCCTCCTCCTGCAGCTCCACCGAGGCTAGGAGATCGAGATTTTACCTACTGATATTACTGTTCCTATTCTTGTCTCCAGCCCTGGCTCCCAGCCTGAACATGTTACTAGATTTACACGGAGGAGCAGGCTTTCTGACCAACCTTAGTAAGTTTCCCTTGAACGTGCTGGCTGGCAACTGGCAAGTGTGCCCTCACTCTACTCTTACCTTTACTGTTTCCTACCAAAGCTCTTCAATATGATGACACTGGGAATGAGACCCTTTTTTAATTTTCCAAGAGTGAAATAAATTCTTCTGAATTCTACCATTTGGGTTGTTTCAACAGAAAACTGGTAAGAGGGTGAAAGGTGAATCACTACCTTGAACTCAGAAATTAAAGCTTTTAAAATACATAGATATTAAAACAGTTTTCAATAACAACTTGATATCTAAACTGGCTCTCTTTACTCTTCCATTTAAAATCTACTTAAGAAATCAGTACCTGGAAAAGGTTTCCCTTAGTAAAGTGTCAGAATATAATAAGCAAGAAACAGCAAATTGTCACAAATTTATTTTGTAAACAGCAACTGGACTCTACATAGTATCATTACTCATGGAAATGCAATTTCCTTGAGGTAGAAAGGAAAGAGGTATTGTCCAATTTTCTACATAAGAAAATAAATATCAGCTCCCATGTAATTACAGAATGAAAGAGCAAAGACAAAAAAATAGAAATTCTGGGAATGTAAATTGATACAGCCACTATGGAAAAGAGTATGGAGGTTCCTTAAAAAACTAAAAATAGAACTACCATATGACCCAGCAATCCCACTACTGGGCATATACCCAGAGGAGACCATAATTCAAAAAAACACATGAACCCCAATGTTCACAGCAGCACTATTCACAGTACCCAGGACATGGAAGCAACCTAAATGTCCATCAACAGAGGAATAGATAAAGAAGATGTGGTACATATATACAGTGGAATATTACTCAGCCATAAAAAGGAATGAAATTGGGTCATTTGTAGAGACGTGGATGGACCTAGAGCATGTCATACAGAGTGCAGTAAGTCAGAAAGACAAAAGCAAATATCGTATAATAACACATATATGTGGAATCTAGGAAAATGGTGTAGATGATCTTATTTGCAAAGCAGAAATAGAGACACAGAGAACAAATGTATGGATACCAAGGCGGAAAGGGGTGGGGTGGGAGGAATTAGGAGGCTGGTATTGACACATATACATTATTGATACTATGTATAAAACAGACAACTGATGGGACCATACTGTATAGCACAGGGAACTCTACCTAATGCACTGTGGTAACCTGGGAGGGAGGGGATATCTGTATACGTGTGGCTGATTCATTTTGTTGTGCAGTGGGGGCTAACACAACATTGTAAAGCAACCATACTCCAATAAAATTTTTTTAAAAAACAGAAATTCAAATTCTAATTCACAATCATACCAGGAAGCCCATTTTAAGAAGCTGTATTATTCTTGAAAATTTTATACACCATCAAAAATATATATGAGTACAATCTGACCAAAATTAATATTAAAGATAAAACCTCTTATGCGCAATCACGTTATTTGTTAGCGATATATATCTGTACTGCATGACATTACTGTTTTGCGAAGCAGACAAATAGGATTTTGATTTAAGGAATTCATCATCACAAAAAAGATTACAGTATCAATTCTTACTTCATGCTCAAACTCACTCTAATTCAGTCAACAAAATACGTACAGAGTTGAAAATATTATGACATACAAAGTAGATCACATATAACAATGCAAAGTACATACTAGACACCATTTAAGAAGAAAGGATGCTTGTGACCAGAAAAAGCAAAAAGCAATAGAAAGAAATTAATTTCTAAACAAAAAAACAAAACTAGTCTTCAAGCCAACTCAAACAAAAACAGTTTTGTTATATAAGCTTTCACTTCATGCTTTGTCTAAGTGCCAAGACTGTCTTGTGACGGAAGATCTGTTCTGTCTCCTCAGCAACTCACCTGGGAGTCATTTTATCTCATCTGGGAGAAGCTCTGAAACCACCATGTTCTATGACTGCCAGATCTGGCTGACTTGTACATAGGATCAGGAGCCAACCACATAGAAACAACTCTGAACAGTACCCTGGGGCAACAGTCAAAAGATAGAGCAGGTCTGAATAGAAATATAACACACCCCTAAAACACACAAGAGGAATCTAATCCACAATGCTACAGACTTCACTTCCCATTAGATTCAAGTACTACATCCAAAAAACAAAAAAGAGGCAAGCCACAACTGATCTAATCTTATCCTGTCTATATAATAAGAGCTTCAAAATAATTTACAGCTATTAGGGGTGTCCCTTATAAAGTTCTCAAAAGCAAGAAAGGCAATATAAGAAATGAGAGCCATTTTATACAGAAAAGAAATTCAAGTACCTGAAAAAGCTAATGCTTTTTAAACCTAAAATCCGACACCAATTAAACCTGATGAAAAGAGAAAAAATGACACCTACTATAGGTTTCTTAGGGATATACTGTGATACATAATATTAGTGTCTACATATTTATATGTTAATAATAGATAAACACTGAATGCCAGCTATTTGCTGTAGGGAAGTATTAACAAAGTAATGAATTGTGCCTATTTATTAATTATACCTTCTACATCCAAGGCTAATTACTTTTTTAAGGAAGGGCTTGTCTTTTTTTTTTTTTTTTTTGGTACGCCGGCCTCTCACCGCCATGGCCTCTCCCGTTGCGGAGCACAGGCTCCGGACGCGCAGGCCCAGCGGCCATGGCTCACGGGCCCAGCCGCTCCGCGGCACGCGGGATGTTCCCGAACCGGGTCACGAACCCGCGTCCCCTGCATCGGCAGGCGGACTCCCAACCACTGCGCCACCAGGGAAGCCCAAGGAAGGGCTTGTCTTGACAAAAGTGCTTAGTAAATGAAAACATGATTTGGATTTCAAAAAGGTGTTTGAATTATACAAGTCTTACATTTTATACCGGGCTCAACAGACTTTTTATGTACTACAGCTTTAACAGAGGTAAGCAAATTTCGTCATCAATTAAAACTGGGAAAGTCCTAGTGCTTTATCCATCCCTCAAAAAAAGATTTTGGTATGATTAAGTAAGAAGGAGCAAGAAAATCACTGAAAGACAACAATCTGACACTTGTAAGTAAAAGGAAAGAAAGTGAGATTTATTTTAATGGAGAATTTATAGGCTAACTAAATACATATATTGGATTACCCAAATAGTTTGCTCGTGTTTTTCTGTAACATCTTAACAGGAAAACCCGAATGAACTTTTTGGCCAATACAAGACAATAAGTTTATTAAATAGATCATATGAACCGCAGGTATTTTTTGGTACTAGCTGGTAAGAGTAGCTACCGTTTTCTTTTCTTTTTTTTTCTTTTTTACTGCAGTTGTACAAATTTGCCATGCTCTAAGATAGTGTCTCCTCGACTGATGTTATGTAAGACTTCAATAGCTGTGCTCTCCCCTCTCTCCCCTGCCAAAAAAGTTCTGGGCTCAAGTAAGTTTGGAAATCCTGAGTTGAACAGGTTTCTTGATTACATCTCAGAGCCCTTAGCATGCTAAGGTATGCTATGGCCCTCCAGCAACCTTTCCTAAATATATTTGACCATGGAATCCTCCCCCTTCCAAAGCAGAGCTTCCAGTAATATTTGCAGGTACCAGTATTCTGTGCAACATGATTTGGGGAAGAAATACTACTCTCAAGACAGCCTACATGTTCTATGTTGAACAGACACATACATTTACTAGATAAGCTATACAATAAACATTAAACAACATTGGATCTTTTGAAATAGCAGGCTTATATGGAACCATAGTGCTAACGTCTACGGACAATTTCTCTTCTAACAGGTTTCACAAAGAAGACAGGGCCTTTGCTTTATTAGCTCTCATTCTCCCCTCCTCCTTATCCCTGTCTTTAGGGTCCTTGCTATCCAGGTTTCCTTGGTAAGGCAGAGGAAGCAAGGATGATGAAACATAAAAGGATCTATGTAAGTGAACAGGACCATGGGGAAGCAGGATAAACAAGATGTTTATCCACAGTGGCTGGAAACTGTCACTAGAGGAGTAGGTTAGTTAAAGAAAGGGACCTAGGGCTTCCCTGGTGGCGCAGTGGTTGAGAGTCCGCCTGCCGATGCAGGGGACACGGGTTCGTGCCCCGGTCCGGGAAGATCCCACATGCCGCGGAGCGGCTAGGCCCGTGAGCCATGGCCGCTGAGCCTGCGCGTCCGGAGCCTGTGCTCCGAAACGGGAGAGGCCACAACAGTGAGAGGCCCGCGTACCGCAAAAAAAAAAAAAAAAAAAAAGGGAGCTAGATTAGTGCTAATCAAGGAGAATATAGTTTCACCTCAGAAACGCATGCATGAAGCTCACAACAGCAGGAAGTCAAGCAGATCTAGAGTAAGATAGCAAGGGAAAGTGTAAAAGGTCGCGAGACACTGTTCATGCCTGAAAAGAGAGCCGGCTAGTTAAAAAGCAACGTACTAGCCACAATACGCTGCATGAGACTGCCTTGTAGTGCTTTATTCTAAGGTTCTTTGTACCTAACAAAATTCCTTTGAATGAGGCCTAAAACAGACATATCTTTAATCAAAACCTCTAAAGAATGTTAATTTGACTTCATATATATTTTCACCAAACAATGTTTTATAATTTTTATAAGTACAAAATAACAATGTTGAAATAAAGTTTCCTTTGATTTTAAAATTTTTACTTTGGTAATATTTTACTAAGAAGGATTATAATCATACTGCATATTCTTTTTTTTAACTGGGATAAAATTTATATAACACAAACTTTACCATTTTAAAGAATATAATTCGGTGACTTCAAGTACATTCATTCATAATGTTGTGCAACCATCACCACTATCTAATTCCAGAATATTTTCATCATCCCAAAAGAAATCCCATACCCATTAAGCAGTTACCCCCCACTCCTCCCTCATCCCAGCCCCTGGCAACCATTAACCTGCTTTCTGTCTCTATGGATTTGCCTCCTCTGGACTTTTCATAAAATGAAATCATCTAATATGTGGCTTTTTGTGTCTGGCTTCTTTCACTTAATGTTATTAAGGTTCATCCATACTGCAGCAAGTATCAGTACTTTACTCGTTCTCATAGGTGAATAATATTCAATATATAGATACACCACATTTTGTTTATCCATTAATCAGCTGGTAGACATGTGAGTTGTTTCCACATTTTGGCTATTATGAATAATGCTACTATAAACATTTGTGTACAAGTTTTTGTTTGAACACCTGTTTTCAGTCCTCTTGGGTATATACATAGGAGTGGAATTGCTGGGTTGTACGGTAATTCTATGTTTAACTTTTTGAAGAACCACCAAAATATTTTCCACAGCATCTACACTATTTTACATTCCCACCAGCAGTGTATGAGGGTTCCAACATCCACATCTTCACCGACAGTTATTATTTTCCTTTTATTATTATTGTTGTTATCATTCTACTGGATATGAAATGGTATCTCACTGCGGCTTTGATTTCATAATATCTAACTTATCAAATAGTAGCTTACTAAGTGAGACTCAACATTATGTTAGTAGGTTAATGGGGTCAAAATTAACTTGGTCATTTAAACTCAGCCAATATTTTTTGAACATTCTTATATACAAGACACAGTGTAAGCTTTAAGTACTTAATTAATTAAAAGTCTAACGAATCTTTAATGTCTTTACAATGGTGCTATCATTCATTTTGTGTGTTCAGCTCCTTGGCAAAAACTTTATTTAAATGATCATCAAATCTCTGAACCTTGAAATGTCATGCAATTTGCTTTTCATAGCATTTTTATATGATTAAGTAATAAACCAAAAACAATGGAACATCTTTCTTTCATAAGAATAATTTTAAAGTATTTTTGGATTGTAAATATTTTTATATTAGCATCCTAAAATAGTTGGCACTACTCAGTGACATTCTTCATGAACAAAAGCATATTACATTTATTAAGAAAGCATACATTTTCTCTATGGAAGGAAGTGTAACAATACTAATTGTGTTTTTAATCCATGGGGACCATTAAGTTGAGTTACATAAATAATATTGTAACTTCTCTTCTGAGCTTGGGATAGGCAGATAATGAAAAATATATATAAGGTAATTAATTTACAGATGTAAAATGTTTCCTTAATTCCACATCTAACACTTAACTTTTAAGAATTTTTTAAAAATTTAAATAATACTAAAGTAAATTTGTGATTACAAATTTACCAACATATTTATCATTTTTATCAGAGTATTTAACATATTACACCATAGAATTAATAAGCACTCTCTCTGTATAAAAAAATAAGCCAAGCCATAAAACTCATACTTCATCTATTTATAAAAAGTATCCATCACTGGACCATCTGTGAGTTCAAGCATTTTATTAAACTTTAATTTGAAAATCATGACAAAGAAGAATATCTAATGAATGACATGGGAACAGTGTGCACTGTGTAATCCCAGGTAATGCTGGTGCTGAGGATTCAGTAAACACACTGTGAGAACCACTACCCTAGATCACTGCAAAGAGTCTTCCTACAGAAAGATCCATTTAGAGAAGTATAAAATAATCTTTCTAGAATATTTAGTCAGACATGCCTAGGATAGTCGCAGGCTTCGACAGACTCCTCAAGATAAACAGGAAACAGGGGCTCAAGTGTATCACTCCACAAAGTCTACATATTTCTCAAAACAACACTTTAAATCCTTTGGTGGAATAAAACAGACAATCAATCAATAAGAACTTAGAACTCTGTACATATTATACACTTCAACTAACATTTACAACAGCACTCTGGAAATCTGAGATGGAGAAATAAATCTTGTTTCAAGTCTTTGATTCCATTAGAAAATAACTCTTGTTTTCAAGACTCTCATTTTTTGATTCTTCCTGTTGAACACATTTTAAACATTGAATATGAAGAGACAAAAAAGGAAGATTCCCAGGTGCCAGGAACAAAGAGAGAAACTGAATCAGAGCCAAAAGAAGGAGCTGATATGAAAAGCCCATGGGGATTTGAGACCTGGAAACAGGCCCTAGAAGCTGGGGTTCTAAATTTGTACTCAAAAACAGAAGATGATGTCTTAGTTGTGTATGTTTGAGGCACTGGAACGAGCCTCCTCCACAGAGCCCAGAGCCTATGAAGAACAACAGTGAGAAGCTGGTGAAAAGAGGACTAGAAAAACTCTATCCAATGGCTTTAGTGAAGCAGTAAGAAGTGTGCTGCATGTCCTGGGCCTTGTGTTGTGCAGTATGTAGAACACATGAAAGGCAAAGAGAAACCTTAAAATCAGAGAGAAAACAGATTTCCTAGAAAGGCAAGACCATTACACTGACAGCAGACATCACATCAGCAGTAAACAAGGCCAGAGGACCATGAATCTTCAAAGTGCTGAAAAAACTAACTTCTAATTCTATATCCAGCTAAATTCTATTTCAAAACTGAGGGCAAAATAGACATTTTTGGTCAAAGTCCCCCCAAAAAATTGTCGTTAAGCCCTTGATGAAAAAAAACACTAAAAATATACCTCAATAAGGAGTGTGCACAAAAAAGAATTATGTAAGTAAATCTAAATAAGCCCTGACTGTAAAGAAACTAAAAATATACAAAGTTGGGGGGGGGCGGTGGTTAAATTAAAAAACGGTAGAACTAAAATAATAGAGAGAAATAACAGGAGGGAGAGAGCTAAGTTAAAGAGTTCTAAAGTTCTTGTACTACTTGGAGGAAGCTGGAAAAACTTGAGAATTTAAGTCAAATATGTGTGTAAAAATGCAAGAGTAATTATAATTACTAAATCAGAAAGAATATGTTATTTCCAAATCAGAAGTCTAGAAAAAAAGGGAACAAGGAAAACTCGATCCATACTTCAGAAGTCAGAAAAGAAGGGGGAAAAAATCAAAGCATGGGACATAGAAAACATGAGAATAAGACAGAAATAAATCTAAATATACAAATAAGCACATTAATGTAAACAGATTAAATTCTCCCAACTCAAAAAGGATGCCTAGATTAGAAAGGATATTAAAGTTAAAAGAGAATTAAAAATAATTCCACTTTAAAATTCGTGAATCACTATATTATACACCTGAAATTTATATAATATTGTACATCAACTCTACCTCAATAAAAAAAATAAACAATTTTTAAAAATTATAGTTCCACAAAAATCCATTTCAATGAGAAGGGTGTTACTGTTTCTCGGGAATAAAGAGCTAGAATAGTAAGCAGAATGGTTTTTTAACGTGCCAGTGGTTTAACAATCTGATAGATTACAAGTGTTCTGAAAATCCTGATTCATGAAGCTATGTAGCAGCAAATGGAATCAGAATCCCCCAGTGCTTTGAGACTTGTTCTTTGGAGAATCAATGAACTTCTCTGCAATAGAAAACAACCTTACATTGCACTCCCATTTCAAAAGAAGCTTTTGACAAGGCAGTGATTCAGGGCCCTGACTGGGATAAAGTGTGACTTTCAAGACACTGGACAAGACTTCTTTCAGGATCTTTGGCAGAGTCTCTGATGCTAATGTAAAAGCAATGATTCATAGAGACCTATGGAGCGTCTTCCTTCACCAAAACCGCAAAACCAGATGTGTTACCAGGTACCCCATCAGCTTTGATGGCAAGCCACTTTTCACTGTTTTATCTCTCAATGGTCTTTCCAGTTCCCAAAATGAGTTCACAAAACAAGAATTCTTGATGGCATCAGCATGCACTTAAAGGACAAAAAAGAGAAACTAGCTTCACTAAGTATCATCAGAACTCATTCGGTTACATGCTGGAAGAAAATAGCATAAGTGCTGACTCTTTTAAAAGTTTGTTTGAGGGACTACCAGGAAAAGAATGTCCATGATTCTAGAAGAGGCCCTCGTTGTTCTGCTCTTGCCCACAAACCATCCAGAGTTCAGAGGGCTTCACCCAGGCCTCCCCAATCTTACTGCTACTTTAGCTTACAAGATTTTTAAGATAAGGCTTTTGTGTTGGGACAAATCCAAATTTAGGTAAGGTTCCAACCTTTTCAAATTAAGCTACCTTCTTGTCAAAACAATTTCACACTGTCCAGTAAGCTTTCTATCTGGGCAGACATAGGGGC
This sequence comes from Delphinapterus leucas, assembly GCF_059928025.1. NCBI lineage: Eukaryota > Metazoa > Chordata > Mammalia > Artiodactyla > Monodontidae > Delphinapterus > Delphinapterus leucas. The sequence continues at coordinate 48,170,982 of NC_143140.1, forward strand.
GTCTTCAGCTTTGCAGGCTTCCGGCTTCCATTAGCAAGAACCTTGTCAGATGAGAGAAAGCTCAGCTCTGTAACCCTGCACCCTCAATCTTTTAGAGTAAGACCAAAAGACGCGCAAGTTTTGCCCTACTTTCTTTTTCTTTTCTCTACTTTTTCCCTTTTTTTTACTGTAGTCTTTTTTTTCCATTTAAACTAGACTCTGCATAAATACAGATGACATAGTAAAGTTTATTGATTCTTATCAATGGGAAACTGTTCAATATAGTCGCCTATACATGAAGCAACAATGAAAACTACACATAATCTAAATGGAAACACTAATGATCCATGAACCCTGTACTTGTGTAAAGTAAGGGAAGGGAAAAAAATACCTATACAGTTTTGACTTAAGGAGAAAAAAAGCTTTAAAAAGGCAATTTTCAAAGTAACAGAAAAATGTATTTTTAAAACCCTTTTTTTGTTTGTTTTCAACCTTCAGTTCACAAACTCCTAAAGTCCTAAAATCCATTCATGGATAAAGAATTCCTGATCTCTTACCTTTAAAGTCATAAAATATGGATTTGCAACCAAAAACAATACTGGCAAATATTGGACTTGACTACAATAGGCAGAATGTATTTTCCAAAGATGGCCACGACAGTAACTCTGGTACTACATGCTCTTCTAGAACTTGCCACTCTCCCAGCAAGAGATGACATCTATCTGGGTATGCATATGATCACTTGTAACCACCAATGCAGTGAGTGAAAGTGACAATGCATAGCTTTTGAGGTTACCATGTTGTGCAGAAGCAAGGCCACATGTAGGCACTGTGGTCAACAGTCCTAGCCTCTTCAAGTGCTCCCAGGCCAAGTGCCAGACATGGTGGTGAACAAACCTTCAAATTATCAAATAATTTTTCAAATTATTCCAGCCCAGGACTTCCCTGGCGGTCAAATGGTTAAGACTCTGTGCTTCCACTGCAGGGGGCTCGGGTTTGATCCCTAGTCAGGGAACTAAGAGCCTGCATGCCTCGCAGCCAAAAAAAACAAAAAACAAATTATTCCAGCCCCAGCAGTTGATCCCAACCTTCAAGTCTTCCCAACTGAAACCCCAGCCATCATACAACTGAGAAAACCATCCCTACTGCGCCCTTTTGGAGTCCCCAACTCACAGAATCCATGTACATAATAAAAACGGTTTTTATGCCACTAAGTTTTGGAATGGGTGTTAAGTAGCAATACTAACTGGAATAGCTATCTCAGGGGGGAAAAGTTAATCCAATCTCTAAAATTGCATGTTTTTTTAGCCTAAACAAAGTTAGTCTCCCTGTCTTCCAACAAAAGATTGATAAAATTATATATGGGCTTTCTCTTGGGTCTACCACCCAAAATTTTTAAATAACTAAATCAAACTTATACTAGCGACTCCTGATTTTCACAACTGATATTAAAGGCCTTTTATACTCTTTTTTTATACACTTTTTTTTTCTTTTTTGGCTGTGCTGCACGGCTTGTGGGATCTTAGTTCCCCGACCAGGGATTGAACCCAGGCCCTCGGCAGGGAAAGCGCTGAGTCCTAACCACTGGACCGCCAGGGAATTCCTATACTTCAACTCTTAAATAAGTCCCACAGAAATTATATGAACAAAGTCATGGCCACTGGCTCATGCTAGCTAAATTGCTCATATAAATTGTGATACTTCCCCCTGCTGAGTATTAGAGAAATATTATCTCCCCATTACTTAGAAATGATTAACAAAGTCCAATAACTCCCAATATGTCTTTTTTACGTAGTCAACATTTGATGGTAATCATTTCTTGCAAAAGCTAAGAGACTAGAAAATATACAAACATTCTGAACAAACCATTTTTAAAAGGAAATAATAAAAAACTAGCCATTATAAATGCAACAAAGTACATGAAATCTTACTAAAGTGCAATCATTGACTCAAGGCAATAGAAACTGGGTCTGAAATACCCTCTCTAGCACTATTATTCAGAAGATCCCTTTTGTCTATTCCAGTATCTGGAAAAAGAGAAGAAAAAACACATATCAACAAAACAAGTACATAACCTTGTGAGAGGTAAAATGTATGACTGACCACTGCCCACTGATCCATCCTCCAAGGGACAACAAGGTTGGGTAGCCTACCACCACTTCCTTACCAAATCTTAGTGTAATGGTTCTCATTCTAGCCGGAAACATTCTGGAGCAGAGGAGTGATACAATCATATTTATAGTCTAAGAAGATTAATTCAGTGGCTATATTTAGGATAGGGTGGTAGAAAGGCAAGAACAGACTACTACTGCTAAAGTTTAGGCACAGAGAGATAAGGGCTTAGATAAAGGCAGTAAAAGTAAAATTGGAAAAACTAAGATGAAATACTTCTTGAACAAAAAATTAACAAGATTTGGAAATCAAGTTGGGTAAATCTTGAACTATTACATAAAAGACTCCTTTCAATAGATGAGAGAAGATATATAGGTAGATAAGATTAATTTTTAGTTTCTGTGCCTGAATTAAATATGAAACTATAGTGCAACATCAGGAAATATTAATATACAGGCCCTTTCCTAGCTGGAAAATAAAATATACACAGTCACCTAGACTTCTAAATTATACAGAATGAGGATGGTATCAGCCAGCGGAGTCTTTGAAAATGGCACTGTGAATATAGAGATGAATAGAGCCAAGTAAGCAAATGCAAAGGGTCTTGACAAAAGCATCCAAAACAGTTAAATCTCCAGCTGATATCCATCCACTAAGTAAGCTACGTTAGGACAGAATTATTATTGTCTGTGTTTTTTTCACTACTGTATCTCCAGCATCTGGAATTTATTGAATGAGCCAGTAATTAAAGTACATTAAATACAACCTCCATAAAATATAATCTATGATAGCTTCAAAGGATTTCTTATGGATTCGTAGCTTTCAAAAATTCCAGCAAGAGAATGGAAACGAAAGAGAATGGTGGCCAAACTAGAACATATGGAATTAGTTCATGCTTTTAGAACCTTGAAAAAGCTAACAAGTCTGAGTTAACAGAAATTAAACCAAATTTAGAGGGAGAAAACTAAAGTAAATAGAAGAGGAAAACATAGGATTAATAAGCTTACTTATAAACATAATGTCTTTCCCAAACCCTCTTGAAAAAAATAATGAATTAAATGCTGAGATGAAACGTAATATTACTAAAGATCAATAGTATTGTAATAGTGATAGTAAGAAGAGCTTAAAATGGATAATATAATTTATACAATTTAAATGTAAAAAGACTTAAAATATCTTGACATTGATTTTACAAAATTGGTAGACCAAATAAATAAATAAATCAGAGGAACAGATCCTGAACAAAATCCATCATGCAGCCTAAGAGGTTAGAACATCATTATAAGAGTATTATGGGCTTGCTCTAACAGTCTCATAAGCAGCCTGTAAACTTCGGGATACAGGTATTATATTTAAATAGAACTTAAGAATTATTTAACTGAAATCTGGCAGGATTTAAATTTTCTATTTAAACTGTTCAAGTCTAATTAAAAGGGGAAAAATATTGATTTAATACAAATTCAAAAATGAACTTCTACATAAGCAAGAAACTCACTGGGAAGCTCACTTTACATCAACGTGTAAAATCCTTGGTTACAGTCTGCTTAAAAATGCTTTTTAAAAAATAAACTGTTGGGCTTCCCTGGTGGCGCAGTGGTTAAGAGTCCGCCTGCCGATGCAGGGGACACGGGTTCGTGCCCCGGTCCGGTAAGATCCCACATGCCGTGGAGCGGCTAGGCTCGTGAGCCATCGCCGCTAAGCCTGCGTGTCCGGAGCCTGTGCTCTGCAACGGGAGAGGCCACAACAGTGAGAGGCCTGCGTACCGCAAAAAAATTAAAAATAAACTGTTAAGTTCCAATGGCTTGATTTTATAAATAAACTCTTTCAGGAAGCATTTCTCTTTTTCAACCCAACTTGTAAAAGATGTAGTTTTTGCCATAAGAAATCGGTAGGGTGTTGCTATGGGAACAATATTTTAATATCATTTTAAAACACCAGTAGCTTCAAAGGACAATGAGGTAAAGAAAAGAGAGGGGGAGAAGTATTTCACAATACTATTGTATTCCTAGTATTTCACAATACAATCATTATAATCATGCTGCAACAGAGCTTCACATACTTTTTTCATTCTGTACTTTAGAGAGAAAGTATTAGGAGATACTTTAGGAGCTAACAGGAGAGTATTAGCAAAGGCAAATTAACACCAGCTGTTTTGAGACAGAATAAAGAATAAACAGATGTAATGAGGTCCTTCTCTCAAAAGTTAAAGAAAGGAAAGGATTCTGATGTGAGGTAGAACTACTGAAGGACTATCCCCACTGATAATCCTGGAAAGCCCTCAGAATCAAAAAATTTGTGTTCTTTCAACTCAAGCCTGGAGAAAATGGGGAAGGGGGAATTGACTAAAGGAGGTAAGGCCCGAAAATGTTTCCCACTTATTGTTATAATGGTTTCCTCTCCCCTCCTCACTTACTTATCCTTTAAAGCCCACCTTAACTATTTTCTTACCTATGAAACTTTGAGAACACCTGTCCAAAGTGGCCTCACTCCACTTACTGTACTACTCTTTCAGAATGTATTCAATCACATCACCATAGTACTAATCACACTTGAAAATGTGTCTTAGCTCTCTGACTAACATATAAGCTCTGTGATGGCGCTTCCCTGGTGGTGCAGTGGTTAAGAATCCACCTGCCAATGCAGGGAACATGGGTTCGAGCCCTGGTCCAGGAAGATCCCACATGCCACGGAGCAACTAAGCCCGTGCACCACAACTACTGAGGCTGTGCTCTAGAGCCCGCGAGCCACTACTACCAAGACCACGCAACACAACTACTGAAGCCTGCGCACCTAGAGCCCATGCTCCGCAACAAGAGAAGCCACTGCGATGAGAGGCCCATGCACTGCAACGAGGGGTGGCCCCTGCTCGCCACAACTAGAGAAAGCCCGCGCACGCAGAAACAAAGACCCAACGCAGCCAAAAATAAAATAAATAAATTTTTTAAAAAAAGCTCTGTGAGGGAAAGAACTATATTATTTGCACAATCTGTTGTACATCATCTTCACCATCCAGATCATCATTGTCTCCTCTCCCTCCTCCTCCTCTTAGATGTCTCTAGGCATCTCAAATTCAACATGTTAAAAAAGAAAAATCCATCCCTCTGCTCTTCAACCTAGCTCTCTGCTAGGATTCCCCTCTCAAAAAGAGCCATCACCATCTACTAAACTAGCTGCCAGAGCCAGAGAAATCTAGAAATTCTTGCCACCTACCTCTTCCTCACTACCCGTAGGCGATTCAACAATTTCTATCAGTTTGACCTCAGAAATATCTCTCAATTTTTTCCACTTCTTTCTATCTCTCCTAGGCTGAATTTCTGCAATAATTTTCTAACTACCCTCCCTATATCTTCTTCCTCATCTCCACTCTCATCTATTGACACTAGATGAGAGTAGTAATTTAAAAAAACAATCTGGGAATCCCTGGTGGTCCAGTGGGTAAGATTCCATGCTCCCACTGCACGGGACCTGGGTTCAATCCCTAGTCAGGGAACTAGATCCCGCATGCTGTAACTAAGACCCGGCACAGCCAAATAAATAAATATTAAAAAAAAAAATCTGATCACGCCCCAAATCTTTCATACAGTCTACACAGTTCCAAGTGCTGGCCCTGTTTTTTTCTCTTAGGTCATTTTCATCCTCACTTGTCATTCCAGACACACTGGCATCCTCTGTACCCTCAAATGTGCCATGCTACCTCATACTTCTTTCTACACAATGTTCCCTCTACTCTGCCTAGTCAGTGCTTATTCATCCTTCAAATCCCTGCACGAGCATTACTTCCTTGGGGAAATCCTCCTTGATGCCCTAACTTCAGCTGATATTCTCTTGTTATTCTGCCATGTACTTTTCCTTAGCTCTTGTCAAACTGTACAAATACTTGTTTATGTAAACATTTGCTTATTAACTATGTTCCCCAACAGGCTTACAGGGCCTAGCACATAGAATAGCCAAAATATACTTACTAAACTAATAATAATAGAATCAAATATTTGATGAACCCTATATACCAGACACTATGCTAAATCTTCCATAAATTAGCTCATTTCATCTTCCAAATCCTTATTAGATAAATAACATTATTATCCCTATTTTTTTACAGACAAAGAGAGATTAGTAATTTATCCAAGATCACAGGGCCATTAAGTATTAAAAGCTAAGACGGGACCCTCAATCTCTCAAATACAAAAACTCATCCTTTTTACCATTAATTGAATTTGCCTCCCTCAAACCACTGCCTATAGGACTAAATAAATACTCGTTGATTATTTTAAATGTCTACTCAAACTAAACAGATAGATATTAAGATACTTTCACACTAAGATAAAGAGTAATGGCAAAAAATATTTAACCAGAATTTCTTTTAATTTGGAGATATTAATCCACTGAGTTAACCAACATAGCAGGGTTACTAGCTGGGTCCCAGAAATAAAGAGGTAGTTGTCCTGGAACTAAATAGCTGGGGAGACAGGCCTCTGCTGATGTGGAGCAAGGCTCTGTGCTAGTGTAACATGAGCCTTGCTATGGGCAACTCAGCCCCTACTTCTGACTTCACTAGGAGTCAACAACCAAATCCAAGGACCCTTCATGGGATTTATTATACCCCAATTAACTGGAGATTAGGGAAGAATCTTAATGAATTCTCAAAATGTTTTTCTGTGTTCAGCTTAACCGGGCTAACTTACCAAAGGAGGTAGCAATCATGGTTGTTTTACTTCCTGGCAAACCTAGTCAACCCAAAGACAGTACAAGGAAACCCAGGTCTACCCAGAACTGGATGGACAGAGAACTTGATTTGAGTTTGTCAATAATCTACTAATATGAAATTTGTAAGAAAGCTTCTTTCAGAAAGAAGTCAGAGCTGAGTATTGGAAAATGTTTAAACAAGAACAGAGTCATACTTACAGAACAAGCTATAATTCAGCTTTCTTAACTATTTGATTTCATTAACCTAATTATGGGTACAAATAGGGCCATAATTAAGCGGCCTCATACATGCAAACAGTCAGGATGTACAGAGAAATCACTTTCAAAGATAACTGACAAAGAAACACTACTAAGTAAACTCAGTATATTAGAATATTTCCCCTAGATTCGAGCCAGCTGCTATTTAATAATTCACTTACATTTAGAGTTCAATTTCTTCTGATTGAGACATCTTTGAGCCTTACTACTCAAAGTGACATCTTTGGACCAGCAATATAAGCATTCTTTGAGAGCTTGTTAGAAATTCAGAACATCCGGTTCCACCCTAGACTTACTGAATGAGAATCTGCATTTTAACAAGATCCCCAGGTGATATGTAGGCTCATGAAGTTTGAGAATATCTGGATTACAGAATGACCAGCTGTGATAATGCTGTAGACAGCTAATATAAAAAGAATATAGGAAAGAAAAAAAAGAATATAGGATAACCGATTCATTTGCTGTACATCTGAAACTAACACAACATCGTAAATCAATTAAATGCCAATAAAAATTTTTAAAAAAAGAATATAGGATAATCGATTCACTTTGCTGTACATCTGAAACTAACACAACATTGTAAATCAACTAAATCCCAATAAAAATTAAAAAAAAAAAGAATATAGGAAAATCCATAAAGACAGAAGGCAGATTACTGGCAGCCAGGGGCTGAGGGAAGGGGGAAAGGGAAATGTGTCACTACTCGGTACAAAGTTTCTTTCTGGGGTGATGAAAATGTTCCAGAATTAGACAGTAGTGACCATTGCACAACTGTGTGAACCAATGAACTGTATACTATAAAAGGACGAATTTTATGGTATATGAATTATATCTCAATTTTTAGAAAAGAAGAATATAATAGCACTGGGCCCTTTGCAGTCTCCCCCCATGAAGGAGTCTAACTGGTTATTTCAATACTTTATGGTTGGCTGGTTTCAATACTAGCTGTTGGCTATTAAAATTAAATATGGAGGGGGGACCTTCAAGATGGCAGAGGAGTAAGACGTGGAGATCACCTTCCTCCCCACAAATACATCAAAAATACATCTACATGTGGAACAACTCCTACAGAACACCTACTGAATGCTGGCAGAAGACCTCAGACTTCCCAAAACGCTAGAAAATCCCCACGCACCTGGGTGGGGCAAAAGAAGAAAGAAATAACAGAGACAAAAGAACATGATGGACCTGCACCTCTGGGAGGGAGCTGTGAAGGAGGAAACGTTTCCACACACTAGGAAGACCCTTCACTGGCGGAGGCGGGGGGTGGGTGGGGGGAAGTTTCGGAGCCACGGAGCAGAGCGCAGCAACAGGGGTGCTGAGGGCAAAGCGGAGAGATTCCCGCGCAGAGGATCGGAGCCGACCAGCACTCACCAGCCCGAGAGGCTTGTCTGCTCACCCGCCGGAGTGGGCGGGGGCTGGGAGCTGAGGCTTGGGCTTCGGTCGGATCCCAGGGAGAGGACTGGGGTTGGCTGCGTGAACACAGCCTGAAAGGGGCTAGTGCGCCACAGCTAGCCGGGAGGGAGTACAAGAAAAATTCTGGACCTGCCTAAGAGGCAAGAGACCATTGTTTCAGGGTGCGCGAGGAGAGGGGATTCAGAGCACCGCCTAAATGAGCTCCAGAGATGGGCGCGAGCGGCGGCTATCAGCGCGGACCCCAGAGACGGGCATGAAACGCTAAGGCTGCTGCTGCAGCCACCAAGAAGCCTGTGTGCAAGCACAGGTCACTCTCCACACCTCCCCTTCCGGGAGCCTGTGCAGCCCGCCACTGTCAGGGTCCCGAGATCCAGGGACAACTTCCCCGGGAGAACACACGGCGCGCCTCAGGCTTCTGCAGCATCACGCCAGCCTCTGCCACCGCAGGCTCGCCCCGCATTCCAACTCTTGCCTGAATGAGCAAGAGTCCCCTAATCAGCCGCTGCTTTAACCCCATCCAGTCTGGGCGGGAACAGACGCCCTCAGGCAACCTACATGCAGAGGCGGGGCCAAATCCAAAGCTGAGCCCCTGGGAGCTGTGAGAACAAAGAAGAGAAAGGGAAATCTCTCCCAGCAGCCTCAGGAGCAGTGGATTAAATCTCCACAATCAACTTGATGTACCCTGCATCTGTGGAAAACCTGAATAGACAAAGAATCATCCCAAAATTGAGGCGGTGGACTTTGGGAGCAACTGTAGACTTGGGGTTTGCTGTCTGAGACTGATTTGTTTCTGATTTTTATGTTTATCTTAGTATAGTTCTCAGCACTTGTTATTGGTGGATTTGTTTATTGGTTTGGTTGTGCTCTTACTTTTTTATTTTATTTAATAATTTTTTTTATTTCTTTTTTTTCTCCCTTTTCTTCTGAGCCGTGTGGCTGACAGGGTCTTCGTGCTCCGGCCTGCTGTCAGGCCTGAGCCTCTGAGGTGGGAGAGCTCAGTTCAGGACATTGGTGCCCAAGAGACCTCCTGGCCCCACATAATATCCATCAGCGAGAGCTCTCCCAGAGATCTCCTTCTGAACGCTAAGACCCAGCTCCACCCAACAGCCAGCAAGCTCCAGTGCTGGACGCCCCATGCCAAACAACTAGCAACACAGGAACACAACCCCACCCATTAGCAGAGAGGCTGCCTAAAATCATACTAAGTTCACAGACAGCGCAAAACACACCACCAGACCCGGCCCGCCCAGCAAAAGGACAAGATACAGCCCCACCCACCAGAACACAGGCACCAGTCCCCTCCACCAGGAAGCCTACATAAGCCACTGAACCAACCTCACCCACTGGGGGCAGACACCAAAAACAATGGGAACTATGAACCAGCAACCTGCGAAAGGGGGCCCCCAAACACAGTAAGTTTAACAAAATGAGAAGACAGAGAAATATGCAGCAGATGAAGGAGCAAGGTAAAAACCCACCAAATGAAACATATGAAGAGGAAGGAGGCAGTCTACCTGAAAAAGAATTCAGAGTCATGATAGTAAAGATGATCCAAAATCTTGGAAACAGAATGGAGAAAACATAAGAAACATTTAACAAGGATCTAGAAGAACTAAAGAGCAAACAAACAATGATGAACAACACAATAAATGTAATTAAAAACTCTCTAGAAGGAATCAATAGCAGAATAACTGAGGCAGAAGAACAGATAAGTGACCTGGAAAATAAAATAGTGGAAATAACTATCGCAGAGCAGAATAAAGAAAAAAGAATGAAAAGAATTGAGCACAGTCTCAGAGACCTCTGGGACAACATTAAACGCACCAATGCACCAACATTCGAATTATAGGGGTCCCAGAAGAAAAAGAGAAAAAGAAAGGGTCTGAGAAAATATCTGAAGGCATTATATTGCAAACTTCCCTAACATGGGAAGGGAAATAGTCAATCCAGTCCAAGAAGCACAGAGAGACCCATACAAAATAAATCCAGGGAGAAATACGCCAAGACACATATTAATCAAACTATCAAAAATAAAATACAAAGAAAAAATACTAAAAGCAGCAAGTGAAAAGCAACACATAACATACAAGGGAATCCCCGTAAGGTTAACAGCTGATCTTTCAGCAGAAACTCTACAAGCTAGAAGGGAGTGGCAGGACATATTTAAAGTCCTGCTTTAAAGATGAAAGGGAAAAACCTACAACCAAGGCTACTCTACCCAGCAAGGATCTCAGTCAGATTCGACAGAGAAATTAAAAACTTTACAGACAAGCAGAAGTTAAGAGAATTCAGCACCACCAAACCAGCTTTACAACAAATGCTAAAAGAACTTCTCTAGGCAGGAAACACTAGAGAAGGAAAAGACCTACAATAACAAACCCAAAACAATTAAGAAAATGGTAATAGCAACATACATATCAATAATTACCTTAAATGTAAATGGATTAAATGCTCCAACCAAGACACAGACTGGCTGAATGGTTACAAAAACAAGACCCTTATATTTGCCATCTACAACAGACCCACTCCAGACCTATGGGAAACATACAGACTGAAAGTGTGGGGATGGACAAATATATTCCATGCAAATGGAAATCAAAAGAAAGCTGGAGTAGCAATTCTCATATCAGACAAAATAGACTTTAAGATAAAAGACTATTAGGAGAGACAAAGAAGGACACTACATAATGATCAAGAGGTCAATCCAAGAAGATATGAGATAGGCCATATCTTGGGTCACAAATCAAGCCTTGGTAAATTTAAGAAAATTGAAATCGTATCAAGTATCTTTTCCAACCACAACGCTATGAGACTAGATATCAATTGCAAGAAAAAATCTGTAAAAAATACAAACACATGGAGGCTAACAATATGCTACTAAAAAACGAAGAGAGCATTGAAGAAATCAAAGAGCAAATCAAAAAATACCTAGAGACAAATGACAATGAAAACACGACGATCCAAATCCTATGGGATGCAGCAAAAGCAGTTCTAAGAGGGAAGTTTATACCAATACAACCCTACGTCAAGAAACAAGAAAAATCTCAAATAAACAACCTAACCTTACATGTAAAGCAATTAGAGAAAGAAGAACAAAAAAACCCCAAGATTAGCAGAAGGAAAGAAATCATAAAGGTCAGATCAGAAATAAATGAAAAAGAAATGAAGGAAATGATAGCAAAGATCAATAAAACTAAAAGCTGGTTCTTTGAGAAGATAAACAAAATTGATAAACCATTAGCCAGACTCATCAAGAAAAAAAGGGAGAAGACGCAAATCAACAGAATTAGAAATGAAAAAGGAGAAGTAACAACTGACACTGCAGAAATACAAAGGATCATGAGAGATTACTACAAGCAGCTATAAAATAGACAACCTGGAAGAAATGGGCAAATTCTTAGAAACGTATAACTTTCCAAGACTGAACCAGGAAGAAATAGAAAATATAAACAGACCAATCACAAGTAATGAAATTGAAACTGTGATTAAAAATCTTCCAACAAACAAAAGCCCAGGACCAGATGGCTTCACAGGCAAATTCTATCAAACATTTAGAGAAGAGCTAAGGCCTAACCTTCTCAAATTCTTCCAAAATATAGCAGAAGGAGGAACTCTCCCAAACTCATTCTATGAGTCCACAATCACCCTTATACCAAAACCAGACAAAGATGTCACAAAAAAAGAAAACTACAGGCCAATAGATGCAAAAATCCTCAACAAAATAGTAGCAAACAGAATCCAACAGCACATTCAAAGGATCATACACCATGATCAAGTGGGGTTTACCCCAGGAATGCAACGATTCTTCAATATACGCAAATCAATCAATGTCATACACCATATTAAAAAACTGAAGGATAAAAACCATATGATAATCTCAATAGATGCAGAAAAAGCTTTTGACAAAGTTCAGCACCCATTTATGATAAAAACTCTCCAGAAAGTAGGCAAAGAGGGAACTTACCTCAACATAATAAAGGCCATATATGATAAACTCACAGCCAACATCATTCTCAATAGTGAAAATCTGAAACCATTTCCTCTAAGATGAGGAACAAGACAAGGATGTCCACTCTCAACACTATTATTCAACATAGTTTTGGAACTTTTAGCCACGGCAATCAGAGAAGAAAAAGAAATAAAAGGAATCCAAATAGGAAAAGAAGAGTAAAACTGTCACTATTTAAAGATGACATGATACTATACATAGAGAATCCTAAAGATGCTACCAGAAAACTACTAGAGCTAATCAATGAATTTGGTAAAGTAGCAGGATACAAAATTAATGCACAGAAATCTCTTGCATTCCTAAACACTAATGATTAAAAATCTGAAAGAGAAATTAAGGAAACACTCCCATTTACCACTGCAACAAAAAGAATAAAATACCTAGGAATAAACCTACCTAAGGAGACAAAAGACCTGCATGCAGAAAACTATGACACTGATGAAAGAAATTAAAGATGATACAAAAAGATGGAGAGTTATACCATGTTCTTGGATTGGAAGAATCAATATTGTGAAAATGACTATACTATCCAAAGCAATTTAACGAGTCAATGCAATCCCTATCAAACTACCAATGGCATTTTTCATTGAACTAGAACAAATAATTTCACAAATTGTATGGAAACACAAAAGACCCTGAACAGCCAAAGCAATTTGAGAATGAAAAACGGAGCTGGAGGAATCAGGTTCCCTGACTTCAGACTATACTACAAAGCTACAGTAATCAAGACAGTATGGTACTGGCACAAAAACAGAAATATAGATCAATGGAACAGATTAAAAAGCCCAGAGATAAACCCACGCACATATGGTCACCTTAACTTTGATAAAGGAGGCAAGAATATAAAATGGACAAAAGACAGTCTCTTCAATAAGTGGTGCTGGGAACACTGGACAGCTACATGTAAAAGAATGAAATTAGAACACTCCCTAACACCGTATATAAAAATAAACTCAAAATGGATTAAAGACCTAAATGTAAGGCCAGACACTATAAAACTCTTAGAGGAAAACATAGGCAGAACACTCTATGACATAAATCACAGCAAGATCCTTTTTGACCCACCTCCTAGAGAAATGGAAATAAAAACAAAAATAAACAAATGGGACCTAATGAAACTTCAAAGCTTTTGCACAGCAAAGGAAACCACAAACAAGACCAAAACACAGCCCTCAGAATGGGAGAAAATATTTGCAAACGAAGCAACTGACATAGGATTAATCTCTAAAATATACAAGAAGCTCATGCAGCTCAATATCAAAATAACAAACAACCCAATCCAAAAATTGGCAGAAGACCTAAATAGACATTTCTCCAAAGAAGATATAGATTGCCAACAAACACATGAAAGGAAGCTCAACATCACTAATCATTAGAGAAATGCAAATCAAAACTACAATGACGTGTCACCTCACAGCAGTCAGAAAGGCCATCATCAAAACGTCACTAACAGGGCTTCCCTGGTGGCGCAGTGGTTGAGAGTCCGCCTGCCGATGCAGGGGACACAGGTTCGTGCCCCGGTCCTGGAGGATCCCACATGCCACGAGGCGGCTGGGCCCGTGAGCCATGGCCGCTGAGCCTGCACGTCCGGATCCTGTGCTCCGCAACAGGAGAGGCCGCAACAGTGAGAGGCCCGCGTACCGCAAAAAAAAAAAAAAAAAAAAAAAGTCCACAAACAATAAACGCTGGAGAGGGTGTGGAGAAAAGGGAACCCTCTTGCACTGTTGGCGGGAATGTAAATTTATATAGCCACTATGGAGAACAATATGGAGGTTCCTTAAAAAACTAAAAACAGAACTACCATACGACCCAGCAATCCCACTACTGGGCATATACCCTGAGAAAACCATAATTCAAAAGAGTCATGTACCACAATGTTCATTGCGGCACTACTTACAATAGGCAGAACATGGGAGCAACCTAAGTGTCCATCGACAGATGAACGGATAAAGAAGATGTGGCACACATATACAATGGAATATTACTCAGCCATAAAAAGAAATGAAATAGTTATTTGTACTGAGGTGGATGGACCTAGAGTCTGTCATACAGAGTGAAGTAAGTCAGAAAGAGAAAAACAAATACCGTATGCTAACACATATATATGGAATCTAAAAAAAAAAAACAGGTTCTGACGAACCTAGGGGCAGGACAGGAATAAAGATGCATACGTAGAGAATGGACTTGAGGACACAGGGAGGGGAAAGGGTAAGCTGGGACGAAGTGAGAGAGTAGCATGGACATATATACACTACCAAATGTAAAATAGATAGCTAGTGGGAAGCAGCTGCATAGCACAGGGAGATCAGCTTGGTGCTTTGTGACCACCTAGAGGGGTGGGACAAGGAGGGTGGGAGGGAGATGCAAGAGGGAGGGGATATGGGGATATATGTATACATATAGCTGATTTACTTTGTTATACAGAAGAAACTGACATAACATTGTAAAGCAATTATACTCCAAAAAAGATGTTAAAAAAATTAATTATGGAGAGTTACAATGTAAACCACTCTCAAATAAAATCACCCAACTTTCTCTTTCCTACTGTGTAAACTATCCAATGTTCAGTAGCTGTACTATGCATAGCCTATGAATGGCAAATCATCTAGCTCTTCATAAAGACAGGAGAAGGGGTAATGAATAGCTTGAACAGAAATAAATATATAATGATTATATTGTAATAAATCCTTGAAATTTTACAGTATATTTCTTATTATAATATTACTCTTATACGATATTCTATATATTTCCCCAAACAATTAAGCAATCAAGTCTGAAATTCAGTTCACCATCCTCACCTAACTACCCCCTCGTGCCCAACTCTCCTCTTTTGCTCAGTAAACTGGACCATCATCTACCTAGCTGATCAAGAGAGAAACATTGTGTTCAACCTTATCTTCTCTCTCATTCACCATCACTAAATGTCTCCTTCCTCCAACCTCTCTGCTACGATCTAATACAAACCACTATCATCTTTCATTTTGGCTTCAGCAAAAACTTTTTAACAGGTCTTCCTACATCCATTCTTGCCCCTCTCCAATCCACTCAGAAGGCAAAGATGGTTTTAAAATTCAAACTTAACATTATCCCTCTTAAAAATCTGCAATGGCTTCCTGATGTTCTTAGGATAATCCTTGGTAATTTACGAAGTCATTCAAGATGGCTCCAGCCTATCACTTCACATTTCTACTCCCAACTCTTCTCCTCAAGCCAACCATATTAGAGTTCTTTCGTTCCTTTGATGCAACAAGCTCTCTAGTTTTTACTTTGTATTTTTTATACCACTAGTACTTTATTAAGTTACAATTTATATACAGTAAAATGCATAAATCTTAAGTGATTAGCTTGAATTTTGACAAACTTATACACCTATGTAACCACCAACCAGATGAAGGCTTAACTTTTCCATCATCCCTTTAAGTTCCTATGTGCCCCTTTCCACTCAACCCTTCCCCCCACTCCAGGGAACTATTCTGATTTCTATCATAGTAGAGATTCTGTTGTTCTTGAATTTCATGTAAGTGAGATCATGCCCATATGTATTCTTTTGAGTCCAGCTTCTTTTGCTCAACTTAATGTTTCTGAGACGCATCCATGTTAGTGTATGTATCAGTTTTCTTTTTTAGAGTTGAGTAGTAATTTTTCTTATAGGTATACCATGAGTTGTTTATCCATTCTACTGATGGACATTTGGATTGCTTCCTGTTTGGGGTTATGAATACAGCTGCTATGAACATTCTTTACAAGTTTTCTGTGGGCATATGTGTTAATTTTTCTTGGATAAATGTACACAGAAATTGAATTGCTGGATCATACAACAGATATGTGTATAAATTCATCAGAAACTGCCAGACTTTTTGAAAAAGCAGCTGTACATTTTTATGCTTCCACCAGCACGTTACTCCATACCCTACCAACCATGGTGTAATCAGTCTTCTCAATTTTAGCCATTCTAGTGGATGCACAGTATTTTTTAATTTAGCTTAATTTTTAAAATAATGTATTTATACTGTTAAAAAATAACGTAGCAGAGATTATACAGTAAGTCCCCTGCATACGAACGAGTTCCATTTGGAGAGAGCGTTCATAAGTCCAATTTGGTCGTAAGTCCAATTTGGTCGTAAGTCCAACAAAGTTACCCTAGGTACCCAACTAACATGATATGTACTGCATTGTCATAGGTTTATAACACTTTTCACACAAATAATACATAAAAAAACAAACACAAAATAAAGAAATCATTTTTAATCCTACAGTCCAGTACCTTGAAAAGTACAGTAGTACAGCACAACAGCTGGCACACAGGGGCTGGCACTGAGTGAACAGGCAAGAAGAGTTACTGACTGGAGGAGGGAGAGGAGGTGGGAGACGGTAGAGCTGAAGGATCATCAGCAATAGGAGACAGAAGGCAAGCTGCAATTTCACTCACGCCTGACACTGATGGCACAGGTTTTGGTTACTTGCTGGAACCAGATGCATGTTCGCATCTTTGAAAGTTCACAGTTTGAAGGTTCGTGTGTAGAGGACTTACTATAATTAAATAATCCTCTGGTCCATCCCTCCCCTTCCCTATATACAACTACTTTAAACTTTACTGTTTTTGGTTCCTCTGATTATTTCATATCTCTAAGTTAATATTTATATCACTATTCTTGACTCACCAACTTTAAACATTATTGATTTTCTGATATAATAGATGAAACTATAGCTCATTCACCACCACCCCATCTCCATCTTCTTATATTCATATGATCATTTTCAGTTTATCTACTGTTTACTTTAAAAATTATTCTTAACACCAATTTTTTGTCTCAACTTTGGACAATGCCTCTATTACTCACACATTAGTGAAGGTAATCCTAGCTGCTGCAGTAAATAAATACCCAATTTCAGTTGCTTAACACAACAGAAATTTACATATTGTTGCTGTAATAACTAAATAATTTGGTAAGCTTGAAAGGACTTAAACCAGCACACTCCTCCATAGTTGTTCATAAAACTAAGAGTACCCATGCTCTCTCTCACTTCTGGGCCTTCCTACATGTGTTTCCTCGGGCCACACACTCTCCCCCACTTCCTTCCTTCTCCTTCACCCAGCCAACTCCTATTTGTCTTTCAGACTTGTAGTACCTCAAAACGCCCAAGGAGTCCTCCCAGACTCCCAGGAATGGGCTAGCTGCTCCTCTAGCACTCTGTGCTTATCTCTTGTCTTGGCCTTGATTATAGTGTTGAAATTGGTGTTTTCTTGTATGTCTCCTCCAAAACTATAAACTTCTTCAGGGAAAAGTTTTGTTCACTACTGTATCCTTAGCATTTAACACAATGCCTGGATTATAACAGATACTCAAATATTTCATGAAAAAATCAACTTCTTTGAATAATTATTCATTTAAATATTATTTCCACCAGTTATTCATTAAATCATAAATGGTTATGGGAATCAGAACGGATCCAAAATTTTAGATAATGAAAACAGTTCACAAAGTTTAATATTAGATTTCAAATAATAATTTGCCCAAACAGAAAGTTTAAAATCTAGTATTGAAAAAACTTCAGCCTTTAATTGTTGTTAATATTGTTAAAATAACAAATTCAAATAAACTGTTGCATTTATTCAATAATTAATTAAGAGCCCACTTTGTTCCAAGCACAGTATTAGACAGATTCCAAGGATTCAAGAATGAATATATCAGACACAATCCCTGACCTAAATTTTATGAAGGCAGAGTGAATCTACACTAAAAACATTTTTTAAATGCTAATGTATGAACAAAAACAAAAAACCTACAACAATGGAAATCTCAATTCCATAAAGCCCACTGGACTGTTAACTTTTGTTTTAGAGAAAAATGAAAGCATTTCAAATTGTGAATTAATAACTTAGTTGAGCAATTTTTTATGTAATAAAAAATTTCCTTATGCTTCTGGGGAAATTCTGCTATAAAGCTACCTACCATCTGAGTATGAACCTACATACCATGCATAACTGAATAGATAGGAAGACAGTCCCAGATAAGAAGAAAAACAGATAACACAAGTACAGACATTCTTTGTGGAATTACAAACAGCTACAGTGATGGAACAGACCTACTTTTGGCAAATGGTAGAAAAAAAAGACAGAAAATACATAAGACATAAGAAACAAGAAGAGAAACAACAAACAGGATAAGCAATTAGAGAAAAAGAAGTGAAATGAAAAATCAAACGACGAGATAAAGATACTACTTAGCATACTAATAAGCTTCACACTGTTTTGAATTCAAGGTAAGAATTTGGGGAACAATTAGAATTTCTTTTCCAAATCTCCTACTGACTTGTGAAGCCCACAAGCTCATCAATTCACATATACCACAGTACAGATTTAGCACAACACACACAAAAAAATGATAATGCAACACTACCCAAACCACACACTGAGTGTCAACTCGATTACATGTTCCACAATTAGGTATGCATCTATGACCTGATTAGCATTTAGATATTATAATTAAAATGTCTGATTCTTACATATTTAAACATGTTATTTCATTATAAATTATTACCTTTTTATTTTTTATAATATATTAAGGGATTATGGTGATTTTTTAAATTATGCATATCATATATGAATTTCAGTTCAGGGTAATAAAGGGGACTAGGGATTAATTATTATAACATGGGAGATTGGGTCCATTGGGGCTGAGAAGCACTGCTACAGCATAGATATCTAGGAGTGAAGTTGTTCAGTAAAAAGGTATGTGTATCTTAACTTTGCTAGACAAACAAGCTGTTTTCCTCAGTGTTGCAATATAATTACAATTCTTCTAATACTACATGCCAGTTCCAGTATTCTACATCATTGCAAATACTTGATACTGTTTACCAATCTGGAGGGCAAAAAAGTATATCTTACTATGGTTTTATATTTCTCTGATCATTAATTGAGCATCTTTTTTATTTATTGGCTATTAATGTTTCAATTTTTTAAAAGTTCCTGTTTAACTCTTTAGCCTGTTTTTCTACCGGATTAAAACAACCTAACTTTAAGAATTCTTTCTGAGGAGAAATAAAGTATAAATACCATGCCAGCAACATCCAAAGACCAAAACCACAAATAAAGTTAAGCTTATTAATCAGATTAATTTAACATAAGGTGGCAAAATTCAGAAAGGCTGGTAATCCAGAAGGAAAAAAAAGCTTCTTTTTAAAATTAGAATTTACTTACAGAGAAAAAAGGTGACAAAACAGCTTGTACCCATAAATCAACTATACTTCAATAAAATAAATTTTTTAAAAAACAGCTTGTACCTAAACCTTAGTTACTTACTACTCTGCAAATAAGATTTTCAAGTATCTTTTTCTTTTCTAATATTATTTTACTATATAAATACCAGGCGGGCTTCCCTGGTGGCAGAGTGGTTGGGAATCCGCCTGCCAATGCAGGGGACAGGGGTTCAAGCCGTGGTCCAGGAGGTTCCCACACACCGCGGAGCAATGAAGCCCGTGCGCCACAACTGCTGAGCCTGCGCTCCAGAGCCCACGAGCCACAACTACGGACGCCCGCGTGCCTAGAGCCCGTGCTCCGCAACAGGAGAAGCCACCGCAGTGGGAGGCCCGTGCACCGCAGCGAAGAGTAGCCCCCACTCGCCACAGCTGGAGAGGGCACGCACGCAGCGAGAAAGACCCAGCACAGTCAAAAATAAATAAATAAAATTAATTAATTAAAAAAAAAAAAGAATACCTAACATAAGCAAACTGTAATCTGCTGGCAGTCATTTTGTTTTAAATGCTAATTTTCTTCAACTGTTTGAATGCTATATTATCTAATAACATCACTACAATCTAAAAACTGTAAAATTTCCAATTAATTAGAAAAATCTTCTAAGAAAAATAGCCCATTCAAGCTTCGAAATTACTGAGCTGCTGAGTATACTAAGAAGCTTGTAAACCAATACAGTAAGTCCTTTTACATACAAACAAGTTACATTCTGAGAGCGCATTTATAAGTCCAATTTGTTAGTAAGTTCAACAAAGTTAGCCCAGGTACCCAACTAATACAATCGGCTATATGGTACTGAACTGTAATAGGTTTATAATACTTTTCACACAAATAATACATAAAAAACAAACAAACATAAAAAATAAAGAAAACATTTTTAATCTTACAGTACAGTACCTTGAAAAGTACAGCAGTACCAGCTACATCACCGCTGCTTTTACACTTGGTTCCGGACATCCTGGGCTTGAAATAAAGATACTGTACTACTGTACTCTACACAGTACTGTACAGTAAAGTACACAAAAGCACAACACTTGGGCTTCCCTGGTGGCGCAGTGGTTGAGAGTCCGCCTGCCGATGCAGGGGACGCGGGTTCATGCCCCGGTCTGGGAAGATCCCACATGCCGCAGAGCGGCTGGGCCTGTGAGCCATGGCCGCTGAGCCTGCGCGTCCGGAGCCTGTGCTCCGCAGCGGGAGAGGCCGCAACAGTGAGAGGCCCGCGTACCGCAAAAACAAACAAACAAAAAACAAGCACAACACTTGTAGAGGATGCATGCATGTCAGACCCGTGAACTAACTTAACGTGATTGGACACGCAAACACAGGTTCACATCTTTGAAAGTCTGCAGCTTGAAGGTTCATATGTAGAGGACTTACTGTATCTATGTTTTATCAGTTTATCTCATTCCCATTATAATAATATATAACTGTCCATTATAATAAAATACAATTATCTGGTTTTGAACTATAATCTTCATCCTTTGCAAATGCAGTCTATTAACTCTAGTTTGTATCTGTTAAAGCTCTACTTCATCTTGACTTTGCACTGTTCTGATTGGTTACTGTTTGTTCGTTATTTTATTTATTTATTATTTATGTTTGGCTGTGTTGGGTCTTCTTTGCTGCATGCGGGCTTTCTCTAGTTACAGCGAGCAGGGGCTACTCTTCATTGTGGTGCATGGGCTTCTCATAGCAGTGGCTTCTCTTGTTTCGCAACATGGGCTCTAGGCGCGTGGGCTTCAGTAGTTGTGGCACGCAGGCTCAGTAGTTGTGGCTTGCAGGCTCTAGAGTGCAGGCTCAGATGTTGTGGCACACGGGCTTAGTTGCTCCATGGCATGTGGGATCTTCCCGGACCAGGGATTGAACCCATGTCCCCTGCACTGGCAGGCAGATTCTTAACCACTGCACCACCCGTTCGTTCATTATTTATGTCAAAGATCTATATTAAAAATGTGAACAGCTTATATCACCAGAAGTCATATAAGGCCAAAGTAAGAGAAGAATAATATGTGAGACTATGTCATTATGATAATCTACTGGTACCTGAAGTAACTAAACTCCTTTTCCCAAATAATCTAAATTTTTTGTTATAATGTGTTATTGTACCAAAATCCTAATTACAGGCTTTCCCTATTTGTGATCCCTATCACTTTAGACTTCCCTGTCCACTAGCTCTCTCCACTGACTCAAGATGGCTACTGATTGGCCAAGTGCCTCCATTCCTCATTTTCCTGGTTACTACCTGAAACCCTACCGGCTGCCTAACAGGTCCCCCAGCCTGCCTTAACTCCCTCATTATCTACTCCCTACTCTTTTTCTCCCAGGTAAAGAACTATCCCCCAAACCCGCTGCTTGGATAATACAATTTCCATTCCATACTTCTGGGTGCCATAAAACCACCTATCCTCTGACACTATGGCTTATCTCCCCCAATCCCTACTCTAATTTCTAATGCCTTGAATTCTTGGCCAGTGACCTGAACCTGAAGAGCCTGTTCCCATTTAAAAAACTATGACAAGGCAAGATGTATCCTGCCATGTAAGATTTTAATTCTGAATGTGTTCTCCATAGAAACAATGTTATAAGTAGTCCTCAAGTACTACAGTACTAGAGTACCGTAATTCAGTTACCCATAGGCCACATAGGTTTTGGTGACAGAGACCAGTAACCTGGGCATCGTTTATGTCAATGTTTCCTGAGGGAAAAGACATTTCACATTCCCAAAAACTGATTTAAAAAGACTGCCACCTTCCTGAAAATACTGCTCTGTATTCTCTCAGCAAGCAACACTATGTGTTCCAAAGAGTAGTGATCAGTATCTGTTAACGGACTGATATATTTGAGGAAGGGGCACAACTGTATCTGCCGCTAAAGTACATTTTAAATATAACTTAGCATTCAGAGACCACAACAAAGTGACTGAATTTTTAAAAGACATTTACCGGCCCCCTATTTATTATTACTGATCTAAGCTAAGGCCACCCACAATTTACTTTTCCATCACACTAACAAATTCAACTTAAAAGAAAACGGGGAAGCTAACCTTCACTGGGAACTGAAGGTTATGAGCCAAAAGGCTTACATACTTTAATTTATCCTTAGTACAATTCTGTGAGATTAGGTACTATTAATCTAATTTTAGACATGAAGAAACTAAGGTTAACAGAAATCAGATATGTTGATAGTTGGTTTATAGGATTAATAATTTTTATTAGGCCAAAAAAAGAAAAAAAGAGACTGCACAGACTGAGAAAGATGTTTAATTCCAAATCCAGATAAATCAAAGTAGCCTGAAAGATGAACTAGAAATAAGAGTGGAAATTATCCATATTTTAACCCAAGAACTTAGATGCAGTATGTACCACTAACATATATGCAAGGCTCAGACTCTCTCCTCTCACATGCAACTCCTCCCTCCTAAGAACTTATATGATTCTTGAACATATTTGAAAAGAAGCATTTTGTCAAAATATTTATGAGATTTAGTTGATAGTCTGGTTATAAGGTGAAGCTGAGGATGACCTGGAACATCAGCAAGTTAAGAGGCTCAGGGATTCTGAGAATCCGAGCAACCTGTGGACTGCTGCATGGCCTGCTTCCTTGGCATTGCCAGCCCTCGAAGCAAATCAGGTACAACCTGATTCCCCCTGAAAACACCTTCATTTCTATAGCCACCTAGAAAATGGGTCCTTGCTCAAGATATAGAGAAGTAATGGTGAAGTCCAGATACAACCTCAAGTCTATCTGATACCAAAGCCCATATTCTCTCCCACTTTACAATCTGAAACCTAAGGCATATTTTTTTTTCAAATAAATACTTTGTTTTCCCACTTCAGTCTCTTATTTTGAATGTAGAATTACCAAGTTTGTTAAATTTTATAATTCAGTATCTTCTATAATAATAAACTTTAAAAATTAAATGTATAGTTCCTTAAAAATAATTTACTTTGACCACAGAAAACAATTTTAACTAAAAGTTATGTTTTTTTAGAGTTTAAATAGGAAAAAGTTACTATCAATAATAATAATAAAACAACCATTGACACACACACACGAGAAACTGGTGAGCAAGACCAGTATTATCTCTTCTCAAACTGTTCCTTCTCACATTTGTCACCTTTATACAAAAACCCCAGAAACTTATATGGCCCACCTCTTTTCTACCACTGGCAACAATAGGTATTTAAATCTGCTGCTGAGAATACAAAGATTGGTCACTTAGTCTTCTCAGAGGAAACATAAAGCAGCTTGAAACATACTCCAAAAGGTGCATGCATGCACACACACGTACACACACACACACACACACACACACAAATAATAATAACTTTAAAGAGACTCATGACCTAGTATCTACAATAAGGTAGACAGATACACGAAAGGACTAGAGAATCTATCTTGCTTGCTGACTCCTTCTACCCGCCCCCTTGCACTTTTTCAGCTTTTGAAAGGATTTATTTTCTATCCTATGATGGTTCCTCCCTTTGTGCTGACCCTATATCCATCTCCCAGACTCATCCTAAAATAATCCCAAACCCTACTCCCCAACTCATACAAGGCTTCATTTTTCATTACAAGAGTCAGCAAGAATATATTTATTTAAATGCCAAACAAACTAAATATATTATCTTCATGAGAAAAGTAGTAACTATCACTATCCAATGCAAGGGGAAAAAAAAAACCCCCACATTTTAAAGAAGAAAAAATCTATGCTGAGTCTTCAATCCCAAAAGTAAACTTCTGTTTGTCTCTAAGGAGAACACAAAGGTCATACCAAAGAACAGATTTTGCTCCAAGATGATTTCATACATGATTAATTTAGTTCTAGTCTCCCAAATCATGCCAAACTTTTTATGAAAATAATTATTACAGAAGACCATGTTAAAAGTCTACTGAAAAAAGAAAACTTTTTATACCTTTAGTATTTTTCACAAAAATCTTAATACTATATTTTGATTTTGTCCCTTGCATAGAAAGGGTAAAGTACCTGAATCACAGATTTATTTCCACAAATCTATACTCTTAGAAAGTTGGACACATATTTAAGAAAAAATCTGCACTCAGTACAACATAAAAGCAATTGAGATACAATTAAATAATCTTAATGAAAATAAACAGACATTTCTCAACTTTCAATTCATGAAATTTAACAAAACAGTTTTAAGGTTGATAAAAATAAATGTATTAGTAAGAATTAGAGCTTTGAGACTCCCCTGGTGGCACAGTGGTTAAGAATCCACCTGCCAATGCAGGGGACACGGGTTCGAGCCCTGGTCCGGGAAGATCCCACATCCTGTGGAGCAACTAAGCCCATGCACCACAACTACTGAGCTTGCACTCTAGAGCCTGCAAGCCACAACTACTGAGCCCGCATGCCACAACTACTGAAGCCCACGTGCCTAGAGCCCATGCTCCACAACAAGGGAAGCCACCACAATGAGAAGCTCGTGCACCGCAGCAAAGAGAAGGCCCCGCTTGCCACAATTAGAGAAAGCCCGCGTGCAGCAATGAAGACCCAACGGAGCCAAAAATAAAATAAATAAAAATTAAAAAAGAATTAAAGTTCTCAAGGAATCCACAGCAAACACACATTTTACCATTTCCATTTCATAAAAAAAAAAAAAAAAAACAAGGGCTAATTCCTTGAAGACAAGGGAAAGTTCCAAGCATTTCACTTAAATTTACATAGCGGCCTGCTACGCCACCAAGGTGGCAAGACAGGGAAAAAAATAGTAGCAAATAATGTTTTAACTGCCACTCCACCCTGCCTGCTTTGTGCTATGCAGAAAAACGGCAAGCAACAATCCATTACAACTGATCCCACCTGTCACCATGGGAGCATCGATTCTAGGATGCTGGCAGATACATACACTGGGCAACACTGAGCAGAGGTGACTGAGGAAGTGGCTTCTCAGCAACACAAGGCAAAACTGAGGAAGATGCAATCTGACATGAAGTCAGGTTTTCTCTATTCCTCTTCCCTCCTCAACCTATGCCCTCCATCCTTCTTCCCTTGACTAATTTTCCTTCCAGTCTGTCTTCACTTTCTTTGGGACCATCTCAATTTTTTGAAGAGTACTCCAGAGTTATAATTTTTCTTATATCCCACAGAACTAGCATAATTTTTTTTGTGTGTGTGTGGTATGCGGGCCTCTCACTGTTGTGGCTTCTCCTGGACCGGGGCACAAACCCGCGTCCCCTGCATCGGCAGGCGGACTCTCAACCACTGCGCCACCAGGGAAGCCGACAATTATTATTTTGATAGTTAAAATTTTACCTTTGTATTACCCCAGATGAAATTACATTTTATAAAAAATTGATGGACTCCTCACTCTTATGGGAAAAAAATCCTCTGTATTTTTGCAAAGAAAAAAGTCTAGAAGACTATACACAAAATATTAATACTGATTATTTCTAAGTGTTAGTGTTAACAGATGCTCTTAACATGATTCTTCCACACTCTCTGAGAATTTTTTTTTTTTTTTTGCGGTATGTGGGCCTCTCACTGTTGTGGCCTCTCCCATTGCAGAGCACAGGCTCCGGACGCGCAGGCTCAGTGGCCATGGCTCATGGGCCCAGCCGCTCCGCGGCATGTGGGATCTTCCCGGACCGGGGCACAAACCCGTGTCCCCTGCATCGGCAGGTGGACTCTCAACCACTGTGCCAGCAGGGAAGCCCTCTGAGAATTTTATAATAAACATTTTTGAATTTCATAACCAGGAAACAAATTAATAGGATCTGAATTAATGGTGTTTATCACTTTTTCAACCTAGCAACCTTATGATTACACAGGCCACAAAGGTAAAAAAAAAAAAACTTTACATTAGAACTCCCCTGTAACCTCAAGCTAAAAGGGCTCATGTTCACATGTTCCTAGTATGTTCATCACCCAGAATTATTCCCTGTTATGGCATATTGTAAACTGTAAAGCACTGTACAAAGATATGGGGTTATAATTCACCTGTGATCAATAAGGTTCAAATGAAATTAAAATGTGATACGATTTTCTTTATTGGTGACACTTGAGGTAGTGATGCATCTTAGTTCTTAAACTTCTTCCCATCCTGTACACATTCTTCCAAGTTCACTCCATGGCTACAAGTTCTTTGACTTCTTTTCTCATCATCCAACCCTGCTCTCAGAAGGTGTCCTGCAGTCACAGTCCCATCCTTTTAGAGTAATGAGTGAAATTGTTCCTAATTTTCTCCAAATCAAAAGCCTCCTACCTATGTGTCTATATATGAATGAGAAAATGCCAGGAAGTAGATAATATTATGGGATACAGAAGGAAAAAGGCAAAGAACAAGTTCTATCTGCTTTTTCATTTATGATGTTGTCTACATTCTCCCCAACCTATCAGTCCCTCCTAACCTCTCTGACTCTCTACCACCTTACATTTTCTGTCCTACTGCATCAGTCAAAAGATATTCGAATTCTCCCTTCTTACACTGGGCTTATAATGAAGAAAACAGTACAGTCATGCAGACTGGTGCCATGACTGGTCTCCTACTTTAGGTGGACTATAACACTTCTATAACCTTATTTTTGATCAGCATATTTTCACATAGCCTTCAATAACTTAAAACATTCACCACATTAACATTCACACACACAGAAAAAGAGGCACACAAGAATGTAACTACCTCATCATCTCCCTAGCAAACTGACATATGTTGACACCATCCTTTCTTCTGTCACTGTAGGTTCACAGGATGAACTATCTGTTCCATTTCCTATTCAAGGCCAATCCCTCCAGTTTTGCTTGTGATCCATTGATTCTTACAAATTCCTCTTTCACAGACCCTTGATCCACTAATAATCTCATATGCCTTTACTGATTTCCCCCTGAATTTACTGAGCTATAAGTGCATACCATTTTCGAGTTTTATTGTTGATACAAACCCATGAAACCATCATGACAATCACAATGATGAAGACTTACATCATCCCCAAGAGACTCCTCATGCTCCTTTGTAATACATCCCTGTTTCTATTCCTATCCCCACACAGTCAATGATCTACTAGCCACCACTACAGATTAGTTTTCATTTTCTAGAATTTTCTATAATTGAAACTAGGTAATAAAGACTGTAACCATGCCAATATGCAAAGCTGTGGGTATGTCCAGGAAATATCTGAAAAGACTCTAATCTCACATCTCTTAATGCCATACAAGCAGGACTTAAAGGCTAAAGCAGAGTTTCATTAAACAACAAGATACCACTACATACCTTTAGAATGGCTAAATCCAGAACACTGACAACAACAAATATTGGTGAGGATGTGGAGCAACAGGAACTCTCATCCACTGGTAGTGAGAATGCAAAATGGCACAGCCACTTTGTAAGACAGTTTGGTGGTTTCTTACTAAACTACTAAACATACTCTTACCATGCAGTCCAGCAACTGTGCTGATATTTGCCCAAAGGAATTGAAAAGTTATGTCCACAAAAAAGCCTACACACAATGTTTACAGCAGCTTTACTCATAATTACCAAAACTTGGAAGCAACCAAGATGTACTTTAGTAGATGAATGTGTAAACAAACTGTAATACATCCAGACGATGGAATATTATTCAGCACTAAAAAGAAATGAGCTATCAAGCCGTGACAGATATGGAGGAATTTTAAATGCATATTATTAAGTGAAAGAAGCCAATCTCAAAAGGCTACATACTGTATGATTCCATCTATATGACATTCTGGAAAAGGCAAAATTATGTAAACAGTAAAAAGATCTGTGATTATGGGGAAGGGGGGTGGGGAATAGGTTTAGGATGAACAGGTGGGGCACAGAAGATTTTTAGGGCAGTGGAACTACTCTGTATGATACCATAATGGTGGATACATGTCATTAGACATCTGTCCAAACCCATAAAATATACAACACCAAGGGTGAACCCTAATGTAAACTATGGTCTTTGAGTATCAACATAGGTTCATCAGTTGTAGTAAATGTACTACTCTGGTGGAGGATGTTGATAATAGGTTAGGCTATGCATGTGTGGGGGTAGGGAGTATATGGGAAATCTCTAGAACTTTCATTCAATTTTGCTGTAAACTTAATACTGCTCTAAAAAGTAAAGTCTATTAAAAAAAAGAAGAAGAACCATACAGCAATTTTGGAATCAAAAAGTAAAATAACTACAATGAAAATTTCACTAGAGGGGGGCTTAGCAGCAAATTCAAGCTGGCAGAAGAAAGAATCATTAAACTTGAAGATAGGCAATTGAAAACATCCCGTCTGAGCAATAAATAGAAAAAGAGAATTAGAAAAAAATCAACAGAGCCTCAGTGACCTTTGGGAGACCACCAAGCCTATAAATATACTCATAATGGCAGTCTCAGGAGGAGAGGAGAGAAAGAAAAGGGCAGAAAGAATATCTAAAGAAATGATGGCTGAAAACTTCCCAACTCTGATTAAAAAAAAAAAAAATTAATCTCTACATCCAAGAAACTCAACGAATTCAAAGTAGGTTCCACACCTACACATATAATCAAACTTTCAAAAGACAAAGACGAAGAGAGAATCTTGAAAGTAGCAAGAAAATAACTCCTAATGTTCAAGAGATTTTCATGGATTAACAGCTGACTTCTCATCAGAAACCGTGGAGGCCAAAAGGCAGTGAGATAACATAGTCAAGGTGAAGAAAGAAAAAGACTGTCATTCAAGAATTCTATATCCGTCAAAACTATGCTGCAAAAAACAAAGGAGAAATAGGTGATAAAGGAAAAAAAGAAGAAATTAAGATAGTCCCAAATACAAAAACTGAGAAAATTCATTCCTAGAAGATCTGCTCTACAAAAAAATACTAAAGGGAGACCTTCAATTAAAAACAAAGAACTATATATATGACAGTAACCCATATCTACACAAAAAATAAAGAGCACTGGTAAAGGTAACAACATGGGTAAATAGAAAAGACAGCATAAATGTATTTTTGTTCTTAACTCTTTTTTCTTCTATGTGATTTAAAAGACAACCGCATAGCACATATATACAATGGAATATTACTCAGCCATAAAAAGAAAGGAAATTGAGCTATTTGTAATGAGGTGGATGGACCTAGAGTCTGTCATACAGAGTGAAGTAAGTCAGAAAGAGAAAGACAAACACTGTATGCTAACACATATATATGGAATTTAAGGGAAAAAAATGATATGAAGAACCTAGGGGTAAGACAGGAATAAAGACACAGACCTACTAGAGAATGGACTTAATGATATGGGGAGAGGGAACGGTAAGCTGTGACAAAGCGAGAGAGTGGCATAGACATATATACACTACCAAACGTAAAAGAGATAGCTAGTGGGAAGCAGCCGCATAGCACAGGGAGATCAGCTCGGTGGTTTGTGACCACCTAGAGGGGTGGGATAGGGAGGGTGGGAGGGAGGGAGATGCAAGAGGGAAGAGATATGGGAACATATGTATATGTATAACTGATTCACTTTGTTATAAAGCAGAAACTAACTAACCATTGTAAAGCAATTATACTCCAATAAAGACGTAAAAAAAAAAAGACAACTGCATAAAGCAATAATTATAAAACTGTGTCCGTGAGCTTATAATTTACAAAGTATGCACTTAGCCACTATGCAATAACATACATGCTAACTTTCTGTCAAAATCCCTATCATGTTGCAGTTAAGTCATTCAGGAAATGATAAAAAAAATTACTCAATCCAGAAACTCTGCATACTTCCTAAAGTTCTATTAGGCAAACCCTCAATAAAAATATAGAGACTGTGAATGAGTTTAAGAGTTAAGTTTTTCCAGCTTCCGCACAACAAAAGAAGCAATCAACAAAATGAAAAGGCAACCTACAGAGTAGAAGATATTTGCAAACTATTTATCTGATAAGTGGTTAATATCTAAAATATATCAGGAAAGCATACAACTCAATTGCAAAAATCATCATCCAATTAAAAACTGGGCAGAGGGACTGAACAGATATTTTTCCAAAGAATAAAATATACAGATGGCCAGCAGGTCCATGAAAAGGTGCTCAACATGACTAATCATCAAGGAAATGCAAATCAAAACCACAGTAAGATATCACCTCACACCTGTTAAAATGGCTACTATCATAAAACAAGACATGACAAATGCTAGTGAGGATGCTAAGAAAACGGAACCCATGTATTCCTCAGAAGATATGTCTCTGTTTCAAAAAGAACATCTAGAATTGGGTTTTCATTTCCTAATAATCAATACCTTAAATTGCAGCTATTAACCCAATTAACTCACGGAAGTTGAATTAATGCTATACTAAATTATGGTACTCTAAAATAGCAAAATTGCACACCAGTAATATTCATATTGATTGAAATAATAATGTTTATGACTTTCAGGGAGTTAAAAATCATATATCAAATGCTTATTCTGGTAGGGCATTATAAACACCAATTTACAGTTAATGGAAAACTGCCAAAATGAAAATTTTAAATAATAAATTTATATTCTAAAGCAAACTTAGGATCATACAGAACTTTTTTGTTGTTTATTTATTGATTTATTCAAAAAACATTTACGGGGCACCTGCTATGTGCCAGGTAGTTATGCTAGGAACTAGGGATAAAAAGACAAGGTCCCTGCCCTTCAAACTGTGCACAGTCTAGTGAGAAGCTCCCATTCTGAAATCAAAGAATTTATGACTAGAAGGGACCTTATAACTCCCTTATTTCACAAATAAGGAAACTGAGACTCATGGCTAGCTTAGCCACTAAGGCAGACACTCAGTTGTAAATAAATCCTGCCTCATGTGTTCTTTGCATCATTCTTTTTCTTATGATTAAGAGTGATGATGTAGTGCTTCCATGTGAGTGAAGCAGAAATATGGAACCGTGGGCAATATATGTAATAATTACCAAATGAGAGACAGAAATATCTAATGGATATGGACAATATATTTAATAATTTAGAGACATAAATCCCTTATAGATGTGATATCATGATAAAGCCCCAATAAGAAACTAAAACACTAAAATAAGAAACTGAAGAACTATAATAAGGGAACATAATATTAAGACTTCTAAGCCATAATTATGATTTTGCCTCTGTTTACTGATCTGTAAAATGGGGATATTAAAATTACTTATTTCATGATTATGAAAATTAAATTAATTAATACTTAAAAGCACTTAGTAAGCCTGGTACCTGGTAAATACTCAGGAAATGTTAGGTATTCTTATGGACAATCATTTCTTAAATGTACAAGTATGCCATATAAAGACAAAAAAAAATCATCTTTCTTTAAGGAATTCTCCTATTATTATGATACTCTTATTTTTCTAGCAACTAGTAAAATGTAACACCAAAACACTTATTTCAGAAAAAATATTTTATATGCATAGTATCTAACAGTATCACCCTCTTCTCTATAAAGACATATATCACTCCTAAAACTACAGAAAAGACAGATATTAAATTACTAATTTAAATTAATAATTATACTCAATCATAATTCAAATTAATCATTTAGCTCAGTATTCCTAAGATTATAAATCCTAAATATCATTAAGACAATGTTCAACGATGACTTTCAAGTAATCAAAAAGTTTATGCAACTTTTCTCATCTTATATAAAATATCCTTAAACTAATTAACATCTTTGAAATAACATGCATTCTATATATTAGTGAAGCTTTTATATTAATATCAATTACCATCCAATATCATAACAAAATAAATAATGTATTTATGTCCACTTACTGCAATCTCTCTACAAGCCGACATGGATATTCCTGTGCCTTCAATTTGCTTCAATGCATACTCCTTTTCATCTTTTCTGCATATGAACAAAAAGAATTATTTTTTTCTACGTTATTTTCAAATTCAAAACTGTAACTACAAAAACAATGAAATGCACAACTCTCAGTAACATGTAAACACCCTCACTATGCATGCATTGCTTATTATTTCTGATAATATTTCCATTACAATAATGTGAAATACCAAACATATTCATGTCACAATGAAAACACTAGACAGAGCCAAAACACAAAGTACAAAATGGAAACAGAACAGGATACTAAACACAGCACTAGTTTCAAAAAGTAAACAAGCATAAATATAAACTCAAGCATATTGTAAGATAATTCTACTGTCTTAATTATCTGGAGTCCATGAAAGCATTCTGTTATAAACATTAATTACAAAAATAAATGACAGATGTAAACTTCTATATTTGTTTAAAGTAATTTCACAGTATAAGACCCACTTAATAAATGGGGGAGTTATAGAAGAATGTATTACCCACTAAGACACGCTAGTTTTCACCTAGGACAGGGGACATTCAAAATCCCTAAGACCTCAACCAAAGCCTTGGAAACACTTCAAAATTGGCCACCAACACCTCATTCTCAAGATATCTAGGAAAAACTCAGTAGTTACAGTGAATTTTCCAATTAATGGAGGTAGAATTAGGAATTCTGGGAAACCCCGCTAGTTACCAGGGTGCTTAACCAAGGGAAGACAACAGATCAATAATGGTGATAGGTCCATAAAAATAGTAATAGTATCAGATGAGTGTCTAGTGCAACACTGTATCCTCAGGGTACTGACACCAGAACCAGCCACAGCAAGGCCCCAGCTGAATGTCACAAATGTGGTTCCTACCACTGGTTATTCTGACAAGAGGAGTATAATCCATGCCCTCTGAGTTTTGCCTTTTGATTATATTAGAGCCTCAACAGGGTATCACCATGTCATGAAGGTTTTGTCAAATGATAGTACCTAAGTAGTGCTGTATCTGTCCTACTTACCTATTCCTCATTTTCCCCATTCTGTGTTTACTAGCAGATAAAGCAGTTTAAGAGGTTACTCATAATATGCATTTTAAAACATCATTTTACGTGCGTTTTGAAGATTTTCACAATCGTCTGTTTTGAGCAAATAATTGAGTTATGGTTACTTTTTCCCACAGTCTGAAAATTATATCCATTTTTCTTCCAATATATGACATTCAGGAAACAATTAAGCAGCATTTTGATAAAGAGAAATTGTACCACATATGTCAACAGGATAGACTGTTATGCAATTATTAAAATGATAATCATGGAGATCACTGGAAACATGGAAAATGTTTACCATATGTTGCTGAGAAAATACATAAATCATACCGTATAAAAATATATACATTTAGACATATGTTGAAGGTGATATAAAAAAAGTAAAAGTTGTGTTAAGATGTAGAAAGTTATGTTAACTACCTTAATGCCAATATTATATTGTCTTTTAAATTAGAATTAGAGGGAAAAAGAAAAAATACAAAATAATTTGATACTCTGAAAACAGTCACCTATTAAAACAATCTTTTGTATTTTCAAAGTGATATCTTAGGCATGTTTTAAAGAGCAAAGTGTTCCTTTTTCTCCATCCTGTTTCCTCCAAACATAAAACTACACGTTTTTCAGACCACCCAGAGGCCACTAAGAAGTGCAAGCAGCAGGTGAAGGTGACTGAAATGTAATTAAAGCCAAATATCCCCCCTTACCTTGAAAGTATGTATGGGTATGTGTGTGAAAGCATTTGTGCCTGAGATGCTTAACACAATGCTTACAATGTAAATTTCATACAATTAATAATTAAATTAACTCCAGGTATCTACTACTAAATATTTAATTGAATAAATTCTTAAAGTTATACATGCTTTCTGACAAAACTTTCATATGAAATTATAATTTTCTTTTAAACAGAAATATTTCAATCCCCAGTTCCCCTAAATGAAGTGCTCCAAAAGCTCACGTAATTGCATAGTTTTATTTTTAATACTGTAAAGAATATTACACAATCTGGATAGGTTATTGTTGCTATGGAAACTATAAGATTTCTGCAGTAAGTCAAAAAGTGCAAAATTAACACATCACATTAATGACTTTTGAATTTCACATCGAGGCTGTCAAAAGAATTTGAAAGCCTGAGCAGAATAGACTGAAGCATAGGCCTCTTACTCTGAATTATATGGATAGGATCTAGGAACAAACCCAGTAATTATTTCACTTAATAAGTTTAAATGTAACTTCCATCTGCTAAATTAATAAAATACTCAAAGATCTGCAAACTTAAGATTTATCTGCAGCTTTTGCATTGAGAATGAAATAAAGTGCATATATCATTACCAGTTCTCTTGTATATTAACTGTTGGATGATAAGCAATGATGTAGCACCTCTGAGGTTCACCATATGAAGAAGTGGCAGAATCCCAGTGGGCACATGGACTCACTTTCATCACTGTGCTATTTCAATGCTAATCTGTGGTCAGATGCCAATACCTTAGTTATGAAAACTAAAGATTTGTCCTTTCCCACAATGCCCACAAATATTTCAGTGACTGGCACATGGGGCAGAGAAGCCTTATTGCTCTCATCCCACGTGAAAGCCCTTCTCCGGGAGCTCGTGTGAAAATTCATACCCCATGGCTTATATGTTTCAGGCACACATAATGTTAAGTATCATAAAGGTATAATTTGTTCTTTTACCTGACAAGGCTGAAAAGGAGGTGAACCTGGCCTCCATGGCTGTGATAACCTGGCTTTTAGAGCCAGCCCAGTTCTTCCCTAAAACTATTTTATTTCTAAATTACTTTTATCTAAATAAAAGAACTTTATTATTTACTATAATAAAGACAGAGCAATTCCAAAGCCTTCAGGGAAACTGCTTTCTAAATTTTAGTGCATATTAGATACTACTGTTAGAGCAACTGCACATTGAAAATAATTAAAGGAGTTTACTAAATAAATCCAGGTGAATTAAAAATAAATTTATAGTATAAACATGGATTTATCTAATATAGAATGTTCTGAATTTAAAGACATTTCTCCTATACATCTGTAGTATGTATCAAAACCATGCCAGCTTCCCTCTCAGCATTCATCACAAAGAAAAACAAGTGTTCAATGGGAACATTATGTAACTACAAAATAGAAAAATTAATTTGGCGGAGACTGGGATTCTATTACATTTTCCATCTGAGACACTATATTCTGGAAAACTCTTGATGCAAGCAATTCTATAGATAGTACAAAAAATAAGAAGCACATATTTGTGCAAATTGTAGAAATCACTGCCTTAAAATGAAAGCATTATCTCAGGCAGAAAACTAGGCTCAGTGGTAGAATTTAAATGTAATTCAGGGAAGAATTTCTCAAGCCTAAAGATGCAGTTTCAGTAGGAACAACTTTTGAATGAACTATTAGGAACTGGTCTGATGAAAAAAATAGTCTTATACCTTTCAAAAATGTCCAAGTTTGATGACCAGCCTCCAGTCACGTTTAGCAAGGCGAAGCACCATTCAGCAGCTCGTATGCACAAGTGTAGTTAAGGTATGGTCAAACCCCACTCGTTACAATCATAATTAGACAGGTCCAAGGCTTTTTGGCTCCTATTAATAATACTACCAGGTGTCCAGATCAGCCCTGGGCCATCTTTGGTCCCAAGGACCTATGACAGACAAAAAATTTAGAAGAATCTTTTAAGAAAAGATGAAGGAATTCAAGCTCAAGCATAACCAAGGGAAAAATTTTAGTCTTCAAACTAATAGGGTTAAAATCCTTTTTTGTTTCTAAGGAAAACAGAGGCTCCTTACTATTTTATTTTACATCAAGCAACAAACAAACACAGAGTCAATATTTTATGTTCCAATACTGTGCCAAACTCTGAGGATGAACAAAATTAAAGACTAGCTACTCTAGATATCAGAGTTTACAATCCACCTGGAAAGAGGTTCTGAGTGGAAATATAAACAGATAACTCTGATATGACCCCCTCTGCACCCAAGACGTATGCATAACAGGCACAGAGAGAATGAGATTAGTATTTCTTCTCAGAGCTTTAAGGAAGATAACTACATAGTGATGCCTTTGAGGGAGGAGTTTCCCAGGCAGAAAAGGGACAAGAGGGTCAGGGAGTTCCAGGTAGAAGTAGAGCATGAAAGAAATAAACAGGAAACCGCTGGTATTCAGTATGGCTGGAAGCTGGGGGCATGATGACAAGGTGCAAGAGATGAGGTTAGGTTAGAAAAGTAAAGGGAAGGAACCAAATGAGTTCTGCAAAGAAACTTGTACTTCATATATAAACAGTGTGGAGCAAAAGGTTTTGAGAACAGAGAAGGTACATAACAGATCTTTGCTCAGAGAGATAAATCTAGTAACTACAAACTGGTGGCAGAGCAAACATCTGGGAGGTTGCTCAAACGTCCAAAGAGAAGATGAGGACTAGATTAGAATAGGCAGAGGAGAACAAATATGGACTCAAAAGACATTCCTAAAAACAATTCCTGTGTCAGAAGTGATATAATTTAGTAACCAGTTTGATTCTCTAGGTGAAGGAAAGGAAGGCTGTGAAGATGGGTGAAGCTTCCACTTTGCCTAATCGTGCCAATGATAACGATTAAGCAGAGAAATGAGGACATGAATAAATGGAGACCAGGAAATATAAGATTTTATCCTAAAGGCAATGAAAGTTACATATGAAGACTAATCTTATTAGGAAGGACTGAGATTAGAGGTGTGAAAAACAATTAGGAATTACTGCAATGAAAGGGTGAGAAGGAAAGACCCTGGATTAGTATAATAGAATGTTAGCTTCCAAAAGGGGCTCGCGACAATCCTGTTACAACCTCCTCATGAAGATGAAGAAGTTAGGCCATCAGCCAGAAGCAGAGCTCAGATGAAATCTTCCAAATGCAACATTCTCCATAACAGAATGGTAACTAACAATAAGACTGGAGAAAAGAAGAAATACTTGTGACAGTCATTTTTAAAGAGGAATTGGCAGGACCAAATGAACAAATAATGAAAATCAAGAAGGCTGAATCAAAGGTAAGTCTGGGGTTCTGGCTTGGTTGATGGGGAGGATGATACTATTGAGAACAAAACTCAGGTCACATCTCAGAAGGTTCTTCAGCTTGTAAATGATTCCTTCAGATAGAAAGAAAATCTAACCAAAAATATCTGAGAAGTTCAAAAAGAAGATGCCCTGAAGATGTTACCAAGCTTATTGTGGTGATTTCACAATACATACAAATATTGAATCATTACAATTTTTTACACCTGAAACTAATATAATGTTATATGTCAATTACACCTTGATTTAAAAAAAAAAGATGCTTACTGAGGGCCTGCCATAGGAGTTTCAGATTTAAAGGATTTGAGCTTACAAACATGATATTGGATTGGAGGAAGTAGCACGTAGATAAATAACTTTTCTGGTGCCCAGGAAAGAAGTTGAGGCAACATGGGAAGGAGGAAAGGAGAACAAGAGAGAGGGAAGAAAAGAAGAAAGAACAATTTCTGAACACTTCTCTCTCACATCCCTTAAGAAGACAAACAATTCTATGAATTCGTCCTTTAAGTTTTCTTTTCCAAACCTTAAGACTAGAATTCAAATTAATGGAATCATCAGAAATATAGTACTCAAGATGGCACAGTATGACCATCTACAGATTTTATAACCAGGTGTTACCAATAAGACTTTATTCAAACAATATGACACCTGAGTCTTGCCAACTTTTCTTTTTTTTTTTTTTTGCAGTTTTTTAAGATTGAAGTACAGCTGATTTACAATGTGTCAGGTGTACAGCAAAGAGATACAGTTATGCACATATATAATCTTTTTCAGATTCCTTTCCCTTATAGGTTATTACAAGATACTGAATATAGTTCCCTGTGCTATAACAGTAGGTCATTGTTCTTTATCAATTTTATATATAGTAGTGTGTATCTGTTACTCCCAAATGCCTAACTTATCCGTCCCCCCTTTATGTCTGTGAGTCTATCTCTGTTTTGTAATTGTATGGTATTTGTCTTTCTCTGACATACTTCACTTAGTATAATAATCTCTAGGTACATTCATTTTGTTGCAAATGCCATTACTTCATTCTTTTTTATGGCTGAGTAATATTCCACTGTGTATATATACCACATCTTCTTTATCCATTCACCTGTTGATGGACACTTAGGTTGCTTCCATGTCTTGGCTACTGTAAATAGTGCTATGAATATTGGGGTGCATATACCTTTTCAAATTAGAGTTTTCTCCAGATATATGCCCAAGAGAGGGACTGCAGGATCATGTGCCAACTCTATTTTTAGTTTTTCAAAGAACCTCCATACTGTTCTCCATAGTGGCTGCACCAATTTACATTCCCACACCAACAGTGTACGAGGTTTCCTTTTTCTCCACACCCTCTCCAGCATTTGTTATTTGTAGACTTTTTTTTTTTGGCTATGCCACACAGCATGTAGGATCTTAGCTCCCCAATCAGGGATCGAACCCATGGCCCCTGCAGTGAGTGGAAGCACGGAGTCCTAACCACTGGACTGCCAGGGAATTCCTGTAGACTTTTTAATGACAGCCATTCTGCCTGGTGTGAGACGATACCTCATTATAATTTCAACTTGCATTTCTCTAATAATTAGTGATACTGAGCATCTTTTCATGTGCCTGTTGGCCATCTGTATGTCTTCTTTGCAGAAATGTCTATTTAGGTCTTCTGCCCATTTTTTTATTGAGTTGCTTCTATTTTTTTTATATTAAGTTGCATGAGCTATTTGTATATTTCGGAAATTAATCCCTTGTCAGTATCACTGTTTGCAAATATTTTCTCTCAGTCCGAAGGCTGTCTTTTCATTTTGTTTATGGTTTCTTTTGCTTTGCAAATGCTTTTAAGTTTAACTAGGTCCCATTTGTTTATTTTTTGGGTTTGTTTTCCATTACTCTCAGAGATGGATCTAAAAAAATATTGCTGTGATTTACATCAAAGAGTGTTCTGCCTTTGTTTTCCTCTAGGAGTTTTATAGTGTACACTCTTACATTTAAGTCCATAATGCATTTTGAGTTTATTTTGGTATATGGTATTAGAGAATGTTCTAATTTTATTCTTTTACATCTAGCTGTCCAGTTTTCCCAGCACCACTTACTGAAGAGACTGTCTTTTCTCTATTCTATGTTCTTGCCTCCTTTGTCATAGACTAATTGACCACAAGTGCGTGGGTTTATTTCTGTTCTTTCTATCCCATTCCATTGAGCTATGTATCTGCTTTTGTGCCAGTACCATCCTGATTTGATTACTGCAGCTTTGTAGTACAGTCCGAAGTGAGGGAATGTGATTCCTCCAGCTCTGTTCTTTCTTCTAAAGATTGTTTTTGCTATTCGGGGTCTTTTGTGTTTCCACACAAATTAAAAAATTTTTTGTTCCAGTTCTGTGAAAAATGTCACTGGTAATTTGAAAGGGACTGCATTGAATCTGTAGATTGCTTTGGGTAGTATAGTCATTTTCACAATATTGATTCTTCTAATCTAAGAACATGGTATATCTCTCCATCTGTTTGTGTCATCTTCAATTTCTTTCATCAGTGTCTTACAGTTTTCAGAGTACAGGTCTTTTGCCTCCTTAGGTAGGTTTATTCCTAGGTATTTTATTCTTTTTGATGTGATAGTAAATGGGATTGTTTCCTTAATTTCTCTTTCTGATATGTTGTTGTTAGTGTATAGAAATGCAACAGATTTTTGTGTATTTTGTATCCAGCAACGTGACTGAATTCATTGATGAGCTCAAGTAGTTTTCTGGTGGCATCTTTAGGATTTTCTATGTCTAGTATCATGTCATCTGCAAACACTGACAGTTTTACTTCTTCCTTTCCAACTTGGATTTCTTTTATTTCTTTTTCTTTTCAGATTGCTGTGCTTAGGACTTCCAAAACCATGTTGAGTAAACATGGCAACAGTTGTCCTTGTCTTATTCCTGATCTTAGAGGGAATGCTTTCAGCTTTTCACCACCGAGTATGATGTTAGCCGTGGGTTTCTCAATAATTGTTTTCATCAAGAAGAATGCTGCCATAAATCAATGTTATATCACTTTTGCTTAATATATGATGATTTGCCTTAGCAGATTAAGAGGCTTCCATATCACATAGAAAATAAGAATAAAGCATTCTTGGGGGTGGGGCTAATGGCAGACTCTGGGAAGGCTCACGCCAAGGAGTACTTCCAGGAACTTCTGCTGCCAGTGTTCTTGTCCTCACAGTAAGCCACAGCCACACCCCCTCCCGCCTCTGCAGGAGACCCTCCAATACTAGCAGTTTTTCAGGGGAGAAAAAGCTCATATTTGAAAATGAAGCACAGATATCTTCAGCTTCTCCAGTGAACAGAGCAACTGAAATCAGATCTTCTAATAAGAGTACTCTTAAAATCATAACAGGTATTCTGATAGAGGTAAAAAGATAAAAATAGCCTGGGTCAGAAGATCTTTGTAAAATTTAAACAATTCTTCCACAAATGTTCTTCATACCAAAAGAAAAGAAATTTTCCAACCAGATAGCAGACAGCAGAAGCAAGAAGAACTACAATCCTGCAGCCTGTGGAACAAAAACCACATTCACATGAAGAGAGACAAGATGAAAATGCAGAGGGCTATGTACCAGATGAAGGAACAAGATAAAACCCCAGAGAAACAACTAAATGAAGTGGAGATATGCAACTTTCCAGAAAAAGAATTCAGAATAATGATAGTGAAGATGATCCAGGACCTCAGAAAAAGAATGGAGGCAAAGATCAAGAAGATGCAAGAAATGTTTAACAAAGACCTAGAAGAATTAAAGAACAAACAAACAGAGATGAACAATACAATAACTGAAATGAAAACTACACTAGAAGGAATCAATAGCAAAATAACTGAGGCAGAAGAACAGATAAGTGACCTGGAAGACAGAATGGTGGAATTCACTGCTGCAGAACAGCATAAAGAAAAAAGAATGAAAAGAAATGAAGACAGCCTAAGAGGCCTCTGGTACAACATTAAACACAACATTCGCATTATATGGGTCCCAGAAGGAGAAGAGAGAGAGAAAAGACCAGAGAAAATATTTGAAGAGATTATAGTCGAAAACTTCCCTAACATGGGAAAGGAAATAGCCACCCAAGTCCAGGAAGCGCAGAGAGTCCCATACAGGATAAAACCAAGGAGAAACACATCAAGACACATAGTAATCAAACTGGCAAAAATTAAAGACAAAGAAAAATTACTGAAAGCAGCAAGGCAAAAACAACAAATAACATACAAGGGAACTCCCATAAGGTTAACAGCTGATTTCTCAGCAGAAACTCTACAAGCCAGAATGGAGTGGCATGACATATTTAAAGTGGTGAAAGGTAAGAACCTAAAACCAAGATTACTCTATCCGGCAAGGATCTCATTCAGATTCGATGGAGAAATCAAAAGCTTCACAGACAAGCACAAGCTAAGAGAATTCAGCACCACCAAATCAGCTCTACAACAAATGCTAAAGGAACTTCTCTAACTGGGAAACACAAAAGAAGAAAAGAACCTACAAAAACAAACCCAAAACAATTAAGAAAATGGTCATAGGAACATACATATTGATAATTACCTTAAACGTGAATGGATTAAATGCTCCAACCAAAAGACACAGGCTTGCTGAATGGATACAAAAACAAGACCCATACATATGCTGTCTACAAGAGACTCACTTCAGACCTAGGGACACATACAGACTGAAAATGAGAGGATGGAAAACGATATTCCATGCAAATGGAAATCAAAGAAAGCTTGAGCAGCAATACTCATATCAGATAAAATAGACTTTAAAATAAAGAATGTTACAA
The DNA here is from genome assembly GCF_059928025.1 of Delphinapterus leucas. Taxonomy (NCBI): domain Eukaryota; kingdom Metazoa; phylum Chordata; class Mammalia; order Artiodactyla; family Monodontidae; genus Delphinapterus; species Delphinapterus leucas. The sequence goes on from NC_143140.1 coordinate 48,213,344, forward strand.
GAGACAAGGAAGGACACGTAATGATCAAAGGATCAATTCAAGAAGAAGATATAACAATTATAAATATACATGCACCCAACATAGGAGCACCTCAATACATAAGGCAACTGCTAACAGCTCTAAAAGAGGAAATCGACAGTAACACAATAATAGTGGGGCACTTTAACACCTGACTTACACCAATGGACAGATCATCTAAACAGAAAATTAATAAGGAAACAGGAGCTTTAAATGACACAATAGACCGGAGAGATTTAATTGATCTTTACAGGACATACTATCCAAAAACAGCAGATTACACTTTCTTCTCAAGTGCGCATAGAACATTCTCCAGGATAGATCACATCTTGGGTCACAAATCAAGCCTCAGTAAATTTAAGAAAACTGAAATCATATCAAGCATCTTTTCTGACCACAATGCTATGAGATTAGAAATGAATTACAGGGGAAAAAAACATAAAAAACACAAACACATGGCGGCTAAACAGTACGTTACTAAATAACCAAGAGATCATTGAAGAAATCAAAGAGGAAATCAAAAAATACCTAGAGACAAATGACAATGAAAGCACAATGATCCAAAACCTATGGGATGTGGCAAAAGCAGTTCTAAGAGGGAAGTTTATAGCAATACAAGCCTACTTCAAGAAACAAGAAACATCTCAAATAAATGAACTAATCTTACACCTAAAGGAACTAGAGAAAGCAGAACAAACAAAACCCAAAGTTAGCAGAAGGAAAGATATCATAAAGATCACAGCAGAAATAAATGAAATAGAAACAAAGAAAACAATAGCAAAGATCAATAAAACTAAAACTTGGTTCTTTGAGAAGATAAACAAAATTGATAAACCAATAGCCAGACTCATCAAGAAAAAGAGGGAGAGGACTCAAATCAATAAAATTAGAAATGAAAAAGGAGAAGTTACAACAGACACCCCAGAATTACAGAGCATCCTAAGAGCAACTCTACGCCAATAAAATGGACAACCTGGAAGAAATGGACAAATTCTTAGAAAGGTATAACCTTCCAAGACTGAACCAGGAAGAAAGAGAAAATATGAACAGACCAATCACAAGTAATGAAATTGAAACTGTGATTAAAAACCTTCCAACAAACAAAAGTCCAGGACCAGATGGCTTCACAGGTGAATTCTATCAAACATTTAGAGAAGAGCTAACACCCATCCTCCTCAAACTCTTCCAAAGAATTGCAGAGGAAGGAATATTCCCAAACACGTTCTATGAGGCCACCATCACCCTGATACCAAAAGACAAAGATACTACATAAAAAGAAAATTACAGACCAATATCACTGATGAACATAGATGCAAAAATCCTCAACAAAATGCTAGCAAACAGAATCCAACAACACATTAAAAGAATCACACACCATGATCAAGTGGGATTTATCCCAGGGATGCAAGGATTCTTCAATATACGCAAATAAATCAACGTGAGACACCATATTAACAAACTGAAGAATAAAAACCATATGATAATCTCAACAGATGCAGAAAAAGCTTCTGACAAAATTCGACACCTATTTATGACAAAAGAACTCTAGAAAGTGGGCGTAGAGGGAACCCACCCCAACATAATAAAGGCCATATACGACAAACCCACAGCAAACATCATTCTCAATGGTGAAACTGAAAGCATTTCCTCTAAGATCAAGAACAAGACAAGGATGTCCACTCTCACCATTATTGTTCAACATAGTTTTGGAAGGCCTAGCCACAGCAATCAGAGAAGAAAAAGAAATAAAAGGAAAACAAATTGGAAAAGAAGACATAAAACTGTCACTGTTTGCAGATGACATGACACTATACATAGAGAATCCTAAACATGCCACCAGAAAACTACTAGAGCTAATCAATGAATTTGGTAAAGTTGCAGGATACAAAATTAATGCACAGAAATCTCTTGCATTCCTAAACACTAGTGATGAAAAATCTGAAAGAGAAATTAAGGAAACACTCCCATTTACCACTGCAACAAAAAGAATAAAATACCTAGGAATAAACCTACCTAGGGAGACAAAAGACCTGTATGCAGAAAACTATAAGACACTGATGAAAGAAATTAAAGATGATACCAACAGATGGAGAGATATACAATGCTCTTGGATTGGAAGAATCAATATTGTGAAAATGACTATACTACCCAAAGCAATCTACAGATTCAATGCAATCCCTATCAAACTACCAATGGCATTTCTTAGAGAACTAGAACAAAAATCTTAAACTTTGTATGGAGACACAAAAGCCCCCAAATAGCCAAAGCAGTCTTGAGGGAAAAAAATGGAGCTGGAGGAATCAGACTCCCTGACTTCAGACTATACTACAAAGCTACAGTAATCAAGACAATATGGTACTGGCACAAAATCAGAAACATAGATCAATAGAACAGGATAGAAAGCCCAGAGATAAACCCACACACCTATGGTCAACTAATCTATGACAAAGGAGGCAAGGATATACAATGGAGAAAAGACAGAGTCTTCAATAAGTGGTGCTGGGAAAACTGGACAGCTACATGTAAAAGAATGAAATTAGAACACTCCCTAACACTATACACAAAAATAAACTCAAAATGGATTCGAGACCTAAATGTAAGACCGGACACGATAAAGCTCTTAGAGGAAAACACAGGAAGAACACTCTTTGACAGAAATCACAGCAAGATCTTTTTTGATCCCCCTCCTACAGTAATGGAAATTAAAACAAAAATAAACAAATGGGACCTAATGAAACTTAAAAGCTTTTGTACAGCAAAGGAAACCATAAACAAGATAAAAAGACAACACTCAGATGGGAGAAAATATTTGCAAACGAATCAACAGACAAAGGATTAATCTCCAAAATATATAAACAGCTCATGCAGCTCAATATTAGAAAAACAAACAACCCAATCCAAAAGTGGGCAGAAGACCTAAATAGACATTTCTCCAAAGAAGACATACTGATGGCCAAGAAGCACATGAAAGGCTGCTCAACATCATTAATTATTAGAAAAATGCTAATTAAAACTACAATGAGGTATCACCTCACTCCAGTTAGACTGTGCATAACCAGAAAATCTACAAATAACAAATGCTGGAGAGGGTGTGGAGAAAAGGGAACCCTCTTGCACTGTTGGTGGAAATGTAAATTGATACAGCCACTATGGAGAACAGTATGGAGGTTACTTAAAAAACTGAAAATAGAATTACCATATGACCCAGCAATCCCACTACTGGGCATATACCCAGAGAAAACCATAATTCAAAATGACACATGCACCCCAATGTTCATTGCTACACTGTTTACAATGGCCAGGTCATGGAAGCAACCTAAATGCCCATCAATAGACGAATGGATAAAGAAGTAGTGGTACATACATACAATGGAATATTACTCAGCCATAAAAAGGAATGAAATTGGGTCATTTGTAGAGACATGGATGAATCTAGAGACTGTAATACAGAGTGAAGTAAGTCAGAAAGAGAAAAACAAATATTGTATATTAACGCATACATGTGGAACCAGGAAATATGGTACAGATGAACCAGTCTGCAGGGCAGAAATTGAGACATAGATGTAAAGAACAAACGCATGGACACCAAGGGGGGAAAGTGGCGGGGGGTGTGATGAATCGGGAGATTGGGATTGACATATATACAATAATATGTATAAAATGGATAATAAGAACCTGCTGTATAAAAAAATAAATTCAAAAATTCAAATTTCTAAAAAAAGGAAAAAAAGAATAGAACAATATGGAATAAAAATTTTGAAAAACAAAAACCAAAAATATCATTTAGCTTTACATTGGTAATTCTGAATTATTCAATATCATGAACTCTATATTCACTCAGCCTAGCAGCAATGATTCCTTATTTGGGGACTCTTTTCTTTATTATACAATACCATAATGTTTTTTAACTTATCATGAAATTTTCCAAAAATGAAGAAACAAAAAATCAAAATAAATGACAGTGATACTCTATGTAACTCTCACACAGCTTCAACAATTATCAATACGTGGCCAATCTTATTTCTACTGCCTCCACTTTTCTTGATTATTTTGAAACAAAACCCAGACACCATATCATTTGCCATAACAATTCAATACCATAGCATTTTTAATTAGCAGGATTTTTTCATTTAAATGACAATAGTCCTTTAAAAATAATTCTGAAATATTGAAAATCTTGTACCAGAGGATACTGTTATTATTTTGTATTCCCCTTATTAACGAATAATGTCAAATAACACTAGCACCTTCTTTATGCTTTCATCTACCATATATTTCATCTACTCGTTCTCTATCACCAAAGTACAGTAATAGTCTCCCTTATTCAAGTTCACTATTTTCTTGCAACATGGAAATCTGACAGTTTATCTTTTTGCCTTCATTCTTTAGAAAGACTGCTTTTTATTTAGTCTCTTTTCTTAAAAACTAATTTATTAATATATCTTTCTCTAAAAAACAATCTTCATTTTATAATATTTCTTTTATTCAGAATTCTAATTCAGATAAACATTTACTGTTTTAAAAGCTGTAAAATAATAAAATTCCAGAAACTCCTATTATGGCAAATTCTTATTGCTCAGAAGTGATTTTAATTAAAACAAACATATCTGCAGTAATGCTTTAAGAATTCAGGTATCAAAAGTGTTAAGTTTAGGGCTTCCCTGGTGGCGCAGTGGTTGAGAGTCCGCCTGCCGATGCAGGGAACACGGGTTCGTGCCCCGGTCCGGGAAGATCCCACATGCCGCGGAGCGGCTGCGCCCGTGAGCCATGGCGGCTGAGCCTGCGCGTCCGGAGCCTGTGCTCCGCAACGGGAGAGGCCACAACAGTGAGAGGCTCGCGTACCGCAAAAAAAAAAAAAAAAAAAAAATCCATGCTACATTCAAGAAATTAGCAGAAGACAAGTATAGCTAGAACACAGAGATGAAGTAATACATAAAAAGAGTAAAGAAGATGGAATTACCATAGTCTTGTATGGTATGCTAAAAAAGCTGGCATTTTTCCTGTATAATGGGAAGCCATCAGAGGTTTTCAAGCAAGAGAAATATATGATCAAACAAGTATTCTCAATAAGCAGATAGTATGCAGGATGAATCAGAAGGTTTAAAGCCAGAGGTAGGCAGACCATTGTAAAAGTTCTGGGAAGGACTGCTGAAGGCCAAAATTAGAGTAAATAAGGTAAGAATGGAGGGAATGCATTCAAGAGGCCATCCAGATATAGACTTATCTACTGTGGTCAAATATATATATAGAAACACTGTAGGCATTAAAGAAGTATTTGATGAATAAATGTGTATGCACATATGTGTACATGTAAATAAGAGAGTGCTAAGCAGACAGCCAGAGAAACAGCTGAAGATGACTGAGGTTTCCAGTGAGTGAAAGCAAGGCTATTTACACCACACCTTCTACCACCCCTGCCCAAGAAAATAATAATACTGACAATGAGCCAGCTAGCAAGTAAAGAATAAATTCATTTTGGACGTGTAGATTTTGAAGTGACTACTGGATAGCCAGGAGAAGATGAACAAAAGGAAATAAAGTGCAATTTAGAAAAGAAAACATCACTACACAGGCAACTGTTAAAGTCACAGAAGTAAACGTGATCACAAAGAGAGCACAGAAGAAAAGAGCTGAAGATGGTAGCCTAGGCTCTTTCACATCATGGCACCTACCTAATGTTAACATTTATATTGCTTACCAGGGTCAACTGACAGTGCTCATGGGCTGCCACTGCCCCAAACTCCACCAGTGGCTGAAGAGCTTAGAGAATTAGTAATAGGACCCATAACCTATTCACAGTAGCCATGCCACAGGGATTGGGAAGCCCTTCTCTGCTGAATGCCACTACCTTCAACAGGCTGCAGGAGAAACATTTAAAGGTTCTTGATAATAGGTGAATCTAGATGTGAGACACTACAAGAAAATTGGTCTGACTTCTAAAAAAAAAAAAGAAAAGACTCAGAAAAAAGGTAGGGTTGGGGGATAGTCTACTCAAGACATGTAACAACTAAATATTATGCACGAAAACCTTATAGATTGTCGTTTATAAAAAAACAGCTACAGGGCTTCCCTGGTGGCGCAGTGGTTGAGAGTCCGCCTGCCGATGCAGGGGACACGGGTTTGTGCCCCGGTCCGGGAAGATCCCACATGCCGCGGAGCGGCTGGGCCCGTGAGCCATGGCCGCTGAGCCTGCGCGTCCGGAGAGAGGCCACAACAGTGAGAGGCCCGCGTACCGCAAAAAAAAAAAAAAAGTTCACCAGAAAGCAACGATCTCCTTCTAGGAGGGAAGGAGAAAAATATAAATATTTTGTCATTCTCTAGTCTAGCACTATCAGATCAGATAGAACTAGATCATCAACCTGCTCCTTTAGGTACACTTTCAGATTTCAGTCTTCATGAAATCATCTCAAATCATAAGTATCAATGAAAAAACAAATACTCAAAAAAGAAATCCACAAGTCAAGATATCAAAATCAACGCTTAAAATTTAAATATATACTAGTTTTTCACCATAGCCCTGAAAGTTCAGCCAAACCTATACCACTGAGAAATCTTTTTTTTTTTTTTTTTTTGCGGTACGCGGGCCTCTCACTGCTGTGGCCTCTCCCGTTGCGGCGCGCAGGCTCAGCGGCCATGGCTCACGGGCGCAGCCGCTCCGCGGCATGTGGGATCCTCCCGGACCGGGGCACGAACCCGCGTCCCCTGCATCGGCAGGCGGACTCTCAACCACTGCACCACCAGGGAAACCCAGGAATCTTCTTTCGATAAAGTTTAAGCTATTACATGTTTTTCTTGGCTGATCTTAAGTACTATGATAACAGAGAATGTGATACTGTGATATAATAAGAAAACATATCGTGGGGTCTTCCTCAAGGGTTCCTCGCTCACAACTCCTAAAATCCTTGTAATTTCCTAAGTGATTAGAGCATATGAGCATCTTTTCTTATAATATTTGGTTTTTATTCCTGGAATAGCTTCAGAAGGATAAAAATAAAAGAAGCTCTTTTGTTATTCATAACAAGCCCCTTTCAACCACACCTGAGTTTATGTTAATGAAGTGACTTTTGGAAAGTCCCTAGAGAACCACTTGATGGGGACTGGTTGCCTGGGGAACAAACCAAGTAATCAGAACTTTCAGCATGCCTACCACCACCCCAACCCCAAATGGGGCCCTGGGGATTTAATTATTCACCAGTGGTCAAGGATTTAATCAATCACGCCTACATAATGAAGCCTCCATAAAAATCCCTAAAGTACAGAATTCAGAGAGCTTCTGGGTTGGTGAACAAGAACACATCCACGTGCTGGGATGGTGGTACACCCCAAAACTCCACAGGGACAGAAGCTCTTGTGCTTGGGACCCTTCTGGACATAGACCTAGCCCTATATATTCTTCATCTGACTGTTCATTTGTATCCTTTAATATATCCTTTGTAATAAACCAGTAATCTAGTAAGTAAACTGTAAATGACTGAACCTGAGGAAGGGGTTGTGGGAACCTTCAATTTGTAGCTGAGTCAGAGGTTGTGGGCAACCTGGGGGACCCAACACTTGCCACTGGCATCTGAAGTGAGGGGCAGTCTTGTGGGACTGAGCCTTTAACCTGTGGGGTCGAAACTGAGTTAAATTGTAGGATACCCAGCTGGTGTCGGAGAATTGACCAGTATGGGGAAAAAACCTGCACATCTCTGGTGTCAGAAGTAATTTGGGAAGTGTTGGGTGTAAGGGGAGTTGTGAATAGAGAGATAAACAGAGTTTTTCCTTTCAGATAGTCTATTTCCTAATATAGTAAGTATTCTTGCTAGAATCCGAACCATTTGAACCATTATAATCCACAATCACTGAAATACACTTGAAAAAGCAAATTCCTTTAAATGACTTTACTTGAAACTTTAATCAACATGACACATATCATAAAGTAAAAAGTCAGCTATTAGCTATAAAGAATTAATTTTTTTTAGAAGTTTCCATATAGGTTAACCTGGATTAGTCTGTATAAAAATTCAGGTAAACCTAATGTTGTCAGATGATCCATTTCATAGGAATATCAACCTAAGATCAAATTCTAGTCACTAAAAAGCTAAAAAACAAGAAGTTAGGAAAATAAAGCTGTTGCCCAGACAAGAACAAAGATAAATACCAATAATAGGGACTTCCCTGGTGGCACAGTGGTTAAGAATCCGCCTGCCAATGCAGGGGACACAGGTTTGAGCCCTGGTCCGGGAAGATCCCACATGCTGCTGAGCAACTAAGCCCGTGCACCACAACTACTGAGCCTACGCTCTAGAGCCCACGGTACAACTACTGAGCCTGCACTCTAGAGCCTGTATGCCACAAGTACTGAAGCCCGTGCGCCTAGAGCCCATGCTCCGCAACAAGAGAAGCCACTGCAATGAGAAGCTCGCACACCACAACAAAGAGTAGCCCCTGCTCGCCGCAACTAGAGAAAGCCTGCATGCAGCAATGAAGACCCAATGAAGCCGAAAATAAATTTATTAAAAAACAATAATAATGAATCAAGTCATAATTTGAGAAAAAAAGCATTTTTCTTTTATCATTAAATCACCTTTAAAACATAAAAATTTATGCTATCCAGTACCACAACACATTTATAATAAGAGTTATAAAAATAGCTACATTTATATAGTACTTAGTATAAGGTAGGTATCGTTCTTTGAGCCTCAACCACATTAACTCTTTTAATCCTCACAACGTGCTAGGAAGCAAGTACTATACTCTCTCCATTGTACAGATGAGGACACTAAAAGCAGAGAGGTTAGATCACTCTAGGTCACACAGCTAGTTAAGGGGCAGATCCAAGATTCACCAGGATCTAGGAAGCCTGGCTCCAGAGTCTGTGCTTTTGGTCACTACAGCTTCACTTCTTCTTATCCCCCTTCTGCAAAAGGGAATAGCACGTGTCAAGGCTCAGAGGCAAAAGAGAACGATGAATTTGAAGTTTGGTAAAGCTGGTTTAGAATAGGGGAGAGCAAGTTAAAGCTGAATGAAAAGAAGGCAGGGCCAGTTCAAACAGGAACAGGTAAGCCACATTAAGGAAACTGGACTTCATCCCAAGCAGAAAAGGATTTTAATCAATCTGTGTTTTTGTGAATAGTTTGGAGGTGAAGAGGGAACAAGGAGACTAACATTAAAAGGCCTTTGCAGTAATTTAAGAGATGACTACAGTCTAAATTAGAATGGTGGCAGAAGAAATAAAAAGTAGATGGAACTGAAAGATAATTAGGAAACAGTATCAACAGAACATGTGGTTAAGAAACAAGAGAAAGTAAAGCAAAAATGATTCTCACTTTTTGACTTGGACAACTGGGTGACAGTGGTGCCATTCACTGAGCTAAAAAGAACAGACTGGGGAAGTTTTTGTAAATTGAAGTTGAGAGGACTTGTTTAAATGGAGATGTCGAAAAGGCATTTGGATAAACCTAGAGCTTAGAAGGAAGATGTGGGCTAGAGACAGAGAGTGAAAAAATTTAGAAATGAAACTCCTGACAATAGCAGAGAGGACAGAAACCTGAAGAACATCATTTAAGGAGAAGAACCTCCACAGTATTAACAGTGTATACTACACTACATGATGCTTAACACTGCTCAGTGGTTTCTAATTATGTTACTTTACTCTGGTCTTCCCAACTAACACAAACGTCACTGAAAGCAAGGACTCCTTCTATTAGGGCTTTGCAACTCCACAGCTTTTAACATATCAATGGCTAGTTGTGGGGTACTTAACCAACTGAGATATGCGAAAGGGATACATGAAATATAATTGACTTTAGGAAGCTCCTTTTTTCAGGGTTCCTCTGATCTTTCAATTTGCCCCAGGCTCTTGCTCCCCTCCACACTTGCTGCACTGATTGCTCTAACTCGGCAAAGAAGTTGTTGGTAATTGATGATGTGGGACTTACACAATGGTTCTGTGGTAGACTCTCTCGTTCTCAACACCTATAAGCAAATCCAGTTGAAATTAAGAGAAAAATGGAAGCGTTCTTATTTAAGATAATACACAGTTTGTTCTATTGCATTTTACTACAACAGTAGAAATTTTTATGTTTTTATATTATACTGTCAAATCACAAAATACTTGTTGTGTTTGGCCCTCAGTCTTTTCCACACTGATTGATCTTCCTGATCTCTCTTTCCTTTATTCTTCTCTACATCAGACAAGGTTGACCTTTCCAGAAATTTTGTGAACACTCTACTCTAGCCTGAGGTCAAAGCTCTCTGCTCTGCATTCACCAAGCACATTTCTGTACTATACACATGACATGCATCATATACCACTTCGTAAGGTAACTTTTCCATAGTACGTGATTTAAAGAGCTTAGATGATGGAATTATACATCTATTATATTGATACTAAGTCACACAGCTAAGAAATTACTTATACCCTCATAGTACCAGTTTTTGCACCTGTTAATTAAGAATAATACTAACATTGCACAATTTTCAAGATAAATGAGATCACATATGTAAAATACCTAGCACAGTGTTATAGTTGAGATATAGTCTTTGCCCTACAGAAGTTCACCAGAGAGTAGAGGAACTAAGTAATGTGCACAGTTACTAAATATAAGGTATTATGTGAAAAAGTGCCTGAATCCCATCATTTAAAATATTTTTATAACCATCAATTTAATCCTATCTTTCTCAAAGAAGTTTAGGTGAGGGAAAGGGACTGCAGGGTGGGAGAAGAGTCCTCTTATGACCTGATATGAGCAATACTTCACATCTTTTATATCACTAATTAGGATAATCTATTGAGATTATCATAGGTCATGAAAAGAAACTAGATGGTTTCCCCGATAAGATCAGGAACAAGGCAAGAATATCTGCTCTCTCTACTCCTGTTCAAAATCATACTGGAAGTCCTAGCCAATACAATAAAATGTGAAAAGGAAATAAAAAGTACACAGATTAAGGAAGAAATAAAGTTGTATTTGTATAACTGTCTGGAGAAAATCCAAAGAACAAGAGAACTCCTGGAACAAATAAACAATGATAGCAAGGTTGCAGGATACAAGGTTAATATACAAAAGCAATTGCTTTCTTATATACCAGCAATGAAAAGTTGGAATTGAAAATTAAATACACAATAATATTTACAATAGCACCCAAAAAAATGAATTACTTAGCTATAAACCTAACAAAACATGTATAAGATCTATACAAGGAAAACTATAAAACTGAAGAATCAAAAAATTTCTAAATAAAGGGAGAGATATTCCATGTACATGACTAAGAAAACCTAATATTGTCAAGATGTAAATTCTTCTTAATTTGATCTATAGATTCAACATAATCCCAATCAAAATCCCAGCCAGTTATTTTGTGGACACTGACAAACTGACACTCAAGTTGATATGGTATAATCACATTGGAAGACAGTTTGGCAGCTTCTTACAAAACTAAACATACTCTTATCATACAATCCAGCAACTGCACTCCTTGATATTTACCAAAATGAACTGAAAACTTCAGTCCCCACAAAAATCTGCACACAAATGTTTATAGCAACTTTATTCATAACTGCCAAAACTTAGAAGCAGCCAAGATATCTTTCAGTAGGTGAATGAATAGATTAACTGTGGTATATCCAGATGGTGTGATATAATTCAACACTAAAAAGAAATGAGCTATCAAGCCATGAAAAGGCATGGAGGAAGCTTAATGCTTATTACTAAGTGAAAAAAGCTAAACTGGGGCTTCCCTGGTGGCGCAGTGGTTGAGAGTCCGCCTGCCGATGCAGGGGACACAGGTTTGTGCCCCGGTCCGGGAAGATCCCACATGCCGTGGAGCGGCTGGGCCCGGGAGCCATGGCCACTGAGCCTGTACATCTGGAGCCTGTGTTCAGCAACGGGAGAGGCCACAACAGTGAGAGGCCCGCGTACAGCAAAAAAAAAAAAAAGCTAAACTGAAAAGGTTACGTACTGTATGATTACAATTATGACATTCTGGAAAGGGAAAACTATATAGACAAAAAAAGATCTGTGCTTGCCAGGGGCTCAAAGGAAGGGAGGCAGGGATAAATGGATGGAGCACAGGTGAGAGACAGGAGGGAAGGGAGCAGGGCAGAACCATTAAAAGAATGACACAGCTGTTGAGGATATGGCAAATACTGGTTAGAACAAACTAGGCCCAAGATGGAGGAAGAATCTACTTCCAGTAGATCCTGAGCTTCATTATATGCTCACTGTAATACAGCCACAGGTGCCATGACAGTTCCAAGGCTGACCCTAAAAGGCCAAAAAGTGGGCAGTGGCCCAATTCCTAGAAATCCCCACCCCTTCTCCAAGATAGTTAGAATATTCTTCCCACTTGTTAGCCTATGAAATTACCCAGTCCATAAAAACTAACCACCCCACAGCACGGGGCCACTGTTGCCTTTGGAGACATCTGCATTGTGCCTATGGAATGTGTATCTCTCTAAATAAACTTGCTTTCACTTTACTATGGCTTGCTCTTGAATTTTGCCCTGCACAAAGCCAAGAACCCACTTGGCTGCCCGTCCCAGGAACTCGCCCAAGACCTGTGACATGACCAACCTCTTGTGCCCCATTCTCCTGCAACAGGGGATATGTTTAGAGCAGTAAAATTATTCTGTATGATACTGTAATGGTGGATACATGTGATTATGCATTTTGTCAAACCCACAGAATATACAACACAAAGAGTGACCCTTAAGGTAAACTGCGGATTTAGTTAATAACAATGAATAATAATGGCTCATCAATTGTAGCAAACATACCACTAAAGCAAGGTGTTAATCATAGGGAGATGGGGGTGGGGAGGATAGGGTTGAGGCAGTAAAAGGGTATATAGGAACTCTCTGTACTTTCCACTCAATTTTTCTGTAAACCTAAAGCTGCTCTAGGGACTTCCCTGGTGGCGCAGTGGTTAAGAATCCGCCTGCCAACGCAGGGGACATGGGTTCAAGCCCTGGTCCGGGAAGATCCCACATGCCGCGGAGCAACTAAGCCCGTGCGCCCCAACTACTGAGCCTGCACTCTAGAGCCTGCGAGCTACAACTACTGAGCCCACGGGCCACAGCTACTGAAGCCCGCGCGCCTAGAGCCTGTGCTCTGCGACAAGAGAAGCCACCACAATGAAAAGCCTGCACACCTCAACAAAGAGTAGGCCCCGCTCGCCAGAACTAGAGAAAGCCCGCGCGCAGCAACAAAGACCCAATGCAGCCAAAATAAATTAATTAATTAAAGAAAGAAAGAAATTACTTCCAATCTATTGTTGGTAAATAGAAAATATCCTCCAACTGGCCAGTGAAAAGACCAAAAGAGGGACTTCCCTGGCGGTCCAGTGGTTCCATGGGCTGGAACTCCATGGAACCACTCCATGCTTCCAATGCAGGGGGGTGCAGGTTCGATCCCTGCTTGGGAAACTAAGATTCCACATGCCGCGTAGCGTGGCCAAAAAATTTTTAAAAAAAGAAAAAAAGAGAGAAAGGAGAAAGGGCGTAGGAGGTAAAATTGCAGCTAATTCAATAAAAAGCCTGAAACTCCTCTAGTTAAGAAGAGCAGCTCCTCTGAATAGAAGGAAAGTGAAAGAAATAGTGAAACTGGGTTGATCGTAAAATGGAGTGATCCTGTGCAGGGCACAGAGTAGAAACTTAATAAATATATACTCCCCTAACTTCACATAGGTGTATATCCTTAATATACAGTATAATATGCAGCCACTTGATATCAATACAAATATAATTTCCAGAAGACATAAGAAAACCATTCCTCTACTTCCCATTCAGAATCTATCTGAAAACTAGCCACGTTATTAACTTTAAGAATACAACACTGTTAGCTGCTATAGGTCTTAAAAAAAAAAAAAAACCTACTCAAGTATCATCTGAAGAAAGTTCATAAATGGTTTCATAAATTCAAAGAAAGTAATATCTGTGATATCTGACACCTAAATGGCAACATATTTGTATTTTTTTTAAAAATCAAAGCAGTATTACCCAGGAAAGTTATGTCATATTATTTTCTGAAAAATAACTCATTAAGAAAGTCTCTATAAAAACATATTTTACAAATGTGTGGGATCTGTCTCTCTACTGAAACAAGAACTAACTTGAGAGAAGAGCATATTAACAAGTTCTGAAGAGAGAGGTAATTAGCATATTGGAAACTCAGATTTTTGGCACATGGGTCTGTCCTCCAGTCATGAGTCATGGACTAGGCTGCCTATTTATTGTGAAGCAATCTTTCAGTAATAGGGGCAGCAAGGAAGAATACAACATGAATAATGACTTGGATAACTTCCGAGGAAGAAATCATAGTGAAATTAGGTCTGAGAAAGTTAGATAGCATATACTATACATTATGCTAATGCTCTTTTCCTTTTACTCTTACTGTTTAGTTAACAGCAGAGAAACTGAAATTTAGTCCTTAGTTCTATTTAAAGTTTTCCATTTTTTATGGATTTTAGTAATACTGAATAAAATTATTCAAGTATTAGCTTGGCTTTACGTTTTGTGAAATGCACCATTATAAATTATTTTGTGATAACATTTGCGAAAACCTCTCACCTGTCACATACCCACCCCAGCACACACACACAATGACACCAGAAGGCAACACTCTGCTTTACCTTCTGCTGAAAAGTCTGCTACCTCCAACGCTTGAGGTCCATACACGAAGCCCTCCTGGAATCTATGAACACAGCAGAGGCAAAAGGCAGAGAAGTTTATGTAGATTTAAAGTTACACTGCCCAAAACATAAAATGCCAAACGCCTATCACAAGTCTACATATCTGCCAAGGATATCAGATTCTGGATTTGACAATGAGTAAATCAACAATATACTGATATCATTCAGAGTTCATTATACATTATGCAGCTAATTACATGAAAAAAACAAAAGTTGAGCCTTAACTAATTTATATTCTCACCAATATAGGTGATTTACACTATCAAAAATGCTAATAACAAATTTTTAAAATCATGTGAGAGAGCCAATACATATATAAGGAATATATAAGAAATTAAGTAGAAAAATATACTTCACATAATGAAGTGTGATAGACTCTACAGCTCAAGGTACATTCTTTCTTAGGACCGGAGACTGCTGGGAATATAGGAGAAAAACAATTAGAAACAGACATGCATAGGGGAAAGGGAAAAGTAGAACTGTAAAGATATTCTAATGCCAAGATTTAATTTAAGTCTGACAGCAATGTTGAAATGAGTCAGATATTACATATGCTAAGCAGTATAGGGGAAATCTACCTTGTTCGAATCATATAAAATATAAGCATGAAACATGAAATGCTTTTCAGAAAACATTCATGTAAAAAAATTAAGAATTTAAGGACTTCCCTGGCAGTCCAGTGGTTAAAACTCTGTGCTCCCAATGCAGGGGGGCAAGCGTTCAATCCCTGGTCAGGGAACTAAGATCCTGCATGCCCCACAGTGCAGCAAAAAAAAAAAAAAAAAAAAAATGAAGAATTTAATCAGGTGTATAGCTGATTCACTTTGTTATAAAGCAGAAACTAACACACCATTGTAAAGCAATTATACTCCAATAAAGATGTTAAAAAAAAAGAATGAGATACAAATAAATTACATTATATAGCAAAAAAAAAAATTTAACCAGGTAAAACATTCAGATCTTAGATTTCATTTCATTCTTTGCTGATGTTGGGCTTAAAGACTACAAAATGCAGCTAGTATATGAGAAAAGGAGTCAGACAAATTTTACTAGCTATTAAATTTAAAAGAGGGAGGCATGCTATCTTTATGTAATATCGAGAAATCCTTAAAAATACCATCAAACAATTAGGAAAGAAAGAACGAAGCATTGTCTTAAAACATGATGATATGTCGGGCTTCCCTGGTGGCGCAGTGGTTGAGAGTCCGCCTGCCGATGCAGGGGAAACGGGTACGTGCCCCGGTCCGGGAAGATCCCACATGCCGCGAAGCTGCTAGGCCCGTGAGCCATGGCCACTGAGCCTGCGCGTCCGGAGCCTGTGCTCCGCAACGGGAGACGCCACAACAGTGAGAGGCCCGCGTACCGCAAAAAAAAAAAAAAAATCCGCCTGCCAATGCAGCGGACTCGGGTTCGAGCCCTGGTCTGGGAAGATCCCACATGCCCGTGCGCCACAACTACGGAGCCTGCACTCTAGAGCCTGCAAGCCACAACTACTGAGCCCACGCACCACAACTACTGAAGCCCTCACACCTAGAGCCCGTGCTCCGCAACAAAGAGAAGCCACCGCAACGAGAAACCCACGCACCACAACGAAGAGTAGCCCCCGCTCACCACAACTAGAGAAAGCCTGCGCTCAGCTATGAGGGTCCAACACAGCCAAAAATAAACTTATTTTAAAAATAGTAATAATCACAGAATGTTATATTTTGCAAAAATTTATATCAGTGCATTTGACATAAATTAACAATTTAATAAAAGTTGTTAACTAAGAAACACAGGGAATATAGAGTGCCAAGCCAAAAAATTTGGGGAGGAAACCCAAAGAAGCAAAGCAAAAGGCTGAGCTGGTCAAAAGAGCCTAGAGTAACAGACAGGGCTAAATGGCAGCCAGCAGGTCACAGTCTCTAAGAGATGGTTGTATCATGTTACTAATTTAGCAGTTTGCCCAGTACTCTCTGCCTTGGATGTATCTTAATTCCCAAAACAACCTTATAGACTACACCCTCCTCTAACACAGTGCTTGTGACATTTTAAGCTAAGGACCTGATACACAGTAACTACTTTCATATTGCATATATTTTTAAAAACCTGAGATAAGATCCCACCTAATAAAACAATAATGGAGCAAAAGCTTATCTAGTATGTATGATGTGCCAGGCACAGTTCTAAAGCTCTACAAGTACTAGCTCACCTGGTCTTTACAACTCTGAGATAAGTTCTGTTATTATCCTCACTTTACAGATGAAAAACTGAGACACAGGGAGCTTAAGAAACTTGCCTAGGGACTCCCCTGGTGGTCCAGTGGGTGAGACTCCACGTTGCCAAAGCAGGGGGCCCGGGTTCGATCCATGGTCAGAGAACTAGTTGCATGCCGCAACTAAGTTCGCATGCCACAACTAAAAGATCCCGCGTGCTGCAACAAAGATCCCGCATGCTGCAACTAAGACCCGGTGCAGCCTAAATAATTAATTAATTAATTTAAAAGGAAAAAAAAAAAACTTGCCTAAACGCACAAAGGCTTAAGTGGCAGACCTGCGATTCAAACCCAGACTGTCTACTTCTAGACCACACTCTTAGTCACTATATCATCCAGACTATGGAATTAAAATCACACATACCAAGCACTTAACTATAGGTAAAAAGTTAAAACAATTAAAAACTGTTCTTAAGTATTCAATCATGTTATATATATTCTTCAGCATTTGCGACATTTCCTTGGAAAATTAAAATTCAAATGATTGTTGTACAAAATATGTTAAAAAATGAGAAACGCTTACAATACAAAACCAAAAGAAAAAATTTAAAAACAAAAAAAGGCCTAAAAAAGACTAAAGAACATATATCCAAATAACATTCAAATAATATTGGTGTTAGAGTAGCAAAATTGAGTGATTCCATTTCCATTTATTAAAACTTGTTGTCATATGATTACACAACTCACTAAGACATTTTTAAACCTTCAAAAAAATTCAACACAATGGATACTACCACATACCAATTAGGATGGCTACTATCAAAAAAAAATTTTTTTTAAGGAAAAAAACAACAAGCGTTGGCAAGGCTGTGGAAAAGTTGGGACCCCTATATACTGTTGGTGAGAATGTAAAATGGTGCAGTTGCTATAGAAAATACTATGGCAGTTCTTCAAAAGATTAATAATAGAATTACTACATTATTCAGCAATTCCACTTCTGGGTATATAGCCAAAGGAGTTCAAAGCAGGGATTCTCAAAGAAATATCTGTACACCCATGTTCACAGCAGCCTTATTCATAACAGCCAAAAGGTGGAAGCCACCCAAGTCTCCATCAATGGATGAATGGATAAACAAAATGTGCTATATACATACAATGGAATAGTATTTAGCCTTGAAAAAGAAGAAAATGCCTGCACATACTACAACATGGCTTAACCTTGAGGACATTACGCTAGATAAAGTAAAGAAGTCCCAAAAGGACAAATACTGACGATTCTTCTTATATGAGGTACCAGAGTCATCAAATTCATAGAGATAAAAAGTAGGATGGTGGTTGCCAGGGGCTGGGAGAAGGGGAAAAATGGGAAGTTATTCTTTAATAGGTACAGGGTATCAGTTTTACAAAATGAAAAGAATTTTGTGAATAGATGGTGGTGATGGTGGCACAAAAACATTAATGTATTCGATGTCGCTGAACTGTACACTTAAAAATGATTAAAATGGTAAATTTTATTTTATGTGTACATATGTTGTCACAATTCTTTAAAAAAGTAATAGGTGTTAAGTGTATAACATACAAAAAGGTATGTATAAAAAAAGATAAAGAAAATTATGTTATTTCATCTTCCAGAAAAAGTACTATAAATCCTTTTTTTTTAATTTATTTCTTTTATTTATTTATTTTTGGCTGCATTGGGTCTTCGTTGCTGTGCACGGGCTTTCTCTAATTGTGGTGAATAGGGGCTACTCTTCATTGCAGTGCGTGGGCTTCTCATTGCAGTGGCTTCTCTTGCTGCAGAGCACGAGCTCTGGGCTCGTGGGCTCTAAAGCGCAGGCTCAGTAGTTGTGGCGCTTGGGCTTAGTTGCTTCACGGCATGTGGAATCTTCCCAGACCAGAGCTCGAACCTGTGTCCCCTGCATTGGCAGGCAGATTCTTAACCACTGCACCACCAGGGAAACCCTATAAATCTCTTTTTAATGTATATTGTTACATGGTTGAAACAAGTATACTATATACTTTTTTTTTTAAAGTAATTATTATCAATGCTATGCTTACCAATGTCAATCCTCCTTAGTACTGAAATATTTAATTTTACTAAACGTTTAATTGGAAAAAAAAATTTTTAACTCAAAAGTTAAAATAATTAAAGCATTAATTTTGCACCAAGAACTTAAAGAGTATAATATCAAAATAATAGTTTAAATTTTCTAGGTTTCCCAGCAGAACAGCTTCTCTACTCAGAGTTACCAAAGAGTTACATTCTTGTATTTTAAGCCTTTCAATCAAATCTCTTTTGTAAGAGATTACACATGTATTATTACTACTTAGGCTATATTGGTCTCCCTACCTCCATTCTCAATCCCTTTTGCAGCAGACATACTGGCAGCCTACCATATACCCATTCTCCCTTTCTTGCTTAGTAACAGACCCTAGTTTTACTCTGGGCAGCATACCCACGTAAGAGTGTACACTTCCTAGCCTTCCTTGCTGCTAGGACTGGTGAATGAGCTAGAAGTGGAAGTCATTGGATGAGACTTCCAGGAAAGCTACTTAAAGGGGATGATTTGGCTGTGTGTCTGTCTGCAACTTGGACATGATGAATGGCACTCCAGCAGTCATTTTGGACCATGAGGTAACAGAATTATGCTAAAGGACAGTGAGGCAGACAGAAGGAACTCAGGTCCTTGATGAACTCAGATCCTAGAGTCACCATACAAAGCTTCAGTGTGAGAAATATACCTCTATCTTGTTGAGACCACTTGTTTTGTATCTAGGTAAACCAGAATCTAATTAAATAACTCACTTTTATGCTGCTATTAGTGATCTTTCTAAAATGTAAATCATAATTATCAAAATCCTTATCTTGCCACATAGGCCCTTCCATGACTTCTTTGGCCTCTGCTTATTTCTGCAGCCTTACCTTAACCTTAAGCTCCAGCCATAAAGAACCACATGTAGGATGGTGACCGCAGTTAACAATACTGTATTGCATGTTTGAAAGTTGCTAAGGGAATAGATCTTAAAAGTTCTCATCACAAGAAAAAAGAATTTTGTAATTACGTATGGTGACATACTAAAAAGAAATAGGGAGAGAATATGTACTCTGCACCCAGGATATGGTGTACTATCTATGCCATTAGGTCAATTTTATTAACTGTGTTACCTAAATTGTCAAAATCCTAAAGATTCCTAACTGTACTGTTGTATCATTTACAATGAAACGTATATTTAAACTTTTACTCTGGAAAAAAAAAGAAAAGAAATTCAAATGTGATTCATTTCAAATCACAAAAATTCTGATATTAAGGAATGTATTAGAAGACATCAGGATTCTAAGCCAGTTGATAATACTTAATTTCCTTAACTATAAAATATCATTTCTCTTCCCAAACAAACCAAGTATCCTGAGTGGATAAATAAATCTTTTTTTTTTTTTTTTCAGTACAACTTTTGAGGTCTTGAGGAGAAAAAGGCAACAGAGAACATTTTCTCTCTTGCAAGACATCCGTACAACAAATATTCATTGAGCATCATATATGTGCCAAGCATTGTACTAGGCAGTTAAATACAGAATAATGAGCTCTTTGAAAAAGCCCCAAGGTACTAAGAGTGTATTTATCCTCATCTACGTGAGATGAGAAAGCTTAGAGGAGATGGCATTTAAATTTTTTTAAAGGGAAAATGAAACTTAAGAAAAAGATTTAATTTTCCATTTTTTATGAGCTCCATTTGTTTTTAGGTAAAATAGGAGGAGCCAGTGTCTTTTTAGTGCCCACTATGTAGCCCTGTACCAGGTTCTTTACACAGGTTCTTTACATTTAATTATCTCAATTAAGCCTCATAAAATTTCTGTGAGATACTTCTTAACCTCATTTTAAAGGCTAAGAAATATAATACATAATTTGTTAAACAGCTAGGATCTGAGCTCAGAAATATCTGCCTCTAACAACTGACACTCATTACACATTAGCTCTTAAAGCTTTAGATATAAACATAAAATATAGGGGCCAAGAGACAGTTATCAATAAATAACTCACCAATTAACTTAGCTTCCATATGCTTCATCACTAACTACAACAGTTTAGCTGGGTATAAGGAAGCCACTTTTTAAATGACGAGGAAAAAACTGACTTTAAAGAGCACAACTGATAGAATCAAAATTCAAACTTTCTGAAGTAAGCTTTAAAGCATAAATAAAAACCAACAGCAAAACTTCAGAATAAATCTTTCTCATTACAATCGTCTTTCATTCCCTCCAGTATTAAGTAGGAGAATACATTGCAGGAGATAACGTCTCTCCTAAATTCTATGTATGTTTTACGATCCCAATCGATGACTCTGAGAGAAAGCCTATTTCTCACCACATAATACTGATATTTACAATAATACCTCAGATGAGTAACTACATCCATTAAAAGTTTAGTAAAAATACTAATAATAATAGAGTCCAAACAAGAAAATAACTCTAGGGAAAAAATTAATTTAATGCTATGACTGTTGTGATTCAACAATCCTTACCCAGATCTTCTCAAGCCTCAAAAGAGATGTATTATTAAAACAGTGCATGTATCCAGGCAACTCTTTATAAGAGGTTCAGGAAAGGATATAACCTAAAACTAAATAAGAAGTCCCCCGAAATGTGGCACAAGACATTTCAGATAGGTAGAATAAAGTGTCCCAACAGTGAGGATGGTTCAATGCAATGGTGAATAACCAAAAAAACTTTAAATTTTCTCCTATGGGAATATTTTAAAATTCAGAAAATTTTATCTATATGAAAGTTCATGTTTAATCCTATCTGAAAACAAAAGAGGTTGGCATCAGCAACCTAAGTCTTTCTCACCCAGGAACAAATGTCTTAGCCCCGTAACCCCCAGCCATTAACCAACCAATCATATTTTAGTCACCTGGTTACTGAGGATCTTTCACTGGGTCCCAGAACTCAGAGTCCACATCAATAATGCCTTGTTATGCATATTTTTACACAACATAGAACAGAGGTTTCACACTGCGAATTTTACAGCCCTGTTCCCCATGGTGAGAAACACAGCAGAACCTGATGAAAGTAAGATCCTACTCAGAGACCCAAATAACCCTTAATTCAGAGTCAAAGAACCTCTGCCAACAACTTGCCCAGGTGCCTCTCCCACCGCACTCTGATCCCAATTCCTCAGAATAAAAATTTAAAGATTCCAACAGGAGGGCTTCCCTGGTGGCACACTGGTTGAGAGTCCACCTGCCGATGCAGGGGACACGAGTTTGTGCCCCAGTCCGGGAAGATCCCACATGCCGTGGAGCGGCTGGGCCCGTGAGCCATGGCCGCTGAGCCTGCGCGTCCGGAGCCTGTGCTCCGCAACGGGAGAGGCCACAGCAGTGAGAGGTCCGCGTACCGCAAAAAAAAAAAAAAAAAAAGATTCCAACAGGAAATTTGTGAAATATAAAAACTAATGCTGGGACTTCCCTGGTGGTGCAGTGGTTAAGAATCCGTCTGCCAACGCAGGGGACACGGGTTCAAGCCCTGGTCCGGGAAGATCCCACATGCCATGGAGCAACTAAGTCTGTGCACCACAACTACTGAGCCTGCACTCTAGAGCCCACAAGCCACAACTACTGAGCCCACGTGCCACAACTACTGAGCCTGTGCTCTAGAGCCCACAAGCCACAACTACTGAGCCTGCGTGCCACAACTACTGAGCCTGTGCCCTAGAGCCCACGAGCCACAACTACTGAGCCTGTGTGCCACAACTACTGAAGCCCGCATGCCTAGGGTCCGTGCTCTGCAACAAGAGAAGCCACCGCAATGAGAAGCCCGCGCACCACAACAAAGAGCAGCCCCTGCTTGCCACGAGAGAAAGCCTGCATGCAGCAACAAAGGCCCAACGCAGCCAAAAATAAATTATTTTTTAAAAACCACTAATGCTACAGTTACACACCAAAACAGAAGCAACTTCTCAAAGGAACCTGCTATCCTCAACTAATTCAAGGGAGAAACACAATTAGTAAGAGAAAAGGACATAACAGTTCTTACCTGTCAAAACAGAATTGAATTCTTACTTTTATATACTACCTGTCTAAATAAACCTGGAAATACAGGAAGAAAATAAGAACAAAGGATACACTTTCCACTCTGTAATTATGCAGTTGGTAAAACTGCTATTCTTCCTTTTATGCCACCTCACTGACCCCACAATTTGGACCCAGGTTCTGGGCAACCCACTCAGCTACCTTCCTGGCCTTTTTCAGAGCTGCAGGAGCGGGCTCTTCACCCCACTCATCCAACTGGTCACTGAATCCCACTTATCTCCTAAATATCTTTTGACCTTCCTCCCAGCTTTGCCCCTTTTCTTTCTTTTTAAAAAATTTTCAATTTATATCGGACTATAATTGATTTACAATGTTGTGTTAGTTTCAGGTGTACAGCAAAGTAATTCAGTTATACATATACATATATCTATTCTTTTCCCATTTACGTTATTACAGAATATTGAGCCGAGTTCCCTGTGCTATACAGGAGGTCCTTGTTGGTTATCTATTTTAAATATAGTAGTGTGTATATGTCAATCCCAAACTCCCAATTTATCCCTCCCCCCCACCCCCGCAACCTTTCCCCTTTGGTAACCATATATTTGTTTTCTAAGTCTGTGAGCCTGTTTCTGTTTTGCAAATAAGTTCATTTGTATCATCTTTTAGATTCCACATATAGGCGATATCACATGGTATTTGTCTTTCTCTGTCTGTCTGACTCACTTCACTTAGTATGATAATCTCCGGGTCCATCCATGTTGCTACAAATGTAGCTTTGCCCCTTTTCTACCCCCACAGCTGCCACTAAGAAACAGGTCCTCCTCATTTCTCACCTGGACCTCTCTAACAGCCTCCTGCTCCACTCTCCTCCCTCTCTGGTCCACTCCACCATCCACACTGCTGCAAAACTGATCATGAAATTCCACTCTGTGAGGTTACACACCCAACTGTTAGCAGTAGTTATCTCTAGTGAATGCCTACATTTCTGGTGTTACTTGTTTGCACTTTATAACAAGCATGTATCCCTTTTACAGTCAGAAAAGAATGTTTACTATTTCCATTTTGGGAACTATTATAATCTATTCCATTTGAAATCTATTACCCCATTTCATCAGGTTAAAGGTCACATTCTTTAGCCAGGCACACGATGATCATGCTCTGCCTTTCTCAGATGTATTTCTAATCTCCATCCCCAGTACTTACCTTAGCCATACTGAATTACCTGCTATTGTGTTTCTTGATAGCCTAATTTTATTTTTTTAACATCTTTATTGGAATATAATTGCTTTACAATGGTGTGTCAGTTTCTGCTGTATAACAAAGTGAATCAGCTATATGTATACATATATCCCCATATCCCCTCCCTCTTGCGTCTCCCTCCCTATCCCACCCCTCTAGGTGGTCACAGAGCACCGAGCTGATCTCCCTGTGCTATGCGGCTGCTTCCCACTAGCTAGCTATTTTACGTTTGGTAGTGTATATATGTCCATGCCATTCTCTCACTTTGTCCCAGCTTACCCTTCCCCCTCCCCATGTCCTCAAGTCCATTCTCTACATCTGCATCTTTATTCCTGTCCTGTCCCTAGGTTCTTCAGAACCATTTATTTTTTTTAGATTCTATATATATGTTAGCATACAGTATTTGTTTTTCTTTCTGACTTACTTCACTCTGTATAACAGACTCTAGGTCCATCGGCCTCACTGCAAATCACTCAATTTCGTTTCTTTTTATGGCTGAGTAATATTCCATTGCATATATGTGCCACATCTTCTTCATCCATTCATCTGTCGATGGACACTTAGGTTGCTTCCATGTCCTGGCTATTGTAAATAGTGCTGCAATGAACATTGTGGTACATGACTCTTTTTGAATCATGGTATTGTCTGGGTATATGCCCAGTAGTGGGATTGCTGGGTCACATGGTAGTTCTATTTGTACTTTTTTAAGGAACCTCCATACTGTTCTCCATAGTGGCTGTATCAATTTACATTCCCACCAGCAGTGCAAGAGTGTTCCCTTTTCTCCACACCCTCTCCAGCATTTATTGTTTCTAGATTTTTTGATGATGGCCATCCTGACGGGTGTGAGATGATATCTCATTGTAGTTTTGATTTGCATTTCTCTAATGATTAGTGATTTTGAGCATCCTTTCATGTGTTTGTTGGCAATCTGTATATCTTCTTTGGAGAAATGTTTATTTAGGTCTTCTGCCCATTTTTGGATTGGGTTGTTTGTTTTTTAGATATTGAGCTGCTTGTAAATTTTGCAGATTAATCCTTTGTCTGTTGCTCCGTTTGCAAATATTTTCTCCCATTCTGAGGGTTGTCTTTCATCTTGTTTATGGTTTCCTTTGCTGTGCAAAAGCTTTTAAGTTTCATTAGGTCCCATTTGTTTATTTTTGTTTTTATTTCCATTTCTCTAGGAGGTGGGTCAAAAAGGATCTTGCTGTGATTTATGTCATAGAGTGTTCTGTCTATGTTTTCTTCTAAGAGTTTGATAGTGTCTGGCCTTACATTTAGGTCTTTAATCCATTTTGAGTTTATTTTTGTGTATGGTGTTAGGAAGTGTTCTAATTTCATTCTTTTTACATGTAGCTGTCCAGTTTTCCCAGCACCACTTACTGAAGAGGCTGTCTTTTCTCCATTGTATATTCTTGCCTTCTTTATCAAAGGTAAGGTGACCATATGTGCGTGGGTTTACCTCTGGGCTTTCTATCGATATCCTAATTTTATACATTTTGCTTCCCCTGTATAGAACACAGAAATGTAACAATAATCTTGAGTCTGTTCCTAATAATCAACCTACCTCCCACTAATAGCTATGTCATTAATCTAAGAAAAATAGACTTATCTCACCTTGCAGCACATTATGTCTAATTGTAGCCCACAGTACCACAATTGTACCAACATACTAAATTCTTTCCTTCTAACCAGGGAGGAACTGGTGTTTTTAAAAGGATAAATTAGGAAGGCACTCTGCATCCATAGCCAAAGAGATGATATAGGAAGAGGCACAATGCAGAGTGCTCAATTTGGGTAGGGGATTGAAGAGTAGAGAAAAATAGGGCAAGTACCCTGGATAAATTTGCAGCACAACTTCTCACTGAGTGGAACAGCTTTATCTGAAGTGTTATAAATTTTCATCAAGTAAAAGCATAATAAAGTTAAATTGGAAAATAGTACGAATATTTATATTACCTTCCCTTCTTTTAGCATGAAAATTTAAAAGTTGGCCACTTTTTCAAAGCACATCATTGGTTTCACCTTCCTTCAGTTTCTTCTACTACGTAAACAAGTACAAACAACCATATGGAAATTACAGAGACTATGTGTAACTTAATGAAATCTCTTCTTCTGATTATAAATTACACACAATTCTCTCTTTCAAACCATGTTAAATACAGAAACAAAACCAAGATCTTTACAACTACAAACCAAACACATGAAAATAAGTCAAAACATTCCTTTCATTTGATTGTGTAACTGGGTAAAATAAAACCAGCAAATTGCATTGCCCAATACAGAGTTCTACCTAAAGAAATAAATCAAGAAAAAGATAGGGCTTCCCTGGTGGCGCAGTGGTTGGGGGTCCGCCTGCCGGTGCAGGGGACACGGGTTTGTGCCCCGGTCCCGGAGGATCCCACATGCCGCGGAGCGGCTGGGCCCGTGAGCCATGGCCGCTGAGCCTGCGCGTCCGGAGCCTGTGCTCCGCAACGGGAGAGGCCACAACAGTGAGAGGCCCGCGTACCGCAAAAAAAAAAAAAAAAGAAAAAGAATCCGCCTGCCAATGCAGGGGACACAGGTTCAAGCCCTGGTCTGGGAAGATCCCACATGCCGCAGAGCAACTAAGCCCGTGTACCACAACTACTAAGCCTGCGCTCTACAGCCCGCGAGCCACAACTACTGAGCCCGTGTGCCACAACTACTGAAGCCCACGCACCTACAGCCCGTGCTCTGCAACGGGAAGCCACTGCAATGAGAAGCCCGCGCACCACAACAAAGAGTAGCCCCTGCTCGCCACAACTAGAGAAAGCCCGCGCACAGCAACGAAGACCCAATGCAGCCAAACATAAATAAATAAATAAATTTATTTTTTTAAAAAAAGATAGGGAAAGAGGGATGGGGACAAGGACAGTTCAACAGGTTACAATGGCTGAGGAGCAAATCTAAGGATTTTCATACTTTTTGTGCTACATTATATAATCTTCATTCTATTAAAAGAACAAAATTACAATGTTCTTACCTGTAATAATGGTATTATGGTTACGCAGGAGAATGTGTTTATTTTTAGGAGAGGCATGCTGAAATATTAAAGGCTATAGTGCCATGATGATTGCAACTTAGTTTCAAGTGGCTCAGAAAATATATATACGTATGTACAAACATATTTACAGACAAAGCAAATATAGCAATCTGTTAACTATTTAATCTGGACCTGAGGATGGCAAACTATACCCCAAGCCAAATCCAGCTGAGCCTGTTTTTGTAAATAAACTTTTACTAGAACACTGCCATGCCCTTTCATTAACCTGTTGTCTACAGCTGCTTTCTCTCTACAACTCCAGAAGTAATAGTTGTAACAGAGACCATATGGCCTCCAAAGCCTAAAATATTTACTGGCCCTTTACATAAGTACAGAAAATATCTGGCCCTTTACGGAAGAAATTTTGCTAACTCCTATGTAGACAGTGGATATATAGGTGATCATAGAACCAAGTCTTTAAGCTTTTCTGTATGTTTGAATTTTTTTACAATAAAAAGTTGGAAATACGTACACTTTTATACACAAGTCTTTTGATTTCTTCAGAATACAGACAAATACAGAAACAGATCATTGAAAAAGAGAGCTTGCACACAATCATAATACTGGTATGATACTAAAAAGAGTTATGCAGTTTTTAGTGCAAAAGGAACAACCTTTTAGGACAGCAATTTGGAGATATCTAATTTTAAACACTCCTACCCTATACCTATCCTACAAAAATACACAAGTGTGACAAGATTAGTAGCAGTGCTTGTTATCTGTCAGACCCTTCACATGTCACGCAATCCTCACAACAACCCTATGAGGTAAGTAAGGACCACTATTCTCCCCATTTTACATACGAGGAAACTAAGACATAGAGTTAATTTGCCCAAGTCACACAGCTAATGGTATCACTGGGATTATGAATTCAGATAAAACTTCAAAGCTCAATCGTAATCACCATACAACACTGCCTGTTGAAAAAAAGGACAAAGGAAGTAAATGCAAAATAACCAAAAGATGAATACATAGAACCAATACACAATGCAGACATTCAACCTCCCTGGTAATAAAATAATAATAATATAAATGAAAGCAAAATATCATCTGCCTGTCAGCTTAGATAAGCAGAAAAAATCTAATGTGGGCAAGAGTAAGAAGAAAGAAGCAGCACCGTGCCCTTTTGATAGACGTGTAAGTAAAGTCAACCTACTTGGAGAAAAGAGTGTGGCAATATGTTCCTAAATTCTAAATAGGCATATCCTGTGATCCAACAATTCTGCTTCTAAGAATTTATTCTACAGGGATAATCAGACAAGTGGGCAAACATAATAAGCATTATTTTCTACAGTAAAACAAAAATAAAAGCCCAGAAACAACATAAATGTTTATTAATAATAGAAAAATACAGACAATGGAATACCATAAAGCAGTTCAAAATCATTATATAAATCTCTTACTAACAGAAAGATACCAACATATAGCATTTAGATATTTAAAAAGAACTGATTAAAACCACATACGGAGGATGATCCTACTTCTGTAATTTTTTTTTAAAGGTGAGTATGTTTGTTTGTATACAGACCACAAATGGATGAAAAGATGTCAGGAAGGAAATGCACCAAAATATTAAGTAATTATCTCTAGATGGTGGGATTTTGAGTGAAAGTTTCTTACTTCCTCCCTTATTTCTTTCCTTATTATCTAATTACTTTTGCACATTGTATAACTTTTCTAATTATTTTTAAAAACCAATTTTAAATATTTGCTTTTTACAGCTCAATAATTACTATTTCCTTATTTATAACATGCAGTGTATATTAAGGAGTTCAGAACAATTTGTTAAGGACTTAATGACACTCTAGAAATAAAGAGATACTAAATAGCCAATGATCACCAAAATTTCATGTTAAAAAATTAATGGTAATAGGATTAACACTTTTTTTTTTCTTTTTTGGCCTCTCACTGTTGTGGCCTCTCCTGTTGCGAAGCACAGGCTCCGGACGCGCAGGCTCAGCGGCCATGGCTCACGGGCCCAGCCGCTCCACGCCATGTGGGATCCTCCCGGACCGGGGCACGAACCCATGTCCCCTGCATCGGCAGGCGGACTCTCAACCACTGCGCCACCAGGGAAGCCTCATATATTTTTGATAGTATAAAAGTATCATCTCCTTTATTCCTCACAACTCATTCCCCATTTTTACATACTTCTCTTTTCAGACCCTAATCCTTTCCAGTTCTTCCCAAGGTATTAAAAACACTTTTTATTCACGTTTAGAATTTATCTTGCCCAAACACCTCCAGATCTCTGAGTTTATTATTTCTTTTACCTCTACACTATGTATTTACCACTCATCCTACTATACTAAAAATCACTTCTCTGTCTGGCTCACTCTTCATCCTTCAAAACTCAGCTCTCATAGGCTTTCCCTGCTCTTGGAAGCTTTCCAAATCACCCGCACAGTCCTGGGTCAGTTCAGTGTCCCTCCTGGTTACCCCCACAGCATCCTGTGCACACCTGTAAAACAGAATTTATAGCCCTGTATTGTAATCTATTTCATTCTCTCACTAGATTGTAAGAAAAGGAACTGTCTTCTATCCTTACACTCCTAATTCCTGCACAGGGTTATTCAGTAAGAGTCAAATAAATGAGTGAATGATATTGCTTATTATCTTTTTTCACTGTATATTTTTAATTTAGCCCAATATACTATAAATCCTTAAAGGATGGAACTTTGTTACATGTGTCTTTGCTTTAAAAAAAATTTTAATTGGAAAAAAAAATACTATCAGACCTAAATGTAAGACCTAAAACTACAGAACTCTTAGAAGAAAACAAAAAAGTAAATCTTTGCAACCTTAGATCAAGTAGCAGTTTCCTAGTACAAGCAACAAAAGAAAAAAAGACATAAAGTGGACATCATTAAAATTAAAACCTTTTGCGCTTCAAAGGACACCATCAAGAAAGTGAAAAGGCAATCCACAAAATGAGAGAAAATATTTGCAAATCATAAATCAGATAAGGGCCTAGCATCCAGAATATATAAAGAACTCTTACAACTCAACAACAACAAAGAATAAAAAGACAGCCCAATTAAAAAAATGGGAAAGGGATTTGAACAGACATTTCTCCAAAGACTATACACAAATGGCCAAAAAGCACGTGAAAAGATGCTCAATATCATTAGTTATTAGGGAAATACAAATCAAAACCACAATGAGATACCATTTCATACTCACTAGGATGGCTAAAATAGAAAAGACAGACAATACCAAATGCTAACAAAGGAATTGGAACCCTCACACATTGCATTTCGTAATGTAAGATGGTACAGCGGCTTTGCAAAACAGTCTGGTAGTTCATCAAAAGGTTAAATATAGAGTTAACATACAACATACCTAACTACCTTAGGTTCCACTCTTAGCAATTCCACTCTTAGGTATATGCCCAACAATTTAAAACATATGGTCAAAAAAACATTCTACATAAATGTTCATAGCAGCATTATTTACAACAGCCAAAAAGTGGAAGCAACCCAAATAACCATCAACTGATGAATGCATAAACAAAATATGGTATATCCACACAATGGGATAATCTTCGGCCACTTACAAGACTGAGGTACTCATACATTCTACAACATGAATGAACTCTGAAAACATTATGCTAAGTGAAAGAAGTCAGAAATAAATCACATACAGTATGATTTCAATTATATGAAATGTCCAGATTAGACAAATCCATAGAGAGAGAAGTAGATTAATGGTTGCCAGGAGCTAGGAGAATGGGGAAATAGGGAATATTGCTAATGGGTAAAGGGCTTCTTTTGGGGGTGATGAAATGTTCTAAAATTAGATACTGATAATGATTACACAACTCTGTGAATATACTAAAACCACTAGGTTGTCAAAAAATAAATTAAAAGCCTCTGCTATGATGGACCTAAATAAATATTTTACTGACGAAAAATACAGTAACTTATCAATCAATCAATCAGTATATTATTAGAAAGTTTATGGAAAAGTGCACACTGACAACTGACAATAAATAATTTGCCTTCATCAATCTCTTCAATAATCATCATGGATGCTCCATAGGCAAATAGTTCTCATTACATTTATATTAGACATCTTGTTACAGATAAGAATGTTGGGGTAGGAATTAGAAAAGGACACCAATATATTAGAAACTGAAACATACTATGTGATCTTAAGGGAGTTATTTAGTGTTTCTGGACTTCTTTTAAGGCAAGCGATTTAACAAGATATAAGATTCCATCTTTTTTTTTTTTTTGACCGTGCAACATGTGGGATCTTAGTTCCCTGACCAGGGCTTGAACCTGCGCCCCTGCACTGGAAGCACAGAGTCTTAACTGCAATCACTACCTTTAAGTACATCTGGAAAGAGATTTTTAATTAAATTATGTTCTTAAAACACCAACTTTATGCAGATCAATATAGTAATACTAGGCAATACTAGGAAACACCAGTTCACTTTGAAGCTCCTAATCATAATCTCCACTTTAAAGTCAAATATTGTTGAGCATAGTTTGATTTATGTACTCTCTCTTTTCACTTTACATTTTTCACTTTAGAAATTCCCTCTCTCAGGGACTTCCCTGGTGGCGCAGTGGTTAAGAATCCACCTGCCAATGCAGGGAACACGGGTTCAAGCCCTGGTGTGGGAAGATCCCACATGCCACAGAGCAACTAAGCCCGTGTGCCACAATTACTGAGCCTACGAGCCACAACTACCGAAGCCTGCAGGCCTAGAGCCTGTGCTCCGCAACAAATAGAAGCCACCACAATGAGAAGCCCACACACTGCAACGAAGAGTAGCCCCTGCTCTCACAACTAGAGAAAGCCCATGCATAGCAACAAAGACCCAATGCAGCCAAAAATAAATAAATTAATTAATTAATTATTTTTTAAAAAAGAAATTCCCTCTCTCAGAAAAACAAAGTTTTAACTAAATATCTGTTGATCACGGTGCTACATGTAATAATAAAAAGTTACAACCTAAGCATCAATCAACAAAGTAAACTGGTTAAACAAATAATGGCACATGTATACGGAGAAAGTCATTAAAAACATAGAACAGTGACTTTCTGAGGAAAGAAGGTCAGAAAACAGACTTTTAACCCAAACCCTCAAGAGTAACTGCATATAATTGATGCTACTATTGATGGAAGGTTTGTATATGGGAATGGTATAGATTTTCTTGAAAAGAAAACCACTGCTGAAAAAGAACATTTCATGAATTGAGACAATATCCATTACATATTGTTAAACAGAAAACACAAGTTACCAAAAATCATGTAGAATATGATCACATTCTTGAGAAAATAAAAGCATATATTTGCTCAGAAAAACATGTATAAAAATATATACTACACCATTCATAGTGTTCATCTATGAATTATTTGAATCCTTTTGCTTATCTTTTTTTCCAGCTTTGAGAATTATATAAATTTAAGGTGTACAATGTGATGATTTATGTGTATATACTGCTGATTATCACAACAGGGTAGTTAACACATCCATCATCTCACAGTTAACAATTTGTGTGTGTGTACTTATCTTTGTTTAATTTTTCTTAAACATGTTCTATTTATAAGAAGAAAATTTTAATTAAAAAAAATAAGACTCTCCTCTTTCATTTATTTTCTTTATTTTGAAGGCTTAAAGTAAAATAGCCCATCATGGAATCCATTTTCCTTTCCTAATATAATAAAGTTTCTTATAACAATTAATTGTAGATGGGGAAAAAAAATTCTATCTTCCTACTGAACCTAATAAGGTTAATCCTCATTTTCAAAACTACAAGGTGACTATAATTTTTGCTCAATACCTACCCTTTCTTTTTATTTGCTAATTTAAGCCTCAGGGAAATTTACTGAGGAAACCCCCTTATATTTTTGGAGAAAAAATAAACCAATACTTTGGTGGGGACTTTTATACTCCTCATAGCAACCACATGAGATGGTAATTTATCATCATATAAATTTTACAGGTGGAGAAACTGAGATTGAGATATATTTTCCCAAAATACCACAGCTAGAGAGTATTAGCCCAGATTTGAAATAAGAGTTTCCAGTTCCAAGGTTTCCTTATACCACAAGTGTATCTTTATATTTTTATCTTTAATTGAGAATCAGAAGTAAAAATCCCTCTCTGAGAAAAGAAAATTCAAGTGGTTCTTTAAGAAGGAATAAACTTTATTTAAATCATTTGAACCCAAAAGTACTTTGTTTATTTAAAGGCCTTTGTGACTGGAAAATGTCTTTCTGATAAAGGCACTGAATTTACAACTTCAATAAACTGGACCAAAAAGCTTAGTCAGTTGGTGTGGAGCAAGGGTCACATGTAAAATTTAATATGTCTAACTCCTGTTCTCTTACAAGCACCAAATTTCTCTGTTGTGTTTTCCTTTCATTTGTACAAAACAGATAAGGAGCCCCATAATGCAATATGGCTTTATTTAAAAGCCCATCTTTACCCATCTAAATTTTAAACCTTTATATTTACATGGATTTAAAGGTCTACAAAATTTGTATTGATTAATTATGTAAAGTCTTTACATAGTGTGAGAGACAGTGATACTTCATTAACTGTATTTATCATTAAGCACTTTGGTAATAAGGCCCAAAATAGAGTCACTTATGCTAAGCCCCACACTAACAAACCTTGACTTAATTACAATTTTGCCCCCCCCAACCCAGAAATGGAATCTTAAAATGAGTCAATCAGGAATCACCTGATCGGCACTAGTTAGGTAATCTGCCTGAGAGACCCCTGCCATCCCCTAAAGGAAAGCGACCTTGCCATAACCAATCTGCTTATGTGCCTAGTATAACGTCCTTGTTCCTGCTGCCTTCTGCTTATAAAAGTCTTTCATTTTGTACAGCTCCTTAGAGCTCCTTTCTGTCAAGATTGAATGCTGTCCAATTCATGAACCATTGAATAAATCCAATAAGATTTTTTAAATATACTCAGTTGAATTTTGTTTTTAAACAAGTTTGGTGGCAGTGACGGGATCCAAAGGAGACTTCTGATGACTTCGTGGATGAGAAACACAGGCATTGGTACTGTGAATCCTTTGAGTTCTGTGTCTTTCCAAGAGCCATCGGTAAGCTCCTCTTGGTTCTGAGCTCTTTTCTCTGTGTTGAGCTCCCAATCTAACTGGCTTCCCAGTCCAAGGCTTAGAGGGTCAGCTTGAGCTGCCAGACAGTTCCACCTGGAACCCGAGTCCCTAGCCCTTGGTTAGTCCACAGTGCCCATTTGTTGGGATCTACTGGTTCAGTCCAAAATTCTACTTTAGGAACTACCGACAGTTGCACTTAGAAACATCTAAGGCCTTCTCTTGGCAAGTCCACAATACCATCTCTTTGGTTACTGCTGGTGTCCACAGTTCCATTTCCTTGGTTACTGTTGGGTTCTGTTACTATGCACATGAGGTAAAGGAATAATAGATCTACTGTGAATGGGAATCTCAGAAGCCAAAGTGACAATACTGATGGGTACAGGTCAGGTACTTAAAAGTTGTCAGAGTACTCACTGCTCTAAGACACCCATGCTAGAATAAGTTGGTCATGGAACAGGTTAGATTTAACACTAGGTCACCCACCAACCTCAAGAAAATTTCTGTGCAACAAGATACACTGTAAAACATCACAAAATCCCCAACCAAGCAGCACATCCCTATTAGGTATTAATTTGCTCCGAGAGACCCAAAGTATAGGTAAAGAAATAGGATCCTCAAGTTTCAAAGGATTGAGCACATCACCTTCTGATACAACTGCTTATTTTAATTCTAAGAACTATGGTCCTGGAAGCTGTTGATATCTATAAAAATGGCAAAATCTTACTAAGACAACCTAGAATTATAATGGTCATTAAGGGGAACATTCCAACTAAACAAGATCAATCATTTAAAAAGTGCAGGGGCTTCCCTGGTGGCGCAGTGGTTGAGAGTTCGCCTGCCGATGCAGAGGACACGAGTTCGTGCCCCAGTCTGGGAAGATCCCACATGCCGCGGAGCGGCTGGGCCCGTGAGCCATGGCCGCACTAAGCCTGCGCGTCTGGAGCCTGTGCTCCGCAACAGGAGAGGCCACAACGGTGAGAGGCCCGCGTACAGAAAAAAAAAAAAAAAAAAAAAAAAGTGCAGTTGAAAGCAAGGACTCCAAAGCAAACAAACAGAATGGGATACCTATTTTAATTAACATGCAGAAGCTTCCAAAAGGCTTCAAGATTCTAAAATAGCTTGGGACTTCCCTGATGGTCCAGTGGCTAAGACTCCACACTCCCAATGCAGGAAGCCCTGGGTTCAATCCCTGGTCAGGGAACTAGATCCCACATGCTGCAACTAAGGAGCTTGCAGGCCACAACTAAAAAATCCCGTGTGCTGCAACTAAAGATCCTGCAGGCCACAACTAAGACCCAATGCAGCCAAATAAACAAATACATAAATGAATATTTTAAAATAAATAAGTAAAATAGCTTCATTGAAAGACTTATAGTAAAATGCTAATGAAAAATTAAAGACACAAGAGGTACCTAAAACAAGACTACAAGACCTACGTGACTCCTACTACTCCCCTCTATCCTACTTTACTTGAGCACTCATTCTACTAATCCTCTGTCTGAATCATCTTTCCACTCTGAAGAGACTACAAGACCATAAACAAAAGTCTCCCAATTAGTGGCCTTACAGACACCCCCATATTTACCCTCAAAGGTGGGCCCCCATGTGGGCGTCTCTCAGGGTTGACAAGATTCTGGGGGATTTTCTGGTTATTCCCTTAAACAACCAATGGGAAACTAAAATTAAAATTAATGGAAAATCTTGCCAAACTCTGGTAGATACCAAAGGTACACTCTCTACTTTAACCCCCACTCTGAAGTCTGCAGATGGGATCCTGGGAAAATCGTCAGAACCTGGCAAAGGATGAGAATCTTATCAGAGTCAGCTCTCCTGAATATATGCTTGTAGTGCCAGAGAGAGAAAGGTAAAATTTCATGTTGTCCCTTCCTTTCCAAATCCACACCCGCTGGTTATTAATCCTTTCTCTCCTAGAGACACCTATTGCCTTCTTGTGTGTCTCTTTTTTGTCCTGAGAATTGTCTAAGTCTTTCTTTCTTTCTTCCGGGTATCTTTGAGAGTGACTCAGGCTCTTGAAAAGGTAGTATATTTTGCACCCTCTTTGGAGATGCCTCTTGAGTCCAAGGGGTTGTCCAACACTGCCAGGAATATTTACTGTTAGTCCCAATTGAAACCTGATAAGATATTTGAAAGGATTTTTTTAAAGTAGCTCTGGGTCAGAAGTTGGCCAAATTGAAAGCGATATTCAAAGCCTGACAGGAACTTTCTTTTAGGCCTTCTCCCCTAAGCTGAAATGAAAGGAAACTATGTCCCCAGAGTGGGGAAAACTACTCCAAAGACAAATAGGTCTAGATCTAGAACACAGGAATCTTTTGATTTCTATCTTAGTCGAAGATCTTCTCCCTGACATAAAGAAGCAAATTGAAAATAATGCAGTCAGATGGGAGGGTCAGCCCTTTGAAGTCATTTTGGTTGCAACTCAATTCTTCAAGGAATTAAAAATAACTGTCCTCATCTTATAAATGCAGCTCTAGAAGAAATTCAAAACCTACCTATCCTTTTTAACCAATCCCAAAACCTCCCCTATTCATCTCAAAAGGTTTATAGGTATTATTAACATTCTGGCCTTAGGAAACAAAAGTCCTTCTAGGAGGAACTTTCATTCTTTCTCTGTGCCTTCAAGATATAAATGTTCTGCTTGGTCTTCCCTAGAAACTGAAGGCCCTATCTTTGAAATGCGAACTTCAGGGAGGTAGTTCTTATCAGAAGGAAAGAAAAAAAGGGGGTGAAATGTTATCTGGAAACTAGGCGAATGAAAAATCCTAAATGTCTTCTCCACAAATATTAGTGAAAAGTTTAAGCATCTGAGCAGGTAACCTTAACTTATTCCATCTGCCAGAAACACAATTTGGACCCAACTGTTCTTTTATAATCTACTGATTTTTGCATTATCATACCTATCTCATAGCTAAAATGTTGGAATGGAAGCTACAAGATCTCTTTGCAGTCTGAATGTTTATGAATGTCCACGCATGTATGTTATAGATGGGTGATATTTTCCTACCCTCAGATGATATTGCCAGAATTAATTTGTAAAAAGCTCTATTTAATTGGCTTAAAAACAAACAAGTGCTATGTAAATCAAGTATGCGTTCAGAAATTTAAAAACCCACTTTTTTCAAGTTCATGTGATCTAGAATAAATCTTTAGTAAATAAAAGCCAGTGTAAGTTTGTTGGTTTAATTAAAATAGGCAAGTCCTTAGAGTTATCAACATTAAATATAAAACTTACTCTACAAAAAAAAAAAAAAAAAACTTACTCTACAAAGGTGTACCAAAAGTCAAGCTCGTGTTATGTTACAGAATTTGTCAGCAAAAAAGGTAACTTAAGATGATAGTTAGCTGTTAATGTCTCATGAAATTCTCATGGGTAATCTAAACTTAATTGTTAAGAACAAGTGACATAAATAGATGTAAGTTTGTAAATAAACTTCAAAAATAATTGTGCTTTATGGTATATGTACTTAAAAATAGTTTCCAAAATCTTTTCAAGTAACTAACACATTGTAAAGCAACTATACTTCAATAAAAATTAATAAAAATAAATAAATAAAAATCTCTTTGGTTACTTGAAACCTTAAAGATATACTGAGATAAGTTAAATGACGGATATTCATTGAATAGCTAGACCATTTCCAAATAAGATAAAATACTAAAACATTAGTTATTGAACATAGGTTTACCAAATTTAGGCTTCCTTTCATAGAGGAACTAAAAATATTTGGGTCTTTTATTAAAAATATTTTGTGTTACATTGCAAAATTTAATATGAGGAGGAATATGCTTAAGAAATTATGAAATGTATTCATAAATTTGCTAGTAACAGTTCACAATTGTTTACTTCTTAATTTTCACTGGAAATCAGGTTTTTAAGCATTAAAAATTCTAATATAAGTAATTAAAATGACTAGAAATAATAAGGGAAACATCTCTGTATGCAAGGAAAGTAGGATGTGTGTTTTCAAAAAGAAAATGTATGAGAAAAGGAGATGTATTTTGGTTAAAAGAAGGTAATGTCCTAAAGTATAGATGGTTATTTCAGAATGGGAAAGAAAAGAAAAAGGGACAAATTATGGACACAAAAATTTGAGGAGAGAGGGAGACAGACAAAGAGAGAGAACAGGAATCTTGTGTGGTCAAACTGGCTAAAAATTGAATTATTATTATAACAGTTTAAAAAATAAGCTTTAATACCTATACTGTACTTATATAAAATGAAAACTTAATTTTCTTTCATCTGCTAAAAAGAGAAAGCTTCATTGGACTAATGGTCTGCTCTTGATAAGCTATTGTGAAAGGTTTCCATTTTTAAGTAATCTACCTAGAAAGTAACAATTTTGTGTTTTAACAAAATAATTTCCTGTGCTTCGTGTTATCTTTATCACCAGGTCTTTGATTACTTGAAAAAACCTAGTTTTCTCAATATTAAAGTTTTGCTCAGAACTATGTAGTCTTCTGTATTTGCCTTTGAAATCCTTAATTGTCACTTTGGTTAAATGGATAATTAATTATTGTTTCATAATGATCTGTGATCTTTTTTAGTCAAGTGTTCAAAACCTTTTGATATTTTGACAAACTTCCCAATATTGAATTCTAAATGAAGTCTTTTTGACCTCCAACTAACTTTGGGATTTTCCAGAGGGCCCCTGGATCATCTCAAAAAAATGTGTTCTCTCTCCTCATAAAAAGAGAGATATTAAACTAGTTAGGCTTATTTGAAATGTTAAATTACATGGGAAGCATTGTCAAGTAAGAAGTAATGCTAAACTCTGTATCAAGATAAGCATTCTAGAAATTGTATGAAATTCCTAGAAACCTGATATGCCCTGGTAGAATATTATTAGTCGTAAGATTATAATTCTAGTTATAATCTTAAAATGTTTTGTGTCACAGAAATAACCAAATTTCCTTGTCAATAATGAACTCTCGGGCTTCCCTGGTGGCGCAGTGGTTGAGAGTCCGCCTGCCGATGCAGGGGACACGGGTTCGTGCCCCAGTCCGGGAAGATCCCACATGCCGCGGAGCGGCTAGGCCCGTGAGCCATGGGCGCTGAGCCTGCGCGTCCGGAGCCTGTGCTCGGCCGCAGCAGGCAGAGGCCCGCGTACCGCAAAAAAAAAAAAAAAAAAATAATGAACTCTCATCGGATCTTTAGCAATGGACATTTTTAAGTCTTTTGTCATTTATAGACAGTTATTGTTTTACTCTGATGCTTTTGCAAAAGTGAGACTCACGGAAAGGACACTACCAAGAACTCTTTACCACTGACACCACTGTAAATTATAAGGTGTCAAACCTTAGGTACATATTTTACAACTGAAGAAGGTTCCACCTGACACCTTGTCCTGTGCAAATGCTGGAGGCTTTGAAATCAAAATGACTAGGGAACGAAGTAGCCAACATCTATGTAGACTGCTTCCTCCT
Organism: Delphinapterus leucas; assembly: GCF_059928025.1. Classification (NCBI taxonomy): domain Eukaryota; kingdom Metazoa; phylum Chordata; class Mammalia; order Artiodactyla; family Monodontidae; genus Delphinapterus; species Delphinapterus leucas. Next base: position 48,253,085 of record NC_143140.1, read on the forward strand.
AAAATGTCAGATCAGGAAAGTTTCTTTCCATTCCTCCTTCCCTCTCTGACCATCCTTTTCCTAATTCTTACACCATGAAGGTATTTATGATTCTTTTGTACACTTCTTACCATGCTCTGGCCTGGAAATAAAATGCCATTGTCTACATACCCCAGGCCACTGCAATCCAACTTCCAAATGACTGTTGAATTTGCCATGATTCTGGTGATCCTATAGTTCCGCCTGTCACAAAATTCTCCCTGATGTCCAATGCCTCACTTTCTTGGAACAAATTCAGTCCCCCTCTATCATGTCATACTCCCTAAATTTGGGGGTTTATTTCCCTGTCTCTGGTTAAACCCCCCCTTTGTAAAGAGCCTAAATACAGGGAAACCTGTATTTAGGCTCTTTACAAAGAAAGGGACACAAGGGAAGGTAACCAGAATAAAAATGCCTGTGTGGTCTACAGAAACCTTAAATTTTAAATTACCAGGAGGCATTCATGATTCAAGTTCGCTTCCTTTGGCAGATTCCTCCTCCCTTGGCTAGGGAGTAAGTGCAAATGAGGCTATGATCAAGAACCTCTCCTTAACTGTTAAAGATACTGCAAAAACTACTGCTAAAGCAACAGCGGCCCAACAAAAATCTCTAGACTCTGGCCAGGTTGTTCCTGATAACAGGATAACCCTTGATTATCTTTTAACTGAGGAAGGAGGTATCTATGACATGGCCAAACACCACTTACTGGACTTGGATTGACACTTCTGGGAAAATTGAGACCCAGCTACATAAGATCACTAAACAAGCCAGTTGTCTTAAGAAAGTTACTTATTTAACAGAGTCTTTCTTTGACTTATTTGATTCTGATTGGTTTGGGTCTTGGGGACCATGGGTCTGAAGTACACTCCAGATATTGGGAATTATCCTGCTTATATAAATAACTATAGTAGTCTCCCTGGAACACTGTATTCTCTCAAAAGTTTTAAATACGTGTTTGCAGCCACTACCAGCAAGTAAATGATCTCCTAAGACCAGAATGTCAGAAAAGGAACAAAGAGGGAATTCCCTGGTGGTCCAGTGGTTAGGACTCCGCACTTTCACTGCTGAGGGCCTGGGTTCAATCCCTGGTGAGGGAACTAAGATCCCACAAGCCGCAAGGCACGGCCAAGGAAAAAGAAAAGTGTTAGTCTTTGCTAACTGACATTTCTAATGGTCCCTTTCCCCTTTCAGCGATCCCTTATACTAGTGCATCTGCCTATCCTGACTGACCTCTGTTGTGCCCTTCTTGAGAGCTGTTTGAGTAAGAACATTTTTAAAGAATTTTAACCAGCTTTTACAAATTTAGGAAAGTGTAAACCAGAGATTTTGTTTCAATCCTTCCAACTATATTATAAACACAGGGGCCTCAAATTTGCAGCTAGCACAGCATCAGACACAAAGTAGAATTCAATAAGTTATTATATTGATTATAATTCCTACACATTGATAAGTAAAATATAATTTCTCTATGAATGAAAACAGAAAATGTTCCCATTGTCTTGGTCTAGCACTCAGATTATAAGAAAAATAAGAAGGAAAAGCTAAAAATAGCAAAAAGAACCAAAAAATCACTGAAGAACTGCTTATAATGGTGAAACATCAGAAACAACCTAAATATAAATAGGGAATTTATTTTTAAAACAATGCCTTGTTGAATTCAGGCAGACTCCTGAATCCAGTTCATGCTGAATAAAGGAATAGCAACCCCAACTGAAGACCAAATTGGTAATCTAGAAAATTAAATAAAAGAAATCGTCCAGAATGGAGATGGGAAGGAGTTGAAAATTTTGAGAATGAATTTGAGACAGGGAATATAGTACATAAAAAGGTCAACATTTCTTAATAAGCATACCTGAAGAAGAGAACAAAAGAGGTAACAGAAGAAGAACTAAATAACAGGAGATAAAAATTGCCCTAAACCAAAGACAAAAGAAAGGGGCCACTTAAAAGATCCATAAGAAACCGGCAGGATTGGAAATGGGAAGTGAAGGCATGAAGGTAGGAGGAATGCTACTAAAGCTACTGAATACCACCTTTTAACTTCTGAAGTTGAAGTTATGTTCATAGATCATCTATTCAAAAAATAAATAATGTGTAAAAGACACAAGAAACAAAGCTAGATAAATGAAGGGGGGAAGAAAAAAAAGACTTACACTTTCAAGACAGACTTCGGTGAAACTTTAGAATGCACGGATCAAGCGAAAACTCCTAAGAGTTCCACAGAGGAAAAAAACAAGTTTCCAGAAAGAAACTTCCAATGAGCAACAAGAAATGCCAGAAGCCATGAAGCAATAGTTTTGGGTTCTGAGAAAAAAAATATTCTTAATATAGAATTCTATATTCAGCCAACTATCAATCAAGTATGAGGACAAAAAACACTATCAGACATGCAAGAACTCAGAAAATCTACACATCCTATATGAAAAAGCTACTTAAAAAGATATCCTCAACTAACCAACAACAAAAAAAGAATCCAAGTAAAACCAACCATGGGATATAAAGAAATCTGCTAGCTGAGTATGACCCAGAAGACTTGAAAAAAGGGCAAAATAAAGAAGATCCATTGGGCATTAATACCTGGAGGACTGTTTCAAGCAGCACCTATTTGGTACACAAGCCTACATTTCCTTCTCTATGGGTCTCAATATACTAATTCATTCAGCAATAAATAATTTCATAATCATAATATTTTAAAGCTGCTGAATGGCTTCCAGTGTTCACTTTTTTAAATCAACCCATAGACAAAAAGCAATGGATAAACTAGAAAGCTATAAAAATTATACTTTAAAAAAAAAAAAATTATACTTTAAAAATCAGGAGATAGAGAAAAAGAACAGGAAAAAAATTTGTTACTTTCCTTAACATTCACACGAGGAAGACCACAGATAATATCTGAATTGACAAACCAAGAAAAAGAAATTTAAGTTTATAGCTTAAAGTCATAAAAGTAATCACCACCAAAAAAATTTAAATAACAAAGATAAAAAATTTGAAGGTTGAGATGGGAAAACAGAAAACAGGGGATAGTGAAATCTCTCAAAATTGCTCAGCTTTTCTAATGGAAAGTCAACAGAAACTGCCTAAAGTTGATAAATCAAGACAGAATTATACGTATGCTACTTAAAGTTATAATGGTAAGCAGCAGCAAAACTTAAAACGGAAACAGTTAACACTGGTTATCTCTGAGAAGTGAAGGGGGCTTGGGAGTGGGCAGTGAGAAGGAAGTACTGTTGGAGTTTTTTAATCATGTGCAACTATTATTTGATAAATTTTTATTTATTTATTTATTTTTGGCTGCATTGGGTCTTCATTGCTGCATGCGGGCTTTCTCTAGTTGTGGCGAGCAGGGGCTACTCTTCATTGCAGTGGCTTCTCTTGTGGCGGAGCACGGGTTCTGGGAGCACAGGCTTCAGCAGTTGTGGCACGACAGCTCGGTAGTTGTGGCTCGCGGGTTCTAGAGTACAGGCTCATTAGTTGTAGCGCACGGACTTAGTTGCTCTGCAGCATGTGGGCTCTTCCCAGACCAGGGATCGAACCCATGTCCCCTGCCTTGGCAGATGGATTTTTAACCACTGCACCACCAGGGAAGTCCAATTTGATAAATATTAATAGCATAAAAATAAAAATATTTCCACTTTGATACAAATATACTATAAAGATGAAAAGATTGCTGAGAACTTAGTTAATAGAACTTTGGATTTCTAAATTACACAAGCTCAAATTACATATAAATTTCCAGAAGAAAGGAAGGTCACAAACAGTTTTATAATTTGCACCAAAACCCAAAACAATAGGATTCACTCAGGTTTAAGTCACTCTTAAAATGCAAATATAATTAGGGACTTCCCTGGTGGCGCAGTGGTTAAGAATCCACCTGCCAATACAGGGGACATGGGTTCGATCCCTGGTCCAGGAAGATCCCACATGCCGGGGAGCAAATAAGCCCATGTGCCACAACTACTGAGCGTGCGCTCTAAAACCCGCGAACTACAACTACTAAGCCCGCATGTCACAACTGAAGCCTGCACGCCTAGAGCTCATGCTCTGCAACAAGAGAAGTCACCGCAGTGTGAAGCCCACGCATCACAAGGAAGAGTAGCCCCCGCTTGCTGCAACTAGAGAAAGCCTGCACGCAGCAACAAAGACCCAATGCAGCCAAAAATAAGTTACTTAATTAATTTTTTTTAAATGCAAATATAATTGTAAAAGGGAAAGGGGAAAAGGAAACTAACTTTTGTAAAAAGCAACAATAGTTTGTGCCTCAAACTGCTTAGGTCTCTCACCAATGAGCTTATTTAACAATCATAACTAAAATAACTTTTCTACAGAAAGATGCAACTAACCCACCTATGAAGTGAAAGTTTTACCTTATTTTTCCAGCAGCCATACACTTACCTTTCTGTCCAAATGTAAATATCTACAGATATCTGCAAAAGTTTGCCATGACAGGGCTTTGGTCTGTGATCACAGAACAAAACAAAGTTAGCTGGCCTACCTGGTAATTAAATCCATATGCTGATCACGTTCATCTTAGTAACTGAGATCAACCACAAAGTCTCATTGAAATAATATTTTTAAATAGAAAATACACAAGTTCAAAGCCTCTGTAAGGAGGGTATATTTTTCCTTTAGAAAGGCTGACTCAATTAGAAATTAAAAGTATTTTATAAGGACATAAATTATTTGAGGACTTTACAGGTTATTTCTCTTTGACCCATCACCCACTTCTGTATAAGAACTCACACCCTCAATAAAAAACTACTGCTGCACACTTGTATCTTGAATTACATCCTGTCCTCTCTCCCGAGATTCTTTTATCCTGCACAATGCATGCTCAAAATGGCTATTACAGGAAGTGTTGCACTATCAGCTATTTATAAATGGACAAAAATCTTTAAATAGCTCTGTTAGCTACCTCTTTATGGTTCTAGACCTTAAAAACTACCTGTTTTCAAAGACATAGTCATGCTGGTAATTCAAAATGTTCAAAGTGTCCTTTTATTTTGGAATCCAAAGCTGCACTAAATTATATAGTCACAATATCACAAGATAACAAACAAGCTGATCTTTAAAAACACATTAGTCGAACACTCTTAGTCTAATCATTTACCACCAAGAAAATTCCAAATTGCAATATATTGCCTTCAAGCCTTCTATATTGATGTCTAATCCACACTACACTACTTCAGAATTTTGCAAAAGACACAATTTAACATCACATATTAACTTTTTATCCAGTATATCCAGTTCAAAAATATAGTACACAAAAGTAAAAATTCTTAATTCATCAATATTGATATCCATTGTACTGAAAAAAAAGAACCCTTTCCATTGATCTACTTTTTTCCTATCTAAAACTGACATGTCTTTCCCATGCTGCTAAAACAGTAACTTGCATTTCCTATGCAAACTAATAATTTAGAACTCATTTTGTATGTATTAATAATTATTATTTTTAAAGCCTTAACATTTCTCTTCCTTATTCTCAGCCCTCCTGTCTCCAGTCTTTAGAGATTTATATCGGATACATCACCATATTTGCAGATCATTTCAAGGCATTGCTTCCAAAAGTAAGCAGCTTTTAGAAACTTAACTTACAGCGATAATAATATGCACAAAATACTGTACCTACTAAGGATATTCACCACAGTGTACTTGCAAAAGACTGGAGACAGCCTAAATGTCCATGAAGAGGGATAGTTAAATGTATGTAAGTCAATACAATGTAATATAATGAAACTATTATAAGGAACTAGGCATCTCTGTACATAAGATATGTAATGATCTTCAAGGTTATATACAAAGTTAAAAAATATACAGCAGGAACAGTACAGCACCCTACCATTTATCATTAAACACACACACCTCCGAGAAAATCTCTCTAAAAAGGAAAACCAAGAATGGTTGCCTCTAGAAAGGGAAAAGGGTGACTGGGAAAGGGAAGGCTTACAGTACGTTGTATAATCTTTTTTTTTTTTTTTTTTTTGCCATTGAAGAATTTATTGAAGCATCAGAATACTCGGAACAAACACATTGAATGTATCACAAATTGCAGATTTGGCAAAACATGGAGGGTGGCAACCAGATTATATAAGCTTTTTTATGCACACACATTTACTACTTACTAAACACATATGCTCTTTTTGTAAAATGAAATACTTTTTTTTGAATAGTAATCAAATATCCTTGATAGATTCCATTCACAAATTGACAGCTTTTCAGTTCAAGTATTAGTTTGCTTTATCAAACTACTTCAGCCTCAAATTTTCTATTACTTGAAAGAAAAAATACAAACTTTCCTATTTCATTTGTCCACACCATCAGTTATACATTTTTATTAAAAGGTCACTTCATGGATTTACGAATTGTGTTGCTAAGCCACTTGTTCCAAAAAACTCTAAACCTGAGAAGTCCAATATCACAGCTACTAGCCAGTTTCTCGGTCACACTAACTGCATTTCTTGAGCCACACGTGGCTAGTGGCTGCCATACTGGACAGCACAGATGCATTTTCATCATTGCAGAAAGTCCTACTGGACATCACTGCACTAGGCTAAGGGCTGGCAAACTAAAGCCTGTGAGCCAAATACAGCCCACCACCTTTTTTTTTTTTTTTCCTCCTGGAACACATTCTAATTTGTATTCATTTATACATTGTCTGTGGATACTTTGGCACTACTATGACAGATTCAAGTAATTGTGACAGAGATGGTAGGTATGGCCCACAAAACCTGAAATATTTCGTTTCTGCCTCTTTACAGAAAAAGTTTGTCAGCCAGTGCTCTAGACAATCAGATTTCATTGAAAAGAACATTCCCCTGGGCTCCAAAAACAAAGTTCTGAAGGCTTGCAGTGCATAAAGAACTAATTAAACAAGCTGATGTCCACTTGATTTACTAAGTGATAAAAGTACTTAGGTTTTTTTTAACATGAGTCCATAATACCAGAAAATTTCCTAAAATATGTTTGAATGCTGACGTTTTCTAAGCATCTCTATAACATCGCTAGTAAAAGCACACAGAAGACAGATTACTACAGTCTAGCAATTTTAGAAGAACTGGCCTAAGAAGAAAAAAAAGTGCTTAATAATTCAAAAAATTACCCGTGTTACTTATCAAACTATTACAAGAAATGTATCAACTGTCTTGAAAAGCAGCACATTATTTCTTACAGAAAAAATTACACTAGACCTAGTTAATGTTACCTAAATATTTACATTGAACTGCGTATCTCATGTAGCATCCCCATATTTCAGGCTTTCAAAACAATTACTGAAAACACCAGTTAAGTATGTCTACCAGAACAAATATATATATGTTTTCCAATTTAGGGCAATTTTTTTTTTAATACAATTTTTGAGTGTGCTTACATACCCAACCCTGTACAAGTTGCTGGAAACAGGATGATGATGATCCATTTGTAGTTAACAGTTTATGGAGCAGACTAGTATCACAGTGATATTACACACATAAGAACAAGAGGGGCAGAAGCACAGATAATGAGTACACTGGGTAACTAAGGGAAGACTTCTAGAAGAAAAGCTATTTGAATTGGGTATTGAAGTAGGAGCAGGACTTTCCCAGGTTTGTGGGAGGGGGAAGGAAGAAAGGAATGGCAGAGCAACACCATTCTGGTTTGAGTGCAGAAAAAGAAAATGAGACATGAAAAGGACTTAGCAAATCCTAGGAAAAAAATGAGCAGTTGAATGCTACAGAAGCATATGGCTTGAACACACTGGGAAAAAAGGAGGGAGGTGGTGGCAGGCGTAAAGGCTGTAAAGACTAAAGACTTTAAGATCCAAATGCAAATGGCTTTACACGCCAAACTAGGGAATTAAGATCTGATGTAACCATATGAGCCACAGAGAATATACAGCTTTACAAGAAGAGATATGACATGATTGATTTTATTTTGTTAACACTGGCAGCAACTTGGATCTTGGACTACAGTGAGGGAAGACTAATGGCAGAGACCAATTTGGCTATTATGCAAATCAGAGATGATGGCCGAAAGTAATGAGACTGAAGATGAAGAGAAGCCAGATAAACAGAAGCAACTGCATGTGGTAGAATCTCCAGGCCTGAACTCCTACGTTTTTAAAATGCCCCTGATATGGGATACTTTCCCTTTTCCATATTTTTCGGTACAGATGTAGTACCCTTTGCATGGAAGAAGTTTATACAATAAGATTGTCAAAAGTGGAAGCAATGTGGTCTTTTTTGTTTTTTTTCCCAAGGTATTAGGAGGGAAAACACATTAGGAAATACAAGAGCTCAAGAGTCAAGAGATCTGGATTACAGGCTTGTCTTTGCCAAGACTATGGGCATGACAACCTCTAAAAGCTCTGGTTTTCTAATTTGTAAAAAGAAGAAATTAGACTAGATGATCTGAAACTCTTGAAAGCTCTAAAATACTATGATCACAGTGATACATCTTTAATCTTTGGGAGGTCTCCAAAAAAATGCAAATACAATTATCTATTCTAACTACAAACAAAATGTGAAAAACCCGTTAAAAACATACTACATTTATTGTGAAGGATTCATGACAGACATTAAAACATGTAGTTACCAACTACTTCTCATCTGAAACCCTAAGGCAAAACTGAAACTCAGTAAGATAACTCTGTCAGCCATTTCACTTTCAATTACTATATTTCAAAATAACTCCAAAAAGCAGCATTCTTTTATTGGAGTGGTTCAAAAGACTAAATGAATGTCTGCAAAGTTGAATGGTAGTATTGTTGGGTACAACAGTGTTCAGACATAACACTAGTCTATGGAATCATGTTTGCCTGAACCTCTTATTCACAAAAGAACTTTTTAACAATATTCCTTTATCAATCAAAACAAGAAGTGTTTCAAACTTGATAAATATGGTCTTGAGATTTGTAACCATACTGTTATGTGACTTTTTCCTAATGTTGAAAACTGGATTACAAATTCTTGCTCATAAAAAGTCTAGAAATATTCTAAACTGGTTTCTCTTCAAGAATAACTTCTAAGCCTGATTTTTTATTTAAAAAAAAAAAGGATAGCTGGGTCAAAAGACCCCCTTCCTTCAAAACAAAAAGATGGAACAAATAACATTGCTATTAAAGGTGAAAAACCCAGATGTAAATCTTGCATTTCCAGTCCATTATAAATTTATGTAGCATAATTAATACAGCCTAAGTTAAAGTCATATTTCAAGGGAAACAATATTCTAAGGTTCTGTGAACTCTAGTATTAAACTATAAGCAGAGGCTTTTCTAATGATGTTTTATGTTACATTACTTCTTCCAGTGTTTCTTCTAGAGACCTGAACAATTTGGGGATTATATGCTACATTACATACACCAGAATAGTTCCTCTTTAAGGTACTCACGTGATTTCTCTCTTGCTCCCTAAAATAGCATTATACATCTGAGTTAACCAAAATAAATTCTGGAAAGAGCTACACTGTAATTTACTATGATCTGAGTGTAAAATCCTTTACTATGCGAATCTGTATCAGTTTAGAACCATCACTAAAAACTTTCTGTTCTTTCAAATCACCGGTATCAATGAACATAAAACTAATCCTGCTACCAACCCACAAGAGACGTGGGTGTTTACTATAAAGCCTTAAATCTCAACTAGACTCTTGGTCCAAGAAAAAAAAACTTTATACTGATTTTTCTTATTAGTGATTTAAAGTAATGCTTTCAGATCCTGAAAGTTTTTTTTAAAAGCATATATTTTGAAGATATACAAACTGATCTTACTCTACTAAAGAAGCTTTATTAATTCTAATTAAACAAATTTCACTCAAGAAGGAAGTGTATTCAAATCAAGAATTTTGTTAGAGGGGAAAATATTCAAAGAACAAATATAAGCGGGAATTAAATTATCTGTTCTTTGTTGTAGCCCGTGCTATCCAAATACAATTCAGAAGCAGAATTTAGCTTTTCTTAAAAGCTGCTTGCTTAAAAAAAAAAAAAAAAAAACTTTTTTTAAAAACAGAATTAAAATACATTTTTAAAATTCCAGTCCAAATATATTATAAAGTTAGCATGAGGAGTATGAAAAACACCGCCTCTGATTTGTTTTGTAATGCCAGTGCCGAAATAGGAAAGCTAGATGTGCTTTCTCCAAATATATCTGATAAGATTCCCACAGGAACACCAATATAACAAGTAGAGTGTATATTCCAAAGACAAAACACAAGTTAATTATAGTACTTCACATTGCAAGACATTCATCCAAGGACACCTGGCAATTAACTAAGGAATTATGAGAAAAGTTTACAAACAACTGAGTACTATGGGGTCCGTTCACTTACAAGAAGAGAAAAAATTATTTGCAATAATAATAATCCTTTACACTTGTAAAGTACCTTGTAGTTTTCACCATGCGCGCGCACGCGCGCGCGCACACATACACAAATCCCCCTACCTACTTTGGTCCTAGAGTTCATCAATCAACCCAGAGAGTGTGCAGAACGATAAGCAGCACTTCAGGTCTTACTAATATCACTGTGGCTGATATTCAATTCATTCAGAAACGTTTCGCTACGATCCTAAAAACTCATCCACATAGTTTGATCGTCTTTAAAGTTTAAGCGGGATACGCAGATGTTCCCGGGCTCCCTAACTCTGGGGAAGGGGAACTCTTGCCAGGATGGGCCCTGAGGTGACGAATAGTTTTAACCCACCCTTCGCAGGCAGAGAACTGGTTCCACCTGTCCTGGATTACGAGCCGTGTGCCCTCCAGTACGAAGAATAGGCATTCTCAATACAACGTCCAGCTCTCCTTCTCCTATGAGAACAATCAGTAAGGGCTTCCTAAGGGGTTCCTACGATTCTCCCTTAACTCCCAGGAAGACAAAGGTTCAGGCCCAGCTCTGTGTTACTCGAATTCCGTTCTGGATAATCTAGGTGCCCCATAAACCTCAGCACGCAGTCATTTGGCAGAGGATGGAGGGGAGGACCTAAGAATACCCAAGGTGCGGGGAAAGGAGCTACCAGGGCAAACTCTGAAGTTCTGCGAGCAAAACGCGGTTAATCTCTCAGAAGGTCCTACATTCGAGGGAAGGTGCGGAACTGAGAACGTGAGAAATCGAAATCGGATGCAGGCGAAGCGGCGTGGAGAAGTGGCCGGGTATACGACTGGGACTGAGGGACTGCGCGGAGGGGCCATCGGGTTGGCTGGCCCCAAGGGCGAAGGTGCCCAACAGCTCAGATCCGTGAGGCTGGCGAGGATCCAGACGCACGGCCGGCCGACGGACTCCTCGGCTAGGTTTCAAACCGCCGCCCCCGGGAGGCGCTCAGCCCATTGGAAGTTCCACCACGACCGTCACCAGCCCAAGGCCGGAGCGGCAACTCCTCGGCGGAGCTCTCCCAGCCCTCCGCGTCTCCCCTGGAGACCAGACACCCACAAACTCCACCTCCCACCGAGGTCCCAACTCGAGTCCCGCCGCCAGCTCCATGCACGCGGAGGGCGCCCCGCAGGACCGGACCTACGCCCCCCGACCGGGCTGCGCCGTGGGAGTTCAAGGGGTGCGACGGGCCCGCGCGGGGGGCGAGCAGAACCCACGTCCCTCAGAGTCTGCCCCGGGACGCGGCCCCGCGACCACCTCCGCCTCGCCCCCCGGGCACGGCCCGACCCGGCTCCGACCCACCCATCCCGCGCGGTCGCGGGCAGAGCTAGGACCCGAGCAAGCCTACTCCCCCCGCCCCTGCTCTTACCCATCTTTTCGCCTCGCCTTGTAGACGTGCCCGTAGGTGCCGCGTCCCACTTTGCACCCTTCGTACTCAAACAAATCCTCCACCCGCTCCCGCTCCGCCGCCAGCTTCGCCTTGAAATCATAATCCATTGTCTGCTTTCCCCATAGAGGCACCGGAACGCGGGGGCCGCCGCCGCTCAGTCCCTCCTCCTCCTCCCCCCGCGACCGCCGCTCCACTTCTCGGGCCACCTCTCGGGCGCGCGCGCGCGCCGCCCGCCGCCCTGCAATCCGCCTTCAGCAAGGGACTCCTCGGCGGCCGCGGCAACCACCTCCTCCACCTCCTCCTCCTCCGCGGCAGCGGCGGCGGCAGCTCCCGCAGGAACCCCCAGTCCCGCCTCCCCCCTTCATTTCCTTGTTTTGGAACCTGGTGGGCCGCGCCGCGGCTTCCTCGAGCTCATTAACGAACCAGCCCGCCCGCCCCGAGATCGCGGAGACTCCTGGGAAATGTAGTTCCTCGGGCCTCAGGAATGGCTTGAGTTTTGAGGCTGAAGGAAATACAACTCCCAGGCTGCCGTGGGCCACTACAGCCCCACCTTCACAAGGCGTGCACGCCTGCGCACTGAGACCGCCCTCCCTCAGGTAGCGTTGGACTACCACCAGCTCTTGTTAAGGTAGAAAGCGCAAAGTTGTGCTGTGCTTTCTGCGAGTTTGTGGGAGCTGGTGGAAAGAAGGCGCTTGTTCTGGTGCAAGGAAGGTACTCTATTATAATTGCCCCCGTGCGAGAAGGAGAGTGGAAAGTGTTTAACAAGCGCCCTTGCCCAGGAACTTTGCCCCAGTGGTTTACGAGGGAAGGACTGTGGTTAGGGCAGTTGTACTGAAGATTGTTGTTTGTTTTTTTGTAGCAATTGTCCCGCCTCTTACCCCGCCCCCATCCAACCGCTCATTGGCGGAGAAGAGAGAATGACGTCCTCGTTGGTGCGTGGGTATCCCCAGGCTTTGGCTTCTTTCCGACTCTTGATTGGTAATTGGATGTGCTAGGCTCTTCCTGATAGGATAATCTTTTTTCTTTACGATGCAAAAACCGTATTTCAAAAGCTGAACATTCAGCGGTTTCCTACTTCTAGCATCGGCCAGAGAACATGTAACTTCTGCGCCCTAGTCAGCCAATCATCCTTTTCTTGGCGCTCTAGTCATGGTCTCCTCTTACCGTATGTGATTACCACAGCCAAGCTTTTGGCCATCTGTCTAAGGACAATTAAGGTGCCTGCGGAACGCAGCGTTTTGAAAACAATCATTTGGGTTGGATTGTAAAGGGATTTTTACGGTTTATGCATAATGGTGTCGTTGTCCTAGAATGTTTAAGAAAGTCTCCTTTATCAAGGTGAACGTTGATTCATTATTGCATGCATAAAACGTAGCAAATGTTTGGGATGCAATCTTAAACATGGTTGGTGCTAGGATGGGACTTACACACCACATTCAGTGGGAGCATAGAGCAGGAAATAGTCAATTCTACCTGAAGTGGTAAGGAAAGTTAATAGTAGTGACCCGCCTGCTAGGTTTTGGAAGAAACCTGGAAAACTAGAGAGAGGCGTGGAGGTGGGGTGGGGGGAATTGTTTACTTACTACAACAATGTTTCCTGGGAAATTTCCTCAGATCTTGAAGTAAATCATGAAGTATCTGAGTTTCTGTTATTTCCAAGCACTATGATAAGTGCTGGAGATACCAGATGAAAATTGGTCTTTTCCATCAGGGACTAACATGTATTGAAAAAATAAACATGCAAACAAATTAAAAACTATGTGGGTACAAAGAGCAATAGTAGAATAGGAGGACTTCCAGAAGAGTCAGGGTAGGCATCATTAAGGGGGTAGTTTTCAGCCAAAATTTAAATAATCTTATTTGAAGGACAAGTGGGGAAGTAGCAAAGAATTATTTCTGGCAGAATGGCATGTGTATATATCATTGACAGAACCTGATATATTCTGACAAATGCAAATAGCTTGAACATTACAGATTAAGACAGGAAAAGATGATGGCTAAGAAGAGACTGGAGAGATAAGCAGAGGTCAGAATATGAAGACCTATATATATCAAGCAGAAGCTTTAGATTTCCTCATTCTATAGGCAATAAAAAGCCATTGAAGACTTTTGAGCCAAGAAGTAATCAATATTGTATATTCAAAAAAAAAAATACTTCTGGACTTCCCTGGTGGCACAGTGGTTAAGAATCCACCCGTCAATGCAGGGGACGCGGGTTCAATCCCTGGTCCAGGAAGATACCACATGCCGCGGAGCAACTAAGCATGTGTGCCACAACTACTGAGCATGCATGCCACAACTATGAAGCCTGCGCACCTAGAGCCCGTGCTCTGCAACAAGAGAAGCCACCGCAGTGAGAAGCCTGCGCACCACAAGGAAGAGTAGTCCCCACTCGCCGCAACTAGAGAAAGCCCGCGCACCCCAACAAAGAGCGATGCAGCCAAAAATAAATAGAATTAAATCTTTAAAAAAAAAAAGAGGTTGACCACACTGTTGTTACCAAGGATGGGGGAAACAGACATTCTCCTGCATTGCCAGTGGAAGTATATATTCACAAAATATGTACCAATACATACATTAGATTTTGGTTTGGCAATATCTATCAAAATTACATAACAGTATCCTACAATTATACTCCTTGTGGCGGATGCTCTGATAAGCCTTCCTAGACACACACCCCTTCAGGACTAAAGGATGTACTATTCCCCCAAGCTGCTGGGAGTGCTGCCGCAGCCTTCACCTCTCAGCCCTCTTCAGGAATTGCCTTGTCTAAAGAGCCACCTCATCTCACCTCACCTCACCATTTTCCTGGAACACCCTACATCCAATGACTGATTAATGCAGGGATATAAAGGCCCAGACCTCTCACCCCACTTCAGGACAACTCTGATCCTATCTTCAGAACTCCCTGTTGGGCTGACTCAGGCCGTCACTGAGAATGCATTGCAGACCAACTTCTCAATCTCCCCCATCCTGCTTTCTTCCTTTTCCTTCCACAAGATTGATCCCATCAACATTCTGTAATAAACTGATTACATGTTAATCTCCATATCAAGGTCTGCTTCCCCAAGAGCCCAGTTTGTGGAATTCCCCATGTGTGCAATATGATACAACTTAAGGTTATTCATTGAGCATTGTTTCTACTAGGAAAGGACTGGGAAACAACAAAAGTGTTCATTAGAAAAGGACTGGATAAATAAATTATGGCATATGCACCAATGGATTATTATGCAACCCTAAAAATAATTCAAAAGCTATGAAATATGCCTCTCAACTCTCCTCCTTGCAAGAAAGCCCCAGTTGCTAAGCTCTGGATCTACCACTGCATTTGCAATGAGGCCACAGTCCCCAACGGTTGCTCCTAGCCTATGACTGACCATAGCAGGATACTATGCTGGGAGTGCTGCATAGGCAGGTCCATTCCTGCAAGATGCAGAGTTCCTCTGACAGGTGAGTTGAGCTTAAGGACCCCCCGGCATAAGCCTGTCTGACACTTCCTTCGAACTCTGTTGCAGTCTGAGTCACTGCCTACCCAACCCTCCTTCCTTCCCTCTCTCCTTCACAGGGGCAGATTAGCCTCACAATCTGACAGCTCCTTCAGCTCCACCCCCCCCCCACCCCCACCCCCCCCCACCCCCCCCCCCCCCCCCCCCGTTCTCTTCCTCACAGGCATTTCCTCCAATAAGTGTCTTACAGGTCTAATCCCATCTTGGCATCTACTTTTCAGAAGACCTGATCAATGAGGAAATTGTTTAAGTATTGAAATGGAAAGACCTCCAAGATATCAATATATTTTTAAGTGAAAAAAAAAGCAAGAATCAGGAGAGTGTCCATAATATGCTAACATTTTTATACAAAAGAAAAAATACATACTTTCTTGTGTATGCATGACTTATCTGTAAAAGGACCACAAGAAACTGTTTGCTCAGGGAAGGAAAACTGTGCTTGAGAATCAGAGGTAGGAGGGAGAATTTGTACTGTATACCTTTCTGAATTCTGATCCATGAAATACTGCCTTTTCAAAAGGTAAGTAAATAAAATTTAAATGAAAAAAAATAGAAACTTGGCTAAAAAGGAAGGAGAAAGATAGATAGGATTGTGGCTACCATGGTCAAGGGAGGTTCAGAGTTTTGTTATTAGTTTGTGTTTAATAAGGGGAAGGAACTTTTCATATATATATTTTCTATTGGAATATATTTGCTTTACAGTGTTGTGTTAGTTTCTGCTGTACAGCAAAGTGAATCAGCTATATGTATACATATATCCCCTCTTTTATGGATTTCCTTCCCATATAGGTCACAACAGAGCATTGAGGAGAGTTCCCTGTGCTATACAGTCAGTTCTCATTAGTTATCTATTTTATACATAGTAGTGTATATATATCAATCCCAATCTCCCAATCCATACCACCCTCCCTCCCCCCTTGGTATCCATACATTTGTTCTCTACATCTGTGTCTCTATTTCCACTTTGCAAATAAGTTCATCTATACCATTTTTCTAGATTCCACATATAAGCGTTAATATACGATATTTGTTTTTCTCTTTCTGACTTACTTCACTCTGTATAACAGTCTCTAGGTCCATCCACATCTCTGCAAATGGCACAATTTCATTCCATTTTATGGCTGAGTAATATTCCATTGTATATATTTACCACATCTTCTTTATCCATTCCTCTGTTGATGGACATTAAGGTTGCTTCCATGTCCTGGCTATTGTAAATAGTGCTGCAATGAACATTGTGGTACATGACTCTTTTTGAATTATGGTTTTCTCCAGGTATATGCCCAGGAGTGGGATTGCTGGATCATATGGTAGTTCTCTTTTTAGTTTTTTAAGGAATCTCCATACTGTACTCCATAGTGGCTGTATCAATTTACATTCCCACCAACAGTGCAAGAGGGTTCCCTTTTCTCCACACCCTCTCCAGCATTTATTGTTTGTAGATTTTTTGATGATGGCCATTCTGACCAGTGTGAGGTGATACTCATTATAGGAACTTTTCATATATTGAAGGAAAAGAGCTGGTGGAAAAAGAAAAGGTGAAACCAATACTCTTCAGTACAGTGTTCAATAAATTACATGAGATATTGAACACTTTGTTAAAATAGGCTTTGCGTTAGATGATTTTGCCCAACTCTAGGCAAATGTAAGTGTTCTGAGCATATTTAAGGTAGGCCAGGCTAAGCTATGACGTTCAGTAGGATAGGTGTATTAAACACATTTTCAACTTAACAAGATTTTCCACTTAACGATGGGCTTAACGGGACATAACCCCATCGTAAATCAAGGAAGATCCGTAATAACTTTTCATTTCTATTTGACATGGGAAGCATGATCAAATGCAGAGAAAAAAAGCGGTGGCAGTAAGGGCAGGGGGCTTGAAGAAGGAATGATGATTTTGGCAAGTAAGTGGAGTGAGAATGAGAGCTAACATTTACTGAATCCTAGGCATTTTATATAAGCTAGCTAAATATGTAATCCTTACAACCACCATGGGAGGAAGGTATGCATTATCTCCATTTTACAGATAAAAATACTGAGGCTCCAGGAGGATAGTTTGTGGAGTCAGTCAATGATAGGATTTAATACCCAGTCTCTAAGACAATAGAGAACAAAGACTGCACTGCCAAGTATCAGTGTCATTTATCAAGATCAAAGTATCCCAATGAGACATTTATCCTTTTGTCGCACTCTATTTTATATGTTAAAATTACCGCCTCTGCTTTTTTTTCTTCATATTTGGTTGATATCAGTCACTAGTTCCCCTTTCTCAGTGCATGGAAGAGTCATAGAGCTTATGAAATACAGAAAATTTATAGTTGCCACTGCCACTGAGATGTTCATTGTCTCAGTATGTATAAGAGGCCTTCCTTGCCTTTGTTCTTTCCACTCAACCAGCAACAGTTCTCTGGCCAATCAGATTTTACATGTAAATACCTGTTATGCTTCTGGGAGGCATATTCATTTTACTTAAACATTGGTTTAAAGTCTGAGAACAAAGATCCTTTTAATAAGGATGGTCTAAGCTTAAAGGCTGTTGGAGAAACAGATTCTGGTCTCTTCAGTACAGAGTCAATGTCAGGGAAGCTGAAGAAGAGGAATGGGAGGCAATGGGACTAAGAATCAGACCTCTCTCCCTACTGGATGAGGATGCAGGCCAGACTAAGGGAGGGATACCCACCTGCTGCTGATAGGGTGTAGGAAGAGGTTGATGCCTGTGTCAGTTTCCTAGTGCTGTTGTAACAAATTACCATAAACTGAGTGTCTTAAAACAAAAGAAATTTATTCTCTCACAGTTCTGGAGGCCAGAAGTCTGAAATCAAGATGTACAGAGGGTTGGTTCCTTCTACGGGCCCAAAGGGAAAATGTGTTCCATGCCTCTCCATTAGATTCTGGTGGTTGCTGGTAAGCCTTGACATTCCTTGGCTTGTGGCAGCATAACTCCAATATCTGGCTCTATCTTCACATGGCCTTCTTTCATCTATGTCTGTGTCCAAATCCCCCTCTTCCTAAAAGGACATCAGTCATATTGGATTTAGGCCCCAACCTAATCCAGTATGTCCTTGTTGTAACTTGTATGCATCTACAAAGACCTTATTCCCAAATAAGATCACACTCAGATTCCAGGTGGACATGAATTTGGGGGGGACGCTATTCAACCCAGGATAGTGCCTGAGCTTTGACTCTGTCTCTGAATGAGGGGCCATCCTGAAAAAGGGAAGAAAATTGTCCTTGACTTAATTCACACCACATTCAGTGGGAGTGAGAGGGGATCTTTGGGATCCGCAGACTGGGCTTTATTTTGTGGTTTTTTTGGTTTTTTAATAAATTTTATGCTACGTGTATTTTCTTTTAAAGAATTTGATTTTTTAAATTTATTTATTTAGTTATTTTGGCTGCGTAGGGTCTTCATTGCTGCACGCGGGCTTTCTCTAGTTGCGGCGAGCGGGGGGCTACTCTTTGTTGCGGTGCGCGGACTTCTCACTGCGGTGGCTTCTCTTGTTGTGGAGCACGGGCTCTAGGCGCGCGGGCTTCAGTAGCTGTGGCTCGTGGGCTCTAGAGCTCAGGCTCAGTACTTGTGGCACACGGGCTTAGTTGCTCTGCAACATGTGGGATCTTCGCGGACCAGGGCTCGAACCTGTGTCCCCTGCAGTAGCAGGCGGATTCTTAACCACTGTGCCACCAGGGAAGTCCCTATCCCTTCATTCTTTAAATTTCTTAGCCCCACTATAGCATGAATTGTTCCCTGCCACCAGAATGCAGCCTGCCCTAGGTGTTAAACAAAAAAACAAATAAATGATAACCACCCAGAAATTAATAGGGCCTAATCACATGCCAGTAAGGAATTTGAAAAGTTTGATCTAAACATTTAAAAAATGAGTTTATTTGACATAGGTAGAGAATGAAAGAATAAAGTGATGGTTTCAACAGTTTGTTCAAGTCAAAAGGAAAGGTTGGATTTCCCTGGTGGTGCAGTGGTTAAGAATCTGCCTGCCAATGCAGGGGACATGGGTTCAAGCTCTGGTCCGGGAAGATCCCACGTGCTGCGGAACAACTAAACCCGTGCACCACAACGACTGAGCCTGTGTTCTAGAGACCACGAGCCACAACTACTGAGCCCACATGCTGCAACTACTGAAGCCCTCGCACCTAGAGCCTGTGCTCCACAACAAGAGAAGCCACTGCAATGAGAAGCCCCCGCACCACAACAAAGAGTAGCCCCCACTCGACACAACCAGAGAAAACCCGCGCGCAACAACGAAGACCCAATGCAGCCAAAAATAAATAAATAAATAAATTTATTTTTTAAAAAAGGAAAGATCGGGGGTTTCCCTGGTGGCGCAGTGGTTGAGAGTCCGCCTGCCGATGCAGGGGACACGGGTTTGTGCCCCGGTCCGGGAAGATCCCACATGCCGCGGAGCGGCTGGGCCCGTGAGCCATGGCCGCTGAGCCTGCGCGTCCGGAGCCTGTGCTCCACAACGGGAGAGGCCACAACAGTGAGAGGCCCGCGTACCGCAAAAAAAAAAAAAAAAAAAAAAAAAAAAAGGAAAGATCGGTGTGCCCAGCTTCCAATGGGTTAGTCGTGAGGAGAACTGAGCTGCAAATCTTGCATATCAGGTTCACTGCATATGTGATGGAATTAGTAAGCAAAGTCATGAATTTTTTAATGCTTATGCCCTTAGTCATGACCAGTTTATAAGCTATGTGGAAGTCAAATTTGAATATGGATAAAATTTCTCTTAACAGTCGTATCTAAGTCAAGGAAATTTATTGAAGAGATTTACTAAGTTGTTTCCTCATGGTTTAAGGCTCAACTCAGGATCATCTCTTTCAGGAAGTCTTCTCTTCCCTCCCCCAGACTAGGTTGGGTGCCCCTCATCCGTACTGGTAACATCCTGTGAGACCTCTCTGCACTTTGCTTATCTTATGCATACCATGTTTATCTGTCTTTCTTCCCAGATAGTCTATGACCTCCTCAATGAGCAAGGATTAGATTGGTTGCTTTCCACATTCTTATATTTGATTAATTTTTTTGTCTGGGTATACAATTCCAAGTTAAAAATGAATTTTTCTCGGAACCATGAAGGCATTACCCCCACTACTTTCTAACATTCAGTGGTTCAGATGTGTTATAAGACTGTTTTACCCCTTCTTAAGTGTCCTATTTTTCCCATAGAAATGTTTAGCATCTGTTCTGTAATCTTGAAGATATAATCTTTCACAGGGATGTGTCTGGTTGTGGGTATTTTTCATTCATTTTGCTCTGTCATTTCCTCTGGTATTTTCCTTCCTCTTCTCCAATGCTGTCACGTCACTACCCCTTTTTGCACCCTTTGGCTGCAAACTGAATCACTGTGCTGTACACCTGAAACTAAGACAATATTTAAATCAACTATACTTCAATTTTAAAAAAATCAGGCGAGCTAGTGTCTTTGGCAGGTGATTAATATATGTAAGCAATGATACTAATCGGTCTTAACACTTCTGAAATGTTAATTCTTTATTAGCTGAACCTAAAATAAATCAATAAGAGTATTGAAACATAATAAGGATGAAATCCAAAATCTGTTGAACGGGAACAATATCAGTGGTATGTCATATATGAAGATTATTGTGTGTGATCATTTGGTTTTATGATTATGATATGTTTTAGTAAATGCACTAGTTATTATCCTTGCTGATGTATTTTTGCTAATCTTTCATCAAGTGAAAGTTTTGTTGTAATGATACATATCAGACTGTATTCAGTGTTACAGAATCAGTATTCTACAGAGAATGAAGAAATAAAGCACTACCTTAACTGGAAAAAAAAGAAAAGAATCAGGCAAGTGTGCAGTTATATGTACAAAGATGAACGTGACTATGGTTTTTATGATAAAAGTTAGAAACAGTTTAAATAATGGTTAAATAAATAATAGCATATCCCTTCAGTGGATTACACTGCAGCCATTTAAAAGAATGGTATAGGGCTTCCCTGGTGGTGCAGTGGTTGAGAATCTGCCTGCTAATGCAGGGGACACGGGTTCGAGCCCTGGTCTGGGAAGATCCCACATGCCACGGAGCAGCTAAGCCCATGCGCCACGACTACTGAGCCTGCGCTATAGAGCCCGTGAGCCACAACTGCTGAGCCTGCGTGTCTGGAGCCTGTGCTCCGCAACGAGAGGCTGCGACAGTGAGAGGCCTGCGCACCGCGATGAAGAGTGGCCCCTGCTCACCGCAACTAGAGAAAGCCCTCGCACAGAAATGAAGACCCAACACAGCCAAAAATAAATAAATTAATAAAATTAAAAAACAAAAGAATGGTATAGATCTAATTTGTATTAATAAAAAGGAATATCCATTTATAGTGTGGAGTAAACAACAAACAAACAAACAAAACACCTCACAATAGTTTATAAACTATGGATAATTTGCCATAATATTTTTCATATAGGGTATCTCCCAAACATTTCTGATCATGCATTTTTGTTTTAAACTGTTAGGAAATTCATAGGAATTCTATGCTAATATTTTCACTTTTAAATCACAAAACATAAGATATCAAATGGCTTAAGTTGGGAGGTTTTAAATATCTATATACACCTTCATTTATTTTACTGAGAGTGAACCTCATGGGAAGAGCAAGTTAATAATATTTATAAGCTGATGAAGGGTTGGTCCCTATTTGTAGGTACAAAAGAATATTTTCTTCCAGTTGTCTACATGCCTTCTATAGAGATTAGAAGAATTCTGGCTGAAGTTTTAGCATCCCCGTCTGTAACTGATACATAAAATATTCCTCTGATTGTGTAAATTAAGTCTTCCAAGAATTAGAGATAATCCATTTCTAAAAAGCTTATTAAGAATTTTTTTCAGCCTCTGCTGGGTTTTAGTAATTAAGGAAGAAGAAAAAATTCAGTCTATATTCCATCTGTATTTAGTTCGCAAGTATAAAGAACCATAGACCCCTTAAAAGTCACATTTTCATTTTCTTAACAACTACTTTCTAATTGCACCCTTGATATATATCCCATTAAATTGTTTGATGCTCCTTGGAAAAGGACCTGTGTTATGTGATACAGTCCTTTTGGACCTTAATACCAAGGAAATTGTCTCTGGAATAATTTCCTTATGTAATTTACTGAGTTTTCCTTTTTGATTTGGTGATTAGGAAGCTCAGTGTTAATATTTCAAACTCGCCTATAGTAACTGTGTTAGGCTATGTGGTAGGTGTTTTCCTATTCTACTTTCACTGATTCTAATTTGTTTTAATTTAAACTTTTCTGTATGTGTCTCATAAACTATTTCATTCTTTATGGAAACTTTTATAATTTATATCTTACCTATTCATGAACAACTGGTCATTATTTTAATACCTATCGTTTCTTATGGATTTATAAAAATGGTGTCTCCTACACACTTGAGTGATACAGGGAAAAGTTATTTTATTCTCTCCAGGCAAGACATGAAAAAGGAAAGTAAATAAACTAGCATTACTGCATACCTACCATGTGATAGGCACTGTCATAGGCAGTTTTTAGCATACATTATCTTTTTATCCCTTTAACAATCTTGTGAAATAAGATCCTACATTTAGATATGTTAAGTGATTTGCTGTCACACTGTTATTTAGGAGTGGACCTCAAATTCTGATTCTTTAAATCATGCTTTCTCCATTGTATTATAACCACCTCCAAATTTTATTACTGCTAGTCATCAGCAACTGCACCTTTAAAGCATTTTTCTAGGGCAGTACCTCTCAAACATTAATGTACAGATGAACCACCTGAGGATCTGGTTAAAATGCAGATTCTGATTCAGTAGGGCTGGGGAAGGGCCTGAGCATCTGCACTTCTAACTGCACGCAGTTGGCGCTGATGCTGATTCTGCTGATCCTGGGCCACACTGAGTAGCAAATTTTCAGAGTGTGTTAACACCACGGTTATCTAAGTAGTTACTATATCAAAGGTATGAAATTGAACAGATGCAGCATTTCTAAAATTGCCAGTAGGGCTTCCCTGGTGGCGCAGTGGTTGAGAGTCTGCCTGCCGATTCAGAGGACACGGATTTGTGCCCCGGTCCGGGAAGATCCTACATGCCGCGGAGCGGCTGGGCCCGTGAGCCATGGCCGCTGAGCCTGCGCGTCCGGAGCCTGTGCTCCGCAACGGGAGAGGCCACAACAGTGAGAGGCCCGCATACTGCAAAATAAATAAATAAATAAAATAAAATAAAATTGCCAACAAAATAATCAACGAATGCAGCTGAAACCTCACACCTAGTCTCACAATGGGACTCAAACCCAATCACACCTCACATGGGATTCGAACGTAGCCGAAAGTCAGATTGGGACTTGAGCCCACGGGCCGGGACTGAAACCCACGTCTTTTAATTAAAATCACTCACGTGGTGTCCGGACTTACTGAAGCTCAGATTCTTTTATATATATATATATATATATATATAGGCTGCGTTGGGTCTTCGTTGCTGTGTGCAGGCTTTCTCTAGTTGTGGCGAGCAGGGGCTACTCTTTGTTGGGGTGCACGTGGTTCTCTTTGCGGTGGCTTCTCTTGTTGCGGAGCATGGGCTCTAGGCACGCAGGCTTCAGTAGTTGTGGCACATGGGCTCAGTAGTTGTGGCTCACGGGCTCTAGAGTGCAGGCTCAGTAGTTGGGGCGCACGGGCTTAGTTGCTCCGCAGCACATGGGATCTTCCCAGACCAGGGATCGAACCCATGTCCCCTGCATTGGCAGGGGAATTCTTAACCACTGCACCACCAGGGAAGTCCTGAAGCTCAGGTTCCTTATGTCTCGGCACAGAAGGAATTCAGTGAGAGGCAAAGTGACAGGCAAGTAGATTTATTAATATAGGACTCTCGCGAGGGATACAAGCAGGCAGCCAAGGGGACTCTGCCCTGAGAACTAAGTGGGAAAGCAGGTTTATTCAGGGAGATACACACTCCATAGACAGAGTGTGGGCCATTTTTATGGCCTGGGTAATTTCACAGGCTAACAAGTGGGAGGATTATTCCAACTATTTTGGAGAAGGTACAGAGATTTCCAGGTATTGGGCCACCACCCACTTTTTGGTCTTTTATGGTTGGCCTTGTAACTGTCATGGCACCTGTAGCATGCTAATGTATTACAATGAGCATATAATGAGGCTCAAGGTCTACTGAAAGTCGAGTCTTCTGCCATCTTGGGCCGAATCAGTTCTAACCAGTTGATGTCTTATCCTCAATGGCTGTGTCATTCTTTTAAAGGTAGTGCCCTGCCCCCTTCCTTCCTGTTTCACAACTGTGTGCAGTGACTATACACAACTTAGAGAATCCTGAGGCTTTGTTTCCTGTGTATAACAGCCTTATGTGGGGTGGTATTACTCCCACAGCAGACAATTCTTCAGATAACTAGAGGAAAAATCTAGTCAACTGAAAAAACCTCATTTCCTAATCATGTTGGTTAAGTATATTCTTTTCCAAGCCTGCCAGATTTCTGGATGAATCCAGCATTCATACAGATGACTCATGATACCCTAAGCTCCAATCTTTATTATCTTCCCTCCATTTCAGCCACCCTAGCAGTATGGGAGATTAGAGACACAGAATAACCCTCTCTCTCTCTCTCTCTCTCTCTCACACACACACACACACACACACACACACAAACACACACACACACACAAACCTGCTTAGAACATGAGAAACATCTGTTCAAATACATTATTGAGCTAGCAAAAAGTTAAGGAACACTCAGAGGCCAAAGCCAAGTGAAAGCAGGAATTTGGAGAGGAAAAGAAACACAAAAGGAAGATTTTATAGGGGGTGGAGGGTATCTTCTAAATTCTGGTGACCTTGAACTAGAGTTCTAATGGTCATGAAGGATATGGGAACAGGAAACAAGGCCAAGACCCCAGCCAAGGTAGGGAGTCTAATAGGAGATCCTCACAAACAACTAGGACACCTTACCTGTCTTGACCTTGGCTCTAGATAGAAGGGAAGGAAAAGCTACCAAAATAATTTGCAAATACAAGCAAAGATTCGTGGCCCAATTCAAACTACCTTTTTTTTTTTTTTTTGCGGTACGTGGGCCTCTCGCTGTTGTGGCCTCTCCCATTGTGGAGCACAGGCTCCAGACGCGCAGGCTCAGCGGCCATGGCTCACGGGCCCAGCCGCTCCGCGGCATGTGGGATCTTCCCGGACCAGGGCACGAACCCGTGTCCCCTGCATCAGCAGGTAGACTCTCAACCACTGCGCCACCAGGGAAGCCCTCAAACTACCTCTTGTTAGGAGATAATTCTTCATGACTCTGTCAAGTTTCTGCACATCTTGTGAGCAGAGGTACTGACTGTCTTTTCAACAGTTTATATAGTGAGCAGTCTTGGAGGATAATGATGGCACCTCCTTCTGGAGACAGATTTGCTTACAACCTTGGAAGATAGCCATAATGTCTATCTCTGGGAAAAAAGGCAGTCATGCTTACTGCCCATTATAAACTATCCATGTTCTGCAAGTTCTGTGTTCCTTTCCTGTAGTGAGACCTACTGCATGTATAGATGTCACCTAGCCCACTTTGTGTGCCCTGTGGGAATTGGGACTTGGGGAGCCAACACAAATGCTGACACTCTGTTATTGGTTTGAGTAATAACCTGCCCTTAGTCTATGTCACAAGAGTAGCATGTCTTCTGCTAAAATCCATGCAACTATGGCAGGCTAACTGTGGCAGGTAAAATCTCAGACCTTTCACAGTTCTTAATGTCTAGGTGGCCCCAAACACTTTATGCTGAAATTTTATTTTAAATTGGTCCTAGGTTGGTAGTACCCATAGACAGCTAGTATAAGCAAAAGAAAATCCTCTCTAGAGAACACCCTTCAACTCAGGCCTCAAACATTTCCCACAGATAATGTAAAGGAGCCATGAGCTTTCAGTCAATTTATAAAACACACAAGAAAAAAAGGTATGATGAGTTAGAAGCAATTTCAGAAAAGCTTCAGATATTAGAATTGCTACAGAATATAAAATAAGTGTGTTTAACATCTTTAAAGAAATAAAAGATAAGGTTGAAAATTTGAGTAAGAAACAAGAGGTTGTTAAAAAATGACTAGTCAATTTGCAAAAGAACAAAATAAGACCTCTAGAAATGAAATATATAATTGTTGAAGTGAAAATTTTAATGAACGGGTTAAACATCATTAGAGATGTAGCTGAAAAGAGAATTAGTACACTGGAAAATAGATCTAAAGAAATTACCCAGAATGTAATAGAGAGCAAATATGAAAGCAAGATTACAAGCCATGAAAGATAGAGTAAAAAGGTTGATATATGTTGAATCAGAGTCCAGAAGAAAAGAATGAAGAGGCAATATTAAAGTGATAATGGCTGAAATTTTTCCAGAATTGGTGAAAGAAACTGTTAGTTTCCTACCACAATGTAACAAATTACCATAATTTAATGGCTTAAGACAACACAAATTTATTACCTTACAATTCTGTAGGTGAAAAGTCCAATTCAAGTCTCACTGGGCTAAAATCAAGAGGTTGGCAGGTCTGTGTTCCTTTTTGGAGTCTCTAGTAGAACATCTATTTGCTTGACCTTTGCAGTTTCTAGAAGCTGCCTATATTCCTTGGTTTCTGGCCCTCTTCCTCCATCTTCAAAACCAGCAACAGCAGGTCAAGTTTTTCTCATATCACATCATTTCTGACCCTTCCTTTTCTGCCTCCCTTTTCCATAATGAAGGACCTTTGTGATTATATTAGGCTCACCTGGATAATCCAAGATCATCTCTCTATTTTAAAGTCATCTAATTAGCAATCTTATTTTCATCTGCAACCTTAATCCATCTTTGTCAGGTAACCTAACATATTCATAGGTTCTGAAGATTAGGACATGGACATCTTTGAGGGTTTATTAATCTGCCTACCATAGACATTAATCTACATGTCCAAGAATCCCAATAAATTTTAAGTAGAATAAAAAGAACCTATGCCTAGTCAAAATCCATAGTCATGTCATAAGGAAACTTCAGAATGCCAAAGACAAAGAGAATATATGAAAACAGCCAGGGAGAAGAAAGATTTCCTACAAGTGGACAATAATTATACTAATAGTTGACCTAATGCAACAACTCAAGTCAAAGGCAAAAGAATATCTTTATTCTTTTAAGAACAAATAATAGTCAACTTACACTTATTTACCCAAAAATTATATTTTAAGAACAAGTGATGGGGAGGGGATAAACTGGGAGATTGGGATTGACATATATACACTAATATGTATAAAATAGAAAAGTAATAAGAACCTGCTGTATAAAAAATAAATAAAATTCAAAAAACAAAAACCCTTTGGGTGACTTTGATTGTTTGCTGATTTTCAGAAGTGTTTTGTGTGTGTTTTATGGGGGAAAGAGAAGGAACTCTTAAATAAATCTAAAAAAAGAAACCACGTGATTAACAATTTTCTAACCAAGTGTAAACTCAGAGAATTTTCCACTCAAAGACACTCAAGATCTTCTAAAGGGCACACTAGGCTGAAATTAAGCACACATGGATCTGAGATGCAAAAAAGAATGATGAAAAAAGAAACTGCAGAATATGCATTAGCCAGACTTTTACTACAATGTGCTGCATAATAAACCACACCATAAATTTACCAACAATAAGCATTTATTCTCATGCTTACTGGTCTGCAGGCCCACTATGGTTTAGCTGATCTAGGTTGCCTCAGCTCTGCATCAAGCTTCAGGCTGCAGGTTGGGCTCAGGCTTGCTCTTCTTGTCTCACTCTGGGTGCAAGGGCTGAAGGGGAAGTAACTATTGTTGACCAGTGTGTGTATCTCCCACTAGATTGCAAGTACTTTGGGGAATGGTGAGGAGCATACTTTATTCACTATGGAATTCCTGGTAGCTTGTACTTTGCCTAATACCAAGTGGGAATTCAAGAAGTTTTTGCTAAAGAGATGCATAAATCAACCATAATTGCCATTATGAATTGTAAGTATGTTACAGTTATGGATTGCATTCATAATTGCCCAAGAGCCCAGCAAGTGTTAGTACTTAGTACATGTCCAATAATATATTTCAGCACTTTAAAGGAAAGAGAGAGGCACTTCCCTGGTGTTCCAGTGGCTAAGACTCTGTGCTCCCAATGCAGGGGGCCTGGGTTCCATCCTTAGTCAGGGAACTAGATCCCAAGCACTGCAGCAAAAAAGATCCCGTGTGCTGCAACTGAGACCCAGCGCAGCCATATAAGTAAGTATTTAAAAAAAAAAAAAAAAAAAGGAAGGAGAGAGGGAGGGAAGAAAGGAGGAAAAGAGAAAGGAGAGAATTTGATAGATTTTTAAAGTAAATGTATCTAAAGTGACCTGTGCTTACCTACTAAACCTTTCAATTCACTTGGCCTGTTGATAACAAAATAATTTTCTATTGTTAACATGGCCTTTTGAAGATAGGTCTCCAAAATATAGAGACAATTTTTAAGTTGAAGTATAGTTGATTTACAATGTTGTGTTAATTTCTGCATTACAGCAAAGTAATTCAGTTATACATATATATACATATTCTTTTCCATTATGGCTTATTACAGGATATTGAATATAGTTCCCTGTGCTATACAGTAGGTCTGTATCTGCTTTATATATAGCAGTTTGTATCTATTAATTCCAAACTCCTAATTTATCCCTCTTCCATTCCCTTTCCCCTTTGGTAACCGTAAGTTTATTTTCTATATCTTTGAGTCTGTTTCTGTTTTGTAAATAAGTTCATTTGTGTAATATTTTAGATCCCACATGTAAGTGATATCATATGGCATTTGTCTTTATCTTTCTGATTTACTTCACTTAGTATGACAATCTCTAGGTCCATTCATGTTGCTGCAAATGGCATTATTTCATACTTTTATATGGCTGAGTAGTATTCCATTGTGTGTGTATATATATATATATATATATCACATCTTATTTATTTTTTAAACCAGCTTAATTCACTTTATTTTTCTCATATAAAACTATGTGGTGGCTACAGCTGGAGCCTGGGTCCTCTGCAGGGAAACTCTGGTGTGGGTCTCTACAAGATGGTCAGTGAATTGCTGATATGGAGACTTGGTGAACACCGTCTCTTTCCAGAGATCAGAAGTGAGATAACTGTAGGTCTTGGAATGGCATCAAAAGTGGTCTTGGGGGCTTCCCTGGTGGTGCAGTGGTTGGGAATCCGCCTGCCAATGCAGGGGAAACGGGTTTGAGCCCTAGTCTGGGAAGATCCCACATGCCGTGGAGCAACTAGGCCCATGCGCCACAACTACTGAGCCTGCACTCTAGAGCCCGTGAGGCACAACTACTGAGCCAACATGCTACAACTGCTGGAGCCCTCGCACCTGGGGCCTGTGCTCCGCAGCAGGAGAAGCCACCACAATGAGAGGCCCGTGCACCACAATGAAGGGTGGCCCCCACTCGCCGCAACTAGAGAAGGCCCGCACGCAGCAGCAAAGACCCAATGCAGCCAAAAATAAATAAATTAAATAAATAATTTTTTTAAAAATTAAAAAAAAAAAGTGGCCTTGGTGAAGTTGCCTAGTGTGGTGGTGCAGCTCCGGGGAGAGGTGTAGCAGTCATTAATTCTGGCCATCTTCAGTAGCTCCTTGGGCACAGGGGCTGAGATGATGCCAGTGCCCCTGGGAGCAGGGATGAGGCACACCAGCACAGAGCCACAGTGGCCAGTCACCCTGCAAGGGACGGTATGGGTCTTGGCTGATCTTTTTCCCTCAGTAGCATCATCACACATGGACGATGGAGAGCTTGGCCAGAATCATGGCCTCATGGGTGGCAGTGGCTACCTCCTTACAACGCTCGACACCCAAACCAACATGTCCATTGTAATTCCCAATGGCGACAAATGCCTTGAACCTGGTCCACTAGCCAGCACGGGTGTGATTTTACACAGGCATAATCTTCAAAACCTCGTCCTTGAGGGATGCCCCCAAGAAAAAGTCAATGATCTCAGATTCCTTGATGGACAGAGAGAAGAGATAGATCTTCAGGGACTTGATCTTCATGTCCTTGACCAAGCAGCCCAGCTTGGTGTTGGGGAGCCACTCCTTGTGGCTCCTTGTCCTCAGCCTTGCCTCCGTGAGCTCTGCCGTCTCTGTCCCCACCGAGACCCGGGCCAAAACCCCGGACCCAGACGCTGCTACCAAAGCCTCTGCAGAAGACACTGGGGCCTCCCATTCCAGGGCCCCGGGGCCTCTGGGCCCTCTCGCAGCACTGCCATCATCCACCATTTGGTGTTTTTACAGCGAAGAAGCTACACCACATCTTCTTTATCCATTCATCTGTCGATGGACATTTAGATTGCTTCCATGTCTTGGCTATTGCAAATAGTGCTACTATGAACATTGGGGTGCATGTATCTTTTCGAGTTAGAGTTTTCTCCAGATACGTGCCCAGGGGTAGGATTGCACGATCATATGGCAACTCTGTTTTTAGATTTTTAAGGAACTTCCATAATATTTTCCATAGTGGCTGCACCAATTTACATCCCCACCAACAGTGTAGGAGGGTTCCCTTTTCTCCACACCCTGTCCAGCATATTTTACTTGTAGACTTTTCTTTTTTTTTTTTTTTTTTTTTTGGCGGTACGCGGGCCTTTCACTGTTGTGGCCTCTCCCGTTGCGGAGCAACAGGCTCCGGACGCGCAGGCTCAGCGGCCATGGCTCACGGGCCCAGCCGCTCCGCGGCATGTGCGATCTTCCCAGACCGGAGCACGAACCCGTGTCCCCTGCATCGGCAGGCAGACTCTCAACCACTGCGCCACCAGGTAAGCCCTATTTGTAGACTTTTTAATGATGGCCATTCTGACCAGTGTGAGGTGGTACCTGATTTGCATTTCTCTATTAGTGATATTGAGCATCTTTTCATGTGCCTTGTGGCCATCTGTATGTCTTCTTTGGACAAATGTCTTTTTAGTTCTTCTGCCCATTTTTTGATTGGGTTGTTTTTTGTTGTTGTTGTTGAGTTGTATGATCTGTTTGTATATTTTGGAAATTAAACCCTTGTCAGTTGCATCATTTGCAAATATTTTCTCCCAGTCTGAAGGTTATCTTTTCATTTTTGTTTATGGTTTCCTTTGCTGTGCAAAAGCCTATAAGTTTGATTAGGTCCCATTTTGTTTATTTTTGCTTTCATTTCTGTTGCCTTGGCAGACTAACCTAAGAAAACATTGGTACAATTCATGTCAGAGAATGTTTTGCCTATGTTCTCTTCTAGGAGATTTATGGTGTCATGTCTTATACTTAAGTCTTTAAGCCATTTTGAGTTTATTTTTGTGTATGGTGTGAGGGTGTGTTTTAACTTCTTTGATTTACATCAGCTGTCCAGCTTTCCCAATACTACTTGCTGAAGAGACTGTCTTTTCTCCATTGTATATTCTTGCAGAGGTATTTTTTTAATTCATAAGTTATCTATCTGCTTTTATATTTGAACTTAAAATGTTTTTTAAACTTTTATGAGAAGTTCTGAAATGAATTTTATAAATTTACATTGAAACATGACTATTTATGCCTGAAAGTTCTTTTGAAATTAAAAGATTAGAAAACCTTATTTTAATTTTCTTTAATTAAGGGTTTTTAAAAAATTTTTTAGTTTAATATTTTTATAATATCTAGATTAAGGCTACTTTATTTCTAAAGGAATCACTGGGTCTGAAGGTTTTCCCTGTCTACTCCTGTTCCCCCTCCTTTTATCTTTCACAGACATTACCCTCAATAAATCTATTGTGCTCCTAATTCCTTCTTGACATCTATTTCCTACAAGACCCAGTCTTCATAAACACTGACCATATATTCATTTTTCAGTAAACAGACTCTCAAGAAGAGAATTTGGGGATTGGATTGCTTACCTAGCATAGCATAAATGAAGTGAAATTGGAACACTAGTAAAACATGCAGGGCTGCTTCATGGGCCTCTGGGCCTCACTCTCAGAAAGGCCTCATACTTAATTTTATCTTTGAATTTGTGTTTTGTAAGTGAAGTTCAACAGGACAATAAAGTAGTCCTTTGGGTAAGGGAGATACACTTGAGGAGAAAGGAGGCAGCACATGCAGACACAGGTTCAGACCTGTGGGCATAGCAGACAAGCCTGAGTGTTCAGCAATTGGTCTGACAGCCCAGCACACTTGCCTATACCTGGGGCAGGGTCTGGGTCCAGACTGGTATTGGTGATGGTGGTAGCAGCAGCACAGAAAACAGAGGTGGCACCCCCTTCTGCCTATAAAAGCCTTTCATTTTGTACAGCTCTTCAGAGGGAGCTCCTTTCTATTTGCTAGATGGAATGCAGTGCAATTCATGAATCATTGAATAAAGTCAGTTAGACCTTTAAATTTACTTAGTTGAATTTTGTTTTTTTAACAATTCCAAGAGTTTACAAATAAAAACTGAATTTAAACATTGTCACATTTAACAGAAAAGAATACTGTTTTCATACAAAGCTTCAGGTGAACAAATTATTAAGAATGACGACAATTTTAAATTAATTTTTCCTTTTAATGAAGAATGCATAGACAGCCATCTTGAATTTATACAAATCAGAAAACCACTTTCAATTTCTTATATGACTGTTACAATTACAGGAAATGTCAGAGGAAACATTAAAATTCCATTGCATAAATTTTCATTTACAATGAAATTCAGACTTAAATGAAACTGATGTATATGCAGAGTTGTCTTTTTAGAAAAATTATTCCATCTGAATTATTAGCTCTATACAAATTAAAAGATACATTTCAAAATAATTTATCAGAAACTTAGCCCAATATTATCATAGTCTGTATAATGCCTTTTTTCTATAAAATACTCTTAATAGTTCCAGTAACAGTTGCATCAGCAGAAAAGTCCTTTTCAAATTTTAAAATTATCAAAAATTATTTGCCATCTGGCATTTACCAAGACCACCTGGTGTAGCTTTCAATTACACTGATTGAAAATGAAGTTGCTAAAAGTATCATGATGGCCTACCATAATGAATTTGCAGACAAGCAAGCCAGAAAAATCTTATGATCAATCAAGATATCACATTAATAAAGTATTATTTATTAAACATTATGACACAAAAATCAGTTTTTAGTAATTTTATGTTGTGACTCACCTCTGTATGTTTTATAAATAATAAAAAAATTTTAAAGGAAAATGTTTTATATTTTAGTACCTTTGATAGCACTTGTTTCCTGCTTTTTGAACAAGGGTTCTCATGTTTTCATTTTGTACCGGGCCAAGCAAATTATGTAGCTGGCTCTGAATCCATGACATGTGTATCAGTCAGGGTTCTACCATACAAACAGAACCCATCATATATATAACATATACATTCATGTACTGTTTCTCTCATACACACATATATATATATGTATATTGCAAGAACTGTTACCTTAAGCAATCTTGGGGGCTGGCTAGGCAAGACTGAAGTCTTGAGGGCAGGCCCTCAAGCTAGGAACTCAGGCAGAAACTGAAGCTACTGCCCATTAGATGCAATGTCTTCCTTGGGTGTTTTCTTAAGGCCATTGAACTGACTGGATGAGAATAATCATCTAATTAATAACAATAATAGAGGATAATCTCCTTAAAGTCAAAGACAACAGAAATTAATCCCATCCCACCTACAAAATTCCTAATAGCAACATCTGGGTTAGTGTTTGATTGAATAACTAGGTGCTATAACCTAGCCAAATTAACACATAAAACTAAGCATTACAGGATGGGACAACGACATGATTCCTTAAAATGTAATCTGTTTGGGAGGAAGTGTCCAAAAAAAGCAAGGCTTTGAGAA
Source organism: Delphinapterus leucas (assembly GCF_059928025.1). NCBI lineage: Eukaryota > Metazoa > Chordata > Mammalia > Artiodactyla > Monodontidae > Delphinapterus > Delphinapterus leucas. The sequence goes on from NC_143140.1 coordinate 48,287,119, forward strand.
TTCAGGTATGGGCTAGCCTAGTATAGTAATAAAGATGACCACAAAGTGAGATTTCTTTTAGTTGTACTGGAGAATAAAAGAATACTCAGGACTTCCCTGGTGGCGCAGTGGTTAAGAATGCAGGGGACATGGGTTCGATCCCTGGTCCAGGAAGATCCCACATGCCGCAGGGCAACTAAGCCCTGTGCCACAACTACTGAGCCCTCGTGCTGCAACCACTGAAGCCGATGTGCCTAGAGCCTGTGTTTTGCAACCAGAGAAGCCACCACAATAAGAAGCACGAGCACCGCAACGAAGAGTAGGCCCTGCTCGCCGCAACTAAAGAAAGCCCACGCGCAGCAACGAAGACCCAACGCAGCCAAAAATAAAAAAGAATATTCAGTAAGAATATGAAAGTGTCAGGGTGTTGAGCTCTGAGCTGAAGGAATAGGTAGAGAACCAGAGAAATTCTATGATAACCTTAAAAGAATTGATCTCGCAACTGCCTGGCAGACAAGGCCCCAAATTTAATTTTGCAGATAGAATTACAACAGAATACACAACCTCACCAAGTCTTTTATGTTAAGATTAGGATATTAGTTGGGAAGGAGGGAAATTCTTGAGACTTGAGTTAGGGATATTTGGATGGACTCAGACAAAACTGGGAATCTTGTACCTTCAAATTTCCCTGCACCTGCCTTGCTGGTGAAGACAGAACCTCCTTCCCTGCCTGAGTTTAAGGATCTATCAAACCTTGCCTTAAGGCAGTAATATTGCTCTAGGACAGCAGTCCCCAACCTTTTTGGCACCAGGGACTGGTTTCATGGAAGACAGTTTTTCCGTGGACGGGGTGGGGGTGGGGGTGGTTTCAGGATGATTCAAGTGCATTACATTTATTGAGCACTTTACTTCTATTATTATTACATTGTAATATATAATGAAATAATTATACAACTCACCATAATGCTGACAGGAGGCAGAGCTCAGAAGGTAATGAGAGCGATGGGGAGCTGCTGTAAATACAGATGAAGCTTCGATAGCTTGCCCACTACTCACCTCCTGCTGTGCAGCCCAGTTCCTAGCAGGCCACGGACTGCTACGGGTCTGTGGCCCGTGGGTTGAGGCCCCCTGCTCTAGGGGATGCCTAATCTCCTGAAGACCCACCCCCACCTTCCTTTCTGCCTCCAGAAGCCAGTTAGCTCCCAGGATGCCGTAAGGGGAAAGCACACTGTTCCGAAGAGATATGCAAATGTGTGTTAATAGGAAACTGGGAAACTTGTGAGAATGGATTCTAAGAGTTTTAGAGCAAGGAAGATGGAACATAACACCAAGTTGGGCAAAATTTATCAATCTAAAGGTTCTGACTTGTGAGTCTGAATTCAACATTCAAACTGGAGCAGCTGAGATTAGTTTGCTTGATAAGCAACTAACCGCTTGCTCGATTAGTTGACTGAAACCTAGACTGAGCAGTGATTATTTGAAAAGAAGACATCCTGGTTTAAGTTCTATTTGTGATTGATTTTTCAAATATTCAAAGTAGTTTTTGAAATGCAGAAGAAACATATGATCATTGTAAAACCATTTATCTAGTAAAAAGGTATATAATATAAAAAAATTAGTACCCAGACTGGAGATTTCATTCCCCAGAAGTAACCACTGTTAACTGTTTGGTGTGTATCTTCCAAATCTTTTTCTTTTAATGTGTATATAAATATGTTTATTCTTTTTTTATATTGTATGTGAATATAAAGACATACTTTTTAAGGACTGAGAGTAGGAATAAATCACATTACCACCAGGAATGCAGGAAAGAATGCAAGGAGTGTTGAAACCCTGCAACTCAGATAGGGACTTGAACCTGGTCTTTTAATTGAGATCACACACCTGGTCTCAGGAATTAATGAAGCTCAGGTTCTCGATGTCTTGTCGCAGAGAGAATTCAGTGAGAGACAAAGTGATAGGTAAGAAGTTGGATTTATTTAAAGAGAAACACACTTCACAGAGTTTGGGCCATCTCAGAAGGAGAGAAGCCCCGAAATATGGCGTGGTTAGTTTTTAATGGGCTGGGTAATTTCATAGGCTAATGAGTGGGAGGATTATTCCAACTATTGGTGGGAAGGGGCAGATATTTCCAGGAATTGGGCCACCACCCACTTTTTGGCCTTTTATGGTTAGCCTCGGAACTGTCATGGCGCTGGCGGGTGTGTCATTGAGCATGCTAATGTATTATACTAAGCATATGATGAGGTTCCGGGTGCACTGGAAGTCGAATATTCCGCCATCTTGGACCTAGTTCTAACCAGTTTTTGTCATGTCCTATGGCTATGTCATTCTTTTAAAGGTTGTGCCCTGCCCCCTTCCCTCCTGTTTCAGTGTCATCACTACAAGGACTCTACATCCTAAATTTTCTAAGCTGAAACAGATTTCAATATTCTACCCCTTTATTGGACTATCAATCAAATCAAAAACTAGATACCTCAGAAACTAGATACAAAAGCCCTGTACTTGATTTATTTTTGATTTGGATTTGGAACTGTTACACATCTGACAAAGGACGTATCCTGCAAACAGTTATGAAATATTCCCTGTGTCCTGGCCCTCATATGACAAACAGATCCACCTCATGAAATCCTGCAAATTCAGCCTTCTAATTAGGGCTCAAATAATACATTGTGAAGTTTCTTTTTTTTTTTTTGGCCACGGGATTTTATTTCTCCGACCAGGGATCAAACCAATGCCCCCTGCATTGGGAGAGCAGAGTCTTAACCACTGGACCACCAGGGAAAACTTCCCCACTGTGAAGTTTTGAGTAAATTTTTCACCTCTCTAAGCCTCAATTTCCTCCTTAATAAAAAAGGGCTGGGGCTTCCCTGGTGGCGCAGTGGTTGAGAGTCCGCCTGCCGATGCAGGGGACACAGGTTCGTGCCCCGGTCCGGGAAGATCCCACACGCCGCGGAGAGGCTGGGCCCGTGAGCCATGGCCGCTGATCCTGCGCGTACAGAGCCTGTGCTCCGCAATGGGAGAGGCCACACCAGTGAGAGGCCCGTGTACCGCAAAAAAAAAAAAAAAAAAAAAGGGCTGATAACACCTACCTCACAGGATTAATGGAAGGAGCAAATGAAAGGATATTTATATGAAGATGGATTTAAAACATAAATCATCATAGAAATAAAGGTCATTATTATCTCAATATTACTTTATGTAATAATAACTTACTATGTGCAGGCACCCTTCTAAGGGCTTTACGTGCATTAACTATTTCAATTAATTAAAACAAGGTTTAATAAGATGCACAACAAATAATTATTCATTTTATATACTGTGAAGACTTTAATTATTTCATTTAATCTTCAAAACGACTCTGTCGGAAGTTACTACTAACACAATCTCCGTTTTGCTGATGAGGAAGCTGAGGAATACAGAGCTTAAGTAACTCGCATGAGGTCACTTACCTGGAAAGTGGCAGTGCTGGGATTTGAATTCAAATGTTACTGTACCTATCATTTTGTGTGCAAATTATGTGAGCCAGAAATCTTGATAATTTTTTTCTTTATTTTATATTGTGCTTAATTTTGTAATATTTCTCTTAAGTAATCTATTTGGAAGTATTAGGAAAACAAGCCCAAATTTCTCTTCCTTTTTTTGGCCATGCCATGCGGGGATTTTAGTTCCCTGACCAGGGATCAAACCCAAGCCCTGGTAATGAGAGTGCAGAGTCCTAACCACTGGACAGCCAGGGAATTCCCCAAGCCCAAATTTATTTATTGGATGTCATAATACAAAGCTAAATTTCATCCTAAATTTTCATGCACAGCTATAATAAAACATGTTTTCTTCATTTCTGGTGAAAGACAATGTTTTTCCAGTTCCCCAAACGGTGAGGCATATCAAAGACATTGTTAGCAACAGATTCCTGGGCCCCAGTCAAGACTCAATGAATCACGATGTCCAGGGTAGAGACCTGATAATCTACAAATTTGATAAGTGGCCCAGATTCTAGGGATGTTTGGGAAACTAAAGTATAGAGGAAATGGGGTCCTGAATCCTAATAGCCCTTAGCTTTGCTTAAGATTTTTTGACCATCCCTTTCATAGAAATATGTAATCTTATCACTCCTTAGAAATTTAAAAAATTATTTCACGATTTTATTATGGTCTGTGATGAAGAGCTGATTTTAAATATAAAATACTTTAGAATTATTATTAAAAATAATGTCAGTTCATTTTAATATGTTGTTTAATAATATCGATCACACACGTTTGTGTCTGAGGGAACCCAGTAAGCATTATCCCTCTTCCCCACCTGCGATCTGAACTAATTGAGAGATAAGACAGGGTAGGTATGTGAAGAACCAAGTTATCCTCTTTATTAATGTTAAAAGCAGATATTAGAGAATATGGCTTACATCTGTGGGCATGAGGGCTTCCTAACTCTGAACTCCTATGTAGGCATATTTGCCTGTCTTGTCACAGGTAATGCTGAAAAACCACAGGCTACACTTGAAGAGACCAGCCCCTTTCCCCATATGACATTAGTCAGGATACACCTAGAGGCTGCCAGCTATCAGGAGAATGGAACTGAGTGGGATACACATACCTGGTTTCTTCCCGCAAATTCATTAATCAAATTACTTACCTTAGCTAAGAGGCATAGGAGAAAGTAGCTTGGATTGTTAGGCTAGTGAATCCCTCCTCACAGAAAAGGAAACATTTCCCATTTCACAAGAGAAATATGCTCTTTAATTTACTTTAAATTCATCGTGTTAAAAAAAAAAGCATAGTTTGTTGATTTTTAAAAATCTTTGGCATGTTCTTGTTTTTTTTTGTTGTTTTTGTTGTTGTTGTTTGCGGTATGCGGGCCTCTCACTGCTGTGGCCCCTCCCACCGTGGAGCACAGGCCATGGACGCGCAGGCCCAGCGGCCACAGCTCATGGGCCCAGCCGCTCCACAGCATGTGGGATCCTCCCGGACCGGGGCACGAACCCATGTCCCCTGCATCGGCAGGCGGACTCTCAACCACTGCGCCACCGGGGAAGCCCCATGTTCTTGTTTTTAAGACAAAATGCGTGGGCTTCCCCAGTGGTGCAGTGATTAAGATCTGCCTGCTAATATAGGGGACACAGGTTCGATCCCTGGTGGGGGAAGATCCCACGTGCCGCGGAGCAAATAAGCCCGTGCGCCACAACTACTGAGCCTGGACTCTAGAGCCCGCAAGTCACAGCTACTGTGCCCGCGCACCACAACTACTGAGGCTGCATGCCGCAACTACTAAAGCCCGCGTGCCTAGAGCCCATGCTCCGCAACAAGAGAAGCCATGACAATGAGAAGACCGCGCACCGCAATGAAGAGTAGCCCCCGCCCACCCACCGCAACCACGGAAAGCCCACGTGCAGCAAAAAAGACCCAACACAGCCAAAAATAAATAAAATAAATTTAAAAACAAATTTTTTTTTTTAAATTGCTGTACGCGGGCCTCTCACTGTTGTGGCCTCTCCCGCTGCGGAGCGGAGCGGAGCACAGGCTCCAGACGCACATGCTCAGCGGCCATGGCTCACGGGCCCAGCCGCTCCGCGGCATGTGGGATCCTCCCAGACTAGGGCACGAACCCGTGTCCCCTGCATCGACAGGCAGACTCGCAGCCACTGCGCCACCAGGGAAGACCCCTAGTTCAACACTTTTAAGTGTTAGAAACATCTTGATGTACCATATGAAATTTTCTTTTTTAGTTGCATTGGGTCTTCGTTGCTGCGCGCGGGCTTTCTCTAGTTGCAGTGAGCCCCCTCTTTGATACGGTGCAGGGCTTCTCACTGCGGTGGCTTTTCTTATTGCAGAGCACGGGCCCTAGAGCGTGCGGGCTTCAGTAGTTGCTGCGCATGGGCTCTAGGGTGCACTTGGGCTTCAGTAGCTGTGGTTCGCAGGCTCTAGAGCGCAGGCTCAGTAGTTGTGGAGCACAGGCTTAGTTGCTCCGTGGCATGTGGGTACTTCCCGGACCAGGAATCAAACCCATATCCCCTGCGTTGGCAGGTGGATTCTTAACCACTGCGCCACCAGGGAAGTCCCTACCATATGAAATTTTGATCAGGAAATGCAATGAAGCTCATGGGGAGTTGTATAGCATAGTGATTAATGGGGAGGGTTCTGGAGACAGACTGCTCAGATTTGATTCTGTAGTTCAAGCTGTATGACTTTGGGCAGCTTACTTAACCTTAGTTTTACTATCTGTAAAGTGGCGATAATGACAGTATCTACTTAGAATGTAAAGGAGATGAAGCATGCAGAATTAACATCTCTCCAACTTGTACAAATTAGGTGCTCAATATTAGCAGTGTTTATATATTTTAGGCATATTAAGTTTGCCAGAAAAAAAAGGAAAGTTATCCTAGACATAGAATAGGGGATGAATATGCAAAAGTAAATAACAAGCACAGGTCACTTTAGACAATAATATGCTTTTATTTAAAAATGTGTGTAGGGCTTCCCTGGTGGCGCAGTGGTTGAGAGTCTGTCTGCCAATGCAGGGGACACGGGTTCGAGCCGTGGTCTGGAAAGATCCCACATGCCGTGGAGCAACTAGCCCCGTGAGCCACAATTGCTGAGCCTGCGCGTCTGGAGCCTGTGCTCCGCAACAGGAGAGGCCGCGATGGTGAGAGGCCCGCACACCGCGATGAAGAGTGGCCCCCACTTGCCGCAACTAGAGAAAGCTCTCGCACGGAAACGAAGAGCCAACACAGCCATAAATAAATAAATAAATAAATAAAATTTAAAAAAATAAAAATAAAAATGTGTGTAAACTGGATTAAAGTCAAACCAAGAGCTTCTTGTTTAAAAGGGAACTCTGGTAAATTCTTCTGTAACAATATATTTTCTAATGTGTATTATGTAGCTATTGATGTTTGGATTTCCTCTCCACCTTCCATATAATTGGGAAATATCTGTTTTGTAACCCATAGCCATATCAAATAAAAGCATATATTCTAGCCTTATCTTAAAAGTAAATAATAAATGTTATTGCAACGATAATAAATATTTCAAGGAATTGCTGATTTTGATCTTTATGCTTTTTCATTTTGATAACAAACTTCTGATGGAAACCTCATGATATCAATATATGAGTCTCAGTTTTAGTACTTAAGATGTAACAATGCCGTAATAGGTACTCGATGGATAGTTGTTGAATGAATAAATGATTGAACTAATTCATGAGTTCATGAATACAAAAAGATGATACCTGACCCTAAAAGTGTCCGGGGAAAAACAAGACTAACAAGAAAAATTCAAAGGTATAAGTAACCATATCATTCTTAAACTACCTGACTTTTTAGAACTAACAATTGAGGTTAGGAATTCTCTATTTTGCCTCTCTGTATCTATATAATATTGCAGCTCTTTTATTATATTGTGGAAAGATTGTGAACCAGCAGAAGGCTCAAGGTTGTGTCATCTGATAGGCCCACTACAGAACTGTAGCCCGTGTGTTACTTAGCAACATTTCCCTGCCCCTCCTCTCTCATCTCCTGTTGGGAAACCTGCTCGGAGGCTGTGGAGCTTGGCAGGGATGAAGGAAAATCCAATGACTGATATAGATGACTTTTGGTTTTGGGATGGTGTTTTTTCTTTTTTCTTTCTAGCTTTTTCCCTTTATTTAAGGATTAGAACATATATATCAGAGAGTTTACTGCACAGTGGAAGATGAGGAGCAGGAACATGTTTGACTGGAATTGGGTTATTTGGTACCGGTGGTGCCACGCCTTAATTGCTAAAGACGTTGCTGTTGGGAAACGCTGATACTCCCCTTCTCACACTTCGGGTTACAACCCTGTTGAGTTAAGCAATACCCTGCTTCACACTGGAGACTTGAATTGAAATAAGTGACAACTAACTTTTTTGTTGTTTGTCTTAATTTTTGAATTTTATTTTATTTATTTTTTTATACAGCAGGTTCTTATTAGTCATCAATTTTATACACATCAGTGTATACATGTCAATCCCAATCGCCCAATTCATCACACCACTATCCCCACACTCCTGCGGCTTTCCCCCCTTGGTGTCCATACCTTTGTTCTCTACATCTGTGTCTCAACTTCTGCCCTGCAAACCAGTTCATCTGTACCATTTTTCTAGGTTTCACATACGTGCATTAATATACGATATTTGTTTTTCTCTTTCTGACTTACTTCACTCTGTAAGACAGTCTCTAGATCCATCCACGTCTCAACAAATAACCCAATTTCGTTCCTTTTTATGGCTGAGTAATATTCCATTGTATATATGTACCACTACTTCTTTATCCATTCGTCTGTTGATGGGCATTTAGGTTGCTTCCATGACCTGGCTATTGTAAATAGTGCTGCAATGAACATTGGGGTGCATGTGTCTTTTTGAATTATGGTTTTCTCTGGGTATATGCCCAGTAGTGGGATTGCTGGATCATATGGTAATTCTATTTTGAGTTTTTTAAGGAATCTCCATACTGTTCTCCATAGTGGCTGTATCAATTTACATTCCCACCAACAGTGCAAGAGGGTTCTCTTTTCTCCACACCCTATCCAGCATTTGTTGTTGGTAGATTTTCTGATGATGCCCATTCTAACTGGTGTGAGGTGATACCTCATTGTGGTTTTGATTTGCATTTCTCTAATAATTAGTGATGTTGAGCAGCTTTTCATGTGCTTCTTGGCCATCTGTATGTCTTCTTTGGAGAAATGTCTATTTAGGTCTTCTGCCCATTTTTGGATTGGGTTGTTTGTTTCTTTAATACTGAGCTGCATGAGCTGTTTATATATTTTGGAGATTAATCCTTTGTCCGTTGATTCATTTGCAAATATTTTCTCCCACTCTGAGGGTTGTCTTTTCTTCTCGTTTATGGTTTCCTTTGCTGTGCAAAAGCTTTGAAGTTTCATTAGGTCCCATTTGTTTATTTTTGTTTTTACTTCCATTACTCTAGGAGGTGGATCAAAAAAGATCTTGCTGTGATTTATGTCAAAGAGTGTTCTTCCTATGTTTTCCTCTAAGAGTTTTATAGTGTCTGGTCTTACATTTAGGTCTCGAATCCATTTTGAGTTTATTTTTGTGTATGGTGTTAGGGAGTGTTCTAATTTCATCCTTTTACATGTAGCTGAGTGACAACTAACTTTTATGTAGGAAAATAAAAGAGTACAAAGGAGAAAGGAATCACTCCTTTTTATGTAACTCCTTAGACAGAAGTATAAATCTGAGTGGATAAAGTAAATATTCCTTGAGTGTAATTAGAATTCTGAGTGGATAAACTATATACAGTTGACCCTTGAACAACACAGGTTTGAACTGCACGGGTCCACTTATACACAGACTTTTTTCACTAAGTACACACTTCAGTACTATGTGATCTGCAGTTGACTGAATCTGTGGATGCAGAACTGCAGATATGGAGGGCCGACTGCTCAAGGGTCAACCATACATCAACACCCGCCTATTTGGGCAAAGCTAGGCTAAATTTACTGCAAGAGAGTTTGGGGGTTTTGAGCATGAACCACCCATTCTCCTTGCTTGGCCCTGCAATAAAACTTCCTCTGCTCCGAAAAATAGAATAGAATAGAAAGAATAGAATAACTGCAACACTTTGTTCACATAATTGTTCTTTAAAAAAATTAAGCTTTAAAATATCTAACGGAAAATTAAAGTAATAATTAGGTAAATTGAATATTGAATCACTATGTTGTACACCTGAAAATAATATAATATTGTCAATCAACTATACTTAAATTTTTAAAATTAGATAAATTCGGGACTCCGCTGGCAGTCCAGTGGTTAAGACTGCCCTTCCAATGCAAGGGATGAGGGTTCCATCCCCATTCGGGGAACTAAGATCCCACATGCCACATGGCATGGGCAAAAAATTAAAAAATAAAATAAAAATAAAAAATTAGATGAATTGAAGAGATTACCTCCTTAAATATAGTTTTTCTTAGGAAAAGCTTATACCCTTTATTTATTTTTGGCTGTGTTGGGTCTTCTTTGCTGTGTGTGGGCTTTCTCTAGTTGTGGTGAGTGGGGGCTACTCTTTGTTGCAGTGCGCGGGCTTCTCATTGTCGTGGCTTCTCTCATCATGGAGCACAGGCTCTAGGTGCGTGGGCTTCAGTAGTTGTGGCTCACGGGCTCAAGAGCGCAGGCTCAGTAGTTGTGGCGCATGGGTTTAGCTGCTCCACGGCATGTGGGATCTTCCCGGACCAGGGCTCGAACCCGTGTCCCCTGCATTGGCGGGTGGATTCTTAACCACTGCACCACCAGGGAAGTCCCACTTACACTCTTTTTAAGGTTAAGTGAAAATAATGCTAGATATAAAGTAGGTTGTAGAAATATCAAGGTGAATGGGAAAGTTTCACGTTTCCTTTAGGTATGAAACTAAATAAACAGTATCGTGACTTCACTATTCAGAGTAGATAAGAATTGTCATATATAAACATATAAAATATTCTAATTTTTAATTAACTAAGGATAAAAATCACTTATTTCCTTTCATCCAAAATTACGATGGTTTTCATTTTTGGTCTTCCCTACTGTCGTAAGAATTTAATGATTGTAAATAGTGTGACCAACTTATAAATAAACATATGGTTTTTATTATCTCAGAATTTGAAAGTCATTTAAAGAGGAAGCTGCTTTAAAAGTGCATACTTTGTGATATGACCTCATACAAAAGTCTACATAATTATCTGATGTTTACCCATACATACTTTACACACTTTACTACTCATAACAGTGGCATCTCCCCTACTTCAAATTTTTGTAATTCTTACACTCTGTGGAATAAAATTCATTAGTTGAGTTTATACTGAAATGTATAAATTCCTAGTTTCATGCATTTTATGTATAGTCCTTTGAAGGGTCCTGATCTTTGCTTTCACATAGTACAAAGCACACAGGAGACAAAACAAAGTTTTGCTAAGTTGAGAACTACGGTTGTGGATTTTGAATGAGTAATACCAAACTGGTTCTGTAAAAATTATGAAGGTTAGGTTTGTTCATGAATATCAGAGAATGTTCTCTCCACATGCTCTGAATACATGACTGAAAATTGATAATTTCTCAGCAGAGGCTTTCTCAAATAGAGATATCAATACCACATAGTTTGTTAAAATAAAGTTTCAACAAGGAACCAAGAAGGAAACTGCATCCCCACCAGAAAAAAAATGTGATTTTATTTTTTTAATTTTTTGGCCACACCGTGCGGCTTGCAGGATCTTAGTTCCCTGACCAGGAGTCAAACCCATGCCCTTGGCAGTGAAAGAGCCGAGTCCTAACCACTGGACTGCCAGGGAATTCCCCTCCACAAAATGTAATTTTACATTTTTTAAAACAACAAAAAAGGGACTTCCCTGGTGGTCCAGTGGCTAAGATTCTGCACTCCCAATGCGGGGGGCCCAGGTTTGATCCCTGGTCAGGGAACTAGATCCCACATGCTGCAACTAAGAGTTGGCATGCTGCAACTAAAAGATCCCACATGCCACAACTAAGACCCAGCACAGCCAAATAAATAAATAAATATATTTTTAAAAAAGTAACTATCTTGCCTGATGTGGAGCAGTGTTTTCAACGTCTGGTGGTGAGGAGCTCGGAGTATTTTTGTCCAGCAAAGCATTGTCAGTTCCATTAATTATGTCAGTGTATAAAGGAGAGTTTTTAGACTTTAATTTACTGAGTGTCTTAAGGTTATAATTTTAAACAACAACTTTCTCTATTGTTTTAGAATCTGCTCTCTCTAGCAGATAAAATCTATCTTGGATGATAGTTTAATCAAATTCATTTTGGTTTTTGCAAAATTCCTTTTTCTTTTTCAGATTTTTAAGAATCCCGAGGTCAAGGAAATAAATGAGAAATTTCTAAAAATGTTCATGTATACTTAAAATACTGTAACTATATGTGTTAAATCTACAGAAAAACTGATGGAAGGAACCTGCAACTAAGATTTAGTAGCTTTATTTTACAAACCATAATAAATTTAATAACTTTATTACAACATTTACTTATAAATTACAGTTTGACATAATTATAAATTAATAAATGGCATCAAATTATATGGATTATTAATCCAGTGGCTGATCATCTGGCTTCTTCTAGCATCTACCAGAACTACTGAAGAGCAGGCTGAGTCTTGAAGAAGGTGATCCTTTAAGCACCTATGAATCCCTGTGACTAGAAGGATCCAGGCATCTCTTCTGTAGGACAATGCAAAGGAAATGTCTTCTCCTCTCCGATATTTCCCTGCCCCCAACCAACATAAAATATATTACGAGAGGTATGAAAATGTAGAAGTGTGGGGTTCCAAACATGCACTTTATTTTTCATTTATTTATTTATTTGGTTGCACAGAGTCTTAGTTGTGGCAGGCAGACTCCTTAGTTGCGGCTCAAGGACTCCTTAGTTGTGGTATTCGAACTCTTAGTTGCGGCATGCATGTGGGATCTAGTTCTCTGACTAGGGACCGAACCCGGGCCTATTGCTTTGGGAGCGCAGAGTCTTATCCACTGCACCACCAGGGAAGTCCCGCAAAAATGCACTTTAAAAAACTGTTGGGTCAAGGATTCTTTGGTTATAAGCAAAATGAAGCTATCCAGGGCTTCCCTGGTGGCGCAGTGGTTGACAGTCCGCCTGCTGATGCAGGGAACACGGGTTCATGCCCCGGTCCGGGAGGATCCCACATGCCGCGGAGCGGCTGGGCCCGTGAGCCATGGCCGCTGAGCCTGGGCGTCCGGAGCCTGTGCTCCGCAACGGGAGAGGCCACAACAGTGAGGGGCCCGCGTACCGCAAAAAAAAAAAAAAAAAAAAAAAAAAAAATGAAGCTATCCAAATTAACTCAAGTAAAAAGCATGAGGTTAGAAATCCATAGGGAAATCTCATGGATCCCAAATACAAGTATAGGAATCATCAAAGCTATCAGACCACTGTTCCCTCAGTCTTTCACTACGGCTGTATGATTTCTGCTTCCTTTAGCACATCTAGGTTATGGCTTATTTCTGAAGAACGGTTTTCTCAGTTTATTTGTACGCACACATCAAAAAATGGCGCCTGTCCTGAGTCTACCTGACCTTACAGCTCTACAGCCTCTATGGAGTTACTGACTCAGTATCTAGGTCTCTGGTTAAATAATCAAACAGAAGAATCTGTTTGGGCTAGGTTTCTCCCCTGGTCCCATCAGCTGTGGGTCTGGAGACAAAGTCTAATGCCAGTAGGGCTGCCGCTACCAGGAACTGTGGGTGGGGCAGATTCTCTGAGAAGGGCATGCGGGTGGGAATGAAACAATTACTATCTCAAGTTCCCAGATACAGGATATGTTGAAGTTGGACTTTCTCAGTTGGTTTCTCCCTCTCTCCCTCCCTCCCCCCCTTCTTCTCCCTCCCTCCCCCCCTTCTTCCCCCTCTTCCTCCCTCCTTCCCTCCCTCTTCCTTCTTTCCTTCCTTCCTTTTTCTTTCTTTTCTTGCTTTCTTTTTCGTTGGAAGTTCAGGCTATGGAAGACAGAAGCATATTCTCCTTAGAGAATATCAGCATATTCTCCTTATTTCAAAAAAAGGCAGGGTTTTGGTATGTGGCAGGTATACCTTACTCTATTAAAAATGGGAGAGGACGGACTTCTCCGGCGGTCCAGTGGTTAAGATTCTGCGCTTCCACTCCAGGGGGCACGGGTTTGATACCTGGCTGGGGAACTAAGATTCCACATGCCAGCGGTACGCGGCCAAAAAAAAAGGGAAAGGGGTATACTAAGGCTACTGGTTTCCCAAGTAATTTTCTAGTGTCCAGGTTGAGAGGAAGCTTTGAGTAACCAACTAAAACCTGTTTCCATTTGCCAGAATAGTTTTTGTTCTAAAGCTCCAAATAAAGATATCCTAAGAGACTGGCGTCTCCCTCATGGTCCAGTGGTTAAGAATCCGTCTTGCAATGCAGAGGATGCCGGTTTGATCCCTGGTGGGGGAACTAAGATCCCACATACTGAGGGGGAACTAAGCCTGGGCACCGCAACTACTGAGCCTACACACCACAACTAGAGAGACAGTGTGCCTCAACTAGAGAGCCCACACGCCACAAACTACAGAGCCCATGCGCTCTGGAACCTGTGCGCCACAACTAGGGAGAAGCCCCCACACCGCAAGGAAAGATCCCATGTGCCGCAATTAAGACCCGACACAGCCAAGAATAAATTAATTAATTATTTTTTTAAAAAAGACATCCTAAAAGAGATAACATATTGATACTGATAGTTTATTGATCCAATTATTCCTTTAATTAACTTTCTCAAACAGGAAGATTACAAGAGAATAAGCCACGAACAGAACTTAATTCTTTAATATTTTGGTTCCATTGCCCTACTTGTAATACCATTCTATGTGTGATGAAAACAGAAAAATCACATTTTACTTCTGATTTTTAATAGTTTGAGGGATCACTTCCTTTTATTAATTAATTGTTAATAGGTTATAATAAGTTGTAGTGACAATTTGCTTTTGCTAGTGCTTTGCATAAAACATGATACATTCAGTTTAGCACAGTGCCTATCCAGAAACCAAGGTACTAATGTACAGCATGGTGACTGCAGTTAATAACACTGTATTCCATATTTGAAAGTAGCTAAGAGAGTAGATCTTAAAAGTCCTGATCACAAGAAAAAGAAAAAGAAAAAAATTTTTTGTAACTATTTATGGTAGCAGATGGTAACTGGACTTATTGTGGTGATCATTTTGCAATGTATACAAATATCGAATCATTATACTGTTCACCTGAAACTAATATAATGTTATACGTCAATTATACCTCAACAAAAAAATAAATTGACAAAGAAAGAAAGAAAGAAAGAAAGCCTAGGTATAAAGTTCTCAGGTAAAAATTGTTTTTTCTCAAAATTTTGAAGATATTGCTTCCTTGTCTTTAAGCTTCCAGTGTTGCTGCTGAAAAGTCCAGTGCTCTCTGATTCTTTATTCTTTGAACTTTTTTTTTCCCCCCACTTGGAAGCTTTCAAAATCTTTACCCAATGTGTTCTAAAATTTCACAGTTATATGCCTTGCTTTGGGTCTTTTTTTTTTTTCTTTCTTTCTTTCATTGTGTGGGGTACTGGGTGAGTCCTTTCAATCAATATCCTTTGTTCTGAAATTTTTTATTATATTCTTTTTTTTGATAATCACCTCCTCTCTCTTCTTTCTTTCTCTTATTATTTGGGTATGGGGACTCTTGGACTGATCAACTAATTTTCCTATCTTTTCTATCTTTCATCTCTGGCTTACCCTGCTTTCTCAGAGATTTCTTTAAATTTATTTTTTAATAAATTTTTTTAATAAATTTTTTAAAATAAATTTATTTTTTAATAAATTTATTTTTTAATAAATTTTTTTTTTTTTTTTTTGCGGTACGCAGGCCTCTCACTGTTGTGGCTTCTCCCGTTGCGGAGCACAGGCTCCGGACACACAGGCCCAGCGGCCATGGCTCACGGGCCCATCCGCTCCGCGGCATGTGGGATCTTCCCGGACCGGGACACGAACCCGCATCCCCTGCATCGGCAGGCGGACCCCCAACCACTGCACCACCAGGGAAGCCCCCACCTTTTTTTTTTTAATCACTCTCAGCTATCCTATTTTTAATTTCCAAGTACTCTTTCTTGTTCTTTGAACGTTTCTTGTTTATATATTTTATGTAGTATTCTATTTTTGTTTGTTTTGTTTAGTTTTTATGGATAGACTCTCTTCTCTTATCCCTATGGAGTATAATTATGGTCTTTTTTTCTTAGAAGTTTACTTCTACTTCCTATTATTATTTGTTTTCTCTGGCTTCCTTTTTTTCCTATTTTCTTTGATCTCCCTTCAAACACTGAAGGCTTCCTTCAATCTGATACTTGGCTATTAGTATTTAAGCGTGAAGCACAACAGAACAGATTGTAAGCTGTTGGATTCTGGACCTCACCATAAGAAGACCAGGTTGCATTTTCTTTAATTGAAATGAGCCTCAAATGTCAGTATGTAGATAGAGCTCTTTCATTTGGAGCTACTCAGTGTCTACTGAGTAGAAGCCTCCAAACTCTGGGATATAAACTTGATTCTGCTTTCTGATATTAAACATTAGCACTGGGGGGAGGGGGAGAATAGGGCTAATTTTCTCTAAGACTTATAAATTAAATACTCAAAAGAACTTACTTCCTGTAGTACTTGACTTAAATATTTACCATAAGCAATAGACACAATAACTAAATTTCTCTAAATATTTGTCCTTAGAAAATGCGGACTTTTAAATTTCAACCTGGCAGGTTTTTTAAGATGGAGTGGACAGTGGGACCCAAAAGATTAAAAACCTCTACTCTAAGAAAACTTTATGTTTACCAGCGGCATTGGAAGACTAGAAGAGAACTGGGGGTTTGGGGCTTTAAGCCACAGTTATAAAAGGCTTTTAGAAGCAGCAATCTAGAAATAACAATTCTGTGAACTTTCTGGAACCAGTACCTGAGACCCAGGTGGAAGAGCCCTGCCCTGGACCCCACATGTCACAAACATACCTAAAATGAACTTATTAAATAACACACAGGCACCTCTGATACTTGGAATCCATTGCATACTGCTGGCACAATTGTGACTCATAAACATCCATTCCTGGAAATAACACCATTTAGTCCCCAAGGAAGTAATTCTCCACATCTTTTGCCCTACGTCCACAATACAAAAGGCAACTGAATACAAATACCATGGAATACGGTTTATGGTGCGGTTGACATAGGAGAAAGAACTTGCTTTGGAATGTGGGGAGGATTTGAGTAGCAGAGACAGATAAGAGAAAAGACAAAATAATTAACTTGTCAAATTCTTCCTCTCGTTGTGAATGCAATAGCTTTTGGCCTAATGAAGTATCTTCCCTAGTGCCAAGTACCCATTTTCTTGCTTCTCTCAGGACACCAGAGATACTCACAGATTAAAGTAAAATTTCAAACAGTTGAACATAGTAGCTGAGGAACATTTTACAATACTGAACATTTTTATATTATTTTTCAAATTGTGTGTATGTAGGTGTAGACGTAGCATACATGAAGTGTGATACAAACTCTACATTAGCAAAATGGACGTGTTACACTAGAATTGCAGATAGCTTGATTGTCCTAAAAATATGTAATAAGGTTTCATTAAATTTTCAAAAATTAAATTTAAAAACTTTATAATTGTGACTTTGAGCTGTTAATATTAAATAAAATTCATATATTTATTGTTTTAAATTTTAATGGGTAATTATACATGTGGTAGGAAAATAGCTTTTTGAGTTGTCTGAAAATAATTTTAATTTGTGATTTTTTTTTACATTTACTTTAATTTATATTTTATACACATTCAAAATAATCACTTTTTTAATCCTTTGGATGACAGAATGAGTACAAGTTGAGATCATGACAGAAAAAGAAGATAGAAGAGTGGAGCTCAAAAAAATTAAAAATAAAATCTCAAAAGGAAAAATAAATTTAAAAACCTTCAAAGAGGCCACCAGCTCGAATATTTAAAAACTGAAACAATGAAAGTGTTCATGAACCACATGAAATTTGCAAACAGCACATTACAAATTCTTTGCTTACTGAATATTTAATTACTGATGAAAGTAACTAAGAAACTTATGTTAACATATTTTGTCAGGACACTGGTCAACTACACTGTTTATAAATGACTTTGTCCTTTTACATTAAGGTCATTGTATATCTTTTCTTATTTTCAACTTTACATCTACTGTTAAATATGTAATTCGGCTTAGGAAACACCATCATCACTAAATTTGTTATATTCTGAGTTTCTTATTCTCGCTTAGTAGTTTCACTTTCTTCTGTTACCTGTCTTTCCCCTGTGTCTGATAAGTTGAATACAATACAGAAGATGAAGGGGAGTCATTCCAAACAAAACTGCTTTTCGACTTTTGGCATATCTCCTCTTATCCATGTTAATCACAGCCAAGAAGTCAAATAGCTTCTGGGACAGATTATATCTGGGCACTTTTGTTTCACGATTTAATGTAAAACATCTCAGGCATTGCAATATTGTTCATTTCTTTGGTACTTTTGCTTCTGTATTTTGTAGTAATAATACCATACCTTATCTACAGTTTCCAAATCACTTTTATTACTTGTAATGCCAGTAAAGCCCCACAACAGCCATGGGTGGTAGAACTCACATTTACATCAGAGAAAACCATGTTTTTAACACCATCAAAGTGACAGATTTGTGACAACCAGTGGTATACTGGTAAATGTTTAACAACTGTCTCTTGGAGGATATGGAGAGCCCTGCTTGTAGAGTTTACCAATTTCCTTGAAGTGACTACTCCCAGCATGGCCAATGTCAAGCTACCTATGTGATGTCAACTGGCTCCTAAAAGTTCTGAAAAGTTAACAAAGGGCTCTTGCAAACAAGAGGAAGTGAGCTCCAGCACACCAACAGTCACTTTAAATTGAATCCAAAGTATATGAAACATATACATGCATATGTGCCTTGTTTTGAGATTAGGATTATCAAAATAAAAAAAAATTGGATATGCCAATGTAGTTGGTGGATTAAACGAACAATGAAGCTATTAAGTGGTAAATTATCAATATATGTGGTCTCAATTACAAACGCTTTTCGAGTTCTCAGAGGGTAGTGAGTTGATGGACAGTTTCTAAACTGGCCTTCAATGACGTCCAACTCATGGTACTCATGCCCTTGTGGAATCCACTCCCTTCAGTGTGGGCAGAACTTGTTACTTTCTTCTAACCTCCTTAACCAACAGAATATGGCAAAGGTGATGGGATGCCATTTGTGTGATTATGTTATGTTAGACTGTAACTTTTGTCTTACTAGCAGACTCTGTTTCTGGCTTTGATGAAGCAAGCTGTTAGGTTGTGAGCTGATCTATGGAGAGGCCCACATGGCAAGGAACTGAGGTCCTCAGTCCAACAGCTTGTAAGGAACTGAATTATGCCAACAACTGTGTGAGCTTGGAAGCAGAGTCTTTCCTATTAGAACTTGAGATGAGACTGCAGCATGGACCAATACCTTGATTGCAGCTTTGTGAGTTACCATGAAGCAGAAGACCAGCTAAGCCATGTGCAAACTCCTGACCCCACAAATAACGAGATAATAAATGTGTGTTGTTTTAAGCCACTAAGTTTGTGTAATTTGTTATTCAGCAATAGATAACTAATATAGTCAGTGTGTACTGGAGTATTGTCCTAGAGAATGTTATATGGGATTGTAGTATTAGAAATTTAAAATTTAATGAGTTTTGATAGTGCAGGGATTGGAGAGGGCTTTGAGGGAACGTTGGAAGATAAGCTTAGTTTGAAAGAGTAGGGTCTATTAAGAAGGCACTTAAGGGTTCGTGACCCGGTCCGGGAAGATGCCACATGCCGCGGAGCGGCTGGGCCCGTGAGCCATGGCCGCTGAGCCTGCGCATCTGGAGCCTGTGCTCCGCAACGGGAGAGGCCACAACAGTGAGAGGCCCACGTACCGCAAAAAGAAAAAAAAGAAGAAAAAAGAAGGCACTTAAAAATTCATTTATGGGAATTCCCTGGCAGTCCAGTGGTTAGGACTCAGCGCTTTCACTGCTGGAACCTGGGTTCAATCCCTGGTCATGGAACTAAGAGCCCTCAAGCTGTGCGGCATGGCTGAAAACAAAAATATAAATAATTTTTTTAAAATAAAATAAAAATTCATTTATTCAACTAATAATGATTTAATACCAACCTTATGCCAAATACTTTTGGAGGGCAATGCTATACAGTATTGAGAAAAGACAAACAAGATTTATGGAGCTTAAAATCTAATTGCAGGTAAGAGGGAGCTGGCAATCAACAAACAAGTAAATACAAGAGAACAATAAGGATTATGCAGAGAATTAAAGCAGAATGGCATGTTAGGGAGGGACTAGCTGGCTACTGTAGGTTAGGTGGTAAGAAAAGGTGTGGCAGGCCTGTAAATTGTCCCCTGCATCCATTTTCTCCCTCTTTCCTTCTAGTAACAGAATCCCCCAAGTTTTCACCAGGCAACTTGAAATGTAGACAGGTATGGACCAGCTTCAACCATGTGAACAAAGATTGAACCTTCTGAACAATCTAGAACAGGCTAGAAGGAACCTGGGTCCCTGAATGATTTCATGGAGCAGAGCTGCCCACTCACGCTTTACCAACTGCCTACCTCTGGACTGTTATGTCAGAGAAATAAACTTTAATATTTTTGAGTTACTATATTTCAGGACCTCTTCGTTATAGTACTGAGCCTATGCCCTGCTACTACAGGTGACCTCTCAGAAGAGGCAACATTTAAGCTAAGACCTAAGTGACAAGAATGAACACACCATACAAAGAAGAGGAGAAAGAGCATTTCAGACAAATGTAAAGGACCTAAAAGGAGAAAGGTCGGTATGGCTGGGGCACAGGGAATGAATGGCAGAGATAAGCTTGGAGAATTAGCCTGGGACCAGATCGCATAGGGGTTTCAAGGCTACGGTAGGGAATTTTTAGTTTAAATGTTATGGAAAACCATTCGAGAATTTTAAAATATTCAAATAAGAGAAGTGTCATAAATGGATTTAAAAAAAATCTCTCTGCCTGCTCAGTGGTAAGTCATCTGAGGGGGCAAAGTGAAGGCACAGAGATTTTTTTAAAAATCTTTATTTATTTGGCTGTGTTGGGTCTTAGTTGTGGCACGTGGGATCTTTCATTGCGTTGCGCGGGCTTCTCTCTAGTTGCAGCGCGTGGGCTCCAGAGCGCACAGGTGCGGTTGCCCCGCAGCACGTGGGAGGGATGTTAGTTCCCCAACCAGGGATCGAACCCTCGTCCTCTGCATTAGAAGGTGGATTCTTAACCACCGGACCGCCAGGGAAGTTCCAGAGAAATTGTTTAGAAAGCTACTGCAGTAGTCCAGGGGAACAAATTTTAGTGCTCTAAACTAAGGTAGCAATGAAGATAGAAGATAAATCCTTGAAATGTTTTAGAAGTATCAACAAGAAAGCTAATGATAGATTGGATTGGTAGGAGGAGTGCAGGAAAGAGTGAAATGAAGGATGACTTTGGGCTTGAGCAACTGCTATTATTATTATTTTTTTTTTTTTTTTTGCGGTACGCGGGTCTCTCACTGTTGTGGCCTCTCCCGTTGCGGAGCACAGGCTCCGGACACGCAGGCTCAGGGGCCATGGCTCACGGGCCCAGCCACTCCGCAGCATGTGGGATCTTCCCGGACCGGGGCACGAACCCGTGTCCCCTGCATCGGCAGGCGGACTCTCAACCACTGCGCCACCAGGGAAGCCCAAGCAACTGCTACTTAATGAGATAGTTGCTACGTGAAGGATGGACCATAAGGATGCAAGAGCAGAGCAGAAAGGTCAGCCACGGAGCTTGAATTGAGGACAGCTGGATTTTTTGTTTTTGTTTTTGTGGGGAGGGGGCAAGTTTTGCTGTGAAAAGGAATAGCTCTCTTAGCCACTTTAGCTTCAATATGCTTATTAGACATTCAATCTGAAATGCCAGGTAGGCAAGTGTCCCAAAGGTCTGGAATTCAAAGGAGATGTCTGGGTTGGAGATATAGATTTGAAAGTCACTAGTATATGGATGTGTTATAAAGCCATGGACTGGATGAAGTAGGTCACTCAGGGAGAAAGTGCACACGGAGAAGAGGGCGGAGGAGAAGCCAAGGGCACTGCAGTGTTGGATAGTATAGATGTCAAAGGAAAACCAAAAGAGAGGTGTCACAAAAGCCTGGAGAATTGTTTCAAGAAGGAAGGTGTAGTTAATTGTGTCAACAGTTATTGAAAGACAGTTAAATGAGGACTGACATCATTCTTTGAACCACTGGCTTTGACAAGATGTGGGCCTTGAGAAATATCCATTTCAAGGGTGAAGAAGAGATGAGGAGGTGAAGACCAGAAGTATAGACATGTCTTTTAGGGAGTTTTGCTGTTGAAGGAGAGCAGAAAAATTGGGTGCTAGCTGAAGGCAGAAGTGGGGTCAAGTAAGGATTTTTTTAAATTTGGGTAAGATTTCAATAGGAAGGATTACTAAAGAGAATGAGGGGTGAGGGGTACAGTTGGAGATGTCTTAAGAAGGTCTAGGGGATGGGAATCCTTTAACTCCTTTAGGCAATCCTTTATGTGCAAAGCAAAAAATGTTCAATAAGAATTTCTTTTTTAAACTCATAAAGTGGGAAAAATCATCAGTGATAAAAATAGGGCAGATGATAAAGGAGTGACAGATATGTTTTGGACATATTAAGTTCAGTGAAATATTTAAATAAGATTAACTGACCAACTTAGTACAAGAGACTTTCAGCTTCAAGATAGTAATAATCCTTAAGAAAAACAATATATTTTACAAAGGATCAGTCCAGTTGGCAGACACCATTTAAATTATCCTAGGAACTTCCCTGGTGGTCCAGTGGAACTAAGATCCCACGTGCTGCAAGGCATGGCCAAAAAAAAAAAAAAATTATCCTATATAAAATTAACAAGGACTTACCTTGCCAAGATTCTCGGCACTTTTATATTCATTTAAATTGCATTGGGAAAAAGCATAACAGTAATTGAAAAGCAACTAATTATAAGCAATTACAAGCCAAATTATGTTTATACCAAAATTAGTGTTTGAGGTGGTTTAGTAGACTGATTCTTCATTTCAATAAGCAACTATCAAATAATTGAATAGCTTGTAAAACACATAAATACTTCTTTTATCTTCATTCCAAGTGTAACCACCGCATTCTCTTTGAATTATTATTATAATAAAACAAGCAACATTCATTATTTTTTGTCCCAATCCCCAGTTTGAGTTGGGTGCTTTTAAAAACAAGGCAAGAGTAGCATATGTACCTAGTGCACAACATAGCTTCTTTCAACAGGTTTGACATAGAAATGCGAACAAATTCATGCTCCTGTAAAGACAACTACTATCCTGCAGGGAATCTAGAGTACAAACTCAAAGCACTTGACGCTTACAACATTGTCTTATTTCACTTGTAGTTGAGGTAAGTCTTTCTCTAAGGATGATAAGGAAAGGTCTTTTGTCTTGTGACTGCTGATTTTTACGTCAGGTTGGTTTTTTTCTCCCATATTTCTGAGTAAAAGTCACAACTTTGTTACCACAATTTTGCCACCTCAGGTTAAACTGCTTGACTACGACTCGACAACTTTTACAGTTTACTTGATTACTGAAATTACAGATTCATGACTCTAAATCACGACTAGTGATAGCTCTGAATCCCTGTTACGTTCATTTCCCTGCAAACAATTTCAGATTATATTTATTTTTGGTTCATTTTTATTGAATGAAGGAGTCTTTAAACTCTATAGTGCTTCACAATTTTCAAGTCTCACACAGATGATTTCATACAATCCCAAAATAACCCCCCCTTTCCCTCCTACCCCTTTATGTCCCACTTTCAAATTATACTTAATAAATCAGGTTCTAGAAACAGTTTTGCAGAATAAAGTCCCACCAGTTGACCTAATTGAGCGCGGAGTTGCCAGTGCTTCACGGCAGCTACTGCGCTGGGCCAACTCGGAGGCTTGGCGAGCCACATGCTGGGAGGTAGGTAGAGCCGGAGCCCTTCGAGGCTGGGCGCCACGTTGCTTCTCCCTTTTTGAATAGGGAGACAACGCTTCTGGCTATTGTGTAAACCGGTCGAGAACTGCGTTCATTCGCACATCAGCTAAAGCGAGAGCAGCATTAAAGCGCCTTCTAATCCGACCCCTGGCAACATGTGCGTCACGGACCAATGTTGAGTTTTAATGCCTGGCTTCGTTCGCCTTGGGGAAGCTTACTTGAGAGAACGGCCGAGTACCTCGACAATCGCGACTAAGTGCACAGGATCAAAACCCCCACGCCAGCCCAGCAGTGGCCCCCGCCCCCGCCGAACCCCGCCAACCCTCCAGAGGATCCACCCATGTTCCCCGATAACCAGTTGTTTTACGCAGCGCTACACAGCCTTTCCTCACTCCGTCCCCGCTCTCCCACCCACTCCGCATTCGACCCCAGGTTTGTAGTCCCCAGCCGAACAACAGACGGCCGTCTCCCGCCCAGCTGCCAGCCCGAACCCGCACCGCAGCAAGGGAGCCAGCTCCTCGCGCTCCTCGCAGGCGGGCGGCCAGCCAGCCGCAACTGGGTGGTTGGTGATTGACAGGAGGCTGGAGCAATGAGCCGCAGGGGCGGGACGCTGCGTCACTTCCTGGCTTTTCGGGTAGACGGGGTATATAATTTCGGTGCTCACGCAGCGGCCTCGCTCCCACAGTATGGCCGGCGACATTAGCTAGCGCTCGCTCTACTCTCTCTAACGGGGAAACAGCGGACTACAAGAGACTGAGCTGTATCTGCCTCTATTTCCAACAGACTCACGTTCAACTTTCGCTCACACACACACAAAAAAAAAGCCGGGAAAATTTTATTAACCCTTTTTTTAAAAAAGTTAATATAAAATTATAGCAAAAAAGGAACCTGAACTTTAGTAACACAGCTGGAACAATCCGCAGCGGCGGCGGCAGCGGCGGGAGAAGAGATTTAATTTAGTTGATTTTCTGTGGTTGTTGGTTGTTCGCTAGTCTCACGGTGATGGAAGCTGCACATTTTTTCGAAGGGACCGAGAAGCTGCTGGAGGTTTGGTTCTCCAGGCAGCAACCCGACGCAAACCAAGGATCTGGGGATCTTCGCACCATCCCAAGGTGGGTGCTCGGGGCTCTCGCCCACAGTCGGGTCTGGGGGCTGCCGCCGCCTGGGAGGCACCAGCCCCAGGCTGGGGGGCGGGGGCTGGCTTCCCGCAGCCTTCAGGTGAGGGCAGGTTCGCGGGCGGGGGTCGTTTGGGCGGCCGTGGAGGGCGGCCCCGGCGCTATCGGGAGCGGCCAGGTCCACGCGCGGCCCGAGCCGGCTTCTCCCGCCACCGTTGCAGGGCCGGGCGCTGCCCGGGGGGAGGGGAGAAGGCCGGCGCCGCCGCGTGCTCAGGTAACGTCCCCCGCGCGGCGTGCGGGGCAGCGGGCGGCGACGCTCGGGGTGGTTTGGCGGCCCTCGCCTCCCAAACTTACCTCCCCCTCCGCGGGAGTTGGCGGTTCGGGGCCCCGGGTGAGGTGCCCGGGGGTGGGGGCCGCGCGGGCTCCCTCCCAGCAGGTGTGGCTCGGCGGGCTTAGTCAGGCGCTAATTCGGGCGTGTCTGCCTCGGGAATGGAGGAGGGAGGGAGCGGGACAGGAGTCCGACTCGTTCTCTCCGCGTGCTGCGGGAGGAGGGGGCCCACCCGGGGCCAGGCCGAGGGGCTGACGAGCAGGCCTCCCGCCCGCGGTCGGCGCTGGCAGCATGTGGCGCCCGGGCGGCGGGGATTGGGCGGGAGCAGCTGTGTCGCAGTGGCTGGGCCCCACCGCCGCCCTAACGTGCTCTGCACCAAAGCCTTTTCGGGGCGGCCCAGGGAGCCCACCGAGGCTTGCTCCCGACTCTCTTGACCTTGGGTTGTGTAACCTGTTACCGAGTCGGCGGGGTCCGGGCGAGGTGCGGGGTAGAGTGACGCTTGCCTATATTCACGGGCTAGAGGCCCGTCCGAGCTCGGACATAATACCTTTAATGCCTAATCCAGCAAAGGAATCTGGGGCCCCAGCCTCCCACCCCGGGCAGTCACGCGAGAGAGCTGGGCGATCGCGCAGAAAAGGAGAGGTCTTGTAGTGGCCTTGATCCAATCGCAGACGAGGGCGCAGGCGACCCCTGGGGTGGCTGGGCCGGCTCCCCCCGGCTGGGCTCGCTAAGCACTACTTGGCTTTCTAGGCTTCTCCGCGCACAAGTGCAGCTAGCTAGAGTGGCCGTGCGGCGGCGGCGGAGCCGGCGCGGCCGCTTCATTGAGAGGCGACGACCAATGAGCTCGTTGGCCCGACCGGGAGCCTGGCCCCGGGGTGTGGGCCAATGGGCGTTTCAGGAATGTTGGCTGCGCTCGCCGCCTTCTCTGACAAAAAGCAACTGGAGAAGGGAATCCAGGCGGACACGTGCTGCCGGGACTTTAAGGCGATCTATGTTGAAGGAATCTCCTGTAGAAGAGCATCGCGTTAGCTAAAGTGTGACCGGTTTCATTTTTCAAGCTTTGTGCGACACTTAAAAATGTCTTAATATATCCCTTTACTCTAAGCACTTTATGTTTATAGGAAGCAGCTACTTACAAAATATGGGGAAGCTTAGTATTTCCTCCATTTCACAGATGGGAAAGCTCCCTGGTGTTGGTAATACGCCTTTGGTAAAACGATTGTGATGGGATTATCTAGAAAATGTTGTCAGGAAGAACTAATGAGTAAGAACAGTCTTATAAAATGAATAACAAAATTTTCTGCTCTGGCTCTTTAAATGGGTTGAAGCTTTATTTGTAAGCACGCGTTCTTAATAAAGGGAAGGGAGTGTGTTTCCTCCCCGAGTTCTTGGGCAAAAATGCCAGAATTTAAGCTTGGGCTTTTTTGGTTAAGAGTTCCCTGAATCAAGGAGGAGAAAGGCTTATAAATGGGCAACTTGCTTTCTTTAAATGTTTGAGAACCGCTTTTGTACTTTAATCAGCTGAAATTTTTACTCCTTCAGTGTGGATCTTAAAATGATGGCAAAAGTTATACCTTCAAGGACAGGATGTTCAGTTTTGTTGAATTCGTGATTTAGTGCCATACGTTTTGTAGACACTTAAAATTTGTTACGTCACTGTTGTGAGAGTTTAGCACATTTCAGCTGTTGAAACATCTATTGGATTTAACAGAGATGTCCGTTGGTAACCTTCGAGGAACATTTTTCAGTGACCTCTCAGGCAGAGATCAACTGGTTAGGTTATTTATTCAGAGGTTTAAAAAAAAGTACCTGAAAAACAATACATGCTTGATACATCACCTAAAACCAATGGCCTGGCCAGAGAAAATCACTGGCTTCTGGTCTCCGAGGAGGTGGGGTGCAGGCCCCAGAGACCACAGAGGAGTTATCAGTCATCCAGAAGAGTAATGCATAATGAGATGGTTCGTGCATGATCTATGGCATATCTAGATTTGAATTCAAATATCATCTAATAGCTAGCTGTTTGATATTTCCATGTCTCTAAAATGGAGAAAATAATGGTACCTACCTCATAGGGTGAGGATTAAGTGGGTTAATACATATATAGTACTTAAAAACTGACTGACAAATTGTAACCATAAGTGTTAACATCTTTATATTTGATTCTTTGCCCTTAAGGACAGAATCTTTTTTTCTTTTCCTTTCTTTAAGCAAACCAGGCTGGAGGAGAAAGTATATCAGATACTTAACATTAAAGGGTGCTCTACCAAGTTGACATATTTTTATTCAAGTAGAGGAGATGGTGAGTTTTGGATTGCTTAATGCAGTTAAACCTTAATTCTTCCACAGAATAATCAGTCTTTAGTAGCTTTGTTCTTTTTTTAATGATATAAAAGTTTGGAAGCCAGAAAATCCTTCCTTGTCCTTAACCTCACATCTCCAACCTCAGCAATACTGCCAAAATGCAAATAGACAAAAGTCATAGTCAAAAGACATTAACTAACAGACTGGAATAAAGTTAACAACTACACTGTTTATAAAACTTAAGGTTATGGAAAGGGTTAAGATGTCCTAAGAGGGCATCACTATCGATTAAAAGATAACAAGGATATTATGGGGAAATTCCTAGAAAAATACTTTTCCACACTGATGCAAGAAGAAACAGAAAATCTTAATAGTCCTATTACCATTGCATGAATTGAATTAATCATTAATCATCCCATGAATATAAATCTAGGCCCAGATGGTTATACTGGAGTGTTCTAACATTCAAGGAAGAAATAATTCCAACCTTCTTCATACATTCTAATAGTTAACAGAAAGGGAATACACATCACAGTTCCTTTTGGGGTTTGTATAATTTTGATATCAGACCCCTGACAAGCTGTGAAGGAATCAGAATTTTCATGCACTGCAGATGGGAATGGAAAACAGTATATCCACTTTGGAACATGGTTTGGCAGTTTCTTAATAAGTTAATGCATCTGTCATATGATCCAACCAGTCTAGTCCACTCATGTATCTGTCCAAGTGAACAGGAAATGTGTCCATACAAAGACTTTTACATGAATGTATTCATAACAGCTTTATTTTTCAATAGCCCCCAAACTGGAAACAGGTCTCTATTAACAAGCAAATAGATAAACAAATTATGATTATTCATACGATAGAATACTACTCAGTAATAAAAAAAAAGAGATGAACTGTTATTGATACATGCAACAAATAATTGTGCTGGAGAAAAAATAATAAGCCTCACAAGAAGTACTATACTGTAAGATTTCATGTCTATAAAACCAGAAAATTCTAAGAATCTGACAGGCAGATCAGTGGTTGCCTGAGGATGGAGTTAAGGGGGAAGGGTGGATTACAGAGAGGCATGAGGGACCTTTTAGGGGTGATGCATGCGGTCAGTGTTTTGTGATAGTTTCCCAGGTATACATGTATGTCAAGAATCTTGTAGATTTAATGTAAATGAAAAGATTCAAATGAATTTGAAGTTTAGAGTACTATATGTCCCCAAATTCTTTGTACAGTAACAACGATGAATATGAATTTGGAGAATTTGAAAAGCTGCTGAAATAGTTTTATAGAAAAGATTCTGCTATCATCAGGTATAAGGATCCAAAAAAATACTTAATTGGAAGCAGTGTGGGGTTTGAAGAATTTGTGACATGAAAATTATTCCACAGACATCAACCAAGAGAAAAAAAACCATAGGGCCATTTTGAAGGAAATATTCCAGCAGAGCTGGAGAAAGTGGTAATCTGCCAAAATAAAACAATATGATTTGAAAAATCTGACTAATAGTAAAACAGCATATCTTTTGAATACAGATATTTTGGGTTTTTTGAGCTTTTTGTTGAAGCATAACACAAAAGTTAAGAGAATCATGGGCTTCTCTGGTGGTCCAGTGGGTAAGAGTCCATGCTCCCAATGCAGAGGGCCCAAGTTCAGTCCCTGGTTGGGGAACTGCAGCGAAAAGACCCCGCATGAAAATGCCAAGTGCCGCAACTGAGACCCAGCACAGCCTAAATAAATAAATACTCATAAGTACATCTCTGATTTTCACAAATTGATCACATTCATGTAACCAGCGCTCAAATCTGAGGAATGTAACTAGCCAGAAATCCCCCGTACCTCCTTCCAATTATAACCTATTCCCCTCTCCACCTAAGGGAACCACTATCCTGATTTCTAACACACCATAGATTAGTTTTCCCCATTTTATATATAACATAGAGTCATTTAGTATGCATTATGCCTCCTTTGGTCAGCATTATGTTTGAGGTTTTTTAGTTCATTCTCAATGTTGTATTTTGTGTCCATATGCCACAGTTTATCAAATCTATTGTTAACATGGGTATTTGAGTGATTTCCAGTTTGCTAATACAAATATATGGCTATGAACACTAGTGTGTCTTTTAGTGAGCAATATGTATGCTTTTCTGTTAAATATACACATACCTAGGAATGGAATTGCTAAGTCATAGGGTGTGCATATAGTCAGCATAAGGGTGCTGGTTGCTCCATATCTTCATCCAACACTTGTATGGTTTTTTTAATTTTAGTTATTATTGTGGGTATATAGTGGTCTTATGTATTTCCCTTCAGACTAATGGAGTTGAGCA
Source organism: Delphinapterus leucas (assembly GCF_059928025.1). NCBI lineage: Eukaryota > Metazoa > Chordata > Mammalia > Artiodactyla > Monodontidae > Delphinapterus > Delphinapterus leucas. Next base: position 48,316,722 of record NC_143140.1, read on the forward strand.
TCCTTTCATATCTTTATTCACCATTTGGCTATCTTTTGTGAAATGCTTGTTCAAGTCAGCCTGTTTTTCTTTTGGGATGATTTTTCAGTTTGCAGGAGTTCTTTATATATTATGGATGAATTATCTGTCCAGTATGTGTATTACAGATATTTTATACACTCTGGTTTCCTTTTTCATTTTATTAATGATAGCTTTAGGAACAAAAGTTCATAATTTTAATGTAGTCCCATTTATCAGTGTTTTCATCTTTAATGGTTAGTGGGTTTGTATCCTATTTAAGATATCTTTGCTCATCCTGAGGTAACGAAGATGTTATTTTTTCCCTCTAAACTTTGTTTTACTTTTCATATTTAGATCTGCAATCCATCTGGAATTGATTTTTTAATATGGTATGAGGGAATAGAAAGCACATGAAGCAAAGTTGGCCCATCTTTCCAAGCTTTAACTCCAAGTCAAGCTGCAACCCACTCTCTTTCTTTTTTTGTGTGTGTGGGGGGGTGGCAGCACTGCGCAGCTTGTGGGTTCTTAGTTCCCCAACCAGGGATGGAACCCGTGCCATTGGCAGTGAGAGAGTGTAGTTCTAACCACTGGACTGCCAGGGAGTTAATTCCCTGGAACCCACTTTCTGTTAAACATTTCCCACTCTCCTGTAGGCCATTTAGTAGAATTGTAGCATTTACCTTCAGTGTAATCTGAACAAATGACATAATACTGAGAATCTTTTTTTTTTACTAATTTCTCAAGGGAGACAAAAGGGGCACATTATATAGATTTTGTTTTATTTTTTTAAGAAAGAAAATCTTTTCTGGTATGGCTTGGGTTAAATAATACTGGTTAACAATATGTTGGAGAAAAGCAGTAGTCCAGACATCCGAATGAATAAGGAACAGATGATGTGTTCTAAAACTGACTTATTTCACACAGTAATTAAAGTTGAAATATAAAAAGAGGGAGTAGTATATTAGGTTTAACCTGCAGTTTTCTCTACTGAATTTTTCAGATTTCAAATGATGTTGAATAGAAATAGACCATTTATGTCTATTTCCATAATGTCTTAGAATTGCCGGACTAAAATCCTGGACCAAACAAAAGCCTTTTTATAAGAAATGGCAGCTATGGGGAGGAAGTATGTTAGAAAATAAGAAATTTTGGTGAGGAAAGATAGTTTAATCTGATCTTTCAGGACTCTAAAATTGGCTTTCCTTTTTGCTTTAGAATTCATCTCAGACCTGAGCTATATATATTCTTAGTAATGAGGTAGGTTCACATGGGAAATTGTAGTGGATGGAGGTGAAGAGAATATTTTACTAATTGTGGGAAGGTTAGAGGTGTTAGACGTGTTACTAATTGTGGGAAGGTTAGATGAAAACTACCATCTATAATTTTAATATTGGAAAAGACATTTAGGACTAGTGGCATGTTCTGCTCTTCTTTCTTTCCTTCACTCAAATTTGTAAGCTAAAATAAAACCTTCAGTAAAGGACTGGGGGCAGTTGCAAAAATAGTAAATTACACCTCAGCATTAACTTTCCCAGAACTCATGCCTTACTTGACTAAATGACTGCACCATATTGCAATATCAATAATTTACATTTAAGGGATTTACAACCCATTGCCAAGAAACCTTTTAGCGTAAATGTTTCGGAGTGAAAAGCTTCTTATTGAGTTAAGCTTCTCATTACACTCCTCACAGCAGTTTCAGAAAAGTTTGAACTGTTATCTTTAAACCACCTTTCTGGGCTTCCCTGGTGGCGCAGTGGTTGAGAGTCCGCCTGCCGATGCAGGGGACACGGGTTCGTGCCCGGGTCCGAGAGGATCCCACATGCCGCGGAGCGGCTGGGCCCGTGAGCCATGGCCGCTGAGCCTGCGCGTCCGGAGCCTGTGCTCCGCAACGGGAGAGGCCACAGCAGTGAGAGGCCCGCGTACCGCAAAAAAAAAAAAGTTAAACCACCTTTCTTTGAGAGGTACACATTGAAAGTAATAATCAAATGAAAGTAGCAGTAATTATAGTCATTTAATTTTTAGGTAAAGTTTGAGATGGAGAATTTAGTACTCTGATTATAATTAACAGTGCGTTCTGGGTTGATTTCTTTGAACAAAAGATAAAAGCTTATTTCTCTGGATAATCTGAATTAAATTCTGGTCAGTCTAGACGTTGCTAAAGAATAATCTCATGTTCTAGGATAGGTTTGACTCAGACTACTATTACTAGTACTACTACTTTGGGTATGGTGTTGAGGCCTGAATGTAATGTGATAAGGAGAGTCTCTGAAACAGATAGGTCAAGCTAATAGCTAAGGTCACAGTTCAGGGAAGCTTCAAATAGTTCAGTTGGGTGGCTTTTTGGGTAAATTACTTGATAGTCCTGAAACCAGTGATTTTTGCTTAAAGGAAGAAATTAGAGGAATCTAATCACATGGAGCCCTTTTAAGTAAATGTAGGTTTCGAGGCACCATCTGCAGAGTATCTGACCTGCAGTATCTATGGGTAGAATCTAAGTGATAAGAGTGAAATGAAACTCTGCTCTAAAGGGTTTCTTCCACCTGCTTGCAGCATTTTGTTCCCTCCATCATTTACTTCTTTTAATTGATGTTTTAAAAAGTCTAACAAAGTGTACAATTAAGCAGTATTCAGTGTGTGTGTTTACATTGTTGTGCAGCAGATCTGTAGAACTTTTCATTTTGCAAAACAAACTACCCATTAAACACTAATTTCCTCTCCCCTCTTCCCCCAGCCCTTAGCAATCACCTTTCTTTATGATTTTGACTACTTTAGATACTTCATATGAATGTATTGATTACCTCATTCAAGTGGAAACCTACAGTATTCATCCTTTTGTGACTTAGCATAAAATTCTTAGATTCATCCATGTTGAAGCATATGATAGGATTTCCTTTAAGACCACATAATCCATTTTATGTATTATACCACATTGTCTTTATCCATTAATCCCTTGATGGACATTTGGGTTGCCTCCTTCTCTTGACAATTGTGAGTAACAGTGAACATGGATGTGCAAATATTTCTTCCAGATCCTGTTTTGTATTATTTGTGTATATACCCAGAAGTAGAATTGCTGGATCATGTGGTAAATTCTATTTTAAAATTTTTGAGGAATGTCCATACTGTTTTCCATAATGGCTGCACCATTTTACATTTTCACCAACAGTGCATAAGTGTTAAAATTTCTGCACATTCTTGCCAACACTTGTTCTTTCGTTTTTCCTTTTAAATAGCAGACATCCTAATGGGTGTGAGGTGGTATCAAGAATGTGATTGGCATTTCTCTTACGAATAGTGGTGTTGAGCATCTTTTTACATGCTTGTGGGCCATTTGTATATCTTGTATATCTTGGAGAATTGTCTATTTAAGTCTTTGCCTACTTTTAAATTGGGTTATTTGTTTTTGGAGTTCTTTGTTTATCCTGGATATTAATCTCTTATAAGATGTATGATATTTTTCCAATTCTGCTTTTTCACTCTATTGAGTGTTTTCCTATGATACATAAAAGTTAAGTTTTATGTAGATCCATATGCCTATTTTTGCTTTTGTTGCCTGTGCTTTTTGTGTAACATCCAAGAAAGCTTTGCCAAATCCAATGTCCTAAAGGTTTTCCCTATGTTTTCTTATAGGTGTTTTGTGTCTTAATTTAGGTGTTTAACATTTATATATATATATAATATTTATTTATTTGGCTGCACTGGGTCTTAGTTGCGGCACGGGGTATCACTGCAGTATGTCGGATCTTTAGTTGCAGCAGCATGCGAACTCTTAGTTGTGGCATGTGGGATCTAGTTCCCTGACCTGGGATCGAACCCCCTGCATTGGGAGCGAGGAGTCTTAGCCACTGGACCACCAGGGAAGTCTGTTAATTTAGGTGTTTAAGTCCATTTTGAGTTATATGGTGTAAGGTAAGTATCTAATTTCATTCTTTTGTGTGCAGATCCAGTTTTCTCAACACCATTTGCTCAAGAGACCCTTTGCCCAATTAGTCTTGTACTTTTGTTAAAGGTCATTTGACCTGAGGTGTTTACTTCTTAAATTTTTACATTAAAGAGTGTAGCCAGGGGAATTCCCTAGCGGTCCAGTGGTTGGGACTAGAAGCTTTCACTGCGGTTGCCCAGGTTGCCCAGTTCAATCCCTGGTCGGGGAACTAAGATCCCACAAGCCATGTGGTGTGGCCAAAAAAAAAAAAAGTACTCAGTTAGCCATTACAAGTGTTATTGAATCAGATGGCATAGAAGTCTCTTGTCATTTTAATTGCCTCTCTTACTGTGTTAACACCCCAGTTTGTTCTATTTTTATTAGACCACAGACTCTTTAAGAAAACTTATAATATAAAATATGGCATGCCATTAATGTTTTACTTTTCTGGCATAGTGACTAAGATCAGTCAATCCATGTACTGTCATTTGTAAAGAGCATACTATTTGGGACATTTATCATGATCTGGGTGTGGCTGGGATCCAAAAAAGCTTTATTTACAAAAGGAGGCTTATTTTTCCCTCAGAAATGTGATATTAATAATTTGCTGAAATTCTCAGCTGTTTGGTTTTCTCCTTCCTCTTTGTGTTCATGTATGACATTGTATTAACTTCTTCAATTCTGTATCTCTGTTGCATCTTTCCTCCCCTTTGATTTATTATTTTTTTGAGCCAACAGTGCTCCTAAGATTGTGTTTTTATAATCACTTGGTTGATAGACTGTTCAACTGTGTTTGGCTTAGGGTGTTTTAAAGCAATTCCTTTCATACTGTGACTTTGAAAAATCCTACTTGAAGGTTTCCATTAGGTGAGGAAGAGTTTGGTTGTAGAATTAACAGTGATGAATGAGTGCAAGAGCATTCTTGTTCCATCAAGATGGAATAAGCACACTCTATTCTCACTAAATGCAACTAAAAAACCTGGACAGAATGCATGGAGCAGCTATCTGAGAACTCTGAAAAGTAAATGTTAGGTGAATTGGAGAAGGAAGCCAAAACTCAAAATATCACTGAAATAGCCGGGAGTTTGTTTCTTTTTTTCTCTGGTATCTCCTGGGGTGGTCTCAAAAGCTGCCAGAAACCTGGAACTGCACACAAACTGAGCTCTGAGAGAGGTCTTTTTCTGGAATGCAAAGAAGGAAGGGAAGGGGGGCCCCTTCGGGTTAGAGAGAGTGGGGGAAATCCCTTTTTTATTTTCGTATTGCTTTGCTTTTTTTCTGTTCTTTCCTGCCACAGCTCAGGCAGTCCTGTAGCAGACTGCTGCAGAGTGGGGAAACTAAATTGGCTTTCTAGCCAGAGGACCAAGAAGCAGGCCATCTTCACTACCACCCCAGTCCACCCCCCAACCGCCCCCCTTGAGCCAGAAGTTGTTGTGGAGATTATGGAGAGAAAGAGGTGAAGAAGGTGATCCCTTAATGATTTATATATGAACACTCCTTAGCTGCTCATGTGTGGATCTGACCCTAAACAGTGTATCAAAGGCTTTGAAAACTGACAGATTGGCCACTGGGTGGCACATATGCAGGACAGCTCAGAATTCCATAGCAATGGCTTTCATAACTCTGAAATCGTAACATGACCCATAGAAGTTGGATAAGAACAAGACTGAACTTAACCATTTCAGCTGTCTGCTAGCACAATTTTTTTTTTTTTTTTTTTTGGCTGCGTTGGATCCTCGATGTGGTGCACTGGCTTCTCATTGGTGGCTTCTCTTGTTACAGAGCATGGACTAGGCGCACGGGCTTAAGTGGTTGTGGCTCGCGGGCTCTAGAGCGCAGGCTCAGTAGTTGTGGTTCATGGGCTTAGTTGCTCCATGGCATGTGGGATCTTCCCGGACCAGGGATCAAACCTATGTCCCCTGCATTGGCAGGCGGATTCTTAACCACTGCATCACCAGGGAAGTCCCCTAACACAGTTCTTTAAAATCAGCATGCTCCATAGGATTTAAAGGAGATGTAAAATCATATAGTGTGATGTCCAGGATGCGATCATAAATTACTCGACATACAAATAAATGACCAGGAAATTCTTTCAAAGGAAGACAATCAATAGACTCCAGCCTCTAGGTGATGCAGATCAAAATTTAAAAGCATCTATCATAACCATTCTATAAGAAGTAAGGAAAACACTTAGAAGTCTTAGCAGAGAAATAGAAGATGGAACTAAAAAATAACTACTGGAATAAAAAGTTTACTGAATGGGCTTTATTTAGTAGGATGGAGATGACAGAGAGTGAGTGAACTTGAAAACAGATCAGTAGGAATTGCCCAGTGTGAACAACAGAGAAAATATTGAGACTGAAAATGAACAGATCCTGGTGGGACAAACCAAAAGTTTTAACATTTTGTGTCAGATTCACAGAAAGAGGAGTGTGATGCAGAGAAAATAGTCCATGTCTAGGTTCATTAAAATGAATGGGTTCTATAACAGCTAAGATATTGGACAGTGAAATGACTAAGCTTCATTTATCCAGGTTAAGATAGCATTTCAAGTGGAAGATATATGTGTAGCTCATTAACAGAATAATTCTGTTAAATGAATCTTTTATTTTTTCTTTTTAAGAACTCACCCTCTAAATACCTGAATTATTATGGTGACAAATTTAAAAAACTGAATGGGATCATGTAGCAGTTTAGATTTTTTAAATTTAAGGCACTTTGATTTTTTAGTAAGTTTATAAGATCTAATCAAAATTATTGCCAGATGCAACAAATATTTTAGGACCTGCTGTGAACTGGGCTAGGCACTGAGGATGGAAACAGTAAATTACACATTCAATCCCTAACTACCTGGAATGATTCTGGTGGGATTAACATGAATACCAAAATAGCCACACAACTAAAGCACTTAGGTAAGCCTTCTGAGTTATAAAACATTTTAATGGCAGACTTGATCTGGTGGGGGTAGTGGGGTGGCTTGAGCTGGAGGAAGGGAGGTGGGGACAGAGGTTCTAGGTAGAGTGAAATCCATTCAGCAGTATCCAGGACAGTCAAAGTTTGCACCTGTTGTCTCAGCATAACTATAAGGTTCTAGTTCACTCTCAGGTGGCTTGATTTGGGTGAATTAGTTATCTATATGTCTGTCAATGTACACTTTATTTGCTTTAATTATTCTTCTCATTGTCTTTTGTGTGTGGGTGGCTATGTTGGGTCTTTGTTGCTGCCCGCGGGCTTTCTCTAATTGCAACGAGCTGCGGGGCTACTCTTCATTGCGGGGCTACTCTTCATTGCAGTGCGCGGGCTTCTCATTGCGGTGGCTTCTCTTGTTGCAGAGCACAGGCTCTAGGCACGAGGGCTTCAGTAGTTGTGGCGCACAGGCTCAGTTGCTCTGCGGCATGTGGGATCTTACCGGACCAGGGCTCAAACCCGTGTCCCCTGCGTTGGCAGGCAGATTCTTAACCACTGCGCCACCAGGGAAGTCCCTCGTTGTGTCTTTATCATATAATGTGTCAGATGAGAAGGGGGGATCCCAGGAGATCTGAAGATTAGATAATAGTTTACTCTTTGGAGGGAGTAAAACAGGATCTTTCTGAAGTAAGGGAAGCAGGTACAGTTGAGGGGTAGAGTCACTACACTGATAACAGAATAAAAAGTTTATACTGAGTGTGAGATCCCTAGCCCTTTATCAGCTCTTTTACCTACCAGAAATCTTAATATGCTCCAGGCAAGAGAACCGAATATTTGGGTAATCTGACCTACCCAGGAAAGAACAACAGCAAAAAAACACGGAGTTCCCAAGTGAAACAGCCTAGATAGAGAGAGGTCCACTAAACAAGCATAGAACTTCTGACTAGCTAAGTCTTAGCACCCTATTCTTGGCCAAGAACCACTTAAAAGAAACGTTGAAAGAGGAGACATTTGGGGGAACATCTGAGGATAAATTTGGATAAGTGTGTAGAAAACAGAAGCAAATGAAAAAGCAAGACAGCTTTGAAAAGCAAATGAAAAGCAAGTCCAGGAAAAAAACCTATACAAGCGAGGAAAAGTTCTTGTTATACTATATCTAGCTCAGCCACAGAACACGTTTAAAAGTCTTAACATCCTATAGTTAACACTGCTGTATGATATGTGAAGAAAATGTTAAGAGAATAAACCCTGAGTTCTCATCACACCAAAAAAAATTTTTTTCTTTTAATGCCTTTTTTTTTAATTGTATTTATGTGAGGTGATGAAAGCTAACTAAACTTATTGCAGTAGTCATTTTGCAGTATACATAAGTGAAATCACTATGATGGGCACATGAAACGTACACAGTGCTGTATGTCAACTATATCTGAATAAAACTGGGGGAGGGTAGTTAACTTTAATCACCGCTTTTCAGTTCTATTCACTATTTATGTTATGTCCCGTGGATAGAAGAGAATATTTGCAGGAGTGCTTAATTCTAGTGGGAAGTCAGTAGGTAATGACATTAGCCAGTAGCATTATTGGAAGATCTGAATTAGATCTCTAAAGAGATCCCTGTGCTCCAGAATTTTACTTAAATGCTTCTAATGTTTATAGTGGGTATTTTTATTATTTACCTTCATATTCAGTATTTGAATTCTTATTATCTAGTAGGTAAATTTTGTATGCATTATGTAATTTATTATCAGTCATGTGAGGTAGGTTTTATTAAACCAAGCCCAGGGGTAATTGTAAGAAATGTCACAAAGCAGAAAAGCAATAGCTTCAATAAGAGCCTCATGTTTTCCTTTAGTTCTGGTTATTTCTTTTTGCATGAAGGCATATTCTTTGTGGAATTGAAATACTGTGGGTTCTGGAATGTTGTTTGCACATTTAGTGACCTTTGAATCTTAGAAATATGAAACTGAAAGCTACTACTTCAGTACCTAAGACAATCTATAAATTTGTGTTAACTCAGAACTGGGTCTTAATTGCAACTGTTTTTCCTTCCCTAAACAAATTGAACCATTTTTAAAATTTGAAACAAACTGCAAAAACATGGCCAAGTCTAATACGTATTTTCTTCTTTATGTAAACAATCATTAGCACCTCTTAAAAAGAGTAATTGTTAGCTCTTTTTAAAAGTTGCTTCGTAAAAAAAAAAAGTTGCTTGATAAAGTTATGGGCAAATAGGCTTTATAATTAATCATTAGCAAGGCTAAATCATTTAAGTTTTCAGATGGGTCTGAGTAATGTTCAATTTAATCTACCAGTGGGAGGAATTACTACTGCCTTGTGGCTGGTCATCCAATAGCCCATTGGGCCAATAACATTCTTTTAGAAAAATGATGAAACAGGCACAAAATTCTAGCAGGATTGATTGGTATTATGTTTGCCTTTAATACAAAAGAGTAAGCATACCTATTTCTGTGCTGGCTGTGCTGTTGAGGATTTCTCTCACAAGGTCTTAACTAGAAAAGAAAACTTTAATGTGCCATTTTCTTGGGTATACAAGAATGAGTTGCCAAATATTAAGAGGCTTAAAACATATTTCTAGCCTTTAATCTGGTTATTTTAAGCTGTCCTGTGGGAATATTTTATGTTAACTTTCTGTTTATAGTGGGCACACTGAAGAGGAAGCACTACCTTAGGTCTCAATCGGGTAGATTAAGACTAGCGCATGACTTCCTTTTTGCTGTCTACTGCCTTACTGCATTTCAGCTTTGTTGAAATGGGCATTTTGTCATCACATTAGAGTGTAACAGTATTCCCAAGATCTTATGGGTATGCTTGTACTATTGAATTGTCAGCCAAAGGCATTTTTTGGTTTTTTTGACAATGCTTCTAGACCTTTAAACAGCACTGGGCATTGTGATTAGCTGCCAACTTGATAGCAGAAAATAGTATCAAAACTGTGTGAGAGTACCAGCTTACTTTTGCTGTCAAACTTAAATCTCTTTGCCAATCTAATTGGTGAAGGAAATGATGCTTTTAAATTGTAATTCATATAGTAAGGTTAAAAATCAGAATTTGAGGGACTTCCCTGGCAGTCCAGTGGTTAAGAATCTGCACTACCAATGCAGGAGGCGCAGGTTTGATCCCTGGTCGGAGAACTAGGATCCCACATGCTGTGTGGTGCATCCCCCCCAAAAAAACAATCAGAATTTGATAGGGGAAAAAAGTATCTCATTTTAACTTGTATTTCTTTAATCACTTAGTGAAAGGTAATGTTTTCCCTTGGTTTATTGGCCTTTGGTATTTCCTCTGTACATGGCCTATTTACATTATTTTGTCCATTTGTCCACACCCCCCCATTTGTCTTTTTCTTAATAAATTGCAAATACGTAGTATAATTTCCTGGGTTTCGGTTTGCTTTTTTGTTTTTTACATGCTATAGCAAAATGTATCCATCTTATCTGGTGGATATGTCAATTTTTTTTTTTTTTTTTTTTTTTTGCGGTACGCCGGCCTCTCACTGTTATGGCCCCTCCCGTTGCAGAGCACAGGCTTCGGATGCTCAGGCTCAGCGGCCATGGCTCACGGGCCCAGCCGCTCCGCGGCATGTGGGATCTTTCCGGACCGGGGCACAAACCCGTGTCCCCTGCATCAGCAGGCGGACTCTCAACCACTGCGCCACCAGGGAAGCCCCAATATAAATTATTTTGAAACAAAAGTAAATGTTGGTATTCATAAGAGAAGCTGGAACAAGAATGTGACAACAGATATAAAATGTGGTCTTAAATCACTGGAAACCTTTGAGACCTTTGTAATTTTTATGAGAGTACGGTTATGAATTAATCATCCTCTTTTTGGTTAAATAATAGATCCGAGTGGGACATACTTTTGAAGGATGTGCAATGTTCAATCATAAGTGTGACAAAAACTGACAAGCAGGAAGCTTATGTACTCAGGTAAGTCCTGTAAAACAAGTGTTGGCTAACCAATTTCAGTCTGAATCATACTTTACATGGAATAGCAAATCATTTTTCTGGATCTTAGTTCTATAATTGTTTTCATCTTATTTTTTAAAATATGATGTAAAATAAAATGTTTACTTCCGATGTCCCTAGGCAGTAGGTTTTTGAAGTCTTACCTAATAGCTCTTCAAGATGGTTGCCATCTTTACTACCTCCTTGAGGTTAGCAGGAAATGTCTGTGAAGGAGGGGAGGGTAGAATGGCACTGTTCCTTTGCCCACAGTCCCTGATACAGATCTTCCTTTTTAGTATATGCCTCTCTCTCAGAACTTCAGGCAAAGTGAAAATTAGCTTCATCATACAAATAGGATTGCTGTATGTAAGAGAAGAAAGCCATGCAACCTTTTTATAGGTACAAAGATACTATATTGAATTCTTATAATAATACTATAATGGGCCTTGGGGCTATTGTATTGAACATGGTGCCTGCTTTTTACGAAGCTTGTGCTTGGCATGTACAGATGTTTATCAAATGATTATTATGTGCCAGGCCCTAGGGATATAATGATGAGTAAAAACAAACATTCCTTTCCTCATAGAGCTTATTATCTAATGAAAAGTAATGAGATGGTTACAGAAATACACGAGAGTGGGCAGTTCAAAATGAGGTAAAGTATGAATTTAGTGTCCTAAGTTAGGTTAGGTTAGGTGAGGAGGAAAGTTGACTACTAAAAGAGAGTTTGTGTAATGAGCTAATATGCTTTATACCTAATTTAAGTTCTGTTTCTGTGGGGTCCTATAACCTTACACTGATTTTTATATAATAGAAGAGGAAGAATACTATAGTACATTATTTTCCTCCTTGAGATCTTAACATTTAAAATTATTAGCCAAAAATTTACATTGTAAATGACAGTGCAATAACAGATTAAGCATCTCAGTAGTACATAAACATTGTTATAATATTGTGACTTTTTTTTAAACTGCAGTGAGAGTAGCATGTTTGTCTCCAAGAGACGTTTCATTTTGAAGACATGTGGTACCACCCTCTTGCTGAAAGCACTGGTTCCCCTGTTGAAACTTGCTAGGGATTACAGTGGGTTTGACTCAATTCAAGTAAGTAATCAAAAATCATTTATCCTTTTGCGGGGTGGGGCGTAAATGTTAGGGTTCGGTGATGTGCCTGGTAAATAAATTTGTATACTTGTTCAGTTTTAATGGGTAAGGACGTTCACAACATGGGGAGAAAGAGTGCCTGTTGCTCATTAATAGCAAAAAATATGGAGGAACCAGAGAATGAGTTGGGATAAAACTCAAATGGGAGAAAAGAAAACCAGACACTTTCAGTAGTTAATTCCTTAATATTATTACTATGAATGGTAGAGAAACTAAGAAAAAGAAAAGCAAGAAAAATCATCCAGTCTTCATAATAAAGAATTGATTATGTTAAAGAGCAATAGTCAGTTAATTCTTGAATGCTATCAGAATTTATACTTAGGGTATAATTGTTCTGATAAGCAAATGTTGAATTTTAATAATTAACTATGGCAAGGATAGCTGTCATTAGGACCTAAAACAGTTTTTGTTAATTATTGACCCTTTTAAGAAAATCTAAATTTAGCAATATGTTCTTAATTTTTGGATCAGTGACTCTTTTGAAACTAAATATACACATGTTCTGCCACAAAATTTTTGCTTACATGCCTGTTATAAAGCTCAGATTAGGGACTCTCTGGTGGCGCAGTGGTTAAGAATCCACCTGCCAATGCAGGGGACACAGGTTCAAGCCCTGGTCCAGGAGGATCCCATATGCCACAGAGCAACTAAGCCCGTGTGCCACAACTACTGGGCCTGCACTCTAGAGCCTGTGAGCCACAACTAGTGAGCCCATGTGCTACAACTACTGAAGCCCGAGTGCCTAGAGCCTGTGCTCTGCAATAAGAAAAGCCACCGCAATGAGAAGCCCGCGCACCGCAATGAAGAGTAGCCCCCACTTGCTGCAACTAGAGAAAGCCCGCACGCAGCCAAAATTAAATTAAACAAAAAACAAAAAAACTCGTATTAGAAACTCCTGCTCTAGGGCTCCCCTGGTGGCACATGGTTAAGAATCCGCCTGCCAATGCAGGGGACACAGGTTCGACCCCTGGTCCAGGAGGATCCCACATGCCGTGGAACACCTAAGCCCGTGCGCCAAAACTACTGAGCCTGCGCTCTAGAGCCCATGCTCTGCAACAAGAGAAGTCACCGCAATGAGAAGCCTGTGCACCGCAATGAAGAGTAGCCCCTGCTCGCCACAACTAGAAAAAGCCCACGCACAGCAATGAAGACCCAACACAGCCAAAAAACTAAATAAAACAAAATAAATTAATTTAAAAAAAAAAGAAAGAAAACTCCTGCTCTAGGGAATTCCCTGGCCATCAAGTGGATAGGACTCCGTGCTCACACTGTCAAGGTTCCAGGTTCAATTCCCTGGTCGGGGAACTAAGATCCCACATGCCACGTGATATGGCACAGAAAAAAACAAAGAAAGAAAAAGAAACTTTTGCTCTAGAAATAAATATTGTACCTTGTCTCTACAGTTGTTATGACCCATCATTAGTAGTTGGGCATTTTTTAGTTTCTAGAAATTCAGTGACACAATCTACATGGTTAATGTTCTATTTAGACTCTATTCACAGCTGAAAAACAAAGTTGCTCTGTATAACACTAACCCATGGGTATTGGTCTGAAACTTTGCTCTTTGACATAGTGGCCTTTGCTTTTGTTTGTCGTCCAGCAAAGTACTTATACATCTATTAAGCATATTAAAGGAAAAACACTATGTTAGGTGTCATTGGGGAAAATATTTGTGGATATAGTTTTGATTTTGATATGTATATGTAGAAAATAGTTGATTGGTTTAGGAAAGGTGATAGAATTCAGTGTATGAAGTTATCTGTCTGTCTTTTTATAGAGCTTCTTTTATTCTCGTAAGAATTTCATGAAGCCTTCTCACCAAGGGTACCCACACCGGAATTTCCAGGAAGAAATAGAGTTTCTGAATGCAATTTTCCCAAGTAAGTTTTAATAGAATTGAATCCTGCTTTCTTAAAGTTAGAAGATATATTCTCTCAAATGTGTGTGTGTGTGCGCACGCCTGTGTGTCAAATGCAGCACATTATGTAGTTAAGATAAATATATCAATGTAGCTGATTACAGTTTTTGGAGTATGTTGTGTAAGTGTTGTTGAAATGATGGGGGGAAATCAAGGAATTGATCGCCTGCCAGAGGGAGAGCTCATCTTCATCTAGCCAGTTGCCCTCATTTATATCTAACTTAGTGGTTATGAAGGCTGTAATCCCTTCATCCAGAAAAATGCCCAGTCACCTCATAAACCCAGGCTAAGGCACTGGTCCATGATAAGAAACTCTGTCGAGCATTCTATATAGGAATTGTCCTAGCTTAAAAATGGTCAACTTAGTGAGAGCATAGTGTCACTTCAAGTAAATTGGCAAGATTTTTTCCATCCATTTGCTAAGCTTTTATTTATAGACCTTCCTTTTTGAGCTTCAAGGACAGGGAAAGTAAAGTTTATCTAATCTAACACCCTCATATCCTAAAGGAGGCTGAAAACCTGGATGATTTTAGTAACATGGCACAAAGTTGTCCACAGGGATGATTTAAAAAGAAAATCAGATTTCTATCCTACTGTTCTTACCTCATCTACTAATATGAAATTGTACTAGTTATATAAATAAGAGTGCTGAGTATAATTTAGTTTAAATATCTACCAACTATTAATTTACTGTGTTTAATGAGGCTTTGAAACACTATGGACAGGAGGACGTATTACATAAAATAACTTTTTACTTGAGAGAGTAGATAAATGGGTGACCAAATTCCATTTCCTAATGGAGTTTTAGGGGAGAGTAAACCATAGTTTTCTCAGCACCATTTAGACTGACTCACTAGCTGAAGTGCATCTCTAAATGACAGCCAGTAAAGTTTTTTCTTAAAAGGTGAGGGGGATCCTGCCTACTTGCTATCGAATGGATCTGTTAAATTTATTTTATGTTCTCCTTCAACAGATGGAGCAGCATATTGTATGGGACGCATGAATTCTGATTGTTGGTATGTTGGACCCAATTTGATGGAAGTTTTGTTCTACATAAGATTTACTTTAAACTTGGACTTGTCATTGTTAGAAACTATTTTGTACTTTTACATAGGTACTTGTATACTTTGGATTTCCCAGAGAGTCGGGTAATCAATCAGCCAGATCAAACCCTGGAAATTCTGATGAGTGAGCTTGACCCAGCAGTTATGGACCAGTTCTACATGAAAGATGGTGTTACTGCAAAGGATGTCACTCGTGTAAGCATTTTCAATAATAATTCTGTATTCTGCTTGGTGACTAAATATTTTAACTCATTCTCCATTTATTTTTCAGATTTGTTTTTAATTCAGTTTTTGGGCTTTTTTCCAGGAGAGTGGAATTCGTGACCTGATACCAGGTTCTGTCATTGATGCCACACTGTTCAATCCTTGTGGGTATTCAATGAATGGAATGAAATCGGATGTAAGTAAGAATATCTTGCTTAATAATTGAAATATTTAAGTGTGCCCTTTCCATTATTAACACAAAACTATTTCTCAAAGGGAACTTATTGGACTATTCACATCACTCCAGAACCAGAATTTTCTTATGTTAGCTTTGAAACAAACTTAAGTCAGACCTCCTATGATGACCTGATCAGGAAAGTTGTGGAAGTCTTCAAGCCAGGAAAATTTGTGACCACCCTGTTTGTAAATCAGGTAAAGTATTTTATTATTGACAATAAAATCTTACAGAAAATAAAGATAGTGAAGCATGTCATAAAATGTATTCTGAGATGGCACATAATCATTCAGATATTCAGAGGTACTACTAATTGAGGTGTTTGGTAGATGAGAAGCTTTATGTGTTTCATTAGACTTATGTTGGTCCTTGTTTTTATATCTAACCCAGTTCATGGGCTCCTCTTGTCCTATTTTCCCTGTTGATAGACCTTGGGGTGGGGGGTGCCAGGGGACATAAGGTGCCCCACTTCATCCCACCCCTAAGAAGTCAGCTAAAATATTTCAGTGCCACAGTTTGACTAAAATAGTAGTCTTAAATATTTATTGCATGACTGCTTTGTTTGAAAATACTTCTGCAGATTGGAAGCACTCATGGTTAATTTAATTTTTTTCCCCAGAGTTCTAAATGTCGCACAGTGCTTTCTTCACCCCAGAAGATTGAAGGTTTTAAACGTCTTGATTGCCAGAGCGCTATGTTCAATGATTACAATTTTGTTTTTACCAGTTTTGCTAAGAAGCAGCAACAACAGCAGAGTTGATTAAGAAAAATGAAGAAGAAACGCAAAAAGAGAACACACATAGAAGAAGGTGGTGGCTGCTTTTTAGATATTGATACCAAGGGCCATGCTTTCCATAACCACCACCTTGTAGTTGCAGAAAGCCCTAGATGTAATGATAGTGTAATCATTTTGAATTGTATGCATTATTATATCAAGGAGTTAGATATCTTGCATGAATGCTCTCTTCTGTGTTTAGGTATCCTATGCCACTCTTGCTGTGAAATTGAAGTGCATGTAGAAAAAACCTTTTACTATATGAAACTTTACAACACTTGTGAAAACAACTCAATTTGGTTTATGCCCAGTGTAATATTTCTCCAGGTATCATCCAAAATTCCCCACAGACAAGGCTTTCGTCCTCATTAGGTGTTGGCCTCAGCCTAGCCATCTGGGACTGTTCTATTAAATTGCTACCAGGATTTTGCATCCAGTTACCTCCACTTTCTAGAACATATTCTCTACTAAAGTTATTGAAACGAATTTCTACTTCATACAGATGTTTTTGCAGCACCAATCAAAGTTCTTCTTCCACGAGTCGAGTCCTCTACGAAAATGACTGCAGTTATCCATTTTGTGTGTTACTATCTCACTGCTTCCTATACTTGTGCGACTTTGATTCATTCCTCACCATGGTGTCTCCCTCCCAACCACACCCCCTCCATAAAGCAATACACTGTTACACTGTGGGTTTACACTAACCTTATACCCCAGAGGGGGAACGGGGTTGGGGGTGGACCCTGGGCTTAATTTTCTTTTAAGGTCAAGGGAGTTTGGCATTTTTCGTTACCATGAGCTCTTTTGGAATAAGCTGGTGTTGATTAGTGAAGAAGGTGTAGATTGATACTAGGGAATATTGGCAGAACTGTATGCCATTCTGTGCCCCCCATTAAATGAGATTCGCTTCTCATGGGTACCATGTCTTTATTAACTTGCTAAGTAGTAGTATAGAAAAATTATCACTAAATTTGTTAGCAAGGAGATTTAAGATAAAGGTTGTGTTGGATTCAACAAGTTGAGTCAGCTCAGATGATTCACCTCAACTTTTTTTTCATAGCCATTTCCACTAATTTCTATTAATGATATGCCATAAACTTTCGTTCAAAGCAGAATCGATGTCTTTGCCGTCTTTGTGACTTAAAAAGTTCTGTGACTTTGTGATGCATGTGATAGTGTTCTGACGCTTCCTCTTACTGGTATTTCTTTCTCCATGGAGTAACATCAAGTGATGAATGAGAACTGTTCAGGTTATTCAGACATACTACACAGTGAAGCAGAGTGCTATCCATAAAACACAACATACAAAATTCCAAAATGGTCAATTGGAAATGACTAGAAATACAGGCTTAAAAGAGTTGGCATCTTTTAGCTGTATTTGCTAATACGGACATTTATTTAAGCAGCTGAGAAAAGAGCAAAGTTGACTCAATTTTGTATTTCTTCTTGTCCTCAAACAATTTTTGATTCATTCTGGATTGATGCAGTGATGTTTTTGTTTCTTCCGTACTTATAAATGAAACACTTTTTTTTTTAGTGTTTCTAAACATAAATTCTACTTGGTTTGAAATCAAGTGGTTGGAACACTTTTGACTTTTAAACATGTTGATTCAGAGCTTCATTGAAGAAGCTTTCAATCAATGGATCAGTCCGGTTCTGTAATTAGCGCACAGTACCTAATGTTTTGGTGCTATTATGAGGACCAATGCTCAAAGTGGATTTTGTTCTTGAACAGTGTCCCAGTAGATTTGATGAACACTTATTGGCTTGAGGTCTGATCCCTGCCCCAGCCCAATAGATTTAAGATTTCTATTTAATGTTGAGAAACTGCACAAATTTGTATGGAACAAAGCCTAGAAAAATAAAAACTGTAGATTGAATAGTAATCTAAATTAATCCTAGTGTGTATGATAGAGGAGGGAAAATTTTGGTGCCATAATTTCTCTCTTCATGGTGTTGGACTTAAATCAGTTGAAATGTATTTCTGTACCACAATTTAAGCTTCAATAAAGGTTTGCTTAATTCATTGTCTAGTGACATTCAGAAAGTTTTCTGTTGATGTATTTTTTTAAATAGTATACATGAGCAAATACTAGACATCTAAAGTTTTTATAATTAATTGAGTAAATCAATATTTAATGATCATTTTTTAAGATTTATGGGAGTTGTCATAAAGATAAGATCTCTAAGCTCCTGGGAGAACAGATTTAAACATTTTTTTGTTAGTGGCTTCATACCTGAAGCTCAAAGGAAATCATCCAGGCTATATACCAGGATATCAAAGAGTAGAAAGGGTGTAAGTAGTAAGAATAAGAATGCTAGAGTTTGGAGCTAGAAAAGTGAAAAGTTGGAAGGTAGAATAATCTAACATTTATTATGAAATAGGCTCTTGATGGTGGGGTGGGGGCAGAGTTTAACTCATGGTTATTTCTATTAACTAGAACAGAGTTATAAGCTTTTGATCATTGTGCCATGCGGGTACATATCTCATCATCTGAGTTAAAAAGGGTTGATCATAGAAAAGCAGGTTGTTACATATGTGTGCAATACTTACAGCACCAGATTCTTTTACATGAACAGGTAACTGAGTTTGGCAGACACTTGGTGTTGATCAGATTCAGGGACGTAATCTGAAAAATATGGTAAATGTGATATCACACTATGAAAGATAAAAGGCTTTTATTGTCCTAGTCAGATAACTCACCATTTCCTGGCTACCCACCTTCAAACTTGACATTCTCATCTACCCTTTTTGTCATAATGGAAGAAGTATTGGTCCTTTGGATTCTATCCACCCATTCCTACTTTCAGAGACTTTATAACTGAGTTCACTGCAAGCATGTCCACTGTTGATCACCATCAGTTTGTTTTACTTTTCTGGTTTCTTCCCACTTATGTTTGCTCCTTAGGGTCTACTTTATTAGTCCTTTACAAGATGATAAGTGTCACTTCTTACCCCAAACTGAACCCTCTGCAGACTACTTCTTGCAATCTAGCATTTTCCTGAGTTGTTGAAACCAGAAACCTAGGATGAAATTGAGGCAGGGTCAGAGAGATCTGTTATGTGACTAAGTTTGGAAGAAAACCATTGGCAGTGTCAAGAGGTGTCCAATATGCTGTTGGATATGTGAGCTAGGAGCCCATAAAA
Organism: Delphinapterus leucas; assembly: GCF_059928025.1. NCBI lineage: Eukaryota > Metazoa > Chordata > Mammalia > Artiodactyla > Monodontidae > Delphinapterus > Delphinapterus leucas. The sequence continues at coordinate 48,336,026 of NC_143140.1, forward strand.
ATAGGTTGAGATTTGTAATTAAACATCTTAATTGGATGTATATTTTAAAAAATTGAACCTTCACACCCTAGCTTCGGTAGTCCTCAGTTCTGCTTTGGTACATTCATCTGTCCACTATGCACACCTCTTATTAGGTAAGATTTATTAAAAAATTGAAATACACAAATCTTAACTACGATTTTGAAAATGGATACTGTTAGCCCACATCCATATCAGGACAAGGGAAGTTTCCCTTATACCCCTACCTAAGCAACAAAGCACTACCCCTACTTTAGTTGGTAGTTTAACTACTATCCATATTTTTTCACCATAGACTAGGGTTTCCCTCCCCCCCCAGCTCTGAAACTAAATTGAATCACTTAATGCTTTCATTAGTATAAAGTTTTGAGAGGTTGAACCATGTATTTCTTTTTATTGCTGAGTAGTATTCCATTGTATGAATGTACCACAATTTGTTTAGCTATTCTCCTGTTAATGAACATTTTGTTTCCAATTTTGGGAAAATATGAATAAAGCTGCTATGAACATTTGCATATAAGCATTGTGGCTTCTGAGTATGTAATAGTATCTTGTATTAATCTACGTTTCTCTAATGAACATGCTCTGTGTCAATTAGCCATTTACTATATTCTTTGAAAAGTTTTGTATATTTTAAAATTAGGTTGGCTTTTTATTAATGAGATACAGGACTTTTATATATTTTGGATACAATTTTTTGGTCTAGTATTTTGCAGATATCTTCTAGTCTGTCTTCATTTTTCTAAGTGTTTTGATGAGTAGAAGTTCTTAATTTCAAGTCTTAATTTATCAGCTTTTTTAATGGATCTTTTCTGTGGATAAATCTGCCTTCCTCCACATTGTGATGGTGATGTTTTCTTGTAAAAGCTTTATAATTTTTGGCTTTTACATCTATGATCCATCTCAAATTTTTCTAAGTGATACAAGGTAGGGATCGAGGTTCATTTTTATCCATATGATCAGTTAATCCAGCACCATTTGTGCTTTTTCCATTTAATTACTTTGGTGCCTTTTAATAAATTAGGTTGACCATGTAAGTGTAGGTCTACTTATTGCTTTGACTATTTCGTGTACTTTGTATTTCTATGTAAATATTAAAGTAAGCCTGTTGATTTCTATTTTTTAAAAGCCTGATGGGCATTATGATTAATTAGCATTGAGTTGAATCCATCTGTCATCTTTAATTTTTCTCAGCAATATTTTGTGTAATGTGTGATTTTGATTATGTCATAACTATTTTAGGTTTCTTGACGCTAAAAACCTATCAATGGGATTGTTTTTTTTCCAATTGCTAACTTACACAATTAAAAAAAATTTTTTTTTCTTGTATCATGAGACCTTGCTTAAGCTCACTGGTTTTAAAAAGGTTTTATTTTCTTCTCTGTTGCCCGGTTAGGACCTCTAATACATGTTGAGTATAAGTGGTAAGAGCAGGCCTACTAAGATGAGGTTGGGAAGACAACCTAGGGAGCAGAATTCAAGGAGGTAGTGTCAGGGTGATGCAAGTGGGCATCTGGGAGTGAGTGCATCCTTGCATTTTGCTCCCTAGGGGCTTTCCTCGCCTCAGCCTTATCCTGGTCTTCTGTTAAGGCATGCTCATCCCAATTTTAGGAAGAAAAGAGCAGTCCATCAAGAATGCTATTGGTAGCTAGTGGGAACCTGCTGTATAGCACAGGGAGCTCAGCTCCATGTGGCGCTCTGTGACAATTAGATGGGTGGGATGGGGGGAGGTGGGAGGGAGGCCCAAGAGTGAGGGGATATAGGTATACATATAGCTGATTCACTTCATTGTACAGCAGAAACTAACACAACATTGTAAAGCAATTTTACTCCAATTAAATTTTTTTAAATGTATTTGTATTAAATAAATATTTATTAAATAAGAAAAAATGCTATTGGTTTTATGTAGATGCCTAGATGGATACCTTTTACATAGTCTACTTCTGTTTAGTTTGCTCTGTTTTTCTCATGAATGGGTACTGAATTTTGGCAGACTCCTTCCCCCCTCATCCCCCCTCGCCCACTTTTTGCATCCACTGAAATGACCATATGGTTTGTCTCCTTTATTCTGATAACATACTATTCCTGTCCTTGGGGAGGAGGATTTAGTTAAGGGAAACTTAAGACTGAAACATCCCCCAAACTGTCCTGTTTAAAGTAACTTGCCCAAGGTTGCACAAGTAGAAATGTCTAGATTCAAAACTGGCTCATTTTCTTAATCACTATGCAGTCTCTCAGCTAAACCTTTTCCAAATAAGTCTCCCTTTTATAGCTACCTAAAACTTGGGGATTCAGTTATTTCACCTACTTTATTTATAATTGAAGAATTCGTTCCCCATCCTTGATAGTACATTTGCTTCTTCTGACTTCAGTTTTAGCATTTTAGTAGTAAGGTTGAGTTGAACCCTGGAAGTTGGCCGCCTTCATTAACCCTGTGATGTCCTTTACCCTGATGCTCCACACAGGCTCATGGTACCTCCCCGTCAACATTTTCCCCAACCAGCCCTCAATATTTTGCAAGGATTAAAAGCCTGCAAAATAAGGAAAAATAATGAAATCTAATGCTGGTGAAGCTTTTATGGAAATACATACCAATTCAATGATGGTACCCTGGAAAATAGTTCCTAGGAAGGATGATCTGGCAGTGCGTTTTTAACTTGAGGGAATATGTAGGTAGATAGCCATATACGAAGTCACTTGTAGAAACAACCTAGATGGAAAAAATTAGGGTCCCAGTTAATCTGGTCATAATGTCTATGCAAGTACATTAAAATTTTAAAGGAAATGTGCTCACTATACTAACTAGGTAAAACTACATGAATAGTCGGTTAAAAATACTGGGTGTGAATTAAATGCAGGACATAGTGCTAGATGCTGAGAATATAGAAGTGAGTAAGACGTAATCACTGTCCCTCCTAGGATCTCATTCTAGTAGAGGAAGTAGATTACAAAAGGTGATCTGATGTAGAGAACAAACGTACGGACACCAAGGGGGGAAAGCGGGATGGGGGGGGGGATGAACTGGGAGATTGGGATTGACACGTATACACTGATATGTATAAAATAGATAACCAATAAGAACCTGCTGTATTTAAAAACAAAACAGTGATCTGATAGTGATGTGCTGCAAGAGCCTCTTACCCAGGGAGGTTAGGAAAGATTTAATGGAAGAAGGTCATCTTTGAGCTAAGAGCTGTGGGAATATACTAAGTAACAAGCAAGGATGTAGCCTTCTAAGCAGATCTTTTTTGAAAGAGTTCCAGGTGAATTGCTTGCTATAGAAATAGCAAGAATCTCCATTTAGGTGGAGGGACTGAGTGTGGAGGGAGGAGGAAAAGTGATTAAGATGGTGGAAAGATTGCCAGTGGGTACTTTGGTGCTAAATTTGGATTTCATTTCCCCCTTGGCTTGCCCCCCACCCCCACCCCAGTACTAGCTACTGGCGGCTCATAGCTGACTCTAGAAATTGTTCTCAGCTAAAGAATTCTGTATCATAAGGAAAATTTTTTGAAGAAACTTAACTTGGGGGCAAAAAATCCTGGAGGGAGCTTCAAAATGGATTGCAGAAAGTTAGGCTGGGGAGTTCCCTGGTGGCCTAGTGGTTAGGATTCCGGGCTTTCACTGCCGCGACCCAGGTTCAATCCTGGTCAAGGAACTGAGATCCTGCAAGCCGCGCAGTGCAGCCAAGGGGGGAGAAAAAAAAACTGGATGTCAGGAGACCAGTTAGACTCCTTCAAGAGGAGAGGTAAGAAATGTTACCACTAATGCAGTGAAGTCACTGCAACAGAAAATGATAAACATGAGACACTAAAGAGGTAAGTAGAAGACCTAGTGTTCTCTAGCTTGGCTCTCCTGACAGTTCGGGAAAGGGAAGAGGACTGGGGTAGGAGATAACAGGTCTGTTTTTGGACATGTTGAGTTTAATGAGCCAAAAGGTGGATAAAGGAGGCCAGATTTGCTCTGCTGAGATTGTGAGATTATGGGCACTTTCATAAAGAATAAACTTTTATGCAAACTTCTTCAATTTATTATAATTTGAAAGAATTGCTTAACATAGGCCTGTGGGCCTGTAGGGAACTGGTTAAATAATCGTCTATTGAAATGTGTTGAAGCTATCAAAACTTATTGGTCTATGTTGGCATGATAACAATTTTGTAACATGTTAAGTGAGAAAAGTAAGTTACGGAGCTATAGTAAATAAGTATCTAACAGAAAAGTTCCTGCTGTTGCTCACAGCTCCCCTTGAGCCACCTACCATACTCTATACCATGCAGGGACAGTAGTATGAATTTAGAAGACAGCTCCCTCTGGGCAGGCACAGCCCTGTGAAGACATGCTGGGCTGAGTATATTGTGTTTCAGCCCAGATGCAAATATAGGATGGAGGCCATGGTTGCAGTAAGGCCAGGTGGGTTCAGAGACAGGCCAATGGAATTCACACATTCAAAAAGACAAGGCTGGATTGATGCAGGAATCACTAGGCCTTTTTTCTGTTGGTATTTGGGCCAAAGGGTCACCTAGAACAGTGTTAAAATTTTTGACATGAAGGACCAGTTTTTGTTTCCAATCTGTCATGGACGGATGACTGTGTAAACTGCTTTAAGTCAATAACTATGAAAATGAATTTTTAAAAAGATATAGCCTGATTTTTAAAAGTTCAACCGACAAAATTACTCTGCCAAGTATTACAAAAGCTCTTAAACGCTTGCCCTCAGTTTCTGTACTTATCTGGTTGCAAGCTGGTAACAGTTTGGGACTGACAGGAGTCAGCAGACGTTTTGTGCGCTGATAAAGCTCTGTACTTTAGAATGTAGAAACTGGGGAACAGGGGAGGGGAGACATGACATGAGTGTCATTTTCCCATCTTTCTGGAAGCCGTGCCACCCTGATAAAGAAAACAGGGATCCAAATGCATTTGGGGGCAGATGCTAACCTACCACACAGCTCACTCATTCATGATGTTGTTCAAAAAACACTGAAGTTCTGGTACCGCCTGTCCTGAGGAGATGAACTCTATGCTAAGGCAGAATAGTTCTAAGTAATTTTTTGAAGATTTTATTTATTAGGCATTTATAAAACATGTTATTAAAATACACATAAACAAGTGTAACAACACTCACTTCCTATAGAACACAAAGTTCTTACAGCTGAAAAGCAGGTCATCACATTTAAAATAATTATCATTGTAGAACCTAATTAAAGTGGTTGCTTCACAGTCTAACCTTTCTTGCACCTGACAATTATGACCAATAAGTCACTAATCTAGTAGCTAACTGTTCTATGCCCTGGAAGGAAATTTGATCAGATTCTTTCTTATTAAATTATCAGATCTTAACATTGTACTCTCCTTTTAAAAACACTACGTTGTGACTCAGTGACACTATATTTGTGATGCACTGCTTGTGGTCATAGTATAAAAGCTATCACGTGTTGTCAGAGTAGACAAAGGGAAGCCGCCTTTATTTCCATTCAAAAGAATGAGACAATGGGACTGAAGACCTTTTTTTAAGTATGTAAATTATCTTAATGGTATTTCTAAATTATTTTTAGCTACGTGGTGTAGCCTGAAGGTTCCACTATGTTTTATCTGCCTCAAAACAACTCCCCTGACTCACTTTGTTATAAAGCAGAAACTAATACACCATTGTAAAGCAATTATGCCCCAATAAAGATGTTAAAAACAAAACAAACAAAACACCAAACAAAAAGAAAACTCCCCTTCTGGCTGCCCTAGGACTATCAGGCAGTCATCACTATTAGTATGTAACTCTTAAGTCAGCATTTTCACATATGGCTCCCATTGAAATCAGTCCACAAATACTTACTGAACAGAAGTGCAAGACATAGTAAGAGGGAACGAAAAAAGTATAAAACCCTCTGCTCAGAATCTTCCAATAGTTCCCCATTTCACTCAATTTTATTCCCTCATCTCTAACCTCATCTACTTTACTTGCACACTCCACTCCAGGTATGCTGGCTCCTTGCTGCTCCTAGAACACATCAGGCATGATTCTGTCTCAGGACCTTTGCACTGTGCCCTAGAATGCTCTTCCTTTAGATACCTACATAGCTCACTCCCTCCCCACCCAAAGTCTTTGTTTAAATATATCAGTAAGACCTACTGTGAACATCTTATTTTAAAATTGCAAACTGACCCCAAAGCAATCCTAATACTACTTAATCTTTATTAAATAGTTTTTTTCCATTAGTTGCTGAGTAATTTATCATGTTATTATTTATTGTCCAGCTGCTTCTACTAGGATGTAAACTTTGAGGGCAGGGAGTTTTGTCTGTTTTGTTTCTCTATTTCTCAAGTGTGGAGGCCACCTTCCAAGATGGCCCCCAGTTATTCTCACATTGATAGGGCTGATTTAAGTAGCCAGTATGATAATGCAGAAATTATAGAGTATGACTTCCAAAGAAAGGTCATAAAAGGCATCTTGGAAATAAATCCACTAGACCCAGTCAAGCCGTTAGATAGCTGCAGTCCTGGTCAACAACATCTTTTCTACAGCCTCAGGAAACCCTGACCCAGAACCAATTAAGCTGCTCCCAGATTTCAGACTTATTGAAAGTTTATTGTTTTAAGCTGCTAAATTTGGGGCTATTTAACATAGTAAGAGCTAATGTACCAAGCACCTAGAACTATTTCCCTGGCACATGGTAGGCATTTAAGAAATAACAGAGGAAGGAAGGAACAAAACTGCCAGAAATAACCCAACTTTCATCAATAATAGCCAGGATTATTGTCACTTAGCAGACAATGACGTAGGCTTTGAGGTAAGCAGATATACAGTAGTTAAATTTTAGGAAGAGAAGCTGAGTTTGAGATGTAACATGAAGTAGAAAGGAATGTTATTCTTCCCCAGAATTCCCTCCCATCTTTTATTGCCAATCATGTCTTACACCTAAGAGTTCATTAATTTTTTTTTTTGAGTTCATTAATTTCTGAGCATGAATAAAGTTGCCTAGGGTACCATCTCTGCCATTTTGCCTATGTAAATTATAAATTAAATATGGTATTATAAACACATAATATTATTTCTGTAAAAGTTGGAGATAAACTTATGCTTCTGGCCAAGATGGACTAACAAGGAAAGGATTTACCCTCTCACCTGAAACAAGTAAAAAACTATGTACTTCACAGGACATTGGATAGGCTGAAGGCTTTTGCTTCAATAGTGAGCCCTTGACCAAGTGCTTCCTGCAAAGCAAGACCCAAAGGGATCTAATTGCTTCTAAGTATTGATAACTGGGTCCCAGAACAAAGCTCAAGAAATGCTATCATCCAATACATTACCAGGCATGCAAAGAAGCAGGAAAATACAACCATACTGAGGAGAAAAAATCAATCAAAATGGACCTAGAAGTAATTCAGATGATCAAATTTTGAAGACATAGCAATAGAAAAGATCCAAAATGGAACAAAAAAGACTAGAAAAAAGAGATGGCATCAGTGAGCCATAGGACAACTCCAAGAGGCCAAATGTACATGTAATTGGAGTTCCTGAAGGGCGAAGATATTTGAAGGAAGACTGGCTAGAAGTTTCCCAAGTGTCATAAAAACTAAAATCTCACAGTTCCAAGAATTTTAATAACCCCCAAACACAGGAAACATGAAGAAACATCAAATTGCTTAAAATCAGTGATTAAGAAAGATCTTAAAAACAGCCAAGGGAAAAAAGAGATACATTACCTACAGAGGAACAAAGCTAAAGATGGGAACAAATATCTTGTCAGTGCAAGCAAGCCGGAACGTTTTCAAAGGCATGAAAGAAAAACTTCTAAACCTAGAATTCTCTACACAGTATTTTGAAAATACCTTTCAAAAACCAAATGAAATAAATACTTTTTCAGACATACAGTATTATTAATCATTAGGAAAACGCAAACTAAAAATCACAATGAGGTGTCACTACATACCTATAAAAATGGCTTCAATTTAAAAGGCTGCAGTGTAGGGCTTCCCTGGTGGCGCAGTGGTTAAGAATCCACCTGCCAATGCAGGGTACATGGGTCTGAGTCCTGATCCGGGAAGATCCCACATGCTGTGGAGCAACTAAGCCTGTGCGCCACAACTACTGAAGCCTGCACTCTAGAGCCCGCAAGCCACGACTACTGAACCCACATGCCACAACTACTGAAGCCTGCATGTCTAGAGCCTGTGCTCCGCAATGAGAAGCCCGCGCACCGCAACAAAGAGTAGCCCCCGCTCGCCGCAACTAGAGAAAGCATTCGTGCAGCAACGAAGACCCAACTCAGCCAAAAATAAATAAATAAAATAAATTTTTAAAAAGCAAAAATAATAATAATAATTAAAAAATTTTAAAATAAAAGGCTGCAGTGTAGAATTAACACAAATGTCCATACACTAGTGGGTGGGTTTCGGGTATAACCATACAATGGAATAAACGGGAATGAAGTACGGATACATGCTGCAACATGAATGAACCTTGAAAACACTAATGTGTGTAAGATGCCAGTCACAGAAGTCCACATATTGTACGATTCCATTTACGTAAAATGTCCAGAATAGGCAAATCCACACAGACAACGTAGATTAGTGGTTGCGTACGACTGGTGTTGAGGGCTGGGGAGCGAATGAGGAGCAGTGACCTCGCTGTGATGTGGGGTTTCTTTTGGGGATGATGAAAATATTCTAAAGTTGACTGTGGTGACAGATGCACAGCTCTGTAAATACACTAAAGACAATGTAATTGTATACTTTAAATAAATGGGTGAATTGTATGGTATGTGAATCATATCTCAAAGCTGATTTCTTTTTATAAATACATTTGTTTATTTATTTATTTATTTATTTATTTTTGGCTGTGTTGGGTCTTCGTTGCTGCACACGGCTTTCTCTAGTTGCAATGAGAGGGGGCTACTCTTTGTTGCTGTGCGCGGGCTTCTGATCGCAGTGGTTTCTCTTGTTGCAGAGATCTGGCTCTAGGCACGCGGGCTTCAGTAGTTGTGGCACGCAGGCTCAGTAGTTGTGGCTCACAGGCTCTAGAGCGCAGGCTCAGTAGTTGTGGCTCGTGGGCTCTAGAGCGCAGGCTCAGTAGTTGTGGCGCACGGGTTTAGTTGCTCCGCGGCATGTGGGATCTTCCTGGACCAGGGTTCGAACCCGTGTCCCCTGCATTGGCAGGCAGATTCTTAACCACTGCGCCACCAGGGAAGTCCCTCAAAGCTGATTTTTAAAAAAGGTTGGAGTGTTGGAGAGAATGTGTAGCCACTAGAACTCCCATGTACTGCTAGTGGGTACAATCACTTTGAAAAAGTTTGTCAGTTACTTAAAAAGTTAAGAATACAACTACCACATGAATCAGCCATTCCATTCTTATATATTTACACAAGAGAAGTGAAAGCATATGTTCATTCAAAGACTTGTACGTGTAGTGCAATGTTTATAGTAGCCTTATTTGTAATAGTCAAAATCTGGAAACAACCCAAATGTCCAGCGATAGGTAAATGAAAAAACAAATTATGGTATATTCACACAATGGAATACTACTCAGCAATGAAAAGGAATAAACTGATGTGAGGGGTATGGTTGGGAGGTTGGTGAGGTTATAGGGGGGCAAAATGAGAACTTTGCAGTGATAAAACTCTTCTGTATCTTGAAGGGGGTGGTGGATACATGAACCTACTTGTGATAAACTGTATAGAACTGGTGTGGGGGGAGGACAAATTAGGAGCTTGAGATTAACATATACACACTACTTTATATAAAACAGATAATCAACAAGGGCCTACTGCATAGCACAGGAAACTCAATATTCTGTAATAACCTATATGCAAAAAGAATCTGAAAAAGAATGGATATATGTATAATTGAATCACTTTGCTAAAACTAACACAACATTGTAAATCAACTATACTCCAATATAAAATAAAAATTAAATGAAAAAAGAATCAATAACAAATAAATTACTCTTAAATTTAAAAAAAACTATAGAACTAAATGTACCCACACAAAAGACTATAAGAGTAGTAGATTGTATCAATTTCAATATCCTGGTTGTCATATTGTACTGTAGTTTTATAAGATGTTACCATTGGGGGAAACTGGGTAAAGAGTATACAAGATCTCATTGTATTATTTCTTTTATTTTTTTGTCTGCGCCATGCAGCATATGAGATCTTAGTTCCCCCATCAGGGATTGAACCCATCCTGCAGTGGAAGCGAGGAGTCTTAACCACTGGACCACCAGGGAAGTCGCAAGCAAAGGGGTTTCTGTTTGTTTTTTTTTTAGATGTTGGGGGTAGGAGTTTATTTATTTATTTTTGCTGTGTTGGGTCTTCGTTTCTTTGCGAGGGCTTTCTCTAGTTGTGGCAAGCAGGGGCCACTCTTCATCGCGGTGCGCGGGCCTCTCACTATCACGGCCTCTTTTGTTGCGGAGCGCAGGCTCCAGACGCGCAGGCTCAGTAGTTGTGGCTCACGGGTCTAGTTGCTCCGCGGCACGTGGGATCCTCCCAGACCAGGGCCCGAACCCGTGTCCCCTGCATTAGCAGGCAGATTCTCAACCACTGCGCCACCAGCGAAGCCCCTGTATTATTTCTTACAACTGTATGTGGACCTATAATCTCAAATATTTTAATGGAAAAAAATTCTTGGTACTTACAACATAGATAAACCTCTAAATAATTATGCTGAGTGTAAGAAGACAAAAGAGTACATACTGAATGATTCCATTTATATAAAATTCTAGAAAATGCAAACTATTCTATAGTGATAGAAAGCCGGTCAGTGGTTGCCTAGGGAGCGGAGAGGGCCTGGAGTGACAGGAGGGAGGGATTACAAAAAGGCACAATTTTTACAGGCGATGGAAATGTCTGTTATCTTGACCGTGGTGATAGCTGTACCCATACCAAAACATGCGCAATTTTTGTACATCAATTATACTTCAGTAAAGCTGTTTAAAACTCTGAAAGTTAAAGTATCTGCAACAAAACTAAATTTTGTAATCATGATTTCACCAAATATGGCCCTCCTAGTTCTGTGAAAGAATAAGGGGTTTCATGATCCAAACTTTCTTTGGGACTGAGTGGATCAATTCAGATTAAAAGCTCAGTACAAGCTGTCCTGCCGGGGTTAGTTGTACAAGAAAGCACAAAACCCCTGAAGCCTTGGGTGGAGGTTGGCCACCAGCTGAACCTATTTCAACAGTGTGTCTATTGTATGAAGTGAAACTGCCTCAGGCGTCTTTTGAAACCTTATCTAGAGAATTTTGATAGCTGAGAAGTTTTTCCTACATTAGCCAAAGGCCAGAATACTTCAGTTCCCTTATTTTCACAAACACCAACGTTTTTGCTTGTTTCCCTACACCAAATGTGCACACACACATACTATTTCTTTGAATGTTAAGTTTGTAACATTCTTTGAATGTTACAACTTGGAGAAAGCACGCTAGTCTATAAAGCGTGTCAAAAATTTGAGCGACTTTCTTTGTATATAAAACCTCTATTCCTAGGTTTCTGCTTACTATTTTCAAACCTCAATTTTTAAATTAATACTTATATATATATAATATATTCAGTAACTGAATTCATAAAAGTGCAAATGATACAAAAGAGTGTAGAGTGAAAGGTCACCCTCCTACCTCTATTCCCCACCTGCCCAATTCCCCTCTCCAAGAGCATCCAGTTTTGCTAGTTCTTCTTATGAAATGCCAGAAAGTCTATGCATACAGAGGCAAATATACACAAACACATACACATATATGTCTTAGTACACAGTCTTATTATCTCAGTTTTTAAAAAACAATTATGACTTTTGAATAGATTACACATGATGTATTAAAATCCAGTAGGCATAACACTGGTTCCCCTTCTACCCATGCCTGTTTCCATCTTCTTCCCCTCCTAAACAACCAGTGTTACCAGTTTGCTGGATTCCTTCTAGACTTAGTCTATGCATATAACTGTTTTTCTGTGTTTTTTTTTTTTAAACTAATAACACAATCTTGCTCCATAAATGCAGGGACGTGGCCTACTTGGGTCACTCTTCCTGCCCCAGCATGGAACACAGTTCCTGGCATATAGTAAGTGCTCAATAAATATTTTTGGAATTAAGTCATATAGACACAAACATCCTTACCTTCCTAATCTCTCTCTTCTGCATTTTCAAATATATCTAGCAAGTCTGATTGATTCTCCAATGGGAGAATTTCATCCCTTCCTCACTTTTTTCTGTGATCACAGTCCATGCTCAGGGTCTAATCACTATATGCCTCAGACTACCACAACCTCCTCAGGAATCTCCTAGGTCTCTGTCACGTAGGTAAAGAGCTCTATGGAGGGCTTCCCTGGTGGCGCAGTGGTTAAGAATCCACCTGCCAATGCAGGGGACATGGGTTCGAGACCTGGTCTGGGAAGATCCCACATGCCGCGGAGCAACTAAGCCCATAGGCCACAACTACTGAGCCCGCGTGCCACAACTACTGAAGCCCGTGCGCCTAGAGCCCGTGCTCCGCAACAGGAGAAGCCACTGCAATGATAAGCCCATGCACCGCAACAAAGAGTAGCCCCCACTCTCAGCAACTAGGGAAAGCCACGCACAGCAACAAAGACCCAATGCAGCCAAAAATAAATAAAATGAATAAATTTTTTAAAAAAAAGAGCTTTATGGAAAGAGAGGCCACGTCACATAAGGGGTAGGAACACCAGGTTTAGAGTCAGACAGCCCAAGTTCACATTATAGGTCTGCTATATCAGAAGCACTTTAACAGATCTTCGCCTCAGTTTCCTTGCCTGTACAATAGAGATGTCAGTGTCTTCCTCATAGGGCTGTTGTAAGATGAAATGGTCGAATACATAAATCACTTACATATATGCATCTGGCACATAGTAAGTGTTCAATAAATCTTAGCTATTATTGTTATAGTGCAATTCATCTTCCTCAAGTGCTTTTTTTTTTTTCAAGTGCTGTTTTGAATACATCGCACATCTGTAAGCAGCTCCTCATAGACACTGTCCATAATTTACACTGAGCCTTCTGCTCCCTTTTCAGTTTACCTCTTCCTCCTTACTCTACCAGTCTCTTAACCTGCTGTGGCACGTGAGCGCCACTCCAGTAACCCAGTCGTTTAAATATACCACACAGACGTCATCCCCACTCACCCCAAAGCTTCACACAGCACCATCCCTGCTTCCTAGGACCCATTCTCATCTCATCTCATCTCACCTCCGCTTCCTTCCTTCCTTCCTTCCTTCCATCTTTCCTTCCTTCCTTCTCCCCTCTTCTTGCCTCTCTCCTTCCATCAGGCCTTCTTTGACTACTTCTGGCTCTGATATAGAGATAGAATTGTTCATATATCATATATACATTTGTATTTCTATGTTATACATTCTTACATATTTTCAATTTTGTGTATCCAGAGTATCCCATTAGATTATACTGAACTGCAGTGTCTATAATGTCTATTCTTTTGTTACCCTTTGTATAGTATGTTCATGATTAACCCTTGGAAAAACATTTTGACTTTTTTTTTAACATTTGATCTTTCTCCAAATCCCCTGGCTTCCAGAAAAACTATGACAATAAAATACAGAGAAGGCTATGGCTGGGTACAAGCTGAGCCAGGGTGCAGGGATTTGGAAGGGAGGCCTGTACTGAGGAACACAGGAGCAAAGCTATCACTCCCAAAGCACTTGCCTCCTAGAAAACATGTAAGTGAAGTATTTGGGGTTTGCTATAAGCAGCTGATCTGAACCCTCAACAGTAAATCACTTATTATTGATCATTACAATCACTGAGATCATCATCAAGAAATTATTTAGCACCTATATTGTGAAGGCTCCATGTTTACAGGATACAAGGAGACATTGAACTCCTCTTCCCGATGACAAACTGAAAATCTAATGTGATAGAGATCCAATATGCTTAGCCACCTGAGTGGTACAAAAAAATAAGCCATCATCAAAGGCTGTGACAACCAATTAGTGCTTCACGGAGAAGGCTGAACCTGATCTGATTCTGAAGAAAGGGTCAAATGTTTAATGAGCATAAGGAAAAGCATACATTTTAGGTGGTAGGTACTATTTGAATATTATATTCCTTTATGTGAACCTCTATTTAAGAGTTCGGTTTCAAAAAAAAAAACAAGGGCTTCCCTGGTGGTACAGCGGTTAAGATTCTGCGCTTCCACTGCAGGGGGCGCGGGTTTGACCCCTGGTCAAGGAAGTTCCGCCAGCCACACACAGTGGCCAAAAAGGAAAATAAAAGAGGGGAAAAAAAAAAAAGAGTTCGGTTCCATTATTATTTCATTAACAAAGAGATCATTCCAATGACATTTACTGAGTACCGACTATGTGCAGCACTATGCAAGGTAGAATGGGATACAGACCTGAATGGGGTGTGGTCCCTGCCCTGTAAGAGATTACAATACAGTGGAGAACACCGACATTTAAATCCCGGACTAACAGCTTGCAGAGTAAAGGAAGCTCAGAAAGTTGGTCCAGGACTGAAGCAAAAATCTCCTGACTGCCACACTGTTGTGTAGTCCATTTCCAGAACACAGTAAACCCCTTTAAGGGCAAACTCTGGCAAAATGCTCTAATTGTGGATGACATCATGTAAATAACAAGAGGGTCTGGTACAGGGCTACAGAATGGTGATACTATGTATTTTTCTATCATCATCCTTTTCACGATTCTCATAGGAACTGTTTTTTGTCAATTCCTTGTCTCAGCCACGAGACCTTTTTGTTCCTGAAAGAGCATTAAGCAAGCTGTGTGGAAGGGACCTTAGTATTATCCAATCCATTCTTCTCATTTTATAAATGAAACAGCTGATGTCTGTTACAGAACTTGCTTAAAGGTCATGAGGCTTTTTCTTTAATTCATTTCTTTAATGATAATGGCACTTACATTTAAGTTTTATGTTATAATTTGCCATTTTTAGACATTTCTTAAACTTATCTCATGACTAATCCAGGATGTGACACTGGTGACAGTAAGTTAGACTGATATAATTAAGTGCTCTGAGAAGCTTCTGCTGCCCATCCCCATCTCCCCACTAGTGATGCAACACTTTCTTTCCGTGACAGTTAAAAAAGAACCTTTGGTACCTCTCCAAAGAAAACTATCAAACACAATAATACATAAGAAATTTAAAATTACTTTTTATTAGTACATATTTTTTCCCCCAAGCTTTAAATGACACCCAATTGGATTTGGTAATATACTTCTGAATAGAAATATATGTGGTTTTAATGTTAGGAACATTAGAAGAACTGAGGTTGCTTTGTTGCCCCAAGTCAATCCTTTTTTGCCCTTATGTACTGAATTTTTATCTGCAAACTGGACTTTTGCAATGAATTGTTCCAATTCATCAAATATGTATTAATTTCCTACAATGTGTACTGTTTTATGCTTGACACTGAAGGACACAGTAATAAGTAACACATAGTCCTCTACTATCCAGTTGCTTATCAGATACTGGGCAGTGTTTCATGGAACACAGGTTCATGAGAGAGAAATAGCTGCTGTTAATTTAGCATAATGTGAGTAAGATATTTCTTCTTTTTCCTAAAGTATATCTAAAGTTATCAGAGGCTTATGAAAAGCCACGGGTGATACCCATTTGTGTTCCGAACCTACCAGAGTGACTTCCATATAGAAAATTATGTGATGAATCATTATAGGAATTCTGTGACACTGAAGCGAGCACCTCCCTCCAAGGGAAAAACAACCCCAACCCTCCCCCCACACAAAAAGCAGGTGTATGAATTAACACCTGAGAAAATACATATAAACAAAAAACAGAACATGAGGGAATCCAGTCAAGATGATACTTAGTAGTGCTCATTGCTTACAGTCAAGATGTCATTTTAAACAAAGAATGAGGTGAAACAAAATAAGAGGAAGATCCAATGACAGCTTCTTAATCAGGTTCTTTTTTTAAAACACTGGAAATTTTCTGTTGAATGTTGGAAGCTCTTATCCTTAACTAGTTGCTATCTTGTATCACTCAAAGCATGAAAAGAAACATTATCTTCGTGGAAAAATCACAGCCTCATAAATCATAGTGCAGACTAATCAAATTGCATCTTCAACTTTTAAATTTATTTCCACATTTCACGAATATGTAAAAGAGTATCTCATGTAGCAAGGGAGCTTGATAAATATTCACTGACACTACATTTCTACAAAAGGCAATAAGGATAGCTGGGAATTTTTTTTACCAGTAGCCTTTGGACTATCAACACAACAAAAATAAGGTGTATTTTACTTGTGTTCATATTATAAAGTATTTTTCTTCAGACCTTAAATAACCAAAGACACATTGCCACCAGAAAGATGGCAATACCCTCGCAATATCTGATGCTACTAAAACAGTAGGTCATGTTCTATTCATCTGGTAAGAGGCCAGTTTCACATCAGGGAGCACAGAATGATGAGGTTATAACTAAGGTTTAGACATCTTTCACAAATGTGTCCTCTTAAATATGAGAAACAATTGTGTTCTAAAGGCTTTGCTTAAAACCAGGAATAAGGGTCTAATTGTTGCCAACAATTTGTTGCTATAGAACCTTCTTGCTCATAGACATGAGCTTGGCTTACAACAGGTCATTTTGTGCTCTGATTATTTACGCTGATCTATATAGTGATGATAACTAACTTTCTACCCAAGGGTGCTTTGTTTGGAAAAGATAGCACTGGAAATTTAAATGCTTAAATAAATGCCAAGTATTATTACTGACCCTCTGTCCTCTTTTGCCCCTCAGAGCTCCTGTGGCAATTTTAATCTAAGGGCTCCTGTGTTAATTGTCCACTATACCCTTATATGATCTCACAAACTCTATTGCTATTGATGCCAAGGTAATCAGGATTCATGTGGAGATCTGGACTGAATGTGTATTCAAGGCTGACAAGGGAAAGGGTTTCCTTAAGTACTGCAAGCATCCGGTGAATGTTAACATTATTTGGAAGACAATGCAATAGAAGCAAGTAAGAGAAACTTCTTAAAGATCTGTTTGACACCATCCAATTTCAGTGCAACTTCAGCAAAAAAGAAACAGCTTAACACAATAATGAAACTGCAGAAAGCAAAACTGAATCCTTAGAGAGTTCAGAACTGGTCGTTTTAGATCTCTGATTTGATACTTTGATCATTCATCCATAAGCAAATGCAATTTTATTTTAAATTCTCTTCTCACTCTGAAAGAAAATGTTTCAGTGTATTAGGGGAAAATAGGGGGAAATACAGAGAAATCTGTGTTGAGCTCAGCAACTCTCAACTGAGCAAACTATGAACATGTTTTATTCTTTCATTCATTTAGGGCACCAAAATACTCTTTAGTAAATACCTATTGAGCGAAAAGACTGTATTAATAATTCTTACAGCTAGATTTTTATCTACCATTGTTCAAGTCAGAAGATGCTACAATTTGAAAATGATGCTATCAACAATGATTATTATCTGCCTGAGTGGGTGTTGCTGAAAAGACCGATACTGGATTACTCTAGAGTTACTGGGTGTGGTACACTTTTTCCAGTTAAGAATTAAGGTTAGAAGGGCATCATGCCTGCAACTCACTCTTAAATGTCTCAGAAAAAAAAAAAAGTGGATATGTGAATAGAACTAAAGAAATATACTATATGTATGTAATGTTTTAAGGTGAAGACTAGCCAGGAGATTCTTTATACTATTCTTGCAACTTTTCTGTATATCTGAAATTATATTTAAAAATCTTTAAGTATAATTAAAGTTCATGGAATTGAAATATACTTTTGATGAATGATGGAAAATTAGAATCATTTTTAATTGAGATATAATCATATACCATAATGAAATAATTTTAAAAAAGAATTTTTTAATTAAAACATCAATTAAAATTATGATCCCAGGTTATGAAAAGTAATAAAATTAAAATTTTAAAATTAAAATTTTAATCACAATTAAAATTATGATCCCAAAATATTATGAAAAATATGTATTCACAGAAGCAAAGCTTCTATTATATTCTCATTAGATGAAATACTAGAAAATAATTCTTTATGTTTTTATTCATTAGCTAGATTGTCAGAAATAATACCAAAAAAGTAAAATACCAGTGCATTAAAATTTTTGGCCTTCAAGCAAAAATTTCATCATTTCCCCAGTTTTATCCCTTTGTTAATAGCAAAATTAACTAAATTCCACATGTTTTATTCCTGACCCAACCACTTATATGCTCTTTTACCTTAAGTAAGTCCCTCAACCTCTGTGGACCTAGCTTCTTTATAAAAATTTACTGAGTTGTATTAAATTCTTAGATGTTCCTTCTAGCACTAACATTCTAAGTTCCTTTTTACAAATAGGGAAATAGAAATTCTAAGTAACTTTCTAGAAGTCACATGATAAAAGTCTAATTTTAAAAGAGTCTATTAATCATATCCAGTCTGGAGTCATACACCAACATGAAACCCATTGTCAAAAAACCTTCCTAAACTTCCCAGGCACACCTGCTGTCAAGGACTCATCCTCAAGTCATCAGTTGCCAAAGCTCATCTCAGTCTATGAGGGAGAGTTATAAACTCTCTGGTTTGGTCTTGGGAATGTTTTCCATCCACCAGAGGCTAACAAGTGTCCTGGAGACAAGAGTAGGAAGGAAGAAGAGGCCCCACAGTCAAGGTGATCTCCACAGAGACTTGGGACAAGAGATGACTTGGCTGTAGGACTGTGGCTACAATAGGCTGTTTTGTTACTCTTTGTAGCTATCCAAACACTTTCTGGTAAGTGAGAAAACATGTTAGACTCATTTGAATCCCTGCCCTTTTTATTTGATTTTAATTATGGGTAAGCTGTACAAAAGACTGAATACTGATCTCCGGCTCAGCAGCATGTGGCAAAAGATCTAAGCTTTCTTTGTGCAGGTTTGCTCTGCAATAAGGTAATACCCTATCCTGAAGTGTCTACTCCTTTAAAACAGAAAAGGAGAAAGGAAATAAAGAACAAACTCTGCGGATTAGGTCTTCTTACAATAAGACAGGCTATATATAGAAATGTATCTTTTTGTTGTAAAGTACATACTTTTCTGATAATGGGAAGTATAAATATAGTATTTACACAGCCAGGCTCTGTTCCAGGCACCTTACGTATATTGACTCATATAACCCTCACAACAACTTTCTGAGATAGACTGTTCTTCCCATTTTGTAGATGAGGAAACTGAGGCACAGAGGTTAAATAGCATGCCCAGAACATACATTTAGTGATAAGCTAAGGCAATCTGGCTTCAGGGTCTGTGCTCTTAACTGCTGAGCATTCATGGGCCTTGTTTATTAATCCTACAATACCTTGTACTTAGGGCAATGGTGCTCAGACTTATGGGAGCATCAGAATCACCTGAGGCATTTGTTAAAAGTGCATATTTCTGGTCTTTACACCCACCTACCCACCCAACCTCACCCCAAGAAGATTCTGATTCTGGTAGGTCTGTGGCTGAAGAATCTCTATTTTTAACAAGCATCTCAAGTGATTCTAATATAGGGGGTCCAGTATCACACTGAGAAACACAGACTTAGGGAAGGAAGACTCTTTCTTCCAAGGGTAAAACATTTTTCTTTGCAATTTATTCATCCACTCCAGAAACATTTATTAAGTATCCACTGTAAATTCAGAATTATATCAATTCTAAAAATTTGTGTGTGAAATTACTTCAAGTATTGGGCCCCTGCAATGAAGGAACTTGTACCATTATTGCAAAGGCAACATTAATTCCTTTTAATAATTAATAAGTGTTTTCTGAACACTTAACCTGTGTCAGTCACTGAGTCAAGTCTTCTGTAGAGAAGAAATAATGTAAACAGTGAATGAATAAGGGTAAAAATTGAGTGATTCCAGTAAAAAATGCTTATGGAGGACTGCACAGTATACAGAGATAGGTCACTCAGCTGAATCATCTACAACATAACCCTCAAAGCTGTTTGGACTTAGAATGACTTTCTTTAAAAAATAAATTTATTTATGGCTGCACTGGGTCTTCGTTGCTGCATGCGGGCTTTCTCTAGTTGTGGCGAGCGGGGGCTACCCTTCGATGTGGTGCGTGGGCTTCTCATTGTGGTGGCTTCCCTTGTCACAGAACACAGGCTCTAGATGCGTGGGCTTCAGTAGTTGTGGCATGTGGGCTCAGTAGTTGTGGCTCACGGGCTCTAGAGCGCAGGCTCAGTACTTGTGGCGCACAGGCTTAGCTGCTCCGTGGCATATGGGATCTTCCCGGACCAGGGCTCCAACCTGTGTCCCCTGCATTGGCAGGCAGGTTCTTAACCACTGCACCACCAGGGAAGTCCTTTGAATGATTTTTATCTAGTTAAGACTTACATTCTAGTTAAGTATTCCCCTCAAATCCTCTGAGTTAAACCAGTTTCACATTATTTAATTCATCCATCCACCCATTCATTTAATAATCTTAATGAACCCACAGCAGTGTGCAAGGAAGCCAAAAAAATTAACTCAAGGCACTTAAAATCAAGTTGAGGGCTTCCCTGGTGGCACAGTGGTTGAGAATCTGCCTGCCAATGCCGGGGACACGGGTTCGAGCCCTAGTCTGGGAAGATCCCACATGCCACGGAGCAACTGGGCCCATGAGCCACAATTACTGAGCCTGTGCGTATGGAGCCTGTGCTCCGCAACAAGAGAGGCTGCGATAGTGAGAGGCCCACGCACCGCGATGAAGAGTGGCCCCCGCTTGCCACAACTAGAGAAAGCCCTAGCACAGAAATGAAGACCCAACACAGCCAGAAATAAATAAATTAAAAAAAAAAAATCAAGTTGAGAAAAAAATACACATACATGAACTAACAAATACAAAGCAGATGTGAGCGATATGATTTAAAGTTGTCTTAAAAGATAAAGTGAAGCATATTAAAAATTTTAAGAGTTTATTTGAACAAAAATCGGGTCCCATTAGGCAGTGCCAAACTGGAAGTGGTCAGGAGTGCTCCATCCACAGAATCTGGGGACAGACTTTTTTAGAGAAGACAGGCAAGCAAAGTAAGGAATTTATTGGTTGGTTATAGCTTAAAGCTTAGTTGGCTGTTTGTGATTGGTTGTCCTTTGGTTTCAATTTCATAACCTTGAGGCATGTACAGGCTTAGATCTCCAATTGCTTACTTAGGCTGCCACAGAATTAGAACCACTTCAGTCTAATGTCCTTTTTGTTTAATTAACAGCTGCATAGAGAAATTCATAGGAAAAGTAGAGGGAGGGTCTGGCATATATTAAGTGCTAGTAGATGTGGGTTGAATGAATGAATATACTATTAGAGTAGGCTAGTCAGGACAAGTTTCCTGGAGTATGAGAAGTAATAGGCAGAGATAGACTAAGGAGCAAAGGTCAGCCTGGAAGAGCAAATGACATTAGGAAAGGCCCAGTGGCAAACAGAAAAAAAAAAAAAAAAATGCAGGATGTAGAGTTTCAACAGATTGGCTTGGTTGGAACAAAAGGGTTAGTTGATGGGTGAAAAGGAAGAGTGTGAGGTTTGATAAGGTATGGTACATTGGTACATATGGTACATTCTGATACAAGCCAAACTGTCATAACAAATTAAAACATTTGTAACACCCTAAGTATAACAGTTTTGTTCTTAAAACTTTGACTTCCTCTCTTGAAATGTATTGATAATAAAACGTTAATTCTGTAAGACCAAGCTATTTAAATAAGTAATATTTTGTATATAGAATAAATGCCATCAAGATGATAAAGCAAAAATATAATGGTCTAGGCAATGTCATGGATGGAGAAAATTTAGAGATTATCTCTTCTAATTTAACCCCTCTTTATAAGCTGAGGGGTCAAGGATCCAGGCAGATCAGGATCCTAAGGTATTGACAGTGCCAAGCTAGGCTGCTGCCCTATTTACCAACAGCTGATGGAATCTTTAATGTTTACAATTCCACCGGAATTGCATAATTGTTATAATTTGAAGATCCATACAGAAAATATGAAGCATATAAATAATTAGAAAAAGAAAAGATAAAGACATCATACACAGAAGATGTTGAAATTGAAGGGTGGGAAGTTTAGACCTGGATTAGAGCAGTAGCTGAGGAAAATGAAAGGAGAGGTCAAGAGATATTCCAGCTAAAAGTACTAAAAGTAAAAAGTTTGTTTGGGTTTTTCCAAACGAACTTTTTGGCCAACCCAATACTTTTTTGAGTGACTGCCTGAATAAGGGGGCCAATAAGAGAGTAAAAACAAACAAACAAAAAACTGCAAGTATGAACCTGAGCATCAGACCTGATGGTTAAGTTTGGAAGTTGCTCAGTTGTTCAGGTGGAATGGTGGTAGTATTAAAATAGATTTCATCAAAAATTAGTTCTTTAAAAAGCAATTCTTTGGGCTTCCCTGGTAGCACAGTGGTTAAGAATCCGCCTGCCAATGCAGGGGATATGGGTTCGACCCCTGGTCCAGGAAGGTCTCACATGCCACGGAGCAGCTAAACCAGTGCACCACAACTACTAAGCCTGCGCTCTAGAGCCCGCCAGCCACAACTACTGAAGCCTGTGTGCCTAGAGCCCGTGCTCCGCAACAAGAGAAGCCACCACAATGAGAAGCCCACACACTGCAACACAACAAAGAGTAGTCCCGCTCGCCGCAACTAGAGAAAGCCCACGTGCAGCAACAAAGACCCAATGCAGCCAAAAATAATAAATAAATAAAATAAATTAAAAAAAAAGAATAGATACCTAAAACACCTAAAATTAAAAAAAAAAAAAAGCAATTCTTTGCAAGATGAAAACGTTCTGGGAGTTCCCTGGTGGTCCAGTGGTTAGGACTCACGCTTTCGCTGCCGTGGCCTGGTTTCAATCCCTGGTTGGGGAATTAAGATCCCGCAAGCCATGTGGTGAGGCCAAAAAAACGGAAGAAAAAGTTCTGGCGATTGGTTGCACAACAGTGTGAATATACTTAACCACTGGACTGTACAGTTAACAATAGTTAAGATGGTAAATTTTATTTTAAAAAAGAATAAAATATAAGTGCATAATTTTTTTAAAAGGAATTATTTCTATTAAACTTTTGCTCCATCTACTCTGGAGCTATATCAGCTTTTTATGTTTTAGGAGCACAGACTCACAGGTCACCTCAAGTAACTGGAAGCCTATCTATTTTAAGGATACACATGACAATAAAAGAGATAAGAATATCATAGGTACCTAAGAATAGCAGTATGATTAGGCTTCAATTGGGAACTGAAATGAACATGGAACTAGACAAATTACATGTGCACCTAGAGACTGGGTTAACTTGTCACTCTTGGCTGCCGCAGGAATGCAGTATTCCCCAGCCATAGTGTGTCACCATTCCTGTGTCCCTGTGACTACCAGCCAACCACCTCATTTAGTTA
Organism: Delphinapterus leucas; assembly: GCF_059928025.1. Classification (NCBI taxonomy): domain Eukaryota; kingdom Metazoa; phylum Chordata; class Mammalia; order Artiodactyla; family Monodontidae; genus Delphinapterus; species Delphinapterus leucas. The sequence continues at coordinate 48,359,376 of NC_143140.1, forward strand.
GTTATAGCTCTGCTTACTCATAATTCCAGCTTACTCATAGTATCTATGGCTGACTTCCAGCTTCTCTCCCCACAAGCAACAGACTGATCCTCTCTGTATATCCATTTCAAATTCTTAAAAGGAAAAAAAATCTGGCCTAGCTCCATTTTCACCTTAAGTGTGCATCAGAATCACCTGGAGAGTTTGTTAAACCACTAATTGTTGGGCCTCATTCCCAGCGTTTCTGATTTAGTAGCCTGGGGTAGGATCTGAGAATTTGCATTTGTAGCAGAATCCCAAGTGATGCTGACTACACGGGTCTGGGGACCACACCTGAGAACCACTGGTCTGGTTAGTCCCTCTTGTATCTGTTTGGACAAAGCAGATGGGGCTCTACCTCATGTTGTAAATACCATACTTCTGACTCTCAGGCTCATAACTGGAGACTTTTTAAAACCTCCTTCTCTTAATGGCCTCTTCATTTAGGCAGTCACCCAAGTCCTATTGCTTTTTCAACTGGAATGTCTCTGACCTGCCCTTTTATTTTCCTCTGTCACTGCCCTAATCCAGGGTCTCATCTGCCCACACCTGAACATCTACAGAAAAGCGTCCTGTTCCAAGCCACGCCAAACTACCTTTCCCACTGACAGTCTCAAAATGCTTTTTCTTTTTCTTTTTTTTTTTTTTGCGGTACGCGGGCCTCTCACTGTTGTGGCCTCTCCCATTGCGGAGCACAGGCTCCGGACGCGTAGGCTCAGTGGCCATGGCTCACGGGCCCAGCCGCTCCACGGCATGTGGGATCTTCCCGGACCGGGGCACGAACCCGTATCCCTTGCATCGGCAGGCTGACTCTCAACCACTGCGCCACCAGGGAAGCCCCCAAAATGCTTTTCCCATTGGCTCCCTTGGCCCATCTCATGAAACGAATCACTGTAACACCTCTAAACTTTTCCCTTTTAAGTCAATAATATTTACATGCTTATTTTTCCACACTGACGTTTCCTTTCTATCATGACCTCCTACTCTTTCCCTTGAGAAACCCACCTATCTGAGAGCTCTTAGGACCAGATTTACTTCGGAAAAAACTTCAACTTCTTTTTTATAAAGATGACTCTAGAATTTAACCTCTAAACCCTCTCAAGTTCCATCACTACATTTCAACTACTAGCTGCTAGCTCCACCTAACTACTCTGAGAAGCTCGAACTTGGTGTCCAGTCAACCTCAACATTTGTCTACTCATACAAGTTCCTCCTCGGGTTTTTCTTATTCCTTTAAAAACAAAACAAAATAAACAACACACACACACACACACACACACCCATTGTACCAGTCATCCAGGCTCTTAATCACAGTAATTTCGATTTTTCTGCTCCTCTTCTTTCTACTCCCCTCACCCTACTCCATCTAATGAGAAGCCAAGTTCTACAGATTGTACCACATACCACAGGTGCTGCTGAAACCTGGCACTTTCCAACTATGAATGTCATCATGATGTTCTAAGCCATCAACCACTTTTGATCTACACCAGTATTCCTCCAATGTTTCTACAAAAGTACCTCTAACAGCAGAGAAAATATAAACGGTGGGGAGGAGGGTACCCTTATGGAATGTAACCCTTAGCGGCTTTTAAATCTTTCTATACCCACTTTGGAGAAATTTCTTTGTAGACTCCTGTTATCTTTAAAAAGTTAGGCAGATTTCGCATCCTCCCCCATCTTTTTTTTTTTTTTTAAGAATACAAAAGGCTTATTTACATATCCAAGGTACTCAGATCCTACATATGTGGACATGCTAGCTCCTTCTTTTAGAATAAACTGATGATGGGCAATAATCAATATCTGAAACTTTTTTTTTTTTAATTTACTTATTTATTTTTGTCTCCACTGGGTCTTCATTGCTGCACGCGGGCTTTCTCTAGTTGCAGCGAGCGGGGGCTACTCTTTGTTGCGGTGCGGTGCGCGGGCTTCTCATTGCGGTGGCTTCTCTTGTTGCGGTTCCTCCATTTATTTTCGCTTTAACATTCTAGGAAGCGTCTAGTTAGCTGTCGGTGAGACAAACTGATGCTTTGAGAACATTTTCTACGTTTATCAGGAGTTTCACATGGGGTACCTGTGTTCTGGTTTGAGAAGAATCCCTGTAGACCCCACCTGGTCTCTCTGCCCTCGGTCTGTGTGTATGTGCCATTTTACTTCATCACACACTCCAGTAGTGCCACGCTGCTACCAAATTAAGTATAAGCTGGTTTCTTTTGATTCAAAGCCCTCCAAAAATGATCACTCCAATTTTATTTCTGATACTAAGTTACTTTTTTGCAAGCTGAAATGCTTTGATTAGTATGTTCTCAGTATTTTAATTGAATCTGGTTGTTGGCATGTGGCTTACTTCCATAGCCATTTAGCTAGCACAGTGGTTCTCAGAGTGTGTTCCCCAGACCAGAAACATCAGCATCACCTGAGAACTTGTTAGAAATGTGTATTTTACGTCCTGTCCTATACCAGACCTGCTGAATCAGAAACTCTGGCTGAGCAATCTGCGCTCTAGCAAGCCCTCCACGGTGATTCTGATGCAGCTGAAGTTTGAGGGCCGCTGGTCTAGCATTTAGTTTTTGAATTTCAAATGGAGTAAGAGATGGATTTCAAAAAAAAAAAAAAAAGAAGAACCTAATGGAATATAAACTATTATTTAAGTGCAAAATGTTTTTTTTTTTGCAAAATGTTTTTTTAAGACAAAATGTTAACACTCACTAAAGGCTCTTTTACTAGAATTCTGCTACTAAATATAATTTTCATATAGGTTCTTCTTAATTTAGAAAATGTGTTCTAAAGGAAGACCAGATTAAACAATTTTTAGTTCATTTGTCTCCTCCTAGTGGCAGGCTTTTAAATATTGACCACGACAACCTCATTTATGTTTCTCAGAAATCATAGTTCTGAATTTTTTTCATGATTCCTCTTATTAGCTACAATTAAAGTCAATTGGCCCTCCTACCAAATTACATAGATTCTTCTATATTAGCTCCAACTATGGCTGTAGAAAACCATGTAATTTATCTCTTCCTTCGCTCTTTTTTTTTCTTCTCTTTTTTTTTTTTTTTTTGCGGTACGCGGGCCTCTCACTGCTGTGGCCTCTCCCGTTGTGGAGCACAGGCTCGGGACTCGCAGGCTCAGCGGCCATGGCTCACGGGCCTAGCCGCTCCGCGGCATGTGGGATCCTCCCAGACCGGGGCACAAACCCGTGTCCCCTGCATTGGCAGGCAGACTCTCAACCACTGTGCCACCAGGGAAGCCCCCTTGGCTCTTTTTAATCTGACTTGCAAATCTTCCCTCATTTTGTTACCAACTTCTTAGCAGTAGAAATTCATTACTTAGAACATTTGAAATGAGTTTTCTTCCTTTACAGAATGTCAACAACATCCAGGTGTTTACCTTTATTCCTCTCACCACCGCTCCCTTTCTGGCAATGCCACGGGAACCACACAAAATCTCCAGGGTACTGGGAGAGCCACTGCCTCCGAATCTCTTTTCAGTGAGCACTTTGAGCCCTCAAGCCCCTAGGCTATATTGACTTAGGGTGTGAACAGATTCCTTTGACTCTTAAAATCAACAAGACAGGTTTGATTTCTTCCAAAAGATTTTATTAATATGGCAGGATAATTTATGGACATACTAGTACACTACATTTTCCCCTTGATCTCTTCCAAGCGGGCAGCCAGGCCACTTGTATTCCTTTGTCTTGGATGTCTAAAGGATGGAAAGCTGAAGCTACTTGAAGACCGTGGCTTTTCCCATCTATTGTTAGAGTCTGAGCTCACTGAAGAAATTATGCTACATGTCTGAGAGGTAAAAGGGAAGAGGTGCCTTTATTTACACTGGAGGAAATAAATGAGATTTCCTTAGGCTGGGAAGGAGTGTAAACTGGTGCATCCTCATTCCCCTAGCAGCACCCTGGAGAAGTGTCAAGACCTATGGTCTGCTTAGAAAGGCTAGACCGCTAAGCACTAATTGCCTATAGAAAGGGGTGCTGGGGGACAGGGATGGAAGGCTTACTTTTCAGTCTCTATCCTTTCGTAAATCATTCAAAATAAAAATAATAATTATGTCTTAAATAGTAAACAATAATAACCTCGACTAGAAGTATGAGGTTTGTTTATTTGAAAGGGACATCTTGAGTCATTACACTGACCTCGTAAAACATATTTTCATTCCTCAAGCCTTCCTTCACTGTCTGCTGCTCCCTCAGCTTGGATTGTCCTTCTCCTCTTTATCTTCCCTGAACCTTCAATAAAATCTGACAATTTATATAATTTTTCAATTTACAAAGCACTTTTTAAAAAAATTTTTGGCTGCGCTGTAAGGCATGCAGGATATTAATTCCCCAACCAGGGATGGAACTCTGTGGCCTCTGAATTGGGAGCAGGGAGTCCTAACCACTGGACCACCAGGGAAGTCCCCTACAGAGCACTTTTAGATACATGATCTAATCTTCAAACAAAAAAATATATACAGTGAAGATGAATAATTTTATCCTCATTTAATAAATAAGAACACAGGGGATGAGAAAGTGCAGCAGCTTGTGCCAGGTCACAATTCTTATATTTCAGAGCTATAATTCAAATCTACAACTGCTAACAAGTCCAGTGATTTTCCCACTTTTTTTAAGCTACCTCCATCTAATGGAGGAACTGGGTAAAAATGCACAAAGATGTTTACTAAAGTGTTGTGCAATATCAATATTGCACGATAAATACCATCACATAGATCTCTATTTATCATGGAAAATATGGACAAACATCCATAATACTACATATAGTGAGAAAAGCAAGTTTAAAACAGATGTACACATAAACAATGTGTTTATGTAGAAAGAAGCTGGAAAGATATGTGTAGGAAAATGGGTTTTTTAAACAATGTGTTTATGTAGAAAGAAGCTGGAAAGATATATTGTGTAGGAAAATGGGTTTTTTGAATAAACTTTGTTTTTTGTTTTACTTTTTATTATTATTTTTTGGCTGTGCCATAGGGCACGCAGGATCTTAGTTCCCCGACCAGGGTTCAAACCCGTGCCCCCTGCATTGGGAGCTCGGAGACTTAACAACTGGGCCACCAGGGAAGTCCCCTCGTTGTTTTCTTTGTTTTGTTTTGTTTTGTTTGGCCACACCGCGTTACTTGAAGGATCTTAGTTCCGGGACCAGGGATTGAACCCAGGGCCACGGCAGAGAAAGCACCAAGTCCTGCCCACTGGACCGCCAGGGAATTCCCGGAAAACGTTTTTTAAAAGTTGTAATACTCTAAATTTTTATATATTATTACTAATACTAGATTAAATGCACATTAGTGCTTAATATGTGCTGAATAGTGGGATTATCTCATTTAATCCTCACAATAACCAACTTGCCTAAAGGCTTACTGTTAAGTAACGCAGCAGAACCGGACGAGTATCAAACCCCAAATCTCATGCTCTTTGGAGGTAGATCATCCTGTCTCACGTACAAAGATCATTTATTTTATAATCAGAAAAATCCATGAGGTTAGTTTAAGAAAATCCTGTTCAAAACTTCACTTCTCGTTGTCTCCTGTACTCCCCAATCTGGGTCTCTTACAGCACCTAGGGCCATCTGATTAGCATTGGTTGGTCCCTTATTCTACCTCTCCTAGCTGCCTGAAACCCCAGCTCACTTCCTCGCGCAGTGGGCGCCCGATACGTGGAACACTGAGGAGTGCCCTTTACTTAGCTCGTGGAGAACTTGAATTGATGATCAGTGCTCACACGACATTAGGAATTTCTTTCCAAGCATTGTAGGCTGGGGCCACACGAGGCCTCTCCATTTTCCTCGCGCACCATAGCCTCCTTGCCTGCACCTACTTCATGCCCTCGGCTTCCACAGTGCTCTCGTCCCAGCTGGGCCGGGAGCCCGAGGGTTCCCTAGGTCGCTGGACCTGCCCGGCCGACCCGCCAGGGCCCCAGCTCCGGCTCTCGGGACAGGTACAAGGGGCCCCACGTGGGCCTGGGAGCCGCCATCTCGCGTGCTGGCAGGACCAACTGGCGCTGTCGGAGCCGCGGCGGGGCGGAAGCTGCTGCCCGTACTCAAGATGGCGGCCCCGGCGGGCGGGGCCCACGGCTCGGAGACCGCGCGGAGGAGCGGCAGCATGGCGGCGGTGGCCGAGGAGCCGCGTCGGGGGTACTGGGACGACGAGGAGGAGGAGGAGGAGGAGGAGGAGGCAGTGAGTGCGACGGCGGAAGCCCGCGCGGCGGTGGAGAGGGTGGCCGCTCGGCTGTGTGCGGGGAAGGGAGTCGGGACGCGGCGGGCGTGCGGGGGCTCCTGGCGGGATTGTGCCTCAGGGCGCGCGGAGCGGCGGGCAGCTGGCCCCAGCCCTATGGGCTACACGGAAGTTCGAGGGGGAAGGAGGGAAGTTACCTTAAGTAACGGCGCGCGCTTCCTCGTGTTGAAAGCAGGACCTAGTTTTCACAAAGGTGGGATCGTTGCATTGGGGAGGTTTGGCTTCTCTCGTTAATGCCTGCTTCTTCCTGCACACTCGCAAGCTAGCGCCTTTAACCCCTCTTTCTTCCACCAGGAGCAGTTGGTTCTGGTGGAATTATCAGGAATTATTGATTCAGACTTTCTCTCAAAATGTGAAAATAAATGCAAGATTTTGGTGAGTCTTGTAGAATTAGGGGGTTGTTGTAGATTTTCTTAAATTTAAAACAAGAATGAGTGGTGAAATATACCCGTCCCTAAGATTGATATATTAATTTCACGTGAACAAAGCAGTGAACGCTGGAGACAATTACAGTAGTACAGGGGGACTGTGGGAGCAGCTGGGAGAAAGTTAATGTCTAACTCTGCCTGAGTGTCTGCCTGTGTGGCTGGAGAGGTAGAGATTTGGAGGGTTAAAGCATTTTGATATGGAACATTAGGTTTTGAAAAAATACACCGTTTTATATAGTGAGGAGGGTGAGAAAAACACAAAGGGCAGAGAGGATAATTAGATATGCACACAGAGGTTAAACAGATGCAAACTGGTATATATAGAATGGGTAAACAACAAGGTCCTACTGTATAGCACAGAGAATTATATTTCAATATCCTGTGATAAATGATAATGGAGAATATGAAAAAATGTATATATGTACAATTGAGTCACTTTGCTGTACAGCAGTGATTACACAACATTGTACTTCAACTATACTTCAGTAAAAAATAAAATTAAAGGGGCTTCCCTGGTGGCGCAGTGGCTGAGAGTCCGCCTGCCGATGCAGGGGACACGGGTTCGTGCCCCGGTCCGGGAAGATTCCACGGGCCGCGGAGCCTGCGCCTCCGGAGCCTGTGCTTCGCAACGGGAGAGGCCACAACAGTGAGAGGCCCGCGTACCGCAAAAATAATAATAAAATAAAAATTTAAAAACTTCAAAAAATAAAATATGGAAAACAAACAAAAATAGTGTGGAGAAGGGAGAGAGAATACCTATTAAGAAAGGACTTCAGGGCTTCCCTGGTGGCGCAGTGGTTGGGAGTCCGCCTGCAGATGCAGGGGACACGGGTTTGTGTCCCGGTCTGGGAAGATCCCACATGCCGTGGAGCGGCTGGGCCCGTGAGCCATGGCCGCTGAGCCTGCGCGCCCGGAGCCTGTGCTCCGCAACGGGAGAGGCCACGGCAGTGAGGCCCGAGTACCAAAAAAAAAAAAAAAAAAGGACTTCAGAGACCTCACACTGTGCTGTTGACTTGAGCTATGGTATTGTGAGTTACCGTCTGTTTTATTAAAATCTTTTGAGCATTTTTTTTTTTTTTTTTTTTTGGCAGTTCGCGGGCCTCTCACTGTTGTGGCCTCTCCCGTTGCGGAGCACAGGCTCCGGACGCCCAGGCTCAGCGGCCATGGCTCACGGGCCCAGCCGCTCCAGTGGCATGTGGGATCTTCCCGCACCGGGACACGAACCCGTGTCCCCTGCATCGGCAGGCGGACTCTCAACCACTGCGCCACCAGGGAAGCCCTCTTTTGAGCATTTTTGACAAAACTTCCTCTGTTCTTACTTTATGTTGAAGAGGATGTTGATTGAAATAGACCTTGCTACTTGGGTATGAATTAAGTAGTCTTCAGTTTGTAGCTGCTGTGATGACAGCAGTTTTAGCTTATCTTTTACTTGCTAGGACAAGAAGCTCTAAAGGTTCCCCAGCTTTGGAAATCAGTCTCCTTGGTAGCAAGGTTTCATGTAAAAGTCTTGGTCTTTTTTTGCCATGCCACACGGCATGCGGGATGTGGGATCTTAGTTCCCTGACCAGGGATCGAACCCATGCCCCCTGCAGTGGAAGCGCAGAGTCTTAACCGCTGTACCACCAGGGAAGTCCCTTGTGCTTTCTTTTTTAAATTGAGAAATAATTGACATATAACATTATACTAGTTTCAGCTGTACAACGTTTTCAATATTTGCATATATTGTGAAATGATCACCACAATGTCTAGTTAACACCCATCACTACACATCGTTACAATTTTTTTTTCTCCTGGTAAGAACTTTGAAGGTTTACTCTCTTAGCAATTTTCAAATATAAAGTACAGTATTATTAACTATAGTCACCATGATGTTCTTAAACATCCCAGGACTTATTTATTTTGTAACTGGAAGTTGGTATCGTTTGAGCCCCCCCTTCAACCCATTTCACCCATTCCCCCCACCCCCAAGGCTTTTTCTAATGATGATTTTTTTAATGATCCTCTATTCTGTTGTAGGGAATTGATACTGAGAAGCCCATTCTGCAAGTGGACAGCTATGTCTTTGCTGGAGAGTATGAAGGTAGGAGGAAGTCAGATAGATGAAACTCCCTTTTTTTTTTATATGCCTTTCAGAGAAAGTAGCTCTGTTACTTCTCAACAAGTTGCCTTCATGTTTTTCTGCAGACACTCTTGGGACCTGTGTTATCTTTGAAGAAAATGTTGAACATGGTAAGTGATTGCTATGTTGACTCAACTCTTTTTACTCTGAAATATTTCAAACATACTTATGTATGGTGGATATTAAAATTATAAGATCTCATGTACCCCTTGTCTAGCTGTATCAAATCCTCCCTTTTGGTTAGGTAGTTAAAAAACATTCCACATACCTTTGAAGCCCCTTGTATACCCCTCTCCAAACCTACTCCCTTCCTCTGTCTTCAGAGTTAATCACTCTCCTGAATTTGGTGTTTTTCTTTCCTATACCTGATTTTATATTACATATGTATGTATCCGCACACAATAAATAGCACTTTCTGTGTATTTTCACACTTGATATAAGTTATAGCATATTATACATATTATTCTATGTCTTTTTTCAATTAGAGATGTTTCGAGATTTATACGTGTTGATATATATCTGTTTTCCCTGTTGCTTAAGATTCCATTTGTGACTATACCACAGTTTATTCTCCAATTTATGGACATGTAGGTTGCTTCCATTTTTACCAGTAATTATTAATAACTACTAAAATTTACTGAGTGCTTTCTGTATGTCAGGCACTGTTCTAGGTGCTATAAGTATTAACTCATTGAATCCTCACCACAAGTCTATGAGGTAGATGCCATTGTTATCTTCATTTTATATTTGAAGAAACTGAAGCACAGAGAGGTAAATAACATTCCTGAGGTCATACACAAAATAAGAGGCAGAGCCAGGATTTGAACCCAGGTGGTCTGCTCCAGAGCCCATTTTCATAATTATGCTTATTAACTCACTACAGAAATGCTGCCATGAATACTTTTATGTTTCCTTTTGCATATATGTAAAAATGTCTTGATGAGTGGGTGTACTAGATTCAACCATATGAAATTACCAATTTGGGCCGAATAGCGACAGTTTCATGTGGTTGAACTTAATAGATGTCACTGTGTTGCTTTCTAAAGTGTAGTATCAGCCACACAGTGGCAGGGTGTGGAAGTTTTCCGTGTGCTTCACATCCTTAGCCCAGAGCCTCATCCTCCCTCCTGCCTACGCCCACAGTTTTGATAAAGCTGTGACCCCCAGCAGCAGGTTGGCAGCAGTTTTTTTCTCATCTTCTTTCATGATCGGTAATGTTCTCCACTCCAGTCCGGCTTCAAGCAGTAGGTCTGCCTTTGGTCCTTCACTTTGAGTGGCAGAGTTTTCGACCTCATTACCCTGTAAGGCCAAATTCCTGGCCTCCCTTTCCTGCTTCCGGGCTGGAGCCTAATAGGCCCATAGCTTTAATCTCACTTTGTGTTTCTGTCCCCTAGAGATGTTTGTTGTCTTTGAGTTCACTGTGCCATCTGTTCTTATGTATTTTATCTGATATTTCTCTGTGCTTGGAGCTGGAGGAATGAGTTAAATCTTTTTTTTTTTTTTTTTTTTTTTAAATCCTGAACTTACTACACTGTCTTGACAGGAAGTAGTTTAACTCTCTAAACTGGAATCATTGAGGCTTAACATGATTATTTGATGGCATCAAGCAGTATAATAGTGTTCATTTTATATTCTAGTGGATGCAGAAGGCAATAATAAAACAGTGCTAAAATATAAATGCCACACAATGAAGAAGCTCAGCATGACAAGAACTCTTCTGACAGAAAAGAAGGAAGGAGAAGAAAACATAGGTTAGTTCACTTAGTTCTCTGAAAATAGGTGATTTGGTATTGGCTTTATGAAACACTGCTGCCAGGATGTTCTTTGTACTTTGTAGTAATAACTATATGTGATAGGTAAAGTATATTAAAATTGAGGGTACTCCATGAAAAGTACCAAACATAGATTTAGAATTGAGTTGAATTCTCACATAGCAGGGGGCACTGGAGACATATAAGAAATTTCTATCTTCTTTGCATTGGAAACGATTGTGAGGAGTTTGTCAAGAAACTTGACATGATTTCAACCCCAGGGAATTCAGCAACTACTTCTCTCTCTCTCTCTCTCTCTCTCTCATTAAAACTTCTTTGTAAGTGCAGAAGATATGATGATAGCAGTTCTCGATTCCCAAGGAGTAACCCCATAGGATCTCCTGAACTTTTGGCAGATGCAGTAACCTTCCCCAAGATGCTCACAACTGGAAGAAGCTGGCTTTATATGTGGGAGGGACTCTAGGACCAGAGTTGTTAGTCCTGTGTCTCATTCTTAATGAGCATCCATTTAGCCTTCTCCAGTTGCTCGTCATCCCACACTAGAGACCTTAGGCCAGTGCTTCTTGCACCCATAGCAGGCGCACGTTTGTGGAGATGAGCAAATAAACACTTGGTGGTTTAAAAACCCATTGTTCACCACACCAACCTGTTTCTCTTGCCCTAGGGAATTTGGGACACAGTCAGAATAAAGGTGTTTGTCCACCAAAAAAAAAAAAGGCTTATTGCTCAAAGACATATTTGAAACTCTAGTAAATGAGACCCTATTGATGAATATTCATGGTTTGATTTATTGTATTTTAAGGAATAAACATTTGAAGGTACATTAATCATTTAGAAATTAACTATACCAGCTACACGTAACTATATAACAAATCTTTGTTCTTATATATTCCACAATTATCCCTTTTTTTAGGCACTCCAAAAATAATAGGAAGTAGGCACTTGAAGTTCTAGAATGAATTCGAAAGGCAGATACATACCAGATAGCTTAGCTATCATTTAGATATTCTTTTTAAAGGAAGTTATACAATTTCCTCTCCTATAGTTCTTAATAATCTAATAGATCTTTGGGAAGATTTGTATGTATCTTTCAATCAAATAAATTAGTAACGAACTATTCAAGGCTGTATTGGTTATCTGTTGCTGCATAAAAAGTTACCCCTAAACTTAAAGGCTTAAAACGACAACAACAGAACACCATCTTACACGTTTCTGTGAATCAGGAATTGGGGAGCAGCTTAGCTAGGTTGTTCTGGCTGGGGTCTCTCATGAGGTTGCAGTCATTGTGTTGGCTGGGCTGTAGTCATCTGAAGGCTTGAGTAGGGCTGGAAAATCTAATTGTAAGATGGTTCACTCACATAGCTGGTGAGTTTGTGCTGCCTGTTGGCAGGAGGCCTCACTTCCTCACCTCCTCACACTACTGTCTGAGTGCCCTCCTGACACGGCAGCTGGCTTTCCCAGACCAAGTGATCCTTAAGAACAAGGTAGAAGCCACAATGTCTTTTATGAACTATCCTTAGAAGTCACATTCTGTCATTTCTGTGATATCCTATTCCATGTGGGAGGGGACGACACAGGGGCGTGCTTGTCAGGAAGGTGAGGATCATTGGGGACCATCTTGGAGGCTGGCTGCCAAACATGGCAAGATGCTGGAGGCAGAACAAAATAGACAGGAGATGTGGTCCTTACTTTCTAGGAACTTGTACTCTAAAGTATTGAAACAGACATGGATGACTATGACTCGACACCCATTTCACTCAACTTATTTTAAGTATCTGTTATGTGCCAAGTATTATGCTAGATAAGAGTAGGCTTTACGATGGCTTTGAGGTTTTGAACTTGGTGACTAGGAGAATGACGTTATAGCAAGAAAAAACTATGAAGTCAATAGTTGAAGCTGAACTGGAGGGAAAGAACAAATCGATTTTTGAAAGAGGGAGACTTTACAGTAGTAATACATGAGAAAAGATGTGGGATCAACAGTAAGGATGTTTCAACAAACAGCTGCAGAAGAGTTAGTTTATGATGGGGGATAGGAACAGATGGATGCGTGAACAGGGTGACGAGATAGGTTGGTATATCTTACAGCTATCTAACGGAACTTTGAAGGTGAGAGTAAACAGCTTGGGCTATAGGAATTGAGGATCCATTGAAAATACTTAACTGAAAGGGTCATAAGGATGAAAGAAAAAAATGGCTAGCATTATTGGAGCAATTTTTTTTTTCAAGATTTATTTATTATTTATTTTATTTATTTTTGGCTGTGTCAGGTCTTAGTTGCAGCACACGGGATCTTCGTTAAGGCATTTGGGATCTTTCGTTGCGGTGCATAAGCTCTTCGTTGTGGTGCATAGGCTTCTCTCTAGTTGTGGCGCGCAGGCTCCAGGGTGCGTGGGTTCTGTAGTTTGCAATACACAGGCTCTAGTTGAGGCACCCGGCCTCAGTAGTTGTGGCATGCGGGCTTAGTTGCCCTGCAGCATCTGGGAGCTTAGTTCCCTGACCAGGGATCAAACCCGTTTTCCCCTCATTGTAAGGAGGATTCTTTACCACTGGACCACCAGGGAAGTCCCTGGAGCAATTCTCAATTATGGGAATTCATTGACAGGTAAGGGCTTTGACTGTGAGTATGGAAAGGAACAAAAAATTTTTTCAAGGGTTTTTTTTTGAGAGGTGTCTTATTTCACAATTGGATTTTTCAACTCAAAGTGACAAATAAATGTTGACTCAAGATGATAGAGTGGTATCATCCATTGTATTATGAGAACTGAATGGGTAAGGAGAAAGTTGTAGGGAACTGACAAAATTTTCTTCAAGACAAAAGATGGCAGTGGGAGCTTAGTTATCTCTCAGAATGAGTTGGGAATTGGACTCTGGGAAAAGGGCTTGGAATAGTAACTGAAGTTGATTACTTTTAGTGATTTTGATGATGCATACCCTATAGGCATTCCAAGGTCTCCATGTAAGATGGAAATTACATGATCATTTATCAGTAGGTACAGGCACCATGTTCCTTTCTTTACGTTGGGGTTTTATTTTGATAGATATTCATATGAACAATTAAATTAAAAATATATGTAAGTAACTGAAATTCCTTTTTCATGTTTCTTGGTTTGTCCCCCTGCCTCCTCCATTAGGTGGTGTGGAATGGCTGCAAATCAAGGAAAATGATTTCTCCTGTAGACCCAACATGATTTGTAGTTTTCTGCATGAAAATGAAGAGGATGAAGTTGTAGCTCCAGACCCAGATAAATCTTTGGAGTTGGAAGAGCAAGAGATTCAAATGAAAGATAATTCAAACCTGAGTTATGAACAGGAGAAACCACCGAACTTGGATATAGAGGATTCTGGTCCTCTTATTGATATCCCTTCTTCTGAGACAGAAGGCTCTGTTTTTATGGAAACTCAAGAAACTGCCTTAGAAATCACTCCTAGATGAAATGTTTCTCATAAAAACTAGTCATGAAGTTTTTAGAGTTTTTATATAAAATAACTGGCTTTGTAGTTTTCAGTTCACAATTTTATTATTTTTGTTGGCTATATACACGTTTCCAATTATAATATAGTTTAATATACTAGAATCATTAAGGACCAGATACGAGTTTTTAAAAATATGGTTTCAATGACTATAGGGACCCTTCTGTGATGAGTCCTTTAAAATGGGGGTTTTACTAAGGTAAGTTTGAGTTTCTATTGCAGCCATCACAAATTACCACAGACTTAGTGGCTAAAGTGTATTAAGCTACACAAGTGTATTGTCTTATAGTTTTGTAGGTCAGCCATCTGATATGGGTCTCACCTGGGCTAAAATCAAGGTATTTGCAGAGCTTCATTCTCTTCTGGATGTGGCATGGGGGACTCCATTTCCTCATTCATTCAGTTGTTGGCAGAATTCAGTTCTTTGCAGCTGAAGGATCACGGTCCCATTTCCTTGCTGTTGGCTGAGAGCCATTCCCAGCCAAACCACTTCTAGACGCTGCCTGCATTCCTTCACTCATGGTCCCCTTCTCTTCAAAGCCAGCAATGGTCAAGTCCCCCTCAGTCTTTGAATCTCTCCTGCTTCTTCCATAATCCTATTGATGATGGACCCTTCTGCCTTCTTTTAAAGGTCCATTTGATTACACTGGGCATATCTGGGTAACTTCCCTATTTTAAGGTCTATAACCTTAATTCCATCTGCAAAGTCCCTTTTGCCATGTAATTTAAACAGGCATAAAACTGAGAATTATGGCATGAAAATATTTGGGGGGCCATTTTCCAGTCTACCAAAGTCAGTATTACTCCTGAGAACAGAAAAAGAATTCAGAAGTGCTTAAGGGTGAAGGTACAGTTCTGATATTCCAGCTGTAATTTCACTTCTTTCCCACTGAAGAAAGATGATTGGAATTCAGCTGTAACATTCTACAATATTATGGTGATAACCTAGATCTACCCTAACTTGTATTTTTTAAGTAAATTAGTCACAAACTTTGATACAGGTTGAACTATATGAAATTACCAATATTTGTTTCTGACTATAAAACTCTGCAATTTTATATGGTTTAACCTGGTATTAATAAGTTGAAACACTCCTCACATTAATTATATCTCACAACTGTTGGAGGTGTAACTTTGTTGTGACAGATTAGAGAACTAATGTTCTAGGATGAGGAATTTTTTCCTTCAGTAGGTTTTGTAAATTTTTACTGTTTATTTGGAAAACAACTTACCCTGATTAAAAGCATTTCCAAATCATAAGTGTGTATCCTCCCAATTTTTATATGACTTTAGTGTCAGCTTTTGTTTAATCAAAAGCTTATTTTTTTCTACCAAATGGTATGAAGTCTCTATGTGGAGAGACTGCTAATTACTTGAGCCAGCATCTGGTCTTCCTTTATTTGTTTGTAACAGAATCCCAGAATTTATTCAGGTTAGCAGTGTGCCCAGCTTTCCTCATGTATATGAAAGTGGCCGTATTATCTAGATGTTAGTTCTTCCCAGCTTGATCTATAGTTTCAATGCAATCTGAAATAAAATCACAGCAAGTTTTTTATGGATATTGTCAAACCAACTCTAAAGTTTATATGGAGAGGGAAAGACCCAGAATAGCCAATACAATATTGAAGAACATAGTAGAAGGACTTCACGACTTACTATAAAACTACAGTAATAGAGACAGTGGGAACTGCTGAAAGAATAGACAAATCGGTCAATGGAAGAGAATAGAGAGCCCAGAAATAGACATACATATAGTAAAATGATCTTAGATCAAGGAGCAAAGGCAATACAATGGAGCAAACATAGTCTTTTCAATAAATGGTCCTGGGACAACTGAATATCCATATGCAAAAGAATGAAGTGGGACCCCCCCATCTCTACTATATGTATATATAGATTTATTCAAAATGGACCAAAGGTCTAAATAAATGTAAGAGCTTAAAATGATAAAACTCTGAAGAAATACAGGTATAAATCTTTAGAGACTTCCCTGATGGTCCAGTGGTTAAGAATCTGCCTGTCAATGCAGGAGATATGGGTTCAGTCCCTGGTCCGGGAAGATCCCACATGTTGCAGAGCAACTAAGCCTGTGTGCCACAGCAACTGAGCCTGCGCTCTAGAGCCTGTGAGCCACAACTACTAAGCCCATGCGCCACAATTACTGAAGCCTGCACGCTCTAAGGTCTGCGTGCTGCAACTATGGAAGCCCACATGCCTAGAGTCTGTGCTCCCCAGGAAGAGAAGCCACCGCAATGAGAAGCCCACGCACCGCAACGAAGAGTAGCCTCTGCTCACTGCAACTAGAGGAAGCCTGCGCTCAGCAACGAAGACCCAATACAGCCAAAAAAAAAAAAAAATCTTTTATTATGTTGGATTAGGAAATGTCCTCTTAGATATAACACAAAAATTGCAAGCAACGAAAAAAAGATGGATACATTGGACTTCATCAAAATTGAAAAGTTTGGGCTTCCCTGGTGGCGCAGTGGTTGAGAGTCCACCTGCCGATGCAGGGTACACGGGTTCGTGCCGTGGTCCGGGAAGATCCCACATGCCGCGGAGCGGCTGGGCCCGTGAGCCGTGGCCGCTGAGCCTGCGCGTCTGGAGCCTGTGCTCCGCAACGGGAGAGGCCACAACAGGGAGAGGCCCGCGTACCACAAAAAAAAAAAAAAAAAAAAAAAATTGCAAAGGTTTTCGCTTCAGAGGACACTATCTAGAAAATGAAAAAGCCTATTCAATTGGAGAAAATATTTCAAATTATATATCAGATAAGGGACTTGTATGTAGAATATATTGGAAACTATTACAACCCAACAATAAAAAGACAACCCAATTTAAAAATGAGCAAAGATTCGAATAGACATTTTCCTGAAGGAGGTATACAAATGGCCAATCAGCCCATGGAAAAAATGCTCAAAATCGTTTGTCATCAGTGAAATGCAAGTGAAAACCACAATGAGATACTACTTTACACCTGCTAGGATGGCTTAATGAAAAAAGATGGACAATAGCAAATTTTGGAGAGGAATGGAGAAGTTGGAACCTGTGATTAATAGAATAATGCTCTCCCCAAAAGATGCCCATGCCTAAACTCAGGGATCTGTGAATATGTTACCTTATTTGGCCAAAGGGAATTTGCTATATGATTACGTTAAGGATTTTGCGATGGGGGTTATTATTGTGGATTATCCAGTTGGGCCACATGTAATCACACGGGTTTTATAAGAGGGATTCAGAAGTGTCAGAGAGAAAAAGAAGTTGTGGCAGTAGAAACAGAAGTTCAAGTGATGCCTTTTGAAGATGGAGGAATACTAAGGAATGCAAACAGCTTCTATAAACTGGAAAGGCAAAGAAACAGAGTCTCCCTGGAGCTTCTGGGGGAATGTACCCCTACTGACAACTTAATTTTAGACGTGTAAAACTATAGTCTTCGGGCTTCTAGAACACTAACATAATAAATTTGTGTTATGACAAATTTGTGGTAATTTGTTACAGCACCAATAGAAAAACCAATTCCAAACCCTCTTACATTGCTAATGGAAATGTAAAATGGTGCAGACAGAAAATAGTTTGGCAGTTCCTCAAAATGTCAAACATAGAATTACCACATGCAATTCTATTCCTAGAGAACTGAAAACAAAAGTCTACACAAAAACTTGTACATAAATGTTCAAAGCAGCATAATGCATAATAGTATAAAAGTGGAAACACAAATGTTCATAAATTTTTGAATGGATAAACAAACATGGTATATCCATAGAATGGACTATTATTCAGTCCTAAGTAAAGAAATTAATGTACTAAGAAAGAAGTACTGATACATGTTACAACACAAATGAACCTTAAACATGGACACTTATGAACACAGTAAGTGAAATAAGCCAGATACAAAAGGCCACATATTGTATGAATCCATTAATATGGTATGTTCTCAATAGTCAAATCTACGGAGACATAGATTAGTGGTTGCCAGGGGTTGACAAGGGTGGAAAGTGGAGAGTGCTACTGGGTTATGAGAGGGTGATAAAAATGTTTTGGAATTAGTGGTGATGGATGTACATCTTTGTGAATATACTAAAAGCCAAGAAATTGTACACTTTACGGGGTAATTTATGGTATGTGACATATACGACAACTTAAACATTGGGGGGAAAATAACAATCAGAAGTGTTATTTTCTGCATACATTTTATGTGCCAGGCACTGTGGCAGTTATAAACTCTGTTTATAAACTCTGCCTCACTGATCTCACAGTTTTGTCAACAGTGCATATTTCACATTGATAATTTTAGTGACTATGAGTACCTACCATGCCACCAACCTTTCTAGCATCCTGGAGGATTCCCAGATGAATAACACCTGGTCCCTGAATATCTGAGTCCAGGTATACACATGAGACAGGCTGGGACCTGGGACCATTTCCTGCAGTGCTGCAATGCTTGCACCTGAACAAACGTCTCCTGGAGTAACAAAATACAAAGAAACTATAAGAGACTAAAAATATGTGCATGCACAGTTGGGGCAAATTATGGGCAAGAAACAAAAAGATCAGAAAAACCCCATTGCCACTTCTGCAGAGCTGGGTGCAAAGGGAGCAAAAGCAGGGTACTGCGCATGCCCCCTGCAACCAACACCACCAAATGCATGAGCAAACCACCTAAGCTACCCCTCCAGCCCACTCCTGGACACACACTACCCTCACCCCATATAAGGAACCAGCTCACCTGCGCCCCACCCCCTACCTTCGGGAACTAGCAAGGGAACCTGTTACTTGGTTTTGCTCCTTCCTGCAGCCACAGAAGCCCCCCAAAAGCCTTGTCTGAATTTCTTGACTGGTCTCTTACCAATTTCTATTGATTGGGGAAGGCCGAGAACCCTGGTCTATCACACACAGGTGTGTACATCAAGCTCCAAGAGGAGCCTGTTGATTTCCGGAAAAGAGCCAAGACAAACACCGGTAACCAAGGAAACAGAGCGCTATTTCATCTCAAACGGCCGCCAGCGCCTCCAAGCCTCCACGTCGGCGGCGGTGCCAGGAAGTGACGTCACGCCCAAGTTCCGGTTCCTCCTCGGTCGTTGCGCTGCCGTATCTCCTGTAACCCTGCGGTACACGTGCGTGCGCTAGGTGGGCGCTGTGGTAGCATGGACGCTTTGGATCGAGTTGTGTAAGTGCAGTGGGTTCTTTCCCCGGGTAACGTTGGGGAGAAGGGCCTCTGTAGCGGGACGGAGGAGTAGCGCCTCTGCCTCCCGCTCCTCCTGGCCACGCTCCTTCCTCACACCCGTTGCCACTCCGTGCGGATGTATCCACTAGTTTGGGTTTCCGTCTGTTGGGGCGGCCTGCGGGGAGACGGAGAGCAGGGAAGGCCGTGTGTGGGAGCCGCGGCGTGGAGGTGGCAGCGAGGCGTTGGCCGCTTTTATCCTAGACAATAAGAAGTGTCTCGGCTTCCGCAGAAGTGAGAGGAAGGTGAGAGAGGTGTTCTGGGCACAGAACACCTGACTGAGGTGCTCTGAGCACAGGCCTGGGAATGTGACAGATTGAGGTGACAGTCCGGGCCCGTCCACTTAAAGCTATGCGACTGGGCCATTCAGTCCCCCTAAGTCTCAGTTTACTCTGTAAAATAGCGTTCATAATAGTCGCACTTCTTAGAACTGTGAGGAATATTTGCGAGAATATATATAAAGGCTTTGCGGCAGCACGTAGAGATGCTCATTAGCTTTTTTTCTTTTTCCCAAACTTGTACACTTCTCTGAGTTATCCTTGGGTAATGTCTGCTTTATATTAGTCCAGAAAATGTTTATCGATCTCATAAATAGTTCTGCTGTTATTTGCTATGGGTTTCTTGCGTTTTACCTGGGTTAACATGTAATCAAAAGGACAAATTATTCTTTTGGTCATTAAATCAGCGATTTTTGCACATGTGCTGAATATTCCTCTGCAGGTGCGGGGACCGCAAAAATGAGTAAGACTAGTTTACTGTCTCATTGTGGGACAAACAGCTAATAAAACGTACAAGGTGTTATTTTCATTAGTTGCTGGTTAGTCAGAAGCAATAAAGCACGTGGAATATAGAACATATAGCACTTTTATTGGGTTATAGACACACTAAATCTCTCCTGGTTTGACTTAAAAAGTACTGTGTATCTTTATCAACCAGTAAATGATTAGAAGCTTTAAATGTGCTTGACATTTTATCTGGTGAATTTTTAAAGTCTGCATGGTAAGGTAAGTTTGTGCATATTCTGTTTTGCTTTTACTTCACGAAGTGTCCGTGGGACTGGAAGGAGGGAGGGTCATAGTTATTTAAGAGACGAGGAATTATTTCAGCAGATGGCAGAGAACTGTTGGAAAATCAAGATTCTCACCGTAGTGTAAGCAGAGGTGAACAGAGTGTATAAAAACATTCTACTCCTGCTGTCACATCATACAATCAGAATAATGGATTTGTTTTCCCTTCATATCTTGCAGAGTGATTGGTCTAGGTTAGTTTTTTTTTTAATGCCTTTTGTATTTATTTTTTAATTTTTTGGCTGCATTGGGTCTTCGTTGCTGCGTGCGGGCTTTCTCTAGTTGTGGCGAGAGGGGGCTGCTCTTCGTTGCAGTGCGCGGGCTTCTCATTGCAGTGGCTTCTCTTAGTTGCAGAGCACAGGCTCTAGGTGTGCAGGCTTCAGTAGTTGTGGCACGCGGGCTCAGTAGTTGTGGCTCGTGGGCTCTAGAACGCATGCTCAGGAGTTGTGGCGCACGGGCTTAGTTGCTCCGCGGCATGTGGGATCTTCCCGGACCAGGGCTCTAACCCGTGTCCCCTGCATTGGCAGGCGGATTCTTAACCACTGTGCCACCAGGAAAGTTCTATCTCTTTTTAAATAAAAGGTTTAGAAAACAGTAATAAAAGAATGCTGGGAATATAAAAATGGGAATCTTTTTAAAGACCATATCTAATAAAATTAACACTTACTTAACAGTAATAGCTGAATATCTTTTACTAATATTCCCCTAAAAAGTGAGATTTTGTTTAGTGGTGGAATCCTAACTGATAAATGTCATGTAATGTCTCTGTTGATTTTTAAGAATTTGCACATAAGTCATGGTTTTGTAATAATGAGGAACATGTTTTAAGTTGTTATGAATTGTGATTTTTCTGAATAGAAAGCCCAAAACAAAAAGAGCCAAGAGATTCCTTGAGAAAAGAGAACCGAAACTCAGTGAAAATATTAAAAATGCTATGCTGATTAAAGGGGGCAATGCAAGTTCAACAGTGACACAAGTACTTAGAGATGTGGTACGTATATATATACTTACTTTTTAAATGGTGTTGAAATCATTTTAGGAAATTTTTAGCATACTAGTTGGACTGCCTGAGAAATACATAGGTAAGTTTGGCTTGCTTTAAGAAATGCTAGCCTTAGAGAAAAGCTAACGTCTCACCAAGGCACTGACTACTGGTTTTCCTTACAGCAGCTAGTTCCCTTAGTAAATTTCACCTGATTTCAATTACTAGCATTTGATTTACTCACATTTCAGGAACATATCTAATTTGTAAAACGAGGTAACTGCATATTACTATCTATTCTTTCAACAATACCAACTACTGTGCTAGGTGCTGGGGATTAATAGTTACATAAGACACAGTCTTTCCCTTCAGTGAGCTTAGTGAGGAAGACAGACAAGTAAAAGTTAACAGCATTGTGAATGAAGTGCTGTGCTGGAGGTACACACAGGATAGGATGGGAGGCTGAGTTAAAATCCCACGGGGGTTGCCACACACAGGATGGGCTTCCTAGAGATGACACTTAAGCATCATTTTGAAGGAGGAGTTGGAACAAGAAGGAGAAAAGGAAGCGGAAGAGAAGGGCTTCCAAGGCTGAGGAAAAAGCTTGTGCAAAAGGGCGTGTGAATGAGCATGATGCATTTGGGGAACTGCAGATAACTGGGGATGGCTAAAGGAGAGTGGGCTAGATGAAGCTAGAATTTAAGGAAATGAAGGGAATCATTTAAATTGGATAGAATATTGAAAGGGCATAGAAATTTTTAATTAGGAAAGTCCCAGCTAAGAATATTAAGCTTGTGTTGCACGTTATAAGTGATCAAAAGGGAGCCATGCAGAAGATAGCAGAATAGGATTCAGGGACCAGGATAATCTTGTATAATGACTGTTATAATGCTTGATTTTTACCTCTGCTTTTCAGAATGTGCTTTGTTTTGAAAGCTATAAATTATGTTTTACAGTATGCACTGAAGAAACCATATGCAGTTCTGTATAAAAAGTAAGTCATGATTTCTTTTATTTCACTTATTAAATTATATTGTTTCATTATAAAAGTAACAACCAACCACTTTATGGGAGATTTAGAAAAATATTTTGGTTAAAAAATACTACAATTCCTTACATACATAGCTATGAGTATTTTATTTTTATTTAATTAATTTATTTTAAAATATTTATTTATTTGGCCGCGCCTTGTCTTTGGTTGCGGCGTGCGGGATCTAGTTCCCTGACTAGGGATCGAACCCCGACCCCCTGCATTGGGAGCACGGAGTCTTAACTGCTGAACCACCAAGGAAGTCCTGCTATGAGTATTTAAAATTTGTTTGTTTCCTGTCTGTGTTTTCATTTGTACTGAATATTCTTACAGAGTTGTAATCATAGCATTATGTATTATTTTAAAATAGTAATAGACTTACAGAAAAGTTACAAAAATAGTAGAGTTCCCATATACCCTCTCCCAGCATCTCTTAATGTTATAACTTCCATAACCATAATACAGTTATCAAAAGTAAGAAATGGACATTGGTACAATAATGTTAATTAAATCATAGGCTTGATTTGGTTTGCACCAGTTTTTCCTTTTTCTTTTTTTATAAATTTATTTATTTTATTTATTAATTTTTGTCTGTGTTGGGTCTTTGTTGCTGCGCACGGGCTTTCTCTAGTTGCAGTGAGCAGGGGCTACCCTTCGTTGCAGTGCGTGAGCTTCTCATTACGGTGGCTTCTCTCATTGTGGAGCACGGGCTCTAGGCGCGTGGGTTTCAGTAGTTGTGGCTCACGGGCTCTAGAGCACAGGCTCCGTAGTTGTGGCGCACGGGCTTAGTTGCTCCGTGGTATGTGGGATCTTTCCGGACCAGGGCTCAAACCCACGTACCCTGCATTGGCAGACGGATTCTTAACCACTGCGCCACCAGGGAAGCCCCAGTTTTTTCATTACTATCCTTTTTCTGTTCCAGGATCCCACATTGTGTTCAGTTGTCGTGTCTCCTTAGTCTCCTCCAGTTTGTTACAGTTCCTCAATCTTTCCTTGTCTTTGATGACCTTGAAACTTTTGATGAGTATTTGTCAGTTATTTTGTAAAATATCCTTCAGTTTGCACTTGTCTTAAGTTTCTCATGAGTGGATTGAGATTATGCATTATGGGCAGGAATACCACAAAAGTCATGTGTCTTTTTCAATAAATCATACCAGGGAGTACATGATGTCTTATTACTGTTGTTGTTAACCTTGGTGAAAGTGGTGTCTGCTGGGTTTCTCCACTATAAAGTTTCTATTTTCCCCTTTGTAATTAACAAACGTTTAGAGGAGATACTTAGAGACTATGCAAATAATCCTATTTCTCCTCAAACTTTTGTGTATTCATTTTAGCATTCATCAGTGGATCTTGTCTACAACAGTGATTACTGTGGTGTTCTAGTAGTGGTTTTCGATTTCTCTCATTCCCTCTGCGTTTATTAATTGGAATTCTGTAAGGAAAATCTGTCCCTTTTCCTCCATTTGTTTAATTACTTATTTATGTCAGTGTGGACTTACAGATATTTATTATGTTCTTTGGGGTTATAATCCAGTGCTGTCATGATTTATTTATTTATTTAATTTTGGGCTGTGTTTGGTCTTCGTTGCTGCGCACGGGCTTTCACTAGTTGTGGCGAGCAGGGGCTACCCTTTGTTGCGGTGCGTGGGCTTCTCATTGCGGTGCTTGTCTTTGTTGCGGAGCAGGGGCTCTAGGCTCGCGGGCTTCAGTAGTTGTGGCACGCAGGCTCAGTAGTTGTGGCACATGGGCTTAGTTGCTCCGCGGCATGTGGGATCTTCCCGGACCAGGGCTCGAACCCTTGTCCCCTGCATTGGCAGGCAGATTCTTAACCACTGTGCCACCCGGGAAGTTCTGTCATGATTTATTTTGTTGCATAAATTGTTCTCCATTTGGCCATTGGGATCTCTGTCAGGTTGGCTTTTCAAAGTGCCCCCTGTGTTTGAGCACTTCCTTTCTGGCACCACAAGATGCTCTGGGTTCATCTTGTAGTTTTCATTGCCACAGCCTTGGAATCAGCCCTGGTTCCATATATTGGAGACTGATAATTTAGAAACAGATCTATGCTCAGTTGCTACTGGAGTGTCATTGTCTCTAGGTCCTCTCAGCAGACAGAGCTTGAAAATAAATATTATGTACATTAACCTATGCATGTATGCATGTCTATATTTGTTTATATTTATTTATATATTAAAAAACCCTGAGTTGATACTGATACTTCCTAAAAATTCATGAGTGCATACTAGTGCTTCCAATTCCAGTCGGATACCAGAGACTTCATTCCAGCCTTTCTCCTTTTCTTCTTTGTATCTTCTATCTTCTGACAGTATGAAACCTTGCTTTTGTTATAATATATTTACTTATTTGTGTAATTCTAGTAGTTTCAGAATTTCCAACCTTATAAGAAACAATTTTACTAACTAGAGTATGGAATTTATGTGCAGTTCTTTTTGTCTTTAACCTCACAATATGCAGTAAAAATATTGTTTTCCAGTGTAAGTCAGGTTAGGTTATTTTTGCCCCTTCAGTGTGATTGTGTTATTCATTTATACTATAGTTAAGGTCATTTATTACAGTCTGTATTCTATTTTGGGTTTTCTATCACTTCCTGGTTGTTGGTTTTTTTTTTTTGCGGTACGCGGGCCTCCCACCGCTGCGGCCTCTCTTGTTGCGGAGCACAGGCTTCGGACACGCAGGCCCAGTAGCCATGGCTCACGGGCCCAGCCGCTCCGCGGCATGTGGGATCCTCCCGGACTGGGGCACGAACCCGCGTCCCCTGCATCTGCAGGCGGACTCTCAACCACTGCGCCACCAGGGAAGCCCCCTGGTTGTTTTTTTAATTTATGTATGTAAAATTTACTGTTTGTGGTGTATACGTTCATGGGTTTTGACAAATACATTGAGTTGTGTCTGCCACTGCAGTCATGGTACAGAAACAGTTTCATTATTCTGACAATTCTTTTGTGCCTTTTTCATTTGTCTTGTAAGCATTTTTCTACTGATAGGTGTCCTTTAGATATTATTTTTAATGCTAGTATAATGCCTATTAAATGGTTATACTAAAATTTACTTAACTGTTCCTTAACTTGAGGAAATTTTGATTTTCTTTTTTGTTGTTGTTGTTCTTATAAATAATGCTAAAATGGCCATTTTTACACAAATGAGTTCTTCTTTTGTATTGGTTCCTACATGAGATTTCTAGACGTGAGATTACTGGGTATAGCTTCATGCCCAATCTAGCATATTAACAGTAGTGCTTTTTGAGAAGTTTGGCAGAGTAAAATGTACGAGTTTCATGGGTCACTACCTACTTTTGGTTTGTTTTTTAAAATTAAGAAGTGAAAATGACATTTTGTTTAAACTTGCATTTTCCCTATGTTTCCAACAGGTCATATTTGCCTATTTGTGAATTGCCGTTAGCTGTTAATCATAAATGCTGCAGTAATTTTTCCTGATTTGTTTGTGTTGCATCATTTTTTTAAATACTTTTTTGTTTTTTACTGATTAAAAAAGTAATATATATTTATCTTACATAATTGGGATAAGAGTAAATAATCACCCATAGATAAGCACTATGTATATTTTCTCCTCATGCAGTTTTATATCTATATATCTTTTTCTTTGAACAAAATTGAGATCATGTGTATATGACTTTATTTCTCTTTAAATTCATAAAAATTATGAACTGTTTTATACTTTACTTACATGACTAAAAATCCAAAAATATACAGTGAAGATATAAACACACACTCTTCCCAGGACAGCCACTATCATTAGTTTCTTATATGTCTTAACAGAATTTCTTTATGCATATTTAAGCAAATAAAATTACATAATCTTATTTTTCTCCCTTTTGCATGAAAGATAGCATTCTGCGTTTCTCTACCCACTGTTTCTCCATCTCCACTACTACTATTCCTGGTCCAACCCACCATTTTTTTCTTTCTCTCCTGGATTACTGTGATAGCTCCTTACTAACCCCTTCACTCTTGCTGTGGTACATTCCATCCTTACATAGCAGACAGAGCAGTCCTTTAAAAAGAACATTTGGGGCTTCCCTGGTGGCACAGTTGTTGAGAGTCTGCCTGCTGATGCAGGGGACACGGGTTTGTGCCCCGGTCTGGGAAGATCCCACATGCCGCAGAGCGGCTGGGCCCGTGAGCCATGGCCACTGAGCCTGGGCGTCCGGAGCCTGTGCTCCGCAATGGGAGAGGCCACAACAGTGAGAGGCCCGTGTACCGCAAAAAAAAAAAAAAAGAACATTTGGGGCTTCCCTGGTGGCACCGTGGCACGCCTGCCAATGCAGGGGACATGGGTTCGAGCCCTGGTCCGGGAGGATCCTACATGCCACAGAGCAGCTGCGCCCGTATGCCACAGCTACTGAGCCTGCACTCTGGAGCCTGTGAGCCACAACTACTGAGCCCACGCTCCAGAGCTACTGAAGCCTTCACACCTAGAGCCCGTGCTCTGCAACAAGAAAAGCCACTGCAATGAGAAGCCCGTGCACTGCAACGAAGAGTAGCCCCCGCTCACCGCAACTAGAGAAAGCCCGGGGAAAGCAACGAAGACCCAACGCAGCCAAAAATAAATAAATAAAATAAATAAATTAAAAAAAACACTTGAATCCAATCATATCACTGTCTTGCCTAAAACCCCCCAGTGCTTCCTGTTACTCTTTTAATAACTTACGTTCCTTACCTTGACCAACAAGGCCCTACATATTCTGGGCTGAGTCTACATCTTTGACCTCGTACCCCGCCGTTAACCCTTTGTTCACTAAGCTCCAGTGACATTTGTCGTCTGTTTCTTGAATAGTCTAAGCTTGTTTCCATCTCAGAATCTTTTCTTATTCTGTTTCCTTTTCCTGGAATACTCTTAACCTCAAAACTTTTCCATGGCTAACTCCTCATTTATCAGGTCTCAGCTCAAATAATCATTTTCCATTCTTCACACTAACACAGTGCCCTGTTTTATTTTTGTCACAACAGATATTACTTTTTGAAATTGTTCATTTTTCCTCTAAAATGTAAGCTCCGTGAAAGCAAGGATCTTGTTTGACATGGTATTATGGTATCCCTAGCTCCTAGAACAGTGCCTGGCACATAATAGGCACTAAATAAATATTTGAATGAATAAATATTCTTCTAGCTTATTTTTTGATCATCTGAATATAAAATTATCTTAATATTTATTGTTATGGATGAAGTATTAAGATTATTAAAATTAGGGTAACTTTTTTTAATATTAGGAAAAATATTACAAGACCGTTTGAGGATCAGACATCATTGGTAAGTAGAATCTTTCTGATTTAAGAAGGCATATAAGTGATTATTCAAACTAATTCATTTAATTTAATAGTACTCCTAATTTATGATTTTGAATTAGAAATCATCCTATGTGAGGGAATTTTAATGCAGAATGCAGGGGAAATAAGACTTATACTTTCAAAAAGATGACTATAGAGCTTACATTTCACTGAATGTTATGTATTCACTGCTTGCAAGTATGTTGATAGAATTTTTAAAAATTGAATTACATTTTAAGTGCATAATTAATGGATTGTCAAAAGGAAGCTTGTTATGGATCTTTTTATAGAGCAAGTTTGATTTAAAAAAATTTTACTTTTCTTTTTTTTGAGTGTTTTTAGAATAAGAAACACTACCCAAATGATTACTAACAATTGTCAGTTGCTTTACTAGAGTTAATCAAATTCCCGTTTGAGTGTATTGGCAATCAAAACTAAATGAAAAAGTCTAGTGAATGAAATCAGAAGATAAAAGGTGGTATATAATAAATGGGGAATGATGAGTGGACTTTGAGTATGTGATGATATTAGTTTCTTACTAAAGAAAATCTTAGGGGAATACGTGGATTAAACTATTTAAGTTGACTTAAAAAAAATCAGAACGTGATTATGTTCTCTTGACAGGACTGCCATTGCTTGTTCTTTTAATGAATTTAAAAGAAAAAATGTTTGAAAAGAATCTCAATAACTAATTAGAAAACTGAAATTGAGCATCTTATCCTAATTTGGCAACTAACTGCAGTGAAAATTATATTAAGAAAATATTGTCAAAATAAATAGTTTTATTTTAATAAAATTGCTTTTATCATAGTCTTGGGTTTTTCACCGTCATTTTTGAAGAGATCATGAAAGTAAAAATGGAGGGTCTAACCCAGAAATCTCTCTCTTCCACACGTGACTTATCCAGGGCTGATTTTGTTTTGTGACACCATGGTGCTTTCAGTTGAGTGACCGCTTTGTAGAAGTGTTATGTTGTAGAATCTGTAGCATTCTGTACTTTTTTTTCAATCCAGTGTCAATATGACAGCTTTTCTTATACTTAAAATTGTGGCATTTCCTCTCTTTGATCTCCCACTTCCAGAGACAGGAGATATTTCATTGGCTGTAATAAATCTCAGACCACTAGAGCTCAAAATGACTGTGGAAACAGTGATCATGTTGGAAATTTGGTTGAATTCCTCCTCCTGACTGCCCATCCCCCAATAGCACATTTCTTACGCTGTAATCTTGGAACTGTGCTTTAGCACAAGAGTTAGCAAATATACCTCCTGTGGGCTAAATCCCTGTTTCTGTGAGGACCACAAGCTAAGAATGGTTTTTACATTTTTAAAGTTTTTTTTTTTTTACACCATATTAAAAGTCTAAAATATATACTATCTAGTCTTTTGAAGATAATTTGTCTACTCTTGCTGTAGAATTTTAACAAAAAGCAGACTTTATGGAGAAGGATGACAGATGAGTACTATATATATGTGAAAGGTAGTTTATGGAAAGCTTTGGGCTGTTAACATGAGAATGTAAAAAAAATTTTTTTTAAGAAAGGATTTTCATTGATTTGGACATTTAAAAAACATTTCTGAACACCTGCTTTGTGCCAGACACAGTGTAAGTTGCTTTCCCATATGACGTGTCACATGGCCCTTGCAGATTTTTTCAGGAAGTGTTATTGTCTTTGTAATTCTCAGAAAGGCTGACCAGATCCCATAGCAAATGGCAAAGCCAGAATTCTTGGCCTTTCTGACTCTGTATCCTCTACATAGGGAGTGGATAGGCAAGTAGGTAGTTGTTTGTTCCTATTTGCTTCTGCTTAAACACTGGAATGAATGATAACCAAACGAGGGGCCTATACCTCAGGGGGTCTTGCACTCAATAAAGAAAAGTTGAGGACTGTGGTTGCTTCGAATGTTCTTTAACATTTTTGTCATTAATTTAGGAAGCTTTTCCAACTATGCTAGAACTAGACAAGAACACATTCAATCTAATTTTTGTGATAAGATTGGGAATCTCAATAAACTGAATCAAAGTATGTAGGATATAAAGTATAGGCACTAGTGTAGAAGGAGCTGTCCAGGATTGAAACCCCATAATTGTGTTTCCATCCCTCTCAAATCTGTAATAGAAGTCAATATTTTTTTTATTTTATTTTATTTTTTTTGCGGTATGCGGGCCTCTCACTGTTGTGGCCTCTCCCGTTGCGGAGCACAGGCTCTGGACGCGCAGGCTCAGCGGCCATGGCTCACAGGCCCAGCCGCTCCGCGGCATGTGGGATCTTCCCGGACCGGGGCACGAACCCGTGTCCCCTGCATCGGCAGGCGGACTCTCAACCACTGCGCCACCAGGGAAGCCCAGAAGTCAATATTTTTGAGAGCCAGTTGGAGGAGATATCTCTTACTGGTAGGAACATCATAGATCTGTCAGTCAGTCCTGGCTTGGTACATAGAATGGAACTAGTCACAGCTGGGATGGTGTGGAGATTCTAAGGCAAGATTCCCGTGTGGATGAAGTTTGCAGTGAAAAGTAGTTGTATGCATTGTAAACTCATGAGTACAGTTATAAACATCCAAAGGATAGGGGTAAGACAGGAATAAAGACTCAGACCTACTGGAGAACGGACTTGAAGATATGGGGAGGGGGAAGGGTGAGCTTTGACAGGGCGAGAGAGAGTCATGGACATATACACACTAACAAACGTAGTAAGGTAGATAGCTAGTGGGAAGCAGCCGCATGGCACAGGGATATTAGCTCGGTGCTTTGTGACAGCCTGGAGGGGTGGGATAGGGAGAGTGGGAGGGAGGGAGACGCAAGAGGGAAGACATATGGGAACATAAGTATATGTATAACTGATTCACTTTGTTATAAAGCAGAAACTAACACACCATTGTAAAGCAATTATACCCCAATAAAGATGTTAAAAAAACAAAAAAACATCCAAAGGAACCATATTGATTAATTCATGTAAGTCCCCAGTATATTCGTGTGTGTCCTTTTTTTTTTTTTTTTTTTTTTTTTTACGGTACGCTGGCCTCTCACTGTTGTGGCCTCTCCCGTTGTGGGGCACAGGCTGCGGATGCACAGGCTCAGCGGCCATGGCTCACGGGCCCAGCCGCTCCGCGGCATGTGGGACCTTCCCGGACTGGGGCACGAACCCACATCCCCTGCATCGGCAGGTGGACTCTCAACCACTGCGCCACCAGGGAAGCCCCGTGTGTGCCCTTTGAGTGAAGGCATTTGTTCAGCAAATGGAAAACTTGGTGTGCTATTCCAAAATAACTGCATAGCTGAAAATAAAGGGCCTTTTAAAATTTATTAACCTAGTAGTTTTCATATATTTTTAGTCTTAAACTTACATCTTTTCCTTAGGTACCCCAAATCAGAAAATTTGAAGTAAAAAGCTACAAATAAAGTCCTTTTTCTTTGTTTATTCTTATCTAGTTCATTAAGTCTTCTTTAATTTCCACTGAAAAAAACTGATGTACATTTTGTTTTTAGTTCAGAGGTACAATTCTTTTTCTTTTTTTTAAATTGAAGTATAGTTGATTTACAATGTTGTGTTAGTTTCTGGTGTACAGCAAAGTGATTCAGTTATATATATTCATTTTCATATTCTTTTCCATTGTGATTTATTACAGGATATTGAATATAGTTCTGTGTGCTATACAATAGGACCTTGTTGTTTATTTTTCTAGTAATATGTTAAGAAAAACCCAAAGGAACTTCTTGGCCACCCCAATATATATAGTAGATTGTATCTGCTAATCCAAACTCCTAATTTATCCCTTCCCCACTCTCTTTCTCCTTTGGTAACCATAAATTTGTTTTCTGTGCCTGTGAGTCTGTTTGTGTTTTGTAAATAAGTTCATTTGTTCCATATATAACATACATAACACATATAACATATATATCATATGATAAGTGATATATTTTGTCTTTTTCTGTGTGACTTCACTTAGTATGATAATCTGTAGGTCCATCCATGTTGCTGCAAATGGCATGATTTCATTCTTTTTTATGGCTGAGTAGTATTCCTTAGTATAGGTATGTATCACATCTTTTTTTTTTTTTGCGGTACTCGGGCCTCTCACTGTTGTGGCCTCTCCCATTGCGGAGCACAGGCTCTGGACTCACAGGCTCAGCGGCCATGGCTCACGGGCCCAGCCGCTCCACAGCATGTGGGATCTTCCCAGACCAGGGCAGGAACCTGTGTCCCCCTGCATTGGCAGGTGGACTCTCAACCACTGCGCCACCAGGGGAGCCCTCACATCTTTTTTATTCATTCATCTGTTGATGGACCTTTAAGTTGCTTCCATGTCTTGGCTGTTGTAAACAGGGCTGCAGTGAACATTGGGGTGCATTTGAATTATAGTTTTGTCTGGGTATATGCCCAGGAGTGGGATTGCTGGTTCATATGGCAACCCTATTTTTATTTTTTAAGGAACCTCCATACTGTTTTCCATAGTGGCTGCACTAACTTAGATTCCCACCAACAGTGTAGGTAGGAGGGTTCCCTTTTCTGCACACCCTCTCCAGCATATGTTACTTGTAGACTTTTTAATGATTGCCATTCTGACTGATGTGAGGTGGCATCTCGTTGTAGTTTTAATTTGCGTTTCTCTAATAGTTAGTGATGTTGAGCATCTTCTCATGTGCCTCTTGGCCATCTGTATGTCTTCTTTGGAGAAATGTCTATTTAGGTCTTCTGCCCATTGTTTGATCAGGTTGGGTTTTTTGTTATTGACTTGTATGAGCTGTTTGTATGTTTTGGAAATTAAGCCCTTGTCAGTCTCATTGTTTGCAAATATTTTCTCGAAGTCCGTAGGTTGTCTTTTTGTTTTATTTATGTTGATCAGTTCTAGTAGTTTTTGTGTGGAGTCTTTAGGGTTTTCTATATATAGTATCGTGTCATCTGCGTATAATGACAGTTTTACCTCTTCCTTTACAATTTGGATACCTTTTATTTCAAAGAGGTACAATTCTTAAGGTTCTTAACATTTATGCATTGATTGAAGGAGATTTCTTTGGTTTTACAGGAATTTTTTTCAAAGAAGTCAGATTGTTCCTTATTCATGTTTGGCTCCCATAATAAGAAGCGGCCAAATAATCTAGTAATAGGTAAATATCATTTACTTTTTAATACTTTTATAGAGTCAGTTCTGTGACTCAGATTAATTGATGGTATTGAGGATTCAGGAGTAGCCAGTTAGCACTAAACTAGTTTTTTATTTTCCTTGTGAGTGTGAATAAAATTTATTTTTACCTACCAGTCTTCAGGTAAAGAAGGGGCATGTAAATATCACCCTACCTCAAGTTATGGCAGTTTTTCAAATATAAAACATATATCCTAAATCAGTATTAGAGTTAGAAAAAAAGAAGTAGCATACTCACACACACAAATTAACCCTTCCCTAATAAATACCTGTATGATGAATACATTTGAAAATAAACCCTTGCCCTGTATTGTGTATTGAGGCTTGGGCTGACATGCTCACTGGCTTAGGTAAAGGCCTTTACCCTCTGTGGGCCTTTATTTACTCTTTTGTAAAGTAAGGGAGTTTGGCTAAGTGATCTTTTAAGATCCTTTCCAGGTCCAAAGTTGCAACAGTACATTCTAGGTAGAGCTGAAAATTTAAGAAAGAAGAGACATGTTTGGGAGGTTTAAGGAGAAAGAAAAGAGGCAGATATTAGGACATTTTGAACACGCAGATAAGTAGGTGAATATAAGGCAGCTGTTTGGGAAAAAATAAATGGTTAAAAGAAAATGTATTTTCCTTCTAGGTCGTATGTATGACTACCACGTGCTGGATATGATAGAAGTAGGTATCGAGAAGTTTGTCTCCCTTAAAGATATTAAGGTAAGATACTGATCATAAAAATAAGAATTTTATAACGTTGCTCTTGGGCAATAGTGACATCTTGTGGTGAAGAGTAAAGATACAGTTTTGTAACTTAAATAACAAAGAACTTTGGTTTTATTCTAGTGTGCTCTAAACTAAAAAGTACAATTTCATTTTACCTTTAAAAAGAGGGAGATGTTTACAGCGTATAACACATATGTAGGCAGTTAGACTTAAAGCCGTTACAAACTCTTGTCTAGGCCCATAGTTGAGATGCTCTCCTCAACCTCTGAATTACACAGCACCCATTAACCTCAGAAATACCACAATTTTCTTTCCTTCCTTTCTTTCTTTCTTTCTTTCTTTCTTTCTTTCTTTCTTTCTTTCTTTCTTTCTTTCTTTCTTTCTTTCTTTTTCTTTCTTCCTTCCTTCCTTCCTTCCTTCCTTCCTTCCTTTCTTCTTTCTTTCTTTCTCTTTCTTTCTTTCCTCCTTCCTTCCATAATCTCAGAAATACCACAATTTTCTTTTTCTTTCTTTCTTTCTTTCTTTCTTTCTTTCTTTCTTTCTTTCTTTCTTTCTTTCTTTCTTTCTTTCTTTCTTTCCCTTCCTTCCTTCCTTCTTTCCCTTCCTTCCTTCCTTCTTTCCCTTCCTTCCTTCCTTCCTTCCTTCCTTCCTTCCTTCCCTCCTTCCCTCCCTCCCTCCTTCCCTCCCTCCTTCCCTCCCTCCCTCCTTCCCTCCCTCCCTCCCTCCCTCCCTCCCTCCCTCCCCGTGTTGGGTCTTCATTGCTGTGCACAGGCTTTCTCTAATTGCAGCGAGCAGGGGTTCTGCTCTTCATTGCAGTGCGCGGCTTCTCATTGCGGTGGCTTCTCTTGTTGTGGAGCACAAGCTCTAGGTGTGCGAGCTTCAGTAGTTGTGGCATGTGGGCTCAGTAGTTGTGGCTCGCAGGCTCAGTAGTTGTGGTGCACGGGCTTAGTTGCTCCATGGCATGTGGGATCCTCCCGGACCAGGGCTCAAACCCATATCCCGTGAATTGGCAGGTGGATTCTTAACCATTGCACCATCAGGGAAGTCCCCACAGTTTTCAAAGTGAGCCCTGTTTTAAACCTAGGAAGCTTTGGCTGATCCTACAGTATTTTGGCTGCTGGGAACCAAATTGCTAGCTCACTTTTCCCCTTGAGGACTTGCATCTTTGTGTCTCCTTTGTTTGAATGGGATTATGAAACAGAAAGGCAAGAAAACTGTCCTAATGCAGTTCCTGGATCCAAATTGGGCTTCTGCTCCCTCAGACCTCTGCTCCTGGCTTAATCTAGTCCATCAAATACATTATTTCACTTAAGACCTCTTAGCTACCCTCTAAGGCTGAAATTATTTTCCCTATTATATAGATTTGGTGATTGAGGCCCAGAGGAATTCCCCTGGTGACCTGGAGTCATACATACAGTAAATGGTATAACGAAGATTAGGACTGAAGGGGTTTGAAAGAAAGGATATTGAAGTTTGTAATGGAAAGTTACATAATTGTTCTGTCTGTGGGTCTTTGTATAGTTGAAAGAATTATAGCAAATATATAATCACTCCTTTTCCCAGCCTCCCCTAAGAAGAGGACATGCCTTCTAGGTTTCCTGTGTGTTTGAAAAAAGGCTCTTACCAGATCCCTACTTGGTCAGCTATACCACCTTCCTCAGGTACAGGGCAGAACAGTGAGATTGGATTTGGAGGCAGAACACTTGGGTTTGAGGCCTTTCTTGGTCAGTTAGATAGCATTTGTGACCTGACAGTCAGTTACTTCCCTGACCCACAATTGCAATCAAGTATTAAACAGGTATAACGATATCAAACGAGATAATATATGTGAAAATGCTTATCAGTGAATTTAATATATTGAAAGGTATTTTGAAAACTGTATAAACTGTGATGCTTTATTATGGATGCCATCATTTTATTACAGTTTATTACAGGTTGTGTTTGGGGCTGTGTGTGAATCCCTGGAGATGAGCAGTACCACTGATGTTAGCATGGTTACCAGTTAGTGGGTGTGAGCAGTGGCTGATGCCTGCATGCCAACCCCTCTGCTCTTTCCACTTCCCTTCCAAAGCAAAGAAATACCCCGTCACGGTGCAGCTTCTAAACTGAACCACAAAATCAGTATCGTTTGGCAGGCGTATTCTTAACAAGAACCATTTAAATTGAGTACTAGATCTTGTGGCTGTGTCGTGCGCGTGAGCCCCTTAGGGCCAGGGAGGCACCAGCTGCCGCGCAGGGAGGAGGCCGAGGCCGCAGCTTGAGGGAGGCCCCGGCCCCTCTGCACCTGTGTATGGCAGAGCTGGTGTGAGACCAAGAGACAATCCTTCCCAGCCGCCGGGATCATCAAGAGTTTTGGCCGGAACTTTGAGCACACACCGAAATAGTGAGGAGCCAGGTGAAAAGCACAGACGATGGTGCTGAAACGGATTAATAAGGAACTTAGTGATTTGGCCCGTGACCCTCCAGCGCAATGTTTTGCAGGTTCAGTTGGGGATGATATGTTTCATTGGCAAGCCACAATTATGGGACCTAATGACAGCCCATATCAAGGTGGTGTATTCCTTTGGACAGTTCATTTTCCTACAGACTACCCCTTCAAACCACCTAAGGTTGCATTTACAACAAGAATTTATCATCCAAATATTAACAGTAATGGCAGCATTTGTCTTGATATTCTAAGATCACAGTGTTCTCCTGCTTTAACTATTTCTAAAGTTCTTTTATCCATTTGTTCACTGCTATGTGATCCAAAACCCACATGACCCTCTAGTGCCAGAGATTGCACGGATCTATGAAACAGAGAGAGATAAGTACAACAGAATATCTCGGGAAAGACTCAGAAGTATGCCATGTGATGCTACCTTAAAGTCAGAATAACCTGCATTATAGCTGGAATAAACTTTAAATTACTGTTCCTTTTTTGATTTTCTTATCCGGCTGCTCCCCATCAGACCTTATCTTTTTTAATTTTATTTTTTGTTTACCTCCCTCCATTCATTCACATGCTCATCTGAGAAGACTTAAGTCCTTCCAGCTTTGGACAATAAATGCTTTTAGAAACTGTAAAGTAGTTACAAGAGAACAGTTGCCCAAGATTCAGAATTTTTTAAAAAATGGAGCATGTGTATTATGTGGCCAGTGTCTTCACTGTAACTTGGTTATGAGACTAAAACCATTCCTCACTGCTCTAACATGCTGAAGAATCATCTGAGGGGGAGGGAGATGGATGCTGAGTTATCACATCAAAGAAAGCAGCATTATTCTAGCAGCATCCATTCATGTGTAAGCCTTCCACTGTTAGAGATTTGAGGTTACATGATATACTTTATGCTCGTAACTGACGTGGCTGGAAAATTGGTATTGAATTTATAGCATCAGCAGGACAGAAAATGCGATGTATTTTATGCATGTCAACAAAGGAATGACCTGTTCTTGTTCTACAGAGAATGGAAATTGGAAGTCAAACACCCTTTGTATTCCAAAATAGGGTCTCAAACATTTTGTAATTTTCATTTAAATTATTAGGAGGCTTGGAGCTATTAGTTAATCTATCTTCCAGTACACTGTTTAATATAGCACTGAATAAATGATGCAAGTTGTCAATGGATGAGTGATCAACTAATAGCTCTGCTAGTAATTGATTTATTTTTGTTCAATAAAGTTGCATAAACCAATGAGTTAGCTGCCTGGATTAATCAGTATGGGAACAATCTTTTGTAAATGCACAGCTGTTTTTTGTATATACTGTTGGGATTTGCTTCATTGTTTGACATCAAATGATGATGTAAAGTTCTAGAGAGTGAATATTTTGCCATGTTCAGTTAAAAGTGTGCAGTCTGTTACAGGTTGACACATTGATTGACCTGATTTATGCAGAATTAATAAGCTATTCAGATAGTGTAGCTTTAGTGTGCTGCACATGATACTGGCAGCCCGGGGGTTCATAGATGGACTTGGGACCCAGCAGTTTTGAAACGTGTATATGGAGTTTAAGAAATTTATTTTCCAGGTGCAACCCCCATCTAACTAAATTTTTTCTTCACCTTGTACACTTGACAGCTGAAAAAACCATAACATGGGAGTAATAATGGGTCAAAATTTACAAAATAAAGTACTGTTTTGGTGTGGGGAAGAAAAATAAAAATAAATTGAGTACTAAATTTTCACTCATGGAGCATATCCATAACTATAAAATTCATTAATTGATGAGAATGTGCTTACATTGGCAGTTCCTACATAGACTATTAGCCAGTCCCCTTCACTTTGACCCCGTTATTTGGCTACAACCTCGTATTTTTAGTTTGTTTTGGAGTTGCATGTTTTGTTGCACTTTCCTTCCATATTTATTTCTTCTTTATTTCTACCTCCTCGTTTTTAAGACATCTTTACCAGATATTTCTTTTCTTGCTTACTTTTATTGCCAAGCCTCATCCCTCTGTTAACTCTTAAGCAACAGGTGATTAGATGCTACCAGGAAATAGAGTGATTATTCTAGAAGCCTGTTTTCTAAGATAGCCAAAATTCTAGGGATGGTTATTCTGCATAAAATAAGCCTAAGAAATGAGATGATTTAAAATTAAAGGTTAGTTGGGCACAGGTGGAACACAGAAGAGTCATTGGGTCTGGAAGGTCTATTCAGGCCCACAATCAGACAGACAGATTTTAGGCCCATCTCCTAAGTTTAGACAGTTCAGGTTCGTGTTGGAAGCAGGGAATGTCAACAAGAGTGGTCATGGTGAACAGGGAAGCAACACGTGACCTCTGGTCCAAGGGCAGAGGATGTTTGTTTGTTTGTGGTCCTCTCTGCCCCCACCCCCTACACTTGGATAAACCTTGATTAGTGTCAAGGCAGAGATATTAGAATCAGTGGGAAGCTCAGACCGATTCTTCTTCCTCCATAAATTAACCCTTCAGTTAAAGAATTTTTTCTATTTGATTTTTTCTTTCACTTTGGTAAAACAAAAATTCACATTCTTTTTGGTATAGAAAATCCAGAACTAGGGAGTTCCCTGGCGGTCCAGTGTTAGGACTCCACACTTTCACTGTCGAGGGCTCGGATTCATTCCCTGGTGTGGAAGCTAAGATCCCACAAGCTGTGTGGTGCAGCCAAAAAAAAGAAAGAAAAGAAAATCCAGAACGAGACAAAATATCTTTTAGAGTAGAGCTTCGATCCTGCTGAGTGAGGATTGCCCATATTTTCTGTAGCTTGTATAACATTATATTGCTTCCCATGTTAATGTTTAGTTGGTAGTTCAGTTTAGCTTTCATTTAAAAATACTGCTGGTGTGACATAGTAGGAAAGGCACATTGTTACAAATAATTCAAAGAAATTAAATTTATTTTGACTCTGAGATGTTGGCTGTTAGAGGGCTGTGTTTGTTTTGCCGCAAGTTTAGCTTTTTATTTTATTCTTTGCATAGAAAGTGATAAAAAGTAGCTTACATCATTCTTTAATCACTTATTAATTTGGCACTAAGAGGGAGTGGAATGAAAAATCATTTTTTAGTATAAAAATCTGTAAATTAAAAAATCCCCACTCTGGTTTTAAGTCTAAAATCAGTGTTCATAGGGACATCTTTGGTGGTCCAGTGGTTAAGGCTACGTGCTTCCACTGCAGGGGGCACGGGTTCAATTCCTGGTTGGGGAACTAAGAGTCTGCATGCCGTACCGTGTGGCCAAACTAAATAAATAAATAAAATCAGCATTCATAGACATAGTTTTAGGACAGTTAAGAAAATGTGAAAATGAGTCACTGTATTATCAGCGGTCCCCAACCTTTTTGGCATCTGGGACCAGTTTCATGGAAGACAAGTTTTCCACAGATGGATGGGGGGATGGGGAATGGTTCAGGCAGTAATGCGAGCGAGGGGGAGCAGCAGATGAAGCTTCACTCACTCGCCTGCCGCTCACCTCTTGCTGTGCGGCCCGGTTCCTAACAGGCCGAGGACTGATGCCAGTCCAGGGGTTGGGGACCCCTGCTATATATAAATATTGACTGCTTTAAAATCAGCATATAAACAATTTAGACTTGATAATTATATAATTACTTTTTTTTATTTCCTAGAATAGTAAATGTCCGGAGGGAACAAAACCCATGTTAATATTTGCAGGTGATGATTTTGATGTAACAGAAGACTACAGAAGGCTAAAAAGCCTTCTTATTGGTAAGTATTTTTTTAATACATATCTGCAGGATAGCTCAGGTCGGCATTCTAAGAGTTGCCGTTGGTCATGGCAGTTTGCAACTTCACTCTAGATATACAGCTTTTTCTCTTTGATCTCTTTTTCTCCTTTTCATTATTTTGTTTATTCCCCACTAGAAGCAGGAGAGAGTTAAAAGGATGCTATACTCTATAGATCATTATTACTTTTTGATGGTATAGTAACTTTGGTAGCAACCTGTTTAATGCTTGCACCCGTCTCCTGTCATTATTGGCGTTATTAAATTTAGAAAATTGAAAAGTTAAATTTTCAAGATTATTATACATCATCCACTTCCAATTCAAAAACCTTTATTAGTTTTTCTTAGTCTGATATACAAGGCTTTTCACACTATAACCCCGTATAACTTGCTTTCTTAATCTCCACCAATTTCATTCCTCCCTTTTCCATTTAAAAAAAAACAAAAAAAACCTTGTAAGGTTGTTTTAAAGGTGATTGGTTCTTAGTGAACTCTGCTCATTCCTAATGTTTTATCTAATGACTACATTACTTTTTATGTGTTCACAAGCCACCTTCTTAAAATCCAATATACAATATATAGTTATTGTCTGAGATT
The DNA here is from genome assembly GCF_059928025.1 of Delphinapterus leucas. Taxonomy (NCBI): domain Eukaryota; kingdom Metazoa; phylum Chordata; class Mammalia; order Artiodactyla; family Monodontidae; genus Delphinapterus; species Delphinapterus leucas. Next base: position 48,399,656 of record NC_143140.1, read on the forward strand.
GATGTTAAATTTACCAATTTTAAACCACTTTTTTTCTCCTTTTTTGAAAAGCTGACATTATTGTTCTCCGTGGTTTCTTAACGGTTACTAATACTTAATATTGTGTGATCTCATCTGCCAGCTCTGTTCTTACTCTGGAAGGTAATTTAGTTCGTCCCTAGAGATATGAACTCTTCTTATACTCAGTGGCATTTTCTAAAGTTTAAATAATTTATTCTATTTGAGCTTTTCTTGCACCATTCTTACAAGCTATGGCTTAACTTTTTTGGTTGCCCTTCTTTTGGATTTTTATATACTTTGCCCTAGATGACTTTTGAAAAGTTGGTGGGGGATATATTATAAATTATATACATGCTGTTTACAAATCTGAGCCAACCAAATGTTTGTGGGCAGACAGATTGCTTTCGGTTTTCCTTATTGGGATTAGTTATGCTCTTATTGTTAGGAATACGGTTTTCGGGACTTCTCATTTCTCTTGTTCATAATGGCTATTTTTGAAAAACTAAGTATCACTGTTACCTGTTTAATCCTTACTAAAACTCTTGAGTTTGGTAACATTTCATTTTACAGATGGGAAGTTGGAGGCTCAGAGAGGTTAAGAGCCATTAAGTAGGTGAAGCAGAATCAAAACCCAAAGCCTGTGCTTTTCTGCTTCTGCTCTTCATCCTGCCCATGGTGAATAATTCCTTTGCAGAGTCTTTGCTATAGGTTCTTACCTCTGTTTTCCATGAATTAAAAAAAAAAGAAAGGGACTTCCCTGGTGATGCAGTGGTTAAGAATCCGCCTGCCAATGCAGGGGACACGGGTTTGATCCCTGGTCCGGGAAGATCGCACATGCCACGGAGCAACTAAGCCCGTGCACCACAACTGCTGAGCCTGCGCTCTAGAGCCTGTGAGCCACAACTACTGAGCCTGCGTGCCACAACTACTGAAGTCCACGCACCTAGAGCCCATGCTCCACAAGAGAAGCCACTGCAATGAGAAGCCTGCATTGCATGTTGCACCGCAACGAAGAGTAGCCCCCACTCACCTCAACTAGAGAAAGCCCGCATGCAGCAACAAAGACCCAACGTAGCCAAAAAAATAAATTAATTAAAAAAAAATCATACATGGAAGACAGCGACCAACATTTCTTTGAATATTACATAGCCCAAAACATCAAGGGAGTTTTTTTAGCCAAGATTCCTAGTATTTGTACTGCGTTGGCTCAGATTTCCTGCTTTTTTCCCCTTGTTCTTCTGTATAATTATTATTAGTGAGGGAAGTACTTATAATTTGTTATAACAGAGCTTTGTAGCTTCTGTTTAAATGGTTTTATCTTACTATTTTGTGCTTCCACTAGATGGCAGGAATAACCACATGATGCAGTAATGAGAGGGAGGGAGTGAAAACCAAAAAGGAATTAAGAAAGAAGAAAGACAGGTAGCAGGATGGAGTGACATTGTCTGGCACTAAGCAAAGTTGAGTTTTTAATATAAATAAGAAGTAAGAAAGTTGCAGACTTCTTGGTTTGTGTTGTGTATTCAAATGAAATAATGTAGGTAAAGAGAATTATTTCAAATGAAATAATGTAGGTAAAGAGAATTTTATCAAGGGCTTTTTTCCTGTTTGGAAGTTGTGTTTTTGTTTTCTTTTTGTAATTGGCCAGAAAGAAAAGTTAACTTCAGTATTTTCATGCCAGATACCCATTTTGTTCATTCGAATTTTGCTTCTCTTTTGCTTTAAATATTATATAGATTTGTAGTTAATCTTAGCAGGTCCTGCTTTTCTTTACAGAAAACCAGTGCCTGTTTTTTGATTCAGTCCATCCTAATTTTTTTTTTTAATTCTGGTTGTGCCATGTGGCTTGTGGGATCTCAGTTCCCCAAAAAGGACGAGGGATTGAACCTGGGCCACAGTAGTGAAAGCGCCAAATCCTAACCACTAGACCGCCATGGAACTCCCAGTGCATCCTACTTTTTATGGTTATTTTTTAGTATGACTACTCCTTGTATGTAAAGATGATAATGAATCAAGTAATAGGTTAGTTTTATTAAGTGTCCCTTTAAAGCCTACCTTTAACTTAACTACCTAACTGGGTTTTTTTTTTTTGTTCTTCATTGCCTTTGTCTATATTAGTGGTCATATCTACATCTGTGGTCATTGTTTTAATTTTTTTTAACCTTTCTCATTTCCTAATTCTTATTCCACTTTAATACATATAATAATGAAAATAACTGCCATAGATTAGGTCAGGTAATTTATTAAATTTAATCTTTTCTACAGCTCTACAGAGATAATTGTATTAGTCTGCTCAGGGTGCCATACAAAAGACCATAGACTGGGTGGCTTATAAGCAACAGAAATTTATTTTCTCACAGTTCTAGAAGTCCAGGTTTCTGGTGAGGACTCTCTTGCTGGCTTCTTGCTTTGTGCTTACAAGGCTTTTCCTTGGGGAGGAAGGGAAGGAGGGAGATAGACAGAGGAAAGAGGGGTTTAAGTTTTCTGGTGTCTCTTCTTATATGGACTCTAATCCTATGGGAGCAGACCCTACCCTTATGACATACCTCATTTAACCTTAAGTACTTCCTTAGAAGCCTCATTTCCAAATATAGTCACACTAGAGGTTAAACAAACATTCAGTTCATTATGGTAATATTATTCCCATGTTGTGGATGAAGAAATTGAGACCAGTTCACTGATGTCCAGAGTGAAGAGTTAGTAAGTGTCAGAATCAGGATCTTATCCATTCTCTGACTCCACATCCCCCAGTCTTTCCCGTCAACACCCTGGTCATCCTCCTGTGCCCTTTCCCAGTGTTTTTACTCATGGGCACAGACACACTAAAGATGTTATTTTTGCTTGGAATTGATCCATTGAAAAAATGTCCAAACTGGGGCTTTCTTTCTAATTATAACCAATTTATCTTCTACCCCCTTATTTCTGTTTAACCAGGTTTTTCTCCTTATCCCTATTCTCATAATATCTCCCTTTTTACCTCAACCATCATTCCTGTCCAGTTTAGGGTCAGCCTTTTTGACAGTGCTCTGAGTTTCAACACATTTTAATCCATCACCCCTTTGATGTTATAGACTCCTCTTGTACTTTAATTGCTCCAGTCCTGGAATCAGCTATTTCTGTAAGGATCCTGGGTTTTTTTTTAAGTGAGATTATTTTAGAAATCACATTTTGTGTGCTAGGGAGTATTTCTGGGTTGGTCATTGTTTCTAGGCTTTTTCAGTGGACAGAACTATGAGATTTATTTGTTAAGATAAAATATATCCTGAGTTCATACTGAAACTTCGAACTCAAATTTAGGACAGAAGGATATGTACACGTACGTACCTTCTTTCATCCATGACAAAAATCCAGGTTCTCAATGACTCCAACATAACGATGCATTTACTTTATACTGTACTACACATACAACAGTCTCAGAATAAAATACTATTATTACTACTGGTAGTATGAATATTGAGTGCAACTGAAGGGTGTTTTGTTTTTTGTGTGTGTGTTTTTTTTTTGCAGTTCTATATGTCTATATATCCTATTAGGAATATGGTCAAATTACTGTGTTTTGAAGTCACTTGAAACAGTCCTTTTCTGTATGATTATGCCTTCAGCCCAATACACAGGTTCATTTCATTTTGTTTTCAATTTTTAGGGATAACTTTATTAAGTTTTTTCATTATAAATTATTTTTTGGGGTATGATTTACATACAGTCAAGTGCACGTATTTATTTTTAAATTCTTTTTTTAATTCTTTTTTTAAAAGTTTTAATTTATTTTTTGGCTGCGTTGGGTTTTTGTTGCTGCGCATGGGCTTTCTCTAGTTGCAGCAAGTGGGGCCTACTCTTCAATGCGGTGCGCAGGCGGTGGCTTCTCTTGTTGCGGATCACGGGCTCTAGGCGCGCGGGCTGCAGTAGTTGTGGCATGCGGGCTCTAGCGCACAGGCTCAGTAGTTGTGGCGCACAGGCTTAGTTGCTCCGCGGCATGTGGGATCTTCCTGCACCAGGGATCGAACCCTGCATTGGCAGATGGATTCTTAACCATTGCGCCACCAGGGAAGTCCAAATGCACATATTTAAAGTTTTAAAATTTAATGGATTTTGACATATTTATATACCTCTAAAAACACCACTGCAATCAAGATATAGAACCTTTCCATCACCCCCCAGAATTTCCCTGTGCCCTTTGGTAATCCATTATTTTTCTCTATTCTAAGCAAACATCGATCTGCTTTCTGTCATTTTTGCATTTTTCAGAATTTAGGTAAATGGAATCATAGACTATGTACTTTTCTTGGCCTGATTTCTTTCACCCAGTTTGTTTTGAGATTCATTCATGTTATTGTATGTATCAATCCTCCATTTCTTTTTATAACTGAGCAGTATTCCATTTATAGCTATTCTGCAGTTTGTTTATACCTTCATCTCTTGATGGACATTTAGATTGATTCCAGCTTTTAATTATTACCAGTAGAACTGCTGTAAACATTTATATACAAATTTTTGTGAGGACCTATGTTTTCATTTCCTTTGGGTGAATACCTAGGAATAGAATGGTTGGATCATTTGAATAGCATATGTTAAACTTTTTTTTTTTTTTTTTTTTTGCGTGGGCCTCTCACTGTCGTGGCCTCTCTTGTTGCAGAGCACAGGCTCCAGACGCGCAGGCTCAGTAGTTGTGGCTCATGGGCCCAGCTGCTCCGCAGCATGTGGGATCCTCCCAGACCAGGGCTCGAACTCGTGTCCCCTGCATTGGCAGGCAGATTCTCAACGACTGCGCCACCAGGGAAGCCCTATGTTAAACATTTTTAAGAAACTGCCAAACTGTTCTCCAACATGGTTGCACTATTTTGCATTCCCACTAACTGTAGGTGCTCCATCTCCTTGTCAATACTTGGTAGGCCGTTCTTTTTAATTTTAGTTACTCTAATAGGTGTTGAATACTGACAGTAGTATGTTTCCAAAGTCAAATCTACAAAATAAAGGAGTGGTAGTGTTGCAGTTTTAATTTGCATTTTCTGGTGACTAATAATGTTGAACATCTTTTCATGTGCTTATTGGCCTTTTGTATATCTTTGGTAAAGTGTCTGTTCAGATCTTTGCCTGATTTTTTTATTTGGTTATTTGTCTTTTTATTGAGAACTAATGTGGAAGAGTGTGTATGTGTTTGTGTGTGTGTGTGTGTGAGAGATAAGTCTTTTGTCTGTCTGACATATAATCTTTGAATATTTTCTCCTGGTCTGTGGCTTGCCTTTTTGTTTTATTGATTTATGTATTTATTTATTGGCCACACCATGCAGCATGTGGGATCTTATTAGTTCCCCAACCAGGGATCAAACTCGCTTCCCCTGCAGTGGCAGCACGGAGTCTTTAACCACTGCACCGCCAGGGAAGTCCCTTGCCTTTTTGTTTTTAATGATGTCTTTTAAAAAAAAAATTTTTATCGAGGTATAGCTGATTTATAATATTATGTAAGTTTCAGGTATACAACATAGTGATTCACAATTTTTAAAGATTATACTACACTTACAGTTATTATAAATTGTTGGCTATATTCCCTGTGCTGTACAGTATATCCTTGTAGTTTATTTATTTTATACATAGTAGTTTGTACCTTTAAGCCTGTGTCCCTCTCTTGCCCCTCCCCTTTTCCTCTCCCCACTGGTAACCACTGGTTCTCTATATCTGTGAGTCAGCTTCCTTTTTGTTATGTGCACTAGTTTGTTGTATTTTTTAGATTCCACATACAAGTGATATCATACATTGTCTTCCTCTGACTAATTTCACTTAGCATAATGCTCTCCAAGTCCATCCATGTTGCTGCAAATGGCAAAATTTCATTCTTTTTATGGCTGAGTAGTATTTCATTGTATGTATGTTTGTGTGTGTGCGTGTGTGTGTGTGTGTATGGACACTTAGGTTGCTTCCATATCTTGGCTATTGTAAATAATGCTGCTGTGAACATTGAGGTAGTACCTGTATCCTTTCAAATTAGTGTGTTGTTTTCTTTGGATATGTACCCAGGAGTGGAATTGCTGGATATGATAGTTTTATTTTTAGTTTTTTAGGAACCTCCATCTTGTTTTCCTCAGTGCCTGTAGAACTTACATTCCTACAAGGACTCCATTTTCTCTACATCCTCACCAACACTTGTTATTAGTGGTCTTTTTGATGATAGCCATTCTGACTGGTGTAAGATGATATTTCATTGTGCTTTTGATTAGCATTTTTCTGATGATTAGCAGTGTTGATCATCTTTTCATGTGCCTGTTGGCCATCAGTATGTGTTCTTTGGAAAAATGTCTAGTCAGGTCTTCTGCTTTTAGGTTTAAGTAGGTCCCGTTTGTTTATTTTTGCTTGTGCTTCCTTTGCCTTAGGAGACAGGTTCAAAAAAAAATATTGCTACGATTTATGTCAAAGAGTGTTCTGCCTATTTTTTTTCCTAGGAGTTCTATAGTTTCTGGTCTTACATTTAGATCTTTAATGCATTTTGAGTTTATTTTATATATTGTGTGAGAAAATGTTCTGATTTCATTCTTTTATGTGTAGCTGTCCAGTTTTCCCAGCACCATTTACCAAAGAGATTTTTCAACATTGTATATGCTTGCTTCCTTTGTCATAGATTAATTGACCTTAAGTATGTGAGTTTATTTCTGGGCTCTCTATTCTGTTCCATTGATCCATGTATCTGTTTTTGTGTCTGTCTGAAGTCAGGGAGCATGATTCCTCCAGCTCTGTTCTTTCTCAAGATTGTTTTGACTATTTGGGTCTTTTGTGTTTCCATACACATTTTAAAATTATTCTAGTTCTATGGCATTGGTATTTTGATAGGGGTTGCATTGAATCTATAGAGTATTATGGTCATTTTAACAATATTAATTCTTCCAATCCGTGAACACAGTATATCTTTCCATGTGTTTGTGTTGTCTTCAATTTCTTTCATCCATGTCTTACAGGTTTCCAGTATAGGTCTTTTAACTCCCTAGGTAGGTTTATTCCTAGGTATTTCTCTGACAGTGCGCTGTTAGTGTATAGAAATGCAACAAATTTCTGTGTATTAATTTTATATCCTGCAACTTTACTGTATTCATTGACGAACTCTAGTAGTTTTTTGGTGGCATATTTAGGATTTTCTATGTACAGTATCATGTCATCTGCAAACAGTGATGTCTTTTAAAGAGCAGAAATTTTAAATTTTTGTGAAGTGTACTTTATCCAATTTTTTTCTTTAATGGTTGTTCATACAGTGTTTTGTTTAAGAAACCTTTGCTTATCCCAAGATTGCGAAGATTTTTTTCTCTTACAAATATTTTTTTGAAGTCTTATAACTTTAGATCTTACATTTAGGTTTATGATCCATTTTGAGTTAATTTTTGTGTATGGTGTGAGGTAAGGGTCAATGTTCTTAAAACTTCCTACCTCATTTCATTCTTTTTTTGTTTTTTTTTTCTTTCTTAAAAGCTTATGGAAAAAGCACATGCCTGTAAGGTTTGCATTACAAAAACTGTTTCAGGGGAGACTGGAATGTACATATCTTGTTCCCCAGAATGACTCTGACTTCAATAATGCTGCCACAACCGTGAGTGGGGCTTTATTAGCTTGGCCACTGAAGGAGAGTCAGGTTTTGGCAAAACTATGGAAAAGTTCTGCATTAATTAAAGTGAATTTTTAGATCAAAATACCTTGAAAAAGTACATATTTGGTTTATAAAAGTACCCCCAAGGGATTTTTATTTGTGGTAGTAAGGAAAGGTGGTGTGTACAAGGGTATGCACACTTAACGTCTGCTTTATGTATGTCAGTGATGTGATTTTCTTTTAGTTATCTATAAGAAGGAAAAAGCAAACTGTAGAAGATGTATATGTCCATGCACATGGAGATAATTCCCATCTTATGAGCTAATGGGAGGAGGGAAGCAAGTGCTGAGTGGCTACAGATTGGGACAGAATGAGATATTTCCTGTTTATGACATCACCTGTCTTAGGGCACCTCTTCCTAAGTAATTAATTTGGATGACCCTTTTATGCATAACTTTTTCTTAGCTAGATGTTATTCGTGTGTTCCCATTTAGCCTCCCCCCAAGTTCAATCTTTTTATCTGTAAAATGAGGTGACCAAACCTGTTTGCTGTTTTCCAAACTCTTTTCATTCATGTGCCACCTTCATAAGGTTAGCCATGTCCGTGTAGTATCCATAGCATTGTTCACTGGAGATTTTTCTTTAAATTGACTCCTCTTTTTATTTTTTATTTTTATTTTTATTTTTTGCGGTACGTGGGCCTCTCACCGCCGTGGCCTCTCCCGTTGCAGAGCACAGGCTCCGGACGCGCAGGCTCACCCAGCTGCTCCGCGGCATGTGGGATCTTCCCGGACCGGGGCACGAACCCGTGTCCCCTGCATTGGCAGGCGGACTCTCAACCACTGCGCCACCAGGGAAGCCTCTGACTCCTCTTTTTAAAAGGAAACCCTGTGTCCCTACTCTCAGTGGAAAATGGTGTATGATAACATAAATAATGCATTGTAGATTATATCTGCCTGTGTATCATTTAAAATTATCTCATATGTGCCACTTGGGTATTATTACCACTCTGTGGGAAAACAGTCTACTCATTGATCTTGATGGTTCTTTTCTGGCTTTGACACTAGATAGCTTTTCTTTGCTCATATAATTGAGATACCTTGTTAGAATTTTCTTGTTTGTTGGCGTCTGCCATATAACAAACACTAGTTCAATTTAATAGTCAAAGTTTGAACAGCCATTTTTATAGACTTTTGCCATCTTAACCTATCTGTCTTAGTTGATTAAAATTGTATACCTTGTTTTACATTTTCTAAAAAATTACTATTCACAATAAACCTGTTATACTCTGGTGCTGAGCATTGGCTTAGAGGGAGAACTGCAAAACTGAAAAATTACATGGCTCAGTGAACTAAACAGAAATACAGTCATGAGATTAAATGGTAGAGGGGCGGGACCATCAGATTTTTCAGGCATGAGTTTTTGTGCTGCTTTTTAGATAAGATACAGAGAGTTGCGTTTAGAATGCAGCTGATTTGTAACTGAATTTTAAAGGTACGTTAATCTTTTTTTTTTTTTTTCAAACAACCTGATGTGTGCTTTTAGATTTCTTCAGAGGCCCCACAGTATCAAATGTCCGTCTGGCTGGTTTAGAGTATGTTCTGCACTTCACTGCACTGAATGGGAAGATTTACTTTCGAAGCTATAAGTAAGTGCATTTCTTAGCATGTTTTTGTTAATCCTCAGGGTTAGCATTTTAGTGTGACTGTTTTATAGAGCTCAGACTTAGAATTGGTGTCTGGCCAAAAGTTTATTTGGAGAGTTTTCAGAATAGCAGTGACAAAGTAGCTCTGTGCTGATCCTCAGGTCTGTCACTCCTCTGCTAACTTCTGCCTCCCGGAAACCCTGCTTTTCCAGGGCCCTGGGGCATCAAACACTACACTCCCTCTGAGCTTAGAACGCTTATTCAGTCCTAACTTGCCATACTTTTATGCAGTATCTCCCTGTTTTTCTTGACTAAACTTAGAGCGCCAAGCCACAAGTCTTAGCCCAGCCAAAGCAAATCTCAAAGTCCTGAGTCTAAAAAATGGAGTCTGAAAATAATAAGAAGACTCAGTAGCTAGATTCATTTTACCTTCTTTCTCCAGCCCAGGCCTCTACCCATACCCCCACCACAATATAAATATAAATCCTAACAAGCACATTCTGTTTTCATAAAAACCTTAATGACGTGCTGCAACTGCCTTTTGAGGTAAGCATGACTTGTTTTTTCCCTTATTTAAAATAAAGTGTTAGCTCTGATTGATGGAGCACACACTTTCCTAGAGAATACATTGACTCCCACTAACTGCCTCCCTTGGTACATTGAATTCAGCCTGACGTCTGCTTCACGCTGTGGCGTGGCAGTGCGGCCTGAGCGCCGACAGCCCAGTGTTGACAGTGTCTTCGTGCAGTGGTGCCGTTTGTGCAACCATTCGTGGACTTCAGCATTTCATCCATGGTTTTAATTTTGTTTTTTTATCATAATGGAATACATGGTTGACCAGCTTGTGTCCAGTGAACATCCAAATGAACTAAGTAATCACGTCTTTTTTGTTAGTAATTTCCATCTTTGTCTCAACTGTATGGAGTCAGAGATGCTCGGTTCTTTTCACCACATGAGCGGTACCACCATTTCTATTTTTCTATTTTTTTCTCATTTAAATAATAACAGGCAAAGGATTTTATAATCATTTTTAACTAGTTGAGATTGAAAGTCCCTATAATCTGTTGTTTTCATTTCCAAACTTGATTTTGGGGCAGCTAAGAATATTATGAAGTAGGTGACTCCTATTTATAGAGCAAGAGATAAAAGATGAAAAATCACTAACATAAAAAAAAATCTTTTTGAAAACTTATGTTAAACAAGGAGACCCTGGGATACAAAGGAGCTAAAAAATAAAGATAAAAGTCTTTGAGAATGAGAAATGAATAATAATCATCTAAAACTCATGGTGAACAATTTCAAAGGAAGTATTCTCTTGTATCAGAACTTGTATTTAGTGAAAAGAAAGATAAATTTGTAAAGAAAGAAAGAAAATACAGAGAAATAAAGCAAAATGGACAGAAAATTAGCAAATCAGTCTTAAGAACAAGGATAAATTGGCAGTGTAACTACACATATTCGTCCATCCACTTACTTTAAGAAGTATGTAATTGCTGGAATCACTGTTAGGTTAGCATGGCATCTGCCATAATGAAAAAAAAAAGATTTGAATTTTTTACGAAATTATTTTATTTATGTATGTATGTATTTATTTATTTTTGGCTGCATTGGGACTTAGCTGCGGCACTCAGGGTCTTCTTTGCACCATGCAGGATCTTTCAGTTGCAGCATGCAGGCTTCGCTAGTTGTGCATGGGCTCCAGAGTGCGTGGACTCTGTAGTTTGTGGCACATGGGCTCTCTAGTTGAGGCCCATGGGCTTAGTAGTTGTGACAGGGCTTAGTTGCCCTGTGGCATGTGGGATCTTAGTTCCCCTGACCAGGGATCGAACCTACGTCCCCTGCATTGGAAGGCAGGTTCTTAACCACCGGACCACCAGGGAAGTCCCAAGATCTGAATTTTTAAGATCAGAAACCCTATTGTAAATTTTTATTTTTTTTTTTGCTGTACGCGGGCCTCTCACTGTTGTGGCCTCTCCCGTTGTGGAGCACAGGCTCCAGACGCGCAGGCTCAGCGGCCGTGGCTCACGGGCCCAGCTGCTCCACGGCATGTGGGATCTTCACGGACCGGGGCACGAACCTGCGCCCCCTGCATCGGCAGGCGGACTCTCAACCACTGCGCCACTAGGGAAGCCCCCCACTGTAAAATTTTAATCCCAGCTTTTCATATCTATATCCTGTAATACCTGCTAGCTATTGATTTGAAATAGAAAATGGACAGTGTGATTGAGAGCAAGCTGCTACTGGGGAAAATCCCTAGATGTGGATTAGCTTAGCCTCCAAGGGCTGTGCTCTGCTTGGGAGGGGAAGGAAGAGGTGGTCCCGGGAATGAGCATCACCTCTGAGCCTAGTGACCTGGCTCTTTGCCAGGCTTTGCCACATGACATGGGCAAGTCACTTCTCAGGGCCCCTGTTTTTCCTTTGCAAAGTGTAGTAATATCATATAGGTAATTCTGAGGTCCCTCTGAGACGGATAATTCTCCTTTATGAGAGGGAGAGGGGTGCAGATAGAGGTGGGAATGTGCCGTAGAAGTGTGTCTGACCTACTGTGGCTCCTCAGGCATTCTCACAGGCTGCTCTTGGGTGTCCTGCCCTCTTCCAACCAGCCCTTAGGCAGTTGGTTAAAGGTAGTAGTTAATATTGACGCTTATTAATTTGTGAAGGTCAGTAAGGCTTATAAAATGGTTTTGAGCTTCTTGTATGAAAGGAACTCTGAGCATGGAATTACATTAATAGAACCTTTGACCTTTCCTCTTTTGGGGAAATAAATCATAGTGTTACTGGCACCTTCCTGTATATCCTATAATAATTAATTCCTTGGAGAATTTTATTCACTATAGGGCCAGAGCTATTAATATGAAACTGAAGATCTTTAGTAACTGCCACGTATGCCTTTGCCATGGCATTGGGTAGGTTTTATGGGGAGAAATATGCAAAACAGGAAGTATTAGCATACCTTAAAAAGCAAACACAACGTTCTAGGCAAGGAGTTAAGTAATGAAAACAGAATGTCAACAGAAGAGAGGGATATGGAAGGGAGAAAAATAAGGAAATTGCAATTTAAAAAAGAGTGGTAATGCCAGTCTTTCTCAAGAAATAGGCAAGCACAGGCTCCGGACGCGCAGGCCCAGCGGCCATGGCTCACAGGCCCAGCTGCTCTGCGGCACGTGGGATCCTCCCGGACCGGGGCACGAACCTGCGCCCCCTGCATCGGCAGGCGGACTCTCAACCACTGCGCCACAAGGGAAGCCCGAATGTCACTTTTGATTTAGAGCTTATAGGGAAACAAAACAAACAAAGCTTGAAGTTAAGATCTGAAATGGAGATTTACATGGGGTGTAAAGGTTCTGGGCAATAGTTCTTAACTTTCTGTGTGAGGGCTTTCTCTAGTGTGGCAAGCGGGGGCCACTCTTCATCGCGGTGCGTGGGCCTCTCTCGCGGCTTCTCTTGTTGTGGAGCACAGGCTCCAGACGCGCAGGCTCAGTAGTTGTGGCTCACGGGCCTAGTTGCTCCGTGGCATATGGGATCTGCCCAGACCGGGGCTCGAACCCGTGTGCCTTGCATTAGCAGGCAGATTTTCAACCACTGTGCCACCAGGGAAGCCCAAGGCTGATCTTTTAAAAACACTATTATTTAGTCCTTTTTTCCTCCTGTATGGAGATCTGGCCACAGTAACAAATTGAGTCTTTTAACTCAAATAACCTTCAGGTCTTTGAGCAGTTCTTGTTGTATCTCTCACAAAAAAAGAATTTGTGAGTCTCCCTTCCTCCCCATTGTATCCTTCATATGCTTTCAAATCCAGAGCTATTTGGACATATGGTATCCAGAAAGTTGTGGTTTTGTTATATTAAGTTCATTCCACTCTATAGAGATCAGTAAATGTCTATGCTATGGAGAAAAGTTGATTCTGAATAGGTCTTAGAGAAATAAGAATTTGTTAATCAATCATGTAATATAATGTTTCAAAAACCCAATTAAGATTTTTTAATAATCATGTAAATCTTGGTAAGATGAAGAAGTCAAATAAAAGGATTCCACTTCACTTCTTAGAACTGTATCACCTGCTGTTTCTCAACAATATTGCATACTCTTATGTTTTATTTTGAAAATAAGTAGCCTAAAGAAAATACTTGGTCTTGGGGCTTCCCTGGTGGTTCAGTGGTTAAGAATCCGCCTGCCAATGCAGCGGACACGGGTTCGAGCCCTGGTGCGGGAAGATCCCACATGCCGCAGAGCAACTAAGCCCATGCACCACAGCTACTGAGCCTGTGAGCCACAACTACTGAGCCCACATGCCACAACTAGTGAAGCCCATGCACCTAGAGCCTGTGCTCCAAAACAAGAGAAGCCACCGCAACGAGAAGCCACGTGGCGCAACAAAGAGTAGCCCCTGCTCGCTGCAACTAGAGAAAGCCTGCAAGCAGCAATGAAGGCCCAGTGCAGCCAAAAATAAATAAATAAAATAAATAAATTTATTTTAAAAAAATAAAAAGAAAATACTTGGTCTAAATATATAAAGTATTAAGCTTAGCCTTTCCTTTTTTTTTAATCTTTTTGGCCATGCTATGTGGTATCTGGGATATTAGTTCCCTGACTAGGGATCAAACCCATTCCCCCTGCATTGGAAGCACAGAGCCTTAACCACTGGACTGCCAGGGAAGTCTCTAAGCTTAGCCTTTCTAAACATTTTATGATACTTTATGGAACTGTAATCTGCTAGAACAAAAATATTTGCGGGGAGGGCGGCGGGACTTTTATCAAAGTCAAAGCAACATTTCTTTTTTGCTATTTCATAAAGGTTGCTGTTGAAGAAATCTGGCTGCAGAACACCTCGGATTGAATTGGAGGAGATGGGACCCTCATTGGATCTGGTTCTGAGGAGGACACACCTAGCATCAGATGACCTTTATAAGTTATCTATGAAAATGCCCAAAGCCCTCAAGGTACATGACTTGTAGATTGGTGCCATGTTTATTTGTATATTCCATTCTTCTTTCCAAAAAAGGATTTGTGGCATATTATATTGAAGAGCATACATAAAGAGGTCAATAAAATAGATAAAATTAGACTCTCAGAGCCAAAGAAAGGAGGAAGAAGCAAATAAGCCAACCATAATTGATAATAAAATTGTAGAAACCAGGCATCAGGTGTTGCTGAGAGCTTCCTAGTAGTCAAGACTGCCAGTTTTCAGCAAAAATGGGGCTCATTTTAGGCATTGTGAAAATGTAATTTCAATGTGTTTTGACTTTTGAATGGTTTTAAAAAGCAAGTAGACATGGCATCTCTGGAATGCCAATAAAGATTGAAATGATAGTTATCATCCTTAAGCTAAACACAGGAAATTCTCTCAGTGCATGACAGTGATTAGTCTGTTGTGTTGCTTCTCAAAGTATGGTCTGACAGTTTACCTGAGAATTGTTAGAAATGCTGAATTTGCAGATCCCACCGTAGTCCTACTGAATTAGAATTGGCATTTTAACAAGCTCTGAGTGATCTGTTTATACCTAAGTTGGAGGAGAAAGGGCTGTAGGGCTATAGACTCTGTATCGTTAAAGGTGTGCTCACTAATGGAGATTGTTAATAGTTGTTGTACACTAGATTTTTACCAGTTCATGGTAGTAGACCCAACTAAATATAATATATTCTTGTTTCATAGCCAAAGAAGAAGAAAAATGTCTCTCATGATACTTTTGGTACAACTTATGGAAGAATTCATATGCAGAAGCAAGACCTAAGCAAACTACAAACCAGGAAAATGAAGGGGTTGAAGAAGCGACCTGCAGAAAGGAAAGCAGAGGACCAGGAGAAAAAATCAAAGAGAATTAAAAAGGATTGATGGAATATAGCCAATAACTGCATTTTTATTGTAGTCTTTACTTAGAATTATCAAGCATCAATTATTTCAGTTTCTTATAAGGTTTTATTGTATATTTTTATAACTTGATAATTTACCTAAATTATATATTATATACATTGTGAACAGTAACATACTAGTATTAGGTTGAAAGTTAGGCTCTTACTGAAGACATTACACCCTGGTATGCCGTTTTCTCTCTGTGATGTGACATTTCCCTCTGCCTACCCCATACAAAGTCTCCTATCTCATTGGGTGGGTGAGTGAGGAGGGATCTCCAGAACAATCATTGGTATTTTAGAGAATTTTGGGTTAAGCTTTAGATAAAGGGAGGAAGTTATGGAAAGTAGAAATGCTCCAAAGTAACTGTATACATGCTCAGTATGAGCTACCTGGAAAGTTGACCTCATCTCCCAGCATATACATATAACCTGACTTTTATTTTTTTACTTTCCTGTTGTTTTACCTGAAATTCTACCTGTTAGAGATTAATTTTGAGATTTTTAAGCTCTGTGTCTTAAAACAGATCTCTGAGATGTCCACTACCTGATCATTGACATACTACCTTACTATTGATTAGTTTAAGAGATTCTGCTAATAAAGGAGCCCTATTCCTCTTCTTTGGGAGAAAGGAAGTTTTGATAAGGGTTGAAGTGAGAAAGGAGAGATTAGATAAGTTACGACACACGACATTTTAGGGTACTGGGTAGCCGTAGGTAGCTAAAGGTCACATGAAGGCCCTGGGTGTTTGCATACAGAGTAGGAGTAAGCCAAAGCCAAACAGCTTATTTTGAAATTTCTTGAAGACTGGCCCTGTGCCTAGGAAAGTGGGGGAAAGCTTTCTGCTTCCTGCTCCTAGTACTGCAAACTTGTGTTCCCTAAATGTACAATTTAGTTTCCTTGACTGAGTCCCTGGCAAAGAGGCTCCTTTATACAAGCACAAGCCAGTTATGCTGTAAAAGTACAAACATACATAAACCATGATGTGTTATGTAAAGTAGAAATGCTATTGTTTTCATTTCCATGTCAAGGAGCTCCTCCATGTCTATGTGTGCATGCATTTATGTGAGTTTGCTAAAAGCTAGAACCTCAATTTTACTTTTTTTATCCTTTCCCTTCTCTTGTAAACCCATTCCTTAGCCTTCCTTCTCCCCAGCCCTTTTCTGGCTAATAGTCTCTTGAAAAGGAGGGAGCTGGTATCACTCATTTACACTTGTTACTTGATTATACATTTAACCAAAGACTACACGGTTTTAGATCAGAAGTAGGCATTTGCATTATATGTCTAAATGGGGAGAGAGGGTGAAATTAAAATGATTCATATCCTGCCATCTGCAAGTAGATGGACAATGGACAATAGTTGGGGAGAAGGGGCGTCATGAAAGGGGCATCAGAAATGATGGATGCAGGACTTCTCTGGTGGCGCAATTGTTAAGAACCCGCCTGCCATTGCAGGGGACACGGGTTCGAGCCCTGGTCCGGGAAGATCCCACATGCCGCAGAGCAATTAAGCCCATGCGCCACAACTACTGAGCCTGCTCTCTACAGCGTGTGAGCCACAAGTACTGAAGCCCACGCACCTTGAGCCCGTGCTTCGCAACAAGAGAAGCCACTGTAACAAGAAGCCCACACAGTGCAATGAAGAGTAGCCCCCACTGACCACAGCTAGTGAAAGCCATGCACAGCAACAAAGATCCAACGCAGACAAAAAAAAAAAAAAGGAAATTATGGATGCACAGCCCTTACCCAATGTGTGACTCCTGGCTGATCCAGCTAACAATAATGAAGGTAGGCAGATTCAGGAGGCAGAGCCATGGGTCCTTTTCACCAGCCACTTACAGGAAGAACCCTGCCACACTGTATGGCTGTTAGCATAACTGATGCCATCTTGGGCCTGTTCAGTTCCTCCCGTCCTTCAACTGACCCTACCTAGGGCTGTACTGTGTAGTAAATCTCTGTTGTCAGGGGCTTTGTAGTTAATAGATGTTGTTTAATGACCATTAGGTCCAGGTGGCCCCTGTGCTGTTAGTCTCCAAACAATAATGAAGAGCTTCGCTGACGTATTCCCGGTGCCCATGAGACTAGTTACCCGTTCATAAATCTGGACTTTGGAATTCACTTCCTGTTTCCAAGCACGTACCCCCATACCCTAGGTTAACTATAAAATTCTCCCAGTGGCAGTTATGGATGCTTCTGGATGTCATCCACCCTATCCCACCCTGTGAGTAAACTGCCTTATAATAAGCTGATCCACTGATTATATGGAGTAGCCTGCCTCATTTTTCGGTTTCAAGATACTGTCTCAGTTTGGTGGGCATCTTTCGTTCCCTTTGTATTTTTCCTATTTTTCAGGATGCTAATCCTAATACCAAGCTATATATGATTTCATGAAATCTGATTCCTTTTAATAACTTAAATGCTGCTATTTGTTTTCTTGGTATTGAACATAATCCAAAGTAGAGATGTTATTACCCAAATCAATAAAGAAAGAGGGCAAAAAAGAACGTACCCCAAGTTAGTTTTCAATTATCTGATTATCTAGATGCTTCTGATCTCTCCTTCCTTTCATTTATATTTTTAGACACTTCTCCTCCCCCCTACCCAAGGGTGAGGCCAGGAAAGGATTCACAGAAGCTTTAAAATGGAAGAAGTTAAAATCACTAAAACCACTGCTAAATTTGACCAAGAAGAGGTTTGTTTTTTAATGGAATTTCAGGTATCGGTACTTTGTCCATTATAAAATTAAGAGCCTGCAAAAATACAGGGTCTTTATCATGTCCTTAATGCACTTTTAACAGATCACAGAAATGGTCAAAACATCCCATAATTGCATGAAAGGCACATATATCCTAGTATATATATACATTATGAAATTATATAGAATATTATTCACATCCCTTTAAATAAACTACTGTAAACAAGAAGATAAATTAGGCTTGCTGGCGTGAGGTTTATGCCAGCTGTGAGAAGAAAGTTAATTTGCTTTTAAATGTATGTTGTTTTCCTCTCATACCAGCAACGCGAGTGGTTCAAGTTTAAAATCAGAGAAAATAACACTGAGTTTCCTGTAAGTGGACCATGTTAGGCCATGTTAGAAAGGTTGACTGCCTTGCTTGAACTGGAGCCATTTTGCACTTTTTCCAATTCAAAACCCTTAGGGAAGAAGTTTTAGAACATGGCCAACCATGTTCTAGATAACCAACATGCATTTTAATTTTGTTCTTGTTCTGCTGCTTCCTTTAAACAACTTCCCTCCTCCTTTCCCCAACGCATCCTCACCCCCCACCCCGACCCTTCACATTCTGAGCATCTGAAAATAGGTTCTAAACACAGGGAGAAAGGTCTGGCGCTGGGCAGGCACCTGCTACTTAGTGGGGTTGAGGCCTATATGAAAGAAGGTTAAAAAAAGGGAAATGGCAAAGCCTTTAGAACTCAGCAGTTAAGGCTTTTGCCAAGCAAAGATCAAAGCCCTTGAGCTTTTAAGTCTTTTACTGGATTGGGATTGATTCCTCAAACTCAAAACAGGCTCAGCTAGAAGCGGAGTGGCAGGTGTTGGATCTGTGAGGCATGCCCTCTGGCTAAGCTGGAACCCAGAGCTGCAGAGGTGCTGGCTCTGGATGCCAGATCCGGGGAAAGGACCTGTAACCAGAGTCAGAGTTGAGCTTAAGCAGAGACTGTTCAGGGATCTCCTCTGTCCTTCTCAAACACTGCAAGCTAGCTCAGAAAGAGGTTCCTGGAGGGCAGAGCACAACCTATTTAACGGGTGCATCTGAAATGGACTTGGAAGATTCACACCCATCAACTTGAGAAGTTTATTTTCTCAATTCCTTAGCTAGTTCCCCGAAGTCAGCTGACAAAGCAGATGGCAAGGTGACCTGAGTAGAGATATCACTTTAGATGACAGCCTGCAACAGGCCCTCTGGCTTGGCACTCAGAGGCAGCCCTAGGGTTTATGGCACTGTGGGAAAGAGCACGAAAATTCATTGCTGTCCCCTTAAGCCCCATTTCCATCCATTTGACTCACCACTTAAAGCTAGCCTGTGTCACAAATGTGTCTGAGTTTTATGCCCAGCACCTTCCTTTGCATAGGGAGACCTTGGGGAAGGATTAAACTGAATCTTGAAAAATCAATAAACAATGCTCAAAAAACAAAAACCAAAAAAAAAAACAATGCTCAAGTGGCTAGGAGCTCCTCAAAAGTGGAATATGTGGGAGAGAGGGACAGCAGGTAGTGCAGTGTTGGGGCCGAAAGTTGTGGCCTTAAAAGAAACTGACAGGGCTTCCCTGGTGGCGCAGTGGTTAAAAGAATCTGCCAATGTAGGGAACACAGGTTCGAGCCCTGGTCCAGGAAGATCCCACATGCTGCGGAGCAACTAAGCCCGTGAACCACAACTACTGAACTTGCGCTCTAGAGCCCGTGAACCAGAACTACTGAGCCCGTGTGCCACAACTACTGAAGCCCGTGCACCTAGAGCCCATGCTCTGCAACAAGAGAAACCACTGCAATGAGAAGCCCGCACACTGCAATGAAGAATATCCCCCACTCGCCACAATAGAAAAAGCCCACATGCAGCAACGAAGACCCAACGCTGCCAAAAATAAATAACTATTAAGAAAGAAAGGAAGAAAGAAACTGACATCCTCTCCTGATGCTCTCTGAGCCCTCAGCTAAGACTCAAAAGGACAAGGACCCAATTAAAGACAGGCAAAACCATTGGCAATACCAATTAGTGGTATGGTTCTCTAAGTAATGTTAGAAGTGTTAGTTCCCAGAGTTTTTCGAGAAATGCAAAGAAAATAAATGAGGCTTTATTTTGTTTTGTGGTGGTAGCCGTAGTAGTACGACAAATAATTTTTTTAAAGGGGGCCTGATAAGGCAAATGGTACAATGCTAGCTGACAGAATTCTTATCTGATTTCCATGCTTAGAAACTGAGAAGAGCAGAGCCATCATGGTTGAGAAGTGGTGCTCCATAGTCCTATCCTAACCTCAAGGTGGGTGAGATGTGGTATGGAAAGCACCAGGCTGATTGAAATGACTTGGAGTCTTAATCCCAGAAAAGGACAATCAGCTAATCTTGAAGGAATTGTGAGGAAGCAGAGTGAGGTAGAGATTTGGTCCTGGCAACATTTTGGGAAAAATCATTACATAGGTGGCTTATGAGCTCTTACTTAGACATGAACGTAGTCATTGCTAAGAGCCACCATGGGTTCCCTGGGAGCTAAGAGTGTCAACTGATCACATTCCT
Source organism: Delphinapterus leucas (assembly GCF_059928025.1). Lineage (NCBI taxonomy): Eukaryota > Metazoa > Chordata > Mammalia > Artiodactyla > Monodontidae > Delphinapterus > Delphinapterus leucas. Next base: position 48,419,964 of record NC_143140.1, read on the forward strand.
GTTTTGAAAGGAGTCCTTCCCTGATAGATAGGGGAGTAGTCATTCACTCCACATTTATCAAGCATTCTGTTTCAGGCATTGTGTATGTTTACAATTTAGAAAGCATTTTCTTTAAAATACAATTTTGGGAATTCCCTGGTGGTCCAGTGGTTAGGATGCTGTGCTTCCACAGCAGGGGGCCCGGGTCTGATCCCTGGTCAGGGAACTAGGCTCCCACAAGCTGGGCAGCCTGGCCATAAATGAATGAATGAATGAATAAATAAAATACAATTTTGATTTTTTTCCTGATTATAAAAAACAAATCATTTTTTCTGATTTTTTTTTGGGGGGGGGTTGCTGTGTGTCATGTGGGATCTTAGTTCCCTGACCAGGGATCGAACCCACACCCCCTGCATTGGAAGTGCAGAGTCTTAACCACTGAACCACCAGGGAAGTCCCTCATTTTTCTGATTATTGAAGAGAAACTTGCAGAGAAGATATAAAATTATGTGTAATCTTACAATCCAGAATACCACTATTTACATTTTGCTGTATTTTTTACCACTTTAAAAATACAGGTTCTTAAAATAAGAACATGATCTTACTATATTATTTGGAGTTCTGCTTTAAAAAAAAAAAGTAAACTTTTTAAAGTTAAAAATTTTAAACTAATACCACAAATGGGGAAGTGTTCAGATGAGTAAATGCATTGAATTTTTACAAAGTGAATGTACTGTTATAACCATTATCCAGATAAAGAAATAGAAATATTGTCAAGACCTACAGAAGCCCTTTGTACCGCCTTCAGTCATGAGCCAGTTAACTACTAGGTACCCTGCTCTTAAAATCAATATTAAATTGTAAGCATTTTCCTGTCATTAATTTTTTTTGAAAACACTATTTTTTTTTTTTTTAATTTATTTATTTATTTTTGGCTGTGTTGGGTCTTTGCTGCTGTGCGCAGACTTTCTCTAGTGGCGTTGAACAGGGACTACTCTTCGTTGCGGTGCACGGGCTCCTCATTGCAGTGGCTTCTCTTGTTGCAGAGCACAGGCTCTAGGTGCACAAGCTTCAGTAGTTGTGGCTTGTGGGCTTCAGTAGTGGCTCGCGGGCTCTAGAGCGCAGACTCAGCAGCTGTGGTGCACGGGCTTAGTCACTCCGCGGCATGTGGGATCTTCCCGGACCAGGGCTCGAACCCGTGTCCCCTGCACTGGCAGGCAGATTCTTAACCACTGTGCCACCAGGGAAGTCCCTGAAAACACTATTTTTGATAGCTACACAATACTTGGTTATATGGATGTGTTAAAATTTTGTCATTCTACTATTGGGCATTAATGTCAATTCCTTTTGGCATTGTTACATGTAATGTGATGTATATCCTTTCAGAGAAATATTTTTGGAAAATATTTTCACATGTTGATTTTGTTTGACATTTAAAATAACCTGTGAGGTGTATAGTGCAGCTGGTATTATATATAATTAGGCTCAGAAAGATTAACTTGTCTGAAGTTACACAGCTAAAGAGCTAAAGCTGGACGTAGAACCTCTGTTTTCTAATTCCTAGTTGCGTAGATTCTCAACAGGACATCTAAGTCTCAAGGTATTCTTGTGAATCGAATGGGGAAAGGTGATATAACTAAAAAAGCAGTTAGGCTAATGCAAAACGATTCGAAGGACCAGTATACCCAAAGAGTGTTGATGAATGATGCATAAATCTGTGGTATCTACAAAGGAAATCTTTATTGGCAAGCCTCAGGGCTCTGTCCTTGACTTCCCACCAGGGAAGCCCGGTCCTTGACTTTTGTTCCTTAAATAAGTTTATCTTCCACTTGAATGAAGGCAGGACACATTTGTTAAATTTGTGGATGACAAAGCAGTGAGAATATTAGAGGACATAAATATAAAATATCTTAACAGGCTTGAAAGGTGGACTGAAGCCAAAAGGAGAAATTTAGTAAGATAAATGAAAAGTTCAGTACTTAGAGGGGAAAATGTGAACATTTTTAGAATAAGGGAAGTGTAGATCTACAGTTGGGAAATGACCCAGGGGACAAACCCTATGTCAGTGATCAGTGTGAGCAGACTTCCAGAAAGGTCCACAGAAATTTAAGCTGCACTGACAGAAGTAGAACATTCAGGTTGACTGAAATAGAATACATGAGATAGACAAGAAAGTCTGAAAACAGCAAAGCCTGATATGAATATACAGTAATAAAAAAGTGGAGGAACAGAGACCCATTGTACTCTAATCTGCTCAAACCACATCTGCAGTATTTGCCCCAGTTCTGGGCACACCCTTGGAGGAACTTGAGCTCCCTGAACTGTGTTCAGAAGATGGTGATGAAGGTAATGAAAAATCTCCAAACCTTGCCAGATCAGGCAGAAATGGTTTACCCGGGGGGAGAAAGGCAGTCATTGAACAAAATTTGTTTTTATCAGCTTAATTGGAATATAATTTATGTACACTAAAGTACCTCCACTTAGAGTGTATGATTTGGTGAGTTTTGACATTTGTATAAACCCATGAAAACACTAGCATGATAAAGATGGGAACATTTTCATTACTCTGAAAGGATTCCTTATGCCTCTTTGTAGTCCATTCTCCCTCTACCCCAAGGCTTAGGCAACCGCTGATCTGCTTTCTGTCACTATAGATGAATTAATATTTTCTAGAATTGTATATAAATGGAACAGAAGAGCAGAACTCTTGTGATTGGCCTCTTGCACTCAGTCTGAAGATTTTGAGGTTTGCACATCTTGCTTCATCTATCCGTAGTTCGTTACTGGATGGTATGTCATCATATGGATGTACCACATTTTGTTTATCTATTTATCTGATTTTGGACATTTGAGTTGTTTCCAGTTTGGGGCCATTATGGAAAAAGCTGCTATGTACATTCATGTTACAAGTTTTTGTGTGAACAAATGTTTTCATTTCTTTTGGGTAGATGCCTAGGAATGGAATGGCTGGGTCCTGTTGAACACTCAGTTCCACTAGGAACTTTATGAACAAGAGAAACAGGTTCCTAGACTCACTTTCTAGGGGGGAAAGAGGCAGTAAAACATGTCAACAAATGGTAAGTTCAGAAAGTGATAAATGATATAAGGATAGTAAAAGAGTTGCTGAAAGTGACTAAGAAGGGTTTATCTTAACTAGAATGATGAAGGAAGATCTCTCTGTAGAGCTGACATTTAAGTTGAGCCGAGTCCCGAATGGGACTTGGGCTCCAGAGTGTGCAGGCTCAGTAGTTGTGGCATGTGGGATCTTAGTTCTCCAATGTATGAAGCAATGTATGAAGGTTTGAGGGAGCACATTCCAGGAACTGGGAACTTTAAGAGCAAAGTCCTTGAGAAAGGATGGAGTTTGACTTAAGAAGGATGTAATAGTTGTCTCCAGAGGTTCAAAAAACAATCAGGAGGAAAAGGGATTACATTTATTCTATGAAATTTTAGAGGCATAAATATGACCAGCGAGCAGACATTAGGTAGAGAAGAGCTTGGGTTCAGTTGAAACTTTTCATAGTGGGATGTTTGGGGGTAGGAAAAGGACCAAGTTTTAAGTCCTTTTCTGTTGTTGAGGTTTTCTTTTCGTTCTTTATTTCTTTTTGTTGTTGTTCTTAAGACCTTTCCTACTAATATGAATAACAACTACAACTAGATGGACATGGAACTAACTAGGGACTTTGTTCTGTAGTTAGAGACCAAATAAGTGGTCTTACTTGACCACTTATAATAGGTGAATTATTGAGCAGATATAAATCCAGCTTAAAAACTAATTACACTGGCTTGTGGCAGCCAAGTGTTAAGGAAAAAAAGAAAAAAAAAACTGCAGTAATTTGCGCTAATTTGTAAGGCAACTGATAGAAAAAAATATTTCATTTTTCTACTAATTTTGGGCTTAACAATAGGCACTCAGAAAACATTCAAGTGTTCCTTGAGAGGCCAGAAAAAGAAGGATGCATTATCTTTCAGTTAAATGACACCTTCTATGGTTAGTGTACAAGGAAGTGTGAGGACATGTTAATAAAAATAGAGATAATCCTTCAGCATTTACCTACATCTGTCCATTTAAAAATAATAATAGTGATTTGAAATTAAATGATATCTACCAACATATTAATGCAGATAAAAGATGCAGTCTTTTTGAAAATGTATTAGAAGACTAAATTTTATAATTACTTTTAATTATTGTGCAAACTTAAGAACAATAAAGGAACAGAAGAAGGAGGAGAAGGAGGAAGGAAAGGAAGAGGAGGAAGGCAGAGAGGAGTAGAAAACCATCTATTTCACTGACTTAAGAAACTGCTGCTTTCATCCTTCCATGATATCCTCAGTCCTTGTCTAGATGCTTCTGTAATCATCAGGTAAGAGTGCAGGCATGTTTTTAGTACTATACGGCTTTGTGTCATACCAATTCAATAAAGCATATCATCAATTATTGATTCCTTACATGAATGAACAATATAGGGTCATCAGCAGGAGGATTTCTTGCCAGCTTCTTTGCTATGGGAAGGGTGCATAAAGGATAGGGGTAAGGTAGAACTCTCTAAGGCAGGGCTCCTCAAGCTGTGGTCCCATCACCTCTAGGGGATGTGGTATGACCTACTTTTCCAGCCCTTGTCATTCTCAGGGTCCTCAATTTGTGCAAGAAGACAGTTCATTTACCAGTAGCAGAGGACAGCTGTTCTCCATGAACTTGTCAGAGAGTATAATCTTTATTGGGACATATTCATGTGTCATAAAATTCACCATTTTAAAGTGTATGTATCAGTGGTTTCAGTATATTCAGAGAGTTGTACAACCTTCAGAGCATTTTTATCACCTCGAGAAGAAGTACCATATCCATTAGCAGTCACTCCTCATTCTTCCCTCCTCTGACTAATCCACTTTCTATCTCCATGGATTTGCCTATCCTGGATATTTCATTTAAGTGGAATGGTACAATGTGTGGTCTTTTGTGATTGGCTTTCATTTAGCGTAATATTTTCAAGGTTCATCCATGTTGCAGCATGTGTAAGTACTTTACTCCTTTTTGTGGCTGAATAATATTCCTTTGTATGGAGATACCAGAATATAATCTTTTTTTAAATATTTTTCTTTCTTTCTTTTTTTTTTTTTTGTGGTAGACGGACCTCTTACTGTTGTGGCCTCTCCCGTTGCGGAGCACAGGCTCTGGATGCGCAGGCTCAGCGGCCATGGCTCATGGGCCTAGCCGCTCCGCGGCATGTGGGATCTTCCTGGACCGGGGCACGAACCCGCGTCTCCTGCATCTGCAGGCGGACTCTCAACCACTGCGCCACCAGGGAAGCCCTAATATTTATTTTTATTTTTAAATTTTTGGCCGCTTCACGTCTCCATTGCAGCACATGGGATCTTTCGTTTCTGCGCGCAAGCTTCTCTCTAGTTGTGGCGCTCGGGCTCCAGAGTGTGCGGGCTCAGTAGTTGTGGCATGTGGGATCTTAGTTCTCCAACCAGGGATTGAATCCGCGTCCCCAGCATTGGAAGGTGGATTCTTAACCACTGGACCACCAGGGGAGTCCCCAGAGAGTATAATCTTGAACTCACTCTCACTCAGTATTCAACAGTTAGGCCCTTGGAAAAATGGGTGAAGTACTGAAATATATATGAAAAACAATGCTCTGTATGGAATTGTGCTGCAAAGGTCAAACAATGACATGAAGATTGTCTAGTCAAGTTATCAAACAAATATGTTAATAAAGTTACACATCTCTAAAATGGAAGTTTGATTCACTCATATTTGTAAAAACAATATAAATTGCATAACTCTTCATAATTTTTTGTTTTATTTTTTAAGAGAGTATCCGAATCAAATCTTTCCTTCCCCACCCCACATACTATTTACTATGAAATGTTGGCTCCTGTTTTAAATGGATTTCTTTTAAACAACTTTTTTCCAGCACTGATTATCTCCAACTTCAAAAGCTAACAGTGATCATTTCTAGGTGGTAAAATTATGGGAGATTTTGATTTTCTCTTTTCATTTGTCTCTGGTTTCCTCAATAAACATACATTATATTTTTAAATAAGAGGGGAAGGAAAGAAAAAAACAGACCAAAAAACAGGCTGAAAGAAACAGTTATGGAAGTTCTCCTGAAAGATGTGTAGTCTGTCCATTTCTCCAGAGTACGTTCCTGGAGTAAGCCAGAGGGCACTGAATTGCATTTTCTTTAGTGCGCTACCCTGTGTTAAAGAGTATTCTAAAAACATCCTTAAGTTGTTGCATTTCTTGAAGGATATCACTGAGACTATCACTTACCGCATCTTACAGGATATACTCTGAACATCTGTCTTAGTCTCTTCAGTCTTGGTACCAGAAATAGTAGTGCTTCTTCCAAGGAAGTAGCTTGCTTTTTCCTAAAAAGTACTTAGTGTTAATTTTTTAAACAGTTTTATTGAGCTAGAACTCATATACCATACAATTCATCCATTTAAAATGTATGATTCAATGGCTTTAGAATACTCATAGAGTTGTACAACTATCACTACAGTCAATTTTATAACATTTTCATTATCCCAAAAGAAACCTTTCTCCTCTTAGCCATCATCCTCCAGTTCCCCTCTCCTTCCCTAGTCCTAGATGACTACTAACCTATTTGCTCTATGGATTTGCCTAATCTGGACATTTCATATAAATGGAATAATATGAAATAGGATCCTTTTTCACTTAGCATAATGTTTTCAAGACTCATCCATTTTGTACAATGTATCAGTACTTCATTAATTTTTTAATTGTCAAGTAATATTCCACTGTATGGATATGCCACTTTTTATTTATCCATTCTTCTGTTGATGGCCATTTGGATTATTTTCAGCATTTGGCTATTGTAAGCAATGCTGCTATGAATGTTTATGTACATGTTTTTGTTTGAATACCTGTTTTTAATTCTTTTGGGTGTATAACTAGGGGAAGAATAAATGAATTATGTGGTAATTCTATGTTCCAATTTCTCCACATTCTTACCAAAACTTGTTATTTTTCATTTTCCTAATGGATATTAAATGGTATCTCATTCTGTGTTTTTGTCTTTTGTGTTATTTACTGGCAAAGAAAGATATTTCTTTGCCAGTAAATAACAGGTTGCGGGACTTCCCTGGTGGCACAGTGGTTGAGAATCCACCTGCCAATGCAGGGGACATGGGTTCGAGCCCTGGTCCAGGAAGATCGCACATGCCGTAGAGCAACTAAGCCTGTGAGCCACAACCCCTGAGCCTGCACTCTAGAGCCCACGAGCCACAACTACTGACCCTGCATGCTGCAACTACTGAAGCCTGCGTGCCTAGAGCCTGTTATCCGCACAAGAGAAGCCACCGCAATGAGAAGCCCATGCACTGCAACAAGAGTAGCCCCTGTTCGCCACAACTAGAGAAAGCCCCCATGCAGCAAAGGAGACCCAATGCAGCCAAAAATTTAAAAAATAATAATTTTTTATAAACAACAGGTTGCCATAAGCTGTTTTCAGACAGATTTGCTTTTCATTGTGGTTTTGATATGCATGATCAGTGATGTTAAACATCTTTTTATGTGCTTATTGGCTATTTGTAAATCTTCCTTGCAGAAATATCTATTCAGATCCTTTCCTCATATTACAATTGGGTTGTCTTTTTATTACTAAGTTGTATGGGTTCTTTAGATATTCTAGAAACAAGTCCCCTATTATATACATGACTTGTAAATATTTCCTCCTATCCTGTGAGTTGTCTTTTCATTTTCTTTTTTTTTGCAGTACGCCGGCCTCTCACTGTTGTGGCCTCTCCCGTTGCGGAGCACAGGCTCCGGACGCGCAGGCTCAGCGGCCATGGCTCACGGGCCCAGCTGCTCCGCGGCATGTGGGATCTTCCCAGACCGGGGCACGAACCCATGTCCCCTGCATCGGCAGGTGGACTGCCAACCACTGCGCCACCAGGGAAGCCCTGATTACTGTAGCTTTGTAGTGAGTTTTGAAATGGAGAAATGTGAGTCCGCAAATTTTGTTCTTTTTCAAAATTATTTTGGCTATCCTGGGTCTCTTGAATTTTCACATGAATTTTGGGATCAGCTGCCAATTTCTGCAAAGAAGTCAGCTGTGATTTTGATAGGGATTACTTTGAAACTGTAAATCAATTTGAGGAATATTTCCATCTAAACAATTTAAAGTTTTCCAATCCATGAACATGAGATATCTTTCCATTTATGTAGGCCTTTTAAAATTTCTTTCAATGCTGTTTCATAGTTTTTTAGTGTAAAAGCCTTGTACTTCTTTTGTTAAAATTAGTACTAAGTATTTATTCTTTCTGATGCTATTGTAAATGGAATTCTTTTCTTTATTTCATTTCCTCCTTTCCAATCTGGGTGGCTTCTATTTCTTTCTTTCTTTTTTTTTTTTAATATTTATTTATTTTGGCTGCACCAGGTCTTTGTTGTGGCACGTGGCCTTCTTAGCTGCGGCACGCATGTGGGAACTAGTTCCCTGACCAGGGATCAAACCCAGGCCCCCTGCACTGGGAGCGAGGAGTCTTACCCACTGGACCACCAGGGAAGTCCCTCTTCTATTTCTTATTGTTGCCTAATTGCCCTGGCTAGAATGTCCCACACAATGATGAATAGATATGGGGAGAGCAGACATGCTGGTCTTGCTCCTCATCTTAGAGGGAAGGTAGCCAGTCTTTCACCATTAATTTGATGTTAGCTGTGGGGTTTTTGTAGATGCCTTATATCAGGTTGAAGACATTTCCTTTTCTGTACATGCTTTATATCAGGTTGAAGACATTTCCTACGTTGTTGAGTGTTTTTATCATGAAGGGGTCTTGAATTTTGTTAAATGCTTTTTCTGCATCTATTATGATGATCCTGTGGGGTTTGGCCTTTATTCTATTAATGTGATATAATACATTAATTGACTTTTGGATGTTAAAAGCCAATCTTGCATTCCTGGGTAAATCCTGTTTGATCATGGTGTATAATCCTTTTTTTAAAAAAAAAATTTTATTTATTTATTTTTGGCTGCGTTGGGTCTTCGTTGTTGCACGCGGGTTTTCTCTAGTTGTGGCAAGCGGGGGCTACTCTTTGTTGCAGTGCATGGGCTTCTTATTGTGGTGGCTTCTCCTGTTGCAGAGCACAGGCTCTAGGCATGCGAGCTTCAGTGGTTGTGGCATGTGGGCTCAGTAGTTGTGGCTCGTGGGCTCTAGAGTGCAGGCTCAGTAGTTGTGGCACACAGGCTTAGTTGCTTTGCGGCCTGTGGGATCTTCCTGGACCAGGGTTCAAACCCATGTCCCCTGCATTGGCAGGTGGATTCTTTTTTTTTTTTTTTTTTTTTGCAGTACGCGGGCCTCTCACTGCTGTGGCCTCTCCCCTTGTGGGGCACAGGCTCCGGATGCGCAGGCTCAGCAGCCATGGCTCATGGGCCTGGCTGCTCCCCAGCATGTGGGATCTTCCCGGACCGGGGCATGAACCCGTGTCCCCTGCATTGGCAGGCGGACTCTCAACCACTGTGCCACCAGGGAAGCCCGGCAGGTGGATTCTTAACCACTGCCCCACCAGGGAAGCCCTATAATCATTTTTATACTCTACAAGATAAACAAATGTGAGCCTCTAAAATCTACTTTTACAAAGATGGAAGAATTAGAAAGTGAATATTTTCACTGCAAACACATTTATTAATGTTTTAAAAAATTCAGGATAAGGAGCCCCAAAATAGTCGGCATCTTTAGATATTATATGATTTCATTTCTAAAAGTATTGTTTGCATACATCCTTCCAGGAACACAATGTCTTTTAAAATAAGGCACACCTATGGTTACAAAATGAGAAAAAGGGAAAGCTAATATTTGGATTTCTTTTAGAGGAAAAGCCCTGATCTAATTATTGAGAGGATTAGCCAACTCTGTCCACATTTTATTCATTTAGCAGAAACATGCAAACATAATATTTTTGCTCCCTTTCAACATGTTCAGAGGCCCAGAAACCTTTGGGACAGAATACCTTTTGGGGTAGATTTTATTATTTATTTATTAAAAAAATTTTTTAAATTAAAAAAATTATTTTATTTTAGTTTTCGGCCACATGGCATGTAGGATCTTAGCTCCCTGACCAACGATCAAACCTGTGCCTCCTGCATTGGGAGTACAGAGTCTTAACCACTGGACCCCCAGGGAAGTCCCTTGAGGTAGATTTTATTAATGGAACTCCAGTAACTCTTATTATATCCTTATTTTTAATTAGTCTCTCTGTATTTGCGTAATCATGGATGTTTTGAAATAATATTGCATTGTTCCAACAATCTGGCAGGCATGAATTTTTCAGACCAGGAGATATTTATGGATGACTGAGGCAGGGCAATCACTGCTCTGAATCTTAAGATTTCACCTTAGACGTAGAGACTCTAACATACTCTTTTTCTTTTTTTTGGCTGTGTTGGGTCTTTGTTGCTGTGCGCGGACTCTCTCTAGTTTCAGTAAGCGGGGGCTACTGTTCGTTGCGGTGTGCAGGCTTCTCCTTGTGATGGCTTCTCTTGTTGCGGAGCATGGGCTCTAGGCACATGGGCTCAGTAGTTGCGGCTCACAGGCTTAGTTGCTCCACGGCATGTGGGATCTTCTCGGGCCAGGGATCGAACCCATGTCCCCTGCATTGGCAGGTGGATTCTTAACCACTGCGGCACCAGGGAGGTCCCTATAACAGACTCTTTTTACTTCTGGCTCAGTGTTAGAGACTTGGAGTAGATTCCCATTTCCATTTGATAGTCCTTTGTGGACCGTTCAGCCTTTGTGATATGTGATGATTGGAATAATCGTCCCCTCTACAAAACTTATAAAAATAGCTTGGGTTTTGTTTTTTGTTGCTGGATTGTTACAAAGGGAACACATAAGGATTTGAGTACATTTGGATGTCTTCATTTAATGAACTAGGCTGAGTTTGGCTTTAGAGTTGGAAAAGGATGTACTGCAGCTGATGAGATTCTGACCAACTTCAGGTCACACGATTACTTCTAACCTCTTCCTTCACCAAGTTGCTACTAGAACCACTAACAAGCAAACTGCTTGGAAGATCATCTTCACTCCATGCCAGTGAGGTCCGTAAAAGGTGTGAAATGGCTTAAAGGAAGCAGGAGAGTGCCACTCTCCCCCAAAACCCCAGGAGCATATTTGTGGGTGGTGATTGTATCCAACTGCTACCCATCCTCCATCCAAAATGGCCAGACTTGCTCTTCCTCCTCTCATTCCACACATAGTTAAAAATAAATGTAACCAACAGAAAATATCAGATAACATATATCCTATTCACTCTTTCAGAAATTATTTATGGAAGGTATAGGATGTGCTAGGCCATAGGGACACAAGTAGGAACTAGACATCTTCCTGCCCTGATGAAGCTCGAGGTCCTCTACTGGAAAAGACAGACAAAGAACATGACAAAAGTAAACAAACAAAATTATTATAAATTATAATAACCTTTCATAAGATTTATGAGACCTGTGGTACAAGAGGTTGGTCATGTAAAGAGCAGGGGAACAGGGCTTCCCTGGTGGTGCAGTGGTTAAGAATCCACCTTCCAACGCAGGGGACATGAGTTCGATCCCTGGTTCGGGAAGATCCCACATGCCACGGAGCAACTAAGCCCATGAGCCACAACTACTGAGCCTGCGCTCTAGAGGCTATGAGCCACAACTACTGAGCCCGTGAGCCACAACTACTGAACCCCGCATGCCTAGAGCCCATGCTCCGCAACAAGAGAAGCCACCGCAATGAGAAGCCCGCACACTGCAATGAAGAGTAGCCCCTGGGCTTCCCTGGTGGCACAGTGGTTGAGAGTCCGCCTGCTGATGCAGGGGACACGGGTTCGTGCCCTGGTCTGGGAAGATCCCACATGCCGCGGAGCGGCTGGGCCCGTGAGCCATGGCTGCTGAGCCTGCGCGAACGGATCGTGTGCTCTGCAACGGGAGAGGCCACAACAGTGAGAGGGGCCCGCGTACCACACACAAAAAAAGAGTAGCCCCTGCTCACCGCAACTAGAGAAAGTCCGCGTACAGCAACAAAGACCCAACGCAGCCAAAGATAAGTTAAAAAAAAAAAAAAAAAGCAGGGGAACAGAGCCCTAGGGAGAAGGAACAGCGCATGCAAAGGTCCAGAGCCTGGAACAGGACTCACCTGTTCTAGTAACTAAAGAAGGCCAGCTTGTCTGGAAGGTAGTAAGCAAGGGAGAATGGCACTGGAGGGAGCCCAAGGTTAGTGGGCACCCAGATCATGCTCAGCTCTTTTAACCAACTGTATTAGTTTACTGGGGCCTAGGATATGTGGGGTTTGTTTCATTTTTTTCTATACCATGAAGCAAATGACTCAATTCTGACACTGTCTACCTGGAGACAGGCTTAGATCCCACAGGTTAAGGGCTTAGTCTTACAAGATGCACCCCCCTCCCCCGGGTTCAATTAATTTGCTAGAACAATTCACAGAGCACTGAGAAACATTTTACTTACTAGATTGCTGCTTTATTATAAAAGGATATAACTCAAGAACAGCCAGATGGAAGAGATGCTTAGGGCAAGGTATGTGGGAAGTGGGGAGGAGCTTCCATGCTCTCTGGGAGCAACACTCTCCCTGCATTTCCATGTGTTCACCAACCCAGAAGCTCTCTGAACTCGGTCCTTTTGGGTTTTAACGGAGGCTTCATTACATAGGCAAGATTGATTAAATTATTGGCCTTTGGTGATTGAACTCAATCTTCAGCCCCTCTCCCCTCTTTGGAGGACTGAAATTTCCAATCCTCTAATCCCTTGGTTGGTTCACCTGGCAACCAGCCCAGATCCTTAAGTTACCTAGGAGCTTTCCAAAAGTCACCTTATTAACATAACAAAAGACACCTTTATTGCTCTCATCACTTTGAAAATTCCAAGGGTTTTAGGAGGTCTGTGCTAGCTAGTGGAGGAAAACCAAATACCTAGTTCTTATTATAAATCGCAATATCACAGGCTACCATAACAAAATAGCACAGACTAGGTGGCTTCAACAACAGAAATTTATTTCTCACAGTGGAGAAATGGAGGCTGGAAGACTAAGATCAAGGTGTTGGCAGTGTGCTTTCTCCTGAGGCATCTCTCCTTGGTTTGAGGTGGCTGCCTTCTCTGTGTCCTCACATGGCTTTTCCTCTGTGCCCATGCATCCCTGGTGTCTCTGTATGTTCTAATCTCTTCTTATAAGGACACTAGTCAGATTTGATTATGGCCCACCCTAAAGGCATTTTAACTTAATTACCTCTTTAAAGGCCCTATCTCCAAATACAGTTACATTCTGAAGTAGTGGGATGTTAAAAAACAAACAACAGGCCCAAAGTGGAGTTGCTTATACTAAGCCCCATGTCATCAAACTGAGACTTAATTACAGTTTCGGCTGTCCCAGAAATGGAATCTTAAACCAGTCAATCAGGAATTGTCTGATCAGCACTAGTTAGATAATCTGCCCAAGAGACCCGTGTCATCCCCTAAAGGAAAGTGACCTTACAATAACTAACCCGCTTTTTTGCCTAGTATAATTTCCTTGATCCTGTTCCCTTCTGGCTATAAAAGTCTTTCATTTTGTACAGCTCCTTGGAGCTCCTTTCTATCTGCCACATTGGCTGCTGCCCAATTCTAATTGATTTTTGCTCAAATAAACTTAAAATTTTTAATATACCTTAGTTTATCTTTTAGTCATATGAACGTATGAACTGGAAGGGCGGGGGAACACAATTCAGTCCATAATGGCAACATTAAGGATTTCAGATTTGCTCTTAAGAGCAATGGAAAACCATCGAAAGATTAGAAGCAAGGGCTATGTTAAAGGGGATGTAGCCAATGCTTCCAGACATCATTTTTTTAAATTAACAAAACCCTGTTTTTTGTTCAAGACTTCAATGTGTTCAGTCAAAAATGCAAAATTGATTGGTTCCCTTGGCACAGGGAACCTCTTGGGAGGCCATGTGACAGTATAAGTGGCTAAAGAGATATAATTTGGAAGTCTACTGAGTGGGCTTCAATAGTCTCAGGGGAGGCTATTGCTTTACTGAAAAAAGGTATGTTCCTTTATCCTACACTCTTTCTTCTTCCTATCTGGGAAAAGGATACAATGCCTGGAGGTACAGCAGTCATCTTGCAACCACGAGGATGAAGGTTTCATGCTAAAGATATAGAGCAGGAGGTAGAAACAGCTTGGTTTTCAGATCACACCCCTGAGCTGCTACATGAGCTCTGGTCAGTCTACATCCAGACTTTTTGTTACATGTGAATAATAAATCCCTACTTATTTAAACCACTGAGGTAGGGATTCCTGTTACAGCTGAACACACTACTTCCTGGTACAGAGAGCTAGAGGAGAAGAAGGAATACCAGTTTAGAGACCTTTGCTAGAGTCCAGACCAGAGATGACAAGGACCTGCATTAGAATGGCAGCAATGGCCTTGGCGCAAAGTGGACGGATCCCAGATGCAAGATGCACTGCCTGAGCAGCCCGCACATTTGATCCCAAGAATTTCCCCTCCCTTGTTAGGGCCTTTGAGTTTGCTTTATTTGCCTTCTCTTAAAGTCCTATAGGGGCCTCCCTGGTGGTGCAGTGGTTAAGAATCTGCCTGCCAATGCAGGGGACATGGGTTCGAGCCCTGGTCTGGGAAGATCCCACATGCCACGGAGCAGCTAAGCCCGTGGGCCACAACTACTGAGCCTGCGCTCTAGAGCCCGCAAGCCACAACTACTGAGCCTGTGCTTCTAGAGCCTGCAAGCCACAGCTACTGAGCCCACGTGCCTAGAGCCTGTGCTCCGCAACAAGAGAAGCCACTGCAGTGAGAAGCCCGCGTACCGCAACGAGAAGCCTGTGCACTGAAACAAAGACCCAACACAGCCAAAAATAAAAAAACCAATAAATAAATAAATTTATAAAGTCCTATAGCATGCACAGCCTCAATAAACATTTTTGGAGCACCTGCCTCTGTGCTGGGTCCTGTATTTTTGAGGTGTTTTTCCCTGGCTGCTCACTAGTACATTGATCACTCTTTCCTATGAAATCAGTTGTTTTCAACTTTATGTCTGTAATACACAGTAATAAATATATTTTATATCATGACCAAAAGACATGCAACTTGATATATAACTGAAAAAGAAAAGCTTCACTTAGCAGTATTTGAAATACGTGCCACAAGCTTCATTATTTTTCTTTCTATTCTACTGTTTACAAAAAGATCCTGATCACATCTACCACTCACTAAGTTTGCTTTCATGATCCACCAATGACCATGGTTTGAAAACTCAATCTCTATCATTCTTATGGCCTCCATTCTTCACTACCTAGTGATATCTCTCGAACTGATGTTTGTTTTACCATCTGGACCATGAGCCCCTCCCCACCGTATTGTATCTATCCATAGTGCCTGGCACTGTGCCAGGCACATAGTGCATTGCACACTCCTTGAGATCAAGAGCTGCAGAGTGTGACGCTTTGGGTCCCCTCAGCACTATGAACATGAGAAATCCACCCTTCCCATTTGTCTGGGGTTGGCTAAGGGGTGGTCTTTTTTTTTTTTAATTTAATTTAATTTATTTTTTATACAGCAGGTTCTTATTAGTTATCTATTTTATGCATATTAGTGTATATATGTCAATCCCAATCTCCCAATTCATATCAACACAACCACCATCCCCCTGTCCCCCGCTTTTACCCCCTTGGTGTCCATATGTTTGTTCTCTACATCTGTGTCTCTGTTTCTGCCCTGCAAACTGGTTCATCTGTTCCATTTTTCTAGATTCCACATTATGCGTTAATATACGATATTTATTTTTCTCTTTCTGACTTACTTCACTCTGTATGACAGTCTCTAGGTCCATCCATGTCTCTACAAATGACCCAGTTTCATTCCTTTTTGTGGCTGAGTAATATTCCATTGTATATATGTGCCACATCTTCTTTATCCATTCGTCTGTCGATGGGCATTTTGGTTGGTTCCATGACCTGGCTATTGTAAATAGTGCTGCAATGAACATTGGGGTGCATGTGTCTTTTTGCATTGTGGTTTACTCTGGCTATATGCCCAGTAGTGGGATTGCTGGATCATATGGTAATTCTATTTTTAGTTTTATAAGGAACCTCCATACTGTTCTCCATAGTGGCTGTAGCAATTTACATTCCCACCAACAGTGCAAGAGGGTTCCCTTTTCTCCACACCCTCTCCAGCATTTGTTGTTTGTAGATTTTCTGATGATGCCCATTCTAACTGGTGTGAGGTGATATCTCATTGTAGTTTTGATGTGCATTTCTCTAATGATTAGTGATGTTGAGCATCCTTTCATGTGTTTGTTGGCAATCTGTATATCTTCTTTGGAGAAATGTCTGTTTAGGTCTTATGCCCATTTTTTGACTGGGTTGGTTGTTTTTTTGATATTGAGCTGCATGAGGTGCTTGTAAATTTTAGAGATTAATCCTTTGTCAGTTGCTTCGTTTGCAAATATTTTCTCCCATTCTGAGGGTTGTCTTTTCGTCTTGTTTATGGTTTCCTTTGCTGTGCAAAAGCCTTTAAGTTTCATTAGCTCCCATTTGTTTATTTTTATTTCCATTCCTCTAGGAGGTGGGTCAAAAAGGATCTTGCTGTGATTTATGTCATAGAGTGTTCTGCCTATGTTTTCCTCTAAGAGTTTTATAGTGTCCGGTCTTACATTTATCCATTTTGAGTTTATTTTTGTGTATTATGTTAGGGAGTGTTATAGTTTCATTCTTTTACATGTAGCTGTCCAGTGTTCCCAGCACAACTTATTGAAGAGACTGTCTTTTCTTCATTGTATATTCTTGCCTCCTTTATCAAAGATAAGGTGACCATATGTGCGTGGGTTTATCTCTGGGCTTTGTATCCTGTTCTATTGATCTATATTTCTGTTTTTGTGTGAGTAGCATATTGTCTTGATTACTGTAGTCTGAAGTCAGGGAGTCCGATTCCTCCAGCTCCGTTTTTTTCCCTCAAGATTGCTTTGGCTATTTGGGGTCTTTTGTGTCTCCATACAAATTTAAAGGTTTTTTTGTTCTAGTTCTGTAAAAAATGCCACTGGTAATTTGATAAGGATTGCATTGAATCTGTAGATTGCTTTGGGTAGTATAGTCATTTTCACAATATTGATTCTTCCAATCTAAGAACAAGGTATAACTCTCCATCTGTTTGTGTCATATTTGATTTCTTTCATCAGTGTCTTATAGTTTTCTGAGTACAGGTCTTTTACCTCCTTTGGTAGGTTTATTCTCAGGTATTTTATTCTTTTTGTTGCAATGGTAAATAGGATTGTTTCCTTAATTTCTCTTTCTGATCTTTCATTGTTAGTATATAGGAATGCAAGAGATTTCTGTGCATTTTGTACAACTTTACCAAATTCACTGATTAGCTCTAGTAGTTTTCTGGTGGCATCTTTAGATTTCTCTATGTATAATATCATGTCATCTGCAAACAGTTACAGTTTTACTTCTTCTTTTCCAATTTATATTCCTTTTATTTCTTTTCTTCTCTAATTGCCGTGGCTAGGACTTCCAAAACCATGTTGAATAATACTGGTGAGAGTGGACATCCTTGTCTTGTTCCTGATCTTAGAGGAAATGCTTTCAGTTTTTCACTGTTGGGAATGATGTTTGCTGTGGGTTTGTTGTATATGGTCTTTATTATGTTGAGGTAGTTTCCCTCTATGCCCACTTTCTGGAGAGTTTTTATCATCAGTCGGTGTTGAATTTTGTCAGAAGCTTTTTCTGCATCTATTGAGATTATCGTATGGTTTTTATTCTTCAGTTTGTTAATATGGTGTCTCACGTTGATTGATTTGCGTATATTGAAGAATCCTTGCATCCCTGGGGTAAATCCCACTTGATCATGGTGTATGACCCTTTTAGTGTGTTGTTGGATTCTGTTTGCTAGTATTATGTTGAGAATTTTTGCATCTATATTCATCAGTGATATTGGTCTGTAATTTTCCTTTCTTGTAGTATCTTTGGTTTTGGTATCAGTGTGATGGTGGCCTCATAGAATGAGTTTGGGAGTGTTCCTCCCTCTGCTATACTTTGGAAGAGTTTGAGAAGGAGGATGGGTGCTAGCTCTTCTCTAAATGTTTGATAGAATTCACCTGTGAAGCCATCTGGTCCTGGACTTTTGTTTGTTGGAAGGTTTTTAATCACAGTTTCAAGTTCCTTACTTGTGATTCATCTGTTCATATTTTCTATTTCTTCCTGGTTCAGTTTTGGAAGGTTCAACCTTTCTAAGAATTTGTCCATTGATTCCAAGTTGTCCATTTTATTGGCATAGAGGTGCTTGTAGTAGTCTCTTATGTTGCTCTGTATTTCTGCGGTGTCTCTTGTAACTTCTCCTTTTTCATTTCTAATTTTATTAATTTGAGTCCTCTCCCTCTTTTTCTTGATGAGTCTGGATAAAGGTTTATCAATTTTGTTTATCTTCTCAAAGAACCAACATTTAGTTTTATTGACCTTTGCTATTGTTTTCTTTGTTTCCATTTCATTTATTTCTCCTCTGATTTTTATGATTTCTTTCCTTCTACTAACTTTGGGTTTTGTTTGTTCTTCTTTCTCTAATTGCTTTAGGTTTAAGGTTAGGTTGTTTATTTTATGTGTTTGTTGTTTCTTGAGGTAGGCTTGTATTGCTATAAACTTCCCTCTTAGAACTGCTTTTGCTGCATCCCATAGGTTTTGGGTCATTGTGTTTTCATTGCCATTTGTTTCTAGGTAATTTTTGATTTCTTCTTTGACTTCTTCCAGTGATCTCTTGGTTATTTAGTAACGTATTGTTTAGCCTCCGTGTGTTTGTGTTTTTTACGTTTTTTCCCCTGTAATTTATTTCTAATCTCATAACGTCGTGGTCCGAAAAGATGCTTCAGTTTTCTTATATTTACTGAGGTTTGATTTGTGACCCAAGATGTGATCTGTCCTGGAGAATGTTCCATGTGCACTTGAGAAGAAAGTGTAATCTGCTGTTGCACCCCTCCTACGATCTCATTGCAGCTTCTCCTTTGTCTTTGGATGTGCGGTATCTTTTTTGGTGAGTTCCATTGTCTTCCTGTTCAGCAGTTAGTTGTGATTCCGGTGCTCTCACAAGAGGGAGTGAGTGCATGTCCTTCTACTCCACCATCTTGAACCAGTCTCCACGGGGAGGTCTTAGAAGTTCAGGAAAACATGAAAATCTTGTTTCCAACAAATATTTTAGGACACTGTCCACATCTCTGTTCAATAATCTCCCTCTTTTTAGGACTTTTAATATTATGATAATATCAAACCTCAGATTTTTGGTGTCTTTCTGAATATTCAGTGCATGGACTAGTTGATTTAGTAATGTAAGACAACCTAAAATACTAGCAGGATAGAGCTAGGGCAGAAGGCTTTCCTCTAACTGGGAAACGTCAAGAAAACTAAGAGAAAAGGGCCATGGCTAGGAGATGGAGGGCTGTTTGTGGCAAGGTTGTCACACCATCCCTGGAGCAGCCCATCTTTGAGACATTGGAGAGACCGAAGGCTGGAGAGGTCTGGGGAAGTTTCCTAGAGCATGTAGACTTGCGCAAGCCAGTGAACATGAGACAGAAAACAACCTCATATCTGGAGCAAATTTCAGTCTTCCAGTCTGGTTTTCTCTGTACTTGCTGCCTCCATTTATCAACAAGACACATTGCTGCCCCCTGGGCTTCTGAGTGCCCCCACCCTGTGGGCAGGAGATGGAGATATCAGACTTGACATTCCTGGCTCACAGGGGCAGACCTGTCTGGCGGGCCACTTGCTGCCTGTCACCTTGGCTCAAGGGAGGGTCCCGCTGCTCCTGGGAGAGCCACCATTTGTTGCCTGCTAAGAAATTGCTTTTCCAATAAAAAGAACAGGACAGCTTTAATTTGGTAATCTGGAACAGACTCCAAGATACACTGATAAGTGAAAAAAACAAAGTTCAGAGAGTGTGTATAATATGCTATCATTAGGGGGAGAAGAAGGAAAATTATTTATTTGTAAATGCTTATTTGCATATATGTAGAATATCTCTGGAAGAACACACAACAGACTGGAACTAGTACTATGTTTAAGGAGAAGTGAGTGGCTGGGAAATAGGGATGGGAGAGATATTTTTTATGTATACCTTTTTTGCATTTTGAATTTTTTACCATGTACATGTTATAACTGATTCAAATAAATGATTATTTCCAATCAAAGCAATTTATGCAGCCACTAAAAGTGGTATTTATGAAACACATGTAATAACGTAGTTTATAATATCATTTTAAATGAACCATTATATGTATGCTAACACTAAACAAAACTTAACAACCTCATCATTTACTAACAATAAGCAAAACTCTTAGGTATATAGAAAAGGACTGGAAGGAGATGTACCACAAGGTTAATGGTGATTTCTGAAACTATAGGTATTTTCTCCTTTTTTTTCATTATTTCCAAATTTTCTTTTATTATATCTTTTATTGCATAATGGTGAAAAAAATAAACCTTAGAACAAAGAAAATAAATTGCTTTTCCTTTTCAGGTTGCAGCAACTGAGCTATCCAGGAAAGGACTAACCTGTCCACTCCTTGACTTGTGGTCTTGACTCCCCTTCTGGCTGCAGGGGTAGATTTGAACCAGAGATGAGGCCTAGAGGCACTGGGAAGAGTCAAACAAAGAAAGAAAAAGGAAGGATGTCAGCTGCTTTCTACCTGATGGATTTTCTTCACTATCATCACAGATGTGTGTGGGAGTGTGGGAGTCAGGTATTCCTGGCTGAATATACCTGCTCCTTGGAGCTTTCTCCATCTACTGTGCTCCAGCCTCCTGGGTCACCAACTCTTCTAGGTTCTTTCTCATTTGTAGCTCATCATGTCATATTTAACTCCTATACTGTGCCCATCTCTTTTTTTTTTGGCCGTGCCACATGGCGTGTGGGGATCTTAGTTCCCTGACCAGGGATCCAACCTGTGCCCCCTGCAGTGGAAGCGTGAGTCCTAACCACTGGACAGCCAGGGAAGTCCCCAGTAGTGCCCATCTTGATTCTCAACTTGTGGGTGGATCTCCTCCTGTAGGTCTGTCCCCTCCTGTGCTACAAGTCCCAACCTCCAGCTCTGCAGTCTTGTATTGTCAGCTACCTCCGAGTTTCTTGCGGAGTGCTCCAAGGTGCATTAAACAGGTTTGGAGTGAATGTGAGGTTCCCCTGCCAAACCTGCTGCCAAACTTTGTACTCCTCAGTTCTGTTAATAGCATTACCACCCATGCAGTTGCCCAGCCAGGGATCTTGGCAGTTCACCTCGACTCTTTCCTCTCCCTCCCTTCTGCCAGTTTTCCTTTTCCTTCCATGCCATCACCTATCACCCTTCATCCTTAGTCTCCCAGCTTTTAGTCTAGTCTATCACCAAGCAGCTCTCCTACTTGACTCCCAGCAGAGCTCCATTCATGGGATAAAAACCCAAATTTCTTGCAGGGTAGAAAAGGTTCTTCATAGAATATTCCCAGCCTGCTTCTCTGGCCACATCCCATACCACTGCCTAAATTACACCAGCCTTCAGCTTCTTAATGTTCCTTGGACAAAATGTGTTCTTGGGCTTCCCTAGTGGCGCAGTGCTTGAGAGTCCGCCTGCCGATGCAGGGGACACGGGTTCGTGCCCCAGTCCGGGAAGATCCCACATGCCGCGGAGCGGCCGGGCCCGTGAGCCATGGCCGCTGAGCCTGCGCGTCCGGAGCCTGTGCTCCGCAACGGGAGAGGCCACAACAGTGAGAGGCCTGCGTACCGCAAAAAAAAAAAAAAAAAAAAAAAAAGTGTGTTCTTTACAGCTCTGTACTGTAGTGCATGCTGTTCTAATACTTAGCAATCTTCTACTCTTCCTGCAGAATTACCTGAATTATCACCTCCTCCCTGAAGCCTTCCCAACTTCCCCAGGCAGTATCTGCAACTCCGTCCTCCATGTGCTTTGTCCAGGCCTTAATCCTAATCCTACTGCAAGACAGAGAATGTATAGTACTCTTTTTTATATTCCCAGAACTCTCCTTACTCAATGCCCAATGCATAGTAGATGCTCAAAACGTTGAATGAATTAATGAAAGAATTGCATTTTTTCTGTACTCCTCATGTGTTATACTGGCCTTCAAATGTTGTGAAGTCACTGGGCAACACAGAGCTGTGGACAAGAGGAGCACAGGAAACTTCCCTTTCACCGGTTTCCCTGGTTCTTCCCCTCCGGCCCTTTCCCGCTTATCTTTCAAATCAGCAGACCTGGGCTCCCTGGGTGGCGGTATGCATAATAAAACACCTAAGCTTTGATTTGCCTCTGTTCTTAATTTTCATCCTACTTTATTCTTTGGGAAGTTTTGATAAATAAGCATGAATTCTTTCTTGGCATGAGGCTGCAAGTGGAGTAAGAGGATTCTATTACATCTAAGAATCATCCGAGCAAACAGAGAGAAGGAGAGCATCAAGATTGTGCTGGAAGAAAAATGGCTTTCAGGCTCTTGGAAGAGTTGCCCACCCTGATCCTCTGGCTTTGATCTCCAGGCTCCATTAGAACAAGGTATTAGCTTTAACCAGCTCTTTGTTTCTATGCCAGGAATGTAGACAAAGGGGTTGTACTTAGAAATAATAAAGAATAACAACAACAAATTGCTGTCAAAGTAAGACATAACACAACATTAGGGATGGGTCCTTATCCAGCAGAGACGAGGAGCGGGAGCAGCCTTGGCTGTGATCTACCTACACAGGGGAGGAGGTAATCCCCTCCAAGGGAACCTTGAGCCACGGCCCCTGCTGAGCAGAGGAGACCCAGACTGAGGACTTCCTGAAGGCAGGTGCTGTGGCCACACCTCCAGAGGAAGATCATCACGTGGGCAGAGTGGGGACAGGTAAGGGTGGAAGCCACCATCCCAGAAATCGACCACACAGGTGTACCAAAGGGAATTGTTGGGATGAGACGCCCAGTTTCTAAGTATTTCCCGTCTCCTCACCACACACACACACACACACACACACAAACACACACGGTCTCACACACACACGGTCACAGTCATGTACTCTTTCTTTTTTTTTCTAATTAATTTATGGCTGTGTTGGGTCTTTGTTGCTGCACGCGGGCTTTCTCTAGTTGTGGCGAGCGGGGGCTACTCTTCATTGCGGTGCGCGGGCTTCTCATTGCGGTGGCTTCTCTTGTTGCAGAGCACGGGCTCTTGGCGTGCAGGCTTCAGTAGTTGTGGCATGTGGGCTCAGTAGTTGTGGCTTGCGGCCTCTTGAACGCAGGCTCAGTAGTTGTGGTGCACAGCTTAGTTGCTTCGAGGTGTGTGGGATCTTCCTGGACCAGGCCTCGAACCCATGTCCCCTGCACTGGCAGGCAGATTCTTAACCACTGCACCACCAGAGAAGCCCTATGTGCTCTTTCTTTTGAGCTTTCTTCCAATTCTGTTTCATTGTCTGTGGCCAACTCAGGTAGAAGGTTTTAATAGCCAGGATTATGATGCAGAGGTATGGTTCAATTTAATTTATGGTTCATATATGTATATATTTAATATACATATATGGGGTGGGAGAGAAAAAAAATGATAATACAAATTTTTCTCAGCCCAAGATAACCCTTTAGCAGACAAACCACACTGATGTCCAAAGAACACACCGGGACTTCCCCGGCAGTCCAGTGGTTAAGACTCCGAGCTCCCAATGCAGGGGCCCTGGGTTCGATCCCTGGTCAGGGAACTAGATCCCACATGCCACAACTAAAGATCTGGCACAGCCAAATAAATAAATAAATATTTAAAAATACCCCCAAACCCTCTTCTAGCCCAGCAAAGACCAGTGCTAAACTTGGTCTTTTGAACCTCCTCTCTTTCATTCCTAAACTTCAGAAGACTTCTCTTCTGACCACCTCTACTTCCTCACCACAAACTCACTCATCACTTTGCAGCGTGGCCCCCTCCTCCACTTCTTTCCTGAGAAGACACGCAGCCTCCTGAATCTTGTCAGACCGTGTGCTCTTCTTCTTGGGGAGAATGGCAGTGCCAGCCACGGGACAGGGAGGTCAGTGGTCACTCATTTACTGGCTGTGAAACCTTCGAGTCCTCTTTGCCCCTTTTGTCCACGTCCCCTTCCCCTCACCGTCCCATCATCTAATGAGTTGCTAGGTCCCACTGAGTCCACCTCACGGTCTCTCTAACGTCTACCAACCCTCTTCATCCTCATTGTCTTGGCAAAGCACAGAAGTGGGAAAGGGGATGCTGCCACCATCAACCCCAACTCTCCAACCATGACCTTCCTCCTGTCTGTATTCATTTCCTAGGGTTGCCGTAACAAATATCACAAACCTAGTGCCTTAAAACAACAGGAATTTATTCTGTCATAGTTCTGGAGGCTGTAAGTCCAATATCAAGGTGTCAGCAGGTGGGTTCCTTCTAGAGACCCTTGAAGAGCATCTGCTCCATGCCGCTCTCCTATAGCTTCTGGTAGTTGCCGGCAATCCTTGGTATTCCCTGGTTCCTATACCCGCGACACTCCAACCTCTGCCTCTGTCTTTATAAGACATTCTCCTCTGTGTGTGTGTATTTCTGTGTCTCTGTTTTTTATGAGAATACCAATCACTGAATTTAGGATCCATCCTAATACATTATGACTTCATCTTAACTAATTTCGTCTGCAAAGACCCTGTGTCCAAATAAGGTGACATTCTGAAGTTCCTGGTGGGCATGGGCTTTTGGAGGAGACTACTCAGCCCAGCACAGCGTTTTTCAAGTCGTCACAGTCCCACTCCTCCTGCACTTCCTCTTTCCGCTCACAGGGACCTTCAGTCTCACTGTCTCCCTGCTTTGTCTGAGTGTGTCAGTCTTACGTCCTCCAACTTTCCTATCCAGGCTTGACCACACAGTTGATGACCTGAACCTTAACACCCTGCCTCCGACTTCCTGTTACTCACCCTATAGTGTGTCTCCCTCAATGGGACGCAGCGGCTCTGTCGTTTGCTGGAAGAAACTGCACACCCCTGAGGTCTAGGGCCCTAACAAAACCTCTGTTTCCAGCTGCAGCCAGGCCCTCCATGCCCGTCAGCAGTCTTCAATGACTCTTGCAAAGTGTCACCTCTCTCTCCAAGCCCCACGCGACCCTCCTTCATTCTGTCTCAGGAATGGACTCCCTACTTCATGGAGAAAATTGAGCCGGGAAGCTACAAGGACCTGAAAACCCTGCTCCCCTTCCATTTAACCTACATCTCCAGCTAAGCTCACCTCCTCCCCGTCACAGGAAGTGCTGCCCCCTCTGCTCAGGCCCATCCAGCTCCCTCACAGCCCCTAGGGGAACTTGCTCCTTCAGCCAACTCTGCTCTGTCTCTCAGCCTACACCCATGCCCAAGTCACTCTGGTGTTAAAACACACCCTCCTCTTAGCCTGTTTTCTTTTAGCTAATTCTCAATCTCTCTGTCTCAGTAAGAGCTGCTTGAAAGATAGCCTCTGTGGTAGACACACCCTCCCTTTCCGTTGACTCGGAAGCCACTTGCCCCATGGAGCATCCCCATGGGACGCGGTCACTGCCCCCGCCCGTTTCCTCTAACCCCCAGTGCTCCTTTGTACCGCTGTCCAGTTCGGTGTCATCGTATCTTCCAGATTTGCACTTGCAGACATTTGATAACTATTTGTGGCATGTGTAAAGACTGTAAAGTCAGCAGGTTCTGGGCCACACTGTGTTCCTCTAGGCCCAGTTAAAGTGTCCGTTTTCCTCGGACACCTTACCTGGACGAACAGGACGGGCTGAGGGAGACAGCAGCAGCGTAACAGGACAAGTAAAGAGACCCCGTCTCCCAGCATCTCCTCCCCGTGGGGGCCGCCCTGTCAGTGCCTTCAATGAGCCGCAGCTAGTGGCAGTATGGCCGGGGAAAGGTGGAGAGGGGACTGGGAGGGTGGCTCTCTCAATGGTGCCAATGCCCTGCTTACCTCCCTTCTGATCTGGGGCTTACATGTGCACAAGATGGCAGAGGAAGCGTGAATTTCACTTCACGCGTGGCCTGGCGGGCCCAGCCTTCGCCAGCCCACCCCTTCTCCCACACCACCACTGTAACCTGTCCCCACCTCCACATCCGGGTCTCCTCTCCTATTCTCTGGGGCAAGAAAAGCCACCCATTATTAAACACAGTATGTCAGGCTCTGAGCCACGCGCTTTACGTACCACTTCCTTAACAGCAACCCAGTGAGGTAGGCATTATTTCCCCCATTTTACACATGAGAACTTAAGACTTAAAGAGGATAAGTAACTTGCCCAGAGTCACGCTGCTCGTCAGTGGCAGAACAGAGCCCCAAACCCCGGCCCCGATGCTTGTAGTCAGCCACTCACCCAGCCTGTCTTCTTTTTTTCCAGAGGCCAACCTCGATCTCAGTTTGCACCTGATCTCATGCATAATGGTTCTGGGGTGTGTTTACCAGGCGTGAGCAATTCTCCCTCTTTCCATGTGTCTCACCCCCAGTTCTCTCTTCCATTATCTATCACAGAAATACACGAGGGGCATAGATGGAGAGGGAGGGATTAAAAAGGGGGCAACAGATAAGAGCTCTTACCAGATTCCCTCCTACTTGACTAAGGACAAGGACTGGGGCTATGTTCTGTTTTCATATCTCTAATGCCCATAAATATGTGCTGAGAGAAGGAGTACACTTTTACTCCTGATCAAAATCTACAGGCACATTTATTTGCCTCGGTGGTGAAAGATGTTGTGGAAGACCCTAATCTTGACACTCTTCCTGCCATATTATCGGAGTGTCATTTCAACAGGGCACAGTCCTGTAGATGCCCTGGGAGAGGGAGGCCTTTGAAGTCTTACGGATGGTTTAGACATAAAGTTTTCATGATGATTTAATGTGGTAATTTAGGTGAAAGCTGGCACAATCTTTATTAACAGGGAAGAGGTTAGTGAAGTAACAAAACATATAATGGCAATGCTAATCCTCTACAGTAGTATCCAGATGAATGAGGCAAAGGGGGTGGTCAGTAACTTTTGTGCCACTTGAGATGGCCGTTTTTTCTTAACGTTGTTCCAGCCACGGAATGTGGCACAGATAGAAACCCATCAGACGCTGCCACTCCACTGCTCTTATGGCGCGCCATTGTCCTCAGAATAAACCCCACTGCCTCTGACTTCAAGCCCTTCTCCCTCTGCCTCCTGCCTCCAGGATCTCATCTCACACCCTCTCCCTCTCTGGTCTCTTGGCTGGGGGAGCAGTATGTCCTTCCCTGACCACCCAGTGGTGTCTTTGTTAGTCTTTTTTTTTTTTTAAACCACTGTATCCTCAAGGATGCCTGGGGCAGGACTTCCCTGGTGGTCCAGTGGTTAAGAATCTGCCTGCCAATGCAGGAGACACGGGTTCGAGCCCTGGTCCAGGAAGATCCCACATGCAGTGGAGCGACTAAGCCCGTGCACCACAACTGCTGAGCCCGCATGCCACAACTACTGAAGCCCGCATGCCTAGAGCCTGTGCTCTGCAATAAGAGAAGCCACAGCAATGAGAAACCTGCACACCACAATGAAGAGTAGACCTCGCTCGCCGCAACTAGAGAAAGCCCACACACAGCAATGAAGACCCAACGCAGCCAAAAATAAATAAATTTATAAAAAGCAAAAAAAGAATGCCTGGCAAATAGATGTTCAATAAATAGTTGTTGACAGGTGCAGGAAGGAACTGGACCATTGTCACTTGAGGTGGGAAAGGTAGGTCTTATTTTCTTGGAGTCTTATCTGTCCTCAGGGCTATTTTCAAGGTGATGCTCTGGAACGTTTTAAAATTTTGGTGGATCTGGAAGGCACTTAAAAAAAAAAAAACACCTTTCTGTTTGTGAGGCTAGTAGATAATTGCTTGAAATATTTTTAGCAATCCCTGAACACCATCCATTTCCTGATTTTGCCTGTTACCCTTACCCTGAGCACTAAATGTACATCAGCTTAGCTTATGGTTTCCATCACAGTTTTCTTGACATGTTGCTTTCTAATCTAACAAGGAAAACCTAGTTACACAGATTTTTATCCCAATTAAAATTATTCTACAACAGTAATAGGAGTACAGAATTTGCATCTTAATCCAATTGACAAACTCTTCATAAGAGTTGGCCAGTTTTGGGAATTCCCTGGTGGTCCGGTTGTTAGGACTCTGTGCTTTCACTTCTGGAGCCTAGGTTTGATCCCTGATTGGGGAACTAGGATCCTACAAGCCCTGCAGCACAGCCAAAAAAAAAATAAGTGTTCATTAGTTTCAAAAAAAGAGGCCAGATTGGGACTGACCTACGGTGTGACCCAGAGGTTGTTAGCAGCCGATGGCAAGGAGAGGCAGAAGGTTTAGGGATTTCTGGGGAGCTGAGGTGTTGCCTCTGAGCATCATTAAGAGATGCTCTACAGGGGAGAAAGAAATGAGAGGGACCAGAAAGCTTTTCCAAGGGAAAAAAGAGTTAAGGAGAAAAGCGAATGAATGCTTGGTAATCCCGTGAAAACAAAAAATGCATAAACCAGGGATATAAGGTTTTATATATTCATTCCTCATTCTCTCCTACATTTATGCATCCATTCAACAAACATTTGGTGCATTGAGCAGGCACCAAACTAAGTCCGAGATGATGCAAGTGTGACTGAGTCTCGGTTTACATTGTAAATAGCTCACATTACATGGCCAAATGATACGATGTTGGTGAAAAGGGCTTGTGAATGGCCCAGCACTACATGTTGGTTATTCTTCCAACATTTAATACAGTGCTGGCACAGAGCAGGTGCTCAAAAATGCTGTGGAATGAAAGAATAAGGAGAGAGTCTGAAACAACAAGCTATAATATGTGAGAACTGGAGACTGTAGGGGCTGAAAACTGAAGAGGAGATCTGTGTGATTCATTAAAACACCAAACAGGGCTTCTTGATTATTCCAGAGACTGGGAACTCGATGTTCTCAAGCCTCCTTTTCTTGTAACCATGTGACCTCGAGTGACTTAATCTCTCAGGGGTTGAGTAAAGGAGTACAACCGTATCAGACTACTACCTTTGATATATTTTATTTGTGAATTGGGCTCATCCTGAAGTTTGTTCAAGACAGTAGCTGGAGTTAGAATAATACATTGTAAATTCCTTCAAATCCCATGGAAGAAAACAGATAAAACTGTTGAACAAACATTTCCTTTTCTGTGCAGGAATGTGGTCATTTCAAATGGGAACCACTGGTTAAATTATAACCTTACGTGGGTGCTTACGTTAGCTCTGTCTTTCCGGGTTGACCTTCAGGAAGCTGCAATGAGGATTTAGTATCTAATTTGGGAGTCAATTAGCTTGTCAGGTTTTGAAACTTGCTAGTTTCAAGAGATTTACAATAATTGTGCCAAATTAACTCCCTCAATTTTTTTATAACATAAAGTGACCATTAGTGGATATAAATATAATAAACAGAAAGATTTCAAAGGCTATTTGACCATTAAAGCCCATATCTCTCTTAATTTGTGCCAGGTCAGGGAAAAAAAAAATCCCAGAGTGAAATGTGGCCAGAAATCACAGTACAGAGAAGTTTGACAATTCCCCAAGTTCCAGAATGAGTTGGAGAGGAGTCAAAACTTAATCTTACAATCTCATAAATGCTTTATGACTATAATTATTACTTGAAGCTATCAGGTGGTATAGACATCTACTACTATTGTGGAAATTGAGTAGTGTACATCTAATTTTTCCAGCAGAAAATTACATTGAAGGTTAATTTGTCAAAATGGTAAGGATCTATTTATTTTTCATCAAAACGTTTTGACATATTTCCTTATATGGGAAATAAATGTTCATTATTGAAAAATTAGAAAATGTAGATAAATGAAAAAGAGAAAAAGAAACCACTCAAAATTCCACCCTGTAGAGGAAAAATCACAACATACTTTTTAAAATTAAAAAATGGGATTATACTATTTGTAACAGAAAAAACACTCAGAACCTAAGATCAAAACTTCTGCTTTCGAGCTTCCCTGGTGGCACAGTGGTTAAAAATCTGCCTGCCAATGCAGGAGACATGGGTTCGAGCCCTGGTCCAGGAAGATCCCACATGCCGCGGAGCAACTAAGCCCGTGCACCACAACTAGTGAGCCTGCGCTCTAGAGCCTGTGAGCCACAACTACTGAGCCCGCGTGCCACAGCTACTGAGCCCGCATGCCTGGAGCCTGTGTTCTGCAGCAAGAGAGGCCACCGCAGTGAGAGGCCCGTGCACCACAATGAAGAATGGCCCCCGCTAGCCGCAACTGGGGAAAAGCCCACTCACAAGACCCAATGCAGCCAAAAATAAATAAATTTTAAAAAAAAACAAAAAAACACACACACACAGAAAAAAAAACTTCTGCTTTCATATTCCTTTACTAGAAGAAGCATCACCTGGAAAGGGATAGGGATGGAGGCTGACACTTTTTTCATAAATTATAAATAAAAAGGAAAAGGACTTCCCTGGAGGTCCAGTGGTTAAGACTCCACGCTTCCACTGCAGGGAGTGAGGGTTTGAGCCCTGGTCGGGGTACTAAGATCCCGCATAATGCTCGGCGCAGCCAATAAATAAATAAATACAAAGGAAAATGAAAACTTCGGGAAAAAAAAAGCAACCTGATCTTAACGCATGTTCATATGTATTATATTTATATGGTATTGCTTGAGGTCAGAGCACTTGAGTTCTTTATTTCCTGTGTTTAGTCCTCATAGATGTTTATTGAACTGTATGCTAACTGGTAATGTTCAAGTGTTCCATTTAATCTATTAGGTATGAGTCTTTATTATACTCAAAAACCAAGCTTGCTAGGAATTAGCTTAGTACAATGTTTTGTACCTAGTTGGTTCTCAATGAATGTTTGTTGAATATATGAATATATGTATTTAAATAATAGTTTCAAATATTATTTGAGGAAACAAGCCTAGGATGTTGTACTCACATGAGTTCAGAGGTCTTAACAAACTTCAGAACATTGTTTTCTTAGGAGACTTGATTGACATACACAGAGTGCAGACTAACACCATCACAGAGACTAAGTGACATGCTTCACAAAGTGCCCCAGAGTTTGTCTGGAAGCCTGGACCACTTGGCTACTAAGAAAAAAATTTGTTTCCTAGCGACAACGAATGAACTGCTAACTTTTAGGGAAAATTTATGCCCTTTATCACAAGGAAGAAAGATTAGGCCAAGAACACAGGTTCAACAATTTCCCATTGGAGAATGAGTTTATTTCATAAGCAAGGAGAATTCCAGAGAAGAGGTAGTGATTTGCTCAAGGTCATACAACTAGCTAATGGCAGTGATAGGACAAGAACCCAGGCCCTCAGAATCCTGATTATTGCTTTTTCTACCACCATGCTCCCTAATAATAACATATGTCCTACAAATACTGGGTCAGTGGCCTCAATCTCAAATACTCACATGACATTTCTAACTATGAAAAGCGGATGCTTACCATCCTTATGATAGACAAAATAATGGTTTCCCAAAGAAGTCCTGTGAATATGTTACCCTACACAGTAAAAGGGACTTTGAAAATGTGAGATGGGGAGATTATCCTGGATTACCATGTAGCTGTGAGCCAAGGGATGCTAGCAGCCTCTAGAAGTTGGAAGAGACAAGGAACAGATTTTCACCTGGAGCCTCCAGAAGGAACCAGCTCTGATGACATCTTGATTTTAGTCCAGTAAGATTCATTTCAGACTTCTGACCTCCAAAACTGTTTGAGAACCAATTTGTGTTGTTTTAGACCAGTGAATTTGTGGTAATTTGTTAAAGCAGCTAATAGAAAAATGATATAATCTTTATTTCAAAATAGTTCTTTTATTTTTATTAGACTATTAAAGGCTGGAGATTGAATATGTGGTAGAAGAAGAAACCTTTTGGCTCTGTGGGTGGTCAAATCTCTGCTTTGCTGTTTCAGAACCTTTGTAGTATTTTGTGTTTATCATATTCATCTGTTTTTGTCTCTCCTTTTAGCAAGCTCTCTAGTTACATATCTGATTCTAATTTTTTCTATTCCTATTTAAGCAAACTTTTTTTAATTTTTAAATTTTATTTTATTTATTCTTTTATACAGCAGGTTCTTATTAGTCATGAATTTTATACACATCAGTGTATACATGTCAATCCCAATCGCCCAATTCAGCACACCACCATCCCCACCCCCCCATGGCTTTACCCCCTTGGTGTCCATACGTTTGTTCTCTACATCTGTGTCTCAACCTCTGCCCTGTGAACCGGTTCATCTGTACCATTTTTCTAGGTTCCACATACATGTGTTAATACACGATATTTGTTTTTCTCTTTCTGACTTACTTCACTCTGTATGACAGTCTCTTGATCCATCCACGTCTCAACAAATGACTCAATTTCGTTCCTTTTTATGGCTGAGTAATATTCCATTGCATATATTTACCACATCTTCTTTATCCATTCATCGGTCAATGGGCATTTAGGTTGCTTCCATGACCTGGCTATTGTAAACAGTGCTGCAATGAACATTGGGGTGCATGTGTCTTTTTGAATTATGGTTTTCTCTGGGTATGTGCCCAGTAGTGGGATTGCTGGATCATATGGTAATTCTATTTTTAGTTTTTTTAAGGAACCTCCATACTGTTCTCCATAGTGACTATATCAATTTACATTCCCACCAAAAGTGCAAGAGGGTTCCCTTTTCTCCACACCCTCTCCAGCACTTGTTGTTTGTAGATTTTCTGATGATGCCCATTCTAACTGGTGTGAGGTGATACCTCATTGTAGTTTTGATTTGCA
Organism: Delphinapterus leucas; assembly: GCF_059928025.1. Taxonomy (NCBI): domain Eukaryota; kingdom Metazoa; phylum Chordata; class Mammalia; order Artiodactyla; family Monodontidae; genus Delphinapterus; species Delphinapterus leucas. Next base: position 48,452,667 of record NC_143140.1, read on the forward strand.
TTTCTCTAATAATTAGTGATGTTGAGCAGCTTTTCACGTGCTTCTTGGCCATCAGTATGTCTTCTTTGGAGAAATGTCTATTTAGGTCTTCTGCCCATTTTTGGATTGGGCTGTTTGTTTCTTTAATATTGAGCTGCATGTGCTGTTTATATATTTTGGAGATTAATCCTTTGTCCATTAATTCATTTCAATATTATTTGAAACAAATCAATTATTTCAATATTAATTCAATATTTGATTCGCAAATATTTTCTCCCATTCTGAGGGTTGTCTTTTCATCTTGTTTATGGTCTCCTTTGCTGTGCAAAAGCTTTTAAGTTTCATTAGGTCCCATTTGTTTATTTTTGTTTTTATTTCCATTACTCTAGGAGATGGATCAAAAAAGATCTTGTTGTGATTTATATCAAAGAGTCTTCTTCCTACGTTTTCTTCTGAGGGTTTTATAGTGACTGGTTTTACCTTTAGGTCTCCAATCCATTTTGAGTTTATTTTTGTTTATGGTGTTAAGGAGTGTTTTAATTTCATTCTTTTACATGTAGCTGTCCAGTTTTCCCAGCACCACTTATTGAAGAGATTGTCTTTTCTCCACTGTATATCCCTGCCTCCTTTGTCATAGATTAGTTGACCATAGGTGCACGGGTTTATCTCTGGGCTTTCTATCTTGTTCCATTGGTCTATGTTTCTGTTTTTGTGCCAATACCATATTGTCTTGATTACTGTAGCTTTGTAGTATAGTCTGAAGTCAGGGAGCCTGATTCCTCCAGCTCCATTTTTTTCCCTCAAGACTGCTTTGGCTATTCGGGGTCTTTTGTGTCTCCATACAAATTTTAAGATTTTTTTTCTAGTTCCGTAAAAAATGCCATTGGTAATTTGATAGGGATTGCATTGAATCTGTAGATTGCTTTGGGTAGTATAGTCATTTTTGCGGTATTGATTCTTCCAATCCAAGAACATGGTATATCTCTCCATCTGTTGGTATCATCTTTAATTTCTTTCATCAGTGTCTTATAGTTTTCTGCATACAGGTCTTTTGTCTCCCTAGGTAGGTTTATTCCTAGGTAATTTTATTCTTTTTGTTGCAATGGTAAATGGGAGTGTTTCCTTAATTTCTCCTTCAGATTTTCCATCATTAGTGTATAGGAATGCAAGACATTTCTGTGCATTTTGTACAACTTTACCAAATTCACTGATTAGCTCTAGTAGTTTTCTGGTGGCATCTTTAGATTTCTCTATGTATAGTATCATGTCATCTGCAAACAGTGACAGTTTACTTCTTCTTTTCCAATTTGTATTCCTTTTATTTCTTTTCCTTCTCTGATTGCCATGGCTAGGACTTCCAAAACTATGTTGAATAATAGTGGTGCGAGTGGACCTCCTTGTCTTGTTCCTGATCTTAGAGGAAATGCTTTCAGTTTTTCACTGTTGAGAATGATGTTTGCTGTGGGTTTGTCATATATATGGCCTTTGTTATGTTGAGGTAGGTTCCCTCTATGCCCACTTTCTGGAGAGTTTTTATCGTAAATCGATGTTGAATTTTGTCAAAAGCTTTTTCTGCATCTATTGAGATGATCATATGGTTTTTATTCTACAATTTGTTAATATGGTGTATCACATTGATTGATTTGCGTATATTGGAGAATCCTTGCATCCCTGGGATAAATCCCACTTGATCATGATGTATGATCCTTTTAATGTATTGTTGGATTCTGTTTCCTAGCATTTTGTTGAGGATTTTTGCATCTATATTCATCAGTGATATTGATCTGTAATTTTCTTTTTTTGTAGTAACTTTGTCTGGTTTTGGTATCAGGGTGATGGTGGCCTCATAGAATGTGTTTGGGAGTGTTCCTTCCTCTGCAATTTTTTGGAAGAGTTTGAGAAGGATGGGTGTTAGCTCTTCTCTAATTGTTTGATAGAATTCACCTGTGAAGCCATCTGGTCCTCGACTTATGTTTGTTGGAATATTTTTAATCACAGTTTCAATTTCATTACTTGTGACTAGTCTGTTCATGTTTTTTGTGTCTTCCTGGTTCAGTCTTGGAAGGTTATACCTTTCTAAGAATTTGTCCATTTCTTCCAGGTTGTCCAAGTTATTGGCATAGAGTTGCTGGTAGTAGTCTCTTAGGATGCTTTGTATTTCTGGGGTGTCTGTTGTAACTTCTCCTTTTTCATTTCTAATTTTATTGATTAGAGTTCTCTCCCTCTTTTTCTTGATGAGTCTGGCTAATGGTTTATCAATTTTGTTTATCTTCTCAAATAACAAGCTTTTAGTTTTATTGATCTTTGCTATTGTTTTCTTTGTTTCTATTTCATTTATTTCTGCTCTGATCTTTATGATTTTTTCCTTCTGCTAACTTTGGGTTTTGTTTGTTCTTCTTTCTCTAGTTCCTTTAGGTGTAAGGTTAGATTGTTTTTTTGAGATGTTTCTTGTCTCTTGAGGTAGGTTTGTATAGCTATAAACTTCCCTCTTAGAACTGCTTTTGCTGCATCCCATAGGTTTTGGATCATTGTGTTTTCATTGTCATTTGTCTGTAGGTATTTTTTGAATTCCTCTTTGATTTCTTTAGTGATATCTTGGTTATTTAGTAATGTTTTGTTTAGCCTCCGTGTGTTTGTGTTTTTTACGTTTTTTCCCTGTAATGTATTTCTAATCTCATAGCGTTGTGGTCAGAAGAGATGCTTGATATGATTTCAATTTTCTTAAATTTACTGAGGCTTGATTTGTGACCCAAGATGTGATCTATCCTGGGGAATGTTTCGTGTGCACTTGAGAAGAAAGTGTAATCTGCTGTTTTTGGATGGAATGTCCTATAAATATCAATTAAATCTATCTGGTCTATTGTGTCATTTAAAGCTTCTGTTTACTTATTTATTTTCATTTTGGATGATCTGTCTATTGCTGTAAGTGAGGTGTTAAAGTCCCCCACTATTATTGTGTTACTGTCGATTTCCTCTTTTATAGCTGTTAGCAGTTGCCTTATGTATTGAGGTGCTCCTATGTTGGATGCACATATATTTATAATTGTTATATCTTCTTCTTCTTCTTTTTTTTTTTTTTTTTTGCGGTACGTGGGCCTCTCACTGTTGTGGCCTCTCCCATTGTGGAGCACAGGCTCCGGACGCACAGGCTCAGCAGCCATGGCTCATGGGACCAGCTGCTCCGCGGCATGTGGGATCTTCCCGGACCGGGGCACGAACCCATGTCCCCTGCATCAGCAGGCGGACTCTCAACAACAGCACCACCAGGGAAGCCCTATATCTTCTTCTTGGATTGATCCCTTGATCATTATGTAGTGTCCTTCCTTGTCTCTTGTAACATTCTTCATTTTAAAGTCTATTTTATCTGATATGAGTATTGCTACTCCAGCGTTCTTTTGATTTCCATTTGCATGGAATATCTTTTTCCATCCCCTCACTTTCAGTCTGTATGTGTCCCTAGGTCTGAAGTGGGTCTCTTGTAGACAGCATATATATGGGTCTTGTTTTTGTATCCATTCAGCAAGCCTGTGTCTTTTGGTTGGAGCATTTAATCCATTCATGTTTAAGGTAATTATCAATATGTATTTTCCTATGAACATTTTCTTAATTGTTTTGGGTTTGTTTTTGTAGGTCCTTTTCTTCTCTTGTGTTTCCCACTTAGAGAAGTTCCTTTAGCATTTGTTGTAGAGCTGGTTTGGTGGTGCTGAATTATCTTAGCTTTTGCTTGTCTGTAAAGCTTTTGATTTCTCCATTGAATCTGAATGACATCCTTGCCGGGTAGAGTAATCTTGGTTGTAGGTTCTTCCCTTTCATAATTTTAAGTATATCATGCCACTGCCTTCTGGCTTGTAGAGTTTCTGCTGAGAAATCAGCTGTTAACCTATGGGAGTTCCCTTGTATGTTATTTGTCATTTTTCCCTTGCTGCTTTCAGTAATTTTTTTGTCTTTAATTTTTGCCAGTTTGATTACTATGTGTCTCAGCGTGTTTCTACTCAAGTTTATCCTGTATGGGACTCGCTGTACTTCCTGGACTTTGGTGGCTATCTCCTTTCCCATCATGTCAGCTTCCCTTGTGTCCCATTTGCCACGAAGGTTTCTTTTGGTGTATACACCTCCACGGCCGATACACCAGCAGTCAAGAGCCCGAGCACCACCACAAGCACCGACCACAGCCAGCGCCTGCAGTCTGGGGATGCAATCAGTGTCCCGGCCCCGGTGGGCGCTGCCATCGTCCTCCAGCCGCAGTTGCCGCGGCTCTGGGCCCCGGTCCCCACTGCGGTTAGCTCGGCTCTGGCCTGGGGGCTCCGGACTGGCCGCCGCCTGCATCTGCCAGCATCCCCATGCCGTGATCCCCACTCGTGGCCCCAGCCGCTGCCTGCCAGCCCTCCGCCCAGACTTCTAAGCAAACTATCTTAAAAAGAGCTTATTTGGTCATTTTTTGAGTTAGGGAGAGTTAAAATTGAGGCTTCTATTTGTGCCTTTTTTCACAAATGTCCCACACATGTATCATTCTTTCTCCCCATACCATTCTTTCTTCTCTTTGTCTTTCTTTTTCTCAGGATCCCCCTTTCCTCTTGCACCTTCTTTTCTGTCCCTCTGCTCCATTTTTTTTTTGGTGGTACGTGGGCCTCTCACTGTTGTGGCCTCTCCCGTTGCGGAGCACAGGCTCTGGATGCGCAGGCTCAGTGGCCATGGCTCATGGGCCTAGCCATTCCACGGCATGTGGGATCTTCCCGGACCGGGGCATGAACCCGTGTCCCCTGCATCGGCAGGCAGACTCTCAACCACTGCGCCACCAGGGAAGCCCCCTGTGCTCCATTTTTAATTCCAGTTAAATTGCTTCATCATCCACTTTCTTCCTCTCTTTTTCTCTGGAGCTCTCTCTCACCCTGTTGCATTCTTGAGTTTCCACCTGATCTTGCTGAAAATAGTACAGACAGTTTCCCTACTCCCCATGCCCTCCTGAATTTCTTACCCAGTGGCTGAAAAACAACCCTAGGAGTCAGAGATTCTCAGAATTTGAAGGGGTTTCAAAGATCATCAAGTTTAACTGCTCATTCATGTTTGAATTCATACCTCCTTCCTGATATATTTGACAAATAACCTTTCTTTCACAAGATTTTTTGTTTTTTAATATCTGTGTGTAAGGCATGTGCTCAGCCTTTGCTTGAACACTCCAAGTTAGAGGGCTCATTCCTTAATGAGGCAGCCCATTTTGCCTTTGGATAGCTCTGATGGGAAAGAAGTTTTTCCTTCTCTTGAGCTAGAATCTTTTCTAACTCTGACACGTGGGTTTAAGTCTATCCCTTAAGTCACATGGAACAATATGACAGTTCTTCAATATTTGAAGTTAATCTTCATATTTACTCTGGATTTTCCTCTTCTCCAGACTAAATATCTCTAGTTCTTTGAACTATTCCTCAAATAATGTCTTTTTAGCTTTGCAGTTATCCTCTTTTGAAGTTTTTTTTTTTGTTTGTTTGTCTATATTTTACTTGAAGAGTGATGCATTCTGAATGAATGCACCAGAGCAGGGGGAACTATTAACTTGCTCATTAGATCAGCACTGTCCAATAGAACCTAATGTTATGGTCGAAATGTTCTGTATCTGCGATGTCCAATATGGTAGTCACCAGCCACATGTAGTTGTTGGGCATCTGAACTGTGACTAATGAGAATGAGGAAGTTTTAATTTTTAATTTAATTTAACTAATTTATTTTTTGGCTGCGTTGGGTCTTTGCTGCTGCACGTGGGTTTTCTTCAGCTGCGGTGAGCGGGGACTACTCTTCGCTGCGGTGTGTGGGCTTCTAATTGTGGTGACTTCTCTTGTTGCTGAGCACGGGCTCTAGGCACGTGGGCTTCAGTAGTTGCAGCACGTGGGCTCAGTAGTTGTGGCACACGGGCTTAGTTGCTCCGTGGCAGGGGGGATCTTCCCGGACCAGGGCTCCAACCCGTGTCCCCTGCATTGGCAGGCGGATTCTTAACCACTGTGCCACCAGGGAAGTCCGGAAGTTTTAATTTTATTTAACTTTAATTATTTTAAACTTAAATAGCTGCATGTGGCTAGTGGCTATCACATTGAACATCACAATTCTAGATATTATAACTCTTAAAATATAGAATAATTTTGCATTGTTTCAGAGTAGCCATAGATTCATTTTGAGGGTTCTTTTCTTTACTGAAAACCTTCACTTCTTTTAACCGATGCTGAGCCAATCTATCGTCATTGGTCATATAAGTATACCTGCTGTATAATGGGAGAAAGCCATTTTGTGTTAACCAGGGAAAGGCTGTTCTCTGCTATTTTTGATTCTGACTTGTGACTATCTATGAATTCTGAGTCAAGCTCAGTCTTCTCTGCTGATTGTCCTTCCTGGTGTCCAGAATGCATTCCTGGAGTCTGGAATCCAGTGTCTGAGCTGATTTTCTATGGACCTTCTGCTTATTCTCATATTGTATTTGTCAATTTTTTTTTCTATAAGAATATACAAAACACCTACCAGGTGCCAGGCAGGAGCTGCATTGCGTTCTGAGCAGAGAGAGATAAATAAGACAATTCTTTCTCCAGGATTCACATGTCTCTGGTTCTAACCTGCCAGTTTTGCAGTTCTGCTTCCTATCCTTGACTCCTTATCTCAAGTTCTGTATCTTGGTCTTAAATCATTGTTTGGAAGTGGGATGGGCTGGGAAGATGGGTGGGGAGAAGAAAGAAGAACTACGAGAAGTATTGTGGTACTCTAGGGAAAAACAGATCAAACTTCCTAGAGTCTGCACATTCTTTTTCTAGGAAGAGATAAGCAAAAACCTCCCAGTCATAAGCTTTTCATGGCTGGTAGTCAATTTGTCTGTCTTCTCTAACAATTTCCTCCTCCTTGATATCTCCACAGCCTTCTTCTTCGTGTTCAAAAGTATGGCCTGTGGAAAAACCAACAACAAAAAGAGGCTCTGGATTTTGTTTCTTTATTTGTTTTCCTGACTCCTTTAAATAACTGTATATAAGATAGTGCCCATCTTGTCAGGGATTATTGCTTGAAAAATATACGCCCTTTAAAGACCCCCTCATGCAGGATAGGCAAAGGGGAGTAGAGCAAAGAGATGGAATGGCCTTAGGGCAAGAGGGCAGAGGTAGCTATTGCTTGAGGGTAAACAGGTGCTGTCTTGCTTCTCTGAAGTCCATCACAACTAGCTTTGGGACATGGGCTCCCCATCAACAGTGCCAAATTGCCCCAAACAGCTTTTGATCAACCAGAGTTAGTCATGGACCAGTTCTCTGCAGGATCCTCCCTACATCCCATCTTTCCTCATAGAAAAGAACTACCCTTTATTTTAATTTCCTGAGGACAGACTCTCAGATGACATTTCCTAGGGGTTGGCAAACTAATCCAAAGAAAAAATCCCCACAAGCATAAGACTAGGGGGGGAATAGACACCTATAAGGGGAAATAGATACCTATGCATCTCCCCCCCCCCCCGCAAGGGTCTCTCTTCTGGGGTCCCTGGTATGTTAGGTTTTGGGAAAAGAGCTTGCAGGGGCCCCTGTTGCAGCCACAACAATGGGGGGCATCCAGGGAAGATGGGAGAGAGGAGGACACTTCCTCCCCTCTCTGATAGAAGACTGATATCTTGCTCCTAAAATAGAGATAGGCAATATTATATCTCTATACAAGAAGACAGGAGGGCTTCCCTGGTGGCACAGTGGTTGAGAGTCCACCTGCCGCTGCAGGGGACACGGGTTCGTGCCCCGGTCCGGGAAGATGCCACATGCCGCGGAGCGGCTGGGCCCGTGAGCCATGGCCGCTGAGCCTGCACGTCCGGAGCCTGTGCAACGGGAGAGGCCCCAGCAGTGAGAGGCCCGCGTACCGCAAAAAAAAAACCTAATTCTTTCTTTTTTAATTCTGGCCACGCCGCACGGCTTGCAGGATCTCAGTTCCCCAACCAGGGACTGAACCCGGGCCACAGCAGTGAAAGCACCAAATCCTAACCACTAGACCACCAGGGAACACCCAAAAACCTATTTCAACGAGACATCAACAACTGGCAACTGCTTACTGACAGCCAAGTAAGACCAAGAAACAGGGACCCTAATCTTTCAGACCTCTTTTCTAATGCCAGGATTCTCGGTATAGTACTCAATCAATTTCTAACGCTTGAATTAACCAAACATAAAGAACACTGGATTAGCAGAATGTTACCTAGCCAATGCAATATGATCAAGCATTAAAAACCTAGCTTCTGAAGTCACATAAACCTGAGGTTGAACCCTGGCTCCACCACTTACTTAATCTCTATAAGCCTGAGTTTCCACATTGGAAAAGAAAGATTAAATAAAGCCTATCTCGGGACTTCCCTGGTGGTCCAGTGGGTAAGACTCCATGCTCCCAATGCAGGCGGCCCGGGTTCAATCTCTGGCCGGGGAACTAGATCCCACATGCATGCCGCAACTAAAGATCCCGCATGCCACAACGAAGACCCGGCACAGCCAAATTACATAAATAAATTAAATAAATAATAAATAAAAGCTCAACAGATAAGTTTCTTTAAAAATAAATAAAGCCTATCTCATGGAGTTGCAGTAAGGTTTAAAATAGGAGTGCATGTAAAGTGCTTAGCACTCGGCCTGGCACATGTGAAGTTCTCGAGAAATATGAACCATCATTTGGAAGCCTAGGTTCCCATTCCAACACCACCTCCCTGTGTACCCTTGGGCTTATAATTATAAAGAAGCTAATGAACACGTGGAGACTGCCCTCTAATGCCGGAATTATCAATCATGAATAACGTAATAGGAAATGGACCGAGGGCTTCCCCGGTGGCGCAGTGGTTGAGAATCTGCCTGCCAATGCAGGGGACACGGGTTCGAGCCCTGGTCTGGGAAGATCCCACATGCCGCGGAGCAACTAAGCCCTTGCGCCACATCTACTGAGCCTGTGCGTCTGGAGCCCGTGCTCCGCAACGAGAGGCCGCGATAGTGAGAGGCCCGCACACTGCAAAAAAAAAGACAGGAGAAGTAATAGGAGGTTCTGAGGGAAGGCCATGACGAGGATCAGGAGACCTGGAGCCTTGTCACTGTCATGCTGTAAATGTGTGTGTCTTTGTGGAATAGTTAGCCATTTCCTTTTTCCCAGACTCAGTTTCTTCATTTGTAAGGTGGGAGCATTGGATAGGATCAGTGTTTTTCAAACCTCAAACCAAAATTCATTAGTAGGTTGTAAAATCAGTTTAGAGTTTTTACCAGCAGGTTGGGTTTTTTTCAATGAAATAAAATAGATCAGAATGTGCTATTGTACTCAGAATGTGCTGTATCATAAAAAATTGTTTTGTTAAACTTTTGTTCCAGTTTGTGTGTGTGTCCATGAGTGTGTGTGTATGTACTGGGTTGAGACATCAAATGTGTTTCTAACTGTGGATCACAGTAAAAATATTTTTAAAATTCACGATTCCTGAAGTTCCCTCTGCCTGGTGTTTTAGGTTTCCCTGTGTCTGCAGAAGGCACTCCACAGGGATTTACTTCCATGGTGATTTGGGAGAACAAGTTTCCATGACACCATCCCACACCTTCAACCCAAGCAGCCAGTCTTTGTACCGAGCCCAAGAAGAGCACAGCCACTCAGAAAGTGAGGAGGGGCTGAGGTGTAACCGTGAGCCACGTTGTTACACAACGGATTCCATGACATCATGTGGACACAATTTCTCACACATCGTACACTCTTTGGTTTTGCTGTGATGCTTTAGAAGAGACTCTTGCTTTAAGCAGGAAGTTGAACAAAGTAATAAGATCCCTTCTCTAGAGGTAATATCGTATGATTCCAAGAATACAAAATTTCAAGGAATATTTACAACTAAGGACATTCTTCCAGCAACAGTAATGCCACAGCCCCTCCACAGGGAGGCACAGGTCACAGACAGCTTCTGGTCATTATCCTACTTCATCTCCTCAACAGTCTTAGGGCCTTGTGTTGGCAGCTTGTGAAGAGTCAAGCCAGGACTTGAGTTCAAATCTCCTTCCTCCAAAATCCTCTTAAATTCCATTGTACCACAGGGAAAGGGACTCTTATCACCAAATTTAAATTATCAATATGTTTTCCCTTGTCATGACAGTAAATTTAATTCCATTTAGTATGCTTCAACAGTAGCAGGGTGCCAATGGTAGGACGCTGCAGTTGACAGATCTGTGTTGGGCATGCTTTGGGGACACTTGGTGTAGATGGTCAAAGCATGGGGAACCACAGGCCCCCAATAGGACACACTCCTACAATTCGGGATAGGGTTGCACAGTGTTACCCTCTGCAAATGAAGCTGATTAAGTATCTAATCCACAGTTCTCGTTCCAGAATATTTGCGAAGAAAATGCTGCTAAAGAATGGGTTTCCCCAAACCTCTTTAGTGATACTAAAATATATCTGAGGTAAACTGTAGTATGACTGAGGTAGCCCTGTCAGTATGGAGTGTGGGGTGGATGGATTGGGGTTAGAGGCCGAGGAATTGTGTTTGGGTTTCAAACACTGACCTGCGGGCTTCCCTAGTGGCACAGTGGTTAAGAATCCACCTGCCAATGCAGGGGACACAGGTTCGAGCCCTGGTCCGGTAAGAACCTACAGCCTGCAGAGCAACTAAGCCCATGTGCCACAATACTGAACCTGAGCTCAAGAGGCTGCAAGCCACAACTGCTGAGCCCGCGGGCCACAACTACTGAAGTCCGTGCGCCTAGAGCCTGTGCTCTGCAACAAGAGAAGCCACCGCAATGAGAAGCCCATGCACCGCAACGAAGAGTAGCCCCCACTTGCCGCAACTAGAGAAAGCCAGCGCACAGCTATGAAGACCCAACTCAGACAAAATTGAATAAATAAATAAATTAATTAAAACAAAACAAAAACAAAAAAAACTGACCTGCAGTTAGGCAAGTGACTGGGCCAAGGTCACACAGATGGTGAAGTGACAAAGCTCATCTTCTGATTCCAAGTGCTCTTGCCACCATAGCCTGTGTCTTCTGTTGGAGGGTGTCAGCATAGCACAGTTTGGAGACATCTTCTCTGAAGATTATTCAACCTTCTTAACCTGGTTTTGGATCCCCTAATAGGGGTTTGAGAAGACTTATTGAACAATCAACAGTATAAAAACTAATGCACAGTGTTTGCTTTTAAAGACATTTTATATAAAAATAAAATATGTGAAGGGAGAAGTCATTGCATTAGAAGTTGTTTGCATTAGAAAAAAAATGTTGAAGTTACTTTCAATTAGGAATGTAAAATGGGTAAATGTGTACACATAGTTAAAACTTATCCATTTAAGATGTAGGATTGGATCTAACAAGCTATAACATGATAAGGGGTTTCTTTTTTTTATTAGGCTGGTGTTCATTATCTTAATGTAGTCGATAATGCTTTACCGTCAAAGTTAGACCAAAGTAAAAATAAAAACAATTGTTTTTTACTGTATTAGCAACAACCAGTTAGAAGTTCTCATGGAAAAAAATTCATTCACAAAAGCAGTGACAACGACATCAACAGCAACAACAACATGAAAGTGAAATGTCTGAAAATAATCCTAATGAGAAATGCATGGAACTTATATGAGAAACATTAGTAAACATCACTAAGAAAAAAACAGCAATTTCCCTGTTGGGAAAAGTGGAGAATGACTATCAAGAGACCATTTATAAAAAAGGACATTCAGATGATTAATAAATATATTTGTCACTTATAGCTAAAGATTTGAAAAATAAACTAATAATGAAATTTCATTTTAATCCTAAATTGGCAGGATTTAAAAATAATCATATTATTCCATACTTCCTGAGGGGCACTAACATGGCATTCTCATATAGTGTTGGTGGGGTTATAAACTGACAAAGTTGCTTTAAAATTTATCAACGTGTTTAGTTTCTTAAAATATGCATGTGCTTTTCACCAGTAATCTCACATCTAGAAATTTATTTTAAAAAATTATCACAGGGCTTCCCCGGTGGCACAGTAGTTGAGAGTCCGCCTGACGATGCAGGGGACACGGGTTCGTGCCCCAGTCCGGGAGGATCCCACATGCCGCGGCGCGGCTGGGCCCGTGAGCCATGGCTTCTGAGCCTGCGCATCCGCAGCCCGTGCTCCGCAACAGGAGAGGCCACGACAGTGAGAGGCCCGAGTACTGCAAAAAAAAAAAAAAAAAAAAAAAAATCACAGATGCTGATAAATATTTGTGTGTAAGGATGTTTATTACAGTATTATTTATAATCGTGAAAAACCGGAAATAAATTATATGTGCAGTGATAGGAAATGGTTAAATCAGTTATGGTCCATCTCTATAGTTGAAGCCTATATAGCCACTAAACATGTTTTAGAAGAATATTTAATAACATGGGAAGTTATTTATGATACAATGGCTTAAGTGAAAAGAATGCAGTGTACAAAATTTTGCTTAGTTATGTATATTAGTTTACTAGGGCTGCCATAACAAAATATTGCAGACTGGCTGGCTCAAACAATAGAAATTTATCTCTCACAGATCTGGAGGATAGAAGTCCAAGATCAAGGTGTCAGCAGGTTTGTTTGTTTTCTTCTGAGGCCTCTCTCCTTGGCTTGCAGATGGCTGCCTTCCTCCTGTGGCCTCACGTGGTTTTCCCTTGTGTCTCTCTCTTTCTGTGTCATAATATCCTCTTCTTATAAGGACACCAGTCAGCTTGGATTAGGGCCCACTCTAATGGCCTCATTCTAACTTATTTTAACTTAATTACCTTTATTATAGGCCCTATCTCCAGACACAGTCACATCCTAAGGTACTGGGGATTAAGGCTTCAATATGATTTTTTGCCTGGGTGGGGGGAGGGTACACAGTCCACAATACCGTGATTCTGATTTTATTTAAAAATGTAAAGAAAAAAAAAAGACTGGAAGGAAACATAGTAGATTTGTAGCTTTGTGAGCAGTCCTGAAGACTCATAACATGTGGTAACTGGTAAATAACTTTGCTGATGTACAAATCTAAGTCACATGGACCTTTGAAGATGGCCTGCGGCAAAGTCTACTGGGCATCCTCATCTCATTGGGCTTCTTTATGTTTCATTCATCATCTTGGATGTAGCAATTTTCATTAAGGGTTAAAAGACTCGTAATTTTTTTTACGATGCCATACCATAGTTTATAGGGGAAATATGCAATAATGGTAGTTACAAAACTGATGCTCTATCTTCCATGAATACATAAATAATTAAAAACTATTAAATGTTAAGAGAGGTTATATGAGTGGTGTAATAATAAATTTTAAAATGTTTATTATTTTTTATGGTATCTACTATAGCGAGCATGTATTACTTTTATAATTGGGAAATAAATTCATGTTGTTTAAAAAATACTGACGATTTTCCACCTGAAAATATGGGATGAAGTTGATGTGATCAATTTCATGCTGTGTGATTCTTAAAAAAATTTTTTAAAATTCAATTCAATTTGGTTCAACAACTATTTGTTGTTCACTTACACTGTGCGTGGTGCTATGGTTCAAAGCTCCATGAGACATCATCTGACCGTCTGAAAATTCTTACTCTAGTTAAGGAGACTGAAAACCACTCTGCTGACTGTGAAAAGTGTTATAAATAAAATATGGAAGCCTGGAGGGAGAATTGATAAAGGTGACTTCCTTTTAGAGTTAAGCCTTGAAGATAGAGTGAGAATTCACCATTCAAAAGAGGGGAAAGAAGGTCAGGCAAGGAGGTGTTTATTCCCCCCTTATTTATGTACTTAATCATTTACTTATATCAATATTGACTCATGGATATCTATTTTATATTTTGTGTTATAATCCATACCATTTTTTTTGGATGTGCTTTCTTTGCTCAATGAAATGTTGTGACTTCCAAAGTCAACAGAGGTGAACATCATAACTTTTAGTGGTTATATAGTACGTATTTAATCAATTCTCTACTGATGCACACTTTTGCTTCCACTTTTTATTTCCAGCAGTGCTGGAATAACATCCTTGTACATTCATTTTTGTGCACTTGGGCGACTGTTCTTTAGTTTACCATTCTAATCCCATCCCTAAGACATATACTTGAGCTTTGTTCCCTGTTCCTCAAGTACACCCTGCTTTCCCTTAGCTTCTGCTATTTACCTAGAAGGCTCTTCCCCTATCTTTGTCCACTGAAGTTCCCTGTATGATTCAGGGTTCAGCTCAAAGGCTATTTGCTGTATAAGTTCTTCTCTAGCGTTTTGAAGAGAATTTAATGGTTCCATCCCACTTCTCTTTGTTGTATATGTGTTGTAACACTTATTATCCGACACTCCTATCCCAGGACTTCTCTCTACTAGATTTTGAACAGATAGAGGCAGAAATGTGATCAATCACACTCATTTGTGTGCTCCATCATAAAGTAACTAGCATATTTTGACTTCGAAGTGAAGAATTTGAGTAACTGAGAAATTAAGAATTGTGCTCAAGGGACTTTCCTGGTGGTCCAGTGGGTAAGAATCCATGCTCCCAATGCAGGGGGCCCAGGTTTTATCCCCGGTCTGGGAACTAGATCCCCCATGCATGCAGCAACTAAGACCCCGTGCAGCCAAAAAAAAAAAAAAAAAAAAAAATTGTGCTCAATGTTGCACAGCTAGTTACTCTTCATTTCTTTTACATACATTGTTGCTCCATGCTTCAGGGAGACGGAAGAGTCGAATACAGGTGCTAGTGTTTGTTTAAAGTACAAACAACTGTGCTGTAGTTTAGTGTTTTTCAGCTGTCTGTCAAAAATGTTTGTTATTTGAAGACTGGTATAACAGTCTTCCAAAATGAGCCTGTTCATTAGGCCAAGTATTCACAGGAAATTGCATATGAATGCAGGAGAAATTAAACAAGGCCTCTAATCTTTCCGACTTCCTTTTTAAGTCAGCAGGTGGCATAACGTATGTTATGTATTAGAATTAGTAATAAGAGGTGAATGCCAAAAAACAAAACAAAAAGAAAACAAAGAGACAATGTTAGTTTAGTCGTGAGGCTGTCAGTGAGCTGAGGCTAAAGAAGGTCCCGCACTGTGGTCCTGATGATCCACCCAGCGTGCACCTAGGAGGAGACGCGCCCCTTCCGTTAACACTTTGTGGCGGGGTGACCTACACATCTGTGACCCCCGCCGGGTAGGAGGAGGCCCCGCTGCAAACGCGCGCGCAGATACAGCCACCCGCAGGCACCTGGCTCCGCGCGCCGCGGGAGGGGGGTGGGCCGGGGCAGGTCCCACCGCCGACCACGCCCCCAGGAGGTGGGGCGGGGGGGCGGGCGTCTTTAAGACCGGGCTGCCCAGCCGCCTGCTCAGTCAGGGTGCGGGGCTGTGGACCAGAAGGCTTGAGTCTTAGTCCTGCGCCGCCTGCCCACGGGGGCCTCCACCACCCTCACCTCGGCCTCACTAGCCCGCCAACCCAACTCGGCGGCTCCTCCGCGAGCCTGCCGGGAACTCGCGCCCCTCGCGCTCCCCGGCCCCCGAGGGGGCCGCCTCGGGCCATGGTGCCCTCCCAGGAGGAGCCCGCCGCCGCGCGGGGGCCGAGCGAGGCGCAGCCGCCCGGCCCTGCGCCCCCAGGGGCCGCTCCGCTGCCCGGCCCGGGACCCTTGGATGGCCCGGAGGCGGCGGGGGCCGAGAAGGTGGAGGTAGAGCTGGCGGGGCCGGCGGGGCCGGCGGGCGCTGAGCCCCTTGAGCCCCCTGAGGGCGGCTGGGGTTGGCTGGTGATGCTGGCGGCTATGTGGTGCAACGGGTCGGTGTTCGGCATCCAGAACGCCTGCGGGGTGCTCTTCGTGTCCATGCTGAAGACCTTCGGGTCCAAGGACGATGACAAGATGGTCTTCAAGACAGGTGAGGCACAGCACCCGCCGCGGCCATCCCCGAGGGGGCTGGCGCGGGGACCCCCGGGCATCCCGCGTGCGGAGCGAGCGTCGGCGCCGCCTAGTGCGCCTCTGTGGGTCCGTGTGTGCGGAGGTTGTGAGGGGTGGGTCTGTCCAGTTGCAAAAGCAGCCTGCTCGGTGCGCCTGTCTTTGTGTTGAATCCAGATGTAGGCACCGTATTTGGAAACAAGTCGCAAAACTTATTTGCCTAGATCTTCCTGCTTTCCTCTCTGCAGAATAGGGGCTAAGAGTCTGCGGTAGACTTTCTCTGAATTTTTGAAAACAAACAGACCCTTCCAAACCCTATTACACCGCTCCGTCATTTTTACGGTCTCTTTCGTGACCGTGACGGTTGGGTTTTTGTTCATCTGCTCCCGGCGCTGCAGAGGGCTGTTTGTGTTGCGGGGAGGCAGCGTTGGCGAGATGAAAGATATGTATTCCAAGGTCACGGGAGTTCGGAAGGGGGCCCTGAAGGAACCACGGTTTCGTGGCGTTTTTTTTTTTTTTGCGGTGGGGGGAAGGGGTTGTCACTCTGCTAAATATAGGAGACAGCCAGATCAGGGACTGGGAAGAGGGAGGTGAAGGGTTGCCCTTTCCTAGTGTGTTCTTTGTCATATTTAATCATATACCAAATTAGATGAAAAAGGTGCAGACTCAAAATTTTTTTTCTGTGTAGAGAGTTGGTTATTACCTGATCTACCAAATCCAAGACCTTCTGTATAATGCCTTTACATACATTATTTCATGTCATCCTGCAAGGCGGGCGTTGTCAACCCCATTTAGGTGAGAAAAGTGAAGCTTGTTGAAATAAAGTGTCCTAATGAGCCCAGAATGGAGATAAGACACACATCTTATGACTTAAAGGGCCAAGTGATTTCCATTACTAAATCAGGCTCCCTCTTTGCCATTTGGGCAACTATATGGTTAATGGTCTTTTTTTTTTTTTTAACTTTAATTTTCGTTTATTTTTAGAGTTTTCCTTAGGTCTTTAGTGTGCATACAAAAAATACGTAAGACTCGTAACAAATTCTAAGAGAGAGGTAATGTTGGGAGTTTTAAAGCCTTATATATAAAGAGTATTATACTATATGTATCATTATTCATCTTTTCTTCTACTCTGCATTGTTTGCAGTTTATCCCCATAATACCTCAATTTGAGCTGGTAGCTTAAATTCTTTACGTTTTAACTCATAGTTTTCGATTGTATGAATATATTATACTTTATATGCATTTTTCCTTTAATAAACATTTAGGTTACTTCCAAATTTACTATAGACAATGCTGCCATGCATATTCTTGTACATTGGCTCCTTGCGCATGTGAATCAGGTACCATATTTAACCTGGAATTTCTGTTCCTTAAATAGCTTTTAAAGCTGTTGTGTTCTGCAGGTCACAGGATACAAAAGTGTTCAAAATGTAATATGATGTACCTGCTTGGAAGGCAACTATTGTACAGTTTATCAGGATAGATATGCATATGTAGTAGTAAACAAAAATTATTTTGTGTCTTTTCTCTATGAGTATCGGGTATCTGGGAGGGAAAAGCCCAAGGACGCAGAATTCACAGAGTCAACATTTTAAGACTAGGTCCTTCAGCATTTAGCATATTCTTGCCTGGGATTACAGATGTTTATTGAAGTCAAAACACCAAAACAAAACAGTCTTTTGTTTACCACTGGTTTTGCAAACCCAGGTGAGTAGATCCATTGGTATCTGTGGAGTGTCTTATTTTTTCTCCTTCCTAACTTTTTTTGAGAGAGAGTGAGCAACTGCTGGAGAGAGACCATAGCTTTACCAGGGATCAGAGTTTTGCAGTGTCGAAGCCTCTGTACCTCTACCGTCCCCAAGGTTCCCATTGCTACAACAGGCCAATTCTGGGTAGCTGAAGGGGAGGGAGGCCACAGGGACCTGCTCTCTTGAACTTTTTGAAACTCTCTATTTTCAGTTTTGTTGAATGTCTTTCTCCATTTACTCATTTAAATCCTTGATGGCTTTCAGCCGTGTTTGTGTGTGGGGGGGGTGTGTACCACACAAACAAGTATACAGGGGTGCCAGCTAAATACTGAAGATCTTTGTGCTCGTCTGCATGACTGCCATGTGTGGTTGGTTGTGCCCTTGCACAAAGGTACACAATTCAGGGTCAGTGTTGACTGGAAACCAGCCTGTGCTCTGGGTGCCTTTTATCTAATTCCTGCAGAGGGGCCCTGTGCACTTGTAATGGCCCTGTGTAACACCCCAGCTAGATGGCACAAAAGCCTGTACTTGTACTTGGTCGATATGTGAAACATGTACAGCAGATAAACTTTAAGGTCTGAGGTCACCTCATCGGTGAAAAAATGGTGACAGGATAGTCTTTTAGCCAGTTAATGTTGAGATCCACCCCCCTTCTGTCTCTCTCTCCTTTCTTTGCTCCCTTCTTCCTTCCTCTCATTCTCTCTCTCCCCACTTTCTCTTTCCCTCCCTCCCTCTATCTCTCTCACACTCACTCACACACACGCACACACACACGTGTTTCATATAAAGTCTCATCTACAGTAGGCCCTGAAGTGTTTGAGAACACCTGCTTTGAAGTTTGACTCTTCAGCCTTTTTTATTTGGATATTCTAATGCTGAGTCATCTGTGATCAAACGTATGCTAACTTCAAGTACAACGTAAAACATATCTGGAACTGTTTAAGGCTTTTATTTTTTCAAAGTTTCGAAGTCTGGAACAGAGAGACTAGAGCCCGTGCATTCCATATCCTCTCCCTCCTTTTCTCTTTCATTTTTTAAAAATTAATTAATTTATTTATTTTTGGCTGTGTTGGGTCTTCGTTTCTGTACGAGGGCTTTCTCTAGTTGCGGCAAGCGGGGGCCGCTCTTCATCGCGGTGCGCGGGCCTCTCACTATCGTGGCCTCTCGTTGCGGAGCACGGGCTCCAGACGCGCAGGCTCAGTAGATGTGGCGCAAGGGCTTAGTTGCTCCGCGGCATGTGGGATCTTCCCAGACCAGGGCTCGAACCCGTGTCCCCTGCATTTGGCAGGCAGATTCTCAACCACTGCGCCACCGGGGAAGCCCTCGGTCCATTTTCTATTACGTTATTCATGATTGATAATTCCGGCATTAGAGGGCAGTCTCCACGTGTTCATTAGCTTCTTTATAATTATAAGCCCAAGGGTACACAGGGAGGTGGTGTTGGAATGGGAACCTAGGCTTCCAAATGATGGTTCATATTTCTCGAGAACTTCACATGTGCCAGGCCGAGTGCTAAGCACTTTACATGCACTCCTATTTTAAACCTTACTGCAACTCCATGAGATAGGCTTTATTTATTTTTAAAGAAACTTATCTGTTGAGCTTTTATTTATTATTTATTTAATTTATTTATGTAATTTGGCTGTGCCGGGTCTTCGTTGTGGCATGCGGGATCTTTAGTTGCGGCATGCATGTGGGATCTAGTTCCCCGGCCAGAGATTGAACCCGGGCCGCCTGCATTGGGAGCATGGAGTCTTACCCACTGGACCACCAGGGAAGTCCCGAGATAGGCTTTATTTAATCTTTCTTTTCCAATGTGGAAACTCAGGCTTATAGAGATTAAGTAAGTGGTGGAGCCAGGGTTCAACCTCAGGTTTATGTGACTTCAGAAGCTAGGTTTTTAATGCTTGATCATATTGCATTGGCTAGGTAACATTCTGCTAATCCAGTGTTCTTTATGTTTGGTTAATTCAAGCGTTAGAAATTGATTGAGTACTATACCGAGAATCCTGGCATTAGAAAAGAGGTCTGAAAGATTAGGGTCCCTGTTTCTTGGTCTTACTTGGCTGTCAGTAAGCAGTTGCCAGTTGTTGATGTCTCGTTGAAATAGGTTTTTGGGTGTTCCCTGGTGGTCTAGTGGTTAGGATTTGGTGCTTTCACTGCTGTGGCCCGGGTTCAGTCCCTGGTTGGGGAACTGAGATCCTGCAAGCCGTGCGGCGTGGCCAGAATTAAAAAAGAAAGAATTAGGTTTTTTTTTTGCGGTACGCGGGCCTCTCACTGCTGGGGCCTCTCCCGTTGCACAGGCTCCGGACGCGCAGGCTCAGCGGCCATGGCTCACGGGCCCAGCCGCTCCGCGGCATGTGGGATCTTCCCGGACTGGGGCACGAACCCGTGTCCCCTGCATTGGCAGGCGGACTCTCAACCACTGCGCCACCAGGGAAGCCCAGAAAGAATTAGGTTTTTGAAGTATAGGGAGATGTTCACGGAGAAGCAAGATAATTTCACATGGCATTCAAGAAGAAGTCTGGGGTTTCCTTTGAAGAACCAGGCTCCTTTAGACTGATCCATACCAGGACAGTACTTCCAGGCAGAACTGAAGAGGAACCTTCCTCAGGCTTTACTTTTTCTCTTCAGGGCTCTCTTACCTCTTTCTGTGTCACTGATGATCCACCCAAAATTTCTCAGGAAAAGGGCGTGGAGAAATGCATTCACACTAAGGTATAAGCGAGTTTACACATCTTAATGTTACTCCTTATTCATTCTACAAATGTTTACCAAGTATCTGACACCCTCTGTGCTGGGCACTGGAGGTGGTAATAGAGAGAGGAAGTCAGCTGTTCCCAAGGAGAACAGCTGATTCCCTTTTGATCTGCTGTGGGATACAAATAAGTAAACAGAGTACTTCTCTCTGCAGTATACCAGGACTCAGTCTTAATGTAAGAGGCTGAAATTCTAAGGAAATTCCCACCAACGGTGGAGGCTGGGAAAGGCATTGGATGGCCTCTTTCTCTGTGGCAATAAATCTCACTTGGTGAAATTAAGACTTTGGAAAGGGGAAGAAAGCCGAACTCCGATTTAGGCAGTAGATCCAATTAAAAATGTTGAGTGCATCACAGCCCTATTACGTTATTCTGGCTGCTGTTGACATGGCACTCAGAGATATGCCTTGCACATACTGCTGTGTTAGAAAGGTCCATCAGAGGGAGCAAGCTGAGCTTGAGTTGTCTCTTTTCAGTTAAGTTTTATCTGTTCATATGTACGTGCTTCTTGCCCGGATAGGGGGAAGTCAGACACTTTTGGGAAAACTAAAACAGATACTACAATTAACTGGAACATTGTTTTCCCTTAGAAATTGCAACTTTGCTTTAACTTTGGTTATTGGAAAACCTATTTTTAGTTCCTTCATGGAACTGAGAAAGATTCTAGGGTTCTTTTAGCTTCCTGACACAGTGCTGTGGATATTCTCTGGGATCTTACTAGGGTATTAGTCTAGTTTACTTATCTACTTTCTTCCTGGAAAAAGAAAAAAATATTTTAGTGGTATATTGACGTTTAAAAACTAACTATTTAAAACAAGTATGTTTTCAGAATCAGTATTTAGGGTCATTAGTGATATTCTTTTGAAGAAATTATGTCTTTGTGGTCCAGAGGCTTGGTCAAGAAGACCCCTACTTCTTTTATTAATTCCCAAAATGTGTTCTTTAATAGCCTTTCTTTAAAGAAGAGGCCTGTGGTTAAATAAGTTTGAGAAACACTGCACATTATCTTCCTCTTTTGGATATTTTCAAGTATAAATCAAGGTATTAAAAATTCAATTCAGTTTTAAAGGAAAGTAAGCAATCAAAAAGGTCCAAAAAGGGACGCTCTTTGGTTATAATCATTAACGCAACTCTGCCTTCCCTGTGTGGAGGTAGATTGCTCTTCAGATAGTTATAATCACAAAGGAGGAGTTTTAGTAGCATTTAGGGATGAATGCATCGTGCAACACCTCTCAACGTGGTCTTACTAGCACCTCTGAAAGTTTAAGTCAGTTAGCTCTTCCTGAAGGTTTTTTTTTAAAAAAAGCTTTTGCATTTACATACTGATATTATGCTGATATATACATACTGCAATTGTATGCTACACCTGAACTTACAGGAGGTTTTGGCTATAGCTCAGAACTGAACTGCTATGTCTGGTTTTTATGGAGAGGGCTTTATTTTTGGTGGGGAAAGCTGTCTGCATAGCTAACCATTTCTATGTCATAGGAAAGTTTTTGGTAATGGTGTTTTCTTAAGATGGTTTCAGTGAACGAATGATCTGATTCGTGGTCCTATACTATATACATGTTTCACTATAAGGAAAATACCTGACTCTTATTTGCACTCAAAGAGAGGTTGAAAAGCCAAGAGAACTCACTTATGGCAGCTGTTACGATGCTTGAATTTCCTTCATTCTCTTCCGTCTTAAAACATCCAACCTTATATTCCATGTGAATTCATCTAAACTGCCTGTTAAAATAAGTTATTAGACCACAAAAATTGTTCCGGGATTTTGGAATAATAAAGACATGAGCATGGTGTGAGCATTTCATACTCTGTTTCCAGAATGTTTCTGAGTTCAGAGCAAGACTGAAAAGTGTAAATAGTGTGTAGTGAATTCTGATTAAGTACAACAATATGAGTATTTCTGTCGTGTTTTATCATAGAATTTTTATCAATAGAATTAACAGTCTAAAGAACCAACTCAACCAAAAATAAAAGTGTATGAATTATTTCAGGAGAGGTTTTGAGGTGTCTTTTAGAATAAATTGTACTCTGTGCTCTTGATGTGATTTGTTGTATCATTTTTATATGGGTCCTTGTTTTTTTTTTTTTTTGCGGTACGCGGGCCTCTCACTGCTGGGGCCTCTTCCGTTGTGGAGCACAGGCTCCAGACGCGCAGGCTCAGCGGCCATGGCTCACGGGCCCAGCTGCTCCGTGGCATGTGGGATCCTCCCGGACCGGGGCACGAACCCGTGTCCGCTACATCGGCAGGCAGACTCTCAACCACTGCGCCACCAGGGAAGCCCTATGGGTCCTCGTTGGATCCATGTTGCAGTTCCGTGAGGCTTGGTCCCAGGCCATGTGCTTGCTTCACTTTTCTTGCCTTCCCTGGGTGTCTTATATGCCCTGTGGCTCCAGCCACTATCTTGGGCTGTTATTTCCAAATTTCTTCTTTGTGTTCAAGACCCATATTACCTATTTCTAGAAAATTCCATTTGGATGCACAGGTACATCATACTTAGCTAAAATGAACTCATTTCTTAGCCACCCCACTTAGTGTTCACCTGCCACCAAAAACAACAGCCCACCTGTGGATAGGCGTAACCTTCCTTCTGAATTCTCTCAGTGCATAACACCTCTGATGGCTCATGTCAGAAACCTGGAATCCATCTTAATTTCTTATTTCTCCTCTTTCCTTTCCTATTTCATTAAATTAGACAGTCCTTTTGTGTTTACCTCCTTAATGCCTCATAAGTCAATCCCTGTCTTTTCCTTTAGTGCTGTGCCTTAATTCATGCCTTCATTACTTTTGGCCTCAATTATTGCCATAACCCATTAACTGGTCTACCTGTCCTCAGTTATACAAGTGAGTGGTTTTTCTGAAACATTGGACCATATCATTTTTCTGTTTAAAAGCCATCAGTGATACCCATTAGTTCTGGGAAAACCAAATGCCTTTGAGCACTGGCCCTTGCCTGACCCTCTAGCCTTGCTTCTCACCTCTCTCCCATCTTGCGCGGCATGCAGGATCTTAGTTCCCTGACCAGGGATTGAACCCGGGCCCCCTGCAGTGGGAGCGTGGAGCCCTAACCACTGGACCGCCAGGGAATTCCCTCTCCCTTCTTGCTTTTTACGCTCCAGCCTAGCCGACGATCTTGCACTTTTCCAAATCTGTCCTGCTGTCTTTGCCTCTGTGACTTTATGTGTGCCACTCCTCTCTTCAGTGTGGTTGTTGGTCCTTATAAGGTTCTGATGAAATGGTTGGCCATTTTATTTCTTTTATCACAACTATGGGGTAAACAATGTTTTTATGCAACTGTTGTTATGTTTTGGGGGGATGCATGTGGAATGTTTTGGGGGTAGCACGAATTCAAATGAGTTACGAATTAAGCTTAGAGTAGAGTGGAAGACATAGAACCTAATTTCAACCCATCCTAATCTAGCATTCTGTGAAAGGCACTTTTAAGACAATCCATATTTGTTTAAGTGATAATTTGCATAGTTCTTTACCATAAAGAAAGAGTTTTCATATACATTACTCAATTTTATTTTTTAGAGTAGCATTGTAGTGTGTCATTACCTCTATTTATAGATAGTGAAGTTGCAACTTGCACGGTTTAAGGTTGGGACACATGATATCAGTATTTACATCCGTTAAGTTGAATTTAAGAGCATCTTTTTATCTGGACAAAGATTTATCCTTCTGTTAAAGTTGTCTTGAAATGTAGAATACTGCCTTTTTATCCCCTTGAAACTATTTTCTGCATATTTACCTAGATGTTCTCTAGAACCTTTAGTGTCTCCTACCCAAGTTATCAGAAATCCTGTGAAGTCGTCCAATCCATTCCATTTAGAGTTATCACAACCCAGCTAGAGATCTGATCTCATATTGAAGTGAAAACAAGCCTTAACGAAAACAAACGAAACCCCAAACACTGCTCCAACAGTCAGCTCACCCCAGCTCTGAGCACCCGTCTAGCCTGGTGCCACCCAGGCACAACTGTGGGTGTTTTTATTGGCAGTGTTTCAGAAGGAACAACTCCAGCTCTCCTGGGACCTGTGCAGAAGCACTACACAGAGCCACCCTCTAGGACTGGAGTAATGGAGGAAAGCAGTGCTCCTAGTTATCTGTGTACCAGATGTGTGTGATCATACCTTAGCTAAGTTATCTTCATTAACAGCAAAATGACTGCATTCCGCCTTGCATGTAGGAACTAGAACTAGGAAATTGAGGAGGTGACTTGCCTTATTCCCAAATTGAAGTCTTTTTTCATTTCACTAAGTTTTTAAATTTTATTTTATTTTATTTCATTTTTTTAAGAAGGTGGCCAGATAGAATTTCTAACTTTATTACATGCTTATATTAATGTAGTCATGATTTTCTTTTTTTAAATTTAAAAAATTTTTTGGCTGTGTTGGGGCTTCATTGCTGCACGCGGCCTTTCTCTAGTTGCGGTGAGCGGGGGCTACTCTTTTTTGCAGTTTGCGGGCTTCTCATTGCGGTGGCATCTCGTTGTGGAGCACGGGCTGTAGGCATGTGGGCTCAGTAGTTGTGGTGCGTGGGTACTAGAGCGCAGGCTCAGTAGTTGTGACGCACAGGCTTAGTTGCTCCGTGGCATGTGGGCTCTTCCTGGACCAGGGATCGAGCCCGTGTCCCCTGCATTGGCAGGTGGATTCTTAACCACTGTGCCACCAGGGAAGTCCCACTAAGTTTTTTTAATTGAAGTGTAGTTGATTTACAATGTTGTATTAATTACTGCTGTACAGCAAAGTGATTCAGTTATACATATAACTGAATTATTCTTTTTTTATATTCTTTTCCATTATGGTTTCTCATAAGATATTGAATATAGTTCTCTTTGCTATATAGGACCTTGTTGTTTATCCATTCTATATATAAAAGCTTACATCTGCTAACCCCAACCTCCCACTCCATCCCTCCTCCAACCCCCTCCCCCTTGGCAGCCACCAGTCTTCTCTATGTCCGTGATTCTGTTTCTGTTTCATAGATAGGTTCATTTGTGTCATATTTTTAGATTCCACATACAAGTGATATTATATGGTATTTGTCTTTCTCTTTCTGACTTACTTAACTTAGTATGATAATCTCTAGTTGTGTCCATGTTGCAGCAAATAGCATTATTTCATTCTTTTTAATGGCTGAGTAGTATTCCATTGTATATATATATATTGGGTTGGCCAAAAAGTTTGGGTTTTTCTGTAAGCTGACTCTAACAGTGCTTAGTTGTCTTTAAGTTCATTAGAAACAATTTTTTGGATTGTATTGTGACAGCTGTCATATCAGCGTGCACTTAAAAAAAAAACTTATCAAAATTGGTGAATTTTTTTGTAGCCATTTTAATATTGAAGATGGAAGAAAAAAGGCAACATTTTCGGCATATTATGCTTTATTATTTCAAGAAAGGTAAAAATGCAAATCAAATGTAAAGAAAAGATTTGTGCAATGTATGGAAAAGGTGCTGCGACTGATCGAATGTGTCAAAAGTGGTTTGCGAAGTTTAGTGCTGGAGATTTCTCACTGGACGATGCTCCACGGTCGGTAGTCCAGTTGAAGTTGATAGTGATCAAATCGAGGCATTGAGAACAATCAAAGTTATACCATGTGGGAGATAGCCGACATACTCAAAATATCCAAATCAAGTGTTGAAAATCATTTGCACCAGCTTGGTTATGTTAATCGCTTTGATATTTGGGTTCCACATAAGTTAAGTGAAGAAAACTTTCTTCACCGTATTTCTGCCTGCAATTCTCTACTTAAGCGCAATGAAAACGTTCCGTTTTTTAAAATAAATTGTGACAGGCGATGAAAAGTGGATACTGTACAGTAATGTGGAACGAAAGAGATTGTGGGGCAAGCGAAATGAACCACCACCAACCGCAACGAAGGCTGGTCTTCATTCATAGAAGGTGATGTTGTGTATATGGTGGGATTGGAAGGGAGTCCTCTATTATGAGTTCCTTCCAGAAAACCAAACGATTAATTCCAAGAAATACTGCTCCCAGTTAGACCAACTGAAGGCAGCACTTGACGAAAA
This sequence comes from Delphinapterus leucas, assembly GCF_059928025.1. Lineage (NCBI taxonomy): Eukaryota > Metazoa > Chordata > Mammalia > Artiodactyla > Monodontidae > Delphinapterus > Delphinapterus leucas. The sequence continues at coordinate 48,479,029 of NC_143140.1, forward strand.
GCATCCGGAATTAGTCAACAGAAAATGCATAATCTTACATGAGGATAACGCAAGGCCGCATGTTTCTTTGATGACCAGGCAAAAACTGTTACAGCTTGGCTGGGAAGTTCTGATTCATCCGCTGTATTCACCAGACATTGCACCTTCGGATTTCGATTTATTTTGGTCTTTACAAAATCCTCTTAATGGAAAAAATTTCATTTCCCTGTAAGACTGTAAAAGGCACCTGGAACAGTTCTTTGCTCAAAAAGAAAAAGTTTTGGAAGATGGAATTATGAAGTTGCCTGAAAAATGACAGAAGGCAGTGGAACAAAACGGTGAATACATTGTTCCTTAAAGTTCTTGTTGAAAATGAAAAATATATCTTTTATTTTTACTTAAAAACTGAAGGAACTTTTTGGTCAACCTAGTACTACATCTCCCTTATCCATTCATCTGTCAATGGACATTTAGGTTGTTTCCATGTCTTGGCTATTGCATTTCACTAATTTTTAATTATGGGGATACATATGAAATAAAGATTTGAAATAAGGTATGTGGACCAAAGCAGTGTTTCTAACCCGCTTTGTTCCCAAACATAAAAGTCCCATAGCTGTTGAAAATTTTGAAACACACCTCCAAGGGTAGTTTAACTTTTGAGTGAGATTCCCTAATACCCGGAAGATAAAGCCATGTTTCTTTATTTTTCCACCAGCTAAGATTTTGTCCCTTTACTTTTAGTGGTATTATGGAAATAATTAAGATTTTTTTTTTTGGCCGCACCACGTGGTATGTGGAATCTTAGTTCCCCCACCAGGGATTGAACCCAGGCCCCTGCGGTGAAAGTGCCGAGTCCTAACCACTGGATGGCCAGGGAATCCCCTAGGATTCTTTATTTGTTGTTTTGAAGACAAAAGTATAATACTGAATACGCTTTTTAAAACTAAGTGTGGAGCTTCCCTGGTGGCGCAGTGGTTGAGAGTCCGCCTGCCGATGCAGGGGACATGGGTTCGTGCCCCGGTCTGGGAAGATCCCACATGCCGTGGAGCGGCTAGGCCCGTGAGCCATGGCTGCTGAGCCTGCGCGTCTGGAGCCTGTGCTCCGCAACGGGAGAGGCCACAACAGTGAGAGGCCCGTGTACCGCAAAAAAAAACCCCAAAAAACTAAGTGTGCCTCTCTGATATGCTCCTCTTAGTGAGGGGGAACTGTGCTGCCTTCCTCCTCCAGTCCCCCAACTTGAGAATCAGTGACTGGAGTTTTGAATTCAGTTCAAGGTATGCGTTTCTATCATTAGATAGTTAAATCTAAGGTCAGTGGTTAAATTAACGTATAAAACTCAGGGAAAGGTGCATTGGTCTGTGGTTCAGCTTTACCCTTTTTTTTTTTTTTTTCTTTGCTAAAGAGTAAATTGCATCAACAGTGTTCTGCATGTGTTCAGAAAGTCAAATTTTATTTAGTCTTGTGACCAACTTAGACTGGATCCAAAAAACAATTCTGAGATACGTTTCACTAGAGTAGAAAACCACTACTCATTAAACAGAGGTATTTATTGACTTTTTCTGTGTAGGTACTAATGCCAAGTGGGGTGGGTTGGTCTGGTGACTGGTTTTAATAGTAAAAACCTTTTCATCTTGCTTAATTATCCTTTTTATTAGTTTTGACTTCAAGTTCCAATTTCAAATGTCAGCATCTCAAAGGATTCACATTTGTCAATGGCTGTTTAAACAATGGCATTCCACAAAGTTAATTGATGTTTTAGCACAGATGGGGGCAGAAAATTGCAGTTGTTTTCCTGCAGTAATGTAACACTTGAACTTTGGCAGCAGTACCCCCAACTCCAAAGTTACCTCCCAGTGCCAGGTTTTTGGGCTTCTTAGTCTCTGTTGGTTTATCTGTAGCTTCTAGTTTTTCTATGTTGAACAAGTGTTGCTTTTATAACAGTAAAAATAATTAACCATTAGCATTAGATGTATTAACTTTAATGACTGTAATAGTAAATTTGGCCTAAGATGAAGCGGTTTTGTGGGAATAAATGATAGATGTATGGAGTTTTCATTGTAGTTGTTAGGTTTTGTCTCTTCTCAGAGAAAAATGTTAATTATGGAATAGGCTGGAACTGGTAAAGGGAACTGATTTTAGTTTTATAATGACAATCTTTCGTTAATTGTATATAAACAGATTAGGAGGAGAGGCTTTTTTTTTTTTTTTTGGCTGTGTCGCACAGCTTTGTGGGATCCTAGTTCCCCGACCAGGGATCGAACCCGTGGCTCCTACATTTGAAGTGTGTAGTCTTAACCACTGGACCACCAGGGAAGTCCCAGGGAACTGATTTTAAATCACGTTACATTATTTGGCCACATTTTGTTTTGGATCAAAATGGAGATATTTAATATCAGATGGACAGTCACTAAGAGCTAGATCATGCGATGCTAATCATACCTGAGCCCCAGCCAGACACAGCACAGAAAATTATTATTGATATTTCTCTTTTGGGGGACGGGTAGAGGGACTAGAGAAGGGGCAGAAGAGATAATAGATGAATATTTGTGTTTGTATGCATAATTTTAAATCCAGAGTGATAAATAATTACTAATCAAGAATCCTCTTGTTTGGTGGTTCTTTTGTGTTTCTGGTACACAGGCTACTTGTACGAGGGCAAGGGCAAATAGAGCATTCCCCACAGTTTGCTGCTGGCCACCAGAAAAAAAAAAATCTCAAAGCCGCATTGTGTTGCCACCAGAAAAAAAAACAACTTTGCCTGGATAAAAATGGTTACATATTAAATGACTATTTAAACTAAAAGATTTAAAATAATGCTTTTAAATGACCTAAATTTTAGCTCAGTGTTCTTTATAAAAATATGAGAGTTTATCATTTCTTTCAATAAATTTGTGTCTGTAAAATGATGCTCAGTAGGACAGAAGACTGACCCTTTTCCAGAAATGTGAAATCTTGAATCTAAGCAAAAAGAAATTGTAATTAGTTCAGTTTTATTGGTTTGGAATTTGTAATTATTTGGAGAGGGATTTGGTTTGTCTTTTCACACACTCCTGCAGTTGTAGCATTATAAGGAGTCTTCCTGAAAGAATGCATGCCTTTCAGACACTTTTTTAAAAAAATAAATTTATTTATTTTTGTCTGCGTTGGGTCTTTGTTGCTGCGCTTGGGCTTTCTCTAGTTGTGGCAAGCAGGGGCTACTCTTCGTTGCAGGGCGTAGGCTTCTCCTTGCAGTGGCTTCTCTTGTTGCAGAGCATGGGCTCTAGGTGCGCGGGCTTCAGCAGTTGTGGCACGAGGGCTCAGGAGTTGTGGCTTGCGGGCTCTAGAGCGCAGGCTCAGTAGTTGTGGCACACAGGCTTAGTTGCTCCATGGTGTGTGGGATCTTCCCGGACCAGGGCTTAGAACCCATGTCCCCTGCATTGGCAGGCAGATTCTTAACTACTGCACCACCAGGGAAGTCCCTCAGACACTTTTTTCAACAAAGCTGAGGAATACCAAACTTTAACTCTTTAAATTTACAATTGATGTCATTAGCACAGAGCCACAGTTCCTTATCTGAAATTCTTGGGGCCATATGTGTTTTGCGGTCGAATATTTTGATTTTAAAAAAGTAACCTGGTTCATACAGCTGTGTTTTTTACCCCCCGTCCCTCCCCTCCCAGGGGAGTCTGAGGCAGCACCCTATAATCTAATACACTGATACTTCTGCAAAAAAATGTATGGCTATTCAGAGTAATTGGGACAAATAGAGACCATAAGTACCCTCATGTCAGTTCAGATCATGTTTTACTTCCAAGTGAGTATTGATGCCATCTTATAAAAAAATTTTGGGTTTGGGATTCCAAAGTTGGAAATAAGGAACTGTAGATTTATATGTGAATATTTTGCTTTCTGTTTCTCAGTGAACAATATTTTTAAGGTACATTTTTCTTTATTAGGTAGCGTACCTGCTTCATGTTTTCAGTAAATGTGATATTTGGCTATCATACTGATCTACCCTAGATTACTCAGCCAGACCTCCTTTTGCTGGGTGTTTGAATCGAAGGCTGTGTTATGCAATGTAAATAACATATCTGTAGACATCTTTTTTTTTTTTCTTTTTTTGCGGTACGCGGGCCTCTCACTGTTGTGGCCTTTCCCGTTGCGGAGCGCAGGCTCAGCGGCCATGGCTTACGGGCCCAGCCGCTCCGCGGCATGTGGGATCTTCCCGGACCGGGGCACGAACCCATGTCCCCTGTATCGGCAGGCGGACTCCCAACCACTGCGCCGCCAGGGAAGCCCAGGACCCAGGTTCTTTAATACTCAACTATACACTGGGCTCATTAAATGAATGACAAGGAATTTGGTTTGGCAAGAGCCCAGGAATTGTAGAGGAAAGTCCCAGAAGATAAGGCTGGGAAAGAATGGGGAATGGAAGGTTTGAGTGCCGAGTTAAGAAGCTTGTATGTGATTTAATAGGCAATGGGAAGATATCAAGGATGTCTGAAGTGTGCCTTAAAAAATTGTGACTGGGTTGCAGAGGGAAAGAAAGAGGAGGAACATCAATTACGGAGGTCTTGGCTGAGAGCCGGGGTAGATTTGAGGCCCAGCAGTGAAAGTGGGAAGGAAGGGGTAGATGTGAGACATTTCAAAGGACAGACTGAGGGAAGTCTGGCAAGTGATGCATGTGGACAGTGACATGGAAACAGATGATGCTTATGCCTGGGGACAGCATCTAAATAATTTTTGAACTAGGAGCCCCACATTTTCGTTTTGTACTCAGCCCTGCAAATGATGTAGACAGTCCTGGATGGTGCCACTGACAGGACCAGGGGCATGTGGAGGAGGAGTTGACAGGGAAAGGCTGACTCAGATGTTAGACATATGAGTGTGAAATGCCAGCAGGACATCAGGGGATGATGTCAAGCAGATAACTGGACACGTAAACCTGGAGCCTCAGAGTGGAGCTGAGGCCGGAGGTAGAGCTTTGGAAAGAGCCCATCTCTTTATGAGGAATGTGATGTTATCATAGAAACTGAGAAATTCTGTCTCAAGAAGCCCCAGGGGCTGCTCCTAGGTAGCTTAGTTGGTTTCCATTGAAATCATCTTATTTAAAAGTAACAACACTTCATCCTTAAAAAAAACCTTTCCAGCATTTAGATTTCTCTAATTCAGATTTGCAACTTTCCAAAGGTCAGATTGTATTTTTTACTGTCATTGTCTTAAGTATTTCCAAAGCTTAGTCCTAAGACTTGGTTTTTTTTTTCTCCCTTTAGTTTTACGTGACCTTTGAGACTATCTGCACTCGCTGTTTCTTGCATTCACCGTAGAATTAATTAAGCCCGTCTGTAAGTCTTATTTTCAAGATGTTCTAGACCAAGAGCCTGTAGGAGTGGCTTAGAATCACTTCAATTAATTTATATATTTCTAATTTAAATGTAAAGTATTGATAGTGGTGGAAAACTTGTTCAACAGGAAGATGTTATCTTGTAGATCAGCCATCACAGAGTTTAGGAACTGAGTCAGCTCCTCAGTTCCTCAGCTGTAGCAGTGAGACCCAAGTAAGATAAAAGAATGTCAAAGTGCTTTGGATGCACAACAGATATGTCAGACGCTCTTGTTACTGAGTAGGTTGGCACAGTCCCTGTATGTGGGCGTGTGTGTTGACTCACGTGCTGTGCTGTAATCTCTCAGAATTCAGGTTCTGAATTGCTCTCTTGTGATTGAAGCCCAGCTGAAGGTGCTGGAAGTGCAGTGACCCTGGAGGAAGAACCAGTAAAAGCAGGGGGTAGGTGAAAGGGAATTGATGATTGTGCAAGAAGAGGGTATCTGCCTTATTTTGTAAGCCAAGACACCCCTACCCCCTACCTTTCCTTCCAGTAACTGTTTCATCTTTTAGTACCTTTTGGCTTCATTTGCAAGGTCTGTATTAAAGCACATGTCAGGGTTTAAGGCAGTGTTTCGACCATGCTTGTCTACTGTTGTGCTTGTGGGGTTGAACGCAAGTACTGGCCTGATGACAGGTCAATTTGATATCCAGTGATCATGGGGAGGGGAGGCAGAGGGAAGGCCAACTCAAGTATTTTTTCCTCAGAGTTTGAGAAACAGAAGCCATATAGTCTTTTAAATCCCATGCCAACACACCAGAGAGATTTGCTAATACCAAAGGTCAGGAATCACAAAAGAGCAATGTATGTTTTTTGGTGTTGACTTGAAAATACACTGTTTTGTATAACTTAGTGTTCATTATGTGTATGCTATTATAATTAGTTGCTATACATGGTAGTTTTTTTTGTAGCTTTGATTAGGAAACAAATATTGAGACACTTAAAGCAAAAGGCAGACTATTATTATTTTTTGGAAAAAAATCAGATAAAAGTAATGCTTAATCCAATTAAACTGTCTCTTCCTCTAATTCATCATGATGACTTTGGGTGTCTGGTGGCAACTGAGAATGGGTTATGGAAAAATGTCAAGGCAATGTAATCCCTATTATTTATGGTCACTTAAGAGGATAAATTAATCACCAGCCACTAATCTTTGGATAATTACTCTGTTTAGCTGGAAATATCCTTAATTTCTGGAAAGCAAGTCAGTGAGTTAGTGGAACTGTCATAATTAATCAGCCTTTGTAAGACTAATTATAAGTGAATGGAAACTAGTTGCCTTCACCCTTTTCTCCCCTGCATTATAGCATGATCATTCTGTAACTCTGGAAACTGTATGTGGAACCACAGGGAACATACATTAATACACTATCTTGTGGTTTTTAATACACTATCTTGTGGTAAGCATTCATAGGTTTACCCCAGCTAAGGATTCACAGAACTGCCTTAACAGGTTAAGGCTTGCAACTTGTGTATATATTTCTGGTTACTAGGACTAGACAAGAATTTTTTTTTTTTAAGATTTTTTTTGATGTGGATCATTTTTAAAGTCTTTATTGAATTTGTTACAGTATTGCTTCTGTTTTATGTTTTGGTTTTTTGGCCACGAGGCATGTGGGATCTTAGCTCCCCAACCAGGGATTGAACCTGCACCCCTTGCATTGGAAGGCAAAGTCTTAACCACTGGACCACCAGGGAAGTCAAATTGTTAGGATTAGGCAAATTGATAACATTATAAAATTGGTTTGAATATAGATTGTTTAGGAAGTGAGTCTTTTGCTGACAGCAGTTCCATTTATTTATGCCTTAAATATTTTGAAGGAGTCAGCGTAAACGACTGTATTTATTAGGTGCTAGCGGTGGGATGGGAATAAAGAAAAGTACACATTTCGATCCCAAGGGAATAAAATAAGGAGGAAGTCCTTGTCTCATGTTTTCCACATGGGTACAGTGTCTCAAAGACAGACCAGTGTTCACCTTTTGGAGTTTGAGGTCTTCATTCAAGAGGTTCCCAAAGAACCTTTTTGAGAGTCAATGAAATTGCTATGCAGGTGGAATCAGAGACATACTACTTATTTATCACAATCAGGATACTCCTATTTTGATAATAATAAAATTCACACACTTAATTGTTGCCTTGATAAGGTTTCTGGAAATAAAACAGAATTCTATGTATTGTTTCCAGTCAGTTAGAGAAGGATTTGTATTATTATGAGAAACACAATACTCTATATAGGACTGAATTACCATAGAACTAAAATATCAATTAAGGCTATGGAAAGCAAATGCAGACACAGAAATCTTTAGTAGAATGCATTTTATTTTTTATTTTTAAATATTTTTTATTTTTAAAATTTATTTATTTTTGGCTGCTTTGGGTCTTCGTTGCTGCTCATGGGTTTTCTCTGGTTGTGGCGAGCAGGGGCTACTCTTCGTTGCGGTACGTGGGCTTCTCATTGCGGTGGCTTCCCTTGTTGCGGAACACGGGCTCTAGGTGTGCAGGCTTCAGTAGTTGTGGCATGCGGGCTCAGTAGTTGTGGCTCGTGGGCTCTAGAGCACAGGCTCAGTAGTTGTGGCACATGAGCTTAGTTATTCCACGGCATGTGGGATCTTCCTGGACCAGAGCTCGAACCTGTGTCCCCTGCATTGGCAGGCACATTCTTGAGCACTGCGCCACAAGGGAAGTCCCTAGGATGCATTTTAGAAGACTCACTTTAACTTTTGAAAGTCAGCTTTATTGAGGGATAATTTACATATGATAAAATTCACCATTTTAAGTCTACAATTTGATGAGTTTTGACAAATGTATAAGGTAATGTAATCACCACTGCAGTCATGATACAGGGCCTTCCATCACCCCACGATGTTGCTGCATGCCCCTTTGCAGCCAGTCTATCCCTGGAACCTCTGCCCCTGACAACTGTTGATCTGCTTTCTGTCATTATAGTTTTGCTTTTTCTAAAATTTTCTATAAATGGAATCCCACAGTATGTTTTCTTCTGTGTCTAGCTTTCACTCAGCATGATGCTTTTGAGACTCTACCATGTTGTTGCATATGCAGTTGGCCCTCCATATCCATGGTTTCGCTATCCTGGGTTCAACCAACCACAGATAGAAAATATAAAGAAAAAAAATTCCAGAAAGCTCCAAAAAGCGGAACTGTAATTTGCCACATGCTGGCAACTGTTTACATAGTATTTACATTAGGTATTATAAGTAACCTGTTACTGAACCAAATTGGGTCTGCCGGGGGCAGGTGGTAAAGCCAATCCACTGACACTGGGTTGTGGTGAAGGAGAGCGCAGCGTTTATTGCAGAGACTCAAGCAAGGAGTCTAGGACAGCTTGTGTCAAAACGCCTAAACTCCCCATCGGTTTCAGCGAAACATTTTTAAAAGCCAGGTGTGGGAGGGGAGTCCCAGGGTGTGTGATCAGCTCATGTACAACTCTCTGATTGGTTGATGGTGAGGTAACAGGGCAGGGTCACAGGGGTTAACATTATCAATCCTCAGGTGCCATTAGGCCTGGGGGCTACATGCTCATGGTCAAGTAGTTAATTTCTTCCATTTGGTGGCGGCTTTAGCATCTGTAAAATAACTCAGGAAATGTGTGTCAGACACCATTATCTGCACTTCAGAGAGGAGCTAAAGCAGAGGATATGGGGGAGGGATCTGTCCCGGGAAGGCCCCAGAGGGTCCTGCTGGGTTACAACCTAGAGATGGTTTAAAGTATGTATACAAGAGGATGTGAATAGGTTATATGCAAATACTTCGTCACTTTATATAAGGGACTTGAGCATCTGCAGACTTTGGTATCTGCTGGGTTGCTGGAACCAACTCCTCTTAGATACTGAGGGACAACTGTACTAGCAGTTCAGTCCTTTTTATTGCTGAGTAGTATTCCGTTGCATGCCTGTACTACAATTTTTTATCCATTCACATGTTGATGGACATTTGGGTTGTTTCCAGCTTTTGCCTGCTATGAATAGTGCTGCTATGAGCATTTGCGTGCAAGTCTTTGTGTGGACATATGTTTTTGTATCTCGTGCACCTTATTTTAATTTTCATTTTATTCTATAAGCTTACCTGTATTTTTTAATTTAACAAGAGGATAATACTATGTATTTTTGTGTGTGTACGTGTGTGTGTGTGACTGAATGAGGAGGTGAAATAGTATGCAAGGACTCTGGAAAGGCAGGTTTTTCACTTGGGTGATTTTAGGTGAATGGTGGTACTGCCAATCAAGAAAGTCAAATATGGCTGAGATTTTCTATTTTTAAAAAAAACTGAAGAGGGTCCATTGAAATGAGTCATTGGGAAATAACTGATGTCTTCAGCTAGCGTACACTCATTGGCCTGGGTGTGCAGGGAGTGGAGCAGTGACTGGGAGGTAGGGATGGTGGTGCAAGCTTAGAAGTGAGAAAGGGGAGAAATAGGGTGGTAGCTAGAAGAGGATTAGGGTCAGGGGTGGGGGGAATAACAATTTTTTTTAAACATGGGAGTAGCTTGAGGAGAAGGAGCCTGTACAGAGGGAGAAGGTCGAGTTACCAAGTGGCTAGTTGATGGAATAAGATTCATGAGCAGGTCACAGATGCGGGAATTCAGAGCACAGCTGCTGCTGCTGGTGAGGGGTGGGGGGCAGTGCATTTGCCAGAGATGCCACCTATTCAGGACCTGGAGAGGGGAAAGTAAGAACGGAAACAAATGGAGGGGTAGGGTTGGCGAGGATCAGGAAACTGAGGGGGCTTTTGCTTTCTCTGAGAAGGAGGGTGTGTGTTAAGCATAACATGGGATTTAACAGCAGATTTGAGAGAGTGGCAAAGGTTTGGGAGCTGATTACTGTTAAGGAAAAGGATTGAGAAGAGCTCTGAGAACTGAACCGAGATTGGAAATATTGGAAATTGTGCATTTGTAGTGAAACCCGTTTCTAAGGTTGTGGCTGTTTTTTTTTTTCTTTTTTTCTTTTTTTCCGTCTCAGCTGTGCTCTACAGGCTGTGTGAGCAGAGCAGGTGAACTGAACAATTCAGTAAGGTTAGAAGAGAATTGAAGCAAAGTAGTTTCACATTTTCTGTCTGCTTTCAGCTGTGTGCTGTATGGCTTTCTCTTCTCTCCACCTTTTATGCACCATTCTGAGATGCGGAAGTACTCACGTGCTATGTCTTTGGTGAAGTTGATTCAACATTTAACAACCTAATACGATTTTTAAATGCTGTTTATTTTATTGTAGTAAAATATATATAACAAAATCTATCATGTTAACCATTTTTAAGTGTACACTTCAGTGGCATTAAGTACATTCACAGTGTTGTGCATCCATCACCACTGTACCACAATTTAAATTTGAAGCATGACTATCATCTCTTTTCCTCCCTTTGTATCACTCCTGATTTATAACTTTAACATAGTTCTTTACTGGGTAGACTATTTGTATTTTTGAAATTGAGGTAGTGATAACAGTATGTACTGAGCTTGACTTTGGCAGGTGCTGTGCAAGGCACAAATTGTGGCATTAGCTTTCTCTCTGTTTGGTTGTAATTATGTGTTAATGTCTGTCTTCCTTACTAAATGTATAAGGCCCATGAGAGCGGGGGCTATCTATGTCTGCCTTGTTTACAATTATATCTCTACTGTCCAGCACAGTGCTTGACACATAGTGGGCATTCAGTGAAGTTTTTGAACAACTGAAAGTCCTTCACTGAGAGGATTTATTTGTTTAATAAGTTCTTTCTGAATGCTTCATATGAAGTAGGCAAAACTTGTATTCACTCATTAATACAGATTATACGGCATGGCACTTTCCAATGTCTAGTTAATGAGTAAAAATCAAAAAGGGTTTATATTTGCAGGTTGACCATGGAAGGTATTAGAGCAGACTGTGCATTAAACAAATGGCTGTACAGAATTGACAGCAATAATCCCAAAGCTTGAAGGCTGTGGGTTAATTAGGATAACTTGACAGAAAGTGAGTCAATCAAACTTGACAGTTGAAAGAATGTTCCAATAATTTATGTTCAAATACACATCAAATATGTCAGCAAGTAACAGGAACTGAAGTTGCAGAATGCTCCAAAACACCAGAATACCTGCAGAGTTTATGGCTTACAGAATGTTTTGGAGAAAGAAAATCAGTAAAATGGTTGGGGACTGTTTAGTTCTATTACCTTATACTAAATAAAATACACTAGAGGTTAAAATATTATCTTTCTTACAGGTAAAAAGATATAGTTTATTAATAAATTAATTGAGGAATTCTGTTTTTCTTTAAAGGTACATTTATTAATGAATTCAGTAATACTTTTATTTTTTAAGAAATATGCATAAATATGGGTGTTTCTGTTAGCTGCTATTAGATAAACTAGTGTCATAAGCTTGTGGTTAAATGGAGATAAAGGGGCAAAATACGATCTAAGTGTTAATTCTTACAGGGACGTATTATATTGCTACTTATCACAGTACGCCTCTGATTCTGGAAGGTAAGGACTCTGTATGTGTGTTTGGCCACTGAGGCTCTTTTTAGAAATAAAATCTGTCTCCACCAAGGTATTTTTGTATCATATGGAAAGAGAAAAGAAAAAGCTATTAGGAACTCTAGTCCTATTATTTTCTTACCTTTTAAAACTCCGAATAAGCTAAAACTGGAGTTTGGCTTCAGGAACCAGTAATGGAAATTTTCTTATGTCTCATCAGTAAAATCTAGTACTGAGTGATCATCATGGCTTTTCACTGAATGATTGTGCGTGTGTGTCTGTGTGTAGGAGAGCAGACAGACAGACAGTGGACACAGGTCTTCGAGTAGACTTCCTCGAGTAAAGTAATAGAAAGGAGAAACATAAATGAGCAGGGGAGGGGAGTGGAGAGAGGAGGTGGGATGGAGGGGCAGGGAGGAGCAGAAGCAGAGGAAGCAGACTGAGACTGCAGTCCCTGTTGCGTAAATGCCACTTGTTTGTCATCTCTCCGTCCCTGGGGCCTGCCCTGTCCTGATGCTGGTTTTGGGCCCCCTTGGAGTCAGTGAGCAGAGTTGGCTGGGTAAAGGCGGGTGGGGCCTGGGGTCTTAGTGCCTGCTTGGTTGACATGAGCAGACTGCATCTCCAGCTGGGTTCTGGAGTAGCAACAGCACAGATTTCCAGGGAACAGTTCCTCCTGTCATCGTTTTTTTTTTTTTTTTTTTTTTTTGAGAGAGAAAAAGCATTTTAGTACTTTTAATTGAGCAGCAAGGGAAATAAACAGGTGAGAAGGTGGGCAGAGAAATATGGTGTAATCTTAGTTCTCAAACTACAAAGTACTTTAGTGAAAGAAAGGAACCTAGATTTTATTAGCAACTGACTTTTAAATTTATTCATTAGCAAGAGCTAATTTATTCATTAATTAGCTGTAAAACTGACTTTTTTTTTTTTTCTTTTTTTTTTTTTTTTTTTTTTGCGGTACGCGGGCCTCTCACTGTTGTGGCCTCTCCCGTTGCGGAGCAAAGGCTCCGGACGCGCAGGCTCAGCGGCCATGGCTCACGGGCCCAGCCGCCTCGTGGCATGTGGGATCTTCCCAGACCGGGGCACGAACCCGTGTCCCCTGCATCGTCAGGCGGACTCTCAACCACTGCGCCACCAGGGAAGCCCTGTAAAACTGACTTTTAAATTTATTCATTAGTAATAGGAATCCTAGCCCTTACGATAGTTTATAGCTTATTGTTCTCAGTAATTAAGCTCTGGTAATTGGTCCTCTAAAAATGCCAAATTCCAACTTAAAATTTCAAATAAGCATAAATAAAAAATGTCCATATTTGCAGTATCTACACTTTTTTTTGCCCAAGTCCCAGGATAGTCCCAGGATTGAAGTGAGGTGATAAAATTTTAATTAAGATGTTAAATCTGATAACCTACGAGGCAAAAATGAACACATTGTGGAATTGGTTCCTCTATCATAAGGGAAAATGTGCTTTTCTCACTGCAGCTTCATCCAGGTCCTTAAAAGTCCTTAAGAATTCCTCCAGCAGCGAGTGGCCCGGGGAGCCGGGCAAGGGCAGCTCGCTGGACTCGGATGAGGGCAGCCTGAGCAGTGGTACCCAGAGCAGCAGCTGCCCCCCGGCCGGGAGCAGACAGGATGCCCAGAAACACCCCCACGAGGGCCTGGCCGACTTCTCCGACAGTCTCATCAAGGAGAGCGACATTCTGAGCGACGACGAGGAGGACCACCACCAGACTGGGAAGCAGGGCAGCCCTACCACAGACATGGAGATCCAGTTCCAGAGACTGAGGATCTCGGAGGACCCGGACGCTCGGCCGGCTCAGCAGCCGCCCGGCAAGGACGGGCAGCCCAAGCTGGTCCGGGGGCACTTCTGCGCCATCAAACGAAAAGCCAACAGCACCAAGAGGGACAGGGGAACTCTGCTGAAGGCGCAGATGCGTCACCAGTCCCTGGACAGTCAATCGGAAAATGCCAACCTTGATCTCAGCTCCGTTCTCGAGTGAGAATTCAGCGTCCAGAGCTTAACGTCGGTTGTCAACGGGGAGTGTTTTTATGAAACAGAGAGCCATGGAAAGGCGTAATACAGGTCTAATTCAGATATGGGTTAAGTTGCTGATTTCACTTTTAAATTTATTTGATGATATTTATTCTCTTTACCAAGCTGTAAAAGGGGAAATAAGTCACACCTGGGGAGCACACATATGAGAAGTTCAACACTGTGAAAATCAACATCCAGTTGGCTGCCAGCCCCTGAAGTAGCAGCTACAGTCTGTAACTCTCCTTGTCATCCCCTTTTTTCTGATTTTTGCTTGAGTTCTTCTCTGAAATTGTAAGCAAAGTGGTGTGGGTCTTCATCACACATTTTTCGGTATGCATCACAGAGGCTCTTAAAATGTAACACAGAGAGCTGGGTGGGTCGAAGAGTAGGGTCCACATCTGCCAGGCGTAACAGTTTCCCAGTGCTTTCTAATCGCCGAGCTTCAGAGAATAACATTCCAAGCCCTCAATGGCAGTATTTCCTTCGGAACTGAAAGGCATTCTGAACGACTCTCTCCACCAGCCTGAATGGCTGCCCTATCCTGGGCCGGGTCAGGGGGGTGAAATGCACCACCCCCGAGTCCACCTCTGGTTTGGGGATGAAAGCCTGACCTGGAATTGTCAAGATGTGCTGAACGTCGCAGAGGTACTGGGCCATGATGGAGAGGCGACTACGCTGCTTGCTTCCCGTACTGGCTGTAAGTCTCTCTGCCACTTCCTTTTGAAAAGTCATCTGGGTTCTGCCATAAGCAAAAGGTCCATTTCTATGAGAAACATTTTCAAGCCATGTGATAATCAGTGGAGTTGATACACTAAAAGGCAGATTTCCAATAATATGTACATTTGGAAGATCATCCTCCCACTGTCTTTTGAGACTTTCTGGAAAAGCCCTTTCTATCTTAAATGTCAAGACATCTCCATGGACAATTCTCAGTTTTCCAGATGCTGCATCAGAAAGCATCTGTAATCCAGGAATAAATTGACTATCCTTTTCAACCGCCAGAAGTTCAGCAACACCGGCATTGAGAATGGATCTTGTGATTCCCCCAGGCCCAGGGCCCACTTCATAAACATAAGCATTTGTCAGACTGCCAGCTTTCCTTACAATTTTATCTGTCAGCCTCAAGTCCAAGAGAAAATTCTGGGATAGCTGCTTCACGGCTTGCAGTCTAAACAACTTAATGATTTCTCAAATTGTGGGTAACGGCAGGAGACGGAAAGTGCTGAGCGTCCTGGAGGCGGCCATGAGCCCCGGCCTGGCCGCACAGGTCTCACGCAAGTCCTTCCCCGCGGTTCCTTCCTCCTGTCATCATTTTTATTCTTGAATCATCATGTTTAGTTATGCAGTTGTCTGCTGTTCCCAGCTACTTACGTATCAAGGAAGCGTCTTCCGTTTATCTTCTTTCCTTCCCTTTTTTCTTATTTCCATCTCGTTAACTCCTTTTCTTTTTTTAGCCAAGCACACACATTTGAGCAATAATGGTTGCCATTTTCACTAGCTAGCATAGGACTTGCTCCTTACCTAGAGGACTCCTAATCTTGTGGTGTGTAGTGGTGAGTTAAGAACATTTAAAGATGCCGCATACATGTAACAGTATTGGTAAATCTCATAGTATTGGTTGAAAATATGAAGTTGTAGAATGTTTAACATGATACCATTTACATTTCATTAAAAAAAAACTAAGGAAAAAATATTACCACATTTCATAGAATCTAAAACACTGTTGCTGAGATGCACCCCCATTTTATGTACACTGACGAAGGGGAAAACCTGCAGGTTAAATTGTGATGTAGTGCTTTATTGTGGATTGTAAGGTGCATCCCAGTTTTAGAGATATAATATGAAAAAGCATGCGTTTTAGAATTGAATAAGGTAAATATATTTTATTGAAACATACTTATGTAATAAAAATATAAAAACACGCATTGAAATGATATATAGCCAATTCAGGATATGATTTATCTCTATGAAGCGAGGGAGGGAAACAGATAATGGGGGCACACGAGGGGCTTCAACTCTCTATATTTTTATTTTTTTTAATTTAAAAAAATTTTTATTTATTTATTTATTTATATTGGTACGCGGGCCCCTCACTGTTGTGGTCTCTCCCGTTGCGGAGCACAGGCTCCGGACGCGCAGGCTCAGCGGCCATGGCTCACGGGCCCAGCCGCTCCGCGGCATGTGGGATCTTCCCAAACTGGGGCACGAAACCGCGTCCCCTGCATCGGCAGATGGACTCTCAACCACTGCGCCACCAGGGAAGCCCTATATTTTTAAATCTAAAGCAAATATTGCAAAACGTTAGATAAAGTTGGTTGGGGACTTCCCTGGTCGCGCAGTGGTTAAGACTGCGCTCCCAATGGAGGGGCCCTGGGTTCGATCCCTGGTCAGGGAACTAGATCCCACATGCATGCCGCAACTAAGAGTTCACGTGCCAAAACTAAGGAGCCCGCCTGCCACAACTAAGACCCAGCACAACCAAATAAAAATAAATAAACAAATAAATATTAAAAAAAGGTAAAGCTGGTTGGTGAGTTCCTATAACTTTATGTATGCTGTAAATATTTCCTATTGAAAAGTATATATTTAGAAGCTACATAAAAAGCAAGTTGCAAAAGCCTATATATATAGTGGATCTTGTTTTACTTTCTAGTATAGTATTGTTGGCCTTCCATGTCTACGGTTCTGTATCTGCGAATTCAACCAACTGTGGATGGAAAATATTCCGGGAAAAAAAATTCCAGGAAGTTCCAAAATGCAAAACTTGAATTTGCCGCATGCCTGGCAACTATTTACATAGTATTCACAACTATTTACATAGCATTTACATTGTATTAGATATTATAAGTAATCTTATTTAAAGATTTAAAGTATATAGGAGAATGTACACCATTTTATATAAGGGACTTAAGCATCCCTGGAATTTGGTATCCAAGAGGGGTCCTGGAACCAATCCCCTGCAGGTACTGAGGGACGACTGCATTTGATTTTGTGTTCTTTCAGACTTTTTCCTATATCTATTATACCACAGCAGTGGGGTTTGTTGTTGTTGGAAGGCCAAGGGCTTTCTACATCTCCGTTTTTGTGTATGAATTAAAAGATAATACTGAAGCCCATGCGCCGTAGAGCCTGTGCTCCACAGCAAGAGAAGCCACCGCGATGAGAAGACCGTGCACGACAATGAAGAGTAGCCCCCACTCGCCGCAACTAGAGAAAGCCCGCGCACAGCAATGAAGACCCAACGAAGCCAAAGATAAATAAAATAAATAAATTTTTAAAAAAAGCCAAATATAGTCACACCACTTAACCCAGAATCTCATTCCCTAGGACCTTGCCTAATGACCTCTAAGAAAAAGCTTTATGCATGAAGATCTTCACGATACCATTACTGTAAAAGAGTAAAACTTTGGAGTCAAATGCCCCCAACTATAGAAGTGGTTAAATAAATGATGTTGATCTACTCTATGAATTATGTTGCAACTGTTAATGATAATGACTTCTATGTAGCAACATGGAAAATGTTTGATGGTGATACATAGTCAGGGTGTATCACCCGACTGTGACTCTAAAATTGTGCATGAACATGAACAAAATGAAGGGAATATGGAGAAACAAACAAGCAATAGTTGTACTAGAATGGTAGAATTTTGAGTGGATTTCTCCCCTCACCATTTGTAAAAAAAAAAAAAAAAAATTGTACTTATATTTTTGGGGGAGCCAGATCTTTGAAAGAAAAAATTGAATTTCTAAGAAAATAGCAGATATTAGGATGGGGGATACTAGAAAATGCAAAGTAGTGGCCCTTTTGATGATAAAACTAAAACATTCTAAACCAGCTTTGCTTTAGCAATGCACAAATTGATTATTTAAATTTTGTCTTTTTAGAAGTAAGTTGGCTGAGGGCAAGTGTGTGGAAATCAGAATATTGAAGAGGATTGGTACAAGAAGTGGGAGGATCAGAGCTGATGTGACTAGCTTATTCATTTGCACTACCAAATAAACCAAAATTTTGGACTGTGTCTGCTTTAGTCAATATTTGGTTATTTGCTTTGAAGCTATTTGTTTGCAATAATGCCATTAACATCCTCAACAGAGCCAAAGTCTGACCCTGAGATGGTAGAATCTTAACTAATTTTATCATTTACAAAGAAACTGAAACTTCTGAGGGCATGAAGGACCATTTCTTTTCTCTGTACTTCTTCCTTTGATTTTTACATCACCAGTGATTTATGGCTACTAAAAAAAAGTCCTATAATTAACTCACAGTTAAGTCATCTTACCATCATAGGTAGAATGAGGCTGGTGATGAGTGGGGAGGGAATAGAAAAAGACTAAAGAATTTTAGACATCTAAGGCCTTGCTGACCAGTTAATCCAGCCCCTTCACTTTATATGTAAGTAGATAAATCCCAGGGACTCAGCAATGAACCTGCGTTTTAGGCCTCCAAATTTAGTGCCCTTTCTACTGTACCACAAGGAAGGAAGGAGGGAAAGGGAGAGAGAGCAGAACCAAATTATTGACATTTTAGGGGCCATTTTTTCAGGATGGACAGAACACTGGATATGATGTCATTATTATCTTAACTTATAGTTTTTACGAAGACTACCACTCCAAAACAAAAATAGGTAAAGAACATCAACAGACAACTCACCAAAGAAGAAATACAATATAACACGAAAAAATATGCAATGTCATTGAAGAAATGTAAAATATAAAGTAAATGCATCTTGCTGCCTCAAGGTGAAACATTTACAGACGAACTTTATCATTCAGACCATTGGCCTTGTAAGGGCTTCTTGTTGACAATCTACTCTATTTTTAGGAAATTAATTATAATTGAAAAACTGATGCAAACAGTAAAAGGCAAAGTACAACCTGGAAAGTGAATTTCATGAAAGTTGTGGTAGCCTTACACCTCTTTTTATTCATTCACTCAGTCCTGTGTGGCACCCATAGATGATTTAGCCCAGGTGGTTTTGCTGAAGTGGACCACTAGGAAGGAAGCTGTGAAGGGCTCAAAGCAGTTGAGAATAGGTATAATTGAGCACATAATTTTACTTTTCTCTCCTGCCCCACACAACTAGAGAAGCTGGTTCAGATCTGACTAAGGAATGTCCTCATCCCCACCCAGAAGATACTACAGGGCCCCAGGAGGACGAAACCAGGCAAAGAGAATCATCAAAACAGTACTGGGACCAAAGGCAAGCACAGTAACAGATGTCCTGCTGAAGAAGATGGGGGTGGGACTTTGCTGTGACTCTGAAGGCAAGTGTGGTTCAGCGAAGCCAAGATGAAGGGGACTGAGTGGGCTGTCTGTCCTTGGTAACCATGTGCCACATCTTCTGAACAGACCTTATCATTGGGGCTAAATCAGCCCAGGAGTTCTGAAAAGAGGATTGAACTTAATATTACTGACACACAGGGACTTCCCTGGTTAAGACTCTGTGCTCCCAATGCAGGGGGCATGGGTTTGATCCCTGGTCAGGGAATTAAGATCCCACGTGCTGTGCAGTGCAGCCAAAAAAAAAAAAAAAAAAAAAGAAAAATCACCGACACACAAATAGGTCCCCTTAGATTCTAATTGGAAGTAAATAGGGTAAAAGTAGTAAATACTCAATGTTGCTTTCTAAACTAAATTATATATTTTAGAGATGGGCCCAGTCAGACCACATAGAGATGCTTCATTCTTTTTCGTCTGTAGCAAGAGTTGACAAATGGTTTTATATCCTAAAAGGGAAAGTTATGGGTCAAAGGGTATGTGCATTTTTCCACACTTTTAAAAATGTTATTTAACAATAAAGTTGCAAGAATAAGAATAGTATAAAGAATTGCTGAAAACCCTTTATCATCTCCTAACATTTTATTCCATTTGCTTTATCATTTGCTCTCTTCTCTCTCTCGTGCTCTCTGTGTCTGTGCATTTACATATACATACATGTATTCGAGGAAACATTTTTTCTGAGCCATTTAAGTATAAGTTGAATATATTATTGCCCTTTTCTTTTAAATGCTTCAATGTGTATTTTCTCAAAATAAGGATATCCTCTTATATAACCACAAGTTATTAACTTCAATAAATTGAACATAGATACAATATATTTCTCTAATATATGCCATCTGAATTTAATTTCATCATTTGACCCAATAATATGCTTTTTGGTATGTATTTATAATTTTAACAAAAATTACCATATTGTCTCCATAGAGGTGGTGCCACTATACATTCCCAAAAGTAGTATATGAGAATGCACAATTTACCCTCAATTGCACTAACACAATTAGTTAACAGCTTTTGACAGTGTGTTAGAAAAAGAGTGGCATTTCATTATAACACGTTTCTCTTATTCTGGGTAAAATTATATTATGGAAAATTGTAATTGGTAATCATTATGGTATCTTATATGGGTAATTTTAATAATAATTATGGATAAGGTTGAGGATCTTTTGTGTTCAGAGAGTCACTTATTTGTATTTCCTTCTTCTAAACTGTCCCTTATATCCTTTGTTTTTCTACTGGGATGTTGGCTTTTTTATTGATTTGTAGGAATTCCTAATTTATTGAGAAGCTCAGCCATTTGTCAGTGATATGAGCTACAAATATTTTTCCCAGTTTGTCATTTGTTTTTTGTCTTTATGGTGTTTTTGTTTTTTTAAAAAAATATTTATTTATTTATTTAGGCTGTGTTGGGTCTTAGTTGTGGCACGTGGGATCTTTAGTTGCAACCTGTGGGATCTAGTTCCCTGACCAGGGGTCGAACCTGGGCTCCCTGCATTGGAAGCACAGAGTCTTACCCACTGGACCACCAGGGAAATCCCCTATAGTGTTTTAAAAATTGTTGCTGTTTGTTTGCATTTGGGACATTTTGAAGTCATGAAGTACTGGCAGGAATATTTTGTATTATATTTAGATTTTATAATCAAATACACAGGTGTGCTTAGATATCAGTAGATATCCTAATATAAGAAAGGAAGAGGCAGATTTTCACCTCTTAGTATAAGGAGTGAGTAAGCCAAATAAAATAGGATGCATTTATTTTGGACTTAAATAATTGCTGTTAACCCCACTGTGCCATGGGTTGTTAACTCTGGCTCTCAGAAAAAAATGAAAAACAGTTATGGTGAATATATTTAAAGTTGTCTGAAACTTGATCGTATCCAGGCCTTATCTAGGACTTGGAATTTTGGAAACTAAAGAACACTACAAAAGAACTCCATAACCTTACTAGTTTGGAAACCATGGTACTGGTAGGATTTCTGGTCTTTATTTTTATTATTTTGGATGTCTTCCTTCAAATATTTTATGTATCCACACTCATAATTTCCATGATAAAGGAATTTCTTTTAAAGCTGATTAGCGGCAGTTTTTTTTAGATTTTTTTTTTTATGTGGACCATTTTTAAAGTCTTTATTGAATTTGTTACAATATTGCTTCTGTTTTATGTTTTGGTTTTTTGTTCCTGAGGCATGTGGGATCTTAGCTCCCCTACCAGGGATCGAACCCGCGCCACCTGCATTGGAAGGTGAAGTCTTAACCACTGGACCACCAGGGAAGTCCCATGGGGCAGTTTTTAAATATGTAGCTGGTTTAAATCATTAAGTAGTATTAAGGGGAACATCCATCATAGAAATTAACTTAAAATATTTAGAAATATTAAAAATATGGTCACAACTGTATTGCTTGCATCTGTCTCTATAAATGCTGATTTGCATGTTTTCATATTGCAGAATCACACTGATATTCAGAGAAAGATGCTGACATTGTTCTTCCAACGTCTCTAGTTTGGGTTTCATGAAGCATTTCTTCCATTTCTCCTTTTCCTCTGTGTAATACTTTCTCAGATTCTTGGAAAAATAATCAAGACATTTTGCTCTGGGTCTACTTATAATCACTGGCATAATACCAGTGTGAAATGTGCTCATTAACATTGTTTTAAAGTATACATAAGTACACAAAAATGGGCCCCTGCACCAGAGATTAGAGTTGAGACATGTTAGTTTTCCTACATGTCACTGTTTTACAGATTTAACTTAGTTTAATTTAGGGCCAGATAACTCTGGCAGCGTTTGCATTTTCAATATGTTTTTCTGCACTTAAGAGTTTCTACACAGGGGCTTCCCTGGTGGCGCAGTGGTTTAGAGTCCACCTGACGATGCAGGGGACACGGGTTCGTGCCCCGTTCCGGGAAGATCCCACATGCCGCGGAACGGTTGGGCCCGTGAGCCATGGCCGCTGAGCTTGCGCGTCTGGAGCCTGTGCTCCGCAACGGGAGAGGTCACAACAGTGAGAGGCCCGCGTACCGCAGGAAAAAAAAAAAAAAAGAGTTGAGTTTCTATACCGTATAAATTTCATACCTTAAATGGAAGTAAAGTAAAATGCCAATAGGAATCTGTTATTGTGTGTATATCTCCAGCCCAAAATTACTGAAAAAGGAAAAAAAAGCAACATATAATGTTGGATTTGTATTTTTTTTTTATAATAGTGTTTATTTATTTTTACTTGTTGACAGTTTGCTTTATTTATTTATTTATGGCTGTGTTGGGTTTTCGTTTCCGTGCAAGGGCTTTCTCTAGTTGTGGCAAGCGGGGGCCACTCTTCATCGCGGTGTGCGGGCCTCTCACTATCGCGGCCTCTCGTTGCGGAGCACAGGCTCCAGACGCACAGGCTCAGTAATTGTGGCTCACGGGCCCAGTTGCTCCACAGCATGTGGGATCTTCCTGGACCGGGGCACGAACCCGTGTCCCCTGCATTGGCAGGCAGATTCTCAACCACTGCACCACCAGGGAAGCCCCGGATTTGTATTTTATATTATAAATCTATCAGACATAAAACTCCCCTTTCAAATTGCTATAAACATTTCTAAACACTCTCAGTTTCTTTAGTTATCTTGTCGTGAACTGGTAATAAGTAGCTGATGGGCCAGCATCCATCCATGAACCATTTTAAGCACTGATCTTGGTAACTTTAACTTATGCTGTGTGCCAACAGGTACTGTAGTTCACTTGACAACCTTTTTGGAAAGAGGATGGCCATCATATCATAGTGATGATTATTAGTATTTGAACAAGATATTAGAGTTGTTGCAATCACTGCAGAATGGTTAATTTTTTTTTTTTTTTTAAGAATTGGTGGGACTTCCCTGGTGGTCCAGTGGTTAAAGACTCCGAGCTTCCAATGCAGGGGGCGCGGGTTGGATCCCTGGTCGGGATCCATGCTGTGCAACATGGCCAAAAAAAAAAAAAAAAAAAAAGAAAAAGGAAGAATTGATTTGACAAAATCTATCTTAAGATGTGTCAGGGTTATTTTTACTCTTTAGAACTTCTGGTATAATCTGAGCCACTCTGAAACACAGCTTATCTTGTGGGGAATAATTTTTTTTTTTTTTTTTTTTTTGCGGTACGCGGGCCTCTCACTGCCGTGGCCTCTCCCGTTGTGGAGCACAGGCTCTGGACGCGCAGGCTCAGCGGCCATGGCTCACGGGCCCAGCTGCTCCACGGCATGTGGGATCTTCCTGGACCGGGGCACGAACCAGCAGGCGGACTCTCAACCACTGCGCCACCAGGGAAGCCCATGGGGAATAATTTTTAAATTGTGTGTGTGTGTGTGTGTGGATATGAGGCAAGTGGGAGTTTTGTTTTCCTAATGGAAAAAATATAAAGTGTTTAATCAAATATTTCTATTCATTTATTTATTTATTCAAAGTATATATGGAATGTTTATTGCCAAGTGATTTTGTGTATACAATACGACCATCTTCTTAAACCTCCAGTTTAAATGAGTCACGGGTCAAATAATAACCTGGCAAACAGAATGACACATGTTTCCCTCACTCTGTTGGAGGAGTTGAAGCAGTCTAATTACCCTGCAGGCCCGGATTAGTTTAATTCTTTGGCACCAGCATTATCAAGATTTCATTGTATTTGGAAGAACATATTTTTTAGAGAAATTGTGTTGTTATTCCATTTCCATTTAAAGCGTAGTTTAAGGAAACTTCGTGGAAAGCTACAGACTAGCCTCCTTTAAAATTTTTTTTCATGTTATAGCAGGGAATCAGGCAGGGCTGGCTTCCTGGACATGTGGCCTGTGCAGTCCCAAAGGGCTCTGTGCTCAGAAGGGTTCTGTGCTTGGTTTAATGTTTTGCTGTCAGCATCTTGAAATTCTTGATAATTTTATATTTGATCTTATTTTATAAATGAGGTCCAGTGGGACAGTGGAGCCTGTGCTGGAGGTTTGGGGCCTTGGCTCATGTGCAGTTCTACCTTTCCATATCCCTAGGCCCTGTTCTGCTTCCCCTTCCAGCCAGTGGCCATGTCCACTGCTACCCTTCACCTGGGGTGCTGACTGGCTCATGTTGGGGAGGAGGAGGCCCATGTTCTGCTGTCACCCTCCACCTCCTGCTGGGGCCTGGGTACAAGTTCGGGGAGGGTTCGGGGTCAGGTGCCTACGTCTCGCAGCGTTGTGGGGAGTGGTGACAGCCAACCCCACCCCAGGCTGGCAGCACGCTGACACGTTTGGTGTGTCCGCCTCTAGCTCGCCCCCAATCCAGGTGTCTACTCTGTCCAGGTGTGGAGGTTTAAAACCCCTTGGGTGTCCCTTAGCATGGATTGCAGTGACTGGCCAATGGGCAGGAGAGACGCCTGGCTCTATTTCCCCACAGCCTTGGTCTGGTTGGTGGTCAGAAGAGAAAAGCCAGTAGCCATCAGGCCTGAGCGTAGCTTGCAACACTGCCCTGCTTCCCCACCCGCCCCGAGAGTCTACGCTCTTCCCATGAGAACCCTTGTGCCCAGAGGAATGCTGTTGCTTTGGCTGCACGCACACAGCACCTTCTCTTCTTCCTTCCAACCTTCTTGAGCCTGGCTTGAATTGGTCTCTTCTGGCTAGCTCCAGGTACCTTCTGGGGATGGGCTGTGAAATGTAAATTGTGTAATTTCAGTGATTCTACATATGAGTTAAACATTCTTATATTTGCATTTAAGCCTGGCATTGCACAGTATAAAGATAGTTATTAGCATGAATTTTATCATTAAAACTTTTATTTTTCTTTACTGTGACTGCACAGTTTCAGTGGCCTCTGTTGATTTGTTTCAGATAGAAAGGTAAGCTCTCTTCAAGTTGGATCATACAAACATGAAATCTAATGTGTGATGAAACGGACCTGTGAAGCTTTTTGGTCAGAAGAGTAATTCCCCTGAATTTACTATATTCCCACTGTATATAGTAAATTCTGCAGGAACACATCTTTACTATACTAAGCAGGTGGTTTTTACGTGAGCATGTAATGCCAGGAATGATTTCTGCTCCAAACTAAGTTTCCTTCCTGTCCCCCTGTCCCCGTGCCTGTCAACGTCCTGGTTTCTCACTTTGGGAGCCCATGGGTTTTTTGACCATGGCTTGCCCTTACGGTTGCTTGTGAGTCTCTTGGCCTTGATAGATACGGCCCTTCGCTCATGCATTCCCCTCATTGACAGCCTCCCGTGTCTTGCTCTTATATGTCCTAAACCTGGACCTGACTCTGCCCCTTTGCTTTAGTCTAGCCTGCTTCTTGGTATTCCCTAGAAACCCACTTCAGTTGCATAGACAAAGGAGATGATTTGGGATTTTAAAGATGGAACCCAATATGCTGTCAGAAAGGAGTTGTGATCCTGGCTGGACTGGGTCACTGATTTTCCAGGCAAGAGAAACTTTAATGCTTCTTGGACTGTGCCCCAGTGAGAACTCCCTTCTCCACTGTGGCTGGCTGGGGAGGAACTCTGGCCTTTTGCCTCACTCTGCTCTGATTGAGATCATTCAGGTGCAGCTCTTCTATGCAGACATAACGCCTGGTTTAGGTGAGAGCTCTTGTTGCCTGGTTCTTGTCAAGTTCTTAGCACACTCAGCACAGCTTCTGCTTCCCAGAGAGAATTGGTGGGTTCTTTTTAGGCTGTTTGCTGGGTTGGATTCACCCTCAGTTGCTGACCATTGCCCATCTCCTGGGAGAGGGGTGCTGAGCATAATGACTAGATACTGCTGTTGGTATTTTATTTACTACCAGTTCTTCATCACTGAGAATCATTTCATTTAGAAAATAAACATTGCCTCACCTGTTCGTGGCATAATATTTTCACCTTTGCCTTTTACTCACATGTTGCATATTAACTTTCCTTCTGAAAAGATCAGCATGATCTTGGAGCTGGTGTGAGCCGGATCTTATTACTCCCCACGTGTGTGTTTTTATCTTCAGGCGTTTCTTCGGACTCTAACCCATTCCTCCCACCTGTCCCCATCCTAGCAGGCTGATCTCTGCCTGGTTCCACAATAACTTTGCTTCTGGATTTTTATCTCTTCTTCTTCAAAGAAGTCTCTTCAGATTACTACAGTGTAATAGAATCCTTTCCCTTTCAGCCTCTGGATCAATTATTTATTCACTTGTGTAATTCATGCCCACGCTCAGGTATGTGTTAGTGTTGCTCTGAGACTGTTGCTCCCTCTGGAGAAGGATCTGTGTCTGACAGTCTCCTTCCTCGGTGTCTAATTCAGTGAGGATTAAATCAGGGAGACCTACTGGCTGAGGCTCACTGCCCCTCAGTTACTTGGTTCACTGTTTGGACCCCAGAATCAGGAGTCGGCAGTAACTTCGTCTGATTCTGTTGTATTCCAATAGACTAACAACCAGTAAAAGTTCCTAAATATTCTGATGTAGGTCTAAGGGGCAAATAGGAATCGGAGCTCCTCATCAGAGATAGTTTCCCTGGGGTGCTGGATTTGTTTTTGTCCTTCTTCATACTAACTTCTGTGACCCTCAGCTCGAAGGGTCCTTTCTCACCTAAATGCCCTCCCGAAAGGAGGCACCAACATTCATTCATCAGAAAAAGAGCAGTATAGTTTCTGTTATGTTACCATCAGAGAGACACTGGCTTAAATCCCACCTCCTCCCTTTTTTTCCTTTTTAAATCTCCAAGAAGGCCCAGAGTTGGGGGTCAGGACTGGATGAGAAGAAGCAGGAAAGTTAGCCGGTCAGAGGTGGGAGAAAGCCATGGGCTCCAGGGCTCTACTCCAGGACACACTGACAGGAAGCAGTAGGGCAAACCAAACACCCTGAGGTCCTAAGAGAAAATTGGTCTAAGTCCAGGGTGACCTCATCCTCAGACATAAGATGGAGGGGTTCTTGATTAGCAGTGGGCTTTGTAGTTGCCATGAAGTAAGTAAACTTTGGGTGGTGGGATTGGCCATAGAAATACAGAGGGCCCTATGCTTTCAGCTCTTAAGTTAGGGCCTTTTATCTGCTCATTCTGAACCTAATTATTCAGGCTTGGTTGATGGCTGAGAAATAGACTTTTGTACTTATAGCTTGAAAAAAAAAAAAAACCACTTTAAAAGGTTTTCAATTTCCCCAGTAGAGTGCTTTTCCTTCGTTGAATCCCTAAAACTTTATTCTGGCTTTTGGGTTATTGAGTGGGAGTGGCAGAGAGTGATAATTTTTAGTGTGATCTTTAGTATGATGTAAAAATAAATCTCTGAAGACATGAAGTAGGAAATGTTCCTTACAGACTTTCTATAGGGAAAACAAATGTTTATAAACTCTGCTTATCAACTGTTTTTCCTACCTCTGCAGTTTCATCCATTGATAACTGTCAGAGTTCAGTTCACTGTGCGGTATCTGGAAATTTTCCTCACTGTCAATTAGTAAGACTTGAATTGTAAGTGTGCTCATGTGCCCGTGGCACAGAAAGCCAAACTCTGACAGCGGGTGTCTGTAGCAAAGTGAGGGCTTAGTGCAGGGCGCCAAGCAAGGGAGTGTGAGACAAGCCTCAGATCTGCTTCATCATGGTCTTAGAGTTGGGGATGTTTCAAAGGGGAAGAACAGAGAAGCTGGGGTTCCTCATCGTCTTGTGACATCTCTGTGACATTTCTCAATTGTGGTTTCGGAGTCAGGATGTCTCCGGTTTACAAATCTCTTGCCAGGTGGTCTTTGAGCTCACCTGGTCCTGGAGAGACAACCAGAGTTTGTACTTTAATGATAATATCGACAACAGCAATTTTAGTACATTAACGATGTTATCTACAACAGTGAGTTTGTACTTTAATGATAATATCGACAACAGCAATTTTAGTACATTAACGATGTTATCTACAACAGCAACCTTAGTCATCGGACTCTGGTTGATTAGTGTTCAGTTAGCACAGGACTGAGTTCAGAGGGGACAAGAAAGGGAATAAAGTTTTGGATAGAGAGAGTAGTTATAAACTTGGTAAGGGAACTCAGTTTTAGGGGCACTTGGTTTCATAAGTGCTGATGGCTAAATAGCACAATTCATTAGAGATAATCATACTTTAACCTTAGTACTGCTATACTGGGAAGATGAAATATAGTTAGAAAAGAATTTTATTAAAATATCTTAAATTTTATTTTATTTTTAGATGTTGGGGGTAGGAGTTTATTAATTAATTTATTTTTGCTGTGTTGGGTCTTCGTTTCTATGCGAGGGCTTTCTCTAGTTGTGGCAAGCGGGGGCCACTCTTCATCGCGGTGCGTGGGCCTCTCACTATCGCGGCCTCTCTTGTTGCGGAGCACAGGCTCCAGACGCGCAGGCTCAGTAGTTGTGGCTCACAGGCCTAGTTGCTCTGTGGCATGTGGGATCCTCCCAGACCAGGACCCGAACCCGTGTCCCCTGCATTAGCAGGCAGATTCTCAACCCCTGCACCACCAGGGAAGCCCTTAAATTTTATTAATAAAAATAATTTTAACTCTGAATTAGTCTTTATTTTTGTTTCTAAATTCCTCAACTAGATCTAAATAGATCATGAAATCTGCAGAGACTTATTTTAATCCAAAGATCTTTCTGTTTCTATGACCGCACTAAAGCTCACATTATCGACCTTAAAAGCAGTGTTATTAAGTTACAGATTATTAATTCATCTCCAGGGCTAATGGAAGTAGTTTGGGGTGAGCCTTTGTAGAATTGGTAGTATGTTTTGATAAATGTATATGGGCATGGAGTGGTTTTCACTTACCTCCCTTGAAATTTCTGGAAAGACATATTCTGGAAAACCAGGACACACAGTAAGACGTTAAGATTAATATTCATTGAAAAAGTATCTGACTTGATGAGTTTGCCAAAAAACTACTCTCTCGATGTCTCATCAAATCGCCCTTGAGATCTTTTTGCCTCTATTAAGTTTTCTAGACAGTCTGAATAAGGGAGTGTATTACTTGGATATTTCTATGGTTAAATAAGATATACTACAACTCTCTTCATTCCTGAATATCAATAAAAGTTTTTATTTATACTGGATATTTGCTGTTAGAATTGCCAATTTCTGTATAAAAAATGTAAAGTCTGTTTACTGCTTTGTGCTTTCTGGTATATTTTTGCATAAATAACACCCTTAATCCTAACTTGACCAACATGTAGGATGGTGGTGGTATTATTATTGTCATCATCCTCACTGTGCAGTTGAGGAAACTGAGGCTCAGATTGACTAGATCAAATAGGAGGTACCTGCACACCCTACGACACAAACCTAGACCTTTGGACTCCAAACTCCAGGTTCCTTCTTCTTCTCTGTACCGATTGACTTACATGATACATTCTTAGCGAAGACACGCATGGCAATTGTAACTTGAATCATTAGTGGCTTTGTTCAGACACAGGCACATGTACATTTTATGGCATACGTTTATGTGTATATCAGATTTGTCATAAATGTTAGAATTATAATCAATAGTGCCTTATTTTTAGATTTGCAGTTGAGAACCACTTACTTTAGTGAAAATTATCTTAAAGTCCAAGAATCAGAGATACTTAAGATTTTGAAGACTGTTCCAGTTATCTCATGTTTTCCCATATGATGAATGAGGAACCAGTTTGCTGGTGTTTGGTTATAAAGGTGAAGCTGACTTCACCAGGAGTATTTTCTTGGTATTTATAGGTCCTCTTTTTAACATCAATCCTTTGGTTGGCTTCTTCCCATACTTCATAGTTATGCAGTAGCAGCAGAAGGGTAGGTGGGTAGAACATGCATTGAATTATGCTGAAATATATCTAGGAGTGTCAGATTCATGCCACTGCTGACAGTTGTACCAGAGATGAAGTGTGAGATTAAAGAATTTTATTGCTTACCGAGTTTCTTTTTGACCTAGTTAGATGTATCCTAGGCAGTTCGTGACTATTTTAGGATATTGTAATATATCTGTATAGCACTTTATATTTTCCAATCTGTTCTTATATATTTGTTCCTCATAATAAACATGTTAAGTCATGTGAAATGACATGGTTATTATCATATTACAAATGAAGAAATCTGACTTGGAGATAGTATAGCACCATGGCGAAGAATATACATTTTTATATTCTTATATATATATTTTTAAAATTTATTTATTTTATTCCGCTGCATTGGGTCTTCGTTGCTGCACGCGGGCTTTCTCTAGTTGCGGTGAGCGGGGGCTACTGTTCGTTGTGATGCGTGATCTTTTCATTGCGGTGTCTTCTCTTGTTGCGGAGCACGGGGCTCTAGGCATGTGGGCTTCAGTAGTTGTGGCTCGCGGGCTCTAGAACGCAGGCTCAGTAGTTGTGGCACATGGGCTTAGGTGCGCCGTGGCATGTGGGATCTTCCCAGACCAGGGCTCGAAACCATGTCCACTGCATTGGCAGGTGGATTCTTAACCACTGAGCCACCAGGGAAGCCCCTATTCTTATATTCTTATATATTCTTTTATGAATCAGACCAGAATCCTGGCTCTGCCAATTACTGTCTGAGTGACCTTACAGCAAGTTAGTCTCTCTAAGCCTTGGTATTCTAATACGTAAAATGGGAAACCTTGTAACGTTGTCTGAGTGTGTTTAAATGAGATAATGAGTACAAAGTATTTAGAACAGTGGAGGCAAACAGTAGGCAAACAATAATTATTAGGTAGCATTATCATCTTCAGAGGTTATCACTCTTTTATTTATTAACTCCACAAAAATCAAGAGCCCTTTTCTATGTGCTAGTCACTAGGCTAGGGATCAGGGACACAGTGGTGAACTAGACAGATAGGGTCCTTACTCTAATCGAAGTTACATTTTAGTGGTAGAAATGGTAAATGAGTCAATATGAAGTTCATGGAGTGGCAGGGATTTCGAGGAAAGTAATGGGACAATTCTTGAAAGGGGCATTCTTAGTTGGGAAGTCCTGTTGGAGAAAGTGCTGTTTAATCTGAGACCCGAGTGGCCATAGCCATGTGAAGATCTGGGGAAATAGCCTTCCAGGAGGGGCAAGACAGAAGTTCAAAGGCTGAGAGGCAGGATGAGGGTGGCACAGAACAGAAAGACGTTGTCCAGTGTAGAGAGGTGGAGGGGCCAGGGTAAAGAGCTTGATTTTCTTCTAAGTGTGGGGTTTTGAGCAGGCAAGAGATGTGTCCAATTGGGGACAAGCCCAGGCCAGGTGCTGTGAAACAAACAAAGGTATGGATGAAACATTTATTTCTTCCTGTAGCTAGCAGTCTTCTGTGTCATGAGACTAGTGTACAGCAGATTAGCAGTTTCAGCCCTGCACAGTGTTCCTGCTGGTGTGCGCCTTATCTGATAAGGGATGCTGTTTATCATGTATTCTCACAGAGTCAGCTCTCCAGTGACACGGTTCTTGTTATCTGCTTCTCTAACAATTTATGTAAAGGGCACGGAAGGTAGAGACAGAGTGGGAGAAAAGGGTAAAGAGGCTATTTCTGAACACTGGGTACAAAATAGAGATTAGGAAGTAGAGGAGTGAAGGGAAAAGCAAGATTCTGTTGTGCACAGAGATGAGGGATGCTGTTTAAACTGGCTTCTTGAGGTGGCCTAAGTGAGCCTGCATGGGCTGGACCACTTCTCTCCCAGGTTCCCTGTGAATTCAGGCAGCACAACCCCTGATGCTGCCTCCTTGGCTCTTGGCCTGAGACTCTGTCAGTATCTTTTCTCATCTCCGCCGAGGCCAAAAGGGGCAGGGATACTCTTGTGTTATCTTCTCAGAACAGGGTTCTAGTCCCTTGGAAGTTTGTTTCTTTGAATCATTTCATCAGTTTAGCTATGATAATTATCAATTAACATTATAATAATTATATATAATATGATATTAGCTAACATTTACTGAGTGCTTACTGAGAACTAGTTATACACTTTTTTACCTACATTATTCTACTAATCCTTAAACCTTGCAAGGTAGGTGATATCTTTCCACTTTTGAGGAAAATGAGGCATAGAGAGTTTAATTAATCTGCATGTGGTCGCAGAGTGGGTCAGTGAAGCCAGGGCTCAAACCCATGCTTAACTCTAGACTAGAGACTATGCTCTTAATCACTTTTTCACACTTTTATATATTTATCGGTTACTAATTGGTTATTTAGTGGTCTGGTAAGAAGTCGGGGGGTGGCACTCTTCTATTGGGAAAAGGTTAGCTGATCAAGACAATACCAGTTGGTTTTAAGAAGGAATATAGACGTTCATTCCATGGACCATATAATACACCTCTCTATTCTGAATAGTTCCACCTGTATACACATGAAGTGCAATCTTTTAAGAAAGGCTATTTATTGAGGAGAGAACCAATACCTCTCTTTCTTCAAAGAGGATGTGTTGTCCCTTATAGAAGGGTGCTTAACCAGTGACAGATTGTGATTTTTACCTCTTTAGTGGTTTTTTTATTGCACAAACAATATAATAATAATAGTATTTTATAAATCAAGAAAAATCTTTACCCCAGCAAATTAACTGCTTTTAGTTTTTCACATTCACTTCCAGTTCTTGTGTTTATCTGTGTATAGTTTGTACATAGTTATAGCATATTAATTTTTCATTTAACATTATGTTATAATGGGTTTTTAAGTTAAGCAGTAAGCCTCTCCCGTGAAAAGGAAAAGAGTGGAATGTGTAAAGGCTACAAGGCATTAATAATTGATTGGGGTGATGCCTACGAGGCAGCCACGTCAGTTTTAGAGCTGGCCTTGGAAGGAGCAGCTGTACGTTTGGACCTTGGAAAGCCTTCATCTTTCCATGCAGTCTGTCAGGCTTCCAAGAAAGCCAGGTGGAAATGGAAAAATACAGTGATTTGGAACCATGTGAAACTTACAATATGGTTGAGTTCAGTGTTGGAAAAGAGGAAAAACAATCCCTACCTGATATGGTACTTTGAGCGTAAAGCTTTAGCCAGTAGGCAGTGCATCAGAGTCTGTCAGAATTATCAATATTTTGCTCTTTTCAGTGGCTTTAATAGTTACTTATTGTTTATAAAACCAGTTTTATCAGAGTGGAAGAACAAAGTACATACTTGACAAATACGATTTTAGTGATAAAGCTGTTATTCTATATTTAAATTCAGTTTAATTCAAAGTGATTTTTAAGTTTCAGATTTGTATAACTACAGACTAACCACTTGGCACTCAAGTCCTCCATGATCTAAATCCAAACACTCTGAGGATGGAGTCCTATGTTCAGAATGTTTACTGATAGCTCCCCTACCCAAATTGCCCTTTCTCTTGGGCTTCTGGACGTGACAAGAGGTAAGGGAAAGGCAATGGGACAAGGTATAAATCCTGTTAAACCTGTTTGGAGAAGGCCTGAGACAGTTGATAGAGACACTTGTTTCCTCTTTTCGCCTTCATAATTACTTTGAATTTTACTTTCTTTCTTTTTTCTTTCTTTCTTTCCTTTTTTTTTTTTGGCTTTGGCACATTGGATTCCATCTGGTTGAGAGAAAATAATTTATATAAACTAGAATTCCAAAATCAGGTTTTATGTTAAGTTCAGGCCATCACACTTTAAATTAAGGAAGCCTACATTTGAGTGATGAAGTGGAATATTTAATTATGAGACACATCACTGTATCAAAATACGTAGTTTACTTTAAAGCACATCTTTGTATGCCCTAAGGCTTTGCCCCCTACTTCTATCACAACAAAAATGTGAGCCAAACGTTGGTACTGGAGCATATATATTG
Source organism: Delphinapterus leucas (assembly GCF_059928025.1). Taxonomy (NCBI): domain Eukaryota; kingdom Metazoa; phylum Chordata; class Mammalia; order Artiodactyla; family Monodontidae; genus Delphinapterus; species Delphinapterus leucas. The sequence goes on from NC_143140.1 coordinate 48,512,796, forward strand.
ATATATAGGTCAGGGGAATGCGTTCTAGATGAAATGCACCGCAGTGGAGTCAGCACAGTGAGATTTCCAGGGGAGCAGATCTTCCTGTTAAATTCACAGACAGGCTTTCTTCTGTAGTATGGAAACTTGTTTATGTGACAGTCTTCAGTGAACCTGTCACTGACATGTGGCCATTTCCTTGATGTTTACGTATGAATAGTGCCTGGAAGGAAGCATCTTTCCCCAGGCTGTTCTTTTTTGGGTGGCCTTTACCTTTTCTGGGTGCCCTGGTTGATTTACTCTCAGCACCAGGCACCCTGATGTGCATGTGTAGAGCTGCCTTGTGGTCTGGTAGGCATTACATCTGCCCTCAGGGAGGCTGCAGTCTTATCAGGCAGAAAGGCCACTCTTGTTTGCTGCTGCTGTTAACGAGGTACCTCTCTTTCTGTTAGTGTACCCCCCATCCCTGGGCCCCAGACTTGAGCTCCATTTAGCCATCATCCATGCTGCCACCTGCCCATCTCTGCTTTGTTTGAGTCCTCTAGGATAACAGAGTAGCTTTTTCCCACCAGGATAGTCTGGTTTGTTCTGTTTTGTTTTTCAGGAGAATCTGTTTTTTAATAGACAGGTAACAATGTATAGCAGTTAAGAGCAGGATCCAACTGCTTGTGTTTGAATCCTGGCTAGGTTACTTACTAGCTATGTAATCTTGGGCAAATTAATTTCTCTATTCCTTGGTTTCCTTAGGTAAAAGGGGGATCCTAATGATGCCTTCCTCATAGGGCTGTTATGAGGGTTAAATGAGTTAATATTTAAAAAAACACTTAGAACTTTGCCTGGTATATAGTATACATTATATAAGCATAAAGTGAAACAAATACTTTTTTTTCCAATCATAGAAGTAATACACTAACATTGTAGAAGACTTGGAGAATTCAGAAAAGTTGTATTACCTAGTAAGAGTTGGAATAAATAAATAAATGGGGTACAGGATGGCAGGAGTGTATTTCAGGCAGGGAGGTGTGTGTGTCAAGGAGCTGAGACTAGAATCTGGTCTTTGAACCCCTAGCCTGGTTGTCTTATTCATCTTGATGGTTTGCTGGTTTTTCCAATTCCTAGTTCTTTCTACCATCATTGATGAATCAATGATGAATCAAATTGGGTGTATTTGATGAATGAATCTTCAGCACGCTGACCTTGAGCCAGCACCCTACTAACCAGCTCTGTGGCCTTTCGGAGAATAAATCTTTGTGAGCTTTAGCTTTCCTAGCAGTGAAATGGAGCCCGTGCTCCCTGTCTGGCAGAGTTGCTGCAAGGATTAAATGACATATGTATGTGGAAAGCCCTTGGCTCTGTGCCTGGCCTGCCACGGTGCTGTTTGGATGGTTGCTTTTCCCTTGGTTCCCTCCCAGCTCTTCTGATAGTATTGAAGTTGATCTATGTAGAAGGTCCCTGGTTGCCTCAGGGAAAAATGATCCTGGAGAGTTGTACGTTTGATTCAAATCCTCCAGAAGCTGAATTCACATATAAACAAAGTGAGCAAAATGACTCTACTTCACCCATTCTTTTTTTTTTTTCCTTTTGCCGTGCTACATGGCACGCGGAATCCTAGTTTCCCAACCAGGGATCGAACCTGCACCCCTTGCAGTGGAAGCGCGGAGTCTTAACCCCTGGACCGCCCAGGGGAGTTCACCCATTATTTATGCCAAGTTTAGTTGGAAGCTGTATAGTGTTCATTAGGGTCATGTAATGTGATTTTCTGAGCTGCTTTTTTCCTTTTCCTTTTTTCTTTCTTTTACTGTGAAATATAACCCATGTATAGAAAAGAGCAAAAACTTACCTGTATAGTTTGAAGGATAATTACAAACATACTTATGAAGAAACAGAATGTTGCCAGCCCAGCCTGCTTCTAAAATACAAATGGGACTTCCCTGGTGGCACAGTGGTTAAGAATCCGCTTGCCAATGCGCAGGGGACATGGGTTCGAGCCCTGGCCTGGGAAGATCCCACATGCCACAGAGCAACTAAGCCTATGCACCACAACTACTGAGCCTGCGCTCTAGAGCCTGTGAGCCACAACTACTGAGCCCACGTGCCACAACTACTGAAGCCCGCAGGCCAATGAAGAATAGCTCCTGCTCGCTGCAACTAGAGGAAGCCCGTGCACAGCAATGAAGACCCAGTGCAGCCAAAAATAAATTAAAAAAAAAAAAAAGTACAAATGGAGTCCTATATACCTTATGTCTAAAAACGGTTAAAATATGCTCTCTACCTTGACAACCTTCATAGCAACAAAACTAGGAAATATGTAAAGTTATGGCTTTAAATAATTGAAACTTAGCAAAATGTCAAAGATGACTGAATTCAATTATTATTTAAAATGTCTTAGTATTCTTTTGATAGGCCTGTGATGTTTAAGTGAGTAATAAAGTAAAATAAAGACAGATATTAAAAAATTACTATGTAATTATTCTATACAATTAATTACTTTGTTTCAGCAAAATCACTATGTTATTAAGATATTTCGGTGTACTAGTAACAAGATCTAGTCTTATGATGATTTAAAGATTAAAAAATAATGTATTTGTATTCAAACCACAGTCTTTGAATAATTTTCTATAAAGTGTAAACTAAAGTAACTGTAGGAATTCCCTGGTGGTCCAGTGGTTAGGACTCCATGCTTCCGCTGCAAGGGGCACAGGTTCAATCCCTGGTCTGAGGGACACAAAAGACCCAGAATAGCCAAAGCAATTTTGAGAAAGAAAAACGGAGCTGGAGGAATCAGGCTCCCAGACTTCAAACTATACTACAAAGCTACAGTAATCAAGACAGTATGGTACTGGCACAAAAACAGAAACGTAAATCAATGGAACAGGATAGAAAACCCAGAGATAAACCCACGAACCTGTGGTCACCTAATCTATGACAAAAGAGGCAAGAACATACAATGGAGAAAGACAGTCTCTTCAATAAGTGGTGCTGGGAAAACTGGACAGCTACATGTAAAAGAATGAAATTAGAACACTCCCTAACACCATACACAAAAATAAACTCAAAATGGATTAAAAACCTAAATGTAAGGCCGGACACTATAAAACTGTTAGACGAAAACATAGGCAGAACACTTTTTGATATAAATTGCCACAAGATCCTTTTTTTTGCCTTTCTAAGGTGTTTCTTTTTATTTTTCCAATGAATAAGCATTACTTTTAAGATTCCTTAAAAAGATTCCTCCACTTTGGATGTGGCCTGGGAGGAGTGGTTAGCAAGATCTTTTTTGACCCACCTTCTAGAGTAATGAAAATAAAAACAAAAATAAATGGGATCTAATTAAAACTTAAAAACCTTTGCACAACAAAGGAAACCATAAACAAAACGAAAAGACAGCCCTCCGAATGGGAGAAAATATTTGTAAAGGAAGCAGCTGACAAGGGCTTAGTCTCCAAAATATACAAATAGCTCATACAGATCAATATAAAAAAAAAAAGAACAACCCAATGAAAAAATGGGTGGAAGACCTAAATAGACATTTCTCCAAAGAAGACTTAGAGATGACCAACAAATACATGAAAAGATGCTCAACATCACTAATTATTAGAGAAATGCAAATCAAAACTACAATGAGGTATCACTTCACACCAGTCAGAATGGCCATCATCAAAAAATCTGCAAACAGTAAATGCTGGAGAGGGTGTGGAGAAAAGAAAACCCTCCTACACTGTTGGTGGGAATGTAAATTGATGCAGCCACTATGGAGAACAGTATGGAGGTTCCTTAAAAACTAAAAATAGAACTACTGTATGACCCAGGAATCCCACTCCTGGGCATATACCCAGAGAAAACCATCATTTGAAAAGATACATGCACCCCAATGTTCATTGCAGCACTATTTACAATAGCCAGGACATGGGAGCAACCTAAATGTCCATCAACAGAGGGATGGATAAAGAAGATATGGTACATATATACAATGGAATATTACTCAACCATAAAAAGGAACAAAATAGTGCCATTTGCAGAGACGTGGATGGACCTAGAGACTGTCATACAGAGTGAAGTAAGTCAGAAAGAGAAAAACATCATGTAATATCGCTTCTATGTGGAATCTAGAAAAATGGTACACATGAACTAATTTGCAAAGCAGAAATAGAGACACAGATGTAGAGAACAAACTTACAGATACCAAGGGGGAAGGGGCAGTGGGATGAATTGGGTGATTGGGATAGACATATATACACTACTATGTATAAAATAGATAACTAATGAGAACCTAATGTATAGCACAGGGAACTCTACTCCGTGTTCTGTGGTGGCTTAAATGGGAAGGAAATCTAAAAAAGAGGGGATATATGTATACATATAACTTTGATTCACTTTGCTGTACTTTGCTTTGCAACATTATAAAGCAACTATACTCCAATAAAAATTAATAAAAAATAGAATAAGCTAAAAAATGTATTGGTATTCAAACCACAGTCTTTGAATAATTTTCTACAAAGATGTAAATTAATTGTAGGAATGTAATTAAATGTAAATAAATGTAGGAATTCCCTGGCAGTCCAGTGGTTAGTATTCTGCACTTGCACTGCAGTGAGCATAGATTTGATCCGTGGTTGGGGAACTAAGATCCTGCGTGCTGCATGGCATGGCCAAAAAAAATAAATAAAAAAAAATATAAGTAAATGTAAAAGTAAAAACTAAAATAGATATTGTATGATTCCATTTATGTAGAAGTCTAAAACATGCAAACTAATCTATAGTGACAGAAAATGAATCAGTGTTGTCTGGCGAGTGACAAGAGGAAGGAATTACAGTGGGGCATGAAGAAACTTTTGGAATGATAGAAATATTCATTATCTTGATTGTGGCAATGGTTTCATGAGTGTATACACATGCCAGAGCTTCTCAATGAGCACTTTATGTGCAGTTTATTGCATAACAATTATGTCTTTAAAACTGTAAAAAATAAATGAAAATCTTGTTTTCAAAATGCTATGATTTTTGTTCTAAATATTAAAAATTATTAAGATAAAAAAGCAAGCCAAAACAATTCAGTGGGGGAAAGGATAATCTTTTTAACTAATGGCATTGGGAAAACTGGACAGTCACTTGAAGAATGAAGTTGGACTCTTTTTTAATAAATTTCTGTTTATTTATTTATTTATTTTTGGCCGCGTTGGGTCTTTATTGCTGTGCATGGGCTTTCTCTAGTTGTGATGAGCGGGGGCTAGTCTTCGTTGCAGGGCACGGGCTTCTCATTGCAGGGGTTTCTCTTGTTGCAGAGCACGGGCTCTAGGCACACGGGCTTCAGTAGTTGTGGCGCATGGGCTCGGTAGTTGTGGCTTGCGGGCTCTAGAGTGCAGGCTCAGTAGTTGTGGCACACGGGCTTAGTTGCTCTGAGGCATGTGGGATCTTACCGGACCAGGGATCAAACCCATGTCCCCTGCATTGGTAGGCGGATTCTTAACCACTGCGCCACCAGGAAAGTCCCTGAAGTTGGACTCTTTACTCACACCATATACACAAATTAATTCAAAATGGATCAAGGACTTAAATATAAGAGCTAAAACTATAAAACTATCAAGAAAACATAGGCATAGATCTTCATGACCTTGGATTAGGCAATGATTTCTTAGATATGACATCAGAAGCACAGGCAACAAAAGAAAAAATAGATAAATTGAGCTTCATCAAAATTAAAAACTTTTGTGTTTCAAAGGACACTATGAAGAAAGGGAAAAGAGAACCCACAGAATGGGGGAAAATTTTTTGCAAATCCTGAATATATAAAGAACTCTTACAATGCAACAATAAAAAGACAAGTAACACAATTTAAAAATGGGCAAAGCATTTGAATAGACATTTCTCCAAAAAAGGTGTACAGACAGCCAATGAGCATATGAAAAGATGCTCAACATCAGTAGTCATTAGGGACATGCAAATAGAAATCCAGTGAAGTACACTTTACTCCCACTAGGATAGCTGTAATAAAAAAAAAGGATGGACAGTAACAAATGTTGGCAAGGATGTGGAAATATTAGAACCTTCATACATTACTGGTGGGAATGTGAAATGGTGCAACCACTTTGGAAAATAGTCTGGCAATTCCTCAGAAAGTGGCCATATGACGCAGCAGTTCTACCCAAGAGAACTGAAAATACATGTGCATGGGACTTCCCTGGCAGTCCAGTGGTTAAGACTCCACACTTCCACTGCAGCCGGCATGGGTTCGATTCTTGTTAAGGAATCTTGTTAAGGAATCTTTCCCCATGCTGTGTGGCGTGATCAAAAGATTAAAAAAAAAAACAGAATAAAGAAAATATATGTGCGCACAGAACTTTGTTCACAAACATTCATAGTAGTGTTATTCATAATAACTGAAAAGAGGAAACAACCTAGGTGTCTATCAGTGAATGAGTGGATAAATGACATGTGGTATATTCATAAATGGAATATTATTTAGTCACAAAGAGGAACAAAGTACTAACAAAGTACTAACACAAAGTGGATGAGCTTTGAAAACATTATATTAAATGAAAGAAGCTACACAAAAATGGAAGCATGTTTTATGTCCAGAATAGGCAATTCTGTAAAGACAGAAATCAGATTAGTGGCTTCCAGGGGCTGTGGGGAAGAAGGAATGGGAGTGACTGCTACTGGGTACAGGGTTTCTGTGGGGATGAGGAAAATGGTCTGTAATTAGATCATGATGGTTGTACAACTTTGTGGATATACTGAACACCACTGACTTTACTATTTTAAAAAAAGTTCAAATTTTATGGTATGTGAGTTATATCTCACTAAAATAGTTACGTGAGAAAAAAATCAAGGCAAAACAAAGAATGTAAATCAGAATTTTAATTTTGAAATACATTTATAGCTGAATTTATTTTTGAGAGTTATTAAAGTCTTATTAAATAGTTCTGTAAAATCAGAACTGTTTGAGCATTCAGTGTCTATTAATTCCCAGCATAAACTGTCAGTGTCATGTGTCACTCATATTAGATTCACCAAGATGTGTATTTATTTAAGAGTAATAGCTATGACTACCACGCTACTTAGTACGTCAGAACCATGAATTGCACAGGAAATGAACACTCAGCAGTACTTGGAAGTAAAGCTTCATTATGCAAGAATCTATTGCAGGACTTCCCTGGTGGTGCAGTGGTTAAGAATCCGCCTGCCAGTGCAGGGGACACGGGTTTGAACCCTGGTCAGGGAAGATCCCACGTGCTGCGGAGCAACTAAGCGCATGTGCCACAACTACTGAGCCTGCACTCTAGAGCCCGTGAGCTGCAGCTACTGAGCCCGTATGCCTAGAGCCCAGACTCTGCAACGAAGAGAAGCCACCGCAATGAAGGGTAGGCCCCGCTCGCCACAACTAGAGAAAGCCTGTGCGCAGCAACAAAGACCCAGTGTGGCTAAAAATAAATAAATAAGTAAGTAAATAAATAAATTTATAATTAAAAAAACACAAAGAACCTATTGTGTTTGGGCTGTCATAGAGGAAGGGCTTTACTTGTCTCTTACCTAAGTGCTTCCACTGCTCATATCCTCTGCACACACTCAAGCCCTCTGTGGTGCCAGAGTTTGAGTGTGGCAGTGGCACAGCCACAACGTCATGACATTTAGGCAGAATCCCTTTTGTTTCATGGACACAGGACAGCAGGTGTGGAGATGTGCTTCTCTGAGGCCTGAACAAGGAAAATTGTTAAGAGTTATGAGTCTCACTGTATCAGCGCCAAGAGTCCAGGTTTTGTTTGATGAAATTTCTGTGAGAGTGTGTATCTGTGATCTGTAGGGGACCAGGGCAGGGGTCATTCTTGTGGGGCTCTAGGGAGTGCTACTCATCACATCACACCCATTTTAGGCCTTACTTGGTCATCCGTCTACCTTTTCACTCTTAACACTTTCCATAGCCTGTTATGTTTGATTTTGAGATTAAACAGAATGGCAGAGATAATTTTGATTTGGTTAAGACAAATCTTTCTTTCCTTTCGTGCTGTGGGCAAGAAGATAAAGATTTCTATCAAAACTACAATGAGATATTGCCTCACACCAGTCAGAATGGCCATCATCAAAAAGTCTACAAGTAGGGCTTCCCTGGTGGCGCAGTGGTTGAGAGTCCACCTGCTGATGCAGGGGACACGGGTTCGTGCCCCGGTCCGGGAAGATCCCACATGCCGTGGAGCGGCTAGGCCCGTGAGCCATTGCTGCTGAGCCTCCGTCTATGCTCCGCAACGGGAGAGGCCACAACAATGAGAGGCCCGCGTACCACAAACAAACAAACAAACAAAAGTCTACAAATAATGAATGCTGGAGAGGGTGTGGAGAAAAGGGATCCCCCTGCACTATTGTTGGGAATGTAAAACCTATGTGCCACAGCTACAGAGCCTGTGCTCTAGAGCCCGCGAGCCACAACTGCTGAGCCCACGTGCGGCAACTACTGAAGCCCATGCACCTAGAGCCCATGCTCTGCAACAAGAGAAGCCACCGCAATGAGAAGCCCGCACACTGCAACAAAGAGTAGCTCCACTCACTGCAACTAGAGAGAGCCTGTGTGCAGCAACAAAGACCCAATATGGCCAAAAATAAAAATAACTTAAAAAAAGAGAAAGATACACGCACCCCAGTGTTCATTGCAGCACTGTTTACAATAGCCAGGACATGGAAGCAACCTAAATGTCCAACGACAGGTTAACAGAATACCATTCAGCCATAAAGAAGAATGAAATAGTGCCATTTGCAGCAACATGGATAGACATAGAGATTATCATAGTAAGTGAACTGTCAGAGAAAGACAAATATCATATGATATTACTTATATGTGGAACCTGAAAAAGTGATACAATGAACTTATTTACAAAACAGAAACAGACTCACAGGCATAGAAAACAAACTTATGGTTACCAAAGGGGAAAGGGGGTGGGGGAGGGATAAATTAGGAATTTGGTAATAACATATACACACTGCTATATATAAAATAGGTAAACAACAAGGACCTACTGTATAGCACAGGGAACTATACTCAATATTTTTTAATAACCTATATTGGAAAAGAATCTGAAAAAGAATATATATATATGTGTGTGTGTGTGTGTATGTATAACTGAATCATTTTTCTATACACCTGAAACTAACAAAACATTGTAAATCAACTATACTTCAATTAAAAAAAAAGATCAAGATTTCTAGAACATAGTAGAACAGAGCAAAGGGTGAATGGTTTTGGTATCCTTTCTATCTTTTAAGCTATTTTTTTCCTCAGTCATTCATCAACTCAACTTGTCTTAGTAAATCCTTTTGTATAAAAGATGATCTGCGTCCAATATCCACTGTCAGGGAGGAATGTGAGACCCTTGTCTTGCAATCCAGTCTATACATGCAGTTTATGGTTTATTTTGGCAGTTTATATGTTATCTCTTAATGTTCTGCTACTTGATAGTAACTCACTCCCTGGCAGAATTACCTGTGGCTAGGAATGCTGTTATCACAGCATGTTTGTTTAGTTGGTACTTAGGACAGGGCAAGGAGGCACTGGTTTTACTGAGATGGGTTTCTGCCTAACAGATGGATTCTTATCTGTGTGAGTCGATGCTTTCTTAGATAATCAAGATATGTTTGTATGTGACAGTTTCAGGCGGAGGTGCTCCCGTGTGTCTCCAAAGGTTTGCTGTAGCTCTTTACAAGAACTTGGCTGCTGTTGGTGGGGAGTGTGGTGGTGAAGAACACGGCCTCCAGACTGTCGGGTTCCCTTCTTCTGCTCTATCTTTGGGTCCTTGGGCAATCGGTTGAACCATTCTTTGCCTCAGTTTCTTCTGCTGTACAAGGATAACAAGAATTAGATGAGTAATGCTTGCAAAGCACTTAAACAGTGCCCTGCACATAGTAAGCACTTAATAAAAGTTACTTAGTACAAAACTATAGGAAATGTATGCATAGTTCTATGTTGGGCTGCAGAAGGGGTGATGGTTTGAGATTAACTGGAAATTTTACCCTTGAGTTTGTCCTAGACCTACCTAATTTACTTGTACTCAGGTAAACCCCTTTGAGTGGAGAAGGCAGTTCTTTCTTCACTCTTGAAGGGAATGGGGAGAATGTAGCTGTCTAGAATGACCTTATTACTCTGAACTCTGCTAGGTGTAATATTCCTCTTTATTTTTTAAAACAAGTCATGCTGTTGTTCAGTATTAAATAGCAAGATAAAGTTTTATTATTTTAAATCACTTTTAAATTCTCTAAAATCTCACAAAGTGCTTTTTTGGGGAAATAATTGTCTTCCTTTGCTTGTGCTGGCCTGATAGCTACCCTCTTCAGCAGAACTGATGATTTGCTTAACAAAGCAGCCTGTTCATAGTCAGAACCCTTCTCTGGCTTGCTCTCTAGCTATTATTTTAACCCTCCATTTTCCCTTCACATTGCAAATATTCTTATTGTTAAAGGAAGGATAGTTGTCTTTATGCTTTTAAGGGTTAGATGTTCTGGCAAGTTAGTAATTGAACTAGGTTTCTGGCTCAGACAAAACTAGTTATAAGCATAAGGCTGCTTTTTATTACCCACCTGTCTGCTCCCTGATCAGGAGAAACTGTATTCTGACTGTGGCTAGGGAAGACTGCTCTGTCTTTGATATCTGACCCACAGATTTAGTCTATGCCTAGGAATATTTTTTTTTTTTTTTTGCGGTATGCGGGCCTCTCACTGTTGTGGCCTCTCCCGTCGCAGAGCACAAGTTCAGCAGCCAGGGCTCACGGGCCCAGCTGCTCTGCAGCATATGGGATCTTCCCGGACCGGGGCATGAACCTGCATCCCCTGCAACGGCAGGCGGACTCTCAACCACTGCGCCACCAGGGAAGCCCCGCCTAGGAATATGTTTTTAAAAATTTTATTTATTTGGCTGCACCAGGTCTTAGTTTGCGGCATGCAGGATCTTTTTCTTTTTTTTAATTTTTAAAATTAATTACTTTATTTAAATTTATTTATTTATTTTTGGCTGCGTTAGGTCTTCGTTGCTCTGCGCGGGCTTCTCTAGTTGCAGCAAGTGGGGCTACTCTTCATTCTGGTGCACGGACTTCTCATTGCAGTGGCTTCTCTTGTTGTGGAGCACGGGCTGTAGGTGTGTGGGCTTTCTCTAGTTGTGGCTACCGGGGGCTACTCTAAGTTGTGGTGTGCGGACTTCTCATTGCAGTGGCCTCTCTTGTTGCGGATCACAGGCTCTAGGCACGCGGGCTTCAGTAGTTGCAGCATGCGGGCTCAGTAATTGGGGCACGTGGGCCCTAGAGTGCATGGGCCCTAGAGTGCGTGGGCTTCAGTAGTTGTGGCGCGTGGGCTCAGCAGTTGTGGTGCATGGGCTTAGCATTTGTGGTGCATGGGCTTAGTTGTTCCGTGGCATGTGAGGTCTTCCCGGACCGGTGATCGAACGCATGTCCCCTGCATTGGCAGGCAGATTCTTAACCACTTTGCCACCTGGGAAGTCCCAGGAGCGTGGAGTCTTAACTAGTGGTCCCCAACCTTTTTGGCACCAGGGACTGGTTTCGTGGAAGACAGTTTTTCCACAGACGGGGGAGGGGGGATTGTTCAGGCTGTAATGCAAGCGATGGGGGAGTGGCAGATGAAGCTTTGCTCACTCCGCCCACTGCTCACCTCCGGCTGTGTGGCTGGGTTCCTAACAGGCCGTGAACTGGTACTGGTCCACGGCCTGGGGGTTGGGGACCCCTAGTCTTAACCACTGGACCACCAGGGAAGTCCCTAAAATTAATTTATATGTTTAAAGTTATATATGTATGTAGTATAAAAGATCCAATTTCTGTAAGGCTTGTAATAGAAAGTTGCATTCCCCTGTCCCACTTCACCTTATCCTGGGCATGCTGCTCCAAAGGCAACTGCTTTCAACTCTTTCAGCTGTTTCTTGTGGTTACCTTCATATTTTTAAATGAGATGCTTATATGGCTGTATTATGAATTTTCAAACTTATCTATAGACTTCCGTCTATGGAAGGTGAAGATTTAACTCTTTTATTCTACCTCTTTTCTAATCCTTCTAATATAGACTGTATTACAGTTTTTGGTTAAATCATTTCAAAGGCAGAATAGCATAGTGGCAAAGAGTGAGGGCTCAGGGCTCGAATTCCAGCCTCACCATCCACTAGTATTTTGTGATTTGGAGCAAGTTTTTTAATCTTAGTGCCTCAGTTTCCTCAAGAATAACCTACCTCAGGATTGCTGTGGGTTTTTAAAATTTTCTCTCAATTCTTTTTTTTTTTTCTTTTTCAAAGATCTTTATTGGAGTATAATTGCTTCACAGTACTGTGTTAGTTTCTGCTACACAACAAAGTGAATCAGCCGTATGCATACACATGTCCCCTTATCCCCTCCCTCTTGAGCCTCCCTCTGACTCTCCCTATCCCACCCCTCCCACCCTGCTACCCACCCCTCCCACCCTCCCACCCACCCCTCTAGGTCATCATGAAGCACCGGGCTGATCTCCCTGTGCTATGCTGCTGCTTCCCACTAGCTATCTATTTTACAGTTGGTTATACATATATATATGTTGATGCTACTCTCACTTTGCCCCAGCTTCCCTCTCCACCCCCCCCCACCGTGTCCTTAAGTCCATTCTCTATGTTTATGTCTTTATTCCTGCCCTGCCACTAGGTTCATCAGCACCATTTATTTTTTTTTAGATTCCATATATATGCGTTAGCATACGGTATTTTTCTCTTTCTGACTTACTTCACTCTGTATGACAGACTGTAGGTCCATCCATCTCACTACAGATAACTCAATTTCGTTTCTTTTTATGGCTGAGTAATACTCCATTGTATATATGTGCCACATCTTTTTTATCCATTCATCCGATGATGGACACTTAGGTTGCTTCCATGTCCTGGCTATTGTAAATAGTGCTGCAATGAACATTGTGGTGCATGACTCTTTTTGAATTATGGTTTTCTCAGGGTATATGCCCAGTAGTGGGATTTCTGGGTCATATGGTAGTTCTATTTTTAGTTTTTTAAGGAACCTGAATACTGTTCTCAATAGTGGTTGTATCAATTTACATTCCCACCAGCAATGCAGGAGGGTTCCCTTTTCACCACACCCTTTCCAGCATTTATTGTTTGTAGATTTTTTGATAATGGCCATTCTGACCAGTGTGAGGTGATACCTCATTGTAGTTTTGATTTGCATTTCTCTAATGTTGAGCATTTTTTCATGTGCCTCTGCCATCTGTATGTCGGCTTTGGTGAAATGTCTATTTAGGTCTTCCACTCATTTTTTAATTGGATTTTTTTTTTGATATTGAGCTCCATGAGCTGTTTGTATATTTTGGAGATTAATCCTTTGTCTGTTGTTTCATTTGCAAATATTTTCTCCCATTCTGAGAGCTGTCTTTTCATCTTGTTTATGGTTTCCTTTGCTGTGCAAAAGCTTTTAAGTTTCATTAGGTCCCATTTGTTTATTTTTGTTTTTATTTTCATTACTCTAGGAGGTGGGTCAAAAAAGATCTTGACATGGTTTATGTCAAAGCGTGTTTTTCCTTTGTTTTCCTCTAAGAGTTTTATAGTGTCTGGTGTTATATTTAGGTCTTTAATCCATTTGGAGTTTATTTTTGTGTATGGTGTTAGGTAGTGTTCTAATTTCATTCTTTTACATGTAGCTGTCCAGTTTTCCCAGCACCACTTATTGAAGAGGCTGTCTTTTCTCCACTGTATGTTCTTGCCTCCTTTGTCGTAAATTAGGTGACCATAGGTGTGTGGGTTTATCTCTGGGTTTTCTATCCTGTACTATTGATCTATGTTTCTGTTTTTTGTGCCAGTACCATACTGTCTTGATTACTGTAGCTTTTTAGTATAGTCTGAAGTCAGAGAGTCTGATTCCTCCAGCTCCGTTTTTCTTTCTCAAGATTGCTTTGGCTATTTGGGGTCTTTTGTGTTTCCATACGAATTGTAAAATTTTTTGTTTTAATTCTGTGAAGAATACCATTGGTAGTTTGATAGGGATTACATTGAATCTGTAGATTGTGTTGGGTAGTATAGTCACTTTCACAATATTGATTCTTCCAATCCAGGAACGTGGTATGTTTCTTCATCTGTTTGTATCATCTTTGATTTCTTTCTTCAGTGTTTTATAGTTTTCTGATTACAAGTCTTTCGCTTCCTTAGGTAGGTTTATTCCTAGGTATTTTATTCTTTTTGTTGTGATGGTAAATGGGATTGTTTGCTTAATTTCTCTTTCTGATTTTTCATTGTTAGTGTATAGGAAAGTCAGAGATTTCTGTGCATTGCTGTGGATATTAAACAACTTAATAAGTATGGAGCACCCAGAGTGTCTGGCACACAGTGAGTTTTAAGTAAATTTCAGCTATCAGCATCATCATCATCAATATCATTATGATCTATGGCCATCTAAATGTCTCTCTTTGCATTTAAAGGATGGGGCTGGTGTGGTGGCATTTACAGTTGAAGTGGTCAGCTGTAAATCTCTCCTGCAGGCTTTGCCCTGTAGGCTTGTATCCTGAATGATCAGAGAATTTGGACCTCCTGAGGACAAGCCACTAGGAAGGAGGAGAGAAGCCCAGAAGGGAGCTGACTGAGCATGCTCAGTTCCTTCTACCAAAGGCACCTAGCCTGTAGTCATCTTCCCCAGGAGTAGTTGCTGAGGGGTGGAGACAGGCCTTGAGTTGACTCCCCTGGGAAGCCCCTGAAGGGAAACTAGAGGCTGGGGAATAAAGAAGGTTCCTTGTGGCAAGTCCCTACCCAGACAACATTAGGACAGATGCTTTTGTCCTATGGATACCTATTTGTGATCTCTGCAACATATCTGCTTACTATGTAGCTTTTTGAAATTTGAAACATTTAAACATGCAAATGTGAGGTATGCTCCCAGGAGAATTATAAATTGGTGTTAAGTTTCTTTGCTCCTGTTTAACCAATTCCAACTATCGGGTGAGCTCAGGTAGCATCAGGTGATCTCAGGTAGCAACAGTTGAGGTAGTTTCTGGCTTATTTGTCTTCTCCAACAATAATTTTTCAAAATATAGAAATTGAGAAAGTGCCCCATGTTATGGAAACCTTTGAAAGAGAATTTAATATAAAGCAACTACATCTTCCCTGAGGAGTACTTTTGGAAAAAGAAACTTACCTTACATTCAGGTATATTAAGTTCCTGGCATTTTCAAACCAACTCATCATCTTCCCCTTTCTCTACTCCCCAAATCCATTCATTTTCTTTATTCTTAGACTCTGTCTCTGCCCCTCCCCGACTTTGTCACCTAGTCAGATCTCTTAAGTGTCAAGCTTGTTGCCACTCCCTCCATCTTTTTATATCTAAAGAATCATAAGTTCTGTTGATTCCATCACTCACATCTCTTCGGTCTGTCCCTTTGGATACCCCACTACTTCTGAGTTCAGATCATTGCCATTTGTCACTTGTAGGAGCCTTCCTGCTGCCTCCCTCCCAGTCTCCCCCATGAAGAGCCCACTCTCCAACCTTGGCAGAGTGAAGTTTTTTAAAGGACCATCTGATGATGTGAATTCCCAGGTTGAAACCTAATGATGACTCAGTAACATTTAAAGGATAAAGTCTGTATTTGACAGGCATGGCTGTGCTGTGATTCTGGCTGCACACTTAGACAACCACTTACTGATATTAATTTTGCTCATGCTTTTTCCTCTCACTTGGGATGCTCCTGCATCCTCCCCCCATCCCCCCACCACCCACCCCCCAATCCTTGCCTGATTAAGGCCAGTTCATTCTCCAAGACAGTTTGGGTGTTACCCTGAGGAAAGAGTGGATAGGTCTTTCCCTCCCATGTCTGGGGTGGGTACCCCTCCTAAGTGGTCCCATAATACAAGTTTCACACCAGGGTCAGTTATCACACTGTACACTGTTCTGTCCTTGTCTGTCTGTTTTTTTGTTTTTTTTTTTTGGGGTACGCGGGCCTCTCCCTGTTGTGGCCTCTCCCGTTGCGGAGCACAGGCTCCGGACGCGCAGCCTCAGTGGCCATGGCTCACGGGCCCAGCCACTCCACGGCATGTGGGATCTTCCAGGACAGGGGCACGAACCCCTGTCCCCTGCATCGGCAGGCGGACTCTCAACCACTGCACCACTAGGGAAGCCCTGTCTGTCTGTTTTGATTATGAGCTTCTTGAGATTAGAGACTTGAGATCTCCAGTGCCCAGAAGTCTAGGACTCAGTACATGTTTTTGCATGAATAAAGTTGTATTTTCCACTCATATTTGTCCATTTAATTTCCTGGACTCTACATGTAAAATGCTATATTTTTTCTCTATTAAATTTGATGTTGTTGCTTTCAGTTTTTTCTTTGTATGGATTTTGAGTCCTGATGTTGCCAACCAGCATGTCAACCATTCTTCCTAGGTTTTTGTTCCCCAGTTTTTTGCTCTGAATATATTTTAAGTGTTCCTGTTGACCATCATTAGTTATGATTTTAATTCTTGGTGTAGCTACCACTCTTACAGTTCCAGCAATTAAAAAAAAAGACAAAGGTTTACCATGAAGGAGAAGAGGTGCACAGAATTGGGTGTAGGGAAAATGGATGTTTGAAGGGGATCTAATTAGGAAAGTATTTTTCTTGATAGTCTAGAAAATGATGGTCAGGTGAAAAACAGCTTATTTCCTTGCAATTTTGGAGAATATTTTATATATGAATTTAGTAAAAAATGTTACTCTTAACTAAGTTTCCCACTATAGGCCATTAATCCTGTTATTACTGCAAAGTTTAAACAACTGTAGTAATAATAGGATTATATGTGTATTAATTTATACTACCACATTCCACAAAGGATTTGAAGTCATTTCAGAAGTATAAAACACTACAGAAAATAAAATGGTAATGTGGGAACAGAAAATAAGAAATCAGGAACCATTGAAAATATACGGTATGTGGGGAAGACCAGGGGGAAAATTGTACCTAATCCATAAGTCACAGGGCCTATGTTGTTGTAATGCAAGAACAAATTTGACTGTAAGCTTCCTGGCAACCAAAATGAAAAGGGAAGCATGGTGGAGGTGTACAGAGAAGAACGTTTACCTAGTACTCACGGAAGCCGAGTGTTCCCTAACTCTTAGCTTTTTGTAGGAAGCACTGAGTAATGAAGGAATGTTGGCATTACCCTTACAGTAGATGTAATAATGGATTTCATCAGGCAGTTTTTCTAAGTGTCTCCTGATGAAAGCCAAGACTATGACTTCAAGACACAGCTCTAAAGCAGCTATACCAGAGGCCAGCGTGATCCAATCCAAGCTCATAGGTTCTAGGGCAGGCTGGATCCAAGGTAATGTGGAGGGTGCACTATACAATTTTCCCAACTTCTTTACATATGCTTGCTTTCAACAGGTCTTTTGATAAGAGCTGTCTAGGAGTTTAGGACCTGTATTGTGGGTATTTTGAGGGATCCTGGGTTAATCTCCTTTAGAGATCAAACCAGCAGACTGTCAGGTTGGCATCCTCTTGTGGAAACTGAGAACCTAATCAACACCCACATTTAGCCATATGACTAGCACACTGCCTTATGGACGTGGGCTGGGGGATTTTATCTTCTACTTTAAACAGTGGTAAGGTTAGAAAGTGTTCAGTACTCTTGGTGTAAGTTTTAATAAAGAAGAAGTGAGGAGCTTTGTATTAGAGGCCATAATTGTGAATCTAAGTTAAGAGTGAAAAAAAAAATCCTCAAACTCAAGGCTGTAAGTCTACTACTTTGAATTTCTCAGAGCCATCAAGTAAAGGTGAACCCTGGAGACTTAGCCATTGATATGGGTATGAGACACCCATATTTTTTAACCGTGAACTTTGTTACTTTTCATATATTAGGAGGAGTGTGTGATACACAATTCCAGAAATCTGTGTAGTAGTGCTTAGAGCTATGTTACTTCAGTTCAGTGCTTCCCAGGCGAGGTGAATGGTTATGGGTGAGCATCCCTGTTGATTCCCTCAGTGCTTCTGAGTCCCAGGTCCCCGATCCATTGCCTCCAGCCATTGCCTCCAGCCATGAGCAGCCTTGTCTATCTTGCCTCAGTGGGCTGTACAAATGTTATTATATTCTATGTATGCCATGACCTGGAAGATATGGGGAAGAGAAGTTTTAGTTAACTTTACATTTGGGTGATCAGTGTTGCTTTAAAGTTCTTTATTTATAGAGTCTTGATATTATGAACAAGACAGAAAAATATGCTTATTTGGAGAAGTGATTTCCTTTCAAAGCATAAGTTCATTTCCCCTTTTACTTGTGTAACTTTCTGAGGTGAAAAGTAGGAGATTTTCAATGTAAAAATGGAAGGTACAGACAAGTAAGGGAGAAGGTTAGAATGACTCATGCAATAATGGATTAGAGTTGGAGATAACAGGACGAATTCATGTTTAGTTTAATATAGATACGAATAGTTACATATAGAGAATATTTATAGATATGTGTATGTACATGGGTATTTGTAAATACATATGTGTAAATACATTTACATATGTGTAAATACATTTACATATGTGTAAATACATGCTTGTATTTCCAGCTCTGTCAGTTAAGCAGGCCTAGAAGCAACAGCACCTCTGTAGCAACAAGCACACCTAGCACCCAGGTCTTGGTTTCTAACACCATTCTCTAATACAATGAACCAGGGCTCTTTAGAGAAATAGGGCTGGAGCAGAAAATATACACGATGAGCCTGGAGCATGTTATAGTACCAGAAAGCCAGGAGGAAGTACTCAACAAACAAACAAAAAAACAAACCCAAAACAAACCCAAAAAAACCCTCACAAAAACCCACAAGAAAACCCTCCTCCACAATAATTGGGGTATGTCAAAGGGTGATGGGAGCCAACTGAAAGAGCTCCCAATGGCCAACCAAATAAAGCAGTATTGGATTATAAGTCAAATTGTAAAATAAATATCCATGAGTCCAAATTGATATAAGTTGAATAACTAAGTAAACGTAGGAGAATAGAAAAATCTCCCATGCAGAAGAATTCCAAATAATTTATGTAGGTAGATACTTGGCCCTCAAGGAAGTGGAGTATAATTCCCTATTCCCTAAATGTGGGCTGTGGTTAGCGACTTGCAAGAATGCAGTATGAAAAGGGGGAATAGAAGGTAAACTTTACAGTGGGAAAACGTGACAGATACTATCTCAGCCAGGTGATCAAGGTTAATGTCAAAAGTGAAGTCATGTTAATACTATGGCTCTTGATATGAAGTGATGATATGGCACTTCTGTGGTCTAACTTCTAAAAACCTCCGATCTGTAATCTAATGAGAAAAAAATCAGACAAATACCAATTGAGGAATATTCTACAACATATCTGATCAGTACTTCTCAATACTGTCAAGGTCTTCAAAAACAAGGAAAATGGCAAACTGTCACAGTCAAGAGGAGCCTAAGGAGACATGATGACTTAAATGTAAGGTGGTGTCCTTGATGGGATCCTGGGACAGAAAAAGGACATTAGGTTAAAACTAAGGAAATCTGAATGAAGAATGGACTTCAGTACAGACTGAATAATGTACCATTATTGGTTCATTACTTATGACAAGTGTACCATACTAATGTAAGATGTTAACAGGGAAACTGGAAGGGGAGTATATGGGCACTCTCTATACTGTCTTCACGATTTTTCTGTAAATCTAACAATATTCTAAAATAAATGTGTTTTTTTTTTTTTCGGTACACGGGCCTCTCACTGTTTGGCCTCTCCCGTTGCGGAGCACAGGCTCCGGACGCGCAGGCTCAGCAGCCATGGCTCACGGGCCCAGCCACTCCGCGGCATGTGGGATCTTCCAGGACAGGGACACGAACCTGTGTCCCCTGCATCGGCAGGTGGACTCTCAACCACTGTGCCACCAGGGAAGCCCTAAAATTCGTTTTTAAAAAAGCAGAAAAGTCTCAAGTTTTGATCTTATGGGTGAGATAAGACTTGGGTGTTTTTATCTGAGAATGAGGTTTCTGAGAATTGTAGACTCAAGTTAGCCAGGCAGTCAGTATGAGTGAAACCATAGAATATAACCTCAAACTACTTGTATTGACACTTTTAAGGCAAATGTATGCCTTAGATCATAATCAGAACTATGATCCTAACTGCCAGCATTTAGGAATTTGTAGCCCCCAAAGGTGCTTTTCTCAACCGTAAGCATCATGAAATGCTATTGGTATACAGAAGTGATGGAGGGGGTGGGGGGGATAACAGAGAGCTTTTCTGTTTTTTCCTTTTTTTTTTTAAACATCTTAATTGGAGTATAATTGTTTTACAGTGTTGTATTAGTTTCTGCTGTATAAAAAAGTGAATCAGCTATATGCATACGTATATCCCCATATCCCCTCCCTCTTGCGTCTCCCTCCCACCCTCCCTATCCCACCCCTCTAGGTGGTCGCAAAGCACTGAGCTGATCTTCCTGTGTTATGCAGCTGCTTCCCACTCGCTATCTATTTTACATTTGGAAGTGTACATATGTCAGTGCTACTCTCTTACTTCATTCCAGCTTACCCTTCCCCCTCTCCGTGTCCTCAAGTCCATTCGCTACGTCTGTGTCTTTATTCCTGTCCTGGTCCTAGGTTCATCAGAACGTTTTTTTTTTAGATTCCATATATATGTGTTAGCATACAGTATTTGTTTTTCTCTTTCTGACTTCACTCTGTATGACAGACTGTAGGTCCATCCACCTCACTACAAATAACTCAGTTTCGTTTCTTTTTATGGCTGAGTAATATTCCATTGTATATATGTGCCACATCTTCTTTATCCATTCATCTGTTGATGGACACTTAGGTTGGTTCCATGTCCTAGCTATTGTAAATAGTGCTGCAATGGACATTGTCATACATGTCTCTTTTTGAATTATGGTTTTCTCAGGGTATATGCCCAGTAGTGGGATTGCTGGGTCATATGGTATTTCTATTTTTAGTTTTTTAAGGAACCTCCATACTGTTCTCCATAGTGGCTGTATCAATTCACATTGCCATCAACAGAGCAAGAGGGTTCCCTTTTCTTCACACCCTCTCCAACATTTATTGTTTGTAGGTTTTTTGATGATGACCATTCTGACCTGTATGAGGTGATACCTCATTGTAGTTTTGATTTGCATTTCTCTAATGATTAGTGATGTTGAGCATCCTTTCATGTGTTTGTTGGCTATCTGTATGTCTTCTTTGGAGAAATGTCTATTTAGTCTTCTGCCCATTTTTGGATTGGGTTGTTTTTTTGTTATTGAGCTGCATGGGCTGCTTGTATATTTTAGAGATTAAGTCCTTTATCAGTTGCTTCATTTGCAAATACTTTCTCCCATTCTGAGGGTTGTCTTTTTTATGGTTTCCTTTGCTGTGCAAAAGCCTTTAAGTTTCATTAGGTCCCATTTGTTTATTTTTGTTTGTATTTCCATTTCTCTAGGAGGTAGGTCAAAAAGGATCTTGCTGTGATTTATGTCATAGAGTGTTCTGCCTGTGTTTTCCTCTAAGAGTTTCATAGTGTCTGATCTTACATTTAGGTCTTTAATCCGTTTTGAGTTTATTTTTGTGTATAGTGTTAGGAAGCGTTCTAATTTCATTCTTTTACATGTAGCTGTCCAGTTTTCCCAGCACCAATTATTGGAGAGACTGTCTTTTTTCCATTGTATATTCTTGCCTCCTTTATCCAAGATAAGGTGACCATATGTGCGTGGATTTATCTATGGGCTTTCTATCCTGTTCCATTGATCTATATTTCTGTTTTTGTGCCAGTACCATATTGTCTTGATTACTGTAACTTTGTAGTATAGTCTGAAGTCAGAGAGCCTGATTACTCGAGCTGTGTTTTTCTTTTTCAAGATTGTTTTGCCTATTCGGGGACTTTTGTGTTTCCTACAAATTGTGCAATTTTTTGTTCTAGTTCTGTGAAAAATGCCATTGATAGTTTGATAGGGATTGCACTGAATCTGTAGATTGCTTTGGGTAGTATAGTCATTTTCACAATATTGATTCTTCCAATCCAAGAACATAGTATATCTCTCCATCTGTTTATGTCATCTTTAATTTCTTTCAACAGTGTCTTACAGTTTTCTGCATATAGGTCTTTTGTCTCCTTAGGTAGGTTTATTCCTAGGTATTTTATTCTTTCTGTTGCAGTGGTAAATGGGAGTGTTTCCTTAATTTCTCTTTCAGATTTTTCATCATTAGTGTATAGGAGTGCAAGAGATTTGTGTGCATTAATTTTGTATCTTGCTACTCTACCAAATTCATTGATTAGCTCTAGTAGTTTTCTGATAGCATCTTTAGGATTCTCTATGTCTAGTATCATGTCATCTGCAAACAGTGACAGTTTTACTTCTTTTTCGATTTGGATTCCTTTTATTTCTTTCTCTTCTCTGATTGCTGTGGCTAAAACTTCCAAAACTATGTTGAATAATAGCGGTGAGAGTGGGCAACCTTGTATTGTTCCTGATCTTAGAGGAAATGGTTTCAGTTTTTCACCACTGAGAATGATGTTTGCTGTGGCTTTGTCAAATATGGCCTTTATTATGTTGAGGTAGGTTCCCTCTGTGTCTACTTTCTGGAGAGTTTTTATCATAAATGGGTGTTGAATTTTGTCAAAAGCTGTTTCTGCATCTATTGAGATGATCATATGGTTTTTATACTTCAATTTGTTAATACGGTGTATCACATTGATTGATTTGCATATATTGAAGAATCCTTGCATTCCTGGGATAAATCTCACTTGATCATGGTGTATGCTCCTTTTAATGTGCTGTTGGATTCTGTTTGCTAGTATTTTGTTGAGGATTTTTACATCTATGTTCATCAGAGATATTGGCCTGTAGTTTTCATTTTTGTGACATCTTTGGTTTTGGTATCAGGGTGATGGTGGCCTTGTAGAATGAGTTTGGGAGTGTTCCTCCCTCTGCTATATTTTGGAAGAGTTTGAGAAGGATAGGTGTTAGCTCGTCTCTAAATGTTTGATAGAATTCGCCTGTGAAGCCATCTGGTCCTGGGCTTCTGTTTGTTGGAAGATTTTTTTTAAAAAAATAAATAAATTTATTTATTTATTTTTGGCTGCATTGGGTCTTCATTGCTGTGCACGGGCTTTCTCTTGTTGCGGCGAGTGGGGGCTACTCTTCTTTGTGGTGCATGGGCTTCTCACTGCAGTGGCTTCTCTTGTTGTGGCGCATGGGCTCTAGGTGCACGGGCTTCAGTAGTTGTGGCCCTCAGGCTCAGTAGTTGTGGCTCTCGGGGTCTAGAGCTCAGGCTCAGTAGTTGTGGCGCATGGGCTTAGTTCCTCTGTGGCATGTGGGAAATTCCCGGATCAGGTCTCAAACCCGTGTCCCCTGCATTGGCAGGCAGATTCTTAATCACTGCGCCACCAAGGAAGTCCTATTGGATGATTTTTAGTCACATTTCAATTTCAGTGCTTGTGATTGGTCTGTTTATATTTTCTACTTCTTCCTGGTTCAGTCTTGGAAGTTTGTGCTTTTCTAAGAATTTGTCCATTTCTTGCAGGTTGTCCATTTTATTGGCATATAGTTGCTTGTAGTAATCTCTCATGATCCTTTTTTTCCCTCTGGTGTCAGTTGTTACTTCTCCTTTTTCATTTCTAATTCTGTGGACTTGACTTTTCTCCCTTTTTTCCTTGATGAATCTGGCTAATGGTTTATCAATTTTGTTTATCTTCTCAAGGAACCAGATTTTAGTTTTATTGATCTATTGTTTCTTTCATTTCATTTTCGTTTATTTCTGATCTGATCTTTATGATTCCTTTCCTTCTGCTAACTTTGGGGGTTTTTTTGGTTCTTCTTTCTCTAATTGCTTTAGGTGTAAGGTTAGGTTGTTTATTTGAGATGTTTCTTGTTTCTTGAGGTAGGATTGTATTGCTGTAAATTTCCCTCTTAGAACTGTTTTTGCTGCATCCCATAGGTTTTGGGTCATCGTGTTTTCATTGTCATGTGTTTCTAGGTATCTTTGATTTCCTCTTTGATTTCTTCAGTGATCTCTTGGTTAATTAGTAGTGTATTGTTTAGCCTCCACGTGTTTGTATTTTTTACAGTTTTTTTCCTGTAATTGATTTCTAATATCATAGCGTTGTGGTCAGAAAAGATACTTGATACAATTTCAATTTTCTTAAATTTACTAAGGCTTGATTTGGGACCCAAGATATGATCTATCCTGGAGAATGTTCCATGAGCACTTGATAAGAAAGTGTATTCTGTTGTTTTTGGATGGAATGTCCTATAAATATCAATTAAGTCCATCTTGTTTAATGAATCATTTAAAGCTTGTGTTTTCTTATTTATTTTCATTTTGGATGATCTGTCCATTGGTGAAAGTGGGGTGTTAAAGTCCCCTACTATTATTGTGTTACTGTCGATTTCCCGGTTTATGGCTGTTAGCATTTGCCTTATGTATTGAGGTGCTTCTGTGTTGGGTGCATAAATATTTACAATTGTTATATCTTCTTCTTGGATTGATCCCTTGATCATTATGTAGTATCCTTCTTTTTCTCTTGTAATAGTCCTTATTTTAAAGTCTGTTTTGTCTGATATGAGAATTGCTACTCCAGTTTTCTTTTGATTTCCATTTGCATGAAATATCTTTTTCCATCCCTTCACTTTCGGTCTGTATGTGTCCCTAGGTCTGAGTGGGTCTCTTGTAGACAGCATATGTATGGGTCTTATTTGTGTATCCTTTCAGGCAGTCTATGTCTTTTAGTTGGAGCATTTAATCCATTTACATTTAAGGTAATTATCAATATTTGTGTTCCTATTACCATTTTCTTAATTGTTTTGGGTTTGTTATTGTAGGTCTTTTCCTTCTCTTGTGTTTCCTGCCTAGAGAAGTTTCTTTAGCGTTTGTTGTAAAGCTGGTTTGGTAGTGCTGAATTCTCTTAACTTTTGCTTATTTGTAAAGGTTTTAATTTCTCTGTCGAGATCCTTGCTGGGTAGAGTAATCTTGGTTGTAGGTTTTTCCCTTTCATCACTTTAAATATGTCCTGCCACTCTCTTCTGGCTTGCAGAGTTTCTGCTTAAAAATCAGCCGTTAACCTTATGGGTATTCTCTTGTATGTTATTTGTTGCTTTTTGCTTGCTGCTTTCAATATTTTTCCTTTGTATTTAATTTTTGATAGTTTGATTAATATGTTTCTCGGCATGTTTCTCTTTGGGTTTATCCTGTATGGGACTCTCTGTGCTTCCTGGACTTGATTATTTCCTTTCCCATGTTAGGGGAGTTTTTGACTATAATCTCTTCAAATATTTTCTCAGACCCTTTCTTTTTCTCTTCTTCTGGGACCCTTATAATTCGAATGTTGGTGCGTTTAATGTTGTCCCAGAGGTCTTAGAGACTGTCCTCAATTTGTTTCATTCTTTTTTCTTTATTCTGCTCCCTGGCAGTTATTTCCACCATTTTATCTTCCAGCTCACTTTTCCATTCTTCTGCCTCAGTTATTCTCTTATTGATTCCTTCTAGAGTATTTTTAATTTCAGTAATTGTGTTGTTCATCACTGTTTGTTTGCTCTTTAGTTCTTCTAGATCCTTGTTAAATATTTCTTATATTTTCTCCATTCTGTTTCCAAGATTTTGGATCATCTTTACTATCATTACTCTGAATTCTTTTTCAGGTAGGTTGCCTATTTCGTCTTCATTTATTTGGTCTTGTAGGTTTTTACCTTGCTGCTTCGTCTGTAACAAATTTTTTTGTCATTTCATTTTTTTTTTTTTTTTTTATGAGTGGTGCTGTATTCCTGTCTCACTGGTTGTTTGGCCTGAGATGTCCAGCACTGGAGTTTGCAGGCAGTTAGATAGAGCTGGGTCTTGGTGCTGAGATGAGGACCTCCTGGAGGCCTCACTCCAATTGATATTCCCTGGGGTCTGAGGTTCTCTGTTAGTCCAGCTGTTTGGACTTGGAGCTCCCACCACAGGAGCTCGGGCCTCACCTCCGGCCTGGGAACCAATATCCTGCAAGCTTCGTGGTGCGGTAAAGAAGAAGAAGAAGGAAAAAAAGGAGCAGTACAATATTAAAGAATAAAAAACAAATTTAGAAAGATAAAAAATATATTATGAAAAATAAAACTATAATTGAAACAACTGCAACAAGGTAAAATAAAACCACAACAGAAAAAAGAAAAAAAGAAAAGAAAAGGGGGGAGAACAAGCCAAAAGGAGAGATCACTAACAAAGTATAAAGAATAAAATAAAATTAGAAAAATAAAATATTTATTAGGAAAAATAAAAATATAAAAGAATCAACAACAATGAATCAACAAGGTAAAACAGAACCCCAATCTAAAAGAGGAAAAAAGAAAAAAAAAGCCTTGTCTGTGGGGGTGGAGTTTAGGCAGGGGTGGGACTTAGGCAGGGTCTGGTTTTGGGTGGGGCGGGACCTAGGCGGGTGTGGGGGGGTGACGTTTGAGCGTGGGGTGGGGCCTAGGCGGGGCGACGTTGAAGCGTGGGTCGGGGCCTCTCCTTAGGACCTGCGTGGAAGGGGAGAGGCAGCACGTGGAAAGGAGGGCCTCTGGCGTGTGGAGTTTCAGAGTTTGGAGGTAGGTCCCTGAGTGAGGCTGTGTGGGCGGGGTTTAGGCCTAGCATGTTGGAGGGGGTCTTGGAGTGTAGAGGTAGGGCCCTAGTGGGGGTGTAGGGGCGGGGCCTGGGTTCTGCGCGACAGGAGGCACAGGATTAGGCCCGGGAACCCAACAAGCTTCCCAGTGCCTAAGTTGACAGGGAAAGCACTGGCCCTGTTCCCTTCTGTTCCTTTGCGCCCTTCCCCCACCATCTCCCCCAGGGTTTCCCCTGTCACCACTGGACCCCTAACCGTGGGTGGGTCTCGTTGGGTGTAGGAACTCCTCCCCTCCCCCAGCCACCCCTCAGGGGTGCTGGTCCCAGAGGCCTGGGCTTTACTTTTGCTCCCCCTTCCCTTCCTTCAATTACCTCAGGACCCGCATGGCTGGAGGGGGCTTTGGTGGGCAGAGAGTCAGGCCCGGGATCTCAGTAGGCTTCTGGGGGCCCAAGTGGGCAGGGGAAGCCTGGCCAAGCTCCCTTTTGATCCTCTGCCCTCCCAATGGCCCCCCAATTTCCCCCTTAGGGCGTGGGATCCCTTCCCCTCCCCCAGCCTCCCCTCAGGGGCACCAGTTCCATCTCGCCTCCACTTCTCTTCCCCCCTCACCCCCCCCATGCCCCACGTCCTACCCCGTTGCTGGGGGTTCCTCCTGTCCCCTTAGGTGTCTGTGGTCCCCCACCGTGGCCTGGTAGGTGCCCTAGTTGTGAGGAGACGCGAATTCCGCGTCCTCCTAGTTTGCCCTCTTGACTCCTCTCTTTCTGTTGTATTCATGTTTTAAAAGAACTAGTAGGGCTTCCCTGGTGGCGCAGTGGTTGAGAGTCCGCCTGCCGATGCAGGGGACGCGGGTTCGTGCCCTGGTCCGGGAAGAGCCCACATGCCACGGAGCGGCTGGGCCCGTGAGCCATGGCCACTGAGCCTATGTGTCTGGAGCCTGTGCTACGCAACAGGAGAGGGCACAGCAGTGTGAGGCCCGCGTCTAGTAAGTGAGATTTGAAGGTTTCCATTTTGCCAGAATAACGTCCCTCTCATTTTTAAAGCAAGCTTTAAAATGGAGGGAGTTTGAAATTGTTGTCTCTGTTTTTAGCCCTTTCTTGTAAAGCTATTTTGCCTCTGCTAGAATAACCTTTTGAGGATCTGAAAACTAACTTTATGTATCTTTTTTATTCAGTATTTCAGACAGAGGAATGTAGAGAATAATATAACAAATGCCTGTTCTATATAACTACTTAGTAGTCAGATTCTAGTGTTTTCTCCTTTTAAAAAGATGTGAAACATTACAGAATCAATTGTAGTCCCCTTTGTACCCTTCTTCTCCATTCCTAATCTTTATCTATGCCTTCCCAGAGGTAATCACTATCCTGAATTTGCTTTTATTATTTCCATCATGTTTTATACTGTTACTTCATATGTGTGAGTCCATATTCCATTGTATATGTTAATACATTTATTTATTTGTTCTAATGCTGACGGGCATTTAGGTTGTTTCCAGTTCTTTTACTATTACAAACAATGCTTTGGTGAACATTCTTAATCATGTCTCCTTGTGCACATGTGTTAGGTTTCTCTGGTGTACACACCTGGGAGTGGAATTGCTAGAATTTGGGTATGCACATCTTTGGCTTTGCTAGATGTTGCCAAATTACTGTTCACAGTGGTTATTTCAATTTATGTTGGTATGCATAAGAGTTCTTATTTTCCCATAGTCTCGCTAAAACATGGTGTGGTCAGACTTCTTAATATTTGCCAAATTATGGTGATTTATTATTCTTTTCATTTGCATTTTTCTGATTGCTAATGAGCATCTTTGTAAATGTTAGTTGGCCATTGTGTTTTCTCTTTTGTATATTTCCTCTCAACTCTTCTGCCTGTTTTTCTGCTGTGCTGTCTTTTTCTTAATGACTCACAGGCTATTTTTATAAATGCAGGATGATAATTTACTAGTGATATGTACTGCAGTGATCTCCCATTCTGTGGCTCATCTCTTCTTGCTTTGATTCTAGTGTCTTTTGTTGCACAGAATTTGTATTTTAGTGAGGTCAGATTTTATCCATATTTTCCTTCATGATTTATGCTTATGTCTAGCAGTCCTTTTCTATCATGAGGTCAAGATTTTCTCCTTTATTTTAAGATCCTAAAGTTTTTTTTTTTTAGCTTTGTAATCTGGAATAAAAAGTTTTTTCCATTATTGAATTTTTTAATTTCAGTGACTATTTGTTTTCATATCCAGAATTTCTAATGAATACTTTTTTATGCACTTGTTTTAGTTTTGCTTGTTTCATTGTTTTTGTTCATTTTTAATGTACTTGTTTTATTTTTGCTTATTTGTTTCATAATTTCTTATTTCCTAAAGTGAAAATTGTTATTTTATTTCTTTGAAAGTTGTAAACATAGTCATTTTGGAGTGGTCAGATTGGTCTATAGAATTAATTTCATCTGGAGTGACTGTATTTGCTAATTGGTGATTTTGTTGGCTGTCTTAGCATTGGATTGGCTTCAGGTGTTTGGAATTTGAGTTTACAGAATCATTCTGAGTAGGAGGTATATTGTTTTGTTTGATTCTCTCCTTTTTTTACCCTTCCTACCTAACGGTTTATACTTTCTTCCACCTGGCTCCCTGAATTCTCAGTTTAGAAATAGGCCTTTTAAGTTTCTGAAAATCTTACAGACCCAGCCAGAGAGCCAGTGGGTACCTTGTTTCAGGGCCTGGTCATGAGGCTGAGTCTGTATCCTCCTCCCCCAGAGGCTTGTAGGGTTTCAAATCTTTTTTTTTTTTTTTTTCTGTATGCAGGCCTCTCACTGTTGTGGCCTCTCCCGTTGCAGAGCACAGGCTCCGGACACGCAGGCTCAGCGGCCATGGCTCACGGGCCCAGCCGCTCCGCGGCATGTGGGATCTTCCTGGATCGGGGCACGAACCCGTGTCCCCTGCATCGGCAGGTGGACTCTCAACCACTGCGCCACCAAGGAAGCCCTCAAATCTTTAATGTATATAGGAATCAGTAAGTTCTCACCTTTAGCCTCCTGTCACAAGGTGTGGGGGGAGTTCTGCTCTCACCTCAGCCGGTGAGCTTGGCTCTCCTTTTCTATCTCACAGGGAGCACGTTCTGTCCTCTTTACAATTGCCAATGCCTGCTTCCTGACCTGGGCCCCAGCAGGCAGGCTCAACTTACTGCCCCATCCCTTTTTGCAGCTAGTCTGTAGCTCATGGCTAGGTTTTTTTTTTTTTGTCAGTATCCTTTTCTTTTTTTAAAAAATATTTTGACTGTATTGTTAACTTGTGTTTGGAACAGAGGATGAATTCACTGTGTCATCTTGACTGAGGTCTAGATTTTGTAATTAAGTTAGATTGTGAGCTTCTCTGGGGAGGGATAGCTTTTCATCAGCATCAAGCATGGTGCCTGGCTCTGAGCACCTGGTGGGATTTTTCTATTTTTTTGAGGTGTACAGTGTGTTTATTTTATATACATACATAGTGTGAAATGATTACCATAAATAGGTTAGTTAACACATCTATCATCTCACCTAGTTACAATTTTATTTTTGTGGTGAGCATTTTAGGATTTATGCTCTTAGCAACTTCCGAGTGTACAATAGAGTACTGTTAACCTATAGTCACCATGCTGTACATGTACCTTTACAATATTATTTGAGTCCTGTCTTTTTTGTTTTTTTTGGTTAGTCTAGCTAAAGGCTTCTCAGTTTTGTTTATCTTTCTAAAGAACCAGCTCTTAGTTTTGTTAATCTTTTATATTGTTTTCCTATGCTCTCTCTTATTTCTTTGCTATTTAATGAAATTATTATTATCATTATTATTATTATTTTTTTGTGTGGTACGTGGGCCTATCACTGCTGTGGCCTCTCCCATTGCGGAGCACAGGCTCCGGACGCACAGGCTCAGCGGCCATGGCTCACGGGCCCAGCCGCTCCGCGGCATGTGGGATCTTCCCGGATTGGGGCATGAACCCGTGTACCCTGCATCGGCAGGCAGACTCTCAACCACTGCGCCACCAGGGAAGCCCCTGAAATTATTATTTTTAAAATTGAAGTATAGTCAATTTACAGGGTGTTAGTTTCTGGTGTACAGCACAGTGATTCAGATGTATATACATGCGTATATATATATTATATATTTTCTAGTGTACAGCAAAGTGATTCAGATATATACATATAAATATATATTTCATATTTTTTCCATTATGATTTATTACAGGGTATTGAATAAAGTTCCCTGTGCTATATAGTAGGACCTTGTTGTTTATCTATTTTATATATAGTAGTTTTTATCTGCTAATCCCAAACTTCTAATTTATCCCTCCCCCACCCCCTTTCCCCTTTGGTAATAAGTTTGTTTGTTATGTCTGTGAGTGTTTCTGTTTTGTAAATAAGTTCATTTGTATCATATTTTAGTTTCCACATATCAGTGATATAATATAGTATTTGTCTTTCTCTTTCCTGTTTACTTCACTTAATATGATAATCTCTAGGTCCATCCATGTTGCTGGAAATGGCATTATTTCATTATTTTTTATGGCTGAGTAGTATTCCATTGTGTGTGTGTGTGTGTGTGTGTGTGTATACACACACACACACATATACCACGTCTTCTTAACCATTCATCTGTCGATGGACAGTTCGGTTGCTTCCATGTCTTGGCTATTGAAAATAGTGCTATGAATATTGGGGTGCATGTATCATTTTGAATTAAAGTATTTGTTTTTCCAGATATATGCCCAGGAGTGGGATTGCTGGATCATATGGTAACTATTTTTTGTTTTTTAAGGAACCTCCATACTGTTCTCCATAGTGGCTACACCAATTTACATTCCCACCAACAGTGTAGGAGGGTTCCCTTTTCTTTGGTGGATATTTTTTTAATTAAATAATTAATTTATTTTATTTTTGGCTGTGTTGGGTCTTTTTTGCTGCACGAGGGCTTTCTCTAGTTGCAGCGAGCGGGGGCTACTCTTCACTGTGGTGCGCAGGCCTCTCATTGTGGTGGCTTCTCTTGTTGTGGAGCGTGGGCTCTAGGTGTGCGGGCTTCAGTAGTTGTGGCACATGGGCTCAGCAGTTGTAGCTTGCAGGCTGTAGAGTGCAGGCTCAGTAGTTTAGGCACATGGGCTTAGTTGTTCCGTGGCATGTGGGATCTTTGCGGACCAGGGATCAAACTGTGTCCCTGGCATTGGCAGGTGGATTCTTAACCACTGTGCCACCAGGGAAGTCCCTGGATTATGTTTTTGATGTTGTATCTAAGAAATCTTTGCCTAACCCAAGGTCACAAAAGATTTTCTCCAATATTTTCTTCTAGACGTTTTATACTTTTCAGTTTCACATTTCAGTTTTGTGATCCATTTTGAGGTAATTTTAAAATATGGTATAAGGTAGGGATCACATTTCCTTCCTGTATTTCTGAAGCTGTGTTATATTAGGTGTACATAAGCTTGTCATTGTTATATCTTCCTGATGTGTTGAGACTTTTATCATTATGAAGTAGCCCTCTTTGTTTCTAGTAATACTACTTGTCTTGAGGTCTATTTTGTCTAATATTAGTACAGTCACTCCAGCGTACTTGGGGTTATTATTTACATGACATATCTTTTTTATTTCCAAGTTATTTGTATATTTATATTTAAAGTGCATCTCTTTAAACAGAATATAATTGATTCTTGATTTTTTTTTTTATCCAGTTAGACAATCTTGTCATTTGATTGGAGTCTTTATTTAATGTCATTACTGATATGGGCATATTTAGGTCTGACATTTTGCTATTTGTTTTTTATGTGCCTCATCTGCCTCTTGTTCTTCTGTTCTTTCTCTTCTGCCTTCCTTTAATTAATTAACTAATTTTTAGTAATCAATTTAAATTTCTCTATTGGCTTTCAAGCTGTATCTCTTTGCATTTTTTAAAGTGCTTTCTCTAGGGATTACAGCATACATCTCAGTGTATTTTAAGTTGATATGAAGTTGCTTCAGATGAAATATAGGAATCTTGTGGCAGTATATTTTCATTTACCTTCATCTTTAGCACTGTCGTTGTCATGTATATAATACATCTATATACGGTGTTATAATTTTTGCTTTAAATAGTCGTATACTTATAAAGAAATTATGAGAAAACAGTGTGTTGTGTGTGTTTGTATGTTTCAGTCCTTCCTTTGGACCCAAATTGCTAGCTGGTATCATTTCCCTTCAGTCTATAGAACTTTCTTTAAGATTTCTTGCAGTGGAAATCTGGTGACAGAGTCTCTCAGTTTTTATTTTCTGAAAATGCCTTTATTTTGCCTTCACTTTTTTTTTTTTTTTTTTTTTTTGCAGTACACAGGCCTCTCGCTGTTGTGGCCTCTCCCGTTGCGGAGCACAGGCTCCGGACGCGCAGGCTCAGCGGCCATGGCTCATGCGCCTAGCCGCTCCGCGGCATGTGGGATCTTCCCGGACTGGGGCACGAACCCGTGTCCCCTGCATCGGCAGGCGGACTCTCAACCACTGGGCCACCAGGGAAGCCCTGCTTTCACTTTTTGAAGGCTAGTAGCTGGTTGTAGAATTCATGATTGACAGTTTATTCTCTTTCAGCACTTTTAATATGACAGTTCCAGTGTCTTCTGTCCTCCATTAGTTCTTATGAGAAGCCAACTGATAATGGTATCATTGTTCTCCCTCGGTATGTCGTTTTTCTCTGGATGCTTTCAGAATTGTCTTTTTATCTTTGGCATTCAGAAGATTAAGCATGATGTGCTTAGGAATGGTTTGCTTAGAGTTTATACTGCTGGCATTTCTCTGAGCTTCTTAGGTTTGTAAGTTAATGTTTTTTGTTTTGTTTTTGTAAGTTAATGGTTTTCACAAAATTTGTGATTTTGGGGTGGGGGGCATTATTTCTTCATATATATATATATATATTTTTTTTTTTTGCAGTACGCGGGCCTCTCACTGTTGTGGCCTTTCCCGTTGCGGAGCACAGGCTCTGGACGCGCAGGCTCAGCGGCCATGGCTCACGGGCCCAGCCGCTCCGCGGCATGTGGGATCTTCCTGGACCGGGGCATGAACCCGTGTCCCCTGCATCGGCAGGCGGACTCTCAACCACTGCGCCACCGGGGAAGCCCTTCATATATTTTTTTCTGCTCTTTTTTCTTTTCTTTTCTTTCCTTCCTTCCTTCCTTCCTCCCTTCCTCCCTCCCTTCCTTCTTCCCTTCTCCCTCCCTCCCTTCCTCCCTCCCTTCCTTCCTTGTCTTTGTTGCTGTGTGTGGCTTTCTCTAGTTGCAGTGAGCGGGGGCTACTCTTCATTGTGGTGTGCGGGCTTCTCATTACGGTGGCTTCTCTTGTTGCAGAGCATGGGCTCTAGGCGCGCAGGCTTCAGTAGTTGTGGCTCGTGGGCTCTAGAGCACAGGCTCAGTAGTTGTGGCACACGGGCTTAGTTGCTCTGCAGCATGTGGGATATTCCTGGACCAGGGCTCGAACCTGTGACCCCTGCATTGGCAGGCGGATTCTTAACCACTGTGCCACCAGGGAAGCGCTTCTGCTCTTTTCTTTCTCTCTTTTCTAAGACTTCAGTTATATTTATGTTGGGCCTCTTGATTTTTTTTTTTTAACGATTTATTTATTTGTTTTACTTAGTTTTGGCTGCGTCAGGTCTTAGTTTTGGCACGTGGGATCTTCGTGGAGGCATGCAGGATCTGTCATTGTGGCACATGGGCTATTCCTTGTGGTGTGTGGGCTTCTCTCTAGTTGTGGCATGTGGGTTTTCTCTTCTCTAGTGTGACGTGCAGGCTCCAGGGTGCATGGGCTCTGTAGTGTGTGGCACACGGGCTCTAGTTGAGGTGTGTGAGCTCAGTAGTTGTGGCATGCGGAGCTGCCCTGTGGCATGTGAGATCTTAGTTCCCTGACCAGGGGTCAAACCTGCGTCCCCTGCATTTTAAGGTGGATTCTTTACCACTGGACCACCAGGGAAGTCCCTGGGCCTCTTGATTTTTGTCCTACAGATCTCTAAGACTTTGTTCATTCTTTTTCAATATTATTTTTCTCTCTTTTCTGGGATTGGGTAATTTTTGTCTTCAAATTCCCAGATTCATTCTTAAATTTTATCTCCAAGTTGCTAGTGATCCTATTGAAATGCATTTTTTTCAGCTGTTGTACTTCTCACCCCTAGAATTTCCATTTTTTTCTAGTTTACATTTCACTGTTGAGATTCACTATCTGTTCCCTCAATAAGACCATATTTTAACCTACTTCTTTGAAAATATTATCCTTTAATACTTCTAACATAATTGTAATAGACATTTTGTAGTCTTTGTTTTCTGAATCCAACATCTTAGTGCATTCAGAGTCAATTAATATTGATTACCTGTTTCTTTTCATGTCTAGTAATTTTAGGTTCAATACTTGGACATTGTAGATAATATTTAAAGCAACTCTGATTCCCTTGTGTTCTTCCAAGGGTTATTGAGTTTTTGTTCTTAGGAGGCAGTTAGTTTGCCTGGACTCAGACTGCAAAGTCTGTCTCTCTGTGCTAGGTAGCAGCTGCTATCTCTGTTCAGTTCATACAGTTTCCAACTGTTGCTTCTTTTCTTTTTCTCCATCTCTTGCTTTTCTTTAGTTTGACCCCTTACTAGTCTACCCAGCACCTGCATAGTTTGTTGATCCTCAGGAAAGCCCACAAACTTGTAATTCTTATTTCTTCCGGTTTCAGCTTCTCAAGTATAAACTCTCCTCCAACTTCTGTTTTTAGACATTTTCCAGTGTGTTTATATAAGTCCCCCCCCACCGCTACACACAGTTATTATCTGCAAGAGGATTTACTTGACCACTTCACTCTGATGCCATTAACAGAAGTTGATAGCAAATAATTTAAAAACCACTCCTAAGTGACATATAACTACCAAATAACCTTTAGGGTGGCAATAAAATGGTCAAATCAAGTACAATTTACTCATTCCTAAATTGTGTAGTTGCCAGACAGCACCATGCTCCAAAAGTCATTGGGACTTTGTTAAATACTATTTTGCATTTTAATCTCAGTTTTAATATATTGTTTCATTTTATTTGAGGCTGTTAGACCAAGGTTCAGATATTATAGAGCAGAGCTGTCTTGAAAGAGGCCAAGATCAAGTGGAAATGGGGGTTGGAGCTCTCAAAACAGGGCAAAAAAATATTTATCAACCTTAAAATAACTATAGTAAATCTTCCCTGTGGGTGTTTTCAATTGTAAACACTTTCTCCTTGCAGTCATTTACATCTGCATAATTATAACACCTGCAAGTGAAAATCTTTTAAAATATTAAACCTACCCACTTTCTCCGAGTGATTTGCATTCTCCTTTGGCCATGCACTGAGAGCTGAGGATTTGTTCTTAGTATGGAGTTGGAAACAAAGAGGGTCTGGATAGGGAAATTGGAAAGCTGATTGTTATGTTTTAAAAAAGATTTCCCAACCTGGCTATTTTTTGGATGTTTCTCTCTATAACATCAAACACACATACATTCAAATAAGAGTATACAAGCACATTCTAAAGCCTTTCTTTCTTCTTCTTCTTTTTTTTTTTTTTTTAAGGGAAATGGGCTTTTGTATTATAGCTAACTTGAATCATAGAGGAGTGCCAACAACCTCAAAATCCATTCATTAGATACATGTGTACGCTGCTCCTCCAACAGCAGTAAATATATAAAGTACAATTCATTGAGGAATACCTAATGAGAAAGAGGTGTACTATGAAGTCGTCAGCATTTTAAAATGTATCCGTATTTTATCACCAACATACATTTGAGAAACAGTATTGCAAATGTGAAGAAGGTACAACAGTCTGTAACAATGTTTGCTGATTAGGGATTCCAAGCTGGTAAAATTTCAGGAGATCTTTAAGCCCTTCTTCATTACATATTTTTTGACATGTGTTTTTTAAGGTGATTAGCACATTCTATATGGTGTTCTGGTTGGACCTCTATTTGCATATATGTTACTAGATGGAAATTATTGGAAGGTAGAGAAATCTTTTAGTTGTTTTTATATTCTCAGCAGCCTAGAATAGTGCCTAGAACATAATAGGCACTTTTACTCGGAAAAGTTGTTATTCCATATTTTAAATAGTACCTCTTCCATTGAAAAATATTTGCTTTTCAGCAACATTAGGAAACCCTGTGTGGGTGTTTGGTTGAATTACATAGAGGGATTAGGGCTAGTTTGCATTTTTTTAAACAAAAATTTTACCATGGTGGGTATAGTGACTATGTCTTCAGTTTCTCAGTTTCTGTTATTAATAATAATCATAGTCAGACTTGGAAGGGGTAAAAGAGAACAACAGTCTCTTTCATTTTTATGGTGTATAGCATAAAACCGATAAGAGCTTGGATTCTTTGTCATGCCATGTTAAAATTTTACAAAAACGAGAAATTTTATGAGTTTACAGTGCCGAGTAATATATTCATTCAAGAATTAATTTCTTGGTCACCTAATCGATGATGAAGGAGTCAAGAATATACAGTGGAGAAAAGACAGCCTCTTCAATAAGTGGTGCTGGGGAAACTGGACAGCTACATGTAAAATAATGAAATTAGAACACTCCCTAACACCATACACAAAAATAAGTTCAAAATGGATTAAAAACCTAAGTGTAAGGCCGGACACTATAAAACTCTTAGGTGAAAACATAGGCAGAACACTCTTTGACATAAATCGCAGCAAGATCTTTTTTGACCCACCTCCTAGAGTAATGAAAATAAAAACAAAAGTAAACAAATGGGATCTAATTAAACTTAAAAGTGTTTGCATAGGAAAGGAAACCATAAACAAAAGAAAAAGACAACCCTCAGAATGGGAGAAAATATTTGCAAATGAAGCAACCAACAAGGGATTAATCTCCAAAATATACAAACAGCTCATGCAGCTCAATATCAAGAAAACAACCCAATCAAAAAATGGGTGGAAGATCTAAATAGACATTTCTCCAAAGAAGACATATAGATGGCCAAAAAGCACATGAAATGATGTTCAACATCACTGATTATTAGAGAAACGCAAATCAAAACTACAATGAGGTATCACCTCACACTGGTCAGAATGGGCATCATAAAAAAATCTACAAATGGGGACTTCCCTGGTGGCGCAGTGGATAAGACTCCGCACTCCCAATGCAGGGGGCCCTCGTTCAATTGCTGGTCAGGGAACTAGATCCCACACACTCACTACAGCTAAGGAGCCCACCTGCCGCAGCTAAGACCTGGCACAACCAAATAAATAAATAAATATTTTTAAAAGACCCTACAAACAATAAATGCTGGAGAGGGTGTGGAGAAAAAGGAACTCTCCTACACTGTTGGTGGGGATATAAATTGGTAGCCACTGTGGAGAACAGTATGGAGGTTCCTTAAAAAACCAAAAATAGAGCTACCATATGACCCAGCAATTTCACTCCTGGGCATATATTCAGAGAAAATCATAATTTGAGAAGATACATGTACCCGCAATGTTCACTGCAGCACTATTTACCATAGCCAGGACATGGAAACAACCTAAATGTCCATCAACAGAGGAATGGATAAAGAAGATGTGGTACATATATACAGTGGAATATTAGTCATAAAAAAGAACAACATAATGCCATTTGCAGCAACATGGATGGACCTAGAGATTGTCATACTGAGTGAAGTAAGTCAGACACAGAAAGACAAATATCATATGATACTGCTTATATGTGGAATCTTAAAAAAAAAAAAAAGGGTACAAATGAACTTATTTACAAAGCAGAAGTAGTCACAGGTGTGGAAAACAAACTTATGGTTACCAGGGGATAAGAGGGGAAAGGATAAATTGGAAGATTGAGATTGACATACACACACTACTATATATAAAATAGATAACTGATAAGAACCTGCTGTATAGAGCAGTGAACTCTACTCAGTACTCTCTGTAATGGCCTATATGGGAAAAGAATATTAGAAAAAAAGAGTGGATATATGTATATGTGTAACTGCTTCATTTTGCAGTACACGTGAAACTAACACAACATTGTAAATCAACTATACTCCAATAAAAATTTAAAAAAAAATGAATTTCTTGAATTTCCTGGTGATTTAGTGGTTAGGACTACCTGCTTCCACTGCAGGGGGCATGGGTTCAGTCCCTGGTTCGGGAAGTTAAGATTCCCGCATGCAGTGCAGTGAGGCCAAAAATTAAAAAAAAAGAAAAAGAGCCTCGCTTAATCTTCACAAGAATTAATTTCTTCTTGAATTTGCTCAGAAGATAGACCTAACCTCATCTGTTCCTAATTTTTATTGTAACATAAGATGTTGGGGAGGGGCTTCCCTGGTGGCGCAGTGGTTGAGAATCTGCCTGCCAATGCAGGGGACACGGGTTCGAGCCCTGGTCTGGGAAGATCCCACATGTCGCGGAGCAACTAGGCCCGTGAGCCACAACTACTGAGCCTGCGCGTCTGGAGCCTGTGACCTGCAACAAGAGAGGCTACGACAGTGAAAGGCCCACACACCACAATGAAGAGTAGCCCCTGCTTGCCGCAACTAGAGAAAGCCCTCGCACAGAAACGAAGGCCCAGCACAGCCAAAAATAAATAAATTTATTTAAAAAAAAAAATGATGTTGGGGGACTTCCCTGGCGGTCCAGTGGTTAAGACTCCCCACTTCCACTGCAGGGGCACGGGTTCCGTCACTGGTCGGGGAACTAAGATCCTGCATGCCATGTGGTGTGGCCAAAAATTAAAAAAAGAAAAAAAAGATGTTGGAACTTTAGCAGAGGCATTAAGGTACAAGAGTGTGAAATTTGGAAGTGGGGTATTTCATGTTCAAGAACCAGTTAGAGGCTCTAAAACACATAAGGATACTTATGGGTCATGGAAGAACATTTTGTGAGGATCCTTTTAAAAATTATGCTGTTGCTTCCCCCCCACACACACACACCATGGGAGAAGTGGGGGTACAGACTCACTTGATATCTAGTGAGAGGAGCTTTAGAGGGACCACTTAGAGATTTAAAGAATTCTCTTCAGTTAAGGTGTACAGAGGACTGAGGTCTGGATCCCCTGAGAAATCTGTCAAGGAGAGAACTGTAGCTGGCTGACTGCTCCCACAGCAAGAGGTAGGCTGTGTTGGAATTTGCCTACACTCCAGTGTTTGTCAGGGCAAAGGAAATATGAATACTTCCTGCAGAGCAGAGGCAGGCCTAGTGGAGGAGAGAGGCGGCCTGGAGCTGTTTTAATTCCTGCCCAAATAAACTGCCTAGAAGGGCAATGAGGCTCCAACAGTGAGTCTTTTAAGTGACAGCCAAAAAGCCAGGAGGAGAATGAACTATCCACTGAACTGTCCACGTCGGTGGAGCTATAGCCAGAAGAAACTCTGAGGTGAGACTCTGAAGAACCCACAGAAGTGCATCTGAGGAAAAGAGTCCACTTCAGACATCACCAGACAGGCCTTTTGGCAGAACCTCTTAAGTTGGAATCTCGTTGCCTTCCATCTCCCAGCACTCCTCTCTCTCATATCCACTTTGGAGGCAACAGCAGCTAGGGAAGGGGAGAAGGGTCGTGGAAAAGAGACATAGCTGGGCTTACTCTTTTCCCAGCTGGGGGTGGGAAAAGAGATTTGATTACCTAGTGAAGATAGGTTTGTAACATAAAGTGACTGTAGGACTTTGTTACTTAGCATTGGCTAGAAGAAACGTGTGGGGCTGCTGAGTGGTCATCCAGTGCCAGGGGAACATTTTATCCCTGCATACATTTTAAGAGGATAGCCGAGACAAAAATAAAGTTATATTTGATTATATCCTGCAGTTAGTGCATGTTCAGTGGACATAAAAATTCTGTAAAAATTTTCACGTTTGGCATTGCAGTAGTCTGAAATCTATGGTAATGCATTAAGTGTTGTTTTTATTCTTGAAAAGTGCCTTGACTTATGTGAGCATTACATGCAATGCTGCTGTTATGTTCTTAGATTTCTTTTTTTTTGGCCGGACGACACGGAATGCGGGATCGTAGTTTCCTGACCTGGGATCGAACCTGTGCCCCCTGCAGTGGAAATGCGGTGTCCTCCTAACCACTGGACCTCCAGGGAATTCCGCTCTTGGATTTCTTAAAGTGGGCTCCTATTTAGTGCTGGTGTTTCACTTAATTGTAAAAGCACCTTTATCCAAAAATAAAGGTTAGGATGCTATTCTTCTAGTCTGCCTAGGTTGTTTAGGTAGTTTCATAAACAGGATAGATGACTAAACTTTTTTTGAATAAGATTAAATTATTATAAATCAGTGACATTTTTATATAACATAGACTAAAAAATTTGCACTTCTTCTTGAGCAAGCCCATACTAAACAGCTCTGCACATCTGGGGTTGAGGTTGTGCTAGTTCATCTGGCCAATCGCCTCTCTGCTGTCCACTTCTGAATTCCCCCACCAACACCTAAGCCAAGACTGCATTGTTTGTACAGTCTCTTCATTGTGTGTGTGTGTGTGTGTGTTTTATTGAAGTGTAGTTGATTTACATTGTTGTACCAATCTCTGCTGTACAGCAATGTGACTCAGTTATACACATATAGACTTTCTTTTTTTAATATTCTTTTCCATTATGGTTTATCACAGGATATTGAATATAGTTCCCTGTGCTATACATTAGGACCTTGTTGTTTATCCATTCTAAATGCGTCTACCAACCCCAAACTCCCAGTCAATCCCTCTCCATCTTCCCTCCTCCTTGGCAACCACAAGTCTGTTTTCTATGTCTATGAGTCTGTTTCTGTTTTGTAGATAGGTTCATTTGTGCCATATTTTAGATTCCACATATAAGTGATATCATATGGCATTTGTCTTTCTCTTTCTGACTTCACTTAGTATGATAATCTCTATTTGCATCCCATTGTGTTTTGTTTTAAGATCATAGTCTCCTTTCTGGTAAGGGAAGAAAGAAAAGAGAATTATGGCTGATTAAAATATACATAATTAAAAAAATAATTTAAAAGGTAAGAAGGCAAAGAATTAAATGAAATTGTTAGTCTGATGAAGATCCATTTGGACCACGTTATTAAGAAATGGTCATTAGCACAGGATCTGCACTTAATTCCTTTGCTGAGGAAATAGAGTAATATACTAGTAGACTGTCAGAGCTGGATGGAGCATTGGAGATCATCTGTTTCATTTTATAAGACAATTTGTTGTTGTTAAAACTCTGAATTATTAATTGTTCCTGTGCTAGATGCAGAGGTTTAGATACATTTTCTCTAATCCTTAATAATTCTGGAAAAGTCTGTGTTCAATTCCCTTTCCAGATGAGAAAACAGACTCAGAGGAAGTGACCTGCTGAAGGATATATTGTAGTTACAGAGCTGGGAGATTTGGACCCAGGTCTGTTTGTTTTATAGCTCATGTTCACTTAGGCCCCACTAGTTTATATACTTTTTAAGAATTTACAGACTTGATATCCTATAAGATCACTCATTTCTTGGGCACAAATTTATGATCATTTGTACTCAGTATGTTTCTCTTTTTGGCTTTCCTTTTGTTTTGGTCTTTACAGATCAGAATAGGAAATTATGTCCTGATTCTTAAATCTTTTCTATTGTGAAAGATAGCATACTTTCAGAAAAGAAGATAAAATGTATGTATGGTTTTATAAGTAAAGTGAATACACAGTAACTGTTACCCAGGTCAACAAACAACCTACCTGTGTACTACTTGATTCCTGTAACAAAAGCACAAAGCCCAGACTCTAGGCAAATGTTCAGTTCTTATCTACTGGGTCCAGATGGTTATAATTCCTTTTTCTCCCCTGAGTTTCACCACTGTATTGAGTTCGGTGGTCATCATTTCTTTGCAGTTTGATCACCTAGGCATACGTTCCTAAACGTATCTCAATTTTTTGAAATAAATTTCTTTCCATAGATTAGAAGTTGCTTAAAATTAACCATAGATATCAGGATAGAGATTAGTAGTGATTAGGTCACAGGAGAATGTTTGATTTATTTAAGAATACAAACTTTTCAAGAGTTCCATTAAACACAAATAATTGCTTTGCTAATTATAATTTGTATTGGTCAGTCCTTTCATCTGTGATTCAGATTTGTTACTTATTCCAACTTCCCTCCATTCATCAATCTGGGTAATATCTTTTCTGCATTAATACTTTTCTGAATATGTATTATATCTTATTAGGTAAGGACAAATAGAATTTACCATGTCATAATGTCCCTTTGTTTCCTCTTTTACAGCATGGGTAAGTTCTCTCTCCATGGGGATGATTTTCTTCTGCTGCCCAATTGTCAGCGTCTTCACAGACGTGTTTGGTTGCCGGAGAACAGCTGTTGTGGGTGCTGCTGTTGGATTTGTTGGACTCGTATCAAGTTCTTTTGTAAGGTAAGGACTTGGCTTCTTCATGTCGCTTTTCAAAAACTGTTAGCTACCTTAAAGATTTCCTTTCAGAAACTTTGCTGTTTACAAGGAAAAATCCTCCTTTTCAGTACTTAAACTAAGCAGCGTAACTTAACGCATTGTTGTCTACAGCAGCAAATCAGAGCTTGTGAATTTGAATGCTTTTGCTTGCAGTGCCTCAGAGTTAGATGTCAGTCAGGATACATATGTTCTCTGGAGCCAAGAAAAAATGTTTCGCCTTTT
The DNA here is from genome assembly GCF_059928025.1 of Delphinapterus leucas. Classification (NCBI taxonomy): domain Eukaryota; kingdom Metazoa; phylum Chordata; class Mammalia; order Artiodactyla; family Monodontidae; genus Delphinapterus; species Delphinapterus leucas. Next base: position 48,555,877 of record NC_143140.1, read on the forward strand.
GTTTTTTCCATTCACAGAAGAATATTAACTCATAACAGTAAGTTGTCTAAAACAATGGGCTTAGTTTAAAGTCAGCTCAGTCTGAGCCCCAAAGGGTACAAGAAGTGGTATTTTGAAGTGGTTGTTCATAGGCTTGATGTGAAATATTTTCATTAATGAAATCCAGACTTTGCTATTCATTTCAACCCAGGTAGAGAATTCCTGCCTGCATTCTTTTTTTAATTTTATTTATTTATTTTTAAAATTTTATTTATTTTTTTATACAGCAGGTTCTTATTAGTTACCCATTGTATACTTATTAGTGTATACATGTCAATCCCAATCTCCCAATTCATCACACTACCACCCTGCCCCCCCGCCACTCTCCCCTCTGGTGTCCATACGTTTGGTCTCTACATCTGCGTCTCTGCCCTGCACACCGGTTCATCTGTACCATTTTTCTAGGTTCCACATATATGCGTTAATATACGATATTTGTTTTTCTCTTTCTCACTTACTTCACTCTGTATGACAGCCTCTAGATCCATCCACGTCTCTACACATGACCCAATTTCGTTCCTTTTTATGGTTGAGTAATATTCCATTGTATAAATGTACCACATCTTCTTTATCCATTCATCTGTCGATGGGCATTTAGGTTGCTTCCATGACCTGGCTATTGTAAATAGTGCTGCAATGAACATTGAGGTGCATGTGTCTTTTTGAATTATGGTTTTCTCTGGGTATATGCCCAGTGGTGGGATTGCTGGGTCATATGGTAATTCTATTTTTAGTTTTTTAAGGAATCTCCATACTGTTCTCCATAGTGGCTGTATCAATTTACATTCCCACCAACAGTGCAAGAGGGTTCCCTTTTCTCCACACCCTCTCCAGCATTTGTTGTTGGTAGATTTTCTGATGATGCCCATTCTAATTGGTGTGAGATGATACCTCATTGTGGTTTTGATTTGCATTTCTCTAATAATTAGTGATGTTGAGTAGCTTTCCATGTGCTTCTTGGCCATCTGTATGTCTCCTTTGGAGAAATGTCTGTTTAGATCTTCTGCCCATTTTTTTTTCTTCTGCCCATTTTTTGATTGGGTTGTTTGTTTTTTAAATATTGAGCTACATGAGTTGTTTATATATTTTAGAGATTTATATATTTATAAATCTTTTTAGAGATTAATCCTTTGTCCGTTGATTCACTTGCAAATATTTTCTCTCATTCTGAGGGTTGTCTTTTCGTCTTGTTTGTAGTTTCCTTTGCCTTGCAAAAGCTTTGAAGTTTCATTAGGTCCCATTTGTTTATTTTTATTTCCATTACTCTAGGAGGTAGATCAAAAAAGATCTTGCTGTGATTTATGTCAAAGAGTGTTCTTCCTATGTTTTCCTCTAAGAGTTTTATAGTGTCTGATCTTACATTTAGGTCTTTAATCGTTTTGACTTTATTTTTGTGTATGGTGTCAGGGAGTGTTCTAATTTCATTCTTTTACATATAGTTGTCCAGTTTTCCCAGCACCACTTATTGAAGAAGCTGTCTTTTCTCCATTGTATATCTGTGCCTCCTTTGTCATAGATTAGTTGACCAAAGGTGCGTGGGTTTATCTCTGGGCTTTCTATCCTGTTCCATTGATCTATAGTTCTGTTTTTGTGCCAGTACCATATTGTCTTGATTACTGTAGCTTTGTAGTATAGTCTGAAGTCAGGGAGTCTGTTTCCTCCAGCTCCATTTTTTTCCCTCAGGCTGCTTTGGCTATTTGTATGGGGTCTCCATACAAATTTTAAGATTTTTTATTCTAGTTCTGTAAAAAAAAAATGCCATTGGTAATTTGATAGGGATTGCACTGAATCTGTAGATTTCTTTGGGTAGTATAGTCATTTTCACAATATTGATTCCTCCAGTCTAAGAACATGGTATATCTCTTCATCTGTTTGTATCATCTTTAATTTCTTTCATCAGTGTCTTATAGTTTTCTGAGTACAGGTCTTTTACCTCCTTAGGTAGGTTTATTCCTAGGTATTTTATTCTTTTTGTTGCAGTGGTAAATGGGAGTGTTTCCTTAATTTCTCTTTCAGATTTTTCATCATTAGTGTATAGGAATGCAAGAGATTTCTATGCATTAATTTTGTATCCTGCTATTCTACCAGATTCATTGATTAGCTCTAGTCGTTTTCTGGTGGCATATTTAGGATTCTCTACGTATAGTATCATGTCATCTGTAAACAGTGACTGTTTTACTTCTTCTTTTCCAATTTGTATTCCTTTTATTTCTTTTTCTTCTCTGATTGCCATGGCTAGGACTTCCAAAACTATGTTGAATAATAGGGGCGAGACTGGACATCCTTGTCTTGTTCCTGATCTTAGAGAAAATGCTTTCAGTTTTTCATCATTGAGAACGATGTTTGCTATGGGTTTATCATATATGGCCTTTATTATGTTGAGGTAGTTTCCCTGTGTACCCACTTTCTGGAGAGTTTTTATCATAAATGGCTGTTGAATTATGTAAAAAGCTTTTTCTGCATCTATTGAGATGATCATATGGTTTTTATTCTTCAGTTTGATAATATGGTGTATCACATTGATTTGTGTATATTGCAGAATCCTTGTATCCCTGGGATAAATCCCACTTGATCCTGGTGTATGATCCTTTTAATGTGTTGTTGGATTCTGTTTGCTACGATTTTGTTGAGGATTGTCGCGTCTGTATTCATTAGTGATATTAGTCTGTAATTTTCTTTTTTTGTAGTATCTCTGTCTGGTTTTGGTATCAGGGTGATGGTGGCGTCATAGAATGAGTTTGGAAGTGTTCCTTCCTCTGCAATATTTTGGAAGAGTTTGAGAAGGATAGGTGTTAGCTCTTCTCTAAATGTTTGATAGAATTCACTGGTGGAGCCATCTGGTCCTGCACTTTTGTTTGTTGGAAGATTTTTTTTTTTTCTTTTGCGGTATGTGGGCCTCTCACTGTTGTGGCCTCTCCTGTTGCGGAGCACAGGCTCCGGATGCGCAGACTCAGTGGCCATGGCTCACGGGCCCAGCCGCTCCGTGGGATGTGGGATCTTCCTGGACCGGGGCACGAACCCGTGTCCCCTGCATCTGCAGGTGGACTGTCAACCACTGTGCCACCAGGGAAGCCCTGTTGGAAGATTTTTAATCACAGTTTCAATTTCCTTACTTGTGAGTGGTCTGTTCATATCTTCTGTTTCTTCCTGGTTCAGTCTTGGAAGTTTTAACCTTTCTAAGAATTTGTTCATTTCTTCCAGGTTGTCCATTTTATTGGCATAGAGTTGCTTGTAGCTGTCTCTTAGGATGCTTTGTATTTCTGCAGTGTCTGTGGTAACTTCTATTTCATTTCTAATTTTATTGATTTGAGTCCTCTCCCTCTTTTTCTTGATGAGTCTGGCTAAAGGTTCATCAGTTTTGTTTATCTTCTCAAAGAACCAGCTTTTTGTTTTATTGATCTTTGCTGTTGTTTTCTTTGTTTCTATTTCATTTATTTCTGCTCTGATCTTTATGATTTCTTTCCTTCTACTAACTTTGGGTTTTGTTTGCTCTTTCTCTGGTTCTTTTACGTATAAGGTTAGATTGTTTATTTGAGGTTTTTCTTGTTTCTTGAGTTAGGCTTGTATTGCTATAAACTTCCCTCTTAGAACTGCTTTTGCTGCATCCCATAGGTTTTGGATCATCGTGTTTTCACTGTCATTTGTCTCTAGGTACTTTTTGAATTCCTCTTTGATTTCTTTGTGATCTCTTGGTTATTTAGTAACATATTGTTTAACCTCCATGTGTTTGTGGTTTTTACATTTTTTTCCCTGTAATTTGTTTCTAATCTCATAGTGTTGTGGTCAGAAAAGATGCTTGATATGATTTCAGTTTTCTTAAATTTACTGAGGCTTGATTTGTGACCCAAGATGTGATCTATCCTGGAGAATGTTCTGTGCACACTTGAGAAGAAAGTGTAACCTGCTGTTTTTGGATGGAATGTCCTATAAATATCAGTTAAATCTATCTGGTCTATTGTGTCATTTAAAGCTTCTGTTTCCTTATTTATTTTCATTTTGGATGATCTGTCCATTGGTGTAAGTGAGGTGTTAAAGTCCCCAACTATTTTGTGTTACTGTCGATTTCCTCTTTTACATCTGTTAGCAGTTGCCTTATGTATTGCGGTGCTCCTATTTTGGGTGCATAAATATTTACAATTGTTATATCTTCTTCTTGGATAGATCCCTTGACCATTATGTAGTGTCCTTCCTTGTCTCTTGTAACATTCTTTATTTTAAAGTCTATTTTGTCTGATATGAGTATTGCTACTGCAGCTTTCTTTTGATTTCCGTTTGCACTGAATATCTTTTTCTATCCGCTCACTTTCAGTCTGAATATGTCCCTAGGTCTGAAGTGGGTCTCTTGTAGACAGCATATATATGGGTCTTGTTTTTGTATCCATTCAGTGAGCTTGTGTCGTTTGGTTGGAGCATTTAATCCATTCACATTTAAGGTAATTATTGATATGTATGTTCCTATTACCATTTTCTTTTGTTTGTTTTTGTTTTTTTGCGGTACGCGGGCCTCTCACTACTGTGGCCTCTCCCGTTGCGGAGCACAGGCTCCGGACGCACAGGCTCTGGACGCGCAGCCTCTGGATGCGCAGGCTCAGCTGCCATGGCTTACGGGCCTAGCTGCTCCGCGGCATGTGGGATCCTCCCAGACCGGGGTATGAACCCGTGTCCCCTGCATCGGCAGGCGGACTCTCAACCACTGTGCCACCAGGGAAGCCCATATTACCATTTTCTTAATTGTTATGGGTTTGTTTTTGTAGGTCCTTTTCTTCTCTTGTTTTTCCCACTTAGAGAAGTTCCCCTAGCATTTGTTGTAGAGCTGGTTTGGTGGTGCTGAATTTTCTTAGCTTTTGCTTGTCTGTAAAGCTTTTGATTTCTCCATCGAATCTGAATGACATCCTTTCTGGGTAGAGTACTCTTGGTAGTAGGTTCTTCCCTTTCATCATCACTTTAAATATATCATGCCACTACTTTCTGGCTTGTAGAGTTTCCGCTGAGAAATCAGCTGTTAACCTTCTGGGAGTTCCCTTGTATGTTATTTGTCGTTTTTCCCTTGTTGCTTTCAATAATTTTTCTTTGTCTTTAATTTTTGTCAGCTTGATTACTATGTGTCTTGGCGTGTTTCTCCTTGGGTTTATCCCGCCTGGGACTCTTTTTAAAAAAAGAACAATGCTGAAATTTAAAAAGATCACGACAAAATGAAGTGGTCAAATGCAGCTTAAAATAAAACTTCCTATCAACACTCTTTTCCCTGTGTCTATTAAAAGCTGTTGTGCACTGCAGAGGAACTAACTGCAAAGAGCTGGTGGGCACATTACCATAGAAGCACCTCTCCCTCCAGCTCCAGTTCTACCTGTAAATACCCTTTCATTGTCAGAATAATCCCCAGTTGGTGAAACACTGGCTTAATAGGTAGGTCTGGCTAACAGGAGGTGATTAACAAGAAAAACCTTGAGATGATTTTCATCCTTTCTCTACTTTAGTAGTTTATTTTCATTCTGTGCCTTTCTCTTCCCTAGCTATCTTCGTGCTCTAGTTGAAAAGCATTATTGTGGTTATTAGAAAAAAAAAATCAAACTTATGTTGCTTGCCATCTTTGTTTTTTTTTTATTTATTTTATTTTTGGCTGCTTGGGTTTTCGTTGTTGCTTGTGGGCTTTCTCTAGTTTTGGCGAGTGGGGGCTACTCCTCATTGCGGTGCGTGGGCTTCTCATTGCAGTGGCTTCTCTTGTCGCGGAGCGTGGGCTCTAGGTACGTGGGCTTCAATAGTTGTGACACACGGGCTCAGTAGTTATGGCTCACGGGCTCTAGAGCGCAGGCTCAGTAGTTGTGGCACATGGGCTTAGTTGCTCCTTGGCATGTGGGATCTTCCTGGACCAGGGCTCGAACCTGTTTTTCCTTGCATTGGCAGGTGGATTCTTAACCACTGTGCCAACAGGGAAGCCCCTACCCTGTTTTTTTTTTTTTTTTTTTTGCAGTACACGGGCCTCTCACTGTTGAGGCCTCTCCCACTGCGGAGCACAGGCTCCGGACGCGCAGGCTCAGCGGCCATGGCTCACGGGCCCAGCCGCTCCGTGGAATGTGGGATCTTCCTGGACCGGGGCACGAACCCGTGTCCCCTGCATTGGCAGGCGGACTCTCAACCACTGCGCCACCAGGGAAGCCCTATTTTTATTTTATTTTTTTGTTCCTGTAATCTTTATTTATTTGTTTATTTATTTTGGTTGCACCACGCAACATATAGGATCTTAGTTCCCCAACCATAGATCAAACCCAGGCCCACTGCAGTGGAAGCATGGCATCCTAACCACTGGACCACCAGGGAATTCCTGCCATGTTTATTTTTAAATATTCAGGATTTAATCAACAGAATCCTTGGTTTGCTAATTTTACCCCCATTCTCCCCATATATACCCCTTTCTGAACTCTAGAGTGAGCCTCTTTCTTTCACCTAACTTAGACATTTTATTTGGCTTCTAAACAATTATTTATTTATTTATTTATTTTTGGCTGCGTTGGGTCTTCGTTTCTGTGCGCGGGCTGTCTCTAGTTGTGGCGAGCGGGGGCTACTCTGTTGCGGTGCGTGGGCTTCTCATTGCTGTGGCTTCTCTTGTTGTGGAGCATGGGCTCTAGAGCGCAGGCTTCAGTAGTTGTGGCACGCGGGCTCAGTAGTTGTGGTGCACAGGCTTAGTTGCTCCACGGCATGTGGGATCTTCCTGGACCAGGGCATGAACCTGTGTCCCCTGCATTGGCAGGCGGAGTCTCAACCACCGTGCTGCCAGGGAAGTCCCTAAACAATTATTTTAATTTTTTGTTAGAAAATAAATATTCTATCTTTAAAGTGCCTTTGTGTTTCGTTTTTTTTTCTTCTTCTAAAGTTTCTTTTTTAAAGAAACCCAGTTTTGTTTGGAATAAGATTCTGCTTAGATAGCTCTGTGAGATCATTTACTTTTAGTTCTTCTTTATCAGTAATACAGCATTGCGTGATAACCACCTTGTCAGAAACCCCCTTGGTCTGGAAGCTTCCAGGTACCCATTGTCAGTATTCTTAGCGCTTGCTGAAGTGTTAACACTCAGGCTTTGGTGGAGAGAGAAACTAAGAGATAGAAAATCCATGTAACTTGTTACCTAATTTGGTAGACAAAACACATATACACAAACCTGCTTACAGCAAGCAGTGTTTCTCAAATATTTTTGACCGCTGGGAAATAAAAATTATGAAATGTATTTTACATTGTGACCTAGTTCTTTCTTTCTCTTTCCCTCCCCCATCCCCACCCCTAACTAAAACAAAATGTCTTGAAGCCATCTTTACCTTACTATATGTAATGTTGTCATGTTTTCTATTCAGTTTCATTATTTAACCCCCCACCGATCAAAAGCTGCCAAACTTTCAGAACAATACACAGGCGCAAGGGGGAGATGTAGTGTAAATTCCAAGTGTCAAACAGTGGACCAACCCTCTTTTCCTCTAGTTCAAGTTCTGCCTTTTTAGGAAAGCCTTCTCTAGCACCCCCAGGTTGCATCAGTGTCTCTTCTTTGAATCCTTTTTCCACACATATTTGATACCTTACTGATGTACACTGTACTTATTCAGTTGTCATACTTCAATAGTTTGAACCACCTGTTACTAAGGTGAAAATTTAGAAGTAAAAAAGGTTCCAGCAGCAGTGAAAATGCCAGCACAAAGCTTATGTACTTTACTCTGTGGGAGAGATACAAAGTTAATCTTACCCAGCACTCTCTGTTTAAATGTTGTGCAAAAGAATGTCTGTGATTTATGTCAGTGGCTCTCTGGTTTTCCAACTGACTGCTTTATAATAATGTGGTATAATTGTGTAGATACTGGTGTTCATGATGATACTTTGCTGTCAATACTATTTTTAATATACACTTTGAAGAAGGCAGAGAAATGTATTTAGATTTAGATTTTTCCTTTAAAATTGTTAAATAAAAATAAATTAGCACCTTAAGAAGTAAGTTGTAGTTACCTGGAAAACACTTATGTGGAAAAACTGATGCAGAATGAGTGAAGTATTATTTATATTTTGTTCTGTATTCTTATTATCTGGCGTAGATGTCTTGTTTCACTAAGCAGACTAGAAGTAGGGCATAACCACATTTTAAATATTCTTTTCACCAAGTATCTGGAACATAGTAGCTGTTAAATATATGTTTATTGAATAAAGAGTGGAGTTTCAGTAAAGGGTGATCAGAGTGAGGTAGGGTTCATCTGGGAGAGTCTGGGAGTGGCTCTTGAGCCTGATTTGAAGATGGTTCTAACTGTGGATTAATAGAGGGGGAAAGGGCATCTCAGGGAGAGAGGATTGACAACCTGCCTTAATTTTATCAGATTCTAGAATTCCTTGTGATTACCTCAGCATATTGCTAGGCTAGAATTATTGTCCAAAATTTAATTATTAACCAACTTTATCTATCTTAGTTTCTAATAGATAGCTTGCCTTTACTACTGATAAACAGCCTTTTGAATTGAACTTTTCAAAAGAAAAAAAACTTTAGTTTTCTTTCACTCCTTACCTTAATTGTTTCAAAGAATGTGATGCTGTATGTTCCTTTACTGTTTTGTTTTGTTTTTTTACTTTCTTCCATCTGCAGCCTCCTCTTGCTTCAGCCCTCTCTTTTTCTTTTTCTTTTTTTTTTTTGCCCCACCGTGAGGCTTGTGGGATCTTAGCTCCCTGACCAGAGATCGAACTCAGGCCCTCTCGGCAGTGAGAACGAGGAGTCGTAACCACTGGGCCGCCAGGGAATTCCCTGTGTTCATTTACTTTCATAAGAATTGTATAATTAAGTTATTTGGTTAAAATAAAGAATTCTTAATCCTTTATTATTTTTTTGAGACATACACGGCCCTAAAGCTTACAAACTGGGATCACTAGTGAACACACTTCATTTAGTATTCCTGCAATCAGAATATGATTTCTCCTTATCTTGCACAATACCAAGAACAGTGCAGTACAGGGCGAAGGTTGGTCTGCAGCCCTTAGGCCAGCAAAATGCAACAGAACTGCTCCCCTGTGCAAACGTTTGTGACATAACCTTGTGGAGAAAATATCAGATGCAGCCTTTTCTTTGAGTAGATTGCTTAGTAAGTGCCTGCGAAAACGCCATTAAAAAAGTGAGCTTTCATAGTTAAATTATACTTTTTAAAAACTTTTATCACGACTAGTTTTTTTTAATTTTTAATTTTAATCATCGTCAGTTTTACTGAGGCCCTTCCTGGCACTGTCCTTTATTTCTGAGTTGCGGAGGACACAACAGTTTTTACCCAGTGTTGCATGGTTTGCCTGAAATCCGTAGAAAGAGAAGGAGGAATCAAATCACTGGTGACCTTAACGGTCATTTTTTCACATACTCAAGGCATTTTTTATTATCCGTTCACATTAAATTAAAATATTTCAGCGTTGTATTCTTGACTTATTAAGCTTTTCACCTCTGTTTTTGGTTGATTTCTATTTGTAGAAAATATTTTGATTAACTGAAACCCAGTTTTAAAATGAGGTTTTATTCTACCAAGCACATGATAAAAATAATGAAAGCTGCTTTCCATCTTTTTCGTCTTTACACAGCTCCATCGAGCCTCTGTACCTGACCTATGGAATCATATTTGCCTGTGGCTGCTCCTTTGCCTACCAGCCTTCATTGGTCATTTTGGGACACTATTTCAAGAAGCGCCTTGGACTGGTGAATGGCATTGTCACCGCCGGCAGCAGTATCTTCACAATTTTGCTGCCTTTCCTTTTAAGGGTACTGACTGACAGCGTGGGCCTCTTTTATACCCTGAGGGTCCTCTGCATCTTCATGTTTGTTCTCTTTCTGGCTGGCTTTACTTACCGACCTCTTGCTTCCAGTGCCAAAGATAAAGACAGTGGAACCAAAGGAGGCAACAGATTCTCCCTCTTTTCCAGGAGAAAGTTCAGTCCTCCAAAAAAAATTTTCAATTTTACCATCTTCAAGGTGACAGCATATGCAGTGTGGGCAGTTGGAATACCACTTGCACTTTTTGGATACTTTGTGCCTTATGTTCACTTGGTAAGTATGCTTCTCTGGCTTTGCTGGTAATGGATATTATTATTTCATACACAAAAACTTCTTAGAAGAGCAATAGAGATCAGGTTGAAGTTGGCCTTAAATAATTATCTTGTTTGTAATTCAGGGACTCTTGAAATTCAAGGTGTCCTAAGATGAGGTCATCACATCATCAGATCATTAAACAGATAATATGTTTCATGGTGTGCTTTGGTATTTTTAGAAATCGCCAAACCTACACAAACAAAAACAAGTTCTTTAAAAAAAAAAGACTAAAATGTTGGAACAAATGTCATCAGTACAAAAAATTGGATAGGTCACTTTTCCTTCAAGTGGCTTACAAATCATAATCAGGGACAAAGATGGTGCAATGATTTTGTCAACATCAATAAATTATTTTTCAACAGAAGGGTACAAAAATTAAGTAAATAGTAAAAGCCAACGGCCTTGACACAAAGAAACATTTTGTCTACTTGTGGGACACTTCTGAGAAAATGGAAATTCTACTCAGAGGATTATTTGAGAAATGTTAGCAAGTTCCAAATGATGGGAGAGAGCAAGGGTTTTACAGGAAATTAGGATTTCAAGTGCTCAAGCACTTTATTATCATCATTATTATTATTTTTGTTTGATAGGTAAGAAATGGATTTATTTAGAGAGAAACACATTCCACAGAGTGTGGGCCATCTCAGAAGGCAAGAGCGGCCTCAAGCACTTTATATTGTTTGTTTATATTGCAAAGGCAAATTTTGGCCTCTTTATAATGAAATAAGAGTAAGCAGTGTCTAAAGTATTTGCCCCTGGCAGAATTTCCTCAGAAGTGCTTATTATTGGGCTTCCCTGGTGGTGCAGTGGTTGAGAGTCCGCCTGCTGATGCAGGGGACGCGGGTTTGTGACCCGGTCCGGGAAGATCCCACATGCCGCGGAGCGGCTGGGCCTGTGAGCCATGGCCACTGAGCCTGCATGTCTGGAGCCTGTGCTCCGCAATGGGAGAGGCCACAACAGTGAGAGGCCCGCGTACTGCAAAAAAAAAAAAAAAAAAAGAAAAGGTGCTTATTATTATGTTTCTTCCTTTTTTCTTACTGTTATGACTGAAAATGTATATACAGTTCAACATAGTTGATAAATGATCAACAAAAATGGTAGTGGGATAAGTTTTTCTTTTGTGTGTATACTGTGTGTGTGACTTGAAGCCTTTCTAGCTTTCAGTCTACTTTTGGATATCTGTGCAATTTTTCTTTAGTTAAAGTTCTGGTACAAGTTGGCAGTATAGTTCAGAGAATTAGTGGGGTCAGGGGGTCAGCCAGTAAACTACATCATCAGTCTTTTGTGGGTTCCTGTGCTTAGTTCAGAAAGGAATTAGGTCAAGGAAAACCAAAGAGGGGGTGGTAGGCATGTCCTGTATCTAAGATAATTTTGAATTCTCAATTCTCCTTATTTTCTTTTTGCCAGAGGTATTGAGGAAGCAGCTGGGATGACCAGTGGGGAGACAAGGAGAGGACTAGTTTTTAGTACTCTGAGCCACATGGCATTTTGCAGAGACTGAGGTACTAGGTAAAATGACCTAGTATGTGATGCTTGTCACATATGAAGTCTCTGGCTACATCTTGATCTGATAATCCATTTTCACACTTTTAGGAAGGCATAGCTGAACCATTTGAAGATATTTTTTAAAAAAATATATAGATCCATTGTGGAAAGATCAGCTTTACCAGTTACCTCTTCCATAGCTCTGTAGATAAGAAAGTGTTTGTTGTGTCCTTCTCAGAGACGAGTAGATTTTTTATTTATTTATTTTTTTAAATGCCTGCTGTGTTTTTTGTTTTTTTTTTTTGGCCACGCCCTGAGGCTTGCGGGATCTTAGTTCCCCAACCAGGGATTGAACGCAGGCTCCCTGCAGTGAAAGCCTGGAGTCCTAACCACTGGACCCCCAGGGAATTCCCGAGTAGATTTTTATTTCCTTATTTTATAGTTCTTTTCATTTTTTAAATTTAATTTAATTTAATTTTTTGGCCACGCTGCACAGCATGTGGGATCTTAGTTCCCAGACCAGGGATCGAATCTGCACCCCCTGCAGTGGAAGTGCGGAGTCTTAACCACTGGGACCACCAAGGAAGTCCCCCGAGTAGATTTTTTTAAAAATTCTCTTTGTTACTATAAGGTGAACACACTCAGAGAAATCTGTACGTCAGCTTTGCTAGTATGTGACATTTACTAAAGGACAAGTGGTAGGTGATTATCTAGCTATTTCTGGTAATATAATTTGTAAATTAATTTCACATATATTATTATTTCATTTGACCTTCACAGTAAACTTGTGAGGTAGGCAAAATAATATTAACTCATGTTTTACACAGTGGAAAACAGATCCATCATTAACAGAGATGTTAATTGGCTTCCCAAGAATCACATATCAGCAGAGCAGGGGCTGGTTCCCTTCCGCTGTGCTTACTTGGTAGCAAATCTAGCACAGTCTTAGTCTGGGGCATATTGGCTCCCGTCCCTGGATATACTGGTAGATATGTCCATCTTATTGAGGGGGATGTGAGTATGCCTAAGGAAATTTAATAAATATGTTACTGGTCTTTTTCTTAAAGTAAATGAAATTTCACAGTGAGTAATGAGTTAGACGGTGTTATAGTTACTACTGTCATCAGGAGGCTGTAATTCATATAGTACACAAAACAATGAGGTCTCTGTTAACTCGGATAACAAATCAGGCCTTATTCTGCTCTCCCTCCTTCCGGGCACGTTTTCTTACAAAATGTGTTGATATTTTTCATTTGGGATTTTCCCCCTTTTGAACTGTTATGGCACTAAAGCCACATTGGCAAGGAAACACCAGACAGTTAAATGTCATGGAGGCTGTTTAAATCTCATGTTTGATGGGTACACTGAGTTTGTCACTATGTTGTAATTTAAGGTTTGGATTACGGATACTTAATCCCAGGCTTCATGCAATGGGACGCCATTTACTTTCCTCCTTAGAGGGGGAAAAGGTGTCTCAAATTTTTCCAAAGACTAGTAGATGTTCAGTTCATGTTAAACCCTTTACTGAGTGTTGAAGGGAATATGCATGTAAGGCATAAGAACCTGTTCTGAAGGAGCATAAAATCTAGTACATGTAATAATATAAACAATTATAGTTTATAAAGGACTTTTACATACATTATCTTATATAATCTTCACCACAATGCAGTACCTGTAATGTATTATCCTCATTTCATGGATGAGAAGAATGAGGCACTGAGAAGTTTAGAAACTTGCCCAGGGTCACAAGACACAGCAGCTGGTAATTATTAGTGTTATACTTTCATGCAAGAGGTAGTACTGCATAGAGGGTAAAAGTAAAGGCTCTGAAGTAAAACAGATCTGGGTTTAAATGCTGGTTTTGTCCCCTACTAGTTGTGTAACCTTGGGTAACACACTCTAAGCATCAGTTTCTACATCTATAAAATAGGGATTAGACCCAATTTTGCAGAGTTGTTGTAGGATGAGAGAAAATGTCTGTAAAGCATCTGTTCAGTTCTGGTATTAAAATGAGAGTTATTTAAATTTCAGACAACGTGATTGTGAATTGCTGGTTTTAGTGGGGCTGTGGAAGAGTCAGAGGAGAAAGTGTCCCTTTGGAAAAGTGGTTAGTAGAAGTTTCATAGGATTGGAGTTGGTCCTTAAGCCTGAGACTTGTTGAAACTGGATCCTTAATTAGCTAGGGAACTAACTTATCTATCTAGGCCTCCTTCGAAGATTCTGAAATACAATGAAGCGCTCTCATGGTTATGTTAAAAATCCTAAGATCTTTACTTATTTATTACATTATACATGATTTGAGAGAAAATATGTATGCTTTGTGGCATTCTTTTTCTCCGAGCAAGGTTGGAAGTTTTCTTTTAGTAGTTGACTTTTAAACATGAAGAATCATATTGCTTCATGGAAGGGGTCAGTGATCTCTTTTAGGCCTACCCACTTGTAATCTCTATTGTAAGGGTATGGATCTTTTTTTTCTTTTACTGTTATTGAGATACAGTTGACATACAGCACTGTATAAGTTTAAGGTGTATAGCATAATGATTTGACTTATATACATCATGAAATGATTATCACAGCAAGTTTAGTAAACATCCATCATCTCATAGATACAAAATTAAAGAAATAGAGTAAGTGTACAAATCTTATAGATCAATTTAGGTGAGACATAACTTTCTAAATAGCCATTCCCAGTAACAGCTGCTTTAGTTGTTGTGAATTGCCCATTTTGCTTGAGAATTGTTTTGTTTTGGTTTTCTGGATTAAGTTTTTTTTTTAATTGGAGTATAGCTGATTTACAATGTTGTGTTAGTTTCTGCTATACAGCAAAGTGAATCAGTTATACATTATAATACATATATCTACTCTTTTTTTTTTTTAATCTACTCTTTTTCAGGTTCTTTTCCCATATAGGTCATTACAGAGTATTGAGTAGAGTTCCCTGTGCTATACAGTAGGTTCTCATTAGTTATCTATTTTATATATAGTGGTGTGTATATGTCAATCCCAATCTCTCAGTTTATCCCTCCACCCTTCCCTTTGGTAACCATAAGTTTGTTTTCTACATCTGTGACTCTATTTCTGTTTTGTAAATAGGTTCATTTGTACCATTTTAAAAAATTCCGCATATAAGCGATATCATATGATATTTGTCTTTCTGTGTCTGACTTAACTTCACTCAGTATGACAATCTCTAGGTCCATCCATGTTGCTGCAAATGGCATTATTTCATTCTTTTTTATGGCTGAGTAATATTCCATTATATATATGTACCATATCTTCTTTATCCATTCCTCTGTTGATGGACATTTAGATTGCGTCCATGTCCTGGCTATTGTAAATAGTGCTGCAGTGAACATTGAGGGTACATGTATCTTTTCAATTATGATTTTCTCCAGATATATGCACAGGAGTGGGGTTGCTGGATCATATGGTAGCTCTGTTTTTAGTTTTTTAAGGAACCTGCATACTGTTCTCTGTAGTGGCTGTACCAGTTACAGTCCCACCAACAGTGTAGGAGGGTTCCCTTTTCTCCACAACCCCTCCAGCGTTTATTGTGATGCTGGCCATAATGGTGATCGCCATTCTGACTGGTGTGGGGTGATACCTCGTAGTTTTGATTTGCATTTCTCTAGTAATTAATGATGTCGAGCAGCTTTTCATGTGCCTCTTGGCCATCTGTATGTCTTCTTTGGAGAAATGACTATTTAGATCTTCTGCTCATTTTTTGATTGGGTTGTTTGTTTTTTTGATATTGAGCTGCATGAGCTGTTTATATATTTTGGAGATAATCCCTTGTCGGTTGCTTGGACTGAAGTTTTTTTAAAAAATAAATTTATCTATTCATTCATTTATTTTATTTTTGGCTGCGTTGGGTCTTCGTTGCTGTGCACAGGCTTTCTCTAGTTGCAGCTAGCGGGGGCTACTCTTCGTTGCGGTGTGCAGGCTTCTCACTGTGGTGGCTTCTCTTATTGCGGAGCACGAGCTCTAGGCATGAGGGCTTCAGTAGTTGTGGCTTGCGGGCTCTAGAGCACAGGCTCAGTAGTTATGGCATGGGGCTTAGTTGCTCTGCGGCATGTGGGATCTTCCCGGACCAGGGCTCGAACCCGTGTATCCTGCATTGGCAGGCGGATTCTTAACCACTGCGCCACCAGGGAAACCCAGGATTGAAGTTGTTTTTTTTTTTGCAGTACGTGGGCCTCTCACTGTTGTGGCCTCTCCCGTTGCGGAGCACAGGCTCAGCGGCTATGGCTCATGGGCCCAACCGCTCCGTGGCATGTGGGATCTTCCCAGACCGGGGCACAAACCCATGTCCCCTGCACTGGCAGGTGGACTCTCAACCACTGCGCCACCAGGGAAGCCCAGGATTGAAGTTTTTATGGCTCCTCCTTATCCAGTTTTTCTTCATTAGCTTCCAGAAACATAACGTGCTCTTTTCCTCCTACCTCTCTATCACTCCTTCTTAGTTTCTTTTCTGGTTCCTTATTTTTCACCCTGACCCTGAATATTAGTGCTAGGGCTTATACCTTGATCTTTTTCTCTACTCATTCCAAATGATGGTTTCATCTAATTTCCTGTGTTCAGACATCATATATATGCCAGTGGCTCAAAATTTATATTTAGCTCAGGCCTCTTTTCAGTTCTTCACCAGACTTTTATAGCCATCTGCCTACTTAATATCTCCACTTGGATGATTGTTAGATGTTTCAGATTTAACATGTCCAGCCCTGAAGTCCTGATTTTACCCCCGTCCCCAAAACCTGCTCTGCCCTCAGCCATCCTTACCTCAGGAGATGGCAGTTCCATCAGTCCGCAAACCTTGGAGTCCTCCTTGGCTCCTGTTTATTTCATACAACACTCCTGATCCAGGCCAGAAATCCTGGCGGTTCTCCTTTCAAAATGTATCCTTCCCTGCCCCCTGTAGTCTGTTCTCTACACAGAAGCCACAGGTGTTCTTTCAACACACAAGTCACTCTGCTCAAGATCTTTGGGTGGCTCCCCATTGCTCTGAGAGTAAAGACTAATGTCCTTATAGTGGCCTACAAGGTCCTCCATGGTCTGTCCCCTCCTATCTCTGATCTCATCAGGCCCGGTCCCCGTCATTCACTCTGCTCTCGCCACTCTGCTCTCTTTGCTATTCAGCTTTTAGTGAGGCTCACCCTGACCACCTGGTTAAAACCCCCTTCTTCCCTCTCCCCTCCACATACTCCTAAACCCCCTCACACTGCTATTTCTTTTTCCATAGCGCTTCATACCTTTTTTTTTCTTTTGAATATATTTATTTATTTATTTGGCTGCGTAGGGTCTTAGTTGTGGCATGTGCGATCTTTGTTGTGGCATGTGGGATCTTTCTTTGCAGTTAGTGGGCTCTTTGTTGCACCTTGAGGGCTTCTCTCTAGTTGCGGTGTGTGGGCTCCAGAGTGCTTGGGCTCAGTAGTTGCAGCACATGGGCTTAGTTGCCCCGAGGCATGTGGGATCTTAGTTCCCCGACCAGGAATCGAACCCGCGTCCCCTGCATTGGAAGGCGGATTCTTAACCACTGGACCACCAAGGAAGTCCCCATACCTTCTAACATGTTACATATTTTACTTGTGATGATTACTGTTTGCTCTCTGTGTGTATACCTCTGCTAGAATGTAAACTTCACGAGGCTAAGGGTCCTTCTCTGTCTTGTTCAGTGAATGAACCCAAGCATCTACCACGGTGCCTAATGTACAGTGAGTGCTCAAATATTTGTCGAATGACTATCTTATGGATAAGTCTAAAGTGACACCATATAAGCAGTATTCATTTTCTCTCCATTTTGATCTTTAAAATTCTCTACTTTGATACCAGAATGATGTTTCACATGTTATTCCTATAGGACATGATGGTATTCATATCCATTCAACACTTAATCAATAAGCTCAAATTCAGCAAACCTAAGACTAAGTAACACTAATGCCATCTGTTCATGGGGAAAAGAGTTGATGTGTTTTGCTTTTGACCCGTAGCTTTATCTGCATGTTGAAATTGAAACTTTATAAATGGAAGAAATTTCTGTGTCTCTGTCACTATTGTGTAAGTGTATGGAAGGAGTGAATGGCTATCCCCATTAACAAGGAAGTCTAGACAACTGGTGTCTTCTCTACGGTGTAGCAGCTGAAAATCTTGCAGAGCCTTGGGTGGTGTGTGTGAGAACAGGATGAGGATGCAGGACCAGAGCCTGACCACAAGTCTGCATTGCTTTGGTAGAGCACTGACCACAGGGCCACGTCAGCCGGATGACTGATAAATGCGTACAAAATGACAAGGATGATGCAACTCTTCTCAGCGGCAGTGTTCCATCCTCAGTACGAGAATGATGACTTAGTTTTTATTGCTTTCACATCTGTCCACCACTACTCGCCTTGAAAAGCTGCACCTGTGTTCTTTGACTCCAGAACATATGGCAGTCAAGTTTTGGTTTTTAAGCTCTGATCCACATAGTTCTCTATAGGAGAGAAGATGACTGACTCATGCGTTGAAATCTGCAACATATATGTTTATTAGCCCATTTTGAAAAACTCTGTAAGTTATAAGTGTGTCATTTTCGTGGCAGATGGTAGTTGTTCTCAAAAGAAACTCTGATCTGGTAGGGAAGATCCCACTTTTCTGAGACTGTGATTGAAGGCACCATCATTTGCCTGCTGGCAGGGCACTTAAGTGGACACCAAGTCCAGCTGTAATTGGGAACAAACAAGTTGTGTTTTTATTTTTTAAAAATATTTATTTGGTTGCTTTGGGTTTTAGTTGCAGCACGTGGTCTCCTTAGTTGCGGCTTGCCGGCCTCAACTATTTGTGGCATGTGGGCTCTTAGTTGTGGCCGGCATATGGGATCTAGTTCCCAGATGAGGGATCGAACCTGGGCCCCCTGCATTGGGAGCACAGAGTCTTAACCATTGTGCCACCAGGCAAGTCCCAACAAGTTGTGTTTTATTTTATTTTATTTTTAAATTTTTAAAAAATTTATTTATCTTATTTATTTATTTTTGGCTGCACTGGGTCTTCGTTGCTGTGCATGGGCTTTCCTAAGTTGCAGCGAGCGGGGGCTACTCCTCGTTGCGGTGTGCAGCCTTCTCATTGCAGTGGCTTCTCTCATCGTGGAGCACGGTCTCTAGACACGTGGGCTTCAGTAGTTGTGGCACACAGGCTCAGTAGTTGAGGCTCGTGGGCTCCAGAGCGCAGGATCAGTAGTTGTGACGCACGGGTTTAGTTGCTCCACGGCATGTGGGATCCTCCCAGACCAGGGCTGAAACCTGTGTCCCCTGCATTGGCAGACAGATTCTTAACCACTGCGCCACCAGGGAAGTCCCCACAAGTTGTGTTTTAAAACTAGAAATGAAATTTTGAGGCAAATAAGCCGATAAGTGGGACATGTAGTACCTTGGGAGATATTTTATGGCTTTGGTTAATGCCAAATGCTCTATGGCTCAGTACAGGAATGTAGCTGTTAGACCTCACTGGCCAGGTCACCTCTGGCCATGTTGTAGTGACAGCAGGAATATTATCCCAAGCCAGAGCTCAGGGTGCTGAGCCATGCAAATAGGAACAGCAGACATGCTTTCATCTCTTTTGCGGCTTCCTCAGAGGGAGATTCAGGTAACATTTGTCAAGAATCTGTCATGTGCCAAGCATCTCCACAAAATCTCAGGTAACCATCATAAGGATGAGTGTAATAAGTGTAATAAATAACTATATACTTGGAGCTAAGGAAGCAACTCTGCTAAGTTAAGCTATGCTTAGTCGAGGTCACTCACTGAGTTTGCTCAGAGCTGGGATTTGAACATAGATCTTGGACTCTAAGTCTCATGTTCTTTTCGTAAAATAGTCTGCTGTTCCTTTATCGGATCACCTCAGAGGTGGAGTGCTGCCTACTGTCAGCCACACTGGGCCTGGACCAGAGTTTTCTTTGCCTTGCAAGTTTCCCTCTATCCTCTCAGAACGAAGCACAGAGGCAGGGTTGGACCATCCTGGCACTCAGAGGATGCTGCGCAGCCATGGAGAGGACTCCTGAGGAAACAGGCTAATGGGGATGATGGGATACCACCTAACCTTTCTTCCAGACCCCACATCTCCTCTTTTGCTCTTTAGTACGTTGTGAATATGAGAAAACTGAATTGCTTTTCACAGCCTGTGACAAGCAGAACATGGAATATACATAGTTTTATGTTCAATTTTGTTCCCTATAATAAACATTAAGCATAGCAGAAGAAAAAGTGGACAAATGTATAAATTTATAGCAAGAGCTATCATATGTTTGATTAATAACATAAGTACTATTAGAGGAAAATGGAAAAAAGCAAATTGCTTGAATTTTAGAGTTATATATAAACTCTCTGAGGCCACTGATGTCATTAAGTGTCCTGAGAAGGCCCTAAAAGCCTTGGAAAAGCTGTTCCTTCTGTCTTTTTTTTCTCCCCCCAGCTATATCTGTAATGTTTTTCTTCTTTTTAAAATGAAGTATAGTTGATTTACAATATTATATTAGTTTTGGGTGTACAGCATAGTGATTCAATATTTTTATAGGTTATACTCCATTTAAAGTTATTGTAAGATATTGGCTATATTCTCTGTGTTATACAATATATCCTAGTAGCTTAATTATTTTATACATAATAGTTTGCACCTCTTCATGTCCTACCCTCTATTTTGCCCCTCCCCCCTATCCTCTCCCCACTGGTAACCACTAGTTCGTTCTCTGTCCTTCTGTCTTGTTAATGTGTAAAATTCACCAGGTCTTTTGTTTTTTTTTTAATTAATTAATTAATTTTATTTTTGGCTGTGTTGGGTCTTCATTTCTGTGCGAGGGCTTTCTCTAGTTGTGGCAAGCGGGGGCGACTCTTCATCGCAGCGCGCAGGCCTCTCACTATCGCGGCCTCTCTTGTTGCGGAGCACAGGCTCCAAACGCACAGGCTCAGTAGTTGTGGCTCCGGGCCCAGCCACTCCGCGGCATGTGGGATCTTCCTGGACCAGGGCTCAAACCCGTGTCCCCTGCATTGGCAGGCAGATCCTCAACCACTGCGCCACCAGGGAAGCCCCGGTCTTTTGTTTTTAACTGTCTCATGTTTTATTTGTTAAAATATAATATACTTTTGAATAATCTCAGAATTTAACCGTAGTATGGATATTTGCTTATCCCTCAACTCATTGTATTAATATCAAATTAAAGTTTGTGCAAGCTTGAGGAACCTAAATTTAGCTGATAAGGGTTCTATCATGATTTTTATATCAACTAGAAAATACATTGTTATGATAGAGGATTAATAGAAATAGAAATCTTAATTTGAAGAATGTTCCTTTGTGAGGCTATACCTGGACATTGACTTTTACCCCACATTTACCAGGTGGCTCTGGTGAGGGGAAAGAATTGTCTGATCCATTGAGAGTATATTTCTGCTAGTTTAACCTTATCTCTAAGTTCTGACACACCTCTTTGGAAAAGCCCTCACAGACACTAACTCCAAGGATTACAGAGCACCAGGAGAAAAGGCCACTTTATGTATTCATGCTGTAGGGAAGAGTCTTGAGATCCAAAGGAAGTTTGAGGGCTGCACATCTCTTATGTATTAGCTCCCAGATGCCCTGCCACTTTCCGTTTTCCCCACTTTCTAGCCCCATTATCTGTATCTAGTTTTTTTCACCCCTCTACTTGTTGGCAGCTCACTTGTAATCAGAAAGTTTATATTCCCTCGTAACAAATTGGAGAAAAGCTCATTTAATGGTAGGTAGTGCCTACCATTTGGAGGCAAAATTGCAAACATGGACAACTGGTGTGCAGTTATGTAATCCAGCTGTATCTGCATCCATGTCAAATTCAACTGATTTATTCTCAGAGTAACATGACCAGAACAACTGTAGCATTCAGTCTTCAGAGCACGGTTTAAGATTCTGTGTCCCCAGTCCTCACAGCCATGCAAGGGTTTGTTTTAAATCATAAGTTTCTTTTAAACACATATAGTATTTTTTATTTCCCACATGTTTAATTAACATTTAGTTTATAAGAAGCTCCCACAAATATTCTCTCTCACTGGAGCCTCAGGGCCACCCTATGAGATGGGCAGGATCGGTTTCCATTCTGCAGGAAAGGAACCGGACTTGGGGTTGTTAAGACAACTTGCTTAGGGTTGAAAGGCCAGTGCCTGGTGCAGCTGGGGCTTGAGCCTGGTCTTCTTAAGAGTGTGGCTTTGAAGTAAGATATTTAAATGCCTGCAAAAAAAAGGACAGTAATTTAGGCGTTGAAGGGATTGTACGGGTCACTTAATTGCACTTTTCTTTTTTTTAAGTCTGGTAGAGGGACTGAGACACAGAAAGGTTAAGTTGCTTGCCAAATGTCACATAGTTATAAAAGTGGCAGAACCTGGTGTAACATGCAAGAATATCCGTGGAAAATGAATGGAAGCTTATCGTAGCCTAAAGTGTAAATGTGTATGTAGTAGAAACTGAATCATTAGAGGAGTGAAGTTGTCTCACCTTACATAACTCTAGTCAATTTATAGGGTTCATTTCCCAATCGGGAGGTTGCTTCCCCATTTTGACACAGTCTAGTTCTTCAAAGCTGCCAGTAACAGTTGTACTGGCTTTGTCGTCTTTCTTTCATGGATATATTTAGAGCTCAGGGTTATGGTTATTGTGTGGCAGAGCCCTGAGAATGCAGGATTCATAGCAGAATCCATGTAAACCAAAGGTTACTGTATATTGGGCCAGGACTGGGCTGCTGAGCTGACCTCTTCAGTTGTGTTTATCTCTGTTCATTGTAAGGTTCTGGCAGAAGGGCCTTGGTGCCCATTACATGTCCTCAGCCCTGGGATGATGATTGCAGACTTTTGGAAACATTTTTAAAATGATTTCCAATGGAGTTGCATAATCTGAAGAGTTGCCCTATCTCAGTCTTCTTGGCACTGCAACCAAATAAAAGAGGCAGAGTTGACGTTTTAATTTTGTTTTTAGCCTGGACACTAAACACTAGAGGCTAAGTACTAGGGGCTAAAGTTTCATTATTTCCTCCCTCCCTCCCTTCCTTCTTTTTGTTCTTGATTTGGTTTATTATTCTGATTATTGTTACTTTAACACTTATTAGCTATGCAGAATGCTATGGTAGTTTGCAGAATAAAAAGTAATCACATTGCTTTTTCACCAAGATTTTCTAATTTAAGTAATTTTTCTTCTATTTTTCATTCAAAAATAGGCTTATAAAATTTCTTTGACACAAGAATATTTCTTTGTATAGTGTATTAATTTAAATATCAGAAGTAACCATTGAGATTCCCTGTGTGCTGATTATATACACGTGCACAACTCCTACATTTTTTCCCTATTATGTGGTCTGGAAATGTTTTGTTTGTTCACTTATTTTCATTTCATTCATTCATTCCCATCCCAATGAACTTCCAGAAAGAATATAAAGGTATTTCCTTCACACATATATTTTCTGATTCAACTCTCACAGCAGCCTTTTATGAGGAAAGCAGTGCTAATCACTGGTTTCTCCCACTAATAGATAAGAACCTTGACCATCAGAGAGGTTGTATTTTGCTCAGAGTTGCACAGTCAGTGGCAGGGATGTTATTAGAGTAGAATTAGAATGGGTTATTCCATTCTGTCACTGTTGTATTTTCTTACACATATGTGACTTCCTCTAATTACAACTCAGTTGTACAGATTCAGGTTGAGCAGATTCAAGCATTCAAGTGAATATCTGACAAATATTCACTGAGCACCTGTTGGGTGCCTCTAGGTGTGGGGATGCAGTGGTGAGAACAGACGTGATCTCTGCTTTCACGGAGCTCAATAAATAAGTAAGCACATAAATAAACAAGGTAGTTTTCACATAGTGATATTTTCTTTGAAGAAAATAAAATGAGATGGAAGGTGATGGTGGGACGTAACCTTAGTTTGTAAAGTCAGGGACAGCCTCTTTGAGGAGGTGCCAGTAGGTGCCTTCTTTCAGTGAAGGGTAGCGTTAGGTATTTGGAAGATACAAAAATGATACAGCTTCCTATTGCCCTCAGGAAGCCTGTGACATGGAATTTCCCTAGTTTCCATCTTTAAGGCCAGCCAACAGTTGATGAATTTTTTTATTCAACTTATTTTTATCTGATATATTCAAATCTGCATGTTAGAATTTTAAAATTCTTGCATAGGACCCAAGCGTTGCTTTTTCTCCAGACTCTTCATTCACGACTTATAACTTCTGATAATACACTACAGTTTCTCAGTTCTCATGTGATTATTACAGGAGTGAATAGACATCCTCTCTCCATCACTTTATCCCCACTTTTCAGATTTTTTTCAGTGGTGTCTATGCTTTTCTTGCTTTTCTAACCTTGCATTTATTTCCCTGCAGATCTCAACATCTGCTGAAATTTGACTACTCAGGTTAGTGAAAATTTGCCCATTTATCAGTTTTGTGCCTTAGGCAGTATTCACCAGCATTCTCCTACTTGAGATGAATAAGAATCTTTACTTCTCTGGCCACTTGTGTGTGACTAATTAATGGCAAAGTTAAATATCTGCAGAACATTTTCATCAAAAAAAAGCTAGCTGGGTTGTGTTCGGGTTTTTTTGGAATTTTTTTCTTTCGAATTGTAATACACTAGCATAGGAACATGGTAGGAAGACATTACGTAATTAATACATAAGAAATCTAGAAAACTGATTATTTACAAATAAACTAAAACAGAGCTGCTGCTTTTAGTAAGGTAGAGTAAGTTTGTCATGTGTTCCAAATTGTATTTATTTAGCCAAAAATAAGTATTTACAAATAATTCAACAATAGTTTTTAGAAGTGATGCATGGTTTATTCAGGCATGAAAATTATCCCTAGAATGTAGGCCCCAAACTGCTAAAAGATTTAAAATTTGGAGGGAGAATGAAATCCACAAACGTTTAAGAATATCTAATTTTAACTTAAGTTGAAAAGCAGCAGTAGTGTATTTTTGTTAGGCCCTTATCCTGTATAATGTATTCAATGTAAGTATGGGAAAGGCTGGTGAAAACTGTGGATTTATCTACAAAATACATTGGGGAGTTTTGTGGGGGGAGTGTCCTAACACCTCAGGAAATGATAAAGAAGAACCAGGTAAGGTAGATTAGACAAGGGTAGGGACAGAGCCTCCTTTCCATTGCTCCATCCCCAGCACCGAGCATGTGCCTGGCACACAAATACTTTTTGACCAGTTTGAGGCTGAGCTATAGGTTGGTTGAATTGCTGGAATATGATGTCTACTAATTTCCCTACTCGTGACTACTTTTCATTCTAATAATACTTCATGTTCTTCAAATTCTTTTTTCTTTGATCCTCAATATACAACCCCTGGAGGTGAGAACAGTTTTATCTCCATTTTATAGGGAAAGGAGTTAGTTGCTTTTGAGACTTTCTCTGGCCACATACAAATAGTTAGTGACAGGGTGTGGTTTAAAGGTTAAATAATAGAAGTAAAAGTATGCTTATCTAGACTAGTGTCAATATGGAGTAATTTAAAGATACGGAAATGGGTGGCTCAAGGTACATAGTCAGCCCTGCTGAGGTGAAACAACACCTCTTAGGCCTTGTACCATCTTCCAAGCTGCTTCCAGGAGAATGGGATGCCTAGGTGACCACAGCCCAATAAGTAGCCTAACAGATGACCCACGCTCTTGACCCATGTACCCATCTGTGCAATTTAAAATGTTGCCGTATGTTGATTATTTAATTTATGAAGCATTATAATAGCCTCAACGTACATCCGGTATCCCTATTCCTACTTAACTGTATCTGCTTCTGTGAATACATTTTTTCCTTTTATGTTTCTTTCTTCTCGGGAGCTGTCTCAGGGACTTCTCACGATTCCCTGCCAGTGTCTCCTGTTCTTCAGCTCTCGGGGCTGCCCTGGATCCTGGAGTAGGGGTTGCCCAGTCCTAGGGTTCCCGTCCTACCTCTTCCTTGTGAGGTGCTTTCTAAGTTCTGTATCACGTTCACCTTCACAGCCACCCTGTCACACATCTAGAGCAGTGTGTCAGACCCAGTGCCTCCTTTTCTCTCCTGAAACGAAATTCCTAGGTCATGAAACCTACCTATATACATAATTTTTGAAAAAATCAGTAATGCCCCACTTGTAACACAAGGAGAAATAAAAAGTAATTCTTGAATAAAATAAAGGTAATGCTTGGGATATATGTGACAACATAGAGGAACCTTGAAGACATTATGCTAAATGAAATAAGCCAGATACAAAGTCTATGATTCCACTGAGATGAGATACCTAGAGGAGTCGAATTCATAGAAACGAAAGTAGAATGGGGGCTGCCAGGGACTTGGAGAAGGGGGGAAAATGGGGGTTATTATTTAATGGGTACAGAGTTTCAGTTTGAGAAAATGAAAAAGTTCTGGAGATGGATGGTGGTGATGTTTGCACAAGAAGGTGAATACTTAATGCCAATGACTATACACACTCAAAACTGGTTTAAATGGTGAATGTTATGTGATATAAATGTTGTTAAAATAAAAAACAATAATTGGAAAAAAGGTAATGCTTGGACACAACTATATCAGAAAGATAAAAATAGCCTCCACAGATTTCCGAAACAGCCCCAAGGGAGTGGTACTGCCACTATTGTGAACCAGTGTGCAGTATTGGTTTTAAACTAAGAAACTGATGCCCAAGATCTTAGACTCAATAAGGAGTAGAGCTCATAATTTGACTCCAAAGACTTTTTTCTTCCTACTATGCCTAGGCCTTCCAACTCTCAGTCCACAAAAGTTTTCTCTTTGCCATGCCAGCTGCCTTAATCCAGACCACTCAGGCTTTGTACTTTCTTATCTGTCCTAAAGGGGTGTGGTCCTTTTCTTCCTGAACACTAAAATCACAAGACAGAACTGAACATGTTTAAAATAATGTTAATCACCAACACCCCCAAACTCTGAAATAGTCTTATTCTTAAGAAAAGGGTAAAAAATCGGGGTAGACAGTCTCAGAAGTATGAGAAAGCGACAGCAGTGGAAGGAAAACTTTTCTGGGCCTAATCCTAACAATTGCTTTTTTTTTTTTTTTGGACG
This sequence comes from Delphinapterus leucas, assembly GCF_059928025.1. Lineage (NCBI taxonomy): Eukaryota > Metazoa > Chordata > Mammalia > Artiodactyla > Monodontidae > Delphinapterus > Delphinapterus leucas. Next base: position 48,582,538 of record NC_143140.1, read on the forward strand.
TGCCCCGCAGCATGTGGGATCTTAGTTCCCCAACCAGGGATCGAACCCATGCCTCCTGCAGTGGAAGCTCGGAGTCCTAACCAGTGGACTGCCAGGGAATTCCCTAATCCTAACAATTTTTAATCTTCATTCAGATAAAATTTTTTTTGAATTTTATGTGATACTAGGGAGAGAGTTGGCAATTAGATAACTCTTGGAATTAATAGAAAAGACACTCACTATGGTGTGCCTTACGAAGACTAGAGGAGAAAGGAGGCCAGATGGCTTTTGGTAAAAGGGTTCTCTAGCCAGCACCACTAGTCTGAGGGAATCTTAGTGAGGAGAGGGTAGAAGAAGGTAGAATTTTCATGGAAGGATCAATCTTTTTTCACTTTAGAATTAAGGGCAAAATTAAGCTGAATAAGAACTAATAGTGCTCTAATTTCTCTCAAAAATTAGATCTACCTTAAACAAATTAAAATTTCAGTAAAACAACAGTCTACACATCTTTCTGTGTTCAAGAAGAAATAGAACCAATTATGATAATTTACAAAATATCTGGCTTATTAGCATTATAGCCAGGGTCATTAAGTTATAAAATTACCCAGGAATCCTAGTGATTTAAATAATACTTTCTGAAATTATCCCTTTCTATTTTAAGATGAAGTCTATCTTAAACTTCTAAAATTTAACCTTATTGAACTAGCCTTTTGTTGGGTATATTTGTTCAATTTGGACTACTTTTCCAAATTCATGCAATTCAACTAATGACTGCAGACTCCATAACCCACACCTATCGATTTGCATGTACATTTAGCTGATAGGTGATTTTATCACCAGATAAATCCAGGAGTAAGTTTAAAAGAGCATATCCCCCCCCACCTTTTTTTAAACAAATACAAACATAGAAACACATGATGCCTCAGAAGAGCATTAATCACAACCAGGAGTCCACATCTTTGGAGACCTTTCTATCACCGTGTATCTTCAAAGTACTCTACTAAAGCGTTAGTCAGGCGGTCATGCAGTGGACCATGGCTGAGACCTCCCGAGCCATCTTGACCAGAGTAGAGACAGTCTATCTCCTTCACAGATGGGCACTGTCTTAACAATCACAGTCCATTGTGTTCATCCCAACTATCCAGGAACCAAGGGTCTGAGAGAGTGGTGACCCTGGTGTGCCAAGAATGAGACTTCAAGAAAGAAACTCTTCAGAATCATATTTGAATTTAGGTGGAATGAATAGAAGTTTTTTTAAAAAATGGATTAAACATCTTTTATTGTTCTGGAAGGACTAGAATAATTTTTGATAATTTGAGAAATATCTGACACAGAAATTATTGTCAGGGTCACTAAATAATTTCAAGTTACCTAAAAATCCTAGTGACTTATTTTTTATTTTAAGATGAAGTTCATCTTAACTTCTGTAATTCAGGATTATTTGAACTGGTATCTGAATCCAAATTGGTTTTGACAGACACTTACTCTAGAACATGTTGCCAAATCTTGATCTGATCTAAATAATGCTATGTTAAGGATGGACTTTTCTTTTTTAATCTAAGGAAAATTATTTTTCAAAAAAACAAAAAGAAAAATGAAGGGTTTAAAGAATTTTTAGAGTTAGAAAATGTTTTCAAAATCAGACCAAGGTTTTCCAAACCATTAGCTATCTTCCTTCCTTCCGAACTCTTTTTCTACCCCTTGGTGGCTGTTAAATAATTTTCCTGGAAACTCTTCCCTCTTTTTTTCTCAGTCCTGACATTTATCTGTCTTAACAGCGCCATGTGTGAATACTTGCACTATGGAAACCCATCTTAATGAAATGGAAAGACTGGCCGTTTAAAAAAACAAACAGAACCAACTACCCATGCCTCCTAGAGTCCTGCCAGGCCAAAGGTCTGCCCTCCACTGGGTCAGCTGCTGAGCAGGCAGGCGGTACCCGCACCACGGGTTTAGTCATGTCAGATATCTTACTAGTAGAGAGACAGTGGGCTGCCTAAGATGTTAGTCCTTAAAAATGTTGGCAGGCAAGGAAATTCTGCGTTTTCACTTCAAGTAGATCTTGGAGCTGTTTTATTTCAAAGCACAGTTTATCAAATTTAACAAGTTAAAATGATGTTTTGAGGCTGACCTAATCAATGACTGTCTTATGGCTACAGAGTCCGATTTCAGTATTATATGATATAAAGGGCTTAATTTTATGTACCCATATCTATGGACTTAGTTTCCTGCTATCTTTAGTCACCTCACTGGGCTTGCTGGTGTACACTACCCATGTAAAACTTCCTCAGGGAATGAATGCCCTTTCTTCCTTTTCTTAGCAAAAACAGAGAGAGAGAAAACACAGTTGTTTAAAAAAGAAAGAAAAAAACCAAACCAAACCCTCGTTCCATTCAAAAGATTTCTGTTCATCTTTCTTTGAAGTCAAAGGGTAATATAAAGTTTTGATTTGCAGCAAAATCTGAGATTATCCATTAACCACTCTAGCAGGCCTTCTACTGCCTTTCAAATGTACATCTAATTTTTAAAGGGACCAGGCTCTTTTCTTTGCGTTTACCTTTCAAAAAGTATATTTAAGTAGAATGGTCTTTTAGAGTTACAGAGTAGCTTTTCAGATGTTGAAAGGATATATTCTTAGAAAAACTGCATGCAAATGAGAGGCAACAAGCTGAAACTTCATGCAAATGAGAGGCAACAAGCTGAAACTGCTAATCTCAGGAGTGAACAGCAAGTGAGTACTCTGAATGCAGCATCTCTTTTGGGAAGTAGGAAGCTGCAGAAATCATTCTGAATTCCACAAGCCCTGAAAATACTGTGTAGCATTTACTATCCCATTTTTGAATGTACTGCGTAAATGTAAATCATACAGGTCCCCTGTCCTCGCCAAGAGTTTATTCTCAGACACAGAAGGAGTGCACGTGACTACCTGTTGCCCACCTTCTTTTCAGCTTGATGGTATGGATCTGAAGGGAGGGCAGAGGATCAGGGAATCAAATGCTCACAGACAAGGACAGATGACTGCTGTCTGGAATCTGTTAATCTCCCAAAGGGCGCAGTAACTGCAACAACAGTGGATGATAAATATTGTTGTTTTGTTTTTCCTCAGTCCTGCAAAGGCAGTTGTAGTTTCAATAGTCCCATAGCCTGCAGTGCTCTATGGGGCCCGGACCGGGGCACAAACCCGGGTCCCCTGCATCGGCAGGTGGACTGTCAACCACTGCGCCACCAGAGAAGCCCTCCCTTCTTTCTTAACTACTATACACCCCCAAAGATGTATAGTTTAAATTGTATATACCAAAGTTTTATCATGTTTTTATGTAATAAGTTACATAAAAGATATTAAACAAAAACCACCCATCCCCTTAAAAAGTTGTGTGTGTGGAAGGACAGTAAGGCTAATGACCATCATGGCATGGCCAAATAACACAATCTTAGAAAACAGAACTATAAGTAATTATTAGACTTTTTTTTTTTTTGGCTGCACCGTGTGGCTTGTGGGATCTTAGTTCCCTGACCAGGGATTGAACCCGGGCCCTCGGCAGTGAAAGTGCCGAGTCCTAACCACTGGACCGCCAGGGAATTCCCTAATTATTGGACCTTTTGGACCAGTGACCTCCTTGTTTTGCAGATGCGTAGCATCACTGGATTTCAGGGGCTTCCGTAAAGTGAGTTGGGATGCCCTTCTGTTGGGCTATCTTCTGTCGTGAAACCATTTGTCAGGGAGAAGCTTGAGTTTCTAATGCACTTACGTCAGCTGTATTGGACCTGGTTTTGTACTATGGCCACCCCAAACTGAGCTTCCTTCATGGTTGACTCTCTGACAGCCAGAGGACTCAGTCTGGGATCTCAGTGGAAGAACACTATCTGATGTCTCCAAATGTCTGGTACTGAGGCTCTCTGTAGGGAAGAGGTAGAGAGGGGAGAAGCCAGGGCTAGGCCGATCCAGCAGGAGGGTCACTTTCTTAGGCTGCTGCCCTCGACCTCTCAAAAACGGCTCTGCCTCTGGGCTCTAGTGAGGGGGGAGGAACTTCTCCCTTCATTTGGCTGGTCAGAAACATGTCATCTATAGAGAGAGGCTGAATCACCATTTACTTGAAGTGGGGATGGTTAGGAGGAAAGGGGGTAAACTGTGAGCTAGTGTGTCTTTCACCCGTGGATAAAGAATGAGCAGATATTATGGGATTTAAGTTCTTGGTTATTTTTGGATAACAAAACAATAAATAGGGTTTCACACAATCCAAAAATGGCTTCTGTGATTAGCGAAAGTTGTTTGAATGATGGAAAATGTTTCAGGAGCAGGCAGCGTTCAAGCTGTCAGTCAGCAAGGCTCTGGTAATCCCTGAAAGGTGTGCAGCCCTGGAGTAAACACATGTTTAGAATAGAAACAAAAGACTAATTCCCTAAAGGCACTTGCACATTTGGATAAAGTCCACTTTAAACCACTGCCGTACAAAATGGCGTTATCCCCTGTGTAGATAGTGGCTTCTAATATAAGCTTTGCATCGGTTTAAATAAGTTAGGTTAAATACGGAAACATCTGTTGAACATTTTCATGTCCCTTTCCATGTGACTCTTTATGGGAAGTAATCAGTTTTGCCCAGTGTTCATGCATTCTGCTAAACTAAAATGTGTGCCAGTCTCCAGAGGATAGAGAGATGGGCAGGGATTCGTAGAATAGTTGGTGGCAGTCATGGGAGGCCTAGGCTGCAAGTAGAACACGCCAGCTTTCCTGGGTACTACTCCCTCACCAAGAAAGGCTCTCTAAGATCCAGAGATGCAGCATCCCCCGATTCCATTCTCCAATCACCCGGATTCCCTTACTTCCTGACAAAAATCCAAAAAACAAAAACAAAATAAACCTCAACTTTATTTTGCAAATTTTGGCTGAGGGTGGGGAAGGAGGTATTAGAAGCTGTAGTTCTTGCTTTACTTCAACAATGACAACAATAATAAAATTCAATGAAATAATGCCCCTTATAGCTGAAGAAGTAAGTTTCCACTTAAGTGTAATTTGAATTTACCAAATTTACCTTATTTCAAGAGACCCAAAACATTTCACCTCATTATTTCTTTTAAGGATTACAAAGTGTAGAGCAGGGGGAAAAAACAAACGACTAATAAAGGATAATAGCAATTTGGCAGGCAGGTGTTCTTAGTTTCATCAAAAGAATGACTAGCATATTCAGTCTTATTTGAATACTAAAGAATGTCTTAAAAAGTTATTCTAGATCCTTTGGGTGTTTCCTAAAGTGGATTAATAATCAGAGTCTGGATTCAAATTCCAAATAAAGCCGATGAATACACATAATTATTATCTCCCCTGCCTTAGATCAGGTTATTCATTTTCTTCAGAATTGAGCTGGAATCCATCTCTGATAAGGACTTGGAGGAATTAGCCAGTTTGAGGTCACTTTTATCAATAGCTGTTTTATCTTTGTGACCATAAGTGAATTTCTTAGACCAGCACTGTTCAGTAGAAATATAATGCAAGCCACATATGTAATTTTAAATTTTCTAGTAACCACATTTTTAAAAGTTAAAAAAAAATGAAATTAGTTTCATAATATATTTTATTTAGCCAATATAGCCAAAATATTATTCTAACATGGAATCAGTATTTTAAAATTATTGAGATATTTTTTGTGTTTTTTTTTTCCACTAAGTTTTCTAAAATTTTTTTTTTGCGTTTTACACTTAAAGCAAATCTCAGTTCAAACTAGCCACATTTCAAGTACTGGATAGCCCACACGTGGCTAGCATCTACTGTACTGGACAGCACAGTGCTGACATGGTGAGGCTTGGCAGCAAAGTAGGGAGGCTTTATCGGTCAAACCAGGAGTTTGAGCTTTACCCTGAAGGCTGTAGGGTCATAGCAGAGCAGTGTTATTTTTAATTTTGAACTTAATCAGGTGGTCTCAGAGAATGCAGGTTAGAGATTCAGGAGTTGCGAGCTGTAGCATGAAGCACGTTAAAGGCTGTTGTAGGGGTCCAGGTGAGGAGTGATAACCCAGACTCAAACACTGGGGGGGACATGGACCAAAGGAAGAGTGTCTGAGAGATTTAGGAGGTAAAATCATCAGAACTGGGTGGTGACTGCTGGATCTGAAGGGAGGGAGGGGATAATCTAGGATGGTTGTCCAGTTTCTAAACCTGGGTAGCTGGGCCAGCAGTAGTGGTGGTAACTGAAACGGAGGGAGGCAGGCTGTGAGGGGGTGAGTGCGGCAGGGTACCAGCTGGGCCATTGCGCTTTCCGGCAAATTTGCTTTGCAGGCTTTCAGAATTCAGGCCAGCGTTTGGTGTAGGGGACAGTGAGTCTGTTTGAAACAACTGTTTGTTATAATAGCTCAGTGATTTCAGAGAAAGCAGTGGGAGTACAGACATGCTTTTTCTCCTTGCTGTGAGCACTGATAGGTGATCACTGAGAAAGTGGAAGCGCTGAGCAAGAGGTGGGAAGCGCGGAACTTAGCGGCCACGGGAGCAAAGCTTGTGTTAGACAGTGGGTGCTGAGCCGCAGGTTTTGTCACCCATTATAACACCTGCTAGTCACACTCCTTTTAAAACATTGTTGGGTTGTAGATTTGCAGTCACTATTCGAAGTAGACTGTAAATTGAGGGAAAAGGTCCTTTAAAAAAAAAAGGCTAAAATTAATATCACTATTAACTGTGTGTCAGGCACTAAGTTCTTTACAGAGATACTTAATCCTCACAAACACCCTCTTGAAGTATTGTTGCTGTCTCCAATTTACAGACAAGGAGACTGAGGCCCTAGAGATTAACAACTTACCCAAGGTCACAAGGCTAGCAAGGAATGGAACCAGGACTTAAATGCAAACATTCTCTCTCCAGGCCTTTCTTCTTTCTGTTAAACTGACTCTATTTTTATCTGTTCTAATGCCACACAAATAGGCAAATCCTCAGGCGGAGAACCTTATGCTTTTATCCTGTAAGCTCCAGTATAACTTATTTCAGTTTGGTTCAGGTCCTCCTAGAAGAGATGAAACTCCAGAATTGAGCCTTAAACTACCTTTCAGGGGAGCAGATGATGGCTGGATCCTCGGGTGACCTTGTGAGGACAAGGTGGCACGGTGTGTTCAAAGGTCTCTTCCTTTAGCTCATGGCCCAGTGGTAACTGATAAAGGGTGTGCTGGTTACTTTTTATTAAAAATTTTTTTAAACCCTCTTATAAATATTATTATTTATAAACAAGCTAAACCATGTTAGCTTTTCTTCATGTGTTCTCATGAAAAATTTTATAAATTTTTTTTACAGAACAAATTTTATAAATATTTGAATTTGGAAGGGGATGAGAGTCCGTAACATGGTAGAGACACAAAGGCATTTGTACAAAGCTTCAAAACTTGTCCAGTTTTCCTACCATATTCAGTGTGGCTTCTTTCTCTTTGGTCTACAGATGAAACATGTGAATGAAAGGTTTCAAGATGAGAAAAATAAAGAGGTGGTTCTCATGTGCATCGGCATCACTTCAGGAGTTGGACGGCTGCTCTTCGGCCGGATCGCAGATTATGTGCCTGGTGTGAAGAAAGTTTATCTACAGGTACTTTCTTAATAAGCCTTTTTTCCTCTAGCAAATTTATCCTTACCACCTAATGGCTCATTATATGTACTTATTTGCTTAAATTCTTCTGTAAAAATGAGAAATATTTTCTAGAACCTAACTTTTACAAGCAGTTTTTCAAGGGCAAAATCAGTTATGAGTTTTGGGCTTTCAACATGAGAAATTGGCGAACAAACAACAATCTTTGTCTTGTCATGAAACTCCACCAAACCAAAATGCTGTTTGCGCATTGTTTTTTCTAAGAATGATTTATTTTTGGCATAGTTCTCAATAGTCACGTGCCTTTTGCAATACCCTGTGAAATTCAGGGGTGTGCGTGTCTTCTGAGTTTCTTTACTGCAGATCGCCTCCTGGGTATTGTGGGGTGTGCTATTCCAAGATCACGTCGACACTTATTTGACAAGTATTTAAGTGACTCCTCCGTGCCAGACACTGTGCTAAACGGTACAGATGAAATATGGTCTGTGTGCTCAGTAGTTAATGGTCTCCTGGGAAGAAAGATAAAGCAGTGCTGCAGCACAGTGGAATAATGGGATGCTAGATGGGTGCCATAGAAACATAGGCACAAAGCATCTAAATCACTAGAGGAGGTTTGAGCAGGCTTCCTGGGTTGGTGGAGTGTTAAGAGGTGAGTAATAGTTAAATAGATAAGGAAGACAGAAAAGGGTGTTTGTTGCAAGCAGAGGAAGCCACATGGGCAAAGAGATGTTAGGTCTGGGAAACAATGTTTGAATGGACTAAAGAGAGAATAGTAGATTGATTGGCTGAGGGATAGGCAGGAGTCAAGTTGGGAACGGCCTTTATGAGCACAGAAGAGGCCGAACTCTATCCTGAAATCTACCAGGAGCCATTAAGGATTTTAAGCAAGGGAGTGACATGACATGAGTTGTATTTTTTTTTTTTGGTGGTACACGGGCCTCTCACTGTTGTGGCCTCTCCCGTTGCGGAGCACAGGCTCCAGACGCTCAGGCTCAGTGGCCATGGCTCACGGGCCCAGCCGCTCTGCGGCATGTGGGATCTTCCCGGACCAGGGCATGAACCCGTGTCCCCTGCATCGGCAGGCGGACTCTCAACCACTGCGCCACCAGGGAAGCCCGACATGAGTTGTATTTTATAAAGCTTAACCTAGTGACTGTGAAGGGTGGAATACAGAGGAGGAAGGGCAAGAGTTCATACAGTCACAAAAGGCCACATATCATGTGGTTCCCTTTATATGAAGTGTCCAGAATAGGCGGATCCTGAGACAGAGAGTGCAGCCTAGTGGTTGCTAGTGGCTGGGGGAAGGAGGGTATGGGGAGTGACTGCTCCTGGGTATGGGGTTTCTTTTGGGGTGTTGTAAATATCCTAAAACTAGGCAGTAGTGATGGTTGTACAATCTTGTTAAACTAAAACCCGTGGTGAATTGTGCACTTTAAATGGGTGGGTGAATTCTTTGGTATGTGAATTTATATTTCAATAAAGCTATTGTTATTATTTTTTTTAAAAAGCGGAGGCACAGGGACTAGTTGGAGAATATTGAAATAGTCTGGGCAGGAGGAACCAGGGCAGAGATGTTGGGATCAAACAGGGAGTAAAACAGGGATACAGGAAATGAGAATTCAGTGGAGCCGCCTAAGCTGGGTCTGAGATTTGTGGCTCAGGTAACAGTGGAAGGTTTTGCTGTTTTATCAAGATCAGTAATTCAGTAGAACAGAGTAAGATGATGAGTTTGTTTTTGCCATGTTAAGTTTGTAGCGCTTGTGGGAAAGCCAAGTTGAGTTTGGAGCTCGTGGGAGAGCGTGGCTAAGAGACCTGTGGGACTTCGGCATTCGTGGGCTTGTATGAGGTGAGTAGAGCGTGTGCAGGGGACACTGAAAGGGAGTGGCCAGCCTGGTAGGAAAAAAGCAAGGCACATAGTGTTTCCAGGGGCAGGAGTGGTCAGCAGTGTCAGTAACTAGTGAGAGGGCAGGCACGTTAAAGACTAATAGGTTTTCACTGGATTTAGCAACAGAGGGGAGTTTCAGTGGAGTGGCAGGTGCAAAAGACTGATCATGATCAGCTGATTAAATGGAAATACAGGCAACCTTGTCAAGGGCTTGGCTGTGGAAGGACGGTAAAGGAGAGACAAAATGGGGGCTTGGGACTGGGGATTGAGCACGTCCGTTCACTGTAGAGATAAGGGGCAGTATCTGAGCAGGGCCTTGAAGGAAAGGTAGAACTTGGGCGAAGGACATGGTTGGAAAAGACATTTATTACAGATAAATTGCCTTTAATTGATTTGAAATAATAGCCCTCCCCATTTACTGATCACTTCCGTGTGCCAGACGATGAACTGAATGCTGTACGTACATTATCTTCTTTCCTCCTTGCCCAGCCCTTCGAGGAAGGTACTGTCGCTGTTTCCGCTTATGGATGCCAACACGGAAGAACAGAGAAGCTACCTCACTGTGGGTGTTTGTGTATAGGGCCAGGCAGAGAGCTGCAGGAAGGAGTCTGGTCACACGGCTAGAAGGAAGTGCAGACAGCTAGTAGAGTGCTACTTTTTAAATATTCACTGTGTTAGGATCATTCCCCCTTTTATTAATACCCAACTGCGGATATCCCTGTCGAACACTTAGCAGAACATTGTCTTGTTCTCAAGTGTCAAGGGAGCCCTCTAATGGAAATTGGTTGTATTACAGACTTTTGGCTTCCTTTCATTTATTAAAATAAAAGAGGAGTGCCCATTGTGCCCCAAGCACCAGCCCAGACCCTGGTAGGGGGTGATACAAACAAGACAGACGTGGTCCCTGAGTTCCTGGAGCAAGACTTGAGGCAGGAGAAAGCTGGGAGTGAATGGGAGCTCAAGAAGACAGGGAGAGTGGCCTGGGAAGAGGTTGGGAAGAGGAGGGCCCAGATTAAACAGGGCCTTGAAATCCCTGATGCAGACATTTTACTTGAAGCATAGTAGGTCTTTGTTGGGGAATGACGTGATTTTACATTTTAGTCGCTGTGGTCGCTCTGTGTGTGGAGGCTGTATTACTGGGAGGGAAGCAGGAGTGCTGGAGGGAGGGAGACCAGTTAGGAGGCCAATACAGTGTCCCGGGTCGAGGCGATTGGGGCCCAGACTAAGGTGCTGTGATGGATGAAGTCATGGTATGTTTTATACATCCGCACTTTACGCCGGAACAACTATAACTTTAGAAAGTTTCCCCCTACAGGCAGGGCAGTCGGGTCACTTACAACATACTGGGGGCACGTACGTTAGTATTTCATGTGATTTATGAAAGAAAATATAGCCTTTCCTAGCTTGTCCCATGTTTGGTCTGCAGTTACACGGCAGTGCGTTAAGAATCAGTAATTTCGTTTTGGATGAAAGGTTAGTCACAGCCTGGCTTCTTTTAGGTCGCATCTGATTTTTTTCATCCAAATGTGCAGTGTGTGTAGCACCTGATAGTGCGGGCTGAGTCACAGGCGAGATGACTGCAGTCCAGCCCGAGGAGGCCCGTGGAGGAGAAAGGCGGCCTTCGGTGTGTCCTGTGCTGCTGGGAGCCACTGACAGCACAGGGGCCAACGCAGGCCTACCCCACACAGGCGGCTGGGCTCACCACCCTGCTCTGTCCCTCCTTTTTCCTGGCTTCCCTGCCCCAACTCCCAAACATTCAGTGTGGGTTTTGATTCTTGGCTCTTTCCTCTCTGCTGCGACCAACTCCAGCTCTGCCTGTTTGCTTATTCTTCCTTCTCTCCCTGTCTCCCTGCCTGGCTGTCCGCCCTTTGGCGGCCTTTAAGGGTTGGAAGGCTTCTGCTGCTTATCTTCCTTTCCTGCCTTTTGTTGGTGCTGTGTTTTCTCAGACGTGCCTGCTCCTTGCTTTCGTCTGTTACAGCTCAGCCTGGTGGGGCCACGGCAGTTCCCCTCCCTCTCTGTCCCCATCACACGGGTTTTGAGTAGCCTCCGGGCCCAGAACACACTTCACAGCCTCCCACATGTTCTACTTTTGGGGCACAGTCATCTTGGGTTTGGGAGGCCGCAGAGTAGAAAAGCACAGGCTCTGGAATGTGATATGACTTGTCTCTAGATCCGGCAGAGGGCTGTGTGAGGACTCATGGTGACAGCTTGCTTGCTTATTTATTTATTTATATAAATTTATTCATTTTATTTTATTTATTTTTGGCTGTTGGGTCTTCGTTGCTGTACACAGGCTTTCTCTAGTTGCGGCGAGTGGGGGCTACTCTTCGTTGTGGTGCGCAGGCTTCTCATTGCGGTGGCTTCTCTTGTTGCGGAGCACGGGCTCTAGGCACACGGGCTTCAGTAGTTGTGGCTTGCGGGCTCAGTAAGTGTGGCTCGCGGGCTCAGTAGGTGTGGCTCACGGGCTCTAGAGCGCAGGCTCGGTAGTTGTGGCGCACAGGCTTAGTTGCTCCACGGCATGTGGGATCTTTCCGGACCAGGGCTCGAACCCGTATCTCCTGTGCTGGCAGGCAGATTCTTAACCACTGTGCCACCAGGGAAGTCCCGGTGACAGCTTATTTAAAGTGCCAGCCCAGAGTGGATCATTAGTAGATCCTTGCTTTTATTGTTTTAGTATTCTATTAAATACTGAGGCAGATCCTGGTTTGGAACAGGTATCAAGAAGGAGACCTTGGTTATCCTGATTTGGGGATCTTTGCTTATAGGTAACAGAGTTTAGGAATATATCTTACACTTCTGCTTAAGAGTTCTGAATTTAAACTTCCATCAGGGTCCTGGGTTCCAGGTATTTTCAGCCTAACAATTCTAAATGCCGAGCAAAGAGATGACCAAACTGCATTAATGATGAATAATGATGGTTAAAGAAAATCTTTGCAAGGGTTCCTGGAGTACTTTATTAGGAGAGGAAAGGCTATGTCCTGGTATCTTCTCAGCCATCTTTCTTAACTTCACAGACCTGTTTTTCTAGTCACCATTAAATTCCTGCAGATTTGTGTGTTTAATATGTAACTGTTGTAAAAGTGTGAAAGTGTTTTTCAAAGGTTTGGAAGTTGTAACTCTAATGACAGAATCAAAAACTTTGGGTTTAGATCACTTTCCCATCGTGTCAGATTTCTCTGTGCCATGGACATACTGAAGTGTGGACGTCATATCCATGTATGTAAAGCAGACAAACCCAAACAACATGTGTGTACACAGAAAAGGTCTAGGAGGCTCACCAAATTGTTGAGCGGTTATTCCTGACGAGGAAAGTGGGAATGGGTTGAGGGTGGGAGGGGCTTGAAGGGAGAGTTTCATATATTACTTTATATATTTTTCTAAGGTTTGAAATTTTTCAAGAATGTATTCATGAGTTACTTTTGAAATTCAGAAACTTTTTTTGTAATTTAGAAAAATTAATCACTTTTGGATCCAACTTCCTGTGTAAGCTTCCTCTTCTGGTTGAAGTAGAATGAACTGATCAGCGTTGTCCAGTTTTCTTTTTCTTGTTGTTGCTGTTGTTGTTGCTTTTTGTTCCCTTTTAGCATTTTATGTTTTCCTGAAGATACATTGGGATAAAGGTACATGCTTTACCAAACATAAACTATTTCCCAAATGGTATCCAAATATTTAGTAGTTCCCCGGCCTGAGATTCTCTGTTCTTGCCTGGGCTGTGGCACTGGGGCCAGTTCCCCCTCCAGGCAGAAATGGTGGTACTCATGTGCCGTGGGGAAAGTTGAACAGACTCCCTGTGAAGCACTTCCAGAGAACTGTGTGCTTTAGAAGAAGCCAGCCACTTGGCTGTGCCCTAAACACTTCCCTTTAGTGTGATGGACCTGCAGATCTCTGCTGCCAACTACTGGGTTCCTAGCCAGAGGCTCTGAAAGTCTGGAAACTTTATAGTGAATAAATTTATAGGAGCAACCCTTGATTCTAACTGTGGCCAATTGTGTGCTTGCCTCCGAAAGTGCCTTCTGCTATTCAGGTGCAGCTCATTTTTCCTCTTCAGTCATATACTTAGATTCCTGAGCAAAACTTCCCCTGACAGTTCTCTAAAAATGCTCTCTTTGTGACAGAAATGGGAACGGTAATAGCAAAAAAAAACCCATTTTTTTTGTTTGTTTGTTCTTAGGTACATAAACTAACTTAAGCGGGGGTTATTCTTCTAGAGCCTGTTAAATTATGACAGGAGATATTTCCTTGTATGGTTTTAAGAAACAAAAGCAAGGAAGACATCTCAACAGTCAATGCCTTATTAAATGTCAGTGCCAGAGCCTATAAGAGGATTAGGAACCTTTGAATCTCTTATTTAAATCTAACCAGAGCTACTGCGTTTGGGGCGGAAAAAAAGATTGTATGTAACACTAAATGTATTCACCTTTCAAACTGGGGCCTAGTATCTATAGATCAGTAGATGTTTGGGGAAGTGATGAACCTCCTACACGCAGTGTGTTAAATAAACCTTGGCCTGTGCTGCTTGTGGCTCAGATGTCCCCGCATGTGGGGAATATGTATGTCCTCACCAGCTTGGCCTGCTTACCTCCTAATTTAGCTACATTTGGGGTAGTTACATCTGCTGAGAAAGAGCAGTGTTTCTCACTACTGTAGCTACAAATAAGGCAGAAGTAGCTAGATATTTTCTGAGAAATGCTAAAGAATAAATGTGTAAATTTCTATAAATTCAATTCTTAAAGAAAAACCAAGACATTTTACTTTTAAATAACAACTAATAATTTTTATTTAACAATTGTTATTAAAATTTAACAGTTTTAAATATTTGAAAAAGAATATAAATTAACATAATTTGAATTGAGAAAAGGAGAACTTGCAGTCAGGTAAAGTATTAAGAAGTAATATGCTCAAAATATATAATAATAAATTTGAAACTCTTATATGATTTCTTTTTTTACAAAATCCATTGTGTATCTATACACTAGCAATCCTTTTTAAAAATAATTAATTAATTAATTAATTAATTTTTGGCTGTGTTGGGTCTTCGTTGCTGCCCACAGGCTTTCTCTGGTTGCGGCGAGTGGGGGCTACTCTTTGTTGCAGTGCGCAGGCTTCTCATTGCAGTGTCTTCTCTTGTTGCAGAGCACGGCCTCTAGGTGGGTGGGCTGCAGTAGTTGTGGCACTTGCGCTCAGTAGGTGTGGCTCATGGGCTGTGGAGTGCAGGCTTGGTAGTTGTGGCACACGGGCTTAGTTGCTCCGCGGCATGTGGGATGTTCTCGGACCAGGGCTTGAACCCGTGTCCCCTGCATTGGCAGGCGGATTCTTAACCACTGCGCCACCAGGGAAGCCCCTCTTATATGATTTCTTACAAAACTGACCAAAGAACAAAAAGTTGAAGGGGCCAAAAATGGATAGAAAGATCAGGATAACTAACATAAGTGCCTCGGTCTCATGTTACATAAATTGGTCCAAGAAAACATTTGTTTATTGAGCAAAAATGACTTTGGGCTAAGCTTTCAACAGTCACTCTGGTTGTCTTACCTTGGAAGAGATTTGTTCTGAACAAAACAGTAAAAGAATAGGAAGCACATTGAAAGCTCACCTAGTAGAATTACAGTTGTGTGGTTGGGAATATTTGGTATGTGGCTTTACCAGTTAAACCCATTCCATCTGGCCCCGTGATGTCCTAACATTTTACTCCAGGTTCTCTGGAATTTGTAATGATAGATACTTTTCTAAGATCCAAGTATTTATCTTCTTTTGTGTTTGTACATAGAGTAAAAATGTATCTAATTAATAATATTAGGATTTGTCTTTATTAGTTTTTCAATAAAAATAACTCAAATCTTTACTTACTTGCTGGTTTCAACCCACTTTCTACATTCTGATTTAGCTTTAAATCTCTTTTTGTGTAGATGGGCAGCATCAGGGAGTCTTTTTATCAAGGTCACAGAGAGCTAGAACCCGGTCTGTCCCTCTGAGCCTTATTAGTTCTTTAAAATCTATAGGCTGCAAACCCAGTAATTACCCACCACTAAGAAATTATGCTTACGCTTTGAGGGAAATTGGATTGGAGAAAAAGATGTTTAAGTGGAACATAGAAAATCAGAATGGGAGATTATGTTCTTTAGAAAATGTGAAGTGCCAGACTTATTTTTCAAATAGCCAACTCAGAGTCTTAAACTAATTATAATTCTACCATAAAGCTATAGTTTAATAATGAAGAAGAAAAATTGATTCAGCTATATAATATGTTGCTGTCAAAAAGCAACCAACTTGGAGTTTAAAACCTTTTTCAACAGTGTGTTTCTTATTGTGGGGTCAGTGGACAACTTGTGTCAAAGTTACCTGGGGAGCTTGTGAAAATCACCGTTCCCAGATCCCTGTTCCTCAGGTGATCTTGATGTGCACTAAGGTTGTGAGGGGCTGCCCTGAGGCATGCAATCAAGCTTGGTATGCCATAGACGTGCCTAGTGGGTCCTGGGAAAAACAGAGCAGGTGAAGACGGTGATCCAGATGGCTGCTTTATGTGGCCTCTCCCTTCCTCCCCAGCCCCACTGTCATCGGAGGGTACCCTCTAGAAATTGTTCCACCGTTCCCTGCTACCTACTGCCCAGGCAGACCATGGGTTCCAGGCTGGCTCCATCCAGGGTTACTAAACCTCCCAGCATCATTCTCTTCATCTGTAAAACGGGGAAAACATTAGTACCCATCTCATAAAACTGTTACGAGAATCACGATCTAAAGTCCTTAGAAAAACGCCTGGCATTTCATAAACATTAAATAAATAATAGTTGCTATTATATGAATACTTTTTTAAAAAGCTGATTCTTTTTAAAACATTTCTTCCACTAATGAGTGAATGATCCAATTTTAATTAGTTCTTTGCCTAAAAAAGCTATTGAATGGGCCACTCCTTCCTTTTTTTGTACCCACCATACTTTGAATATACAACAGCAGCAACATCTAGAACGCTTCATGTGCATTTATTTATTTACATGGTCACCTCCCCACAACCCAAGGGTAGGAACCAGGTGTTATTCACGTAGCACCGTACACAGAACATAGCACAGCAGCTACCAAATGGCAGGGAAAATCAAGTGTTTGATTCTATTAATTACTCTAACGCTAAAATGAAAGTGTTCTGTGGTGCAAAATATTTCTCAGCCTTAACTCTGGGGTGCTTAAATAGGGCCTGTCTATGACTTAGCATCAAAAGACAATGTTTGAGAATATTCTTTGGCAATAATAGTCATTGATTTACACTGTAAACAAAACTGGATTATATAAATTAGTTCTTAGGATGTCATAGCAGAACGTGTTCACTGTTTTCGCTGCATGTTATGCATCATATATTTCCTCTGACGGTCAAAATTTAATTGGAATTTGAATAATCAAAATTCAGTACACATTTATAGAATATCAAATCATAGTTACTTATTTTAATCTCTCTCCCTTGATCTACCTATGCTCACCATGTCTGGAATATTAGCAGGCACTATATTCTAAATTGATTATTTAAATATCTAAAACGTACATCTCTGTATTCTCCAAACTGGAAGCTCTGTGATGTGAAGGACGGATCTGGCTGGCATATTTTCATTATGCAGAGGACGAATACCAGTAAAGTGCATATAATTTCGAGGGTAAAATTTTTAAATCATGTTTGATGAGTGAATTTGAGCTGATATTCAAAGAACAAATATGTATTGAGCAGTGCCCAGGTACAAGATCCTTAAACCGTATAACATGTAGTTCAAAGATGACTTTTGTACAGATTCTGATCTCAAAGAGCTTTCAGCCTGGAAAGAAAAGTAAGTATATAAAAATCCTTACTTTTGGGCTTCCCTGGTGGTGCAGTGGTTAAGAATCCACCTGCCAATGCAGGGGACACGGGTTCGAGCCCTGGTCCGGGAAGATCCCACATGCCATGGAGCAGCTGAGCCCGTGTGCCACAACTACTGAGCCTGCATGCCACAACTACTGAAGCCCACGTGCCTAGAGCCCATGCTCTGCAACAAAAGAAGCCACTGCATGAGAAGCCCACGCTCCGCAATGAAGAGAAGCCCCCGCTCGCTGCAACTAGAGAAAGCCCGTGCAGCGGTGAAGACCCAATGCAGCCAAAAATAAAATAAATAAAAATAAATTTATTAAAAAAAATCCTTACTTTCTTCTTGTCCCTTAATGGAAATATTGAGAAAGCTGGGGGAATTTGGGGGAGATGATTATGGGAGTTGATTATGTATATAAAATCAAGGCAAACTGGGCTGAGGAGGTGACTGACCAGTAACCACTTGAAAGTCCTAAGCCTGTTGCTCAGTAATAGTGATGTTCACTTTTCCCGAGAGCAGAGTTGACATTGTGGTGTCTGTCCTAGGTCCTGTCCTTTTTCTTCATTGGTCTGATGTCCATGATGATTCCCCTGTGCAGCCTCTTTGGGGCCCTCATTGCTGTCTGTCTCATCATGGGTCTCTTCGATGGATGCTTCATTTCCATTATGGCCCCCATTGCCTTTGAGTTAGTTGGTGCCCAGGATGTCTCACAAGCAATTGGATTTCTACTCGGATTCATGTCTATACCCATGACTGTGGGCCCACCCATTGCAGGTAAATTATATTAATTCATAGCATTTTCTACTGTAGGTCCTAAGTCTCACTTATATGTTAAATATATTACGATTTATTGGTTTCTGGTGTCTTGCTTTGTATGTGCCTTATCTATAACATCTTTAATAAGACCAGCTGTAGATGGCATGTTGGAAAAATTTGCCAATGAGTCCTCTTATTCTTACTGATATCTAAAACTCTCAGTGAAATGTGTAGCAGTTAGGTTCTGGACTTTGAGCTTTCAGAGTTCCTATATTTCACTTAGTATGTGTTTTGGAGGAATAGCAGTGTGATTTCTTTTTAGGAAGAGGTGAAGATTCTGAAAGATTTCTAAATATGTATGCTTTGTGTAAGAGATCATAGCCCCCTGAGAAGTAGTTAATGAAAATTAACAGTTAGTAGAAACAACCCAAATGTCCGTCAACAGATGAATGGATAAACAAAATGTGGTATATCCATACAGTGGAGTATTATTCAGCCATAAAAAGGAATGAAGTGCTGTACTGATACATGCTACCAGGCAGATGAACCTCAAACATGTGCTAAGTGAAAGAAGCCAAATACAAAAGGTCCCATATTATATGATTCTGTTTCTGTGAAATATCCAGAATAGGTAAATCCATAGAGACAGAGAACAGATTGGTGGTTGCCAGAGGATGGAGGGAAGGGAGATTAGGGAGTAACTGCATAATGGGTGTGGAGTTTTCTTTTGGTGTGATGAAAATATTTTGGAACTAGAGAGAGGTGGTGGTTGTACAACATCGTTAGTATACTAAATGCCATTAAAATGGTTAATTTTATGTTATGTGAATTTCACCTTTAGAAATCTTCTGAATGATAGTATAAAGATGTTTCACGTTCAGTATTAGTTGGGTGCCACTGTAAATTATTATAAGATTTGATAAAATTATTATAAAATTTAAATGTATGTACTGTCATCTATGTCTGGTATCTGAGTGGCTCAGTGAAAGTTCAGTTCAATTCATTCTCATATTCAGAACCACACATATCAGCAAATTTGCCAGTTGGGAATCTAGTCATGTATCAAGCAAGCAGAACCACTACTGAGCAGACCAAATAAAAGATAAGTTCTTAAGATCACAGTCTCTTTTTAGGGAAAACCCTCCAGTCCTTTCCCTCTCCCCCAGGTAATACACTATTTTTACATCTTACAAGCTTAGTTTGTTAGGGTTTCCAAGTCCACAGCAAATCACAAGCAGCACTTTCGTAGAAACGGTGTTTGCTACTAGAAGTGACTATAACAGATCAAGAATGAAGGCGTTAACAGGAAACTTTCAAAGCAGGCAGAAGAACAGCAGGAGGTTCTGAGGGATCATAGTATTACAACCAAACATGTTAATTTATGTTCATAAGGATGAAAGGTTCAGTTATATGTGGAATGTTCTGATTCAGGGGATAGGAAAAGCATATATTTAGATATGTTGTATATTTTAGGTTTCTATTTGGAATGACCGTACACCTTTTTCCTTTTTTTTTTTTTGATGTTGGTACTTACCTGAACAAATCCTCAGCTGTTTACTTAGCAGAGTCAGATATTCAGTACAGTGTGTTCCTAGAACATTTCAGATAACTTAGGTTATATAGTAAAAGTTTAAAACACTAAGATAACTTTTTAAATCTGGATTTGGTTAGAGAAATTGGAAATAAGGAGTATTCTGACAGTTTTTAGAAGCAGAGCCCTAGGATCTATTAGAGCACCACACATATATTCTTATATTTTCCTCCCATGTGCTGACAAACCTTAGTTTCTTTCCAAAATGTATTTAACAACCTAGTTTTTTCATCCTGACTCTTAGATTTATAATTTTTCATGATTTTGGATTATACTTTTAAGTAGTTTCATGTTATTTCATAAACAGGCCCAAGAAAGGTTTAAAACATAGACATTTTGAGGTCTGTGTGTATGAGAGAAGTTTCAGCTTGACGGTCCGTCCACCTTCAGCTAAAACAGGACCTTTACACCATGTGTCAGAATATCCCAAATGGCCTCTGAAGGGTTTTGAGAAAGCCAAAGCTTGGTTGAAAATATTTTTTCCGTGTAATATCTTGGTAGGAAAACTCAAAGGCCTGTCACAGACTTGCAACAAGATTAAAGAAATGAGATCTTTTTCTTCTTCATATTAGAAAAGGTTTATATTTCAGACCCATTTCCTTAAAAATGTCTGATATCTGAGATGTTTGAACTATCCTGCTGAGATGAAGATACTAGGTTGGCAGTAGGCCACCAGAGTGACTAATCTGAGACCCCAAGAGCCATACTTGTTCTCTCTTGGTGACAGTTTTTTCCCTTCCCAGGGTTACTCCGTGACAAGCTGGGCTCCTATGATGTGGCATTCTACCTCGCTGGAATCCCTCCCCTTATTGGAGGTGCTGTCCTTTGTTTTATCCCATGGATCCATAGTAAGAAGCAAAGAGAGATCAATAAAACCACTGGAGGAGAAAAGATGGAGAAAATGTTGGAGAACCAGAACTCTCTGTTGTCAAGCTCATCTGGAATCTTTAAGAAGGAATCTGACTCTGTTATTTAATGTCTTACATACCTCCACCAGACTGGACTTGCTTTTAGAAGTTTAAGCAAGTTTTCCTTTTATATGAATTGCAAATTTCTTATTTTTTTAATCACATCCTAGGAATAGCACAATAATTGGGAAATAGAACCTTATTACTACAAGAATCATTTTCTGCCACTGAAAGCTGTCCAATATTTCCATGAGTCTGAGGCCGGAGACTCAGACCCAATTTCATGTACAAGAAAACCTGTCTGAAAGTCAAATATTATGAGAATATGAAGCTATCTCAGTAAAAAGTAACTTCAGAAACTGTGAGCGCTATTTAGCTTATACAAATATTTAAAAATACCTCAAGCTGTATTGAAAGGGTTGCAGTTTGGTTAGGACCGGAAATATTGTTTGTTGTCTCACTTGGCATTTTTAGTTTTGGTATCTTTGTTTTAATTTCTTCTGCTATTTGGAAACAAAATTTAAGCCTGGATTCTAGATAATATCAGATCTACTTAAATCTCAAGTCTATGTTAAAATTGCTCACCTGCTCTTAAATAAGCTTTGAAAGTAAGTTATTCTGACTTGCTCCAGTGTCAAGGGACCTTCTTGGAGCAGGTACTGACAAGGTGTTCAGAATCAAGGTGTGAGATGAACAGGATCATGTTCATAAGGGCAGAACAGTTCAGAAATCAGACATTTCTTCCATTTACATTTTTCCCCTTTGGATTTGCAGTGTGTTTTACTCAAGTAGCCAGAAACACCCCAGATTTCTGAATTTGTTTAAATTGTAACAATAAAGTAAAACAGAAGAATTGAAAGATATTCTGGCATTTTAACTTAGAATTTTTCTGACTTCTGATTTGTTGCTCAGTAAGACTTTGTTTAAATATCAGGTCCTAGTGCATGTTATCAAGTTGCAGTTTTAGGCACAAATGGGAAAAAAACATCTTTGTGAAGAAAATATCTATTTCTGATAGAAAGAATTGCTCAAATCGGTAAAACTTTCTGACAGAAATTTGCGTTCATGTGTACTTATCCTATTGTGTTCCCCTTTAACATTGCCTGTATTTTAAAAAATATTTTTACACACAAATATAAGAAGGCTATTTGAGTTTTAAAGACTTAAAATTAAAACCGAAGTCATGACATGACCCATATTCATCTAAAAAACATCAGAACACGTCCCTCATTCCTGAAATTATATTTTAGTACATTTTTCTTTGTTATTTAGGTCTTTAAGTTAATAATGTGCAAAGCATATTTAAATCCTAAATACATATGTATTTTAGATCTTCCTCAAATGTAGCTTGTTCACCTGGGAAAATGCTGTTTTTATAAAGCACCTCCAGGATTCACCTGTTTCTAAAGTCTCTGTGCTGAGAGAAATGAAACCTATTATCTCCCTACTTCTCTTTTCAGCTTCGATCGTTTGTGAAAGGCAAAGTCCTTCCATTCCTGTCTCTAGCTGAGGATGGAGATGCCTGGAAAGCATATGGATTTGCAATTGTTGATGGGAAAGGAGGGCAGGCAGGGGGAGGAGCAAAATGAGGCTGTTAATTAAACATCTAGAAAACCCAATAACTTTTCCTTTTAGTATCAGCTTTCTCATCTGCAACCTTGAAGGTTCAAAGTGTAAATACTAAATACGGAATTTATTTCTAACAGAACTATAAATAATTTTGATCTTGGAGACACTCTGCAACTTACTACTTCCAATTCTTCCACATTTCATATTCAGGGGACTTAGATAATTTGTTTTTTGGAAGGTTCTGTTGCATTAAAAAAAAAAATCTATAGTTTGACCATGCTGCCCTTTGATGTTCTTATTTTATTTAAGCTTTTACAAAATGACTTAGAAATGATAATGTAATACATTATTAGTTTCTTCATTTATTCATGCCCAGTTATATAAAACATTATTCCCTCATTATTATCAGTGCTTTTGAAATTAGCAAAACCATACAACTAAGTACAATCATTGAACCTGCCATTATTTTTATTTTTCCTACAGTTTCAGCACAAACTCCTGACTACCTCCCAATTTTACAGAAAGACTAGATCTAAAATAGAAAATTTATTTTGTAAAGACCTCCAAAATGTTTTTCCTTTCAAAATGTTGCTGATTTTAGGGGAAGAAAAGTAATAATCTGAAACTCAAAGACTTGATCTTGCTTATTTTCCATGATAAAAGAGCAACATGACAAGTATTTATAATAAAACTTAGATCTCAGAATATTGTGTTTGTGTATAATATTATACATATGTTAGTTTTCAGTCTAATGGAATGAATCAAACAAGATCTACAACACTGAAAAGGCTCCACTAACATAGACTCTTATGGGGAGTTCTGTGCTGTAATAATATAAAGTTAAAAAGTATGAAAGGTAAGATGCTAAATTCCATAAAATGCATATTTAGTAATATGTTTGGTACAAATAGTTATAAACATCTAAAATATATACTAAGAAAATAAAAAATATTAATATTCACAAAGATTTGTTTTAGACCAAGAAATATTACTTTAATCTTTCAAAGTAAATCCTTTCTAATTTCTGAACAGAGTGTTACTATTGCAGTAAAGTGACCTGATGGGCCTACATTTTTTTTTGTTCAATCCAAGACACTTGTTTAAAAGAATAGATACAAACTGTCACTTTGCTGTACAGCAGAAATTCACACAACGTTATAATACAATAAAAGTTTTTTGTAAATACAATAAAAGTTTTTTGTAAAAAAAATAAAAATAAAAATAAAATACCTTTGTTTAGCTCACAGGAAACATCCTGACCAGGCCCACCTGTGAATGACTGCAGGGAGGAAGAAATTAACACATCCCTTCCGGAGGCTGAACAGAACCAGGAAGTGTTTGACTTTACTCCCTCCCCTTTTAGTATAAAAGAAGCCTGAATTCTAACTCAGGCGCAATGGTTCTTGGGACACGAGTCCACCGTCTTCTTGTTCGGCTGGCTTGCTGAATAAAGTTGCTATTCCTTGCCCACTCCCCACCCCCAAAAAGGAATAGATACAGAACTCTACTTTCTCATGTCATCCTCCTAATTCTGATAGGACTAAGCGAACTCAAAAGGTTCTGGCATTTGAGGCCAACAATAGCATAAGAAGAGGAGCAACTTTACAGAAAGGCTGGATTGGGTATTGTAACAGATGCCCAAGGATCTTACAGAAACATTCTGGTTAAATTTTATTGCAGTAGACATTGCTGGGATGCATCCATTTAAGTAATAATAAACCACCCAGATTATTGATACTATATTCAAAATTTATAAATCTCTTTGATCACGGTTGTAATGCTTCGTCTATAGCCCTACTACAAGATGTGTAATTTACACTGAAAACTGCATAGTGCTTGCATTAAGCTTCAAATTCTATTCATAAATAGAAACAGGACTTCATTTGCATTTCATGATCATGCATTATCTGTTTATACATGTTTGCAGACCCATGGGCTCTGCCCAAGTATGGAAAAAAAAATACTTTAATTCTATTAGCTTCAACTTCCCACTTTTAAAGTCAATGTACACTTGGTTGTAAAGTAAACATGTTTACTTCTGGTAATTATACTCCTTTTAACTGCACTTAAGAACATTCTAATTTGTGCTATTGTTATTTGTAAGCTGTCCCATGTCCAGATAACTCTTGATGTTATATAAGACTGAACAGAAAATGTGGTATGAGATTTGAGGTAGGCAACCTATAGCATGGGTGCCTCTGAGGACTTCCTGGTGATGGTAAACTTTCAGACCCTTTAGTATGCCTCTATTATTATCTTTATCATTTTTCCCTTTACTTCCCCACATCCTTCAAAAACCTGCTGAAAAGTCCATTAATATCCTTGCTTAGTGCTACTGGTTGCTTAGCTGCACTGCTTACCAGTCCCTATGATTTCAGAGGATGGAACTCCATCCAATTTTGTGTAACCTGGAGAATGGCTTGCTCTTAGCTTTCAACTTAGAGTTCTAATGATACACCGAAAAAAATTTTAATTACATGATTAAAACTGGGAGGGGTAATAAGTTTCATATAATTGTCATCTTTTGTGCTAACATATAAAACTTTAAATGTTTAAGGTAAATACTTTGAGAGAAAAGACTGTCACGTTCTTAATATAAATATTTTCAGAGAGCTCACTTTTTAACTTTGATTTTCATATTCCATTAAAGTTTTGCTAAATCATAGTCCTGAAAGCACATCATGGAGGATGCCTTAGAATGTAGTGGGCCTCTGGGATGCAGTTCCTAATGAACCTGCCTTAGGCTGGGTTACACTTTATGGTGAATGGTATTAAGAGTAACTTCCCAGAGTCTAGAGATACAAGTGAAAAGTATAAGCTAATTAAGTCTGTAGTTTTTAAATATGTGAATAATTTATATAAGTATTTAAAACTCTGTGGGAAATTTCTAACTGAAAACTTCATTGTAGCTGGCAAAGAAGGAGCAAAGAATAATAAGGTGGAGAACAGGCACACACAGCTCCCAGGTTCACTGTAAAGGGATAGCCGCAGCCATATTTTATCACTTTATTTGTTGGCAGAGACTAATGCTTTGTTTTATAAATATACTACAAGTGATAGGCTACAATTTTCAAGAATAAAGGGCCAAATGCCCATAGCTAAATATGAAACCTGCACATAACTTAGAATCATAATTCCTGATAAATACGGATTTTATCAGATAACTCCTTATGACCCATGAAACAGTTCACTGTCACATCTTTGAATCACCCAAGCCTTGATATTTGGGACATAGTAGTCTATTTAGCTTGTCCTTTTAAAAATTAATTTTGGGGGACTTCCCTGGCGGTCCGGTGGTTAAGACTCTGCACACCAATGCAGGGGGCGTGGGTTCGATCCCTGGTCAGGAAACTAAGATTGCGCATGCATGCCTGGCACGGCCAAAAAAAAAAATTATTAATTTTTTTAAAAGTAAACAATCATCTTGGCCTCTATACATTCAAGGAAATTCTCCATGGTACTGTTTTTTTTGACAGATATAAAATAGGAGGCTACCTCACTTATGAAACAAGATTTCAATCTTTTATTAGTATGTTGGAAAGACAGTGGGAATGAAATAAAACCTTTCGAAGTGCTCATGACACTCACTTGATCATGGCAGTCCACCTACCTCAGCTTTCAGTGTCTGACTAAAAATCCAGCTTAATTCTTGCTTTGTCAGTGAGTTAATGGTGATTCTGGGATTAAAAGGCAAGGGAATACAAGTTGTTAAGGGGTCGAAATATCGATAAAATTTAAGTGTTTTTCTCTGATAAATGGATTTAAAAGGAACAAAAATGGAGTATTAACTATTGTGGCCTGTGGATAATCTGAAAAAGGAAAAAAGTGAAGAAATTTATAATCTATATACAATAATGAACACTTACTAATATGCTTCACCAGTGGCTTTTCAAATTACACTGGCAGCTTGACGATGAGGTCGTTTTCATCTGTGTTTTCTTTGGCAGGAAGATGGATGATCACTGACAAAAGATTGTATGCTTGTGCCTTAACCTTACAGCTTACATGTTAAACAACTCCTGTAAGAGGCACCCCTTTCCTAGTGGAACAGGGACCGTGGCAATGAATTTTTGTCCTGCTGGAGTTATCGAAAATGCTACCGTTGAGTGTGGCAATAGTGTAGGAGTTAACCCACAAGTTCCCAATCTAAAGATGTTTCTAGCCTTTCTATATGGGTGCTGTAAGAAGAGTATTTTGGAGTTGAATGTCACTAAGCATGTATGTGATATCACTATCAATATAAAACAACATTTAGAAATCAAATCAGATCTGTGACACTATTTTGGAGCCTCTGATAAATGACTTTTATTCTTCATCAGATAATACTTTTCAGTATCTGTCAGTTATTAGAAGAGTCCATTTGTTAAATACGTGTGTAAACACATAAACCTTTTCTACTGTTATCTTCACCAAATGTAATCTTCTATAGTATGTTCTAAAATGCTAGACAGTAATGGGTCAACATATCTTTTGTAATTTAGCCTATATTGGAATATTATTTCAGGGATCCAGGGTTTGTTATCAAGAGTGCTGTATTTTGACCTGAGGCTATGAACTGACTGTATTTGGTGCCTTTTTTTCCTATCAGAGAAAGATCAGATCAAGATTGGTGCTAAATTTCATGTTCCTTGCAAAATTATTTTTTTCTTTTTAAATATATATGTCAATAAGAAATGTGTAGATCTAGCAGTATTATGCATGTTGCATTTTGTATATATGTCGGAGGAGAAAAACCTCCTATAAAACAATTACTGAGTTCAAAATCTACTTAGAGGTATGCAATTTTTGTTAACACAGAAGGCGTTCAGTATGAAAGTCAAAAAATGATCACCAAATGAAAACTTAATGATGAACACAGCCCCCCAACATAATGCCTTTAAAGAAAAATCCCGGGTCAATGTTTCTAGCATAGTTAGCTATTCAAAGTATTCTGTGACTCGGAGGGTATGTGAAAAAAATGTTATGTATATTTTATTATACATATAGCTATATATACAAAATAGCTTTCTATTGAGCTTGTTTAAGTAGATATTTTAAGCTATTTTTCAGGCTAAGATTAGAGTTTTGGGAGTCATCAATCTTAAAACTTGGACAATGAGTTACTTTTTTAAAAAAATGACACAAAGTATCACTGTTTATCTTTCAGATTTAACATAAAGAAATTAGAAAGGACTGTGTCTGGGTCAGTGTCAGCAAATCTCAGACCTATGATTATCAAGGGCTCTCAGCATCATGGTCGTGGCTGACTGTGTGACACGCACCTAAAACTCTACCCCAAATTCCACGTGGGTCTCTGAATCCTAATGTACCTGTAAGTAGTATTCACAGGAAGTGGGGACCACAGGTTTTTATTTAACCTTGCTGTCTTTATAGACTTTGCCTTAACTCTATTTTGTGAAGATTTTAAAAATATACATTAGGAAAATAATACACACTATCATTTTCCTAATTAGGAAAACCAGACATTTAGAATCTACTGGAGCGTACTGGATTCTCTGTTAACTAATGATAATTCCATTCTACTGTTAACATTAGTTGTATGTGGAAGGGAGAACAGGGGCTTGTTAATCTGAAGTTACAGGGGGAAGATAAATTGGGAGATTGGGATTGACATATCACACTATATATAAAATAGATAACTAATAAGGACCTACTGTACAGCACAGGGAACTCAATACTCTGTAATGACCTATATGGGAAAAGAGTCTAAAAAAAAAGAGTGGATATATGTATACGTATAGCTGATTCACTTTGCTGTACAGCAGAAACTAACACAACATCGTAAATCAACTATACTCCAATAAAAATTTAAAAAAAAACTACACTAGAGATGAAATATCCCTTTAGTAATAACTTCTCATGTAATTGTTAAAATATTGTGGTTTGAGAAATGTAAGATTATAAAGGCATTGCCCAATGCTTGATAAATTTGCATTTTGTTCTCCTACGAGTTTATTTTAGCCTGAAAGTTATAGCTATGACAAACTGAACCCTGTAGTATTACTGAGAGAGAGCTTGGATATTTAAACTATCTCCTAGTATAACATGATATTTTTTATGTCAACTTGTTTTATTTTAATGTTTACCTGAAAAGTAATTTTTAAACTATTTTGCATATTTTCAAAGTTAGAAAAACATGTTTGATTTTAGACATCAAAACCAAGTTGTTCCAAGTGCACGCTGCACACTGCAGTGAGTCTGCTTCTCTACCTACCTACACAGGATGCCATTTTTGGCACAGTAGTTGTTTAAATATAGATCACTATGTGAAATGATTATGCTGGGTTTGATCAGTGTGCAGTATTTTAGTACTTGCCTTATGTTTCTTTTTAAAGAGTATGATTTATAACTGATTTTTTTATAATGTGCAATTTAATATAGATAACCGAAACCTTTTTAATGAAAAGTGCTTTGTAATCATTTGGAGGATAAGATCATTTTACTGTGGAACAATGTGATGTTCTCAGTGAATACAATAAAAAACTTTTAGCAAATTTCTATAAGGCTTTGTGATTATATTTATGAAATTCCCTGGGGAGAAGGGGGAAGGAAAAATTACTAGAGAAAAGGAAACAGTCTATGTTGAATAAAAGAGAAATAAGCTGTGTGCTTTTAAAGCTTCCTATATGTATTTCAAGTGTGTTTGGGTATTGTTATTTATCTAGGGCAAAGAACACAGATAGAAATAAACCAAAAGCACCGGATAGTCCAGAAACTATTTATATTTGATACTTTCTTTTTTTGCAGTTTACTTACATTATTGCTTCTTTTACATACACTGATTAAACTGATTAAATTCAGCTGGTACTAAGTGATCTCCTATTCACTGAAAATTTCAGGGGACGATCAAGAGCCAGGCTGGAACTTTTTAAAAAATCCCCTGCTATTGTGGATTACTCACTTGGAGAAAAACTGGCTGCAGTCAGAAGATGTTTATTATTTGATGAGACCTAACTACAAAGCAAATCACTATTGATGTTTAATGGTGCTAAATAGATTTTATACATCAAACATGAAATTCGCAATATGCATTGAATATATTAATTATTTATATGCCTGTAAATAGGTACCAGACGTACAGGCCATTGGAGGGCTTTTGAGGGAAATGGAAGAGAATGGATATGACAAATTGTTACTGATCCTAAGCAGGATAAAATTCACTCGCTTTTTTTTGTTAAATTAAAATGATAGAAGATTGCTTACTTCGCAAAGTAAACTCATTCCATAGTTGAGCAATTCTTTTTTAAATTTTATTTTATTTTTTTATACAGCAGGTTCTTATTAGTCATCCATTTTATACCCATCAGTGTATACATGTCAATCCCAATCGCCCAATTCATCCCACCACCACCCCCACTTTCCCCCCTTGGTGTCCATATGTTTGTTCTCTACATCTGTGTCTCTATTTCTGCCCTGCAAACAGGTTCATCTGTACCATTTTTCTAGGTTCCACATGTGTGTTAATATACGATATTTGTTTTTCTCTTTCTGACTTATTTCACTCTGTATGACAGTCTCTAGATCCATCCACATCTCAACAAATGACCCAATTTCATTCCTTTTTATGGCTGAGTAATATTCCACTGTATATATGTACCACATCTTCTTTATCCATTCGTCTGTCGATGGGCATTTAGGTTGCTTCCGTGACCTGGCTATTGTAAATAGTGCTGCAATGAACATTGGGGTGCATGTGTCTTTTTGAATTATGGTTTTCTCTGGGTATATGCCCAGTAGTGGGATTGCTGGGTCATATGGTATTTCTATCTTTAGTTTTTTAAGGAACCTCCATACTGTTCTCCATAGTGGCTGTATCAATTTACATTCCCACCAACAGTGCAAGAGGGTTCCCTTTTCTCCACACCCTCTCCAGGATTTGTTGTTTGTAGATTTTTTGATGATGCCCGTTCTAACTGGTGTGAGGAGATACTTCATTGTAGTTTTGATTTGCATTTCTGTAATAATTAGTGATGTTGAGTAGCTTTTCATGTGCTTCTTGGCCATCTGTATGTCTTCTTTGGAGAAATGTCTATTTAGGTCTTCTGACCTTTTTTTTTTTTTCTTGAGGTATGCGGGCCTCTCACTGTGTGGCCTCTCCCGTTGCGGAACACAGGCTCCGGACGCACAGGCTCAGTGGCCATGGCTCATGGACCTAGCCGCTCTGCGGCATGTGGGATGTGGGATCTTCCCGGACCGGGGCACGAACCCGTGTCTCCTGCATCGGCAGGCGGACTCTCAACCACTGTGCCACCAGGGAAGCCCCTTCTGCCCATTTTTTGACTGGTTGTTTGATTTTTAAATATTGAGCTGCATAAGCTGTTTGTATATTTTGGATATTAATCCTTTGTCCGTTGACTCGTTTGCAAATATTTTCTCCCATTCTGAGGGTTGTCTCTTCATCTTGTTTATACTTTGCTTTGCAAAGGCTTTTAAGTTTCACTAGGTCCCATTCGTTTATTTTTGTCTTTATTTCCATTATCTAGGAAGTGGATCAAAAAAAGATCTTGCGTGATTTATGTCAAAGAGTGTTCTTCCTATGTTTTCCTCTAAGAGTTTTATAGTGTCCGGTCTTACATTTAGGTCTTTAATCCATTTGGAGTTTATTTTTGTGTATGGTGTTAGGGAGCGTCCTAATTTCATTCTTTTACATGTAGCTGTCCAGTTTTCCCAACACCACTTATTGAAGAGACTGTCTTTTCTCCATTGTATATCCTTGCCTCCTTTGTCATAGATTAGTTGACCATAGGTGCGTGGGTCTATCTCTGGGCTTTCTATCCTGTTCCATTGATCTATAGTTCTGTTTTGTGCCAGTACCATATTGTCTTGATTACTGTAGCTTTGTAGTATAGTCTGAAGTCAGGGAGTCTGATCCCTCCAGCTCCAGTTTTTTCCCTTAAGACTGCTTTGGCTATTCGGGGTCTTTTGTGTCTTCATACAACTGTTAAGGTTTTTGTTCTAGTTCTGTAAAAAATGCCACTGGTAATTTGACAGGGATTGCATTGAATTTGTAGATTGCTTTGGGTAGTATACTCATTTTCACAATATTGATTCTTCCAATCCAAGAACATGGTATATCTCTCCATCTGTTTGTGTCATCTTTGACTTCTTTTATCAGTGTCTTATAGTTTTCTGAGTACAGGTCTTTTACCTCCTTAGGTAGGTTTATTCCTAGGTATTTTATTCTTTTTGTTGCAATGGTAAATGGGAGTGTTTCCTTAATTTCTTTCTGATCTTTTGTTGTTAATGTATAGGAATGCAAGAGATTTCTGTGCATTAATTTTGTATCCTGCAACTTTACCAAATTCATTGATTAGCTCTAGTAGTTTTCTGGTGGTGTCTTTAAGATTCTCTATGTATAGTATCGTGTCATCTGCAAACAGTGACAGTTTTACTTCTTCTTTTCCAATTTGAATTCCTTTAAAACTATGTTGAGTAATAGTGGCAAGAGTGGACATCCTTTTCTTGTTCCTGATCTTAGAAGAAATGCTTTCAGTTTTTCACCATTGCGAATGATGTTTGCTGTGGGTTTGTCGTATACGGCCTTTATTATGTTGAGGTAGGTTCCCTCTGTGCCCACTTTCTGGAGAGTTTTTATCATAAATGGGTGTTGAATTTTGTCAAAAGCTTTTTCTGCCTCTATTGAGATGATCATATGGTTTTTATTCTTCAATTTTTTAATATGGTGTATCACATTGATTGATTTGCATATATTGAAGAATCCTTGCATCCCTGGGATAAATCCTACTTGATCATGGTGTATGATCCTTTTAATGTGTTGTTGGATTCTGTTTCCTAGTATTTTGTTGAGGATTTTTGTGTCTATAATCATCTTCTTTTATAGCTGTTAGCAGTTGCCTTATGTATTGAGGTGCTCCTATGTTGGGTGCATATGTATTTGTAATTGTTATATCTTCTTCTTCGATTGATCCCTTGATCATTATATAGTGTCCTTCCTTGTCTGTTGTAACATTCTTTATTTTAAAGCCTATTTTATCTGATACGAGTATTGCTACCCCAGCTTTCTTTTGATTTCCATTTGCATGGAATATCTTTTTCTGTCCCCTCACTTCCAGTCTGTATATGTCCCTAGGTCTGAAGTGGGTCTCTTGTAGACAGCATATATATGGGTCTTATTTTTGTATCCATTCAGCCAGCCTGTCTCTTTTGGTTGGAGCATTTAATCCATTGACGTTTAAGGTGATTATCGATATGTATGTTCCTGTGACCATTTTCTTAATTGTTTTGGGTTTGTTTTTGTAGGTCCTTTTCTTCTCTTGTGTTTCCCACTTAGAGAAGTCCTTTAGCATTTGTTGTAGAGCTGGTTTGGTGGTGCTGAATTCTCTTAGCTTTTGCTTGTCTGTAAAGCTTTTGATTTCTCCATTGAATCTGAATGAGATCTTTGCTGGGTAGAGTAATCTTGGTTGTAGGTTCTTCCCTTTCATCACTTTAAATATATTATGCCACTCCCTTCTGGCTTGTAGAGTTTCTGCTGAGAACTCTGCTGTTAACCTTATGGAAGTTCCCTTGTATGTTATTTGTTGTTTTTCCCTTGTTGCTTTCAATAATTTGTCTTTCATTTTTGTCAATTTGATTACTGTGTGTCTTGGCATGTTTCTCCTTGGGTTTATCCTGCCTGGGACTCTCTGCGCTTCCTGGACTTGGGTGGCTATTTCCTTTCCCATGTTAGGGAAGTTTTTGACTGTAATCTTTCAAATATTTTCTTGGGTCCTTCCTCTCTCTCTTCTCCTTCTCGGACCCCTAAAATGCGAATGTTGGTGCATTTAATGTTGTCCCAGACGTCTCTTAGGCTGTCTTCATTTCTTTTCGTTTTTTCTCTATTCTGTTCTGCGGCAGTGAATTCCACCATTCTGTCTTCCAGGTCACTTATCCGTTCTTCTGCCTCAGTTATTCTGCTATTGATTCCTTCTAGTGTATTTTTCATTTCAGTTATTGTATTGTTCATCTCTGTTGGTTTGCTCTTTAATTCTTCTAGGTGTTTATTCTTTAATTCTTCTAGGTCTTTGTTAAACGTTTCTTGCATCTTCTCAATCTTTGCCTCCATTCTTTTTCCAAGGTCCTGGATCATCTTCACTATCATTATTCTGAATTCTTTTTTTGGAAGAATTCAAATTCTTCCACTTCATTTAGTTGTTTTCCTGGGGTTTTATCTTGTTCCTTCATCTGGTACACAGCCCTCTGCCTTTTCATCTTGTCTATCTTTCTGTGAATGTGGTTTTTGTTCCACAGGCTGCAGGATTGTAGTTCTTCTTGCTCTGCCCTCTGGTGGATGAGGCTATCTAAGAGGCTTGTGCAAGTGTCCTGATGGGAGGGACTGGTGGTGGGTAGAGCTGACTGTTGCTCTGGTGGGCAGAGCTCAGTAAAACTTTAATCCACTTGACTGTTGATGGGTGGGGCTGGGTTCCCTCCCTGTTGGTAGTTTGGCCTGAGGCAACCCAGCACTGGAGACTACCTGGGCTCTTTGGTGGGGCTAATGACAGACTCTGGGAGGGCTCATGCCAAGGAGTACTTCCCAGAACTTCTGCTGCCAGTGTCCTTGTCCCCACGGTGAAACAGAGCCACCTCCTGCCTCTGCAGGAGACCCTCCAACACTAGCAGGTAGGTCTGGTTCAGTCTCCCCCAGGGTCACTGCTCCTTCCCCGGGTCCCGATGCACACACTACTTTGTGTGTGCCCTCCAAGAGTGGAGTGTGTTTCCCCCAGTCCTGTTGAAGTCCTGCAATCAATTCCCACTAGGCTTCAAAGTCTGATTCTCTAGGATTTCCTCCTCCCGTTGCCGGACCCCCAGGTTGGGAAGCCTGACGCGGGGCTTAGAACCTTCACTCCAGTGGGTGGACTTCTGTGGTATGTGTTCTCCAGTCTGTGAGTCACCCACCCAGCAGTTATGGGATTTGATTTTATTGTGATTGTGCCCTTGCTACTGTCTCATTGTGGCTTCTCCCTTGTCTTTGGTTGTGGGGTATCTTTTTTGGTGAGTTCCGGTGTCTTCCTGTCGATGACTGTTCAGCAATTAGTTGTGATTCCAGTGCTCTCGCAAGAGGGAGTGAGCACACATCCTTATACTCTGCCATCTTGAACCAGTCTCTAAAATTTACTCTCTTGAGGAAGTAATTTTTATAGGAAAAGAATAGAATTCTAATGTATACAGAAAACAAAGTTTCTAGAGGTATGACTCAATCAAAGAATTATCATAGTATCAGACTTACTTTCAGGGTTTAAAGTTCTCTTCTCACAGTCTCCTACAGATGAACCTAAATCCTTAAATACAAGAGTCCTTCTTTAAAATCCTCAGGAGTCTTTTCAACTGTGGTAAAATCTACATAACATAAAATTTACCATTTGAACCATTTAAAGTATATTGTGGCATTAAGTACATTCACACTACTGGGCAACCATCACTACCATCCATCTCCTGAATGCTTCCATCATCCTAAACTGAAACTCTGTACCCATTAAACACTAACTCCCCATTCTTCCCTCCCCTTAGTCCCTGACAACCACTGTTCTACTTTCTGTCTCTATGAATTGACCATGCTAGGTGCTTCATATAGTGGAATCATACAATATTTGTCTACATTTGCATTTCTTATGACTAATTAGTGTAAATATTTTTTCATAAACTTCTCAGCCATGGCATTTCTTCTTTGGGGTATTATCTATTCTTATCCTTTCTCTATTTTTCTGTTGGGGGGTTTATCTTTTTCTTACTGGTTTGCGAGCACTCTTCATATATCATGTGAGACTCTAATTAAAGTGTTGGTAAAAATTTCCCCAGTTTGTCTTTTTACATTGATTTTTTTTTCAAATTAAAGTTTTCACTTTTATAGACTCCCTCATTGCTTATATGTTTAGAAAGGCTTACCCTATTATGTAACTATATTCTTAAAATCCCTTCTAATATCTTTATGGCTTCATTTTTACATTAAATCTCTAAACTCTATGATTTATTCTGAGGTATGGTATGAAGTAGGAATCTACTTCTTTAATGTTTATCCAATTTGATACTAGACATTACTCATTGAACAATCCATCTTCTCCCTCCTCGTCTGACAGTGTCTAATAATTTTCTACTATGAACAAAGACAAAGTTAATAAATACCCTTTTTCTCCTCGTCCCCACCCTTTTCTCCATCACCTTTTTTTAGTAGGTAATCGCTCTCTTAGTGTTTACTCTGCATTGTTCAAAAGAATACTTATAACTCTACTACTTGAATTACTAGCATTAAGTGATAACTTTGACCCCTAGTTATTGAAGATGAAGAAATCAGTATACTTCTACCCCTCTCCACCCTTTGCTTCCCACCTTTCATTAGTGATATAACTAATTTAATGATATAACTAATTTTTGATATAATTTCTACATTATCAGGGCTAACAACATTTATATTCTGTTCTGTCACCAAAATCCCCACATTTGTCCTAGTCGTACAGTTCATGTCAGTAATCATTGCCAATTCCCTTGCAGTTGTTTTTCCACTCATCTCTTGGTTGGCTGAATCTTCTAACAGATTTCTCCAACAGGGTCAAGGAAATAACATTACCCCATGTTCAGACTATTTGTCTTTTGCTTCTATACCTGACAGACAGTTTGGCTCATGCCTTCTTTCCTTTGAGATCTTGTAGGCATTGCTTCACAATCTTTGAGGATTGAAGTTTGCTATGAAAAAAGACTGAGGCCAACCTTTGGATTCCCTCCGCTACATCATGCCAAGAAAGCTCTAGCATCTCAACCTCATTAACTGTAGACCAACACTGCCTCCAAATTTTAGTCAACCAAGTAAGCTGTTACAGCCAACTCCAGCTGCACGATCTAACCCTTTGAATTCACAATATCCAGTAAAGTGTACCCGTATCAATGAATTCAGCTGGATCTAATGTTATATTCTGCTCTCCTTGCTCTAATACCCTGAGCATCTACTCCTACACACTCACCAGGTTTCTGCTAATATATATTAATGAAGTACTGCAATTCTTTTGGTGTGCAAGCTATGTCCTCCTGGATCACAGTGTGTACCTGTCCCCCTGAATCATGTTGAGATTTGGTCTTTGTTATGGGCCTAGTGGCAATAGAGAACGGTAATGGTTGTCATGGGCCTTAAGGAGAATGGCATTTCTTACGAGGCATCTGTCCTGGGTGACATTATCACAGTTTTTAGACAAAGACTAGTCTATTTAGATACTAGAGAGCAAGAACTTTCATTGGTAAGGGAAGCTCTGCCACCTAGCAATGACAATCCTTTATCACTGTATGCCTATAAATTTTTAAATGCTTTGAAGCTTACGAACAAAGGTAGTACCCCTGAATTTCTTACCACATGTGAACTTTTACTATGAAGCATCTAGAATCCTTATAGCATACAACAGAAATGTCACTAACTTCTGTTGCCCCTGGCCATTTCAGAGAATACTATTTGCGAAGCTTTGAGGCAGAAAGTTTACATGAGTAGTTTTCAGTTGAAGTCCTATTGCACCCAGAGGGTACTCTGGAAGTCTGTGAGGGTGTCATAGTAACCGGGAGTTGCTACTAGCATTTAGTGGGCAGGGGTCAGAGATGCTAGACATCCTACAATGTGTGGGATGGGATAGTCCCACACACTGTCCAACTTTTGAATGTCCGGTTAAATATTCATTGAGTGAAAAAAGCTTGCTTTTAATTATCTGAGCCTAGACTCTAAACCTCTTGTACATATAAACATAAATTTTTTTGCATAGTTCCAATAAACACCAAATTTTCCAAAAACACAAACTATCATGTAACTCAAGGGAAGACTGCATTTTGTTTTAGTTTGAACTCTACCATGAGTGGGTCTCCATTTTGGAAAATCATCAAGGGAATGCCACTCGTGGTATTTGAGTAGTCGATACTCATCTAATACAGCTTAGGTTTGTATTTGTAACGTGGCATTCACAGCAATTTGATCTACAAGAATATACTTATTTAGTCATTTCATTAATTGTAGAGAAAAATTATCAATATTCAGCTGAATATTTCAAGTTGGGTTTTATATCTTTGCCCACAAATGAACGGGGTTGCCATATGCCCATTTTGTTAACATGTTTTTCTCTAATGAAGCAATGAAACCATCAAGATTAAGTGACCACTTTACAAGGAAACATGGTGAAAAGTTGGCAACGATAATAGTATTCTTGTGAGATAAAGCATTCTGAAAAGTCTGAAAACCGTCTTACTATTTACTGGAATGTTTAACAAATTTTTCCTAAACCGGAAAGATGGTTTTATTGTTTCTTTCAGAATAGCACAAATGATTGCAAAATGTGGTAAGCTTCATGACATTGGTCTTGGCAATGATTTCATGGATATAACACCAAAAGCACAGGCAACAAGAACAAAAATAAATGCAACTACATCAAACTAAAAAGCTTCTGCACAGCAAAGGAAACAATCATCGCAATGAAAAGGTAACCTATGGAATGGGAGAAAATATTTGCAAACCATATATGTGACAAGGGGTTAATCTCAAAATTATATAAGAAACTTCTACAACTCCATAGTGGAAAAAAAAAATGAATACCACACTTTAAAAATAGTGTAAGGGGGCTTCCCTGGTGGCACAGTGGTTGAGAATCTGCCTGCCAATGCAGGGGACACGGGTTCGAGCCCTGGTCTGGGAGGATCCCACATGCCACGGAGCAACTGGGCCCGTGAGCCACAACTACTGAGCCTGCGCTCTAGAGCCCGTGTGCCTAGAGCCCATGCTCCACAAGAGAAGCCACCGCAATGAGAAGCCCGCGCAACGCAACGAAGAGTAGACCCTGCTTGCCACAACTAGAGGAAACCCACAGGCAGCAACGAAGACCCAACACAGCCAAAAATGAATAAATAAATAAATTTATTAAGAAAAAATGGCTATACCTTGTATCTCCCAGTTGCTACAGTAATAATGATGATACTCTAACAGTGATGACAGCAATAATGAAAATGATAGCAGCAAAAAAACAAAGGAGAAGTCCCTTTCCTCCTACAATGTCCCTCCAGCGCCCTTTACTGAGAATTTCAGCACTGTGCCCACTGTAAAAGAGAAATGCTTAATGGTCCAATCCATTATTGCAGAGCAGGTACTTAAGGGTGAATATGGTGCTAAGAGGCAATCAATCGATAACCAGCTGACAGGATGCTAAAAGCTACCAATAATTGCTCATTTGAACCTTTCTGACCAGCAGGAAAAAACTTCCTTTTATGATTCAATATTGAGAAACTGAGATGGTCAGTGCATGTTGTGGGTCACCCTTGATCTGACAGCTACAGATGCAACACTCTCTAAGAATTTGTGGACAAAGTCAGAAAATGTCACCCCGAAAATGGAAGGGGGAAAATCACATTTTGAAACTAATAAGAACCACCTTTAAATGGACAGAAGTAGCTATCTGTGGAAATCTTCTGAGAAAATAACATACTAAAGTAATGATTTATAAAGATACTGCTGATAATAAAAGTAGGTGCTATCTAAATCTTCACACAGGCTAGGTCATCTCCCTAAAAGGAAAGACAGAAATTTAGAAATCATAACAATGAGAGATAAACTGATGGGAAGACTGTAATTCAGAAGTCAAGGATATTTTTAAAAAGAGCAATAGATGGTAAGCATTTGTCAGTATATGCCCAGCACTTCTAGGGTTCTGATTTTGCTAATATAGCCCCCAAATTAACCTGACAGTGGGAAAGGACAGTTTATCTGATTCTACAGTTTTAAGGACATATATAATTCCTTCTGCTTAATTTTTTGCTTTAATAGAGAACCTTCAAATATAGTGGTCATGAAACTTTTTCTGTAAAGGGCCAGGCGGTAAATACTTCAGACTTTGCGGTCCATGAGGTCTCTGTCACAACTACTCAACTGTCACTGTAGTGCAAAATTAGCCATAGATAATGTGTAAATGAATATGCGTGGCTGTGTTCTAATAAATCTTTATTTACAAAAACAGAATGTATCCAGATATGGCCTGTGGGCTTTAGTTTGTTGACCCTTGTTTAATCTATCATTTGACTTCCAGACTGGTCCTGCTCACTGGGGAGGAGTGCCTAGATCTAGGGAATACTAGATACAGAGCAGATCACTCTGTTTGTAAATTATCATCTTGTGGTCTGTTCATATCAGTTAGTTTTCTGGGACCTGATCAGTTCTAGATGAACTAATAATTGAGTTCCTAACCTTGGAAAGTTGAGCTCTGAAGAGACTTGACCTTGGGATCTAGCCTGAGTAGCTGATCTATCTCACTTATTCATCATTCTCTCTTTCCACCATCTCTAAATGGCAACATCAATATAATTTTAACAGGTTAATAATACTATTAAACAAACAGGGCTTTTTTAGGTTTAATAATCACAGTCTACATTTAAAATAGTTGCGTATAAGAGAAAATATGCAGTTTTAAAGATTAACTCAGCTATTATCATGAAGAGTTTAATGCATGACTGCATTAAAAACACAAAACAATATTGTGATGGATTCTATCCTAGTCGGCTCAGGCTGCCATAACAAAATGCCTTAGAATGGGTGGCTTAGGAAACAACAGGAATTTACTTTTCACAGTCCTGGAGGCTGGAAAGTAAGATCAGAGTTCTGATTGATTCACTTCCCTGGTGAGGGCTCTCTTCCTGGCTTTCAGATGCTTGCCCTTCTCTCCCTGTGACCTCACATGGCAGAAAGAGAGCGAGTGTGCTCTGGTGTCTGTTCCTCTTCTTAAAAGAACACTAATCCCATCATGTGGGCTCTACCCTCGTGACCTCATCTAAACCTAATTAGCTCCTAAAGGGTCTACCTCCAAATACTATCACACTGGGGGTTAGGGCGTCAACGTATGAACTTTGGGAGAAACACAATTTAGTCCACAGCAGATTATTTTTACTTCTTTATGAAATTATCATCAAAGAAGCCAGGAATCATTTGAAAACCTAATCAGAGAGATCCAATAAACCATTTTTGAGTAATTCTTTTGATAATACAGTTAACGATCCCGAATTGTCAAGAAACATAGTAATATAATAAACTATTTGTGGTAACCGACATTACATAAACCAGATATAAGTTTGGCTTGATGAACATGCCATTTTGGCATGCTAGGTCCATGTCCTTGCCTTAACTCCTCATTCTTGTGGCTTCTCAACCCCTTTATTTTAGCTCATTATTTCAGCTCATATTCGTCACCAGGCCCCTTTGCTTAATGACTCAGTCTGACCCATTCTCATGGATTTTGACTACTTCAGCTCCCCTTCACTGAACTCCCAATAGGTCTAGCCACCACTGAGACAAGAGATAAGAATCATTTCTGTCTCAAGCTAATGGACAACTGAGCTGACCCTTGCCCAGCCTCCTCATAAAGAGCTGGGTTGGGTGAACATTTTCCGCTGTACATAATTTCTCTCTTTGAAGTGGCCTGAAAGCTAGATCTAAGTTCTTTTGGCCATAGTTTCACATTGTTTGAGCCTTTACTCAGGGGTGGCTTGTGGTGGAATAGGGGAGTGGTTTGGCCTACTCAAAATCTCCATTAGTTCCTTATGCTCAGGCACTCTAAATAAAGCTACAATCGAAGTAAAAATGATTTATCTTGAATACAAGTCCCCTAATTCTCCCCACATTCCAACCAGCTTGCAATCTTATGGCCTCTTATATAGAAATTCTGGTACTGCCATGGAACATGTACATACAGAAGAAAACAGACAAAAAAGAAAGGTCATGGGAATTATTGCCTCCATACCCACGCTTCCGTTCTCACCAAACCACTCTGGCACAAAGACAATTATCTCTTTGCTGAACTACGTAACAAAACTACTAAAATTATTTCCCATTCTCTAGTTTTTCCCGCTCCAATTCAACTGGCCACTACTGCCTGCTAATGTTCTTAATCCTCTGCTTTCATCTTGATACTCTTTACCACTCAAAAACCTGCAATAGCTTCCTAAATTCAAAAGATAAGAGTCCTCAGTTTGGTTTTCCAGATTTACCTACTTGGAAAGTGAGGCTGAGGAAAGTTACATAATTACTTAAGAACATGTGTGTGATTCTATAAATCCAGTGTATTCTCCACCGATCACAGCTGATCACACGCCTTCTTGAATTTTGTTTACTTGGCGTCTAAACCCACACATTCTTGATTTCCTTCTTATTTTAGTCTCCTTTGCAGGATATTCCTCATCTTTCCTACCTTTACATGTGGGATGCCCTCAGGGCTTACTCCCTGGCCCTCTTCTGTCTATACTCACAGTTTAGGTTATCTCACCCAGTTACACAGTATTAAATACCATCTACACGATGGTAACACCCAGTTTATATCTACTGTTCTGATCCTTCCACTGAACTGAATATCCAGCTGCCCACTTGATGCCTTCATTTAATTATCTAATAAATATCATAATCTTAACACATTCAACCTGAATTCTTGATTTTCTTCCATTTCCCAGCAGCGCTCATGCTCCTTCCACAATCTTTTCCACCTGAATAAACAGGAGCACTATTTACCAGTGGCTTAGATAACAGTCTCTCCTGAATCCTTTTCCCAACAAGGCCTCAACTGTGGACTACCATTTGCATCACCCAGTTTCAGCAAGAATCCTGCTAAAGTGGTTTAGCCAGAGCCCCCACCCTAGATAGCTGAGCACTCTGATATCTGATTGGGTTGCTCATCCCCACCATCCCCCTGGTGATGCCGGATCAGCCTGGCCTGCCTTCAGCAAGACTCCTGCTAGGCTGGTTTAGCCAGAACCCCCCTTACTCTGTTCCCTCTTAATAATTTTCTATCCACTGATCTTTCCCCCCGCCCTCAACCAGGATCCTTGGCTATAAATCCCCACTTTTCCTTGTTGTATTCAGAATTGAGCCCAGTTCTATACTGGGGTCTCTTTTCCTTTATTATAATAGTTCCTGAGTATAAAATCTTTTTATAGCCTTAACTACTGTCCAGCTCTGGGTTTCTCTGACATAGGTCAAAATCCTTGAAGTCATTTTTTTTTTTATTAATTTTTTGGCTGCACCGTGTGACATGTGGGATCTTAGTTTCCCAACCAGGGATCGAACCCGTGCCCCCTGCAGTGGAAGTGGGGAGTCCTAACCACTGGACCGCCAGGGAAGTCCCTGAAGTCATTTTTTATATTCCTTCTCTCATACACCCAGTTCATTGGCAAATACTATTATTTTTATCTTCAATATAGTTCCCCAATCTGAACACTCTCACCACCTACACAAATCTGACCTAATCAAATAACCTCCTAATTAGATCTCTGTTCTCTCTACTCTCCATCCTGCCCGCCTCTAGTGTATTCTTCTAACATATCCAGAAAGTCCTTAACATAAGGCACACCCAGTCAGGAACACTGCCTGATCTCAGCCTCTCTTACTTCTCCAACACACCAAGCTCACTCCTGTTAATGGATCCTTGCACCTGTTGTTCTCTCTGGACTGCTCTTCCTGCACTTCGGTTCCCTCATTTCAGTTAGGGTTCTGTTCAAACATCACTCACAGAGCCTTCCCCAACACTACCTTAACTTAAAATAACCCCCTCCCATCACTCTTATCCCCCTTTCCTGCTTTATTTTTCTTTAGAGTATTTATCACAATCTGACATAATATTACAAATGTATTTGTTCATTGTCTACCTTGTCTATGAGGGCAGGAATTTTTGTCTGTTTTTTCACTGTTAGAACAATGCCTGGCACATGCTAGATGTTTAATAGCTATTTAATGACTAAATAAATGAACAGGTGGGATTTTATATAGTTTGCTCGCAACTTAAAAAGAAATACTGTTACTAGTATTTGTTCCTAGTTCAGCAACACAACAGTCCTTGTCATTGTGGGGATTTCTGCAAAGGTTTTGGACTTTTTCCAAGCAGGTAGTATCAAATGTGGTATCAGATGGCAGTGACTAAACAAGAAGGCTAAAAGCCATCTGTAATTTCCAGTTTTTCCTTTGTTCCAGGGCAAAGCAGTGTACAGCTCTGGATAAGTGGCCTCTTCTTTGTACAGATGGAGATCATATCCCTTACAAAGTGCCTAAAGCCCTAAAGTGGCTTTCTTTTTTGATGCAGATGACCCTAATTGCTTCTGAAGCCCTTAGTACCTTAAGAAATGTTATTCTATTTTTCTGTGCAGAGTCTCCAGTAGCCATGCTCTCACTTTTGGTTGCTTTGTTTTTATTCTCTTGATATATTGATTTTGGCTAATAATGGTACAGTACAGCAAAGGTTTTATCTGACCAATACAGCCTAGGAGACCATTATGATGGTAGATTCAGAGTCCTGCAGCCCCAAACGTTACAACGAATCCAGTTAAAGGAAATTTTAAGTTTATATTTTTATAAGAAAATTTCATGAAAAAACGGTAAGTTTTTATTTTTAATAAGATAAAAAGTTAATTCCATCAAACAGACACCAATGTTAGATACTTTCAATATTATTTCTCACTTTTCAGAATACGTAGCACAAACATGAGAGTTATCTTACTGAAATTAAACCTTTGTGAGAGTTGGTTTTAATAGACTGGGCTTTTAGTGATGAGGTTAAAGAATGATCGTTTAGTATACTGATAGAAATAGTTATGATGACACCTAGTTTTTCATGATGCATTTTAAGCACTAATGAGACATTTACTGATAAGTAAAAAAGGATGGTCCCTCCAGAGAATAAAGATTAAAAAGGTCCTAACAGTGATATGCAGTCCCTAAACACAACCCATCTAACTTCTCATTCTCGTCCAAAGTAAAATTTTAAGTTGAAAGATGAAAAACCTGCCTCCCTGTTGCCATTTCACAAATATGCCAGCGTAGTACCATATTAGCCACTAAGACCCAGATATTTTCTTCAAAGATCAATTGTCATATATATTGTAAAATATCCATTTTTTCAAGGGAATCAATAAAACTATATTTATTTAAAGAATGGCCCATCAACATTTTTATTTCTCTTGAATTGTCTCACACAAAAAGATTTATTCTCAAAAATGGTCTAAAGAGAAAGCTGCATGAAGCAATGCCCTATTTTAATCACCCCTTTTTTAAAAAAGGTGGTGAGTGACCTCTGGAGGCAAGTGGAAAAAGTATCCTGCTGCTTTCAGGAGTGAAGTGGGGAGAATCAGAAAGTAGATCTTTCCATCTAGAGAAAAAAATTTTTTTGATGTTTAATCAGGGTGAATTAAAACATTTAACTTTCAAATTAGTTAACTGAACCTCAATTCAATTATGTAATATTTTAAGTATATAATACAATGCCACAGGGGAGATAGAGACATGAGATCCATAGTTTCCATCTCATTGAGCTTACAATCTCCTAGGGAACTAAAGAGAAGTGTTGAAATAACTATAACACAAGCTAGAATGTGTGAGAACATTTAGGAGTAGCATAGCTACATAGGAATTCAGAGTTTTGGTTA
This sequence comes from Delphinapterus leucas, assembly GCF_059928025.1. NCBI lineage: Eukaryota > Metazoa > Chordata > Mammalia > Artiodactyla > Monodontidae > Delphinapterus > Delphinapterus leucas. Next base: position 48,627,002 of record NC_143140.1, read on the forward strand.
GGTTGTTCAGAAAAAGTCTACTACATTCAACGAACATTTACTGAAGACAAACTGTGTGCCAGGCACTATGCTTGAGGATAAATAAGACACAGTACCTTCCTTCAGGCACTCTTGGTATAAAAGGGAAGCTGACACATAAATAGGAAAATTCTATAGGTAGTAGCTGGTGGCCTATTAGAATTATGCACAAAGGAGGGAAACTAAAATAGTCCCGAGACTGAGAGGAGGGTCAGAAGAGGCTTCCTAGAGGAAGTAACACCTCCGCTGACTCTTCAAAGATAGGTAGGGATAGTTCTGGTTCGATGTTGTCATCATAAGCCTGCTCCAGCCCCTCTCCCACTGATGACAACTAACAACTCACGATGAAATACAAAGAGCTGAGGACTCTGAAAAGTGAACAAAGGAGGGGAATCAAAACTTAGAAAGAAACCCTTCAAGGCAATGAGTTGCCTGGCCTGGGTAGCTAAAACTCTGATAGAAACGCCATCTTCCTTGTTCAAGGAACTGAGAAATGGAGACGCTCTGGGTTGGAAAGCGAGTGGGGAGGTGGGTAGGGGAGAGCTAGAGAAGGTGATCACTAAAATTTTGTGTATGAACCATGCAAGCCCTTTGGGTTTGCCCGTGTGTGTGACAGACACCCGAAGCAGCATAGCAACGGCTTTGACAACTGATTTGAGTGTTAAACCATTGCCCAAGTCTCAGATGAACGCCTGAGTGGTGCATGTTCAGGACTGGCCCAGAGCAGCACACACAGGCTTTGATAACTGAACTGAGATTGGAACCATCATCCACAGAAGGCGATACGAAACTTGCAGCCTGAACTCAATCAGGTTGATTGCCTGCTTAAACGAACATTCTCCAGAGGAGGATTTTAACAGGGCCCAGAGTCTGCGTAATGTAACTGTCACAATGTCCAGGATACAATAGAAAATTACCTGTCATACAAAGAAACAGGAAAATGTGACCAAATCCCAAGGGAAATGACAAGCAACAAACACAAACCCTGAGATAACACAGATGTTGGCATTTTCCTAGAATTTAAAGCAGCTATTACATGTTCCAGGAGGTAAAGATAAATGTAAAGAAAGGCATCTTCAGCAGAGAAAAAGAAACGATGAAAAAGAACCAGGTGGAAATTTTGAACTGAAAAGTACAATAACCGAAATAAACAAATTCAGTGGATACAGCAGAATGGAGATGAGGAAAGAGGCAGTGCACTTGAAGATAGAGACATCAACAGAGATTATCTAAACTGAAAAGCAGAGAGGGGAAAAAACAACTAGAAAAAAAAAAAGAGAACATATGAGCATCAAGGATCTCTGCAATAATATCAAAAGTTCTAACATACAAGTCATCAGAGTCCCAGAAGGAGAGGAGAAAGAGATGGAGGCAGAAGAATTATTTGCCCTTAACAATTGGGACCTAACTTACTTCTCCCATATCATATTCTATTCTCTTTAACATATGTATATGCCTTTTGTTTCAATCACATTACACTTTTCTCAAAGAGACATTCCCTGACTCTGAAAAACTAAAACAGGTTCTCTTAAATCATAACACCTGTACTTTCTGGGGTAAACTGGGAGGTGATTAATGACCAAATGGATGGGGCTGGAGAGATGGGTTGCAAGGGAAATGATGATGAGACTCAGGTGTGTATAATCTGGAGCCTAAGTGGGTGAGCTGGAGAGTAATCAGGTGGAAAAGAACGTTTCAGATAAACGAGAAAAAAATATTTACACATTTTGAGGCTGTGGTCTGTTTGGTCAAAGAGCAAAAGGAAACAAAAAGCTAGAGTAGGATACACAAAACAAGGCCTTTCCTTCATCCACTGGCATAACTTTTTAAAAATAATTAATTTTTATTTTTGGCTGTTTTGGGTCTTTGTTGCTGCGTGCGGGCTTTCTCTAGTTGCGGCGAGCAGGGGCTACTCTTCCTTGCGGTGCGCGGGCTTCTCAGCGCGGTGGCTTCTCTTGTTCTGGAGCACGGGCTCTAGGCGCGCCGGCTTCAGTAGTTGCAGCACGTGGGCTCGGTAGTTGTGGCTCACGGGCTCTAGAGCACAGGCTCAGTAGTTGTGGCGCACGGGCTTAGTTGCTCCGGAGAATGTGGGATCTTCCGGACCAGGGCTTTAACCCGTGTCCCCTGCACTGGCAGATGGATTCTTAACCACCGCGCCACCAGAGAAGCCCCCACTGGCATAACCTTATTCAGGCATTCTGCAAATCAAAGCCCTGCTCCACTTCCTTACAACAACGGAATTATTTGAAGGGACTGGGGGTGAGAGTGTGCTTGAAACCGCAGTTTTGGCTCCAGATTTCTTGAGCTATTGTGTCCACTGATTCGCTGACTGACTTTGGGCAAGTTGCTAGTTTCTATGACTCAATCCTCCTATCTTAAAATCAGGATAACACGTAATTTAGAGTGTTGTTATGAGGATCAATTGAGATCATACACGTGAAAGCTTACATATGTGGTTCAACAAATGCTGTGGAGTAACAGATGAACTGCAGATCAATAGACGACAGACCTTAAAGGAACTAGGGCAGGAATTTTAGAAAGTTGTATAAGGACAGACCTTGGGGTTCCCTTTATCCCCCAGGAGACCCGGGGAGAGGGAGCGAAGCCATACCTTGTATTTCTTTGCCAGCACTTCCTCCTGACGGCTTGGCTGCATCTTCCCTCCTGATTCGTCGGGTCCCAGGCTGCGGCTTCAGCTCGCTCCGCCGCGCGGCGCCCGCCCACAGGGCCTCTGTGAGCTCAGCTAAGTGTGATGCTGAGGCCCGAGCGCGGCGTCCAGTGTCCTGGGCAACCCTATCAACTTCCGGTTTGAGGCAAGGCCGTGGTTGGCTAGGGGCCACATTTCCGCCACGTGACCCGGGCAGGCTCCCTGCGTGTGCGAGGGCGCGCCTCCGCTGCCGGCTACACCCGGCGCGTTCAGAAGTTCTAGTCCTCGGCCCGGACTGGGGCCTCCCCCGGGGAGGTGGCGCCAGCCGAGACCGCCAGCTCTGGAGGCGCGGGGCCGGGGCAGGGCTTGGAGTTCTCGAGGCTCCTCTGAGAAGCCGAACGGCAGGAAGACCGCTGCTCGCGAGCCTCCAAGCTGGAGCTGGAACTGGAACCCTGTGGGGCCGGGGCCCAGGCTGCCGGGCAGCGGCTTTTCCCGGCCGAGGCCCCAGCGGAGAATGAGCCGGAGGCGGTGGCGGGCTCCCGGCGGAGCGGCCGGGCTGGGAGCATGCTGCGCTGGTTCATCACCGTCCTCCTGTGTGCCGCCTTCCTGGGGCTGGTGAGAGCCGGGGCTGGAACCCTCCCAGGCCGAGGCGTGAGCAGAAGTCCTGTAGAGAACGCGGCCTTCCGAGCTCCTGTCTCGTTTCCGCCGCTTGCAGACTGGGTGTCCTTGGGCTCCTTAATCTGCCGGGGCCTCAGTTTCATAATCTGAAAAATGGGCACAATTATAATCTTAGAGGGCTATGGTCAAGTGTGAAACCGATTTTCGTAAAATATTTTCCAGCACCAGCAAACCTTTCTACCTCTCCTCCGTGGGGTCGGGGGGATGCAAGAGGGGTTGCCAGGTTTATAGCCTACCCCGAAGCCCCCCCCCCCGCCTCCTGCGTTCACCCAACCCCCAAATTATTGCACAAAGTTGCTCTACTGGTTTTTTCTCTTCCTCGGCTGACCAAATTCACCCCTTATTTTTGCAGGTGGGGAAATAGACCCAGAGAGGGAAAGTGACTTTTTCGGACCACACAGCTGGTTAAGTGGTTGAGCCAGGAATAATGTCTCTTATTTTGCCTACAGTTTTATGTAAAACAAAATTTCAGGTCCTTCAGTGTTTTTCTAAGAACAAACTGCAAGGCTAGTTTGGCCTTTTGCCAACCCCTTTGGCCGCCCTGTGGTCACTTGTCTTAAATATTGGGATCCTGGGGAGTTGGGAGGGTGAGTCCTCTGAGCAGAGTCACTTGTGATCACTTAGTGTCTCTTCCTATGAGCCACGCTTGATTCTTAGAGTATTTGTATTTGAAGAAACGTCACTGCAGATGATGTGCCAGGTCCGTTTAAGTGCTTTGCAGGCGGGAACTAATTTGGTTACAGCTGGGGCGCAGCCTTCCCTTCCTGTACTAGGCACTTACTCTGCGCCTGTGCCCAAGCTTGCCCGTAGCTGGGGACTGCTCAGGCCTGGAGAGGGGCTACATCCAAGCGTTTAGAGCAAATTCGTGCAATTAGAATCACTTATTCTTGAAATGTAGACCGATTAGAAACATTTTTTGTGTGTCCAGCGAATTTCCTGTGAAAGCCAACTGCAGCCCCTAATTTTTGCTGAAGTTACATGTCTTTGAGTAAAATTTTATTTTTAAAGTCATTGCATACACGCATATGTAATATTCTCTAAGAAAGCCTTACAGACAGTACTCCTGAGGCTTTGGTTTTCTTTGAAGAAAAATGTAGATTTAGAAACATTCAAATTGTTTATCTCTTACATGTTTTATATGTGTAATTCAGAGGAAGGACCCCATGTACATCCAGAAATATTGCTGTTTTAACAACATCAAAAAATGGGGATAATATTTTGATGGTTTGTTAACTTAAATTTTTAACCTCAAAATTCTGGTGTTATTTGTGCATGCAGTATATTTCAGACTATTCAAAACTATTTCATAAATTTTTTAATGTTACATTTTACTGTTAATACAAATACTGTCGTTTTTTTCTGGTATTGTTCAAAAAGGAAACAGAATTGCAGCAAAGAGCCAAAAGAATTAAAGAATTTTGTAAAAATCGAGAGTTGTCAAAACTAGAAAAGCACTAGGACTTGGCACACCAGAAATAGGAGTCTATAGCTCTACTAGTACTAGTATTTTCATTATGAATTTTACTGTGGGGCTTAATCTCCTACATTACATTGAAATCCCCTCCTCCCTTTTTAATACTGAAAAAAAGCTACCACCTAGATAGACATTATTTTAATGATTGTAAATGAAAACTTATGTCTTTTTAAATTTTAGGGAATGAGTGTCGCTATACTGGGACCCACGTTTCAAGATTTGGCAACAAATGTGAACCGCAATATCAGCAGTCTTTCTCTGATTTTTGTGGGCCGTGCCTTTGGATATTTGGGTGGCTCTGTGATTGGTGGAGTTCTTTTTGACAGTATGAATCATTTTCTTCTTTTGGGTAAGTAAACAACAATTTTTGCTTCTTTGTGACTTTCGAGGAATTTACAGTTTGTTTGTAAATATGAAACATACTGGCTTGCAGAATGGTTGACAACTTAAGGGTAGTGTTTAGGTATCCTCAGTGGAAGTCAGGTTTGCCTGGTGCCTGCTTTCATCTTGGCAGTTACTGGGAATCCGGTCTAAACCCCTCTGGGAATTTAGATTAGCCCTGGAGTGTGTTAGTGATCCTTAGCCTTCCCGACGTTCATTGTAGTTTAGGCACCACCACTGGATAACATACAAGTTGTCCAAAGAGCTCTGATTGTCAGGGTTTAGGGCAGATCTCCTGGGGCCATAGATCAGAATAAACTCCTTGAACCTCCCCAGATTAGACCCTGGACTGAGAATGAGGTGGGAGGGGATGGTGGGTGAAATGATGAAGGCTCAATTTTTGTCCCAGCTGCTCCATGTTAATGATTACCCCCAGGCCTCTCTACCTCACTCTCAAAATAGATGGCAAAGCTTTTAACTTACTCTTTTTTTGGATAAGTTGACATGTTTAAAGAAAATCTGGATTAATGTGATAAAACTGCTTTGGACGTAAGGAGATAATTTACCATTGTTGATGAATGAGTAAATAATCTCTCTGATTTCCATAGTGTGTCGAAAGAATATACTTCTTATATTTCCCTCCCTATTCCCCAAATTTGTTTAATACATTTCTACTATGAACTACTATAGTAATTGCATTTAATTTTTGTCTTTTTTATTTTTTACCTCATATCTAAACATCTCTTTAGGTTGTTAAATATGAAACATTTAAATGAATAATTTTTGAGCTCTGTTTTGCTATAAAACTTTGCCTTGTGGTATAATGTATGGTTTGATTATTAGCAGTACTAGAAATGTATTTATAGTAGAATAACATATTTCATAGTCCATAAAGATGATAAAAGCTTTTAAATGAAATAACTGTTAGTAGAAGCTAAACCTCTCATCTACTCATTATTACTCAATTTTAATTTGACCTGTTTTACATTTTTGGGAGTTTTTATGATGTTGCCTTGATCCATAACCCTTTCCCATAAATAGTGTTTTTTATAGCTGACTTTTACTTTTCTTCTCAGGGATGTCAACGTTCGCTACCACAATTGGTCTTTATCTTGTTCCATTTTGTAAGGCCGCGGTGTTACTGATTGTCATGATGTCCACCTTTGGTGTTTCAGTTGGCATCCTGGATACAGGTCAGTGAGCCCTTCATTGTCAACTCTGGGAGTAGGGACTTTCTACTAGAAAAAGTAGAGCATATGATATTAATTTGTCACTTGCAGTGTCCCCTAAAATGACACTGACCTACTGAGTTGGTCATGGGGTCTCCAGGTCAGAACCACTTTTCCAGCAACTACTCTTCTTGCCAAGTAGGGTGCCCATTTTTGAGCAGCCAACCACAGAGTGAATTCAGAGTATTTTGTTCTTTGAGAGATTGTTGATTTACAGTATCCAAACAGGGAAGGGGCCCCCCTGTGGGTAATTACAGTGCAGATGGGCAGGTTTTCATTTCGGGATAGAACTTTATCATTGTAATATGGCAGGAATTGATGGGTTAATAGAACAGACCGAGTTTGGAACCATTATTTGGCTGAGGAAACATAGAAGCAGCTCTCCAATTTAAAATGCACTCTGCCTTTTGAACTAAGAGAAACCTGTGCTGTGTATTATTTCCCTTCTTTTCCTATTCTCTCAAAAGTTCCTGCCCTCCTGCAGGAGATCCTCTCCATGTATCTTCATATCTTTTAAAACCTACTAAATAACATATGTGACATTTGTTCACCCCTGAAACCAACGTTCTCCCCCTCTTCCTGTTATTTGATAGGTTGGGGAAATATTTTTTTGCTTGGGGCTTAATTTGGTTGTGAAATTACAGGATGGAATTGTGTGGAATTGTATGTTTATCTGCAAATATATTAAAAAGAAAGAGAGAAAACACAAGACTTGAGGCTTCTTGCCTTTCACCATGTAGATATATAGACAGTGTAATTGAGTGTGTTAGAAGGTGTCCGTGTTCCTTGTTTCCTGCAATGGGCACAGCAGAATCCTGTAATGTTCAGCTTCCTGAACATGTGTTTTGCATCTGCCATATACATAAATAGTTTTCTTCAAGTGGCTACCGATTGCAGGTACAGAAAAATTTGGTAATTTGGCCACTATCTGATGATAATATATATTTAAAATGTTTAAAAATAACTATATAAATATCCTTCCCTACCCCCACCCCTCCTATCCCTGGTATTAGAACTATATTATAAAAAGCCTTGGGCTAATGTACTTGGCTCTAGGAAATAGTGGTTTATTAGCTTGTAGAATCCCATTTGTGAGTGTGTGATGTTCCAGTGCTCAGAGTTCGCTGGTGGTATTGGTGAGTTAGAGTTTCTTAATCATAGAATTGACTTAGTTGCAACAGTTGATAACTTAGAATATTATAATCCTTGTGCCATGTAAAATAGACTCATCTATTTTGAACTTTTTTTTTTACTAAGTTACTATGATTAAATCATTCTCCCCATCTTTCATTGGTAGGTGGTAACGTCCTAATCTTGGCTATTTGGGGGGACAAAGGAGCCCCCCATATGCAGGCCTTACACTTCAGTTTTGCCTTGGGTGCCTTTTTGGCTCCCCTGCTGGCTAAATTGGCATTGGGCAGGATGGTGTCTGCTGAAAACCACACAGAGGCTGACTTTAACCATTCTGCCCTCAACCAGTCATCTGAAGCTGACTCAGAATCTCTACTTCGAATACCTGACAATATGAATTTACTGTGGGCTTACGCTGTTATCGGTACTTATATTTTTGTAGTTTCTCTCTTTTTTTTCGCTCTTTTTATAAAGAAAAGCTCAAGGCAGGATAAAGCAAAAGTATCTACTCAGAGGTTTCGAAGAGCTAAATATCACAATGCCCTTCTTTGTCTCCTTTTTCTGTTCTTCTTTTTTTATGTTGGAGCCGAGGTAACATATGGCTCTTACGTTTTCTCCTTTGCAACCACCCATGCTGGCATGAAAGAAAGTGAAGCGGCTGGGTTGAACTCCATCTTCTGGGGGACCTTTGCAGCCTGCAGGGGTATGGCAATCTTTTTTGCTACATGTTTACAACCTGGAACCATGATTGTGTTGAGCAACATTGGCAGCCTGGCTTCATCTTTATTTCTGGTGCTTTTCGACAAGAGCCGAGTTTGTCTCTGGATAGCAACTTCAGTGTATGGCGCCTCAATGGCAACCACATTTCCCAGTGGTGTGTCTTGGATTGAGCAGTACACGACCATCCATGGGAAAGCTGCAGCATTTTTTGTAGTCGGTGCTGCCCTGGGAGAAATGGCTATTCCTGCAGTAATTGGAATTCTTCAAGGAAAATACCCTGATTTGCCTGTAGTTTTGTACACCTGTTTGGGGTCATCAGTAGCCACTGCTGTTTTATTTCCTGTGCTGTATAAATTAGCCACCTTGCCTATCAGTCGTCAGCATAAAGAACACAGTAAAAGCGAGGACCAGAAAGCTTTGCTGTCTAGCTCTGGGCTAAATGACTATGAGGAAGAGAATGAAGAAGAAGATGCAGAAAAATGGAATGAAATGGACTTTGAAGTGATCGAAATGAATGATACGATGAGGAATTCTGTAATAGAGACATCTAGATATATTTTGATGGAGCCCACAGCTGACGTCTCCAACCAATCCCACTCAAATGCGTTAATGTTTGAGTCCTCTCCAGTTAATATGGGCAAGTCCCCTGTGAATCACCTTGCAAGAAACCAGGACAAAAGGGACTAAGGGCTAGAGAAGATGAATTATTTACTGACTTCCCTGAAGAATCACCAGTTCTAAAGAGGCCAGTCAGAGCAAAGCATAACAGATTTTCAACAAGCTTTGGGGGTCAAAATTTCTAGGTCCAAGTATAGCAAATGCTAAAAGGTTTTGAAATGTTTTGTCATTCGCAGAGCCTTTCATAAAGAACCAATGATCTCATACAGCTGGATCCTGTTGTGAGGCTAGCGTTTGGTGGCATGTGGCTGATTAGGGAATATTTTCTGGTCTCAAGAGTGTGCAGAGAAGGCATTTGTTTTTGAGAAGTTGGGTGCCATTCAGATAGAATGAAACTGTTTAGTAGTTGAATTGGTTAGCTGAACAAATTATCCGTCGTCAGTATTCTGCCAGGGAAGTTGAGGAGAATCATTTCATAAAAGAGCATCTTTGAAAATGGACAGAGATTTTTACTGTTTCCCTCTATCTGTAGTGTTGGACCAGCAAATGCTAATTACTCATATGATTTCTGATTTCTGTGAAGAGAACACAGAATAGGCACAGACCTGGCTTCAGGCCTCCACTGCTGCTCACTAGTCTTCTGGCCCTGTACTCAGTCATTTAACTTATATAGGTCTCGTTTATCTCATCCCCGATCTGTGATTCTCTAATGAAAATGCGATGACTTTCAAACTGGGAATCCATAATTTTTAAAGTTTGTGCAAGATACCTGCTAGAAATCAATATGTGTCACCCCATTCTTCATTTCAAATGAGAAGTGAAAAAAATTGATAGCTTTAAGAATGTGCTACTGACTATGAAGAGTGTCAATTTAAGAGACTCAGTGTTTAATACTTTATTTGAATAATTGTCTGAAGAATACATTTTTAGTACTGTATTTCATCAATTCTGAGATGCACCTTTTTTCACATTTTTAACATCTCTGAAATCAGAATATGTGTTGAAATCAATGATCATTTAACATTGTGGCAAAACTTAATTGACGTTTTTTTCCTATATACTTCTATAAAGTAGTGTTGCATTTTACAATCAGTGTCTTAGTTTCAGTGACTATAGTAATTCATTCAATTATGGAGATTATACTATTTTTACAGACATTTTAAAAAGAGAAGTTATTTTTGTATGCTTATTTTCTCTAATTATGTTCAAACAGGATTTGGAGATGCCTTGTTTCGATTTTTAAAGCTGTTTCAGGGTTACTATGTTAGTAGTAGGGCTGTGGACAGGGTCTCTTGAGGTCCTTTGCCTAGCTCAGTGACACAGTGTGGGTATGAGCCTTGCTGTTCCAGGAATTGCTCCTCATTGAGTCTGGTTGGTAATCATGTTGTACGCGCTGTAAATTAGGTTGCTAGTTTAATTTACAGTGAGACACAGTCTTTTCCAATGGTTGGAATACTTGTATCCCCCAAGTGGATACAATACTCTGGATACAATGCTTGAAGCCCTCTGGGCTTCCTCTTTACTGAGTTTGAAATACCTGGGAAACCAAAGTAATGATTAGAAAGTGGCTTGGGAGCCTAAGAGTCAGGGATCATGAGTATGGCAAATGGGCTATCCTTTGATAAATGACTGGCATTGACAACAGATTTTATTCACTTCTTTTTAGCACATTTTATGCTGAAAAATATCTAATTTCTACTTGGTTGCAGTATGTCTACTTTTTATCTAATTTCTATAAATTTGCCTTTGTTTTAAGTGGAAAACTACCTTTCTTGACCACTGTCCATTATTGGTTCATATTAACAATCTGACAGTTTTGGAGAGGGCTGGTGAAGAAATTAGCAGTGAAAAGCCTATTCTTGCTCTTTTTATACTGTATTTTTCTCTTAGCTAGAACTTGGAGATTATCTCTGCTCCATTTACTGCTTTTCTCAGGTTGTTGGAATTTAGGCAGTAGCAACTGTTTGGCATCTGCGCGGCTTGCTAGAATAGGGATTCTGCCTGCAGCATGTACATTTAAAGGGTAAAAAGGCAACTCAGGGAAAGAAGGTAATAAGAACATGGCAGAAAATTTGGAAATCCATGAAAAATGCATTAGAATTCCACAAACCAAAATGTGAATGGCCAGATGAGATTATAGGCATTGTTAAAGTTTAATAATCTATTTCCGTATTGGAAGGATAAGACTTATTACAATTCAGGAATTAGCATTCATCCTAATAATAAGTTCTTAGTTAAGTAAGTGTCTGCTGATACACAGATAACCAATACCGAAATTTTCTATTGCTGAGTAACAAATTACCACAAATTTAACAGCTTAAAACAGCAGAGTTTTTGTTTCTTTAACCTCATAGTTTCCTTGAGTCAGGAGTTTGGGCACGGTGTCACTGGGTTCTCTGCTCACGGTTTCACAGGGCTGCAGTCAGGCTGTTGGAAGAGTTGTGCTTCTTTGTGGAGCTTGGGCTTCCCTTCCAGGGCCGTGTAGTTTTTGACAGTATTCAGTTCCTTGATGTGGTGGATTGAGGTCTCCGTTTTTTGCTGGCTGTCAGCAGGCACCATTCTCAATTGTTAGAACCTCCCACAGACCCTTGCTGTGTGGCCCTCTCTTAGATCCTCTCAAAAGTATGGCAGCTTGTTTCTTCAAAGCCGGTGGGAGAATCTCTTACCAGAGCCGGCTAAGCTGGTGTCTTTTATAATATAATGTAATCACAGGAGTGACATCCTGTCACCTTTGCCATATTCTGTTGGCTAGAAGGAAGTCGCAGATCTGCCCAAACTCAAGGGGAGAAGCTAGTATAGAGATGTATCTGATTATTGGGGGTCACCCTGGAGTGTGTCTGCTATACTCAGGTACCTGCAAAACTCAAGAGAGCTAGAAAGTTTGAGCTGGGGGGAAGAAAGACCTTCAGCAGTCATTGAAAGTGATTATAGATACAGCCCACTGAATGTCCTAGTGAGGGGATGGAAAGTGCTCCATAGACCAGGCCAATAAACCTAACTCGGAGTTAGGCTTTTTTTTCTTGAGATTTTATTTTGTGTCCTTTACCACTGTGCTTTTTAAAACCCGTTCAAATGCAGCATAATATGAGGGAAATAGGTAAGTTTCAGTTTAATTGTATTTTCATAGTAAAGTCCAAGAACACTTTGAGAGCATTTTTCAATTACTATTATTTTTTAAAGGAAAATCTTTTTTAAAAATCAGTTTTTATTATACAAGTAATGAAGGTATAAAGAAAGGTCATGATAGAAGATTATGGAAATACCTAAAAATATAAGGGACAAATATAAGTAATCATAACCCTAAACACCTGGAGAGTTCTTACATTTCTAATCAACTTAATTTCCTAAGTCAAGGGTAAAGGGGTAAAAAAAAGTTTCTTTCTACCAGATAAGGTATCAGAAACAACTTGAATTTTGTGTCCACATTATATTGATACTACATTTGGTGGACTGGTTTTTAGTTTGAAGAATTGTAGTTTATTAAAAACAAAAACAGTGTAGCAACACATTCCTAAAAAATGTGTGAGACCCAGATTACATGTAAAATGATTTTGTTTCAGGTAGATTTACTGAATAGTCAGGATAGCTTTCTCATAGCCAGAACTTTTGTTTTACCATAGCAATGTACCATTTTCAATCCTGCCGCTTAAAAAGTTATTACTAAAATAGAGCTTAAAATTCTTAGTGGAAGTAGATATATTCTTCTGGGATGCCCTGTATTTGTGTTTAAGTGCCCTTGTTTTGTTCATAGTGTTGTAAATGTTTGTGTGTGTTTGTATATGTGAACCCACAGATATTGTGTGTGTCTGATGTTTTCTTATACTATGGGGATGCTGTGGAGGTAGAGGTGATAGGGAAGGGATACAGAAAAGCTTCCCGTATGATTCAAAGTTTGTTAGAAATGTTCTTTTTTTAAAAAAAAAAAATTATTTATTTATTTTGGCTGCGCCGGCTTTTAGTTGTGGCACGTGGAAACTTTGTTGCAGCATGCAGGATCTTTAGTTGCGGCATGCATGTGGGATCTAGTTCCCTGACTAGGAATTGAACCTGGCTGCCTTCATTGGGAGCGCAGAGTCTTTCCCATTGGACCACCAGGGAAGTCCCAGAATTTTTTTTTTTTTTTTGTGGCACACGGGCCTCTCACTGTTGTGGCCTCTCCTGTTGCGGAGCACAGGCTCCGGACGCGCAAGCTCACCGGCCATGGCTCACGGGCCCAGCCGCTCCGCGGCATGTGGGATCTTCCCGGACTTAGGCACAAACCCGCGTCCCCTGCATCGGCAGGCGGACTCTCAACCACTGCGCCACTAGGGAAGCCCTGTTTTTTGTTTTTAATTGAAATTTTTATGAAGATTACTGTAGATTTACATGCAGTTGTATATAGTGTTTTTTTCAAATTTGCTGAGAGAGGGTTACTTGCTCAATGTGGAAGGATAGAGAACTAGACTAGTGCTTCTCATACTTTAATGTGCATTAGAATTGCTTGTTAAAATACAGATTCTAATTCAGTTGGACTGGGGTAGGACTGAGATTCTACATTTCTAAGAAGCTCCTAGGTGCTGTTGGCCCTTGGATTGACCACACTTTGGGTAGCAAGGTCCACTTTTTGGGAGTGTCAATTTCTTTGCTACTTTTGGGAATTTCATTTGTTTTAGCTTTTCTTTTTTTTTTTTTAAATGGATGACCACAAAAAAGCAAAAATGATTGCAATTGGCAAACATGAAACACACTCATACTATGTCATAATATTGACATTCAGTCCAGTAATCCTCCACTGTAACAGCTGCTTTACTTTGCATTGAAAATTGATTTGTATATTTTTTGCCTCTTGAGTCCTTGTGGGATTTTTTTTTTTATTCAAACAGAAAGTCACAAAAATTATAATCATCCTCATCAGTTCACTCAGTCCCATGTAATCAGTTATTTTTCATCTTGATCTTCTGTTAGCACTTTTCTGAGTTCATCAGTTTTCCATTAGAGTTCTGAAAATGCTTAATTCATTCAGTTCAGCAGTATAGTCAGTTACCAGAAACCTGTACTTCTCAGAGTCTTTTCCATGAATTCCTTGAAGATGAAACCCTTTTGTAGGAACATTTTTGCAAAAGCATCAGAGTACACCCAGAACTCTCTGTAAATGACAAAAGACTTGTCTGTGGCTAGGACTTCCAAGACTATGTTGAATGATAGTGGTGAGAGTGGACATCCTTGTCTTGTTCCTGACCTTAGAAGAAATGCTTTCAGTTTTTCACCATTGCGAATGATGTTTGCTGTGGGTTTGTCATATATATGGCCTTTGTTATGTTGAGGTAGGTTCCCTCTATGCCCACTTTCTGGAGAGTTTTTATCATAAATGGGTGTTGAATTTTGTCAAAAGCTTTTTCTGCCTCTATTGAGATGATCATATGGTTTTTATTCTTCAATTTTTTAATATGGTGTATCACATTGATTGATTTGCATATATTGAAGAATCCTTGCATCCCTGGGATAAATCCCACTTGATCATGGTGTATGATCCTTTTAATGTGTTGTTGAATTCTGTTTGCTAGTATTTTGTTGAGGAATTTTGCATCTATATTCATCAGTGATATTGGTCTGTAATTTTCTTTTTTTGTAGTATCTTTGTCTGGTTTTGGTATCAGGATGATGGTGGCCTTATAGAATGAGTTTGGGAGTGTTCTTTCCTCTGCAATTTTTTGGAAGAGTTTGAGAAGGATGGGTGTTAGCTCTTCTCTAAATGTGTGATAGAATTCACCTGTGAAGCCATCTGGTCCTGGACTTTTGTTTGTTGGAAGATTTTTAATCACAGTTTCAATTTCAGTACTTATGATTGGTCTGTTCATATTTTCTGTTTCTTCCTGGTTCAGTCTTGGAAGGTTATACCTTTCTAAGAATTTGTCCATTTCTTCCAGGTTGTCCAATTTATTGGCATAGAGTTGCTTGTAGTAGTCTCTTAGGATGCTTTGTATTTCTGGGGTGTCTGTTGTAACTTCTTTTTCATTTCTAATTTTATTGATTTGAGTCCACTCCCTCGTTTTCTTGATGAGTCTGGCTAATGGTTTATCAATTTCGTTTATCTTCTCAAAGAACCAGGTTTTAGTTTTATTGATCTTTGCTATTGTTTTCTTTGTTTCTGTTTCATTTATTTCTGCTCTGATCTTTGTGATTTCTCTCCTTCTGCTAACTCTGGGTTTTGTTTGTTCTTCTTTCTCTAGTTCCTTTAGGTGTAAGTTTAGATTGTTTACTTCAGATGTTTCTTGTTTCTTGAGGTAGGCTTGTATAGCTATAAACTTCCCTCTTAGAACTGCTTTTGCTGCATCCCATAGGTTTTGGATTGTCATGTTTTCATTGTCATTTGTCTGTAGGTATTTTTTGATTTCCTCTGACTTTTTTAGTGATATCTTGGTTATTTAGTAACGTATTGTTTAGCCTCCGTGTGTTTGTGTTTTTTATGTTTTTTTCCCTGTAATTCATTTCTAATCTCATAGTGTTGTGGTCAGAAAAGATGCTTGATATGATTTCAGTTTTCTTAAATTTACCGAGGCTTGATTTGTGACCCAAGATGTGATCTATCCTGGAGAATGTTCTGTGCGCACTTGAGAAGAAAGTGTAACCTGCTGTTTTTGGATGGAATGTCCTATAAATATCAATTAAATCTATCTGGTCTATTGTGTCATTTAAAGCTTCTGTTTACTTATTTATTTTCATTTTGGATGCTCTGTCCATTGGTGTAAGTAGGTGTTAAAGTCCCCCACTATTATTCTGTTACTGTCGATTTCCTCTTTTATAGCTGTTAGCAGTTGCCTTATGTATTGAGGTGCTCCTATGTTGGGTGCATATATATTTATAATTGTTATATCTTCTTCTTCGATTGATCCCTTGATAATTATGTAGTGTCCTTCCTTGTCTCTTGTAACATTCTTTAAAGTCTGTTTTATCTGATATGAGTATTGCTACTCCAGCTTTCTTTTGATTTCCATTTGTATGGAATATCTTTTTCCATCCCCTCACGTTCAGTCTGTATGTGTCCCTAGGTCTGAAGTGGATCTCTTGCAGACAGCATATATATGGGTCTTGTTTTTGTATCCATTCAGCAAGCCTGTGTCTTTTGGTTGGAGCATTTAATCCATTGACGTTTAAGGTAATTATCGATATGTATGTTCCTGTGACCATTTTCTTAATTGTTTTGGGTTTGTTTTTGTAGGTCCTTTTCTTCTCTTGTGTTTCCCACTTAGAGAAGTTCCTTTAGCATTTGTTGTAGAGCTGGTTTGGTGGTGCTGAATTCTCTTAGCTTTTGCTTGTCTGTAAAGCTTTTGATTTCTCCATCAAATCTGAATGAGATCCTGAATGAGATCCTTGCCGGGTAGAGTAATCTTGGTTGTCCCTTGTTTTTCCCTTTCATCATTTTAAGTATATCATGCCACTCCCTTCTGGCTTGTAGAGTTTCTGCTGAGAAATCAGCTGTTAACCTTATGAGAGTTCCCTTGTATGTTATTTGTCATTTTTCCCTTGCTGCTTTCAATAATTTTTCATTGTCTTTAACTTTTGCCAATTTGATTACTGTGTGTCTCGGCGTGTTTCTCCTTGGGTTTATCCTGTATGGGACTTGCTGCGCTTCCTGGACTTGAGTGGCTATTTCCTTTCCCACGTGAGGGAAGTTTTCGACTATAATCTCTTCAGATATTTCCTCTGGTCCTTTCTCTCTCTCTTCTCCTTCTGGGACCCCTATAATGCGAATGTTGTTGTGTTTAATGTTGCCCCAGAGGTCTTAGGCTGTCTTCATTTCTTCTCATTCTTTTTTCTTTATTCTGTTCCACAGCAGTGAATTCCACCATTCCGTCTTCCAGGTCACTTATCCGTTCTTCTGCCTCAGTTATTCTGCTATTGATTCCTTCTAGTGTAGTTTTCATTTCAGTTACTGTATTTTTCATCTCTGTTTGTTCTTTAATTCTTCTAGGTCTTTGTTAAACGTTTCTTGCATCTTCTCAATCTTTGCCTCCATTCTTTTTCCAAGGTCCTGGATCATCTTCACTATCATTATTCTGAATTCTTTTTTTGGAAGAATTCAAATTCTTCCACTTCATTTAGTTGTTTTCCTGGGGTTTTATCTTGTTCCTTCATCTGGTACACAGCCCTCTGCCTTTTCATCTTGTCTATCTTTCTGTGAATGTGGTTTTTGTTCCACAGGCTGCAGGATTGTAGTTCTTCTTGCTTCTGCTCTCTGCCCTCTGGTGGATGAGGCTATCTAAGAGGCTTGTGCAAGTGTCCTGATGGGAGGGACTGGTGGTGGGTAGAGCTGACTGTTGCTCTGGTGGGCAGAGCTCAGTAAAACTTTAATCCACTTGACTGTTGATGGGTGGGGCTGGGTTCCCTCCCTGTTGGTAGTTTGGCCTGAGGCAACCCAGCACTGGAGACTACCTGGGCTCTTTGGTGGGGCTAATGACAGACTCTGGGAGGGCTCATGCCAAGGAGTACTTCCCAGAACTTCTGCTGCCAGTGTCCTTGTCCCCACGGTGAAACAGAGCCACCTCCTGCCTCTGCAGGAGACCCTCCAACACTAGCAGGTAGGTCTGGTTCAGTCTCGCCTGGGTTCACTGCTCCTTCCCCTGGGTCTCATTGCGCACACTACTTTGTGTGTGCCCTCCAAGAGTGGAGTGTCTGTTTCCCCCAGTCCTGTCGAAGTCCTGCAATCAATTCCCACTAGGCTTCAAAGTCTGATTCTCTAAGAATTCCTCCTCCTGTTGCTGGATCCCCAGGTTGGGAAGCCTGATGTGGGGCTCAGGACCTTCACTCCAGTGGGTGGACTTCTGTGGTATAAGTGTTCTCCAGTCTGTGAGCCACCCACCCAGCAGTTACAGGATTTGTTTTACTATGACTGCGCCCCTCCTACCATCTCATTGTGGCTTCTCCTTTGTCTTTGGATGTGGGGTATCTTTTTTGGTGAGTTCCAGTGTCTTCCTGTCGATGACTGTCCAGCAGCTAGTTGTGATTCTGGTGTTCTCACAAGAGGGAGCGAGAGCACGTCCTTCTACTCCGCCATCTTGGTTCCTCTTCCTGTTTTAGCTTTTCTAAATCTGACCCTAGATCTCTGGGATTCTGCAGTCCCCATGAACCCCCTCCTCTTACACACACTATTCTGAGTTCTCTTCAGTCCTCTCCATTTACCACATTAGCTGTTGAATATTTACTTCACATGTTTATTGAATGCCTCCTATTTGGCATTTTCTGTGGGAGGTGCTAAGTGTGCGCTGGTGAAAAGGTCAGAAGTTTCCTGCCTTCAGGGAACTTACCTCTAATGCCATACTGTCCAGTATCTACTTGGGTTGGTGACTGCCATATTGGATAGCACAGGTCCAGTTGGAGAAGCAAGGTATCAAACAAGTAATCACACAGATATTTCCAGGAAGTCTTTATTTCCTGTTGTACTAGAGATTAATTAACTACTATCTGGGGTCACAAAGGTTGTGATAGATACCTTGTCAAATGGTGTAGTATAAATTGTGGCATTTAAGAAAGACCTGGTGATCTAAAAGAGAAGGTTTTGGTTTTCCTTGTGTATAAAAGAAGCAAACCAAGGCTGGTGACCTTGGTTATCAGAAGGAGTATTTAAGCTCTTTCCTTTAATGCACTTTGGCCAGTTGGCATTTGAGCTAGGTTGAACTTGAGTTGGATTATTATTTAGGTTTAAATAGTTTCATATTTAATGATTTAAAATTGTATAGCACTGAATTTTTACAGTCAAAGAGAATTATTTTCCAACATTTTTCTGTGGTTATCGTAATTATGTCTTTTCTTGTCCTCTATTTCTGCCCTATTTATTTCTTTGAATTTTTTTTTTTTTTTTTTTTGCGGTACGTGGGCCTCTCACTGTTGTGGCCTCTCCCGTTGCGGAGCACAGGCTCTGGACACGCAGGCTCAGCGGCCATGGCTCACGGGCCCAGCCACTCCCCGGCATGTTGGATCTTCCCGGACCAGGGCATGAACCCGTGTCCCCTGCATCAGCAGGCGGACTCTCAACCACTGCGCCACCAGGGAAGCCCCTCTTTGAATTCTTTTAGAGAGGATCCCTTAGGTTCTTGCACTGTGGCTATTAATTCTTGCATATTGTTTCATGTCTTCCTTTTGACATATATATATACATTTAAATTTATCTATTTTTGGCTGCGTTGGATCTTCATTGCTGCACGCGGGCTTTCTCTAGTTGCAGTGAGTGGGGGCCACTCTTCGTTGCAGTGTGTGGAATTCTCATTGCAGTAGCTTCTCTTGTTGCAGAGCATGGGCTCTAGGTACAGGGGCTTCAGTAATTGCGGCTCACGGGCTCAGTAGTTGTGGCTCGCAGGCTCTAAAGCGCAGGCTTAGTAGTTGTGGTGCACGGGCTTAGCTGCTCCGCGGCATGTGGGATCTTCCCGGACCAGGGATCAAACCCGTGTCCCCTGCATTGGCAGGCGGATTCTTAACTCCTGCGCCACCAGGGAAGTCCCTTGACTTATATTTTTAATTGCAGAATGCCTTAGTTTCTGGCCTCTAAATTATTGCAGCTCACCTTTGATGCATTTGGTCATGTTAGTTAATGGATGGCCTGGAGAAATGTTTTGAAGTTGTAAGATGACATGAATAGCTTAAGAGGTTGGGCTTTCTAGCTTCTGAACCATTTGTTGAGATTAATAAGGTCCCTTCTTTTTTTAAAAAAAATTCTTTTTAGTCGTGATAAAGTACACATAACATAAAATGTATCATTTTAACCTTTTGTAAGTTCAGTGTCATAAGTACATTCTCATTATTGTGCTGCAGTCACTGCCATTACCTGCAGAACATTTGTCGTCTTGCAGAACTGAAACTCTCAATCCACTGCACAACAGCTCCCCGTTCTGCCCTCCTTTCAGCCCCTGACAGCCATCATTCTCTTTTCGGTCTCTGTAAGTTTGACTGTTCGTAAGTACCTCATATAAGTGGATTCGAACAGTATTTGTCCTTTCATGACCAGCTTGTTTTACTTAGCATAACGTCTTCAGGGTTCATTTGTGTTGTAGCATGTGTCAGAATTAACTTTGTAAGAATAAATAATATTCCATTGTATGCATATGTTGTTTATCCATTTATCGGTTGATGGATACTTGCTTTGCTTCCACCTTTTGGCAGTTGTGATGAATGCTGCTATGAACGTTGATGTACAAATATCTTTTAGAGTGTCTGCTTTTCTAAAAAGTTTTTTTTAATTGAAGCATAGTTGATTTAAAATGTTGTGTTTCAGGTGCACAGCACAGTTTTTCATATATATATATATATATATATATATATATACACACATATATATATGTTCTTTTTTAGATTCTTTTTCCTTATAGGTTATTGCAAAATTTTGAGTACAGTTCCCTGTGCTATGCGGTAGGTCCTCGACTCTCTGCTTTTAATTCTTTTAGGTATTTTCCCACAAGTGAAATTGTTGAATTGTATGATGATTCTTTTTTTAATTTTGGGGGGTGCTTTATTTTTATTATTCTGCTTAGATATTATCCTAATGCACTTCTTCCAGAAGAGACCAGTCATAGGAAGAGGAGAAACACTTTCGTTAGTATTGCTTCAAACTCTAGGCAGACTTTTGGCCCATTATAATCAACTTAGTATCACCCACATACTGAATAAATGAACGCATATGTCAGGTATCTACCTCAAAGTTTTGTTATCTCTGCTTCCAATCTTTGTTCAGTCACTGAGCAAATGATTGAGAGCTTACTTTATGCTAGGCACTGTAGACTAAGTATTAATGAACTTCCTCTCCTGTCCTTGGAGTACCAGGTATCATTAGCAGGTGTTTTGGAGTTTTGATCCCAGTTTTCTCCTAAATGGCTGGTCTTGTGTCATGTTCTCCTTTGTTTATAAACACAGATACCCCTCTGACCACCTTGGAACCAGATGGTGGTGGTCAGGGAACCATGGGCTGGGGTGGGTCCAGGGCTGTGGCCAGGCTGCTTGCTCTCTGCTTGTTTCTCAAAGCAGCTCTGCCTCTCTGTGGAACTTCTCCCTGTTCCTCCTTCCTTTGGCCCATCCTCTGTATATCTGTAGTCCAAATTCCAGAAGGAACCTGTCTGAATGACTTGAGTGGCTGCCATTGCCCTTACTGGGCAGAGCCTGGCCTCAGGAGTTGCTGATCAGCCTGTTAATGGGCCCCCCTTGGATCAGTGCCTGCCGCCCCCATCCAGAGAGTGGCCATCTCGACATTCCTCCCCCCGCTGCTCTCAGTCAGGAGCTGTGACAACCAAAAAGGAAGTTTCCCTGTCTGCTCTGTACCTGGGGTGGTGCTGGGCTTAATGGATATTTGCTAGCAGATGCTCGAATGGAAATCAAATTGTTAGGCCCTGGGTATGATGGTCTTGTTCATGTTTTGAATCAAAAATTGGAAAAACAAAGTCACACTGAATGGCAGATCTTTTTTGAAGAGCTTATTAGGCAAGGTTAGTAGTGAACTGTTTGATTTCAGTCAAGGAAAAATGCTCTCTCTTAATAAGGTAGCATTTGTACTTGAGTGAGATACAAGAGGATTTCCAGTTGTCACGAGATATTATTAAAGCTCTAATCTCTGTGAACCAGAAAGATTTCCAAGTCTAAACATTTCAGTCATTTAACAGATAATCTACTGAGCATTTACCATGCTCAGTATCAGCCCCGGGAATATAGCAGAGGACAAGCCAGATGAGAGTCTTGCCTTCATCAAGCTTATACTTTACTATTTCAACTAACACTTGCCATGACAGTCTTTCTGTTAGCTGAAGAGTCAGTAAAGCCTATTGAAATAGGTTTTACCTAGTTCCAGAAAAGTCAGTAAAGTAACCAAGCTCTTGTTTCCTTGGTGCATGTTTGCGTCTGTTCATTTCCAGTATTTTTACATGTAATCTTTGGAGTGATTCTTGACTTAGAGTTTTATGAAAATTCTTTAGCACAGTGCAGTGCAGTTGAGGTTAAATGTAGTGAAAACCTGCTGAGGAAGGAGAGTCTGACACCAGCCCCGGCATTTGTTCAGAGCAGCCAAAGGCGGCATTTATGGTTGAATTGGATCTTGGGTCACACCTCGGAACACCTGTGGGTTAACTGAGCCGGTTCTCATTCCTCAGCTCTTTCACTTAATTGCAGAGAACTTTTTGCCCTTAGGAGGAGATGCCCAGTTCTGGGTCCACATTCTCTTTGGGCCTTTACCCTTGTTGAATAAACTCAGAGACAGAAGCATTTAGGAAAGGAAAAGTTTACCTGCAAGAGAGCAAGAGAAGGACTGGCTTGCTAAACAGAAACACAAGTATTTAAAGGAAAAAAGCAATACCTATCAAGGTTTCCAAGTTTGCGTTAGTCTGTTCATAATGGAAAAGCAGTAACTCTCCCACATGATTATCTTATTCACAAAGGTCATGACAAGTCTTCAGATATCAGTGCAGCAAAAACCAGGGATAGAATTGCTTTGTTAGGGAGTCAGGCTTATGGGAGATGTTCAAGATGCTTGAAATTTATTGTTTTTGAGATCAGAACCAGTTAGATGACCCTGTTACCTTGGGTTTATCTCAGTGGCCGGGGGGCGTGGGGGGGTGTCTCTTGACTGTGATATGAGAAGAGCTTAGTCATAGAGAAGCAGGGCAAAGTGACATTTTGCTGCTACACCCTCCAGAACCCATAAGCTCTAGGAGGAAAAATGGCCTGAGGGAAAAACGTGATTGCAGCATGTATTCTTGTCCCCTGGTCTAGTGATGAGTCTTTGCTCCAGTGGTTTTTAAACGTTAACTGCTGTTAGAATCACCTAGGAGTGTTTAAAAACTACTGATGCCAGCATTTTCACTTAAATAAGAATTTAATTGCTCTGAAGTGGAGCCTGAGTATTGATGTTTTTGAAAGTACCCCCAGTAATGTAATGTGCAGTAGAGGTTGAGAACCACTGCTTTTATCAATGCAAAGAACTGGAACTTCTGCTAGTTAACAGTGGTTTTTAAAGGCTAATTTACAGCTTGGTTACGTCATGCTTCTTTTATGGATGTTTGAAATTCTGTGTGCTTTCTCTGAAGGAAAAATGGAGAAGAACTCTCCTATTTCCTGTTACCTCTGCTAGTGCTTGGTCAGTTAAAGGGAGTAACCAATATTGTTTGAAATTCTGCCCAAAACAAAACCAAACCTGGACCTTTTGGAGGTTGGCCTTCTAGAAAGGTTTTTGCCAGTCAGTTTTGATTTGGGGGGGGTTAATGGAGTAGGGGTGATGATCTTGTAGATTTACTACATCCGGATTCAAGCCTGTTCACTGTTTACGTGGCTTTGTACAATGTAAAAGCTTGTTTGAGTAAAATATTGATATAAGTAAATACTAATACTACTTTAAGATAAGATTTGTGTCTCATTTCATTTCATGGATGTTTAAAAGTGAGTTTGGCATCTCTCCAGAAATTAGTCAAGAATATTTCTAGATTTTGGCTTGTGAGTGCTCCAAAATGTATGTGATATAGTGTATTGGTCCCTGAAATGTGAATAGTATTTTATTTTCACTTCACATAGATATTTTAGAAATGACGTCTGATATCTTTGATGACATCTAGCATTTTTGGTCCTTCAGTTCCTCTTAAGAAGTTTATGACCTAATTGTTAAAAGTCCACCAAAGAAGCTATTACTAGCTGCATATTTTAGTTAATATTTTATTGGAATGATACTTCCCTAATTAAGAGGATTACAGATATGTCTGTTTTAGAATGGAAAGGAGATTTTAAAAATTGCACATCAGGCAGAAACTGGGATGCCTCTCCTTGCTTCCCTTCTGTACAGCACCTAGCAGCTGAAAGACTGCCTATTTTTTAACTTGTTTAAAACAACTATGGTGATAATTTGGTTAAATACTGCTAACTTGGATCATGATTCAGGCATACAGCAACTTCCCCACCCCCTTCATACTTTACTGGAGTCTTGGGAAAGGATATTTTTTAAGGTGGGATGTTTAAGCTGAGAGAAACTAAATGATCACATTCATTCTCCCTTGTCTTATGGGAGCAGTTATAAGTGACATTCCTGGTGTCCTTATTTGACTACTACGATCTCTGCTTTCAGTGACCTAGTTTACAACTATGCACTTCACTCTGTGCAGGGATCCTCTTGTACCTTTGCCTCATGCCAGGGACTGTGGGCAAAGCTTGGCCTTTTCTGGCTCCTCATAAATAAAATCCTCTAGAAGCCTTGGCATTGGGCCAGATATGATAGGATTTCAAGCATAACTGACCACAATGTCCAAGGGTCCCCAGTGTTTTCCATGAAGAAGCAGGGGCTTGGTTTATTGTTACGTGCCCATTTCATCTTCCATGAACTTGATTAGGCCTGAGAGTGGCATTATTTCATTCTTTTTTATGGCTGAGCAATAGTCCATTGTATGTATGTACCACATCTTCTTCATCCATTCCTCTGTTGAGGGACATTTAGGTTGCTTCCATGTCTTGGCTATCGTAAACAGTGCTGCTATGAGCATTGGGGTGCTTGTATCTTCGAATTGGAATTTTCTCTGTATATGTGCCCAGGAGTGGGATTGCTCAGTCATACAGTAGTTCTGTTTTTAGTTTTTAAGGAACCTGCATACTGTTCTTCATAGTGGTTTTACCAATTTACATTCCCACCAGCAGTATAGGAGGGTTCCCTTTTCTCCACATCCTCTCCAGCACTTATTGTTTGTAGATTTTTTTTTTTTTTTTTGCGGTACGCGGGCCTTTCACTGTTGTGGCCTCTCCTGTTGTGGAGCACAGGCTCCGGATGCGCAGGCCCAGCGGCCATGGCTCACGGGCCCAGCCGCTCCGCGGCATGTGGGATCCTCCCGGACCGGGGCACGAACCCGCGTCCCCTGCATTGGCAGGTGGACTCTCAACCACTGCGCCACCAGGGAAGCCCTGTTTGTAGATTTTTTTATGATGGCCGTCCTGACTGGTGTGAGGTGATACCTCAATGTAGTTTTAATTTGCATTTCTCTGATAACTGGTGATGTTGAGCATCTTTTCATGTGCTTTTTGGCCATCTGTATGTTGTCTTTGGAGAAATGTCTGTTTAGATTTTCTGCCCATTTTTTGATTGGGTTGTTTTCTTTTGACATAGAGCTGCGTGAGCTGTTTGTATATTTTGGAGATTAATCCTTTGTTGGTCCCTTTGTTTGCAAATCTTTTCTCCCATTCTGTGAGTTGTCTTTTCATTTTGTTTATGGTTTCCTTTGTTGTGCTCAGTACAGTACTGTTAACTACAGTCACCATGCTGTATTTTATATCCCCAGGACTTATTTATTTTATAACTGGAAGTTTTTACCTTTTGACCCCCTTCGCCCATTTTGCCTACTCCTCATCCCCCACCTCTGGCAATCACCAATCTGTTCTATGTATCTATGAGTTCAGCTTTTTTTTTTAGATTCCACCTAAAAGTGATATTATACTTGTCTTTCTCTGAGTTAGTTCACTTAGCATAATATTGTAAGGTCCATTCACGTAGTTGCAAATGGCAGGATTTTCTTTTTTATGATTGATATTCCACCATATATACACATACACACACACACACACACATACACGTACATACATATCACATTTTCTTTATCCATTCATCTGTTGATAGACACTTAGGTTGTTTCCATGTCTCGGTTGTTGTATGTAATGCTGCAGTGAACATAGACATGCATATATCTTTTCAAGAAAGTGATTTAATTTTCTTTGAAAAATACCCAGAAGTGAAATTGCTGGATCATATGATAGTTGTATTCTATTTGAAGACACTCCATACTGTTCACCATAGTGGCTGCACCAATTTACAATTCCATCAACAGTGTACAAGTGTTCCGTTTTCTCTACATCTTTGCTTATACTTGTTATTTCATACCTTTTTGATAATAGCCATTCTAACACTGTGAGGTGATCTCTCTTTGATTTTGATTTGCATTTCCCTGATGAATAATGATGCTGAGCACCTTTTCAAATAACTGTAGACAATCTGTATGTCTTCTCTGGAAAAATGTCTGTTCCCATCCCCTGCCTGTTTTTAGGTCAGATTGCCTTATTTTCCTATTTATTTATGTGAGTTCTTTATATATTTTGGATATTAAATATTTTCTCCCATTTGGTAGGTTGCCATTTTGTTTTGTTGATGGTTTCCTTTGCTGTGCAGAAACTTTTTGATATTGTCCCATTTGTTTATTTTTGCTTTTGTTGCCTTTGCTTTTGGTGTCAAATCCAGAAAATCATAGCCAAGACAGATGTCAGGATGCGTACTGCCTGTTTTCTTCTATGATTTTTGTGGTTTAACGTTTTACATTCAAGTCTTTAATCCATTTTGAGTTAATTTTTGTGTATGGTGTGTAAAATAGTGGTCCAGTTTCATTCTTTTGCAGGTAGCTATCCAGTTTTCCCAACACCATTTAATGAAGAGACTATCCTTTCCCCATTGTATCCTCTTGACTCCTCTGTTGTAAATTAATTGATCATATATGTGTGGGTTTATTTCTGGGCTCTCTATAGGTTTCATTGATCTATGTATCTCCCCCACCCAACACCATACTGTTTTGATTACTGTAGCTCTATATATAGTTTGAAACCAGGATGCATGATGCCTCCAGCTTTGTTCTTCTTTCTCAAAATGGCTTTGGCTACCTGGGGTTTTTGTGCTTCCATACAAATTTTTAAATTGTTTATTCTATTTCTGTGAAAAATACCATTGGAATTTTGATCAGGACTGCATTGAATCTGTAGCTTTCTTTGAGTAGTATGGACATTCTAACTATTAATTATTTCAATCCATGAGCATGGAATATCTTTCCATTTATTTGTGTTTTCAATTTCTTTTATCAGTGTGTGTCTTACAGTTTTCACTGTATAGGGCTTTTACCTCCTTGGTTAAAATGATTATTTATTTATTTATTCTTTTTGATGCAATTGTAAATTATAAAAAGGACTGTTGTCTTAATTTCACTTTCTGTTTGTTTTTAGTGTCTAGAAACACAGCAGTTTTTCTGTATATTGATTTTTGTATCCTGAAACTTTACTGAATTTAATGATGAGCTCTAGCAGTTTTCTGGTAGCATCTTTAGGATTTTCTATGTATAGTATCATGTCATCTACACACAGTGCAGTTTTACTTCTTCCTTTCTGATTTAGATGACTTTTATTTCTTTTTCTTCTCTGATTGCTGTGGTCAGGACTTCCAAAACTATGTTAAATAAAAGTGGTGACAGTGGATATCCTTGTCTTGTTCCTGATCTTAGGGGAAATGCTTTCAGCTTTTCCCCATGGCGTATGATGCTGGCTGTAGGTTTATCATATCTGGCCTTTATTATGTTGAGGTAGGCTCCCTCTGTGCCCACTTTCTGGAGAATTTTTATCATAAATGGGTGTTGAATTTTGTCAGCAGCTTTTTTTGCATCTGTTGAGATGGTCATTTTTTTGTTAACTTTTTACTTTATGTTGGAGTATAGTTGATTAACAATATTGTGTTAGTTTTAGGTATACAGCAAAGTGATTCAGTTATACATATACATGTATCTATTCTTTTCCAAATTCTTTTCTCATTTAGGTTGTTACATAATATCGAGCAGAGTTCCCTGTGCTATACAGTAGGTCCTTGTTGGTTATCCATTTTATTTTATTTTATTTTATTTTTTAACATCTTTATTGGAGTATAATTGCTTTACAGTGGTGTGTTAGTTTCTGCTTTATAACAAAGTGAATCAGTTATACATATACATATGTTCCCATATCTCTTCCCTCTTGCGTCTCCCTCCCTCCTACCCTCCCTATCCCACCCCTCTAGGTGGTCACAAAGCACCGAGCTGATCTCCCTGTGCCATGCGGCTGCTTCCCACTAGCTATCTATTTTACGTTTGGTAGTGTATATATGTCCATGCCACTCTCTCACTTTGTCACAGCTTACCCTTCCCCCTCCCCATATCCTCAAGTCCATTCTCTAGTAGGTCTGTGTCTTTATTCCCGTCTTGCCCCTAGGTTCTTCATGACCTTTTTTTCCTTAGATTCCATATGTATGTGTTAGCATACAGTATTTGTTTTTCTCTTTCTGACTTACTTCACTCTGTATGACAGACTCTTGGTCCATCCACCTCACTACAAAATCTCAATTTCGTTTCTTTTTATGACTGAGTAATATTCCATTGTGTATATGTGCCACATCTTTTTTATCCATTCATCTGTTGATGGACACTTAGGTTGCTTCCATGTCCTGGCTATTGTAAATAGAGCTGCAATGAACATGACTCTTTTTGAATTATGGTTTTCTCAGGGTATATGCCCAGTAGTGGGATTGCTGGGTCATATGGTAGTTCTATTTTTAGATTTTTAAGGAACCTCCATACTGTTCTCCATAGTGGCTGTATCAATTTACATTCCCACCAACAGTGCAAGAGGGTTCCCTTTTCTCCACACCCTCTCCAGCATTTATTGTTTCTAGATTTTTTGATGATGGCCATTCTAACTGGTGTGAGATGATATCTCATTGTAGTTTTGATTTGCATTTCTCTAATGATTAATGATGTTGAGCATTCTTTCATGTGTTTGTTGGCAATCTGTATATCTTCTTTGGAGAAATGTCTATTTAGGTCTTCTGCCCATTTTTGGATTGGGTTGTTTGTCTTTTTGATATTGAGCTGCATGAGCTGCTTGTAAATTTTGGAAATTAATCCTTTGTCAGTTGCTTCATTTGCAAATATTTTCTCCCATTCTGAGGGTTTTCATTTGGTCTTGTTTATGGTTTCCTTTGCTGTGCAAAAGCTTTGAAGTTTCATTAGGTCCCATTTGTTTATTTTTGTTTTTATTTCCATTTCTCTAGGAGGTGGGTCAAAAAGGATCTTGCTGTGATTTATGTCACAGAGTGTTCTGCCTATGTTTTCCTCTAAGAGTTTGATAGTGTCTGGCCTTACATTTAGGTCTTTAATCCATTTTGACTTTATTTTTGTGTATGGTGTTAGGGAGTGTTCTAATTTCATACTTTTACATGTACCTGTCCAGTTTTTCCAGCACCACTTATTGAAGAGGCTGTCTTTTCTCCGCTGTATATTCTTGCCTCCTTTATGGTTATCCATTTTAAATATAGCAGTGTGTACATGTCAATCCCAAGCTCCCTAACTATCCCATCCCCCACCCCTTCCTCCCTGGTAACCATAAGTTCATTCTTTAAGTCTGTGAGTCTGTTTCTGTTTTGTAAATAAGTTCATTTGTATCATTGTTTTCTAGATTCCTCATATAAGCGATATCACATGATATTTGTCTTCCTCTGTCTGACTTACTTCACTCAGTATGACGATCTCTAGGTCCATCCATGTTGCTGCAAATGGCATTATTTCATTCTTTTTAATGGCTGAGTAATATTCCATTGTATATATATACCACATCATCTTTATCCATTCCTCTGTCGATGGACGTTTAGGTTGTTTCCTTGTCTTGGCTATTGTAAACAGTGCTGCAATGAACACTGGGGTGCATGTATCCTTTCAGACCATGTTTTTCTCTGGATATATGCCTAGGAGTGGGATTGCAGAATCATATGGTAGCTCTATTTTTAGTTTTTCAAGGAACCTCCATACTGTTCTCCATAGTGGCTGTACCAATTTACATTCCCACCAACAGTATAGGAGAGTTCTCTTTTCTCCACACCCTCTCCAGCATTTTTTGTTTGTAGATTTTTTGATGATGGCCATTCTAACCAGTGTGAGATGGTATCTCATTGTAGTTTTGATTTGCATTTTTCTTATAATTAGTGATGTTGAACATCTTTTCATTCACCTCTTGGTCATCTGTTTGTCTTCTTTGGAGAAATGTCTATTTAGGTCTTCTGCCCATTTTTTGATTGGATTGTTTGTTTTTATGATATTAAGCCACATGAGCTCTTTGTAAATTTTGGAGATTAATCCCTTGTTGGTTACATTGCTTGCAAATATTTTCTCCCATTCTGCGTGTTGTCTTTTGATTTTGTTTATGGTTTATTTTGCTGTGCAAAAGCTTTTGAGTTTAATTAGGCCCCATTTGTTTTTATTTCCATTACTCTGGGAGACAGATCAAAAAAGATATTGCTGTGATTTATGTCAGAGTGTTCTGCCTATGTTTTCCTCTAAGAGTTTTATAGTATCCAGTCTTACATTTAGGTCTTTAATCCGTTTTGAGTTTATTTTTGTGTATGGTGTTAAAGAGTGTTCTAATGTCATTTTTTTACATGTAGCTGTCCAGTTTTCCCAGCACCATTCATTGAAGAGTATGTCTTTCCTCCATTGTATAGTCTTGCCTACTTTGTCATAGATTAATTGACCATAGGTGCATGGGTTTATTTCTGGGCTTTCTGCCCTGTTCTGTTGATCGATTTCTGTTTTTGTGCCAGTACCATACTGTTTTGATGACTATAGCTTTGTAGTAGAGTCTGAAGTCAGGGAGCCTGATTTCTCCAGCTTTGTTTTTCTTTCTCAGGATTGCTTTGGCTATTTGGGGCCTTTTGTTTCTCCATACAAATAAAAATTTTTTTTGTTCTAGTTCTTTGAAAAATGCCATTGGTAATTTGATAGGGATTGCATTGAATTAGATTGCCTTGGGAAGTGTAGTCGTTTTGACACTATTGATTCTTCCAATCCAAGAACATGGTATATCTTTCCATCTGTTCATGTCATCTTCAGTTTCTTTCATCAGCATGTTACAGTTTTTGGAGTACAGGTCTTTTGCCTCCTTAGGTAGGTTTATTCCTAGGTGTCTTATTCTTTTTGCTGTGATGGTAAATGGGGTTGTTTCTTGAATTTCTGTTTCTGATCTTTCATTGTTAGTGTATAGAAATGCAACAGATTTCTGTGTATTAGTTTTGTATCCTGCAACTTTACCAGATTCATTGATGAGCTCTAGTAGTTTTCTGGTAGTGTCTTTAGGATTTTCTGTGTATAGTATTGTGTCATCTGCACACAGTGACAGTTAGGATTTTCTGTGTATAGTATTGTGTCATCTGCACACAGTGACAGTTTTACTTCTTCTTTTCCAATTTGGATTCCTTTTATTTCTTTCTCTTCTCTGCTGTGGTTAGGACTTCCAAAACTATGTTGAATAAAAGTGGCAAGACTGGACATCCTTGTCCTGTTACTGATCTTAGAGGAAATTGCTTTCAACTTTTTCCCGTTGAATATGATGCTGGCTGTAGATTTGTCATATCTGGCCTTTATTATGTTGAGGTATGTTCCCTCTATGCCCTCTTTCTGGAGGGTTTTTTTTTTTTTAATCATAATTGGGTGTTGAATTTTGTCAGAAGCTTTTTCTGCATCTGTTGAGATGATCATATGGTGTTTTGGGTTTTTAAAAAAATTTTTTTGTTTTGATATGAACATTTTTAAAGTCTTTATTGAATTTGTTACAGTATTGCTTATTTTGTTACAATATTGTTTTTTTTTATGTTTTGGTTTTTTGGCCATGAGGCATGTGGGATCTTAGCTACCTGACCAGGGATCGAACCCACACCCCCTGCATTGGAAGGCGAAGTTTTAACCACTGGACTGCCAGGGAAGTCCCGATCATATGGTTTTTATCCTTCAATTTGTTGATATGGTTTATCACACTGATTGATTTGCGGATATTGAAAAATCCTTGCGTCTCTGGGATAAATCCCACTTGTCGTGGTGTATAATCATTTTAATGTATTGTTGAATTCAGTTTGCTCAAATTTTGTTGAGGATTTTTGCATTTTTTTTATCATTGACATTAGCCTGTAATTTTCTTTTTGTGTGATATCTTTGTCTGGTTTTGCTATCAGGGTGATGGTAGCCTAATAGAATGAGTTCGAAAGCACCCCTTCCTCTGAAATTTTTTGGAATAGTATGAGAAGGGTAGGTATTAACTCTTCTCTACATGTTTGGTAGAATTCACCAGTGAAGCCATCTGGTCCTGAACTTGTGTTTGTAGGGTTTTTGTTTTTTTGTTAAATTACTGATTCAGTTTTGTTAGTGGTAATTTGTTCAGTATTTTCTGTTTCTTCCTGGTGGTTCACTGTTGGGAGATTATTTGTTTCTAGGAATTTGTCCATTTATTGTAGGTTGCCCATTTTTTTGGCATATAGTTGTTTGTAGTAGTCTCTTAGCGATCCTTTGTCTTTCTGTGATGTCCATTGTAACATCTCCTTTTTCATTTCTGATTTTATTGATTTGGGCCCTCTCTCTTTTTTTTCTCGATGAGTGTGGCTAAAGGTTTATTACTTTTGTTTGCCTTTTCAAAGAACCAGCTCTTAGTTTCATTGATTTTTTTTTTCTATTTTTTTTTAGTCTCTATTTCATTTCTTTCTTTTAAAAATTTTTTTATTTTATGTTGGAGTATAGTTGATAACAATGCTGTGTTAGTTTCAGGTGTACAGCAAAGTGTTTCAGTTATACATATACATGTATCCATTCTTTTTCAAGTTCTTTTCCCATTTAGGTTATTACAGAATATTGAGCAGAGTTCCCTATGCTATACAGTAGGCCCTTAGTTTCAGCTTTTAGTTTCATTGATTTTTTTCTATTGTTTTTTAGTCTCTATTTCATTTTATGCTTTCTTTTCTTCTATCAATTTTGGGTATTCTTTTTCTAGTTCCTTTAGGTGTAAGTTTAGGCTGTTTATTTGAGATTTTTCTTGTTTCCTTAGGTAAGCTTGTATTGCTGTAAACTTCTCTTTTTGAACTGCTTTTGCTGTGTCCCATAGATTTTGGATCGTTTTGTTTTTGTTTTCATTTATCTCCACGTATTTTTCTATTTCCTGTTTGATTTCTTCAGTGATTCATTAGTTGTTTAGTAGCATATTGTTTAGCCTCCGCCTATTTGTGGTTTTTTTGTAGTTTTTTTCTTGTAGTTGTTTTTTTAGTCTCATAGTGTTGTGGTCACAAAAAATCCTTGATATGATTTCAGTTTTCTCAAATTTAGTAAGGTTTGTTCTGTGGCCTAGCATGTGATCTGTCCTGGAGAATGTTCCATGTGTGCATTTGAAAAGAATGTGTAGTCTGCTGCTTTTGGATGGAATCTTCTATCTGTATCTGCTAAGTGTTCCTGATATAATGTGTCATTTGAGGCCAATATTTCCTTAGTGATTTTTTGTCTGGATGATCTGTTCATTGATGTAAGTGGGGGTATTAAAGTCCCCTACTACTATTGCGTTACTGTCAATTTCTCCCCTTATGTCCATTAATATTTGCTTTATGTATTTAAGTGCTCCTATGTTGGGTGTATATATATATATTTTTTTAAATAAATTTATTTATTTTTTGGCTGTGTTGGGTCTTTGTTGCTCTGTGCAGGCTTTTCTTTAGTTGCAGTGAGCAGGGGCTACTCTTCGTTGTGGTGCATGGGCTTCTCATTGTGGTGGCTTCTCTTGTTGCAGTGCGTGGGCTCTAGGCACACGGGCTTCAGTAGTTGCGGTGCGTGGGCTCAGTAGTAGCGGCACACAGGTTGTAGGGCGTGCAGCCTTCACTAGTTGTGGCTCACAGGCTCTAGAGCGCAGGCTTAGTAGTTGTGGCCCATGGGCTTAGTTGCTCTGCAGCATGTGGGATCTTCCTAGACCAGGGCTTGAATCCGTGTTGCCTGCATTGGCAGGCGGATTCTTTTTTTTTTTTTTTTTTGTGGTACCTGGGCCTCCCACTGCTGTGGCCTCTCCTGCTGCGGAGCACAGGCTCTGGACACACAGGCTCAGCGGCCATGGCTCACGGGCCCAGCCGCTCCACGGCATGTGGGATCCTCCCAGACCGGGGCACGAACCCGCATCCCCTGCATCGGCAGGCGGACTCCCAACCACTGCGCCACCAGGGAAGCCCGGCAGGCGGATTCTTAACTACTGCGCCACCAGGGAAGTTGTGGGTGTATATATATTTACAATTGTTATATCTTCTTGAATTGATCCCTTGATCACATGTAAAGTCCTTCTTTGTCTCTTGTAGAAGTCTGTTTTAAAGTCTATTTTTTCTGATATAGATATTGTTATTCAGGCTTTTTTTGATTTCCATTTGCATAGAACACCTTTTTCTATCCCCTCACTTACAGTCTTCGTGTGTCTTTAAGATAAGAAGTGAATCTTTTGTAGGCAGCATATACAGGTCTTGTTTTTGTATCCATTTAGCCACTCTGTGTCTTTTGATTGGGGCATTTAGTCAATTTACATTTATGATGATTATTGATTATGTTCTTATTGCTATTTTGTTCATTGTTTTGGGGTTGTTTTTGTAGGTCTTTATTTTTCTTTCTTCTTTTGTTCTCTTGTGATTTGATGACTGTCTTTAGTGTTAGATTTTAATTCCTTTCTCTGTTTTGTGTATCTTTTATAGATTTTTTTGGTTTGTGGTTACCATGAGGTAGGGGTGTGTGTGTGTGTATGTGAGAGAGAGAGAGAGAGAGAGAGAGTATGTATATGTGTACGATTGTTTTAAGTTGCTTATCTCTTAATTTGAAATGTGTTTTAACAACCATGCATTTATACTCTCACAGTTATTGTTTTTGATGTCATTATTTTACATCTAATTATTTTGTGCATCCCTTAACTGCTCATTGTGGATATAGATGATTTTACTTTTGTAATGTAACCTTCCTAGTAGCTTTGTATGTCGATGATTTACTACCTTTACTGTATATTTGGCTTTACTGATGAGCCTTTTCCTTTCATAAGTTCCAAGTTTTTAGTTGTGGTCATTTCTTTTTGCTTAGAGAAGTTCCTTTAATATTTCTTGTAGTGCTGGTGTGGTGGTGCTGAACTCTTTTA
This sequence comes from Delphinapterus leucas, assembly GCF_059928025.1. Taxonomy (NCBI): domain Eukaryota; kingdom Metazoa; phylum Chordata; class Mammalia; order Artiodactyla; family Monodontidae; genus Delphinapterus; species Delphinapterus leucas. Next base: position 48,661,611 of record NC_143140.1, read on the forward strand.
GCTTTTGCTTGTCTATAAAACTTTTGATTTATCCATCAAATCTGAACAAGAGCCTTGCTGGGTATTCTTGGTTGTAGGCTTTTCCCTTTCGTCACTTTAAATATATCATGCCACTCCCTTCTGGCCTGCAGAGTTTTTGCTGAAAAGCCACCTGATAGCGTTATGGGAGTTCCCGGTATTAACTTCTTGCTTTTCCCTTTCTGCTTTTAATATTCTCTCTTTATCTTTAATTTTTGCCGTTTTTAATTGCAGTGTGTCTTGGTGTGGTTCTCTTTGGGTTAATTCTGTTTGGGACTCTCTGTGCTTCCCAGACTTGAATGTCTTTTTCCTTTCCCAGGTTAGGCAAGTTTTCAGCTGTTGTGTCTTCATATTTTTTCTCAGCTTCTTTCTCTCTCTGTTCTCCCTCTGGAATCTCCCTATAATGTGAATATTAGTGCCACGTAATGTTGTCCCAGAGGTCTCTTAAACTGTTCTCATTTCTTTTAATTATTTTTTCTTTTTTCTGTTCAGCATCAGTGATTTCCACTACTCTGTCAGCTAGCTGATTCATTCCTCTGTGTCATTTGATCTACTGTTGATTCCTACTGGTGTTTTTCATTTTAGTTATTGTATTCTTCATCTCTGGTAGGTAGTTCTTTATATTTTCTAACTCTTTGTTGTAAACTTTTAACTTCTTGCTCTGTGCATCCATTCTTCTCCCAAGTTCTTTGATCATCTTTATGATTATTACCCTGAATTCTTTCTTGGATAGACTGCCTGTATCCACTTCACTTAGTTCTTCTTCTGGAGTTTATCTTGTTCCTTCGTTTGAAATATGTTCCTCTATCACCTCATTTTCCCTAACTTAAATTTCTATGTGTCTGGTAGGTTGGTTTCATTTCCTGACCTTGGAGAAGTGGCCTTTTGCAGATGTCCTGTGTATCCCAGCAGTGTACTCCCCTCTCATCACCAGATCTGTATGCTCTAGGGATGCCTCCTCTGTTGGCTGTGTGGCTCCTTCTGTTGTGGCAGGCTGACTGGTGTGAGCAGTCTAGTAGGCTTGGTTGGCCCCTGGTCCAGTTGGTTGCCAGGCCCTGCCTTGTGCACAGGCTACTGCCTGCTAGTTGCCAGGGTTGGGTCATGAGGTGGCTGGCTGTGGAACCCCAGGGGGCCCTGGGGCTAGTGCTGTCTCAGGGGTACAGCAGAGTCAGGGTCCAGGAGACCCCAGGCAGGGCTGGTGCCTGCCCACTAGTGGGTGAAGCCTGGTCCTGGGGCTAGTGCTGGCCTACTAGACTAACTGCTCCTTTTAAATATTCAGTTCCCACCTGGGGTCTTACATTGCTAAGCCTTCCTGGAGTTCTCTAACAGTGATCAATTCTGGCATTCTCTTTTTTATTTTGGGGTTTATCTGATGGAGGAGGAAGAGGCAAAAAATCTATATCATCTTGAAACCAATGTCAATTATCTGTCTTTACTAATAGACTGTGATATACATGAGGACAGGGGATTACCTTGGTTTCTCTGGATGAGCAAAATGCGGGGCATATCTTAAATGCTCATTAAATATTTACTGAATGACTAATACTTTGTGTAACTATTTTGCATTCGCCACATTCCCATTCATAAAGCCTCTATTAGGGCAGGTGGCATTATCCTCAGTTTTCAAAGAATATGACTATTTTTAAACTTCTTAGTAATCTGTGACCAAATTAGTTGCTTTTCCAAAGGGCTGCATTACCATGAACAATCATATGAAACCCCAGGGCACAGGGTTTCCTTACTCTTAACCTATTATTTACCCCCAACCTCCCTGTCCTTCCCTCCAACAAGAAGTCAGTAAGAGACTCCCAGGCACTAAGATGGTATTTTGATTTGTTTCCCTGGTCACATTTTCTCCCCACATATATACGGAAACCTGATTTTACAAATCTGAAAGTTCCTCTACAAGATATTTTTCTTTGTAAGCCACTCTTGGAGCTGGCCAAAGTGACAAAACAGAGTTATGAGGGTGAGGAAATGAGACAGATGCTGTGGGTTTAGTGCTGTATCTTATGACTTCCTCCTCAGATCCCAAATGCTAGAAACAATCCATGACTATTTTCTTATATAAAGCTACTTACTAAGCAGAACTCCAGAGCATTAATGGTATCAGAATTCATTCACTTTTATAAAACCAAAAATGTTTAAAGGTAACATGTCTCCTCACATCAGGGGAGAGATGGGTATTTAGGGGGGTGACAATGAGTAGAGTGCAATTGGCAGACTGTCCTCCCAAGAGGTGCAGGTCTCGTTGAGAGAGATCAGGACATATCCAGCCTGAAAATAGCTGCTTGCGCGCTGCTGCCTTCCCTTCTTTTCCCCCTTTTCTTGGCAGAGTGCTAGCAATGTCATTTATAGCAGGTTTATTTTTACTTTATAAAATCAAATGTGTATTTTAAGAAATACCATTCTCAAGCTGAGAAATCAATTTAAATCTTATCTGATAGGTGTTTAAGGAATATCCATGTGCTCAGCTATTTTTTAAAAATAAATTTATTATTTTTGGCTATGTTGGGTCTTTGTTGCTGCGCGCGGGTTTTCTCTAGTTGCGGCGAGCAGGGGCTAATCTTCGTCGTGGTGCGTGGGCTTCTCATTGTGGTGGCTTCTCTTGTTGCTGAGCACGGGCTCTAGGCTCATGGGCTTCAGAAGCTGTGGCTCGCGGGCTCTACAGCACAGGCTCAGTAGTTGTGGCGCATAGGCTCAGTTGCTCCGTGGCATGTGGGATCGTCCTGGACCAGGGCTCGAACCCGTGTCCCCTGCATTGGCAGGCAGATTCTTAAACACTGCGCCACCAGGGAAGCCCCCTGTGCTTCAGCTATTATGAAAACAACGGCGAGTAGATGGAAAGGTGAAGATTATTCAGCAACGAGATTCTACTAGTATAAAATACAGCTCTGGAAGGGCAGCATTCTTGATGGCAGGGAACGTGCTTCTTCTGAGACTAGTGAGGGCATGTCCTGTGACAATTGGCAGGGCTGAATACAGTCTACAAACTCTCCAGCCCTCACAGGACTACCTCCTCTAAGAATTCTTTATAACTGCTCTTCTGTTCACATTTTAATGTTTTTCCCCAATGTTTTGGCCTTCTTCACAGACACTATTAGAAAATTGAAGTTCATGTAGAATTAGTATCACATGGCTCAGCATTTGCCTTTTTTCCACTGTTGACTGGGACCTCTGTGGGAGTGAAGAGGGGAGCTAGAGTTGTAAGTAGTTTTTGTTAATACTTCACACCTAGGGAAAAACGTTGGTGGGAAGTGGTCAGAATGAGAGAAAATGATGTTTTAACCTTAAGGGAATGTTTAATCAGATTATTTCTTTAGCATTACTCAGAAAATGAACTTTTTTTTTTTTTCTGGTCTGGGTGAAACACAAAACTTTATTAATAGCTGTTCTAAAAGGGAGGGGAAATAATTATGAAAGTATACTGAAGCTTCTTATAAAATATTTTTTGGTAAAATAGGTCCATGTTTCAGCACCCTCACTGGTGACAGTTACTGAAACAGCAGATGCATCTCATTAAAAGGCATTAGGCTACAGACTCTGAGGACAGAGTTAGAAGGGAGGCATTTCCGTGCACAAAAGGGAACCAGAGATATGCTAAGTGCTTAAAACTAGTTTTGAGCTTGTTTTGGGCACTAGTATTGAATAACCATTTGCTAGTTTGGCTATGTCCAATTATAAAGAGGTTAAGAATGATTATTCTGTTGAGAATATTGTGTCTAGCTACATTGATGAGAAAGATAATATAAGTGGAAGTCCTGATAACACAGAACTTAGAAAAGGGAAAGTAATAGATAAGTTCATCAATGGCCACCCATGCAAGGGTAAGAAAATCCTAATTCTAAGGACTAGCTCTAGACTCCCAAACAAAAAAAGATCCACAGAAGTGCCGATTTATGGTGTCTCCACAGGGCTTAGGAGAAATAATGTGCAGCCATGATTTATATCTCTTTGATTACATATTTACCATATAATTTTCAGAAAACAAATCCCAATATTTGGAAGTACTGAATTCGGCAGTACCTAGACCTACTTCTGGTGCATAACCAGATGAGCTTTCTATCTTAAAGTTAATTTTTTTCTATTGAAAATATTGGCATTAAATTTTTTTAAAATATAAATATTTATTTTTGGCTGCGTTGGGTCTTCATTGCTGTGTGCAGGCTTTCTCTAGTTGCTGTGTGTGGGCTTCTCATTGTGGTGGCTTCTCTTGTTGCGGAGCACAGGCTCTAGGTGCATGGGCTTCAGTAGTTGTGGCACGCAGGTTTAGTTGCTCCGTAGCATGTGGGATCTTCCCGGACGAGGGCTCGAACCTGTGTCTCCTGCTTTGGCAGGCAGATTCTTAACTACTGTGCCACCAGGGAAGTCCTGGCATTAAGTTTTTAAAAAGTACTAAGAAAATTTTTGCTTTCCCGTTGGAAAGTCTTGGCTTCAAAATTAAGTATTATCTAAATGAATATGAACATGGATGAGAGCTAAACGTTTCCTAGACTACTTGCTCCCGTTTAAAAAAAAATCTTAAAGTTTTGGTTAGGGAATTGCAACATCAATTAGTATATAACGAGTTAAATTTACCTCATTAAAATTCAGAGAGGGTAGGGAGGATGTAACTAATGTAGGCTTATAAAACAGAAGATCATGCTATTTATAGCAAGATAAAACCACACTGCTGTATTTCGTAGTTTATTCAGTTTTAATATGGTTTCCATTATTAACTTTTAAAACAATGATTTCCAGTTTAGAAAACAATGCACTGACCACATAATTCCTTTTTTATTTTATACAGTTATACAAATATTCTAAATACACATTTTGTGTTCAAGATGATGGCAAATAAGATTAACTGTACAGTACATAAGGAAAGAAAATATTTTAAGCATATTTAGAAGCAATAGAAATGTCTATACAAAACAAGCAAAAATGGAATAAAATTTTTTATTTTTAAAGTATTGCAACAGGCCCACAGGTTTGTAACAAAAAAGTCTTTGCACAGTTCCTCACAATGCCCCATTAATAGCTAAAGCAAGACAGCGGTTTTAGAAAATAATGTTTCAAAATGCTACACATGGTACTATTGTTTGCACAGTTTGATCAAAATAACAGCTCTACTCTGAGTCAAGCAAAACCTAGAGGAAATATACCAAACAACTTGAAAATCATTTGTATAAAATTCATTGCACATTATTTTACTTAGTTTGAAAAGTAAAAAAGTGTATTTACAAAATATTTCGCAGTCAAAATTATGAAGTGAATGGATATAACACGTCTTGATACAGACAGGTCAAGGAAAACACGAATGTTTTTTTAAAGAGGTTTTCAGTGCTCCTTCCACAGGGAAGTAAACATGATCTACTCAAATGGATTTACAAGATGTTATGCATACCGTAGCAAATTCGACACCTGCATTATAAAACAATGTTGAAAAGGCAAAAGGATGAGGGGTTTGTACACTGTAAGAAGTGAGCTATTCAGAGATCAACAAGTACAATTTTTAACTCAGCATAAAAGTCTTCATAGTCTTCAGATAACAGACAGACAATGAACATACTTGACTCGATGAAAGGTGAAAAAGCACCATGCACAACAGTTTAGTGGTAAACACTGAAAAAAATAGCACCTGGAATTCTGTGATATTGACAATTTAAAACTGGTCTAGTAATTGCCGGAGATATGGTGCCTTGGATAATTCTCTGTTTACTCGGGAGAGTTTGTAAAGTACTGGGCAGTTCAGAGAAACACACGGGATATGTCGATCAAGGCAACCTGTACAGTTCTTGCATATCTGAAAGTACAAGAGGAGTACATCAAATGATAGGAAAGTTTCTATCTAGATGTATAAACAACAAACTTTTATAATCCCTCCTTTATGACCCACCACAGATTACAGGCAGACATATGGCACATATTACAGAAAGTTTCATTAATTTTCATCTCTTTGAAGCATAGCCAACCCTAAGTTGACACATTTCTAAAGGATATTATTTCACAAACCACAGAGCACAAAATTCCCTAAGGATTCATTTCATCCCAAAGATCAACTTTCATTTATGGTAGAATCCTATTATATTAACATACACATAATAGGCTACCCAATTACCATTCAAAGACTGTCTCTTAAATGCGCTTATGTACACTATTTTTTCAAGTTACTCATATTAAACATTTTGTATGCCAATCATAAAAATGTTACCCACTTTCTTATTTCAGAAGAGAAAATGCCAGTATGGGAAAAAAAATCAAAGCATGTGAATTTGAAAGTAGTAGTGCAGACCAGTAGTTTCAACCCTGGCTACATACATGAGCCTAAAAATAGACTAATGCCTCAGCCCCATCCCAGACCAATGAATCAGGATCTCTGGGCATAAGAGCCTAAGAATCTGTATATTTTAGGGTTCTCAGGTGATTCTAATGTATAATGAGATCTGATCTAAAGGAAAATAATAAATCATAAGGCAATTTTTAAAGAGAAGCATTGTAATATCTTACCCAGTGATCAGATTTTAATATGTAAAGTCTGAAGTTATACATACAGTTTAAAAAATTGATAAAACATGAAAAACGTTAAAGGCTACTAGTGAGGGCCCCAAGGGTCAAGAAAATATATGCTGATTTTTTATGTGAATAGCGTATCCAAGTGATTAAAAAAAGGGATAGCAAATAGCAGCTACCATACTAATCTTTTACGAGAGAAATCAGATCTGCTCTACTTAATTCTCTGATCTGTATCTAACAGCTTCTGTTTTAGAGGTCTCACAGGGCAAAAGATTTTTGTTCTTTGCGCCAGTATCTTCCAGTCAATTGAAAGGCCCATTTTTCTGAGCACTCTGGTTACTGTACCAGTATTATGATACTGCCACAAGCAAACTACTGAGAGCCCTGTGCTTCAGCATGCTCTCTTGAAGAGTAAGTGTGCTGCTGTTCTACTTTGAAGACTTTCACTAATTAGATCTCTGCCAAGAGATTCAAACCTACTCCCAAATACGGAATGTCTGCACTGCAGCTCTATGTACTGCAGCTACGTTCAGGTGCCAGGACAAACTGATAAATATTTATGCACTTGCTGTGCTTGCCTGATAAATAAACCAGGATGGAATTACTTGCCTCACTAAATTTAACTCCATGTTTAGTTTCAAGATCCTTTACTGGTGATTTAAACCCCGAGCAGCTTACGTTTAAAACTTTAAACACCACAACCTGGAAACTTACATTTTAGCAAACGTAAAACAAAAATGCTTTAATATTTATTGATTCTTTTTGCTATCCTTTGGCTTACTTTCTTGTTTTTTAAAAAATTTTCAGTCAGATGCTTAAGTTCATTTTTTAATGTTTATTATTAAAAGTGTTTGAATTTTCTTTGAGATCTGCTATGGTTGTCTAGAATTTATATGTGTTGTTTGTTTAACAGGGAGTGTTAAAATTTCCAAGTAGAAGGATCATTTTGTTTTCTGAGTTTATAATTAACTTACTAGCTTTATAGAATTGTATTGATAAAATGCTTGTAATATTTCAACTTTCTGAAGTTTATTAAGGTTTTCTTTATAGACTAAAATATGTTCAATTTTTTAACATTCCATAAACACTTGAAAAGAAGGTGTAGTCTCTAATGTTGGATAAGGTCTATCTTAAAATGTTGTGTAGATCTTTAATAATTGTACTGATTTCTGATCACTTGACTGGTCTTGGGCTGAGAGGTGTATCAAATCTATTACTAATGTTTCTGACAATTTCTCATTTTATCTCCTGTAATTTCTGCTTTATGAAAATTCCTACAGATTATTTAGTGCACAGGAGACACACATTTTAATCCTCTTAGGAAAAAAACAATCCTAAAGTTAAAATATCTCTTTAAAGATGATGAACCATCCTTATTTTAAACAGCGTTACTTTTAAAACTGCATTTTTATAAGAAATAAGACCTAATATTGAAGGAAGGTTGTGGTTAAATTGATGGCACCAACTAGCATAGTGCATGTTGCTGGGGACAGAAGACAGTAAGGTCCAGGGAAGAGGCCACTCACAGCCTCTGACGTCAGTGGAGCTCTGGAGGTCCTGCCCATGTTTGCACCTTGTACTAGACGCCAACTAGGGAATTTTCTATGAGGGCTGGTTGCTGCCATTGGGGTAGTAACCTAAAAAAAACAGAAGCTGGGGTCACCCAGTGACTAGTGGTTGTACTAACCAGAACCACTAGTACAAAGTGGTACAAAAACTGGGACAGAGTGGCTGCAAATTGGTTGGCAATCACTCCAGTGACCTACTGCTGCTTTAACTGTGCATTCAGCAAGAAGCTGTTTCTTCATTTAATACATGTGTACGACCCACCATGGGCTGGACTCCGTGCTAGGCACAGCCAACTCAGCAAGGGAAAGGCAGGGCCTCTGCCCTCACTGGGCTCACTTTCTCTTCGGTGGGGAAGCTCAAGCTAGTGTTGAGAATGGACAGGATGGCGGGGGATCAGGATAGGAGGCTGTTGCAGGAGTCTGGGGAGAGATAATGGTGATTGGACTAGGATGGTAACAGAGAAAGTGAGCGTACTTAACTATTTAGGAGAGGGAAAAGCCACTTTATCATTTCAGTAAGCTAGGCTTCTGTGGTTGCATCAAAATAATCATACCTTGAGATCTTACTGTCCTTAATGAAATCTGTTTAATGCATTCTGGATGACTGGCTATACACTATACAACAAGAGTTTTCTGCCAGTGCAGAATAGCAGCTAGAATGGTGCAGAGGAAACAGTGTCTACTTTACCAGTCCTTAATCATCCTTCTATTCTAAGAGCCTAGTCTCTCGAGATGGTTTCTCTCCCTTTTCAACTGTGTGGCAGCTAGGTTGTCCTCCTAGGAGGTTGTGGATACTCTGACTTGGTTCAAAAGCCTTTTTACCTTGAGGGGCATGGTGTAGAACCTGGCCTTTACATAGGTGGTTGGATTACATTAGGCATATGAACAGACAAGCTGCCAGGAGTGGTCGTTTAGGAGAATTCACAATGATAGAGCTAGATAGGACCTAGGAAAGAGCATCAACCCACATTCTGAGAAAACTGGGGCCAGAGGACATGGCCAGTACTATGAAGTCCAGACTGGAATCCTGATGTTCTTACTATCAGCTTGATTCATTTTCCAATATATCACACTGCCTTTCAATTATTTGGTTGGTTTTAAAACACTCCAATAACCTAATATATTGGTCTTCTAAAGACAAAACAAACTCCACCTCAAAATTGTTATTCTCTCGCCTGAAAGCTAAAATTGTAACTTGAAACATGATGCTATAAGAAGATATAATCAGTCCTTTAAGAAATATACTACTTTAAAAAAATGTGCTATAATATTTTTTCCTTTAGATTTAATTTTCTAACATATTTCAAGAGATTTCTATTGTTTATTTCTGCTGGAATTCCACATTTGAAAAATTATCTCTGCATTTTATGTCTGTATCCCATCTCGGCTGCTTATTACCAGTGGAACATGGGGCAAATTACTTAATCCCTCTGTGTCAGTTTACTCATCTGTAAGAGGGCCTAGAACAGCCAGCCTCTGGCAGATAGGAAGATTAAATCATGTTAACTGTTAATTTTCTATCTTGACTCTCAGAATTGCAAACCTTCCAAGTTTACTAGCAATTCTCTAGGAAAACCAGATTTTTATGAGAATGTAAGTAGATATGGTAGACAAAGCAATTAGTACTTTTCTTTCTTTTTTAGAAATACTATTATAAAAGAAATTGGGTGGCTCGACATTGTAGTTCTATGGTTCTAATAAACATAATACACTATTCTATAAAAACAAAAACTAAATTATAAAACAAATTTAGCCATTTTTAATAGTTTAGTTCAATTATGATATTTTTAGGAAGTTTATTAACTTAGAATCCTTATTCCACTTTCACACCAGAGTTTCACACCTTACACTACACCTCCCTCAAGAGTTGACTACATTTCCCTGAAGAATCAGATTGCTTGGGATTCTGGGTCTTTTGAACAAGGTTGTACCTTTACAAGTTGCTCCTGCTGACGTTCCAACTCTCGAATTTCTTGGTTGAGGATGACTGCAACATGCTGAGGTTGGCTGCGACAGTTACTACAGATGCCGTGCTGAGTCAGGTCATCACACACAGGGCAGTGTAAGGTAGTAAAATATTGTGAGATAGTGCCTTTCCGCCCTTCAGGTTCACTTCGAGAGGAGCTGGTGGCTTTCTGGATCTATAAAAACAACAGTTCAGAAAAACATCAATTCAGAAATAAGTCTGAGCCAGCTTCATAGCAGAGTGGCTATTCTCATGCTAATTACAGGTTTACTAAGGCATTATTTCATTTGTTCAACAAATACTGAATAGCTACTATATGTCAGGCACTGGTCTAGACAATGGGGCTATAGAAAAGAACAAAGTCGTTCCTTTACACTTTAATATCATCAGATAATATTGTTTTGTTTTCGTTTTTTGGGAAAAAAAAAGTCTCAAGAGGCACAAACTTCCAGTTATAAAATAAGTAAGTCATTGGGATATAATATACAGAATAGGAAATATAGTCAATAATATTATAATAAATTTAAATGGTAACAGATAACTAGACTTTATCATGGTGATCATCTCATAATGTATATAAATGTCAAACCACTATGTCGTACACTTGAAACTAATACCAGATTGTATGTCAATTATACTTCAATAAAAAAGAAAAACAGTCTCCTGTCACTTTTTTTTTTTTTTTTTAATTTATTTATTTTTGGCTGCGTTGGGTCTTTGTTGCTGCGCACGGGCTTTCTCTAGTTGTGGTGAGCGGGGGCTACTCTTCGTTGCAGTGCGTGGGCTTCTTACTGCGGTGGCTTCTCTTGTTGTGGAGCACAGGCTCTAGGTGCTTAGGTTTCAGTAGTTCTGGTGCATGGGCTTGGTTGCTCCGCAGCGTGTGGGATCTTCCCGGACCTGGGATCAAACCCATGTCCCGTGCATTGGCAGGCGGATTCTCAACCACTGCGCCACCAGGGAAATCCCTGTCACTCAGTTTTCTGGTTGAGACATGTAGATGTATGAGATCATATGGGGCAGTGGAGATCACAGAGGACAGAGGAAGAAATCCAGGTTAAGAGTAGATACTGTTTAAGGCTGCGCAATTTGGGCCATGGCAGCAAGGTAAGTGGAAGGTTAAAAATAACTTGTTAGGCAGTAAGGTGCAAAATTCAAGCAAAAGTAAACCTGGAACATTTCAAATGAAATTAGATACATGTTACCTAATCATTCCTCATTTGAAGTAATACTGGTTTCAGAGATGTCTTCTGATACTCTTTTTCACACTGAAGTAACATCATCTTACAATCATACCCTTGGTGTACTCCCTTGCTGTCTTATAAGTCACTCTGCATAAAAGTTATTAGGTCAGCCTTTTATAAATGCCATTGTTTTAACATTCTTGCTGGTGATGAAATGAAAAATAGTAATAGCTTTGTGGCATAGAGCCAGGACACAGCATTACAGATGTTGGCCAGCACAGATTCTCTGAAGCACAGCTTCAACCTCAGTTTCCCAGCTTATTCTTTTCCTTGAGGCCTTAAGTGCTCACTGAGAAAGTAAAAATAATTTAATTATCAACTTTTATCAGTTTTCCTGCATACCCTCAGCCTTTCATAGTCTGAGCAAATGACAGCAGATCTAATTCTAAACATCAGATAACAACTGCTACTCTCCTAGAGTAATGTATCCCAGATTATTACAGAACCACAAATCGTTCCTTCAGGCTTCTAATGGGTAAACTAAGAAAAAAAGAGTTCAAGCAAAACTCCCTTTGGTAAGATTCCACATTACATGTTTTACTTTAGTAAAGTGCTATTTTAACATTATTTCCTTAGTCTGGTTTCTGCAGGACTATGTCTAGCTACTACATCCTATACATTTCTTAAACACCCATTTTGAAGGGATTTTCTGCTCTCCTTTGTTCAATTTTTTTTTTTTGCAGTATGCAGGCCTCTCACTGTTGTGGCCTCTCCTGTTGCGGAGCACAGGCTCCGGGCACGCAGGCTGAGCGGCCATAGCTCACGGGCCCAGCCGCTCCGCAGCATGTGGGATCTTCCCGGACTGGGGCACAAACCCACATCCCCTGCATCGGCAGGTGGACTCTCAACCACTGCGCCACCAGGGAAGCCCCTCCTTTGTTTAATTTTTATTAGCTGCTTTGAGTTATAGTTAAGTGTTTACCATTGATGTAGTTTTGGATTTAATCTTCTATAATTTGGCCAATCTGACAAGCTGGGGAGGTGTTTGTAGAAAACTAAACCAGAAAAATGTAGCACCTTTGTTGGTATAGGATAATAAAGCATTTGCTTTGCTCTGATAGCATGTAAATAAAATCTTTAGTTCTACTGAAAATTGTAAGTGAATTCTCTCTTTAGAGTCATAGCACAGGTACTATTTAGTAGGCTTACCCTTGGTAATTCATGATACCAGTTGAAGACATCAATACCAATAAGTGAGAAGATTCTTGCCAGGGGTGGAAGGATTTGCTTGGTGATATAGTAAGTGGCATTCAGTCTCAGAGTCGGGTCCTGCAGGACTTCCACTGGGCGCCTTACCAGCTGGATAAGTGGTACTCCAGGGGTCCCATAAATGATGACATATGGCACTCGTTCCCCAACTCGAGGCTCAGAGCGCCGATCATAAGTAAGCATTTTCCTATTTAAATCCAAATAAAATAGTCACTCAAAGACTGTCATGGAAGGCATCTTTCCAGAAAATTAAATGAGAATTAAACAATAATGAAACCATGAGAAATCAACAAGGGGAACCTTCAAGTAACTTTTTTGACAACTGTATACACTTCACTTAGTTGGCACCAAGTGGATATGCTGTGAGAGTTTAATAAAACTTACTTTGTAAATCACTGTTACATGGAGAACAATATGAATTGGCAGATATCAACTACCTTAAATTGTTTTCTATCCCCTAAGAATTAACTATTGTAAATCTAATAATGGAAGATAAAATTTAGCTGATTAGATGATCTGATTGTAGAATGATACCATCTCAGTGCTTTGGTAAATGAAAATTAAGGACCACCTAGTGATTCTGATATGGGAAAAACAATCAATTCCAGCTCTGTATCAGATTACAATTTCACTAAATTTAGTTTCTGCAGGGAAGACCAGAGAGGAGCTCTTTCTTCTTCTTTAGAACTTGCAACGTATGGGGGTCACCCACTCACTTTAGTAAGGCTTCACATGGGCAGGGGAATAGACAATTGTGTATCTGTGCCTGCAGACTGGGTGTCTTTTAATCTACTCCAAACCATTCCAAATCCCAGGACTACACTTACTAGGTATTGGGGGTTGTGCTGTTGTGCACATCATTACCTTGTAAGTTCCAGGGCTGGCACACACGCGCCAGGTTTGTAAGAGGCACTTCCTCTGTATTCCTTTGCAAAGATAAAATCTTGTATGCTGGCCTTTCCTTCCAGAAGCTTCATACATTGTCGTTGAACATACTGTTTAATTAAACTTATATCTCTTGTTTCAAATAGCAGCTTCAGAGAACGCTCAAGTATCTTTAAAAAAAAATGGATATGCTCATAAGGATAAAATATCCCCCAATATATTTCATCATTGCTGTTATACTTCCAATTACGTTAATTACTGAAACTTGCTGATCTGTCTGAACAATCTGCTATTTACAATGACTAGATAATAAAAATTATTGAAACTGGAAAATATTTTGGAGACTTTATTTAACTTGTGATTTCTAAAAATAGAGTATTATGTAGTTTGAGGAAAATCATATCGGGATGACATGCAGATGAAACATTTGCTGTGTGTGATGAGCAACACGAAACATTTAAGTTGTCTTAAATAGCCAAGAACACTCCAGGCACAAAAAGCCAGACATCATTTCATGTATTAACTCTATTATAGAAAGGGCTGGATTCAGGTGGACAGAGAGAAGTTTAAACATAACCAAGCAGTGAAATAAAGTTAAACATCACCAAGCAGTGAAATAAAGTCAGTCTTTTTGCCTTTTTATAGTGTCAGTAAATATATACTAACTGTGATAGAATTTTCTGTGCTGGAGTATTTCTACTAGAAAATGACTGACATGCAGTAGATTTATGCAGTGGAATGAATTTAAATTAGTTCCAGGTGAAAGCTCTGTATCTTATTCTGAGTACTGGAATCCATACATATTTATAGAAGAAGTTGCTAACTTAGCCAAGGCACCATTCTTCCCTCAGAGGAAGAATGCACTGGATATCATTTCCAGAAACTAGTATTAAAAAAAAAAAAATCTCAAATTTACATAATATTATATGTGACATAATAGGTTGCTATCAATCTATTATGCTTTTAATGCTCTCGTAAAAGTCAGTGTATAGAGTGCTATTCCATTTATACCATTTATTTTTGGTTTGTTATAGAAGGAATCTGGGCCTGAATAAAGAAAAAATAAATATGAGATACTATGGTTGAGAAATTTAGGTAATTTATATTACCACTGTTCAGAAATCTCCCTAACTTGTATTTGGTAACCCAAGTAAACAGAATTTCAGTTAATCTAGGATGGATTACATTACTTATGAAATTTCTCTGTTCAGTTTCCCTTCTTTATCCTGCTCCATAGCTTTTGGGTGTTGCCATATATCATCTCTAGGTGATTAGGCAGGAAATTTTTATCAAGTTCAAGTGTTGTTTTTTAGCAATTGTGATAAAAGGTAAGGTGTGGGAGAAGTCAGAAACTAAGGCCTTAAATAAGTTGTTTTCATTAGAAATGAAGTTCTCAAAAAATCATACAGTTCCTCTTATAGTTATACATAGTCATATAGGCTATATAGTTCCTCCACCTAGATATGTGCTTAAGGATTTGTACCGGATTCTTTAGCCACTTAATTTCTTTTTTAAAATTATTATTATTATTATTTGGCTGCATTGGGTCTTCGTTGCTGCGCGTGGGCTTTTCTCTAGTTGCAGCGAACGGGGGCTACTCTTCGTTGTGTGCGAGCTTCTCATTGCAGTGGCTTCTCTTGTTGCGGAGCATGGGCTCTAGGTGCATGGGCTAAAGCAGTTGCAGCACGCAGGCTTGGGAGTTGCGGCATGCGGGGTCCTAGAGCATGCAGGCTCAGTAGTTGTGGCACATGGGCTCTAGGGAGCATGGGCTTCAGTCGTTGTGGCATGTGGGCTCAGTAGTTGTGGCTCTCAGGCTCTAGAACGCAGGCTCAGTAGTTGTGGCGCATGGGCTTAGTTGCTCCGCGGCATGTGGGATCTTCCCAGACCAGGGATCGAATCGTGTCCCCTGCATTGGCAGGCGGATTCTTAACCACTGTGCCAGCAGGGAAGTCCTAGCCACTTATTTCTTAAAGATGACAACAAGATAGATAAAACTTACCTTAGAAACAGCAGGGCAGGAATCTCTTCTGACTGTTTCTATTCCTTTTGCATCAAATACTGGGTCCTTTTGATCCAATGTTTCATACATGTAACCCACATACCTCTTTTTTGTTTGTAAGACACAGGGCAAATATACCTGTGATGAAATTAATAAAATATCTATCAATAACCATTTTTTTCCAACCATGAATATCTTATTTTTATATGCCTTTTTCTCTCTTTAACCAGATGTCAATTATAAAAAATTCTAAATGTGGCTTAGGGCCCAACGAATACAAAATGAGACAACACTTGCAGGTAAAAACACACAAAGTGAGTTGTTCTACTTCCTCACCACACACCCACTCCTTTACTTGCACTATCAATTTTGCTCCTTCCTCAGCTGATACTGCTCTCTCAAAGTCTTCAATCATATCTTTTTAAACAATTTAAAAAATGACTTTAAGTAACACCTACTTATGGTACAAATTAAAAAGTTATAAGAGAATATACAATGAAAAGTCTACCTTCCCCTCCACAGAGGCATCCTGTTATTGATTTCCTGTATATTCTTCCAGAAATATTCTATCTAAGTACATGTACTTATATACATAAGGGTAGCTTACCTTCCACATCACTCTGTACTTTGCTTATTTCATTTAATAACTTATCTTGGAGAGCATTCCATCCTGTACAAGAAAGCTCATTTTGTTTTGTAGCTACATAGCAGTCCACTTTATGAGGCTATTATAATTTTTGTAACCAGTTACCTACTATGGGTTATTTAGGATGTTTCCAATCTTTTGGAGTTACAAATAGTGTTCCAGTGAACAACCGTGCATGGATAAATCTGCAGGATAAATACCTTGAATTGGAATTCCTGGATGAATGGGTGTGTGTCCCCACCCCTTTTCCACATTGGTCCTTTCCTCTGCCCCAAAGCTATATCAGTAATCACACTAAACGTAAGTGGTGTAAAAAGTGTAAAAATGGTGTAGAAAGTGTAAAAATTGGTGTAAAAAATGTAACTTGTAAAAGGAGAAATGATCAGATTAGATCCCATCAAAAAGATACAACAATATGCTTTCTACTAGAAATCCACTTTAAATATAAGGACATAGAAAGTTTATAAAAAAGATACACTTGTTAAATACTAATCAAAACAAAGCTGTTGTGGCTATATTAATATCAGAAAAAGTAGATTTCCACATAAGGAATATTATCAAAGATAAAAGTATCAATTTGTCAAGAAGATACATAACCATAAATGTATATGCACCTAATAAGAAAACTTCAAAATGCATGAAATAGAAACTGGCAGAACTAAAAGGAGGAAACAGGCAAATCTATGATTATACTTGGAGACTTTAGCACCTCTCTTCTAGAAATTGACAGAGAATCAGTAAGATTGTTGTTGGCTTCAACAACACTATCAGTTAACCTAAGTGACATTATAGAACATTCCACCCAATAACCAGAATACACAGGGATTTTCAAGGTCATATGGGAACATTCACTAAGAGACCATATGCTAGACCAAACAACGAACTGTAACAAGCTTAAAAGCATTGAAATTATATAGACTATGTTCTTTGACCACAATGGAATTAAAATTAATAACAAAAAGATGTCTGGAATATCCTTAAAAACTTGGAACTTAACACACTTCTAAATAACCTACAGGTCATTATCACTGAAGTAAATGAATAATAATAAAAGCACAAGATATCAAAATTTGAAACTAAAGTAGTGTTTTGAGAGAAATTTGTTATTGTTAAACGCTTATATTAAAATTTTTTGTTTAAAATCAATGATTCAAGTTTCTAAATTAAGACAGGAAAAGAGAAGCAAACTAAACCCTAAGTTAAGTGTAAGGAAGGAGATAATAAAGAGTGGAAATTAATGATACAGTTCTTCAGAAAGTTCTGTAAATGGATAAACCACTAGCTAGAATGATCAAGGGGGAAAAAAATGGAAAAACAAATTATCAAAAGTGAAAGGGATGTTACTAAAGATTTTACAGATATCAAAATCACAATAAGGAAGTATAAATAGTTCATGCCAATAAATTTGACAACTTAGGAGAAATGGACAAACTCCTTGACAATCACAAGTCTTAAAACTGACATGAGAAGAAAACCTGAATAATATATATTAAAGATATTTAATTTGTAATTGAAAATCCTTTCCCCGCCATAAAATTTCAGGACTAGATTGCTTCACTGATGAATTTTATCAATCATTTAAGAAAAAATTTTACACACTTTTTCTTTCAGAAAGTAGAACAGGAAACACTTCCAACTCATTTTATGAGGTCAGATTTTTTTTCCTGTCCCCAAACCAGACAAAGACAATACAAGAAAAAAACCAAAAAAACTACAGACTGATATTCATGAACATATGCATCACGATTCTTAACAAATGTCTGTTTTCTTTGAGAAGTTTTGCAGTTTTTGCTTTTATGTTTAGGCCTGTGATCTATCTCAGGTAAATTTTCACGTCTGGTGTTACATGCTCTTCACTTTGCCAGATAGGTTGAGTGTCCACAGCATCACACACATACTTCTAGAATAGCGCTCATCATCGCTCTGTTTTCTAATTTTTCTTCCCTCTCTCCCTGCAATTAGAATGCTCACTCTTCAGGGCAGATACAGTATCCAAGTCCTCTCTGATCGCTTCTAGCACAATTCTTGCTTCAGGGTAGGTGCATGATAAACGTTTGGGAGTCATGTTTGATTCTCTTCTCCCTTTTTTATCTTTTCCACACCTGCTCTCCTAAATCAACCACTTTTAACTCCTGCCCATCCTTCTTTCCATTTTATCTTGAATTGTTTATTTTCGCTAGTTTATCTCACTACTTCAGGATATAGAGGTTGCAAAAGGCATCCTGTCTTGAGATTCTCCTCTTTCCAATCCATCTCCACACCACTGTGAGGCCAGTCCTCCCCAAAAAGGTCTGTCATGCTTTTGTTTGATAAACTTTCCTGTTTAAGTTTAAACACTTCAGCTTGGCATTCAAGACACTCTATAATCTGGTCTTAACTTTATTTTTCCAGACTTCTCTCCTGCTACTCTGTATTACCATGTTGTGCGTTTCCTACTCCATATCCTTCTATATACCGCTTTCTTCTGTGCAGAATGACTGCAGCACCGTGGCTGCCTATTGAAATTCTAACCATTTTCTGAGACAGAATGCAATGTATACCTCCTACATGGAGTCTCCCCATCCAGCCTAGGAGGACACAATACCTTTTCTTTGCACTCTTACAGTGCTTAGGGAGACTGCTTCCTAAATTTACAATGAAAGATCATTTACATACATTTCTAATCCTTCCTTTTAGATTATTGGCTCTTAGAGGGCAGGACTGTGTCTCATGCTTCTTTGCATTCCACACCTCTCCTAGCTCAGTACGTTTTATACAGAAAGAACTAAATGCATATTTCATATCCAAAGTAAAGTGAAAATAGTCGAAAGTCCTGTGGCAGACTGCATTCTCCAAAGAAATAATATCTTCTATCCCACATAGCCTTCTCACAATGTGACTCTGACATTTTTCCCATTAAGAGATGGGGACCTATGTTCCCTCTCAAATCTAGACAGGCTATGATGCTATATGATTTTAAGACTAGGTCATAAAAAGCAAAATGGCTTTCATCTGGTTCTCTTTGGGATGTTCATTCCTAGAACTCAGCTATCATGCTGTGAGGAAGAACAAGCAGTCCCAGGGAAAGGCCAAGTGTAGGTGTTCCAGCTCACAGCCCCACCTGGTGTCCCAAATGGCAGCCAGCATCAACCCCCAGACATGAGAGTGAGCAAGCTTCAGGTGATTTCAGTCCTTAGCTGTCAGCTAAGGACCTAAACGTTGTGGAGCAGAGACATGCCATCCCAGCTGCACCCTTCATGAATTCCTGACCCATAAAAATCTGTAAGCTCAATAAAATGGTGCTTGTTTTACACCATTAGGTTTGGGGTTACACAGCGATAGTTAACTGGAATAGTCTTTTCATTTCTTTATATAAGACATTACAAAAAAACTTGAGAAAATTATACAAAAATAAGGGAAAAATACTTTAACACTTTCACAGACCCATATACCATTACAAAATCTGAAAATGTATTGAAAAAGTCAGAAATCTACAGAAGGTATGTGAATTTTATATGTGGTTAGTAGTATTACATTTCTCTTACCTTTTCAAACTTCAATTTCACTGGTTTAGGATTGGTAGCAGTTACAGCTTCAGCAATTTCCTGACCAATCTTAAAAGACTGCTCCTTAGTGGCTCCTTTCAGTAGCACAAACATACTAAGAGGATTAAAAATAAAGTAGGGTAATGAGGAAGGCATTGTAACAAAAAAAAATCTCATCAATAGTAACTTTCCTGGATAATACTCTAAAACCAAGGAAAACCTTTTTCTCCCCCTTACTCTTCCTTATTAAGTTGCTCCCTACCTGAGTTTTCTTGTTTTGTCACACTTTCCTGTGTGCTCACGGTATATCTTGTTACAGATCTTTAAGACATCTAATGTTTCTAGTTTAGCTACACACAGAACAGCTGTCACAGCTGGCAAGAAGGTCTTGGGTCATTCCTATACATTTACAGCTTTCCATGACACACAATTATGTCAGTCACAAAATAAAAGATGATGACTATAAAGAAATGGAAAATTTACTTGTGATATGGGAGGGAATTTCCTTCCAGAACCACCCAACTTAGAAAAGAACACATGTATATTTTGTAAAATATGTTCATTGAAGAAGTTAGAAAACAAAAAGGCACAAAGAAAACAGCCATTTATAATCTCACCATTCAGAAAAAAGACACTAGAAGGCTTTTGTGTACATCTGTAAATCTTTTCTCATTTGGGATCACAGATCACACAGTTTGATAACTTTCTCCTTTCATTTAATGGTATATTGTGAACATTTTCCCATGTCACTTCTTTTACATTATTTTAACAGTTGTACTGTATTTCAATGTATGGATATAGTATAATTTAACCAAACCCCTACCACTGGAAATCTAAGTCATTAAATTTTTTTTCTAATATTTAATATATATAATAACTTGGCAAGCTATGTCCTTAGAATAAATTCCTAGAAGAGGAATTTCTAGATAAGTGGTATATACTAAAAATATTTTTTGAAAGATAATGTGAAACTGAAGTCCAGAAAGATATTTCTGACATACAATCCCACCATCAGTATATGCAGGTCAAGAGGGAAGGATTTCTAATACGGATAAAAAAAAAATCTAATATAAAAAATAACTGATAAAAGTACTGGGCATTTTTTCCTAATATAATCCAGCTAACTGTAATAGCACTTTACATTTCAGTATATACCACAATCTGAGACCAAAAGAAGTAATGGCGAATAAATATACTTAAGGAATAGAGATTATAAAGCTGATCTTCATTTATAACTTTAGTGGAAAGACATTAAATAGTAGAAATGAATACTATCTTGAAACATGGACTTTAAGATTCTTGGAACCACATAAACCAATCTTATTATTTCTTAAATGCTTTTATATTGGACTTTCAGTCTCATTTGGATGGTTTTTTTTGAAAAGCTCTTTGTCTGCCAATATTGCAGATAGTACTTGTGTTAGAGTTTGATCTGAAAAGCTTAAGGAGTATTTATTTAATATTACTTAAGGCCTTGAAAATAAAAATTTATCAATCTGAATTAATTTTAACATAACGCACAACAAATAGGCCTTAGATAGCTAATTATACTTTTAAGCTAGGCTATATTCTGAACCACCTAAAGCTTTTTATAATATTTTCTTTCTAGGCCCATCTGATGCTCATTATACCAGTATAGCCTTTAAAAAAAATAGATTACAAAATTTCCTTTTTTAAAGAATCAACTTCATTGAGATATAATTTGCATATAATAAAATGAATACATTCTAAGTGTACAGTTCCATAAATGTTGACAAACGTATAGGCTTGCTATGGGCTGAACTGTGCCCCTTAAATTCATACGCTGAAAACCTTAACCCCCATTGTGAATGTGACTGTATTTGGAGATAGGGCCTTTAAAGAAATGATTAAGTTAAAATGACGCTCTAATTTAGGTGGTTAGGGTGAGCCTAATCTGGTGTCTTTATAAGAGGAAATTACACAAAGAAACACCAAGAATGTACATGAACAGAAGAAAGATCATGTGAGGACAAAGTGAGGAGGTGGCTACCTGCAAGCCAAGGAGAGAGGCTTCAGGAGAAACCACAGCTACTGGCTAATGCCTTGATCTTGGACTTCAAACCTCCAGAACTGTGAGAAAATAAATTTGTGCTTAAGCCACCAAATCTGTGACAGCCCTAGAAAATTAATATATTTGTGTAACTACCACCGGAATCAAGATATAGGGACATTTTCATGACCCCATAAAGTTCCCTTGTACTCCTTTGCAATAATTCTCCACTCCACTCCCAGCAACACATGACCAGCTTTCAATTACTATAGATTAGTTTTGTCTTTCAAGAATTTTATATAATATACAGTACATACTTATGTCTGGCTTCTTTCACTCAGCATATTTTTGAGATACACCCATGTTGCTAAAGTAGCAGTAACTGGTTCCTTTTTATTGCTGAATAGTACTCCATTGTATGGATATGCTACATTTGTTCATCCATTCATCTGCTGATGAACATTTGGACTGTTTGCAGTTTGGGACTATCAAGAATAAAACTGCAATGAAGAGGTGCATCAAGTCTTTGTGTGGACCTAAGTTTTCATTTCTCTTAGGTAAATACCAAGGAGTAGGATTGTTGAGTCATGCTAAGGGGGTATGTTTAACTTTAGATGTAAATGCCAAACTTAAAAAACAAAGATTATTATGCTTAAAATGTTCAGATGCAATAATGAATTGAAGTCTTTCTACACACATTTCTATAAAGCTCTAGAACAGAGGAACTAAGCTATGGTAATAGAAATCAGGTAAGTGGTTGCCTGGGGGCAGGGGATGAAAGTGAGGGACTGACTGCAAAGGAGCATGGCAGAACTTTCTACAGCGATAGAAACTTTCTATATCTTGACTGGGGTGGCAGCTGATTACATGGGTCTATACATTTTGTATATTGAACTATGTACTTTTTTGTTAAAAATTATACCTTGATAAAGTAGATAAAAAATTAAAGGAACACATACTTTACATCTTAAAAGTTATTATAGGGTATATATTTGAGATTTTACCTAGTAGTGTTAGGGGTTTTACTTGAGTTCATCTGTGCTGTTTTGGCTAGTTTTAGTTGGAGCTAAGCTTCAGGAGAGCTGACCGGGATTAATGGAAATTTTGGGTCACTTAACAGAATGTAGGTGACCAGCCTACAAAGAGAAAGACTGTTTTATAAGTTTCTAGGGAATTCCCTCGTGGTCCAGTTGGTTAGGACTCCATGCTTTCACTGCCAAGGGAGTGGGTTCAGTCCCTGGTCCGGGAATTAAGATCCTGTAAGCTGTGTGGCACAGCCAAAAAAAAAAAAAAAGTTTCTATTTGTCTGTTACTGGTGCGTTTAATGTAGTTAATTAATGTTTATCTTTGGTTGATAGATCACATTTAAAGCAGTGATTTTCATTTCACATGGGGTGGGGAGTTAAGCGAGGATATTAGAATCACCTAGGAGGCTTTTCTCAATTATACGCAGATGAATTTCCCAAGAGATTTTTGTTCTAGTTCCCCACCGCCCTTCTGCTGCCCCGGCAGTATGTGTGTTGTCAAACGTCCTTCCCTACCCTGCCTAAGAATCACTACTACAGAGAGCTTCAATAACTGATGGGAGTAGGTCTATCCCACTAGGGTGGGATAAGTATTATTATTTTTTGGATAAATATTATCGATAACCACTATTATATAGAATTGTTTGAACCACTACAATATAAAGATATTCAGGGTGTTTACACTTATACCGTCTAAATGGACAATAATGCATAACTGCTCTAGAGAGAGAAACACCCTTCTAACAGAGTAATTTTGATGCTTTGTTAACCAATCTCCCTTAGCTAGACTCCAAGATTCATAAAGTCAGCAGTCCTGAAACTAGAGGGAGGCAATGGTCATTCTTCATCATGTATCAGATTTCCTTCATTCTGATGATAGCCTCAGGGAGGCTAAGTGACTTTTTTTTTTTTTTTTGCAGTACGCGGGCCTCCCACTGTTGCGGCCTCTCCTGTTGCGGAGCACAGGCTCCGGACACGCAGGCTCAGCGGCCATCGCTCACGGGCCCAGCCGCTCCGCAGCATGTGGGATTCTTCCGGACCGGGGCACGAACCCGTGTCCCCTGCATCGGCAGGCGGACTCTCAACCACTGCACCACCAGGGAAGCCCTAAGCGACTTTTTTGATGGCCATGCAATCAGCTAGGAGCACAGCTAGAAAGAGAATCCAGATCTCACTCTTGGTTAAGAACTCTTTCCCTCCACCAAGCATACATTTATTATCCCTAGGGCAGTGTTTCTCAGTATGTTATCATTATTGTCCTCCCCCCAAAAAAGTTGAAAGTAAATTTAACAAGAGAAAGTAATTACTAAGGATTAAAATGTTGTTGGGTAGGGTTGAGCTTTGTGGGGCCAAAACCCACTGTACTTCTTTGCTCCTCGAGGACCAACTTGTGCACTACTGGGCAGTATTATTACCATTGAGAATGCATGCCCTAGAGTGAACTGCCCTCATACAGTGTATTTCAGTAAACATTTGTTGAATGAATCAGATGGTGAATGGTAGTCAAAAGCTCTAATGATACTGCAGGGAATTCCCTGGCGGTCCAGTGGTTAGGACTCGGCGCTCTCACCGCCCAGGGCCCGGGTTCGATCCCTGGCCGGGGAACTAAAATCCCACAAGTCGGGCAGTGCAGCCAAAAGAAAAAGATACTGCAAATCTGCAAATACAATTTCTTTCTTTCTTTTTCTTCTTTTCTCTCTCTCTCTCTCCCTCCCTTTCTTTCTATCTATCTATCCATCTATCCCATGCTATCTATCTATCTATCCATCTATCCCGTGCTGTGTGGCACATGGGATCTTAGCTCCCCAACCAGGGATCGAACCTGTGCCCCCTGCATTGGGAGTGCAGAGTCTTAACCACCGGACTACCAGGGAAGTTCCTACACTTTTGATTAGAATAATAAAAACCTGTGATGTCTTATGTAGAGAGATACCAATTTATGGCTCCACTGCTAACTAGTTGGGCAATCTTAGACAAATTTCTTATTCCAGGGGAATCTGCTCTTAAGTAGCATCTGAGAATGTGCCCCCTAGGGTTTTCTCCCAACCCTTTTAGATCATGAAAACTCCTGACCTAAAAGTCCTCTTCCAGGGCTTCCCTGGTGGCGCAGTGGTTGAGAGTCCGCCTGCTGATGCAAGGGACACGGGTTCGTGCCCCAGTCCGGGAAGATCCCACATGCCGCAGAGCGGCTGGGCCCATGAGCCATGGCCGCTGAGCCTGCGCGTCCGGAGCCTGTGCTCCGCAACGGGAGAGGCCACAACAGTGAGAGGCCCGCATACCGCAAAAAAAAAAAAAAAAAAGTCCTCTTCCAGCTCTGACATTCTAGGTCTGTGTTTTTTGGTTTGTTTGAATGCCTAAAAATCTTACAGTCAGAATCATGCCAACTTCCGCTTCTGGGTGCGTGTTGTCAACTACTGATGTGTTTAAACCCTGAATTAAACTCAACAATTTAAAGTTTAACTTTCTCCTCTTCCCTAAATATTTTGTGAGGAGCTCTGCTAACAAGGTGAAAAACTATGTTCCAGTAATTTTTATTTTGCTAGACTATTCAGCAGAAGTGGTTTTACAGAGCAGTGAAATACCCAAAGTCAAAGTGAGGGGTGGCTTTTGACGGGGAACAGTAGAGACTATGGATAACTGGGGCCTGGATAACTTGAAACTATCCCCACCTGCTGATAATGAAACAGCTGCTATAGGAGGAAAGGTCTCATTCAGCATTAATATGATCATGCTGATTGTATATGCATTAAAAAACTGGAGAAGATTAAATGCTGTTTAAAGATTACCTAGAAGCTATTTTTAGTGATTAGAAGCATTATCTCTGCTTGCTCCACTGCACTGTAAAGTGATCAGAGCTCCTGAGGCAAGTGCTCTTAGAATGATCGCACTGTGACTCTAAGCCTTCAATATGAAAAAAATTTCAGACTCTAAGAAATTTGCATAATACCTATATTCTAGAAAAATTTTAATAAGTCGTATAAATAAGATGTTACATAAATAACTGGGCCCTGAAAAATATCAAAGCAAGCAAGCAGGCTGAGGTTATTCAGGATTCAAAGGCAATTCTATCCTTTGGATAGAATGGGCTTCAGGATGATGGGCTTCAGGAAGTCTGTGAGCCTCTGGAATCAAATGGAAAATGTATCTGGAATCTGCACTGTTTATAGAAGAAGGTCAACAGATTTTGGGGCCCAGTGAAAAGTTAACCACTCACATCTTTGGCAACTGTGGTTCAAAAACAGTTTGATTATTTTAAGATATATATTTAAATTCAGAGAGCTGCAGCTATCTGAGGGATTCTTCACATTAAAAGCTGTTTCTTTAAACAGATTAGACTCCTGTGTATGCAGTTTTTACAGATCCCTATCTACTTGGCTACCTGGAGGGATGCCTTGGGAATTTTCGCACTCTGTGGCTCAGGTCATATACATTTTCTGTCTCTTAAGATCATATCTGGTAAATCAGGACCTGTGTTAACTCCAATCACAAGATCATAAGGACTGAAAAGAACTTAGGTAGAACTCTATTTTTAGGAAGGATTACCCTTAAGCCATTTCAAACACTGAAATGAGTATCTGAGGAGATGCAAGAAGACAACTACAAAACAGAAAGTTCATTACCTGTCAGTATCACCATATACAACCCTAGCACCCCATTTCTTGGTATCATTCACCAGTTTAATAGCTCGTTCCAAGGTTTCTCTGGCTTTGTGAACAATACTATCACCAACCTGTTGGTACAAACACATTGAAAATAATTTCTTAATGTAGTTTAGTATAAGACAACAGACTTTAATATATAATACTTAACTTTAATTATTAAATATTTCTAAAAATGAAACAAGAAAAGAACATTAAAAAAAACAAAAATCACCAGTGCCATCATTCTTTCTACAAGTACTCAAGAAGAAAATGAGATGAATTAATAATTTAAAAGAAACCAATCAATATACAGACTTGCCTGTGAGTGTATCAGTGAGTACAATGGACTGCACTATATACATAGCTACATTTGATCCTAGAAGAAAAAGCCTTATTTATTCAAGGACTTTCTAAAATGCCTTTATAACCAACTAAGCAGGAAATTACACTATGTATGTGCATGTGTGTCTTTCAAAATTTTTCTGTTGGAGTGTTATGATCATTTCTTTCAGTATCAGTAAAGCTTATGCTGAACCTGTATCTCAGTGATCGGTTATACATATTTTTTAGATGACACTAAATAGTGATACAAGGAAAAATGCATAATTATATGATAGAAAATATATTACAAGGGTTCAATTTAAATCAAGTAGGCAGATATATGTCTAAGTTCTTTCATTGGTGATTGAGTTTTAACAGTGATCATGGCATAAGCTGACAAAACAAGAAGATGGTGGATCTTGACAAATATGAGAAGCAGGCCAATTATATTTCATAGTTAAAGAACTTGAGACTTGTATAGCACTGCTGCTTCATTTATCAAACTCATTAAAGCTAAGGGTTGGGGAAACTGCCATTCAGTATAAATGGAACATTACTTTTTAAAGTTTTAAAATAAGAATTATGGGGCTTCCCTGGTGGCGCAGTGGTTGAGAGTCCGCCTGTCGATGCAGGGGACACGGGTTCGTGCCCTGGTGCGGGAAGATCCCACATGCCACGGAGCGGCTCGGCCCATGAGCCATGGCTGCTGAGCCTGCGCGTCCGGGGCCTGTGCTCCGCAACGGGAGAGGCCACAACAGTGAGAGGCCGGCGTACCACAAAAAAAAAAAAGAATTACGCACTTTTTCTTTCGTGTTAAGACGCAAACAGTATTTATAATGATCTTTCCCCTTTTACTGTAAAGTTTGAATTATATGAACTAAATGCAGGATTGAATAATACTTATTTTAAAAGGCTGTTTAAAGTTGTTTACACAGGAAATATTAAGTGTATGAACAAAGGAATAAATAAAACACTGATAGCAGAAACTTAATTTGGGTTTTAAATTAAGATCATGAATCCTGTTGAGACCTTTAGTGCATTAGAAAACCTTGAGAATATGAACTATAGCCTAATACATTAAAAAAAAAAATCAGGTCACCTAATTGAAATTCAAGTTTGAATAAAATATTCAATCTGTCATCTTTTGCCACTTTCACACAAGATAAAAATATGTGACAGCAAATAGCTAAATGGGTGAGCCATAGAGTGTTAGAGTCCAATATGCTTTTGAGATATACACATACAAATACACACATATACTGGTCCTAAATGTCTGCCTCCTGCTGTCTAGTCTGACCCATTTAAGCTATATCTGGAAGAGTCAGAAGTATTTTGCAGCTGGCCCTGAAGTCCATGCAGCATGAAGGACTTAGAGGCATGAGAGGGAGGAGCACGGGGAGGGGGGGCAGTGGAGAAGGAGTGGCAATTACAATAAAACTGATCCTGCTACTTTGTGTCATAGTTCCTAATTTGAAAAACATTACAGGGCCAAGAGACTGGATTTAAAAAGAGGAAATTAATTGATTTCACAATTCAGGCAATGGTTGGGATCCTGAAAAGTCATAATAAGAAAAATATTTAAAGTAAAAGTTCTCTGAAAAGAATGTTGGTAAGGATGTGGAGAGAAGGGAACCGCTCCTGCACTGTTGGTGGGAATGTAAATTGGTGCAGCCATTATGGAGAACAGTATAGAGGTTCCTCAAAAAATTAAAAGTAGAACAACATATGATCCAGCAATTCCACTTCTGGGTATTTATCTGAAGGAAACAAAAACACTAACTGGAAAAGATATTTGTATCCCCATGTTCACTGCAGCATTATTTATAATAGCCAAGACATGGAAACAAGCTAAGTGTCCCCTGATGGATGAATGGATAAAGAAAATGGGGTTCATATACAATGAAATATTATTTAGCCATACAAAAGAAGGTAATCTTGCCCTTTGCAACAACATGAATGGACGCTGAGAGTATTATGCTTAGTGAAGTAAGACAGAGAAAGACAAATACTTTATGACCTCACTTATACGTGGAATCTAAAACAAAAAAAACCCCCCAAACCCCACTGAACTCATAAAGAGAACAGACTGGTGGTTGCCAGAAGCAGGAGGTGGTGGGGGGGAGGGGGGCGGAAATGGGTGAAGGTGGTCAAAGGTACCAACTTCCAGTTATACAATAAGTCTTAGAGATGTAAGGTACAGCATGGTGACTATAGTTAATAATAATATTGTACATTTTAAAGTTGCTAAGAGAGTAGATCTTAAAACCTCTCATCACAAGAAAAAAATTTTAACTGTGTGGTGAGGGATGTTAACTAGACTTATTGTGGTCTAAATGATATTGATCATTTTGCAATATTACAAATATTGAATCATTATGTTGTATATTTGAAACTAATATAATGTGTTATATCAATTATATCTCACAAAAAAAGAAAGAAAAAGAGACAATGAACAGCCAGTTGAAAAAGTTGTCAGATATACATGTATGTGTATATACAGCTTTATCATGAACAGTAAATAGTTTAGGAGAAAAATGTGAAGACATAAAATTTTTCATTTATGGAATAAACACATAGGTGACAGTGTTGAGCTGAGACAGAGACATTAACCTACAACTATTAGCGACATTACTCATTCTCTGCATTCTTACAGGAATTCTTGCTTACAAAGTCTTGTCCTTCTCTTCTGATAGTCTAGATCTAGCATATTTTATGTGATCTTGGTGGTACTGTCAAATATTTTTGATTGTGTGTTCACTGAAGGAAAACACACGGCCATAGTCAGTACTCTATTTGCCTTTAAAGACAATAGCTTCCATTTTGACTCCACTGGAGCTAACTTCTGACATGTTCACGAGAGACCCTTTCTGTGATGCTGACAGCTTTTTCCACTAATGACTTCATAAATAAGTTAACATTAAATTGTGATGTTGGCATGTAAAGAAGGGCCAAACGCAAGCTTGCAGTCATTAACCACAGAATATCTGAAAAGTCCAGGGTCAAGGAGGCAGATGTTGCTTGGCATTCAGTTTTCAACATGTTAGGTAGTCAACATGTTAGGTAGTAGCGTACTTCCTGGCAGAACTCCACTCCTCAACTTCTACTGCCAGATCAAAACCCCCAAATTCTTATTCTAAGGTTAGGATATATATATATACACATACATACACACACAATACACACACACACACACACATATTTTTTTTTTTTTTTTTTTTTTTTTGGCGGTACGCGGGCCTCTCACTGCTGTGGCCTCTCCTGTTGTGGAGCACAGGCTCCAGACGCGCAGGCTCAGCGGCCATGGCTCACAGGCCCAGCCGCTCCGCGGCATGTGGGATCTTCCCGGACCAGGGCACGAACTCGTGTCCCCTGCATCGGCAGGTGGACTCCCAACCACTGCACCACTAGGGAAGCCCTAGATTCATTTTTTTTTTGCATGTGGATGTCCAGTTATTCCAGCGCCATTTGTTGAAAACACTGTCTTTGCTCTACTGTATTGCCTTTGCTCCTCTGATAAAGATCAGTTGACTATATTTATGTGGGTCTATTTTTGGAATCTCTATTCTGTTCCATTGATCTGCTTGTCTATTCTTTTGCCAATACTGCACTGCCTTGACTACTGTAGCTTTACAGTAAGTCAGTCCTCTGACTTTATTCTTCTGTAATACTATGTTGGCTATTCTTGAGTCTTTTACCTCTTCATGTAAACTTTTTTTTTTGGCCGAGTAGCTTGTGGGATCTCAGTTCCCCAACCAGGGATTGAACCCAGGCTACAGCAGTGAAAGCCCCAAATCCTAACCACTAGGCCACCAGGGAATTCCCATTCATGTAAACTTTAGAATCAGTCTGTCAACAAAATAACTTGCTGGGATTTTGACTGTGATTGCATTGAATCTATATGTCAATTTGGGATGAACTAACATCTTGACAATACTGAGTCGTCTTAACCATGAACGTGGAATATCTTTCCATTTATTTAGTTCTTTGATTTCTTTCATCAGAGTTTTGGGATTTTCCTCATATAGATCTGGTACATATTTTGTTAGGTTTATACTGAAGTATTTCATTTTGGAGGGTGCTAATATAAATGGTATTGTGTTTTTAATTTCAAATTCCACTTGTTCATTGCTGGTATACACTGTGTATTAACCTTGTATCCTGCAGCTCTGCTACATGATCGCTTATTAGTTCCAGGAGGGTTTTTTTGTGCATCATTATTTTGGGATTTTCTACATAGAGGATTATGTCATCTGGAAACAAAGACAGTTTTACCTTCCTTTCCAATCTGCATACCTTTTTTTTTAAAGGTTTATTATTTATTGTATTGGCCGCATGGCACAGCACGTGGGATCATAGTGCCCCAACCAAGGATTGAACTTGCACCCCCTACATTGGAATTGTGGAGACTTAACCACTGGACGCCAGGGAAGTCTCCCAATCTGCATACCTTTTATTTCCTTTTGCCTGTTTTATTGCATTAGCCAGGACTTCTAGTATGATGGTGAAAAACAGTGATGAGTTGGGACATCCTTGTCTTGTTCTTGACCTTAGTGAGAAAGCTTCAAGTTTACCATAGTTAAGTATAACATGAGCCGTAGGTTTTTTGGTGGATATTCTCCATCAAACTGACAAAGTTCTCCTCTATTCCTAGTCTCCTGTGAGTTTGTATCATGAATGGGTTTTGGGTTTTGTTAAGTGCCTTTTCTGTATGTTAACATGATCATGTGATTTTTCTTACTTAACCTGAATGTGATATGATGGCTCTCAGCTGGTTTTTCAATGTTGAACCAACCTTGCATACTTGGAATAAATCTCACTTGGTTGTGGTGTACAACTGTTTTTATACATTTTTGGATCTGATTTGCTAATATTCATTGAGGATTTTTACATCTATGTTCATGAGAGACATTGATATGTAGTTTTCTTATAATGTCTTTGTCTGGTTTGGGTATTAGGGTAATTAGAATGAGTTAGAAAGTACTCCTTCTGCTTGCATCTTCTGAAAGAGACTGTAGAGAGATGGTATAATTCTTCCATAAATGTTTGGTAGAATTTAGCAGTGAACCCATCTGGGTCTGGTGCTTTCTGTTTTAGAAGGCTATTAATTAATGATTCAATTTCTTTGATACAGGCCTACTCAGACTGCCTATTTCTTCTTGTACAAGTTTTGGCAGATTACGTCTTTCAAGTAATTGGTTCACTCCATCTAGGTTATCAAATTTGTGTGCATAATATTCTTTTATTATCCTTTTAATGTCCATGGAAACTGAAGTGATATCCCCTCTTTTGTTTCTGATATTTGCAATTTGTGTACTCTTCTTTTTTTTTCTTTTCCTAGTTAGGCTGGCTAGAGATTTATTGATTTTATTGATCTTTTCAAAAGACCAGCTTTGGGGTTCTTTGAAACATGAAATCAATTGAGAAAATCAATTTCACTGATTTCTGCTGTAATTTTTATTACTTCTTTTCTTCTGCTTGCTTTGGATTTAATTTGTTCTTTTTCTGGTTTCCTAAGGTAAAAGCTTACTTGATGATTGTTTTTAGGTATTTTTCCCACTAATATATGCATTCAATCTATAAATTTCCTAAGTACTGTTTTTGCTGACTTCCACAAATTGTGATAAGCTGTGTTTTCATTTTCATTTAGTTCAAAATATTTAAAAATTTCTCTTGAGATTTTTTTTCTTTGACCCATGTGTTATTTAGAAATATGCTGCTTAATCTTCAAGTATTTGGGGGATTTTCCAGCTATCTTTCTGTTA
The DNA here is from genome assembly GCF_059928025.1 of Delphinapterus leucas. NCBI lineage: Eukaryota > Metazoa > Chordata > Mammalia > Artiodactyla > Monodontidae > Delphinapterus > Delphinapterus leucas. Next base: position 48,693,922 of record NC_143140.1, read on the forward strand.
CTGATTTCTAGTTTAATTCCATTGTGATCTGAAAGCAGATATTGTATGATTTATTCTTTTAAAGTTGCTAAAGTGCTTTATGGCCCAGAATGTGGTCTATCTTGGTGCATGTTCCATGTGAGCTTGAGAAGAATATGTATTCAGCTGTTGTTGGATGAAGTAGTCTATAAATGTCCATTATATCCAGTTGATTATGTTGTTCAACTATGTCCTCCCTGATTTTATTTTCTATGTGTTGCCTTTGTTTTTGTTCCTATTTTTATTTTCCACTCTTACTGCCTTTTGTGGTTTTGACTGTTTTATATGATTCTGTTTTCTCTCCTTCTTACACATTAGTTGTATTTTTTTTAACTTTTTATAGTGGTTGCCCCAAATTTTGCCATATTTATATTTACTTAAAATATACCACTTTCAAAACCACTATACCACTTCATAGGTAGTGTGGGTACTTTATAATAAAATAATCCTAATCCCTTCCTCCCATTCCTTGTACCATTTGTTATTCATTTTACTTATATATACATGTATATAAACATACATAATCAAATACATTGTTGCTATTATTATTTTGAACAAATTGTTAATAGATCAATTAAGAATAAGAAAAATAAAAGTGTTTACCTTTACTTATTCCTTCTCTTCCATTCTTTTGTATTGATATAGGTTTCTGACCTATTATCATTTTCCTTCTCACTGAAGAGTTTCTTTTAGCATTTCTTGCAAGGCAGGTCTACTGCCAACAGATTCCCTCAATTTTTGAGGAAAATCTTAATTTCTCCTTCACTTTTGAATGATAATTTTGTAGGGTACAGATTTCTAGTTGAAGAGTGTTATCTCTTAACATCTTAAATAGTTTACTCCATTTTCTTCTTGCTTGCGTGGTTTCTAAGGAAAAGTTGGATATAATTCTTACCTTTGCTTCTCTATAAGCAAGGTGTTTTTTCCCTCTGGCTTCTTTCAGGATTTTTAATTTAGTGTTGATTTTCTGCAGTATGAAAATGATGTCCCTAGGTTTAGTTTTTTGGGCATTTATTCTGTTTGGTGTTCTCTGAAATTCCTGGATCTGTGGTTTGGTGCCTGACATTAATTTGGGGAAATTCTCAGTCATTATTGTTTCAGTATTTCTTCTGTTCCTTTCTCTCTTCTCCTTCTGGAATTCCTATTACATGTATGTTACACCTTCTGTAGTTGTCCCACAGTTTTAGGATATCTCTTTTTTCAGTCTTTTTTTCTCTTTGTTTTTCAGTTTTAGCAGTTTCTACTAAGATTTCCTCAAGCTCCGAGATTCTTTCCTTAGCCATGTTCAGCATAGTAGTCAGAGGCATTCTTCATTTCTGTTACAGGATTTTTGATTTCCAGCACTTCTTTTTGGTTCTTTCTTAGAATTTCCACCTCTCTGCTTACATTGCCCATCTATTCTTGCATGCTGTCTACTTTAGCTATTGGAGGGAGCTCTTAGCATCCTAATCATAGTTTTAGATTTGCAGTCTGATAATTCCAACATCCCTGCCTTATCTGAGTCTGGTTCTGATGCTTTCTCTGTCTCTTCAAACTGTGTTTTTTGGCTTTTAGTAAGTCTTGCAATTTTTTTTCGATAGCCAGACATGATGTATATTGGGTAAACGGAACTGCTATAAATAGGCCTTTAGTAATGTGGTGGTAAGGTGTCGGGGGAGGGGAAGGGCTCCTTAGTCCTACGAGTAGGTCTCAGTCTTTCAGTGAACCTGTGCCTCTGGACTGTAGACTTCACATGTGATTTTCAGTTTTTCACCCCACTTTGGTGGGACAGGATGACTAGAGTGGGCTGCAGTATTTTTTTTCCATGTAGAAGGCTACAGCAGTTGGAGCTGGATATTTCCCTTTCTCCAGGTCAGTTAGGCTCTGATAAAACTCCAGCAGGTTAAGCTCTGGTTAAATAGTTTCTCCTGAGGGCAGACTCTGTTAAAAACAGAATGCTCTGGTGTATTTCAAAATGGTTCTTTTCCTCTCTCTGTACCAGAAGCACAAGGGAATTTTTTTTCTGATATTCACTGTTAGAACCTGGTTGAGCTCCTAAAGGTAAAATTCACAAAAGTGTGGGGACCCTGATGACTGGGTCCTTTGGAGTTTTTATCACTCAGATTTGTCCACCCTGAGCCTCCAGCGATTCATCAGTTATAGTTCGGTTTTCCCTACCATGGCACTGGTTCTCACAGAGATTTGTGCTCTTGATTTCTGCTCTGGTAAGTTGTGACTCTCTGTATACACTTGTTGGTCTCTTCAGTTTTGGGGGCAGCAGTTTACCCTGTGACTTCACCTCTCTGACAGATCTAAGAAGAGTTGTTGATTTTTCTGTCTGTTCAGCTTACTTGGTGTGAGGACAGAGTAGAGACTTTCAGTTTCTTACATGTTGGACATGAAACCGGAAGTCCCTTGCACAGGTTTTTGGAGTTTACTTTGCCTACTGTGAGCTCTGTGGGAACTTGATTCTTCCACTGCTTTTCCCTTATTGAACTACTGCAAATATGGTATACCACAATGCTCTAGCCTTCATCTGGCATGAAAAGATCGTCAAGCAAACAAGCCTACTCTGTTCCTTTCCCAACCATTAGTAAATTATTATATTACTCTGTCATACTATACTGTATTCATGTCAAATTAACACCCTAATTTAGTAAATAACAAGAAATCAGTCTTGTTTAATGAAAAGTGTCTTTTAATTGCAACTACCACTGCAAAAGAAAGGTTCTGCTTTATATCTACTGGTACACTAGTAAATATGGAATGATTGCTTTTATTCTGACATTTGGAGAAGACAACTGAACTATCATCAGACCTCTATCAATACATTAAAAGGAATTATTTAGTACCAATGTTACTGTAAACAATGCTGTAAAGGCGGCACTGAAATCTCATGTCAGTAATTGGTTACAATAGGGTCATCCAGATTATGCAGAAATATGTGTATGCTAATTTCTAAAATTATCATTGAACAAAACACAAAGTTCTCAGAGAAAACGCACAAATTCCTAAGAATATGTATATATCAATATATAAGTCCTGGTTTGAGAAAAACTGATCCTATGTTATGGAAATGAAACCCTTTTGTCTAAAGTTTCAAAACAAAATGGTTTAATGAACAGGCATTCATTTAATGCTGCTTTAGTCTCTTTTGAAAAACACTATAGACTTATATCACTTACCTCAATGCATGGCATCCTCCCAGAAAAATTAGCAGCTGTGTAGCCAAATGTGACATTTGCTATCAGCTTAAGTCCTAGCTGACGTGCATCGAGCATTCGTGAAAGGGCTCTGTCTTGCTTGTAAGCCTTCATCGACTGCTTCACCATCAGTCTAGTCTTCAGAATCTCTTCAAGCATTCTTGGTAGCACACCCTTTCTTACTGAAGGCTATCATAAAGGAAAAAAAGAATGTTTAAATCCCTTAAACATTATAGATTTAGACAATTAAGAAGGAAGCACAAAGTATAACAATGGCCAACTGTCATGAATTGAAACATATGAACAATAGCGTGGCCACAGGACGAGTGGCCATCAATATAAAATCATCACATTTTCTTTCTTTTGAAGAGGACTTTTCTCCTAAAACGTTCCTGTAATGTTTATAAATCTAATGTAGCACTACTATGTGAGTTCAGAGACCTCCAGGGAGGAGGATGCCAACTAGTACATAAGAGACCATATAATGAGTTCAGAGGGAAATTTTGTCAAAACTCTGATCCAAACCCCCACTCTTTCAGAAAGACACACGGGATTTGTATCACTCATAACAAACCTCAGTTTTTAAAGATCTCATCCTAATGACCCCACACAGTAATCTGCATGGAACTCCATTTATCTACCTTGGAAGAATGAAGAGCTGGGTTGACTCTGCTGACATTCAAACCTGCAGTTCCAGGGACTCTAGGTATTTCAAATCTGATGCTTAGACCACTAAGCCATCCCCTCCGGCCTATATTTATTAGCAATCTGGAAGAGGGGATGAATAGTGAGGTGATAAAATTTGTTGATGCCAAAAAAAAAAAAATCATTTGTATTAATCAAGACTAGGGAGAATTTATGAGAACTCCAGTAGGAATGAAAACCACAAAACAGTATTAACTCTGAAGATGATTCACAGACACGTGCAAGGTAATGCATGTTGGACTGAACAATTAAAACCTCAGGAATAGGATAATCACACTCCTGAATATTAAAAAATCTAGTTTTCATTAAGCTTTACACATTGGGTCAAAATGTAGATGCAAGTTCTTAAAATGCTGTTAAAGGGAGATAAAATAATAAGCTGCTAGATATGTGACAATGAAAACATACTGTAACCTCTAATTCATTCTGTGTACCTTCTGAAGCAGCCATAATGTTTATATTAAGACATAATATATGTTATTATGTTAAAATGTAATATTTTCCAAAATGTAATATATCATGAACTCACTTGGTAAAAATTTTCCTCATATCTAAATGGCTAATTTTATAGTACTCTTTAAACACAGCATCCTCTTACTGGTAGAGAACGATGATACTTTTGCTAAGTACACCAGAATGAATTTGAGGGCTAGCAGGGTCCATGCTACCACCACCAACCACCCTACCATCCCACGATTCTAGTACAGACTCACTGCTAAGGAAATAGAAAAGAAAGGAATGAAGTTGGCATATGAGAGGCAATATAATCTTCTCCTAGATCTCTTCCTATTTGTCTTTATTCATTTATGAGGCTTTTTTAGTTTCTTTTGAGGGGAGACAAAGGAGAGAAAAACGGGACTCTGTTATTAGTTTGGGTATCTTCTTAAAAAATACAATCAATAAATACATTAGAATATCATTATTTCTAAGGCAGTCTTAATTTAATTTAAAGTATATAAAACAATTAGTAAAGTATACACATTAAGGCAATTTTAATCTTTATAAGTTAACATTGTTGTGATCATAAAATAGCTACTCAAGCCTGCCAGATTCTAATAAAGGGCAGAAGGTATATAGGCACATTTATTTCTTGCAATAGTTCATTAAAAGCTAAAATCTTAAAAGATTTTAAACCTAAATTCATGCAAAACAAGATTACTATTTTTTTTAAATGATTTAAAAAATTTCTTGGAAGATTCCCTATATCTTTGACTTTCTGAGATAAGATATTGAAGCAAAACTTTTTTTTTTTTTGGTATTATATGCCAACAACATCTAAACTATCAGCTCTCCAAAGGTTAAGCCACAGTTGATACCTTTCATTTATAAAAGAGTATTACCTTGACAAAAGCTATTCCATTGGGAGACACTGTGATATCATGCCTAATTTGGTAAAGTAAATCTGGAGGTACTCTTAGAGAGGTACAGCCAAATTTGAACTCATCATACCTGTTAAGAAAAAAAAAAATTAAGCAAATACTTTCTCAAATCACAGAACAGAGATTCTAGGCAATTTTAGGAATCTTTCTAATTCTATTGGAAACTCATTTTTAAACATCTAAACATGAATTAATATACTTACTAATATGTTTAGTTACCAAAAAGCAGTTCTTCAAATATTAGAAACATTTCTTAAATAGCACTATCCTAAAGTACATGGGAAAAATCTATACTAAAATACCGAATTTCAGCTCAACATATGACTACCTTACACTAAGTTCCCTGAAGAAAAATTTAAGCCTTAAGTAAAAAGACTGCAACTAACTTTTCCAAATTCCTGTTCTTACTAAAAAGACAGAATTACCAATACAATTTCCATAAAAGCTTTCTAAAAGGAGTGAATATACTTCAGACTAAAACTATAACACTTGGTTTTAAATACACAGAAATCATTATAAAGGAAGACTGTATATTTAAGGGAAAAAATTCGGTTGACATGAAAAAATAAAATGTAACATTTGGCAATTTAACTTTTCTTTTAGAAAACGAACTATTTCTAAGAAAAGTCAAGAGGAGGTCATAGCCGAAGTTATAAGATCATAATCCTCAAACTGTTCCACTGAAAAGTGATTTATACCAACAAATTAAATATAACTCTTATTTAAAAAGAGACCATAGATATACACAAAGATGGAACAGATAAATTGGCTGATCGTATTCACAGTCTTCTTCATATGAGTTATTCATCCATGATGCTCAATCAGTCATATGGTGATCCATGTTAATTAATTAGTAAGGTAACTACAAAGAGCGGACTAGATGTGCTACAGCCCATTCATCTTGCTCGTGAGGGCAGTCTCATGTGCAAAGAGGCACTCAAAGAAAGTCTAATTTTAGTAAGAAATACAAAGTACAACAAAGTAATTGTAAATATGAAAAAAAACTTACTTCCCCAAGTTTTCCACATGGCCAAGGCAGGTGGAGAAACAGTAGTTGTATGCAATCACAATAGAAGGATACAGTGACTGGAAATCCAAAACGAGAACAGAGTTGCTATAGAAACGAGATTCAGGCTCCATAATTAGAGGAACACACTGTGGAGCTCTCATCTGGGATCTTTGCTGTACACTAGGTGTCACAGGAATATAGTTCATTGGTTTAGCAATACGCAACATCATTGATTCCACACGGTACTGCAGGCAGAGAGGTAGAAGTAGGGAGAGAAGAAGAAACTTAAATACAAATATACTGGTCTTTTGAATATGTGAAAATCATTTGGGGGATGTTTTGCTCTTCAAAATATGGCTGTAAGACTTTTCTTACAACACAGTTACATAATGTTGGTTATTTAATCGGCTTTCAGGTATCAGAAGGGAACCCTTCGTAAGTCCTTTTCCTATTCCCATAACTTTTATAAAAACTGCAAAATATGTCAGATAACTTACACAATAAGTTATTTTTGAAAAGACAGACACAATTAGATTTCTTTTAATATTTAAAGATAGCAATATCATAATAAATAGATGTAGAAGAGACAGTTGTACAATTTGACAATTTCATTTAAAAAGTTGGCCAATAATCTTTGACAAATTTGGGAAAATTAGAGAATGGGGGTCAGGACACTTGAGATGGGTAAATGTTATCTCAATTTCCCAAGAAGGAACATAGGATTCCAAAACTGAAAGGTAGTCAGGTTAATACTGGTCCCTTACAAAAATTAATCAAGCAATTACTGATTGTTTATAATAACTGCTATAAAGCAGATGGTTTATAGTTTAGAAAAAGAAAGCACTCACAAGAACCAGCAAGGGTTCACTGAAGTATTCTCATGTGGTTTTAAAGTATCTTTGCCTTTTATTATAAGCCAGATCAAATAGTTTTTAAAACTTGTGGGAGTATAAATAAGTAAAATAAATAGCTTTATAAGCTATTTAATAATAGCAATAAAATTAAATACAGCAACAGGTAATGCCAAAGTAGTTAGTGCTCTAGTTTCGCTATATATACTGAATTGGTAGATTGGGGGAATGTTATAGATATAAAATAATTAAAAGATTTTATGAGGTTAAGGAAACTAAGCGATTTAATGTAGTATCCTGGATGGCTAGCACAGTGTTTATTTAACACACTAGAAGTATTCAAATAAACATTTGTGGGATAAAAGCATGAAACCATTTTCAGCAAGGCATTTAAACAAAAATCTTTCATTATATCCTTGGGAAACTAGTTAGAAAGAGATGAGTTAAATGGCTTCCAAGCTCCCATTTTTCTTTAACATTAAAAAAAAGTGATAAAGCCCACTTATGTTAATTCCCAAATCCTCCTTCTTTTTTTTATATTAAAGTTATCTGCTGGGAGTTGGAACAGCCAAAAGTAGGAATGTAAAACAAAAGAGAGGTAGACTTTCTTTGCCGCATCCCCAGTTCTGAGCGGCCTTTCAAGTCATCCCTAATCACACTGACGGTATTCAGGAACATAATACCATCCTCAAGGGCATAGCCATTTATTTTCTTATTATCATGCAAAACTCAGCAGTGGCCAAAAAGTTGGTGTGGAGAAAAAATAAAAAGCGGAGCTGTAACAAAGTTAAAAAAAAAAAAAAAAGCAGAGCTGTTAAGTGGATTAAAGCTTTTCCAGAAAATGAAATTATAAGATTTGATTAACTAGCTACATGTATATATTAGTTGGTACCAGAAAGAAAGTTAAAAAAAAAAAAATCAAATCACTTCAGACATCTCAAAAGTACGTATATCATTCACATAGAACTTTCAAGTGTGCAAGAAAATTGATTTCCTACCTGTGAACCCCTTGTCAGTACATGTAAAAACTGAATGCCAAAAAGTCTAGCCATTTCACTGGTTTTCCCAATCAGGTCCAGCTGTTCTAACATTTGGAGATTTCCACGGACACGGCTAATGTAATGATCAACCATTTTCCATCTGTTAAAAGAGAATCCATGCTATGAACGTTTGGGAAAAATTTGTATACTTGAAACTAGTACTGTTTTCATTATGTCAAAAACTACCTATTAAAAGTGAGGTTATTTACGGAGGGAGTCATGATCGAGCCTTTAGCAAAGTACGTTAAGGAGTTAAACATTAGAAAATTTCAGATATTTCAAGGGCATAAAACCTAGTGAAAACATGTAAAGTTTAAAATAATGCTTGTGATAAGGTGGTAAGACTAAGGATAATTATTTTCAACATTTTGCTTGATTTTACTCTATTTTTATTACAAAAAATTAACACTGTCTCTTAGATGCCACTGCTAATGATGCAATAATTATACAGTTATAATTATGCAATTAAAAGCTTTTAAAAAACATGTACGCTTTGGGTTATCACTGTTAATACCAGTCTTAAAAAAAGTATGCACTGGTGTCTTATGGAAAGAAACAGAGTAATTTGGTGAAGATTTAGAAAAATCAGGAAAATAATTTTATTTTTTATTATTATTATTATTATTTTTTGCGGTACGCGGGCCTCTCACTGTTGTGGCCTCTCCCGTTGTGGAGCACAGGCTCCGGATGCGCAGGCTCAGTGGCCATGGCTCACGGGCCCAGCTGCTCCGCGGCATGTGGGATCCTCCCGGACTGGGGCATCGGCAGGCGGACTCTCAACCACTGCGCCACCAGGGAAGCCCCCGTATCAACATTTTAATATGTATTTTTTTAAGATCATTCATGTGATCCTACATATAGCCAAATGTAAAGCTTAAGATAATGCATTATGTGTGGATTCAGTTCCTTTAAATATGTTAAGTCCAATTCTCGATTTCACTTGGCAAAAACATACATATCCTAGATAATACCTAATTAGAGGTAGCAAAAATATACATTTAGAGCATTCTAGGGTATATAAACAAACCACCAAATGTAGTTTTCAATGTTAACTTTGATATCAACTTTGATTTTATTTATTGGTATATAACTTCTCCTAAGCTTCTGTTTCTATAAGGCTTTGATCATAAGCTCAGTGCTTTCTGTGATTTCACTTCACTTCCTTGAGATTCCTTAAAAGAGACTGGAGAATAAGTTGACATGCTCAGAAAGCAGTTTCCCCAAATATATCAAATTGTTTTTAAGGCTAGACTTTCCTATCCTCACCATCATATGGCCTTACAATTCAATAAACAGAGCTTCATTCATTTCAAACATCAGATACATTAATTTTAGGACTATGTTCTTTATACAGCTATTTTCTAAGCTTATTACTATCCATTTTACCTTTAACCTAAGGAACAGTAGAGGTGGGAACTTTCAGTTCTGATTACAGTAGAGTAACTGGTACTAGACTAGCCCTTCTGGATAAAAGAGTCAAGGGAATTGTTTTTGGGCAGTGAACAATAGGTAATGTAGGGCCATGCTCCTTGAGAGAAGGGAAACTCATGAGGTGAGCCCTAGCCTGCATGGAGCTAATTTTCTAAACACGGTGCAATGCGCTAAGTCTGAGCAGAGCTGGCTATACTGCTAAGCTGAGGAGGCAGGGATCAGAGTTCAGGCAGCTGCCGCTGGGGTCTGTGGGACAGGGCACCTGTGCAAGGGGCAGGCTTAGCATTTAGAAGTAAGGTGGGGCCTCCCTGTGAGTAACTGGCCCAGGGCTATGCTGAAAATGAGCAGGAGGAAACCACATGAGGCTTACTACAGAGTAGCTGCTCTGGGCTTCAGTTTGGAACAGAACTTGTTAGTGTTGCAGTTGGAGGTCTAGCCATGCCAGAGTGGAGAGACTTCATTACCCCCTTATTAACAACCTGGGCATCCAGCTGAGAGCTCAGAAAAACCACGCCTTAGGAGTAAGTTAGAGTAAAGCCAACTGTAGACAAACCTAAAACCAAGCACTAACAATATGCACATAGAATCTGGAGACTGAGTCTTGTCAAGTTGGAGGGGCTTAGGAAACACTTTGGGCTTTTCAGAAATCCACCTTAACAAAGCACAAAAACCAGGTTTGCACAAGTTCAAGGTGATCAGCCAATTACTGAATTGCCTACTAGGCAAAAATAAACATGCTTCAGAGGAAGATAAAATCCAGAATCTGTACAACAGAACATGAGCAATATCCATTACATAATCATGCAAAGAAACAAAAAAATATGACCCACAGTTAAGAAAAAAGCAGTCAATAGAAACTAATACAGAGATGGCCAGGTGTTGGATTTAGTAACAGATAACATATAGGTATCTAAAAATCTAAAGAAAAGATATTCAAGAAGTTAAAAGAAAAATGTAATCTTAGTGAGTTAACCAATGGTGAAATCCACCAAATATGGAAACTATCAAAAGAAAGAACCAAATGAGAATTCTGGGACTAAAAATAACTGAAATACAAAATTTACTGGTTATTCTGTTTTGTTTTGTTTTGTTTTTTTTTTTGGCCTCACTGTGGGGCATGCGGGATCTTAGTTCCCTGACCAGGGATCAGACCTGTGCCCCCTGCAGAGGAAGTGCAGAGTCCTAACCAATGGACAGCCAGGAAAGTCCCTATTGATTGTTCTTAACAGCAGGTTGGTGATGACAGAAGAAAGTTAGTAAACTTAAAGATAGGTCGTTAGAAAATAGACTGAAGAAAAATGTACAGAGCCTCAAGGGTCTATGGGACACTGTCAAATAGAATAATATACATAGAGATTATTGAGATCATCAGTAAGTTGAGGTTATAAAAAAATCAGGTGAAATAAATTTCATAGGTAACAAACCCTTAGAAGAACAGATAGGACATATAACCTATTTCATCTTTGGCAGAGAACAGGAGGGAGATGCAACGGCCATAAAAGCAGGTAAGAATGAAATTGTTAATGTGTTAATAAATTCTTAAAGGTCACGTATGGGCTAGCATGACAATTTAGAATCACTGGGAGCCCTAGACACCAGGGAAATCTTTTTCCACGAGCCTCCACCAAGTGCTCACAAGAAAGACGGGGGGCAGGACAGTGCACACAGGAATAAAACCCTGCAACTTCTTCCAACCCTTCTCTTATATGAAGCAAAGCCTTGAGCTGCTGTGGGACCAGCAAGAAATCAATCCTTAGGGTTTATGCAAAGATCCATTATCTCTGGGAAGAGAAGAGATGCAAAAGATGTTTACAGCTGGGAGGGGGTAGTAGTAAAAGCTGCACCCGAGGGAAGGCAGGAAACCTCCCCTGTTCCAACCACGGGCCTTGTACCAAGTAACAAACAGTAGCTGTCTACCACTGGGAAAGGGGCAGGAAACTTTCCCATCATAGATTCCAGGCAAAGAAACACCACTCCTGGGGAAGGAGTAGAAGCATAAGCCATGTTCCTCTGTGGAAGAGTCAGGAAACCTGCTTGGGCCAGGACCTGGCAGTGATACAAAGCAGAGGTCTATCACCACTGTGGGAAGAGCAGGAATGCTGAGAAAGCCTCATCTTCGAGGCCTGGGAGAGCAGGAACTCTCAAAGACTAACTCTGGACCAGGAAAAGTGAGTTAATTCCCCTGCCTCCACTATAAGCCTTACACAGAAAAACAACAGCAGCAGCCATCCAGTCATTAAGCCTGACTTTGCCAAAAAAAAAAAAAATATATATATATATATATTGCATACACTGGAAAAAGGAGAAGAAATGTTGATTTCTCATCAGAAATAATGAAGGCCAGGAGAAAAGGGAATTTAAAGCAGTGAAAGAAAAATAATTCTCAACCCCAGGACTAGTGAAAATATCATTCAAAAATAAGGGTGAGATAAAGAAAGACATTTTCAGATAAATAAACGCTGAGAGAATTTCTTGCCAGGAGTCTTCCCCTAGAAGAACTGCAAAGAAAACAATTTAGCACTTTCTTCAATGAAAATGTATGTTCACACAAAGCCCTGCATACAGCTTAATACATAATAGCTTCAAACCAGAAACAACTCAACTGTCCATCAACAGGTGACTGGATAAATTGTAGTATACTCATACAATTGGATATTATTTAGTAATAAAAATAGGAACAAACTCTGGTTCATGCAACAACGTGGTTGCATCTCAAAAACATGCTGAGTTTCTTGAAAGAAGACAGACACAAAGCGGTAGACTGTAAATAATTCTAATAATACAAAGTTCTAAAACTGACAAAACTAATCTATAGTAATAGAAATTCAATTCATACTTACCTGGGTGGTTAAGAAATAGGTAGATTAACTACAAAGCTATATAAGGGAATTTTCTGGGTGTTAGAAATGTTCTTTATCTTGATTGGGGTAGTGATTACAGGGTGTATACATTTTTCAAGGTCATTGCACAATATACTTTAAACGTGTGCATTTTATTGCATATAAATTATACTCCAACAATACTGATTTTTAAAGAGATATTATCCTCTTCAGAGTTATAAAACATTACCTGTATAGATCTGTCTTGTTATCAAACCAATCTGATAAGACTCGAAAAGTAAAGAGGGGAAAACGCTGATGAAGAACATGAAAGCTCACATTTTCAAAGGTGTAGTTAGTTAGAGCCACCTAAGGAAAGAAAAGGAAAACTCCATTATAATAATGCTCATACTTACATGCAAATTGGGTTCTAAAAAATCCTAAATATTTCTAACTTTTCATAGTAGATATGAAAGCTACTTGTAAAAATGATTCGTGTTACAACTGAATCATAATTAATTTAAAACTATGTATATATAGCCTACTGGACAGAAATGTTTGTAATAAATTAATATTTAATTAGAAAAATAATCAGACCTGAAGAGGTTCAACTTGGTCATATAATACTTACTTTATAGATCCCAGTTCTCATCACTTCTGTTTATACTCTATGCCAATACAAATACTGACAAACAAGCACTGTCAAGCAAGTTAATTTTTTGTTCTTTCCGTACTTACTTTTTGATCCTGGATGACATGCTGATTAACAGGCTCCCACAGATTCGAGGATGAGTTATCTAGTTAAAGGCAGGCATTCATCCTGCTCCCAAGAATTATGTCAGTACTAAGACCCAATATATGGACATTATAGAGTCAATTTCATTCCGAAAGCAAAAGATTAAAAAGAAATGACAGAATGTTTCCCATCTTCAAAATATGTAGGTGAAAGCTGTGTTACTGGGAGAAGAATACTGAAAAAGTGTCCAAATTCATAAAACATACCTCTAGCTAGATGATCTCTCAGAAATACCTACAAGACACAAGCAGTCTAAACAATGGCAGGTATTTCAGTGTAAAATGGAAATTAAGGAACCAGCAGTCACCATTCTTAGGTCAGCTCGAGGTTCTGAGGAATAGTTCAAACAGCACTTCACATTTGTATATTACAATTTTAAAATATATTCTTTTCCACTTCTACAATCCAGCAAGTACAAAACAGGGATTGAATGTTAAGCTCATCTCAGTGCAGTGACCCCCAAAAAACTGGTCTTCTTTATCTAATAATTTCTATCAATCTCCAGGACAGCATCAGAATGTGGCATACTTCGGAGTATGTGTATGTACTTACACTTAGACACACACACACACACACGGACTTTTAAACTTTGGAACGAACCTATCTATTCTAAAGTCACCAGTATAAAGCAGGTACTAACCCATTATGGGGGTAAATGGATGTAAATTACCATTTCTTTTGCAAAAATCAGTATTGCCCTGGAGTACTTCTCTCAAAAATAAATAACTCATTTTATTATAAAATTCCCATATTTGAATGACTCTTCTACATGCTAGTGAATATTTTAATTTGGTTTAAAATTTTTTTCTATTTAGTTTCATAGAAAATTGAACCAAATATCTGATCTCAGGTAGTTACACGATTACCTAATAAAGAGAATAGCACTTTAGACCAAACCTAAACTTCTGCTAGAGTATATATCGTCATTAAAACAATCAAAAAAATCTCTACAGAAAAGATCACCATGTTGTCCTGCAGCTCTCTCATTATGGGAAAACTTGAAGTTTGCCATGTAAGTTGACCTATAAGGATTAACTAGGGGATTCTTTGATCTCAAACTAAACTTAAATTTTAGAAATTGGTCCCCAATATCTGAGGCAGATGGCAGACCTATGTTCTGAGTTGATTTTATTTCAAATAGAACTATGTCATAAATTGGATTAAGACTAAAATATTATAATCTTATAGCACCCACTCTACTTTGGGTCTTCTTAGTGTCACAGAAGCATAAAAATGGTCACCTATAATCCCAGCTGTGAGTAAAATTAAAGGAAGGAAACATGAACTCTAAAATTAAGATGATCCACCTTTAGAATGTTCCAATCTTTAGAGTGATTTACTCCATAAGCTGACAGTGAATCTAAAACTATGAATTAGGAGTTTGTTACTTGTTTTAGAAGGCAATCTGAGTAAGTTAAACATTGGAAAAATGTACTATGTAGATCAAAGTCAGAATTGATAGAGGAAGAAAGTGTTATAGTCCTTGGCCGTTTATTTTACTGATAAAGGAATCAGCGGATAGAGATATAGTTACACTTTTCCATTCACAGAGTCAATGTGCAGTACCCAATGGTTAGTCACTTCAGAAACAAATTATTCAGAATGGGGAGAGGCAATCAGAATTAGTGCAAGGGAACTGAGAAAATAAAGAGGAAAGTGGAAGGAGACCATAAGGAAGCACCTGTGCCCTATTACCCTCTATCACCTTATTCCTGCAGTTGTTCCTCATTTCCCCAGAGTCTTCAATTAAAAATTTTGGTTGACATAAACTTTCTATAGAAAAATACACAAATTTAAAGTGAACAACTCATGAAGTTTTATGTATACATCCATGTAACCACCATGCATATGAAGAAATTTTTAGGACACTGGAAGGCTCCCTTGTGCCCTTTCCCACTCAATACTCACCAAAGTTACAGATTAGTCTTGCCTATTTTTAAACTTCATATAAATGGAAACATTTAACATGTACTATTATTTATCTGGTTTCTTTTGGTCAACATTATGTTTGAGATTCATCTATTGTTCAACGTGGCAATATTTCATTCTTTTTCATTGCCGTGTGGTATTTTTTGTTTCAGCTGCTTACTCTGCACCCTAATACACACCAATTATTGGTGACAAGTCTATCTCCTTTTCTAGAGTGTTCGACAGCAAGAACATCTCTGTACTTCCTTCCCACTCCCTCCTCACTCTGCACCAAGACTCAACAGTGTTTCCTCTAAATGTATATATCATTTATGTCTCATCTGGCTCTTACATGTGTATGGGGTCAGTGATAGATGCCCTATCAAAGCCATATAATATATATGGGATATGTGTGTATATACATACATACACAGACATATACTCATTTTAAACATGCTCTCTGTTCTCAGAGAGCTTATTTTATATATTTTATTTTACACATGTTTTACCTTATATATGCTTAAAATAAAATATACAAAATAAGACAGAGAGCATGCCCACAATCCTGATTCTTAACCCCATACTAGCTATGAGGCTTTTAGGCAAGTCAATGTCAGTTTTCTCATCTTGAACAATACCTCACTACTTTCTTGTCTTACTTATCCTGCAAGTTTGTGAGTATCAGGAGTCAAAAATGACAAGTCTATAAAAGTGCCTTATATATAAGACAAAATATGAATACAAGGGAGCATATTATTTTACCTAACAGATGCTTATTGACAGACTGATGCTGTAATAGGGAATATTAGAACCAGATTCCAGTGTTCCAAACTGAGATGCAGGCCTACATGCTTGTGTGGAAGCATCTGACCTTCCTAGTGACTCTGTTGGGAGTGTTCTTCACTATCTTATCTGACAACTCCTTCGTAGCATCTGATTCCTCTGTCTGATCCTCAAAATATTTTCATTCACAAAATTGTGCTTGGCTCAATCCTGATCGCTCTCTCCATTCGCTTCTTGGTGAGCTCATCCACACTCTCATGTGACTTCCAAGACTGTACCTCTAATCCAGACTCTACCCCACATTTGAGACTTCCCTATTGAAATGTCTGTTGAGTATCTTTCACCTGGATATCTGACTGATACCTCATGCTCTATATCCTTAATCTTCATTTTCCCACCTAAACATGATCTTAAATCATCTATGCCAGAACCCTGACAATCATTCTTGACACCTCCTCCTCTTCATCTTTTTGTACATCCAATTCTTGTGGATTTACTCTCTAAATTGTTTTGTGAATTGCTATATCACTGTCAATTTTCATTTGAGCTACTTCAATAATGTTCTCACTGGTTTCCTACCTCTGGTCTTGCCCCCTTCCACACTGCTACCAGAAAATAAGTCTCAGAGGTAATTCGCATCAGTGCCTCCATATCACCTTAGCCACTCCGACGATCATACTCCAAGACCTGTGATTACCAGTAATTGTACCCTCTCCATAATCTCATGTAACCCATCCTCCGACCACCGTCTCCTTCCGGGTTACTCCCCCTGGTGCCCTGACCTCTTTGCTCCTAACCTAGCTCAAATTCCACAGTCAGTCATTATAATCCCAACCTTGCACTAACATTCAGTTCCCGGCCCTCTCTTGCTTCCTTTTAATTAATTAAATTTTAGTAAAGCCATAACCCTTTGCTTGTGAGCTGTGCTCAAATCTAACCCTCTGTTACTCTGCACTTATATCTGTGAATCTGAACACAGCTGGCAGGTATCTCTTTAATTTGCTGATGCAAAGCTCAAATGGGCTGTCAATGCCTAGCTTCTATATTTTCTTAATCACGCTCAAATTCTCCTAAATAACTCTTCTCTCCTCAAACCCAAAGAGCCTGAAGCTCTTGAAACTGAAGCAACCAGAAGAGAACTTCTCATCCTCACGGCTACCCACCTAACAACATCTGCACCCAGATAATCTGCCTGCTAAAATGGAGGAACCAGCTATACCCTTAATCTTAATTTGATCTAAACCGAGGCCCAAATCTGTGCATTAGAGATGGCATTCCGTAATATTTGTTGAATTGAATCAGATATATTTCCAACCTAGTTTGCAAATTCTTGTAAGGCCTGGATTAAGCTGATATCCAGAAGGCCTCTAAATATAATCCTCTGGGGAAGAGTCATTTATTCTTTCATTCAAGCAGTCAAGCATATCATGAGCACTATTTCAGAGGCACTTTCTTTGTTACCGAGGATTCAAAGTCCGGAGGGAATAGCAGAAATTCTATGTTAAGCAGGAGAGTGAAAACTAGTATATTAGAAAACAAATTTAAAAAATTTAAAAATCCGAAGTAGCATTAAAAAAAAGGTATCCATTCAACTGTAAATTGTATCTGGGGGGTGCAACTGTTGTGGAGATGTTGGATTTCACTTTCATTTTACATACTCTTCTGCAATTTTTAGAGTGAATATAAATTATTTTTAATAAGGAACATTAAAAACAAACTAAATATTTAAGAAAACAAAGAGCTAGAAACAGCTAAGTGTCATGAGGGAGATACAGATAAAAGAAATAAAGATAAAAAAGGAGTTTCTGGAACTGTTTAAATCCAGAAAAAATAGTTTGAGGGCCTCTAATATGAAGAAACTCTAGGGCCAAAGTCATAACCCTTAAAATCCTATACCACCTAGAAATACAAGACAGTACTTCCCACAAGTTCATTCAGGATTTCACGGAAATTTCCAAATTGCCAGGAGTACTTAGGGTTAGGAAAAAAGTGATAATCTAATTTGGCACATCTAGGAAGTGGGGGTGGGGGTGGTGTAAATTACCCGACTGTAACTTTTTCACAGTTGTTCCGCACAGATACAAATAAAGATCAGAGATGGTATATATGTAGCCTAGAATTAGAGAGAATTTACAGTAAGGACTAAAGAAAGCCCTAAACTCTGAAAAAATATTTACTCTCTAATTTGTGATTTTTAAGCTAACAGTTGATAATTGCTATAGTTGCCCTTTGGATCTTCAGGAATGAAAAGATCCCTAAAACTAAGTAAGACTCAATAATTTAATTTTGTGTTTATATACTTAATTTATGTGTTCATTCAGGCAGTATTGGAGACTGAAGTTTGAAATACATAATGGAATATACAAACCAAATACATCACACAATCTCTGTACGTTCCATATCCTATGCCGTGTCACTAGGAATTACAGTGGACCCTTGAACAACACAGGGGTTAGGGCACCAACTCCCATGCAGTTGAAAATCTGTGTATAACTTTACAGTTAGCTCTTTGTAGATGCAAATCTGCATTGCAGATTCAACCAACCCGTGGATCATGTAGTACTGTAGTATGTATTTATCGGAGAAAAAAAAATCCACCAATAAGTGGATCTGTGTAGTTCAAACCCATGTTGTTTGAGGGTCAACTGTATTTTTGAAGTCACTGGAAGATTCTTGTGCTGACAATATTTTAAGAACAACAGGATAAAAATTATCCTCAAGCAGATACATGTATGGTACATTTTCAAATTAGATAAAATGTGAGCATAACGTGAAGCTCATGGTGCAGAGAGAAAATAAAAATAAAAATGGGAATACCTAAATTTTATATAAAGAGCATATTTTCTTATCTGGAAGAATTACTCCATGATTGGTCCCAAAAGAATTGCAGAGGGCATGCTTGGAAACTCAAATTTTTATATAAATCTAGAAGAGCCAGAAAAGATCACAGCGGATAATGAGTGTATAATAGAAAGAGAAAGTATTTTCAAAGGGAAGTAGTTGAAGAATAGAGTTCTCTCTTAAAGTTAAACATTTTATCTGATATTACAAGTCCAAAATCTGAGAATAGAGCAATTTATTGTAGGTATCTTTTTTCTTACATTTTTGGTGACAGAATTATTTCTCTGAGTGATTGCATATTAATAAGATAGTTTCATACTACCAAAAATCCTTACCTGGGCCCCCAAAGACTCAACTGGATGCTGCTATTAACTATTTCCAAGTAATGTGTTTCCAATTGACCCAGGTTTTAAATATCCCTAGTTCAAAAAGTTCTTTCCTATATCTAGACTAAATTTTTCTTACTGTAATAAATCAAAAAGGTCAAGCTGAGTTTATCTGGCCTTGAGTGTAAAAATGATTTAAGAGCAAAAAATGATGAAATTATACAACATTCCATACATACAAGATAACATTTTATGATAGCTGTAGACTTTTATAGCCACTGCTATTTGTGCTTAGGCACAAACAGGGGAAAAAAAATCATCAATAACAAAGTTAAATACTTCTATAGCTTTGCATTTTAGAAAGTATTTATTTTTGAAACTCTACTTAAGTATAATAAAAATAATTCACAAATAAGCATAAGCTATATAGGAAGCTATACTAATATTCTATAATGATTAAAATCACTATATATTGATCTAATCTCTTATTTCCAAACCAAATTTCAGATAAAGTACCTTACCTCATTTCTCATGATTCTCCAAAGATTTAGTGTAATTCGGCCAACAATATTTATCTCACTCATTGTATCTGACCCATAGTCATCTCTTTCGGCTGCAAATCTATTCTCAACTTTGTCATCTATAGAAATGAATATAGGTTGCATCAGGACTCACAGAAACCAAATTTCCAAGCAAACCATGCAAAAGAAGATGAGAATAAAAATTCAAGATGAAGATTAAAGATTAAATGTAATTCACAGTTTATTTTGTATTAGGCTTAAGACAAAAATCATTATTTTGACTAATAAAACAATTTTTCTTTCCTCTTTAAATTATAAAAGAATTTTGTGAAATAAATGTATCTGAAAACTGTATATATTTTTTAACAATAAAAGCATATATACACACACTTTTTAAAAAAATAAATGCTTTTCTCTTTAAATATGATAATTACTGATGCTATTTGTTTTTTTAAATAAATTTATTTATTTTTGGATGCATTGGGTCTTCATTGCTGCACAGGGTCTTTCTCTAGCTGTGGTGAGTGGGGGCTACTCTTTGTTGTGGTACGTGGGCTTCTCATTGTGGTGGCTTCTCTTGCTGCGGAGCACGGGCTCTAGGCACGTGGGCTCAGTAGTTGTGGCTCGCGGGCTCTAGAGCACAGGCTCAGTAGTTATGGCGCACAGGTTTAGTTGCTCCACGGCATGTGGGATCTTCCCGGACCAGGGCTCAAACCCGTGTCCCCTGCATTGGCAGAAGGATTCTTAACCACTGTGCCACCAGGGAAGCCCTGGTGCTATTTTTATGAATACCTAACACCACATGATTTCTCTGGTGTTTGGATGAAAAATATTTATTATTAAACTGGTCATTTCTTGGGGAAAAAATGGTAGAATTTTTAACCTAAACAATTCTCTGGGGCTTCCCTGGTGGCGCAGTGGTTGAGAGTCCACCTGCTGATGCAGGGGACACGGGTTCGTGCCCCGGTCCGGGAAGATCCCACATGCCGCGGAGCGGCTGGGCCTGTGAGCCATGGCCGCTGGGCCTGCACGTCCGGAGCCTGTGCTCTGCAACAGGGGAGGCCACAACAGTGAGAGGCCCGTGTACCAAGAAATGAGGGTTGTGTCACATGTTGAAATGATAATATCTGAATATATTCAGTTAAATAAAATATGTCCTTAAATTAAAAAAAAAATCTCTGAAAATTTGTTGACATTAATTAATGATTTTCAAATTCAGGGTGAAATTCTACTAACTACATATGGAGAACTAGATGAAGAGTTCCTCTTACAGTGAACAGAGTTCTGAGTCTAGTTTCTAAGTGATGATTTTATCTAGAATTAGAAATTAAAATTTGTTTCTCCTATATAACACTGGGTATACATGAATGTTGTTGATAGAGGCTCTAGAATAATAAATATATTTACCATATTTGAATGTCTGTTATGTTCTAAGAACTTTACTAACATTATTTATTTTATTTTAATACAGCCACTTTGGGCTTCCCTG
The DNA here is from genome assembly GCF_059928025.1 of Delphinapterus leucas. NCBI lineage: Eukaryota > Metazoa > Chordata > Mammalia > Artiodactyla > Monodontidae > Delphinapterus > Delphinapterus leucas. Next base: position 48,715,020 of record NC_143140.1, read on the forward strand.
GTGGCGCAGTGGTTGAGAGTCCGCCTGACGATTCAGGGGACACGGGTTCGTGCCCCCGCCCGGGAGGATCCCACATGCCACGGAGCGGCTGGGCCCGTGAGCCATGGCCGCTGAGCCTGCGCGTCCGGAGCCTGTGCTCCGCGACGGGAGAGGCCACAACAGTGAGAGGCCTGCGTACCGCAAAAAAAAAAAAAAAAAAAATTAAAAAAAAAAAAAAAATACAGCCACTTTATTATGTTAGTATAATTTTTATTTTGCACTATAGTACATTCTACTCAGAAATGTTTTATCTTGTCCCAGGCCACATAGTAACAAAACCAGTATTCTAAACCTGGGTTACCTGATTCCAAAGACCACGTACACAAACCTACTGCTCTTCTTTATTTTAAAAACATAATGTTTAAGAGATTTTTTTCAAGTGTACACCATAGTGATTCAGTATTTTTGCAGATTATATTCCATTATAGGTTATTACAAGATAATGGATATAATTCCCTGTGCTATACTGTATGAAACTAACACAATATTGTAAATCAATTTAAAAAAAGTTTAAAAAAGTGTTGTGTTTTTCCTTTCATTTTTTCATTTAACAAACACATAATGTTTACTATGTTCTCAGGCACTGTTCTAAGTATTTTATTATAGCACTATGAGATAAGTTCTGTTACGTCCCTATTTTACAGACGAACAAAATGAGGTATCAATAAGTTAAGAAACCTATCCTGTTGGATGTCTGAATCCTGCTGGCCAGGATTTGAACCCAGGTGGTCTTTCTCCAGAATGTGTGCTTTTTACCATTGGTGCTCTTTACTATGCCTTTCTACTGCATGCCCTTTCTACTGCATGCCCTTTCTACTGCATGCCCTTTCTGCTGCACCATGTTGCCTCATAAAAATGGTTTCAGCAGTGTTCTAAAAGGACAGGAGCTTTCATTCATTATTCTGAAGTCATATACCTTAGTCATTAGAATTAATTAATTAGTAAGTGCACTGAACACCCATGCTACCTATCCTGAATGTTCAGAAACCTATGCCCAATGAAATGTTGAAAAAATTGAGATATATCACTATTACTATCACTCAAGGGACAGAGAAGCTACAAACAATTAATGCAATGACAAACTAAAAGCAGCTCTGCCTTTTTTTCTAAACTTTTGCAAAGCTCAAAATATTTACTGTCCTTGAATCTTCTTCAACTTCAACTTTTCCCTTTCCATTTACCAACACTTTAGATATTTTATTGACTTCATAACCCCTTTCAGGAGGTATCTTGATTGGTTTTACTAATTTTGTATTTGATCTTTATGCCTCCCAAAGTATATGCTACTTTGTCCTAGTCCAACTTGGGGGGGGGCCTTTAAAACAAAGTTATTAAAAATTCAGTAACTATAAACAAAACATAATTTAAAAAATGCTTTAAAAACTAATTTTGGTATGAATATTATTACTGCCCCTCTCTTCAATTAGAATCACACTATTGGGGAACAGCCTTCAAAATTCATGTAGTTTTTTAGCCTGACACCCAAATAAAAAAAACAGTTAGTGTTCCTCTACCATCTCCTCCTTCCTCACCAAATGGATAAAACATAGAACCAGACAAATAAAATAAAATTATGGTGTATCAAGTCAAAGAAATGTTATGTGCTTCATAATGATTATAAAGACTATCTCATAATGCAGAAAAATATTTATGTTAAAATGCTGGATAGAGCTTCCCTGGTGGCGCAGTGGTTGAGAGTCTGCCTGCCGATGCATGGGACACGGATTCATGCACCGGTCTGGGAAGATCCCACATGCCGTGGAACGGCTGGGCCCGTGAGCCATGGCCGCTGAGCCTGCGCGTCTGGAGCCTGTGCTCCGCAGCGGAAGAGGCCACAACAGTGAGAGGCCCGCATACCGCAAAAAAAAAAAAAAAAAAAAAAAAAGCTGGATAAAAATGGGATATATGTATGATTAAAGTTTATAATGGAGTTATGTATATCTAGAACTTACACAATTTAGTATTAAAAATCAGGCTAAAACAATAATCTTGTCTTTATTTGTAATTTGCCCTGTAGTTAACAATAAAACATTCATAGTGCTTCCTACCTGGCACCCGAGAGATCATCTGGCATAAGTCAACACTCAGTGCAGCAGCCCTCTGTAAGAGGTAACCCCAGGAATGCATCTGAATTTCATATCCTAGCAGAATATCAGGATCATACCTAAAGAAGGAATGAAAAAATTAAACAAGGACCACACGTTTGAACCTTTAAGCAGAACTACTTCTTTATGATATAAATTACAAAATTAAAAATCTACATTTTATAATGTTTCTCAGGTGGAAAAGGGTGATATAGTGGTGCCTATAGAATTTCTTTAGAGGAAGGGGTGGGGTGGTTAGAGTTCTTAGTTCAAAGCTACTTTTGTAAAAGCAAAAGTAGTTTTTACTTAGATTATGTATTTACTTGATATGACTTGGCAAAGAGGCTGCTAAAAATTGGGGTGGGAGGCAGGCATTACCAGTAAAGTGTATGAGTGAGGGTATAATTGAGATATAATGTGGGTAGGGGCAGGGTGAAGTATGAGGGCATGTGTGGATACTGTATTTTGAAAATGATCCCCCAGGTCATTTTGTTGTCACTTCTCTACCCCTGTACCCTCTACTGTACTTTAACAGTTGTAATGCTGAGAAAAAAAATGAAAATTTCTTCCTTTTCCCTCTTAGTAAAGACTTGGTCCTCACATAAAGTAAGGCCTCTGTAATGATAAGTTCATCCTCTAAACTTAAGAGGAAGGTGACTCAGTTTAATGGAAGAATTAAATATTAATAGGGGTGAGATTAATGTGGGGAAGCTAAACATCAGAAACTAGGTGAAAAATACGCTCACTGTGGTCACACAGTTGCACTGGTAGAACTGAACTGACAATCTGCATCCACCTTAGAAGGCGCTGCTTTGAGCTTCTTCTGAGGACTTCCACTGTGACCACCATAAAAAAATGTCTGATTATAGCACAAAGGAAAATAAGCATGAAGATTTACATCAATGGGAAAATTGTGTGGGCAAGAGAAGAACTGATTACAGTCTTAGGTGGAGAACAAAAACTTTTGAGAGTGAAGACTACTGTAATGCTATCAAATCAGAAGTTCCAAATTACTCTGATTATTGTACCATTATTCATAAAAGCCAAAAAAGTAGAGTGAAAGATCACAAAAATTTATAAAGCTGGGTTTTACATAACTGCTTATAAAGTCACTCTGAATTATGGGATGTGCAGCCTGTCCATATTACATCACTTAACACTATTAAGTTTCACCAATGTCTACAGTTATAGATTACCCCAGTTTACTAATGTAAACAATATATGGCTACTCAGCAAGTCTGTGGTAACAGTGGATCATGGGAAGACCAGATCTATTTTTAGAACTGGTTTGCTAATATTTTATCATACTTTCATAGCTAATTTCTTTAAATGGGTATTGAATGACATTAGTTTTTACTTAGATAATAAAAATAAGAATGTCACAAAAATGTCTCCTTACTTAAGTGGCTAATGTCAAAAGAACTAGACTCAAACTTCTGCAATAATATTCTTTTCATTTTTCCTATTCCTTAAAGGCCCTATAAAATACATTCCCTAACGTAAATTTCAATATCCAGTGATCTGCTTGTGATCCATTGTTATACTACAGACTTACAAAGTAGCCTTCAAACTTGTCAGGAGAAAAAGATAACATATATCCATGTGCTTTCCTCTATATAAAAAGGACTGAAATTTCTGAGAAAACCACTTAATTTAATAAAAATGATTAATTTAATAGAACAGCCAAATGGATCTTTTCACCGACCTATAAAAGTGTTTTCTTGGTAGAAAGTGCCACGTGGCTGGTAATTCTGGAACAAAGAGCAGGATTATAACACGAGAGAGTGGGGAGAAGCAAAAGCAAGCAAGAGAATATGCAACAATGAGGCAAAGGCTCAGTCTCAGAGATCAGAGATTAAAAGGGTAGATTAATTCTTAAAAAGGAAGTCCAGAAAAGTCCTAGGGCTTCAAGAAAAGAGAAGTCTCCCAACACCCTTCCTGCTCATTAGTCTTCTAAAATAACATCCAATATCTCAACACATCTTTGTTGATAGCAACTTCATCAACTCTTCCATTAAAGTTAAACTCTTCTCAGAGCAGTCAAAGATGATCTGCATGACAAGTGCATCTCCCTATAAAGCTAACTATGTAATGTCTAAATTTGAGAAACTGGGGCAGAAGTGTTAAGTGACTCTAAGGATCGTCAGGGAAAGGAGATTTGAAGGATTCCCATACACACATGAAAGAACCCATGCAGCTGACTGCATTAATACTAAGAATATTTAGAAAAGGCATTACAATTTGGTCACAGTCAACCTTGATCTTAAGAGAAGACTTTGGAAGATTGCTGGAGTACCTTTCACATACATTTCTAAACATGGGTACAACATGAAGAAGATGCCAGATGATTACAGAGCCCTTCTGTTGACTCTTAAATAGTTCTTCCACCTTCTTCAACTGAATTTTTTTGATTCATGAAACATCTACTTATTATAAGAATTATTATTCCAATCAGCTACTTGCTCTGTTGTGGTAACTGACTAATAGAGTGATTAAGTACACTTATTTTCTGATAATGTTTTGAAAGTATTTTTTTCTCAATTAACAAGTACCTATTTTATAAACTTCTACTGCTCAGAGATTACCACTGAAAAAACAGAAAGCTACCCTTAATGCTTCTCTTAATGGATTTATTAATAGATTTTGTTCTTTTAGAAAAACTGCCATTTCAGTATTTTTCAGATCTATTATATTTATTTTTTGACCTAGAGGCTGTTTAGTTTTACAAGACTCTCAAAGCTCATAAAACATCTTTTTCAAGTTCAAAGTCCCAAGGATTCCATATTTCTTCTGTGAAAACATTCAGTGACAGTAACAAAATCTTGGTGACTTGTTCTGCAATTTTTGTAAATTTTATTCACTCTACCAGGTTTCTAAAAGTTATAGAAAGAAGAAGGTTGGGTAGATAGGATTAGTAGTGAAGAACAAAACTGTGCTTCTGATGAAGCATCAGAAAAAGCAGCAAATAAGAAAATAATTTTATTTGCTTAGGCAGAAAAAAGCTGCTTTACAATTAATATTTTAGATAACCCAATAACATCTGTACAGATGAGAGGTGAGGGGGCTCTAACTAGGGGAGTGGCAATGGGCATGGGGAGGGGGAGGGGAGAAGGAATGATCTTGAAAGATAATTCTGAGGTTAAATGGATAGGATGTAATGCATGGATTAGAGAAGAAAAAAAGGTAGGACTCAAAACTTAAATTATTTAAGTTAGGGAGTCCGGGGAAATGTGAAATTAATAGTTCAAGGAAATACAGAAAGAGGAAAATGTTTGTGACAAGAAGATAATGAATTTGATTTTACTTGTGTAATATCGCTTTGCATTATTTTATGTGTTTGCCACCTGAGCAGGTAAATATTAAGAACAGAAAAATAAAGACAATAAAACTCTTTGAGAATATACATCTATATCTTATTCAATCTTATATTCAGCACTTAAGAACTGTACCTTACACATAGAGTTAACATTTAAGTACTGACCAGGCTAAGAGTTTTATGTGCTTTATCTCACTTAATTCTCGTATCTATTACCCCTTTTACAGATGAGGAAACCAAAGTTTAGAGAGATAAGTAACTTGCTCAAGACAAAAAGACAGAGCTGGCTGACTCCCAAGCCTACGCTCTTAGCAAAACCTGTGTAGAGTAGGTGCTCAACAAATGAGGTATAAGAAGGAAATAATCTTTTAGGGAGCTGTTTGGACTAATATATAAAGGACATTACAGAATTGAAATGTTGATATTTAAGCATTTTTCTTCTTTTTCTAATAGCCATATCATCTTTTGAATAAGAACCAGAAGTTAGTTTTATTTTGTTTACTGCATTTTTCTTAACAACCAGTATAATTCATGTTATGGACATTTAAGAAAGTTACTACACTTGCAAATGATTGACAAGATTCTCAATGTTCACAGGTAATCCTATTGCTGGGAATAAACCTAACAAGGAGAAGACAAGCATACAAAGCCCAGGGACATTACTGGATATGTGCTGGCCCATAAAATGGTATCTGCCTAAAACTCTTACATGTTCCTTTTGCTAAGCTGCTTGCAGTGGGGGCACTGAAAGTACCTGACATGTTGATATCTCTATGAGAAGATAAAAGATAGGACTGACAATGGCAAGACTCAAATGGATGGGAATCCATCCAGTCACCAGTGCAATAAATAGTAAAAATACATTCCTCTTTTTTCCTCCCTAGAGTGGTGGGTAGCAGCATATCATTTCTTTTATGCTTTGACATTTAATCTAATTTTGTTTCACTGAAAACGTTTTCTGGTTTTCTGATTTTCAAAATGGTTTATGTTAACCCATCTGGGATGCAATCAGATGTTGAGTCAGTAAAACATCACCTTGACCTTTTTTTTTTTTTTGCGGTACGCGGGCCTCTCACTGTTGTGGCCTCTCCCGTTGCGGAGCACAGGCTCCGGACGCGCAGGCTCAGCGGCCATGGCTCACGGGCCCAGCCGCTCCGCGGCATGTGGGATCTTCCCGGACCGGGGCACAAACCCGTGTCCCCTGCATCGGCAGGTGGACTCAACCACTGCGCCACCAGGGAAGCCCCACCTTGATCTTTAATGCAGGATATCATCTCAGTTTTATAGGAAAAAGTTCGACTACAAAAGCAGAACAGAAAGGCTTGAGCGTAACAACACGCTCAAGGACAGCTTTTATCCATACATCAGGATCCAGAGTATTTTCTTTAAAAACCTACATCTAGCAATGGGCAATGGCTACTAAGAGTTATACTCTTGAGAAAATGCAAAAGAGATCCACTTGTTTAATTTTTAAATTAAAATTTTTTTGGTTAAAAACTCTTTCATAAATTTTGACAAGATTCTACTATCAAGCATCAAAGCCAACTATCAAATGGTCAAAAGAGATTTTCAAGAAACTATGTGCACAAAAGAGTATGTACCAGATAGTCCTAAATTTATGAACAAATTACATTCCAAAGTTTTTTGGAAATACTGATTTAAAACTCAGAAAAAATTTTCTTGAGAAAAAGAAAAAGAAAAAGAAAAAAGGTACTGAAATGGTGGCTGGCTCCCAAGGTAGAAGACTATTTAATGAATAATACAATTTAACTTTAGTACAGTTACCCATTATTTCATCACCATAGAAAAATGCTAAAATCCAACTGGGAAAGCTAGAGGCTAAGCCAATATTTCTCTTTCACTGGCCCCAAATCCTGAGAGTAGAATACTCCTTTTCTTATTCCTAATCTGCTGGAAATGGTGATGGTGGTTGGAGATGAGGGTAAAATCCTTTCCGGGCTAACTTTTCTTTCAAGGGCCATAGGAAGGGATTCGCTTCCTATTTTTTTTAATTCTTTTATAATTTTTTTTCTTTTTTATTTATTTATTTGTGGCTGAGTTGGGTCTTTGTTGCTGCACGTGGGCTTCCTCTAGTTGCAGCGAGTGGAGGCTACTCTTCGTCGCAGTGCATGGGCTTCTCCTTGCGGTGGCTTCTCGTTGCGGAGCACAGGATCTAGGTGTGTGGGCTTCAGTAGTTGTGGCACATGGGCTTCAGTAGTTGTGGCACATGGGCTTTAGTAGTTGTGGCTCGCAGGTTCTAGAGCGCAGGCTCAGTAGTTGTGGCGCACGGGCTTAGTTGCTCCACGGCATCATGTGGGATCTTCCCAGACCAGGGCTTGAACCTGTGTCCCCTGCACTGGCAGGTGGATTCCTAACCACCACACCATCAGGGAAGCCCATCACTTCCTATTTTTAACTTTCACCTATATCAATCAACAGTAGCACAAAAGGACTCTGAACAAAAACTGGAAAAAAAATCAGAAAATACAAAACAATACCTCTTTATTATATGTGCAATTTCTTGAAAAAGTGCCTTCTCATCAGCAGCATAGGTAACTTCTAGTCCTGTAATTCCAGATCTAATAAGCAATGGGGTCTGATATCTGATATCTAAGAATAAACAAAATATTTATTATATATAATTGTTTAAGTACTATTATCCCTTACTTTTGAGTAAGACTATGCACCTAAAATACTTTAAAATGAGACAGCATTCCCCAAAGTAAATATGTAATTAGCTCAGTTTCTTGAAAATTTTCTTAAAGGTTTTCTAGTACATGTAACTGAAAATTCAAATTTCATATTTTCAATTATTTTCCTGAAAAGTCTACATTCACAAAATTCCCCAGATAACGTGTCACCCAAAAAGAAAAATTACTTTGTTTCTTCCTACAGGAAGAGGCTTGCTTAGTGGAGAATATTTTACTCAGTGGTATGCTGGAGAATGCTTATAAGCACCTCTCCAGGAAAAAAAAAAAAAAGCCCTGATTTGTACTTCTTGTCTATATCCAAGATGTGAAAACTTCCCACCATGGCTAATTTGAAACTACCAATGTGACATCAACTAGTTCAAAAAAATTCATGAAAATTTAGCAATTGGCTTGTGAACTGGTACAAGCCAGCTCAAGCACATCACTGATTAAACTGCAAATTCCTGTACAATTTTGTTATATGTTAAGACTTCCTCCTCAATTGACTGAATTCACATATTACTATTTAAAATTGCAGAGGAACACCTGGTATTTTATAAACTGCCTTACATGGTATCCTATATGAAGAACCTCTGAACCAAAAGTGTATGTATTTAGGAAGAGATATCAACAAAATTAGAATATATCTTAAGTCTTTTATAAACCATTAACTTACAGTAGTAACTTAACTCCTTAAAGTAAAGAGAAACTCTGTATTAGCAGCAAAATACCAGCATGCATATATAAGGAAGGCTGTCCACCCAACCTACACAATTATTTGACTTCAGTATTAACAATTAGTATTTTATATAATAATATTTAGATCAAATTAGATATGCTAATTAGAAATTTTATTAAGCTCTTTATATTGTATTATTTCTGACTTCTAACAATAATTCAAGAATAATGAATTTAGGACAAAGCTATAGACAACATTTCCTACTCCCACCTCAGCAAACATTTTACAGAGGAGTTCCTTATGCTTGGTTTAGATCTTGAGCAAAGAAACTGTGCCATTAAAAGGCTCATCCTAGTGTAGGTAGGTATAAAATTAATAAAAATGAACAATACCTTGACTAGAGACTGTCTTGTCTTTATCAATCACTATTACACCTGTGAGTTCTGTTTTGTCTGTATCCAGCAGTGGAGTGTCAGATGAGATGCAGTAGAACAGAGCACAGATTGGGTCAAATTCAGGATCTGGTTCTAAGTCTCGTCTAGTTCGAGCATGTAATTCCACACTGATTAGAGTAAGATTTTGTATCTATAAAAGGAAATAAAAATCACACTTTTAAACATTTTTTGAGACATGCTGAAAGAAGTATGTTTCACTAAGACTCTAAGGAAATACACGTGTAAAATTACAGAAAAAAATGGTTATAAAGGACACATTCACAATTTAACACTCCACAAATTAAAACTAGATTTTTACTTCTAAGATTAGCTTAAATCAATTCACGTTTTTCTTTTAGAAAATCTGCTTATGCTGTAATTTCTTAATGACAACACACACTTAAAACTATCTGTCTAGAGTACATGCAGTGCCTCTGAATTTTCGCAATTTCTATTTGAGAAAGAGAATGACTAGTCCAGGTGGTCGTACATTCAAACCAAAGTCTGTTGATTTTACCTTTTACTTTCTACCCAGTTAATTATAGTTTTACCTATACTTTAAACGGAAAAGACAGATATTTTTTAGTTTGAAACTCCTACCTATTAATCCTCTGAGGGCTACTTAAATTTAGAGTTTTGTACATACTAGGCAGATTTTTAATTACAGTTTTTCCTGAAAAAAAAAATCATAAGAATTGTATGTTGTCAACTACACAATAGCTAGCTTTTTGCCTATGCACATTTTCTCTTTGACATATAATGCAAAAAATGTAATATTTTGCTTTTTACACTTATTTTCCTATGCTAATAAAAACTCTTCTTAACTGTAATCCTTTGTTATCTTTCTAAGACAGTAAGAATAAACTCTGGGTAAGAAAAACAAGATATATGTTGGATGATTAATGATTACAGCTAGAATTATAGCCATCATTGTACCAGTAATACACATATACCTGGCAATGAAAAATTAGTAGACTACTGGTAATTACTCAGATCATATAAATTTAATAAAGGATTTATATTTTGTATTTATCTTGCATGCCATCTGTTGAAGAAATGTAAATGCAAGGCTCTCCTTAGTGATGGGAGTAGAATTTGGTAGATATCTTTGGAGGACAACTTAGAAATATCTACCAAAATTTTAAAAGGACAGAACAAATTAGGGGTTACCAGTGGGAAGAGAGAAGGGGAGACGGTCAAGATAGAGGCAGGGGATTAAGAGATAAAAAACACTATGTATAAAATAAATAAGCAACAAGGATATTTTGTACAGTACAGGGAAATACAGCCATTATTTTATAATAACTTTTTTTGTTTTTTTTTTTTTGTGGTACGGAGGCCTCTCACTGTTGTGGCCTCTCCCGTTGTGGAGCACAGGCTCCGGTCGCGCAGGCTCAGCGGCCATGGCTCACGGGCCCAGCCGCTCCGCAGCATGTGGGATCTTCCCAGACCGGGGCACGAACCCGTGTTCCCTGCATCCCCAGGCGGACTCTCAACCACTGCGCCACCAGGGAAGCCCTCAACTTTACTTTTACTTCGCAAAAATAGATTAAGATCCTGAACATTTCAGCTGCAAAATTATGGCATAACCTTATCTGTTAGAGGAGTTTGCATTCTACATAACTTTCCCATAGGTTTTGGATATTTTCTTCACTTGGGTTTCATCAGAAGTTCATTACTTTTTCCTTTGCTCTTGAAATTTAGGTGTTGGATATGTCTTATGTCCATTACATTAGAACTGATGAAGCATTAGTGTTATCTGCAGAGGCAAGTAAAAGATTAAGACAATCGTAGAGATACTGTTATTTAAAAAGCATTGCTGGGCTTCCCTCGTGACACAGTGGTTGAGAGTCCGCCTGGCGATGCAGGGGACATGGGTTCATGCCCCGGTCCGGGAAGATGACACATGCCACGGAGCAGCTGGGCCCGTGAGCCACGGCCGCTGAGCCTGCACGTCTGGAGCCTGTGCTCCGCAACGGGAAAGGCCACAACAGTGAGAGGCCCGCATACCGCAAAAAAAAAAAAAAAAAAAAAAAATTGAATCACTATGTTGTACACCTGAAACTAATATAATGTTGTAAATCAACTATACTTCAATTAGATAAAAAGACATATCCTTTGATCTAGCATTTATACTCTTGAGAATAAGCCTGTAGATATATTCATATATGTAGCCAAAATATATGCACAAAGATGTTCACCAAAGATGGTAATATTTTCAGTTTTTTATAAGTTAAAAAGACTAAAAACCTAAATGTCTATCAGTTGGGAACTGGTTACATAAATTATGTGGCTTCCATAAAAACTACAGAATGGAAAACTCTGTAGCCTTTAAAATTTTCAAAAGAATGAGCCAGATCTACGTGTCCTAAAATGGAAAGACCACCATAATACACGGATAAATGGAACGAGTGTAGTATGCTTCCATGTATGTTAAAAATGTTAAGTACATGCATAGAAAATGTCTGCAAAGAGACAAAAAATATAAAACTGTTTATTGCTTTTGGGGAAGTGGACTGCTTAGTCAGGTGGGAGAGAAGCTTACTTTTCAATGGAAATCCTTTTGTCTTTTTTTTTTAACATCTTTATTGTAGTATAATTGCTTTACAATGGTGTGTTAGTTTCTGCTTTATAACAAAGTGAATCAGCTATACATATACATATATCCCCATATCTCCTCCCTCTTGTGTCTCCCTCCCATCCTCCCTATCCCACCCCTCTAGGTGGTCACAAAGCACCGAGCTGATCTCCCTGTGCTATGCAGCTGCTTCCCACTAGCTATCTATTTTACATTTGGTAGTGTATATATGTCCATGCCACTCTCTAACTTCGTCCCAGCTTACCCTTCCCCCTCCCCATGTCCTCAAGTCCATTCTCTATGTCTGCGTCTTTATTCCTGTCCTGCCCCTAGGTTCTTCAGAACAATTTTTTCCTTTTTAGATTCCATATATATGTTAGCATACAGTATTTGTTTTTCTCTTTCTGACTTACTTCACTCTGTATGACAGACTCTAGGTCCATCCACCTCACTACAAATAACTCAATTTTGTTTCCTTTTATGGCTGAGTAATATTCCATTGTATATATGTGCCACATCTTCTTTATCCATTCATCTGTTGATAGACACTTACGTTGCTTCCATGTCCTGGCTATTGTAAATAGAGCTGCAATGAACATTATTGTGGTAATCTTTTTGTCATGATGTCAAATTTTTTACCATGTACATGTATGTAATAGTGCATGCATTCATTAGTAACTTTGTTATTAAGTACTTTTTAAAATATAAGAACATTAATTATGCATGTATAAGGCATATGGAACAATGAAACAAATTTCCAAAAATCCACCACTTTCCTTAAGAAATATATATTGCTGTTTCTATTTTTTTAAAAAACAAGTAATATTAAAAAAAATCAAACCAAGTAAAATGGGGAGCTAATGAAAATAACTTTTACTTTTAAATATATACTCTTTAGGATTTATTCTTTTAAATGATAAGCATGTACAAAAATGTGAAATGGAAAACCTCTCTCCAAACCCAAACAAAACAAAAAAAAAACCCACTTTAATTAGAAAACAATGAACATGTGGAAAGACTATGGAGAAGACTGAAGACAATTTCAGGTCGAAAAGAGTCTTGGAGGTTGACTTATTCATATACCAGGTCAAATTGCCCACTCAAATTTTGCCTTTTTATTCCTTTACATAAAATGCATTAGTGTTCTTAGGGGCATTTTTTTCTAAGCCAACATATGGAATGAAGAGATGGAGAGAGAGATGTACTAAGTGTTATCAGTAAAGACGTGGGTAAGAAAGGGACAAGGGGGGCAGAGTCAAGATGGCATAATAGGAGAACGTGGATTCACATCTCCTCAAAACTAGGGCACCTACCAGACACCAGTGGGGGACTACAGACACCTAGGGGATGGGAGGAACCCCCACCGACTGGGTAGGACGTGGGGCATGGGGGGAGTGAAGGGGGAGGAGAACTGGAGATGGCCCAGGACTGCTGCCCCTGAGGGGCGGCTGGGGAGGGGAAGGAATCCCATGACCGAAGGGGGAAATTGGGGGACCACTGGAAGGGCAGAGGATCAAAAGGGAGCATGGCCAGGCGTCCTCTGCCCACATGGACCCCCAGGAACCTGATGAGATCCCAGGCCTGATCCTCTGCCCACCTAAGTGCCCTCTAGCCGTGCGGGTCCGGAAGGAATGGGAGGAACGAAAGGGGGAGCAAAAGTAAAGGCTGGACCTCTGGGACCGGCTGAGGGGTGGCTGGGGGAGGGCAGGAGTTCCTACACCCAGTGGGACCCACCCATGGTTAGGGGTCCAGCAGCGACGGGGGAGACGGTGCAGGAGTGGTGCGAGGAAATGGAAGGGAACAGGGCCAGCACTTTCCCTGTCTACTTAGGCACCGGGGAACCTGTTGGGCTCCCGGGCCTAATCCTGTGCCCTCCAAGCCTCCCTCCTGCAAAGCGGAGCCCAAGCCCCGCCCCTACACCCCCACCCAGGGCCCCACCTCTACACTCGGAGACCCACCCCAATACGCTGGGCCTAAACCCCACCCACACACCCTCACTCAGGGCCCTACCTCCAAACTCTGGAACTCCACACTCCAGAGGCCCTCCTTTCCACGTGCTGCCTCTCCCCTCTGAGAGGCCCTGCCCCACACTTGAACACACCCCCCCCACCAACCACCTAGGTCCTGCCCCACCCTAAACCCTGCCTCTGCCTAAGTTACACCCCCACCTAAACTCCACCCCCATAGCCAAGGCTTTTTTTTTTTCTTTTCTTTTCTTTTTTCGTCTTTTAGATTGGGGTTCTGTTTTGCTTTGTTGATTCAATGTTGTTGATTCTTTAATATTTTGATTTTTCCTAATCTTTTATTTTTCTAATTTTATTTTATTCTTTATACTTTGTCATTGTTCTCTCCTTTTGGCTTGTTCCCCCCACCCTTTCTTTTTTCTGTTGTGGTTTTATTTTACCTTGTTGCAGTTCTTTCAATTATAGTTTTATTTTTCCTAATGTATTTTCTATCTTTCTAATTTTATTTTTTTATTCTTTGATATTGTACTGCTCCTTTTTCTCTCTCTCTCTCTCTCTTTTTTTTTAACCGTGCCATGAAGCTTGTGAGATCTTGGTTCCCAGGCTGGAGGTTGGGCCCAAGTTCCTGTGGTGGGAACTCCCAGTCCAAACTGCTGGACTAACAGAGAACCTCAGACCCCAGGGAATATCAATCGGAGTGAGGCCTCCCGGAGGTCCTCATCTCAGCACCAAAACCCAACTCTATCTAACTGCCTGCAAACTCCACTGCTGGACGTCTCAGGTCAAACAACCAGTGAGACAGAAATACAGTACCACCCATCAAAAAACAAACCCTACAAAAAAATACATTACAGACGGAGCAAGGTAAAACCCACAAGACCAAATAAATGAAGACGAAATAGGCAACCTACCTGAAAAAGAATTCAGAGTAATGATAGTAAAGATGATCCAAAATCTCGGAAACAGAATGGAGAAAATACAAGAAACATTTAAAAAGGACCTAGAAGAACTAAAGAGCAAACAAAGACTGATGAGCAACACAATTACTGAAATTAAAAATACTGTAAAATGAATCAACAGCAGAATAACTGAGGCAGAAGAATGGATAAGTGACCTGAAAGATAAAATAGTGGAAATAACTACTGAAGAGCAGAATAAAGAAAAAAGAATGAAAAGAATTGAGGACAGTCTCAAAGACCTCTGGGACAAAATTAAATGCACCAACATTCGAATTATAGGGGTCCCAGAAGAAGAAGAGAAAAAGAAAGAGACTGAGAAAATATTTGAAGAGATTATAGTCGAAAACTTCCCTAACATGGGAAAGGAAATAGTCAGTCAAGTCCAGGAAGCGCAGAGAGTCCCATACAGGATAAACCCAAAGAGAAACACGCCAAGACACATATTAATCAAACTCTCAAAAATTAAATACAAAGAAAAAATATTAAAAGCAGCAAGGGAAAAGCAACAAATAACATACAAGGGAATCCCCATAAGGTTAACAGCTGATTTTTCAGCAGAAACACTGCAAGCCAGAAGGGAGTAGCAGGACATATTTAAAGTGATGAAAGGGAAAAACCTACAACCAAGATTACTCTACCCAGCAAGGATCCCATTCAGATTCAATGGAGAAATTAAAACCTTTAAAGATAAAGCAAAAGTTAAGAGAATTCACCACCAAACCAGCTTTACAACAAATGCTAAAGGAACTTCTCTGGGCAGGAAATACAAGACAAGGAAAAGACCTGCAAAAACAAACCCAAAACAATTAAGAAAATGGTAATAGGAACATAAATATCAATAATCACCTTAAATGTAAATGAATTAAATGCTACAACCAAAAGACATAGACTGTCTGACTGGATACAGAAACAAGACCCGTACATATGCTGTCTACAAGAGACCCAATTCAGACCTAGGGACAAATACAGACTGAAAGTGAGGGGATGGAAAAAGGTATTCCATGCAAGTGGAAATCAAAAGAAAGCTGGAGTAGCAATTCTCGTATCAGACAAAATAGACTTTAAAATAAAGACTACTACAAGAGACAAAGAAGGACACTATGTAATGATCAAAGGATCAATACAAGAAGAAAATATAACAATTGTAAATATTTATGCACCCAACATAGGAGCACCTCAGTACACATGGCAATGCTAACAGCCATAAAAGGGGAAATCGACAGTAACACCGAAATAGTAGGGGACTTTAACACCCCGCTTTCACCAACGGACAGATCATCCAAAATGAAAATGAATAAGGAAACACAAGTTTTAAATGACACATTAAGATGGACTCAACTGATATTTATAGGACATTCCATCCAAAAACAACAGAATACACTTTCTTATCAAGTGCTCATGGAACATTCTCCAGGACAGACCATATCTTGGGTCACAAATCAAGCCTAGGTAAATTTAAGAAAACTGAAATTGTATCAAGTGTCTTTTCTGACCACAACGCTATGAGACTAGATATCAGTTACAGGAAAAAAACTGTAAAAAAAATACAAACACATGGAGGCTAAACAATACACTACTAATTAACCAAGAGATCACTGAAGAAATCAAAAAATACGTAGAAACAAATGACAATGAAAGCACAACGAACCAAAACCTATGGGATGAAGTAAAAGCAGTTCTAAGAGGGAAGTTTATAGCATACAATGCTACCTCAAGAAACAAGAAAAATCTCAAATAAACAATCTAAACTTACACCTAGAGGAATTAGGGAAAGAAGAACAAAAAAACCCCAAAGTTAGCAGAAGGAAAGAAATCATAAAGATCAGATCAGAAATAAGAAATAAATGAAAAAGAAATGAAGGAAACAACAGCAAAGATCAATAAAACTAAAAGCTGGTTCTTTGAGAAGATAAAGTTGATAAACCATTAGCCAGACTCATCCAGAAAAAAAGGAAGAAGACTCAGATCAATAGAATTAGAAATGAAAAAGGAGAGGTAACAAATTACACTGCAGAAATACAAAGGATCATGAGAGACTTCTACAAGCAACTATAGGCCAATAAAATGGACAACCTGGAAGAAATGGACAAATTCGTAGAAAAGCACAACCTTCCAAGACTGAACCGGGAAGAAATAGAAAATATTAACAAATGACAAGCACTGAAATTGAAACTGTGATTAAAAATCTTCCAACAGACAAAAGCCCAGGACCAGATAGCTTCACAGGCGAATTCTATCAAACATTTAGAGAAGAGCTAACACCCATCCTTCTCAAACCCTTCCAAAATATAGCAGAGGGAGGAACACTCCCAAACTCATTCTACGAGGCCACCATCACCCTGTTACCAAAACCAGACAAGGATGTCACAAAGAAAGAAAACTATAGGCCAATATCACTGATGAACATAGATGCAAAAATCCTCAACAAAATACTAGCAAACAGAATCCAACAGCACATTAAAAGGATCATACACCATGATCAATGGGGTTTATCCCAGGAATGAAGGATTCTCTAATATATGCAAATCAATCAATGTGATACACCATATTAACAAACTGAAGGAGAAAAACCATATGACCATCTCAATCGATGCAGAAAAAGCTTTTGACAAAATTCAACACCCATTTATGATAAAAACTCTCCAGAAAGTAGGCATAGAGGGAACCTACTGCAACATAATAAAGACCATATATGACAAACCCACAGCCAACATCGTTCTCAATGGTGAAAACCTGAAACCATTTCCTCTAAGATCAGGAACAAGGCAAGGTTGCTCACTCTCATGACTATTATTCAACATAGTTTTGGAAGTTGTAGCCACGGCAATCAGAGAAGAAAAAAAAATAAAAGGAATACAAATTGGAAAAGAAGAAGTAAAACTGTCACTGTTTGCAGATGACATGATACTACACACAGAGAATCCTAAAGATGCTACCAGAAAACTACTAAAGCTAATCAATGAATTTGGTAGAATAGCGGGATACAAAATTAATGCACAGAAATCTCTTTCATTCCTATACACTAATGATGAAAAATCTGAAAGAGAAATTAAGGAAACACTCCCATTTACTGTTGCAACAAAAAGAAAAAAATACCTAGGAATAAACTTACCTAAGGAGACAAAAGACCTGTATGCAGAAAACTATAAGACAATGATGAGAGAAATTAAAGATGATACAAACAGATGGAGAGATATACTGTGTTCCTGGATTGGAAGAATCAACATTGTGAAAATGACTCTACTACCCAAAGCAATCTACAGATTCAGTGCAATCCCTATTAAACTACCACTGGCATTTTTCATAGAACTAGAACAAAAAATTGCACAATTTGTATGGAAACACAAAAGACCCCAAATAGCCAAAGCAATCTTGAGAAAGAAAAACAGAGCTGGAGGAATCAGGCTCCTGGACTTCAGACTATACTACAAAGCTACAGTAATCAAGACAGTATGGTACTGGAACAAAAACAGAAATATAGATCAATGGAACAGGATAGCAAGCCCAGAGATAAACCCACACACATATGATCACCTTTGATAAAGGAGGCAAAAGTATACAATGGAGAAAAGACATCCTCTTCAATAAGTGCTGCTGGGAAAACTGGACAGCTACATGTAAAAGAATGAAATTAGAACACTTCCTAACACTATACACAAAAATAAACTCAAAATGGATTAAAGACCTAAATGTAAGGCCAGACACTATCAAACTCTTAGAGGAAAACACAGGCAGAACACTCTATGACATAAATCACAGCAAGATCCTTTTTGACCCACCTCCTAGAGAAATGGAAATAAAAATAAACAAATGGGACCTAATGAAACTAAAAGCTTTTGCATAGCAAAGGAAACCATAAAAAAGACAACCCTCAGAATGGGAGAAAATATTTGCAAATGAAGCAACTGACAAAGGATTAATCTCCAAAGCATACAAGCAGCTTATGTAGCTCAATATCAAAGAAACAAACAGCCCAATCCAAAAATGGGCAGAAGACCTAAATAGACATTTCTCCAAAGAAGATATACAGGTTGCCAACAAACACATGAAAAGATGCTCAATATCACTAATCATTAGAGAAATGCAAATCAAAACTACAGTGAGGTATCACCACATACAGGTCAGAATGGCCATCATCAAAAATTCTACAAACAATAAATGCTGGACAGGGTGTGGAGAAAAGGGAACCCTCTTGCACTGTTGGTGGGAATGTAAATTGATACAGCCACTATGGAGAACAGTAGAGGTTCCTTAAAAAACTAAAAATAGGGCTTCCCTGGTGGTGCAATGGTTGAGGGTCCGCCTGCCGATGCAGGGGACATGGGTTTGTGCCCCAGTCCGGGAAGATCCCACATGCTGCGGAGCGGCTGGGCCCGTGAGCCATGGCCGCTGAGCCTGCACGTCCGGAGCCTGTGCTCCGCAATGGGAGAGGCCACAACAGTGAGAGGCCTGTGTACCACAAAAAAAAAACAACTAAAAATAACCCTAAAATTAGAACTACCATATGACCCAGCAATCCCACTATTGGGCATATACCCTGAGAAAACCATAATTCAAAAAGAGTCATGTACCACAATGTTCACTGCAGCACTATTTACAACAGCCAGGACATGGAAGCAACCTAAGTGTCCACTGACAGATGAATGGATAAAGAAGATGTGGCACATATATACAATGGAATATTACTCAGCCATAAAAAGAAACGAAACTGAGTTATTTGTAATGAGGTAGATGGACCTAGAGTCTGTCACACAGAGTGAAGTAAGTCAGAAAGAGAAAAACAAATACCGTATGCTAACACATATATATGGAATCTAAAAAAAAAAAAGGTTCTGAAGAACCTAGGGGCAGGGCAAGAATCAAGACACAGATGTAGAGAATGGACTTCAGGACACAAGGAGGGGGAAGTAAGCTGGGGCAAAGTGAGAGAGTAACTAAGACATCTATACACTACCAAATGTAAAATAGATAGCTAGTGGGAAGCAGTTGCATAGCACAGGGAGATTAGCTCTGCTTTGCAACCACCTAGAGGGGTGGGATAAAGAGAGTGGGAGGGAAACGCAAGATGGAGGGGATATGGGGATATACGTATGCATATAGCTGATTCACTTTTTTATACAGCAGAAACTAACACAACATTGTAAAGCAATTATACTCCAATAAAGACGTTGGAAAAAAAAAAAAGAAAGGGCAACGATTGCAAATTTTCTTTTCTGAATTGAGTATTTATACGCAGAAGAGAGAGAGAGATTAGCCCAGGGTAATGGGAAACAGGAAAAAATGCTGTGAGCACAATTTTGTAGAAAACGTAATAGAGTATAGTAGATTTTTTTTTGGTTCAATCCCTATTTGACCACCAGGTGGCTATTTGGAGTGTGCCTTGAGATGAAGGAAGCATGTGATGGGAAGCTATGAGCAACCTGCTGGACCCCCAAAGTGATTTTAACTTCAAGAAGGCCCAGGATTCTGAAGCAGGGTTACGTAGAATAAAATAACAGTACTGGAAGAAAAATATTTTTTTCAAATAATAACAGAAAAATCAAATGTAACAAGTCTTTTTGTTAAGGTCTATCAAATTTGCTTTAATAAATATTTTTTAACAAAGTATTTTAAATTTCGAATTTCGGGTGTGTACTTGATAAGATAAATATTCCTGAGTTTGTTACTTAATTTATCTGGGCTTCAGGGGAGAGTACAAGGCCAGGTATAAAACAGGAACTAAATGAATGCTGTTGAATGAAAAAATGTACAAATAAACAATTAGGGAGTTAGACTATGTTCCAATCTAATTCTCAAAAGTACAATTCTTAGTTCAAATTTAGGGTAAAAATGAGGACAATATTTAAATTTTCCTCTTAGTCTATTCATCCAATTCTTAGAAGACAGAACTGACTTGAGACCAAAAAACCAACAAAAGAATCAAATTCTCTGCTATAAGGGCAAAAACATAAAACGACTGTATAAACCAGCACTGACCAAAAGAAATATCATGAAAGTCACATACATAATTTAAAATTTTCTAGTTGTCACATTAAAAAATGGTAAAAATAGGTTAAATTAATTTTAAAATATTTTCATTTAATCCAATACATCAAAAACTACCCTTTCAACATGTAATCAATATAAAAAATTACTGATAAGGTACTTTATATTCTATTTTCCTATTAAGTCTTTGAAAGCAGTATGCATTTTACATTTATAGCACATCTCAATGAGGTTGCAAAATTTTTAATGGAAACAAATTAGTTAAAATTAAACGAAATTTAAAATTCCATTCCTAGATGTATAAGCCAAATTTAAAATTCTCAATAGCCACATAGCTAGTGGCTACCATACTGACAGGACAGGTATAAACAACTAAAATATATTCTAATTTTCACCTCATTGCCAGTCACATATGTTACTGTTGTGTTTTCTTTAATACACATAAATTTACAGTGAACCATTCATACATATTCTCCAGTGAGAATGTGCATTTTTACAAGATAGCTTCCGAGTCTTTGCATACAGTCTGTGCTGTGAAGGTAACTGGGTTATAAAGATTATGTGAACAAATGAACTGTGGCAAGCACTAATCCACTGAGCCAACCAAATAGAAAACACAAGTAGACATCACATTTGGGATGGGATATAATATAATCCCAGAGTAACATACAGAGTTTCCAATAGCTAAAAAACCTTTTCTAATTTTAGCTTCTTTTTAAATTTCAGGTATAAGCTTTGTGAAAACTGTGAAACCACAAAGCAGTCTCAATAACTGATGACTAGTTTTAAAGTTTCTCTGTTTTATATAAATATATAAAATAGAAAGGATAATAAGAACAAAATAAAGATTAACAGGTATAGAATTCAGTGTATTCCTCTGTCAGTAAAAAAATTTCTATACTTGTACCACAGAATAAAACGTAAGAGTTAAAGTGCATGTGTCCTTACTGTTACCGTTTTACCTCATGTAAAGCTTTTGCCTCCTGTAAGTTTTGTATGCTGACTTTGAAACCATAAGTATTGTTTAAAGATGGTCCATCAATCTGGGAAGTGTCTTTCTTTGGAGTATTTACTGCTGCACATTGATTCTATTAAAAAAAACACAGAGCCAGAAAAAGATAAATAAGCAATTATTTCCTTTCTTTTGATTACTTATTTCTGCTTAGACAACATACTTTATGTACTTAGTAATACACAATAAACTAGCATCATCTCTTTAGATCCAAGAAGAAACTTAAGTATTTTATTAGCATTTTTTTTCAGGCTAGTAATTCAAGATGCTAGAACTGTATATATGTAGAAATATCTGATATAATCTGTAAGCCAACCATAAACTGATTTTTGAGTTTACAAACCCAAAATATTGAAAATAATAGTCTTGTAGAGAGTTGACATTTTACCACAAGGACATTTATCTTTGACCTTTCTTGGAAGTATGACAAGCAAGCAAGCAAGCAAGCAATGTATTTGCAACTAGTTTGGCTAAAGTTTAAAGAAGATTTGAAATTGTGGGGTTTTATTTTACCCTAATACAACATGTATCTGAAAGATAAACTAAAGCGTAAATAATTTTCAAGGGGTTAGAAAGAATAGAATCTATTTTTTTAAAAAATATTTTTTTCTGATTTCCACATCCATTAACGATTTTCCCCAAAGTGTTGATTTATGTTCACAATACACTCGTACTTGTTTTTAATATATATGACTCGTAATTCAATAATACTGATTTAAAAATGAAAGTTTTAAAAAGCATTTGTAATCTCAAAATAAAAATACTAAAATATATTTTAAGTAGTTAATGATATTTATGAGAAGTGACCAATACAGAAGTGATCACTATCATATATTTCTAAGGATACATGTCTAATGTATACTTTTTTCACATAACCATATATTTCCAGGTTAAGTATTACCACAATTTTTAGTATTTGAATAAAGACATTTATGATTTTTCAGAGTTTCAGTAGTAAATAATGTTGCTTTCCTTTGCTACTTAGTAAAATGAACTGAAAAATCAATAATGTTATATTTGAGAAAAAAGTAATAAACCAAGAAAAAGGATATATTTTTGGTGGGATCAAAAATCACTTACTTGAGCTCTGCTGTCATTGGATTGTTCTGATTTTGCCAGTAATCAGTTAATGTATTTGTATCCTCATAATCCACATTTTGGCTATCATATTCACTTTCTCTGTAATATTTGTATTTACATATAAGAATCTTTTAGATCCCAACAACAAAAAAAACTTTAAAAAAAATTAGGCAATTTCTTGTTGTCTCAAAGATATGTAAATAAAATGATGCAAAAATATAATAAATTAAAAAATCGAGACACAAAGTTATCAATTATCTAGCTGAAATCTAAGAATAAGAATGGATCTTATCCACTGATCTTTAAATATGTTTAGCATAGTTACCTTTGCTTGTTTTAAGAGTACTCTTCTAAAAGCGTCAGTGTTACTTCCTTTCTTATGACTCAACTTCTGGGTTTTGGGTTCTGTAGAAAGAAATTTTATATTTAACATGCATATCAAAATTGCCTGCTTCTGTGGGGTTTTTTTGTTTGTTTTCTTGTTGTTGTTGTTG
Source organism: Delphinapterus leucas (assembly GCF_059928025.1). Classification (NCBI taxonomy): domain Eukaryota; kingdom Metazoa; phylum Chordata; class Mammalia; order Artiodactyla; family Monodontidae; genus Delphinapterus; species Delphinapterus leucas. The sequence goes on from NC_143140.1 coordinate 48,738,334, forward strand.
TTTTTCCAAACTCTTAGGTACCGTTCATGAGTACTGTCCTATAAATTCCTCACAAAGACCTCATAATTTAAAAATGAAACTAATTCAAACCTGGGTTCCCCACACTAACTTTTAAAATTTGTATTAAATAATAACATTTAGATTTTAATTATTGATTTTTATACCTAAGTTATTATCCTAGGGAATCACTTAATCCATTTATTCACTGATTTATCAAGTATTTATGATGATGAGGAAAAGACAGTACCCTTGTGGGGTCTAGAGAGAAAATCAGACATTCATCAAATATCAATACACACAGAAAAATAAAATTATAACTGGGGTAAGTACAACAAAGGGGAATATAATTGGTAATTTTTAGCCAGGGAGATTAGGAAGGCTTTTTTGAGCTAAAATCGTAAGAAAGAGTAGGAATTAACTAGGAACAGAGTGTGGATTTTCCCTGATTACTGAGCAAAAAAACCTGGAGACTGGTTAAGGGTGAATAAGAAAGCTAGGGTAGAAGCCCAGGTGAGAGACGAGGGCTTGGTAGTGGCAGAGACAGAGGTAGAGAGATCTGGGTAATTTAGGAAACAAAGAAGTGTGGAAACCACAGGATGGGCAGTGAGGCAATCAGGTGAGTATTATAAATAAATCCCTTGTTTCTGACCTGTGTAACTCAGTGACAGAGAAATGGTGGTACTATTCATTGAAATAAGGAAAAATGAAAGGGGACCAATGGTTTTCAATGTGCGGGCATGTATGTGTATGCATAAAGTGTGCTATGTGGTTGGTGGTGAATGAATGCAGTGAGGTCACAAATTAAGTTAAAAAAATACTGACCTTGTGGTGGCTTTGAGCATTCAAGTAGAAATGGCAAAGGCAGCTGGATATAGTGTTCTGGAGTTTAAAAGAGGGTTCTGAACTGGAAATTTAAATTTGTGTTATCTATAGTAATCCTGTGGGCAGGAATTAGGTCATACAGGGAAAGAACATAGAGAGAGAAAGCTTAAGGCTAAGCCTTAATAAACTCCAATATTCAGATAATAACTGAGAATGTGAGATGAGCTTCAAAGGAAAGCAAGTAGGAAGAAACAGAGGAGCAGGGGAAAAGCTAAGGGGAGAAGAAGCTCAAAGAAGGAAGGTGTGGTCAGCAAGACAATGGCTGCTTAGAGGGCATGTGATAGGAAGACTGAAAAACATCCATTAGCTTTAGCTACCTGAAGGTTATAAAGAATCTTTACAAGAGCCATACTGGCGGGATGATGGGGGCACAATGCAGTTTGGAGGGGGTTGAGAAATGAGTAGAAGGTAAAGAAATAGAGTTGTCAAATTGGAGAAATCTTTTAAGAAATTTGGCTTTAAAGGAGAGAAGCAGAGAAAAAAGACCAGAAGCCGGCAGATGTAAGGTCAAGGCAGGTGTTTGGGTTTTTTTCTATTTCAAAGGGTGGGAGAGATTTGGGTATATACCAAAGCCAATGGGAAAAATCAAGTTGAGAAGAAGGTAAGGTTTCTGAGAGGGCTCCTATATTTTACCGAGAAGGCAAGAAGACAGGATGGAAGTAGATGTATGTATATTTCACAGCAGAAAGATAAAGAAGTTTCCAGGTGATGATGTCCTTCCAAGACATGATAAAATAACAATAATCTCTCATTACCTGAGCTAAAATTTCATTTAAAAAGCTCTGATTTTCATTACATAGTCTATTGAAAAGCTTTATGGAGGCTTTCTGTTACTTGTAAAACTTACCTGTTGACAAAGGGCTAAGGCCAGTTGCCTCAGGAAGCCTTTCCACAAGTTTTCTCTGTATGATTGGTGTACTATGAAGGCAAAGTGACTCACATATCCCAGTTCTTGTCCTAACATTAATTGGGGATACCACTAGAGGTTCCTGAGGCTCACTGCAGGGGCTTTTCTGTATACCATCTTTTACAGGCTTTAAGAAGTCCTCAATAGTCAGAGAATGTATGTCCTCTACTAGTGATGAGGGTCTGTCACCTCCATTTAATGTTTTGGAATCTGGTGATGTTGCTTCTTGCCAAGGGGGAATCACTGGAGAATCAGGGGAGCTATAACCAACACAATAGTCATCATCATCATCCTCTTCTTTCTCAGCATCATCTGCAGAAGCAACTGGTGGCAGCGTCTGACTTTCACTTGCAGTTCGACTGCATTCTGTGGTTGGTGCTTGTAAAGCAATCTGAGAATTATCAACATCTTCCTTGATATGTGCTGTAGTGGGGAGTATGTGTGCAGTTGTATCCATTTTTGGAGGCACTACAGGTTTGTCATCTGGATTAACTGAGGAGCTGAAGTTGTCATCAGATTTTACAACTCCAGTTAGCTCCTTTTTAGACAGTTTCTTGGAACGTTCATATTCTTCTTTGGCTTGAAGCCATGCTTGAACCAGTTGTCGACTTGGGGCACATTTGCAAGGCATAATCACAATTTTTTTATCTTCAACCATTTTATGGCTATTACTTGACCCTTTATTGACAATTGGTTGGCCATTGTGAGGGGGTGACCCAGGTCTTGGATTTTGAGTCATTGCTGAGAATGCTGTTTTCCATAGACGAAGTCCTTCCAAGGAAAAGTCTCCCTCAAACTCAGCCAGATCATTTGGAAGTCGTGTTTCTACTATGAGAAGCCGTCCACCGATCTCCCTATAAACAATATATTTTAGAACAACTGTTTTGCCTCAAAGAGCAATTACCAAAATATTTAGCTCCTTAACCTAGATATTTTTAAAAGTTCCTTTTGGAGTCTTAAAAATGCCACCTTTCTTCCCTTTCCACACCCTACCCACCCCCTCCAACACACACATTTTATGCAGGTACACTCTATCTTTAGTCTCAATATGCTTTTCCTCACAGGTATATGACTACTAAATTAACTTCCTTCAGAAGGTATCCTCAATACCGGGGAAAGAAGGTATTTGTTTTTGTCTGAAGTGTCCAATGAAGCCTTCTTTTCTTCAAGGAGATGGTACAAATTCATCAGAGTCCTTTCCTCTACTGATCTTAAATAATTTTCCACTGTCACCACATTAGGATAAAAACAATGGAAGAGTTTATCATCTGAGACTATATCCCTGGATTTTATCTATAGCCTCTTTCTACATTCTCTACTCTCTGTACATAGTAGTTCAGCAAAGCCAGTCAGTTCAAACAAATCTTTGTACCCTATCAAATTCCCTTAAATATTACAAAAAATTATATACAGTTGAGGTAAACTACCATAATTCTTTCTTCCCTTTACATGACAAGGTTTAATACTAACATAAGAACTTAGGAGTTGGCAGAGCCCACATAATTTAAGTGCTACTAATGTATGTGTATGTGAGGAATCACTAATTAAAAGGTAACATGGTCTAGTTTCCAACAGTTATTATAAATATTAAGCTAAACCTCTCTCCTTCTCTAACATATCCATTGGTACTATTTCTGCCTTCTGCAGCAACATAAAATAACTCTACTTTTTCTTCTTCATGGTATCTCTTTCATGGATATGAAGATAGTCTTAGTTTCTTCAGTTACTTCTCATAGGGCATGATTTCCCAAATGACCTGGTCATTCTCTAGATAAAACTCAATGAACTGAATTCTTGTTTTCTGATTGAAGCTGAAGGAGCAGCACCAGAGTTACCACATTTCCTTTTCCCCTTTACATGGAAAGATTTTGGCCCCTACTATTTAACTCCATAATCAGGATCTAACACCTTCCCAACACCCACCTTGCAGCTTTATGAAAAATTAGAAGCAGGATTATTGCTATTGAAGGAAATGAGTACACGTCATGTGACTATACCCAATTCTAATATTAATAATACAGAGATCATAATGAAGTAAAAAATAGCAAAAATTGCTGAGGTGTGGTAAGTTCAGTTTCTTGAATACTGTCAGCAGCATGCTAATTGCTACAGCTCATGTTGTAATTAATATATATGAAGAGCCTTAAATTTTTCAGTAATCCTACTTCGAGAGCTGTAAGTAAAAATTCCAAAATAGAAGAAATGCTTTATGAAGATGATACTAATCACATAATTATGTATAGTAGCAAAACAGAGAGCAACCTTTCTGTCCAGTAATAATCACATGATAGAGTATTATGCAGCCATTAAAATGATGCTTCAACAGACTCAAATTTAGAAAATGTTTACATTATAATGGTAAGTGAATCAATTTCAATGCAATATTGTGACTACAGTAAGAACATTTCATAAAACAAAATAAAAGCTATACTTTAAAAAAGTAAGAAAATACATTAAAATATTAATAGTGGTTGTTACTAGGTAGAGAAATGGTATAATTTTTATTTCTTCTTTTATACTTCCTAAATTTTCTACAGTGAATACACAGTTTTTAATTTAAAAAAAAGATTGTTTTTCAAATATCAGGACTATCATCCTTTTATTTCAGCTGCAAAACAAGTGTCAAAGTTGGACAACAACTAATAGCAACACAGAGTAAATGACTAGCTCATGATAAATTAACTGGGAATTAAAAAGATGTGTAAGGCTGAGGAAGAAAATATAGATCAATGAAAAAATATACCATAATCATTACTGGTGAAGTCAAAGCCTCCAAAATAATGGAAACTAATGTCTAAGGATTATATATTCATACATTCTGGTAGTGAAATAAAAAGAAAGTTCCATTCATGTTAAAAGGCCACATGTGGGTACTGGGCAAAACAAAACAGCAAAACTATGTTTTAGGAAGTATGGGGGTAAGGTAGGGGGAGGTATTTTCTGCCCTTTACTTCAAGTCCTCAGAGGAAGGAACTTCTTCTACTCTATATTTCTGATGACTTTTTCTCACCCCTTTCTTAAATGGACTCCTGCAGAAATTACTGCCAATCTTCGGGTAAAAAGCCCAGCACTCACTGTCTCTTTCACTAGGGTCAGGAGCATGGTGGTGCTCAAGGTCAGTGCATACATGCAGGGTGGCCTCTTGCCTTAGTTGGCACTTCATATCTCTTTCCATCATTTAGACTAAGCAGGGTCTGCCTCAGCAGTCCTAGCCATTCTTCTCTGCTTCTGACTGGATGTCTGAAATGAACTGCCTCTCTCTGCAACTGATTAGGAAAAGGGATCAAAGACACGGGGGCAGGACCAAAAGCCATCACTTAAACTTCCTGGATTAAGCCATGTTCCCCAACTGAGCTCTTATCAGATATGTTCTATATCTTGATGAAGCAGGCAGGACAGGATACCTACTTAAATACTGGTTTACAAATAGGCCAGTGCTGTTATTCCTTCAGATTTTGCTATTGGCCGTGTGTGTGTGTGTGTGTGTGTGTGTGTGTGTGTGTGTGTGTGTGTGTGTGTGTGTGCATCTGTCTCTCTGTTTACCACTTCTCTGAAAAGATTCTTGAAAGAAGAGATAAGGGGAACCAAAATCCATATTGCACCCCTAATAACTATACAAACTAACAATAGTAACAATATGATTGAAGATGTTGGCAACATGAAAAGAGAGTGGTATGTAATAGAAACAACTTAAAATAATCTTCATTTAGAGATATATCGTAAGAGTATTTAAAACATATGTATGCTTATTTTCAAACACTTTTTAAAAATGAAGCTTTTAAAATTATGAAAGTTTACCATTTTAGAAATAAATACCATCTTTAAAATGATAATTATAATACTTTTATAAGTATTATGAATTAAGTATTATGACATCCTTCTTAATTTGGCATCATGTCATAGTGAGCCTGTAATCCTTAATGTTGACGCAGTGCAAAATAATAGTAGATCCAAGACCAACACTGATCAACTTAAATAAATTTCTCTAGGTGCAACTGTCCAGCTAGTTAGTGAATTTTCTTAATATGTCCATAATTATAAATTGTTTTCACAATGATATACTTACAAATACAATATCACAGCCAAAAAAGTAGTAGTCAGGTACCAAATGTTGTTACATACATTATAATTATTCAGAGCAACCCAAGGGGAAAAAATAATTCTGATTACCTGGGCTTTTCTGGTACATCAGAAGGATTACTGCAAAATGGTTCCTGGTAAATAGTTTCTGAAAGGTCATGATCCAACAAAGTTGCCATAATTTCTTCCCTGCTTGGTGGGGACATAAGTGGTTTCAGAATGTGAGCAGTTCGAGGGGTGAAACTGCCATTTTTAGATTGTGAGGGAGAGCTGGTAGACCTTGGTGAACTATCAGGAGTTGGTGTCAACATATCATTGTTTCTTGAAACATACAATTCCAAATCTTCAGAGGCTGCATCTACAAGTTCACCATCAGGGGAAGATAGTATTGTAGTAAAAGAGGTATTGACTGCATCAAGAGACTGTCCCATTTCTTTTCTGGTATGACTTTGAATCCAGTCTGAATTGCCTGGCTGTGAGAGGCTAAGAAACACTTCTTTGCTTACTGAACTCCTATTCAATCTAGATTTTTCATTTAGACAATCCTCTGACTGCTGGACACAGAAAGACTCCATTATTGAATTAGGCCGAGTTGTTAGAGGATGAAAGGTATTTTTCCACTGATTGTGGCGATGATTCTCATTGCTATCTATGGATGATTTCTCAAATAATTCAGGACTTAGAGTACCAGATCTAATCCATGAGGTTGAGTCTGAGGCATGATGTTTGTCTTCATCACACTTCTGGTTATCATGACTTAAAAATTCAGTTTTTTCTACAGTTTGTCCTGGGAAAAGATCCTGAACTGCATCACTCAGGAACTTTTGAGGCAAATTCTGATCAGCTGGGACAAACTGACTTCCAGAATAAAAGCTACAAAATCCAGTTTGACCTATTGTATTAATATCAAAATTATAATTATGTTCAGGAGACAAGCTATCTTCAAGTGAATAACAACTTTCAAATCCTGGATCTGAAAAAAAGATGGGGCTATCATCCGATAGGGAGTTATCCAACTGGCCAGAGGTTGGTAAATTCAGAGAGTCTACTTTAAGAAGTTTGGGAATTTTTTCTTTAGGTTTTGTACTTCTGGGAGTTCGAGGTTTTCTTGGAGATGTTACTGATCGTGTTCGTTTAATTGATTTGTTATGCTCAAGGGAATGAGAGATATTTTTGTTTGGTTGCTGTTTATTAGATAATGGGTCTTGCATACTATTTGCATTCTGTGCTTTCTGCTGTCTTTTCTGTAACAATTCTTTTAGAACTGCCAGTCCAGACTGTCCTTCACCAAACGTTGAAGGTGTTGACACATTTCGATTTCTACACTGAGAAAGTGCTTTGGTTTGTGAAACTGCTTCTGACAATGACCTTTGCTTTACCCTTTCAGGTTTAAAATTTGACATATCTAAAATAAATCCCCTTTGTTTTTGCTCCCATGTTATTTGTTTGATTGGGCTTCTCAAGGAAGTTACAAAGCAATTATTAGGCATCTGACTTTCCTCTGAAGCTGCTTTACCTGGAGAAAAAATTTCACTGTGCTTTGACTGTTCTGCCATGCACACAATCTGCTGCTGACTGTCTTTGCAATGCAAAAAATTAGGGGCATATGTCTGGTCTGGCTTTGATTCTACGGAATTACGATATTCGTTTAACTTTCCAAGAGATGACAAATAGTTTTTTTGTACATTTGCATTCTCTTCTATCTTTGGAGACATGACACCAGAAGACATCTGTGTATTCTGTGCTACCTGAGACAAATGGTTTGAAAGGTCAAATATATTTTTTTGAATCAAGGTTGATTCTTTTAGAGTAAACATAGCATTTTGATTATGAGACCGCTGAACATTAATTTTTGAGATTCCAGGTCCCAAAGAACTACAAACAACTGATGAATGCAAATCATCTTGTGGACTGGGGAATGCTTGCAAATCTACAGGCTTCTTGCTTTCTAGGAAAGAAGAAAAGCAGCCAGATAAATTCTGTTGTGCATGAATTCCAGTGGGGAGGGGAGCAGAAAGGGGATGATCTATAGCAGAGCCCATTAGTGACACATCTTTCTGATTAAAAAGTAGTTGAGAGCCTCCAGAACTATTTGAGGTCTCAGACACATTCTGATGTTTCAGCACGAACTTAACTTCAGCACCAGCTTGAGATTTTAGTTTTTCATCTTTTAGTGTTATGTGCTTTCTTGGTGTAGTTTTCTCGTTTACTTTTTGTTTCTGTTTTGCTCTTGGTTTCTTTTTTCCATCATCTACTAGTTTATTTGTCTGATTTCGTTTGTTCCTTTTCTTAGTAACTACAGAGGGATTAACAAGCTTTGTTTTTGATTTCTTAACCTGCGTTCTTGCTCGACTATTTTTTCCTATACGGGAATTAACAGTCTTGCTATTATATGCATTAGGACCCTTAAAAAGCATTGCTTCTTTATTGGCAGCAGCCATAATTTCTTCAGCTCTTGGATCTGTGGGAGACCAGCAGCGAGGTGGAGAAGAGTTTATGGGACTTGTGCTTCTCTCAGAAAGAAAACCTAGTTTAGACATAACATCACTATAATTTAAGTCACAGTCTTCGGTTTCAGCATTATAAGATGGTGAGGGAGGAGAAAGAATAGCATGTGACCGTTTTTTCCTGAAAGACAAAGTTCTTTTAATATTTTCACTGTTTGTCCTTTGTTGCTTACCAGTTTTTTTCTTAGCAGACTTATGTTTTGATTTTCTTCTGTGACTTTTCTTTGGTGTTAGTGGATAAATAGGATATTTGGTTGCAGGGGAGTCAGGAACTTTTGGCCAAAAATCCTTCAAAGGTGCAAGCTTTTTATACAGTTCCATTTTTTCTTCTGTTAATATTACTTGTTTTTCTTTAGAGTCTATTTTTCCCAGCTTTACAAGCATATTTTTCCTCCCTCTAAATCTATTAATGATAATATACTTTATGATGACAGGGGGCAGCTTTTTAGACATTTTTCTGCGTTTTCGAGATTTGAGAGTTCCATCTAAACTTTCACCAATTTCCATGGGATGAGGTAGGCTAATTTTTGAGTTGTGTGTTATAAAACTTGACTCACTATCTTCATTCTCATAATTTACCTTGCGTTTGGCTCTAAGCGTGTATTTATTTCCATACAATCCAAAGGACTGCTCAGTTTCTAAGGCTCCTTCTCCAAAGTGACAGTCTACAAAACTGTCTGTAGATGTTTTATTTTCAAAAGCTCCACGGCTGGCCTTAATTAAATCACTGGCCAATACGTTATCCTTCTCAGAATTACTATCACAAGGATTATTTTGTATACAATTATCTTTTGAGGATCCAGTCTCAGTAGTTCCGGCAGAATTCTCTCGATGACCTACAAGCTTCTTTTTATTCATTTTTAACCGGGACTGTTTATTGCTAGGATGTAGTTTATATGTGACAGGAGAGAGTTTTTGTGGCCTACTGAGACAATTAGAAAGAACAACACTGGGAAAAAACATATAATGTGCTGCTTGCTGGCTGAGGCTTGGTTTTTCTGGTTTATGTTCTTGAAATTCTTCATATCTAATTTTAAGTTTATTTAGTCCACTTTCATCAGCAATGCTATCAAGAGAATGCACCATAGTTCTATTCTCCCCTGAGCATGATAGCAATTCACAATTTTCAGTTAGTGATGAAGGGAATAAACTATTCAGAGCTGTGCTGTTTCCTTTTTCATTTCCTTCAGAGGATAATTTACTTTTTGAATGATTTAAGTCAGAAAAGTTGAAAGAATTTTTGCCCAATGTATTTTCGTTAGTGTGACGGTTCATATGTATAAAAGGGGCATCCTTATCAATTTTTCTAATGTTTGTATACTTTCTACTTGGTACTTGTCTTGTAACAGATGGAATATCTTCTTCATAATCAAAAATACTACTTTCACAGGAAGATACTGGGAGGACATCTTTCTTACTACTCTCTTTATGAGAGTTTTCTGAATGGACAGTACTGCTTAAAGACCCAGGGTATTTCATAGAGTAAGTGCTTTCATTTGCAAAAGAAGCAACTGAATGATCTAGACTTTTCTCTAGGTTGTTTGGCTGTGAAAGGTCTTCAATTAAATCTTCCTTGTTCAAAACATGGGAAGAAAGGGCACTTGTGTGTTTACACTGAAAGGTAATCTTAGCGGAAGATGGGGGTTCTAATGTAGCAGCATCTTTGTGAAAGATGGAAGGTTTTACTGATAGCTTGCTTGTTGCAATCACAGAAGAGTGGGTTCTAGAATTTTCATTGTTCAGTGGATTGTCTGAAATGGGGGAAAAAAGAATTTACTTCAATTCCACCCTTTAAATTTTTTAAATATTTTCCCATACCATGATACTATCACCATGAAAGAAATTATATGAAATTAAATTCGTATGTTTAAAACAGTTATCTCAACAAAAAGGTCATTCCTATCATTAGGATAATACCATAATCTAAAAAATCAAGAGTCAGTTACATTTGATTAGTAGTCATTATTTTAAATACATATTTCTTTGATCAGAAATAGATGATATCAATATTCATGTCTTTTGGGAGAATAAGGGAAAAAATACTGTCACCTTCAAAATTTTCCATAAAGTAACATGTCTTTGCATTATCACTTCAAATAAGCTGAGCATATTTCTTATAGTTTCCTATGCTACTTAAATGTTATGACGATAAACTGATTAAAGTTTATAAAGCTCTAAATCAGTGATTAATAAACGCTATACTCTTAGAAATGAGAAAAAATCATATATCTACATTCTCTCAAAAGAAATCATCCTGCAGGACAAAATCTAACAGTATTGTCATAGCCTCACTTAGCCAACTATGTAGAGAGTGTGATTATATTTTTCAAAATCAAATATATTTTCTGCCCCTAAATAATGAAATACAGTAGACTACTTTACTTACCACTATTTTCATCTGCAGTTCCATCTAACTGAGGTATAGAAAGATTGGCTAGAAGCAAACTGTTATTACTCCATTCCATTTCTTCTTCTGAAGATGAATCATCTTCTTCTGTTGAGCTTCTATGGGTATTTCTGCACAGTGATCTAGAGAATATTAAGATTCACCAGTGAGTATGAGCCTTAGAAAAAAGCACGTCAGACTCAATTTGCCTAATTTGATCCTATAATAGTAAAACTGAATAAACAGGATCTGAAAATAACTTAAAAAAGAAAAGCAGATTTACTTTGCTTTGGTATCATGCCCTACCAAAAGTTATTGTAAGTAGACTGTATAATCCATTTCACGTGAGCTAGAAGACACCATCATTCCTGTATTCATAGCTCCACAATATCCTGGATTATCATATCTAATTATGTTCTTCCTTATATTCTCCCCCTCAGCTTATCATTAGATATACACATAACAGCTTGGGTGAGAACCTGGTAATTTCTAAAAAGGTGGCATCCTAGCATATTTTAAGAAGTCTATAAATACACAATCACTACATTATTAATTGGAAAAAATAAACAAAAAGATAGGCAAGGGGGTATTCAGGTCAGGGCTGAAAGAGCAAATAAAAGGGATCAGAGATAGGATAGGAAGCAGTACAGGTGTTGAGTCAATCCCAGCAGTGGCTATAAAGTAGGGTTGCTGAGGAATGCAGATGGACTGTGATACCCAGATGGATACTCTCCTTAAGTTTCATGTCATATTGATTTAAATTTTTCACTAGATCCTAGCTTGATACTTTCCCTTCTATCTGGATGGGTAAACTTACTTTCTATCCATACCTAATTTTTTCTTTCACTTGTCTTGAAAATTTGAAAATATTGCTTTATTATACATGGAACAGTTTTTCCATTAAGCCTTCCCCAAATCACAATTTGTCCTAAAATCACTCTTAAGAGATGAAAGAGTTATTAGAGGTCATCTAGTCTAGCTTTCTACGCAATGCAAAAATCTTATTTTTAACAGATCCTACAATCTCCACTTTATATTCTCAGTATAAAGGGCTTGCTGTCTCACAGGGTAATCTTTTCTGTTATTAATGGCTCTAATTGTTAGTAATTTTCTTCCTATATTACACAAAAATCTTTCATTCCTGCCTTTGTGCTATGTAGCCATATGTAGCAAGGTCTATGCCATGTTCCACATGATAACCTTTAAAATATTTGAAGGCATTATCATTTGTTCCATAGTTCCTTTTTAATTAGACCAAACATTATCTATTCTTTCTCCTGTTCTTTAAAAGTGACAGTGTTAACAAATCCTTCTAGTTTTCTTCCTCTTCTTGCCCTTTCCTTTCCTTATTCAGTATTCTTAAAATATGGTACTCAGGAGGAATATAATATTCAATATACAAGTATCAATAGAATTAAATGACTCCTCTTCTAGACAATATACTTCTATTATTCAATCTCTCTTTAATATACATTTATAAAATGTTCAGGATTGTTTTTCCAAGGTTAACCTGGGGTTGGTTTTCACAGAATTGGTCCAGTCAATGAACACACAAGCATTAATTAATCATGGGATAAACCAGGCCTATTATTTTAAACATGTTGGCACCACTGGGAACAAGGAGATGGTGATTTTATAAAAATGTTACATATTTGAATGTGTATCTACTTAATATGGGCATGAAAGTATAAATAGCTAAACCAGGTATAATCTAAGAAACTGTAGAAGAAATGCTAATAATAGGTTGAAGGTAAAAATCAAATGGACAATATCAAAACAAAACAATGAAAGAACAATGAAGAAAAAAACAAATGGAAGAAAAATGCATCATGAAATGCCACATGATCAAATAAAAATATCAGTCAACAAATTTAGCTAAAATATAGAAGAAGCAATCCTATTTATTATAGCAAGATTTAAATACATCAATAAATACTATAATTATTTTACTAATAAAATCCAAAATCTGTCAGAATAATAAATGTTACCCCAGGTACAGCTGGTAGACAATAATCAAATTCACTGTTTTGGCAACCACACAACACTACAGATTTATTGTGCTCTTAATAAAGTAAAACTTATGACCTTCCCACAGAAATTGTTAAGCCCAGAATGAACCGTAGGTCTATCTAGTCTATATTTGTGAAGCTGACTGATTGAACATAAAACCTATGACTCTACACTTTATTAGGCATCATCTTTTTAGTTTCAAGATATTTTCGAATCTATATTTTGTCATTCAGTGAATTAGCAATCTCCAATGTTTCTGAAAATCTGAATTCAATCTAGCATGAAACTTGGCACACAGCAGCATTTAAGTGGTTTTTGAATGCAAAATCATGCAAGTTCTCTGTGAACCTACCTAATCAATCACTATTACCACGTATACTCCTTATCCACAAGGATGCTATGTAAGACTTTGTTAAATATCTGGCTGAAATTAAGATCAATATGATTATTACATTTCTCTAAGTAACCATATTTAAAATGGATATAAAGGCAGTAGAGCACGACTTGAACTCATGAAGGGTCTTGATATTCTCTGCTTCTCTAAGTGCCCACAAAGTGTTTAATAATCGTATCACCCCTATTATAGGGGAGCAGAACTAGAAGCAAGCAGACCAGTTAAAAAGTGATTTCATAGTATTCCAGATAAATAATAATGAAGGCTTAAACTAGATAGGCTTAACAACTAATAGAGGTGTAAAGGAGAGCAAATTAAATATGACACTGAAGTTACAAACTTCCAGAAGTTGAAGGCAAAGTGGTGTCATTCCAGAAATAAGAACCAGAGACACAAGAACAAAGCCATTTTATACCACTGTTTATTATCATTTAGGATTGCTTATGCTCCAAAAGATGTTGTTGTGGTTGAGGAATTTCTGAACAGGATATTTCATAAAAAGATTTATAAAGTTTATACAGAAAAAAATTGACAAAAATATTTATAGAATAGCTACAAGAAATTGTATGCCTTTCAACCCCCCCTCTTTTTTTAACAGATTAGGAAATATCAGCAAAAGGAATTTTTATGACACTGTTGAGGGTCAAATCTATCAGGAAATAGAACATTGATTCTGTCTGGCTCAGGTAAAATTAGGTCTTCAAAGGTCAAGGAGCTGAGTCTTTGACCGATTTAACACTGTGACAGCAAAGGGAACTCAGTATGTGAAACTAGGAAGGAAGTATGAAATAATATTTCACAGGTTTGGAATTTCCTACTCACAGAATAAAAATGGAATTCTTTGTAGGAGCATACTGTGAAAATATAGAAGAGAGGGTTCTGATATAAACTCAGATAACAGGAGATGGTATCAGAAAATTTATTTTTTTATATCAGGTAATGTTGAGAAACTAGAGCTACATTACATATATACTTATAATACTATATATGTATATACGTAATACATATGTGTGTAAATATGATATATAGGTTAATCTCATTCATCTTTCAAAAACAGACTTTAGAAGTTTTAGTACTGCCTACAGAAGTTTGAAGTAGAGGCACACTCAGTGTTTTAAGCTCAGAGGCCCAATTTTTTTCCACACACAGAGCATACAGCTCAGGGGCAGACTCAAATCAATCAAGCTCACAAGAAACTGATTTAGAAAAACACACTGCCAAGGAGAGTAGCCAAGATGGCAGAGTAGAAGGACACTAAGCTCACCTCCTCTCACGAGCATACCAAAATCATAACTAACTGCAGAACAATCATTGATGAAAAAGACAGGAACGCACCAGAAAAGATCTTCTACAACTAAAGACATAAAGAAGGAACCACAGTGAGTTGCGTATGAGGGGCAGACTTGCAGTATAATCAAGTCCCATACCGCTTGGGTGGGGGACCCACAAACTGGAGAATAATTATATTAGAGAGGTTTGAGCCCCATGTCAGCTCCCCCAGCCTAGAGGTCTGGCATTGGAAACAGGAGCCACCAGAGCATTTGGTTTTGAAGGCCAGCAGGGCTTGATTGCAGAAACTGCAGGATTGGGGGAAACAGAGACTTCGGTCTTAAACAGTGCACACAAAATCTCACACACACTGGGACCAAGAGCAAAAACAGTAATTTGATAGGAGCCTGGGCCAGACCTACCTGCTGGTCTGGGAGGGTCTCCTGGGGAAGCAGGGGGTAGCTGTGTCTCACCCTGGGACACAGGCACTGGTGGCAGACATATCGGGGAGCATTCATCTGTGTGAACTCTCCTGGAGGTTGACATCTTGGCACCAAGACCTAGGCCCACCCAATAGCCTTTAGGTTCCAGTGCTGGGACGCCTCAGGCTAACAACAAACTGGGTGGGGACATAGCCCCATCCATCAGCAGACAGGCTGCATAATGACTTCCTGAGCCCACAGCCACCTCTAGACGAGCCGCTAAACACAGCCCTGCCCACCAGCGGGTCAAGACCGAGCTCCAACCACCAGTGGGCAGGCACTGGCCCCTCCCAACAGGAAGCCTGTACAAGCCTCCAGACCAGCCTCACACACCGGGAGGCAGGCACCAGAAGCAAGAAAACTTCAAGCAAGACCAAGTCTGCAAATGCAGACTAGACACTACCCTGGGACCACCTGGACCTGGGCCCTTGAGTGATGAGAGGGGAGTGCACTGCTGGGATGCATACAACATCTCCTACAATGGGCCACTTCTCCAAGGTTGAGAAACGTAACTAACCTACCACATACATAAAAATACAAATAGCAATTTAGACAAAAAGAGAAGACAGAGGAATATGTTTCACATGAAGGAAAAAGATAAAACCCCAGAAGAAGAACTAAGTGACATGGAGATAGGCAGTCTGCCTGAGGAAGAGTTCAGAGTAATGATCATAAAGATGATCAAAAAACTCAGGAGAAGAATGGATGCAGATAATGAGAAATTAGAAGTTTTTGAAAAAGAATTAGAAAATATAAAGAGCAATCAAACAGAATTGACGAATATAACTGAAAAGAAAAAAACACAAGAAGGAATCAACAGTGGACTAAATGAGGAAGAAAAATGGATCACTGAACTGGAAGACAAAGTACTGGAAATCACTGCTGCTGAACAGAAAAAAGAAAAAAAAAAAAGACATAGGGACAGTTTAAGAGACCTCTAGGACAACATCAAGAGTGCTAATTTTTGCATTATAGGGGTCCAGAAGGAGAAGACAGAGAGCAAGAGCATGAGAGAATATTTGAAGAGAACAGGATTAACCCAAGGAGGAACACACTGAGACACACAGTAATCAAACTGACAAAAATTAAAGATAAAATATTAAAAACAACAAGGGAAAAGCAACAAATAACATACAAGGGTACTCCCATAAGGCTATCAGCTGATTTTTCAGCAGAAACTCTGCAGGCCAGAAGGAAGTGGCACAATATACTTAAAAGTGATGAAAGAGAAAAACCTACACCCAAGAATACTCTACCCAGCAAAGTTCTTTGATTTGACGGAGAAATCAAAAGCTTTATAGACAAGCAAAAGCCAGAAGAATTCAGCACCACCAAACCAACTTTACAACAAATGCTAAAGGAACTTCTCTAGGCAGAAAAGGCTACAACTGGAAAAAAGAAAATGACAAAATGGAAAAGCTCACTGGTAAAAAGCAAACATACAACAAAGGTAGGAAATCATCCACACACAAAGCTAGTAGGGAGGTTAAAAGACAAAAGTAGTAAAATCAGTTGTATCCACAATAAGCAGTTAAGGTATACATAAAACAATTACATGTAAAATATAATATCAAAAATAGTAATCATGACAGGAGGAGAGTACAAATACAGAGTGTATCTAAAACGCATTTGAAATTAAGAGATCAGCAACTCAAAATAAGCATGTATGTATACAGACTGCTATACAAAAATCTCATGGTAACCACAAAACAAAAAAACTATAATATACACACAAAAAAGAAAAAGGAATCCAAATGTAACACTAAAGACAGTCATTAAATCACAAGAGAACAAAAGAAAGGGGAAAAAAAGACCTACAAAAACAAATCCAAAACAATTAACAAAATGGCAATAAGAACATATATATCAGTGAATGCCTTAAATGAAAGCGGACTAAATGCTCTAACCAAAAGACACAGACTGGCTGAATGGATACAAAAACAGGACCTGTATATATGATGCCTACAAGAGACTCACTTCAGATCCAGAGATACATACAGACTGAAAGTGAAGGTATGGAAAGAGGTATTCCACACAAATGGAAATCAAAGGAAAGCCAGAGTCGCAATACTTACATCAGACAAAATAGACTTTAAAATAAAGATGTTATAAGAGACAAAGAAGGACACTACATAATGATCAAAGGATCAATCCAAGAAGATACAACAATTACAAATATATATGCACCCAACATAGGAGCACCTCAAAATATAAAGCAAATGTTAACAGGCATAAAAGGAGAAATTGACAGGAACAGAATAACAGTGGGGGACTTTAACACCTCACTTTCATCAATGGACAGATCATCCAGACAGAAAACCAGTAAGGAAACACAGGCCTTAAATGACATACTAGACCAGATGCACTTAACTGATATATATAGGGCACTCCATCCAAAAGCAACAGAATACACATTCTTCTCAAGTGCACATAGAACATTTTCAAGGATATATCACATAATGGACCACAAAGCAAGCCTTGGTAAATCTGAGAAAACTGAAATCATATCCAGCATCTTTCCCAACCACAACACTATGAGGCTAGAAATCAACTACAAGAAAAAAACTGCAAAAACCACAAACATACAGAGGCTAAAAAATATGCTACTAAACAACTAATGAATCACTGAATAAGTCAAAGAGGAAATCTAAAAATATCTAAAGTCAAATGCAAATACTACGATCCAAAACTTATGGGATGCAGCAAAAGCAGTTCTAAGATAGAAGTTTATAACAATAACCATAAAAGCTTACCCCAGGAAACAAGAAAAATCTCAAATAAACAACCTAATCTTACACCTAAATTAAGTAGAGAAAGAAGAACAAACAAAACACAAAGTTAGTAGAGGGAAAGAAATCATAAGGATCAGAGCAGAAATAAAGGAAATAGAGACTAAAAACACAATAGAAAAGATCAATGAAACTAAGAAGCTGGTTCTTTGAAAAGATAAACAAAATCGATAAACCTTCAGCCAGATTCATCAAGAGAAAAAGGGAGAGGGCCCAAATCAATAAAATCAGAAATGAAAAAGGAGAAGATACAACTGACACCACAGAAATACAAAGGATCATAGGAGACTACTACAAGAAACTACTCGACAATAAAATGGACAACTTAAAAGAAATGGAAAGACTTCCCTGGTGGTCCAGTGGCTGGGACTCCACACTCCCAACACAGGGGGCCCAGGTTCAATCCCTGGTCATGGACTAGATCCCACATACCGCAACTAAGACCTGACGCAGCTAAATAAATAAATAAATATTTTTTTAAAAAAAGAAATGGAAATAGAAAATATGAGCAGACCAATTACCAGTATTGAAATTGAGTCAGTAATTTAAAAACTCTCAAGAAACAAAAGTCCAGGACCAGACGGCTTCACTGGTGAATTCTACCTAATATTTAGAGAAGAGTGAACACCCACACTTCTGAAACTACTCCAAAAAACTGCAGAGGAAGGAATGCTTTCACACTCGTTCTATGAGGCCACCATCACCCTGATACAAAAACCAGACAAAGATATCACATAAAAAGAAAATTACAGGCCAATATTACTGATGAACATAGGTGCAAAAATCCTCAATAAAATACTTGCAAGCTGACTCCAACAATACATTAAATACCATACACCATGATCAAGTGGGATTTACCCCAGGGATGCAAGGATTTTTCAATATATGCAAATCAATCGATGTAATACACCACATTAACCAACTGAAGAATAAAAATCATGATCATGATCAAAAAATATGATCATCTCAATAGATGCAGAAAAAGCTTCTGATAAAATTCAACATCCATTTATGATAAAAACTCTCCAGAAAGTTGGCATAGACAGAACACACCTCAACAAAATAAAGGCCATATATAACAAATCCATACCTAACATCATACTAAATGGTTAAAAGCTGAAAGCATTTCCTCTAAGATCAGGAACAAGACAAGGATACTCACTCTTGCCACTTTTATTCAACATAGTTTTGGAAGTCCCAGCACAGCAATCAGAGACGAAAAAGAAAAAAAGGGATTCAAATTGGAAAAGAAGTAAAACTGTCACTGTTTGCAGATGACACGGTGCTATACATAGAAAATCCAAAAGACGCCACCAAAAAACTACTAGAGCTCAACAATGAATTTGGTAAAGTTGCAGGATACAAAATTAATACCAGAAATCTGTTGCATTTCTATATGCTTACAATGAAAGATCAGACAGAGAGGACTTGCCTGGGGGCACAGTGGTTAAGAATCCACCTGACAATGCAAGGGACACGGGTTTGATCCCTGGTCTGGGAAGATCCCACATGCTGCAAAGCAACTAAGCCCATGCACCACAACTACTGAGCTTGTGCTCTGGAGCCCGTGAGCCACAACTACTGAAGCCCGCATGCCTACAGTCTGCGCTGCACAACAAGAGAAGCCACCGTGATGAGAAGTCTGCGCACTGCAACAAAGAGTAGCCCCCGCTTGCCACAACTAGAGAAAGCCCACTCACAGCAACAAAGACCCAAAAATAAATAAATTAAATAAATAAATGTATATATTTTACAAAAAAGATCAGAAAGAGAAATTAAAGAAACAACCCCATTTACCAGCACAGCAAAAAGAACAAAATACCTAGGAATAAACCTACCTAAGGAGGCAAAAGACCTGTACTCCAAAAAATATGATGCTGATGAAAGAAACTGAAGATGACACAAACAGCTGGAAAAATACACTGTGTTCTTGGATTGACAGAATCAATATTGTTAAAAATGACCATACTACCCAAAACAATCTACAGATTCAATACAATCCCTAGCAAATTACCAATAACATTTTTCACAGAACTGGAACAAAAAACTTTAAAATTTGTACGGAAACACAAAGGACCCCAAATAGCCAAACAATCTTGAGAAGGAAGAACAGAGCTGGAGGAATCAGGCTCCCTTACTTCAGAGTATACTACAAAACTACAGTAATAAAAACAGTATGGTACTGGCACAAAAACACACACACAGATCAATGGTACTGGACAGAAAGTCCAGAAATACACTCATGCACTTAAGGTCAATTAATCTACAACACAGGAGGCAAGAATACAACAGAGGACTTCCCTGGTGGCGCAGTGGTTGAGAGTCCGCCGGCCGATGCAAGGGACACGGGTTCGTGCCCCGGTCTGGGAAGAACCCACATGCCGCAGAGCGGCTGGGCCCGTGAGCTATGGCCGCCGAGCCTGCGCGTCTGGAGCCTGTGCTCCGCAACGGGAGAGGCCACCAACAGTGAGAGGCCCGCGTACCACCAAAAAAAAAAAAAAAAGAATATACAACAGAGAAAAAGGCAGTCTCTTCAACAAGTGGTGCTGGGAAAACTGGACAGCTACATACAAAAGAATGAAATTAGAACATTCTCTACACCATTTACAAAAATAAACTCAAAATGGATCAAAGACCTGAATGTGAGACTGAATACTATAAAACTCCTAGAGGAAAACACAGCACAGTCTTTGACATAAATTGCAGCAAAATTTTTTTGGATCCATCTCCTAGAGTAATAGAAATAAAAACAAAAATAAACAAATGGGACCTAACTAAACTTAAAAGCTTTTGCACAGCAAAGGAAACCACAAACAAAATGAAAAGACAACCTACGGAATGGGAGAAAATATCTGCAAATGATGCGACCAACAAGGGCTTAATTTCCAAAATATACAAACAGCTCATGCAGCTTAATATAAAAAAAAACAACAGGGCTTCCCTGGTGGTGCAGTGGGTTAAGCATCTGCCGGCCAATGCAGGGGACACAGGTTCGAGCCCTGGTCCAGGAATATCCCATGTGCCATGGAGCAACTAAGCCCATGCCACAACTACTGAGCCTGCATTCTAGAGCCCACAAGCCACAACTACTGAAGCCTGTGCGTCTAGAGCCCGTGCTCTGCAACAAGAAAAGCCACCACAACGAGAAGCCTACGCAACACAACAAACAGTAGCCCTCACTCACCGCAACCAGAGAAAGCCCACACGCAACAACGAGGACCCAACGCAGCCATAAATAAATAAATTTTAAAAGGAATAAACATTTTAAAAGAAATTTTAAAAACCAAACAATCCAATCAAACAATCAGCAGAAGACCTAAACAGACATTTCTCCAAAGAAGACATACAGATGGCCAACAGGCACATGAAAAGATGCTAAATATCACTAATTGTTGGAGAAATCCAAATCGAAACTACAATAAGGTATCACTTCACAGCAGTCAGAACTTCCATCATTAAAAAGTCTACAAATAATAAATGCTGCAGAGGGTGTGGAGAAAAAGGAACCCTCCTACACTGTTGGTGGGAATGTAGATTGGTGCAGCCACTATGGAGAACAGTATGGAGGTGGTTTAAAATACTAAAAATAGAGCTACCATATGATTCTGCAATCCCACTCCTGGACATATATCTGGAGAAAACTCTAGTTCAAAAAGATACATGCACCCCAATGTTCACAGCAGCACTATTCAGAATAGCCAAGACATGGAAGCCACCTAAGTGTCAATCGACAGATGAATGGGGAAAGATGTGGGATAAATATATATATATATATATATATATATATATATACACAAACACACACGTGTATACATATATATGAATATTACTCAGCCATAAAAAAGAATGAAATAATGCCATCTGCAGCAGCATGGATGGACTAAGTCAGACAGAGAAAGACAAATATCATATAATATCACTTATATGTGGAATCTAAAATATGATACAAATGGGGACTTCCCTGGTGGTCCAGTGGGTAAGACGCCACACTTCAAATGCAGGGGGCCCAGGTTTGATCCCTGGTCAGGGAGCTAGATCCCACATGCCATAACTAAGAAGTCTGCATGCCATAACTAAGACCCCGTATGCTGCAACTAAAGATCCTGCATGCCACAACGAAGATCCTGCGTGCCGCAACTAAGACCCAGCACAGCCGAAATAAATAAATAAATTTTAAAAATATGATACAAATGAATTTATTTACAAAACAGAAAGACTCACAGACATAGAAAACAAACTTATGGTTACCAAAGGGGACAGTGGGGGGGAGGGGAGATTAGGAATTTGGGATTAACATATACGTACTACTTTATGTAAAACAGATAAATAATAAGGGCCTACTGTATAGCACAGGGAACTATATTCAATATCTTATAATAATCTATAATGGAAAAGAATCTGAAAAAGAATATATATATAAAAAACTGAATCACTCTGCTATACATCTGAAACTAACACAACATTGTAAATTAACTATACTTAAAAAAAAGGTTAAAATGTAAAAAGGAAAGAAAAAAAGAAAACCACACTGCCATCTTACTCATTTTCTTTGAGAAATGGAAAAGAATATCAGTTACTGCTTCTGACATTCATTCATTCATTAATATTTAACTCCTTTGATCTAATCAGACCTAGAAGCCATTCCTTGTCTTCAAGCTGACTCTATATTTGTTGCTCCAACCCATAAGAGTTTAACTCTCAAAGGGCATTCTTTTTTCCTCAAGTTCTGAGATAAGGAGGCACTTCTATTTTGCCCCATTTATGACCCACATATTACTATTGTATATATAGACAGATGATTTCTAAGTTAAGTTTATGAGGAGAGCACAAATTGGAGCAAGGTAATCAAAAGACACAAACTTTGTTATAAGACAAATAAGTACTAGGGATATAATGTACAACACGGTGACTATAGTTACCACTGCTGCATGATACATATGTACGTATGTATATATATGCTGTATGTATGATATATATGAAAGTTCTCATTACAAGGAGACAAAAAGTTTCCCCCATTTCTTTTTTTTTTTATTTTTTTGCGGTATGTGGGCCTCTCACTATTGTGGCCTCTCCCGCTGCGGAGCACAGCCACTCCGCGGCATGTGGGATCTTCCCGCACCGGGGCACGAACCCGTGTCCCCTGCATCTGCAGGCGGACTCTCAAACACTGCGCCACCAGGGAAGCCCTCCCCCATTTCTTTTTATTGTAATTATATGAGATGATGGATGTTAACTAAACCTGTTGTGGTAATTAATTCATAATATATGCAAATCAAACCATTATGCTGTACATCGAAAATTCATACAGTGGTGTATATCAATTATATCTTGTTAATAATAGAAAAAAATAAAGTTAGGTTTAATCTTTTTAAATGTACCAGAATTTTATTTTGCTTGGAATATAAAGTTTACACACTATTTAAAAGAGATTTCAAAGAAGTCAATTTAGTTTATTAGGTATTTTTTATTATGAATAATAGTAAGAAATAATTTCTGATTAAAGAACAATGATAATGACCAAAGGTAAAGCAACTGAAATAACTAAAAAGTTACCTCTTTTTGGCACAATGTTCTTCAATATTGCTGTCCCATCTCTGAGACATTACTAAACTAAGCTCCATTTCTTCTTTTTCAATCTGTGGTTCATTTTCTTCATCATCACTATTTTGAGGATTTTTACTGTTTCCAAACGAACGACATGATGATGGCATCCTATTTCTTCCCCCCTGATATCCGTCATTTTCCAAACCAGCAAGAAGATGTACCAGAGCCTCATCAGGACTACTGTCCACTATAAAACAAGTGAAGCATCACCAACAAACAACTTAAATTTTCCAAATAATTCAATAATTCAGATCAATTATATATAAAACAACAACAAGAACCACAGATGCTGGCACATGCTGAAAGGATACAGCTGGTACAAAGATTTATGTATTGATGTAGTTCTTCCATTAAAGTGTAATCTTTGGACCACCTGCATTACAAATGATTTTGTGTCCTTAAAAAGAAAATTCCCAGACACCATCTCACACCTACTGAATTAGAATTTCTGATGTAAGGCCCAGGAATTTGCATGTTAACAAGTTGCTCAATCTCTTACTGCACAAGCAAGGTTGAGGAGCACTAAACCAAATATAATCACAAGTGATCAAACTAAATATAAAATATATAATAAATATATGAATTAATGCTAAGGAAGTGCCTTAAAAATGATAATGTGAACACCTTATCCCTCTCTTAAGCTGTATTTAGCTCACAGGACAGTCAAACAAAACCTGTAGTTGCAAAACATGAGAGAGCTTTAAAAGTGATTAATAACATTACTTAAAAACCTTGAAGACCACCACTGAAATATCACCATCATGTGCACTAGGGTTGCTAAAATCAAAAACAGATAATAACAAGTGTTGACAAGGATGTGAAGAAATTGGAGCCCTCATACACTGCTGGTCGAATTGTACAATGGTGCAGTTGCTTTGGGGAAAAAAAGTTTGGCAGTTCCTCAAAATGCTAAACAGAGTTACCAGAGGACCCAGTAATTCCATTCCTAGGTATGTATCCAAGAGAAGTGAAAACATATGTCCACACGAAAACCTATACATGAATAATCATAGCATCATTACCCCAATGGCCAAAAAAGTGGAAACAACCCAAATATCCATCAACTGAAAGGTGGAAAAATGAAATATGGTATATATCCATATGATGCAACATTATTCAATAGTAAAAAGGAATGCAATACTGACATATACCTCAACATGAATGAATCTTGAAAACATTATGCTAAGTGAAAGAATACAGAAACAAAAGGTTATATAATTCTGTTTATATGAAATGCCGAAAATAGGTAAATCCAGCAAAAGAGAAAATAGATTAGAGGTTGCCAGAGGCAGAGAGGAATGAAAAATGGGAAGTGACTACAAATGGGTATTGCATTTCTTTTTAGGGTGATAAAAATGTCCTGGAAAAAAAAAAAAGTCCTGGAATTAGATAGTGGAAATGGTTGCATAAATACCTGAAATGCTAAAAACCACTGAACTGTACATGTTAGAAGGTGAGTTTTACAATATGTGAATTATTTCCCAATAAAAGCTATTATTTTTTAAAAAAAGATCATAAAGATGGAGGTTTGTTCTAATCTAGTACACAACCTTTTTCTCTGTAAAATGAGATAGTATATTCCCCATTTACTAAACTATTAAGTTTCAGGTTTTCTTTGTTGACATTAAACAAACTGGTTCAATCATGCTACTGGTTCAATCATGCTACCAACTGTAAGGCAAAATTGAAGATATTTGCTTATAAGAGCCATTTTGGCAAAAATCCATTTCTTAAATCTAGAATTGCAGTTAATTTTTCCTGCCTCATACTTTAAAAATGGTTAACATTGGCAAATGATTTATAGATATTTGACTCTCAGATCTCTAACACTGAGATTACATTTTTTGTAACCTTATGCAAGGTGGAATTATATCAACTGGTGATACATTATATTTGCCTAATATAATGAAATAAGGATATGTCTCTCTTTTTCAATTTCTTTTTTTTTATAACTAAAATATAATTTAGGTATATATATATCTATTTACTCAGAGAAATAAAGCATTTTAGATTATAAACTTCAAATTAATTTTTAAATGTGGTCTTTGGATCATTTCTTTCTACGTATTTCATGTCATTCATTTAAAAAAGAAAAAAGCTACCTACCTCCATAGAAAATGTTCTTGAAATATGACTATGTACAATAATTTTGGTACTGTCCCTAGTCATTCAATTAATCTTCCACTCAAATGAAAATGTAAATAACAGAGAGAAGACACCGTAGAGAGGTAGGATAACATTTGATGCTATATCTCATTTGATACAGTAAGAATGGAAAAACAGAAAGTGAGCAAGAAACATAAAATCACTATACCAAGCAAAGCAAGAGGCATGAAGTTCAATGATATCTCACTTTTTGCAAAGAAAATTTAAATGAATTTCTGAAAAATGTCAGTAATTTAGACTAAATTATTGAAATGAAATCTAGCAAATGGTTTACCATATTAATGAAAATGAATTTATGGAGATGCAAAGATACTCAGAAATAACTGTCATGTTCTACATGCTAGTCAAAAATTAACAGCTCGAAAGGAATTGTCCAGGGAAATTCCTGATACTTACCAAGAAAGAATCAATTATGTTATTTTATTAATGTTCTTAACTTTGGAGAATTTTAATTCAAATTAAGCATATTTCCCCTTAAAACAATATGGTTCTCTTCCAAACAAAGTTTAAAAAAAAAAAAAAGATTTTCTTACACAACTATTTTTCAGAAAAAGCTGTGTAGAAAACAAAAAAGAAGCTACTACATCTCGTAATGCAAGATTTCATTTTTATACTAAGAATTTATCAAACATGCAATATTAACCTCTTCAAATCAAAGAAAAAAATACCGCCTGACATACGCACTTTTGTTGATATAAGACACTGAAAACTTATGGCACAATTGTTACTTACAGAAAGCTGGTGACTCACTCAGTCTTTGGGTCAAAGGCTGAAAAGTCTGACTGTTTTCCATGAGGTTCAAAATTGCTTCTTCATTAATAAGAGCTTCCTCCACTTTGTGTCTAATATGACCTTAAGAGGACAAAGAGTACAAAAACATTAAAGTAAATGACCTAAATCTGAAATTTACTGTTTAGAATTTGTGTAAATTAGGAAACATTACAATGTAAACCTATTTAAAATTTTGAAGTGTTGCTGACATATGCTAAATAAAACCATAATAAAACTTAATGAAAGCCATAGGAATATCTAACTAGTCATACAGAGTAATTAAAAAAACAAAAACAAAAAACCCTGAAACTGTGAATCACTAAATATTTACAATCTCTTTAGCTTCTAAATCCTACCTAGTATGTACAAACAGTTATATTACTCTGATAAAAATCAATGTACATTAAAATTTGTAAAACGAGTTCTTAGAGGGAAGTTCATAGTGATACAGGACTTCTTTAAGAAAAAGCTCAAATAAACAATCTAACACATCACCTAGAAGAATTAGAAAAAGAAGAACAAACAAAACCTAAAGTCAGCAGAAGGAAGGAGATAATAAAGATCAGAGAGGAAATAAATAAAACAGAGATTTAAAAAAATAGAAAAAAATCAATAAAACCAAGAGCTGATTCTTTGAAAGCATAAACAAAATTGACAAACCTCTGGCCAGGCTTAGCAAGAAAAAAGAGAGAAGACCCAAATAAACAAAATAAGAAATCAAAGAGGAGAAATCACAACTGATACTGCAGAAATACAAAAAAACATAAGACAACACTATGAACAATTACACAACCTAGAAGAAATGGACAACCTTCTAGAAACATACAGCCTTCCAAAACTGAAACAAGAAGAAACAGATAACTTGAACAGATCATCTGATCACTAGAAGTGAAACAGAATCTGTAATAAAAAAACTCCCTGCAAACAAAAGTCCAGAACCAGATGTTTCACAGGTGAATTCTACCAAAAGCACAAAGAAGAACTTATACCAATCCTTCTCAAACTCTTCCAAAAGACTGAAGAGAAAGGAATACTCCCAAAGACATTCTATGAAGCCACCATTACCCTGATACCAAAACTAGACAAAGACACTACCCAAAAAAGAAAATTACAGGCCAATATCTTTGATGAATATAGATGCAAAAATTCTCAATAAAATATTAGCAAACTGCATCCAACAACACGTAAAAAAGATCATACACCATGACCAAGTTGGATTCATCCCAAGGTCAAAAGGATGGTTCGACATATGCAAATCAATCAATGTGATACACCACATCAACAAACGAAAAGACAAAAACCACATAATCATCTCAATAGATGCAGAAAAAGTATCTGATAAAATTCAACATCCATTCATGATAAAAATTCTTACAAAAGTGGGTATAGAGGGAACATACCTCAACATAACAAAAGGTATTTATGACAAACCCACAGCCAATATAATACTCAATGATGAAAAGCTGAAAGCCTTCCTGCTAAACTCTGGAACAAGACAAGGATGCCCACTCTCAACATTTCTATTCAACATAGTATTGGAAGCCCTAGCAACAGGAATCATACAAGAAAAAGAAATAAAAGGTATTCAAATTGGTAGGGAAGAGGTAAAATTGTCATTATATGCAGATGACGTGATAGTATATATAGAAAACCCTAAAGACTCCACATAAAAACTACTAGAACTGATAAATGAATACAAGGTAGCAGGATACAAGATTAACATACAGAAATTAGTTGCATTTCTTTACACTAACAATGAAATACCGGAAAGGGAATGTAAACAAACAATCCCTTTTAAAATCACATCAAAAAAAATTAAAATACTTAGGAATAAACCTCACCAAGGAGGTGAAAGATTTATATGCTGAGAACTATTGATACAAAACATTAACAGAGGAAACTGAAGATGACTCAAAGAAATGGAAAGATATCCCATGCTCCTGGATTGGAAAAATTAATATTGTTAAAATGGCTATACTACCCAAAGCAATATACAGATTTAAGGCAATACCCATCAAAATACCCATGACATTTTTCACAGAACTAGAATAAATATTCCTAAAATTTATATGGAATCATAAGAGACCCAGAATTGCCAAAACAATCCTGAGGAAAAAGAACAAAGCAGGAGGCACAGCCCTTCCAGACTTCTGACAATACTACAAAATTACAGTACTCAGAACAGCATAGTATTGGCACAAAAACAGACATATAGATTAATGGAACAGAATAGAGAGCCCAGAAATAAACCCACACATGTATTGACCATCTTCAACAAAGGAGGCAAGAATATACAATGGGGAAAAGACAGTCTCTTCAGCAAGTGGTGTTGGGAAAGTTGGACAGCAGCATGTAAATCAATGAAACTAGAACACACCCTCATACCATGCAAAAAAGTAAACTCAAAATGGCTTGAAGATTTAAATATAAGACATCATAAAACTGCTAGAAGAGAACATAGGTAAAACATTCTATGACATAAATTATAGCAATGTTTTCTTAGGACAGCCTCCCAAGGCAACAGAAATAAAAACAAAAATA
Source organism: Delphinapterus leucas (assembly GCF_059928025.1). Classification (NCBI taxonomy): domain Eukaryota; kingdom Metazoa; phylum Chordata; class Mammalia; order Artiodactyla; family Monodontidae; genus Delphinapterus; species Delphinapterus leucas. Next base: position 48,767,122 of record NC_143140.1, read on the forward strand.
AACAAATGGGTCCTAATCAAACGTATAAGCTTTTGCACAGCCAAAGAAACCATAAACAAACCCACAGAATGGGAGAAAATATTTGCAAATCATGCGACCAACAAGGGCTTAATTTCCAAAATATACAAACAGCTCCTACAATTCAATAACAAAAAACCAAACATCCCAACTGAAAAATGGGCAGAAGACCTAAACAGACATTTCTCCAAAGAATACATATAGGTGGCCATTAGGTGCATGAAAGATGCTCATCATTGCTAATTATTAGAGAAATGCAAATCAAACTACAATGAGGTATAACCTCACACCAGTGAGAATGGCCATCATTAAAAAGACTACAAATAACAAATGCTGGAGAGGGTGCGTAGAAAAGGGGAACCCTCCTACACTGTTGGTGGGAATGTAAGTTGGTACAGCCACTACAGAAAACAGTATGAAGGTCCTCAAAAAACTAAAAACAGAGTTGCCCTAGGATCCAGCAATGCCATTCTTGGGCATATACCCAGACAAAACTATAATTCAAAAAGATACATGCACCCCTATGTTCATAAAAGCACTATTCACAACAGACAAGACATGGAAACAACCTAAATGTCCACTGATAGATGAATGAATAAAGAAGACGTGGTATACTTATACAATGGAATACTACTCAGCCATTAAAAAGAATGAAATAAGGCCATTTTCAGCAACATGGATGGACACAGAGGTTATCATACTGAGCAAAGTAAGTCAGAAAGACTTTGAAAGACAAATACCATGTTATCACTTATATGTGGAATCTAAAATATGACACAAATGAACTTCTCTACGAAAGAGAAACAGACTCACAGAGACTTGTGGTTGCCAAAGGGGAGGGGAGTGGAGAAGGGAAGGATTGAGAGTTTGGGATTAGCAGATGCAAACTATTATATATAGGATAAACAACAAGGTACAACGATATGGCACAGGGAACTATATTCAATATCCTGTAATAAAACATAATGGAAAAGAATATGAAAAAGAATATATATATTTGTATAATGGAGTCACTTTGCTGTACAGCAGAAATTGTACACACAGGGAATCAACAATACTTCAAACAAATTTTTTTTAATATAAAAATGTTACCCCTTACAAAAAATAAAATAAAATTTATAAAACAAACAGAAAAGACAAGTTGTCCGACTTGAATAATAAAATTCTCTAGGGCTTCCCTGGTGGTGCAGTGGTTGAGAGTCCGCCTGCCGATGCAGGGGACACGGGTTCGTGTCCTGGTCTGGGAAGATCCCACATGCCGCGGAGCGGCTGGGCCCGTGAGCCATGGCCGCTGACCCTGCGGGTCCCGAGCCTGTGTTCCGCAATGGGAGAGGCCACAACAGTGAGAGGTCCGAGTACCGCAAAAAAAAAAAAAGAAAGAAAGAAAAAAAAATTCTGTATAGTTTATTTTGAAATAATTCATTTTACATTAACTTTATATTTCTCCATATCTTTTAATTCATGATTTTAAAATGTAAGTCTTTTGCCATGTGATTTTTATAGAAGGTCTAATGTACAGAGGGATTAAATAATTTTTAGAAGATAAAATGAATCTCATAATCTAATCAAAGGGAGAGGGAGAATAAAAAGCACATAATAGTAGGGGAAAAGAAGACTATATAGGACTTCCCTGGTGGCGCAGTGGTGAAGAATCCGCCTGCCCATGCAGAGGACATGGGTTTGAGCCCTGGTCTGGGAAGATCCCACATGCCGTGGAGCAACTAAGCCCATGCTCCACAACTACTGAACTGTGCTCTAGAGCCCACAAGCCACAACTACTGAGTGCATGTGCCACAACTAATGAAGCCCATGCGCCTAGAGCCCGCGCTCCGCAATAAGAGAAGCCACCAAAATGAGAAGCCCGTGCACCGCAACGAAGAGTAGCCCCCACTCGACACAACTAGAGAAAGCCTGCGTGCAGCAACAAAGACCCAATGCAGCTAAAAATAATTTTTAAAAAACCTCAATAATATTAAAAAAAAAAGACTATGTAGCAAAATATGGCAAGCAGTTTAAAGAAAGCTAATTGGAAACAGTTCTATTTTTCTCCTTCTGATATTCAGACTTAAAACTAAGTGTTTTTCAACAGTTTTTAAAAGAGAGTTAGAAGCTTCAGGAAGAAATATTTTTAACACATCCTAGAAATATTTTAACACACATAGCTAGCCTAATAGTGCTTAGTCAAAATGAAAGAAAAAACCACAGAAAATAGGTCATCTCAAAACAAAAAAAAAAAATGAGATCAGTGAAAACAAAAGATGGTTCTCAAACTAATAACAAAATACACAAGATTGGCAAGAATGATCACAACAAAATAGAGAGAAGGCATAAACAATGTTAGAAATACAAGTGGAAGTGCCAAAGGTAAAAGAGGCATGTTAAAGTAATACTATGAACAACTTTATACCACAAATATGGAAAAATCAGATTAAATGGATAATTTGTTAGGAAAAATATGATATAAACTGATTCAAACAGAAACAGAAAACTTGAGTAGACCTGTAACAATTAAGGAAGTTGAATTAATAGCTTAAAATCCACTCCCTTTACTTCCCACCCCTGCCACATAAAATCAACCCACAAAAATCTATATAAGTCTGGATGGTTTTACAGATGAGACCTATCAAACCTCTAAGATATAGATTATATCAATCTAATAAAAATTCTTGAAAGGAGAGTTGAAAAATATGAAAAGCTCCACAATGCATTTAATGGGGACAAAGTATGAATCTTTCTCAATTACTGAAAAAAAAAAAGTTACAATTCTAAACAAAATATTACCAAAGTAGATATAGCAACATTTAAAAAAACACACATTATGACAACAAAGGATTTATTTCAGGAGTGCAAGGATAGTTTAACATTAGATACATCAACATTATTAATTTAACTACCATATTAACAGAGTAAAAGAGAAAAACTGATTATGTCAATATTTTCAAAAAAAAAAATTTGGTAAAATTTAATATCCATTCATGATTTCAAAAAACCCAAACTTCGGGCTTCCCTGGTGGCGCAGTGGTTGAGAGTCCGCCTGCCGATGCAGGGGACACGGGTTCATGCCCCGGTCCCGGAAGATCCTACATGCCACGAAGCAGCTGGGCCCGTGAGCCATGGCCGCTGAGCCTGCGCGTCCGAAGCCTGTGTTCCACAACGGGAGAGGCCACAACAGTGAGAGGCCCACGTACCTCCCCCCGCAAAAAAACCAAAAAAAAACAAACCCCAAACTTCTTAAGAAGCAAGAAACAAGAGATAATAAACTGATTATAAAGTTTATCTACCAATATCCTGTAGTAAATTTCATACTTAATGATGAAATATAAAAGCATTCACTTTAAAGCCAGAAGAAACGTTTTTTTTCCATATCTACTTAATATCATCGTTAAGTTCTTAAGCACTGCATCAAAACATTAAAAAAGTATAAGGATGGGAAGGGAAGTAATACAATTATTATTTTCTGATGATGACTCTATACACAGAAAATCCAATCAAAAAGACATATTAACTATTAGCACTAATAAAAGTTGCTGGATATAAGACTGACACACAAGGTCAGTGAAGTTCCTAATACCAGCAATTAGAAAATGTAATTTTTGAAAGCTAAACTTAAAACTGCAACATTTATAAGGCACCTGGAGCATATCTAATAAAAGATATAAAATAATTTTACCAGAAAAATTGCAGAACTTTATTGAAAGACATGAAGGAAGACCAAATAAACTGAGAAATATATCATGTGCATAAATGAGCTAATTTGGTATATATAAAGATTTTAAATGTTTCTAAATTGGTCTATAAATTCAATAAATTTCCAATAAAATCTCAACAGGGTTCTTCCCAGAAACAAAACAATCTGACCTTAAAATTAACATGGGAAAGCTTTTTTTTTAAGAAGATGTTCGGGGTAGGAGTTTATTAATTTATTTATTTACTTTTGCTGTGTTGGGTCTTCGTTTCTGTGTGAGGGTTTTCTCTAGTTGTGGCAAGCGGGGGCCACTCTTCATCGCAGTGTGCGGGCCTCTCAGCATCGCGGCCTCTCTAGTTGCGGAGCACAGGCTCCAGACGCGCAGGCTCAGTAGTTGTAGCTCACGGGCCTAGTTGCTCCGTGGCATGTGGGATCCTCCCAGGCGAGGGCTCGAACCCGTGTCCCTTGCATTAGCAGGCAGATTCTCAACCACTGCACCACCAGGGAAGCCCTGGGAAAGCTTTTTTTAAAGATCAAGAGTAAATACGACAATTTTGTAGATGGCTAGTGGGAAGCTGCTGCATAGCACAGGGAGATCATCTTGGTGCTTTGTGATGACCTAGAGGAGTGGGATAGGAAGGGTGGGAGGGAGGGAGGCTTAAGAGGGAGGGGTTATGGGGATGTATGTATACATATAACTGATTCACTTTGTTGTACAGCAGAAACTCACACAACATGGTAAAGCAATTATACTCCAATAAAGATGTATTAAAAAAAAAGAGTAAATAAGATAATTTTGAAGCTAAATAGGGAAGATCTGCTCCTGATATATATCATTACTTACAAAGCAACAGTAATTACAACAGTATGACATTAACATGGGAGAACACAACTGAGGTTGGGGAATTCAGTGGGAAAAAAAAAAGTTTCAATAAATATGTTGGAACCACTAGCTCTTTATATCTAGAAAAATAAATAACAATAAGATCCTTACTATATACACAAGTAAAATGTCAAATGAACTGAAGACCTACATGTGAAAAACCAATCTGTAAGCACACATAAACCTTAAGGATGAAAACTTCCATTACATCCAGAAAGGGAAGGAATTGTAAACCAGGCACAAAAACCAAACAGTAAAGGAAAAAAACTGTTAAATTTAAGGTTAAAATTGAAGACACGTAAAACACTTTAAAAAAGAGAAAAGGGAAGAAAATTGAAAAAAAAAGCTAAAAAAAATTTTGTGGAGACTTTAAAGTGTAATTCTAGATGAGGAGAAAATATCTCTACAATAAATATAACTGATAAAGGCTTGGTATCCAGAAAATATGAGGAATTCCTACAAATAAGTAAGAAAAAGAGTACAGATCCAGTAGAAAATGAGCAAAGAACATGAATAAGCAATTCTCAGATAAAGAGATCCAAATGCTCAAACTTAGTAATCAGGAAATGAAGATTAAACTAAGGAGATTTAGATTTCAAAGAATGAGAATGGCAAAAAACTTTTACACCTTACACTATCGAATATTGTTGAGGATGTAGGGAAGTTTAAGCTCTAACACATCGTGGGAATATAAACTTAGGTACATTTTATAGAGCAACTGTGAAATACTGGCTTTACTACCAAATGTGATAGTTTTATTGTTAACATACCTCAAAATCTGAAAAATTAAGCACTAAAATTGAGCTTATAAGGAAAATAAAAGGCTAAGACAAAACTTATGCAACTCTGTAATGAGAACACTAACAAAATCAATAATTGGTACCTGAGGAAATAAACTGCTCAGTCAGGCAGGCAGCTCAGTGTGGCTGGAGCCTGTCATAGCAGATATTAAAAATGCACAGAAAATAATAGTATGGAAATTCTGGGTACATTTCGATTAGGATGGGGCTCGCAGATGCTAAGACAAAGCAAATGGAAATAGAGCTCTGAGCCAGAAGGCTGCCATTAAAGTACTGAGGAGAGGGTGAAACCTGCGATGAGTCACAGAGGGCACAACGCTAGGATGCAACTCTAGGGAAGGAGGAAGCCCTGGGTGGGTGTAGGTGCTCATTTCTAGCTGTTGTTTAATACAGTCAAAAGAGCCCCTGCTGCCAATACAGCAGTGAAAAGAGGGCTTTTCCTTTCCTACTGAAGGCTGCAATTCTACTCCTCCTATTCTGGCTCCTCTTGCCTAAAAAAATTTTATGTGAAACAACATGACTTCTAAGTAAAACTTTCATTATTCTCTTATTTACCAATCATGTATAAGCTAACTGTATTACAAAAACCCTGTTAGAATAGATGCTATCTAGGTAGAGTATAATACACACACCCTAAGACCTGGCAAATTACACTTCTGTATGTCTTCTGTAGAGAAACTCTTGCACATGGCCACAAGGTGACAGACATAACACTGTTAACAACAGTGCAAAAGTGAAAACCATCTAATAGTTGTAGAGAACAGAAACACTTGTTTAGTCTTACAAAAGAATGCTCATCAGCAGCTAAAATGAATGACCAAGAAACATGTAAGAACAAGGATAGATTCCAAAGTTATTATTGCTGACACAAAAGATACTCAACATCATTAATGAGGGATATGATGATTAAACCATAATGAGATGCCGTTTCACACGTACTAGGATGGCTATATAAAAAAAGACAGATAATAACAAGTGTTAGTGAGATCGTGGGGTTTCTGAAACTCTCATATACTGCTGGTGGGAATGTAAAACAGTGCAGTCACTTTGGAAAACAGTTTGGCAATTTATTAAAAATTACACACAAATTTATCAAACGATCCAGCAATTCTCTTCCTTGTTATCTACTCAAGAAAAATGAAAATATATACCCATACAAAGACATAAATGTTCAGAGCATCATTATTCTTAAGGGCCAAAAAGTGAAAACAACTCAAATTTTCATCAACTGATGAATTAGTCAATAAAATATATCAGTAGAATGCAATACTACTAGGCAATAAAATGGAATTAAATACTGATAGATACTCCAATATGGATGAGCCTGAAAACATTATGCTAAGTGAAAGAAGCAAGGCACAAAAGATCACATTTTGTATGATTTCATTTACATGACATATCCAGAAAAGGCAAATCTTGAGAGACAAGGAAGATGATGAGTGGTTACTTGGGGTTGGAGGTGTGACTGCAAATGGACACAAAGAATCTTTTGAGGAGAAGGAACTATTCTAAAATTGAATTACGGAGATGTTAGTACAACTCTGTAAATTTACTATAAATCACTGAATTATACACTTAAAATGAGTGAATTTTATGTTACATAAATTATACCCTAATTAAGTTGTTAAAAAACGTAATGTTGAATGAAAAACAGCAAGTTACTTAATCTACGCCAAGTAGGACACCATTTATGTAAAATCTAAAACCTAAAATAATAGTATATGGGCTTCCCTGGTGGCGCAGTGGTTGAGAGTCCGCCTGCCGATGCAGGAGACACGGGTTCGTGCCCCGGTCCGGGAAGATCCCACATGCCGCGGAGCGGCCGGGCCCATGAGCCATGGCCACTGAGCCTGCGCATCCGGAGCCTGTGCTTTGCAACAGGAGAGGCCGCAACAGTGAGAGGCCCGCGTACCACAAAAAATAAAAAATAAATAATAGCATATGTTTTGGACATACATATATAAGAAAACACAAAATCATATATTGTAACAGTTTGTACCAACTTCAGAATAGTGCTTACCTCTAGAGATGAAGAAAAGGTAAAAGAATGGGAGAGAGGTCTTTGCTACATCAATGATGTTTATTTCTCAGGAAAAAAAAAAATTAGCTAACTCAACCAAATACTAATATCTCAGTGCTAGATACACAGGATGTCTGTTATGGTATTTTCTGTACACTTGAAAGAAAACCTCACCTTTGCTCAACTCTGTGTCTTTGTGGACTTCTATCATATTAGCCGGTGTACAGTGAGGAATATCAGGAGACAGAACCTCAGAGTGCAATGTTAATTCAGCAGAGAACTCCTGGGATCCATCGCTGTAGTCCACAGATCCTGATAATGTTCTGCTTAATTAAAACATATCCTTTATAACAAACTATATATCAAAGCAATAAAATTAGTTCTGAGATCTATAATAAATAACCACTTACACAGAGAAATCATTCTGTTTGAGAATTTCCTGAAGTCTCTTCTGAAATTTTTTTTCACTTTCTGTTGCTGGCACAAACCTGCGATCTTTGAATTTTAAAAGTGCATTAAAAAATGTAGAAAGCAATAAATGAAATATTTTCCTTTTTCCTAGAAGAGCTTTTAAAATGGTAGCAATTTCCTATCCTTGACACATATAACACCACATAAAAGTAGTCCTATTATAAATCAAACAAAAGAGAAATGGTTGTTACTGAAGCTATGAAATTAAGCACTTAAAGTCAGTCTAAGATTAAGATCTACAACTTAAATCTAAAAGAGAAAAACATTATTTTCTACCTATAAATGTATCATACACCCTGAACCTAGAAATTTTCCCTTTATAAAATATTTCTATTTTAAAAGAAATTAAAGGCATTCAAAACTTATCAAAGAATTTTTAGGGTCCAAGAGATTATAATACAAATTTTAATTGGACTTCAGTATAGGCTTACTACTGTATTTCAAATACCTTTGCCTTTTGAATTATGTCTTCTATTCTTTTACCTTTATTTAAAAATTTTTGTTGTATCCATGGCATTACTTAAGCCCCTTCAAATTCTTTTTGAATATAGCAGGGTTTATATTCAAATGAAAATGAGTATTTTCTTCAGAGATGTACAAGGTAATCAAAGTCAGAATTTATATGACATACCCAGAAAATAACATGGGGGCAGAATTTCATGGGTGACATTTTCAAAGCGTAATGAATTAAATGAAGTGTTTCTAAGTTGGGACTCATGCTCTTCTTTAAGTATTCTATAGCTCATTTGGAAATACAAGAGGTTAAAACATACCACAGAATGAAAAAGGAGAAAAAGGTACTACCAGTGAAAACCAAGGCCAATGAAGATGTCAATTTCTCATGTGAAGAGAGACAATGAGTGACACTTTGGAGGTACAGAATTATGGTTCAGAGCAATGAGAATAGGGAAAATATATATAGAAAATTTAAAGGTAGTTTGAAAAGCAAAATCTAATATCACGGTAAAAACTCAATGGCTTTAACTTTTCCATTAAAATATCCAGTTAAAAGAAAATCATTTATACCTTGTGATTCAGGTTGGCTAATTTGAGAAGTTTCATTTTTGTTTCTTCGCCGTTGCTTTTCATCTTCCCATATGGCCTGTAGACCAGGGTTTCCACCAATTTGAGCTGTAATCATAATAATACTTCAATATTACAAGGGTCAAAGTGAAAAATACTTGCTTAAAGAAAAGAAATCCATACTTAAAAAAAATACTGTCTTTTAAGAAAAACAATTACCTACTTTGTGTAATAAAACAGACAAATTATCCCAACCTATATTTACTGTATTACTCCTTTTTTAGTTTTCCTACTAGTTCCCAAAAACACAGCAAGTGAATAAGATTCAAACATTTGATTATAGCCAGCAGACCTAAAAGTCTCCTCCCTGGTATATAACCTGGAAATAGAAAAATCAAAAGGCAGAGCATAGTAAATTCTTTTATAATGGCTAATTTATTTAGTGTCGCACTTACTTTAGGTTCATGTCTATGCAAACAAACTCATATGAATGAAAGCATAAATGAAAAAATGACTATCTCATCAGAGGTACAGAAAAAAATCTTCATAACATTTTACATCCTTCCTTCTTTAAGTAATTTCACTTCCCTAGTAATGTTTTCTTCCCTACTTTTTCCAACCTTTGGTCATGGATTTTTAAAAATAAAAACATATATTAACAATAACTGTGTATATACCTTCAATGTCCAACCGATTTAAGATATCAGCAGCTACAGCATCCACTTCTAATTCACAAGTACTCTGTGGTTCAACACCTTCCAGTATTAAAGAGCTGTATTAAAAAAGTATCAAAAGACACAATAATTAAGTAAAATTTTCTTAAGATTTTTATTACTTAACAATTTTTCATGTTTATGTGGTAACCAGAAAAACCAGTGATATTATATTAATCCACAATTATTCATGACATAATTGATACTGTGTGTATATACAAAGAAATGAAAAACAGGAAGAGAAACACAAAATTGACAACTCCATTGAGATACTTTTGGAGTCTATTTTACATATTTTGGTTCATTATATTTTATAGAAAAGGAATGTACAATGTTTCAGCATGTGGGTCACATCCACGGCAGGATGGGATAAGATAACAGAGGGACAACAGAGGGGATGCATCAAAAACCATACACACATGCAATTATTTGCCCAGAGGCATCTATCTCAGCAATCGTAGATGGTTTTTAAAAATGAGGAGGGAATATATATATAAAACAAGAGATGAGGGGAGGTGAACATACTGAAAAGTGAGCAAATGATACTGTTCTCCCTGCCCTCAACTACTGCTAAGCTGGGGAATGTTTAAAAATTTTCCATAACTATAGAATTGAGAAACCACATTAATCCAATAGTGGGATCATAGCTAGGAAAAGAGGTGACACCATGAGGTCATTACTTTTTATGAGAACTACAGAGAACTACTCCCCACTAATGCTCTTTGACTCAAAAGCATTTTTGTTTTTCATCAGAGCCACATGAAAGATTTCAGATGACACCACATAAATGTCCCTGCTTGACAGAATAAACATGACAACTAGTATGGATCCCAGTTTATCCATTCCAAAATTCAGATCTCCTACCAACAGGGACACCAAATGAAAAGGAGAGAACTTTTACTAGAAAGTGGATGATAGAAGATTTCATTAATATTTGAAACATTTAAAAATGTTTTACGAGAAACATTAACAAAGCCTCATTTTCCATTGTCTATACCTAAGGAATGGGTGTTTGAACAGAAATTTTGATGGAGTATTAGAGATTAATTTGTTAAACCACAAAACTTTTACTATTTATATATATGTATAGACACAACACACACATATATCTTTTTACCACTGACAGAGAAGGAACATATTAGTCAACCTATCACAATATATTCATCCCTTTAACTTTCAGAAAAAGTAATTGTCAATATAGCTTGTCTTCTTTACCCATATAATTTACCAACATCAGTTATGCCATGAATTAAAGTACCAGATAAAATAGTTTTTGGCCAACAGTTTTCTCCTTTATACTAAAAAGTTTCACACTTTTGGAAGCGGTGTATTATACGTTTCAAGGGTGAACTTTCCAGGAGTAGAACACTTGTGACAAAGGAGGGAAACAATAACATTAAAAAATGTAATCTCTTCGGCTTCCCTGGTGGCGCAATGGTTGGGAATCCGCCTGACAATGCAGGCGACGCGGGTTCGTGCCCCGGTCTGGGAAGATCCCGCATGCCGCGGAGCGGCTGGGCCCGTGAGCCATGGCCACTGGGCCTGCGCGTCCGGAGCCTGTGCTCTGCAATGGGAAAGGCCACAACAGTGAGAGGCCCACGTACCACAGAAAAAAAAAAAAAAAAAATGCAATCTCATAGTAGAAATTTACAACTATTTCTTGCCTACTTCAGACATTCAGTATAGGAGGAGTTCCTAGGGAAAGGAAGTAGTTTTCACAATTAAAAATTTGTTTCCAGTACACAGAAAAAGTGTGAGTAAAAAAATTAAGTCAGCAAATACATGTAGACCATTCATTTTAGTCATGAAAGGTAGATAAGCAATACAATGGTATTTAGAAAACCATGCCTCTCTGAACATTTCTGTTCATAGCTTAACACAACAGACAATTACAGTCAGTAATTACAATCACTGAGGGTGGAGTTCAGACATATACAATTTAAAAAATCTGTTCAGATCATTCTGATGGACAGCCAGGTTGAGATTACTGCAGTAGACTCAACTTTTGTGAATTTAACACTCTGGCAAATGACCTTGAAGGTCCATGATATATGGTAATTTACAACGAGCTAGCAGGTAAGGTTAGTACAGCTGCTAACTCAGCACTCTTATCTCATCATGAATTTGTTGCTCTCTATTTGTTATGGACCTTGAAATAATGTTTGTGAAGGGATATAAAATACTTTTGGGTTAAAAAAAAAAACAAACAAAAAAAGGTACCCAGAGGAAGGTGCTAGTACTGGGGATAAAAATGAGACTAATAAAATTTAAGAGCACTGATTTGGCAAAAATGTTTGACATTATGTTATCTGTATTTGATAAAATTATGGATTTTCATGTTTAATGTAAGAATCCTAAAAACTTGGGACAAAAATATATAGCTAGCCTACATTTATTATAAATTCTAATTCTGAATACCTTGTTTAGTTTCACTAGTTTGCCTTTTCATATCTTTGCTCTTAAAAGTAATGATTCAAACTTTTCATTATAATACAGAGAGCTTCTCCAAACTAACTCATAAGCAGTGAAGCTTTACTTATAGTCTTATGACCTAACCAGAAAGATGTTTGTTCAAAAAGGCTTCAAATAAAAATAAACCTGGACTTGAATTGATCATGCAAAAAACAAGTTAATGTAGAACTTTGAAAACCACGGGATCTAGTGAGTAGGTAAAATCCTTGGGTTAAGTTGATTTGCTCCAATTTTAGAGACATAGAGGAACTGTATCACAGGCATAAAAATGAGAAAGTAAATAGTTTGTCAGTCACTTTGCTCTGGACTGATTAGAAATTGAATTTGATGTGGTAAATAATGCTGTCTCTAAAGTTGATACCACTTCAACACAATTATAAAAACAATTCTGCTGTGTCTGAGAGGGAACCTAGAAGTACATGTGTATGTGTACATATACAACTTTTACCAAAAAGTCCTGATACATGTTAACTGAATCTAGAAGTAAAGCAAGTCACTGTCCATTTGAAGTCTTTGAAGTCTCATTCTGGTATAATATTCCAGTCATAAAACAATGTATTTCCACCATTATTTAATGAGATTCTCTCTTAATTTTAGGTCTTAAAAAGCCCAAGTAATTCTATAATATGGAAATTCTGTGAAGAACATATTAAGATCTTAAACTATATAAATTAAGCTCTAAACAAATATTTTTGACAGTTTATCTTCAACTGATTAATAAATTCACATTTTCTTACCTTGAAATAAAAAATAAAGTCATTTAACTAAACACTTTTTCTACTTTGCACTTTACATAAAAAATATCTGCTTAAAAACGTATCAGGTGACATATGTGTAGTGAAAAGAGGAAACCATACCACCCTATCAATATCCAAATGATCAATAAAACAATCAAGAAAGCTTGGGCAACAACTTTGTGGCATAAAACAGAAAACCTCTGAGTTCTATGTAGATTAGGCTATTACTGATAATTTAGATAGGTACTGATTATATATCTGCTTTATGGTAAGGAAATCTAAACAGTTGGAATATGTTACCACCTCTAAGAAAGTCTAATAAATAATAAAAGTCAAAAGAAATTATAAGTTGTATTATTCATATACACTATGTCAACCCACTTTTTTCCCCACAAATATATATATATATATATATTTTTTTTTTTTTTTTTTTTTTTTGCGGTACGCAGGCCTCTCACTGTTGTGGCCTCTCCTATTGCGGAGCACAGGCTCCAGACGCGCAGGCTCAGTGGCCATGGCTCACGGGCCCAGCCGCTCCACGGCATGTGGGATCTTCCCGGACCGGGGCACAAACCCGTGTCCCCTGCATCGGCAGGCGGACTCTCAACCACTGCGTCACCAGGGAAGCCCTCCCCACAAATATTTAATATTTGGAAATATTTAGGGGTTATTTTCATTTAAAATATTCGCCATTTAGTTTTTTTTTTTTTAGCTGTGTTGGGTCTTTTTTGCTACGTGCGGGCTTTCTCTAGTTGCAGCGAGTGGAGGCTACTCTTCATTGCAGTGTGTGGGCTCGTCACTGCAGTGGCTTCTCTTCTTGCACAGGCTCTAGGCATGCGGGCTCAGAAGTCGTGGCTCACGGGCTCTAGAGCACAGGCTCAGTAGTTGTGGCACATGGGCTTAGTTACTACGCGGCATGTGGGATCTTCCCGGACCAGGGATCGAACCCGTGTCCCCTGCACTGGCAGATGGATTCTTAACCACTGCGCACCAGGGAAGTCCCGCCATTTAGGTTTTAGATTGTTATTTTATTATGCAATTTTTACTTGACAAGTTATAGGATGTCAATTTAGAATGTACAAAGAAGATGGATGTTGGAGAGAAGTATAAACACAACCAGATTTCTTTTATTAATTAGGTAATAACTAGGTATATTTTCATGGTCTGTTCTTGAAATCTATGATCCATGTAACACACTAATGTTGAGATTTGCTTTTTTGATAAACTTACAGATAAAAACCAATTACAATAAAGGTTAAAATTAAATTATGCTAACCACTGACTTCTGAATAGAGTAGGATATATGTAAATAACTTTTCCTTTCCTTTACAACATAAACTAACCTTGGTATTTCGTCTTCTTCCCACCGAAATAAAGTACCAGTAAGAGAATTTCTTCCTGGTAGCTGATTCTTGCAAGATCCACTCGCACGTAATGGATCACCTAGGAATAAAAAGGTAAAAGGGGTAAGTTCCACTTTTAACTTACATATAATTACCCTTTAAGTATATTAGTAAACAACCCATATGACCAGTTCCTAAAATTGTATCCTAAAAATTCATAAACATACCGGAATGCGTATGCACAGTGGAGAGTAGTGATTCCAAACCGACATGGGGAAAAGTATTTGCAATATATGGATATGAAAGAGAAATAGCCACAATACCTTCATACTAGAATAGAATTATGATACATTTAAATGCGTTATTGTGATAGGTATGCTTCAAATCTCATTTTAAAAATAAAGAACTAAGAATTTTTGTAGACTTTAAATTCCTAGGGTATTCTATATGAGCCTCAACTAAAATTCTAGTGGAAATCAGATTCCAGATAAAATTCAAAACATACTTTAATGCTAATCCCTGAATAAAAAGAAAATACACAATGCATTTCGAAAGTAATGGCAGTAACAGTGAGTGGAAACCTGGGGCAAATGCAAATACAATTTGACGAGCAGTTGGAGGGAACTATGCATTTGCTTAGTTGTCCCAGCTGCAGAAACTGAGTCCTGGGGCCATGCTTTGGAAGTAGTCTCTAAATTTTAGCAATTTTTTTGTGATCTCTTATGGGGAATTTAAATTTTCAGATAAAGAAAGCTTGAGTGAATGGCACAGAAGGAATCCTAACATTAAGAAAGGTATTAAATTTGCAATCCTCTCCAACTAAATTTGATACTTTTTCTTATTTGGTTAGCTTGATCACAAAATTATGTAATTAATTAGACTTACCATCTTTGCTATATTAACAAAACACATAACAAACCATGTAACTGATTCTATATACCTTCAGAAGTTTTTGAAGGCTTTGCTGTTATGTGGCTAGGGCATGTATATAAAATTACTTTGCAAGTTGTAAATTAAAACACAAATATTATTTTCTAAGAAATTTATATGAGTGAAAAATCTACACAAGTTTACTAATTCAAAGTTATCACAGTATAAAAATTCACACTTTACCTCCACTTTATGTATTATTTTATTTAAAAATACATATATAATTCTTTTCAACTCTGGATGTTAAAAATGTAATATAAAGGCACTATGGAGAACTGTAAAAAAAATCCCTCTATGATGCTAAAAATATTTACTCTATTTAAGTACTTCTATATACTTCACCTTAAGAACAGTAATTAGCAACATTTCCGTTTCATTTGGCAACTGAGTATATAACTGAATAATAAGACAAATGGTATATGCATATGTAGTATTAAAATTTCTAAATATTTTTCACTTTTGAATTTACTTTCAAAAGACTACATTATGTACTAAATTAACTTGTCTTACAAGATTAAAATGTTAAGTTGTGCATATATATGCAACATATTTACAATAAGTTTACTGTCCATTTAATTATGCATCTGATATTACATGACAAAATATAATACAAAAACATTCACCTATTCTTTTCATTATAATCTTTTATCTATTTTTTAACAAAACAAAACAAAAACCTAAAATAAACATTTCACCATACTTGAAATTTCCCTGCTTTTAATTCCCCCCAACGAAATTTCATACATTTCTGCCTTCAAATTGTAAAAATTTTCCATATTTTGGAAAAAAAATCCCTTCCAATACTCATCTAACTTTTATAACTAAAATAAATGGCTTACATATATTTGCTAATTCAAACTTTCCTCATGCTTTTTCACCTACTGGAAACAAACTTTTGTAAAACTGACCTCCTTTCCCTATAAATACCTCCCGTACACTCTCTAGAACATTTTCCATTCGTCAATTCTTCTTGAACTCCCAGCTATATTTGACACTGATAAACAAACTGTTATTCTTTTTTCCCCCAATAACCTTTATATTTTGGAATAATTTTAGATACAGGAAAGTTACAAGGATAGTACATTTTCTGAATCTGCTTACCACACCCCTCCCATTGTTAACATTTTACATTATCAAAGCACATCTGTCAAAACAAAAAAACTGACACAGATACCTTCCTATTAACTACACTATACACTTTATTTGAATTTCAGCAGTTTATCCACTACTGTCCATTTTCTGTTTCAGGATCCAATGTAGGGTACCACATTGTAGTTAGTTATCATGTCTCCCTAGTCTCCTCTGGTCTATTTCTCAGTCTTTCCTTGTTTTTCATGACCTTGACAGTCATGAGTACTGGTCAGTTCACCTATAGGACGTCCTCCAATCTGGGTCTGTTGATGTTTTCCTCATGATTAGATTGTTATTATGGGTTTCCATGAAGAATACCACAGAGGTGAAGCATCCTCATCATATCATATGAGAGGGGACACGATATCCATATGCCATCACTGGAGATGTTAACCATCAATACTTGGTTAAGGTACAATTTCATGGGTTTCAAGATTGCATGCCAGTAACATACAGAATAATTCCTTCATCCTAAAAGTTCCCCTACCAAAAAAAAAAAAAAAGTTCCCCTATATATTGGCTTTGTAGTCAACATTCTCCTCTTCTCCAACTCCTGGCAACCACTAATATGTTTTACATTTCTATAGTTTTGCCTTTACCAGAATGTTGTATGAATAAAATCAAACAACTTGTAGTCTTTTGGGTCTGGCTTCTTTCACTTAGTAAAATGCATTAAAGATTCATAGACATTGTACGAATCAAGAGCTTGATGTGTTTTACTGATAAATAGCATTCCACTGTATTGGTATATAACAGTTTATCCATTGCCCCACTGAGTGGACATCTTGGTTACTTTAGATTTTTAGCAAGTATGAAATAAAGTTGCTATATACATTTGCATACAGGTTTTTAGGTGGACATGAGTTTTAAATCACTTGGTAAACATACAGGAGTGTAACTGCTGGGTCATATGTTAAGTCTATATTTAACATTACAAGAAACTGCCAAACTGTCTTCCAAAGTGACTACACCATTTTGCCTTCCCACAAGCAATGAATGAGAGTTGATGCTGCTCCCATCCTTACCAGCATTTGTTTATTGCTAGTTTTTTTTGGATTTTAACCATTCTAATAGGTGTGTAATGGTTGCTCTTTGTGGTTTTAAAATGCACTTCCCTAATGATATATACTGTTGAGAATCATCTATTCCTGTTTGCCATCCTTATATCTTCTTCTTTGCTGAAGTGTCTGTTCAGGTCTTTTGACCATTTTTAATGGGGTTGTTTGCTTTTGTTGAGTTTTAGGAATTCTTTATATATTCAAGATATAAGTACTTTATCAGATATGTAATTTGAAAATATCCTCTCCCAGTCTGTGACTTATCTTTTTATTCTCTTAATATTATTTTTTACAGAGAAAAAGTTTTTAACTTTGACAAAATCAACTTGTCAGGAGATTTTCTCATTGTTTTCTTCTAGAAGTCTGATAGATTTACATTTTACGTTTAAGTCTATGATCCATTTTGAGTTAATTTTTATACAAGGTATGAAGTATATGTCTGGTCTCTTTTATTTTTATTTTCTGGCATATGGATATCCAATGATTCCACCACCTAAGATGAAGTTCTAGATTTGGGACTCTCTTTTAGTCCCAAGAGATTCAAACTGAAATGTCTCAAAGTTGTTCCACTTCCTAGTTTGGGTATATCTCTTTGAAACCCTACCTTATTCTGGAGGGTTCCAACCTGTCCAGCAGGCCCTGAGTTGTTTCTGGCTCCCTCACCTAGTAAGGCTGTCTCAATGGAGGCAGCCAGGATTAGCAAACCCCTCAGGGCAAAGGCTGTTTTCAGCATTCTATTTCCTCTTTTGGCCAGTACTTCTTTATTGTTTATAATCTCTGTGATAGATTAAAAAAAAAAATCTTACCTAGTTATTAAATTGGTTTTAGTAGGAGGGTGGATCCCAATAACCTAACCCACCATTCAGGGGGAAAAAGTCCTCCCTGGTTACTTTTCAGAGCACAGTTTGGGTATGGTAGAAGAGACCCAAGGAGTTAAACCAAAAAAGAATAGCTGGTAAACAACAAGAGAAAAAAAAGCTAACTTTTGGTTTTAAAAGTTTGTCAGTGAAAACGAAGAAAATAATTATAACATAAAGGACAGCAGGGTTGGAGGAAAAATGTTGGTTTCACTTTGTTTTAAGTAGAGGAGAAGGAATCCAACAATACAATGCAAAAGATGTTACAGCATTTTAACCAGAAATTCTATTCCTAGGTATATGCCCAAGAGAAATGAAAACATATGGCTACACGAATACTTGTACATGAATGTTCACAGCAGCACTGTTCATAATAGCCAAAAGGAGGAAACCCAAACATCCGTCAATTGATGAATCAATAAACGATGTAGCATATTCATAGCAGAATATTACCTGGCCATAAAAAGGAATGAAATACTGATATATGCTACAACATGGATGAACCACGAAAACATTAGGCTAAGTGAAAACAAATAAACATATGATTCCATTTATATGAGATGTGCAGAATGGGCAAACAGAGAGACAGAAAGAAGATTCATGGTTGCTAAGGGAGGACTGGGGGTGATTGATAAAGATTTCCTTTAGAGGTGTTGAAAATGTTCTAAATTTGATTGTGGTGATGGATGCACAGCTCTGTGAATATATTAAAAACCACAGAGGTGTCCATTTTAAATGAGTGAATTGTAAGGCATGTGAATTATATCTCAATAAAGCTATTACCAAGAAAATTTATTTTGAGATTCTTTTCTTGATAAACTGTAAGACATTTTTGCATATTTCTTTTTATTCCTTATCCACTCAGCATTTATTTTCTAAATATATATTATTTTATAAATCATAAATTACATAATACTTGTTTCAAAAGCTTTAATTTGAACTTGCAAAATTAACCTTACTTTTCCTCCTTGCTTTTCGGAACTTGACAGCAGCCAGATTTATTAAATTCATTCCATACAGATTGTAGTCAATGAAGAGCTGTAGGAGGTAGGGAATATGCGCTTCATGAGGCTGATAAAATTTATTCATTATGGCTCCACTTTGCAAAAGTTCACATATCCTAAATTAGAAAAAAAAAGTTATATCATAAAATTATGTTTCCTAAAATGTTAAGTGAAACGGTGATTATACAAATATAGAGAATAAAACACATTATACTAGCACACAAAATTTTGATTTCAATTACACTGGAAATTTGTATTTTGTTGGAAATTGAAAGTTTAAAATCAAGTTTTAAAGTAAGCTGCATGCTCTGAAAGAAAATGACAAAAAATGCCTTGAATGAAGAATATTTTGACTTCTAAAACTAATTTAATGCTAACTATACAGAAAAACCTAAAGTGTCAAAAGGATTTTTTAAATATTAGCTTTTTTAAAAAGTCCAGAAAAATTTTGAAAAGATTATACAAAAATTCTAAAAAAGGACATATGACTCAATCAACCACACAGAGATGTTACCACTTTTGATATTTTTATTCTCTGAGTTATTTTTCCTTCATGATGGGGAATACAAATAATAGGCAATTATAAATAGTGCAAGTGCTATGCAGGGGAAGTATATGAAACATCTAGAAGGGATATTAACCAGACTGTAGCTTCTGCAAAGCCTTCTTGAAGAGAAGTCTCTAAAGCAGGAGACTAAACAATGAACTGGAAATACTTTTTCTCAGAGAGGAGAAGAGTATTTCATGCGAATAAAATTGCACATGTGAAGGGTCACAAGAAAATGTGGTTTATTCAAGGACTGAAACCACTGAGTGAGGCTTAGAGACAGAGGCTATGGTGGTGGGGGGGGGGTAGAGAGGTAATGAGAAGTCAGATCATGCAGAGCCTATTAAAGACATCTGAAAAGGTGGTGGAATTTCCCTGTGAAGAGCAGGAAAATGAAATGACCAGGTTAGCTAGAGAATGCAGAACACTAGAGACAGAGAGTGAGAGATTACTGTAGAAAAACTAAGATGATGGTGGCTTCAACAAGGATCATGAAACTGTGTTGATTCAGGAGACATATAAGGAATAAAATGGTCAGGACTTGATGACTAACTAGATATGGAGGGTGAGACAATATGAGTTGAGGATAATGCCTAGATATCTTGGTTAAGCAGCTAGTTGGAGGTGCTGCATTACTGGAAGAAAACAGGTTTGTTTGGGGATTTCATTTGGAGAGGAAATAAAGACAAACTCAGTTTTAGACATACTGGAGTTTAGGTATACTGGAGTATTCAGGGAGATTTCTATAAAAATATTAGAAATGATAATAAGGATGAGGATAAGGATAATTTTGTTAACAGAGTAGAGGAAGCAAACAGATTTTGGGGCACTATGTACTGGACACTGTGTTGGGTGCTCTAAATCCTTAATCTCAAGTAATTCTTACTACAAACCTATGGTACTACTATCTCCATTTTATAAACAGAGAAATTGGGTCTTAGATCAAAATGTTGTCCAAAATCACACAAATAAAAGGTGGAAGTGCTAAAATTCAACCCAAATTTTCTCTGACTTGACCCCTCACTCTTAACTATAGTGCTTTTCTATTTATCCAGTAGATAGATGATTTGATATACTGGTAAGGAGCTCTGGAGGAAAATTCAAGCTACTGATATATATTTGGAAGCCAAATGCATAAAGATTTTAAAAAATGGGAGTATATAAGACTGTAAAGTAAAGGGAACATATAGAGAGAAAAAAAATCAATGCCTAAGACAAAAGTCCAAGAAACAACCACAATGTTAAAAGAGGAATCAACAAAATGTTGTAAATATGAATGACTAGAAAGGTATGAGGAAAACCAGAAAAGGTTTACATCAAAGCAGCCTTATTTTAAGGTACCTAAGCACTGACAAGTGGTCAAAAGGTAAGGACAAAGAGGTGTTAATTGGGTTTGACAACACTGAGGTCACTAATGAAGGCAATTTGAGTGAAATGGTTGAAGTAGAGCCTATATTGGAGTAAGTTAAAGAGTGAATGGGAGGTAAGACACTGAACCCACAAAGTATAGATAAATTCTTGTGGGAGGGGACTTCCCTGGTGGCGCAGTGGTTGAGAATCCGCCTGCCAATGCAGGGGACACGGGTTTGATCCCTGGTCCAGGAAGATCCCACATGTTGTGGAGCAACTAAGCCCATGTGCCACAACTACTGAGCCTGCGCTCTAGAGCCTGCGAGCCACAACTACTGAGCCTGTGTGCCACAACTACTGAAGCCTGCGCGCCTAGAGCTCATGCTCTGCGACAAGAGAAGCCACCGCAATGAGAAGTCCGTGCACTGCAAGTAAGAGTAGCCCCCACTCGCTACAACTAGAGAAAAGCCCACACACAGCAACGAAGACCCAACACAGGCCAAAAAAAAATCTTCTGGGAGAATAGCTGTAAGTATGAATGTCTTTGAGTATGAATGTGTGTATGTGTAAAATTAACAGAGTCTTATTAATATTTAAATGGTGTAGAAAGGGAGATGGGGATAACTGATAGATGGAAGCAAAGGTCAAAGAGGGTAGAATATGAGCTTTAGAGGTAAGGGGGTAAATCTCTTCCACTGTAATAGGCAGTGAGAAGGACAGAATGGCTGTGAATAGATTTTAAGAATCTTTGATAGAAAATTAAGAGAGCTTTATTTTGATGGTTCTCAAACTTTTGGCCCCAGGACCCCTTTTCATTCTTAAAATTTATTGACAGCGTCAAAGAGCTTTTGTTTGATTTGACACTTACCAAATCAGGTTAAAACAGAAAATTTTAAGAAACTTATTTACTAATTTTAAAATAACCACAATAAACCCATTATATGTTAACATAAATAACAGTGTTTTATATATTAAAAAATCCTATATTTTCCAAAACAAAAACAATTTAGTGGGAAAAGAGGAATTGTTTTAATCTTTGCAAACCTCTGTTTTAATAGAAGACAATTGGATTCTCACATCTGCTTCAGCTCAGTCTGTTCTGATATATTGTTTGGTTGAAGCATATGAAGAAAATCCAGCCTTACACAGATAAATAATTGGAAAAAGGAAGAGTAACTGAATAGCCTTTTCAGGTAAACGTTGATCTTTGTTTCTACTACATGGAAATGCAATGGAGTGGTAGTTTCTTAAAGGTCAGCAATAATGTGGAATTTGAAACCAAATCAATGAACTTTTTGTACTCTGTTATATTAAAACTTATTGGTCTACCTAACACTTGGAGTATTTTTACCCATGCATAATTTTCTAACATCATGCACTGGTCATTTGGAAAATATAGATCCACTAAGTTATATAAATCTTCTAAATGGTGATACATTTCATTAAACAATATGGAAAAAAATGTTAATAACATCACCTATCTCATCAGAAAAATCTTTTAAGTACTGAAAAGTGGTTAAGTTCACAGTAGAAAGCTCTCCCACTCTGGCCTCACTCTCACATATTTCTCCTTGGTTTGAAACTGAAGAACGAATTTCTCTTGGTATTGAACATTTGGTCTGGCTAGCAGGGCACTAGAATTATTATACAAGGCAGCCAATCATCTCTCTTTATATACTTCTACAAACTCTCTAAGACAGAAAAGAAGCAGTTGGGTGTAAAACAAGGTCCCTTACCCTTAAAATATCCTTCCTAGAGTCCAAGCTATGACTCTCTCTCTTTACACATATATGTACATATTATGGTCTCTTTCTTTAATAATGCTACAAACTATACAGGCCTTGCTTCTAGATTTTTCTTTTTATTATTAAATTGCTTAAGTGATAGTTATTCATTTTTTATTTCATTTATCTTTGTACCTTTTCACCATTGCAGGGTTGTAAAGATAGATCTTCATAAAGTGTCTTTCCTTCTCATGATAACCATAAAAAGGCCTGAAATAAAAGAAAAAGACATTTCAATTTATTTTCATCAGAGATGAAATAATGCAACTTATTGTCCTAAATGGACTCAGCTGGCCGAATTCAGTCTTACTTACATTGAATATTACCAACCGCCCCCCAACAAAACAAAAGAACCTCCAAGACTTTTCAATTAAACCTACCACAAGGTTAACATATGACATTATAAAATCTTGTTACTTCTTTTAAAAATGTTTAAAAATACCACTTAAAAAAAAACTAGGGACAAAAAGGAGCAGCAAACTATTTATACCTTAATTTCAGTCATCATGGCTCTATTAAAAAGTGGCTCTTTACTCAGACCATGTATGAGAAGAACAGAGACGTTCCCGATACCTTTTCCCATTTCCCATTTTTTCTGTCAAAAACTAAAGCTGTTCATCAACAAAGTCCTTTAATTGACAGAATTTGTATCACTTTCCTTATTTGTCTCTGTTATTAATTTTACAAGTTCACTAAGCAGAGACAATTTACCTGTTATACATATGTACATATGTGTATGTGTGTATAAAACACACTCAAATCAAAGGAAACCTGTGAAAACGGTGTAGACAGGAACTTAAGAGATTGAAAAGACAACAGCTTTACTAAGGACGCTATTTATGTTGAGGCTCGGTTCTTCTCAGGGTATCAGCTAGAGGGGGGAAAGGGAGAAGCGAAAATCTATGTGACAGGGAGAGAAACAAGTCCTCAATGCAAGAAGGAATAAGTTGGGCTATCATGTTATATCATTTCAGGAGGATCTGAAACTCTGATATACAGACTACCATTTTCAAAGGTGATGTAATTAGAAACAATATATAAATAGGTCTGAATTTATAGACAAAATAATAAAAAGTATTTGCCTAGAGTTTGTCTGTAAATAGTGGTTGGTTAAATCTTTAGGTGGATAAACTCAATTTCTTTTCATTAAAAAAAATATTTTCCCCTTATGATGGGCACTAGATAGAGCTTACCCTCATTAGGACACCATTTCTCTCTGTCATGTCTGACAGTGTAGCAGACCTCAAATACAGGAGTAAGTTGGCAACAGAGTCATTATTTGAGGTATATTTAAACAACTTTTTTTTTATATAAACTATTTCAAGCCTTTAGGTCAGAACCATCTGTACGATTGCTGTAAAGCAATTTCTATTTTAAAAAAAAAAAGGTCTACAACATTCTTTGTCTCATCCTTACCACTCACTCCAATCTTATCTCACACCCACTCTTCCTTTTTCCTCCAGCCATTCTAAACATTTCAGCCCCTTCTAACTCGATCCACTCTCAAGTAATCTGCCATTCCCTCTGCCTGGAAAGTTCTGCCCTGAACCTTTGTATGGCTTACTTTCAGTCTTCATTCAGGTCTCTGCTTAAACTCACCTCCTCAGAAAGGTCTACTCTGACCATCACTCCCTATCCCCTACCCTTTACCATTTTTTCTTTTTTTAAATAACACTTACCCTTTCCTGTCTAGTTTGATGCTGCTCACCCCATTTTTTTGCCATGAAGGAAGGGGTGAAACACACATTATATGAATGATCTCATTCTCTCTCACCAGCAAAATTCAATTCTTTATTCCTCCTGCTTTGGTATTTTTCATATACATAAATATAGCTCTCTGTCTAAAGATAGGAGTTATACCTTTAGCCAGATAAATGGAAAAAAAAGAGAATTAAATCTGCACTGGTGTGGTCCACATTATCTTTGCTTTGTTTTTGCTAAAAATTTTTAGGATTTTACAATTAGAATCTTATAAATTTCAAAAACTGAATACAAGACTATCAAATCCCTACAATTCTTTGTAAATCTAGGATTCTGCTTTTGTAACTATTGCCCCAAAATACAGCCTGGAAATTCTATAAATTCAGTTTTCTGCTTCTTCTAGCCAAGAAAGTCTCTGTATAATTTAACCTGCAATTCTTACTTTCTGCTGTTGACTTTAGTTGATTTTGCCAAAAGAATTTCTCCACAGGGAGACTCTCTGGGAGAAAGAAAGTAGAATGGAGCAGAGTTCGAGAGTAGATATGTTTATATTTTAAAAATTGTATCTGATAATTGGAGTTAGTTTTTTAATATAACAATGAGAAGAAAAATGAGCACAGATAGTGAAAAAAAAACCTCAGTTAATTAATTTAGATGGATTAAGAATCTTTTCATAGAATATTTTCTAGAATCATGATAGCTAAGTGACAAGGAACCCCTGAAATGAGCCTAAGGTCATGGTCCTCTCTCTTAGCCCAGCTTCAGTATAGTACACAGTCTAGGAAGACTGGAATTAAATTTGTTCAAGTTTTAATTTGATAGCTAGATGCAACTTGCTTACTTAAAGAAGTAGGCAATACTGAAGGAGTAAAGGAATCATAGAAGCTACAATGCATGGTAAGGGAAAAGGGGACCTATATAAGAAAAAAACATAGAAAACATTAGAATGGGAGAAAAAAGAGAATGTCAGCCATAAATTAGACTGAACAGCTCATCTTTTGCTTCCAGGTCTCTAGATTTGTAACTCAACTAACTCTTAAAAATATGGCTATGCTTTTAACAAATGCCCACCAAACATATAGAAAGACTGGTGACTCATTATTCATTCCACTAGGCTGTTTGGAGATTCAACTTTGAAATGAGAATATGTATAGGAAAATTCCGAGGAATCATTAAACATAAAAAAATTAGAATATAAAGCTGATGATTATCTTTAACCTAATTGTTGCTATCATAGGATGGGTGTGAACTTTTACCTCATTCATTTATTCAAACAAATAGTTATTGAGCCTTGTTTACTAAGTGCCCAACACCATACAAGGTGCAAGGGATATAATGATGGACAGACAAACATGGTCCTTTTTCTCATGGAACTTACAGGTTGGTGGGAGAAACACATAAGAACTAATAAAAAATTAAAATAACTGCAAACTAAAGTACTAAAGAAAACAAAGAATGGGCTAAGATACAGAATAATAATAACAACAACCTATTTTAAGGAGGGAAGTCAGAGAAAACTTCTCTGGAGAGGTGAAGGATTTGAAGGACTGGAGAGGTAGTAGAGCACTCAAGGAAAGGAAACTGCATGTACAAAGGTGGGAAAGAGCTCAGCACATCAGAGGAGCTGAAAGAAGACCAGTGTTTCTGAGTGGAACACAGTGAACAAAGTTACAGAGGCAGGCAGGGGTCAGAAACTTAAATTTTAATGTACAAACAATATGAAGCCACTCAAGGATTTTAAATGATTTTAAAAGGATCCAATTTACATTACAAGACAGGTACTTCTGCAGCTCTGGAGTGAGATAAGAACAGAAGAAGGAAATTCAATTAAAAGGATACTGTGGTGGTCCAGAAGAAAACCTGGATTAAGGTGGAAGAAGTAGACAAATTTAAGATGGATTTCATACAGATGTATTCAACTCATATGTTCCAGTACGAGCTCTAAATCTTTCCCGCCAGCCTGCTCTATCTGCACAGACTCAAAACTTTGTAGTCATACCTGACTCCTCTCACAAACTTCATCCAATCAGACAGCAAATCTTGGGGACTCAACCCTCAGAATAGATCTAGAAGCTGACCACTTCTCACTACTCCCCTGCTACTACCCTAGTTCAAGCCACCATATTTTCTCACCCAGATTAATGAAACAAAAGTCCTAATGTTCTCCCTGTTTCAACTCTCATGCCCCTATGATCTATTCTTCCCACAGTTGCTAAAGGAACCCTTTCAAGTTTAAGTTAGATCCTGGCTGCTCAAAATCATGCAATAGCTCAGAGTAAAATAGAAGAGCCTACTGCGGTGGTTTCTCAAACTTGAGTATGCATCAGCATCAGCAGAAAGGCTCACAAATTTCTGGGTCCCACCACCAGAGTATCTGATTCATTAGATGTGGGGTGAGACCAAAGAATATATTCTGACTAAGTTCTCAAGTGTGTTAGTCTGAGGCCTCCAAGAAGTAGATGTCAAAATGTGCAAGAAATTTGTTAGTGGAAACACCTGTGAGAGAATATGAGGATGAACTCAGGAGAGGGTGGGACAGCCACAAGACTTAGATACAGGTCTGATCTAAGTGAAGGAGAGAGGGACAGAGGGAAGATGAGTGGAAGTGTCTTTTATTGCAGTGTGATTCTAGTGAAAGTTCAGAAAGGCTGTCCCAGAGTTCCCAAGTGTCTCCCAGAAACAGGCCTGCCTTAGTAGCCTTGCTCTGCTTAGCCAATGGCTGGGAGTAGCCTATGGAAAGCAGCTTCAGTTTACACAGGATGATAAATGGATTTTAGTGCAGTAGCTGGGACCATTGTTCAATTATGCTCTTTGTATTTGGAGATCTGAGAGGTGCATTCTCATGGCTGTCAAACCAGGTAAAAGTGATTTTGGCGACCCACTGGCCAACATGATCTCCATTCTCTCATATCTCTCTAACCTCATTTTGTCCACTCTCCTTTCCCTCCACTCCAGACACCTGGCCTCCATTTTGTTCCCACCCCCTCACCTTCAAGTCTTTGCTCAAATGTCATTTACTGTGTCAATGACACCTTCCCTGATTACCCTGTATAAAACTGCCACCAGACTACTTCCCCACCCCATACTACTGATCCTTCTTACCTGTTCTACATATTTTGTTCTATAGCATTAATTATCATGTAATAAATAAATTTATTTCATGTTCTATCTGTTGGTTACTTTCTGTTTTCCATTACTAGAATGTAACCTCCATGGGGGCAGGGACCTTTGTTTTGTTCACCAATATAAAAGGTGCTCAATAAATACTTGATGAATAAATTACATAAATTTCTACAGTTCTAGGAAGCAGAGAAATGGAAAAAGTTAAAACAAAAATTACTGTTAACCATCTATCTTTCATTGCAATAAAAATGGACTTTAAAAAGTTACAGTAAGAAATTCACCCTGGTTCCATTAGATTAGAAATAAAAGAAAAATGAACAGAGTATATTTGAATTGGATATGTTTTCTTTTAACTAGAACAGTAATATAAATACAAATAGAAATTTTAAAAGATGTTATCATATACTTACATTCCTGATACTAATGACACTTTGAACACGTGCTGAGCAGTGGAAGATGGATTGCCTAAAGCCACATTAAGTGCTCTGTCGATACTGAATGCCATCTGAGAAAGATAGCTTTCTGGCTGCTGTCCATAACCATCATATGGCACATAGAGGTAAGGAAAGATGCCATGTAGATGAAGACATGTCTTCTGACCTAAAATGTAACACATTGTAAAGTTTAGACTTGAGATGCATTTTAAAACCTTAACATTACAAAGCTCAGAATACAAGTCATTTAAATGGTCTAAGGACAACACAGCTTATCTGAGGGAAGGGTTGAAGAAACTAACCCATAGTTAAAGCCACCTGTATTGACTACATTTTACAACAGAACATTTAGAAGCATTTTATAAATATAAGCATTATAGTTTGATTTAAATAGTAGTTTTGGTGCAAATACATTTGAATATTTCACCCTCACAATCTAACTACTTTTATGTACTTCACTGAATTGCCCTATAACAGTGGCCCCCAATCTTTTTGGCACCAGGGACCAGTTTCATGGAAGACAATTTTTCCACGGAATTGGGGAGGGGGGTACGTTTCAGGCAGTAATTCGAGCGATGGGGAGCAGCAGATTAAGCTTTGCTTGCTTGCCTGCCACTCACCTCCTGCTATGCGGCCCGGTTCCACTGACTGGTAACTGGTCCAGAGCCCAGCGGTTGGGGACCCTTGCCCTATAATACCACTTAACACAGTGTTATGAAGCTTACAAAAGCTCACTGAAAGTTTACTAAATAAATCAATGAATGTGTCTGTCTTGGCATCCAGTGTGTGGAGTTTTGCTATGGGGCGGGGGGGCGTGGTTTGGGAAGGGTATAAATGAAATTTTGCTATTAGGGAAAAAAAATCAAAACAGACAAAAAAAAATCAAAAGAAAACCCCTACAAATCAACTGTCTGTAATGGACTTCTGGATATTTAAATTGCACATTTGATGGAGTGGGACAGGGGAGACACAAAGAGGGAAAAAAAGACAGCATGCACACTTTCCAGGAAGCCATTACATCAGGCAAGGTGCAGAAGGGGTAAATGGTGCTGATTTGCCAACAGACAATCCCGTATAGCCATGATAGAGAAAATAATATGAGTAAGAACCCACAAAATAAGTGCTACCGAAAAAGTAATGTATCCACGACAAGGTTAAGTAACAACAGCAGCAACAAAAAGCAGATGCATCATTATTCTCATGAATCTGGCAGGGCTGTATAAAAGTGGTTCCTTTCCTCTGAACATTGTCCCTCGTTCCCCTTGGGCACATGCTATTTGTCTAATTCAAACAGAGAGGAGAACAGCAGTGATGGAAGAACACATGCATTCTTCTCATGCTGTCACTTACTACTGCCCTGCCAACACAATCCTAGGGCTTCTCTCCCACCTCTTATCCCACTGTGTTCCACTGGCTTTTTCTTTTGGTAGAAAAGTATTTGTTTGATCACTATCCTATTTATAATTTAGGGTGATTTATGTAAAATACATAGAAAATAGTTCTATGTTCTGTTGATACTTGTATTTACACTTTTTACAGGGAATAACATCAGCTTGTCTTATTTTTAAGGTACAGCTATAACAGAATTAACAAATAAATCTGGAATAGTTATTACATAAAGTATAGCAAAACTGGAAAAGTCACATAATGGAATAAGACCTATGCCCTCCCGAATACAGTATTCTCATTTGAGCTACCAACTTTGATGTTTTTGAAAAATTACAAATTGTGTTGCTGTTAGACAAATTTTAATTTCTAATTTTATGTTACTTAATTTCAAAGGAATAAAAAAATATTTTCAGTTAAAAGCAAATCCTTTAACCATTCTCTTTTATTTCTAAATATGCATGATACTACTTCCTAAATATTGCAGCTTTCAATTCTTCAAATAGAAAAAATTCAAATTGTAATGATGAACGAGTCTTAAGAAAATATATTGATATTTTATCAATTTACTGATGATCTATTTGAATGCTTTCTAAACATCTCATGAAAAAAGGTTATAACCATTACACTTCTGGATATAAACCACAATTTGGTTAAAAGTAACTGGCGGGCTTCCCTGGTGGCGCAGTGGTTGAGAGTCCGCCTGCCGATGCAGGGGACACGGGTTTGTGCCCCGGTCCGGGAGGATCCCACATGCCGCTGAGCGGCTGGGCCCGTGAGCCATGGCCGCTGAGCCTGTGCGTCCGGAGCCTGTGCTCCGCAACGGGAGAGGCCACAACAGTGAGAGGACCGCGTACCGCAAAAAAAAAAGAAAAAAAGTAACTGGCATGCTAAACTACGGGGTGAGGGAGGTAGGGAGACACAAAAGTATCCTCTTTTTAAGTTGACAAATAAAATATAAGACCGGTGGTTACAAAATTACTAGCATATTTCACAAGCAATATTGTAAGTTCTTAAGATATGAGTTTTACAGTCCATATCTTAATAATGTAAATCTGGGTAAGCTTTATAAGAAATAATAATAAAATCTGATTTCTAATAGTTTCTTTATAGGCAGGATGTTCACAAAGTTCATAAAAAATTTTACCATATCCTCTTTTCACATCTCCTATGAAGTAGGGGCCAGAGAAATGATCTTTCTATTTATAGGCTTTGGAACAATAATTTACGGTGTATGATTTAGAAAAAAAAGCAGAAATCATTTATTCAGCAGGCACTGGACTAAGTGCTTTATATATATTTATTTCTAAAACTTAGAACAACTTTGCAAGTATCACAAAGGTTAACTTTCCCAAAGTCACATACCTATTAAGTAATTGAATCAGGATTTAAAAGCAGATCAACAAAATCTAAAACCAATGCTCTTTCCATTTAACCATTCTGGTTCAATGTTTTTAAGAAAGTAAATATTGGCTTCCTTAATCCTTAATTCCTCAGTTCTTACTTTTGTACTGTAAACACCTGTTTTCTTACTGGGCTCTCTCTCTCATTTGACTGCAAATTCTTGGGAGCTGGTGTTGTGTCTGAATGATAGTAATATCCCCAGGATCCAGCACAAAACACATTAATATGTATTTAACAGATATTTATTGAACGAACCACCAGCAAAACAGAATAGGTGCTTAAGGAGAAGGAATGGTGTGAAAGCCTAGAATATCTGAAAAAACAAATCTATGAAAACAGAGGGACTCTGATACAACTAAGGCACCACCATCAGGGTTACAGAAGAACATAAAGGATCTCCAGCTTATTGCACTTTCCTACCCTGAATGACCCAACGTCCCATGCAAAGCTGTAGTCACTAAATCAACACAGATGCACCTCCGTGTAGTTCTCCAGCAGTAGGGATAGCTCAGTGCTTTACTCACCACCCTTACTCAAGAACAATCTCCTGAAGAAAAACCACAGCCTAAGGAATTCTTGGCAGAACCATAACAGCTCTAATACAGAATATGTGTCACAGAAATTATGAGAAACAAGATAAAAAAAAGGAAACTCAAAAGTTAAACAAAGAAAATGTGTAAAAATGAACAACAGTCAATTTCTTGTCTTTTATCATTATAAAATTTGTGGTTCTGTCAGAGCGTCGCTTTATCTTGACAAGATACAGACCACTTTTATTTTTTTCCCCTCCATCAGCTCTATCCCACACAAATATGTGGACACATACAGATGTAAAGTCCCTCAGAGAAAAACTAGTCTACCCTGACCCCCCTCACTCAGGATTATTTTCGGCTGTGAGAAAACACCCTAAAATCAGTGCTTATAAGCATTAAATCAGTGGCTTCTCTCTCATAAAAGTCCACGTAGCTGGTTACGGATTCAGGTTTTTTCAACATCTATTTAGCGGCCTAGTGAAGAGGAACGCTTGACTTCAGCCTAGAGGCTTTTCTACTATACTCCAAAGAGTTCCACACACAGGATTCTTTTAAGAAACTTTTTATAAAATTAATAAAAGCTATGCTGTTTCAAAACCTTACTAAATGATTTGGGATCCTGGATATTAGCTATTTCCAGGTAAAGTGGATCCAAAGAAAGAAAATATCCCTACTTTCTGAATGCCCCCTATTATTGTCATGTGAAACTGAATTAAGGTAACAAATACAGTAGGGATAAAGACTGTCATTGGGGGAATAAGCCTATGTACACAGGTTTCAAAAAATTTTTAAGAGTGTGAATTTTCCAATTTGACTGATGTCGTCTCATTCAGAAACTGCAACAAGGTTGTTTCACGAAAAGTGCCACGGAACTTGTCACAGTATAACTGCTCGCTTTTAAAGACACTACAGCAAAACTTTGTGGAATTGGCTGTTTTCCAACTGTGTGTAAGAAGGGCTTTTATAACTAAGGTAGGTGCCTCTGTAACAGCCAGTACTTGCGTGCTCTAAATCTAATCTTTCACATAACTTAGAATTACACTACACATAAAGTCCTCTGTATTCCAACATTTCTTATATTGTTTTCTCACGTGTTCTTCTACATTTTAAGTGCCCAGATTTGGGCTCTGAATTAATTCTGCTTCTAAAACCTTGTTAGTTTGTCTGTAGCAAAATTATTTTGTTTTTGTGGATCCATTTTCAATAAACAGAAAGACTAACACGTGCCATTCCTCTAATTCTGGGGTCTACAAATTTTCTTTTGTAAAGTGGCAGATAGTAAATACTTTAGGCTTTCTGGACTATACTGTCTCTGACAACTACTTAACTCTGTTGTTGTACTCTAAAAGCAATCATAGACAGTACTTAAGTGAATGGGCATGGCTGTGTTCCAATAAAACTTCACTTACAAAAACAGGCAACAGGGGGCTTCCCTTGTGGTGCAGTGGTTGACAGTCCGCCTGCCGATGCAGGGGACACGGGTTTGTGCCCCGGTGCGGGAAGATCCCACATGGCGCGGAGCGACTAGGCCCATGAGCCATGGCCGCTGAGCTTGCGCGTCTGGAGCCTGTGCTCCGCAACAGGAGAGGCCACAACATTGAGAGGCCCACATGCCGCAAAAGAACAACAACAACAACAAAAAACAAAAAACAAAAAACAGGCAACAGGAGGGATTTTGTCCATGGATAGTAATTTGCCAAACCCTGATCTGATTAGACTTCCTTGTCAACCAGAACAGGAAAATTTAATGGTGTCTTCTTTTTTCTTTTTTAAATAAAACAAGCTGATTGGTAATCACAATCAAAATCATGCTGACCTAAGAGTATCTTAAGAGACTGAATAAGAAACGCTCATTTTGTAATTTGCAAACCCCATCTCCCAAATCTCAATCGACACAAGATTTTAAACAAAACTCTACAGAGCTATCAAACAAACAAACAAACAAACTTGGCTATGTGAACAGGAATATCTGTACTTATGAAATTTTTCATATTTTCTTCAAGGAACATCTCTTTTTAAGTTTTATATTACTATCGTTAACTCAACGTTTCCCTCCAGTCTTTCTTTTTCCATGCCCACAAAACCCACAAAATGAGTTAAGCAAAACTCCTCATAGTCACAGTTTGAAAGCAAATGTTATCTCACCTATTCTCGTTTAAAAAAGAAAAGTCTTAAAGATGTACTCTTAGCCCTAGAAATTACATTTTTTCAGAATTTATGCTAAGGAAAATATTAAGAATGTACATACAGATTTAGATATTAAGATGCTAAGAGAGTATAACTAATAATAGTAAAAAACTGAAGATAATAAACTTCCCCAAGATTAAGTAATTATGGCATATCTGTATCTCAGAACAAATCTATGGCTCTCATACCAAATCCTGCTTGCTACTTGTTTTTGTAAATCAAGTTTTATTGGAATACACCCATTTGGAAGGGTCTATGGCTGCTTTTGCTACAGGAAGAGTTGAATAGCTGTGACAGAGACCTTCTAGCCCCTCAAAGCTTCAAAAATGTACTATGTGGCCCTATAGAGAAAAAGTCTGCTAACCTCAGCAATAGGTGGTATTGACGTATATTTCCTAGCATAAGATGTTTATGACATATCTATTTCTGGTGATGTTCAGATTTAATTCAGTTATGAAACTATATATAATACATTAAATCAGATAATGGGTGATTTCATTTTTTTGTTGCTTATATATATTTTCTAAATATTATACAATTTGTGTAAAAGAAAGGCAGGAAGGAAGAAGTCACCTACTTCTCAATGACCTAGAAATTAAAAACAAAATAAAACAAAAACTAAGTATAAACACTAACTTTATAAAGGGCATATGTATATAACTTCCTGTTGAATAGTTTCTCTTCATTTTCTCCTTTAATTCATAAATAATGCTTTGGGGTCTCACATACATTCACGCCATTTTATTTCTTCAACTAAGGTATACAGGACTTTATTTAGAATCATTGGCTTTAAGTTACTAATCCTACATTACTAACAGCTATATCCCTCAGACACCAGATGTTTCAAAGGCCTATTTTATTTATATGTCTGCCTAATATATCTTTGTATTCTCAGTGCTGAACATGGTTGGTTCTGTTGTTCATACATGTAGGCATAAATTCTCTATTCATCAAATAATTTGTGGAAGCCCAATGTTCGGTGCTAGGCCACAGGCTGCTCATAATCACAGCCCTGGATCTCATGGACTTGACATTCTACTTGGAGATAAAGATGAGTAAATAGGCCATTACAGTATGGTAATTCTATATCCAGAAGTATCTAACTCAGTTTGTGAGAATATAAGAAGGCTTCCCTGAGGAAGCAATAAAAGAGCAAAGTGAGAAAGAATACTGCAGTATGTACAGATACCTGAAAGCAAACAAGAACATGACATGGTCTGGAAATAGGAAAAAGGCAATTAGGATGGAGCAAGGAATGCAATGGAGAGAAGGGCAAAGTGTGTGTGTGTGTGTGTGTGTGTGTGTGTGTGTGTATGTGTG
The DNA here is from genome assembly GCF_059928025.1 of Delphinapterus leucas. Taxonomy (NCBI): domain Eukaryota; kingdom Metazoa; phylum Chordata; class Mammalia; order Artiodactyla; family Monodontidae; genus Delphinapterus; species Delphinapterus leucas. Next base: position 48,802,036 of record NC_143140.1, read on the forward strand.
TCTGTGTGGACTCTGTGACCTATTTGGATTTGCATTTTATAAAGTTCCCTTCTGGACACATTGTGGAGAAGCTGGGGACAGAACTATAATGGGAAGATCTGTTTTGGAGGCTGTTGGAATAATTCAGGCAGGAGATGTCAGGAGAGATAAAGAAAACCTAAATCGAAAGACTTAGGGCACAGAACTGAAAGGTAACTTACTGTAATTTGAAGGTAGGGTAAAGGAGAAAGAATAAAAAATGACCCACATTTTTGGTTTAGGCAACTAGACAAATGGGAATGTCATTCAAAGAAAACTGAGAAAGAAGAATAGGTTGATTTCTGTTTTGAACTTGAGGAATTTTACATGTCTGTAGAAATTCCAAATGAAGATTTATGTTAAGCAAAATTAGATACAGATGAGGAGCTTAAGACAGAGATCTGGGCTAGAGAAGAAAACAGATTTGAGAGTATGAGCAACAACTGAGTAAGAACGTTCAGGGAAAATAGACAAGAGAAGGGGTGTAAGCCAGAAACTTGAGGAATACTAATATTTAAGGGAGGAATAGAGGATTTTGATTTATGTGGGATGTGAGAGAATCAGCCCCTGAAAGGGCTGCCTGGCAAGAAAGGGAGGTAATAGTGAATAATTGAGAATGTAACCATGTTAGCCGTGGAACCAGAGTTCCAAAGGTCCAATAGAAATGTATAAGAGAAAGGCAAGCAATGAGAGGCTGGGTCAGAGACTGGAAGCAGAATGCTGATAAAAATATACAAGAATGGGAAAAGGCACTTCCAGAATGGCAGAGGAAGGACCTTGGAAAACCAGCTCCTCCATAAAAGCAACAAGAATACTGGCAAATACTGTCAAAGGAAAAGACAACCTACTCAATGGGAGAAAATATTTGCAAATGATATGACAGATAAGGGGTTAATGTCCAAAATACATAAATAGCTCATACAACTCAACATCAAAAACACAAACAACCCAATTTAAAAATGGGCAGAAGACCTGAACAGACATTTTTCCAAAGAGGAAGTGCAGATGGCCAACAGGCACATGAAAAGATGCTCAACACTGCATCTTTTAGCTCAACACTGCTAATCATTCACAACTGTCAGAATGGCTATCATAAAAAGAACACAAATAACAAATGTTGGTGAGGATGTGGAGAAAAGGAAACCCTCATACACAGTTGGTGGAAATGTAAATTGGTGCAGCCACTGTGGAAAACAGTATGGAAGTTTCTCAAAAAAACTGAAAACAGAACTACCATATGACCCAGCAATTCCACTCCTGGGTATATATCCAAAGAAAATGAAAACATTGATACAAAAAGCTATATGCACCCCAGTGTTCAGAGCAGCATTATTTATAATTGCCAAGATACAGAAGCATCCTAAGTGTTCATCAACAGATGAATGGATAAAGAAGCTGTGCAATATGCATACACACACACACGGAATACCACTCAGCCATAAAAAAGAAAGAAACTTTGCCATTTGCAACAACAGGGATGGACTTGGAGGGTATTATGCTAAGTGAAATAAGTCAAACAGAGAAAGACAAATATTTTATGATGATCACTTATATGTGGAATCTAAAAAAATACAACAAACTAGTGAATACAACAAAAAAGAAAGACTCACAGATATAGAGAACAAACTAGTAGCTACCAGTAGGGAGAGGGAAGGGAGGAGGGGCAATATAGGGGTAGAGGATTAAGAGATACAAACTATTATGTATAAAATAAGCTACAAGGATATTATTTTACAACACAGGGAATATAGCCAATATTTTATAATAACTATAAATGGAGTACATTTAAAAATTATAAACCACTATACTGTACACCTGTAACATATAATATTGTACATCAACTATACTTCAAGAAAAAAATTTTTTTTAAGAATACTGCAGGGCTTCCCTGGTGGCACAGTGGTTGAGAGTCCGCTTGCCGATGCAGGGGACACGGGTTCGTGCCCCGGTCCAGGAAGATCCCACATGCCGCAGAGCGGCTGGGCCCATGAGCCATGGCCACTGAGCCTGCGCGTCTGGAGCCTGTGCTCCGCAACGGGAGAGGCCACAACAGTGAGGGGCCCGCATACCGAAAAAAAAAAAAGAATACTGCAAAATACTGTCAAAATCAACTTTATTTTTAGCTTTGACATTAATTTAAAGGCTTGTGACAATCTAAGGAATGTTTATTCAAGAAAACCAGTTGACTCTTAGCAAGAAGAGCAAGCTTTCTAGTGTCTTAACTTGACCGAATTCAATCTCTCATCCCCAGCTCCAGATCAGCCTTGAAAACCAAAATATTGCAAATATGGTAGCTGTGAAACCCCAAAGCCAAGCAGATACTGGAGAGACCAGAATAGATTTGAAGTTCTCCCAAAGCCTCAGAAAACTGTTACTATTTGATGTGCCTTGCAGCTTGCTAAAATACTCTATTCTCAGGGCTTGTCTTTGTTTGATAAGACTCAAGAGCTCATTCTATGTGTATAGTCCTATCTGCAGCATATTTGTTGAAAATAGTCATCAACAACTGTTTAACACTGCAGTTGCCTGAGCGATTTTTACTAGTTGCAGCTAATAAGAGGCTGACCAAGATACTTAAAAGAAAAAACCGAGGAATTAAATGTCCATAAGGGGCTTTGAAAAGCTCTGCAATAGTCCTGGGAATTTAGAAGGCTAGGCACATGTGAGGAGCTGTGTGAATGTGCAGGAAGACCTGAGAAGGCCCTAATGTTTCACTTCTGGTTGACCTTGAAGCTCTGCTTCAACATATGCACACAAACAAAGCCCCTCAGCAAAAGCTGAATAGAGACCTATTGGTTCAAGTCATTTAAAGAAATCTCTGGCTAATCAGTAACTGATCACTGAGTTAGCTGAGCAGACTTCAAAGAACAAAGACTGAACAGAATTAGCCCAGGAAAATCACTAGAGAAACAAGCAGCAACACCAATAACAGAGCAAAACAAATCCTGGGAGTAGGAAGAAATATGATTTTCTTAACTGTCACGTTATTTAAAATGTGACAATTTATTTTATTGTATTTAAAATGTCTAGTTTCCAACAAAAAAATTATGACATACAAAGAAATAGGGAAGTATGGCCCATACATAGGAAAAAAAGTCAACAGAAACTGTCTCTGAAGAAGCCCAGATGTTGGTCTTACTAGACAAAACCTTAAACCAGCTATTATAAATATTTCAAAGAAATAAAGCAAATTATGTCTAAAGAATTAAAGGAGTTTGACAGTCATATTTTACCTAATGGAGAATATAAATGAAGAGACAGAAATTATAAAAAAGAATCAAATAGAAAGCTGGCATTTAAATATGAAAAGGATATTTCCACCCAGTGAAATTAAAACAATAATAAGAAGATTCAAACAGACATTTTCAAGTTGAAAAGAGCAATAACAGAAATCAAAAATTTACTAGAGGGGGTAAACAGCACATTTGAACTGGCAGAAGAACCAGTGAACTTCAGACAGGTCAGTTAAGATTCTCCCCAATCCGAGGAACAAAAAGAGTAAAGGAAAATGAACAGAGCCTCAGAGATCTGTGGGTCTCCATCAAGTATACCAACATAAACACAATGTGAGTTTCCGAAGGAGAGGAGAGAGAGAAAGGAGTGGAAAGAATATTTGAAAAAATTATGACAAAAAACTTCCCAAATTTGATGGAAAACATTAGTATGTATACCTAAAAAGTTCAATAAACTCCGAGTAGGACAAAGTTGAAGAGATCCACATCTAGATGTTTCATAGCCAAACTGTCAAAAGACAGAAAGAGAATCATGAAAGCAGCAAAAACAAAACAGAACAGTTCTCAGATACAAAGTTTCCTCAAGAAGATTAAGAGCTGACTTCTCATTAGAAACCATGGAGACCAGTGGGCAGTAGGATGACATGGTCAAAGGATAAAAGAAAAAGACTGGCATCCAAGAATTCTATACCTAGCAAAGTACCCTTCAAAAGTGAAGGAGAGCTAGGTGAGGTGGGAAAAAAGAAATTAAAACATATCTAGATAAATGAAAACTGAGAGAATTCGTCACTAGCAGACCTGCCCTACAAGAAATACTAAAGGGTATTTCATTTCAGGCTGAAATGAAAGAACAACAGACAGTACCTTAAATCCACACTAAGCAATAAAGAGCAGGAGTAAAGGTAGCTATATAAGTAAATACAAAAGATAATAAAAATGTATATTTGTAACTCTTTTCTTCTCCTAACTCATTTAAAGGATAGGTGCATAAAATAATTATTATAAAATTGTGCTGGACTTCCCTAGTGGTGCAGTGGTTGAGAGTCCGCCTGCCGATGCAGGGGACACGGGTTCGTGCCCCGGTCCGGGAAGATCCCACATGCCGCAGAGCGGCTGGGCCCGTGAGCCATGGCCGCTGAGTCTGCACGTCCGGAGCCTGTGCTCCGCAACGGGAGAGGCCACAACAGTGAGAGGCCTGCGTACCGCAAAAAAAAAAAAAAAATTGTGCTGATGGGCTTTTAATGTATAAAGATGTAATCTGTATAAATGGTGTTACACTAGAGCAAAGTTTTTATATATTAAAATTAAATTGAGATTAATCCAAACTAGACTGTTTTAAATTAAGATGTCAACTGTAATCGCCATGGCACCACAAGGAAAATAACTTAAATATACACAAGCAACAATAACAGAATTAAAATAGTATACTAGAAAATATCTATTCAGCATAAAATAAGGTTGTAATGGAGGAGCAGAGCAACAAAAAAGCTTCCTGCTTTTATACACAGAGAAAACAAAGAGCAAAATAGCAGATGTTAAACTATAACATAACTGTGTAGGTGGCCAAAGGGCACATTATATCTTGATCTGTAGTTCTCTACTCAATGGGGAAGACCAATTTTCCCACTTTTACATTCACCAGTACAATTTGGGGTACTATGCAAAATAAGAAGAAGTTACAGAATTACCACAAGCCAAAGAAACTCTGGAGATTAGACTCCTTTGCCTCAGCCATGTCTCAGATGTGCTCAGTACATTCCCTTGAATTAACATACTCTATAACCAGAAGAATCACTGAGAAAATAGGAAAGAGACTGACATAAAGAGTACCTTTTTAAAGAGAATTTTTTGAAGAAAATAAAGTGTATGATTAGTATTTGGATGGAAAACTAACTGCATCTCATTCTTGAAGCAGGAGCTCACTTGCTAATTCAACTATGAACATCTTCCTTTACCTACAAAAGTAAGTTTAAAACTTGTTTTCTCATTTATGTCCTCACAGCAACTGTATAAATCTATTATGGCACTTATTATGTTACACATATGCTTATGCACAGTGGAATCACATCATGTAAGCGTCTTATTTACTGGGTAGGAAGGGATGGAGGGAGATGGAAAGAGACACAGAGGAGGAGACCAAATGAATAATATGAGAACACAATTAAATGGTACCAGTATGTCCAGTCAATAAATTTATCCCCCAGCACTATGAGATATATAAATCTGCTGTTCCTTAGTCTCTCAGTTCCTACATGCCTCTAACAGTGGAAGCAGCTCTTATTGAGAGAGGCAACTAAGTATGATCCTATCGTTTAAAAGATACAGTTAATAGTGTTCATAAAACATGGCCCTGATCACAGACCAACTATCTTAACTAGAGCTCAACTGAGGAGACCATGATTACTGTCAAAACTGAGGAAAACTAAGCTGTTGGACTCATTGAAAGGTAGTGATAGATTTCATACAATTTAAAAGACTGTTGGAGAAATTCTCCCTATGAGGTTTTAATCTTTTACCTTTAGCTTCAGACCCTAACCTCCTGTAAGACACAACTTCACTGTCTCTGTCTTCACACCTACAGTGTGAGTTCCTTCAACACACACATAATGCCTTCTTATTCTTCCTATTCTTAATGTCTAGCAGAGAGCCTGAAATACAGCAGGTGTTTGATATATGTTAGATAAGCATGTGTGGTATAATTTTTAAAATATGTATATATTTGATCTTTGTGCCTTATTCCTGATACAGAGCTCCTATAACCGTTGGTTATTTCCTGAGTGAAAGGAGTATCTTTTGTTATTCATAATGAACCCCTTTTGACCATACCTGAGTTTATGCTAATAAGGTGACTCTTGGTGGGGTCTTTAGATAGCTTCAGAATGGGGGCTGGTTACCCAGGAATCAACCATATCATCAGAGGGTTGCAACTTTCAACACCATTTCCCCCATCTCATCTTCAGGTTCAATCACCAATAGTCAATGACTTAATCAATCATGCCTCTGTAAGGAAACTTCAATAAAAACTCTTGAACAATGAGGCTTTGGGGAGTTTCCTGATTAATGATGCCATCTCAGCTCCATGGAGACAGAGGCATCTGTGCTCAGGAGCCTTCTGAAACTTGCCCTATGTATCTCTTCATCAGGCTGCTCATTTGTATCCTTTTAAATAAACTGTATTAAGTATAGCACTTTCCTGAATTCTGTAAATTATAGCAATTTATTGAAACTGAAAGGGAGCTGAGAGAGGGGTTGTGGGATTAGTTCACCCAACTAATCTGTAGTTGGATGAACAGAAGTGCAGGTGGCCTGGGGATCCCATTTGTGGCTGGGGACAGTGGGGACAATCTTATGAGACTGATCCCCTACCCTGTGGGGTCTGCACAAACTTCAGGTAGTTAGTGTCACAACTGAATTGAACTGTAGAACCTCCAAAGTTGATGTTAGAGAATTGAGAATTTATGGTTAGAAAACTGAAACAACAGGATTTTTTTCATACTGGGTAACTCCTAAGAGGGCTTTCAATAATTGAGTCTACTAGAAAATTTGCCTGCTTTTATTTTTTCTCCCTATAAATATTGCTTTTCAAATGCTAATGAAGATATAATGTCCTCCTATCTCCCCCTATTTGCAAGGGGCTAGAAGGGACTGAATTAAGGACCGCCTTTCCATATTAAACAGCAGTAAAATAACCAACAGCAAAATATAACATACAAATTATTTTATGATTAACATGTCAAAAAACTGATGAAATGACGTGCCCAAAGTTCATATGTAATTTAGTTTGCAATTATTATTATAGAAAGGAAATGAGTAATTACCTTTACTTCCACTGTGATTGTGAGCCTCAGTTTGGATACTATTTCACACACCATGGTACACCATCAAACTTTTAGCCTTAAAAAATTAAACTGTTAATAGTGGTTTCAAGCTAGAATCTCCAAGAAAATGTGTACCTCTCAGACTAAATTTCATTTAAAAAACTAGCGCTTATTCACCTTTGCTAAAAATAAAATTCTGACTTGAAAAACAAATATTGTTTTAGTTTCCGACGTTTTAGCCAGAATGGTCACACATATTAATCTTTGTGGTATTTTGACTAAAAGTTTAAGTAATCCAAGGTCTTGCAGTAAAATTAATAATCTGATTACAATTTGAAAATTCAACTCAGATGATTTAAAGCAATATTAATAGCTAATCAAAATAAACTTAAACCGTCCAGTCAAATTTGTATATAAATGCCTGAATTTTCTTTCAAAGGCACATAAGTGAAATGTTACAAATAATTAAATTATGCAAATCTAGTAAGTTGCTCAACCATACTTTATGGTAGCTAAACAATCAAGGACCTTAAAAGTTTACCTACCTAAAAGAAAGTAAAAAAACAACTTAAGAAATAAAAGAAAGTATTTTGAAATCATATTTTATAAGGGACTTGTAACTAGAATAAACACTCTTACAGCTTAACAAGAAAAAAGACAACCCAGTTTTTAAATGGGCAAAGGATCTGAATAGACATTTCTACAAGAAAACATAAAAATGGCTAATAAGTACATAAAAGATGCTCAACATCAGTAGCCATCAGTGAAATGCAAATCAAAACCACAATTAAATAAGACTTTACACCCACTAGGATGGCTATAATCAATAAGTCAGACAATAACAAGTGTTATGGAGAAACTGGAAACCTCATACACTGCTGGTGGAAATGTTAAATGCTGTGGTTGGTTTGGAAAGTAGACTGGCAGTTCTTCAAAAGGTTAAACACATTTATCATATGACCAGCAATTCCACTCCTATACACATGCCCAAGATAAATGAAAATACACATCCACACAAAAACCTGCACATAAATGCTCACAGCAGCATTCTTCGTAACAGCCAAAAGGTAGTAATAACCCAAGTGTTCATCAATTGATGAATGGATATAGTGTGGCATCTATACAATGGAATATTTATTCAGCCATAAAAACGAATGAACTGATAAATGCTACAACATGGATGAATCTTAAAAACCTTATACTAAGTTAAAGAAGCCAAACACACAAAAAATCACATATTGTATGATTCCGTTTACATGAAATGTCTAAAATACATAAATTTACAGGAACAGAAAGGTTACTAGAGGTTTTAAGGACTGATGGTGCTGGGTGGAGTGAGTAGTGACTGCTACTGGATATGGTGTTTCTTTTTAGAGTGACAGAAATGTTCTAAAACTGATTGCGGTGATGGTTACGGTTACACAACTCTGTGAATATACTCAAAAACACTGAATTGTACACTTTAAATAGGTAAACTGTATGGTATGTGAACTACATCTAAATAAAGCTATTATATATAATTATATATATAATTGAAGTATAGTTGATTTACAATATTGTGTTATTATATATATTTTTTAACCTATCCATACTCATTGTTTTCTTTAGAGGTCTCTAATGAGAAGACTTAATTTTTAATATACCATTAGAGTCAATGCATTCATTAAAATGAATTAGTGGATTTGCATCACAGAAATAAATTATGAATAAAATGAGAAATACAAACATTAGCCACTAAAACCACTTATACATCTTTATCTCCATATAATGATGCACTGAATCCTGAATCACATTAAGATATTTTGTCAAATTATAGAGATGTTCCATTTAAACTGATCATTACCAAAACAGATAAAGAAATTAAGGATCAAGAAAGAGCTGTCAATGTAAGAAAGTTTTTTTTCAGACAATAAAAACTGAATGACAACAAAACTGAACTACTACACTGTATTTTTTTTTCTTTTTCATCTTTATTGGAGTATAATTGTTTTACAATGGTTAGATTCTGCTTTATAACAAAGTGAATCAGCTATACATATACATATATCCCCATATCCCCTCCCTCTTGCATCTCCCATGCACCCTCCCTATCCCACCCCTCTAAGGTGGTCATAAAGCACAAAGCTGAACTCCTGGTGCTATGCGGCTGCTTCCCACTAGCTATCTATTTTACATTTGGTAGTATGTGTAAGTCCATGCCACTGTATCACTTCATCCCAGCTTACCCCTCCCCCTTCCCGTGTCCTCTAGTCCATTCTCTACATCTGCGTCTTTATTCCTGTCCTGCCCCTAGGTTCTTCAGAACCATTTTTTTTTTTTAGATTCCATATATATGTGTTAGCATACAGTACTGGATTTTCTCTTTCTGACTTACTTCACTCTGTATGACAGACTCTAGGTCCATCCACCTCACTACAAATAACTCAATTTCGTTTCGTTTTATGGCTGAGTAATATTCCATTGTATATATGTGCCACATCTTCTTTATCCATTCATCTGTCAATGGACACTTATGTTGCTTCCATGTCCTGGCTATTGTAAATAGAGCCGCAGTGAACATTGTGATACATGACTCTTTTTAAATAATGGTTTTCTCAGGGTATATGCCCAGTAGTGGGATTGCTGGGTCATATAGTAGTTCTAGTTTTAGTTTTTTAAGGAACCTCCATACTGTTCTCCATAGTGACTGTATCAATTTACATTCCCACCAACAGTGCAAGAGGGTTCCCTTTTCTCTACACCCTCTCCAGCATTTATTGTTTCTAGATTTTTTGATGGTGGCCATTCTGAGTGGTGTGAGGTGATACCTCATTGTAGTTTTGATTTGCATTTCTCTAATGATTAATGATGTAGAGCACTCTTTCATGTGTTTGTCAGCAATCTGTATATCTTCTTTGGAGAAATGTCTATTTAGGTCTTCTGCCCATTTTTGGATTGGGTTGTTTCTTTGATATTGAGCTGCATGAGCTGCCTGTAAATTTTGCAGATTAATCCTTTGCCAGTTGCTTCATTTGTAAATATTTTCTCCCATTCTGAGGGCTGCTTTTCGTCTTGTTTATGGTTTCCTTTGCTGTGCAAAAGCTTTTAAGTTTCATTAGGTCCTATTTGTTTGTTTTTATTTCCATTACTCTAGGATGTGGGTCAAAAAGGATCTTGCTATGAGGTATGTCATAGAGTGTTCTGCCTATACTTTCCTCTAAGAGTTTGATAGTGTCTGGCCTTACATTTAGGTCTTTAATCCATTTTGAGCTTATTTTTGTGTATGGTGTTAGGGAGTGTCCTAATTTCATTCTTTTACATGTAGCTGTCCAGTTTTCCCAGCACCACTATTGAAGAGGCTGTCTTTTCTCCATTGTATATTCTTGCCTCCTTCATCAAAAATAAGGTGACCATATGTGTGTGGGTTTATCTCTGGGCTTTCTATCTTGTTCCATTGATCTATATTTGTTTTTGTACCAGTACCATACTGTCTTGATGACTGTAGCTTTGTAGTATAGTCTGAAGTCAAGGAGCTTGATTCCTCCAGCTCTGTTTTTCTTTCTCAAGATTGCTTTGGCTATTCAGGGTCTTTTGTGTTTCCATACAAACTGTGCAATTTTTTGTCTAGTTCTGTGAAAAATGCCATTGGTAGTTTGATAGGGATTGCATTGAACCTGTAGATTGCTTGGGGTAGTATAGTCACTTTCACAGTGTTGAGTCTTCCAATCCAAGAACATGGTATATCTCTCCATCTGTTTGTATCATCTTTAGTTTCTTTCATTAGTGTCTTATAGTTTTCTGCATACAGGTCTTTTGTCTCCTTATTCCTGGGTATTTTATTCTTTTTGTTGCAGTGGTAAATGGCAGTGTTTCCTTAATTTCTCTTTCAGATTTTTCACCATTAGTGTATAGGAATGCAAGAGATTTCTGTGCATTAATTTTGTACCCTGCTACTTTACCAAATTCACTGATTAGCTCTAGTAGTTTTCTGGTACTACACTGTATTGAATATTTGCTCTCTCAAAAGGCAGAAGCAGCATAGCCTTCTCCCATTCCTCAACCCCTCCTCCCCCAAATACCCTACAACTTTTGTGTATGAATTAAAAGGAAGTTTTCTTAGGACCATGTTTAGTTATTTAAGAGTACCGAACTGATATGGCCAGTTAGTTCTACTAAGCATAAAACTGGTCACACAGGGGCCCGAATTAAGCAGAGTTATAAATCATGAAAATCCGGCGTCCAAACTTTTGGGCAGAAACATATTGCCAAACCTATCAAAAACAATGTAAACCAGAGTCAGTGGAGTGACATCTTCAAAGTATTAAAAGGAAAAACTGAATTTTGTGGTTGCTTTAGAGTTTGCAGCATACATTTAAATCTAATCTACATCCACTGTCAAATAACACTATATGGACTGCACTTCACAGGTAGTACAAGTACTTTATAACAGTATTCCAAGTTTTTAGTAATAGTATTCCAAATTCTTCCCTCTTTTCCCTTATAACATTGCTATCATTCATTTCACTTCTCCAAAACCTGTAATTACTTAATACATTGCTTCTATTATTATTTTGAACAGATCTATTATGTCAATTAAAAATAAGAAAAAAAAGAATAAGAAAACAAAGGTTTTATTTTACCTTCACTTGGTCTTCTCTGATGCTCTTCCTTTCTAAACATTTCACTCTACTCTCTTCTTGCTTGCATGGTTTGTGAAGAAGTCCAATGTAATTCTTCACAGTTTGAAAATGATATGCCTAAGAGTAGATTTGGTATTTATCATATCTGGTGTCTTCTGAGCTTCCTGGATTGGTGGTTTGGTCTCTGTCATTAATTTTGGAAAATTCTCAGCCCATTACTTCAAATATTTCTTTTGTTCCTCCCTCTATTTTCCTTCTGATGAGTCCATCAAACGCATTCTTCATTTCTATTACAGTGCTTTTGATTTCTAGTATTTCCCTTTGATGCTTTCTTAGAGTTTCCATCTCTCTGCTTGCATTACGAATCTGTTTTTACGTGTTATCCACTTTTCCAATTAGAGCCCTTAGTATATTAATCAGTTTAATTTTAAATTCCCAGTCTGACAATTCTAAAATCCCTGCCATATTTGACTAGGAGTTAGCCTATATTTACTGTAGCTACAGGTATCAGAGGCTAAAATTTCCTCTAATGTCCTTATCTTTGTCTCTCCTGTTGTCTTGAGTTTCCCAAGAAACTCCTTAAATAAAGTGCAAGCCTTGTAGTTTTTCCATCTGTAGTCCTGTTACTATACAGGAGCCTCATTGACGTGGTGGTAAGATACCAGGGGAAGGAAAAATGTTCTGTAACCTTATGGTTAGGTCTGAGTCTTTTAGCGGCCCTGTGTTCCTGGCTGTGGCCTTCGCAAGTGCCCCTCGGCCTTTTCTCCCCTCTTAGATGAGGCAACAAGGCTAGAGGGAGCTGGAGCTGGAGCTGGGTATTTCCCTTTCCCCAAGTTGATTAGGCTCTGGTAGTTTCCCCCTTTGGGCAGGGGGAGAACAGAATGCTCTGAGCATATTTCAAAATGGTTACTATTCCACTCCCTCTGCCAGAAGCATAAAGGGATTTCCCCCCCAATCTTTGCTGTGAGAACCTGGTAGAACTCGTAGAAGAAAAACTCACAGAAGTGTGGGACCCCTTCCCTAAAACTGAGCACCCAGGAATTTTTAACTCTCAAGCTAATGCACACTCACCTTCTGGAAGTTCATCAGTTACAGTTTAAGTTTTCCTACCAGTTCCTGGCTCCATCAGCTTCTGCTCCTGGTAAGCTGTGATTCTCCGTATTTGTCTCTCTAGTTTCCAGGGTATTGGTTTGCTCTGTGACCTCAACTCTCTTATGCATCTAAGCAGAGTTACTGATTTTTAGATCGTTCAACTTTGTTCTTGTGAGGACAAAAGTGACAACTTCTAATTTTTTCATGTCTGAGTGGAAACCAGAATTCTTGCATCCTTTTTTTGTTTGTTTGTTTGTGGTACATGGGCCTCTCACTGCTGTGGTCTCTCCCGTTGCGGAGCACAGGCTCCGGACGCGCAGGCTCAGCGGCCATGGCTCACGGGCCCAGCCGCTCCACGGCATGTGGGATCCTCCCGGACTGGGGCACGAATCCGTGTTCCCTGCATCGGCAGGCGGACTCTCGACCACTGCGCCACCAGGGAAGCCCCTCTTGTGTCCTTCTGATATGTTCCCATCACTACCTGAACACATTCTTATTTTCTGGAACAATAAGATGTTCCAGGCTCATCTTGCACATTCTCTGCCCCAGCCATGCAATCAGCTCTCTCTCAAAGGTACCTTTAGTGAGAACGTTATTTAGAAATCAAGATCTGGATGTAAAGTATGTTCATTGCTATTGCTTTGGGGGTGTCATTAATTCCAGAACCTCTAAGCAAATAGAGCTAGGAAATTTATATATTTATACACATATACACATCACTATATTTACTTCTTTCTTCCTTCCCTCCTTTCTTTCTCTCTCCCACCCAATCTACTGACCTACTTATCTTTCTCTATATATAGTAAAAAACTGAGTTCATACTGGTACCTCCAACTCCAACCTAATACCCCAGAGACATTCTAGTTGTTCCCATTTCCATGTTTCTCTCTTGTCCAACAGTGTGAAACCTGGCTACCATTTTCCTAAATATATTTACTTGTCCGCATAAACTTAGAAAACATAAAAAGTAGTTTTAGAATTACTAACCACTTCCACTGAGAAAGGCATATCTACTAACTAGAATTCAGTTATTTGTTTACTGTTCTTTTCTGGGAGGAATGGGGGACGAGTCATAAAATTTCCATTTGGTGAAATGCACAGGCACCGTGCCTTGATTAATTTTGACAAACATGTGTATCTTCATCAAGTTATGGAACATTTCCCATTTTCATCACCCCCAAAATTCCCTTGTGCTGCTTTTCAGTCAATCCCTACCTCCTCTGAAGCAATCACTGTTCTGATTTTTCACAACAGTTTTGTCCAGCACTTCATAAAAATGAAATCACACGGTACATATCCCCTTTGTGCCTGACTTCTTTTGCCCAGCACAGTGATTTTGATGTTCACCCATGACATCACATGTATCAGTAGTTCATTCCTTTTTGTTGCTCCACAGTAATTCCTTGTATGGGTATATCTCAGTTTGTTTACCCATTTAACATATGAAACAAGAGACTCAGAGTGCCTAAAGTCACACATTTAACTGACTGAGAAGTTCAAGGACCTCAGAAACCGAAGAACTCTAAGCTCTTGATTCTTAGTCTAGTGTTCTTTTCACTTTACCAAAGCACCACTTCAAACAAGTTAAAAAAACAAAAACACCAGGGACATATTTTTTATCAAATGAAATTAGTGATTAAAAGGAAGTACCTATTCACAGTTAACAACATTGATGTTTCTTCCATAATCCATACTCCATCCTAATCTTTACTTCTGCCAATGCTGACTGCAAATTTATCTGGCGTTTGTCAAATAATATCTCCTATATTAATAACATATATTCTGTCCTAAATGAAAATAATTTATATGTTCACCAATTTCTCCTATTTAATTTTATCAATTGCCAAGAGGAGTACTCTCCTAATTCTAGCATTTCTAGACAATTTTTAGCCTTCCAAGTCTCTTCTCAAATCTGTCAAATCATCCATTTCTAATCTCCTATTTAGAAAATGTACCAATCTGTCTCTCTTTAAAACATATCATAGGGACTTCCCTGATGGTCCAGTGGTTAAGAATCCGCCTTCCAATGCAGGGGACGCAGGTTCAATCTCTGGTCAGGGAACTAAGATCCCAAATGCTGCAGGGCAATTAAACCCGTGTGTCACAACTACTGAGCCCGCGCACCTCAAATAGAGAGCCCAGTGCCACAAACTGCAGAGCCCACACGCTCTGGAGCCCGCGCGCCTCAACCAGAGAGCCCACACGTTGCAACTAGAGAGAAGCCCGTGCGCTGCAACGAAGAGTCCGTGTGCCTCAACGAAAGATCCCACAGGCCTCAACGAAAGATCCCACATGCTGCAATGAAGATCTAGCATGCCGCAACTAAGACCCGACAGAGCCAAAAATAAAATAAAGTACATAAAAAATTTTTAAAAATCCAACCTCTAGAAAACAAAACGAAAAAAGAAATGCTCATTTAAATAAATAAATTAAACATATCATAAAAGATAGTTCTTCAACCCATAATCTTTAAGCTCCTTCTCAGACCACAATTAACTTTGTTATTCTGATTTAAGAATGAGAATTCTTCTGTACTATCAAATGCTACTACTTTCCCCTCTTGATGAAGGTCTATGGTGACACAATTCAAGGTGACCCTAAGTCATCACCGTAGACTGAAGGGCCAAACACTGAGAGTGAGATTGCCATTTGGCTGGACTGTCCCACCACCTCCCCCACTGCCCCAAACATACATAACCTGCCTCTTGGCCCAATCTAGATGAATTTCCAGAAGTGGAAGTAACTGGAAGAATTTGATGTCTCTTCCTTTTTAAAGTCTATGAAAGAATCTACTGGTCCATTATATCTGATGTTAACCCCACTGTAAGGTTCCCCCTAATAGGTTTCCAAAGCTCTCAGGTATTTCAAACCAACATCCACCTCACAAGAATATGGTGAAATATAAAGTGTACCTTTAAGTGCTGAGCAGCTGAAGATACTATATTAATTTGAAATGCTCCAATGAGTTAGTGGTGTTATAATCCTAATTCTCCTAACATGAGAACAGATTAACTTTAGACTTAATTTATCTATCACATACCTGATGACCCAAGAACATAATCTATAACAAAAATAAGGTAGATGAGACCAAGTGACTTATCCTATTTCATTTATAAGCCACAATCCTCAGTTCATAAGTTATGCGAGATAAAAAGCTAATTATTATTCTGAGTGAAGAAAATGAGAAGTTTAAGATACGATCAGAGTACTGATTAGAATTCTATAACAAAAATTCCCAATTGACATTCACTAGATCAAGGACAAATGATGGTTTGATTATTAACAGTTATGGCACAAAAACAGACATATGGATCAATGGAACAGGATAGAGAGCCCAGAAATAGACACACCTACTGTCGATTAATCTTCATCAAAGGAGGCAAGAATATACAATGGGAAAAAGACAGTTTCTTCAGCAAGTGGTGTTGGGAGAGCTGGACAGCTCCATGTAAATCAATGAAGCTAGAACACACCCTCACACCATACACAAAAATAAACTCAAAATGGCTTAAAGACTTAAATATAAGACAAGACATCATAAAACTCCTAGAAGAGAACATAGGCAAAACATTCTCTGACGTAACTGTCGCAATGTTTTCTTAGGTCAGTCTCCCAAGGCAACAGAAATAAAAGCAAAAGACCCAAATGGGATCTAATCAAACTTACAAGCTTTTGCACAGCAAAGGAAACCATAAACAAAAAGACAACCTATGGAATGGGAGAAAATATTTGTAAACAATGCAACAGACAAGGGCTTAAATTTCCAAAATATACAAACAGCTCACACAACTCAACAACCAAAAAACAAATAACCCAATCAAAAAATGGGCAGAAGACCTAAATAGACATACCTCCAAAGACACACAGATGGCCAACAGGCACATGAAAAGATGTTCAACATCGCTAATTATTAGAGAAATGCAAATCAAAACTACAATGAGATACAACCTCACACCAGTCAGAATGGCCATCACTAAATAAGCCTACAAATAATAAATGCTAGAGAAAAAGAACCCTCCTACATGGTTGGTGGGAATGTAAGTTGGTGCAGCCACTATGGAACACAGTAGGGAGGTGCCTCAAGATACTAAAAAATAGAGTTGCCATATGATCCAGCAATCCCA
This sequence comes from Delphinapterus leucas, assembly GCF_059928025.1. Classification (NCBI taxonomy): domain Eukaryota; kingdom Metazoa; phylum Chordata; class Mammalia; order Artiodactyla; family Monodontidae; genus Delphinapterus; species Delphinapterus leucas. Next base: position 48,818,940 of record NC_143140.1, read on the forward strand.
CTCCTGGGCATATACCCAGACTAAACTATAATTCAAAAATATACATACACCTCTATGTTCATAGCAGCACTATTCACAAAAGCCAAGACATAGAAACAACATAAATGTCCATCAACAGTTGAATGATAGGAGATATGGGGTGTGTGTGTGTATACACACACACACAATGGAATACTAGTTGGCCATAAAAAAAGAATGAAGTAATGCCATTTGCAGCAACGTGGATGGACCTAGAGATTATCGTATTAAGTGAAGAAAGTCAGAAAAAGACAAATACCATATGATATCACTTATACGTGGAATCTAAAATATGACACAAATGAACTTATCTACGAAACAGAAACAGACTCGCAGACATAGAGAACAGACCTGTGGTTGCCAAGGGGGAGCGGGGTGGGGAAGGGATGGAGTGGGAGTTTGGGGTTAGCAGATGCAAACTAGTATATATAGAATGGACAAACAACAAGGTCCTACTGTATAGCACAGGGAACTATATTTAATATCCTGTGATAAACCATAACGGAAAAGAATATAAAAAAGAATGTATGTGTATATATATATCTAAATCACTTTGCTGTACAGCAGAAATTAACACAACATTGTATAGCAACTATACTTCAATTAAAAAAAAGAATGCAGGTAGAACAAAGAAATAATAATTAAAGGTATTAAATAAATTTAGAAATTGGCATATTAAAGTTACCCTTACAAAGCTCACAAAGAAAATCTATTTTAAAAATATTTCCTGTATCTCTTAAAATATCTCTTTATCTCTAGTAATGCTATTGACTTAAAATTTACTTTGTCTTATATTGGAATAGTAAGCTTTCTTTTGGTTAGTGTTGCATGATACACTTTTTCCATATTTTTACCTGTGCTTTACGTTTAAACTTTGTATCATGTAAGAAGCATATACATGGATTTTGTTTTGTTGTATACACTCTAGCAATCTCTGTGTCTTCACCAGAGTATTTACCTCATTTACATTTAATGTATTTACTAATAAATTTAGGTATAAATCTACTAAAAAAATTTTTTTTAATAAAATATTTTCTAGCCTAGTTGTTCTAAAGAAATTAGAGGAATACACGAACAATTGAACATACATTTTTTCTGAACACCTAGTATCCAAAAGGCTTTGTATATGCATTGTGGATTTTAAAATGAATTAAATACAGTCTCTTGCCTTTAAAGAGCTAGGGACAGAGTTGGGGCACCAAGTTACATGATAAGACATAACAGAGATAGAAACAAAATGCTTAGGGAACCTAGAGAAAAGAGAATTTAATTAGAATGGGGGTGTGGCAAAAAAAAGCTTCGTGGAAGTAATATCTGCATTGCACTTTAAAAGATGGGTAGGAATTTAACAGACACAGATAGGAGAAGGAGACTGGAAAACGAGCAGGAAAAAATTAAAAGGAACAATATAAGAAAGGTATAAAAATTAGAAAAGGCACAGAATATATTCAGGAAAATCCAACTATATGAGTGGGGCTGAAATATGGGTTCATGGGAAAGGGAAAGAAAAATAGGAAAAGAAAAGCCTAGAAAAGAAGATTGGAGAGAGATTGAGAAAGTCCCTAGACACTACAAAAAAAGTTCACTGTTAGCAGTGATTCAAAGGGGATTCAAAGGATTTTGAGCTGCAGAAACCCACATAATCTAGGTTCTTGCTATCAGATGAGCCTATGTATGAGTTAAGTTTCACTTTAACAACTGTATTGTCTTGCAGCCATCAATCTACCAACTCGCCTGTGAGAATTAGGATCAGAATAAATGGTGAGGCTGGTTAAATGCTAAAGTTTAAAGCAGGTTCAGCTGCTCAGTGGTCAACATGATTATAGATAAAGAGGATGACCATATAATGTCACCCAAACTAGGATTTTTGACAATAAAGGGGGCACTATTAATAATTATGTTAGGGTTAATTAGGAACATCCCAAGGAAACTGGGATGTATGGTTATCTTAGTTATAAAAACTCCCCCAATCACAGGGACTCTTTACTTTTTCTTTCTTAGATTCTCTACAGCGGGAATCTCCTGTGGAGCAGTAGGAGAATCTAGCATCTGATACTGAGATTAGCAGCTATTGCATTTAAAAGAGATAAGCACATATTAAAAATGAATAACATCTATTCTTTTCATAGTAGCAGAGACCTGAAGGGTGAATAACTTCATGCAAATCTGTATAAGGCTTCTTTACCTTAACTAATGATACCGTGAACAGAGAGGAACTACATACTAAACTCACAAGCACATTTAGACTCAGATGGTATTTCCTGAGGTTCTGTGTTTAATTTTTACATTTGAAAACAAGTTAATTTTCAACTATACTTACCATCTCAAAGCATATTACTTTTTTGTTTTAACATACTGCAGGGAAAAATATCTGGTTTTATTTCTAAAATTACAGAAAGCATTTGATGGTTTGCAAAAGACTGTTATGTGGGTGGTTGCAACACTTGGCCTTTAGCCTCTTGCCAAATACCATACCACATGTGTTCTGAATCACCAGTAAACCCACATGCCCTCATGTGAGATATCTCAAATCCAACCAGAAATTAACTAAGAGACAAAACAATCCTATGGTCTTAATTAATGAAACTGAGAACTTCTAATCTAATGTCAGGACTTCAGGAAAGAAATTTAACCTCTTTATAAATATTCATTTTGGTCAAAGTCTAAGACCTGATTAAAGAAGGTCCTAACACTGCAAAAAGAAGTCAAACTTTTTATATTTAAAAAAATGTATATAATCACCCTATGCCAAGGGTCGGAAACTTCCGTAACAGGACAAATGGTAAAATTTTAGGCTTTGTGGGCCATAGTCTCTGTTGCAACTACTCAGATCCTATTGAAGCATGAAAGTGGCCACAGATAACACAAAGATGAATGAGAGGGGCTGTGATCCAACAAAACCTTACTTATAAAAATAGGTGGTGGGGCTGGATTTGGATCTCAGGCCTGTAGTTTGCCAACCCCTTTTCTGGAGTATAAACTTGTTCGAATCACTAGTGCCTTGGACAGTCTCTGGTATATAATATATGCTCGGTGAATGTTTTCAGATGAACCGTGTTATTTATTAATCAAAAAACATCAGCAGGGCTTCCCTGGTGGTGCAGTGGTTGAGAATCCACCTGCCAAAGCAGGGGACATGGGTTCGAGCCCTGGTCCAGGAAGATCCCACATGCCGCGGAGCAACTAAGCCCGTGCGCCACAGCTACTGAGCCTACACTCTAGAGCCTGCGCACCACAACTATTGAGCCCATGTGCCACAACTACTGAAGCCTGAAGGCCTAGAGCCCGTGCTCCGCAACAAGAGAAGCCACCGCAATGAGAAGCCCGCACACCACAACAAAGAGTAGCACTCGCTCGCCACAACTAGAGAAAGCCCATGCTCAGCAACGAACACCCAACGCAGGCAAAAATCAGTCAATCAATCAATCAATTTATTAAGGAAAAAAAAATCAGCAAAATGTCTGAGCTACCTTGGTACAAACATTGTGTTTACTGACTATTATTTGAGACTTTAACTTCCCAGTTGGAATTTACAGGTTGGTATTTCTCAGGCAAGATACTTGTTTTAAATGCTTATTAGTTAAAAATTTTTACTTTTATTTAATATTAATCATGGTCGGGCTTCCCTGGTGGCGCAGTGGTTGAGAGTCTGCCTGCCGATGCAGGGGACACGGGTTCGTGCCCCGGTCCGGGAAGATCCCACATGCCGCGGAGCGGCTGGGCCCGTGAGCCATGGCCACTGGGCCTGCGCGTCCAGAGCCTGTGCTCCGCAACGCGAGAGGCCACAGCAGTGAGAGGCCCGCGTACCGCAAAAAAAAAAAAAAAAAAAAAAAAAAATATTAATCATGGTCATGTCACTACTGAACCCTGCTGACCCAAGATTAATATTAACTTTCTGGCTCCTAAGGGCTATTCCCATAAATAGGTAATCTGATTACATAGTATAAGGACTAGAGCTGAAAGGTCATATTAAGTTAAAGCCAGAGTTAATACCCTGGCAAAGGAGAGTCAAAGGCGAGTGAAAAGAACTCTGCCGAGGAAACTAGTGTGCAAAGAAGAGAATGGAAAAGACCACACAATGAAGATTTGATAGATTTCTCTGTATTATAATAATAAATCTCCTTTTTGTTAGAGCTTCTTTGAAAGGGCTTCTGTTCTTTGCAACTAAATGATTCCTGACTAAAAAATGGATTATGAAACATTTTGGAGGAGCGCTAATACTTGAGTTGAACCTATAACAAATGAATCGACGGGACTTCCGAGTCTAGATGGAGTAACATGGAACAGATTTATCCTCCTACCTGAAACAATGAAAAAAACAGAAAAATATATGAATTTTCAGACACTGGACAAAGGCTAGTACATGAGAGTAAGTCCGAGAGAAGGGAAACAATGTGAGCTCCTTCCAATAGCTCCCTGCTTAGAGTTTCCAGGGAGCAGAGGGAGAAGGAACCTAGGTGGAGCCCAGCAATAACCCTGAGTTGTGGAAATTGCTAGGATTTGTCTGGTAGAGTACCAGAGAGGAGAAAGTTGCAGAGAGAGAGTGGGGTTGATCTGCAGAGGGTCCCCCTCAAGTCTTTCTAGAGCAATATCACCACATTCTTGTGAGGAATCTACCCCAAGCAGGAAAAGAACTAAAAGGAGCAGAGGGAACAACCCCAGGGGCTCAGACAGTGGCAGGAATAATCTGTGTTTCATTCAGAAAGGGAAAAAATCTCATACCTCACAGGACATCAGGTGGAATAATCATAAGTTACTGCCTCAGTAGTGGAGCAAAATGAGCCCTAGATAAATTCTGCTCTGGTCCCACCTAACCAAGCATAAAAATAAGCACTGAAAGTGTCAAACTACTTCCAAATCGCTCAACAGTGTCTCAGAATAAAACTCAAGAATATTTCTAGAAATACAAAAATATCCAGAACACAAGGTAAAATTCATAATGTCTGGCATCCAATAAAAAAGTATCAGGCATGAAAAGAAACAGGAAAATATGACCTATAATGAGAAGAAAAAGCAGCAATAGAAATAGGCCAAGAAATGACAGATATTAATTAGCAAAGATATCAAGATAGTTATTTTAACTGTAATCCATATGTTAAGGAAAGTAGAAGAATGCTTAAACATGTTAAGCAGAGACATGGACAATATAAAAAGAACACAAGTCAAAATTTTCATCTCATCAGAGAAGAAAAATAAATGTTTGAGATGAAAAATACAATAGTTGAATTAATAGCACATTATAAATGCCAGAATTAAAAATTAATAAACTTGAAGGCACAGCAATAGAAACTGTCCAAAATAAAGCACAAAGAAATGTCTGAAAAAAAAAATGAACATCAGTAACCTATGTGACAACTTTACACAGACTCATATACATGGAATTTGAGTCCCCAAAGTGGAGGATAAGTGCTATACACACTACCAAAAAAAAAAAAAAAAGATAGGAAAATACAGACTTAAAGTAATACACAAGAGCAAGCTATTATAGATTATTGATAGGAGGGAAAAAATGAGAAAAGCTGTACATCTGGACAATTAATTTGACAATAACAGAGAAGGAGCACAAATAGAAGTTGTCGCCTCTAAGAATGAAGCAATAAGGACCCGGACTAGAATGTGACAACAGGAAAAGAGAGAAATGAAAATATTTTAAATGAAGAAATAACAGGAACTAGTGATTAACTGTATACTGGGAAGAAGAATGCAAGACGTTAAAATTTTGAAAAGGACCAATTGAGTTTAAATCCCAGCTTCTCTACTTACTAACTATACGAACTAGGAGAGGTTACTTAATCCCTCTCTGCCTCGATTTCCTCACTAGTAAACTGGAGATAATAATACCTACGTAATAGTACTGTTTTAAGAATTAAATAAGTAAAAACATGTAATAAGTCCTCAATAAACCCTAGCTATTGCAGTTCTAAAACTTTTGGTCTCAGGACTGCTTTTCACTCTTGAAAGTTATGGAGGACCCCAAAGAACTTTGTTTATGTGGGTTATACCAATACTAACCATATTAGAAACCATATTAAAACTGAGAAATACATAAAGTATTGACTTTTTCATTCATTAAAAATAATAGGGCTTCCCTGGTGGCACAGTGGTTGAGAGTTCGCCTGCCGATGCAGGGGACACGGGTTCGTGCCCCGGTCCGGGAAGATCCCACATGCTGCGGAGCAGCTGGGCCCGTGAGCCATGGCCACTGAGCCTGCACATCTGGAGCCTGTGCTCCACAACGGGAGAGGCCGCAGCAGTGAGAGGCCCGTGTACCGCAAAAAATAATAATAAACCTATACACATTAACACGAATAACATTTCATTTTGTTTTCCAAAAGAAAAAAATTAGTGCAAAGACAAATTGCTTTACATTTTTGTAAATCTCTCTTATGTCTGGCTTACTAAGAGAAAGCTGGGTTCTCATATCTGTTTCTCCTCAATCTGTTGCTTATGCTGTTTTGGCTGGGAAAGACAACCAACCAGTCTGTGTTATGTGGAAGCTGATACAAGAAACCTAAGATACCACCTCCTGAGTGGAATGACTAAGTATAAAAAGGGGGAAAGGATAGTACTGGTTCTGTAAATCTTAAAAGAGTACTCAAGAGTGGAATGAGGTATTAAACATCCTAGTCATGTCACAAGAGAAAGAGCCAGAAAAGTGATTTGTTCATTAAATTTATCCCACATGGGTTACAGGAGAACTTCAGAAAGGAGATAGAATCATTAAGAGTTCCCATATAAAATAATATAGATTCACAACTCTACATGAAGAGTATGGAAATGCCTTGGGCCTGAGCTGGGAGTTTGGGAAGTTCTAAGTGTAAGAAACCATTCTCCAAAGGACACAGAGAAAAGGGGAGCAGGGCCAAGTAATGGAATAATGGGGCAGGAGGACCAGAGCAGAAGGAAAACAATATTTTTAATGGGCAAAGGATTTGAATAGATACTTCACCAAAGAAGATATGTCAAGGGCAAATAAGCACATTAAAAGATGTTCAGTACCCTTAGTCCTTAGAAATGAAAACTGAAACAACACTGAGATATCATTATACTCCCACTAGAAAGAACTCGATTTTAAAAAGACTAAACCAGAACCAAATGTTGACGAGAGTATGGAGAAAATGGACCTCCCAAACACTGCTGGAGGTAATGCAAAATGATATAGCTACTTTGGAAAAGAGTTTGGTGGTTTCTTATGAAGTAAACTTATGACCCAGCAATCCCACTCCTAAGTATTTATAAGAGAAATGAAAATATATATTCATACAAAGACGTGTACATGAGTGTTCACAGCATCTTTATTCATAATAGACCAACATGGAAACAACCTCCACATGTCCAGCTCCCAGTGAATGGTATATCCATATAATTGAATATGACTCAGCAATATAAAGGAACACACTACTGATACATGCAACAATGTGGATGAAGACACAAATGACTACATACTGTATGACTGCATTTATACGAAATTCTAGAAAAGGCAAAACTATAGTAATTAGACCAGGGGTTGCTGGAGGTGGGGAGGAAAAAAAACCACTTAGGATACTGCCAAGGTACTCAATGTGTCACTTGACAATCATCCTGGACTTGAGCAGGAAAACAATTCCAAGTAGAGGAAAAAGACCCTTTGACCTTACCAAGTCTGAAATTCCACAATGCAATACTACTTCTGTTTCACCAATATATACTGGTTAGTAGCAGGTGACAGCCACTTCAATTTTAATTTCTATTTGTAATATCATAATAATATTTTCTTTAAATATGTGATTTTTTAAAGGTAGATACTATGTTTCCCCCCTTTACTTTATAAACTATGTTGATTTGTTATAGATTTTCCTATGGGTTTTCTCTGACTGTGCCTTTTTTTTTTTTTTTTTTTGCGGTACGCAGGCCTCTCAATGTTGTGGCCTCCCCTGCTGCGGAGCACAGGCTCCGGACGCGCAGGCTCATAGGCCCAGCCGCTCCGTGGCACGTGGGATCCTCCCGGACCGGGGCACGAACCCGTGTCCCCTGCATTGGCAGGCAGACTCTCAACCACTGTGTCACCAGGGAAGCCCCTCCTATGGGCTTTCTCTGTACATCAATTTCAAGTATCTTTAAAATCAAGTACTACCACGTCAAAGGAAAACAATTAACAACGAAACTAAACAACATTAGAAACAGCAGAGAAGAAAGTTGAGTAAATAGGTCAAGGTCTTTACCTTCATGAGGTGGTTTTGTTTTTTTTTTGTTTTTGGTGCCACAACATATACAAAATTTACCATCTTAATCCTTTCTGAGTATACAATTCAATGGTATGAAGTACATTCACACTGTTGTGTAACCATTACCACCATCCATCTCTAGAACATTTCTTTCCATCATCCCACACTGAAACTCTGCACCCATTAAACAACAAGTCCCCATTTCCCATTTTCCCCCAGCCCCTGGTAACCACTAATCTACTTTCTTTCTCTATGAATCTGACTATTCTAGATACCCCATATAAGTGGAATCATACAATATTTGTCCTTCCACTCTGAGTTTTTTCTACTAATTTTTATTGCATGTCTAGGCAACAAGCACTAAGGACACAAAGACTGGCAGCATACTGCCATACCCTCATGAAACTTACACTCTAAATAGGGAAGCCAGACAAGTCAATATGATAACTGCTCTAACAGAGATACAAGTACAATGACAGCACAAAGGAGCAATCAACTCTGAGTTGACTGAAGTCAAGAGAGCTTCACAATAGAGGTGATATCTCAGGACAGTTTTGAAATATGAAGGATTCACTGAATGGACATGGTCATTCCAGTCATCAAAAACATTCTATGAAGGACAAAATTATGCCAGGCACTCCACACCCAGAACAGCCAGAGTTCCTGCTTTCCTTAAGGTAAAAGCAAATGCAGAGCCATGAAATATGCATCTGGGCAAGGGCCAGCAGTTCAAACTGAAGAGCAAAGTGCTTGGGGAGGAAGATGAGGCTGCAAAGGCACTCAGGTGTCAGATCATGGAAAAGTTTTATGTCATCCAGAGTTTTACTGAATACTGCAGGCCAATTTGACAACTTCAGAGTATATAACAATCAGAGGTGGCTCTTGCTAGTATACATTCCTAGGATAAACCCAAAGGTTTTTATTTCATATGCCTGGGGTGGACCCCAGAAATTTACTTATAATAAGTACACCAGGTGATTCTAAAGCAGTTATACCCATGGACTACTTCTGGGAAAATATCTCTGTAGAATATGGGAAGCTAGTGATAGCTTCAAACAGGAGAATAATGTGAATAGTTTATATGTTTGGGTTTATTAATTTTCTCCCTAACTACAAAGTGCTTTTATTCAAAACATATAAAAAAACACAAAAAAGAAAAACATTACTCAATTCTACCACCTGGAGATAAACAGTTCATACTCTGGTGTTATTTGTTTTTCTCTGTGTTTACAGTATATACATTTTTTTAAGACTTTATTGAATTTGTTACAATATCGCTTCTGTTTCATGTTTTGGTATTTTGGCCACAGGCACTTGGGATCTTAGCTCCCTGACCCGGGATCAAACCCACACCCCCTGCATTGGAAGGCAAAGTCTTAATCACTGGACCGCCAGGGAGGTCCCTACATTATATACATTTTTAAACAGAAGGATCATACTGTACAAACTACTTTTTCTTTTTTTTTGCGGTATGCGGGCCCCCCACTGCCGTGGCCTCTCCCGTTGCGGAGCACAGGCTCCGGACGTGCAGGCTCAGCGGCCATGGCCCACGGGCCCAGCCGCTCTGCGGCATGTGGGATCCTCCCGGACTGGGGCACAAACCCGTGTCCCCTGCATCGGCAGGCGCACTCCCAACCACTGTGCCACCAGGGAAGCCCTGTACAAACTACTTTGAAGCCTATTTTCTTCACTTAGTCATGCAAGTGGACATTTCTCCCTTCTATTCTTTCTTAGTAAGATTTTTGATGACTGTATAGCAGACCATAGGTACCATATAGGTGTAACTATCCCTTATTTTTAAACATTTAGGTTATTAGCTGTTTTTCACCTATTTTCCTGTACCACTGTCAATGTCAACATTTGGATGGTATCTGGGTTTAAGAAAGATCACGTTAGTGACCTTATAAGGACTAGATGTGGAAAAAGGTGAAGTTAGGGGACTTCCCTGGTGGTGCAGTGGTTAAGAATCCACCTGCCAATGCAGGGGACACAGGTTCAATCCCTGGTTCAGGAAGATCTCACATGCTGCGGAGCAACTAAGCCCGTGCGCCACAACTATTGAACCTGCACTCTAGAGCCCGTGAGCCACAACTACTGAGCCCGCATGCTGCAACTAATACTGGAGCCCGTGCACTCTAGGGCCTGTGTGCCACAACCACTGAAGCCCATGCACCTAGAGCCCGTGCTCTGCAACAAGAGAAGCCACCGCAATGAGAAGCCCACGCACATCAATGTAGAAAAGCCCCCGCTCACCACAACTAGAGAAAGCCCGCACACAGCAACACAGACCCAATGCAGCCAAAAAATTAAAATAAGTAAATAAAGGTGAAGTTAAAGGCAAGGTGAGAGGCTATTATGATGGTCCAAGCAAAAATAATGAGTCCTCAATTAAAGTAGTAACAATAGAAATGGACAGAGAATGGATGTGAAAGTCCATAATCTACAATACATGTAAGGGTTTGCCACCTGTTTAAGATAATATACAGAGAATTCTTTTCTTCAATAAATATTTACCAAAGCCCTATAATGTATCAAAGAATAATTATGGAGAAAAAAACGTATTAGGATTTTTAAAAAATCACCATACATGTTTCACTTTTCTTTTCTGTGTGTGTACATATATCAATATGCGTAGGATCAGATTTCCAATTGCATTTAAGTAATTCAGAGTATTCCTTTTTATCGGAGGAAAAACAATTCCGTGTTCCAGTTCTACAACTGCAAAAGTAGAGCCAGAAAATATCACAGTTGTCAGCAAAAGCCTAACCCTCTGTTATTGGGTCTATGGTGGGGCTACAGTGGGAATTTACCATACTAAACAAGAAACTGCCCATGATGAAGTTTACTCCAATTTTTTAAAAGAATCTGTATATACTGGGGCTTTCTGCCAAAAAAGAAAATTCTTCTTGCATTTGGCTCCTTGTCCTTTGATGTGACTATTCTCCAATATCAAATTAGAGATATCCTCATTTCAAAATCTGCCAGCTACTGGGACATGGGTCAAACAAAACACTTTTCCTCTCTGTGAAAAAGTAAAATTTATCAATGACAAGAAATCTTATTATGTAAAGCTGAGATCACACAAAAATGCTTACAATGAACTAGTTCATTCCCCCCAAACAACTTTTGTAAAGATACTAATACCCATTCCACACTATTAAGCTCCAGATTTCAAATGTAAGTGTTTTTTTTATGATTAAACTTTTAGACGCTTGAAGCAGACATATCCAAAGACTCTTTTTTTTTTTTTTTTTTGGGTAAGTCTGACACACCTCAGTGGATGTAAAGGAAAAAATCAGAAGCATCTCTTGCTTTCTTCTAAGATAGTATTCCTTTTTATTCATCTACCTTATAATATAAAAAGAAACTACATAAGTCTCATCTATTACTTTTGATAATTCAAAGCAACTTGATCTACTCAAACAAAATATTTTTTACTCTTTGAAATTTCCAAGCCTTAAATTTGTTTTACTTAAACTAATTGTTTTATTAATTTTTAATGATCTTGAAAAATCTCTCCTTTAAAAGGTATCCCATTTATACCTCCAAACCACTTTCTCAAATAACAGGTTAAAAAAAACAAAACAAAATAATCCTGAATTCTTACTTCTACTGTAACTAATGTCTACGTAATTCTATACAGTCCTAGGAGAGTAAAATAAACATATCTGGGTCTAGCTACTTGGTAATATGTAATATTACTTTCTTATTCCAAATTAAATATGTAAAGTTATAATAACAACTGAAACATAATTCAGAATGAAAATCCAATGAATTTCAAGTGATTAACATAGAAAAATAAGAATATGTTTCAGCATATAAAACTAAAACATACCTTACTTCATAAGTTACTGGAATTATTACATTATATTCTATCTTCACAACAGCAACAATTCTGGACCATATTTAATAGTACACAAATCGAATCAGACTGGTTTTAGTTGGGACAAAAATTACTACAAGTTTATATTTTACTAATAATCTGAAAGATCTCAGGACATGACAAAAAGTATATGCCTCTATAGCATAACTTCACATTCTGACATATCAATACTTAAGGAATGTCAACAACAACTATTATCATGAAGGAAATCTCCCTAAAGATAAATTTCATCATATTGGGGGGGGGCAGGGAAGAGTGGGGAAAAAAACAGAAAAAACCCAGAACAAATTACACAAGAGCTATGAGAGACAGTATCAGAGTTTAGTCCAACCATATTATTAATTACATTAAATGTAAAAAACCTAAACACATCAATTAAAAGACAGAGACTGTCAGACTAGGTAAACAAGTAAGCCCAACTACATACTATCTACAAGAAACCCATTTTAAATATAAAACCAGAAGTAGGTTGAAAGTAAAAGGATGGAAAAAGATATGTTAGGAGACAATTCTCCATGGGTCTGTACTGTGGTAGGTGTCTTTGAATCTACTTCTCAGTACTTGACCTGCAACTATCTCCCAACTGCAATTGGTAGTGAATTAAGTAGAAATTTTTATTTATTAGTAGTGAATAAAGTAGAAAATCAGGAATCTGTCTAATGCCAGCATCTATGAAATTTGTGGCAAGTTAACTTGTTAGCTTGCAAGAACGTAAAAATCTCAGCCCCTTCACAATTCTTGACATGATATACCATGCTAAAAGCTAATTAAAAGAAAGCTGGAGTGGCTATATTAATAACGGACAAGGAAGACTTTCAGAATAAGGAATATTACTAGGGATTAAGAAGCCATTTCACCAAGAAGACATGATAATCCTAAATATGTAAGAACCCAACAAAAGCTTCAAAATACTTTAAGCAAAAACTGATAGAACTGAAAGAGAAACAGGCAAATCCACAAGTTGGAGACTTTAACATTCCTCTCAATGTATGATAGGACAAGCAGATGATAAACATACAGAAAAATTCAACCTTACTAGTGAGAGAAAATATACAAACTCACAATGAGGGAGATCATTTACACCTAAAAGAATTCATTTAAAACTTAAGTTTGACAAATCTAAGTGTTGGTGAAGATGGGGAACATCAGAAACTCTCATACATTGCTGGTGGGCATATAAGTTGATAGAACCACTCTGGAAAACAATTTGGCATTACCCAATAAAATAGAGATGTACACATCATACCACGGCAATTCCACCCCTAGTACAGCCATGATAAATTCTTATACACATGCTCTAGAAGACACGTACAACAGTTTTCATAACAGCATTGTCAGTAACTGGGGATTAAAAAAAAAAAGACCAGGAAACAACTCAGATGTTCACAGATAGGGGAATGAATAAATAAAATTGTGATATACTCATATAACACAATACTATACAGCAGTAAAAAGGAATGAACTACAGCTATATAATTCAACATAGGTGATTCCCTAAAACATAATGTTGGGTTGGGGCAGGGGGAAATCACAGAAGAACAGACACACATAAATAACTCTAAAAAGATAAAACCAAATAATATATTGTTTAGGGATATTTACAAATGAGGTAAAACTATAAAGAAAAACAAGGAAATGATTAACCAAAATTAGATAAGAGAGGAGGAGGCAATCAGAGGCTTCAAAGATATTTGTAATGTTTATTCTGGGTAGTAAACAGATTTTTTTATATTCCTTACCCTATACATATTACAGACATTCTCATATTTATTATATATTTATAATTTAAAATTCTTACTAAGAATAAGTAATAAGTACAGCTTCACTCAGCAAATACTGAAAACAACAAAAAAAAAAGTTAAATAAAATCACCAAATACAAGAACAACACCCCTGTTGTTTCTAGACACTGAGATGCACATGACCCAAAGAGGCCACACTAGATACTGGTTATACTTAGCAAGATATAAAACAACATGCCAGCAAGGCAGTGTCAGGTAGTTATTCTTCAGTAGTCGTCTTCACAGCAATTCAGAGAGTATTCTCTTTGGCCCCCCAGGTGGCAGGTCAGGTAAAAGAGAACACGATCACAAGGACCGGTGTAGTAACTACCCTAGCTTGAAAGTACCGAATAGTAACCACCAACTCCAGTCCTGAAGACATAGATTCCCAGCCTCACAGTAGACTCACTCAACTATAAGAGTTATCACACCCAGGAAAGCCCAAAGCTGTTGCCTCCCACTGGTATTTACAGTTTATTCACAGTCCTCCCAGTCCATATGTACTTTACTAATCATGATTCATTATTACCAAAAGCAAAGGTGCTTGGTTACACAACTGACATTCTATCTCTATCAGGTTTCTAGGTGAATAAAGCTAGAGAGTTAACCCAAGACCAAAACAGTCCAGGGGAAAAAAAGCTATTAATTCTTTACTCACAAGAAGTGAGGAGATTAAATTTAGAATGGCACTAAGCTAAACATCTATTTATATTTCACTGAATCTAAAATGCCAATGATTATAAGACATTTTTTTGTACTACTAAGAAAGAATATGCTTCCAATTAAATATGGTGCGTCACTGATGGTAAGACCCATCCCAATTACTGAGATGTAAAATTGGTGGTGGGGGGGCAGGATAAACATCTTAGAATCTATGAAATATAAAATAACTCTTCCAATTTTTCACTAAAATATTTAAGATATACAGCACTATTCTCTACCTTGGAAATATAATCTGCTCAAACAGAAACCAGTTCCCTACTAAAATCTTTCTAAAATATGTAAGGTTGTATTTTCTCGCTCAATACCAAGGTTATATTTTCTCACTCAATACCTCTCTTTCTTCATCTATTCTAAAAACACAATTCCTAGTATCAACAAAACTGATGGAGCATAGCTCTCTCCATTCTGGATGTTAAATGAGCTTCCCTCACTGATAAAAACCACCAGAAGTCCTAAGGGCCTTTACGACCTGGAGACTTTCATGTAATGCTCTGGAGAAAAGAAAGATAGAAAGACAGACAGACAGACAGAAAGAGAAGACAAAAAAACAGACAGAAAGAAAGATCCTCAGGTTATCCGGGAATAACTCTGCTCCCACATGACAGAGACTGTGCAGTTAGAACAGGGGAAAACTCTTAAACCTCAATCCAGTACAGGCATACTAAATGAATGTTTTCATCTAAGTGGGCTGTGCTCAATTATTAGCTCTGTATATCTGGGAAGGCAAGTCTATCAGTTTATAAGCAAAAATGAAGATAATCAATTGGACTTTCCAAACTCTGCCTGCTTGCAAACATCAGGAGTGGATAAATAGCCTCTTGTTCATAGAAGGATAAACTTGGGACCTATACAAACATTCAGCACATCTTCTTAAAATGCCAAAGAAAAGAATCTGTGATAATTTACATTAGGAAACAGAAAAAATGTAGACAGTATCTCTGCTGTGTTCTCGATAAGACACAAGAAAATACAGTTTCTGTGAAACATCTTTTATAAGGAAAGATGATCAGTTACAAAAGGAAGGAATAGGGCCTTCCCTGGTGGCACAGTGGTTGAGAATCTGCCTGCTAATGCAGGGTACACGGGTTCGAGCCCTGGTCTAGGAGGATCCCACATGCCGTGGAGCAACTGGGCCCGTGAGCCACAACTACTGAGCCTGCATGTCTGGAGCCTGTGCTCTGCAACAAGAGAGGCTGCGATAGTGAGAGGCCCGCGCACCGCGATGAAGAGGGGCCCCGCTTGCCACAACTAGAGAAAGCCCTCGCACAGAAACTAAGACCCAACACAGCAAAAATAAATAAAATAATTTAATAAACTCCTACCCCCAACATATTCTTAAAAAAAAAAAAAGGAAGGAATAAAAACACAATACAGATACACAGACTAAGATATAAATGGCACTCTAAGAGATAAGGAAAAGGAAAGAAATATAAACAACAAAATTAAAATCCATACTGGAGACGAGAAAGAATAGAATCTGTATTACAGGAAAATAGTAATGTAAGAAGATGAAAACAAAAAGGATCACCAAGAACGTGAAAGCACAAAGTTAAAAATAAGAGGGAAGGCAGGTATAAAAAAGAAATGTAAACCAATCCACAAATAACAGGTATTTCATTAATTTAAAAACAAAATACCATAACAAATGGAATGAAAGCAATAATCAAAGGCATAATAGAAGAACTATCCCAAAATAAAAAACACCAGGGCTTCCCTGGTGGCGCAGTGGTTGAGAGTCTGCCTGCCGATGCAGGGGACACGGGTTTCTGCCCCGGTCCGGGAGGATCCCACATGCCACAGAGCGGCTGGGCCCGTGAGCCATGGCTGCTGGGCCTGCGCGTCCGGAGCCTGTGCCCGCAACGGAAGAGGCCACAACAGTGAGAGGCCCGCGTACTACAAAAAAAAAAAACACACAAAAAAAAACACCAGCATGTCTACATCAAAAGGACTTTCTTATCTCAGTCAAAATTCAAAGACACCAGAATAATATTTAGAGAATTTTAAAGGAAAAGCCTGGGACACAAGAATACCATTTTGAGCCATGCTCGCATTAACATGTACACACAAAAAAAGCCATTTTCAGATATTCAAGGATTCAGAAAAGTAAACCACCTGGATATCTCCTGAAAAATAGTACATGGAAATGTATTTGAGGCAACCAAAAAAAAAAAAAAAAATTAACCCTGGAACTCAAGAATGGGTATAAATGGTGTGGTATACATAGATGAGTGGTGGTGCTCCATACAAAATTAATACATAGAGGTGAGTCTAAATTGTTCTACTGAAATTTAACACATAAGCTAAATATTTTTTTAAAGAGAAGATATACCGTTTAAAACATTCAACATTTATAAGTTAAAGACTCAGAAGCTGACAGTATAAAAATTAAAATAAGCTAAATTCCTTGTATTACATAAAAGAAAATGTTTCTTATTTGTTCCCAAATTTTATCATTAAAACTACATTTCTGTATATATGCTTTTAAAAATTACTGTATCATGCTTAATAAAGCACATTAAAGAGTTTATGCTGCAAAAAACAGAAAGCAAAGAGTAAAACAGAATTATTTAAAAGTATAAAATTATAGGAGTAAAAATCAAATACATCAATTACAGCAAATTTTTATAGTTTAAAACCTCTACTGGAAAGATCCTCAGATGGGGTTAAAAAAAATGAAATGACTTAAGAAGAATTAAAAATAGTGACAGGCAATTATACAACATGTAAATAGTCAAACTAAAAGGAAATAGGTAATAATTTTGATGTGGAACAAGAAACAGGACTCAAGAAGAAAATTAAAAGGTCTCGTTAGACTGATTAAAAAAAGATATCTAGGGCTTCCCTGGTGGCGCAGTGGTTGAGAGTCCGCCTGCCGATGCAGGGGACATGGGTTCGTGCCCCAGTCTGGGAAGATCCCACATGCCGCGGAGCGGCTGGGCCCGTGAGCCATGGCCGCTGAGCCTATGCGTCCAGAGCCTGTGCTCCGTGATGGGAGAGGCCACAACAGTGAGAGGCCCTCATACTGCAAAAAAAAAAAAAAAAAAAAAATCTACAGTGCTACTCAAATGCAGTCTATGACAAAGTTGTTTGTTATAGGTTTGCAACAAGCAAGTATCAAACTAGAAACTCTTACAGAAATTTGACAGGAATTCTATACCTATTTAATAATATAATAATAAAAAAAGGGAGCTTGTTGGGTTTTCTTTCTCATTTCATTTTTCTAGTAATTCACTTTTTTTTTTAAAGAAGTGGATTTTAATTTATTTATTATTTATTTATGGCTGCGTTGGGTCTTCGTTGCTGCGCGCGGGCTTTCTCTAGTTGTGGCGAGCGGGGGCTACTCTTCATTGTGGTGTGTGGGCTTCTCAATGTGGTGGCTTCTCTTGTTGCGGAGCACAGGCTCTAGGCATGCGGGCTTCAGTAGTTGTGGCACATGGGCTCAGCAGTTGTGGCTTGCGGGCTCTAAAGCACAGGCTCATTAGTTGTGGTGCACGGGCTTACGTGCCCCGCAGCATGTGGGATCCTCCGGGACCAGGGATCAAACCCCTGTCCCCTGCACTGGCAGGCAGATTCTTAACCACTGCACCACCAGGAAGTCCCTAGTAATTCATTTTTAATGTATTTTAAAGAGGTATCAGAAAAAATTGATTCTTCACCACAATTAGTTTGAAAAGTACTGCTATAAAAGACCTATCAGGGCTTCCCTGGTGGCGCAGTGGTTAAGAGTCCACCTGCCAATGCAGGGGACATGGGTTCGTGCCCCGGTCCGGGAAGATCCCACATGCCGCAGAGAGGCTGGGCCCGTGAACCATGGCCGCTGAGCCTGCGCATCCGGAGCCTATGCTCCGCAACGGGAGAGACCACAGCAGTGAGAGGCCCGCATACGGCAAAAAAAAAAAGACCTATCAGTTATAAAGCTTTATGTGCCAATAACACAACATCAAAATATACAAAAGTTAAAACAATTAGAGATGCAAAGCAAAAGTGAAAAACAAAATAAAGTGGGAAAGTCTCATTCCATGACAGAATAGATTAAAAATAAGTAGAGAATGAAAACAAATGATGAAAAAAAAAAAGAAAACAAATTATGAAATGTCACATTTCCTTCAGGAAGTCATCTATTATAAGATGTACCATCAGTTTAATACTAGCTTTTCAGGAGAAAAAATTACTGTGTTAAATGTACACATTGTGAGATGTATTACAACCTCAGAAATATTAGAATTTTTTTAAAAGAATCAATCAAGGAAATAATAGTATGTCAACAATTTGGTAACAAATAAATAGAAAAATTTAATTGTCGATGAAACATTTATAAAGATACTGATGATATAACAGACCCTAAAGAATACCTTGACAACTCTGAAAAATTAAAAACCATGTAAAGCATGGCAAAAAAGGGTTTTCTACTATTCCTCACTATGAATCACTTAAGGATTCCTGTCTGGTTTTGCTTTTTTTGATGCTGCTGGGTAAAATGATTATGAAGAAAGGGTTTGCCAACTTTAAAAACTTTTGAGAACTACATTAAATGACTTAAAACATGCTAATCTCTTTAGCCTTGCAGTTTTCTATTCCACTTTTATATAGAACTCAAAGTATTTCATAATGTCAGATGCTGCATATATCATAGATGCCTCTGCTATCCTCTTCCTACCTCGTTACAATCTTATTAAAAATGTAGGATATTATCTGGGTAATGGGTAGCATTATTGCTTTCTCAAAAAAGGTCACAGTCTGTTTGTCTTTCTTCTTTGTGGCCCACTGGAAAAACAACAGCCAAATGTAGCCACACTAATATAGCTATATGGTTGATTAGGTAAAGGCTGGCTAAAGAGATAAAGGGTTATACGAGAGCACTGCTTGAAACACTACCACTATATATATGTGTGTATACTGTACACATTACACACAAACACATACACACAATGCACACTGAACTAGATAACACTCAAAGCAACATTATTAACAATTTATTTTAAGTAACAGAAATGTATTTTCCGCCTATGCTCTACAGTCAATCATCTAAAAATTACCCTCCAAAGGATGATCCTACTTCTTGGACTGGTCTGTCAAAAGGAGTGGTCTCATGATAGTACCAAACTTAGAAGAGAAAAAAGTATATCAAAGATAGGATCCTTTTGAAACTTTTCATTTTAAGTCAGGGTTTTGAAAGGTAAGTTCTCTAAATAAGTGTTCTTCCATTCCCAAAGCTAATACTTAAGCCTAACCTCAACTAAATGTGTTCTAAAAGTGTCATTTAAGATACAAACTTCGTTATAAAATGAAAAAAAATTATTTAAATAAAATGTATTTACCATAAGAATAAAACTAGAAAAAATATTTGCAACTCAATTCCCAGATATAGACCAATTTTCCTAATATATGAAGAGCTCCCTGGAATCAGTAAGCAAAAGACCAAGACTCACAACAGAAAAGTGGGTAAAAGATAAACGAGTGGTATCCTGAAAAAGAAATACAAATGGCTCTCAAGTATCTGGAAGGACATCCAATCTCACTCATAATAAAAGAATGCAAATTAAAACTACACTGAGATCTATAATTTTTATCTATTAGATTGGTAAAGATCAAAACATTTGAGACCATAACCTTGGTGAAAATATGGAAGAAGTCTCATTACTGCTGGTGGGAGTACAGATTGAAACAACCTCTGTATTATATAGTTCTTCTTACTGGAAGAAATCCTTGTAAGACATTTAAAAAATGTAGTACATAAGATATGTTCAGGCTGGTGTGAGATGTTGGTCATTTTAAAAAATTTGTTAGTAATTGTCTGCTTTTACAGAATACTGTTCATATAATGAAGCAGACAGGTGGACAAGTGTAAGAAACTTTGATGATGAACACAGTAGTATTGCTCCATCTGCTCCTCACCTCATGATGGCCTACTGTGCACTTAGTGGGTGATCAATTAAATCTGCTGGGTGAATAGGACCAGGAATGATGCTGAAGGATGATGAGAATGGAATAAAACAACTGAGAACAAGAAATTAACTTAATTTATCTGAATTGGTAAATAAACTGCTTAAACACTATACTTTTTCAAGAGTAGCGCATTGTGTACACTGATAAATGTTTTCTGAAAAATGAGTCGGCCAGCAACAGAGGTATAGCAGATTGTTGCAGTAATGGCCCCCTAATGAGTCACACACTTTTAGGAAATTCCTCCCACACAGACTCAGGGCTTGGCCATGTGATTTGCTTTGGCCCATCAGACAAAATATATGGGGCTTGCCTTCACTTGCTGCTCCTACAAATCCTACTACTGCCTCCACATGAAGGCTAGCCTTCTGGAGACACATGGCTCTCCGCCACCCCAGCACCAATATCCAGACATAGGAGTGAAGCCATTCTAGGCCAACTGGCTTCCAGACGACCTCTCAGCTGATTGCAGCCGCATAAGCAAGCCCAGCCAGAAGCAGGAGCAGAAATGCTGAACTGAGCCCTTGCCAGAATCATGGGTTAACAAATGGCTATTGTTTTTTGGGTTTTTTTTTTTTTTTTGCGGTACGCGGGCCTCTCACTGCTGCGGCCTCTCCCGCTGCGGAGCACAGGCTCCGGATGCGCAGGCCCAGCGGCCACAGCCCACGGGCCCAGCCGCTCCGCGGCATGTGGGATCTTCCCGGACCAGGGCACGAACCCGCGTCCCCTGCATCGGCAGGCGGACCCTCAACCACTGCGCCACCAGGGAAGCCCATGGCTATTGTTTTATACACTAAGTTTTGGGGCAGGTTTGCTAAACAAAAATTGATACAAGTGGGGAGGTGAATAGGATTAGTGGCCAAGGAAAATTTTTGTTTTGCCTGTTTCTGCTTTTTTAAATTTCACAATGAGAGTATATTCATATATTATTTAACTTATAAAAATATTTTATATCAGATTGATATTATAGTAAAGCCCTACCATCACCTTATAAACACATACACATAAAAACAAAATAATTCAGTTCAAATGGGAACATGAATCTGAGAGGAAACATTAATATTGCTCAGGAAAAAAAGGGTCAGTACAGAGTAGCAGGGTATATTTATTACAAAAAACATTAATGAATAAGAATACATTCATGGTCACTGTCATGTCTCAGTAATGGCTATTATCAGATTCTGGAAGTGTTAGGAAACATACGTCTCAGATTCTGCTTCTCTGCTTCTTCTGTTTAGGCAGGTAATGGCCTAATACATGTTCCCTCATTTTAATTCTCACATGCTATGAGGTAAACATATGCTGAATAACTTCAGGCAAAAGTTAATTAATCAAAAAAAAAAAAAAAAGTTAATTAATCTCTTCATGCCTCATTTCCTCAACTGTAAAACGGAGATAGTAGTAACTATTTTATAGAGTCGTGAAAATTAAAACACTTAGAATAAGGCACACAGTAAGGGCTCAATAAATGGTCTATAACCTCTGTTAGTAAAATGATGTAACCTTAAAGTCTTTTGACTAACTTGGCTTCTATTTTATAACCACTAAGCAACATCAACCAAAGTGTGATTCATCAAAATTAATTTGAAAATATTTCTAATAACTTCATGAAAAAAAAACAGAAGACAATGCTATTAAAAAACAAAACAAAAGAAAACCTGGAAATATATGTAGAAAAAATATGGTGAAGAAAACTGAAACTCTAGGCAATAATGAATTCATTTGGTCCACATTCCACAATACTAAATGGGTTTAAAAACCAAAGGCTTCAATTTTTGTGTGTGTGTTACTAATTCACAAAAGACAAAAAAAGAAGAGAGCGATAGTTCCCACGGTCACCTTTACTATGATCTCTGGCGCGCACACACTTCCAACTCATTCTACCATTATTTTAAAAAAAGAAGGCACTACTAATGGTTTTGGAAAATAAGGCTCTTTCACAAGAAATACACTTAACCTAAACGGCAGTATTGGAAAACTGTACTTGCTCCTTGATCAATGGCTGAACACTGCCCTTTTTCAAGGCAAGATCAGACTTGGATAGTTTTCTCTCTCTCTCTCTCTATATATATATATACACACACACACACACATATACATACATATATGTATGTATATGTATACACACACACACACACACACACACACACATCAACAGTTTAAAAAGAAAAATCAGGCCTGGGTAGGGTACTTATAAAACATAGCCAATTTTTTAAAAGTGTTTTAAACCAGTAACTACCTAGACTTAAGACATATGAGTCAGTGACCAACTGTAAAGAGCCTTACACCACAATGTCCAGGTATTTTAGTTTGTCCTATTCTGAGGAATGAATAAATGCTACAAAAATTCCATTTTTCACTTCAATTCAACTCAAACATTTTAAAGAGTGCTTGGTATATAGCAGTAATGTGGCAGATTCTGGAGTTAGAAGGGTTAGAAAGAAAGTAACAGTTACGTTACTATATATGCCAGATATGTGCTGCTTACCATGTTTAATCATAATAATCCAGTGAGGTAGAAATTATTAAAACTCACTTTACAGAGGAGGAAATTAAGGCTCACAGAAATAAAATAACTTATCCAGGGTTTCTTAGCAGCAGAAGGCAGTGTGGAGGATCCTGGGGTAGGGGTGAGGGGCAGGAGGCACACGAGGGTAGTGCCATATGACTATTCCTACAGACAAACACAACGCTCAGTGTAGTCAGTCCTTTATCAGCCACGTGAAAAGAGGCTAGGACTGTGGAAGACCAAAGAGGTAATCTTTTGGGAATGGGCAAAGGAGTCACAGAAGGCTTTAAAGTGGTTAATATTTGAGTTGTTACTTTAAGGATGAGTAGATTTATCAACTTCAATGCCAAGGTTCACCCCCACCTCCCCTCATCCCCAATATATTAACCAAAATAAATTACTTACTTGAAATTGAGAAAAACAATTTTGAGAGAAATCTTCCTCAGATATATTATTCCATAGTTTTAAAACAAATAATATGATGACAGTTTAATTTTTAGGTTGCTTTTATGTGGCTTGTCTTGGTTTTTATTCTGAAATGAAATTTAGATTAGTCATTTTCTTGTTCTGAGAAACTAGGAGTATGCCAACATGTTTTAACTTCACATTTTTTCACATATCAACATGTATTCTTACTTACAAACTCTTTCATTTCACCATCTCAAACAAAACCTAATTTAATGTATAAATTACTTTGAAGTATAAATATATATGCAAAATAAGATATTTCTTTTAATCCTTGTTATACTTCCTTGGTAGTTGTAATAAATAGAAGAAAAATAGAAAACTCTTGTTAAACTGTTATATACTACACAAGCATTTTTGAGGTAACATGCTTTCTTTTATTCTTTGAATCATATATATAGTAAATGCTCTCTTAACCCAAAGAAAATTAAATAACTGTCCCCAAGGAAATTGACCTCAAAATCTTAGTACTTCCCACAGCTATCATCTAAAAAGAAAACAGAATTGGACCAAAAAAACCCTAAGTTTTCAGAAGACAATTACTGCCCTTTTTCCTCCAAATTCACTTTGCTAGGCATATATTCAATTTCTGCTGCAGAAAACAGTCCAGTTTGCCAATACTAATTAAGCAACAAAATATTTTTCACTTAAAAAAATGAAATACTTAAAAATCTACCGAGAACTGGAAGAAACACAGAAGATCATCTGGAAAACTTAGAAGAAATGGCAAAAAAATAAACAAAAAAACAAAAAAACGCCACCCAACCACACACCAAAAGGTTACATAGCTGTCACTAAGAGGGTTTTACTTATAATTTGTTTTGGTCTCAAAATGCATCTACTTTATGTCTAGACAGTGAAGTGTTTTTCTTTAAATTGCCTAAGACACCTACTCCTGCCTTATCTGTATCTTATCTGGAAACTATAAGTTAACACAATTTTACCCAAAGTTTAGTGTACCTTAACTCCCATTATTTATTTCCTCTCTTATTTAGCATCACTGTGGTGTTAAAATGGCAGCCAGGTACCAAAGTGACATATACCATCCCATATCCCATATCTTAATAAGTTTCTAAGTATTTCTCTGAAATATCTAAGGCTAATGGCAACATTCTTTGAAGCCTATTTAACCCCAACCTACTTAATTGAACAAATTCTAATCCAATCAAAAGCAAGACCAGAAAAAGTTTAATTACAGCACCAGAGGAACTTGAAAGGTCTCCTGATTCATTCCCCTTTTCTTTGGAAAACTATATACATACAATTCTAGTATCAATTTTTGTTTATATCTGTCCTAAATTCCTCTTGTTATAGTCTAACCTTTATATTATTCTTTAAAAGGAGATAGCTACAGTCATCACAAAACAAATCCTACTATATAACCTAGTCTACAGGAAGAGTCTAAGCACTATCGGACACAGCAGGCCCTCAAAGATTTCTAAACTGTGTACGTGCATTTTTTTTCCTCTAAACGTCTGTATGTTCGTCTTTTAATTATAACCAATGCCTTTCCAATTTTCCCTCAGGTCTGGGGAGCCAGTGTGAGGCAGTAAGGGCCGAGTCAAGATCCCCAGTTTTCAGACCCAGCCCCATACCAACCAACTGTAAAGTGAAGAAATCCCTGAGCTTATCTATCTAGATATCAGTTTTCTTTAAATAAAATGAGAGAATTTCACCAGAACAGTGTTTTCCAACCCCTTTCACACTGTAAATAATATTTGTTCAGCACACTGGCCAACAAGAGGGCATTTGGAGGCATCGACATGGTGCTTGATGAAAAAAATTCATCATATTTTCTTTATATAATTATGGAAGAAATTTTTTAATTTAAATAAAATTTGTAACAATATGAATGAATTTCAAATCCAACCTTTTTCAAATCAGGAGCAATATTTCAAAATAACGATGATTTATTTTTTCAGAACATACATGCACTATTAGGCAGTCACCTTGCAACAAGCTAAATGGCACATCAAACAGCTAAGAGAATCCAATACAGGCAAAATTCAGGCGTAGAGCTAGGCCCCCCAGTGCAACATCCCTGCTACCCAGTCCTCTCATCATCAGTGGCTGCACCTTGCACTGGATGACACTCTCCTCAGCACCCAGAATACAAACTCCAATGACAGCTCCACGATCCTTTCTTGACAAGAGGCGGCTGCATACTCTGGCTGGCTGAAGTAGATTCCAAGTAGTAAAGCACCTTCTTTAATGTACTTAAAGTATCAAACAAAGCAATACCTGCTAGTTATGCTCATCATGCTCTCTGCTTACAGGAACCCCACACCCTACCTTCAGACCCCACTCCACTAGCGCCCAGAGCCACATAACATCAACTGGAAGCTCTGAATTAGAAGACCTCAAATTAAACAGTAAAATTAAAACCTAAAATTAAACAGTGCTGCAGTAATCATTTGACAACTATTTAGGACTACTATGCCCTTTTATTTTTGTTCTTCCTTACCAATTCTTGCAAGCACAACATAACCTAAAAAAATTAACTCTGAACAGGTATCCCATGCACATGGCAAAAAACATCCCAAAGTTACCAAACAGTAAACTATAAAAAAATTAGACTCCCACCTTTGTCCTCTAGGCCACCAGTTACCCTCACTGGAGGCAACCACTGTTACAAAACTCTCATGTATCCTTCCAGATATATGTGTACAATATATATACTTATAAATATATATTTATATTTTTATTTACATATATTTATTTATATTTATATATTTTATACATACATATATATTTTTTAAGCCACACAAATGGCAGCATACCACACATGGAGTCTTGCATCTTGCTTTTTTTCCTCTTAATATATCAGACGTGGCACCACAGCAGTACACATAGTGTTGCCTCATTATTTTAAGGACTGCCTAGTATTCCATTGAATAGTTATGCCATAATAATACTTAACTACTCCCCTACTGGTTTATGTTTAGGTTGTTTCCAACCTTTTGCAATGACAAACAATGCTGCCACAAATATTCTTATATGCTCATTTGACACATATATAATATCTTTTAGAGGATAAAATCCTTGAATGAAGTTGCTAGATCAAAATATACATGAAAAAGTAAAAAAGAACTTAAAAAAAAAAAGGGAATTCCCTGGCGATCCAGTGGTTAGGACTCTGGGCTTTCACTGCCAGGGGCCCGGGTTCAATCCTTAGTAGGGTAAGTTCCCACAAGCTGCGCGACACGGCCAAAAAAAAAAAAAAAAACCACCACTAAAATATACGTGCATTTTTAAATTCTGAAAATGATTTACAAATTGCTTTCCATAGAAAATGAACATTTTATACTCCCACCAGCAATATATGAGAATGCCCATTTCCCCTTCCTCTCACCCTCCCCAAGTTATACTATGTAATCAATCTTTCCTAATTAGATAGGTGATAAATGGTATGCTGTAGCTTTAATTTACATCTTCATTATAATAAAATTGCACATCTTTTCATATGAATTCTCTTTGCTCACTTTTTCTACTGGATTGTTTTCTAGGAGCTCTTTGTATATTAAGCGGAAATTAGTCCTTTGTGAAAAGTGTACAAATAATTTTTACTAGTCTACTCTTCTTTTAACTTTATGATTTTTGTCATTATACAGAATTTTATTTTTATGGTGTAAAATTCAGCAATCTGGCTTCAGTTCTGTTTCATACTTTGAAAGGCCTTCACCATTCCTAGATTAAATTAAAATAATTATCCTACGTTTTTTGTTTGTTTTCACATTTAAATCTTCTCACTTATCTGGAAGCCAACACTTTATTAAAGAATTCTTTCCGGGACTTCCCTGGTGGCGCAGTGGTTGAGAGTCCACCTGCCGGTGCAGGGGACACGGGTTCATGCCCCGGTCCGGGAAGATCCCACATGCCGCGGAGCGGCTGGGCCCGTGAGCCATGGCCGCTGAGCCTGCGCGTCCGGAGCCTGTGCTCCGCAGCGGGAGAGGCCACAACAGTGAGAGGCCCGCGTACCGCAAAAAAAAAAAAAAAAAAAAAAAAAAGAATTCTTTCCACTACTGACAGGAAAGGTAGCATCCATTATCATACACTAAGTTCTTACATATATTAGAGTCTCTGCTCTGTTTCATTGCTGTCATGTGCCAAAGCCATCCTACTCTGCAAAACATTTTAAAATTAAAATCAGTTTACATATAAATGAGTATGATAAAACTAGAAATTACTGGTTTTCTTTAATATAAGAATCATTTTGCAGTTCCTAAACTGAATTTATATAATCAAGTTTAACACTATCATCATGCAATCATGCATTTTAGTTGATACTTATTTGGGAGCCCAGTATCAACCTCAAGTCTTTTTCCCATATTTCTGACAGCTTTTCCTTAATTTTGTATAGTTTCTTTTTCCAAATTATAAAATCAATACATGTTCTCTGAAGAAAATCTGAAAAATACAAAATACACCTCCCAGTGATAACCAACCTTTATATTCTGGTGCATTTTTTCTGCATAAATGACTATTTTGCAAACTGATTTTTTTCATATAATATACTGATAGCATTTTCCCATATTATTATATATTATATTATAATCATGAAAACATGACTTTAATGACATAAATTCTACTAAATGAATATGCCCAATTTATGTAACCATTTCTCAGTTGTTGAACATTTGGGGCTGTTCCCTGTTATGCCTATCATCTATTGATTAATTCTTGCAACAAATGCTTGAGTTTCAAGCACTGTGGTCAGCACTGTCTGTATAATGGTGAGCAAAAATGAACACATTACCAGCATTTATGGAGATTACTGGGAAAAACAATCTCCAATGTATATAAAAATTACAACTATAGCAAGTGCTATGAAGGAGAGTTTATGGAACTTTGAGAGTCTATGGAAGGCTTCCCTGAGGAATGACAAATCGGAGTTTAGGTGAAGGAAAAGGAAAAACGTTCTAGGCAGAGGGAACAGCAGGTACAAAGGCCTCATTGAGGGAGGAGCATGGCAAGAATAAGGGACTGAAATAAGGTCAATATGGCTGGAACATAAAGAGCAAGGCAAGAAGGACATGGCTCAAGCCATGACTGGATAGAGAGGTAGGGACCAGACTGTGCAAGACCTTGTAAGACATGTAGATGCCACCACATAAGACATGTAGCTTTGTCCTTATCCTAAATGCAATGGAAAGCTACTGAAGCATACCAAGTAGTATGGTGATATAATCAGGTTTGCATTTTGAAAAGATCCCTGATTACAGGGTAGAAAACAGATTAGAAGGGAACAGAATAGATTGGGGTAGGCCAAGATTAGGAGGCTGTTTATTGTAAATGCATCCAAAAATGCTAGTAGTTTAGACTAGGGTGGTGATGGATAATGAAAGAAGTAGATGGATTCAAAAGATAATCAGATTTTGCCAAAAGATTTACATTCATAGATTAAAATCCCTAAAACTGGAATTACTGGGTCAAAAAACAACATTTCAAGGATTCTGATATGCATTGCCAAGCTGCCCAGCCAAGAGCAGTTTTCTCTACATTTGTGAATTACCTTGTATCTGTTCCTCTATCAGAATTTTAATATTCTTTTGAAATTGCTTTAAAATGACTTAATCCATACTTCCTTCATGAAGCCTTCCCTGACTCCCCTTTTTGCCTGCTAGGTGGTCAATGAACATGTCCTCCTTTGAGTCCTCACTTTGTCTTACACACATTTCTTTTATATTCCAATTAAACTATGTTTGACTTATGTTTACATGTCTATCATCCCTCCTACACTGTGAGCTTCTGGAGGGTAAAAGTTGTTCATAACGACGGCACTTAAAACATAGCTCAATATATATGCATTAGGTTCTCATTAAGTGTTCACTGAATAAACTGAATCACGTACTACAACATTCCACTGTGTCCACAGATTTAAGAGGACTCCTGCTTAATAAGCTTCTGATTAACTGATGGTTATTTTAAGTCAAACACAATACAGAAAACTAATAAAATTTGCAACTCAAGCTTCAAATACCTACTAAATAAACTGACTAATTTTGTTTGTGGTAAATCACTAAATCTCAGTAGTGCTCCTGAAAAATCTTTCTAATATTTATATCAAATAGGCATTATGTGATGTTAAAATATTTTTAAATGGTTTAAAAAAAAAGCCTATGAACAAGACTTTTTTTAGAGAAATTATTCGTAATCTGAGTTGTTGATAAATGCTTTAGCTTTCAAAATTGTACTCATCTCAAATTTATTTAATAATCCACCAAGATACCCAAAAAGTGAGATTATGCAACTACATAACTTTATACAGCATTTCAGAATTATCAATTTCTTATGTTGAATAACCTGATTTCATAGTATCTAGAACAATCTACTAAAATTTTCACTAGCTGGAGGAAGACTTAGAGGGGGGGAGATGGCAGAGTTCCTTACAGTAATCTTAAAGTCAAGCAGCTCCCTCTATAGTCTGTTTGTCCTACTTTGTTTAATTACTTGCTATGTGAACATCTCACTCACACTCTTCTATTTACTCCTACTCTGCATCTCAGCAGGGAAGCTTTTTGAAAGGATAATTCTGTTTAAATTGATGTTGAGAAAACTGAGAAAGCTGTCTAAGCTCAACATGAAATGAGTTACATCAGGCAACTAATAAGCAAGAGTTAGTATGTGGTAACTGGGCAGCTTCCCAGATCCACCTGAGTCAGGTCCTTACAATAAAGCCTTAGGATTTTATTTGAAGTGAATTCCCAGAGCACTCATACCCATATTCAAATCTAAGTGAAAAAACGCTGTCCTGTACTTTAGTTATTTATAACCTTGCTTCCCACCACTAAAACAAGTTACCAAAAAATTGTTATATTGCTAAATACATTGTATGTCAAAACAATATTCAAGACATTTTTAAATGAGTGAAAGAAAAGCAGAAGA
The DNA here is from genome assembly GCF_059928025.1 of Delphinapterus leucas. NCBI lineage: Eukaryota > Metazoa > Chordata > Mammalia > Artiodactyla > Monodontidae > Delphinapterus > Delphinapterus leucas. The sequence goes on from NC_143140.1 coordinate 48,849,350, forward strand.
GGTTTTTGGTTTTTTAAAAATAATTCCATCACTTATATATAGAAAATTTAATTGATTCTCTCAGGAACCAATATCCTCAACCACCAAAGGATTAAATCAGTTAGGATTTATCATTCAAATTTGAATGTACCACTTTTTAAAATACCTTTTCAAATTTCACCAACTTAAGATATGAGAGCTCTTAAACCTAAGACAATTTATTTCTTAAATTACTCAAATATGCCCTCAAAACACAGGACAATCAGAAGTCAACTGGACTGTTTTCTAAAGCAGAAAAATACTTTTCATGCAATAATAGGAAAACTGAACTAGTAAAAATGTAATAAACTAATCAGTTCAAAATTTATAATATAAATCTGAAATGGTCATTTTATTTGGGAGAAAATTTCTTCTGCTGTTATTTTTCACAACTTCATTTGAAAAGCAAACTCAGTTTAAAAACATATTTTCTCCAAACCAAGGTAAAGAATTGAGGACTTCCAAAATTTCCTATGTATGAAAGACTTAAGTTTATGACACTCTAACATAGATTTATCATGTGTTACAATTTTTCATTAATTTTACTAACTAGTAGATATATATAGTTTGTGCTTTCAAACAAATCTGTCTTCATTAAAAATTCTAGCATTCAGACTTTTACTAAGCCAAATTGACTTTTTTATATTAATTATTTTCAAAATTTATTTTACTAGGTGGACTGGACTACTTTTCTATGGGGAGAGAATTCAGAAGCAGATAATTGTACAGTTTTTATTTATGTTCAATTAATATTAATTTTACTGGGAGTTTCTGACATGCTAAAAATGCTGGCTTGATTCTTAAAGCTGTAAACTCTAAATGTATGCCAGTGATGTCAAAATTTTTCACCTTTTGAGGAAACAAAAATTTATGTTTGTGAACTATATTTATAGCAAACTCAATTCAATTATCCTTAACAACTTGAAGTTTGGATTTCTCTGTATCAGGTTTTATATCTTTCAATGTATGTACAAAAAGGTCTAACTTTTATATTGATTTACATTATACATTTCAAAGTGATTTTTTAATCCAGTTTTTTTTAAGGGGTGGGAGGGGGAGATGCTGGTAATCTATTGTAAGATGTCCAAGAGGAAGAAACACGTATTTCTTTTTATAGACTAGTTCACATTTCTATTTTTTTTATATTGAGAAACACAAAAGTACACCATACTCTTTATTTTTTAAAGAATATTTTTTCACATAATAAAATTCCTCCTAGCTCACTCTGAAATTCACTTTTTTTCCACAAACAAAACTTTCCTATAAAACAGAGCTTGCAAATCACTCAGGGATACATATTTAATGACTTGTGCAGAGAAAAAAAAAAACTATGTGTAGAAAAGTAACCCAAACCATACAAACTGTAATACACAGCAATGCCACAGTATATCCTATTAGCATGTCCCTTTAAATTTTCAAAATCTGGCTGAACAGAGCTATATCAACATCCCTATCTTATTCCTTCTCTGCACCTGAAGTGAAAAAAAAAAACAACAGTATATTACACTGAAATTCCAATTAGAAACAAAGACAGCACCACTATATTTAAAAGGGCAGAAAATCTATCCTTCAGAACTCTTTATTGCCTCTGTTCTCCAGCCTCCAAAGTTTCAGGTGTTACACTTTCAACAAATTGTTAACTGCACCCAAATGCCCCATCTTAAAAAGTCCATATCATCAAAATCTTTTTCACTGTTTTAAAAAGCAGCATTCTATCAAATCTCACTAACAACACTGAAATTTTTAACGAAGAGAATTCACATTAAAAGATAACTGCTTAGAATGAGTGCTTGTGTTTGGGAAAGTGCTATTATCTTGATAGCCCACAGGAAAACTGACTGCAGTAATAAGATGAATGGTGATTAGGGCAAGGAGCATCAAGTGGCAAACGCTATCTAAAATCCCAAAGGGCAGTACATAGCTAGAGCATCTCTTTCTAGGAGGCAGCTCCATTACTTCACAAAGGCAGTTCAAAGCATGTAGAAAAACAAAACAATTAAAAACCTTGTAAATTTGGCCACTATCCTACTTACATTATCATAAATCCCCAAGAGCTTTTGAGAACGTAGCTTGTCTCCCCACCCCACTGGTTCTTCAAAATTGTTTTTGTCTTAGATGTACGTGTATTTAAAATGCAATGCTACACCCCAGCACAGGGGCATTTTTTTTTTAATGTTTGCGTTGCTGGACTTAGATGTGGCTCCTATGAAATTCACGCTATTAAGTGGGATGTTGTACGTTGGGCAACATAAACACGCATTTCCTACTTCCGTGGATACACATTTCCCTGAAAGCAATGCACCTGGGGACGCAGCCCTGTCCGCCAGACTCTGAGGCTTTACTTTAAACTCTAAGGAGTTATACGACCTGCACTCACAGCAGAACCACATGGTCACTTCAACAAGAAAGATTATCTGGCCCCAGGCACCATTCTTCAGCCCACAGCATCTCCAGAAGGGGCAGAGGAGAGCGCTGGTGAGAAGAGGCGACGAGGAGCGACTGACAACAGAGCTGACACTTCCCCACTCCTCTGAAAGCCATTTCCAGCAAGGGGAACTTGGGAGACGCAGAGGGTGTCCGCGGTCCCACCAGCGACCGACCTCAGAGCGGGGCCGGCGCACCCGTTCACGGAGGACATGGCGCGGCCACCTGACCCATCCTCCGGGGCGAGAGTGGTGCCCGCTCCGCCTGCCCGCGACCCCGAGTGCGGACCCGGCTCCCGACCGCCGCACGCAGTGTAAACACTCGGCGCCCGCCGCCTCCCCGCCTGAGGTGGCATGCGGGGGGCGGCGCGCAACGCCCGCGCAGACCCCCATTTTTGCGCCTCTCGTCAGGCTCGGGAGGAAAGGCGAGGAGGGCCAAGGGGAGGGAAGACGCGGCAGCGGTCTGCGGAGAGGGCCGGCGGCGTGCGCGCGAGTGCGCGGCGGGGAGGGCTGCCCGGGCGTCCGCCGCTCCCGCCCGCTTACCTGCCGGGGTCGCTCCGAAGACTCGCACCACCGGCACCTTCTTGACAGGGGCCTGGGTGAGGGAGGATTGGCAGATATCCAGCCCCTGCAGTGGGTTGGCCATGTAGTAGTCGGCAGTCACTATCCTCACTGAAAACATGTTCGCCGCCGCCGCCACTACCTCCTCTTCACTAGAGACCTGGCAGCGGCAGCAGCAGCGGCGGCTCCTTCCGCAGCGGCGGCCCCACAGCCGCGGTGGCGGCGGCGCCCCCTCCTCTCCGCGGTTCGGTCCCCTCCCCTCACACTCAGACACGGCGAACAGCGGCGGCGGGCGGGGCGGTGTGGGCACTGCTGCCGCCGCCTCCTCAGGAGCACCCGGCGAGGGGCGACAGGAAGGAAGCCCTCACGCTTTCGTCGGTGCTGGTGCTGCTGCTGCCGCCACTGCCGCCGCCGCCGGGAATCACACGGGCTCCTCCGTCCCAGGCTGCAGCTCTTGTTGCCATGATGATGATGTCACGGACGCAACCACTGGGGGAGGGAAGAAGGGGGGTTGTGTGTGCGGCGAAGAGAGGGCTGTGAGTAGTTGGGGGAGGGGAAGCGGCGGGAAAGGGAGGGAACCGGGAGGGCGCCCCAGCGGGACATCCAGGCGGGGGCCGAGTAGATGTTTTCTCCCCCGCCCCCGGGCACGCAGCGAGAGCTGAGGCTGCCGGAAAGCTCGGCCAGCACAGGGCGCGGGGAATCGATGACTCGGCTGGTGGGCACGGCTACCTGGGTGAGGGGCAGCGGAGGGACGGGGCGGCGGAGCGCCGATGTCATGGATGGGCTCGGAGGGCCAGGCGGGAGGGGGGCGCCAGTGTTCAGGGCCGTTTCGGTGGCTAGGCGGGATTGGCCGGAGCCGCGGTGATCGCGCTCGCCTCGCCGACCGCCATTTCACATCCTGCAGAGTAGGCGGGGGCAGCCGCGGAAACGGCTTTTTACAAGGTAAGAAAACCCGCCCGCGGGGAGGCGAGGCGCAGCCCTCCTGCCGCTGCAGCCTCGCGGGAGGGCGGGCGGCGGACGCAGCCGGCCCTTCTCAGGTAACGCAGCGGCCTCGCGCGTGGCCCAGGGGCGGTGCGAGGGGCGGGGGCGCGCGAGCGCGGGCTTCGGCCTATAAAAGAGCCGCCCAGGCGTTCGTTCCCCCACATGCGGCGCGAGCCACCGCGCCCCCTCTTCAGCTGCTGTTCTTCAGTGTCTGCGCCCGGCCGCTTAATGAGTTTTATTCACGCTCAGCTCTGCTTAGGTTTGCCAGGGCTTGGCAGATGCAGTGCACAGGGATTTCCCACCGCGGTGTCTTTCTCCCGCCCCCTTTCTCACGTCTCGCCCTAGTACGTCCTTCCTTGGTTTCCTCCTAGGACCTGTGGGTCCCGGGCGCGCGCCTGGACATGTAAGGACTTGTCAGTTCCCAGTGACCTCCCTCCTCCCCTTCCTCCCCTCCCTTCCCCGCAGAACGTAGGATTAAGAGCCTTTCGGCGAAATTTTCGGCCGAAGAAAAAGGCCCAAGAAAGTCACCACGTCACATGTGGACTCCCAGTGTTATTCATTAACAGTTTGTGTAAGGTTTTACTATCCTAAGGCATAAAAGCAAAAGGAGGTGGGGGAGGACCGTTAGACAAAACAACTTTATCCAAAAGCGGGGGGAGGGAGAAATAGGGGTGCAGTTGTGAAACGGAGAGCAAAAAAAGGGTAGTAACAGATGCAGCTGGCTTGGCCATTATATTGGAACCGTTAGGTTTTTGTCTGACTTGGTCACTAATATTGGGCGTGACCTTGGACAAATAATTTGGTTTCTTCGGGCCTCAGTTTCCTCATCCGTGCAACGAGAGTTTCACTTAAAAATCCATTAGGGTTTCTTCCCATCAAAAAGATTGAAGCAGTAGAAGGCAGAAACCGTGGTTTCAAGTTTGAAATATGCCACAGAATTAGGACTTTTGACAGTCGTTTTCAATCTACTCAAATTAGAGATCATTCTTTCACACGTGTATTATACAGGTGTTATTTTAATGGTTAGTAGTATTTGAAGTGGTGTGAGAGATCCTCGTTTGGAACCATTGTGGTTCTTAAAGTAGGAAAATCAAAAGGCCCAGAGGGACAGATCACTGGTAAGCTGTCTATAAATCCCATAACATATAATGCTAATAAGAGTTTATGTTCCGAGGGATTCGAGACTGATTACCACAGCAAATTAGCTTGCAGTTTTCAACCTGAGAGCATGATTGTAAACATAGGTGGCAAGATTTCTACTAATATACAGGACCTTACTTAATATTTTAAGAGGCAAAATCTAAGTTGATTTTAGTTTTAGAAAGGTATAGAAGTGACTTAAAAATAAGACTACCATACTAAATGCATTTTCTGGTAAAATATTTTGTACAAGCTGAATATCAGATGCACAGTACCAGTGATTCTCACAGTATTTCATGGCACTAGTGTGTTCTTTAATATTTTGGCACTTACTAAATCACATTTTTGGGGTATGGGGCCTGGACCACCCACCACTCATGATTCTTAAGTAATATAAAATCGAGCATCCCTGTACTATATTGTAAAGTACATCCATAATATTTAAATTATATTATTCCTAACTAGAAAAAGGTAAAAGTATGAGATTCACAGATTAGCTATTTCTAGAAAAGGGTTTCTTTCCTCCTACCTCTTGAATCAACTCATTTACTTCAAGAAAAGGCAGTTGCAACCATCATTCAAATCCTTCTAGAACTCCAAGGAAAGAATGTTCACTCTTGAAGAAAAACATTTGCAGCATGAAATTAAGATATTGTGTCCATTGCATGTAATAAAATTTAACTTAATGTTCAAATTGAAAACCTGACAGTACTCCCCTAATTAATCATTATCAAATGTGTTTTATAATTATATTCTCCTGAGGTAAGAAAGAGCTCTGGAATTTTGAGTCAGAGAATGAAAAATTAAACCATCAGTTACTAGGTAAATGAGTTTGGAAAGATAACTATTTTGGGTTTTTTTTTTTCTCATCTATGAAATGGATAGTAATTCCTGTTTTAACTTTTCAGGGATGTTGTAAGGCTTAATCAAATGAGATAATGTATGTGAAAGTATCATAATAAACTTTGACATCCAGAAATTTAACTCATCTGAAAACAGTAAAATCATTTGGAACTGTTATCTACATACAATATGAGAAATGCCGAAATTGAACTCTATACTTAACAAACTTAAAGCATCTGTTTTTGTTATTGCTGTTAATGTTGAGTGACTATTTGCCAGGTGATTTGAGATATAGCGAGAAACAAAACAGACATGGTTCCTGCCCTTAGAGAGTTTATAGTCCAGCATCATAGAAATATATTTCAGTCATATCAAGTGACATTTTATTATCTCTTCTAGTTCATTAACCTATACTCATCATGTCATGCCTTTAGTAAGACCTGCTCAGCCTTCTGTACCAATACTGTTCAATGTCTGTTAGCAATTTATAATCTAGAACAAGGCAATGGATACCATAATTTTTTCGCAGATATTATAAGATGGCTTATTCAACACTTATCCAGCCCCCCTTCTAGCTTGCTTTTCTGTACTTTAGAAGCTAGAAAATTAAAAAATACTAGAGTACTGGCATGGATGAGTGGTGTGCTAGTAAATCATTAACAATGGCTGGAGGAGGGGAAAGAACCTGATTTGTAGCATTGACCCATTTTCATGGTGTGAATACTCCCAAGCTACCAAAGGGACTTCACTGAACGGGGAGTTAGTTGGAGAAGATGCTAATAATTATATGTTGGCTTCAGCGTTTCACTACATGTAACCTAGTTTCCAGCAATCAGATGCACCCATTCAAGACGTTGATCTGAAAATGAGCAACGTGATGCCTCAGTTGCACTCAGGGAGATGGGATTTTCTGGCAAACACCGTGGTGGAGGTGTCTGGTTCTTCTGGGTAGCTGGGGAGGAGTTCTGGCATCCATTTTGAGAGTCATAGGTGCTGACTGGCAAGTGGTGCTAGGATGGCTTTCTGCTAGAATAGCGGATGTGATGTGGGATGAGTGTTCTTCCCGGTTTGGTTTTTCCTGGATGTTGTTTCTAGCCATGTATTATCCAAGCCTGGTTCTCTGGTTCTCTCAGAGATCTATGAGCTAAATACCATCCTTTAATCCCTTTCTGCTTAAACTAGCTCAGTCACAGTCAGCTACACAATTTGTTGAGCCCAGAGCAAAATGAAAAATGTAAGGCCCCTGTTCAAAAAGCAGGGAACAAGTGCCATTATATGTACTAAGATACAAAGCTTTTTCTTTCTTCCGTCATCTCTCCCTCAGCCTGTCATGCTGTTTTTTAATTTGCTTTTTAATGTCATTCTAAGAAAAATTAGAATTTTAAATTATTAGAATGAATTTTACCATTTCTCATTATATTGTGCAGTGCCATTTATAAATGCAAATATAAGAGCATTTAACTCGTACATGAAATCACCAAAACGACACAATTCATATTTCGTAGCTTGTACATGCCACGAGGATGTATTTTTTGCTTACCAGAACAGTGTAAATGCAGCACAAAACTAACTCAGCTGTTTTTCTTTCCCTTCTTGATATGCACATATCCTACCAACCTGAGTAAGGAAGGACTGAAGGGAAAGGAACTATGGGTTGCCCTGCCTTTCCCCTTCCTTCTATGTCATCATTTTCAGTGTAAATGGTCATACAGGGAAGTAACACACACAAGTAAGGCTACGATAGAATTCTTTGGTCACTTGTATTTCTTAGGATGCCATTACCTTCTTTCTGCACCTGAAGCAAGTTCTGGTTGAAATGGAAAGCATCGTCTCTTGGAACTGTCAGCGCCTCCACTAAATCAGTCATAGATATAACATGTTTGCCTTGTAGTCACTTTGTAACTCCCAGAGCTCCTGTATGCTTAGGTTCACCAGCATCCTGTGCTTGTGAGGCATTATGCAGACTGTATGCAAACTGGGTAGTAAGCAAGAAGACAAACAGATTGCCTCCTCTGCTTGCAGGTATGATCCATTGTACCACTTCTTTTATAAAACAGACATTCAAACATAAAAGTATTAAGATTTTCAGAATGGTAACTGCAGACCATTAAAGCAAGCAGAGGGCCCTGTATGACTGCACAGTTTGCATGCCATGAAGTTGACCCTGAGCTCAGTGTTTCTCAAGGGGGCTTCTCCTGATATTTTGGATGAAACAATTCTTTATTGTGCAGGATATTTAACATCCCTGGCCCCTGGGCACTACATGCCACTGTGATAAAAATACCCTCATACATTTCTAAGTGCCCCCCAAAGAGGAGTTACTTCTCTCTACTGAACTCCTTTAGTGGACTCCACTGTCTGCAGCTAGAAACCATGATCATTGCAGATCCTGGAAAGGTCATGTGCAATTTTTGCTATGGATTCTCAAGCAGAGCAAAATACAGAGTTGAGTTAAAAAGATTTCAAAATTCTCATACCTGGGAGAGCAGAATTATGGTGACCTTTTTTCCATTGTCAGAAAAATAATACCACCTACCTTGGTGATGAAACAAACATTTGGGATGAAAGTTTAAAGGGGATCAGTGGGTTTTAGGTGTCACATGCATATAAATGGTAGTTGATCTTTTCTAAGGTAAATTTTTACCCAATCCTTCATACAGTGTCTGACCTCTATGAAACCATGATGGTAAAGAAACTCATTTCCTCCCAGAAGGGATTTGGAAGACCTAATTAAGTATGGCAAACTCTGGAGGCAATTGCCATCAGCTCTCCTCACTCTCAAAAGACTTCATGCAGGTTTCCCCCAATTTATTCATAGCAGCTGTCTGGGTATAAGGTAGACACATAAATATGTATTGCCTGAATGATAAAATATTTTTTGACTAAAAAAATGGGGTTTTATGTCTCTTTTTAAAAGAAACTAAAGGAAAGTCAAATTAATCATTGTGGTGAGAGCTGAATTTCTCTCTGTTCTTATCTTTTTAACCAATTAATCTACTCAGTTACAGGGAGAAGCAACACTTTGAAAAAACAACTCTCAACTCTTCCACTTCCATAAATTAGCAGTAATAGTTTTAAGGGAGAGACCATTGAGCCTATAAATTAAAGATGATGTTTGAGAAACAAAAAAGAAGCTTTCAGAATAGAGTAATATTAGAATTGGTGATTGAGCTTTCCAGGACCCTCATTTAAATTACATGTCCAGAACTGATATTGGGGCATTTCTGATGGATCATGACTAGGCAGGAAGAAACCAAACACACATAGAGTAAGATTAGATTAAGTTCTCAGTTTAAATAATCAGGATTCAAAATCTCAGAAGCAGTGTGTCTGTAGAGCAGCATATCTCAGGCTGGTTTTCCCTGGCCCCAAAGTCCCCACTGCACTTACATATTCACAGCTTAAATCACATTCCAGGAAAACGTCCACTAATAATTTTTGTTATTGACAGTGAGCTCCCCTGGGTTTTGATCCTAATTTTACATCCCTCCAGGGACCAGGAAAGACTATTTACTGTCAGATGTGTAGGTCACAGACCAGCACTTACATTTCCTTATTTTCTCAATAAAATGTAATTTTCCAATCTTAAAGGTTTGAAATGCATAGGAAAGAAATTATGGAAAACCATAAAGAAAATATAGGACACTCAATCCCACCCAAAGGCAGTCATGATTAACATTTTAGCCCCTTTTTTCCTAGAAAATTTTTCTATAAGTATATTACACAGTGGAAATAATCCCCTGGTTTTTTTCACTTTACATTGTAGCAGAAACATTTCTCATGCAAATTAGAATTTTTCGTATAAATTATTCTAAGGGATACATAATATGCTGTGCCATGGACACACAACAGTTTTCCATTTTCCTACTGTCGGCCAATAACAGAATGTTTCAAATTTTACACTGTTATAAATATCCCACCGATTAGCTCCATTTTGGATCCTACTCTTAACTTTGAAGGAATTTACTTTATTGTTCATTATTTGACAAGAACATCAGTTTCAAGTACATGCCATGTTCTTTCTCTCCAAAGAAGAGAGAACTGTATGTGATATTCTTTCTGCCTGTTTTGCTCTTCCTCTCTCCACCTCTTTTTGCACAGTTAGTTCATTCTTTAAATTTCAGGTCGGGACTTTCCTGGTGGTCCAGTGGTAAAGAATCCGCCTTCCAATGCAGGGAACGTGGGTTTGATCCCTGGTTGGGGAACTAAGATCTCACATGCCTCGGGGAAACTAAGCCCATGCACCACAACTACTGAGCCCACGCACCTCAACTAGAGAGCCCACGTGCTGAAACTACAGAGCCCACACGCTCTGGAGCCCGGGTGCCACAACTAGAGGGAAGCCCATGCGCTGCAGCAGAAAGATCCCACATGCCGCAATGAAGAAAGATCCCACATGCCACAAAGGCCCGATGCAGCCAAAAATAAAATAATTATTTATTTATTTTTTTTTTTTTTAAAAAGAGAGATCTTTAAAAAGTAAAAAATAAATTTCAGGTCAAAGGTCACTTCCTCAGGGAAGCCTTCCCAAGCTATATATTTGATTATGGTTCTCTGTTACACACTCGAATTGTACTGTGTTTCTTTTTCTCCAGAGCACTTACCTGTGGTTGCAATAATCCATTCATTTGTGTTTTATTTGATTAATTTCTGTACCCGCCTTGGACTAGAATACTGCAATCATTATCTGGATAAGCAGTGATTATAATGCTTCTCGAAACACAGGCCAGTTAATGTGATCTCATTCATATCACTGACAAGATGGGTTAAAGCTTGAGGCTGAAATACAATTAGTCCAAAAATACTTACGTACCAGGTATTATGCTAGGTGCTGGGAATATAGAAGTGAGAATGACAGGCATGATTTCAGCCTTCATGCTAATAGTCTAGTGCAGGTTTTGGCAAATTTCCTGTAAAGGGACAGATAAATTGTAGGCTTATCAGGCCATACGGTCTCTCTCCCAACTACTCAACTTTGCCATTGAAACACAAAAGCAATCATCAACAATACATATAGGAAAGAGTGTCTGGGTTCCAATAAAACTTTATTTAAAAAACAGGCGGGGGGACTGGGTTTGATCCACGGACTATTGTTTACTGACCCTTGGTCTAGTGGACAAGACAGCCATTAAACAGATCATTTGAGATGACAAATACTTCAAAAGAAAAGGACAGGGTGACATAAAGTCACATGGCAGAGCTGTCCAACTTAGCCTAGAGAGAAGAATAAAGACTTTCTTGAAGAATATGACTTTAAGCGAATATTTAAATAAAGAGGAAGAGGAGTTACCCGGATAAAAGTAAGGGCAACAGGCTTGATGAAGACCTAAAGCATGGAAAGAGCGAGAATAGAAATAAATTCATTCTTAAACTTAGCGATTGACGGAGAGGGAGATGAAATTGTGTAAGGATAGAGTACAGAGTGAAAAGACAAACTAAGAGTGTTGAAAAAATTTCAGAACCTAGTACTTCCCTAGAGAAAGAGATGCCAGCAGGAAATACTCAGAAGGAATGATCAGTGAGGTGTAGCAGTAGTAGCAGGACGTTTAAGACCTTCCATCTTGTGACCTAAATGGGAAGGAAATCCAAAAAAGAGGGGATATATGTATATGTACAGCTGATTCACTTTGCTGTGCAGTAGAAACTAACACAACATTGTAAAGCAATTATACTCCAATAAAAATTTATAAATAAATAAATAAAAGAATAGTTTGTATAAAAAAAAAAGACCTTCCATCTTGTATGTTGGATATGTAAGTTGGGAGATATCAGCCTAAAGACTGGGAACCTCAGAGAACTGGTACACTTTCTGAAGGACTAGATAGGTACATAGATAGATAAATGATATAAAAGAATAGACCTGAGGACTGAGAAAGTGTGAGTGGTAGGGTAGAAAAATGAAGAGGTAGTGAAGGAATCAGAAATAATAGATAGGAACACATCACTGATATATAGTAGGTGCTCAATAATTTTTTGATAAGTGAATGGAAGGATAACAATATAATGTAAAATCAAAGAACCCAAGAGGGAAAGGGTTTCAATAACAGGTTGACCTATAGTTTTGCATGCTTAGAAGAGCTATTGCTCAAGGCTGGTTTCCTTGACTATCTGAGGAAGGTTGCGGGTAAGGACTCAGTTACTTTTGATGCCCTAGTGCAGGATAAGCCTGACCTCCAATTCCTTCCTCTAAGGATAGCTGACCTGGCTCTTTTCTTCCCTGAAGATTTCAATGAGTAGGAATAGGGACCTTCCTGTGTCAGTACATGTTCAAAATAAAAATATAAAATTAGAATAGGAGCAAGATTTTTCATAGATTGCCATGACACAAGCTCAACTGTTTTCTCTTGGTCATTTATATTAAACATGTACTTTATTACTTAATTCTAAACACTTTGTATTGCTGTTTTAACTTTTTATTAACTTCTTGTTGATATCTATAAAGTCCTGTGTTAGATGCTGTGAGTGATTCAAAAAAATGTAAGACATAGCTCTGGGCTAAAGTATTATATAACTGACAAGTAAATTGTAAGTTTCTTGACATTAGGAATCATATTTGACATTTCCTATTTTTCCTTGTACAGTATCAGACTTATAGTTGGTACTGCAGAAATAATTTTCCCCTACCCTCTGCCTTGCACCATTTGGTGACCAAATGGTGTCCATAATATAGCCACTTCTGTATGACTTGGACAAAACATGATGCTTTCTGAAGAAGACAATATTCTGAAGGCATCTGTAACAGTAATTTCAGCTTGTTGAAGGTTGGGGCTCTTTGTGTAAAGGTCAGCCTGTCAGTAAATAGCATGCCACCCTGTTCTTTCAAGATTTTAAGAAACCTTTGTATGTGTGTTTTTATACCTAAAGAAAAAAAAAAAAAAAGGGTAGTGGGAAACTGTACCCAGTGGTCTCACCAGATGTTTTCAAACCAGAACTAGGGCAACTGAGTTGTAATTTGTTTTTAAACAATTTATTTTCACAAATTTATGAGAGTAGGGAGCTGAGATTTTTCTTGCCTGAATTAGCAGGTAATTTCATTTTCCATTCGACTTTAGCAGAGAAGACCTCTCCTTAAGATGAAAATGTGAAGCAGAGGTTCTTGCCAAATCTAAAAAGTAGAGCAAAGATTAGTCTTAAGAAAACTCATAGATAAGGGGGAAGGATACCTTTTTCGAATACCCAGTCCCCTGTACTAAGCATATTCAGAGGCTTGCAAGACTTAATTTATTAATGACTATGACACGTGGCTTACGTCCTTCTCTTTACCTGCGTTCCTCCCGTCATCCTGAGTGAATTCATCACCCAAGTAGAGAGCTCACCCAGCACCAGCCTCAGAGTTCCTTGACGTGATCTTCACCCACTCGCTTCTATTGCCACATCCTGGATTTGTCATACACCCAATCTGTTTCACCTCTAACCTCATAAATGCAGACTTGACTTTGTCTGGCCAGAACTTTCATCCTAGCTCTGTCACTCAGTTACTCCCAGTACAGCCATTCTCAGTTCCCTAACATCTCATTTCCAGTACTCTTCCTCACTCTGCTGCAGCCTCTCACCCTTCTCAGGTTTCTCTGACTTGGGACCTCCAGTCCATAGACTTCTCTTCTTATTCCCTATCAGCCTTCTCCTGCCTTCACTTCTTTCATCCCCTGCTGCGTTCTATTTTAAATTACCACTCTCTTGCCAGGAACCACATCTCCTTTGCCCTGTTGCCCTGATATCACTTACCTGACAAAACAACAGCTCTAACTGGGTATCTGCTCCCAGATTGCTGAGTGCACCCAGACAGAAAAAATAACTGCTATGCAGATTGGCATTTAACACTGTAAATTCAGGACCACCAACCTCAGCTAGATTATTCTTTATCTATACTGTTGGGAAGAGAAGGTTATCCTTATAATGTATTAGTCTCTACCATCTGAATCTCATACTTAATAAGCCAAGGTATAGTGTTATAAATTCTTTGTATACCAAAAATTAGTATTAGGCTGGATCATTTCAATTATTACCCTCTCTGACTCTCTAACTTGGCTTTTGTACTTACTTTCCTGTTTTACTTTATGGTTTTGGGTCTAGTCCATCCAATAAGGTAAATTTCTAATGTTTTTAAAATTAATATTTGATCAGTCAAAAAGAACATGTCTTAAACATTATGGAATGAAATGATAACGGAAGGGGAATCATTCCTACACGTAATTACCCTTTTTAGAGGCCTTTGTGAATCCAAGTTGTCTCTAGTTGTTGTCACTCAGGACAGGGGTCTTAGGCTCAGCTCACTTAAGTCATTTCATTCTTGCCTTTCCCAGCTTCCCCTTTCCATCATTTCTGATCCCACAAATTTCTAAAAACACACCCTTTTTTTCCCCCAAAAGTAGCAGGGAAAGCAGTGCTATGTGTATGGGGAACAGGGCTAGGTATGTTTGTATGTATAGTTCATTTATTGCATGGCAGCGTAGCATACTGGTTAAGAGTTCAGGCTCTCCGGCCCAATTTCCCTAGTAACCTGCTCTGTGATTTTGGGCAAATTACTTTCTGTACCTCAGTTTTCCCATCTGTAATACACAGATAATAACACTAGTTCCTACCTCACAGTGTGATTGTGAGGATTAAATTACATATTTTAAATGAGTTAATATCTTAGAACTGGTAAGCACTCAGTAACTGTAAGCTATTATTCATAATTTAGAATAAATTATTATTAATAATAATAATTACAGCTTCTCTATTTCCTAAAATACACTTATTAAGAAGAGAATAATGATGAAAGCTAGTAGCTGTTAAAAGTCCATTGATTGGATGTAAAAAGTAGAGTTTTAGAATCGCAAAGGACCCAAGAAATTATTTAGACCATTGGTTCTTAGGCAGTAATATGCATTAGAATCACTTATGAAATATTATAAAGTCACAGTTACCCAGGCCCTCCCTTCTCACATCAACCAAGTCAGAAATATCCACAGGCAGTTCCAAAGCATCTTCCTTGCAAGAACCACTGAACTAATTCAAGTCTTTAGATTTTATTATGAGGAAATTGAGACTTAGAATAAATAACTTGCCTAAGACCCCAAGTGTAAGTGGGACCCAGGTAACGTAGCTCCTTGGTAAGTGATCTTCCTGCTCTTCTATGTTGCTTGCCAAATATTAAATTTTAAAGAAATTAATATGGGAGTTTATCCTTCTCTCAGTAATATCAGGAAGAATAACATAGGTTTTAAAAGTATACTTCATTCAGCATTTAATTCAAAATAAAACTTATTTTACAATAAAAATAAATGCAGATGACTTTTGTAGAGGACTTCATGCAAAGGACTTTTGCATATTTACAGTAGGATTTAAAGTGAATTTCGCTGTGCTTTTCATGTGGACGTTTGTTTTTGCCACAATGCTTGCTGCTAATTAGTACAAGGAAACACTGTGCGTTTTTGCTCCTCACGCCAACCTCACAGATTGACAGGCAAACAAAACAAATGGTTTATAGGGCAAGGTAGGTTGTAGGAATTAAATTCTTCAGAGCTCTCAATAATAAAATATGCATTTCTTATAATTAGGATTTTTTTAATTTACATTAAATTTTTTTAAACCTTTGTGAAATATTCTTGGAATTTTCCAGTCCATGAACAGTCAATGTAGGAAAATCAATGGTTATTAGGTATAGTTTTCTTATTGTAGCTTTACTGATTGGTAGATTAAAAGTCTAAAAACTATAGCAAAAATTTTTTTCTGAATTTTTCTATTTGGTATTGAGTACTATGATACTATATCTCTTAAAATGTTTTTCTTTATCCATAATATAAAGGAATCAAAAAATACATTAGAACTCGGATGTGAACTTGTGCAAAGTTGTGAAATAAATTGAGATGACAGGGCAGAAGCAAGAAAATGGAGCTCAAATTAAATCTACCCCTCAACGCAGGCCTGTTTATATTTTACTATGTTTGCTATCATAAATTTATTTCCATGTATGTGTTTCTTTGCTAGAAATGATAAATAGCTGCCAGCCCAACTTCTGATTCTTAGGCAACTCCATTGTACCAACAAACCACTCATTTTGATTTGGTAAGTGCGATGAAGTCCACTATCCCAGATCCCCATCAACCTGTTTTAAACTGTTGTTGCTTCTACTGCGTCTTTGCCTGATTCCATACCCTTTGCTCTACATTTCATCTCAGGTTTGACCTTTGGATCTTTTTACTTGATGCATGTGTCTGGCCTTCTGACATTTGACTACAACCTGATCATCTTTGGTTTAGACTCACCTTCTAGTTACAAGCTACCAAGATTTATACCCCCTGATTCCAGCAGTTCAGAAATTCCCGGCACAGCCATTGGCTGCTATCTAAAGGGGATCAACTTCAAACACTAGCCCTATATTATAAACATTTTTTCATTTGTTCAACAGATTGTACTCATCACTACTATGTGTAAGGCACTAGAGTAATTTCTGGGAAATACAGAAAATTAATTAGTAATAGAAAGCTTAATGCTCTTAAAATCTGGTAAAACAAATAATACAAGTATATAATGATAGTTTAAGATAGTATGTGTTGAACTCTTATGAAGTATTTATAGAAACAAAACATTAATTTTAAAAATCTTCAAATAGAAAATCCTTAAGCTGGAATTAAGGGGTATGGGGTACAAGAAGACATGACCAAAAGAACCTGGGATGTGATTCATGGATTAAAAAAGATTAGGAAGGGCTTCCCTGGTGGCGCAGTGGTTGAGAGTCCGCCTGCCGATGCAGGGGACACGGGTTCGTGCCCCGGTCCGGGAAGATCCCTCATGCCGCAGAGCGGCTGGGCCCGTGAGCCATGGCCACTGAGCCTGCGCGTCTGGAGCCTGTGCTCCGCAATGGGAGAGGCCACAGCAATGAGAGGCCCGCGTACCGCAAAAAAAAAAGATTAGGAACACTGACAGGTGTTTAACTAGACTTTGGAGGTAGGGTAGGATAGACATATACAACAAACACATTGCAAAAAGTGGAACCAAATCAACAAGAGCAGAAAAGGTTAAAGAAATTTTATTCGTCTAGACTGGTTGACAGTATATGTAAGGAGTGGAAGAAAGCCTAGAAAAGTTGGTTGGAACCAGATTATGGAAGGGTTTGAATACTGAGGAGTTTAGAGTTGGCACGTATGTTTTGGGGAGTCAGAAAGTTTTGAGCAGGAAATGATGATTGGCTTGATTTAGCAGTGCTATACAGGAAGGATTTGGTAGTGAGGAGACAGGCAGGTAGAGACTGCAAACCAGGGAATCAGGAGGCTAATACAGACAGTAATCTAAAGTAAGGAGGGCCTGGAGACGATTTCTTTTTTTTTTTTTTTTTTTGGTGGTACGCGGGCCTCTCACTGTTGCGGCCCCTCCTGTTGCGGAGCACAGGCTCCGGTCGCGCAGGCTCAGCGGCCATGGCTCACGGGCCCAGCCGCTCCTCGGCATGTGGGATCCTCCCGGACCGAGGCACGAACCCGTATCCTGCATCGGTAGGCGGACTCTCAACCACTGCGCCACCAGGGAAGCACTGGAGATGACTTCTTAAGTGCCTGTTATGAGCTGGTGCTGGTGATACAATGAGGACTGGGTCCTTTTGATGAGGAAGTTTTTAGTCTAGCGAGATACTGATCTCTTAAAGGCTCCTAGAGGGGTCTCTATGCAAAACTTTGGGACCACTTCTGATCGTTTCCTGGTTACTAGGTTAATTAGATCGATCTTCATTTTATAATAGGATGTATTCTCTACCTTCTAAAACTACTTTTCCGTTTTATCAGTCTGCTAAGGCAAAAGTGTCCCAACCACTTGTACATATTACTTAAAACAAGACAGGAACACGACACCATACAAGGCAAAGCAGAAAATGACACGTTTTAAAGAGATAACTGAAGATGATGAGGAGAATGAATTGGAGGTTAGATTAGGGACAAGAAAACCAGTTAAGAGGTTGTTGTAGTAATCTACCTGCTTGATTATGAGGGTCTGAACTAAGACAGTATGAAAGAAGAGTCCTTAGTGGCTACTTCCACCATAATCCTTTCTATCACTGCCCTGGTACAACTTGGGGGTGGGTAAAGGACTCTCACTTGGAATTGATCTTGAACAGAGGGACTCAAGAACACAAGAAACACTTGTTTACTTCTGCAGACTTAGAGGTAAGGCTCCTACTGTCAAGCAGTCTCTTTTCCTGTTCCTTTCTTATTTGGAACATGGTTTACCAGCCTTCACATTGATTCTGTGAACTCCCTGATAAATTCTTGTTTTGCTTTATTTAGCCCACGTTGGTTCCTAGGGCTTACAATAAAAAACCTCTAATTGACACTGTATGTGATTTTTGAGGCACCTGTGGATAACCAGGTGGAGACTGTTAGAAATATGAAACTAGAATAGTGGTTCTCAGAGTGATGCATCAGCATTACCTAAGAACTTGTAAGAAATGTAAGTTCTCAGGCCCCGCCCCAGACTAACTGAATATGAAACTTGAGGAGTGGGGCCCGAGCAATCTGAATATCAGTAAGCCCTCTGGGTGATTCTAATGCAAACTACAGTTTGAGAACCAATTGAACTAGAGCTTAGAAGGGAGATTGGGGGTGGAGATAAAGATGTGTGAGTCAAATGAATGACAGTTGCTGTTAGGGGGAATGAATAACCTCCCAGAAGAGTGGAAGAGAAGATAAGCCCCTGAAGTACATGAAATAATCGAAGAAATTGAGACTAGTGCCATACAATCAAGGAAGGGGAAATTTAACAGAGGTGTCAGGTGCTATACAGAGGCCAAGGTGGATGAGAGAGCCAAGCGATAGGACTGACCATTAGAGGTTTTTGGTGTCAATTAAGAGAGAATTGGTACAGATAATGAAAATAAGTGGTGAGAGAACAAAGGCAAGAAAAAAACAAAGGATACTTTTTTGCAGTAGGTTGGGAGTGCAAGAAAGAAAGTTGAGGTAGATGTCTCAGTTTTTACTGCATAATAAACACTCTAAAACACAATGGCTTAAGACAGTAATTATTATTATAGCTCAAGTGTCTGAAGGTTGGCTGATCTCAGCTGGGCTTGCTCATATATCTGAAAGCCTAATGTGGGTTTTCCTCTGGGCTGGGTTCTGTTTCACATATCTGTCATCCTCCTGGGACTCTTTGGCTTGCCTTTCTCATGGAGATGGAAGAAGAGTTTGGTTTTGGGTTTTTTTCACTGCAGCATTTTTTTAATTGGAGTATAGTTGGTGTACAATATTATATGTAAGTTACAGGTGAACAATATAGTGATTCACATTTTTTAAAGGCTATACTCCATTTATAGTTATTATACAATATTGGCTATATTCTCTGTGTTGTACAGTATATTCTTGTAGCTTATTTTATACATAATAGTTTGTACCTCTTAATCACCAACCCCTATATTGCCCCTCCCCCTTCCCTCTCCCCACTGGTAACCACTAGTTCTCTATATCTGTCAGTCTGCTTTTTTTTAAACTATATTCACTAGTTTGTTGTATTTTTTAGATTCCACATATAAGTGATATACAGTATCTGTCTTTCTCTGACATTTCATTTGGCATAATGCTAAAGTCCATCCATGTTGCTTCAAATGGAAAAATTTCATTCTTTTTTATGGCTGAGTAGTATTCCATTGGATGTATATACCACATCTTCTTTATCCATTCATTTTTTGATGGACACTTAGGTTGCTCCCATATCTTGGCAATTGTAAATAATGCTGCTGTGAACATTGGGGTACATGTATCTTTTCGAATTAGTGTTTTTGTTTTTTTCAGATGTTTTTGTTTTCTTCTTGTATGGAAGAAGAGTTTTAAGAGGGCAAGCAGAAACATACAAGGCTTCTTGAGGCCTAGACTCCAAACTGACACACTGGCACTTCTGCCTCTGCCTCATATTGGACAGAGCAGGTTGTGTGACCAAGCCCAGATTCAAGGGGGCGGGAAATAGAATTCACCTTTTAGAGAAGCTGCAAAGTGACATGGCAAAGGGCATGAGTTCACACAGGGGTGGAGAATTGGGACCATTAATACCATTAATACTTGGATCAGCAGTAATGCTTCACTGCTGGGAAGCAGTGGTAGGAACAGAGACAGCCGGTGCAGGCGACCACCTTGGTTTGACTGTGTAGGAGAGGCCTGGGGAGGAGTTGGGGAGGAGGGCATAGTTGAAATGACTAGGGGTCCAGATTGTACACGGAAGCAGGTGAAACCAGAAGGTGAATTGGGAGGCAGAAGATGAACAATTATTCATTTTCATTGGAAGAGGTGGAAGTTCACAGAGAAGAAACAGAGTTTGTAGTCTTGGAAGAATAGTTCTGTGATAGTCGGGTTAAAAATCCAATTTCATGAGACAGAACTGGAGCTAAATTTAAAGCAAGAGCTCTGGAGACAAGGTACCTAGTTTTGCATTCTAGTTATGTGATCTTGGTCAAATAATTAAATTTCTGTATGACTTAGATTTTATTTTTGGTAAAACATGAATAATAATTGTTCTTACCTCATAGGGTTACTGTGAGGATTAAGTGAAATAAACTATATGAAGTACCTAGAACAGTATGTCTGGTGTTTACTATGTTTTATTATTTTAAATACCACTTACATGTATCTATAATCAATAAATGTGAATACTTTAGAGAATATTATTTGAAAGACAGTGGAAAGTATACATTGTGTGTTCTGCCTTAGCTAACAAATGCTGTGTCTGGAAAATACATACACAGTTAGCTACCTGTTGAAGTTGGAACTCATGCAGCCTTTACCACTTAAGGTTGTTTTCTTTACTATTACTACAAGAAAATAATTATCATGCTCAAGTCATATGTCTCCTTATTTCCCCCTAGGTGACCATGCTTTGGGATTTTCATAGTTTGAGTAATTCCTCTGGGCTCTACCACCCAGCAAGTTAAAGAGGACAAGATTCCTCCCTGGGGATTGTGGTTCTGGGAATGTGAGCAGCTTGTTTTCATGAGAGCTGCACCCTGACGGGACCTACTGTTAGGAGCTGTTGTGTGGGTGGCTGTGTTGTTTTTAGTTGTTTCTTCCATCCTACACTGTTGTTTATATATAAAGATTTTTGAAAAGTGAATGTTTTACAGGGCTGTTTTGCTTATACAAAGAAAATTAAAACAATTTCAAAGTAATTACTTGTGTTTTATATTTTTCTCTTTTAAAATAAAGTATTCATTGATATTGCCTGGAAAGAAAATGAAGACCAAAGAAATGGCTACACTCTTAATGTTTTAAAATAAGGTAATGTTATTCTCTGTTTGAATGGAGCCTTCTAAGGAAGGAATGACCACAGTCTCATACACAATCGACTTAAATGCATTCTTTATCTTTAAAAGGAAGCAGAAGAGGATCATTGAATAAATCACATGTGTTCACAGCCTTGTCTGATGAAATCATATACTACACAAACACATTATTCTCTAGTCAGGAGGGTAAGGGGACATTTGAAGTGGGGCTTGCCCTGGCAGAAACCTTTTTTTGTTTAAAAAATAGTGCAGTGAAAGACCACACAGTAGATGATAAGAGAAAATATCTTCCATGCCTTCCTCTACCTTTATACTTTCTCATTCTCCTTTGTTCTCTAAGGACATCTGTTGTAATGATTATTTGGTATAACTCATAGGTACATAGCAGAAGGCATATCATATTTCATTTATTATTTTGTCTATTATAATTATTGCTCTATTATAATTATTGCTTTTTCATCATGACATTGTAGGTTTTTAAAATATTTTGTTTCTAAAATATATGAAAGATGTTATAGGAAATTTATTAGTTGGCTGTAGATATCTAAAGAGTAAATGTTTTAACTCTGAATTTAATAAAATTATATTTTAGGAAGTCTAGTATACTTTTATCAAGCTACCTCTTAAAGAGATAAATATACTGAAAGATGAATTTCATTTTCCTTTTTTACATCAATTGCAATGTTTTGTTTTTTTTACTTAGGCATTTGAAAGATTCTTAATTATAAACAACGTTGATAGGAGATTTTGGAGGCTTTAAAATAGGTCCATTATTTCAAATGTTTTCAACATTTTGATAGCTGATTTGCTGTCTATATTATGGATGCAATTCAAAATTCAAGTTTTTACTTCTTATTAGGTGTTCTTATATTGCCTCCCAATTTTGCCCTAGGTTGATCCCCTGAGGAATTTTGAAATTTATGTTTGAAAGGGTTTTTTTTAATGAAATGCAGTATTTTTATTTGAAAGAATTTCAAATAAATGTTATTTTTATTATGAAAATGTCAAACATACGCAAAAGTAGAGCAAATAGTATGACAAACCCCCGAGTTATGTCTGAACTTTAAGTGATATGTTAGTACAGGTACTACACTACATTTGTTAATGCAACATGTTCAGGGACTCAAGAAATGCTTGTGGCTTACTGCACACTTGAAAGAAGTTGTATAAATCAATTTTTTAAAAATATTCAGTCATTTCCCAATCTATAACAGATTGTATTTCAAATGTTTGTTGGTCGGTAGCCAATTTTTGGACCTACAAATGTGTTTCTCATAGAAACAATCTTGAAATGGCTATTAGCTTTTCAGGCTAGCTCTCAGTAATTTATCTAATTCACAGTTAAGGGAACCCAAACACCATTTTTAACATCATTTCAGTGAGAAAATGCTTCCTTTGAAGCATTTGAAGTCCTAGGGAACAGCACCACCCATCTTCCCTTCCACTAAGTATGGGAGATACGGGAGCAGAGTCAGAAGACTGTATGAAGACTCACATCCATGATGCGTCTTCAACAAAAGTAGCAGGAACTCAGGACAGTAGGAGTGTGGGGATGGGAGTGCACTCTGTACATTCCATTCTGAAATGATTTACTGTTTCCTCTTCCAGTGGAGTTTGTTTTTATCCTTTTTTTTTTTTTAAGGACTTTTTATTTTTAAAAAAACACCTTCACAAATACTCTGTTGTATCCAAAGTTTTCATTTTACAGACTTTTTTAAAAGCAGGCTTCTGGTTATTTTATTCTTTGAGTAAGTTTCTGACCTGGGGGGAAATTATTTTCACTGACTGAGATATGCCTAAGACAACAGGAAAAGATTCCTGACTAGTAAAACATAAAATTGGAGTATAAACATAGGTACTAAACTGCAAATAAGTCAGGTTGTTGGAATAATGTATATAGTGAACTTACAAGTAGTATTAACCTTTTAGAGTATCTGGGAATGACAAATGAAAGCACGGTTTTGTCATGCCAACCTATACTCTCATTCTTCTAAATTGACCTTACATTCCTACTCTCCCAGGCTCTTATCCTGGCAGCTATTATAGGCTCCAGTCTTACCTCCTCTCTAGAGAACGTGTATGCTTGTGAGTGACTTGACAGCAGGCCCCCAATGCTAGCTAGCCTCATTTTCCAGAGGTAGCAATGCCAGTACCCTTATATACAAAGAAAATCAAACATCCTTTGTGATGAGTCCACTGAAGGTCCCACAGCATGATGTGCCACAACTTCACTCTGACCCACGCTCCCAGAAGATAAAGAGGGTCCTGCTGTGTGTCGAGTACTGAGCTAACAAGGTGCTTTACATATGTTACTGTATTAGTCCTCATAGTAACTCTGAGGGATGGGGGTGCTGTCCTCATTTTACAGATGAGGAAAATTTCCAAGAACTAGTTAGCAGTGGAGTTAGTGAGTGGCTGGATTCAAACTGGGTTCAAACCACTATGAGGGGAATGAACCCACATATCCCTCATTTGAACTTGCCCACCAAACCAGCTAAGGGAAGAAAACCAAAAAGCCTTCTCTGAGTTAGCTTTACACTTACCAGCAACTCTTAGAACTGTGTGGTTCCTCTGCCTGGGGGACCTGGGCCCTGCAGCTCCCAGAGCTAGCTCATATCCTCAAGATCCCCCCAAATCCAGGGTAAGCATGTCTCGTCTCAGCCCTTCTGAAGTCAGGTAAATGCCTTGCCATTATCACTAGGCTCCTGCAGCTGGAAACCCAATCATCTCTAACCCAGATGAGGAAACTGGAGCTTGATATTAAGGCACGGCTCCGGAAGAACCCTTCAACTGGAGTCCCTCCCTGCCTACTGATGGTGCTGAGAGTGCCAGAGGACAGGCTCCCCTACCAACCAGCGTAACTCGGGAAAATCTGCGTGAAGATATAGTAGTCGAGAGGAAAAGAAATAAAATTCAAGGAACTGGAGTTGTCAGGTGATCCTACAAAGGAGCCTCTAGGCCCATAGATGTTTCATCTGCATTAATAACTTCTCCAGTAACTTCAAAGATAGCTACTTCTAGATCTCTGAATTCCTAACCACTGATGGAGAGTCCAAATTTAAGATATCAGGCTCAGAAACTCCCAGAAATAGCCTAGGGCAGTCTCAAAATATGTCCCTGGGAACTCGTTAAAAATGCAAATTAATGAGCCCATCTCAGGCTTACTGAATCAAAAGTGGGGTCAGGAATCTCTGTTTTAACAAGCCCTCCAGGTGATCCTGGTATTCACTAAGGTTTGAAAACCACTGGCCTAGGAAGATGAAGGATGATCCCAGGTTCTCCACATTAACCTAGAATTAACATGCAACAGCTACCTGAGGTTGGATTCTACCCTCCCACCTCCCACCCACCTCTAACCAGTGCTGTGGTTAGAGTCGGGTGACTCTCTCAACCGAGACTGCCTGGTTGCTCATTTTTTCCCTTGAAAACTCCAAGGAAAATTTTGGGTAGACAGCAGATGGCTGAATTGAAATTTTAAAACTCATTGTTTATGATAGGGGAATTGGAAATAACTTAAATGTCTATTAATAGGGATTTGATTAAAAACAAATTCTAGGGCTTCCCTGGTGGCGCAGTGGTTCAGAGGCCGCCTGCCAATGCAGGGGACACGGGTTCGTGCCCCAGTCCGGGAAGATCCCACATGCCGCGGAGCGGCTGGGCCCGTGAGCCATGGCCGCTGAGCCTGCGCGTCCGGAGCCAGTGCTTCGCAACGGGAGAGGCCACAACAGTGAGAGGCCCGCGTACCGCAAAAAAAAAAAAAAAAAATTCTATGAGGATTGGGACCAATGCTGACCAATACTACGTTCGCTATATTCTCATTGCCTAATACAGCATTAGTATTCAATATTCATTAATTGAATGAATAAGTGAATATATATTCATATACCTTCAAATGCTGAAGTACAATGCAGCCTTTAAAAAAGTTTTCTAATAGCAATCTCATTCCCACATATTTACCCCAAAACCTGAAAGCCAATGTTTATAGCAACTTTATAATCACCCAAAACTGGAAACAACCCAAATGTCCTTTACCTGGTGAATGGATCAGGAGGGGACTGCATTTGAGGAAGTAGTTGAGGGCACCTCATTTTACATGTTATTGTTTTAATTATAAGAATTTATTTGTGTATTATAAAATTAATAAACAACATTTTATAGACTGGCAGGATAAACACCCAAAATGTCAATAGTAGTTATCTCTGGTTGGTAGGATGACAAGTGATTTTTTTTTTATAGAAAAATTTTATTTTATAGAAAAATTAACTTCAAATTTTTCTATATAAACAGGTTATGCTTTTATAACTAGAATAAAAAACAAGTTATTTTAAAAGTGGGGAGTGGGAAACCCAGGAAGCATGACACATGAAAAATTTATACAAATTAAAAACGTGGGGGACTTCCCTGGCAGTCCAGTAGTGAAGACACCGCACTTCCATTGCAAGGGGCATGGGTTCCTGCTCGGGGAACTAGATCCCTCATGCCACATGGTGTGGCCCAAAACAAAAAAGGAAAAGAGAAAGTTATAAAAATATCCAAAGCAAAGTTTCACTGGAAAAAGAATTTGTATACTCCCTCCTCAAATTTAATGTCCATACAGATTACCTGGAGTAGTTGTTAAAATGCAGATTCTGATTCCAAGGATTTGAATTTCTAACAAGCTCCTGGTCCATAGAGCACTTGAACAACAGGCTGTAACACTGTGTTGTCAAAAGAACAGCCACTGACTAGCCACATATGCACTTGAAATGTGAGTAGTCCAAATTGAGGTGTACAAGTGTAAAATACACACTGGATTTTGAAGACTTAACACACACACCAAAAATGTAAAATATCTTAATTATATTAATTACATGTTGAAACAATATTTTTGGATATATGGCGTTAAATAATATATTAAAATTAATTTAAGCCTGTTTCTTTTAATTGTTTTGAAATGGCTACCAGAATATTTTAAATTACATTTGTGGTTTGTATTTTTTGGCTTGTATTTTATTTTTATTGGACAGCACTGATCTAGAATAACTATTAACAGGATTTTACTTCACTCTGGGTCTTAAATCACTAAAATAATGCAGGAAAAGGATTAACACCTCATTAATGACCAAATTGGCAACTTTTGTATATTATTCATTAAGTAAACATCCTTAGGATTTCTTAAAATCTATAGGTAGAGATTGAGACAAATAGAAATCATAGAATTTTAGATCAGAAAAGAAACTTTAAGGTCATCAAGTTCAAACACCCTGGCTTATGGAATTATTTATCAATTTGACAAAGATGTATTCAGTATTTAATATCTCTAAGTACTGAATAGGTACTTACATGATGGACAAGTAAGTAAGGTGAGCGCCTACCCTGGAGAAGCTGAGAATGATGGTAGTGGTCTGTAATGGCACCCCATTAGGCATGTGGACAGAGTTCTCCCAGACACAGAGGCAGAGGCCAACACAGACTCCATTTTCCTGAGGAAGATCTAACAAGCTCCAAACAAAGAAGCTTACTTGGGCTGGCTCTAAGTTTCCCCAGGTTTTATAGCTTCTGTTTGATATCAATGATGCACATAAGGCTTTAGGATTAGATGTGTATTTAAATAATCAACATAAGGCATGCTCTCTCCTCTTTCACACAAAATAGATGCACTATTATCAGAAAGCAAGGAAATTTAAACCTGAGAAACTTTGGAAGTTTGAACATGGTTGATGGAAGCAGAATGAAATTTGGAGTGTAGCACAGCCAACCTTCAATTATATGTGCAAATGAGAGGCGAATAAAACAAGATGCTCAGTTCAGCAATTATTTTTTAAAACTTATTTATAAGGAATATTTTATATTGGGGCATTATGACTGAAATTTTTTCTTATTTGTTACATTTCCTTTCTGTGAAGGAATGAAAAGACAAATTTAGGATAAATAATAAAGCATTTCAGTGAGCTATAAAAATTCTTTTTACTTCAAGTGGTAACATGGGCTGAAAATATGAATAGCCCTTTACAATTTTTTTACGTTAAAATCTGGGTCCCTCCCCCCCATAATATTTCAAGCATTAATAATGTAGTGCTTCTTTAAATCAGGTTGCTTTGGTATGCATTCTTAACCTATAGAGAAGCAGCTTCAGAGGACAAGCTTCCCTCAGTACATCCACAGAACCAAAGGCCCTCATGATCATGGGTTGGATCTAATCTGAACATTTATTTGTATTACTCATTTTCAACCAATATTTTTAAAACTGCCCATCTGGAAAAAGTCAAACCTACCTGAGAATTGCTGGACAGCCCTTGCCCAAGAGTGAAAAACTGCCTAAAGCCATTTAAAACCAAAACTTGAACTAAGCAGAATAAATAGTTCTGCCTAGGAATTGTAACTACATTCCCCTGTCTTTGAGAGTAATTGGAGGGACTTCCCTGGTGGTGAAGTGGTTAAGAATCCACCTGCCAATGCAGGGAACACAGGTTCGAGCCCTGGTCCAGGAAGATCCCACATGCCAGGGAGCAGCTAAGCCTGTGCGCCACAACTACTGAGCCTGCGGGCCACAGCTACTCAGCCCGCATGCCACAATTGCTGAAGCCTGCGCACCTAGAGGCCGAGCTCCGCAGCAAGAGAAGCCACCGCAATGAGAAGCCTGCGCACCGCAATGAAGAGCAGTCCCTGCTCTCAGCAACTAGAGAAAGCCAGCGCGCAGCAACGAAGACCCAAGGCAGCCAAAAATTTAAAAAACAAGAGTAATTGGAACAGCATATTTAGAACCCAGAATGTTTGCTTAAGAACCAGCAAGTTAATTTGGTTAATTTTGCCTCATTCACACCAAAAGGTAGAGTGTATCGAGTCTTCAGTTGGCTTTAAATATTCCTTATGATTTTTAAAAAATCTTATTCCCAAACATGAGCAGCAATTATTACAGGAAGTGGCCTAATCTTCTTAAATAATAATCTGCCATCCCCCCACATACAAAGAGAAAACCCATTACGACATCATTTAAAAATGTATCTGTTGTAAAGACACCTGTTCTTTGGATCAACATGCTGGGGGTGCAGGAGGTACCCATCTTGGAATATCGACACGGAGAGATCCCGAATTAGGGGTATTTGGGATGATGAGACATTTTAAAAAGTTTTAGATTCTGGAAAAATATATACCTGTAAGTGTAGTCCAATAATGTGGTAATTTAGGTATGAATTCTTTTTTTCTCAAATACAGAGTTTTAGGAGAAGATATTTTAGGAGAACCAACACACTGCTCATGTCTTGTATAATACCAAGCTTGCTTTGCTATTTTCCTGAGTTGCGTCAATAGAAGAAATATAAAATGATAATTAGTCTCCTTGCCACCTCATCAGAGGTTTTATAAATTTATAATTTTGGCATGTTTATGACACAACTTGCACCCTTATTTATTTCAGATGATTTTATTAGCTGGTATCTGCAGGCTATGAAAAAAAAACTCACTTATCTTTTCTAAGCTTTCCACATCAGTTGGTCATTAGAAAATTAATGGTCTTTTTGGAAAAAATTCTAACATTCCAGCCTCTTAAGTAAGTATTTTTTTCCCTCTATGACATTAATTTCTTCCCTTAAGTTTTTACTTCAGCTATAATCTTAGAGTACAGGTAAATGGGAAATACACATAATAATAACTGCATTTAAATTTATAATGTGCTGAATCTCTTTTGAAGGTAGTCTTGTAATAAAGAAGGAATTCAAAACAGAGAACCTCAATCTAGTTTCTGCGAAAACATAAGAAAGCTACAAATCTGCCAACATTTCATTCACACTGAGCTATACATTTCCTAGGCACATCTACCTTTACTAGCAGGCAGAATTTTCTTTCTCTCTCCAGAATAGAATATGGATAATAAAGATAGATAGGCATTGATAATTACTTGGCTTCAAAATTATGCTTTCTTCATGTACATAGATTCAGGAGCAAAATGTTTAGAGAACTGTTTCAAATGTATCGTGAGTTGTGAAGACCAACTTCATTCGCTTACTCTCCTAATCCACTGTTTCATACCTTCTCCTCCTCAAGCCACCAATACCTCCTTCCCTCTTTCCTTTTCAGCCCTTGTGTCCTATTTCACTGAGAAATAGGAGTAATCAGAGAAGAATATCCACAGATCCCCTGGCCACCAGCACAGTCACCTACCAGTATCTGTGCATATTCTCTGCCTTCCTTCCTTGGAATGAAACATACCAAGCTGTGTATCTCTGCAGCTTGTGCACTAGATCCTATCCCTTCCCCCCTACTCAAAGACAGTGAATCAGCAACCTTCCCCTCTCTCCTGCATCATCATTCCCACCTTCCCTACTGGCTCATTTGCATAAACTGCTACCACTTTGGTGGAAGCAGCTCTCAGCGCTCTTCCTGGATTCTTGCAGTAGCCTCCTGAGTGGTCTCCTTCTTTCAGCCCTTGCTCCCCTTCAATCTGTACTCACCTCAACAGCCAGAATGCTTCTGTGAAAATCCAAAATCTTGCTGCTCCTTTGCACAAAACCCTCCAGAGGCTTCACATCTCACTGAGGGTAAAAGCTAAAGTCCCTACCAAGGCTTTCAAGGCCCTGTTTGGTCTTCCCTGCCCTCGGCCTCCCCTTACCCTCTAACTCAATCTTCTGCTTTTCTCCCTGGGCTCTTCCTGCACGAGCCGCAGGGACCTCTTCATCTTCCCTCCAACACCAGGCACACTCATGCCACTTGTACCAGATTGTTTCATGGTTCATTCCCTTATTTTCTTTTGATCTTTCCTCAAACATCACCTTCTCAATAAGGCCTTTCCTGTCCACTCTTTAAAATTACAACTGCCCCTCCCCCACCCCACCTTCCTTGCTCTATTTTTCACTTATTCCATGTGGTGAAATACTATGTATTTTCACTTGTTAATTGTTGTTTATAGTCTGTCTGCGCCCACCCCAAGCAAAATCCATGAGTGGATGAGACTTTTTTTCCTTTTTACTTCCCTCCCATATTCCTGGTATATTCCTGAAACATAGTAAATGCTCAATAAATATTTATTGAAAGTATGACTCTGTCTTTATGAGAATGTAACTGGAAAAGGACGTGGGAGTATTAGTCATGCTGACTAAAATTTTAAAATCTATTTCACCAACTCTATTTTACAGATTTATAATTTAAATATACTTTTAGCTTCAGTTGGTTCTCTATAGGCATTTCTTTTCATTTAGAGGTATTATGGGACTCTCGTATACTTTAAGAGAAATATACTGTGGGAAAAAAAATATGTATCAATTCCTTTTGAACTCTCATATCTTTCAATAGCTTGCTATTTAAATTTTTTTTAAATTCAATTCAGACATTCAAGTATTTATACTTATTTTTTTATGGTCCCTAATCAAAGATGATCTGCTATAAATTTCCCTCTAAGCACTGCTTTATGTGCATTGTACAAATTTTGATATGTTGTATTTTCATTATTATTCAGTTCAAAATACTTTCTTGTAATTTCTTATTTGACCTATGGGCTATTTAAAATTATGTTAACTTCTAGATATTTGGGGATTTTACACATGTTTATATTGACTTCTAATTTAATTCTATTTTATGGTCAGAAACCGTATTTTTTAAATTTCATTTTAATTTTTTTGAGACTTGCTCTACGGCCCAGCAAATAATCTTTCTTGGTGAATGTTCTGTGTGCACTTGAAAAGAAATGCGTATCCTGAAGTTTTCAGATAGGGCGTTCTATATATTTTAATTAGACTAAGTTGGTTGATTGTGTTATAAAAGTCATGTTTATCTGTTCAGATTTTCTGTCTATTTGTTCTATCAATTATTTTGTCAGTCAAACAGGAGTAGAAATCTCTGTTAGTGTGAATTTGTCTATATCTCCCTTTGGTTTTATTAGTTTTTACTTCTTGTATTTTGAAGCTCTATTATTAAGTGAATGCATATTTAGAATTGTTATATATCTTTCTGATGATTGACTCTTTTATTATTATGAAACATCCCTCTTTATTTTTGGTAATATTCTTTGACCTAAAGTATACTTTAATATTAATATAGCCATTTCAGTTTTCTTATAATTAGTGTTTATATTGTCTGTATTTTTCAGTCCTTTTAATCTATATGTTTAAAATGTATTTCTCATAGACAGTATACAGTTAGGTCTTGCTTTATTTTCCAGTGAGATTTCTCTGCCTTTTAATTGATGCGCTTAGTCCATTTACAGCTACTATAATTATCGATATGGTTGATTTAAGTCTGCTCTCTTGCTCTTTGTTTTCTATTTATCCCATCTGTTTTAAGTTCTTTTTTCTTCTTTTCCTGCCTTCTTTTGGGATATTTGAATATTTTTAAATCATTCTATCTTCTCTATTGTTTATTAGTTATGCCTCTGTTTTAGCTTTTTAAGGGTTACTTTAGGGTAAAACACATATCTTTAACTTACCACAGTCTACCTTCAAATAATATTATATCAATACTATTCACCTTACAGTAGTATACTTCCATTTCTCCCTTCCAATCCTCTGTGTTTTTGCTGTCATTTTACTTCTGCATATGTTTTATACACCCACAGTACATTGTGATTATTTCTGTTTTAAATAGTTAATAATCTTTTTAAAATTTATTTTATTTTTTGGCTGCACCACACACCTTGTGGGCTCTTAGTTCCCTGACCAGGGATTGAACCCAGGCCCAAGCAGTGAAAGCACAGAGTCCTAACCACTGGACCACCAGGGAATTCCCTAAAATTTATTTTATATTTATCCATATGTATACCATTTCCAATGTTCATTCCTTTGTGTGTTTTCAGTTTTCCATCTGGTATTATTTTCTTCACACTGAAGAATTTTCTTTACCATTTTTTGTAGTCCAGGTCTGTTGGTGACAAATTCTCTCACTTTTGTTTGTCAGAAAGGGTCTTTTTTTTTTCAGTTTTTAAATTCTTTAATTTGTTTCAAAGTTAAACCCAAGACACATTGACTTCATAGGAAATCCACTAAGAAATGTTTTTCTAGGCTGAACACCTCTTTTCCTTTAGTCTCCCCCAAGAGAGCATGTACATGTTAATTACTTTCATTTTATAATCACTGCTGTCCCACCACTATACCAGGATCACCTAAACTGTGTGTGTAGTATTCTGAATGTTCTTAGTTATACCCTAATTTCACTAACTGCAAAAGATTTTCTGGGATAGCCTGTCACTTGAATTCTTTGGCTACTTTTGAAGATGAAGTCCAAAGAACTCTTAAATGATTCTCCTTTGGCCGGGGGGTGGGGGGCGCTGCTGGTGGTATTTTATAGGCATTAGCAACTGGCACCTGGGGCCGTGCTGATCCCATCGGGCATCACTGGGAGGCAACCTATAAAACCAAAGAATCACTTGATGCAGCAGCCAACTAAGTGACTCAAAACTGAAGGTTAAATTTAAAGAAAAAACTAATTCAGAGAAAAAATGGTAATCCTAGAGGAACTCATTCTAAGCAATCAATCATTGTGTGTGTGTGTGTGTGTGTGTGTGTGTGTGTCTAAGGCACAACCAGAATGGTAATCGAGAGGAACTCATTCTAAGCAATCAGTCATTATGCCTATGTGTGTGTGTGTGTGTGTGTGTGTGTGTGTGTGTGTGTGTGTGTGTGCAAGGCACAACCAGATCAATTCAGTGCAGCCTGGTAGGTCCCAGATGACTCTCCTTTTCAGGAGACTGTGATCTGAGGGAGCAGAATCTGGCAAGTGGCCAGTACCAGTAAAGAGCAGCCATGAAGTGCTGGCAACATTTATATTCAACCCCCCTCTGCAGTCAAACCTACAGGTTCTGGAATTCCCTGGCGGTCCAGTGGTTAGAACTCATCACTCTCACTGCCAAGGGCCAGGGTTCAATCCCTGGTTGAGGAACTAAGATCCCACAAGCTGTGTGGCACAGCTTAAAAATAAAACAAAAACAGAGGGACTTCCCTGGTGGCGCGGTGGTTAAGAATCCACCTGCCAATGCAGGGCACACGGGTTCGAGCCCTGGTCCGGGAAGATCCCATATGCTGTGGAGCAACTAAGCCCGTGCGCCACAACTACTGAGCCTGCGTGCCTAGAGCCCGTGCTCCGCCAAGGAGAAGCCCACGCACGGCAATAAAGAGTAGCCCCTGCTCGCTGCAACTAGAGAAAGCCTGCGCACAGCAATGAAGACCCAACGCAGCCAAAAATAAAACAAAATAATTAATTAAAAAAAAAAAAAAAAACAGAAACAAACCTACAGGTTCACTTGGGTCCCACAGAGCAGTCAAGTCCACTCAGAAGCAGACTATAACCCAGCAGGTAGACTTTCCCACTTGCTAACACATCCAGAAAGGGTCTTTCTTTTGCTTTCATTTTCAAGGTTACATTTTCTGTATAAAGAATTCTAAGTTGATGTTTATTTATTTGCATGTTTGTTTGCTTTCAACACTTGTCTTCTGGCTTGCTTTGTTTCTGATGAAAAATTGGTAATCATTCTTATTTCTGTTCTCCTCTATGTAATATATCTTTTTTTTCCTCTGGCTGCTTTTAAGATTTTCTCTTTATCGTTGGTTTATGGCAACTTAATTATGATGTTCCTTGGTGTGATGATCTTGTGTTTATCCCTCTCGGGGGTTATTGAATTTCTTCAATCTATGACTTAATGGTTCTCATCTACTGTGGGAACATTTCAATCATCATTTCTTCAAATATTTTTTTCTTGCCACACTCTTTCTTCTACTTCTGAATTACACTCCTTGATGTTGTTCCACACTTCACTAGGGCTCTGTCTTTCTTTTATTTCTCCCCAGTGCTTCAGGTTGTATAATTCCCATTGTCCATTTTTCAGGTTCACTGATCTTCCACAGTGTATAATCTGCCGCTGTAATGCCCTTCCAAAGAAATTTAAAATTTTTTATTTCAAAGAATGTATTTTCAGCTCTAGAAGTAATATATGATTTTTAAAACTTCTTAATGTCTCTACTTTACTTGTTTCCAAATTATTTCATGTTTTCTCTTATATCCTTGAACATATTTATAAGAGCTATTTTAAAGTTCTTTTCTATTAATTGTAATAGACTGAGTTTATCCTAGTTATGAGTTACATTTCCTTGCTTCTTTATGCATCTACTAATTTTCTTTGCTGCTGGACCTTCTACTCACCATACTGTTGAGCTTCTAGACTTTCTAGTCTTCCTTTTGAGAGTATTTTGTTCCAGCAGGCAGTTAATTTACTTCCAGATCAGCTTGGTCCTTTCAAGTCTTGTTTTAAAGCTTTGTTAAATGGTGTTTTTTTGGGGTTTTTTTTTGCGGTACGCGGGCCTCTCACTGTTGTGGCCTCTCCCGTTGCAGAGCACAGGCTCCGGACGCGCAGGCTCAGCGGCCATGGCTCACGGGCCCAGCCGCTCCGCGGCATGTGAGATCTTCCCGGACCGGGGCACGAACCCATGTCCCCTGCATCGGCAGGCGGACTCTCAACCACTGCGCCACCAGGGAAGCCCTGTTAAGATGGTTTTAAAGTAGAAGGAGTCAAAATTTTTCTTTAAAGGGCCAGGTAGTAAGTATTTTAGGCTTTACAGGCTATATATAGTCTCTTTTGCATCTTTTTTTTTTTTTTAAACAACACTTTAAATCGTAAAAAACATTCTTTTCTCAAAAGGCATTCGAAACCAGTTGGATTTGTTCTGTAGGCTGGATTTGCCAACGCCTGTTTTAAAGAACTCTTTAGGGCTACTTTAGCTATACGTTTAGAGTATGGCCTTTCTGAAGTCTCTATTAAATGCTGTCAGTCAGGGACTATTCAGTGTCTGAGATTTTATCCTACTTGCAAGCCTACAACAGCAGCCTAGATGCCGGCAGAAAACAGGAGACTCCTAGGTCAGAGACAAAGGACTTTATTACAGCACAACAGGCATCCTGAGCTTCATATTCTCCTTGGTTTCCCTTGGTCCCTGTACATCATGGGGGCATTGCAGAGTGGATCCAAGTGGATGTTACACACACTGTGGATCTGTATCACAGCTGAGGAACCCTGAGCTTAGGAAACCTCTCATTTTATAAGATAGCTGCTAGCAAACCTGTCCAAACTTTGCCCTGGAAGGAGCCATTCTCTTTATTACCCTGGTCAGGAAACAAATTTGCCCTTTGTCCTGGAGGGTGACACTATAGCATCGAAAGGCTATTGGATATACAAATATCCTTGGAAAGGTAATCTGGGACAAAATTGTCACAAGACATGGAAAAATGCCACGGAAGATTGTCTCTTAGCACCCACATGTTCAAGAGGTCTCTCTACCGGTTGGAACTCAAATGCTTCCCATCTCTGTTAAAGTGTTGCTTAAGTCTCAGATCCCCGGTAGTTCTTTCTCTGAGAGTTGTTCTTCTCCCAGTAGTTTTGCCTGGCCTTATGGGGTCCTATCTTATGCATGCATGCATCTTAATATTCAAACAAACACTCAAGATGACCCTTACGCAGATTTCTGGAACTCTGTCTCTGCACATCTTTCTCCTCTCTGCTACTCTGTTCTTCAAACTGCAGTTACTTCCTGAGCTCCAATCTGTTAAACTCAGCAAAACCACCATCCTCTGCTTAAGTTTTCCTTCTTTGTGAATTCACAGAGAGCCTCCAGGCAGAAAGCTGGGGCATTTGTGGAACTCAACTCATTTGTTTTCTTTTCCCAGGAAACAAAGTCCCATACAGCCTGTTGTTCAACTTCTGAAAATGGCTGTTTTATATATTGTTTTATTTTTATAACTTTTTATAGCAGGAGATCTAGTCTGGTACTGCTTACTCTATCATTGCACAACTGTCTTTTTAGCATTAACTTGTGTTTTGGAATTTTGATTTGCACAATCACTGAGTGGGAGTTACCTCTGTTATTCTTTCTTACCCCATCTCCAATTTAATGAATATTTTCATCTGCCCTTGTCCCCATTCCAGGCTCCAGTCCATAAACAAGATCTTAAAATGGCTTTAGAGGACTCCAGCTCCGTATCGATATTAGGAATACGTCTAATCTATTAACTGAGCCAGCTGGTATCTCAGTTCACTTGCTGTAATGATGTTTTTTTGTCCTTTTCCTTTCCTGGGTCCACTGCTTCTGATAAACCCACAGGTCCAGGAAGTATATTGGCAGTAGTTTTGTCCAGCCTCCTTTTGTGAGGCTGGGAAAAGTCAGGTGACCAATCATCACTGGTTTTCCGGAACTATGGGATTTCCGGAAACTCAGGAGTTTCACTGGTAAAGCAGAGAGTGTCCTAGGGAAACCAGGATGGTAGGTCTGCACCAGTTCCTGGCTTTCAGAACAATGCTGGCTTTGGTCTCCATCTTGACTAGAGCATTTTAGCCTTGGTATTCCACCAGAACTAAGTTTCCAGTTGCCACTAGCTGTTTCAAGACCCAGGCCCTGATAGGCTGAAGCTTTAGTCCAGCTCACTGCTTTGCATTTCTGTTGTGTTTCTAGTGCACAAAGATGTTTATCTTGTTTTTCTGAGCCCAGCAATGACCTTTTGGTTTTCTCTTTTTCTACTTTATCTGCCTTACCATGTGTTTAGAGCATACAGGATGAATTGAAGCATGAATTCACTGTGCCACCTGACTGGAAATTCTACCGATTCTTTTTCAATTTGATATTGACTTAGTTTAGGAAATAATGCAATTTAATTGCCTGCTTTGTTTAGAAACCCTCCAAGCCCTTCCAGTCATTTTGAGGGACTTCAAATTACAGAAATTCCGGTGAATAGTCTCTGTCCATGCAGTGGCTGAATTCTGTTTGAGGGTATTGTAACTCAGTACTTGAGTTAACATAGAACAAAGGAGAAATAGCATCCTAACTGTCCTCCATTCCACAACTTTCATCAACTTGGTTGAGGAAAATGGCATCAAATACTGCTTTACCATCATCTCCACTTCCACTTACAGCTACTCTCCTTTTCTTATTCATCCCTTCCTGAAGACGCAGAAGGAAGAAAGTCAAAGGGAGGCTTGAGCCAGTGGTTTCTAACCTCTTTCTTATGCAACCCTCAAACTGTTTTTGGAGAATATATGGATTTTCAGACCCTTTGACATAACTATGGAGCCCTCCCACATAGTTACTACCCTTGAAATTGGGCAAAAGGAGCAGGATAAGCCTTTCTGCTTCCTTGTTTGCCTCAAATTATGCTGTCTGTATTCTTTTAGATGTGAAGATTTTAAAAAAGTTTTCAGGGCTTCCCTGGTGGCGCAGTGGTTGAGCGTCCGCCTGCCGATGCAGGGGACACGGGTTCGTGCCCCGGTCCGGGAAGATCCCGCATGCCGCGGAGCGGCTGGGCCCGTGAGCCATGGCAGCAGAGCCTGCGCGTCCGGAGCCTGTGCTCCGCAACGGGAGAGGCCACAACAGTGAGAGGCCCGCGTACCGCAAAAAAAAAAAAAAAAAAAAAAAAAAGTTTTCAGCCTTTTGCTGTTGCATTCTGTTGACAGTAACAATCCAGTTATTTGTCTTGCAGACTTGCACTGTGATCTACAGTAAGCATTCAAACTATTTCTACCGGATTAAAGAGTTTTTGAACATAGGGGTTTTCACATTTCAAACCCAAGTACCTAATATCATGTAAACCAAGCTTCTATCATAATACAAAACTAGTGAAGTAGCAAAAATACTTTCTAGAGCAAAGTAGTTCACGTAACCATCTTAGCTCTACTTAGAAAAATAGTCCCATCACCCAGCTTTGGACGTCTGTTTTTAAAGTGGTGGAAAGTGTACGTGGCTATTCACACTGAGACATTTAAAAGTTGGTATCTTTAAGAGCTAGTCTATTTTTAACAAAAATAAAATAAATATGTGAGTTAACTGCTCACGTGATGGAATTAAATATTTTCTGGGAAGTAATTTAGTAAAAACCAAATGATTCAAGAAATGATTACCTTATTGTTTTGTTAAAGAAACTAGTTGGAAAACGCCTTGTTGGGCATCTTAAAATAACTCCATAGGTAGCTGGTCTGTGACTCCTGACCCAGGTTGGGGGTGTGTATGGAAAAGTTACAAAATGAAATAGAGAGCCATTAGCAATTGAGAACACACTTATTTAACTGGGACTAAATATTGCCAGACCAAGTTTTGTGCTAAAATTAGACGTTGGGGTTGGTCCAATAGCAGCACAAGTTATAATCCTTTAGAAATCATAGTCTGTTGGTTCAAATCAGGACACCACAACATGAGAATATAAATCACTTACGTCTCCATTGCAGGACAGTAGAGTTAACTCTACCAAAGCTAGAATTACTTCTACCTAAAGGTTGGATTTTATTTTATTTTTTCTTTTTTTGCTTTTCTTTCATATGTGAAAAGACCCTTTGAAAATTATATTTAATTTCCTAGTGCTCTGGCCCCATGCATCAAATGTATATATATATATGCATTTAGGTAGGTACTGGGAACGGCATACTAGAACCTAAGAAAATTAATGGGAAAGGTAATGTGGTATAGTGGAAAGAGAGTCTATCTTGGAGTCACACGCACCTGCCTGTGAATCCCAGCTCCACCACACTCTCTAAAACCTTGGAGAAATCACTTCATTTCTATGGACCTCGGCTTTCTTACCTTGTTTTTTATTTATTTTTTATTTTTTACCTGTTTTTTTAAAAAAGCAGAAAATGTCAGGCGCTGAGAAAATGCCTTCCCCTTTCCCCTCTGCACCACCATCAGAAGACATTTAGATAGACAGCAGATAGATAGAATTTCACTAACTTAATATTTATTGTGTGCCAGGCATTGTGCTACATATTATCTCATTTAGTCTTGACATACCCATGAAGTAGGGGGGCTTAAACAGTCCTTATATATGTCTTTAGGCTTTGCTTGCCTAAAGGTACATGGCTAGAAAGTGACAGAACCAAGACTAGAGCTCAGTGCTCTTAACCACTATGATTTCAGACTCACAAAAAATCAAAACTTAAAGATAACCTACCAATTAAATGCTGCGAGAAATGTAATGACAAACCATTAGTTTCTCACCAGATTTAATTTTTTTTTTTTTTTTTACCAAATTTAATTTTGATACATGTATTAGTTAGGGCTGCCATACAAAATACCACAGACTGGGTGGCTTAAACAACAGATTTTTTTCTCACAATTCTGGAGGCTAGAAGTCAAAGGTCAAGGTGTGGTAGATTTGGTTTCTTCTCAGGCCTCCCTCCTTGGGTTGCAGATGGCTGCCTTCTCTGTGTCCTCACATGATCATCCCTCTATTTGTCTGTGTCCTAATCTCCTCTTCTTATGAGGACACTAGTCATTTTGGATTAATGACCCCATTTTAACTTAATTACTGCTTTAAAGGCCCTGCCTCTAATAGAGACAGTCACATTCAGAGGTCTTTGGGGTTAGGGCTTCAATATATGAATTTGAAGGGACACAATTCAGCCCATAACAATGCATATATAGCATAAACCATGTGATACCAAATAAAGAAAACAACTAAACCCCCAGAGTGTTCTCTATGTGTCAAACACTGTTCAAAACACTTTATACGTATTTATTTAATCCATATGAGCTAGGTACTATTCTTAGCCCCATTTGTTACTGAGAGGTTAAGTAGTTTATCAAGTCACATAGCTAGTAAGTAATAGGATAGGATTTGAATCCACACAGTCTGACGCTAGAGTCTGTATTCATCCACTACATTATACTGCCCCTCTCAACAAGAAGCATCCCATTTGGGCCAAAGAACCAGAAAACACAGTAATATCTATTTGAAGTAAAATTATGATTAAACTTCAGAACTCTGTATATGTTTAACTAGCAATTACTATGCTGTCCTACATGAAAAATAATGAAGCAGCTTTCGTTTATTCCTTGGTTATGGCTGAAGTAATAAATCAGAGTCACTTAGAAAATGGCAAAGAAAAATTCTAAGTAAATTTCTAGCATTCTATTCTATGTAATGAAGAATTAATACAAAGCATTTCTCTTCTAAATCTTCAAAGGCAAATAGTACCCACAATGAAGCATTAATATGTGAAGACCTAGGACACATATGCCTCACTTCTGATTTTTCTTGTTAAGTGGGCATCATTCCTGCTTCAGCCCATTTACTGAAACAAGAAAAGGAGCTGAGTTTCATGTCTGGAGATGGTGGTCTCGGGGATAGCAATACGCTCCTTCCAGCTACTGAAGTCTGCAGGTCTACAGAAGCAAGAACTTGGAGCCAGATGTGACTAGAAATTGTAAACTACCCCCACCCCCTTCCAGAATCCCCCAAACAGTTACGAAGGAATGTAGGGTTCCCACTGCACAAAGGAACAGGACTTGAGCTAATTTAGTTGAGTCTCAAAGGACAGCATTCATCAGCTCACATCTGGTTTAAATCCAAAGTGAACACAAGAATAGATTTGGGGTTAGGAATAAAATCACTGCTGTGGTACTCTTTGCCAGTCATTTTAGTTTGTCAACAGAGCCTCTGCCTTCAAGGTGCTTACAATTTGATGATGGTGGGTATTTACAAAGATGTGATAACGAGAGTTTACAGAGCACTCACAGTCACGTTCTACGTTGAACATAATCAATATGAAAATGAAGAGTGGAGATACTTGTTACTGCTGTTCAGGATTTTAGAGGCCACTGCTGACTGGAGTTAAAGGCAAGCTGACTGGAGTTAAAGGCACACTCACTGGAGAAAACTTGGGTGTTGAGATGGGCCTTGAAAAATGGTGTAGGATTTGCTTGGGTGAGGGGAAGTGAAGGCATGTTAGAGGATTCAGTAGCAGCTGGGGCACAAAGGCAGGAGTGAGGGAGCCATGTGGGAACAACAAAGAGACCGCGTCTCTGGAACGGACAGATTTGGGGGAGTCATGTGAGGTACTTTAGGATTAGACAGAGTGGGGTCAGATGATGCATATGGCTCAAGCTGGAGGTCAGAATAATTCTGTTAGTTGAATTGCTCATTGCAATCATCTCAATTCTCTAAACATGTTGGTAAGAACATGTCTCAATAGAACTAAGTGCTTTGCCACTACTATATATAAAAGGATAACTAGTAAGAACCTACTGTACAGCACAGGGAACTCTAGTCAGTACTGTATAATGACCTATATGGAAAAGGATCTAAAAAGGAGTGGACATATGTATATGTATAATTGATTCACTTTGCTGTACCACAGAAACTAACAACATTGTAAATCAACTATACTCCAATAAATAAAAAAAGAACTAAGTGCTTTGCATTCAGTGGCATGTTTGTTATCCTTAAGGCTGCTCAGACTACAACATACACTGTGGACCGCTGGCGCATCAGATTTGTGTCGTGCCTAATTGAGCTGGGGGATCATGCACCTGTTAGCCGTAGGCCTCCATAGACTCAGGCCTGGCGGGAGGCCTTGGAGCAAACTCACGTGGTTTCTAAGTGCCCTGCTGGAGTTGGGAGGAGGGTGCCACTGCCCCGCACAGGCATATAGCCTCAGAAATGACTTCAACTTTTTTGAATCAATGAAATACACATTCTCTGTCTGCATTTTATAACCCTTCAGAAGGGAGAGCTCTAGGGAGCTCTGGGACGCGCCACCCCGCTCACCTCCGTGCCATGCTGTCTTGTAGTAGAAAGTTTTAGAGTCTCACAGACCTTTGACTTCTGACCCTCCTGTGTGACGTTACACAAGTTTACTAAAGTTTTTGAGCCTGTTATATTTTTTAAATCTGTAAAACAGACCAATAACTATGCAGTTACGGTTCACTCTCTTCCTCCTCTTTTGTGACTTCTCTCAGTTGCTGACATTTTTGAAGAACATCTTTTTCTAATCATAAATGCTCTCTGCTATCAAGGAGGCGAAAACCTTACCATTTAGGAGGCCTATGGCTCCTGAAGGAAATATGGGGGTGGGTAGAGTTGGCCTGCCCCTCCCCCTCTCCCCAATCGTGTATTTATCTCTTCAGGCTAGGATATCAAGTCAACCAGAGCCACCCCTCAGGATAGCACAGAGCTCAATAGGGTCCAGAGTTCTTGGAAATCATGTCAGAGTAGAGGGATCAACTACCCTTATTCATATTGCGTTTAAAAGAAGAAAGAATGGCTTAAAGCCAGTATGTGGCCTAAAGCATATAAAAATTAAGGTTACATGTGACAAAGCATTTTACGAGTTCAGAAACAGTTGGGCAAGGCCATAAACTATCATATTACTAAATTGCTACCGTTTCTAATGTTCAAGGCTCCAACTACAAGTTTGTCCTTAGAAATTGCAATGTGCTCCCAGTAACTTGGCGCAACCCAGTTGTGCTTCCAGCTAAGAAGCACATAGGGTTTGCTGGTTCGTATCTTGCCTATATTTGAATCCTAAAAATAACCACCTCATGAGAACAAGATGAGCTTTGTGAAGACTGTATTCCAGTTGGTTAGAAATGGAAGATACATTTTTCCCGTGGCCTCTTGCCTTTGATTTCTAAACACATTTGTCTCTACTCTGAAGCAGAGGAGACTATTAGAGCAGCTGCAGTGAGCAGCTGTAGAATCTTCTGTCATCTGCTCTCTGGCTTTGCAGACTTTGTCCCATCCTCTGCTCCCAGTTGTCCTTTTCTTTCTCTTTAAAATCACCTGCCCTCCTCAGGTCCTGGCTCTGTCCCTGCAGTGATTTTAGGGGATTTTGCCTGGTGTCCCCCCCCCCACTTTTACCATTCTTTACAGTAAACAAACAAAAAATCAATAGGGAAAACATTTTTATCTTATGAGCAACAGCTGGAAGGGGGAAAAAGTCTATCAGCCAATATAGAGCTGCTTGCTGCTGCCCCTGCAAGTTCTGTTTGTCATTTTTGGTGGTGCTCTTTTCCATGTGCTGCCATTTCAGTACAACAGAATGCTCTACTTTTACATTTGCATGCAGAGGCCAGATGATTACGACTCTTTGAGGGGAGGCCCGCCACAGATTACCTTGAGAGAAATGATTTATTCATCCTGTGCACAGTCAACAGCTCTCCCAGAGGCCCTAACACACAACTTCGCACCGAGTGCTTAGGGACTGTCTGAGCCACTCCCAGCATCTCTCTCAGTGCACAATAAGCTGTTACGAACCAGCAGCTGTGGAACGCTTTTTTTTCCTAATGTGTAGTTGAGCATAAACCTCTCTCTAAGGCAGCTTATGGGAGCTAGTGCAGGACAAGTTCCTTTGCAGAGTATGTTAAAGTAATTTATGTTCCATGGCTTTTAGGGAAGAGCCAGCTCATTTTGACAGGTCCTTTTAATGTTGTTTGATTTTGAACACTTAGAAAATAAGCTTGCATTCTTTTTCTCCTTTTGAAAAGCTATTATGTGGTTTTGAAACATACATATTTTAGATCCCACATAATATATGATCCAAATACTAATTTAAAACAAAGTATTAGTTAATATATCTGATTTATAACACATTACACGCACCAAGCATAGAAATCAGGTAAAAACATATTATAAGTCTTATTCTACTATGTTGGCAACAGAGAATTCTGCCTTAAAAAACAATATAAATCATCTTTTGCCACTGCTCTCTGAAAATAATTTGTGGTTAACAAAATCAAAATTGCACCTGCAAGAACTGCCAGTAATATCTTCAATTTTCACTGACTGCACTCTCCCTTCTCTCCCGCCGCATCTTTAGACTCAGAGAACAGCAGCACAGTGTCCACAATAAAAAACAAAAGTGACAGAAAGGAAAGGAAGAGTTTGTAAAATTTCTTTGGGTGTGAAAGAGGATGGATCCTAGCATGAACAGCATATAAGTACACAGACAAAGCATACCTAAAATAAGGCAGTACACACACACCAGACTACATATGTGGATATGTGTGCACGTGTGCGTGTGCCACTGCCCATTTTCTCACAGAAGTATAGCAGCTTCACTACCTAGAGGTAAATATCGATATATCAATGCTATATGTGAAAAAGAAAACCCAACACTAAATTGCCTTTTTAAATATTACAAAAAAACAATGAGTATCTTTGCTTAGAAATGTAAAAATAACGTGCTTGCAAATGCTAATTAATTAGAACTGAGAGTAAATAGTTTGTGAAGAGTAGATAAGAAACTAGAACAGTTAGACCTCAGTTGGCCTGGGCCAAGTGTGAAAATATAGAATCACAGAAGCTTGGAGCCAGAAGGATTTGATTAGGCTTCTATAAATCACATCTTAGAGGCATGAATCCCCTTGGTAACATCCCAGTCAAGTGGTCATTCTGCCCTGGTTTTAAATACTTCTGCTGTAAAGATACTCATTACTTCCAATGCAACCAGCCTCAAGTTCTTATTTAGGGAAGATAAACTTATCTGTACCTATGTACATCCATTTGGTTCTTCTTCCCCTTCAACCCACAAAGACTAGATCTAACCCCTCCTTCAACCCTTCAAATATTTGAAGACAACCATGATGCCTTATAACTGTCCGGTAACTGAGCTGTCACTAACCTGGATTGTCTCCTAAACCAG
Organism: Delphinapterus leucas; assembly: GCF_059928025.1. Classification (NCBI taxonomy): domain Eukaryota; kingdom Metazoa; phylum Chordata; class Mammalia; order Artiodactyla; family Monodontidae; genus Delphinapterus; species Delphinapterus leucas. The sequence continues at coordinate 48,893,907 of NC_143140.1, forward strand.
TCAGCCAGGCTCTTTATCCATCCACACCACTCAGCAGCTGAAAGATCTTCATTCCTGGAGTAGACTGGTGGTGGTGCTTCTCAGGTGATGGGCCTGTGTTGTGACTGTACTGTGTTGATGAGTTACTGCTGAAGACACTGGAGCCAGAGAGGGGAGATCCTAAACCGAGAGAGCCCAGGGAAGAGCTTGAGTCTTAATTAAGGTGATGGCAACAAAGGCAGGCACTGTGATGTTTCACCTGTGCCGAAAAAACAAAAACTATTACTTCATGTCACTGACATTCAACCAAGCCTGTAACTTTGGAGTTAGCACCTTGAGCTCTAGTTGTACCACCAGTTCTGTCATTGGCCAGTTGCATGCCCTGGGGAAATACTCCCCCACCTTTCCAGAGTTGCCTCTGTGATATTCAAAGGTATATGCTGCTTTTCCGCCTAGAAATGTGGCCCCTCTCCCGGTCGGTCTCAGTTTAGATGTCATCTCCAGGAACCCTTCCCTGACTCCCACCCCTACCTCACCTTGAGACTGGCCTCTGTCTTCCATTGCACCCTATGTTCACCTCTATTGTAGCCTCACTCCATTGTGTTTTAATCACCTGTTCACTTGTCTGTGTCCACTGTACTAGAAGTTCTTTAAGGCTAAGAGCTCAGTTTTGGTCTCCAGCACTTAGCTCAGTGCCTGGTGTATACCAGAACTCAGAAAATATTTGTTGAAAAAAGAAGAAAGGAAAGAAAAGACTAAGAGGGAGAAGATAAGATGAGGAAGTTGGGGCATATTATGTATCTAGCTTCTTACGGCTAAAACTCTGCAATTCCTTGTTCTTAAGTTCCATCTTTAATGTCAACCACAGACTTTTAGAAATCCAGATTTTTCTCTAGTAAGAAGATAAGTTTCAAGTGGTTACACCAATTAGAAAAGCTATAAATATTTATACATGTAATACAATTTTAGGACTGAGATTTAGAGTTCATTTAACATGCTCGAAGTTCTATTTTATATATAAGGAAACTGAGGCAAAAAGAGATTAAGTTATTTGCCCAAACCCACCTGGTTAGCGGGAAAACCAGGTTTCAGACACTGATCTCTTTGTCCCTGTTGGGCTGTACCCTCCAGCCCTTCAAGCTCTGCAGTTGCCCAGCCTCTTCAGAGACTGAAGAGTCCGGAGATAGCAACAGAACCATCAATGGTTTATTGGATAGGGGGAGCTTACACAAAGGATCCTGGAGGGAAACCCCACCATGTATGGCAGACAACGGGCAAGACGTGACAGCAGTCTTCACTACTGGGGCGGCGGAGAAGGAGGCTACCATTTACAGGGGGAAGCCAGGTCAGGTGGGCTCATCAGTTACCAGGGACTAATTAAGCCCTATAATTAAGAGGATTGGATAGTCATGTGAGTGAAGCAGGCACTGGTCAAGCAGGGCATGTATAGAGAGCAAGGAAACAGCCATCTTGAATGGCCTAACCATACAGCCCCCAAACCAGGATAGCTGGTCTCTAGTCTTCCTTTTTGAAAGAGCTGCTACAAACACGGCTACAAATGAAAGTGACAGATGTTTCTCCTTTTATGTGATGGTTATATCAATCCACAAGTTTCTGGCTGTAAATTAAACTTTGATAAACACCCTTCTCTGCTCCTAGAGAAACTAATGAAAGTTACTTCTCTTTTCTCCCAGAAACGTGGGAGGGTGGTACCATGCTTCACCAGGTGGCTCCCATAAGTTGTTTGCTGAACAGAGTTGCAGTCACATGAGTTGCTCTCAGCCAGGTTCGCTCTCAAGGCTCAGTGTTCTGGTATTAAGCCATAGGGTGGTGCTGCCATGAGACCAGCTTCTTGGCGAGTAGCCCTGAGGTGCAGCTGTAAGGTGACCCTGTGCAGGCTTGAGGCCAGAGCCCAGTGCTCAGTGCCAGAAACCTGAGCCAAACACTGGAACTCAGTCCCAGGGCACTGAATTGGTCTAAAGTAAAATTTTAGATGAAAAGATTTTTTTGTTTACTCTGAAGAACCACTTCATTTTTTTAAGCTCATAGGAAAGTTAGATGTTTTGCCATTATACTTGAAATATTTTCCAGAGGCCAAACCTTTAAAAAAGAAGACAAGGAAGAAGAAGAGGAGGAGGAGAAGAAGAGGCTTTAGATTATTCAAGAAGTCATGAAAATATTTCCTGAAAGCAACATCTTTCATAAGATATGCTAACTGGAGAACCTTTATTTCTCTGTCTTGGAATATGCTGTGAAAGTTGTAAGGTGGTATTGGGGTGGAAGTGGTAGAGTACTGGTCAAGGTGATGGTAATGACTGAACCAAACTGTGAACCCACACAAATTTGAATTCAGCACACAGCCCCACCACTTCCTAGCAGCTGACCTTGGGTAGTATGCTTAAGCATGGAGACTATGTTATATATTGGGGTTTTCAACCTGGCTGTGGTAGAATCACCTGGATGCTTTCAAAAAGCATCCTTGCCTGGGCCCCAGCCCAGACCAATTAAGTCAGACTCTCCGGGGTAAGACCCAGACAAGGATAGTTTTAGAATGCTCTCTGGTGATTCTAATCTTGCAGACCAATGGCATAGTGATCGTAACTTTGGTGCTTGGAGTCAAATTGCTTGGGCTCACATGACAGATATGCCCTTTCATGATATTTGACCTTGGCCAATTAACCTGTGTGACCCTCAATGTTCTCACCTGTAAAAACGGGTTAATAGGAGTTTAGAGTTGTTAGAGGATTAAGCTAAGTAAGTCATGTAAAATCACAGTGTTGTGCTTGTGTAAAAGCATGTGTTGTAAGCACAGTGCTTACAACATAGTAAGTATTCAATCATAGCTGCTATTGTTATATTTATTAGCCATAATTTCTTTAATTCACATTGGGTGTAAAGCCCAGTTGGATCCTGTTCACAGTCCTGGAGAGAACACTGAAAAAAGAAAGATAGCTTACTAATGAACATGAAAATAAGTGGAAAATTTTTATAGGGATAAATATTTGTGTGCAACCTTCTTGTTAGATTTTGAGTGAAAGGATAAAGTTGAGTGAAAGGAGTCTGCACTGACTCAAGCACCCATGGGAACTTCATTTTATCATTTCTCCACCTCATGGTCTCATTTTTAAAACCATGAAAATATGTAAACACAGAGGGAATCAAGGGGATACTTTTTGGAAGGAGGGAAATAGAGGCTGGAGGCCTCTAGGTAGGAAGGTATTTCTTAGTTCAACAGTGCATCTCAGTAGTTCTCAAACTTTAATAAACATCAGAGAATCATCTGGGTGCTTGTGAAAACACAGATTGTTGGGCTGTGCCCCTCTCCAGGGAGTCGGTCTGGAATGGGACCTAAGAATTTGCATTTCTGACAAGTTCCTAGGTGATGCTGATACTGCTACTTTAGGAACCACACTTTGAGAACCACCAGTGGCTAGACATGGAGCACTTGGTAATCTGGATGTTCTTAGACCCTGTTGGCTGTTCAGGTTGCTTTCCCATCTGTGCCCATACAGAGTTGGTAGGCACCCCCAAAATCTCTCTCTCTTCTGATGATTTAGGTACTGCCATCGAACAGTGTTGGTTTTCTATTCATTGGTCTTTTCTCAGCCTGGAGTCTCAAACTGCACTTGAAGTTTCCTTATTGTACAGTCTTAAGTTCCAACAGTAGAGTTTCATAGTTCATTCCAGAGAATGGTTGGGTATTCATTTTTGCCCACTGACCAAGCATACACCTTATTCCCAATTCCGCCAGGGTTGCTGTATATCAAGACAGAGCCCAGAACCAGCAGTGTCCTTCCACAGAGGCCTCATACTCCTACCTAGCATAGTTCAAACTCAAGAACCTGGGATTTTTGGTACAGTCTCAACTTCTTTGTTTAAAGGACATCAGGGCACATAGGCAAATCCAGACTACCGTTCCCCAAATCCAAGACCAAACTCTGTAACAATCCTGGGCCACACATGTTATTAGAAACTTGGGATGATAAAGGACTATAACTCAATACACCCACACTGAATCTTACTTGAAGATCATCTTATCCTTCCAACTTCACAGTTTCTGTTAACATCACTTTTATCATAGCTACCCAGACTCAAAACTTAGGCATAATGATCCCTAATATTTGTTGAGTACTTAATCCTCACAACAGTATGAATGGATGTTATTCTTTCCATTTTATGCATGAGGATACTGAGACTTAGCAAGGTTAAGACATAGCTGGAACCCAGAATCTTTGTCACTTTTATTCTCTGATATAGCCCAAGTGCCTAGAACAATGTCTGGCCCATACTGGTGTTCAATATATATTCATTGAATGAAGGGAAGATACATACAACAAACACGTGGAAACTGGGATTTGAAACCAGACCTGTGTTAACCACTATGCCACACTTGCTCTTGCTTCAGCTTTGGCTCTCCTTTTGTAATCCCATAAACTCATTCCCCCAAATCAGTTGTGAGTCCTAGCAAGTATATTATCATGATATTTCTTGAATTTGGCCCTTCCCCTCCCCATTTCTGCTGCCACCAACCTTGTTAAAGTGCTTGCTATTTATTTCCTGAACTATTGCTAATTTTTTTTTTCCCAACATGCAGTCTTTGCAGACCCCTGGGTTACCTGCACGACTTTTACCAGATGGTTCTTCACAAAGCACATTCAATACGCATCGTAACTCTCCTCAAAGACAAGGGCAGTCATGTGGTATAATGAAATATTAAGGAACCAAGGATAAGAAAACCAGGGTTCTGGTCTCAATTCTGTGACCCTGGACAAGTTGTGTGTCCTTCTTAGGCTTCAGTGGCCCATTAATAACAGGAAGTAGGACTGGGTGATCTCTTCCCACCCCAGCATTGTCTGGTGGTTAGATGCACCCTGCCCGTAGAATCCTACCTGGAATCCTACCTTGTGCCTCCAAGGGGTTTAGAATGAGATGAATACATACATTTTTATCAAACAAGGCAGAGCAGTGTAAGTGCCCTCAAAGAAGTAAAGTGAGGAGCTATGGCTGTTGGGGAAGGGAGAGATCTCATCTGGTTACTAATGGGGAGTATGGATGGGACACAGATGCTGCTCTTCCTCTCATGTCAGCCCATCCCTAGCGTGCCGGTCCTTACCTCACTGATGAGAAGAGGAGAAGCTGCTGAGATCCCAATAGTTTTAAGACACCAGCTTTAAGCTGTGGCAGAAATCCATCATGAGCACTAACTCCCTAATTCAGAAGTTGTTGGCTCAAGACACACAAATTGGTCTAACGCTTAGGAAAGTGCTTATAGGGGCAAAGAGGAAAGAGAAAACAAAAGTGGTTGACATGTTCCTGATAACAGCTCCGTGTCTTGCTCTGCCACTTAATAGTCAGGCGGCCTTGGACAGGCCACTTATCCTCTCCGAGCCTTGGTCTCACCTCAGTTCCCCATCTAGAGATTGGGGATGATAATATCAACCATGCAGGATGGTTGTGAGGAGATGTAGTATGTGAAGCCACGCTGGGAACACAGTAGATGTTCAGGGACTTTTATCCTCCATGTTACCTCCTACCCCCTGTAACGTGTCCGTGTTTAGAAACGCCCTTTAAATAACCCCTGGGGGCAGAGAGAGAGAGAGAGAGAGAGAGAGAGAGAGAGAGAGAGAGAGAGATCCTCCCACATTGGTAACTCAATAGTATTCTATATACTCTGCCCTTGCATACATTCAGGTATTGGAAATCATGTGCCATATTTACTTAAGAAGCTTCCCTACCCCTTTGTATTAAAAGAACAGGGTAGCAAGGGAAAATCAGAAGTTGTCCCTGATTTATCTGTGGCTGAAGAAGGAACTAGGGAGGTGCAGCAAGCAGCATTATTTCTTCCTCCAGGTGAACTAATGAAGGCTTAGAAGAAACAAGGGCGGCCTAACCTTGTCCTTTCACTTTCATTATATGCTTATCTGGCCTTCAAGGAGCTGTTGTTACTGTATCAATGGTTGACAGTCATCACTGCAACCAAGGAAAATGTATGTGACAAAAAAACTACATTTCATTAAACTTTGGATTGAGGAAGTATATGTATAGGATATAATTATTATTTTTTAGAAATTAAGGAAAATCATCCACTCATTCAGCCTTCAAATATTTATTGACAGCTACTGTTGTAACAAACACCATTCTGGGCACTGAGGATACAACAGCAACTAAAACAAAAATCCCTGCCTTTTGCAATTTCTATTCTAGTGGAAGATGTAGACAGTAAAAAAGATAAATTAGTAAGATATATAGTATGTTAGGAAGTAGTTAGTGCTAAGGGGAAAAATAAGGTAGAAAAGGGGACTGTAAAATATCAAGAGGTATATTAGATGGTGATCCAGGGAAAGTCTCATTGATAAGGTGCTTTTGAAGTAAAGACCTGATGGAAGTGACAAGCCAGCCTTGGGGATGTCTGAGGGACAGCTTTCAAGACAAGGGGTCCTGAGATGAGAGGGTGCCTGGTGTGTCTGAGGAGCAGCCTGGAGGTCAGCGTGTGAGCTGAGCATGGAGGGAAAGCAGTCTGAGATCTGGTCAGAAAGAAAACAGGCCAGTTGTATGGGGCCTTAGAGGACATGATAAGGATGTCGGCTTTCACTGGTAGTAAGAGGAAAAGCTCCAGGGAGTTTGGGCAGAGGAAAGATATTATACAACCATTTTTATTGAGTGCTTGCTCTGTTAGATTCTATTTTAAATGCTTTATTTGTAATCCTCACAATTACCTTATGAGGTAGGACCCACTATCTTCTCCATTTTACAGCCGAGGAAACAGAGGCCCAGAGAGGTTAAGTACTAACTTGCATGAGGTCACACAGCTGACAGGGACATGGTGAAAATTTAGACCCTGGCCAACACTTAACCACCTTGTTGTCCTGACCCCAAATGCTTAAGAGATTGAGACTGAGGGTTTTTTTTTCTTTCTTGATATCTGTATTTCCAGAGCACACTTACAATGAAATCACTTCATACTCATTCATAAATACAGAACTTCTTTGCTTAAACTGATAAATATTCCAAGTATTCTGCTTTATGATTTCAAGTTTTTTTTTTTTTAAATAAAAAAGCCCTCAGGGACTTCCCTGGTGGTACAGTGGTTAAGAATCCACCTGTCAATGCAAGGGACATGGGTTCGATCCCTGTTCCAGGAAGATCTCACATGCTGCGGAGCAACTAAGCCTGTGCGCCACAACTACTGAGCCCATGTGCTGCAACTACTGAAGCCCATGTGCCTAGAGCCGTTGCTCTGCAACAAGAGAAGCCACTGCAGTGAGAAGCCCACGCACTGCAACGAAGAGTAGCCCCTGCTCGCCACAACTAAAGAAAAGCCCTCGAGCAGCTGTGAAGACGCAGGCAGCCAAAAAAAAAAAAAAAACCCTCAGATTAACAAGCATCTTGACATGTCTCGCTTTAATTATGCAGACAGCAATTTCTTTTTTGCTTCTAATGTAGAGGTTGATTGGGAAATTTTTTATTTTATTGCTTACAATCTTACCCTAGCTACCTAAATCACTACTATAAGATTTGACATCTATAATTTATCATTTTCCTCTGCTATTAGATAAAATGCCCTTTAAAACATTCCACAGCAAGGTGAACACAAGTCAAGCTTGCAAAGTTCTAGAAAAAAGAATTGCAAAGAATCATTAAAGAATAATGAACGTTGACTTATGTAGCATATGATATCAGGGCTGCCCAGTTTAACAAATATAATTATTCCAAGTCATTTTCAGAAGGCCTCTAAATTTCAGCACCTAATTTTCATCATCTTTCAAGGAATAACAACAAAAATACCTTACTTTTATAAAGACTCTAAAAGCGAACTCTTTAATTCATTCCTCTGGATTTCACTAAAGCGAAGCATGAAACAATAGACAACTTAAAATACAGGAAACCCAGATTCCTTTTACCATTGTGTGGCTTTAACATTTTACTGCTATAGCCAAGAGTCCTTGGTTTCTGCAGCCAACAGCCTTTTGCATGCTGACTTTGCAGAGGGAGTCTCTCAGGAGTTATTACTTTTGAGTACTATCTACGATGACTCCAGTCTCTGCAGGAAGTGGGAGGTAGCAGAGTTTGGGAATGAAAACACTGAGGGAAAAATCTTTCCAGATAGAATTGTCAACTCAATCTAATTTTAGGTTTCGGGCAGAACACATAGCTGTACCTTCAGGTACCTGCAAACATTTGCCTCTCAGGTGCCCATTATTGAAGGACTACAACCAGGACAAACAAAAATAATGAAGTTTTCTATCATAATATTTTTTAGTAAAATAGGTGATGTGTCAGAGTATGTGTGTGTATGCACGCACACGGGCAAACCATGTGTGTGTACCCCTACGTTCAAGGTTTCATAGCGTTCAGAGTAAAGGAGATGGTCCAAAAGGGTTTCTTTCTATTTTTCATAAACTCTATTTAATTTTTCCTTCCAGTCCCTCACAACCAAAAGGACTAATAGTCCCAGGCGCGAGACCTCAGAAACATATTACTGAGTTATGTGAAACAGGAATAGGAGACATTTTTAGTAATACTTTTTATGTGGTAGCTATTTTGGTATTGAAACAACTAAATCAAATCTAACAAAGGTCTTTTGAGAGGAAATGGTTAAAAGGGCATGTCTTTCCTTTTCTAAAAGGAAAACCACAGCAAAGTATTCCGATCAGGAATAAATTAAAGAGCACTGAACTTTTCTGCAAGGGTCAGGAAGTCAAGCTCTTGGCCTTGGGCTGCTTCTCAGCCCCACCCCAGCTGACCCTGGGAACAAGGCACTCCCCATCTCTGTGTGAACTCAACAGTTGCTGTCAAGTCCTGCCATTCCTCTGCAGAAAAGAGCCAGGGATTTTCTGGCTCTTGCCAGAAATCAGAGTCAGAAGGAGGTAGCTAAGGTGCCGGGGGCTTTCTATAGTGTCCCAGTGCCAGCTTTCTGTCGCCAAAGGAAAATTCCCTAAACTCACTAAAGCCAAATCTCACATTTTGAAAAGTCTCCAAAAGAAGTTTCATAAGCTGTTTTGCTGCTAGAAGATTAAGCTCTCATTTCCCAGATTACATTTTTTAAATGTAATTTCCTTAAATTCAGCAGCAATTTTAATCCATGACACTCGCTGGTAGACAAGAAAAACAATTCTGCTGTCTTCACAATCGATTTAAAGCTTACAGATGTGACATCTCAGTACTTCATGTTGTGGTTAATTGCCTTATACTAACATCTGATGAAAAAAAAAATATATATATATATTTAATGTTCTTATATAACCTGTGCAGCTGACATGTGATTAGTTGGGAAATAGGGGCTGTGAGGTGTCCCAAACAGCTGAACTTGATCAAGATGTCATGCACTCCTGACCTCTTTAATAGACTATTTTGCTCTTTTGACAGCATTCAAAATCTACTTGTCCTTCAAGGTCTAGCTCAGTTCCTGCCTCCAGCCCAAATCTGTGCCTGACCATTTAAGTTCTCACTGAGATCTTCCCCCTGGCACCACCTTAAGGCCCTATTGCCTGTGCTATTATGGCATTTGGATATGTCAGCTTACACCATATTTTATTCACTGACTTTCAAGGGCCGTGTGCTTTCTCTTTGGCTCCCCATAGTGCCTAGTCTGGTGCTGAGCACATGTGGATGCTCCATGGTAGAAGTGAATCAAATTGACTTACCTCCTTTTTCATCATTTTCCCTATGATCATATCTAGGGCTAAAATTTGCATTATTGCTTTTTATTTCTCCAGTCATTGTTCCTTAGTGACCCAGGAGCATTTAGAATGAGATGCAAGTTAGATCACTCCTGGAATAGGTTGGTCACCTGTGGTTTTTGGCTTGGATGTCACTGTCTGTACCACCCATGGAAATGGGAGACAAGTTACATCCCTTATGACTGTAGTCATTAGGGAATTACCAATGAATATAAAGAGAAAAAATAAGCTAATGGAACAGAGAAAGAAAATAAAGAAAAGGATGAGGGGAAAAGAGAATGAAAGAGGCAAAAAAAAAAAAAAAAAGCTCCCACAATCCTACTTTCTGATGTACATACGTTTCCTTTTTAAATGACAAAACATAAAGACTCCTCGCAGGTATATTTAATGGATGGTTACTTGCACATCTTAATAATGTTTGCTCTCTGGGGAATCATATACAGAAACAACTGCCTTTCCAGTTTGAATTAGGAATAAAGTGGAAAGGCAGTTACTTTGGGAGGAAGTAAAAGCAAAGCCTAGTAACACTGGTGCATTGTATGAGGCAGTGAGAAATGACAGTTCACAATGAGGCAGACTTCTCTCTTCAGTGATCAGCCTGCTCGGCCCTCAATGAGTCCGTGAGATTCCGCATTTTATAGGTTGAGCTTCCCACTGGCAGCAACTGAAGCAGTTTATTATGCACATCTGTCACGTGATCCACTTCATAAACCAAATGGAACTGGGAGAATAAGCCACCCTAACAAGATCCTCAGTACACTCTTAAAAACTACTTACAGATGTACTCTTCCTCCGAGGGGATACAATGCGTTTCCTTGTACGGTGCCACATGATACAGGAAATGCATTATCCCCATCCAAATTCAGGCATACCAGGAGGAAGCCCATGAAAAGAAAGCAGCTCAGAAAAGCACACATGGCTTTTGCAAAAGTCCTGAGAGGGGCTCCTACACCAATTTGTGATAACGGCAGATAAAATCCCAGGCCTCTGAAGCTCAGTTCATTACAAATGCTAATGTCCACACAGGGGAAAGGAAACCACATCAGCAGTCAGCATCGACACAGATGTCGCCAATGCTTTTTATTTACGGTTGTCACTGAGTCCCCTCAGCAGTATGCCACATCGCCATTTGTGTTGTAACTTTAACTACGTTATGTGCTTTCACAGCTCGCTAGGTTATGTACCCATAGGTGATTTGTGCTTTCAGACTGTGTCTGGTGAGATGAGCGGCCGCACTTCTAATCTTGAATCTGGAACCATTTTGTTCCCATTCAGATAAGATCGAAGGAATGCTTTTGTAGATGCATCCAGGAACAGTAACACCTGCCATTGTTAAATCTTCCTGTTTCAGCTGGGGTGATCAATTTATCATTCAGTCAGTCAGCCAACAGCTATTTATTGAATACCTGCCACGTGCCAGGCACGGTTCCAGGCATTGGAGATATAACAGTGAATAGAGTCCTACCATCAAAAAGATTACATTCTAGACAGGGGGAGGGGGAGACAGCAAACAAGTATGGAATATGGCAGAGTGTGTCCGTCAGGATAGGCTAGTTACTTTGTGGTAATAACAACCCAATCTCAGTGGATTAAAACAACCAAGTTTATCTCTGACTTACACTGGGTGTTCATTGCAGGTCAGCTGGGGGCTCAGCTCTGTGCAGCTTCACTCTGGGACCCAGGCTGCCCGGAGAATCCCCATCTGGAGCATGGCCAGTCTCTGTGGGAGAGGGAGAAGATAGAGTGGTGAACTGCGCACTGGCTTATGCCCGAAAGTGACACACGACCCTTCTCCTCACGTGGCACTGGACAAAGTAAGTCAGGTGGCTGCACCCAACTTCAAAAGGTGAGGAAGTGCAATCATATCATATGTTTAGGAAAATCAGACATACTTGGTGGGCAGAACTGTCCCAATGATGATGATTGCTATGAAGAAAAAAAGCAAGGTAAAGGAGATGGTGTCTGGGGAGCTGGTTTCCACTTACAGAGATGGTCAGGAAAGGTCTCTCTGATATGGTGACATTTGAGGAGAGATCCCAAGGAAGAGAGAGAGGGCCGTTTGGATGGGGTGGGGACAGCATCCTGCAGAGGATACAGCAAGGGCATAGTTTGCCTGGCATGTTTGAGGAACAGCAAGGAAGTCAAGATGGCTAGAGGGGAGCGAGCAAGGGGAGAGCTGTAGAAAAGTAGGTCAGAGACATAAGAGAGAGTTGTGGGACCTAAGTGGGCACCTTATTATAAGGGCTATGGCCATTGCAGATGTTTGGGTGAAGACATGATCTGAGTTAGGTTTTAAAAGAATCCTGTAGCTGCTGTGAGGAAAATATACCAGGGGGCCGAGGGCTGAAGCAGGGAATAGTTGAGAGGCTCTTGCAGTAATCCAAGTAAGATAAGAGAGTGGGTAGTAGTCAGACTCTGGAGAGAGTTTGAAGGTAGAACAAACAGAATTTGCCCATGTATTGCTATAAGAGAAAGAAAGGATTCAAGGACGACCAGAAAGGTTTGTTTCTTCTAGTAATCCCTGGATACACATAAGGACTACTTCATGTGACTTTTGAGAATCTTCAAATTTGGCAAAATCACATAGCACATAACCTCCCTCCAAAATGAGTTGAGTTGAAGAGCCAAGTGGAGAGATGGATGCTGGGCGGTCAGCTTGATTCATGGACCATCTAAGGGACATCTCTCCCACACTGGTCTAATATCCAGTCTCTCTTAGGGTTTTGATCCATGTTACTTTATAAAACCAGAAAAATGAGCTTCATAGTTACAAGCAAAACAGGAGCTTCTGACTGAGTCATCCCAACCTCATCCCACTCCTCTGTGAACCTCAGGTATCACTACCAAGAAACTTAGCTGTATAACACAAGACCTGTCCTCAGTATATGCTGGTATAGTGGTGTGTCACCAATTCTCCTAAAAGTAGGTTGAATAGAAATCTTAATAAATACAATAAAATAACATTATGGTGTTCTTCTGAATAGTTTCCCCTCTTTCTGCTCACCCTGTCTTCCCATCACATGGTTCTCCCCATTCACCACCACCCATTAAATGGCCACTAGAGCGCCCTACTACACCTGGGCCTTCTCTTATGTCTTCTCCAGCTTAGGAAAGCACAGGTTGAATGCACAGTTTGCCAACTACCGTAATGGAATGAATAAATAAAGGTCATCGCTGTTTTTTATTTTGTTTTGTTTTTTCCTTGGCCGCACTGTACAGCTTGCGGGATCTCAGTTCCCTGATCAGGGATTGGACCGGGCCCACTGCACTGAAAGCCCAGAATCCTAACCACCAGGCCACTGGGGAACTCCTTATTGCTGTTTTTAAAAACTGTATATTTTTGGTATTTGTAATCAAAAGCATTCGTTCATTCAAAACATCTTCTTGAACTCCTACCATGTGCCACTTCCTCTTCTAAGCACTGGAGACACAGCCATGAATAGAATGTGGAAGTAATACATATTGTTGAAAACTGGGAGAGCATAGAAAAGTATTAAGAAAAGATAAACTTTCCACTAACTCACCACTGAAACATAACTGCTAGTAACATCTTGGTGCCCTGTCTTTTTCCAAGCATACATATTGTTCCTCCTTGCTCTTTTGAATAAAATTTACAACTCTGGACTTATACAGTACATTTTTTTCTTTAAAAATTATTTCTTCTTATAAAAATAAATCACAGCAGATGCTCAGTATTTGTTGAATGAATAAATTAATTATAGAAACAGTAAATTACAGAGAAGCAAAAAATTAAAAATGAAAGTCATCAATAATATAACTACTAAGAGATGGTATCACTAGTAATAGTTTGGGTTGTTCAGTGTGGCTTTGAATAATCAACATATTTTTACAACATCGCTCCACAATGATTATTTTGTAAATGACAACTTTCTCTTTTTTCCTAATTACAAAAGCAACATGCCATTGTAGATATTTTGGAAAATATTGAAAACTACAAAAGGAAAACCCAAAAGTTATTTGTAGTCCCACTGCCCTGAGACTACTGCTATTAATATTCTCCAATTGGGCTTCCCTGGTGGCGCAGTGGTTGAGAGTCCGCTTGCTGATGCAGGGGACACGGGTTCATGCCCCGATCCGGGAGTATCCTACATGCCGCGGAGCGGCTGGGCCCGTGAGCCATGGCCGCTGAGCCTGTGCGTCCGGAGCCTGTGCTACGCAATGGGAGAGGCCCGCGTACCGCAAAAAAAAAAAAAAAAAAAAATCTCCAATCTTTTTGGAAATTTTTTTCCAATCTTTTTTTTCTTGAGCAGTACAGTAGGTTCGTTAAGAGCCTGGGCAAGTTACTCAGCCTCTCTGAGCCTCAGATTCTTCATCTGTAAAATGATACTAGTAGTACCCACTTTGTAAGATTGGTGTGAAATTTAAATAAGATAAGATACACAAACTGTTTAGTTTAACGTCTGACTGACCCATTATAAGTGCTTAATATGGGAACTCTTACCACTTTGCAAGACATTTCTACATAGTTGGTCAGACTTTATACATGAATTTTTTGTCCTCTTTTTTTAAAGAAAGAAACAACATTCTTCAATCTCATTAAATTTAAAATTCTGAGACAATCTCAAATTTTCAGAAAAATTGCAAGCAAAGTACAAAGATCTTTTCTCCCTTGAAATATTTGAAAGGAAGTTGTCAATCCAATTCCTCCATTACCCCTGAATATCATAGCTCACATTCTACAACTCAAACAGAGACATAGCTCAAACAGAGACATTCCCCTACAACTCCAGTGCAAACAGCAAAATTGAGAAATTAACATTGGTACACTGGGGTCTAATCCTCAGACTCCAGTCAAATTTCTCCATACATACCTTATAACAAAAGGATTCCAGTTCCAAACCACACCATGTAATTATTCCCCATGTCTCTCCAGTCTCCTTCAATCTGGAATAGTTCCTCCGTCTTTCCTAGACTTTAATATCTTTGACACTTTGAAAGAATATGGGCCATTTTGTAGAATGTCCCTCATATGATGTTTTCTCATGATTAAGTTATGCATATGTCTTTGTCAGGAATACCACAGAAGTGATGCTGTGTTCTTATTGTATCTTATTAGGTAACATACCTGTTTTGGCTATAACAGCCTGTGCTGGACCACCTTCCTACACAGATACGCCTCTCACCCCACCTGGGCTCTGAAATATCCTCTTCACCCTGCCTCGACGCCAACATCTCGCACTAGGCTATGCCTTTGCAAGAACACTCCCCTCATCCCACGTGGGCTCTGAAACCTCCTGCCGGGCTGCCCCTCCCACCCTCAATCCTCAGCCCACCTGGGCCACCCTGCACTGAGCCATCCTCTCAGCCTGCTTTGGCTCTGACACTGAGCTAAGCTGACCCTCTGCAGGGGTGGCTCTCTTGAGCTGCTTGGGCACTGGCACCAGGTATCCCACTCGTGGGATGCCCTCCTCACTCCACTTTTGCGGTGTTCTAATTCTTTAAAGATTTCTATTATCTATGTATATAGTATCAGTTTTTCCTCAAACTAGAGGTCTGTGTATGTATTATTGATGATCCATCAGTAATAATGTGTTTTCATTTCAATGATGATCTAAAAAAACCTTACATTATAAAATATAAGCATATCTGGGATGTTCGTTTTGTAACCACATACTTTTAGTGTTGGTGCTTTGTGTTTAAAATTGGGTTGGTACCACGTGATTGTTAATGTGTCAATATTTAACTTTTAAATTGGTGGTAGTTTTAGATTGGCATTCCTGGCATCAAAATACAAAAACCATCTTGATTTCTGTTCAGTAAAAATTATATTGCGTTTTCTTACCAACTATAAATCTAAAACTGCTCAGTGATGAGATTTATGTCTTTATTTAATAAATTAATTTTGACTTTCCATCATAAAAATAACCATGCTACTTTGTCACAGGCTGATGAAAAAAGAACTGAGCTGGCTGACTTGATACAGAAATGATGCACTCATGCAAAGTGGAGGCCAAATGAATCATGGCACTGGTATAAGTGAAGCTTTACAATAGTTCAAATAGAGGAAAGTAGAGAGAAAACTGAGTCATTACAGGTCTCTTGGTATCATAGGTTGAACTCAAAAGAAGCTAGGCAAAGCAGTCACTTTTTTTCAGATTATTGACAGATGTGTTTGTGTGTGTGTGTTTATATGGCATACCAGCTTGCAAATATTCTCCATGAAGGACTTTTGTTAGGAGCTTTTTAAAGAAATAATTATCAATATTATATTTTGGAGAAAACCATTTTTAGATGAGTTGGACCAATTAACATAATCAACTGATGGTTTCAAATGAGTAACCTGATGGAAGGAAAAATTATGGTAATGATTGCGAATCAAAGGACTGTCCATCACGCTCATAATCAAATATTTAGGTCAACAATTGAGACATAAAATGCATAAAAGCATCTTATTATGCTTTTATAATTACATGTATAAATTGTAATTAAATCCAACATTGGCTACTTAGTTTCAGCAAAACTTTACCACTTTTACACTAAATTAATGTTTCTTATTTGAATTTATCTGGTGATCTTGTTTTTATCTAGCTTGTTAAATTTGATTTCTTCTTATGGTTTGTTTTAATTGTGGTAAAGAAAACACATAACCTAAAACTTACTGCCTTAACCATTTTTAAGTGTACAGCTTGGTAGTATTGAGTATATTCACACTGTGTGCAACAGATGTCTAGAACTTTTTCATTTTGTGTACTTATAGTTTTTAATGAGCTATAAGTATAAAGCATTTATACCTAATTATACATTGGCACGTATTTAAGGAACAAGATGATGAAAATTATTTAAGTCAACATAAAAGGTGGTCTCAAGAGAACTTTTTCCTTTTGGGAAAAAAGGAAGAGGTTTAAGAAACACTAATCAATATGGTAATTAACTTCCAATCTAAATGTTTGCTTAGGCCCACCCCCACTTTTCTCCCTGGCTGGACGGTTCACAGTGGACTGGGAGGAAAAGGCAGTGATACCTCATTTCTTGGAAAAGCAGAGCCAGGGGAGAGCATAGCAGTTTTCCCAACCTGAATTCAAAACTTCCTTTTAAGTAATAGGTATAATATGAACACAATACTGCCTTTCAAATTACTTTTCAAAATAGTTTCAAATCCAGTATCCTAATTTTGAGGCCCCATTGTGAATCTCTAAAGTTAGTTTCCTTTAAAGTCAAACCTCATTGCCAAGTTTGATATGTTATAACTAATCATCCAAGCCAGTGCTGCTGGAGTTCTGCTCCTTAGCAAGATGCTAGAGGGAAGAAGGCTGTCTCCAGATGCTGTGATTGTTCCGAGTCTGCTATGGCCTCTTGCAGGCCTTATTAAGAAAACAAACTGTGCTGATTAGTTTCTCTGAAAAACTAGACGGAAGTTTTCAGCTTAAAAGCTCATATGCTGACCTCTCCTAAGGCTTCATTTTTAAAATGAAAGTTTGTTGTTGTTGTTAGGATTTGCTATTTGACTTTTTAGAAATAAGAAAATATCCAAAGTTCCCATAAATAATCATTAATTATGAGGTGGAAAGCAAGAAGGGCAAGAAAGGAAGGAAAATTTATTATTTACTATGTGCCAGGCACTATTCTAGAAGCTTTATATCACCCGTCTTACCTTGTCCTGACAACCTCCCTAGGAGTTGGTTCTGTTGTCCCCATTTCAATGGCTGAGACTCTGAGAGGTAAAGTAACTTGCCAAAGATCACGCAGCTTGTAAGCGAACAGGTTTGATTCAAACTCGGGTTTGTCTGATTACCACTCACTCAAGTACGAAACACGTCAAGACACATCACAGATCAGTTTGGTCAGTTTTCTGCCACAGATTTTGTCTGGGGAAACTGGACCATGCCGATACTCATTCATGGAGAAAGTCTCTCTGCCCATTCCAGCACATTACCATTCTCTGCTCTCTCGCTCAGTTACTTGTATATTTAGCTGACAGACTCAACTTCGAACACTCCCCAGACCCTACCCAACAGAGTGCAGAAATCCCTTTGCTCTCTCGCAGCTGATCCCAGCACCGGCTAGGTTTCTGCTCCCCCAGATGTGGAGGCTGCAGTGTAAAAAGCACTTCCTCACCTTGCAACTACAGGATTGTCTGGTACTTCTTGAGGCACAGGTCTAAGCTGCTGTCTAGAGAGGCCTGACGTATGCCCTGTGGGCTGCACTGTCGTTTACTGGTTTAATATGCACACTCTGTGATGCATTTTTATACTTTCCCATTTCTTAAATTCTGTCTCCTAACTCAGATCTCATTTACATGGTGATTTATAGGGCCTGAATATTATAATCTAAAAGGTGTATGTGGAGAGGAGGAGTGAGCACATCTTCTATTTATTAGGAAAAGTCTCCAATCACCTGCTTCTTTGAAAATCTGACCTTGAAACTGCATAATGAGAGCTCAGTCCCCAATCACAGTGAGGAGCAGGGAAAAGGGACCAGCTGGTCCGTTTGCTTAGCGTCTGCTGTACGCTGCCTTGGGTAATCTCTTTTCACATGACGGCCTCTCTCCCCAGTTAGATTTTAAATAATTGGAGGGCAAGAGCATGTATCACTGACCTTTGTGCCAAGCATAAGCCCCTTGCACATAGTAGGCATTTAGTAAATAACTGGATGTCGGTTGCTGATCTGTGACTGACTGCTGCTTAAACCTCCCCATTCCCCACCATACCCCTGACCTTTCTGGTTTAGCTTTTACGTGACAGTTTCATTAGAAGTGGTAGCAGGATGGAACCAGAACTTTCATGCACACACTGGGATATCAGAGACTTCTGCTTCACGTGTCTTTTCAAAGAATAAGTATAGGCTAGTATCCAAAGACCTAGTTTAGAATCTTGAATTTTAAAAACTTGACTGTGGGAAAGCCCTGCCCACTCACTTTGGAATGCCCCCGCCCCCTCTTAAGCATTTAGTGCCTGGACTTGGTGATACCACTTTGCCTGGGATGGCTAGTGCATGAAACCCTTTCCACACTGACACCACAGCTTAAATTCATTCTTCAGGCAGCCATTATTTTTTCTTATTAGGGTCAAAGATAAGGTGACGTGTGGAGGGGCAGCCGGGGCATCGTCTGGGGGGACAGGACTCTACCAGAGGAGCAGGAGCTCATGCTGGGCATCTCGTTGGAGGAAAGAAGGAGGCCATACAGAAGCAGGGGATGGGGTTTAGGTGCTGTGGAGCATTAACTGCTGGCCCTGACTGCACAATTCTCCTCAGGCTGGCTGTTTTGCCCAAACCTAGTTTAGAATTGCCCATGTTCTAGGAGCCTCTTATGAATGAGCATCTTGCTTTGAAAATCAATTTGAAGCCAGAGTGGAAGTTTTCTTTTAGTCACAAAGTGAGAGCAATGAAAATAGGACTATCCTGCTGTATTATTTTTGGCCTTGTAACAGTGCAAAGTCAACTTTTCTTTCTGACTCAGGAGCGTTTTATAAAATCTCCACATTTTGTGTGCATTTCAGACCCGAGAATCCGCCACCCCAGACCCCATTTGAGAGGGACGATTTAAAGTTCAGGGAAACAGCAGCTCTCTGCAAGTTTCTGAGTAACTGAACTTTGTTATAACAACAGATTGGAAGATAGATTCTGTTAACCTCTAAACTCAGGGAACCCTTGACCCCTATCCCGGATAACACAGGATGCTGAAAATTGGTCGGGTCCCTGACTCACCTTCTCACATTTCTCCTCTCCCTGGAAGAATGCAGCTTTTGACCACTGTGCCAGCTTGAGAGCAGGGCCTCCCTGTCACGCCTCAGTGAATGTGTGACCAGGTGGATTTCTGTGCCGGGCGTCGCCTGGAAGGTGGCAAAAGCCAGACAGGTACCTGTGGCCCAGCTGCTGCTCAGCTACGAGGCTGGCAGCCAAGCCGAGCGGCAGCTTTTCAAAAGCAGCCCTTTTGATAACACCGATTACATTTCCCTCACTAGAGCCTTGGGCTGATTGAGCAACAGCCAGCTTCTCTGGGTAACAAAGAGGAGGGGAAAGTAATCCAAACACAGGTTTTATTATAAAAACCTGGGAGTGAGAGAAGTATATTTATTCTGTAAGATAACACACCTGCTCAGTGCCCAGGAGGCTCATTTCCATCAGTTGCCATGGCAAACTCGTTATACTTCAAGGCCATGTGGCTTTGTTTCCTTTTGAGATCTGGTCCTTGTCCTACCTTTCCTAACAACTGCAACACAATGACATGGAGGCCTGCGACAGCATAATTGATTTCTCCTTCCCTCTATCAACGGTTCACATTTGTTCGGCACAGGACTGAGCCTGCCTCTTCCTTTGAACTCCTGGCTAACCATGAAGGCATGCTTCAGAGAGCCGTCCTCATTAACATTCCAGGTCTCCCTTCCCCGTCAGCGATAAACAAGCCCCGCATCAACGGCCTCCTTCCTTCCAGCTTTACAAATGAGTGGCTCAGTTCCATGTTTCGCTGCCGATCCAGGTGCCCAGGCGCACAATGCGGGGCTAAGAAGCACGCTGGAAAGACTAAAAATAGAACAGCAGTTTTGGACGCATACCAGAGCAGCTACTTCATCTCAACTTGCTTTGCACACTAAGCCTAATGGGATCCATCAGGCATGAGTTCTCTCCCTCTCGCCCTCCCTCTCCCTCACCCTCCCCGCCGCGCCGCCCCCCCCTCCCCCCATCTACCGTCAGCACCTTCCTGGTGAAGGGAGCAAAGGAGGTCAGGCCAGGGACAAGAAGTGTGTGCCCTCCTGGTCTTAGTTTACCGAGTCCTGGGAGATCTGGGGGCTGCAATTACTCCTTCCGTACAAGCGTTTCTAGAAAAGAGCAGGTAGGTCCAGAACATGGTCACCTTTGCCCAGGTACACTTCGCTCCTCCAAGACTTTCATTGTTCAGCAAAGGCTCAACTATCACTTCCTACACACCCCAGTAAGCATGACCTAGCCCCAGACTCAGAAGCTTCTTGGGCAGTTAAATAGAGAACTACACTATAGTGTTCCTCTTACAGGTCCCACCAGCTTGGCTTCAGGCTAAAGATTTGGGAGCAAATGCACCATCACAGATGGAGGGGCTGTAGCTCACGTGGGTGGGTGGGCAGCACGTGACTGCCCAGGGTCTGCGAAAGCCTCCCACCAGTGATTCTATCTGAAAGCCTTTTGCAATAGAAAATGGAACAAATCAGTATGAAGTTAGGAAATTGCTGTCCTGCCTGGGCACCAGGCCTCCCCAGTGCCAGCTGTATTGAATGAGCGAGGCTCCTCTGTGTTGTTGATGTGTCTCCCTTCTTGCAGCCTCCCTCCACCCAAAGGAGAGTTAGCCAGACCCACACATTTCTCATGAAGGGTAATGCAGGTGTTCCAAACAGCTAAGTATTACTCCAACGAGTACCACTCGTGTAGAATTAGGAGAGGGAGGGAGTAAAAACAGAAAAGAAGAGAGAGGGAAAGATGACTATCACAGTATTGAAAAATAAAAGCCTTTTCATTGTTGTTGTTTTGGAGATTGGCCAGATACAACGAAAAGAAATCGATCTACTGGCGGGTTTTGTCTGTAAGCTTCTGGAAGGTGTCAAGATCTTTTCAATTGTGCCTTGGTTTCATAGAGTAGCAGGATAAAATAAACATGCCAAAACTACTTCAAGAAAAGTCACCCTCCGTACAGCAATAATTAACCCCCCAAAGAATTTCCCACAAAACAAGTTGCAACATGATCGTTTAATCCTCCAGCCACCAGAGGACAGAGGTGCATCTTCCCTCAGCCTTCTCCTATGTTCATGAGGCTCAGTTTACCTCCAGGAGTTACTGGGTCATTTGTTGAATAAACCTACCATCAAAACCCAGAAAGTTTTCTAGGTTCACCGAATAAATGTCTGTAGACTGGAAGCCAGGGTGTTCTAGCCCAAGGGTGAGCTTAGCAGAGCCACGGGTGCTCTGCACCTCACTTTTCTCATGCCTGAAACAAAACTGCCGAGGTGCGTGATTTCTAGGGTCCTTTCCAGACTGAAGATTCCCTGGCAGAAATAAATGATATGGGAATTAAATTTTCGTTGGTGATTTCATTCATCCTTTCTCGTTTTGGTGGTGGTTTATTTGGTTTGTGGGCCCTTACAGAACGATATACCTTGAAAAATATTGCATAATTCTTCAGGCGGAGAGGCATTTCTTCTTTGTGGCATTTTCCCACAGTCTAACTTTCCTTCTCTTTCATTTGCCACTAGGAGGTGGGTCTCATTGATTCTTCTTGGTTCATTAAGAAGAAACAGAAAGATCGTGTGTTTTGAGAGACTCTTTCTGGATCATTTCCCAGTGGTCACAGGACTTTGCAATTCATTTGGCAAAGGTGATGGTGACAATGGGGCATTTGGCAAAGTGGCTGAGGTGGCTGATGAAGTGACTGAGGTTAAGAAGGCTCCTGGCAAAACATCATGAAACAGGGTCTGGAATGTTCGAAACGGAGGGCCTGCCTCCCTCGCAGACACGGCTCCGAGCTCAGTCTTTAAACAGGTGATTTGTTTAACAGGAAGCAAAGAAAAACGGTATCAACAACAATTCTGGGGGGCACTGAGCTGAGAAAGAGCTAGTCTAATACTTCGATTGTAGCCATGAACTGAGATGCCTTTGAATAATACAGAAATTGAACTAACCAGGCAGATATTCTGAAACCAGTCACTGAAATTAAAAATCACGTTGTAAGTTTTCAGTTAGTCACTAAATATCAGACAAGACTCTAGCCTTGCACTCTGCACACGTCACCCCTAACATCAGTTTAGGTCTGAATAAAGCTTTGAGGCTAAGAGGTTATTTTTACTGAGTCAGCCCTAGGCCACTTCCATCCCCTGCAAACCTGCAGATGAATGCATGAGGACCAGGGTAACGTCCCTCATCATTCCCCTCGGGGAGGAGTAGTGGCTGAGGGCTCAGGACAGGCCTCCGAAGTGAGGAAGGGGTAATAACATCACGGTATTAAACCTCCACAAACTAGAAACATTTCAGAGTAATCATTGCTGATGCCACTTTTGTACAACTCTGTGTAGAATCTTTAATGATGGTATCACCTCCAAAAAAGACAATAAAAAGAGAGGAGGAAGCCCTGATGTTTGTGTCTGGGGTGTTTTCCAGGCACTTTGAGTTAACTAAACAAGCACGTCAGTTTTACCAGGTCCCAAATGCTATGACACTAAAGGTACTCGTCATAAAGTCTTACAAATGAGGACTTCGGGTATACTAGCTTTTCTTTTCTCTTCCTAGTTTTAAAAACAAAGACATTGGGCTTCCCTGGTGGCACAGTGGTTGAGAGTCTGCCTGCCGATGCAGGGGACGCGGGTTCGTGCCCTGGTCTGGGAAGATCCCACATGCCGCGGGGCGCCTGGGCCCGTGAGCCATGGCCACTGAGCCTGCGCGTCCGGAACCTGTGCTCCGCAACGGGAGAGGCCACAACAGTGAGAGGCCCGCGTATCGCAAAAAAACAAAAAAACAAAAATAAACAAAGACATTCACTGTACCCAGTAGACATCTAGGTTATAATGTAAAGAAAACTAGTGTTCTTTGCAATTCATCAGCAAGGATTCTTATTTATAGTTGATAAGTACTCATCTTCCTAAGAACTATGATTTTATTTAGAATCATGGTTGTGTATGGTACAAAGTTGTTTTGTTCAAAAAATTCTACTGCAGGAATAAAGCTTTCAAGATTAAGTTAAAAGGGATTGTTTAACTCTCTGGCCTTAATCCTTTAATACAAAGTAGTCTGTTACATTTGTCTAATATTCTATTTAAGCAGCTTTATTGATGTCCCTGGAAGCACCTGCCTAGATAAATTAATATATATCTATGTCCTTTGAGATAAGTGAAACACAATTTTACAAAAGAGTAAATATTTTATTATTTGTACATGAATCAGTGTGGTCTAAAGACACACAGCATCTGGCTAACTCAGAAAAGTAGCCCAAAGTGATGGGAGAGTGTGGTTGTTGACATTTATTGCAATGTCACTTGTACTGTCTACTTGCTAAGTGCTGAGAGCCCATTCTGGACACGTCACACACTTAGGAGGAACCCACAGTGGGCTTAAGAAGAAGGGAATGCAGAGCATCCATGGCCTCTGTTTCAAAGACAAGGTCCTTTGAGGTCTGGGGTGGCCGGGAGGAAGAGGACCCTGCAGAACAGGTTTTCTGGGGTGGGAGGGCCTCTCAGGGAGGGACTGAAAACAACAGCCCTGAATGCTGCCACACAGCCTCAGCCAGAAGAGTGCTCGTCAGAACAGGGGCCCAAACGTGGCATGGCCCCCAGATCTGGGGATGGAGGGAGTCACAAGGGAACCACCTGAAGTGTGGGCAGAGGCCCTCGGGGGGGAGCCACATACTCTTCCTCTCTGAGCAGCCGCAGGAGGATATTTTTTTTATTCTTCGGCCAGCTGTAGATGTGAGTGTTCTGAAGCCAGGTGGGCACATGCTCCTAGGGGAGAGAGAGTGACAGAAGCAAAAGCCATTAGAGAAAAACCTGGACTCTAGACCCCAGATTCAGTTCCCAATTTTTCCTTCATGGGCGTCTCCTACTAAATTCTTCTGGGAGTTGTACTGTTTTGCTTTCGGAAGGGGTTCAAGTGTGAAATGGCTCTGGGTGCAAGCTGTGTAGCTTGTTATGGAAAGCATACGTGTCCAGCATCTTCCTTCAGTCTCCCAGGCTACCTGCCCTTTGCATCTCAGTGTGCTTTTCACCACGATCCCATAAAAGGGGTAGGACGGAAGTCATGCAGAGTGATGTGAACTCCTCTGTGGCTTCCGCAGAAGGGTGCCAAGGCTTTGGGCTTAATCTAATTCATTATCCTTTCACTCCAGCGACAGAGCTGGCTCACAGAAGCAGCCCACCAGATCCCAGTTATCAGGCAAAAGCAGAACCTGTAAGCCAGGGATCGTGAGGGTGCAGTTTCAGAGTGCCCTCGGGGAGTGGACATTCTATTGGGGAAAGAAAGACAATGAATAAGTAAAATATATAGTGGGTTCAACGGTAATGCAGGCTGTGGAGAAAAATAAAACAGAGAAAAGGGGTAGTGAGTGCTGGGCAGGGATGAAAGATCTGCAGTTTTAAATAGGGTGTGAGGGAGAGGTGTTACTGAGAAAACAAGCAAAGACGTGACAGAGTAGTGAGCAAGCTTTGTGGATGTCTGGGTCCAGGCAGCTAGGAGAGCCAGTGCAAAGGCCCTGTGGTGGAAGCATGTTTGCCAGTGCGGCCAGAGAAGAATGAATGAAAGAGAGGAGGGGAGGGGTTTTGGAAGTAGAGGGGGCTGTATCAGATAGGGCCTCAGAGATTTTTCACTGAGTAGATAGGACTCCTTTGGGGATTACAGGATGAGCTTAGACGGAGCACCTGCTGTAGGTCAGGCACCATGCTGGGTATTGATGATGCCCAAATGAAAAAGACACAATTACTGCCTTGAGGAGTTTATAGTCTTATGATGGAGTCAAAATGTAACTATTTTCTAGGCCATAACATGCCAAGTGGCCGGGGCAGCAGGGGGGGGTGCAGTCTGCCCTGAGAGCGGGTAAACAAGGGGACTGTTTGAAGAAGTTTAAAAAACATTAACAAAACCAACTAAAAGCTGGTCTGATTTTTCTATCACCATAACGCTCCAGTAATTCTAAACAATTACTCCCAACAGCCCCAGCCACGCACCACTGACTCAAGGTACTATAATTAGGAGCTCTCAAGAGAGGGACTATTCAGTACATCAGCACCGGGGAGGAGAGGCTAGAGGGATTGGGTGCTATGGGGATAAGCAAGAGTTCGCCGGACACACAACCAAGGAAGGGCACGGCAGAGCAGTGGGAGCACAAGTACAAAGGCACAGAAACATGAAAGAGTGGGGCGTGTGTGAGGGCAAGCTGAAACAGGCCACCGTGCCCAGGGCGTAGTGTCATCTGTGCGCACGGTGGCGAGAGGGAAGGCCAGGCAGGCGGCACAGCCCTCTTCTGAAGGGCCAAGCTCGCCATACTAAGGAAGACCGATGTGATCTCGTAGTCAGTAGGAAACCACCACAGAATTTCTAAGCTGGACAGAGACAGATCAGATCTACATTTCGGATGTTCTTTGATGGCAGCACAGGGGATGGCTTGTACAGGGTCAAAGCGGACACAGGGAGGCCGGGAAGGACAGGTTGCAGTGAGAGCAGTCAGAGCCTGGGCGAGGGATGGAAAGCACACTGTTGGCAGGCTGTGAACTGCGCAACCCCAGGGGTCCCGTTCCCATAAATGGAGCCCTCCCTCGCCCAGGGCAGAAGTCTCAGTGCAGTCCTGACATCTAGGGATCCTCCAGGGTGGGGCTGGGCCTGAGCTCAGGGTGCCGTGGTGTGGCTCCCAAGATGTTTACTACACTGCTGCCTTCGCTTCTCCAAGCCTGGCGTGGGACCTCAGATGTTTTTGCCCCCGTTCTCCAAATCTGCTGGCCTGCCCTTCCAGTGAAAAAACCCTCATATGACCCACAGCAAAGTTCCCTTCGGTAACTGTATAGGTTTAATTCCCATATTCTACAGCTTTGAGAGCTGAACTATGTGCAACCAAACATTTCCGTGGAACAGCCTGCAAAAAATGCACACATCTCGACTTTTATGTGCAAGAGATAAGAAGTATCAGATGAACAGTCTCTTTTCGTCTCATGAGTTACAACACAAACTACTTCTTTGTGTGTGATGGCTGCTTGAACAATTAGGATGGTCTATCAGGTAAAGCTCTGAAACCTTCCTGATTCATGCTGCTCAACTGAGTGCTACAACCTGTTGATCTTTCTGGCAACACTGCTATCTCGAAGGATGGATAAAGGGCTGACAAGCTTTTCCATTTAAAATCCCAGATAACAAACAAACCGTTTGTTTGTTTACCTTCTTAGCATTTGGGAAGAGCACAGGGATGAATCTGAAGTTCATACTTCCTTGTTTTATGAACTCAATCTGCATCTGGAAGAGAACACACTTGAAGGATTAATTTCAGGAATGAGGATGAGTCAATGGTACTCACGATCATGCAAGCCCGCACGGGATTTTTATTCTGATTTCCTTCAGTGCCACACACTCATAACTTTAAACTCTCCATCACACATGTATGCCATTTGCTCATTCATCGGTCATGTATCGAAGGCCTATTGAAAGTCATGCTCTGTGGTCGGGGGGCCCGGCCGGCACCACCACCTTCTCCCCCATGCTGTGAAGGCAGGCCCCGCACCCCAGTGCCCGGGTCGTGCTCACACTGGACTCTCCATCTTGTGCATATCTTTAACAATAGCTTCTGTCTCTCCCCAGTCTTCTAAAGACACTCACTTTATCTTCTCATGCCATGGGTCCCTTTGACAGTCTGGTAAGGACCCCTTCTCCAAATAAAATACGTAAGAAGATAAAACACCTAAGAGAACGAGAAAATCTAGGAAAATAAAGGAACTCTTGTTACTGTTATTGAAAACCACTTGCCAAATATTTTTAAAATATGTAAAAAATAAAAGACTTATTTGAGATTAAAAAAAAAAAAAGTCATGCTCTGTGCTGGACTTGGGGTTTCAAGGACTAGGATACTTTACAGGGTGTGCTGAGTTGCCTCATAGCAGTTCACAGAAGCCACTCACGTGCATCTCTTCCCAATTCTGTGTTCAGTGACTTCACATTGGTAGGTTGAAATCGGCCATGTGAGAGTATTTATACCATGGAAATGGGCAAATGCTACAAATCAGGATCCTTTTTTTGAGAACCAGTTTACCAGACACCATGGATATAATTCCTATCCTCACAAAGCCAGCAGTTTAATGAGCAGGCAGGAAGGAAAACTACCGACCACAGTGCAGTGTGAAAGGTATGAACAAATTGCTGTGGAAGCCCAGTGGGGGCCATCCTTTTCTACACCAGTGGTTTGAGGGAGTTACAAGGGAGTTGTCATTTGGATACTAAAAGAAAATAGGAATTTGGTCAGACAGGGAAAATGGGGGGGAGGGGAAGAACATTCTCAGCAGAGGAAACAGCATGAGCAAATGTCTGGAGGTGTGAAGAAATGTTTGTGGGGTTGGGACCAGCTAGTAATGCGTTGAGGCCAGAGCACAGGAGGGCAAGGGAGGCTGAGGGAGGCCGAGGGAGGTGAGGCTAGGAGGTCAATGAGGAAAGCTCCGTCTGCCAAGCTTTAGGTTTCCCACACCACTTCCAATTTGCTCTGACACTGTGGTGGCCCTGCAAGATTTAGCTGCCAAGAACTCTATCAAAACCAGAATTTTCAACGTGAGAGGAGTTAGAGCCTTTCAAATCCTGTAACCAGCACAAAGCTTTCAGTCATCTGATGACAAAGGAGATGAGGAATTATGTGTTCCCAACTATCTCATCTTCCAACTGATTTTTATAACAGAGAAGTCTTCACCATGCATGGGAATAAAAACAGAACAGAGAAGAAAGTGACAGTGGTGATGACTGAAATCACCATAGAAACAGCCTCATAAACACTCACTCTTACACTCATACACACACACACACACACACAGTCACAACACACACAAATCTTCCATGAGGTGTTTTCTCAGTGCCATCTCACATTAAAAATCAGAAGACGACACCAAAGTCATGTTTTAAAATGACCCGAGTGAGGTGCAACTAAAAGCACCAACCACACGAGCACAAACAAGTGAGAGGAAGGGTGTAGGGCCTGTAAGTTAAAAGTGAAGAACTGGATTTAGTCCCTGACTTCCAGGACACTGCATACTGTACAATTTTGCTTGTCCACTAGGCTACCCCGGCGGTGGTGCGTTTTTATCATCTCTTATGTTTCCAGAGATGGGCCTTCTGGGAGCCGTTGGCTCTATGATGCAGTTATTCATGGGTACCTCCTCGCTCCCTCTGTCCTAGAGTTTCCTGCTGCTTGGAGGGGACCAGCAAGCCAGCCAGGTGGGCAGGAAGGCACTTCTGCGGCTGGCCTCTTCGACCCCTCCAGTGATGAGGAAGGGCCCGAGACATCGTTGCCCCAAGAAACCAAGTTTGGGGACAATCCGGTTCATGGTTGGGCACCGTCAGAAAAGCCCTGAGGTCCAGCTGCCCATTACTGCCTGGCGTCACCACACACCAGCAGAGCTTGACAGGACCTGGAGCCCTTCACACACAAGAGCTGTCGGCTCCAGGACTGGCAGTTCCTAGACACGAGTGCTTCGGGGCCATGCAGATAGCCGAGGGGTAGCAGCACCCAGAGCCAGCCATGACCTTTTAGGGCAGAAAAGGTGGCTTTCCTTGGCCCCACCAGGGTCTGTCAGGCTGGGTAACAATGGAATAGGAGGGATACTTATCTCCTGACTCCTTGGCCTCACTCTCTGACCTCCCTACCTTGCCTCGGCTTTTGCTTTGCGTTGGTTCTGAGCTCAAGTAAGTGGTCGGCACTTGGTAGAAGAGGAGCCAGAGACTCTGAAGACCCAGATGGGGAACACCCACCCAGCCAGCCTGCCTTTTTCCGGTACTCCCGACCCACAGGACAGACCTGGATTTCAGTCCGCCTCCCCTGAGGTGAAGCTGCATGTCCCTGACCGCCTGACTGCCTCCTGCCTGGTGCTGCTTACTTATTCCATCTGGGCCATGTCTGCTTCCTGCCCCATCTTCCTGTCTTAATCAGTGACCTTTTATGCCCATTCCAGGTGCCTTCCCCCCTTGTGGAATGCTCGAGCTGAAATGGAGCTTACAAGTTCTAGACCAGTGAGTTTCAAGCCTTTTTAAGTCTCAGAATCCTTGGTAAACCAGCCTGAGAAATGCAGACAGCTCTGGGTGGGGTGGGAGGCCCAGGGCCCCCAGCACATATGGGCACCTAAAGGGACTCTACAGGAGAGTGTGACAGTCACAAGTCTAGCCCGGCATCCTAGTCAAACAGGCACCGTCTCCACAGGCTCTATACGGTCATGAAAAGCAGGGAGGCTGCTTGCCCTATATAACACAGCCAGTTCCAAAGCTGGTGATACTTTCAGCCAGAATGTTCTGTCAGATGCTAAGTCGGACTTCCTATAAATGTCTCCCCCTGGTTTTAGTTTGACCAGGCCCCCATAGTTCAGGTGTTGCTCATATATCATGAGCTAGAACCATCCCTTCCCTTGACCGAGCATCTGATCTGTGCCATATGCTCCACAGATATTATTTCATCCAATCTTCACAGCAACACGGTGTTAGTGACCCATTTTCTGAATAGGCACATGGAGGCACAAAGAGGTTTAAGACTTTGGCCGGTGGTCACACAGCCTGTGCAGGAGGAAGCTAGATTTGAACAGTCTCTTTGACACAACAGGCAGTGTCCTTTTGGCTGCGCTACTCTGGCTCTCTGAAAAGGCAGGGGACAGAATAGGACACAGATGCAGGAGCCCACTCCCCTCACGGCCCTGTCTCCCCCCACCCCACCGCAACCCCCAGGTTTCACATTTGTTGATAAACAACCAAGCCAGCAAAGCACTGCTTTCCAGAATCTTGGAACTTAGAGATCACACATTAATCTCCCTGTTACTGAGAGGTACACTGAGTCCCAGAGGTGTGGGGACTTGCCCCAGGTCCCGAAGGTAGGCGGAGCGAGAACCAACACCCGCCTCTCCTGCGGGGGTTCTTCACCCATCAGCCGGCTGGTCTCTGGTGAAGGACAGGCCTTCACAGAAGAAAGTGCCCGACTCCGAGGGCCCAGGGCCGGCGAGGTGCTGGTTTCCGCACTCACCATTCGATGAATGTACTTAGTATGTAAGCCATGCTCATCCTCGTCCAGCTGCGACTCAGCACCTTCCACATCCTGTTTGTATTTGGGGCTGATTGCTACAATTATCATCACTGTCTTCTGTTAATGAGAGGGAGAAAGCATGTTTATGGAAGTGTGGAGCGTGGTCCATTTGGTGAAGGCAGGCTGGAAACCGGCCAGCAGGACTGTGAGCCTTCTCTGATACACTGCAGGATGGAGGGCCGGCCTCCATCCGCAGAAAGCAAAAGGCATGGCCGCAGCCCAGGCAGACTCCCGCCTCCCCTCCTCCCCTGTCTCCCTCCCCAGCTCCCTTCAAACACCAAGAGCGAATGGCTCCGGCTCTCCTAGATGGACACGGTTCTGCCCACCGATTTCTACAACCATCGCTAATAAACGTCTAATGAAAACCGGAATCACTAAGTGACTCTGCATTTGGCAAAATGGCTCTGCAACGACAGCGATGAAAACCCCCTCCCTCGGGCAGCAGGATCTAAGCTGTCAGTTAGTGCACCCTTGACTGCCCTGCTTGCCGAGGAGCAGACCCTTCAGCACAAAGCAAACATCAGGCTGCAGACAAAAGGAAAAGCCTCAAAACCCCAGCCTGCTGAGACTCTGTCCCCCACCGCTCCCTCCGAAAGAGGCGGCCGACACGGACAGGCTGGCAGCAATCAATTTCTATCTTGTTAAAGCACAAAGTGTCCCAGTGGTCGGTATAGATTCTGTCAGTGGAAAACAAATCACAAGGCTGTGAGGGGGCGTCGGGGGCTGGGGGGCTGTGGGCAATGTGCTGCACGGCCTGTGAGGCTGCCCTGGAAACCTCTTCAGCCTGATCCCACAAAACATTTGGGGTGGCCTCAGATTCAATTGAATTCTGCCGCTCCCTCCGCACTCCTCGCCTTCATTTCCTCCTTTCCTATTCTGGTCAAAAAATTGTTTGCTCTGATTGTTATCAACCACCTGTGTCTGGTTCGACAGTTACTTCCTGCCTGTGCATGTCCAGGAGGGTGACCCCATCCTTCCTTTCCAATTCTTTGCACGGCTGCCAACAAGGGAAGCTTTGTTGGGACTTTGTCTGCTTTGCCCTTGGTGGGTATGCCAGTGCTTCTTTGATAAAATAACTCCCCAAGCTAATTGTCTTACTCACAAGAAAAAAGTTCAGAGTTTTGGAATGTACTTACATCCCTAAGGTAGCGTTCCATCCACTTAATGATATCAATGCCTCGGATTCTATCCTCAAATATGTCAATCTACAAGAAAAAGATGTGGAAAGTGACTCTTAATGAGAAGCCCTGTCTAGATGCAAAGCAAGAGAAAGCAGCACAAGAGGCTATATATATTTAAGACTGAAAAAGTCACTAATGCTTTTTGCAAGGAGGAGCCGGTAAATGTAAAAATCAAGATACAATTTTCTTAAAATGTTCCCTATTTCAAGATTAGTAGGCATTTGAGTATTTAGTATTTGTAATTATGTTTTAAAAATCTGAGAGACATAGCAGACCACCAGGTGCACGTAAGCCAGCAACACACGCATATATATATATATATATATATGTCTGTAATTTGGAAGGCAAACATGATTCTGGAGCATTTTAATGGATGCGTAGTATGCGCGTACTGAGATACGATATGGTACTTTGCTTGCATTAGCCAGGTCATTATTATGGTATTATGTCCAGTTTCGATCTATATGTTTAGAAAGGATTGCATGAAACTTGAAACAAGTCCAAGAAAGAGTCACAAAAACAATTACTGAGATGCTGGGGAAAAGGTTTATGATGAAAGTCAAGTAGTAGAACTCCTGGGCCTTGAAAAAACTGGTATTAAATATCAAGCCTTCGAAGGGGAGAAAAACCAGTTATTTTCCGTTTTACAGAAGACTAAATAAGAAGGCCTTTCTTGGGCTCAGCCTTGTTCTGCAGCCAGAGAGTAGTGTGTTTGTGCACAAGGTGCTCATGATTGGAAGAGGGATTATATACGGAAATGGGTAATACAAGGAGAGTGTCCTTGAAGAGGGGTTATTTGATTCAGTCACACTGCTCCCAGATCAATGGTCCTACATGTTATGCCACCATTTAGGGCCCATCAAGTCAAGTCCCAGCCATGCAGCAAGCTTCTGTGCCACCCATGAGCCAGGCTTACCTCTCTTTTCCACGCATGTCCTGTCTACTTTACTCCCCACACTGGTGTCCCCTGCACCCTAAAGCACAGTGCAAGCCCCCGTGCTCTGTGAATCCTCCTCACACACTGACTTCCTTCTCCTCACCTTAACGAACTCTACCCCTTTGTGACCACTGGTGGTGCTAGACAATGAACACATTATTATAGCATTCTTTCATTTACTGAATGTCTTACTGATGTCTGCCTTATCTTTTCAACCTGGTTCTAAGCTTCCTATGGAACAAGATCCTGCCTTGTGTACACCAAACTCAGATACATATAGTACAAATATGAGTTCAGAATGTCCTTCGTTTTAACTGATGGAACATCAAAAATGGAATGGCTTTCCTTTTGGTTTGGACGATTCCTGCTTTAAAATGTCCAATGGCCAGTGACTACATTAGGTAATCTTGAGAGAGCTTCTGCAGCTCTCCAAGGTTGTACCAATTATCCATTTCTGTTCTACGAGAGAGAAGCAATGTGATGTCAGGGCTGGGAAGAGACAGGCAGCTTGGCTTTCCTCTTGGCTCCTGCCCTTCCCACTTGCATGACTTGGGAAACATTCCCGAAACTCTCTAAGTTTTAATATTTTCATTTGTAATATGTGGTTAATAAACCTGCTTCCTAGGGTGGTTGTGAGGATTAAAATGAGTTAGTGTGGAAAAGGCATATCAAAATGCCAGACATGAAGTAAGTACTCAATAAATGGTCATTCTTATTATTACCCCAGCACCTAAATCCTTCCTCGCTATGGACGTGGACATTCTGGGTGGCACAATGTGCTGGAGATCTTCCATTAGTCTCTCCAGATCTCTACTAAAATCCACAGCTCCTGTCAGGCCAACTTTTCCACCCAGCCACTATTATGAGCTGAATCGCGTCCCTCCAAATTCATATGTCTCAACATATGTCTTAACCCCCAGTGCCTCAGACTGTGACTGTATTTGGAGATAGGGCCTTTGAAAAGGTGATTAAAGTAAAACGGGGTCTTATGGGTGGGCCCTGATCCAATATGACTGGTGTCCTTATAAGAGGAGATTATAAAGAAAGACCAGGTGAAGACACAGGGAGAAGATGGCCATCTACAAGCCAAGGAAAACACCTCAGAATGAAAGCAACCCTGCTGACACCTTGATCTTACACTACTAGCCTCCACAACTGTGGGGAAATAACCGTCTGTTGTTTAAGCTCCCCCACCTGTGGTATTCTGTGGCAGCCCTGGCAAGCCAATACAGCACCCTCTTTAGGTTGCAGGCGTCACTGTTCCCTTGCCTCTTTAGACCTCCTGCTTTTGCTAGTCCTGGGATATTGAACTATTTATTCCCTGTGGATTCCCTAAAACTCACCTAGAACTTTGAAAATTGTCCCTTTATTAAATTACCCATTAAGTTTATTTTTCTCCACTAAGGGGATCTTGATGTATCAATATAGTAACTTAGCTGTCCAGGATGGGGCTATGGGATTCTACCACAGGCTTCAGAGTGATAAGGATCAAGGACAAATTTAAACTTGGCCTAAGCAGCCCCTGATTGTTAAGGTCACAAAAACCTGTCCTCTTCTCCAGAGACAATCAGTATGCTTATTTGGAAAGGACCCAAAGTAAGATCTTTTCTGAAATGTTGACCTTATGTCTTGTAATTTGATTTTATATCATGGTTGCCACAGCGTTTCTTATCCCAGAAATGAGAAACTGAAATGTTGGTCTCTATACAGTCGTGTACTTATATAGTCATGAAGTTGGAGTGTATAAAGTATATACTTTTAACAACTTTCATGTACTTCCATTTAAAAATAATTATAGACTGAAGAAAAAATTTGAATAAAACTCGTGTCAGAAATGCTAAATAATCTTTAAAATTGACATTTAGCTACTAAATGTCAACATTTATCCTTTATCCTTCAACATTCCTATTTGTAGATATTTCCCTTAATTTTTCACCACTCTTTAGAATTGACCGTCTCTAAATACCCAGAGGAGGTCTCTGGGAAGGAAGAGAAGCGATCTCAGCGTTTGAGGAAAGCCAGTCCTCCAAGTAGCCTCCTGTGGTTCTCTATTTATCCTAAGGAAAACTTACACGGGTTTAAGCTGAGCTTTTTCAAAGCACTGCAGGGGACTTGAAGAGCATGTGCTTCCTGAGATTTCTTAGGCTAAGATCACAGTGAACAGCAGGGCTGGGGCGTCTACCTTCCTGAACTAGCCTAGACCAGCCGAGAACCTGGCCAGGTACCTCCCTGTCCAGAAGCATTGCTGCTGCAGCGAGGTGTGGATGGACCAGCAGCTTCGCACAGCGGGGCCCCCAGGCTGCAGGGGCCTCCACTGCAAACCTCACGACCCAGTGCAGAACGAAAGGACCTTGTAAGATGAGTAGGTGACCTGGTGAAGCCTGCAGCCTCCTGTACCACAGGAAGCATAAACAAAGCAGGCATGATTGGTGAGGATGGGCAAAGATGCCAAGTGCAGCGAGAGCCTGGCGTTTTCCTCAGGCCGGGCGCCAGCTGCATACGTGCTCAGCGTTTACGCCGTTCTGGCTGTACGGAGGCACTCGGGGTCGCTCAAAAGGCATGCAGGAAAAACATGCTGGAGACTTTGGAGAGTTTAAACTCTAGAAAATAATTACCTAAATCCATAAGCATTTAGTTCATAATCACGTAAATCAAATAACATAGCTTAAAACATCAACAGCTCTTTATAATTTTTCTTGTTTTTCTTTTCATTATACTCACTTTAACAGTTCAGTCTTCTCTTTGGATAAAATACTTACTGCAGTTTGGAAGCCATTTACCAACAAAAAGTTCACAAATTTCACCACCTCCATGGCCGTGTCCATAGAATAAGTGATAAAGACTTTCCCTAAGAGAGATTTTTCACATTTATTAGAAAATAGTCAAATTATTCTATTCTAAACCACACTTGAAAAGTGTATGCAATGTCTTTTGTCCTTCTAGAGTAATGAAGGGAAGCCTCAGGATGGGAGTGGTCTAAGGGCTATGGCTACAGCAGGGTGAACTGCTGTCCTCAGGACATAGATCTGCAGGCCCAAAGGGGCAGGGGGTTCTGTCCAAGGGAATGCAGACTGCTCAGGGTGCATGGAAAGGAGAGAGAGTTCTGGCAGGCTGAGACAAGTAGAGGAGGTCTTCTGAGAAACCACATGATGCGTTAACAAAAAAATCCATCACCCAGAACCTGCGGGGCCTTAAGATCAGGCCACCCCTGGTATATTAGAGACACTTGGCTCTGTGCCCAAAAAATACTCTCACAGCGGGCCAGGAAGTTGAGCCCTGCTAAGGGGCCACCCAGCAGTGTCCTCTTTTGATCTCATGATGCTCTCCGCTGCCCTGAACTTGACAAGAGCAAGAGAGGAGAGGGAGAAAATGGTTCTCCTCCCCCTTCTCCCCTCACTGGTGGGGGAAAGGCCAGGAAGTTGGAGTAGACTAAAGCGCAGCTCAGAAATGTTACTAAGAACTTCAGCAGCTTGAAGGAGAGAGCCCGCCTCTGGCAGGTCCAGCATCATTGACTCCCTTGCTTCTCCCTGAGTCAGCCTAGAGCAGCAGATGGGATTGTGCCCATAAGCCTAACCCAGTCAGGGTGAGAACCAGTGTTTTCCCAGGCTAAAGTCTTGGGTAATTATCTGGCTAGCGTGTTAATGTGGTAGATGAATAATCTCTCTGTATTGGCTTTTAGTCTGGAATCAACTGGCTACATCTCAGGAAGCCCTGGGGCAGAGGGTGGAGAAGAAAGCGGGGGTTGGAGAGAACCTACTTATCTATGCTTAGGCTCTTGTTTTTTGAAGCACATCTCTCAAATGGAAGTATGTTCAACGGTCATGTTGACTCATTTAAGCAGCCAGGCATATTGATGGCACTCTATTTTCTTCTCGACACCTAATATTCAACCAATTCCTCTGTAAGAATTTTAGGACTCCCTTTATAGGTTATGGTAAGATAAATATGGTCTATAAACAGACACCCAGACTATATCCTAACATCTTCCATTCTCCAGAAATGCTTGAAATTTAAATGTCTAAGATTTTAAGAAGATTAAAACACAAATTTTTTTTAAAAAAACAACAATGGATCATTGTCGTAGAAATCTTTCAGAGCCTTAAATGACCAAAGAGCATCGATTCCCCCAGTTGGAATTAACAAATGCAAAGGGCTTAATTTTAAGTTGGTTCAAAGCAGTGCCTAGATTTGGAAAGGGCTTATTAGAATTCCAGCAAGCACAACAGAATATAACAATTTCACAAGTAGTGACTGTTTTCTTAAGATTTCTGGAACTTACTGTCCTGACAGACCTTAATATGAGAACATTTTGGTGATATTTCAAAGTGGTTCTGGCTGCAAAATGTGGAAAAAGCATCATCACCTGACACTTAGTCGAATGTTTCTTTAAATAAAAGGCTTAGTTTGCATTTGGTTGTAAAGCAGTATGGAGAATGTGAGACTGCTTTTTCCAAACAAGATTGCTTATTCCTACAGGAAATGACCTCGTTCTTGAAGGCTGCTGCTAATTTATGGTGAGACGCTAGATCCCTGGCCAATACCACATGGACATCTAATCAATCTATCCAGGGACAAGTCCACTTAAGAGCATCATTTAGAAGAGGGAAAAAGCGTGGGGGTCATTTGTTGTTGGAGTACATGATGAAGAAAAGGCTAGTCGTTAAGCACTTTGTGAGTATTGCAGGTAGTGTCAGAATCACTACAAACAGTCTTACAAAATGCTGGTTACTTTTTTAACAAAAAGGAAATTTCATTTCACTGTGTAGTATGTGAGAGATATCCAAGATTATGGATGAATAATCATCAAGTACTCTTAAACTATAAGACCTGACAAGAAGAAGGAAAAAACAACATCGCAAACAACTTACGCAGCTCTTCTGGCAAATTGCTTGTTTTCAGAGTTCCTCTGGCTGGAGGGTTACTTGGGGGTCTAGGGATAGCAGCTGGGGATGGAGTCTGGGGACCCTCCGGTCTCAACTCTGCAGGACACTCCAAGGACCCCTCAGGAGCACCAGCTCTATGAGGTGGCTGGTTATAAAGCCGGCCCCTGGAAAGGAATACATTCACAGTAAATGTTCATGTTTTATAAACACAAACCTAGGGGGACAGAAAGCCTTTAATGACTATGGGAAATGAGCTATCTCATTTCATAGCTCATAGCAGTGAGCTATCTCTCTCCTCTGCCTCCATTTCTTTCCTGACCCAGAAGGACAGAGTTTTTTTCTGCAGAGATTTTGGTCAATGAGCAATTTGGATGGCTGCCATTTATAAGGGCCTGTGCTAGGGGTCAAAGAGGGAAGCAGGATTTGATTTCTCAATTTAAGGACTGTCTAATGGGGAAGATAAGTCTCAGGTACAGTTCAGACAAGATCACCAAGAAAACAAAGTAATACAATGGGTGACATACAAGGTTTGGTGTTTAGGCATTCTGATAAAAAGACAACTTTTAGCTCACAATAGATAACATTTAATTATATCTCAAAAGATAGAAAAGACCATGTAGGTTTAAAATTATCTATGTTAATATACGAATGAAAATCTGATTTTGAGGACCCTTTAAAGAGGTTTGTACCATATTATTCATCTCTTTTTTTTTTTTTTTTTTTTTTTTTTGCGGTATGCGGGCCTGTCACTGTTGTGGCCTCTCCCGTTGCGGAGCACAGCCTCCGGACGCGCAGGCTCAGCGGCCATGGCTCACGGGCCCAGTAGCTCCGCGGCATGTGGGATCTTCCCAGACCGGGGCACGAACCCGTGTCCCCTGCATCGGCAGGCGGACTCTCAACCACTGCGCCACCAGGGAAGCCCTGTACCATATTATTATATGGCATCTTTATTATTATTTTGGTCACCAAAATATTCCCATGAACGGTCTGCTGAGAGGAACAACCAGATGCACTCATGTGAGATTTGGAAGGTAGACGGAAATGGAGGCCATGCTTCTGCCACTTCTGTGGTTTCTGTTGTTAAGGGCTGTCTGTCATGAGGTGCCGAGTTCATCAGGAGGCATCCCAGTGTCCCGTTACAGCTTCACAGTGTCAAGGGCAGGGCATGGGCATCCGTTTTTTTGCCAGTGCAGACCTAGCAGGAACAAAATGTTTCCAGTAGCTGAGGTGGTGGCAGCTTCCGGATTCTGGAGTGTGCTGTGGCAGCATGGCCTAGAATGGAGGGCTCCGCGGTGGCTTTCTGACCCTCCGCCTCTCTGACTATGCCAGAGGAAGCAGCCTCTCTGGTCTCCTGTTCTGTGACTTTGCTCTGGGATCATTCCTGGAAGCCCAGCC
The DNA here is from genome assembly GCF_059928025.1 of Delphinapterus leucas. Classification (NCBI taxonomy): domain Eukaryota; kingdom Metazoa; phylum Chordata; class Mammalia; order Artiodactyla; family Monodontidae; genus Delphinapterus; species Delphinapterus leucas. The sequence goes on from NC_143140.1 coordinate 48,932,672, forward strand.
TCAAACTCGTTCCTCCAACCTCCAACAATGTCATAAGTACCCAATTCCCTATATTAAATCCCTTCTGTTTACAATAGCTAGAGTTGTTTCTGTTTTCTGTAACTGAATTCTAACTGATATGGAGACTAAAACTGTGTCTGTAATGTTTTATTTCTTCAAAAAAATATGAAGTAAATGTGGCATTGTTAACATTTTAAAAAACCTAGGTAGTGGGAACAGGAATGTTTGTTATTTGTTATGTTTGAAATTGTTTTATATTCTAAATCTTACAAAAGTTTTGAATATAAAATCTGTGTGTATATGCCTAGATTGTTGCTTATGATTTCATATTTTTACCCAAAAGAGTATTAAAAAAAATTCTGAAAGTCCTATGTAACAAGATTTAAAATAAAATTATACAGAATCTCAACTACATTATATTTCTAATTGTGAATGCTTGAGGAAGTTATTTTTATATTAATATAGAAAAAAAATTTTTACGAAATATGCCTTCATCTAATGGGGATCCAGTTCCATATTCTTTTTGCATTAAATGCCTTTGTACCCAAAGTTGCTTAGTTGTTATAAAAGACGGTTGCTCACTTGACAAAGCAAAGGCCTTGATAATATTCAAAAACTTTCATATAAAACAATATCATGGAGAGTAATGACAGAGTAAATTTTCTGTATTAAGGTTCTCTTTCAAAAGACCAGTAAGAGGAGAATTAGCTTCATTACCTGTACTTATTTTTCATTATCTTAAAATGATAAAATAAATCCAAGGAGACCATAGCAGGCTTAAATTGATGTTACAAAAGCGGTTACTCTGTACTACATTTGCTATTCTTCTGCATATCTAAAATTATTTCAAAATAAAAGTTTAATTTAAAAATTACTATTGCCTCTCCTATTCAACAGTAAACATAAAGATGCTTAAATTTTGTTTGTTTTCTTGGAATTTTAGATATTTTTTCTGCAAGAGTGCTTATCTGGCTGTAAATCATTACTTAATTCCATTATATAAATTCCATGCAATTTTGTTTTTAAAAAAATAAGGCATCTGTCTGCAAAGAAAATCTGAGGGCTTGTCGGCTTCTGAGTGAAGAGGAAAGGCAGATGTGCCTTATCTGCCATTGTAAATAGAGTGCGCTTTTTTCTTTCAATAAACTTTTTGATCTGATTACCGATTTCTCTATTTCTGAAAAAAACTGCTTTAATAGGACCTTCATATCTCATTCCGTTCTCAAAACAGAATATAGATTTACTCTGAGTGGTATATAAAAGTCGTGCTTGAGCAAGAGCAAACATTTTATCTACTCTCTTTCCAATTTTGTCATCAGTTAGGAAGCTCCATTTACACGAGTTGTTCCTGTATGTTTTAGATCTATAAATTAAGAGAAAAGGGAAACTTGAAGAGTCAAAAGAAAACAATGGGGCTTCCCTGGTGGTGCAGTGGTTAAGAATCTGCCTGCCAATGCAGGGGACACGGGTTTGAGCCCTGGTTGGGAAGATCCCACATCCCGCGGAGCAACTAAGCCCAGTACCACAACTACTGAGCCTGCGCTCTAGAACCCACGAGCCACAACTACTGAGCCTGCGCGCCTAGAGCCCTTCTCCACAACAAGAGAAGTCACTGCAATGAGAAGCCCGAGCACCGCAACGAAGAGTAGCCCCCACTCGCCGCAACTAGAGAAAGCCCGCACGCAGCAACGAAGACCCATCACAGCCAAAAATAAATAAATAAATAAATTTACAAAAAAAAAGAACAATGAAGAGAAATATGATTAAAGGATTAGACAATTAAACAATTAAAGTCAAGAAAAACCAAAATTGTTTTTCTGGAAGAAGTATCGGAAAGACCTAATAATGGTGTTCAACATGTGTGAATTCTTTTATTACAAAAGAAAATAACAGGTTATTTTAAATTTCTATTAAGAACGAATTGAATTTAAAATTTCAAAGTAAGAAATGGTCTTAAACAGGTGTAGAAACTAAGGATATAAAAAAGAACTTCATAGCTTTGGAAGTCAGCCATAGTAAAAATAAAAAACTATTTCATGGGCTAAAAGGCCAGGGGATCTGAAAGTAAAAGAAGCAGGTGTGACTTAGCATCTTAAGAGCCTTTCCTTCAAGAGCATTTTGACTAGTCACCAGTGGCTTTATGTGTCTGGTAAAGAGATTCTTATCAACCAGTTTCCCTTTCCTCCTGACCTGAAAAGTCTATGTGGGGCGTTCCAGTGTGGGACTTGGTCAGCAGCCTGGGTAGCAAACCAACAGAGAGTTTAGATACATTTTGATTGCACTGGCATCATTCTTTTTCATGCTAGAACTGTTTGAAATTCGGCCCCATCGTACTTACTGATACCTCAGGAGCCCTAGGGAGGAGCAGTCTCTTTGTGGAGGCCTCTCCTCTTGGTCCCAGGGGCTGGGATAGTTCAGGACGACCTTCTGCACAGGGTGCAGGCCTCTCACACTGGCTCCAGGTGGGGCCTGCCCAGGTAGAGCCGGCTGGATCACTTGCTGGTAGGCTGTTCGAGGGTAGTCGTGGCCATCTGCAGGTAAAGACAGCAAAGAAAACAGGGAAGGCTGACCCTAGCTCCTTTGTGTGAAAGGAGAGGTAAGCTCAGTGCAAATTTTTGTCTTGATACCAACTGAGGGTTCCAGATAACGTTTACCACCTCTAAGATGTTTGCCATATTTCTGTACTATTATTTACTTGATTGCTTTCATGAAATTGAGTCATTGTTTTTATTTTTTTCCTAAATAAAAACATCTGTGAAATCATGAGTTTGGTGTTCTAATTGGAAAGTACAAAGCTCCACATAGGCCCCTATTTAAATAAGATGCTTAAAATAATCCAAACTGAGCCTATTCCAGCTGCCTGGCTGATAAAGACCAGGACTTGGAGGGCATCTCTAAGAATGGGGAGGTAGGGCCACAGAGACCACTTTGGTCTAGGACAAGATAACTGCCCAGGTTTTGCTGTTATAGCTTTCCTGGGGCAGGTGAGATACATCCCAAGGGACCCAGATCACCACTATTCCTACCATAATTCCCCAAGTTTTTAGAACCCAAGGCTAGGAGAAATTATCCTCAGGATAGATACAGAAGCACTACTTGCTCTTTTCCTTCCCTGGACACACACACACACACACACACACACACACACACACACACCAATCCCTCAAGAAGAAGTAAATGAATGAAAACTTGGCTCATACCTCTGGGAAGTAACCAACCAGTTGGCAACACCTCCCAACTTTCTCAGTCCTCTGTTGCTAAAGGCTATGTGCACCTGGGGCCAGGGCAGTTAGAAGAGGGCAGTCTCAGAGCAAAGCCAGGCCTGGCAGTGATTTATATGAATTTGTAACCTAGGGGAAAGTTGGTCCCAGCCAGGCCCAGGAGTAGCAGAGTCCCAAAGGAAGAAGGGCAACCTGCCTGACCAGGTGAAGAAGAGAAGTGAAGGTCAGAGGAGGGATGCAAGGGAACCCAGGAAGGGTGGGAGAGGAAGGCTCTGGGGGAACTGTCTGGGCCCAAAGGGGCTCAGGTGTGGGAAATCTGAGAGCTCTGATATATCTTAGGGGTGGGCCTAGCTTGGAGAAGAACTGGAGAGAGCCAAGTGGATAACCCTGCAAAATGAACCATGAGCACATCCTGGTAATCCAAGCATTGCCACCTCTGCCCAAGTAAGAACTTGGATGATGGAGGAGGCATAGCTAGTTAGGGCAAGAAAGAACCTTGGTTTTCAAAAGATATTTATTGGTCTTTATTCTTTCTCTGATTATATAAATAATAACCAATTTGCCTGCTGTGTAGGTAGGATACATGCCGGGATGTAAAGTGAAATAAAACTAGGAAGTGAGCAAGAAAGTAACAGATAAAGAAGGTTGGAACCAGAATGTGGAGAGCGAGAATGTGGTTAAGAACTTTATGCCTAGTTTGGTAAGTAGTCAGGAACCACTGAAGTTTTCATGGGAACATCTAGGGGACTATTGGCCTCAAGTACAGAAGACAAATAATATGTGTATTCACTTCACTAGTGTGGCCCCACTGTCTGGACTCAAGAAACTTGGCTGAGTGACCCTGGAAATGTGCCCAAGCCAGTCTCTCAAGCATGGTCAGAATCCCTGGATTTAGTCTATTGTCTGCTCTGACCTGTGACATCAGCTAGGTCCTTCCTGTCCTGCTTCCTTTGGCAAAAATGACCACACCCCTCTTAACCCAGGTTGTCTCCTGGTCCTGACCGTGACCCTTGCCCTGCTATTGCTTAGGCCTGGTTATGATATTAGGGGCTTAAGGAAAGGGAGGAGGATAAAAGGATCTGACTGGGTCTATCCCAGCCCCTTGGCTGATAAAGACCAGGACATGGAAGGCATCTCTAAGAATGGGGAGACAGGACCACAGAGCCCACTATGGTCTAGAACAAGATAGACAACTGAGGTTTTGTCTTTACAGCCTTCCTGGGGCAGGTCAGACACATTCCAAGGGGTCCAGCTCACCAGTTGGAGTTCCAGGGCTACAGGGCTGGTCTCTCCTGCTGCTCTTTTCCCTAGCTGGAACAGGGTTAAAAAGTGCCACTGCTATCAGGTCACTAGGCCAGCCATGTTTTTAGGTGAGTCTTGTATGAGTGGACCATTTACAAAACCAGCTATAGGTACAACCCTCCAGAGATTTCCCACTGCATTTAAAATCAACCTTGCATGATCGGGTCTCTGCCCTTCTTGATTTTACCTCCTACTATACTCTGCTCACCAAGCCCCAGCTATCCTGGCTGTCTTTCTTCTTCTTGAACGCCCCAAGCTAGTACCCCACCTCTGGGACCCTGAGTCTGCCATCCGCTCTGTCCAGACTGTTTTGCTCTGTGTCTTTACAGATCAACATCTCGACATTCAGGGCTCAGCTCAGATATCACCTGTTCACCAGTGAATTCACCTGTTCAAATCCCATCTCCCTATTTTATTTTCTTCCTAATGCTCATCATGTTTGTATAAGTAAGCATGACTCTTACTTGTCAACTTCTTACCTGCCTTCCCTACGAGACTCTAAGCTCTGTGAAAGCACGAACTGTGTCTGTTTGCCACCACATCTCCAGGCACAGTGCCGACACCCAGGGGATGCTCAATAAATGAATGAATGAAGACTGAAGAGTTACAAAGCCAACTTCACACACGCACACAAGCGAAGCCATGGAGCACTGCACAGTCTGCCTGCTAGGTCTTGGGTCTTCTAGACTGTCTATGTCTCATCTGCTCTCCATCTGCGGTATTTCTCAGTGTCTCCTCTGGAAGTAGGAAGAAAGAAGACAAGGAGAAGAGGAGCAACGTTGCCAGTGGCCTTGAAAGTTTTTAATGCTTAGAGCCATTCTTGTTTCCCATATCCATTAAAAAGTGGCTAATAAGGTTTTATTTGCTTTAAAATGACTACCAAGCTCTAATCATAGGGTTTATTTCTTTTCCAGAAGGTGGATGTTAGTGCTGTTAATCAAAAGCCTTTGAATCAAGGACATATGATTTCTAACAGATTATTCCTCACACAACAGGTTTCTGTCTCATAGCAACTAATCATATCATTAAAATCACTAAGGCATGTGGGCTAAGTGTTTGATTAGCTGTAACTCTCATTTCTGAAATGGCCACCTGTGCTAAAAGCTTACACTGCTTTGTGTGAGCAGATGAAAATGATCCACCTCATCTATTTTTGAAATTAGGGTACTGACAATATAGTTCTCTATGCTGTCCTTTGATTGTTAAAGCAAAGAAATATTGAATATCAGAGGGTCAATCAAAAATAAGATTTCCTTTTTTTTAAAATAAATTTATTTATTTACTTTTGGCTGCATTGGGTCTTCGTTGCTGCGCTCGGGCTTCCTCTAGTTGCAGCGAGTGGGACTACTCTTCGATGCGGTGCACGGGCTTCTCATTGCGGTGGCTTCTCTTGTTGCGGAGCATGGGCTCTAGGCTTGCGGGCTTCTGTAGTTGTGGCACGAGGGCTCAGTAGTTGTGGTGCACGGGCTTAGTTGCTCCACGGGATGTGGGATCTTCCTGGACCAGGGCTTGAACCCGTGTCCCCTGCATTGGCAGACGTATTCTTAACCACTGTGCCACCAGGGAAACCCAAGGTTTCCTTTTTGTAAGTGGAACTTGACTGGTTTTGTCTGGAATTTGGCTGGTTGTGTGGAAAAGTTGTGAAATAAAATCTGTATTTGTTGGGTAAATGAATGTCTTTTCATCGCTCAGATTTTGATAGTTTTGTTCCACTATTTTGACCAAGGCTTGCTAGTTTAGCTGGGTACTATATATATAATGGCTAACATTTATCGAGTACTTGTTACATGCCAAGTACTGTTCTAAGTTCCTTATTCAGGATTATAGAGTTCAATTTTTTGTTTTCCTAAAGAAGTTTAACTTAGAAAAAAATCCAAATTCCTTACCACAGTCCTTGCCTCCTTCATTTTCTAGCATATCATTCTCTCCCTGCTCACCCTGCTCTAGCCCCACTCACTTGCTTTTGGTACATTAACTACACCAAACTCCTTGCTTCCTGGACCTTATTTTCCTTTAGATTTCAGCTCACATGTGTCCTACTCAAAGAGGCCTCCTCTCACCATCCTGTCTATTAATGTCTGTTCTAACACCTGGCTATTTCCTTTATAACACATACACTTTGTTATTTTGTTTGCCAATTTCTTCTTATCTATAGACTTATCTCCAGTAGACTGTGAACTCTGAAAAGACAGGACCATGTGTGTTGTATTTACCCCTGCACACCCAGTGCCTAGCAGAGAACTGGGCAAATATTTGTTGAATAAGTTGATAAATGAATGAACAAGGTCTGTTTCCAAATCTCATTGACCTCCTTTCTTTCCTCTGCTCTCCCATTAGACAAGTAAAGATGGCCTTTCCAAGGCTTGATATCACAAAGTCTCTACTCATGATTAGGGAATCACTCCTTTTCCCAGGAAGTAGGGAACAGATTTCTTTTTGTTCATTCAACAAATATTATTGAACCTCTATGGCTAGGCAGGCGGTGAATAGAAATAAATAGGTTATAGTTCTCCTTAGTAGCTCAAAATAAATGGAGAGAGAAAGAGGAAATCTGTGTGTCTATGGATGTTTGTTTGGAAACACAAACCCACACTCAGTGCGTAAGAGAGGTGTGCAAGCCAGCAGCCAGCTATGCGGTAGACTTAAGAATCACTGCCTAAAATATCTCCCCCAATGACTTGTCCTCATGCCTAAAATTCCATCAGGAGAGTGCATTCTGTAGAATGTGATAGACAAGTGATTTGTTAGCACAGTAACTCCTAGATTCTGACGCAGTGTTAATCACAAAACAAAAATACAAATCTTGCACATCATGAATAGGTGCCCAGAACTGTATGTTACTTGTCAATCTTACGATCCTCTTGGCCTGAGTACACATGGTCTTCGTGTTACTGGGCTTTGACCACTTGGAATTTGTAAACCAAATCCTAAACGAGGCTTTCCACTTCTCAGTCAAAACATTCAACATTTTTCTTCCTTATTAAGAATGGTATTAAAAGAATTTATGAGAGAGAAAATAAAATCTGATTTTCAAGTTGTCAAAAGACATGATGATATAACACAATCACTTTAGCAAGGAAAACAAAATGGCCTGCATAAACTGTTACAGGAACTCTCACAGCTGTAAACAGCTGTAGTTCCTGAAAGGCAACACTTTTCTTTCTCATCTCTTCCACTTGGTTTGCTTTTTCCTTTCTTTTAATTGTGCATGCATTCTAGCATACAAATAATCACTCTTTGGGGTCCATATGAGCAATAGTAGGCACGTGCCCACAGGTTTATTTTATTCAGTCTCCTTGGTAGAGAAAGCAAGAATTTTACAGTAAAATGAGTCTTTTAGACTTAATACATTCTTTTCTCCCAATTTATTTGCGTCATGGGTTTTATTTGATTGCATAGCCATGATCTCCAGTCTGGTGACCTTCAGTGGAAGGATTCTGAGGCAGTAAGAGGCTGACTTCTCCCGGGGGTGGGGGGGAGGAAAGAAACAGTCTTTTTCCGCTGCTTGTTTCCACCTGCTTTGATAACTTTTTTTTTTTTTTGACATGAAAGGGGTGACCAGTAACCATTTTTGCTTTGACTTGCAAAGGCTAAGGTATGCCATTTGCATGGTGATCATTATTTATTTATATTTTCATTAACGGATGAGGAAGTAATACTCTTCTAAAGCCGAGTAGAACCACGTAGCCATGGTTTCCAACTGCACGAGCATCACTTAGATGAACAGCTCTTTTGAAGTGGTTTTGCTGGCAATTAAATGCAGTTACAGTCCTGACATGAAACTAAGCATTTATACACCTGCTTTGAATGCTTAAAATCTGTGCCAGCGAGAGGGATCTAGAAGTAGAGGGGTACTTTACAGGGCTGGCTACAGGATCCATTTAGATAATAACAATAATAACTAAGAGCTGCTAGTTATTGAGGGCTTACTACAAGCCAGCCACTTTCCTAGTGTCTTTAATACATTATCTCATTTAATCCTCACAGCAACCTTCCTGGGAGCCATTGCTATTGGAGGCCTCATAAATATTTTGGGCTTGCAGTGCCCTGAAGAGAAACTGTAAGCACTGAATTTCCCTGACAAACCCAGCCCGACCCTGACCCTCTTCCCTGTGATTAAATGCCCCTGGGAACCAGGACCAAGGCACATGCAGGGTGGATTAGGCTGAGCCCACCTGTACACTCTCATTTCCCCTTACTTTTCTTTTTTCTTTTTAACTTTTACTTATTTTTAAAAATTATTTATTTATGGCTGTGTTGGGTCTTCGTTGCTGCACACTGGCTTTCTCTAGTTGCAGCTAGCGGGGCTACTCTTCGTAGCGGTGTGTGGGCTTCTCATTGCAGTGGCTTCTCTTGTTGTGGAGCATGGGCTCTAGGCTCGTAGGCTTCAGTAGTTGTGGCTCGTGGGCTCAGTAGTTGTGGCACACGGGCTCAGTAGTTGTGGCTCACGGGCTTAGCTGCTCCGCGGCATGTGGGATCTTCCCGGACCAGGGCTCAAACGTGTCCCCTGCATTGGCAGGCAGATTCTTAACCACTGTACCCCCAGGGAAGTCCCTTTACTTATTTTTTAAATTATAAAAGTAATGCCTGTCTGCTCTAACAAATTCAACAAAAATATGTAGAGTTAGAAGAAAAATCTCCTTATCTCTTCCTAATTCCTTGTTCCCCTTCCCCCATGATCACAGTTAACAGTTGGGGCCATCTTACACACTTTTTAATGGAGTCTTTAACATATATAATTGAAAAAAAATAACATGTATGGGATCAACACTTCATGCTTCTCCCTTAATCTTTTTTATGTCAGAGTGTGTATTTTAGTCTATGTAACAGGGGCCTAGTAGTCTATGGTATAAATAAATCACAATTTATTTACAATAATGTATATTTATAACATAATCTGATAATTATTTATAATTTACTAATTTATAATTATTTACTATACTCTGTCCCCTTATTGATAGGCATTTTACTGTTTTTATTCTTACTCTAATACAATGCTTTAATAAACATCCTCATTCAGGTATTTCTATATGTTCATTTAATGTGTCTATAGGACAGATTCCTACAAGTGAGACTGCTGGACCAAAGAGGGCACATTTAAAATTTTGATAGTGAAATTGTCTCTTGGAAGACTGTACCAGTTTATACTCCTATCAAGAGTAGATGGGGAAGTTCATTTCCCCATAAACCCACTAACGCTAGATGTTGTCCCAGGGTTTTTTTGTTTTTGTGCACCTGATTGGGAAAAATACATCTTTAAAAATTTTGCATTTCTCAAATTCAGTAATATTAAGCTTGGTTTCATATGCTTATTGGCTGCTTATACGTGTTCTGTGAATTATTCCCTTCTCCTGTCCAAGTTCTCTCCTCTCTGCCTTTCATCACTTATCTTCACTCCCAGGATCCTAGGCTCCCCTTCCTCCCCCACTTCAACAGAAGGAAATAATATAGAGAGCAAGGGGAGGGGATCTGATGAGAGAAAGCAAGTGTTAAGAGACTAAAAGTATTCCCAGTGGGAGTGTTTGCATTTTAACAGAGCCTGCCCAAAGAGGGCAATGCTTACCTCCAAAGACTAGATTGCTAACAATGCCATTTCAGGGTTCAACAGGAAAAATATTTTCAAGTGAGAAGATCTTCCTGGAACTCTCAAATTGTGAGTCCATGTCTTCTCTGTCTATCACAATGGGGCTTTCTCCTGTTAGTGGTTAAAGGCAACTGCTTGGGACTTAGTATCACAAAGCCCTTGATGAAGTATTCACACTTCTACATATTAATCTAAGAAACTAATCAGAAATGCAGGTAAAAACTTATGTACATGATGTATCATATCATTGCTTTTTGGATCAGAAATTGGAAACTACTTAAAATGTCCAACAACAGAGAATAACTTAAAAACAACTTGATATACCCATCTGATGAAATAATATGCAGCATTTTTAGGTGATGCTGGAAGAATTACACTGAAATTATTTTAGTTTTATGTTAAATATATATGCAAAGAAAAAACCCAGTAAATATGTCAAACCCCAATAAGGAATTATTTTTGGGTGATGGAAACATGGCTTTTGAGCATATTTCAACTTTGAGAGTGAACAAACATTAGTATTATGATCAGAAAAATTATCTTTAAATGCAGATAGTAGAATGTTAAAAAGAAGTATCTTGTGGTATTATTCCCACAAAATTATTCCTTTTTAACCTAGAAATCGTTGAGAAAAAAATGCAAATCCTGACCCTGCCAAGGTTCAGTTTTCAGTGAGTGATTCATGCTCAAGGAACTCTGCCACCACACCCATCCTATCCCTGGGTGCTCAAAGTACAAGTGAGGTCCTTGCTTCCCAATCAGCTGACTTCCCAGCATCCCACACCAACACCAGAGTCCCAGTTGTAGACCTCAGGGGCTCTTTCTCCCGAAGCTCCGCTGCTTCCTCATCTCTTAGCCTCACTCCTTTTTTTTTTTTTAACAAATACTTATTGAGCGCTTGGCACATGCAGATATATATATATATATTTACTTTTGGCTGCGTTGGGTCTTCGTTGCTGGGTACGGGCTTTCTCTAGTTGTGGCGAGCGGGGGCTACTCTTTGTTGTGGTGTGCGGGTTTCTCATTGCAGTGGCTTCTCTTGTTGTGGAGCACGGGCTCTAGGCACGTGGGCTTCAGTAGTTGTGGCTCTCGGGCTCTAGAGCGCAGGCTCAGTAGTTGTGGCGCACGGGCTCAGTTGCTCTGTGGCATGTGGGATCTTCCTGGACCAGAGCTTGAATCTGTGTCCCCTGCATTGGCAGGCGGATTCTTAACCACTGTGCCACCAGGGAAGCCCCTCTTAGCTTCACTCTTAACTCACATTCATTATTGCCTGCTTTCTTCCAAGCATCTTCTAAGTTAAATTCCTTTACCTCACTTTTTTTTTTTTAAATTATGAATTACTCTGTTGCTCCATTCGCTTTAGGAAGCTTTATTAAGCTTCCTAAAGCTATATTAAAGCTATATTAAATGCACATGGATAAATACATAAATTGTGATTGATTATAGGATGTGTAATTATTTCTATAATTTATTTTAAAGCTAGGCACCATATTTGGTCAGACTCTTTGGTCAGACCATTTGAACTGCTTTCGATACGGTGTTTTATTTTGCTAAGAAAAATATTGCACCTCCCAGCCCCATGTTTCATCTGTAAAGCCCTATTGTTATTTTCCAGCAGCGTCTTAGAGAGCTGACATCAAGAATTATGATGAACCTTTTATCTCAGTCTAAGACTTTATCACTTTCAGAGATGCTTACTGTACTGATACATATTATTTATTCATTCATTCATTCATTCAGAAATAATTTATTGAGAATCTAGTATATGCTGGTCACTGTGCTAAATACCGGAGAATTATGGATTGAAAATACACCTTTTGGGCTTCCCTGGTGGCGCAGTTGTTGAGAGTCCGCCTGCCAATGCAGGGGACATGGGTTCGTGTCCCGGTCTGGGAAGGTCCCACGTGCTGCGGAGCGGCTAGGCCCGTGAGCCATGGCCACTGAGCCTGCGCGTCTGGAGCCTGTGCTCCGCAACGGGAGAGGCTGCAGCAGTGAGAGGCCCGCGTACCGCAAAAAAAAAAAAAAAAAAGAAAATACACCTTTGCTGAATGTGCAAAAACTTACAGTCTGGAAGGAGAAGTAAACAAGTCCATAAGTAAATGCCATACTGGCATTAGGTGCCCCAACAGGCAGAGTATAAGGAAACAGAGAGCCCAAAGGAGGGACTGATCTCGGGAGACTGCCAGAGGGACACTTGAGCTAAGTCTTAAAAGAGGTATATAGTGATGGTTGTATAACTCTAAATTGAATTGTACACCTAAATGGGGGCAGGGTGAACTTCACAGTGTATAAATTAGATCTCAAAAAAGCAGTTAAAGAAAAAAAGGTATAGAACTGGTTCAAATGTACACGAAGGCAAAAAACATCTTGGGTAGAGAGAAGAGTGTGGGCAAATGCAGGGGGATGTGAAACAGCTCGACAAATTAGGGGGACTGCCAGTCCTCAAGTGTGGCTAGATGGTAGGGTAGATGTTGATGGTTCAACCTCCAAAGGTCTTTTAGCAATGTAATCACAGGAGCAACTGGATCTTCATGTAATGCATGAATTCAGTCTCAATGACATTCTGGGCACCTTCTGAGTTTTTTGACAGAAGTCCCCTTTCTCTGAAAAATCTAAGGTGGAGAAGAAGCATGTAAAGAAGGAAAAACCCAGATGCCCAAGAATTTGGATAACAACCAAGTTTTCTAGAAGTTATTTGAGTCGTCTCCCTGCCTCTCAGCAAGTTTCACTTAAAACTACCCTAGAGAGGAATCTGTTTTATACTTAAAGTTTCCTAGAGAAGCAGGTTCCAAGCGGAATGGGCTTTGGGCCAAGATAAAGCATTATTCTAAAGCCCCTTGCAAATCCAATCACATGCGGAAGGCCCCATAGGAAGCAAAATGTCCTCCCTGCCCTCTGATCTGTCTGTGCTGGTCTAACGATGCAAGACATTGATGTGAGATTCCCATTTACTCAGTTACCCAGCCCAGAATGTCCGGAGGAGGTAAAGCTCACTTACATGGCACCAGGTGATCGGGGCCTCCAGGACAATAGTAGCGATAGTTCCACTGAGCCTGTGGGGAAGGGTTGGGAGGCAGCATCTGTGCACATGCTGGATATCTCTGAGGTTCAAGCTGATGGAACTCCCTGGATCTGAGAGGCCTGGGGAGGTCCTGGGGGTAACACACGGAGGTGAGGGGCAGGGGCCTTTCCAGTTGCCTGATGCCCAGGACGTCCTGGGGCTGTGAATCATATCCCGTGTCTATCGTACGCAGGTCTGGGGCTGCTCGGTTCCTGTGGATCCAGGCCCGTGGCACCATCTCTTGGCTACTGCCCGGGGGGTCTGCTGAGGCATTAGGTAAACTTTGGTCTGATTTGTCTGAGTCATGGCCAGTGTCAGGAGAAGCTGCTGAAAGCTGAGATCCCAGCCATTGATTACGTTTTTCCATAAGTGAAAACTGATGCTCCGGGGTGAGGGCTCCAACCACAGACTCAGCCTCAGGCTCGCTGGCTGCAGAGCAGCCCAAGGGAAAATCTTTGCCGGGGTCTGGGTGTCTCCTCCAGAAGCTGTCTCCACTCTCTGCCAGGACTTTAGTGCGCAGGCAGGTGACCTGCTGGGACACAGGCTGCTGGTTTGAAAGCTTCAGGGTGGGGTGAGCGCGAGAAAAGTCTCCTGAGGAAGAGTGAAGGGTTTGAGGTGCAGACAAGCTGTTGGGTGCCATGTTCCTTGTATCTGGAGCAGGTAGCTCGGATTCTTCTTCCAGGGAATATTCTGAGAGAGGTTTCAGCAACTGACTTGGGTATGGTTCTGATTCATCAACCTCCACAGGAATGCTTCGGATCATCCTAGTTGCTGGAACAAGAGAAAACATGCCACAGCCTCAGAAGTCAGATCATTTCTTGGAGTCCCCCGCTTTATGACCTTAAGGGACCTCATTCAAGATGTGGTTTAAATTAACAGTAGAGTGACACCAATGCACTGGCAGAGCCCTGATCACGTAAAATTGTTCACTTATCCTCCAGGCAAAGGCACTAAGGCTTATTAAGATATTTTTATCTGGAAGGCGATTCAAAGAATGTGACTGGACCATTATGTGGTAGAAGTCATATACCAGCAAGGGAAAGACACGGATGAAAATCAACAGCCAAGTTTTGAGGAAGGAGAAATAATCGGAATGTGGGTTGTTTCATGTGTATTTGGAATCCATGATGAAAGAAATCTCAGTAACGAATGTGGAATGATCTCTAAAATATACTGTTAAGTGATTAAAGAAAAGCAAGGTGCAGACCAATGTGTATACGATGCTGTTATTTTGTGTGAAAAAATAAAGAGAGGGGAATGTGTGTGTGTGTGAGCATAACTGCTTGCACACGTATAAAACATGGATGGAGGACACACAAGACATTGGTGCACTGGTTGCCTTTGAGAATGGAGCTAAGCTGAGGTGGGGGAGAGGGAGAGTTTTTACCTTCTGAAGTTTTAAACTTTTGCCCTCTGTGACTAATGCCCAATTTAAGAAAAAGATTTTTAAAGCCTGAGTTTAAAAAGCACTGGAAAAAAGGTCATAGTGACATTTTCCACTTACAACTATAGGTTATTTGGAGGGCTTAATTCCCTCTTGCACGATGCCTGCATGACCATCTGGCCTGTGATGTAGTAGCTGCATGGACAAGGCTCGCTAAACTAGCCTTTAGCCCACAGAGCAGTTAGCCCACAGTCCAGGTAATATTGGTTTTACCTATAAAAACAGAACTCTCAATCAACATAACAGAATGAGAAAGAAAATTCGCCTCCCCTTATCAGAAGATTGGTTGAGATGATGTCCCAGGATGCTTAGGCTCCAGGGGAAGCAAGGAGGCAGGTCACGGAAAAAGATGCCATAGGGTGATGACGGGAGGCCTGCAGAAGGCTCCAGAGCAGGGATAGTGGGAGCGAGGAAGTGAAAAGAACAATCCTGCTCGTCTGTTCCGTGCAGGCCTCGTACATAGCATACCTCAAGTGCCATACAGGGAGAAGGGGTGGTGTGGGGCGGGGGTGTGTGGATTTTTAAATTCCTATTTTATCCATGTAGAATTTCAACCACAAACACTCACTGAGGGCTTACTGTGCCCAAAGGCACGATGCCCATCAGTTATTGTGCTAAGACAAGTTGGAAAATTATGAATTCCCCTTCTCTTGTGCCCAGTACCCAACCCAATGGCAAGAAGACAGCACGCATTTTAAAATGCTGCCCCAGGGCTTCCCTGGTGGTGCAGTGGTTGAGGGTCCGCCTGCCGATGCAGGGGATGCAGGTTCGTGCCCCGGTCCGGGAAGATCCCACATGCCGCGGAGCGGCTAGGCCCGTGAGCCATGGCTGCTGGGCCTGCGTGTCCGGAGCCTGTGCTCTGCAATGGGAGAGGCCACAACAGTGAGAGGCCCGCGTACCGCAAAAAAAAAAAAAAATGCTGCCCCAAAGAGCAGAAGTGGGATCAGTAGTTTCCCACCAAATTTATCTTCCTGGCCTATAGAAAGAGACCTCAATCTGCCCTGCACTCCCTGCCAAATGAATGCCCTCTAACACGTCTCTGACTCTCACTTGGTATCAGACTTACCCATCTGCTGCAAACAACCTTTGTACCATTTTCTGGCACAACAGAAAATTCCCTCAGGCTCCAAGTCCCTGCGGGCCCTCCCTCCTTGCCTTGGTGTCCCCTGCCCCGGGCTGGCTCTTTTCTAGGCTGCTGTCTAGGCTGGGTGTACTTCCTGCCCTTTGACTCTGCAGAGGATAGACCTCATCACCTAAATTGCTTAGACCCTGTAAAAACACACAAATTTCAACTGATTTCAATTGATGAGACCTACCCAAAACACACATATTTCAACTACTGAGTATTTTAAAATGTTCACCATTGTTTTCCTTTCTTTCTTACAATTTTTCTATAGCTATGAAATTGGATATGCCATACAACATGCTCTTCAGCCAGTCAGGAAACAGAAGTATTTTCTGAAGGGCTGGCCGAGTGTTGCGTAATCTCCTGCAAGCATCTGTGGGCCCACAGCTGAATGGGGGGGGGGGGGATCGGGGTGGGGGGGTCGGGGTAAGAGTGGCAGCCAGTGAGCCAGCCAGCAAGAGAACTAAATGCTGTTAGCTATTTCTTGGTATGCAATTCATATTCATTTTCCACACTTCAGGTACAATTGTTTATATTCTCCCTGGGTCTTCAAATGTGAATACCTTAGAAGTGCTTCCCTAAAAAAATTAAATTTAATTTAAAAAGTTGCAAATTCTCTTCTAGCTGAGGAACCTTCAAGGACTTGGAGGAAGCTAATAAAAAGGGTGACAAATGTGGTCATCTCCAGAGTGTGGTCAGTGACTGGGAATCTGAGGTCCATCCTAGGGTGGGAATTCTAGCGTTGAAATTGGTCTGAAAATGAACAGACGGTTCCTCAGATGATAGTGAATAAACCCGGCATGGCAGTGAACACCCTTTCAGGAAAGCTATGGGATTAGTAATCTTTAAAAAACAAAATGAACTCTGATGTTTCAAATTTGTACAAATATTCAAACAGCAAATGATTACTGAACCTTACTATGTGTCCAACTCTGTGCTGTGTACCCCCTCTTCTGAGGCATAAGCTCAGTTAAAATTTTTTTACAAATGGTAATACCTACAAGTGACAAAAAAACTCAAAAGGTACAAGAGGGTATATTGTGAAAGGTAAACAAAATTATTTCTTAAGACATAAAACATTATTCCTACCTTCAAGTTGCTTGTGATCCAGCTCAAGGAAGACAACTAATACAGGAAATCAAAGGCCCTACCTCAGGGCCTTTGCACTTGCTGTGCCTTCTTCTTGGAACACTCTTCCCCCTACATATCTGCATGGCTTGATTCCTTTCTTTTTTAGGTCTTTACTCAGCTCTTGCTTTCTCAGTGAGGGCTCCCTGGTCACCCTCTAAAATTCTTACATGCTTCTTGCATTCTTTGTCTCCCTTCCCTGCTTTATCATTCTCTGTAGCAGTTATCACCACTATATATACTATAAAAGGTATGTTATAAATACAAATATCTAGTACATTCCTTGTTTATTGTCTCCCCCCTTCCCCAGAATGTAAGTTTCATGAGGGCGTGATTTTTGACTCTTCTGTTCACAGCTGCATACCCAGCATCTAGAACTATACCTGGTACATAGTAGGTGCTCAATAAATATTTGTTGAATGAATGAATGATTGATGCCTGTTTCGGAGAGGAGACAGATCCATGTAGCTGGAAGGATCCCTGACAGTGAGGATCTCAGGCTCATGAAAGGTGGCAGGGAGGATTTCAGAGTTCTTGAAATTATACCCTTCCCTCTTCCTCTCTTCCTCTCAAATATGTATTAAGTTCCACTAAGTGTCAGGCCCCGAGGCGGGCCTGGGCCGTGCCTGAAGAGGTCCCATCCCCCCACGGCAGGGTTGACCTGAACCCTCACTGGCAGAATAACAGTGAGTCCACCACCCAGCGTGCTGGGACATCTGTTCTGCTTCAGACACGAAAGCGGCTGGTCTCCTCCTGCATCCTCAGAGCTTCGCGAAGAACAGCAGAGGGTGGGGCAGGCCTGCAGTCACCACGAGGGCCCCTCCAGCCCTAGACCCCGGCCAGAACTGACAGAAAAACCCTGCCACCCTCCTGAGGGTGTCACAGAGAAAAACTACACACCGATGCCACATCAGAGGGCCTTGGGCAGATCAGTGGCTTGGGTCGGAAATGACAGTTTTACTTTTTGGTCTTTTTTTTTGCGGTACGCGGGCCTCTCACTGTTGTGGCCTCTCCCGCTGCGGAGCACAGGCTCCGGATGCGCAGGCTCAGCAGCCATGGCTCACGGGCCCAAACGCTCCACGGCATGTGGGATCTTCCCGGACCAGGGCACGAACCCGTGTCCCCTGCATCGGCAGGCAGACTCTCAGCCACTGTGCCACCAGGGAAGCCCTACTTTTTGGTCTTTAATGTCAATATTGTAAAAAAAATAATAATGCACGTTGAAAAAAATTAACTCAGTATCTCATCGCTCCTAACCATTTCTAATTTCCCTGTTTTATTCCAGACCCTTCTCTATATGATGTCCAGGCAGTTGTAACCCTGGCACAGGCTGTGCTCCCATCCTTAACAGCGGGTGGCAATTGGATTTAAGTGGAAAAGCCATTTTCTAGCCATGACCTAGAGGAGAAGTCTATGACCCCTGAGGGGGACAGAAGACCTGCCAGCCAGGCCCTGGTGAGCCCCAGGGCTGGCGGTGCTCTAGACAGTCTCAGCTTATCAGGATGATGCTGGAAGGAATCAAGCCATGCAGATATGAAGGGAAGAGTGTTCCAAGCCGGAAGCCGGGGAGAGGCTGGAGCACGACAGCCACGTCTAGCTCATCGCTTCAAACCCCTGGGGGAAGGGAGAGGCTGGCTGGCCAGGGACCACAGAAGAGTTTCTGCTTCAGAAGCGCTTTCTGAGGCTCACAATACAGATGTCCAGGCCTCACACCTAGAGATTCTGAGGCGGGGCCAGGGCTCCCTTTTTTTGCTGTTTAAGTCCCACAGGTAAATAGGTTCTCTCATATTTTGCCAAGGGGAGTGTAATCTGTACAATTTGGCCATAACTATCAGAATTTTAAGATCTTATGTCCTTTGACCTAGTAATTTCATTTCCAAGAATTTCCTCTACAGAGATATGCACATATTATTTAAAACGAAGAGGCTATGAGGATAGGCAATGCAGCAATGTTTGTAATGGCAAAGACTACAAACAACCCACGCGTCCAAAAAGGTTCTGCCTTTTAAAACTATGGTCCAGCCTTACAGTGAACACTCTGCATCTTTTTGAAAAGACTGAGGAAGTGCTGTGTGAACTGATGTGGAACCATCTCCAAGATTTACTGTGAAGTTAAAAAAGGAAAGAGCGGAACAGTGCATAGAGTACACCGCCCTTTGTACGAGCTGAGATTGTATATGCCCACACCATCACATCCGAAAGCCGGAACACAGGATGCCTCTGGGAAGGGAACTGGGTGACTGGGAACAGGGGCAGGAGAGGGACTTGCTTTTCAGAGCATTTTTTACCTTTTAAGTTTTGTACCAAGTGCCTGTATATCTACTTAAAAGATAAAAAAGGAAAAGGAGAAGCTCCCCCAGTGATTCTGATGTTCACAAAGATTAAGAATCAACGTGAGCGAGGCACTGCTGAGGCCACCCAGGAGAGAGTGAACCGTCCCATAAAATACAAAAGACCGTTCAGCAGAGGATGGGGACATTTGTCCACGGTAGGAGTGGGTGGGACTGGGGTGGCGCAAGCTACGAATGGAGGGCTAGTCCCAGGGCCACACAACCAGGTGAAACCGTGGTGTATGTGAGCCTGGTTCTTACTCTGATCTGACCCAAGAGACAGCAGTTTTCTTTCTCTGGAATCTCACTGCCCTTTGGACTGTGAGCTGTGGTTCCAGCTCTTAGATTCTGACCAGCATCTTTCTTCAAATCTCTCTGTCAGTTTTTCTGTCCCAGGCTCTCTCGCTTCCTTTCTGCCCCCTACCCTTCCTGCGTAGCCTGGCTTTGCAGATAAGACCTTATCCAGACATCAGTAGTTTTGACATCCCCTGTGACAATGCTCCCTGGTGTCCCATTCACAGAATTTCCCATTCATTCTCTTTCTCTCTCTTTTGCTGCCTCCAAGTCTTTGCTCATGTCTGTTCCCAGCAACCTTTCTCTCCTCCAGCACATTCTGCCTTAAATTATTAGTTTCTCGAAACAGAGCCTATCAGTCTTCGCAGCACTACCTTTCTTATCTCATCGCTCATCCCAAAGCTTCTTTTCCTCCCATCACGCCCGCCTCGCTTTCTGCAGGTCTCTTAGACCCCATCCTGGTGTGCATAGGGCACAAGTCTCTCTCAGGGCACATATTCACAGATATGATGTCCACGTTCACAGTTAACTGTGGCTTCTGCCATCCAGACGGGCTTACCCTGAATAAATACATATTTCTAGGATGTGGAAAATGTGCAGGACTTAAATGCACAGGCTCTAGATTCAATCTCCCCATGATTAAATTTTCTCTGCTAGCTGCACGATTAGATGTGTGATCTTGAGAAAATTACTTAACTTCTCTGGGCCTCATTTTTCTCATCTGTAAAGTGGGGAAAATGGGGAGGGTAAAAGAAGAAGGTGTAAATAAAGTGCTGACTGTGGGGCCTGGCCCATATCAAGCTCTCCCAAAACAATGGCTATTTTGTTATTTTTACAACAACAAGTGATTTGGCTTTAGAACTGTTTTCTAGACAATGTTCACTTGTTTTATACCGGGACGCTAAACCTATTATATGAACCTAATGTATGGAGACCATATCTTTTTAACCAACATGTGTATTTCTGGCAGATTCGATATACGCCATCTCATTTGGTCCTTAAAACAGCTGGGTCCCAGGCGAGGTACGTGGTTTCACTTCACCATTGCTATTGTACAGAGCCGTGGGCACGTTAAATAGCTTCTCCAAAGTCACCGCCAATTCTAGCCTATAGATCTCCTACCTCTTTCCATTAAACCACATAGATCAGGCACTGGCAAACCTTTTCTGTAAAGAACCGGATAGTAAATAGTTCACATTTGTGGACCACATACCGTCTCTGTCTCATACCCTGCTTTTCAGTTAGTTTGTTTGTTCTTAAACAGCCCTTTAAAAATATAAATTCTTAGCAATAGGCAGGTACAGAAACAGACCATAGGCCACCTTTGGCTCGACAGTTGTAGTTTATCAAGCTCTGATATAGATTATGCTGAGAAATCAATATAAACCTAATGAAATGGATATACTTAAGAAACCTTACCCTTTGTTAACAATAATTGTTAATATTTGTTAAATGTTTACTATGTGTCAAATACTGTTCCAAGTGTTTTACATGTATTAACTTATCCTCTCAGCCACCCTATTTGTAGGTACTGTTGTCAGCCCCATTTTAGGAATGGGGAAACTGAACACAGGGAGGGTAAGTAACTTTCCCAACGCCACAGGGCCAGTAAGTAGCCTAGCTAGTGTTCAAATCCAAGCAGTTCAGCACCAGAGCCTGGGCACTGAACCCACTTGATTTTCAGTTGGGGGCACTGACTTGTACAGCTATGTGGGGGAGGGGAGAAAGGGGATGGCAGGAGCTGAGTAAACCCTAGAAGCTCCTGGAATAGACAGGTTTCAGAACCATTCACCCTGAAGCTAAGGAGGCGTGGATACATGCCACCTGTGTTTTATGAAGAATGGCCAGGCTGGAAACCTGTGATGGCTTTCCTTCACGCCATGGATGAGACTGCAGAGGCATCTTGATTTGAGAAAAGCGCTTGATTGGATCTCATTAAATTTTAATCATAAACTGAATTCTAAGTAAATTGAAAACTTGTTGACAGAGCACAAACAAAGGGTGAGGATAACTGGCGATGCATCTAGAGAGGGGATATCTTCCAGGGGACGCCTCTGAGGCAAGGATGGATGGGATTTAATGAAGGTGTTATGTCCCTGGAAGGAGACAAATAGCAGAGCAAGAAACAGAGGAAGGGCAGGAGTGAGCAGCCTGAGTAATTAATAAACCACATTACCAGCTCCTAAATGATCAAGGCTTGCTGTTACCAACTGCTTGGATTTTTTTAAAAAAGCATTCTTTGGGTCAACAATAGGGTTGAAGGGTCCTAGAGACACACAGCATGAATATTTCAGGTGGACATATTAATAAATATATAAATTTACAGCTAGGAAGATCCTCAGATGCTCTTTGGACCAGGTCCTTGCAGTCACAGATTCTCAAGGTCTTACTTCATTCTCCAGGGAGTAATTTTTTTCATAACTGTCCAAAAATTTGGGATTTAAAAAAAATCTTTAAACTCATTAATGTTCTTTGTTTACTGCCCCAACGCATGCAAACTCTCCCAACATTGGTTTGCTTAGTGGAAGTTGGTTTTGAGTGAACTGTGTGGCTCAGGTTCAAATTCCAGTGAAGAAATATTTCCAAGTTCACTTGCAGAATTTCCCAGACAGAGAAGTTCTTCCATTTGGTTTGCCAGAGGATTGGAAGCAGTGGTGAGCCCTGGAGACAAGGGAACATTTACTGGCCCTTGTTCATACCCTGCACAGTACAGCTCACAGCAGGCTGAAGGCGGTGCAGCGTGACCCGACCTGATGTGCGGAAGTTTGCTCTGCAACTCCTCTGAGCTGCTCAACTCAATGACGGGGCTAATGGGAAAGGACTGACTCCACCACGCTGGAAGCTGGTAAAAACCGTTTAGAGAACAACCTCAAACCAGCCCATGGGTTCTCTTGTTTGTTTGTTTTGTTTCAGATAATGTTTCTCTAAACAAACGTTCGTGAT
The DNA here is from genome assembly GCF_059928025.1 of Delphinapterus leucas. Classification (NCBI taxonomy): domain Eukaryota; kingdom Metazoa; phylum Chordata; class Mammalia; order Artiodactyla; family Monodontidae; genus Delphinapterus; species Delphinapterus leucas. The sequence continues at coordinate 48,955,105 of NC_143140.1, forward strand.
TCTTAATTCAGTCCAGACCCCAGAGTAAGGAAAAGAAGGGGCAGAAAGGAAAAAAAATCGGCAGAGGGAGGAGAAGGGATAGAAAGGAAGAAAGGAAAATGGAAGAGAAGCAAGGAGAGTGGGAAACCTTGAAGGAAAAGTTTAAAAAACTTGTCATTTATTGGTGGAGGAGAGAGGCTTGCTTAAACTGTGATTTTTACATATTGCTTAAACTGTGATTTTTACGTATTACAGTTGGAAGGGAAGGGAAAGAATGAATGCAGGCAAAAGGCAAGAGTGTTACAGGTAAGCTGCTGAGCTGGGAAGAATCTGGGCAGACAGCACAGAGGAGGAGGATGGGAAATCGGAGGTGGGAGGGAGACCTGGGACCCCGCCTGGGAGAGGAAGAAGGAAAAACACTGGAACCATGAGCACAGGAAAACCGTGAGGTGGGGAAGGGCCAAGTTTCCATCATTGCTCAGGGAGCTGCCCAGACCTCAGCCAGCCTGCGTCTTCAGGATGAAAGAAGGGGGTCAAGCAGGCTGGGGGCTCCAGTCAGTCCTGAATAGCTTGATCTCAGCTGCTTTATCAGGGAACCACGCCAAACTGGCTCAGCTCTGCGAATCACGAGGGGATGAAAGCCCACCTTCCTCCCTCAGCCAATTTACAACTTCTGGTCCCCAGGAAGGTTTGTGTACACATCTGTACACATGCACACACACACACACACACACACACACACACACACACAGAGGCACAGGGTGAGCTTAACACTCAGGCATCGAAGCACATGTGGGCGAGTAGGAGGCCTGCTGGGCAAGAGACGCAAAGAATGTCAAATGTCCGAGGGAGAAGGACAGCCTGGGTTTCAGGAACTAAAAATATCTCGGTGACAATGCACTAGGAAGAAACAGGAGAGGCCCAAGGGGGGAGCTTCTTGATTCTAATCCTCAGATGCTTTCTCACGGAAGGCCTGCAGGGTTGTTTTGATAAGGAACTGTGATCAAACATTAGGGGTCATTTCGTTGGATCTGAAAGGAACTTAAAGTTTAATATGGCTAGTCTGTGTGCTCTTTTTTGTTTTCCCTGCAGCAGTTGCCTGCAATGCATATGTGTTTTGAAAGGCTAATCTAAATTTTCCTGTAGCAGAAAAATGATTAGAATTCAGGATATTTCCGAGATTTCGATTCTTCTAAACGTAGATTTAATTTAGACAAACTACCCGCATAATCGATCTTTCTGAGTGCCTGCAACTATGATTCTGAACTCGTGCAACTATGACTGCCTTCTTCTCTTATTTTCAGAGCATTTGAAAATCACTAACACCTTAATCTTGAGAGAAGCAGGCTTAAATATTTTCCATCTTTGCAAAGTGAGTACCCCCGAGTTAAAAGCCTGCTCCCCAACATGCTTTCACTCCTAGTCAGCCCACCCCAGGCACGGAGCAGAGCAGGGGCTTCTGTCTAGTGCCACCTCATCACAAATGACACCAGATGAGGAATGACTGTGGGTGGCCTTTCTGGATCAAAGCTAGGCTGGCAGCAAATAACAGCCTGGTTTCAGATAGTGGTGCATGTTATTTGAAAAGAAAAATCAGTAACTCATCACAGGTGAAACATCTTGAAATTCCTGTCCTCCCATCCCAGGGTGATAGAGAGAGCCATCTAAAAACATGACAGGGGCCATACCAGGGCCTTGATATTCCACAGAAACAGCTGAGCAATACAGAAAGCCGTGAGTCAGTCCATCCCACACAGTCAGGGCCTGTTTGAACTGTATGGAGGGAGAGTAACAGCTCAAAAGAAACAATCAGGATTTTTTTGGAAAAACTTAAGGATTCTGTGTGTCGGTCATCAAATAATGCGTCTGATCCTAGTCATCACCCTTACGTGGTATCTAGATGTGCTTCCCAGCTTCCCTTCACCCCCCATTAAAGGCCCCACACACAGTGACTGGTCTAGCCAAGGAGTGGTTTCCAGCTCCTGCTAAGTCAGTAACGTAGCCTTCTGGAGCCAGGCTCGTCTGCCAGCTCTCGGGCCTGCCTTGACTCTGTGGGCAAGTGCACGGACTGGTTCTTCCTGGGTAACCCAAATGGGACATAAACTAATTCAAGAAACCCCCTGCTTTCTCCTATTTAACTAGAGCCAAGAATAACACCTAAATTCCAGGCAGCCTCCTGCAGAGCCACGTGGCAGCCCAGCACACCACGCCCCGCTCTCAGCCTCTTACCCAGGCTATGGCTTCACCTTTTGCCTCGAGAGCAGATAAGTGAAACAAATCAGAGCAGCTTATATGGAAGAAACCCGAGCACCTACAAGGTGCTTGATAGTATACTGATTGCTAGAAGGTAGAGAAGGATTAAGAAAGGAGTCGTTTTCCTCCAGGGACTATCTCTTAGTAGCAAGAGGTAAGATGAATGTATTTGAGTAATCAGTAAACAAAACGCACTCTTCTAAGACCACCCATTATGGCTACCCCTCTGGGGTTCCCATCACCCCAGCCTTATTTCGTTAGAATTTCGACATAATCTTGTTAGTTCACCACCCCACACACATTTTATTGATGAAGAAATCCAGGCCTAGGGAAACCAAAGTAAATTGCATAAGTCACAGAGCCAGCAAGGAGTGGAGTGAGAACTTGAAACCAAGTTTCTTGTCCTCTGCTTTTATTATTTATTTGGTCTCTTTTTTCCCCCGTTCATTAAAAAATATCCCCCTATGCTAAGAAATCATCTTGAACTTGTAAGTCATAGGACGCTCGATTAGCTTCTAAGATCAAATAATAGCACTTCTCCCCTGGTTTTCCCTAAAGGCTCAGGCCTACTGTCCGTGCCAGCAAATGTCTGGGTCATTTGGGAGGGTGGAGGGCTGTGGGAGAGGAGCTGACAGGGCGCCACAGCCAGCACAGAGCGGAGATGAACTTCCTGGCCCAAGAACGTGGTGTTGATTTTTCTTCCCCCGAGTGAAAAAGGGATCAAGAAAACTTGGGAGTTCTCCCTCCATCTCTGCCACTGACGTGTCTGAGGCTGGAAGCCAATTCCTTAATCTGTGCCATCCCTGGCTCCCTCCCTGGAGAATGGGGCTTGTCTTCTTAATCGAAACTTGTGGGGACACTAAGTACTCAAACACAGGCGTGTGTGTGTCTCCACTCCTCAAAGAGTTAATCTTCGCTCGCCCGTCTGAAATACTAAACCACCAGAATTTTCTCACAGCAGAAATGTAGCTGTCATTTTCCCAGCCCAAGCTGGTCTCTCTGTACACAAACAAACGAAAGGTGGGGAGAGGCGGGTGGAGGAAAGTAAGGCAGCACATTTCAGTAAAGGAGAAAACTGTTTTGGGAAACAGGTCAAAAAGAAGTAAGGCGAGGCAGGTGACAACTCTGAACAACTTACCTTAGAGCCACCACGGACAAACAGACCGGGCCACGGGGTGATCGCGCTCTCTCCTTCTTGGGTCACTCCACCTTGGGTCGCTCCGGGCCTCCCTCCACCCTCTCCCGGCCCAGGTAAAGCCGGAACAGGCTCCGAAGCAGGAAGTGGAAGTTGTATGCAAATTTCTACCGAGGCTAGGAAGCCTCGGCTCAAAAATCTCCCTGTGGGCAGTGAATCAACAGCCGCTGAGAAGTCACTTTATTTCTTAAAACAGAAACCTCCTTCATTCACTAGAAAAGGCCACTGGCCAATTAGGCTGCATTTTTCTTTTTTAACCACCCAGCTAAGTAACTGCTGAGGAATGTTCCCACTGCCCTGGACCTCAGCGTTGTCGTCGTCCTGGTACCCTGGCCTGAGACGGTGCCTGGGGAGGGGATTGAACTTGGGTGTTAAGATCGGTTATTCATTAGCAGCTCCAGAGGAGGAAACTGGGGGCAGATCATGGGGAGGAGTATGAAGCAGAAACTTCTTACTGTCTCTAACTGCATTTGCTGCTCTTAATCACAAAGGGAGAACTCACTGTCCATCCCCCTACACACACAAACATGCACACACGCACACACACACATCCTGCCCCATCCACAGGCATGAAAAAGTGACTAGTTTTGAGAACCACCCCCCGCCCCTGACACACACACACAGCCCTCCTCTGGCTGCATTTTTCACGTACTCAAGTTTATTTCCTCGCCTTTCCTTCTCCTTGCTTAATCAGTGCCTACAGAGTTTATTGCCAAAGGAGGTGCTAGAAACAGGATGACCAGGACGACAGACTGTAATGGGAGCTGTGTTGGCCGCAGCTCTGGAGTCAGAGGGACCCGGGTGTGAACTCAGTTACCCACTGGCCAGCTGGGTGCTGGGCAGGCGCACTGTGCTCCTGGACGCTCTGCGTGCCTGCTGAGTCCCGAGGGTCAGCCCACTCGGCTGGCCACCCCTCTACCCTTGAGCAGGGGACGGGCCCCAGAGCATCCCTATCCAGACCTCCAGGTTCTGTTCGAGTGAGCCATGTGGAGCAGGTTGCTCTATGTTCTGCAAGCAGAGGGAATGCTGCTTGTTTTTAAAACGACATATACAGGGTGTATACATTTTGGTGTACCCTACAGTGGAATACTACACAGCTGTTAAAAACCATAAATATTTATTTATGTATATATTTATTTCCACATACAAGGAAAAGTGGCTCTGAGATATTATTCATTGAGAAACATAATCTCATTTTTGCCAATAGATATAACAAATACGTGTGTGTGTGTGTATATATTTATTTATTTATTTATGTTTATTCACCATTGGTTCCAACACCTATCACTCTGCCCAGAACATAGTTGGCAAGTACTACATATCTGCTAAACGACCAAAAATGACAGAAATGTCTGGAAGAATGCATACCAGACTGTTAAGTGGTGATCACCTCTGGGGAAAAGGATTGAGGGGAATGGGTCAGAACAGAGGGCTTTTATCCTGTTTATAGTATTGATATAAAATATGTATACTATACATATGTGTATATATAGTATACATATGTTGGATTCCTTTTCCAACAAGTGTGTAGTACTTCATTCATTAAAAAAAAGATTTAAAAATTGTACTTATTATCTTGGCCTTGAGCTTTCTGCCTCAAAATTATTATTATAATAATCTTTTTTTAGTTTGGGGGAAAATAGCATTTTTTTGCATGTGGAGCAGTTGGTACCAGGATACTTTGAAAAAGCTATCAGTATTAGGAGATGAGAATAGAAAAGACAAGAAGAATGACAAGAGGAGGAAAAAAGAGGGAGATCAAAGAAAGGGCAGGGTGAAGATACTTTTCATTTCTCTTAGATGCCCTTAAATGGATTGGGAAAAGCCTGAAAGATGCTTCTGTCAAGTACTGCCTTTGGAATACAACCCATCAGGAAGAACAAGAGGAATCTTTTTTTCCAATTCTCCCACCAACTGTTTCCCCAGATGTGAGCCTAAGGGCTCTGTGGGGAGATACCAAGTGTTGCAGTGCTGCTTTTAATTGCTGGTAGCTGGGCCTTCCTCCCATCTCAGTTTATCCCGAGCAGAAAGGCAGCACTTGGGGGAAGGAGTTAATGGTTCCTACCTAGGAGCCCTTGCTGGGGCCCCACTGGAAAGCGGCCTGAGGATGTAAACTGTTTAGAGAGGGTGTCCTGAACACAAGAAACTTCCATCTGAACATGCCTGAGGCAGTTACAGTGAAATATGGATGACAGGGAAAGTGTCAGAGAGCCTAGGAAATGAACACCTCCGGCCCCCAGCAGTACCCCCTGGTGTTCCCAGGCTAACACACACACCCTTTTAGCTGGCATCACAGGAGTCGAACTCTTATTTTAAAAAATATTTCTTATTTATTTATTTATTCGTTTATTTTGGTTGCACTGGGTCTTAGTCACGGCACGCGGGATCTTCAGTTGCGGTGTGCGTGCAGGATCTAGTTCCCCGACCAGGGATCGAACCCTGGCCCCCTGCATTGGGAGCATGCAGTCTCACCCACTGGACCACCAGGGAAGTCCCAGGAGAGGAACTCTTCACTGAGGACCTACCATATACTACTTGCTAGTGCATTTAATCCTGCAAACAGTCCTGTGAGATGCATTTACTACTGTCATTCCCACTTTGCCTTTGAAGAATCTGAGGCTCAAGACTTGGAGTAACCTCACCAGGGTCAGCCAGATAGTCTGTGGAGAAGGATTCCTGAACTGTCTCACTTCTAGGTGGGGATGTTTCCTCCCGTTCCTTTGTTGCCCTGCTGTGGTCTGTCCTTCCTTATGTGCTTGGATGGAGCCCACATAACTTGTTTTCTTTGCACAATTCTTGACAACAATGCTTAATGTGGGTGGGGAAAGGTGTAGGCAATAAAAGGGTGGGGCTGAGGCTGTGCCAGTTCCCAAAGTGCAGTGTTTACATGTGGTGATGGCTGCTGTGTGCATAATAGAGCGGTCAAGAGCGGGGCCAGCCCTCTCCCTCTAGTTAAAAGTCTAGGAGGGGAGGATTTGTGTTTGCCAGATTCTAGAGCTGCTCAGTATTCTTGCAAAAGGCATAATTCCATAAAGGTCAGCTTTCCCCACCTCTACAAACAAAACCGTTTGGACCTAACGCTCAGAACTTGTCATTCTACAGCTTTCATAGATGGAAAGAAAGGAAAAAAGAAAAAAGGAAAAGATTCATTCCTTGGACAAGCCTTGAGTTTCCATTTTTAAATGCTATGATTTTAAGTGCTGAAATGGCAGAGTGAAACTATGACACACCATGAGGAAGAGAAGAAAACTCCTGTCCTGCATTTCCCGGAGGATGGTCCTCACCCAAAGGGTCCCTAGTGTTGGCTAACTCTCCCCATAACTCAGTTCTGGCGTCACTGCTGGAACCTAGGCAGGAAGAGAAGAAACGCCCAGGCTCTCAGTGCCTGGTCCTGCCCTTCTGGCTAACTCCAGTCCCACAACCTTTAGTGAGCCTTGCCTTATTCCAGACGTGCACTGGGTGCTAGGCACGCAAACTGTAAGATTCTCAACATGTTCTTGTGTCTCTTTCAGAAGCAAAAACTGTGGAGATACAGGCAGTTCGAAATAAACTAGCCACTAGACAAAGCCGTAGAGCCACTGGTTACTTCTCCACTGCTTTGGTGGGCTGCTTCTAGCCCAGAGGGTCAGCCAGACACAGGCAGAAGCCAGAACCCATCACCACCCTTCTCACCGCCCCCCCGCCCTGCACCCGCTGAGCCCCGGGATGCTGCCCCACCGTCCAGGTGGCCCTCCTTCTAGGCGAGTTGCCCGCTAGAACTGTTTCCTGTTCTGTCAGATGACTCAGTCAGGACCTCACAAATCTAGCAAAGAGGTCCTGGAAACACAAACTCTCATGTGGAAAGGATTACCTCTCAATCTTTTTCTTTTCAAGAGGTTCCTTGAGCCCCGTACAGATTTATTCATCTCCTTCCCCTACAAAGGGTATATTGGGAACAGCAGCTTCTGTCAAGCCACAAAAGCTCTGTCATTCCATTACCCCAGGGCGATGGCATCTATTCACCTTACATTTGCATACTTAAAGGGGAACACTTTAAAGTTCTGGAAAGGCCAAAGATTATCTGCTCCAAGGTGACTTTCCTCAGAGTGGTCAACTGGACCCAAAGTTGTTGGCAGCATCTCTTGCTACAAAGGGATTAAATCGTAACAGACTGAGCTCCCCATTACCACCAGTACAATAATAACAGCTAACCTCAGCGCTTAAGTGTTCTAAGAACTTCGTGTGCATTTATTTATGCACTTAACTGTTCACAGTACCCCTGCGAGATAGGTACCAGAAGATTAGCTACCATTTATTATCTACTATATGTCAGGTGATTTTCATTATCTGTATAATGGAGTGGAAAATTTTATTCACCAGAATTCCAGACAGCTGCTTTCCAAGAGGGAAAAGCACATTGAGACCAGATTCTACTTCCTGTGGAGGCTGAACACAGCAGGGCAAGTCAGATGAGAGAGGAACGTTTGGAAAGGGATGATGAGAAAGTAGCACGAGCCCCACAGAGGAGGTTGAAGAGACACAGTGTAGTAGTGAGAGAGCAGGAGGGATCCTCTGCCCTTCAAGAAAGTCTGTGATAAATAATCCCATGTTATTCTCCAAGTCTTCTCTGTACTCATTTGTTTGACTTTTGGACATGTATATGGGCAACTTTATTCAGGTTATATTTAAAAATTAGGATGGTTAGGGCAGAAGAGCTAAATAAACATTTCTCCAAAGGAGACATACAGATGGCCAACAGGCACATGAAAAGATGCTCAAATCGCTAATTATTAGAAAAATGCAAATCAAAACTACAATGACATGGGTCACCTCACATGGGTCAGAATGGCCATCCTTAAAAAGTCTATATATAGGCTTACCTGGTGGTGCAGTGGTTGAGAGTCCGCCTGCCGATGCAGGGGACACGGGTTCGTGCCCCGGTCCGAGAAGATCCCACATGCCGTGGAGCGCCTGGGCCCGTGAACCATGGCCGCTGAGCCTGCGCGTCCAGAGCCTGTGCTCCGCAACGGGAGAGGCCACAACAGTGAGAGGCCCGCATACCGCAAAAAAAAAAAAAAAGTCTATAAATAATAAATGCTGGAGAGGGTGTGCAGAAAAGGGAACCCTCCTACACTGTTGGTGGGAATGTAAATTGGTACAGTCAGTATGGAGGTTCCTTAAAAAAACTAAAAATAGGGACTTCCCTGGTGGTGCAGTGGTTAAGGATCCGCCTGCCAATGCAGGGGACACAGGTTCAAGCCCTAGTCCACGAAGATCCCACATGCTGCAGAGCAACTAAGCCCATGCGCCGCAACTACTGAGCCTGTGCTCTAAAGCCTGCGAGCCACAACTACTGAAGCCCATGCACCTAGAGCCCGTGCTCCGCAACAAGAGAAGCCACCGCAATGAGAAGCCCACGCACCACAACGAAAAGTAGCCCCCACTCACTGCAACTAGAGAAGGCCCGCGCACAGCAACGAAGACCCAATGTAGCCATAAATAAATAAATAAATAAATAAACAAAAACTAAAAGGAGAGTTACCATATGATCCAGCAATCTCACTCCTGGGCATATATCTGGAAAAGATGAAAACTAATTTGAAAAGATACATGCACCCCAATGTTCATAACAGCACTTGTAAACATAACAGTGTAAGCATAACAGTGCTTACAATAGCCAAGACATGGAAGCAAGCTAAGTGTCCATTAACAGATGAATGGATAAAGAAGATGTGGTACATATATACAATGGAATATTACTCAGCCATAAAAACGAATAAACTAATGCCATTTGCAACAACATGGATGGACCTAGAGATTATCATACTAAATGAAGTAAGTCAAAGACAAGTATCATGTGATATCACTTATATGTGGAATCTAAAATATGATACAGAAGAACTTATTTACAAAACAGAAACAGACTCATGGACATCGAGACAAGACTTATGGTTACTGAAGGGGAAGGGTGGGGAGGGATAAATTGGGAGTATGGGACTAATGGATGCACACTACCATATATAAAATAGATAAACAACAAGAACTTACTGTATAGCACAGGGAACTATATTGAATATCTTGTAATAAACTATAATGGAAAAGAATAGAAAAAAAGAATATATGTATACATATACATGCATAACCAAATCACTTTGCTGTACACCTGGAACACAATATTGAAAATCAACTATACTTCAATTAAAACAAATTAGGATAGTTACTATTAAAAATGAGAAAATAACAAGTGTCAGGGAGAACGTGGAGAAATTGGAATCCATGTGCACCATTGGTGGAATGTGAAACGGTGCAGCCTGTGTGAAAAATAGTATGGTGATTTCTCAAAAAATTAAAAATAGAATTACCATATGACCCAATAATTCCATTTCTGGGTGTATACCCAGAAGAACTGAGGGTCTCAAAGAAACCCTCAAGAAAAGAGAGTCTTGAAGAGAAATCTGTACACCATGTTCATAGTAGCATTATACACTACAGCCAAGGTAGAAGGCAACCCACGTGTCCATCGATGGATGGATGGATAAACAAAATGTGATGTGGTATACACATACAATGGAATATTAATCAGCCTTATAAAAGGAAGGAAATTCTGACATGTACTATGACAGGGATGAACCTGGAGGACATTATTCTAAGTGAAATAAGTCAGTCATAAAAGGACAAGTACTGTATGTTTCCACTTAGCTGAGGCACCTAGAGCAGTCAGATTCATAGAGACAAAGTAGAATGGTGGCTATCAAAGACTGAGAAGAGGCAGGAACGCAGAGTTATTGCTTAGTGGGTATAGAGTTTCAGTTTTGCAAGATGAAAAGAGTTCTGGAAATAAATAGTGGTGCTGGTTACACAACAGTGTGAATGTACTTAATGCCACTGAACTGTACACTTAAAAGTGGTTAGGATGGTAAATTTTATGTTATGTTATTTCATCACAATTCAAATAAAATAGTCCCCAAAGCAGGCCTGCATGGTGGGTTTTATTTCCCTCATTTTACATGTGAGGAAATTAAGGTGCACAGAAGTCAGGCAGCTTGTTACGGCTGCACAGCTGGGTTTCAGACCAGAGCTGACTCCCTAAGAAAGCCACGCCTCTCCCCTGCACTGGGCTGCCCAGTACCCACCGGGGGCTCAAGGTGGGTGCGGACATATGCTGAGGCCACACAGATTCACCTCCTTTCTGCGCCCTTTACCCTCTCTAGACTGTCCTTTCTCCAGCACCGTTTTTTCTAGTATCCTTATTCTCTCTTCTGCCTTTCCCTCATCTAAAGGTCCTCTCAGGAAAAAACCTGATCCCTCATTTATACCTCAGCTACACGGTGTGAATTTAAATCATTGTGCTACCTCTCTGAGGGGCGCTTGCATTTTAAGCTTCATCACTCTCTATGAAATGAAACCCTTTGTTCCATGTTCAAGGAATTTCAGGCATCAGGGAGCAAGCAGGAAGGAAGTGGAGGGTGCTGGTGGCAGGTAGGACAACTATAACCCAGAGAAATGCATTAAATGGGGGGAATTTGGGTGCAAAGTTAGAAGGCAGTTATATTTTATGGACAGACTGATCTTTCAAGGCTCCACAAAGACGTGAAGTATGGGTGCAAGGGAGGTACGTGGACAGTTCTCGTTAAGCTTTCCCCACTGAGCAAACTGCGCTGCCTGGCCTCCAGACTCCAAACTTTTGTTTGTTGTCAGAATCAAGAGGGTTGATTTCCTCAGGGTTTTGTTTCCCTGACAGTTCTCAATGCCTCTTCTCTTCCTGTTACATCGTGAAATTCCAGTCTAAAGCAGCTGGCTGCAGTAGCTGGAGATTTCTGCCCAAAGATCTGAGCAATCATTCCTTTAGTGTCAAGAATGCATCTCATCTGCTCACTGATGTAGCGTGTTGCGTAGAACCCAAGGCAACTCATGTGGACACAAATGCTTGTCTTCTGGGCACTCACAACCTAAGACTGAGCATTCCCGGGGGTGGGGAAGACACTACACCAACAACATCCGGGTTGAGAGCCTGGGCTGCAAGTCTGGCTGCTGGACTAGTCTCTCGACCACCTCCTGCCAGCCATGTGACCTTAGGGAAGTTCTTAACCTCTTTGTACCTCGGATTCTTAATCTGGATAATGGGAGACATAAGGTCTCTCTTTCATTGGTGATCAAGGCTCCCAATGCACTGATTCTGGCTGTTGCCTTTGTGTAAAGAAGACATCTCCTTTCCTCCAGGGGCATGAGACCTCTGCCCCAGCACAGAGCTTGGTGGGTGGGGGACCAGGGTTGATTTTGCCTTCTCAGCCGGGCACCAACTGCATAACTGCGTACCGCAGCCCTGAGATTGTTATGGAAGATTAGATAAAATGACCTCTGTGCAGTGTCTGGCATTGCGCTCGATAAATATTAGCTAGTATAATAATAATGACTATCAAATAAATGCATAATTCAATTAGTATACCAAGAGTCAGTTATCGGTCAATACTGTAAAGAAACAAAACTCAACAAAATAGTAGATGATATTAAAATATTCGTATGCAGCAATAAGACGTTCTTATGCTAACAATTAAATAAGGGTGTCTTGTATGTTAGAGAATTTACTGCAAATCAGAGAATCCAAACACATGTGAGGATCCAGTTGAGCAAAAACCAAAGGCCCGGGCTTCCCTGGTGGTGCAGTGGTTGAGAGTCCGCCTGCTGATGCAAGGGACACGGGTTCGTGCCCCGGTCCGGGAGGATCCCACATGCCGCGGAGCGGCTGGGCCCGTGAGCCGTGGCCGCTGAGCCTGCGCGTCCGGAGCCTGTGCTCCACAACGGGAGAGGCCGCAACAGTGAGAGGTCCGCGTACCGCAAAAAAAAAAAAAAAAAAAGAAAAAACCAAAGGCCCAACCACGTACCTCCTGAGGGCTTTTGCCTGCTCTGCTCTGCGTTCTGTTCTGGGAACAGAGTGACCACCTTACCTCTCAGGCCACCTGAAAGCTTAGGTATTACAAGCAGACTTGTCTTCACTGGCTCAGCTTGTTGCCTTGATGCTCACACCTTCCTGGCAGGAGAAAAATTATGTATTCTTTTCATTTAAAAGATCTTCCCTTTCAGCTTTGCCTGGCTGGCAGATTGCATAAACAGGGATAGCGGCGGTTCTACCTGTAAGAAAGATGCTCTTAGAACTTCACCTTAAAAACAATAGGCCAGTAAATTTTACTCGTGTGTGTGTGTGTGTGTGTGTGTGTCACAGAGAGAGAGAGACAGAGAGAGACAGAGAGACAGAGAGAGACAGAGAGAGAGAGACAGAGACAGAAAGAGAGAGAGTTTTAACTTTTAGATTACACCAAAACCCCCAAAACTCCACAACGCTTTTTTTTTTTTGGCCATGCTACACGGTGGCATGCAGGATCTTAGTTCCCTGATCAGGGATCAAACCCACATCCCCTGCAGTGGAGGCACAGTGCCTTAACCACTGGACTGCCAGGGAAGTCCCTCCACAACCTTTTTTTCCTATAGCTATTCTACCTCTCCTAGTGAGCTCCCATTCCACTAAATTGTGGGGAAAGGACCATATGCTTGCCAGTGAGAGTAATTCAGTCTCCTTCAGTTCTGTCTCTCCTTGGTAATTATTGAACAGTTGGCATTTCTCCCTCTTTCTCTTCGGCACAGGGTCTAGACGTAGAGGAGAGCCTGTGGGTCTTCTCATTAGTGAGGGCAGAGCCTCAGGTCCCTGTTGGGCTTTTCTGTTCTCTGTGGAAATAGTCTTTTCCCACTGGGCACCTTGCTCTTATCTGAAGATGGTGACGATGTGAGCAGCTTCTAAGTGCTCACCTCGGCGCTCCTGGAGGGTAAGCTGACTTGCTCCTCACCTTCCCCAGGACACTCTCTCAGGGAACTGGACCAAGCTTGGTGCAGCTCAACCCAGTTTGCGTTGTTGATGTCTGAGCGGAGGCTCAGAGTGAACCCCGGCATTCACTCTCTTCTTCTGCCATAGTAGTAGAATCTTTTTTTTTTTTTGCGTTCCGCGGGCCTCTCACTGTTATGGCCTCTCCCGTTGCGGAGCACAGGCTCCGGACGCGCAGGCTCAGCGGCCATGGCTCACGGGCCCAGCCGCTCCGCGGCATGTGGGATCTTCCCGGACCGGGGCACGAACCCGCGTCCCCTGCATCGGCAGGCAGACTCTCAACCACTGCGCCACCAGGGAAGCCCAGTAGTAGAATCTTTTGTTGGGCAAATGGCTCCCCAGAATAAAGACTCTGTTACCCAGCCTTCCTGTCAGTAGGGATGGCCATGCGGACTAGGTTCTGATCCAAGAGAAATGAGAAGTGTCATATGCCCTTTGAGCAAAGGGGCATGTCTTCCTCTTCTTCCCCGTCTCATTGGCTACAGCGTGGATTTGGTGGTGGGGGTGAGCTGTTGGGGGACCATGTGGTGACAGCAACACCCCAAGGATGGGGGAGCAACAAGAGGAAAGGAGTCTGGGTCCTTGATAACACCGGAACCTATATCCTAGGTATGTAATGTTGTACAAGACTCCTATTGGGCTTTGATTTGATTGTCTTACTGGAATTCTCACACTAAAATTGCATCTGAAACCATTTTCCCCCCAAGAGCTTTAGGTAGAGGATAGATTTTCCTTGAAGCTTATTAATCATCTTGAGAAGAGCTCAACCATAGAAAGGATTTGAGGACTAAGACAGACCTTGGAACAGAATGGGATACTAAGCTCTTCCCCTCTTGGGGCCTCCTGGATAGGGCCAGGCCCCAGGAGAGAGGGCACGTCCTCTGAAGGAAGGGAAGCTAGTCTAAGAGAGGAAGTTGCTGGCTGGGACTCCCTGAAGATGGCCTAGCTCTGGGTTGGAAACATACAAGCAAAGAAGAGCCTGCCTCTGACAGTCATTGAGGGTGACAAGGAAGCTGAGACCCTCACAATACATGGGACAACCTCCCTCTCTCGTACACACACACACACACACACACACACACACACACACACACACACGGTAGAAATGTCAGCCTTCTGGGGAGCTTTCAGGTCCTTTGAGAGGCTGGGTTTCCAGCAATTTGTGGGGCTCAAGTCCTCACCCTTTGACTATTTTAAAGGAAGTGTTACTCGGCATTTGGGTGAGAGGGAGAAGGCTGGTGCTAACAACCTGGGAAGGAGGTGATGTTTGTCTTTGACCTTTTTTCATTAATCATTTCCCTTCATCGGTTCTGGGTGCCCTTCTTTCAGGGCATCATCTTCCCGGGAGACTCCTCTCACAGAGGCTGCTGCCTGTTCTGTCTCACCTCCTCACTGGCTGCCCCCTCTGGGCCTCCCAGCGTGACTGCCACCTGGCCCTCTGCCCTCCTTGACCCCTTCCTGCCCCGGATCTGCCCCAACTCTCTGCCTTCCGAGGGCACACTAGCTTCCGATACACTCCCCAAGGTAGAAACAGAGCAGGAAATGGAAGCTTAAGCCACTTCCCCAAGGCCACAGGCTAGTCCGTGGTGGAGCTGGGAACTTAACCCTTGCAATCCAACTCCAGGCTCTGGACTCTTTGTCCTAAGTCCTCCAGACTTTAGAAATCATCCTTCCTTTAACAAATAAATGAAATGCCTTAAGTCCATCTCCTGCATCCTGTGGGAAGTCCAGTACCTCCCCAACATTTCCAAGGGCTCCTGGAGAGTGGATGGTGAGTCATATCCTCCTGGGGATTCCCACTTAAATTCCTGATCCTTCAAGTCCTCTTGCCTCCCACGTGTGGGGTCCTCTCTCTCCTTCCCTCACCCAGTGCAGGAGCACTGTCTCCCCACCGATTCCCCAAAGCACACCTAAGCCCAAAGCAGCATGCTAAGCGTGTTCTTAGGGACCGGGGATGCGTGGTGATAACAGAAGGCCACCATGCCATAGCAGAGCTCAGGAAAGAGATGCAAACTCAAAATGGGGCATGCCTATTCGGCAGGCCCACTCCTACATTGACAGGGATGGGGCAAGAAAGCACTGGAGGCCCAACTCTCACCCTCTCTCCCATGCCCTTCCTAACACCAGCTACATCTTGCACACGTGGAACCTCAGCTGTGAACACTGTGGCCCATGTTTAAACTCTGAACCACCCCCTTTGGGAAGAGGCCTGCATAGCATCAGGGTATTCCAAGGTCCTGAAGGACGGGGAGAGACTCGGTGTAGACACACCCCACTGGCCCCATGCGGTGGTGTGCCAGTTAGCACAGGTTCTTGAGAGTCAAATCATTGCTTCCTGGACTTCCCTGGTGGCGCAGTGCTTAAGAAACTGCCTGCCAATGCAGGGGACACGGGTTCGAGCCCTGGTCTGGAAAGATCCCACACGTCGCGGAGCAGCTATGCCCGTGCGCCACAACTACTGAGCCCGTGCACCACAACTACTGAAGCCCGCACGCCTAGAGCCCGTGCTCCACGACAAGAGAAGCCACCACAATGAGAAGCCCGTGTACCGCAAGGAAGAGTAGCCCCCGCTCGCCACAACTAGAGGAAGCCCACGTGCAGCAACAAAGACCCAATGCAGCCAAAAACAAGTAAGTAAATTTATTTAAAAAAAAAAATCATCGCTTCCTAACTCCACTTTCAGGGCGTCGTACTGGTAGCTTGAAATCAGCTGTGCTGTGGGGGGAGTGGAAACTGGCAAACATTTCAATCTACAAATCAACCTTTTTTTTTTCTGGATAGCCTGTTTATCAGTGCACCCCTGGCCCATGGACACCTCCCACCACGCACAGGGGCACAGCCAGAAAAAGTCCAGATTGGAGCCCTCTAAGGCAGTGGTTCTCAGATTTTGCTACATATTAGAATCACCTGAGAGTTCTGGTGGTGGGCTGTCAGTATTTTTTAAAGTTTCCTGGGCAATTCCAATGCACAGCCAAAGCTGCAGACCAATGCTCTAAAAACATCGCTTATGAAAATTTAGTGTACATTTAAATTGCCTGGGGAGCTTTGAAATGACAGATTCTGGTCCAGTAAAGTCTGGGGTGGGGCCTGGGATTCTACATTTCTAACAAGCTCTTAGGTGCTACTGATGCTGCTATTCTGTGGACCACAATTTAAGCAGCAAAATTCTACAGCACAGGCCCGAGGGAGGTATCGCTATTCTGAGGACCCGCAGCTTTGCCTGTCATGGAGAGTTTCTCACTGGAGTTCCTTTTCTCCTTAAGCCCTGACCTTAGCCATTTTTGGAGCCTATTCTGATCCCTTTTACCCTATTCTGGGTAATGGGGCACAAGTCTCCCTTGATGCCTGCGGGGAAGCCCCTAATTCCTACAACCTCGTTATGCAGATGACTTTGGTTCTCGTGCCAGGAGGCTCACCTTTCATAACCAAACAGGTGTTTTCCTAAACAATCAAGCCATTTTTCTTCTGCTTCCTCTCTTCCTCACCCCGGGCACCCACCCTCCATCTCTAGAATTCAGACATGCACCTACAGTGGTTTATTTTTTGTATCATTTGTTTTCCTTTCCTGTATTGGCAAAGCCTGAGACTTAGTGATAAAGGCTCTGATGCAGGTGTGAACAACCTGCACGGAGCAGACGGTGTGGGATGAGAACAAGGTAGGACGTGCAGAAGAGGGACCAGACTGAGGAGATGGGAGGGTAACCCCTTAGTCACATGGGCTCTAATCCCCAGACCTTCAGCTAAGAGAAACACAGGACTTGTTTCAGAACTAAAATGATAGTGAATCTTTTAGTTTGCTGTGTAAAAGTGTAACTAGAGATGGATGAAAAGACACCTCAGTCTTCCTACAGAGTGTGGGTCTATTTCATGATAACAAGTCTTTCGTTGCTTACAGTATTGATGAAAGAAGCCTCCCTTGTGTTTCTACAGATGAATCTCTGGACAGAGGTGACCCAATCTGATCATCAAAGTCAGGGTTCTGATACCCACGGTGGCCTTACTGAGGCGACAGACCGGTATGAGGTCCTGTCTCCGTGTGAGGCGTCTCTGTCTGAGCAAGTTCACATTCCCAGGCCAGTCCCTGCTCTGCATCGCCCCGGAGTGACTTGTTCGGGGAATGTTCCTTATGGTAGTGGGAAGTTAGATCTAAACTAAGCTGCCCCAGTGTCACCCAGCTCCCTGAAAGCCACAGAGTTGTTTCACAGGCTGTGCATTTTGCCGAAACTTGGCTCCAAGAGGGCGAGTCTCTGTTTCTGGCCTGCTAGAACATTCACTAATATTCTGCCCACATATGATGCTGGAGCTTCACCTCCAGTGGCTCTGGTTCTTCTGCTCCAAGGCATGGTATTCTCGGGATAACCTGGAAAGCCCCAAGTCTTCCCTTTGTCTGCAATTGTCTTTTCCTTTAATTTCTACTCCAAGTGGCTGCAGTCCCCACCTCATTTCCCGTAGGATTTCTGACGTGCCCCACACTCAGTTCCTGCTTCCACTCAGCATGGGTGCAGCCCATCTCCCCCAACTTTGGAGAGGCCCTCTCCCACCTCTCTGTCCCTCCCATTTGCTCGCAGGGCCTTGCACATAAGAGATTTTAGCTGAAGGTTTAGGGACAATGGAGGGGAATTACAGCCTAGGGCAGACCAAGTAAGCAATTTCTCAATAAAATCAACTATGGGGCATTCTAGCTTCATTGGCAAAGATCTCCTTGGTCATCTTTCACCTTAGGACCCCGGACCCTGGTGGTGCAGAGCTTGGCCCCCTCTCTACAGAGACTTCTCTCTGTTCTTTCAGGGTCTTAGACCCCTGGCTCAGCACCACCCAGGGAAGACAATATTCTTGCAACTTTATCAGGCCAATACCGTCTAGTTCCTTTTTCTGGGTGGTAACCTTTCTCCTGATCACTGAAAGGGATCTCACCTTTCACAGCCAACCATGTCCTATCAAGGTCATTCCATAAACGGCCATCTACTACGGAGATCAGTTCTATTCCCTAAACGACAAAAGAGATCATTATTAGGAAACAGTCTGGTGATCCCTCAAAAAGTTAAACATAGACTTACTATGTGATCCAGCAATTCTACATCAGAATATTCTACATCAGTATATACCCAGAAGAACTGAAAGCAGGGACTTGAACAGATTTTTGTTCACCCATGTTCATTGTAGCACTATTCATAGCGGTCAAAAGGTGAAAAGAGCCCAAATGTCCTCCATGGATGAATGGATACACAAAACGTGGTGCAGACATAAAACAGAATATTATTCAGCCTTAAACAGGAATGAAGTACTGATACACGTTACAACACACATGAACCTTGGAAACATTATGCTAAGTGAAATAAGCCAGACATAAAAGAACAAGTATTACATGGTTCCACTTATATGAGATGCCTAGAGTACTCAAATTTATAGGGATAGAAAGTAGAATAGAGGTTGCCAGGGGCTGGGAGAGGGGAGAATGAGGAACTCTTGTTTAATGGGTGCAGAGTTTCTGTTTGGGATGATGAAAAAATTCTGGAAACTGGTAGTGGTGATGGTTGCAGAACACCATGAATGTACTTAATGCTACCGAACTGGAAACGGTTAAAATGATACATTTTATGTCATGTATATTTTACTACAAGAAAAAAAAAACAAATTAGAAGGCTTGCCTCTTTCATCTTGCACAGCCTCAGGCCAGGCCTTTCTCATACAAGTCCCTGAGGAGCCCCCGAGGGGACAGATGAGGGCTGAGGGCAAGGTGGGCTGGTCTTGCAGCACAGCTGTGCCTGTGAAGCAGGCGGGGCTGTATTGCAGATTCTGCTTCTCTTTAGGACTCAGCATCAACGCCTGGCTCACAGGTAAGCCTTCCCTCTAAAGATCCCAAATGCTTTGCTGTTCTCAGTTTTCACCTGTCTTTTGGTTGGGTTGAAGCCAGCTCCCTCCCTGGGATTAATATTCACAACAGGCAGTGAGCGATTAATTTAACCAGTTGAAATTTATTGTGCACTCGCCTTAACTCCAAGCCAGCTTCTGCTGGGTGTTTATTTTTCATCGTTGATGCATTGCACATGACAGCCCCTAAGCCTCTGAATTTAAAGCACACCGTTGTGCAGAATTCCTGCTGCCCCCCTTCCTCTCGCCCAAACCTCTGAAATCCACAGAGCTCTGAGTTCCACACCACGTCTCAGAGAAGGGAATTCTTGACTGCTGGCCTATGGGAACAGTTGTGAGCCTGGGGACAGTTTCAGATTTGGATTTCATGCCTGGCGCAGGGAGCTGGTGACTCATTTCATTTCAGGGGGCTTCAGTCAATAAATTCTGACTCTGACCTACCGGCACATCCTACTCTACCACCAGCTGTCACAAAAACAACCAGAGTCTGAGCCGACCTCTCAGAGCATTCAGGAGACCCTCTCTGATGTGTCCATCCGCACCCGGGTTGCACATGGGCCGCCGGGCATTGTGTCGCTTCTCCAGCCCAACCCCTCTCCTCCCGCCTCACCCCACTGGCCACCCTGCAAAGTGTCTGTCTGGAGAGGACTCTACTGCTGGCACTAACAAGGCAGAACAAAGGCCTGCGTGCTTGCAGAGTTCCATTCGGAGTGCGCGACAATTTCAGAGCACAAATGGAAAAAGGAAAAAAAATGGTTTGAAATCTATAGCCGGCTTTTATTAAATCAGAACTTGCAGCTCTCAGCTGACAATCAGCCAGCAGCTAACACCCATGAGGGACGGTTCTTTCTCGCAGCTTCTGGCTGGCTACTAGCTACCAGCAGCCTTCTGACCCCCTTTCTAGGGAAGTAACAGCTGGCAGCTGACAAAGGCGCTGGCAGAGTGGGCAACTTTCTCTTCTCTGGAAACAGATATAAGATTGGCAGGAAATAAGGCATTTAAAATATGACGATTATAAGCATTTTTCACTTGCCTTTATTACATTTTTGGATTCTGGCTCTGATGGCTGAAATGTATTATGTGCTAAGGAGCTTTGATGGTTTTTTTTTTTTTTTTTTTTCCAAAATAGAAGTCCCAGCTCTTTTCCCTGTCACTAACACCAAGCCAGAT
This sequence comes from Delphinapterus leucas, assembly GCF_059928025.1. Classification (NCBI taxonomy): domain Eukaryota; kingdom Metazoa; phylum Chordata; class Mammalia; order Artiodactyla; family Monodontidae; genus Delphinapterus; species Delphinapterus leucas. The sequence continues at coordinate 48,975,426 of NC_143140.1, forward strand.
AAAGGTGCATTCCACCAGTGCTGTCTACTTAGCTGTCTTACTTCTTTTTAAATTTTATTTATATTTTTATACAGCAGGTTCTTATTAGTCATCCATTTTATACACATCAGTGTATACATGTCAATCCTATTCTCCCAATTAGCTGTCTTTAAAACAACTGTCAATAAACAAAGATAATTGACTAATGGCCATGAGCATAAAGGAACTTAAATGTGATGCTCCTGACTGATTAAAACATGGCTTTAGCGTATCTGAGCCTGTCAGGCAGGGCCTTCTGTGGTGTTTGTGGCAGTTGAGGAGAAGTGGAATAGGGAAATATGAGGTATAGATGGATTCATGAGTGGTGGGTTGGATAAAGATTAATTTAGCTTAATTTCTCTCTTCTATGCACTACCCAGCCCTCCATTTTTCTGTCAGAAAGGGCAGAGGTAGTAGGTATACAGCAGGAGGCCCCAGCCGAGGAGACAGTTACTGCGAGAGGGGACACCCATCCTCAGGAGAGGGGAAGGACACGGTGGGAGGGTCTGACACTTCAGCCACTTTGGTTCTAGCTGCTTTGCCACTGTGTCTCTCTTCACAGGGCATAGCACTCTGGGGTTGTAACCAATACACTATTTGCAATATTGCTGGGGGTTTTTTTGTTTTGTTTTTTTTTGCGGTACGCGGGCCTCTCACTGCTGCAGCCTCTCCCGTTGTGGAGCACAGGCTCCGACGCGCAGCCTCAGCGGCCATGGCTCACGGGCCTAGCCGCTCCGCAGCATGTGGGATCCTCCCGGACCGGGGCACGAACCCGTGTCCCCTGCAGTGGCAGGCGGACTCTCAACCACTGCGCCACCAGGGAAGCCCAATATTGCTGTTTTTACCCTGATAATAATACTACAATCTGCCATTGTAACAGTTGACCTATGTGGAAAATTTTAAAGTGTAGATGTTCAAGGTAATGTTTGTCCAAAGAGCACCGGATGGATGAGGACGAAAAGCCTGGGTTCTGAACGCAAGTGGCCAATAGGACAGAGAAATATCTAGAAGGTCAAAAGGACTAGACTAGATGGAAGAAGTATGTTTCCATTACAGACTTAAATGCTACACATATATATATGCATTTTGATTTGGCAAGCAGAGAATTTTCAGAGCACTGGATTCTGTTTCTTAAGTTGTTCCCTAAGAAAAAATTGAGTCAACCTTGAGAGGAAGGCTTATTTTTCAAGATGGCAGACTGTGCACATGGGTGTCTGTCTGCTCCCTTCCTAGGACCCATTAGAATGACAATGAAGGAATATGAAAAAGATATAACCCACAACATGAAGAGAACTGAGGGGGCAGGAATCAGTGGATGGTGGGAGAAGGAAGGTAAAAGAGAGGACAGTTGATTTTCTAAATAAGCCGTCTGTACAATTTGTTTTTTAAATTGTGTAGATATGTTGCTTTTAAGTTTTTTTTTAAGTTGGATGGGAGCTTGGCTGTTGTCTTGTTCCTACTCCTGCTTTTAATCAAGACCACACGTACACCATCCTAAAGACACAAGCTGCCATCCTATTCTTAATAATCCCCAGAGAAAGGCAATGCCAGTCTCTCCTTAACTGAGCCATTTCATTGTCTGACAATCCTCATAGTTTTGATTCACGTTTTCCTTGCAGCCTGAAGGTGATAATGTCCTGTCTGAAGGAGCTAATGTACACCCAGGGAGTAGCATGGCTCTGTTCAATGAAATAAAATGTCCAGAGCTGTCCTCTTTCCGTTTTCTATGGCAACACACTTTTATGTGTGATTAAGAAACAAAACAACAAAGGGGGAAACGTACGGAGCTTATCAAAGTGCAATAGTTGCTGCTTCACCAGGAAAACTAGTGTTTTCATTCTATTTCTGGTGCTGTTAGGCTGACCCTAGGGAACCAAAGATGTTTTGCACTGAGATAAAAATGAACACTTAACAGTTATAGTCAGCCCATGGCAAAACTGTGAAATAGGCAAAGTTCGTCATTTGGATTTTTCCAACATCCCCTGCTGGGTCTTTCTTCTTATGGTCCCCTCTCTCAGCTCCAAGGCACCTGCTGCTCTCTAGATGCCAGAAAAACAAAACAAAACTGTTTTACACTAAAGTGTCATTGACTGCCTGTGAATTCAACCCCAAGGACATTTGCATCCCCTATCACTCTGGATGCAATCAAGAGGGAGAATCTATAATTGGGACAGAGAAAGTACAACATAAAAAATTATTAACTATAACAGGGGATTAAAGTAGCAAAGAGTTAGTAAGAAGTAAAGAGAGCTCTAAAGAATTTAGGAATGGCAGATAAGGAACAACAACCCATAGGGCTGAGACAGAGGTCTTGAGGAAGAGGCCCCCAGGGCCGAGATTCAGACCTTCTTGAAGAGGGCACAGCTGTGGCTCACCAGATGGCAGAGAAGACTCCGGGATGCTGCACCGGGGGAACTTGCTGGAAATCTGCTTTCTAGGGTTGCAGGAAAAGCTGATCACAGGGCGATATCTCACCAGAAGTACTCTGCTATAAAACTACCCAAGGTGAGGGAAGTGCCAGGGAAGCTGCTGACCACTGGGTGCTGCTGGCCACTGTGCATTACAGGAGCTGGGCACTGGAGAAGCTGCTGGTGCTACAGGAGCCTGGGAAGCTGCAGGAGTCTGTCAGGCAAGCATAGGGAGCCAGGACAGAAATCCCCTTCCTCCTGCAGTGTCTCTCCAGCATCCTCTATTGATGTAACTTACAATGGTGCCAGCTGCAATGGAAAATGTTTAAAGGGTACAGGCCCACTTTTGAAGAGCAGGTAATGAAGGATAAACTTGGAGCTGAGGAGGCAATAAATTGATAACTGGCATGCATCTTAAAAGAGAAAGACAAGATCAAGATGATGTTGAAGCCAATGATATGATTCTCTAATGGTAAAGTCCCAGAATAGGCAGGCGAGAGAAGGTATTTTGGAACAGAGAGCTTTCTAATGGTCCAGAAATCACACTATGTAGGTGACATAAATGTATATTAGGATTGAGTGGGATTATTCAATGTTGCTTCTTGGTAGAACTGGGATGTTGTCAGGCCTTGAACTCTTAGTTCAAGGTTCACCTCCATTCCTAGATGTGGTGGAGACCGGCTAGATGGCCACCAATTCTATTTCTTCTTTCAAGCACGTGCGGAGACAGCATTCCCCAGAGTATGCAACAGGTTCTAGTTGATGGAATGTGGGAAGAAGTAATAAATGCCCCTTTCAGATCTAGCCCCTAAAAGGTCCCACTAGACTGTCAGTTCATTTCCCTTCACTGATGGGCATATGAAGGCAGAGGATCCAGTAGAGGCTTCAAAGAAGCTCTCGGGAATGGTGGTGCCATAAGATGGAAAGAGCCTGAGTCACGGCTCAGAGGAAAGATATACAGGTGAGCTGCTCGGCCCACATTAGATTAGAATGGGCCTAAACCGTGTTAAGCTTCTGAGACTTCTGGGATTTTGTTCCTGCAGCTAGTGTTAATTTCCCTGGGTAAATTAAGACCCCTAGGACAGCCTCAATCTTAAATAGGAGAGAGATGGGACCCATCATTCCTTTTGTTTGAGCTCGTTAAAACCAGGAAGATGGATCGTATATTCTCTTCCATCCTGTGTCTCCTAAGTGTGGGATATCAGAGTCCCAGAATAATTTTCCATGGCCTACTGTGGAGGGCAAAGCATGGCAACTAGGTTTCCTTACTGAGCAGAACAGACTCCCTGAAGGTGAACGTCAGGGCCCATTTTTTTCTCACTTCTGGGAGTTGTTGGTACAAAAAGGATTGACCTGGAGGCCCATAGTTGGCCTCAGTGCCCAGGAGAACTTGTCCTGGTTCAGGAAGGGAGCACATTCCTGCCAAAGCTCAGCCTCCGCCACTTCAGATGGCTCTACTTCTGGTCCACACCGAGTGCCCCTGGAAGAGCCCCAAGCTCTGTGTTCCACTCTTCTCTCCGTTATTCACCGAACAACAGGGGCAGATTTGATCCCCTCTGCAAATATTTAGAAAATGCATTGTTTTCTATATTTAAATGAATAAATATTAAATACGTTTTCCCCTTCATTTCTTTCCTTTCAACACGTCCAGACTCTGAGTGTGCATTGGTAATGAAGGATATTACACATGGGTTTTCTGCCATCTGCAAAACCCAAGTAAGATCCACTTCTGTCGCCTCCTCTGTTTTACCGCTGTCAGGCTTTTAAGCCACCAGGAGACACCTCTGCCACGTCTGCCTTGGAGGAGCATCACCCCAGATCCCTGCCGTCTGAGGTCCTCAGGAACACTGCTCTGAGCCTCGGGGGCTGACTTTATATGACTCGAGTAGGGTTAGCGCAAACCCCCTGAAGGTCTGCCTCCTGCCCTCCAACACCCGCTGAGCAAATCACTTTCGCCAGCAGCGTGGCACTGTGTAAAGTCCATGTAGGATGGTCTGGAAAGAGCACGGTTTCCTATGGTGACAGGCAGCTAGGCTGGTGTGCTCTAACACCCGCTCACTCCTTTATTAGATTGCAAATTATATCAGCCGGAGGTCTTTGGAGCAGAACAGAGCACACAAGGAGGGCCTGGGGAGGGGGAAGACACTGGCAAACGGTATCTGAACCCAGGCTTGGGAAAGCTTTTTATATTGTGAGGTTTCTTGGTGTAGGAAATCTGGTACCCTGACGGCAGCCCCCTCTAACCCCCCAACAGACACCTTTCTGGAGGTTATGATGAACTTCAGGGAAACCAGCGAACTAGAAAGATGGGGGGGTGACAACAGTTTTATTCTCTGACACATGGTTACACGGTTCCACTTTAGAATTCTGGTTTGGGACAAAGGAGCTCCGAAAGAACTCACTGAACCAAACATTTGAGGGGCTTTTTACATGAAATCTCTATCAGTCCCCCAGCATCGCTGCAGGATCCACATTTTCAGCTTTGTCTCTGATTTAACAGGGTGGCACAGGTTGACATTTGTGAACACAAGGGACCTTGGAGCCTACAGAGTTGAGGGCTTTTCACACACCTAAGCTCCAAATCACGTTCGCCCTGACAGACTTGCTTATGGCGATGGCTAGGCTGCCCAGGTGCTATAAATCATTGCTCTCCAAAAAAGGGATGGGTGTTAGAGGAAGGAAATGTCATCTTCAAAAAATGTCAAGTGGCATGTCTGGGTTAGCCCTGGAGCATCCCCAAATGCCAGATCATTAGAGGCAGCTTTGCAGGTCTGGAAGAGGATAAGGCTATAGAGGAAGCTAAGTGCCACTAGGGGCAGTGAATTCTGCCCTGGGGGAGGCTGACCACGAAGGCTGCTGTGGCTCCTTAAACCCCAAAAAGGTGAGGTGGAGAAGAGAGGGGGCGAGGTGCATCAAGGAGTGATTCATGACCAAGAAAGGTTCCCACAAAAGCTGAGCCCACGTTAGGGAGGCGGCACAGTGCGGAGATTAGAGAGTGGATTCCGGCCCGGGCTGGCTGCACTCAGTCCTGGCTTCCCCCATTTATTACCTTGGGCAAGTCACCTAGCCCCACCTTGTTTGCTAGTTCTCTCAACTGTGATGTGAGGATAGTAGGCCTTTCGATGTGTAAACTGTTTAGAAGGGAACCTGGCATATCAGGGGTAATTTATGAGCAGTGGTCGTCCAAGTACCTACAGGGGAAGAGGAGGCAGAAGTGCCTCTTCTCCCCTCACCTTATGCTTCACGACCACAGACACTCTGCTGGCAGACACGGAGGGCCAGGCACATGAAAATCAACACAGAATCCATACTTGCCCCATTCCTTCCTTTTATTCAGGCAGCGTGTGCCAGTGGAAAGACCTCCGGGTGGGGCGTCAACGGACCCTGGGTTTTATCTCAGCCTTGTCACCAGAGTCAGAGGCCATACGCCTAATCTTCCTGGCTTTTGTTTTACAGATGCCTCCAGCAGCTCAATGGGCCTTGAAGTTAATCTGGTCCATATTCATAACGTTGACAATAGCAGTAACAGCTGCTACTATTAGCATTTATCAAAAGATTCCTGTGTCACACTGTTCTTAGTGCTTTCTGTGAAGTAGCTCAGAATTATTGAGGTAGTTACTACTTTCATACTCATTTTACAGATGGGAAGACTGAGGGAGAGAGAAGTTAGATGACGTATTTTACATACATTAGCTCATTATCAAAATAGTAGAGGTATTATCTACTATTTACAAATGACATATTATCTCATAATGAGGTATTATTTCTATTTACAGATGAGAAACTGAGGCTCAGAGAAGGTAAACATTCCTTCTGCCTCCCAAAGAGAGAGTAGACTTAAATTTAAATCCTTATAGAGTCTCTTTCAATATGAGCAGTCTTTCTCAATTATTTTTTTCTTTTTCTTTTTATTGGCCGGGCAGAGCAGCATGTGGAATTTTAGTTACCAGGGATCGAACCTGAGCCCCCCTGCAGTGGTAGCGCGGAGTCCTAGCCACTGGACCGCCAGGGAAGTCCCTCAATTATTTATTTTTTAATCAAGGAACAACTTACATTTAATAACGTGCACTAGTCTTAAGCGTGCAGCTCAGTGGATTTTTACTTATGTATACACCAGTGGAACCACCAACCTGATCAAGATTTATAACATTTCCTTCACTGCAGAAGGTTCTCCCAGTTAACACCCTCCCAACCCCAACAGAGCCCTAGGTTAACTTCTATCACCATTGATTAGTTCTGTCTGTTTTAAAACTTCATATAAATGGACTCACACAGAATGCACTCTTTTGTGCGCCGTTTCTTTCACTCAACATAGTAAGTGTGAGATTTCATCCACGTTTTGGTGTGTATCAATAGCTTCTTCTTCTTTATTGATTGCTATGTAGTATTCTCAGTTGTATGAATTTATCCACAATTTCACTGATCCATTCTTCTACTGATGAACATATAGATTGTTTCCAGTTTTTGGCTATTAAGAATAAAGCTGCTATGAATATTCATGTACAAGTAGGCATATGCAGTAATTTCTCATGAATATATACCTGGAGTGAAATTGCTGGGACATAGGGTAGTAGGCATATGCTTAACTTTGCTGCCAATTTTCCAAAACAGTGGAACAAAGTTATACTCCTACCAGCAATAAATGACCTTTTAATCGCTCCACATCCTCACTCAACATCGATATTGTCAGCCCTTTTGCTGTTAGCCAATCAGTGCTATCCCATTGTGATCTTAATTTGCATTTCCTTGATGAGTAATGTTGTAAAGTACTTTTTCCAATGCTTGCTTACTGGCCATCTGGATATCCTCATTTGTGAAGGGGCTGTACAAGTCTTTTGTCCATTTTTAAATGGATTATTTGTCTTTTTCTTATAGACCTGTAGTTCTTATATATTCTGGGTTTGAGTGCCTTGTAAGAAATATGTATTGCAAATACCTTCAAGTCTGTGACTTGCTGATTCACTTGCTTAATGGTGTTTTTGATGAACATGAGTTCTTATGCTTAATAAGGTCCAATTTATCTTTTTTTTTTTCTTTTGGCCATGCCGCATGGCATGTGGGATCTTAGTTCCCCCACCAGGGATTGAATCTGTGCCCCCTGCAATGGAAGCTCAGAGTCTTAACCACTGGACCGCCAGGGAAGTCCCTATCACTTTCTCATTTTATAATTTTTCTTTTAAAAAGGTCCAATTTAGGGCTTCCCTGGTGGCGCAGTGGTTGAGAGTCCGCCTGCTGATGCAGGGGACACGGGTTCGTGCCCTGGTCCGGGAAGATCCCACATGCCGCCGAGCGGCTGGGCCTGTGAGCCATGGCCGCTGAGCCTGCGTGTCAGGAGCCTGTGCTCCGCAACGGGAGAGGCCACAACAGTGAGAGGCCCGCGTACCACACACACACACAAAAAGGTCCAATTTATCATGTTTTACTTTTATAGTTGAAAGAAGTCTGCCTACTCCAAGGTGAAGATAATCTACTATGTTTTCCTCTAGAGTTCTTATTGTTTTACCTTTCATATTTAGAAGTATGATTCACCCTCCAATTAATTTTTGTGTATAGAGTGTGGTAAATGTGAAGGTTCATTTTTTTTTTCACATGTACATGCAAAATGATTTAGCAGCATTATATTGAAAAGACCATCCTTTTCCTGTTGGATTACAATGGTGCTTTTGTTGCAAACCAAATGACTGTATTTGTATGGGTCTGTTTCTGGAGTACATTTTGTTCCACTGGTCTATTTGTTTATTATTTCCCCAGTACCACTCTGCTTCATAGTTTTATAGTAAGTCTTCAAAGCTGATAGCATAACTTCTCCAACTTTATTATTCTTCTTCAAAATGGTTTTGGCTATTCTAAGTCCTTTGCATTTCCTTACAAATTTTAGAATCTTGTTGTCAATTTCCATAAAACCTTCCATTGGAATTTTGACTGGGATTGCCTTGACTCAACGGATCAATGTAGAGAGAACTGACATCTTAATAATATTAAATTTTCCAGTCCATGAAGATAGAATATCTTTCCCCAATTATTTAGTGTGAATAACAGTATTTGAGGAAATCTTTAGTATTTTTAAACAGTTAAGCATAGAGTTACCATACGGTCCAGTAATTCCATACCTAGTTATATACCCAAAAGAACTGAAAACATATGAACTCATAAGAACTTATACATGAATGTTCACAGCAGCATATTCACATTAGCCAAAATGTAGAAGCAACTCAAACGTCCATCAGCTGATGAATGGATCATAAAATGTGGTATATCCGCATAATGGAACATAATTTGGCAATAAAATAATAAAGTACCAATCTATGCTACAACATACATAAACCTTGAAAATATTATGCTAAATAAAAAAGGCCAGTCACAAATGATCACCTATTGTATGATACTATTTAAATGAAACGTCCAGAATAGGCAAATCTATAGAGACAGAAAACAGAGTGGTTGCCTAGGGCTGGGGGGATGGGAAGAAAATGAGTGAGTGATGGCTAAGGGGCTTGGGATTTCTTTTGGGGTAATGAAAATGTTCTAAAATTGATAGTGGTGATGGTTACACAACTCTGTGAATCTACGAAAAGCATTAAATTGTATGAATCAGATGGCATGTGAATTATATAAATGAGTGAATCGAATTATATCTCAATAAAGCTGTTTAAAACTTTTAAAAGTTATTTTGTCCATAATCTATTGTTATGGGCTGAATTGTTTCCCTCCAAAATTCGTATGTTGAAGCCCTTACCCCCAGTCCCTCAGAATGTGACTGTATTTGGACATAAGGCCTTTGAGAGGTGATTAACTTAAAATGAGGCCATAAGGTGGGACCTAATCCAATCTGACTGGGGGAGATGAGGACACAGAGATTTTAGGGATTCATGCACACAGAGGAACGACCATGTGAGGACAGCGAGAAGGTGCCATCTGCACACCAAAGAGAAAGACCATGAAGAAGAAACCAAACCTGCAGACACTTTGATCCTGGACTTCTAGCCTCCAGAACTGTGAGAGATAAATTTCTATTGTTTAAGCCATCCAGGCAGTGGTACTTTGTTATAGCAGCCCTAGCAAACTAATACATCTATGTTGCTTTTTATATTCTTCAATGAGCAATTTAGTCTAAAATATATTAATACGTAAACTTCCCAAGTCTAAAGAGGAGTCAAACTGGGCCATGTTTTCAGCATCTGTAGAGGTTTTTTTGTGTATGTGTGTGAAAACATTTTGATCGTAAGCAGTGCTTTGGAATTCCTGAGGTTTTTTTCCTTTTTAAAATTTTAGACAAATGAGACTAAATTTGGGGGGAAAAGATAATTGTTGAGAAATAGAAGTTTGAAATACACAGAATTCTAAAAAATTCTCAAGTTAAAAATTCTTAATCTGAATTTCATACAGTAAATAATCACAACATGATAATTTTTGAAACTATTTAATTAAAACAGTTTCTGCATGTATTAATGCTTTAGAGCTCAATAAAAAGTTCAAAAATAGATAAAATTATTGGAAAACTCCACTTAATCATTTTTGGGTGGTTCATTTTTAAAATTGAAATCTTTTAAGGAATTATGGTAATTACTGCATTTTTTTTTTTCTTTGAAAAAAATAAACTAAGAAATAAGTGAATCTTTCTAAACCCCACTTGAATGAACACAAAGGAAGGTGTAAGTATCACATTAATGAGAGGATGCAAGGGAGCCAGGACTTGATTTTCTAACTTGTAGCCATGGGTGTTTCACGGGGAAACTGAACAACCCTGCCACTACAAAAGCAGTTTTGAAATCTAATTTAAAAATTAAATATTAAAAGTAGACACTTGTCTAAAGCAAATATTAAAGTTGACCAAAACATGTTTTTGGTGAGAATCATCTCAACACAACAATGGAGAGTAATAGCCCTATACAGTTGACCATTGAACAACATAGGTTGGAACTGCCCAGGTCCACTTATACACAAATTTCTTTCAATAAATATGTACTACAGAGCTATATGATCCTGGGTTGGTTGAATCTGTGAATGTGGAACTGTGGATATGGAGCGCCAACTGGAAAGTTAAAAGCAAGTTTTTGACTATTCAGGGGTGGGTGCCCCTAACCTCCGAGTTGTTCAGTGGTCAACTATATTTGGTAATTTCCCCAAGGTCACATAGGCAGGGGTTCAAAATCAGGTGGTCCTGGAGCCAAAGCCTGTGCCCTTAACCACTATGGTAGACTAAAGTGAAAGAACTGGTCCTGATTCTTCACTTCCCTTTGCTGTAACTTTGCAGAGCTCCCACCAAGGACTGGTATACTCTCTTGCCCTACTGATGTGCGTTTGGCCACATGACGTGTCATCAGTGATCACAACGCAAGCGGAGGTCTTAAAAGAGTATGAGTATGGTCTTAGATATATTGTCGGCCCTCCTTATCCACAGGTTCCGCATCTGAGAATTTAACCAACTCAGGATGGAAAATATTTTTAAATTTTTTGAAAAAAATTCCAGAAAGCTCCAAAAAGCAAAACTTGAATCTGTGCGCTGACAACTATTTACATAGCATTTACCACTATTCATACAGTATTTGCATTGTATTAGGTATTATAAGTGAGCTAGAGATTATTTAAAGTGTGTATGAGGATGTGTGTAGCTTGTATGCAAATACTACACAATTTTATATAAGGGAATTGAGCATCCGTGGATTTTGGTGATTGCGGGGGTCATGGAAACAAATCCCCTGCTTACCAAGAAACAACTGTACTTAAAATGTATGCAGGTTTGGCTTGGCTGGGTGTAATAGCCATAAGATAAGCGTTTCCAGGAAGCCACTGACCCCTTCAACCTGGACCTCAGCATAAACACTCTGGGAACAGACCTGAACTTGACCAGAAGCCTGGATCCAAGTCCTGCAGTGGGCAACTTGGAACTCTGAGCCTAGAGTCCAGCTAAGCTTAGCTGGGTTGTGGTCCAACTGCAGGTAACACCAAGGAAAAAACCCCCCGAAACTTGATATTTTAAGCCACTGGGTTTGGGGATAACTTCTGTAAGTGTAGTGTTATTGCAGCCATGGTCAGCCAATACAAACACTATGTTCTCATAGTATGGTCCTTAGACACCCACATCCAAATCATCTGGGCACTTGCTAAAAAGATGAAGATTCCAGGAAAATGATTACTTACATACACTGATTAAGTGGTTTAATGGGACAATTCAGCAGTACATATTAAACTTAAGAATGTATTTAAATGAACAGCAAAGCAAGTCCACTTCCAGATATTTCTCCAAGAGAAATCCTTGCTGATATCCACCAAAAAATGTGCAAGGATGTAGGTTGTAACAGTGAAAATCTGGAAATAACTAACTATCCATCAATGGAAGAATGGTTAAATGAATGATGCTATTTTCATTCTATGGAATCCTATTGAATGCTATTTGTTAAAAAGAAGAAAGTAAATCTCAATGTGTAGACACGGAGAGTTCTCTGAGACAGATTACTCAGTGAAAAGTCAGGGTGCATGCACACTACTATATTTAAAATACATAACCAACAAGGACCTGCTGTATAGCACAAGGAACTCTCCTCAATATTCTGTAATAACCTAAATGGGAAAAGAATTTGAAAAAGAATAGATACATGTATATGTATATGTATAACTGAATCACTTTGCTGTACACCTGAAACTAACACAACATTGTTAATAAACTATGTTACAGTATAAAATAAAAATTAAAAAAAAATAAAGTACTGGGCTTCCCTGGTGGCGCAGTGGTTGAGAGTCCGCCTGCCGATGCAGGGGACACGGGTTCGTGCCCGGTCTGGGAAGATCCCACATGCCGTGGAGTGGCTGGGTCTGTGGGCCATGGCCGCTGAGCCTGCGCGTCCGGAGCCTGTGCTCCGCAACGGGAGAGGCCACAACAGGGAGAGGCCAGCGTGCCGCAAAAAAAAAAAAAGAAAATAAAAAGTACTCTATAAATTAAAAAAAAAAAAAGTCAAGGTGCAGAACAGTATGTGTAGTATGGCTTCATTCATGTAAATAAAAAGCCCTGGGCTTCCCTGGTGGTGCAGTAGTTAAGAATCTGCCTGCCAGTGCAGGGGACACGGGTTTGAGCCCAGGTCTGGGAAGATTCCACATGCCGCGGAGCAACTAAGCCGGTGCGCCACAAGTACTGAGCCTGCGTTCTAGAGCCTGTGAGCCACAACTACTGAGCCCACGTGCCACAACTACTGAAGTCCCTGTGCCTAGAGCCCATGCTCCACAACAAGAGAAGCCACCGCAATGAGAAGCCCACGCACCACAACGAAGAGTAGCCCCTGCTCGCCACAACTAGAGAAAGCCTGCACGCAGCAACGAAGACCCAACGCAGCCAAAAATAAATAAATAAATTTATTTAAAAAAAAAAGAAAAGAAAAAGCCCTGTCCATGTATGTGTTCCAAGAGGGTTATAAGGACACAAACCAAGATGATAAGTGATAACCTGTGGGAAGGAATGGTGTAGGGAAGGGGTGGGGGGCACTGCTTTGTGTGAACGTTTATTGTTTTTACACTGAGTAGATACGACATATATCTACATATATTACACTTGTGCCATCAGAAAGAAAAACTTTATGTATTCAAAAATGTACATTTCTGCATCTCGCCCCAAGATCAGAAGAGTCCAGGAATCTGCATTGAATGGGAATTTCAGACCCTGTTCTCTCAGCTGCTTGAGTCAGCAGTGAGCTTTCGAGGAGGCAGCCAGCCAGGGTAAGAGCTGCTAACTGGACTAGCCAGGGCCTAGTAGGTAGGCCCTGCGAGCCAGAGGTGGAGGACAGCTTTACCCGAGTGTTTCTCAGTTTTAATAACGCCAAATGGAGCACAAAGCTCTAGAATCATTCTGCTTCTGGAGAAAGTTTCTGTCAGTTACAAGAATCCCCTCTACACAGCATTCTCCATCCCGCCTCTGCAGGCGCATATTTGAATCTCTGAAGGGTAACGGGAGGTGCTTGAGAGAGTTACATTTATCAAAAGAGGGCATGAAGAGTGAGGTAGGGCATCCGTCACTGTGGCCAGCCCAGGGACGGGACCCTGCAGGCCATTCCACATGGAGGCATTCTCATTATGGAAAGGACAAGGTTGGGGGCAGGATAAAGTACATGGGCGCTTCAGTGAATTTTTCTTCTTTTACTAGTTTCATCTATAAAACCAGGGGTTTGCTCTGAAAACCAGTCCCTTGTACTGTGTTAAGTCTGTGATCTTCCGGGACGCTCTGCTAGAGGTCAAGTTCATCAAATCCAATAGGATGGCACCTCCTTGAAGTGCTGGGGTTGATGTCCAGGCTGAGGCCCTGCTTTGTGGCCCCAGATCAGGCGGGAGAAGAGATGTGAGTCGGGCATCTCACCTGGCGTGACGGGAGTCGGGTTATCCCGCTCTCCAAATCCCAGTCCCACCTCTCAGCTGCTCCCACGAGACTGGCCACTGGTCACCTTCCTCGATGCAGCAGGGACCTGCTTTCTCAGGGGTTGAGTTGGGTCAAGCCCACCTGACATGGCCTGGTTGGCTTCTCCACAAGCTGAAGGCCTGTGGCCAAGACCGCCCTGCTGCCCTGTCTGGAGCAGAGCATCCACTACTGTGTCATGAGGGCTCCCATCACCAGCTCCTTTGGTGTCCCTCCTCCCCAGCAGGGTTTCCCTCCCTCCCTGGACTCAGGGCCAAGGGCTTGGCTCACCCCGTGACCTAGAGCCCCAAACCCAGCCGCTGGTCCAGAGGGAGCCTGGGCAGCTGGGCTGGGAGTGTGATGGGGAGAGCAAGCCCAGGGATGAGCCCCAGGCAGAGGGCCCTGGAGGAGCGGCCTGGCCATGGCTGCAGTCAGGATTCTGGTGGGGAAATTCTCACACACTGGCAAAACGCAGCCATTGTCTCAAGTGCTGTCTGCACGAGCAGCTGTTTTCTATTCTCAACATGGGTCCGCAGGATCTTGAATCCTAGTGGACATGTGAGAACATGCACCACAAACACACCCTCTCCTGATCCGCTGGAAGCCAGGTGTGCCTGTAACTCCAATGAAGGGCAGGGCTCTACAGGTCCCCCGTCAACAATGGAAGCTTCTTCTAAGTCAGGCCTTCGGGATTCACTAGCCAGTTTCAGCAAGAGACACGGGAACTTTAATGTCAGACGAGAACATCCACTTACATTAAGAGGTGACAGACTTTCCACCAGCCTAGAAGTTTCACCAAGTTTTATATTCCAGCACCAAATCCAGTGTTACGGTTCTAATCAGTTCAGGAAATGAAATGTCTAAATTTACTTGGGTCTGCAAGACTCAGAACTCCTGGCCAAAAACGTGCCCTTGGATCTTTATCCCTTTAATCTGAAGCATTCTCTAAATGCATTTCCATTTTAACGAACAATGCCTTATATTGGCATAATACTCTTTATTGAAGAAACTCAGATGGTATTTTAAGTTTCACAACCCTTGGAGTAAGTTCAGTGTAATATCTGAGTGTCAAGCTCCTACTGGCAGTGAGCACAAAGGCGAGAAGGAGCCCTTAGGAAGAAGGGTGCAGGAGGCCCTGGGGTGACCAGAGCCGAGTGCGGGGAGTTCTTGGGAGGAGCCACCATGTACAACTGAGGGATCAGAGAGGGCTTCAGGAGGGAGGAGAGGTTTGAGTTGGGCTTCCAAGGATGGACAGGCTGTTAAGAAGAGAAGAGATGGCAAAAGACTGTTGATGGGAATGTAAATTGATACAGCCACTATGGAGAAAAGTATGGAGGTTCCTTAAAAAACTAAAAATAGAATTACCATACGACCCAGCAATCCCACTACTGGGCATATACCCTGAGAAAACCATAATTCAGAAAGACATATGCACCCCAATGTTCATTGCAGCTCTCTTTACAGTAGCCAGGACATGGAGGCAACCTAAGTGTCCATCGACAGATGAATGGATAAAGAAGATGTGGCACATATATACCATGGAATATTATTCAGCCATAAAAAGAAACGAAATTGAGTTATCTGTAGTGAGGTAGATGGACCTAGAGTCTATCATGCAGAGTGAAGTAAGTCAGAAAGAGAAAAACAAATACCGTATGCTCACACATATATATGGAATCTAAAAAAAAAAAAAAAAATTGGTTCTGAAGAGCCTGGGGCAGGACAGGAATAAAGACGCAGACGTAAAGAATTGACTTGAGGACACAGGGAGGGGGAAGGGTAAGCTGGGACAAAGTGAGAGAGTGGCATGGACATATATACACTACCAAATGTAAAATAGATAGCTAGTGGGAAGCAGCCGCATGGCACAGGGAGATCAGGTCAGTGCTTTATGACCATCTAGAGGGGTGGGATAAGGGGGGTGGGATAAGGAGGGTGGGAGGGAAGGAGATGCAAGAGGGAGGAGATATGGGGATATATGTATATGTATAGCTGATTCACTTTGTTATAAAGCAGGAACTAACACACCATTGTAAAGCAATTACACTCTAATAACGATGTTAAAAATAAAAAAAGAAACAAGGCTGGGAACATCATCTAATTCTGTACAAAGTGATACAACCTGGAACGTCTTTTGATGCTGAGCAGGAAACAGTGCAAAGTGAAATAAATTTTAATTCTGAAATGAAAAAATGACTGACTTGAACAAAAAAATATGATTGACTCATTTTAACAAAATGTTAAATAAAAATGACGCTCAAAAAAAAAAAAAGAGAAGAGACGGCAAAAGAACATTCTAGGCAAGGGGGAAACACTGGAGCAGTGCAGAGCATGCTTGAGAAGTTGTGGGCAGTTCAGCAGCCAGGATCCAGGGCGGGGGTGATGGTAGAGGGGACAGGAGAGATGAGGCTGGCAAACAGTAGAGCTGGACTGCAGGGGCCTAAACTCCCTGGAATTAGCTCCAGTGACAAAATGGCGTCTGCAGGGGTTTGAGGAATCTCGTAGAAATGGTGCTCAGGAAGTAGAGCTGGACCTGCAGATACAGGTGCTGGACAGCAGCTGTTCCCAGGCACTCTTTCTCTGGTGGCCCATGGTCTCCAGACACAGATTCTCTCTGCAGACTGCATCCTCTGCTCCCCCATGGGGCCATCTCTGGTCCTGACTCAACTTAACCTGTAGGCCAAGCGTCTGTCACCACAGCCTCTTAATTCTCGGTCCCAACTTAAAGGAGACAACTCCATTAGCTAGTGGCCAGTCAATGGACTGTTTTCCCTGTCAGGCATCTGACCTGGTATCGTCATCTGTTCTGGTGCCGGGGAGGGTCATAAGGTAAAAACCTGACCTTCAGTAGAGAGTGTAGTGCTGTGGTGTAGGGAGTTTAAAGAAAGGGGTGTGGACTGGGCAGCCCCTCCAAACGTGTCCCCTTCCACCAGTGGGGGTCAGTGGGAGCCATTTTATATATATATATATATATTTTTTTTGCGGTACGCGGGCCTCTCACTGTTGTGGCCTCTCCCGTTGCGGATCACAGGCTCCGGACGCGCAGGCTCAGCGGCCATGGCTCACGGGCCCAGCCGCTCCGCGGCACGCGGGATCCTCCTAGACCGGGGCACGAACCCGCATCCCCTACATCGGCAGGCAGACTCTCAACCACTGCACCACCAGGGAAGCCCAGCCATTATATTTGTAAAATAGGAGAACAACACAATCACAGCTGAGATTTTAGGTTACTCTCCACCATGTGAAGGATAGACTGAAGATGGAGGTGCCCACACAGATCAAATGCCTTCCACGTACCAAGCACTACGCTAGATGCTGTGTGCATATTCCCTTATTTCATTTTGACACGAGTCCATTTCACTCGTGAGGAGACAGAAGCGAAGAGGCTTGGAGATGTGAAGCAGTAGCTGGCCCAAAGTCATACAGTTAGTAATGGAAGAATTGTGATTTGAACCTAAAACTGGGCAAGACTTGAAATCATGCCTTCCCACCACACCAAGCAGGAAATCAGCGAACATAGCCTCTCATGGATGTCTGCAGGCACCTCACGTGCCTGAGTCCACACCGAGTCCACCAGCTCCTGCCTACTCTCAGTTCCTCCTCCTGGGACTTTCATCTCCGTTAATGCTCTCACCATTTACTCAGTCATCCAGCCCCAATCTCTCTAAATCTCAGTTTCCTTCTCTGTAAAGCAGAGATTATAACGGTACGTTCCAAAGGTTGTTGTGAGAACTAAATAAGATGGTTCTCATGGAGTGCTCAGAGCTGAGATTGGAGCTTGGCACATGTGTCCGCAGAATGGACAGAGCGATTGATTGGATGTGGGGGCAACAGGATTCTGACTTGGAGTTTTATTTATCTAATGCAGGAGCTGGCAAACATTTTCTGTGAAAAACCAGGTAGTAAATATTTTCAGCTCTTGGGTTATACAGTCTCTTCTGCAACTGCTGAAATTTGCCACTGTAGGGAAACATCAGCTGTAGCCAAGACAGAAGTGAATGGGTGTGGCTGTGTTCCAAGAAAACAAAATGAGCAGGGCGCTGATTTTGCCTGAGGGTAGTAGTTTGCTGTCTCCTGGTCTTTTGCCTTGGCTCCTTCCACTAGGGTGGAGCCATGTCTGTTTAGTTCATCGATTTTCCTCCAGGTCTAGCACAATGCCTGGCACGTGGTAAATATGCCATAAATGTTTGCCAAAGGAATGATTAAATGAGGGAAAGCAAGCAAGCAAGCAAGAACAAAAGCGGCTGACAAGGGGCAGCATGTTAAGGATCACCTGGGTGTCAGTTGCAGGGTTCAATGCAGGGAAGAGTAACCACACTAGGGATTTTAGGCAAAAAGGTGGAATTACAAACTCGCTGGAAGGGCTGGAAGAGAGGGCTCTATGCTGGATTTCCGGGAATGACTCCCAGAATGTGGCAGAACTGATCTGCCAGGAGGGCAGCCACCTTTCCCACATTCAGGGAGGTGGGACTCAGGAGGCTGCCACTGGCACTGTTGACCTCATGAACATTGTAGCTGCAATACAATGGTCAGAATGTGGTCAGAAAGCTGGGAACATCTGCCTGCATGTTGGGATGTCGAGCTTAGCCACTGCCACCTCCTCAGCTGACTCCTGACACCTACGAAGCTGGAGATTGGCCCTCAGTGGCCCCATGACCTTGCTTTCCAGCAGAAAACAGACAAGATCTGCAGGAAATTGGCTTCTGCTTCGCTTCTGCCTTCCCAACTTTGCGTTAATATGTCTCACTGGTATGGCCTGATCGACACTCATGATCCTCGTGGTAAGGGAGTCTGGGAAATGTAGTTTTCTTTGCTTCCTTGATTCCATAGCACCGGGAGGCATCACAGAAAGATGTGGGAATGGATTCACACCACGATCAGCCCCACCTGTACATTCTGGTGATCTACTGCTGCAGAACAAGCCATCCCAAACTTTAGTGGCTTAAAAACCAGTCATTTATTTTTCTCAGAAATTTGAAATTTGGGCAGGGCTTGGTGGGGGCAATTTGTCTCTGCTCCATGAGGCGTCAACTGGTGGTTTAGCATGGGCTCCACGGTGTCAACAAGCCCTCACAGCCACCTGGGAGCGCAAATGGAGAGGACCCAAAGCCCTCGGCAAGAGCCCCAGCTGAGCTCCTGGGCAGCAGCCAGCATCAACTCATCAGCCGTGTGGACGTGCGTAAGCCATTGGGAAGGTGGGTCCTTCAGTCCCAAGGGGCTGCCCCAGCTGATGCCGCATGGAGCAGAGATGTCCCTGATGAGTGTTGTCCAAGTCGCAGACTCATGAGCAAAATAAATGACTATTTCTGTTTCTGCCGCTAAGTTTTGGGGGAGTTTGTTTTGTGGCAAAAGATCATCAGAACGTGGTTGTGCTGGATGTGAAGGAGGGAGGGGAACAGATGGGGCGATCAACAAGAACCGAAGCAGCCGACGCCAGGGAGGGGGAATGGTCGACCTAAATATAAGCCAAGTTCACTTTCCTCCTGCACCCACAGCATTGAGACTTACCAGCTTTCTAACTGATGCTTCCTGAAAATCAACCCAATGTGGTTTGGGCTATATCTGCCCAGCCAGCAGGCCAAATCTTGGGCTGAATCAAGAGCCCTTTATTCTTGTAAGAATTGCTGCCTGGGGGCTCTTTGTCTCTTCCAGAAATTACCTCTCAGCAATTTTCGATCATGGTCGAAAGATTTAGATTTTGAAATTGCTAACTGTCATAAAAAGGCAAGACTGATCTGCTGTGTTCTTACTTTTACAACCAGCTTCCTGGATAACTCAGGTGATTTCCAAGTACAGGGTTGCCACATACAGTTGTGCCAGTTGTATACTGCACAATTCTAGGGGGCACCATTTGCATTCTAGTCATGATCTCTTGGCATATTTATTACAGTAGTTTTCTGGCAGGTGGCAGCAAAGTGTCTTGAGGTAGAGTAGCTTTTTCTAATTTGCAGAAAGGCAATTTATAGTTAGTGGCAAAAGGCATAGGGACAAAACTAGTGTCTAATAAATCTTCGGCCAGCGGCAGGGGTTAGTAGGAGAAAAGGAAGAAGTGGGGAGGAGTAGTAGGATTGCGGGGGGGCCCTTTGCTCATCCAAAACAGGCACCCAAGAGAAAGAAGTGCTGAGATTTGTGGGGTTCAAGATTCAGCTTCTTGGGGCCAGCAGGGTTTTAGAGGAGGCAGGATTTGGCCAACAAAAGAAGAGTACTCAGGAGAAGCAGAGAGAATCAGCTACACACTTGCCCTGAAAAGTTGAGATTTAAGAGCTCACTGGAATAAGTAAATAATGACCCTTTGTGGAGAAATGGGGATGAAGAGAATGAGTGAATATCTGAATAAAATTTCTATGGTTCTGGTGGGGGTGGGGAGCAGAGGGAGGGGAAGGAAAAAGGACAGTGATTGCCATGGGAACTCACTGTTTAAGTGGAGGGTACCCAGTCCACTGCCGGAATTCCACACCACCTCTGACCACTCTGGTTCTGGAAACCTCCATTAGTCAGGAACCAGTATCATAACTCATAGCAATAGCACAGCTTCTGAATGTCAAGGTGGATTACATGATGCCTTTCTATTTCAGATATTATAGACTGCAAAATCTTTGCAGTTGAAACAATGTTCTCCATTTTGCATTTGATTCTGAAACAGAGTCCCAGCCAAGCACAGCTTTTTGTTTTATCTATGTATCTTCCAAGGTCTCCTTTGGCTGTGCACTGTTGCTTTTGTTCTTGGCTTGCTGTTTTAAGTACAGCTTTGCTACATTTCCATTTTCCCTAGTATTCAAAAACTAGTACTTATTTGAATTAAAGCAGAAAAACACTGAAGAGAATGAAGCATTGCTTTCCCCCTCTCAAACATGGTGAAGTCATGGTTTAGTGATAGCAGTGACAATGATGAATGCCTTGCACTCTCACTTAGAGGTCTTCAGGAACGTATAAACAAATATTTTCCAAAATGCACAGGTGAGGGAGGAAGTGAAGTGGTTCACACAGAATTGGGCTGATTACGGTCTGATTCCTCTTTCCCTTCCCAATTATCTCACAAATTATGCTTTGGTGAACAGGACTGGAGCTGTGCATATTTTAAATCAAACTAAAGTCCACTGAAGTAGGAAAATTATGCATTTTACGTAAATGATGTGGGCAAATTATTATTCAATTTTTAACAGGGTTTTTCTATCACTTTGCTGTGCACAATGTAATATGGTTAATTTACCAGAAAGCACTGTTATTCATTCCCTGATTCTCTATGCAACTGCTACCATTTGCTTACCATTTCCTCATTGCTCTCTGGGAACTGACAGACCTTCAGGCTCCATTTAGGGTGGTTTGTGTTCCAGGGCAATCTCTAGGGGTTCCGCTCACCCCTTGGGAGGAGTCTGAAAATGAAAGGATTCACACACCTGGATTTAGTTTCTGAGGGGCTTTAAATGAATCCTTTTGTACACACACACACACACACTAAAATCTCTTGCTGTTTACTAATATTTCCCCACAGTGTTACACGTACGTCTTCTGTTAAAAACACTATCTGAATAACACCCATTTCATTCTTACTGCCAATTAGCTGCTCATTGATTATTACATAGCAAGCACTTGAAAATTAACCAAAGGGAAAAGAATTCCAAAACAAAACAAACAGAATACCTTGCAACAGCTAGTATATACCTTCTTTCATGAGTTTACATATTGCTGGATGATTCAAGCAAACTAGCCTCACAAATGGGAGAGGAAAGAATGAAATGGGGTCATCAGTGGGAGAAAACCCCCTACTAATCCTTATTAAGAGAGGAAGTGAGGCGTTATTATAAGCCCCTTTCCAGGCAATTCTCTTATTCTCGTACTCTATAAATATAGTCCAAACCACATCCCAAAACCCTGCCTGAAACCTTACTCTCTGTCCCTTTATGGTATTATCTCCCATCCCTCCAGGTAGCAGTGCACTAATCAGAATAAATGATGCACCTACGTACCTTTTAATGTCTGTGTTTGTGGAGAGGAGGGAGAAGAAGAGATTTAGATTTTTCTTTGCTTCGTTTTGGTTTCTCTTAATTTAGATGCATTTGCTGAGCACCTTCTATATTTAAAGCATGAGCTGGACCCTAATGGGGTTGGGGATCAGAAGGACACACATCCAAAGGCAAAAAACACTGAGCTTACCATTAAGCATTACATAATCCACCTTGCTTGTCCTTTAGGAACACCTCCTCTAGGAAGTCTCCCATGCACTCCCCATTCCGGGCCATCTGGCACTCCTTTGCTGCCACCCGTCTTTCCTCCCAACGGAGAGCTTATTGCAACTATCTCTTATGGGTCTCCATCCTCACTGGACTGGGGATACTAATTGTCTCTTTGGCTTTCTAGTGCTAAGCACAGGGTCTAACCCATAATAAGTACTCAACAAACGTTTGCAGAAGAAATGAATGGTGGAGTCCTTGCACATACCCAAAGTCATCTCTCTGGTCATCCCATTGCCTTGAAGAGCCCTGGCAAAGGGTTTCTTTCATCCCAGTTCTGGCTTCTTCCTCCTTGACCAACATCTCCACCCCGTCTACTCCCATTTGCTGCCATCTTGTACCAGCAGGCTGACCTGACCAAACCTTCACTTCCAGGCAGCTCTGGATGGTTTTCCTCTTCCCATTATCAAACCCTCCCATCTTCTGTCCCATTCTCAGTCAGGGGGCTATTTTTTGCTGGGTGAAAAAGGGAATAAAATAAAGAGAATCCATATTGATGGGGGTTAATGTTACCTCTCCCGACTACAATATTTTCATGTTGGCAGTACTATTTTACGGACAACATCTTCATGCGGTGTGGTTCTCAAGCGGGGCACATGCACTCCCTGGGTCATGCAGAGGTTTGCCAGGGATACTACAAGCCACAGGCTGGTTAACAATGCACAACCTGAAGGATGGGAAAAGTATTTTATATGAAGGTGAAAAATGGATATCTTAGGAAAAATACCAATTTTTCATAAAATGACTAAGTTAGAATGAGACTTTGAAGGCCCCAGGTCCCAGGGGCTACAGGTTTATTCCCATTGATGTTGGGACGAGTTCTGGGGCAAGGTTCGGGAAGCACTAACGGTGTTCATTTCAGACCACAGACTGGGGCTTCAAATCATGTATGGACACTGGTGAGCCCACATTCACAATGGCAGCGCTAGTGCCTTGGGCAGCTCACAGCAAATCCCGGGATGCTCAGCAGGCCCTTAGGTGTGTTATTCTCAGGTCTACCTTTCACCCCACAGGAAGGCATCACCCATCTAGCCATCCACCCACTCATCCAACATCGACCATCAGCTCATCACTGCCCTTGGCGCAGAAGACTGGTGAACAAGTAAGGCAGTTTCTGTTCTCAAGGAGCTCACAATCTGGCAGGGAAAATGCATTAAGAGAAGAGTCATATTATTAAACACATTATTAGAAGAGCAGTAAGTATTCTGGAAAGGAGCATAGGGTCCTGGCTGCTGGGGGGAGCAGTCATTTGTCACTGATCACATTCTCCTTAGAATAGTCCCTGTCATACTGGAAAACCACTTATTTTTCTTTCCAGTCATCAGAAGTAATTTAAAAAATAAGGTATATCTCCACCCCCGCAATGGAATTCTGAATATTTTGCATGTTTGGAAAGAATGAGGTACGATTTAGGAAAAATTTCTGAGAATGTAGGTATACATAAATTATGAAATTTCATTTGATATTGCAAAGATATTAGAGATACTAATTTTTCATCCTGTTGAAAAGTATTCAGTATTTCATGAAATACTAATTTCATTCTTCTCCGTGGTTACAATCTATATTTGAGAAATAAAATATATATACTATTAGCACCTGCCTTAGTAAATCTGTACCCCACAACATCATTTTTAGGATAAGAATTTGTTTGAGCTTCCTTTCTTCTCGCTCCCCCTTTTGCCCTTCCGGAATTATTTCCTCCCTCCCTCCCTTCCTTACCTCCTTCCCCCTTATTCTCTCCCTCCCTCCCTCCCTCCCTCCCAGCAAATATTTTGGAGGGCCTAATTGAATTCCAACAGTTTAATATATAGTGGTAAGAAAGCCAACAAAACTTATCTAAACCTATTAAAATACCTTTCGGCGATGAATCGACCAAACGCCATTTTATCCCAGTGCAACTTGTTAGGAAATGCCTATTATGTCAAGTAAGGTTCTCTTGTCCGGAGCCATGACAAAGGAGCAGATGACATGCCTCATGCAGCGGGCTTCAGTGCCATCCTCCTCTGCATTCTGCTGAAAACCTTACCTTCTTCAGGACTCATGAAAGAACTATTCCAATTAATACAGTATACATTCTTAAAGTCCCATAGGAAATTTCAGATAAAAATTTTGCAGCTCCAATACAACTAGAAAAAAGTCCTCTGGTGCCAAGATTTAACCACAGGGGGATTCCTGTCTTTCTCGAGGCAGGTAAACACCCTCTGGCACTTGTCAGGGAATCTTCAGTTGTGTGGCTGTATTTGAAGGACTATGAATACATTTAACTTATCTTGTGGAAATGTCTGGTTCCTTACACACCTTTCTTCGCCATGCACGAGGTAGAGCGGAATACATCATTGGCTTCAGTCTACAACTTGATGCCCTAACACGGGGTAGGCCCTGCCTCTACTGGTCCTCTCTCTGGTCCTCCCGGCCCTCAGTATGCTGTGAACAAAGTGGACTTGGAGGACAGTGTGAGGAGTGAGCACGGGTGAAGAAAAATCATTTTGTCTCATTTACAACATCTGAGCTTTGGCAAGTTGTCTTCTCCAGTAGGTTTATTATTTGATTTTAAGAAAGTAAAAAGATGAATTGGGAGATTGGGATTGACATATATACACCAATATGTATAAAATAGATAACTAATCAGAACCTGCTGTATAGCACAGGGGACTCTACCTCACTTCGCTGTACAGTAGAAGTTAACACAACACTGTAAAACACCTATACCCCAATTAAAAAAAAAAAAGAAAGTAAAAAGAACTAGATTATTAGGAAGCCTCCGTATGAAGCAGAGCAATGTCAGATGCCAGCTCTCCTCAGGGAACAGAGCAGGTCCTTACTCACTGCCAGGTTACGAAAGACAAAAAAATATTTCACCATCACTTGCCGCTAAGGCACCTTTCAAGATACAAGAGAACTTTTTGGTTAGTGCATTTAGTTTCCTAACCCCAAACTTCTAAAACTTTCGAGGGAGGGAGGCTTCTTGGGAGGTGTTGGGACTCCCTGGAGGTGGTGTTTCATTTGCCTGGACTGGTCTGCCTCGGCAAGATCTCTTCGCATCACATAAGTTTCTTGGAAGAAAAAACCTGAAATGTCTCTGATTTCTTCATATTTATAGCTACTCTTTTCCCTTTAGTCTGCAACCCTACTCTGTTTCAGAATGGTTCCAGCGAGCTGTATTTCATAAGTGTGTCCTCAAGTTAACCCAGGTCTTGAGTTTTGCTTCATGTGAGAGAATCCACAGTTAACTCAATTGATGAATTGAAGGCTATACTTTGAAGAGACTGCTTTCCTTTAAAAATCTGTTTAAAACAGGCTGTTATGACTTTTTCAGATCTTTTTGAATGACCAAGTCAAAAACAAACACAAAAATCCCCCAGAGAGTACTTGAAAATTATCCGACCTACTGGGAAGTGAAGATGAAAAACAAAGTTATATCTTTAAAAATATCTAGAACGTGTTAATAAATTGCCCAGTATTGTGATAATTGTATGTAACAAGATTTTTGAAATTTTATCAATTTAGCAATTGTATTAATACCAAAACCAACACCACGAAAACTTGGTTAGCCAGAAAATTCTTGTTTCACTTAAAAAATGTCAGAAACTTTCTAAATATAAAGGCTATTTCAGCAAGAAAACTGTCCTCTTTGTGTAATTCTACACGTCATCAGTGATCTTAGAATCCCAGGATCTCAGATGTAGGAGCCTACAGCAAATCTCATCCAACCCCCTCATTTCTACAGACAGGACCTGAAAGGGCGAGATTCCAGGTGGCTGTTGAATGCGTGCAGCTGAATGAGTGCGGAGCCAGGCCCCGCCTGTTGGCCCAGTCCACCTACTGCCCCTTCTGCAACACCAGGCTGTTCACCTGCTGAGCGACTTCATTACAGGGGTGGAGGGACACTGGGAAACATATGTATTGGCTCCAGGACAAGAAAGATTCTTCTTGCAATTGTCTCTTTCTCCTATAAGTGGGACACAGAAAATTTTAGTTAGCAAAAATGCCTGATAAATTAAAATGTTAAGGTATGCCTAGTCTTCCTTTAACAATCCTCTGAATTAACTAGACAATAGCCCAGCCTTTCTTGGGGCGGGGGGAAATAAAACCCCACTCCAGGTGTTCTGAATGTTTCTGCCATTTGGAAATCATTGCACAATGGTTAAATTCTCCAGGTGACTCCTTACCACTTGGTATGGGACAGATATGTCACTCCTAAAGTACCTTCCATGATTTAAACAAATGAACAAAAAAAAATCCAAATGTAAAATACTGTCTTTTTAATTACTAAATTAAGAAAGTTAAACAATTTAAAAATGTAAACTCACAAAGAAATCATAACAAAAAAGGAATAAAGACTTCAGAGTTGCCACTCAGTATTAAAAACTCAATAGAAATAGGGTTTTTGACTTGTTAAACATATGTAATTCAAAGTTGGTACAAACAGCAACTAAGAATGTAATACTTTTTTTTGTGCTTCCCCATGAGATGTAAAGTAGTGCATAGTTATTTCACTGGAGGACCCTTGGACATAGAGAAAGTCATTTCATTAGCAGTACAGGACATTCAAACACTTATTTTACAATGGGAAATGTACGACCTCCCACCCTCACCTTCCCGTAAGGGTTAGTTGAATGAGAAAGTTTAGCAGGTTGCCACGACTACAGTGCTATGGGTTTTAGACCATTTAAATGTGGTTACAAGGTTTATTAAATTAAAAAAGTTGGAAACATTTCAGCATTCATGTTTTATACAAGAAGTTTGTGTGGTATCCATCTTCTAGTTCCCCTGGTAGTATTGGCCACTTGCTTGCTTTAAAGAGGCTCACTTTTAAGTTTCAAGATCGTAGTAAGTCGAAGCAAATACTGGAAACAGAACTTGTGAATTCAGTTGGGGTGGGGGGGTGCTGCTGAAAAGAGTCAAAGTAACAGCCATCTACAGGCACAGTCATGAACCAAAAAAGTGCAATCCAAATTAAAAAAAAAAAAAAATCAAATCATGTTTTGCAAAAGCCAAAGAACGAGGCCACTGGTTTTCAGAATAACACCGGTGCTTTTATGTTGATTTTCCAGTCAAATCCTCACTCTGGGTCCCGAAGCTCTGTGGCCCACGTCTCCACGTTAGCACCCACATGGTATATGTACAGGGATGTATATATTATATATATTCATATTTAGAAAAAAGAAAAAAAAACAAACACCTGTCCTGGTTGGTTTTTGTTAAAACATGAAAAAAAATTTTATTGTTTTAGACAAAGAGGCCACTTTTGGAAAATAATACTTTTTTTTTTAGTTGAATCAGGTGAAGACAGAGTTAAAATCACATAGGATTTGCATTTTAAAAAAAGGAAAGCACTAGGATCGTTGGCACTGGAATAACTATTTACACTGAACAGAGGTTTGGCCTGTTACATAACATCGATACAACGCATTTTCCAAAGTCTGAGAAATAACAAGGTTCTGTCTCGTATGCTTCACAGAGGAGGTTCGGATTTGGGGACAAGTGTCATTAATGAGGGCCATGGAAGTTCGTCAGCTTCAGAGTCACATGCAATCTGATCCTGGACAGTTCTCACTGCTCTGCTCGGAGCAGCTGGCTACGGAATTGAAAGCTAATGGGGAGGGGGCGGGGAAGCCTCTTGGACCAGGCCTCTCTCTGCAGACCCAGGTCTTACAGGTTTTCACCAGGCTGATACTGGGGCTCTGTGGCGGTGAAGTAGTCTTCCAGGAAGCCCTGCAAGTACTCGAAAGTGGGCCGCTCTTCGGGGTCCTTTTTCCAGCAGTGGATCATGAGCTCATGGAGGGAGATGGGGCAGTCCTGCGGACAGGGCATCCTGTAGCCGCGCTCCACTTGCTCCAGCACCTCCCGGTTGTTCATGCCTGCAAAGACAAGGGCCATGAGAGCGGGCGCGCTGGGCTGCCCGGCCACGGCCACCGCCCCCTGCACCTCCTCTTTCTTCTACGTGGAGCCTGCGGGTGGTTAAAACATGTTGAGGGCTGTCTTAAATTAGACCCTGTCTTTAATGGGCTATCACACCACTCAGAAATAAAAAAAGGACCCCACTACTGACACACGCAAAGCCCCAGAGGATGAATCTCAAAAGCATTATAAGTGAAAGAAGCCAGACACAAAAGGCAACATACTGTGTGATTTCATTTATATGAAATTCTAGAAAAGGTAAAACTACAGTGATAGAAAGCAGGTCAGTGGTTGCCGGGGGGGAGGGGGAGGGGAATCCTGCAGAGGGGCCGCCGGGAACACCAAGGAGTGATGGAAACATTCTGTATCAGCAAACCATCCGCCTAAAGGCCAGATGGTAAAGATTTTAGGTGCTGCGGGTTGCATACGGTCTCTGTCGCATATTCTTCATCTTATTTATTTTTCTACAACTCTAAAAAGGTACAAAACAAAAACAGGGTGGAAGCCGGATTTGGCCCACGGGCTGTAGTCTGCCAACACATGTGCTATATCCTGTATGTGGAGGTGTGACTATTTATGCTTGACAAAACTCACTGAATTCTTAAAATTGTTGAATTCTATTGTATGTAAATTACACTTCAATTAAACTGAGAAAAATATGAATGAAGCAGATAAAAACAAATCCATGGAATGAAAAATAAACCGTCCTTTGTTCACAGGACCCGTGAGCTCCATTGATGAACTTCATAAATTGGCTGTCCTCGTGCCTGGGCAAGCTCTTGGTGCCCCGCTGTCTGAGATCTGACATCACGCCACCACGCTGGGCACCATCCAGCCCAGCGACCCCTAGGTGCCCTGAGGTTTGATGACTGCGATGGGGAGACAGGGCGTCTGTGTTTACTGATGACCTTGGACAGGCCATCTATCACTGGAGACCTTTGCGACCCGCCGGGGGAGCTGCCTGATAGTGAAACATCAGGATGCCTGGAGCTAACAGGAGACATTCTGGGAGATTGCTAACCCTCAGGAGAATGCAACCTCCCTGCACGCTGGCCTTCTTGACAGAACAGGAAATACCACACTTGGGGTGAGCCGAACGCCCTGACCCCTTTCCCAATCACTGCCAGGCTCTCTCCTCTGGTTTTCCTTCCCTTTTCTGCCATATCATGTTCTGCCATTGCCTGCCAAGCCCTTGTATGTTTTGGCTGCTCCTTGGCCCTGAGCCTATAATCCTCTCCAACTTCTGACCCAGTTAATTTACAAAAGCAAGATCCCGAGTTCCAGCCATTCAGAAACCCAGATTTCTTCCCCCAGCTCTCAGGGTTGTCATCAGCAGGACACAGCGCATACATGTAGCAGCTCCCTTTAATGCTGGAGGAGGTGGCAACCTGCTGGCTAGAACCCTGTAAGCCTGGCCAGAGCAGCTGGGCCCAGGTCACAATCCTGTCCCCCTGAGTGGGGGACACTCAGACTTCGGGATCTGTTCTCAGTTCTCTTTGTTGTTGCTTTTGGAGCTGGGTTGATCCCGGCTCCCGTGGCTGTCCAGCACAGCCCTGTCAGTCACATGCTTATCCAAACCCTTTCAGGATGCTTTCTTATTCTCTGCCACTGTAATTCCTTGAGGGGATAAAATCCGTGTATTATTCCTGCTGTGTTGAAGTAGGCCTGCGATTTAATTATTCTAATATAACCTTGGTCACATTTCGGGGGTGACCCTTATTTTAGTGAGAGAGGCTCAGTGAGTGAATCTGGGTCCCCTGCCTCTGCACCATGCCTGTCTTTACAGGGGCCCACTTCAGTTGGATGTTCAGTCAGCTCTGAGGCTTATTACCTTAAATCCTCCTCCCACTACTGAAAACTCATTTTGACAACTCG
The DNA here is from genome assembly GCF_059928025.1 of Delphinapterus leucas. Lineage (NCBI taxonomy): Eukaryota > Metazoa > Chordata > Mammalia > Artiodactyla > Monodontidae > Delphinapterus > Delphinapterus leucas. The sequence goes on from NC_143140.1 coordinate 49,005,236, forward strand.
GGATGGAACGGGGGAGCTGGAAGCAAGGGGAGATGCTGGAGTGTCTTGCAGCGCTTTGGACAAACCAGGGCACGGGACAGGGACCAGCATGTCCTTATCCACGATCCCCAAATCCAACAAGCTCTGCAAAGCAAAAGTTCTGGAAACTCACTTGGCAGCAAAATTGATCCGAACTCACCTCATTCGGCCGTAAAGCCTGACCTGGTGTGAGGCTATTGACTGTTTCTCTTCATTCATACATATCGCTATAGAAGTAAGAATGTGTTTGAACACAGAGTGCAGCCCCAGACTCTCCTAGGGTGTTATATAAATTATGGTCTAAGCACTGTATGGACTTTCTAAAAAAAAAAACAAAAACAAACGAGTCAGACTCTGAGGTACATCCAGTCCCAAGGGTTTTGGCTGGGACGCCCCGGCATCAGGAGTGGCAGTAGCCACCACATTCCAGCCACCCCGAAAGGGTCAGGAAGAGAGCATAAGCACGTATCGGGCCTTCTCCAAAGCATCTGCTTTGTATTTCAGTACAGACCTTGGTTTCATAATACCAGTATCTCAGAAGCCACAGGTGGAAGGTCTAAAACCTCGGAAGGTGTGACAGGCCCTTCTGGAGGTGGTACCACCCACCCCCAAATGCCTTCTAATGCTTTATTCTGGCACTGAGACCACCCAAAACCACACCACGGAGTATAACTAATCGTTCTCCTATTGCTCCGCGGCCCTATGTCAGTAAATGTTGCATGTCCTTGAAAAACAAACTACTCAAATGCAAGGATTGCATGTATGTTTTAGAAACTCTTGATTCAGTCTCCACCAATGGAAAGTTTAATTGGCCACTTGGGTCAAGCCTGATTTTCTAGTGCTCTGCCTGAGCCTGGGACACAGCGGATGCGGCAGCTTGACCCTCAGCATGTAGCGTCTCCCGAGGCAGCCTGCTTCGCAGGCAGCTGTGACCAGGGACGGAGCTGGACCTTGGCCCATGTGGGACAGGGCACCAGCAGCCTCGCCGCCAGCTCCTGTGCACACTCTCCACCTCCGTTCTGCCTGCACCCTCTACTCACTTCTCCTCTTTCCCCTCTCATGCCTCTACCCAGGCTCCCCAGGCATGGGGAGCACACAAAACCGATTCCATGCACCAGGCCAAAGAGAAACATACCAACGTCAGCTTTGCTGGAAAAGTGGGATGTAAGACAACGCACTTGGCTGACAATGACAATGTGAATGGGGCTGGCTCTTTTCCAACCAACCATAAGCCAGAAGTGGACCTGGCACCTTCACGATGGGCCTTGGCAGCAGTAACCGTGCAACCAAGAGATGCCCACTCAGCAAGGCTTGGGTCAGTTTTTATTTCACAAACAACACCCTGAATAAGTTGGGTTGTGTTCCTATTTTTTAAAAAATAGTACTTTTGGCTCTAAGACTTTGAAAAATCATATTTAAGAATTTCTTTTTAGCAAAAATGGATCTTCCTCTTTATACTACTATTTCATGTTTCCTTTTTAGATGGCTTCATATTTTTGTTACAAAGAAAATTGTTATCTCCCCTCTTTTTAGCCACTTTTCCCAAGACATTGGTTTTATCCAACACCTGGGAGGTGAGGGCCAGGGACTGGGAAGGGATCACACACAAGACTGAGTGCCAGGGTGGTCAGCAGAGTCCCGAGGGACACGGGAACACTGGAAGAGATGAATCTTCGTATCTTGCTTCCAATTGAGGAAGCAGACGGGGGGTGGGCAGGGACGGGGGCGGCGGTGGAGGAGGGTGCCTGGGAATGTTCTGCCCTTTTCTTCCTTCTTCAGTGGGGAGAAGGCCAGGGGAGAAACAGAAAAGATAGAAACTTTAAAATATGGTGTATGTTTTAGGGAAACTTTGTCACCAACAGTTCTCAGTGGAAGCTGCAGTAGAGACTGTTTTTCAATAGGAGGGTGGTCTCTACCAGCCGGTGGTGTCTCACCGTGGGAAGTGTCATGGCCACAAAGCCCCCCAGGGTGTGTTGCCTGGTCCCCAACCTCCGCGTCAGAGAAGGGGCGCAGGGCTTGGCAGCCAGCGAGCAGACGCGCTCTCTGTTTTCACTCCAGCCTGCCCTCCTTTGCTCCCACCTCAGCAGTTCCTTACCTTCCTGCTCTCCCTGGCGTCAGTCAGGAAAATGGGCCATTTCCACTGGTCACTCTCACAGGGCACAACCCAGTGGGCCTCAGTTCACGGAAAATCCGTGTAGCCTGCCGTGCTGGGGTTTGCTTTTCAAATTGTTCTTCTCTGCATCTTCCATGAGGGCCTCCTGCCACCCTGCACTTCAGGCTCTCAAACGTGGCCACTAGTAGCATCCTTTCCAGTGGTCTGCCCCAAATCCTGCAGCTGAGATTCTCTGGCTGAGTGGACTGCATTCGCTTCCTGCCATTATGACCATATTATCCTTCCAAATCACGCTGCTGGCTTCCTCGAGGTTCCCGAATTAAGGTCCAGTTTCCAACTCTCACTTTGCAACCCTTACTACGTATGGTTACCGACAATGTCTGCTTTCACGTCTGTGCTTTCCTTCCCTCTCTCCTTTTTTTCCCCTCCCTCCTTTTCTTTTACACTTTCCTATTCCTCTTCCTTGAGCTAGATGTTAACTCGGTGGAGTCTCCTCGCTTTTCTTTTGGGTTCTTTAGGGAAGAAAACAATTCATTTTCATTGTCAGAGCCACTTCACTACTTCGACTCTGTGTCTCTCAGCAGGTGACTCGACTTCCCCTGGCCTCAGTTTCTCCACTTGTCAAGAGAATACCTCCACATTCACTGTGCTTTTAGCTCTTTGAAAAAAACAATGTCTTCTATGAACGGAAGGTGTTGGGCTTTATAGCTCTCCGTTTGCGCAGCTTCCAATATGGATCTCCAAGGGGCCATCTCTATACAATAGGGGATCTTCACTGTTACCCGTTCAGGTTTGCACCTGGGCTGGACTAGGGGTTGCGAGAACCTGGATTTTTGTGCCGTGTTTATAATTAAGCACTTTGACAATGGGAATGATGCTCAGGTTCCCAGATATCCAGCTTAATTGAGCAAACCGAGCTTTCCGTTGAAACGAAATTAGACCCTATTGTGCATAAGGGTTTCCGTCAGAGGCTCCCCCTGGCTCCTCTACGTAAACCCTGGAAAAAGCCCTTCTGTTTGCTTGTCTGCTGAGCATTTCTGGGCGTGCCGGGAGGGCAGAAGGAAGGAGGGCGCAGGTAATGGTGCTTGCTCAGCCCGAGAGCGTGCTATCAGATCACCGTGTGCTCCAGTTATCTTACCGGGCTACAACTGGGACGCTTCAAGTTAGGTTTTGGTTATGAGGTCAAAGTACAGATTTTGGGCAGATAGATGTTGCTCCACGAGTATAGTTGAAAATAAAGGAGTGACCTTGAGAAGGCACAAGGATGACTAGTTTTGTTTATCTTTCCACATCTTAACCAGATAAGCTCAGGACAGCTGTTTTTATTAAGCCCACTCTATTAATAAATACAGAAATGACGGCTACTCAGGTGCCATAACACACAAAGGTTGTTTAAAGTTGATAATACAGTATCACGAACAGCTCCTTTGTCCCAGAAACATGAAACAGGGACGGTGAGGGTAAGGGTGCCTACCGGGAAGGCCGCGGAAACGCACAGATAGGGAAGAACTGCCCTCTCCTCCCGCCCTCTCTCCTTCACCTGCCACAGTGGCCAAGAGAAACTTTGTGGGGGGAGGTGACAACACGACTCCTGGGCATTCCAGGAAGGATTCCCTCTGGAGGGAACAACAGGAGCTGAAAGAAAAAGCCTGCAGACTGTGGATGGGGGCAGGGAGGACAAAGCACCCCTGGCTGAGATTCGAAGGTTCATCCCACCTCCCATTCTCCTGGCGGCAGAGCCCTAACTTCTTCCCACCCCAAGAGAAACCTGCTCCTGTCATCACGCTGGGCCCAGTGGGGATAAGAGTGCAGGCGACAGTGATGGGCTGCTGAACACAGAGGAATTTAAGTCTACAGTTCAGGCTCTGTCTGAGGCATCTGAGTGGGGCAGAGGGAGGACAAAGGTGGAGACTTCTAATTCTTTAAGGAAAATGCTATACATTCACTAGTTATCTTCCTCTTCAAGTCATAATCAAGTGACTAGACGCATTCACGGAAGTCAGGCAGCTGTCAGTTGTTAAAAGAGTTGAAAGTGCTTCAAATGGATGAATAAATGTGATACACTTAAGAGAATGTTCCTGCTTTGTCAGATCCTGCCAAATTCCCAAAGCAGGTGTTCAGCTGAGAGCCGGGGCACTGAATGGCCGGGACATTCTGCCTAGAACGGTGCTGGGACATGGTGTCTGAACTGATCACGGGGTCAATTTCTCAGAACAACTTTGAGGACAGAGGTTACTTTGTGGCTGGGAAAAAACATGCTATATTTATTTGTGGAGATGATGAAATAGAGCTGAAAGGCTTTGCAGGCTATGGGCAAAGTCTTGTTTTAAAAGCCTCATAGGCATAATCTTTTCTCCCCCTGCCTATAGCCATCCATGCATGCATCCATGCATGCATCCATGCATTCACTTAGACTTCCTGAGAGTGTACTATGGGGCAGACACTGTGCTGGGCATGGGGAACACATAAAAGGAGCCCCCTTCTCAGAGTTCAGAGCTACTGGGAAATAGAGACACAAAGACAAGGGTTTCAGCAGAGATGTACCCAGTGGCATGGAAGCAAGCAGAAGGTGCAATCCAGGAAGAGACATGGAGCAGGCTACACAAAGGAGGGGGTGGGCGTTTGGGCCAGGCTCTGAAGGATTCGGAGGCAGGGAGTGGAGCTGAGAAGAGAGACTTGCGTGTCTGAGAGAGATCTCTTGGTGCGAAGTGTTGGCAAGCGGCAAGCAAGAAATCACGTCTGGTCACGTTGCCCGCTCAAAACCCATCAGTCGCTCATCTCACTAACAGTAAAAGCAAAAGTCCTCACCGTGACCCAGGAAGACCCTACTGATCTGCCTGGGGCCTCCTGGCCCTCTGGCTCCCTCTGCCCTAGGCACATGGGCCTTGTGGCGGTTCTTCAGGGCCTCTGTGCTCCGGTTGCCTCTGAAGGGAGGCTCCTCCCCCAGGTATCGACCCTGAGCCTCGCTTCCTCAGATGTCATCTTCCTGGGGAGGTCCTCCCTTGCTACCCTCTATCCCCGACCCCGTTTTATTCTTCTCCTTACCCATTACCACCAGCCAGTGCTGAATACATTTTGCTTATTTGTGTTATTGTCTCTCTCCTCTAAGGCATGAAAAGTTCAGGAGGACAGTTTTTGTCTTTTGGTTCACAGCTACACTCCTGGGGCCTAAACAGCACCTGGCATATAGTAGGTATTCAATAAATATTTGTGGAATGACTGAAGGGAAGAGGTATGAAGGACAATGCAAACAAAGGCTTCTGGAGTTTATCTGGAAGACAAGGGGGAGCCATGGACTTGTTAACTAGTAGAGTAGGATAAGCGGGTCTGTGTTTTCCAGGATAATTCTGGTGGTGACAGTGATAGAATGGTGGGGGATGGGAAGGGGGAGAGACCGGAAGCAGGAAATTCTATGAAAGGGGGTCACTGCACCAGAGGATGACAGCCCACCATGGGGCAGTGGGGAAGTCACTTTCCCTTCCCCCTTGACCCCCATCCTCACCACCAGCCGAAGTAACTTTCCTGTGTGTGAAGGTGACAGAAAGCCACTCTCAGGTACGAAAGAGTTCAGAAAAATGTATCTCCACCTACTGCTCTTGAAACAAGAATTACTTGAAAATACACTCTAGCCACCTGAGAAATAACTGCATTGAGAAGTCAGGATGGAAATCACGGTGGAAGGGGACTAGGGGTCTGTCCTGGGTGCTGTCCACAGGCACGAGGACTCAGGGCAGCGGAGAAGCAGGCCCTCGGCACATACTGCCCACGCGGGTCGCACCAACAGACGGCGAGGACACGGACAGGAAGGGCCTTCCTTCCATGGCGACAATGGGTGAAGCTGAATGACTGTTCCTTAGCGGTTGTTCTTCTTCATTAAGGTAATCATCCTATAATTGGAATCCCTCTCTGTAAAAGGGATCCCTCAAGAAGAGTGTACTGTGAGATTCAGAAGTCCAATTAAATGTGATTACAGCTGTGTTAAAGAACAAAAACAAGCAGCATCCACGGCGAGGGGCAGGTCAGGGAACAACTTTCCGTGGCTCCCATCACGCCCACCACTGCAGACCGGCCAGGCCTCCCTGTGGCAGCACCAGGCCCCTCACGGTGGGCTCTGGCCAGGCTTTCCAGCTGCTGGTCCGGGTACCCCTGCCTCACGGCCTTCTCCGCAGACTAAGCCTGCGGCTCCTTGAGCGGGCGCCCTTCCGCATGCCCGTCCTTGTCTGGGACCCTCTTCCTCAACTTGAGGGGGAAAGCCCACGTGCCTTCTTCTCCGTGAAGCTTCCCAGTCGTGGCCCCTTCTCTCTGCCGCCCTCGCAGAATTAGGGTGGCTATCAAAGCCCCCGGCATGTCAGCAGTTGCTCAGAGTGTGTAACTACGTGCAGTAAAGTGGACTTGGTTCCCCTGTCAAACTCCTTTGCCATCCTCACGGGGTTCTGAGTGAAAGGCCCTTCTCAGGACCTGCTGTATGCAGATACCTGAATCGGGGCCCCTCCCCCATTATCAGAATTAAGATTGGGGGCCCACGGCGGGTGAGTTCAAGTACTCCATCCCTCGAAGATGATTTCCTCTAATGACAGAGAAGTAAGAAAAAAGGCTGATTTCTTCCTGGATTTGATGCACACTTTATCCATCTGACTTGCAAGCTCTATGAGTGCAGGGACTGGATTCATTCCTTTGCTCACTGTTCTAGCTCCAGCCACTAAAACAGCGTCTTGCTTGAGGACCGTTCTCATCAATGCTTGCTGAGAGTATGAATGCCTTGTTTATATTTATTTCCCAGGTCGAGCAAAACGCCAGGCGCGGTCACACCTACTGACGCTACGCCGAATGAATGAAAATCCCAGCCTAAGTTGTAAAGTGAGGCCGCTTTCTTTATGCCAAAACCAAACGTGACAAAAGACTCTCCCTCAGAAACACACACCTGCCTTCCTTCTCTGAGGCTGCCGCCCCCCTCTCCCCTTTGTCTTGGTTTCTGCGTGTGACCCTGAGAAACAAAAAACAGCTTTGTCTTCCTGGAAGGAAAGGCTTCACAGAAACGCAAAACGTTAACCTTCCCCCACAGCTGCATTTAACACATCGGGTGGCTGGAAACTTGGGGGACTCAGGAAGAGATTCATTCAAAATTCAGACAATAAAAAAAGAGGTGCCTTCACATCTTCAAAATCCTGAGACCTGCACATTCTCTCCCTTGAGGAGCAATTCAAAATTGCCCGTGCTGTGCTCCAGGCCCCTCTGGGGCGGCCCTTTCTGCCGTGCTAGTTGGCTATTCCCAGAGCAGCTGCCCACTTGGTGCGTGCCGGGGGCAGCAGTCGCCACAGCATCAATAAAACTGCCTTCCGCCTGCATCTCTAACCGCCCAGTGCTGGTGCTTCAGAGACAGGGAATTTGTCAATTTTGCCTCTGTGCCAACCTGGCTCTCCTAGGAGTCCTGAGGCTACGACCAACCCAGAAAGAGATCTTCTTTACTTCTCTGCATTCTCCCAAGATGACCAGAAACAATCATAAAAAGGGAACAAAGGGATTACAAATTAATCGGCCCTCGCCGGCTCCTCTGACTGCAAAGATACGATTACAAACTGAGGATTTGCAAGAGCCCTCAATTCCTCATTAATCTCCACTATCGTTTCTGTCGCTGCTTTTTTATTTTTAAAAGCTCCTTTCTTAGGCAGGGAATGATGGGGAGCTAGGTTCTTTCTGCACTCAACAGTAACTGAAAAATATGTCCTTAACATTTCAGAAAGCAGATCGTCCCTGCGCTATAACCACTAAAGCGTGGAGGTAAAATGGCACGATTATCCTTTATGTCACCATCTGTCTAAATTAATGAATTCAAGCGAGAGTAACCTAAAACCCGTGGTTTCTTTGGAGAGCATGACTCTGATAATCCAGAAAAATTCCAGGGCTTAAGAATCTCCAATGTCTTTACACTATACTTGCTTTTGTAGAGCATATTTTAACTGTTCAGAAACGTGCGGTGAGGGAGTTCCCTGGTGGCCTAGTGGTTAGGATTCTGGGCTTTCAGTACAGTGGGCCGGGTTCAATTCCTGGTCTGGGAATTGAGATCCTGCAAGGCGCACGGCATGGCCAACCCCCCCCACCCCCCGCCAAAAAAAACCCAACCAAACAAAAAACCCCACAAAAAACAAAACCAAGAAACACGCAGTGAGTGGCTTCTAAATTGCGTTTCCCGTGTGCCTCTGTTGTCTCTGGCCATCTGGAGCGGGGCCTGCAGAGAGGGCAGGTCCTGACATCTTCCTGCCAGGTTCACTCCCTGGGTCAGTGTTACAGAGTAATCAGAAAGCAGTGAGGGCTTTTCTCCTCTTTCCCAGAAGTGTCTGCAAACTCCATTTGGGCAGAGGTTCTGCCAGTGACACTTCTGCCCTGGGAGCCAGGGACCCACACTCTTACTGAGAGAGGAGAGAACCCATGAACTGGGGCGGGCTGAAGCATTCACCAGCTACTAATTGCATTAATCCTGGCACACGATTCACGGTGGCTGCTTGTCTACCTACACAGGGGCTCCCACTTCTGCTTTTCTCTGGCTAAATACCTGTCCATGTGCTTCAAACTCATGCTTGGCAGAAAGCTGAGGATGGGGTTTAGAAGGCAAACAGGGTGAAGGTTCCCCAAATGGTGCTGGGAGAGTCCCCAAATGGTGCTGGGAGAGCATCCACCCAGGCCCATTTCTGCTGTGCCCTGCCCTTACCTGGGTACGGAACTCTTCCTTTGGTGACCAGCTCTGTAAGTAAGATTCCAAAAGACCACACGTCAGACTTGATTGTGAACCTCCCGTACAGGGCTGCTTCGGGGGCTGTCCACTTAATGGGGAACTTTGCACCTGCAGGAAGAACACCCGGTTACTTGTCAGGCAGAGAGCATGGCGCTGGGTGTGGGGCTGGGAAGGAAGAGCAAGTGGAAGTGCTTTCCTGGGATCAGGTTCAGAGAGGAGGATGGGAAGGAGGGGAGACAGGACACAGACTAGGACTGAGGAGCTGTGGGGTCTGCTTCTGGCTCTGCGACCTTAAGCAAGTCCCATCAAAGGGCTGGGCTTGAAGGCCGCTTAAAGTTCTGGCCTTTAGAACTTGAATCTACAAACCTATTGAAAGACATAGGTTTGGTATGGAGGTAGGGCTAACTTGTGATTTAGGAAACTATATATTTTTTCTTTTGCTTTCAAATAAAGTTATATTTTAATAAATACACATAGAATTAAATCACACTGCTACTCTCAAGAATCCTTTAGTATGTAAGACCATAGTCTGCTCTTACTGAGGTACATAAAAACCAGATCAAGCCACCACGCTTCTCCCAGGGTGGAGACAATTCACTGCCGCCCAGGTGTTATGCTGAGATGGGCTGTATTTCCCCAACGCCTCCTACATCTACAGCAGAGAAATGACTTTGCCTCTGTCTACTTCCCCTATACACTCTCTTTCTTCCTTCCACCCTTTCCCCTGATAGTGGCCACCTTTAATTCTGGGATAGGTTTTTCTTCTGCACTGTATGATCCCTTGCTTACCTCCCTACCTTTCTCCCACCAGTCAGACTGGGTACTATCTAATGTTTGTTTTTAAACAGTGGTTTTATCTCAATGACTGTCTTATGAGTCTGATTTCTCAAGACCAAGAAGCAAATTTTGTGCCAAAGTGAGTAGAATCTTTTCTTTCAAATGTCTCCGATTAAAGGAATCCTTTCTCTAATCAAAAAGGAAGGGTGGGGTCCACCCTGCTTCTTCTGAAGCGAGATGTATATACGGGGAATTAAAATTGATTCAGCAGCCTGCACTCTCACACATTAGGCTCAACAATGATAAAGCAGTTTCAGATATTTCATTGAACAAACTAAACAGGCAATTTTTATTAGTGATGTAAACAAAATTATATGTTTAAAGCATGTTTTACTTAGGAACTCCTAAAAAAATATCATACGGAGGCTGACAAAATGAGAAATTTTCACAGTATCTTCTATGAAAAGCCATTATGTGTAAAACTGGCAAATGATTAAAACCTTTGAATTAGCAGTGTTTTAATAACCAGAGGTTAGGATAAATTACAGCAATTAGATTTTTGTTTTAAATACAGTACATGATAACATCTTCAGCAAATCTACCCTGGCATTTTCTGGCAATATAATTTTCCTCTCCATCTCTTCTATGCCCGTGAAATGAAATTAAAAAAAAAATCCTACTATTTTATTCCATTGCATCTCACATTAACACTGGAACAGAGAAGTTATTCTATAGTTTTTCTTCCTTTTATGCATCGAGTTACTTTTAATTAGCTATGTTTCTCAAGCATAATTACTTATATCTTTGCTTAAGTGTTGCAAGGTCTGGTATTCTCTGAACAGTCATTTTGTTTTTAAAGTTTCTTTCAAAGCATTCTTCTCACACTTCCTATCCTCCAGCATTCTGTTCATGCAGCTTTGGACTCTGAGCCTCTGGGATTAATGTGACAGATTTTCTTCAGTGTCGAGAGCCAACTTTGCCCTGGACCAAACCTCAGCTGGAATTCTCTTATTTCAGAGAATTAAAGGTATATTAAATTCATTCCTATTTAAACCATCTCTTGAGCCAAATGGCTTGGAAATCTATGTCTGTCTCCGAAGCAAATAGAACATTTTTCTCCACTGTGCAGACACAAATCCTGCAAATAAAATGACAAGCAAAAAACGCCTTTCTTCCCTTCTTGGAATCACTCCACGTTGCTCAAGATGTGAGTGTTGCTGAAAGTAAACTGTTTAAAATTGGGATAAAGTCATTTTGGATTTTCTGAGAGAAGATTTCATAATTTCAGATTAAAAAAAAAGCAATTATCAATATATCAGTCAGTTGTGCTAGTCTGCTTTATTATTTTCTCATTGTATCGTCTACAACAAGAGCTATAATATATAAACCTTCAAAATATAAGTTGAAACAAAGGTTGTAATGGATCTCTGATAGGAAATCATTTGTAGATATGTGCTTTGACTTGCGAGCAGGAGTTTACTTACATAAATTTATTTTGCATTAGTTTTCTTTCTAAGATAAGCAATGTATTTATACCTAATACATTTTGGAGGGGACAAAATGAAGAATGTCTTTGTCTGATTTCTCCTACTTTGTTTTGGGCCCAAAATAGCAGCCACTGTTGACAAAAGAAGGTTCTCTAAAGATAACTCACAGTTTCAAGGAAGACAAAATGTTAAATTAAAGCACTGATAAGCTGTTAGTGATTAAGTGAGGTTTCAACTGAGAAGAACTAATCAATGCTCACTCTTCTACTCATCTCATTACCTCAATTTCCCCTCATTTTCGTTTCTCCCCTCCTGAGGGTACAGATGCAGCTCCACATCAGGGAGAGTTCACCTGGGGCTTGCGCAGGGGTCTCTGCAAATGGCCATGTGGTTGCACACTGCAAATCCCGGTCTCTGAGAACAGCATCCCTAAGGTTGCCAAGGATACCACCCTGCTGGGGGCTGGATGGGCTCTCTCCTTGGGTAAAGTTAGGAAACCTCAGAAGCCTGGAAGGAAGGACCTCCTAGGTGTAAACATTGCCTTTTCCTTCAAAATAAAGTTCTCCTCCCTCAGATTTTTTCATAGATATCACAGTAGGCATAAAGCCAGGATCAAAGTTGTCTGCTAATTGGCATGGATTTGTAGAAAAAAGGGGACAATGTCAGGACACCTACACCACAATGAACTTGGTGTTGTCATGTAACTAGCTCTTCCTGAAATTCTCTCGTTTGGGAACGGGATTAGATGCCAAAACAATTTCCTCTCCTCTGTACTTCACTGGAGGAAGTAACAGCAGCCGATGCAGGTACAATGATCTGTGCCACTGATGCCACAGGCTATGAAGGACCTGGAAACTCTTAGTGTGCTCGTCCAATGTTTAGGTGAACTAAAAAATACGGACATTATCATCACTCTAGTTTTTATTTCTTACTGAATTAAACAGTTTAGGATTCTGTTAAGCCAACAGACAAAGGCCACACATAATCTATATGTATTTATGTATGGACTTGAAAGCATCTTTTCCACCGATGTTTTCCAGGCAGTGTCTACAGATTTTACCAACTTCCCAAGGTTAACTCATTGCTGAAAGCCTGACTTGGTGCTGTCATTGGGGCCCAGGTCCTGGGACCACGCTACAGGTAGAATATCTTTGTACTTTGGTCATTTACCTCCCAGAATAGCAAGAGGACCAGCTAGCCTCAGGCTAAATCATTTTCTGTGATTTAAATAGCAGTGTTTTAAATAATCATTTCTTACAGATACCTCACGCCTGCTTCTCTAAAGTCTCCGGAGATGTGAAACAAGTGGGCATCAGCGTTGTGACCAACAGGGAGATTCTACTCTTGTGGCTTCAACGACTATCCTGACTCCAGTGATGCCTGCATTTGTATCATCTGATAGGACCTCCCCTCCTGAGTTCCTGACCCGTAAAACCAATTCCCTCCTCAGAGCCTCCACTGGGACCTCATAGGGCCTCTCAAACACAATATCCACAATGTATCCTCCCCACGATTCTGCTGCTTTTTCAGTGTTTGCTGCCTTGGAAGCTGCCTAAGTGAGGACACCAGAATGCTGAGAATCTTCCTTCTGGATGCCGTGTCTACTGGTTCTCCACTGTGCACTCAGGTAAGCAGCACGGAGCCTACCTAGACGAGCTCGACAGATCTTCATGGAGTCATCTTCGGCCTCTGCTGCTTTAGCGTCGTCCACATTGAGTCTACTTCACACCCTTGAAGGTGTCTGTCCCTCTCCATCCTCACTACCTGCACTCCAGTCCTCACTTGCTCCCTGCCACCTGCCTCCTTCCTGCACTGCCTTCCACTTGGGCCCACATGCACACTCTGGTCCCTCCTTCCCACTCCCCAGCCTCCTCCTGTTATCCGGAGCCTCACCTCCTCTGTTGCCTCACTGGCCCCATGACCTCCTCTGACCGTCCTTCCTGCTGCAGGGCCTCCAGGCAGGCTGTTGGCTTTGCCGCAAGTCCCACCCTACTCCTGCCCCATGGTTGACTCCTGCTCTCCTTTGTTCCCGGCCTAAGTGCTTCTGGCACGGGAACCCTGGCCCGGGCACTAAGACTGGGGCAGTTTCCCTAGCTCTGCACTGCCAGAGTGTCTGGTTCTTTGCGGCTGTTACCATTTAAGTGCAGTAAGCGTGTGAGCTGTCAGAAGTGCGTTTTTCTCCATAGATACTGTCCTCGGGGGCCGGTGCGTGTCTTTCTGGATGGCCACCATGTCTCCAGTATTGAGCCCAGTGCCTCATGCACAAAAGGCACTAGGTAAGGGGGTGCTGAATGAATGAGTGACTGGACACTGGTAGGCCACCGGGCCTTCCCTTCCAGGCTGAACAACCTCGGTTCCTTATGGGGCTTATTATCAGTTCCCTGCTCTCTGGCGAGTCCTCGCCTTGTCCTCAGTGACCAGTGTCGCTGTCTATAACCATCTGGATGCGCTTTTACGTGTTTGACAACTGTCAACTACAGTAGAAAAGCATCTGTCACACACTAATGAAACTTAAAAACACCTGGAAAAACCCTGATTTTAGTGCCAGATGAAGGGTGTTCAGAACCCCTTTGGGTCTGAGTGAGCCTGTCTGAGGTGGTGGGAATCCTGGACTTGGCTCTCTGAGGGGCCTGGGGCTGAAGCTGGGGGGTAAGAGCCGCAGAAAGACAAGGTGGCCAGAGGCCTTGGAGCATTCACAGCCAAACAAAGTGGAAAATCCTTTTTTTTTTTTTAACAGACTGGGATGGAAGCAGGTGACTGGATAGCAATCATTCCACCTCACTGGTCTTCTTTAGAGTAAGGTTAACAACCATCCATGTTTTAAGTAAGAGAAAGGAGAGAGCTGTGGATTTATTCAGTTATCAAAGTTTGTCCACAAGACAACAAAAGATCCCACCCCTGCTGGACTGGTTTTGTTCTCTCTCTTCCTACCGTAAGTATTTCTGGAGTTTCCTATGTGCCTGGTGTGGTCCTTAGTGCTGGGGCTACCATAGTGAATGCAACCTCCTGCTCTCAGGGGGCCTGCAGGCTAGCTTGGGAAGGAGATAAAATAAACGAATGGCCATTATATATGTCAGACAGCGACAAGTGCTATAAAGAAGAATAAAATGGGCTACAAGCACAGATTTTGTGGGTTCTTCAAGTCACACTAAGGACTCCGGATCCCACCTGGGTGTGCTGGGGAGCCACTGCGGCCTGTGAGCATCCTCTACCTCACCCTCTCCTTGTCTTTAAAACATGGAAATAACGCGTTATTACCTAGAGAATGATCTGTGATGAGCCAGAACGTGAAAAGCATTTTGACTTTTCAAAACTCTTGAAAAGCATCATGACATTTCAGGGCCTGTGGGTGTCTATTAGCAATTAGGTAGATCAGCGGTCCCCAACATTTTTGGCACCAGGGACCAGTTTCGTGGAAGACAATTTTTCCACGGACTGGGGTGGGGGAGGGGGGATGGTTCAGGCAGCAACGCCAGCGATGGGGGAGCGGCAGATGAAGCTTCGCTCGCTTGCCCGCTGCTCACCTCCTGCTGTGCGGTCCGGGTTCCTAACAGGACGCAGACTGATACCGGTCTGGGGGTTGGGGGCCCCTGGGGTAGATGATGTGCCTATTGTCACTTCTGCCATCATGTTTATTTAACTTGTGGCTCTAGTCACATCTGTGCTGTTTAGCAGACTTTTCACATTTGGGTAGTGCAAATCATCTCAGAAACAAAGGAGTGAAACTTACTTAGCATACTCCAACACTCTGTAAAGCTCAAACATTTCTACGAGAAATGAATGATCTTTTCTGAGTTTATTCTTCCCTGACGCTTTTCCTTTCTTTCTAGGCATTTCTCTTGTCTCTGCTGTAGGCTTTTCCTCAGTCTCCCTCTCACTAATTCCAAGTGTGTTAGAGGCCTAAGTGCTGTAGACCCTTCTCTCTGCTGATTCCCTGGGGGAACATGCCCGCTCTCATGACTAACCCTGCCCGGCATCTCTGTGTGAACTGGGCGGGAAACACTGGACAGACTCTGTCTTTCATCTGAAGTCTTGGTTCTCAATTTGCAAACGTCTAAGGGACAAAGCCTCTAGGATGTCCTGCCTTTATCTCAAAGGTGGCAACTACAAATCTAAATTTATTTTTCATTAAATCATTTTACTATGAATAAGACAGTTTGTTATAAAAGAAATTCTTGTAGGTGGAAAATTTGACTACATGACTGACAAAGTTGATTCTCACTTTAATATTCTAGGATGCAAATGGAGTTCCTTTCTACTATCCCTGTTCTGGGGGTCAGATTCCTACTCTACCAGGCTTCAAGGTGAAAAACCTGAAAGCTGGTTGGGACTTCTCCCTCTCCTAAAACCCAATATCCAATCCATCAACAAGGCCTCTTGTTTCCCTCTCTGACGAGTCTCTCAAACTTTCCCTTTCCTGTTTAAGTTCTCTGCCAAAACCTGATTTGGGACCTCATCCCTCTGGTCCTCCAGCCATGGTGCCCTGCCTTCAGCTCATTGTCTTTCCAATTAATCCTTTTAAACCTCAGCTTCCTAATGTCCACACCTGCCTCCCTGGCAACCATACAGTGCGCTCCCTACTGCCTTAAGCCAGAATCCCCCACCCAGTTTTCTAGGACCCACATATCTATTCAACTTTGGTTCTTGCTGCCCCAAACACACAGTTACTCTAGCCTAGTTTGCTTTCCCGTAACCTGTACCCTGCACTCCGCATAACTGTGAACTTGCCTCTTCTACATTAACATACCCTAAATGTCATCTCTCCCTCCGCCTGCTTAGCTAAAGCCTGCTCAGCTCAAGTCCCACCTGCCTCATCAAGTCACCTGTGACTACTCCAGCCTTCATCGTTCTCACCAGTGCTCTTGGGAATCAGTGCTATAAACAACAGTTTAATGCTTGACAATAGTAGCTCCCACAATAGCTAAACATATATTGAGTGCTTGCTAAGTGTCAGGCGTCACGCTAAGTGCTTTACACATACGAGGCAGATACTAATAACGGTCCTGTTCTACAGATGAGAAAACTGAACAGAGGTAAAACGATATGCCAGAGGATGCATGTAAATGGTGGAACTGGAATTTGAGCCAAGGGAGTCTGGCTCCAGACCCCAAACACTCAACCACTACTGCCACGCCCGTGTTTCCAACACGTCTCTCTACTAGTCATTTCGTCTTTCCTTAAATAGAATGTAAATCCTTTGAGGTTGGAGACCATGTTTTATGCTGATCTTCTCCACAGTACCTTGCCTAAGGCTGGTTAAACAGCAACTGCTCAATAAATGTTTTAATTGGCTAAAGGGTCAACCCAGCAATTTATTCAACACTGATGGCCACAGAGATTCTCTTCCTTTACACAGATTTAATCAAACGGAACAAAGAAGAGAGTGACACAATGCAGCTGTGGAACAAATAATTATTTTCACCCTTACAGTTACAGGAAGAAAATCCTTCTGACCACACTCCAGGACAGTCTAACTGAAGGCTTGGTTTCTAAGTGAAAACAGGGTGACCAGCTAAATTCATTAGGTCAGCACGGCTCATCCCAACCCCCAGGTCCCAATCAAGTTAATGAAGGTCCTTTATCCCCAGGGGCCAGGCAATCTGCTTTCTTCTGCCTTAAACAGAAACAGTTCTCACTTGATTCAGTTACTTGCAGTACTTTATGCATCTTGGTGCATTAAGGCGATGGCAGCAGCATTTCAAATGCTTGAATGAAGGCTGCAGAGCCTTTCACTCTCAGGTCCGCCTCCTGGACTAAGCGTGTGGAAGTCAGCCAGGAAACGGGGAGCGAATATTCTTTGTGACAATGCAAAGACGTCAAATTGTGGGCTGGGCTGGCGTGGCCATTTGTGGAAGGCCAGGGCAGTCATCTAGGAGAGGGGCTCCAGCGGCAGGCAGACCTGGGTACACACACTGGCTTTGTTGGGTGACCATTTAAAAGCCCCCTCAGTCTCAGTCTCCTTGTCTGTAAACTGGGGATGACGATAACCTCATGAGGTTGTGATGAGAATTATAAATAATTTAAAGGGCTCGGCACAGTACCTGGAGCCTCATTATACCTAAATAAATGCCACCTATTATTTTATTTGGATCTTAATGCAAAGGCACTGAGTTGCACCAGGCCAGCCAAAGCTCTCCAAACTTCAAGGGAGGGAAGGAGGATGAGGAAAACCCAATACACTCAGCAGCCAATCACTGAGAACTTACTCAGCATCCAGTGAGTCCCCAGCACAGTGGGAGTCACCTCCTGCCCTAGGACATTCCAGGCAGCTGTGGGACAGAGCTCACAGGCAAACCCAACAGAAAGCTTAAATTGTGGTGCTGGCTTTAGGAACAAGAGGACTCACGAGAGAGGGGAAAGAGGAAGTACCCAGGGACTGGGGGCTTGGGTAGAGGCGGCCACATGAGAACGCTGCAATGTGACCCTCAGTTCTTCCTGGGGCTCCAGGAAAGGGCCAGGAGAGGCCTGGGGTGGGGGTGGGGGCGCGGGTGGTGGGTAGCTCACATCACTGGCTCTTCCTGGATTCCTGGACTGTCAAGCCTTTCTCTCTCTCTCTCTCTCTCTCTTTTTTTTTTTCCATGGTGACCAGGCCAATTCCACAGCCTTGAAAATATCCCCTATGGCTAAAACCTGGGCCAAGGTGAAGAAGGCAAAGCCAGCAGAGCATAAAAGCTGCCAAGTCCTCCCTACAGAGAATGCAAGTGGTGCCCTCATAGCATCTGCAAGGAGGAAAGGCATTAATATCAACAACAGACACTGTTTTTCTGAACCAAAGATCCATCCAGAACGCTCTTTAGTTATGAAGCCTCAAAGTCTGCAAATTATTACGTCCAGGGTTAAATAATGTGAAGTACTTCAACTTTAAAGTTATCCTGGAGAATAAAAGAAACCATGAACTATGCCAATAACAGGAAGCTGATTATATTGGTGGGGGGTGGGGGGAAAGGAGGGGTGACAAGGCAGGACTAGGGCAGGATATCCTGTGAAGGAGGTAAAGCTGATCTGACCTGGAACTTTGTGGTTATTCAAACAAAACAATGATTTCAAACCCAATAAAACTTGGCAAAGCAAAACTCAGAATTTTCACACTAGGCCAAAGGAATGACTTTGGAATTTCCCAAACATGTCTGGAGTAATACAACTGTGTGTTTTCCAGTTATTCCTGGTGACACATTCTGTTGCAATTTCTACTTTAGGTTCATAAGGTTTTAGCACCACGTTTAAAAAAAAATAAACGAAAAGTAAATGGTACAATGGAGATGATATTCCATCTGAAATGCATAACGGCGAGCGGGCAGTCTGAGAAGGAAGGAGGTGGGGAGTAGGGAGGAGTGCTGTCCCCCCTGGGGATGTGGGTGGAGGAGGACCACGTTCGGCTAAGGAAGACAAGAACCCAGGACCAGAGGCAGGGCCTGAACACGCTGCAAACACGAGGGTTGACTAGCCAGGCATGGATCCCAAGTCTAGTGTGGCTGAATTCGCGGAAGGAATATTCAGGCTGAGAGGGATAAGCCAAGTCCCAAGGGGAGCCCCAAATCGAGGACCAGACAAGAAGGAGTAGATGGTCCATCAGCGGGTATTAAAAGCCTAATCAGGACAACTAGAGGACAGAGGGGAGCAAACCCAGCACCCGGGAGAATGGGGGATGAGGCTGGAGGCAAGGCACTGGTCCTGGAGTCTTGCAGTTAAGGAAGGACAGGCAGGCAGGTAAACTGTGGAGGGGCAGAAGTGCCTTACATGGAGGAGAACAGAAAGCAGGCTGTGACATTTCTTCTACAAATCTATGGGGGAGCCAGAAGGTGAGGGGAGGAGCTCGGGCTGCTTGCCTTTCCCCATCACCCTCCTCCCCAATGGTGACCAATGACAACCCAGGATAACTCTCACTTGCAACACAAAAGTAAAGAATGAAATTAACTAGCATCTCCTGAAATCATGGGTGTTTGGTCCCTGTGCTTTCAGGAAGGAGATCTAAGACTCATCAGGAAGACTTTGCCTGGGACTTCCCTGGCGGTCCAGTGGTTAAGACTCTGTGCTTCCACTGCAGGGGGCACGGGTTCGATCCCTGGTTGGGGAACTAAGGTCCCGCATGCTGCGCAGTATGGCCAAAAAGAAAAAAGTAAAAAAAAAAGACTTTGTCTGAAGTGCCAACTGTGTGTGTGTGTGTGTGGGGGGGTACTTGTGGAAGTTGCTATCTTGGGTGGAACTGAGGAAAGGAGGAGCCCTGCTTGCTGTTCTAAAACACCAAAGTGCTGAATAATTCCAATTATCCTTCAGCAAAAGCAGAACAAAAACTCTGATTCATAGCCTGAGTACGATGGACACCACACTTGTGATCTTTTATCCAGAACAAAAGGTAAGAAAGCTGCATGTAGGGCTCTGGAACCATCTGTATGCTGCTGTTCAGGGTGGTGAGAATTCAGAGCTAAGTAAAAAACGGATGTCTGGGGTTTAGCTCAACACAGAAATCACCTCAAGAATCCAGTCACCCCCAGTAGGGGCACTGGGCCTGGGTCAGTCTGACATCATGTCACAAAGTCTGCTAGGCAGCAAGGAAAAGCACTGGGGTTGGAGATACTGCTTGGGAACAGCTGGTGGTCATACTGAGGGTCTGGTTGGGAGTCAGGAAGGAATGGAAGGAAGAGACGATGTACAGAAGACAATAACCACTTTGGGTTGCTTTTCCACACCACTCCCCCGGCCCCCCCGCCCGTGCCTCTCCCGTGGGGAGACCAGCCCCATGCTGCTGTGCACTCTCCTTCAAAACATGGGGCAGTTTTCACTCGCACTGTCTGTCCCTGATTATCAGGATGATGCAAATGCAGGAGTTCCTTCTGCCAGCAAGGCAAGACAAGGAAGCCAAGTGACATTTTTGATGTTTGCTGGCAGTATGTAGCTCCTATTTACACACTTTAAAATCACAGAGGGTGACCATCTGCTTCCTTCTTGATGATTACTAAGAAACATGGGTGCACAGACCAAGGACTTGCTCTGACCGTTCAGAAACAACTGCCCAATTGCTTTGCTCAAGGCAGCACAAAGGAGAGACCCACACGGAATACAAAACGTGACCGCCCAGTTCAGAGAAAGGGGAAAGGTATTCAGACAAGCGGGCTCTCAGTGACCAGGGCTTACAGCAGGCCCATCTGTCCCCCACCCCCCCGGCCCCCAGGAGCAGAGTCAGGGGGCAGCCGGACTGTGCGGATGGAGGGAATGAGTCCATCTCCTCCGTGCAAACAGTTTTAATTTGAAAAGAAAGAGTGGGGGAGGAAGGAGTGAATTTTCTTTTCCTTTTAGTCTTTGGCTTCCACACGTCCTTTCTCCGAGGATAACACGGTCTGCACCACCCACGTGCCTCTCCTTAGCAGTGTGACCCGCTCCCCCCTGCGCTTAACCTGGCCCCTGGGCTCCGCTGTGACCGCGCATGTAAACAAAGCATCCCTCTCGGAAAAGCCGGTGGAAGACCGGGTGCGCGGTGGAATACAAATGAAGGCCCTCTCTGCCCGTGACGGCAGTGCACCAAACTCGGGATCTGGGAGGCTTGATTGGAACCAGGCTCGGCTCAGGCATGCAGCCCTCAGCTCAGCAGGAAGGAGGGCTGGGACCTGGCCGAGGGCAGGACGTTCTGCGGGGGAGCCCCGGGCTCTCAGCAGACACCCCCGTGACCAGCAGCCCTGACCGTGGCACGGGCGGCGGCGTGGTCAGTTCAAACAGAAGAGCTTCCTGCTCAGCGCTTAAAACAATGGCTGCACTGGAAAGGGGTCTGCTTTTCGTCAAAGGATGATTTGCTTCTCTAGCATGGGAAGAATTAGATTAAATTCAATAATTAAAAGGGTTTCTTCCCCTCCTCCCCTGACATTTGCTGTTCAGGTCACAGCACAGTGTGTGGGAACTGCAGTGCTGTTGTTGACAGAGAACAAGAAACGCATGTGCCGACGGGGGCAGAGGGAGGGCATCTCATGGCGAGATCAGCCTTGATCTGCCACCGGATTACAGGGGCCTCAGAAGGGGCTGATTAATAATTCTGCAGGAGCCCTTGAGCTGGAAAGTTGGCGTTCTGAGTCGGATAATCCCCAGTCACTGCAATACAAAGGAAGGACAGGAATTGAATTCACAGTTCTGAATTGTGAAATTCAAAATTTGAAAGGAACAGGGATCCGCTTCTTCCTGACTGTGTTTCTCAACCTAGCTGCCTGCTTGTTTGTGTTAAATGGCTACTGTGCTTTTTGAATCCAAAATCTGATTATATTTAATTAGTACAGGCATCTGGGATTTCTAATACACAAAGAGTTATTAAAGTAACAAATCTTTCTAAAATATGTTCTCCATGAAAGAATGTGTTAATTTATGCAGTAACAATATTTTAACATGAAATAATTAACATGAAAACCGCAACAATTATGAATTCTTTGCAGTCAAATTTATACGTGAATTTTCCTCCAGATAATAATCTATTCAATTTAAACCCTCAATACTGGGAGCATTTGAACAGATATGTTTTTCTTTTATTTAATACACAAACCTTAACCTACAGCAAGTTTTATACAAAGTCCTAAATGCCCCTGTTTTTACATACATTCCAAAGATCCAAAGATTAAATCGCCTTGACGTTAGCTTTCTCAACAATGATCCTGTCGTTAACTTAGACCTTAAAACAAACAAACAAAAAACCCCAAATACAGAGCAACTCTAACTTCCTGCCTTTGTGATGATTCAAATCAGGAGAGGAAAGGGTTAAATGGGCAGGTCCTTCATGTGGGAGACCCTATGGAGGGGGTCAGGAAAGGCCAAGAGGGGTGTGTGTGTGTAGACAGAGACAGAGGAGGGAAAGAAGGAAGGAAGGAAGCAGGGAGAGAGGTAGTGCGCATGCAGTACCGTCACTCCACTGGATCAACAGTAGTGATGTTACTATTGGTACCTCTACGAACTAAAATTACCCAACTATCAGCTCAGCATCTGGTTCGTGCTACGTGTTTTATGCATGTGCTCGGGGAAGTGTACAGCAATCCTCTGATGAAGATAACTATTATTATCCCTGTCTTCAGAGCAGGAGATAAAGGCTTAGAGAGGCTAAGTAACTCGTCCAAAGCCTCACAGCTAATTAGCAGTGATGCTAACGTTCACATCAAGATAGTTTGATTTCATGGGTCATGCTCTTAACCAGTCCAGTCCCTGCCATCTCTGGAGAGGGGGTGGTACGTGTGCGCGTGCATGTGTGTGCGCGCGTGCAGACGCATGCACGACCATCAGTGACGCTGCTGAGAATGCCCATCCGGTGTTTAGAGTTGACAAGGTTAAAAACAACAGTGGCAAGGAGGCAGGGATGGTTCTCAACAGAGAAGGCAAATCTGCTGGAGAAGATGGTGAGCAGACCACCGGCTCCCAGCTGTGAGGTCAGAGGGGCCCTTGGGCATGTAGGTAATACGAAATGGTGACTGCCCAGATAAATAGCATTGGCTGTAAAATAATGAAATAATATACTTTTTCTCTTACAAGATTGATTTTTCTTTACTGATTACTGATAGGTTTTTCCTTAAAAATCTTTTTTAGGTAAGAAAATAAAGACCCCTTTCAAGGAAAATTTACATCAAACACAAAAACTTCAGGTTATAAGAATGGTTTTTATATGTCACAACCCTCCAACAACTTTTATAGAGAGCCCATTTAATTCTCACACTCATTATGTGAGGCTATTATTTTTATTACCTCCATTTTACAGATGCTAAAACATGAGGCTGAAAAAGGTTAAGTGATTTGCCTGGGGACACACCAACCTTGTAAGTGGGAGCTAGTTCAGACTCGGGCTTCCTGACTGCCAACCACAGCTTCCTCAGGAGGCTGCCTTAGCAGCCTACAGGGAAGTACACCGCCAGGAAACAACACAGTGACTGTGTACTCTACCTTTAAAGATACGGCCACAAAACCTGCTGGGTGGCATAGGCCTGTCCTAAGACCAACAATGCCACTGCAGGGAACATACCCAGGAGATAGGAGGACATGACCGCCACCACGGCAGCTAAATTCATAAAGACCCTCAGTTAGAAATACCAGTAGAATGGATACACGATCTATTTGTACGATGGACTACTGCTCAGGAATGAAAAGGAAAGAACTGCTGTTACGTGCAGCAACGTGGATAAACCTCACCGACCTGATGAGAAAGAAGCTAGACACCAAAGGGTAATACTGTATGATTTGTTTATATGAAGTTCAGTTACAGGAAAAAGGAATCTCTGGTGATAGAGGTGAAACAGTGGCTACCACGTGGAGTGGTGACTGGCTGAAGGGGATGAGGAGGTCCTTAGGGGGCTGGCAGTGTCTGTATCTTCATCTGTGGGTGGTTGCAGGGGCATATACGTATGTAAAAGTTCACTGAGTTGTACACTTCAGACTTATTCATTTTATTGTATGTATATTATGGCTCAATAAAAAAAAATAAATGTCCACGAAAGCAAGCCATTCTGATACATAAGCCAGGTCTATCTGAGCTTGTTATGTTTAAATCAACATTAGTCAGCACGGAGCCTCCTGAAAACTCATGAAGAAAGTGTCAAGAATTCTCCCATGGTCTGTGTGAGCTCTGGAGGAACTGATGGCTGGAGGGGTTGTGATCAGACCTCAGGGGAGGGTGCAGGCGGCTTGGGGGTGAGAGGCCACGGTCAGCTGAAGGGTGGTGCCGTGGTGGGGAGGGCTGGGAGGTGAGGCCCCATGGCAGTGGCAGCAGGGGAAGGCACCCCGACTGACCTCTCTGGGCTTGGGCACCAAGCTGGGACATACTGCTCCAACCACCTCAAGCTCTACAAATCCCAAGCCAAATTCACCCTCGTTCTTTGAAAATAAGACCTTCTTCCCAACCCACTCATTCCTGTTGTTGGCAACTTTATCCTCGTGATTACGCACATGTCACCACCAGGGAATTACCTTTGATCCCTCTCTCCCTTTCCAGAATGGTGTTTGAGCCTTTCCATGTGTCTACAGCCCATTTTCGCATCTGTTTATCCCCCAAGAACTTAGTCTTGTCCAGGATATGACAACAAAAGTCCTTTTCGTTTACCAGTCGCTACGTGCTGGGCACTGCGCCAAACAATTTACATGTGCTGTTTCACTTAATCTTTGCAAAAGTTAAAGCACAAAGCAGGTAGAGTATATTTGCACTTTACAGATAAGCAAGCTGAGGTGTGGAAACGTTAAGTAACTTGCCCAAGGCCCCAGAGCTGGTGGATGGTAGGGCTGGGTTTCAAATCTGGTTCTACTCCAGGCTTGCTGCCTGCCCCCGTGCAGTCTTTGGCTTCTTTCTATCAGCAGCTCCTAGCAAAGCCCTTTCACTTTGAAAGGCGCTCAAATAATTAATTTTGTCATTGCTCAGAGATCCTGATTGGACAGAATGTAACAAGAGTTTGTGACTAAAGAAGATCTAGCTGCTGTCACTGGGGGACATGCAGAGGGAACAGAGAATGAACGATACCAAATGACTTCCAGCGACCTCCAGAATGCTGTCGGCCAAGGGCCACCCCCCAGGCTTTGGGTCTGGTCTTGACCTTCTCCCCGACACGGGGCTGCTGCTTACAGCCCAGTGGGGCAGGGAGGAGGCGCAGTTAAACCCAGGTCCCAATTCCAGCTCTGCTGGTGCCCAGGGAAATGCCAGCTCAGCCACTCAGGGGGGCGACAGACATTTCCATGTGCCTCACATGGGAACCTCACAACTGTGCTGAGAAACAATGGTCACCCACAGTCCTAAAATACCTGTGATTGGCACACGCTTCTGAACACTGCCCACACTTCCATAATCAAGATGCGGCCCGGCTGTGGCCTGTGGGGAACATAAAACCTGATGTGCACATATCTTCGGGCACGTGGAGCAGCTGTCTGGGGGAACTGACTAATCCCCTGCAGAAACTTCAGCATGAAGCACGCGTGCCATCTGCAGAGCACACTGGCAGCTACACATCAGGCCCTTCCTGCCTCGTAAAGGGCCCGGGCAGGGCAGACCCTCGGGAGGCATTTTGTAAACAGCTGGGCTGTCTCAGAGCCGGCAAATGAAGGTCTTCCAACTCCCTCACACATGCACTTTAGAAGGTGCCCCTTAAAAACCTTTTCCATAAAATAAAGGGGAAAAGGCGCTTATGACTAACCTTCTCAAATTTTATTTTCTGTTCTTTGAATCACTGTCTTGATGAGAGACAGTCAGCATAGCTTAAGAGGGCAGATGCGATAGGGCCAGCCATACCTGGATTCAAATCCTGCCTCTGCCCTTTTACTAGCTGTGTGACTTTGTACACGTTACTTAACCCCTCTGAGCCTGTTTCTATCTTTCCCGCTCGGGCCTGGCACTGGGTAGGTATCCTATAAACGCCCCTGCTCCTTCTTTTTCCTCCATTGCAGCATTTCTTTTATTCTCCTTGAAAATCGCGGGGCTCCAGTCTTTGTTTTTTTCCCCCCTGGTTCAGTTCTCCAGTTCATTTACTTCTTACTTATCTCCTTCCAGTGTTTGGCATGGATGGGAAGATACTTGTAAAAGGGAAGAGAGAAGAAAAAAGAATTTTAAGAGGGAAGGGTGGAGGATTCTATTTGGAAATTAAGGGTGTGAAGCTGACCCTTTGAAGGGCGTCAGGACAGCATCTGGGAAGGTGATGGTGGGGGTGAGGAAGCCACCAGAAAGGCAGTCAGGACAGCTCTCCAGGGAGGACGGCAGGATGGCCAGGGCTGAGGGTGGCCCTGCGGGCCCTGCCTCACAGCAGCAGCACACTGTGGGGGCACAGCCTCGAGGGGCTCCCGACATGCCTGCCCCCGGACTCCAATCACCCAGGGCCACAGCCTGGGGCATCTCACCCCGTGAACTAAATACCCAGCCCTGTCAGCAGCATCCCTGCCAGAATGCTCGGGCTCTGGCCCTGCAACCTTCTCAGTTATTGATGGTTCAAGGCTGTTAACAAATTCTAGAGAGTCCAGAGCCCAGGACAAGGGGAGAAACAAATCCTGAACTGCTCCCTCCAGCCCCAGAATTCCACTCACACACGGAACGATGCTGACACGACCCACTCCATTCCCACCCCTTCCTAAATCAAAGATTCATGTCTCGCAACCTTCACCTGCTCTCCTCTCCTTCCGGGTCCGTGAGCTGGGATCTCACAGGTTTGCCTCAGGGTAAACTCTCTCATTTAGGCCCAGGTCTCAGACCTGGGGGCACTTCAGACCCTCGTAGCTCATCTTGACTCAAGATCACATCCACATCCCTCTTTGGACTGTGGAGCCAATCAAAGCTGCCTGTGAGCCTTTGATTAGTGATATGGTACACCATCTGGCCATGTGTGTGTGTGTGTGTGTGTGTTGCTTGTTGTGTGGGCAGTTGGCTCCAGGATAAGAACTGCCACGTGCTGGGGAAATTCAAATAGCCGAGCTGTCTGACCGACCTGTAATTTAGCCTTTGGGCAGCATCTGTGCGAGGCAAGGTCTTAGTTTAGCGTTTTTCCTCATCACTTGAGACTGCTGAGAAGGATAAAAGGAGGGAAGAATTGGCATGAAATGAAAGAATTAAAAAAGAAGGAAAGAAAGAAGAAGAATGACAGAGGTGGCCATGATAACCTCTAGTAGAAAGCACTGCCCTGTAATCCACTCCGGTCACTGCTCAGCCTTGCTCGGAATGACTAGGCTTTGGTTAAAAACAGTAACAATGAAGGTGACCTCTTTCCTTCAGACACGAGCATTATCTTTTCCATGAGGAACGTACAATGACTGCAAACTGCACATTTAGGTCCACACATTTATCCTTTGACCACTACGTGAGGTTCCAGGAAGAAAGGAAATAACGCCGGGAATTCCCTCCCCGGTATCTAGCGCTCTAGAAGCATCTGAAAAGCTGTCCCACTGGAGTGGCTGCTGGTTTGAGATGTATTTTATGTAGAGGTTAATTCCTATAAATCTTTGGAGGGGGCAGGATGGAGGGGATGATTAAAGGAGGTGGAGCTTCTCCAGGGACTGAGTTATTATTCTCTTCTGTCGGCCCTCTACATCCCCTTTCTACTCATCTTCTCCCTGCTCTGGACACATCAGGACTCATCAATGGGCTCCTTTGACCGCTGGCTCTAGTGGGGTTTGGCAGAAGATCTGGAGGAGGGCTGAAGAGTGAGCTCGGCCACGCACCCCCCAGATACGCCCCAGCTGCCCGTCTCCATCCGAGGGGGCCTCTCTGCACAGCTGCTCGTTCTTAGTTCTGGTGCTGTTACCAGCTCTGGGATGCCACGTCATGCCCTGTCGGTTTTCCTAAACCCTGCCCGGGCCATTGTAAATAACTCCTTTGCTAAATTCTCCAATGAGCGTGCCTTCTGTTTTTGGCTGAGACTTCGATGGAGTGATGAGCTACTACTCGACTGCTCTCTTGGCCTTCCACAGCCCTCTCCTCCCAAGGCAAAGTGTCCCGAGCCTGGGTGCAGGGAGGAGGGCGGCACGAGCCAGGAAGACATCAGCAGACGCTCACGCACCAAAAAGCAACATCTCGTTCACGCACTGAACCCACAACAGTCTCCCACCTGCAGAGCTGTCAGATTCCCGCCAGATCAAGAAGGAAGAACCTAGCCAAAGAATGACAGTCCAAATATCTTCCAGAGGAAGGAAGGGAAGGAGGGAGGAAGGGCTGAGTGGGATGTGACCAGGAGCCTTCCTCATTCAAGTGCCCACCTTGTCTTGCTGTGTACTCATTGTCTTCGATCAACCTGGCCAATCCGAAGTCGGCGATCTTGCAAATTAGTCCATTCCCCACGAGGATGTTTGCTGACCGTAGGTCTCTGTGGATATAATTCATGCGCTCAATATACGCCATTCCCGCAGCAACCTGTGGAAACCGAGGAACACACGTTACGTGTGGCTCCATGTACTCCCACGTCAGTAAATCTAAGGCAGGAATTGAGGTACCACAGGGCCTACCTGTGCTGCCATGTCCACAAGGTTTGGTAACTTCAGAGCTCTTCCTTCTCCATCTTTTAAGAAATCGAGTAAACTTCCTATGAGCAAAACATAAAACCATTTCGATTTCCTTTGAAAGATAAAAATTCCTGATGAAGGGCTGTATTTGGTTTTCTTATTAGAAGTAACGAGGTAATTAAATGAAATAGTTGCTATCGATTAAAAAAAAAAGGTTTACACAAAAAAAACAGGGCAGAAGAAAATCTATGCATTGGAAGGCGGCAGTTTTACCTTTTAAAAATAAACTATCGGGCTTCCCTGGTGGCGCAGTGGTTGAGAGTCCGCCTGCCGATGCAGGGGACACGGGTTCGTGCCCCGGTCTGGGAGGATCCCACATGCCGCGGAGCGGCTGGGCCCGTGAGCCATGGCCGCTGAGCCTGCGCGTCCGGAGCCTGTGCTCCGCAACGGGAGAGGCCACAACAGCGAGAGGCCCGCGTACCGCAAAAAAAAAAAAAAAAACAGCAACAAAAAACAACTATGGTGGGACTTCCCTGGTGGTCCAGTGGGTAAGACTCTGAGCTCCGCATGCCACAACTAAGAAGTCCTACAGATCCTGCATGCCACAACCAAAAACCTGCCGCAACGAAGATCCCGCGTGCTGCAACTAAGACCTGGTGCAGCCAAAATAAATAAAAATTTTAAATAAATAAATAAAAACTTGATACATTTAAAGAAAAAACTACGGTGACTCCATTTCTAGGGACACCAGAAATGGGATTAAAACTAGAAAAAACAGGACTCAATTCCCTTTATGTCACAGGAAGAACATATTGAAAGGCTGCACCACTTCAATCTCATTCCCAATCAGCACCCCCAACAAGAGTGAAGTGGGGAAAAGAGAGCCCAGCCGAGTGGTTCCCAAAATGTGGTTGTGGACCAGCAAGAATGGCAACCCCGGGGGAACTAGTTAGAAATGCAAACTCTCGGGTCCCACCCCACATCTACTGAATCAGAAACTTGGGAGTTCTGGCCTAGAAACTTGTATTTTAAGAAGCCCGTTAGGTGACTCTGATACAAAGTAAAGTTTAGAATCACTGGCCCAGCTTATTGACAGATTTTAAATCAAGAAAAGAGTATCTGAGGAATACAGGGTGGGGCAGGTAGCTCCCCACATTAGATCATGGCCAATCAGGCCTTAAAAGATATCTGAAACAAAATGGCTGGAGCTTCGGAGCCACTGTGATGACACAGCCTAAGGAGCTCAGAATGAACACTGGGGCTGAAACAATCACAGGCAGAGGCTGGAGGCTCATGTGATCATTGGTGACTTTTTTCATGCTTTAATTGAAAAGTTATTTACCAAATAACCCTGGGTACAAAGGACAAACAATCTGTCAGAGAATAATTCCAAATATATTTTAAAAGAAAGTACGTGGAAAGGAAAAATTACACTGGTGTCCTCTGATGTACAACGAATTGCCTTTTAAGGCTGTTTCTTGTTTGGTTCATCTATTTTTCCAAAACAAAGCGATCTTTGGCCTTATCCCCAACAATACTGCTTTGATTAGAAAGAGAGAAAAAGAATGAGACGAAAATGTGCTCTTTAAAAGCATGTCTTTCTACGTCTGATGTTTAAGAAGAGAGCTGAAAAAAAAAAGATGTTGAAAAAAGGGAGACTAAATTTAACCCAGAGATCAGTGTCTGATATTAATTGTTCAGCCCTGCAAAAAATTTAATTTTTAACACAAGCTCTGGCATTCCAAATAACAGCAAACTATTATAGCTCTCTGTATCACCCCTGATACTAAAAATGAATTTCTTTAATTATGGAGAGAAGCTCGAACTCCTGACACATGCAGCATGCAAAAGGTACTGCGGTTCTCAAGAATCTGGGGGGCAAATTCAAGGTCATAGACTGTTCTTAAAATGTTTTCATTAGTGAGCACACAATTTGTGCGTCTTGATAAGAATGCTTGATTCATGGAGAAGGGAGGAAAAAAGCAAGCAGGCAGCTCCATTTCCCTCCCCAAAACAAGGCTGCAGGTTCCCGTGAGGGGGAGCCCGAGAGGCCTGGCCTGACCTTTATTCATATACTCGGTGACAATGTAGATGGGCTCCTCGGACACCACCGCATAGAGCTGAACCAGTTTGTCATGCTTCAACTTCTTCATGATCTGTGCCTCTTCAAGGAACGATTCAGGGGACATTGTGCCGGGTTTAAGAGTCTTTATGGCTACTTTTGTGTTTCCATTCCAGGTACCTGCAGACACCCCACAATATCAAGTCAAACCAAAGATCCTCTTTTGATGGAAAAAAAAGTTGTTTAGTGAGTAGCTATTTGCATAAAGTTGGATTTTAACTTAAAAAAAACTTAACATATTTTTTTTTGTTGAACAAAGACAATCAAATGTAAGGACTCAGTCAAGTATTTTCAACAGGAAAAATATGTTTAGTTATGGCTATATCATGGTTTATAATTCTTTAAAATTTTTTTTGTGATTTTGATATATATCACTTTCCTTTTCTGGCTCAGCCATGTGATTACAAATTTGTATCAAAAGCTCTGGATGGATACATCTTTTTTTTTCCTTCCAATTTTACTGAGATATAATTGACATACAGCACTGTATAGGTTTAAGGTGTAAAGCATAATGATTTGATTTACGTACATCACGGAGTGATTATCACAATTAAGTTTAGTGAAATCCGTCATCTCAAATAGATACAAAATTAAAGAAATAGAAACAATTTATTTCTTGAGAACTCAGGATTTATTCTCTAAACAATTTTCATATATAACATACAGCAGCGTTAATTACATTTATCATGTTGTACATTAGATCCCTAGTACTTTCTGGACACTTCTTTATAAGGATGAAAGTCTACGGGTTAGAACAGGACTGGCCATCCAAGAGCCATCCCTTAGGCAGTAGAGTGAGCATGGAAGATATGAGATTAAGTTCTGTTTTATGGGGTGTGCCATTTAAAAATACATGGCAACACACTGAGGATGTTTGGAGATTACCTCTAGACTTCAGGTTGTCAGCAATGGATAAGCTGCTTGACTGAGTCCTTGAAAAGTTGAGCTAAGTGTGCTGATAAGCATTGGCAAGAAGCTCTCAGTCCACTTGCCAACACTTCAACCAGTAAAGGAAAATTCCTCAAGCTTACTGATGGTCAGCCACAAGAACAATGACTTCTAGCAGATAGACTGGAAAAATTAAACAGCAGCTAAGAGGGAATAGAGATACCTGAACTTCACATGTTTAAAAAAAAATCTAGGAGGTTCAGAGGCAGGCCTGGTTTATGATCACCATCATTTACCTCATCTGTAAAGTACAGAAATGGAACTGGATTCTCTCTCCAGTCTCTTTCAGCACGAAAATTAAAAAAAAAATGTCTAAATTCTATGTGTATCCATTATTAGTCCTATGACTTTGAATTAAAACTATAAGGGAAACAGAAAAATCTACTAAGATTATATTGTTTTCCACTTGGACAAGAGGGCTTGTTTGAATTAACTTTATATTTAATATAACTGATTTTAGAACTAAAAAATTCTATAAAGTGGAGCAACTCTTGTTACCCTGTTAAAAACATGATTCATAAAATCACAGCATGCAACCTACAAAAATATAAATTATCAAAGAATACGTGGTTCAAAGAAGAGTTCATTCAAATCTTATAGAGGACTGACCACTAAACGTAAATGGGAAATTTGACACTTTGTAAGTGGTCTATGTGAGTGTTTTAGCACCCCCCAAATTTAAGTAGAGTGAGATCGTCCTCTCTAATAACAACCTGGTTACTTATACAGCCTTCCATCCGGAACCTGAACTGCCCCAACACGGTGTTTTATGTTCAGTAGGAAACAAAATCCTAATAACATGTGTAACGATTTAAAATTGGTAATTACAAAGTTTGAAAATAAATTTTTGTATAGGGTTTAAATCTTCCTGATTTTATGAGTGACTGCATTGAAATCCTTAGAACCCACAAATACAATTATAAGTTGGGTGGGGATGAGGGAGAGGAAGGCTATATAAATATATTTTACAATATGAGAGTTAAGTTAAGTTCTGAGTGTGTATCTCTCTCTCTCTCCCCCTCTCTCTATAGGTAGTATTTACTAGTTGTCAGGTTCTGTTCTAAGCGCTTTAACTGTATTAAATCTTTTAATGCAGATCACATCTAGATACCTATACCACACACATCAACAGGTACCTACCTATATTGCTTTTAATTGACTCTAAGAAAGTAAGAAGCAGGATTCCGTAAGCACCAACATTACCTTACTGACAGATGTTTCAGGGTGTTACAAAAGCAGTGGGGAGGGCCAGTGCAGTTGGCCTGATCAATGACACGACAACCAAATTACGAGAGAAGTATGTGTGTCTACTGAACACCTGCTATATGCAAGGGACTCTAAACATACTCTCCATGAAATTCTCAAGACAATCCTAAGATGCAGGTATTATTCCAACTTTACAGATGAGGAAACTGAGGTTCAAGGAGATTAAATAAGCCCCTTGCCCACGGTTAATCAGCTAGAAAAGCTTCAAATCCAGGCTACTGAGCAAAAAAAGTCCATGGTCTTCCCCTGCATTAGCCCAGCTATAGAATCTTACCTTCCCACATCTGAGGAAGAGGAAACACCAGAGTCTTATTGTACTGGTTTCCTGTTCTGTGCGTGCCTTAATTAACCACATGAAGTAGGACAGAAGGGTATAATCTGGATGGCCTGTGCCCGTCTAGCTATCCAGGTTAAGCGACTTGGTCCCAACGGCTGTATATGTTTTTGTTTAAAACTGTTCTTTTAACTGGCTCTGAGATGCAGCCAAAACAAAATGTGCCCTCTGCCTTACCAAGCCACACTTCAGCGAAACACCCCTGACCCAGCTTCTTCTCCAGAAACAAGGAATCACGTGCAACTTCCCAAGCATCTTTAGCCAATCCAGAAGTTTGTGGGGTACAACTCGATGCAATCACAGTTAAGTTAAAACACAAACCATCAGCTTTCTCTACAGGAAAGGGAATTGATAAAGAAAACACAGTCCTTATAATCCATAATCAGGCATGCACTAGGAAAGATGGGAGGTGACGTGCCCTTTAGGGTGACACTGAGTTCATTTCACAAACATTTGCAGTTGGAAATGAAGGCATTTGGTGCAGGCTAGAATATTCCTTGTAGCATTTACTGGTTTATGAATTGAGGCTCATATAGTAGTATCATTTGAGCCATTTTCCAATCTTGACCAGAATTCTGAAATCAAAATCAAAATTATTAGTAATTCACATTTTCTTCTTGGCCAAAAAGTCTTTATTTTCACCTTCCATCTTTGATGTTTGGGACTTCCCAAACAAGAAAGCTAGTAATAGAATAATTGAGTCTCAGCATACCCATCCATACTTCCCCAAACTGCCCATTTCCCAGTCTCTTGATCAACTGCAGGGATTCTCGAGGGATTTCCCAGACATCTTTGGTTTTGACAGATAGATCGGTAAGCCTTGGCATCCCTTTGTGACAGGGAACTACTAGGCGGCAGCAGAGGCCTGCGGCTCTCTCTGATGGGGCAGGGACAGCAGCAGGAGGGGAAAAGAAAAGCAAACACGTGAAACAACACTTACAGGTGCACAAACCCAGCCAGCACACAGCGTTACTCAAAACAGTGCTATGTCAGCAGAGAACTACACACGTCTTGGAAGATTAGACACCACATGCTGAAACATGTTTGTTGGGGGTAGAATAGAGGACGTTTTATATTTGGATGACTGCATACCCCCAGGTCTAATATAGTCTATATGTATATACAGATACAGACCGCTTTGGTTTCTGTGCTCACTGAATAAGAAAAATGTTTTCAGCCCAACGTGCTAATAACATGGCTTCCAGAACTCTGCAAATACCTCCGCTGATTTCAAAAGGCACATCTGGACCACAGAATGTCAGCACAACTGTCTTTTGCCCCTGTCTAATATCTAGGGTTTGGGGACTCTCTTTGCTATGAATATACTTAAAATTGTAACTTCAGTACAGGATTCTTGTACAGAACATTAGACTGTTATAAACTAGTAAGGCTGAAGATTATACCTGGCAAGGGAAAAAAGAGGTCATATTTCTCTAGTGATTTCCTTGGCAGTTTGAACTGACTCTATTCTACCAGTCAGAAACTCTTGCTTTTTTGATTATTTTCCCTTAAAAAAAACTTTATAACAGTCTCTGATGTATAATTTAGGAGTCTGGTTTGAAAGGAGAAAGAATGGAAACTAAAATTTGCAGAAACTCAAGGATGCGAGAGAACTCTATTTCCTATGAAAAAGAGGAAGGGAAAAAGTCGTTATCACTAATAGGTTATTTGGAAGATTTTTTCCCTTTTTGTCTCTCTCTCTTTAAAGAAAAAGCCTTTTAGAACCTAGCAGTGGTAAGGGAAAATTGTCTAAATGCCCAGTTAAACATCAGTCAGGTGAGAAAGGTGACAATGGATAAGGAATCAGGGCAGTAACAAAAGCTGCAGAGTGCCTGGCTTGAGGCGGACAGAGCCCCACCAGCCGTACCCCACCAGAGACCCCTCAAATCCAGGGAAATAAAATGTAGTGTTGCGGCCTTTTCTCCAGGAACCAGCTGCAAGTGCCTTTTTATTCCTTTCTTTTTTGATAGAATCAGGTTCTGAGACATTAAGGCAGGAAATTATTTATGTGTCAATATTTCAAAGGCGTTTTATTGTGTGAAGGAGAGGAAGAGGGAAGAGGAAAAGCCAATATAAAAACAAATCTGTCTCGAGATGGATTTTTTTTGAGATTAAAAAATGTCTATTGCTTTTCATATCCCTTCTCTCCTTCCAGCTTTATGATGTTATTAAGGTGCCCTTTCCAACACAATATTTTCAAATGATCCAAACCCTGGGGATCCAGCTGATGTTTGGCTGTAATGAAATATATTTAGGCATTTGAAAAATCCTTACAACATGCAGGTATTCTGAGTATACCACTTAAGCGCAGGGAGATATTCTGCTCCATTTCTCCCAAGTATTTCATTAGAATCCACATAGACAAAAGATACCCCCTGCCCTAATCAACAAGTACTTCAAGTGTTATTAATGTTTTCATTTGTTCATTACTGCCCAGGATCAATAGATAGACATTTATTGCCATTTTCAAAAAAATGCTTTTTTTTGGTGCTAAAAAATTATACACACATAATTTTAAATGAATGAGCATAGAGCAATAGTTGAAGTCAAGCCATGTACTATTTCGGAGTCTCGTCATTGTCCTGAAGAATAATATAAAATGTATATATGGATCACACAAAAAACTATTGGGTTTAACGGGCCATAGATCTCTATCTGTACATGCATATCCCTATCTATTGGTGTGTACATATTGATATAGTGGGACTGACTTGCTAATCTAGGAAAGAAAGCAATCATTCTGACAACTGCACATAAAACCACCTTCTTTAATAAAATGTACAAATCACACACCTAAACACCTAATAATTGTATGTTTCTAGGAACAACAGACTAGTGGTGATGTCTGGGTGTTAGGACAGAGACTGATCTACTGTTTAAAAGTTTAATTTAATACAATAGCTGTAACAGATTTAGGAGCTGTGGATCATATACGTCTAAGTCTAGTTAGGAAATGGAAGTATTGGTGGGGAAGTAGAACATGATAAATAGATTGTGAAAGTCATCTAGTCATGACAATGAAATGCATGTGCAGCCATTCCCGCTACAGCGCTGAGTGTAAAGTAATGGTAGAAACACAGCACACCCTCTAGGAGGCCCCGTGTAAGTGTTCCCCCGGAGACCACACCCTCTTCCTTTCACAGCTCCTGAATTATATTCTGCAGGGGAACAGGAAGAGATAACTTCCAAGGATTTCAAGATGAAGACAAAAAAACAAACAGCTTTTAAAATTTAACCTATTGCTTTCTACTTGGGGAACTTGAATGGTATAATCTTTTGACAAACATTTGGAACTAATAATAACTATGGAGGAAAAAACAGTGATAGAACCTATTTGGCCAAGCCCCACCTTGAAGGGCTAGCAAAGAAAAGTATTTTCCTAGTGCCTTTGTATATATTTGTTGTACCTCTTTCCCCTTTCCCGCTCTGTGCCCACCCCTACCCTCCAGCATCCAAATGGTTAGCAGTCAGTTAGAATTCAGGTTACCTGAGTAATGTTGTACAAGCTGCTGAAGTGTTTCAAACTGGGCCCGGGTGGTAATATAGTATCCACCGTTGTCAAGTTTGCGAATTTTATAATGTTTGACATGGTCTCCTTTCATATCATCCCAGTCACGAATAGAAAGTGAATAGGCACCTGGGAAATGTGCAAAGCATTAGCAGCTCCAATCATTTTGAGCACCAATTTGTTTTTTGGGTCTCATTTACTTGAGTATTCTGATTAATAATTATCAAGAGGAGACACACACACACACACACACACACACACACACACACACACACACACTCTTCCACTCAGTAACATAGGAAGAAAACACCCTTTTCCTGAAAATGTCAGAAGATATTAGCAATAAAATGATTCTACCCTTGAGAATGAAAGCTCTCTGGATTTTTCCCTGTGATACTCTATTCAGTACACTTGTGCTGGTGAACATGGCATAGACCCAACTCCCCCCGGGCAAGATGAAGGGAAGCACAGATGTTCACGGCTGAGATCGCTGCCCTAGTCTCCGTTACCCACAGGGCATCACAGAGGCAGGGGTGGCGTGTACTGAAGAAATCTAAGGACTGTTTCTCCAGAATTGAGCTTCCAATTCTTGCTTCAGAACACTTTTCACAGTAGCAGATAACTAGTGTCTGGTATATCAAGCTAGAAGGCCACTGCTTTTTCTTTGGCCCAGCTCCTCTATTGGGTTCTAATGAGTTGTTACATAATGAGAAGGCCAGCAGATGGAGGAAAAGAAGTCCTCAGTTGTGGAAAAAACAAAAGAAATGCAAAAAACAACCTGTGTGATTGGTGCCTGAGGAGCTAAGAGTTTCAGAAAATCCTAATTCTAAAGGACTTCTGAAGGTTCTGTGATCTTGCATGCGTGGAGGAGAGAAGCGGTCCCAGCCCCTGTTTCCGGGGGGAAGGTCTTGATTTTGAGCCTCTGTAGTCCTTTTGGAACTGTCTGCAGTTCTAGAGCCTGGAGGGGAAACTGAATATAGGACTCTGCTCACAAGACAGGGAGGATATGTGCCATTTAAACACCCTTGAAAGTTAGAGATAAGCCTTTCATCCCCTCTGACTAATCCACAGATTTGAATGACAAGCCAAGTTCTTCAACTGGTTACCTTACCTTTGGTGGTTTCACTCTCTCGGATAAGAAAGGTACCTCTTGGGTTTCCAAAGGACAAAAGCTGTCGCTCAGCATCTTTTCGGCCAAGTTTTCCAAAGTACCACCTTTAAATGAGATCAAGGGAAGGAAATGTTTTATGATGTTCATTTGCAAAAATGCAACAGCATCAGCTCCTCTGCCCCTGAATCCTCCTCACGTCCAACTCCATCCTTAGCCTCACCCTGTGTCGTTTTCCCTAGCCTCATCTGATTCCCTTTCAATCTATTCCTGATTCCATCCCTAATCCATCTCCTTCACTCCTGAAAAACGATCAGATTTGAATTGCAGGTTATTTTTTCTTCCCTCCAGAGATGACAGGGACTGGTGAGTTTGTGTTAAAAGTGCCACCCACATGCACAAAAAGAGAAACCCAAGACCTTGTTTTGAAATGGCAAATGCAGGAGACCCTTCCCACGCACCTCTACAAGACCCTGGATTTCTGAGCATAATTACAACCCTTGGGAAATAACAAAACACAGTCTTAGTGTCTATAAAGATCATTAATCAAGCATTGAAAAATGTCAGTCAGAATGGACAAAGAACAAAGACACGGTATTTTCAGTGACTTCCTACCTACAGCAACTCTGAAGGAAAATGGTCAAGGCTACCCCTAATTTGAGATGACTGCTGTCCCTGGATGCCTGTTTCTCTTTTCTTCCTGTCCAGCAGGGGTGAGGACTTGGATGGATAAAAGGCATCTGCTGCATGGCAGGGCTGTGACCTGCCGCACGTGAGCTCTAGCACAGCTGCAGGGCCAGGTTACTGCAGGGCCAGGTTAAGCGTAAACACTTAAAAACACTCAGTGTCACAGACGTGTTCATACTCTCCCTGTAATGACACTCCCGTGCCACTTTAGGAGGCATCACATCACATCACCTGCCGACCTTCCTTATTCATCTTCACCTCCCCCTGCACCCTCCAGCCCTAAGCACTGCCTGGCACTTGGGTAACGTTTCTGCACCAGGTGCTGAGTGAGCAGCAGGTGCTCCAAGAGCCCTAGGGAGGACTTGGTAGCATTCCATCGGAATCTGTGCACAGGAACAATTTTTAGAATATTTGACTGTGAAAGGATCCAGTTTCTAAAACGAAATTTCAGTTCATTATACTTGTGCATAGCTATTATGTGTTCACTATCAAATTCTTTTGTGAATGAAAGAGCTTCCCTGAAGATAAGAAAAGACACGCTGCATGCCAGCTCCTCAGTGACTTTTAAAGGCACAAGATTGCAACAATCTTAACCTAGTGCTAGGTGGTATAAAGGGAATTACACCAGTTATTTGTGAGAAATGGCTTTCTGGGTTTGTATCAATAACCCAATTAAAATGCAGTGTAAAGAGGAGCGGTGATGAAAACAGAACCGCTGGAACAGTGGAGTGTACTAAAACAATCGCATTTTAAGATAATGGTAATTAACTGCACATGTAAAACCAAAGGTATTATTTTTAAAATGCTATTTTATTCTTTAAAAACAAAGTACTTAAAAAACCTGACCATTATAAATGTAACTTAAATATACTGTGGGTAGGATCCCAGTTAAGTCAAAGTAATGCTGCATTTTGGTGGTACCTTTTATTCTGAAAGAACACAAAGATGTTTGCAAATCTGCCCTAAAAAACAGATTCAATACGGATTCCTTTATTCACTGATGATGAAACACACTCACTGAGGGAAAAGAGGAGCTCAGAACCACGGAGTATTTGAGAGTGGGAAACAAAACAGATCTTCTTAGAGGAAATACAGAGGAATTAAAGACGAGAGAGCAATCCCACTGGGGATCTGGCTGGGGTGTGGAGTCTAATCCTCCCTGCAGCGCTTAAACAAACCCAGGGCATATTAAATATCAGAGCCAAAGCTTGGGCTGCGTGGCTGACTTTTCTCAGCTACCTTTCTGGCAAGTCAGGCCTGCCCCACCGAGCAGGAGAGGCAGGTCCCCAAGGTGTCAGGGGGAAGGCCTGGGTCTCATGTTTGGGAGATCCTGTCCCACCTCTTTTCCCCTCGGTTCAGAGGTTAGGGCCGCTACGGGAGCCATTCTGACAGTTCACTTTGGAAGTGCCCATGAATCCCCACAGGCCAGGAGGAGGAACCATGGCTGTCCCTTCTAGAATTCCCTCAGCCTATCGACCACCTGCCGAAACTGCCATCAGTGAAATCCTTGGGCTGTTAGTCACGATCTACTATGAAAGAAACCACCTGAGACCTCACATCAAAGGAAAGGACCATTTGACATGCATCACCACAGGATTTCCCGAGTGGTAGGATACACTGCATGTGAGTTACTCCTACCTGCGGTGTGGACAGTATGTCTTTTCAGCACCCCTCTAACATTTCTGATTACATCGAGGAGAAAAAGCTCAAATTGATCTTTAACAATTACTTACACCCTCCCCTTTCTCTCTCTCTCTCCATCCCTCCCTTCTTCCCACCCCTCTCCTCTTTTCTTCAGCAGACTGCAGGCTTAAATCCTTGGGTTGGCAATAATACATGCTCTAGCTAGAATTTCATCACTTTCTTATGGTTATTTCTATCTATGGCAAGTAATATTGGGTTTTCATTTAAGGTACTAATATAAAGTTTCTTCTCAAAATAAATGTTTTTTTAAAAGTGAGCAGGCTTTAAGAAAAATATTAAGTTAATAAGGGTACAAGTATTATCCAGATGTGGCAAAAACCATGGCATAGAGCCTGGGAGACAAGCACTGCCACATCCTCTCACCGCTTAATCGCTCTAGTGAACTACTTCTCCCAATTACACAATGTTAATGGCACTAATCAGGGCAACTAACTTTAAAAGCAAGTAGTTAACTGAAAACAACAAAACATACTCTTCTGCCTGGATGGAGTCAACTGGAGCCACATAATTGCTGGGAATGTAACCAGTCTCTCCAGTTGTCAAGGAGCGTGCTTCCCACCAATCTCCTTCCCTGCAGGGAAAAAAGAGAAAAGGAAGTGAATATGTCGACCATTTCAATGTTTTGCAGTCACAGACTCTGTGTTGTAAGAGCATAGGACTATCTCCTAGTCATTCTACTACTAGATTTCTCCAAACTCCGACACAGCCTTCTGTGAGGGTCAAATGGTTACAATCTGTGTCAGCGCAGAGAGGAAGCCAGCTTTGTCTCTCATCTCTTGCCTTATTTATGAATTCAGAATGTAGGACCCTGGCCATGAGGGGGCTCTGGTGGGGAGAGGGCGTTTTGCTTGTTAAGTGTCTCCAACTTACATAGAGGGGAAGGGAAGGGAAGGTAACTCCGCCCCCCCCCGCCCATTTAAGAAAAACATTGTAACAACAACAAAACTGTAATTATGTGAGGTGACCTATGTGTTAACTAACCTTCTTGTAGTAAACATTTCACAATATACGTTTCAATCCATCACATTGTACACCTTAAACTTATACAATGTCATATTTCCAATTATATATCCATAAAGCTGGGAAAAAAAAAAAAGCATGCACTGCTAATCTGGCTAACAGTCTCTATTTCATCCCCTGTCCCGAGGTGACCAACATCCTGGTACCTCTGGAGAGATGTAAGCCGCTGGCTTTAGCATTACTTTGTCAGCCATTAAATGATTCAAAAGAAAGAAGGAAAGAAAAAAAAGGGAGGGAGGGAGGCAGAGAGAGAGAGACAGAAAGACGGACAGCAGACAGAAAGATGGACAGCAGACAGACATTATAGTTGCATATCACCTGAGAAAGGAAGCCTGTTGGGAGGCCCGTTAAGAGATGAATACCTGCCTTGTTTGCTCTCAAGAAAATGGGTAGAAGAATAAAGCGTACAGTAGGTTACGCCTTGCTCAGACACTTTCTCCCTGAGGTTATTTCATCAAGTATTGACAGCACTGCTCTGAGTCTGAAGGGTAGGAGAGGAAGGGTGGGTGTAGCTGTGTGCGTGCAAGTGCAGACAGAGAACGAAAACTCGCCAAGGGGATGAGTCTCAGTCCCACCACTTTGTGTAGCCCAGCGTTCCAGCAACAGCATGGGCTCATCTGTGGGGCTCTCAGCGCTGCAGGCAGAAGGATGTGAAAGGGGGGTGAGAATACCACTCTCAGCTTGCAACAGATGAGTAGATTAAACGGTTAGAGTTCATTTGCTCAAACTCACATAGCTGCATGTGACAGAGAGCAGGGGAGGAGTGCGTGCCTCTTCCCATCAGCAACGGTTAGCATGTATGTGGGGCTGTAGCTCTGACGCCGACAGTGCTGCAGAGCCCTCCACCGGCCTGTGGTCAGGAGCGCAGGGGGGAAGGGAGGGTGCACTGCCCCTGAGTAGATGGAGACCTCCTAGACTTCTGATCACCAGAAACCCAGCACCTTCTCTCCTTCCTTTTTTGGTCCTTGAAGGCAACAAGAGAAATCCCAAGCTGTTTTGTTGTTGTGTTTTTTTTTTTAAATCACTTTTTTGCTAGGCTGTGTGTCAAAGCCCTCAGACAGGGAAGAGAAATGTTGGCTTTTGGCCCTGGTCAAGATCCTCCCCAGACTAATGCAATTAGGTAGAGGATAACCAGCCTCCATATTAAATGCAAGCCTTACTCCAATGACCCATCCTCTAAAGACTGACTCTGAGAGAGGTGACGATGAGCAATGACTCCATATAGGATTTAATGCAGCGACAGACAAATGCGGACGAGCCCACATGTGCTACAGGTGCAGTTGCGGGAAAGCGTCAGGTGGCACGAGTAGCACAGAATAGCTCACAAGGAGACAGGGTGCTGGCAAAGGCTTTAAAACACTTATGTTTCAGTTGGTTTTTCAGTCTTTCTTTTGTTACCCTATTAAATTTAAATCAATCAAAATAGGGAGATGATTTTCCCCAGAAAGTCTTTTATTAATAACCTTAAATTTAGTTTATGTCCAGATTTTTATTATGAAATAATTTATACGTACCAAAGACCGTATGTACAGATGAACACCTGTGAACCCACCCCCCAACTTAAGAACTAGATCCATCCAGCTGTGTGGAATCTACCCTGTGTTGCTCCCCTATCTTGACCCTCTGCCTTTTAGGTTCAAATCATGAAATTAAAAATGCTAACATTTAAACAGTTTGTATTGGGTTCATTTCTACATCCTCCAAAAGAAATACATGCAGTTATAAGTATATTATCTAAGAACATATGTGGAAGTTTGCTTTTTTCTTTAAACACTGCATGCATTTAAGGAAATTGCTTTCGAGCCATTATCTTCATTTTAATGTGGTGACATTTTTACTGCTCTGAAATTCCACTAGATGGAGACATTTCATCATAAAAAAATAACCATACCGATCACCTCCAGCCTTTCTTTTCTTTTCTTTTCTCTCTCTCTCTCTCTCTCCCTCCCTCTCTCTCTCTCTCTCCCTCCCTCCGTCCCTCCCTCCCTCCCTCCCTCCCTCTCTCTCTCTCTCTCTCTCTCTCTCACACTCACACACACACACACACACACACACACACACACCCCTGGGAAATTTTTTTTACTGCAAGATAACCTTCACTGAGTTAGTTCTAATTGATTTAAATTAAAAAAAAAAGTCACCTATCAATTTTGGGGTACATGGAAATGTTGTCTGGGGCAGGAAGCCAATGTACTTTGTTGCAGGTTGTGACAGCTCAGTCTTATTCAGGTGACATGGTATTAATCAAGTTATTTCCATTTCAAATCCAGCATTAACTATCTCATTTTGGTCTTGCCACCTAAATAGTTCAGCACAGATTAGAATCCAACTATCAGACTGTTCGAAAGTCCTGATTCAGGAATTCATGATTTTCTCTCAAGTGACTCCATTAATCTCACAAGGGTTTTCAGTTACTCATGAGAAACTGAGAAAGATAAAATCCTTTTCTCTTTTTTGAGGCCATCCAGGGTCACTTTCTCCATCAAAGGAGCTATGGGGTGACAAGGACACAATGTATTATGTAGTAAAACTCACATGTTGTGTCCAGACAGGCTGGTACAGACTCAAGACATCAAAAAAGCCTTTTAAGTAAATGAATAAATCATTTGTTTAATACACTAGGAGCCCAATTCACCTACAAATAAATAATATACTCTTACAATTTATTCACCTTGATTTAGGAAAATAGGATCTTTACTGTGCTACTTTTTCTTTCTTTACTTGAGTTACTAGGAGTAATTAGTATTATTAAAGCTGTATTCCTTGAAACAGTTCTTACAGTCCAGTTATTTCATTAATTCAGAGTTGGTGAGGTTTTTCTTCAACTGCTATCTTGCTCTGATTCAAATATATGATTTAAGCCCTGCCTCTGGTTTAGAAGAGCGTTTAAGTTTCCGTAACTGCTTCCCCTGTGGTTCTAATGTAAACACTTAGTAAAAGACCCTCTTCCCAATCCCCAGAGTTGCTCAGAGATGGCTTGTGGTCTCAGGAGCTGGGAGTCTGGAGCCCTGATGGAGCCAGGAAGTGACATTTGCAAACAGAAGTCAGCCTTGATCTATGGAGCTGTGGAGCATTATTATAAATGCTGGATTCTTTCTAAATTTGGTCACTGCCCATCTTACTCTCATAGGGCATATCCATAACAATTTTGCCAAATGTTTAGATGGGCTCTAAACCAGATTTCTTCTTATCACAATGAAAAGAACTTTAAAGGAGTCACTACCCTAGGCAGTGAGCACCACTCCATGCTGTGTAAAATGTCTACTACATTTCAGAGTTGCTGTTTCTAGGTGGCACATCGCTAGTCATGAAATGTGAAAACAGGGAACAAAACAGATGAATTCACATATTCAAAATGGGTCAAGTTTAATAATGTCCAAATTCCCTACACTGAGCCCCTACACCAGGTCCATAAAGGACCTCCCATCCCCACGGTGGGAAGCGGTGCCGATGGCTCCGGGCATGGGCACACGTGCATTATCGTGTGGTTTATACTGCACTGTGAGACACAAAGGCCAGCCCTGTGGCCTCCAGTCCCTGCCTCTTGACAGGGAAAGGAGCAGGCGCACCCACACTAGGAGGTGTGGCAGCTGCCCCAGGGAGAACACAGCCCTGTCCCTCTCCCTCTTTCAAGGGATGAGAGCCGGGGGCTGGGAGAGGCACGGGCAGGGGCAAGGAGACACATGCCGTCTGGTTCCTTACGATTGCTTTGTTTTACCTTCATGATTTTCTCTTCCCTGTTATTACCCTTGACTTCAGGATATTGTGTTTGTTACGAAAACCTTATTTCCATGCCATAAGCTTGAAAAAGGGCATTTAAATGGCACGTAGGATGAGAAATTCCACTGGCAAGAAGGAATAACATTAAAGGGATAAAAAGCCTTTGTAATATTGTCTTCTAAGAGAACAGGGTCAGAGGTTCAAAAGCCTTCTGTAAACATT
The DNA here is from genome assembly GCF_059928025.1 of Delphinapterus leucas. Lineage (NCBI taxonomy): Eukaryota > Metazoa > Chordata > Mammalia > Artiodactyla > Monodontidae > Delphinapterus > Delphinapterus leucas. The sequence goes on from NC_143140.1 coordinate 49,049,914, forward strand.
AATGGCCATGCATGTAAATCATGAAACACAGACTGAGGCAGGTCGGGTCTTCCTCGAATGTTTCTCCAAAACTCCAATCGGAAGCCACTCTAGATCCTGTCCAGACTAACAAAGGAAGAAGTCACAAATTTGGTTTGGGCAAGGACCGGCTTTCCAAGTGCCCTGCAACCCAACACGTAAATCCACGTGCAGTGTGGAGAAAACCTAAGAAAAGCCATGTATGGTACCTCCTGCTATTCCTTAATTCTTACCTTTTAGAAGTTACAAGTTGATTGAAAAGTTCTAACCAACCTTGGCATTTAGGAAATACTGCACAAAATTGGGAGGGGAAGGAGGGTGTATTTCAGAATTCAAAGTTAGTAGACTCTGACAAGAGGCATTCATCTGAGCATCAAATTAACAATAAGGAATCATAAATCAGAAGATATCAAAGCCAAATACCCCCTCCCCCATTTCCCTTCAAACCTTCATGTAACTCCAACAGTTCAGTCCCCTCTGATGTGGGCCTTTCCAACACTGAACCTGACACTTCACTCGGGATGCCATCCCTGCATCTCACCCTTGGCTTTGCCACCTGCTAGCTCTGTGCACCCAGGGAGCTCCCTAACCTGAGCCTCTGGCTCCTCCTATGTCAGAAGATGACTATGAGACACACCTCAGACAGTTGCTGTGGAGAGCAAATGAGAACCTTTGCAGCTTAGCACATGGCTGGCACATAAGGAGCCTTCAATAAATGGCAGCTCTTTACTATGCTTAAAAAAATTCCTTTGGCTACAGGAGGAGGGCTCATGGGGGGCAGGTAATGTTCTTTTTGATCTGGGTGCGTGTTGCACAGGCATGTTTGGTTTGTGTAAATTCCGCAAATGGTACACTTTAAAAAAACTGTGGTAAAATATGTATAACATAAACGTACCACTTTAACTGTTAAGTTAAGCGGCCTTACTGTGCGAGCACCACCCTGCACACTTTTGATCCGTGCACTTGACCATATGCATTTAAATAAAAAGTTAAAAAAATCCCACCCACCCTCCTGTTCATGATGACAATAATATATTTTAAAATAACCCTGTAACTACGGACATGTGCCTTCTGATGTCTGGAAGAGTCACTGTCCTATTACGGGAGGAATTCCATTCTTGCCCTTGAAAGGTGGTCCTGAGAGCTGGGGGCACCCTAGGGAAGGGGTGGGTTTTAAGGGGTGGGTTTTACAAGGAGGCAGTTTTCAGGGCCTGAGGCAGTTCCCTGTTCCAAGGACCACTCCTCTTCCCTGGGATGGGTGGGGTGAGCAGGGCTGCCTCTCACCTGCCCTTGGAAAAGCTGAAGGGCCAGACTTTGGGCCCTTCCATCACCATGAAATCCAGTTTGCTCAGAGAGCAGAGGTCAGAGTAACCCGACCTAGCAGCACTGGAGAACTTCCTGGTGGGTCCTCAGCCTCCAAGTGGCATTCTTTCCCAGCCACTGGGGGGCGCTCACGAGGGAAACTTGAGGTGTTGGGGAGAGGGCCTGACTTGCACACATGGGACACCACCATTTTCTTTGGTGCCTGGATTTTTCTGGAGGGCCCCCATCTGTGCACACTGCCTTAACCTAACAGACATAATATTTAAAAACTATAGGGAAATCTGACCCATATTTACTCTCCCTAAAGGAAGTATTAAATGGAGGATTTGAAAAATGAGTGATTCTCACCCTTGACATTTCCCCATTGCCTGCTTAACTGCTGCTTCTACTGGCCACATTGAAAAGGCATGCTTGTAGGCATTCTCGAGTGGGCAAAATCACTTCTCCTTCCATCTCACAAAGATTTCAGTCACGTGCAAATTTTCATTATGGAAAATGGCTTCCACAGCCTTCACCAATGGGAATATTTAGCAGTTTTGAAAATGGAACTTGTTGCCAGCCTTACGTGAGGCTAGGGCAACATGTGAAATTTGAAGAAAATCTCCGGGCAAAGAGAGGCTAATGTAGACAGGCCAGCCTCCTGCCAATCATCTGAAACTAGATTTGTAGAGGGCGAGGCTGGTGCTTTTACAACCTTTAAACCAAAACCAAAACCATCGACTCTGCTTCTATGATATCTTCCAAAAAGCTCCCTGGACATACAGTGCCATAAAATACCGCACTGGTTCATCAACTCTTCTTTCCTCAAGTTAAGTGGCTGAGAATTAATGAATTGATTAGCAAGTGTTCTCTTAGCATTTCAGAGATCTGAAAAGGTGCAGACTGCTAACACAAGAATTGCTGCCCAGTCTGAAAGGCGTGCATGCTTCCCCCTCCCTCTCCAAACTTACGAGCTGTTCAATATTTGAAATTTTTCTCCTTTGTGAAAACTCAGGTCATCTTCCGTCCGTGCTTCATAATCGTAAAGGGCCACAAACAGGGTCACTCCTGACAAAAACAAAATCAAAATGGGAGAGATTATTACACCAGGGGAAATTAATTCCAAGAAATTTAAGTCTTCACTAAAACCTCATTCTCAAAATTTACATCTAATCAGTACTGATAACATGATACAGTGTTGTAATTGTGTGAAACTAGAGTCACAAGCTGAATTTATGCCTTGGTCTTTGTAGGGGAAGCATTATTTGATCCAACTAAAACCCAGAGTTGAAGGACTTCTCTCTGTACACTTGGAATGAGTCCTTGGGAAGAGATGGATATTGATATCACGGCCACAACCAAGGGGCAGCAGCAACATTATACTTCAGATTTGCAGGGCTCTGCAGCAATTACAGACGCTCTTTACCCCACACGTCCTCCTCCGTGCAGGAGCCCACATCAGGTCTGGGTAAAATGGACTACGCTTTCCCTCGGCATAACAGGACACGGAATCTAACAGGAAACTCCTTCTGCAGCTCGGGCACTGAGAAGACCCTCTCCGTACATGTTCACCCCATCAGAGGATGTCTTGCCCTTGGCACCTGCCAAGGCCATCAGGACTCCCTCTCTCTGGCTCTCCTTCCACCATGGACTCACCCCTCCCCGCATGACTTGTCCTCACTCTTCCTCACCTGGCTGACGCGCCACAGAGGCCATTCCTGCCTTGCAGCGGTTTACCATCAACACTGGAGAACGTCCAGTGTTGCATTTGGCCTAGAACTCTGCCTACTATGTGGAGGAAGTCCTAAGCCAACCCTCAGGGATTTTCACCTCCTGGTATTCAGGCCCTTGTGCAACCCCCTCCCTTTGAGTGTGGCTGAACCCAGTGACTTGCTTCTAACCAGCAGAAAACATGGCAAAGGTGATGGGATGTCCCGTGAATGATTATGTTTCAACTTCAAAAGACGGTGACTTCTGTCTTCCGAGCAGACTGTCTGGATTGCCACTTTGGCTTGATCATTCTGATGAAGCAACCTGCCATGCTGGCGAGGCCCACGTGATAAAGAACTGAGGGTGGCCCCTGGCCAACAGCCAACGAGGAGCTGGGTCCTGCCAACACGCCGTGAACTTGGCAGCAGCAGACCCTTCTCGGATGGACGGCGAGAGGACCACAGCCCAGCCAACACACCTTGACTGCAGCCTGGCAGAGACTCTGAAATAGAGGCCCCGGCTGAGTTGTTGCTAGATTTCTGACCCATAGAAGCTGTGGGATACTAAACGCGCCTCCTTTTAAAGCTGCGAAGTTTTGTGATAATTTGTTCTGCAGCAACCGATGACAAATACATCCCATTTCTCTGCTCTCTGGATTCTCATTTTGACTTCCACACACCCCAAAGTCCTGATGTGGCCTGAAGAACGCACACCATAGGTTCTGCGCTTCACCAAGCTGCTGCTTTGCTGTGTTGGTAGTTCCAAGGGAACAGATGTGCCTGGGGACTATTCAAGAACTGGAGGGAGAGAGGGGGCTTGACTGTCCACCCCATCCCAAGCGGGACTTCCTGCAGGAGGGATGACATGCAGAAGGTCTGACCATGCAAAGCAGCAGGGCTCATTTGACAAAATGCAAAACGTTTCGAAGATTTCTTTGAACAATTAGAAAGGAGACTGGCTTAAAACAGAGTGGGAGCCTGTAAGGCCATGCCTATCCTCATTTAACACTCTGTTAACAGATTCCCTTCAGTTCAGAATTTAAAAACAATCCTAAGCTCCACCGTGTGGAAAACAAGGCACAGGAGGACGATACTTCCACTTGCCCACTGTCTCCCTGCATCGCTCACTGGGTGTTTTTATCTTCTAGGGACGGAGGGAAGAGTCAAAGGAGGTCACAGGGATGCACAGACACTGTTCCTGGCCTTAGAGCACTGAAAGCAACGTTGAGGAGAAAGACATGCATATATGATAAAGCCAAATAATTCAGGCAGAAAAATCCACCAACATTTGCGAGTATTGTTTTAACTTTCACGTCTCATAAGGGATCGGATGCCCTCTTAAACTAACACTGTCCCTGACGGTGTTACAGACCCACACGTTCAAGGCAAGGAGCCCCCTCTAGTGACTTTATGAATGATACCTGCAGACACAGGATTCATATCCAGCATTCACGAGTGAACGCACAAGGTCAGTGCCTGTGTCAGCAGAATTCAGAGTCCGGCTGGCAAAGTACCTGTCTTCTCCCAGCAGGCAAAGGGCACGTGCGCTGGGGGCATTTCTGGCTCCTATTGTCCTCCAGCATCCTCCAGAGACAGACGTCCCTAGACTGCCTGACGGCCTCTTTCCTTCCGCCCTCCATTCCAGGTGCCTCCCAGGAAGGCTGAGTAAGTGTGCCCAGCCTTCAGTCACCCATGCAAGGCCTGCTTTAAAGGAAAAGCTAGATTCCCCATAACATAAGGGTGAACATAAAATATTTTTTCTACCGAGCAGAGTGTGAAGTGTTGGCAGAACAGAAGTAATTAATTGCCCACAGCTCTGGGTCAGGTCCCCTTAATATAACTATACTGTCCCGTTGGGTAGAGAGGGAAGAAAACATCTGCTGAAGCCTTGGTAGTGCCAACTCCCAAGGTAAAAAGGCACAATGGGTTGTTATTTAAGACATCTGCTCCCAGATGAGCTGACAGCATAATGGTTGATGTATATTTTTAAAAACTTTTGTAATAAACAAGACAATTTTGGAACGTATAATGTCAAATATCTAGTTACCATGGTTCACATACTGGGAGAGGCTTTGGAAGACTAAGGATGCATGAGATAACTTACAAATATTTCAGAAAACATATGTCTGAGAACGTAGGCCAGATATTTTACAAAGTTATTAGCTAAGTCAGCAAATGCACATGGCAGTGAAACACAGCCTAGGGAAAGAGAAAGAAACCTAAAAGAAATATGAGAAGATTCCTTAAGGATACATAAGATTTGATTTTAAACTACAAAAGATACATGAAAATACTTGAGGGCTGATAAACTCTGCCATATTGAAGATGATGGAAACATCAGAGAAGGAATCAATGAAGACAAACGGCCAAAAAATAATGTGGCCAAATGGCCTCACCAGCTGGGAAGCGACAGACAGGCTGGAGGTTAGGCAGCTGAAAGGGCAGCACTATCCTGTAAGTGCTCTTAACTGGGGGATGCGGGGAAGGAGTGCTTTCACATTGGGAGAACTCAAAACATCCATATTCAGATCCAGTCCTGGGACTTCTGATGTAAAAGACCTGGAATGGGGGCTCAGGCATCTATATTTTGAAAAAGCTGCCTAGTTATTCTGAGCCAGCCAGCCAAGGTTGAGAGCCACTGGCCTCAAGTGACTCAGCACAGGTTGTCTCTCGTAACCCTTGCAGGATTCTCACAGAGCAGCTACTACGGTCCCCTGAACCACTGTTGCCAGCACCTAGATTCGTCCATCAACCTTCAGCATCTTTAACAGCCCCTTATCTGGTAGTGGCTAGGCAGGCAGTGATTAAAAACTTAAATGTTGAATCCTCAAAGGAGCACAAACGTTCAACTGCCAAAAGATTTAAGAGCAGCTTAATCCTGACCTGTTCCTCCTCTCGTACGCAAGGTCCCAGTATGAGACGAAGAGTTCACACCCCCAAAGACGGTGAGTCCTTGGCCCCCGGCTGCGTGGAAGTTGTTGTAGTTTGGGATGGAGGTCACGCCGAAGCTGGGGTAGTGCTGAGGAGTGGGGTCTGTGCCATAGCGGTACCCGGAGCTCTGGTTCAGGCTGCCATCCCTCTCCTCCGTCAGTTTTGTTGCTTCTTTATCCTTACATTGCACACAGCCCATTATCTAAACTCCTGTTGAAAACAAACAAAAAGAGGCACATGAACTTGGACGCCCCCTAGTGGCTGGGTTGCTTGACTATTAAAGAGGAATCGTTTATAAAGCTCACTGTTGGATATTTCAGGCCTAGAGGGGCATGAAAAGCAGTGGCTACGGCTGACGGCTGGAAGCAATGTCAGTGCCTTTCACTTGACAATCACATTTGTTCCCCATATGCTCCGGGCAATGGGGTCAATACAGAGTATGATGTTCACCATGCAGCATTTTTCCTCGCATGAGGTCTGCACCCTTACACTTCTGTAATATCACACACCTGCCAAAAGACAGTCCAATAATACTAACTTATGCTTTTCTCTAGTCACCCTAAAAAGTAGTGTAAGCTTTCAAACATGAGTGCATGCAATCTTAGAATAAAAATTTCCATCATGGCAAAGGAAATCTAAAGAATAGGGTGCAGGAGTGTTGGAAAAGCCAGAAGACAGCCCCTAAACAGCTCACTGTACTTCTTCATTCCTGGGTACCCATTCTTCAGGCACACATTTGGTAAATTTTAAGCAATAAGATGATGGTAAGTATCAAAATTAAGAAATAATTACTGGATGAAAAAAAATACAATTGGCCGAAACTAAGAGGTCTGAGTATATTTGCAGGATGTCATGATAGCCTACAGTAACAACGTCATTTAAACCTGCTAATTAACTTTCAAATTTCCATTAGCTTTTGACATCTTTCAGAAACATTTAAAAACTCATTCCCATGTTCTAGAATTAGTGGTGAATTCAAACTTGAGTCACTGTCACCCCAGCCTCCTTCAAACCAAACCTACTTCTTCTGCGCTGATCTCAGTAAATGGCACCACCAAGGTGTTCAAGTCAGAATCCTGAAGCACATCCTTGCTGGCTCCTCTTTGCTTACTTTTGAATCTTCCTGTCTCACACTCTACTATCCAAACCTGCCTAACTTCTCAGTTCGTCAAAGGTTCTATTTTTCCCACTCACCTTTCGTCTTTGGAACATGGCTTTGAACACTTTTTGCCCCCTCCTCTTTGATACACAATATATCCTTCATGTCTCAGTCAAGACACCACTTCCTCTGCAAAGCCTTCTCTGATTTCCCTGCCATCCCCCAGGCTGGGGCGGTGCTCTTCCTAAGTGCTCCCATGATATCTTGACTTCCCTCATTACAGCATCTATTGCGCCATATTAAAACATGGCCTGTCCACTTGTCTCATTGCTCAACAGATTGCGAGTTCCAGGAAAGCAGGGCTCTGTCCATTTTTGTCATAGCTATATAGCCAATGCCTGGCACATAGCAGGTGCTCAATAAAGAGCAACTGAATGAGTGAAGATTCTCTAGCCCACTGTTTCTCTTTCACCCTTTCTTTCTCTCTGCATCAAGGCCAACTCTTCTTCCAATAATTTTTATCAGCAGTGTGCCCTGTGTTTTTAATCTATTGGCATGTGTGAGAAGTGAAGAAGATTCAGAAATGGAAGGTGAGTTGGTTAAATGACCCCACTTTGGACTGCAATGTCCTGTAATACCCTGTCCAGCTGACAGCAGGGAGGTAGGACATGCAATGGATGTCCCTGCCAAAATTCTGAAAAGTGGCCCATTTGGGACCAAAGAACCAAATAAGAAATACATGACATCATGTGTGATTACATGTATTCACTGGGGAGAACACAGCTGGTACAAGATGGGAACGGACTTGAGGCGGTGAAGGTAAATGAAAAGAGCCAGTTTCTCTATATATCTTGCAAACCAAAATGGGGTTTCCACAACAGATACGGAGACTCTTGGGAGGTACTGTTCAGAGCACTGCTTTCCTGCTGGCCGGGGTCATGGAAGCAATATCAGACTGTTTAAAGCCCTCTCACATTACATGTTTCAATAAATACTTACTGAATTTAATCTCGTTAGCTGAGAATGGAAATGTTTGGAAATGAGCCGCCTGCTGCTTGAGCTGAGCTCACCAAATCTGGAACACATTTACACGTAAATCATTCCAGATTAACTTACAGTGTACTGTGTCCAACATGCTCTCTAACTTACGGTAAATGAATATGATTTTAACAAGTTTCCAATAGGAAATGCAAAATATCTCCAAGGCATGACTGACTGAAGGAGTTTCACCATTCGTTGTTGGTGTCGCTTCATAAGACTAGTAAATATCTTGCTCACTTCACATTAACTCTTCCCTGGCGGAACACTGTCCTGAGCGTCTTACAAAGGCCAACAGAAGACACTGCTTGTCCCAGGTATTCTTTTCAGGAATTTCACTGATCTGCTTTAGTTAGAGGATGTGAGACCTGAATCACAGAATCACATCATTTATATCAGTGGTTCTCAGCTGGGGGTGACTTTGCTGTCCATGACCAAGGGACATATTTGGTTGTCACAGCTTGAGGGTAAGGGGTACTGCTGGCACCCGGTGGCAAGAGGCCAAGGATGCTGCTAAACATCCTACAATGAACAGGACAGCCTCTAACTACCAAGAATTACCTTGCCCCGGATGTAAATGTGTCAAGGTCAAGAAATCCTGATTTATGAAGAGGAAAAGAACTATAGCTATATCTTTGAAACAGTATAAGTGCTGTTTCCCTTACATGCATGTGATTGCCTTCCTTAGGAGAATGGGCACGCTAGGGAGAAAAAGGCAGCTTAAAGAAGGGACACAGAATACTGTTTTTTTTCTCTAGAAGTTTGTTCCTTGTGATAGAGGCAAGAATCTAAAACCAATGAGAACTCTCAGTACAAACTACTCTTCCAATTCCATCAAAACAAAACCCTACATCAGAAACTTACTGAAAACAGGACCCTACATCTAACCAAACTAAGAAAAGAATAATCTTTCAAAAATCTACTAAAAAACGTATTACCACTGTCATAAATGCCTAACAGCTTTTATATAATTCTATGAAATAACGGAAGGAAACAAATAGTAAGCTCCTTGGAGGCAGAGATTACTTTTCAGTTTTTGTCCCATCATTGCATCTCCAGTGTCCAGAACAGTGCCTGGAACACAGTAGAAGCTCAATAAATATGTGTTAAATGATTAAATGCAAAAAACCCAAACTCTTATCAGAATCATTTTGGAGAAAACAATTCTCTTTTATACCACTTCGTGTGTGTACAATTTTGAGTAAGGAATGTTTCTGCACAGATCTTGTGCACTCTCTTCACTTCACTGACAAACATGAAGAAAATGAAATAAATCAGTAAATGTGGGCTCGGTCATTAAAACTTAATCACAACGAAAATATCTGTGTAAGAACTTGTGGTCTTCTTCCTCCCACTTGAGGTGGTCAGACTAACCATTTCCTGATGAAAGAATCAGAAGATGCTATATGAGTTGTACTCAGTGTGACTTTGGGCTCCTTGACACGAAGCAAAGTTCTGAGCATTCGGGTTAAAATAAAAACATCCTTATTACGTACAGTGTTCTGTGGTGTGGCTTTTAAGGCCTGTGCTGTGGGTCCATCATGAACATATAATGCACTAATACATTTGCTCAAGATCTGTGGGGCACTGGGAAACGCTGAGTAATGCCACTTGAAAGTGGGGCCCTGGAGGGACTCTGATCAGTAAGTCACACATCATGACCTCATGAGCATCGTCCTCTGCTTTGCTATGCCTAGAAAAACCGATGCACAGCACTTTGACCAGCAGGATCCTGTTCTTGTGGTGAAGCCCCCTATTCTCCAATTCTTCTGTAAACGGAAGGGCTCTGTTTCTACTATGTAAATAAAACCTGATTTACTTAAAATTTCCTTAGTTTTCTCATATGTGACACAAGAGCATTAAGCAACTCGGGCAGAAATTGCCAAAGAGAGAATCATTCAAGGATTGCCACGTCCCCTTCCTGTGAGCAGGCATGATGGACGTCATCAATCCATCACAGCGCCTTCTGGTGCTACACCACGTGTGGCCTCAGAATCCTTCTTCACGTAGCCCTTGAGTGGTTGACTGAAGCTGACATGAAGGATGGAATCTATCTGCTACTCTGGGCATAGGCTACTTCGATCCAGAATGAGTCTGGTCAAACGTACATTCCCTCCACTGATGCCACAGACCCCAGTCTGGTCTGCTAGACGCACATCAAACACAGATACGCTCACATTTCCTCATATGCCAATCAATAAAGCAACATCTGTATGCCCAGGTTATAACATCGCAGGACTTGTGAGATTTCAGGTGTGTGAGAGAGCTAGGTACCAGAAAAGGAAAAAGGCCACTGGCAGTCTTCTGCAAAAGCAAATTACTTTCTCTTGAGACACGTAAATGGGATGGCAGGAGGAGGAAGGTGAAACTGACAACAAATAACTTTAATCTCAGCAGTGTAAGCACGATGCCTCAGAAACCAGCCTAGGTGGGTGTGGAGAAGTGAAGAGCCCTCCAGCATAAGTGGCATCCTTGCTCCCAACAGCCCAGACTCTGGAGAGTGATGGTGAAGCCACACTGGCCTGTGCTCTGATGTGGCATGTTTCCTGGGGCTGCCGTTCACTATCCCTTTAGCTGGTCTCTGCTTTACCTGGGCAGGTATCACAATGAAAGGAAAAGAACGAGAAAGGGAACTGAACTAAGAGCCTAGAAACCAAACACAAGCAACCCAGATGGGGACAGCTGGAAAAGTATTGAAAGCTGAACTGTAGATAGACTGCACAGTTTCACACACTTCTCTGGGAGAAAAGCAAAAACTGGCGGTTTAACGAGCAAACACCCTTTTCCAGTCAATAGTAATAGCATGAGGCAAAAGGATACGATGTGGCAGAGACACATCAGAAATGTGTCGACTTCAGCACAGAAGATTCACGGCAGGGGACTCCCGATCCTTGTAAAATCAGAAATACCCACAAGAGTCAACCTGAGGTATTTTGCTATGTTCTCGATAGGGAAAACTAATCCCCTGAAAGTTTAGGGAAAGCTTTCCTTAATTTTCCCCACATAACTACCAGAAGCAGGACATCTAGAGACAGAGGAGGGCCTCATTGGTAGCAATGGTAGTTGGGCCACAGCATCTGTCACCCCAATGTTTTAGCATTTTCAGTCCTTTACAATGTGGCTTTACTCTTTGTGGGACCCTGGGTCCTGACACCCCACAGGGAGTGTGGGCAGTGCTGTCTTCTGGGAACAGCAAGGGCAGAGGTGCCAGGGATGACTGGAGAGAAAGCAGGCTGGGCCCTCTTTGAAGCACAAACACTCCCCAAGGCCCTGAAGCAGGGAAAAGGTCGCAGCTGGGGTGACACTTGAGAGATGTAAATACTTGAGGCCTGAACCACACACAGCACTAGTATTGGGTCCAGCCAGTGGCCCCAGCTCAGCTATGAAAAAAGAGCACACAGGACTCTGCCAGTGAGGGAAAATCCTCTTTTTGCTGCCAACTGGAAGGAAGGCGTGAAGTACGTGCCTTGCTGAAAAGGTGGTGCAGTAGGCAGATCTCTAAGGTGTGCCCAAGTTTCCCACCTCCAGTGGATAAGCCCTGGATAATCCCTGGGACTTGTGGATGATGGGATCAGCACTCCTGTGATTAGGTTATCTTCTTTGGCACAGTTGACTTTAACAGAAGAGGGATTATCCTAGATGGACCTGACCTCATGAGGTGAGCCCTTGGAAGGGATAGGCTCTTTCCAGAGGAGCAGATTCAAAGTGTGAGAGGCATTCCATGGGAGGGATAGTCTCCACTGCTGGCTTTGAAGACAGAGGGGGCTATGTGGGTGGCCTCTAGGAGCTAAGAACAGCTCCCAGCTGGCAGAAAGCAAAGAAACAGAGACCTCAGTCCTACAACCACAAGGAAATGAGTTGGGTCAAGAACCCAAAGAAACCTGGAAATGAATTCTTCCCTAGTCAAGCTTCCAGATGAGAACGCTGTCAGTCAATACACTGAATTCAGCCTTGCGTAAGAGCCCAGCCACACTGTGCCCGGACTTGTGACTCAGAACTGTGAGCTGATAAACGGGTGTTGTTTAAGTCACTAAGTTTGTCATAATTTGTTACACAGCAATAGAAAACAAAAACATCTTTTGGTGGGATGAGGCACCACAGAGATGAAGGCTCCAATCTCAGCAGTGATGACCAATATCAAATGAAAGCTCACTGCAAGCCAGGCGCTGTGCTATGTACTGGAACATGTTGTCTCACTAAGTTCTCATGACAGTCCTAAGACGTGGGATTGCTATTTCCCCTCATTTTACAACGGAGGAACAGAGAAGTTTGGGAATTTGTTCACAGCTCAGTCAGGGGTGGAGATGGGATTTGGAGCCAGACAGACTGATTTCACGGCCAGCACATGGCGCCTCTACACTAGCCTTGCCTCCTGCTCTATGGAATCCTGGCTAATCCACGCAAGGGTGTGGGCGCGAGGGTAGGAGGTGTGGAGGGAGAGACCTGTGGAGAAGACCCCTGACTCCAAAGAACCCAACCTCAATGTGCATGACTAACGAAGGCCCTGATTTCAGGGACTGGGCCCCACTGCCCCACATTCACGGCCCACCCCCTAAGACAGTGGGCTCTGCAGGGGTGCTGGGACCACGCCAGGTGTGGTGAGTCACCAGCTTCCCTGATGTGGTTTGGCATCTTAATGAACGTTTAGCCAATGCCATTAAAGCAGCCCTTAGTTTCCTGATACTTCCTAGATGTGGCGGGGTATTTATATACACCACGAAGGAGTTAGCACTGGGTTCCTTGATGTAAAAGTGAGCTGTCCTACTGCACTGAAAACATGATGTGCTTTATATCATATAAACTTTCTGGAACACATTTACTGCATAAACTGAGCTATACATGTAATGTTTCCTCCAAGCACAAAAATAACAGATTTCTACTCTTGGTGGAGCCCTGAGAGGAAGAGCCCCCCACAAACACAGGTGATAAAATATTATACCTTTGGGGTAAGAAGGCTGATGTAAAAGCAGGAGTATCTACAACGTAGACACTAGCCACATGCAACAATGGGAGAACCAGAGCCTATTTAAAAATCAAGTCAAAACTTTGCTTCAGAAATAATAAGAAGTGGAGTTGGACCCATTCGATCATTTACACATGGCTTTGCAAAGACCCTCTGGAGGGTGAGGAGGATGGACCTTGTTCCACACCGCACAGCAAGGGAACCGAACTAACAGAAATCACTCTTAAAATGTCACATTACTTTAAGAAAAAACCACATTCCCGGCACCTACAATATTTGTTGGCTTCCACTCTCTGGCTTCTCCTGTTCAAATGACCCCCAGGCCGCAAGGCAGCAGCTCACACTCCGACAGTTCTCTTTCCCTCTGTACAACTTTCCGTTCCCCAACGCCCAGGGACCCACAAGCACCTAATAAAAAAGAAATGGAAGCATCAAACCCCAATGGTGAGATTTAACACGGCAGTCAACTAACTGCTGGAACCAGTCCCAAACCCAAGTGGGCAAATGAGGTTTTAATACCAAACTGTGGAAATGCTCCAAAAGGAGCGAAGAACGTTTTCTTCTTACATGCACTTCACTTTGGATGTCAAGGTTAAGACAAGAGTGAAATGGCGATAAAAATAAAGATGTATTTTAACTGTCCATGCCAAACAAAGGGTTCAGAGAGAATTAGGGCACTGATTGTCCTTCAGGCCTTCCCCCACCCCTTTTTGGACCTTAGAAAAGTTCCCTGTGGTTAGTATTTTAAAATTTTATCTATTTTTATTGAGATATAATTCATATTCCATAAAATCACCCTCTTAAAGTATACACTTCAGTGGTTTTTAATTTGCAAAGGAAACCATTACCACTATCTAATTCCAGAACATTTTCATCACCCCGAAAAAAACCTGTACCCATTAAGCAATTACTTCCCATCACATTCTCAGCCTAGCCCCTGGCAACCATGAATCTACTTTATGTCTCTGTGGATTTGCCTACTCTGAGTATTTTATTTTTAACATCTTTATTGGGGTGTAATTGCTTTACAATGGTGTGTTAGTTTCTGCTTTATAACAAAGTGAATCAGTTATACATATACATATGTTCCCATATCTCTTCCCTCTTGCATCTCCCTCCCTCCCATCCTCCCTAATCACCCCTCTAGGTGGTCACAAAGCACCGAGCTGATCTCCCTGGGCTATGAGGTTGCTTCCCACTAGCTATCTATTTTACGTTTGGTAGTGTACATATGTCCATGCCACTCTCTCACTTTGTCCCGGCTTACCCTTCCCCCTCCCCATATCCTCAAGTCCATTCTCTAATAGGTCTGTGTGTTTATTCTCGTCTTGCCCTATGTTCTGCATGACTTTTTTTTTTTTTTTTTTTAGATTCCATATATATGTGTTAGTATACGGTATTTGTTATTCTCTTTCTGACTTACTTCACTCTGTATGACAGACTCTAGGTGCATCCACCTCACTACAACTAACTCAGTTTCATTTTTTTTATGGCTGAGTAATATTCCATTGTATATATGTGCCACATCTTCTTTTTTTTTTTTTTTTTTTTTTTTTTTTTTTTTTTTTTACTCTATCAAATCCTTAACTTTATTGGCATAACAACTGTTCCTATATCTATGACTTATTTTTTTTTTTTTTTTTTTTAAACATCTTTATTGGGGTATAATTGCTTTACAATTGTGTGTTAGTTTCTGCTTTATAACAAAGTGAATCAGTTATACATATACATATGTTCCCATATGTCTTCCCTCTTGCGTCTCCCTCCCTCCCACTCTCCCTATCCCACCCCTCCAGGCTGTCACAAAGCACCGAGCTAATATCCCTGTGCCTTGCGGCTGCTTCCCCCTAGCTATCTACCTTACTACGTTTGTTAGTGTGTATATGTCCATGACTCTCTCTCACCCTGTCAAAGCTCACCCTTCCCCCTCCCCATATCCTCAAGTCCGTTCTCCAGTAGGTCTGCGTCTTTATTCCTGTCTCACCCCTAGGTTCTTCATGACATTTTTTTTCCCCTTAAATTCCATATATATGCGTTAGCATACGGTATTTGTCTTTTTCTTTCTGACTTACTTCACTCTGTATGACAGACTCTAGGTCTATCCACCTCATTACAAATAGCTCAATTTCGTTTCTTTTTATGGCTGAGTAATATTCCATTGTATATATGTGCCACATCTTCTTTATCCATTCATTTGTCGATGGACACTTAGGTTGCTTCCATGTCCTGGCTATTGTAAACAGAGCTGCAATTAACATATTGGTACATGACTCTTTTTGAATTATGGTTTTCTCAGGGTATATGCCCAGTAGTGGGATTGCTGGGTCATATGGTAGTTCTATTTTTAGATTTCAAGGAACTTCCATACTGTTCTCCATAGTGGCTGTATCAATTTACATTCCCACCAACAGTGCAAGAGGGTTCCCTTTTCTCCACACCCTCTGCAGCATTTACTGTTTGTAGATTTTTTGATGATGGCCATTCTGACCAGTGTGAGACGATATCTCAATATAGTTTTGGTTTGCATTTCTCTAATGATTAATGATGTTGAGCATTCTTTCATGTGTTTGTTGGCAATATGTATATCTTCTTTGGAGAAATGTCTATTTAGGTCTTCTGCCCATTTTTGGATTGGGTTGTTTGTTTTTTTGATATTGAGCTGCATGAGCTGCTTGTAATTTCTGGAGATTAATCCTTTGTCAGTTGCTTCGTTTGCAAATATTTCCTCCCATTCTGAGGGTTGTCTTCTCGTCGTTTATGGTTTCCTTTGCTGTGCAACAGCTTTGAGGTTTCATTAGGTCCCATTTGTTTATTTTTGTTTTTATTTCCATTTCTCTAGGAGGTGGGTCAAAAAGGATCTTGCTGTGATTTCTCTCATAGAGTGTTCTGCCTATGTTTTCCTCTAAGAGTTTGATAGTGTCTGGCCTTACATTTAGGTCTTTAATCCATTTTGAGTTTATTTTTGTGTATGGTGTTAGGGAGTGTTCTAATTTCATTCTTTTACAGGTAGCTGTCCAGTTTTCCAAGCATCACTTATTGAAGAGGCTGTCTTTTCCCCACTGTATATTCTTGCCTCCTTTATCAAAGATAAGGTGACCAAATATGTGTGGGTTTATCTCTGGGCTTTCTATCCTGTTCATTGATCTATGTTTCTGTTCTTATGCCAGTACCATACTGTCTTGATTACTGTAGCTTTGTAGTATAGTCTGAAGTCAGGGAGCCTGACTCCTCCAGCTCCATTTTTCTTTCTCAAGATTGCTTTGGCTATTCAGGGTCTTTTGTGTTTCCATACAAATTGTGAAAATTTTTGTTCTAGTTCTGTGAAAAATGCCAGTGGTAGTTTGATAGGGATTGCATTGAATCTGTAGATTGCTTTGGGTAGTAGAGTTATTTTCACAATGTTGATTCTTCCAATCCAAGAACATGGTATATCTCTCCACCTGTTTGTATCATCTTTAATTTCTTTTATCAGTGTCTTATAATTTTCTGCATACAGGTCTTTTGATTCCTTAGGTAAGTTTATCCCTAGATATTTTATTCTTTTTGTTGCAATGGTAAATGGGAGTGTTTTCTTAATTTCACTTTCAGATTTTTCATCATTAGTGTACAGGAATGCTAGAGATTTCTGTGCATCAATTTTGTACCTGCTACTTTACCAAATTTATTGATTAGCTCTAGTAGTTTTCTGGTAGCATCTTTAGGATTCTCTATGTATAGTATCATGTCATCTGCAAACAGTGACAGCTTTACTTCTTCTTTCCCGATTTGGATTCCTTTTATTTCTTATTCTTCTCTGATTGCTGTGGCTAAAACTTCCAAAACTGTGTTGAATAATAGTGGTGAGAGTGGGCAACCTTGTCTTCTTCCTGATCTTAGTGGAAATGGCTTCAGTTTTTCACCACTGAGGACGATGTTGGCTGTGGGCTTGTCATATATGGCCTTTATTATGTTGAGGAACGTTCCCTCTATGCTTACTTTCTGGAGGGTTTTTATCATAAATGGGTGTTGAATTTTGTCAAAAGCTTTCTCTGCATCTATTGCGATGATCATATGGTTTTTCTCCTTCAATCTGTTAATACAGTGTATCATACTGATTGATTTGCATATATTGAAGAATCCTTGCATTCCTGGAATAAACCCAGTTTATCATGGTGTATGATCATGGTGTATGATCATGACGTATGATCATTTTAATGTGCTGTTGGATTCTGTTTGCTAGTATTTTGTTGAGGATTTTTGCATCTATGTTCATCAGTGATATTGGCCTGTAGTTTTCTTTGTGACATCTTTGTCTGGTTTTGGTATCAGGGTGATGGTGGCCTCATAGAATGAGTTTGGGAGTGTTCCTCCCTCTGCTATATTTTGGAAGAGTTTGAGAAGGATAGGTGTTAGCTCTTCTCTAAATGTTTGATAGACTTCGCCTATGAAGCCATCTGGTCCTGGGCTTTTGTTCGTTGGAAGATTTTTAATCACAGTTTCAATTTCAGTGCTTGTGATTGGTCTGTTCATATTTTCTATTTCTTCCTGATTCAGTTGGCAGGTTGTGCATTTCTAAGAATTTGTCCATTTCTTCCAGGTTGTCCATTTTATTGGCATAGAGTTGCTTGTAGTAATCTCCCATGATCCTTTGTATTTCTGCAGTATCAACTGTTACTTCTCCTTTTTCATTTCTAATCCTATTGATTTGAGTCTTCTCCCTTTTTTCTTGATGAGTCTGGCTAATGGTTTATCAATTTTGTTTATCTTCTCAAAGAACCAGCTTCTAGTTTTATTGATCTTTGCTATCATTTCCTCCATTTCTTTTTCATTTATTTCTGATCTGATCTTTATGATTTCTTTCCTTTTGCTAATTTTGGGGTTTTTTTGTTCTTCTTTCTCTAATTGCTTTTGGTGTAAGGTTAGGTTGTTTATTTGAGATGTTTCTTGTTTCTTAAGGTAGGATTGTATTGCTATAAACTTCCCTCTTAGAACTGTTTTTGCTGCATCCCATAGGTTTTGGGTCATCGTGTTTTCATTGTCATTTGTTTCTAGGTATTTTTTGATTTCCTCTTTGATTTCTTCAGTGATCTCTTGGTTGTTAAGTAGTGTGTCGCTTAGCCTCCATGTGTTTGTATTTCTTACAGATTTTTTCCTGTAATTGATATCTAATCTCATAGTGTTGTGGTGGGAAAAGACACTTGATATGATTTCAATTTTCTTAAATTTACCAAGGCTTGATTTGTGGCCCAAGATATGATCTATCCTGGAGAATGTTCCATGAGCAGTTGAGAAGAATGTGTATTCTGTTGTTTTTGGATGGAATGTCCTATAAATATCAATTAAGTCCATATTGTTTAATGTATCATTTAAAGCTTGTGTTTCCTTATTTATTTTCATTTTGGAAGATCTGTCCATTGGTGAAAGTGGGGTGTTAAAGTCCCTTACTATGATTGTGTTCCTGTTGATTTCCCCCTTTATGGCTGTTAGTATTTGCCTTATGTATTGAGGTGCTCCTATGTTGGGTGCATAAATATTTACAATTGTTATATCTTCTTCTTGGATTGATCCCTTGATCATTATGTAGTGCCCTTCTTTGTCTCTTGTAACAGTCGTTGTTTTAAAGCCTATTTTGTCTGATATGACAATTGCTACTCCAGCTTTCTTTTGATTTCCATCTGCATGGAATATCTTTTTCCATCCCCTCACTTTCAGTCTGTATGTGTCCCTAGGTCTGAAGTGGGTCTCTTGTAGACAGCATATATAAAGGTCTTGTTTTTGTATCCATTCAGCCAATCTATGTCTTTTGGTTGGAGCATTTAATCCATTTACATTTAAGGTAATTATCGATATGTATGTTCCTATTACCATTTTCTTCATTGTTTTGTGTTTGTTATTGTAGGTCTTTTTCTTCTCTTGTGTTTCCTGCCTAGAGAAGTTCCTTTAGCATTTGTTGTAAAGCTGGTTTGGTGGTGCTGAATTCTCTTAGCTTTTGCTTGTCTGTAAAGGTTTTAATTTCTCCGTCAAATCTGAATGACATCCTTGCTGGGCAGAGTAATCTTGGTTGCAGGTTGTTCTCCTTCATCACTTTAAATATGTCCTGCCACTCCCTTCTGGCTTGCAGAGTTTCTGCTGAAAGATCAGCTGTTAACCTTTTGGGGATTCCCTTGTGTGTTATTTGTTGTTTTTCCCTTGCTGCTTTTAATATTTTTTCTTTGTATTTAATTTTTGATAGTTTGATTAATATGTGTCTTGGTGTGTTTCTGCTTCGATTTATCCTGTATGGGACTCTCTGTGCTTCCTGGACTTGATTAACTATTTCCTTTCCCATATCAGGGAAGTTTTCAACTATAATCTCTTCAAATATTTTCTCAGTCCCTTTCTTTTTCTCTTCTTCTTCTGGGACCCCTAAAATTCGAATGTTGGTGCATTTAATGTTGTCCCAGAGGTCTCTGAGTCTGTCCTCAGTTCTTTTCATTCTTTTTTCTTTATTCTGCTCTGCAGTAGTTATTTCCACTATTTTATCTTCCAGGTCACTTATCCGTTCTTCTGCCTCAGTTACTGTGCTATTGATCCCTTCTAGAGAATTTTAAATTTCATATTTTGTGTTGTTCATCACTGTTTGCTTGCTCTTTAGTTCTTCTAGGTCCTTATTAAACGTTTCCTGTATTTTCTCCATTCTATTTCCAAGATTTTGGATCATCTTTACTATTATTATTCTGAATTGTTTTTCAGGTAGACTGCCTATTTCCTCTTCATTTGTTAGGTCTGGTGGGTTTTTATCTTGCTCCTTCATCTGCTGTGTGTTTCTGTGTCTTCTCATTTTGCTTAACTTACTGTGTTTGGGGTCGCCTTTTCACAGGCTGCAGGTTCATAGTTCCTGTTGTTTTTGGTGTCTGTCCCCAGTGGCTAAGGTTGGTTCAGTGGGTTGTGTAGGCTTCCTGGTACAGGGGACTAGTGCCTGTGTTCTGGTGGATGAAGCTGGATCTTGTCTTTCTGGTGGGCAGGTCCACATCTGGTGGTGTGTTTTGGGGTGTCTGTGGCCTTATTATGATTTTAGGCAGCCTCTCTGCTAATGGATGGGGTTGTGTTTCTGTCTTGCTAGTTGTTTGGCATAGGGTGTCCAGCACTGTAGCTTGCTGGTCGTTGAGTGGAGCTGGGTCTTGGTGTCCAGATGGAGATCTCTCAGAGGTTTTCACTGTTTGATGTTACGTGGAGCTGGGAGGTCTCTTGTGGACCAGTGTCCTGAACTTGGCTCTCCCACCTCAGAGGCGCAGCCCTGACACCTGGCTGGAGCACCAAGAGCCTGTCATCCACACGGCTCAGAATAAAAGGGAGAAAAGGAAGGAAGGGAGGGAGGGAGGAAGGAAGGGTATAAAATAAAATAAAATAGTTATTAAAATAAAAAATAATTAAGAAAAAAAATTTAAAAAGTAAAAAAAAAACAACAAAAAAACCCAGACAGACAGAACCCTAGGACAAACGGTAAAAGTAAAGGTATTGAGGCAAAATCACACACAGAAGCATACACATACATACTCACAAAAAGAGAAAAAGGGGAAAAAAATATATATTGTTGCTCCCAAAGTCCACCTCCTCAATTTGGGATGATTCGTTGTCTATTCATATATTCCACAGATGCAGGGTACATCAGGTTGACTGTGGAGATTTAATCCGCTGCTCCTGAGGCTGCTGGGAGAGATTCCCCTTTCTCTTCTTTGTTCTCACAGCTTCTGGGGTTCAGCTTTGGATTGGGCCCCGCCTCTGCGTGTAGGTCGCCTGAGGGCGTCTGTTCTTCGCTCAGCAGGACGGGGTTAAAGGAGCAGCTGATTCGGGGGCTCTGGCTCACTCAGGCCGGGGGGAGGGAGGGGTATGGATGCGGGGCGAGCCTGCGGCAGCAGAGACCGGCATGACGTTGCACCAGCCTGAGGCGCGCCGTGCGTTCTCCCGGGGGAGTTGTCCCTGGATCACGGGACCCTGGCCTTGGCGGGCTGCACAGGCTCCCTGGAAGGGGTGTGTGGATAATGACCTGTGCTCGCACACAGGCTTCTTGGTGGCAGCAGCAGCCTTAGCGTCTCATGCCCATCTCTGGGGTCCGCGCTGATAGCCGCGGCTCGTGCCCGTCTCTGGAGCTCGTTTAAGCGGCCCTCTTAATCCCTTCTCCTTGCGCCCCAGGAAACAAAGAGGCAAGAAAAAGTCTCTTGTCTCTTTGGCAGCTCCAAACTTTCCCCGGACTCCCTCCCGGCTAGCCGTGGCGCACTCACCCCTTCAGGCTGTGATCACGCAGCCGACCCCAGTCCTCTCTCTGCGATCCGACCTCCGAAGCCCGAGCCTCAGCTCCCAGCCCCTGCCCGTCCCGGTGGGTGAGCAGACAAGCCTCTCGGGCTGGTCGGCACCGAACCTCTGTGTGGGAATCTCTCCGCTTTGCCCTCCGTACCCCGTGGCTGCGCTCTGCTCAGTGGCTCTGAAGCTTCCCCCCTCCACCACCCGCCGTCTCCGCCCGCGAAGGGGCTTCTAGTGTGTGGAAACCTTTCCTCCTTCACGGCTCCCTCCCACTGGTGCAGGTCCCGTCCCTATCCTTTTGTCTCTGTTTTTTCTTTTTTCTTTTGCCGTACCCAGGTACGTGGGGGAGTTTCTTGCCTTTTGGGAGGTCTGAGGTCTTCTGCCAGCGTTCAGTAGGTGTTCTGTAGGAGTTGTTCCACACGTAGATGTATTTCTGATGTATCTGTGGGGAGGAAGGTGATCTCTGCGTCTTACTCTTCTGCCATCTTGAAGCTCCCTGAGTATTTTACATAAATGGCATCATGTAATACATGGATTTTTTGACTGGCTACTTTTGCTTGGCGTAACATTTTCAGGATTCATTCATTTTGCAGCGTGACTTAGTACTTCATTCCTTTTTATGGCTGAAAAGTATTCGATTGAATGGATATATCACTTATTGCTTACCACTCATCAGCTGACAGACATGAGGTCTGTTTCCACTTCTTGGCTATTATAAATAGTGCTGCTGTAAACATTCATGAACAAGCTTTGGCGTGGACATATGCTTTCTATTCTCTTGGGTTAACATTTTAACATATAAGGAATTTATATAGATAAGAAAACTCTAAGATTAGGTAAATGGGAAAGCACGTGAATTGGCAATTCAAAGAAAGTAAAAAACAGCTTGTGAAATATATTGCCCTCCAGTGGTAATCAAAGAAACACAATTTAGATTAGTGAGATACTTTCACTTCTAAATTAACAAAAATTTAAAAAGACGTCTGCCCAATAGTGATGACTGTTCTCATACACTGTGGGTAGAAGCAGGAATTAACGTATAAGTTCTTGCAAACCAACTTCAATATTATCAAAAAATCTTAAAAATGGGTCTGCTCTTTAACCTCTAAATCCGTGCTAGAGGCTTAAAAAAAAAAAGACACATGAAGAGATCCTATGAAGTGTTATTTATAATTTGAAAAATTATAAATATGCTAATTATTTAACAAGAAGGCAATGGCTAAGCATATCGTAAGGCCATAATGTAAAGTTAAGCACAAGTTGAAACTTATACTTACAAAAAATTATTAGTAATATGGAAAATATTATAATATTTTCCATTAATATTATAATTAATGGAAAATATAATAATATTTTCCTGTTATACTAAGAAGGATCACGTGATTGCAAGTATATAACAAATGCCTAGCAAATTCTTTGGAAGGAAAGATACCAAGATGCTTGCTGGTGGTATGTAGGGGATAATGCTATGAATGATGTTCTTCCTTCTCTGTTTCTTTATTTCTCAGATTTTCTATACTGAATCCACCAGTTTTAAAAATGAGACTAAATCACCTTTACTTGTTAATAAGAAAGGTCCTTTTAATCTTATCAATTACTGACTTAATTTGTATATAAGTTGATAGCAACCATACAATGATGAAGTATGCGTTGTGAACTGAAAAATTAAGAGAGTTAGAGAAAGTGATTGATTCCCAAGCCTGTTAAGAGGCAACCTCTCCTTCCAGAAGGTGTCAAGATTAAAGGTACCAGAGAGACTTCTGAGTGTGTTTTCATCACATCTGTGCTGGGAAGAGGCAGTGAGGGAGCAGAGCTGAGAGTGGGTGGTGAAAGCGCATAGAGCCTCCATAAAAATCTAATTAGGGGCATAGATTAAGCAAAGCTGTGATATATAATCAACTCAGTGGACCATGTAGGTGGCAAGTGGCAGAATCTGGGATAATAGAATCAGGAGTGGGGTGGCTGGGTTAGTGGGTTCTTGAGAATCTCTGGGCCCCATGTTCCTAGGTACCTGGGGAAACCCAGTAAACTCAGGATGACAGTACTCGTTCAGGTCACCCTTGAAACCCAACCAAGGAGCTCTGGTTACTGAGGACCTCTCTGTAAGTGAGGGCCTGAAGACCCCACATTGGCACGACTCTAAGAAGGGGTGGAGGATGAAGCAAAGCACTGTTGTTCTTTGGATGCCTGTTACAGGCAAAGGGACTTGTTCAGGGCACCAGGCAGAAAAATTCTGTATTTTGCTCTCATTTTCATCTTGTTGCCTTCAGCCTTTCCTTTTGGGACGTTCAGCCTGGCCTTCTGATGCTTTGACTTTTGAGCCACAATCCCTAGAATCTGGGACAATCCAAGCGGGGCATGGAATAGTAACCAGCACTGGTTTATTCAACCTGAAGTTTTCCAGAAACACAAAAGATGTGACAAAGATGTTTCTTCCTAATGTAGATCTTTAGAGTTAAGCCTCTTTCCACTCTCCTTGGCTCTGTTCTATAAAAACCACCACAGAAAAACAAAAATAAAAACAAAAATGTGGGCTTCTATTCGTGAACCAGCAAAGAGAAACGGGAAAGTCAGTGTCACATCTGGGCCAGAGCGGCAGAGACTGGCTTTCTGGGCTTAAAAGGCCAAGGGCCCAAGGGTCAGGCTGTCACCTGGCGGAGCCACAAGAAGACACATTAGCACAAAGCGGCTGTTTGAACAGGCGTCATCAACACCCCCTCCCCACCAACGCAGAGAATGAAAGCCAAGGGGGTTCACTCTCCAAGGCTGTCATCAACACCCCCTCCCCACCAACGCAGAGAATGAAAGCCAAGGGGGTTCACTCTCCAAGGCCGTCATCAACTCCCCTCCCCACCAACGCAGAGAATGAAAGCCGAGGGGGTTCACTCTCCAAGGCCGGACAAAAACCAGCTCTGCCAATCTTTCCAGTCTCTACAGAGGTTCCTTGCCAGATGATTCTGCAAATGCGGCCTCCTCCTTTAAAAAAACAGTGAATTCTTTTTTCCTTTAATTCACCAGTTCCAGCCAAGAAGATCCATTGCTTTAAAGAAACAGAATGGACTTTGAATAAGCATATTTTTGTTCTTCTTTTTGCCCTTGAGCTCATGTTTGTGTTGACCGCGCCTCCCCTTTCCACCGATTACTTATCTGGTTATGAAGTCAGAGCCCATCAAAATCTATTGCCCTGAGAATTTGGTGTTGGGGCCATTTGCATTGTTTTTGGAACTGAGGCTGACGCCTTTTCTTTGAAGAAGGACATGAAGCCTGGTCCCTCCTCCCCTGGATCTTTATGTTGGCACTTTCTCAAGTTGCAAGGAATCAGCGACACCAGCAGTCATAACTTTTGCATCCCTTGCAGTGGTTTAGAATTTCAAAGCTTCTCGGCAGCTGTTTTGGTGTGAATGCTGATAAAGTAGCTGTCAGAAAACTGACCCCTCTCTAATTCCCCCGGCCTCTACCGGGACAAGGAACAACTGTGACAGTGATGACGGGAACAAAGGGAGCAGAGAGGCCAACCGCCTCTAGGCAGCCTCCTCCCACCACCTCCTCGCCTAAAGGAAATGAGGACAGTCTCTGCCTTCCCTTAAGTTTACATTCCTTACCCCTGGTGGGCCCAGGCTGGTTGATTATGTGGTACCTGCTTCAGTGAAGCCTTCTCAAGAGGTCTCACTCATGAACACAAGTTGAGTACCAACACAGACACAAGGAAATTAAAAGGAGGGAGATAACAAGCAGGAAGAGGAGAACACGGAGTCCCCTGAAGGCAGTCAGAGATGCTTTCCCCAGCAGCCATAAAAACAGTATTTGGGATGACAAATTGTGGCCACTTTATATGGGAGGAACATGGGTTATGTGGGCTAGATCACTCGTTGATGACCTACTTGGCAGGTGAAATCCAGTCAGATGTATGTTAACAAATCCAAAAAGGGAAGACTTAGTTTATATACCAGCAAACATCTTATGAACGCTATGATAAAATTTATGGTAAAGCAATTCAGTAGTGACTTTTTGCTTGGCATATACATGAGGCAGATTACGATTTTTCTCAGTGTTGTCTTGTAGAGTAATTGAACTTGAGGTTATCTCCTTAATGACGACAGCACAGCTGTTTATCTTCCCTTTTTCTGAGAGCTTGCAGGATTCTGGTGTCAGATAGGGTTGCCCTGGGCCTGAAGGGAGAGAGGCCCAAATCCACATGACTGAAAATAAATGAGTAGTAGTATCCTACTGACAGGATAAAAGCTGGTGAGGGGTGTGGCAGACTTCTAGCTGTGCCACCAAATCCACCCCACTTCTTCCACGGTAACAGAGTTTTAGGCTGAAGACTAAAATTTTCAGACTCCCTTGCAGCTATGTGTGGCCATGTCACTTAATTCTGGCCAACTGGTTGACAGTGGATGCTATATACTCAACTCTTGCGTTCCTTAAGAAAGACTGGGTTGCCCTCCATTGTCTTTCCCATTTCCTGTGGGCTGGAAAGTGGATGTGGTGCTGGTAAACTGGCATTAACCACGCAGAGGATGGCAACCCATCAGGGAATGGCAGAGCAGTAGGACAGAAGAAACCTGGGTCCTGGAAGGCCTTGTGGAGCACAGCTTCAACCACCCTAAAGCTCTGATCTTGAGTGTAACATGAGAGAGGCATGAATATCCATCCTGTGTGAGCCACTAATTTTCTGGGGGAAGTGAGACGGAGTCTTTTTGTTATAACAGGTGGCCTGTACCCCAACACGAGGAGGAGGTAAATCTAACACAGAGGTAAAGGGAGGCTCTGTTGACCACTTGTTTGCTTTTTCCCCAGACTCTAAAACCAATCGGAGCTTCTGACCTCCTTTGATACTGACAGTTAAACTTGGATTAAGGCAGGTTAGTAGGATAACAACCAAAATGAATTGTAACAATAGCTACCATTTATTAATAACTTATTTTCTTCTTGGTACTTCACATATGGTATTTCATTCAATCTGCAGAACAACTTTGAAAGGGTATTTCACAGTAAGGAATCTTGGGCTCACAGAATTTAAGTAACTTTCCCAGAGTTACCCAGTCAGTAGGACCTGGATCTAATTACCCCATGTTGCCTTTTGAGAAACATGCTCTGCTCCTCATTAAAAGATAGATTTAATGATGTGACAGGAGCTGGGCATCGCTATGTCCTATAGTTTTTATTTTATTTTTTACACTATGGCTTAAAGTACTCTTTCTTACTGTGGTTTTCAGAAGGCCCGACTATGTCCTCCCCTTCCCTTTGTTGCTAAAATGAAGAGTAACTCATGATCTGGCTCAAGCAGCTCAGGCACTGATGCCCTGCTTTGGTCTTAACCCACATCCTCCCTTGCCACACAGCAGCTCCATTTCTCTCTGGCTCTACCCTAGGGTTGCTAAGTACAGCTGTTCTCCTCCTGAGCTGCTGGAGATGAAGTTAAGAAGAAAACAGAAACAAGAACAAAACTTCTCCCATCCTCCCAAACAAAAGTTACTCAGAAATCACCATAGTAACAAATCACCAGTTTTCAGCTGTTTCCTCTCCCTTGCATTCTTGTCTCTCTGCGCACATCCTTTTATTTACATTCAGCCCTACCTCCAGCCTTTGTTCAGCAAACACGTTCTGATCTTCCTTAAGTGACAGTCACTGTGCCAAGGGCTGTGGAGATAGAGTCAAGTAAATCAGGCCCTGCCTTCGAGGAGCTTATATATACTTAGGAGGGAGATAAGCAAGTGAATCAACGGACTCGGCTTGGGGAGAGAGCGCAGGCGGAGCCCGAAATCATCCAGGTTGGCGGCTGTGAAGGTGACTGGACATTGGCCGGGGGAGAAGGAGGTGGGCAGCATGTGAAGAGCAGAGGTGTGGTACAGCACGGCTTCATGTGGCTTACTTGATTTGGCCCTAGTTTTACAGAGCACTGAAACACCTGCCAGGCATATTGCGAGGCTCCTGGCTTCAGAGTGAAGGAGCCAGGCTTCTCCTGCTCAAAAGGAGCTTACAGTTTAATGGAATGGATGTGTGCAGCTGGGAAGGTAGCTAGAAATGAAGCCAGATCATAACCAACTACATGTCTGTTCTACGGAGTGCTCACCATGGTACCCGAGGCTTTGCTACATGCAATAAGCAAATTATCTCCTTTGATCCATCAGCAGCCCGTGAACTGGGTATTATTATCATTGGCACTACTTTCCAGATGGGGGAATAAGTGTAGGAAGGTCAAGTTACTTGCCCAAGGACTCACAGCTAAGTTGACTTGGATTTTAACCCAGACCTGGCTGAATCTAAGATATATACTCCTAGCCATGGGCTAGCAGGCTAAAGCATGTGTACCTTATCCAGCTGATACTTGTCCCGTATTAAGTGGGATGAAGCTGGCTCTTGGTAGACACATACTGAAACAGGGAAGAGAAAAGAAGCACAGGGGAGCCACACAGCCAGTCGAGAGTGGGAAGGGACTGCACACAGGTAGATGGAGAGGCATCTGAGTAAGATGTGACTTCCTCAGCTGGACAAACAACTCTATCCATTCTAGCTACCTGTCTATGCATAATTCATTCCTCACAAATCATCCCCAACTGTAGCAAAGCTGTAGCTTTTGTTGCATGTAAGAGTAAAGATCTGAATCCATATTGCTGCAGAGGCAATTTATATGGGACTGTGTAAGTTACATTTTCTGAGAGCCCTGCCACAGAAGGAACCCCAAGATCTCCTGGGGCTGGTAGGATGGAGGTTTGTACTGCAGCTGTGTAGATGGTTGTCTAAAAATGACAAAACAGACAACAGCGATAGACAGACATCTGCAATGCCAGACATCTGGAGAAAGACAACAACTCCCCACTAAAAAGGGTATGTGACAGCTAATATCCAACAATGTCCTCCGATATCCACAAGAGGAGCCTGAAGAAGGTGCTAAGGTTAGAGGTGCGGGGGAGTGTAAGGGAAACAGGGGCCCACCAAACCCTCCAACTTTGGACAGTTCACTCCATCAAGTCAAACAAGATCGTCTTTATCATGATGCCGAAGTGGCAGGTATACCTCCATTTTACATGAAATTTGTAATATGAACAAATTCTTTGGGCTAATGTCAGAAGATGGCCCATGTTTTAGCCATGTCAGCTCTGCTTACATCTACAGGCTCACCATGGTCAGGGGATGGAAACTTCTGTTCGTCCGCCAGCGATGGTCATCCATTGGCAGCTCTGAGCAGCAGTAATCTGTCCCAGTGCCAAGCAGAACTGGCCTGTCCCCAGTGTTCACACCGAGCTCCTGGGGAGCTGCTTTATAGACTCCAGGTAATGATGACCCAAGTGTGGCGTCATGCTTGGCCCCAGTTCTGGTTCAGTACGACTCAAATGGCCTCAGCGAGCCACAGTGGTACACGCTTGGAATGAGCCCTGTGTAATTCTTTTTGACAAAGGCTGACCCGACATGCTAATTAGCAGCCCGAGTGAAACAACAACTGTCCTGTGTATCACCAGCCTACACATCCTTGGTGTTCACTATTCCACCAGCTTTCATTTTCAATCTGGACACGCATTGCCTGAATGCACTCCTTTTTCTACCCTTCCCATTTCCTAACCATCCTGCCTCTCTTCTAAGATTTGCATTTTCCACATAGGTTCCATTACTAAAATTAAAATGTTGCTAAAAACATTAGTGGATCTATGTATCTCTTATAGAATGGACTGGTTATTTAGACCAGTTCCTGCCTTCCAAATCTACTAAGCTGTTTACTAACTTTTTCTTAACTATACCTGAACCGTTTTAAATCTGTTTCTGTTCTAACGTGCTTGCTGGCTAATCCTCCCTGCCATTCTTTTAATGATTTCTTTTGTGCCTCAGACATGTGACTCTTCTTCAGCTTAAAATAATGGATCAAATAAATTTCTCTCTCTTTTCCTTTTGACTCTGCTTCCCCTTGGCAAAACAAGCAATTTTATCACTTTTTCGGTAGCAGAGCACTTTTGCTTTCTCACTTAGGCCAGGTGACAAAAGCAACATTCATTTCCAAACCAAACCAAACCTACCCCCGAACTCCTCTTTCATTTCTGTACTGTAATTCCAACATAAAGGAGTAAAGCTATTGGCAGAATTTTCAGTCTGCCAATACCAAGTACTAGTGAAATTGAGGAACAACAGAATTCACATATACTGCTGGTGGAAAGTAAATTGGTACAACAACTTTGGAAAAACAACTTCACATTATTTAGTGAAGATGAAAATGCATCTATCTGACAAGCAGCAATTCCACTCTTAGACAAACACCCTAAAGAAACATGCCTACATGAACTAGGGATTATGTATGCTCTGCAGGTCTGGGAGGCCCAGGAACCTGTATTGTTATAGATCCACAGGTGACGTGTGGGCCTCACTCTACTGCAAGGGTCTGGGATTGAAGGTTTATAATTTCAACTCCAATCTGTTTTTGGAGCTGGGTCCCCCTAAGACCTGTGTTTGCAGCCACAGGAAAGCTCCTGGGGGAGGAGTGATGGCGAGAGGCACATCAAGCCTGACGGTTGTGGGACTATCCTCGGGGTGCGGATCCGATCTGGTCAAAGACAGCTAGAGCCTGAGGATCTGGGCAAATTCACCATTGTTTCCTCCTCTTCCTTCTCTATCACCCCTGGTTGCCTGGGCGAGGTTTAGGCTTGTGAGGTGCTTGGAGCCAGCATCATCGTCATCATGATTATCATCATCGTCTTCACGTCCAGCAGAAAGCCCTGCATCGCCCACCCCTTCGGGAGGCTGCTCTGAATGTGTGTCCCCTGCCAGGAACGAGGAAGCTCCTAGGCGATTCAGGAGATAAGGCTGAAGCGTGAGCCCTGGTAAAGAGCCACAGTTTTTCTTTCACACACAGGTGGCGCGTCCTCTCTGTGAACACCTTTCCACAGGCATCGTGCTTGTGATCCTTGGTGAGCTGAGTCCAACACAAGGGCAACGCCTGGTGTAACCTGGCCTTTAATAAACGCTTTCAAATGATGATGGACAGGAAGTGAGATAATGAACCTCTTCTAAAGAAGCGAAGGGAACTTTCTGCCTTCCTGTGTGAAGCTGCCCCCGCCTTCCTCCCGGCGCTGGCTGCTCTGGTTCAGGGAGGGTGTGTCACAGGGCCTCTGTCGCCCTCCCCTCCATTCATTCCTCCTCCTGATGCCAAGAATGGCTTCCACCAACTCTAAAGACAAATGGAGAAAGTGCACAGACTGGCTAGAAGGTCTCCCTCTGCTGGTCTCTTCCCATAACCTTCCTATTCTGAAACTGAAATGTCCCCAGGCCAAAGTACCGATTACCACATAGCTATTGTTCTTTTAGATTTCAAAATATCTCCAAGGTGTCAACAACGCTACAGATTCCTCTGGGCACCTGAAACCTGCCCTGTTATTCAGCATCAGTTATGTACTGAGGGCGGAGGCAACTTGTTTCGCTTAAATTACCAACTCATAATAATGTGGGGTTCTGGCCAGATGCACACGTGTGGGAGACGATTTTCGGTTGGGAGGAAGTCAAGGGGACGGGCTGACGTCAATACAAACGGAGCTTGGGCCGCACAGAGCCCATCTCCGCAGGACTCGGCCTTATGCCCACAGCCCTGCCAGGGTTCTGTCTCCCGTGGGCTGCTGTGGTCCCTGCTGGAGCTGCCCGCCTTCTGCCCAGCCAGGACCCTCTCAAGGGAGGCCCAGGCTGGGCAGTCCATTACTTAGGCACGTGGGACAGAGACAGGAGTGATTTTTCTTTTTCTTTTTTTTTTGTGGTACGCGGGCCTCTCACTGTTGCGGCCTCTCCCGCTGCGGAGCACAGACTCCGGACGCGCAGGCTCAGCGGCCATGGCTCACGGGCCCAGCCACTCCGTGGCACGTGGGATCTTCCCGGACCGGGGCATGAACCCGTGTCCCCTGCATCGGCAGGTGGACTCTCAACCACTGCACCACCAGGGAGGCCCTGATTTTTCTTTTAATGGTTTTAATTCCACTCCTTCAGTTCTGAGATGGATTTCCTTCCACTCCTCTCCTCTTCTTCCTCCTCACTTCTCATCACCTCAGGGTGTCAGAGGGTAGAAAGCCATGAGTGAGGGAACAGTTTATATCTTGAGTAGGTCACCAAAATTATTCTGCTTTCTGCCCTGTAAAATGTAGATTATGCCAATGTTTAAAATAAGAATAGATATACTCTATACTAGTAATTACTAATAGGAAGGTATCCTGATACCCGATCACCTTTGATCTAAAGAAAGAAAACATCAATTTCATTTGGTTCAAATTAGTAGACAGCACCTAGACCATTATTTGGCCACATAGTAGGTGCTCAGTAAGCTGTAGATGTAACAGGCACACATATATGAGGACAGGAGGCACGCTGGAGCCTGAGGGCTCTCTCAGGTCATGACTTTGTACCCCAGGTGCAAATGACATCCACTGGCTTCCTGGCAGCCCAGGAGATGGACTACCAGTCTGCCATCACTGGTGATCAGTCACATGGCCAAACGAATCGCCGTGGATTAGGGATAACATTTAACAAGTTTAACTGAGTAGACAACAAAATGAACTATGCTGATAGAAATTAAAAGAAAATAAAAAAGCAAATGAAGACGGGAGAAAGCTGAATTTCTGCCTAACCTTTACCTGGTTTCAACTCAAGAAATAATCTACTGCCTAGAGTTTTCAAAAGGAATGACAACAGTCAACGATACTCACGTTATTTAATGTCAGTTGAAAGGTGGGGATTGGAGGGTTGTTTATCTTTTAGAGAGAAAAAGGAACTTTTAGTGTAACTCTTGGGTTAAAAATCTCAGTCTGAATCACACCATCAATTTAGTGACCCCAATTTCAGGGGTCACTAAAACAAAGGCACTTCAGTTGAACAGCAATTTTTGCATGTAATAAGCTAATTTTCACCTAAATATTGATATAATGTTCAAGCACAGACTTTTCAGAAGCCCTACTCTGATGACACATAACACAGAGAAAAGCACATGGAACTCAGGACAAAAGGGGTTATATTCAGCTCCACGACTTCCTCAAAACCATGAAGGGACAGCTCTGAAAGCCCTGGCATCCTTGGCAGTTTCTTGGCCTGGACTGCTATGAAATCAGCTTAAAGGGAATAAGGAACAGGTGGGTTTGGGGCAGTCATATTCTGATTCCTCACGGATCACTTCCGTGGCTCCGTGGAGCGTCATCAGCATCTCCCGTCACACCGCTCAGCCACAGGGCCTGAGTCACCTGACCGCAGGATCTCTCCTGACGCACAGGGACCTTCACAGACCAGTGGGGCTGCTGGACCCAATCAGATGCTAGATGCTGGGAGGGCCACCATCTCAAACTCACCTGAGCAAGAGTCACTTGGGCCTTCTCCTTTACCTATGCTGAGGTAAGAGCAGGGGACTCTGCCAGCCAGATTAGACATGAACCCTCTGACCAGAACTGGATGATCTGGAGGGATGTGGCTTTGCAACATTTTGGGTCAACTGTTTTTGGACTGTGGCTTTTGCTGATGGCGATCGTTCCTGCTAACCATATACCTACCCACTGACCTATGTGCTCACCACTTATTGTTTGCTGCAAATAGGCTCACTGGATTCAGTAATGAAAAGGAGGAAAAGACAGAGGAAAAAGACACTTTGCTTGGCAGTGCCTGCAGACTCCCCAGAGCGCTGGCAGTGGCCCCGGCTCTGTGGTGTGAGGGGCTGCCCAGCCCATGAACCTTGTGAGGCTAACACAAACCGTGGGAGAGGTCTGTGCATCCAAGGTCAGCAATGCTGCTAGCACACAGCCCTGAGGTTGAGAGGGGGGAGGACAGTGGCTCCTGCAACACACAGAGGTTCTGTCATGTCCTCAATTCTTCGCCGAAAGAAGTCTAAAATGCTTCTGACTTCTGGGTGGAGACCAGGGGCTGTGAGTGGCAATGCAGACAAGGAAACCAAAATATGGAACTGAAAACTTATTTGGTCACTTGAAGAGTTTTCACTTTTGGATTCTGGCCAATTGCTCTTTTCTGTTACATTAAAAGAAAAATAAACTCCAATGCTAACTTTGAGTCCTCCAGTTATCCTGAGAAGGTAGAGAGAACGAAAGCAGAACGAAGAGAATAACTGGCCACTGTTGGGCCCATAAGGTTAGGCTAGTTAGACACCCAATGGACTCCTGGTGAATCCCGCATTGGAGCCACGCAGTCCTCCTGGTTACAACCCGCAGGACAGTTGAACAGGACCACGAGGCACACACCTGATCACAGCCATCCACGAGCCGGGAAAAGTACAGAGCTTAAGACAACTGACCCTCAGGCCTCCTAAGTGAAGGACACGGATCTCAGACCCATGGCCTGTCACTTATCTGTATTTTCTCATTTACTTGAGAAAAACAATGGATGCACACAGTGTTACTATGTAGCTAACAACTGAGTTAGTCATGTCACTCTGAAATAGCATAAGTAAAAACAGACTCAAACCCAGAGACAAATCATTCCTTGCTTATATTTTCCCTATAGACCTGACCTCCAGGGTCAGGTCTAAGATGGAGTGAGGCACTTGACCTGGGAGCAAAGTTTAGAGAGAAGCCATAAAGCTCAGCTCAGGATAGAGAAGATTGCGTTGAGATGTTATTTATCTTGATTTCTGAGTTTTTTGGGGGGATGCCCTAAATCATGTGCTGTAGGAGGGTGCCTCATTTGCCCCTCTCTGGTCCCAGCCTGATGAAAGTTCATCAGCTAAAGTGTTAAGTGACTGGAGAATGCCCAGTTACAAAATTATAGAGGAAACTAACCAATAGATTGAAGAAAGACTCTTCAAATGCAGCCTACTGTTGGCCAAAGACTTGTACTTCCAGGAGTTTTCCTAAGCAAACAACAAGGATGTGCAAAGAGATTTAACAACACTCACAGTGTTATTCATGATAATAAAAAACTGTAAACAGTCTAGGTACTCACCACAGGGGATTAACAAAGTATGGTATCACACCAGATTCCTCTGCAGCCATTCAAAGTGATAATGTGGCAAAATATCAATAATCTTGGGAAATGTTCACGATTCAAAGTCAAGGGAAATACACAAGTTACAAAACACTAGATAGACACATGCTCCTACTTCTCCTGCTTTCATTCGCCTCCACTACAGTCCATCCTCTACACGGCAATCACAGTGATACACTTTTCTTTCAAGTCACTCCTAGTCTTAAAATGAATTCCTATTACATTTAGGATAAATTTAAAGCTACACAGCCATCCCTGCTCTGGCCCCTGCCTATCTGTCTGGCCTCCTCTGCTACAGCCTCCCGTTCATGCCTCTTTTCTAGCCAGATGGGCTGCCTTTATGGCCTCTGCACAAGCTTTTCCCACTGCCTGAAATGCTCTTCCCCCAAATTCCCACACAGCTGGCTGCTTCCCAGGAGTCAGGTCTCAGCTCAAATGTCACATTCTCAGAAAGGTTTTTCCCGGCGTCAACTCGTAACTGGCCACTGCCTTGTCACTCTATCATATCACTCAGTTTTATTTCCTTCATAGCACTTAACACTCTCAGAAATGACCTTATTTAATTATTTATTTTCTTGTTTACTGTCTACCTCCCTCCATGAGAATGAAAGCTCCATGGGGGCTTTTCCTGTTTACTGTGTACCCACAGGGCCCCAAACTATGTCTGGCACAGGGCAGACACCCAGTAGACGGATGCTGAATGACCGCAGGATATATACATGTGCATTCACATTAAAAAAAAAGGACTGGGAGAGCACAGCATAAAAGAACGTCTCTGGATACAGAGATTCTGGATGGTTCTAAGTTTCTTCATCTTGCTTGTTTTCATTTTATACAACAATAATGTGCTACCTTGGAAATAATGAAAACAAAGTTTTCCCTCTATTTTTTAGAGTATGGTCACTAAGAAAATGTTGCCTGATACAGCTGGATTGAGACCAGAACCACAAAATGCCAGAACTGGAAGAGATCTCAGAGGATGTTTGGTTCAATCCCATCTCTCATTCCGGAGATGAGGTGGCTGAGGCCCAGCCTGGAGAAATGGCTGCTGGCTTAAGTAGCAGAGCACGTAAGAAGCTAGTCTGCTGTTCTTCTCACGACACCAGTGGTTCTCCAACTTCATTTGAGAATGGTCTGGAACACTTGCGCATACATAGGCTGAGGGGCCTCACTGCCAAAGTTTCTGCGTCAGTGACTTTGGGGTGGGGCCTGGGAAACTGCATTTCTGACAAGTGCCTGGATGATTCCGGAACTGCTGGTCTGGGGCCGCACTTTGAGAACCATGAGGCTAAGTCATGTTGTCTCTCATGACTCCCTTGGAAATGTTTTATTCTTTTTGTAGGAATGGTAGTGATTAGAACAATACCTTCAACAGAAGAATTCAGAGGAAACCCTTTTAGGCTTCCTCCCAGAAGTTTCTACTGAAAAGAAGGAAAGGAAACAATTTTGAGAGCCTACGCTCCACCAGGCATCGCGCTAGGCATCTACATTTTGTTTGTTTAATCCATTTTACTGTAGAAAGCCTAAACTCAGGGAGATTAAGGAATTTGCCTAAGAGCACACAGCTAGGAAGTGCTGGGGTCAGATTTCAAATCTACATCTCTGATTATAAAGTCCATGCTTATTCTCCAGCCTCGAGAACAGAATGAAAAGCTGTCACTTGTGGTGTTCAGAGCGGCAAATCAACGCCTCCCAATGTGAAACAAACACCCCCCAAGCAATGGTTTAACATGATGTCACTCTCCCAGCGATACGGAAAGTGTATATACCAGTATTAACAGCCAACCTTTCGTCTGGGCCTGAAGCCAGGGTTTATTCATGGGTTTATTCATTTACATAACCTTTGGGAACTTTCAACCCCAGAACCCCAGAGTAAAGACGATTTGAGTCGACGCCTGGCTCACTGCAAGTCATCTGTGAGATAAGTGGCAGAGGGAGAATTTATCATCGATCTCTGCTTCCAACACAGGGAAGAATTCACACATGCTCTGTGGTGCAAGAACCTAACAGACTTTGTGGTTGAACAGAGCTGTCCCACTGAGGAATCATTTGAAATCAAAGGCCAAAAGCCAGATACAAACATGGGAATGTACCGCTTACCATTTTAGGTCAAACATAAACTAGAAACTAGTGATTGTTCCCTTTCTTTTTATTGATGAGGAAATGACTGGGGGACAAGAAAGTCTTGGTGACAAGGTCACAACACCTACAACACCCACACAAGCAACAAGTTACAATTTGTCCTACATTGTGGTCACACTTGATCCAAGTGTGAGAAAGCTTTTGTAAATACTGTGATTGCAAAGGGATTTGATGACATTCTTTAACATCACGGTTTTGACCAGAATTCCAAATTAAGGTTAAGTGTTAGTGGATTAGTTCAGGATCAACAACAAAAAATGTGGTTTTATCTGTCTCTCTGTATTTCTTATTTTGCTTCAGGATTTTCCCCCATATGTCTTATTCCAGATCCCTGAAGCAGCTGCATAAATAGGTTTTACGTGAAAATAAAAACTTTCTGTGTAATTCTGCCTGTAGGATCAGAGGAATGAGGGCTTCAACCAAGACAGCTCACAGGACCAGGCCCTTCCCATGCCCTCTGCAAGGGCCATAGGTGTCTCTTTTTTTCAGAAGCTCATTTTCTAACTGTGACCAGTGAAATATCCGTACATTTTGGCTAACAAAGCTTGCCAGTGGAGACCCTGAAAGAAAGATAAGTGGGGGATTCTCTGGTGGCGCAGTGGTTGAGAGTCCGCCTGCCGATGCAGGGGACACGGGTTCGTGCCCTGGTCCGGGAAGATCCCACATGCCGCGGAGCGGCTGGGCCCGTGAGCCATGGCCGCTGAGCCTGCGCGTCCAGAGCCTGTGCTCCGCAACGGGAGAGACCACAGCAGTGAGAAGCCCGCATACTGCAAAAAACCCCACAAAAGATAAGTGGGAAAGAGGGAACAGGGTAGAGTGGATGTAGGAAAAAGAAAAAAAAAAAGGCAAGAGGATCCCAGAGATGGATACCTAAGAGCAGTTAAATTTTGATATCAAAGGCAACTTTGCTCTAACACAATTATGAATATATTTCAAATCTGGAGTGACTGTAGTCCCCTCTGTGCAGCAAATCAGTAAGGCAGACAAAAATCACAGCCACTCATTTATCAATGTCTGAAAAGAGCTGGCTCTTTCACTCTCAGTTAAATGCATAGGATTTTATTTATTATCGAAAAAAGAAGGTCTGAAAGATCTCATGGAATGAACCCTGGTCTCAAAGCCAACGAGCTGTCCCTGCGGTAAGCTTCTAACATGGGAATGAGATCGGACTGTGCGTTATTAAATATGACTAAGTTCTCTTTTTGTTCCTGACTCTCGCCACTTTGACTAGTTGGAGAATAGCCATCCTGCCTTCCCCAGAGCAATGATGCAGCTGCGGCTGCAAAGGCAGACTCAGCAGCCATTATCCTACTGTTAAATGTTTGCTCTTAAATGTTACAGTGGCCTCCCAGAAATAGCTGTCTTGTCACTTACACACACACGCGCAGGCACGGGTGACAAAGCTCCATATCTGCATTAGCTTCCATACCTGTGTCCCAGCAAGAATTTAAGGAAAGACATTCTCTAATTTCTATGTACCCTGACAGTTACCGATTCTGTAAGTTTCAAGTGTGTTTTGGCGGCGTGTGGCCGCTCTTGATTCTCCCGGATTTCACAGCGGCCCTCAGCCTTGGGTAGTTCATGCAGAAGACAAAAGAATAGCTACTTGGCAGATGACACTCTTCAGGCCTTAGGGAGGGCACTCAGCTGGAAAGATCTGTTTTCGTTGGAGATAGGAAGTGCTTTTCCAGCAATTATTTGATCTTCCTGGGAACTCGTACTTTTGAACACTCTCCCAGCCTGGTGGGAACACATGGACTTCTATTCTGGTCTCGGCATTATCACTAACCAGACGTGTGACTCTGGGCAAATCATCTGGCCTTTATTTCACCTCAGTCTTCTCATTTGCCTGCTGGAACAATTAGCCCTCCCTGCTTCATTCATAGGATTTCTGTGAAGATAAAACTAAGTGATATACGTGAAGGTATTTAGAAATTGTAAAAAGTGAATTTATTGTCAGGTGATATTTGTATTATGGTTTTCATTTTTTTCCAGCTCTGGTTTACATTATCAGTGGTATATTATAATTCTCTTTCTTAGAACTTGGTAGAAAATCCCTCATGCAGAGAAGGAGAGGTAGAAAGTGCAACCCAGGCAGAAAGTATCATCAGGTTCTTGCTACCACTTGGAAAAAGCAAGCAAAGAGAGCAGGGCCAGAATACTGTAACGCTGTCTCAGAAAGACTGCTTTTGCTAGGGACATTCTGGTCCTTATCTGTCTCCTCTTCCAAGGTCTCACAAAGAAGGTGACTGCTGCAGTGCTGAATGAGTAAATGAATGAGTGAATGAATCAATCCACCTATCCACCCACCATTTCTGATCAATACTATGTACCCAGCAGTGTGCTCAGAATACAAAGATGCAAAATGCATTCCCATCATTGAAGGGCATCCAACCAGTGGGAGAAGGTGGACATGGAAAGAATTTATTCTTCTCCAATGTGGCAAGTGTGCTCTCCTGGAGAAACACAACATGGTACCTTGTGAGCTCGGACACATGGGTCACTCCTACCCCAAGGAAGTTAGGACAGGTTCTCAGAGGAAGGACAGGTAGGGGAGCAGGGTGGGTTAAATGCTCCCCAGGCTGAGGAACAGCTCTGACAAGGCACAGATCCAGGAAGGAGCATTCCAGGGAGCAGCCTTGTTTGATGGGACAAAAGCCAAGAGTGCAGGTGGGCAACTGGAAAGTTAGGCGGGGTCCTAAATGTGACAGAGGGAGGAGGCCATCTGGGTTTCTGAGCAAGAGTTACACAATAGATTTGTATTTCGGAAAGATTTCTTAAGAGGCAAGGAGGATGGACTGGAGGGAGAGGCTGAGGGGTGAGTAACAGATTTAAAATTTAATGTAAATGTCTGCATTTCACAACACAGGAAACTTCAGAAAGAGTTCTGGTTCAAGAGCACTCTTCCGAATTAACACAACCAATTGTAAATATATGCCTCCCAAAAAAGAGCCTTCAAGTAATAAATCTCCCTTGCACAACTTTTCCCTCATAATCTAGGACAATCTTTGTGAAAAGGAAGTCTCTATGCTTCTGAGGTGTGACCGACCATTTGTGCGTGTGGCACCAAGAAGAAACCAAAAGAAACAGGAAACTGCTACCGCACTAAGCGCCTGGTACAAAAAGGGGTGACGAACAGCTACCTGGTAGCCAGCTTGGAAGAAATATCTCAGAAATAAAAAGAGACTTTCTAATCATTGGGGGAGGTTTAGCAAGTATGATGAATTTTTCAGTTCCCTCCCTCTTTCTTCATAGTTTCTTTTTAAGTTTCAGTATATTTCACACACAGTACAATGTCTAGATCTTAGATGTACATACAGTTCAATGAGTTCTGACAAATGTATATGCCTGTGTAACCTAAACCCCCATCAAGAGGGAGAACATTTTCATCACCCTAGAAAGAGCTGTCAGTGCCCCTTTGCAGTCAACCCCACCTCAGGCAACCACAGTTGTGACTTTTACCACCATAGATCCTGGTCCAGGATTTCACAGAAATGTAATCTTACAGGATGCACTTTTTGCGTCTGTTTATTTTTGACATTTATTCATGATAATGTACATTTCAGCAGTTCATGATTGCTGAGTAGTGTCGTGGTTTTTATTGCTTTATTCATTGTAGTTTTCATTGCTGAGCAGTATTCTAAGGTACGAAGATACCACTCTTTGGCATGTGTTTAACAGCCCCTTCTTTTGCTAAACAGAGATGCAACTGCCTACCTGAGGCAAAGCATAAGGGAAAGGTGTGGGCGTACAGGTCAGGCGAAGTGGCTGCGCTCTCCACACTGTCAGGCACTGACTGTGAGTTGCCTTTGTCTTCAGAATCCTCTGTCA
Source organism: Delphinapterus leucas (assembly GCF_059928025.1). Lineage (NCBI taxonomy): Eukaryota > Metazoa > Chordata > Mammalia > Artiodactyla > Monodontidae > Delphinapterus > Delphinapterus leucas. The sequence continues at coordinate 49,090,151 of NC_143140.1, forward strand.
GCGACAGGGTAGAACTTCAGGCAAATCAGGAAGGACAAGAGAGACCACCCCTTATAAACTGTCTTAGTGCTCTATGTTCTGATCACAGGAGCAGATGAACAATGGCCCCCGAAAGGCAGATGTCAACTCACTGAGAATCCAGGTGCTCAGGATGAAGGGTTAGACAGATAATTTAGACACTAAAATATTCTTAAGAAAACTAAAAGGTGTCCACAGAGGCCGGCACACAGCCTAAGAGTCTATATCGTTTTCCCTCCTCGTTGTCAATACTTTCCTGGCCAGCGGCACTTCAGTAAGCTGAGGGCGGGGGTTCAGCAGAGAAAGGAAGGGATTTGAAAGTATTGTAAGAATCACCAGTTCTCAAAGAGAGAAATGCACCCACGAGTGCCAAGTAACGACTCGGTGTGATTTGAGTTTTGTTCAACCAAGAGGTGATACCTGGAAGCTTCAAGGAGAGCTGATGAGCTCCAGCCAATGGGTTTATTGGGCACAGAGACAAAAGGTAAGGAAAGAAGGGAGTTATCTTGAAAGTTTTATATTCTAAAAACTCTATTTCCTTACTCTGTGGAACTGTTTAAAGAAGAATCACAAAAGATCTCAAATGACACCCCAAATACTTATTCTGTCTTCTCCTGTACAGCTGTTGCAATTCGCTATGAAAACCAGGTACAAACACTGTTCTGATGACCTGTAACACCCTATCTGGGTCAGCTCCTCCCTTGTCATTGTACACGGCCTGTCCTCTGAACTGGTCATTTTGGCTCCAATACGCCCATTATCGCTGGAAGTGATGCAGGTTCACACAGTCATGCTGAAGACACATTGAAAACAGAAAGCTCTCAGCTCGGGGCTGGAGCCTGATTTTGTTCCAAGAATCATGTGGATAATGTCCTTAAAAAAAGCTGGCAGCCTTCCTTGCTATTTTGTCCATCCTATTTTTATGAACTGCAAAGTAAATAATAACAGCAGCTAGAGTTTTTTGTTGAGGACTAACCATGTGTCAGATACTGCGCTTTATGCTTCATTCTCACAAGCCTTTGAAGTAGGCACTATTGTTATTCCTACTTCAACGGTGAGCAAACCAAAACACCCTCAGCTTCTACAGTCATTCATTACTATTCCATGTGGTGCCTTCGCCTGGCTGGTTGGAGGTGGCGGTTGGGAGATGTGAAAGATGACGCACGAACAAATGGAAAGCAAAAGAATCCTCTTCTTTGATCTCCCTCCTTACATATTTTACCATTAGATTTTGTAATTAGGTCAAAGTGAGAGCTATCACTGTTGAGAGCTACAGCTAGGGTTTAACAATTATTTCTTAGAAGCTAGTTAATTAGACTGACTTGGGATACAGGTTTTGGAATATATATTCATTCTGACAGCAGTTACAGTACAAGGCATCTCATAAATAAAAGCCATTTAGAACATTATCCACAGGAAACAGCTGCAGCTAGTAAGGAAACTTATGACATTAAGGAAATGGAGAACTTCATGGAATTAGAGGAAGGCAGGAGTAATATATCACACAGTAACACTATCTTAGCAAGGGCTGGACAGTGTTTTCAATAGATAAACTCACTTACAGCAGTTCATGCTTGCTTACCTCTCTCTGGATCTTCAGCAGACAAGCATGGTATACCAAGAGCAAAAATTAAAAGAAATGTGAACTAGACTCAGACATTTACAGTTTCAGGGGTTACGGGTCTGCGGTTTGGTGCAAAGCTTGGGCCTATTCAGCCTGTAGCCCTGAGCTGTCCAAAATGGTACCTGTGGCTGGTACAAGCTGAGATGTGATATGTGTAAAGCTGATAACCGGTTCTCAAAGACTTGGTATGAAGAAAAGAATGTAAAATACCTCATTAATAAATTTTATACATATCGATTATATGTTTAAATGATAATGGTTTGAATGTGCTGTCTTAAATAAAATACATTATTAAAAGTACTTTCATCTGTTTCTTTTTGCTTTTTTAACGTGGCTACTAGAAAATTTTAAACTATCTGTATTGCCTGCATTTGCAGTTTCATTAGATGGTGATCAGACAGCGCTGATAGATACCCGGTAATTGAAAAGATTAACCCAAGTTGAAGATTTGGTGTATTTGATCAAAAGCGGAATATGTTCCCTAGGAGGTGAATAAAAGCAAACATTTGTACTGCCATTCTTCCTGGAGCCACTGGTGACCTCAGGTAAGCCACTCACCCTCCTGGGCCTAGCCTGTACAATGCTTTGATCCAGAGAAGCTTGAGCACTCCTTCCAGAACTAGAATTTTAAGTCTATGGCCAATTCCTAAGGACTAATAACTCATGGGTGAAGATGAATTTTTAAAAAGCGTAATATCTGTTCAATATTTGCAGCCCAAATGCTTTCTGCTGATCTCTTACATGTGATGATGTACTTCTGATTAAGTCTTTCTGGAGCAACAGCTAAAATGTAATGGCAATAATATCACATTTATGATATACAGACTGGGCTACCCTAAAGAAAGGATGCTGCCACTTGCTCTGTGTATCCAAATAAGTGGGTTTTAGATGCCAAGGTTATACTTCTAACATGGAAAAAAACCTTAAGAGCTCCTTTATAATCCAACAGATCCTTATTAAGAGGTAAACCCCAAATGTTCTCAAATATCCTGAGGGAAGGCAAACAGAACAAGCTATTCTTTTAGTTCAGGTTCTGCCCTGTTTCTTTTTATTTTCAAAACATCTAATTATCTTCTGGAAGCTATTCTGCATCTCCCAGGCAAATGATACAGTTCTTAGATGATTCTAGAGTTTTTTCCTTAAATGGTAAAAAATGTCAATTTAGGTAACTTAATTATAACTAATAGGGTAAAATTTCAGCACAAGATAAATAGCATTCATGGCGCCATAAATATTTTAAATAAATATATGCTTGAAATCTATGTGTAGAAATCAACTTGGAATTAAGAAAGTATAGGGATAAATGCCTACACTATAGGGATGGAAATCTTGCTTATGATGAAGGCCTCCAGAAATAGTGCATGATCTCCCCTGGAAAGAATCCCAAAGTTTACATCCCCATTTCTGTAGAATTTCCCTGCTATATCTAATTTAAATCTGACATGTTTAATGTCTGAGCCTGTAGTGACACTGTGTTCAACTGCTACTAATATACTTGTCCATTTTGAAGCCATCCTTGGCTTTATTTACGTGGCTTCCGATTCCCTCAGTTGTGACTTTCTGTAACAGGACCATAGTATCAATACTGATAAGCCTTATCTGTACTAGAGGTAAACCAAGAAACACCTGGTGAGAAAAGAAGTGTTAGGCAGGCTCCTCCCCTCTCTTTTCTTCTCTCCTTTCTTTCCTTCCTTCTTTCCTTTCTTGATTAGTCCATCCATAACATACCAATACAATCCATGCCTTTAAAAAAAAAAAAAAACTAACATGGAAGGCAAGTTGGAAACGTTGACTGAATTGCTGAGATAAGTGGCTTGTCCTTCAACCATTCCAACTTTGGGGGAACTTATTTTAAAAAGCAAGAAAGGGGCTCCAGCATCACAGAAGAGCAAAAGGATAGGCTGGCTGCCTTCGCTTTTGGAATTGGCAGAGTGAGAGTCAGACCATGAATGAGAGCAAGTCTTGGTGAGTCTATTGTGCAAGATAACAATTTTACTTGAAAATGGAAAAAATGACCCTGCATTTCTTTCCTTTGTCACTGTCTACAGAACCACATTTTTTTTGAATTTTATTTTATTTTTTATACAGCAGGTTCTTATTAGCTATCTATTTTATACATATTAGTGTATACACGTCAGTCCCCGTCTCCCAGTTCAGCCCCCCCACCCCCGCCCCCGCTTTCCCCCCTTGGTGTCCATACATTTGTTCTCTACATCTGTGTCTCTATTTCTGCCTTGCAAACCAGAACAGAATCACATTTGAAAAAACACGAAGAGAAGCAGATTAAAAAGAGCAGCTTCTGGCTGGCTTTTCCTCAGCATTTTATACTTTACTCCTTTGTTCTTTCCTTGTTCAACCTCATTCCCAATTATTGCACTGTTCTGGGGGCACTGGGGACAGGACGTCTGGGAAACATAGCACATATTAGTCCATCTGTTTTCTCTGTGAATTTTTTTCAGCATCTTTGCACGGCAACAGGAAGGATGGGGGGCTCCCTTTCAGATTCAGATGAGGCTAATCAGCCCTAGCTCAGGTTGACAACATCGTGCTTTGTTACACTGGCCTGAGAAAGCCAGAACCACCTTTTCTAGGTGGGGTAACCATTTCATCCTGGAGCTTACTCTCTATTTTTAACATTAGATCTCTAGCCCACTCCTCACTCTAAATAAAACAAAAGCTCAAAACTGCTGACACAGTAACTTAAGTGCACTCTTCTATTGAGAGAATTATGATTTTTAGAGTTAAGAAGACCAATGCTTCCAATGTGTTCACAGGCATTTTAAATTGTAGAGGACAAATGTTCCAAAGTGGCAGTGTCTCCTCCTTTCAAATTATTTCTGAAGCTTGAAGAATGTGGTAGGAAAAGCCTACCATGCCCTTTTCCCAAATATACATTCCTAAGCACGCAAAACTGAGGGGCAATATATTTATAATGTAGCAAACAATCAAATATGAGACTTTTGACCTAATTCTTAAGACTGGATGTTTATTACTTATACTTCCACAAAGATCAAAGCAAAACCATGGAAGAGAACGTGGTGCAGTGTTGGACAAACATCTTATTATTGAATTTGGGAACTATTATTAATTCTGTTCGTCAAAACTTTGTGATCTTGACAAGTTATTTATCCTTTCTGGAGTCTCAACACCACCCACCCATCCAACAAATATGCCCTAACTATCTACTAGGTGCCTGGACCTCAGTGAATTAAAAAGGTGAATAAGTTATTGTCTCAGTACTGGAGCAGCTTTTGATAAAACAAGTATACAAACAATTCTACACAAGACAATGTCCCTTGGAAGTTACACAGTGCTAACAGGAGCTTAGTGGAGGAAAAAAAATTTCTTTCAGTAGAGGAATCAGTCCAGGCTTTATTGAGAAAAGCATTTAGTTTATCACTTGAGAGAGAAACAAGATTTCTAAATCTAGAAATGGATTGGGACATTCCTGGCCTCAGAGACTTTCAGAGCAAAGATGGGTGTTAGGGGGTCAGGGGGTCAGGGGGTCAGGGGGTCAGGGGGTCAGGGGGTCAGGGCGTGGGAGACATTTAGAAGAGTGATGGGTCCACTAGGTGGCGCAGGGTCTGAGGAGTGGGGAGGTGGCCGTTCAGAGCAGCTGACCAGATAAGGGAGAAGGACTGAACTTAATTTGGAGGGTGAAAGGGAAGCCCTGAAGAGTTCTGAGCTAGAGAGACTTGGTCTGGTAGCTCTCCGCAGGGCTGCTTTGTCAAGGGAGCTCCTGGAAGAGGGACACACAGCTAGGAAGAGGTTTTAACGGTTGAGGCCAGTGTTAATAAATCTTGGTTTAGGAAGCTGGGGGTGAGTGTGGGATGGAGGGGTAGACAGAGCTGTTGACTGGTAGAATGGGATTGGGGGATGTAGCTCATCTCTAACATTCTAGCTGACACATTCTAGTATTTGATAGTTCAGCATAAGTGAGGGAAATTGTTAAACTGAATGGCCACAAAACCGGGGTAAAAATAGCGTTGGGTGAAATTCAATCCAATTTTTGTATTTGAAATATCAACATTGATTGATCTTATGAAAAAACTGGTCTTCTGAAAAAAGTGTCAAGGAGTGCTAGATGAAAAGAAAGCCAAATTTGGGAAATCCTACTAAAGTGTTTCAGCATTTGTTCTGACCCCTCATACAGGATGCTTCATAAGGAGGGATGGTTAGCCCACTTTCTATTTTGACAGGGGTCAGAGAAATGTGGTTCTTTATGAACTTCAGCAATCCATCGTCCAAAAGACCTCTCATAACCCTTTGGGAATAAGGCAGAAAAGTGTGGGCTGGGTATTAGGACAGCTAATGGGGCTGTCCATGTCCACCTAGAAGATGACCTCCAGGGCATAATGTGGGGCCTGAGCTCTTCAACAATCTTGCCAACATCTTAGATGAAGGTAGGGAAAATTTCTTGACAAAATGTTCAGATGAAACAAACTTTTGGAGGGATAGAAATGTAGGGATAGGCAGTGTTGTAGGTGACAAACTCAAGACACAAAAATATCTTGATGGGCTAGAGTAACAGGCCAGAACTGAGGTGACAAAATTAGTGAAGGAAAAAATGTTGCATAAGTGCAGAATGGGGGATATGGTTTAGCAGCAGCACATGTGAAAAAGACTGGAGGTGGGGGGGTGAGGGGAGGGGTGTTACCTGAAAGTAATTTCAATGTGACTCAATTGTTTGACATGCCTGCTTGAAAGCCAGTGTGACCTAATGAGGTATTTACTGAAAAACAGCATTAGATCTGGTCTCGCTTAAGGTGGGGTTCCAAAAATACTGAGAAATGGGGGTACTTTTGACATAAACATGTTGGGATAAAGTTGCTTAACAAACCTAGCTTGACTTAACCAAGGAGAGGGGTTTTGCTGGTTATCATGGAGGCCCTCCCTTAGTTAGGCTGAGCTAAGGAGGTTAACAGACTACAGTTAAGGGGCTGCCAAACCAGAGGCTCCCCTTACCCATTCTTAGCAAGTCTGAACTTGGAGTCTTTAAATTGCAATGATAATGAAATATTAGGCACCAAGAGAGAGACCAGTTAAAAGGGCAATATTGTCCCTCTATTCCTTGTTAAATAAAATGCTAAGCAATATTAAGATATTACTTGCACTGTTGCCTGAAGGTGGGACTCTTCAACTGTCTGAATAGTTCTGGGCCCCAAGCTGGAGTCTGCTTTCTTGGTGGTTGGAGAGGATGCTGAGGGCGAGGGGGTGGAGTGCCCACGACTTACAGCGAACTTGCTGCAAGCACAATAGGGTAGTGTTCCCACAGGGAGTAGATCTTCTGACACCTCTTACTACCTTCCCTCAGTGTAGAAACTGTGGACTCTGGAACTTCTAAACACAGCACTTACTTTATGTCAGCAAATGAAGGGCAAGTTTCTCCCTCTTCTCCGTTAGAAACATAGAAATCAAGCTGGCATAATTTCTAAACAAAATTGGATTTTTTTTTAAACAGGAAATTTGCTGCTGTGCCTTATTCTTCTCTGTGCAGCGTGTCCTTCAGAAAAGGACCGCATGGACCTTGGTGTGCATGGTTAGAACAAGCATCGTGGTCTCTCATCTCAAAGGCTTCCTCTGAGAGAGAAATCATTACATGCGGAGGTCAGTGGGTTTTAGCCTCAATGTAAGATATTTTCCTCAGGGGCTTCCTTAACAATTATCCAGTAAAATATTCATTGAATACATACACACACATACCCATGCATATGTGTGTGTATATGATCTGAAAATCTCTCAAGCCATGACTATATAGAATCTAGAGCTTGTTCATAAAACAGTAAATAGGATATTGAAAGGACCTAGAATTATGTGGGGGAAAACCAATACAAAAATGGAAAATTGTTTTGCTTAGAGAAGAAGGCATTTTAAGCAGTCTTTAAAAAACTGATGGGTTGGACTTTCCTGGTGGCGCAGTGGTTAAGAATCCACCTGCCAATGCAGGGGACACAGGTTTGAGCCCTGGTCTGGGAAGATCCCACATTCCGCAGAGCAGCTAAGCCCGTGCACCACAACTACTGAGCCTGCGCTCTAGAGCCCTCAAGCCACAACTACTGAGTCCGCGTGTCACACCTACTGAAGCCCACGCGCCTAGAGCCCATGCTCTGCAACGAGAAGCCACCGCAGTGAGAAGCCAGCACACTGCAACAAGTAGCCCCCGCTCGCCGCAACTAGAGAAAGCCCGCACGCAGCAAAAAAGACCCAACGTGGCCAAAAACAAAAAAACCCAAAAAAACCCACTGATGAGTGGTTATAAGAAGGAGTATTTTCTTATGACTCATTTTAATAATGAGAACTTCCCAAAAATGGTAGAGAGTATCTTGACACTAGAGATTTCTGGAAGAATTTGGATAAACAGATACTGGTTGGACTAGCTGAACTTTAAGTCCCCTTTAAGCATAGTGGCTCCATGATTTTACAATACTTTTTTTTATCACCTTGAAATAGCCCATAGTGTTGAAGCTAAGAAAGTAGTCGTAAGATGGATGCCTTGGGGCCAAGGCTTCTGAGAAGTTGGATTCACAGTTTACTTATCTGCTTAAGGAAGGAATCCATGTTCCGAGAGAAAGAGGACAATGCCAGTGAAAAGTTCTTCAGTACTCTTTACGGGAAATGGATATAACCATGTATAAAGCCAATCATCAGAATTATAAGGACAGAGTGATAAACATAGTGAGAGATTTTAATAATACCTCTCAGTGACTGATGGATTAATAAGTATATAAAAATTTTGAACACCACAATTAAGAGGTATAATCTAATGGGTATATTTAGAACTCTATCTCCCCCATTCCCCTCAGAGAATATGCATTTAAAAAAAGTTTCATGGAATTAAAAAAAAAATTGATCACATACTAGACCATGAACCAAGTCTTGATAAATTTTGTGAAACTAGTATCATATAGACAACATTCTCTGACAACAAGAATTACTATTTTTTTTATTCAAACAGAAAGTCACAAAAATTATAATCATCCTCATCAGTTAACAAGAATTTTTTTTTAAGTTAAATACCAAAACAAGATGATTACTAAAAAACTCTCATTTGTTTGGGGATTTAAAACAACACTGCTAATAATTCATGAATCAAAGAATAAACAACTATGGTAATTATAACATCCTTAGAACACAGTGATGATGAAAATATTCCATATTAAAACTTGTCAGATTCCCATAGAGTTGTATTTAGAGGAAAACACTTAAATCTTGTCCTAGAGAGGAAAAAAGATTGACAGTTAATGAGTATCCAGCTCAAGAAGTAAGAAAATGAACAAGAGTAAATCCAAGGAAACTGGACAAAGGGAATAATAAAGGATAAAATTACTAAAATCAGAACATAAAGATACACTAGAGAGGATTAACAAAGAACAGATGTTTATTTGAAAGATTAATAAAACAGACAAATCACCAAAATTGATCAAGAAAAACAGAGGGGCTTCCCTGGTGGTGCGGTGGTTGGGGGTCCGCCTGCCGGTGCAGGGGATGCAGGTTCGGGCCCTGGTCCGGGGTGATCCCGCATGCCGTGGAGTGGCTGGGCCCGGGCACCACAGCTGCTGAGCCTGGGCTCTGGAGCCTGCGGGCCACGGCTGCTGAGGCCCGCGTGCCTGGAGCCCGTGCCCTACAACGGGAGAGGCCATGGTGGTGAGGGGCCCGCGCACCGCGAGGAGGAGCGGCCCTCGCTCGCCGTGGCTGGGGAGGGCCCGCGCGCAGCGGCAGGGACCCAGCGCAGCCAAAAATAAATAAATTTATTAAAAAAAAGAAAAACACATAAAGGGTACCCATAATAATATTAGGAATGAAAGAGAGAATGTAACTACAGATTCAGAGATTGAAAATAACAGCATACTATGAACTGTATGTCATTAAGTTTGAAAATTTCAGCGAAATGAAGAATTTCAGAGAAATTCTTTGACTCATCATTTAAAAATACGTGTTCCTCTGCCAAAGAAAACAAAATCAATAAACACTAGGTTCAGATGGCTTTAGAGAAAAAAGAGGCAAGTTTCAAAGAGAGAAAACAGAAAAGCACTAGTATAACCTTAGTATCTAAATCAGACAAGAATGGTAGAAGAAAAGGAAAATTCCAGGCCAATCTCAGATGTAAATACAAACATAAAAATCCTAAAAAAATTTAGCAAACTGAACTCAGCAGTCCATAAAATATATCATGGCTAACTTGGATTTTTACCAATAATGCAAGGATGGTTTAACTTTAGAAAATTGCTGACAGTGATTTCCCTATTACCAGATTAAAAAAGAAAACCCCTAGGATCTTATCAATAGACACACACACAAAAAAACACTGAATAAAATCCAATAATTACTTGTGACTTAAAAAAACAGAAACTCTTAGCAAACTAGGATCAGAAGGGAACTTTCTTAACCTAATAAAAAGTATTAACGAAATCGCAATAGTAAGCATTGTACTCGATGGTGAAATGTTAGCAGCCTTCCCTTTAAAATCAGGGATAAGTTAAGGATGTGTGCTTGTCCTCCTTCTTTTTAACACTGTACTGCAGGTCCTAGCCAGAGTAGTAAGATAAGAAAAATAAATAAATAAAAGGTAAAAGATTGCAAAGGAAAAACTAAAACTTAAAATTATTTACGGAGGTAACTGGTTACACAGAAAATCTAACAGAATTACAGACAAATTATTAGAATTGATAAAAGGCTTTAGCAAATTGCCAAGTATTAGTCCAATATAAAAAATGCTGTTGCTATGCACCAGCAACAGATGAAGTAATTTTTAAAAAAACAGAACACAGCTTATTTTTTCTTGACCTTCACCTCCTGCTCTTCAACACATACCTCACTCAGCTGAAGCATAGGATGACAGAAAATAATTAAGAAAAACAAGTAACCTAATTATATTGCAAAACTCTGAGAGGCACGGAGTATGAGTTCATGGAAGACTTAACAAGATTCGTCTCTGTTCTAGGGTTCCCACAGAAAAATTCCACTTGAAAAAAATGAGGCATTATAGATGGGGTTACCTTAAACTGTGGTGAATCACACATATTACTAGAAAAGGAACACTAGCAGGAAGTTTCAGACTCTGCAAATCAAACTGCCTCAGAGGAAAAATAAGGTTGGCACCTTCGCTTCTACACAGCTTATAATAAAGTCAGCAGGAACCAACCCTCCAAATGGTGTCCCACATCGGGAAGGAGACAGGTGTCTTAAAGGGAGACGTTGGTCAAGAGGTAGGTAAATAGAGGGGGTTAAATTTCTTTAATGCTTGCTTCTTCATCTACATGAATACTGAGGGTTACTTAAAAATTTTGTTGTTGAAATTTCACTACAATCAAGCACAGGATGACATTTAAATTTTAAGAACTACCTGATCCAACTGAGACCACTAAACTCTTATTCCATATTCAGGTATATCTATCAGCATGGGGTTTGGTCAGCTCGTATTTTTAACAGTCTTAGAGAAGCATGCTACAGCACATATAATTCATTTCCACTCAGGGGTTGATTAACTATTTTTGATGAAGTGACACTAAAGATAAGATGAAGCTTCATAAGGAACATTCTATATTCATTTGGATTTGTCTGGGCAATTCACAATGAAAACAATGAAAATACAACATTATGATGTTGTTTTTTAAAATATGTAAAAACCTAATTTACTGAAAACAACCAAAATGAGCAAAAATAGGAGACTGGTTTCCTATTTGATTGATTAAAGAAATTATGTCACATTCCTACAATGGAATAGGATATAGCATTAAAATCACATTGTAAAATAAATTTATTGACCTGGAAGAATATTCGTGGTCTACTGTCAACTTAAAAAATAAGATATAAAACGTTAGAAGTACAATTTGAAATTATTTTTAATAATTTCCAAATTTGTATCAGGAGAGGACATTGAACAAAATATGAACAATGTGCATGACTGTCTCCGTGTGATGGAATAAAAGATGACTTTTGTTTTGTCCTTTGTAATTTATTTCCTAAGTCCTCTACACTGGGGGTGTGTATGAATGGATATTACTTTTAAAAATTCATCATAATGAAAATACCTAGAGCTCGTAAAGGTCTAAAACACTCACAAACTAAGTATAGTTTCACGGCAGCCAATATAACCACTAAGAACAGTGTCCTACCGACAGCCGTACTAGAGAATATTCTTTCCTACTCCTGTTCTACCACTGGAGAGGTAGTATTTGGCCTCCAGGAGATACTGGGAAGTTTTGGTGCCCATCATAAGGAGCATTTCCTTCACTTAGCCTACTCTCACAGCATCAGCAGGGGACAGTACAGGACCTGGCCCAGCATCTGGGGCAGCAGGGCATTAATGAGAATTCTGGGCGTGAACAAAATTCCATTTACTGCCTTCATAATGTCACTCTCCTGCTCAGCAACTTTCCCGGCCTGGCTTCCAAGCCTTCTACACCAGGGCCCCTGCACCTCTTCCAGCATCTCCCACGGGCCCAGCATGATCTCTACCCATGACGGTACACATCTCCACACAACTGCCTATGCAGTTCCCGCATCTCCTCCAAGTGCCAGGCCCTCACCACTCCTCCAGGGAGCCTTCCTCATTTCCTCAGGCCACACTGGTCTCCACGTCTCTCCATTCCTTGGCTTGTCCCCAGCACTTGATCATCTGGGGGCGGGGCATTCACATTATTTCACTATTTCCTGTGCATGGCAGGGTCTCTTAAGGGATGGGGCCAAATCCTGTATCTCTTCGATTTTCCCTATTCTCTTGTTGCCTTCTCCCAGCTCCTATTATAGGGCTGCAATATAGTATTGATAGGTTCTTAAATCCAGAAGACAGACTTTTAAGGTGGAGTGACTTCACTAGCACTTTTCCTGACAACAACTGATGAGCAAACTCTTTCTTCCGGTCTGTTTGCCGCCTCCTCCCCTTGTCCCATCCTGAGCAGGGAATTACGTTTTTCTTGCTCACTCTTCGCAGCCTATATCTACATGGTTTCCTTTAATCTTCAGTTCTCATTTAGCTGCACTAAGGGGTGGCAATTCACGAATGCCCGCGATCCCGTCCTCTCGCCCCCAGCAGCCACGTATTCCGAGTCTGCTGCGCCCTCTGTGCCCGGTCCCCTTGAGGACTGTGCACCCTTCATTCTGCTCCTCCCTAGCTCTTCTCCTTGCTTTTCAGGACTTTGGTGGGTTACATTATCCATTCATTTATTCACCCACACACCCAACACCTAGTTACTGGTGTGCTGGGCACTGTCACTTAAACTCACGGTGGTAGGTCTTCTTTCCCCAACTCGATTGGAAATCCCCTGATGGCAAGGGCTGTCTGCTACAGTTATTTAAATGTCACCAGAGAATCTAGCAGTGCTTGATTCCCTACCTAGGTATGACTCCCTACCTCATAAAGTGCTTGAAAAATATATAACTGATTGACTGAAACAAGAAAGAGAAAAGGAGCAAAGCAGAAGACTACAGTTTTCAATCTACTACCCTCCCCTTTGTGGTTGGACCAGAGTGATGGTGTAAAGACAAGGAAAAACTCTAGCAGAGTGAGCATAGCTGTCGTTTTATTCTGAGCTTCTGCCCAGGCCAAATGAAATGGTGATGTATGTGAAAGCGCTCTTTAAGTTGCAGAATATTTTACAAATATGAAGTATCGTCACCACCACCATGATAATGCATTATCCATACGTTGGTGTGCAAAGTTTGATTCTAAACAATACGCAACCAAGTCATCTGGTCTTGCATGCGCCTGCAACCAGCAGCAAACTACACAGCTTGGAAAAAAGAGCTGACAGTCTGACAAAACCCAAATGGAAAATAAAAATGAACAAGAACAGCCACACACCAAAGAGAGCAAAAGCCCGTACTGCTTGGAGAAAGAAACCTTCTAATTGCCTCCACACTCCTGCTTGCTTCCATATGCTTGCATTTAAGGAAGCTCAACTCCTGGGCCCCTCGCAGCTGCACAGAATAAAGAAAATGCGTCCCAAGTGCCTGGACGGCTGTAGCAGGCAGGAACCAACAAGGATGAAGGTCCACAAGCAAGGCTAACCTGCAAATTGGGCAACAGATTTAATGTTTGTTATGCAAAGTTGAGCAAACACTCTCTCCGGGCTGCAAGACCACATGAAATAATAATGGCAATCGTTCTCAGGAAGAAGGCAGTAGCTGTGTGGGCAGGAATGCTGCACTGGTCTACCCATCCCTAGCGGCCTAGGAGCCTCCCCCGGGGGAGTCGCAAGGGTCCCCGGCTGCAGTTAGGTTTCCTGTGGGGAAGTGGCTGGAAGTGTAGGCACCCACCTCCTTGGGCAAGACTGCCCCTCCCAAGTGGCAGTCTCAGTTTTTAGAAATGCCAAACTTTTGATTCTAGACTCATTTTGGTCATTTCTCCCCTGCCTTCCCTACCTGATTAACCAATCCCACAGGCTCCATCTGCCCCCAGCCTTTACCCTTTCTGGGCTGCATGCTCAGGACCTTCCTGTACCCCACAATCTGACGTGGCACCCTAAGAGGCAAGTAGATAGTATCCTTAAAAAATCCAGTATCTTGGAGAACAGGCAGTCCATTTTTAGACGACGAAGGCACAGATGGAAAGAGACGAGATGTGTTCGCACAGGCAGCGAGCGGCAGGGCTGTGAGCCCTCATCTCATACCCACAATGTATCACACAGAAGAGCGCAAAGAGAAACCAGTGCTTAGTGGCACTTCCTGTGAGCCCAAGACCATGCTAGGTGACTTCACGTACTTGTTATCGGAGTTCAAACCTTACAATAGTCCTATGAGCCGAGCTCAAAGAAGTTAAGCAACTTTCTCCAGTCTCGCAGCCAATAATGGTGGAAAGTTGGGATTCACGTCCAGGTCTAATTACAAAGCCTGCTCTTCCTTGGAGCCTGCACTGTCTAGACACTTCAGGATGAAGGAAGCTGATGGAGTAGTTAACTCAGGAGACAGGTACCTCTTGAGGGCTTTAAATTCTGCTCATAGTATAGTCAAAAGAGAAAGGTATAATGGTGTGAACATCAGTGAGCCACATGGGCCCCAGGATTCACCTGGAGGTTGCTATTGGACACATCTTGGTTCCCTGGTGTGATCACAGTTTTGCAATGTGTGAGGACCCTGGAAGATTCTGGACAGGTAGCTTTTATATCCCTAAGCAGCTCCCTCCTCCATAGCAGGGAAAAGCAAAAGGGCGGAGCTTTCCCTGGGCCCGGAGCACTTGGCCTCAAGCGCTAATGGGCAGGTTGGGTAATACCAGTGGCAGCCCAGCCTGGGCTGCTGAGACCCACAGGGCTCTCTGCAGGAGTGGGAGAGGGGCTACTGGCTGCACACCCAGCGTCTCCTTGTACCTTCAGCAACAAAATACCCTCGGGAATCCCTGAACGGGGGTATCTCTGCCTCCAGCCATCATTCCCAACAGAGCAGGGACTGCTCAGCAGTTCCTGGCCAGCTCCCCATCAAAGCAAGGCCTGCATCACACGATGGCACGGTGTGGGTGGCTGTGTTTTTGATGTAGTGTAAAAAAACTGAGTATGTCCTTCTGTGCTAAGGAACAGCATCAACATGAAGGACGTATGTATGCAAAATGTTCCTGTGGGTAAATGACGGAATCCCACCTAAGTGGCTGGAACTGGAAAAGAGAATTGTCCATCATCATGTTGGCTCACAGTTGAGAGGCTGGCCCCAGAGAGTCTTCGCTTCTGCATCTGGTTTTCTGAGTTCTCTAAGATGTCACCAGTGGATATCGATTAGGTACCTCTCCAGGTAATTTCTATCACTGACTTGCTATTTTTAAAATTAAAATTCGACCAAGGCTCAAATCTGTCTTTTTGGAACAGATATCAACAGAAAAGGTATCTGAAACTAGCTTGTGTGTTTTGTGCCCTGCTTGATGAGAAAGACAGCTTGCTTCTGCTGAAATTCCACCCCCCCACCCCAACATTTTAGTGTGAAAAACTTCAAACACAAAGTTTTAATAATTTTACAATGAATATCCAAATACCACCTAGCTTCTGATATTAACATTATACAGTATTTGCTTTATCATACCGCTATCCATCTATCCATACTGGGAAACTTGGATCTACACATTTTTTTATGGTCCTTATTCTTCTAAGGTGCAGCTTAGGGGGAAAAGCATACTTCTCAGACACCTCTGGGAGTGAACCCTGTTTGAGCGCTTACTAGCTGAGGGACTGGGCAAGTATGTGATTTCTGAGAGCTTTGGTTTCCACAGTTATAAAATGTGGGTAACAATGCCTGGCGGTGCTGTGAGGAGTAAATGCAAAAAAGGTGGGGGAACACTTGTAAGGACATGCAACCAATTTTTAGTTCAGAGAGTACGCTTTCTCTTATCTATGAAATAAAACTGAATTAGTCAGAAAATAATAATAATCCAGGTACAGATGAAAAAAGACTAGCAGAATATGGATAACCATTGGAGCTGGGTGATCATGGGGGTCCACTATGCAACACTGTCTACTTTCTATAAATTTGAAGTTTTCCATCTAAAACAATAAAAAATGAACTGGTCACTGGATTTTGTCAAGGAAAAAAAAAGGGAATTCTATATTTGAAAAATTTAGTAAGAAACCTCTGAGGAAGTAGTAAGGTAAGAAGCGATGCCACTGCGGTTCCCAGTGCAGGGTTAGGGAGGCCTGGTCCTCTCACTCACATTCTCACGGTGGGGGTGGGGGGGGATGAGGAAGGATGCGGGCTTGGTACTTTGTACACGCTCCCCAGGTGACTGTTTCACTACTGGGTGAGAACCTTTGTACTGTAAGTGTGAAACCACACCTTCCAGCATATTAATTGTGAGAATAAATACTTTGCATAATGCAAAGCTTGTGCCTCCAGCTAATTTGCAGGCAGATGACAGCATGAGGAGCCTCTGATTTAGCAGAATAAAAACTATTTGTAACCAAACAGCCTCCCTCTGTAAGTCAGGGGTGGGTTAACGAAGGACCCAATTAGACCGCATTCTCCCCGCATCGCTTATCAGCTGTCTAAACTTGTAGATCTAAGGTGTTCCTCAGTGGCTTTCAGAATCGTGGACCTGGAGAAATGTGGAGGGAAAAAACCCCGTGGACAATGTTTAACAGAGAAGTAAAAGGAAAGGCTTCACTTCTTTCCTTTAAAACAAAAGAGTCATCCTTCTGTTCCAGTCCCCTAATTCCTTCCCTTTCTTGTTGGGGCTCATTCTATCTTTTTCCCTGTGGCTGGCAGCTGGCGGCCAGGAGGGAGCTGTGATGGAACCTCCACACGAGGCAGTGCGGGTCTCTGGGAGCCCTCGGTGGGGCGGAAGCAGGCTCTTTGAGGGGTGGGATGGCAGGGGAGCAGCTATACTGGGCTGGCCAGGCCCGTAGACCCAGGGAAACAATACAGCGGCTGCCGCTCTGTGGTGCTCTGCATGAGGGCAGAGAAGAAGAAAGCTATTAGCAGAGGGGACCTGCACGCACACGCACACACGCGCACACACACACACACACACACGCACACGCACGCACACTCCTCCCTCGGAGGATCCGGCAGGACTTTTATACCCACGTATTACTAACTGAATTCTGTCCCTTCAAAATTCGTATGTTGAAGCCCTAACCCCCAATATGACTGTATTTGGAGACAGAGCTTTTACAGAGGTAATTAAGGTTAAATGAGGTCATAAAGGTGGGGCCCTAGGCCAATGGAACTGGTGTCTTTATAAGAGTCTGAGACACGAGGGATGTGTGTGCACAGAGAAGAAGGTGGCTGTCTGCAGGCCTTGTGAAAAAGAAGAGAGGCCTCACTAGAGGAAGAGGCCTCTCTGAGCACCTGTGATGAGAAAGACAGGGTTGGACAAAGGTGAATTTTCCAGCCTGAGGGACTAGGAAGCAGTGTCATTTAAGATGAGCCTTGCCTAGACCCAAACTATTACATTTAGAATGGATAAACAACAAGGTCCTACTGTACAGCACCAGGAACTATATCCAGTCTTCTGGGGTAAACCATAATGGAAAAGAATATAAAAAAAGAATGTCTATATGTGTATAACTGAGTCACTGCTGTACAGCAGAGATTGACACAACATTGTAAATCAACTATACTTCAATAAAAAAAAAGAAAAAAAAAGATGAGCCTTGCAGCAGATTGGATTTAGACCTAAGAGGTGGGAGGAGGGCATCCCAAGAGGAAGAGAGTGAGTGCCTGAGGCCCACTGAGGGCACAGAGATGGTTTGGTTTCGCTATAGGATGAAGTGTAAGAGCTGGATGTGGCATAAAGGTGGGTCAGACAGATCGTAAAAGGCCTTGAATGCTGGGTTAAAATGTTTAGGCCTTTCTCAGAGGGTAAGGGGAGCCTTGAAAAGCTTTTAAACAGGAGAATGACAAGATTGATATACATGTTAACAAGGGCAAAGTAACCAGACCTGACACGGAGCATGTATTAGCGCCAGGCATTGTGTTAGCATCATGTTTCTTATCTCCTTTAATCCTCCACCGCCATTGTGGAAATGAGAACGTGAAGTTCACAGAGGTGTAGTGACCTGCTCAAGGCTCCACAGCTGGTCAGCCGTGGAGCTCAGATTTAATCACACACCCGGGCAAGAGCCCTGTGCATCCTGCCATTTTAAACCCCAGGCCCAGCTCCCACAGCATCATCTACCTTCTTTCTAACCAGAATTGGTTATTTAATTGAACAGGGTCTGGAATGCACAATTGCTTTTAGGCTTGGGAAGCAGGCAGACTAACAATCTAGAAATACTGCCTTCCAAACAAAGCAGTATGTGAGCTGGATCTCGCCCTTCCATGTTACACCACAGGCAAAGAAAGGGTCAAGTCACAAATCTCCCTGTTATGTTCTGCAGCATCAAAGTAATCAAAGGTGGTAACTGTCATATAAGCTGCAAAAATGTGCAGGGAGAACAGCTGCCCTGGGTGAGTAGGCATCCCAGCACCGGCTATATTTTTTTCAATGCAGTGTCAACAGCTACTCTCAAATACACTCTGTCCCCCAAATCCTGAAAGAGTCCCCCAAATATCCAAGAAAACACAACGCTGTTTTCTGTGTCTACATCAATGACAGACTAAGTAAAGAATGCCATGATCATTTGATATTTTAGCCCGGTTGCTCTTCCAAAACCTCAGATATATTTAAGAATGAGAGAGAGGGTAAAAATTGGGTTAGAAAGACGAGTTAATGCTCCCAAAATGTAAAAAACAAATCATACCATGACATGTACCAGCAGGAACTACTGCTCCTCTTAAACGTGCTCTCCTTTAAGGGCAAAAGTTTTTAGTATTTTGGAAGTAATACTTAGAGAGGTAACTTGGGTGCTATTTTGAAAATTATATACTGGTATCATTAACTTTCCTAGGATCCCACTGTGTCTTAACAGTTTGTCAAGGTAAAGGCAAAACTACTGGAAGCATCAATTCAACTCAGCACACTTACTATGATGCATACCTACTGCATGTCAGACATTGTGACTTGGGCTGGGACTAGATAGATCGGGATAAACGAACTGAATCACATCAAAGGCTGTTGAAATCACCTTAAAAAAATGATGTCATAAAGACCTTGTTTTACTTTAGAACCAAATTTTGAGAGCCATTCCTTTGCAAAACAGGCAGAATATTCTTCACTTCTTTGCTCATGCTTCAGCACTCATGTTCTGCGACCTCTCTGTGAAATCTTCCCACACTGCTTACCCGCTTCCACCTTTAAGAAGACAAGTGGCATAGGAATGGGAATGTGTGCGTGCATGTGTGTGTGTGCACATGTGTGTATATGTTTGTTGGGGGTGTCCTTCTCTCTTTTTGCTCTGTAGACACACTCATTACACTTTACACTGCTGCATCACAATTGTTGGATATTGGTCTCATCCATAAAATAAGACCTTTAGGGGCATGTATTGTGTCTCAATGTACCTCTGTTTTCTCAGGGCAGGAACAATGTCTACAACTGCTCTTTAAATGTTTACTGAGTGAGTGAATCACTGTTTCAACTGCGAGCTTTATCTTCAGACCCCAGAGCACTTGACAGTCAAAATATTCTCCGTGGTGGGTGTCAAAAATTTCAATGTATGCATATATTTCAGGATAATAAGTTTATTGAGGCATAATTTTCATATAGTAAATTTCTCCCTAAGTTTTCACAGATGGATGCAATTGAGTAAGAGGAGGTGGCTCTTACCGACTTGCCTAGGTCCAGTCCTCAGGGCCTCTGACAATGGGGCCTGGCCACCAGGATTCTTAACAGCTCCTCAGATGATTCTGATAAAACCCCCAGGTCAAGAATCCCTTCAGTAGGGACTTCCCTGGTGGTCCAGTGGTTAAGACTTCACCTTCCAATGCAGGGGGTGCGGGTTTGATCCCTAGTCTGGGAGCAAAGATTTCCACATGCCTCGTAGCCAAAAAACCAAAACATAAAACAGAAGCAATATTGTAACAAATTCAATAAAGACTTTAAAAATGGTCCACATCAAAAAAAAAAAATCTTAAAGAAACCCCAAAGAATCCCTGCAGTAGATGATGGTCTGCCACTGCATTCTAGATTTCCTCATATTCAGGCCCAGCCATCACTCTGTCAACTATTAATACTGAAGATGAAGCCACAAGACTTCTACTCAGCACCACACTTGGAAGCAAAACCTAGGTGCTCAGCCACTTGGATAGAGTCAACTATAATTCCTGGTTATTTAGCAGAAATACAGCTACTAAGTGACATTCTGAAATGAACATGAGATATCCACTCAAAGAAATAAAAATGCCTTCAAATCAGAGTGAATAAGAGGGCCATGGTTTGGGGGTCTAAGTGAGCATTACTACAGGAAAGTAGTCCGACGACAGAAGAAAACAGCCCTTACAGCATATTGTTCTGATTCCAAATGAAACCTTAACACCTAAAGTGTTTTAAATGACAGATTCCAGGGGGGTCTGTGAATAGGAGAGATCGATACCAAGTCAAAATCTAAAGACGACAGCACTGCAGGGAATTAGGGGAAATGCATTTATCTGGTTTTATGGTGTCATCCTTCAATTACCGGACAAGGCCACAGGATAACAAAAAAGGTATTATCTTCTCTATATTTAACTGAGAATTTTGGAGGATGTGGAGGTCTGGCCTCTAATTAAGAATAGGGGACAATCTTTTTCCTATTCAGACTTCAATTCTTACAAATCAGGGCTTCTATTTGGGTGAAGTCCATCATAACAAACTCCAGGAGCCTGTCACCATTCTTCTGTCATTTTTGTTTCTGGGATTGTATTACAGTATGATACTTCAAGTAATGGCCAGGGACTTCACATTTAGTGGAAATGGAATCTGATCTTTACTAATGTTTTATCGTGAATAATGCTCTCAGTGTCATTGTAAATAATGCTCAAAATGGGACTGATATATTGGGGAAGCATTTGATTAGTTAAAAAAGAAAAGAGTAAACTATTATGAATCAAAATAGAGGTATACTTGGAATAAAAACAGATAAAAAATGTATAATCCCTGCTTGTTCTGCTGAGGTCCTAGGGAGACTACTTGGTAGCATGTATTTTAAGACTCCATTGAGTAGAATGGGTCTTTAACAAAGGATGCATTTTAAAAATCACCCTGGCTTTGCAAAATACCACTGAGTTATTCCTAAGAGAAAGGAAATCATGGAAACTGCTGTGGAGAAATTTGGAAGAATGCTTCCCACTGTCATTTATGAGGCAGAGTATGTTGGTCTCACCAGCTGCCAGGACTGGTAAAAAACTGCTGAGCTTGTGGTTATGGCCAAACCAAGCATCTCCCTGTAATTAGAGTTAGCTGGGGAAAAAGTGACACAAAGAGGACAGAAATGTGTGGCCTCAGTCTGTGGGAAGAATAAGAAAGCTGATGAAGTTTTTCTCAAGAGATTTCATTTAAAGAATCTAGCTGGGTATGGCCTTGGGCCACCAGACTGCCATGCTGCTCAATACTGGGAGAAACTAGCCATACTGGATACTTGAAATATGGCTAAGCTGAGATGTGCTGTTAAGTGTAAAGTACACACTGAGATTTCAAAGACTTGGTACAAAAAATTTCCAATAATTGTTAATATTGATTGCATGGCGGTATGATATTTTAGATATATATTAGGTTAAAGTACACTATCAAAATTAATTCCATCTGTTTCTTTTTACTTTCTTTTAACATGGCTACTAGGAAATTATAATTATACATGTTTGCCTTCTATCTCTATGCTTGAACGACACTGATTTGGACCTTTATTTCTTCACCTGTTAAACATTACTGGTGGTGGGAACCTGGGTCACAGAGGGTTTGGATGGAAATAATCATTGTGGATAATGAGATGATACACAGGGTGAAGCATTATGGTTACTACCTGTTGACTGAAAATTTTAGCTTTAGGAAACATGAGGTGCAATCACAAGGGACCCAGGCTAATTAGGTCTAACCTGGGTATGACTCAATCTCTCTGTGCCTCAGGTCGTTAATCTGTAAAATGGGAGGGCAGGACTAAATTCCTGCAAGATGAAGTAAGACCACAGAAGGTCTTTACCTGCAATCATTCCCCATCACTCCCAATTTAAGAATAATTCTGCTAAAAACAATTCGAATTAACCTAGTAGGTCTTCAGCCTCAGCCAGCACTACAACAACTGAGGCCCATCCCGAGAAGGGCTGCTATTTATCTGTCAGTTCTGCTTCGGTTCTTCTCACGGGAACAAGTTTACAGGTTCTTCTGTGACTCCTTAACACAGTGAAATATACAGAGAACACAGAGTGCAAGGTGGGTGAAACAGAAAAACTTCATCGCCCTGCAAGGACTCAGAGAACAATCTGAAAAAGAAAAATTCTAAGGATAATATTCAGAGCAAAATGTATTTGCTTTCCTTCAAAGCTACAGACAAAACATCTACTACTGTGCTAGTTAAGAAGTCCCATTTTTGTTAAGCATGTCTGTGTTCATGTGTGAGGAGCTGCTGGCTTGCTGTGTATGTGCACGTGGAGAGCTGGCGCCTGGACACTGAATGGCCTGATGCTCCCTCCCCTGCCCTGGCCCGGGGAAGCCAGCTGGGGGTCCTGGCTCCTGAGGGGCACCTGTCCCTCCCCCAACTCCCACCTCACACTTGTTCCAGCTCTTTGAAATAGTCTGTTTGAAAGTGAAAGTGCAGTTCAGTAATAAACTGTGTTGACTCAGTGAAAAAAAAAATCCCATAAAATGAAGGTTTTATAATAATGTATCAATTAAAGAATACTTCCATGAAGACCAGCTTTCCCTCTTCAAAACTCAGACACCCCCCCAAATCAAAACAGTATCACATCTCAAGAATATTAATATCTGTTTAAAAGAAGGTGTTAAAAACAAATAAGCAAACAGACAGACAGACAATGAATTCCATTTCTAAGCAAAGCCATGACTGACTCAAGGCAGCCTCAGTCAGCAGCGGTGTTGGTGCCGAAAATCAGCAACTTGGCTAAAAAGTATCAGAATATATTAATTAGCGGCCAACATTAAAAAGTTGGAATGGTTAACACACAGATCGAGATCTCTGGTGGTGCTGGGCCCACATCTGTCAGAGACCCAGGAGCACCTGCCGCTTTTAGGTGTGGATGGCTTGTGTTTCTCCAGCTGCACAGCCCTACCCTCACTGACTTTCTTTCCCTGTTTATGGACCCACCAGGCAGGCAGGCATTCATCTAAGGCAAGAACTGTAGGGTGGGTGATACAGTCAGGGCTGGAGGTCAGAGGGAACACAAATGAGTGGAAAACCCTGGCTCTAAGCCTGACAGATCTGCTTGATGTTGGCTCCACAGTGGGAGCTGGGTGACCCAGAGCAAGTCACTTCGCTTGCTAGTCTGAGCTGTTGTGAGAGAAGAAAGTGAAAGGAGTTCCATAGGTAAGGAGTCAGTGTGGTCCTGGTATGTAGTAAACGCTCTGCTAAAGTTACTCCTTCTTATTCTGAAGGTGAGAAATAAAAATGTTCAGCATAGGGGCTTCCCTGGTGGTGCAGTGGTGGAGAGTCCGCCTGCTGATGCAGGGGACACGGGTTCGTGCCCCGGTCCAGGAGGATCCCACATGCCGCGGAGCAACTGGGCCCGTGAGCCATGGCCGCTGAGCCTGCGCGTCCGGAGCTTGTGCTCCACAAAGGGAGAGGCCACAACAGTGAGAGGCCCGCGTACCGCAAAAAAAAAAAAAAAAAGTTTGGCATAATCTATTATCACAGCAAAAGATAGCTGACTACCAAGGAAGTGGCTTAAAAATCATCACTGAAAAATATGAAGCCCTAGATCATTCACTATAAAGAACTGAGGGAGTGAAAGCAAAGTGTGAAAAATATCAGACACTATCCCAGTGTAATAACTGCTGTAGGTGAGGGTTATTCATCGATACTCAAAGCACTGGATTGAGGGTGGGTGGGGGACAGGATGTTGACAAAGGACCCAGGTACCAGCCCATAGATGCCTTACTGACTCAAAGTATATCTGGACACTGGTGAGGTCTGGTTACCACCTGATCTGTGAGATCAAACTTAGCACTGTGGATGGTGGGACAAGGTGACACCATCTGCCTCCTGGTGTGATGTAATATCAAGCATGCAATACTACCTATGAAGTATTCTTAACGAAAGAGGCTTAACCTGCATCTAATAACAAGCCTATAGATCTAACAATTTTTAGGAAGTGGGGAGCAAGTTAAAAAACACTGTGAAGAAACAGACAAGCCCAGAAGGTAAGTCATTTTATACCACAACCACACAGGGACAACTGGGAAAGTTTGAATATGGACTGGATATTAGATAATATTATGGAATTATTGTTAAATTTCTTACTAACTAATAGTATTGTAGTTATATAGAAGAAAGTCCTTAGATTTAGAATACACATGGTGAACTATTTAAAGTGTCAAGGTGTTTGCAACTTCCAACTGGTGTAGCAAAAATTTCTATAATGTATACTATATATAATATATATTGTATATTACATCTATGTTACATATATGTAACTGGAAGAGGGAATAAAAAAGGCAAATGTGGCAAATTTAGAACAATTGGTATTTGTCTTATCATTCTCTCAAACCAGTAGGTTTGAAAATTTTCAAAATAAAAAATTGAGATAGAAACTGGAAAAGGAAAAAGGGGGGAAAAAAACAGAAAAGAAAAAAAGAGAAAAGATCAGATACTGTCGCTTCCTCCCTTTTTCATAATCCCTTCAACCTTTATATTCAGGTCAGCTTCACTGTGTGCCTTTTCATTCAACATGGTTTTATTTTTACCACTTTAATAAATTTCATGTGTGCTCATTCAAACTGATGTAGCCACTGTCTGGCTTCTTTGTTGGCTGACATCAAAACCAAACTTTAAACAAAGCTCCAACAGGCTGTAGAAGTGTACCAGGTAGATATGAAGCCTAAGATATCTTATCAAAAACTCCTGAGATTGATACCTAATTGCCCCTCTGGATGGTTTGTAAGCCAGTAAGATTGGATCAAAGGCTTTGGGTGGAGCATCCTCTTTGATCTCTTCCAAAGATAGCACTCTCTGTCTCCACCTGCACTGGGCGTTGATAGAGGAACGGCAGGAACAGGGTGCTGGTGGGCTGGGCCACTGAGGTCTCAGAGAGGCTGTTTCCCCTGGAGTGTGCCACACCTGAGCTCTGGTGTGTACAGCAGTAATGGCATAATCTGAGGAACAGCCATTCTGAGTTCAATTGTACTTCAGTGAGCACTCTCAAAGAAGTGGGGATTTTCTGTGATGCCTTTAATGTGGAGAGAGACATAAAGATCCTGGATTCAGAGGGAGTGGGTATGAGCCCGGCTCTGTTGCATAGCAGCCATGCAACCTCAGAGCAGTGCTTCTGAGTAAGAGTGCGATGAATGCTATGCCAGGGACAGTTCTTCACCGGGCAGGGCTGTCCCAGATGCGGCAGGACATTTACCATCCCTGCCCTACCCCCTGTCTCCAACATGCCAACAGTGACTTACTCTTTGAGGGCAGGACAACAAACATGCCCACACTCCCAAACGCCCCCTGCCTGAGACACAGGCTAAAGTCTCTGAGCCTCAGAGTATATCTGGGCATAACACCTGCTCCACCACCTAAGAGGTGGCTTGGGAGGGGCAAGTGTGCAGCAGCTTCTTACGAACCTAAGCTGGTTATACAAATGGTATCATAACCTGCATTCACATGGGTAGCCTGTCAGTTAGGGGCAGGGCTGGGGGGTGGGTGGGTCCCACCACCTGGATGGCAGGTGGGAGGTACTACACAGGGTCAGCTCTCCAGTCGTGTACTAAAATACACAACAGCTACTTATTCTGAAAACATTTCCCTTCCACAAGTGGGAAATTCTGGTTTACGTGTTGCTGCAGGTAAAAACCACACAACAGCGTGCATTTTAGAGTGAATTCTAAGTACGTGGGCTCTTGGAGCAGACAAGCAGGAGGGCAGCCTCAAAGCAGCTTCAAAGAACCTGGTTTAGGATGGCACCAAAACTAACCTGGAAAGAGAAGAACACTGCTCTTCATGAGCAAGAGATAAACGATTGTGCGAATTACTTCAAAGACCAAGAGTACAAGGCTATAGAATGTGGTGCTTCTGTTCTTACGCACGCCCGAGCAGGGCCAGCATGCACAGAGCTGACTTTCAATGTGTCGTACTGCTCTGTTCTTTACAGCTTTCAGTGGCTTTCACGGAAGGGAATCTGAGAGGCTGGGCAGGGATGCTGCGTGCGACCCATATGCCCTGACAAAGGGGAGAATGGAGCCTCGGTTCACACAGGTTAGTGTGTGGGAGCCACCTGGAGGGCTAGGCAGGAAGCCCCCGCTCCCCACTCCCCCAGGGATCCACCTGACGCACCAGAGGCAGAGCAGGGCACAGGCACAAACCTTGAAGAACAAAAGCGAAAGCAGATACGCACTACAGGTCATTAAGCGAAGAGCGCTGAAACAAGCTCAGGAGAATTACCCATGGGCTGGAGAGGGGGTGCTGGAAACGAGCAGCTATAAATGTGTAGTTTTGCTACAGATCTTTACATTAAGATATGTTGCCCCAACATGGTGTTTTTATAGTTTCCCTTGACTCTGCTTACTATTACCTTTGGCACATTCCTCCAAATTCTATCCGTCTTAAAAACAGCAGACTAAGGTAAAGTCCCTGAATCTCCGGGCTCAGCCATCTAAATGAGATCTTTTATGCTTCTCTTTTTCCAGCTTTCAGAACTCATTTTCATAGCATTCTTGCAAGAGGAAAGATTATCAGAAAAAGAAAAATGAAGGGGAGTAAAGTCAAAGGAAAATACCAAATACCAAAGCTTTTGGTAAGAAAATATTTATGTCCACAAGCACACAACCACACCCTTTCTGGGAAGATATTACTGGCCTTGAAGCTGGGTTAGTGGATCCCAAAATATACCTCACAAAAAGCACAGTTACCCTCCCGAAATAGGCCCTATAATTAAAATCTTTTCAAGTGGATTGTCCTATATCACAACTTGACATATGTTGCTTCAATCTCCCTGCTTCAGCAAATGTGGCCATATTGGGCTACACAAGCTCTCAACAGCTCCCGGTTAAACCAGATTGCAGTGTCACTAGAAAATTGATGGAAATAAACAGTCCTGTGTACCAAAATACCCAATCTCAATCATCTGTAATGAGATCTCTCTCCTCCCTAAGCACATTTTCATCACACCCTTGATTCAAAAGGATGGACTAGCCCAGACTGAAATACCGTTTCATCTCAGAGGTCATCTGAAGACAAACACATCTGAAGAAGCTGGGGCTGAAATTTAAAATACGAGACAATGTCTTTTGTGTGAATGCTGGGATCAAGTTGTGTGAGTCTTGCTTCTAGCTTTAGTTGACAGTCCTCACTATAAGTCTGCAGACACCCATCTGTCTGAATTCATTTAGATCAGATCTTGCTTGGAATCAGTGGTAATGCAGGGGCCCTTTCAGCTCTGTGATTCTCTGAACAAACTTCTTTATGTTTTCTAGTTATATATTTACATTTAATTAAATGCCAAAATATTAAAAATTTTAAACCTTCAAAATAATGAGTACTT
The DNA here is from genome assembly GCF_059928025.1 of Delphinapterus leucas. Lineage (NCBI taxonomy): Eukaryota > Metazoa > Chordata > Mammalia > Artiodactyla > Monodontidae > Delphinapterus > Delphinapterus leucas. Next base: position 49,117,767 of record NC_143140.1, read on the forward strand.
TAGACATTGATTTTTTTATTATTATTATTATTTCCATATCGGTTTCACAGCCTCAGCACTATTGACACCTTGGGCTGGATCATTTCTGTGTGTGTGTGGAGATGGGTGTCCTGTGCATTTTAGGGTCTTTAGCAGTATCTCTAGTTTCCACCCACTAGATGCCAGTAGCACACACCCTCCCCCTCCGTCCCATGTGGCAACCAAAAATTTCTTCAGACATTGCCAAATGTCCTCTGCGAGGACAAAAACAACCCAGGTTGAGAACTACTGCTCTCTCTCTCTCTATTTATATATCTCTCCCTGGCATGGCCAGGAAAAAAAAATCTAGATTTTTCAAGGCACCTACAAGTTTAATTTTCAGAATTCCTAACTTCCTATGACTCACAGTGAAGAATCAGGATCTGTAATACAGTACTACCCCGAAAGATTTATAAACAGCACCACTGCTGTTTCAAACTAGTGGTGGCAGGGCCTGGCCTCATTTCAGTTAAGACATTTATGAGGACGGATTTGCTGCCACCCGATCTCTTGGAATGCTAACCTCCCTACTTTTAGGAGCTCCATTCTTAGAAGACTACTGGTAAGAAATCCTTCACGATCCAGTTACCAGGCTCTCAGTATGGAAGGGGATAAGGGTTGGTGTCTATTAACACCATCTACAGAAGCGAGCACCCATCGTACGCCTCCCGGGCCAGACCCCCTCGGGGGCTGCGTTTCTAGCACTGGGCCATTCGTGTAGGGAGTGGTAAAGCCTATGCTTCCTCAAGAAGAGGCGCCGGGTGGGGAGGGAAAGGAATATAACATCAGGAGACAAAGAGTCAAAGAACGGAGATGGTAAGTTCAGCCCAGAGAAGAAGAACGAGGAAGGAGAGCATCTTCAAATATCTGGTGGGCTGGTGTGTGGAGAAGTGAGTGCACTTGTCTCTATCTGCTTATAGAGTGACTCAGGGAAGTCAGCAATTCAATAAATACTTATCACAGGCTTTCTAGGTGGCAGTCACTGTCCAGACACTGAAATGACAGGAAGTAAGAAGACCAAGTCCTTGCTCCCTTGACCACATATTGTAGCTCAACAGAAGGACTAGATTGCTTTTCTTTCCTCCCTCCTACTCTCTCCTTCCCTCTTTAACAATTTGAGCTAATGTCCAGGTATCTAATTGCTCGTTTTTTCCCATTAAAAAAATTAAGGTTTAATTAACAACAGCAAAATTCTCCTTTTCTATTGTATAGTCCTGTGAGTTTTCACAAAACCTACAGTTGTATAAATACCACTACAATCAAGATCTAGAACAATTTTCTCACCCCCTTAAATTTCCCTGTGCCCTGAATTGCTTTTTAATTGGAGAAAGCTCCTCTGTGCAGTAGCAAACCCCACCTTTGAGAGAATGTGAATTCCCCTCTGTCAAGAATTCTGGAGAAAAGGCTTTTTTGTTTAGTGGGAGATTGGGCCAGACAACCCCTGAGGCCGTGTCCATCTCTTTGATCCCCTGCAACTGGAGGGTTGTCACCTCCAGACACCCGATCTTAACCATCAGCCGATATGGTTGATTCTCTCCAACCACAGGTAAAGGCTCCACCCCAAAGCCAAATTCTTTTGGTCAAAGCTCAAAAATTTCCTTCCAATAACTGGATCTCTGTGAAGGCTGCATAATAAGCGTAGACAAAAACTCCAAAGAAAGGTTTTGAAATGAAAGCCTCAACATGGTAACTGAAGCCTAAACCAAGGGTACCATCTCCTCCCGACCCTTCTTTTTCTTCTCGTTATTTTGGTTCAAAATAACTTTGACTCCAAAACCGAACAAAGCTCAAACAATGTGATTGCACCTGGCTGCAAAGATGGCAGGAAGGGAAGTTAAATAAGCTAAGCTGGTTTAAGAATGGGTTGAGAGGGTTAGAGAAGATGGCAAAGGTCTCGGGGACATTGCTATGCAGTGGACGCTGCAGGAGGGACTGTGGCGACCAGCTGTGATGCCCCCTGTGATAGCAAATGGGGTGTGACCAACCCCTTCCCAGCGGCCCTCCTGCTGGAAGATACTCTCACACCTTTTGCTGGCCTGACCTCAATGGCAAATGTCCAGTTTCCAAACAAGGGTGTTCTGTTGTCAAGAATAACTGCTTTTCACAGACATAGAGAACAGACTTGTGGTTGCCAAGGGGGAGGGATGGATTGGGAGACTGGGTGAGCAGATGCAAACCAGTATATATAGACTGGATCAACAACAAGGTCCTACTGTAGAGCACAGGGAACTATATTCAATATCCTGTAATAAACCGTAATGGAAAAGCATATGTATGTATATATATATGAATCACTTTGTTGTACAGCAGAAACACAACTATACCTCAATAAAATATTGACTGTATTTTATATTTAAAATATAAATCAACTATACTTCAATAAAATAAAATTAAAAAAGAAGAATAACTGCTTTATTGAGCACTCATGGTGCCCCAGCACTATCTAGTTTGTTTTATTCTCACAACACCACCCTGAGGTAGGTAACATTATAAGCCTCATTTCACAGACAAGGAGGTTGAGGCTCAGAGAGGTTATATAACAACCGGTAAGTGTAGAACTTGAGTTTTAACCCAAGTCTCCTGTCCTTTTTGACTACTGCTAGCAAGGTCTTCTGGGTGTTTGCTAAATTTAATGTTCCTGGTCTCAGGCCGCTGTTATGCTGGTTGGTGGGCTGGGTCCCAGGCATGCTGGATTCTGAACTCCCTTTCATGTCCCATCATTCCCCAAGCAGCTAACTGCCTGTTTCTCTCTCATTTCAACACATAGACAAGAAGGATCTCTCTGCTTTGGAAACTTAAAAACATTTTTTTATTCTTTTGGTTTGCAAGTTTATTACTCACACATTCCACGGGTGGCTAAGAACATAAGCTAAATAGTCCAGGGTATTCTTTATCCTGTATCTGGAAGGTTTCCTAAAATCTAGACTTATTATTATATCTTAGAAAACCCCATATTGCTTAATAACATCAGCAATGACAAAAAAAAATGTCATACTGTCAGAAAACACCAATTGAACGTCACACTTAATTATAAAATCCATTTTGTCAAGTGTAGTACAGGTTTAAAAGATGCACAGAACAAGGCCATGGTTTCCCTTTATGAGCACCATTTACTTCACAAGGTATCAGAAATAAATGCAGCGACACTTACCAAAATTTCCCCCAACGATCACAAACTTTATATATACCACATGTCTTCTAATACAGCTGCTGGACTGGTCCTGAAAAATACCACAACAAAAGGAAACATGCATCATTAGGCAGAAGTAATTTAATATATATTGTGTTTCCCTTCTGGAAACCACAACATCTTCCTTGTTTTGGGCACCCATCAATGTACCACACTCTTACTGCCAGATTCCTCTTTGTTTTTCACAGGAAAGATGAAACCAATTTACAAATTGACTCAGCACTCACTAATAGCAAACAAATAACAATCTGGACAATGAAATAAACCAGAAACTGTGCTTATAAATACTTTATTTGAATTTTTAGCCTTTTAAAATAATTGAAGATATGAGAACAATGCAAAGATATCTAAAGCTGAACCCATAGCCTTTCCCCCCCACCCCCCAAACCAATTCCTCTTTCCTCTTTCTTTCAGCAATACACTCCATTCTCCCCTGCTGGCTGCGAGGCCCTCACTTCTGTTTTCTAGATTTCATTTTATTATCTGAAAAATAGGAATTACTGTACTCACCTCACAGGGTTGTCATGAGCATTAAGTAATATAAATTTAGTGACATATAAATGACACTGAAAGGCTTAAAACAGCATCTGGCACAGTTATCACTCGGGGAAGGTGAGGAGCTATTATCCTTCTCTGGATCATGCAGGCCTGAAGCCTAAGCCGGCCTTGCTCACCTGCCCTGCAAATCCTGGCCTGAGCCTGACCTTCGCGTCCCATGGCAACTCTGGCACTCACCGCCTCTCTCCATACTCATCTTTACACTCCCTGCAGAAACCCATCTCCTGGCCTCCAGCTCCTTCTCTTCCAATCCTGCTTCTTCCTAAACACAACTTAAAGCCTCAGCGGAAACACCTCTACTGCTTCCCACCACCTACAAGTTTACCTGGGAAATTATCAGTATATCAGCCTGGGCCTCCCACTCGCCTTAGCTCTGTCCCCACATCTTCCCATCAGATGCTGTAGAATTCAGCCACCAGTCCTGCCTCAGCCTGTGGGCATTCCAGACCCTCCTCTGAGTGTCTTCTGTCCCATAAGTGCGAGTAGGTGGCCTCACCATTTTCTAAGCCCGGGGCTCTTTACCTTTTTGGTCCATAACAGTCTAGAGACGTTTTTTTCAGAATAATGTTTTTAAATTCTTGAAGTTAACACATGAAATGCATAGGACTCAAAAGAAGTATACTGATATTCAGTTATCAAAATATATAATAAAATTTTGATGTGCTTCTCTTAATATTTAAATAAGTTCCAGGAAAAGTCTAATTACTACTGTAGCTTTCAAGTAATGTTGGGCATAAATGATACCTCAGGGTATCTGTAACTATAATGTAATATGAAATACTTCAGGGTATCTGTAACTATAATGTAATATGAAAATACCTAGAATTACTATTGGTGACAAATAGCTAATACTACTGTCATAACAGAATGAAATGTTAGGTTTCAATTAAGGGTTAGTGAAAACAGATAATTTTCCTCCATCCAAGTTCACAGACACCCCCTCCCCCCAGAATTCCATCCATGGACTCCAGGTCACGAGCCTCATTTTAAGGCCTAGAGTAACCCTCATCTTCTTGAGCCCTTTCTACCTGCACTTTCCCAATTTGGTATTATCTTACCCCTCTTTTTAAAAATTATATTTTATTTGATATACTTTAAATGTACTGATTATATCCTACTTTTTAAGTTGTAAGTCTTCTAAGTTGTAAGGGAAGGCCCTATTTTTTCCCCATTTTTTATTCCTCTCATGGTGGTGAAGAATGCCCTGCCTCACAGCTCACAGCAGGAAGACATTCAGCCAGCACTGTTTGAACCAATCAGTGAATAATAGTGCAGTCTTGCTTGCAGAACACAGGCTCAGCTAATATTAATATTATTTCACCTCTGTCTGGCAGCCTATGAGGTTCTCAATATGTAGATGGGACGCCTAAACATTGTATATTTAGATTATAAAATTCTGAATTTAGGCAACAAAATGTTCCCCTCTTTTACTTCTCCTTAGAGAGCGAATGCTTGGTCAGCGTGGCTGACCGACAGATCTCCCTGGAACAGACTGACTGTTCAATCATTCCGCCCATACATGGGGCATCTGTGTGACATGAGCACAATTCCTGCCTTAGTGGAACTTCGAGCCTAGAAGCTTTCCCCAGCTAGTCCAGAGGAGCTGAGAATCTCTCAAAGTGTCAGGGCCTTTGCAAAGACAAGGAATAGCCAGTGATTCCCCTAAGTACGGGTGCTTTGGTGACCCACATAGGTGAGGCCAGTTAGTAAGAGTTGCTTTGCCTTCCCACAGGTCTCACAGATGTGAAGCTGTGGTTCCAGAGTAGGCAAGTCGATGGAGCAGTGAAATTCCACCTCCCCTCCTGAATGATGTCTTTGCATATGAGATTGGAGATGGCAACCCCTCCAAGGGGACCATCCCAGAAGGGTTTAGTCAACGCCTCGTGGCATATTCCACTCCGGGCCCCACTGAGTCTGTGATGGAGCAGCCTCATGATGGACACTGGTCCTTTGGTCTTATCAGCCTTTTTTCCAAAACTGCTGCAGCTCAGAACTCCTGTGTGTCTTTTGCCAAGAAAAAAAACACAAGAAAAATAACAGAATAGTTCTTCCTTTTCAATGAAGAGAGCATAATGATTTTCTCCACTGAAAATCACGCATTAGGGCACTGTGACCATTTGCTTCGGCAGAAATTCAACACTGGCAAGCAACATTTTTCATGCCCGACATCATGTCAAGTGACTCGCAGGACAAGTCGGGGTGTACCCTCCCTCCCCAGTAACTAAGACAGATGAGATAGCTACTCAGAGGACAATGGCTGGACTTGGCACACTCTTTTTATACTTAGGGACATTTAAATCTATTTCATTTGAATTTGTTCCTTTTGAGTCACACTAGGTATATGGTATTAAATTAAAATAGCTGAATGATAATGAAGAGGGCAGCATGACTGTTTGATCTTTTGTTTCAAAAATTGCAATGTACACATCCTCATGAGTACATAATAAGATGTTTATAGGTGCTCCCACACAACAACACTTAGCATGGCACTTACTTTTTGCTTCTAATGCATATCATAGACGTCGTGTGGCTCCTGTTTAAAGGTAATATTCTCATTATGCACTGGATACGAGCATCTCTAATACAGTTTTCATCTGCATGGGGCCATTCCCTCTTCCTTCTTCCTAACAGATGCCCCATGTTCCTTCAGCCACAGTGCCTGAGAAAAAGTGACAGCACTCCCAGGTGGGGGGGTGGGGGCCTGAGTGGTCTAAGGCTTTGCAGGGTGCCCAGCAGCAACATCAGCATCACGTGGGAGCTTCTGAGAAATGTCAGCTCTGAGGCCTCACCCCAAACCTACTGAATCAGAAGCTGTTTCACAAGACCTCAAGGTGATCTGTGAGCATGCTGAAGTTTGAAACACACTGATCAAGGGAAACCTGTTCCTCATGCAAGTGACTGGTTCAAGAATAGGCATGTGACCTTCTTCAGGCCAACATGATGTGCAGAACGTTTTGCTGGGAGCTTCTCCTCATTCTTCTGGGAGAAATTCCCTCCTTCTGAATGTTGTGTAGGATGTGATGCCTAGGACTTCCGTAGCTATCTTGCTCCAACTGAAGCATAAAGCTGGCCCACAGAGGAGGGCAAAGACAGAAAAAACACAGGGAAGGAGAGTAGGGGTGTTTGCATTCAGTCAACCCTGAAGTCTGCAGAGCTACTAGACTTCCAATAAATTTCTTATTGTACAGGCCTCCTTAAGTTGGGTTGTCAATTGTCTGCAGCAGGAAAGCATCCTGCCTAATCAATCCCTAATAAAGCATTATAAAAGGAACAGAATGCCGAGGCACCAGTCAGCCACGCAGTGAAGAGTCCAGACAAGTCAGTGCATCAAGAGACCAGAGCAACAGTTTAGAGGCCTATTTTGTTCAGGAACTGACCCAGTAGCATTTCCGGTTCTGACAACCTTATTTGCTTTGCACATTTCCAAAAGCTTTCTAAATCAGCCAGTCTAAATGATCAACCAGAGGAAGTGCTGAACGTTTTCCAAATTCTTTTAACCAGAGTGGTCAACAGTTGCTTCCGCAGAAGTCACATGGATGTCATTTCCTACAAAAACAATGGGAGACTAATTGCTCAGCCCCAGACTCTAATAGGGAAAACAACCTGTGATATGTAATTACTGAAGGGTAAATAAGGAAAAGTTTGAGGCTCTCAGAATCTGCTTCTGGATCCACTGCAATAACTTTGGGAGAAGGAGGGGTGGTGGGAGGGAGAGAGAGGGAGAGAGAGGGAGGGAGAGGGAGGGAGGGGGAGGGAGGGGGAGGGAGGGGGGAGGGAGGGAGGGGGGAGGGAGGGGGAGGGAGGGGGAGGGAGGGGAGGGAGGGGGAGGGAGGGGAGGAGGGGGAGGGAGGGGAGGAGGGGGAGGGAGGGGAGGAGGGGGAGGGAGGGGAGGAGGGGGAGGGAGGGGAGGAGGGGGAGGGAGGGGAGGAGGGGGAGGGAGCAAGCTGGTTTGGGAAAAGATTTGAGGGACTAACAGCTTAGGCAGCCACCCATACCACTTTTACGTATCACTGTTAACTTATTAAAGACCTTTCTGAGTAAACCAAATAGACCTGTTATGATATAAAACCATATATGGCTCTGATGTAATTTTGCTTCATATACAGGAGTGATGTAGTCAATAGTCAAGGAGAACTGGGTGTCTAAATGGACATTCTCTCTTTGGTGTCATAGCTTCTCAACAATGGGATATTTGGGGGGCATGGGTGTGTTGCGTTGCCTTGATACAGAATGTATCTTCTATTATGGAGTAAACATTAGTTGGTTTTCCACAGAATGTTCCTGAGGTTCCATCACCTCAGGTCTCTCTTTCCCTCCAAATCTTTTTGCTTTCTCTTCCCTGGTACCTCATAAACGTCCACAGCTCCAACTATCACCCTTGTCATGAGTTTCAAACTACATCTCTTGATCTATCACCCTTGTTTCCAGTCCCACTGTTGCTCTCTAGACAGAAAGTACCCTGAGGACAGGGACTTTGTTTTGGTCACTGCTATATTCCCAATGCTCAGTGGCTGGCACTGAGTATTATGTTTGTTGAATGAATAAGTAAAAGGCCTCACTCAGACTCTTAAGACACCTCACAGGAATTCTTGCCATCACCTCTTAAGTGGCCTCTTTGCCTCTGGTCTCTCCCTTTCCTACTCTGTCCACACACAGGAAAACTCTAGATTATAGTACTGATCATGTTGGTCCTAAAATGTCTCGGCTGGGAACAACTTACCAGCCCAGCCCTGTACTTCACAGGTGAGAAACTGGCCCCAGCGAGGCCAGGAGACTTGCCTAAGGATTTATGATGAGTGGGTGGCAGAGACGGAATTATAATTCAGGCTGCTGACCCAGTGGCTCTTACTACCATGCCACTGGGTCAAAATCTTCCACCGTCTTTCAGCAGAACTGAGTACAGGGCTAGGCATACAGGGCTCTCAGTAAGTACTTGCAGACTGATGGAGACTAGATAAGTGAGAATGGGTCTCTGGCACAGGCCAATGGGAACCCTCTTAAAAGAAAGACAATACCCCAGTATATAACATGGGCAAGGAAGGAGCTGCTCTGGACCTTTGCTCCTGCAGTGCCTATGAGCCACCCCCAAGGAACCTCAGGGTGGTGACATGGCTAGAAAAACCAATGACTTAACACACACTCACACTCTTCAGCTTTGTGCTCAAAGCCACCCACCTCCATTCCAAACCCACCCTGGCCTTATCTCCCATTTCTTTTTCCTCCCTCACACCCAGCCTTCCGAAAGCATTTGCTGTTTCCAGCACCTGTCCCTCCTCCCGGCCTTCACCTGCCCTGTTCTTTCCTCTCATGCACCCTTACCTCCACCTGCAAGAATGGCGACCCAACCTGCCCCTCGAGCCCAACTCGAATATGAATCCCTCCCTGAATTTCTTGTCCGATTTCCTCCACTGGAATTCATTTCACCATTTACACGTCTACTATAGACCTTACCACACTGTCTGCTTCACAGGAAAGAGCCAGATCCTTGAGGGCAGGCGCTTACCCTAAATCTCTGAACCGCTGTCACATTGCCCAGCCCACTGCTTCGCACAGAGGAGCCACTTCTCGTCATTTTGTTGAGTCAGAGGGCTTTGTCCTTTTCAGTTCACCTCTGTGACCTGTGTTCTGTAATGGGGCTTCCAAGTCTTCCTCCAGCCGGTGCAGGCTGATGATAAAGCCAGCACACTTGCAGGGCCTACCCGTTAAGGAACAGCTGTGTGAGTCCCTGCTGTCTTATTTTCAAAAGCAAGGAATGAGGGGCAGGGGCAGGGGCTAGGGAGGGTGACTTCCCCTCCCTTACATAGCTCTCCTACGGTGGCTACGGCTGTCCTGTCCTGTGCAGTGTGTGGTGCAAGCTGGGCATGTGACAGCGTCCCCTGCAAGTCCAAAGTCAATTGTCTGCAAAACTAAAGAGTTCCAAATGGCGCGATAACACATCAAACAAGCAAGTGTGCAAACAAAGCCCATTCGCAAGGGGAGGAGGATGGGAAGCAGAAAACAGAGTTCCCTAGGAAACCGAGCCTGCTTTAGGACTGACTGTGGCCTTCACCCCTCGTGGGGGAGGGAGAGGGGCGCTCCAAGAAGGCATCACTGGCCCATCTGCTTTCCCTGCCTACAGGGGCCCTGGTCTTCACCACCACAAGTTGGGGATACTCAAGCAAGGCTGTGGTTGTTGTTCTCTTATTTGCTGGAGTGGGAGTAAAGAGTGCAAGGAAAGAGGAGAAGAGTGATGGGTAGACCAAGAGATGAGCATGGAGAGCACTCGGCCAGCACAAAGGGGTTACTGACCACAGGACGAGAGGGCAGAAAGGTCGGACTACAGAAGGGCTGACCGCTCCTCTCTCATCAGCCATCGCCAGGATGAGGGGGACTCAGGCTCACGGTGGAGCAAGGCACACCCAAACCAGCAAATGAGCTTATCTTCAGCTGCCCAAGAGGCGGCTCTGAGGTATTTATTTTGGGCTCACTGGCATGGTGGTTGGGCTGAGTCATGCAAACGGGTGGTCGGAGGGGGTGGATGGGGCTCTAGGGCTCCCCACAGTCTCCATCAACCCCAAGCAGGAAGGGTAGTAGTGATATAATTTCTTCTCCTCCTCCTTCAAATAATAATTTATTATACGTCATTAATATGCAATATATTAATAATTACATAATTATTATTATTTATGATAATGACGATGATTGCTATGTTTAAACCTCTAGGCTGAGGGTTTATTTGGGAAAGACATAAACGAAGTAAATGCCATTGGAATAATTAGTTGACTGTCAGGAGGAAAAAGATTCTGTTCTATAAAACTTATGAAAATGAAGTATATATTTATAATAAGCATGTCTTTCTTTTCTTCCTGGCAGTGAGTTTCTATCAGGTGATCACATCTCTTAGGTATCAGGTAAAAATAAAACAGAAACTCCGTTTTGTAGTGTACTTGAATTATTTCTGATTTTCCTTGTAAATGAAGCTGTTTCTAGTGATTTGCAATCCAGAGTCTGAATAAAAACGCTGCTTTGCTATGATGCAGCTGGACAAGTCCCCGAGCTCTCTTCCAACCTGATTACCACGCTCAAGACCCTCCAAACAGACATTCTGCAGTAGCTCCTGGGAAGGCCTGGGATATGCACACAGTATCACAATGCTGCCAAGATCAAGGTTAATAACGATGTGTGCAGAGGCCCTGGAGTGTGGGCTGGCTACAATGTTAAAATCCCAGAATCCTGGGGCTGAATGGAATGTTAAAGAATATCTAGTCTGGTAGTCTTTAAGCTATTTTTTAGTACAAGAATCTTGTGTATTCACACATAGATGTGAGTGCATGTGTATTTCTAATGTTTATGCTACACTCCAACATACTAGATAAAAGTGGAACAGAACAGCTCTGGTTCAGGGAGGAAAGGACTCAAAACACCACCACCTTGGCCATCCTCCTGGCCCACCTGGCACTTCTGGGGAACCCTAATGTTCTCAACACTGAAAACCTCAGATCTAGACCCCTATCCCCACCATTATCTGCATCGTGTCCTCAATACCTGTTCCAGCCACGGTTCTCCATGTGGCAACATGGCTGAACTAACGCCTCTACCTTCTCTCTACCAAGGACCTATTTTACCTACATCCAAGGATCCCATCTATCAGATACCAAGATTCATAAAATAACAGTAATTAAGACAGTGTGGTATCTGTGTCATAGACAATTAGACCAATAGAACAAAAAAGAAGGTCCCAAAATGTACCTACACAGATAATCACCTGATTTATGACAAAGATGACACTGAAGTTCAATAAATGGCACTGGGTTCACTGGATACTGTGGGTTGTGTTCCCCCAAAAGATATATTGAAGTCCTAACACCCCCCAGGACCTCATAATGTGACATTATTTGGAAATAGGGTCACTGAAGATGTAATTAGTTAAAATGAGGTTATAGTGGATTAGGGTGGGCCCTAAATCCATTACGACCAGTGTCCTTATAAGAAGAAGGAAGTTTAGACACAGAGAAACACAAGGGGAAGAAGCCCATGTGACAACAGAGGCAGAGATCAGAACAATGCAGCTGCATGCCAAGGAATGTCAAGGATTACCAGCCACAACCAGAAGCTAGGAAGAGGCAAGGAACCATTCTTCCCTGGAGCCTTCAGAGGGAACATGACCCTGCCCACACCTTGATTTCAGGCTTCTGGCCTCCAGAACTATGAGAGGATACATTTCTGTTGTTTTAGGCCACCCAGTTTGTGGTACTTGTTACGGTAGCCCTAGGAAATGAATACACTGCGTATCCATATGAAAAAAATGATTCTTAATCTCTACTTTACATGCGAAAGTCAATTCCAGATGGATGGTGGAAATAAATGTGAAAGGTAAAATAATAAAACTTTCAGAAGAAAACGAAGAATACGTTCAGATCTTGTGACAGGTAAAGATGTTTAAAAAACAGAATACAAGAAAGTGTTATCCATGAATGAAAAAACTAAGTTGGACTGTATTAAAATTAATTCTTTTTTTTTTTTTTTTTTTTTTTTGCGGTACGCAGGCCTTTCACTGTTGTGGCCTCTCCCGTTGCGGAGCACAGGCTCCGGACGCACAGGCTCAGCGGCCGTGGCTCACGGGCCCAGCCGCTCCGTGGCATGTGGGATCCTCCCGGACCGGGGAACGAACCCGTGTCCCCTGCATTGGCAGGCGGACTCTCAACCACTGCGCCACCAGGGAAGCCCTAAAATTAATAATTCTTTATCAAAAGATATCAACAGAATCAAAAGGTAGGCCACATAGTGGAGAAAATAATTTCAATATATAAATCCAGCAAAGAACTCCTACAAACCCATAAGGAAAAGGCAGATGACCCAATATAAAAATGGGCAAAAACTTGAGGAGAAATTTCACAAAAAGGGAAATCCAAATGGCCAATAAACATATAAAAGATGCTCTAGTTTAGTCATCAAAGAAAACTAAATTAAAATCACAATGCCTTACCAATACACACCTACCAGATAGGCCAAAATGACAGAGACAAAAACCACAAAGTGGTGATGACATGGAACAACTGGAACTCTCATACAGTGCTGGTGAGAATGTAAATTGATGAAGACACTGTGGAAACCTGGCAGGATCTATTAGAGCTGGACATACCTACGTCCCATGACCCAGGATCTCACCATCAAGGAATCTGTCCTCAGCAACGTTAAAGGTACTCACCCACTGACATGTACAGGAGTGTTCCTAGCAGCACTGTCTGCAATAGCCCCAAACTGGAACCCACCCCAAAGCCCATGTGCAATAGAAGGGATAAATAAATTTACAATAAACAATGCATTACCCGGCAATGAGAACAAACAAACTACAACTCATAACAACATGGGTTAATTTCCCAAATGTAATGTTGAAAGAGACACAAGAATACATCCTTAAGATTTTATTTATATAAAGTTCAAAGTAGACAGATTCAACCTATGTTAGAAACCATGGTATAATGGTTACCTTTGGTGGGAGTGGGGTTGGTTTGGGACTGGGAAGGGGTCTAAGGGGCTTGGGTGATGTTCTTCCTCCATCTGGCTCCCGGTTACGGGGGAGTATGCACTTGGTGAAAATTCATTTTCAGTGCAATTAACAATGTGTGTACTTTTCTGTATGAATGTTAATAATACTTCAATTAAAAATAATCTCAGTGGTTAAGGCAGTGAAACCAGAGACAAAACAGAGCTCTTGTAAATACTGAAAGCAAAAGAGCACAGCAATCTAATTTAAGCAAGATAATTCAAAACTTTGCTTTGCTAAAAGCTTAAAAGTGTCATTTCATTTCATTGGGTTTTTTATTCACTTAAGATGACTGTCATGCCAAAGTTATTTTATTACTGTATGTTAGGATGGCATGAAGTAAACAGTTTCAAAATAAAATAAATCTTTTTAATTTTATCTGACTGATTTTTTAAGGTGAAAATCTGGATATTCAAGCCCAATTTTTCACGTCAATTAAAAAACAGCTTCCTGGGGCCTTGGTTTACAGTCTGCAGTATCTCTGGAGGGGAAAGCCCTGAGGATAAAGGTGATCTGTATGTGACACCTCTAGGTGCTCCATCCCCCTTCAGATTCACCCCAAGACATCAGCTCCGGCCTGCCCCTGGGGGCAACAACAGCTCAGCTGGCCTCTAAGCCTTACTGTGGATAAATGTATAGTTTCCACTCGACAGCCTGAAATACTGAAAATAACTCCCAGGATACCATTCCTGCCTTTGTCCGTTTCTGGGCTCTTCAGATTCCCGCTTGGATACACATAGTCACAGGGCGGAGTCCTGATCTTGCAGCATCACATGGATGGAGAGAGAATTCTGTCTCCAGTTCTGAGGGTAGCTCAAGCTCAGCAGCTGCTCAGAGGCTGTGCGGGGCTGGCCTGTCATCATTAGACATGGGCTCTGCACAACTGCTCTGGCCACCACTAAAATACATCCCTGGGGGCACAGAAACCATATGGCCAGACTCTTGTCTTCTCAGATGCTTTGTTCTCTGGGACCCTCTGGTAGGGAGATTTACTTGGGCACTTACACAGCATCCTGGGCTGCTGGCAGCCTCCACGGGGAGTGAGAGAGGGTCTCACTGTGGCCTGCCTTCTGAGCTGGGAGGGCACCGTGTGCGAGGGGACTGTGGAGGGTACAGAGTTCCTATGAGAGAGACCTCACTCACCCTGAGAGGTAAGCATGGGGACTGGGACCATGCAGTCAGCTGCATGGAGGAGACTCCATGTGCCACGAGGACACCTGGGACTTTCCTCAGCGATTCCATTTCCCCGAATATTGGCTTCCCAAAGGAGACCCCCCCTAGATTCAAACTCTGTTGCTTTTGTGCAGACTTTCTATGCTGAATTCTACTCTTCACTATCTGACAGATGACGATTGTGTGGATCATTTAAGGAGGTTTCTACATCCCCAGTTAAAGTTCTCTCTGGTAAGAAAATAACATTTGCTTTTAAAGTCTTTTTTTTTTTTTTTGCGGTACGCGGGCCTCTCACTGCCGTGGCCTCTCCTGTTGCGGAGCACAGGCTCCGGACGCGCAGGCTCAGCGGCCATGGCTCACGGGCCCAGCCGCTCCGCGGCATGTGGGATCTTCCCAGACCGGGGCACGAACTCGTGTCCCCTGCATTGGCAGGCGGACTCTCAACCACTATGCCACCAGGGACCTAGTCATTTTTCAATAAGGACCTACTGTATAGCACAGGGAACTCCACTCAGTACTCTGTAATGACCTATATGGGAAAAGAATCTAAAAAAGAGTGGATATATGTATACGTATAACTGATTCACTTTGCTGTACACCTGAAACTAACACAACATTGTAAAGCAACTATACTCCAATAAAAAATTTTTAAAAGGTAAAGTCATTTTTTATCATGAGTGGCCACAGAGATTTTCCATTTGGAAATATAGATAAATCACAAGAGTCAAGCATGATAATCAGTTTAGAATTTACGTGGACTGAGGAAAAATCACCCAGGCCAATTCCTTGAGAGCCTTTCAGCTAGATGACTTGGCTGTACAAGAAAGGGCAGGGTAGGCAAGCTACAGCCGGTGGGTTGATTTGACTGCTTTTGCACAGCCCATGAACTAAGAATGGTTTTTACATTTTTAAATGGCTGGGGGGAAAAAATCCTAAAGAATATTTCGTGACATGTGAAAATTCTAAGAAATTCCGATCTCGGAGTCTATAAATGAAGTTGCATTGGAACACAGCCACACCCATTAGTTCATGTATTGTCTCCGGCTGCTGCCATGATACAAAAGCAGAGCTGTCTCAACGGAGACCATATGGCCTGCAAAGTCAAAAAATACTTACTGTCTGGCCATTTACAGAAAACTTTTGTTGACCCGAGCTAAGGAACTTGCTGTATATTTGCAGAAGGCTGCCCACTCTGACCTTATGCTCCCTTTTGTGTTTGAGCTTCTAGGGCTGTCTCTGCAATCAGCGGCCAGTCCCAGTGCTGGTGCCAATTTCACACTAACCTGGTAAACCAACACAACCCACCACCGTAGTTCCTTTCACCCTGTGGTCTGTAATCAATTTAGGGGGTCAGAAAATTCAACTTAGTTGGTTGTCACCAGCATTTTCTTTAATGAAATAAAAGGGAAAAATATCAAAGGCATTCATTGACATGGACTGAAATGTGCCTCCCTTTTTCCATATGTTGATGTCCGAACCCCCAGTACAACCTCAGAATGTGACTGTATTTGGAGACAGGGCTTTTGAAGAGGTAATTAAGTTAAAATGAGGTCCTAGGGTAAGGCCCTAATCCAATATGACTGGGGTCCTCATAAGACGAAGAGATTAGGGGAAAAGACGGCATCTGTAAGCCAACGAGAAAGACCTCAGAAGAAATCAACACTGCTGACACATTGATGTGTCAGACTTCCAGCCTTCAGAACTGTGCAAAAATAAATTTCTGTTGTTTAAGCCACTCAGACTGTGGTACTTTGTTATGGCAGCCTAGCAAACTAATACAGGCAGCATATGTAGTATTATTTGGTGAAAAAAATTTCTTTCAATCGCACGTGCATGTGATATGGTAATACAACCATATCACAAAATGTATTACATTTTGTGCATCATATCAAAATAAATGGAGAGACATACACACCTGGTAGCAAAACCACAGGCGGGTGGTCTAAACGAACCAAGACAAAAAAGGAGAAAAGAGCATTTACTGAGCATGTTATATGTGTAACATATATATGTGTATATATATATGTTATGTTTGTATATATTATTATCTTATTTTGTCCTCACGGTAACCCTATGCAATGGGTAATATTATACATCTTCAACTTCAGCCAATATATTGGCTCTGTCAATATATTCATTCACCAACCATTTGCTGAGTGTCTGTCATGCTCCAAGCAACTCTGTTAGGCACTGGAGAGTCAAATTTGGTCTCTGGGAACAAACTCTAACAAGACCCAAAGGCAGGCAGGGCTGGGCAGTAATCATGCAGGCCCTGTTCTCAACCCTCCCTGTATCTGTGGCCCTGAGAAAGGCTGGCTTCACCTCTCCAGCTCCAGCCGCCTCATTTGTAAAACAAGGATAATCCTGACCCAGTTCACAGTCCTGTGGTGAAGGATAAGTGAACAGAATTCTGGGCTTGTTTTTATCTACACAGTGCCAGCTGGATTCTACCTGTTTATAACCAGCATTGCTTTCTGTTTTTTTTTTTTTTTGGAAACTCTATACTTATTCTTTAAGAAAAAATAAAGAGCTAGAAATGAGGTTCAGTGATTAAAGGTATATTCCGTATTCTTTCTCAGAACATCTAGATTAACAATTTCAGAAATGAATACCTGCTTCCCAACCTCAGACAAAAGCAGAAGGAACTCAAAGTTCTTGCAAGGTTCAGTAACATTCCAAGGACAAGACTAGGTGAGGTGCTGCCAGTCTTGAGGGAAATAATTCAATGATAACTAGCACTTCAAAAACCTAATAAAAGTAATTCACGGTTTTCCATCTAAGCCTTTTAGGAAATGATTTTTAAAAAGCAACATTAAAAACAAACAAGTGCTAATCTAAGTGTTATAAAAGTTAACATTTCTGAGAAAGACCACAGGACACTGAAAGGATACCAACCTTCTCGTCCAAATCGGACATAATTATGAAAATCTCTCTTCTCTGTCACCCACATTGAAGTCATTTTCCAAACATTAAAAACACATGTACAAATTAATGCCCTATGATAGACAGAAGAGGAGGTAGAGAAGGAGCTTGAAAGGGGTGAGGGGAGACACACAGACCTAAAAATGGGGCCCGTTGGAAGTGTCCCTTTATTGGCTATGAAGGTGAATAAATAAGCACTGCACAAATTTATTCACTGTGAGAGAAAGTGCAGCTCTAACTCCTAGTGTTTGCATTTTACTTGAAAGGTCAAAGGTACTTTCCACTTGTTTCTACATCTTCAGATTCTTTGGGGTCCCTGGAGCGTTCAAAAGCTTTACAATTATCTAGACTAAAATCCACCCCCCCCTCCTCAATGGTCCATTTCACTGATGGGACTTATCAATAACTGCACAGTTGGGGCAGGGCACAAACGGCTCAGGTGAAGCAAACATCTGTTTACTTCTCTCTGTCTTGCGGATGCCAGCGGTCACGGTCCCCTTCCCACTGCTCCGGCAGCTCCCCCCACGGCAGTGCGCAGGCGCGGCAGCCTCAAGGGACGCCTCCCGCCCTGATCCTGCCTGCGTTCACACGGACTTCCAAGCCGGGTGGGGCAGGACCTCACAACAGCTACTGTCCTTCACAGTGAAGGACGTGAACCTACTGTGATGACATACTCAGTAATTGCTCTCCTTTTTAAAAAGGAGTGGTAAAAATTATATTTAAAATGCTTGTTGATGCCCTGTGGGTATGAGTCACTCTGTAAAGCAGGATCAAAATGGATCCTCTGTTATGGGTTCCTGCCCGTTCTTTGATTCTAAACAACTTTATTAATGTTAATAGGAGTTACGCACACATCAATGGGAGAATAAATTCCCTGGGTTTCGTGGCACTTCAATTAATGATTTGTAATAATCCGTGTAAAATGCTTTCTAATTTTCTTCCAAGTAATGCCACACTACCCCAGAAAGAGCTGAAAATTAGGCATGGGTCTCACCACGGGGTGGGAAAGACAGGGGGATGGGAGAAAGAAGGCTCTCCAGCTGGTTGGAGGCTCTGCAGGAGAGCTTCTCAGCACGTAGTGCGGGGGAGTGCAGCAGGAGGGACAGACACAACTCGCCCAAGGGATAACGAACGTGATGAAGGGAGGAAAAGAAAACTCACAGAAAGCAAGCCTGACGCAGGAGTTTACTATAATCTAAAATGGAAAAGACTGACTGCAACCGTGCTTCTTAAATCTGCCACAGGATCCTCCCATTTTTCCAGAGCATAAGTTAATACCATTCACTGACTCCTGAAAATACCCACCAAGATGAAAATGGGAATTTAAGTTCCAAGGATGATGCAGCAGAATTGCTAATGAACAGGTTATTTTGCAGTTGACACAAAGCTCTGCCTCAATTTCTGGAAACCCAGCTTTAGATCTAACCCTCCCTTGCCCAGGCCTGCAGTTCTCGCCTCAACTATTCTCGTGGGAAACCAAGTGATTATTATTATTGAAATCTTCTGAGGACAGGGTGGGGTAGCATGGGGGCTGCGGCAGAGACAAGTATGAATGGCAAATGCCTAAATTCCATGATTTGGAAAGAGAACAGCTCAAAATTTTAATCTAAAAAATCTCAGTGTTTGCTGTTCGATCCTTAATCACCTTATACTTCCTTGCACTTTATCCTAACGCTTCTCAGATAGTAAGAAGACCTCTGCCAGCAAATAATGAGACCCCACATCATAAGACTAGATGCCCAGCCACAGGTGTGGGAGCGTCTGCTCTGTAGGATCAGATGGCTTTTCAGGTGGGTTCCCCAGTTTTCCTGTTACACCTGCCTAGTGTCCCTGAAGTAGAACACATGGAAAGTCTTATGACGTGCAGTTTACCTGAACAAATATTTATAGGGAGAGAAATTTGTTGGCTGGGAAAATGAATACCAAAATTCATCAGAACTTCCATACCAGCCACCTAAGACTTATCTGGAAACGTATCATTCACTCTATGAATTTTCAGAAAACTGAGGGGCCTCTCCAGTGGTCCAGATCATACTAGAAAATCATGAGCCAATTACAAAAATAGCAAGTGCATCTGAGACTGGTGACAAATAAAAACGGTGCCTAGGTTGTGCACCATTTTTGGATTACTCCTTCCTCTCACTTCCACTGGTGTTAGACATACATATGAGTGTTCTGTAGGCAGCCTACATATGAGCACAGCCTTTGAGAAAAAGGGCTTTGCCCCATCTCAGTCCCCACGATGACTGGCGTGAATTTGTTGGGCACCAGGGGAAGATCTCCGTGTAACAGGTGACTGAACAGTGTGCAAGGTGCTGGTCAGGTGCTAATGAAGAGAACAGAGAAGTATCAGATACCATCTTGGTCTTCAAGACATTTGCAGTTCAGTTGGCAGATGAGCTGTATACACGTGCCAAGTTAACAATGCAATACTTAAGCACTATTTACCAGGATGGATGCAGAGTGCGTCTTAAAGAATCTGGCTAAAACTCCTACAATTCCCAACCATGCATGCTTTTCTTGCTGGGAAAATGTGGGACCAGAAGATGACCAGAATTCAGCTGAAGTTCTTCTAAGTGACAAAAATGGAAACTAAGCAGCTTAGCTGTTTACCCACTTTTCTCTAGAGAAAGGGTCCACCCTCTTTCAGAACTGTTCCCAGGATCCTCCAATCTGCCTCAAAACAGCATCTCCCCAGTGACCTTTGGAGTTCCAAGGGCATGCTGCCATTTCATCCTCTGAGCACTCTTCTTGGCTAACTGGTAGGGTTTTTTGTTTGTTTGTTTTTTTTTAATTTTCTAAATAGATTTCCTTTCAGGGGTACACACTTATCTGGCTCTTTTAAAACTATTAATTCGGGCTTCCCTGGTGGCGCAGTGATTGAGAGTCCGCCTGCCGATGCAGGGGACACGGGTTCGTGCCCCGGTCCAAGAAGATCCCACATGCTTGCGTACCGCAAAAAAAAAAAAAAACTATTAATTCAATCGCTTCAAATATTTGGGCTTCATTAAACTTTTTTTTTGAACTATGCCACTTTTATGGCTTGAGTCTGGAAGGGAGGTTTCACCCTAACGACCATTTTTTTTGAAGTCAATAGATATCATTGATAAATGTATAAGAGGTTTTCTTATTCTCAAGCTACTGTGAATTCAGGACCACAAATTACAAAGCTGATCAGATCCCAGCCAGCTTCACTCATCATATATTTTCAGCTTTTTAGTTTCACATTCTCCAATTTGTGAAGAGTCAAGTATAATTATTGTTAATATCAGGGAAGGAAGTAATCACTTCATAATGCTTCCAGTCAGTGATTCCTAAGGGGTGGGTAATACAGGGCAATATAAGGGAAGTAATACAAGAATCCAAGTAACAGGTGCCTTTGCCTGTGACTTTGGCTTGCTAATGTTTAATATTATCACTCCTGAGATAGCACACAAACAACTTGCCTAGGATTATTGCATTTCTGCAGCAAACAGTGCAAATGTAGAATTACCTGAAGAAATAATCTGTGGAAGAGCTTGTGGAATTTCAGCTTCCCAAAGAAGCCATGGTACGTTTATGTGGGATAATTTGCTTTCCAAGAAAACACCACAAATATCCATCATGTCGGGAACGGAGAAAACCGCGTGAACAGAGAAGAAGAAAAGAGTCTTCTTTCCCATAAATGACCTTCTCCCCTCTAAATAGTTTCCCACGTGCTAATTCACTGAGGGGACAAGATAGTGCGGACACAGCTACTGGTTCACTGAAGTATTCTTATCCTCAAATCCACAGTTTACAGCAAAAGCTGCTAAAGTAAACCAAATCAACTTAAAAAGAACATGTCATCCTCAAATGTTGAAAAGCCAGGAAGAGGCATCATGGTCCTGAAAATATAAGAAGACCATGCTTAAGGATTCAGGAAAAAAACAGGGCAGAGTCAGGCTTTGGGGAACATCCACACCTTCTGTTACCATAAAACTCAGTCCCTGGAGGAACTGGGGATATTGCTTTTCTCCACCTCAGGAGCGTCCCTCCCTCCTTCACTCTACCCTAAGCATTCATTTCTGCCCAACTGGGGACCAGAGAGGGCTCTGGGAGCTCTCTGCAGACTGCTGCTGACTGTTCTCCTATCATGTTACTGTCTTAAATAGGGATGGAATACTATACTGCAAAACCACCAATGTATATTCTAAAGCCAGAAGCAAGCATAGCTGCATGTTTTTCTTTCATTCTACTGAGTAGCCAAATTTTGGAAACATGCATAACTGCCCCAAATAGCATCTAAAGAAATGAATGGCAAAACCTGCATCTCTTGGTCCCTGGTCTTTGTTAACTGGGATATAAAATATCACCCAGCCTCTTGGTAATAAGGGGCTACCAACGTGGTTTTTACACCAACAGAAAAGAAAACGAGGGTGGTGACTCATAAGCAGAACAGGGTCTTTCCTACAAGGTTAGCCTAAGTGGGTACTGTATACAAAGTAGTGCTGTGTGGAAACTTGGAGGCTTGACGAAGAATCTGCTGTCAGCACCATGTAGTGGAAAGAACTCCGTGAGGACTTAAGAAACTTGATTCTCCCACAGGTTTCACTGATTTTCCGTGACTTGAGTCGTCACTTTGCCTTGAGAGCCCTCAGCTTCCTCATAAAATGAAGAAGGTAGACCAGATGGCTCTTCTGTCCCTCCCAGCCCTCCACCCTGACCCCACCTGGGGCTTCACCTTCTGGAGTCTGTGTTAGCCTGCTGCAGCCTCCCAGCCCTCTGAGCCTTTTGGAAGGGCCTCTTATGGTGGAGCTGGCCACACCTCCCTCTAGGGTTCTTACTGCTACCCCAACATAAATGTCAGATGGCCCAAAGTGGGTCCGTAAGCCTGCCATGGATGATGGTCCAGGGCTTAGGAGCACCAGCTTTGGAGGTTTTTATACCACCCGAGAGGCTGTAAACCACAAGCCCTCTTAGCCTCAGCTTCCCCACCACAGCATCTTTCTCACAGAACTGCCGAATGTCAGGTGCTCAGCCATTCTGAGAGCTGACAGATAAAATTCAGGACACCCAGTTAAATTTAAATTTTGGATAAACAATTTAGGACATACATTAAAAATTATTCGTTGTTTATCTGAAATTCAAATTTAATCGAGCACTGTGTATTTTTAAAATTTGCTAAGTCTGGCAACCTTCCACAGGATAGATGCCACTGCTGGTGGTGTTAGGGACCAGGCTGCCCCACCAAACCAGCCTTATGCAGAAGAAAACCACCGCTGCCTGACTTCTGGGTCTTAGGAGCGAGTCCCTGTGGTTGCAGTTTTCCTCCCTAATCCTCTCCTCACTCCTACAACTGTCCCCTTTCTAGTCCTCCTATTGGATTCCTGTCACCTCACATCCCACCTGGGCCCCCTTCCCAAGGTGCCCCCATCTTTCCAGTCACAGGCCCCTTCCCCCTGGCTGAACAATCTGATCGAATTAATTCACACACATGTGTCACTAACTGTTTAATGAGTCATCAACCTCCTCTGAAACAACTGCCTTATTTTAAAGGTCACTTATAACCTCGAATGAAAATGATCGAATTGTAGGCTACCAAAAAATTGAAGTGAAAAAAAAATGTAGGCTGTGTGAAGGAAAGGCATTGTGGGTGGTGGAGCAGGGCTGGCACTAGGAGCTGTGGCTCTTGCAGCAGCTCCTCTAAAGTGTTTTTCTGCTCTTCCTAGCCTTTTCCGCTTGTCTTCTTCTGAGCCTACAATGGCTCTCAGGGTAGCTGAAGACCCCATGGATATGGGGTCAAAGGAAGGGCAAAGTGGAATGGGGTGGAGTAGGAGGTGCGGGGTCTACATGTAAACTGGCCATCGCACTCTGCCCCCTGCCTGTAGCCTACCCTCTAGGACACCAGCACAGTTCCTAGGGTCCCTAGCGCCAGCATCTAATTTAGTTAGACTGTTGAAAACACAAAGTCTGACCAAACGTTCTCCTCTCTGAGCACTTTGTGTTCAGAGGTGAAACACAACTGCATAAGCTCGTGACTCCTGGCTCCTTGAGGCTGGTCAGAGTAACCCCGGGGGCCATTAAGAACCACCTCTCTCTTTCCAGGGCAAATCAATCTAGATGGCTCTGAAAGCTAACCCTGAGTAGGCGAGGGGTTGGCTTGAGGCTGGGGACACACCTCAGTAATTTCTACCTGGATTCTTCCTCAGGCCCAGCTCTGAGGATCTCTGTTCCTAGGTTATTCCATCCAAGATGACCCTTTATCTTAACGTCCACAACCCATCAGCTAAAAGCACTTCATCAAACCATTAAAAGGAAAAGGCTTAAAATGAATGAAATGGCAAAACATTATATAACAGATAGTTTACTGTCCTTCTCCAGCAACTAGCCCTCAGCAGAGTGACCCTCACTTGGCCTTTTGGGAAGACAGAACTGCTACGTGTCCTGGCTCATGGCTGAGTGAGATGAATTACTACTAACTTGGGAATGAGAACGTCTCTCTTACAATTTCGCAATATCCACTGCTGGGTAGCTAGAGGCACCCGGGGTCTGCCCCACTGACTCAGCAGAATTCACTTTCCAACTAACTTTACAGTATCTTTGTAACTCTGCCCTGAGATAAGGGATGTGAATTCTTTTATGTGTCTTTTTTTTTTTTTTTTTTGCAGTACGCTGGTCTCTCACTGTTGTGGCCTCTCCCATTGCGGAGCACAGGCTCCGGACGCGCAGGCTCAGCGGCCATGGCTCACGGGCCCAGCTGCTCCGCGGCATGTGGGATCTTCCTGGACCGGGGCACGAACCCCTGTCCCCTGCATCGGCAGGCGGACTCTCAACCACTGTGCCACCAGGGAAGCCCGATGTGAATTCATTTAGACGATAACAGAGCTCTGGTGGGGATGTGGAACAGGGAGTAACACTCCCTACGAACCTCACATGCCCCACATCCTGATCAGGAGAAATGGACCTGACCTCTTAGTGCAAGCGGAATTTGAACTCATGTCTTTTGGACAGCTTACCCAGTTTCATTCAGGGTCTTGAGCCCCAGTCTCAATTTTCCCTCAGAAGAGTGACTACTGATGCTTTTTCAGAGCATGGTCACTGACGGAGATGAACGAAGCATTCCATGAGCCTAGACAAGGGCTCTACTGAAGGTGTTTATTTGAAAACAGGACTTTAAATAAGTCAAAAAAATTTTTTGGGCAGGAGAACAGTTTCCAGTATTTAGCTAATTACATTTCATATCTTGAGTGACACTTTGGTTACCAATAAGATTTTTCTTCTTAACAGATGATGGTGAGGAACTCCATGGCAAAACAGACACTGAGCTTCCCCCTTGGTTAACAGGAAACAGTCTCGTCTCTTCCAAATCTTGCACAGTGAGCCAGGAGGAGGCTGGCCACTCCTGCCAGTGCATCAGAACTGCTGTTAACAGGTGTTGAAAGAGCAGTTATTCCCCTCTCAGGTTTTCTTTTCTTTCTCATTAAATTGTATTTTATAGGAGAATTCTTATTTACAAGTATCGGGTGTGTCACTCACTCACTCCCTGCTAGGTAACAGTTGAACGTGGCACAAGACAGAGGTCTAGTGCCCTGTAAACAGTTATCTGTTCAGAAGGCCACTGGGGTTTGGAGTGCTATGACTCATCATATTCCATGTCTAGTGAACTACAAACGGTCAGTCATCACAAGGGCCTTATAGCTGTCCTCAGCACCCCTAAGTCAGTAGGTGGCGGGGGACAGGAACCTGAATTTTCACAGCCTCCCCATGTGACTGTGAAGCACACCCACATTTGGGAACCATACTGGTGTAGAACACATTGCTATTAAAGCTGAGGTCAGAGGTCAGAGGTCAGTCCCTCTGGAACCAGTCAACTTTGCTGTGTGTTGCTAAGAAGTCAGTATATACACCCTTAATGAGTCAGGGTACCAGCAGGAAACACGTGGCATCCTCAAAGTATGATAATTTGAAGGGAATTTAATAAAGGGACAATTTACAAAGAAGTGGGCAGGGTGCAGGAAAGCCACAAGGCCTAGTGTGGTCCCCTGGGCTAGGAATGAGAGGGAATCAGGTAGGGCAGGCTCTGTCCCACCCCAAGGCCTGAAAGGGCAAGATGAGAGAGTGGGTACCTGAATCGGGACAGAAACGCTGGTGGAGAGCACTGGCTGCCTGACAGGAGCTGTGACCATCCTCGAAGGGCTGCTGCCAGTGTGAGAAACCCCACAGGGAAGAAGCATCCTGACTCACTCTCTCCCTCCCTCCAGTCTCAGGCCCTCTCCTTGCTGAACCCAACTAGAAACCAGAGGCAAAGAGACCACCCAGGCAGTTCAGAGAAGTCAATTTTCTGGGGCAAAGAGCAGAGTGGAGAAAGGCGGATAGTGTTTGGAGCCAGAGGAGGAATGGGAAGATGCCTGGCACTATACACCTAAAGAAACCGAATCAGGGAGTGTCAAACCTTCACCATCACCCCAGACAGAAGCAGTCCGCACACAAATGCTGAAGCTCGGATGCCTCCACCATGCCCACCTGTGAAAGCACCTGATGGTACAGGTAACTGCAGAAAGGACACAACCTTGTCCAGGGAAGTATTTCAAAAATAAATTCACAAATGTACTTCTCAAATATTTACTGAGCACCTATTCCATGAAGGACACGATATTTCACTTTTAGCCTTTGTAGAAAGTCTTGGAGTCTTTTATGTTAAACCCAATAGGGCTACTGCTGAGAGATGTGTTCACAGGGTTTAGTGAAGCCCCTGTTGAAATCAAAATAAATATACTACAGAAAAGAAAAATATCTTGGATTTTTAAAGTGGAAAATAATTTAGCTTGAATTGCATGTAGTCACAGCCTACAGCAAAAGTGACCTATGTTTTTCTTTTTAAGATATACGATTTTCCAGGGGCTTCGCTGGTGGCACAGCGGTTGAGAGTCCGCCTGCCGATGCAGGGGACATGGGTTCGTGCCCCGGTCCGGGAAGATCCCACATGCCGCGGAGCGGCTGGGCCCGTGAGCCATGGCCGCTGAGCCTGTGCGTTTGGAGCCTGTGCGCAATTAAATGCATAATGCGCCATCAGGTGGCCTGAAACAAATGGGCTGAGGGAGGATTTATCCTATCTTTCAACTTCTACCCAACTAATGCTAGTTACACTAAACAATGTTAGTTCCACTAAACTTAAGTGCTTAGGAGGCATCACGTTTGATGACCATCCTCTACTCTAAGGTCGCCTTCAGTGGGTACCCAATAAATGACTTTTCAATCTCCCGTTCTCCATGCATACCTATTTCACTGGCATAGGTGAAAGAAGATGCAGGCTCCCGGGTTCTCCGGGTTAGCTGCGTGGTCAGTGGTGTGCACTACCAAGCGTGCCCCAGGTGATTCCAGAGGCACATCACTGAATTACAAAACAAGAATCTTATTCCTTTTTCTATACACTTCAGCCCTCTCAAACCCCAAAGTCTCAGCTGTCTGCAACAGCTAACTCCTGCTAACGCCCCTTTTCATCAGAGAGGTGCAGCCTCGGGCCCGGAGACTTCTACAGGCAAGGGCATCTATGAGACTGTCGTGGCACTCTGATTTTCACTTATTTCATGATTATCAGCTATTCATCAAATGATACTGGTTTTCTACTTGAAGAAGTCATATAAAGTTTCTTTTAAAAATAAGTTTGGTTTAGCATAAAAACTTAATTTAAGGGAAAACATAAGTAATATAGGTGGTACACAGATATGGAGAAAATCAGACAGGTGTCTACAAATGACTGAAGCTTGGGAAACAGTGATTTAATGCTAAGTATACCTCCTGAGTCAGAGAGACCTAGGTTTTAGTTCTTACTGCCATTAAATAGGCAATAATGACTAATTTTATTGTCTTGTAAATAAACAATTCTTTCATTGAAGGTAGTAGTTCTTTTAGTCAGAGGGCTGCAGCTCAAAGAGAGTAATAAAAATTTAGTAAAATTTCTTTGTAATCTGAATTCCATCTTGTTCTTAACAGAGATGCCTGTGATAAATGATTCGACATTATGGTTTAAAGATTTATACGCAATATACTATTGTAGGATGAAACTATGGGAGTATGAATTATGAAGTGGGAGAAAGAGAGCTAAATACTGCTCTCCTCATCAGGTCTGACAAGTGAGCCTTTGGCAGCCACTGTAACGTGAAGAGCAAAACAAGATTCACACAAGACCGTCATTGAGAGTCTTCCAGGGCCATCCGGGCAGAATAAATTACAAAAGCAATCTGTCACGGTACGTGAAGCCTTTTGATGTCGGTCTGTTAAAAATACTGCATATTCCATGGTACTGATCGGGAAACATTGCCATCAGTCACCTTCTACGTGAACTGTAAATCTCTTAGACATGATAGTTCAGCTCTCAAGTCACCCCAACCCCCAAATTCTAACCTCTGGAAGAATTTACATTTATGTCTATGTTCCTTTCAAGTCAAGACCTCAAGAAACACTTAACCAGCCATGTTTGGAGCCTTTTTTTCCTTCCTACAAACCTGAGTGTAAGGAAGCTAAGTGTCTGGGTGCATTCACGCCCACTTCCACGCACACCTGCGCACCCCTGCTCTGACGCCTCCACAGCCAAACCCACCCTGCAGGCAGAGCCGGAAATGGTTGCTGCCAGGCCCTAGCCAGAAAGAGGTGTTTGAGACAAAGTGCTCTGTCCTCCTGAGCCCTTATTTACGCTCGCGCTTTGCTAAATGCCACACAGCAGCGGGTACTCTGGAGCTGGGCCCTTTTTCCTATGCACGGTCTGCTGTTGACTTGTTTTAAAAATATTTCTACAGTGCGTCTACGCTCTCCCTTCACTATATAACTGTATGATACGTTGGCAAACACCTGCTCCTCAATGAATAAAGGTGTGTTTACCAAACAATAATTGAGTCGTTGGCACAGGGAGCAGACCTTGCCCAACACCAGCTGCTCTATGTTGCACACATAGCGTCCTCAGCCTCTGCCCTGGCTGGATGTGCAAGGAGTCAGTACTTATTAATTCTGGGACTTCAGTTTTAGCCACTTAAGACAGAAGAATACTACTGTATGCTGTAGGATTTCATTTATGAATTTATTTTTTTTAGCTTAGGTGCTAGAGTTATAAACAGACTTTAATTTTACTTAAGTCCTAAAGTTTAGATTCAAATGGAATGGTTTGAAACATGCCATAATAGAGAGTTAATTGGGGGGGGTGTCACACAACATAGAGTTGGACTTACAAGCATAAGTATAGCAAACACTAGACAATATGGGCCAAGATGCTTCTGTGCTCCTTATTCTAACAGAATCCAGTTTCACAAAGAGACTTGTTGGAGGACAAAGGGCAAAATATGCTCTTAAGTTTCAGGGTCTCTCAAATCCAATCTGTCCTCTATACATGTTTTTGGGCATCTGCCCCATCCTTGTCCCCTTCTCTGGGAATTTGTCCTGGCAACAGCTCAGCAACAAGTCATGTGACCATAGCTAGTCCAGCAATGTATGACTGGACAGGAGCGAACAAATGACCAGAAGGAGGCCCCAGCTACACGGTGGCTGGGAACCTACAAGTTCTGTGGCTTGGTTGTAAAAGTTAAGCCAATGAGATTGCTCTGCCAGGAATTTGGAATTAGAAAATGGAGTGGCTGTTACTAGTTAGCTATGGGTTGCTAAATTGACAGATCATTTTAACTGAAATGCGTTTTTAAACAAAATTTTGGGGGAGGGGAGTAATTATCAATAGAAATGGCTGGACTAGATATCCACAAAATCTTTTGCCTCCCCCAAAATATTTTGGGTAGAAAATATTTCTGAATCACTGCTCTTTAAATATAATTATTCACCCAGAGAGAACATTTGAGAAGAAAAGCATGTGCATAATTCCCTGGAGAGAGGTGTAGAAAGCAGAGGTCTAGTGTTTGGTCCATCTGATGCAGGGAGTCTTGCAGCCCAACAGCTGCTGGCTCTCTGGGCATCACAGGTGACAAGGAAAGTTGTAGCCTTGAAACTAGAGCACAAAGGAAAAAACACATGTGCCAGGTCCCAGGGCACATGTCCAAGGACCCTCTGCACCCCAGGCCCCAGCTTGGCGTGGGGAAGGTGCTCAGACATGTCTGTGGAATTGTATGGGAATGAACTTGGTCCAAGAGCAGCCTTGGGGGAAGTCAGACAGGCTTAGGGTTAAACTGGTCTGAGTGAGAAACAGAGAGCAGCTGCCATCCGCGCTGTATCTAAGTGAAGGTAGGTTGTTCTGATGAACAGGTCTGTGACTGCCTGGGCATGAGGGGAGGGTGCCTGGGCCGCCGAGAGGAGGCAGGGCAGATGGTGATGCTTCACGGGAGCGAACAGAACTGCCCACGCAAAACCCCGAGACTCTTTCATCTAAATGGATGTGCTAATGGCTCCCATGGAGTGGCTATGAGAGGGCTTAGCACATATGCCTCTGTCTACTGTACTGGCCGTGAATAAACCATGAGCTTGCCTGCACCATCTGCTTACTGTGCACTTTGTGGAACTGTGTGAAGAGAACAAAGCGTTTGGGGCCAAATGGCTAGAAATATTTTAGTTGTATACTTAGAAACCAGCTATGTTTACATAGCTCAATTATTACATTTCCTTTAAAGTGGGCAATTAAATTTAAAACCCTTTTATTTCAAAAAATAAGGTGGGGGGTACTGGACAGTAGGAGGACACACAGCTTCTGAAAGGTCAAAGAACAGGTCATGGGGACAGAATGAGGCTGGAGACAAGTCTTCTACAACTAGAGTAATCAGCCTTGAGTTAGTCACACTTAACCAGTCTTAACCACAGATGCTTCATCTATAATGAAGAGTGTGTCTCTCGTCTTCCTCAGAGCGGTGTTCTGAGATTTCACTAATGTCTAAAACATGCAGCTCTTTAGATAAAAGATATTGTGAACATACAAGATGTTTCTGTGGAGATGGTCATGCCCTCTCTAAAGTACAGGGTATACATTATACACTATCATTATTACCCTCACATAGACATTGAGACTGCTCACCACTCATTTTTTTTAGTTCCTCAAAATTATATAAATAATGTTAGTAATTCATTCATGAAACAACTCTTCACTGAACATTTACTAGGTTCTAGACTCTGGAATAATTTTCATCAGAGGTAAGACACCTATAATTATGTTCTAAAATCACAGACTTGGTATGTTGCAAGTAATTTCCAAAATACACAGTTGGATGTGTGCTTTCAAAATTAAACAGCTTACAAAATTAAACAGTGGGGTGTCTTCCCCAGTACTAGATTTGTGATTATCTAAAGTTTAGTGATTTGCAAGAGTTCAAAGAGCTCCCTCACCTAACCTGGATGAACTTTTCCCAAGGCCTAACAAAGCATCAATTTTAGGTAGATACTGTACATCCCCCCAGAGAACCCAACAACTTAAGTTAAACTCTATGAAACAGCATGAGCAAATAGCCACAGTTAATGAAATGCAACCCTGAGAGAATAATCACACTATCTTAGTTTCATTTACAAACTATGTCTCATCTTGACAGAATCCCCAGAGATAATGTAGGCCAAATCCTGATAAAATGAATTCCCAGGGTTACTCAAATACTTTTTATGGCGCTGAACTTTGACTCTATCAGAATTTGCTTGGAAGAAAGAATAAGTAAAGAGTGTGAGGGTTAGAGCCAGTGCTCTGGACTCAGACAAAGCCTCACACCATAATATAACAGCTGTGATCTTAGATGAGCAACTTTACCTGTCTAGGCCTCGGTTTTGCCATCCACAAGATGGAGATAATAATACTACCTATCTCCTAGGATTTCCAAGAAGTGCCAGTGAAACAGTAAAAAGGTCTTAGCACAACATGGTAAAGACTCACTGAATATCAGCTATGACAAAAATCTTCACTGTGTGGAAACAGAATTTGCATGGAAGCCAGAGGTTCATCAAAGAGGTGTTACTGAAACCGGAAAGTGGGCTGTGGTTGGGTAGAGAGACCCTGCTATTTCTAAGTTCCCACAGCAGCTCTGCCGCCCTTGCTGGCAGAAAGCACAGAGGTGCTGAGAAACTTGAGGATCATCTTTCCAATTCTTCCGCAAGACATGAGCTGAAGGAGAGAGTGCAGGCCACCCTGGAAGCAGCACTACTGAACCTTAGTTTCTCATCACGTCCCAACATGGGAGTGCCTTGATGCCATCTGGATTTATGCTAACTCTGTAAAGAGAAAGCACGATGTTTGCTCCGGAGGACTTTAAAAACTAAAGGGGAAAATCCCATGCCAACAATGTATTTCAACACTATTCTTATTAAAAACAGGTCAAAATGGTGGGGAGAAAACAAACCATAACTATTGGATACATTTTCAGAAGTGGCTTTGGTTTTATGAATTAAGTTTTGATTCTAAAGACAAAAGTGCAGAAGAGAATTGATAAAGCCACATTCCATTGATGAGGTCCCAGATTCTCACCCAAAATAAAACAAAGTAAAAGCCTGAAGCACTTTTCACTGCAAGCTTTTGGAATTTCCCAGGAGAAGAAGGATAAAGATAAAACTAGAGCTGTGAATTTAATACAGGTAAAATTTGATCTTCCCTTTTAACAAGAGGTTGAAAATAATTAAGAACCTGAAATGGAAAAAAGTTTATACAAAAATTTGTACATACATTAGCATATAAAAAGTTTATGCAACATTTTAAAATATATAATACATAAAATTTATACTATATGTAGAATTAAATTAAGAAAATATTTTATAAACTTAAATTATGAATTTTACCCAGAGGCGAGAATATTTTCGAGGAATTCATGCTAAACAAAATAAATATGTTAAAAATATCTATTTGGTTTGAACCTTTGAAACAATGCCATACTTGCTCTATAACCACGAAAAAAAAAAAAAGGAAAATGGCAATAGAATTCAGACTATTTTTCAATTAAAATGAATTCACACAGAAGTCCTGGGGTCAGAAATGCAAGCCAGAATTTGACTACTGAGCATGTAAACATGAGTACAGAGAGAAACTGAGTTCCCTATTTGCAGAAAATTTTTGAAATACGGTTCCTGGATAATCTCAACATGCAAGGCAGGTAATTTGGTGAGTTTTGCATGTGTGTATGTATATATGTGTATGCTTTAAAAAGATTCACCATGAGGCTTCTTTGAAGAGTTGGTCTCCCTTAAGAGGAATCTGATAAACAAAAATTTAATTTTGACCCTATTTAGGAAACACAACTCATGAAATCCAGCTCAGCCTCATGGCATAAGACATGGCAAGCTGAGAAAGTTTCTGTCCACATTCAGTCAGTGTAAGCTTGCCTCGCTGTTCTCCTGGGAGCAGAAGCAGTGTAGACGAGCCATAATCTCTGCCTCCTGCAGCCTGTCAACTGTTTAAACGTCTTCCCAAATAACAGAGAAAATGTCCTATATTTTTGATTGCATAAGAAGCAGATTTGAATGTTGAATTAGAAGGAATGGAAATGTTTATAGTTTTAATTGTCCAAAATGCCTTTCAAATTACACTTAATCTTCACTCTAATAAAAAATTTATTACAAATAAATATTGACACAAAATACTCCATTAAACCATTACTAAAAAAAAATCTGGGTAACCACCCCCTTGCATTGTTGAATGATTAAGCAAACACATTTGCTGTAATTTGAAACCCTGTACAGTTTTAGTATGGTCCAACTTTTATAAAATACATATCTAGAAGAAAATATACTCGAATAAAATATCTAAAAACCAGAGACACTCATTGTCTCTGGTGTAAAGAAATTATATCCTTTTCTGAGTGTTTCTAATTTTACTAAAATTTCCCATAATAAATGTAATATGCATTGATCATGTATTAGATGCCAGGCAGTATGCAAGATTTTTTTTTTTTAATGCTTCATGAGGTGGGTATTATTATTATTCCTGCAGATGTGGAAGCAGAGACCAAGGCAACTAATACTTGAAGGATGGAAACTGGAATTCACACATGTCTGTCTCACAATCATTTTGCTACAATTGAATTTCATTTGTAGCTGGAAAAAAAAGAAAACACTTAAATTTAAATGCTACATAGCCAGGTGAAGAGCTATATGGTGACAGTATACTTCTAGGCCTTTATATTAAAGATTTTTATTAGGTACTCCTTAAATACCTCTATGATTTTTTTAAATATTTTCAAAAGTATGGCAACATTTTGAAAATAAAAGGAAATTAATCAAACCTTACATGAACTAAACCCAATGAACTAGATTTAAATCAGTACTAATATTTATACACATCCTTTCAGTGAATATTCAGTTACCAATAACAGACAACCCCTCATTGATTCAAACCTAACCTGACCTGACCCCAAAGAAAAAAGTAAAAAAAAGTCTTCCCTTTTGAGAGGGATAAAATTAGGACTCAAAGAAAATGGTACCCCCTAGATCATGTGGAGGCCATGATTTCTTAGTGGCTAAAACTCCCATCCCAAGCACACTACAAATCAAAGTAATGTAAGTTAAAACAGTGGAGCACCATTTTTCACCTATCACATTGACAAAGATGATAATGAATGAAAAGTATCACCCGTAAGAGTATTGAAAAACTGGCACTGTTGTAAACGTTTAGTAGAGAGTGGTTACGCAATAAATATGGATGAAACTCCAAAATGTGCAAATCCACTGATCAGCCAATTTCCACCTAGGGATTTATTCTAAGGAGAAAACTAAGTATGCTGTGTGTTGCAGTGTTGGTTGTTCAAGGCAGTATTGCTTATAACATAGAAGAACCAGCAATAACCTAAATATCGATTGATAGGGGAATTTGCTGCTATATCTGCAGAATTTGGCTACTACACCTGGGACTAAAAATAAATATGTGGTGAATGAATGGCATGACAAATAAATTAATGGGATAGAGCTATACAATTGAATTTTATTCAGGCATTAACATTTCTGATGTAAAGCTATATTCAACAACAAAGAAGGAAATCCATAGCATTTTGTTACGTGATCAAAAGAGACCACAGACTAGTCTATCGGTACAATCCTATTTACATAAAATCATATGTATAGCTACCTGTGTACTATATATGTGTAGATATATAGAAGGACAATACAGGTGGGATTTGGAAATTTTTCACTTTTTTCTTTATATTTTCACATATTACTTGGACTTACTTAAAAATATTAGCTACACATTTTCTTTTTGGTTGAGGAGAATCCTATTCTTTAAATTTGTATCCCAACCACTCTAGCTATGGAGGAGGAGGATACCATTAAGTAATAGGCAACATTCAGAGGATAAGAGTTAAGACAATTTCTTTTCCCTTGATTTCTTAAACACTGCTGTGCTGGAAGTTCTCTTTTCTACTCCCGTAACATGCCAGAAACAGAATGAACATAAGGCACATCTGTTTTAAAACAGTTGCAATCAGTGCCCTGGTAACCATTGCACTGAAGAGAGAATCTCAGTGCAAGATATTTCACTACATTGACTTTCTCTGTCCAGAGCCCTTCTGAACCCAGCCTTGTTAACTTTCTGGCCAACCCTCACGGTCCAGGGATGCTCTCCTGGGCTCAGCATGCATCCAAGTGCATTCACCATCAATGGACTCCATCTGTTAGCTCCACACACAAAGACCTCAAGTTATTTGGCAAACAAACATTGCTTTTCTTGAATGCTAGATTGAGATTAAAAGTATACAGCTTATATTAATAGCTCATGGTTTCTGGTAATTTTTGTTTTCAATCCAGGAGAAAATACAAGCATCCCTGATAAACAAATGACAAAGTGTCTCTCTTTGGATTCAAACAAGAGCAGCGTGATTCCTCCACTGAAGCACTGTCTGGTTACAACGGTGCCCAGCTGCAGTTCTGGCCAGCCTCTGAAAGGAGTCAGGCCCAACAAATGCTGCATCTACACACATGTGCCCTGAAGAATCAGCCAACTGTGAGAATGGCGGAGAGGGCACACATGAGCCGATGACTGAGAAGCCTCTTCTTCTGGATACCATTTATTGGAATTACAAAAATTTGCTGAAATGTATCTCATGCCCTGCCAGTGCAGTGGGCTCACCAAGTCAAGAATAAGCTACGTATTTTGGCTTTGTGGTATTTTCCCGCAAATAATCATGCAGAGTGAGAGCAAGATGAAGGGCTGAGAAAACAGACAGACCCTGGAAGAAAACACACACCTACTGCTTTCCTTCTTGCACTTCCTGGGTGCAGCATCAATTCAGCAGCAACAGCAAGCACCCAACATGCAAAGCATTCTAAATGCGTCAGGTTGAGTGTGGCTGGCTTGATCTTGATCTGATCAAGCCGATTATGGATTTAGTGTTGCAAAGCCTCTTTAAAAAGGAAACGTTGTAGGGCTTCCCTGGTGGTGCAGTGGTTAAGAATCCACCTGCCAATGCAGGGGACACGGGTTCAAGCCCTGGTCAGGGAAGATCCCACATGCCGCGGAGCAACTGAGCCTGTGCGCCACAACTACTGAGACTGCGCTCTAGAGCCTGCGAGCCACAACTACTGAGCCCACGTGCCACACCTACTGAAGCCCGCGTACCTAGAGCCCGTGCTCCGCAACAAGAGAAGCCACCGCAATGAGAAGCCCACGCACCGCAATGAAGAGTAGACCCCGCTCCCTGCAACTAGAGAAAGCCCGCACGCAGCAACGAAGACCCAACGCTGCCAAGAATAAATAAATAAATTTATTAAAAAAAAAAAAAAAAAGGAAACGTTGTATACGGAGACGAACCTACTGGCTTTGAGTTACGTGTCCAGGGGTGGTGACAGGTCTGTAATCACACCTGTCTGATGCTGGTTCCACTCATTTACAAGATGCGTGGCCAGCCTTGGGGCCTGTGCCGATGCCCACAGGCCTCCTAAGAAAGGAACCCAGACCACAGCCCATCAGGAGCCCAGCTCCTTCGTGGGAATGGGTACGTGCTCTTTCACCCGGCTCCTGCCATCACTGACTAGTTTTCTCTGATGCTGCTGTCATGTGCCTAGTCTACCCAGAGCTGTCTGCATCGGAGCCACAGCTATTTCCTAAGAGATATAAAACTCAACAAACTACAAATAAACAATACAAAACATGATCTCATGCTGTCATGCTGATGTTTCTCTAAAGTGTAGCATCCTGGCAGCTCCCTGATTTACAAGTATCATTTGACACTCACTTTTCCCTTTCAGCAACTTTTTTCCCCTGCCTTTACCCATAGTCCATCAGCTCCCTCTATTGCTTAATGTGTCCTCTTGAACTGTCCCCCTTTGCCCACACCAGGCCTCTGGCTCTCAAGGTCACCAGGCTACAAGTGTTCCTACAAAGTTCACCAGCAAGTTAACCCTCCTTGTTCTCAAGAGCTGAACGCTGTCAAGTGGCTCTCCCTGCCAGTCTTGGCTGTTTGATGATCTTCTCTTGCTCAAATTGCCCTTCCGTTTGCTCATTTTGGTCAGAGGCACAGATATCGTCCCAGATCCAGAAACTCAGAGCAGGTCTTGTCTTAATCTCTCTACTCTCATCTCCTACATCCAGGCAGGCTGCCGCCATCAACCCTGGAAATTCAGTCTTCAAAAAGGCTTGTAGTTCCTCAAGATTTAATACAGATCGAACAAAAAAAAAAAATCCCCAAAAGGAGTCTGTTAACTATAGTACAACACACAAATACAAGATGTCAGCATGGGCTCAATCATTTCACTTCATTTCTGTCCCCTGTCAAAGGCATTCAAACTCTTATTCCAGTATTTAAATCCTGTAATGTGGACTCGCTGTAAGTCTCCACCTAGAGCTTGCTTGGATTATTGTTTTATGACAGTCCCCTGAAATTGAATATTCTTTCCTCTCTTTAAAAACACAGGACTTGAGCCACCTTCCTCAAGACCTTGACCCAGATTAAGCTGAGTTTTAGCCACTTCAGTAACCCCTTGGGCAGAATTTTAATTAGTTTAACAGATGTGTGCATTGCAGAGGTCTTTATATAGTTTCCACTTTCTTACTTCTTTGTTTTCTAATTTGTGTTTACTCATTGCTCTAATATGCACAAGTAGGGATCATGTCTTGAATATAGACTTAGTGACCAACCGATTTCAGCTCATTATTGATGATCAATTAGTCCCACCTCCCCCACTCTATACACGAATAAAACTTTAAAATATTGTTCCCACACACTCACCCTTGGTGGCTCCTCCAGAGAGTCTGGCGATGAGAGAGTTATTAACAGTATAGAAAAGTCTCATTTCGACTTGGGAGCAAGAAACTCAACCATCCCTGACAAAAACAGCTTAAAGATGAATTCCAAATATCCAAGTGTTATTTTCTTCACCCCACAAACCCAGGAACGTGACACGACCATGACACAAGCCTGGATGACATCCCACAGCCACCAGATGATAGATGTTTTCATTGGTTTCTCCTTAAATCAGGGCTATTAACAGCAGCATGAATCTGAACGAGAACCCTCAGCAATAGAGCTCAAATTGTGTCTGACAAGGCTCACTTCATAAACCTCAACTATTTTTCAACTGA
Source organism: Delphinapterus leucas (assembly GCF_059928025.1). Classification (NCBI taxonomy): domain Eukaryota; kingdom Metazoa; phylum Chordata; class Mammalia; order Artiodactyla; family Monodontidae; genus Delphinapterus; species Delphinapterus leucas. Next base: position 49,155,579 of record NC_143140.1, read on the forward strand.
AGAGATGCTGTATTAAGTCAATTCTGTTTATACAACCATTGTGCATTTATTTTCTTTAAAGATAAATGATACTTTTATGAAGGATAAATTGCACCCAGAATACTATCTGCCTCGGAAAGATGCCAAAACACACACTCATTTAAAATACACAAAACAGAAACAACCAGCCACTAACGCTTCTCCCAACAACAAAAAAAGTGGCTATACAGAATTCTCTTTTGTATAGTAGGGTGATCTTTCAAAAAAATTTTTTAAGTATAGTTGATTTACAATGTTGTGTTAATTTCTGCTGTACAGGAAACTGATTCAGGTATATGTATCCATATTCTTTCTTTTCCATATGATTTATCACAGGATATTGAATATAGTTCCCTGTGCTCTACAGTAGGACCTTGCTGTTTCTCCATCCTATGTATAATAGTGTGCATCACAGTAGGGTGATCTTAACGAGGTAAGCAAAATTAATAAAGATTATTGTTAGGAAATACCTTGAGAAATAGGTTAACTGTATCTTACAATAATTACACAAATATATTTACTAGAGAACTTAAGATATTTTAGTTTGATTTTAAATTTCGATGTAATTTAATATTATATGTATAATACAAATTACAATGACCTAATTGAATGGGCAAAAATACCAACGTTCATCCATTCACTCACTCACTGAATCTGTATTGACAAGTACTTTGATAGACACTGTCCCTAGCAGCTCAGAGCCTTAGGGAAAACAGACACCATAAAACATCATAAAAACAACCATAAAAACAACAATATGTTAAGTAGTGGAATTATCCGGTAGGTTATGCTGGGAAGCACCAAGATTTCAGAAACTGGAAGATCATAAAATGGGTAAGGCAGAGATCTATTTATACTGACCAGGGTCATCTCCAAGTTAAAAAGCGTTATCTATAAAGTGATTTTATTTATGTTAAACCACAACACACACCAGATTACATGGAAAAGGGTCAGGAAAAGAGACCCATCCAGAGGTTAACCATAGTTTTCTCTGGGAAGGGGAGTGGAAAGGAACATAGTAAACAAACAAACAAAAAAGACTATCTTTTTACATGCCTCTGTTGCTGTCTGAATTTTTAAAATAATCTATACATTCATGTAATACTTGAATTATGAAGAAGTAACAGTAAATGAAGCAGACAGTGGAGGAGAAGGCAGCAAAGCAGGCTGAGCAAGATGAGCTAGAAGCAGAAAGAAATCCTGACCAGGGTGGAGCCCATGGGAGGCCAGTGTTGAGAGGGAGGCTGGAGGACGATAAGGACCGAAGCAAGGACACGTCACGGAGAAGGAGGAATCTCCAACTTGGGCTCTATGGCTGTTTCAGCAGAACAGCAGCAGTGGAAAAAAGAATGCAGCAGGGAGAAAATGGGGTGTGAGGGAATGAGCAGCAGATGTAGCTCAAGTGCCACAGGACAGGTAACCTGCACGAGCAAAGCGAACTGGGAGCAAGCAAAATTAGGCTGCCCCCATCCTCCCGTCTCCTCCATGATGCCAAAGGGGTACAGAAAAATACTTGTCCATTTTGTAAAAATCAACAGTACAAATGTGATCACGAATGGCACTCAACACTGGAGGCCATAGACTTCAGGTGTGGAGACGCACAAAGAAGCGAACAGAGGGCCCAGGAACTACCTAGGGGGCTGGGGAGGGGGCACTAGGCAGCTCCAGCTCCAGCACTGGCTGCCAAGAGGTGATGCTGGCCCACTATGGCCAGATCATGTTATTTTTAAACAGAAGCCATAAATGTGGTTTTTTTGTTTGTTTGTTGTTGTTTTTTAAATCTGGGCTTTTTAAAAGTGTGAAATACCCTGACTTTTAAATGCTGGCCCAAATTTTTTTTTTCCGCGGTATGTGGGCCTCTCACTGTTGTGGCCTCTCCCGTTGCGGAGCACAGGCTCCGGATGTGCAGGCTCAACAGCCGCGGCTCACGGGCCCAGCCGCTCCGCGGCATGCGGGATCTTCCCAGACCGGGGCACGAACCCTTGTCCCCTGCATCGGCAGGCAGACTCTCAACCACTGCGCCACCAGGGAAGCCCTGGCCCAAATTTTTAAAAGACACTGGACTCGGGAAAACAGGCCTGTAGGCCACCTCTACGGCACTGTGACTCTTTACAAGCCTGGCATTGAAGAGAAAACGTCAAGTAAAATTTCTCTCTCTTTCCTCTCTCTTTTGAGTGAGAGGCTTTCACACAGTTTAGGCTAAGGGCAAAGCTCTGGTGGATAAAAATCATCCTCTATTTTTAATTTTTAAAATATCAAATATTTGAACTAAAAAGGGTTCCCTTTGCTTTCCTTCAAGAGCTTACACCCTCACATACTCTGCTGGTAAACATTTACCGCAAACTCTTGTATCATGTTAACATAGCAGACCTCAGCTATTACAAGTGTTAAAATATGTGTCTGGGTGGGAAGCACAAATTAACTGGCACGAGTTTTTAAAAGGAAAAAATGAGAAGGGACCAAAAATCTCACAGAAAATATATAAACACTCAAGTTGACTTTTGGTTTATCAATTTCCTAAGGAAAGAACTTCCCATTTGCAGCTGACCTATATTAAAACAACACTCCCAACAATTTCATTAGAATGCTACTTTTAATCAGTTCATCATATCACTATGGTTCAGGAACTGAAAGCAAGACGTACATAGAGCCATCAACTATGGATACAGAACATTCAGAAGTCAAATAACATTTTTTTAAAAAATACACCTAATGTTTTCTTTTTTTAATTTTTAAAAAATTTAAAAATTTTTGGTTGCACCAGGTCTTAGTTGCGGCAGGTGGGCTCCTTAGTTGTGGCATGTGAACTCTTAGTTGCGGCATGCATGTGGGATCTAGTTCCCTGGCCAGGGATCGAACCCATGTCCCCTGCATTGGAAGGCGGATTCTTAACCACTGCACCACCAGCGAAGTCCCTCAAATAACATTTTTAACTGGAAAAATAGCTGGGAAAGCGGAGCATCGCCACAAAGGAAATATAGCAACAGTTGATACTCTCATGTGAGTGTGTAAACTTTCAAAAATCTTCATTGCACACTTCTGTAAACTGAAAAACATCTATTGTAAGATGTGAAGAATCTATTTGGTAATGACTCATATATGATAATATCACTGGGTGGATCACTCTCATAGAATCTATTTCAAGCTCATTTCACTTGCTCTGGTTCTCATAGTTTATTAAGGGGCGATATGGATGATGATAAATATTAGTGTTTCTACTTTCAAATGATTTTCCTCCTGATCCAACAAATATAATCTCAGGCATGTAGAAAGAGAACTCACATGGAATCCCTCTGCACATCAGGCTTAAGTTTCTACTGAAACCTAGGAGAAAGCCTTGACACGGTCATCCATTAGATAGCATCTTGTTAACACTGGGTGACGTTCTTGCCTATGGCTCCCTGTGTCTTAATCTTTCTTTCCTGTGTCCCTGTGTCTTCAGCTCCTATATACTTCTGCACTTGCTTGTCTGTCCCTGTTCACCCTGCCTCAGCTATTTTGCCTCATCTGCTCTCATTCATTACTCTGGATTTCTCTTTGTATTTGCTTGGGTGTACCTGTTTTGCATCTCTGGTCTCCTGCCCCTTCTCGCAGGGACCCTTTCTCCTCCCTGCCTAAATTAACACTAGCTTTCCACTAAGATGTAGACCTGAGAGCTAGTGTTAGGTAGCTACAAAATGCATTCTTGGATACCTTACCCTTAAGGTTCTTATTTGCATCAAGTTCACAAATTCACACACTAAATCAACATGTTTGTCAGAAAGTATCTTTATTTTATACTTGTAACAAAGGAACTGCTTAAAATTTCCCTGAATCTTTGAAAGCTCCCCCCAGCTCCTATCTCTGTGCATTTCCTCAGATTGTGCATTGCCTAACTTGAGCGCTGCCTTGGTCGTAAAGCCTGCTAAAAGACTGAAAGAGTCAGAAAGCGATTGCCTCTGACGTGCTGGAACAGTGGTCCACAGAACTTACTGGGATCTCTCTGGGTTGCGGGCAAAGAGGCCCAGACTGTCCTTTGTGTTTCCAAACAAGACAAAGATTCCACTCCTTAAGGCTTTGGGTGAATATACTCTTTTTCATTTATCTACTAAGCCTTCAAGATCTTGGGTGAAAACAGATGTAACTGCCTCAAACAAACACCAAAGAGGTTTATAATTGTGCTTCCCACCACAACAAATTTGGCAACTGAAAGAACATGGAGCCTCTGGGATTTATATGATTTAGAGGCAGCACCTTATAGGAGACCGAGCACAGTTTTTATAACTAGACAGAGCTGGGCTGAAATCCTAGCATTCTCTATAGCATGATACTGGACAAGTTACTTGATTTCTCCGACTGTGGATTTTTCATCATTGAAGCAAAGACATCACTACCTACAAAACAGGACTTCTGTGAGGATTAAATTACAGGAGGTAATCTAGGAGAACGGCTAGCACAGCACAACAGCAAAAGCGGTGTTTGGGACCAGAAATGAAGAACACACGTGTCCAGGCTCCCTCTTGCCCCAGCTGCTGCAGTGGACCCTGGCTTTGCCTTCCTGGCTCTTCCCCTTGCCCAGCCTCCTGGGAAAGTGTTGGGGGGTATTTTACGATGCAGAATCAGGAGGAGAGGTGGAAGAACAGTGGGTCATCGTTAGGAAATGCTGTAAGTTTGTCAGGACTGTAGGGTGTAAGGACAGCTGGAGGGGAAGGAGGTGCTGCTGTGGATCCTATGTTCCCACCATTGCATTGAAAAACACAAGTAAAGCATTTGCTGTCTTGAAATCATTATCACAGTACGGAAGCAACCTAAATGTCCCTTGACAGATGAATGGATAAAGAAGATGTGGTACATATATACAATAGAATATTACTCAGCCATAAAGAAGAATGAAATAATGTTATTTACAGCAACGTGGATGGACTTAGAGATTATTATACTAAGTGAAATAAGTCAGACAGAGAAAGACAAATAACATATGATATCACTTATACGTGGAATCTAAAAAGATGATACAAATGAACTTACTTATAAAACAGAAAAAGACCCACAGACGTGGAAAACACACTTATGGTTACCAAAGGGGAAAGGGGGAGGGATAAACTGGGAGTTTGGGATTAAGGTATATACACTACTATATATAAAATAGATAACTGACAAGGACCTACTGTATAGCACAGGGAACTATACTCAATATTTTCTAATAAACCTATAAGGGAAAAGAATCTGAAAAAGATTATATATGTATATATATATGTACATATATATATGTATATATCTGAATCCCTTTGCTGTACACCTGAAACTAACCCAACATTGTAAATCAACTATACATCAATAAAAAGAAAAGAAGAATTTATTGTCACAGGACTTTATCTCTATGGCTCTAACATGATTTTAAAACTGGACTGTGTGGGTCTGGATACATATGGGTTAGAAGAAGTACTATGTTGGTTTTATTATTATTTAATTACACAAACTTGGGAGTGGAGGTGGTCCCTAAGCAAGAGGGAAGGGGATGTAAAAACAGCCGAGCCACCGCCTCATGGGCAGAAGAACGCAGGGAGGCACCCGTAGGCAGGTGGCTGAAGGGCAGAGGGAGATGCCAGGTCCCATTACCCATTCCTGACTCATTCTGATTCTGGTGAGTCATTAGCATTTCTTTGTTTCAGTTCTTCCCTAATAAAATGGCAAGACGGGAGGGCTATATTATTATGGCACACCAGCTGGCCTTTTAAAAGTGAGCTGGGAGGTATGCCAGCAGCGGGGGCCTCCCAACTCTGGCTTGTACTCCTCCTTAAAAGCAGTGGATACATATGTGCATGTATGTATACACATATCTATGTGTATATGTATTATGTGTATGTATGAATACACACATCCTCACACAAGTTCTGGAGCTCTTCCTGCACAAACCACTGAATCATTTAAAAAGAAAGCCTTCAAAAGGATCGTCTGGTGAATCCCTCTATATCCAGATAAGAATATACCTCATTCTAAAAAGATGACTAGCCTTCCTTTCCCAAAAATCTCCTCTCTCTGTAAGAGAGGTTTACAGCCTCCCATTAATGATGTACTTGATTTTCTAAAAACTCTCATGATGGAAAAATTCCTCTTTGCTACCTTAAAAAACTGCACTCCAGCCTGTATTCCCAATTCTTCTTACCACACCATTTTGACTTTGCCTAGAACATATCACCTTCTAACAACTGTATAATTTACTTAGGTATTAATATTCACTGCTTACTGTGTCACCTCCTTTTCCCCAACCAGAATAAGCTACCTTGATCACCGATTTATCCCAAGTACCTAGAACAGTGCCTGGCTCAGACTTGACACTCCATAAACATTTGTAATTTGAAGCTGAATTATTTCTTTAATCTTTGATAAAATCGCAAATCTACAGAGCTGGAAGGAACCTCAGAAAGGAACCTTAAAGATGCAAAAACTGAGGCCCCATGAGGGTAGGTGGCTTGCCCGAGGGTATACACAGAGCTCCCTAGGCCCTTTTCCACTTCACCTCAGCACCTCCAAACAGAACTGTGACCCTGGGGAAATAGCCTGGGTGGGAGGCAGCCAATGAGAGAAGCCGAACCTGAACTCATTTAAAGCAAGAGAGCCAGAGAGAATAAGGTAAAGCATTTATTTGGAGAACAGTAAAATCTCATATAATAATAATAATTTGTTCATCAGTAGCCATTTTCATCTAAGGATCTCAGAGAGCTTATGAAATTCTCTCCCCACAATGTGTGGCATCATTATCGTTAACAGCTCTCAGACAAGGGAACTAAGAGGCTGGGTGTTCTATGGCTGTCCGGCAGGCTGGCTCATAGCTCTCTGGGACTCTATAGCCTCTCCATGGTTTTACATCCTCATCTTTATCAACATCAAAGACAGCTAGATAAAGCTACAACCTCCCAGCTGGTTTTCTCCTAGGCACCCCTAAAACTGTTCGGGCCCATGCCAATTTTTCAACCAGTGTTTATTAGAGAAACGAACCCGGGCATTCAGGTGTCCAATCACGTAATGGCTCCTTCCAGCTCACCAATGGCTGGGACTTGACCACAAGGACATCTGAGGTACCCAGCTGCTTTTGGGGGTGGGGAATTTGTTTCTTTCCTCAGTTTACTGCCATTGCCCCCCACACACTTTCCATCTGTGCGAGGCAAATCAACGCTGTTGGAATTTTAACCTACCCGCACAATTAGAGTGTTTATAATCACCCCTCAATTATTGAGGAACCACATTAAGGGCCAATGAGATGGAGTCAACACAACAAGCCCTGTGGAGGAGCCCATTTAGATTGTGACGAGGTGGCATGCTCTCCTCTTTGGGGGGATGAGGGAAACAGTGGATTCTGAATTCCAATACTTCTCACAGGAAAGCTTTCTCCAGGCCCCTGACTGCACGTCGGCAGGAGGGCTGACTCTTCCTTACGCTCTTACTGAACGACAGTGAAGAGTGAACGGCATCAGAATCACAGTCCCTCTTCACCTGTGCCAAGCGTGCAGTGTCGGTTTCAGCGCAGGAACACTTGTTCCCGTTTGCTGTGTACCCGGGAGCTTCCTCCCCTTCTGCAGCTCCTGGGACCACACTGCTGACCTTGCCCTTGGGCTGACAGCTTTGTGGCCAAACTGCCAGGCGGCATCCTGAGGTGTGCCAGCCCCCTGGAACAAACGGAAATCCTTACTGAGCTCAGGATTTCCCAGCGTTTCCTGAAAGGTCCGTGCTCTGTGGGATGCTCAAAGGTATAAGATGGAAAAAGAATTCTGTAATCAAATAAGCTGTGAAACTTGGGTAGAAAAATGTGTTAAACAATGGCGGTTCCTCAAAAAGGTATAAATGAAATTCCCATGTGATCTAGCGATTCCACTTCTGGGTATATATCCCAGAACACTGAAAGCAGGGTCTCAAAGAGATGTTTGTACACCCACAGTCAAAGCAGCACTATTTACAACAACCGGAAGTTAGAAGCGAGTGTCAACTTTGGTTGTGTAGATAAACAAAATGTGGTATATACATACAATATATGTATGTATGTATTATTATTATGTAATATTATTATACAATATTATTCTGCCTTAAAAAAGAAGGAAATTCTGACATGTAGTACAACATGGATGAGCCTTGAGGACATTATACTAAGTGAAATTAGCCAGACACAAAAAGACAAATACTGTATGATTTAGAATGGTGGCTGCTACCAGGGGCTGGGGGAGGGGAGAACGGGGAATGGTTGTTTAATGGGTACAGAGTTTCCATTTCACAAGATGAGAAGAGTTGTGGAGACTGATTGGGCAACAATGTAAGTATACTTAACACTGCTGAACTTACACACTTAAAATGATTCAGAGGGTAGATTTTCTGTCACGTGTATTTCACCACAATTACAATATATTCAACAGTCTTTGCAGAGGAGGCTTTCAATGCTAAAGTGCTCTGGGAATCCCCAGGAGGGGACCCAGCAGGCAGTCTGTCCCGGCTTATCTGGCCACAGCTCCCACCTAACTTTTTTTTTTTTTAACAGAGCATCCTGTGGGACCACAGTGCTTCAGAACACACTTTACAAAACACTGAAAAACTGCTGTAAAATAGGAAATCCTATTTTTCATATTTACATAAAGGAAGGCAAGAATCCTGAAGCCAGATTTTCAAAACAGTTTTAACACACGACATCCTGCTAGAGGAGAACCAGATCCTATCCTCAACTGTGCTACTGATTAGCCACGTGGTCTCGAATAATCTCTACTCTTTCTCCTCTGACGTAAGCTCAACCTATCTCACCGATTTGTGGTGAAATCTAATGAGAAAACGTAAGTGAAAGATCCTGAAAAGTACCAAGTGCTATTCAAACAGTAAGATAATTACTAAGTTCTTAGGCTTACTGAGGTGCAGCAGACAACATCCGGCAGCATTAAGAGCTCAGAATATTTATTAGGCACCAAACAGGCACTAATAATGGAGATGAAAGAGATGGGGAAAAGAAGAACCATAGGCTGAGAAGTCCTTGTAGTGCAGCAAAAAGGGAGACCGGGAGCCAGAAAACATAGGTTCCAAAGCTGATTTCATTGCTGTCTGACCTTGGACTAGTCATTTAACCTCCCTGACTCTCAGCTTGCTCAGCTGTCAAATGAGGTAGTAGGAGGTCACCTCATAGGTCACCCCCAGTTATATGAGTCTATGAAATACTGAAACAGATGTGCCAGGTAACTGCATGGCTCTTTTGCTAGACACCCTGTGCCTCGCTCTGTGCTAGGAGGCAGGGATGGGCAGTTCACTGCCTCTGTGCCCCCTGACAAGCAAAGAGGGAGCCAACAGCCTCCACAGCAGCGGCAGATGAGGCCGTGCATACGGGGGTGTCAGGGACTCCTTTCCTTGTGAATTATTATTAATAATAATTTGTATTATTCTCCTAGACCCTTGCCTCCACACTGTCAAAAACAGTGTTTCCAAAGTATCTTTATTGAACTACTGACTCAACTGAGCCAGGTAAATGGGGGCGGGGTTTGTGTGTGTGTGTTGCTGAATGAACAGAAGTACAGACTTCCACAGAAATACCCAGTCCTGGGGACCCATCTTCCTGCAGGTTCAGTGACTACGAACGGAAAAGGCGAGACGCCCAACCACCGCTTGTCAGCAGGTGGACAACCTGTCCTAGCTGCCCTCTTGGGGGGACACAGTGTCCCTGGTGCAGGAAGATAGGACAGCAGTGGCTGGAAAGGAACACGCAAGGGACCTGGGCAAAGAAGGAGTCCCTGGGGGCAGCGGGAGCAGGACAGTGGCCCCAGAGTGAAGGAGCTGGCGGGTTTGAATTTGCTGTGTGTGGTGACAGGGAATCCCCAGAGGTGCCCAAGCAGGTAGGGCTCAAGGGAAAGTGTGCCTGGGTGAGGCTGACCACATACACCAAAGACTCTGAGTCCCAAAGGAGTGGCAGGGTGTTGCTGGGAGAGGGAGTGCACGGGAGAGAGGCTGGGACAGTTTAAAGGACAGCTGTGGAAGGCTGGCGCTAAGGTGGTGCTGAAGGGATGTCAGTGGTGGCCCTGTGGAAAGAACACGTGATAAAAAGCTATCAATGTGTTGGATGCACGGAGGAAGAGAGGAGGCTTGTTCTTCTTAGCTTGGGAGATGGGGCAAAGGAAGAAGGTGATGACTATCTGTAATGACTGAGGAAATAAGGAGAAGTGTGAGAAATCAGTAGCAGTGGAAAAGGGACCTCTGTTCCTGTCACGTTTAAACTGAGTTGGTAAATGAAGATACTGAGTAAAAAAATGTCCTATGGAGAAAAGGTGTAAATAAAAATAGCTTTGTAGACATATAGACACAGGAGAGACTAGGCATGGTGCGGGGGGAGTGGAGCGGGGGGTGTGTGTGCACATCCGAAGGGGCTATTTGTACAATTGGCATTTTGATTAAGGATTCATATCTTTGGATCCATGACTAGGCATTCAGGGGGTCCAGAGACCTACTCCTGAGTAGCATACTGTACCTGTGATTGCATGTATATGTTTTTCAGGATGGAGAATTCCTAGCTTTCATCTGGTGCTCAAAAAGGCCCCTAAACAGTGGTTTAGTTGGTATTAAGATCCTCAATGTTTGATGGAAAATTTCTCTCCTATTTGCTTGACAAATCTGCCATATCAGAGCACATCAAGAATAAGGTGGTGGGCTTCCCTGGTGGCGCAGTGGTTGAGAGTCCGCCTGCCGGTGCAGGGGACACGGGTTCGTGCCCCGGTCCAGGAAGATCCCACATGCCGCGGAGCGGCTAGGCCCGTGAGCCATGGCTGCTGAGCCTGCGCGTCCGGAGCCTGTGCTCCGCAACGGGAGAGGCCACAACAGTGAGAGGCCCGCGTACCGCAAAAAAAAAAGAATAAGGTGCTAAAATTGTATTTATTACCAAATGTAAGAACCAAGGAATATTCTCCTATCACCTTGTCAAATTAAGGTACATTATAACACTCCAAAGATACTGACATTGGCAAACATATTTAACTCAAATCTTTTAAATTAAAAATGTTAAAAGCATATTTAGAGCCTTGAAAGCACAGGTTTCTTGCAAAAAGTTTACTATGTACAGTACTTTAATATAAGGGTATCTGGATTTGTTAATATTCACAGTTAGATTCAAAGACCTGCCAAAAACACTCATTGGAGCTACTTTTAACAGTCATGACATTTTTTTTTCCGAAAGGATGTTATCAAGTAGACTGTGCAGTAATGACTATAAATACATGACATGCCTGAGTTACTATAAATAAACATTGCACATTCTCCCAACCCATTTAATTACCGTTCACCTAAAGCAGTGCAATTAAGAAATCGTGTTAAATTCTGAAAATGGGAAAAGCCCTCCTGTCTCTCTTAGGTAGTTTTACAATCCTAACAATAGACTTAATGAAGCCTTTTAAAAGAAGGACAATTACATTAAAATGACCAGGGCGTGTAAAAATTCATTACATAGGTCCTCCTGCTGTCTGATGGATTAAATGCCTCATCACACCCTGGAGAGAAGTAGGAACAAAGAATAAAGAAAAATCACAACTTTCTGAGTGAGCATCTTATGCCTGAGAATTAATCTGGTCCCGAAAATCGCTCAGGACTTCACCCTACACACCAAGTGCAAAGAAGATATGCCTGGTATCAGATAAATGATGGCACGGCCCTAGGAGCACTGCTGGCTTGCTGAATACAAACTGACATTACAATCCATGTCGTGATGATGTTAAACAACAATGATACAAGTTTATGTAGCTTCTCCCTTGAGAAATGATAAGGGCTACAAAACAAAGTCCACTCCCCTGGGACTGTCTGGGACTGTTAGCACCCATTACCCTCAAGTTCCCCCCTCCAAAGACAGCACCAACTGACTGACTTTTGTTAAATGTATTCCTAAGTGTTTCATGTTTTTCTGCGCTTATTATACATAGAATTGTTTCTTTAGCTTCATTTTCTACCTATTAGCTATAGAAATAGAATTGATTTTTGTATATTGACCTTGTATCCTGTGACTTTACTAAGTTCAATTATTACTTCTTTCTAGTAGCAGTTGTATGTATTCCTTAGAATTTGTCTATATAAACTGCCATGTTGCCTACAAATAAAGACAACTTTACTTCTTCCCATCCAATCTCTATGCCTTTTATTTCTTGTCCTTACTCTCTTCTCTTTCTTAAAGAGCTACAACCGCCTGTAGGAAGTTCCTGCCGAGGCACTCTGGTTTGCCTTATGTCATTTTGGGCCCTTGTAGGGCCATGGAGATTGGGCCACAGAGAACTGTGGCCTTGGGCAGAAAGATCCTGATCCTATCAAGCCATCTACAGAAGACAAGGGGGCCTGATTCAGAGCCTCAAACTTTAAGGGACAAGAATTTACCGTTGATTTTCTCTGGTTTAATTACTTGTATCTCTCAAGATGTTGACACATTAAAAAAAAGAAATACTCTAATGAATTACTGAATCTTTGGGATTTTGAGCTAGTTGGGCCCTTGGAGATTAAACCTCTCCTTATACAACAAAAGTGAGGCTCAGCCTGTCCAGTGACTTGCTACAGAGCAGCAGGAGGCAGAGGGCAGGTCTGCTGTTCTGGACAGGACGTGAACTGAGAGTTCAGAGACCTGGATTCTAGTCTTGAGTAGGTCAGGAATGTACTCTGCCCTAACAGACTGTAAGTCTAAGAGTCTAGGGGAGAGCTCGGATACTCTTGAGTCTTGGTCCAAGTAGGTGGGATGACTTGGGACCATGGGAATATGGGCATCTTTTTTTGAACCCTGGGCAAGATTACATTTTCCACTGCATAGCCAATCTGCAGCTGGATATTACTATTAAGAAATGGATTTTCCTCTCCCTGCCCCCAGTAAACTTACTCTGAAATAAGTCAGAAACTACAGTCTCATAGAGCGTCTCGGGCCCCTGTTTACATCAACTGCTGAACATGATCATCTCATATAATCACAAACTCTAAAAAGCTCCGTTTAATGTCTTAGAGCTCACACACAGCCCCCGGCGATCCCGGCTGAATTCTTCTCATACATATTTTTTGTACCTGTCTCTTAGAAGAACTTGGCAGAGCTAAGAAAATCACCAGCCTGTTTAGCAAGCATATAGCATGTTTCCTCCTCACTAGCAGAGGGACATTAACAAGGATGTCCTCAAATTAGCAAGCATATTTCTGTCAATCAAATACATGTATTTGAACAGCTGAAATTCTAGGACTTTAGAAGGTCCAGTTCTTCAAATTTCCCCTCTTGTCACAAAAAGCATTCTTACTCATCAATCACTTCTCTAAAATAACCATCAGTTGTCACTGCTAAAAAAGAAGTTCCAAGAGGTCAAAAGTATTTACTGAGATCAGAGTGAGGCCCCAACTAGACAAAATAGAAACCAGACAATAAAAGACCATCAGTCATAGCTGTTGGGTGTGTGTGGGCAAAGCTTGTTTCACCAAAAAAGGGGAAGCTGGGAGGAACCACCTTACTAGCTACTTGCACAGAGGGTCTTAGGAATATCACCCCATTTGACTGATAACCCTACGGAGGTAAAAATAACACCTTTAGCTCCCGAGGAACCCAGTTAAGTAGCTTGACCAAGGCCAAACGGCTGGTTAACGGTACAGTGGCAATTTGAATCCAGATTGATCTCTCTTTCCATCCTTTTGATTAATTTTATTATAAAAGTAATATAACCACACTGAGAAGAAAATCCCTATAATCTCATTACCCAAATACAACAACTAGCATTTTGGTATAATTTTTGTAGGCTTTTCCCACCCATGCATTTTGCTTTCAAAATTAGGATTATATTCCACAGACAGTTTGGTATTCTGCTTTTTTTCTACTTAACGAACTAAACATTTGTCCAACTTATTTAACAATTTTTATAATCATTTTAACTAATATGTAATGTTCCACTGAGTAGACGTGTTATAGTTTATGAGACCTCAACTGTGGAAAACTGAGGCTCTTTTACATTTTTTTGGCAAAGCGCAAGTGTTACTTTCAGCATACCACGCTGCTTTCCCAAATGTGTAATGTCACCATCAAAAGATAATACTAATCAACGGATGATGAAAAACTATGATTAAAATATTCTGAAAATGCCACCATACTGAGCTCTTTGGCCTGGAATCAAATAAATTGGATGAATGCTATTAATGAAGGGTGGGTGACCCAAAAATAACAAGTTAAAAAAAGCTGTCCTTCTGAGACTCCAGAGAACACGTGCTCTTAATGGTTTAATGCTCTACTTTCAGTTTCATAGGAATGCCAACAAAAGACATTATCCTCACTCAAATCTAGATTTGGAAGAATGGAAATTCTTTGAAGAGAACAGATTCTATCAGCTTTACATATAACAATGGTCAGGATTTATAAATAAGGCCAAAATACTCACCTCGGAACGGGTCATATTTCACAGTTAATTTGCTTTTCAATATGCCACAGACCCATATTTCTCAGGTCAAGTGAATGAGCCACCAGAGAGCAGCTCTGAGTTCTCATCTGAGGTCAAAGAAATAGCACTGTCAACCCCTGTGCCAGTTTACTGAACTCAGAAAATACAAAGCATGGCTGTCAGAAAAATCTCCTGTGTTTGGAGAAAGTAATCTCCAAAACATTTGTGTGCCTCTGTGTGGATATGTTTTGAAAGCTTTACTAGAATCCATGACACCCTCAGTTTGATGTGGAAACAGACACTTAAATGGCTGGCAGCGTCTATCTGCTCCCCAGACAGAGAACTAAAGGTTCTTGCTGGTCGGGGAAAACTGAGTGAAAATGGAGAGGACTGGGTTTTTCATTCCTACAGAGATGGAACCTGTTCCCTAATGACAATGTGACTACAGTCCATGCAAGATAACCTTTCACCCTTCCCACAACGGTTGTTTTGAATCTAAACATCCTCTTCATGTCCCCAGCTGTCTCTACCCCACACTTTGATGGGGAGTTGTACTTCATCAAACCCTCATGACATCCTTTACCGTGCCAATATTTAGCTAATCCTGCATTTCATCTTCCCTTCAGACTTCCCCTTCTCTTAAAAGTTAATCTGTATACTCATGGGAATGTCCAATGGAAAGTCCAAGTAGAACTACTTTGGAAAACAATTTGGTATCACCCAGTAAAGCTGAAGACGCACATACTCTAAGACCCAGAAATTCTTCTCTTAGGTACCTATCCTAGAGAAACTGTTTGCAGCAGGACACACATCAAAGAATGTTCATAGCAGAACTGTTTAAAATAGGACAAAATTGGAAATGACCCACATGTCCATCAGGAGGCGACTGGATAAATAAATTGTGGTGTATCCATACACTGCAAGACCACACAGAGGTGAAGAGAAATGAGTTTCATGCATGTTACTTCATGCGTCAGTAGGGATGAATCTTAAAAAACAAATACCGATTGAAAAAAGCAAATGGTACAAGAATACCATTTATACATAGCCCCGAGGCAAACAAAACTTAATAACAGATCGCTTAGGGAAACACACTTACACAGAAAAGCCAGGAAATGACAAACACAAAAATTCAAAACCGTGTTTCCTTTGAAGGGGAGCGGTATGGCCAAGGAGGAACACACAGGGGCTTCCACAGCACTGGTGATCCTCTAGTTCTTAAGCTGTAAGATGGGTACACGGGTGTTTGTATTCCTCTCTCTCCACCTCCCTCTCCGTGCAAGTATATATGTATGAATCTGACACACATACACACTCCTTTGAATGCATATATATTCCTGTGCATACATCACCACCATAATTTTTCATGTGGCCCTGCACCTGGACCCACCTCCCTGGCGCTCTGACCCTCTGCGGAGCCCTCAGTGTGGACCTTGGCCTTAGACTGCTTGCTCCGACTGAATCCCTGCTCCACTCAAAATGACAGCCACTGAAGACCCAACATGACGGTCTGCGCTCCCCACACGGACTCACCTGGAGCACTTATCCAGACCACCGTGGATGGGAAGGTAAACTCTGCGGTGACTTCTCCCTCAGAACGTGGTGCCAACCACGTTGCAAGGAGACCTGAAATGCCACTCAGAGTGCACCGGCCTTTTGCTAAGTCACGGCGAGGAGCTGTAGGCGGCAGTGCTGGCCCGGATCTCCCATGCCCGACCCAACCACAGGGTCTCCTGCTGCTCCTGAGAAGCTTGTCAAGTTTACTCCATCACATGACTGCTGCCCAGCCTGACTTCCCCAACTACTCTTTCCTCAGTCCTGTAAAATGATCTCAAGTCACCCATCTCTCAGACACCCGGGCTTCCAACCTTGGCATAATTCTTCATCCTTTTTTCTCCTCTTTTATCAGTAAAGTCTGAGATTACTTTTTGCTCTAACCTTAGACTCTCCCAGGAGTCTTGATCTTGGTACCACGGCCTTAATTTAGACAAAATAAGAGTTCTTATTGGATTTATTCTATTTCAGGAATGTTTATTCTAAAAGCTTCGATTTCCTACTCAAAAATGAAAACTGATAAAGAAATTCTTTCAAAAGCAATTAGATTTGGCAAATAGTTTTTTTAACTTCAGTTTGTCTCCCCTATTTGGTAGACTTCTTGTGGAAAAAATATATAAATTGTAGCCACTGTCCTGGAGATCTGAATCTAGTTAATTTGATTTTCTTCAAAAATGTTTCATACCATCTGCATCTTAACACGGAAACAGAACAGCACAGCCCCATTTTAACTTTAATGGGTCTATTTTCATTTGATCACAGAAGCCATAATAAAGAACGAATATGAAAAAAAAATGACAAGAAAAAGTAAGGAAAGGTTTGTGCAAAGAGGTGGTAAGATACTGTGAAGCAACTCTACACTCAGCCCTGTAAGAAGCATGATGCCGGATCACAGCGAGGGGGCCGGGCTAGGTGGATGGCTTTAACAGAGAATTCAGACAGCGTTCGGCTATAAGCAGAGAAACTGAAAGACATGTCTGAAACACCAGGCCAGGGAAGGTAATTCCAAAGTCAGAGGTGACAAGAACCTGAGTCAGGAACATGGTCATGGGAAAGCAAAGAAAAAAAGGAGGGCCCTTGGAGGAAGGCATCCAAGTTGGTCAATTCCTTCAATTTGAGTGAAGAAAGCGCTCAATGATCATGGGGCCAGGGGATATGGTGATATAAGAGAAAATGCAAAAATCTGTCATTCACCATCTCAAATTTGAGCCAAAATACAGCAATGGATGTTCATGGGTAAAGCATCAGTGAAATGATAGCTGCTTACAACTCACATGCAAACAGGCCTATGGCCTGTGCTGATCTGGGCTCTACCCCACCACCCCCTGAAAGAAAATAAAAAACAATTTCTATATTTCCAACAAAAAGGAAGCGCTTTTAATTGCACTTCTTGGTATTTACCCAAAGGAGGTGAAACTTACGTCCACACAAAAACCTGTACACAGATGTGCATAGTAGCTTTTTCATAACTGCCAAAACTTGGAAGCAACCAAGATGTCCTTCAGGAGGTGAATGAATGAATAAACTGTAGTGCATCCAGGCAATGAAATATGATTCAGCTCTAAGAAGAAATGAACTATCAAGCCATTAAAAGATATGGAGACAATTTAAATGTGTATCACTAACTGAAAGAAGCCAGTCTGAGAAAGCTGCATACTGTGTGATTCCAACTATATGACATTCTGGAAAAGGCAAAACTATAGAGACAGTAAAAAGATCACTGGATGCTAGATGTTAGGGATGAGAGAAGGATGAATAGGAAGAGCACAGAGTATTTTTAGGGGAGTGAAAATATTCTGTATGATACTATAATGGTGGATATATGTCATTATACACTTGTCCAAACCCACAGAATGTACAACACCAGGAGTGAATCCTAATGTAAACTGTGGACTCTGGGTGATAAAGATGTGTCAGTGTAGGTTCATCATCTGTGACAAATATCCCCTCTGGTGGGGGATGGTAATAACTGGGGAGGCGATGCATGTATGGGGGCAGAGAGTGTATGAGAAATCTCTGTACCTTCCCCTCAATTTTTCTGTGGACCTCAAACTGCTCTAAAAAAATAAAGTCTATTTGAAAAAAAACCACCAAAACTTGAAAACAAAAAACAAACAAGTGCTTTTCCTGCCTTGACACATCTTCCTCTGTAGGGTCTGAAATGATTGTTTCTGAAGCTTCTTACTTTTTCCTTCAAAAACATTACAGTTGAGCTTTGAAGAGCACAGAGGGGAAGTTAGGGGCACCGACTCTCTGTGCGGTCAAAACTCTACGTATAACTTTACGGTCGGCCCTCCTCCGCATCCGTGGATTCAACTGACTGCAGACTGTGCAGTGCCGTAATATTTATTGAAAAAACTCTGCATGTAAGTGGATCATTGCATTTCAAACCCGTGTTATTCAAGGGCCAACTGCATCTAGTGTCTTCTTGTTGTATTTACCATCTAGAAAACAATGAAGCCTGATTATATTTTTCTCTGGGCCACTGTAAAAATAGAATAAAGAAAAATTATTTGGCTAGTAGCCAATATTTATTAATACCAAATATGAGAAAATACAGTAAATATTATGGCAGCTGTCAAAAGTTTTTAGTTCTACCAGTTCACGGGCCATATACAAAAAAAGCACTCCTGACATTATATGCCAACGAGGACTCCCCCATACCTAAAACTTCACTAAGGATCACTGTAACAGCTTCTAAACTGCATGAATAGGTTTTATAAGTCACTTCATTTTCACTACCAAAGGGCTGTTCAAGGGCTGCCCCCATTAACAAATTCACTTTTTTTTTTTGCAATAAGTTTCCCCCTGATGCATGGGGTCAAGCTCTCTGGTAAAGGAAAAAAACGTTTCCCTCCATCTGGTAACAGTATAATAGGCAAAGTGGCAGTTACTTTGTTTTTTAAACTACTGTTTCCACCATCCCCAGTCTAGAAGGACCAGCTTCCAGAATATTCTTCTAAAGATGGACAAAATCTTCCCCCCCACACACAAGTTACATTTGTTTGTTTTAAATTACTGTAGCATTAAATCTTGATGGAGAGCAGAAGATAAAATCATGTTGTGGAAAGGAACCTTCCCCGGCCCACTCTCCTACAGCACACCCGGGCGTGAGTCGATCCTTGGCCAGTACTGCCCAAAGAAATGCGGAAAACAAACAGAAGGCGTAAATTATGACAACACCCTCCCTTCATCAGCATCTCTTCATCGGACTCCCATTGGGACCCTCTGGCATCTGCAATAATTTCACAGCCCCCTGTGCCTCCCCCTCAGACACTCACTGCAGTTGCAAATTGACACGTCATGATGAGCTGTTTCCCCCCCAGTCCCCACCACACAGCTCTTCAGAGGCACAGTCAGGACTTACTCAAGCCCCTGGGCCCACACCCTCTTTCCGCTGCTTCACGCTGCCTGTGCTCGGCCCTGGAGCCATCTCGGTTTCTCCTGGCAGCCTCATGGGAAGGACTACGCAGACGCATGCATTGTTTCATACCTTCTTCTCTTAACAGAAACGATCCACTTCCTTTCCTTCACTTTACGCCCTGCCTGTATTCAGTAGTGGCACATTTCACAGCTTCGTGAACACCCCCATGGCTTCCGAGAAGCCGCCGTGTTCACCTGCTGCTGCTCAGTGGGGAATGCTCTCCTCAGACCACGCGTAACCCGCAACGGAGGACCAGTCTTCAGTGGCGGCGAACCCTTAAAACAAAGATCAGGGCTCCACATCTGATTATGGAGTTCTGGTCCCTCCTTCAGAATCACCCACGAGCTGATGCCCCGGGGGTGCTACAGAAAGTGGGGCTCAGGACTGAAACCCACCGACATCAGTGAGAGCAAACCGGTACCTCTGCCCTCAGAGCAGTGAATAACAAAGTACTCTACCAACTCTCCCTCCCCGTGGCACTGCCTCTATCGCAGGGCACTTTCACGGGACTGTCAGAGTGATAAATTATAGACACAGAGCACCCTGATGCCAGCAAAGCTCGGGACAGTCACTCAAAACATAGCTGAGCAAGATGGGAAACCCTGGGCCAAGTGACAATTGGGTTTGGTGGACTCAGAGGTGACTGGATGGCCCTCCCGAGGGCACAAACATCACAGGGAGCAACACTGACGTGGAGGGAGGACCTTGTACAGGAGGACTTGGGAGGTTCATCACCTTTGGTTAAGATGTTTTCATCAAGATGTGCTTATGGAGATCACAAATAATTCTCAGCTGAAAGTGGGTAGTTAATTAATCGGAAGAAAGAACATACACCTAAAACTAACACAGCATTGTAAATCAACTATACTCCAATAAAAATTTTTTAAAAAGTAAAGGAGCCAAGACAGAAAAAAGAAAGAACAGAGATTTTAAAGGATTTCAACAGGCTGAAATGGCCACTAGAACTGACCAAAACAACAACATAATCCCGCCAAGTTAAAAGATAAAATCCTGCTTTTGACTGTTAAACCTATTGCATAAATGTAGGATGATGTCAGTACCTGCTCCATACCCTCCAATGTGCTCAGCTGGGACAACTCACCCTATTCATTAGCTCTGCTAGTGACCCTGACCCCAGGCTCTGGGTGGGAGAGGCTCCAGGCCACTGACATTCCGACTCCCATCAATGTTATGACTCTGACTTCAGACCTGGGGCTGCCTTTTACTCTTTGGGCTCAGCCTCCTGTCCTGGGCCCCACCCCTCTTCAGCAGTTGATCCTGTAATTCATTCTTGTGGACCCAACTCTTCTACAGCGTCCTGGCTGCGGTCTTGTCCCCATACACTAGCACTCCTCTTATCTGGACCCTCGACCCGCTCAGCCAGACGATTCGGCTGCCAAACATCTGCCCATCTAGACTGCCACCTCTGGAAGGATTCCCCCGAGGCTATGCCTTCCCAACTGTCCTAACTGCCTCCTGTCACAGCCTGCTGCCCTTATGTCCCCATGAGCGTACCCCAGGCCACGGATCTGTCTGTTCTCTGGACTCCCGTCTGGATTATATTCTGGATCCCCAGCTGACCCCACCCTGCTCCTGACAGAAGCCCAGCTCTTTTACATGGCAGGGGCAAAGGGGATGGGTTTAAAGCAATTCATATTTTAAGGTCTTAAGGATTTTTATTGAATGCAAGCTCAATGCAAGCGGAAGGTGCCACAGAGAGGCTGAATGAGAGATGTGATCCTGGTCTGTACTGGTACCTCGCTTAATGATGCAGAAAACACGTGCATCTCACAGGCCTGATAGTCTTAGGTGTAGAGTCCTTACTCTACACTGGCGGAGCCATCTCTGAAGTACTGTCCATGTCTGAGTGCCACGCTCTTAAAGAGACAGTGACAGAAAGGGAATGTATCCAGGAGAAAGTAACCGGAGTAACAGAATTCCTGACATGAGGTAACGTAAGCGTATTTGTAAGAACCAGGGCTATTGGCCTAGGAAAGGAGGATTTGCAGGGATGGCGTTTTCAGGTGAAGAGCTCTCACATGAAGAAAGACCTAAAGGCTTATATTATGAGAGACAGCTTGGAGATCTGCAGGAACACAGTGGGAGAGGGGCTGAAGCAGTAAGCGCTGGTCCCGCTCCACTCCTGACTCGGTGACCCTGCCTCTCTAACCTCAGTTTCCCCCTCAGACTGGAGGATCTGATTTCAAAGGCCCCTCCTGGCTCTCAGAGCCCATAATTCTTCACCCTGTACATTATCTGAGAAAGAAGACAAGCCTGGCCTGGCCTGCTTGGAGGCCTGGAAGACAAGGTCACTTCTTAGGTCTTCCAAGTGGCCCCTTCCAGGAAAATCAAATTCACTCAAGTAACTTGTAAAATAAGTGGTAGCAGGCTTTATGTTTCAGGAAATGAAAAAGACAGAAATTCCCCAAGAGAAGGCATGAGAGGCAGAAAAACATCTACCCCTCCCTAAGACAGTCGCTTCCTAATCCCTGCAACCTGTGAATATTATCTTACATGGCATGCTGTGAGATGATAAAGTTAAGACCGTCCAGAGGAGAGCTGATCCTGGATTAGCCGGTGGGCTCTCAAAGCCATCACAGGTATCCTTACAAGAGGGATGCAGAGGGCGATGGGATAGAGATGCACAGGGAAGAAGGTAACGTGAAGGCAGAGGTAGGGACTGGAGAGATGTGGCCACAAGTCAAGGAGCACCTAGAGTCACCAAAGGCTAGAAGAGAGAGACAAGCAACCGATTCTGCCCCAAAGCCTCTGATGGGGATGCATTTCTGCTGACATCTTAACATTGGACTCTGACTCCGAAACCACAAGAGAATAAATCTCTGTTGTTTTAAGACACCAAGTTTGTGGTCATTTCTTAGGACAGCCACAGAAAACTAATATGGAAGGTTTTCTGCTTAAATAAAATGTTGTTATGGGCCCAAAGTGGGCAGTAATAGCCTCCTTTAAGGGAAAAGCTCGAATTTTTATGTGTCTTTATGGCCTATTCCATACTAGACTCAGAACAAGTGCAGCTGTGCTTTTAAAAGTGTTTGGGGCAGTGACAAAAGCATCTTTTAAGCCATTGTGCGTGCATATTTCACCAGCAATCTCTCCGTCACACACAAATTCAGCAGACAACAAATCTAAGCAGGGCAGACAACCAGAAGACTCCAACCTCCATCCAGCAGGCCTGGCTGCGATTATGCAGCATCTCATGGCAGAGATGGGAGGAGGAAGCCTCTGGAGTAGGAGGGAGCTAGTCTTTATTCTCTATTGTAACGTGGGCAGTGTTTCTCCCCGCCCTCGCCTGGCAACATCCAGCTCTTGGAGAATGATGAATGCTACTGAGATGAGCAATATAATGACATGATCCCCCAGCCTAGGAACCAGCTGTGGAAAGAGAATGAGGGTCCCGCAGGCCTCCCCAGACTCCCACCACCACCACCTCTGTAAGTCACTCTCACGCTGTCACTGAGGGGACCACCAGGTGGCACCAGGTCAGGTTTCAGGAAATGGTTCCCCTTTTGAGTTTCTAATGTCTCCTTGATAAAAACATCATTACTATTTTAAAAGCCACAAATAAGGGAGAAAGTCCTTTTAAAATCAGGGAAGAGAAAATGAAAGGTACGTATAAAACTGCCAGTTTGATGACGATTCATCTGTCTTCTGTTCAAGAGAACCTCAGTACAAGAGAACCTCCGTTGTGGAGTGGAAAGAGACCGAGACCTAGTTTAGATCTTCTGCTTCCTAGATTCAAGTCCTTGGGTAAATCATTTCATTTCTGTTGAGCTTCGTTTTCCTCACATGTAAACTAGGACAAGTGAATACGATGACATGTGGTCTAAACAGTGGTTGGCCCACCTGAGTTCATTAATGTTTGAGGAAAGGATGAATTAGCTGCTCTGCATCCAGGACTAGACAACGTAATATTGTTACCTGTAGTTCTTCCAACTGCCATGAGTATCTGCCTGGGTTTATAATATCTAGGAAGAGGGATCTTTTATTATCTTGGAAATTCAAACTGACAGAGGGCATGTTTTTTCTTCTTGGACAGCAGTGCTTAGTTTTACAAGCCAGAGATTTATGTAGAAGAAAGTTGGTCAGTTATTATGGGTGATGCATAACAACTATTTTTCATCCAGGACTAAAAATGTTTGCTCTTCAATCTAAAACAGAATTCTGTGCAAGTTCCTCGCTCCTAAACACACACACTCCCCCACCCCCAACCCAAAGCCATTCCCTTTTCTAGATCCCTAGTCACCAGGAAAGCAGTCTGTGTGAAGCCTGGCCCTTACTCAGTGAAACAGATGCTGGTCTTTCCCGATGCCCAGTCACCAGTAGAATGGGTCAGTATGTGTGGGAGGCTGGGGCAGGGGGCGTGGAGAATGGAAGCTCATTGAGGCTAAACCTGGCATCCCACAGGCCCCTAGGCATGGGTTTCAGAGGGCCTAAGGGACCCACAAGCACCTGCTGGGCCCTCCCCTCCATTCAGGAAGAGTGGCTTCTACTGACAACAGAGAGTTCTGCTTGTGCTGTCCCTCCTCTTCACTCTCTCTCCTCCTCCTTAGAGCAAGCAGTGAGGTGATGCACCCAGCACCGACTCCCAACACGCTGCCCCTGGAGACACAGCTGCATGCCTTCCCAGTGACCAGCATGCTCAAGCCTTCGGACATTCCGTATAAGCCCTGCTGATCCTCTGACCCCTGGAAATTGTATTCCCCCAACTAAAGGAAAATATGAACTATTTTTTCCTCTTCCCAACCAGCTGTTAGGAATCACATACACACGACTTTAAAGCTCAGTGCCTAACGCAGTCTTGAATTTTGAACCCTTCACTGTTTAGAAAGAGGTGGTTTTTTCTTTCATAAGACTATTAGCTTCACAATAAGAATCTCAGATATTTTTTATCATTTCTCTTGGGACTTAGTAAAACAAAAGAAAGACTGAAAAATGGAGTAACTTCTATGTACATTCTACATTTACATGCAGACTAACACATTTCAAGGAATTCACTGAGAGAAAGGAAACAACTCTAAAGCAGGAGGTAGTTTTTTAATTTACTTTTCTTTCTGAATGACAATTTTAGTTGAGGGGGCCTCCGTGTCTATCAAACAGACAGTAGTATTTTGGCCATATTTGTGGCCTGAAGGCAGCTATCTAAGCCCTGTGAACAGCTGGAATAGCAGTACAGGAATTCTTGGTCTCACTGAAGCTACAGATATGACAAGGGTCTCTCTCGAGGCAGGCGCCAAAATACTTTAATCATGCTAGACAAAGGCCATGTAGGGTACATGAAAATCAAACCCGTCTCCTCAGAACTTGGAGAGTAGTTATGACCAAAGAGGTGTTATTTTAATCAAATTCATTTAAATCATGATTTAAATTACTAAATAAGATGACTCAATTTTATCAGCTTTTTATTTTAAAAAGTACATTTTTGTATTGCTGGCATAAAAACAAAACTACATATTCTTTAAAATTCAGTTGAGGATGGGTTTAACTTTTAGAAGAAACATACATTTTATAGAAGTATAAAATATACTTTTATAAGAATATACACCTTATATATTTAAATCAGTTATTTATGGAAACCATACTGGAAGTGTATCTCTCAATAATTCTAGAAGATTCTGTGGAAAAAATTGTTTAATGTTTCCTTTGTGTTCTTACTGCTCCTCCCTTGATAATCTTCAGACTTGCTTTGCTTGCCCAGATTACTTCATTCTTAAGAATTATCTGTTCGTTTGTCTGCTTGAAACTTTGCACTTTTGGGGACAAAGCCAGGGAGTGATTGTCTTATCTCCATAGAATGCTATTAACAAGCATGATTTCCACAGATAAAACCCATAGATGGAGAAGAGGAACATGATTTCTGGAGTACACAATAAGGTTTTTTACTTTCCTACCTACCAAGGTGGCTTTCATTGGGTCTCATTACCCCTCAATTTGGTCATGTAGCATTCAACATCTTAAGAAGGCCTACTAGGTGCAGGCTCTAGGCTTAACACATGAAGGATTCAGACCTGACAAAGCTTACATTCCAATAGGAAACAGATATTAGATGGCTATTGTACAAATAACTATACAACAACGATAGCTTTGAAGAAGTGCATGGTGGGAGAGCAACCCCATCCAGATTGGGAGTCAAGGAAGACCTCTCTAGAAAGTAATATTGATTTGTTATTACTTACTCATAAAACTTTTTAAAGAAAGGTAACACAAATATACTATCTCAAATATTATATCAATTCCAAGGTAAGATGGGGTATGAGAAAGAGAAGGTTCTGGACCAGACAGATATGACCAGAATCCTTGCTATTACTATGGTGCCTTGGGCAACTCATGGTAAGGGACATGGTCTCCTCACATTATTGTTGTAACAGTTAAGTGTGACACATATAAAAAGCACTCAGTATGTAGTGGAAGTCCAATAAACCACAGACAATAATTAATAATTACAGAGCGTATGCTGATTTATCTTTGAGCTTTGACATGTCAAAGCTAATTTTCCTTTCACAGTTCTGTCTTTACCAAAATGTTCAACTGAAAGAGAAAACCCGAAAATCTACTGGGAAAAAAACACACTCTGACATCAGTGATTTTTCTTCACTTGGGTTGGCTAACAGGTATCATTTACTTAAACAATGGAGGCGCACCCCGTACTAGATTCTTCCTGGCAGATATACATATAAATACAGGCAAAAACCATAGTTGGTATATCTGTACTCAACAGCCTTCTCCGAGCATTAGAAAAAGATTTTGGAATTGGAGCTTTCGAATTAGAGCTTTTAAAATAGTGAACTCCCCTTGGGCGGTTAAGTGTCTTTCACGTCATTAACTCCTCGTCTGAAAGGGTACAGGCAGAGCCCTTCAGAGAAGCCCAAACTCACGCAGCCCGAGAAGCATTTCCCACCCCCCACTTAGCTTCTTTTATTCTAACTTCCCTCAGTACTTACAAACACCCAACCCACATGACAGGGTCGGTCACATTCATTCCTCTGTTGGACACCCACTGCTGTCCGTGTAGTACCTGGAGGCACAACTGATCAGGCTCTGCCTGAAAGGAGCTCCCAGCCTGCGACAGGCTGTGGCCAACAGTCACTTTTCTTTTTTGATTCAAGGCTCAAGTCAGAAAACGAAAAAAATATGTTTTGTGTTTTTAAGTTAAAAAATGAAGACTTTTACTTGGTCCTGGAAAAGAGACCACTTTCCTGATGAGAAAAATGAGGCTCAGAAAGGAGAGTAGACTTGCCTAAGATCTTAGAGCATGTCAACAGCAGAGCTGAAGCAAGAATTTAATCCATTCCACTCGGGGCTCCCCACCCCATTTACCAAGCCCTCTGGTCTGCCCGGTCCTTGGAACTCAACAGACACGCTTCCTGCATGAGCTGGACCTCCCCACCTAGTGGCTGTGGGATTCACGCTGGGCTGCATGAGGCCAGGCAAGCCCTGCAGCCTGGAACAGCACCAGTCACTTCCTGGGTACCCCCGCCCCCAAGGCGTTCTGCTGTTCTGTGCTATACCACCCCGGGGTGGCTCCTGGCGCCCAGAGGCTCCTCCTGCTGGGGGCCTGGCCTGGCCCAAGAGGGCCACAGTACTCACACCCATAGGGAAGTCTCTGCCGACCCCCGGCTTCCACGGCCAAAACCTAACCGATGGGGGTTCTACAAAGGCTCCCTTCTGCTGGCCCTGACTAGAACCCTTTTATTTCCCAGTCCCCTTGGTTTATATGAGCTGAAAAGGCCAGGACTGAGAGGAGATCGCTAGGGGGCTGCATGGGGTCAAAGGTGAGGGGTTGCTCATAATTGGTGTCGAGCGACGTTTCAGATAGTATACTTCCTCAACTTAAAACAAAGGTGCATTGTCTGCAGACAGAATGGCTCCAGTTCAGGAGAAGAACCTCTCTCACACATAAATTCAAAATAAGAAATAACAACCAGGTCATTCTAGGATGGTGAGGTGGCAGTCCCTGACTGGCCAGAGAACCAGTGAAAAATTACACCCAAGACGATGTGACTGGGCAATGAAGTCTGGGGCAGAAAGGGATCCTATGGGTGGCTGGTGAGACCTGTGTAAGTACAGCCTTTCCTGGGAACCCAAGATGCCTGGGAGATGAGAGAAGCACAGGCAGAGAAGACTTGCCAGCATTCACAGAAAGAATGAAAACCCTGGTTCCTTCACACATCCCCTCTCTCCAGCAGCTTCTCTGGATGCCCAGCCCTCAGCCTGAGCTTCCAGAGCTCTTCTTGCACGGCTCTATCGTACTGTGTAATAATTACCCGTGTATTATCCGTCACATTCATTTTTGTCTCAGCAGAGTCCAGCAAGGTGTCTAACACCCAGTGGGCAGCAACGTTAAGTGAATGAAAGCATGACCCGTTACACAGTGACTGCAATTCGAAGGTACAACTAGGGCAGCAGTAAGCAGCACCCATCTGAGAGCAGAGGAAAAACCAACAATGAATGAACTACAGGGAACCTCCCTTAACCAGAAGTCAGAGGGCTGCCCATCCCTCAGCAGCCCCTAAAGGCTCAGCAGCCACGGGACAGCTGTTCTGTTCTATTTCTGGGCTGGGGAGACATATCTTAGAGCTAAAACATATGTTCCCATAATTATCAAAATTGAGTGTTACAAATAAGGGAAGGGGGAAAGTAGCAGGCTCACCTAAGTGAGCTAAGACTTTCTATATCATATACCAGCTCCATCTCCAACTCAACCTCTCTCTTAGAAACCTATGGGCTCAGCGTCACAATTCCAAGTTCAAAGTGGACAAAATCCTGGGTCCCAGTGGAAAACCCTTTCTAATTTACAAGGCACATGCTCTTAGTACAAAACTTGCCAACTTACTTTTTCCACGTCTAGATCAGCATCCTGCTTCTTCAAAAAACTGTAAAAGAAAAAAAAAAAAAAAAAAGACATCAGAAGAGAACTGAGCACTCTTTGCCTGTAAACCACCCACAAAGCACCACCACAGAATTTTCATTTGCTGCAGACAATTTGCCCACTATTTTTTTTTCTTGTTCACACAATTGTTGTGAAGTCACACTTGCTACAAACACCTACCTGCAACTGCAAAGACCTGGCCCCGTACCACCAAAGGAAGCCAGCATGAGATCTTAACTTTTCAGAGCCAGGAAAAATAGGGATGGAGGTCTTGAGTGTGTACATACATACACATACACATACATACACACACACACACACACACACACACCCCTTCTTCAGAGCGCCTACAAGTCATCCATAGCTGGGACACACTGAAAATGTGTCTCCAAGGTCTTGTTCAATTTACCTCTTGGCTTAAATCTCCCCTTAGTCCCCAGACCCTATCTGCTCCACTTCCTGTCTGACTGTGGGTGAGCCTCACTGTCAAACAGCCTTCTTGGGATGGCCCTGTTTTCCCATCAGCTGGGGCTCCCCTCTCCAGGAGGCCTGCCAACCCACCAACCTGCACAACTTGTCCATGGAAATCTAGTCCCAAGATCACCTTAGAACCTTGTGTCAAGCCCCTAGCACAGCTGATGCTGCCTCTGACGGCACCCATGCCCACTTCACATGAATCTTTAAAGTGCCAGGAGCAGGGTGGCAGACCTCCAGCTTGCTCATGCACTCTGCCTACAACCTGCCAATATTACGGTACCTCATTTATTATTTGTGATTTTAGCTGTTCGAACAAAGCTTCAGTTTTAATAAGGTGTCTAAAGAGAACAATAACAATGGTTGAATGGAATTACGTTGACAGCAGTATGTTAGGGCAGAAAGTAAAAGGTTTGAGAAATCTGGAAGAAAAAAAGCAGAAACAATTTTTCCTATCTTAGTAGAGACTCAAACTTGTTTTCAGTATGATTCTTAGCATCTTTCTTCCTGGTCAATGGTTTAAAATACCCCCATCATAAATTACCATCCCTATCAAAACCACCACCCCACCTCCCTACACACAAAAGAGAATTTTTGCACTGTTTGAAAGACTGTGTAATTAACAGTCACATCTTTGTTTCGTTTAATCAAAGATGACTCAGAATGAAGGGAAGAAAAAATGACCATGGGGAAGAGAATTAAAAACTCATATATTGTTTTCTGCAGAGGGGCATTCAAATCATGAACTCACTGCAGACATGCGAGAGGAGCAGCACGGAGGCTGGAGGGAGAGGACGCGCTAACGAGCTCGCCACAGCCCGCACCTCAGCAACCCACAACCCCCATCTCTTCCTTGCTTCTGAGACATGCTGTCTTGTCCTACCAAACAGGCAATATATGCTTTTTCTTCTGGCTCACCCACTGGGGATCTAGACACTGTTGAGCTGTTAAAAAAAAAATAAAAAGGGAATTCCCTCCGTCCAGAAATTTCAACTGGCCTCCCTATAACCAGCAAAGAGTAAGTCAGTACTATGAGAACTTTTCACCAAAGGGAACATCTATACAGTAGAAGTCTGACTTCCACTCTTGAACCCTTTAGGAAGGCTGTCATTCTGATTTATAAAATGGAATGTTCTAATATACAAGGTGAAAGATTCCTTCATCTGCCACAGAAAGAGCAGTTGGAGAATCATTACCCTTTTCCAAAGTAGTGAGGAAACTTCGCCTCTCCCATGCACACAGCACAACTGCAGTCACACAGGATACCCAGTTCAGCAACAGGCTCTGAAAGAATGAGCCTTCACTCCACGCTACCAAAAGGCAAACTGAAAAGCTGCTTGTAGCTGCTGGCTCACTACTACACGAGGAATCTTATCCATACGCACATATATGAGGCATCATCCAATTTCTTTTTCAGGCTTACTAAACAGATTGAGCTAATTAACAAAGACAATACATATACGTATCATCCTGCAGCCAGAACCCAGAAGGATGTCACAGCGTTAACCTCAAAGACTCCCAGCAAACGCACACGGCCTGAGATATTTTTAGGCGCCAGCTCCATTGTTTCAAAGAGGATACGGATGGATGAAATAGAATTGCCTGAAAGTAAAATTCATGTGGCAACCCATTTTGAATGAAGAGTGGCATTAGTTTTTAAAACCAGTTCTATCTTTCTTAAATAAAGGCTGTTTCTGAAAGGTCGAGAGTAAGTAAATTTTGGTCATCAAATGTTTAGGTGAAATAGAGGTAACATTTTATTTCAATGGCTCCTATATTTAAAAACTTGACCAATTATTCTCCTACTTTATCTGTTTTCTAAATCTAGATTATTGCAATATCCAAGTTTTAAGATTCTAACACTTAAGGCAAGATAGACACCTCCCTCCCCATATGTGTGTATGTGTATGTGTGTTTACAAATATAGATATGCATATGTATTTATACAGATATTTTAAATAGTTGACTGTTTTGATATAAATGTATTCAGTGGTGGGCTTGTGGGCATTAGGGCATGTTCCATGCTTTTTTCTTCCTGCTGAAGTAGTGCTGATGTTTTGTTTGAGAACATGACTGAAGTGACCCAGATTCCCCACCGGAAAAGGCAGATCCAGAAATGCTGCAAATGTGTGACTGACTGCAGGAATGAAGCCGAAGGACGAGGCCTGGACCCAGAATGAACCCCTTCCCCACTCTTCAGATCAGCTCAAGTCCTCCCTCATTGGCGGAATACACAAATATTTTTATTTTTAGAGAAAACTCTAAGAACAACACTGAGAAACCCTCAGCTTTGAGTTCCCTCTTGATATAGCCATCCCCCTGCCTCCACTGCTCTCCTATTTCCACCTACACACCTTGCGATAGCACAGTGCCGGCAGAGGAATAACCAGGCCCAGCAAAGGGGCACTGGCCACATGTTCGGAGAACGGCAAGCGGCTTGGCAGTGCACGGGGGTGGCTGAGGACGGTGGAAGGCTGGTGGGAGAAAGGTGGGACGTTAAGGCAGAGGCCAGGCGGTGAGAGACAGCATACGCCAGCTCAGAAGCCAGGCAGTGAGGGGCGCGCTTCTGCACCCATCAGTATATCCTCAATCCGCTTCTATCCCAGCAAAGGGCAGAAAAATCGATCCAGCCCCCAGCATATTCCTGGCACTGGATAAGCGTCGTCATTCCAGTCTCACCCACTGTGCTGGGTAAGTAGAAACTTCTCCTAATTGGCCTTCAGGGCTCAGGACAGAATCACTTTCCTGCACCTGTTCCCCTTTGGTCCCACTTCTCTGAAGAACTGGATTTCATCTCCGGTGTGTTCCTACAGCACTTCATGCAGTGCCTGTTTCCCTGCCTCTCCTGCTCGAACGCTGGCTCATCTGTGGCCAGGATGGCACTGAGTACAGCGCCTGCCGCATCACAGGCACTTGGGCCGCCTCTGCAGATGGAGGGGTGAAGGGTTGAGAGGGGCAGTGGCAGGGTGACTAATGAAAAACTGACCAGCAGAAATAAAGGAAATGAAACCATGCTGCATCAGGCTGACCCGCTGCCTCCTGCACGTACGAGCAGAGTGGGTACTGGGGAAGGGGTGTAGAAACCCAGGGTGCACCCACAATACCATGCACACATACACACATAACCAGAAGACAACCTGTTCTTTAAATTTAGTCCTGTGTCTTTAGCTACAAATAAAGGACAAAGATCCAATCTGGAGATCCTGCTGTTATTATTATTTTTTTTTTTTGTGGTACGCGTGCCTCTCACTGTTGTGGCCTCTCCCGTTGCGGGGCACAGGCTCCAGACGCGCAGGCTCAGCGGCCATGGCTCATGGGCCCAGCCGCTCCGCGGCATGCGGGATCTTCCCAGACCGGGGCACGAACCCGTGTCCCCTGCATCGGCAGGCGGACTCTCAACCACTGCGCCACCAGGGAAGCCCTGCTGTTATTTTTAATATTACCCAGTGTTTCCTTTCTACTTAAAAAAAAAAAAGTTACTGGGAAACCATTCAATACATTAGAATCACTATGATTCAATACATTAGAATCATAATCACGTCTTGTATAAGGTGGAGATTTAAGGAAGGGCCATGATGAATCCAAGATTTAAATCATGGTCCAGGCTTCTGTTTGATTATTTTAAGAAATGGACGATTGAGAGAGAA
The DNA here is from genome assembly GCF_059928025.1 of Delphinapterus leucas. Lineage (NCBI taxonomy): Eukaryota > Metazoa > Chordata > Mammalia > Artiodactyla > Monodontidae > Delphinapterus > Delphinapterus leucas. The sequence continues at coordinate 49,187,943 of NC_143140.1, forward strand.
ATGAGGGATACTTTTCTCCTGCCACAGAGTCTCCTCTATTCCCAGTTCAACCCTTTTTACTACTTGCAAAAGACTTAAAATATTCATTGACCTGCCAAAAAACATCTGCACGTTACTAGACACGTCTCCACATATTCACGTCTGAATGGCTTCTTTCTGCTCCAACGATCACAGATCTATTCAATCAGAACTCAAGTGAAAACTCAGAGCTGTACGTGGTGTAGTGTCAGTGGCGACTGAGGATAAAATGGCCATTTGATAGCAGCTTCCATAGCAAGCGTGTCAACAGGGACAGTGTTCCTTCGGTTATTCTTAACTTAGGATCCAAGGCACAAAAAAGACCAGGCAGGGCCAGACTCTGCCACAATTCCAAAGAAAGCTGAGACACATACAGAGTGCACACAGAAGCGCCTCAATGTTCTCTGGCGAAAGGGGGGGGGGCTCCTGGCTTCCTGCCTGCAGCCCGGGAACAGGCCCACTCTCACAGTGGGCACCCGGGGCCTCCACAGCTGCACACAGACACGCAGGGCACCACGATCTGCTGTGTGCCCCACAGCTGGGGCAGGCCCCGGGACGGGACCCAGCTCAAACAAGGCCTTCCGTTGTGGCGTATTCCTCATGGCCCCGTTTCCCCAGGAAAAAATGTCTTTTCCTCTGGCCATTCATTCTGGCCCCAGACGAGCTCATTCTCCCGTGTCTTCCTGCACACGTGAACCTTCTAACAAGGTTCAAGATGGCAGCAAAGGTGTGAGATGGCAGCACCTGCCACTCTTCTCCCCCCTTACCCACCCCTAGTAAGGGCACAAGGATACGTGCACGTTCAGAATGGTGAGGGGCACAGGGCAGTGAAGAGCCTGGGAACAAGTCGATGTCACGTCCAAGGGCATCTTCAGCACCCTGACATCAAGGGGACCCCGGAGGAATTCAAAGGAAAGGAGCTAGTCTGAGGGAGGACAGCAAAGGTGGCTGGAGAACACCCCTGAGTCTCCCACATAAGGAAGACATCATGGGCCTTGGCCAATGTCGGATACACTTTGTTCTACTACCTCAGTCTTATTTCTTTTATATAAATATTCACTCACCTCACTGAAAATCTGCAAACTCTGGGACCCCTGTGATGACGGAGCTTTTACCTCCGGCCAGTGTTTCTACACACATATAAAAGTTAACCCTAGTGGAGCGCTGCCATCCTGCCTGTCACAACTGACAGCACACATAACCTTCTAAGAGAAACAAACAGGAGGGGGAGGCACCTCAAGTATGAACAATGTACCCAGTACAATTAACTGCAGGGTCTACTGCAAGCAGTAAGGCACAAGCGTAGGCTCTACCACCCAATGATCCCTCTCACCACTATGAATTACGCTCCAAAACACAGAATTTTGGTCCACAGCCAGGGAGGAAGCAGTTGGCTTGGAAACCAAGTTCTGTCCTAGCTCTGCTGTTTATTTGCTCTGCGATTGGGCAAAGGGAGAGGGTACACCAACAGTCACATATTAAACAACCCACAGGGGCCGGGCAGGTAAAAGAAATGAATGGAGCAGGTGAGACGGGGCTGGGGTGAGCTGAAGTGCCCTGCCCCATCCCAAGAGGACAGCTGCAGCGCTGCCTTGGGAGGGCTGTTATCATGAGGGAAGGCAGGCTCAGTTTTGCCAGACCTTCCAATTTTTTGTTTTCTTTCAAGAGAAGCTGGAAATCTCAGTTTTTATACAAAAGTGCCCAACTTTTAAATGTTGGTTTAAATTTTTAAAATGCACCATGTGGTCCAACAAAACATAAATGAGGGTATCGTACAGCCCATAGACTGGTTTGCTATCTTTGTAAGTCATAAGAGCTATCCCTTGGTTTCTCTTTCTGTTAAATAGGAAGTTGATTGCTATCTGCCCACGACTTGGGGTTTATTTAAGAGCACAAAAGGGGTTTTTATTATCATATAACAAAAAATCCAAGTACATTCAGATGCACGAAGCAGGGTAACCCAATCTCTTATTTTTTTTTTTAAAAAACCAGGGTTTACACAAACGCTCACACATGGGGCTTGATGTTTTGTAGAAGTATTTGAAATGTATACTTCTACATGATAGCTTCTAAAAAAACAAAAGAGGTAAATTGTAATAGTCTTAGAGGATGAGGGGTGAGTAAGTGGAGTGAGTGGTGGGGTAAAAGCTTGCTTGGAATGGCTTTGATTTTTTTAACAAATGCTATGTGGAGACCAGTAGTGGAGACAGCCCTCTCGAGCAGCTCTGCCATCAAGGGCAGCAGGGATGTGAGCTGGCTGCCACAGGAGAACGCGAGGTGAAGATAACATATTTAAAAAATGGATGAAATTACAAATGTGTGTATGTTGATGGAATGAACATGTTAAAGCAAACAGACAAGCAAGCAAAAAAAAAAACACAATCCAAGTACTAACTAAAGGAACCGTGTCAGCAAAATACTAGACAGTGTTGGATGCAGTAAAAATTTTATTAGTAAGAGTTAAAAAGCCAAGATCTAGTTATACAGGTTTTCCTAAACAAGAAGTCAGAAAAAAATCTTTACTACAACACACACTGTCCCACATTTTACACTGCCATTTCTGTATTTGTCCTTTTTAGCCTACTTCTAGCAGAGTCTCTCTCTTTGCTAAAATACATTAGTTGCCATGGAAACGATGTCATAGTGCGTAAAACCATTTACTGTCCTTGGAAAGGCATTCGTGATAAAACTGAACGGCAGCATGTTTTAAAAAGAGATCCAACAGAAAGCAGTTGTGTAAGAACACAAGATCTCAAAATTGTGACTTCTAAGTATTCCTCCACCAACACTGTCACATGGCCCTGTTTCCCCCAAATCAACCAGAGAAGCACTTTTCCCTGTTACAGACACCAAGTATATGCAAAACAAAATCTCTGACCTAATGCTGGAGAAAACAATAGACTCACTAGAATTCACACTTGCCTCCCTGGGTGGAGGGAGGGGGCGGGAGGGGGATGGGAGACTGCAGAATCAGGATAGTCTGGAGGCATCATAACATCTCTGCTAGCGGGTATGATTTAGTCCTGTGATACATTCTGCTGTCCAACTTTGTTATCAGAGGTAGAAATAATGTTCAGGACATAGAGACTGAGACTTGTATTCCTTATCCCCAAAGATTAGCAAGACACTCCCTCTTTTTTCCTTTCATCAACTCAAATCATATTCACTCCTTTGAGAAAATACATTGAGCATCTCTCATGTACCACACTGGGGAAGAAAACAGACAGGCGAGGTACATGGCACCAGGAAGCTTAAAATCTAGCGGGGCCAGCTGGGCGGGTGGGAGCTTAAGAGGCTTCCTGGGCCATGTGAAAAGCTCGACTTTATTCCAACTCAAGAGGACGGCACTGAGGGTTGTTACCCAGCAATGTGGTCTCAGTGGATTTTTAAAAGCTTGCTCAGCTGTGGGACTGGAGCCAACAGTAGAGGAGGGCAGAGCGGTAGTGTTATCAGAACAGCCTGGCCCAAAGAGGACAGTACAAAGCAGACGGAGAAATGTGATCTCTAACTAGGCTGACCTTAGGCCATGGCTTGTCTGTGAAAGCGCTAGATTACACCCATTGTCCCAGCAGCCTGTCAGATGAAGCTTTCATCCGGATGTTTCATTTTTTTAAACCAAGGACTGTTATTAAGAGTTGCATTAAAATGCACCAAGACTGGCTTCAGCCATGGTCTTGCCTACCAGCGATGAGACAACTGCACAGTGAAGAGAATTTTCTTCCTTACGTGTGATTAAGTCTGAATGGTAACCAATGACAATCCACCTCCTTTCCTGTCCTTTTCCAATCTTGGCTGCAGTAAATACCTCTCTTTCAAGGAAAACAGGCAGGATGCTCACCAATAAAATAAAGAGCAGTTGGACACGAGCAACTGGGGCAGCTAACTCCTCCCATTCTCAATTGGTAGAGCCCCTGCCAGACACTGGATGTACTGACCAGTTGTGCTGACCCATACTGCAGCCTGAGATGCACAAAACACTGGTCAGAAGGATCCATGGGAAACAGAAAATTACAGGTTAGGTGTATGTGAAATATTTGCAGGAAACAGACCTTTTCAAGAATGGTGTGAATGCTCTCATTACAGTGTTTTTGTCATTTATCTATTGTTACTCTATTTTACTTTGCAATGTCCTCTTCAGCAGCAATGGACTGAAAAAGAAAAAATGCAAATTAAATGAAAAATTACTGAATTTTTGTTTGTTTAAGAAAGCTGACGATGGTAGCTGGCACAAAATGTTCATTGGTATTATTCACCATGGTAGCCTTAATGATATCATTCACTAGATAAGTCCAATCTGCTGAAGAAGCATCAGTAGTTAACAGTTAACAGTTAAATGTTAACAGTTATTGTAACAAGCAATTCAACACAGGCAGCTATGGAAGGTTCACTGACATAGCACTCTAGGAAGCATGACTTTTCCTTTAGATCAAATGCTATTCTATGTTGATTCCGCTTATTTTTAAGTTCAGGTTTTTTTTGTGCACATAGGAAAAGTGAAGTGAGAGCTTTAATGTGTTGGTTTCATTAGCAGAAGAAAACACCACACAAATGATTCCAGTTGTATGTTAGTATTAACAGGTGTTTTAAACAGAAGAATCAATTAATTTCAATTATGGTTTGATTTTTTTTCCCCATCTATTTCCTGGGATCAAAATGAAGCTGGTGGAAGTTCATTCTGCCACAGATGCAACATTTCATGCTAGTGTGACTGCTACTGTAATTTGTCAAAAGTTTAACACGAGATGAAATTATTTGTTTTTGCAGAATACAAATACAAATTTTTTGATGCTGTAAATAATTGTCCTTACTAAATCAAGAAATCTATGGAGCAGAAAGTTATTTGACGTGGGTGTGGCATACGCATAATTCATAACTGCATTCAAACAAGTGGCTATATCCTACCAATTCAAAATAAACTATAAATGTAGAAATTGATAAATAGTTAGAAAAACTGGAACTCTGAAATTTTTGTGATAAAGTGCTTTGTGAATACAAAAAACACTTCAGCATGGTAGTATACGCCTTCTATTTGCCGCCTGTCATCATCAACTAGGTTTTAGAAATGTTTGAGAAATGACTCTCTAAGTCAACCTAAGTGTGCCATGCTGGTATGTGGATGAATCCTGTAAAGTCTGGGTGTGTTCTGTTGCAAAACAGTTGGAAATCTTTGCTCAAAGTAGTGAATGAAGTGCCAAAACACTTCAGCTTTTAAAAAGCATTTAACAAAGTGCAGTTACTGAAAACAAGGCTTGTGGATAGGAAGATGTTAAAATTTATCCCAACAAAAGCAAAGGAAGCCACTAAACACATTAGACAATTCAGTGTCCAAGATTTAATTCTGAAACAGTATTACAGATATTTTGGAGTATCTCAACTTGTGGCCATGTTTTGATGATGTTCCTGGCTTTAATTGGATACATTTATATTCTGTACCACAATGGAGTGAAATTATGAATGATCTATGATTTTGTGTCACCTAAATGTGATAAAGCATTCAAAAGGACCACAGGGGAACTTATTTTCATGAGTTTTGCCTTATAAAATTATTTATTGAAGATAAGAATCCTGAATGGGGGTAAAAGAGTTGTGAAAATACTTGGGCTAAAATGTTCACACATTTCGGTGTGGAAAAAAAAGTTATTCTGAGAAAAGCCTCCATTTAGCAGAATTTGCTCTGAGCTTATGTGCATCTGTAGAAAGAGTTATTTTCTCAGTTAAAAATATTGTGATGTATACATAAATGCGAACTGAAGACAGTAATAGTTTCAAATATTAACTATAAAACACAACTTTGAAGGAAATTGCAGGCAACTCTATGAGAATTAAAAACAATTCATTCTTTATAAAATAACACTGACATGAGTATTAAAGACATATGGCTGAAAAACTGGCTAAAGTGAGTGAATATGTACCAAGAATAATTATCATCTTATGTTCTTTTTCTTGTTTAGATAACCAGTATAAAAAGATTTTTTTTGCTCTAATGTATAGGGACATGTTTTTAAGTTTTAGGAATTTTATTTTTGAGAAGATTGTGAATAAAACTATTTCATAGGTCAAAAATATTATGAAAATGATATCAGTTAATAAATCAGTGCTTTTTTTTAAGTTCTATAATTTAAATTATTTTAGTGACTCCTTTCAAAAAATGTTATGGTCCCCTATCCCTCGCTCTCTTGGCTCCCCCAAGAGATGAGAGAAAATATGAGATGTATTTATGTTTTGAGAAGATGTGTTCAAAGTGTCGCCGTAATTTTCTAGTAGGAAAATACAAAAAGCAGTATCCCAACAGGCAACTTTCCACCTGACTCCGCCCCACCAAACGTATGCTTTTTAAAGCAAAACGGAAGACTTCCCTTCCAAAATTACTAGGCATTTCAAGAAACAGCAGGTTTTAAAACATCCTCTTAAATGCAACATCATCCTCGTATGAATGTCGGAGACAAAATGTATTCAAAAAGAGCTAACTGGTTTTTTTCCCCCTCTCTCATTTGAGTGTTCTGGTAACTACTTATGAATTATACTTGGAAATGAATCCCTTCATAAACTCATGCTTTATTTAGTACATGAGGACTGAATAAAAATGAAGTGCTTCTCCCCTTATAGTCTGTCAGAGACTGTAATTTCTAGTATTCACCCTGATACCTTTAAAATATGGAACTAAAAGATCACACCCCGTAAGAATTACCTTCTAGTCTCCAGCATCCCAGTTAGAGATCCTCATTAGAGAAAGGCCTGAAATTCTAATACTTTCCATTGACCTGAGACTCCATGGCAACCGAGGTCCTTCCTTCCAGGACACTGGGAGGAAGTGCCGCCAACTAAACAATGGGAAGCCCAAGTTCCCCACTACACTTTGGAATATCTGGTGGACAACTCTGCTCCTTGAGAGGACAGATCTTCCCACTTCTTGCCCAAAATGAACCTAATACAGGTAGGCTAAGCCACAATTTACCCAAAGGAAAAAGCATATTATAGGAATACAAGTAAGCAAATTTGCCACCATCACCATCACCATCACCATACTGTTAAAATACAGCTCAAATGCAACGCAGAAGGTTTGAAACGTATACTTCCTACTCAGCTGCATACATTTCTCCACAGTTGAATTCAACTTGATCATGACCACTGCATTTCTGCTGATGGTAGAAAAAACAATCTTGCTACTTCAAGATAACTTGCTCTTCAGATTTAAAATTTTCGTTGCTTCAGGGCAATTAGTCAAATTGAGCTCATCTCAGACTGCCTCTCAGGGCTGTGTTCCTTTTCAAAAGGGCTGTGTTCCTTTTCCTCTCCCTCCTTCCCCAAGGGGGAAGATTAGAGACCACCACATGATGGGGCGAGGACCTGGTCCAGGCACTGCCCTCCCTGGGATGTCTCATCCCTTTGTTTTGGGTGCTAGCCTGGTTCTGCTGATGTGATTGGTGGAAACCTGCAGCCAGTCTTCAGCCTGGCCCAGTTCATTCTGTGCCCTCTTCAACCTGACCCAGGGACTCTCCCGCCCAGCTCCCGCAGCACCTCCACATTTGTCCTAGGGGGCCTGCAGGATTGTTGGGATTTCTCTTACATCACATGTAAGCTTTGGGAAATGAGGGGAAGGCATATCACCTCAGGGCTGTTTCTGCCTAAATATGCCCCAATGCAGGGTCCACTCCAATGTGGCTTCCTTCCAGATAACCAGATGGGGGCGGGGCAGATTCTCCTCTGCCCACCTGGAGTGTGGCATCTCAGTGACCCATTCATTTTTTATCTCTAGCCTCCTCCAAATCTCTACAAACTCCATCCTCCAACCCAGGAAGGCATTTCCTCCTTCCTCCAGCCTCCCCATCCTGCGTGGCTGACTGTACAATATACGCCACGTCTTCTGAGATCTGGCTTCTCGGAATCCGCAAATCACTTTGCTTCTAACAAAGCCTGCCTCTCTTAAATGAAGGCCTGGGCTAACTCTGGTCTCCAAACATGCCTCAAGGTCCTGTTTTGGAAGTCAAAAGCTGAACAATGTCTTCTTTGTCTTAGGCCATACTCTGTCCTTCCCCCGAAGTAACGGAATCCTCTGCCTCAATGGGGGAGACTAACAGGGCAACAAGAATTAGAAGGAAGGGAAAGTAAATTGAATACTAGTTCAAAGTATTATCCCCACTGAACCAGCTGGTCATAATGCAAGTTCTCAGAGGTCCCAGAACACTCATCCAGGATTTTTAAAAAGTGCAACATACTGACATGTCATTTTTCTAGAAGACACCATTTATACATAATTTGGACCAAGGGCAAAAAGGGAACTATGGCTTCCATTTTCTTGAATTATTTATATAAGAATTATTGTCCTTGATCTCTATTCTACTGTTGAGTGGATCCATTCAACAGGAAGCCACCTTGTTCAGCAACATTTAGAACTCTCCACCTCCTGGGTTTCTTCTTCCCAGGGCCTTCTCGCCTTTGCCTCTCCTCCTCCGTATATGATGGGTGTGTTCACCCATCATATCCCTAAAAGCTCAGGCCCTTCCTTGCCTTATCCGTCATCCCAATTCCAGCTCACTCCCCTATCCAGCGTGAACCCTACTTTCAGCTAATTCAACTGATGCTTTATCTCTTAGAACATCTTCTTCATTTGACTATTCAAACCAACTCTCACCACAAGGTCAGATTTTCCATTCCAAGGTGACAAGTACTACCAAGCAAAGTCACAAAACTGGGCTAAAGGGACCCATTAAAAATACTTACAAATTCCAAAGGAGCCTCACTATTTCTCTGTAATACTTTTTATCCATCTATTAACACATTATCCTATATTTTCCTGGCTGTTTGGGCTTTTTCTATATTCTCCAAGTCTCCCTCCCATCCCCAAATCTTCCAACCTCGGATAATGGCTCAGCCTCCAATTTTACTGAAAACTTTCAGGACACTCCACGTCTTTGAACTGCTTTTCACATAAAAATTTCACTGTCATCTTCACCTATCTTGAAGCGACAGTTTAAAATCACACATGTAAAGTACTGTGCCTACCCTTTAGTAGTCATTCAAACTTACAAATACCTTCCTCATCTGTTCTTTCTCCCTCTGAGTTACTGCTAATTTTTATCCTTTTGAGGGTTACAGTGGGTTGAATGGTAGCCCCCCAAAGTATGTCCATCTGGAGCTTGGGAATGTGACCTTATATGGAAAAAGGGTCTTTGCAGATGTAATTAAGGATTTTGAGATGAGATCATCTTGGATTAGGGTGGGACCTAAATCCAGTGACAAGTGTCCTTATAAGAGAAGGCCATGTAAAGACACACAGAGGATAATGTTGTGTGAAGATGAAGGCAGAAACTGTACTGATGGGTTTACAAGCCCAGGAAAAACAAGGGTTGCTGGAAAGAGGCAGGGAACAGAGTCTTCCTGAGCTGACACCTGAACCTCAAGACTTCTGGCCTCCAGAACTGTGAGAGGAAATTTCCTGTTGTTTGAAGCCACGCAGTTCATAGTCATTTGTTACAGCACCCACAGGAAACTAATACAAGGGCTCCGTCTATACCTGACATGATCAGGTATCAGGTCGTGTCCCCCATCGACTCTTTGTTGATCCCCTTCCATCCATTACACCTCTCTCTCCAGCCTCACCAACATCACCCTCTTTAGTGGATCATTTCTGCATGTTCTAGCTCATCCAGGAGGCACCAAGAGCCCAGCTGAGTGTCCTGGTGGGGAGTACAAGCAAGACTCCTCCCACAGTGACAGTGCTGTACCTCAAATGCGTGGGCGCACTGTTGTGGCAGTGGAGGCTGGGATATTTCATCCCCTGGAGACAGAACCTCTGTCACAAGCCAGGGATGTGAGATCAGGGACGGCACTGGGGCTCCCCTTGAGCCCCCTAGACTGGGGACTCTCAACACTTTGCCACACTGGACTCTTCTCCATATGGCATAGTTGGGCTGAGGTACAATCAGAGAATGTTTGGAGCTGCAGTTTTCCAAATGCCAATCCTCCTTGTTATATACCCTTAGGTATAAACTAACCAGAACTTCCCAGGAGCTACTGGCACCCACAGAGGCATGTGGCTCTGCTCAGGACACGGTAGTCCTTATAGGTTCTTCCCAGCCATACCTCACCAGCCTTCAGTGAGCAATCCTTGGCCCCTTAGAGAACTACCTCCAAGTCTCAGCAGTCTGAAGTCAAGAATCTGTTGAAATAATAACCATAAGACACAGGGAATTATATGGTCAACCGCACTTCTATGAACAGAAGGGTGTGGTATGGCATATTATCTGTGCTTTGGCCCTAACCTGCTGACAGAATTAGAAGCTGGGATCATTGCATTTTCAACCAAGGAGGGGAAACATAAGGTGGAACCTAAAACATCATGTGCAACCAAACTCTGAATTCTATCCCATGACTCTGAGGATCCACCAATGCAGAGGACCTGATGTGTTATCCACAAGAGGAAAATTTACTCGAGATGCATCTCATTCCAGAAGTACCGAGAACACTTTTAAGACCTCCCAACTTGGAAGCTTAGAATCAAGATCTACAAGCATTTAATAAATCCACAGTTCAGTGCAGTGTTTCACGGCACAAAGCAAATTAAATGAGGTGCACTTTCAGCCTTCTAGAAGCTTGCTACTGAAAATGCACAGCATTGACACTGACGTACCAAAGTGACTGAACACGAACAAGTTGGATAAATACGCGAAGTGGTGATATTATACGCTGGCCAAGGGGAGAGTGCATCTTGTTAGTGGCGCGTGATCTCCCACATTGAAGGTGGTGCTTGTGGCAGTGGGGAGGCGGGCGGGGAAAGCGCTGAAATCATAGACAGCGCGTGGGGAAGGAAGGAAAAAAGTTCACTACCGCTTTCCAAAGACCATAATGGCTTTTCAAGCAACAGTGAAGCACAAGGTCCACCCCTTCCCCCTCTCTGCTGTTAGCAGTTGGCCAATATCTACAGAAGGTGTTTTTAATGCTCTCCATCCCTCGGATACATTAAACCTGGCATCCAGGTGAGGATTAGGCAGGCAAAGCCATTCATGAGGAATCACAGAGAGCTTTCCACAGGGAGCTGAGAAGACTCTTATGACAGTTTTTTTGTTTGTTTGTTTGTTTGTTTGTTTTTTTTGCGGTACGCGGGTCTCTCACTGTTGTGGCCTCTCCCGCTGTGGAGCACAGGCTCCGGACGCGCAGGCCCAGTGGCCATGGCTCACGGGCCCAGCCGCTCCGCGGCATGTGGGATCTTCCCGGACCGGGGCACGAACCCGTGTCCCCTGCATCGGCAGGCGGACTCTCAACCACTGTGCCACCAGGGAAGCCCAGAAGACTCTTAATGAGGGGCTGACAAACACTGCCTGTGTGCTGTTGTGTCTTTTGTTACAGAAATGACTCAAGTAGTCCCTCCCCGCAACCATGGAAAACATTTTATAAGGTTTATTGTCAATCACTCTGTGGAAGGATATACAGAGACTGTGGGTGGGTCCTAGTGTTAAATCATTACTCTGTAGGACCTTAAGTCTCGGCTAAGGAGATTCTCCAGATATGCCAAATGAACAAAATGAATGCATGGAAAGGAAGGCACCCTCACAGCTACAGCTGGGTTCCATGTGGCTGAGGGACTCAGCTAAATGCTACTGTGAGAGGTCCAGCCATGGGTAGGTGCACAGTAGGTGAGCCTGCCTCCTTCCGTTTCCCCAGGCTCCACAGACCTTCAGGCACAACACGAGTGGTCCATTCTGCCACTTTTCCCTCTTCTATAACTCACTGTTGTATTTTTCCAGTTTCTTCCAGATTTTGAAACATTCTGCATTTCTCCCTGGCCTTGTACATCATTGTGCACTATCGGTAACTTTCTGTTGTTTTTGGTGAAAATCTTATTGATGAAAACCTGATGACTGAGGGCAAAGAAGTAACTCTTGCCCCAACCACCTTAAATTTTTAACAAAAAGCTCAAGATTATGGATAAAAGATCTTTAAACACATACCATTCTCAGAAGACAATGGTGGTTCTGAAGACAGTATAGGACAGTCCCCGTACCTACATCACATGGGTCCATAGAGAGTGAATCTAGTGCCGTCAGAAACTACAGAAGCTCCATGTCCAAGGAGATGCCAGCCTAGCCTCACAGATGGTGAGGAAACCAGCTACATATTCCAGCACTCTGCCCCCAGGGCCTATCTAAATAAATACCTGCTGAGTATCTACACCATGAATGACAGTGTGCTACAAGCTACAGGGGGACAAAAAACCCCAACATTTTTGCACATATGAGGCCAATGGTCTGTTGAGAAGGCAGGACCCACATACACAGATTTCCAGGAGACCTGACTTCTAGTCTAAACTAAATGAGGAGCTGCATGTATGACCTTGGGCAACTCACAAAAATTCTCTGCTCCTTGGATTCCTCATATCAGGATTTAACTAACAACACAAGGCATCATTTCTTAGGAGGCAACTGAGAGAGGCACACAGGTTCAATGCAAGAGAATGAGACGAGGGGAAGCTGCCCAGGGCTGGGATTCCAGCTGGGCCTTGAGAAATGGATAGGGTTCCCGGGGAAAGGAAGGGCTGGGGAGTCCAGGAAAGGAGAGCAAAGGCCAGAACACGTATTCCATACTAATGAGATACTATGTTGACATCTGGAGAATCAAGTGTTAGTGTGATGGTGAATGAGGTGAGCCAGGAATGCCTCAGAAAATGGAGATGGGGGAAGGCGTTGAATGCCAGGCTAAAGGATTTGGCCTTTCCCCCGTTCACTGGGTTGTTAGGGGACAAGGCAAAAGAACCAGTATTTACATCAGCCAGCACATGAGTTTTGACATGGATCAACCACCTCCTCAACTCAAGCTAGAAAGCATAGGAGTGAAGCAACTGGAATCATTATTTGCAAACCACAGGAGAGCCTGAAGGACACAACGTATCACGAGAATATCGATCGGGCAAAGGCACACACAAAGTACAGCTACAGAACTGGCATTTTCAAGCAGGAGATGGTGATAAAAGGTACAGAATGACAGAGTGTGAGAGTTCATTAACAACTCAGCTCCTGTAACTGAAAATGATGAGGGGCTATTTGTATCTCTAGGAGGTCAGACAATAAAAAGGTGAACCCCTCCAAACTCTGAGAGCAAACAAGAGAAACCTTTAACAGAAATCAGTGATTTTCAAATATCCTTGCATGCATATGCCTAGCTACGGGAAGCATATCACACAATTTCTGGAATACAGTTCAAATTGAAATAAAAGTCAAATTTTACAAGTGACAACATTTGATATTGTTACTGCTTCCAAACAGATACTACAATGTGTGGAAATGAAGGAACTCGTTGGTGTTTATTTGCCTATTCAGTAGAATTTCAATTGGGCAGAATTTCACAGAAATACAAATTCAGTAACTTTTTCTGTGGATTAAAAGAAGAAAGGATTGGGAAAAGTGCCCTGGGCTTTGTTGCGGTAAAGGCAATCTGACTCATTTTTAATTTTCCATTAAAGCCCTACTTTTCCGTATAAAGCAGATGGAATCCTTATACAACTCCTTGAAAAGCTTACTATTTTTGGGTACCTCCAAGATGGAAGCTCTGAAGAAAATGAAAGTGTTTGAATTCATCAGATGAAATCCCACCAGCACATTCAAAAGGAGCAGGTACTTAGAAATCTTAAAAATACTAGGTAAGAGGTCTTTCTGTGACGGAATTCTGACCCCAGCCTCCCCCAGGCTTAGTTCCCTCTGGCTCTGGCCGATGGGTGGTTCTTTGCCACTTCAACAGCCAGCTCCCCCCACTGTGGCTGAGTCACTGTGCTTCTTCATTCCTCGTCTTTCAGAAGCTGCCTCCCTGATGGCTCCATCCTCAGGGCCATTCTCATATACAGGAAAGATGTCAGTGTTCAACCCTGGCCACCCCATACCTCCTGAGTCAGAACTAGGCCTGGGACTATGCATTCTCTAAGACCCTCAGAGGACAGTCATGCAACCACGGCCCCAAAGCTCTTTCCGTATCATGAGATAAGGCCTGGTTAGACATATCCTGTTTGTCTTTCTGCCAGAGTGGATGGTAGAAACAAGAGGGTGATCTTTACTGTGTGTGGACTGTGAGGTACTGGGCTGGGAGGCGGAGGGCACTGCCTCTAGCCTGCGGTTTATAATCTTGTTTGAGAGTTGGAACAAATTTAGTGTTAAGAGCATTGATTCTGGAGCCAGACTGACTGTCTGGGTTCAGACCCCAGCTGTGCTTACTAGTTGTGTGACCCTGACCAAATCACTTCACCTCTAGGCCTCAGTTTCCCCATCTATCAAATGGGAATAATAACGATAGTACCTCATGGATTACTGCTGGGTGTTCAGCTGGCAAATCAACCATGAATAAGACACAGCCCCTGCCTTGAAAGAGCTCCCAAGTCAGGGAAAAAGACCAGTGTCCTCCCACTGTCCGACCCAGCTGACTCCACTCTTCTTTAGAAGTCAGGCTGCGATGAGGGTGATGATGAGGCAGTAACCAAGTGCCATGGGAGCCCAGACACGGGACCAAAGGGGGGCTTCCCAGAAGGTAAGTCTTGAGTGGAGCCACAGAAGGAGTGGGGCTTCCCTGGGGGCAAAGGTGCCTTTGTATTCCCCCAAAACCTAACACAGAAGTAACTGCAATGCAAAGGCAAGGAGGCTTGAGAGTACGCAGGGAACGAAGAACCACAGCTTTGGAGCAAAAGCAGGTGCAAGTTTGGGAACCAGACACACCTGGCTTCACTAGTAATTAGCCGTGTGACAATGGGCAAGTTACTTTACCCTTCTGAGCCTCAATCTTCCCATTTGACCCTGCCTCATCGAGTTGTTATAACTAAGTAAATTACTGTATGTAAAGCACTTCAGGCCTCTGGGATTCAAAAACAAAGGTAGGTATGATTATTTTTCTGGTATATTTAGGGAGAGGTGAGTGGCTGTGGGGTGCTAAGTGCTTTTTTACACTATCACAGAGGGCAATACAGGTCAGAAATAAGTAGTCCTCAGGAGAGGTCTTCTGAATTCAAATCAGCAGTGGACTAAGACTTTCCCACACCTTATTTTTTTTCTCCCCCAAACACAGTTAATGGGTGCTCAGTACTCATTTGCTCAAACCAACGGGTGCTGCCTGAGGTCACGGGTGGACAGAGGCACAACAGGTGATGATCTCTGCACTCAAAGAAGACCCAGCAACAGGACTCCAGTCTGCTTCACAGCCTGAGCAAGACACGACGCAGGTCATTCTGGAAGCAGGCTGAGACGAGAGGGAAAACGCTCTCATCCAAACGAGAGCTCTCCAACTCAGGGCCTTACAAACGTTGTTAAACTTTCATGAGTCAGTAAGCATTATCTTTTCTTCCCACGTTTTTATTAGATCATAAATCCAGTTCAATTTATATCCTTCCAGGATTACTGTGTTCTAATCAAGTCCAGAGCGCCACTTACTCCGAAGCTGTCTGAACTACACGTCACCCACGTCCATTTGGATAATACTGTTCAGGCTTCTCATGTGTTTTAGTAGCCAAAAATTAGATTTGCTCAACTAGAAACACGGAAAAAAATTACTTTCCTCTAAATAACCCAAATCACCTTTTTTTCATAGGAACCAAGTGCATGAAACTCGTAACTCACGGGGTTTTTTCCTATTCTGCGGTTTATTCTACCTTCAGAAAGTCACGATGACATTCTGAAGTCAAACTCAAGGGATGCACATTGAAAACAGGTTAAAATTCTGGTTATCTGACTAAAACAAAGATATCCTTTTATAGGGCTAACTTCAAAGTACTTTTATGTTTTCTATTGAAGAATAAAAAAGGTTCTGCATTTCTTAGGAAGACTTGCTAAAAATGCTATTTTCCATCATACTATTTCAACTAATTTCCTATTAGTTGAATTCCAAGAATTAGTTGGAATTAGTTGAATTTCCTAATTCCAAGAATCAATAATTCTTGATTCAGAACTGACAATCACCCACATCTCTTTCTAAAATATTCAAAATGTCCTTTTCTGCACAGAATACATTTTTTTTTTTTTTTTTTTTTTTTTGCCGTACACGGGCCTCTCACCACTGTGGCCTCTCCCGTTGCGGAGCACAGGCTCCGGACGCACAGGCTCAGCGGCCATGGCTCACGGGCCCAGCCACTCCACGGCATGCGGGATCCTCCCGGACCAGGGCACGAACCCGCGTCCCCTGCATCGGCAGGCGGACTCTCAACCACTGCGCCACCAGGGAAGCCCCAGAATACATTTTTATCCTCCCCTCCCTAAGGGATATATGTGTCAGATGTACACGTTACGTGTATATGCATGTATCTACATATATACACACATGAACCACAGCAGCAAACACACAGCTTTTCTATGTGTGGGGTACTATTCTGAGCACTTTACATGTATTAATTATGGACTCCGCACAGCAAACCTTTGAGGTAGGAACTATTAACTCCATTATAAAGGTGAAGAAAGGGAGGCACAGAGAGCTTAGGTAACTGGGTCCAGCTCACACAGCTGGAAGGGGTCAGACCAGGACCACACCCTGAGTCCATGCTCCTGACCACAGCCCTCACCTGGGCTGAAAGGGTTGAAACCTGGCTTTAAGTGGTGACTGCCACCTTGGCACTTAGCCACTCGGGGCCTCATTTTTCCTCATAAGTAAAATGGACGTGCTGGACTACACGATCTCTAAGTCCCTTACTATTCAACTGCCTACAAGATACTTTGACTGGGAAGTCCAAAGTGTCCGTGATAAAGTCATCATTTAAACACCCACTCCCTGCTGCTTTTACTGCATTGCTTGTCTGCATGTCTTTCTCCACCTACTTCCCAAGGACCCCCCTCTGCCTCTCCCCTCTCTTATTCTGTCTCTTTGGCTCCATCCCCACTTCCGTGCAGCACCTCATCTATGGCTCATCTGAGTTTCCACAACTACCTTCCCTGTATC
Source organism: Delphinapterus leucas (assembly GCF_059928025.1). Taxonomy (NCBI): domain Eukaryota; kingdom Metazoa; phylum Chordata; class Mammalia; order Artiodactyla; family Monodontidae; genus Delphinapterus; species Delphinapterus leucas. The sequence continues at coordinate 49,204,857 of NC_143140.1, forward strand.
TGTCTTGACCACCTCTGGCCAACAGCCCACAGTGTGGCCAGACGGATCTTTATAAAACAAATCAGACCAAAGTGGCACCTCTACTTACAACTCTTAAATGGCATTCCTGACATTTAAGTACTTTTCGACCAGCCCCATCTTCTCCCTCTGTCCATCTCTCTACCACCCTCACCCACCCTGAACGACTTGCAGTTTCCTAAAAAGTCTGTGCACCTGCTTTCTGGGCTGCTCCTTCTGGGGCAATGGCCTTCCCACAACACTCAACTGGCCAATTCCTCCTCTGGCCTTCTCTGCCTCGCCACCCCATTTTCCCACCTCTCTGTGGAGTTCATGCTCTCTTGCGGACCCCTAGAATCACGGCAGTTATCACAGAGACTTCCTCGTGCAGTTCCTTGGGCCAGGATTATAACTCTTTGTCTCTGAAGCACCTAGTTCAATGTCTGGCAAGTGGTAGATACAATGAATGAATGTTGCTGGATGAGTAAATATGTAGTATGATTCACAAATTCTTACAGACCTATCTGTGGGACACACAAGGACCCAGCTGAAAATAAAGAATCACACAGAGTAAAAGTATTTCCAGTATCAACATGCTTTGCTTTCCCATTTTTTAATTTATTTTTTTTATTTCCTAGGTGAGCAATAAATGAGCGTCTAAAATGGAAAGCACGGTGGTAGAAATGGACATTTTATTTTTTATTTAAACATAAAGTTATATTTCCCAACAACCAAAAGTATCAATTGCCAAAGCATTTAGGCCACCCCCCTTTACGGCATGTAACACATTTTAATCAACATCATCATTATATCCATATGTAGTATTTTGCATATTGCCTCATGGCTAAGAGCGAGGGCTTTGAAACCAAACTAACTGGGCCTGAATCCTGACTCTACCACTTACTAGCCATGTATGATCTTGAGTTAGTTATTTAACCTCCCTTGCTTCAAATGCTCATCTGTAAAATGGGAATTATAAGTGAAACTACTTCATATCATTATTGTTTTTTCACTGAAGTATAGTTGATTTACAATTTATATTAGTTTCAGGTGTTCATACCATTATTGCTAAGATTAGAGCTTAAACAGTGCTTGACACATAGTAAATGCTCAATAAAAGTAGTTATTATGTATTATTTTTATCTCCTCTAGCAGACTAAGCTGAACAGAAAGAACACAGCAGAAGTATTCATTTTCATAATCCTATCTCCCAGTGCCTTGCACACAATAACATACTGGCCAATGTTTGCAGAACAGATGAATATAATAAACTGTTTATAGCAAAAACATGTGCATAACTAAGTATGATGACTAGTACAGACAGAATTGCTCCTGGGGAGGCCTGTGGAGAACACGGATTATCCAGAACACTAGCAGTTCACCCCACTCCTGGAGGTCTGGGAGCTCACTTAACTCCACGGAAGATGCAGGGCTCACAGTCATCAACTCAGGGTATCTGTGGGATGGAGGGGACCCAGGTGGGACTGAAGAGCTGGGCAGATGAGGCTCCCTTCCCATGAACATGGCCTGGGGCAAGAAATTTCTCCTCTCCAGTCTGTTTAATTTCCTCTTCCAATTAGAGAAGGTATGACTGTAATTTCTAAAGACCCGCTTAGCCACTTGGGGAGTCTATAAAATCAGCAGATAAAAATCTTGGCCAACAAAGGTGCTACTGGAGAGCCACATCAAAGTCAGCACAGGAGCCATCAGATCACTGTATTACAGGAAATTACTGGGTGGGAACTGGCCACTAGAACCGACAAAAAGCAAGGTTTTGGGAAACAGGTTTAAAATGAGAAGGTCAGAACTTATAAAATCAAAGGTACAAGACAATGATGGGTACAGGCTCTAGGTTTCCATTTAATTCTCATCAGCCTACAAACTCCTTGAGGGCAACGACTGTGCCTTGTTGAGAGGCAGTATATGGCAAAGCTGCTGGCCCAAAATACATTTCTTCTTGAACTTTTTTCTGGTCACATGGCTTAACTATATTTCCCAGGCTCCCTTGCAGTTAAATGTGGCCATATAACTAGCCCTCAAGTAAAGTATGTAAGTAGAAGTGATGGGTGTCATTTCCAGGCCTAGGCATTTAAAAAGTCGGTACATCCCCTCTATTCCCTCTTTTGTCCTTCTGCCAGCTGAAAGCAGGTTACAATGGAGTGCTATGGGATGGGAGAACTTGGGGTCCAGAATCACTGCATGGAAGAAAGCCACCCACTGATCAGAAATACCCATTTTGAATTATTACATGAGGAATAATAAACGTCTATTGCTTTTGAGGCATTATATTTTTGCAGGCCTATTTGTTACAGCTGCTAACAGTAGCCTAATTAATCCAGGTGCTTAGCACATACCAAAGACCTAGCTCACACTTGTTGAAACAAGATAAATAAGACCAGGTTCCTTCTTCTAATGTGTTGCTCAAACTAATGCTGGAAATAGACATGTGCCAGCTGCTGAGGTATGAAAACAAAATTGGACGCATGGTGATTTGTTTGAAGGTGAAAAGATGGAGAAAGCATCCCAGAGTAGAAGACTTTTCAGCTGGGCTCTAGGTTTAACGGGACCCAAGCAAATCAGGTGGGGTTGGAGATTCCAGACCCAGGAGAAAGCATAGAATAAAACTGCAGAAAGCAGAGTATGCGTTTGTTCACATTCAACCTCATCATTCTCTTGAACTCGGTCAACAGAGTGCAAGTTTATTGTGCACCGACTTTCTTTCCTGGGTCTGGCATCAAACAAACAAACCATTGTGTTGTTTTTTTTTTTTTTTTTTACAGTACGCTCATTAAGCCTTTTGCTTTTTTTTAATATAAAAAGTTCCAAGATGGATGTCCTTAGAAAGTGCAGAAGTAAATGTTTAATGAACCATAACAACTCTTTTCTAATAAAATTCTTGAAGAACATGAGACAGTTCTATTACTTATAATAGTCAAAGAGCCATGCTCTTAGGAATCAGTGGGTTCAACCTAAGTTTTGACATTATTGATTAAGGATGTAATAGTCACTGGCTTACAAAATGGAACATTAAGCCCCCAGATTTACATTTATATTTCCTCTTTAAGAGGAACATCAGTAGATGGTTTAAGAGATCAGTCAAAAGATTCTCTACATCCTTCGATCATAGCTAAGTGCCTCCAAAACCTGAGATAGTTACCAAAACCACTTCCTCCAAAAATCTGTGAGTCCCTTCATCTGAAAGCACAGTACCCATGGGGCAGGGACTCGGGAGAAAGAGCACAAAGGGTGGAAAGTATTACAGTCAACTTGGTGGTGAGAGGAAGGATGTGGGCGTCTGAAGGCTACCCTGAAGCACGGAAGAGACACAGTCTCCAGTGGTCTTCCAAATACCAATTTAGTGCTGTGTTAGCAATGTCCCCAGGAGCTTGTTTAAGTATAAGGGTAAAACAATTACTAGGCAGACAAGACTTCATTTCAAAAGACTTCAGTACTCCTTAGACTTGAGAGAAGAAGCAAGTTAAGCTGCCTCACTCCTAGCAAACATCAATTTAACTCTCTTTCAGAAACAAAAGTCTTCTTCCCCCATACCAATTTATCCTACCCCCTACGATGAGAGGGGGTTGAAACTGGGTGGGGGAGGGTGCTACCTTGAAAGTAAAGCAACTCTTCAGACAGCTGAAATCATTTCCCCCTTAAATCTAAGAAATACTGCAGCTGCCAGTCAACACTACCGGTCCATGAATACAGCAAAATGCCAGCACCTGCCACGCTGCATCTGGGGCCTTTTATTTTTTGGTAAATGTGGCAGGAAAGACTCTCAGAAGATCAACTGCTTTATCTGAGAAAAAGGGAAGCCCCAGGGAAGAGAAACAAGAAGCATCGCGCCCATCCTTGGGTACTTTGTGCATCTCCTCTCTGTGCACTGAAAGGGCTCTTTGTGTCACACACACACACACACACACACACACACACACACAGCCGGCGAGTCTGTGTGATTTATTGGGGGGAGGAGGGGCAAGAAGGGTGATTTTATTATCCCTCTTCTCACTCAGTCCCAGCAAATCTCTGCCTGGGCCCAAGCTCGGTGGCCTCTTTCTGGCTCAGTCCCCTCCGCCTGTGGGCGCAGATAAGAGAGGGGAGGCGACCAAACAAAAACAGTCATCGATCTAAGGAAGTCGAGAGGAAATCCAGCGAGCAGGGAAGGGAGGAGAAAGGAGCCTAAGGGAGCAGGAGGAATGTGGGGGTCAGAGGAAGAGGAGCTACGGCTCCAGCACAGGGGACTGGGGACGGGTGGGTGGTGGCACAGGAAGAGTGGAGGGGAGGATGGGGGAAGTGCAAGGGACGTGCCAGAAATAGGCAGGAGGATGCGATGGGGAAGGCGACGGCCGCAAGAGGAGGAGGCCGAGAGGTGGAGGAGTGGGGCAGGGGTGGAGTGGGGTGGGGAAGGAAGCAGCACTGGGCTTCAATTATTAAGTGATTACATCATCCCTGACATTAAAACAACACACACAGCCCGGGTCCCCGCGGGGGGCCCCGAAAAGAGGGCGGGGGCGGAGTCTGGGCCAGCCTAGCTCCAAAGCCAATTCCTATTCACAGCCGGCGCCCGCGAGGAAATGCGCCCCCCATGCCTGAGCTACCTCGGGGCCGCACCCCGCAGAGGTGTCCTCCGGCGCGACCACAGGAAGACTCCGAGCGGGACCAACTCCCCGGCAGCCCAGCGGGGCGCCCGGGAGACGGCGGTGGCCCAGAGACTGCAGCGCTGGGCCCCGCGGCGGGGGCGGCGCTGCGCGGGGGCGCCGGCGGCCGGCGTCTCCGCAGCATCCCCGCAGCCCCGCGGCGCATCCCCGGCCGCTTACCTGCGCTGCGCTCAGGCTCCGGAGCCCATTCACATGGTCCTCTCCCCGCCCTCCTCCGGCGCGGCCGAAGCGGCTCCGGTGGTTCCTCGGCGGGCCCTGGAGCCGGTGGGCCTTCTGAGAGTGCCCAGGGGGCGGCGCCGGGTGTCCCCGGCCCGGCGGCCGGATCCCTCCTAGGCGCGGGCGGCGGCTTTGTGTGAGCCTGGGAAGCCCTCGGTGCTCGGCTTGAAGCGCCGCGCGCCCGGACGGCGGTGGACGCGCGGCTCCGAGTGCAGCCTCTCCTCTGCTCCCGCGGCCGGTCGGCGGTCGGGTCTCGACGGCCTTCGGCTCGCGGCGACCCCTCCTCCTCTCCCGCGGCAGCCCCCTCCCCGCCGGCTCCGCTCCTGACAGATGGCGCAACTGCAACTACGCGCAGCCGCTGCCGCGGCTGCTCGCAGCTACTCGCATTGATGCTCCAGCCCCTCCAGCCCCAGCGGGGAGCGAGGAGGGGGCGGGCCGCACCGCGAGAGTGGCAGGCTTCGCTGCCCTATCAACGGGCCCCTCGGGCGTTTGGGGGCGGGGGCGGGGCGGCGATGGGTGGGGCCACCGAGTGGGTGGAGCGCTTCTGTAACGTCGGGCATCCTGGCTTGCTTGCGGTGTAAGGTGTGAGGGGAATGCGAGATTGCAGGAGTTGTGTGTATGTGTTTTTAAGGTTTATGTGGACTTGGGATAGTGGGTTAGGGTGAGGAAAGAAGAGGGTGTGAGCTGCAGTTTCTGCTTTGCGGAAGATTGCAGCCGCCACTGCAGAAAGGCATCTGCCATTCCCTCAAAACCATGGGAACCTGCCTCGAGAAAGGGCTATCTTGCCTTTCTAGTGTTTTTTCATTTGAAGGTGGGAGAATAAACTGGAAAAGTGCTAGGGTGATGAAATTGTTTTCTCTGGTCAAACCGAAGAGTGCGGAGTATATTACATATATATATATATATATATCCAAGCAAAAGTCTGCAGGAAGTATTACGGAAATGGGGGTAGGGGGTGGAGAGGGCAGGCGGCGACTGAGAAATCTGCAATCACAGAGTAGAGGTTTATTTGCATAGTTTTTTCCAAAATCATGTTTAATTGTAGCCGTTGGTTGTCTTTGGTTTCTCATGACATTCAGCCTTCCCATGTTGTTTTCCCTTCTCTAAATCTGAGCTTTTGCTCAGATTTTCCTTGATGGAAATAATAGCTGGTTTAGTATACAGTTGAGAGCGCATCAGTCTTTATTTCCTATTCAGCTTTTCTATGGCAGGATGTAACTTCGTTAAAAAAAAAAAAAAAAAAAACTTCAGCTTCCTGATTTTCTTTATAGGTAATTCCTGTTTACTGAAAGTTCCACTTTAAGGCATACTCGGATTCATTCTCCTTGATGATTTTGGCAAGAACCCTACCTTGCTCCCTCAGCAAAATCTAATGTTCTGAGAAATATAAGTGGATTGGCTTCTGCTTCTATGCTCAAAATCTATATTACCTTTCCTGCCCACTGATTTTTTAACTGTAGTTTTAAAATAGCAGTCGCTTTTGTTGCCTTTTTTCTTTTTGGTACACAGTACTTTTTTTTTTTTTAACTAAGAGAGATATTTATATAGAAACTTTCCCCTTGAGAAATCTGTGTAATATTAGTTTTTTGTTAATTAATCTTTTTGAAGTATAGTTGATTTACAATGTTGTGTTAGTTTCTGTTGTACAGCAAAGCGCACCAGTTATACATATACATATATCCACTTTTTTTTAGATTTTATTCCCATATAGGTTGTTACAGAGTATTGAGTAGAGTTCCCTGTGCTATGTACACAGTACATTTTAAAGTTGCTAACATTTATTAATCCCCGTTTTATGGCTGAGGAAACTGAGGACAAGAGAAATTAATAACTAAACTCAAGGTGATTGTCTAGGGTGGTTACTGGCAATTTTTTCTTCCTTAAATAAAATGTTAAATGAAATCTTGTTTAAATTATGTGTTGATGATTCATTCCATAGTCCCAAGAAATGGAACCACAACTAGGACTAGAAGATTTCCATATAAGAGAATGCCAACTTTATCTAGCCAAGAATTGTTTATCTCAAGAGAATGGGCTCCTCTTCGTCAGTACTAGCCTGCTGTGGCTGTCCTAGGTTCATTTGGATTGGGATGAAGAGGCAATTGTCTAGAGCAATGATTCTCAAACCTTAGCTTGTATCAGAATTACCAGAAGGGACTTGTTAAAATACAGATTGGTGGCCTCCACCCCCAGAGGGTCTGATTCAGTAGATTTGGAATGGAGCCCAAGAATGTGCACTTCTAACAGTTCCCAGGTGATGCTGATGCTCCTGGTCTGGGTACCAGACCTTGAGAACCACTGGTCTAGAACCAGGCTGTCCAGTGTGGTAACCACTAGCCACACATGGCTATTAAGTACTTGAAATGTACTTGAGTATTTGAAACATGGCTAGGGCAAATTTAAATGTGCTGTAAGGGCTTCCCTGGTGGCGCAGTGGTTGAGAGTCCGCCTGCCGATGCAGGGGACGTGGGTTGGTGCCCCGGTCTGGGAAGATCCCCCATGCCGCGGAGCGGCTGGGCCCGTGAGCCATGGCCGCTGAGCCTGCGCCTCCGGACCCTGTGCTCCGCAGCGGGAGAGGCCACAACAGTGAGAGGCCCGTGTACCGCAAAAAAAAAAAAAAAAAAAAATGTGCTGTAAAGGTAAAAGACATACTGGATTTCAAAGATTTAGCATTAAAAAAAGAAATGTAAAACATCTAATTGAGTTTTATATTAACTACATGTTAAGATGTTAATAGTCTAAATGTATTGTGCTAAATAAAATATTAAAGTTAATTTCACATATTTCTTTTAACTTTTTTAGGTATCTACTAGAGAATTTAAAACAGCATATGTGGCTCACATTATTTTTCTACTGGACAGCACTGGTGTAGGTTGTTTCTGATTCCAGCTCCACAGTGCACACTGTTGAGAGCACCTTGATGGGGCAAATCATTTACCTTTTCTGGTCCTTAGTGTTCTCATATGTAAAGTGGGGATATAGTAAAACTGATCTGACGCATTCTACGTGTTTGAAGACTAAATGGACATGGAAGCATACCTTCCTCCTTTTTAAAGATAAAGTGTCATGTACTCTCAGAAAAACCACTCTTAAAAACCACTCTTGAAACCACTTTATCTTAAAGACAAAGTGTCATGTACTCTCAGAAAAACCACGTGCAATTCCATGTGAGATTCAATTTGTCTTACATAAAATCTGGAGTAGGTGGTGTGAGGCATCTCATTGTTTATGGTTTCTTCAAGAGGAGTCACTTTTTAGCATCTGTAACTCTAAAAGCTTCTTGATCTAACTAGTGGACAAAAGGAAGAGACAATGCAATTAAAATGACAGATTAACCTGCTCCCATCAAGACTTCATCCTGTTTTTGTAATTCTTTCCTTGCCTACCTTTTTATCTGTTGCCCTTCTTAAATGTGTATTTAAATGGATTTGGCCTCCTAGGAGGATTAGCTAATGGTCTGAACAAGTATATAGAGTACTGTGAAAGATTTGGATGCTATTCTCCATTTTGATCTACTGTGCTGGTGTCTACACAGACCTTGATTAAAGAACCGTGACACTGTCCCTAGCCTTCCAGAGATAAGTCATATTGTCCTCTACGCCCCCAGTTCTGTCTTCTTATGCAAAGCTTTTAATATACAAACTAGAATCTAGGCATTGTTCTAGAAATTCTCTTTGATTTGACTGGTACTGCTTCTTTTTCTATTTCTTTCACCTTAAATTTTCCTATTTCTATCTGGGCTTTATTTTGTCTCAGCTTAATTTCTTATTCTCTTGCTTTTAAAGTAACATTTTCCTCATTTTTAATTTTACTAGTTAAAATATTTTCTTGCTTTATAATTACATTTCAGTTTTAATCTTCTCTTAAATGTTAACAGCAACACATATAGCAAGGGTAAGAATCCTTAATATAGAGTGCTGACAAATCAACAAGAAAGTAAAGATGAACACTTTAATTAAAAACACATGAAAAGGAAATGCGTTTTCCCCCCCCCCCAAATGGCCAGTAAACATGAAAGAGATTTAACACTACCTGTAACCAAAGCAATGCAAAGATATAGTTTTCTCAACTACCTAGTTGGCCAAAGACATAAAAGAATGTGGGGAAATGGATACCTACACTGCTAGTGGGAGTGTTAATTGCTATATCATTTCCAGAGGACAACTTAGTAACATTTATGAAAAGCCCTTTAAAAAGTATATACCTTAAGTCCATTCTCTACATCTGCGTCTCTATTCCTGTCCTACCCCTAGGTTCTTCAGGACCATTTTTTGTTTTTGTTTTCAGATTCCATATATATGTGTTAGCATACGGTATTTGTTTTTCTCTTTCTGACATACTTCATTTAAGGACACGGGGTGGGGGAAGGGTAAGCTGGGATGAAGTGAGAGAGTGGCATGAACATATATACACTACCAAATGTAAAATAGATAGCTAGTGGGAAGCAGCTGCATAGCACTGGGAGATCAGCTTGGTGCTTTGTGACCACATAGAAGGGTGGGTTATAGAGGGTGGGAGAGAGATGCAAGAGGGAGGGGATATGGGGATATATGTATACGTATAGCTGATTCACTTTGTGATACAGCAGAAACTAACACACCATTGTAAAGCAATTATACTCCAATAAAGATGTTAAGAAAAAAAAAAAATATATATATATATATACCTTTGACCCAGCAATTCTACTTCTGGGAAAGAATGGAACAAGTTTGCAAAGATATACCTGTGATGCAAGTAACTGGAACACTGTTTATCATAGTGAAAAATTGAGAAAAGTCTGTTAATAAGGGATTTGGTGTGTAAACTATGCTATGTAATAGAACACTACACAGCCATAAAAATGATGATGATGCCATTTATTTATGTAGAAAGATTTTCGCAATAAAGTGTTAAGAGAAAAAACTGAACAACAAATTAGTATGCATGCATGTGTATATATATATATATATATGTATGCTTATACATGTATTTTCCATTATTTTAAAATGTATCTACATAGGTAAATTTTCATAGAAAGAAAAGTATGCAAACACATACTTAAAAATGTTAACAGTGATTTTCTCCAAGTTATCAGATTATAGGTTATCTTTGTTTTTTATCTTTTCTAATTTTCTGAACTTTTTGCATTGGGCACTTATTATTTGTCAACAGAAGAAACTAAAAATAAAACTTAAAAAACTTTTTTCTTTCTTTGCTACTATAGTTTTCCCTTTTCTCTTCCTCCTCTTCTCTGCTCTTCTTCCTTCCTTTTGAAGAATTCTTGCCACAGAGGTGGTATCTAGGAGAATCTTCCCGCCAGGGCTGGGAGGGTTGGAGGCTTTCTGCTCCCATCTGCCCACATCTACTGTTCTAGCTACTGGTGAGCCTCTTGGGACTTGTAAAAATGATTCTCCAAAAACTTAACTTTGAAAGCAGGAGACCCCTGGGAAACTGGTCCCAGGGCTAACCTCTCTGTACCCTGACACCTGGTTTACTGTGAAACTCTTGCTTCTGACATCTCATGCCATCAAGTTCTAATAGAAAGAACTACCTATTTTAAAATCCACAGGACTTCCCATGGTGCAGTGGTTAAGAATCCGCCTGTCAATGCAGAAGACACAGGTTCGATCCCTGGTCCAGGAAGACCCCATATGCCGTGGAGCAACTAAGCCCGTGCACCACAACTACTGAGCCTGCGCTCTAGAGCCCTCAAGCCACAACTACTGAGCCCACGTGCCACAACTACTGAAGCCCGCATGCCTAGAGCCCGTGCTCCTCAACAAGTGAAGCCACCGCAATGAGGAGCCCACGCACCGCAATGAAGAGTAGCCCCTGCTCGCTGCAACTAGAGAAAGCCTGTGCGCGGCAACAAAGACCCAACGCAGCCAAAAATAAATAAATTAAAAATAATAATAATAAAATAAAATCCATGGTGTCTAGATCATAGCCAATAGATTTAGGGTATATTGGGTCCACAGCATGCCAGGAGCCAGCAGGAGATGGTCCTGGGAAAATCTCATGTGGGAAGGGATGGACCCTCCGTACCACACCCAGCCTGAGATCAGGAGGGGGTAGGGGCAGGAGGTGTTAAACCTTCCTCTGGAAGAGGCCACACCCAACTTCTGAAGCTGGGATTCTGGCACTACTTTCACACTAGCTCTCTTGTAAAATTTTGTCCAAACTGGACAGTTGCTCCTCTTGGTGGGGCCTTTTGGTATGTGTCTCTCCAGCCCCCTTCCCTCTTAAAAAGGTGGAGACAAGGCTGAATAAACAGGCATTGTCATGAACAAGGTTTTAGAGCCCAGGTCCACGGACCTCTGATGGGTGCTCTCAGTGTGTCAGGGTCATTACTGGGTGAGCTGGGCCTGTTGGAAAGGATTGGATCTACAGAGGAAGAGAGGCCATATCCCAACCAGACCACAGGGAGGGTGGGAAGGGTAGTGGTAATTGAAGATGGTCTTTGATTCTTTGCCTGGCTCCCCAGAGAAGGCCTGGATTATCTTCTGGTGTGGTCCAAGTGTATGGGAATGGGACTTAGTAACCTTGAGGGTCTAGGTGGAAACATTTCTAATTTCATATAGTTACCTTCTAACAGATCTCCTACCGGAACGCTTGCAGGAGTCTAACAAGGGAGGCTCTCTTGTCATAAGATGGCCAATCACTTTCTTTTACATCCTAACCAGCTGTACCTCTCACTCTGGCCCTTTCTTGACTACTTACTCTTATCTATTTCCTGGCTCTACTCTATGCAGTGATGGTGTCTGAAGCTCCTCCTGTGTGGCTGAACCACAAGGAAGCGCCACCCTGGTGCAGATAATTGGATCAGAAGCCTTCAGACTCCCCTGTGCAGCCATAGGTTGGTTAGGCCTGATCTTCTTTGGGTGAGCTGAGCCTGACTTGCCATCCGTGAGAAGACACTCAAGAGCTGCATAGTGAGGCCCACAGGTACTGTGTGTGTGTGTGTGTGTGCACGTGCGCGTGTGTGTGTGCATGTTTGACAGGTGGAGCTTCAAGTGTGTCTTGATGATTCAGGTATTTTTTCTGGTCATAGCCTGTTGTCGTCCCAAAGAAAAGAAGATAATGTCTCAACTTTCTAATTTACTCTAGTGATCTACATCTGCATGAAACATGGATTTTATAACATTTATCTTGCGACTTTCAAGAATTCAAATATTCTTTCAGGTTGTCAAGGGAAAAAATGAACAGAAGGAAGAGAAAATTACCATATCGGTCAAGGTTCTTGGTCGCAGCATTAGAAAGTATGCCTAATTTAAGCAGAAAAGGAATTTATTAGAAGGATATTGGGTGGCTCATAGAATCAATTAGAAGACTTGAGAACTAGGCTCAGAAAACAAGCAGGAATCAGAAATCACCACCCAGGGGCACATCTGAGGACGGGTTCGGTTAGGAAGCTCTGTTGGGGTCATCACACTGCCGGAGACTTCTGCCTGGCGGGGAATTCTAAGCTGTCCCTTCATTCTCTTCTCAGTTGCTGAAGACTCAAGTTCCTGGGTGGCAACATCCAACAGGCTGGCCATACAGTAGCTGTCAGTGAGGGGTGGGGACAGGAGGCAGAGGAGACGGAGGGGTATCTGGCTTTCTTTAGCTTCTGTGGAAAATGGTGAGACCTTGCTTCCAATCAATTTAGATAAATAGGACTCTTCCCGAAGTAGGAGAGGAAGTGGAATGCTGGGCCACAATTTTAAAAACGACAAATGTCCCCTGCAATTGTACACCCATATCTCCACGAGCCTCAAGCTTCCATGATTGAGTGTCACTACGCATTTAACAGGAATTTCTTCCTTTCCAGTCAAAATGCTGTTCTTTGGCAAGAGGATGACAGGCTAGGTCACTCCAGTAAGGTACACAATACCTTCTAGAACAAAGTGTCTCATGTGAGCGGTCTTTTAACTTTCATTTATTCCACATTTCCCACGGAGAGTTGTTTCTGAGCATGAGGGGTTTATTACGGGTCTTATAGGGATGTGAAGCATCTGAGGAAATGGAAGATTGATTGAGTTTTTACTCCTGCTCCTACCCTGAGATCCAGCATAAGAGGCTCTGTCAGCCTTAGCCTCTTCCTTTTTATGATAATCCTTCATGTAGAAGATATTCTTGTAGTGGCTTCCCAGCTCACAATGACTGCCACTTTTGGGGGATGGCTCCCAAAACCCAGAGGTGGGCTTCTGGAGACTATGTCGACATGAAGTGACTCTGCAACACCCTAGCCTAGCCATAGCCAAATGATCAGGGGTAGACACTTATCCCATAATGAACTAAGTATTATTTACTGAGAACTTGAAAACTGGATCAGAGATATGCAGACTTGGGTGTTTTAGTCTATAACAAACAATCCCTGAACCTCTGTGGCGTTACATAACAAAGATTTACCTCTCTATCAGGTCACAGTCCAATTGGGTTTTTGTAGGGCAACTTTTCACCAAGTGATTCGGGGACCCCCCCTTCTCCCTTTAACCAGAATTTCATGGGATTCTATTCATATCCATGGGAAGCAAGGGAAGAGAGAGAATTGTTCGGCAGGTTTTAGAAGTCAGACCTAAAAGTAGCATGTGTTATTTCTGCTCACATGCTATAGGCCAGAAATAGTCACATGGTTACACCTCTATGCAAAGGAGATGGGAAACGTAGTCTAGTGGTGTTCCCAGGCAGAAGAGGAAATGGCTCAGTGAGCATCTAGCCAGTGTGCTGCATTGGTAGATGGTAAAACTGACAGCATTCTGGGAAGATGAGCTACAAAGTCCTGCTGCTGAGGCTCCTTCAGCATGTTGGCTTCTTCCCTTCCTCTCTACCTTGGTTAGTCAACTCCTTCTTGGACTCACTAAGATATCTCAGTATCTGTCTAATACATATCTTCTTATGTTCAAGCCAGACATGTTCACACATGTTCAAAATGGTGTATGCTTAAGGACAACGTTTTCAGCATTTTTATAATGATGAAAGATTGCAAACATCTTAAGTGTCTGTCAATAGGTGATTAAGATGAATAAATTAAAGTACTTGCATATATCCCACTACGGGGCACATACCCTGAGAAAACCATGATTCAAAAAGAGTCACGTACCACAATGTTCACTGCAGCACTACTTACAATAGCCAGGAGATGGAAGCAACCTAAGTGTCCATCGACAGACGAATGGATAAAGAAGATGTGGCACATGTATACAATGGAATATTACTCAGCCATAAAAAGAAACGAAATTGAGTTGTTTGTAGTGAGGTGGTTGGACCTAGAGACTGTCATACAGAGTGAAGTAAGTCAGAAAGAGAAAAACAAATACCATATGCTAACACATATATATGGAATCTAAAAAAAAAGGTTCTGGAGAACCCAGGGGCAGGACAGGAATAAGGATGCAGACGTAGAGAATGGACTTGAGGATACGGGGAGGGGGAAGGGTAAGCTGGGATGAAGTGAGAGTGTGGCATGGACTTACATATACTACCAGATGTAAAATAGATAGCTAGTGGGAAGCAGCTGCATAGCACAGGGAGATCAGCTCGGTGCTTTGTGACCACCTAGAGGGGTGGGATAGGGAGGGTGGGAGGGAGGTGCAAGAGGGAGGAGATATGGGGATATATGTATACGTATAGCTGATTCACTTTGTGATACAGCAGAAACTAACACACCATTGTAAAGCAATTATACTCCAATAAAGTTGTTAAAAAAAAATAAAGTCCTTCAATTGATTGTGCCTTAAAGTAGACTCAATTCTTTTGGACCTGGTACAAAGTGTTTATTTCCACCTCATCATCCACTTTAGCATCCCTGACCCAGAATCTGCCGTCACTAATCTGGAGAAAATAGGAAGTGGGAGAAGAATAAGGTGGACTGAGGAATTTTCAACATATATTCATGCAGAATAAAACTTGAACTTTTCTGAGGAATAAAAATTGCACAGGGACTCTTCAGGGAAGAAGTTTTTCCCTTCACACACTATCAACAGATATGGATGCTAACTCAAAATTGGCGCCATCTGACATGTGCAAAACCATTGCCCTCCTAGTGTCTGGCTTGATGAAGACTGCTACGTTATAAAACTACCAAAACAAAATGTTGGCCAAGTTAGTAAAGCAACCCCCAAAATGAAATTTAGAGGAGGATAGCTGATATTACTTCCAAATTTTAAAATCACCTTAAATTTTTGTATTTTGTGTCTATATGAAAACACCTGGGTCTCTCAGAACCAATAATAAGAGCAGAAATAGTTATGTGGGGTGTGTAAATTTGGCAAGTGTGTGTATGGAAACCCAGATCCCTGTTAGATTTTAGATGTTTAATTTTTCTAGCTTGCAAATCAAGGTCAACTGCCCTGAACTTTGGAGTTTCCAACCCAGTCTAAAGGAGCAATGCTTCTTCATATGATCCATGGAATCAAAAGTCCCATGAAAATAAAGCAGCCAGAGAAGATTTCAAATAACAAATTATTAACGGTGTTATAGAAATTATACTCATTGTAAACCAAGAGAATCGAGTTTACTAGGAATGGTTTATTGAGAAATCAGAAAATATACTGGGGTAAAACTGAAATTTATTCCATCCTGCATTTAATTTATCATTTATTTTAATTCAATTTAATTTATCATTTATTTTATTTAATTGCCTTTGAATAAGAGGTATACATTCACCAAACACTCTTTCTCAAACACTCTCTCAATAGAAAGAGAAACATTCTATTTCCACTCAAATATGGAATTAGACAAGGATATTCCTTTCACCACTCACACCTAACACTGTTCTGAAAATTCTGGCAAATGCAATAAAACAAGAGGAAGAAGCCGTATGTATAAGTAATGAAAAGGAGACAAAATTCTTATTATTTCCTGTTAATGTGATTGCCTACCTGGAAAGATCAAGAGAATCAATTGAAAAACTATTAAAACTAGTAAATGAATTCAGTAACAAAGTCAGTTGTCTAAGATCATGAGGTTAGGCTCTAAAAACGGTGAGTGAGGTCAAAGTTGTGCATAGCAAAAATCACCCTTGAAAATTCTCCAAATTGCCCCTAAAATACTGTACACGTGGCAGTTGTGTATACAACTCTATACACTGTTTCTGTATAGTTGTGTATTATATACAGTAATTTGTAGCACATTAGAGTATATATGTAAAGCAATATAACAGTACTAATTTTTTCATGGCAAAAACTTGTGTTTGAATATGGCACTATATATGTAAATGATCTATCTTTACCATAGACAAAAAAATCAATATTTCTTATATTCCTAATTAGAAATTATAATTTTTATGTTTCCTTTACAATAGCAACCAAAAATGATTAGGGATTATGTCTTGGTTTGGGTTCCCTTGGTTTGAAGCTGACCTTGAGACAAGGGTGAATGTTAGAGTTGTTTATTGAAGAGTGATCCCAGGAACCCAAGCTGGGAATGAGGATGGGAGACAAGGATGGGAAGGATGTCAGCAAAGGGTACATCACGGAAAATCAAGCCAGATTTTCCTGGGGGAAAAGAGAGCATCAACCTGCTGGGCCCCTCGGGGAGACAATGTGAGCTCACGACGGAGTTATTACAACAGAAGGCAGAGGAGTTTACTCATCAATTCTCCTTCATCATTAGTGAAAGGCTATTTCTAGGGAAATAAACTCCAGATTTCCAGCTGGCCCTGCCAATAGTCCTAGCGGGCTCCTATGGCCAGAAAAGGGCCCTCCTCATAGAGGCACAGGGCTGCCCAGGAAGCAGCCCCTGGAAAGTAGATGGGAATGCCAAAGGTATTTGGTGGGAATGGCACTGGCAGTGTCTACCACATGTTAACCTGAAAAGGAGCGGGACCTATGTATAAAAACTGCACATTTCTTTTTTTTTTTTTTCTTTTTTAAACATCTTTACTGGAGTATAATTGCTTTACAATGGTGTGTTAGTTTCTGTTTTATAACAAAGTGAATCAGCTATACATATACATATATCCCCATATCTCCTCCCTCTTGCACCTCCCTCCCACCCTCCCTATCCCACCCCTCTAGGTGGTCACAAAGCACCGAGCTGATCTCCCTGTGCTATGCGGCTGCTTCCCACTAGCTATCTATTTTACATTTGGTAGTGTATATATGTAAAACTGCACATTTCTACTGAGAATCATAAATAAAAAAGTTTAAATGGAGAGATGGAGCATGTTCCTAGGAGGAAAGACTTAATAATGTTAAGATTTTAATTTCCCTAAAATCAAACTCTAAATCAAGTACAATTCCAATTAAAATTCTACTGGGGCTTTTTTTTTTTTTCTTTTAAGTTTACCTGGAAGGGAAAAAATGAGTGAGAATAGGTTAAAATTTTTGAAAACTTCCATGCAGTCAATATTGCCCTTAAAAATCCTTTAAATACTGAGAGGATACTGGCCTTACCAGATAATAAAGTAGAGTGGTTACTGGTGCAAGGACAGACAGACAGACAAAGGGAATATCCTACAGATTGCAGGAACGCACCCAAATATTTATAAGTATGTAATTATATATTATATGTGGCACTTAAAATCAGCCATAAACAAAAGGAATAGTGAATAAATATTATTGGTACAAGTTAAATCTTGCATCATGTCACACAGCAGAACAAATTCTACATGGATTTATGATTAAAATGTAAGTTAAAATACTAAAGTACCAGATAGAAGAAGATGAAGGTGCATCATTTGGGGTAAGTCCATAACAGAATGGGTAAGTCCAGCCTAAGCTTGAGAACTGAGATAGAATCTTAGAGGAAAGAAATGATACATTTGAGTACATTAAAGTGAAAAACATATATGGACAAAAAGCACCACAAACAAAACAGAGCAAAAGACAAAAGAGAAAGCATTAACATGCTTAAAAGATTAAAAATGCTTGAAGTTCTTGAAAATCAACAAGAAAATATTAAGATATGAATAAAAATTAAATTGGGTAAAGTACCCATTCATCCATTATTCAAGAAATATTTCTTGAGAGCCTGTTCATTGGGAAGAAGGGTGCTATGAAGAGAACAGAGGATACAGAGTGAGACTATTTGGGTAGAGTGATCAGGAAGGGTCTCCCTGGGAAGTGGCATATAAACAAGACCTTTAGGATGAAAAGGAGCCTTCTAGCTGAAGAGGGGTGGGAGGAAATGGGAAGAGCCTTCCAGTAGGAGGAACAGCATTTGCAAAGGCCCTAGAGTGGTAAAATGTTTAGTGACACAAGGAGTGGAAAGGAGGGCAGTGTGGTAAGGGAGGGGGCAGGGAAAGCGGTGACGAGTGAAATGGAAGAAGTAGATGAGGATCAAGTCATGCAGAGCCTTCTAGAACATGCTAACTAGTTGGGAATTTATTTGAAAAAGTATGGGACTCCAAAGAAGGGCTTTGAGCAGGAAAATAACATGGTTAAATTTTCCACTTACAAAACATGTCCTGTGACTGCTTTATGGACAACAGATTGCAGGGATGCAAGAGAATAAAGGAACAGGGCGACAAGATGGGAAGCGACTATGGTGGTGTGTAGGTTGGGCTATGTGATGCTGACCCGGATTGAGGTTGATAGAGGAGAGGGAGGGAGCTAGAAGGGTTAGGATATATTTTGGAAAAAGAAACAATAGGACTTGCTTATGAGTGGGAAGGGAAGGCCCAATGGGGAAGGAGAAAGCAACCAAGAATGACCCTCAGGTTTCTAACCTAAGTAGCTCCGAAAACGGTAGTCATGTTTAAGTCAGGGGAGACTGAGGAAATAGCGGGGGTGGGGGTGGATCAGTGTTTCCTTTAGAGCATGTTAAATTTGAGAGTACTGTGATACATCCAAGAAGAGATGCTCTATCAGTTAAATGTCTGAGTCTGAAGCTCAGGAGAGAAGTTTTGATTAGAGATATAAACGTGGTAATTAGTATATGTGCTCATTAAATGGGAAATGAATGAGTTCACATAGAGAGAGGGCCCAGGACCAGGCCACAAGGGGTCAGGTAGAGGACAAGACTGAGAAGGAACAGCTAGAGAGACCAGAAGATGTGGTATCTCAGAAGAGGCAAGAGAGGAGAGTGCTTTAAAGAGGAAGTGGTAAATGGTATCAAATTCTCCCTGAAGGTCTAGAAAAATGAGATCAGAAAAATGATCCCAGAATTTGGTGAAGTGAAGGTCACTGGTGATGGGTGGGGATACAGTGTGCCTACACCACTTTAAGAAATTGGGTCCTGCAAGAGTGCAGGAATTGGCAAGTCTCAAGGACAAAACATAAATGTTCATAAACAAATGAAAAAGCATTTCACTTCAGTGGTAATCCATGAAGAGAAATTAAAATAGAAAAGGCAAATCTTTTTTAAACCATTGAATTGGCAAAATACTGAATATTTTTCAAAGTAGTGGTCGTACGAGGGGGCCAGCCGTTTCATTCGTAAGAGTACATCTGAAGGAAATAATCAGGGTGTGTGCAAAAATTTGACTATTAAGTAGTTTATCTTTGTCACAGTATTAAGTTGTGTTAAGTAGTGAAATATTGGAAATAACTGAAATGTTCAACAATAATAGACTGGCTGAATTACAGCATATCGTTACAATTGAATTCTTTGCAGCCACTAAAAATTATGCTGTAGAAGATTATGAAATAACATGTAAGAGATGATAGGATATGTTACAAAACATTACATGACAATGGTGCACATTTATTTGGTGCTTTATACCCACCAGCACTACTATTAGTGCTTTACATAAAATAACATTTAATCATCACTTAAAAAAAAATATGAAGTAGGTATTATTATTACTCCTACTTTATAGGTAAGGAAACCAAAGCTGAGGTTGGTTAAAGAAACTTGCCCAAGGATGTGCAGCTGTTAATGTGGTGGAAACAGCAGTCTGCTGCTGTCTTACCAACATTCTCTTTTTACTAATAGCAACGCTATATATATTCATTCAGATAATGTATCCATACTAAAATGTTAGATCTTGTGGTGGGACCACGGGTGATTTTCTTTACTGTTTGTTTTTTTCTTGTCTATATTTTTAAGATTTGCTACCAAAAGCATTGTCTTAGTAATAAACTAATTTCAGAGAATAAATGAGTGTTGTTCCATATTCAGAGGATACGGTTTTAATATCATGAATTGTGATATGCCTTAATAGACCTGTGGCCTAACCTGTCAGAAAAAATTAATCATAATTACAAAACCAAAGTCATCTTTTTGGTCAGGAACTCCTCTCTTCTCACCAATGTAGCTAGTGATCCCTTTAGTTGACATTTCATTCATTCCGTTATCTAAAGTGAATCCTGCAGTTTATTTTATCTGTGTACCAGAAAAGACCATCAATGACAGACATTCTATATTTGAATGCTTCTCTGAGATTTCTTTATAGGACACAGGTGGGCTTTGATTACTTCTGCTTTCAAAGTTCTTCCAATTCAAAATTGTTATAGGCACACTTTATGGTGTGGAACTTCAGTGCTTCATTTAGCTGTTTATGTATGTATCAGAATATATTCAAATATTTCCTTAGGAGAGTCTTGAACCTCCTGTGGGCAGTTTCATTCCATCTCTGAAGATGGTGATGGGTGGGATGGAGTAGCTATTACATAGTTTTTGTTTGTATCGTAGGTCAAGTCCTGTCTCTTGAAATGCAAAACAACAGATATCAGCACAGTGTCTGTAAGGCATTAGGTCTCACTCACAGTGATAGCGTTAGGATGAATTTCTGCTGTATTTCTCTAGGTGGTGAATGGCTTCAGATGCAGAAAAAAGACCTGCTATTAGTCCTGACTCTGTCACTCAGCCTGTGACCTTGGGTGTGTTACTCAGCCTCTCTCAATTGCAGTTTTCTCATTTATAAAATGGGGTTAAGAGCACTCACTTTAAAGGATTGTTGGAAGTTTAAATGAGGTAATACAGACTAAACCCATAGCACACGGCCAGGAAAGACTTAATACCTTAGGCAGGACCTCAGAATACGTACCTTTAATTGTTTCAAAGTGGTAGACTGCTTTGTTTATCTTGAAAAGATTGCAGTGATTTTTTTTTTTTTGGTCCATATTCCTCACTTTATAAATAAGGGAACTGAGGATTTGAGAGGTCATTCCTTTCATTTTATTTTTTTAACAAGGTCTTGTGTGTGTGTGCACGTGTGTGTGTGTTCAGTGTCATGCTATGGGTTCAGTTTTAGAACCAAGACTATAATTCCCTTAGTAATTAGGAACACTTTCAGCTGCAGATAACAGAAAAGTTGATGAACAATGGCTAAAACAAATGGTTTTGTTGTTCTCATATCAAGACGTCTAGAGATAGCCAGTTGCTGACATTGGTTCATCTTCTCAATGGGATCATCAAAATTCCAGGCTCTTTCAATCCTTCTGCTTTACCATCCATGGCATGTTGGCTTTTCACATCTTCTCATGATTGCAACATGGCTGCCACAGCCAAATGCTTCACGAAATTCAAAGGACAGAAATGGCAGATGGTGGGTGGGTTGGCCAGAACTGGGTTCCTTGATATCAAAGGCTCTCTGCCCAATATCTGAACAAAATGAGGGATATGTTGGGTAAGCAACCGTAGAGTCTGCCAGAGTCTCCATCTCACGACACCTGAGCCACTGCATCTTCTTCTCTCCCATGATGACTCTGTGCTCTGATACCAGTCTGGTCCCCAATACATCCATAGGCTTTGTAATCCTGCCTAATTTCCATAGCATTTCTGACAGGGACCCTACAGACAGGACTGCTGAGTCTCTATTTTAGACAAATCTATTCACCAATTCGTTAAAAAAAATACTGTTATGTCTTCTTTATTGCTCCCAGAGTTCCAAACATCAAAAAAGCCAGTAAACCATGAATGTTTGATGAGTGTTTTTGGTTTTAAGCCAAGCTATTAAAATTTCAGTATAACTTGAAACTTATTGAAACTTGTATATTGGTCATACACACCCATAAAATGAATCTATCTTTGCAACCTTTAAAGAAAAAGCCAATAAATCCATATTATATATTAAAAACCGTCATATGTTGCCAGAGCCCACACTGGAGTAAAGAAAAAATATACTTCCGAACGCCAATTTATTTTTCTTGAGGCGACGTTAGGGAGGATTCTTATTATAGTTCAATTTCTAGTGCTTTCTTTGCTATGAGTATATTCCTCATGAGTTCGTAAGACTGAGGATACAGCTGTGGTCCAGTCAAGCTATAGATTTCAATATTCCCGTGAAAGCATAGTCAGAACTCAAGACAAACCAGGTAATATATCTATAGGTAATATTTGATTTAAAAAAATTCACTGGAAAACTCTCACTTTACATAGGATTTTGCTACCTGAAAGGACCAAGTACGTGAAGTTATTTGATGTACAAATAAGATGATACAAATTACTTTAGCAAATATTACATCATATTTATTCCAACTAACAGAGTAACAAGGTTGGATATTGAGGTTCCTGGTAGGGGCTTATTAACAAGAAACCATACATGAATTTCATTATTAATTCATTTGGAATTTCTCTTCTCCTTATCTCCTATCTTACAATGCCCGATATTGTAATTTTTTCCAGCACTCACGGTCTTGGAGTTCTGCCTACATTTCTGGTAAATCTTTTAAAACTCAGGATTGCGCTAGGATTTATTCTTTTGAAATCTATTATGAGGGTTTCCTCTCTGCTAACCCCATGGTGTGTGTTCTTTCTTTCTTTGTGTTCCCATAGCTATCTCCACTGTGTCTTTCAAGTAGCACAATGCAATGATGAGGAGAGGGAAACTGGCAGAGAACGTTGAAGACTGGAAAATTGGGTCGATGCCAAAAAAGTATATGACCCGGCCTGTTTTTCCCCTTTTACTAATCTACTTGCTCAGGTCCCTGCAGAGGGGAAAGTCTGAGTCTGAAAAAGATATGACAGCTCTCTTTTGTCAACAAACGCACAGGTTTGCACATTTTAAGCGGTATTATAACTGTTCAATATGATGAAGGAGCGCTCTCTCAGGCAGATCAGGGAAAAATGGTATGTGTGGAAACAGCAAATCATCCTGAGAATTTTTTAAAGGTTAATAATAGTAATAATAATAATAATGATAAAAAATTCTGGTTCTCCCTCATTTACTTCCTAGTTCATGGTATTTTGCACCTCAGGTCTACCCTCTCTTGTCTTCAGAAAAGAGGATTTGGACTTTCTATTTAACTGGATACTCATTAAAGCTAAACCAGCAGCAGGATGCTTTCCCCATCCGAGGAAGGGGGGTTCCAGCTGGGAAAAGGACAGAGCTTCCTGAGAGCAGCCCCGGAGGGAGTCAGAGAGGGACCTCAGCGGGGGGTTAACTTTTCAAAGCTGCTTTTTCCTTTTGGAGGAGAAAGAGGCCCATCAGAGGGCTGAAGTTCCCTCACAGAACTTCTAAAACCTACTTAGGACTTTATCACTACCCAACCAAGACTATAATGTACAGCTGGGGTGCCCATTTCAGTTAATTCAGTTCGAAAGGAAAAAACAGGTTGACCCACTTGCAGATTTGGAAACAAAAGCCCAGGACTGGGGCGCGGTAGGGCCCAGGTGATTATCACCACCATCAGTGAAATGTATTCGTTATTTTTGCTCACACCCCCTTAGGAAATTTTTGGCGGGATACCCAGTAACTACTATCAGTGGTTACCTCTGGGGAAAGGTCACAGGGCAACAAGGAGCTGGAGGGACTTTTACCTTTTGCTTAATATCATCTGTTCTGTTGGAGCTTTTTATAAAGTCCATACATTATTTTTATTTTAGAAAACTAGTGGTTCGACTTCTAAGCTATCGAGTAATATGATGTTTTAAATGAGGTCCTTTACTATTTAACATAAAGAGATGTGAAGAGAAGGAATTAAGGAAACTCCTTTGTCTAGAATCTCCCCCACTCCACCAAGACTGAAATACCAGACCTGTCCATTCAGATAGAAAGATGAACAATAAGACGGTAGCCACTTAGAAGCAGGGACAGTTGAATTTTAATACAGTTCTACAAGCGTGAATGCACTATATTGTATTTTTTCTCCTTTCATTATGTGTTCAGAGGTTTCTTCATTTGCTTTTGATGGGTGGTATAGCCCTCCTACAACTGAGAGGAGCTTTGAGCCTGGCTTTCCAGAATCCCATTGTTTTACCAGGTTCCTGAAGCATTCCTCCCACTGGATTGCATGCATGGTTTCAGTGAGATTTCTTTTTTCTGTTTCAGTTTCTGCATGTAAATTGAAAACTAAAAAGCCTGTGGGTTGGAATGAAAGAACTCTGGGAATAGATGCATCTTCTTCCATTTGGAGCTCTGAATACAAATCATTATTTAGGTCTGAGGAGAGGGAGAGGGAGGGAGGACAGGAGACAAGGAGGAATAATATATGCGATCGATGGGCATAGTCTCATTTTATAATTAAAAATAGGAAACTTTAGGGCTTCCCTGGTGGCGCAGTGGTTGAGAGTCTGCCTGCCGATGCAGGGGACACGGGTTCGTGCCCCGGTCCAGGAAAATCCCACATGCCACGGAGCGGCTGGGCCCGTGAGCCATGGCGAGCCCTGGCCGCTGGGCCTGCGCGTCCGGAGACTGTGCTCTGCAACGGACGAAGCCACAACAGTGAGAGGCCCGCGTACTGCAAAAAACAAAAAACAAACAAAAAAAGGAAACTTTAATTGATATATGGATATTTCTCATAGATAATGGAGCAACACCACAAGTATTTCTTTTATTTAAAGGTTTTTTTGTTTTGATGTGGACCATTTTTAAAGTCTTTATTGAATTTATTGCAATATTGCTTCTGTTTTATGTTTTGGTTTTTTGGCCACAAGGCATGTGGGATCTTAGCTCCCCGACTAGGGATCAAACCCACACTCCCTGCATTGGAAGGCGACGTCTTAACCACTGTACTGCCAGGGTAGTCCCCACAGGCATTTCTTGATTTCTACAACTGAAGTACTTCTTAAAAGAAATATAAATCTATTTGTTTTGTAAATCATATAGCAATTTATGGGCTGGTGAGGCGCTCCCTGAATAGAGGACTCTAATTAGGAAGATTTTTGTAAAACTCATTTCATTAATTATCTCTTCTCTTTTATATGCCTCAGCCTTTTTCATTCTACTAGTTTTTCCTTCTCATCAAATAGATTTATTTATGACATTTTCATCTTAGAACAAAGAAAGACCCCTCCCCTGCAAAATGTCTCCTCCAGCTATTACCCTCTCTCCTCTCCTTCACAGCTGAGAGTCTTCAAAAGGACGGTCCCCCCCCCCTTTACTGAGCCAGTACTGTTTTCCCAGGTCACCAACCCCTCCTTGATGTGAGAGCCAATGGACATGCTTTCAATTCATTTTATCAGACCTTCCAGTATTCTTTCATCCTGCTGTAATGTTCTCCTTCTTGGATATTTTCCTCCCTGGACTTCATCACTTCATTCTCCCCTGGGTTTCCTCCTATTTCTCCTCTTGTTTCTGTATGTATGTATGCATTTTGAAGCATAGTTGATTTACAATATTATATTAGTTTCAAGTTTACAACACAGTGACTCAATATTTTTATAGATAAAACCCTTTTAAAGTTATTACAGAATATTGGCTATATTTCCCTGTGCTGTACAATATATCCTTGTTGGTTATTTATTTTATACATAGTAGTTTGTACCTCTTAATACCCTACCTTGCCCCTCCCCACTTCCCTCTCTCCACTGGTAACCACCAGTTTGTTCTCTATGTCTGTGAGTCTGTTTCTGTTTTGTCATACTCGTTTGTTTGTTTTATTTTTTTAGATTCCACATGTAAGTGATAACAGGTATTTGTCTTTCTCTGTTTGACTTATTTCATTAAGAATAGTACCCTCTAGGTCCATCCACATTATTGCAAATGGCAGAATTTCATTCTTTTTTATGTCTTAATAATTATAGATATATAAAATTATATATATGTAATTATATATATATGTATATATTTAAAACATTTTCTTTATTCATTTTTCTGTTGATGGACATTTAGGCTGCTTTCATTTCTGGGCTATTGTAAATAATGCTGCTATGAACACTGGGGTGCATGTATCTTTTCCACTTAGTGTTTTCATTTTCTCTCCTCTTGTTTCTTCTCATCCTCCTTTGTGTGTTCAACTTAAATGTTAGGAATTCCAGGTTTGGACTTCAGTCTTCTCACTCCCTTTGGGATCACATTCATTCATTCGACTATTTCTTGAATTCCTGCTGTGAGTAAGGCAGAGTCCCTGCCCACTGAACTTACAGTCCAGCGGCAGTGACTTTTATGTATTGCTAATGACCACTAGGACTAGAAGTCCAGCCCAGATCTTTCTTTTGAGTCCTAGACTCATAGAACCAACACCTGCTGGCTCTTCCTACTTTCATGTCTCTCAGCCACTTCTAATTAAACATGTTAAAAACAGAATTTTTTCTCTTTGCATCCCCATCCAAACACTCTCCTTGGAGGCTGGTGTTCCATCTACTCAGTCACCCAACAGCAACTTGGGAGAATTTCTCGGCTTCTTCTCCTTTAGCTTGTGCATCCAATTTGACACCCGGGTTAGTTGTATCTCTTTGAATATGACTCAGATCTGTCCTCAATGCCTTTCATTTCCAATGTGTCCACCTCAATTCAGGTGCTTATCTTTGCTTGCCTCCTAACTGGTTTTCCTGCCTCTACAGCTGCCCTCTTATTTTTTTCCGAATGTTTCCCAAATATGTTTAAAATGCAAATGTCACCTATCCAATTAAAAAGCTCAGTTCCCTGTTGCCTCCTGGACAGTGTCCAAACTCTGTAGCATGACATGCTAAGCAGTATACCAGGCACACACACAGCAGATTATGCCCTGTCCTTCACACACTTCCTTACCAGCCAGATTGCACTGTGCATTTATAAATTAAAGTATTAAGGTGTTCCCTGAACATGGTGGCTGCTCTCAAGCCTTTGTGCCTGAGGCAGCTCCTCCTCTCCCTGGAATGCTCTTCTTTCTCTCAACTGTCTAATTTCTTTTATTTCATTTTTCTTTAAGACCTAGCTCAATGTCATGTTGACTAGGAAGGCTTTGCTAAACTACCAGTCTGGGTGAGGTACCCTCCTGTGAAGTTTCCTCTCACAGAGTACTCACCACACATGCTACATTCCAGTATACTATAGGCAGTCAATAACTGTTTATTTTTTAAATTTGTTTATTATATGTTAATAAGTGTTTATTAAATGAATCAATTAATGAATGCTGAACATAATCTTCTAAATGTTAGAAACAGAGAGTTGTAATGCTAAAAGGGATCTTATTGAATGTCTAGTATACAGAGGAAGAAACTAAAACTAGTACATAGGTCTCATGAGTCCTATTTCTTTTCTCCTTTTCATTATTTCTAAAAAATTTGTATTTTCATGTTTCTCATTTGATTAAAGTGAAGTATCTTTGTTAGGAAGTTTTGCTAGAAAGTGACCAAAGTTACCCAAAAGCATTGATACAGTGACTGTCAGAGGAGATACATTGTATCCTTTACTACTCCTTTAGACTCAGCTCATTAATACTGATTTATAAATGCACAAATATGTCCTACAAGTACTTAGCATCCCACTTTTCTCTCGTAACATTACCATTTAAAACTTATTTTTCTTTAAAAGAGAGCAGATAATAAATATTCGCCAGGTAGAATTTTATTCTTCTCTTCCCTTTTCGTTGTAGTCTTTTTCTTAATCGTCATCATCATCCAGATAATTGAACCAGTGAGCAAAAGGGCTGCTGACGCATTGGAAACAAGCCAAAAAACTACAATATGGGTTAGTGGGCATATGTTTAAGAAGCAACAAATATAATTTGGCATGCACAGCCTAGAATAATGGAAGGAGAACAGGGATATGGTGATTTATAACTAAGAACCACTAAAAAGAAAGGGGGGAATTCTGTATTAGATATGGTCAAAGAGATCAAGACAAGAGAAGATGAAATAAGAAAAAAATACAATGTCTGAAAATTATACTGGTAAGTAAATTTGGCAAGAAAAATAAGAAATTAAGCTATAACTATTGAATGTCAGGCACTATTTTAAGAGTTTTACACCTATTAACGCATTAGATTCTCATAACAACCCTGCAAGAAAAGTATTTTTTTATCTCAGAGGAGAAAACAGTCCTAGGAAGGTTCAGAAACCTGCTGAAGACCTCATAGTTTTCATACCCAAGTGATCTGTTACTGTTTACAGTTAAATAATAACTAACCTTTATAAAATTTTTACTTTTCAAAAGAACATCCAGAAAAAGAAAAAAAAGAACATCTCTACATGATTTTATTAATCCTCACAGGAGTCTTATTATTTTTCCTATTTTTAGGTAAGGAAAGGGAGCCCTTAGGGAGGTTAGGACTCTTCCATGATTGCTTAAACAGTAAACGGTACAAGTAGGTTTTAAACCTGGTCAACTCCTTCCACTATGGCATGCAAACCTCTAAGAAGATAAATCATAACTAAAAATGGATAGTATTCAAAAAGACAGGCCCAACCCCTTGCAGTTGATCTTTTTTCCCCACAAAGATATGTATTTGTTGACAGCTTTATTGAGATATAATTCACATGCCATAATGTTTTCCCATTTAAAGTACACACTTCAATGGTTTCTAGTATATTCAGAGTTGTATAGCCATCACTAAATTATAGTTTTGGACTATTTTCAGCACCTCCACCCAAAGAAACCCCATTACCATTAGCTGTCATTTCACGGCCTCCCTCACTTCCAATCCTTATCAACTCCTTAACTAACCTGCTTTCTGTCTCTATGGATTTGCACTTCATATAAATGGAATCATGGAATATGTGGCCTTCTGTGTCTGGCTTCTTTCCTCGTACCATGTTTTTAAGGTTCATTCATGCGGCAGCAGTACTTCATTCCTTTTAATGGCCGAATCATATTCCATTCTATGGATATTCCACATTTTATTTATGCATTTATCAGTTGATGAACATTTGCATTGTTTCCACTTTCAGACTATTATGAATATGATGCTTTGAATGTTCATGTACAAGTTTTTGTGTAAAAGATGTGCATTTTTAAATAAATTACTATTTTCACAAGTGTCCTAATGGCTAGTCCCGTAGAGGACTGGCCTCATGAAATGCTCTGGAAAACAGACCAACAATTTCTATAAGTTTGGTTAATGCTTCAAAATATACCCCCTTGCTCTTTTAGAGTCACATTACACAATAAAGGCACCAAGAAAACCTGCTCTAAGGAAACATGTTTAACTTTTTTGCCTAGTATTCCTCCAGCGTCTATAATGCTAGAGCTTTCCTTCACAGAACACTAGGACCGTTCACTAGGGAACACATTTTGGGAAATGCTGCCCCAAATGTTCAGCAAAGAGAGCCTTTCAGGGAGTGAAGCAGAATGCTTGGCACTCATTCTGAGATGCTCCCTTCCCTTAATCTGATCCAGCATCTTTGCATACGACACGCACAGTATAATAATAGACCTAGCATTATGGCTCCATTTCTATTTTGGGTTGGGGAAAATAGGTTAAATTTTTCTCTTAAAATATGGCTTTTTTGGTAAAAAAAAAAAAAAAAAAGTCAATGGGTTGCTTTGGCAGTATTGTCACTTTTCCAGCAGAGCTCAGTGTCAGTCAGTGACCAGCGATGCCAGGATGAAGATTCCTTGACCATGTGGTTCACACCTTTGCCATCTCTGTGCTTTTCCCAACACTCAGCAGAGGGTTTGGCAGGCATTCAGACTGTGTATGAATGAGTGTGTGTATATTATAGAATGTGTTGGGACCCACTGTTTTACAGATGAAAACACGAGCCTCCAAAGGACTAAGTGATTTGCCGAAGGTAACACAGCTTCTAGCTGTAGCACCAGGACAGGTCCAGCTCCTCTGACTTACAATTCTCTATTCTTTCGGAAGTGAACATCTTTGGATTAAAAACTTATTTTTTAATCTAAATTTCAAACAAAACTTTTTTTTTTTTTGTGGTACGTGGGCCTCTCACTGTTGTGGCCTCTCCCGTTGCGGAGCACAGGCTCCGGATGCGCAGGCTCAGCGGCCATGGCTCATGGGCCCAACTGCTCCGCGGCCTGTGGGATCTTCCCGGACCCGGGCATGAGCCCGTGTCCGCTGCATCGGCAGGCGGACTCTCAACCACGGCGCCACCAGGGAAGCCCCCAAACAAAACTTTTTAAATGTTTTTACATTAAAAAAAATTTTTTTTAAGTGAACTGGGCTTGAGCAAGGCTAAAAGGGAATTGTGACAAGAAATCAGGGTCTGAGGTTTTCCTTCCTTGGCATGATGCAATCTGGGGAATAAAAAGTAAGCAGTGGTGCCAGCAGGAGGCTAAAGCTGTCAGGGCATAAGCGACAAACAGTGAAGAGAAATCCTAAGACCACAGATGAGAGCCGAACAGCAAACATCATGTGGAGTTTTGCTGTGATGCCATGCATTTTCAGCACTACTTTTTTACACACCCAGTTTTCAGAGTGACAAAACTATCATGAAAAAAAATCGTCTAAATATGGTCCATGTTAAACACCTTGCAAAGATGAACAGCTTGCTTTCCCTTCATGCTTTTACTGGGTTACTCAGGCTTTGCTATGGTACGTGAACCTGGTGTGCAGCATGGAGAAAAACACCATTGATGTATTACAGGAACCTATATTCAGAACAAATTAGACATCCAAAGAGGAATGTGGCTGCTTAAATTATTCACTGATATTCATAGAACAACGCTCAAAAATTACACGGTATCTAATTTTATAGGAAGATGCTGTCACATTGAAAACCAAATGCAAACTCAGGAATCCCTTTTTTGTCTCAGAAAGATTGATTTTGATTCTTTTGCCATTTTAGACTTAAATTTGATATCCCTAGATATGGAGAATTTCGAGTCAGTTGATTTTGTGAAGCGTTCTTAGAGTCATTTTGCTCCTTTTCACTAGAAGTTGTGAAGGTGCCAAGCAGTTCTTCCGGGTCCATTTCTGGGTCTCCAGACTGGCTCTCGACTTATTTTCCTGAGTTATAATGAAAACCCCTAGTTTATTTTCTCTCCCCTGCCATGTTAGCACAGGGTGCTTCCCTAATATTTAATCTGATACTAGTACACCGTACTTTCATAATGTTTCACTTGGATAATAATAATAGCAATTCTCCCTAACACTAGCACTATGCCGACCTCAGTGTTCAATATAAGTACTTACTGAATATAACTGAATACCTAAAATAGAGGTTCCTTTTCTGGAAATGAGGATCAAATGTGAAAAGTGATCTTTCTACCATTTGTCGCAGAAAACTGCCAGCATGGAGGCCGTGCCAATAATAAACCAGAGGTCAGAGCCCTTCCTGGCGTAGAGAACCGTTATTCCCCCCTCAACCCCACCTGACACTCCAACCCCGGCCCTGCAGCCAGCAGAGGAAAGGGATTTGGTCCTCACCAGTAGAATTAGCTGGATGTGGCCCTGGGTGTCTGACTCCGGGAACTGGGCTGTTTAAACCCTACATGTAGCTTCCTGTACTGCTTTTCCTGTGCATTTTTTCAGCAGCGCAGGGCAATTCCCGTCCTTTTTTTGCCTGCGATTGCTAGGTAACCCTCTTTGTTATTCTGCTACCTGATGAAACGGATTTAGGTAAAACCACTTCTGACAGGTGATAATAGCCCCTCATTAGAGGAAGGAGCATCCTTAAGGCTGAAATGAAGACTGAGGAAATGTGCTGAGGTGGAGGGATGGCTGGGTTTGGAGCGGAGCAGTTTTGCTTTGGGCTTGTTCATCAGTTGACTCCCTCGTGCAAGTCGCTTAACTTCTGGGGGGGGGGGGGCGCTCATGTTTTCCACAAAGTCAAGAGGGATTAACTCAACCAGTCCTGAACCAACTCATAGAATTTTGGGGAAAATAATAATAATAATCTCATAGATTGGCAGACCTTTAAAATCATTGGAAAGAATTATACAAAAGGGGCTTCCCTGGTGGCGCGGTGGTTGAGAGTCCGCCTGCCGATGCAGGGGACACGGGTTCGTGCCCCGGTCCTGGAGGATCCCACATGCCAGGGAGTGGCTGGGCCCGTGAGCCATGGCTGCTGAGCCTGCGCGTCCGGAGCCTGTGCTCCACAACAGGAGAGGCCCACGTACTGCAAAAAAAAAAAAAAGAAAAAAAGAATTATACAAAAGTAACAGATATTATTAGCTACCATGTCAATGTCTTTTGACTGTACTCTTACAATTTTTTTTTTTTTTTTTTTTTCCGGAACGCAGGCCTCTCACTGTTGTGGCCTCTCCCGTCGTGGACCACAGGCTCCGGACGTGCAGGCTCAGGGGCCATGGCTCATGGGCCCAGCCGCTCGGCGGCATGTGGGATCTTCCCGGACCGGGGCACGAACCCGTGTCCCCTGCATCGGCAGGCGGACTCTCAACCACTGCGCCACCAGGGAAGCCCTGTACTCTTACAATTTTAACAAAGAGATCTGCAGAAAATAAGTTTCCCTGCTGTATGAGATGGAACTTTGGAGACTCAACCAAGGACATTGATGATCAAGGGGGTACGGGGAAGGTTAGGGACTGTGGAAGGACACAGACCAATCTGCATAACGTTCGGCAGATTATTTAACCTCAGTTTCCTCAAATGTAATTTGGGGAAATCTCTGCCTGCTTTACATCACTGTCGTGAGGACTAAATGAAATAATGTATATATAGCACCAGCAAAGTTAGCCCGAGTTCCCTGGAGCCCTTGGGCCTTGGAGATGTATATGTACATATCACCTTGCAGAGTAGGACTTGGAACCCAGTAAATGTTAATTCCTTTTCCATTTTGCAGATTCTTATGAAGAGTCAATGCTCTCTTTTAAATTAAACACAGGCTCTGCCTGCAGAAGTCCTTATCGCCCACTTTCAAGTTGATGTGGGCTGACCTTGGGTTTGACTGAGACTATGATATGGTTTGTCCTTCCCATATCTGACATCTAAGTTATTTGGTTCTCACTTTACCAACAAGAAAAATTTGGCATTACAGATCCTTGGTGGAGATTTGACTACGAATTAACACTTTGAGCACAGACTAAGGGCTCAACTGATTCACTTACTACTTGAAAGAGAGGATTTAGAGGATACATTCACTATAAAAATCTAATGAATGTATAGTTCCATGCTTCCTGTCTAATGTAATCACAAAGGAATGCATCCAAGTGGCAGAAATGAAATGTATCTGTTCAGTCCGGTCTTTCTGTGGATGAAGAAGCTCCAGGGACTTGCTGATACAGAGCCCAGGCCTGAGTCCCAGTCATGTGCTCTGAGTGGTATAACCGCTGAGTCTCTGAGTACCATGAGTCTCTAAGGAGCCATTTACTTAGCTTCTCTTCTTCCAGGAATTTGTTATATGGGGTAGGATAGAAACATGTAGTAAAACCTTTTCAAGTCTGTTTCATGAAAAAGGCCGGTCCCACCTAGAAAGAGGCGTGCTTTTTTTGAGCATCTAAACCTAAAAAGCAAACAACCCACAGTGTCCTCTGGAGAACTCAGAGCTGACATCAGGGCCCAATTACAGAGACCAGCTCATCTCAGTGCCCAGAAACATCTATTTCTTCCAGGCCCTTTGGTGGTGGTCTCTGGTTTGGTTTCCTAAACATGTGCTTAGCTTAATCTGATAAGCTACCTGAAATCCTTTAGAAGGTAAGCAGGTTGTAAATCCTAAATAGATAGGACTACCGCAAGCCTGGCTTCCGGCTCCCGTCAAAGACAGTGATCTGCAACCTACTTCCCACCCCCGCTCCATGGGGGCCCAGTGACTGTCTGTGGCACCCCGAAGCCCGGGCTGCAACCCCTGGACAGCTGTGAATGCACTGGGGAGAAAGAGCGTTCCAACGTTTTGCTTTCCCTAAAGGTGGAACAGGTGGGGACAGGCAGTGTGATAATTAGAAATATACTTTATTATCAGTTTCATCAGACATCCCCCTTCTGTTCTCTCTAAAGAGGAGGTTGGGTGAAAAGTTGCTTGCGGCAGTATGAATTACCCCCTAAACAGATTCCCGAGACTGAAGCTCAACCCAACCCATCCACCAAACCAGAACGCTGGTGGTAGTTCTGAACTTCTCTTCTTTTGTGCCCTCCGACAATCACTTGATCAGCTCTATGATTTCCATCATCTAAACCAGTCATTTTTAAGAATGGAGACATATTAGAATCACCTGGGAGGCTTTAAAACCACGGATGCCTGAGCCTCACCTACAGACATTCTGATTCAGTGGTCTGGGTGTGGGACTCAGGCAATCAACGTTTTAAAAAACCTCCCCAGGGGATTATAGTGGTCAGCCAGGGTTGAGAACTGTTTGTCTCAAGCTAGCTTGAATCAATCCTATCCTTTCAACAAAGACGGCCACTTTTTTGGTTCATGGTCTCATATGTACCGCTTAGACTGTTACAATAGCCTCGCAACTGACCTCCTGCCTCCTGTCTTTTCTGAGCCATTGGTAATGATGCAGTTTATCTCTTTATAACACTAATTTGACTTTTGTAAGCCTCGTGTCCCAAAGTTCTCCTTTCCATCATGTGAAAATCCTGTCTAACCTGCAGAATGGCAATCACTAACATTTATTAAGGAGTTGCTGGACGCCAGGCACTGTGCCAAACAA
This sequence comes from Delphinapterus leucas, assembly GCF_059928025.1. Classification (NCBI taxonomy): domain Eukaryota; kingdom Metazoa; phylum Chordata; class Mammalia; order Artiodactyla; family Monodontidae; genus Delphinapterus; species Delphinapterus leucas. The sequence goes on from NC_143140.1 coordinate 49,239,228, forward strand.
ATATTTTATTTGATCCTCACAGCAACCCAATGAGGTAGGAGCAGCATTATCCCCATTTTACAGAGAGGAGATAGAGGTTTCAAGAGGTTAAGTACATTGCCCGGTTTTAGAGAGAGTATGTGAATGAAGGCAGAATTTAAACGAAGGTTCTGTCTGTACTCTTAACCATTAAAATGTTTTACCTTTTGTTCAGGTTAAAGATAGAAGAATGAACATGCAAGTTTATAGCCTCTCCTTTTGAAGACCCTACCAAAATATTTGAAAGGATAAAAGAGGCTTAAACTTGCAAGTACAAAGAGAGTAGGAGAGAGGACATTAATTGATGGATTATTTCAATTGTATTTCAAAAGCCAGACAAGGGATAGAGGAGAGGTGTCTGATATAGCTGGACTGAGGATGCCGTATGCTAAGAGACAAGCAGAGTGTACCCACAAGGAGAGAGTAGGATAGTCCTGGAGAATCCTGGAGAAGCTCAGGAATTGAGGAATCTATACAGGGGAGGGTGTGGGAAGAGGTTTAAGAATATGTGAGGAACAGACTATCCACTTTGCTTCCAGCCCAGACATAGAATTCGTGCAGCTGTGTAATCATTACTCCCTAGTCGGGAGGCAGATTTATTCTTTGGAGAGAGAGGAGGAGAAAAAAGGCTTAGGATTTGGGGACAATATGCACACCTGGCCAGGAGTTAGGCATAGGGCTATAAATGGGGGAACTAATTGGAAATCTGCATACAGAATGGGTAGACTCCTTAAAGCCTTTCCCTCCTAGAATGTTCCTCTGAATGCGGGTAGTCTTTCAGACAAGACATGGGAGGATTCTTTGCTGGAGAAACTGAGCAGTTCCCAAGAAAACATGGCCATATACCAGCGTTTTGGAGTTCTCCAACAAAAGGGTGATTTCCTAACCAATCACCCCAAGTTGAAGTCTATGGGGAACGGCCTATGTGATGGAAGCCCTGTATTACATCCCTGCTGCTGCTGTAACAAATTACAGTTGGCCCTTTTTATCTGTGGGGTCTGCATCCACGGATTTAACTAATGGCAGATGGAAAATATTTGAAAAAAATTCCAGAAAGTTCCAAAAACCACAACTTGAATTTGCTGCACACTGACAATTATTTACCTAGCATTTACGTTGCATTTACAGCTACTTACATACAGTTTACATTGTCTGAAGTATTACAAGTCATGCAGAGATGATTTAAAGTATTGGGAGGATATGAGTAGGTTATATGCAAATATTATGCCATTTTACATAAAGGACTTACGTATCCACAGATTTTGATATCCGAGTGAGGCTCTGGAACGAATACCCCATGGATACCGAGGACGACCGTACTACACATTTAGAACTATTCTAAAATAAAAAGGTTATTAGAAAAAAATAAAGGATGACCCTGGGGATAGAGTAGGAATGAAGTTGTGGCAGAGAGGCTTCTTGAAAATTATATTTTGAAACCATGTATATATATTATTCTGACAAAAATATAAAAATGTGTAAATATATATATCGCTTATCTTCTTTGCTTGTGATGTTTCCTCCTTCTAGAAAGTCTTCTCACTGCTATCCCGTGAAAGAACTTCTCAAATCTTTAAGACCCAGGTCAAATGCCAAAGGCTCTGTGAAGTTTGTGCCAGCTCACCCCAAGCAAAATTAATCATTCTCCCACTTTGGTTTACCCTTGCATTTTACACACGCTGCTATTATAATTATAGATATGTCACAACTGCATCATTATTATTTATTTAGTGTCTGTCTCCCCTACCAGGATATGAGTTCCTTGAGGGCAGAAACTATCTTATTCATCTTTATATCCCCAGAAATAACACAGTACCTGGCTCATAATAGATACTAAAGAAATATATATTGAGTTAATGACTAGAAAAAAATGAATCAACAAGTGAATAAATTAATGGGAGGAGCAATTTACTAGAAAGCCAGGGTTTGCTCTCAGCCTAAGGTCCAAGGAAGGAGAGAGAATTGTACTTAACATACCTGATAGCTGTGAATGTTACCAAGTCTTGGTCCGAATATGAGGCAAGTCCAGGAAAATTACTGCCTTGGCACACACAGAGGGAAGACAAGCCGGCGCCTAAACACTGGACTTGTCTGCACAGAACAGTGTGTGTGAGTTTAGTATTGAAATAGCTAAAACTATTCATACAATATCTATAATAAAACAAGAATAATGTACTCACCACAATTACGGAGAAAATACTATTTTGTATGTTAAAATAATAGAATAAATTACCTGTGACAAAGTAGACTTACTGATATAAAACCTATGTTTAACATAGGTTTTTAAGCAACTTTATTCATAATTGCCAAAACTCGGAGTCAGTCAAGATGTCCTTCAGGAGGTGAATGGATCAATCAACTGTGGTCCATCCAGACAATGCAATATTATTCAATGATAATAAGAAATGAGCTAACAAGCCATGAAAAGACATGGAGGAAACTGAAATGCATGTTACTCAGTGAAAGAAGCCCATGTGTAAAGGCTGCATACTGTATGGTATGACATTCTTGAAAAGGCAAAACTATGGAGACAGTAAAAAGATCAATGATTGCCAGAGACGGGGGTGGGGTGGGAAAGGTTAAATAAGTGTAACACAGAGGATTTTTAGGGCAGTGGAAATACTCTATATGATACTATAATGGCAGGTACATGTCATTTTACATTTGTCCAAACCCATAAAACATACAACACCAAGAGTGAACCCTAATGCAAACTCTGGCCTCTGGGTGATTATGATGTGTCAATGTAAGTCCATCAGTTGTAACAAACGTTCCACTCTCACGGTGAATGTTGATAATGGGGGAAGCTATGTATGTGTAGAGGCAGCGGGTATATGGGAAATCTCTGTACCTTCCTCTCAATTTTGCTGTGAATCTAAAACTACTATAAAATGAAGTATTAAATATATATTTAAATTGTACAGTTAAATGCAATAAATGTAGTGTAATAAGAGACAGACAATAGCTTGTTTAAATGCCATTTTAAATCCTGCTTTGCCAAGTCATATATTTCTATAGTGTCTGATGTCCTACTTCTTATAGAATAAAATTCTGTCTTCACCATGGTCTCTAAAACCATCCAAGATGTGGCCCCTGCTTGCCTCTCTCTGCCCTCACTTTCTCCCTCCCTGCTCTTCTGCTTTCTCTTCCTTGACCACCTTCTGGTCTTGCTTGTCTCAGGAGCCCAGGGCTCGCTCTCTTCCTGCCATTCACTTCTCAGCTCAAATGGCTCCTCCCCAGGGACACCCTCCTTGTCTACCTTATCTCAAATGGCACCACCCCAAGTTGCTCTTTCTTACATCATTCTATCTCCTTAATTGCATGTAACACAGTTGGTAATTATCGTGCTTATTTATTTGTTTGCTTTTAAGATTTTAGCTTTTATTTGTTTGTGTTTTGCCTGTCTCCATGCTAAAAAAGAAGTACCACCTCTGCCTGAGATAGCTAGTGTGTCCCAGAGTGCAAGTTTAAAGACTGAGGGCTTCATGATCTTCTGCTGGGGCCCCTGTAAAGGGATCAGGGAAGATGTGCAAAGAAAGGGAGAATACTTGACTCAATAGCCTCTCTTTAGTCCACTGAGTCACCCAGGCCTGAGAGAGGCAGTGGCTTAGGGATCAATTACCAGGGATTCACTACTTTTTTTCTCTTTTGAGTATAAAGCAGTCTTCCCTCAATCCATAACATGTGCCCTAATGTGTGATTCTCAGACATTCAAATTCAAACAAATTTTCAAGAATGCTTCATTTGCAAGCCTAGGAGACCACCTATATGGGTGAAAAAATGCCTACAACTCAGCACTTAGCACAACTGGGGATGGTTTCTTGCTTTCTTTACTGGTCTTTCATCTTGGGTCCCCATTCTGCTGCTCCTGGATCCTGAGTCCTGCCATTTCTGTGAGCAGCAGAGAGAACGTCTGAGACAGCTCCTTCTAATAGGAAACACACCTTCCTGACTTGGGCCCCACCAGACAAGGCATTCCCAACTGAGCAGAAACACGTGCATCTTTACGCCTTCTAACAAATATCACTTTTTAACCCTTTCACTGTCATTTGAGCTGCCCTAAGAAAAAAGGAAAGCAACAGAAGCAAAAAATCGTCTCTGATAAAAATGATAGAAATAAATTTAGGATTCAGAAGATAGGAAGAGCTAATGCAAACTTACAACACCGATTTCCAATTATCCAAATAGCTGTCTATGTTCCTTGGTTGGATTTTTAAAATTGTGGTAAAGTACACATAACATAAAATTTACCATGTTAATCGTTTTTAAAGTATAGAGTTCAGTGACACACTTAGTATTAATACATTCACATTGTTGTACTACCATTATCACTAGCCATTTTGAGAAGTTGTTCATCATCACAAACTGAAACTCAGTACCCAGTAAACAATAACTCCCCATTCCCTCTTTCCCCCAGTCCCTGGCAACCACCATTCTATTTTCTGCCTCTATGAATTTGACTATTCTAGGTATCTCATATAAGTGGAATCATGTAGTATTTATTTTGGGGGGGACTGGCTTATTTCACTTAGCATAATGTCCTCAAGGTTCTTCCATGTTGTAGCATGTGTTTGAATTTCCTGCCTTTTTAAGGCTGAATAATATTCCATCATATGTGTGTACCACATGTTTATCCATTCATCCGTCGATGGGCACTTGGGTTGCTTCCACCTTTTGGCTATTGCAAATAATGCTACTATGAACACAGGTATACAAGTATCTGTTTGAGTCCCTGCTTTCAATTCTTTTGGGTATATACCCAGAAGTGGAATTGCCGGATCATACAGTAATTCTATCTTAAAATTTTGAGGAACTATCATACTGTTTTCCATTAGCAGTTGCACCATTTTATATTTTCACCATCACGCAAAAGCTCTAATTTCTCCACACTTCTGCCAAAAGTTGTGATTTTCTCTCTCTCTTTCTTTCCTCTCCTCCTCCCTCCCTCCCTTCCTATTTTGATAGTACCAATCCTAATGGTTAGTGATGCTGAGCATCTTCTCATGTACTTATTGGCCACTTATATATCTGCTTTGGAGAAATGTCTATTCAAGATCTTTGTCCATTTTTTTCCATGTTTTTGTGTTGTTTTTGAGTTATAGGAGTTGTTTATATATTCTGAATATAAACCCTTTATCAAGCGTATGATTTGTAACTATTTCCTCATTTCATGGGTTGTCTTTTCACTCTTGGTAGTGTCCTTTGACACACAAAATTTTTAATTTTGATGAAGTCCAATTTATCTATTTTTTTCCTTTTGTTGCTTGTGTGTTTGGTGTCATATTCAAAAAATCATTGCCAATTCCAGTTTCATGAAGTTTTTCCTCTATGTTTTCTTCTAAGAGTTGTATAGTTTTAGCCTTTAAGTTTAGATTTTGATATATTTTGAGTTAATTTTTGTACATGGTATAAGGTAAGGGCCCAACTTCATTCTTTTTCATGTAGATATACCTTAGTTAAATTCTAATTTTATTTTGTTTATATAGTTCTTGCATATTTTTAGCTAAGCAAAGCCTTAGGTACTTTGTATTTTTTTTTGCTATTGTGAATGAGACTTCTCTTCTGCACTCCATACAGTTATATTTTCCAGCTGCTTCTTAGTGGCTTATAGGAAATCGTTTTTTTTTTTTTTTTCCTATGGATGGCTATATAACTGAGTCCTCTTTTTAGTTCTGAATTTTTCAGTTGAATGCCCTAGAATGTTTAGGTAGACAGAAATATTATTTGCAAATACCTCATGAGACCTGGGAAACGTTTTTAAACCCATGTCTTACTGAGAAGATGGAGTTTCCTATTTTCAATAAAGAGAGATTGGGATTAGTCTTAAAGTCAAGGACATATCTGTTTTAATTGTATAACAGTTATCCTGGCACAGCACAGCTCCTCTCTCTAGATATACTTCTAGCACCTGCCCTACTCAAAGTGTGGTCTCCAGACCAGAAGCTGCAGCATCACCTGGGAGCTTGTTAGAAATGCAAATCTTTGGCTCCACCCCAGATCTCCTGAATCAGAATATGCATCGTAAGATCCCTGGATAATTTTTATTCATGCTAAAATTCGAGAAATACTGCTTTAGAGGTTAATGAAATAGCATCTCTTCCTTTCCTTTTAAGCTTTTCCTACATTTCCAACCACAAGTCATTAGATACTATAAAATACTAGAAAAAGATCTTTCAAAGAGGGCAATATGTCAATTAATCTTTGACAAGGGCACCAAGAATACACAATAGGGAAATTATTATCTCTTCAATAAATGGTGCTGGGAAAATTGGATATCCACATGCAAAAGAATGAAACTGGACCCTATTTTACACAATATACAATAATTAACTTGAAATAGATTAAAGACTTAAATATAAGACCTGAAACCATTAAAATCCCAGAAGAAAAATAGGGTAAAAGCTTCTTGATATTGGTCTTGGAAATGAGTTTTTTGGATCTGACATGAAAAGCACAGGCAACAAAAGCAAAAATAAATAAGTGGGACTACATAAAAAAAAAAAATCCGTCTGTATAGCAGGGGAAACAGTCAAAAAAATGAGAAGGTAACCTATGGAATGGGAGGAAATATTTGCAAACCCTATATTTCTGATAAGGGGTTAATATCCAAAATATATCAGGAACTCATAAAATTCAATAGCAAAAAACCCCCAAATAACCTTATTTAAAAATGGACAAAGGACCTGAATAAACATTGCTCCAAAGAAGATATACAAATGGCCAACAGATATATGAAAAGGCGCTCAACACCATTAATCATCAGGAAAATGCAAATCAAGATTAAAATGTCATAGTGATATTCTCTTTTGATATCTTGTCTGGTTTTGTTATCAGGGTGATGCTGGCCTCATAGAATGATTTCGGAAGTGTTCCTTCCTCTGAAACTTTTTTGGAATAGTTTGAGAAGGATAGGTGTTAACTCTTCCTAAATATCTGGTAGAATTCACTTGTGAAGCCATCTGGTCCTGGACTATTGTTTGTTGGGAGTTTTTAAGTTACTGACTCAATTTCATTACTGGTAATTGGTCTGTTCATATTTTCCATTTCTTTCTGATTCAGTCTTGGGAGATTGTACCTTTCTAAAAATTTGTCTATTTCTTCTAGGTTGTCCATTTCATTGGTGTGTAGTTGTTCATAGGCCATATATGACAAGCCCACAGCTAACATCATACTCAATGGTGAAAAGCTGAATGCATTTCCACTAAGATCAGGAACAAGACAAGGATGCCCATTCTCACCATTTTTATTCAACATAGTTTTGGAAGTCCTAGCCACAGCAATCAGAGAAGGAAAAAGAAACAAAAGGAATCCAAATTGGAAAGGAAGAAGTAAAATTGTCACTATTTGCAGATGACATGATACTACACACAGAAAATCCTAAAGATGCCACCAGAAAACTACTAGAGCTCATCAGTGAAGTTGGTAAAGTTGTAGGATACAAAATTAAATACAGAAATCTGTTGCATTCCTACACACTAACAATGAAATATCAGAAAGAGAAAATAAGGAAACAATCCCATTTACCATCACATCAAAAAGAATAGAATACCTAGGAATAAACCTACCTAAGGAGGTAAAAGACCTGTACTTGGAAAACTATAAGACACTGATGAAAGAAATGGAAGACAACACAAACAGATGGAAAGATATACTGTGTTCCTGGGTTGGAAGAATCAATACTGTCAAAGTGACTATACTACCCAAGGCAGAATAGTACTACAGATTCAGTGCAATCCCTATCAAATTACCAATGGCATTTTTCACAGAACTAGAACAAAAAAATTTTTTAATTGTATGGAAACACAAAAGACCCTGAATAGCCAAAGCAATCTTGAGAAAGAAAAACAGAGCTGGAGGGATCAGGCTCCCTGACTTCAGACTATACTCATAGAACCAGAGTAGAATGGTGGTTACCAGGGGCTGGAGGGTGGGGGAAATGGGGAGATGTTGGTCAAAGGGTACAAACTTTCAGTTATAAGATGAATAAGTTCTGGGGATCTAATGTACAGCCTGGTGATTATAGTTAATAATATTGTATTGTATACTTGCAATCTCCTAAGAGAGTAGATCTTACGTGTTCTCACTCTACACACCAAAAAAAAGGTAACAATTGACAGACGAGTGGATAGAGAAGATGTGGCGCATATATACAGAGGAATATCACTCAGCCATGAAAAGAAACGAAACTGGGTCATTTGTAGAGACGTGGATGGATCTAGAGACTGTCACACAGAGTGAAGTAAGTCAGAAAGAGAAAAACAAATACCGTATATTAACGCATATATGTGGAACCTAGAAAAATGGAACAGATGAAGCGGTTTGCAGGGCAGAAATTGAGACACAGATGTAGAGAACAAACGTATGGACGCCAAGGGGGGAAAGTGGCAGGGTGGTGGCGGTGGTGGGATGAATTGGGGGATTGGGATTGACATGTGTACACTGATGTGTACAAAATTGATGACTAATAAGGACCTGTTGTATAAAAAAATAAATAAAATAAAATTCAAAAAAAAAAGTCCATAATGATACCTATTAAAACTATGCTATGGTCCCACCTTTGAACTCAGCTCCCCTCCTCAGATTTAACCACTATTAACTGATATTTTATGCCCTTACAGAAATTTCCTTTGCATATGCAGCTATGTATTTGTGTGTGTAAATGCATGTGTGTAGTGTGTATATAGCCTTTAAACGATTTTAAATTTGTACCTTTAATTTTTGTTTACATAACAATATATCTTAGAGATCTCTTCATATACACATGTTTGAATTTACCACATTCTATTTTACAGCTACAGAGTATCTGGACTGTAGAACTCTAATTTATCTCATCAGTTCATTATTGACGAGTAGGTGGTTTCTAGTTTTTGGCTATTACAATAGTTCAATAAGTAGGTTAAAAACAAACAAACAATGTGAGGTGATGGGAGTGTTAACTTGATTGTGATAATCACTTCACAGTACATACATATATTAAATTATTACATTGTACACCAAAAAATTACATTGTATAAGCTAAATATATAATTTTTATTTGTCAATCATACCTCAGTAAAGCTGGGGAAAAAAGGGCAATACTTAGACTGTGAAATAATAGGATGCTAGAAGGGAAAGCAGGCTTAGGAAGTGATCTGTTTGAGTTTCTAAAATTCAGTCCTTGGAGCAGCTCCATGATTTTGGACTTAGTGGCATATCCCCTGTACAATTATTTATCTAATAATCTTCTTTTCATATACTTATCTTTTTTTTTTTTTTTTTTTTGCGGTACGCGGGCCTCTCACTGTTGTGGCCTCTCCCGTTGCGGAGCACAGGCTCCGGATGCGCAGGCTCAGCGGCCATGGCTCACGGGCCTAGCCGCTCCGCGGCATGTGGGATCTTCCCGGACCGGGGCAGGAAACCGTGTCCCCTGCATCGGCAGGCGGACTCTCAACCACTGTGCCACCAGGGAAGCCCATACTTATCTTTTTTTAAACTGAAATAATTTTATTTAAATGAAAGTTTATATAATTTTCACAAATGAAAACCAGTATTATTTGCCAGAAATAGAGCATTACGGTAAAAGTAAGTTAATGAAAACAAAAGAATAATATTAAAACATAAAAGTTAACAATGAATTACAAGTATTAATGAATCTATTTATAAAAATATATATTTAAATAGTTTTCTCAGTGAAAGCAATGAGGCCATTTATGGTTGGTAACTTGACATTGCTAAATGTAAGACTAAATGAGGTTCTACATCAATGAAAACATTTTAAAGAGTTGTTTAAAAGCTAACAATTATGGAGGGCTTGCCATGTACCAGGCGCAGATCTAAGAGCTTTCACACTCCACTAATCTTCACAAGGACCTCACGAGGTACTTAGCATCCTCCATGTTTTATAGATGAAGAAACCCAGGTGTGAAGAGGTTAAGCAACTTGTCAGAGGTCACAGAGCTAGTCAGCAGGCAGAGCGAGGCTCTGAACCCAGGCAGTCCACGTCCAGGGTCCAGCACCCGCAGCTGCTTAACTGGCACCATGATATCCAAGTCAGGTGTGTATTTAGTTGGAAAGGACAAAGATAAATGATCTACCTCCTCTAATTATAATTACGTTCATTGATCCAGACTTTTTACACTACTTGATTGTCAACTTTTGAAGGTGGTAGGTTGACATATTCCTGCCAGAATTTGCTGATAATGGCTAGGAATTCAGGGAATAAGAACCCAAGTCATCCGTGAACAGCACCTGCTTTATCTGTGCTTCTGAGCAATTATGGGTGAGGAACAGGTGCCTGGAACTTTGCCCATTACAGGCATGTGCTATCCTGTCATTCAAGTACTCTCACAGTTTTCATTACCAATGTCCAGCAGAGCTCCACCCTAACAATAATATATAGGAAGTCACAGTTTTCATGAGCTAGTTATATATATATTTCTAGTACATACTGAAATACATGTGTAATTATTAAAATGAAAAGTTTGTAATTGTACTCACTAAAATCCATGCTTTTGGAGTTACCGATCAAGGTCAATTTCACATTTTAAAGACAGGAAAACTGATGTTTATGGCTACACAGATGTTTTGGGGCTAGAATATTGGTCTCTAATCCCCAGGCCACTGCCCCCTACTCATACTCAGAAACAAATTCTTGTGTCCTTTACAATGAACACAGCTGTTTATTCCTCATAATGAAACACAGCATGATTTCCTGGTAAAGTGACTGGTATCTTTAATGTAGGTAGTGTATATGGTTGAGATGAATTGCAACCCTCAAATTTAGGTGTGTTAGACATGGAATTTCATTGATCAAATGAAATTAACCAAAAAACTGCATGACAAAAACGGTAAACGCTTCAGAGCTGGTCTTCAATGATGTCTCATAAGTGATTAGAAGCACATTCTATTAGTTGTTTTCACAAGACAAGCTTGCCTTTGACACCTCTCTTCTCCCAAATCAGCTGGTCACAAGATCCTCCGTGAAAAAGTATCTTACGTTTCAAGGGGTAAATTCTTTAGGCACAAGGTCAATGTTTTATGCACAGAACTTGCTTGGCCATGACTGAAATCTAGTATTTGGCAATATCCTTTTAAATTGGAATGCCCACCATCTTCCCACTCACTTTGAGGCTGGTACAGACGCTTGGGCTCCCCATACCTGGCCCCTAGCGGCCTCCTCTCTGAGGGCTGGTAAGGGCCGGTGGGTGCCTTGGCTTGGCTAAGCTCTCTCTGCCCACTGAGGGCTGGATGCATGGAAGGTGGACGAGTGCACACGGCCCAGCCCCTGCTCAGGTGCGAACCGAGAATGTTGGGACCTCTTTTCTGCCATGGGGAGGGCACAGGTGCTGGACAGAAGCTGGCTTTGTATGTGGAGGAGGCTGCATCTTTCCTTCCATGCTTTTCCTCTCACCTCCCAGGCCCAAGCCCCCATAGGGCAAAAAATTGCCTGGGGCCACACTGTCAGATTCCATGACTGACTGACAAGCCAGGGCACTGAGCCTCCCTCGCCAGGAACCCCTACCCCTGAAGGGGTCAGACTGCTGTCCTTTCCCTGGCCAATTGAGCCACTCACTCTGTCCCTGACTTTCAGAGTGAATCCACCTTCAGTCATTCCTGGGAAACTCTGCCCCTACCCCCAGCTCCCCAGAAGGAAAGCCACTCTTAATTCAAGAGGGTTTTCTGGAACTTGCCTTCCTGAACAAGTGGGAAAACCTCACAAATTTGATCTCTGTAGGCACACTATTAAACCTTTGAAAAATAAGCCACACAGACAAAGAAACAAACAAACAGATCAACGTGCATGCACAGCCCGGAGTGACTAACCACGACATAGAGGAGAAGGAAGGCCTGGGTTGTCAGCAGGGACGATGCTGCTCTTGCTGGCTGAGTGGTCTCAGGAAAGTCACTGAGCCTTTCTGAGCCTCAGTCTTCTCTTCTGCTGCTATTACGCTGCGGTGAGGGCTGGGCTTCGGGGGGTGCGAGCAGGGAGGTGCAGAACGGATGCCCTGTACCTCACAGCTCGGTGGGTAGGAGTGACTGAAGTCAGGAAACCGCAGGATTCCTTCCTATACAGGTAAGAGTGTGGCTCTCTCCAGGTGTAAAGCATTACTGGTCTCACACTTGGGTCTCCCCACTAGGGTATCCTCAACATTTATTTCGGAAAACACGGCATTTTGAATTATAAAAATACATTAACCAAAAATGGGTTAACATGTGTGCTTTTTTTTTTTTTTTTTTTTGCGGTACGCGGGCCTCTCACTGTTGTGGCCTCTCCCGTTGCGGAGCACAGGCTCCGGACGCGCAGGCTCAGCGGCCATGGCTCACGGGCCCAGCCGCTCCGCGGCACGTGGGATCTTCCCGCACCGGGGCACGAACCCGCCTCCCCTGCATCGGCAGGCGGACTCTCAACCACTGCGCCACCAGGGAAGCCCCATGTGTGCATTTTTGACAACTGAATGTAGCCCCAGAATCCCACCTATGTCACGGAAGGGAGGAAAGAGGCAGTTCCCAGAGAGAATCTGAAAGCGTCTAAAATGGTGGTGCCCTCAGCTTTCAGCCAGATCTTCCAACTTTTCAAGAACCGGCTTGGTGGTCTCTAGGACGGCAGAGGTAATTCTCTCTCCTTTTTCAAGTTCTGGCTCTTCTCCCCTGCCCCCGCCCCCATCCCTCTGTCCTTTTGTCCAGGGTTACGCCTGTCCCCAGAGTCCAGAGGCTCCATCTGTCCTCTCCTGGATGACCCGCAGGTGTCAGATGCAGGGAGAAGGCAAAAGAGTCCTGAACGATGGTGTCTTCTCAGGCAGTTGAACCTGCAAAATAATGAGGCTTTCATCCGCCTGGATGAGCAATTCGGTACCTTTCTCCCTTAGGCTCTTACGTCAAAACAACTGCCTGACCCTACGGAGGGAGGCGGAAGGAGAAAAAGTGCCTCATATGGCGTAAACATTCAGTTTGTGGCTGCATTGGGGTGAGGGTCCCTGTTACATTTGGGGGAGGAGCAGTTGGTGACGGGGTGTTTGAGGATCAGCTACGGAAAGGGTCACTTCAAACTTTAGTCGTTAGAGTCAGAATTGCAAATAAGTTTAGAAAATATCCATCATCAAAAAAACAGGCAGCCTCTAAAATCCTTTCGCTCCCTGGGTCAGTCATCTCTGAGCAATACCTGACCATTCATTCATTTATTCATTCAGCGTGTACAAGTGCCTGCCAGCACCAGATGTCCATACAGGCCTGCATCTTTTGGCTCAGCTCCTATATCTGTGAGTTCAGGTAGATGTTGGGTTTCTGGGGCTGCTGGTCACCAACTTATTTAAAAGCCTGGTAAAAACCACCACATTTCCCAAGCTTTCCCTGCTCTGAGGTAATTAAATGCCTATCATCTGATGGGAATCAAAACTTGCTTCATTTTGGGTTGATAAGAACTAGCTGCTGGTAAGTACTTGTTTTGCTGTACAAGTGCTTTTTAATTCTGCGAGTCCCGTAGATGCTATCATTTGGAAACATGACTCTAAAAATACCAATTTATAAAGAAATTACAGCACAATAAGTATTTTAATCGCTTTTTATGGCTTGCAATCAAGTTGACAAATAAAAGAATTACTTGAGCATTATTTTTTTAAATAACATCCTGTAATTAGCCCTCTTGTTTTCCATCTTCTTGGAACAGGATGAGCATTGCTGTGCATGTTGCTTGACTATCAAGGAACATGTGAAAAGAGTGGTATCTTCTAGCCAAATAACCTTTAATTTCTTTACTTAAAAAATCCTCATGATGGACTGGTGCCTTCTTGAAACAACTTTTAGCAGTGTTTTATGAAACTTATTTTCCTAACCCTAATATAATCAAATAGACACCTTAAAGGTGCCTCCACAGCCCTCCCCCATTCATCACCGACTGTCATCACAAGAAATGCGTTGTGGGAGGACTCGGTCATCTTCCCAGTGGGTCTGACCCCAATCCACCCTCCTTTCCCCTAACTCCCCATTATGTCTCTTCCTTTCATTAATTTATTTTCCCTAGACCTTAATAAAAACAGATTTAGATAATCAACAAGAATGATTAACAGTCCGGGAGGGCGAGTCACCATATTTTCCAAGGTTATTAAAAAAAATTATTTTTAGTTTATTAGGTAAACATTCAGAGAGCAGTGAAATTATCTGCCATCGATGACATCAGACTTTTGGGAGGTCCATGGTCACAGTCTAATTTGAAAGTTACAGTTAGAATCTGATGAAATCACAGTGGATGTTGCAAGAGTCACCCTTACTGAAATTTGAAGATTATTTTGAAACTGCTTAGTTAGTGTATTCTTTTAAATATATTTTCCTATGTACTGCTCATAAATTATAATTAGCACAGATGTTCTGTCATACCATAAGTATTGTCAACGGCTTTTGTAAATACACATTTGCTTCCTAATTGCCCCATGTAACTGAATGCCAGCCACGTACACGATCACCTGTAATCACCTTACAACTCTGCCAAAGACTAAAGTACAAAGGAAAAGGTGGGATTCTTTTCAACCAGCTTGTATTACCCCAGAAGGTAGGATGTTTAGAATTCCAAGTTGTTCATTTCAATTTCTGTTTGATCTATGTATTTTATATTCATTTACTCTTCCTCTCTCTCTCTTTCTTTCTTCCTCTCTCCCTCCCTCTCCCCCTTCCCTTCCCATCCCTTCCCTTACTCTTCCCTCCTTCCTTCCTTCCTTCCTTCCTTCCTCCCTTCCTTCCTTCCTTTCTCTTTTTCTCTTTTTCTCTTTTTCTTTCTCCCCTTATATCTACATGTCAGGTACTGCTCTAGCTTCTAAGAACATGCAGAAGTGTCAGGAAACAGTTTCTCAAAAGACTTCTGTTCAAATCAGTCTTCAATTTGGAACCACTCAAGATGAGCCATATATTATTGAGGGGGAGCTGGCAACCAATCCTGTGAATAAGTTTATTGTTCTAAAACTTCTATGTAGCACCATTAGCCAGGAACTTCATGTAACTGTGGGTGATCACTATTGGAAATTTATTTAAAAAGGAGAAATATTTTTGCCTTCTTTCATCTAAGGAGATGATAATGTGTCGTGAAATACTGTGCAAACTCTGACATGCTACAAAATGTATATAGTTTTTTGTTGTTGTTTTTCATCAACATTGAGATGCTCTGATTTTTGCTATTTCTTCTGACCCCTGATCTGACTTTTTTTCAAAGACCAATATAGGGACCATATAGTTTTGGAAAGTAATCTTCACCGACAGAACCTGGCCATGGTGAGATCTGACCTTTTCCCTTCCCTTCCTTACTTGGACAATTATAGTCTCATCCCCATATGCTTTCCTCAAAGATGCTATTTAAAGGGAAGCTGTATCCACTTGGCTCAAGCCATCCCTGTGAATTAGACACTGGCAATTCTATAGTATTTGGTTTCAATTAGACAAAAATAAACACAAATTATATCCATTTAACTTTTATTTTAAATCATCTGCTGAGATTCTAGTCTTCTAGAAACTTAATTGTATATCAGATAACAATCCAAGTTAGGAAGATTATAGGTATAATGTAGGGCAGGGCAATAAAATGAATGAGGAACGTTTTCTATAATTGTAAAGGGAAATGAAATTTTTACAAACAGCTAAATGACTCTGGCAAAGTTAAACCTTGGCCAAACCAGCTGGAGTTGATTGGTGATCTATTTGTGTAACTAGCTCTCCAGATCAAGTGTCTGTTACGTATTGGACTCTGACTGCTGAATGAGTCTCCTTCAATTACCTATCCGTTAAGGTACCCTAGTGATCTACCTATCTACCTTATTTCCTGGCATTCTAAGGTATTTTTTTGGTATGTCTGTATCCGTTAGGATGTAGGTTTGACTGCAAGTGACAGAGACCCAAAATAACAATGCCTTATATAAAGATAGGAGTTTATTTTTGTTTTATATAAAAGTCCAAGATGGGGCTTCCCTGGTGGCGCAGTGGTTGAGAGTCCGCCTGCCGATGCAGGAGAGGCGGGTTTGTGCCCCGGTCTGGGAAGATCCCACATGCCGCGGAGCGGCTAGGCCCGTGAGCCATGGCCGCTGAGCCTGCGCGTCCGGAGCCTGTGCTCCGCAACGGGAGAGGCCACAACAGTGAGAGGCCCGCGTACCGCAAAAAAAAAAAAAAGTCCAAGATGGTTAAAGACTGTGTTCCATTAAGTCATCAGTGGCCCTTCTCCTTCTGCAGAGTCCAAGGTGATTTCCCCCATGTCTGTATTCCAGCCAGCATGGAGGAGGGTGAAGGGGCTGCTGTTTCCCTTTAAGGGCACAACCTGGAAGCCACATGCATCACAACTGCTCGTATGCCCTCACTCTAACTAGATCCTATGGTCTACCAGTGACCGCCTGGCTGCAAAGGACTTAGAGAATGTTGTCTCTGTTTTGGCTGGCTACGTGCTCAGCTAAATAATCAGGTTCTACTAAGGCAGAAGGGAAGAATTGATATTAGGGAGAAACTAGTGGTTTTTGACTAAATATCGTATTAAATACTCACCCATCCTCAAGATCAGTGCTATATACCAATAGTTCTTAAAAATGTGGTCCTCAGACAAGCAGCATCAGCATTACCTGGGAACTTGATAAAAATTCAAAATCTTGCACCCCAGCTTCCCAAAGCTCCTAAATCAGGAGCTCAGGTGGAGCCCAGCAATCTGGGTTTTAACAGGCTCTCCAGGTGATTCTGATGCCTCTAAAGTTTGAGAATCACTGGACGAGGGTAGGATTTTTTTCAAAAGCTAGATGGGAGACCAGGCATTAGAGGAGGAAGTGAGCTGGGATGGAGAGACCCAGAAATGGTAAGCTTCTGATCCTTGACTGCTCTGATCCTTATGAAGTCACCTCCTGTAAATCCCTCATCTTAAGGCTCTGATGAGTGACCCAAAGCCAGGGCCGTGCCATATGGTGGGAAGATCATGGAATGACAGGTGACCTTTCCCAGCAGCACACTTCATCTTTTGTGACCTGCTTTTCTCCTATATAAAATGAGCTGGGGGATGAAGAGGGAGAGCAGATGGCCTTGATGATCTCCTGCAGCCCTGCCACCACATGGTTCTGTGCATCACTCTGCTGGCTGGCTGGAGTCATAGTTTTGTCCTTTTCCACCAACAGCTGAGATGGTGCAGTCTAAGGCTTAAAAACAAGGACCCCAGAGTCAGGTGTGTTTGGGTTTGAACTAAGGCACCCCTGCTTGCTAGCTATGTGATCTTGGGCAAGTGTTTAGCCTCTCTGGCTCTCAGTGGCCTCACACGTAAACTGAGGATAATAAAGTTAACTCACTGGACTGCTTTAGGGATTAAATGAGATGTGTGTATGTGTGTAAAACCCATAGCACAGTGCCTGGTGTGAAGTAAATGCTAAATAAATGGCAGCCAGTGCCATGGTATGTATTTTGCACTTCATTGGGACACGTATCAATTGAACAATTGCTTCTTTCCAGGGATCTCTTTTTGTGGGGAATCTCTTTGTTATGATTATTTTCTCTTTTGTGTGGTCTTATACACTTCAGAAAAGAGAGAACAACGTGATACATAATTTTCTGGAAATCTGAAGTCTTCCTTACGTAGAAAAACACACAACCCCGTTGGTAAAACTACCTTACACATGGGACATCTACAGACCTCTCATAGATATGGTCTCCCTTGAACTTCCCATAAAAAGGAAAAGCAGCTTTATTCCCATTTTACGGGTAAGGAAACAAAATCTCAGGAAGATTAGGTGGCTGTAAGAAGGTCACCCAGCAAGTCAACGGGGAGCCTAGGTTCAAATAACTCATGTCTGGATGTAATGGCTTTACAGAAACCAGGGTTTAGCTCTATTGTAAAAAAAATCTGTTCTTTTCTGTCTCTATAAACCCTTTGCTTCTCCCAGTCCTCACATTATCTTTGGATCCCCAGCACCTTATTTGGCACCTGGGATGGAGCAGGTGCTAAACAAATGTTTGTTGAATGACAAAATGAATGAAAGAAATGAAGTTGTTGGACTTTGCATTCCATGCAGGACTTCTTTTTTCTTGCAAGTGTTTGGAATCATGGCACACATTTTATAGATAGAAAGGCTTTCTCTGCTGCCCTGGAAACATGGCTCTGCCTGCTGCCCGCAGGTCCATTGCTTGCCAGCATGGAAGGGTAGATGTGGTCAGGTGGGTAGCTAATTCTCCACCTGTCTTTCCTCCTCCTCCCTTCCACTGGGACTCACCAGCCTCAGCCTTTCCTTCATGGTCCTAGAGTTATTTCTGTAGGTGCTCTGCAGAGCAGATGTTCCTGAGCGGGCAATATCTCTTACCGAAACAGCCAATTACGTTGCTGATATCCCTCGACTCTAAAGATGAGAGAAGGGGAAAAGCTGAATCAATGTAATGGGAGAATTCTGCCTCTCCGACATCATAGCCCCTCCTCCCCTCACACCCTCTCAGATTCCCCCTCCCCACTGTCAACATTGGCGTCTGTCAGCTGGTGGCCAGACACTTGAACAGACTTTGCCAATTAGAGAAGTCACACCTCTTGGTTGGCAGACACACTATTGAGCCATATGGCTTTCAGGCAAAGGAGTTTCCAGAAAAGAACAGGGGAGAACCCCTGAGGGCAACTCGTGTCACGTGAGAGGTGCCGTCTGAATGCTTCTATCAGGTAAAGATGCAAGATGAGCTGTAGCCTTTCCCGTGTATAATTTGGAGGTATTATTGCTCCACCCGCAATCATCTCTCATTCTGGGGGAGGTTACACGGAGTTGGTCTTGGCAGCGTTAAAACCATTCTGTGGTTCTGTTGTTTTTTATGACTCTCCCCTACCCCATTTCCCACACTCCCCTCTTTTGGTGACTCTTGAGTTTTGCCATTCGATATTGGGTAACTGTAACTGGGGAGATAACGTTAATAACTTCCTACAGTTGTGAAGAGTTTTATAAAGCCCTCTCACCTCCCCAGGGTAATTCTGAATGAATTAGGTAGACTGAGTATGGTGTTTTCATTTTAGGGATAAAGACACTGGGTTCCAGGAAGATTCAGTGATCAGTCTGTCACAGGGTGGAGAAGAAAGCAAGCTGGACTGAGAATCTGGATTTTATTCCTGCTAGTTCACAGGCTGGCTGTACAGCCTGGATCACTCACTTACCTTTTTGGCACCAACATTCTCATCTGCAATTCAAGGGAACAATAGAATCCCTGAGGTCTCGTTGCTCCAAGAGTTTTCATTCCTGAGGTCACTTAGTTTATAAGTGACATAAATGAGATTAAACCACCATATAGTCATGCCCTGCCACAGAAATCAATCCTTAAGGGAGTTCATTTTTTCCCCTTAATTTTAATGATGGAAAATTTCAAGCACACAGAAGTAGAGAGAGTAGTATAATGAATCCTCATATGCCCTAGACCAGCTTCAATACCGAACAACATTTTGCCCATCTTGCTTCCTGTAGCCTTCTTAAAAAAAACAAAACTGTAGTATTTTAAAAGTAAAGCCCAGATATTCTATTATTTCACCAGTATAAATTTTAGCACACGTCTCTATTGAGCTCTTTTTAAAAAACAAAGCCACCGTGCCATTTTCATGCCTAACAACATTCACCACCACTCCTTAATGACAAAATTATTTAATAAAACAAAAATCACCACCCTACCCTATTCAAATTTGCTTATTGCCTCAAAGATGTCTTTTTATAGTTGGTTTGTTGGAATCCATTTGCAGAGAAGTTCCACACACTGTATTTGGTTGTTAAGACTTTTCTAAGTCTCTATTATCTCATCCCTCCCTCTTTTTTTTTTCTTCTTCTCATGCTATTGATTTATGGGAGAAAACAAGTCATTTGTCCTGAAGAATGTCCCATGTTCTGGATTTAGCTAATTGCTTCCCTGTGGTGTCATTTAACTTGTACCTCTGTTCTCTGTGTTTCCTGTGAGTGGGTAGGTCAATCCAGAGGCTTGATCAGATCCATGTTCAATTTTTTAACCTCTAGATGGTGCAAGGTAACTTTTATTGCACATTTGGTTTAATCAGGCACAAAAGGTCTGATTGGCTCTTTTTTGCGATTTTGAGACTGGGATCCATTAGAGGATTCAGATATTATCAAAGACATGGCTCCATTATACATGAACTTGTTTTTAATCTGCATTTTTCTTTACCTACGTATGAACAGATCCATCAAATTTAGAAAAATGTATTTGCCTTTATTCTGTTCTTTTTCATCATTTTCAGCCTTTTTCTATCTCCCATGGTAGGTACTCATTTTCTTTCTCTCCTACCACTAAAATATTAAAGAGAAATGAAAAGCAGTATACTAAAAGAAACAAACAAAAAAAACAAACTCACAAACATATACCCAGACCTCTGATTTGGTGTAAAGACGATCTGCTGCTCATTACAATAGCTACTGATACAAATGAATTTCACATTGCTGTTTTGTAAGCCTCGAGGTGGAAATTCTTAAAAGTAATTGTGAGTTTATACTTAGGTAAATTATGTAAATGAAGGGCCTGGAGAAAATGATGACTAGTACTCTCAGGAATGCAGCAAAGGACTTTTTTTTTTCACTTAAGGGTTTTTGAAATGTCCTTTTGCTCAGCAGGCATGCTTCAGCTTTTGATTCTTCTTGAGGCCAGGACAGGAGTGCTCCTTGGGGGGCAGCAGTCTGGAGGTGGGCAGGGAGGCTGGGAAGGGGCGCTGCTCCCTGGGGAGCCTGGCTGGGAATCACGTTTACAAATGGCACAAAATGGCGCTGGGGTAGCATCTATCACTTGTGCATTGTCATTATATGAATTTAGATCAGGGCCACCGATAAAAGTCACTGGGCACATGCTATTATAAAGAAGGCAGCAGGAACCTGTCAGAGTTATTTTGAGTTCTCTGTAATTACAGTGGTTCTTACACGTATTCCCATACGTTCACAGCCCTATAGAAAGGCAACATGCTTTTTAAAGAAAGTCTATTACAATAATAGATACTTGAAGTTGGTTTTTAAAATATAATCCTGTCCTTTGTACTGTCCTGCCAAACCGATGCCCTGCCTATCGACCGTTTCTTTATTCCCTTCTTCCTTGCTCTCTTTTTCTTCTTTGCTTTTAAGCCCTAGCTCTGCCCCTTACAACTAGTGTGTGACTCTGCGTGAGCGCAAAACTCTCAAGGAGGAGCCTTTGTTGTCTCTTCCTTACAGAGGCGTTAATAATACCTACCTGGGGATTAACTGGTAGGATTAAGGACATGGATTATCTTTGAAGGCCCAGTAAACTGGGTAGCACTATACATTCGAATGGTGCTGCTCTTGCCTCTTATTCTGCCAAAACTTTGGAGTTTAAAACCTTTTGGTGGCTCCCTCTCGCTTTTGATGTAGCACAGACTCTTTAATGGGCTTTCAAGGGCTGCAGTTTCCAGCCTCTCTTTCCTCTCCAACCTTCTCTCTCCCCACCCTGGGCTCTCTCAGTCCAAACTTCAAGACATGTTGAAGTTTATTTCAGATGCTTCGTCCTCTTCCTGTCTTTGCACACGCTGTTCCCTTGGTTTAGAGCATTGTCCCTCACCTCCTCCTCTTTGCTTGGCTAATGTGACCCTGGGGTTCGTTTCTGTTTAGATGTTGCTTTATCTATGAAGCTTTCCTGAATCTCCAAAAATTGTAGGGAACTATCACAGAGCACTTATCACCCATGTTGTAATTCTTTGTTTACTTGTTCCTCTCTCCCATTAAACCGTGAATTTTTTGAAGGCAGGAATCATTGCTAAGACATTTATCTTTGTAGCTTAATTTCCTAGCTCAGTGTATAGCACATAGTTGGTGCTCAATTTATTTGTTGTGTGGATGAATAAAGCACTAAGTTCCAACCCTACTTTCCTTTTGGAAAATTGATGTCTTCCTTCTCCAGCTTGTTTTTCGTACTTTAGAATGATCACCTTATTGAGCACAGTCCTGTTTCCTACTGTATACAGTTAGCACCTTATTATATCTGGTCTTATTCTCTAATTTGTGTGTGTATGTTGTCATTATTCTGGGTCGAAGTGTAGGTAGACCAGGAACTCCACCCCTATTGCATTAGTTATCTATTGCTCTGTAACTAATTACCCCAAGATTTAGCAGCTTAAAACAACAAACATTATCTCACACAGCTTCCATGGGTCAGGAATCCAGAGGCAGCTTAGCTAGGTAGTCCTGGCAGTCAAGGTATAGACCAGGACTGCAGTTATATGAAGGCTTGACTGGGACTGGAGGAGCTGTTCCCAGGATGGCACATCCACGTGGCTGTTGGGTGGAGGCCTCAGTTCCTCACCATGTTTACCTCTCCATCAGGTTTCTCAGGTGTCCTCACAACATGGGGTCTGGCTTCACCAGAGAAACTGATCCAGAGAGAGAGAATATACAGGAAGCTGCAGTGCCTTGTGACCGGACGTTCAAAGTCTCACACCATTACTTTTTTTTCTTCTTTTCTTTTCTTTCCTTCCTTCCTTCTTCCCTCCCTCCCTCCCTCTTCCTTCCTTCTTCCCTCCCTCCCTCCCTCTCTCTTTATCTCCCTTTCTTTCTTCCTTCCCTCCCTCCCTCTTTTTCTTTTCTTTCTTTTCTTTCCTTCTTTCTTTCTTTCTTTCTTTCTTTCTTTCTTTCTTTCTTTCTTTCTTTCTTTCTTTCTTTCTTTCTTTCTTTCTTTCTTTCTTTCTTTCTTTTTCTCTCTCTCTCTCTCTCCCCGCCACCCCCCCCTTCTTCCTGTTAGAAATGAGCCACTAGTCCAGCCCACTAGACTAGAGGAAGCAAATTGTGGTCTGAGAATATGGTCTATAAGGTTTCAGTCCTTTGAAAGTTCTTGCCACTCCTTTAACGGCCCATTATGTGATCAATTTTGTAACTCTTCTTGTACGCTTGAAAAGACAGCTATTGGGTTCAGTGTTCTATATGTGAGTTTCCCAGTTACTTGTTCAAATCTTCTATATGCTTACTGATTTTCTTTTGTCTGCTTGATCAATTGATTACTGCAAGAATCATGTTGAAGTCTCCTACCATGACTGTAAATTTGTCTATTTTTCCATGTTATTCTATCAACTTCTGGGGGTATATTTTAAGATAATGTTATTAGGTGCACAAACACTTAGAGTTGTTATATTTTCCAAGGGAATTTAACCTTTTTAGTGTACAGAGAGTCTCTTCATATCTAGTTATAATTTTTGCCTCAAAGTCTATTTTGGTGACATTAATAGCACAAACTTTCTTTTGATTAGTGTTTTCCTGGCATAAATCTTTCATTCCTTTACTTTCAACATTTTTTGCATTCTTGTGTTTTAGAGGTGTCTTTTGTTAGAAGTATATAAGTTGATTAAAATAATTCAGTCTAACTACATTTATCTTTTTAGTCTAAAATTATAGTCTAACATTTAGTCTAATTATTGATATATTTGGACTTATAAATCTTATTTTGTATTTTATGATGTTTCACTTTTTCTGTGTTTCTTTTTCTCCCCTTCTTGCCTTCTTTTGGATTGACTATTTTTTCTTATTACATTTTTCCTTTATGAATTTGGAAGCTAAACACTGTATTTCTATTATTTTAGCACATACTCTGGAAACTTTAACATGTATATTTAACTAATCAAAATTAGTGGTCTGCAGTTTCAGTGATAGTTTCTAGGTGCCTGTTTGTTTTTAACTATTCCGCTTGGGTTTCACTGGGCTTCTTGCATAAGCAGTGTCTTTCATTAGTTCTGAAATCCTCAGTCATTATCTCATCAAATATTCCCTCTATTCAACCAATCTCTTTCTCTCTCTCATTCTGATTACAGGTTTAGGTGTTGTCCTCACTATATTTTCCATGACTCAAGCTTTTTTTCTTTTTTTTTCATCTCTTTGTATCTCTGTGCTTCATTCTAGATCATTTCTTCAGCTTTCAACTCTCTAATTCTCTCTTCAGCAGTGTCTTTTCTGCTGTTAAACCTATCCATTGAGATTATAATTTCAGTTATAAATTTTTCATTTCTAGAATTTCTATCTATTCTTATAAAAATCTGCTTGGTTATTTTAGTAGCCTCTTGCTTCAGTTTCAGCTCAAGGATTTTCAGACTACCTGGTAGTGTGAATTGGGGTTAAAAAAATCTAGGTGAGAACAGATTGTAGTATGAATTAGCAGGGGCTATTCCTCCATTTTACTCAGTGCTAAGTCTGAGACACGTAATTTTCCTCTCAGTGTCCTGTATCAGGGATTAGTATATTTCTGGTTTAGTCTGACTGACACTGACAATATTTTCTATTCCTCAAAGCCTTCTAGGCCACAAAATTGGAGATCAGGTTGACTGGTTTAGCAGGAAAAAAAAAGAGAAAAGATTAACTTTCAAAATACTTTACAAACAGAAACAATACACCAACTAGTTTAAGCTATTAACAAGGCATTTATTTAAATGAAGTAAAGTGATGCAGGGCAAAATACCACACAAAACAAAAAATGTAATGCAGCCATTGTAGACAGCCAAGAGTAATTATCAGGAAGACTTTTTTTTTTATTTTTGTAAAGGAAAGCTGCCAGCAGCTATTACAGCAAATAAGTTTCTCTTAAAAGGGAGAGAATAACATGACAAGGCTTGTTTTAGAAGAAGGGCTCAACAAATGAGAAATCATAAAGTAAATGATCCTGACACCTTTTTGTAAAGTGACTGCCTCCAGGGAAGAGACTATTTCTGTTTAGATTAATTCTTTTTGGATTTGCAAACCTGAGCACCTCATGTCATTTGAGGGGGGCCAAACACTCATAGAGGACAGGGGCCATCACGTCGACCCCTCTGGAGACCTTCAGGAAGCACTGAGCAGAGGCAGGGGTGCCCAGTCTAGCCCTGAGCTGCAGCACCTGTGCAAGGGGCCCGGGTACAGTGGTGGGATGTGGAAATATGCCAGCAGGTTCTTCACTAGCAATTCTTGCATGGGGATTTTCCATGGTTATAGCAGTTTTTGTTTCCTCAGCCCTGGCAGAACTGCTCATTGAGCTGATTTCTCCAGTCAGTCCTTTCCTTTGGGAACAGGTGCCCTGACACCTTTTAGCCCTGAAAGGGACATTGGAGATAATAACAAAAAATAGCTAACACTTCCTGAGTGTTCATTGTGTCTCAAGCACTGTTCTAAGTGCTTTGCTTGTATTAACTCATTTGATCCTCATAACACTCTGAGAGATCACCTTAGATCTACATGGTGAGACACATCCCGAAGCTATGTTTACCTAAGATCTCCCCAAAAGGGCCTATAACAAAACCCTAATGTACTTTCAGATTCAGTACTCTTTTTACTACTACTGAATCAACTCAGAGAGAAGATAATGCACTTGAAGAATTTGGCCCATATGTGTGCAAGTCTATTTATATACACATAAATATAAATATGTGACAGCTGTAATAGATGAAGACTATAGGCCAGATACTTCTTAACATCTGTAAAAATTAAAAACAACAACAACAATAGTAAATCCCCTCTCAAATTAACTTGGGAACCTGCTTAAACCAAATAGGAATTACCTTTGTCTTTTCCACTTCATCTAGGCAACTCACCAGAAGTTTGAGTTAGAGGATTTCTGGATTCTATTCCTTGCCCTCCTATTGAAATATTTTATTAGACACATATAGTACTTCTCATATATTGGGCACTGTTCAACCTTGATTAACTTTATTAGCTCTTCATCAGATACTTTAATCTTCACAGTAGTCCAATGAGGAGGCACTATTGCTTATTTTGTTGATGAGGAACTACACTGCAGATAAGTGACTTGCCGAAGTTGCTCAAAGTGAAGGATAGAATCTAGGCAAACTTGCCCCAGTGCCCACATAACCTCCTCGCCATATCACCTCTCCCATCCGTTCAGGTTAAGAAATCAAAATATACAACTCTGCAAGTATGTTGGAATGCATGGATAAAGTGAGCCACGATGCCTTATTGGTTTTGACTGGGGAGGCGGGGAACGTTTCTCCACCATTGGTAAGTTCTCATCCTCTCCAGTTAATGGGTGTGCTAATTCCCAGTACACACTCAGTATAAATGAACTGTGCTTTGTGCTGGACAATGGGAGACCCATCGGAGCCTCTGGGCTTCACACAGCTGCAGGTCCCTGATTTAAACACCAATCCCTTTATTCAGGCCCTGTCTGCTGGCCAGTCAGCCAGCGTCTTGCACTTCTCAGCAGTGATTTCCATGTAGCATCCTTCCTTGGAGGAGCTGGTGGAAGTCATTTTCCATAGTGATAATGATAATCTTCCCCTCCCCTTTCATCTCCATGCTCCTCAGTTATTTTGTATTAAAATAGCATTTACATTTAAAGAGGAGAGATGACCGTCTGTGTCTACCTCTGCTTCCTCCCTGCTACGGCAAGAGGGGGACTGACTCCCCCCAGTTACGCAACAAGGTTAACATTCCCAGAGCATCAGTCCACAGGCATTTTTGTCATTTAACAAAGACTCTTCCATTCACCAGTGAAGAGGGTTCCTATCAAGGAGGTTTAGCACCAAATATGCCTCAGGTGTTGGGAAGGAATGCCTCTGGGTAGATGGTAGAAGGAAATCTCCCCTAATTCTTAATACAAGCCTAGTTCAGACCGATGACTCTTGTTTTGTACAGTGCTGACCCTGGGAGATGCCTTAAGGATAACCAGAGTGAGGCCTTCCTTACAAGAGTAAAGAAACTGATGTCCACAGAGGCCGAAGGACTCGGTCAAGGAACACAATGTAGCCGCATAACCACAAGTGTTGGCTGTCTTCTGTACTTCCCTCCAGATTCACTGTCCAGCACCCTCCACCCTGCTCTGGGCCCGGGAGACTGACCCATCTAGGCTGTATCAATAGACACTCTTGCTCCTTGGCTTGGCTGATGGGAGGTCTGGCAGGAGGTCAGAGGAGGTAGCTGGATGAAGTTAGGTTTCATTTCCTTCTCTCTCCCTGCAAGTTTGCCTCAAACCAACTGTGCCTCTCCCCTGAAGGCACAGCTTCTCTCAAGATTGCCTGCAACGTTTTCAGGTTATAATCTCTGCCTGTGAACTCTGCTTCCTCAATTCCTCACACTCAACATGCAACGTTCTCCTTCTCCTGAGAGTTTCTTTGAGCTGTGTGTATTTATTGTATTTTTATTCTCACTTCAGCATTTTCATGCACACTTCCAATTCCACATAACTTTCACTTCTCTTTCTTAAGCCCCATACCTAGCTTGCAGATGCTCACCTGTTTATCCCCTGATTGTAAACTCCTTGAGAACAGGCAGGACCTCTGCCTCATGAGGATTGGGACTGTGTCCGTCTTGTTCCTGGTAACTGGCACAGCCTGGCACGCAGTATGGATGTACATGAGTGAATCAGTCTTTGATTCCCTGCACAAAAGACCAATACAAAGTAGGACAACAAAATCTGTCTATTAAAGAATTGTTCTCTCAATGCCTTCAGCTCCATAAATGGGGAGATGTTCAGATACCACTGATAGTTGTGTGATTTTGAGGAAATCACATCTCTGTAGCTTCCTCAACTCTACAGAGAGTTAAGTGATATCCAGTCCTATATTTTCCTCTTAGTGATGGCAAGAGAATTTAAATGGAATACTTGATGCGAATGGAATGCCTTGAGGTTCTTGGAAGAGAAAGAATCATTTTTCAGAAAAGATAGAATCTAATAAGAATTCTGTGTTGGAGAAGGGAAATGTTGCTTTTTCAAATTGTGTATTTTCCATTGAAGTAAGTAAGGGACCCTGTCCAGTGTCTGGCACAGATCAAGCACTTCATAAATACCTGTTATAATCTTTAGTGATTATTCTGCAAAATTCTACTCTAACATTAAGCAATGAATTCAAGAATTTCTTTGTCATTATATTATTAAAATGGAGTGTGATGTGCCTGTTCATAGTGTTATGTGCTAATTGTATCATTGTTATATTAATGAGAATTACATTGAAACAATTCATGTGGATATGTAGGTATATTGGTGGGTGTGGTGTGATGGGGATGGGATTTGTTGTAGGAGATGTAGCAATGGGATATAAAAGAAGGAAACAGGTTGTGAAGTAACCCATTCAGGAAACGTGGCAACTTATTTGCATTCTGGGGTTTTTTGAAATTACAAAACATTTTTTTCTTGTTGCAAAAGCAGTATCTGTCTATTACAGTAGAATTTTTAAAAATACAGATAAAGAATAAAAAGGGAAGTGCTGTACCTAAAACCCCATTATAGTGAACATCTTTTAATTTCACCTTTCCCCTGGCTTCTTCGTCTGGGGCACTACAGTGTTCCCACTGCATGAGGATTTATTGCTGCAACTGCCAACATGGCAGTTCAGTTGCTCAGCCAAAGAGTAGGGGCATTTTAGAGACTCTATATAAAAACTATCAAATTAAACCTTTCTGGCAGTCCACTTCCTATCGAGCTATATTCAGATGACTCTAATACTATGAATCGATGGCTATGTCTATTTTATCATCATCCTCTCAGCATCCACCACAGTGGCTGGAGTAGTAAGCACTCATATTGGTTTAATGAATAATACATATTTATTGAGTACTTACTATGTGCCAGAAACTGATACGTGTATCAATTAACTGTGACAACTATTATTTTCAGAGAAGTTAAATAAATCACCTAAAGCCCTCCAGCTACTAGGTGCCAGAGCAGTGTTTGAATACGGCGTCTAGCTCCAGAGTCGGTGCCCTGAACGATGAAGCTCTTCAATGGTTCTTCAGTGACTGACCGAATGACTGATCCTATATATACCAACTGAAATGTAACTTCCTCTGGCATGGTTTCCCTGTTTCCTCAACCAGGCTAGATCTTTCTGTCTGTGCTACTTAACACTCCATACTTCTCTTTTGTAGGACTTACCTTACTTGCAATTATTTTTTTAACATCTCCTTCCTCCACTGTAAGATCCATGAAAGCAGGAGCTGTGTGTATGTTCACAGCCTCATTTCTAGTACCTAGCACAAGATCTGGCTCTGTTCACATATTTACTGATCGACTGATTGACAGCTGAGCAAGTGAAGGTGGGGAGCAGCAAGAGGATGGATGCAGGTTACATCTGGCTTCTACTTTGCAGAATACAAATAGCAGGCTGATGTGGAGCTAGAGGAACTAATGGTTCAATTGTAGTCAGCCTATTTTTCTGATTTCACAGAGTTCAGTGTGTATGTAACAGCGTTTTGAGATTGGCCTGCCAATGTTAATTCCTATGCAAGGTAAAGAATGAATGAAAGACAATGGGAGGGGCCACAAGCCCCAGAGACTGATCAGGGAGGTGAACCTCTATCTTCAATATCTGCTGGGATTTAAGAAGCAATTTGCCAAGCAATAAGGGTTATTTGCCAGGCAAAAAAGATACAAAAAACAATGAATATGTAATAGTTATTAGTTTTTATGCACAAAAAACAGTATCAAGTATATAAAGCACAATTATGTACTGGAGTACAAGAAGGAAACCACAGTTGTGATGGGAATTACAAAAGTCTTTGACAGGGCTTCCCTGGTGGCGCAGTGGTTGAGAGTCCGCCTGCCGATGCAGGGGACGAGGGTTCGTGCCCTGGTCCGGGAAGATCCCACATGCTGCGGGGCAGCTGGGCCCGTGAGCCATGGCCGCTGGGCCTGCGCTTCTGGAGCCTGTGCCCTGCAACGGGAGAGGCCACAGCAGTGAGAGGCCCGCGTACCGCAAAAAAAAAAAAAAAAAAAAAAAAAAAAAGGTCTTTGACAGATCATTGCGATAAGATACCACGTCACACCAGTTAGGATGATTACCATCAAAGAAACAAATTCACAAGTGTTGGTGAGGATGTGGAGAAATTTGGACCCTTGTACACTGTTATTAGGAACGTAAAATGGTGCAACTGCTATGAAAAATGATATGGCAGTTCCTCAAAAATTAAACATAGAATTACCATATTATCCAGCAATTCCACTTCTGGGTATATACCCAAAAGAATTGAAAACAGGGACTCAATGACTATTTGTAGACCAGTGTTCATAGCTGCGTTATTCCCAGTAGCTAAAAGGTGGAAGTCACCCAAGTATCCATTGATGGATGAATGGATAAACAAAATGTGGTAAACACATACAATGGCATATTATTTAGCCTTTAAAAGGAAGGAAATCCTGACACATGCTACAACATAAATGAATCTTGAGGACATGATGCTAAATGAAATAAGCCTGTCACAAAAGGACAAATACTGTATGATTTCACTCATGTGAGCCACCTAGAATAGTCACACTCACAGAGACAGAAAGCAGAATGGTGGTTGCTAGGGTCTGGGTGGGGAGGGGAGAGTAGAGAATTATTGTTTAATGGGCACAGAATTTCAGTTTTTCAAGGTGAAGAATTCTCTGGATGGATGGATGAATGGTAGCACAACAACGCGAATGTAGTAAATGCCACTGAACTCTACGCTTAATAATGGACAAGATGGTAAATTTTGTTATGGGTGTTTTACTGCAATTAAAAATTTTAAAAAAGGTCTTTGACAGACACAATTAGATTTTCTTTTAATTTTAGAGGATTTGAATAAATCAATAAGCATGTTAACTAGCCATATAGAAGACTTTGCATAGAAAATGGTATGCCCATACTTTCCCAATGTCCATGAACTGCTTAACAAATTTGATCACATGATAGACAAGAAGCATCAATAAATTGCCCTAAATATAAGTTATTCAGGCTGGATTTTATTTTATTTATTTATTTATTTGCGGTACACGGGCCTCTCACTGTTGTGGCCTCTCCCTTTGCGGAGCACAGGCTCCGGTCACGCAGACTCAGCGGCCATGGCTCACGGGCCCAGCTGCTCCGTGGCACGTGGGACCCTCCCGGACCGGGGCACGAACCCGCATCCCCTGCATCGGCAGGCGGACTCTCAACCACTGCGCCACCAGGGAAGCCCTTTATTTTTTTTTTGAAGACGTGAAAAGAAATTGTGTTTATTTGTCCTTGTGATTTCTGGAACAAACTCTTTTTGGAGAGAATAGAATGATCCACCTAGCAATACTTAGAGTACTTAATCCCAGCAGTTGAATTAAATATCTTAATTCTATTTTTCTCAGAATGTTGATTATTTGATAAAGAAGTAGACAAATTATTGTTAAAATTGAACATAAATTCAGCAGGAATATATATAGTATATTGCATTAAATGAAGTGATTAATATTAAATTAAATAAACAGATCAGAACGATTCAGCTATCTAGCATACTGGGAACTCAGAAATAAACCAATGGGAAAAAGTGGAACCTTAGGCATATCAAAGAGTAAATTAAGACATAACAATAATTATATATAATAACTATATATGGAATATAATTATTGCATCACTTTCCCCCTCCCCATTCTTTTATTTTTAATTTTAAAAAACACCTTTATTGAGATACAATTCACATACCATACAGTTCACCTTTTTAAAGTGGTTTGTTTTTTTGTTTTTTTTTTTTGCGGTATGGGGGCCTCTCACTGTTGTGGCCTCTCCCGTTGCGGAGCACAGGCTCCGGATGCGCAGGCCCAGCGGCCATGGCTCACGGGCCCAGCCGCTCCGCGGCATGTGGGATCTTCCCAGACCGGGACACGAACCCGTGTCCCCTGCATCGGCAGGCGGACTCTCAACCACTGCGCCACCAGTGAAGCCCTAAAGTGGTTTTTTAAATGTATTTATAAGGTCAAGAAACCATCATCACAATCTAATTTTACAACAATTTTGTCCCCCCAAAAAGAAACTTCACGCCCATTAGAAGTTACTCTCTATTCTTCCCTGTCTCCCTCAGGCTGAATTTTTAACCAACATGTAGAATCACTAGGAACTCATAATACATGAGATGATGTTTTTTGTTTCTCAAATTGGCAAAAAGCAAACCAAAACAAAATGACCACCCAGGATCAGTGAAGATATTTTCAATACCCCTCAGGTCATCTCATAGGATGGGACCAAGCCCTGGGCTGGTGGAACTGTTCTGTCTGTCTTACCAAAGATAAGATGGTGCTCATTTTTCTTGCTGGGGGACCTATTGTTGGTACTCAGAGAGTAACTGGGGAGTTGAGGATAATAAAGAACAGGTAGGCAAAGGGAAGAGGTATAAGGAATAAGTCATTTCAGAAGAGTTTTGAAGACAAGGAGGAAAACAGTTTAAAGGAATGAGGGAAAAATTTCTAGGTAGTAAGAATGACGAATGTAAGGAACAGATTGGCGGTGAGAGCTGAAGTAAGTGAAACAAAGACAGTCATTCCTACAAGCCTTGGACCTGTGATTCCATTTGAGGTTGTCCTAACCACTGTGTTCAGTATGACATATGAACGTTAATTAATACAAATTAATTTCATTTTGTGATTTTAGAGGGTTTTGTATCATTTCTTCTGGAGATGTTCTCTTTCATTTTAAGTAAAACACAGTTCCAGGCATAATTTGTTTTGGTCCCCTTTCCTCCACTGTATCCCAACGTCTTTTTGTTTCTTTCCTATCTCTCTGATTCTCCCAGGGAACTCTGCACAAAGTGGGCACTTGATAAACGTGGCCAACTGTACATTTTTTTCCCCCGAATGAGCCTAACAAGGCATATAATTCAATGATTTTTTTTTACATCTTTATTGGAGTATAATTGCTTTACAATGGTGTGTTAGTTTCTGCTTTATAACAAAGTGAATCAGTTATACATATACATATGTTCCCATATCTCTTCCCTCTTGCATCTCCCTCCCTCCCACCCCCCCATCCCACCCCGCCAGGCGGTCACAAAGCACCGAGCTGATCTCCCTGTGCTATGCGTCTGCTTCCCACTAGCTATCTACCTTACGTTTGGTAGCGTATATATGTCCATGCCTCTCTCTCGCTTTGTCACAGCTTACCCCTCTCCCTCCCCATATCCTCAAGTCCATTCTCCAGTAGGTCTGTGTCTTTATTCCTGTCTTACCCCTAGGTTCTTCATGACATTTTTTCCCTTAAATTCCATACATATGTGTTAGCATATGGTATTTGTCTTTTTCTGATTACTTCACTCTGTATGACAGACTCTACGTCTATCTACCTCATTACAAATAGCTCAATTTCGTTTCTTTTTATGGCTCAGTAATATTCCATTGTATATATGTGCCACATCTTCTTTATCCATTCATCCGATGATGGACACTTAGCTTGTTTCCACCTCTGGGCTATTGTAAATAGAGCTGCACTGAACATTTTGGTACATGACTCTTTTTGAATTATGGTTTTCTCAGGGTATATGCCCAGTAGTGGGATTGCTGGGTCATATGGTAGTTCTATTTGTAGTTTTTTAAGGACCTCCATACTGTTCTCCACAGTGGCTGTATCAATTTACATTCCCACCAACAGTGCAAGAGGGTTCCCTTTTCTCCACACCCTCTCCAGCATTTATTGTTTCTAGATTTTTTGATGATGGCCATTCTGACTGGTGTGAGATGATATCTCATTGTAGTTTTGATTTGCATTTCTCTAATGATTAATGATGTTGAACAGTCTTTCATGTGTTTGTTGGCAGTCTGTGTATATCTTCTTTGGAGAAATGTCTATTTAGGTCTTCTGTCCATTTTTGGATTGGGTTGTTTATTTGTTATTGAGCTGCATGAGCTGCTTATAAATTTTGGAGATTAATCCTTTGTCAGCTGCTTCATTTGCAAATATTTTCTCCCATTCTGAGGGTTGTCTTTTGGTCCTGTTTATGGTTTCCTTTGCTGTGCAAAAGCTTTGCAGTTTCATTAGGTCCCATTTGTTTATTTTTGTTTTTATTTTTATTTCTCTAGGAGGTGGGTCAAAAAGGATCTTGCTGTGATTTATGTCATAGAGTGTCCTGCCTATATTTTCCTCTAAGAGTTTGATAGTTTCTGGCCTTACATTTAGGTCTTTAATCCATTTTGAGCTTTTTTTTGTGTATGGTGTTAGGGAGTGATCTAATCTCATACTTTTACATGTAGCTGTCCAGTTTTCCCAGCACCACTTATTGAAGAGGCTGTCCTTTCTCCACTGTACATTCCTGCCTCCTTTATCAAAGATAAGGTGACCATATGTGCGTGGGTTTATCTCTGGGCTTTCTATTCTGTTCTATTGATCTATCTTTCTGTTTTTGTGCCAGTACCATACTGTCTTGATTACTGTAGCTTTCTAGTATAGTCTGAAGTCAGGGAGCCTGATTCCTCCAGCTCCGTTTTTCGTTCTCAAGATTGCTTTGGCTATTCGGGGTCTTTTGTGTTTCCATACAAATTGTGAAAGTTTTTGTTCTAGTTTTGTGAAAAATGCCAGTGGTAGTTTGATAGGGATTGCATTGAATCTGTACATTGCTTTGGGTAGTAGAGTCATTTTCACAATGTTGATTCTTCCAATACAAGAACATGGTATATCTCTCCATCTATTTGTATCATCTTTAATTTCTTTCATCAGTGTCTTATAATTTTCTGCATACAGGTCTTTTGTCTCCTTAGGTAGGTTTATTCCTAGATATTTTATTCTTTTTGTTGCAATGGTAAATGGGAGTGTTTTCTTCATTTCACTTTCAGATTTTTCATCATTAGTGTATAGGAATGCAAGAGATTTCTGTGCAATAATTTTGTATCCTGCTACTTTACCAAATTCATTGGTTAGCTCTAGTAGTTATCTGGTAGCATCTTTAGGATTCTCTATGTATAGTATCATGTCATATGCAAACAGTGACAGCTTTACTTCTTTTCCGATTTGGATTCCTTTTATTTCCTTTTCTTCTCTGATTGCTGTGGCTAAAACTTCCAAAACTATGTTGAATAAGAGTGGTGAGAGTGCACAACCTTCTCTTGTTCCTGATCTTAGTGGAAAAGGTTTCAGTTTTTCACCATTGAGGATGATGTTGGCTGTGGGTTTGTCATATATGGCCTTTATTATGTTGAGGAACGTTCCCTCTATGCCTACTTTCTGCAGGGTTTTTATCATAAATCGGTGTTGAATTTTGTCAAAAGCTTTCTCTGCATCTATTGAGATGATCACATGGTTTTTCTCCTTCAGTTTTTTAATATGGTGTATCACATTGATTGATTTGCGTATATTGAAGAATCCTTGCATTCCTGGAATAAACCCCACTTGATCATGGTGTATGATCCGTTTAATGTGCTGTTGGATTCTGTTTCCTAGTATTTTGTTGAGGATTTTTGCATCTATGTTCATCAGTGATATTGGCCTGTAGTTTTCTTTCTTTGTGACATCCTTGTCTGGTTTTGGTATCAGGGTGATGGTGGCCTCGTAGAATGAGTTTGGGAGTGTTCTTCCCTCTGCTATATTTTAGAAGAGTTTGAGAGGGATAGGTGTTAGCTCTTCTCTAAATGTTTGATAGAATTCGCCTGTGAAGCCATCTGGTCCTGGGCTTTTGTTTGTTGGAAGATTTTTAATCACAGTTTCAATTTCAGTGCTTGTGATTGGTCTGTTCGTATTTTCCATTTCTTCCTGGTTCAGTCTCGGATGGTTGTGCCTTTCTAAGAATTTGTCCATTTCTTCCAGGTTGTCCATTTTATTGGCATAGAGTTGCTTGTAGTAATCTCTCATGATCTTTTGTATTTCTGCAGTGTCAGTTGTTACTTCTCCTTTTTTATTTCTAATTCTATTGATTTGAGTATTCTCCCTTTTTTTCTTGATGAGTCTGGCTAATGGTTTATCAATTTTGTTTATCTTCTCTTGGAACCAGCTTTTAGTTATATTGATCTTTGCTATCATTTCCTTCATTTCTTTTTCATTTATTTCTGATCTGATGTTTATGATTTCTTTCCTTCTGCTAACTTTGGGGGTTTTTTTGTTCTTCTTTCTCTACTGCTTTAGGTGCAAGGTTAGGTTGTTTATTCGAGATGTTTCCTGTTTCTTAAGGTAGGATTGTATTGCTATAAACTTCCCTCTTAGAACTGCTTTTGCTGCATCCCATAGGTTTTGGGTCGTCGTGTCTCCATTGTCATTTGTTTCTAGGTATTTTTTTATTTCCTCTTTGATTTCTTCAGTGATCACTTCGTTATTAAGTAGTGTATTGTTTAGCCTCCATGTGTTTGTATTTTTTACAGATCTTTTCCTGTAATTGATATCTAATCTCATAGCATTGTGGTCGGAAAAGACACTTGATACAATTTCAATTTTCTTAAATGTACCAAGGCTTGATTTGTGACCCAAGATATGATCTATCCTGGAGCATGTTCCATGAGCACTTGAGAAAAATGTGTATTCTGTTGTTTTGGATGGAATGTCCTATAAATATCAATTAAATCCATCTTGTTTAATGTATCATTTAAAGCTTGTGTTTCCTTATTTATTTTCATTTTGGATGATCTGTCCATTGGTGAAAGTGGGGTGTTAAAGTCCCCTACTATGAATGTGTTACTGTCGATTTCCCCTTTTATGGCTGTTAGTATTTGCCTTATGTACTGAGGTGCTCCTATGTTGGGTGCATAAATATTTACAATTGTTATATCTTCTTCTTGGATTGATCCCTTGATCGTTATGTAGTGTCCTTGTCTCTTCAAATAGTCTTTATTTTAAAGTCTATTTTGTCTGATATGAGAATTGCTACTCCAGCTTTCTTCTGGTTTCCATTTGCATGAAATATCTTTTTCCATCCCCTTACTTTCAGTTTGTATGTGTCTCTAGGTCTGAAGTGGGTCTCTTGTAGACAGTATATATATGGGTCTTGTTTTTGTATCCATTCAGCCAATCTGTGTCTTTTGGTGGGAGCATTTAGTCCATTTA
Organism: Delphinapterus leucas; assembly: GCF_059928025.1. Lineage (NCBI taxonomy): Eukaryota > Metazoa > Chordata > Mammalia > Artiodactyla > Monodontidae > Delphinapterus > Delphinapterus leucas. The sequence continues at coordinate 49,275,871 of NC_143140.1, forward strand.
CATTTAAGGTAATTATTGATATGTATGTTCCTATTCCCATTTTCTTAATTGTTTTGGGTTCATTATTGTAGGTCTTTTCCTTCTCTTGTGTTTCTTGCCTAGAGAAGTTCCTTTAGCAGTTGTTGTAGAGCTGGTTTGGTGGTGCTGAACTCTCTCAGCTTTTGCTTGTCTGTAAAGGTTTTAATTTCTCCATCAAATCTGAATGAGATCCTTGCTGGGTCGAATAATCTTGGTTGCAGGTTTTTCTCCTTCATCACTTTAAATATGTCCTGCCAGTCCCTTCTGGCTTGCAGAGTTTCTGCTGAAAGATCAGCTGTTAACCTTATGGGGATTCCCTTGTGTGTTATTTGTTGTTTTTCCCTTGCTTCTTTTAATATGTTTTCTTTGTATTTAATTTTTCACAGTTTGATTAATATGTGTCTTGGCATATTTCTCCTTGGATTTATCCTGTATGGGACTCTCTGTGCTTCCTGGACTTGATTAACTATTTCCTTTCCCGTATTAGGGAAGTTTTCAACTATAATCTCTTCAAATATTTTCTCAGTCCCTTTCTTTTTCTCTTCTCCTTCTGGAACCCCTATAATGTGAATGTTGTTGCATTTAATGTTGTCCCAGAGGTCACTGAGACTGTCCTCAGTTCTTTTCATTCTTTTTTCTTTATTCTGCTCTGCAGTAGTTATTTCCACTATTTTATCTTCCAGGTCACGTATCCATTCTTCTGACACAGTTATTCTCCTATTGATCCCATCTAGAGTATTTTTAATTTCATTTATTGTGTTGTTCATCATTGTTTGTTTCATCTTTAGTTCTTCTAGGTCCTTGTTAAATGTTTCTTGTATTTATTGTATTTCCAAGATTTTGGATCATCTTTACTATCATTATTCTGAATTGTTTTTCAGGTAGACTGCCTATTTCCTCTTCATTTGTTAGGTCTGGTGGGTTTTTATCTTGCTCCTTCATCTGCTGTGTGTTTTTCTGTCTTCTCATTTTGCTTATCTTACTGTGTTTGGGGCCTCCTTTTTGCAGACTGCAGGTTTGTAATTCTCATTGTTTTTGGTGTCTGTCCCCAGTGGCTAAGGTTGGTTCAGTGGGTTTGTAGGCTTCCTGGTGGAGGGGACTAGTGCCTGTGTTCTGGTGGATGAGGCTGGATCTTGTCTTTCTGGTGGGCAGGTCCACGTCTGGTGGTGTGTTTTGGGGTTTCTGTGGACTTATTATTATTTTAGGCAGCCTCTCTGCTAATGGGTTGGGTTGTGTTCCTGTCTTGCTAGTTGTTTGGCATAGGATGTCCAGCACTGTAGCTTGCTGGTCGTTGAGTGAAGCTGGGTGCTGGTGTTGAGATGGAGATCTCTGGGAAATTTTCACCATTTGATATTATGTGGAGCTGGGAGTTCTCTTGTGGACCAGTGTCCTGAAGTTGGCTCTCCCACCTCAGAGGCACAGCACTGACTCCTGGCTGCAGCACCAAGAGCCTTTCATCCACATGGCTCAGAAGAAAAGGGAGAAAAAGTAGAAAGAAAGAATTAGTAGAAGTAGAAAGAAAGAAAGAAAGAAAGAAAGAAAGAAAGGAGGGAGGGAGGGAGGGAGGGAGAAAGGAAGGAAGGAAGGAGGGAAGGAAGGAAGGAGGGAAGGAAGGAAAAAAAGAAAGAAGATAAAGTAAAATAAAATAAGTAAAATATAATAAAGTTATTAAAATAAAAAAAGAATTATTAAGAGAAAAAAAAACAAAAAACGGACGGATAGAACCCTAGGACAAATGGTGGCAGCAAAGCTATACAGACAAAATCTCACACAGAAGCATACACAGACACACTCACAAAAAGAGGAAAAGGGGAAAAATCATAAATCTTGCTCTCAAAGTCCACCTCCTCAATTTGGGATGATTCATTGTCTTTTCATGTATTCCACAGATGCAGGTTGCATCAAGTTGATTGTGGAGCTTTAATCCGCTGCTTCTGAGGCTGCTGGGAGAGATTTCCTTTTCTCTTTGTTCTCACAGCTCCCAGGGGCTCAGCTTTGGATTTGGCCCCGCCTCTGCGTGTAGGTTGCCGGAGGGCGCCTGTTCTTCACTCAGACAGGACAGGGTTAAAGGAGCCGCTGATGCGGGGGCTCTGGCTCACTTAGGCCGGTGGGGGGGGGGAGGGAGGGGCACGGAGTGCGGGGCGGGGCGGGCCTGCGGCGGCAGAGGCCGGCGTGACGTTGCACCAGCCTGAGGCGTGCCGTGCGTTCTCCCCGGGGAAGCTGTCCCTGGATCCCGGGACCCTGGCAGTGGCGGGCTGCACAGGCTCCCCGGAAGGGGGGTGTGGACAGTGGCCTGTGCTCGCACACAGGCTTCTTGGTGGCGGCAGCAGCAGCAGCCTTAGCGTCTCATGCCCATATCTGGGGTCTGTGCCTTTAGCTGCGGCTCGCGCCCGTCTCTGGAGCTCCTTTAAGCAGCGCTCTTAATCCCCTCTCCTCGCGCAGCAGGAAACAAAGAGGGAAGAAAAAGTCTCTTGCCTCTTCGGCAGGTCCAGACTTTTCCCCGGACTCCCGGCTAGCCGTGGCGCACTAACCGCCCCCCCCCCCCGCCCCCGCAGGGTGTGTTCATGCCGCCAACCCCAGTCCTCTCCCGGCGCTCAGACCGAAGCCTGAGCCTCAGCTCCCAGCCCAGCCTGCCCCGAAGCCCAAGCTCAGCTCCCAGCCCCGCCCGCCCCGGCGGGTGAGCAGACAAGCCTCTCGGGCTGCTGAGTGCCGGTCGGCCCTGATCTTCTGTGTGGGAATCTCTCCACTTTGCCCTCCGCACCCCTGTTGCTGTGCTCTCCCCCGCGGCGCCGAAGCTCCCCCCCTCCGCCACCCGCAGTCTCCGCCCGCAAAGGGGCTTCCTAGTGTGTGGAAACCCTTCCTCCTTCACAGCTCCCTCCCACTGGTGCAGGTCCCGTCCCTATCCTTTTGTCTCTGTTTATTCTTTTTCTTTTGCCCTACCCAGGTACGTGGGGGGTTTCTTGCCTTTTGGGAGGTCTGAGGTCTTCTGCCAGCGTTCAGTAGGTGCTCTGTAGGAGTTGTTCCACGTGTAGATGTATTTCTGGTGTATCTGTGGGGAGGAGGTGATCTCCGCGTCTTACTCTTCTGCCATCTTTTGATTTTTCTTACTTTGAAAAGTATGAAGTGCTACTATACAAAAGTGGAGCATTCATTTGTCACCATTACCATAAAGGAAAATATCTATCAGATATTTTCCTAAGGGCTTTTCTCCAAGAGCCTTGGACCTCACCTCAATGAAAACCATTGGTTTTGCCTGGGGATTCAGTTTTCTAGTCCTTAAAATCAGCAGGATGATGCCCCCCAAACCCTGGTTTTCTTGGAAGTGGCGAAAAGGGCATGAAGATACCCTAATAAAGCCAGAGGGTTTTTGCTTGGTTCTGGACTGCTTTCCCCTGACCCCCATTGTGGGGTACTGTCATAAACCCTTGGAGGGAAGTATAGGGGAGCATACAGATCCCCAACTCTTCAGAGGAAAAACGTTTAGCTCTCAGAAATGTACTCGTTAACTCAAACCCGTCCCACTGCTATTTTGCATAGTGTGAACATTACAGGTTTTTAACCCCGGTGGAAAATACAAGGACAGAATATGAGCACATAGACCAGGCTCCTGCTTCGCTTAGGCTCTTCGCCTTGTTGGGCTGGCTTGTCTGCCAGCTACGCATGGGACTCTCCTTGCTTCACTTCCCTATGTTCCCCTCCAGCAGTTTCTCTTGTGATCCATGCCCATCTCCCAACAATCTTCCCCTCTCTCAGAACAGCCGCTGATATCAGGTGCTGACCCCTGTTATATGTCCCCTCGTCATAATTGATTGATTGGGGTGGACGCCTGACCCAAACTGGCCAATCAGAGTTTCTCTCCTGAGAATGTGAAGAGTGACACAGACAGACAGGGACTAAAAGTTATGGGACCTGAGTCCCGGTGTGGTAGGCAGAATTTCGAATCCCCTCCCCCCAACCTATAATATAATGAGACGATGAGCTATCACTCCCACAATTGTTATGCTATGTGGCAGAGTTGACCTTAAGACGGGAGATTCTCCGGGTGAGCCTGATCTAATTATCTGGTTCTTTCAAAGCAGCAGAAGTCAGAGAGATTTGAAGCACGAGGGGGATAGGACACCCCACTGCTGGCTTGAAGATGGAAGGGGCCGTATGAGAAGAAAGTGCAGTGGTTTCTAGGAGCTGATGAGGTCTCCCAGCTGATAGCCATTGAGGAAGTGGAACCCTCAATCCTATAATCACAAGAAAGTGGATTCAGCCAACAACCTGAGTGAGCTTAGAGGTAGATTCTCCCCTTAATCTTCCAGATAAGACCTCAGCGTGGCTGGCACCTGGACTTTGGCCTTCAGCAGAGGACCCAGTTGAGCAATGCCAGACTTCTGACCTACAGAACTGTGAGTTAAGAAATTTATGTTCCTTTAAGCCACTACATTTGTGATAATTTGTTATGGCAGCAATAGAAAATGAATGCACAGGGCACAGGGCCACGGCAATGCATTGTGAGGCGGCCGGGACCTCCTGCAGCTGAGGGCCTCAGCACCACCTCGTTCCTTCCTTCCTTCACATTCTTCACTTGGTTCTATGAGCTATGTAGACGTCTTCCAAACAATTTCCCTTTTTCTGCTTAAGTCAGTAGATTTGGTTTTCTGTTGCTTATAACCAAGGAGCCTCAACAAAATGGGGTGTAGACTGGGGTGACCTGCAAAAACAGTGTAATTCTGGTTCCTGGAAGTGTTGCTGTGTGAAAACTCATGAGAGATTAAATGAACTTTGGGAAGTCTCGGAACTTTAAATAAATTGAAGGTTATTGAAAAAATCTATTTTTGCTGACTATTTATAATTGCATTTTGAAGATATTATTTAGTTGAATGATAATATTGACCTTGGTCTACAGATATGCCTACCCACGTAAACCCAAGCTACATTGTTCACTAATAGAAAGACTTTGCAATACGCTTGTTCATTTGGTTAGAGCACACATTTGAAAGCTCCCTGGAAGCCTGTAGATTTGTTTACACCAGGTAAAAAGCTAGGTGAAGCCAGGGCATGGTCTGCTGCTTCGGGCACTGTTGTCCACCCCACCCCCACCCAGTTCCAGCTGGCTGCCCACAGCAGAGTACAGACCCCAGCAGGAACCATGCCAATGTGGCCTCTGGCCAGGCAGAGTGAGGGAGCAGAGTGACAGAGATGTCCAGGTGCAGACAGCTGGCTTGGCGGGGGAGAAGGGGATTATTGACACAGAGGAAGAGGGGCAGGCCATGGACACCATCCAGAGCCTGGGAATCTGCCCATGCATGGACTCCCAGTCTGCAGGGGCCTGTCACCCTCCATCCTTGGGTGTATGGAGGAGGGCATGGACAGTAAGCTCCCTTTTCACTCTGCAGCTTGAGGGTGGGGCTGGGAGTGAAATAGGAGAAGGAGGGAAGAGAAAACAGCAGAGGGAAGATGCATCCCTGTAAAATTCACCTCATAATGAAGAAAGTCCCTCTTGGCTTTGCTTGCTTGGAGGAGAACAAGACTGAGGTCCACAAGATTTCTTTTCAGATGTTCCTGTAAATGCCACCAACTAGTAGAATTTTTTTTTTTTTTTGGTAATATCCTTGGTGCAGGAAACATGACTGAGTTAGTTACAGACAATGAAATACAGTCCTTTCTGGGTGGGGTCAGTGGAAAAAGGAAGAGGATAAGGCCTAGGGGAGGGAGGAGAGACTGTGTTAAGCTGTGTGTAAGCAGGAACAAAGAGTAGCTGGATCTTGGACATTCAAAGAAGGAGCAATTCTAAAAAGAAGAGTACACTCCAGTTTGGGGGCGTTCTCCTTTGGGCACAAGGACAGAAAACCTGGGTTGCTTATACAAGGTTTATTCTGCACCCACCCCGTGCAGACTGGAGGTTGCAGGCTTAGCCTGGGTGCCTGGGGACAAGCCTAGCTGGTGTCAAACTGCCAGCCAAGCCACATGCATAATTAGGTGGATTTGGGTAGAAACCCAGCCAACTGAGCCTACTTGTCTGCCTTTCTACACTTGGGTTTTGCTTTATCTTTCCCCTCTAACCAGTTTCTTTAAGGCTTAGTGTGTCCATATATAGTATTTCTTCACAATAGGAAAGAAGTACTAAATTGGCTGGATTCCTAGCTGAAAGTCAATCTTGGTCTTCCACTGATAGGAAAATCTCTTATCAACCCTACTCCTTTCCCAAGAGAGCCTATAGATCAGGCATTTTGCCACTTTTCAGATCTTTCCCCAGGCTGAAAGTAACTAGATAACCATCATTTTAAGATAAAGGATATGTTCTCTGATGGACAGTCCAGGGGAATAAGATATTTGGGATTTTTTTTTCTTTTCTGCTTCTGTTCATCTACTTAGCAGTGTTTCAGCAATTTACTCCTTTCTCACTGGTCCCTTTGGCTGTAAACTGGAGACCCTAATTCCAGTCATTTCCCTCATAGTTCAAGACATTTAATGAATCTTTATGGACCATATAAACTAGTTTTTTATTGCACCTCTCCCTCACTCCCATAACCACATACGCGTTTCCTGCGCCATTTGATAAAGCCTGAATGTCCTCACTCTGGCTTTAGCCCTAGCATGTTTTGCTCCTTAAGGAAGAAAACAAGTTATCGTTCACCGCCGACTTGGGTTGTCTTTTGCTCTGTGGAGTCTTTGATCTTTCAGCTGCCCTTCACTCTGCTGATCACAGCCTTCCCTTAACCATTTAAAAGGCTCAGTGGGTCTTCTGACACGTGGTTCAACTCAGATTTCTCAGTGTGCTTTTAGATGGTGTCTCTGGGGACGTGTTTCTCTGACCCACTGAGTCAATGCTTTCATCAGCCCCAGGGCTCTGCCAGGGAGCACGGTTTCTCTTGCCTGCTCCAGCTCTTACTCGTTTAATTGAGAGCAATGACAGCATGTATTTAGGGAGAGGAGTTCTCTTAGGATTTAAAAAATGGTGAGTACAAAATCTGTATTTTGGTATATAGTATTATAGAAGGATGTTCAGTTTTAAGGGAAATTAGTTTTGAGATTGCTTTACAGATGGGGAAGTTAAAAAATCAGGGATGGATTGTTTCTGCTCTTTCTTGCTGAAAGAGGGGGCTTAAGGCAGGAATGTGTGAGATTCCAAATTCACTGCTATGCCCAGAAAGGGTCTCACTTCTCCCTGCCTCCCTCCTCTGCCTGAAATAGACATCAGTGGGGGTATGTTACCCTGGTACGTGTGTGGAGCCAGTGAGAGTGTGGCATCATAACCGCCATGTTCCCAGGGCTGTGGATGGCTGGTGGGGAAGTGGGGAGGGAAGAATTCACCCCCAGCACCTGCACCATGCCTGATCCATCCCAGGCACTCAATACGTATTTACTGAATTAATTTGATTTAGAGCCAGAAAATCAGTCCTCTCTTGTTTAGTGAGTCCAAGATGCCTAATCTGTGAAAAAGGGTTATTTCTTGCCCTAGCTCCTTCATGGAGTGGTTTTGAGGATAAATGTGAAGATGGCTGGACCATAAAACACACCATACATTTATGGCATTTCTCTTGGATACAGCCCTTGTTGGGAAGGCCATGATATCACAATTAAAGACAGTTTGTAAACCCTTTCCTAAATGGCTTCAGCGCCTGAGTGTAAATCTTGTCTCCCCTCTCACACACTCTTGAGATTGTCCTCTCACAACTGCGTTCCCTACCACAGGTGGTACCACAGTTAATGGGATTGGGTGAGAGTCAAATGCAAATCACGTTCTTCCCAAGTTGCCAGCTTTTGGCTTTTGGCATTACCTATTTCAAATGTTTTCTTCTGCTCTAGACATATGTTTGAAGGGCTATAGCATTATCTTTTATTGAACTAAATTTGTCCTTACTTAGGACATTTTCTTATGGAATTTAATTCATAAATTAATATATGTAATCTGATCAAAAGAGTTCATGGCACATAGAAAGTGATATATAAGAGTTAGCTTCTGCTGTTATTGGTTGCTAACCTGCTTAAATGTCTCCTCTTCAGAAAGGTCTTCTCTGATTACCCTATGTTAAAAGAGTACTTCCCACTCTCTCCTCTTTGCCCTGTTTTATTTCCACAATAGCACCTATCATTATAGTATTCAATCAATACTTTGTTGCTTATTATCTGACTCCTCTACTAGAATGCAAGCTCCATGAGGGCAGATTTCAGATCTGTTTTGGTCACCTCTCTTCCTAAGGCCTCATACATAGCAGGCCCTCAATAACCATTTACTGTCTGGACAACCATGTAGAATTTTCTTTTTCAGTTGGTCAGTGTTGTTCCCGGAGCTAGCCTATACTGGCTTGTAAGAGCCAATTGCGTGCGTTTCTTCCCAACTCTGTGTTTGTCGATGTCATCATTTGTAGCCTGAAATCAGTCATGGTGGGGGAGTTTACACCATGGCAATTGGCAAATACTGTCAATCAGCACCTGCTCCCCCTTTCCCTCCAGTCAGCTGTTCAACATTTACCAGCACACCACTGTTTCTAAAGAACCAAATCAACTACAGATCAGTTATACTGTTTAAAAGGCTGGTGTAGTGAATTAAAGATGGCTACAAATTCTTTGTCACTGCCCCTCACTAGGCAGTGGAATCTATCCACTCCCTAGAATTTTGGCTGCCCTGTGACTGACCAATAGAGTACAACAGAAGTGACCCCATACCAATTTCAGACCTACTCTTTAAGAGGACTGGCAACTTCTCTTTCCTTCTTCTTGGAACTCACTCTGCTGTGAGGAAATCCAAGAAGATTCGGGGAGAAGCCCACGTAAGGGAGAATTGAGGTCACCAGCCAATAACCTCAGCTGAGTGGTCGATGTCAATTTGCCAGGCCTGTGAGTGAAACCATGGTAGGGGTAGACCCTGCAGCTCCAGCTGGCTCCCCAGTGGTTGCCCTGTGGATCAGAGATTCCCACCACGAGCTGCCCAATCTGCCAAATCGGGAACACATAAACAACTGTTGTGTATTAAGCCGCTAAATCCTGGGGTGGTTTGTTATACAGCAACAGACAGCTGAAACAGCTGGGTAATAAACACTTTGAGAGTGTCTGGAAGTGGTCGGGATTTGGTGAGTTCTGACTGGCTGGATTCACTTGTGGCCTGAGCCTCAGTCCGTGGCACACATTCACAAGAGTAACTTTGACAACAGATACATGCTACATGTTTGTATTTCCCACAGTGAAAAATAAGTAGAGTCAGAGGATTGCTGTTGGATTGGATGTGAGGATGAGGGAAAGGGATCAGTCCGAGATGACTCCTTGGTTTTTGATCTGAGCAACTGGGTGGATGACGGTGCCGTTAAAGGTGACTAGGAAGAGTCGTGAAAGAGCGGACTGTGCAGGGTGGGGGGTGGGAGCATCAAGCATTTCCTGTTGGTCATGCTAAGTTTGAGTTGCCAAATAAGTACTGAGAGATATGCATCTGAACCCCAGAGAAGAGTTGGTGCTGGAGATATAAACTGAGAGTCATCAGCTTGTAGGTGATATTTAAAGCCATAGATATCAGGTAGATAGAAGAGAAAGAGATTAGAACTAAGCTCAGGAGACTTTGGGGTTGAGCAGAAGAGAAGCAACAAGTGAAGTAAAGGGAACTAAGAATGGGTGGCCAGTAAGACAGGAGAAGAAACAGGATAGTGTAGTATCCTAGAAGCAGTGAAAACATGCTTTAAGAAGGAAGGACATGATGGATGTGGTAAAATGCTCCTGAGAGGTGGAATAAGATTGAAGACAGAGAATTGTCCATTGGGTTTAGCCAAATGGTGGTCGTTGGCAACCTTAATAAGATTTGTTTCAGTGCTGTGGTGAGGGTGAAATCCTGATAAGATGCATTACAGACAGAATGAGAGGTGAAGAAATGGAGACATCATGTAGGGACAACTTTTGAGTTTGCTGTGAGCAGAAGCAGAGAAATAGTGTAGGAGCTGGAAAAGGGTGCAGTTAAGGGTGGGGCACATATAAGAGTAAGTGTGCAGACTTTGGGAATGAGAAAAGAAAATAGTGATTCATAAGAGGAGGTATACTTTGGAGGAAGAAGGTTGTAAGCAGGTGAGACGTGATGGGAATGATGAGACTCAGTGCTCAAGTGGAGGGTTGGTTTGAGAATATGGACAGTTTATCCATTTTATATTAGTAAAGACGTAATATATGTACCGTCTGCAGATGCAGACAGGTTGTTAGATTTATTAGCGGAATGATGAAGTGATTCTCATCAAATTTGGTCTATTCGATCGGTGAAATAAAAGTTCAGATCATCATCAGAGGGTGAGGAGAGGAGGATGGTGTTAGTGATTTGAGAAAATGTGACAGAGTTGCCCTTAGACAGTGAGAACGTCAACTCCCTAGAGACATCTTTTAGGATTATATTATCAGTGTGAATGAGCCTAACCCCTACTTGAAAGTTTTTTGTTTTTTTAAATTATTAATTAATTAATTTATTTTGTCTGCATTGGGTCTTCGTTTCTGTGCGAGGGCTTCCTCTAGTTGTGGCGAGCGGGGGCCGCTCTTCATCACAGTGCGCGGGCCTCTCACTATCGCGGCCTCTCTTGTTGCGGAGCACAGGCTCCAGACGCGCAGGCTCAGTAGTTGTGGCTCACGGGCCTAGTTGCTCCGCGGCATGTGGGATCTTCCCAGACCAGGGCTCGAACCCGCGTTCCCTGCATTGGCAGGCAGATTCTCAACCGCTGCGCCACCAGGGAAGCCCCCTACTTGAAAGTTTTTGTCATAAAGTTGGACCATTTTGAAAGATGATGTGTTTTTCTCAGCTACACTCAGCAGGAAGTAGAGTGTTTAACTGTGGTTGGAACTTTGTCAGACAATAAAATGAACAGGGCAAGCAACAAAGGAGGTATGGGTATGGATATAGATATAGGGGTGTGCGTTTGTGTAAAATTGTGTATCATGGGATCAGAACTTGGTCAATAGTAAGGACAAAGGTAAAGACATGGACGGGGGCAGAAATGTGGGTAGGGGGAGAAAGAGCAGAGCAATGATGGGTCCAATGAATCAGGAGTCCCAATGGGGTGTAAGCCTTGTTGCGAGGAGGACACTAGAATGACTGAGCTGGAAGGACAAGCAGTACTCAGAGAGTGGAGGCTTTAACTTGAGATATTAGGGGTGGTGCCCTCACTGGTGGTGATGAGGACTGGGATATAACCATGGTAGTAGGTGGCTAAGGTAGGGTGGGAAAATGTTTTCAGAAGTGAAGAGATGAAGAACCTGCAAAGCCAGGATGATGGTAGACTGTCCTCATAGAGGTTGAGGTTTCCAGGAATGATGACAGAAGGGTTGGTAGAAAGGAAGACAGTTGAGCCACATGTTAAAAATCAATAAATAGGGCTTCCCTGGTGGCACAGAGGTTGAGAGTCCGCCTGCCGATGCAGGGGACATGGGTTTGTGCCCCGGTCTGGGAAGATCCCACATGCCGCGGAGCGGCTGGGCCCGTGAGCCATGGCCGCTGAGCCTGCGCGTCCGGAGCCTGTGCTCCGCAACGGGAGAGGCCACGACAGTGAGAGGCCTGCGTACCACAAAAAAAAAAAAAAAAAAAAAAAAAATCAATAAATGAAGGGTAGTGACCTGGGAGTCAGTGGTTGAGAGCACCGAGGCAGGGGGGTCATGGGTGCTATAGTCTGATGACATGTTCTTCAGAAAGAACTGAGATTTTTAATAGAGAAGATAGCAGACATGCTGTGGAGGCAGCGATGGGGGACCAGCTTGAGGTTCTGTGTGAGAGGATGGAGGAACAACAGTCTCCACTTGCAAGAGCTACACAGGAAGCTTCATGCTCATTCCTACTAGACTCAATGCTCCCCTTTTAGAGAAAGACAAATATCGTATGATGTCACTTATATGTTGAATCTAAAATATGACACAAATGAACCTATCCATGAAACAGAAACAGAATCACAGACATAGAGAACAGACTGATGGTTGCCAAGGGGGAGGAGGCCGAGGGAGGGATGGAGTGGGAGGTTGGGGTGAGCAGATGTAAGCTTTTATATACAGGATGGATAAACAACAAGGTCCTCCTGTATTGCACAGGGAACTATATTCAATAACCTATGAGAAACTATAATGGAGAAGAGTATTAAAAAAGAATGTATATACATGTATGACTGAATCACTTTGTTGTACAGCAGAAATTAACAACATTGTAAATCAACTGTACTTCAATAAAAAAATATTGATTAAAACAAATGTTCCCCTTTTATAACAGATATTCTGTAATATCTGTAACTCCCTAGCTGTAACATAATACAAAGATAAAAAGGAAAGTAACTTAACAATAAGATAATTTCATTTTGACATGTAAAAGTGTTTGGTCATGGCTCCGCTAAAAGGCCTAATGAAGTTGTTCACTATTTGGACCCATTAAGGGAACACTGTGAACGCGACTGCGGTACAGGCAGACCATAAGAGGTGTGTTGCCTTCCCGGATGCGATTTCCCAAAATGTTGCCCAGCTCTCCGAAGGTGCACAAAACAAAGCGTAGTGTTCCCCCAATTTAACATGGAAGTTTTATTTCTGCAAAATTCAACATATTTTACCGCTGTATGAAAAAGACTCGGGGTTTCTATATAGAATAGAGTTAAATTCTGGCTTCAGATGACTATAAACGGTTTCCTAAGTTACATGCTCATCTGGCAGGATACAGAGCAATTCCTCCTTGTGAGGGACTGTCGTGCTCATTGCAGCAAATCCTACCCCCTGGCAGAAGCAGCATCCAGTCATTTTGACAACTATCATTTCCAGTTGCTAAAATGCTTTCTAACCACTGAGTTAGGATGACAAGGTGAGGCTCAGAGGTGAAGCTGGGGACACAGGGGGCTTGCTGATCACACCTCATGGGTTCCAGAGGACAGACTGCAGGGCTTTGGGGGTGGGGATAGAAGGCTCAGTGAGACGAGGGGCTTTCAGAGCTCTGGGGATAAGAGCCCAGGCGGCAGGAGGCTGGGCTCCCCGTCCTGAGGGACGTGAGCAGAGATGTGAGAGCTGACAGGAGCTACATCCAGTGGTCTCTCAGTGGAAGCTGGGAAATCAGGTCAAATTACAGCTTCCTCCTCAGACTGGCCCGGCAGGCAGAGTGCTGTGCAGAGGGGCTGTGCTGAGCCTGGGGCGCAGGCCCCACAAGGGAGAGTTTTTTCCCACATTTCCTCACAGTCTTCACAGTTGTCAGCTTAATGACTGCATAATGTTCTGAGGTGCTGGTATACCATGAATTATTAAACCATTACCCTGAAGTTGGAAAATTAGGTTGTTTCCTTTTTTTTTTGCTATTTAGAATTTGTTGCAGAGATTGTTGTCAGGTGTATTTCTTTTTGCTTCAGTTCATTTTTTGTATTTGTTTTTTTATTGAAGTACAGTTGATTTACGATATTTTTGCTTCAGTTTAAATACTTCCTGAAAATAAACCTCTAGTAGTCCATGGGCCCACACACCTTTCTAATATTTTTCATGCTGCCATTTGCTACCCAGAAAGAGCTTTTTAAAACCAATTTGTGAGCATATTGGTTTCACTGCAATCTCATCAAAATTAAGTGTCTAAATTTAAGCTTTTTCTTCTTACATTAGTGGTTATAACAGGAAACTCAAGATTGCTTATAATTTAGGTTTTTTGATTATCAGCAAAAAGGATATTTCTGTTTGTTTACTGTTTGTAATTCTTTATGTGAATTGTTCATGACCTTTGTGCATTTTCTTTGTAAGATCCCAATGTTTTTGTTCTAAATTTGAATGAGCTCTTCATAGAACACAGGGGTGATACACACACACTGTCTTCATTACTGATACAAAATTCTACTCTCTATATTCCTCCTGTACCCTGTCCCACCAGTCTGCTTTCCTTTTTGACAGTCTGCCTTTGAAGAAAAGCTAGGCAGTATTCAGTTTATTATTAATAAGTTGTGTTCCTAAAACAGAGGTTCTCAACTTTGGCTGTACACGGGAATCACCAGGAGAGCTTTAAAATCTACTGATGCCTGGGTTTCACTTCTGATTTAATTGGTCTGGGCACTGGGGTTTTAAAAATCTCCCCAGGTAATTCTAATACGCAGCCAAGGTTGAGAGTCATGATACTAAAATTCGTAAATTGTTTGTTGCGTTAAAATGAAGTGGGAGGAGGTGGTGGGTGGATGAAGGGGTGAGCGTGAGTCTGCAGGGGTGGTGATGGAATAAGTTACTGTTGAGGGGAGAGTTGGGGGAGGGAGTCCAGGATGCCCACTGGCATAAATAAGTCTGGGCATATTTCTTGGTCCTAGTAAATGCCTGCTTTCTTCTGACTTCATCCAGAACAAGGCTGCCCACTTCTTCTGATTTCCTGACACTATCCCTTCTTACCTGGTCCTTTCCTCTAAGACCCACTGTGGGACAGAGCCTACTCAATCTTGTACCTTCATTCCCATATGCCCAACTGTGAAGCAGCCGTGTGGCTTTTTAAAAGAGACTTTGAGAGTAAAAGGCTCTCTCTGAGGATTTTCCGTGGTCCTCTCCAATCCCTTCTTTCTCTTTTTGATTTGCATTTTGGAGTCAGGGAGACAACATATGTGTCCTGAATGTCTTCAGTTTTCACTAGCTTTGGATAACAATGAGATTGCCTTAACCATAAAAGCCTACCTTTTGCTGGTTTGATGCTCCCACTGACAGATAAGGACTTCAGCTTCCCAGGTGAAGCTCCCCCCAGTTATTTTTAGGAATCCCCAGGATGTGTCTCCTGTGTGCTTATAAGTCCACTCACATTCTTCTACTTTAGGCTTCTCACTGATATCAACCCCTGCAAACTCATCTGAGGATGGAACTGCTCTGTCAGGAGGACCTCTGTTGCCTTGGGTGCTACATAAGACCATCGTATAAGCATCCATATTTCAGAATAAAGCCTGACCTAGGTACTGCTGGGTTCCAGTGTGTGAGCTCTGGGATGAGGTATAGGACGGACGTCTAGAGAAGGTGATGAGGAAATGGAACCAGGGGAATTCCCTGGCGGTCCAGGGGTTAGGACTCTGCACTTTCACTGCAGGGGTGCAGGTTCTATCCCTGGTCAGGGAACTAAGATCCTGCATGCCTGGGACCAGGCTGGGACCCTGGTCAACAAGGCGGATGCTGGGGTGAGGGGACCTCCCAGTTCCCATCATATTCCCCAAAACCGCACCCTAGCTTACAATGGGGCAGTGGCAATTGCTGAGACGAACAGAGATGAAGGGGAGGGAAAGTGGTGGAGAAGGAAAGCTATTGTCCCCACTGCTACCTCCAAGGGTCTTAGACTGCCTTAGGAAACAAAGTTCCTGGAGGGCAGACACTCAGTCTTGTTTACTGTGTGTCTACACTGTTTCACATAGTCTCCAAGGTAGATGCACAGTAAATAATTGTTGAATAAATCCACTGAGTCAGAGGATTTCCCAAGTCCTACTCCACTGCTTATATGTTGGATTTTCTTGCCAGTTGAATTACCACCGAAGCCTTCTTTCAGGGTTTTAAAAATGATTGAATTTCCCTCCAAAGTTGTATCAGGGGAAATAAAAGCACAGTTCCACCACCTAAACATTGAACTGATCATTTACTACTTGAATCAGTCGGTAACATTCTGTTTGCCGGTCTGTGGAAGAGGGGTAATTCCAGCCATTTTCACTGTGTGAAAAATAAGAATTGTTTGGAAATAGAAACCAGAATTAAGTGAAGCACACCTAATTTATTAGCCTGAACTAACCAAACACCATTTGCTGTCTCTCACCTTTTGACTTTGATGACAAATAGACAAATAGCAAGTAAACATTAGATGGGTTTGTATATTAAATGTATACTTTAACTTTTTTGGAACAACTTCTAGAGGCTACTTTGAAATAAAGGGTGTTAAATACCTTTGAGAGTTTTTAATAACAGTAATATTGTAAGAATCTGAATCATTAAACTGTATTTTGCATATTTAACTAATGTATATTGTACATATTTAAGACAATTTTAATAATAAAAATAAAACAAAAAGACCATTTTTGGCTTAACCATTATTAGCCAAAAAATGTAACCACCCAACATACTTTATTCTCTGCTTCTTCTAGGAAGTTTAGATTTTATCATAAATATTACACGCATATAAACCATCAGTGTTGAAAGTTTTATCTTCCAGGATTTGCCAGAGCACACACCTATTATTGAGATTATTGAATGTATTTTAAATAAGAGGTTTTATAATTGAAAGTAAACAACTTAGAGTATTTAGGGATGGAAAACTTTTAAGCAAGTAGTTTTTTGTGATTTTTAAAAATTGAATGATCCTGTGATGTCTGAGAAGTTGCTGCAGTTACTGCGGATTTAGAGTTCTATTTCTTAGAGGGATTTGCACACTCCCATTAAAAGAAACCAGAATTCAAAATTTAAAATGTTTTTAAAAGCCTAGAAGGGTTAAAAATATTGTAAAAAGTGATCAGGCCAATCTTAGTAAAGGCAAACAATCTGAGAAGAAAACTATTTTTGCCCTTAAGTTTTGGCCAAAATCTGCTGAACCCAGCAAACTTGGATTTGTTTTAATGGTCCAAGACTGAGAGGACATAAAACAAAGGCTAGGACCTATCTAAGGTAGGGGACTATCTAATGGGAGACGCTGCTCATAAAACTGGGACCCCAAAGGGCTACATCCTCAGGGGAGGGGTCAATCAGAAATGAATGTATCCTTCCTACCCCTACCTCCAGTGGACTGTAAGAAAAGTGGCTTTGGACCTGAGCAGAGCCAGTGTCAGAAGGGACACATCTTAGCCCACAAAAATCTGCCCTGGTGCATTTTTTTAGCACAAATTTCATATCATTTGGGTAGTTAAAAAACTTCAAGCCTAAATTTAGATTAAAGTGGTCTGGGAATGGCAGCGGCCTCAGGCAGCCGGGTAGAAGTAACAAGAAATTCTCTCTGGATGAAAACTTCTTCATAATAGGGCACAAAGAAGTCCCACAAATAAGTTTCCATGAAAAATGAGCTGCTCACTGTAAAAAAATAACTAAGCACCCAAGGAAATTGGTACCAAGAAGGAAAACAGACAGGAGAAACAAATCTACAAAGGCTTCAAATAATGGATTATTATTCAAGGAATATAAAACTACCATGCTTGCTATGTTTAAAGAAATAAAAGACAAGCTTGAAAATACCTACATAGAATAAGAAATTTCAAAGAATAGCCAAACAATTTTGAAAAGGAACCATGGAGAACTTCTAGAAAAAACCCAATTGGAATTTAAAGCTCATCATATGGGTTAAAAATAATAGATGAAGATAAAAAGAGAAGAGTAAATTGGAAGATAGTTCAGAAAAAATTACCCAGGATTTTTTTTTTTTTTTTTTTTTTTACTATTTATAGCATCAGACACTGTTCTCCTTGTATGGAAGGGTTAAATGATAACAGTAGACTTTTCTGCATTAGAAATTGAATGTGGCACTTATGTGTACAGTGTGTCCGTGAATATGTGTAATCCTGGTGAACCTTCAGTGTTAGATGAAAATTTTAACTTTATTTAAGATTAGGTTAGAATAGAGTTTGGTTTTAAACTTTTACCAATTATCTTCCAAGACACCAAATGTCCAGCTTTTACTCATTCTACCTTTCTTTCTCCTTTATATTTCCTAGTCACCTTTTAACTTTGTAATATTTGGTCTACCTTGAATTATGTACCTGTTTCTTACTAGACTGAGATCAGGGAACCTACTGGTACACTGTCTGGCCTAGCAGGTACTCCAAAACATACCTATCACCTGAAAGAAAGAAAAGCAAAAAGAGGTAGAGGGAGAGGGGGCAGGAGAAACAGAGGTGGGGAGGAGAGAGGGGGCAGGAGAAACAGAGGTGGGGAGGAGAGAGGGGGAGGGAGAAAGAGAGGTGGGGGGGAGAGAGGGAGAGAGAAAAGCAAGTGAGAGAGAAAAAGCAAGGGAGGAAAGAAACTTCCTAACTAAATATAGGGTGACTATAAATGAACTTTTTGGAAGAGGATGTTTCTGGAAGAGGATAAGGAGAATATAAAATGAACTCAGGATTATAAATTTTGCAAAGAAATGAAAGAAACATGGTTTAAATGAAGTTTGCAGATGCTATGGGTTAGGAGGGGATGCAACACCAAGAAGAGTCAATTAGATGCAAAAGGACCTAAATTAAAGAGATGGATAAGAAAGAGTAAAATGACTTTTCACTTTGGAGAAGTACAAAATTATGCATTTGTAGAAAAATAATTTGGGAGATGTAAAATTAAGAATGGGTAAAACCTGCAAAGAAATGTAAGTGTGGGAAAAAAAAGACATTAATGGTACTAATAATAACTACCACTTAGTTGAGCACTTCCTATATGCCAGATACTGAACTGGTCACTTTGTATACAGCTTTCCTGAATACTCACAACCACCCTATGTCAGGGATTAGAATCTCTCTCTCTTTTTTTTTTTAGTTGAGGAAATGGAAGTTTAGAGAGGTAAGATAACTTTCCCAAGCTTGCATAACCATTAAGAGGCAAAGCCAGGATTCAATCCAAACCCATGAGGCTCCCAGGCCCATGCTTTCCCCTCCATCACATACTTCCATCACGTATAACTACAGATAGCAACAAAGTGGTGACAACCAAGAATAGTTTCCCAATAAAAGTTAATCAAATTTAGGAAACTGACTTAAGATGTTTAAAAAAGATGGAAAGTTCAGACCAAATACAAACACTAAAAGTCTCACTTCTATGACTGGTTCTGGAACTGCCTCTCAGGACATGTAAACTTACATTTGATAAAGTATATAATATACATTGTAGGAGGAATGTGTACGGGCATTAGAAAAGCAAGAAGGACTTGGTAAGTTCTATTATAGGTTATTACCAGACATTGAATATAGTTCCCTGTACTATACAGTAAATCCTTGTTGTTTGTTAATTACAAGGAGAAAATAGTAATTTTTCAAATAATTTGTGGGAATATACTTTGAGACTATGTTATTGTGTTGTTCCTCATTAACCTTTTTCTTTTCTACTAAATAAATAAATAGATAGATAAAACCTTTAATCCATGAGTCCTTGCTAACTGAAAAGTTTGTAAACAGTGGGAAGGTAAAGCACATTACAGAAGAATGCCAGCTAACAAATGCAGAAGCAGTGGTAGAAACAGGAAGACACCATTTTACATCCACCATAGTATTAATAGATTCAGGCAAGAATCATCAATGAATGATAAAATAACTGGAGAAAAGACCACTGGGAAACAGAATACTTACATAGTCTCAAAGGATCCCCTAATAATAGAGTTCTTTTTCACAAAGGTGAAAAAGATACCTTTACAATAGAGAAATCCAGTGGATACCACTTTAATCACACGATCAACCATCACTGATAACGGGACAAACAAGCATCATGTGTCCTTGGTGTGATATAATAAGGACACAATATTCCTTCTGCGTTAAGTTGAACCACGTTAAATTGCTGATATTTGACTGGTTTTGGTCTTTAAAAATGACAGTTTCACTTGATTCAAACTAACAGTATTTCTGGTATTTAACATGAATTTAATCGTGAATAAACAAATAGACAAATGAAAATTGAGGGCATTCTGCAAAATAACTGGCCTGGATTCTTAAAACAATGTCAATATCATGAAAGAATTGTTTTTAAAAGGCTGAGGGATTCCTTTAGGTTGAAGGAGACTAAAGGGACATGACAACCAAATATCATGATTGCTTCTTGTTAAGATCCTGGATTGGGAGGGCAAACTCCTCTATGATGAATATTATTGGGATAAATGGAGAAGTTTGAATGTAGGCTGTATATTATTAGATAATAGTATTATGTCAATTGTCAGTTGTGAATTTTTATGAATATGGTAATTGTACCGTGATTATGAAAGAGGGTGTCTTTGTTATTAGAACATATATGCTGAATATTTGGAGCAAAGGATTATAACATCAGCAGACAACTCTTTAAAGGCTCAAAGGTTCTGCAAAAAAAGTGAGCGTGTAATTATGTGTGTGTGTATAGGTATCACGCACACACAGAGAGAAGGCATAAATGTGGCAAAATATTAACAATTGGCCAATCTAGTTGAATGGTATATGGATATTCACTGTACTTGTCTTGCAACCTTCCTGTAGGTTTGACCTTTTTCAAAATAAAACATCGGAGGGGAGAAAAAAGAATTGTCATAATCTTCATTCAGGGTATAAATGCTGGGCTTTTGGGTGCTTTCCTGAATGGAATCTTCTGACACTGTGGCCAGCTGTGTTGTGACCGGGATAATTTTTAAAAAGACCGAGTTGAAGTAGAGATTATGACCGTTACCCAGAGGAAAACGATGAGTTTCCACTTTCCTGCTAATGGAACCACTGAGCCCCGTGCGGAGCATCAGTGCACTTGTGAACGGAGCCTCGCTTTGCATGGTGCAGCTGTCGGTCAGCACCCGAGAGTCCACGAGTCCATCTTCATCTGTGCATTAGCGTAAAGCTCCCTCAGGGATTTAGAGATTTTTTTTAAAAAATGCTGAGTTTTAATTGGATCTTCGAGCTGTTGGGAAATTACGATTCTGTAGAACAACTGCGTAACTGGAGATAAAAGAAAAAATTCTCTTGACTAAAAATAGAAACCTCGAGCTATGTAAGAGTTGGGTTATGATGGGGGTGTTGAGGGCTTAGGGCAGGCGCTGGGCTCCCCCCACTGTGCCTTGTCCACCCCAGCCCTGTGCTGTGGACCCAGAGGTGGGAGGAGGGGGTGAAAAAGCCTTCGCTCTTTCTCTCCTTAGAACTTCATCTTTTCCTGAGCACCTCGTTGTTATTTTAGCTCTAGTTGCCACTTCTTATGCCAGGCTTGCTGCCAAGATCGTCTTTGTTTTTTCCCTGGCCTTCAGTCAGGGTTTCAGTTCTTTGCAAGAGCCTCTTCCCGTCTGCTCTCCCATCGTTCACTCTTTTCCTTCTGTCTTGTCAGCTTTCCCTTTGTCCGTTTGGCTTTCCTGCTTGCTCTTCCTGCCAGCAAGTCTGTCCTGTTTCCCTGCCATTCCTGATCTTATTTTCAATGTAGGTACATTTCTTTGGGAGACGGAAATAGATGGATGAAGGGGAAAGTCATCCTTTATAATTCACACATTCACACAGACAGACACACACACAGAGACACCAAGATGATGGTAAAGTAAGGGACTGTTAAAAAGGAAAGGTCACTTGGCTGGAGTTTTGATTTCTCTGAAAGATTTCAACGGTCCATTTTTAAGAGTCATATTAGCCTTACTCTGCAGGCTTGTGGTGTTTAGCAAACACCTGGATTAAAAACCAGTTTCACACATATATACACTACCAAATGTAAAATAAATAGCTAGTGGGAAGCAGCTGCATAGCACAGGGAGATCAGCTCAGTGCATTGTGACCAGCTAGAGGGGTGGGATAGGGAGGGTGGGAGGGAGGAACATGCAAGAGGGAGGGGATATGGGGATATATGTATATATATAGCTGATTCACTTTGTTATACAGCAGAAACTAACACACCATTGTAAAGCAATTATACTCCAATAAAGATGTAAAAAAAAAAACGGTTTCACCACTCACAGTGTGAACTTGGGCAAGTTACTTCCCCTCTCTATATCCCTGGCATTTTGGTTTTTTTAGGATCTGAGACAGTGCCTTTCTCTAAGGGTTGCTATGAAGGTTGAATGAGGTGATGCATTTAAAGTACCTGGCAGAGGGCCCTGCAGAGGGCAGGCTCTCTGCAAGAGCTTGTATTATCATTGACTTCTTCAGGCCATCACTGTCCAGCACAATCAGACACAAGGTGATATCTTCCCCCTTAAGATGCCTGTGCCCCAGCTTTGACACTATTTATTAGGCTGCCCTTTATTGCCTTTCTGCCTGCCTTCTTCTTCCCCTCCCACCATTCTCTCTCTCTTCTTCCTTTTATATTTTCTTTATCTTCTCTTTCTTGTTTTCTTCTCACCCCCTTCCACACTCCCCCAAAGACTTCAAAAATATACCCAACTTAAAAAGTTAAAATCAATAGTTGAAGAGAAAATAGGTGAAGGGAAAATGAGGATAGAGATTTCATAAAGCCAGAGTTAAGAGGAAATGCATGACTGCATACCCTGGTAAGACATAATTGCTAGTTGGGGTACCATTTTACTGAGCTTCCTGGCTGCCAAAGGAAAATGGAGACAAAAAAATTAAGAGTAACGAGGTACATGAGGTTAATATATAGAAATTGTGGTTCTTTTCCTGAGCACTTTTGTGGATTCTTATAAAAGGAACACCAAGTGATAAAAGTAAATGATATCCAGCATAATAATGTGTCTACTTTCATAATAGTTATGATGACAAACTTCAGAGAACTGTTTCTTATGATGCCAATAAGACTGATGATATACAGCTGCGGTTCAATCCTGTAAAAGCATGTTTACAAGGAGTTAAAATAGTGTGCTTTATGCATGCAGTCCTCCAAGGTCTGGCACACTGCAAGGACACATTTTAGAGTACCAAGAGGAATAAACAGACTCATGTCCTTCAGGCAATCCTCTATAGATATCTCTGTCAACCAGGCTTTTGAAAAGTATGTGAAAGAATTCAAGGCAAGTCCCTGAGTATGGGTACCCTCTGCTGTTGGTGAAGGACGGAGAGATGTGATTGGATAATCAGTCAGGTAGAGATTAAGACTAAGGTCCTTTTTTAAAAAGTGAAAATTAAGAGTCAAGCAAACATACTTGCCTAAACAGAACTATCCCATTTCTGTGTGTGGAGGGCTGAGAGTTTACCTGCAGGCAGGGTCAAAATAGTCCTCCGTTCTGACACTGGATGGCTCTTTACGGTACAGTATTAAATGATGAAAGAAGTTGGATACCATTTAGAGGACGAAGAGCACAAACAAATGCACAAAAAGAAAATACACCAAAATGTTGATAGAAGAAATCTCTGGGAAGTGGGATTTGGGGTGATGTTTTTCTTTTCTATGTATTATTCTACAATAAGCAGATGTAACTTTGGTTATAAGGAAAAAAATAAAGCAATGCAAGTTATTTTCAAAGAAAGCAGCTACCCTGGGCTTCTTTGATACATGGATGAGTAGGTAAATGCAGCCACAAAGTTCCACAGCACTGGTTCTCAGCCCTAGCTGTGTTTTAGAATCCCATAGGGAGGCTTTAAAAGCTAGTGATGGCCTGGCTCCACCCCAGATCAATTAAATTAGGATCTATGAGGGTGGGGCCCAGGAATTGGCATTTAAAAAACTCCTAAGGTAGGGCTTCCCTGGTGGTGCAGTTATTAAGAATCCATCTGCCAATGCAGGGGACACCGGTTCAAGACCTGGTCCGGGAAGATCTCACATGCTGCGGAGCAACTAAGCCCGTGCACCACAACTACTGAGCTTGCACTCTAGAGCCTGTGAGCCACAACTACTGAGCTCATGTGCCACAACTACTGAAGCCCGTGCACCTAGAGCCTGTGCTCCGCAACAAGAGAAGCCACCGCAATAAGCCCACGCACCGCAACGAAGAGTAGTCCCCGCTCGCCGCAACTAGGAAAAGCCTGTGCGCATCAACGAAGACCCAAAGCAGCCAAAAAAAAAACCACTCCTAGGTAGTTATAATGCAGAGCTGGGTTGAGAGCCACGATGCCACACTGTAGAACACACCTGAAATCATTTAACCCTGGACCATGTTCTAAGCAGGCGTACTCTTTCCAGGGGCCTATATGGCCCTCCACAATCTGGCCTCTGCCCTCCTCTCTCATGTCAGCTCACACCGCATTCCTATTCATTTAGCTCCCAGAACAGTGCATGGCACATAGGAGTTTCTGAATTTAAAACAAAGTAGGACTCAATGAATTCACGGATATGGTTTGCTGACTCTGGCCACAGGAAAAATAAACATCTGTGTTCGAGTAGCACAGTTTTCTATGAATTATTTACCAATTGTACTGACATTGATTGGTTTTCATGTTTCCATAGACTTTTTAGGTATAACCGAGAATAGAAGGGTTTTTTTTTTTGTTTTTTCAAGAGTTGATTTAATTATTGTTTTTGTAATCCTTGGCTATGAGGACCATTTGTTCATTAGGTCAATTTTTTTTAATGCATGACAAGAATGTATGCTCCATGAGCATAAGATCTGCCTTTCTCACCACTATAACTCCTCGACCTAGGAAAGTGCCTGGCTTGTAGTACAGGCAATGAATACTTGTTGAATGCATCTTCAAGAAGTAAATAATAATAAAAGCATAATATTATTGTAGAGGAAAGTAGTCATCTTTCTATTCCCCATATAATGGGTTAGGGTTTTTGTTGGGTCGGGGAGGGGGGGAATCTATGCACATACTTATGCAAAAGTAGCATCAAATTATTTAGACAATTGTTGAACAAAGGTGTGACTGAGAAGTTATAAAAGCTTACCGAGATGTGGTTTGGGAATCCAGCTGTTGGTACGTGAAAGAATTGAATAAAGCACAGCTGGCTGCACTTTGGCCCCAGCACAGCCGCCAGTGATCTTTAAAGAATGGAAGCCAGATCATGTTTCTCCTCTGTTCAAAACACTCCAATGACCTTATCTCACAGCACATACAAAAATTAACTCAAAGTAGATCAAAGACCTAATCATAAGAGCTAACACTATAAAACTCTTAGAAGAAAACATAGGGGGAATTCTTCATGATATTGGGTTTGGCAATGATATTTTGCATATGACACCAAAAGCAGAGGAAACAAAAGAAAAAAACATAAATTAGACTTCATCAAAACTAAAAGCTTTTTTGCATCAAAAGACATTATCAAGAGAGTGAAAAGGCAATTTACAAAATGGGGGAAAATATTTGCAAACCACATATCGAATAAGGTTTTGATGTCCAGAATATATAAAGAACTCTTACAAATCAACAGCAAAAACCCAAAAAACCCAGTTAAAAAACAGGCAAAGGACGTGAATAGATATTTCTTCAAGGAAGATAGACAAATGGCCAATAAACACATGAAAAGGTGTTCAACATCACTGATCATTAGTCCTTTAAATCAGGGGCCCCCAATCCCTGGGCTGTGGACCAGTACCGGGCCACGGCCTGTTAGGAACCAGGCCGCACAGAAGGGGCTGAGCGGCGGGCGAGAGAGTCAAGCTTCATCTGCCGCTCCCCCTTTGCTCCCCATCACTCGCATCACTGCCTGAACCATCCCCCCTTCCCCCCTGCCTCTCCTCCGGCCGTCCACGAAACCGAAACCGGTCCCTGGCCCCAAAAAGGTTGGGGACTGATGCTTTAAATGACCCTCCATAATCTGGCTCATGCCCTGCCCAGCCCATAGCTCTCTGATGTCTTCTTTTATACTTTCCCTGTATTTGCTTTGCTCCAAACACACATGTCAGCGACACTCTCGTCACGGGACATTGGCACTTGCTATTCCCTCTGCCTGGACCGCTCTTCCCCTCTCCCGTTTTACCTTGGCTCCCTCCTTTACTGCTTTCAGGTTTTTGCTCAACTGTCACCTTCTCAGTGAGGCTTCCCCAACAACTCTATTTAAATTTCAAACCCCTTCCCCACCTCACACATAGCTGACACTCTCCATTGCTTTTCTTGCTTCATTTTGCCCCATATCACTTATCTCCATCTGACACAGTTTATCTATCTATATTTTATTTACTTTTTATCGTCTAACTTGCTCCTTTAGAGTGTAATAACTATGCAAACTGGGATTTTTTTTTGGTCTGTTTAGTTTTCTCCTTTATTCCCAACACCTTGAACAGTGCCTGACACATAATAGGTGCCAAATTAATATTTTGTTGAATGAAGGAATAAATAAAAGATGAAAATATGATGTGCTTATACCCTGATGAGTTATGGCACCTCACTCTGGTTACCTTTGTATTTTTAGTTATCCATTCACATGTGAATCAACGCTAATCTCTGCTAGCTTATCAGTATGAGGAGCCTTGTCTGTTTTGTCTCCCTAAAGTGTCTACATGATTCCAAACACATAACAGAAGTTTCATATGCACGTAGGTTAATTGAGTATTTGTGGAAAGCAAGACTCAGATGCTAAAGAAAACTGGCAGGTCCCTCACTGTGTCCCTATCGACACATCCCGTTAAAGTTTCCCAAATAAATGCATGTTCTGGTCTTGGGACAAAATGAAAATGATCGTTACCTATTAATGTAGTCCTACTCTTGTGGTCTGCTTCAGATTTAGAAGATGAAGTCAATCAAGTGAGAAGTTTAAGAAGTTTAACAAACAGCTTCTCTGAGTTCCTGCATCTCCAGGCTCAGGGCAAGAACAGAGAAGGAAGACACAGCATCATGCTGTACAGGGCTGTGCCCTGCTTAGCTAGGTTAAGAAACCCCCTTAGCCTTTCGGCAAAGCAGGCTAGATGTCTCTGTTCAAGAGTTTCCTGTAACAGTCCAGATTTTCATATCAGAAAGCTTCAGTGGTGCTATTGGGAAACTCTTGGCATTTGTTTCCCCACCAGTGAATGGGTCCAACACCAAGAAAAGGAGGATACTTGGTAATGAAGGACCTGGGGTCTGGAAGAGATGTGTTCCATCTGCCGAGGCATTTTCTGCACATGGCTGTTTTTATTTTTTTTTTTCCCTTCTTTTTTGAAACTCTTGCCCAGCAAACAGCACATCAGCTCATTTCTGCTAGTAAGACCGCAGTCTTCTTCAAGGCCACAGACTAAGAACATGAATTATCTGCTATAAATCAGCTCTAGGATAAATATATATCTTTTCTCCTCCTCCCCCTTCCCCAAGTCTCTCTCTCTCTCCCTCCCTCTCTCTCTCTCTCTCTCTCTCTCTCTCTCACACACACACACACACACACACACACACACGTACACTCATAAAAATTGGGTTTTCCAAGAGTTCCCACTTGCCTAAGAAGCAAAACACAAAGCTGGATAAGGAAAAGTGACTCAGCCCCCTAAGTTTGGTATTTACTGCCTAAGAACAGATTTTTCAAGAAGAAAGATCCTAGTTCCCAAACCACCACCAAAATAAAAGAAATCAGGTCTCTAGTGCCTGCCTCAGAATCTCCACGAGGCTGTGGCCAAGTGAGGCACTGAGGCTGGTGGTATAAGCCCCAGAATGCTTTGCTTCCTCTCCAGGGAAAATATATTCTGACAGCTATGGACAATTTTCATTTCCACGCTACAGACAGAGTCCATATGGTCAAAAGAACTTGACCCAAGCCTTATAAAAGCAATGGTGTGATGTTTTCACTTGAGAGCATATGCTGTTCAGGGCAATCTGAGTGGAACCAAGAGTTTAGTGAGCTGTGGTACAAACGACCACACTTACGTGCTATTTTAGAAGTGCCACAGCCTTCTCTGAAGGACAGCCTGATTTAGTGGTAAGAAAATAGCCTGGGTCCCAGAAGTCCGTTCCAGACAAGGACCCTGAGATATGCATGGATGACTCTCTTTGGGTCTTGGTTTTCTTACATGTGGAATCAGGTGTCAATATTTAGTAAACAGAAGTGTTGCAAGGATTGACATTTTTGAAATTTTAGCCCCACCAACAACTGTTCTCCCTGAGTTTCTGCTGGACTTTGAAGAATGTTGGTGTGATAATTGCAGGAAAGAACCTCTGCTTCTGGAAACCATATGTTACTGCAGATTCACGGAGCTTTACTCTGATTCCAAATCCACAGGGCTACCATGTTGCTCAAGGGGACACTTAAAACAGCTCCCACCTCTTCACTGATCATGTTTGAAGTGAGCAATAAGAGGGCCTGAATGAATAAATGCAATGCTTTGTGGAGGTCAGTCTTGAGTTTTGCATGGTGTGGCCAAGTAAACATCTCCACATTTCTCTCAGCACTAGATAGGCTATTTAGTGTAAAGCGGGAGAGAGAGGGAGAGAGAAAGAGTGAATGTATATTTTAGTTTTGAAGATGTTACACTTCTAATTATGTTTACAGACAGGTTTGTTCCTGGGGGCACCACAGAACAACGCGGTTAGGTTGTCCAAAGAATAAAAACATGAATAGGGCTGTCCTCGGGTCTCTCCTTCAAACCGCTGTCTGTGTGTTCAAGGGAAGTCATCTCGGCTTATTCACAAGTGTTGTTATCTTTCCACAGGATATTCATTGCTTTGAAAATAGGGGAAAACCTCAGCAGCTCTGATGCATATAATTATGCTCTCTTATTACGCAGCGAGAATGTTCTCCAGAGCGGTGTTGTGATGATACACCAGCAAGTGACTTGGCGGAGGGAAGGGTAGCTGAGGGGGAGAGTAGGAAGCCAGGGAGCAGAGCGGCTCACCTTCTTTTCTTTTCTTTTTTTTTTTTTAAATTGCCTTCTATTCGACTTCTGTCTTTGCTTTCTAGCAGCTCTAGCAGCTCTTGCCGATCTGGGGCTTCTCCTCAAGTAAACCAGGTAGATTTTTGGTTGTGGGTTCCCAGGCTCCCTCTAGTTAAAAGAGTAATAAGTGATCTCAGAGTGTTAGCACAGATTCCACTGCCAGTGAATCATATACAGACTCAAAGCCAGAAGATGACATCAGAAACCTATGTGTTAGTCTGGAGGCAGAGCTTGGCCTAAGAAACAGAGAAAGGTCTTCCGTGGGAGAATAGGCTCTCCTTGGCCTAGAAAGGACTCAGAGAGCTGAGCTTCTCTATCTTTTGCCTTCAGGCAGGAAGTCACCTAAAAGATCCCCCTTAGATGGTTGATGTGCTCTTGTCAAATATTCCTTAGGAAAGCTCTTGCAGAAAGCTAGGACTTAAGTGCTTTGCAAGCAAGGCAAAGCTTTGTGTGTGAGGGATAAACTCTGTATGCTATAAATCATAACTACTGTGGTTTTATAAACCTGGAATTTCCTAACCAAGCTATATGGTCATTCAGAGCAGCATATGTGAGATATTTCTTCATTAATCATGTTGGCCCCCCCAAATGTCCCCCCTTTGAAAAAAAATAAGGTATATTCCCAGATATGTGTTTTATATGGGCACACTACTATATTGGGGTATGGTAATTCCTCCAAATGCTTTTTATCAAGCCATGGGACAAATTTCAATCATTTTATGAGTTGACATCATACGTGAGCTTTATGCAGACCCTGTGGTTTCCATAGTAACAAAATCACTTCACAGCGCAAGAAAAATGTGGAAGATTATAGAAAAAAAAAGAGGGAATCTGAAGGGAACAAAAGGCAGGAGCTAAACTCATGCTGGAAAAATTTTATTACTGTTTTATTTATCTCAGAAGGCTGGTACAAATCCCCTTGATGCTACTAGGTGTAAAATTGTGTTAGTGTTTCCATAATCTTTCAGGATCCCGGATCATCTCACTTCAAGCTATAGTCTTACTAATGCTTACACTCCCCGTTGTGTGTGTGTCTATGCATATCTATGCGCACACACACACACACACACACATTGAAAATCTGTGGCCTGTTTTTAAAAACTGGTTTCGTAATATTAGATAAGAAACTGGTGGTAAGATAGCTTTCCAAAGGACCCACCTCATTTTCTCTCTGATGCGTGCACAAGCACTAAGACAAGCTGAAGTCTTACTTGCAAAAATAGTATAGTTACCTGGCAATAGCACTCATTCTTCACTTGCTTATTCGTTAGAGACATATTTACTGAGCGTCTTGTACCAGATAGGGTTCTTGTACTAGAGACAGCCATAAGTTGACAATTAGGATCCCTGTAAGTACTCTGTGGGTTATGTATGAGGGGCTTAGTGGGAACCTTCCTGGCCTCTCACCTAATCCCCTGACCCTCTCACCTGATCTCTGTCACCAAGACCTCACATTCCCCAGTCTACCAGGTCTATGGTCAGCTCAGCTGGAAACTTGAGTCCCTTACCTAATGGGTTGCAGGCTCTTTTGTTAGAGGGCTGGGCTGCTGGGTTTTTTAATTTATTAATTTCCATGGTTGAGGAGGCTTGTGTTCCTAACCCTGTTTCTCCTACTATTCTGGTTGGATGACTACAAAGTACATAATCCTAGCACTTTGGCCTTAAAGTAATGAGAACTAGGACAGGATTAGCTGGGAATTTTAAGACAGCATCTATGTTTGTGATCCATCATTAAAAAAGAATACCAACTTTCCTGGGGGATTAATTTCTCCTTTTGTTTGTGTTAGAAACTGGCACCAAAGGGAACCCCTTTGCCCCAACTCTCCTCAGTGATAGGAGTCGAGACCCTCAGTTTCAGGGCCAGAAGAAATGTCCAAACATCTCTCCAGAGACTGACAACCAGAGTGAATTCAGGTACCATTCTTCAGTTCTCTCCAAAGAGCCTGATTGGGTTTTTTTAAAGTCTTTCTTAGGAGATGGCCTTCTTGTGAGGGTGGGCCCATGACAGCCAGTGGAGAGGGCTTAGTGGTGATGCTTCAGCCTGTGAGGTGGGTGTGCCCAAGAATATATCAAAGGCATGGCAACCGATCTCAGGAAAGAAGTTCTGGTAATTAAAATCTCTGCCATCTTTCTCTTTGAGAAGGATTTTTGTCCCATGACGACATCATAGCGCTAATAAATTCGATCTGTCTGAGTGGCTAGAGAGGCACATGATAGTTAGGGACATAAAACTGCTTTCAGTGAGCCACCCCTTTCCCTCTGTCTGGGGCAAATCTCCCCCCATGCATCCAAGTCTATTCCTCTGCTCCCTCTAGGACCCGGCTCTCTCAATTTCTCCTGTCTTGTATCTTTAATTACTTTCTTTTCTCTGGCTTCTTCCTTTTATACACAAATATGCTCAAGTGTCCCCAAACCTTAAAAAACAAGATGCACAAGCAAAGAAAACCTGCTGTCAGCTCTCTCTTTTCAACCTCTTGTCTCATCATTCAGCTGAAATTCCCGGTGAGGTTTTAGTCACCTCCCAACCGCCGGATTCAGGTCCTGTTTTTTGTCTTCCTCCTTGCATCCTCTGTACCTTTTGAGGCTCTTGAATACCCACTCCTTTCTTTTTATTTTTTTAATGTTGATTTTTATTTATTTATTTTTTCTTATTAGTCATCCATTTTATACACATCACTGTATACATGTCAATCCCAATCTCCCAATTCATCACAGCACCACCACCACTCCATGCCACTTTCCCCCCCTTGGTGTCCACACGTTTGTTCTCTACATCTATGTCTCAATTTCTGCTCTGCAAACCAGTTCGAACATCTGTACCATCTTCTAGGTTCCACATATATGTGTTAATATATGATATTTGTTTTTCTCTTTCTGACTTACTTCACTCTGTATGACAGTCTCTAGATGCATCCATGTCTCTACAAATGACCCAATTTTGTTCCTTTTTATGGCTGAGTAATACTCCATTGTATATATGTAGCACACCTTCTTTATCCATTCGTCTGTCGATGGGCATTTAGGTTGCTTCCATGACCTGGCTATTGTAAATAGTGCTGCAATGAACATTGGGGTACATGTGTCTTTTTGAACTATGGTTTTCTCTGGGTATATGCCCAGTAGTGGGATTGCTGGGTCATATGGTAATTCTATTTTTAGTTCTTTAAGGAACCTCCATACTGTTCTCCGTAGTGGCTGTATCAATTTACATTCCCACCAACAGTGCAAGAGGGTTCCCTTTTCTCCACACCCTCTCCAGCATTTGTTGTTTGTAGATTTTCTGATGATGCCCATTCTGACTGGTGTGAGGTGATACCTCATTGTAGTTTTGATTGGCATTTCTCTAATAAATAGTGATGTTGAGCAGCTTTTCATGTGCTTCTTGGCCATCTGTATACCTTCTTTGGAGAAATATCTATTTAGGTCCTCTGCCCATTTTTGGATTGGGTTGTTTGTTTTTTTAATATTGAGTTGCATGAGCTGTTTATATGTTTTGGAGGTTAATCCTTTCTCTGATGATTTATTTGCAAATATTTTCTCCCATTCTGATGGTTGTCTTTTCGTTTTGTTTATGGATTCCTTTGCTGTGCAAAAGCTTTTAAGCTTCATTAGGTCCCATTTGTTTATTTTTACTTCTATTTCCATTACTCTAGGAGGTGGATCAAAAAATATCTTGCTGTGATTTATGTCAAAGAGTGTTCTTCCTATGTTTCCCTCTAAGAGTTTTATAGTGTCAGGTCTTACATTTAGGTCTAATGCATTTTGAGTTTATGTTTTGTGTATGGTGTTAGGGAGTGTTCTAATTTCATTCTTTTACATGTAGCTGTCCAGTTTTCCCAGCACCACTTATTGAAGAGACTGTCTTTTCTCCATTGTATATCCTTGCCTCCTTTGTCATCAATTAGTTGACCATAGGTGTGTGGGTTTATCTCTGGGCTTTCTATCCTGTTCCATTGAACTATATCTCTGTTTTTGTGCCAGTACCATATTGTGTTGATTACTGTAGCTTTGTAGTATAGCCTGAAGTCAGGGAGTCTGATTCTTCCAGCTCCGTTTTTTTTCCCTCAAGACTGCTTTGGCTATTCGGGGTCTTTTGTGTCTCCATACAAATTTTAAGATTTTTTGTTCTACTTCTGTAAAAAATGCCATTGGTAAATTGATAGGGATTGCATTGAATCTGTAGATTGCTTTGGGTAGTACAGTCATTTTCACAATATTGATTCTTCCAATCCAAGAACATGGTATATCTCTCCATCTGTTGGTATCATCTTTAATTTCTTTCATCATTGTCTTATAGTTTTCTGCATACAGGTCTTTTGTCTCCCTAGGTAGGTTTATTCCTAGGTATTTTATTCTTTTTGTTGCAATGGTAAATGGGAGTGTTTCCTTAATTTCTCTTTCAGATTTTTCATCATTACTGTATAGGAATGCAAGAGATTTCTGTGCATTCATTTTGTATCCTACAACTTTACCAAATTCATTGATTAGCTCTAGTAGTTTTCTGGTGGCATCTTTAGGATTCTCTGTGTATAGTATCATGTCATCTGCAAACAGTGACAGTTTTACGTCTTCTTTTCCAATTCGTATTCCTTTTATTTCTTTTTCTTCTCTGATTGCTGTGGCTAGGATTTCCAAAACTATGTTGAATAATAGTGGTGAAAGTGGACATCCTTGTCTTGTTCCTCATCTTAGAGGAAATGCTTTCAGTTTTTCACCATTGAGAATGATGTTTGCTGTGGGTTTGTTGTATATGGACTCTATTATGTTGAGGTAGGTTCCCTCTATGCCCACTTTCTGGAGAGTTTTTATCATAAATGGGTGTTGAATTTTGTCAAAAGCTTTTTCTGCATCTATTGAGATGATCATATGGTTTTAATTTTTCAGTTTGTTAATATGGTGTATCACATTGATTTGCATATATTGAAGAATCCTTGCATCTCTGGGATAAATCCCACTTGATCATGGTGTATGATCCTTTTAATGTGTTGTTGGATTCTGTTTGCTAGCATTTTGTTGAGGATTTTTGCATCTATATTCATCTGTGATATTGGTCTGTAACTTTCTTTTTTGTAGTATCTTTGTCTTGATTTGGTATCAGGGTGATGGTGGCCTCATAGAATGAGCTTGGGAGTGTCCCTACCTCTGCAATTCTTTGGAAGAGTTTGAGAAGGGTAGGTGTTAGCTCTTCTCTAAATGTTTGGTAGAATTCACCTCTGAAGCCATCTGATCCTGGACTTTTGTTTGTTGGAAGATTTTTAATCACAGTTTCGATTTCATTACTTGTGATTGGTCTGTTCATATTTTCTCTTTCTTCCTGGTTTAGTCTTGGAAGGTTATACATTTCTAAGAATTTGTCCATTTCTTCCAGGTTGTCCATTTTATTGGCATAGAGTTGCTTGTAGTAGTCTCTTAGGATGCTTTGTATTTCTGCGATGTCTGTTGTAACTTCTCCTTTTTCATTTCTAATTTTATTGATTTAAGTCCTCTCCCTCTTTTTCTTGATGAGTCTGGCTAATGGTTTATCAATTTTGTTTATCTTCTCAGAGAACCAGCTTTCAGTTTTATTGATCTTTGCTTTTATTTTCTTTGTTTCTATTTCATTTATTTCTGCTCTGATCTTTATGATTTCTTTCCTTCTGCTAACTTTGGGTTTTGTTTGTTCTTCTTTCTCTAGTTGCTTTAGGTGTAAGGTTAGATTGTTTATTTGAGATTTTTCTTGTTTCTTGAGGTAGGCTTGTATAGCTATAAACTTCCCTCTTAGAACTGCTTTTGCTGAATCCCATAGGTTTTGGATCATCGTGTTTTCACTGTCATTTGTCTCTAGGCATTTTTTGATTTCCTGTTTGATTTCTTTAGTGATCTCTTGGTTATTTAGTAACGTATTGTTTAGTCTCCATGTGTTTGTGTTTTTTACATTTTTCCCCCTGTAATTGATTTCTAATCTCATAGTGTTGAGTCAGAAAAGATGCTTGATACGATTTCAATTTTCTTAAATTTACTGAGGCTCGATTTGTGACCCAGGATGTGATCTATCCTGGAGAATGTTCTGTGCGCACTTGAGAAGAAAATGTAATCTGCTGTTTTTGGATGGAATGTCCTATAAAGGTGAATTAAATCTATCTGGTCTATTGTGTCATTTAAAGCTTGTGTTTCCTTATTAATTTTCTGTTTAGATGATCTGTCCATTGGTGTAAGTCAGGTGTTAAAGTGCCCCACTATTATTGTGTTACTGTCGATTTCCTCTTTTAGAGCTGTTAGCAGTTGCCTTATGTATTGAGGTGCTCCTATGTTGGGCGCATTTATATTTATAATTGTTATATCTTCTTCTTGAATTGATCCTTTGATCATTACGTGTCCTTCCTTGTCTCTTGTAACATTCTTTATTTGAAAGTCTATATTATCTGATATGAGTATTGCTACTCCAGCTTTCTTTTGATTTCCATTTGCATGGAATATCTTTTTCCATCCCCTCACTTTCAGTCTGTATGTGTCCCTAGGTCTGAAGTGGGTCTCTTGTAGACAGCATATATATGGGTCTTATTTTTGTATCCATTCAGCAAGCCTGTGTCTTTTGGTTGGAGCATTTAATCCATTCACGTGTAAGGTAATTATCAATATGTATGTTCCTATTACCCTTTTCTTAATTGTTTTGGGTTTGTTTTTGTAGGTCCTTTTCTTCTCTTGTGTTTCCCACTTAGAGAAGTTCCTTTAGCATTTGTTGTAGAGCTGGTTTGGTGGTGCTGAATTCTCTTAGTTTTTGCCTGTCTGTAAAGCTTTTGATTTCTCCATAGAATCTGAATGAGATCCTTGCTAGGTAGAGTAATCTTGGTTGTAGGTTCTTCCCTTTCATCACTTTAAGTATATCATGCCACTCCCTTCTGGCTTGTAGGGTTTCTGCTGAGAAATCAGCTGTTAACCTTATGGGAGTTCCCTTGTATATTATTTGTCATTTTTCCCTTGCTGCTTTCAATTTTTCTTTGTCTTTAATTTTTGCCAATTTGATTACTATGTGTCTTGGCGTATTTCTCCTTGGGTTTATCCTGTATGAGACTTGCAGTGCTTCCTAGAGTTGGGTGGCTATTTCCTTTCCCATGTTAGGGAAGTTTTCGA
This sequence comes from Delphinapterus leucas, assembly GCF_059928025.1. NCBI lineage: Eukaryota > Metazoa > Chordata > Mammalia > Artiodactyla > Monodontidae > Delphinapterus > Delphinapterus leucas. The sequence goes on from NC_143140.1 coordinate 49,311,224, forward strand.
CTATAATCTCTTCAGATATTTTCTCGGGTCCTTTCTCTCTCTCTTCTCCTTCTGAGACCCCTATAATGCGAATGTTGTTGTGTTTAATGTTGTCCCAGAGGTCTCTTAGGCTGTCTTCATTTCTTTTCATTCTTTTTTCTTTATTCTGTTCTGCAGCAGTGAATTCCACCATTCTGTCTTCCAGGTCACTTATCCATTCTTCTGCCTCAGTTATTCTGCTATTGATTCCTTTTAGTGAATTTTTCATTTCAGTTATTGTGTTGTTCATCTCTGTTTGTTTGTTCTTTAATTCTTCTAGATCTTTGTTAAACATTTCTTGCATCTTCTCGATCTTTGCCTCCATTGTTTTTCCGAGGTCCTGGATCATCTTCACTATCATTATTCGGAATTCTTTTTCTGGAAGATTGCCTATCTCCATTTCATTTAGTTGTTTTTCTGGGGTGTTATCTTATTCCTTCATGTGGTACATAGCCTTCTGCCTTTTCCTCTTGTCTATCTTTCTGTGAATGTGGTTTTTGTTCCACAGGCTGCAGGACTGTAGTTCTTCTTGTTTCTGCTGTCTTCCCTCTCCCCACTCCTCTCTGATGAGCATTCCTACTCTGGCTTCTCCACCATTCCTTCCTCTTCAATTTCCCTTATGTCACTATCTTCCACCAATTCTTTGCAATTTTCTTCACAATTTCTCCTTCTCTACCCACCCTTAGAAGTCAGTGTTTCCCAGATAGTGTCCTGCCTTTAGGATTCATCTCTTCCCTCTCACTCAGTATATTTTTCCATATGAAATATTCTCCCAAATGAAATTGCTATTTTTATAGGTAAAATGTGATCAAATGTTGGCAATTTCATATAGTTCAATCCATAATAATTTCTGGATCCCTATTTCCAGCCCTGTTATTTCTTCTAAGCTTAATCAAATGTTCCCAGTGACCAACTGGATACTTCCAATTGGACTGCCTTAAGCCACCTCAAAATTAATACATCTCAAATGGAACCCTTTTATCCATCACCTCCTCTACCTCAGGTATTCTCGATCTTGATTCACGGTGTCACTACTTCCACAGTTTCCCAGGTTCGAAATTCCAGCCGTTCTTGAACTGTTCCTCTCTTTCACTTTCATAGTCAGTCAGTCACAAAGCCAGAGAATTCCACCTCACAAATACCCCCACTGTGTCATGTTAGGTCAGGCCATCACCATTGTTCACCTGGGCAGGTCACAATGGCTCCATCCATGGAATCGCTGCTTCTCATTGCACTGCATTCCAGTCCATCCTTTTTATACAACCAGAAATATCTTTCTAAAAACCAAACCTGACCACGTGACTCTGACTCATCAAAATTCAGTTCCAACCTACATCTATGGCTCAGCTCCTGTCACTCTGACCCTCAAACCTTCCATCACAGTCATTCTGATGGAATGGCTTGTTGTTTTCTGAAACACCAGAGAGCCTCCGAGAGCCAGCTTAAAGGTCTCCTCTTATATCAAGCCTTTCCCAACTCTCCCGAACCAAGCTGGTCCTTCTCCGATTTCCAAACGTTTTGCCCTGTTTCTGTTTCTGTTCTGTTCTTTTCAGGTCACCTGGTAGTTTAATTTGTCCATTTGCATATTGGTCTTCCCCAAAAAGTTAGAAACTCAAATCATGTGTCTCTTATGACCCACACTAGATACTTAATAAACAGATATTGAATAATTAAATGAGATAATTGAAAGAGACCTGGGTCAAGAGTCAAATTCTAGGTTGAGATGGAGTAAGGAGTTCTCAGGTCTAGGGTTGTTTTGTGTATAAACTGATATGGCTGCCCTGGAAATCCATCTACTCTGCTTTCCCAGAATGCAAAATGAGAAAGCAAGTATTCACTGTCCGTGACATTTGATTAATAAAACGTGAAATAGGAATTGAATCTCTAAAGCAAAGTTATAGTTGAGAATGTCCACATTGCCATGAAATGGTGTATTTCATTTTCAGTGGAACTGTGCAATGTTTTGGCAATATTATTTCTACGTTCAGAGTGTATCCATTTCTTCTTTTGTTGAAGTGACTTAAGTGAGGATCCCCCTGGGATTTCAGAGGAAGTTGTAGAGCAGAGAGGGTACAAATAATTTAACCTTTCATTTAGCAATTCTTGACAAATTAGAGAGACTCCCTCTTGACACAGGGTTCCAGTCTAATCTTGATGACCAGAAAGTATGGCAGCCCAAAGTTGTTGTTAGGTCACTGACCCTCAGGGTGACAGCTGTTAGCAGCACCCCCTGTTACCCCAGAGTAGAACAGAAGGAAAGAGGAAACCAGGTTCAAGTCGGTAACTCAGAATCAGTGTAAAGAGCTGAACCTACGGCCATCTTCCCTTAGACCTGGTGGGCCCGCTGCTGCCTTGTTTGGCCCTTGCTTAACATACCAACTGCCATCCCCTGCCACATGCTTAAGGTAGTACTCAATTAATTGTATTTTCCTGCATTTAGTGTGCTCTTTCCTGCCTCTTTGCTTTTGTTAATGCTCTTCTCTCTGCCTAGAACCCTGCTTCGGATTCCCCCATCCATTTTGATGAATGAATCCCTAATCAGGATAAATTCAGCCATCAATTCTCCAAACCCATCTCTGACCCATTCCTTTTCCTCCCCAGGGTGGGTTATGCTATTCTAAAGTTCCACCATGTACAGGTGTGCAGGTTTTTCACTGCATGATGTCACCTGGCTGAGGAAATAAATTCCTGAGTTCCAGCCCGAGTTCCACTGCTTAGCATGTGCCTTTGGGGCTACAGTTGTCTCCTGATTCACACAAAGGCAAACTCATAGTGCCCTGTGCACATCCCCATCATGCCAGGACCATGGTGATGGTGAATATCTGTTTGTCTGTCTCCCCCACTAGACTCCTGGAGGGCCAGCTCCTAACCTAGCACAGTGCTTGGCACTGAGTAACTGTTTGTAGAAAGAAATGTTGGCTTCTAACAATTATTAAGAACTAGACACTGCTCTAGGAACTTTAGATGCCTTAAGTCATTTATTTCTATGATGATCCTGAGGATGAGGTATGATTTTAGCTTACAGAAGAGTGAAATGAAGCACCGAGTGATGAAGAAAGCTGTGTGTCTCACAGCTGGTCGGTATGGAGCCAGGATTTGCTCTTAGGCAGTCGGGCTCCATAGCCCATTCCCCTGGCCACTGCACTGCACTGCCTCTTGATGAAGGAGAACTTGTCAGGACTCCCCTTCCTTGCATATCTCCTTCTGGGAAAAGAAAAAGGTTTGCAACATGTGGGAACCCCACCTCTAATCAAGACACTTTCCCAGGTATCCGTGTATCTCCCCTACATGATGTAATCTCCCATGCCCTGAGAGCTGGTTCCTAATGGAATCAGCTCCTGGCTTCCTTTTCTAGAGAGCGCCATCGGTTCCATATACAGAAGGCGAGCTGTAGGGCCAGGCCTTCTGGGCAATGGTGTTTGGGTCTGAGGGTTTGCAGAAGGAGACCAGGCATGTAAGGAAGAGGAGAAAGGGAGGGGCTGGCCACAAGCAGGGTGACAGAAAGAAAAGCATGAACAATTTAGTTTAGTCACTTAGAGTAATTAATATAAGAGGGTCATCTTGGAGTGGGTTGAAGAGTTTGGCCAGATGGAGTTAGGAGGTGAAGAGCACTGTGGCTGTCTGTGGGAGCAGGGGATGGGGAGAAAGGAAGGAAATCAGGGGTCCCACATTAGTGGGGGTCCCTTCCTTCAACATCTCGAATGCTGAGAATGAAAATGGAGAGAATGTGAGAACTTTCACTGGGGTCAGGAAGGGACACGTTTCAAAGTTCTCCTCAGAGAAAGGACCATCAGCAGGAGACGGAATGCAGGGAGTGGAGGTGTTTCCAGAAGGGATGGCATAGGATTGAGGCAATGATGTAAGAATTGAGGCTCTAGGGAGGCATGGACCAAGCGTAGATGGCGAGAGACCTCTGGAAGGCTCGGGGAATGAGACGGGGCTTTGTGGTCTGATGTTCATGAGAGAAAACTCCTACCTCAGGCTCACTTTCTTGACCATATCTGAGGTCCTCAGGTGCTGAGTTATGTGTGTTCAACCATCCCTCCCTCCTGTTCTCCACCCCTCCTGGGCTGCCACACCCTTTTTAGCTGTGGAATGAGAATAAGACCTCAGAGGAGGTGTGGGCTGAAGTGAGCAGCTTCAAATAAGAAATGCCCGGCCATGGGTATGGGGCCAGGCCAGTGGTACGGGCAGTTGTTGGTCAGGAATTTGGACTCTCCCTCTCGTCTTGACTCAGCCTGTGGCCTGTGGGTCACAGCCTGTGGGTGACTCGGTTCCTCAAACCTTGACACAGGGAGAATGACACTCGCTACTTTGAGAGAGGGTATTCATTAAAGTTTGAAAACTGCATGGCAATGCACGTATGAAAGGGGTTAAAAGCAAAGTATCATTGTGACTCCTGGTAGGACGTGCCATGGATGTTGTGATTAGATTGAAGTAGACAGATACAATCCATCTGAGAATGCAGGCCCTGTGGAGCACGGCTCTCGTTGGAGAATCTGCAGTGGGAGCCACATTGGTCCCCAAACTAATGTCAAGAGGGACGTGTGGATTTGCCTGTGGGATGTGTGTTCCAAGGGCGACACTTTCGTCTACAGTTTTGTAAACAGTCAAGACAGCTGATTCTCAAATGTCACAGATTTCAAGTTTTCCTTCAGAGACTTCACCAACCCTTTCCATTCAAACCCTGCAGAGAACTTGCTGAGCGAAAACACACATCCGGGGAGCACAGCTGAGCAGTGGGTAGGGGATGAGAGACACCTTAGTGAATCAAATGCGGTACTTTTCCACCCTCCAGAGCAGCTTTCTTCAGAGGCTGGAGAATGTCAGCTTGGTTGCTCCGAGTCTCGGAAGCCTCTGCCACCAGAGCCTCTTTCCCCTGGTCCTTGACACCCCTCCACTCCCCGGGAGCACCCTTGACACCCCTCCACTCCCTGGGAGCACTCTGAGACAAAAAGCCACAACAGTGTGGCTCTCACAGAGCCGTGACTGCAGGGTGCTGCCCTCCTCTCTCTGTCTGACCTGTGTTGGCTGAGATCCTGGAGCGACTTCTGCTGAATCGGTCAACATGATGTCATGTGTGAGGCTAATTTTCTGGAAATGAAAATCAAAGTCTCTTGGAGAAAATGGAATGCCTTATAGATCACAAAGGATGGCTACCCAGAAACACATGGCCACAGATGTGGAGACTTTGGCAATGGCAAGCATGGTGGACACGCTTCCTCTGGGCCTCGAGGTGTGAAGAGACTGAATAATTCTGGAAAAAAAAAAAATCAAAACTGTGAAGTCCTGAAAAGCTTTAGGGTTTCCCAGATTTGTCAAGTTAGGCAAGAACTGGGCCATCAGATCAGGGAATTCATGCCTTCATTCAAGAGCTGTATTGATGTATTGAGCGCTTTTTGTGTGCCCAACACAGTTCTGGGTGCTAGGATACAGCAGTGTACAAATCAGACAAAAATTCCTGTCCTTGTGGACGTCATCCTGGTGGAGAGATGTCCAAAGTGGAGGAAAATGCTTATAACATCACCACTTAGATGATTAATTCTGTTTCTGGCTGTCTTGCCTCTGTATGGGATTAAGACTTGGCCCAATCCCAATCCCACTGCATCCTTCTCTATAAATTAGCAAGGATAAAAATGTCTAAAATGAGGGGTGGCGGTGGTTGTTGTTTTTAACTTAGAAGTGAGGCACTGGGGTCGGGGGGGAGGGGAGAGGGCTGATAGTCAAAATATTTAACAACTGGTCTAGTACCGGTGCTGAGCCATCACAGTGGATACCTGTGGTCCCTGTGGGCCATCATTAACCCTTTCGTTCCTGGGTCATACCACGGTGCAGAAGTCTGGGAGGAGGGGCTGAGATGGCTGGGAACTTCAGAGTGGGGTGCTTGGGGCATTGTCTACTTACTAAGTGGTATGGAAGTATTTCAGTATTTTAACTGCAGGAAGGCTGTGCCAGATAGTACCAGGTGAATACCACTTCTACTCTTGAAAGTATCTAGAAAAAGGCTATGCACGTGTGAGGTCCCAGTCAATTCTCATTGCTAACATATCCAACATCCAGTAGAGGAAATACTGTTAATTAAAAATTTTGAATCTGAATGGGGACTCACTGCTACTGAGTCTCTACAACGTTATTACATGACTTTGAAAACCAAGTGGCCCCACAAATCATCCCAAGTGGCAGCCAGGTAGAGCAGAGCTATCAGGGCCACCCAGTCCTGGTGAAAATGAAGTCTTCACTGAAATGAATGCAACAGCCCTGATGTTTTCTTCTGGATCTGCCCTTGCCTGGTCAGTGATTGATTTGCACAGGAGTTGACCAAGGAGGAAGCCACACACCTTTGGCAGGTAGACTAGAAACACTGGGCAAGGAGCATTGGACAAGCCATCCAAGTTGTAGTTGCTGGGGCGCTAGCATATTTCCGGTCTTTCCATTTCCTAACTTGTCATCATGGCTGGTAACACCCCCTGGCTTTTATTGATGGCCTAATTGGAGAGTGTCTGATGCCCAGAAGTCTTTGCTCATTGACAGCCTTGAAAGTGATGGAAGCTATTGAACTGAGGCAAGCTGTTCTTTCTGCATCCTTTCCTTCCTCACAGGTGGAGCCTGGTGAAAAATATCTTCTCTATGGGATGCACAGTAACTCTGACGATGGCTGGAATGATTAGAGGCTGCCCAGGAGAGTTACCCCCCACTTGAAAAGAAACATAAACATTTATAGTTGTTATATCTACTTCTTGGATTGATCCTTTGATCATTACGTAGTGTCCCTCCTTATCTCTTTATTTTAAAGTCTATTTTGTCTGATACGAGTATTGCTACTCCAGCTTTCCTTTGATTTCCATTTGCATGGAATATCTTTTTCCATCCCGTCACTTTCAGTCTATATGTGTCCCTAGGTCTGAAGTGGGTCTGTTGTAGACAGCATATATATGGGTCTTGTTTTTGTATCCATTTAGCCAGTCTATGTCTTTTGATTGGGGCATTTAATCCATTTACATTCAAGGTTATTATCGATATGTATGTTCCTATTACCATTTTCTTAATTGTTTTGGGTTTGTTTTTGTGGGTCTGTTTCTTCTCTTATGTTTCCCACTTAGAGAAGTTTCTTTAGCATTTGTTGTAAAGCTGGTTTGGTGGTGCTGAATTCTCTTAGCTTTTGTTTGTCTGAAAAGCTTTTGACTTCTCCATCGAATCTGAATGAGATCCTTGCTGGGTAGAGTAATCTTGGTTGTAGGTTTTTCTCTTTCATCACTTTCAGTATATCCTGCCACTCCCTTCTGGCCTGCAGAGTTTCCACTGAAAAATCAGCGGATAACCTTATGGGGATTCCTTTGTATGTTATTTTTTGTTTTTCCCTTGCTGCTTTTAATATTTTTTCTTTGAATTTAATTTTTGTTAGTTTGATTAATATGTGTCTTGGTGTGTTTTCCTAGGGTATATCCTGTATGGGACTCTCTGTGCTTCCTGGACTTGGGTGACTATTCCCTTTCCCATGCTAGGGAAGTTTTTCACTGTAGTCTCTTCAAATATTTTCTCAGACCCTTGAACATTCCACCCAAAAGGAGCAGAATACACTTTCTTCTCAAGTGCACATGGAACATTCTGCAGGATAGATCACATCGTGGGTCACAAATCAAGCCTCGGAAAATTTAACAGAATTGAAATCCTATCAAGCATCTTTTCTGACCACAATGCTATGAGATTGGAAATCAACTACAGGAAAAAAACTGTAAAAAACACAAATACCTGGAAGCTAAACAGTGTGCTACTAAATAACAAAGAGCTCACTGGAGAAATCAAAGAAGAAATAAAAAATATACATAGAGACAAATGACAATGAAAACATGACGACCCAAAACCTATGGGATGCAGCAAAAGCGTTGTAAGAGGGAAGTTTATAGCAATATCGTCTCACCTCAAGAAACAAGAAAAATCTCAAGTAAACAATGTAACCCTACACTTAAAACAACTAGAGAAAGAAGAACAAAGAAAACCCGAAGTCAGTAGAAGGAAAGAAATCATAGAGATCAGAGCAGAAATAAATGAAATAGAAATGAAGAAAATAATATCAAAGATCAATAAAACTAAAAGCTGGTTTTTTGAGAAGATAAACAAAATTGATAAACCCTTAACCAGACTCATCAAGAAAAAAAGGGAGAGGATGCAAATCAATAAAATTAGAAATGAAAAAGGAGAAATCACAACTGACACTGCAGAAGTACAAAGGATTCTAAGAGACTACTACAAACAACTATAAGCCAATAAAATGGACAACCATGAAGAAATGGACAAATTCTTGGAAAGGTACAGTTTTCCAAGACTGAACCAGGAAGAATTAGAAAATATAAACAGACCTATCACAAGTAATGAAATTGAAACCATAATTAAAAATCTTCCGACAAACAAAAGTCCAGGACCAGATGGCTTCACAGGTGAATTCTATCAAACATTTAGAGAAGAGCTAACACCCATCTTTCTCAAACTCTTCCAAAAAATTGTGGAGGGAGAAACACTCCCAAATTCATTCTACGAAACCACCATCACCCTGTTACCAAAACCAGTAAAAGATATCACAGCAAAAGAAAATTATAGACCAATATCACTGATGAACATAGATACAAAAATCCTGAACAAAATACTAGCAAACAGAATCCAACAGCACATTAAAAGGATCATACACCATGATCAAGTGGGATTTATCCTAAGGATGCAGTAGTCTTCACTATATGCAAATCAATCAATGTGATACACCATAGTAACAAACTGAAGAATAGAAACCATATGATCATCTCAATAGATGCAGAAAAAGCTTTTGACAAAATTCAACACCTATTTATGATAAAAATTCTCCAGAAATTGGGCATAGAGGGAACCTACCTCAACATAATAAAGGCCATATATGACAAACCCACAGCAAGCATCATTCTCAATGGTGAAAAACTGAAACCATTTCCACTAGGATCAGGAACAAGACAAGGATGTCCACTCTTGCCACTCTTATTCAACATCGTTTTGGAAGTCCTAGCCACAGCAATCAGAGAAGAAAAAGAAATAAAAGGAATACAAATTGGAAAAGAAGAAGTAAAACTGTCACTATTTGCCGATGACATGATACTATACATAGAAAATTCTAAAGATGCCACCAGAAAACTACTAGAACTAATCAATGAATTTGGTAAGGTTGCAGGATATAAAATGAATGCACAGAAATCTCTGGCATTCCTATACACCAACAACGAAAAATCAGAAAGAGAAATTAAGGAAACACTCCCATTTACCATTGCAACAAAAAGAATAAAATACCTAGGAATAAAACTGCCTAAGGAGGAGAAAGACTTGTACTCAGAAAACTATAAAACACTGATGAAAGAAATCAATGATGACATAAACAGATGGAGAAATATACCATGTTCTTGGATTGGAAGAATCAATATTGTGAAAATGACTATACTACCCAAAGCAATCTCAGATTGAATGCAATCCCTATCAAACTACCAATGGCATTCTTCACAGAAATAGAACAAAAAATCTTACAGTTCGTATGGAAACACAGAAGACCCCGAATAGCCAAAGCAATCTGGAGAAAGAAAAACGGAGTTGGAGGAATGAGGCTCCCCGACTTCAGACTATACCACAAAGCTACAGTAATCAAGACAGTATGGTACTGGCACAAAACCAGAAATATAGATCAATGGAACAGGATAGAAGGCCCAGAGATAAACCCACACACCTGTGGTCAACTAATCTATGACAAAGGAGGAAAGAACATACAAAGGAGAAAAGACAGCCTCTTTAATAAGTGGTGCTGTGAAAACTGGACAGCTACATGTAAAAGAATGAAATTAGAACACTCCCTAACACCATACACAAAAATAAACTCCAAATGGATTAAAGACTTAAATGTAAGACCCAACACTATAAAAACCTCTTAGAGGAAAACATAGGAAAAACCCTCTTTGACATAAACCACAGCAAGATCTTTTTGACCCACCTCCTAGAGTAACAGAAATAAAAACAAAAATAAACAAATGGGACTTAATTAAACTTAAAAGCTTCTGCACAGCAAAGGAAACCATAAACAAGACAAAAAGACAACCCTCAGAATGGGAGAAAATATTTGCAAATGAAACAAGAGACAAAAGATTAATCTCCAAAATATACAAACAGCTCATGGAGCTCAATATCAAAAAAACAAACAATCCAGTTAAAAAATGGACGGAAGACCTAAATAGACATTTCACCAAGGAAGACATACAGATGTCCAAGAGGCACATGAAAAGATGCTCAACATCACTAATTACTAGAGAATTGCAAATCAAAACTACAATGAGGTATCACCTCATGCCAGTCAGAATGGCCATTATCAAAAAAGCTAGAAACAATAAATGCTGGAGTGGGTGTGGAGAATAGGGAACCCTCTTGCACTGTTGGTGGGAATGTAAATTGATACAGCCACTATGGGGAACAGTATGGAGGTTCATTAAAAAACTAAAAATAGAACTGCCGTATGACCCAGCAATCTCACTACTGGGCATAGACCCTGAGAAAACCATAATTCAAAAAGAGTCATGTACCACAATGTTCATTGCAGCACTGTTTACAATAGCCAGGACATGGAAGCAACCTAAATGTCCATCGACAGATGAATGGATAGAGAAGATGTGCCACATATATACAATGGAATATTACTCAGCCATAAATGGAAACGAAACTGAGTTATTTGTAGTGAGGTGGATGGACCTAGAGTCTGTCATACAGAGTGAAGTAAGTCAGAAAGAGAAGAACAAATAGCATATGCTAACGCATACATATAGAATCTAAAAAAAAAAAAAATGGTACTGATGAACCTAGTTGCAAGGCAGGAATAAAGAGGTAGACATAGAGAATGGACTTGATGACATGGGGTGGGAGGGCGAAGCTGGGGTGAAGTGAGAGTAGCATCGACATATATACACTACCGAATGTAAAATAGTTGGCTGGTGGCAAGCAGCAGCATAGCACAGGGAGATAGGTGCTTTGCGATGATCTAGAGGGGTGAGATAGGGAGGATGGGAGGCTCAAGAGGGAGGGGATATGGGGACATGTGTCTGAATATGGCTGATTCGCTTTGTTGTGCAACAGAAACTAACACGGTATTATGAAGCAATTATACTCCAATAAAGTTCTATTGAAAAAAAAGAAAAGAGAGCTTCCCTGGTGGCGCAGTGGTTGAGAGTCCGCCTGCCGATGCAGGGGACACGGGTTCGTGCCCCGGTCCGGGAAGATCCCACATGCCGCGGAGCGGCTGGGCCCGTGAGCCGTGGCCGCTGAGCCTGCGCGTCCGGAGCCTGTGCTCTGCAACGGGAGAGGCCACAACAGTGAGAGGCCCGCGTACCGGAAAAAAAAAAAAAAGAAAAAAAAAGAAACATAGCCTAATCTCATCACATTGGCTAACAAATTACATGTGGAAGAGGGATGTCATTCACTCATACCTTTTTCTAAGGCAAATGCCCCACCTAGGACCCGTCTTGGGTACCCACTTTTGGGTCACATGACCATCAGGGACCAGAGGACCCTGGGGAAGTTAATTCATAGACTTGCCAGAATGCTGTGACATGGCACACAGAGAGCTCGGCCAGTCTGGTTTTGCCTCTTGGGAATGTGACCTGGGAACTATTGAGAATCTGGGAGGGGGACAGGTGGCTGCTGTGGCTGACAGCCACTGGGTGGAGTCAGAGTAGGGGTGCCTGGGGAATTCGTGGCTGTGCAGGTCAGATGGTGGGGAGGGTGCAGGGAAGAAACCAGGCGGCACTGTGGTGTACCTGCTTCATTGCTCCAGTCGGCCGTAATGAGTGAGCATCCGCTATGCATCAGGCACTCTGGCAGGCGCTGGTGATCCAGCAGGGAGCAAAGCAGACAAACATCCCAGCCCCTGTGGAGCTGACATTCACGTCGGGGAGACATAAAATAACCAAGGAAAGAAGAAATTTTTACATTAGTGACAAGTGCTGGGGAAGTTTAGAAACAATGCAGGGAAAATAAGGAGGAAGAATAGATGAAATAGGATCGGTAACATTTAGACATCTGATTGATGATGGATAGATGGGGGTTCATTATACTATTTTTGAGGATGCTTAAAATTTTTCATAACCCCCAAATTTTAAAAGAATGCAGGTACATTGGACAGGAAGTATCAGGGTCAGGGGAGGCCTCACTGAGAAGATGACATGTGAGCAAAGACCTAAAAGAAGTGATAGCAGGTAACAGGGGATGAGCGTTCCAAGCAGAGGGAATAGCAAGTGCAAGATCCCTGAGGCAGGAGTGTTCCTGGGGTGTGGAAGATCACAAGGGGGGCAGCATGGCTCCAGCAGAGTGACTGAGGGGGAAGCAGTGGGTGAGGGAGGGCATGAGAGTCATATTGGGTCCGTGGTCACAGTAGTAACTTTGTCTTCACTCTGAGTGAGATGGGGAGTCACTGGAGCATTTTGAGCAGAGGGATGGCATCATCTGACACAAGTTTTAGCAGATCTTGGAACTTTTTGGAGTGAAGATCCATTCATTCTTCCCTCTGGAGTCCACTGAGTGTCCTTGAAGGCAGGACAACACCTCAGCACGTCCGCAACCTAACTCTATTATAGCCCCTGTTCTCAGATGGCCTTGGAACTCCACTTCTTTTTTTTTTTTTTTTTGCAGTATGCAGGCGTCTCACTGTTGTGGCCTCTCCCGTTGCGGAGCACAGGCTCCAGACACGCAGGCCCAGCGGCCATGGCTCACGGGCCCAGCCGTTCTGTGGCATGTGGGATCTTCCCGGACCAGGGTACGAACCCGCGTCCCCTGCATCGGCAGGCAGACTCTCAACCACTGCGCCACCAGGGAAGCCCTCCACTTCTTTTTTATTTTTCAAGTATTCCCATAAGAAATCTCCTTTATTTGACTTCACTTCAGTGGGTATCTTTTCCTCAAATTGAAACAGACCACAAGGACAGCCACTTTTTCTTCTGTGGCTGCTGCTCCTGGACAGCAGACAGGTGTACAGAAGGTGTGCTTGGGCTGTCCTTAACCTCAGCTCTGGAGGTGAGGGGAGCAGGTCCCAGCTCCGGAGGTGAGGGGACAATACCACAAAGCCTAGTCAAGACGACACTTATCTCTGATTTCATAAGCCCTCAGGTGGTCTAAATTTCAGTGGTATTTCCATTGGGAAACTTTAAGACAAAAAGTACACTTGAACCCAAACCAAATTTAAATGTATTTATTTTAGAATCTCATGTTATGAAAAGTAATAAAATCCTAAGACATTCCCTCCACTCCTCAAGTACTGAAATGTGAACTTCTACCCAGAAGTTAAGAGGTATAACCAACTGAGTAAAGGTGCCCATTAAGGAGAAGAGCTTATTCTCTGCTGCATTTAGTGGTTAAATAAGGGGCCTTTCTTTAGAGTCTTATTTTACTTGGCATTTATCATGTCAATAAGGCTGAAGAACTACTATCTAAAAATAGCACCTAGCGCTGAACCTGTCAGGTTTCCAAGCCCTCCAGTCTCTGAAGCCAGCTTCTCTCTTCACTCCCACCTAAAACTCAAAAAACCACCTGCATTGCTTTCATGTGGGCCTTGCCCACACATAACTCCACCCAATCCAGGCTCACACTTGGGAATGTGCTGCACGTGACCTCCTCACCTGAGAATGTCACAAAACCTGTTTGCTAGAGAGCTTGCACGCTCTTACTAATGAATGAACAAGTGTGAGCTGGACAGCTTCTTCTAATGACATTATTTGCCTGTAGAATTCTTTTGCCCTCAGGATGGATGAGACAAATGCTACATTTTTTTTTCCATTATAAAAGTTTTACTGAGAAAGGGAAATGTTTTTTGAAGATTTTTTTTAATCCACTGGACTCCTTTTACCTTGTGATAGAAAGACCCGTCCCAGCATCGAGGCTCATAGCATGTCTGTAGTGTTTATATTCGGTACTGTGTATTTCCCTCACTGCTGTTATCTGTAATCATTTACTATCTCTTAACTACATCTCCCCCATGAGATTGGCCAATTTTATCAACCTTATTTTATAGAGAATTGGTGGGATCAAATGCTTTACCATCATCATATGGGTGCAGGGTAGCGTCAGAATTAGACAGGGCGCCGCTCAGCGCCCTGTTCTTGGGCTGGGAACCAGAATGGCTAAGTCCTTGTAGACGTGTGGTCCCAGGCAACCTAGCATGGATGTTGTTCCTTGAGCAACGTTACGTCCTCCTCTAGAATATGATAGGAACGTAGGGAGAAGAGGGCTCTCGCCTATCCTGTAGGCATGTTCTATTTTTTTCTTTGACTGAGCTTAAACACCCATACTTAGGGAGGCAAAATTGCAGGACAGTCCCCAGAAGTGAGGGCTCCTTTGTGGCAAGGGCATTCTTTCTTCCAGTCAAGAGGGTATTAAGAGGGGCGCTGGGAGAGATTATTCGCCTGAATTTTTTTTTTTTTTTTTGGCTGCCTTGGGGCTTAGTTGCTGCACGCGGGCTTTCTCTAGTTGTGGTGAGTGGGGGCTACCCTTTGTTGCGTTGCATGGGCTTCTCATTGCGGTGGCTTCTCTTGTTGCAGAGCACCGGCTCTAGGCACGTGGGCTTCAGCAGTTGCAACACGCAGGCTCAGTAGTTGTGGCTCGCAGGCTCTAGAGCACAGGCTCAGTAGTTGTGGTGCATGGGCTTAGTTGCTCCACAGCATGTGGGATCTTCCCGGACCAGGGCTCGAACCCATGTCCCCTTCATTGACAGGTGGATTCTTAACCACCATGCCACTAGGGAAGTCCCTGTTCTCCTGATTCTGCAGCAAGTTTAGCTCCAGAAGAATGGCCTAGGTATTGAGAATGGCTCAAATGTGACTTTGGCTCTATCTTTCATTCCATCTGAAGTACATAAATTATAATAATCTCAGTTTATTACTATGAGCAGGGAAACAATGAGAACTAACAGCCTATTCAGAGCTGCCAAAACCTTTCTCAAGAAGCAAACTGGTTCTCAAAGGATGGTCAGCTAATAATACGTTCTGTAAATACCTGCCACTTTATTAATATGCCAAAAGCCAAATTAATTGTCCCATTAAGGTCACCCACAGCTTGAACCTGATTTTCTTCACTGTGGTGTGGTTTTTTAATTCAAAACAATTAAAACGGAGATCATTTTCTCCTGACTCCTTATGGGAGTATTATTGTCATTTTACTTCCTGAATTAGCTGCTGTAACAAGTAGACCAAACCTTTTTCATGGTTAACATAATAGGAATTTATTTCTCCATCACTTCCGGCATGGCAGGTGCCTTTCCTCCATTTGATGATCCTGAGACCCAGGGCTCTTTTATATCCTGATATCCCCTGGGCCTTAGCATTATCCACATCAATCTGGCAGAAGGGTAAGGAGGATGTGAAAAAGGTACACCCACTTCTTAAAGCCTTGACCTAGAAGGACAGAAGTTGTTTCTGCTTATATTCTTTAGTGAGAACCAGTCACATGGCCACACTTAGAGGCAAACAAAGCTGGGAAATGTGGTCCCTGGCTGGGCAGCCAATATTCAGTGATAACTCTGTACCGTGAAAGGGGGGAGTAAAATGTTGGAGGACACGTAGCCATCTGTGTCCCATTTCCTTCAGTAATCAAAGTAATTAATGTGGATAATTTTCTGTGGTACTTTCAAACTTGGTGCCATTTTAGATGCCCACATTTTACATTCTGCCTCTTATACAAAATCTTCAAGTGTCCATGAGAGCAAGCGCCACTGGTGCATACCTATTGTGTGTGAATTCAGGCCTGTCGGGGCCTGCCCAGAAGACTGGAAGGAATTCTCTTTGCGGGAGATCTGGATGAGCTTCGAGGAGAGACAGTGTGTGGCTGAGCTAGGCATGAAAATAGGAATCCTTTACCTTGCCAGATGGTGAAGTGGATGAGGAAGGAATCACTATGAGAGAAGAAGATGGACTGAAACTTCTAGGTCTGCAGATTCTGAAAGGAAGGGTGGGGATGGCTGTACAGGATGGAAATGGAGGGAGATGATTGAGGACAGCACTATTGCCTCTTACTACTATCGAGGATCAAACCTCCTACTCAGCTTCCTCTTCACACATGACTTTACTCTTCCACTGTCTTCAATGTATAACTTCATTCTTCTAGGAAGCACTTGGCCAGGGAGATAAAAGAACAGATAACTTTATTGATCATTGTAGGAACTTCCTGCAAGACCTATCTATTCTTTAATTAAAAAAAGCATCCCATGACAGTTTATACCCTAAGACTCTTTGAGTCTCTTGCCTCAAAATCCTTGCTTTGTTCTGTCCACCAATCCTAAATTGTATCATGATCCTTCCTCAGTCTTGACCATACCCCTACTTTGAAACACCTGTCTAAAGCCAGACTTCAAAATCTCAGTAAATATATCTCCTTAGGTCTTCCTGCTCAGAGATGCTACTAAGACTCTGAGGAAAAGTGCTCTCCTTTCCTGCGGTAAGCAATACACTCAGCTTATGTTTGTTTTTGTGATATTTTGTGTAGCCAGCATTCCACAATATCTCCTGGTCTGGAGGATTGTGCCAACTTCCAAAGGGAAGGGGAGCTGTAATAAAATAAAAATTGTACTCAAATGAAAAAGTGGTCCCATTGGCAGCTCCAAGCCACTGAGTAGGCCCAACTGTCTCATATTTTGGCTTACAAAAGGTCTTTTTAAAAATGGTGGGAAACAGACCTCACCCCTAGACTGTGATTCAGAAAAAGACTGTGATTCAGAGAAACACAACAAGGTAAGTAGAGGAGCTACAGGACAGCCAGGAGGCAGTGGTCCTTGCAGGGGGAATCTTTGAGGGTAGAGAGTGGCAGAAGGTAGGAGAAAAGTAAGTGCTTCCTGAAAGCACACTCAAGACATCTCAGGGGCTCTTGAACAGGCAGTGATCATGATTTCATGAATGGGACCCTTAGCCTAGATCCTAGTTACTTTTCTCTATGCAGTGCTCCCCAAGGCTGGGGATGAGTGTCTGGGCATGGAAGGCTGGCATCTAGGAGACCTGGTTGTAAGAGTAGAGTCCCCTGTGATCTGGGCCATGGGGAGAAAATGGAGGAAGGGAAGGGAAGACTGTGATACCCAAATAGGAAGGAGTTGGGACCACAGGAGAACAGTCTACCAGGAAAGAAACTGCTTTTTTCTTGATGAGCTGAGATCTTATGAGCCCTGAGGACCCCTCCCACAATAGGATTGTGGACCAACATCCAATTCTGGGCTGGGTTAGGAACGGAGGAAAGAAAATGTGGAGGATTTATAATCTCAGCAGGGTAAAGATTTGCATTAAATGCCTCTGATAAAAACTGCACTTTCCCTGAGAAAATTATCAGGCCATCAGTCATTCACACTATAAGCTAAATTAGTGAATCAGCTACTTTCCTTCTGATATTTACAAGAGGAGGGAGAAAATTCAAGTTTGTATGAGGATAGGGGAGTAGGGTGGTAGAAGGGTGTGTGGGGAAGGAGATGGAAAGGTTGTGTAGAGCTCCACACACTTCAGAAGAAGTCAGGTGTGACAGGATGTTGTAATGGGGCCCTGAAGCCAGAGGAAGTAGTGTGACATTCAACATGTGTGTGTGGGATGTTCACAGATGAGAAAGGGACCAAACAATCCTACTTGCAAATTTATTTTCTAGCCCAGAAATCCTGCACCTTTCATCTCGTATTGGCTAGAGCGTTTAATTTGTAAGGTGGGAATATTTGTTTAGCACTGAGCTGAATACCTGAAAAATGAACATTTTATTTTAAAGTCAGTTAGGAAAAGAAATCTTAAGAATAAAACCGAGACACCTCAAAGATCTGAGCTTTATCTGTGAGGAGAGCAGCCCTTTTTTTCTTTAAGTGGAATAGATTATCTGCTTGGGAATGTGAAGCCTCTTCACTCTCCAACCCAACTGCTGAGAAAGCTACATTGAAAATGGAGAAGCTGAGTCTGTCCTTGGAGAGCCCTGATGATGTGCAGAGGAGCTTTTGGTTAAATGTTTTGAGCCCTGGTGAGAGCTGTAAACTCCCCTTTCTCCTAGTTTCTCTGCTGTAAAACAGAGAAAAATAAAAACAAGGGTCAGAGGGTTATTTCACTTGGAGAAGATCCCAGGAAGGACCAAGTAATTCATCAGGTGGAGCAGATGTGGTCCAGAAAAAAAGCTTTGCCAGAGAAAATCCATCTGAAGAGGATGATCTTTGTTGATAGCTGGCCTGAAGGACACCCCAGGATTCCTTTACCCTCTGAAAGCGACACATCATCACCTGCGTCATCAGCCTCTTTACAGTCAAAATTTCTTTACTTACCAAATATATATAGAATATAGAAAATTTTGCGTTAAAATAACATTTATTGAACTTACCTTTAATATAGAGAAGTATGAAGAGATAAACAAAAGGTTAGGCTATAATCTCACTTTTGATAAAACAGATCAATGAACAAACCTATTCATGGTCACAAAATACAAATATACAGAAAGGCCTAATTTGTGCCTTATTTATTCAGTTCCTGATTGATGGGCACATTCTATATGTCCTCCCTCCCCCAACTTCTTTTTTTTTTTTTGGTATTATGAATTTTGCTGCTATGAATATCCTTGTATGAACATCTTGGTGAACTTTCATTCAGATACCCAGAGGGCAAGTTCCTGGCACTAAGGAGTTAAGGGAAATGTATAAGAATCATGACAGGTCATAGCTACCCTTTATTGAACAACTACTTTGAGCTGAGAAAAATTCTAGATATTATTTTTAATCCTCACAATAACCTTGCAAGGTCTTTATTTGTGGTCACAGGGGAGGGTGATCTGAAATTCAGGTAGGAGGAGGGTCCTGCCTTAGGTAACAGAGCTGCCAGTGGCAGAGCTGGAATTCGGTCCTGAGTCCTTCTGACTTGGAACTGACATGGCCATCTAAAGGTTACAAATAACATTCAAGAGGAGATCATCAAACTTTGTCAAAGGCCTTGACAACCTCCTAGCCTAAAGCTTTCAGTTTCAGACGTGGCAGGGAGACTTCAAGCTTAGTGTTTTGCCAAAGGCCACAGAGCTAGGTTGGACCCAGGACCTGCCTTCCAGGACAAAGCCCTTTCTAGTTCACTAGTGGGTTTGCATGTTTGGGGCCACAGATGCTCTTCTTCTAAGGAAAAGCGTGTATGAAGCATAGAAATTCAGAGCTGCTCTGTTTGAAGGGAAGAAGGCCCAGTGCCTGTCTCTCCTTTGCTCTCCACCTATTCTGTCTCTGTCTCGGCACCTCTGGGGAGCACGGTTTGAAAACCACCCGTCTATACCACAGCTGCCTTCTGTGGGCAGAGTCAATAATCCGTGTTGTACTGGACAACCTCCAAAGCCCTGACTTGATCCTCCAAATGGCTGTGTAGGGCCTGGGGGGCCATCCTGCGTGCTGCGGTTCCCTTGGCCTCGTCCTCCTGCCTTGGGGAGGCCTTGTGATGGGCCTGTTCATGCTTCTTGCTCTTGGACAGGCTATTTCAGATGTATTTAGGACTCTGGGGTTGTAAAAACCCACTATTACTAATCCTAGAAAAAGAGAGGAAAAGTATAAGAAGAAATAATCAAAACGTTTTAAAATGTGAAACTGTCTCCTTCTGCCTGGGGTGGCGTCAGCGGAGGGGTGCAGCTGCTAAACTGACAAGTGCGGTAAGTTTTCTTGGGCCGGATGCACCACAAGAAGATGGGTAAAAACACCAGGAGCCATGCTTCTATAAAAGAAGACAAACAGGAAATTTGATGTGAATCATCAGAAAGCAGACTGTGCAAAGAGGGGCCGTGCGGCTTCATCAGAGTTGACATGCATGGTGCTGTGTTGTTTAGGGCAACGGACGGGAGAAGGCACATTCGCCAGGTCTAAGATAGAGACGCGGGGTGGCTGGGTTGACCTAAGCTGAAATGAACAGATTCCGCTGCTGGAGGTGGGACAGTTTAGGAAATTGAAAATGAACTTCAGCTTTGGGCACTGTGAGATGAGGCCATACTGATGCATCAGTAACGTCAGGTGTTCCGTGTCTGAGGTGCTGTGAAAACCTTCTGCAGACCACGCGGCCTCAGCTCATTTTCTGGTCATTTATTCACCGATTTCTGTCCCCTGCCACTGTGGGAGCTGGGAGGCAGTTAGCCTTTTCATCCTTGTTGGCAGGCACAGAGTAATCAGAGTTACACAAAGTTAAGCAGGGTTCTGATCAGAAAGACCACCATCTGATGTGGGTGAAGCTGCCTGCACTCCTGGGCCCTGCGTGCGGACCCCATGAGCCCTAGCCTTCTACTCTAACTGGCTTCCCACACGTGTAGGAGGTAAGGGGGAAAGGTGGGAACAGGTCATCTAGGACTGTGATGCTGTCTGAAAGCTGGAGCGCCCCGAACACTGAGAGAGGCCAGGGTTCCTTTTCTCCAAAATGGAATTCTGGAGGCAACACTGCCTTTGGCCCGCACCAGCTTGCCGTCCCAGCCTCAGAACTGACAGCTTTTGCAGGCCCATGGATGAAAGCTTGTGATGCCAGTAAGAAGAGCTTCAGGTGGTTCTGAAGATGTTCAAGTCATTTCCCATGAAGACATTAACAAATGCTGCAGGCTGAAACGAAGGCAGAGAGGGAAAGTGTGGTAGAAAGAGTCCTGGACTTGGGCTCTGGAGAGGGGGTCTCAAGGGCCCCTCCTGCCACCTGGCTCTTGGGCTTCACTTTTTGTATCTTTCCTCTCCTGTTATATAAAGAGGCTGGACCAGGACATGAGTGAGGCCATTCTCACCAACCCTGGTAGCAGGACGCTGTCTCCCGACTGCTCCCTCATACTCGGTCTCTCTCCTCTCCCAGCCACCTCATGTAGTCCTAAATCTAACACTGCGTGTCTGCTATGGCACTATGCATACTGCTTAACAGATATGAACTCACTCAATCCTCATACAATCGAATAGGGTAAATACTATTTTTTCTACCTTACAAATGAAGGAACTGAGGCACCGAGAAATTATGTAACCAGTTCAGGATCGGACAGGTCGGAAGTGGCCAAGCCAGAACTGAAACATCATACTTCCTCTAAAGCTGGGGTCCCCAACCCCTGGGCCGTGGACCGGTACTGGTCTGTTAGGTACCAGCCTGTTAGGAACCGGGCTGCACAGCAAGAGGTGAGTGGCGGGGGAGCGAGCGAAGCTTCATCTGCCGCTCCCCCATCGCTGACGTTACCACCTGAACCATCAGTCTCATTACCACTTGAACTATCCCCCCAGCGGCCCATCCTGCAGAAAAATTGTCTTCCACGAAACCGGTCCCTTGTGCCATAAAGGTTGGGGACCGCTGCTCTAAAGTGTACAGTCATTCAAAAATGGGCAAAGGACTTGAATAGACATTTCGCCAGAGAAGATATACAAATGGCCAACAGGCACATGAAAAGATGTTCAGCGTCACTAACCATTAGGAAGATGCAAATCAAAACCACAATTAGATACCACTTTACACCCATTAGAATGGCCATCATCAAAAAAGCCTAGAAAATTATAAGTGTTGGTGAGGATGTGGAGAAATTGGAATCCTTGTGCTTTGCTGGGGGGAATATAAAGTGGTGTGCTGCTGTGGAAACCAGTTGGGTAGTTCTTTAAAAAGTTAAACAGGGCTTCCCTGGTGGCGCAGTGGTTGAGAGTCCGCCTGCCGATGCAGGGGACACGGGTTCGTGCCCCGGTCCGGGAAGATCCCATGTGCCGCGGAGCGGCTGGGCCCGTGAGCCGTGGCCGCTGAGCCTGCGCATCCGGAGCCTGTGCTCCGCAACGGGAGAGGCCACAAGAGTGAGAGGCCCGCGTACCGCAAAAAAAAGAAAGAAAAAAAAAGTTAAACACAGAATTACCATATTGATCCAGCAATTCCAATCCTAGGTATATACCCCCAAAGAATTGAAATCAGGGACCTAAACAGATACTTGTAGACCAATGTTCATAGTAGCATTACTCACAACAGACAAAAAAGTGGAAACAACCCAGATATCCATCAACAGATGAATGGATAAACACAATATAGTATATACGTACAATGGAATATTATTCAGCCTTAAAAGGGAATGAGGTTCTGACACGTACTGTAACATGGATGTGCCTTGGAGACATTACACAACATGAAATAAGCCAGACACAAAAGGACAAATATTGTATGATTCCACTTGTATGTGATACCTAGATCGGGTGAGGTCATAGAGAAAGTAGATTACAGGTTATCAGGGGCTGAGGGAGGAGGGGATGGGGAGTTATTGTTTAACGGGTACAGAGTTTCTGTTTGAGATGATAAAAAAAAGTCCTGGAGATGGATAGTGGTGATGGTTGCACAACAATGTGGATATACTAATGGCACTGAATTGTACACTTAAAAATGATGAAAATGGTAAATTTTATGTTGTGGATAGTTTACCACGATAAAGAAAAAAAAGTGTACAGCCAGACTGCTCATCATGATACACGTCATGCCCCTCCTGCTCTGGCACTGTTGGTGGTTCCCTTCTTCCCCTCCAACTCAGCTACAGCACCTCAGCCTGGGACAAGAGCGCCAGCTGGGCTGCAGGCGGCCCGCCTCCTCAGGAAAGCCATGCTCCTGTTTACTTCTCTGGCCCTGCTGTGCTGCTCCCCAGCCCCATGTGCTCCCACCTCTGCTCGCAGCCTGCAGGCAGAAGGGTCTAAGCCCCACTCTTCACCAAGAGATCTTTGCCGTCTACATCAGTGCTTTGGGCTATATCTTTTAGGAATTTCTCTGAGAGTTGGAGCCTGTGCTACAATCTTAACGCTGAATTATACATTGTCTTGTAGCAGTGTCTGCCTGTGTAACGACTCTGGGTCACCGTCTAGATTTTCCTTTGGATCTAGAGTAAAGGACAGAAACGGAAATGCAGCAAACAATAAAGAAATGCTTCGTGACTTGCCTGGAACAATAACGCCGCTGATTTTTATGTCAACTCCGGCCTCTATATTGCCTTTGGGAATGGTCTGTGTGGAATGAATTGCAGCTTACAAAGTCAGGACTAAAGAAGGGACAGGTGAACATAAATAGGAGAATTAGGAAAGGAATAATGGGAGTCAGCCAGCCTGCACTCTGGTTCATGGGTGATGGCCTTCGATTAGAATAGTATCGCTCTTTGAGTAGCAGTTCTAGAAATCTCAGCATCAAGAGAAGCTGTAATTGCTTACAGCGTTATCTGCTTTGTTGTCTTGTCATTTTATTTCTTACCCGTTTTATATTCTGGGCACAGAACCAGCTGGGAAGGATACCAAGCCGGTGGCGTCAGTAGTGGTGGCTCACTGCAGGTATGATCTGTTTAAACCTTGGCTTTTATTTAGGTCCTTCTTCTTGTACATGATGGGTCACTTGGAAAGAAGTGGTTCCATTGGGTAGTTGAGGAAGGGAAGGTGCAGGAATAGGGGAAGTATTTAAAGGTCACCAAGTATGCAGTACTTCACAACCAAATTCAAATTAATTTGAAGCACCTTGGGTAATTTGCTTTTTTCCCTTTTTTACTTCTGTCTGTGTGACGAAGGGCAACGCAACGTACTTGCAGGCCCCTGCATCCTGACATACCTGGCCTGGGTGTGACCAAGCAGATTTCCCTGCCACCGCAGCCTGCAAGTTGCTCCCCCTACGGTGGAGAGGAGAGGCCGTCAGGCCTTCCCCCGCCCGACTCCGAGATGAGGCTGGAGTGTAACGAACAGCGACCTCCAGTGTGCGGTTCAGGATTTGCGTTCGGCTAAGAGCACAGAATGAAAACAGCAGAGATGGGAATGCTTCTGAAATTCCCTGCAAACAAAGACGAGATAGACGGTTCCTTACTGTTTTCCCTGGTAGAGAAGCTCAGGACTGAAGTTTTGTTTCACTTGCACCGCGCGCAACCATCAGTGCTGGAGATGCTACTCAAAACGTTGTCTTTTTATTTCTCCAGCAGATTTCCTCCAAATAGATCACTGGGATTTGTTTTACTTAAGCCTTATTGGTTATCTTTAGAGTTCATTCAGGATGGCATCAACCTCTCTGACTGTGGGGTGTGTATGCCAGCTGGAGGGAGGGTTGAACGGGAGAGGTTGGAGTGGAGAGCTCAGAAGGGGGCGACGGGCAGTGTCTGTGGGGAAGGTCAGGGGCCCCTGCTCACCCTTCCTTGGTGACAGAGACTCTCAGAAGGTGGCCGGCTCTCCACTTCTTTTTTTTTTTTTTTTAAAAGAAGATGTTGGGGGTAGGAGTTTATTAATTAATTTATTTATTTTTGCTGTGTTGGGTCTTCGTTTCTGTGCGAGGGCTTTCTCTAGTTGTGGCGAGCGGGGGCCACTCTTCATCGCGGTGCGCGGGCCTCTCACTATCGCGGCCTCTCTTGTTGCGGAGCACAGGCTCCAGACGCGCAGGCTCAGTAGTTGTGGCTCACGGGCCTAGTTGCTCCGCGGCATGTGGGATCCTCCCAGACCAGGGCTCGAACCCGTGTCCCCTGCATTAGCAGGCAGATTCTCAACGACTGTGCCACCAGGGAAGCCCCACTTCTTCTCTTGGCTATCGGCTATTGAAGACTTCTTTCCCCTGACCTGGTACTTCAATAACAGTAATCAGCCAGAGAGGGTTCCTGCCCTGTCTCTGTTCTCTCCTTGTCTTCTGCCCTTCCCACTCTTCTGAAGCCAGGTTCTGAGTCTCAAGAGTGATGTTTAGGCCAAGTTAGCTCACAGGCTGATGGTGTTCATTCCCTCTGAAAAACGGGGCCAAAGGGTGATCTCCAAACTCTGTCAGGAGCCAGAGGGAGGGTCTTCAGAGAAAGGATAAAATCACAGTTCCTGGCCCATGACTTTGCTGTTTTGTGATGGGAATAGGGATTTGGGGGTGGGGGAGGGAACATTTTCCTGTAACTTCAACCCATTGAAGGCTGATACAGTCACAGTGCACATTTGCAGTAATAACTGGGCTTGCTCTGCTACTGCCTTTTAACAAAACTTCAGTGTGGAAATGCTGCATTTTACTGTTGTTTTTAAAGTTGTGAGCACATCCCTGTGCTTGGGCTTCCCTGGTTTCATGAGGGCTTCCTCCACCCTACATGTTTAGATCTAGGACCCAAGCAATTGCTTCAGGTGGAAGCCGTCCTTCGAGTTGACAGGCTAGAGCCATGGACTCAGGCCAACCTTGGCCATATGCCAGGAGTGGGAGTGACAGATGAGATGAGCCCATGAACAAGGTGAAAAGAAGATGAGGGGAGCGGGGGAAATCACATGACCAGGTAGAGCCGGGGAGGCCTGTGCGGGTACTGGATTGGTTCAGCAAGTTTTCCCAGGTGGCCTGGCTGAGCATGTGGTACAGCCTAGGAACAGGTTTGGGGCAAGAAGAAGGTCAGGCCAAGGGGGAGGGACACAATGAAGAGGCAAAGTGGGCAGAGCTCCCTGTCCTTGGATACAAAGGGTCAACACCTTGGCTCTATCTTTGGTGATGTGGAAAGCTGCTAGAATCCCAGCCCAAGATGGGTACGAAAAGTAAAATAAGAATGATGATTCAATAAAAAACAATGCCAACAGGGGAAGATAATTCTGGCTGAGGTGGCAAGGGTCAGTGGAGGAGGGTAGTAGATTTAGAGGGAAGGAGTCTGGGGTGGAAGACGGTTCCCATGGGAAATTACCAGTGTCTGTTCTCAGGCTGTGACGGTACAAAAAGAAAGGTAGGAAGGCTAAATATCAAGAGACAAAATGACAGCAGGATTTGTGAATGGATTAATAAAGACTAAAAATGAATTAAAGATTTCTCTGAAGTTCTCTGTCATGGAGTTGGCAAAATGGTGTTATTGATGAAGTGGGCACTCAGGAAGGGCCACCTTTTTCTGGAGGTGGATGGTGATCCAGGTAAGGATTGTGCCTTGGAAGCAGAGCCCTGCTGGAGAAAGGCTGGGCTCATTTCCAATTCTCACTCTTCCCCCTTCGACACCCCTTTGCCTCTGCCAGGCATAGCTCCATTCATGCGAAATGCGCGTTCACCCAGCAGTTGCTAATGGCAGTTTCAGGGCTTCTCGCCTTCCTCAAACCTCCAAACTGCCTTCTGCATCTCATCCTCCCACCAGTCACCGGCCAGAGCAGGTGAAGGCACAGTTAGTTTTGGTTCTCCCATGACTTGTAAGCTCTTCGGGGGAAATGAACCACATCTCATGTGTCCTTTATTTTTCATAGTATATTGCTTGGCATGTCACTGAACACCTAGTGTGTTCTTTATGTGCCTGTGTCACTCAGGGTTCTTCAGAGAAAACACACAAAGGGATTTACTTTAAGAATTGGTTAACGTGATTGTAGGGTTCTGGAAAGTCCTAAATCTGTAGGGCAGGCAGCAGGCAGGAAGATCAGGTGGAAGTTGATGTTACAGTCTTGAGGCAGAATTTCTTCTTTGGAAAACCTCAGTTTTTGCTCTTAAGGCCTTCAGCTGATTGGACGAGCCTCACCCACATTATTCAGGGTCATCTCCTTTACTTAAAAGTCACCTATTGTAGATGTTAGCCACATTGGCCAAATGCCTTCACAGAAGCACCTAGATTAGCATTTGATTAACTAAGTGGGTACCATAGTCTACCCAAACTGACGTATAACACTAACCATCACAGACCAGCTGATAATAGAGTCACATTGAGGAGTACAGGCACAGCTCATTTTTTGTGTTTTGCTTTACTGTGCTTCACATATACTGCTTTTTTTTTTTT
Source organism: Delphinapterus leucas (assembly GCF_059928025.1). Classification (NCBI taxonomy): domain Eukaryota; kingdom Metazoa; phylum Chordata; class Mammalia; order Artiodactyla; family Monodontidae; genus Delphinapterus; species Delphinapterus leucas. The sequence goes on from NC_143140.1 coordinate 49,337,918, forward strand.
TTTTTTTTTTTTTTACAAATTGGAGGTTTTGGGCAACCCTGTATCGAGCGAGTGTATGGTGCTATTTTTCCAATAACATGTGCTCACTTCATGTCTCTCTCGCACATTTTGGTAATTCTCCCCATATTTCAAACTTTTTCATTATTTTTATATATGTTATGGTGATCTGTGATCAGTGATCTTTGATGCTACTACTACAACTTAGCAATAAAGTATTTTTAAGTTCAGGTATGTACATTTTTTAGACATAATGCTATTGCACACTTAAAAGACTACAGGAGAGTGTAGACATAACTTTTACATGCACTAGGAAACCAAGAAATCTGAGGTCTACCTACAATTTGTTGTACAGTATTCAACAAGGTGGAGTCTTCGGAATAAGAATGAAGAAAGTCACTGAGGGAACTTGATAAGAAGCAGCGAATCTCCAGGGTGTGCAGAGTGGAAGCCACGTGGTGCTTCTGGGCCAGCTGGTTGTCAAGAAGTTTGCAAATCAGGAGGAGCTTGAAGATTCTGGGTTTTTTGAGGGTTAAAAGGAAGAGAGGAGGAGATCACTCTTAGAAGGTACTATGCAAAGAAAGGACTGGGGTGGGGTTGGGGGAGAGATGGGGAGAGAGAGAAAGGGGGGGAGAGAGAGAGAGAGAAGGAAGGGGAAGGAAGGAAGGAGAGAAGAAAGGGAAGGGAGAGGGGGGAAAAGAGAGAGAAGGGCGAGGGAGAGAAGGGGGAGAGACCTAGAGTTTTAAAATCCCAAGTCATCGTTTGTTGTCTATGGTTAAATGAAACTGAGGTAAATTTAAGTGACTTCAAAATTAGAAAGAAATTTTGTTTTCTTATCAGGCAATAGGAAGAAACTAATGAGAGACTTTGGAAATGTGGGAATAAAGTCAATAGGAATCTAAGAAAGGCAAAGCAGATGCCTCTAGTGAGGAGAGAGAGTTTTTGACAGATTTTCAGATGACAAAAGGCCAATTTTTATCTGGAAATTGGTTAATTTCAAATAAATTTGTGTAGATAAGACCTTGAGGGAGTTAAAAAACAACAATAAACAAATAGAAAAGCCAAACAAAACCGCTTACAGCAGAAATCCAGATATTTGCTGCAAAACAATTAGTATTAGCATTGCTGGAGCATTCCCGAAATAGAAGAGCTTCACCATTAGCCTTCTGTGAACTCAAGCAAAGAGGCATCATTACCCAAATTACATGCCTGGAGAAGGGGCTTCTGCACCGAGATGAACTTGTGAAAAGAACATTTAAACCAAAAGCAATTTTGCCTATCTGTAGTTTGCACTATTCCCTTTGCTATCATTAAAGATATTTATTCTTGAGCAAATTTCTCACTCTCAATCTGATTTCTCCTTTTTCTTAATCCAGCCATGAAGTCATAAAATCCCCTGTTTGGGACAATATGATTTGCTGCCATGGAAACAATTACAATATCATAAATTTATCTTGCCCCATGAGATCAAATAGGAAAAGCAATGATACTAATATTTTGCAGTTCAATAGTGCCACTCATCTGGCAGTCACTGGCTGGTACATATCATCGATTTGCAGATGGGGAAAACTGAAGCCACAAGCTCTCATGCTTTGGTCTAAAGCTCTTGAATTTTAGACTGTGGCAAGAATGTCCAGATCTTTCTAATTCCCACTCAGATGAGCAGCTAAGGCGCCAGACTCTTGGTCTCCATGTCTCTTGTTTTTTAAAATTTATTTATTTAATTAATTTATTTTTGGCTGCATTGGGTCTTCGTTGCTGTGCGTGGGCTTTCTCTAGTTGCTGCAAGCGGGGGCTACTCTTTGTTGCGGTGCGCAGGCTTCTCATTGCAGTGGCTTCTCTTGTTGTGGAGCATGGGCTCTAGGCGCGTGGGCTTCAGTAGTTGTGGCACACGGGCTCAGTAGTTGTGGCGCATGGGCTTAGTTGCTCCGCAGCACGTGGGATCTTCCGGGACCAGGGCTCGAACCCGTGTCCCCTGCATTGGCAGGTGGATTCTTAACCACTGTGCCACCAGGGAAGTCCTCCGTGTCTCTTTTTGGATGAGGATGGAGAGCCAGCTCCCTTCCCAGTGCCTGTACTTCACCAACAATTCCTAATTATGAGAGTATTTGATGGAATCTAGTTTGATAAAATACACAAACAAAAAGTCTTTAGCAATTGCCACAGTAGTGAAAACATTTATATACATAGGAATAGGAAAGAGATTCTGGAAGTGCATTAAAAAGTAAGCACTCATATCCGGTCCAGCCTTGGCCTGACACCCCCCGCCCCCACCCCAGTCTCACCTAGGTGCTCATTCTCTTGGCTCCTGGCCATTGATGGATTTACCTAGAAGCTAATGGCACTTGAACTCCAGGCCCCTCACATGTACAGACTCCTTTCAAGTCTCTGGGAGGGGCCCTAGCATTGTGTTCACTGGACAGACTTTAGAAAGTTCTACACTCTTATTTCCTCTGTGTTGAGTATTGTTGGAGTGGCCTTTTGGGTTCCTGGTAAAAGAAAGTGAGGTAGGGATACATTTGGATTAAGTGGTTTGCATTCACTTCTGTTTATGGTTAAGTTATTGCTGGCCATTTCTGAGCAGCGGTGGCTTCCAGGAATACTCTTATTGCCCACTTTCCCCAACCCCCATGCGTGGTGTGAAGTATTAATAAGTCTGAACCAGGTTCCTGGAACCAGGCATTGTTGGCCTTCTTTCTACATGGAGCAATGTGCATGATGCAATAATTTATCTTTTATTTTGGAGGGGACACCGTGGCATTCTTCAGATCACTGGAGACCTAAAATTTTTACTGATATGGTGGATTCCTGAATCTTCATAGGGTTTATCTCCCACCCTCCAGAGTGCATGTGGCTTAGCCAGGCCTGCAACACATTAGCCACTTCTTGCCCATCCAATCTAATTAGCATGATGTTGTTAGTATAATGGATCAGTGTGATATTCTGTGGGATGTCTAACGACTCCAGGCTTTTATTTTGGACTATTTTATGACAGCAGGTGGGAGAGTTAATCTAGCCTTCAAACCACAGTATAAATATACACTGTTATCTGTTTCTGGTCCTCTTTTTTGTATTTGCCAGCTCAGTGGCTACATTCCATGTAACCAAGGCCATGTTCATCTGGTCCAACAAATATACCACATCTGGTGCAGCAGCCGCATTTGGGCTTGGTTGAGCGGTATTATCTACTGTCATCCTTCAGGCCCTGTCTGGTTTTTGCAGAGGCCAGACTGGTGAAGTAAATGGAGGTAAGATGCATCCTTTAGGGTTTTTTTCTGCCATTCCTCCAGGAAGCTTTATTGCTTTTGATTTACTATTTTGAACTGGGTTTGGGAAGAATGGTGTTTCAGAGTTTTCCACTTGGATTTCCCCACAGATCAAGGCATCAGTGTGGGTGTATTTGTATTGAACTGTACATTTAGGAACTGTGGGAATGACCATTGGATGGGTCCATGGATTCACTGGGCCCACAGTAAGCCAGACCTGGGCCAGGCTACCTCCACTTATTACTTGCAACTGATATGTCCTCACTCCAACAGGAGGGCCATGCTGATGCTTTGAGTCTCCGGTTATCAATATCAAGTCAGATCTTATGTTCAATAGACCTCAGAATGTTTGGGCATTTCCCTTCCTCAGTGTATGTGTGGCAAGTGGTCACACCTCTCTCTGGGGGAGGATTGGAGGAATCATTACTGGGTACACTTGCCATGATGTTGCAGGGTCCTTCGTCCCAGGGACCCAACCTCTCCTTCAATTATTAGGTTCCAAGTCCACAGAACGTGTTCATATCTGGAAACTGGGCAAGGGATCATGGCTTCTTATTGGTACGATAGCTCCCAGCCTCCTGATCATTCATCCTTGATTTCTTTTTATTTCAGATTGAGTAGCATCCTTGCCAAGTACCCATTAATTTTGTCCTAGGGATATTAACCCTTAATAGAGAAGTGTGGGATGCTTCTGAAGTCTCAAAGGGTTCAGAACGATCTAGAATTCCAAGATTTTTGAGGGCTTTAGCCTAACTGTCCCAATCCGGTGTATCACTTGGACTAGATGGACTCCAAGGTCCATTTTAACCCTGAAACATCTTTCAAGAATGACGTTTTAGATCTAATTCTAACCTTTCCTCAAGAAGCAGCAAGGCACATCCTCTGGGGGCAGACCACAAACGTTCGAATTGTGGCTCTGCCATTTAACTAAATGTGGGACCTTGAGCAAGTTACTGAATATCTCTAAGCCTCAGTTTCTTCATCTGTAAAATGGCAATAACAAAATACCTCCCTCAGAGAAGGAAATGAGCTAATCCGTGTAAAGCATTGATAATGATGCCTGGTACATGTTAGGTAGTTTTGTATAAGTATTTGCTATCCTGGCTCCTGCATCCAACAAGCTCATTTTCAGATATGAGCATTCATTTCTGCCGCCCCTGTGCCCTGCGTGTACCACATGCCGTGTTTACCTTTAGCACAGTGCTCAGCACATTCACTATGGTGACCGGGGCCTGCCTGGTTTTCCTGCCTCACTTTGAACTCCTCAAGGGCCCAAGTATGCCTTGTTTCCTCTCCGCTCCTGACACAGTGCAGCTGTTTAGTAAATACTCCTGCGAGTGAATAAGTGAGCTTGCAGTCCAGAAATTGGCCTGTCTTCGGCTGGGTCCTGAAGTGATTTTAGGACCCAGCTTTTTCTTACCCAGCTGGCTGGGTTCTCTGTCAGACGTGCACATCCGCATCCCTCGGTCTGAGAGTATCTGCTGCCTGGCTCCTCTGGCAAACAAATCATCCTCCAGGCACTCACACATCCTGATCACTGCTGCTGTCGTTCCTTTCCCCTATTTACCTGCGTCCTGGCCCCTTGATTGTTTCGGCAATTGAGAACCACCTGTTCCTACCTCTTTCCTGGCCTTCCGGTTATCAGTTAGCTTTTAAAAACCAGCACCTCAAGTTCTCTGCTTTAACCTCCATGCTCCTAAGTTTTTGTTTTTCTCCCCCGGCAAATAACGTGAAATCCCTTGTTTCTGTTCTGGCTTCTTGTACTGAGACCCCTCACCTAGCTTCCGGCCTCTCGGTGGCTGAAACACCCTTGATGTTTCCCATCTCCAAACCTGGGTATTTGATTGGTACTGCCTGACCTCCTAGAGCAGGGATGAAACAGTCATGGCCACTCCCCATCCTGTGTTCAGGGCAGACAGAGCTAATCAGTCTCAGCTGTCTTTCCTTCGGGGTGCCCGTAAGGTTGCAGATCATGTTCAACTCCCAGCAGCCACTGCCAATCAGCATTGGCACATGAGTGCAATCCTGTTTGCCCTCCCTGAATTAGATCATGGCCCTTGCCCACATGGGTCTATTTTGCTAGTTTCACCTCTGCCTCTCGGGACATGACCTTTCTCCTGCCCATTTGACAGATGATGCCTACCTACCCTTCTTCTTAGTCCCTAGCCCCTGCCAGACAGCTCTGGGGCCCGTTGGACTTTAGCTACTAGGACTCTACAGAATTTGGCACAGTTATGCCTTTTAAGGGTCAAATATGACTCTTGGCCCACAGTCCCTCTACCACCATCATTACTGCGCTGTATCTGGAAGCAGCATCTCTAACCAAGTGTTTGAAAGAAGCCCAGAGAAATAACAGATCTTTTCTGAAATGTACTAGTTTCTTCTCTGTGCCCATTTATAGGATTTTCTTGGGGACAGAGCCAGGTCCGATTGATTGTGTTTTCCTGAAGATCACTCAGAATTGGGCTTCTGAGTAGGCTCTTTGGGGACCCAACTCTCCCATGCATTCCTGTGTCCTCCACACACACAAAAAAAAACAACCCATACTCCATCCGTCTATCCCTGAAGGCAGTGGTGCTGATGTGAGTCAGTGAGATTATTGAGCCCTGGTGCTGGGGGTGAAGCTGGTGGTGTGAAAAGCAACAATTTAAAATACTTTGACTTCCACATAATAGTTTGTTCAGTTTCCCCTTTGGGCTACTTGCCACGTGGTGTCATCTCCTGCCCTGGAAAGGCCAAGCAGAATCAGTTTGGGGCCTGGGGCAGGATGCTACACCCCAGAGCCCAGGCTTTAGGGAGAAATGTGCTCTTTCTCTTTCCACTCTTTGCTGAGGCTGGTCTTCCCTCAGCCCTTCTCGCCATTGCAAGGTCAAGATCAGCACGTTATTGGGGGAAGAGGCCCACGGCGCTGGCCAGTGAACATTTCACAGCTGCTTGGGCTTCCTAGTCTCAAGCATTTCAAGTGGCCATGCCCACTGTGGGGCTCCGAGGGAAGCCACATGCCTCACTGAAGAGGTCATAAACTGGCTACCCCAGGGACCCCTACAGCCCATATGTCCACATTTAAGAATTGAGGATTTCATGTGGACTTCCGGATTTCTGCTTTCTCCTGAGAAATAAGATGTACCGTCCATGTTGGACCCGTCTTATGATGGCACACGTTAGCAAGAGTCAAGTAATGACTCCTCTTTTAGATGGTGTCAGGGGCTAAACCGTGTCCCCCCAATTCATATGTTGAAGTCCTAACACCCAGTACCTCAGAATGTGATTAGATTTGGAGATAGGGTTTTTAAAGAGGTAATTAAGTTAAATGAGGTCTTTGGGCGGGTCCTAATCCAATATGACTGGTGTCCTTATAAGAAGAGGAGATTAGGACACTGGCAGATAGAGAGGAAGAACATGTGAATACAAAGCAAAAAGACAGCCATCCACACAGCAAGGAGAGAGGTGTCAGAAGAAACCAAACCTGCCAGCTCCTTGATCTTGGACTTCTATCCTCCAGAACTAAGAGAAAATAAATGTCTGTTGTTTAAGCCACCCAGTCTGTGACATTTCGTTATGACAGGCCTAGCAGACTAACACAAATGGGCGTGCTTTCCACTGGGCCACGGTTCCCACCACTCCTCTTCCTGGTCCACTTCAGCCATTTCCATCACCTCTCTGAGCCCTGGAGGCATACTGTTTGTGACCCAAGTCTTACCAGAACAGAGAGAGTGCTTTTTCCTGGTTACAGGAAGGGGAACTCCATCTACTTCCTTCACATTCTTACAGAGTGGCAGGTTGTGAGATTCTGAATCTGGGCCAAATGTCTATACTTTTCATCTTGATGACGCTTCTAGATACTTAGAATTCATTTATATTCAGAGTGACCTTGGGTAGCATGATCAAGCTTGATACTTCCTAGACTGAGGGTTCCGGGACTTCCGACCTGGTGTGTGGGGAGGTGAGGCTGGCTCTCATACATGCGGTCCCAGGAAATCCAAAAGAAAACACTGAGGCAAAGTCTGAAGTGAGGGCCAAGCAGAGGCAACACAAGAAGCTTTAATCTGAGGAGACAAAGTAGCATGCTTGCAAACTAGGGAAGAGGCAGCAGGACAGAGAATGCAGACACAGAACAGCACAGATATGCCCAGAGTGAGGGACTGAGGTGCCAGAGCAGGCCTGAGCTGGAGAGAAGCCATCAGGTTTTCTGTAGAGTGCCTATGGCTGTATCCCTGGTGATGTATGGGAGCTTAGACATCCGGAGGAGAGCCATATTGCTCAGCATGCTATGAAAAACCCTCCTTTTGGCTTCTCAGTATAACTTGTACAGGTTTTAGGCCTATACTGGGGAGGCATAAACCAAATTAAAGTGTACAAAGTTCACAGAGGACAGAGATCCCCACTTGCTCCAGCACCTGAAGGCCTCACCAGTTCACATGCGCAGGAATTACAAGGAACTGGCATTGGTGGTGATCACATACGCCTCTCCACTCTACCATAATGTTTCTCCTGAGAATGTAATATTTTAATTTTGATACCGTCTATGTGAGAGGATAAAGAAATGTTTCCTCCTTCTGAAGTTTCTGTGAGGGTAGATTTTGTTTATGCTATTGGCGGAAAAGCAGGGCTTTTGAGTAATATGTTGACTAAAGGCCAGCCTTTACTCCAAGTGGAGCAGACCATGCCAATGCTTGTCCTCATTGTCTTATGTCATGGGTTTACCAGCGCTCATGAAGCACTGTCGGCACCATGTCTTTATTATTTCAACTCTCCACTGTGTATGGAGAGAATAAATCATTTTTTTAAAAATATACATCAGCCATTTTATAAATTTATTTATTTTATTTTTGGCTGTGTTGGGTCTTCGTTTCTGTGCGAGGGCTTTCTCCAGTTGCAGCGAGCGGGGGCCACTCTTCATCGCCGTGCGGGGGCCTCTCACTATCGTGGCCTCTCTGGTTGCGGAGCACAGGCTCCAGATGCGCAGGCTCAGTAGTTGTGGCTCACGGGTCCAGTTGTTCCGCAGCATGTGGGATCTTCCCAGACCAGGGCTTGAACCCGTGTCCCCTGCATTGGCAGGCAGATTCTCAACCACTGTGCCACCAGGGAAGCCCCTAAATCATTTTTTTAATTGAAGTAGAGTTGATTTACAATGTTGTGTTCGTTTCTGGTGTACAGCAATGTGATTCATATATATATACATACATATATTTACAATGTTGTGTTCGTTTCTGGTGTACAGCAATGTGATTCATATATATATACATACATATATTTACAATGTTGTGTTCGTTTCTGGTGTACAGCAATGTGACTCAGTTATACATATATATATATATATACATACATATATTTACAATGTTGTGTTCGTTTCTGGTGTACAGCAATGTGACTCAGTTATACATATATATATATATATACATACATATATTTACAATGTTGTGTTCGTTTCTGGTGTACAGCAATGTGACTCAGTTATACATTATATATACATACATATATTTACAATGTTGTGTTCGTTTCTGGTGTACAGCAATGTGACTCAGTTATACATTATATATATATATATACATACATATATTTACAATGTTGTGTTCGTTTCTGGTGTACAGCAATGTGACTCAGTTATACATTATACATACATCCATAGTCTTTTCCATTACGGTTTATCACAGGCTATTGAATACAGTTCCCTGTGCTCTACAGTAGGACCTTCTTTTTGATCCATTCTATGTATAGTAGTTTGTATCTGCTAATCTCAAACTCCTAATTTATCCCTCCCCCACCCCCTTTCTCTCTTTGGTGACCACAACTCTGTTCTCTATGTCTGTGGGTTTGTTTCTGTTTCACAGGTAAGTTCATTTGTGTCATATTTTAGTTTCTATATATAAGTGATATCGTATGGGATTTGTCTTTTTCTTTCTGACTTACTTCACTTAAGAGACTAAATCATTTTTGTCCTCTCTGTAAAGTCACTTTAATCACTTAAAGACTCATGGCTCCCCTTCATCTCTCTCCTTAAAAAACAAACATAGGCCATCTTTTTGTATTTTCTCATAAGACTTATCTTTCAAAACTTTTACTGTTCTCATTTTCCTCTGAAACTTCTCTGATTGGTCTATCTTGGTTTTGAAATTTGGAACTTGAAGAATATACTTAGTATCCCCACCGGGTTTGTACTTAGTGAAGGCCAAATCCAAAGTAATGAACACATGCCCGTTTGACCTTAGAGTAAAATCCCTGCAGCCCAGCCCAACACACCACGGTCTGCTGTTGCCGTGAGGCCCTCTGTGGATTCCAAACCATTTATGACTTGTGCTTAGCTGGACCAACAGTCCCAATTCTCTGCTTCCTCCATATTTGTTCATATGGGAACCACTTTGTTTTTCTTTGTTGAGTCTCATTTGATTGATCTGAGCCCAATCTCTAATAAAACATGTTCTAATGAACATGTTTTATTATCCCCACTCACACAGGAAGCCGTCATTTTCAGTGCCCTGATACTTCATCAAAAATGTTCTGGTCTGGGACTTCCCTGGTGGCGCAGTGGTTAAGAATCCGCCTGCCAATGCAGGGGACACGGGTTCGAGCCCTGGTCTGGGAAGATCCCACATGCAGCGGAGCAACTAAGCCCGTGCACCACAACTACTGAAGTCCGCGAGCCACAACTACTGAGCCCGCATGCCCAGAGCCCTGCTCTGCAATGAGAAGCCCGCACACCACAACAGAGAATAGCCCCCCGCTCACTGCAGCTAGAGAAAGCCCGTGCGCAGTAACAAAGTCCCAACGCAGCCAAAGTTAAAAATATAAATAGATAAATAAATTTATTTTAAAAAAAAGAAGTAATCCATGCATATGGTAAAAAAAATTCAAAAGGTGTAAGAATACACATTAAAAAGTACATCTTCAAAAAAAAATGTTTTGGTCTGACAAGAATCACATCTTCCAAAAATTCACATGATAGAATTCCAACCTACAGAATAAATGTACCAGTTGTCTTACAATCCCCTGGTCACATCTATTTTATGAAATGAAGCGTTTACTTCATTAAATAAATATTAAGATATATTATAAAATTTGAAAAAAAATCACATCTTTTGAGTATATATTAAGTTGGCTAGAGAGAAATATTCACTAATTTATTCATGCTTTCAGTAACTGTTGATGTTCCATTATGAGCAAGTGTATGGAGGATATAACAGAGAATGAGACATGACTTTTCTGGCTTTAAGGAGGAGGTTCCTCCTCTCAAATGGCCATGAATATAATAGAGCTTGAGTCTATATTTTCTCCCCTCCTTGGACATCATTCAAATTCAGAATGTTCAATAAAGTTTTATTCTGAGCATAGTGAACTGACTGCTTCCAATAAACGACCCCTTCTCCATCCTCTCCCGCAAACACAGACCACCGCCATGTTTGCTTCTCATCTAATGCATGGGAATTTTTATTTTGTAACTGGGAGCAAGAAAAGAAGATGAGGGAGATGGAGGAGATACTGTAACACGTGTCCCCCCCGAGTCCAAGGAGCAGGTGAGTGCTGTGCTTGGTTGGAACCACTCAGACTGTGGACATAAGCTCAAGTAACAAAGCATGGCCCAGCGGTGAGGGAGAGGGACATTCTCCCAGCCTCACTGGGAGTCTCACACAGTTCTGGAGCTCTGAAGACTGGACATATTGGGACCCAGTAGAAAATAATACCCTAGACGTGAGCTTTAGGTTTTCATGATAAGTGCGGCCATTTGGAGTGTATGGGAGAGGCTTATTATTGCTAACTTTGCTCCCCTCCTGAGATTCCTAATAAATGCAGGAAACGCGGGTGTGACAACTAGCTTGGAGACTTAATGGGTTGTATTTGACATAAAAGTTGACGATTGCTAGCTACAGTTGGCATTGCAGGTAGAGGGGAATGGGGAGCAGGAAAAAGGGAAGATGAATATTATCTTGAGTTTATGTGACATATCAGCATATTGGGTACTTGATGTATTTTGTCTTACCTTATCCACACAATAACCCTGTGAGATAGAGATCATCATCTTTATTTTCAGACAATTAAAGTGAGACTAAGAGAGGTTAAGTGACATGACCAAACCAGGATTTGACTATAAGTCTGCTTGGCTAAAATACTATATTCTTTCCATTATATTATTGAATTGTTATTATGAATGGGATTGCCTTTTATACTCTTCTACTGTCATGTCATATGACCTAAACACATAAACTTGGTCTACTTTGGGAGTGAGGCCTCACTCTCGTTATTTTGAGATGATAATATGACTCGTCATCACTCTCCTCTTATAGAAAACTTCCAAGGAAACAGTGAGAGAGTATGATGCTTTAGTGTACTTCTCTTCTGTAATAGAAAGATTGTTCCAAATCTGGTCTGGAGCAGACTTTTCTATGTGATAAAAATCTATAAATTCCTCCTAGAAAAGAAACGCTTATGCAATTTTCTGCTGAATTTTAATGAGATGAAGATTGGGTCTAGGAAATTAGTTACTTACCCACCCAGTTTACTTCAGCTGGTTATCAGAAAAGATTTCAGAGACCTTTAACCAGGCGTTCTTTTTCTTTTGTATCTAACAATGATATTTGCCCCATTCTCTTTGCCTTTAGAGTGTCTCTGACTTGGCATACTATGGGCCTTTTTCCCTTGCAAGCATGATTGTAGTGATATTTTGATACTTTCTCATAAATAGATTATCTGAAATTTTTTCTTTAACACAAACAATGGTAACTATTAATAGCATTGATTGAATTCTCACAATATGTTAGGCAAGGTTTTAAGCACATTACATGTATTATCTTATCCTCAAAAAACCTGATAAGGTAGGTATGGTTGGCACCCTCATCTCACAGATGAAAAAACTGAGACCTAGGGAAGTGAAGTAATTTGTCCAGTATCTCACAGTTAGTTAAGTGGCAGAGTTGGGCTATAAATCCAGACAGTCCGACTTCAGTCCTGTGCTTCTCACTTCTTCCCCGTAATGCTTCAAGTCTCCTCTCCTTTTATTTTAAAATGTTTGATAGCTTTTGCCTTATGAACCTTTGAAAATCAGTATGCTAGTATTCTCTGTTGGGTTTGCGCTTTCAACTAGAAATAACCAAAATGTTGCCCTTTGCTTTCATTTCTTTATCTGGCTGAAATGTGTCATAATCATTCTTTGTTCTGACCCTTCAAACTTTGGCTTTTCCTTGGGGAGATGGAGCGGTTTCTAGCTGAGGAGTGACGTGATCTGACTCGTGCTTTCAAAGGCTCGCTCTGTGGTCTATAGAAGCAACTGTAGGAGGGCGAGGGTGGAAGCAGGGAGACCAACCAGGAGATGCTCACAGTAGCCCATGTGAGGGCTGATGGTGTCCAGGACCTAAGGGGGAGAATAAGCTATGGTCTATATTTTGAAGGTAAAGTCAAAAGGATTGGGTAGATGAGCTCTGGGTAAGGAATCAAAGAGCCTGACTGGAGGCTGTGTCTGTGGAAAGGGGAGAGAAGACGGCTCATCTTCTGAGCCTGGGATCATCTACACCAGCTCCTCCCCGTAGACTGGAAGATTCCTCCCTGTGGGACTCTTCCTAAACCCTGAGATACAGGATATCAGGTTTTTCATGGTTTCCTCTTCTTTATAAATGGTCGTCTCTCCTGCTTGGAGCAGTTTATAAAAACAGCTTTCTCATTTGCCTGTTCCCAGCAACGTATATTCTCATAACGTTCATTGTTGATTCTCAATTTTGTTTTAATTTGCCCCTTTTAAACTGCATTTTCCATATTGTATGAAACCTCTTTTGGGGTGTCTTCCCAGGGCAGGATCCCTCCTTCTGAGAAGTGTTCCCCCCAATTGCCTTGTCTGCCACGTAATTCTTTCTAGACATCTTATGTAATCCTTAGTTAATAAATTACTCCCTAAGTTATCACTTGATAAGCCTGGATTTACTTATGTAAGTTTTGCCCATCAGGGGGATAAACCTTCTTACTAATACCCACAAGAAGTTTGCCTTCATGTCGGTAATTATCTATATTTGTACATACACCCATATCTATATATGTTTATGCATATTATGCATAGTTATGAATATTTACTTATTTAAGCTGTCAAACTTTAAGGTTGGGGTACCACGAGTAATTCTCAGTTAGGATCTCCAAACCCTCTCAGTTTTGACAATACAAGTTCTCACTCAAGCCCCCCTTGGGAGCTTTAGTATCACAGGTGAGGCTGGCATCATACCAGCGGGATGAGAAGTTGCCCAACCTGGGCTTTGTGATTGCTTAGGCATAGGGTGATAACCTCTCCATCTCCTTTCCTCATAAATTCAAACCCAGGTTTGTTTCTATTCCACAGCGATGTAAGCTATCTGAGCGGGAACCACCAGTCCACGTGACTGAGTGCTTGGCTGAAAGTGACAGAAACCCAGTTGAAACTGACTTAAGCACAAAAGTGAATTAATTGGCTCATGTAACTGAAATGTCGAGGTTAGCCTGGCTTCAGGAATGGCTGAACTCAGGCGCTCACGCTACACGATTGGGAGGAATCTGGATCTCTCCATTTCTCGGCTCAGTTCTCCTGTGTTCTCAAGGCAGGATCTCCTGACCGCATGTGCCCCAGCAGCTCCAGGCTTACATCCCCCCCGGCTGGAAACTTCAGTGAAAGTAGTGGCAGGCCCAGCAACTGGGTCTCACTGGGACTTGGGTCTCACTGGGACTTGGATCCCAACTCTGTTCCCATCACTGCGGATGGTGGGACACAATACCATTTGGCTGTATGGAATGGGAGTGGAAAAGGCATAGTTCCCCAAAGAAAATCACCAGAAGGAGGGAGATAGATTCCAGACCGCCCCACCAGCAGGTGCCCTATCTTAGATTTAAATTCCATTTCTGCTCCCTTGGGCTCTATCCTTAGGGGATGGGCATCTTCGTTGGGGTCTGAGTTACCAGTGCCCACTGAATTCCCAACTCAAGACAGAAAGTGCCTTTTTGAAAGTGAAACAATGAGGTTGTTTCTTCAGGAGCTTTAAAAAAATACTTCCTCTCCCACTCCCTGCTTGAATTTAATCTTTTATATTTCCATCAGAAATAATTTCTAGTGTTCTTTCATCTGCAAATAAGCACTGGTGTTGTCTTTGTCTGCATGTATTATTTATCATTCAATTCATGGTGTCTCTGTCGATCAGCCTGTAGGTGTATATGCCTGAATTGAAATGAGAATTTAACCGTGTGGTCAAAGAACTCCTTTAGGAAATCAAAAAAGAGGCTGGGGAGGCAGCAGCTTGGCCCCATGCTGCCCTGGGAGCAGGAAGCCTCCTTTGGAGTCGTTGCCTATACAGATGGCATGGAGCCCTTCTCAGCTCTAAGATCACCAGGCAAGTGGAGGGCAATTCACAGATCTAATGCAGCCTTGGCTCAGCCCAATGCAGAATTTCTAGAGTACCCTAATGGCAGTGATACAGCATAGATGGTTAGCTTGCAGCTCACAACTGTTAAGAACACATTGCCCATTCTCCTGCTTTATCATTTCTACTTTCCCTCAAAAGGGACGACTGCAAGGAAAGGAGCTGAAATGCAATTTATTTGTTCCCTTCTACTCTTAAGTGGTTATAACCACTTTTCAGAGTTTGTTGGTAGAAATGATAGGTGCTATTTGCAAAAAAAAAAAAAAAGAGAGAAAAGAAAAACAATACTAATAATAATGCTTCCCAACATGTAGCCAGCCGCTGAAAATAATAGTTCTCCCGCCAACTAAAGGGCTTCTATCTCCATGGCAACAGGAGAACTACTCCCAGATATAAGGTGGAACGGCAAACACCTTGGAGGCCTTTTACTTGCTCAGTGGACCCTGGGTTTGGTTTTGTCCACTTGGCCAGGAAACGTCCTCAGGGTCAGCAGCTAATAGTTTTGGCTCCTGGAGCTGCAGTCTAAAGGTAGAGCAGCCCAGACTTTACCCTGATGAATCCCTGGGTGCAGATCTCCTCTTTTGATGCAAATTTAAAGAGATTTTATTAAAATATGAGATGCTTTTTGAAAAGAATCACAAGTTGGAAAATTTCCTTTAGAGTTATTGAAAAGAAAACTTCAGGCAAATCTCCACAAAGGGTTTTCTTTTCCCCTCCTTCTTTCCTTCCCCTAGTATCAAATGAGTGAATTAAATACGAGGCATATAGCAGCATCCAAACTGGAGAGACAAGACTCATGCATTAATAAATACAAGTGGGAACATATGCTAAATGCTGCCCCGTGGCACACACAGTAATTCACACAGGTCATTGTGGCCTAATAAACCTGAAGCAACGTCAAACAACAAGAATTCCCTTTGTGAATCTCGTTCAGGAAAGCATTTCAACATCCTACAGGTCCTTAGAGCATTGTGTATTGTGTGTACTATTGGCAAGGCCGTCCCCATAAACGCTGCCAGATCCTGTGCTGCGTGTGAATTACGACTCCAGGACTATTACTCCCTTCCCTCCTCCCTTCTGTTTCCTTTTCCCCTCCTGCCCCACCCTTCTCTCACTAGCACTTTTTATAGAATATCTCTTTAGTCTCTGACTTCATAGTGACCTGTGTTCATTTCTGGTGAGGAACATTGTCCCCTTAAATTTCACAACTTTTTAGAAACTTGGACCTTAACTTGCAGATTTGAGAACCACTCACTTCCAGCTGGCCATGTAGAGTTGATATTCTCCCAGTGGAAGTCTCCTCTAGGCTCTTGAATTGCTAACTCTGTTTTCCTTTTGGGGACAGAGTTCACATATGATCTTCTCTTTGCCTCACAAACAACTTTCCTTTGCTATAAGATGGAGTTCAACTTGGTGTGCCTTCGAGAAGCCCTCATCAGGGGCAGCTGAGCTTGGTGGTCCTATGAAGAGTGCGAACCCTGGAGCCCGACTACTAGGGTTTGAGCTGTAGCTCCGCCACTTGCATGCTGTGTTGCTTTGGCAAATTGCTTAATCTCTCTGTGCCTTCATTTGCCCCTCTTTCAAATGGGGACAATGTACCTACATTGTAGGACTGTGAAAATTAAATGAGTTGACCTACGTTCCAAGCTTTCTTGCTTAGGACAGTGTTCGGCACTGGGTAAACTACACAGTAAGCGTAGCTATTATTATTCAAGGAGTGATGGTACTGTGGCCAACATCTTCCGAATGTTCACTAGAAGCCAAGTGTGGTACTAAGGGTTTCACATGAGCTATCACATCTGATCTGCACAAAGCCCTTTGGGGCACGTATTATTACAGCCTTGGTCTTGTAGTTGAGGAAAGTTGTTGCCTGATGTCAGTCAGTTATCCTTTAACAAGTAACAGAAACAACAGGAAACTAACCTAGTTCTGTGTGGTAGCGAAGCACAGACACTGAATTACAAGGCTGGGCTGTGTGCATATGAGATGCTTTTTTGTTTTGTGATGTGGGGGAAGGTTTGAGTAGGAAAAAGCAACCTTTTCAGAGAGTAGTTTTTGTCTTATTAGTATCTCACTTGGATTTGAGAAACTAATTTCTATTAAATAATGATCAGATCTGTGAAGATCATTTTATATAAATGGATCCTCCCCCTGGACCCCTTGCTTAGCACACGCACACCTCTCACATGCTCAATTCACAGCCTGGGAAAGGCGCGGCCAGTTTCGGAGGTGGGTCCAAAGCAGGATAAAGGAAGGTGAGGTGGCAGTGGCTTGAACAGCACCTAAGAGTGCTTTTCCTCCCACGAAAAACCAGCCCTCTGTTCTAATCAGTTTGGTGATCACCTCAGAGGGAGCTCACAAAATTGAGTCCAGGACATGAACTCTGACGAGAGCAAGAAGGGGCAGGAATAGGGGCCTCCATGGGGGAGAGGCCTAGGCCCCGCTGGGATTACATGCAGGTAGCAGTCACCTGAGGCTGTCTGGGGTCTCCTAAATGAAGAAGGTGTCGATCAAAAGAACTTTTGAAGATCACTTTTGCCTAGATCTGGCCTTGGGTAGCCCATTAAGGCTCTGGAAACCAACAGCTACTGCCTTTATATGCCAAATCTCAGCCTCACATGCACCATTTACACTTTGGTGGTATTTAGTACTGGTGTTGTATTAAATTTCACCTTGTTAAAATAACTACCATAATAAAAATAAAAAACAAATCCTACTGGGCACATGGGCTGTAGCAAATGGAAGCTGCCTTTTATTCTTTCCCTCTTTAACATGCATGGTCCAGCTGAGCTGATAACCAAACCCCAGCCTCCCTCAATAAACAGCGGACTGCTCTGTCCAGAAATGAATGTCGTATTTACAAGGTTTCTTCTATATAAGGAGCAACCCCCCTGCTCCACACCTTCTAGGCCATTCGTGGCTCTGTCTCAGTTCACAAAGGAAGCATTTCATTTTCTTTCTCTAATGGAGGCTTTTAAAGGATGTTGGCTATTGCCAAAGCATTTTCAGATGCAGGGCAGTGAAGCAGGTTGGTTTCTTCGTGAAGCCCTGGTTCCATCTTCCTTGGTGAACTGCAGGCATCTTACCTGCATAGACCAGGCCCTAACTGTCGTGCTTTGCATAGTCACCTGCGATTCCCATGGGAATGGCACGAAACCGTGAGACTTCACTCAACCTCATTTCCCACCAACTTTAAATTGAGTTTAACAGAAATAACTACTTCACAAGACTCTTGTGAGGATGAAGCAATAATGCACACAGAGCATCTTGGGCAGTGCTTGTCACAGAGTAAGCGCTCAGTAAATGACAGCTAGTATTACGCCTCCAGCCTTGTTGGAGCCTGGTCTTGTGTCCTCTTAGGTGTCACAGTTATGAAAAGTATGCTATGGTGTCTTCTAGAAACTTGTGAGAGAATCTTATAATTTTCCTTAACTAACTCCTTGCAAGCTGGTGCTCATTTACTCATGTTGCTGTCCATTAGCATTAATGCCTCACACCTTCTCAAACGTAGAACCAAAATCAAAGGCTGCCGTCATTGCCCTCAGTTATATGAGGCATAAATAAGCTTCTCTGAGAGACTTGGAAACTTGCCTAGCTCAAGGTTAATTAGCTCTACATCTCCAGAGTGTGTGTACAACAGTGCATTGCTCCCACCAGCTTAGAAACCTTGTGATTTAAAGACATTTCAGTGCCTGGGAGGGAGGCTGCACAATACATCTCTCAGGGTCAAGGCATCCCTGCTTATGTTTGGGGCTTGAGTGAGGGTGTGGTTCATCTGACCACAATGACCAAGGGTTTCAACTTCAGGGACAGGCCTTCTATGGGGAGTTTTCAGAATGCAGTCAGCCTTTGTGGTGGTAAGAAGGACTCACAAGGCAGACTTTGGACGAAACGGTCAGGTGAAATCTTCAGCATCCATCCTCTCTTCTTCGGATCCTAGAATTCCAGCTAGAGAAGTTCCAATGGCCATTCTCTCTGCTGTTCTGAAAGTTAAGGCAGGTAAAAGGATGGTTTGGGGTATTCCCTCCCAGGGCAAAATCTCTTGGAAAGTTGTCAGTGCTTCCTCCATTCTCTCCCGAGACCTCTCCCATCAGACTTTTGTCCCCACCTCTGCATTCAAACTGCCCTTGTTGAGATCGATAGTGACCTCCACGTTGCCAAACCCAGGGCTCTCAGACCTCATGTTGCTGGGTTCATCAGTGCCTTTGGCTCAGTCGATCACTGTCTGCT
Organism: Delphinapterus leucas; assembly: GCF_059928025.1. Taxonomy (NCBI): domain Eukaryota; kingdom Metazoa; phylum Chordata; class Mammalia; order Artiodactyla; family Monodontidae; genus Delphinapterus; species Delphinapterus leucas. The sequence goes on from NC_143140.1 coordinate 49,356,771, forward strand.
GATTCAGAAACATTCTCTGGATGCCTCTCGGAAGCCTCCCAGTTTCCCCAGCCTCTCCAGCTGCTCCTTCTTCGTTTCCTTTTCTAATTTACTCCTCAATATACAGTTTTCTACACATTCTGTGTCTTTGACACTATCAAGATAAGCAACATATATTTGAAAGGATTGGGGGGTCAGGAAGGCACAACGAACCATGGCACTTAAGACTCGGTGGTCGGCAATCCAAAAATGGGCAGAAGACCTAAATAGACATTTCTCCAAAGAAGATATACAGATTGCTGACAAACACACGAAAGGATGCTCAACATCACTAATCATTAGAGAAATGCAAACCAAAACTACAATGAGGTATCAGCTCACACCAGTCAGAAAGGCCATCATCAAAAAATCTACAAACAATAAATGCTGGAGAGGGTGTGGAGAAAAGGGAACCCTCCTACACTGTTGGTGGGAATGTAAATTGATACAGCCACTATGGAGAACAGTATGGAGGTTCCTTAAAAAACTAAAAATAGAACCACCATACGACCCAGCAATCCCACTACTGGGCATATACCCTGAGAAAACTATAATTCAAAAAGAGTCACGTACCACAATGTTCATTGCAGCTCTATTTACAATAGCCAGGACATGGAAGGAACCTAAGTCTCCATCAACAGATGAATGGATAAAGAAGATGTGGCACATATATACAATGGAATATTACTGAGCCATAGAAAGAAACGAAATTGAGCTATTTGTAGTGAGGTGGATGGACCTAGAGTCTGTCATACAGAGTGAAGTAAGTCAGAAGGAGAAAAACAAATACCGTATGCTAACACATATATATGGAACCAAAAAAAAAAAAAAGGGTTCTGAGGAACCTAGGGGCAGGGCAGGAATAAAGACACATGTAGAGAATGGACTTGAGGACACGGGGAGGGGGAAGGGTAAGCTGGGACGAAGTGAGAGAGTGGCATTGACATATATACACTACCAAATGTAAAATAGATAGCTAGTGGGAAGCAGCCACATAGCACAGGGAGATCAGCTCGGTGCTTTGTGACCAACTAGAGGAGTGGGATGCGGAAGGTGGGAGGGAGGGAGACACAAGAGGGAGGAGGTATGGGAACATATGTATATGTATAGCCGATTCATTTCGTTATAAAGCAGAAAGTAACACACCATTGTAAAGCAATTATACTCCAATAAAGATGTTAAAAAAAAAAAGACTCAGTGGTCGGTCGGTATGGACCATCCTTTGCAGAAGTGGCTGTTGAGCAGGGATGCAGCAGGGGCGATGGTGAAGCTCCTTTCCCAGGCTGCACGTTCCCTGTGGCTGCTCTCCTGGGGCCGTTCTTGAGCAGAAGGAGAATCTGGTGATAGCAGTGACTTCTCTTTCACTCATCATCTCTCTGTTGTTCAGCAATTAGAAGGCTGTGCCCACTATGTGCCAAGTACTCTTCTCTTTCAGCTTTTCCTCTGTATCCAAGTGATCATAGATTCAGGTAGTCAAAAGTCACTGTCTTCAGGAAAAGTGTAGCCCTCTGTCCTTCTCTAATCTCAGAATAATTCTACAAAACTGTGAATATCACACAAGTGTTTTGACACAATTTGACACCCAGGACCCAGTGCTTTAGAGGAGATGACTGTGTCCTGGGTCTGGGAAAATACGCTCATTTTAAATCATTCATGCATGGGTATATTCAACAGATTTGGATACTTACTGTGCCACCAGACTTTAGTTAAAGCTTCTGACTTAACTTCCTTCCTCTTTAGGCTTTTTGTGATATGGCCCCGCACCACCTATCTGATGCTACTTCCCACTCACTAATAACCTCTTTTGCTGAGTACATATACCCACAAGGGTATATCACAAGCGCACTGCTGCAAATCAGCACACAGTACTTGATGCCGGCAGCCTGCTGTCCGCCATACTGTCCATCTGTTCTTATCACAGCCTGCCTCACCATGGTGCGCCCGAGGCTGATCTCCAATAAATACTTGGCTCATTGATTCATCTGTGAAGCCACCGTCTTTGAACAGCCACAAGCTCATCAGTGAGGAGCGTCTTCAGCTGCCTGGTGCAACAGAAAAGGGAAATTCTGAGAAACAAAGGAAGCTAGGGCAGTTTCTTCTTTGAATTTGGGACTGAAGCTAATTTAAAAGGCTGCCAGAAATCTGGAGCCACTTTGCTGGCTGCAAGTTTTTGGTGAAAGCACGAAGAGTGTTTCCTTTTTCCTGAGGCCAGTTTGTAACATCCTGGAAAGGGTCCTTGGACTCCATTAGAGTCTCTGTGCTCTAATGCCTTCATTGGGCCCCGTGTCCTTTGTGATGGGCTGTCCTTCCCCCCAGACTGAAATCAACCTCATGCTCATTACTTTCCTTTAAGTCTTGCCTGTCCTCCCTAGCACCCCTATACACACACACATATTTGGACAAGCATTGTTAATCTCCTCCTTTTTTCTGGCTCCTGGAATTCATTAGCATCCTTTTTCCCTTCCCCAACATAACCTGAAATCTTACCAACATCAAAATTACCTTCCTCCAAAGTGTTTATATTGTGACTCTTTGCATGCAGTGCTGGGCTGGGCAAAGCAGCACATAAGTTCAGGGATCAAGGTCCATGCCCCTCGGGTGTGTCATTTTCCTGCCAGCACCAGCCTGGATGGGATGTTCAGAACCTTTGGTCAGTTAATAAATACTTCTTACCCCTTTACTTTTTCTTTGCATTATTTCCTTTTACTTTTCTTTTTGCCTGTAAGATGGAAATAAGATCACTTTGTTTCATGGAGCTATTTAGAGGGATAAATGAGGTAATCTACCCCAAAGCACTTTGACAACTATAAAGTCCCATGTACATGCTTGTTATTATTTTCCATCACCTAGCATAATGCCTGGCACTTCGGCACTTTTTGGTTGAAAGAATGAGTGAATGAATGAATGAGTGAATGAAATAAAAACCATAGTCTCTGAACTCTGCTTAGAATCAGGTTGGGAAGAGGCTACACTCACTCACGAAATACCACCAGAACAGTGTCTAACAAAACCTCACTAATCGAGATGCCCTTTTTGGGTAGTGGCAATTATCTAGAACATAGTTGAAAGCTAGTGTCCGCAGATCAGCCAGAATAAATGTCCCTGAACACTTGCACCAAAGCACATGCCCTTTACTCATTAAGGAGGTCTTCAAACATAACCTATTTATTCTTACGATTTTGTTCATTCTTTTAACAAACATGCTTCTCTGGGCTGCCAGCCTCAGAGCAGCATTTTGGAGCAAATGGAAGATGGGAACATCTGACTAAAGGAAACTTGTCGTGGGCTCAGAAGGTATCTCAGTGATCCAGCCTTGTGTGATAATTGATGTTTTTAATGATGGCCACTTGTAATCAAGTAAAGCCTCAAGTAGATTTAGTATCTTCTGAAACCATTTAAGTTAAATAATACATTTTAGAAATGTTAAAAAAATTTTTTCATGCTTAAAACGTTAACTCCAAAGGTTGGAAAAATGCAGGGTAAGTGTAGCGTGACTGTGCCCACAGATGTGGAAGGACACTGTCTAGGTTCAGTGCATAAGTGCTGAGAAGGTCAAGCATAGGCTGTTCAGAGCAGGTGTCTCTTCCCAGAGGAGAGGGTTTGAGCAGTAATAGCCGTTGTGGTAGCAGGTGCCTTAATCTGTGCTCTGCAATAATCTAAGTGCCTTTTCTGTATCAACACATTAAATCCTTGAAACAGCTTTATGAGGTAGCCTTGTTATTATCATCATTTTACAGATGAGACACAGAGAGGTTCAGTAACTTGCCCCAGGCCAGGCCACGCAGTAGTGGAGGTGAGCCTGGCTCCAGACTCTATCATCGTTGTGCTAATTGCTTTCCTCGGTTTTAAAAGAGGAGAATAAAATCCACTGATAGGGGGAAGAACCGTAGGAGCAATGCACTGAGTGGGAATGATGAAGGAAAAAGGAATTATTAAAATAGTACTTTAAAAATTGTGAGATCAGAAAAAAGCTGCCATGTAGTTTTGTTGCGGTTGTTAAAGAAACATGTATGAAAATATGTGAGGAGCTGTCTGAAGGATGCATTTGAAGAGACCATCACTCAAAAACAGGGCACGTTATATAATAGCAGGGATGACAATGATTTCATAAAGCTCTGGTTTCAGTTGTGTGTGTGCCTGTGTGTGCACGCTGGGATGTGATGTAAAATATTTTTCTTACTAAGAGTCACAGTCAACAGACTTTGAAAGCCCTTGCTCTGTAGAGTTTGCTGCTCTACCGGGACAAAGCTGGCTGGAGCGGCCAGCGATCAGGTCCAGATTTGCTGTCTCACTGCTGTACAGTCTCTTGTAACCTAAGAGCTCCGTCCGTGCTGCCCACTCCTATTTCCAGGGGGAGGGGCCATCATTGACTGAGTTGCTTGGGCAGCATCCAAAGTGTGAGTATGTGGGTTTGTTCACAAGGGGCTCTTATTGGAGGTTATTTCCTTAGGTCAATTGTGAAGTGTACAAAAGACCAGTCAGGCAATCAACAAACGTGGATCAAGTGCCTACTATATGAAGGGCCCTGTGTTAGGCTACTTGGGCTCTGGCATTTTCAATTTAACAAATATAAGCCTGATGTAAATTTAAGAAACGGCAGAGAGAAAAATCTGTTTGGAAATGGGAGAAAGAAAACCAAGCCCTCCCCCTGTGTAGCTCTGTAGCTTGACAAGCTTCAGTTTAAGGGCTGGCTTCAACTCTGTTTTCATTTCCAGTGGGTATGCTTGGAGTTGGCACACAAATTCAATGTGTGAATGGCGTGGGAGTTGAGAAAGTTGCATTGCTGTTTCTCTTCTTAAAATTAACAGTGGAATCCTTGTGAGAGCTGTGTAGGCCCCGGAATGTGCCACACATGATTCTCTAACTGCATAATTAGGGAGTTCTCCATAATAAAATAGATAAAATAGTCCTCATTCTTGCCGAAATGTGTGCGCCTCCTCTGCAGCCTCCTCTGAGAAGCAGCTGACTGACAAAAGCTCTGCAGGCTTCTCCAAGTCCTAGCATCTTGCTGTCAGCATAGTATCCACACCCTAGCCATTAGGACTTGTCTGGTGAGGTTTACAGATGTTCCTACTTGCCCTGAAGCCCTGTTACCTTGAGCTTCCTGGCTTTTCAGAATCCACAGTGGATGCCTCACTGATCTACAATATGTGTGTACATGTTCCCAGGAGAGGTCAGTCCACAGTGGCTCATGGCCGCCTTCCTACATAAACGTGGTTGGTCATCGTGGGAGCTTGTTAGAACTGAAGACCCTCGGGCCCCGCCTCAGCCCTACTGGATCGGAATCTGCAGTTAATAAGATCCTCAGGTGATCTGTGTGCGCATTGAAGTTAGAGGAGCACTGAGTAGACACTTGGGAGCAGCTCGGAGGCAGTCTAGATATCTATGTGGAGCCTCAACCAACTGTTGACCTAAAACAGACAGACTGTTATTTCTCCAGCAAAAATGAGTTTATTTGGGGTCAGCAAAGAATTGCAATTGGGGTCTGCAACCACGATGAGCCACACGTTAGTCCCCACACAGCAGAGAGAGGAGAGCTCTTTGAAAGAAGGGAAAAGGAAGGGGCGGGGGAGGGCAATGGGGTTTACAGTAAACAAAGAGCCCATTAGAGGAACTGACAGTTCAAAGTATAGTGGTTTTTCATTGGCTGAGTGTGGCAGTCTCTCATTGGCTGAGCTTTTGCCAGGCAAGAAGAGGAGGTCTTTCTTCTTCCTTTTGAGCTCTGCTATGGTGGTAGGGGGTGAGAGTTCCCCCTTCTGGCCTCTTGGGTCTATTTTAATTGAGGTTTCTGTTTATTGATTTTTACACAACCAACCAACTAACCAGCCAATCAATACCTACATTTCTATAGACCATCTACCATGTTTACTGTGATAACCAATACCCATGATTACCAGTGCAAAGATCAAAGTAATAAAAAAGGGCAGTCCTTGTGTTTCCCAGGTAAAAGCTTTCATCACAGTGGTAGCAGGACCAAAGGCAATAACTTGGCCCAGGGCAGCACTAAAGTGGGGGGCATCTGATAAGTCTGTGGCCCCCGCAAACTCGGAGGTTGGAATGCAGCTTTGGCTAATCGTGATTCTGTCATAGTGAGTGGTCAGTGCTGACAAAAGAGAAAAAAAATCTGGTTTTAGTTTTTTGACAAAAAGCAATTGTTGGAACAGGTGGACAGGGAACATGAAGGTAGGCGCTGTGTCCTGCTGTGGCTTAAAACTTTTTCCAGGAGTCTATCAACCAGAGTCTGTAGTTATACAATGGTTATAAAACCATTCCTCAGGGATACACCAATTATGTATAGTTTTCCCTCAGCATCCGTGAGGGGTTGGTTCCAGTACCTCTTGTGGATAACAAAATCCACAGATGCTCAAGTCCCTTGTATAAGATGGTGTAGTACTGTTGGCCTCTGTATCTGCAGGAGAGTCTGACATCTGCACATTTTGTTCCATGATTGGTTGAATTCATCTACGTGGAACCCGTAAATGCAGAGGGAGGACTGTATTTAAAGGATTCTTTTCAAGTTCTTAAGGCCATGTTTGACCCTTCACTTTCCTACTGGCCCAATATCCAGCTGCCTCCAAGGTTACTAATTCTTTGGAAATGCTTTTCCACTCACTTCTCCCCGCTTCTGCCTCCACTTCCGGTGCCACGACTACAGTCCACACTATTTAGCTTCTGATTATAGCAGTTATGAGATGATTTTCTTGTTTCCAAAATATTTCCCGAAACACACCTTGAAAACTTCTTTAGCTGTACAGAGTTTCCTGAGATGATGTGAATCAGGCCACTTCCATGCTCCATAACCAGATGCTATCCCATCTGTGAATGAAAACTGTTACCTGCCGTATCAGTAAACGAGGGACGTTGCAATCCTCAGCCACTGCAGCCACCCCCAGCAGTGAGCCCTGAGGGGACACAGGATGCTGGCCCTAGATAGCTATGGTGCATAGCAAAGGAATGATTTCAATGAGCCCAGACTCTTGCATCTTTTTTATTCTTATTGGAGTATACTTGCTTTACTATTTTGTGTTAGTTTCAGGTGTACATCAAAGTGAATCAGTTATACGTGTACATATATCCACTCTTTTTTAGAGTCTTTTCCCATATAGGTCATTACAGAGTATTGAGTAGAGTTCCCTGTGCTATATAGTAGGTCCTCAAGTTGCATCTTCCCATACATAGAAAAGCGCTAAATCATTAACTTGAGATATCTGGTTTTCTTTTTATTAGTTAATCTTCTGATGTTCCGACTACCCGGTCTTTGAGGCAAAAGCCCCTATATTTCCGGGTTCGTCCCTTACCTCTTCCCTCAGAGCGATCTGACAAGCTGTCTTCCTGGCTTGAGGTCCTCAGAAAGACCACCGAGTAAAACATAATGCTCAGCTTTTAGGCTGTGCATTTTTTCAGTTGACACATCTAACTTCTCTTCTTGGTCTTCAAAGTTTCAGTGACCTGCTCTCACATCACCTGGACAAACTTACCATTTATGCCCAAAATACTAGTTAAGATTTCTTCCCCAATAGCATCCTTCAGAAAAAGAAAAGTCACTTTATATTTGTCTTTACAAAGTTTGATGACTTTTGTAGAGAGCACCAAAATTTGGGTGTTTTCTGAACTACTTTATTTGGAACACTACTGAGAGGACATAGGATTAGGCTAACGTCGGTGAAAGTTTGGGATGTTTATTGAGGCTACCTGCTAGAATCGTTTTTTTAAAAGGAAGCAAAGAAACTTACCATGGTTTAGTAATTACTTCTAGGAGTATGACCTCACTTTTAAGATTTTTAAAGTGATTTATTTTTTAAAGATTACTTAGAAAAATACAGGACGACGTTACTTTGTGGAGATCATGAGTATGTAACCACAAGAAGAAGCTTAAAAAAAAAAAAATGACCTAATGGGATGGAACTGGTAAATTGCAGCTTGGATAAAATGTTTAGTGACAACTTTGCACACAGATTTAAGCCACGCTGTATGTCCAGCATCTTAGATGAATGTAAAGATGGTGTGCTCTGGAAAATCGTGATGCATAACTCAAAATATAGCTGTAAGTAATGATGATGATGTATATGAAGATACATAAGAAGTGTTTCAAGAACTGGGTTATAAGAAGTGAGAATGGAGAAAAGCAGTGTTTGTATGTATGTCTCTGAGACACAAAGACGTGCTGCCCAGATGGTCTTTGAGGAAGAACTTGCTGTCTCACCATCAGCACCATTGAGCTGCAGACAGCTCCCCAGCCCAAGGTCTCACTCTTGGGGGCAGCCCCTGTCCTGGAACCAAACGAGGTAGAGACACAAGGGCCTGGCCCTGGGGCATCACTTAGGATGTCTCTAGTCAGCACCCTTGGCTCCTGAGCTCCCGGCAGGGCTGGCGGAAGCGCTGTCAGGCCTGTAGCTCAGTTACACGTCTTCCTCTGCGCAATCCTGCTTCCTCCCTCGTCCTTTCACAGGCGTTGATCTCTATTAAACCTCGTGCACCCCAAACTCCCTCTCAGCATCTGCTTCCAGAGAACCCGCCCTGCGTCAGGAGGGCACCACATTAACAAACATTGCAGGAAGACGTCTATATCCTTGCAACTTTATACATTCAGGTTGGCGAGTAATTTTTTTAAAAAATTGTCTCATTGGGGAAACTGGATATCACCTTACGAGCAAACGTTTTTATTTGCATACCCTCAGTATTCCCATCAGTAGCGTATGCAGGCCTGTCCACTTGCTGTCCTTCACACCCATACCCTACTCCCTATATCGCATCCCACCCCACTCATTCCTGCTCTTAGGTTTTGTCTTATGCTCTTCCCTCCACTGTAAATGCCTTTCCTTCTGCTCTCTTTCATACCTGTCTAAATCCGACTCATTCAAGGTCTTCAAGGAAGGTACCACTTCTTCCACGAAGGCCTCCTTGCCTTAAGCTGCACTCTTTTATTATTCCTTTATGTTTTACATTGAATTACATTTTATTGTAGTTTAACAATACAACTCAGTTAAGCACAGTTATTCTCTAATTGTTTCACGTGAAGCAGATACCAAATTCATATTCCCTAGTACTCGATATAGCCCAGAGCATTAGGTGGTTACCTGTAAAACACTAGTGAGTTGACTAAAATATGTGCATGATAACAACAATATTGAAAATATTAGAAAATGTATCCAGGAAAATTTTAAATTTAAATCATACCCTGGAGCAGTATGTTCCAAAACCTGTTTCCTGAATTTGTGCTTTAAAAAAGTTTTCGTGGTCAAATTAATTGGGAGAACTGTGCCTCTAGTGTCTTCCTATAAGGGATGAGCACATTGGCCAATTAAATAGTAAAGGATCTGAGAAGTCCTAGAGTAAATAAATCTGGTTGACTTTATTTAACCCAAACTACTGTCATTTTTAAAAATACATGTATTTTCCATTTTAAATAGCATCTATGAGCATCCCCGTGGTATTTGTGTAAAACAGACTCTGGGAGCCATACCCCAGCAGACAGCAGAGTGGGTGTCAGCACCGACAGCACAGGTAGGCCTGGAGGCCAGAAAGATGGACTCTCCATGGCAAACGGGCCATGACCTGTATTCCCAAATTTGGGGAGAGGAACAGGCTCCACAGGCAGGTGGACGATAGCACCATTCCAAGCACTAGAAGAAGCAGCAAGAGGCAGGGCTGGCAGATCATACCAATGACTCCTGGGCAAACGCTCTCTTTGGGCAGCTAGTCTCAGCTCCAGCTGCCAACTGGAATCACCTGGGGAGCTTGTAAACATCTGGACGCCTGGGTCTTACCCTGCAAGATGCTGATGCCACTGGTCTGAGGTGAGGCCTAGGCCCTGGGATACTTAAAGCCCCCCAAGTGATTCTAATTGCAGCTCAAGTTGAGAGCCACTGCTTTAGGGGAACAGGAATGGAAATGTTTAAAAGAATGTCTGGGCTTCCCTGGTGGCGCAGTGGTTGAGTCCGCCTGCCGATGCAGGGGACGTGGGTTCGTGACCCGGTCCGGGAAGATCCCACGTGCTGCGGAGTGGCTGGGCCCGTGAGCCATGGCCGCTGAGCCTGCGCGTCCGGAGCCTGTGCTGCGCAATGGGAGAGGCCACAGCAGTGAGAGGCCAGCGTACCGCAAAAAAAAAAAAAAAAGATTGTCTTCTGCATGCTAGGTTTCCTTTATTGAGTGTATCTGCCATAATAGAAGTTGCTCTGGAAATTGTCAACTCCAGATGGGGTCTGAACACCGCCAGCACTGACTGCACCTGAAGGCTGGTCCGAAAGGCAGAATTTCAGGCCCCACCCACATCCTGAATCATGATCCCCGGGAGATTTGTATTTGTCCCAGAGGCGCTGAGCTAGAACAGCAGCTCCACTCCATGTAGCACCTGCCATCCAGAGAGTCTGCCTGTGTGGTCTTCATTCATCTTAGTATTGAAGGCACGTCTCTCCCTGTCAGTAGTCATCGGCCTCCTATACCTCAGGTCTGCTACCCTGGAGGCCAACTGCCTCTCTCGAAGGAGGAGGCTTCAGAGTCCCCAAATTAAATTTTCCAAAGACCAGTCAGTCAATATTTTCAGTTAGGCAATCCTGAATTGGTGGAAATCTGTCCAGCTGCATTCCCCTGTTGTGGTCAAAGCAGAAAAAACCAGAAATGTAGTTTGATTTATAGAGATGACAAATGGTGTCCGAAATGGCTCTTTTCCTTCTTTGTTTTGGATTAAAGAATGGGGGAAAATCAGAAATGTAGGTCCTAAGTGATCAGCCAAGTCATCCAGATGAATCTGGGCCAGGACAGAAGAGTCTGCTGTTCCAGGGGCTCCTGGGGAGCTGAGCTGGACGAGTGAAGAGGGGGCGCTCCATGGCACCCCTCCCATGACAGAGGTGAGCTCACTTTGGAGGGTCATGCCAGCCTCACACCACACGTGATCACACCCTGCCCCATCAGTGACTGTCCTATAGCTTGAGCCCAAGTCTCCCACTGGCTGTGCTTGTTACCTTCACAGAAGGATTTAATTGTCAATTCTCCTCATGACGAAAACCAGACCAAAACAGCCTCATATTTCTGTAATGAGTAGATGTTCTGGATCATCAGCTGTGCTCTTTCCTTCTCCATTCCCAAGCTCACGGAAGGTCTGTCCTTCCAGGGCAAACACAAATGGCTGGCGCCTCATGCTTCTCCTGCGTGCTACTTGCACCTTCACTCATGAGTTAGCTCCCTTACTCATTTGTCCAACAAATATTTATTGTCTAGCGTTCATTGAGAATAGCACTAGGCTCTGGGTACATATGCTCCTGTCTACACAGAACTGAGAGCTGAACACATGTGGATAGACTATTGAACAACAAGTTTCTGGGAAGAACTCTATGTTAGAAGGTGAAGCTATAAACACTACTTTATCAAGAGAGAACACTAATTTATTAATCTAAAGGAGAAGGTCGTTATTAGAGGTGTTCTGGCACATCCATTCAAAATAAAAGATGAACATTTGACTTGTGTATAAATTCAGTCATTCTGAAGACAGCTTACTTTCCTCTCTCCAGAATACGACATCAGCCTCAAACCTGATAATGGTAACTTTGGAAGCAATGCAGCATGTCTGGTTCCTGCTCAGTCGTTCTGACCTCTTCCATCACATGCTGTGCCGTGGTACAAGAATCAGGCCGAGTGTGGCCAAGTGGCAGTCCAATCACCACGGGATTGTGCACGAGTTGATAGAAACGTGCCCATTTTGGGGGCTGGAGCAGGAATATTCGTTGAAGGTGATACAGCAAGAGTCCAGGGAGAAAGCTGTGTTTATTTTTTCTCAAAGGGGTAAAAGGGAAAAGCAAGGTTCTTGGTTACAAGCCAAAGGCCCCCTCCTGGCCAGCTTATGCAGAGGAGGAGTTCGTTGGCAACATACTAGGTAGCTCACGGAATGCACAGGAAATTTGCAGAACTAGGCTTGGAAAATGGGAAGCTGGGCAGGGGGAGCCAGTGAGGGTCAGGTCTCAGGAGCAATCGGGTCAGCACATTGGCATCAGTGCCGCCCCCTCCAGAGCAGGGCTCTGGATGTCAGCATCACCGTCACCATGACAACGACAAGTCACATCTGTGTCACTCCTTCCAGAGTCCCCATCACAAGCATTCACTTAGCCCAGCCCAGGTCATGTGTCCACACTGTATCTGCCAAGGGGTGGAGAAAAGCATCATTTGGCAACTTCCAGCTCCTGTAGTAGGAAGTGGGACCCTATCTCCCTCCAAGACACGTATTCTGCAAGGTTTATTCCCAAATAAAATGGTGTGGGTGCTGGGCAGCCAAAAATATGGCCCGTGTCCACTAAAAATCATAACTTTAAAGTTGTGTCTATCTGAGCTCTCCTATCCATGCCCCTGCCTGTGGTAAGAGTCTGAGGAAGGTTAGGTCGGCCTGGCCATCTGCACAGGGAAGAAGACAAGGTAGCATTCCAAAAGATGGCATACAAGTTGACACTCTGCTTGATACAGTTACTAGAAACCCAGTCCGAATCCACTGATGCAGAACAGAATATTATTTTAAGAGTATGGGGAGCAGTGTGTCTCATGGAGCCCAAGGGCTGGTAATTGCTAAGACTTTGGCAATGACACAGTCCAGTGACTTGAGTGCTGTCGGGATTCTGACCCTAATATTATTATAATTAATAATAATATTCGTGAAGCACTTATTATGTCCTTGCATTTATTTGTACAACAGCTCTGTGAAATCTGAACTAAAATCACTCCCATTTTAGAGAAGAGGAAGACTGGAGAAGTTAGGGCATGTGGCCAATGTCACACAGCTAGTAAGTAAGACAGCAGTTGAACCCGGAGCCTGTGCCCATGACCCTCGCCACACTGTGTTCTCCTGTCTTGGTGCCAGACCACCGTCTTCTGTCCCTCAGCTCCACAGACCCCGAGTTTCACACCTGTGTCCATTGGCCTAGGGAGAGATCACACTCTCCTGTGTCCCAAGTCCAGTCTCTCAAGAGGACAACTGTGATTGGCCAGCAGGTGCCAGAGGTAGAGTCACCCCCAGTGGCTCTGCCATAACCAAGTAGATGCAATGGGTGAGGGCTGGGGGCTTCAGAGGCAGGGCAACCGTTCCCAAACAAGGGTTGCTGGCAGCCAAACACTTGTTAACTACACATTTCAACGTTGCCTCCTGTGTGACTTTCCATTTTTGCCTTACTTTCCAGCAATTTACAAATAAATTTAATCTTCAAAGGCAGTGACTAACTCATTCCATGTGTCTGGGAACACTATTTTTCGGCTCTCTTTTACAGAATGACTTTCTCCTTTTATTATGAAATGTTTTTCCATTTTGCCATTTCACGCTACGCTTGATTTTTTTGGTAATCCGTTTTAGAACTTTTACGAAAGTAGATGAGGTACAAATCATAGATTAGAAGAGAAAAAGACCGCAGAGATGTGCTGTCCAACATGGGAGCCCCTAGCCACATACAACTATTTAAACTTAAATTAAATTAACTAAAGTTAAGTAAATTTAAAATTCAGTTTCTTGGTTACGCTAGCCATATTTTAAGCTCCCAGTAGCAAGCACACGATAAGAGCAAACTCTGTATTATAGGACCTTTCCATCGCTGCAGAACATTCTGCTCTCCAGTGCTGCTGCAGAGGGTTGTCATGATGGCACGGACTGTCTTCTGAAATAATGAGCTCCCTAACGGAAGCGGTTCGCTGACCAGGACCGACCCTTCCGCTCCCAGGGGGCTGTGAGTTCCAGCCTTCTTTCCCATCACTATACTTCCTTCGGATTCCTTTCTGAGTTGCTCCCATATTCGTTTACTCAAAGCCAACACTGGAATCATGTAAATGTGAGTTATTTCTTTTCTATAGTAGAAAAGGTATACAACTATAATAGAAATTTCTTGCGCTGGAGGGACATTTATCGCTGATACTGAAAATTTAATGCACTTGCTTAATTAGAGGTGGGATGGAAGGAATGTATGAGCTGGAGATGCTCGTTAACAAGATGAATTGTCTGCATGTGGAGATGCTTGCAGAGCCCAACAGCAGAGGCTCCGTGTTCTCCATCGTAGGGAAGTATCCGTCCCTCCTCTTTTTATAACTGTCCAGAAAAGACAGGCTATTCTTGATGAAAGCTGCTTTGAATCTTTAAAATTGTTTTGTCCACATTAAAACAACTCATTTCCATTCAGCGCCAATCCACAAATTGTTTTTACCGCCCCTTGGTGCCAAGGCGGGTCACAGCTGCTCCTGTTTAAGGTAAATTCTGCCCTAGAGTGGGAGGAGTACCTTTGGAGGCAGTTGGGTGATGCGGGAGAGAGTTCCCCCTACGACTGGTCAGAGGTCTTGTGAGGGTGGAGCTGCTCGCCATTCCTTGTCTGTGTGCTGAAAAGAGGGCAGGATGTCCCAGAGTGTCCCTAGCTAGAGAGGTTGGGCCCCAGAGGTGGGACCTTGCGGCTCACCAATGATTCTCATGCCCCAAACGAGGTCTTTAGACCCCAAGGAACCACAGGGACTGGGACAATGTGGCCTGTGGGCTGCAGGAACCTGGAACCCTGATACAAATCAGGACAGAGCAGGTGCCCAGTAATAAAAATGATTCAACTGCCCATCAACTCAGTGGAAGGGGGACTTGGAGTCACATTTAACTTGATTTAAGGGATTCTAAAAATATATATTTCTTGTGCACCTGAGTCTCAGGACTAAAATTCTTGCTTGCTGCAGTTGGATATACTAAGTTTGGACATAAAATCCGAGGGGCTGGTAAGGACAGTGTCTGTGTGACTGGAAGGGGACACAGATGGCATTCCAGCAGCCAGGACTGAAGAGTTGCTTTCCACATTCTGAAAATTTGGCACGGACTCACTGTGGGGAGGCCTTTGTGGATGAACCTCATCAACTGGCAGCCCCACTGGGGGTGAGAGGAGCTCAGTTTTGTTCTGCCAGGTCTTAAGTTAGGATGGCGTGTGATTTCACAGTTGATTCAATTGCGCTGCATGTGGATTTGGCTAAGTGGGAGATGATTAGTATGTATTTTTAATTGTTTTTTTGAAAAACAATGACTATTTCCTGAATTCAAGCAGAAGCTTTTTAAAATGACCTCCATGAAACTGATGGGCCAGATTAACTCTCCATTTTCTTTGTGAAGCATACTGACTGTAATGGACTGAATGTTTGTGCTCCCCCAAAATTCATATGTTGAAATCCAACCTTCAGTGTGATGGTGGTAGGGAGCCCAGAGAGCTCTCCCCGTCTTTTCCCCACGTCAGTGTACAGTGAGAAGACTGCTGTCTTTCAACCAGGAAGTGCGCCCGCACCAGAACCTGACCATGGCCCTGATCTCAGACTTTCAGTCTCCCAAACTATGAGAAATAAATTTCTGTTGCTTGTAAGTCATCCAATCTATGGTGTTCTTTACAGCAGCCTGAGCTAAGAGGTTGACTGATGTCCACAGCTCATTGAGGGCTGGCGGCTGGTACTACACAGGCTACTGTTTAGTGGGCCCACAGTGTGTTGTTTGCTTCTTTCCTAACCTGTTAATTCCAATTGATGGTTTTCCGGTAATTACACAGTTTGACCAGATATTATTAAAACTAGTGATACACCAGTACACAAAGAAAGAGGGATGCGCTACCAGTAAAAATTCAGCTTAATGCTTTGGAAAGACTCAGTGAAGGAAAGTCTATTTTAAAAGCATTGCTGAATTATATTTGATGGTTATCAGTACAGCATCTAGAAGGATTCTTGAGTCAAGATGCTTTGTACTGTCTTTAAATTCTCATCTCACTAAGGAAACCCAGTGAGACAATACAGAGGATGCATTATGTGTGTGTGGTTTGCAAAGAAAGGAAATAATACAGCACTCTAACCAGCAAACCCATATTGTAAGAAGAGGCATTGGGTCAATAAAACGATTGGTGAGTGAATATAGATTTTAAGTTCCCTGTTACAATAAAACGTTGGCTGCGTAAAGGTATCATTTGTGCGCATGATTCTCTTTGTCCGAATGGATTATCGCCCTCTACTGTTAGCAGTGAGGGATGCCAACCGTGATTTGCACGGCGACCCCACCCACGGTTTACTTTCAGAGCACCTCCTTTCAGTTAGAATGTGCAGGTAGGTGTCCGGTTACAATGGGGCTGAAAACGTAGCCGCGCTCACACATCAATATAACGAAATTATTTTACATCCCAAGTATTTTCATCTATTTATTTTCAACTGTTTCATCTATTTATAAAAGAATGTTTTATAATTGAGTGATGAACACCTTCATCCCATCCCCACACGGTTTTATTGCCTTTTAATTACACTCGGTAATATTTAAGCATAGATGTCGATTTAAAAGTCGGTGGTCTTCAAAAAGGACAGCTGCTATTCTTTGGTGCCACTCTTCACAGTGACAATGTGAATTAAAATAATTCTATGGAGAGGTCCAATCTTCCTATGAATGAGAAAAATAATGTGTGCGACAGACAGCTCTCTCCTCCCACATCAAGGGACTTGGCAGGGAGTGGAAAGCATCTTGAAGGGACATCCCGGATACTGCGGGAGACCTGGCGAGATGGCGGCGGGATCCTCCCACCTCTGCGGCAGCTTTGCAATCAATAACGCAGGGCTCTGCGGCAGCGCTGCGCCTTCTTTCTTACCCGCCTCCCGCAGCTGGGCGGAAGGCCAGTACGTTAGTCCATTGCGCCATCTATCGTCTATCAGTGTTCATTGCAGGTTGGGTCCGGAAAACTGCAGAACTGCAGTTCTGAACATCAGAAACTAGTCTGAATTGTGCGTGGGGCAACGCTTAGCCTTCAAAAGGCGACCTAATGTTAAAAGGCAAAGAAAAAAATGAATGCCCTGTTTATTCATTTGCCTGTAAAACGAATAACTTAAGTCTAGAAACACCAGGTGCCAATCATGTAAGGTAAATAAAGATTATCAAGCACCTGCCAGTCATTTTGTGTGTACCAAGGCTATATTGAGGTCTTGTCGGTCTCCACCCTCTTGTGACTCGGTCCAGTAGGGACAATCCATATAAACTAAGTCCAGCTAAATCTGAGGTTCATGTTAACAACGAATAGATTTTTAATATAAAATATGTCCCATATATACTAAAAAAATAATTGGGCAGCCTATCATTATTATTACCATTCTTTTTATTAGCTAAATCTGGCAACCTTCCATGGAAACACATGATTGAAATACAGATTTTACACGGCCATTAGCTGTGCACGAAGGGCTTGAGGACCTTTGTTCAGAGGTGCTGGTTAGGAAGGCTTCTCAGCAGAGAGTCACTAATGCGAATGGTTCACCAAACCGGTGAACTGTGGGCGGGTTTCTCCTGGTAGAACTTCATAAGCAAAGGCAAGAGTCTGGGGGAACACACAGCACAGCCCACACACAGCATTCCTGTGCTGTGTAAGTGCAGGGGTGAGGAGGGGACAGGCCCGTGGGAAGGCCGCTGCATCACAGAGCGCAATCTACCATGCTGGCCAGGAGGTGGATTTTATCCCGGGTGCAAGGGGGAGTAAAAGAAAGGTACTGAGTAGGAGAGTGACTTGGTCAAATTTGTGTTGTAGGAAGATAAATCTGCAGCAGTGTCGAGGAGGGACTGGAAGGTTAAGAAGCCTAGAGGTGGGGAGACGTGGAGGATATTGTCCAAGGTCAGCGAGCTGGTAAGTAGCAGAACTTGCAGTGTGAACTGGGGTCTGCTGGCTCCAAGTCAGACAACGGGCCTGCCCATCTAATTGGATTATGATTCCCACGTGCAATCGTTTTTAGGCTAAGGAATAACACCACATTATGCACATTTTCCTTCCCTGAAAGATGAGCTCCACCCACATTTGGAAATACGGGAAATACCTCGTCCTCCTCTTCTCTCCCTTCCTGCCTCTCAGGAGGCCCCTCAGCTCCTGCATCTGATTAACTCAGCCCTCTTTCCCACACAGGGCTCCCCCTGCAAACCCGTCTAACAGGGCCAAGTGACAAAGTGAGTTAGATCCTCTGAGGTATCCTTGCAGGCCTTGTTTTTCTTGGGCCGCAGCCTGACTTTCTGATGCCCTGGAATGAGGGCACCTGCTTCTTTTCAAGGAGACTCTGCTATGAGGCCCACGCAGATGGCAGGCCTGGCATTCTGCGGTCGTCAGGGGCTGCTCGTTCTTGGACCCGGTTCACTAAAAGCTGGACAGGAGGCCAAGCAGAGCCTGGCAACCCTTCCAACCTGCCCTCCGAGGCTGGGGCATTGGCAGCACCTTAGCAGGCATGGTGCAGCCCCTCAGAGAGTGCGCAGGTGCTGGTGAACTAGGCTTGTAGGTTAGTGGGGGAAGAAGAGGGAGCAAACTTGCTCTCCCGGACATGTGTCGTGAAATTCATGTCAGGATCTTGAGGCTAGAGCTTTGCTAAAAAAAAAAAGGGGGGGG
Source organism: Delphinapterus leucas (assembly GCF_059928025.1). Lineage (NCBI taxonomy): Eukaryota > Metazoa > Chordata > Mammalia > Artiodactyla > Monodontidae > Delphinapterus > Delphinapterus leucas. The sequence goes on from NC_143140.1 coordinate 49,375,148, forward strand.
GCGCATTTAACAGAAGATACACACGTAGGAAAAAGGTACGTGAGAAGTGCAACAATTAGTTAAAAAAGGGCACATAAGGATGCAGTGGATAAATTAGCAAGAATAGAGACATGTATAGATTTGGTAGTTTTAGGGCAATTTTAAAAGGAGTGCTTTTAAATAACCAACAAGTTTTTATTGAACACCTGCCATTTGAATGCCCTTCAGCACCGTTGGGCCGGCAGTAGCAAGTCGGTTGGAAGAATCCCTGATTAGATATCTAGTTGCTGGCCCAGGCAGAGCGGACGGAGAGCCAGAGGAGATGGTATAGAGGTTCCCGGCATTGGTTTTGGTTCTGAGGCCTGTGAATTTTCAGGGGAGAATATGCACTCTAGGAGAATGGTGATTTTGTGAGACTTATGGTATTCGTAGCAAGCATGAATATGAAGCCACAAACCCAGGCGTGTAGGAAATATCCGTTTCTTCATTTTCTTCAAATTCAAATTTTAATTTGATTAACTTAATTTTAATTAAAGTTAAAATTTAAATTAAACCTGGCTCTGAAGCACCCTCCCCCATCTCCATCTGGAGATAAATTTATTATTCGAAGCCGTCATTGGAGGGTTCCTCCTCGTTCCACCACTGCCGCCAGCGGAGGTTGATCGACAATCCAGGAGGCCTAGCTGGTGCCTGGAGAAGAGGCCAGGCCTCTGGTCTTCCCTTGCTGAGCTTCCTGCCCACACCCCGACGGTCCACGTCTGCATGGGCACTGGAGGCTCTGTACGTGCACGGAGGTCCTCGGGGAACTTGTGCGGAGGTGGCCCGAGTGTCCAGTCCTTACCGCCCACCCCTCCCCACCGGCCTCCCGAGCTTCCTCCTTCTCTTGGCTGCCTCAGACTCACTCCTCTCTTCTCTCCCAGCATCACCTCTTCAGTGAGATCCAGTTCCCTAAAAGACGAGAGAAAGCATTGCAGTAGCTTCCTTCTTCTGCTTGGAGGATGGAGAGAGGGAAATATAAATGGCCTCACTAACTTCTTGAAACTAGAGAGGTGAGCAGGAAGGGAAAAAAGCTTTGAAAATGCGGTGCAAATTAATTATCTCAATAAATCATCCCGCTGCGGATTTCTATGTAATTTACAGGCCAGGCAGAGGGGCAGCAGAGCAGCGGATTAAATGCTTGGATTCTTGGTTCTGCCTCTTGCTATCCACGTGGACTTGCCTCAGCTTCCTCAAAGATGGTGATAACTGTACCTCCCCGCCAGTGATGCTGTGAGGGGCAGCTGAGTCCACACGTGTACAGCGCTCGGCACAACGATGAGGCGCCCTGAGCACTTGGTAATTGTTAGCGGCGGTTATTATTTTTTTGGTGTTTTTTTTTGTGTGTGTGTGTGATATGCGGGCCTCTCACTGTTGTGGCCTCTCCCGTTGCGGAGCACAGGCTCCGGACGTGCAGGCTCAGCGGCCATGGCTCACGGGCCCAGCCACTCCGCGGCATGTGGGATCTTCCCGGACCGGGGCACGAACCCGCGTCCCCTGCACTGGCAGGCGGACTCTCAACAACTGCGCCACCAGGGAAGCCCAGCGGCGGTTATTATTAAAGCTCTACTTTCACTGACACCCACGTTCAGCGCCCGACTACACCAACAATGTCGGTTCTTTTCTCGGACTAACAATAGCTTCCTCTCCACAACCAATAAGCGAGGGAAAGAAGGACGACGGAGTGAGGAAAGGGAGACTCATCCCATGCTCGGTGCACTGACGGAGGTGTGGAGGCTGATCTCTGCCTGCCCAGATGACCCAGGAGAAGGGACTATTCTAGTTGTGATGCTGTTGCTGTTAGAACAAGCTCAGGAATCTTACAGGAAGGGCAGTGGCACATGTTCTTCACAGATGGAGCTTGTCACCACCAGAGGTGTGTGTTTTGCCAGTGGAGAGACCACTGGACCAGGAGTCTTCCCGACTCTTCAGCTGGCTTCCTCTCTCAACTCTTTTCTTTTTTCAGTAAATTTACTTATTTATTTATTTTTGGCTGTGTTAGGTCTTCGTTGCTGCACACGGGCTTTCTCTAGTTGCGGCAAGCGAGGGCTACTCTTTGTTGCGGTGCGTGGGCTTCTCATTGTGGTGGCTTCTCTTGTTGTGGAGCACGGGCTCTAGGCGCGTGGGCTTCAGTAGTTGTGGCATGTGGGCTCAGGAGTTGTGGCTCACGGGCTCTAGAGCGCAGGCTCAGTAGTTGTGGTACACGGGCTTAGTTGCTCTGTGGTGTGTGGGATCTTCCCGGACCAGGGAACAAACCTGTGTCCCCTGCATTGGCAGGCGACTCCTTAACCACTGCGCCACCAGGGAAGTACCTCTCTCTCAACTCTTTGTGTCACTGCCTTACAGGTGTCCTCCCTGCCCCCTGATTTAAATTAGCTCCTACCTATCATTCTCTCTTGTAATTTCTTGTTCTTTATTATTAGCCTTTAGCCTTTATTCAATTTTTAATCATGGATATTTTGCATGTTTATTTGTTTAGCATCTTCGCTCTCAGTAGATTACATAGCTCTAGAGGGCTGGGATTAAGCGTGTTTTATGGACCAAGTGCAATCACTTAACCTCAACTTTTTAATCTGCTAAATGAAGATGGTAATACTGCTTTTGCATACCTCACTGAGCTGTGAAATTAAAAAAGATAATGCATGTGAACTTCCTTGTAAATCATGAAACATCTTGCAAATATTAGTTATGCTCAATGACATGTCTACTTGAATGTACATCTCAAGCTGAACACTTGTGAAATGAACTCCCAGGCAGATTAGCATTTTGTTAAATGAGATAATGGAGGAAAGTGCTCACAGCAAGACACACACTGTGATGGTTCTTGATGTCTAAAGTAGAAGATGGCAGCCCCAACCTCTAGAAATATGACAGTCACTCAGTCCATCTGTAGTGGGCTTGAAATAGTTAAAGAGGAGCATGCCCATGGCTGGAGAGGTCTAAACACAAGCCACAGTGAGTAACCCAGAGCCCATCCATTCTGCACACTGGAGGAGGATTCACAAGTTCATTCTCAACTAAGATGTTCCTTGCCTACCAAGAGGCAAGGATGGGGAGTATGACACCTTCCCCTGCCCTGTGGCAGAGAGACTGCCGAGGGAGGGAAGACATTTCCAGAAGAATGGCTGCTGCTGCCAGCATTTCACAGAGGGCACACGGGAGGAACATGAATCTCCTTAAGTTCAAACACTGAACAGATAGGTGCAGTATCACATTTGGAAGAGGACGGATGTAGTTGATGAATATGTTAATTCTGGGTGTAGATTTTTCTGCTTTTGATGGACCAGCGAGGAAATGAGAAATGATCCTTTCTCATGGCCAGTGTGGTGCATGAATCACTGAGGCTGGGAACCCAAAGATCAGATGATGTTAAACCAGAGAGACAAAAATAATAGATAAGATTGGACCAACACAGACCCATCTTCCTTCACTAGGCCGTTCTCAGGTGTTACTGAGTCCATGTTTGTACTGCTCATGGCAGGACGGGCAAATCAATCAAGAGACAGAGGTGTTGGGGCAAGGAGTGGCGACTTTATTCAGAAAGCCAGCAGACGGAGAAGATGGGTGGTCCCAAAGAACCATCTTCCCCGAGTTAGAATTCAGGCTTCGTTTATACTAAAAGGGGAGGGGGTGAAGCCATGGTTCTGATCCAGCTCTGGAGGGGGTGTGTTAGTTTCTTCCTTCCTGCAGCCATTCACAGGTGGGCCTGGTCAGAATGTTTCCTGTGAGCTAAACAAAGGTATTTTAGCTTAACTCTCATTACCTGGGAGGCAGGGTTCCCAGAGATGGGCCATTATGTTAATTTTAGCTTATAGGCAACATCCCTTTAGTGACTGACTTGTAATAGAATGCAGAGGTTTTTCCCTATTACATAGGTTTTGTCCTGTTTCTCAGGGAGGAAGGATGAGGAGATGACACCATAACTATGCTTGGTATTCCTTGTTGTTTGGTGTGTATGTAATTATGGTGTAACTGACTACTTTGTAAATTGTGTAGGGTATGTTTGCACATTTTATGGAGTCCCTGGCTCTCCCAGGACCCCAGATTCCCCGTTGTTGGCAGGGAGCCCAGGTTTTCCCCAGGTCTTGGGCTTGGGACTGAATGAGCGTCAGTCACTGTGTCCTTATACGTAGACACAAAGGTGAGCAGTGAGCCCAGGAGAGGCAACAGGTAAAGGGAGGATAGGTAACAGGTCAAAGGGAATAGAAATCGGCCCTAGGATGGGGGCAGGAAGATGGACCAGACACTGGATCCACAAGAAGACGAAGCCCCATCACAGATGCATGTCAAGACACACGGACAAAGACCAAGGTTGAGAAGCTGGGTAAGCAAAGGTCACACACAACGGGACACAGGAGGACATGGGCTGGTGACCACACATGCCAGGGAGGTGAGAATTAGAAGGAGAGGGAGGTAAAAATCTGTAATAAAATAAAAAAAATCTTAATTTGTTAAATGAATGATTGCCACTAGTGTAATTGTCTTATCTTAGCCCCAAAAGATTGGGGTTAACTTTACTGTCATCTATCATGGGGCTGCAGCCACAGAAAGGGGCTTCTCTCAGGCCCTGTACTGCCGGCATCCACCTGGGTTCAATCTACATTTTGTTTTTCCAAACCTAATCCACCTGCTATGAGCAACGTGCTGTAACAGAGATAAGTACAGGGCACTGTGAGTAGAAGCTGGGGAGTGAGGGAAGGCCTGTGGGAACCTGTTACCATGTGGAGGGAGAAGCCCAGACGCAGCAGGCTGTGATGGGGTGCTGTGGCCAGAGGCCAGGCTGGTACCCTGTGCTTGAGGACTGGGGAAAGCAAGCAGCACAGAGGGGGCTTGGAGAGGCAAACCCAGACGAGAGGCTGAGGGCAAGGCGGGTAACCTGCGTCTAACTTCACCATTTTGCCCAAGGCGGGCTCTGATCTCTAGAGCAGGTGGGACAGCTCCTCAAACAGAAGTCACCCCTGATCTGCCCTTCTCAGTCGAGGGAGGAGTGCGCTCCAGGCCACCGCAAAGGTAAATATGAGAAGAGTCGCCTGAAAGTAAACAGGGCAGTAAAAGGGATCTGGGAAAGCGAAAGCAGAGTCTGAGAGCGGGAGCACGAAGTCAGGAGCGGGGAGAGGTGGAGGCGTGGGTCCTTTCTCCTGGAGAGACAGGGGAGCTTTGTGCGCTGGCCTCGCATCTCTGGCTGAGCGCGGCCGGGCCGGGGCCATGCGAGGGCCGCTCCTCTCCACGCTTCTCCTGGCTGCTCTGTCACAGGTACGTCCTGGCTCTCCCACCACTCCTTCCCCCAGGGGATGCGGCGACTCCTATTTCCTCAGGTCAGAGATAAAAAGGAAGAGAAGATGGGGGAAGAGGAGAGATGCATTCCTTGTGGAAATACTTGCAGACGAATAGGGAGCCATTTTCCTCTGCAAATCGAGTCCTGTTTTGGTTCATTAGCTTCGGGAAAGAGTGAAAAACATTTCTCCCTTTCGGGGAAGGGCACTTAATCCTGCTTCCGATATGTTTGAACAGCTCCCAGATTTTCATACGGTGTATTTTTTACTGGAGTCTGCTGGCACACGCACTTGGGGAGCGGCAGCCCTGCGGGCGGGGTGACTGTGGTCCTCTGCGGGCGCCACCCTGGGCAGAAGGCACAGAGCCGCTGGAAAAAGTGATCCTAATGGCTTTCTTCAGCTAAGTCTGTCCTTGTAGGAAAGGAGCTTTTCAGAGCAAACATTTATATTTTTTAAACATTCTATTTCTTTTTTCTTAACCCATGAGTTTTTCACTTTTCATGAAAAGGAATCAGTTCACGGGATTTTTAAGTATTTCACACAGCAGACCAAAGGGAAGTTTAATTTAATATGAGCAATTCTTTGCTTTAGTATTTTTTATTAAGACCATTAAAACAGGGTGACTTATTTATGGATTTATTTACATGGTGGAGGTTTTCTCTAGCCCAGAAGACAGAGCTTTTGAAACGTGGTTATTTAGAATACAGGGATGTGTCTGTGAGTTAATTTGATTGAGGCAGTAAGTAGTAGATGTATTTTAGAAAACAAGGGGTTGAAAATTGTTATATGTGGAGAGATTGAAGATTTTAAAAGGGTCGTAACAAGAATGTCAGTGGTACCATTATGTGGAGGGGTGCTTTTCTCCAGTAGGGGTGAGATGGGGCTGCCTATTGCCTATTCCACTGCTCTTGAGAAAAACCCTGTCATTTTTGTTGACTGAGAACTACAGCATCTCCCTAAACAGCAAATATTCCAACAGAGAGAGATGTGCGCAAAGTAAAAAACAAAAACAAACACAAAAAGGGGTTATGTAGAGAGCAACAAGAAAATATTACGCTTAATGGCAAAGTTAAGGGTCTGATAATACCTACCATTTATAGAAAATCTACTATGTGCCATGCCCTGTGCTATGCACTTTAGTCATTATCTTAATCCTCAAAATAACCTTGCAAAGTGGATATTATTAGCCCTGTTTTACAGAGGAGGATTGAGGCTCAAAGATCAAATAAATGAAAGTTATCTAAATCCCGGAGTTATACTAAAGCTCAGCTCTGTGGTCAAGACCCCTCATTGTTTCTGCTGTATTATTCTGATGATTCTTTTGTGGTCTTGAGCTTTTGATTTTGAAAACAATCAAAATGTCTGAAGAAAAAATTATATACAGTTTTTTACATTTACCCACATATTTGCCATTTCTGGGACCCTTGATTTTCTTCCTGTATTTCTAAAGTACTATCTATTGTAATTTTCCCTTCAGACTGAAGAGCTTCCTTTAGTATTTCTTGTGAGACAGGTATGCTAGCAACAATTTCTCTCAGCTTTTGTTTATCTGGAAATGTATTTAATTTTACCCTCATTTTTAAAAGATAATTCCACTGGAGAAAGAACCTCAGGTTGACAGTTTTTTTTCTTTCAACATTCTGTCTGGGGGCCTTGTTCTCCTTCTCCACCTCCTTTTTTAAAGACATAGTTTTTTTGGCGTAGTTTTAGGGTCACAGCAAGTTTGAGAGGAAGGTACAGAGATTTCCTGTGCACTGCCTCCCCTCCACCCGGATTATCTGTGTCCCCCACAAAAGTGGTACACAACTGATGAACCACACTGGCACATCATAACCATCCAGAGTCCATCACTTACATTACAGTTCACTCTTGGTGTTGTACCTTCTGAGTTTGGACAGATGTATAATGACATGTATCCACTATGACAATATTGTACAGAGTATTTTCGCTGCCCTAAAAATCCTCTGTGCTCCACCTATTTATCCCTTCCCCCAACCCCTGGCAACCACTGATCTTTTTACTGTCTCCATAGTTTTGCCCTTTCCAGAAAGTCATGTAGTTGGAACCATACAGTATGTAGCCTTTTCAGATGGGCTTCTTTCACTTAGTGATATGCATGTCTTTTCAAGGCTTGATAGCTCATTTCCTTTTGGCACTGAATAATGTTCCACTGTCTGGATGTATCACAGTTTATCCACTCACCTACTGAAGAGCATCTTGGTTTCCTTCTTTTGATGAGAAGTCAGATCTCATACTTACTGTTATTCTCCTGTGTGTGATACTCCCCCTTTCTCAGGCTGATTCCAAGATTTTCTCTTTATCCTTAGTTTTCAACCGTGTTACCTTTTGACCTCGGAGATCATATAGAAATGCTTCCAGACTGGAAAGATAAACAGGTGTCCCCAGGTGGGAAGTTTGGGGAGCGGGCACTTCATTAGAGGGAGCAATGTGAGGAAAAGCCTGACCTCAGAGGAGGAGAAACTGACCTGGTGCCTCTTGTCAGGTGCATGGCATAGGAGCAGAGTACATTGAGTGCTACCGCTAGAGAGGAAGGCGAGGACCAGCACACGGAGGGTTTAGATACCACGCTCAGCAGTTTGGACCATATACTGTTGACAGTGGGGAGCCACTGGATGGGCTTCAAGGAGATGAGGAGTAAAATCAGATACAGTGGTTTTTTCTAAATTAAAAAATTTTTAAATTTTATTTATTTTTTATACAGCAGGTTCTTATTAGTTATCCATTTTATACATATTAGTTTATACATGTCAATCCCAATCTCCCAATCCATCACACCACCACCTCCACCCCCACCACCACTTTCCCCCCTTGTTGTCCATACGTTTGTTCTCTACATCTGTGTCTCAATTTCTGCCCTGCAAACAGGTTCATCTGTACCATTTTTCTAGGTTCCACATATGTGCGTTAATATACGATATTTGTTTTTCTCTTTCCGACTTACTTCACTCTGTGTGACAGTCTCTAGATCCAACCATGTCTCTACAAATAACCCAATTTCGTTCCTTTTTATGGCTGAGTGATATTCCATTGTATATATGTACCACACCTTCTTTATCCATTTGTCTGTCAATGGGCATTTAGGTTGCTTCCATGACCTGGCTATTGTGAATAGTGTTGCAATGAACACTGGGGTGCATGTGTCTTTTTGAATTATGGTTTTCTCTGGGTATACGCCCAGTAGTGGGATTGCTGGGTCATATGGTAATTCTATTTTTAGTTTTTTAAGGAACCTCCATACTGTTCTCCATGGTGGCTGTATCAATTTACATTTCCACCAACAGTGCAAGAGGGTTCCCTTTTCTCCACACCCTCTCCAGCATTTGTTGATTGTAGATTTTCTGATGATGCCCATTCTAACTGGTGTGAGGTGATACCTCATTGTAGTTTTGATTTGCATTTCTCTAATAATTAGTGATGTTCAGCAGCTTTTCATGTGCTTCTTGGCCATCTGTATGTCTTCTTTGGAGAAATGTCTATTTAGGTCTTCTGCCCATTTTTGGATTGGGTTGTTTGTTTTTTTGTTATTAAGCTGCATGAGCTGCTTATAAATTTTGGAGATTAATCCTTTGTCAGTTGCTTCATTTGCAAATATTTTCTCCCATTCTGAGGGTTGTCTTTTGGTCCTGTTTATGGTTTCCTTTGCTGTGCAAAAGCTTTGAAGTTTCATTAGGTCCCATTTGTTTATTTTTGTTTTTATTTCCATTTCTCTAGGAGGTGGGTCAAAAAGGATCTTGCTGTGATTTATGTCATAGAGTGTTCTGCCTATGTTTTCCTCTAAGAGTCTGATAGTTTCTGGCCTTACATTTAGGTGTTTAATCCATTTTGAGCTTATTTTTGGGTATGGTGTTAGGGAGTGATCTAATCTCATACTCTTACATGTACCTGTCCAGTTTTCCCAGCACTACTTATTGAAGAGGCTGTCCTTTCTCCACTGTACATTCCTGCCTCCTTTATCAAAGATAAGGTGACCATATGTGCGTGGGTTTATCTCTGGGCTTTCTATCCTGTTCCATTGATCTATCTTTCTGTTTTTGTGCCAGTACCATACTGTCTTGATTACTGTAGCTTTGTAGTATAGTCTGAAGTCAGGGAGCCTGATTCCTCCAGCTCCGTTTTTCATTCTCAAGATTGCTTTGGCTATTCGGGGTCTTTTGTGTTTCCATACAAACTTGTTCTAGTTCTGTGAAAAATGCCAGTGGTAGTTTGATAGGGATCGCATTGAATCTGTACATTGCTTTGGGTAGTAGAGTCATTTTCACAATGTTGATTCTTCCAATCCAAGAACATGGTATATCTCTCCATCTATTTGTATCATCTTTAATTTCTTTCATCAGTGTCTTATAGTTTTCTGCATACAGGTCTTTTGTCTCCTTAGGTAGGTTTATTCCTAGATATTTTATTCTTTTTGTTGCAATGGTAAATGGGAGTGTTTTCTTGATTTCACTTTCAGATTTTTCATCATTAGTGTATAGGAATACCAAAGATTTCTGTGCATTAATTTTGTATCCTGCTACTTAACCAAATTCATTGATTAGCTCTAGTAGTTTTCTGGTAGCATCTTTAGGATTCTCTATGTATAGTATCATGTCATCTGCAAATAGTGACAGCTTTACTTCTTCTTTTCCGATTTGGATTCCTTTTATTTCCCTTTCTTCTCTGATTACTGTGGCTAAAACTTCCAAAACTGTGTAGAATAAGAGTGGTGAGAGTGCACAACCTTCTCTTGTTCCTGATCTTAGTGGAAAAGGTTTCAGTTTTTCACCATTGAGGATGATGTTGGCTGGGGGTTTGTCATATATGGCCTTTATTATGTTGAGGAAAGTTTCCTCTATGCCTACTTTCTGCAGGGTTTTTATCATAAATGGGTGTTGAATTTTGTCGAAAGCTTTCTCTGCATCTATTGAGATGATCATATGGTTTTTCTCCTTCAATTTGTTAATATGGTGTATCACGTTGATTGATTTGCATATATTGAAGAATCCTTGCATTCCTGGAATAAACCCCACTTGATCATGGTGTATGATCCGTTTAATGTGCTGTTGGATTCTGTTTGCTAGTATTTTGTTGAGGATTTTTGCATCTATGTTCATCAGTGATATTGGCCTGTAGTTTTCTTTCTTTGTGACATCCTTGTTTGGTTTTGGTATCAGGGTGATGGTGGCCTCGTAGAATGAGTTTGGGAGTGTTCCTCCCTCTGCTATAGTTTGGAAGAGTTTGAGAAGGATAGGTGTTAGCTCTTCTCTAAATGTTTGATAGAATTCGCCTGTGAAGCCATCTGGTCCTGGGCTTTTGTTTGTTGGAAGATTTTTAATCACAGTTTCAATATCAGTGCTTGTGATTGGTCTGTTCATATTTTCCATTTCTTCCTGATTCAGTCTTGGCAGGTTGTGCATTTCTAAGAATTTGTCCATTTCTTCCAGGTTGTCCATTTTATTGGCATAGAGTTGCTTGTAGTAATCTCTCATGATCTTTTGTATTTCTGCAGTGTCAGTTGTTACTTCTCCTTTTTCATTTCTAATTCTATTGATTTGAGTCTTCTCCCTTTTTTTCTTGATGAGTCTGGCTAATGGTTTATCAATTTTGTTTATCTTCTCTTGGAACCAGCTTTTAGTTTTATTGATCTTTGCTATCATTTCCTTCATTTCTTTTTCATTTATTTCTGATCTGATGTTTATGATTTCTTTCCTTCTGCTAACTTTGGGTTTTGTTTGTTCTTCTTTCTCTAATTGCTTTAGGTGCAAGGTTAGGTTGTTTATTCGAGATGTTTCCTGTTTCTTAAGGTAGGATTGTATTGCTATAAACTTGCCTCTTAGAACTGCTTTTGCTGCATCCCATAGATTTTGGGTCGTCGTGTCTCCATTGTCATTTGTTTCTAGGTATTTTTTGATTTCCTCTTTGATTTCTTCAGTGATCACTTCGTTATTAAGTAGTGTATTGTTTAGCCTCCATGTGTTTGTATTTTTTATAGATCTTTTCCTGTAATTGATATCTAGTCTCATAGCGTTGTGGTCGGAAAAGATACATGATACAATTTCAATTTTCTTAAATGTACCAAGGCTTGATTTGTGACCCAAGATATGAGCTCTCCTGGAGAATGTTCCATGAGCACTAGAGAAAAATGTGTATTCTGTTGTTTTTGGATGGAATGTCCTATAAATATCAATTAAGTCCATCTTGTTTAATGTATCATTTAAAGCTTGTGTTTCCTTATTTATTTTCATTTTGGATGATCTGTCCATTGGTGAAAATGGGGTGTTAAAGTCCCCTACTATGAATGTGTTACTGTCGATTTCCCCTTTTATGGCTGTTAGTATTAGCCTTATGTATTGAGGTGCTCCTATCTTGGGTGCATAAATATTTACAATTGTTATATCTTCTTCTTGGATCAATCCCTTGATCATTATGTAGTGTCCTTCTTTGTCTCTTCTAATAGTCTTTATTTTAAAGTCTATTTTGTCTGATATGAGAATTGCTACTCCAGCTTTCTTTTGGTTTCCATTTTCATGAAATATCTTTTTCCATCCCCTTACTTTCAGTCTGTATGTGTCTCTAGGTCTGAAGTGGGTCTCTTGTAGACAGTATATATATGGGTCTTGTTTTTGTATCCATTCAGCCAATCTGTGTCTTTTGGTGGGAGCATTTAGTCCATTTACATTTAAGGTAATTATTGATATGTATGTTCCTATTCCCATTTTCTTAATTGTTTTGGGTTCATTATTGTAGGTCTTTTCCTTCTCTTGTGTTTCTTGCCTAGAGAAGTTCCTTTAGCAGTTGTTGTAGAGCTGGTTTGGTGGTGCTGAACTCTCTCAGCTTTTGCTTGTCTGTAAAGGTTTTAATTTCTCCATCAAATCTGAATGAGATCCTTGCTGGGTTGAATAATCTTGTTTGCAGGTTTTTCTCCTTCATCACTTTAAATATGTCCTGCCAGTCCCTTCTGGCTTGCAGAGTTTCTGCTGAAAGATCAGCTGTTAACCTTACGGGGATTCCCTTGTGTGTTATTTGTTGTTTTTCCCATGCTGCTTTTAATATGCTTTCTTTGTTTTTAATTTTTCACAGTTTGATTAATATGTGTCTTGGCATATTTCTCCTTGGATTTATCCTGTATGGGACTCTCTGTGCTTCCTGGACTTGATTAACTATTTCCTTTCCCGTACTAGGGAAGTTTTCAACTATAATCTCTTCAAATATTTTCTCAGTCCCTTTCTTTTTCTCTTCTTCTTCTGGAACCCCTATAATTCGAATGTTGGTGCGTTTAATGTTGTCCCAGAGGTCTCTGAGACTGTCCTCAGTTCTTTCCATTCTTTTTTCTTTATTCTGCTCTGCAGTAGTTATTTCCACTATTTTATCCTCCAGGTCACTTATCCGTTATTTTGCCTCAGTTATTCTGCTATTGATCCCTTCTAGAGTATTTTTCCTTTCATTTATTGTGTTGTTCATCATTGTTTGTTTCATCTTTAGTTCTTCTAGGTCCTTGTTAAATGTTTCTTGCATTTTCTCTATTCTATTTCCAAGATTTTGGATTATCTTTACTATCATTATTCTGAATTGTTTTTCAGGTAGACTGCCTATTTCGTCTTCATTTGTTAGGTCTGGTGAGTTTTTAATCTTGCTCCTTCATCTGCTGTGTGTTTTTCTGTCTTCTCATTTTCTTAACTTACTGTGTTTGGGGTCTCCTTTTTGCAGGCTGCAGGTTCATAGTTCCCATTGTTTTTGGTGTCTGTCACCAGTGGCTAATGTTGGTTCAGTGGGTTGTGTAGGCTTCCTGGTGGAGGAGAGTAGTGCCTGTGTTCTGGTGGATGAGGCTGGATCTTGTCTTTCTGGTGGGCAGGTCCACGTCTGGTGGTGTGTTTTGGGGTGTCTGTGGACTTTTTATGATTTAGGGCAGCCTCTCTGCCAATGGGTGGGGTTGTGTTCCTGTTTTGCTAGTTGTTTGGCATAGGGTGTCCAGCACTGTAGCTTGCTGGTCATTGAGTGAAGCTGGGTGCTGGTGTTGAGATGGAGATCTCTGGGAGATTTTTGCCGTTTGATATTATGTGGAGCTGGGAGGTCTCTTGTGGACCAGTGTCCTGAAGTTGGCTCTCCCACCTCAGAGGTACAGCACTAACTCCGGACTGCAGCACCAAGAGCCTTTCATCCCCACGGCTCAGAAGAAAAGGGAGAAAAAGTAGAAAGAAAGTGTTAGTAGAAGGAGAAAAAAGAAAGGAAGGAAGGGAGGGAGGGAGGGAGGAAGGAAGGAAGGAAAGGAAGAAAAAAAGAAGATAAAGTAAAATAAAATAAAGTAAGATAAAATATAATAAAGTTATTAAAAAAATTATTATTAGGAGAAAAAACAAAAGAATGGACAGATAGAACTCTGGAACAAATGGTGGAAGCAAAGCTATACAGACAAAATCTCACAGAGGAGCATACACATATACACTCACAAAAAGAGGAAAAGGGGAAAAAATCATAAATCTTGCTCTCAAAGTCCACCTCCTTAATTTGGGATGATTCGTTGTCTATTCATGTATTCCACAGATGCAGGGTACATCAAGTTGATTGTGGAGCTTTAATCCGCTGCTTCTGAGGCTGCTGGGAGAGATTTCCCTTTCTCTTCTTTGTTCTCACAGCTCCCAAGGGCTCAGCTTTGGATTTGGCCCTGCCTCTGCGTGTTGGTCGCTGGAGGGCGTCTGTTCTTCGCTCAGACAGGACGGGGTTAAAGGAGCCACTGATTCGGGGGCTCTGGCTCACTCAGGCCGGGAGGAGGGAGGGGCACGGAGTGCGGGGCGAGCCTGCGGCGGCAGAGGCCGGCATGACGTTGCACCAGCCTGAGGCACGCAGTGCGTTCTCCCGGGGGAGTTGTCCCTGGATCCCGGGACCCTGGCAGTGGCGGGCTGCACAGGCTCCCCGGAAGAGGGGTGTGGATAGTGACCTGTGTTCGCACACAGGCTTCTTGGTGGTGGCAGCAGCAGGCTTAGCGTCTCATGCCCGTCTCTGTGGTCCGCGCTTTTAGCCGCGGCTCGCGCCCGTCTCTGGAGCTCCTTTAAGCAGCACTCTTAATCCCCTCTCCTCGCGCACCACGAAACAAAGAGGGAAGAAAAAGTCTCTTGCCTCTTCGGCAGGTCCAGACTTTTCCCTGGACTCCCTCCGGGCCAGCCATGGTGCACTAACCCCTTGCAGGCTGTGTTCACGCCGCCAACCCCAGTCCTCTCCCTGCCCTCCAACCACAGCCTTAGCCTCATCTCCCAGCCCCACCCGCCCCGGCGGGGGAGCAGACAAGCCTCTCGGGCTGGTGAGTGCCGGTCGGCACCAATCCTCTGTGCGGGAATCTCTCCACTTTGCCCTCCGCACCCCTGTTGCTGCGCTCTCCTCCGCGGCTTCGAAGCTCCCCCCCTCCGCCACCTGCAGTCTCCACCCGCAAAGGGGCTTCCTAGTGTGTGGAAACCTTTCCTCCTTCACAGCTCCCTCCCACTGGTGCAGGTCCCGTCCCTATCTTTTTGTCTCTGTTTATTCTTTTTTCTTTTTCCCTACCCAGGTACGTGGGGGGTTTCTTGCCTTTTGGGAGGTCTGAGGTCTTCTGCCAGCATTCAGTAGGTGTTCTGTAGGAGTTGTTCCACGTGTAGATGTATTTCTGGTGTATCTGTGGAGAGGAAGGTGATCTCCGCGTCTTACTCTTACGCCATCTTCCCGGAAGTGATCGAGATTAATTCTTTGTGCATTGATTCATTTGTAAATATTTTCTCCCATTCTGAGGGTTGTCTTTTCGTCTTGTTTGTAGTTTCCTTTGCTTTGCAAAAGGTTTGAAGTTTCATTAGGTCCCATTTGTTTATTTTTGTTTTTATTTCCATTACTGTAGGAGGTGGATCAAAAAAGATCTTGCTGTGATTTATGTCAAAGAGTGTTCTTCGTATGTTTTCCTCTAAGAGTTTTATAGTGTCCAGTCTTACATTTAGGTCTGTAATCCATTTTGAGTTTACTTTTGTGTATGGTGTTAGGGAGTGTTCTAATTTCATTCTTTTACATGTAGCTGTCCAGTTTTCCTAGCACCACTTATTGAAGAGACTGTCTTTTCTCCATTGTATATCCTTGCCTTCTTTGTCATCAATTAGTTGACTATAGGTGTGTGGGTTTATCTCTGGGCTTTCTATCCTGTTCCATTGATCTATCTTTCTGTTTTTGTGCCATTACCATATTGTCTTGATTACTGTAGCTTTGTAGTATAGTCTGAAGTTAGGGAGTCTGGTTCTTCCAGCTCTTTTTTTTTCCCTCAAGACTGCTTTGGCTATTTGGGGTCTTTTGTGTGCCCATACAAATTTTATTTGTGAATTCTATAAAACATTTAAAGAAGAGGTAACTCCCATCCTTCTCAAGCTCTTCCAAAAAACTGAAGAGGAAGGAACACTCCCAAACTCATTCTATGAGGCCACCATCACCTTGATACCAAAACCAGACAAAGATACTACAAAAAAAGAAAATTACAGACCAATATCATTGATGAATATAGATGCAAAAATCCTCAACAAAATACTAGCAAACAGAATCCAACAACACATTAAAAGGATCATACACAATGATCGAGTGGGATTTATACCAGGGATGCAAGGATTCTTCAATATACACAAATCAATCAATGTGATACACCATAGTAACAAACTGAAGAATAGAAACCATATAATCATCTCAATAGAGGCAGAAAAAGCTTTTGACAAAATTCAACACCCATTTATGATAAAAACTCTCCAGAAAGTGGGCATAGAGAGAACCTACCTCAACGTAATAAAGGCCATTTATGACAAACCCACAGCAAATACCATTTGCAATGGTGAAAAACTGAAAGCATTTCCTGTAAGATCAGGAACAAGACAAGGATGTCCACTCTCACCACTATTATTCAACATAGTTTTGGAAGTCCTAGCCATGGCAATCAGAGAAGAAAAAGAAATAAAAGGAATACAAATTGGAAAAGAAGAAGTAAAACTGTCACTGTTTGCAGATGACATGATACTATTCATAGGGAATCCTAAAAATGCCACCAGAAAACTACTAGAGCTAATCAATGAACTTAGTAAAGTTGCAGGATGCAAAATTAATACACAGAAATCTCTTGCATTCCTATACACTAATGATGAAAAATCTGAAAGAGAAACTAAGGAAACACTCCCCTTTACCATTGCAACAAAAAGAATAAAATACCTAGGAATAAACCTACCTAAGGAGACAAAAGACCTGTATGCAGAAAACTATAAGACACTGATGAAAGAAATTAAAGATGATACAAACAGATGGAGAGATATACCATGTTCTTGGATTGGAAGAATCAACATTGTGAAAATGACTATACTACCCAAAGCAATCTACAGATTCAATGCAATCCCTGTCAAATTACCAATGGCATTTTTTACAGAACTAGATACAGTGTTTTTTGTTTTGTTTTGTTTTTTTGTATGGAGATGCTGGGGACCGACAGGTATGTTTTTTAAGAGCTCCTTAAAGCAGTGACGTGGTAGATTTGTTGAAGTCATTCTTGAGGGAGGGAGACCGGTTAGGAACTTACTGCAGTAGTACTTGGTAGCAGTGAAAATGAGGGAAGAGTGACTAGTTTTAGGGCTATAAGGATGATAAGCAGGATTAGTTGTTAAATGACTATGGGAGGTGAGGGAGAGGAAGATGACCTGGACGACTCCTAGCTTCCTATCTCCAGGGTATGGAGAAGCTGTCTCGGGTGGGTGGGGCAATGTCGAGTTTGGGACGTGAGTTTTTCCTGTAGGATGTTCTAGTGGAGACGTCCAGTAGGCAGCCAGCTATATGGGTCTGCACTCAGCGGGGCTGTCCTGGATGGAAATTTATATTTGAAGCTGCATAGGGTCGAAAATGACGGCAAGGGTGTTGATGAGATGGTCAAGAGACAGTGTGCAGGGTGAGAACAGCAATACATTAAGGTCACGAAACACCAGTGAGCTTAGATCTAAGTCAAATGCAGGGTAACAGGAGCCTGCAAAGGAGATTGAGAAAGTATGTCCAGAGGTAGGGGTAGAAATGGGCAGGGGTGTGGGGCTGGTGTCATGAAAGCCAAGAATTGAGAGTCCAACACCTTAGAGAGGGGAGGACGGAAAGTTCATGAACATGAGCCCAGCTGAGAGGCCACCGAACCCGGCAAGGGGTCCCTGGTAACCATGTCTGAACCTGGGCAAGAATGCGAAGCAGGCGCTCGCTATGTGTAGCCTTGATATTCTGCCCCTCTACATTCGGGGTTTCCATTGTTCCTCCTCGTCCTTCAGAAGCCCAGCACTGTATCCTCAAAGTCTATTCTCACATGGTATATTCAACTCAAATAGTAGCTGAAAGTGTTACTCTGGGGAATACATGTCTCATCAGTGGTAAGAAAAAAGGCTGGGCTTCCCTGGTGGCGCAGTGGTTGAGAGTCCTCCTGCCGATGCAGGGGACACGGGTTCGTGCCCCGGTCCGGGAGGATCCCACATGCCGCGGAGCGGCTGGGCTCATGAGCCATGGCCGCTGAGCCTGCGCAAAAAAAAAAAGGCTTAAGATTTAATGGTGGAATTTCAAACAGATACTTTTAAATGTAGGGTTGTTTTTGTGTTTTTTCTGATTCTGACTTTCTTTTTCATTGTCCAAACTTTTTCTTTTTTTATATTAGCTATCTATTTTATACATATTAGTGTATATATGTCAATCCCAACCCCCCAATTCATCCCCCCCAACCTCTTTCCCCACTTGATGTCCCTTAAATGTAGGGTTTTTGAGTTGGAAAGAGGTTTAGGATGTCTGAATCAGTCCAACTGCCTTCAGTTCCATCAGATAAAAATTGAGAGTTAATTACAGAAATTACTTGCCAGGCACTGTGCTAAGTGCCACTTGTACACCAGCAAGTGAACCTCAAGTCCCTGTGGTTGGGTAGCTTTAGGGTGAGTGGAGAAGACAGGCACTTATACACTAACTTCAGTACACCGACAGGTAAAAGGGAGCATGGAGAGGTTATAGAAAGTCTTCTGGAGAAGGTGGTAACTCAGGGAAGGAGTGGGGGCAGGTGAAGAAGGTTACAGGTGGAAGGAACAGCCTCAGATATGCAGGGAACCGCAGGCACTTTCGCTCGCTAGAAGCTAAGGAATCTAAGGAACGCAACAGACCGAGGAGGGCCCTGAACGTTGTGCTCAGGAGCTTGGACTTCCCTGCAGGTCGCTGACCTTCGGGTGTGAGGGATGAAGGAGATGGAACAGGTGAGGTTGATCTCAGCTTCCTGGCTTGGGGAACTCAGGGGATGATGCCACCATTCACTAAAATGGGGACTAGCTGAGAGCAGTTTCTTGTGGGGAGGGAGAAAGTGAGGTGCTTGTGGGACATCAAAGTGGGATATACCCCGAAGAGATGAATGAGTTAGTTGTGAGCTCAGGGGGAGAGTCTGGGCTAGAGAGGAAAAACAGATGCAGAGATTCAGTGATCTGTTCAATATCAAAGCTGGTTGGTGGCAAGACCTGGCCTGGGGAAGGGAGGAAGGTAAGGATTGAGAGCTCAGGCTCTGGAAGCTGCCTGCGTGGTGTAAGTCCCTCTTCTTCCACTTACTTGATATGTGACCTGGAGTAGGTTAAGCAATCAGAGCCCCATAGTCCTCCCTTGTAAAATGGGGTGTATTGTTTCCTATTGCTACTGAATAAATTGCTATGGTCTTCAAACAGCACAGATATATTATCTTACAGTTCTGGCATCTGTAGTCTGGAAACAGAGCTAAAATCAAGGCAGGGCTGTGTTCCTTCCGGGGAGTCTAGGGGAGAATCTGTCCTTTGCCTTTTCCAGCCTTTATAAGCTGCCTGCATTCCTTGGCTTGTGACGCCCCCCTTCAGCAGCAGCATCGTGTCACCTCTGCTTCTAGCATCACATCTTCTCTGACACACCTCCCTCTCTCCTTTCCTTGTAAGGAAGAGTAGATTGGAGGGGAGAATTGGGAGTTTGTTTTTGGTCATGTGAAGTTTGCTATGCCTGTCAAATATCTAAGTGGAGATCTGTTAAGTAGGCAGTTTGAGTTCAGAAGAGAGGCCTGGGTGGAGATATGAGATGCAGTGAGGGAAGTTACTTCAGAGGTCTTTACCCACAGGGGGTTTCAGTGTTGAGAGATGAAGATGATGAGAAGAAACTAGCAGAGGAGACTGAGAAGGAGCCATCAGTGAGAAAGGAGGAGAAAGAGTCCTGTGTTGGAAGCTGAGTGCAGAAAAGTTTAAGGAGCGAGCGATCATGTCAAATACTGAGAGATACTATTATTATTACAATTCACCACACTGTATTCTCGTACTCTGGGGGAAATCTATTTCCAGAAAACCTCTGAAATTAGTTTGAGGAACCATTTCTAACATCACCTTTGTTGTCAAATGAAGTTCTACTGCAGGGCCCAGGGCACTGGGCTGTTAGACACGGCGCCCGAAGGAAGGCCTGGTGAGGTAGCAGAAGTGCACCATCGTCAACAGTTTTGTCACTGGCCCTGTCAGTGCGCTCACCAGAAGCCCAGTTGCCCTCCTGGAGTGAGCCTGGTGAGGGATGGCTGTGGATGCTGTAAAATCTGTGCCAGGCAACCAGGGGACACCTGCAACGAAGCTGACCTCTGCGACCCCCACAAAGGGCTGTACTGTGACTACTCAGCAGACGGGCCTACGTACGAGACTGGAGTGTGTGCATGTAAGTGTTTCCTTCTGCACTGGCTGGCGAATGTGGAGTCTAGACAGGATTTTTGCCTGCAATTGTTACTTTGGAATAATCAGCTTAATGTGACTAAATTAGAGGTGGGTTTAGTTTCCATGCACCAGTGAGACTAGCCTTCTCATACTGGACACCATGTGAAATGAGCAGATGTTACACACACATTCAGAAACCTGTTACTTTTATTGCATTGAAATGATCTTGCAGTTCTTCTCAGGTAATTGCTTTTAATGATAAAAATAGGAGAAATTATGTAAACGGCCTGACTCATTAAAGTGCCACAAATGACAGCTTTCGTTACCACTGTCAGAAGCAATCTGAATTCAACCTTTTCTGTGACTAAAAAATAATCTTTTTTAAAATGTAAGGATGTATATCTAGTATTCAGACATACAGCTTTAATCTCAGCCTTTCCAACTAACCGTCAAGTTACTGTACTTTTAAAATTTATTTTATTTTTGGCTACGTTGGGTCTTCGTTGCTGCACACGGGCTTTCTCTAGTTGCAGCGAGCGGGGGCTACTCTTCGTCGCGGTGCGCGGGCTTCTCACTGCGGTGGCTTCTCTTGCTGCGGAGCATGGCCTAGAGCTCGCAGGCTCTAGAGGGCAGGCTCAGTGGCTGTGACGCATGGGCTTAGTTGCTCCACAGCTTGTGGGATCTTCCCGGACCAGGGCTCGAACCCATGTCGCCTGCTTTGGCAGACGGATTCTTAACCACTGCATCACCAGGGAAGCCCAAGTTACTGTACTTTTTACTGAGGCACATTTGTAAAAAAGAAGGTAGGGGCACCCCACATCACAACAGGATCCTCAGCTTTATGGGCCTCAGCTCTGGAGACTGCTTGAGACCATGTAAACCTATGCCTTGACAATAATTCAGGATACCGATTTATTGAGGATTAAAAAAAAAATTTCTAAGGGAAGAGAAATACTCATGTCAGCTGGGTGGTTAAGTTACTCTGTAGAAAAGTCTAAGTGGGAAGGAAAACTACTAGCAGAAGTTTGGTTGTAAGTATGGAATGAGCGCACATCTCTGGAGTTGGACTGAATGTGTGGAACAGTCCAAGTTGATAGCCTGATGCCCCTGTCAGCACTTGACTATTGTATATTGGTTAAGAATGTAGGGTCTGGGTTCAAATTCTGAGTTCTGTCTGCTGAGTGACCTTGATCAAGTTGCTTAACCTCTCTGTGCCTCAGTTATATGTACTTCCTATTTTATAGAGTTGTTAGGAGGATCAAATGAAATGAAGACACAAAACCCAAAACACCTAACACAATATCTGGTATGTAGTAAATTCTCAAAAATGTTAGCTATTACTTACGGAAATTCAACAGGAAAAACGTGATCTATCAGACTCTGGCATTCAGGATACCCCTTTCTCCCAAACAGTGCCAGGCAAGGTATTTCATTAACCTAACAAACACTTAGTGAGCATCCACTACTGAGCTAGACACTGTGACCAGCAGGTGGGGACACAACAGGGAAAAAAGATACAGGTCCTGCCCTCGCGGAGTCAAAGTTTATTGTGTCCGACAGATCTTTCCACAAGTAATTTTATGTACAATGTGATGAGTATTGTAACAGAGCACAGCCATGAGGATGGGGGTGGGGACGATCTATAACTGGGGTCACAAACTATGGCTCAGGGACCAAATCCGCTCCACGGTCTGTTTCTGTAAATAATGTTTTATCAGAGAACAGCCACACCAGTTCAGTTACTTGTAGTCTGTGGCTGCTTTACAATAGCAGGGTCTAGTAGTTGCAACAGAGACCGAATGATCTATAAAGGCTTAAGATATAACTTTACAGAGAATGTGCTGATTCATCATTATAGAACAATGTTTTTTAAACTTTTTTTTGGTCTGAGGATCCCTTTAGTCTTAGAAATTAATGAGGACCCAAAGAGCTTTTGTTTATGTGAGTTACCTCTTGGTATTTAATGGATTAGAAATTTAAAAATATTTACTAATACATTTAAAAATAACAAACCCATTGCAAATTAATAAGAATAATATATTATTTGTGAAAAAATTTTACTTTAAAAACAAAGAAATTAGAGAAGAGTGGAAGTGGAATTGTTTTACATTTTTGCAAATCTCTCTAACAGAAGATAGATTCTTACATCTGCTTCTGCATTCAATATATTGCTATATGTTGTTTTAGTTTGGGATATATGAAGGGATTCCAGCCTCACACAGATACGTTGTTGGAAAAGGAAGGAATATTTTAACAGACTTTTCAGATAATTGTGAATATTCTTTTTTCATATTATATTAAAACTTGAGAAGTGGAGTTTCTTAAAAATTAGCTGCATCACTGCTAATCGTGTGGAATCAGAAACCAAATCAATGAACTTTTCAGACTCTGTGACATTAAAATACTTTCCTCTATTCAAAGGCCCACTTGGAATGGGTCTTTTCCTCAAGTATAATTTTGTAATACCATGCATTGTTTATTTGGAAAATACCAGTTTGGAGCAATGGGTTATATGGATATTTAAAAATATCACATTAGTTAGTACCAAAATTATCAGAAAAGTCTACATATTGGGTAGCTATAAAGATCTCAGTGGTGTACACAAGTTTTCCAAAATTCTAATTTTTGCTCAAAAGCTTAAATTCTGTCACTGGCAACAAGTACTGTCAGTTGTTTTCCTTGAAGTGACAGGCCCGTTTCGTTGATTTTCAAGAAAATGTCTGCCAAATACCTAAGTCTGAATAACCATGAGGTATCTGTCAATCATTTCTTCAGGGGAAATTACCACTAAAAAAGTGGTTACTTCGGCCCACAACCCAAACAATAACATAGGTGCTTTTCCTCGAGATAACTATTGTACTTTGGTACAATATCTAGAGAAAGGCTCTATGTAACTTCCTGTTTTGTCACACAGAATATTAAAAAGACATGTATATTTGATCACTCAGATTTAATAAAATTAGTAATTTTTACTGTGTCATCAAGGACATTCTTAGGTAGAACTAAGAACTTTAAAAAACAGTACATTTATGTACAAGCGTATGGCAAGGAAAAATAGTGACTAACCTGTAGAGTTTGATTCACGCTGAAGTGCCAGCAGCAGTTTTAGCCACTGCTGCTTTTGCACCATCAGCACAAATGTCAACACAGTGCAGTCAGTCACATCTTAGTATTCTGAAAAGGTTTTGACCTTCCAGTTCTGTGAAAGGTCATCAGCTACTGTGCAGTATTGTAAACAAATTATGATTTCTTCACCCTTTCACTTATCCTAACTCCCTAGGAATATATCCCAGCCTGTTGTTGGGCATCTGGGGATGTCTGTCTCACCAGCCATCAACCCAGCTCTGAGGTTTACAGTCATTATCCCAGTGCTATACTCATAGTGATTTTCTATTAACTTTACTCAAGAACAGGGACCAGGGTCTTAATTTTGAAGGTGACTACTCAGGGCTGATAATCTACGATATAATGAAAATGTCTCATTTTCACTTTTCTTTTTTGCGGTACGCAGGCCTCTCACTGCTGTGGCCTCTCCCGTTGCGGAGCACAGGCTCTGGACGCGCAGGCTCAGCGGCCATGGCTCACAGGCCCAGCCGCTCCGCGGCATGTGGGATCTTCCCGGACCGGGGCACGAACCCATGTCCCCTGCATCGGCAGGCGGACTCTCAACCACTGCGCCACCAGGGAAGCCCTCATTTTCACTTTTTACAGATGTTCTGTGAAGGAGGTTTCAGATGTGGCCTAAAAAAATGAGAACTATATTTCATAAAGGAGATAGCAATTTCCTCTATGGTTTATAACTGGAAGTCTGGACTATCAGTTATGGCTTCTTTGGTGATTTTGCTCTTTTCTCTTTTCAGACCTTGTAGCTGTGGGATGTGAG
Source organism: Delphinapterus leucas (assembly GCF_059928025.1). Lineage (NCBI taxonomy): Eukaryota > Metazoa > Chordata > Mammalia > Artiodactyla > Monodontidae > Delphinapterus > Delphinapterus leucas. The sequence continues at coordinate 49,398,997 of NC_143140.1, forward strand.
TTCAACAGGGTACATTATCATAATGGCCAAGTGTTTCAGCCCAATCCCCTGTTTAGCTGCCTCTGTGTGAGTGGGGCCATTGGATGCACACCTCTGTTCATACCAAAGCCGGCTGACAGGCACTGCTCTAGGGCTAAAGGTGGAAAGAAGACTGATCAGTCAAAATGTGGCCTGGGGTCATCACAACAGCAGCTGTCAACAAGCTACAGAACAATGCCAGGTACTGATAAGTAGAACTGTCTCTCATGTATGACTTCGCCTGGTTTTCTTTCATGTTCCTTTTATGTACCATAGGAACTAAGTAGGTACTTACTGATTGGTGATCAGTGTGAGATTTAGTTTGAGTGTGCCATCATACTCGGTCTCTACCTCAGGCAGGTATGCTCTGAGTATCTGTAAAGGGAACTTTATAATGTTTTAGATTTTTTCCTTTTTTTTTTTTTTGGCCGCACAGCTCATGGGATTTCAGTTCCCTGACCAGGGATTGAACCCACGCGACGTCAGAGAGAGCACTGAATCCTAACCACTAGATCACTAGGGAACTCCCCAAATATTCCAGTTTTTGAAAGCTCTACTAGGTCAGGAAAACTCTTCTAACTACCTCTACTTATTTCCATTTAACCTCATCTCAGGCAAACTGACCAAATATTATCCACATGTACCCTGGCCTGGAAAAACTTTTATCTGTATTGTTCTATTATGGGCAAGAAGTACGAACCATCCAGTTCCAAAAATTTCCAAAGGCAACTTTTCCATATGGTAAAAGCAGAAATGGAAGGCTATGATCAAAAATATTTGAGGGTACGTTGACTTGTAAACGTTTCTAAAAACAGATAAAACTAATATAAAATTACCCTTTCATTCACTGAAAATGAAGCTTAACAGTTACCAACTTCTCTAAATAAATGTGCACACAGGCATTTTTAAGTAGGTTACCCAGGTATGTGTGTAGCCAGAAACTTGTAATGAGAATCCTTATTACTTATCTGGAGCACCTAGCCATTTACAGTTGGCATCAGTATATTCACAAACCTTATAGTTTGGTCTGCTCTAAGCTAGCATCTTATTTAGGTGCCAGGGTTTTTTGGGGACAGGAGTTTCAAAAATGCCAGCAGATGAAGCACAGGTGAGGAAGGACTCAAAAAGGGGCAATATTTATGCCTGGTTATTATTCACATCTGTGCTTTCATCAAGAAATTAAGAATGCCTTTTTCTTGAAATTTGGAGCTTAGTAAATGAAAGGTGCCATGGAAATATGGAATACTTATGTATGCTAAAGACTCCTAAATTCACTTATGTGGATAGTTAATAAAAGCAACTATAATCAGAGAAATGAGTCTTAGGTCTGTAAAAACGAATTCTTAAAGGAACATCCTCTGGGATTCCAATTATGCCAATTCAAAAAACTTTAACAGGTTACGGCAAATCGGCATTCACCATCCCCGGTTTTCAGCTAACCGCATGATACTGCTAATGCTCTAGAAGTTTGGAAAATATAAGCCAAATTTTTTTTTTTAACAAATGTACAAGAACAGTTGATTTTCTGCGTTGGATCTTAGTGACTCAGTGTTAAGTTCTTAGAACCCATGCGTGAACCTCCCTGGTGAGACCACCGTAGAACAGCAGTTGTCCCCAAGGCCAGGCCTTTGGGTCTAGGTCAAGTTGGTCTCATTTGTGAAGTCAGAGCAGTTTCAGTGGATTCACTTGGAACCTGGTTGGAGGAGGCGTCAGATGGTCATTCTTAGTGGTCAGTACTTTGCTACAAAAAATGAGAAAATCTCCCAAGTGTTCCCTGGTAATTAAAATATAGGCCTAGATATGTTTAAAAGGAAGTATATGTTCAGTTTAATGTCTCTCCTCTGCTTCACTTTGAAACTGTACTTACGGGCCCAAACAGGAGTTTGCTTTCAAAGTTGAGCACAATGACACACGCATACTTTAAGATATATTTGTGATAGTAATTTATATTCTTAATTAATTCCAGTCTACGGTTGGAATCTAGCTTTTGCTTGGTCAGCAGGAAGCATGCAATGACATAATGCCCCTATGCTTTTCTCACTGCTCACCAAACACTGAACTTGTACTTTGAAAATTTCTTCTAGTTTTCTTGCCCTTTAATGAATGTTAAGCAATTCCTGAACTGCAGCTCTTGGCTTAACTCTAAGGGGGGTTCTTGGTAATATGATAATCTAACCTACCTTTATTTATTGCAGATGCATGCCAAGCTTTTAACCTGCTTCCTGCGCTGAGGTCTTTAAACTGTTGTCTACCTTCCAGGTATCTCCATTTTTCTGCTTCCTCTCCCTCAGTTCTGTGTGCAATGGCAAGATCCTACTGTAATAACACTGACAACAGTATCAAAGTATCACTTTTTTCAAAGATAGCACATACTTCAAAGTGACTCTTCCCTATCAAGAAGGCATTTTTTTGAGGGTGGGTGGGTGGTTCCTTTTTAAATTGACATTTTAAAGTAATGTAGCCTGAATTTTGCTGTGTTAATTGCAGACTCAAATCTCCACCTTACTCCCAAAGCACCCACTTTAGGATGCATATTAACCTGAAGGAAATGCTTTGAGACAATGAACCAATTAGTAGTTTGCTTAAAATGAACCAAGTGCCTGATTCATTCATGAGCAGAACAAGAGGGAAGCTCCCCATGGATTTACAAGAAGATGGAAGAATTATTATGCACTCTTTATATTTTCATTATTCACCCCCTTCCCCTCCCTTGTTTCTCCTAAGCTGCAGGCAGTGGAGGGGGGGGGCTCTGTCTAGCCAACCCACTCACCCATAGATCCGTCCATGCATTCCGAAGTGATATGAAATATCTATACAACAGAGGGAATACCATAGGCCTGATACCATAGGGAATGTAATAGTTAAGCTGAATGAATAAAATGGATTGCACATTTTTCATGACTTAGTATAAGTATTTAGATTAGTTCAGTGTAATGTAGAGAATTTTCTAAAAGACTAGATTTTAAAAAGTGGAGAAGAAAATAACTGGTCTCATTGATAGCTGAATTCTCAAATGTAACTTTTGTATTTTAGATTTTAACATCACGAAATTTAACAGTAAGACCACCTTGTTCTGATTAATATCTTGAATTCCCTAATCCTACTGATGTCTGTTTCAACATCTGTTGAAAATAACATCAAGCATGAGGCAAGAACCAGGGAAAAGGCAGATATCCATCAAAGCATAAGCTTGTTTAGTACTCAGAGCATGGGCTACGCAGAAAGAAGCAAATGGGTACTTTACTCAGTTTTTCAAAGATAAAGTATTTTTATTCCTCCTAAGATACTGCACTGTAATACTTGATTGACAGATAATTTGGGGAGTGGGAAAAAGAGAATAATTAGACCATAAGCTTATTTTATTCTGAATTACTTTATATAAAGTTCAGATCTATTAACTATTAGCTTAAAAATAATGATTAAAAATTATCTACCTACATGAATACATATATATTTATACACATGCACTCCCTCCTCCTTTATTTTAGCTTATAGGAATCTCCCACTTATTTGGAAAAGAAAATGTCTTGTGCAAGCAACAAAGTGGACCCCTTGCTCCAGAACATGTGGGATGGGCATATCTAATAGGGTAACCAATGAAAACAGCAACTGTGAAATGAGAAATGAGAAAAGACTGTGCTACATTCAGCCTTGTGACAGTAATATATCAAAGACAGTAAAGGTAAAGTTTAAGTAGATTTAACTTCATGATAATTCAATACTGAGACTCCTGAAAAGTATGTGTGTCTATGTATGTGTGTGTTTTGGAAGTGTTTATTAATAAAACCACTTCATTATAACTCTTAAAGTCAAACTGTCTTGGAGGAAAGCAGATATTGACTGCACTTTGTGGGAAAAATTTCACCAAGCAGAGAGGTGTAATGTTAGGGTATCTAGAATCAACAGGTTAACAGCTTACTAGTGTGGGTCTTGATCAGCCTGATTTGTTGGGGCACCCCACCATGTATATTGTTTTTTCAGAGAGGATCCTTTTCAGATTCTACCTTCTTTTTCCTATATTAATTTTATGTAGTGGAATCAGAGCAATTGATAAAAGATTTTGGTTGCTACATCATAATTATAAAAACATTAGGAACATCAGAGAAGTTCTGATCTTATGTATCACCAACTTGGAGAGGGAACCACACTATTTCCAAAATGCTTTGCTTAGCTACTACCTGCCAAAGGACTATGATACAATAATACATACTCTAAGATTGCTTGGTATAACTAGAGCTGGTCCTGCTTCTGTGACTGTCTCGAGTAATTTTTAGAAATGCTACAAAACCAATCTTATCCCTAAGTTATTCCCTATCCTATTTATTAGAAAGCTGACAATTTCAAAGGGATTAAGATGTTCATTCATCTATCCATCTACTTAAAACTGTCTGAGCCATGTTAGAGAATTTAAGTCTTGGCCCTTAATATTAAATAAAACAGAAATTTTCATTTATTGTGGAACTTAGTCAAGGGTAGATAGCAGAAAAACATTGGGGAGTGGGTCCTATAATATGATGGAGGAAGCACAGGGAGGACTTCCAAGGTCCTCTGGTGAGAGGGGATTTTAAAGGCAGAAAAGAAAGGGCTGGATGTCACTAAATGGCAACTATTAATGTCCTGAAAATAATTATATCTGTGTATTTATGTAATAGTCCACAAAGTATCGCTTTTCTGGACTACTGTAATCAAGTTTAAAGAGTGACTTCTTAACGTTATATATCTTTTCAGATCCCCAAAGGAAAAACATGCCAACCTACTTTCCAACCCGTCAAAGCTGAAAAATTTGTCTTTTCCGGATGTTCAAGCACTCAGAGTTATAAACCCACTTTCTGTGGGATATGCTTGGATAAAAGATGCTGTGTCCCTAACAAGTCTAAAATGATTACCATTCAATTTGATTGCCCAAATGAAGGGTCATTTAAATGGAAGATGCTGTGGATTACATCTTGTGTATGTCAGAGAAACTGCAGAGATCCAGGAGATATATTTTCTGAGCTCAAGATCCTATAAAACCAAGCACATGGGGAAAAAGTTAAGGTCAATCATGTCATTACATCAAAATTTAAAATGGTTTTAAAAGGGTGGCAAATCTGCCTTATTGGTTTAAAACAGTAAGAATGCCTAGCTATTCTCAGGTAACTGTATTTAAGGCATTAGAAGCTTTAAAAAAGGTTCTCCTAAAAATATATGTAAAATATGAAAACCTTAAAATTGAGCTCTTAAAGTGTATAATTATGTAATACAAAAGTATTTGGTTCCATCTACATATTCCATAATGAAACGTTATACAATTTACAAGAGAACATTTTATTCTATAAAATAATCTGAAATGATCTGTTGAAGCTATATAAAAAGCATATTAAAGTTTTAAAACTGTACTTTGACAATACAGCCTAGGCTCCAATCACATAATCATTATAGGGTGAGCAAGATTTTCTAGATTAAATCTTAACTAGGAATAAGACTAAGCTGTAAATATATTTATTATTTCCATTGCCCTATCCTGAATATCAGTTTACTAAGATTTCTTTTGGAAGGAAAAAATGGAACTTCTTTGGCCACTGTTGACAACTGTAATCTAAATTTTTATACCAAATACTGTAAAAAACTTAATTTCCAAGATAAAGACCAAGAGCAGTATCCTTACTCTGAAAAGCAAAGAAATTTAAAAAATAACATTAAAGCAAGCACCCAACAGATTTTTCTGGCTTGAAAATAAATTGTTGCTCAAAATTACTTCCTTAAATGAAAAATCACCTATGAATTTTAAATATAAGTTGTGATTAAAGATAAGTTAATGTTGAAGACTAAAACTGGAGATTTATAGTAACTGGAACACTTTCACTAGACTATTAGTCATTTACTGCAAAGTTTCAAAGAGGATATCAAGCTTAGTAATGCTCTGTTTGCTTGTATAATAGTAACAAGTGGGCCTTCTTTGGCAGTTCAGTGGTTAAGACTCCGCACTCCCAATGCAAGGGGTGCAGGTCTGATCCCTGGTTGGGGAACTAAGATCCCACATGCAATGTGGCATGGCCAAAAAAAAAAAAAAGGGACAAGCAAAACTGATAAGTAGCATGGTTTAAAAACATGGACATTTATTGTTACAAAATTAACTGGTTTGATAAAAAAACATTATATTTAAAAATAATTTAATACAAGTTAAAATAATTGTAAATTGTGATTCTTTTGAGTGCAAACAAGTGGTTACCCAAAGAAGAAATGAAACCTCAAGTTGTAATAAAATCTATTCCTGAAGTTAGTGGGTATTACATAGAAATATTTATACTGTGTTCTTCTACTCCTGTATTTACTTTTAAAGAGTTAGGAGAATTTAAACAGAATGTGAAGACATAAATTATAAATAAATATAAAAAATATATCTGTACAAGACTTATTGAAGGCATTATCTCTGTATAAATGCCTACATATGAGACTATAAATAAAATAAAATGTTGAAGAACTCTGTTCTCTCAATTTTAGAAAACACGACTTTTTGGAAGACAGATGTTTAAAGTCAAGGCACTAGGACTTGGCTAATTTCACACAGTGGGATCATCAACAAACTGTGATTAAATGGAAACTACTCTAAAGACAAAAACTTCCCAATATGAAAAACACAAATCAGCCTTTCTGAATCACAAAAATTCTAAAACAGAAAGGTAAGGGGACAAAAAATGTGAAATTAAGAAAAAGAAATTGTATCTTTGGGGTTTCTTTTTCACACAGCTACGCTTAGTCTAGGTAACTCCTCTGCAGGCATGCTTTTTGTGGCATCCAGTTGGTTATATTCCTGTATGAGTGCTGATAAAGATGACAGGGCTTCTGTGAAACAGCTTTCCTCCATCCCTTCAATTTGTAGATAGTGATGAAGATGAGCCTATAAATAAAAAAACTGAATGATCTTGACCATTTTCAGGAAATTTAATACAGACAACTATCCTATAATGTAAATATTCATATTAAAATGATAGTTCACACTCAGCTTTACAAGAGAAATGAGAACCTAAATCCTATAAACCCATGAGATTTCTCATTTGGAGTCTGAGTAAGCCTCTCCTCTTCAGTTATAATCAATACACAGATATAAGATATAGCAGGCAGGATCACACCTGATTTGTGTTACTTTAATTCTTGAGCACACATCTTAAATAGCCAAAATAAACACACATAGTTAAAAAGGTGTACTGACGATTACCCTTTTTCTGTAGAGCCTTGTGAATCTCTCTCTCAGTTCTATGAAGGTAGGCTTCACGCATGTGTTGTTTGCTAAAGCTAATAATGAATGGGAATGGCCCACAGGAGGTACTGAACACAGGCTGGTCTTCCAGCCTTCTTGATTCCAGGAGACAAACCGTAGAGAAGGTTTTAATCTGAGATGCAAAAACTCAAAGGTAAGAATTAAGGTACTAAAATATCTGCCATATTATGGCAGCCCACATTAGTTAAACTGGGACATTACTAATGGTACCATTCTAAGTGCTTAGTATATAATGTAAGTTACCTATTTTTTAATACTAGCAGTATTATGGTACAGTCTAACAGTGAACTAAGGGACATTAAATTGGCCGTAATGGTGATTCAAGAAGCTAGAAACACATTCCTTAACGTTAGAAATCTGGGGATGAAAAGAAATGAAGGTATTATAATTTTCCTTACTTTGTAATTCAATAGAGCAGTTTTCCTAAAAAATAAGACTGTCAAATAGTAAAACAAACTTAGAAGCAGTGTAGTGGTAGTAGCGGTGGTAATAAAAACAATAACAATAGCTAAATTTCCTGAACATTTTCAGAAAATAACATCTCATCATTTAATGTGCATAACATAATTAACATAAATAACAACTCTGTACTATTATTATTCTTATTCTACATTTGAGGAAAATAGGCTCAGAGAGGCTAAGTAGCTTGCTCAAAGTCACAGTTCAATTAAGTTCACAGTGCTACTTAACTACATGCTACACTGTTACAAACAGTACACATAACATTATCTTGAAAAATATAAAATTGAACCTTTCAATATTTCTGCGAAGATCAGAAATCTGTACATTCCCTCTAACCATGAGGGCACAGGCGAGGTAGAGACTATGTTTGGGGTCAGCTCGAATTAGCTGGTGATCTTTACTGAAGGCATCTGAAAACATCTGATCCAACCTAAAACAATGAGACAGTCACTGTTTATACAAAATACTGTACTACATCTTTCTTCTATGTGTAACTATAAAATGAAAAGACAGTCATCTACAGGTAAATAAACTTCACACACAAATATATTCTGAACTCAGCTATCATTTCCTCAAAGCAATCTGGATAAATATGAGAGAAAATCACGCAATATTTTTTTTTAGGGGAATAAAAAGCTTCTGCAATATATTTTATATATACCTGATTTCAGGTAGCTACAAAATATTGACATCATTAGTGAGCTCTATGTAGTACTAATTTCTGAAAATTGTGTCATTTTTACTTAGTTCAGTATGCTTATCTACTTCGTAGTATCAGAACTATCAAAACTAATTAAAAACCTACTACATTAAGATTACTTTGTCTATAAAATATATCATAAATTACTTAGGAATAATGAGGAAGCTATCAAAGGACAATGTTAGGCTCTCCAAAAAAGACACTACTCTATACTACTATTCCTGAAAAGGGAGGCTTTTAAGTGAATGAAGTCTTTTAACTTCATTCTTTTATCATTCCTCTAAAGAGAGGAAGATAAAAGTGACCGATGAAGTTTATATCTAATAATACGCAGGCTCCTAGGCCTTTAATATGACCCCAGTCTGGGGTCATATTAGATGCATTACACTATGCTGCCTATTCATTCAGTAGATATTTACTAAATGCCTATTATGTGCCAGACACTATTCTAGGTGCAAGAGACCCAGCAGTGAACAACAACAAAAATTTCCGACTCTAATGGAGTTTACATTCTATCCTGATTCTTCTACAGTAAGAAGGATAGAGGACTCTCTTAGTGGATTGTGAGCTTTGGGGGATTCATGAATCCTCTACTGTGCTCAAAATTTTGGTGTGTATGTGTTTTTGGGCATTTTTATGAAGTCAAGGAAACCCAGAAAAGGTTAAGAACCACTATACAACAAGTAGGCACACTCATTCTTTTGTCAAAAAAAAATAAAAACTAGCAAGGAGCTATTTATAGTTATTGGGATATTTATCTTTACATTACAAACAAGGAATTTAATATACACACTCTAATACGTGCTTTGTCATTTTCATTGATAAAAATGGACTAGATGACATTTATTAATATGAAGCACATCCAAAAACCATTCTCAGTTGTTTGTAAACTACTAATAAGAAATTAGTCTTAAAACTATGCCTTTTAATAGTACAATTTAAAAACAATTTACTATTTGCTCAAGGATAAACGTGTCCATATGTGGATATGGCAGCCTTTGAAATACCTATAGTACAGTAGAAGCAAAAAGAAAATAAAAAAGGAAAACCCTCACAAAGCTAGAAAGAACACTGTGATAAGTTCCTTAAGAGTCTAACATTCTTAAGGTTCCTTACAGAACAAACCTGCAACAAGCTATAAATATATAAATAAACATTTTAAATGTTGACACTATTATTTTTATCAAAATATACCAAGCACGGGACTTCCCTGGCGGCACCGTGCTTAAGGCTCCGCGCATCCAATGCAGGGGGCCTGGTTTCAATCCCTGCTCGGGGAACTAAATGCCATATGCATGCTGCAACTAAGAGTTCGCATGCCACAACTAAGGAGCTGGTAAGCTGCAACTAAGGAGCCCACCTGCCACAACTAAGACCCAGCACAACCAAAAAGAAAAAAAAATGTATACACACACACACACCAAGCAGAATTATGCTGAATTTAATTAGCAATTACATGTCTTTATTTTTTTAAGGAGTAACTTTAAATGTCTGGATAATCACTACTGTACAGTAAATAGTTTAGCACCAATTTACATTCTATGTGTTCACATTAAAGGTGTACCTTCTACTAAATATACTCATTTTTAATATGCTGGGCTGATAATAAAAGCAATCATTTAATGATTGATTTCCATGTTCAATAAACTATGCAAGTCACTTAACTTGTTAAGCTCATCAGCATCCCACAAAGAAAGAGACCGCACCTATTAGTTGGCATAGTCAGTTACTTGTTACTTGCTCAAATAGGAGTTAATCAGTATTACTGTGACATTCCCACAGTATAGAATTATGTTGCCAAAATTTAAACTATTAAAAAGATCTGTAATCTAGTTTTTACTTTATCATTTACATAATTTCCTCTAGCAGAGTTTGACAAGACCTTTTCCCTCAGTCAACTGTGAATGTCAGTGTGACCTTTTCAAGCTCATCATCACTGTATATGATAAGAGTATGTTTCAACTACATTTTTGTTAAGTAAATTGATGTAAGTTTTATGCTTAAAAATGACACAGTTATAAAACAAGGTGTTCTGGAAGTGATACATAATAGCTATAATAGAGTAATATCTGTAAACCCTCTATGGTGCTAGACTGGGGTAAGAGCTTTAAAAGATACTCTTATTTAATATACCAACAAGCTTATGAGGTAGGTACTCTGACTCTCATTTTTAAAGATGAGAAAAACTAAAAGTTCGTCACCTGCCCAAGGTTCTGTAGCTAGTAAATGATAGAATTAGCATTCATATTTAAGTACATCAGACTTCAAAGCCTTTAAATCTTTTTCAATAAAAATTATATCTTTATTAATTTTCATAAGCTTAAAAATTTAGTTATTAGATTTAATTTCAAATAGTTTAATACTGACATTTTTAAACAATGACTTCTAAACAAGGAAGCATTCACTTAATGGAAAAATGGCTGTCATCACCTATATTTTATATAATTCTCACAAAGAAAATGGTATGAAGAAATAACTAGTTATTATAAACTTTTCTCTTAAAAATGTGTTTGTTTTTAAAGTAATTTGAGCCCTCAAGTAATTGGAATAAAGTTACTACATCTTACCTTCGAGAAGGAATGTTAACATCTGCCAGTGTATACAGAGGTGTTAGGCTTGACACAAGATAATGCAGTTGAGGAAAAGGAACTAAATTCATGCTGATTTCATTAAGGTCCATATTAAGGGATCCTTCAAACCTTGCAGAGCTAAAAAAATTAACATTAAAGCATGAAAAATATTTAACTTAATGTAGCTTGATTTAGTCAGCAGGCACTTTCCTACATCCTTTCGTACGCTGTACTCCATTAGAGAATATATGCTCTTTTTTTCTGTATTAGTGAAATTTAGTATCATGAACATCGTGTATAAAGATAATCAAAATATAACATAACATCTACAGCAATTCTTATTTCAGGATTATCTGAAGTGTAACCACTCTACAGTTGCTAATTACCTACATAAAAATCTTACTTAAAACAGACTTTAGATTGAATTAAATACATACAGTTCAACAGTTATTTATTCTATAAACCTTACTAAATTCCCCTGGGATTTGCTTACATGCTCTACAATTTGGAATATAATAATGCCAAAGCAATTTTTTAGATCAAAGTCGAAGAAATATTTTGGACCAGCTAATAAAGAGGTATAGATTAGCTGGTTTAAAAGGTTAAGACATTTCGCAGCAAAAAAAAAACCAAAAACAACCAAGTTTGTTTTTGTCTAACCAAGTGTTTCTCAAGTGTATCTCCTTCAAAACCCTTTACCATTTAACATCTGTTAATATTCCATGGAACGTACCTGGGGAAAATAAAATGCTCCTCTGGAGTCAGAGAAAATAAAATTCTGGCCTATCACTCCAAGATCTGAAAACACTAGACAAACTAAAATCTTTATTTTAAATAAAGTTTTTAAAAAAGCTTCTACAACTCAGAATAACTAAAAAATGCTACTGCAAAACATTATCAAAAGCAAGGGAAATTTTTAAACTGCCCTTAAGTACACTGTCAAACGGATTACCTTGTTAGGTTGAGCAGCAAATTTGCCACAATGTTGTTCATTGCATCAAATGGTTTCTCCTGCCGCTTTTTAAAAGCTCCAGCACTTGAAGTAACCAGACTCTTTGGCTTTATAGCTGTACCCAGCTTTCCAGAATTCACCATGAGGTCAATTTTGCTAATGATGTCAAATAAAGACTTTTAAGGGAAAAATATTGGGAGAGAAGCGATTAAGAAGAGAGGATATAAATGACATTCTACCAGGAAGAAAAAGACAAAAAAAAGCAATTTAAACTTATTTTTTCTCTTAGATGGGAAGGCTGAAAAGTGAAGAGACTGTTTCACGTACACACATAAGCATAACACAGGATTGAATGTATACATAATATGTCCATAAATTACAATGCCATTTCTTACTTGGTTGTCAATGGGCAACACACAGTCTGCATGCTCGTTAAGTTCCTTCATTGCCAACATGCTATTATAAGGCGAGGTTATGACATCATCTTCACCAGAAGGATAAATTGAAGTCACGAATCTGTATACTTCTGGGAATTCATCCTCAAGCACCTTTAAAAGAAATGTGCCAAGTCCAGATCCTGTTCCTGAAGATTAAGATTTCAAAAAGAAAACAGCATAAATGGTTCAGAATATAACGGAATTCTGTTTTTGTGTTAAAAACCTATGTATTAAAGACATACAATTTTCAACTTATTCCTGTGATTATATATTAACTAATTAATTTCAGATAAAGAAATGAAGACAATATAGGTAGTGAGACTTAAAGTCATGAATTCAACCTCTGGGTCTGACTGTGATGATGAGAGGCCTTTCTATATTTTACACTTTTTTACATTCAAGTTATATCTCTATGATGTCAAAAGAACTGACTGAAGAGTAAAAAATGCAACTAAGACAGTATTTAGTCTACACCTGATGTTAAGCAACTTAAGAAAAAACAAACCATCTTGACATCTTTAGTGCAGCACCTATATAATCTTAATGATGAACACTACCATGACGTTAAGCAACTTAAATGCTGAGTTAAAATTTAAAGTTAAGCATGACCAACTTGAATTTACAAAAGTTTCAAAGAGGAAACCTTTTTACTATCTATCTAAAAGCAGAAACTCTAAGAATTTCATTAAGGTAATTTTCTGACACACAGTTACATATATATAAATTCAGATATTTTTAAGAACTAAGAGAGAAAACTGGAATTCTTTACCCTGGTGCTTTTCAAACTATGGCTTGTGAACCATCAGTGGCCTATGAAACTAATTTATAAGGTTAGGACCAGTATTTTCTTTTCTTAAATGAAATGCAGAAATATTAGTATGTCACATATAGTGTGGGTAAATAATCTTTTGTTTTAGTTTGTGTATGTTTGTGTGTGTGTTGGTTTGTAATGTAAAACGTATTTCTTGCTGTCCAGATGAGAAAAAGTTTATAAGCCAATAATGCTCTAACCCCATTTGGATAAATATTAAAAGGCTATGATGATGGGTTCGTGCCCCGGTCCGGGAAGATCCCACATGCAGCGGAGCGGCTAGGCCCATGAGCCATGGCCGCTGAGCCTGCACTCCGCAACGGGAGAGGCCGCAATGGTGAGAGGCCCGCGTAACGCAAAAAAAAAAAAACCGAGGGAGATTTTTTGGGTTAATCTTTAATGAGGACTTTCTAAGCATTATAAAAAACCAGAGCCATTATAGAAGATAGTTTTGATTCCATTAAAAATAAACAAAATATATATGTATATATAAAAACAAACAAAATAAAAAGGCAAACTAAGAAAAAATCTTCAAACATGATGGAGGACTAAATTTCTTTAATAAAGAGGGTCACAAATCAACAACAAAAAAATATGAATAATGCAATGGAAAAATAAGCAAAGGATATAAATTGTAACTCAAATCAAATGGCAAATAGATGTAAAGATGCTCAACCTTTTCTCTAATTAAAAAATGCAAATTAAAGCAATATAATTTTGAACATATTGTATTAGACAGATTTTGTCTCATAATACTCAGCGTTGGTGACAGTGTGGGGAAATAAAGTCTTTTTTTTTTTTTTGAGGTACACGGGCCCCTCACCGCTGTGGCCTCTCCCATTGCGGAGCACAGGCTCCGGACGCGCAGGCCCAGCCGCTCCGCGGCACGTGGGATCCTCCGGGACCGGGGCACGAACCCACGTCCCCTAGCATTGGCAGGCGGACTCCCAACCACTGTGCCACCAGGGAGGCCCGGAAATAAACTCTTATAAATTGCTGCTAATCATACGGATTGATGCAATAATGTAGGAAGGTTATTTAGTAATATCAACCCAAACTTAAAATGTACATATTCTTTGGTTCCACTTTCCTTTCTAGGAATACTGCCTACAGCTATTGTGGCACAAATGAACAAAGATATAGGTACCAGATGTTCGCTGGGGATTTTATGTAGTAGCTAAAAACCATAAATAACTTGACATCCATCAATGAGGAACTGACTTCAAAAATTATTACATATTCTCACAATTGGACAGAGCTGATGAAAGATGTTCAGGAAAGATTTAAAGTGAAAACATTACAGGATAGTATGTATTTCATGATCTTGTTTATGTAAAAACACACACAATGGGCACAGGAAATATCTGGAAGGACAGACACTGGCAAACTTGATTATCTGTGAGGAGAGAGATTAGGGATTAGATGTGGGAAAAGACTTCATTTTTAGCCTTATTATTTAAAGTATTTTTGCCATCAGTGAATTATGAATAAAGTACAGTCTACTGAGATTCTTAGTAATAGAGGGATATATAAAAAGCACCATAATGAACTATAAATCAAATTGGTTTTTTTTGAAAACTTACTCAAAATCTGCAGGTTAATTATACCAGTATAAAGAAAATTAGTTTCTTTTTTTTTTTTAGCGGTACATGGCCTCTCACTTGTTGTGGCCTCTCCCGTTGCGGAGCACAGGCTCCGGATGCGCAGGCTCAGCGGCCATGGCTCACGGGCCTAGCAGCTCCATGGCACGTGGGATCTTCCCGGACCGGGGCACAAACCCGCATCCCCTGCACTAGCAGGCGGACTCTCAACCACTGCGCCACCAGGGAAGCCCTGAAAATTAGTTTCTTAATTTAATGATTATGATGGTCTTCTAAAGGCATGGTTTCATAGCAATTTTAACTTTAATTTTCAAATGCTATCATACTGAATAACAGATATGTATAAGAAAGTCAACTGTACATAACCTGCTGACTATAAAAATCTTAATCTCAGCTTGGAGGAAAAAAGCATGGCAAAGTTTTCTTTTAAAATAGGCTAATTCTCTTTTGAAATTATCAAATTATGATATGTTTCTACTTCATGGAACAGGGGAGCAAAATACTTCACTTGCAAGGTACAGGCTTCCCTGGGAAAGAAAGCAATGCAGATCATTTATTCTAGGTCAAGGTGATTAATTACCATGTAAGGAATGATTTAAGGGAGTTGACTAAGAGGATTTCTTTTACTTATTTCTCTTATTGGACACAAGAAAGGATTGAAGGTGGTTAAGGAAAGGGTACTGATATTCTTTTGCAAACGTATCTATGAATATGCCACAAATACTTAGTTCTAGTCAGCATATGAAACTGCACAAGCAAGCTCTTAGGAGAAAGGCAGCATTCCCAAAAAGCTTATATTGAAATCTACCTTCTACTAAAGATAAAAGAAAAAATTTTTTCAGATTCATTTCTACTGACTCTTTAAAAGGGTTTAAATTTTTTAAAAATGGTCAGAGTGACACAATTTGACAAAAATTTAAGATAAAAAGCTGTTATGTACATACATTCATAAACATACTCTTAATTCTTGATAGTTCTGTATTTATTAAGCAAAGGTCTGAAAACAAGACATGTTGGCAAAATGAATTCTCACTTGCATTTTCACATTGTTATAGACAAATGAATAAATAATTTTACCTCCTCCCATGGAATGTATTATAAAAAAACACTGCAAACAATCACAGTGCTCTGCTGACTTTCTGAGTTTCTCTAAAATCTGTTCCTGATAAAGACTGCCAAACACTTTGTGACCCACAGCCCTGGAAAAAAGAATATAGATTAAAAAAAAATCCTTGCATTTATTATTTCAAGATTTTATTATTTCTGAACTAAATGAAAAGACTATAGATAAGCTTCAAAAAGTATTTTTACTGTAGTAAGTAAATTCTATTCCTGTTTAACATCAATAAATCATATTATGATATCTCAAGGATATAGGAAGATAATTTAACAAATATATATACCTATAATCCTCAAATATCCTGATAAAATAGTTCATTATCAATGGATATTAAACTATGTTTTTTGTTTTTTTTTTGCGGTACGGGGGCCTCTCACGGCTGTGGCCTCTCCCGTTGCGGAGCACAGGCTCCAGACGTGCAGGCTCAGTGGCCATGGCTCATGGGCCCAGCCGCTCCGCGGCACGTGGGATCTTCCCGGACCGGGGCACGAACCTGTGTCCCCTGCATCGGCAGGCGGACTCTCCACCACTGTGCCACCAGGGAAGCCCTAAACTATGGTTTTTAAAATTTATCTGCTCTTAAGGTATAATTACAACAAAACAAGTTTTTAGTTAGTTTTTTCTCATCTTCATTGAAAGTAAAATGATTGCACTGTCTTTCACGTATTAAAAAGCAGAACGTGGTCAACTAGAAAGACATAAAAATAAAAAATTTTAAACTGACCTACTTTGGTTTAAAACATGAAAAAAATATTGGTCATATCATGTTATTACTAGATGAAATGCCACACAGTAGAAAACTGATATTCATGAGGCTCTGCAAGCCTTTTTGGTTGCCCAAATTTGCAAGTATTATTATGATGAATTGAAATGTAAGAACGATTTCCACACAACATGTAGTCAGGTGTAACTCAAAAGTTGCAGAATAAGTTATATGACAATTAGAGAAAGCTGGTTGGATGGTTAGGTGGACTCACTTATTTTAGTGACTGGTTCTCCCCAAATAAGTCTCCCAGAACACAAGACTCAAATTCATGCTTTAGTAAAATTACACAATATTACACATTATAAACCTAAGGGACTAACTGCAAATAATTTAAATAACAAATATTAGATTGGCAAACAAGAACCTACTTACTTTTTAAAAAACAGCAAAACCAGTGTCAATGTAAACTTTAAAATGATCACTGTTGGAACTTTTTTCCCATTAAGGAGAAGAGACCATTATATATTTAAGGGCCAAATATAGCCTCAGACTGACCTTGAATGCTGGGACACTGGTCTGGCTTGCATCTCTATCAATTCTATTAAATCTGACTGATGGGAAAACTTTGACAGAGTCAAATACTATAGGTAAGAGAACAGTTTATAAAAATACTTAGAACTTTTAATTTGATACAGCCACTATGGAGAACAGTATGGAGGTTCCTTAAAAAACTAAAATAGAACTACCATATGACCCAGCAATCCCACTACTGGGCATATACCCTGAGAAAACCATAATTCAAAAAGCCTCACGTACCACAATGTTCACTGCAGCACTATTTACAATAGCTAGGACATGGAAGCAACCTAAGTGTCCATCAACAGATGAATGGATAAAGAAGATGTGGCACATATATACAATGGAATATTACTCAGCTATAAAAAGAAACGAAATTGAGTTATTTGTAGTGAGGTGGATGGACCGAGAGTCTGTCATACAGAGTGAAGTAAGTCAGAAAGAGAAAAACAAATACCGTATGCTAACACATATATATGGAATCTAAAAAACAAAAAAAAAGGTTCTGAGGAACCTAGCGGCAGGACGGGAATAAAGACGCAGACATAGAGAATGGACTTGAGGACACGGGGAGGGGGAAGGGTAAGCTGGGACAAAGTGAGAGAGTGGCATGGACATACATACACTACCAAATGTAAAACAGCCAGCTAGTGGGAAGCAGCTGCATAGCACAGGGAGATCAGCTCGGTGCTTTGTGACCACCTAGAGGGGTGGGATAGGGAGGATGGGAGGGAGACACAAAAGGGAGGAGATATGGGGAGATATGTATACGTATAGCTGATTCACTTTGTTATACGGCAGAAACACAACAATGTAAAGCAATTATATTCCAATAAAGATGTTAAAAAGAAAAAGGTAAGGGTTTTCATATACAAATTAGTATGCTAGCCACATTGTTCCGTGCCTAATACTTCTGATTTTTAAAATGTTAGAAAATTTCCATACAGATTTGTTATATTTTATAAGAGTTGCATGATTTTCCATTGTATGGATATACTATAATTGATTTAAACAAGCCCCTGTTGAGTATTATCTGATGTTAAAAACAATGTTTCAGTGAACAATCTTTCATTTGTATCTTTATGGACAAGTGAAGAATTCTATAGAATATATAAATGTGGAACTACATATCAAAAAAAAATACAACTTTTGTCACTATTTAGCAGTTATGCAAGAATCAAATTACAACGAGAAATTTAGTAAATCAATTTTTCATGATTCATCTTTTTCAAAAAAAAGAGAAACAACTAGGATACAGATGGCTTCCAAGCATTGTGAACACCATCATCTATCAAGGAAAAGATGATGGGCTGAAAGGCCTAGAGTTAGGTATGGCAAGTTGTATCTTGCTTTCATGTCAGCAGGACCTATCAGAATAAAGGAAAGATTCCTCATTTTTTTCAGATGACATTTAATTTTTACATCCAGCATATTCTCACCAATTATTCCCTGAGCCAGAAATATCAGTGATGAGCTGCTTACTATCAAATACATCTCTCAATGGTCCCTGAAGAATTTCATTTACTACCCCTTCCTCCATGTCAATCAAGACAGCCTGAGAAAGACAAATAAAATGTAATTAGCATATTTTTCTTTAGTCACTCTGTAAATAAAAAGAATTTTTGAGCTTGAAGTTGCATTGTTCTTTTTATAGTTTAAGTTTGATCAAATCTTTGACTCTCTTTGTGCAGTCTGTTATAAAACTTAAAAAATAATTTCACTCTGCTCCAAATGTGGAATCCAATGAAAAGATGGATTCTAAATTCTTACCCTAAGAATAAGAGGGAAAAAAAAGGAACTGAATAATTCTCTCTGATTTTCTAACAATTCTTTTATTTATGTGCTTATGTGACTATAAATTTCTTGAGAACAAGGTCTCAGAAGTTTAGAAGGTAACCTTAACCAGAAACAATTCTCAATAAATGTAGGGTTCATTAATGTATTTGGTCACTGGGAATAACCATGCTGCTCTTTATGAATCACAGCCGAAAACTGTCCAAATCAAATCAGTAAACTACTATTACATGCAAAGCCAAGGCACTGGATAGATGTCAAAGATGACAAGTGTCCCTTCCCCTAAGTAACTCACAATCTAAATTCACAAACTCACTAAATATCACAAACTTTATTGACATGGGAGATAACCTCTATTACTAAGAAGAAAATGAGAAAATAAAACATAAAATTAGCTATGGAAAGAAAAATAGAAAAGACTGGATGGAAATACAGCAAAATGTAAGCAGAGATAGTTTGGCAGTAGAATTATATACCCTCTGTCCCCACTGTTTTGTACTTTACTTTCTATATTTTCTACACTGAGGAAGAAGAATGAAAGAGTAAAATAGAGTTAAATAAATAAAAAAGCAAAGCTGAAAAAAGTAATATGAAATGATGTTAGGGTACCCTTTAACCTAAGCCTGATTCAGTGTCACAGAGAAAGTGCTTGATTTATGGGCTTTTTCAGGGCTGGTGAGCATGTAACATTAAGCACTTACTACATGCCACTATACATGTATCACCCCATTTAATCCTCACAACCCTATGCATAGGTACCGTAATTACTCCCAGTTTACACATGAGGAAACTGAGGCCTAGAAAAGTTAAATAACTTGGCTGCGATCACCCAGCTAGGAAGTGGTAGAGCTGATTCAAACCTGGCTAGCCTGGCTGCAGAATCTTCACTCTTAACCACCAAACTCTATGCTCTATTATTTTATCAAAGGGAGACAGTCAAGTTTGACACTTACTGAGTACTGACTACAGTGGAGTCACAATTTATGCCCATTTAAATTCTGTGAATTCAATTATTTGTGTAATTAAGTATGCTACTGTAAGCTGGCAATTAAAATATTATTACACAGTACTTTAGAAATATATTTCTAATTGTATGATAGCATACCACTTTTTTTCCTTAAACATCTTTATTGGAGTATAATTGCTTTACAATGGTGTGTTAGTTTCTGCCATATAACAAAGTGAATCAGCTATACATATACATATATCCCCATATCCCCTCCCTCTTGCGTCTCCCTCCCATCCTCCCTATCCCACCCCTCTAGTTGGTCACAAAGCACCGAGCTGATCTCCCTGTGCTATGCAGCTGCTTCCCACTAGCTGGCTGTTTTACATTTGGTAGTGTATGTATGTCCATGCCACTCTCTCACTTTGTCCCAGCTTACCCTTCCCCCTCCCCGTGTCCTCAAGTCCATTCTCTATGTCTGCATCTTTATTCCCGTCCTGCCCCTAGGATCTTCATGACCTTTTTTTTTTTTTTTTTAGATTCCATATATATGTGTTAGCATACGGTATTTGTTTTTCTCTTTCTGACTTACTTCACTCTGTATGACACACTCTCGGTCCATCCACCTCACTACAAATAACTCAATTTCGTTTCTTTTTATGGCTGAGTAATATCACATGTTCTATCATCATATTACAGTGGTATATTAGAAAGACTGTAAAATTCTGTTTTATAAATGTGCTCCTTTAAATACAGCATCAATATACATACACAGGACTATACAGGGTCATTTCTTGGCAATTTTAGGGATTTTCAAGGATATTTTTGATAATATGCAATTTTTATCTTAAATGCTGACTTTAACACCTGATCAACCATGTAAGAGGGATTTCACTGTTGTGTAAGATTACAAAAAAGAACAAAATTAGCTTCTACTGTCCTTGTTCCAAAATAGATTTACTGAGATGATTTGTGGAAGATTAAACATATTTAAGTCATGCTTTCAATTACTTTGCAATCAGGCAAAGGAAGGGGAATACAGAATACAAACTGACATTCAAGCACCTCCTGAAGTCAGTTTTGAGAGAATCATCACTGTCATAGTCACTTAGCATTAAACCCTGACAGTCTGTAACTCTTTCAATCTTTCCTTAGTCACATAAGACCTCTGATTTGTTTTTCCATAGGAAATTAATTACAATTACAAGGAATTATTCTGGATTCCTCACTTAGCCATCCAAGATCTGGAGTCACAACTTCCAAGATTCGATGTTTATTATTTTCTTCCAGAGCTACCTGGTGATAGCTTTTAGGCCCTTGAGCTTCCCCTTAATTGTAACACAGGATTTACAAAATTCTGAGTGTTTGCCTATTAACACAGTGGAGGAACCCAGCCACCAAATTATCTTTTGAAGCCTAGACTCTTCAGTGATCAGAGCCACATGAGACCAAGACTATTAAGAAGAAATGAAAGAACACCTTCCAGGAAAAAAGCCAAAGGCTATAGAAACATGCTGATTTATTCTCTTCCAGCAGTGTTTCCTCCATTTCCCAACTTGCTCACTGGTAGGGTGGTGGGAAAGAGCTCAAATTGGGAGTGGTCTAGGAAATGTCAATGTTTCTTTATCTCTGAGCAAGATTTGGATTGGGATGTTAGCACTCTCCAAGGCATGAACTATACCAAATGTTAATCAATTATCCTAACAGACTACAAGCACATAGTCTCTGCCCTAAATTTGTTTCCCAAGGACACTGGAGATCACAGATACAGGGCGATGGTTCCCAGGTACTACAACACTACTGCTCTTTACTTTTTCAGCCACTACTCCCGGTCTGATCCTTATCATCTCAATTACTTCCACAGCACCAAAACTGCCTTTCTTTTCTGTCACAGTCAAACATTACAGTCAAACATTACATCAACAGTTGGAAAAAGCAGTTTGTTGCAGAGACACAATCAAAGAAGAGAAGTGTTAACTGCAATGAGATTAAGACTAAATATGGGCTATTGACTAGAAGTATTTTTGTTCAGGAGGTCTTACATGGTTATGTTATGTATTCACTAGAATGCGGTTGAATCTATGCTTTGTACTGGGAATAGTAACTCTGGTGCAAATAAACCTTTCATCATTTTAATATGAAAATTAACCTTCATTAGAATGTATTTTAGGCTTAGAGTTAAGAAAAGCTTTTGTTATCATTTATCTAGACATATATTTCCCCTAAAACATTTAGAAAAAATGCCAAATATGCAGTATTTTCACTTTAAGCACAAAATCTTCCCCCTAAAGTTTCATGGAGACACAAATGTCTGCTTAATTATATTTATATTAAATGTGGCTTAGCAAATACCTTTTTTTTATTTTGAGAAGTTAAATTAAAATTTTATTCTTATGATAGTTACGGAAGTAGAGTTATTTTAAAAACACATGCAATATAAGAATCCAAGTGTATAAGACTTACTCGTGCTTTTAAAGAACAAATTTTCCCCTTGGAAATACTGCCACCATCACCAACCACTCTGAAAGATAAAAGATGAGAAAAGGTCATAAGATCTTCCATGCTAATAGTGCTATCAGGTAATAAAGTTAACTTCTATTCACACAGTAAAGCTACTTATAGGCCAAGTGAGGCAGACACAAAAGGCAACAAAGAAGCCATTCGTAATCTCCTTCTCCCTTACCCACTTCCCAATAGGCTGAAAAAGTGAGGCACTTATTTCCCTGGCTTTCTTTGCAGTTTGGGCTGGTCATGTAATCCAGTTCTGGGTAATGAAATAAAAAGGAGATATTCTGGGAAGCTTTGTGATAAAAAGGACCAGATGCAGTTGGTCCTTTTTCCTACCTTGAACACGAATCTGGATGGGATTCCTGGCAGTGGAGGCTGTCATTTTATGGTTATGAAGTAAAAAAAACATGAGGACAAAAAACCAACACATGAAACAATATGACAGTATCTTGGTCTTTAGGGCACGTCTCTAAACACAGATTTCTTTGTATGTGACATAACTGGATACATCTATTGTTTAAGCCAACATTAGTGAGGCTTTCTGTTGTAGCCAGACACACATCAACTAACATACTAGTTATACACAGTTGAGTATCTAAGGCTGTTCCTAGAATTTCATGTTGAAGATAAGTCACCAAAGTAACTAAATCTATGACTACAAACAGTGGACAAGTCAATATAGTTTACAAGACAGAATATATGAAGGGAAGCTGAATTGAGCATAGATGATGCTATAGGTCGGGGGTTGATAATCTATAATCCTCAGGCCAAGTCTGACCAGCTACTTGTGAAAACAAGTTTTATTGGAACAAAGCCACACTCATTTGTTTATGTACTGTCTATACCTGCATTCACACTACAATGGCGGACTCAAGGAGATGTGATATGGACTATATGGTCTGCAAAACCTGAAATATCTACCATCTGGTCCTTTACAGGAAAGGTTTGCCAACCCCTGGTATAGGTAAATTCCTATCATGCCATTAAAAAGGTATAATAATTTCCTCAAATAAAGAAGTATATACAAAGGTGTGGTCTTATTTTTGAAAAAGAATTTTTGTACTAACTTGTGGAACAGATGCTGCATGTGTTGATACTACGTTGGAAAGAAGAGCAAGATGCCAAGGCTCTTCTCCTCAAACTTGATATTGGAGAAATAAGTATGCTCTCAGGTTAAATTATAAAACGAACCGAGTAGATGAGAATAGTTAGGTAAAGTCACCTGATTGAGAATGGCTTCCAGCTGAGTCTTAACTATGTAATATTCAATGAAAGGAGTATTACAGAGGGAATGGAAGTACAGATTTAGTTAGAATACTACCTACAAGGAAGTATTACAAAGGCAAATTTGAGTCCCTTAATAGTATGTAGGGGAGAAGATGTTCTAGTTTGCAAACAAGAGGTAATCTAGTCTATGTGACAGATATCTCCATATTAATAAAGATAAATAACACCAGTCATTAAGGTAATACACCTAACTTACCTTGGTCTGATTCCATGGTCACTAAGTAACCTTTTATTACTTAGCTCTCCTGATAGATTTCCTACAGAAGAGAATGTGTTTTTGAAAGAAAACGGGTGTCTAGTCTTTTCGAGTTATAGCTCCTACTGTCCATGACTACATTGACTTTCTGCTTTGTAATTTCCTATCTGAGTTTGGTTTATCTGCCTGTACTAGAGAGCACTGGACCCATTCTCAAGATGTCATCCAAGTTTCTGAGTTTGCAAGCCTGAGGGTCAGACTCTGAAATTCACTAAGGAAGTCGGGCCTAATTAGCCTTCCCAGGGAGATAACTGCCTCAAACACCCAACCAACTAATTCAAACTAGAACTGAAATCTTTATTAGATTAAAACTGGATATAAAGTATGTATTTTTCAGTTCAAGCCCAGCAGGTTTAGTTTTATTAAGCATTTTGAAAATGCATGAACTTCATGATTTAACGTTAAAAGCTTAGAAACACACCCTGAATGTCAAATTACTCTTTCAGGTAAAAGATATATACTTACATATACCCTTTATTAAATAAACAAAACTAATCTGACAAAAACTGCTTTGCTCCTTTTTAGCACATTCTATTTGTAGAGCAAATACTCCTGACCACAAGTAATATCACAGAAATGTAAACAATATATTTTTCTTTCAAAAGTTAGCCATTATTGACTGCACTAACAAGACACTCTCAGGGAAATTTTCAGCATTCCTTTTAGTGAAACTTTATTTCAAGGTCAAGTTAAAATTAAGCACACTAAAGTTTCTTTTTATTCCTTCATATGGCTTTAAAAGGAAACCTGTTGTCCTGCTCTGCCTAATGACAAGAGAATATTAATGACAAGATAATGACAATATGCTTTCAATAATGAGAAAAACAAACAAAAAAGCCAAACAACTTCTTTACAGTCATCAACTGCTTTTACTATCCTCTGAAGAATTTTCTCCCAAACTGCTGACATGAAAATAATTAAGCTATGTGACAGACTTTAACCCCATCTTACCTGGTATCCACATTTCTAAAGAAGCTGCTTATTGCCTCATCATAAATCGCTTTCTAAAAAAAAAAAAAATACATTTATTAGCGCTTGATTACGTTTTGCCTCTTTCCCAAACGAAGTCCTTTTAATTTAATAATCCCACAATACTTTAAAGGCCGGCATACGGCTACAATAAGAAAAAGCAAACAATCATAAAATGCTTATACTGATTCTTCCAATCTAGAGAAGAGCAAATACCGCGAGATCTATGGATTAAGTGCAGCTGAAGGTACTGAGAAAAGGTGTCCCCACAGAACTGTAGAGCAGGTGCCTCAAATGAGAGCTTTCCCTGCATTCTTGGTGATCATTTAAAAAGCTGACTGGTTAAATTAAGGAATATAATGCCACACATGATACCTATTTTACAAAGTACTTTCACATATGCTATCTCATATGCTATCTCATTGCTCCTCACAAGAACCCTGATAAAGATGCAACCCTGAGAATTAAGGAACCTTAAGACTAAGGTCTCCGGCGAGTGTTCGTTTGGACTCTTGTGTCTAACGCCAACAGAAGTTTAAAAACCAGTTTGCCCTTTACCGAGAAGATCCCATACAACTTATATCGGCCAAACAAAAGCTCCCAGAGTATTAATTCTTATTTTTTGGAAGAGCCTCGGGGACAGGCGGGCATGGGGGTCTCCCGCGCGGCGGGGACGGTACCTGGTTGACTGCGGCGTGCTCCCTCAGCGCCAGGCCCCAGAAGCAGCAGCCAATCTGGTTTCCGCACTGGCCGACTGCGCCCAGGAAGGTAAGAGAATAGACATTAGGCAGCAACAGGGCCACTCGCCTCGGCGGCGACCGGATCCCCACCCTCCCGGGGCGGCTTACCCTGGAGGACCACCGACTGGGTCATGCTGCAGCGCGTCCGTCGCGCTGCATCCAGGAGCCCGCGGCGGCCTGCGTATTTCCCGCCCACCAGCGGCTCTCTCCGAGGCGGCGGGGCGGCCGTAAGTCACGCTGCTGCCGCAAGTCGCTGCCGTAGCTCCGCTCTGCTCTAGCTTTAGGCTAAGATTTTACGTTCGAAGGCCGCGCCAAGTGCACGTGTGTCTCACCGTTACCATAGCGACTGGCTCTCCCGACAGCGTATCTTCGCTGCCCTGTAAACGTCTGAGCAACTGTAGCTCCGGGGGCTCGGGTCCCTGGCTGGTAGCTAGGCTTTGGCGTGGAATTTTAAAACGTGTGTCTTTAAAGCTGTTTATGATCTATCAGAGGTTCAGTCTTCATTTACAGTCTCAATACCTGGGACGGTGGGTCAAATTCCGTTCATTCCGATTCCTCCGGACGCTGCGTTAATCTATTTAACAAGTCCTTTGTTCTAATAGAAAACAATGTCGATGAGCACAAAGAAACCCCAGACAAATAGACGTGTCAGGGTACAACCGAAACTAGGTGGTTATACAGATTGACAAAAATGGCGCTTCAGAGGCCCAACCAGTGTATGTTGAAGCTGTATGCTCCCAACGTTAACTTGTAGGCCCTCTGCAGGATTCAAAAGAAATTAAGACATAGATACAGCTCCAGAAGGCTTACAATCTGATTGAAGATACACACGAAATACTCAAAAAATTGTGACGATTTTGTGGCGCTAAGTGTAATAGGATTCAATGGATGAGAACGTGGACAAGTAAATAGAAGTCTGATGGAAGAGATGAAATTAAAACTAGGCATTTTATTTATGTACAGTGTTTAGGTGGGACAAAGGAGGAGGAGTTTGAAAAATCAGGTATTCCTGAAAACGACCAACTCCTAAAATTTTCAAACATTGAAAAATACTGTAAACGCTTATTAATTTAGACTAGATTTCAATTAAGAACTCAAGCACTTTTTTCGTAAAATTAATATTTTCCACAAAAATTCTGAGGAACTACAAAATACTAGGAAGCCTCCTCCCACCAAAAAAAAGTTAAAATTACATGTGCAACTAATGTGTGGTAATAGGAATTGTAATATTTGTTTGGAACACCTTATTCCCCTACCAATACAAATAATAGTTGTTACTATATCTCTGATATCCGGTAAGTTTGAAGTTGCAATGGGTGGTTTATGAGGCTGAGGCTTTCTCACATTTCCATTTAGATGTTTTTCACCTTATTACTCACATATCTTATGATTAATAGGTAACTTTCAGTCAAGAATTTTTTGCATTTGCTGGATTTTACTCTTAACTGCTTATTAGTGAGCATGGAGTCAGTGTTAGAAGTGCAGTCAGGTTCCCCTAACACTTCACTTAGGTCTTAACATTAAAGTCCTAAAGTCTGGGATTTCTAAAATTTGCAAAGCTTGGTCCAGTTTGTGAGTAGATCTGTATCTGTGAGCTATGGT
The DNA here is from genome assembly GCF_059928025.1 of Delphinapterus leucas. NCBI lineage: Eukaryota > Metazoa > Chordata > Mammalia > Artiodactyla > Monodontidae > Delphinapterus > Delphinapterus leucas. The sequence goes on from NC_143140.1 coordinate 49,426,313, forward strand.
GCCGGCTCATCTGGTATTCTGGCCTCTGCAGAGCTCTACCCTTCATGCAGTGGTTAGGTCCTAGTCATGACTCCCTAGAGGTCATACATAGGAACAGAATTAAATTAAGAAAGTTCTAACAAGTCTCATTAAAAACTTCAGTCTGGGGAGAATCAGACTGAGAGGAAATTCTGCTTGAGAGTCAAGGTAGAACCTTACCTACCAGCCACTTTAGGACTTCAGTAGAAGCAGAAGAAACATTTTAGAGTTTATACTTTCCAGGAGTCCACCTTGAAGTCATATATCTGAACATATCCTAAAGTTGACTGCACTCCTAATTAGATGGACTGAAACCTCATTTAAAATATTCAACAAACTTTCAGAAGAGCAAGCAGAACGCAGGCCACCCAGAAGGCTACACACAGCTCTCGTGGAATTCTCTCTGATACACCTCCTCCGATAAAAACACAGTGCAAAAGAAAATACGATTTACCTTTCAAACTCTGTCTGTGAGTGGAAGAGCAGATTTCAGATAAGTAGGAAAGAAGTCAAGGAGAATTTACCCACAGAATAGCAGAGTATGGTAGATTGGAGTATTGCTCTGAATTCTTTACTCTCTCCCTTTGCACATGACTGTGCAGTACCTCCTGGCATAGGGGGGTAGGCAGAGTATACGTCTTTGTCCTGTTGGTCAGGCTTGGTCAGGTGGCTTGCTTTGGCCAGTGGAATGATATCAGTTATCAAAGGTTTTAGGTGTGCTTGCATGCTTTTGCCTCTTGGTCTTTGCTATTTTTCGTAAGAAAAACTACCTCAGGTGGCTGCTGTTTCCAAAATGAGGAAGACATGTGGATCAGATCTGAATCTGCATCTCAGTTGAAGTGTGGAGTACTGCTAATCCTAACCAAACCCAGGAGAGGCAAGTGGAGACCAGCTGAACACCAGGCTCTCCACAGTCTTAACAAGAAAAAGGTTTTTGGTTAAAGCTGTGAGATTTTGGGGTGCAATAGTATTGGAGCAATAGCTGTCTAACACACCAAGCAAATAGATTGGGCAAAATTTTATATGTTAAATGTGAGCAAGAGAAAAACATCAATGAAAATTATAAAGACTACTCCTGTAAAAGGAAGGAAGGATGGAAGGAAACTAGCATGTAAAAGATGAATGAAGTACATGACCTGTAAAACTTAACCTAAGGGGAAAAAAGAAAACTCATATAATTTTTGTGCTGTAGAGGAACTTATTAATAATAAGAGTATGAATTTGGTAGTACAGGAACTTAAAGACAAGATGCTAAAATAAGGTATTGAGGGCTGAGTCTTGCCTTGTTTTTTTTCACTACTATATCCTTAGTACTTAGAACTTTGCCTGGTGTACTATAGGTAATCAATAAATATTTGGTGAATAAATGAACTAAAATGGAAATAAAAGAGAAAGGAAACTAAAGACCAAAACATGTTAAAGGACTAATGAATAATTAGAAGCACAGAGAAGCAGACTAGAGAGCTGAAAATCAAATTACTGATTAGAAGAAAGGATTGAGATAATCACAGAGAATACTGAGGCAAAGGACAAAGGTATAAAATCTCTTGGAAGATAATATATGTGAAAGAGGTAAAGATGGTTCAACATAAGATTAATAAGTGCCCCTGAAATAGAGAACACAGCAAATTGAAGAAGAAATGTTCTTATTGATACAAAAAATAATAAAGGAGGAAAAATCTATAGATTAAAAGCATGTACCATGTTACATGGAATAATTTCTATAGAACAGTCAACACTAAGGGATATATCCTGGTTCAGTTACTCAGTTTTCAGAATAAAGAAAGAACTGTTTACGTACACAGGCAAGAAACAAAAGTTGGGGGGCGGCATGGAGAAAAAACAGTAAGCCTCCTTTAGATTCATCTATAATACATTTAGTATTTGACGACATTACAAAGATGCTACAAATTTCTGAGAAGGAATAAAATGTGTTCCAAGAAAAATATACTCCTATGGCTTTCAAAGTTGTCATTTAAATATACTTTGAATTTGTGGGCACTCTATCAATTTTTATTCCTGCTTGCACACTGCATTTCTGAGCCTATCTCTTTGTCATATAACTTGACAGACACAGCCAACAGCAGCTAACGTGTTACTGACATTCTTTCTTCCAACCTCTTCACCTAACATTCACCAGCAAATCATCTGCTTTCCAGGTTATCACAGAGTTTTCCAAAGACTTTTCCAATAGGTTTGCCACTGAATAACATAGACAACTATCCTCTCAGTTTCCAATAACAATTTTCTTGACACTCGCTGCTTGACCACTATGCTGGTGACTTATGTTTTTGTTATGGCAGTACCTAAGTCTGGACCTAAGTCTGTATAAGTCAGGATAAATTTTATTATGCTGTGGTAACAGCCAACCCCCAAATCTCAGTGGTGTAAAACAACAGTTGTTTATTTTTTGCACATGATACATGTCCATTAGAGGGGGGGAGTCTGGTGGCTATGCTTTATGTTATCTTCACCCTGGCACCCAAGTTGCTGAGCTACCACTCTTTGATAATTCCTGGGTTTTGTGGCAAAGAGAAAGACAACTCAGGAGGGTCTTGTACTGCAATTAATGGCTGCTGTTAATTCACTGGCCAAAGCTAGTCACATGGGCTCCAAGTAATCATAAGGGGACCAAGAATTACAATTTCTGGGAGACAGAAAGCCAGAAATATTTGATGAAAAACATTTGTAAGTGTATCACAAGCACTCTCGAACATGACACCAAAACACAGTATCTGTGATAGGCAGCCTCTCAGATGGTACCCAGTGATTTCTGCCTCCTATTTTTTTTTGAACTTCTCTACAGATGATCTGCCTTCTATTTTTGTGTAATCACCTCCCATTGAGTCTGGGCTGGACCTAGTGGTTTCTTTCTAATGAATAGCATCGAAACACAGCCCAGCAGCCATCCTGAGTTGGGGAGACAGAAGAACGAAGATAAGAATGACAGCAGACTTTCTTGTTGGAAACAATGCAAGCCAAAAAACACTGTAGAAGAATATTTAAAGTCCTTAAAAAAAAAAACAACCCACAAAATTGTTGACCTAGGATTCTATACCCAGCAAAAAGAATGTTCAAAAATGAAGATTAAGGAAAAACATTCAAAATGTGAATGAATTAATCACCAGAAGTCCAAAATTTAAATGAAAACCTTCAGATAAAAGGAAAATTGTTGGATGGAAATCTGGACCTACTCAAGGGGATAACACTGAAAATGATAAATATGGGGGTAGATATAAAGGAGTTCTCTTGAAAAATTTCCTAAAGAGATGATTGCTTAAAGAAGAACTAATAATAATGTGCTGTGGGGTTTATGGTATACGTAGATGTAAAGTACATGACAACAAAGTAATACAGGGTGTGAGAGGGGAAATAGAATATATTCTTGTAATTTTCTTGTGTTGGAAGTGGTATAATGTTACTGAAGGCAGACAGTATAAGATGTATTCTTCCTTCCTCCTTATTCCTGTCACGTGGGAATTTCAAGCCCCTTTTGAGGAAACGGGAGAGAAGAGGTAGTCCAGGCATTAGAGAGAGGGTTTAGAGAGTCCTACATAGGAAGAACGATAAAGAAATTTGTAAAGGTGCAGTTTGAGGCTTTTGGCATAGGACGAGGACATGACTAGATTGGATTAATTTGGGTTATTAGTCAAGGGAAAGTCTGGAAGACAAAGGTAATGAGGAGACTGGGATATAAAGTGAGGAGAATCTCGTGATTTTGTGCAGATTGATTAGACTGTTGGTTTAGAATAGATATAGATAAAGTAATTCATAAATTAAAATATTTAATGTTGGAAAATAAACAAGGCAATGACAACAAGAATAAAAGCTTCACACAAACTTTAGAGACAATTTTTTAGCTAGGTTTCAGCTTGTTGCTGGAGCTATGAATCGTGATATTTGTTAGCAGGTAGGAAATTATGTGAAAGAATCTTCTGGTGTCACAATTTCTGGGTATCACCGGAACATTTGATCATCATTCCTTTGGCAATTCCAGCCTTCTCTGGAAGGTCAGTAGAAGCAATTGATTTATTCATCTCTACAGGAATCAGACTCGGCCTATTTTGATAAGTCTGTGTATCCTTGATCAAGTTAGCTGAAGCTTAATACTTACATATGATAGCTAGTTATACTAAACCATAGTTTTTACTATGGTTTTACTAACTTGTCATTGAGCATAACACTTTTTTCTTTGATAATGGACACCAGTCTATAAAAACTATTATATAATATTCAAATTCCAAAACTTTTAATAATTTAGTTTTATTATTACCACAATAAACACTTATTAGGCATAGAATACTGCACTAGGCATAAGAAACAGTTCCAAGACATTTTTCATTTTTCCTGCCCTTTGCTGAAGACATGTAAATTTATACAAGATAGAGCTATTAATTACCCACTGTGTCCCAGACACTGTTCTAGGTATTAAGGATTTAATCAGTGGTGACAAAGACAGACATGGAATGGGAGTGGGGGGGGACAATGATTAAGCAAAAACATTTACAAAAAAATTAGAGCACTGGTTCTCAACAGGGGGAGATTTTTCTCCCCTTTTCTACTAAGTGATATTTGGCAATGTCTGGAGATATTTTTGTCGCAACTTTGGGGTGCTCCTGGCATGTGAGTGAGTGAGTGGAGGCCTTGGATGCTGCAAAACCTCCTACAATGCACAGGACAGTCTCCTCCCTCCTAAACAAAAAATTATATGACCCTAAATGTCAATAGTGTCAGAGTTGAGAAATCCTGAATTAGAGTGATGATAACTGCTGTAAAGCAGAAGTAGAGTGCTAAGAAAACATATAATGGAGGGTTTATAAAAATCTTCTCCGAGAAAGTGAAATTTAAATTCAGACTTAATGAATGAGTTGGCCCTAACAACTAAAGTGTGGGAGCAGTGAGGTGGGGAAGAATTCCAAGCAGAGGCAACAGTAGGCAGTGTAGTTGTGTGTGTGTATGTGTATCATATATATCGTATGTATCTCATATATACATTACATTGTATATGTGTATGTATATATTTAATCATGCTCAGTAGTATCTGCTGAGTAATAGCAGTTAACATTTATTGAGCCTGTACTACGTGTTAGGCACTGCATTTCACATGTATTACTTTATTTAATCCCCACTATTACCCTGGAGGTAGATAATATTATTAAGCTCAGGTTATCTTTTTTTTTCTTCTTTTGTGGTACGCGGGCCTCTCACTGCTGTGGCCTCTCCCGTTGCGCAGGCTTAGTGGCCATGGCTCACAGTCCCAGCCGCTCCGCAGCATGTGGGATCCTCGCGGACCCGGGCACGAACCCGTGTCCCCTGCATTGGCAGGCGGGCTCTCAACCACTGTGCCACCAGGGAAGCCCCGAGCTCAGTTTATCTTTGAGAAGCATACTTGGTTAAGTACCTTGCCTAAGATCACATAGTTGGGAAGAGCCAGAGCCAGGATTTGAATCCAGGTCAGTCCAGCTCTTCCAAGGCACTTTCTTAACTAATGCACTGTAAATGTAGAGAGGCAGGGGTTAACAAATAATCACCAGGAAGAGAGGAATAGCTGTAGATATCAGGCAGATGTGAAACTCCTGTACTTCAAAGGAAGACAAGGGTTTAGATAGGCAGAGAGGCAGTGGGAGCTCAAGCTTGTCAATTGCCATAACCATTCAAAAGAAAACAATTTTTTTTCACATAACATAAATGGACTTCAGTTATGTTAACCATAGGGCACAGTTTACTTTATCATCTAGTGGCTATTTTATATTTGCTCAAGACTTAAAATTGTATGTAAAGGAGAGTTATATAATAGAGTATTTATGTACTTTTATATTAAGTATGTCATTTTCAGAATGTTTCTATATGCCTATAGCAAAATTAATATTAAGAATTTCAAAGAACTATTTAAAAACAACTCACCCCTCCTCTCCATTATTTTAACTTTCTAATCTAGGTTTTCAGTGAATTATGCCTTTTCGGTTTGGGACCCAGCCAAGGAGGTTTCCAATGGAAGGGGGAGATCCTTCAGTTGGGCTGGAGCCTGGGCTGAGCTCCAGTGCTTCCTGTAACGGGAAAGAGATGTTACTAACCAGGTAAAAAGTCTTCTTGTCCTAACAGCTGAGGAGATGTGTAATGGCTATCATCAATGCAAGCTTTAGCTGACATTCAATTAGTAAGAAAGAAGCCTAGGAGCATTGCTGTTATTAAATTAGAATTACCAGAGCCTAGGTTTTCTTAGCATAGAGTCTGTATATTGTAAGTCTGAATGATAGACCAATTTTGGGGGGTAAATATTTAGCTAGTTTTTTGTTAATAGTTTCAAGATTATATAACATTCAATCAAATAAGCAAACCTTTAGTGCTATTATGTGCAGGGCACTGTGCTAGGCCTAAGGCTACAAAATATGAAAAAGACTCAGACCTCAGAGTCAATGTCACTTTGGCTTTGACTTGACCTTTGGCAGAAGGAGAGTGATAGAGAGGTGACGAGTCTATTTTTGCAAAATTGAAGAAAACTATAATAGGATTTATTCCACTTTTCTTCTGTTTACCATAGTACATTGTTTGATTTCTCATGGCTTGGAATTTTCAGAACACAGATTTAAGCTTAATAAGGTAGGTACTTTAAACATCAGAGTTATTCAAGAATAAAATAGGCTACTTCAGAAATACTGATCAATAGTCTTTAGAAATGTTTAAGGTTGGGTTATTATTTGATGGGGATGTTGGAAAGGAAATTCAAGCACTAGGTGTATTTTTAGACTAGATGTTATTTAAGGGCTCTTTTAAACCTGAGATCCTATCAACATTTGAATAGTATGTGGAATAATATGTTCAGTTTTATATTTTTCCACAAATATTCTAGTTTTAAAATCACTCAACTGGAGTGATTTTAAGGTGCATATATGTATGAATTGCCATAGTATTATCACTTATGTTCATAACTATGCACTCCCCCCTGCCCCACTTTTCTTTGCCATTTAGCAATCACTGCATACCTTTCAAAAGAACATCTGGAGGGTTATCTTTGTATTTATAAGTTTCTTTTGATTAAATGTATGGCACAACATTTAACAACAATTTCTTTGCAATGTAAGTCTAAAATGTCTGCCTCATTAGTGCCACCGTGTTATATTTATTTTGTGACATTCAGAGATTTCAAAAAGACTTAAAACAGTTGAATGAATATACACTCAAACTTTGGTCCTCTGAAAAAAATTTCCTTTTTTATATCTAAGTACATGTCATTTGCTCTTTTATTTAGGCAACTCCGAAGATGCCCTGGAAATCATTGCCTGACAATAACTAATGTTCCCATCACTGTCTTTGCAACAATGCGAAAGCCACCTACACAAAGCAACAAGGAAATGCATCCTAAATACCATCATTAAGTCTTTTGTAGAGGTTTGACTAGGTCAAGGGTAATGGACCAGTATCATCTTATGATCTGGTAAGCAAATAAAAGTGGTGGCACCTTTGGATGGTGACAGTAGTTGAAATATTTACTTTTTGTAGGGAAAGACCGGAATGTAGTCTGTAAAACATGTGTAGTGAAAAGCCATCAGTTATGTTTGATAGATAAGACAGAATAACATTTCACAATTAGAAAGTGCCTTAGAGATCATCTTGCTCACAGTGGATCATTAATATCAACAATTCACAATGAAGCTTAAGCTACCTTGATTATCAGTCAGGAAAGGCCCATTCTAAATGCTTAATGTGTTTTGGGCTGATTTCCTTTGCTTATTTTTGGGTTGCTACTTAGCTGAATCCTTTCACTTGAATACCCTAAGCCAGTTTCTGTCTTTTGATAATGTTCTGCCCAGGAATGATTATACTGGGTGAGAAATGGAGCCCTGTGGGTTATGCATTTTGAAATAATACCCAAGACTGAAGGAAATTCTTAGTCCATGGTTAATCTGCAAAGCATATACACTGCTATCATATGGGAGCTCAGGTTATTGGTTAAATTTATTATAATGAGGTCAAGGCTGTGATTCTAACCCCTATTTTTCCAGGCAAAATGATGTCTCATCGTCACACTATTACCTCAAGTCCCAACCAGTCATCTTGAAATTGTCTACAGTTAGTATTGAGAAACCTCAGATTTTATTTTTTAATTTTATTCAATTAGACTTAAGGTTCAGTTTTGAGGTGTAGGCCAGCTCTTTCTGTTTTCTTTTTCTTCTTGTAATAGTTCCAAGAAACTCAGCTTGCTTTCTTTACCTCTTGATGGTTGCCAGTCTTCATCCCATGAAATTTTTTTTTCTCCAAAAGACTGACTTTAGTGTCAGATATAGTTTCTCCAGTTTCTTGTCTACTTTTCTGCTCCTGAAGATATATATATATATAAACCTTTTTAAGTGAAAGGTTTATTAGCTTATAATTACTTGCATATAGATGCATGTGTGCTACATGAGGTGAAAAGAAAAGCTTTTCATCAGGGATTTATAAATGGAGAAATTCTGAGAGCTCACACAGTGCTAGGAAATGTTTGAATTCCAACCAGCCAGAGTAGAAAGACCTTATTGAACCTGTGGGGCATTAAGTAGAGTCCTCAGAAAGGTCATGTCTTAGTAGGAGGTCTAAAGTAGCACTAGATTAAAGGTTAATGTATACTAACTTTAACAAAGTTTAAAAATAAGACTTGAGAGAATCAAGATGATCCATGAGTAACTTAATTATTTGCCAAATAAAAATTTAATACTCTTCAAAGGAAGAGAAAAAAATCCATTAAGGAAATTGCCCAAGGCTGGGGAAAGAATCATGGGAAAGGAGAAAGGAGTAATGAAAAATTCCTCAGAGCTCATACAAGGCTGGGAATAATTTGTGATTCAACCATAGTGGAAAGAGCTTTTAATATATGGAGTAGAGTCCTCAGTGAGATATTGCCTTAGTGGGGTGGGTTTGGAGTGGAGGATAGCTTTAGACTGAAGGCTGCTCTGGACCTGCCCTAACAAAGCTTAAGAGCAAGAGTGGAAAGGGTCAAACTGATTCCAAGTAACTAAATTGCATCCAAGGAGGGAAAAAACCCCTCAAGATTTAAAGAACTACAGTAAAATCCAGCACCAAAAATGTAAAATTCACAATGATGGTGTCCAACAAAAAATTACCAGGCATGCAAAAAAGAAGGAAAATGCAGTCCATAGTCAAGAGAATCATTTAGTCAATAGAAACAGGTTCAGAGTGCTGGATGATAGCATTAGCAGACAAGCTACCGTAAGTGTTCAAGTAGTAGATGAAAGCATAATCACAATGAAGAGAGAAATGGAAGGTATAAAATGGACCCAACTGAACTTCTAGTGATGAAAAATACAATCTCTGAAATAAAAATATACACTGAATGGGATCAAGAACAGATTATACACTGGAGAAGAAAAGATTAATGAACTTGAAGACACAGCTATACAAATTATCCAGAATGAAATATGAAGAAAAAAGGACTGGAAAAAAGAGCATAAATTTTGTGTTTTAATAGCAAGCAGTCTAACATATATGTAAGTAGCTTCCCAGAAGGAGGAGGGAGGACAATAGAAAAATACCTGAAGAAATAATGGCCACATTTTTTCCAGATTTGATGAAAACTATAAATTCACAGGTCCAAGTAGCTTAACCGACCCCAAAGAAAATAGACATGAATAAAACAAAACAAACAAAAAACTATATAATTAAATTGTCTAAAAACCAGGGGTAAAGAGAACATCTTAAAACCCAATAGAACCAAAGGACACATTCATTCAGAGGAACAACAAAAATGAGAGCACTTTTCATCCGAAAGCGTGCAGGCAAGAAGGCAATGAAGTCATATCTTTAGAGTATCTCTCAAAAATGGTGAGGTAAGGACTTTTCATCAGTACTAGAGGCAGATCAGTAGATCAGTACTAGAAGACATGTTAAAGGAAGTTTTTTCAGGCAGGAAAAAATGATACTAGATGGAAATCTGTATAAGGAAATAAAGAGCACCAGAAATAGAAAATATGTGGGTAAATATAAAAGACTTTTTTCTCATTTTTAAACATTTATTTAACAGGCAAATGACTGTTTAAAGTAAAACTAATAACAATAATTTACATAAAAGTATAATGTGTGGTAACAATAGCAAAAAAGACGGGAGGAGGAAAATGGAAGTTTACTTTTGTGTCTTCGGTGATTTATGAAATGGCATAATAGTATTTGAAGATTGATTGTGATGAGGTAAATATGTAATTGTAAACTTTAGATGTATCTCTAAAAGCAAACAGTAACAGAGAGCTAATACACCAGTCGGGGAGATTAAATGGAATAAATATCACTCAATCCTAAAGAAGGCAGGAAAAGAGGAAAAAAAGAACAAAGAAAATAGATGTAAACCAAACCATATTGACATTTGCATTAATTACAAAAGGTGTAAATACTTCAGTTAAAAGACAGATTATGAGATTGGCTAGAAAAGTGGATGGTGCCTACATGAACCTACGTTAAGAGTCTCATGCTGTACTGATTGAGCTAACCAGGCACTACATGAACCTACTTTAAATTAAAAGTATAAAAGGATAAAAATAGATATCCCATGTAAACATTAATCAAAAGGAAGTTGGAGTAGCTATATTAATAATAGACAAGAAGGTTTTAGAGCAAGGAATACTACCAGAAATAAAGAGGGACATTTCATGATGATAAAAGGGTCATACAATCTTAAATGTTATGCAGAGCTTCAAAGTACATGAATCAAAAACTGATGGAAAGAACAAATAACTCCACATTTATAGCTTAACATTTTTCAACAACTGGTAGTAGAACAACAGTACAGAAGAATACTATACATTCTTTTCAAGCACACATGGAAAATTTACCAAGAATAGACCATGTTATAGGCAACAAAACAAAGTATGCAGAGTGTGCAAAGTATGTTCCACAACAGAATTAAATTCAAATTCAACAGAAAAATGTCTGGAGACTCTCCAAATATTGGAATACTAAATGAAACACTTTCAAACAACTCATGAATAAAAGAAGAAATTACAGGAGAAATTAGAAAGTATTTTGAAATGAATGAAAATGAAAACAACATATCAAACACATGGGGTACAACTAAAGTAGTGCTTAGAATTAAAGCCTTAAATTCTTTCATCAGAAAAGAAGAAATGTAGGGGAATTCTCTGGTGGTCCAGTGGTTAGGACTCCAAGCTTCCACTGCAGGGGGCACAGGTTCAAGCCCTGGTTGGGGGACTGAGATCCCCACATGCAGCACGGTGTGGCCAAAAGGGAAAAAAAAGAAATGTCTCAAGTCAATCTAAGCTTTCACCTTAAGAAAGAAGAAAAGATGAACAAACTAAACCCAAAATAAGCAGAAAGAAAGAAATAAGATGAAAAAATTAATTAAATAAAAGACAAATAATAGAGAATAATCAATGAAACCAAAATCTGGTTCTTTGATAAGACCAATAAAATTGATAACCTCTAGGCAGAATTAACAAGAAAAAAGGACACAGATTACTGATATCAGAAATGAGAGTGGGACTTCACTGCAAATTTTAAATATTAGGAGGATAAATAGAGTTTTTCACTGGGATGAATTCTTTAGTCTTCTAAGGCTTCTACCTTGAATAAATGCCTTCCCATATTCCTTACATTCCTAGGCAGGAGCTTTCTGTGAAGGGAGTATTATAAACAGTCTGAGGGCAACCCTGTGGCATCATGCTTTCATAACCTTCCTTTCGGTTGACATCAGCTCACGAATCATCCATCTTTAGACATGATCATTTGAAAATGTGTTCTCTGAGGTTGCTGATTTAGCTCACTGTAAACTCACTGTGGTCTGGCTGGGCTAGTGAGGGACTCAGTGCTAAGCAGCTACCATCACTACACTTCCTTCCTTGAGGGATTCAGTTGCTATTCTTCTGGTTGGTAGTGTCATGTTACATTCCTCTTCAGTGTGAGCCTCTCTGTCACATGATTTGGCAGATTAGCAGGCTTTCACCCCTAAAACTCATCTATGCTCTGCCCACCCCATCCTGCCCCCTAGCAGTATCCTCTGCGAATGGTGTCCTCCGGTGTTGTGAAGTTTACAAATTGAGTGGCCTTATCCATGGTAGCTGATCTTTTCCTCTACTTTTCAGGACTTGAAAGGTTACCAAAGACTTGAGGGAATGCTTCTTGTCTCTCTGATCAGCTATGCCATTTTTTCCCCTTGTCTTCTCTCCATGTCTTCAGGCAAATCAGAGATCCCTGGGGCTCAGGGGAACCCAAGTGGAGAAGTCAGTATCACTTTTTCCTTTCTGAAGATTGCCAGGCACTTTTTAAGTGATTGCCTTGGGAGGTGAGATGAGGGGGTAACTTTTATGGAAACTTGGCTTTCCTGAAATTTACTCAAAGAATATTTATTGAGCATATACCTACATGCCAGGCATTGTTCTAGGCTCTTACAACACATCATTGGATGACAGACAAAAATTCGTGGAACTTACATTCTGGACAGTGCCTCTTCTGTTGCCTTTATACAGACTGTGTGTGTGTGTGTGTGTGTGTGTGTGTGTGTGACATGTATGTAGTCTGTTGGGGGCATTGTGGTTTTACATTGCTGGTTATACTGAAATGACTTCTTTGAGCCAGTCCTAAAGAGAAGGGATTGGCTTCACACCTCAAAGTTTGGTGAACCTAAAATGTGTATTTACTGCTTTATGGTCCTAGTTATAGGCTGTAGTCACCAATTAAGGTAAGCAAAGACCCTACTTAACACCCTCTACTACCATGCTATGTACAAGGAAGTGGGAGCCCAGGGAACAGAAATAGCCCAGTGTCTTCTGAGATGCCCCCTTACGAACTGTGTGCTGAGAACTGAGGTGGTTCTTACTGGACAGAGGGTAGGTGGATATATATTATTCTATGTTTATAGAATGGGAAGTATGTGTCTATAAATGTGTATGGTAAACACTTAAAACCATGCTTCTAGGTAAGATCATTTTGGCTTCAGCTATTATTGCTATGGGCTTGATTCTTTCTGTGTTTCCCAATTCACAATTTCAAGAGAAAATTTTCAGTTGTTGGAACTCATCTTTTCATACCACCAGATGGTGGGATGTTGCTTCACTGGAAAGCAATAGGATGGTGCCCTCACCCAATCAGCTGTGGCCATGAGAGGAGGAAGTGGGATACAGGCCCAAATAGGGCTGCTTCTTCAAACTGGGGCTATGGGAGGCCTCTTGATTTCCAAGGTGCTCTGAACTGGCAGGGGCCATGAATGACAACTAGTCAAAATTACTCTGAACATCCAATCTATATATATATATATATTTTTTTTTTTTGCGGTACACGGGCCTCTCACTGTTGTGGCCTCTCCCGTTGCGGAGCACAGGCTCTGGACGCGCAGGCTCAGCGGCCATGGCTCACGGGCCCAGCCACTCCACGGCATGTGGTATCTTCCCAGAACGGGGCACGAACCCGTGTCCCCTGCATTGGCAGGCGGACTCTCAACCACTGTGCCACCAGGGAAGCCCCTCTAATCTATTGTATGAAGTTCCAGTATACTATGATTAACTAAAAGAAAGGAAATCATACTTCTTTCTCCCTAGACAGTTGAGAGAAGATGGGGTCCCATCTAAGAACTGAATCAAGCTCTTATAAATGGTAAATTCAAGGTTTCAGAAGGACATTGTGTGGTTAAGAGGGTCAGCAGATATGGGTCAGTAGATTCTTACTTGCTGAGCATAAGAATGTGAAATAATAACTGCAAAGAAGTGGCCCTGTAAATTGCAGAGAAGGTAGAAGAATTTTTGTGACTTTAGTCTGCATATATGTGAGTCTGCGTACACACTTGTTGTAGTTACTGGAGGTCTGGCCAGGGTCTGGGCCACTGCTGAGAATGAAGGGCATAGAATGGCCCTCTAGGATGTCTCAGGAAAATCTCTTGGAAAAGAAAATGGCAGGCTGTTCCAGAGCTACTGCCTCCATCTTGGGTCTGTTGTAGGGAGGACTGTGAAGGCTTAATGTGTCTTAAGCATTGGTCCAGTCTGTACTGGTTAAGGCCCTAGACTATTGGCTTCAGAGTCTTCAGCTCAGAAGCCACATAGGCCCAGAGGCCATAGCTCTCAGAAGGTTTTGTTTGGTCAGCCCAGTATTTTGCGCTTGTGATTGCTGTTGTTTTAATTTTAATTAGTTACTAACTGAAAAATCAGGCCATTTCAAGCCCCTCAAATTTCACATTTCCAGCTTCTTTTGGAAATTCTGGCCCTTTTGATTTTCTCAGTCAGACACCACCAGGTTCACTCCTTCATGATACCTCTCTGGCTGTATAGGTGGTTGAGTCTGTGGCTCCAGCTTTAGAGACCAGTTGAGAGTTGGCCTGAAGGCAGACAGTCCCCTGGGGGCAGGAAGCAAGGGGACAGTCATACTGCCCCTGGAGGCAGGCAGCAGTCCTATTTCCAATTCTGGCTCCTCAGTCTAGCTGAATGACAGCAGGTGAGGTATTTAATCGTTCTAAATCTCAGGCTTCTCATCTGCAAATGCTACCTCATCGGATTACTGTGATGATCAAGTGAAATCTGCTTTAATTTAGCTTACTGTGGAGGCTGTCACTTAGTAAGTCCTCTATGGATATTAGCTATTTTTGTTGATCTTCATCATTATTATTAATGTACCTGAGACATGAGGGTAGTAGGGGAATGTAAATAATTACATATATATGTAAGAGCTTATTTTATTCCCTTAGTAATTCCTCAAAATACTTTATACTCCCTCCCCATACCCCAAAAGTCACTCCTCTTATGTACCTTCAATCCTGTTGATATGAGGGTCTGTTTTCTCATTTTGTCTTCATTGTTGATTATCTTTTCATGTATAATTGTTTTATTTCAGTCTGTATATTTTAATATTCTACCAGCTAGTCAAGCCTATTTTTCCTTTTCTAGACTTTATTAATATATATATACCTAAAAAATAATTTTAAAATTTTAGAAATAAGACTAGTTGTGTTGCAGGTATGTGGGGGAAAAAACTTTTAATAAAAGGACTTCTATACTTTTAAGTGGAATTGTATGACTTTGTCTTATTCTCTTTGCTATAATGTCTTTCATGATTCCTACAGAACACACAGTAACAATATCCTACAAGAACCTCCCCTCATGCACAATTTTTTTCTTTTAAGGAAGAAAGGAAAAAAAGTAGGCATTTATTCGATTGAGGCTTTCTTTTCTTTCTCTCCTGGAAACAAATTATATTACCATTTTCTGATAATTTGTTAGAAATTTACTTTATTAAACCTTGATAAAACTAAAATGTGGGGCTTCCCTGGTGGCGCAGTGGTTGAGAGTCCGCCTGCCGATGCATGGGACATGGGTTCGTGCCCCGGTCCGGGAAGATCCCACGTGCTGCGGAGCGGCTGGGCCCATGAGCCATGGCCGCTGAGCCTGCGCGTCTGGAGCCTGTGCTCCGCAACGGGAGAGGCCACAACAGTGAGAGGCCCACGTACCACAAAAAAAAAAAAAAAAGCGAAACTAAAATATTCTTGCTATACTGATAGACCAAACAAAAGTGCTAAAAGCAAATCTATAATCTAATTTTAGATTTTATGTACATTAGTAAATCTTTTCAAATAAAGAAAGTATACCAAAGTTATTTTGGTATAGGTTGAATGTTATCTTACCTAAATGAAAGATGAATCTGAGAATCTAGCCACGATTTAAAAATGTGTGCCAGTGTTTATTTAGAATCCCTTCTATTTTATTAGACACAGGAACAGTAATTTCGCCAGCAGGAAGTAATACAATACAGGTAAGTTTAACGCTCCTTTGATTGTTATCCATGGCAGGCATTTTGGATCCAAGGTGTAAGAATCCAAATAAGAAATAATAAACATCCAGTCCCTGATGATTCATTTAAGTCCTGCTCAACTAGATGAAAGCTTCTACCAAGAGGAAGAACTGCCACTCCTCCTGGCTGGCTTTGTGTTTCTTTCAGTGCTCTAAAGAACTTTGTACTTGAGTAGCTCTGCTGTGTCAGGCTGCTGGACAGGAGTTGATGCTCACGGCACCGCTGACCAGGGCTGCTTTACTGAAGCTCACTGGGCGCCCGTCAATCACAAAGTGACGGATGCAGCCTGTGAAGGGTCTGCCAGGGGCCAAGCGTGGTGTCAGTAGAGACTCTGGAAAAAGAAAGAAATGAACACAAAGACTGCAGTTGAGGCGTTCCAAGCCCAAATATTACTTTGTGGCAAAAATATACATCATAACCGCTCACATTATCAAGATGATTTACATGTCAAAGACGGAATATAGTAATAATTTACGCATTTTCTCAGAAATATTATCTGCTTTTGAAGTAATATGAACATGTAGTAATTTTAAAGTTTTGCCATGTTTTCCATGATCAAATTTCAGAGTATAATTCAGCTGTGTATTTACCATTGAAATTTACCTCTTACAAGTAAAGCCTCAGCAGTGAATTTTTGGGATCTACATATGCTTTTTAGAGTTCATTTCACCTGGGCCTCACTTATTTTGTGTGCTTTACTGAGACAGAGGAAAGAAAATTTAGCTTCCAAACTCTTCTTGGAATTGGTTAATGTTTGTTTAATTTGTATCATTACCCTTCATCCTTAATCCTCCACATTTCTGCCAAGCTCATAAAATATAATGAGAAAATAATGAATTCAAGTAAACTAAATTTTAATTTTTCTGAGCTCAGGGCTGAAGAACTATAAATAGGATAATGATAACTAGCCTAGTCTTTGTGTGGGTACAGGTGCCCTGGGGTATGCCAGGGGACTTTCCTCCCATTATCTTAATTAGAGATCTAGAAGAAGCCTTGATGCTTATTAATTGTACAGACACAATTAAATGTGTTGAGATGATAGAAGCAATATAATTTAAAGCAATTTAGAGAGCTTAGAAATATCATGAAATTAAAATCCATTTAGTGAAAGCTTATTATTATGTACAAAACAGCTATGTGAGCAGTAGCAGATAAAAGATGGAAAGCACTTAGAAATCAGTAACTCAGGAGGGAAGATAAAAAAGGGCAGCAAATTAAATACCATCAAGCAGCTGTAATAAGTTTTCCAAGCAATGTAGATTAAGAATATGCGGAAGCTTTGTATTGAAAATAAATCATGGAAATAACATTTCATATTTAGAATGATAATTATCAAGTCTTAGATTTGGAAGGGGCCTAAGAGATCAATTCCCTTTGTCTCTAGATTAGTATGACTACATATATTCTTCACGCCTGTTCAGTGTACTTCATCATCAGAATAAAGATGAACAGGAAAGAATGTAAGGGGTAGAAACATCTATTTCTTCTGTTCATTTTGGACACTAGTTTTAGAACATGGATTTTGATTCTGCCCAAGCTTACCACCCTTTGGTTCATGGGGGACAAATTCTAGAGGAAATAGTTCATGTAGAAATTATGGTCTGCATAATTCACTACACAATTTATTGCAGTAGTGACAATACAGTGCCCCAGAACCCTAAGTAATTGATTGATAAAATCAACACATGATTTTAAGAGCAAACATTCCGCAGGTTGAAAGCTTGACTATATACAGAATAATGCAGGATCTTCAGTACAGGAATGAATCGTCCTTAACTCAAAAAATTAACTTCTAATTTTGATTTTTAAATGATCATACAATGAAGTTGAATTTTCTGGTATAAAGTTCATTGAATTTCAATGCATTAACTTTTTATTGATAGAAACAATGTGTTACCAGGGTTCTGCCTTGTATAAGAGAGCTGGTTGGGATTCTAAGAGATTTCAGTGCATATAGGGGTTTTGTTTATGCCTAATTTCCTTTAGTTATTCTTTTTCATGCCCCAGTTTCTGATGTGATTTTACTGGAATTAATCTTGAACAGCTCAAAATTATGTGATTAATGATGTTCGGCTTAAATTATAATTGCTTCTGTTCTAGGCTTGCCGGCATGATTCGTAGATGGAATTAAGGGCTGCAGTGGTGCAGTGGGCTGGTGAGTATGCCTTGCTAGCTCCTGTGTGTTGGCTCATTAGCTAAAATTTGCTATTCATTGCATGTCTCAGGCAGGCAGAATTTGGCTTCAGGTATATCTTTCCCACCCAGTCTGTAGAGCTTAGCAAGTCTTACAGTGAGAGATGATGGCAGTGTGTAATGCTGGGATGAGACTCTGAAAACAAACACAAATCAGAGAGACAAATATTTGTTTGAATGAGAGACAAATATTTGATATAGTAAGCACTCTGGGTGCAAAGTAAAGAACAAATACCATAACTTCCATGAGCCCACGCTTGTTTTGTTCATCTTCTGGAGCCTAGCACAGTGCTTAATAGACACTCAATACATATTTGTTGTGTGTTGAAGTCGTGTTCTCTGGCAGCAAGGAGTGTACAATTTAGCTTCAACAATATTCTGCAATAAGTGCCACAAAGGTGGTATGCATAGCACACTCTAGTGGGAGGGGGGCATGTGTGTAAAAAGTCTGAGCTGGATCCTCAAGGTCAATAGGAGTAAAGTTGGGGGAAGAGTGGGAGAAGTTCCTTGAAAATGTACTAGGGGAGGCAAGAAAGGACATCTTCCAGAAACTGATGCCTTGTGCACTTGTGCAAAGGCCTGGAGCAAAGAGACCATCATTGAACATCCAGAGGACTGCAAGTCCCAGCAGGTAGGGGGAGGCCCCAGAGGCAGGGGCAAGGCGGGGGTGGGGGGGGGCAGATGATCAGGACCTTGCATGCCAGGCTGACTTTGATCCTGTAGGCCCCTGGGAACCTGTGAAATATTTTAAACTACGTTTTGATTTCCCGGAAGAAAGCAATGTGCAGAAATGGAGGAACTGATAGGACACGTCTTCCATACTGTACCTGCATGAAGTGCAATGTGGTTTCTGCCAGTATTTCTTTCAGAACCAAAGCCTGGAGCAGGAGGGGAGGACTGAGAAATGGAGATGGGAGTGGACAGCAGGAGTAAAGGAGAAGAAGCGTTGCTTTTTGAGGGTCTCAAATATTTCATCAGTGAGTTACTGTTATTGTCTATACTGGTATTTGAAAAATTCATATTACAAAGCAGAAGAGTGCTTTGTTGCTACTATTTTGTGAGTACGCAAGACTGGATGCTTAATCTTTCTCACTCTCTTAAAGCATTATTTGCCTTTACATGGGTCAGTCTAAAATAGTCTAGTTAGGATGCAAGGTAAAACCATGTTAAGTTTTTCCTTAAAATCCCCACCAAATTCCAGATGTAAAAGCTTGATTTTTCCCTCTTGCTACCTTTATCATTCAATTTTTCCAAGTTGATGAAGTGTGTGAAACAATCACTTTCAACATAAGGCCATGGTCCCTGCTTCAGAGGTTTAAAGTAATTGTGGAGGGTCCATAAGTGTCCTATCACCATCCTGGATTATACACCATTCTTGGCAGATGACAGCAGTGATGTCACTGATGATGTTTACAGAACTGCAGCTGGGAACCTCTCAGGGAATGTGACTACATAGGAACAACGGAACTTCTGGTCTGCAGCTGTTTTCACATTTCAAACTAGTCCTGGTCGGGAAGAACTGTGTATTCTCTCTTAGTGTGGAAGAGGAGCAACTATCCACAAACTTTTAGTGCTCCAAGGTTCTTCCTCAGATCCTAGAGCAGCAATAGTGTATGAGTTTTCTTTGTGTCAGAGATAAGATAGAGTGTGTTTCACTGTGTGTATGTGAGGAGGGTATGTAAAGTGAAGAGAAAAACATTAAGCAGATGCAGCAGAGGGAGAGAAGTTATCTACTGGTTAGAATGCCGTGGTGTAGTTCTTATGTGTTACTTTGTTTTGATCCTTGGATAACGTTTCATAATTGTCAGTACACTTTTTCCTATGAAAGGATATTGTATATAAAATCCTTTGAGTTATTAGATGAATTATGAAAATACATAGCTCAATTCTTAATAGTATAATAACAGTTATGAGAACTTAGTGTCTTTTTGGATTTGGAAACTTGTCCTTTTAAAATAACTCTTACCTGGAACACCTCCAACAAACACAGGCTCCCTTTGATCAACTGGTTTTGGATTCAGGGGTCCAACCACATGGTTCACTTCAGAGTCTACATCCAACTGAACCACATTTGAATCTCTAATAACTGAAATACAGAGAAAAGAGTGGTCATAAGTGACACTGAAGTGATTAATTTTCACATGAAAGGCAATAATTCATTACAGTAATGGCTTTTATTTATTCTGGAATAAACCATACACTTTCCTCTAATCACTGAAAACATCAATGTCTAAGCAAAAAATAACATTTTCCTTTGAAAGGGATAATAGTTAGGATACTCTTTCTGCTACTTCTTTGCTCCATAAGGTATGCATTATTTAAACAACTCCCGAAGACTATTCTGGCAGCATTAGTATTTTCAAATCACATGTGGATTCAATATACACATTTTAGTACAGTAACATTTGATTCTCTTGGCCACTTTTAGACTGTCATCTATTACCTATTCTGTCATATAAGTTATAGTCTAAGTTCTGCCAAGCCATCATGCCACAGGTGGGTGTGTAGGCTCACTTTATTAAGGAAACCCAGGACACTCAGCTTTTCTCACCTGTAATTCTGTGCCATCTGCCATCACAGAGACTCTGCTTGGGTGTCACTAAGGTGGAAAAGTCTCTGATACCATTATTGACTTTCACTATGACCTGCAAAAGACAAGGCACATTGTGGAATTTAATTTCATTTCTCCTCATTGTGATAAAATGAAATTTCTTACATTTACCACAGGGAAGGAGAACTTTTAACATCCAGACATGATTAGCTTTGCAATTTGAACACAAGGGGTCACTCTTTAGTAGGCTACAGAAAGTTTAAACTGTTCCTCAGAGAGAGAACAAAATAATGACACAGGAGAGATGAGGGGGCAAGGAACAGTAAGATAACACAATAAATTCCTTTAATTTTAAAGATGAAATGTGTTATACAAGGCAGGCTAAGGTACTGATGAAGAGCATGGACTCTAAGAGCCAGACTGCCTGGGTTCCCACCCCAGCGCTCCCACTTATGTCACTCTGCGCCATGTTTTCTCATTTGCAAAATAAGGGTGATAACTATAATACTTACTTCATGGAGCTGTTGGGGGGATTAAATGAGTTAATCCATATAAAGCAACTGGAATGGTATCTGACACACAGTAAAGCACCATATAAGGATTTGTTTTATTATTATATGGTTTAATAGAATATACAGGAACTCAAATGAAAATCAGTTATATTAAGTTAGGGACATCATTGAAAATATGCTTCATATTTATTTGAGTACTCTCATGAATGTTCTTTAGTAACATTATTTAAGGATGAAAGTGGTGTTTATAACAGAATTTTTTGTTTTTAGTAGTTGAAAATATATGCATATAGATTATAGAGCGATGTTTTAGTACTTGTTGGTTTTGATAGTTGAACATGTTTGCTGCTTCCATTTGTTGTAAAAAATTTCTCTTCCGATTCTTTTGTTAAAACCTTTTAATTATTGATTTTTGCCACAATTTCGTGGCTCTTAGCTCCAATCAAATCAATTCCCAACGTATGAATCTGAATCCAAATATTGCCTGCATTTTAATTTTATGTTATACCTTCCCTGTTGTTTGTTCTTTCCCCCAGTTAGGAAAGATTGATGAAATAATTCTGTGAAATAAACCTGCTTCAGATCCAGAATCCAAGATCAGAGGAGACAGACTGTTAAGACAATTTTTAACACATTACCTGCCCATTTTTCATGTGAACATTTAGGTACTCCCCATTGACACTGTGGCCGTGAACAAGGGTTCCAGAACTGCTTCTGGGACGGACTTCAAATGCAATCTCAAACTTCAATCCAATATTGAAAGACTCATCTATGGAGAGAAATACTATTAGTTCTCAAGAACAGCAACCTAAATTTTGTAACCATGGTTTGATTGCAGGTTTTTTACGTTTTTGAAAGTTTGACGCATTTTTCAATAGGTAAGCAGAAAGTGTTGTTTTCCATGTCCAACACACTGTGGAAAGCTCCGTGGGGGTCTGAGATAACTAGCACACCACTCCTGCTCTGGGGCCTGGGGAGGAAACAGCTTGCTGAAAACACAGCATGGCTATGTGAGCACAGGTGAGGAGAAATTGATTCCAACTAGCAGGACCATTTAATATCTCAAAAGTGAGAAGGAGGAAAGAGCAAACTGGGAAGAGTGAGTCGTCTGAACACAAGTACAGAGGCTGGAACATTTGGAGAGCACTGTGAATGCCAGTGTGGCTGGACTGTCCCCTGTAAGGGTAGACGGAGGCAAGGTGAATGGGGAAGGCTGGTGGGAGCCACACTGGGAAGGGCTCTAGTGCTCCAGTATGGAAGGCAGACTTGACTTTGCAGTCATTGAGCAAGGGAGCTGACTTGATCAGATCTGTATTTAAAATAATTCTTAAAAAAGTAACTGGTGCCAGTGCTGCAGAGCATTTGGGAGGAAAAACAAAGTGAGAGCAGCAAAAGCAGTTAGGAGCTGTTATTGCAGTGATGCAAGAAAATGAATTCTTCTTAAGACTAGCTGTGTTCACTCCAAGAGACTCATTGCAAACCTGGGCATCTTAATAATGTTCACTTGACGTGTCTCCTCATAGATAACTTTTTAATTTTTCCTGCTATTAATTAATGTTTATTGAGAACATAAATTGTGCAGGTTGCTATGCTTTTCAGGCTGTCCAAGTCTTTGAGTTCTTATCACCGAAATTCAATGAAGGGTTGAGAAATGTGCCTGTAGGTGTTTTAGTAGGGACAAAGGATGAGAAAGGAAAGTAAAACCATGAGTTAGACAAAGAGAGGATATATTACCTGTGGTTATTCTATTGGATATGCGGGCGGTTTAAGAAGGAATACTTGGCTGCACTGTAATGTCTTTATTCAGACGATGTTGAGGGCAGGGAACATGTGGTTTTATACCCTTCTCCTATCTTCTTTCCCAGCATCTGTCCTGGTACCTTCCTCACACCTAATGGTTGCTCTATAGAATGTTGGTGGAATGGATTGGATGGTGATTGTGTGCAGTCTGTTTAGGATTTTATTTATTTATTTTTTGGAATTATTGATGCTACTTTTATTTTTTTTTAAGTCTTTATTGAATTTGTTACAATATTGCTTCTGTTTTATGTTTTGGTTTTTTGGCCGTGAGACATGTGGGATCTTAGCTCCCCGATCAGGGATCGAACCCACACCCCCTGCATTGGAAGGCAAAATCTTAACCGCTGGACCGCCAGGGAAGTCCCAGGATTTTATTTATTTTTAGAACTATTATGTTCCATCATCTGGCATAGGGACTGTCATACCAGAGGCACACAATAAAAACTTTGTTGAATGAGTGAGAGAGTAAGAGTTGAGGAGAATAAAAATCCAGAAATAAAATGTTTTTGGGATAGTGTCTGCTAGAGTTGCTGGCAAGGGGAAGAAGTGGACCTTTCCTTAGTAGGAACAATGGGTGATGCTTAGAGGGAGCAGAGAAAGACCTAGAGACTGAGGTGGCCAAGAGCCAACACAGGTTAGACCATGGTACAGCATAGGAAATTCTAAAGGGGCCAAGATGGTCTACCTCCAGAGGTTTGGCAGCTGTGGAGAAGCACTGGCTGGGGAAAGCAAACAGGGATGGGCACGGTCCATGTGTCTAGTTTGGAGGGTAGGAGAGGAGAAAGGTGGTCCTTATGGAAAGAGGCCATTTTCTAGGGCTGAGTTAGATTTTCTGGTTTTTATCTTTGGGCCCAATATCCCTGTTAGCCACCTCTAGGAATGAAGTATTTCATGATTCACGTTTTAACATAAGTCATTGTTACCTAGAACCACGTATCCTCCTTCTGTTGAAAAGTATGTTCCTGTTTCCATTGGGCCTTCAAAACAAGGAGTCACGCTAAATGTCTGAGAAGCAGAGGTGATAGAGGCCCCATTGAGCTGGAGATTGCTGAGGCAGCCACTGAAGCTGTAGACTGAGTTTATCTGAGAGAAGAAGACATTTCTTAAAATCCATTTTCTCAACACTCACAGATGTACCCAAGGGAAACAAAATGAAGGGATTTGGGTCCAGAGAGAAACCAAGTAATTTCTTGCCTTATTTATCTTAGCTATCTGAATGATCAGTAGTCTTCCAGGTAGTTGCTTTATAACTAGCTCTTTGAAGCTGGAATTTTGTATTTGATAATGACAGCCTACCGTAATTAAGGTAACGAAAATTTTTACGTTTTTCAAGACAAGGTAAATTGTAGCTGTGGTTTTCAAATTGAACATTAGAAATACCCTCGTTTGTTTCTCTTCAAGAAGAACAGCTGTGCCCTAGATCACCTAATGCTGATGAGGGCTAGCAAAGTTCTTAACCGTTAAATCTACCATGGCTAAATAAACAGCAGAAAGCTTGCTTCACTGTCTTCATTGTTTTGTGGTTGAGCATTTATCATACTACAGAACATGGAACACAGGCCACTTGAGATAACTGATTTCACACTGCTTTGGAAATCTTTCTTTTAAAGAAGTTATCATGAAATTGGGGGTACTTACCTAAAATCTAATTAAACATGAACATTTTCTCCCTTTTTTGCTTTATCCACATATATTAACAGATCTTAGAAGTATATTAATTCTTTGTGTTAAAGTCAAATCTATATTTATGTTAAAAAACTTAGTCCTTTGATGCATTCCTTTATTGCTAGATAATTTTTAAAGGTCCAATATTTTAAACTTTTAAATTACAAAAATAATGTTGTTGTTGTTTTCTATATCCTCACGTCTCCCCAGGGGTAACCACATTTCCTTGCACATTTACAAATTGTGTGTATGTGTGTGTGTATAAGGAACGAAAATGAGATCATAGTTTACATAAGGGCCTGAAAGGCTTTTTTCATCCAATAATATATTGATATAATGGAATGACTTGCTTTTTTTTTTTTTTTTTCCGGCTGTGCCACATGGCTTGCAGGATCTTAGCTCCCCAACCAGGGATTGAACCCAGGCCATGGCAGTGAAAGCACTGAGTCCTAACCACTGGACCGCCAGGGAATTCTTTCTTGGGTATTTTTTTAAGATTAAAAGTATGGTTACTTGCTGAACAAATAAGCATCTCCTTGAGACATAAATTTTCATGATAGTTTGTATCTCTGAAACATTTTTCATCTCACCTCTACCCTAGAATCAAAAGATCACTCTGGGCTTTGTAATGTCACAGGGTGGACAGACAACCTCAGGACAATACCCACTTATGTACCCCATCTCCAGCCAAACTACAGCTTTACTTTTGCCAGTTTCCTAATTGTAAAATGAGGGCCAGAGTAAATGATCTTCCAGCTCTAAAGGTCGATGGCTCTACCTGGTCACGTCTGGCTTACCTGGACATTTTTCACAGCCTTTCCAGGAGCCACACCTCCCAGATAAATAGGACCCTTGATTTTCCAGGTAGCTCCAGTAGGGGGAAGACTTTCTTCTAAGACTCGAAGACCATCAATTATCAGTCGGCCGCTGCTCTTTTCCCGAATAAA
The DNA here is from genome assembly GCF_059928025.1 of Delphinapterus leucas. Taxonomy (NCBI): domain Eukaryota; kingdom Metazoa; phylum Chordata; class Mammalia; order Artiodactyla; family Monodontidae; genus Delphinapterus; species Delphinapterus leucas. The sequence goes on from NC_143140.1 coordinate 49,451,770, forward strand.
TATCACCTGGATGGAGAGAAGGACAATAGAGAAGGCTGGGTTGCCTCTCCTCCCAACTTTGCTACTGCAATGCCACAGAAGTTCTTTAAAAAAGTGGTCCTTTCTCTGAAGGTTAGGAGTCTCTTCCTTTAATGCTTGATTTAAAGTTATAGGCTTAATTTCCAAATACAGCTTATGTTTAGCAGAGTTCTCTGAGGCTCTGCCCAGCTGGCAGCCCATGTGCTTTCTCTTGTAAATTTAATTATAATTAATTGTAATGCAGCTGACATTGCTTACTCTTTCCAGTATATACACACTGAATTGCTTTGATATTTAGGTTATTCTACCTGTTGTATCCTGTTGTCCTAACAGATTTACTCTTCACTTTGTACCTTCCATAGCTTAGTCTACGAGACACTCAGCAATCATTGAAAATTTAGAACATTATAGGCAGTGGAAAAAAAACCAGTCGAGTGAAATATCCTTAAAAACCAAACTTCGGTTTATGTTGGCCATTGATCTTTTGTTTAAAATAACTACACTAAAAAAAATTGATCTGTCAAAAATATTATACTCAGACTGTATTTCTTTTAAAATAATATGCTTCAAGATTTTTATAATGAGTTAATGAAGGCTTTGAAATTGAACATATAGCAACAGAATTTTTAAATGGATGTTTCTAGAAAAACCCCTGGTGGGTATTAGTGTCAGTCCATTTGACAGTGGTGGACATTGGCTGATAATAATATTCTCTGCCTTCAACTTACATCATGCCACAAACCATCATTGTATTTCTCTTGGCTTCTAATCTTCAGTTTCTTGTGGCCAACATTAAACATGAAAACCAAGCGGCCGTGGGCTAAGAAGAGAGCCATGAAGTCATTCTCTTCTTGATCCGAGACATAGAAAATCATCCCATGGGAGGAACGTGTTTTCAGACGAATGGAAAACTGGGATCTGGTAAATGAGAAGAAAAAGCTTACCACCTGTCAAAGGAGACTGAGGGTGATCTCTAACTTTCCAAGGCAACAGAGTGTAAGGAAGAATAAAGCCATTCGATCTAATCCCAAGCAACATTCTTCTAATTATTAGTATTATTAGAAGATTAGAATAGAATACTATTAAAGATTAAATTAGAATACTAACATTCTTAGTATTATTAGTGAGTATCGGGTAAGTACCGCTAGTTCAAAAATGTAAATCCTTCTCCATTTCCTCACACAACAGGGATACATCCCACATTTAAGAAAGTGTTGTTTCAGTAAAGGATAATCTCATGTCTTCTTTTTAAAGTATGGTTGCAATTAGTTTAGTAAAAATCTTTACGTTAAAGAAGCTTCATGTGGACAAAATAGTAGTAATTAATATGCATATACAATTTTGCATAGAAACAATATGATTTGTGTACTGTCTAAAATACAGATTCAATTTTCTCCCTGTAAAAATTAATCGATGGATATCACATGCTAAAAACAGCTACCAGAATGTGTAGAAATTAAATAAAAATTTCAGAAATTTAGCTCTAGGCCATAGAGTAAGATACATTTATGAGGCTAATTTCCAGTCTGATTAACTCTAAATTTTTCCTGAAGAATACAAAATACTGATTCTGCCCATTAGGAAAACAGGAAATTAGAAGGCATTAGGAGTTTCTTATTGAATGCACTGCTTGTATGAATGTCTGAAAGAGCTATATACGACCTATATAAGAATATCTGGGTGCTAACAGTTTACAAAGAAGTCTTCAATAATACTAAATAACCTGGAGATTTGTGAAATACCAGGAAGAGTGATGAACTTTAGAGATAGCTTGAGGGCCAACAGAGATACAAGCGCATTTGTATTTTCAGTGTCTTTCCTTATTAACCTTCCAGCAGTTCAGATGCATTCCCATTTACAATCTGAAAGCAATTTGTATGGGGGAGGGAAGGTGATAGCAAGGTTAAATCATGAGTCATTTAAAATTTACCCCATCTTCCTTTCTTTGATTGTCTTTTCTTTTTGATAAAGTACAGCAAACTCCCAGGAGAATGCTGTTTTATGCACCTTACTTTTGGGAAGAAAGTCACAGAGAATGTTATTTGTTGGACAGTATGAATCATGTACTATTTAGTATTTGTTTTGATGATAAACGAATACGATTAATTTGGCACAGAAAAATTATAGGAAAAGGATGACATATGGCAAATAAGGATGCAGCCCAGCCATGGCATCAAGTTTCTGAAAGGATAGTATGTTACTTTACTTTTCACCAAAATCTCCTTTTAAGTGTTCAAACTCTTGGCGGCTGTTGGCTGTCCCTCCGTACTGATAGGCGTGCTCTATTGCTCTAGGGCTGTTGGAAAGGTGGCAGTGAGAGTCTCTTGGAACATTCCTCTCTAGGAATTTCAGGCCAACAGGATCCCATGAAGGAGCATCTTTGCTTTTCTCTCCCTATAAGAATAGGCAACGAATCATTTAAGGGACAAAACTGACATACTAGTAGCAAAAATTCATTTTTGATTTTCTTATCATTAATAATGATGATAAATAATTCAAGGGTATATTATCTGTGCATTTTCCACTCATAAAATACTAGGCCTCTCTCTCCCTTCCTCTACCACCATAAGAAAATGCCAGCAGTAGCTGCAGCAGTAACAACAACAAACAACAACAGAGTATGTTAACAAATCCAAAATTCTAGTCTGTGATAGTGAAGCTATAGAGACAAGTGCTCTGTGATGTAAATTAAATGCACATCTTAATCAATGATGAAAAATGAAAAAGCTGGCAATAAAATAACCCTGAGACAAATCAATAAAATCCTCATATCATATGCAACAGTATCACTTGAATACACATATTATTATTTACACATCCTGTATAAAAAGTTAACAACTTAGTAACATCTTCAAAATATTTAAGAATATTTTTGGTGATATGTAGCAAACCTATGTGACAGGATATAAAACAATTTTTAAAAACTATCTTGTGCTCTTAAAATTGCACTACTGATTTTAAAATTTAGAATTGTGAAACTATAGACTACTATTTAATGGTCATTTAGTCAATTTCTGAAGCAAAAGTACATGCAAGTAAATCTGAGCATTCATCTACTTATTTATTCAAGCAAATGTTTATTGAGTACCTAATAGGTAGGAGTGAAGGGGAAAGAAATCAACGTTTCTGCGTGCCTTCCATGGGCAGTGTGTGGTGGGGAATAGAAAGGTGAGTGAGACATGCTTCCTGTTTTTTAAGGACTGAAAATTGATTTGGAAGAATAGGCTTTTAAACAACAAATTGGAAGACAGGTTGTTGCTGGACAGAAAGGACCTTAGATGACTTGGTAAAGAATGGGGTCTTGTGTTTTAGGTGATGAGGAGACACTCAGGTTTTAAAAGCAGGGAGTGGCCTGATCTGACCCACTTGGGAAGAAATCCTGCAACAAAGCAAGGGTGGAGAGAGAGGAAATGTCTGGCACTAGGGAGAATTGGAGAACACAGTAAGAGTCAGGATGAGACACACGATTAGAGGAGAAAAGACAATTTCTGGTTCAGGCTGTTGAATGAATGCACACATTTAGTTTTCCTCCTCCCTAATTCCCACTGAAATGTCAGAAGAACTATACACATGAAAATAAATCCACAATAGTCCTGGAAGTCTATGAGGCTTTCTACTAGTCGAACAAAGCAGTGTGGAATTTCCAGAAGATAATAATACAGATTGGAACAGACTGACAATAAAATTCTTAATCTCATATGGGCAAAATATAAGACCTCCAAAAAAAATCAGTGTTCCAGGCAAATCCCAGAATTACCCTCAAAATACAGGTATGGTGGGCAGAGGGCAGATGAATGAATTAAAGGGCAGACCAGCTGTGACAGTGCCCTGCTCTCAGGGCAGAGGCTCTTAAAGTTGGGTCCTGATACTGGAAACTCTCTCAGTGGTGGTTAGATTGGAGAAAGTGAAGTGGTGCTCAGAGACTCACCTGTCCTAAAGAAAAGCCCACCTGGTTCTACCATCCCTTCTTCCATTCCTCACATAGTTGTCAGGACTCAGAACCTGATTCACTGCTACAGAAGCAAGGCTTCTCTCTTGGATGGAGGAAGTACATCCAGTCACCAATGTGTTTTTGGTTGGCCCAGGCTCTCACCTATAAATAACGGCCATAGCTTCAAGCTACGGGTGGGCAGAACGGGCTGGAGTGGAGCTTCGGGGAGACTCTTTTCCTCTAATGTATCTTGGGAAATTTCCCCTGACTCCACACTGTATTCCAACCCCAGTGGAGTAACAAGCCTTATGATGGGAGATCGATCACCTTTGTCTCATTGAGGAACAAAGCTGGAAATGGTGTGCACGTGGCATGGAGGGTGCGGGTGAGAGATTGGTGGGGGTCGGGGACTTTCCCCAACTCTGGCCATTCTTCATTCTCTCCATTCCAGTGGAGAGGATCTCACTTTTCCTCAACCAGTGTATCCACTTAGCTGTGAGAGGAGAGTGACAGTAACTTAGACAACAGGGGCTCAGCAAAGCAGGGCTTGTTGGATCATGAGTCTCAATTGACCAGCCTTGCCTTTCTCTGCTTCACCGTGGGACTACATGGACTAGGACCTGTCTCTTGTCTGCTGCAAAAATTAATAAAATTTATATATGGCAACCAAATACCCTAAATCCTCTGTGGATATATGCTCTGAATAACAATAAAAAAAGAAAAGTTATAATTTAATCAATTGCTTTGCTACCATATAACACAGAGACTCAGTTTACTATCCCCAAATGGGTACGTGTGTGTGGATTCCCACTAAACCCCGCTAGACTTGACTTTACCAGTGTAATTTCTTTCTCTGAAGGTCTATTAGTTGCAATCCAACTGGTGGTACCAATTTCAATTTAGCAAGATTCTTTTGTTTCAGATTATAGCCAAACTGGTTGAGCTACTTAAGACAAAGAGGGAAATGTGTTATAAGGATATAGGAGTATCTTCCGCAATCCAAGAAAAGAAAGTGTAGTGGGGGTCCTACCACAGGCAAGAATCAGGAATTGGAAAGCTAGGAAGAATTAAGGCACTCCTTATCTGGATGTTTCTGGTATCTCAGCGTTGTTTTTCTCAGTGTTTGCTTTCATTCTATAAAGAGTATATTATTTGTGCCTTTTCCATTTATGAACTATTAGGCCTCTCATAATAACCATAATAAATAAAGTCTATAATAAATTAAAATGTGATAGGTGCTATGGAAGAAAGAACAGCTAGGAAAAGATAAAAGATCAGTAGTAGTGGTAGAAGGCAGGAGGTGGGCTGGGGTATAAAATAAGGGCTAAGATACATCAACATTGAAAAAACAAACAACCCAGTTAAAAAATAGGAAGAAGACCTGAATAGACACCTTTCCAAAGAGGAGATGCCAAAAGCCAACAGGCACATGAAAAGATGCTTAACATCACTAATCATCAGGGAAATGCAAATCAAAACCACAGTGAGATACCACCTCACACCTGTCAGAATCGCTATCATCAAAAAGAACACAAATTGGTGAGGATGTGGAGAAAAAGGAACCCTCTTACACTGTTGGTGGGGATGTAAATTGGTGCAGCTACTGTGGAAAATAGTATGGAGGTATCTCAAAAAACTAAAAATAGAGCTACCATATGACCCAGCAATTCCACTACTGGACATATATCTGAAAAAACAAAAACTCTGATTTGACAAGATACACGCACCCCAATGTTCACAGCAGCATTGTTTACAATTGCCAAGATATGGAAGCAACCTAAATGGCCATCAACAGATGAACAGACAAAAAGATGTGGTATATATATACACAATGGAATACTAATCAGCCATAAAAAAGAACAAAATGTTGCCATTTGCAGCAACATGGATGGACTTGGAGGCATTATGCGAAGTGAAATAAGTCAGAGAAAGACAAATACTGTATGATGTCACATATGTGGAATCTAAAAAATACAACAAACTAGTGAATATAACAAAAAAAGAAGCAGACTCAGAACAAACTAGTGGTTACCAGTAGGGGGAGGAAAAGGCGGAGGGACAATATAGGGGTAGGGAAATAAGAGGTACAAACTATTAGGTATAAAATAGGCTACATGGATATATTATACAACATGGGGAATACAGCCAATATTTTATAACAACTATACATGGAGTATAACCTTTAAAAATTGTGAGTCACTATATTTATACCTGTAACATATTATATAGCAACTATACTTCAATTTAAAAAAAACAAATAAAATAAAATAGGGGTTAAGGTAGGGCTCACTGAGCAGATGACAGCTGGGCAGTCCTAGAAGGCGAAGGAGTCGTCCATGCAGATATTTGGGGGAAGAGTGGTCCAGGCAAGAGGAAAGCTCAAGTGAGGATCTTAGGCAGGAGTGAACATGGCCTGTTTTAGAAATAGCCAGGAGATCAATGGGAGGAGAAGAGTGAGTGAGGGAAAGAGGCCTGGAAAATATAGGGCCTCTTATGACATTGTAGGAACTTGAGCATTTACTCTGAGTGAAGTGGGGGGCCACTTTGAGCACAGGAGTAACATGATAGCGCATGTTTAAAAGGATCTGGTTGTTGTGCTGAGAATATACTATTGGGCAACAAGGTAAAAGCAGGGAGTCTTCTTGGGAGGCTATTACAGTAATTCATATGGGAGATGATGATGGCTTGGACCAGGATGGGAGCACTGGTACTTGAGTGCATTGTTAACATCTGACCAGGAAGGAGTAGGGAGGGTTAGATTGAAAGAATGAGAAGGAATTAGACTTTCACTTGTAATGAAGGCAAATAGTGTACATGCTAGGAGTAAATGAACGAGAAAGAATAGTCATCAGTGAACGCAATTTAGGACTCAAGAATTTGATGAAAGAGCTGCCCTAGTTGATGCCACAGGTCAACTGTGTGAGTGGTTAAAATGAAGGTCAAGAAAGGAGGGGAAAACAGGGTAAGATCAGAAACTAATAATTTCCATGACTGTGACAGAAACCAGAGATAGTTATGTGAAAGCAAATGATACTAGAGAATTAGCACAATAAATAATATATATTATAAAGTACAGAGTAATTTTAACCATTGTAATGAAAAGTAGTTGGAAGTATGAGTAAAAGCTTATTCAAACTGTTTTTCTGGGAACAAGAAAAGATACAACAAATCTGGTAAACTGCAATATCAGATACTACAAGAATTGTATCTTTCATATGTACACAGTTGCAAACAAGAATAAATTCTATAAAGCATCAGTGTCTAGAATTGTGTGTGTGGAATACAAGGGCAATCAAGAAGTTGGCACGGCATTATCTTTTACCTTTTTTTTCTGACTTGTTTCAGGCTTTGAGGAATTTTTTCCTTTTTTGTGAAGGAGAAACAATGGCGAAGACTCAATAGGACACTCATAAAGAGAAGTATGGACCTTTTCAGAATACCGCTGGAAATCTTCGACCTCCACATCTCTATCCAACCTGTGTTTGTAATAGAGGAAAGAAAAACCTTAAAAAATGTTGCTTAGAATTACATGATGAAACTATGGCAGTCAAAGAACTTCAGCAATTAAAATGTGTGTGTGTGCACACGTACATGATGGGCCTTTATCCACCAACCACTACCTTAATGAGAACCCTTGAAATGATCATTTAACCAATTAACCAATAACTTTGTACCTGGCACCAGCACATTCTGACAGATGAACATGTTTTCCCTCACCATGCTCTGGATGATGGGGACCTCATCTGTGTTACTTAATCTGTATTAAATTCCTTCCTTGCATGTTTTCGTACTCAGGGGGCCCTCACTGTCTTTGTTAAGTACAAAACAAAAATGAAGCGTACAGAATGGGAGAAGATATTTGCAAATAATATATCTGATAAAGGGTTAATATACAAAATACACAAAGAACTCATACAATTCAAGGTAAAAAAAACAAACAACTTGATTAAAAAAGGGGGCAGAGGACCTAAGTAGACATTTCTCCAAAGAAGACATACAGATGGCCAACAGACATGTGAAAAGATGCTCAACAACACTAATCATCGGGGAAATGCAAATCAAAACTATAAAGAGATACCACCTCACACCTGTCAGAATGCCTGTCATAAAAAAGACAAGATATAACAAGTGTTAGTGAGGATGTGCTAACCCTCAATATAAATTGGTGCAGCCACTATGCAAGGCAGTATGGAGGTTCCCCAAAACATTAAAAATAGAACTGCCATATGATCCAGCAATTCCATTGCTGGGTATTTACAGAAGAAAACAAAAACACTAATTTGAAAAGATATATGTACCCCTATGTTCATTGCAGCATTATTTACAATAGCCACAATATGGAAGCAACCTAAGTGTCTACTGATAGATGAATGGATAAAGATGCGGTATATATATGTATATGGAATATTATTCAGCCACAAAAAATGAAATCTTGCCATGTGTGACATGGATGGATCTAGAGGGTATTATGTTAAGTGAAATAAGTCAGATGGAGAAAGACAGATACTACATGACTTCACTTATATGTGGAATCTAAAAAACAAAACAGACAACAAAACAGAAACAGAGCCATAGATACAGACAGCAAATGGGTGGCTGCCAAAGGGGAGGTGGGGGTGCAAAACCAGTGAAGAGGGTTAAGAGGTACAAGCCCCTCTTACAACATAAATAAGCCCCTGGCGTGTAACAAACAGCAAAAGGGATACAGTCGATAATACTGTAATAACGGTATGGGGACAGATGGTTAGCAGACTTATCTTGGTGAGCATTTCATAACATATGCAAATGTCAAATCACTATGTAGTACACCTGAAATTAACATAATACTGTATGTCAACTAAATTTCAATAAAAGAAAAATGATGACAAAAATGAAGTCATGCATTAAATTAAAAAAGACTTTCTGAGACCTTTAAGGATGATTTGGGTATGTTGCTCTGTACTATACCATTGATAATAAGTACAGAAATAATCGCATTTAATATTTATAGTTTGCTGTACGCCAGGTGCTTTATGCACATTATCTCATTTAATCCTCATAACAAGTCTACCAGGCAGGTCCTGTTATTATCTGCAATTTGCAGGTGAAGAAATGAAGGCTTACTTAGCCAATGTCATACAGAAATTAAAAGGCAAAACACCTACACACAAACCCAAGTGTGTCAGTTTCTCAAGCACATGCAAGCTTTTAATTACTACCCTCTAATGCCTCTGATATTTCATAGTTCTAAGTTTTAACACCATAAATATTTTCATTATCGACTTAATCTTCTTTATCAATCATGCAGATTTATGAATAATAAAAATATTATACCTGGTAAAGTAGGCATTGCTTATACAGCCAGTGAAATTAGCATACTGGGGACTGATGGGTGAGCCACCGAAGTAGAACTTCTTTTCATCTGCTTGTGTCTGTTCCACTTTTCCTTTGGTAGGGTTCTTACTCCCAAGTCTGCTTTTATCTACTATCAATTCATACCTGTAAGGAAAAAGCTTCTTTAAGCACTACACAGCTAACATTTTACCTCGAGTTCCATTCTAGGTTGCAGGTTTTCTCATGGAATTGAAATGGAACATCTGGTTAATGACAAGATAACAAGTTGCCAAACTCTTCGTGAGACTCAGGATAAAACGGCTGACTATGTCTATATGCAGAAAAGACTCTCCAAACTATGACTAGAATTTAAACCCATAGAAGCAAGTTCAGATGACTAGTCATCGGCAACTTTTTATTTTTTTCTTTGGTGTGGAAAAATCAGAACATAAATCATGGTGATCATTTAATCACACTTGTGGGAAACTATTTTCATTGTAAAGCACACTGATAGTGATTGGAAGTGGTGTCTTGAAAAGACCTATTAATGTTTTTTATAATGGGAGGGCTCCATAGAAGTGGACATAGAATAGCAGCAGTCTACAACGGAAATTCCTTTCTTTTTCCAGAAAGACTTTCTTTTTATGAAAAAGAAACTCAGTATTACATATTTTAAAGATAAAGTTATTAGACTTTTTAAAATGTGGCCGTAAATGCAACATTCTCAATTGTTTAATTAAAACCTAATGAAACCAATTATTTGCTGAGCTCCTTCTATGTGCAAAACACTGCACTCCATTTAGTAAGTGCTATGTGCAGGTACTTCTCTCAAGGAGATTATAGCTTATGGTTTCACTGGGAAAAAAACTTTACATACCTGTTAGTTAATTTTATAGTGATTTATTTGGCATGTCTTAAAAATTAATATCAATTTTTAAAAAGAAGGTAAGTTGTTCCTTCTATCATTTTTTTAAACACTATAAAAGTAATAATATAGCCTATTATTCACAGTGGTCACTGGACAGAATCATGCCCTACAGATAAAGCCATCTGGTAGAAAGAAAATAAAGTGAGGAGCTGTACCTTGCAGGGGAGACAGAGGTAATGATGAAGTGGGACAGCCCGTCATTATACTGCTTATCGGCCGACTGCACCTTGATTCCCTTTACATCCATGATCACAGTGCCATTATCCAATGAAATGGAGAACACGTCTGACTGAAATGCAAGCACAGGTTTTTTAACTAGGGAGGCCAGGTATCCAAAAGATGGACACGTCTTCAACACTTACTTAATGGGATTGCTTAAAGGAACACCCATCGTGTGGGAAATTTGCTTGAAAAATAATTTCTATGAACAACAACAACAAAATACTCTATTGCTTGTATTGGTGTTACCTATAAAATCAGATACATTTCAATGGAAAGAGGAATTTCCTGTATTTTGAACTGAAAATTTCAGGTGATTTTGTCATGCTAAGTAGTTGTCATCCCAGCATCAGTTACTTTCTTAACTCAGGCATTTCTATTCTGTCATCAGTCTCACTTTTGAAAAGGCAATATTTGAATTTCCTTGGGGATGTAGCTAGATGACCAGGCATGGGTTAATTTGCTAATGTGGCTTTTAAAAATGTTTCACTTTTCATCTACAGAGGCAGAAAAATTTTAAAATAGCAGAAGTTAACATCTTTTTCTGAATTTGCTTATTGCTTGTCTTAAAATATTGGCAAAATGATAATCTTCCTTCTCTTCCCTATGTGGGCATCAACCTCTACAGTTAGCCCTCAACATAACTACTTTTTGTGGGCAAAAGGTATTATTTAACTAACCATGGTAATCTGAGGCAGGTTTGGTGGCAGAGGTCCTACAAAGTGTTTTGGGTAAATTCTCACAGATGCTACTGATTTAAATTGGATATAAATGTGACAGATACAAGGCAATAAGAATGAAAAGTAAAAGCTGCTTTTATAAATCATATTATGACCTGGTCCATCAGTGTATATATTGGTGATGACCTTTTCAGAGATAAATCAGTTAGAACTTAAGGTCACCAAACTTTTACAAACCTTATTTTATTCTCAACACAGCATATCTTTATAAGCTGAGCTACAGTGTTCTATACCAAATTCAAGAACTATTTCACAAACTGAATCACACATGAGTTTGTATATATACACAGAGGTTCTTAACATTTTTTGTGCTATGCACTCTTTTGGCAGTTTGGTGATACATATGGACCCCTTCATAAAATATTTTAAAATCACTGAACAAAATATGTAGGAATACAAAGGAAACCAATTACATTGAAATACAGTTTCAAAATATTGAAACAATAAATATGTGATATAGTTATATATGTACTTCTACATTAAGGCACTAAATAATAAAATCTATTAGCAGATCTAATAACTACTGCAATTTAGAAGTAGCAATGAGCAAAAATATTTTGAGATACCTGTGACTACTATAATGTGCAATGAAAAATACCTGTGATTTCTATTAATGACAAAGTGACAGGTACTGCTAATATTACTGTGGTTTGTTGCCAACATTCACAATTGAAGAAAATGCTAAATTGTAGTTAGAGAAAATAAAGTTGTAATTTTTTCTCACCTAGTTCACAGACCCACTGAATTCTTTCCATGAACCCCTGAGAGGTGGGTCTATGAAGCCCAGGTTAAAAACTCCTCATATACAACATATATAATATTTTACAAAGTGTCGGAAATGAGACATTTGTGTGTGTACACGAGTCAAAATTAATCTGAATTGAAAATCACTTTTAAGGTGCTTAAAAGTATTTTTAACAGACAAAACAATTACCACAAAGAAGATCCCACAGGGAAAAACAAATACTTACCCCTGAAGCACAATAGAACAGTAACCCATTTGGCTGTAATGTTCGGAAATTAAAACCTCCCTCAAAGCCATCGAAAAAAGATATTTTCTGAATTGAAGCAATGAAACTCTGTCCATTGAAATATGCTCTGCGAGATATCTGTGTGCCAAAGAAAGTAGGAATACAGTGTTTGGATAATTATCAAAAAGCTTAAAATGCCCATTTCTTACATACCAAAGGCCTTATCTGCTAGTTCCTATGTTAATAGTTATGTTTTAATTTCTGGTTTATACTGAAATTCAGGCATGCTAGCCTTCCTTCTGTATGCCTCTAAAAGATGGGGTTTCAGCTTCCCTACTTCCTCCACCATGAGTGAGTGAAGATGCTCACGCAGCCTCTCTGGGCTTTGGTAGCCCCAATCATTCATTGAAAAGTGAAGCAACTGGACAAGTCACAGAGGATCCCCACAAGCCTTTTTAGCTTAATGATTCTTCTTTCCACTGGTGGCAGAAAAGAGCCCAAGGTGTACACAGGATTACAGAGAAAAGAGCTTTTTCAGCTTTTAAGAGCAGTACGTTTCTTGTCTATTTATTAAAAACCTTTTGATCGTGTACTTACAAGAGAGTCTTCTGGGCATCCATAACCAACTCCCAGGGTTTCTGTCTGTTCTAATAAATTGAAATCTTTCTTTTGGAACTGGAAACCCTTCATACATCCTCTGAAATTGATATCCAGGGGAAGGTGTACTCTTAGGGTCCTGGAAAAGAAAATTAGTCTTTACTGATATAGCCATGATGATGATGGTAGTGGTGGTGGTGATGATGTTACCCTACATATGTAGGATATAAAAATTTGATTTTATTTATAGTTATTTTTAATAGCTGTATAATTATTCATATTCTCATGCCTTCTTTCATAAGCACACAGTAATGTCTAATCTTTGCATACAGAACAGCTTTATTCTGCATGAAGCCAATTAGTTTACTTCTTTATAATTTTCAAGATCCTTTAACTTACATTAGCTCATTTTATCTGTATAACAATTCAGTGATATAGATGGTGATGTTATTATTTCCCTTTTACCGATGATTAATAGGTTGAACCATAATGAACTGACATATGTATGGGTCAAAAATTGGCAGTTTCACATGGTTTACCTATAAAGTGAAACAGAAATATTAAGTAATTCTTTTTAATGTCACAAGTGGTAAGTTAGGATTTGAACCCGGGTCTTCAGTCTTCCACTAATCCACTTGGGTCATGAACTCATTTACTTGTCCTTAATGTATCTGCAACACACTAATCAACTAAGGCTAGAGAAGTTTTTAGTGAACGTTGGGCCTCTGGAGCAATAGGAAAGTGAGAAATCCTTTATCTTTAAGATTAAGGATGGCATTTTGCTCAAAACTGTAATCCTAGCACCCATCTTTATAGCTAATAGATAGGAAGTACCCAAGAACATATTATTGGATATTGTATGAATATGAAGTTAATTTTGAGCAAGTTACAATGACTTCCATGTATTTTAGGTGAACACTGGCCAAATTAAGGGGTAACAGTCCCACTTTACTCTGCTCTGACAAGATCATACCTGCATGATCACGCTAATTGACAGACTGAGGTGCACATACAGCAACCATGATGGTTAAATATCCCATGTGGCATGGCTGAAGGAATTGAAGAGGATATTTAGTTTGGAAAAAAGCTTACGGTTGGGGCCTCATCCCAGAACAATTAGAATTTCTGGAGAATGGTCATGGGTAACGATGTTTATAAAAGTTCTCTAGTTTATTCTAATGTGAAGCAGGGTTGAGAGTGACTGGACTGGAATATCCTAAAGTTGTCTCTCAGTTTTAAGAGTCTCTGATGCTATGAACTGATGGTAGCGAGACAGCTGAAATTTTGAATATATTAATGTTTCATTATACTTAATTCACAACCCCCACAGGCTTAAAATTTTTGTTTACCCTAAGATGCTGTTTGAGAGTTCAAATAAGTCTAAATTAATACTAAAACAAAAGTAAATGAACACAACGTTTCTTTGTTTTCACATAATACACATGCTCCACCTTTCCTCTTGTGGATAAGAAATACTGCATTAGACTATGTTCTAAGAGTAATAAATAATTAAATCTGTAGATCACATCTACTAGATGACAATTTAAGGGGGTCATGAGGACTAGCTGCACAGGGCCCATGGGTGAATGGCTGTGTGTGTGCTTCTGTAAACGTGTACAAAAGTAGTAGGTGGGAATGCTCAAACATTTACTACACCTCTCCTGGATGCTGAATCCTCAGCCCAGTGCTTCGTTAGGAACAAGCAGCTTAACAACAGCAAAAAAGCTTACCTTGATTCTAAGATTTCTGGGGGAGCTCCTCCAATGTATATGTCTGTAAAAGGTACTTTCATCTTTTCATTGTCCATGCTCTTGACATGTCGTCTGTCAACTACCAAAATCATTTTCTTATCATTGTGGTAAATGATTGAGATCTGGGAGAAATAGTGCATAGTAAGTTGATCACTGCTTAACAATCACCTTTTTGAAGACTGCTATATATTTTAATTATTCTGGTTGTAAGAGCTGGGCCTCCATGTTCTTATGCTTGTTTGTTCACAAAGCGGGGAATAAGATCTTCCTTTCTTACTCACAGACATGAAAACTCTTACTTGCATAACCAGAAGTTCATATTTGCTGGAGAAGGGTTTCCATATGGAGATAGGGCTAGCCCAAGAAAAATTTTGCTATGAGACCAACTGTTTTATTTTGCCCCTCTGAGGGGTTCAGGAAAAAAATTATAAACAGTTACCTTCTGGGCCCTGGACTGAATGCTGCCAGGTGTCATTTTTTGGTGGTGTAGTGAGATGCTTTAATGAATGTGGGAAAGTGCCAGTCAGAGAAATAGTTAAAATATTCTTTGTAAACCATCCTCATGAAGGCTATGGACTTTGAACTGAAAAGAGAAATATAGCCTCTAGTCTCTGCATTTTAGTTCAACTTAAAAGATATTATGCCTTTTATATATTTTATTAAAGTGTAGATTTAAAGTAGTTGTTAGTGAAAATAGAAGAAATATATTATCCGTATACTTCACATCTGTTCAGGACTAAAGAGCACTCTTTGTGGGTTTTCTTTATAAGAAAATCTGTGTTAGTATTTTCTAAGTTTTGGATAAATGGTTTAAAAGGAAATGATTTACTTATATCTACTCTTTTTACATTTAATGGGACTCAAGGAAAAAGCAAAAAAATGGCTGTGTATCTACACTCTCATTTTCAACAAATGTATAGAAGTGCCATCATAATCAAGAGATAGAGTATTAATGGGAGTCTTTTGATCAATGAAGCAATTAAAATGAATCTTCACTGACTCTTTTATTAGAAACTCCAATATGGGACTTCCCTTGTAGCACAGTGGTTAAGAGTCCGCCTGCCAATGCAGGGGACATGGGTTTGATCCCTGGTCTGGGAAGATTCCACATGCCGCGGAGCTACTAAGCCCGTGTGCCACAACTGCTGAGCCTGTGTGCCACAACTACTGAAGCCCGCACGCATACAGCCTGTGCTCTGCAACAAGAGAAGCCACCGCAATGAGAAGCCTGCACACCGCAATGAAGAGCAGCCCCCGCTCATGGCAACTAGAGAAAGCCTGTGCACAGCAAAGAAGAACCAATGCAGCCAAAAATAAATAAATAAATAAATAAATTTATTAAAACAAACAAACAACTCCAATATGATAAAATATCCATTCTTTTAAAGCAAATGTTATCCTGGAGTTGAGTAGGTGAGGGCCTTTCACTTGGTTTTTATATGTGAAGGTATTCAGTTTAATTACTTTCTCACCTATCTCATTTGACCATCTGATTAGATCAGTAGATCTAAATACAAATAAAACAAAACAAAATACTCAAACTGCAATGATCAGTACCTCATGGTATTTTGCATCATTAATTTGAGCTTTCTTCATTGTGTCTTCAAGATGCACAGGGCCGTTGCTAAACCCAAAGTCATAGGACACATGTAGGTAACCATTGCGCATTTCCAGGCTGAAAAACATACTCTGTGGAGAAGACAAAAAGTTATAAGATGTGAGCGTCTGCTATTATGAAAGAGAAGGTTTAGCTGAATTTGAGAAATAACACTGTATTCTTTATTACTGAAACTGTTTGCAGACTAAAGAAGTCTCATGATATTCTTATTATGAAATAAAAATCACAACTACATCCATATCAGCAGTTATGTCTCATTTATACACCAAAATTTTAATATTTATCTACAATTTAAAACAACTATATTCTATTGTTTTTCATTTACTTTGTGAATTAATGAAATTTAACATTTACCTTATTGACCTTTAACAATCTTGAAAACAGAGTATTATAGACCATATGTATTCAAACTGCCCTTTTTTAAGGCAACATTTCAAAGTTATAACAGGCCAATAGATGTGATTACATTTCACTTTAAGAGCAAAACTGGTAACATTGAAAAAGAATTCCAAGGTATGCTGAAAAGAATCTTAGAAAATTATCAGCAAATATGGACCTAAGAAAAAGAGGGTCATTCCTGTGTTATTTTGAAACACTGGAGTTATGTAGATAAATACGGAATTATTATGCACTTGGACCATGTGATATTCAAGAACCAAAGTAATTCTGTAACACTCAAGTAATTTACTGGTCAGTCTTGCTTGTTTTAGAAGATAGTGCATAGACACAAGAATTCAATGGATTTTCGGGACTTCCCTGATGGTCCGGTTGTTAAGACTCTACACTTCCAATGCACAGGGGTGCGGGTTTGATACCTGGTCAGGGAGCTAAGATCCCACATGCCTCTCAGCCACAAAACCAAAACATAAAAACAGAAGCAATATTGTAACAAATTCAATAAAGACTGAAAAAAAAAAAGAAGAATTCAATGGATTTGAAAAATAAAGTATTATGGAAAGTCCCTATTTCACAGAAAGTGATCTTTTGGGCAGAATTTATATACTCTTGAGAATGTGGAACAAAATCCACTGAGGTATAGAAAGAAAATATTTCAACTTCTATTTATACTCATTTTAAAACTCTAAAATAGAGAAAGAAGCTAACTTTTAATATTTAATACATGGATTGACTCTGGGCCTTCATTTTGTCCTTTGGATGGATTTTCATGGGATTTAGATTCACACAGTATGTGAGGCTTTGAGAATGAAGTTCCACACTTGAAGGCAGGCCATGGCCCCCCACTCATTTCTTTGTGTTTAGCCTATTGCAATTATTGACGTTTATGTGTGCCTGGTTACGTGGATTTATGAGTGAGGTCACTTAATAATAGACTATTTACAGTAATTTTCTACTGAGGTACAGTGATGTGAAAATATTTTGAGACATGTAGATGTTTGCAGATTATTTCCTGTAAGTTACTAAAAATGCTGTTAAGTTTCAAGGGGGTTACACATTTTCCTTATAAAATGAATTATTCTAAATTTATTGACCTTTATTTGTGATGACAAATGTCTTTTAGTAGTATAAAACCTACTAGCTACTAAAAAAAAACATACTTGATCTGTAATTTCAAGGTAGGGGCATTGTAACAATGGATGAGAAACTATTTTGGCAGGGAAGAAAGTTGTACTCTGGAGAGATGGTTTTTTTTAAAAAAAATTATGTATGTATGTATGTGTGTATTTATTTATTTATGGCTGCATTGGGTCTTGGATGCTGCACGCGGGCTTTCTCTAGTTGTGGCAAGCGGGAGCTGCTCTTCATTGCAGTGCGTGGGCTTCTCATTGCGGTGGCTTCTCTTGTTGTGGAGTATGGGCTCTAGGTGCACGGGCTTCAGTAGTTGTGGCACATGGGCTCAGTAGTTGTGGCTTGCGGGCTCTAGAGCACAGGCTCAGTAGTTGTAGTGCATGGGCTTAGCTGCTCCGCGGCGTGTGGGATCTTCCCGAACCAGGGCTCGAACCCACGTCCCCTGCATTGGCAGGCGGATTCTTAACCACTGTGCCACCAGGGAAGCCCTGGGGGAGATGGTTTTTAAAAAATGTATATGGGAAAGTTTTCTATTGGTAAGTAAATTTGTTGATGAAAAGAACGTAAGTATACTACCATAAAAACTCTCATATCTGCACTATTAAAACATTTCTGGAAAGAAATTTCTAACCTGTTTAAATGTCTTTCAAATGAAGATTTTTAACGGTCTTGAATTCCTTTGTTAAAGTTTACAAAATGATACGATATCTGATTACCTTGCAAGAACTGACATCAGGAAAGATGAAAATCTGCCAGCTGAATTTCAAAGACAACTTTTGCCAATTGGTGAATGAGACTGAATAACCGTACCATGATTTAGTAAGCACAGCCAATCATATATTTCCTACATTTTTATTTATATGAGGTATCTTGTCTAGTTATGATAGCCAATAGAACTTAGTATTGAAATAAACTGGACTCAGGACAAAACTTGTATCACAATGCGTTTAATGAGACTTTCAAAAATACTTAAGCATTTTTAATTACACTGTTCTCACTAACACTGCCATTAATAATTCTTGTATCATTAGCAAAATAAAATTAATTTTATTTTACTTCATCTTTATTTTAAAATTGTATTTATTTTTATTCAGTTTTTATATAAATTATCTTTTTCCTAGTTTTGAATATTATATTCATATGTAGTATATCATTAATAAATAAAGAGATGTGTGTGTGTGTGTGTATATATATAAATATATATACACACACACACACACACATATATTAAGCATGCAAACTTCTTTTTAACTGATTAGGGCATATGATTTAAAAAGTCAGTGCTAAATTTCTGTAGACACATGCTCGCCTAGATCTTGGTGCTGATTTTCCTTAAAGTTCCCTTAGTTTATTAAAGGGGTTATATTTAATATACATCCAAAAACGTACTGCAGGGAAATGCATCTCATGGCTGCTTTTACTTACTGCTGACATCATTTCCCTGAAGGAAAAAAACCCAATTTTGCTTTCTAAGCTAAAACTTCAGTTTGATGGCATGACACACTCAACCTGGGAAGTTTCCTAGAAACATGCACAGCAGAAAGTAAAGGCAATAAGGGAGAAGATGTAGAATTTTTATTTTTACTCACTCCATTGACCATCAGGAGCACAAGGCCGTTGTCAGCTGGTGTTCTAACTTCTATGTCAAAGCGAGTCACCTGACCGAATTTCCCTCTCCTTGTGATATCCCTCA
Source organism: Delphinapterus leucas (assembly GCF_059928025.1). Classification (NCBI taxonomy): domain Eukaryota; kingdom Metazoa; phylum Chordata; class Mammalia; order Artiodactyla; family Monodontidae; genus Delphinapterus; species Delphinapterus leucas. The sequence goes on from NC_143140.1 coordinate 49,471,076, forward strand.
CCACGGCATAACTAGAACCATCGAAAAAATAGCTGGCAGCCCGACTCTGAGTAAAGGCCAGTTTATCTCTGAAATAAAAATACAAGGATCATATGAATATGACAGCTTCTGTTATGCTTTTCAAATGAGGCCCTTTTAACCCATTCTCACGACATTTTTCATGGGCCTTAATAGCATTTAAATGAAGTCCTGATGTCTGCATGGGAGACACAAAGAAGCATTTAAACAAATTGTTTGTAATGGATTTTTTTTCTCTACCCTATGTGCTAAGATAACAGAAGGTTCCAGTGAGACCCCAGTCTCTGGAATCTGAAACCAAAGCTGCAAACAAGTAGTTTAACACTTTTAATAATAGTGCATGCTCATTATGGTAGAGAAGAACTGAAAAGTTGTGTGCAGGCATGACTATTATGCAGTTTCAAAACTGGTTTCCCCCCAAAAAAGATTGAAAACCTGAATATTTACCCACACTTGTCTCATCTGCAGCTCTTGCATGGCTATCAAATTTTTAGTACTCTTAACACGTTCTTACCTGGCACAGGGCACTGATTTGGAGGGATCCATATTATAGATGTGCTTAAAGTTGTACAAGCTGATCACATCATTGTTCAAAGTGGCCAATTCCAGGCAGCCAACGAAGCCAGGCAGGTTTAAGCTGGCAGGGAGCTGTGAAACAAGGTGAAGTCAACTGTGCCATGACCACATCTCATCCAGTCCACACAGATCAGGCAGTGAGACAACAGTAGGTCAAGGGGACCTTCCCACTGATAGGAATATCTTTCTAGACCTGAGTTTGTGTCTATTCTATGCTAAACCATCTAGAATAACAAAGATTTTTCAGTTGTCCATATCTTAGCAGAGAGGGTGGGGTTTATTGAGCATATAATATGTGCCAGTCACACACCTGACTGTGGATTCATGACCAAAGTCAATCCTTACACCAGCTCTGTGAGGTAGGTATTCCTGTCCTCACATAAAGAGAGGGAAAGTAATTCTCAGAGAGGTTCAATAATGTGCCTCTCACTAGTGAGTAACAGTTTTGCAACTGAAATCCTGGATCAACTCCCTGTCTTCCTGGGCCTTTCCTGTATCTGCCCTTCAACAGGTCTCATCTCCCCTCCTAGACCCCACCCCCTCCCTCATCCTAGGTATTTCATTTCATGCCTGTATATTAGCTGATAAAACAGAATTTCTGAAACTGTCGCCTGTAAACCTGAAGACTAGCTATAAACCCACAAGGTAGGTGGGGGTAATTAATTACATATGCATGTATCAGAATGAAATAAATTGATATTCAAGTGTTAGATATAGCTTGAAAGTATTTGATATATCAAGTGTTAGATACAGCTTGAAAGTATTTGACACTATGAAAATATGGGTAGCACAGACCAGATTTAAGCAGCAGATTTATAGATCCTAATTCAGAATTCTACCACCCACTGAGCTAAACTCTTTTTTTAAAGATATTAAGGTTTCCATCCAAGCGCTGAATCACTGTAGGCTTTATGGACTTCTAAAAACAATCACTATAGATTTGCAATAAGTCAAAATATAGCTGGACAGCTCACCTTGAAGTTTGAAGGCACGCCACCAACATAAAACACAGTGTCCTCAGGATCCAGATCCAATAAGGAGTCATCTCCCGCAAATTCCCCCTTTTTAATAAACTTTTCTTCTGCGGTGCTACTTAGACTTGGGACTGTTAAAAACACCTTTCCGTGTTTTCCTACCCTGTTCAGATAAAGAATTTTCACTCTTTATTAGCCAGATAATTCGTAGAAAATATGTTTTTTTTTTTTTTGCGATACACGGGCCTCTCACCGTTGTGGCCTCTCCCGTTGCGGAGCACAGGCTCCGGATGCGCAGGCTCAGCGGCCATGGCTCACGAGCCGCTCCACGGCATGTGGGATCTTCTCGGACCGGGGCACAAACCCGTGTCCCCTGCATCGGCAGGCGGACTCTCAACCACTGAGCCACCAGGGAAGCCCGAAAATATGTTTTTTTTTTTTTTAAATGTCAAAATGTGAATGTCCCTTCATCACAGAATTGGTGATTTGATTTTGTCACTTTCATAAGCATTTATATAATGTCAACAATCAAAGGGAAAGGGAAAAAAAGACATTCCATCTTGGAATCAATTCATGGATTGGCCAGATTAAAAACATCTAATAATCAGATTGCTCTTTAGAAGTGATGACTATTCTTTCTAATTTTTTGTTTTCCACTAAGGTGTTTGTGAAGGAGTACAGGAATAATGGAAGAAAGAGGAGCAACATCCATAGAAAGACTGTGTGTGTGTGTGTGTGTGTGTGTGTGTGTGTGTGTGTGCATGAGTGCATTCAATAGATTTTTTATGAAATTTGCAGATGAGCCCTGTGTCACGGATTCACTTTACCTTTCAATCTTGACAATGCTGAAGTAAGCAGGCCAGGAACTGACAGGCTTGGAGTCCAGGGGAATCTCTACATCCTTAGTTCCCAAATTATAAACGTACACCAGGTTATCATTTTTGATTGCAAGACCCATGTACTCTTTTTTGGCCTGAAATGTCAAGAAGTCTCTTAAATAAAATCCATATGAATGAATATCATCTTTCATTCTCATTTCTTTAAAAGACAATTAGCAATCCAGATGCTTGGCTGTATATAAGGCATGTCTGGCTTGAATTATTACCAAAGTGCCCATTAGACTGGGCAGCGCCTCGTTCTTTGCAGCCTCCCTGTGGCTGCATCAGTGTGCTGCCCCTCCCCCCGATCCCTCCATGCCTGTCCAAATATACCTTGGGCAGGAGGGCAAGCAACTGTGGGCTTGTGGACATTTGATGGCTGTCAGGAGTGTGCTAACCTTGTTTGGTTAATCTGGGGATATAATGCAGCCTGGCAATACCGATTGCTATGCACCTTCAAAGCAGGGGTCATCATTAAACATAATAGGCCTCTGTACTCTGGGTGTCTTTGAAATGCTGCATTCACACTCCTCAGAGTTAGCAGTGTGAGGCCGATATGAAGAAACCACAGAAATATCCCACACAGAGAAGGAATTACTTGTCCTAAAGTCACTACTTTAGTCTTGGCCTTAAAATGGTCTATACCTTTTGAGGTGCTAGAATAGAAATTTTGTTTATTTGCACAGGTAGCTTTGTTTTAAGGCAAGAGAAAAAGCACTTATCTTTCCTTTCAACATTATTCCATCATTTACAACCACATGCTCTTACGTTTTTGCTTCCGAGGTATAGGACGAACTGATCTGCAGTCCCACCCAGCTCTGGTTGCTTCACAGGAGGAGGCTTCATGTACAGGCTCAGGGACGTAAAGGTCTTTAAGTCATCCATTCTGGCTTTGGGATGCACTTCGACTGCCGACTGACCATCAAACATCATGGAGACTTGGATCTGGAGTTACAAAATTATTCCATTAAAAGTACCCCACAGAAATGGGCATAGTGCTTTCCCATGGTTCTCAATGGGCTTCCCTCATTCCTTATGAGGTCTCTGAGCTTTACCCATGACCTCCAAGCCTTTGTTTACTTATGTCCTCAACTTGTTGGCGAAAGGATTTAAGGAAGATAATACAGTTTAAATTTAAAGTGAGGTGAAAGAAAGCAGAACAAAAAGGTGACAAAGTAGGTCTAAGAATGAGGATAAATATGCATTCCACAATGAACTACATATTTGGTTAAGGTGAACTAAACCGCTTGAAGGGATACTTGGTGAGTTATACAATTCACAACGCCCATAAAATTAACAACTAATTGATCAGGAGAATAATAACTAATCTTGGGTACTAATATAGCTAGGACCTTTTCCCTAGGGTCTTCAAAAGAGGAGCATGGGGTGAGGCTGTGAGCAATATCCTTGACCATGTCTGGACAGTTGGGAGGGGTCTAGAGGCCAGCTTTGAAGTCTTAGATGGGGTCTTAAAACCTGGCTCTGCCACTTACTAGCTATGGAACCATGAGCAAATCACTTAACCTGTAGTTTCCTCATCTGTAAAATGAGGACAATAAATTTGTTATGAGAATGAAACCAGATGATAACTGTAAAGTGTTTTCCAGTGCCTGGCTTTATCATTATAATAACTGTAGTGATGAGTTCATTAAGATGTTTCTTATAATGATCCTTAGAAAGGCATCACAACAAAGCAGGATTTAGTAAATACATTTCTAAGAGGCCCAATATAACGTGCTGAACTGGTCTGATTCGAGGTGACTTTCAGAGTATTAATAAGTAGATGGTCTGTGTATATTCATGTCGTTTATGCAAATATTTATGAATAAGTAGATGTATTACATAACTGAATAATATTAATTTGATTAATACTGATGGTCAGTGAGTTCAAGATTATATTTCCAAGTGCCTAGAGTGCAGCTGTCTTATGTTGCCAGTTGAGTAAAGCACAATAAATCTTAATGAACAATCAAGCAGTGTATGGGATTAAAGTTCCTTTGTAAAAACTGAGAGTTTGAAAAAGATGTATATATGCATAGAAAGCATCTCCCTTTGGGGAGCTGTGTGGGCCCCAAAGGCATTGCCAAGACTCTCTTCAGAAAATGGTTTCAGGTGATTAAGGCCCCCAAATTCTACCCCATAGAAATAAAACTACCAGAAGGCATTCACAGAAACCTAGCATTGGAAATGCCACTTCTTGACAATAAATCTTTTTTGAAATGTTCTTCAAGGTATCTAAAAAAGGTGATTTGTGGGGTGGGACCAATTATCATATATCATTTAAAAGTTGGGGGCTTCCCTGGTGGCGCAGTGGTTGAGAGTTCGCCTGCCGATGCAGGGGACACGGGTTCGTGCCCCGGTCCAGGAAGATCCCACATGCCGCGGAGCAGCTGGGCCCGTGAGCCATGGCTGCTGAGCCTGTGCGTCCGGAGCCTGTGCTCCGCAACGGGAGAGGCCACAACAGTGAGAGGCCCGCGTACCGCAAAAAAAAAAAAAAAAAAGTTGGGTATATTTACCAATAATAATTTCCTTCATTACAAAATAGTTGATTTCCAGTTCTTAATTCTGTCAGTAATTAGGACCAACAGTCTGTTCAGGCTGACTCTCAATTGAAAAAATAAAACCATATAATTTGGTTGTAAAAAATAATGCTGGTCTATAAATTAATAAAAAACAAATTAGAAAGGGGGCCAAGAACAAGCCATGTTTTGCCACACTGAAAATGTTAATTGCTGTGTCAGGATATTTCCCATCAATGCCAGCACTAGTTATGGTGTTGTGTTGCTTCTGTATAGCATCTCAGGATGAGGTCTTTGTTGAAATTGTTCAGTTTAGCTGCTATGTGTTAAGCCTGTAGAGAGGTCAGTAAAAGCTTCATATCATCTATGTTGCACTAGAGAATTCTTTGAAGAGGTAGATGAGCAAGATTATTCCATATAGTAACTGCACAAAGACAGCTGTTAGGATAATGAATAATAATAATAATAATAAAATTGAGTCTTTTAGTGGGGTTAGCTTTCCTTGATTCCTTTTGCTCTACGAGCTTTGTTGACTAGGTTAAATGTGTGCTTCTTAATCTTGGTTACACATTAGAATCACTGAGGAGCTTCAAAAAAATACAGGTTCTGAGCCCTTCCTCTAGAGAGCATGAGTATTGCTTTGAGGTTGGGACCAGGAATTGGTTTGGTTTTCAAAGCTCCTCATGTGATTCTAATGAACGGATGGAGCTGAGAACTACCAAGTTGGATAATATAGTAGAAAGTTTCCAGCTCTGGAAGCTGCCCAAGGAGCCTGAGCTCAGCCTCACGCTATCATTATCACCCAGTGACTGATGACGACTCCTTTCACTGGTTACCTTGCTGGCAACGCTTCTGGTCTGAGCAATGAGCTCTCGGATCCTCTGGATACTGGCAGAAACGTTGCTTGCAGGCCGCTTCTGCTCTACCGTGCGAAGCTGATCCAGGAGCTGAGGGACAACCTCTGTCAGATTTCCAACTGCAGTTAATAAAAATTAATCACTTGAGTAGATATCTCAGTATTAAGTCTAGTTCAGGAATGAGATGAAGAGACAACAAATACATGGTTACTTCTGGTAGAACTATAAGAAATTATTTTTAATTCTGAAAAATTAGTAGCTAAGCCCAAAGCATAATCAGTTCCTATCTTGTGACATTTATAATACATATTGAACTATAAATTGTATGCAGAGCAAGCTGACATATAATGTCCACTTCTAAAGGGCAGGGCCCATGACAAATATGCAGATGTTCATTTCACTATATAGCACAAGTTCTGCTTGCATTTCTAATATAACTGATATAACAGGTCAAAAGGAATGCTGGGCAAAAGGAGGTGGCATCTTGTTTTCCAAAATGCCTGTTCACGTATCAGAGTGCCACTGCAGTGGTCCAAGCAGAGGCAGAGCTAGATGGAAGAAACAAGGGAGCATCCAGAAAAGTGGCAGTTGTGCCAAGGTGAGGGGCAGCCATGGTTTATGGTCCCAGACAAAGGTGATGGTAGGAGCAGATCTTACTGACTTTTTAGGTTATATTTTGCTGTGTGGGGAGGGGGGATGTATAACACACACAGAGAAAAGAGCACAAATCATAAGGATACAGCTGGATGAAAGAACCCCAGATACAGAGAATGCCATAACTTCTCCAAAGTTTCATGGACTGGAGCACTGGCTCTCCATGTGTGGTCCCCAGACCAGCAACATGGAGGTGGGGCTCAGGTGATTCCGATGCACACTAGTGTTTGAGAACCACTGGACTTGAAAATAAATATCTTTAGGCAAACTCCTATCTAAGGGTAGGGCATGGTCACTGAGCATTAGCAGCTGAACAAAAGCAAGCCTCTTCCTGGAGCCAAACTAAACTCAGATTCAGAAGAGTATGTCAGTGAGGACCTAGGAAACTTCTCTTTTCTGTACTTAGGAAACAAGGTGCTTCTCCAGCAAAAGGAATGAAATCAGGTAAATAATAGCTACTATCATGTAGTGTATTTGTTAATACAGCGGTAAATATTTGTTATTTGGATCACTGACCACAATAGCTATGCTATAAAATGGCTATTGTTATAGTATAATAGTCTTCAACATCAGAGGCAATAAAGTATGTTTAAAGCATTACATTAAATGCTGATTATGAAAATGTGTACAAAACAGGTTTCTCTACCCGCAATTCTCTCAGAGAAAGGGAGCCACTTTAGAGTCTTTATGAAGTCTCATATTATGGTATGCTTTTTAATTTACTTTGTTTTGAACCACAAAATGCTATTTGAGGAAAGCGCACAATCAGTGTTAGTCCTAGATGGTTACTGGAATCACTGATGGGACTGAACAAGGAGGAAAAAAAATTAACACCAATTTAGTAAATATTCCTGAGGCAATATCTTTACAAATGTAAATATTGGATATCACGTAGGCAAATTTTTTAAAGATTAAGTTTCAAAAGAAATTGAGCGGTTACATGGAGGGCTCATGAATATATACTTAAAAGATGAGTATAAAAGAGCTATCTTCCTGTTACAGGAATGGATATTGTGCCCTGGGATAAAATTTCTAGCGATGGACAAATCCATACGTGGATTTAAAAAGTTGGTTCTTAATCCAGATGAAAGTGAAGGGAATACGGTCTGCAAAACCATTCTGGAGAACTGGAAGTTCTAATCATGACAAAGACATTGATATTTAGGAGGTACGAAAAGATGGAATAAAAATATGAGACTGGAAAATAATTCTCAAGTAATATGTGATTTTAATATCTATGTATAACTAAATTAATTAGATAGATATCAACATATTTCATCTTCATTACTATATATTCAAGTTGGCCAACAGACTTTACTTCTTAATGGGAAGCTGAAGTTATATTTGGCCATATTCAGTGCTTGTTGGTAATAACCTGCTTTACTCAGGTAAGGAAAAAGCAATGATGTTTAGTAACAGCAGTGCTGTTTAGTAAATTTTTTTCCTAAAAGCAAACCAATATTTTGTTAACATATTTATTCTAACAGGTGATTGCCCTTCTTCCCCAAAGAATCAATCTTACATTGATAAAAACAAGTGTTACCATTATTTCACGCAGAAAAAAATTAACTCAACCAGTCTGTCTGGTGTTTATTTATGGGAAATACATATATTTCCTATGTCCACACACATACATATATATTGATAGATGAACTGAGCAAAAAGTTTATCCTTTTCTAAGCTAACTCCTACAATATTCCAATCTAAAACTTGAATGAAAAAAATTGCTTCTTAACAAAAGATGTGTAGGGTTTAATGGCCAATTCCTCAATTGGATGCAAATTGTGAGGTTACTAAGTGATACCTGCATCTCTGGCAAAGTCCACTGCAGTGTTGTAAGCAGATGAGTCAAAATGTTGAAGATTCTGTGACCAGTTGGTTAGACTGTTAGCCATCGGGGCGGCCGCCTGCTGGACTTCCATTGTGGTCTTGTTAGCTTCCGCGGTGATCAGCTTGGACTGACCCAGGCGCTGCTGAGCGTCACCTTCACACAGAGCACAAGGACATTTACTTTGCAAAGAAGTAGGACATTTGATGGGGTCATGAATATCCATTTCATCACTGGGATGAAAGAGACCTCAAATTCAGGCTTTTCAGCCAAACCGAGATCTTTAAATAAATGTTAATTATGGTGTAAGTCAGGTACACTAGAATATTGTAAATAGTATTAACAAGTGAGCTTGAAAGACTCTAAAGTCTCATTAAAATCATGTCGTTCATTTAAAACATTTCCAAATTAAAGGGAAATTTTAAAAAAAGAGTAGTATTTCTTCAGGTTAGAGACCTGGTGAGGAAGCTATAGAAAATGCATATGAGATACTAACTCATAAAATGCCTATGTCTGAAATTCATTGTAAATATCACTTTCTTCTTTGTGGGACAGCTTCTGTCATAAAAATGATGCTCTAGTACAGAAGTAAATTGATAAGGAAAGGTATTTTTGAATAAGAAAAGCAAGTTTCAAAAGAGATCTATAGTGAAATTTTTTAAAGTTATATATTTAAAGTAAAACCAATATAAGTTTACAACAAAACGGCTTTTTCCTGGGTAATGAGATTATAAAAGATTTCTCTTCTTTCTCTTTTCTTATTTTTCTATAATGGTCATGTACTATTTCTGTAATAAAAACAATTAAAAATCACTCAGGTGAGGTTGTAGCTTTAATTATTTTTAACTGGAGAAGCATTTAACTTAACCCCACATGCTCTGAACTCTGATGGATGTAGCTTTGAATCCTGGGTCTGCTTCTTTTTGTTGCTGTGCCTTTTGGAGCAAGTTCCCCAACCTTGACAAGCTTCAGGGTTCACATCAGCCTAAAGGCAACAGCAATACTTTCCCACATGAGATAATGTTGTAAAACACAGCCCAGTGCTTAGCATGTGGTAGCTCTGATGATGCTGATGACACCCTTCTGGCCAGGGCTTTGGCATCCTGTAGTTCTGTAGCTGGATTTGCTCTGTGTAGTGGAACACCACATCCAGCAGCAATGTGTTAACTTTCGCTATGCCAGGAAAGGCACTTATGCGCCCAATCACATCTTTCTAAGATAGCACTGTAGTTCCAGATTAGGCAGCATGAGCGCTCTTGTTTTTCTCTCTGGCTCAGTGGTCCCCCTGCTTGCACTATAAGAACGACATGGCATGTAACAGAGAGCAGCTGTTTACTGCTGGGGCCAGAGAAACCCAATAACCAAATTAGGGCATATTCGTTAATGAAAAAGGATGTTCACAAGAAAGTAGGTTACCAAATAGTATAAACATCATGATCTCATTGACATGCATGCGTGCATGCACACACATACACACAAGATTGGAGGAAAATGCTCTCAAATTTAATTGTCACCCCTAGGTGATGTGACTACAGCTTTTATTATTTTCCAGGACTTTTGTGTGTATGTGTGTGCGTGTGTGAGTGAGATAAACATAGTTTCTTTTGTCATCAGAAAGCAGTATTTATTTATAAAAAGATTAATGAGCAAAGAATCACCTACTCTTTCCTCAAAGGTTTACCTTAATACTAGTGAACAAACAGATGAGCCTTAAGTTCTCCCTGAGATCCTCACCTCTCTCTGTGGCTTGTAGTCTCTTAATGGCATCATTTAATCTGTTTTTGAGGGCACTCTTCCTTGCTAGGGCTCCACCCACGCGCCTACTGGTGTCAGCCACTGCCTTGTCATTGCCTGTGGAGAAGAAGCCAAAAAAAGTACAAGTAGGGCAAAGATGCCAGGAAAGAAATTTCCATTGCAACAAGAAAAATTCTGGTTTGTACCACTAAGTCATCTGCAATATTCTGAATATAATATAACATAGAACACCAATTCTGGAAAGCGGCATTTCAACTCAGAGGTAAAGGATTGCAGAAAACTTGTAACACTGCTTCGGAGTGATTTAGGATGTCATAAAGTAACTCATACGGATGTACAGATAATGGCTAACTTTTTTGATTGAAAAATATAGCACTGCTGTGACTAACAACTACGAGCAGCACGATTGATAAAGAGCTGAAAAGATCTATCTATACTTATGGTGACAACTGGTTAGATAAGAATAATTATTTTTTCTTGATTGTTTTAATAAATTTTAATTGATACACAACACACATCTAGAAAAGGGTACACAATTATATGTGTACAGCTTGATGAGTTTTCACAAACGGAACACAAAATATAACCAGCGCCCAGGTCAAGAAAAGCATTTTTAAAAGCATCATTAGCCCGTTACGGTTTCCTGGGACCTCCATGATTACCCAAAGGTGACCACTATTCTGAATGCTATCTCTGCCCGTTAGTTGTGTCTATTTTTAAGCTTTATTCAGAAGAAATGATAGAGTATTGTAATTTTTTATATCTTTTTGTATCTCTGTCTTAATTTTTGTACAGTTGTAAGTCTTGATATTGGGTAGTTTAAGTCCTTCAGTTTTTTTTTTTAATTCAAGACTGTGCTGGCTATTCTTGCCTACCCCCATCCACCCCCATTTCCAAAGAAATTCTAAAAGCATCCTGTATATGTATATACAGTTCTGGTACTTTAATTGAGATTATATTGAATCTATAGATAAATTTTGGCAGAAACTGTTATTTTTACAAATTCAAGTCTTCCACTTATTATTTATTTATTCTTCCCTAGATCTAAATTCTCATTTTGATCTCCATTTAGATCATCTTTTAATTTCTTCAGTAGCATATTATAGTTTTATGCGTAAAGATCTTAGCATCTTGCATCAGATTTATTCCTAGGTAATTTATGTTATTGCAAATGGTGTTATTTTAAAAACAGTTAATTTCTAATTGTTTTACATAGAATTAAACTGGATATTTACACATTGAATTGATAATGTGGGGAATCCTTGTTTTATTTCCAATCTTAATGGGAAAGCTTTCAATATTTCAGTATGAATATTGGTTTGTTGAATATTATTTTATTATTCTTTATTAGATTATGGGAGTTTCCTTCTATTCCTAGTTTGCTATGAGTTTTTTTAAAACATGAGTGCGTAGCGAGTTTTGTTAAATGATCTTCCTGCATGTAGTGAGATAGGCATATGAATGTTCTCCTATGTTCTGTAAATGTGGTGAATTGCTACTGATGTTTTAAATGTTAAAATATCATTGAAATCCTGGAATAAACCTAACTTGGTCATGTATTACCATTTCTATGTATGCTAGATTTGATTGGCTAATATCCTGATTAGGAGTTTCACATCTCTGTTTAAGAGAGAATTTGGCTTATATTTTTCCTTGTTTATAACGTCTTTAGGTTTTGATATCTAAGTTTTGTTGGCTTCATAGAAAAAAGAGAGTATTTCCTCCTTTTCTTTTTTCTGGAAGAATTTATGTACTAATGGTGTTATTTCTTCTTTAAGTGTTTTGGAGAATTCACTGGTGGAGCCATCTGAGCCTTGAGATTTCTTTGTGGGAGGGCTTAATTACTGATTAGATTTATTATACACATGTATATATATACAGTTCTATCAGATTTTCTATTCATTCTTGCATCAGTTTTGATAATTAGTCTTTTTCTTAAAAAATTATTCTTGAAAATGTACTTGTAGCATAGACCCTAACTGGGGCTACCTTGGCACAAATCTAAAAAAGTCATGATGTGATATCTTGTCACCTGAACTGAAGGATCAACTTTCCCAAGAATTCTTGTTTCATGCTTTGTTTACTTCCAAAGCATCAGGAAATGTATGTATCTTGACAAACAAAAAAATAATTTCTTCACTTCCCCTTCTTTTCTTTCTCTCCAATGGGCTTGCAAATATATACCCTCCCATGGTGTACTGTCTTTTTTCAATTATACAGTCTTGGTGTGCTTGGTTTATTGTTCAGTTATCTTTTCCCCATACATGTACATAATGGGTATATATGGGTGATGCTTAGTTGATCCTGTCAATGTACTTGTACCAAGTACAATGTAACCGAAGTACAAGCATTTCTTTCTTGTTTCCTCTGGGTAGTGCCAAAAATTTCCCAGAATTCAAGGAGGGTCTTAAACATACTTTGTTGTTGTTTTGCACCCTCTCTCCCTCTTTTAGTTTCAATTTTTGAATATTGTAATACAAGCAATCTATTCAGCTCTTCCTTTTGGGTCTTGTTACTGCAAAAAACACTGGCTGATATACTGAGAAAGAATATATTTAACTGTATTTGGAGTTTTTGATAAAATAGGAGAAAGGAAGTCTATTTGGGGCTGGATGTTTATAAGAAGAAATGCTTCATAGAAAGTCTGTCCTATTTGGAACCCACTGTCTTACATAGACATTTTTCATTTTACCAATTAATTCAGTAGAAGATTTTAAAAGCAGCTTCCTGAGTTTATTACAGATGGCTATTTGATATAGATAATGAAAAAAAGGAAATCTGGTAAATAAAGATTACTGATCATTGAAATTCATTTGGAAATGAATTAACAGTAATCTGAAATTACAGCGTAACTCAATAGATGAAATATGGTTCAATTTGAAAACCTGAATTTATATTACAAACATGCATATTTTCTAACTGAATTTTTTTCTTTTTTTTGGCGGTACGCGGGCCTCTCACCGTTGTGGCCTCTCCCGCCGCTGAGCACAGGCTCCAGACGCGCAGGCCCAGCGGCCATGGCTCACAGGCCCAGCCGCTCCGCGGCATGTGGGATCCTCCCGGACTGGGGCACGAACCCGTGTCCCCTGCATCGGCAGGCGGACCCCCAACCACTGCGCCACCAGGGAAGCCCCAAACATGCATATTTTCTAAAGGGAGGCAAGTTCTGATCCACACAGTCCTAACTCTCCATCAGTGTCCCTTTGGCAAATAAACATATGAAGGGATTTAACCAAACAAGATCATGAAATAGGTGACCAGATCTGAAAAATATTCAAAGAGACTAAAGCAGAGAGATTTATCTACATATAAAATATGGAACTTTGAAGAGACAGCATTATCAGAATAGAAAAATTGCTTTCATGAGGTTCAACAAATCAGTAATGACAGGATTGAGAAAATACTTTGCAAATTATCAAGGAGAATAAAGTATTTAAGTCACTGCATCGTGAAGACCCACATACTCTGGTCTTCACAAACAAAAGCAATACATACATATGACAACATTTATGCAAAAATATTCTAATATAAGTATTCTAATTCTTTACTGCTAACATTCTAATTCTTTTCTAAAGAGCATGTTTAAGACTAAACTTGTATAATGAATTAATTAGAATGAAGAAACAGCATTTTTATTGTCTGTTTACTCAGATAATAGCTGCTTTATGGTAATTAAATAGTTAAATAGTCTGCATATGAAAAACAAATGCATTTATGTTCTCTATATAATGGCTCTACATTTAAAAAAGAGAGAAAATGTACAGTTAGACTGCAGGTTAATTGCTTTGATAAAATCACATGAAATTTTCAAACTTGGTCTTTGTTTTTAGGTGGTAGAAGTTAGCTAGATAATGGATTTCCAACCTCATTAGTCAATGCTCTAATATCCTCAGGAATGAGCTCATTACCTCAGAGATGAGTAAGGTTTAGTAAAATTCTTTGATTGTTTTCAAGAGTAACTCATAAGATTCAAAACTAACTGAAATGATTTCACTTTTATTTTTTCCTCCCTCTCCCACTCTGGGATGTGCTTGATTTAGCAGGTGCAGATACCAGCCTTTGGAAGTGCTTTTTTCCATATGGTCATTAGGCTTGTCCTAAATACAGCAAACTTGTATAACACAAACTACAAGAAAGTGCAAAAAACCAGATGGCTTTGTGGTACCCTGTCCTCCTGACTCTCACAGTGCTGACCCATCCCTTCATGGTAAAATTTTAAAGAGCCTTCTGAATTGTTCAAGGAAGGTTACATTATGTGCAATATAATTTTAGGGTTAAAGTGTATTTTATGGTACTATCTCCTTGAAAATTGGCATTCATGGTAGGTTTCTATTAATTAGCCTTTTTGATTAGCAAGAATATCCACTATATATTGGATAACTATATGTTTCCATGTAATTTTACTACATGGAAGTTTTTTAAACCACAATTTATTTGAAAATATCTAATACTTGCTTTTTTATTATTCAGATGAAATATAATTTATTCTTTAATCCTAGCATTTTGAAACCTCTGTTTATATGCAGAAACACTGTGTGAAAGGAGGGAAGCAGCTATAAATCAGAAGACAGGAAAGAGAAAATATTTACTAGAATTTGCCCTTGCTTGCAGCTCTCTGGCTTGACTGAGGAGGTTCTCACTCTCATCTTTATGGTAAATGATTTGCGTATCAATCCCACTCACAGCCTACAAGGAAATTGGATGGAGAGAGTAAGAATGACAGCAGAAGAAATCAACTTTTCATCGTTCTAGGATTTAAATGATACAGTTTATCTGCTAAACACCAAGCAAGATACATACAGCTTCATTTTCACAGCTCACAATCAAGGTCAAATGTGAACATGAGAAAATAATATCCTTGACATTTTCAAGATAAATGGCTTTTGAGGAAAATTCAGTGAACTTGGAATAGTGCTTGGCCAAGGGCCCACCAAAGTGCTTGTCATGAAAAAGCTGTTGAATAAACAATTTTTGAGTTGAGGAAATCTGAATGTATGCATAAAGTATCTTTTCTATCAGCAGGAACTAGTCTTAAATATTTTTTACGCAGGGACTTTGGTTTAAAAAAGCTGTCAAAGAAATTGGCATTTGCTGATTGGAGTATGACACATCTTGAAGAACCTGCATTACTGAAAACATTCATAACATAAATAAAATGGTCTTTTCTTAGTTCTCCTGCCCTTTCTGCCATTTGTATTACATTGGAAGCTCAACAGATGACATTAGGAGACAGAAAAGTCATAAGCCAGGAAAAGGCAACATATAAATGAATGTTAAAGTAAGGGAATACTCACATCATAAATTCGATCAGTGATGTTCAAAGCCTGTTCTGCCATTTCGTTGGCTTCACTAACATAATTGGCAATATTTTCATAGACATTTGAAGCGTCCAAAGCCTTCTGTACCAGCCCATTCACATCTGAACTGTGCAAATTCCTGTTAAACAAACGTGGCATTATTTCTCCTTCTTACCTCCTTGGGAAATAGGAACATTTTAAGGGCCTGATTGGAGTACTTCTGGGACCAAAGGTACTTCCTTCCTGTTATTTAAAGTACCTGGCTGGGCAAGGTTTTCCCGAGCTGCCTTTCCTAAGGGCACATTTTCTTTGCATTCCTCTACTTTTGGTTCCCTCAAGGCTTCACCTTGTTTTGGCTCCTTGGCAACTGCCTGCCTGGCAGTAGCCTCAGGGAAAGAAAATGCTGATTTAAAAACAGCGTCTGCACCTCTTTACTCAAGAGTTTGTTTACGTGGTGAAGTCAGGCAGAAGAATGAACCCACAATCATCCCCACCTGCTGCTTACCCGAATCAGCATTGTTATTCCCTCCCTGGCAAAGAAACTAAGCCCTTGGAGAGGGTGCATAACCTCAGCTGGTGTTAAATATTAGTTGGTTTCACTCTATTCAATCTTTTTTCCTTCTTTTATATAACAGATCACATTTTTCTTTAAGAAAGGTTATAACACATATTGAGCATCATGTACAGATACTGGGCTAGCCCCATTCCATATATTATGTGTCTAAATCTTACCACACCCATGAAGTTGATATTGTTATTCCTTTTTTCCATAAAAGTTGCTGAGGCTCTGAGGAAGGGTGCATAGCTTGCCCAGGGCAAACATGGTTAAGGTCTCACTCCTGAGGCCCAGCTGCCCCCGCTTAAGTGCACAGCCTCATCTCACAACCACCCCTGCCCTGACACCATGTTCTCTGCCTTTGTCCCTTCTGGCCCCTGTAAGGTTCCTCTAACATTTACTGATACCCATGATGCACTGGACACCCTCATGTAGAGGTTGATAACAGTATGTGCCTCAGAGGATTCATATGAGGTCTAACAGGGATAAAATATGTGTAATGCTTGGTTCCATGCCTGGCATCCAGTAAATCTCAGGATTTATTATACCTAAACCATTTCCTAAATGGAAATTTCAAACTGTAAGTGTATCCACACAATAATTCATATTATTGACAAACACTTCTTCCTCTATAATACAAACTCCAGCCCCCTCTTCTGCAGCTCATCCTAAATCCTTTGTCTTAATTTTATTCAGTCTTAAATCCACCAGTTCCATACTGTTTTCCCAATTCCAGAAATTTATGACTAGTATCACTTTATTCATCAGTAACTTCTCAGAAGATTCTCTGTGATGCAGTACATGACACTGCAGATCCTACACTGGCTCCTCTCTTCACACCACCCTGACCTACTGAGCTCAGCCAATTGTTTCTCAGCCTCCTCCAACCAGTTTCAGTCCCTGTACACCAGCTTAGGCTCAGAGGAACTTCCTCTTTATTTCCTTGGCAACTTTCTTCTTTTTTGTCGGAGTTCACCATCATTCTGGCTCCTCTGCAGTAGGGCTGACAACCATTCAGGGGCCCACAAAGATGCTTTCATGTTAACTTTTTTAAAATCAGAAGAAAAAAATGAGGATAACAATAATGATTACATTAGCCTTTATACCAATGTAGTAATGACATATAATTAAAAAAAAATTTTTATGGCCCATGAAGGTCATAACGCAGTCCTGCCCTGCAGAGGAAATTCTGATCCAAATGCCTGCTACTTAAATCTCCCCACAACCCCCTGTTCTCAGAAATGGCACAGAGAGTAAAACCTGAGGAAGTTTTAAAAGAAAGGGATAAAAGGTATAAAATGTTACCAATATTTATTAATACTTAAAAATTTTGCTGGCTAGAGTGGTGAGCAGATATATCAAAGAGCTTGAAACAAAAAGCCTTTATTACTTTGTTTTCATTACTAGGCACAAAACAGGTACATCAATATAGAAAATAAAGATGTGCTTTTGAAATGGAAGCTTCTTGATGAATTATGTTTATCTCTGTTTGAGGCAAAACATGCAAACCACTGGGTACACCAGATAGATGCTGAAGAATATTCACATTTTGAAGTGAAGACGTCTATAAATTTGGATGTTTTCCTGAATATATGTAGTCAGAGATATGCTAAACATAAAAAAGGGACTTCAGGGTGATTGATATTTCTGATTATGTTTCATGTAAAGCATGGGGTAACCTCCTTAGAAGTTCTAGCTGGAACACTGTTTGCTGCAGGGTTGAGAAGGTCTGTGTTGGGATCCCATTCAATGGGATGTAGTTACTAAATGACAAAAGAACAACGAAGAGGGCCACAGAATTAATCTCAAAAATAATAATCTACCAATACAGTTGTTACCAAAACTAGTATTTTCTCCAAGTTCCATTTTATTGGCTTGATCAGAAGCACATTCCCTGGGAGCATGACACTGAGCTGGATACAACACCATCTCACACACCAAGGTTTTACCCATGATCTCTCCATCCCCACTCCCACCCCTGCTCTTGGCAATCAGGAAAGAAAGGTGATTTAAGTTTTGAACAGAAGTGAATACTGGGTCTTATTTTATTCATGACCTTCATGATCCTTGTTTCTAATTGCCAGACTTGCAATCTTTCTCTATAATGATCTCATTATTTACCTATTTTTTCAGGGTCATGAATTCAATGCCAGTCTTTTAGTACATTTCAATTAACATTAAATGAGTGCTTAGGACTCTCTTCTAGATACTGCAAGGAAAATTATCAATTGATTTTTCTCTTAACAGGTGCTGAAATCAAATAGTTCCTGCTGGGCACTGGGGAATGGTTGGAGTATCTGCCACAAGCCCCTCGTATTGCCAACTTCCAACCAGCTTTACTTAAGACACTTGGGTGTGGAAAGCTAATGCTGTCTCTGAAATAAATAGGTGATGATGGCAGAATTAGACCTTGCAGAAGGATCTGATTTACTTGATACTATTTTGGGCAGCAGTTATATCCCTATAACTAAAATGTGTTAGGTTATCTTATCAATAATGTGGAACAGAACTACCCCTCCCACAACACAGATCTCTAATCTGACAGATTTTTTAAAATCGAAAAACTGTCTCCCCAAAGCAACTGCAATAAACAATAATTGGCTCTCAGACTGACCAACCAACAAACAGAAAAACAAATAAGCAAACCCAACTCTAAAACCAAACTGCTAACACTGTATCCCAGCAACCCTGTCATGTGAAACTGAATAAAAATAAGTTACTCAGCCTATAAAGATGTTTGCATTTCTAAAACCAGGATATTACCTGCTCAATTCATCAGCCTCTTGTTGAAGGTTCTGTGCATGGTCAACAGCCTCCTGAACTAAATCATGACTGAGGTTGCTTAGGTTGGATAGTTTTCTTTGTAGTTCATTTTTGGCTCCATCTATTTCAGCATAAATCCCTGATGCATTCTAAAAATATTTAAAAAAGAATTGAATTTAGAGGGACTTAAAATATTCTTCCCAGGGAGCACCAAAGATAATCTCTATTCCTCCTTACTATGGAGTTCAGTAAGTTTCAGAACAGATCTACAAGAGTCTAAAAGGTCATACATAGATATTTATCTACTTGCATCTTCAACTCCTTCTCTACTGATTGCTTCCCTACAATTCAGACATACTCTGCCACCTCTTGTCCGAAAAGAAAACTAAACAAAAACCCTCCATTGTCCACACTTCTCCCTAATGTTATTACCCTACTTTTTTATCGCTTTCATAGCAAATTAGACACCCCCCCCCCAAAAAAGTGTTTATGCATGCTATCTCTATCTCACCACCTTTAAATTCACGCTTTTGACCTATTCCAGTCTGGATTTTACCTCAATACTCCACCAACACAGAAATTCACTTAATGATTTCTGAGTTACTAAACCTACTGGGTATCACTCAGTTCTCATCTTATCTGACCTCTCAGCTGTATTTCTTTTGCTGACTACTCTCCCTGACACTCACCTTGTAACATGACCTCTCTTAATTTTCAATTCAACAGTAGACCTATGATCTTAGCTAAAGACCACGCACAGGATGCTGCTGCAAACCTATGACTTTCAGCCTTGGCTGGGCCCTCAACGCTGAAAAGAATTCGCTCTCCCGGTCACTCACATAGTGACTCTAAACACTGTCACCATTCCAAAGCCAATAATAATTCCTTCCCCCACCCCTTTCCGATTCTCATCAGGTCACTTTATTTTCTTTTTTATTTAGAAGACATAAGCTAACTGTTAGTGGGAACACTTTTTTCCAGCTCCCAATGCGATGTTCCTTCCCTATGAAGGCAGCTCAATTAGTGGAACTACAGGCCTTTCCACCTTTTCCTTATTCTGCCCTAAGCGGAGGAGTGGTTTATTTGCTTGGTCAATTTAGGGGATAACTATACAGAGCCTGCTCAACTCCACCCTTCTGCTCTTGGGAGCAAGCAGCTAGCAGAAAGCTGAGTTTCCCTGTGCTCCTGCACACAGCAAAAGCTGTCCTGGGGAGAAGCCCCTCCCTGCCCCAGGAACCCTGTGGTGTTGCTGGTCTCCTTGGGCAGACCTGCCTAATTCTGGGATTGAGTATCAGCAATCCCACTTGGCTAAGAGATCTCTTAAGAAGCCACACCCTCAGTTTAGCTGAAATAAAGGTGATATTCTTGGTCGTAATATTTACTGTTTATTTTTCAACTTGTTTAGAACTTGGGTGCTGAAAGGGGTACCATTTTTTGATAGCCCCTAAGAGCCTCCAACACCGACAACCAGGAGTTTCTACCCAACTCTTTGCTACCACCCCCAGCTCCCTCCCCAGCCAACCCTATACACTTACTTATAGCTACATCTTCCTCATATTTTAAGATGAAAAGTGTTCCTGTTCTGTACAAGGCATGCTCCCCTATTTTCTCAGTGTCCCTGTTTTCTGTTTTCTTGCTCCCTAGCTATTGGCTCTTCTCAGATATAAATATGCTTAAGTTCCTACTAAAAAACAAACAAACAAACAAACAATTACTTGACTCTAGCTTCCCCTACAGCTTCTTCTCTTGTGTTGATGAAGTGCTCACTACAGAAATGGTTCTTGCCCCAAGGTTCCCAATGTCAGACCCCATACTGCCAGGTCCATTAGACACTTTCCTGTATTTACCAGATCTGTCTCTGGTTTGTGACAGTGTTGGTCACAGTCTCTGCCTTAAAACCCTCTTTTCCCCCAGTTTCTGTGATGCTGCTCTCTCCTGGTCTCCTATTTCTCTGGCCAGGCAGAAGACTTTCAAAGCTGGTATTCCTAGGGGCTAGACTCAGCCCTTTCCTGTCTGAGCGATCTAACTCCTTTCTCTGAACCCAGCCTTTTAGTCTTCTGATCCATTCTCTACCACCTTGCAGGAATGGTGAACTTTCTATTAAGCAAATCTGATCATATTATTTCCCTTCTCAAATCAGCCACTTGCTTTGCATGAACAAATCCAATTCCTAAGCGAGGCTTCAGCAACTGACTCCTCCTCTTACTAATTTCATCATTTCTTACCACTTCCCACCCAACCGCATCCCATGGTCCAAACTTGACTAATTGTTGTTTTCATGCTCTGTAATTTTTTCTGGCACCTGTGCCTTTTCACATATTTTCTCTGTCTGGAGTAACTTCTCTTTATTTTCTGTCTGATCCACCTGGAAAAGTTATACTCATCCTTCCAAATTCAGCTCAGATACCACTTCCTTTATGAAGCCATCTCTAACCTCTCTAGGGTGAGCTGTGTTGCCACATATTTCAATTATCCACGCGCCACACAACTGTTATGATTTCACATTATTATTCCACCCACCAGATTATATAATCTTAGAAGGCAGGGACTATGTTTAATTTATTTTTATACTCCCAGAATGTAGCATAGTCCCTAGCACATAGGGTTTATGTTATGACTACAGTATTAAGGGTGTAGTCCATTTGGTTGGTCATCTGGGGAACAAGACTGTGAAAAAAAAGTTTTTAGTTGTATAAGCAGAAAAAATAACATGGATATTCTACCTTTACTCATTAATTTGCTCAACAAATATTCATTGTGTACCCACTATGTGCCAGGTACTCTTTCAGGATATAGAACACATAGCTATGAACAGTCTCTACTCTCAAGGAATTTACAATCTAGTGGGAATATACAGTAATAAATAAAACAAGTGATTAAATAAATGAACAAGCTAATTTCAGGGAATAAAAAATATTTTGAATAAAAGATAACAGGTATGGGGCTTCCCTGGTCACACACTGGTTGAGAGTCCGCCTGCCGATGCAGGGGACACGGGTTCGTGCCCCAGTCCGGGAGGATCCCACATGCCGCAGAGTGGCTGGGTCTGTGAGCCATGGCTGCTGAGCCTGCGCATCTGGAGCCTGTGCTCTGCAACGGGAGAGGCCACAACAGTGACAGGCCCGTGTACCGCAAAAAAAAAAAGATAACAGGTACGATGGGTTAGAGAGTGACTGAGGGCAAGAGAGCTACTTGGACTGAATGTTCACAAGGACACTAGCCATTTGAAGATCTGGGGATATCAGGTGCAAAAGTCCTGAGGCAAGAAAAAGTATGGTGTGTTTGAAAAACAGGGAGGAGTTGGAGTGTATGAACAGGAGTGGGCTGAAGTGTAGTGAGGAGGGAGAGAGTGGGTATGAGGTCAGAGAGGTGAGCCAGAAGAGTAAGGTCACTTAGGGCCTCATGGGCCATGTAGCATGAGTTTGTTTCTTACTTTAAGTATCACTGGAGGTTTTGTGTGGGATAAATAATGTTATCTGATTATGTTTTTAAAGGATTGTTCTGCTGCTGCACAGAGAATGGATCTTGAGGGGCAGGTGTGGAGGCAGATGAATCAGTAGGAGGCTCTTTCAGAAGTCCATACTGGAGATGAGGAGACTTGGACTCATACTCAAGAGTAGCAGCAGAGAAGAGGGTAGTGGTCAGAAATCAGGATTCGGTTTGGAGGTAGGGCCAACAGGTCTTGTTGAAATGGGAGTGAGGGGAAAGGAGAAATCAAGAAGGACTCCAGAATTTGGATTTGAGCAATTGGATTGTGCCAGTTACTGAGCTAGGTAAAACTAGGGAAGAGGGTGTTATTCAGAATATGTTAAGTTTGATATGCCTATTACACACCTAAGTGGTAGATGAAATTGTGATTTAGCTACATACCACACTGAGTTCTTACTTGAAAACGTCAAGTATGCATTTGGATATAGAAGCTTGGAACTCAGTGGAGGTCTCAGAGCTAGAGGTACACATTGTGGAATCATGCATCTAACTGTTCTTTAAAGTCATGGGATTCATTGCGATCAACTAGGGAGAGAGTATAAGTAGAAAAAAGGGCCCAGGACTGAGCACTGAGCCATTCATTATCCAGAGCAGGGACCAACATGGCCCAGGGCCAAGTGTGGTCTGAGGCCTATTTTTATATAGCTCCCCACTAGGAATATTTTTTACATTTTTAAAGAGTTCTAAAAAACATCAAGCCAAACCAAACAAAGAAGAATAAGGGAGAACAGTTTTATGTGGCCTGCAGAACCTAAAATATTTACCATGTAGTGGACATGCAGAGGCGAAGCTATCAAAGTTGGCTGAGAAGAAATGGCCATGGAGGAAGGAGAAGAATCAGATGAGTGGGGTATTGGAGAACCCAGGACAGGAGCTCCAAGTGTTTAAAAATAGAGGGAAGGGTAATTAGTGGCAGGGCTAATAAAGCTGAGGAGAGAGAAACAACCATGGTTTTGGCTATGTTGAGGTCGCTAATGACTTGGACAAAAACAGTCTCAGTGAAGGGACATGGAATCCCACTTGGAGTGGGTTGAGTACAGTAGTCAGCGGGTGGCTGGAAGGTGGAAACAGCAACTGTAAATGACTCTTGAGATGTTTTGCTGTGAAGCAGAGTAATGGGGCAGAGATTAGAGGGGATGTGAGCAGGGTTGTTCTTCTTTTTAATTTTTAAAAGGTAGGAGACACTAGAGTATGTTTCTGTGTTGGCAGTAATGATTCAGTAAAGAGTAAGAATTGGGCAAAACAGAAGAGAGAGGGCACAGTTTGGGAGTGAAACCCAGCAACCATGTTTTTGAGCAGAGGAAGGATGGGATTCAGAGCATAGGTGGAGGGAGTAAACTTTGACAGGAGAAGGGACGTTTCACTAATTATAATAGGTAGGAAGGTAGAAGTGTAGATACACATGCAGGTAGACTGGTAGCTTTGGGGAGGGAAGATGAGGGGAATTATCCTCTCTTTGTTCCTAATTTTCAGCAAAGCATGAAGCAAATTCACCAGCCAGACTGATAGAAGGGGAGGTGGGTTTCCCACCAGTCATATTGGCTTCTCTGGTGTGGCCACGATGCTGAGGGTACTTGGGTTTACAGGGTTAAGGGATTAGAATTCTCAGGTGAGTACAATAGGGGAAGAGGTAAGTATGGAAGTAAAGGGTGTTTGCAAAGAAAGATTATACTGATAATTTTAGCTTAAGGAAGGAACGGCAAACCAGACGGAGGAGGTTTTGCCGTGGCTAGAGAATTGGTGGAGTGTGCCTTTTAGAGTAAGTGAGATAAGAGGTCATGCTCAGGGAGGGAGGTGCTTGATACTGGGATTTGGGAGAGGCATTCTTAGTGATGACAAGATCTGGGTCTGGTCATACCAGGGATTACAGAGGTGGATGGGAGGAAAAGCTTGTTGGACAGGAGAAGTTCAAGGAACCGGAGGTCTGAGAGCTGGTGGACTCATCCATCTGGATTTTGATGTCAGCAAGGATAGTGGTGGAAGTAGGGATGGAGAGGAAGACAGGGATGGAAAGGAAGCTAAAATAGTCAAAGAATGAGATGGTGATCAGATGACTTTAAAATAATATCCTTTTGGGCTTCCCTGGTGGCGCAGTGGTTGAGGGTCCGCCTGCCGATGCAGGGGACACGGGTTTGTGCCCCGGTCCAGGAAGATCCCACATGCTGCGGAGCGGCTGGGCCTATGAGCCATGGCTGCTGAGCCTGCGTGTCCAGAGCCTGTGCTCTGCAACAGGAGAGGCCACAACAGTGAGAGGCCCGCGTACCACAAAAAAAAAAAAAAAAAATCCTTTTAAAGGTAATAAAAATGAGCTAGGAGTACTTTTGTGGGAAAGGAACCAAGATGGCGGAGTAGAAGGACGTGCTCTCACTCCCTCTTGTGAGAACACCAGAATCACAACTAGTTGCTGGACAATCATCGACAGGAAGACACTGGAACTCACCAAAAAAGATATCCCACATCCAAAGACTAAGGAGAAGCCACAATGAGATGGTAGGAGGGGTGCAGTCATAGTAAAACAAATCCTGTAACTGCTGGGTGGGTGGCTCACAGACTGGAGAACACTTATACCACAGAAGTCCACCCACTGGAGTGAAGGTTCTGAGCCCCACGTCAGGCTTCCCAACCTGGGGGTCTGGCAACGGGAGGAGGAATTCCTCGAGAATCAGACTTTGAAGCCTAGTGGGATTTGATTGCAGGACTTCGACAGGACTGGGGGAAACAGACACTCCACTCTTGGAGGGCACACACAAAGTAGTACGCGCATTGGGACCCAGGGTAAGGGGCAGTGACCCTGGAGGAGACTGAACCAGATCTACCTGCTAGTGTTAGAGGGTCTCCTGCAGAGGCGGGGGGAGTGGTGGCTGTGGCTTACCATGGGGACAAGGACACTGGCAGCAGAGGTTCTGGGAAGTACTCCTTGGCATGAGCCCTCCCAGAGTCTGTCATTAGCCCCACCAAAGAGCCCAGGTAGGCTCCAGTGTTGGGTTGCCTCAGGCCAAACAACCAACAGGGAGGGAACCCAGCCCCACCCATCAACAATCAAGGGGATTAAAGTTTTACTGAGCTCTTCCCACCAGAGCAGTCAGCTCTACCCACCACCAGCCCCTCCCATCAGGAAACTTACACAAGGCTCTGAGATAGCCTCATCCACCAGAGGGCAGACAGCAGAAGCAAGAAGAAATACAATCCTGCAGCCTGTGGAACAAAAACCACATTCACAGAAAGATAAACAAGATGAAAAGGCAGAGGGTTATGTACCAGATGAAGGAACAAGATAAAACCCCAGAAAAACAACTAAATGAAGTGGAGATAGGCAACCTTCCAGAAAAGGAATTCAGAATAATGATAGTGAAGATGATCCAGGACCTCGGAAAAAGAATGGAGGCAAAGATTGAGAAGATGCAAGAAATGTTTAACAAAGACCTAGAAGAATTAAAGAACAAACAAACACAGATGAACAATACAATAACTGAAATGAAAAATACACTAGAAGGAATCAATAGCAGAATAACTGAGGCAGAAGAACGGATAAGTGATCTGGAAGACAGAATGGTGGAATTCACTGCTGAGGAACAGAATAAAGAAAAAAGAATGAAAAGAAATGAAGACAGCCTAAGAGACCTCTGGGACAACATAAAATGCAACAACATTCGCATTATAGGGGTCCCAGAAGGAGAAGAGAGAGAAAGGACCCGAGAAAATATCTGAAGAGATTATAGCTGAAAACTTCCCTAACGTGGGAAAGGAAATAGCTACCCAAGTCCAGGAAGCACAGAGAGTCCCATAAAGGATAAATCCAAGAAGAAACATGCTGAGACACATAGTAATCAAACTGGCAAAAATTAAAGACAAAGAAAAATTATTGAAATCAGCAAGGGAAAAACGACAAATAACATACAAGGGAACTCCCATAAGGTTAACAGCTGATTTCTCAGCAGAAACTCTACAAGCCAGAAGGGAGTGGCAAGATATACTTAAAGTGATGACAGGGAAGGACCTACAACCAAGATTACTCTACCCAGCAAGAATCTCATTCAGATTTGATGGAGAAATCAAAAGCTTTACAGACAAGCAAAAGCTAAGGGAATTCAGCACCACCAAACCAGCTCTACAACAAATGCTAAAGGAACTTCTCTAAGGGGGAAACACAAGAGAAGAAAAGGACCTACAAAAACAAACCCAAAGGGCTTCCCTGGTGGCGCAGTCGTTGAGAATCTGCCTGCTAATGTAGGGGGGACGGGTTCAAGCCCTGGTCTGGGAGGATCCCATGTGCCGTGGAGCAACTGGGCCCGTGAGCCACAAGTACTGAGCCTGCGCATCTGGAGCCTGTGCTCCCCAACGGGAGAGGCCGTGATGGTGAGAGGCCCACGCACCGTGATGAGGAGTGGCCCCCGCTTGCCACAACTGGAGAGAGCCCTCGCACAGAAACGAAGACCCAACACAGCAAAAATTAATAAATTAATTAATTAAAAAAAAAAAAACCCAAAACAATTAAGAAAATGGTCATAGGAACATACATATCAATAATTACCTTATATGAGAATGGATTAAATGCTCCAACCAAAAGAAACAGGCTTGCTGAATGGATACAAAAACAAGACCCATACATATGCTGTCTACAAGAGACCCACTTCAGACCTAGGGACACATACAGACTGAAAGTGAGGGGATGGAAAAACATATTCCATGCAAATGGAAATCAAAAGAAAGCTGCAGTAGCAATACTCATATCAGATAAAACAGACTTTAAAATAAAGAATCTTACAAGACACAAGGAAGGACACTACAGAGATCAATCCAAGAAGAAGATATAACAATTATACATTTTTATGCACCCAACATAGGAGCACCTCAATGCATAAGGCCACTGCTAACAGCTATAAAAGAGGAAATCGACAGGAACACAATAATAGTGGGGGACTTTAACACCTCACTTACACCAAAGGATAGATCATCCAAAATGAAAATAAATAAGGAAACAGAAGCTTTAAATGACACAATAGACCAGATAGATTTAATTCACCTTTATAGGACATTCCATCCAAAAACAGCAGATTACACTTTCTTCTCAAGTGCGCACAGAACATTCTCCAGGATAGATCGCATCCTGGGTCACAAATCGAGCCTCAGTAAATTTAAGAAAATTGAAATCGTACCAAGCATCTTTTCTGACCACAACACCATGAGATTAGAAATGAATTACAGGGGAAAAAATGTTAAAAACACAAACACATGGAGGCTAAACACTACGTTACTAAATAACCAAGAGATCACTGAAGAAATCAAAGAGGAAATCAAAAAATACCTGGAGACAAATGACAATGAAAACACAATGATCCAAAACCTATGGGATGCAGCAAAAACAATTCTAAGAGGGAAGTTTATAGTTATAAAGCCTACCTCAAGAAACAAGAAAAATCTCAAATAAACAGTCCAACCTTATACCTAAAGGAACTGGAGAAAGAAGAACAAACAAAACCCAAACTTAGCAGAAGGAAAGAAATCATAAAGATCAGAGCAGAAATAAATGAAATAGAAACAAAGAAAACAATAGCAAAGATCAATAAAACTAAAAGCTGGTTCTTTGAGAAGATAAACAAAATTGATAAACCATTAGCCAGACTCATCAAGAAAAAGAGGGAGAGGACTCAAATCAATAAAATTAGAAATGAAAAAGGAGAAGTTACAACAGACACCACAGAAATACAAACATCCTAAGATACTACTACAAGCAACACTATGCCAATAAAATGGACAACCTGGAAGACATGGACAAATTCTTAGAAATGTATAACCTTCCAAGACTGAACCAGGAAGAAACAGAAAATATGAACAGACGAATCACAAGTAATGAAATTGAAACTTTCATTAAAAATCTTCCAACAAACAAAAGTCCAGGACCAGATGGCTTCACAGGCAAACTGTATCAAACATTTAGAGAAGGACTAATACCTATCCTTCTCAAACTCTTCCAAAAATTTGCAGAGGAAGGAACACTCCCAAACTCATTCTGAGGCCACCATCACGCTGATACCAAAACCAGACAAAGATACTACAAAAAAAGAAAATTACAGACCAATATCACTAATGAATATAGATGCAAATTTCCTCAACAAAATACCAGCAAACAGAATCCAACAACACATGAAAAGGATCATATACCATGATCAAGTGGGATTTATCCCAGGGATACAAGGATTCTTCAATATACGCAAATCAATCAATGTGATACACCATATTAACAAATTGAAGAATAAAAACCATATGATCATCTCAATAGATGCAGAACAAGCTTTTGACGAAATTCAACACCCATTTATGATAAAAACACTTCAGAAAGTGGGCATAGAGGGAAGCTACCTCAATGTAATAAAGGCCATATATTACAAACCCACAGCAAACAGCATTTGCAATGGTGAAAAACTGAACACATTTCCTCTAAGATCAGGAACAAGGCAAGGATGTCCACTCTCACCACTATTATTCAACATAGTTTTGGAAGTCCTAGCCACAGCAATCAGAGAAGAAAAAGATATAAAAGGAATACAAATTGGAAAAGAAGACGTAAAATTGTCACTGTTTACAGATGACATGATAGTATACGTACAGAATCCTAAAAATGCCACCAGAAAACTACTAGAGCTAATCAATGAATTTGGTAGAGTTGCAGGATACAAAATTAATGCACAGAAATCTCTTGCATTCCTATACACTAATGATGAAAACTCTGAAAGAGAAATTAAGGAAACAGTCCCATTTACCATTGCAACAAAAAGTATAAAATACCTAGGAATAAACCTACCTAGGGAGACAAAAGACCTCTATGCAAAAAACTGTAAGACACTGATGAAAGAAATTAAAGATGATACCAACAGATGGAGAGATATACCATGTTCTTGGATTGGAAGAATCAATATTGTGAAAATGACTACACTACCTAAAGCAATCTACAGATTCAGTGCAATCCCTGGCAAATTACCAATGGCATTTTTTACGGAACTAGAACAAAAAATCTTAAAATTTGTATGGAGACACAAAAGACCCCGAATAGCCAAAGCAGTCTTGAGGGGAAAAAAACAGTGCTGGAGGAATCAGACTCCCTGACTTCAGACTATACTACAAAGCTACAGTAATCAAGACAATATGGTACTGGTACAGAAACAGAAATGTAGATCAAGGAAGAAGATAGAAAGCCCAGAGATAAACCCACGCATCTATGGTCAACTAATCTATGACAAAGGAGGCAAGGATACACAATGGAGAAAAGACAGTCTCTTCAATAAGTGGTGCTGGGAAAACTGGACAACTACATGTAAAAGAATGAAATTAGAACACTCCCGAACACCATACACAAAAATAAACTCAAAATGGATTCGAGACCTAAATGTAAGACCAGACACTATAAAACTCTTAGAGGAAAACATAGGAAGAACACTCTTTGACATAAATCACAGCAAGATCTTTTTTGATCCACCTCCTACAGTAATGGAAATAAAAACAAAAATAAACAAATGGGACCTAATGAAACTTCAAACCTTTTGCACAGCAAAGGAAACCATAAAGACGACGAAAAGACAACCCTCAGAATGGGAGAAAATATTTGCAAACGAATCAACGGACAAAGGATTAATCTCCAAAATATATAAACAGCTCACGCAGCTCAATATTAAAGAAACAAACAACCCAATCCAAAAATGGGCAGAAGACCTAAATAGACATTTCTCCAAAGAAGACATACAGATGGCCAAGAAGTGCATGAAAAGCTGCTCAACATCACTAATTATTAGAGAAATGCAAATCAAAACTACAGTGAGGTATCACCACACACCAATTAGAATGGGCATCGTCAGAAAATCTACAAACAACAAATGCTGGAGAGGGTGTGGAGAAAAGGGAACCCTCTTGCACTGTTGCTGGGAATGTAAACTGATACAGCCACTATGGAGAACAGTATGGAGGTTCCTTAAAAAACTGAAAATAGAATTACCATGTGACCCAGCAATCCCACTACTGGGCATATACCCAGAGAAAACCATAATTCAAAAAGACACATGCACCCCAATGTTCATTGCAGCACTATTTACAATAGCCAGGTCATGGAAGCAACCTAAGACAGACGAATGGATAAAGGAGATGTGGTACATATATACAGCGGAATATTACTCAGCCATAAAAAGGAATGAAATTGAGTCATTTGTTGAGATGTGGATGGATCTAGAGACTGTCATACAGAGTGAAGTAAGTCAGAAAGAGAAAAAGAAATATCGTATATTAACGCATGTATGTGGAACCTAGAAAAATGGTTCGGATGAACCGTTTTGCAGGGCAGAAGTTGAGACACAGATGTAGAGAACAAACGTATGTACACCAAGGGGGGAAAGCTGCGGGGGAGTGTGGATGGTGGTGTGCTGAATTGGGTGATTGGGATTGACATGTATACACTGATGTGTATAAAATTGATGACTAATAAGAACCTGCTGTATAAAAAAAATAAAATTAAATTAAAAAAAAGAGTACTTTCGTGATGCATTCATCAGAAAATTTCTACTTTAAAAATGTGACATTTATTGATTTTGAATATCAGCTTTATTAAACACACAACTTACAAGTAAAGAGTGAGTAGGATGTATCTAGATTTACATTTTCTACAGAACTTTCTGTGATTATCTGTGCTGAACGAAATGGCAGACATTAGCCATATGTGGTGCTGTTGAGCACATGAAATGTGGCTAATGTGACTGAGGAATTAAATTTTAATTTTATTTCATTTTAAGTAATTTAAATTTAAGTAGCCATGTGTGGCTAGTGGCAACTGTACAATGAAAGGAACTGAAAAATTCAGTCAACTGATCTTATTTTTACAATTCCAGCTAACTTGATAGATTGAATTGGAGTTGATTATTCTTCTGTGACACTGAGCTCCTTTTCTAACCTGCTATAAATACTAACCTGAACAAGTCACGTGTGTCCTTACCTTTATTATGTCATCAAGTTCTGAAAGGATCATCCGAGGCATTGTCAGGGAGTCGGAAGACATCCTCAGAGACTCGTTCACCCCTGCCATCTGTTCCCTCACTCTGTCATGCTGTTTCTGCATGAGGAAGAGCAAGGGAGAGAGGAAGAAAAGGTCGCTTTAGATAAAGAAGGCATCAGGGATAGTGCTGTCAGCTTGCTGCCACTGCACTCCGACAGATCCAGGTTCCTATCCCAGACCCACCAATGAATTGCTGTGCCACTCTGGGTAATTCGACCCGGCCCAGCCTCAGCTTTCTCATTTATAAAATGGAGATAATGAAAGTAAGCACCTCAGGAGCTTCAAAGAACTTAGTTATGATTATTACTTACAGTGCCACCACATCAAAGAGAGTTGACACTCCAGAGAGGGCCCTTGCCTCTTTCTCCATAAATGTGAAATGGGGCTAGGGAGATAGCATTGAACAGGCTCTGTATTTGCAGTAATTGAAAACTGAATTAATTCCAAAAAGCATTTATCATGTGCTAACTTTGGGCCAGGTACAAATAGCTCATTTGGACAGGAATAAAGTATATACAAAAGAATCTTAATGTCCTTTCAAAAATTTAAAATGGCCCTATTATCAAAACATAAAATTGTGATCTTGCTTCCTCCTACTCTGAGCTCTTTATGTTAGATGCTCAGATGTTCTGAGGAGGGAAATTGCCCAAGTGTGGTTATATTTTTTTCTTCTTTTTTTTCAGTTTTTTTTTTATTGAAGCATAGTTGATTTACAATGTTGTACCAATCTCTGCTGTACAGCAAAGTGACTCAGTTATACACATGTATACATTCTTTTTTTAATATTCTTTTCCATTATGGTTTATCACAGGATGCTGAATATAGTTCCCTGTGCTATACATTAGGACCTTGTTGTTTATCCATTCTAAATGTAATAGCTTGCATCTACCAACCCCAAACTCCCAGTCCATCCCTCTCCCTCCCCCACTCTCCCTTGGCAACCACAAGTCTGTTCTCCATGTCTATGTGTCTGTTTCTGTTTTGTAGATAGGTTCATTTGTGTCATATTTTAGATTCCACATATAAGTGATATCATGTGGTATTTGTCTTTCTCTTTCTGACTTACTTCACTTAGTATGATAATCTCTAGGTCCATCCATGTTGCTGCAAATAGCATTATTTTGTTCTTTTTCATGGCTGAGTAGTATTCCATTGTATATATGTACCACATCTTCTTCATCCATTCATCTGTTGATGGACATTTAAGTTGTTTCTATGTTTTGGCTATTGTGAATAGTGCTGCTATGAACATAGGGGTGCATGTGTCTTTTTGAATTATAGTTTTGTCTGGCTATATTCCCAGAAGTGGGATTGCTGAATCACACAGTAATTCTATTTTTAGTTTTCTGAGGAACCTCCATACCGTTTTCCATAGTGGCTGTAACAACTTACTTTCCCACCAACAGTGCAGGAGGGTTCCCTTTTCTGCACACCCTCTCCAGCATTTGTTATTTGTAGACTTTTTCTTTTTTTAATTTTTTAAAGTTAATTTAATTTATTTTTGGCTGCATTGGGTCTTTGTTGCTGCACGCAGGCTTTCTCTAGTTGCAGCGAGCAGGGATACTCTTCGTTGTGGTGCGCGGGCTTCTCATTGCTGTGGTTTCCCTTGTTGCAGAGCACGGGCTCTAGGCACGTGGGCTCTGTAGTTGCTCTAGGGCGTGCGGGCTTGTTGTGGCACTTGGGCTCTACAGTGCAGGCTCAGTAGTTGTGGCACACGGGCTGAGTTGCTTTGCGGCATGTGGGATCTTCCTGGACCAGGGATCAAACCTGTGTCCCCTGCATTGGCAGGCGGATTCTTAACCACTGCACCACCAGGGAAGTCCCTTTTATTTGTAGACTTTTTAATGATGGCCATTCTGACCAGTGTGAGGTGGTATCTCATTGTAGTTTTGATTTGCATTTCTCTAATAATTAGTAATGTTGAGTATTTTTTCATGTGCCTACTGGCCACCTGTTTGTCTTCTTTGGAGAAATGTCTATTACGATCTTCTGCCCATTTTTCGATTGGGTTGTTCCAAGTGTGGATATATTTTTTGATGAATACTTTAACTTATACTTTGACTCTGGGGTTCTAGAGTCAGGGATCTTATGATTTTGACGAAATATTGTAGAGCTTCAGAGATTGAAAGCAACACAGAATGAAATTTAACATGCAAAAAGTAAAAGACCCATTTTATAATCTGAGTAAAAAATGAGCTGGTTACTTTAGAAATGGTAATTTAAATTAGAGTTGAAATTTTTGTTATGGTATAATCTAGGATATCACAGAAATAATTATAAAAGCCTATACTTGAATGACATACTTTAAAACTTTCTAAGTTCATCTTAATGTCTTTTCTCACTCCCTGGACTCTTTTCTGATTTAGTGGAAAAGAAGAATTAAACCCATCTTCTCCAAATACCTTGCTACAGGGAAAGACATAGGTCTAGGGACAGAAAAGTATCTCATTTGATCATCCTCTTAAAGCAAGAACATTAAAAAAAATCAATTTCCCCTCAAAATCCATCAAGCTTAATACAGTGCGACTATCTGGGGTTAATTGTTCTTGTCTTCACAAGGAGAGGTAGTTAATACAGCTCTACACAAAAGCAATATTTTAAAGTATGTAAGGAAGGGAGGTCAAAAAGATTGGTATTATCTAGCTGTCTCAGAGCAGTTTTCCTGTTATAGAGTTTGAGATATGACCCCTTCCAGAAGCGCTTCTATCTGAGTTGCCTTAATGGAACACAGCTAACACCCTGAAGTAACAACCAAACTTCAAAGCCACGTGTGAACAGCACTGCCTGATAAGCTCATTGGCAGTAGTTGGAAAATGATATGCTTCAAATTAAAGGGTTTCTGTCATTTACCAGATATAGCATTAGACAGAAATGAATAAAATTAGCTTTGAAACAAAGATATCCCACAGAAAGATGGACAATTTGAACAAAAGAAAGTTTAGAAACTAATAATTAGTGAAAACGACAATAATTAGCACTATTTAGCATGCTTCAGTATCCATTTCACATATGCAAAAAATAAAACAAAGTTTCCTGACACTTAAAAAGAGATAGAAACAGTCTTGGGAAGGTGGAGCTTTGGAGTTTTTGAGAATACCTAAACAGACAGAATCTCATTTTCTTTTTTTAAATTTTAAAAATTTATTTATTTTTTTATACAGCAGGTTCTTATTAGTCATCAATTTTATACACATCATTGTATACATGTCAATCTCAATCGCCCAATTCATCACACCCGCCCCCACGGCTTTCCCCCCTTGGTGTCCATACCTTTGTTCTCTACATCTGTGTCTCAATTTCTGCCATGCAAACTGGTTCATCTGTACCATTTTTCTAGGTTCCACATATATGCGTTAATATACGATGTTTTTCCCTTTCTGACTTACTTCACTCTGTATGGCAGTCTCTAGATCCATCCACGTCTCAACAAATGACCCAATTTCGTTCCTTTTTATGGCTGAGTAATATTCCGCTGTATATATGTACCACATCTCCTTTATCCATTCGTCTGTCGATGGGCATTTAGGTTGCTTCCATGACCTGGCTATTGTAAATTGTGCTACAGTGAACACTGGGGTGCATGTGTCTTTTTGAATTGTGGTTTTCTCTGGGTATATGCCCAGTAGTGGGATTGCTGGGTCACTTGGTAATTCTATTTTCAGTTTTTTAAGGAACCTCCATAATGTTCTCCATGGTGGCTGTATCAGTTTACATTCCCACCAACAGTGCAAGAGGGTTCCCTTTTCTCCACACCCTCTCCAGCATTTGTTGTTTGTAGATTTTCTGACGATGCCCATTCTAATTGGTGTGCGGTGATACCTCACTGTAGTTTTGATTTGCATTTCTCTAATAACTAGTGATCTTGAGCAGCTTTTCATGTGCTTCTTGGCCATCTGTATGTCTTCTTTGGAGAAATGTCTATTTCGGTCTTCTGCCCATTTTTGGATTGGGTTGTTTGTTTCTTTAATATTGAGCTGCATGAGCTGTTTATATATTTTGGAGATTAATCCTTTGTCCGTTGATTCGTTTGCAAATATTTTCTCCCATTCTGAGGGTTGTCTTTTCATCTTGTTTATGGTTTCCTTTGCTGTGCAAAAGGTTTGAAGTTTCATTAGGTCCCATTTGTTTATTTTTGTTTTTATTTCCATTACTGTAGGAGGTGGATCAAAAAAGATCTTGCTGTGATTTATGTCAAAGAGTGTTCTTCCTATGTTCTCCTCTAAGAGTTTTACAGTGTCTGGTCTTAAATTTAGGTCTCGAATCCATTTTGAGTTTATTTTTGTGTATGGTGTTCGGGAGTGTTCTAATTTCATTCTTTTACATGTAGTTGTCCAGTTTTCCCAGCACCACTTATTGAAGAGACTGTCTTTTCTCCATTGTGTATCCTTGCCTCCTTTGTCATAGATTAGTTGACCATGGGTGCGTGGGCTTATCTCTGGGCTTTCTATCTTGTTCCATTGATCTATGTTTCTGTTTTTGTGCCAGTACCATATTGTCTTGATTACTGTAGCTTTGTAGCACAGTCTGAAGTCAGGGAGTCTGATTCCTTCAGCTCCGTTTTTTCCCCTCAAGACTGCTTTGGCTATTCGGGGTTTTTTGTGTCTCCATACAAATTTTAAGATGATTTGTTCTAGTTCCATAAAAAATGCCATTGGTAATTTGCCAGGGATTGCATTGAACCTGTAGATTGGTTTGGGTAGTATAGTCATTTTCACAATGTTGATTCTTCCAATCCAAGAACATGGTATATCTCTCCATGTGTTTATATTGCGTTTAATTTCTTTCATCAGTGTCTTATAGTTTTCTGCATACAGGTCTTTTGTCTCCTTAGGTAGGTTTATTCCTAGGTATTTTATTCTTTTTGTTGCAATGGTAAATGGGAGTATTTCCTTAATTTCTCTTTCAGATTTTTCATCATTGGTGTGTAGGAATGCAAGAGATTAACTCACTTTTATTTAGGAAATTTTACAATGACTTACTAAGAGAAAGTGATGACTGAAAATCAGGGCAGAGAACCTAATTTAAGTTGGGTTTGCTGACAATAAACATAGCTAAAGTAATGAGTTTGCTCACAGTTGCTTCCTATTTTTGACATTGCTTTTTCACTCTAACCTTTATAAATATGTCCAAAGAGGCAGGTGTCTTCCTATCAGAAGATGACCATTCTTGGTGATGAGTGTGTGCATCACTTGGCACAGAAGTGTGAGCATCACTAGTTCTAAGTCTGGCGGTATGGGCATGCACAAATCCTGGCCCCGTAGGGTGACTGCCTTGGCAACCTCTGGCCAAGCCTGGGAATTTTTCTCACCTCTTTGTAATTGTATGACCTTAGCTTGAATTAGACTCCCTATCTCTGCAGCTGCTGACCAGCCAGGCTGTGAGATCTGCTTTTCAGGCCCTTCCAAAAATTATACACATCTTTACAGGAACATGGTTCCGGGTTGCTTTGGGATTTTTACCGCTCTCAGTATAAAAAAAGTTAGGCACAGGAATCATGCCTTGTTTACTCAGTTGCAAGAGCAATACATCCAACACAGGTGGACACAAGCACCAGGAACAACTGCATTCTTATCAATGCACAAGCTCAACAACTACAATGGTTTCAACTTGAGTTTAGGTGTACACACTTATATTAGCAAATTATTGTGGCAAAAAATGTACAGATAATTTTAAAAATAAAGATTTAAATGTACCAGTATTAAAAAAAACTGTTTACCAACTGTCCCTTCTTGGCATAACTTCATGTTGTATATGCCCGAAATGCATTTACAGTTAGAGTGTCCACTGTACCTTGTGATCCCGCTGCCTGGCTGCTGTGGCTCTGTTCATGTCTTCGGCATCCCTGATATGGTCAAGGGCCAGGTCAAGTGACTCCTGGAGGTCTGACAATTTAGCATTATAGTCGTCCAGCTGCTCCAGGACCACAGGAAACAGAGAGTGAGTATCGTTGTACTGCCGCTGCCAACTCTCAGCCTGGCTCAGCACTGGGAAGAAAGGTACATAGGAACTCAGTCTGGGCTTCTCCCTTCTCCTCCCATCCCATCCCGCACTTAGAAAGATGCAAATTCATCAGGGTATGTCTTCTTTAGCAATAGCGATTGAAGCTGTTGTTCACAAAAACAGCCCCATCTTTGATATCTGAAGTTTTAAATACTATTTTGTAGGGTTTAGGAGCCCCTGGACCACCATTAGCTAAAATGGGAGTTGATTAGTTTTCCCATGAAGATTATGCTTTAAGTAGAAATGATGTAACTAAACTAGGTTTATTATTACCAAGATTACTAATAATTTGACCATACAAAGGAAACTTGGATATACTACAGTCTTACTATTAGAGACAACCCCAGTTGTTTTGTCTGTTACTGGCAAATGATGTTCACGACCATTCATTTTCTGTATTCTCTCCAGGCAGCTGTTTTTACTTAGCTCCTTTAGGTCAAACCTAAATCATTATCTTGGAAAGAAGATTAAATGGCAATGATATATTCTTAGACTTTGCATATATCTTAATTCTCTGATCAAAGTTACACACATTGATTATGTGCCTTAATTCTATTTTTTCTCCAGGGACTATCAGTCTGTCTTATTGAGGTTTTCTATTTACTTTCATCACCATGAGCAGAAGATACAAAGTTCATGGCTGAGTTGAGAAAGTGGTTGAAAATGCATTCACTAGGCGGAAGGCAGCTAAGTAGGAGATGTACTTGGTTCCATTTCCCCAGAACAGTCTTGTTAAATCCCAAAATAGGCAAGGAGTGTGAAAGTATCTGGCTGTGACATCAGAGCTCCAACCTTCCTGACTGCTGGCCTCATCCTGACTCTGAAATGGGCCTGAGATTCTTCTTTATTTCTTACTGTTTCTAAGACCTTATAAGTTTGCTATCACAATAGGCCTTTATGTCCAGAATGTTCCTCTTCGAGAATATTCACAGTAAGTTTTAACAGAAGTTGATAGTAACAATTGTAGGAAAATGATCTAACGTAGGCGTTCCTAACCCTTTCTGTATCATGGGCCCCTTTACAATCTGGTGAAGCCTTCGGAGCCCTTCTTATGTATTTTAAAATGCACAAGATAAAATACATAGAATTAAAAAGACCAGTATATTAAAAAAATTGGTAATATAATAATATATGTGCTTCTTTATTAATGCATTAACTAACAAGATTTAGAGGTGAGACCAATAACTGCTAAAACTTTGAATTACTGATGAATTTAATGTTGTGAGATTAACAGTAACAACTAAAATATGATATGCAAACCTGGAGCTTCTTTTGTTGATTGTGTAGATTAAAATGGACACAAATTCTTTGTAACTCTTCCCATCAAGAACGGAGTCTTTTTCCTCACCCTTGAATCTGGACAGTCTTGACCAACAGAATGAAGATGACATTGCTGAGTTCCAAGGCCAGGCCTCAAGAGACCTTGCCCTTTCCATTCTTGCCCTCCTGGAAGGCTTCTGACATATGAACGAGCCTCAGCTAGCTTCCTTGAGGATAAAACCCCACATGGAGGGAGAGGCCCAGCCATTTCAACTAAGACCCCAGACATGTGAGTGAGCTCGACCATGTCACACGGAGCAGAGATGAGCTATCTAGGTTGAGTCCAGCCCAAATTACCAACCTATGAAATCACAAGCAAATAAATGGTTATTGTTTTAAATGAATATGTTTGGGGTGGACTGTGAGATACTAATTTATAACTGATACAGTGACCAAGTCATAGATTCACTAATACTACTGTGGTTTGTTACCTACATTAATCATTAAAGGAAATGTTCAATTTCCATTGAAGGCTCAAAGTCATTAAAAAGTCATTCATGGACATTGGAACATGAATGTTGCTGGGCTTGTAGCTTTACTGTCTTCTCAATGAGACTTCTTATTGTAGTTCTGGTAATTGGTTCCCCTTAGCTTTCCTTCCCTTGTTTTTCACCAACTGCTAAGTTCCTATTTCTTCTCCTCAGGAGTAAAATTTTATAGATTCCTTGTGGAATCTCAGCTGTTTCTCAAAAGCTCAAGGTTGGGCCTGGATCTAAAAATCCTGGTCATACAGTCAAGTTGTCCTGAATGACTCCCTGAGGCCACGTATAAACTCTAAATAACTGAATATTGGGAATTGGTTGCTTTGACCAAATGTTGCCCTGTGACTGGGGGTCCTCTCCTGGACCCACAAAGGAAGCAGACACATGCTGGGCTCTAGGAGTCGAATACACCTACATTCATAGGCTTCGTCTGCCTCTTCATCCACAAGTTCCCGTTGGGTGAGGAACGGTTGACGGCGTCGGATCTCCTCAAGCATCTTCTGGGCCAACACCAGCTTCTCAGAGATTTCCTCAGGGCTAAGTTCCCGATCTTCCCCATAATAGAGCATCTTGTTGTTGATCTCTGAAAGAAAGGACACGGTGAGAGAAGACAGTAGGGAGAGATGACTGGGCATTTGACAGCGATGTCACTGAAAACACGGACAATGAGGACAAAGGGAAGGGCTGATCCTAAAATGGAAAGAGAGACTCAGCAAAGACAGCATGCTGATGTTCATGCTGTGAACGTGTTGGCATCAGAGTTCATCATATATTCCAGGGAGAGGTTAAACCTGAGGAAATCACCCTTCTTTGCTTTTCATTTGGTGTCTTCAGAACAGGAATGGAATTAATACAAAGCCTGCCCTGATTTCAGCTGAATCTGATTTCTATTCTGATTCAAAACTGTTAATATTTAAGACACACAAATCTGGGGTCTTTGACCAACCTTTTATATAAAATACATAATATGGAGAAAATGTTCTGAGGTATCTCCTGTCACATGCAGTAGGCATTGGAGATATTAATTGCAATTTAGCCAAGGATTTTACCCAAGCTCTAAGCCAAAATGAGTGTATATTGACGGTTGTTTAAACAAGTCTTTCAGATTGTCATACAGACTAGATACAATATAGAGGTTTGCTATAGTAGGATGTGAGTTTTTGCTAATTAATATATACATTTTTTTTGCAATTGCTATTTGCCTTCTGTGGTATGACTGCTTGTCAAGATTGTGCCGTTTTGACTTTGGGTCATTTTCACCCCACATCTGTAAGTAGGACGGAGAATTTCAGAACCAACAGGGACTGCTGAGGCTCAGAGGCATTAGATGAGTTGTCTGAATACTGGCGGCGCTGAGCAGGCCTCTGGCTCCCTCTTCCTACTACATATGATCAGATGATAGTTACGTAATTGCCACCTTGTCCTATGGCAGCTCCAGGAGGAAGCATTTTATCTTCCTGGCATAAATGAAATTGTCTGTCTTTGGTTTACTATGATCTATGTGGTTGGCCAGACAAGATGGGTAAACAACACTGGTCTCACATAAATCATACCAGGATAAGGGCTTGTATTTTATATGGATAATAGCTTGAAGGTCACCAGTAGTTATTTTAGAGGTGGTTTGGAGATGGCTGGCAATAAGGAATGACACACTATTGGTGTTGTGAAGCATCCCTGAACTCTGAAGAGAGGGAGATAAATGGGAGAAGAGGTTTTCAGTGTTGTAAATATTACTGAGAAAGTTTTAGGGAAACCAAGGTATGTTAAAAAAAAAAAAAGAAAAAAACTTATGAAGGGATTAAATATTCACTTTTCAAGTAAAGTCTAAAATATCAACTCCTGAAATAAACTAAACATAGATACTTTTCCTCAGATCTAGCACTTGCAATGCTAGATTTCTTGGCATTTTGATGCAGATATTATATTTACAATATGGCTTATTTTATTTTAGCCACATCTGGTCTAGATTAGAAAAAGGAAATACAGAGAACAATATTTTTGCCTTTGGTCTTTGAGACTGTTCATATATTATTTTAAAAAAGGTAAGGGGCTTCCCTGGTGGTGCAGTGGTTGAGAGTCCGCCTGCCGATGCAGGGGACACGGGTTCGTGCCCCGGTCCGGGAAGATCCCACATGCTGCGGAGCAGCTGGGCCCGTGAGCCATGGCCGCTGAGCCTGCGCGTCCGGAGCCTGTGCTCCGCAACGGGAGAGGCCGCAGCAGTGAGAGGCCTGTGTCCCGCAAAAAAAAAAAAAAAAGGTAAATTATTGTTTCCTCTTCACATTTCTTTTGTATTTTTTCCTTCTTTCCTATGCCTTAAGGGTCAAATAAGAGGACTTAGATTCTTTCCAAATGAAACAACTTAGAATCAAAATTTGAGTTACAACAGGAAAGGTGACATTTTTTTCTCAATGGCTTAATAAGATGCTGGCTTTATTTGCTGCCTAGAGGGACATTTATTTCTTAATTAGATGAGATCAGCTAATCTAGGTTTAATCTTACTTTTTGAATAAATCAACAGTAACTCTAAAATATTATAGGAAAAGAATATTTTATTCGTAGATGCAAAAGCATGAGATAGTGAGGATGGGAGCAGGGGATGTTTGAAATGCATACCATTTGTTTCTATTACATATTATGGGCACCAAAGGAAATACAGCAAAAGATTAATCTTGGCTCCATACATCCCTTTTCCTGGAATATGTTCTCTATAGCTCAGTGTAAAGATATGAATCTTCCACTGTGGGTCCCTTTACTGTCGTGTGCCCTTGAGATGCACCTGGAGTTGTCATCCAGCTCTTAATATATAGGATAATAAAAACTATGGAAACACACAAATACTGTATCTTAGCAGACTGTAACCCAAGGAAATTCTCTTTATCTTAGAACAAACACAATCGCCTGTTTTCTGTCGGTAAATTGAAGGCTGGTTTTCAGTGTGCTATTAAGATAGTCTTCAAAATGCAGCCTGCACTTGTGAGAAGTTAGAACACAAATAAGTAAACCCTCAAGAAGAAAGGTAAAGTCTGCTACAATTTTATGCTTTAGGGCAAAGAAATCTTCCACACCCCCTCTTGGCTTTTCTTCTGGATTGGGGACCAGAGCATGCGGCCTGCCTGGTTCTTGGGAAAGCATTATAGAGACAGTTTAGGACGATTTGGATTAGTGGACAGTTTACTGCCACTCTAAAGGCAGTGTTTTCACAGCATATTATTGAGAAAAATGTGACTCCTACTCAACTCTTGCATTTTACAGACAGCACAGCATGTAATTTCCTCTACCAGAAAGGTATTTTGGCATTCCATTTCTGTGAAATGCCTAGAAAGGGAATGATTTTCTACATTTTTTATTTTTTTGGCCTTGCCGTGCCGAGTCCTAACCACTGGACTGCCAGGGAATTCCCTCTACCCTGTGCATTTATTATTGAAAATAGATAGTAAGCAGAGATGAGTGCTCAGAAGTCTCAGGTAAACAAACCTGAAAGAAGATCTTACATGAGTTTAAACCTATAACACTCTAACAACAGGTCCTGGCACACAATAAACACTAACAGTAGCCACTATTTTTATTGTTGTTAATAACATGAAAGATTCCTTGATATGAAGCTAAACCAGAAGAGAATATATTTACCTTGGATTTTATCCCTCACAACATGGGCTTGCTCTGCAAGCTGAGTTGCGTGGTTAATGGTATCCATGCTTTCCTTCTGAGCCAACTGGCTCTTTCTTGTGGCTTGACTTTCCTATAAATAATCCGCATAAATACCAGATTAAATTTGCAAGAAGGAAAGGTTGTGTATGTGCATGTGGGGGTGGGTGGGCATAATGTATTCCATAAACATAAATTTCCCTGACATGTGAAAGTTCTAGAATATAGAACATGGTCTCAGAAATCATGCATGAAGACGGATGTGATGACCCACTTTAGAATTATAGATGCTATTCCTAAGCCATCAATCACAGTTCAACCCAAACCAACCATCTTATATATGTAATTTACCCTCTGAATTTTTATTGTATCTCAAGATGCCAGGCTAGGGAATTAGCCATGTCTGCTGATCAGTTTGTCATTGTGCTGACTGAAATGATTAAAGGTTCAAAAGGAAACTTGTTGAGAAAGCAGGCAGATCTCAAAATGCTCCATGCATTCAGTGGCTTCTGGGTGGTCCAGCCACTGCTGCAACTGAATTGCCACAGAGTTTAAAGGATTATGCTCACTGTGCTAAATGCTACTTTCAGTGCTGCCTTTCAAATTCCCATCAACGTTGATGGCACTTGTGCACAAATAACTACTCAAGCAGCTTTGGCTCAGAGTGAATGAAGTCCTTCCCTGAGAAGCCGTTTTCATTCTTTCAACTCTGTTTCACAGAGCTCCCACGTAGGATTTGTCAAAATGAAATCCCAGCTCAAATGTGGCTCCTGAAGAAAGGATGTGTGGGTGTGCATGTGTACGTGTGTATTTCTCTCTGTATGTATAAGGTCAGAAGCTGATCTAAAAAATGGTTCAAGGCCAGGACACAGGCCTGTATGCACAGCATGGGGATGTGTACTTCCTTTTGGCGTCAGAAAGACTGACTCATGGGTATATTTGAGAGGAGGGAGAGTTCTTCAGTCTGGCATTTGGTGAAGTGCCCACTTGCCTCGTCCAGTGTCTTTTTGGCTCAGCTCTGTGACAAAGGGCTGCAGTACCTGACTGGACTGCAGGGTGATCTGCTACACAGAGTTCTGGCTGGTAGACTCCCCCAGGGCAGGAGAGTGGCTATTTCAAATTTCTCTCCTTTCATCCACTGTTCCAGCTGGAGGACTAGGCCATGATTTTACCTGGAATGTTTTTACACTTCCCAAGCATAACCCAAGCAAGTGGCTCTTCATCAAGGAAGAGAATGCAGACATGGTATCCTAGCAGACACATGCCCCAGGAGCCTTTCCTCGGGCATTTTATCCGAAATCTCCTCCATACAAAGCTCTCTGCACAGCAAGACTGCGGCCATCAGCCCCTTCCCTAAAGTGTGGGCTCTCTGAATGGACATTGCAATCTTGAGTCACGATGTTCTTTCCCCCAATTCCAGTCTCCCTCTTATCCTGTTCTAATGCTTTCCAGAGACACAAAAATCTGTGGCCACTTTAAAATTAG
The DNA here is from genome assembly GCF_059928025.1 of Delphinapterus leucas. Classification (NCBI taxonomy): domain Eukaryota; kingdom Metazoa; phylum Chordata; class Mammalia; order Artiodactyla; family Monodontidae; genus Delphinapterus; species Delphinapterus leucas. The sequence goes on from NC_143140.1 coordinate 49,515,206, forward strand.
ATGATACAGAAAATAAGATGAATCTATTCTTGATGTCACCCCTCCCCGCCTTTAAAAAATAGGGACACAGACATATAAAACATTAAAAAAATTTTAACAAGTTGATTTTTGGTCCAGTTTAAATTGAGTTATACTTAAAAAACACAACATGCGTATTTTTGACTTTGGCTTTATCCTTCAGGGGAAAAGATTTATTGTTATTACTGTGTTCATTTAATTGATTTCTTGATATGGAAACTTTGAGAATTATTGAAGTAATGAAAGACAGCTGGCAGATGTCATAGCTCTAAGACAACCTCTTCTGACAAACACCAGAGGGCGCTTAGATATATGTATTTAATAAAAGACTGCGGCAAAGAGGAACATGTTATTTTAAATTGCAAAATTACTGGATATAATATATAGTGACGCCTTATTTGAAAGTTTTACTTTTTCTTTAACTTTGATTATGGAAGGAAAATAATGATATGGGCACATGGTAAAACAGGTGCACCCTGCTTTAAGAAAAACTGAAATTAAAAAATTAGCTTTCAACTATAAGCTGGTTGATGTTTAGCATTACAAATGGATTAATCATTTACTCACCTCAACAGCGAATTCTCCTTGTACATATTTGATGTAAAAAGTGGCAAGAATTTTATTTATTATACAGTGCATAAAGTATAGTGTACCTAGAATACTATTAAATTGAGGATGATAATATCTAGGATGGCCATATACTTTATTGTTTAAACTGGGACACTTTTGAGAGTGAAAGGGGAACTTTTAATAATCACTCTGGGAGACAAGCATAAACAGGGGCAGTGCTGGACAAAATGCTAGTAGGAATATTGGCGTGCCATTTCAGAATCTGTACAGTGATATCTAATTCGGGTTTAACTCTCTCCTAAACATTGACTTCCAAATACCTTTCCAGCCTTGATCTCTTCTCTTGAGCTACAGACTCAAATCTCTGGCATCCACAGAGAGCTCACCCTTAAAAGGTCCAGGGAAATCCATTCTGAGTTTTTAGTCCTGGCCATCTATTTCTCCACGTCAGAGCTTACATCCTTGCAACTCTTCATATCCAGTTGGTCACTGAGTCATTTTTATTCCACTTGTCATTCTGGCCTCTCTTCCTGGTCCCCACCGCCACAGTCTCACGTTACCACTGCTCACTGCAAATTCTTTTCCAATGAAGACAAGGCAGGAATTGACCACTCTTGTTTGGACTACTGCGGCAGTCTACTGACGGGTGTCCCTGTCTTCAGAGTCTTAAACCTACCATCCCCGCTTCAGAGGAATGTTTCTGAAACTTCACACCTAATCAGCTCATTGTTGTAGGTAAATGCTCTAATATCTTCCAAAGTCCACAGGATGAGCATGGTGGGAAAGGTTCTTCATGATTTGGCCTCTGAGAACTTCTTCAGCATTGTCTTCTGCTCCTTGCTTTAATATTCTGCAAGGCCAAGGCCAAAGTTCTTCAATCTTCTGGTCAATTGGAATTGAAACATATTTTGACTTTTTGTCCTGTCTTTTTATCAGGATTGGAGATCAGGCTCAGAGATCAGGCTCAGTTGCTTTTGATGTGTGGAAGTGACCCACTTTCCTCCCAACCGTAAAGATCTTTGTACGTGTTGATATATGGGGAACTTTTGCTGTGGCTCCACATAGGGAAGGAGTAGGGAGGAGATGGAGAAGTGGAGGGAATGGTGCAGCACCCTCCTGGGCCAGCCCTTGGAGACTGGGCTCTACAGTGTGCCTTTGAGATCCAGATGGCAAAGGGCAGCACTGAGATTGAGAGAGGGCCACCATCTTCACTTCTGCTTGTAGCCTAGTCCCACTCTGACTTCGAGCATGGTGGCTTTGGGAACATGGGAGAGTGGAATCTTGACATAGGCTTTGGTACTTTCATTACAGACATGGTCAGCACTGGCACAAGTGAGACCTTTCTGAGCAGCAATTTGGGAACACAAGTGCATGGGCATCCTGTAGGGGTTTCCCAGAAGTAGCAGGTGGGAAAAGGCAGTAAGATTTATCAAAAGGGGGCTAGAGGACTTAGATATGGAGGTCGGGAAAAAACACAGTAACTTTAGGTTAATATAAATTGTGAGATTTGGATTACATGAGATTCATGTGACAGGTACTTTGCATACAGAGGTACAGCTGACCCTTGAACAACATAGGGGTTGGGGGCACCGACACAGTTGAAAATCCATATATAACTTTACAGTTGGCCCTCTGTATCCGAGGTTCTGTATCTGTGGACTCAACCAACTGCGGATCATGTAATACTGTAGTACGTATTTACTGAAAAGAACCTGCATATAAGTGGACCCGTGCAGTTCAAACCTGTGTTGTTCAAGGATCAACCATATTTTCAAGTTCAAGAGGCAACATTACTGTGATTTTTTTTATCACACTGTGGGAATCTACAGTGGAATCCTTCACTCTAGCTAAAGCTAAATATTAGTTATTTTTTTGATAGAAGGCTTTCTAAGATAAAGCTTTTCTTAAATCCTTCTAAGAATCAATTATGGATTTTTCTAGACTAAGGGCTTGAAGGATGCTTGAGAAGTCATTAAGACCCCCTCTGGGTGTTTGTTTCAAAATGTTTCAGCAGGTTCCTTCACCATCAGGACTGTTTGTGTCGTAGCCAGAAGGATGTTATTTTCAATAAGAATCGATGGCAACAGCTGGGTGAATGCTCCAGTCGCTTTATCATCAACTTCTGGCTTTGGTGGTCTGTTCTCATTGTTCAGGAGCCTTTTCTGTGATGTCCCTTTCAAGCTTGCACTATTTTCTCCCCATGAAAGCCTGCATTTAACTTATATTGGAAGTAGGAAAACGGTACAACAAAAGAATCAGTAAGTCCATGTCTGAGCTATGGGAGGAGCTAATCTTGGTGAGAATATTTCCTCAAGAATTTGAGACACTTTCAGTAAGTTATAGCCATGACACAAATGAAATTACAACGAGTTTTCACAAAGATTTCTTTCCTGGTATTTCCTTTGAAACTTAAGCGATCTCACTGCTCTTCAAACGCTCATGGTTGGATTAACATGCTCCATTGCATGGGAGGGACACAATTTTTATATGCATTTAAAAGTAGTTGAATCTTCCAAGGATCCAATTAGAGTAATTCACATTTTTAGAAGCATAATCTCTTAGTTTAAGAGGTCCAAGGTCAAAAGAGATTATCAGAGTTATTTTAACCTTTATTTTTGTAGAAAATGAGAATTGTTTTTGAAAAGAACTTCAGCAATTTATAACGTCAAACATCAGTATCTGAAAGCAGAAATTCCAGAGTACTCTGGGCAGAACTGGTGGAACATAATCAGGGAAAAAAATGTGTTCAACATTTTAACATGTTAAACATGGCGCCTTGTGGCTTAGTTGTATTTTTTTTATTAGTACAGAGGATGGATATTTTTCCATTAGGCTCTTGGGGAATGTATTTAATAGTCTCTCACATTGACTTTGCTCATGTTTTAACGTTTTTCTTGTTAATTTTTGAGAGCTTTTATAAGTCATATTTCCCTCGACATTTTTCTTAGTCTTGTTGACTTTTTTCATTTATTTAGTTGTTTTACTATGTATTTGAAATTTTTTCTTGTTAAATCTATTATTTCTTTTTATTACAATTCTTCACACTATATTTAAATGTATTGTTATTTCCTTTCAAGGTTTAATAATTATCTAGTTGTGTTTTCTTGTAGATTTGAGATTTAAGCTCAAGTCTTTAATCTGTCTGAAATTTATTTTAGTATATGGTATAAAATGAGGGTCCAAAGTGGGTTTTTTCCTGCCAAACTGCAAAATTGCTTTCTCAACACAATTTCTCTTCTTTCCTTTTATTATTTAATGCATACTTTAGCAAACATTTAAATTTTATATTCTATATAATGAAGTTTATTTCTGGGTGTTCTATTGCTCTTAGCCATAAAATGTTAAGGTGAACAACTGAACGACTATCCTAATTAAAACATGTATCAACCGTATTTACCAGCAGCAAATACAATGAGAGTTTTCCATAAACCTGTTTTTTCAAGGAAACCAATTAAAATGGGAAGACACAGTAGAGACCAAGTATATTAACTTTCTCCTCAGGTCTTGCCTTGATTTATTTTAAGGCACCTGGGTCACTGCATTTTTTCTGGGCTGTGTTAAGCCTCAGTCATTTGTGACTAGCCAGTCTCACACCAGCTAAATCCCATCTCTGAAGTTAGTCCCAGAAACTGAACACATACCCTTCCAGCTAATTCCTCCACGTCAGACAGAAGGCTTTTCATTGTGTTTTCAGCATTGTTGATTTGTATCTTTCTTAGGATATACTGGTTTTCTCTTTCTGACAATTTTGTCTGTGGAAAAAAAAACACGTATTTTTCCATAGTCAGTAGATGTGCACACCAGGTTTGTAAAAATATGCAGAAAACTCTTTCAGTGCAAGAGGACTCAGAGCAGAGTGTGAGCCTTTATTCTCAAAATAGTGGGGTCCACAGGCTACTGCAGGCTGGTATGAAGTTTGAGGTCTGCACAAGGGGGTAGAGGGCCCTAGGGGCAGAAATTCTGCAAGCTCCACGTACCAGGCTGGAGATTCTGGCTTGGGCTGTGCTGGTTCTGGGGAAAGGGTATCTTTTCCAAATCTGCACAAAGGCACAATATAGACTGGCAGTGGCCTTGGGTGTCTGAGCCTTAAAACTTCAATTTCTCAGGTCTTGGAGGAAATGATAAACCACGTCAATCAGTGCAAATGGAGTTTAGAAATTCACTTTCCTCTTTTTGGTGTAAGGAGAACAATTCTCTTTATTTCAGACCATTTTCCCCTTTCTTTTCCATTTTGAGCAGTTTGGTCCAAATGCAGCTTTCCTTCGATTACTTTGGAGTAAGCCCTTCAATCTTGGCACTGACTTCCCATCAGCTATAATATTATTATATATAATATAATATAATATAATAATTATTTCTACCTTGAAGTTGTGCTGTTGGGGAAAGAGGATTCAAGTGGTATCAAAAGGACTGAGTCTGGGTAACTCCTCTGAGAATCAGTGCCTTCATGTGTCCAAACAGATGAGTCTGGTTAAGAACAATTCCTAAACTGGGAATAGAGTACTTACTAAGATTCCATCCAGACCATCCAGGTTTACAATTTTGTGATTTTTGTTTTGTTTTACACTTTGCACATTTGGGCAATTGCTGTGGATATCATTTGCACCTCCAAAAAGCAGAGTAATGAGCACTTTCTATGTTAGGTACTGTTCTAACTGCTCTGCATATAACAACTCACTGAATTCCCTCAACAACCCATGAGGTGGGTGTAATAATTATCCTCAATTCCAGATGAGGTAACTGAAAAATAAAGAGGTTAAATAACTTACCCAAGGTCACATAGCTAGTAAGTGTCAGAGCTGGGATTTGAATCCAAGCATTCTGGTGTCAAAGTTTCTGCTCTTAAACCATTATGCTAAACTGACTAACAAAGTAAAAAAGTATGCTGGTATTAATTCTATTATCCTTTCAGCAAATCATTATTGTTTTAAAAAATATCCGTTGGTTGTGATTGAAGCCCATGATTTGCGGGCCTCTCGCTGTTGTGGCCTCTCCTGTTGCGGAGCACAGGCTCTGGACGCGCAGGCTCAGTGGCCATGGCTCACAGGCCCAGCCGCTCTGCGGTACGTGGGATCTTCCCAGACCGGGGCACGAACCCGTGTCCCCTGCATCGGCAGGCGGACTCTCAACCACTGTGCCACCAAGGAAGCCCTGAAGCCCATGATTTAAAGGGGGAAAAAACACCTCTTAAAGCTTAGATATACAAGCACTGTTATGGTTTTTGACTATTGCCTGCCTTTCACTTGCTTATTAGATGTTAACCACTAGATCTAGGCAGAGAAACAGAGCATGTGAGTGTGCCTGTGTATTTGAGTGTGTGTGTGAGATGAGAAAGAATGTGTGTCAGTGAGAAGGAAAGGTAAGGGCAGGAGAGAGAGGGAGGGAAGAAGGAGGAAAGAGAGAATGAGAGTGTGTGTGTTAGTTTTTAGAGAAACTCCTGAAAACACAGCAAACTGAAGCTAAGGTAATGGTATGTCTGCAGTGTTGACTTGAATAACCAATGTACAGCTCCACTGAAATAAGAGTGTTTCTCCTCCATCAATAGCTTTGTACATAGATACTAGTTTTTTAGTCATTTCATTTTCCATATTAACCTTTTTAATAGATGACAGCTCTTGGTTTAGGCTGGAGTTCATGACTGTAATCAACTTTTCATAATTTCCTAGGTCTAACAATCTGTAATATAACCACTGGACTCATACCAAAATGGACAGGAATTACCAGGAGTGACCCTATGAAACCAGAATGAAAATACACAGAAGGTATACCATTCCTGCATACTTTGAGGAGGTAGATGGTGGAGTTGATTTCATTCACATGCCTATGAGCAGCGGCACCAGATGACACACTCAACAGACCAGATTTGCTTTCTTCAATGGAGAGCGCTGCTAACCGAAGGTCATCAGTCAGATCCCAGATGCACTTATCACAGCCTGGGGGTAAAGTGGGTATGTCATTTCTTCAAAATCAAAGGTCAGCTGGGAAGCATGCTGCTTTAAGTCGATTATTATATGCACTTTCTTGGTTAATACTACTTGTAATTTTGTTTCCTGAGGAGTTGTTCTGGGCCAGGAACTAGTCCTTACACTCAAAACAGAGTAGGGCCTAAGATGAGGTAAAGTGTTAATCGGGCACTTAAAACGTAACAAAAAAACAAACACATGCAACTGAAAATTAGGTTAACATGAACACTAAAGGCTGAACTGAGAAAGAAAGGAACAAAGGGCAAGGCATCTGAGAGATGGGTGGCAAAGGAGAACCCTCTCTCCACTTTTCTTTGGTGGTAGGAAAGCTATCTGGGATGACTCTCTCCATGTCAGGCTTTGGGCTTCTGCTTGGTGCCGGCTAGTGAAGATGGAACGTGCCAGGTATTCCCCCTCTCCTGGCAGCTTTTCTTACTGCCTATTCAGGCTCTAATGCCTTCACCTCACCCCAGGGATGTCTCAGCGCCTCCCCATGGCCCGACCTCCTGTCGGGATGAATGGTTCAGCAGAAGCAGGTCTGCAGGACATCACTGTTTGCGAATATCACTCCCTGATAGCTGACGAACCTGCACACATGGTTAGGTAGGTGGCAGTTTCTCGCTGCTTCCTGCATTTCACGTTTGAGTTCCTCTGACCACTGTCATCACCCCCAGGACCCAGCGCCCTCCTGTGACACACACACAAAGGACACCCTTTGAAACTTTTCTGTTCCCAATCTCTTTCCCCCAGATTGCACTCTCTTCTAGAGAACTGATAAATGGAGACTAAAGTGTTAATGGTTGTTAATATGTTAATTTGTTATTTGAAGTTCAACGCAGACTTCCTCATATGCTCTCTCAAAGGAATGGCTCCCCAGCCAGTACATCAGGCTGGTGGAAAAGATGCGTAGGGCCAAGCAGGCACATTGATGTCTTTAAAGTGACCTTGCTTAGGGGGTCACCTATGCTGTCAGTGTATAAACTCTGTCCTGCTTGTGCCTCTCATCCTATGTCACCTTCAGTAATATTAATCTCTTGTGCCTAGAGGGACTGAGTGGCCAAGATACTTTTGTTTGGGGGAAGGGATATCTAATATTAAAGCAGTCTTTAAACCACTCTACCTAAAGCCAAATATTACTTTCTTGATAGAAGGTTTTCTAAGGCAAAGCTTTCCTTAAATCCTTCTAAAAAATCAATCATGGACTTCTCTAGGCTAAGGGCTTGAAGGATGCTTGAGAAGTCATTGAGACCGGGTCTGGGCATTTGTTTTGAAATGTTTCAGCAGGTTCTTGCACCATTAGGAATACTCATGATTTGAATAACCAGAGGGGCAGGAAAGAAAAGGCAGCTCCATTTCATAAGGCCTGAATATTATATTTCTGGTGCCACTTCAGATTTAGAGTGATTTGAGAAAAGCCACTTAAATCTCTTGGCATCTCAGTTTCCCCAATGTTGTAAAGCGTAGTCTGTGGATTACTTTATCTGAGGACCTGAAGAGATAATATAGAAAAAGGAGCTAAAATGAACTCAGTCACTGGGAACTGTATTTCCAACTTAGCCTTTACCTACTAAGTAAGATGCCGAACTTAAAGACTTGATAAAATAAATTTTCTAAAATAGAGCTGTTTAAATGTAAATCACCTATCTGCCCATTGGAATCAAGTGGACTGAATGTCTTTTGTTTAGGGTCCATTTGGTTGAGACACAGACAGGGTTAAAGCCAAGGGTTGGACTCAGGCAGTTTCTAGAGAGAGTATTGCATAGCTTTTCTTAATCCTACACCTGCAGCACATTAGAGAAAGTGGGGTTAGTCAATCATGTACTGTTATTTTTACTTATGGTTGGGCAGTCCATGCCTGTAGGGGGTTCAGAACCTTCTCCCAAGCATTCTCCGGTTACGCTGTCACATGGGCCTCCCCCACAACTGCACACTGTGGGAAACAAAAACAAGAGATTAGGGATTCATTTCTTAATGCCTAAAATATGGCAATGTTTTTGTGGTTTGTAGAAATACTGGCTATCGGTATATAATTCTTCAATGGGGATTAATTATATTCTTTCTTAAGATCGTGTGGAATACATGATTTAGTGATTATTCCTCTCACCCAATTAAGCCCCAGCTCAGGGAGATTTTCAAAGGTGACCCTGGGGCAAAAGTAAATCTAAATGTTCTAGGATTCCTTTCCCAACTATTTGAGATTCTGACATGACTCTGCAACTGCTTCAGTCCAAAGAGCTCCTGGTCAGTTTCATAAGGTACAAAATGATCACAGAGTCCATCATTCAGCTGGAATCTGAAAGCCATCCTTTCATCACAGTCAAATTCTCCAGTTAATCCAGCTCCAGGTTTGATTACTGCCAGGTGTGAGCGAGGAGACCCAAGAGCGATTCTTGGGTCCCACAGTGCTTGACTCTTGGCAAGACTGACTCCAAACCTCCAAATGACAGCTATCAGTGGGATAGCTAGCAACAATGTCGTGGAAAGAATTAGGACCATATTTACATGGATTTAGAAGATCTGGGTGCCCATTATTAATCTACTGATAATTTTCAAGAATGCCTTTTGGAAAAAACCAAAAACAAAACCCCAATCTCACTAGACTGTTCATTTTCCACTGAGTTTTGGAGTGGAGATTAATTTTTTTTAACATCTTTATCGAAGTATAATTGCTTTACAATGGTGTGTTAGTTTCTGCTGTATAACAAAGTGAATCAGCTATACATATACATATACATATATCCCCATATCTCCTCCCTCTTGCGTCTCCCTCCCACCCTCCCTATCCCACCCCTCTAGGTGGTCGCAAAGCACTGAGCTGATCTCCCTGTGCTATGTGGCTGCTTCTGGAGTGGAGATTAATTTTTAATATTTACAAAGGATTTCTTAAGCTATCTAGGCTAGCAATAAGCTGGAATTGTGAATTTCCTCCCACCTCTTAACTGTCTTAACAGAATAATCATAAAAAATTAGCTTCAAGGGTAACATACATTTATTACATTTTGGCTGTTTAATGTTCCACAAAATGTAGATTAAACAATTCAGCAAGATCATGCTTTATTGCTTCTAGCATCAGCTTCTTTTCTAAGACTGATCTGCATCTCTGTAACTTAAACATGAGTTGACATTGATATGAGTCAATATTTTGAGAATCAGGATGTCAATGTTTAAGTCTTTGATTTTGCCAACACTCTTTCTGATGCCCACTTTCTCTCTCTTTAGTCTGACTGGGCACAGAGCTCCTCTCTCCACTCTGTTATTCTCGGGGTTACGCTTCTGTGCACATAGCTTTCCTGGAAACATGTTTACTTGTATTGCTTCTGCAGATCATATTTGTTTTCTTCTCAATTTCAAACTCTTCACTTCTTAAAAATCTCTTCAAGTGGAAATCTGTTTCAGTAAGAGAATCTCCAATTGAAGCATGCCACAAGAGCACAATAACTCTCCCTCACTCTTCTTCCCCTCAAAGTCACATAAGAGAAGAAATATTCAGTCTCAGCCTCCCTTTAGTCCTAGAGGAAGGCAATTTAACTTTTCTTCTGAAGAGCTTCACTCTCTGAGGCAAATGGATTGGAGAAATCCTGAATAAAATTTGTACCTTTCAGTCTAACTGAAGTCTGACCAGGAAGATTTCTTATATTATCCCTGAAATATTTACTCTGATAATTTGAGGAAATAGGGGGATGATTAAACTACCTATGGCTTGCTAATCTATTTCACTGAAATGTTGATTTTACCAAACGTAACTAAAAAGAGACACATAGCTTGCAGAGTAAGAAAATTGATGTCAAATATGCAAACTTTCATTCAGTCCTCTGGTCAATGACAGGTAATCTGTGGAAGTCTGATTTACTTATTTGATCAAAATTGAAAGGACATAAAGATGATAAGATAAAAGTTCACTAGTGTTAGTGTCTCATGGTTCATTCTACCCATGAGCTAAGCTACATTAGTCTTGATAAAAATACCTACCCCTAGAAGTATGGGATGCACATTCCTATATTGCCCTGGAAAAGTGTCAAGGGGGTAATTGCAATATTTCCCCAAGATAAATTCATCTAAATCCAGCATTGACAGAGACCCTGCTCCTATCACACAAGTGCTGGCTGGGTAGCTGCTGCAGCATGCACAGAACCATACCTGCACAGTTCTTGGCTCTCCTGGCATCCCCATAGTAGCCAGGTGCGCAGTGTTCACACTTGAATCCGGTGGTGTTGGGTAAGCAATTCCTACACTGGCCAGTGACCTCATCACAGTCTTCAAAGATCAGGTTAGGATCTGAATTTCCACTGCAGTCACATTTCTTACAGGTGCTTCCAATCAGCAAGGGGTTTCCATAGTAACCAGGAGCACATCTGAAGGGGAATCACATGTTAAAAATTTAGCAACCATAGTTTTCTTCCTTTTTAGCTTCTTTCCTACATAGAAGAAAGTGTAATGAATATTTGTGTATTGCTCTCCCAGAACTAATTCCCACTCTCCCATCTTCCTAATAGGACCAGACTTTGTTTTTAAGGAACTACCCCTCCCCACTGTGTTGCAGCCCATTCAGTTCGGCGAGAACTTCAGGTGCAGGAGTGTCTGGATATGACCAGGGTGGGGGCATTTCTGGTCACTCCAGTGACTGGGGTGCACAGCTGGCATACGATGGTGGTACTAGATATGCTACATTTGGCCGTGAGATATGCCACTAGGGCATAGCTAAGGATTGTCCTGGACAAAATGTTAGTAATACCTTTACTGAGAAACACTGGTATGTATTCTACCTTGCCATAGTGAATTGTTCTGATAACATAAACCTGAGCCAACCAGTGCCTGGCATTGTCCTGGCCGAAATGGTTTGGCTCAGGAGTGATTCAGCTGGAGTGGAGCTCAGGGCTCTTGTTTGAGGGTTGTGTGAAGGTCTTCTCTCCCTCTGCAGGTGAATGAAGAGGCAGGCAGCACGCTTAGCTCTTGCAGCCATCTTGTGACTGAAGGAAGACAGTGTGGAGACAAAGCAGAGGGCAGAGCTGGGAGTACCACAGATAAACAGAGCTGGGGCCAGATGGCCATTATTCTGTATGTTTCAGATATATGAGCCTACAGAGGCCAGGAACCTAACTGCATTTGCTGTGGAGGCAGAGCTGAGTCCTACGGTCATGCCAGCTGGCCTTAATGAGAGACTCCAGCCCAGGTGGAGAGCAGAGGGTGAACTACTTCCAGCCTTTGCTGGCCTTGCCAAGCTATGCACTCTGGGGGGGGGGGGGCTGCCTCTGACCAGAGGAAAAGACCCTTTCTCTACTTTTTCCAAAAGGTAACCTGTCGGCCAGCAGAGGCCCTGCTCTGAGTGATGGGCCCACAGGCCCCATCTAAGGGGGTAGCTGCTTCTCAGCTCCTATCAACTGTTTCTATACTGTAGCCTTGAGGGAATGAAGGATCTATGTTGTCAGATCTTATTTTTAAAGGAAAAAGTTGAAATTCGGATTTTTATGTGAAATCTCAGTTTTTAAAGGTTGGCTCAAACTTTGTAAGAATACTTTTTGAGGCAAACTACACACTTTTTGGCTGGCTGTGGCCCCCTCTCTGCTATGGACCTAAATCAGTGTTGAAGACTGGCTAAGGTGGGCTGAAGATGCTTTGGGAGTGGCTGGAAGGAATGTGCAGTCACACCGTCATGGGGCTGAAGGTCAGGCACAGGAGTTAGTTTTGATGAGAAAGAAAAAGAAGAGAGCCAGTGAAGGTTTCTGAGTGATAAAAGTGATGGTGAATGAAGCTGGTGTTGGCATCAGAGTTCAGGATGGACTCGGGGCTGGAATGGGAGACCAGGGTTGGGTGGGGAGGGCCTGGGGTGGGACCTATGCCTTGGGAGTGGAAAGGAAGAGAAGACTTTCCAAGGACACCAATAAGACCCAGCCAGCAATAATAGGACACCACCTTTTTAAATGCTTCCATTTAAAGTAAAAGAATCATGATTCAGAAGATTTGAAAAATAGAGAAATGAAAAAAAATCACATCTGTAATCCCAAGACCTTAACAATCACTGTTCAACATTTTGCATATGTTTTTCCAGGTTTTATTCCCGTCTCAGTTTTTTGATGTAGTTGTAATGATGGTGTATGTTCAGTCACTTGCAACATATCTCATGACTTCACCCAGGTAAATTCATTTAGTTACCACAGACACCTGGGAGGTAGGGCACACAGGCTTGGCATTCTGAGGCTGAGAGGCTACTTTGGTTTTCCAGGCTCACATGCTAGGAAGTGACAGCGTAAGACCCAGACCTTCTGACCCTGATGTTCTTTCCTTTGCTCTGCCCTGGACCACACTGCTACTGCTATAAATGAATGAGTGAATTCATCCAACAGAAGGACAACTCATGTCTATTTTGTGTAAGGCACAAAGAGACAGGAAGAGGAAAAACACATAGCCTATGCACTGAAAGAAAAGGAAAAGAATTAGGCATAATTACACAAACTCTAGAAGTCGAGGACTATGAAAAAGATAAGAATGAATGTAAGTGCCACACAACCCACAAAGAGACATCCCCCTGAGGAAATGTTTGATAAATTTTATTATTCATACTCATGTCTTTGTACCTTTGGTTCACAGGCCCTCTTGTCCCCAAGTCAGCATAAATCATTCCTCTATGGAACACATGGCTGGATTGAATTTCTATCCCGTGCCGCAGTTCACCAAACAGAATATTAGATACTTAGGCTCACTAAAATGCGACTCAGATCTGCCACTTCAGTGTGCAGCTGCGAAGCCTGAGGTCTGGGAGTGCACGGACTTGTCCAAGCTCACAGAAGCCAGATGCCAGTTGCTTTCTTTTCTCTGTTTAATTCCACTGTATTTGATCTCCATAGGTGGTTCCCTGGTCTTCTACTAGTCAGAATCTCAACCACAGTGGAAACCTACTTTGAGTTACTTTGAATTTCAAGAATATCTTTTGGTGGTAGGCTCAGAGGCAATTCTGAAGTCACAGTCCCAACTTCAACCCTACAGATTTTATAGAATGAGCACACGAAGGTTTTGTACTCATGGCACCCTCTAACCCTGACTTTATAGATGAGGAAACTACAGCGTGGAGAAGCTGGACAATTGGTTCACTGCTTCAGGGCTCAAGCATCATATGGGACTCCAAGCTTATGCTCTTTCCACTCCACAAATCTGGCATTAATGAGTTAACTAATAAGTCCATTAATGATATAACAGTTGAGTAATTAAATGCTATCTATTAATACACCTAATTCCTGTCCTCGAAGAGCAAATTACAAAGGATACAAAAGGACAAGGAGTCGGATTTAGAGCCAGCATTGGAGCCCAGGTACCCAGTACTGGTGCACTTTTATTTTCTTCCATAATCTTGTTTCTAGCTTTATTAATGACTTGATTCACTTGGAGAAAATAGAGCTGATAAAATTACAGTGTAAATGAAAGAACTGTGACATACAAACTTTGTCATTTCAGTCAGTGATCATATCATTTGGGAAAAATGGAAAACAAAAAGATACGTTTTTTGGAAAAAAATGCTTTTGACCAAAAACTATTATTTTGGGAATTTTTGTAGTGCTTTCCCTCTCCTCTGCTCCTTCTCCTTTTCTTCTCTTCCCAAGGCCATATACCTCTTACTGAATGCTTTTATCAAAGGTGCCAAAATTCCCAGCCCAGGTGGCATAGAAGCTTTTCTGGCGGGGATGTCACTCTGTAGCTGTCATCTGGGTTAAATTAAATGAAGAAAAAAAAAAGCACCTGTTACATAGTAGGTGCCATATAAATGCTCTCTACTTCTCTACGAATGACTGGGAGCTAAGGCTAGGAAAATATAAGTAACCCATTCCAGGTCACAGGGCCAGAATCCAGAAATGCGGCAGGGCAGAGAGTAGGGAGTAATAAGAATTCTATACAGATAACAGGGCTGATACCTTAAGTTTGAAAAACTTGACGCCTGCAGAAAGAATCAGACTAAAGCCCTGAATCATAATATAAGCCTCAATAAACGTTAGCTTCTTCTTCTTCTTCCTCCTCTTTATTATTGTTTTCTAACATCAAGGTCATCATCAAAATCATTATCACCGTCATCATCGTCGATGATGATACTATGTTCGGCCTTTCCTGTTAGGATTTTCAGGTCTCCCTGAATTTGCTTTAATTTGCCCCATTCTTCTTTCCTGATCCTTAAGCAATAAGATCCACATGATAAAACCTCATACGATTTTAGCATGTCTCTCAATCCCCTGCAGAATTGAATGGATAAAGGTACACTGTTAGAGCTGCCGCAAGAGACAATGTGGAATACTAAGGCATTGACATCATATATGTTTATTAACTGAAAACTTTGTGTTGAACATTGAGGGTCAATTGTGTGACCTTAGATTAAGTCTCTTCATGGCTCTGAGTCTCAGGTCCCTCATCTTTAAAATGTACTACTTAGGAGCAGAGGGAAGGTCATTCTGGAACGAGAATGAGAATTCAAAACGCCTGTCCATTCGGTTGTGCATTTTATAATTATTTGCATCAGAAGATGACTTCCATTTGCAACCTCTATTCTATTCTGGGTCTTTGATTTTCCAGGCATGGGGTGGGAAGTGGGGGATCAAATGGGGCAAAAAGTGACTGACTCTTGTCACTACATCGTGCCTTCTTAAAGGAACATTAAAAATTCTGGGGTTTTTTTAGTAAAAAAAAGTTTTAAAAAAGTATTATTGAAGCAAATATAACTCAGTGCCTACAATGTTTTAGACACTGCAATGGAGGAAGAATGGATAGAGAAATAAATAAGATGCTACTTCTGCTGAGAAGCTCATATTTCAATGAGATTTAAAAAAATTGTTTGATTTTGAACAAGTGGCTTAACCTCTCTGTGTCTCACATTCTTTCTCTGTAAATAAGGATGAAAATGGTATCTCATAGGATTTTATTCTGAAGTTTAAATGTATCATTGCAAGTGAACTGCTTACAACAGCGCCCGGCATAGAGTAAGCTCTCAATAAATGTCAGTTATTATTTTTATCATCATCTAAATGTAATAAAATGTGGTAAGCTCTTCAGTTGACCTGGTGGATTTTAAGAGCAGCAAGTCCAGCATGGGGAGTTTAAATTGTGAGGTGAGAAAGGACTTTGGGAAGAGACAGGCAGGACCCAGAGCAGGCTAAGTAACACGGGCCTTACTGGGAAGACAAGCGTGCTTTGAGCTGTTCTGCACACTACTAGAAGAGGCTCGTGTCTTATGTTTAGACCAGTGTTGCTCAAAATTGTATGTAGTATGGATCCTTGTGAAAAGAAAAACATTCATACAGAATATCTTCCAGTGTTCATTTAAATTACCTTTAAATATTTCAAACATAAAACTAAGTAGTAACTCCTTATGTCTATGACTTGTATACATCTTGAAAAACCAAGATAAATTTTCCAAATAAAACAAAACTATAAAATGGATCGAATTCAAATGAACAGTTTTAATTCAAGGCAACGGATGATGTCGTTGCAACTGAATGGTTACTTGCAATGTGATGTGGTAGAGGATTGTTTGAGTTCAGCATGCATGACCTGCCCTGTGCTATGTCATGACTCTGTGTGCCTCACTGTCATGTCATTCGGCCTCCAGTTGTCTGTAATGTCTCACTGACACACCATCAGCCATCATTTTCTCCTCAGCTCTGAGGCAGATAGATCCCCCTTTATTATAAAATGGTACTTCAGAAAGTCCAGAACATGTTTCAATGAACTTTTTTCTCAAGATTATCACTGAAATGAAACACAAAATTAAGAAAACACTCACTGAGAACCCATGAACCTCTACGAATATTTCCAAGGACACCAGTCAGTGGCTCTTGAGCCCCAGTTTGAGAATCACTGTTTTGTATTTTGCAGGTGTGGTATTAAAGGTTGAAATAGAGCAGTAGTTCACAAGTCAGTGAGAGGACTGGTGTGAGAACCCAACGGGGAGTCAAAATATGGGTCCCCAGGCCTCACCTGAGAGGTCTCTTTTCAGTGGGGCACGGAGCGGGTGAGGGAGGGCTAGGGAATCCAAAGGTTTCCAGGAGATACTTACACACAGTCAGACTTGAAAACCACCCCGATTAAATGATCTTTAGGTACAGAAACACCCAGAGTGTTCTTGTTTGAACTAATGAGACAGATATCCATGCAAATCAGCGGCATATTTTGGAAAGATCTTGTGGAGAGATCTGAGTTTACAAATTCATTGAAAACATATTAGATGAAGTTTAATTGGGACAATTTAACAACTTGATGAGTAAACTCAAAACAGAAACCCCCTCTCAGTCCCAGAGTCAAACAAATCAAAAGCAGTTAAGGCCACCTCCTGTGGGATGATCCAGCTCCCCTGTGGGAAGGAAACCACTCCTCTCACTATGCTTTTGAAGAGCCTCTCCTTGCCCTCTCTTTAGCTTTTCATTTTTTCTGTCTTGCAATGAATGGTTTTCAGGTTTGTCTCCTCCCCTAGCCTTGACTTCATGAGGACAAGAGAACATGTCTTAGATGTATTGCATCCCTACTCTTCCCACCCATCTGTTTGTGTGGTCATTTCTATTTTGAAAAAGAGTTACCTGGATTGTCAGGTCAATTTTTGATGTAAAAGACCTCAGTGGATTCTTTTTAAAAGAACAGGGTGAGAGGAAGGGTGGATGGGAAAGAGAAGAAATGAAAGTTGCTCAAAGTGATCCTCCCCCAATGCAGATGAAAGGCCTTAGAAGGGATGCTTACTTCCAGCACCTTTGTAAATGCAGCCTCCTGTCAAAGGGAATCTACTTAACAGACTAACCATTTTTCTCCTCCATATCAGAAGTTCATCTAATTCATTAATTGTCAATGTTTAAAATAGGAGACTCTTAGAAGACATTCGGAAAAAGCAGAATGGAAGAATCCAGATTTTTAAGCCAAACTTTCCAAGTCCTGGTTCCCCCACTTAGCAGTGATGTGACTTTAGATAAGTCACAGTTTCCTCATATGCAAAATACGACCTCCTCTCAGGGTAGTTATGAGGCTGAGAGAGGACATAGGAAACAATCAATAAAGGGCACTATTTCTAGCTAAGGAAACTGAGATTCAGGGAAATGAGCCAGCTTGTCCCAAGCACACATTATGCCAGCAGTGGCAACAGGACAATAGGCACAATGACTCGTACTGTTACCAGTTAATTTTTTTTTTTTTGCAGTACGCGGGCCTCTCACCGTTGCGGCCTCTCCCGCTGCGGAGCACAGGCTCCGGACGTGCAAATTCAGCGGCCATGGCTCACGGGCCCAGCCGCTCCGCGGCATGTGGGGTCTTCCCGGGCTGGGGCACGAACCCGCGTCCCCTGCATCGGCAGGCAGACTCTCAACCTCTGCGCCACCAGGGAAGCCCACCAGTTAATTTTTATTGAGCATTTATTAAGTGCCAGGTGCCATACTAAAAACTTCACAGTATTACTCACAACAGTCCTATGAGGTGGGTATTTTCATTTTTTCCTTTCTGGAGATGTGGAAATAGCCACTTAGAGATCAAATAACTTGCCCAGGAGACCATAAAGGGCTACAGCTGAGAGACAGCCACCCAGGCTGATGCTACATCTCAACACGGTACTTCCACTTCCCAAACTAGTGCTCTCTCCTCCATCCCATCAATCCAGGTCCAGGCTAAGCAGCAGATCTGACTGAGCCTTGCTGATTAATGGCAGGTTCCAGGAACCTCTGATGTGGGCCAGGGGATTTATCATCTACAATGCCACATGTGAGGTGGGCATGATGTCCTGTGCCAGGCCCCCCACTGTCACTGACAGAACCCTAATCCGCACCTCTGTGTGATTTTGTAGGACTGAGCCCTTAGGGCTGAGGTTACTCACTTCTGGAGAAACTTGCATTTGGTCAGCAGGACTCTATTTAAGGCCATTAATTCCCCCTTCAGGAGCCATACGACACCCATTAGCTGGTAATATTGCTCAATCCTTATCTGAGTAAACTGAGTTAAACCTCAGACACTGAGGAGAAAAATCTCCATCCCTGGCTGATGAACAATCCTCTCACCCCCACTGAGCCAGATAATGAGTAAATCAGGTGGCTCATGTTCCTGGGTCCCCAAATAAGGAAATACAGAAAAAGCGTGTCACCAACATTAATCAGCCGAGGGTCATCTGATCATCTCTAGAAGTCCCTCTTAAAGGATGACATTCATATGGTCCCTCACCTTTCACTTCCCTCTTCTCTTACAGTAAAAGGGGGAAAATCCCACAGCTCTTTAGTAAAAGAATTATCCACATTTTGCAAATTTAATAATCACAATAACAATGCCCTCAAAATACAGAGATTTTTCTATGTACCATAGACACTGTGGCTTTTTAAAAAGAGTTCCAGAGCTACACTTTTAGAGATGGAGGGTGTTTTCCTCGGAAATGAGACGGTATTTAAGGTTTACCTTTTGAGACCCAGGCTGAATCTTTGAGCTCCACCCAGGGCAGTAAGCAGCATGCTGCGGTGAAGTGAGCACGCTGCAGATGTGGGGATGTGGGACTGTATGTCTGACCGGTCCCTTCTGCCCCTTCCCTCCCTGTCTTGAGGACACCACACATCATTTCACTGCCTAAACACAGTGGGGAGGATATTAATGGCATTTATGTTAAAAATAAGAAGGCCTCTCTGTGAGACTCTTTCAGTGAAAGCACTTTTATCTTAGAAAGCTGTGAGCAGCTGAGGGAGGATGGGAAACGTCTTGCCAGGAATCATTCAGCGGGAGTCTTGCACCCTTGCTTGCCAAGGCCATTCTTGTTTGAGCAAAGCCCAAAGCAACTTAAAAAAGAGTGTTAGGTGTAAATACCAAAAAGGGATTCAGAAAATCCAAACTCATGGAATTAGTTTACTTTTCAGGAGAGGAGATGGTATAAAGAATAGGTTAAATAATAGGTTTGTGCTTTTTTTCAATGTATCACTCTAATAACTGACCAGTTGATAAAAAAGGAATCACTGAAGAAGACTTTCTCTCTCTCTTTTGGACATTAATTGTACTACTGGTTCTCAGTGAGAGAGAGAGAGAGAGAGAGAGAGAGAGAGAGAGAGGACTGTTACCAAAACCATCTAGAGAATCTCTTCAAAATACGCATACTCATTTTTCCTCTTTCCTTACCCATTTATCCTGAGATGTAGCCCTGGACACCTAGGGAGCATTCTCATAGCTGTATATGAGGCATGGGATTTGGGAACGCTCCCCAAAGGGGTTCTGAAATGCTATCTCCCACTCCCTCTTCTTAAGACCTACTGAACGAGAGCATGGAAGTGCTGATGAGTGTAAGAAACAGGAAGTTTCCTTTGACCCCCATAGCACATGGTGACTTTCAGTAGCCTACCTTTCACAGTTAGGTCCAGCATAGTTTTCTTTACAAATACACCGAACAGCTCCATTTTTCCTATAGCAGGACTCTGCAAAACTGGAATTGAAAGAGAATATTAGAAGTCAATTCCATACATCATTGAAGAGACTGTCTTAACATTTTTTTTTTTTTTTTTTTTTTTTGCGGTACACGGGCCTCTCACTGTTAAGGCCTCTACCTTTGCGGAGCACAGGCTCCGGACGCGCAGGCTCAGCGGCCATGGCTCACGGGCGCAGCCGCTTTGCGGCATGTGGGATCCTCCTGGACCGGGGCACGAACCCGTGTTCCCTGCATCGGCAGGCGGACTCTCAAACACTGCACCACCAGGGAAGCCCTTAACTTTTGATTTTGATTAGATCATCTCTACCTTGGTCCCCTCAAGTTCAAATGGGTGCAATTATTTGCTTCAGTTAAATTAAATCTTCCTCCTTTCAGGAGAGCTCAGACTATCAGGCTCAGACAGAAAGTGACACACCACTGGTGACACCATTTCCCATGTCTACCTCATTTATTTTTCCATAGAGGCACTTTATTATTTTTACTTGAAACAGTGGGAATTTCCAGAACATCAGGTATATGTGTATGTGTGTATGTATAAATATATATGTATATATTTTTTAATGCAAATGTAAAACACATATCCTAAAGCTAGAGTAAAATAAGTAAATTTTACCTGTGATTTTAGATTTCTATGAGAATTTTCTCTTATTCCTACCACTTTCTGTGTATTCACTTGAAAGTTTCCCACTTTTTTTCTGCACTAGCTCTCTTTCACTCTTCAAGGTCATGAACCAATTCTAAACTATGCTTTATAATCTCCACAAAACCTTAATTTCTTTCATGTGTACCTTAAAGATTGGGAATAAAGGGTACAGGGACTGGCTCAGCTGATCAAAGTCATAAAGCAAGTACTCAAGCAAGAAATAGGACCCATAGTAAAAGGATTCTAGTTCATGAAACCCACTCTCTTGATTCTTCTTTTTTTTGATAATAAAAATTAGGACACAGGACAGAAAACAAATAAATATATTGTTTCAGCAGAATAAATAACTATCTTAATTATGAAGGCAAGGGAAATGGAATATTGTTCTCCATATGTTTTGAAAATTCTACCTACACTGACACATGAATCCATCTCCATGAGGAGGGTGTACAAAATTTTTAAGACTTTTAAATTAGTTTTGGCTTAGGTACTGTACAATCCATGGAGTGTGACCTGCTGTTCTCACATTCCTGCATGTATCAGCAAAGACCTAACCATCTTTGGAGGAAAGCAAATGGATATGTTTGCTTTGTGTGAAAATATTTATAAAATCAGTCAGAAAACAAATGTGCTTCTCAGTGAAAGGCAGTACATACAATTTATTTTCTCTAATAGTCTGGTTAAAAACATTCCAATGAATTACATTTCTTTGGCATTTACCCTTTATTTTGCTTGTTCTTATTCCTCAGCCTACTTAAAGAAACAGTATCAGTTAAGTGTCCAGAACATGAAAACCCACATGCATGTTTCTTTGAAGATGTTCCGCCCAGCAGCCCACCCATGGCTTGAAGGAATGAAATACCTGCCTGGAGTTGTCTGCTTTGAGCTCATGTCCTACAGTTTCAAACAGATGATGTTTTCCTTGTTTGGAGCAATTATTAGTAGACATGGAGGATGTCTGGCCAACCCTAAAATAAATAAATGAGCTCTGTGCAAATGGTCCCTGGGAATAGCTGTGTGACTATTGGTCTTGGTGGAGGGAGACTCAGAGGTAGTAGAGCCGCTGAGGGTTCCTTTTCCGTTTTCCATCAGCATTAATTGTTTATATTTTGCTTAGGCTAAAGTCTGTTTTGGGCTAGGGAAATGAAAACACTGCACCTTTCTCAGCCCACACTAATAACCATGGTGCCCTCTCCAAGTGGAAGGGAGTCTTTTGTTCTTGGAAAACCCTCAGGGAACTTAAAGGAAAACAGACTCAGCACTCTTTGTTTGCAAAACTCCCTCAAGCATCACTTCCTTGCCTTCTGATGTGGCTATTGTAATATCTGGAGATCCAAATCCTGGGTCTGTAGGCTCAACCTGCATATCTTTCAAAGTGTAATTCAGATTCCACACTTGGTGCCTTTCTGAAATCTCAAATAAAAGTCCTGGCACTTTGATTTTTTATAGAAAATAGAAATATGAATTTTAAGAAAAGCTGAAAGAGGCAGTGGGGAGTTTGATTTTTTATGATATTTAATTAGTATTTGAGATTAGTTAACTCAGTCAATAATAAGGCCAGATCAAAGACTAGCACTTTATAGGATCCAGGCAAATCTGTCCTGTTCTATGATCACACATTATCCCCCCACCCCACCCCCGCTTTCTGTATCCAGTTCTCTCCCCCAAGGGATTTCAGGAAGTAGAACTATTGCCACTACAGAGAAAGCAGGTCTCTTCCACGGTTCCCAATTCCTCCACACTCCCACTTAATGTTCTTTACTTATAGGTCATATATTTTTGCTTTTGTGTTAATCTTCAGCAGGTTTTTCCACCTCAAATCTGTCCTCTAGAGCAGGAGTCCCCAACCCCCAGGCCGAGGACCGGTACGGGCGAGGCCTGTTAGGAACTGGACCGCACAGCAGGAGGTGAGCAGGGGGCAAGCAAGCGGAGCTTCATCTGCCGCTCCCCCATCGCTGGCGTTACCGCCTGAACCATCCCCCACTGCCCCTTCCATGAAAGAATTGTCCTCCATGAAAGCAGTCCCTGGTGCCAAAAAGTTTGGGGACCACTGCTCTAGAGACTTCAGCTTTTACATCTGTGAATATGTACTTAACTGCACAGCCTGTTCCCTAAATCCCTCAATTGCTCTTTTGAACCTGGATCCACTCACACAGCAGAGAAAGAACATGGGTGGAAATGGTGATTCTTGTTGCCTATGGAAACTACCTGTGTTTCCTCTTTCCAGACAAGAAGCTCATTACCTGATTGGCAAGTTTCTGCTTCTTTTATCTGAAAGAGTTAACAGTCTTCAGAAGAGCTTCTTGATGAACTAAGATGCTGGATAATCTGGCTCAAAGGTAAAAAGGTCATTTGCTTTAGAAGCTTCAAAATATTGCTGTAATTTCATCCATTTTAATGAAGGCAGGAGTTTTTAACTGTTTTATTCACAACTGTGACCAACAACCAGTACATGATTGGCACATAATAAGTGCTTGATTAATATTTGTTGATTTTATGTAGACAAGACTTCTCAGCCCATAGGAATGAGGCTCCAGAAGACTTATATCTCAAGACATTAATGTCCTATAATTTAGATAAGGAAGTCTTGTCATATGAATGGTGCAAAAAGTACAAAAGTCGGACAATACAATGAAGAATTTGGGATTACCTTTCTAATTCATCTGGTAGTTTCTAAAGAAAGTGCAGCTCTAAGCTTATAAAGCTGCTTTGAGCAGATGGTGCTATATAACATCTTTGTTTATACGGGAGAATGAGTGAAACCTGTTATTAGAAAGTTGGAGGTGAATATATTTAACAAAATAACTATACCACGGTAAGGGAGCAGCATGCTAAACACCTCATCACATATGGTTAAGACTCATGTTTTAGAGCAGAATATATATATTTTTTAACATCTTTATTGGAGTATAATTGCTTTACAATGGTGTGTTAGTTTCTGCTTTATAACAAAGTGCATCAGCTATACATATACATATATCCCCATATCTCTTCCCTCTTGCATCTCCTCCCACCCTCCCTATCCCACCCCTCTAGGTGGTCACAAAGCACCGAGCTGATCTCCCTGTGCTATGCGGCTGCTTCCCATTTTACGTTTGGTAGTGTATATATATAAATGCTACTCTCTCACTTCATCCCAGCTTACCCTTCCCCCCCCCCATGTCCTCAAGTCCATTCTCTATGTTAGAGCAGAATATTAACGAACAATTAAAGAATATACCTAGATGAGGCAAAGGGAGCTCGTAAATCAGGACACACTTGAATGAAAATAATAGAACACAATGTTTGATTCCACTCCCACTCTCAGTACCATCCATTTTGCACACATTATTAATACCATTGGACATGAAAAATCACAAAGCAAAGGCTGAGACAGTTTAATGGTTTCTAAAGAAAGATGGGGCTGTAAAACATCTGACTTCTTCACTGACTGTCAGACTCATCAGAGGATTTGAACAAATCACAAGCTACTAGGTGAAATGTTAGGTGGTACTGGTGTTCAATAAAGGGAAAAAACATTAGGGGGAAATTTGGTTGTCATCTTTTTTCTCTTTATAAGAAAGTATGTGTGATGATATCACTTATATGTGGAATCTAAAATATGACACTTATCTATGAATGAACTTATCTATGAAACAGAAACAGACTCACAGACATAGAGAACAGACTTGTGGCTGCCAAAGGGGGAGGGAGGGATGGATTGGGAGTTTGGGATTAGCAGATACAAACTGTTATATATAGAATGGATAAACAGTTCCTATTGTACAGCACAGGGAACTATATTCAATATCCTGTATTAAACCATAATAGAAAAGAAAAAAAAAGAAGTGTGTGTGTGTGTGTGTGTGTGTGTGTTTGTGCGTCAGGCATTCAGGCCTTTTAAAAATTATTTTATATGCATTATTTAATTTTTACTACAACTATCAAGCAAATATTACATCCAAACACTTAGAAGAGTGCCTGACATAGAGTATGCAAAATGCATTAGAAAAAATATAAAGTATGTGTTCAGTAAAGCCAACATCTACATACACCTTTCTATGTGTGAGGCACCAACCCAAGTGCTCCACACGTGCTATCCTAATCCAACTTTGTGAGGCAGATCCTTACACAAACTTTTATTTACTAAGGGAAAAACTGAGATCCAGAGCAGGTTAAACAAATCAACAAATGAAGCTAACATCTGAATCTAGTTTCCCTGACCTGAAATCTCATGGAAAGTGAGACATAGAGAGAAGGGACTTCGTCTAAAATAACACAGCTATAATGTGCCAATGCAGAGATATGAACCTAGATTTTTTACTTTTTCCACTTGTGGGATAATAAAAAATATATATTTGATTTTTGTCTTGGTTCCTGGTACAGAACTCCTAAAATCCATGGAATTTCTTAGTGACATGGCTGTCTTTTGTTATTCATAATGAGTCCCTTCCAATTTTTCAGTTGTATCTTTTTTTTTTTAAGGCTTTTTTTTCACCAGTGATCGAACCATGCCCCCTGCAGTGGAAGCGAGGATTCTTAACCACTGGACCACCAGGGAAGTCCCAACGGTCTTTGAGTTTATGTTAATGAGGTGACTCGATGGGTCCCTCAGTAGCTTCAGGACGTGGGCTGGTCTGCGGGAGGAACCTACTACTGTAATAGGGTTCCTGTAGTAGCGTTGGAATTTTCAACCCCATCCCTCCCTCCACCTCATGGAAGGGGAGAGGGGCTAAAGATTGAGTTCAATCACCAATAATTCAATCATGACTATAATGAAACTTTGATAAAGCTCGGAACAACAAGGTTTGGGGAGCTTCTGGGCTGGTGAACACACAGATTTGCTGAGAGGTGGTGCGCCAGGTGAGCAAGTGCACAGAGGCTCTGCTCCCTCCCATCTCCCTGTCCATACCATGTCCCTGCGTCTCTTACATTTGGCTGGTCCTGAGTTGTATCCTTTGTAATAAAACTGTATTTGTAAGTACAATGCTTTCCTGAGTTCTGTGAGTCATTGTAGAGAATTATCAAACTTGGAGAGGCATTGAAGGGACCCCTGAATTTGTACTTAGCTGGGCAGAAAAGTGAGTAGCCTGGGACCCCAACTTGTGGCTGGCTTTCAAAGTGGGACTGAGCCCTTAACCAATGGGGTCTGCACTAACTCTAGTGGTTAGTGTCAGATTTGATTAGATTGTAGGACACCAGCTGGTGTCAGAGAATTGGAGAACTGGTTGAATACTTGTAAAACCAAACACCACTACATCATTTTAATTCTACATTCTACATTTTTCAGCCAATAAAATGGCTAGTCATGACCTAACTACTGGATTTATACATATATGTGCCTGAAAAGAATCCTATTATTTCCCTTAAGATGCACGTGTATTGTCTTTAACTTCTCACTCAGGAAACATAGCCAGAAGTGAAAATTCATTTTCTCAGATATCTTCTATGAGCTGACTGGTCTAAAGCACATCTGTTTATCTGTGTTCTATTTCTGATTGAAAGCCTACTTAGCCGCCACATGTAGAAAATGTCTGCTCTATGGGAGCAGGAGAAACACTACCACTGAAAATGACGAATTATAATGTCTGTTGGCATCACCAGTTGTGATCTCTCTAGGTCAAGGGATGGCCAAGAAAAGATGAGACTAGCCTTGATTATAAAGCTTGGGAAGCTTCACTGACTTTTGTGATGTGCCCCGTACCCCACCCCCAATATTTAGGGAACAGAATCATCACCTATGCTGCAGTGCTTAAGCTTTCCTGAAAGTGGATTTAGGCTAGAAAACTTTCCTATACCTCTCCAGTCTCATTGTAACATGAGATACTCAATTTTGACTGTGGAAAAACCTTAGGACTCTGTATAGGGAGAAAAAAAAGAAAGAAAAATGAAGCAGATAAGTGGTAGAAGAGACCATCTTTCTTTAAGACTTACTTGGCAACATGAGGCAGGGGGCAGGCGCACGGCTGGCAGACGCGGGGTGCTCCCCTGATGGCATCTCCGATATAACCATCCAGACATTTCTCACAGTGCTCGCCTGTTGTGTTCCGTTGGCAGTGCTGTAAGACAAAAGATAAGAAAACTGACAAGGACACAGTAAGAAACTTTATACACAGCAAATCTGGCAATCAAGCAGTAGTTCAAGCAAAGGGGATGTCAGGCCTGACAAAGTAGATGGTGTGCGATGGTCCTGGTCAGCACAAAGGAGCCACGCTGGCCCCAGTTAGTGCTACAAAGTGCAGACAATGGGGATGACCTCTGCGTGTGCACTAGCAGCCTGGGGACTCTTCAGAGTTTGTGTGAAAAGGGCATTATTCATCAGTTACTCATTTCAATTCAGAATGATAATCAGAATGATCAAACTCTGGATATCCTAGAAGCATCAGTTTACTGACTTGGGATAAATATGAAATGAAAAAACAAATCCGCCTGAGTAAGCACCAGGGGGGGCACTTTAAGAATTTATGGGCTTGGGACTTCCCTGGTGGCCCAGTGGTTAAGAATCCGTCTGCCAATGCAGGGGACACAGGTTCGTTCCCTGGTTGGGGAAGATCCCACATGCCGCGGAGCAGCTAAGACCGTGCGCCACAACTACTGAGCCCACATGCTGCAACTACTGAACCCGTGTGCTTAGAACCCGTGCTCCACAACAAGAGAAGCCACTGCAATGAGAAGCCCACGCACTGCAACGAAGAGTAGCCCCCGCTCGCCGCAACTAGAGAAAGCCCGCGCACAGCAACAAAGACCCGACACAGCCAAAAATAAAATAAATAAATAAATATTAAAAAAAAATTTATGGGCTTGGAAGAACAAAATGTGTCCAAATAAAGCATAAATGGAGTAGAATATTCTGGAGTAAAGAATATTCTGCTAATGGGCTGATATCTTGGATAATGATATACAAAAAATAGTAAGCAGGTTTATTGTGTGATTTTTCCATTTGTGGTGGGGATTATTGGATAAAAAGCACAAAACAGTTGATTCTTCTGCCTAGAATGTCTGTTTATCATTCAAGATCTGCACCAGGCCTTGAGAGCTTCAGGATTCCTTCCTGATGCCCCCCTCCCCGATCCTTCTCTCCTTCCATTGCCCACATTGTACTGTTATCATCAGCTCGGAGCTTCAGCGGCGCTTCCCTCCACACTGCGTCTCTCAGCATTCTACTGCCATCAACTTGAATGGAGTCTGTACTCAGCAGCTGTTTGTTGAGCTGATGGATTAATTTCTCACTAATCCTCTGGAAGAGTCAGTGATGCTAGCCTACTGATATTTTCTCCAACTGGACATGACTGGATTGCACAAGGCAATGCCAGTAGCACTACGATATTTTCAAAGATGAAAAGAAGACATCTACATTCACCAGAGTGTATAAAGTTTAAATAGGCTTTTCAGTGAAAAATTGTACTGTTAGAATTAGAACGCCATTGAAGAGGCACCCTCCTGTTTGAGCAATTCCCTTACTAACATCTATGCATGAGAACTTCAACAGATAACTTTTCTTTTTGTTAGTTTCTGCTTTATAACAAAGTGAATCAGTTATACATATACATATGTCCCCATATGTCTTCCCTCTTGCACCTCCCTCCCTCCCACCCTCCCTATCCCACCCCTCTACGTTGTCACAAAGCACTGAGCTGATCTCCCTGTGCTATGCGGCTGCTTCCCACTAGCTATCTATTTTACGTTTGGTAGTGTATATATGTCCATTACACTCTCTCACTTTGTCCCAGCTTACCCTTCCCCCTCCCCATATCCTCAAGTCCATTCTCTAGTAGGTCTGCATCTTTATTCCCGTCTTGCCCCTAGGTTCTTCATGACCACTTTCTTTTTTTTTTTTTTTTAGATTCCATATATATGTGTTAGCATACAGTATTTGTTCTTCTCTTTCTGACTTTACTCTGAATGACAGTTTCTAGGACCATCCACCTCACTACAAATAACTCAGTTTCGTTCCTTTTCATGGCTGAGTAATATTCCATTGCATATATATGCCACATCTTCTTTATCCATTCATCTGTTGATGGCCACTTAGGTTGCTTCCATGTCCTGGCTATTGTAAATAGAGCTGCAATTAACATTTTTTTTCTTTTTTTCTTTTTTTTTTTTGCGGTACGTGGGCCCCTCACTGTTGTGGTCTCTCCCATTGCGGAGCACAGGCTCCGGACGCGCAGGCTCAGCGGCCATGGTTCACGGGCCCAGCTGCTCCGCAGCATGTGGGATCCTCCTGGACTGGGGCACAAACCCATGTCTCCTGCATCGGCAGGTGGACTCTCAACCACTGCGCCACCAGGGAAGCCCTGCTATGAACATTTTGGTACATGACTCTTTTTGAATTACGGTTTTCTCAGGGTATATGCCCAGTAGTGGGATTGCTGGGTCATATGGTAGTTCTACTTTCAGTTTTTTAAGGAACCTCCATACTGTTCTCCATAGTGGCTGTATCAATTTACATTCCCACCAACAGTGCAAGAGGGTTCCCTTTTCTCCACACCCTCTCCAGCATATATTGTTTCTAGATTTTTTGATGACGGCCATTCTGACTGGTGTGAGATGATATCTCATTGTAGTTTTGATTTGCATTTCTCTAATGATTAATGATGTTGAGCATTCTTTCATGTGTTTGTTGGCAATCTGTATATCCTCTTTGGAGAAATGTCTATTTAGGTCTTCTGCCCATTTTTGGACTGGGCTGTTTGTTTTTTTGATATTGAGCTGCATGAGCTGGTTGTAAATTTTGGAAATTAATCCTTTGTCAATTGCTTCATTTGCAAATATTTTCTCCCATTCTGAGGGTTGTCTTTTCGTCTTGTTTATGGTTTCATTTGCTGTGCAAAAGCTTTTAAGTTTCATTAGGTCCCATTTGTTTATTTTTGTTTTTATTTCCATTTCTCTAGGAGGTGGGTCAAAAAGGATCTTGCTGTGATTTATGTCAAAGATATAATTTAATTTTTAATAGTAGCTGGGCTTAATCACCAGCTTTCAAAATTCCTGAAGTTCAACAATTGGCTATTGCAATTGTAATTTGGTATGAGTCAGCTCCAGCACACCATTGGTACTAGGAATATACCTTGCTGAGTGGTCCACACAGAAGGAGCCTGGCAGAACAAATACGCCAATTCAGCAGCAGGCCCTGGAGGTCGGAGGTCAGAGGTGGGTGGAGGAATAGGAAAAGTGTGGTAGCTTGAACTGGAACCCTTTCAATCCAGTTGGCAATGTATACTGTCATCCCTCCAAACTTGGTGGATGGTGAAGGCCGCGCCACGGGAGATTGCTGAGCGCC
Source organism: Delphinapterus leucas (assembly GCF_059928025.1). NCBI lineage: Eukaryota > Metazoa > Chordata > Mammalia > Artiodactyla > Monodontidae > Delphinapterus > Delphinapterus leucas. Next base: position 49,545,058 of record NC_143140.1, read on the forward strand.
GCCAAAGGCTGCAGGGGGCCCCCCCGGCCGGGAGCGGGGGCGGAGCGTAGCAGCGCAGAGAGGAGACCCCGGCCCTCCCCGCGCCGGGCCTGCGTCGCTCGCCGCCGGAATCCGGTACCGCAGCCGCAGCGGGTCGGCCCCTTCCGCTCGTTCCGGGCTCCCGGCATGGGCATGCAGCTTCTGCGGGGACTGCGGCTCTGGGGGCTCGGCGCCTCCGCAGGCCTGGTCGCCGCGGCCCGAGCCCCCACCGCCAACAGATAACTTTTTTAAAACTGGGCTCTGTGGAGGAATCTTGGGGAAGGCAAAACGGAGTGACTGGAAACTTAACTCTGAGTTTGTTATTTTGTCTCTATGTTCTATGTTGATGTTCAAAATAATAGTGAGGTCCTGCTCAAAACATTTTATCTGGATTAACTAATTTAATTCTCACAATAATTCTAAGTTACTATTTTTTCCCCATTTTACAAATGAATAGAGACACAGGGAGGTTAAGTAAATTGCCCAGTGTCACACAGAGGTAGGTGTGTCTCAAAAGTGAGATCTGAACTCAGGCAATCTGGCTCCAGAGGTTAGGCTGGAAACTCCCATATTATACTGCTTCTCCAGTGTGTTAGAGAAAAGGCTTCTTTCCCAAAAGAGTCATAAAATGACTGCATTAGAAAGTGTCAGACTGTTTTACTAACAGTTTGAGCTTCATATCAAGAACAACACACTAGACAAAAGAGAGGAATCCTGATATGGGCCACAGCTATCATGGTTGAATGCTCTTTGGGCATTTGATCTGCCATTAGATGTGGACAGTCTTTGGGTCCTGATTAGAATTACGTTAACAGAATAGAATTATTGATAAGAGGTTAGTTCAGACCACCTGACAGAAGAGAAACTGAAAATAAAGTATGATGTACAGACAACAGGATGTTAACATATTTCCCTCACTGTTCTTAATGCTGTATCAAGTGCTAAGTCAACCTTCAGTAAATGTTTGTTGGAAAGAAAAATGAAGGAAAAAGTGGGAAAGGGTGAATTAGCATCTGGAGCAAGTAAAGGAAATTAACATGCACCCAAAGCCAGCTCAAAATTGGTGGCAATCTCTCATCCCAGGGAAAACCAACGAGCCTTATCCAACTACCAGGAATCTAAGCCATAAGCAATCTGTCAGGGCAGCTCTAGACTGGGGTCAAACTTGTCTGAGTCCTTGTTGGACAGATGAAGCCTATCTGTGCAGATTCAGAAAACAAGCCTGTTGTAAGATGTTAGATCACTCTTCATGCCTGAAGCGCCTATTTAGCTGCAAAAATGAGCCAATTCTCAATTCTGTCACCTTATGACTCGATGGATGCTTTGGATTCCTTGTCAGGGCACTAATTCTTCCATGGCAGCCAAAGGGAGCAATTACCCTCAAGGGCAAAAAGCCTCCAAATCACTATGACCTCTAAACGCTCAGAGTGCAAACACTGACTCTTGTCATCTGCCTTCTTTTAAAGACTTAGTTATGAAATTCCCTAAAAGGCAACTGATGCACATTCTGGGAGACCAGCAGGGATAGTGCTGGCAGCAGGGACAGAGTTCCCTAGCTCCTCCTTTTTCTAGCTGGTTGACCTGGAGCAAGTCACTCGACTTTTCTGGGTCTCTCTGTCTGTAAAACGAGGATCTAGCTGAGACGGTCTGTAAGGTTTCTTCTAGCTCTGAAAATCTTTTACTCTGAGATTGCAAACATCCTTTACCTTCATCGCTCTGCTATTTAAAAAACAAAACGGAAAAATGACAATAAATAGTACGCTGTTGTTGGAGTGAGGTACAAATTTATTTTTCAGTGAAACTGACCCCACTTAAAAATGAAAAAAGCATTCTGAATTTTTGGCCAGTGGTTAAGAAAGCTACATCTAGATAATCAATTGCACGTTAAGTGTCAGGAATGACATTTGGGAACCAGCTGTGTCTCCTTCATGTGAAAAATGGAGTCTCTTGATGACTGGGCCATAGCACCAGCCTAACGTGGGAAGAAAGCCTAAAAGGATCAGGTTAGTGGCTAGTCACAGGTTTCATGCGTGACTACAGTCTATCTAGACCTGTGGTTTTCAAAATATGTCCAGGGAAGTTAAAACTATTCTCATAATAATACTGAGGTTTTATTTCTCTTTTGCACTCTCATTTCTCATGTGTGTAAGGGGGGTTTTCCTGAGGCTATGTGACAAGGAGACATCACCACAGATTGATGCAGAGGCAGATATGACATCCAGCTGCCTTCCATTAAGCCAGACATGAAACCTATTTTCAATATGTAAAATACGTTTATATTTTTTAAAAACATACTGTTTATGTTAACATGTAATGGGTTCATTATTGTTCTTTTCAAATAGATTAATAAGAAAATATTATAAAAAATTTCCCTTTTAAATTTCAAATGCAGTAAACATGAACAGGTATAATCCACATAAACAAAAGCTCTTTGGCACCTTGAGTGATTCTAACGAGTGTAAACGGCTCAAGAGACAAAAAAGTTTGAGAACTGCTGCTCTGTCTAGATCAGAGCTTCTCAGACCTGTGTGCACAGAATGCACTGGGGATTTTGTGAAAATGCAGATTCTGTTCAGGGTGCCTGGGTTGGGCCTGGGTTTCTGCATTTCTAACAAGCTCCCAAGTATCACCAATGCTGTTGGTCTAGACTATACTTGAGAAGCAAGGGTCTAGATGGAAACACCTCATGTCGGTAGCACTGTTTGCTAGTTACTCAGCACTTGGCCCAAGCCTAAGGCTCTAGAATAACAAGACAGTGCATTTTACTGCAATAAAGGGGACCCCAGTCTCAAATTATAATATTAAAGATTTTTGCTTTTAAGTAAATTTGTTATGCATTCACTTAAACCTGGATTAAGCTGATATAATGACAGACAATGAGCTGTGACGGTTACTAAAATGAAGAAGACCCAGTTCCTGCCTTTGAATAACTCACTTTGAGTAAGTTGTGATAAAAACAGAGAGGTAAACTGAGAAGAATATAGTGTGCTAGGTGCTATGACTCTACTATGGGTCAGAAAGAAGGGAAAGGGTCTACTCTTCCTGAGAAAGCAAGACAAGACTTAATGGAGGTGGTGACATCTGAACTAGGCCTTGAAGGATAAGCAAGAAATCCCAGGCAGAGAACAGGGAAACACAAGTTCAGACACAGAAAGTGAAAGTACAGAGTTAGTTTAGGTGGCAGAGAGAAGCTCAGTGGCTCAGTGGGTCTGGAACAGAAATCCTTGAAGGATTTTAGAAAGGGGGATGCCTTGATTAGGTTGTGTTTTTTAAAGATGTTTCCATTGCTTGTGAGGAAGACAGATGAGGGGGAGGAGAGTCTGGAGCAGGGCATAATGAGTAGTTGGGAAGCTGCACTAGTGGTCAGGGAGGGATACTGTGGGCATGAATTAAGACAGTGGGATGGCACAGAACAGAGGAGGCCCTCTCCTAGGTTGAACTGGCAGGATTTGGTGCTCAGCTGAATATTGGTGAAGAGGAAAAGGCAAGTTGATGAAGCATCTGGGACATCTAAGCATGAGGGATTGGCAGAATGTTGCTGTCATTAATTGAGGTGGGGAATACAAGAGGAGGAACATGTTCAGGGTTGAGAAAAGAAGGAAAAAACAATGTATAGAGAACTTATTATCTGCATTTAGTTCCCATCATACTCTTACATTGGGGGCACAAAGCAACAAGAGACTCCACTGAGCTAGCCATCCTTAAAATCCTTTGCACACAAATTTTATGACTTTATGTCAAAACTTTAACTAACATGGAACCAAACCAATCACTATTTGCAAAATTTGGTTTTTCCAAGCTTGCAACAGATTGGAAAATTGTCAAAATTTTAATGTAAGAATTATGCACTTGATTTAGATACCAACTTTATAGTTGCAAGTAAAACAGGAAAAAGAATTCCCTATTACTCAATTTCTTCTTTCTACTGGACATCTAATAAGGGTGTTGCTTTATCCATCACACATGTTTAGTCTTAAAGGGACTTACATTGGTTGATTTTGGCTTAATACACATAAAGGACAGTTTGAAAATCAGGAGAAAAATGCTAGTGTCTACAGAAATTAGAAATGTAATAACTTTGCTTTCCTGAATTAGGTTTTAATTAGGCTTTGAGAGTAATAAAAAATTCCTTAGCCTTCAATATGTTAAATGACTTCCTTTTCTCCATTGTGCTTAGGGTGGGGTAGAAGTCCATCTAAATATCAATATCTTTTTAATTATAAAATTACTGGCAGTTGTAGAACACTTGGGCAGGTATACTGTAAAGTGAAAAGAAGAAAATAAAAGCCCGTCCACATTTCTACCAGCCAGATGTGAATCCTTAACAGCTTGATGGTTTTCTTTTTAGATTTCAATTATGTTTCGCAGTTATTTAGTGGTTTCAAATCCAAATCTTTTCATTCAGATTTAGATTTTTTCCTGAAATCCTGGCACAGACCTCAAAATCTTTTAATTTTTTTTTCTTTGATTGTCACTGAGCAGGTGGGGGTCTCTGCATGTGTTTCTAAAGCGCCCCTGGTCCTCGTACTTTGAACTTCATTATGTTGGTCACGTCCACAAGCATTTTCAAGTAGGTGTTCTGTCCCTACAGCCCTTCAGTCCACACAGTGGAAAGCACTTAATCCAAATCCTAGAATAGTGCCAGGCACATAAGTGGTACTCAAAAAAATGCTTATTTGTTAAGTGGATAAATGAAATCAACAGATACACCAATGCTTAATCAAAAGGAACCTGAGGGCTTCCCTAGTGGCGCAGTGGTTGAGAGTCCGCCTGCTGATGCAGGGGACACGGGTTCGTGCCCCGGTCCGGGAAGATCCCACATGCCATGGAGCGACTGGGTCCGTAAGCCATGGCCACTGAGCCTGTGCGTCCGGAGCCTGTGCTCTGCAACGGGAGAGGCCACAGCAGTGAGAGGCCTGCGTACCGCAAAAAAAAAAAAAAGGGAACCTGAGGAGCCCGTGCCAGTGGTGAACTTCAAGTCAGATTTTCTCCACTCTAGTTCTGGTCATTGGGCCCCATGCTTTCTCCTAATGATGAAGCACCAGATGGTAACTGGACTTAGTCACGGTCTCTTCTTGGTTCTCTGTACCTAGCCTCCAGATCGGGGGATAAACTATAGGTTATCAGTGACCAGGCATTCCTATCACTAGCCATCTGTCTGCTTCTGTTTGCTTCTACACCTTAAATCCTTTCTCATGCCTCTTTCGGGAGCTTTCCTAGAGAGTCTGCCATGCCCACTGGAGTTGCCTGGCCTTTAAGTCTCTGCCTAGCTGACTCCACTGAGAACCCTGCCCAGTGCACCCCGGTTCTGATAAGATGCAAAGTGGCCCTTTGGAAAGACAATCAATGCATACTGGATTTCATTAGTTAATCCACTTTTCACTTAACCACCTTTCTGCATTTGAAGAGTTGGCATTCCTCTTGTGAAGAAATCTCTTAAGATTTTTTGGTATTGTCTGAAATAGTAGCATAACTTTGTTTACTATATATATTTTGTCAAATGGCTTAGTTCCTTAAAATCAGTCTGTAAAATATAAGGTCCAATTGATCATGGGAATGGAGGAAGAATTAGAAACCAAGAGGCGAAGATAAGACAGAGGCATTACAAGCCTTCAAAATAAAACAAAATGAAATAAAAGAAGGCCATTTATTTTGTTGCTTATGGAAGATGGGAGAAATGAGTTAGGCCAGGCAAACTGTAAGAACTGATTGAAACTCTGGTGCCCACGGTGACTTGCAAGGTGTTCAGGTGGAGCCGCTGTGTCTTCTCTGGCTCCCTGAACGATGACAAGGAGCTGGGGCTACAGGGCAGGAGCTGAGAAGTAAGATGGCTATTTTCTTTTTTTCTTTAATGTTCTATCTTGGAACAAAGTAATTGCAGGAAGATAGGCAACTTCCCTGAGTGTGCATATAAATGTTTACACCCTAGCCCATCCCCAAACTTTTTTTTTTTTTTTTGCGGTACGCGGGCCTCTCACTGTTGTGGCCTCTCCCGTTGCGGAGCACAGGCTCCGGATGCACAAGCTCAGCGGCCATGGCTCACGGACCCAGTCGCTCCACGGCATGCGGGATCTTCCCGGACCGGGGCACGAACCCGTGTCCCCTGCATCGGCAGGCGGACTCTCAACCACTGTGCCACCAGGGAAGCCCCCGCAAACTTTTATTAGAACTTCGTATGCCCCAGGAGCTATGAAGGAATCACGTGATGACTGCCCCCTTCAGAAGCTCAAGTCCAGGTCAAAGATAAAACCATGATAGCTCTTATTCTGACCAGGTCATTGTAACGAACAGTAGTTTTGTCATAGCCCTCTATAGGCACTAGCAGGAGGGACATTTTTCCCCTTTAATTTATTTCAGTCTTCCATCTTACTGACTGTCTAACAGCAGCTGATGGGCTGGCTAATCCCTGTTGTCTTATATTTAAATAAACTAGATGACAAAGAGCCCAAATTTAATTGGTCAAATTATCAGAGGTGTACATTATTAGTTCAAGTGCATCCATGGGATTTTCTTTTCAAATGTCACTGGGATTAAAATAACAGGAAACCGGAGATGAAAGCATTAGAAAGGGGTAGACTTTGGCAGCTGCGGGTGCCTACACTGCTACAGAGGACATCCTGGATGTAATGGTTATTTAAGATGGGGGAAGGGGAAAACAGAAACGCCAGGACTAAACAAACACTACAAAGAGTTAGCAATGTTTAGTGTTTGCAACTTAATTCTGTCCCTAGAAAAATGTGAATTGTTAGGTTTAAAATAAATGGAAACGTTCTAATTTGCATCTTAACGTAATACATGAGTAAAATAACACCTTCAAGTACGCACCTTGAAGACCACTTACAATCAAAATTATCTGCTTAATACAGACAATTATGCTAATTTTGAGGTAGGTAGGTAGGTATATTTAAGTATTCTTGCAGTTTATGCAAAAATATTCTTGCAGTTTTGGAAAGCCTCTTTGCCTCATGGGAACTTCTACTGTTATACTGCTGTGTAATAGTATCACTCATGAAGGAAAACATGATCTTAAGGCATAAGTCTTTAAAAACGCCTCCTACGACTTCTACTGAAGTCACTTCTGGTAAATATTTCAATCCCAATCTTCACTAGGTTGTCAGTCCTTTTAGTGAAAATGGGTAATATGTAGCACGTACTTTTGCTAAAAGGTTTCTCATTCTCCTTCATAAATCTCTATCATGTTTCACTGTCTATTGGAAAATTCATTTAAGGAAAAAAAAATTCTTTGGGGGCTTGATTACAGAGTTACAAAGGCCATAACGCCAAAGCTTTCATTTTTATTAGCTATTTGGTTTAAACCTTTTTTTTTTAAAATTTTGATCTATAGACCTGACTATCTTAAGTTGTAAAATAGGCTATGAAACAACTGTTTTATTCTCCTGGTCTACATGGAGTGAAGCCAAACATATGGCAAACTGTGCTATTACAGAGGAATTTGGATGGATGATTTCCTCCTCTGTGTATTATTTTCAAGCCCATCACCAATGGCTGTTAGCAGGAAACCAGCTGCCGAGGGTGGTGGGGCAGTTACTGCTAGGGGCACACGCACATTCAGACATACACCTTGGTGACCACTTACAGTCATATGCAGTTTATATGAGGTGTTTTACAGGAAAAGCGAAGGGTATAAAGAAAGCTTGATTAGCAGTTTGCTCCTAGGTAGCTCAAACATCCAGGAAGAATATTTTTATCCCCACCCAAGATGCAAAGGCTCGATGCAATATTTGAGAAGCGATAGATGACCCCTACTTACCACACAAAGTCCAGAGCCATCCAAGCACTCGTTGGAATTACCATTACAGTCACAGGGCAAACATTCTCCCGACTGGGCAAAAAAGAATCCTGCGTCGCATTTCTGAAACAGACACAACAAAAGCATCTTCATGACTGAAAAGATCAATTTTGGCCATCATTTTCTGAGAGGAGTACGAGGAACTGATTGGTAAATGATCTAAATATTTCTTTACAGAACATACTAACATGAACTATTTATACTACCATTCAATGATGTATATCCAATTTTCTTTATGTATCTTTTCTGCCTCTTTTTTCTCTCCTTTTTTTGGGGGGGCGGGGAGGGCCTGGGGTCGGGGGCTCCTGCAGAGGTTGGCGGACCAGCCACGGCCCGGACACCACGAGAACAAATGGCGTCCAATTCTCGCGATGCGTAGCCGTTCGCGCAGCAAGATCTCGTCTCTTTCTCTCCTTCGCCGCGTGAACGCCTGTCACTTGTCAGCAGAACAGGAGCACCTTTAACACAGCCTATCACTGTGAGGAAGTAAGATTTTAGGTAACAGTGAAGGAGAAATTTTCTAATGTTTTCTTCCAATCCGAAACAAGACAAATCCAAACTATTTGGGTGAGGCACTACTGCATCATGCTCCCTATGAATAAAGACCTGTGGGTTCAGAAATTATTGGCTGTGGCAGAACAACTTAGAGATGTCTGTCATAAACTTGAGCTCTTAAAAAAATACGCTTTTCAGATCCTAAAATTTTAAAGGGAGGGGTAAGGAAGTTAATGAGTCCTTAAACTTAGCAGGTCCTTCGTGGGCGCTCTTCCTATATTTCATTTGTCCTCGTAACTGCGAGAAACACATTGTTTTCCTTCGTTCCAGTGGTGAGATAATTAAACCCAGAGGTGTGGGTTGTGGTGATGTTAACCGATCTTGCATTTGCTGAACTGCCCTGCCCAAATGTCGCTTGTGCTCAGGTTGAGAAACTTTGTGAGATTGTTCTTGGTTTATGCCATTGGGCTTATGGATATGTATTTTATGTTTCTTTGGAATGTTTCAGTGCTGCAAGGCAGAAATGACATCATAGGCCTGGAAGTCCACTCCTTGTCTGTCAGACAGATTTACATCTAAAGAATTCCAGACAGATAAGAATCTGGGTGGTTTCCACAAACTTACAGCGGAGGAGGGTTCCCATCACACCCGCCATTGACTCGTAGTTTGTACTGTCTTGGCTACCAGGAAACTTTTCATTGTATCTGGCTGAGGTCCCTCTGACTGTTATGCAAACCCATTTCCTCTTGCTTTTTTCTCTGTAGAGAAAGAATCACTAGACACCATGCACAGTATAAAAACCCCATAGTCCTAAAACTAAAATGTAACATATTCCATTTGGAGGAAGTTTAATAGAGCATAATGTCATTTGCCTATGAAGAAAACGCAAAGAAATTCTGTCCTTCTAAGTGAAGACAAAATAAGGCTGAGAAGGGACCAATTTATAATTTATAATGGAAATTTTGTAGTTGATGGTAAGCCTTTTTCTCAGTTTCCACTAGGGAACAAAAGAGAGGGAAAGGTGCTAAAATTGCAGTAGGAAGCATTTAATTCACACCACCTAATTTCACGTATTTCTAACTTCTGTTTCAAAATACAAGAAATACGTGTTTTCACTGTGATGCAGTACACAGAAAAAGGAATTCCCAGAAACAAGAGTAAGAAAAAAGACTCACAAAACAGTAATTAATCTTACTATGTGTCATATACTTTAAACTTCTCTATTTCATTTTATTTTATTTTATTTTATTTAAAAATATATCCTGTTCCTAAGACATAACATTGATTTGATGACCCATGAATGTGTTGCATCCTGCATTTTGACATTAGGAGGCTTTTAATTATAAAAGGAATGGATAACAGTAGTGAGGGCCTTAGTATTAGTTATCTCAGGACCCTCCATACCAGTGGTTTCTGAGTTCTCTAACTGACCAAGTTACAGACATCTGATTGGGGGAGTTTCTGATTCAATAGTTCTGATGGTGAAGCCAAAGAATCTACATTTTTTTTTTTAATAAAATAAATTGTGTATTTAAAAAATTATTTATTTTAATTAATTCTTCCCCCCAGCCTTATTGAGATATAACTGACGTATAACGTTGTATGAGTTTAAGGTGTACAGCATGCTGATTTGATATGCATATGTATCGCAAAATGATTACCACCATAGCATTAACTAACAACTCCATCATGTCGCATAACTACCATTTCTTTTTTGTGGTGAGAACATGTAAGATTTACTGTCTTAGCAACTCTCAAGTGTATAATACAGTATTATTAACTATAATCAAGGCGCTGTATATTAGATAACCAGAATTTGTTAATCTTTTAACTGGAAGTTTGTACCCTTTGACCAGCCTCTCCCTGTTTCCCTGTCTCCCCTCCCAGCCCCTGTAACCACCCTTCTGGTCTCTGTTTCTATGAGTTCCAAGGAGTGGGGCAGAGATTGGAGGTGTATTTGGAAGAGAAAAGCACACTGGTGGTAGCAGGGAGTCTGATAGAGATGCCTGGAAACGGTACATGAAAAGACCCACTTGTACCATCAACTACAGTAAGGACCTTCCTCTGGCCCAAGGAATCAAATTTCTGAAAGGGTGTTTTTAAATTGATAGTAGTGCAAGTCTTTTAGGCATTCTCGCAGCTCATTCTTCTGACGAAGACAAAGAAAATTAAGATTTGCCCTGAATAAGTGCATCATTGTGAATATGACAGTGGCTAATCTCTTATTAGCCTGAGGCCCTGACTAAATTAAGAGACTCATTTTTAAAAAACAAAAATAAAATTATCACAACATAGGGAAAAAAACCACAAAAAAAAGGAAGATTTTGTATTTTAGAAGAGTTTTAGGTTTACTGAAATATTTTGAGGGATCTGAATTTTTAAAAAGCCCCGTGAAGATTTCAGTGTGAGACTAAGTTTGGAAGGATTGCCTCAAAGCACCTGTCACAGTACCTTGTACATGTTCATTGCTCAATGAACTTGTGATTGTGATTTGAATGGTTTGGACCAGGACAGGACATCGGAGGTATATGTGCTGTTGGAAACCAGTGGTTTATCCTGCTGATCTACTCACCGCTCTCTGCTGGGGCTGGACTGGGTCTCCAATGTTTCTCAACACAGTCCAGGCAGCCACTGCCTTGACTAGACTGTGTACAAGATGAAATCTTTGTTATGCCAAGTTTAGGAGGAGACTTCACTCTGAGAATCTGTCATTATCCACTTATCCACCCACCAGACGAAGGTTCTGACCTTGTGTGAAGGATGATTTGGCTCAGGTCTCATACTGTGGGAGATGGGAAGAGAAGGGAGGCAGGGACAGGGTTGTGTGGAATAGTCACTTGGCCCCCTGCCAAGAGGGCAATGAGGGTTGGAAGCCTGGCCAACTCCTTTCTTGCTGAGTTTTGTACACTTGAAAGGATTGTATTTTCTAACTCATCTATCCAGAGAGGAGGCACCATTTTAAAATTCGCCTAAAGGCACCATATGGAATAATGGAAGCCCTGGGTATGGGGAGCTTCTGATGTCGTTACTAGAGCCCATGCGCTGGATACCTTGGACCTTGTGTTGTAGAACTTTAGAGGATTCCTTGAAACAGTAGAGTGTTACGTGGTTCAAAAGAAGCTTGAGTATCCTCAGGAAGAGCTGTTTAAGGTTGTTTCTTTTATGTAAAAACATTTCATCATTTTTTTCCCAGAAAGTTCTGTTAAGTTTTACTGGATCTCTTCTTGAAATTCTATAGGAACTGGCAAAATTGACCTTTGTCATAATATTAAAAGGTAGATATTTTCAAGAATGAAAGTGTGGCTATTTTTTAGTTTTGCTCTTGGTTAATCTTTTCTCTAAGTAATTCTAAGACCTGTGCTATTTAGAGGCCTGTGAAAGCTGAATAGTCTTCTCACAAGGAGAATAATATCTGTGTGCTTTCTTTGGAAATATTCTCCAGAATTTACTAAACAAAGATGTGTTTATGAATTATATATGTGTGTGTGTAAGCAAGAGAAGTCTTACAATCAATTTTTAGATGCCACCCTGAACTCTCTTGCCCACATAAGATTGACCTACAGCAGACAACTGTATAAACACGTGGGTGGGTGATTTAGAGAGCACTCAGGGAGATGTGTATCTTCTGGGATGGTGCCACAACCTTTAAAAAATTGATAATAATGACAAGGATAATAATGACAATAATGATGATGATGATAACTATAATATGGTTACCATTTACTGAGAGCCTGTGTACCAAGTATTGTGATAAGTACTTTATCCATGTTACGGTATTTGCTCTTCACAGCAACTCTGTGAATTAGGTATAAGTACCTGCATTTTAGAAATGAACAAACTGAGAGTCAGAGAAGGTTAGAAATGTATCCAATGTAACATAGGTTTATAAGAGGTTCAGACTGCTCCAGATCTTCTTGTTTCTCTACTATACCATGCTGCCCCTCGTAAGTAAATAAATAAATAAAATTCAAAATTTTATTTAATTTACATTTTAATTAATTGAACATAAATATTTATCATGCTAAGTCACTGCATTGGTCATGTTGTATAGGTCTTGCATTTTTACCCCACCATAGCTCTATGAGGTAAGTTCTGTTACCTTCGTTTTGCAGATGTGGTCTGTGTGGCTTACAGGAATTGTTATTCAGGCCAAGTAACACAGATAAGAAATGGTGGACTCAGAAATTAGATTCTTTGTTTGACTCCCACATTTGAGCTCTTAACCTGCTGGTGTACCATTAATATATGTTAACCAAACCCTTCTTGTTGGGCATTTAGGTTATTTCCAATTTTTTGCGTTATGAACAATCCACAGCAGGCTGAAATGAATAAAAAATGTAAAACCTCTCCTTTAAGCCCCAGAAGAAACTCTTTAAAAATATATACAATCATTAATATATAAAAACCATTGAATGGGAATATTTACTTTTTAAACAACTTATTTCAGCCACATTGTCATTTTGCTTTCCACTAAATCACCTGTAGACTTTTTACAGCTCTCCATTCTTAAGCCACTCTGTTACTACAGTTTGCCTCCTGCTCTGACACTAAGATTGGATTAATCAATAATATTTACTTCTGCCTTTGAAGAATAAGAGTTAAAATTGCCATTTGCTTACTTTGTTATGATTAGTGTGATGTCTGGCTTGGAGTAAAAATCAGTATATGTTTACTTGACTAATTTTATATTTATAGAAATCAGAACTAGATAGAACTTAGGAGGAAATTAGTGTGGTGTATCCATGTGCCACTTATATTTAGAGGAACTGGAAATGACAGTGTATATATATGTTGATATACTTGAAGAAGGCATTATTTCCAGAGGTTCATCGTATAATCACAATGTTAATTATTTCACTAGATGTAATTAAGATTGTTTCTTAACAAAAAGGATAGCATTTATACAGCTGATTGATCATTTTTGTCCTCATTCAAAGAAGTCTTCTTGAAAACACTAGACTTAAACCAACAATACTGTCATCATACAGAACATGTTTTGAATTTTCTTAAAAATTCTTAAATTGTGTTCTTTTGAAGTATAGTCCAGTCTGCATCCTTTGGGTGTGGCAAACTTCTAAAAATCTCTTGGAGTTATCAAATAAAGTGAATACCAAGCAAAGTAATATTAAGTTAAAAACTCATAAAAATCTCACTGTGTTTTCCAAATATTGTCACAGAGGAGCCAGTTTAATTGACCACAAGCCACTACTTTCGCATAGATAGTGAATGTCTAAGACCTTCAGAATTTCTGTTGAAAAGCCCAATTGACTAAACAATTTAAATGCTCTAATAGCATTCTTTAGGAATTTGAGGTCTCCAATCACCCATTAAAATAAACTAACAATAGCAAAAATTGACCAGATTTAGGAGGGGCCTGAAGTTGTCATCTGAGGGTGTGAGACACATCTTGAGATCTCTGAGTAGGTGCTTGATGTCCCAGAGAGAAACAGACTCTAATCTCCAGTTCCAACAAAAATAATGAATTAATTATAATAAAATTCATTATAGAGAGCACACGCCACAGCCCTGTGCCTATTCTAATAGGATTTGACCTAAAATTGGAATAGATATTTGCATTGTGTCTTCAACCAAGGATCTACAAACATTTTACAAATATTGACTCATTTTGCTTTCTGAATTAGACTTGTAAAATTTTGATTCATCAACTTTTGCTTTAATTTACTGAGGCTTAATGTGGAAAGCTTTAAAAAAAAATCTCTCTGAATTCATTCATTTGTATCCAGAGTCATTGCTACCTTCCAAATTAGTATTCTTCAAATTTAACAGCCCACATTCAATTACCTTTCTGCTTAGGTTTTTGTATGGGTATAATCAATCCACTTTTTTCTTGTTTCCAGGCAACAATGATTTCAGCTCTAGTTTTAGTTTTAGTGAATTCCATTTTTTGTTTTAGTGTATTAGTCACCTTAAAATTTAGTCACCTTAAGATTGAATGTTATGCTCACTTAGGAGCTAAAGCTTTGTGCCTTTACTCAGAGTCTCTGGATCTTACACAATGCTGACTTCCATCTGCTTAAAACTTGGGCAGAATTAAGAATCCGATAGTATTCAGGGACCTTCTAATAGGAACCAATTGTTCAATTTAATCTATTTAAAAATATCAATTTGGCCTTTGCTGAGGAGGAGTGACTTCTAAGAACATATGAATTTATTACATGGGTAGGTATTTCAAAGGCTATTGTTTTCTGTGTCTATAAAAATAAAAGATAAAGTATCTGACATGGAAAGCAGTCCTGAATTAAGCTATTGATAACTTTGCCTCTGTATTTTTTCTGGTAGGACTTAACATGTTTTGATTGTTCATATACAAAACTATAATGGAAGTGCCAAAATAAGTTAAAACGCATTATGCAGTGGGTTACAGTTAGCAAGTTGCCTTCTTGATTGACTTTACTTGAATATAGAGAGAATTACCCATGTACCCTCCCTTGTGTCTCTTTAAGCTCTTGTTTGCGTAATTGAAATTCCCCACATTTCAATAGGCGAAGTTAATTTTTAGATTTTGACAGTGATTTCACCATAGCTTGATTAGGAAAGTGGTTTCAACATTCCTTGGGGGTTTATCCAGTTCAGAGATATTTTTTCTTAGGATTGGCATAAATAAAGCTGGGGTATCAGCTGAACACAAACTATGGTACTGGTTTCTCCTAGTTGGCTCTTAGAGCTACCTTTGTGCTTATTGCTTGGGAACTTTATCTGCCATTCTGTGGCAAACTTGCAAAACACTCCAGCCCTCAATTTAATCACCAAATGAATTAGAGACAATGATTTAGGTCCTGAGGAATTCTGAGGAGCACAGCACTGCTATCTTTTCCACAGTTAAGCCAGGTCCTTTAATTTTGTAGAGTGGAGAGATAGTTATCATGGCATTTACTTTACATTTATGTGGCTATTCCTCAGCACTCTTTATGGGTCTTTTGGGTATTCTCTTGGGCGTAGAAATCAGCGCTTCACTCAAAGGTCTCAGATAACTGTTCTCAAGCCGTGCACTTGATCAAATGCTTATTTGGACTTTTACATACCAACAGACTCAGGCTGTGATGAAGTACTTACCACACTTGCTAATAAATAGCTCTCTTTAGTTGTAAAACTAAAAGGATCAAACAAGAAAAGTTTAGAGCCCTAAAGCTATAAAGATTTTCCTTTTGAAGTGTTGGATTGGAGGATGATTATGTTCATTAATACTGATGAAAATTTCTTTAATTTTCTCCTTGAAAAGTTATTTAAAATACTTTATAAGTTGCTCATTTATAGTGGTGATTGCCATTTATAAAACATAATGGGGCTTTAGCAGTGCCTTTTTTCCTTTGATTTTTCTTAAAAAAAGAAATCTGCTAACATCTGGCTTTCTGCTCCGGGTCCTCCTCACATTGCCTCATGTAACTGGCTTGTGCTTTTCACTCCTCGCCTTCCAGGCTATGGTTACACAACATAGCCTCTGCAAGATTTTTTTTTTATATCTGAAAACTGACTCAGTTTTATTTAATTTACTGGGGCAAATGCCATGGACACATTTCCAAGAAAGGAAGAGATGCGGACCACAAGGGCTAGCCTTAAGAGCAAGGAGAGAGGAATGACTTCGGAGTTACAAGGTTTAGGGGATTTTGATATGACTCCTTAACCGCTTAGTAGGAATCAGTGTTGTGAGATGACAGGCATCTCTGTCCTCTTCAACTGGTTTTTGTGAATAATAACAGCAAATATTTATTGACAGACACCAGGCACTGAGCTAAGTGCTCCTTATAGATATTCTGATTTGATCATTACCATTTAATAGCCCACAGGATTGCAAATGTCTGCCTAAATTACCATTACTTTTTACAAGAAATTGGGAAGTTTAATTGTCTATAAACTGACTATGGCTTCTGTTCAGTATGCCCAGGGAAGGCAGCAGTGCTTCCTGAGGCGAGTTCTCTGGTTGGGGTATTCTGTCAGTTTCCATTGCTAGTAGATGTACCTGTTTCTGTCTTGAGGTGCCCTGTGTACTTCATTGCTACCTTCACACTGGACCATTCAGGATGCAAAGCAAAATGTGACTGGCAGTACCTGTCATTCTTTATGCTCTTCCTTGTGGGTCTATGCATCACTGAAGAAATGCTATGGTGAATTAGTAGGAAAGGAGAAATGCATCCCAAATCTGTACTCTACCCATTTATTCTCAGGAGATAATCTTTCCTCTTTTGATGAGAAAATGGAGGTCATTGGGTAGAAAATCTCATACTATCTATCTCTCTTCTCTTTCTCAAAATTTGTCTTTATCTTGACTCATCCTGATGTCCTCTGCCCACCTCAGAGGAGGTAGTGCTTCTCTTGTTGTTAGGAAAGACTAGCCCTGTATCCGTGCTCTGGGGCTTACACACCTGTGGCCAGCAGGCTCTGACCCGTCACCTAGCCTCCCTCCCTCACACGCCACCCACCTCTTTGCACCCACAGGGATGAGGAGGAGCAGAGTACAGTTAAGTGCTGGGTCTTGTGTTGGATAAGCCCTGACTTCTTCCCCCAGGTTCAGATTCTAAGAACACCTTCCTTCAGCTCTGCCTCTTTTTCATTTTCCTCTGTTCTTGCCCAGCCAGGCTTGGTGAGTGAGAACTCAATCACACTGGCTTCGCCTCCTTCATGCCAACCTATGCCTCTATCCATCATCCAGTTTCTGTCTCCATGGTGCCACTGAAACTGCCCTGACAAAGCTGTCGGGTGATGTCTTTGTGGCTTTGCTTTTCCAGTGTTACTTGTTCTTATTCCAGTACTTAATATTTTTGAAATTCCCTCCTTGAAATTCTCTCTTCTCTCTGCAGGACAACTCCCACTTTAGGTTTTTCTCCTGCCTCTCTTTCTCAGTATCTGTGGGGGGAGCATTTGGGGGGAAGGAAGGTAGGTTGTTCCTCTTCCTCTGCTGCCCCTGAGTTGTAGGTGTTCCCCAAGATAACCTCTGTATCCCTCTTTTTTATCAACACACTCTTGCTGGGTGAGGTCAACCTCTGCCACAGTTTCAGCCTCCATTTATATTCTGGTAACTCCCCAAACTCTCTACATAACCCAGATCTCACTCTTTTAGTCCACACTCTTGTTTCCAAGTACTTGTTAGACAAGTCCTTCTCCAGCTCTATAGGCACATGGAGTTAAATGTATCCCACACTGACCTTATAATATTCTCTCCCCAATCTGTTTTTTTCTTTATATCTCAGTTAATTATAAAGATTATGGAACATAAAGGGAAAAAGTAATGGATTAATGCTTTTAAATCACATGAATGTATTTTGCATTAATGTAGTTTTTGGAAATGCTTCCAAAAGAGTGAACTCTGCAAGGATCAGAGAATGGTTTGCATATAGAATGACAAAGTTTAAGAACTCACGTTTTATCTCTTCCTTTTTACAAGCACTTTGCTATCATTGTTTATTTCAAATCTATGGTTTAAATGGAGGTAAATGAAGTATCACAGAGGTTAGAGTCTCAAGTTAGAAACGACCTTACACAATTCTGATCTGTTATAAATTTACTCTCTAAATGAATATCTCTATCTACGTGGACAGTAGGACTGGATGTTCTCCAAATTAATTTCTGTGTAGAATACCATGTTTATCAAGGTTAAGTAACTGGAATGTGCTAAGTTGAAGCTTACGTATTTGTTATATTATTAAAACTCAACAGTTACCACAGCGACTGCTTAGAACTTAGACAACAAAAAATTTCTCAGGGAGGAGAATTTTGTCATGGACATTATTTAGAATTGCTGGCACACGGTGCTAATAAAAAGCAGACTGTGGTTTAGTAAGTTTTATTATTGTTTTAAAATTCTCTGTACACAATGCACCCCTTATTGCCTCCACCTGAGTAAGACTGATCCCACCTCCTATCACCCTTGTATACTGTTGCCTCATAGAGTTTGCACTCTTCCTCTGAGATATTTACCAAGATGGCTCTTCCTCCTTGTTCCTAATACCACTGTTTAGGTCAGAATCTTGGCGTTTCTCTCCTGGATTATCATAATTACGTTTACTCTACTCTCTTGGTCACCAGGCTTTCTCCCTTCCAGTCCATTCTTTATTACCAGAATTAATTTTTAAAGACCTTATCATACTGGTTTTCTGCTTCAAACCTCCCAGTGGCTCTTCATTCATTGCATACATGAGTAAGTAAAATTCCTTAGCATGACATACAAGCCTCCTATTTCACAGTAAAATCCTAACTATCTCTTCAGGTTCAACCTCAGCTCCCTCTGCTCTAATTAAACTACATGTTTCCCTCCTCCCCCAACATACCATTCTCTTGACCAACTTGACTTTGCATGTACTGCACAAAGGGTCTTGGGGTGCCTTTCTCCTCACCATCACCTATGAATCCTTTCCTCGGTCTCAGACTCAGTTGCTCTTCCTCTGCGTTCACGTGGCACTCTGCACACACCTCATTAGAGCACATGGAACATGCTATTGCAAGTTTTAATCTACACTCTAGCCTCCCTGAAATAACTGTGAGCTCCTTGAGAACAGGGAGTGTCTTATTCATCTTTGTATCCTTATCACCTATCAGAGTGATTAACAAATAGCAAGTAGACGCTGAAAATATGTTAGTTGAAAAAATGGATTTGAACCTGGAAAGAACGAACCAAGAGGGGGAAAATCATGTAAAAACTTTGGAGAGAAATTTGGCAAATCTTACAAGTGAAGATTTCCAATCATGAATGGTCTTTAAAAAATAATATTAAGGAAAAAAGCAAGCTGCAGTATAGAAACAGTATGATATTTATATTGTATTTTAAAACATGCAAAATAATTTTGTGTTATACACTGTGTAGGGCTGCATGCATATAAAGAAAAATAAAAGAAATAAATGGGAACCTAAGAAATCAGGCAATTTAAGGGTAAAGCAGAGGAATGAGATTGAGGATATATGGGCTTAACTATATTGGCAATATTTTATTTCTTAAGATACATGGAGGGGATACAAATGCTCATGAGAAAGAAAAAGAAAGAGAGAAAGAAAAAGAAAGAAAGAAAGAGAAAAAAGAAAGGAAGAGAAAGAAAGGAAGAAAGGAAAGGGAGAAAGAGAGAAAGAGAAAGAAAGAAAGGAAAGAAAGAAAGAAAAAGAAAGAAAGAAAAAGAGAAAGAAGGAAAGAAAAAATGAAAGAAAGGGAGGAAGGAAGGAGGGGAGAGGAGGGAGGAAGGAAGGAAAGAAAGACAAAAGATCCCACGTAGGTTGGCTGGCTATTGGATTTCCATGTCTAGACCTGGTAAGGTCTCTAAAACATCATCTCTAGGAAGTGACTAATGTCATAACAATAGATTCAGCTGCTTGTGTATAATTTCCCTAACTTCCTTGTTATTCATTTTATGTACCAGTATCATTTCACACAGTTAAAAAAAATAAGCAGAGGAACATTCCTTACTTAATTTGTTCTTACTTTGTTTTTCATCGTACAGCTAGTAGCTACCTCATCCCATGTGGAAGCCTTTCACGTGTGTGTATACGTGTCTCAGTTAAAACATACACCAGCTTTTAGGTTCTTCTAAAATGTTCAAATGACTGCTTAATTTGATTTCCACTACTTAATTTATTCTATCAGTAAAGCTACATGTCCTGGGCTACCTGTGCAATCTGGAGGACTTTTAGGGTGCTTATTTATTCTAGTTGGGGCTTACTAACTTAAGGCAGAGGTAAAATAGTCTCAAAATAGTGCACAATACTTCCATTTTCCAATGACTGAGAAACTAAAATGTGAAAATCCATGTGAGATGGTTTACAGGCTAGTTTTCTGTTCTAAGAGGGGAGTTGGAGTCCAGACTCAGACTCCTGCCTCCTCAGGGACCAAAACAGCCAATAGTGGGAACCCCAAGCATCTCTGGCTTTAAACTGGCAGAACATGGCAGAGTGACCCACAAACTCGGCTAAAGGTTGCCCTCTCCAGCTGGCCTGGAGCTGAAAAAGGGGAATGGGAAAAGAGTGTGCAGTGATTCAAACTAAATGAAGCTGCCTTACGGAATTTAAGATTATGTTCTTATACTTGGTTAGTTTTTTGGGGGTATATTCTCTTCTCCATTATTCCTTTACACGAAACTAAACAACAGCTAATTGCAGGAGGTACTTTTGGAAAGGGTTCCCCCACTAGAAAGGAAATGGAAAAAGCCATGAATTTTGAAAGAGGGCTTGTCATTGATTTAGTCAATCAGTCAGTCAGGAGCCCAGTAGGAAACAGAAGTCACTTTAGAGGATTCAAGTGAAGAGAAGGAAGACATGAGAATGGATGGATGGTTTACAGACGCGTGGGGAGGTTAATGCAGCAAGGAATGGAGAGGCCATGGGAACAGAGGCCTAGCACCCCTAGGGCCCAAGGAACAGAGAAAGCTCTTACTCTGGCCTCTTACAGAGAGGCCAGAGCTGTGAAGGAGAGGCTGCTATTGGACCTGCAGGCATGGGGAGTCACAGCTTCTGCCCAAGAGGCAATGGTGAGGCAGAGAGGGAGCAGGGCAGAACTGCCCCACCTCTCTACTCTCCTTTCTGACTCAGCAGGGGAGCCTGAGTGAGGAGCCTTCAGGGGTCTGCCTCTGGAGGCAGAGCAAGGTGGGTAGGCAGGCACAGCTAGGGTCTGGGGGGAATATAAGTGGGCAAGTGGAGAGTAAGCAACACACCCTCATTCCCAGGGGTGTGGCAGGAGAAGGTACTCAAGCAGCAGTATGAAATAATTGACCTGCTAGCTCTTTATCTGGGGATGATTCAAATGGTCCCCATTTGAAGTAGATGTAGAAAATGACATCTGATTGACTTTCTCAGACAGTCCAGGCCAAGGCCGCTTTCAAAGAATCAAATAGCCTTTACCAAATCTTTGAAGGCGCATTAAAAAATATTAATTTACTAATTAGGATGGTTTTGAACACTAAAACAGAAGCAAAGTCAGATTTTGTTAGAAAATCATTAAATGTGATACCAGAAATTACGGTGACTGTGTGTATTGAGCTAGAACTAGGCTAAAAGTTTAGGATTATTTATATCCAGTTATTTTGTTTTGGAAGTAGAGTTGATTTACAATGTTGTGTTTCTGATATACAGCAAAGCGATTCAGTTATACATACATACACACACACATATATGTATGCTTTTTCATATTCTTTTCCATTATGGTTTACAGGGTATTAAATATAATTCCCTGTGCTATGTAGTAGGACCTTGTTTATCTATAGCCAGCTGTTTTTTAATCACATCTTCCTTGTGGCCCCACTCCTTGCTTTGTTGGTGGAGAGCAGTGCATCTCCTTCACGTTTTTTGCCTTAGAGAGCCCTATTCTTCAGCCTTCCTCAGGCATAAGCCTCTGAAAACAGGCAAAACCATAACCACACCCATGATCTCCTCCAACATCCTGAACTCAGCTTAACGTTTCATATACATTTAATCAACTCTTGGGAGGTAACAGTTCTCGAAGTGGAAAGGGCTTTTTTAGCTGTAATCATCCTAAATATTAATTTGGGGGTTATAACAGATTTTTAAGTGGGTCCATTTGGGGCCACAGTCAGGAAAGAACATGGATATAAGTGCTTCTTACAAGAAATATGTTTGGAATAGCCAGTAATGGACTGAAAAGAGCTAGCAACTTGACTTCTATTCATCTGGAGGCTGAAGCTGCACCATCTAAAGATGGATTGCACTTCACGTTTGGACTCTTCTTTCATAATTTATAACAATCTGGGAAAAGTGACATATTTCCCCTGTTGATGGAGCATATTTTTAGGGAATCTAAATAGATAACGAGTTTGTATTCAAGGGTGGGATCCCTTTCAAGTATCAGTTTTGATAGGTTTCTTAGTATAATTGCAGTCAGTTAATTGTTAAATCAAGAAGATTAAGAGCATTTCATAGGTAGGGGGAAATTTTCTTTTCGAATGTATTCTCTCTGTCCCTCTTTTTATCCCTTATTCTTCCAACAGCTCACAAATCCTCCCCCCGCACCTCCACCCCGCACCCTATAGCACATCTCTTTAGGTAGTTTTTCTTTAGAATTTGCACCCAAAATTGTCAGAATATGTTGAAAATCTATTCTTTGCCATTTTAAGAAGTGCACACATGTATATCCATGTTCAAGTCCCCATTTGTCAGCCATATACCTGGCAGCCATTCAGTTTTGTACATATTTGTTGAGTGAATGGATCAATTTCTTCTCCATATATGCTTCCATTGAGGATACCCCCAGCTTCTAGACATCACTGTTTTATCTCCTATGTGCATTGATGTGGTGCACTACAGTCTGTTTCTTACAGGAGCCATAATTCCTTATAGTGGCATCCTCTGGAGACAACTGGGAGCAGTGGAAAACATGAGGTCTTGATTCCAGTTCCAGTTCTACTACTGGGTAACCTGGCCTGGCTTATTTAACGCTAGGTGTCAGTTTCTCTTTCTGAAAAACATGGGAGTGATCACCATATTATCTCTTAGAGTAGTTGTGAGTATCAACTAATATTGTGCAGTTAAAGTCCAATGGAAGGGTAGAGAAGGGGTTCAATAGCTGTTAGTTTCCTCCCTTCCTTTTGGATGTGTCTGTGCCAGGGTTATCTGTTTTAACTGGTAGCTTTTCAGTAAGCTATAAGTCTTCCTTTATGGAACACAGCTCAGCAATGACCCCTGAAGTTACTGGTTCATTGTCTTTCTTCCTCAGAAGACTTAGCTTCCAGAGAACAGAATCTGGATTTGTCTGTTTTGTCACTGTATCCTCAGTGCCTTGCACAGCAGGTGGTTAATGAATATGTAGTGAATGTATGGCACTATACATACATTGGTATTATAGGATCACAGGATTCCAGAGCTGCCAAGGATCTTAGTTGTTCCTTCATCTAACCTCTTATTTAAAGTTGGGAAAACTGCAACCAAGAAAAGTAAGGGACTCATCTAAAGTCACGTACATAGAGCAAGTTAATGCCACCCTTAGTGCACCTTCCACTAAACCACACTTCTTGATGATGATGAAAAAAGTGATGTTAAGAATGGTGGGGGCTGCAAATAGGCCCACACTGTCCACTTCTGCCTTTCCCAGGCTTATCTGGGATAAAGGTCAACTCTGCTCATGGTTATCAGATTTATCAAGAATCTCATTAAAGTTATTCCAGTAGTACCATTGCCCTCATTTCACAGGTGAGTGCCATCATCATCCAGAGTTCTGACTACCACTCCCCAGGCACGAGGGTGAGGGAGTGGGGTGGGATGGGATGGAGAAGTGGGGGCAGGTGAGGGGGGAGAACACTTTTTAAATCTTGCTCAGGTTTGCTCTGTGTGGCTCAGCTGAGATGGGAAACCTTGTCTGTTGGCCCTCTGTAATTACTAGATTTGGCATATGGCAATTGTTTGTAATGTAAATATAATAATTTATAGCTGGTGTTTCAATTTTTAGCAGTTTCTGTTTAGTGCAGATAGAAATAGACTGTGAAGCAAATAATGTAATTACTCATTAGAGAAGTCAACTCTTGTTAGAAGCTGGTTGTATGACATCCAGCTGTATCCCTGGCACCTCTCTTGTTTCATTTGAGGGATCTGACAGTGGGCCTTGGGAAAGGATGCCCCTTTGTGTAACATACAGCAGCGGTTATGCAGGTGTTTCCCTTATGAATCAGAAGCAGATGTCTGGTTGGGCAGAATGTATGACAGCTTGACCCACCTAACAGGAAAACTATGACCTATAAATTGTACTAATAAAATACCATCACTACAATTTTGACTGGGCCATGAAACTAACACCATTGCCCTTCAACACTGAGAGAGGCTAGATCCCACAGAGGGTTTGTGACTGGTTCAAAACTTAGGATTGTAAGTTTTGATATATTTTATATATTGATATATTTTATAAGACAAATTTTATTAGGCAAATGACAGTGAGCTCTTACCCCAAGTGTTCTTATTTGTAAAATGGGAGCAGTAGAATTCATTAAACAAACATTTTACATCTCTACAATGTGTCAAGCACCTAAAAGGCTCAGGAGAATGAATCTTCTGGCCACGACTGAAGTATTTCAGAGTGGTGGTCTGTTCAGGGTCTCTGATGACAGGGCCATTTTCAAACAGTTCATAAGTAAACAAATATATCAAACACCAACTGCTTACAGAAAGCAACGCAAATGAGTTATCATCCTGAACATTTAGCTCCTCAATTTGGGGAGCTAATTAAAACAACAATAACAGAAAAACTTTTCCAACGAGTGGTAAATCTATACGAACAAAATTTTAACTACAATATTATGAACTGTTCCTAAGTTCTATTATTTTTAGAACATGAATGAGATTCAAAGTTGGTACAGAATTTCCATTCTTTTCGTGTTATTTGGGATTGTTTCCTGTAATTTTCCTCCCTAACTTCCCTCCCCTAAAATTTTATTTTGTGATTTTGGTAAAATACTATTTAAATCTTTATTTCATTCAATTTTACGTTGATAAATGGCATAAATAACCTGCACATTTTCCTTTTTTTTTTTTTTTTTACATTTTCCTTTTAGTAAAAATTTTGAAGGGTAGTTTCAGAATCACTTTACAACCTGATATTATCTGTTTATAGCTTTTAAATTTTTTGCCCAAATTACTGTTTTGATCCAGATACTTACTGTGTTAAAGCATGTTTATAAAAGTGAAGGTAAAGTACACAAAGTGAAAAGAAAATGACTGCAAAGGAGATGGCAATGCCTTAAGTGCTATAGATCTATTCTCTGCACTGCTGTTTTTAATGACAGCAAAATAATACACATTTATGAAAGGAAATGGATGAGGAAGGCTGAGAATGTTTGATTTAAAGTAATTTTGTTATCTGTAATTTGAGGGGGAAAAATTGTGCTGCTTTTAAAACAATACTTTAGTTACAGATGTTTCCAGACCCCTTCCCTGATCCAAGGAAACAAAATACCATTCAGCAACAAGCCCAGATTTAGAGATGGGGCTTGGTCCAATATAAACATTTCTTAGCTAGACCTTCTCCATGAAAGTGCATAGTCAATTTTTCCATATACAGTGGGAAAGACAAAGCTTTTAGCTTAAAAGGCATTCTCGCCCGTAGCACAGAGCTCCTGGAATGAACAGCCTAGGGATGTCATGGTTCATTATTGATGTCAAGCTGAATGCTGACTTGTTCATCAGAGGTATATGACAGGATTATGTCAGAATGGACACATGCCACAAACAGAAAACTCAGCACCATTCTGGCTTTCAGTATTTGGTATGGTCACTTATTCATTCTGTCTCTCTGTTTCATGCAGCACTGTTTACCCAGGGCCCAGTTTAGGGTGTGGCACAAAGCAGGCATTCAACAAATAAGGAATGCATAAACTATTTTCTTGAGCAAGTATTATACTGAAGGCACTTGGCCAGTCAATTTGGGGAATCAGAAGATGAATCATGGACACTGCTGGCCTCCAGGAGTTTAGTGGGGGCATTTAAAGTGCATATGTAAATTACTATAATATATGGTAGAAAGTGCTAAGAATCATAGTATAGGAGAGGTACAGAGAAATGCTGAGAGAGTAAAGAGGAAGGGGAAATTACTTTTAACATGGGGGTGGGGGATGGATCAAGAATGGTTCTTCAGAGGAGGTGGCATTTTTGCACGGTTTTCTTCAAGGAGAAGGCTGAAGCCTAAAGGCTGGAAAACAGGGCATTTTTTAGTCACTTCCCATAAGGCAGAGAGGCTCAAACTTATATTCCTTTTGTTTTATTGCTCAAACTAGGCATCCTTCCCCCGGCCCCGTAATCTGCTTCAATAAAAGGCACCAGATGGACTGACTTTTTTCCTACTTTCTGTGATCTTTTTTGGAAGGATTAGTTTAATATCAGCGATTAAACTCATGTGACATCTTCAGCAACATTCTGGCTTACAGTATACTAACACAGAGATACCACTCTCTGTCCCCATATTGTAGATAATACTGGAGGCATGCCCTAATCCCTGAACTAAGTGTTAGGTATGCCTAGAAGCCTCATTAGTTCTTTGTGGTCACCAGGATCCCATAAGGGACTATCATGTGGCTTAAAAGTTAGTAGTTTGGAATTGACAATAATTTCCAAGTTATAATTTATGCATAGGGATAATGCCATTCAACTGTAAGAGGAGAATATTTTTTTATCCTCTTTCATTCTGCTAATGCATTTTACCCAAAGTGAGATGAGCAAAAGAATGGTAATAGGAATACTTGGTTGTGTGGCTCTCTCGGTAGCTACAAGACTGATTGAATTGACTGAGAATCTATCAATAATTAAAGCAAGAACCTGGTGCACTTGGTTTTTAATACTCTACTGTCAATAGCCCAGTCACTGAACAGCTGAAATAGAGCAAAAATCTATCCTCATTTAAAGCTTCAACTGCTTTTTCAGTTTTTTCTCCTTTTAAAAAAAGGACTTAATTGATATTTATAGGACATTCCATCCAGAAACAACAGAATACACTTTCTTCTCAAGTGCTCATGAAACATTCTCCAGGATAGATCATATCTTGGATCACAAATCAAGCCTTGGTAAATTTAAGAAAATTGAAATCGTGTCAAGTATCTTTTCTGACCACAATGCTATGAGACAAGATATCAATTACAGGAAAAAATCTGTAAAAAATACAAACACATGAAGACTAAACAGTACACTACTAAATAACCAAGAGATCACTAAAGAAATCAAAAAGGAAATTAAAAAATGCCTAGAAACAAATGACAATGAAAATATCATGACCCAAAACCTATGGGATGCAGCAAAAGCAGTTCTAAGAGGGAAGCTTATAGCAATACAATCCTACCTTAAGAAACAAGAAACATCTCAGGTAAATAACCTAACCTTACACCTAAAGCAATTAGAGAAAGAAGAACAAAGAAAACCCCAGAGTTAGTAGAAGGAAAGAAATCATAAGAATCAAATCAGAAATAAATGAAAAAGAAATGAAGGAAACAATAGCAAAGATCAATAAAACTAAAAGCTGGTTCTTTGAGAAGATAAACAAAATTGATAAACCATTAGCCAGACTCATCAAGAAAAAAAGGGAGAAGACTCAAATCAATAGAATTAGAAATGAAAAAGGAGAAGTAACAACTGACACTGCAGAAATACAAAGAATCATGAGAGATTACTACAAGCAACTCTATGCCAATAAAATGGACAACCTGGAAGAAATGGAAAAATTCTTAGAAAAGCACAACCTTCCGAGACTGAACCAGGAAGAAATAGAAAATATAAACAGACCAATCACAAGCACTGAAATTGAAACTGTGATTAAAAATCTTCTAACAAACAAAAGCCCAGGACCAGATGGATTCACAGGCAAATTCTATCAAACATTTAGAGAAGAGCTAACACCTATCCTTCTCAAACTCTTCCAAAATATAGCAGAGGGAGGAACACTCCCCAACTAATTCTACGAGGCCACCATCACCCTGATACCAAAACCAGACAAAGATGTCACAAAGAAAACTACAGGCCAATATCACTGATGAATATACATACAAAAATCCTCAACAAAATACTAGCAAACAGATTCCAACAGCACATTAAAAGGATCATATACCATGATCAAGTGGGGTTTATCCTAGGAATGCAAGGATTCTTCAGTATATGCAAATCAATCAATGTGATAAACCAAATTAACAAACTGAAGGAGAAAAACCATATGAGCATCTCAATAGATGCAGAAAAGCTTTTGACAAAATTCAACATCAATTTATGATAAAAACCCTCCAGAAAGTAGGCATAGAGGGAACTTACCTCAACATAATAAAGGCCATATATGACAAACCCACAGCCAACATCGTTCTCAATGGTGAAAAACTGAAACAATTTCCTCTAAGTTAAGGAAAAAGACAAGGTTGTCCACTCTCACCACTATTATTCAACATAGTTTTGGAAGTTTTAGCCACAGCAATCAGAGAAGAAAGGGAAATAAAAGGAATCCAAATCAGAAAAGAAGTAAAGCTGTCACCGTTTGCAGATGACATGATACTATACATAGAGAATCCTAAAGATGCTACCAGAAAACTACTAGAGCTAATCAATGAATTTGGTAAAGTAGCAGGATACAAAATTCATGCACAGAAGTCTCTTGCATTCCTATACACCAGTGATAAAAAATCTGAAAGAGAAATTAAGGAAACACTCCCATTTACCATTGCAACAAAAAGAAAAAAATACCTAGGAATAAACCTACCTAAGGAGACAAAAGACCTGTACTCAGAAAACTGTAAGACACTGATGAAAGAAATTTAAGGTGATACAAACAGATGGAGAGAAATACCATGTTCTTGGATTGGAAGAATCAACATTGTGAAAATGACTATGCTACCCAAAGCAATCTACAGATTCAGTGCAATCCTTATCAAACTACCAATGGCATTTTTCACAAAACTAGAACAAAAAATTTCACAATTTGTATGGAAACACAAAAGACACCAGAATAGCCAAAGATATCTTGAGAAGGAAAAACAGAGCTGGAGGAATCAGGCTCCTGGACTTCAGACTATACTACAAAGCTACAGTAATCAAGATAGTATGGTACTGGCACAAAAACAGAAATATAGATCAATGGAACAGGATAGAAAGCTCAGAGATAAACCCACGCACATGTGGTCACCTTAGCTTTGATAAAGGAGGCAAGATATACAATGGAGGAAAGACAGCCTCTTCAACAAGTGGTGCTGGGGAAACTGGACAGCTACATGTAAAAGAATGAAATTAGAACACTCCCTAACACCATACACAAAAATAAACTCCAGATGGATTAAAGACCTAAATGTAAGGCCAGACACTATCAAACTCTTAGAGGAAAACATAGGCAGAACATTCTATGACATCAATCACAGCAAGATACTTTTTGATCCAACTCCTCCAGTAATGGAAATAAAAGCAAAAATAAACAAATGGGACCTAATGAAACTTCAAAGCTTTTGCACAGCAAAGGAAACCATAAACAAGATGAAAAGACAACCCTCAGAATGGGAGAAACTGTTTGCAAATGGAGCAACAGACAAAGGGTTAATCTCCAAAATATGCAAGCAGCTCATGCAGCTCATATCAAAAAAACAAATAACCCAATCCTAAAATGGGCAGAAGACCTAAATAGACATTTCTCCAAAGAAGATATACATATTACCAACAAACACATGAAAGGATGCTCAATATCACTAATCATTAGAGAAATGCAAATCAAAATTATGAAGAGGTATCACCTCACACCAGTCAGAATGGCGATCCTCAAAAAATCTACAAATAATAAACACTGGAGAGGGTGTGGAGAAAAGGGAACCCTCTTTCACTGTTGGTGGGAATGTAAATTGATACAGTCACTATGGAGAACAGTATGGAGGTTCCTTAAAATACCAAAAATAGAACTACTATATGACCCAGCAATCTCACTACTGGGCATATACCCTGAGAAAACCATAATTCAAAAAGAGTCATGTACCACAATGTTCACTCCAGCTCTATTTACAATAGCCAGGACATGGAAGCAACCTAAGTGTCCATTGACAGATGCATGGATAAAGAAGATGTGGCACATATATACAATGGAATATTACTCAGCCATAAAAAGGAATGAAATTGAGTTATTTGTAACGAGGTGGATAGACCTAGAGTCTGTCATACAGAGTGAAGTAAGTCAGAAGGAGAAGAACAAATACCATGTGTTAACCATATATATGGAATGTAAAAAAAAAGAAAAATGGTTCTGAAGAACCTACTGGCAGGACAGGAATAAAGATGCAGACGTAGAGAATGGACTTGAGGACACGGGCAGGGGGAAGGGTAAGTTGGGATGAAGTGAGAGAGTGGCATGGACATATATACACTATGAAATGTAAAACAGATAGCTAGTGGGAAGCAGCCACGTAGCACAGGGAGATCAGCTCAGTGCTTTGTGACCACCTAGAGGGGTGAAATAGGGAGGGTGGGAGGGAGACGCAAGAGGGAGGAGATATGGGGATATATGTATATCTGATTCACTTTGTTATACAGCAGAAACTGACACCCCATTGTAAAGCAATTATACTTCAATAAATATGTTAAAAAAAGTGAATAGCATATAAAGAAAAAAAGTTTGTAGATTTCTTAGATGATATGAACTATGTTCCAAGGAAATCCATGGTGACTTATGACGTTGAGGAGAAAGCACATTTTCTAGATGAACTTATGTTAGCAGATTACAAAAAGAGAGATTGTAATCAAAGGAAAATCAAAACAGTTTAGATAATCTGAGATGATGATATAATGTCTTAAAATTAAAACAAGCGTCCAACACTTGTTAGCTTTCAAAACAACTGAATGGAAGAGCAGATAAAAAGATATTCTGCAGAAAAGAAAACAGCAAAATGCTTATTTCCACTGAACATTTTGATATATTGCAGGTCCCAAAACACAGGTCACAAGGAAAATGTGCTTCACCTGCCAAAATAATCACCAATACTGTTTGAGAGTAGGAAGAGCCCAGCCCTTTAAAAAAACACAGAGATTTTAAGCCCAGTACAAAGAGTATTATCCTTCCCCCAAAAGATTATTACTCTGATCTGACAAAGATATTTATATTTCCTTAAATATGGTATTACTTTCACCATACTGAGCATCCTCCTCACATCAAGACCACGGGAGAGAACAAGGGATGATGGTGCCTGCCATTCTGAAAGTGAACCACTGAGTGCGCAGCAGATTAGAACTGTTCTGCCTCCCAAAGACCTTCTTATTTTGCTGACCACAGCGGGCTGCCCCAACCCCTGAAATCTTCCTTATTTCTTATCCTCTATTAGACTCAGGGCACATCTAAGCAGATGCTACTCCTGGCGCAGTCCCTGGATTTTACTAACTACAGTTCTGCTGGGAATTGGTAGATTGCTTTTGAGAAACTTGCTGGTACAAGAGTGGGGTGACTTGACTTTGAAATCAGCAGTGAAAAAGCTCCACAAACAAAAAATGGAGATGCTGAAACTCAGAACTGTTTTAAAGCAGGTTGGGGCAGTCACAACGGGGTACAACTGCCAGAGTAGACCACTTTGGTGCCAGCACACATTTAATTTTCCTCATTAATTTCTCATGTTATAATTGTTTTGCTACATGATAGGGAAGTTTCTTACAGTCATGTGGAAACCTGAATGATGACTGTGCAGGGGGAAAAGCAGACATAATATGGTCTGGGAATTTTTAAACTTAGTTCTTCAATTGTTTTAAAACAAAAGTGTCATTGTTCATTTTTGAAATTGATCTTATTTTCTTTCTTCCTTTTAAGATCCAGGATGTGTTGTTTATTTTTATATGACCATCAGGAAACTCTAACCGGAAATTCTGAAATCTTAGTGCACTTGAAAGCTTTCTTTTTAAGTATGGGTGCTGAAAGCATAATTTAAGGGGTCAATAGCCATATGGGGACAAAGCAAAAATCCTTGAAATGAAAGAAGAGGTATGAATAGTGTGGTTATAAATTAAATTCAAAATTGGGATAAATATACTGACCAAAAGGCCAAGAGAATTAATATTTTAGTAGTTAAATTATTTAGGACTAAGGCACAGATGGTGACATAAGTCATAACAGGAAGGTACACATGGATATGCTCTTGTCTGATCCAACTTGTTTAATATCCCAACATACAGATCACCAGGTGTTCCTCATGCCTATTATTTATTCTGGTGATGGCATCCATGCTGTCATTCAGTAGGACAAGAGGACTGCTCTAAGAGTCAGGAAACTTGGCTGGTTCCAGTTGTAGAAACTTGCTGTGGGACCTCGAGGAAGTGACTTAACTTCTGGCTCCAGTTTCCTCCTCTTTCAATGATATTAGTGGCACGATGCTTTCTAGGCTCTTCCCATCCTAACAGTCTAGAATTTTATAAAGCTGCCTGCTGTTTCATACTGGTTCCATGCTATGAAACTTTGGGCAAAGTATTTAACATGTCCACATTTATATAAATTAGATTAATAACCAGTGGCCTGCCTGGTTTGTAATATAGTTGAAAGGAATAAAGGTGGAAATATGTATGAATATACCTTGTAAATCATGGAAGCTTTATTTTTATTTATTTAACTTTTTAAAAATTTACTTTTTTTTTAACATCTTTATTGCTTTCCATTGTTGTGTTAGTTGCTACTGTATAACAAAGTGAATCAGCTACATGTATACATATATCCCCATATCCCCTCATGGAAGCTTTAAAGTATTAACATTGTTTTTCAACTGAGTTAGTAGTCATTGGATATTCCAATATTTTTCAGTTGTAAGTAACATTTGTCCAATGTCAAGAGCTTTTTGAAAGCTGTGCTCTTTAAACTTGGGTTGAGATATATAGGAAGCTTTCCTAATTTATCAGATCAGTTCTCAGTGTTCTGAATATATGTCATAAAGCAAAATAAAATAAGTGGCAACTTGCCTTAATGACACTGTGAAATGCTTAAGGTGTCACTTTTCTCATTCAAATAAAAAAAATCAAATATGGTTTTAGATGTTTATTTTCTCCCTTTTAATAGACATAACACTCATAGTGGAAGCATTTTGGCCCTTGGAGATGAAGGACCAAAGGTGGGTGTAATCCAGTGTTGAGGGAGGGGAAAGTAAGCTGTCTTTTTAGGTCAGAGTGCAGGTGAGTAACTGTTTAGGTTTAGGATAAGATGATGTTAATAATGATGAAACCATTGGTTTAGAAAAATAAGAAACATGCAAACATCTGACTGTTCCTATGAGGACTGAAAGATACCGGTTATCGGTTCAACCCACTACCACCCTCCAAAACTTTCCAAAACTCCTTTGCCTTTTCCTCAGCACTCCCAGGTAATAACTGAGACAAAAGTGGAATTTCCTAGGAAAGGGCCAAAAATATCCTCAGACAGGGAACAGGAAGCATAAAAATATCTCTTAGGAGAGCACCAGTTGTTCAGTGATTTCTAACTTGTGTTTGGAGCCGCAGCAGAGATGCTCAGAACACCAGCAGCTCTGTGCAATCAGCAATACGCACTGGCCCAGAGGCAGGTATATGTAACACTGAGAAACTGCCTAGGAAGCACTGATTTGAATGAGGTTTTGGGCAATATTTTGGAGACCTGTCATGATTTAGAATATCAACTCGGAAGCCCCCAGCACCATGGTTCTCAAACACTGTAGGGCAGAGAATTCCTTTTTTCCCAGGGAAATCTCATGTAGAATTCATCTATAAAACAGATTAAAAAGATGCACTGGTTGAAGGAAGAAGAGCCCCCACTTCTTGCTGCTCAGCCTCCCTCACCCCAAGTTATACCCAAGGCAATGCATTTCCATGAAGCCTCAGCTTGAAAGCCACTGATTTAGTAGGTCTTGTGTTAAAAGGTCTTTGAACCCAAGATTTTTTCCCATGATGTAATACATTTCTCCAAACAGCAGCAGCACCTCTGACTTCTCTGTCATCCTTGCTCTCCAAAACAGGGCAAGTCATCTGATAGAATCTCTGCAATGACCCCAGCGTCTGTTTTCTCCCTTCCAGACCATGGCCACTATCTAAATCCAGACCCTTCTTACTCGTTCCTGGACAATTACCAATACATGATATAAGTTACCCCGATTCCAGGCACTCTGCTGCCTACTGCGTCCTCCATCCAATAGCCCATGTCCAGATTAATGTTGATGAAGAATTCTCATTGAGCATCTTTTCTGCCCTGAAATCTTCAGTGGCTCCCTGTTATCCAGTACCACCAACTAGGACTATATCCCTTTCCAGAAGAACCCTGTGTCTTTTGACTTTACTTATCCTATCGCCTCAGCTTGAATTTTCCTCAATCTTAAGGATTCAACTCAAATGTCACCTTTTCCATGAATTCACTTGTGAACTTCCCACCAGGAGTGAACATTCCTTCTAAACCCTCTAAGAGTTTTGATAACATTTAGTTGTATTACACTACTGTTTACTTGTTTTATCTCTTTGACTGGATTCTATTCCTGTTTATATCATACAAAGCAACTTGGCTGAGGTAGTAGGTACCTTTTTAAAAAGAGAATAAAAACATTAATGGTAATCAATCAAGTGTCCCTGAACACCTAAGGAATACAAGATGGCAATATAGGGCTGAATGTACTATTCTCCATATTTCAAAATATCTAATAAAAATTACTTGTGACACATTCATAAAGATGTACAATCAAAATGAAATGCTAATGAAATTTTTGTGTTTGTTTTTGCTTTTGGCTGAGGTTAATACAGAGTGATAACACTACTAATTTTACCAGAAGCTCTCTTTTGCTATTATACATTACTTTGCCTAATTAAAAAAAGAGCTACTGCTTACCACGCTTCCCTTGGTAGGTGTTACCAACTCAGTTAACACCCCTCCTCCATCCCAATTCATCTGTTGAAGTTCTGTGCCTAA
Source organism: Delphinapterus leucas (assembly GCF_059928025.1). Taxonomy (NCBI): domain Eukaryota; kingdom Metazoa; phylum Chordata; class Mammalia; order Artiodactyla; family Monodontidae; genus Delphinapterus; species Delphinapterus leucas. The sequence goes on from NC_143140.1 coordinate 49,579,704, forward strand.
TATGAGTGTATTTGGAGGTAGGGCATACAAGAGGCTAGTAAAGGTTAAGTGAGATCGTAAGGGTAAGGCCTTAATCTGATAGAACTGGTGTTTTTATAAAAGAGGATGATATTTCTCTCTCTCTCTCTCTCTCTCTCTGCATGTGCACAGGAAAAAGGCCATGTGAGGACTCAGAGAGAAGGTGGCCATCTACAATTCAGGAAGTGAGCTCTCACCAGAAACCAAGCCTGATGGCACCTTGATTCCAGACTTCTAGCCTCCAGAAAGGTAAGAAAATAAATTTCTGTTGTTTAAATCTCCCAGTTTGTGGTATAACGTTATGGCAGACTTAGCAAACTAAGACAGTAAGCAAAACATTTCAAAACCTGAGGCTAGAGGGATAGGAGAAGCAGTAGAGATTCTTGGGCGTGATTATCTGGGGGACCTTCCTTTCTTCCAGGCTAACAGCAGACTCCACAAGTGACTGCTGCTAGCAGAGCTATCCTCCTGGTCCAGCAGGGTGGAGGCTACCTGGGTTTGTTCCAGACAGAATCACTGATGCCTTGCCTGGTTCCTCTCAGCTCTTAATCACTTGAGCTGAATGAATAACTCACTTATTTCAGACATGTTGTTTTATATAGTGCTTGAAAATTTCTAGGAAAGTCCGTTCTGTAGTAGGTCTGTGTCTTTATTCCTGTCTTACCCCTAGGTTCTTCATGACATTTTTTTTTTCTTAAATTCCATATATATGTGTTAGCATACGGTATTTGTCTTTCTCTTTCTCACTTACTTCACTCTGTATGACAGACTCTAGGTCTATCCACATCATTACAAATAGCTCAATTTCATTTCTTTTTATGGCTGAGTAATATTCCATTGTATATATGTGCCACATCTTCTTTATCCATTCATCCAATGATGGGCACTTAGGTTGTTTCCATCTCCAGGCTATTGTAAATAGAGCTGCAATGAACAGTTTGGTACATGACTCTTTTTGAATTATGGTTTTCTCAGGGGAAGGGTGAGCTGTAACAAAGTGAGAGAGAGGCATGGACATATGTACACTACCAAACGTAAGGTAGATAGCTAGTGGGAAGCAGTCGCATAGCCCAGGGAGATCAGCTCGGTGCTTTGCGACCGCCTGGAGGGGTGGGATAGGGAGTGTGGGAGGGAGGGAGACGCAAGAGGGAAGAGATATGGGAACATATGTATATGTATAACTGATTCACTTTGTTATAAAGCAGAAACTAACACACCATTGTAAAGCAATTATACCCCAATAAAGATGTTAAAAAAAATTAAAGTTAAAAAAAAATAACAAAAGCAATGAAAAGCAAAGGTTAAAAAAAAATTTCTAGGAAAGAAGTTAACAGCTTATGTGTCTTTTAGGTCTGACTTGAATCCTTTCAGTTGCCAAACTCCATTTCTTTCCATATTTCCTTTATAAAGAAAAAATTTTTAAAGATAAATAGTTTCTAAGACTTCATTCAGTTTTCCTATGATTGACATACTTTGTCTAATCATTTCCCCTGAGATCCTGCTTTTACTACAGTTCAAGTTCTTTCTTTAGCCTTCTATCAAGTTCTTTTAAGTTGTAGGTCCCTAATGTAAACTCAGGATTCCACTGAAATGACTAATGCTTAGCATATTTGAAGACACATAAATACATATACATTCAGATATTAGGTCAATCTTTATTCCTATTATGCCTAAAGAAGAACCTCCTATTGTTATTGAGATGATAGAGTGAGTTTACTCTGTAACTTGAAAACCAAGTCAAAGTATAAACATACACTAAGTTAAATGTTCTTTAAATAGACTCATCAGCTTCTAAGGCCCCTCTGGCATTCCTGGATGATACTGGGGACCCTTGTTAGCTGAGCTATTGTAAGACACTCTGAGATTTAGAAACAGACATTAGAGGGTCATTTACAGGACAGAGATTAAGAGCTTGGAGCCAGATTCCCTAAACTGTGATCTTGGGTAAATTACTCAACTTCTAGATGACTCAGTTTCCTCAAGTGTAGAATAGCGCTAATAGCAGTGCCTTCCTCATTAGCTTATGAGCAAAATTAATAATACACATAGAGCACCTCAAACAATGCCTAGGACACAGCTAGTGCTAAGCAGGTGGTTAGGCATTAAAATCAAAAGGGTGACAGCTGTCCTGTAAGGCTGTTACAGAATAACAAGGGGCCCTCTCAGGGCTGTGGCTGCATCAAGGAGACCTGGAATGGGCCAGGAGAATGGAGATGACTGCTGATGCAGGAGGAGACCGAGACCCTGTCTCAAGAGCACTTTCCTGCAAATCTCAATCCCTCTAGAGAGGTTCCATTTTGAGGGCTAGCCTTGGCAATTCTCATTCCGGGGAGCTAGCTCTTCCATATCTCTTATCAAGTTTCTTTCTAGTTTAGGCCAGAGACCACACTCCTCACTCCCCGAAGACACACTATCCTGAATTAGAAAGCTTCCCTTGTTAGCAAGAGAGAACGTTATAATCCCACTATTTCCTAAGAGTCTGGCAATGCCCTGTTTCCAAGAAGGTTCCACAAGTAAATTCTTCCCGTCTCTGCTCCCTTCCCCTCAAGGACACAGATCTCCAGTGGTCCTGTTTCTAGGCTGTGTGTGCTGGGAGTAGGAAACTTTCCTTATCATTTCATGTCTGACTTTTTTGTCTGTTTGTTTGATATCCTCTAAGCATTTTAATAAACATTAAAAATATTATTATTATTCATGCCTCTCTTTAAATTCCCTTCCTGAACACCTGCTGCGTGCGGGCCAGGGTTTCAGGAAGTGATGTTACCTTCTCAGCTCCTCCAGATGCCTTGAAGCAGCAATTTTCTTTGAAGCTTGATTTTTATTCTAAAGTGCACCTTTCCAGGCCGGGGGCTAGTACCCCGGTGGGCCTATGAGCTCTCTTACTAGCCTCATGCAGCCATGATTTGGTTTTATTTTATAGGCCTCTCTATAATTATGTCAAAAATGCTTCCCTTTTCTGGATTCTCAATTTCCTGAAGTCCATTAAAATCTAAGCCCAGCTGCATTTTAGAGACGAGTGCTTCTTATACTTTAATGTGCACGTGAACAACCTGGGCATCTGGTGAAAATGCAGATTCTGATTCCGGAGTGGGACCTGGGAGTCTGCATTCACAGTACGGGTCCACGTGCTGCTGGTGCCGCTGTCCTTGGGCCACATTTGGGGCCTCCACGATTTCAAACCCTCCTCCCCACAGTCATTCACACCCCCAGGGCAGGCTCCCTCACACACTGGCAATTCTGACTTCCAGAAAGGCCCTTTAAAATATTTGCTTCCAAATGTTGCATTCTGCTCAATCTAGAGCAGGCTATCAAATTAAGCTTCCTCTTTATGTTGTCATGAAGGCTTAGTTGGTGGCATTATTGTGTCTACTATAATGCAGTGATTTCAGTTGATGTTTACAGTGAATTAATAATCCCCTACTGGCTCTTCCTTCCTTTTGTGCAGAGTGAAAAGACATTCTCCTCTCTGGACCCTCTGTCACATGTCACTTAAGTTTTAGAAGACTCAGGGACACAAGTCCCCATGTCCCTTATCTCATCCATTGTCATCCTTCTTGTTTTTCCATGTGGAGCTTCATGCTTAGGGTCACCCTGAAGGGTCTGGAGAGGGCAGATGGCAGCAGGAACCCTGGCATGGGAGACCATTAATATTCATTGGACACACTTAGGTGTCTGCACTGGATGCTGGCTGGGAAACCTCCTGGGCGTGTCATCTTGGAAAGTCTCCTGTCAGTGGCCAGTGCTCTGTCCTGCAAACCATTCTCAGCTCTGACCCTGAAGGAAGCAGGAAAAAGGACTCTTAAACCATCCCCACCCAACCCTCTTAACCAGATCAGGACCCTGTGTTTCCCTCAGGTTCTGGATACTAAATCTTGGGGTTCTAACTAGGACAGCAGCTGTGACTCTGAGTGATTCTGTTCCTTAGGTCAGCTCCCCTTTAAGTAGTTTACAATTTGGTCTATTTATTAGCCAGTTATAGAACTTCGTTGCTTGAAGTAACCTTGATTTTGTTTTGTTCTTTTCAAGCTGTCCCAGGAGGTGAAGGGACTTACCCAGGTTCCTTTAACTGGTAAGGGTAATCTGGCTGTTAGTGGCATGGCCATGAACAAGAATAGTTAGTTCCAGACTCACGGTTCAGTGCTTTTCCCACTCCACTCAATTCTGGGAGACTCTCCTACTGATAATTCAACTTAAGGTTAACTAGAAACAATGAAGAGTAAAGTGATAGTATATTAGAAGTAAACAATTCTTCTCTTAAAGATATATCTGTGTGTGTGTGTATATATATATATATCTGTGTGTATACATATATATTTTTATTAAAAAATATATATTTTACTTAATGATCCCCAGTTCTAAAGCTAAGGATGATTCAGTTGATTGAAATAATTTGAAAGAAAATAAGGCTGGAAGTCAGAAGACATAGTTCCTGGCACTGCTGCTAATGAACTTTGTGTCCTTGAGTGAAGCACCCCAACCCCTCTGAAACCCAGCTTCCTTACCTACAAAATGAGAGGGTTTGAATCTCTCAACTCTCTTTCTAGATCTAACATCCTATGATCCCTTTGATTTTATGGTTTCCAGTGCAAGGTCCAATAGAGTTATACATCCAATAATAACCACCCACTGGCTCCGCATTCAAACCCGTCTCCTCTATGCTGAATTCTGTGCTGCAATAGAGGCTTCAGGGCTTGTCCCTGACGAGAGGAATTTCAGGGTGTCTGCTGGCATTGATCACGACAGACAGCAATTCCAAGGGAACAATATAGAATGAGGCAGTTATTCATTCACCACAAAGAAACACTGGCCCAATCTCCAGGCATTCAGATTCAGTTCAGTCTCCAAATAACAGGCATTTAGCACCTCACCTGTGACCTGGGGATTAACAGAATCACAGATGACAGAACTGCTCTGCTGCTCCTAGGACTCATGGCATATCGGCAGGAAGAGAGGTTACACTTAGGGCACACTTAGCTTGTCAAATTATATCACTGATCATCAAAGGGAAACATACACACTGTGGCTGTGAACCTTGAAAGGCACTGTGGAATAATTCTGTGTGGAAGAAGCAGCCAGCCATGATTTTAAACCCTGAATTTGTGCTCTGGCTCTTGCAGTGATTCTAGATGGTTCTACAGCCCTGACATCCCACGGCACAAGGTTTTTTAGACATTTATCTTGCCTTCTGCTTGTGTCTATATTATGCATTCCTTTGGGTCGACATTTGGCTTTACAGAGCTGCTCAGTGCAGTGTGCCATGTTGCAGTTCACTTTGTAAACAGACAACAGTGTTGCATGTAACAGTCACGTCCAAGGTGAGTTTTAGTGAAGACATCTTTGATCTCTAGACATCTTGATTTCCTTTAAAGTAATCATGCCACTCCATGGAATGGAAGGCATAATTTCAAAATAAATATTAATATACAGAATCTGCACTGTGCTCAAGCATCCTTTTAGCTGTAGTATGCAGCATGGGTCACTGCTCTAGTCTCTAAGGGGCTTGGGTTAATGCAGCTGTTAATGTTATGGGATTTCTCCAACTCATTGGTTCTCATGGAGTCATAAACATTGATACTTTACTCCATTTAGGTAAACACTAGATCTCTAGCCTCCAGCAAAACACAACACACAAACTAAGAAATTCCTGGAAGTGAAAAGAGGGCCGTATTACATGTTACTTAAAGTACATTTGACCACCCCCCAAGCCTTTTTTGTTTTTTTTAAGAGAATTTGTTTCTTCGTGTATTTTTTTTTTCCTTCATGTAGAGGATTTGGGCTTGAATATGAACAGTTTCCCACTACCAGTCAGCCTCAGAATGCTGTTTTCCCCAAGTTTCTCATGATAAAAAGACTCAGATTCAGAGCTGACTGCTTGGCAGCTGAATTTCATTAAGACTTTGATGGGAAACTTAAGTTGGAATTACAAACATCTGTGGTTAAACTTCCCTTTAGTAAACCATTTCCCAGAATTTAACTTTACCACACTAGGAGCAAAAAGAAAAGCAATTGAAAAAAGAATGCTGCTTTTTGGCAAATGCTGGAGTAGATATTTAAATATTCTTCTATGTGGTCACTATATCTCAGTCAAGTAGCAGATTATTTGCTTTAGAAAACACGAAAGTAATTGTTTGGAAATGCTAAGTTTTGGAACTCAAAGCATGTACTGGCAATCTGATTTTGATGGTTTCTAACCAATCAAATGTCTCATAACTATGTCTGGCCATCATTATATTTATGTGGTTACTTTGAGCAAGGAAAAACCCTAAAGGAGAGGAGTGTTTTTAGCATTATATGCTTCAAGAATCTATGACAAGTCAGATTTTAGAATTTAATTGTGAAAGGGAAAAAAAAATGTTATAGTCCTTGTCATAGCAAATATGCTGGGTTTTTTGTTTAGTTTTTTGGGTATTTGGGAAAACTCATTCATTTCTCTTAACTGCTCAGATTATCCTATTTCTGGGGAAAGGTTATGTTTAAAGAACCATTAGGGATACAATTATTTTAATAGTTAAACTAGTCTCCTTCTTGTCCAATGTTGGATAATCAGCAAATTTGTAAGCAAAAGTTGAAAGTAATCAAATTTACAGAATAAGTAAAAATTTAGATGAAAATAGACTGATACTACAAATCTGAACTCACAGGTAGATAAAAACAGATAATGGAAGAAAAAGGGTGAGGAGGGAGGGAGAGAAGAGAGAATGAGGGCAGACTGAGTTAGGCAGCTTATACACACGATTTCACTTAAATTTCACAAATATCTTGCAAAGAAAATACATTTGTATTCATTTTAAAATCAAACAGACGGAGCCTCTGAAAAATGCACTAATTTGCCTAAAGTCAAACAGCTAGAAAGTAGGGGAGCTGGATTCATAGCACATCTGTCTGGCTAGATGCCCACATTGTGCCTTTGATGAAAGGTGAATTTCAAATGTCGTAAAGCAGAGACTGCAAATAAACAGTCCTCAGATGTGCTTCCCACAGGGCATTAAAAAAACTGAGTCAGCAATTTCACTTAAGAATCCAGATTCTGTCTTCTTGTAAAAAAACAGAAGGCCTGGCAACACAGAGAGGTGGGTGCCCTCTGGAAGAGGCATCCCGTCCTCTGCTGTTGCTTGGGCCCCACCACTCACAGGATGTGTTCCTTTCCCTACCCAGTTATTTTTTGCTCGGCCTCCGTAAAAATCTGAGTTTTAAAACTGTCTCTGTTCCATAGGATCAGCAATTCCACTTCTAGGTATATACTCAAAAGGACTGAAAGCAGGGACTCTGATGGATAATTGTAGACCAATGTTCATAGCAGCACTATTCACGGTAGCCAAAAGGTAGAAATAACTCAATGTCCATCAACAGACAAATGGATAAGTAAAATGTGATATTACATACAGTAGAATATTATTCAGCCTTAAAAGGGAATGAAATTTGGGCAAATGCTACAACATAGATGAACCTTGACCACGTTATGTTAAGTGCAATAAGCCACAAAATGACAAATACTGTAGATTCCACTTATATGAGATACCTAGAGTAGTCAGATTCATAGAAACGGAGAGTAGAATGGTGGTTGCCAGGGCCTGGGGAAAAGGCTAACAGGAATTATTGTTTAATGTGTATTGAATTTGAGTTTGGGAAGATGAAAGTTTTGGAGATGGATGGTAGTGATGGTGGTGGGTGGCGATGGATGCTGATGAATGTTGAATTACCTCATGCCACTTAAAAATGGTTAAAATAAGAAATTTTGTGTATATTTTACCACAATTAAAAAAAACCATTTCTTCTGGTTAAATCTGAGAACTCTGGAATTATAGCAAATGGAATTCTCTGTTTTCCAGCGGTTTTATAATAAATTCTGTAAGATAGGCCATGTAATTTATGCTACTCATCTAGCAAGCACTGCATAAATGGTCTTTGAATGGTATTTTATATATCTTCACTTTAAGAAATTATCAAACTTTGACTAAAATTGTTCCTACAGATAGTTATATTTACCTCACCACATTTTTCTAGATATTCTTGCACAGTTGAATTACTTTCATAAACTCCTTCCTAGCTGGGCCACTTACCAGGCAGGTTGCCTGGGCAAATGCTTTGTGCGTCAGTTTCCACGTTTGCAAAATGAGATAATAAGTACGCCAATCCCACTGAACTGTTATGAGGGTTAAAGGAAATAACTCATGGAAAGTGCTTAGACCAGTGTCTGGCACGTGGTAAATACTCAATGAGTGTCATCAATAAGCCACGCTATTATTATTATTACCATTACTGTATTCCAGTCCTTCCAAAATAATGTTTCCCAGGAACTTTCTTTGGTGTTTGGTGAGTAAGTGGCTGTGCCCTACTGGCCTAGCCCAGGAGTAATACTTTTTCTACATTAGCCCCATGGCACTTAGCTGATAGCCGCTCTTACAGAACATAAATTCATTCTGCTTTATATAGTGGCTACGTGTATATTTTTCTGTCTTAGATTGCTTACTCCTTGAGGGTAGGGATGTGACTCTGCCTTCTTTCTGTCCCGCCTGGTGCCTGCTTTATTACTGTGTACATGGTAGGTCTCCAAACCTGCTCTTTGGATGGTATTAAGTGAGTGAAATAATGGCTGCATGCTGGGCTGGGGGTGGGGTGTGGGTGTTAAATTACCAACTGCTCTGTTGAACAGCGGTATAGAATGATGGCCTAGGCCAGTGACTGGAAGTCTTGATGTTGTTCTACAAAGCCTTTCTCACAGTAAGGGAGCAAGATAAGGCAACGGAAAGAAGATAGTGAAAGGGATCTGAGCTGTCTTTTAATAAACATACTACAATCCTTTAGTGGCAGGGCACCTAACTACGTGTTGGAGCATGCGATCACAGATCAACCATGAAGGGTGTCTAGAAGAAAAGTCCCGCAAAATTAGTCTAGTTCATATTGCTTTTTTTTTCTTAGCAAGCAAGTTTGTCTAGCGCGAGGTACATTTGTGGTTCATGGGGCACGAATCTTCTTGGAGGGAAGCTAAGAACAGCAACTGCAAAATCCAATCAGGTTATCAGGAGATAAACTCCTGGTTTCCCCTCTCAGGGAAGTTTGCTCAGTATTGTCAATTATTTTCCTTATTTTCTCAATAATCTACCAAAGGCAGTAACAGCACGGTCGCCTTCCACCACCTCCCGCTTTGCCCTTCCAGCAAAGTCCCCACTCCTCTCTGAGTCTCTGGGTGGCTTCTTTCCAGCCACGAAGGATATAGACAACAGGGATATGGCAATATTAAGTAAAATAGCACCATAAAATAAAGTTCTGAGAAATATTCCCAACTAAGCGTTTCTTTTAATCAACCTCTAACCTGTGTTCTTGACCTTGTTTAACTCCTGCTTCTTTTTGATAAACCAGAATGTCACTCTTCCTAAGGACACTCTGATACCCTCTTCTGGGGGACTGTTCCCATCTCCATCCTTGTGTCCCCTCCCATTCTTCTGCATCTCCGTATTGGCCAAGAAGACTTTTGCCTAGTTTCACTTGCTATAATGTGTATAATAAAATTAAGTCTTTCTTTTCTTAAATGTGGAATATTAGAATACTAAATACACTTTTTGACACTACCTAGTTTCCCCTTTGCCCAGCCCCACCTGCTGAGAATCATTGTTCTCACCATATACTCAGAAATAATGGACTCAGTAAATTATCTGCTTGTAAAAAAGCAGATAGTAGGAAAATCCTACCAACTAGCACCCATGGTGCTCCTGTTTTCAAATTCTCTGCATCCTGGAGGAGCTTGTGCTTATTTTAGAAAGAAAGGAGGGGCGTTCCTTCTTGGTCAGCCCATGCTTCCCATCCTTTTATTCAGTGCATGTTGAATGTATTTGTTCTCCTAACCCACACTGTGCACCAGTATGCCCTAGTCTGTGCTGAGGGTGGAGAGGATGCCAGTCCTGCTATGGAGGGGCGTGGGAGAGCCTTAGGAAGGCCGTCAGCCTAGCACCTCCCACTGCTCCATGCTTGCTTTACTAGTTTTCTTTCTTCCCTTTGAAGGAGAATTGAGGAATGACCATTTATATATATATCCGATTCAAATAAAATGAATGTATTTTTAGAATATCCTTCCATCCACCTCTCCAAACGCCCGCGAATAATGTCTTGTATGAGTCCATGTTCTCTTTTTCTCTACAGATGAAATATAACCTCCTGAACCAATTCAGTGGAGTGGTTGTACCATGTTATTAAATCTCCAGAATGTATTTGCTTTCAGGTCTCCTTACTGGCTATAAAAAGCATGGGAAACCCGAATGGTGGGGCGTTGGAATCGCTGTGGGACTGCAGGCTGACTGGAGGGCATTATGTGAAACTATGCAGTGGGAACATAATTACCCCAATCCCACCCTTTCTACATCATATGACCCTCCGGAATGACTAATAGATTCTTTCTGTTTCCCTAAACCAGAAGCCTCAACGGGCATTCTGGACCTATTAGTCTCTGACAGTATTACAAATTTGACACACTACATGACATTCTTTTTGATTGGAAGGATACAGACAAGCAATATTAAGTAAAATAGCACCATAAAAATAAAGTTCTGAGAAATATTCCCAAATAAGGGTTTCTTTTAATCCAACTAGCCATGTATTTTTTATAATAATAATAAAGACAACACGTAGCATGTATTAAGCATTTATACATGTTAGTCACTGTGTTAAGTCCTCTATGTATTTTATCTAATTTCATCACAGTAACTGTATGAAATATGAAGTAGACATCAATAACTTATCTAAGTCTCAGTTTCTTTATCTGCAAGTTGGGCATCTGTAGTTTGCCCAAGGTAAGGAGCAGGCAAGCTGAAATTTGAACTTGGGACCATCAGACTGCAAAGCCTGCAATCTAAAACCCTCTGCTGTGCTGCCTTCATATTATTTCACTGAACATACGAGTATATAAGCAGTTGCTCAGGGTTTCAGCAATAAATTTAAGGTTCCCTAAAAAAAATCAATTATTTTCTTACGTTTTGTGAGATGAGAGTTACAAAAAGTTATGTGTGCCTGTCTTTTTAGAATTTTAGAATTAGCAGGATGCCCAGATAAACTGAATTTCAGATAAACAGTGAAAAAAATTTTAGTATAAATACATCGCATGAAATATTTGAGACATAACCAAAATCTATTTGTTGTTTATCTGAAATTCAAATTTAATTGGGTGTCCTGTATTCTATCTGGCAATCCTACTCTTAAGCGTTTCATTCTGGAACTTTCCACTCAAAGCAACAGGTGGAGATAATGCTTCCTGGGGGGTTGATTCCAAGCCTGTAGAGAAGTGAAGCCTTCTCATTGTGTGGAGTGTCTCCTGGTCTGGCTTCTCCCCATGTCTGAGTACAAAGTTGACCAGAAGGCGTGCCCCTCTTTCTCATGGGGATTACATTTCACACCACAATGGGAGTTGGTATGCTCTGGCCCTACCCATCCTCCCCTCATTTTGGGGTGTGGGTAGGGCTCACTCCTGGAGAAGGACCATCTTCATGCATATTATCTTATCAGTAGTTTAATAACTACGGTTATACTAACAATTAGTAGGACTAATAGCAATAATCCAGACTTCAGTGCTGTTAGAAATGGCACTAGAAATGCATCAATGGCATTAGAAATGTATCAATCCACATAACTGCTTTGGTTCTATAGTTGCTGTAATCACAGCTATGGGTGTGTGTGTGTGTGTGCATGTGCGTGTGTGTGTGTGTGCGTGTGTGTGTTGTTAGGTCAACTGCTCTTTCCTTTCCCATGAACTTAGGTGACTTCATTTTCCTCCTATTTAGTATCTCCCACGCCCTGGACATGCTGTTGTCCGTCTCGGCTCAGGGGGTTCTTAAATCACTCACTCTGGATTCATCCACCTTTACCCAGTTTCTACACTTTGGTTTTGCTTTTAACATAAATGCTTTTGCAAGGGATTCAAACAGCAGCTCTTTGAATAAGCATATCATCAGTAGCATATCTCCATCATTTTTACATTTGGGATGGGGCTTGACTTTCATCATGACTTCTTGTTTCTGGAATATAATGGCTTGTGTCTATTTAAGGTATCTGCTCTGCAGTTTCCTAACAGCTTTAGTGCCCTCACCCACTCTTCACCCTCCCCTCTTGCAGAGGACCTTCTGTTTAATTTGTGACAAAAAGATTAGTCCTGCAGTATTGTTCCCACTGTCCTAACATCACAGAGGAGCAGGAAGCCAGTGACAGGGCACACACATTAAGTGGTGTGGCTTGACAAAAATGACTCTATTGGGACATAACAAGCGGCGGAAAGTCACAGACGTGCTACTGCAGCCCCAGCTGAGAGTCTAGCCTACTAACTCAGAGTATGCAGGACACATGCCCTTTTACCAGCTTGAACACGGATGTGTTCCAAAGCCTCAGCTCTCAAATCACAAAGTCCAAATCCAACGTACAAAGTAAAACTCTTTATTTCAAGTTTCTGAACTGACCCGTCCAGGTGAAACTCATAAGGCGGGTGGGGAAGGGAAAGGGGGTGGGGAGAGAGGGGGACACAAGTGTGACACACAAAACAGGGGGCACAGTTGCCCCAGCAGGGTGACAATGGCAGGGGCACTGTACCTTGGCAGCAGGCGGTAGGCTTCCGAGAGCCACGCGGGCCTCGATGGTCTCAGGCGGGTCTAGTTGGCCGACCGCTGAGCTCCCTTCAATGTCAAAAGGAGAAGCGCTGTCGTCCCCAGACGCGGCGCGGGAGCAGGCGGCGCCCCAGAGGAGCCACAGAGGCAGGACTGCGTACCAGGCTGAGCTCAAAGCCATCTCTCCGCTGACATCCGACAGGGCTCTTCCAGGGGCTCGGCCACTGTTGGTCCTCGCCGGTCCCCCCTGTGGTGCAGCGGTGCCTCACTTATTTTACCTTCTGTGTGTCTGCAGTATCCAGATGTGGGAACTCAAGGCAGCCCAGGGAGCAACTTAGTAGAAAAAGGAAGAGAGAGAGTAAGCCAGAGCCTGCTCCACAACCCCCCTTCTCTCTCTCTCTCCTCTTTCTGTCTTCCCCCTCCGTTTCTCTCTCTCACTTTCTCTCTCTCTCCCCAGAGGCTCTCGCTGCAGAATGTACAGATGGATGGAGCTTAAAGCTCAGCATCAAGAGGCGGATGCGTTTGGGGCGAGCCCCGCGAGCGCCGGCCACCTCCTGTCCCTGGCGGTCGGGATTGAGGGCTGCGCTGTCCTGGCTTCCTTCCCACACCCATTTTCACCACTCCCTTTTTACCTTCACTTCCAGGCCCTCCCCCTCCAAGCTGGTCTTTCAGACACCGTGGCCGGGCCTTTCCTGGCGGCCTCCCCTCCCCTCTCAGTTTGGAGCCCCTCCAAGGGCCCCAGATGAATATTCAGCTTTTGTGATTGCTTCCTCACATCTCTTATTTATTTAGCCAAGGTGCCGGATGTCTTATCTATATTTATGTACATCTTTTATGTGTCCCTGATAGTTTGCAGTAAAGTGGGTGGAAAAGGGATTCCTGGGCTGGAGCTGGAGGTGGATGCTCTCAGATGGCAGAGGGGGAGGGCACCCCCTTTCTTGGGCAGTGTTTCTCATTTTCTAGAGACAGGCTACTGCACTGTTTGTGCTCATACCTTCCCTGGAGACTGGCTGGCCACCCTCTTCCCCCTGACAGTCCTCACCCAGAGGGCTTGGGAGAAGAATATCTTTCACTGCAGCACTGGAAAATGACTTCATTACTCAAATGCATGAACTTTTATTTACAAAGAACATCTTGTTTTCGTCCTAAAGAGGTGCTTTGTAAGGGGCCCGGAACAAGGCTTGCAGTGTATGAGCCTGTCAAATATACTGCCCACAGCTCCGACCTCTTCCTTTTGCCCTGTAATCTCATGCCTACTACATCTGTCTGTCATGTAACCTTTCCAAGGCTTCGGGGTGAAGTTGAGCTACAATTATGTGGGGTACCAATGTGGGTGGGTCAATGGCCACTAGATACTGATAGCTGATAGATACCTTTGCATTCATTGGCTTCATAAGGAGCTTTAAACATTCCCACAAGACCAAAACATGTTTTAAAAAGGATTAAGTGAGACAACCATAGAATAACACTTAAGTTTCTAGGTGTTTGAAATCACTCACAATCATGCAACTAAGCATTTCAATGAAGTCTAATCATTAGCTCTATTTATAGGACAAAAATCATTTTATCTAAGGATAAACAAAGCAGCCATTTATTTTGCACCTACAGTATGCCAGATACTTTGCATGTGTTATTTGCAAGCCTCATAGAATTTTTGCAAAATAGGACTATTATTTCCTTTTTATAGGATTAAAAAGGGAGGTTCTGAGAGACTAAGACATTTGCCCAAGTCACACAGCTGCTAGAAAGCTGGCCCCACTCCTCACTGATTCCAAAACTATCTTGCACATTTACACCACACTGAAACTCATGAAATAAAGTCCACAAATTCAGAGATAGAAGAGTTGCACTAAAATATTCACAAAAATCCCAAGTTTTTGAGTACTTTCTAGGTGCCAAAAAGTTTGCATAAATTATCTCATTTATTTCCCTCTTCACTATAATGAGATAGGCGTTGTCATACACATTTGGTAATGGGTACGTGGTAAAAGTACTACTAAAACAGGTAAATCTGATGCTAAGGTCATTGGTGTTTTCAACAACAAATTGGTATAACACAAAAGTGCCAAAGCTGGAAGAAGCAAAAAGTTTTCATATTTCCCAAAGCGTCTGTAATGTTTTCAATTCAAGATATAAAAATAGTATTGCAATGAACCATTAAGCTAAATTATGATCATCTTCTTCCACATAAACTGGTTAACCCACTAAATTAAGTAAAAGAACTTAAAAATATATGTTTGGTTTGGTTGGTTCTTCAAGAGACTTACATTGGGAGACAAGATGGCCAGACTCTGAAGAGGAAAAAATGATGCTCAAATATCCTGTCCTACTCTCGCTTTGAAAAAACTTTAAATAATAATTAATAACAATAATGATTTAGGTACCTATTATATTCTGACTTCAGATATAGACCTCGTCAGTACACAAAAGCTGTTCACATTTGCTTCCTGCTGGATTATGTCCTGTTCTTCGTTAAATGTCAATCAATCTCACACTTTTTATTTGACCCAGCGCCTCTTTTCCCTGCTTGCCAGGCAGTGTCAGGTTCTATGAGAGGCCTGAGCAGTAGGGGTAGGAGTGCATTTATTCAAGACCTGTGAACTTTTTGATTAAATATATGTTTCTAACTCTTCCTCCTCATCTTTCTGCAGATAGTATTATTAGTTCTGAGGCAAAACAGCAAAATACACAAGAAGCGTGGGTTTTGTATGAAATAAATTAGGCTGCAAATCCTAAGTCTGTTTACAGTGGTTCTGGGAGCTTGACAGAACTTAGTCTCTCTGGGTGTCAGTTTCCTCATCTGTAAAATGGGATAATGATGCCTCTTTCATGAGTAGTAAATGAAATAATGTGAATAAAGCATTAACACAGCCTGGCATATAGTCAACTGCTCAATATTTACTATTTAACTAACTGTATTTTAAAGCCTTAAAAAAGCACAGAATCATTATTTTTAAAGAGAAAAAATAAGCATGTTTATTTATCCTGTGACTTGGGTAACCTCCTATTTGCTGAGAATAGCCGTTCGCATTTCTGGCTGCTACTTGGGACTTCCTTGTATTAACCATGAATGAGGCATCTTAGAGTGACAGAGCAGTCAGGCGAGGAGGGAGACTGGCTGACTATTTTATAGCAAGTTGGAAGGCACTAGAACAAAGGTAATCATCACCAAAGGGCCACCCCAAGACCATCAAAGGCCTGAATGTGGGAGGATCTTATTCCTGCTAACACTACAACTGCGGAGTGTCTCCAGTATGGCTGCTTTCTTATCATGACCCTCCTTCTCTCCCTTTTCAGGCATTCAGCAAGTACTTTCATGTCCACTCTCTCCTTTGGGACCCCCACCTACCCCATGATGGAAGGGGTACTGCTCCATCATTCCCAACGCACAGAAGAGAGCATGGCATTATGACAGGCTAAGAGGTTAAATGGCAAGGACACTAGGCCGGTTACTGCAGGCTGAGGGCCCCATGCCTTCTGACTCCCAGACCAATGCTTTCCTAACCAGACCAAGCTATTTTTAGTTCTGGCAGCAGCAGATCTGGTGGTTTGGAGGCTTTATCAACAGAGGGTTCTGGAATTCTCTTCTGAGTCCCCTGCTGCAGTTATCAACAGATCAAGGCTGCCCACTCCCTTCAGCACTTGGCTGTTGGGCCTGTCCATAGTGTCCAAGGATCTGGCAAGGGTGTTGTTAATGTATCCCATGTGCCCTTCTGCAAATAGAAAGTCGCGTCAGATGCTATTTAGGATTTTTAAGTGCTAATCTTGGACATAATTAGACAGGGGATTGTTGTGGGGACTGTGTACTAGTGACAATTTTATGATGAGATTGGTCAGAGAGGCAAGACGCATTATCCCTGCCATGAGGTGTCTAACTGATAGTCAAGTGGCAGGAAAGTAAGGAGGGAGATGGGGGTCTCTTTTTCTGTTCACACTCCTCTCCTCTCTGGCCAGGAGTCTCCTCTGTGAATGACTCTGGTGGGAGTTCAGGCCACCGGAGCAACAGCGAGAATGCTGGGAGAGGATAAGTCTTCTAAAAGTTGTTCTTTTCCCATCAGTTTGTTCAGACTTTTGTTCGGGGTGTGGGTAGTATGTGCTCCCTATGCTTTGTCTCCTGACTATGACACTTGTCACAGCCTCACCCGGCTTTTAGCATGTGCCACCTGCATCCTTTCCATCCATCCATCCAGTATTTATTTAATTAATTTATTCATTAATTCACTTATTCATTTATTTAATCAGCATTTATTGCACACTTCAGTATGGCATGTGAGATGCTGAAGGTAAAATAATAAAAACATGATCCTGACTCTCAAGGAGTTGAGTCTGGTGGGACAGACCATGAGTAGACCCTGTAAGCAATGCAAAGTGATTAACATGGATTGAAAGCAGAAGAACAAGCCCTTTACTGGAGCTCGGCAAGGGAGTGTGGGAGAAGGCTCCAGAAGGGGGAAACTGTGTTGTCTTAACTGAGGGGAGGAAGGGAAGAATGGTGGTCCAGGGGGAAGAACTGTATGTGCAGAGGGACAAATGTGCCACAGCCCCGATGCCACAGGAGGGTGAGAAGGCCGTGGGATTTCCAAAGGCTCTTTGAGTCTCCCTCTTCACAGCTCATAGTCATGGCCTTCAGGGCTGTGAGACGGAGCCCGGTGAGAAGACACAGCTTCCCCGCCTCCTACTGGTCTCTCACCACCACAGAGGGATCCTCCCAGAATGTATATCTGAAGACTGGGGAGTTGTTCACAGTCCTACTCATGTCCTGATCGAAAGCCTGAGAAAACTGTTGGGAGGAAGAACAACTTTTTTAAAAATAAAAAATTTTTAAAATTTCATTGTGGTGAGAACACAACAGGAGACCTACCCTCTTAACCAGTTTTGAAGGGCACAATGTGGTATTTTATCTACAGGGAAGAACCACTTTTAAAAGCTCCGTCCTCTCCCAGCACTCTCGCTGTTGCTCCTCCTCAGGTGGCCTGAACTGCCACCAGAATCGTTCGGAGACGTGTGGCCGGAGAGGAGTGCGAGCAGAAGACCCCATCTCCCACCTTAACTTCCTGCCACTTGACGGTCAGCTGGAGACCTCATGGTAGGGGAGAGCTCATGCTTGCTTCTCTGACCAATCCCATCATAAAACTGTGATGGTTTTTTTTGTTTGTTTGTTTTGTTTTGTTTTTTGTGGTATGCGGGCCTCTCACTGTCGTGGCCTCTCCCGTTGCAGAGCACAGGCTCCGGACACACAGGCCCAGCGGCCATGGCTCACAGGCCCAGCCGCTCCGTGGCATGTGGGATCTTCCTGGACCGGGGCACGAACCCGTGTCGCCTGCATCGGCAGGCGGACTCTCAACCACTGCGCCACCAGGGAAGCCCGTGATCGTTTTTTTTTAAGTGAAAAAATTTAAGCCCAAGAATGACATGCTCATATTTTCATTTAAAGAGTTTAAAAAGTACCAAATATAATAATTACAGTAAAATAGGAAATTACAGCTATCACACAAGAAGGAAGTGAGGGGCACCAGGAATCATACCACTCTGGGGCAATGACTGACAACACTGAGAATGTTTGGGTGTAAATGTAACCTTCAGGCTTTTGTTACATCTATGTTGATGGATTCCATCTGTTTTTATATTTTATGTATTCCGTTATATATACATAGATTTTTGTGCATGTAAAATATATTTTAATATATATCCATTTTACAGATTCCATCTCCTTTTTTCTTGCAGAAATGAATCAAACTGTATATAATATTTTAAACTTTTTCTCCATGTCACTGTAACTCCAGTGTTACTGTGAGTAGCTCACAGTGTTCGGATTGGCATTTTGGGAGGATTGGCTAGTGTGGATAAGGGCAGTGCTGAGGGACCAGTAGGAGGTTGGGAAGCCCTTTCTTCTTACACTGGCTCTGTCAGCTCCAAGGGCAGGGACTGTACCGGTGAAGAGGGGGCTCAGAGAGCATTTAGGAATGATAACAGAAATGAGGATGTTCTTATGCAAGTCGTTCATCCTGATGGAGAAAGGGTGAAACCAACAGGTAAGAGAGAATGGTCCTAATAAGGATTATCAACTGCCTCAGCTGTGACCTTCCTTTAGGTCTGCTGGAATAATTACTTCATCAGGCTAAAGGGAAGTGATGGATGCTCTGTGGTAATGTAATCAACCGAGTACAGAGGCATCAGCATCCGTTAACTCAGTGATGAGATCAGTAGAAAATAGGAGCACCTGGGACTTGATAATGAAATTAAGGAGAATTGGGCAACATTCAAAAGAGGAGGCCTGAAAAATGGGCTTTTTGTGTCCTTGCACACACCCCACCCCCAGCACCACAAAAGGAGGAGAAGATTCTTTAAGATAAGTCTTGCTGTCACCATGGTGGGCATATAAGCAGGGAGGAGGGCTAAAATATGTCCTAACTTGCTTTGTGTGAGCAGCTGCAGACCAGCTAACTCAAAAGTTCCACAGTCTAGCTCTGCATCCCGTGCATTATCCTCTAGAAAACGCATACTGGACATGCTCACCTTGGGAAATCAACTGACTTTGGAAAAAATATTTCAGAATAGGGAGCACATAACCATAACAATGCCTTATATTTGCACGGTGCCTTATAGTTTGGAGTTGAAGTACAGTTACTGTTCCTCTAACAAGTGAGAAACTGATCCGATTCTAAAAGTTCAGTTGTACGGATTCTGACCTTTAGAAGAAAGATTCTCAAGTCACTGTCCAGCACATCCCTTAGGTGGTCTACAGCCCCTGAATATTTAACACTCTAAATAAGATTTATTCATCACCCATTCATTCAACAAATATTTTCTGAGTGTCTACTTTGCCATTGGCACTTTTATAGGCTCTGGGAAAGAGCAAAGGAGAAATCAGATAAAAATTTCTACCTTCATGAAGTTTACATTCTAACTGAGGCACAGGTAGGAGAAAGAATAAACAAGCAAGAGAAATATGTATGCATGGAATACATTCTGTCAAATGGTAAGTGCTATGGAGAAAAATGAAGTTGCTGTGGGATAGAGAGTGAAGGCTGCAGAGGGGGAAGGTGCTGGCCTTGTTGAGGAAGAGGCTAGAATGAAGTGATGGAGGTAAAGAGTAGTTGGAGACAGTGTCAGAAAGGCAGGGGGCCACTGAGGTAGGTTATGTAGGACCTTTGAGATCATTGTGACAACTCTGGCTTCTGTCCTGAGTGAGATGGGAAGTATTTGGATGTTCTTTGCACACAAGTGATATGATTTGACTTATTTTGTCTGCCATGTGGGAAATAGACTTTAGGGAAAGAGATGAGGGAGGAAGTAGGGGGACTATGCAGAGGCTCTTGCAATAATACAGGTGAGAGATGATGGTGGCTTGGTCCACAATGTTAGCAATAGATGTGAGAAGCCTTCAAATTCTGGATTTATTTTGAATGTAGAACCAATGACATTTGCTGGATATGAAGAATGAGAGTGAGAAAGGACTCAAGGCTGAAGTCCATGTTGTTTGGCCTGAACAGACTTAAATGATTGATTTGCCATTACTAACATGGGAAGGAAAATTGGAGGTGCAAGTTGGCAATGGAGATGATGAAGAGTTTAGTTTTGGACAAGTTTTTTTTGAGATGCTTCTTAGATTGGATTCTTACACTGTATTCCTTCCTTTTTTTAAATACTTGTTTTTAAAACATTATAAATTCATAATACATAATGCATCAGGCACAAACTGTCTTTTTACTTGGGATCTACAAGGCACTGTGGGTAATACTGTAGATAATACTATGGGATGACCTTACAGTCTAGTAAGGGAGGTTTGTAGCACGTGGGTAACATCAGGTGGTCAAGATGGGCGTAAATCCATTGCTTTAAGCAGAAAGGGACCCCTTTGAGCTCAATAAGAAGAGAAGGTATTATAGATTTGAGCTGGATCTCCACACAGGTATAGGAATTAGATATGGAAAGACTGGTGGGGGAAGGGCATGGAGAAGGGAATGTTACGCAAATGGAACAGCATAGACACAGGAATAGGAGAGTGAAAATACATGCACATTCAGGCAAGGGCAGACTGGGTGAGTCATTGGGTGAAGTTTTTTTGGGTGAATAATTGGAGATAATATGATATGGATAGGTATGGAGCTGATTACTAGTTTACTACTAGAAGAGAGTGAGAGGCTCACAGAGGGGTTAATCAAATAACCATGGGGAGAGAGCACTGAAGTGGAGAGACTGGAGCCTGGGGGACCAGTTGGGAGACTGTTGCAATAACAGTCTAGGCCTCAGCTGACAAATAGAATAATGTTTATGAACTGTCACTGTGTCCCCCAAACACAACTCCCCATCCTTGGACCAATCCAGTTGCATCACAGACATCTCAATTTGTAAAACCAATATTTCCTTGAAACTGAGGTGAGTTTTAGCTTGAATAGAGTCAGCCCCCTGCCCCTGCCCCCCACCGCCTAGCCTTGGAAGGAACGGATAGGCCGGAAAGAAAGCAATGTTTGAAACTTGTGTTTCCCAGCCAGCACACACCATCATGAGTTTGCCAAGCCAGTGGAAGGTGTTGCTTGACAGTAATTCCTTGAGATAGCTTCTATCCATCATATGCATCATCCTTAAGTAAAGTTGATTAATTACTGGCCCTGGGTTTACTTTGACTATTTTGACTACTTCCAAATGGCCACTAATGGTTTTCTCCCTTCCTCTCTCTTTTGTTCTTGCTTTCTTTTCTTCTTCTCCTTTTTTAGTCCCCATTTGCTTTCTCAAAAGTCCCACACTGTCTTAAATTATATTTATCTCAAGCTAAGTACATATTTCCTTTACTTAATAAAAAGATAATCTTTCCTATTAAATCAGCTCCCAAAACCTCTTTTCTTTTTAATAATTAAAGAAGAATATGTAAAAACAAACAATTCTGATATTTGGGATTGTAGTTCATGTAGTTTCTTACTAATAAAGTGACCCATCAACATAGGTTCTCACCTTTAAGTACAGCCACATTTCTTTATTGGGATTTCATTTTATTTATTTATTTATTTATTTATTTATTTATTTATGGCTACATTTGGTCTTAGTTGCAGCATGCGGGATCTTCAGTGAGGCATGTGGGATCTTTCGTTGCAGCACGAGGGCTTCTCTCTAGTTGTGGCATGCAGGTTTTCTCTTCTCTGGTTGTGGCACGCAGGCTCCAGGGCACCTGGGCTCTGTAGTTGTGACGCATGGGTTCCAGAGCCCGTGGGCTCTGTAGTTTGTGGCATGCAGGCTCTCTAGTTGAGGCACATGAGCTCATTAGTTGTGGCACGCAGGCTTAGTTGCCTGGTGGCATGTGGGATCTTAGTTCCCTGGCCAGGGATCAAACTGGCGTCCCCTGCATTGGAAGGCAGATTCTTTACCACTGGACCACCAAGGAAGTCCCTCTATTGGGATTTCTAAACTAGTTTTCACCCTAATATTGCTGGGACCCTAGAGATACTGACGAGAACTCTAGGAGAAATTAAGAGAGCTCTTGGTAACTACTCTTATTTTACTCCCCAGCCCAGTACCTATGCTAGTGTCTCATTGCTCTAGAGGTGGGGTACTTGGTTCAGATCTAAATGATTCAGTGGAATCCCATTCCATCCTGGAGCATAATTATAGGGTCAGAGATAGTTATGTGATTGACACAGGCTAATCGTGTGGAAGGAGAGGTGTGCTAGGGTCTTCTGGAAAGAGGCTTTCTCTTTTGTTTGGAGAGAGCCTCTAGAGGTGGGCAGCTCTTATATCTTGCATATGGAAGAGGGACGTTTTTGCCTTTGCAGTCATTAGCAGTCCCAAGGGAAGCCACCTTTAGGAGAAACTGACCCCATGGAAGATAGTGTGAGGAGAGGAAGAAAATGGGTCTTGGAAGAAGTTGTTCAGCTGTGAAATCAAACTGAACTCTAAACTTTCCAGTTTCATGGGCCAGGGAATACCTTTTATTGTCAATTTGAGTTAGATTTTCTGTTACTGAAAACCAAAAGGATTCTGATACAAGAACAGTAGGAATTTAAGAAATGTGATTTTGAAAAGGACTGTGATGAGTGTATCAGTGAGAAATAGGAGGTGGCTGGCAGAGCCACTAACAGGGATGTTAGTCTTCTGGAAGGAGTCAACAGAAAAGCAAAACCTGTATATGCAATATATTGATTTTCTATAAGTTTGTCAGTTTGGAGACATTTATTAAAAGATAATTTAGATGTAGTTGTTAAAAACCCAGCCTACAGATTCAGATTGTCTGTTTTCCTCAATTTTCCTACTTGCCAGCTGTGTGATCTCGGGATGTTATTTCATTCTCAAAGCCTCAGCTGCCACGTCTGTAAAATGGGGAGTGTACCGACCTCATAGAGTTTTTGTGAGGGTAAAATAAGATAATGCATATAAATTGCCCAGAACGATGCCTGGCACATAGTGAGCACTCAATAAACTTTAGCCACTATTATCATTACTACTAATACTAGTATTATTCCAGTTGTTATATGAATAATGTGTTCTGGAGTAAACTAGAAGATAGAGAGAGAGATTGATGATAAAGTTAATAAAATTCTCTGTTGCCTATAGCAATTCAGTAAGTACTCACTTTTCTTTTAGTCATTTTAATATTCAGAAGCTATAGCTGAATATAGATGCTTTATTATCAACATGGTATCTAATATTTGTTAACATTTTTCATGGAGGCTGCTACTCAGTCTATCACATGGCTGTGGTCTCATTATCAACCTGAGATAACATCGAGCCCTTCATTATAGGTCCCATCTTACTCCTTAGCACCATCCAGATAATTCATGGCTCCAACTACTCCGTCCTTAATTACTTGGCTCTTTCAGTCCAAAGTGATTTTAGTATGAATCATGTCCTTACCTGACTCAGTTCTCTATTTGAATTTTCATTTGTAGACTCAGATATAGTAAAATTCCATAGGAATAAGTTCCTAGAAGTGAACAGGATTTTCTAGGGGACTAGACCATAATTTAGGGGACAGTTTCCTGTCTGGTATTCTCAGGCAGTCAAATTCAGAATCTATAATTACTAAAACATTTTAGAATTGTGGCATTTTACATAGGTCTTCATTTCTCTTCATTTTGAGTATGCGGAATGCTGACACCTACAATGTCCCAAATAACTCTCCTGACAACTCTGTGGGGTAAGCATCATCATCCAACTTGAAACCGAGGGAAGTGAAAACATCAGGGGGTAGCAGACCAAGCCCCGAAGGCTGATTTTCAAGTTCTCAGCCTGGAGTGATCTCTTCCCATTCCACCGGGCTCCTGACGTCATCAGTCTTTGACATTTTTAACCTGTACAACCCCAATTAAGTCATAGCTGAGCAGCAAGGACACAAAAATAGCAGCGTTCAAGATTGATGTCCATCAGATTTTTAGAGACAGTTCACTTATTATTACTTTTAAATTAACATTTATTAGAAAACAAAAATACCAATGAGAAAAAATTGATTTTGGGATCAGCGAGAAGGAATATATGTTTGGAAGGAGACACATTTCATCATTAAACAGCTGAATAAAAATGAAGGCTTATTCTCTTTCTTTGTGAACTGGGATATCTGAGCACAGACAATTTAAGGACTGGGCGTATCACGGCTCTGGCTTGTATTCTAAGGGAAGAGATCTTCTGGGTGAAAATGATAATGTACTAAAGACCTTAAAATAAGCATTTCTTCCAGCTAGCTACTGAAGATGAGCCCGTGACATTTCTGTGCTTAATTCAGCGGGATCGCCTTTGGGAAAGGTTTAGTGTGATTTTTAACCTGGTGTTATGATGAGTGCCGAAAAGCAGATCCGTAGAGGGCCTATGGAAGAGCACAGGGGGGAGAAGAGGCCCTGGCCTGGGGGCTGGAGACCTTGTGTTTCCATCCCAGGGCTGCCTCTCACTAGTCACAGTCTTGAGCTAGTCTCTTAAGCTCCCTGGCCTTCACTTCTTCCCTCTATAAAATAAAAAGTGAGACAGCATGAGCCTGGGGCCCCACCCAGCTTCAGGGCTCCCATGTTCTAGAAAAGGACCTATCCCCAGATGCTGTGACGATTCTGGCCACGGCCGGGAGCAGATGGATGGTTTAGAAAGCAAGGTTGAGAGCACTGTTCCGTGGCCATTCCTGATGGAATAATAAAACCCAGGGTCTAGTAATTTGTGCCTGAAGCTATATTTTAGGTACCTCAGGAAAGCCTGTAGACAGTTCATGTAATAAATCAAATGCAACAAAGGGGAGAGAAAGATGAGTTATTATTTTAAACTCTGCCAGATTCAGACCTGTAGACCAGAAAAGAAATAAGGCCACTGGAGACCACAAAAGGAAAAGAATTTAAAAATGTCTCCTGTCCTTAATTCACCCCTCTATTATACAGCCAGATACAGCTGCCGGGACGTTTAGCCTTAATCAGCCACTGCCTTCATGAAGGGCTGAACTGCCCTAAACCTGTTCAAAGTGGTAGGTCAGGATCCACCTTGAGGATTCTGGGAACCAGCAGACATTTTGATTCACTGGCGTGCTTTTATGTTTTATTAAGCAGGTGGGTATTGCCTTTACAATTGAAGCAACAGCTCCGTCCACTTATCTACTCACATGACACTAGCATAGATATGATTCTTTGGATGAAAGTGGAACAATCCAGTGGCCTATCGCTCATTTGAGTCAGTCAATCTAAACTCCAATCTGTCAGTCATCAATGCTGCTGTCTCCCATTTTGACACCGTTTTCCTAAGCTCAGAAAGAATTTTTCTCATTAGCTTACAAGTTCCAGCTCCTCATTCTGCTTCTTTATGTATTTATTGTTTGAAACATTTTTTATCTGCCAGGACTCATCACCATCTTGCCCATTCTCCACTCACTGCCTCCCTCTGCTCCAACTTACAGACTGCCTGGCCTTGATGCAGAATGCCATAGTATAGCATAGACTCTACACATTTCCTCCCTCTTAACTTTATCAGACCCCTCACAAATGCCTGGCAATCCATTTATTCATCTGTTTCGAGTTATTTTTGCATATTTTTAGAGGCTGTTGTACTGGACTGGCATCGTCGCTCACAAAAATGTGTGTTTTTTGGCAAATCCTTGTGTAAAATGGGTGGTTAGATTGAATCGTCTCCAAGGCCTCCCCAGCTCTAGAACCGAGTCCATGTTCTGAACCTTCTCAACCTTTTGCAGATGCCAGTCACCACTGCCCTCACTCTTAGGGATGACACTGGCTCCTACTTTATTGAGCAACATGATTGGGTTCCCTATTTTTTCCTCCTTTCTGTAATGTTGCCATGGTTCACTCCCTTCTTTCAGGAAGAGGGGGTTTTGACCCTGTTCAAGGCTAACCCATTCTATTGCACTTGTCTTCCCTTTTCTCCAGTGATTTTATATCTTTTATTGACATATTGAAATTATGAAAGAAATCTATGTTTGAACTTAAGAATTTAAGAATACAGAAGTAATTAAAAGTATATGTACTTACTTCTCTTGCTCCACTTCTCATCCAATCCTACTCTCCAAAGGTAACTAATTTCCTGAGTAGTCTTCCAGAATTTCTTTCTATGCACATGCAAACCTATACATACATATTTTAAGCATATATATGTATATATAAAACAAATGTGAATCTTTTCACATTTTACTTGTTATTCTGCAACATGTTTTTAAAACTCAACATTCCATTTATCAAGTATTTATTGAGCACCTACTCTGGGTCAAGCTCTATGCTAGGGCATGGATATACAAGCTGAGAAAACAGACATAGTTCTTGCTCCAGTAGAGCTTACAGTGCTGTGGAAAGATACTGAGCTTCTTTCCATTTCAGTATATATATATTTTGTTCATTTTTTCTAATGGCTGTGTGGTATCCTATACAAGAGGTCTACCATGATTTATTTAAATGTTTCTTTGTTGAAGGGTATTCAGGTTCTCCATTTCTTGCTATTACAATTAGTATTATAATGAATATCCTTGCATACCTGCTTTAGTTTTTCTGTGGGTCAGAATCATATTAGTGAAATTGCTGGGTTGAAGGGTACGCACACATATAATTTTGACAGATATTGTCACATTGCTCTCTAAAAAGACTTTATCAATTTATCTTCTATCAACAGCAATCAGACTTCTGACCTCAGTCCTCCAGCTTCTTTGAAATGTTACTTTATCAACTATCTCCCTTTTAACTTACATCTGGAGTCACTTCCTTTGCCTACAAAAAAGCTTAGGCCATCCTACATCTTAAAAATGTGAATACTCCCTGTATTCTCTTTCTTAAGTTACCAACCTATCTTTCTCATTCCTTTCATCACTGACATACTAAGTCAGTGCTCCTTGGCCATACGTTCCTCGGTACCCCTTCAATTCTTAGCCTTTTTTATAAGGCTTAGGTTCTCACCATAACACCATCCCTGTTCTCTAGAAGGTCCTCAGTCACCTCAGATCACATCATTCAATGACCTTATTATCTCTGGTCTTCATCTTTTCAATCTCTGCGTGGCATTTCTTCCTTGTTAAGACTGTCTCCTCTTCTTGCTTCTAAAGGAACATACATCTCTTGTTCTCTTCTAAACTCTCTGATTAGACTCCCTAAATACAGTGAGACGTTCTGCCTTTGGCACTCTTTCCTCTCTTTTATCAGTTCCTTCCCAATTTAATCTATTGCCCTGGCTTTAATTGTTGCTTCTGTATATGACTATGAAATCTTCATCTCTGGTCAGGACCATTCTAGTAAGCTGTAGTCCTGAATTTCCCACTGGTGGACAGTTATACCCCAAAAAGGATCTTCACATCAAACTTAGTATGCTCAGAATGGGACTCCTCATTCTGCCACACCTGAAAACTTCTTCATGCTTCCTTTCTTATTAAAAGAACCATCGTTTTTCCAATCAGCCAGCCTCAACATGTAAACACAATTTTTACTACTTTCTCCTTTTGAACCTCATTTCCTATCTATTGCCAAGTCAATAGATTATACTAAAGCAGCATTTCACAAAGCAGCATCTTACAGATAATGGGATAAACAAGAGCTAAAAAAAAAAAAAACAAACAGCAATACTTCTCAGAGCCTTGTATTGTGAGTCACTGGTCCTATGCATTTCTCCACTTATTAGACCAAGGAACACTTCTTTTTTTTGTGTGTGTTATAAGTACATTTCTTTTCTTTCTTTTAAATTTATTTATTTTTGGCTGTGTTGAGTCTTCATTGCTGGGTGCGGGCTTTCTCTAGTTGCGGTGAGTGGGGGCTACTCTTCATTGCGGTGTGCAGGCTTCTCATTGCTGTGGCTTCTCTTGTTGCAGAGCATGGGCTCTAGGCACGTGGGCTTCAGTAGCTGTGGCATGCGGGCCCAGTAGTTGTGTCTCACGGCCTCTAGAGTGCAGGCTCAGTAGTTGTGGCTCACAGGCTTAGTTGCTCCACAGCATGTGGGATCTTCCCAGACCAGGGCTTAAACCTGCATCCCCTGTATTGGCAGATGGATTCTTAACTACTGCGCCACCAGGGAAGCCCCAAGGAACACTTCTTTTCAAAAGAAACCTATTGAGGAATCTTTGGAAATAAAGGAATGCATTTTGGCAAATTTACACGTAGAAAAAAGAAATCATTCTCTAAAAGAAGCATTTTGATGTGTCATTTCACTGAATTCATTCAGGAGTAAGCTATATGTAAGGGCCAAGTTTGGTAAGAGCCATGCAGAACGGATGGTGAGCTTTTTGCCTGACATTGTTTCTGATTCCAGAAAGTAAACATTTGGCAGTTCATTGCAGGCAAGTTCCATATCAGTGTGAAAGTAATCAGAGATGCACACGTTTTTTAAGATGGATAAAACAATTTCATACTTACTCAATATTACTCCGGCTCAAAAGTCTTTTAAGTGGTCAGTAGACATCTCACTTTGTCTCTCATTTGGTCTTGCTTGGGTTTACAAAGAGTTGTCTTTTAAGTGGTATCTACTAATTTCCGTTGAAAATTACTATTTCCATGTATCTCCAAGTGGAAAAACTGTGCTAACTATTATACTTAGCATTTTATAGAGGCCAAGTTTATCAGTTTATTTGACAACAGATAAACAAATACATTACATTTTTCTTTAGGTCTTAGAACTGACTTTGGTTATAACTGCCCAAGCCTGTATGTAGCTCTGAAATTATGTTCCCATAACTATATTCACTGCTTTGCTAGCATAATTTTGTTTCTTTGCACATCAAAGAATATTTCCAGAATGTAATAAGATCAAAGTTTATGGAAACATGGAAAGTAAATATTTTATTTATGTGTTTCTATTTTTAAAAGATGAACAGTTTTATGCAATAGCTGTAAAATGTTTATTGCAAGTGACACATTTCTAGCTGTCAGTTTAGCTGCTGTACAGGGAATGAGTATTCAAGGAAGGCAAGAAACTGAAAACTCCTACTCCAACTGGCACAGACGATGGAGAAATTCAGGTTCTCCCATCACAAGAGGTCCAGAAGCAGGGGCTATAGCCACAGGCACAGGGTGTGAGGGCTCCAGCTCCGCTTTTCTGCGAATCTGTTGGTTCTTCTTTCCTCTATATGTTGGTTATCCTTGGGCTGGTAGCAATTCCAGGTCTCATAGCCATACTAGATATTATCTTAGAAGCAGAGAAGTATCCAGCCCCCCAACAATCGCCCCCTCAGATTTCATTACTCACCAGTCAATGGCAATTGATCATTTACAACTTGTAGATATTAATGGCATAGACAATAAACCATAAATGGCAAGATAGTAGTAGATCAATGGCCTAGATCAATCAAGACTCATTCTTAGAGGAGGGGATTAGGTCACCATCTTCTAAATCACTTGACTAGTTTGAAGTCTGACAGCAAGAAGGGAGGAATAGATGTTCAGTGTACCAACTGTTTATTATGGAGTAACAAACCTCCTCAAAACTTAGTGCTTAAAATAATCACCATTTATTCAGTGTATGATTTGGGGGTTAGCAATTTAGGCTGGGCTCATCTGGATGGTTCTTTCATTTGTTTTTGAATTTCAGACCCATATGTGTCTGAAGTCAGGTATGGGTGGACTCGTGGCTTTACTTTGGAGGGTCGGCTGGCTGAGGGCACATGCTTCTGCAGAAATTCTCTCATTCTCCGGCAGGCTAGTCTAGGCTTCTTTACATGGTGGAGGCAGGTTCTAAGAACAATAAAAAGACATGTTCCAGTGTGCAAGGGTAAGTTCAGCTTCTGCATGTGTCCAGTTTGCTAATGTCCTACTGGGCAAAAGTGATGAGTTTGTGATCATATTTGCAATATACCACACTGAGCTTGCTGTCATCTGCTTTGGCAAATTTTAGTCGAAAATAATTAGAAGAATAAATGTACCATTCTCCTTGCCTTTTTCTTTCACTTGATCCACTTCGGTACAACACTACTTTATATAATGGTTTAAGAAAAACTTAGATTTCTAGATATCCAATATTTTGGATTTTTTCTCCTCAACTATATAAAATGTCTTCCTTCAGGCCTGGTATGATGTTTTTGCACCAGCTAGAATATCTGTTAGGAAAGTTCAGCTAGTTGGCTCTTTGCCTGATGAAAGGCTTAGAAACTTGAGACTCTTTCCTTGAGATTTCTAAACAGGGGTCAACATGTGCTAAGGAAATCTTAATTCATTAGGATAATGCCTATGCTGTGGCAATGCCATCCAGTTGAAGATTCAGGTACATGGTGACAATTAAGCCTTTCTATACCTGAAGAGAGGTGGCCATTTCCATTTTCTAGTTTCATAAACTGAGAGAGCTAAAGGATGATTAAGGCTGTGCTTAATCACATAGAAATCAAATATCAGAATTGAAATAGAACCTGAATTGTGGTCTGAATCCTTTGCTCAGTTATCTTAAATAGTTGGAATTTGGCCATTTAGTTACCTCTCCCACTCAAAACACAACTGACAAGAAAGTGAGCAAAAGAGGTCTTTAGCCCTTAAAAGTTAAGCCCATGAAATTCACTTTACTTGGAAGAGAGCCTCTTCAGACTCTTTCTTGGACCCCGTTTACTCTTATGTTACCCACAATGATAACAAGTTTGGCTAGTGGTTTCTAAGCCCACAGTGGATTATAAGACTATTTCATAAGGGGGAAAACAGGCACAATTATAAGAGAAAGTGAAATGATGTCTAGTAATTTGGCAGGAGGGAGAAGGGAGAAAACAAAAAAATTAAAATCAGAGAAAAAAATACAGAATTTGGATTCTTTCTTGAAAATGAAAACAGTTCCATTTAAATGGCATGGAGAAGCATCTCTACAATGGTGGTTTTATGTAGCATACTCACATAAGCCAGTAAGGCAGTATCTAAAAACAGTATCTGATTTATCTGATTACTCCCTTCAGATACCAGAATCTTGCTATATTTGTTAGTGCTCTCACATCACTCCCCCAGTTCAGGGAGTAGCCTGTTATACTTGGAGAAGCTCCTTAATTGAATATTTACAAACCAATAAATGAATTTATTGAGAATGACTGAGCCCACACACTATGGAAATAATTACGCATAGTTTACTAAACAGCTAACTGGATCGTAAAAATACATCACAAAACACAGATTTTCCCAGCATGGGTCTAATGTTAACTCAGAGCACGTCTACATCAGAATTAGTAAAGCCCTTAGCTATCTGTGGCCTAGGGCTTGTCACTATGCTTTCTCCACAATCTAGAGTCTACAGGCTTCCTGATTCACATCTCTGGAGGAGCTACTTTCTTGTGGAATGAGGTCCCCGTTTGAATCTAAACTAGGAGTCACACTTCCCAGGGAATGTTTGACACTGGACTGTAAAGTCGAACATCCTCATACCTGTGACCCAGCTATTCTGCATATCCCTGAATTCCCAGAAGAAACTCACACGCACGTGCAACAGGACATGAGCTCGAAAACGTTCACAGCAGGGCTGATCACAACAAGGAAAACATAAAAACAGTCCAAATGCCTGCTGATGGGAGACTGGGGGATAAAATTGTGGTCTACAGATATGTGCCTTGCCCTTAGAAAGAATGGTTATGGCAGAACTGAAGGATGGTTTTCATGAAGAAGTTTAAAAAACAAGGATCCAAGCGTGGCTGCTTTGGCATGCACATGACTGAGTGTTGAACTGAGTGATGATCGTGGCTTTCTTCCTGCCTCCACTTAGAATACAGCTGTGCATGACCTGTAGAAGGACCCCGCCCCCCCGCCTGCACCACTTCCCACTTTGGGAGCACTGGGCATGAGCAACCTTGGCAGGATATCAGGGCTCATGTGGCAGGTCCAGCAGTCAGGGCTGAGATGAAATGCTGCATAGTTCAGAGGTCAAGAGCAAGGGCTGAAGACAGACTGCCTTCTTTTAGATGCTGTCTCTCTAGTTATCTTGTTCATGTTACTGACATTCTTTGAGACTCATTCTTCCCATCTGTAAAATGGAAATAATATTAGTACATACCTCATGGGTTACCATGAAGGTTTAGTGATAAAATCTAATAGGGTAGTATTTGTAGTGCCCAGCCAGTAGATTTTAAGGCACCCTCTTAATAGGTGCATGGACAAAGGATGTTAAAAAGAACAAATACATCTGGGCAGGTCCCTAGAAGGACCATAAGAAGTGCAAGTGAGCTGGAACCTGTCGACGAACATTGACCCTACTTCCTAGTGAATTGTTGCCCAGTCAATGTCTTACAATTTGCTGGATCACTTTAAGGCCTTCCCCTTGTGAAAGAGTTAGAAAGGAAATGAGCTGACAAAGGGAAAGAGGTGGGTCAGATGGTGGACTTTAATAAAAAAGACCCTGGTCACCAAACAATTAAAATAATTTAAATATCCTCTCTTTATGAGGACAGATAAATGCGAATGTTCAAAGATTTCCATCCAAGAAGGATTAATAGACACACAAATAAAATTGATATTTAAAGGAGTAAGTTCACAGCCATTCCCAAATCTGAGCCCCCCAGAGGCTGGATTGATGAGCCAATTTCCTCTACTGCATGTAGGAAGCCCACCAACATCCATTCTGGGTGTGATTGTCACCCAAAAACCCAGGCCATTTTAATGAATTCTGCATCCCCTCCTTGCTGAAGCACACTGGAGGTACAGCATGACAGGATGAGCGAGAGTAAGTGTAATTAGCACATGCCTTGCAATATTTTTCCCCCTGAGGATTAACTGTGCTTTTCTGGTTTGGGATAGAATCTTAAATCCAGGTTTTTAATAGCATCTTACTTTCTGAATCTATTTCTAGATTAGTTTTCAGCGTATGCACATTATGCAATGATCTAAGAAATAGACATTTTGCACAATCCAGGGTAGAGAAGATTAGTTGTCCTTTCACCTTTCCCCGCAGTGTGTGAGAGAGAAGTTATGGCCGCCAGCATAGCACTCTAGATCTCTGGAGAGGACTGTTCCTACTAAAATAAAGAGGGAAAGGACGACAGGATAGAGAGAATTATGAACATGGAACCAAGATTTAAGTCCTGGTTCTGTCTCTTCCCTGTCTCCACCTGCGCTGCTTCTGTCCTTGGGGACTCTGCTACAGCCAGGCCCTGCCACTTAAGGAGACTCAGCTGGTGGATCGGCAGCTGTTTTTCTTGCACAGCACATTTAACTTACAAGATTTGGACGACTAACTCTGTATCTTTTCCTTTCTCCACCCAAATGAAATCATTTCCTTTTACCATCCTGCAACTAGTTCTTACGGAAGAGAAGAGTTAGGGTTATAAAAGAGACAGAGAGGGAAGGGCAAGGAAGGAACAGCCCCCTTATAAGCATGCGAGGGTTTCATATGTGAGCTTGAAAGAAAGCTCACACTTGCAGAAGGACAATGGTGCCTAAAGGCCTGAACTTGCCATGTTTGTGAGGATCACCGTTCCCATCTTTGCTGGGCCAGACCCTGGAAATGTACCATGTCATTCCTTGAAAGGAATCTTTGTTTCCTTGTTAATTAGCTATATTTTGCTTTTGCTTTTTAAAGATTGTTCAGGCTTTACAATATCAAAATCTTGTTGGGAGTTAATGTGCAATTTTCAAAGTCATGTTAAATCATGCAATGAAAAAAGAAAATACTCCCTAATCCTCATAACCTTGCAAAATGAAAAATGGCAAGGTTTGCCTTTTTTCCACAGCACATGAAGTTTGAAAAATAGCGTGAAGACTGCATCTAAACCCTCTCTCTGCCCTAAAATGGCATAGCAATCTAAAGAATGAGTACATGCACTAACATATGTTGTCAGCTGTCTTAATAAGAGGGTGTTTCTATAATATGATGTTATTTCTTCAAGCTGCGTTCAATATTCTTGGCTGCCAGATGACAAGAGGGGAAAAAATAAGACACTTTTAGGGCAGAGGACAAAGACTCAAGGACTGGAGTGGGGGGAGGAGAGGAAGGGAGGAAAAAGTCTGAAATTTGCTGCTCCTCTGCCTGTCCTATTTAATTGTTGAGATGGGTGGGAAAGAAGCACATAATGTAGGAGTTTGGGGAAGACCAGTTGCCTCAATGTTGGCAGTGACTTGGAGGACATTTTTATTTATTTTCATATTGAATGCTCCTTTAACCAAAGAGGCAAAGTTGGGTAAACATGTACTCAAGGCAGAAGAGAAAGACCCTTCTACTCTCGGGCTGTCCTCAGGGAAGTACCAGGCCTGCTGACATTCTAAGGGCTGGCCTCTTTCAGAGTTACTTTCTGAAGAGAGCAGTCACAAATGGAAGGACATCGTAAGCCTCTTTAGTGTTGTATTCAAGCTCTGGCCTCTCCCAGCACACACACACCCACACACACACCCCTCCCTGGCCTCAATTCTGGTTAAGGGAGAGTTGTTTTTAGTTTTGTTACATAAAGTGGCAAAGCTGAGTAGCTTGAGAAGCTGGCCAGTGGGGCCTTTATGATGTCCCCTTCCATTACAGAGTTTTGAGCCTTCAGAGGATTTGCAGACTGCTGACAATGAAAGAAGATAATTGGTTGAGAGTATAAATTCTTAACCATGCTTACTACATGTTTTTATTTCTTTGGTTTGGTCTTCATCCATGTCAACAGGGTTTATATGGTAAGTCAATTGAGGGTAGGCACAGTGCTGACATGCCCTAGATTTTCTAAGATAGCCCTGATTTCAGATGTTCCACTCTGTGGGCTCTTGAAATACCCTCAAATTTATCAGAAGATCTGCCCCATAGCTAGTCTGTCTATGTGGCAGACTAGGTTCTTAATTAAAAGTTTGTTGTGATGGCAGTGGCTAGTCCTGATTCATAGCTGGTCAGTGGTGACAGCCAGGCCAGAGTCTTCTGATGCAGAATTGCTCCCGCGAGTTGACACTGTGGTTTTATTGTTCTCAGAGGTCCAGAGGAAGGAGAACACTCCCTCCATAGCATCCGGGATAAAGTTTTTTAAAAATTGTGAGAGTGAACAATTTTGCTTGATAAAGTGAAATTTACTCCAGTGTTGGCAGTGACAGTATGAATGTCTTTTTTAAGGAAATGATCTGCAGCTCATAAATTTTGCCAAAACATGAATAAAACTAAAATATCCCTAAGTGAACTTAAAATCATTCTGGAACAGCAAAGCTCCCCAGTGAGATGAAACTTGCTTTTTTTTTTTAAGCTAATCTTTGAAATGAAATTTTACTTTTCCTTTTCAGTTTCCTTGATAACTTTTTCAACAGTTCAGTTGAAGAATTCATCACCTTTTGGTTCCAATGGACTACTGTAGCAATTTTAGCAATTTAAAGTGCTTCAGTTGGGATCTTATATTTTAATCCCCACCACTCTCTCCAAACACATACACTGCTGGGAGGGCAGCTTCTCTGAGTCACTGACTCAGGCAGCAGAATGACAACTGCTGTAGACGCTCAGCAACACAGCTGACATGTATTTGAAAAGTGAAGTGTTAGTGTCATTTAGAGAGCAGAGCAATATCCTCTATCAGAGATGAACACTTGGATTAAGAGAGAGTACTTAGTTCCCATAACATTTAGGGTCTGAAATAAGTGCTCGAAGCAAATCTCTTGACCCTGAAGTTGAGGTCAGCTACTCTTGGGCAGGGTCATAAACTTAAAAAAATGCTGTTAATAGAGTTTAATGAGGTGAAGGCTATTTCCAATTGAATCTTCAAAAGCCCTTCAAGCTGCAATTGCCAATTACTCTTTGCTTAAGAAAAATGACTTCACCCATTCATAGCCACTGATTCTTATTTATTGATATTACTTTATTAGAGACATTAAAGTAACATGAGTAAAACATTTGAATATTAGACGTCTATGTTTATTCCTTTTCCTTCCTGCTCTAGCCATACCAAAGATCTTAAAATTGTCTGAACAAGCCATGTTATTCTATTGTTAGCCTTTAAACATGTTTTCTCTTTCAGAAAAACTGTATCCTCTCCTTTGCCTCTCTTTGCCTGGCTAATTCCTACTCATCCTTCAAGTTTCAAGCTACATCTACTATAACTGGTTGGGGTGCCACTCCTGTGAGCTCCCTAAACCCCTGTGCTTACCCACCCTGGTACTTGTATTTTTTACTTGTCTGCCAGGACTTTCCATCACTGTACCATAAGTTGTTCTCTCCAGTGCCTTCTACACATTAGATCCTCAATTAATATTTTTTGGATGAATGAATAAATGAAGAATAGAGTAATAAAAAATAAGTAAATCACTTTGCGATTAGTGGAAATAGTGTCTTTCAACTATTATTGTGCATCAGGATCACTTAGAATGCTTGATAAAAATGTACCTTCTCAGGTTTCTAACTGCAGGAATTTTGCATGAAACACAGTGATAACTGTGGCAAGCTACAAATAATTTGTTACTACCAGAGCATAAAATGTAGACAGAAAATGGAGGTTATTGGGGCTGGAGGTAAGGTGGGGAGAAAGATTTGAGGAGCCAGTCAATGAGCTTGGGTTTTATCTGCAGCACAGCTTATGGGGGAGTCAGCAAAGAGCTTTATGATTAGACTTCTGGTGTCTGTGTAGAAATTAGATTCAACATTGGTTCTCAACCTTGGTTGCATATTATAATTATCGGGATAATTTTAACAAATAAGTAATGACGCCTGGGTCTACCCTGAGAGATTCAAATTTAATTGGTCTGAGGTATAGCTTGGGCTTGGAGTTGGTTTTAAATCTCCTCAGGTGATTCTAACAAAGTCAATACTGAAAACCACCAAAATAGAAGAGAAAAATTGTCCATACAATTTGGCAATCAATTAACTCTCATGTGACATCTCAAATTGTAGTTGTGTGTTGAGGAAAAGTAAATTTAAAACCAAAATGAGATATTACTACACACCTTCCAGAATGGGTAAAATGAAAAATAGTAGGAAACTAAATACTGGAGAGCGTGTGGAGCAGCCGGATCTCTCATATACCTGCTGGTGGGAATGTGTGGCAGTTTCTTCAAAGCTAACAATGCAACTACCGTACAGTCCAATATTGGTACTCCCGGGCATTCATCCCAGAGAAATGGAAACTTAGATTGACAAAAACATGTATACATGAATGTTCATAGCAGTTTTAATTGTAATAGCCCTAAATTGGGAACAACCTAAATGTCCTCTAATGGGTGAATAGTTAAACAGACACTGGTATGTCCATATCATGGAATACCACTCAGCCATAAGAAAAGCACAAACTATTGACAAATGGAACAACTTAGATGGACCTCAGGGGCATTATGCTTAGTGAAAAAATCCAATCTCAAAAGGTTACATACTATATGATTCTACTTACATAACATTCTTAGAATGGCAAAGCAATAGAAATGGAGAACAGATTAGTGATTGTGATTGGGGGTGGGTGAGATTACAAAGTGGTAAACTGAAGGAGTCCCTTTGGAGTGAGGGAATAGTTCTGTGTCCTGATTGTGGTGGTGGTTACACAAGTCTATACAGGGTATTAAATCGCATAGAACTACATGCTATTATAAGCACACACACATGTACACATACAGTTGAGTGGCAGGCAAAAACTGGAGAAAACCAAATAAAGTCTGTAGTCTAGTTATCAGTATGGTACCAGTGTCAGTTCCCTGATTTTGATATTATACAACAGTCAAATAAAATGGCACCATAGAAGCTGGGTAAAGGATTCATGGGATTCTGTGTATCATTTTTGCAACTTCTTGTGTGTCTACCATTATTTATTAATTATACTTATTTATTTGTTCACTTTATTAACATATTGAATTTATTTCACATGTATATTTTTGTCTCCCCACCATTTCCATTTGTCTGACCACCACTATTACTATGCCCTATGATAACATTCTATACATACTTAAAACCAAGCAAAGGGTGGAGTTTCATCTTTAAAAACTAAACAGGCATTTTGGACAACACATTCTTAGCAATGGAACCTGGACAACATTTATCAGAAATGGTAGGGAAAGATCTCATTCTGCATTATAAAAAGGACTGCCAGATGTCAACTGTTACAGAAATGAAAAAGACGGAAAATTTTAACAAGCCATTTAAACTATTTTCTTAAAGAGACTTCCTCCACTTCCACTGCAGAGATCTTGAATAGACTCCTGGTCGTCATCTGGAAAGAATTCTTCACATAACTGATGAACTTGGCTTCCACTTTGGGAAGAGAACAATCTTTTTCTATACTTGTTTGCATTTTTGCTTTAATGTCTTCTATAGAACTAGGTTCTTTTGGTGTTTTAGGAGTTCTTTCGTATTTTTTTTAAGGATTCTTGACCTTTGATCTCAGTGTTGAAGGTTTCAAGTTTTTTCCATTCTGGTTTGATTTTTATGCATTTTTGGCTGGAGTATTTTCTATAGATTTCATTACTGGAGCTTTTTTCTTTAGCTTCCTCATTACCCAAATCAACATCATCATCATCTTCTTCTTCATCAGCAGCAAGTTTTACTTTTTTTTCTGTGGAAAC
Source organism: Delphinapterus leucas (assembly GCF_059928025.1). Classification (NCBI taxonomy): domain Eukaryota; kingdom Metazoa; phylum Chordata; class Mammalia; order Artiodactyla; family Monodontidae; genus Delphinapterus; species Delphinapterus leucas. Next base: position 49,618,117 of record NC_143140.1, read on the forward strand.
TTGCTATCACTTACAGGGGCAGAAAGGGTTTCCAGATGTACTTAAGAGTTTCGCGTCCTCCTCCTCTTCATCTTCTGAATCTGTATCTTCCTCCACAGCTACTAAGTGTGTGCACTAAGATGCACAGGCCCTGAACAACACTTCAACCGTAAGATCACAGGTGGTGTAATTTTAAAGCTCTCACGGGAAACTGTTGGCTATACAGACATTTTCAAAGTTGCCAGTGTTACTTTAACTGGACTGCCTTCATAATTCACTGCCTCTGCTTCAACAGTATGCAATTCATCCTTTGCACCAGCCCCTAAACTGACTGTTCTTAAAGATAACTGGTGCTCATTTTCATCATTATCTACTTTAAAGTGATAATCTTTGTCAGCCTTTAGTTGACAGCCAAAAAGAGAGCTCTGGGACCTCAGGGTCCATGCCCACGTCCATTGAGTTTTCCATGAGGTTGGTGGCACATGTTTAGGTGGGAGAGGAGGTGGACAGAGATAAACAACTACTGTCCGGAGAATAGCCATTATTTAAAAAAATTATAGTCATGTATTGTTATTCATTATTTGTATTATTTAAAATTTCATGCATTTATATTTAATTCCTTAGCTAGATTAGAGATTTAAGTATAGTGACAGTGTGTTATAATTGTCCTAATTCAAGTCAGTATAAATCAATTCAATGAAGTTAAATTGAATTCATTTCAATAAACATTTGAGGGCCTGTTAGACACAAAATTAGTGAGGTTTATTCTTCTCACCCTTAATATTATATTGACCCTCCAGTATAGCACAGTAATGTGGACACAGCAAGATCTCAAAAAATAGTATCATTTGACTGGCCATATTAATTTTTATAGCGATGTGTCCTTCTGTTATTTACATAAATGCTGCATTTTCTTTACTCTGTTTTCTTTCTCTGAAAAGATGAAACATATCTGTAAGGAAAATATGTTTCCAAATTAATTTCTGCTATTTAGATTTTTAAGCCACAAGAACTTAGGAAAACATTGATATGCCTCATACATTTATATCAGGTTTTAAGTTGCAGGTATGTTTTAGTATATTATTTTACAGCAGAAGACTAATATATATTTCTATTCTTACCTTGAAATCAGGACAAAAACAGCTTAGGCTACCAAATGAAATTCTTGGTCTTTTTTTTTTTATATATATGTAATCACCAAGCTTAAATTTGCGGGACAGAGGGTGATTTTCTCCATGTTTTCTATCTGGTTCAACACTCCCAGACAGCTATCACAAGCCAAATATCATTTTAGTAAATGAGAAATTCTTGTTTTCGGTACTGATTGGCTTTATTACACATGAAGGTTAATTGGGAGGCTTCTCAAGCTTATCTGGGTAATGATGAACAGTTGCAGTAGATCGCACCCCCCCCCAACCACCCAGCTCCTACATCATTTTGACCGAGCAATACCCAAACAAAGCCTTGTGCAACTGTGCAACTGGGGCGTCATTTAACTGCACTGCAAACCCTGGCTGCGCTTGAACCCAGTGAGCAGCTTCACAGGAAGCCAGAGGAAAACAAAAAGCCCCAGAGGAAATGTTCAATTAGCAGTGGTGCCACCCTCCACGCCCCCGGACCACTGCAGCTCTAGGATTTGACTCCTGGAGTTCCAATGTATTGTGCTTAATTATCCCACATCAATAAGTGGTACTACCCACAGCAGGAATGTGCTTGCCTGATACAGAGGCACTAAATGGCAGATTTTTGTATCCCCAACAGAAAAATATCGTTGCTAATTAAGTAGCAAAGAGAAAGGATGCCTCTAACTGCCTTGAAGAGCTTATAAAGCGCTTTACCTGTCTTATAACATCTTTAATAACAACAGCTAAGATGTTTGAGCACTTACTATGGGCTAAGCATTGTACTGTTTCACGTGTATCATCTCAGTTAATCCTCTCCATAAACCTAGGATAGATCTACTAGGCATATGTTAAAGATGATGCCTAGAGCTCTTACAAAGATTGTCTAGGGTCACAAAGCCCATAGGTGTTTGAGACTGGACCCAAGTCCAGGTGCATCCTTCCTGAGAGATTCACTCTTACCCTAATGGATAGGTTAACAGAGAATGCTGTACAAGGAACTCATTGAGGGAAGGTTACTTTGTGGAGTAGTTATTAAGGCAGCACATATTTTTCCAGTTCGTTTACCAATTGGCCAGGTCACCAAGTGGATAACCAGTTCTCTCTTTCTCTGGTTATCTATGTGCATGTTTGGGATGACGTGCTTTTTACTGTGTGGTATTGTGATGCTGCAATGTTTGTTAGGGAGTTAAAGTTTTCAGGTAAAAACAATTTGCTTAGTAATAAAGGACGAGTTTGTCAGTAATGCTTTGGATGGTAGATAGATGTGTGCCATTGGCGCCCCTCTTGCTAGCTTCTCCTCATCCAAGGCTCCTCTTCCCACGACCACCTCTTTCTTCTACACAGTCTTGTCCTGTCATGATCTTCATTTGGGGCTTTAAGGGGCTTAGTTAACGGTCTTTTATTCCACTGATTCCTTTTACCACTCTTTTCAGTTCATGACAGCAAGGAAGTGGAGTAATAGCTTAAGAGGGCAGGTTTAAAATCAGACAGATCCAGGTTCAAATGCCAGTATCGGCACTTGCTGACACTTAAAACACATATTTTGGTCACGGAAACACACATTTTGGTCAAGGCACTGAATTTCCCTGAGCCTCAGTTTCCTCATCTGTGAAATGTGAGTAACAAGGACACAACCTCTTTGGATTGTTGTGAGATTGATTTAAAGCCTTATTCCTGGCACGGTGGAAGTGCTCAAGTATCACTCATGAATAACTGTCAACAACAACAACAATAAAAACAGCAACAATTCAGCCCCACTCATTTCCAATTCATTGTACCTGCTCTTCCCTGAATTTGGAATTTCTCTCTTCTTCACTAATCTCTGAGCTTCCTTAGGCTCCACATACTTTTTAGCAACCATGAAGACCATGTGTATATAGTTCTGTGCAATTGCAAAACTTACATTGCTCTGTATTCTAGTTGCCAAGTACTGTAATAACCATTAAAAAATACTTTCCCGATATATTATTTTGCACCTGTGTAAACCTAAGCAGCTGTGCTCAGCTATGTATAAATATTTGCTTATGTGCTTCTGTTACATTTATTTATGTGATTCTGTCTACAGCCAGTTGCTCTGTAAATGATAAACTCCTCAGGGCCAAGGACCTCACTCTCTACTTCTGCAACAGATCCGAGGATCCGGGTATCCTCCCAAGAATAGATTTCAGGAAGGCTGAAACTTGAACATATAGTACTACTTTAATAAGATGTTAATGACAAGTTTCCAAACATTGTGTTTGGAACATATGTTTCAAGGCTGAAACTTGAACATACAGTACTGCTTTAATAAGATGTTAATGACTAGCTTCCAAACATTGTGTTCTCATTGAGAGCATTATTTCTTAAAGCAGTTTCAGCCACAGCCAGTGTTCTGTGGAAATGTTCAACTTAGAGGTCTTCGGTTGGTGATTTTTCACATTTTAAAAGTTAAAAGAACAAAGCTATAATTTGGGAAACAACAAGTTAACCATCAAGAAAAAGAAAGAAGGGTTTAGTAATTGTTACTTTCAAGAAAGCTTCAGATCATATTTCCTTTGACCAGTGAAGTGATTGGTACGTTGGATTAAGAAAATATCGAGTCACGCCTAATAGTCAAATAATCATAGCTGCACTTTTAGAGCACTTAATAGGTGCCTCGTTAGGAGTTTGTTTTGTCTTGTCTCATTCAGCCTCCCCAGCACTCCCATGAGATAGGCACCATGTTCCTCTCCATTTCACATTCAAGGAAACTAAGGTTAAGAAAGGTTTACCTATTATCCAGGATGCAGCTGAAAAGAAATGGAGCCAGGCCATGTTAATCACTGAGCTGTACTGCCTTCTTCAAAAGTGAAGGAGTTTTACAGATGAGATATAAAGATAATTCCAGTATTCCTCTTTTTCTTCTTCCATAATACTACCCCTGCCTGGACCCCTGCAAGGGAGAGGAAATTCTATTAGTATATTCATGATTAAGCTTGCTTACTATAGATAAATAATGATAGCTGCAGGGGTTTTGGATGGTTTGCTAGGAAAATTTAAAAAAAAAAGAAAGAAAAGAAAACTCTCTCCCTAGTTGTTTGCCTTCAAATGCTCCTGCTCTCCCACTGCCTGGCTCTCCCTTCACTGACTTATAGTGAAATATTCAAGGGAGGGTTGTCCTGTCAGAGTGAAGCCATTAAGGAAAATGTCTCACCGCCTTTTGAGAGGACAAGCAGGAAACCTCTTTTGCTTTCTTTCTCTTTTACCCTCATCCTCTTCTTTTCCCTCCCCAGCTCTATTCTTTTAGAATAAATAACAGCTAACTTCACTCAGGCATTGGGTAACTTGAGCCATCTCGAGCATTGTCTGAGAAAGCTGGCTCTCAACACACACCACGTGCAGCTGCTTGGGGCCCTGCTCTTTGGCAGCCTCACCATCCCCATCTGCTCCTCCTGGATGTCAGGACCCAGCAGTTACAGAACTGGCCTCTGGACCTGCACGTAAAGCATGCTTTTGTAATAAAACATCCAGTTGGTCTCTTCCAACTTCAGACATTCTGTGAGTCTCTCAGCTGTGAGTTGTAGGGGATCCAAGAACCTCTCAGTGGAGTCAGGACTGGGCTGTGGCTGATTTGTAGCATTCTTACATTTGTTCTGTTTTACAACAAGAGAGTTTCCACGTCAAAGCAGCATGCTGTATTCTATAATGTGATGGTGGAGAGCAGAGGAGGATGGATAGAAAAGGATGCTGATGATGCTTACACTTCAAGCTCCTCAAATGCCTGGGTTCTGACGGGGGCCTCTGCTGCATTCATAATTCATAATTCTCCCAGATTGTATAATCATAGAAATGGCCTCCCAAATTGTGTAATCTTCAGGCCACTTAATACTTGGGTCTGGCCCTGGTTGAGTGACTTTTTGAGAAGTAGTTTAATTTACATTGTGTTTGACTAAGAAATTCAAGCCCTTGAAGGCTAAATATGAGGAAGGTAGTGCAAATAATATGAATAACTAACATATCTTGAGTCTTTTACATGCAGTAGGTACTGTTTTAAGCATTTTTCTTATTCTAACTCTTCAACTCTCACAACAACCCTAAGCACTAGGTCTATTTTTAGCCCATTTTTAGGATGGGGATATTGAGGTTAAGTGACTTACCTAGGGCTCCAGTTCAGGCAGTCCCAATCCCGAGCCTTTGCTGTTAGCCGCTGTACTATGCTGGTGTGAACTGAGACTTTCTATCTTACTTCTGGTTCTTTTGATGTCTTTGTTCGTTGTCTTCAGTAAGTCAATGAGTTTCTTTTTGCCTTAGTCACCTCATCAGAAGATTTTACCTCTCTGATTTCCAGAGGTGAGAATGGAATTACATGTTTCATATAGGAGCCTGGAATCAGAGAATTGGCAAAATGTGCTCTGATCAAAATCCAGAGATAGCAAGTGACTTGCCATTTGGCAACAGAACTGGGGTTGGCACTCATGGCTCTATTTCTCACTCCTCACCACGAAGGCTCTTCTTCAGAATATACTTACATTGTAATAAGTCTAGAGTAGAGTAGAGTGGTATAGCAAGTGCAGAGCATAGAGTAGAATTTCTGTCTGTATTCAGTCAAAGTTTGATATAAATCCGTGTTCTTAATTTCAAAAATTAAAAAGAAATTCTTTTTATTTTACTTGTAAATAATTGTATCTTTGTTCACATAAAAAGAAATTCCACATTGTGTTACAAAAGGGAATAGTTAACTTCTGTGACTCACATGATTATTATCTTTAAAAAGAGCCATTCAATAAATAAGCAGCCCATATTTCAGTTCAGGGCTGTTGATGTTTTCAGTGGATTCTTCTATAAAATGTAGCGTAAATAAATAAGTTGAAATTGTTTGTTTAGACAAATCTAAAACATTTACTCCCACACAAGCAATGAAATGTAGATTTTTCTTTTGAGGCTTAGATGTTTCTCACAGTATTATAGTGGTTCACTGGAGTTCCACTCATGCTCAAGGTCATTACATATCTGAAACCCTCAGGAAACACATTGTATTATTGTTCTTGAACCACTTGAGCATTGTAGATTGACTGAGTTTTAAAACCACATCATGGGTGAAAAGCACAAAATTGTGTTATTATGGTTTTCTTCAAGGAATCCCAGAATTTCTAACTGTAGCTTTAACTGTGTTATACAATAACTCTCCCAAACACCATTTTAAACAAGTAATCTTTTTTATTATTTCTTTTGGCCTTCTCCTTTTGTGTGTATAAACAGTGAAGACTCACAGTATTTTTTGTCAGCCCTGCCCTCACATAACCCACACTAAGAATTTCTACTTTCTTCACATTTGGTAGTAACTCCTCACTAGGCCTTTGGGCTATAAGGGTAACTTAAAGGACAGGAGACCCACTTGGCCGTCAGACTTTGGAGAGCCTCCTCACCTCCAACCTTTGCCCTGTCAGTGTCCCCAGTTCTAATAAGGAGAGAAAGAGAGGAAACAATTCTTCTCATCTACCCTAAATTCTCCTCAAGATACCACTCTGTGATTCTGCTTTTTCTCACCTTCACATTCTTGGAAGGAGAGTTGACACATGTTACTTCAATGTCCTTGCCTCCTTCAGTCCTTGGAAACCTCCTCATCTTTGTGACTGCAACACTGGCACAGTTGACCGCTCCATTCTCTGAACTCTGCACACTTCTTACTTTCTAGATACAACTCACCTTTGGTTCTCTTCTTAGCTCTTGGACCACTTTTCCCTTTCTTCCCTTTCCTTTGCTGATTGCTCTTCCTTTGACCAAATATTAAATGTTATCTAAATTTCCAACTCTGTTTGTTGTTCTTTTCTTCAGCTTTCCACATCACCCTGGCTGATTTCACCCAATCTCTTGGTGTGAACTCCAGTATTTTCTCTACAAATTCTACCTCCAGCTTGATCCTCTTATCTGAGCACCAGACACAAACTTCCAAATAATCTTTGACCTGCTCCAGCTGGAAGACCTGAAGCATCTCAAACAATACATATAAAAATAAAACTATCACCTTCTCTGTAAAACCCATCCTTTGCTTTGTGTTCTTCATGGACATTGGTAAATGTCATCACTGCTTATGGGTCCATTCCATCTTAAAATGTCAGATGTCTTCAACTCTTCTTTCTGCCTCACTCTAGTATCCAATCATTTGCTAAAATCCTGGCAGTTCTATCCTGAATGCCTCTCAAATCCAGCTATTCCCACTGTTACTCTAAATATGTCACATATCATCTCTCGGTCTAGGTAATTCTATCTGCCTAACTACTGTTTCTGATTTCAATATCTCCTTCCTTTCCTTCACCTCCACTGTATTCTCTCCATGCCACCAGAGTGGCCTTTATAACATGAATCTTAATGGCAGACGCTTCTGTCTATAAACTTATAGTTCCTTAAGGATCCATAATATTAGATTAAAAAAATCATACAAAAGAATATAAAGAATAATCTCAATATTAGTAAAAATAACACACATACACACAGTCCACCAAAATGTAAGCTGTGGTTGTCTTGTTATTGCTAAATCATAGTATTGGGATGAGTTGTATTTTCTTTTTTTGCTTACTCTTATCTCTACAATGAGAATATGTTACTTGTGTAACAAGGCAAAATTAGTATTTAAAAACAAACTGATGGAGTAAAAAAGAGCTGACCTAAGTAACTTTGGAAACAGTGTTTTTACTAGATGCTATAAAGCTAAAAATGAAAAGAACAATACATAAACACTGTACTCTTGTTGGTAAATTCATTTCTTACAGGGTTATGCATTGGCAATTGTGAAACTGCTTTACAAGTATACAAGCAATAAACAAATATGTAAATAAATTGCAGATAATGAGAGTCAGGTTTCTCACTGCAAGGGACAGAAGTTACAAATAAGCAAGTGGGGAAGGCTGAAATAAACCTGGTGGTAGATTAGAGCTGGAAACATCAGTACAAACGCATGTTTAATTTAATATTTGAACAGATAGATGGATACAAAACAATTATTGATATGTGTGTGTACATGGGTTAGTACACATGTATACATTTCCTAGCTCTGTCCTTTGAGAGGGCCAAGAAGCAGTGAAATCTCAGTAGCAACAAGCACACCAGCACCTGGACTTGGTTTCCAGAAGTCATTTTCCAACATCAGGAACCAAAGGTCCTTGGAGAAATATCTGACTCTAGTCCTGGGTCACAGAAAATCAAAGATGAGCCTGGAGCACTCGTAGTGCCAGATTGAGAGGAAATGCATTAAAAAAAAAAAAAAGATGGAGCATGTCAAAAGGACATAGGAACCAACTTGAAAGAGCTTGAAATGCTAAAAGGTGAAACAATTTGAGCAAAAAAAAAAAAAAAAAGAGAGAGAGAATTGAATTATAACCCAAATAATTTTTTTAAAAATCCTACTTTTATACTAACATAAATAAATGGTTGAATAAATAAATAAATGGGGGAGAAGAGGCAAATCTTTCTTACGGAAGAATTCCAAATAATTTATGTAGATACCACTCCCCTCTCTGGGGGGCGGGTAGAGCTTAATTCTCTTCTCCTTTAGTGTAAGCTAGACTTAGTGCCACTCCTCTAATGAATGTTGTTAGAAAAAAAGGGAAAACTTGTCCCTGTACAGTGGAGAAAAGTAGCAGACAGCGCCTTAACCACGCGATCACCACACCAGTGATTAGTGATTTTAACATCATGTTCCCCCTTATGAGGGGATGAGCGGGGCGCATCACCTCTGGGGTATTCTTCCCCCAAATCATGAGAAAACAACAGATAAACTAAAATTCAGGGATGTTCTACAAACTATCTGACCAGTACTCTTCAAAAGTGTCAAGGTCATGAAAAACAAGAAAGACTAAGAAACTTTCACAGATAGAGGAGACTAAGGAGACATGATGCTTAAATGCAATGTGGTCCCTTGGATCCTGGGACAGAGAAAGAACATTAGTGGAAAAACTGGTGAAATCCAAATGAAGTCTATAGCTTAAATAAAGGTAATGTATTAATGTTAATTTCTTAGTTTTGACAAATGATCCATGGGTTTGTAAAATATTAAGATTAGGAGAAGCTGGATGAAAGTATATGGGAACACTGTTCGATTTTAGCAACTTTTCTATAAATCAGATATTACCCCAAAGTAAAAACTAAATAAAAAAACAAACAAAAACATCTCATGGCCTGTGCAGGGCTTCTCAACCTGTCTTGAAAAACTCATCTGGAAGTTTTTCAAAAGTACATGCTTGGGCACCACCTGGGAGATTCTGGTTCAATAGGACTGTGGTTGAGTCAGGGAAACTACAACACATAATTGTAAAGTGGCACAGGAGAGCCTCATATACTTCAGGTATTGCAAAACCACTTGTCTGTGGTTTTGCAAACAGAGCCTGCCTATGCCATTTCCCCTATAGACTTTTAAACTTTTTGTAGTAAAAATTGCTCAGAGACCACAACCAGAACTGCCTTTTATAATTATAATTAAGAATATACTAACTAATAAGGCATAAATTATTCTGAGTATAAGGAATATAATTGGTAGATTGAATGGTTTGTCACACAAAGAACTTAATGAGACTGTGTATTTTATTTCTAAACACAGTACATTATAAGTTTGCCACTTGACACCCATCAACCCGAAAGCTTATTAAATATTTATGGGCCAAGAAATTATTTCCACATCTTCATTTTGCATTTCATTCGCTTTGAAGTGGAAATTTACACATGATATCTTTCCAGCAGGATTTTCATCTGGTTGTCCTGTACTTGCAAGCTTTTTGTGAAACTGAAACACTCTAAAGTTATTTCAATAAACAGAAAAACAAAACAAAACCCAACTTGGTAAGATGTAGGGAAAAGTTAAAATAAAATGTACTGGAAAAAAAGATTGAAATCAGAGAGTCCATGTAAATTATATCCAAAGTGTTCGTACATGTCTCTGGGAGTGTATGTGTGCTTGGAGCCTTTTACAGAGGTCTGTGAATGCCTAGAGATTCATGAGGAAGTGTCAGGGGTTTCTTAGACTCTCTGAAATTGAAGAAAAAAAATATATATGTACATTTTTTCTGGGGATTCTTAATGAGAACAGTAAGCCAAAAAGAGTTAAGAAATGCTGGCCATGGGTAGTCTTTTGGGTAACAGTAACATACATTTATATTAACTAAATTACTACACTTTTAAATTAAATAACTGGCAAATAGTTGTACTGTGATCTGATCTCATAACAAGACCTATTGCTAATGACCTACTGGAACACAAATGCAATCTTCTTTATTTTTCCCAGTAGAGAGTTGAGAAAGGTCTTGCAATGCAACAAATGCTCTCAGAAAGAATGACGAAAATGAAAGCCTCCATCTAAGGATAGGGCGTTCATTTATCAGATGTTTACAAAGTCTTTACCATGTGCCAGGCACAGTTCTAGGGTTTTGGAATAAACTAGCTGACAAAACAGGCAAACATCTGTCTCTCACAGTTTACTTTCAAGTAGGGAAGATAGACAATAAAGAATAAGCAAAATAAGTAAGTTACATAGTATGTTAAGAGGTGATATAAATGCTATGTAAAAGAGAAAAAATAGAGTAGGGTAAGGGGGATTGAAACTGCCAATTGGGGTGGGAACAGTTGTATATTAAATAAGGTGAGAGGGTAGCTCTCATCGAAGTGGTGAGATTTGAGCAAAGATTTGAAGGCGGTGAGGGAGTTAGCTGGGTGGATCCTGGGGAAGAGCATTCCAGGCAGAGGGAACACTCAGAGCAAAGGTCATGTTGGGGGAGCAGCAAAGAGGCTTCTGGCTGGAATGGAGCTAAAAGTGAGGGAGGAGGAGAAGAAAAATAGGAAAAGAGGCCAGAGACGTGATGAGGCAGCGGGGGCTTTGCAGCCGCTGTAAAGACTTAGGTTTTTTCTCTGCACGTGATGGGAGCCACTACAGGTATTTGTCTCCCCTCTGTTTTGTTTTTATAGATTCAAAAGTATAAACCTTAATGTACCTTTGTCAGAAATTGACAAATGAAGTCAATACAAAATGTGAAAGGCTAGAGGGAATTTGATAAACAAAATTAACATATTAACCAGATGTAAAAGTAGAGAATACAGTCATTTTTCAAACACAGGAAATAGTTATACTCACTGTCCATGTGTTAGAACACATATAAAATCTTTATACTTTCAAGAAAGAAGAAACCATACATAACATACTATCTCACATAGGTGCAACAAAAGTAGGCATTAACAAGAGTAGAATAGTTTTTAAAAATATATATGCATTTAGAAATTTAAAAGCAGTCTTTCAAAGAACTCTTGGTGTAACAAGGATATCAAACCCAAAACTAGGGAAAAAGTAGTGACAAGAAAAACACTGTATATTGAAACCTATGCAACATAGTCAGTATGGTGGTAACCTGAAGCAGTAAATTGAATTCAGAACCTTTCAGGATCTCTCATGTTGAAGTGACGGTATTGATTTCGAAGTAATGGACCCTGAAAATAGGGATGGGAACAAGTAGAATCTGATGTAGCTGTAGAATGTACCTCGAAACTCTGCTTACTTTGTCAGTAGAAGCATCTATTCCTCTCTGACTAAGGAAGCTAGTATCTATCAGCCTGAAGACTCTGCAGTGGCCTCCCTTGAGGCAACTGCCTTGCAGGAGATAACAGAGTTTATGTTTCAAATTAATGGCTGTTATATTGCAAAAGACACTAGAGGGCAATAATGGATGCTGGGAGACTTATAGAAAGAAGGCCATTGTAGTAATTCAGATGAGAGAGGACGCTGCTTGGACCATCAGGGAGCAGGGGGCATGGTAAAAAGTGGTCAGAGTCTGAAGATAAAGCCAGTACGGTCTTCTGACTGTTGTATGTATCGGGGAAAGAGAAGAATTAAGGATAACGCTAAAGTTTTTGGCCTGAGAAAATAGAAGGATGGAGTTTTCCCCAGATGAGGTGGAGAAGGCTGCAGCTGGAACAGGTTTTGGGAGCTCAGGAGCTCAGTTTTGGATATGTTAAATTTGAGAGGTTAGACATCCTACTGAAGATATGAAAGAAGCAGTTGGCTATATGAGTCTAGAATTCGGGAGAGAGGTCCAAAGTGAAGATCAGCATTTGGAAGTCATCAGCATATAAATAATGAGGAAGTCAGGGGACCTGATGAGATCGCTAAGGGAGTGAGGGTAGATGGAGAAGAGAAGAGGCCAAGGACCAAGCTTGGGGCTCTCCAACACTAATCTTCAGGGAGAATTAGAAGAACCAATTCAGGAGACAGGGAAAGAGTGAGCAGTGAGGAAGAAGGAAAACTGGGAGTGTGTCATCCTGGAAACCATATAAACAAACTGCTTGCCAATGCAGGGGACATGGGTTCGAGCCCTGGTCCAGGAAGATCCCACATGCTGCGGAGCAACTAAGCCCGTGCGCCACAACCGCTGAGCCTGCGCTCTAGATCCTGTGAACCACAACTACTGAGCCCCCGTGCCACAACTACTGAAGCCCGCACGCCTAGAGCCCATGGTCCACAACAAAGAGAAGCCACTGCAATGAGGAGCCCATGCACCACAACGAAGAGTAGCCCCTGCTCGCTGCAACTAGAGAAAGCCGGTGCGCAGAATGAAGACCCAACACATCCAAAATGAATAAATTTATATATTAAAAAAATACAGACCAAAATATACCTTAAAAAAAAAAAAAAAGGAGGAGTGAGTGATCAACCTTGTCACTGTCTCACTTGACAGTCAGTGAGAATTGACCACTGGATTTAGTAGCATGGAAATTACGACTTTGTCAAGAGCAGTCTCAGTGGAGGGGTGAGGGCAAAAGCCTGACTGAATGGATTCAAGATAGGATGGAGAAAAGGAACAAGAGAATAGCCAGGCAATTTGCTGCAAAGGGGAATAAAGGAAGGGCATTGGTTAGGGAAAGTAGGGTCAGAACAAGTGCTTCTTTTATCCCTTTTTAAGATGGAACACATAATAGCATGTTTGAATCCTGATAGAAATGATCCAACAGACAGTGAAAAATAATGGTGTAGGAAATAGAGAGAACTGGTAGATCGACATCCTTGATTAGGCAAGAGGGATGGGATGTAGTACACACAGAGAGGGGCTGACACTTTGGAGAATGGAAATTTCATCCATGGAAGAGGTGAGCATGCAGAGAATGTAGGTAGATACTTTAGTAGATGCCTGTGGAAATTTTCTTCTAATTGCTTCTATTTTCCCTGTGAAGTGAGAATTAAGGTCACCAGCTGAGAGCAAGGATAGTCCAAAAATTCTATGAAGATATAAATATGTCAAAGAGACTCTTTACTTTTGGGCTCTTTCTATTAAGCATTGTTTGCTAGTTTCACTTGGACAGAATCAATGGAGGCAAGAGTTCAGTTTGAGAAGTACCATAATAGTGTGTACAAAGAATAGCTGTATGGGCAACTCATGTCTTGCTCTTTGACGTAAGACTCAAAATGATATTCTTCCAGAACTTAGTATACTTGGTGGGAAATTTCGGGGCTTCAGTCCCTTGGAGAATATTCTCAAAGGAGGGTAACCCATGATAACTGTACAAACTGCTCCCAGATGACTCACCCAAGGACTTGTGAGTGGAAATCCAGTAGAAACAGTGCAGACAGATTCATCTTGACCCCAGAGGTCTAGCTCCACCCAAGGTTGAAGTGTCGTTTCCTCTTCTGTACTCTGAGTTTCCTGAAGCAAATATTCATGTTAGCCACACTTAGCTGTCAGGTCCATTTAGGTATGAAAAGCTACTCACATCGCACTGCTTTTAAACTCAGATGTTTTTTTTCCTGACATCTCCTGAGATGCCCCACAGCAGAGCACCTTTGTGCATGCCTTAACTGAATGAGCATTTAAGCAGGGGGCTTCCTGAAATGGTGACAGCACTTTTAAACAGACAAACACATTAGGAAATCTACTTTAGTCATTTAATCATTCATTCATCTATTTAGAACTTTGGAATTTATGAGTCATCTCATTTAGAAAGGCATTTTGAGAAAAGAGGGGAATATTAGGAAATAGTTTTAAAAGAAAGAAAGAAAATGGTAGCTCTGCAATTTTTATCTCTATCTTGGTTAGTTAACCTACAAAGATAATTAATTTACATATTTTGTTGGCACATTATATATGTGTGTGTGTGTGTGCGTGCATGTGAGTATGTATATGAAAATCTGGGCAGGTCCCGTGACCTTTCATTCACCCATGTAAAATAGGCAGTTCTACATCTTCTTAAGTCATGAACATGGAGTCTCAACTTTCTAACAGTCCAGTCTGAGGTATGAACCAACACATCAATCTCCAATCAAGGTTAAGTCTCTTCTCACCCTCCCCCTGACTGAAGACCTATTGTTGAAGGTCAGACTTCTGTTCTCTCCCCGAAGTCCCTACTCCTGGAGGCTGGCTGATCCCTCGAGGGTGGAGGAAGTAGAGGCAGCCCTGGTGTATTAGAGCACTGGCTCCCAGAAGCCAGTTGTTAAATATCAGGAAAATTATGAGAAGATTGTTAAGCTATTGGTAGCTTGAAATCAGTCATGGTGGGTATGTTTACACCACAGAAATTGGCAAGTGTTATAAATCAGGACTTTTCCCTCTCTGGATAGCTGTTTTACTAACACACTATGTGACCGGTCAGGAAATGGGGAATTCGCCCTGGCTCTTGGTGGTTTCAACTTGAAAAAAACACAACATTAAGAGCTGTGAGTCGAGTTTATTCAGTGTCTTACTGAAGACTATAGCCTAGGAGACAGAAGACAGCCTCTCAGGTAGCTCTGAGAAACTGTTCCAAAGAGGTACAGGAGGAGCCAGTATATATATGTGCATTCAAGATCTCGGTGAAAGGTTACTGCTAGTCACGAGGATCAGATATTCAATGCTTTTAGTGCTTTTCTATGTATGGGGAGATGCAAGAATCTGGGGTCATTGAAATTCTTCCTTAGATATTCACTTTAACTACCTAGGGGCCCATATATCCAAAAGACAGAATGCTTCACCCTGAATTCCTTTCAGGGTGTACTTGTAGGTCAGTAACTGCAGTGGCTAATGATTTGATCTTCGTAGAACTGCAATGGCAGGGAACATTCTTTGTTTACAGTGCCCCTTACTGGTCATAAATTTGACCCAGGTTTAGGAGGCAATTCATGACCAATTTGTCTCACGGTGCTAGGAAGGCTCATTCCTAGGTCAGGCAAGGATTCCGTTGATAGGCCGCTCAATGTGTTCTTTCCGGATTAGGCCCTGTTAAGAGCATTCTTTGTTTACAGTGGCTGTGTGCTCTCTAGACTTGTCAGACAGTTCACCTCTTCTCCCCTGACCTGTGAGTTCTTTGGAGGCTCCCATCATCAGGTACCTCTTTGTGATGGGCAGTGCATATTGTCCTTTGACAGGCCACTCCCAACCCTCAATCAGCTTCTGGCTTAGATGATCAATCCATGGATTCCTGTTGTCAGAGGTCTTTTTGTGCTCTGGGCAGGATCCTTTCTGATATTACCTCAGAACAGCATTTCTATTGTACTCGTTTTATTTTGTTGCATAAAAAAATTACCAGAAACTTAGTGGCTTGAAATCACACACATTTCTTATCTCAGTTTCCATGGGTCAGGAGTCTGGGCACAACTTAGCTGGGTTCTCTGCTTAAGGTCTCACAAGGCTACAGTCAAGGTTCACATGGGATGCATTTCTTTCTGGAGCTCAGGCTCCTCTTCCAAGCTCATGAGATTGATGGCAGAACTCGTTTCCTAGTGGTTGTAGGATTGGGGTCCATGTTTTCTTGCTGGTCATCAACCAGGGACTGCTCTTAGCTCCTAGAACATGCAGTTCTCTGTCATATTCCCTCTCAAGATGCTTTGACAGCATGGCAACTACTCTTTCAAAGACAGAAGTTGAATCTCTAGCCTGGTTGCAAAGAGGAAGTCTTATGCAATGGAATGGAATGTGACACAAGTGACTATCCCATCCTCTTTACCTAATCAAGGGAGGGACACTCCAACACTTCACAACACAATGTAGCATAATCAAAGAAGCGACGTCCAATCACTTTTGCCATGTTCTATCAGCTAGAGGCCAGTCAGAGGTTCTGCCCATATTCTAGAGGAGGGAATTCTATGGGATTGTGACTCATTGGAGGTCATCTTAGGTTGTGTTTGCCATACCCTCTATAGGTTCTACATCTGGATCCTGAGTTTCACAGATGTTTGACCCACCATCAGAGGGAAGCACAGTTCTCAACACGCACCCAGCTTTCTCTCTGTCTTGCCACCAAAGCAGCCTACTGGGTTCTCTTTCCTTCAAGATTTCCTGGGCAGGAGTTAAAGACATTTCTACTGTGTTCCACTAGAGGACGACGTGTGATTCCCTCTGGTGGTCACTTTGAAGCCCATTTTATTTGGACTTGAAGCTAAGGAAGTTGAAACTGACATTTCATCCCTGCCCTTTTGGTGGAAAAAGAACTGGTTATCACAGCATAAATTTCTTCAAAGAATTCTCCTCAAATTTTCTTTCTTCTTCATATTCTGGCTTCTTTGTGTAAATTTAATCTTGCCAGTGAGCTCAAGAGATAGAGTCTTCAATTTCCACCATAGGGAACCAATAGGTTACCATGTAAAATTCATAAACTAAGAACAGCAGCATGCGTATCTTATTTTAAAATGTGAATGAATACTAGAAGAAATAGTTAAAAGATTAAAAACTGGGTGCCATTGGAAAGCAGGACTGGGTATGGGCAAGGGTGAGGAAGGTCACTGCTATTTTTCTTTATAGTCTTTGTAGGACTAATTTGTAGAACAGAATACCTACCTGTATGATTTGGATTTGAAGGAAGATATGCTCAAAGAGTCACTTTCCTTTGGTCTTTGACTTTTCATATGCTACTGGAGGACCAAACAAAGGAATTTTTATTCTTCAGTTTATTCATCTGCTAAGTGAGCACTGCTAAGTGAGCACAGCAATGCTTTTGAAATTAAGAAATGAAAACTCTTGGTAAAATGTTTTGAGACCTTGTAAGGAAACATGCCTAAAAATGTTAGTTGTGATGGGCCAATTTGCCGTCATCAAACCTTCTATATTTTGAGTCAAATACTCTTTGTCTAAGTTATTTCTATTCCAAAGCTACAATTCAGTCTCAGCTGAAAATGTATTTGGAGAACATAAGCTACATTGATGCCTTGTGGTTTTTTTAAAATTTATTGATTTTTCGGCTGCTTTGGGTCTTGGTTGCTGTGCGCAGGCTTTCTCTAGTTGTGGCGAGTGGGGGCTACTCTTCATTGTGGTGCGCGGGCTTCTCATTGTGGTGGTTTCTCTTGTTGCGGAGCTCGGACTTTAGGCATGAAGGCTTCAGTAGTTGCAGTGCGTGGGCTCAGTAGTTGTGGCTTGTGGGCTCTAGACCGCAGGCTCGGTAGTTGTGGCGCATGGGCTTAGCTGCTCTGGAGCATGTGGGATCTTCCTGGACTAGGGCTTGAACCCATGTCCCCTGCATTGGCAGGCAGATTCTTTTTTTTTTTCCCTGCAAGAAACCCACTTTATTTATTTATTAAAAAATTTTTTTTTAAACATCTTTATTGAAATCTAATTGCTTTACAATGGTGTGTTAGTTTCTGCTTTGTAACAAAGTGAATCAACTATACATATACATATATCCTCATATCTCCTCCCTGTTGCGTCTCCCTCCCACCTTCCCTATCCCACCCCTCTAGGTGGTCACAAAGCACCGAGCTGATCTCCCTGTGCTATGTGGCTGCTTCCCACTAGCTCTCTATTTTACATTTGGTAATGTTTGTATGTCCATGCCACTCTCTCACTTTGTCCCAGCTTACCCTTCCCCCTCCCCGTGTCCTCAAGTCCATTCTCTACATCTGCATCTTTATTCCTGTCCTGCCCCTAGGTTCTTCAGAGCCATTTTTTTTTTTTAGATTCCATATATATGTGTTAACATATGGTATTTGTTTTTCTCTTTCTGACTTACTTCGCTCTGCAGACTCTAGGTCCATCCACCTCACTACAAATAACTCAATTTCATTTCTTTTTATGGCTGAGTAATATTCCATTGTATATAAGTGCCACATCTTCTTTATCCATGCATCTGTCAATGGACACTTAGGTTGCTTCCATGTCCTGGCTACTATAAATAGAGCTGCAATGAACATTGTGGTACATGACCTTTTGAATTATGGTTTTCTCAGGGTATATGCCCAGTAGTGGGATTGCTGGGTTGTATGGTAGCTCTGTTTTTAGTCTTTTAAGGAACCTCCATACTGTTCTCCATAGTGGCTGTATCAATTTACATTCCTACCAACAGTGCAAAAGGGATCCCTTTTCTCCACACCCTCTCCAGCATTTATTGTTTGTAGATTTTCTGATGATGACCATTATGACTGGTGTGAGATGATACCTCATTGTAGGTTTTTTTTGTTTTTTTTTTTGCGGTACGTGGGCCTCTCACTGTTGCGGCCTCTCCCGTTGCGGAGCACAGGCTCCGGACGCGCAGGCTCAGCGGCCATGGCTCACGAGCCTAGCCGCTCCGCGGCATGTGGGATCTTCCTGGACTGGGGCATGAACCCGTTTCCCCTGCATCGGCAGGCGGACTCTCAACCACTGTGCCACCAGGGAAGCCCCCTCATTGTAGTTTTGATTTGCATTTCTCTAATAATTAGTGATGCTGAGCATCCTTTCATGTGTTTGTTGGCAATGTGTATATCTTCTTTGGAGAAATGTCTATTTAGGTCTTCTGCCCATTTTTGGATTGGGTTGTTTGTTTTTTTGATATTGAGCTGCATGAGCTGCTTGTAAATTTTGGACATTAATCCTTTGTCAGTTGCTTCGTTTGCAAATATTTTCTCCCATTCTGAGGGCTGTCTTTTCATCTTGTTTATGTTTTCCTTTGCTGTGCAAAAGATTTTGAGTTTCATTAGGTCCCATTTGTTTATTTTTATTTCCATTTCTCTAGGAGATGGGTCAAAAAAGATCTTGCTGTAATTTATATCATAGAGTGTTGGCAGACGGATTCTTAACCACTGTGGCATGGCACCAGAGAAACCCTGATGCCTTATATTTTAAATGGCTTAATGTTGAATTGTTAATTGTATGTTAGACATTTTTGTGAGTCAGTGCTCACTTTAGTGGAACACATTATGTCTAAAGTATACACTAATCTTCCACATTAATATCTTAGGCATATAAATATATATATACAGAGGTGGGGGGAGAGGGAGAGACATTGGACACATAAATCTTGTGGTGTAGAAAATCACAGAAAATCTTGAAGTGCTGAGAGCAGCATTCATAGCTGGGAACCAACTAGCCAGTGTAACATGAGGCAACCTGTTTCAGTAATCAGAAGGGTCAGGCCAAAGTCACAGCAGGGATAGGCGCCATAATCAGCAGCTAGAATTGTCAGTATCCAGGCTTGAGTGGCCTGATGCTCAAGGAACTCTCTTTCCAGCTGAACTTTCCAACACTTGAAAGGGAAATTTGAAAGCAGCAGTTCCTGTTAAACTTAATTGTTTATCTATAGCAAATTGACTCGGGCCATTTTGGAAATGCACAGCTCTTAAGTTAGTTTTGGTAGATAACAGGAGATTTCAATGGTTTGATGCTCCTCTCTCATCATCTTGATATGAACTGATGATGAAAGAAATTCTCAAACAAAATTCTGAGTCACATATGGACATTCATTAACATTTATTACTAGGCAAGTCCAGGCTAGCTTGTTCTACTCTTTAAGGCTGAGGAGGTCTTAGGTCTCTGACTTTAGGTGATTTAACTACCCATTACATGGAAGGTTTAGTTGAGGCAGACACACCGACTTCCTGAGACAGGATTCTGTTACTCTGACAGGTGACATCAGGCAAACAGAAGTCTTCTGACCTCCCAGCTGGATACAGGACAGCAGGCACAGGCTACAGGTCAGGTTAAAATTTTATTATAGGGTGGGGAGTCTCTTGAAACTATGTTATTGTACCTCCTCTATATATCCGGGGTGTCATTAATTTCATCACTGAGAGTCCATTTCTAATATTCTCTATGCTAATTTCCTAAGCCTCTGGTGTGGATGGAGAAAAAGATACCTGAAGGCTGTGCTAGCCTCCTCTGGAGTGTGGGCTTCCCAATTAACTATAACTAAGTAGCTTACTGACCATCCCTGGGATGGTAATTTCTGCTTAGGACAACACACTACACCTAAGGCTTTACTTAAACTAACACATGCTATTTATGCTGAAGTATTTTAAAGCAAAACATAGGCATGGTAACAATGTCCATGGATTACGTACAGTTGCATTTTCTAACAAATACTGTTCTCCTGGAGCAGGCAAGCACATATTATTGAGAACAAAACACTTGAGGGGATGATACTGCATTCATTTCTCACATTGGAGCTTGATGTTTCAGCTGTGGACCAAAAGGGAACATAAATTTTGTTGTTTCACTTCATTCTTTGTCCATTTCTGAAATAAACTTGGCAAACAGACTGCAGGCTCCTGGTTATCACTAAGCTGCCCCAAACCATTGGAAGCTCTTCATCACTTCTCAGTGGCACTAGCAGAAAATTGATGTCTTATTCATGGCATTAGTTCGAGCCTAATGCCATCTCTCAAGTAAAGACATGCTCTTTATTTAATGAGTCTACACCCCCAGGTTAGCTCCGAGGGAAAAAATTTCTCTCTCTTTCCTACCCCTCCCTCCCTCCTCTCCCCTTCCTCCCATCTACCTTTCTCTTTCCCCACTGCCTGTCTTCTCTCTTCTACTTTCTGTGTTATTTTTTGATCTCTTCTAATAAGTTAATTGATTGCTTGGTTCTTTGTATTAAACAGGACTGAGCTACTTCTACAAAGGAAGTTGGTTAGATTTTCATTATTCTAGGTCATAAGAAAGATCTTCTAGGTATCACAACTTCTGTTTCTGCTACACGTTTTAAATGTTGCAAATCTACAGATTATCCCATGGCCAATAACACTGTGTCTGGGTAACTCTACCTCTCTGCTGAGCCTTTTCTTGGTGCCTTTGTCTCCTTTTACCTTGTGTCACGGATCATTAGTTCCTACTGGCAGGCTCTCAAACACTCAGGTTGCCTTTTTTGTTTGTTTTTGTTTTTTTTAATTGGAGTATAATTGCTTTACAATGTTGTGTTGGTTTCTGCCGCACAGTGGAAGTGAATCAGCCATATGCATACACACATCCCCTCCGTCTTGGACCTTCCTCCCACCCCCCCCATCCCACCCAACTCGGCAATCACAGAGCACTGAACTGAGCTCCCTGCGCTATATAGCAGGTTCCTACTAGCTATCTATTGTACACGTGGTACTGTATTTATGTCAAAACTAATCTCCCAATTCATCCCACCTTCCCCTTCCCCCCCACCTTGTCCACACGTCCATTCTCTATGTCTGCCTTTCTATTTCTGCCCTGCAAATAGGTTCATCTGTATCATTTTTCTAGATTCCACCTATATACATTAAAATACGAAATTTGTTTTTCTTTCTGACTTACTTCACTCTGTATGACAGACTCTAGGTCCATCCACATCTCTACAAATGACCCAGTTTCATTTCTTTTTATGGCTCAGTAATATTCCATTATATATATGTACCACATCTTCTTTATCCATTCATCTGTCAATGGACATTTAGGTTGCTTCCTTGTCCTGGCTATTGTAAATAGTGCAGTGAACATTGGGGTACATGTGTATTTTTGAATTATGGTTTTCTCTGGATATATGCCCAGGAGTGGGATTGCTGGATAATATGGTAGCTCTATTTTTAGTTTTTTAAGGAACCTCCATACTGTTCTCCATAGTGGCTGTATCAATTTACATTCCCACCAACAGTGTAGGAGGGTTCCCTTTTCTCCACACCTTCTCCAGCATTTATTGTTTGTAGATTTTCTGATGATGGCCATTCTGACTGGTGTGAGGTGATACCTCATTGTAGTTTTGATTTGCATTTCTTTAATAATTAGTGCTGTTGAGCATCTTTTCATGTGTCTCTTTGCCATCTGTATGTCTTCTTTGGAGAAATGTCTATTTAGGTCTTATGCCCAGTTTTTGATTGGGTTGTTTGGTTTTTTGTGATATTGAGCTTCATGAGCTCTTTGTATATATTGGAGATTAATCCTTTGTCTGTGGCTTCGTTTGTGATTATTTTCTCCCATTCTGTGGGTTGTCTTTTCATCTTGTTTATGGTTTCCTTTGCTGTGCAAAAGCTTTTAGTTTAATTAGGCCCCATTCACTTATTTTTGTTTTTATTTTCATTACTCTAGGAGGTGGGTCATAAAAGATCTTGCTGTGATTTACATCAGAGTGTTTTTCCTATGTTTTCCTCTAAGAGTTTGATAGTGTCTGGCCTTACATTTAGGTCTTTAATCCATTTGGAGTTTATCTTTGTGTATGATGTTAGGAAGTGTTCTAATTTCATTCTTTTACATGTAGCTGTCCAGTTTCCCCAGCACCACTTAATGAAGAGGCTGTCTTTTCTCCATTGTATATTCTTGCCTCCTTTGTCATAGATTAGGTGACCATTGGTGCATGGGTTTATCTCTGGGCTTTCTATCCTGTACCATTGATCTATATTTCTGTTTTTGTTCCAGTACCATACTGTCTTGATTACTGTAGCTTTGTAGTATAGTCTGAAGTCGGGGAGCCTGATTCCTCCAACTCCGTTTTTCTTTCTCAAGATTGCTTTGGCTATTTGGGATCTTTTGTGTTTCCATACAAATTGTATAATTTTTTGTTCTAATTCTGTGAAAAATGCCATTGGTAATTTGATAGGGATTGCATTGAACCTGTAGATTGCTTTGGGTAGTATAGTCATTTTCACAATATTGATTCTTCCAATCCAGGAGCATGGTATATCTCTCCATCTGTTTGTGTCATCTTTGATTTCTTTCATCAGTGTTTTATAGTTTTCTGAGTACAGGTCTTTTGCCTCCTTAGGTAGGTTTATTCCTAGGTATTTTATTCTTTTTGTTGCAATGGTAAATGGGAGTGTTTCCTTAATTTCTCTTTAAGATCTTTTGTTGTTAGTATATAGGAATGCAAGAGATTTCTGTGCATTAATTTTGTATCCTGCAACTTTACCAAATTCATTGATTAGTTCTAGTAGTTTTCTGGTGGCATATTTAGGATTTTCTATGTATAGTATCAAGTCACTGCAAACAGGACAGTTTTATTTCTTCTTTTCCAATTTGTATTCCTTTTATTTCTTTTTCTTCTCTGGTTGCCGTGGCTAGGACTTCCAAAACTGTATTGAATAGTAGTGGTGAGAATGGACATCCTTGTCTTGTTCCTGATCTTAGAAGAAATGCTTTCAGTTTTCCACCATCGAGAATGACGTTTGCTGTGGGTTTGTCATATATGGCCTTTATTACGTTGAGGTAGTTTCCCTCTATGCCCACTTCTTGGAGAGTTTTTATCATAAATGGTGTTGAATTTTGTCAAAAGCTCTTTCTGCTTCTATTGAGATGATCATATGGTTTTTATTCTTTAATTCATTAATATGGTGTCACATTGCTTGTTTTGCATATATTGAAGAATCGTTGCATCCCTGGGATAAATCCCACTTGATCATGGTGTATGATTTTTTTTAATGTGTTGTTGGATTCTGTTTGCTAGTATTTTGTTGAGGATTTTTGGGTCTATGTTCATCAGTGATATTGGTCTGTAATTTTCTATTTTGTGATATCTTTGTCTGGTTTTGGTATCAGGGTGGTGGTGGCCTCGTAGAACGGCTTTGGGAGTGTTCCTCCCTCTGCAATTTTTTGAAAAAGTTTGAGAAGGATAGATGTTAACTCTTCTCTAAATGTTTGATAGTATTTGCCTGTGAAGTCATCTGGTCCTGGACTTTTGTTTGTTGGAAGATTTTTAATCACAGTTTCAATTTCATTACCTGTGATTGGTCTGTTTACATTTTCTAATTCTTCCTGTTTCAGTCTTGGTAAGTTGTACCTTTCCAAGAATTTGTCCATTTCTTCCAGGTTGTCCATTTTGTTGGCATATAGTTGCTTGTAGTATTCTCTTATGATCCTTTGTATTTCTGCAGTATCAGTTGTAACCTCTCCTTTTTTCATTTCTAATTTTATTGATTTGAGTCCTCTCCCCTTTTTTCCTGATGAGTCTGCCTAAAGGTTTATCAATTTTATTTATCTTCTCCAAGAGCTGACCTTTAGTTTTATTGATCTTTGCTATTGTTTTCTTTGTTTTTATTTCATTTATTTCTGCTCTGACCTTTATTATTTCTTTCCTTCTACTAACTTTGGGTTTTCTTTGTTCTTTTCCTAGTTGCTTTATGTGTAAGGTTAGATTGTCTATTTGAGATTTTTCTTGTTTGTTGAGGTGAACTTGAATTGCTATAAACTTCCCTCTTAGAACTGCTTTTGCTGCATCCCATAGGTTTTGGATCGTCATGTTTTCATTGTCATTTGTTTCTAGGTATTTTTTTTTTCTTCTTCTTTGACTTCTTCAGTGAGCCTTGGTTATTTAGCAGTGCACTGTTTAGCCTCCATGTGTTTGTGGTTTTAACATTTTTTTCCCTGTAATTGATTTTTAATCTCATAGCACTGTGGTTGGAAAAGATGCTTGATAAGGTTTCAGTTTTCTTAAATTTTTCAAGGCTTGATTTCTGACCCAAGATGTGATCTATTCTGGAGAACATTCCATGTGCACTTTAGAAGAAAGTGTATTCTTCTGCTTTCAAGTAGGATGTCCTATAAATATCGATTAAGTCTATCTGGTCTGTTGTGTCATTTAAAGCTTGTGTTTCCTTATTTATTTTCAGTCTGGATGATCTGTCTATTGGTGTAAGTGGGGTGTTAAAGTCCCCCACTATTATTGTGTTGCTGTTGATTTCCCCTTTTATGGCTGTTAGCATTTGCCTTATGTATTCAGGTGCTCCTGTGTTGGGTGCATAAATATTTATAATTGTTATGTTTTCTTCTTGGATTGATCCCTTGATCATTATGTAGTGTCCTTCCTTATCTCTTGTTACAGTGTTTATTTTAAAGTCTATCTTGTCTGATATGAGTATTGCTACTCCAGCTTTCTTGTGATTTCCATTTGCATGGAATATCTTTTTCTATCCCCTCACTTTCAGTCTCTATGTGTCCCTAGGTCTGAAGTGGGTTTCTTATAGACAGTGTATATACTGGTTTTGTTTTGTATTCATTCAGCCAGTCTGTGTCTTTTGGTTGGAGCATTTGATCCATTTATATTCAAGGTGATTATCGACATGTATGCTCCTATTACCATTTTCTTAATTGATTTGGGTTTGTTTTTGTGGATCTTTTTCTTCTCTTGTGTTTCCCGCTTAGAGAAGTCCCTGTAGCATTTGTTGTAAAGCTGGTTTGGTGGTGCTGAATTCTCTTAGCTTTTGCTTGTCTGTAAAGCTTTTGATTTCTGCATCGAATCTGAATGAGATCCTTGCTGGGTAGAGTAATCTTGGTTGTAGGCTTTTTCCTTTCATCCCATTAAATATATCCTGCCACTCCCTTCTGGCCTGCAGAGTTTCTGCTGAGAAATCAACTGATAACCTTATGGGGATTGTATGTTATTTGTTGCTTTTCCCTTGCTGTTTTTAATATTTTTCTTTGTATTTAATTTTTATTAGTTTGATTAATACGTGTCTTGTTGTGTTTCTCCTAGGTTTTTTCCTGTATGGGACTCTCTGCGCTTCCTGAACTTGAGTGGCTATTTCCTTTCCCATGTTAGGAAAGTTTTCGACTATAATCTCTTCAAATATTTTCTCAGACCCTTTCTATTTCTCTTCTTCTTCTGGGACCCCTATAATTCGAATGTTGGTGTGTTTAGTGTTGTCCCAGAGGTCTCTGAGACTGTCCTCAATTCTTTTCATTCTTTTTTCTTTATTCTGCTCTGTGGCAGTTATTTCCACCATTTTAACTTCCACCTCACTTATCTGTTCTTCTGCCTCAGTTATTCTGCTATTGATTCCTTCTAGAGTATTTTTAATTTCATTTATTGTGTTGTTCACCACTGTTTGTTTGCTCTTTATTTCTTCTAGATCCTTGTTAAATGTTTCTTGTATTTTCTGCATTCTATTTCTGAGATTTTGGATCATCTTTACTATCATTATTCTGAATTCTTTTTCAGGTAGCTTGCCTATTTCCTCTTCATTTATTTGGTCTTGTAGGTTTTTACCTTGCTCCTTCGTCTGTAACCTATTTTTTTGTCATCTCATTTTTTATGATGGGTTGGGCCATATTCCTGTCTTACTGGTTGTTTGGCCTGAGGCACCCAGCACTGGAGTTTTGCAGGCAGTTGGGTAGAACCAGGTCTTGGTGCTGAGGACCTCTGGGAGGCCTCACTGTGATTGATATTCCCTGGGGTCTGAGGTTTTCTCTTAGTCCAGGGGTTTGGACTTGGGGCTCCCACCACAGGAGCTCAGGCCCGACTCCTGGACTGGGAACCAAGATCCAGCAAGCTGTGTGGCCCAGCAAAAGCAAAGAAGAAAAAGGAGCAGTACAATAACAATGAATAAAAAATAAAATAAAATTAGAAAGATTAAAAAAATATGTTAGAAAAAAATATATAATTGAAACAAGGTAAAACAGAACCACAACAAAAAATAAATAAAAAAGGGAACAAGCCAAAAGGAGCAGAACAATAACAAAGTATAAAGAATAAAATAAAATTAGAAAAATAAAAGATTTATTAGAAAAAATTAAAACATGAATGAATCAACAACAACAAGGTAAAACAGAACCATAACCCTTAGGTGTCCATGGTCCCCCTCACATTGTCTTTGGACATGTATTTATTTTTCCATTCATCCATTAAATATTTACTGATTACCTCTTATCAAGGGGGAAGAGAATACACATATAAATGAGGGAAATGCATCATCTAACCACAATGAAATACTTGTTGGCTCTTTAACAGTAGTGCTTAAATATTTCTTTGGGGCTCCTAACTCTACAAAACAAAGCATCTGGAGAATGGCATGTTAATTCCACTTCCAAAAGCCATGGGTTAAGACTATAAACCTAGGGGCTAGAATTAACCTTAGCTTCCCTTCCTCCCTTCCTTTTTCCCTTTCTTCCTTTATTTATTTATTTTTTAAAAATGTAGATTGGTAACTGGCCTGACAGCTCAATTAAGTAAGGCAAGCAAGGATTTTCCAGCTGGTGCCAACTCAAAATGGATTATATCAAAGGAGGGAAAGCATATTTCCCATCTGGAAAACACCAAAGATCTTGAACCTAGAAGCATGGATCAGTGCAATAAGGATGAACAAAGCCTTGAGAATTTGGCCAAACCATAATATCTCTGCGTTGTACCTTTGGAAAAAAATGAATAGAAAATATCTCTGGTTCACAGAGAAGTTATGTTGAGTCATCATTTACAGCCCCCACACAGAGCTCAACACAGAGCAGGTGCTCACTAAATACTTGTTAGCCGAAATAATGTTTGTCTCCAATTGCCTCTAAAGCACCTTCATCTGACCCAGTGGTATTTATGGACCTCCTGGTCACAGCCCTGCACTGGCTTTCTCAGTGTAGTATCTCCATGCAGGGAAACCTTCTAATCCCCAGTAAAATGAAAGACTGTATAAATATTCAGTAACTTGAAGATTTAGGTAAATGCTCAGTGTCCTACCTCTAAACATATCTGCAAAGGATCTTGGTTTGCTCCTTGGAGATGAACCAAATACTTTAGCTAATGATGGAACATTCTCTCTCCCTTTGCTTGTATAGATCTGGCTTAACTTAAAAATAAATGTTTCCTTAAGATGATTTCCAGCTTGACCTTTCTGAAGGCACAGGAAGCTGGCTTAACTGCAGCTGTCCAAGGTTGGAATGTCTTGATGCAGGAAGAACGGTGTTTCTAAGGAAAGTTCTTCGCCATTTCCTTGTTGGTTGTATTAATGTCCCAGTGTTCAACAAGTCAAAATCTATGGAGTAATGGATACAGTGGATAATAAGAAGTGGGTTTTTTTCTCTTAAACTGACGTAACACATTGAGATGCTTGTAACTGATGAGTGAGTTAGGCTCAGCATTCAGCAGTATGGCTAATCATATCAATTTGTAAAAAGCACATAGAGGTACTCACTGGGATAAAATGGTGGCTGTGCTTACAAAATGTGGCTGTTCAGTCTCATTTTCCTGGAGTCATCTAGCTTAAAAACTTTCAAGTTATGGATAAGTAAGCTGACTTATCAAGAACCAGTGGGAGGGGACTTCACTGTGGCACAGTAGTTAAGAGTCTGCCTGCCAATGCAGGGGACATGGGTTCGAGCCCTGGTCCGGGAAGATCCCACATGCTGCAGAGCAGCTAAGCCCGTGCGCAGCAACTACTGAGCCAGCGTGCCACAACTACTGAAGCCCACGTGCCTAGAGCCCGTGCTCTGCAACAAGAGAAGCCACCACAGTGAGAAGTCCGCACCCCACAATGAAGAGTAGCCCCCGCTCGCTGCAACTAGAGAAAGCCCATGCACAGCAATGAAGACCCAAAGCAGACAAAAATAAAATAAAAAATAAATTTATAAAAAAAAAGAACCAGTGGGAGGAGCATGGTGTTGGTATTTAAATCTCACCTCTTAATTGATATCAGGCAAACATATTCCCTTCTCTGAGAATTACTATCTCAATCTTGTAGCAGGGCAACAACAGGGGGTGAGTAGGATTTTCTCTGTTGACTCAGAATCATCAGTAAGACCCAGAGCTGAGATGGTCCCCCAAATTCTAAGCCCTGAAAACTGCAGCTAGTGGGACCTGCTATCTTTTTGCATGTGTAACTGAGAAGGATTATTCCAACAGACCAGGCATTATCATTCCACTATCTCTTATCCCCTGCTGATGTATGAAAACTGAGAAGAAACCCTTTTGAGGGAGTGAAGTGCTCATTTCCATTTCCTCTCTTCTCTTTCACTGAAGAGAGGTCTAAGAGAGTCATTCATATATTTGGGGGTAGCTAATGAAAGGCCTACTGACATTTCATTTCCTGGTTGAATGTCAGCTTAGCAGAGCTGATGAACTACCTCTGAGCTGCTAGGTGAGAGAGAGAGAGAGAGAGTCACAGATGTGCAAGTATATGTACTTGCATGTTGGGGAAGGAACTCTCCAGTGGAGAGGCCACTAAGATTTCTTACCTCCCCCATTGACATGTGCCCCCTTTTAAGAGATACTGAGAGGGCTCCTACATATACATGTTGTAGACCTACCAACTGGCCAAGGAAGTTAGAGTTTGGGGTCATGTGTCTCTAGAGGAATCTCATAATGAGGGACAAAAGAATGTGAAACAACAGTGCTAGCTGAGGTCAGCCAGACATGTGACCAAATTTCATAAGGAACTGCCAATGCCTAGTTATGGCTTAGAGGGAGTGTTGGTGAGGGTAAAGCATGTTGTAGCCACAGACAAGTAGGGATGGGGGTTAAGGGGAAGCATGCAAGCTCACTCTGTCCTGCCCCAACTCTAAAGGAGATATTTCAGGGAAGAGGAGGAAGGGGGCTGGCATCTAACAAAGACCACACCCCTGGCTAGAGGAAGGGAGAGAATGTGATAAATTGGATATAGCATTAAATCTTAATCAAGTAAAGTGACTAAAAGCATAAACTTGGGCTAAGATGTTGTTGGGCAGTGGCTTGGTCTAGCATAGTTGGGTGCTGTTATTGGAAGGAAATAATGTAGTTTCAAATTTGTAGCTTAAGAGTTGAGACTCTTCAATAACCCCCTCTCGCCTCCTAGTCCATTGTACTTCCTGCTATATGGTGCCCACTGGCTGCCACTTTCCAAATGTCATCTCTCTCATACTGTTCATAACATACTAAATATCTCATTTCCCCTCCCCCACACCCCGGTTATACAAACCCTTGTGTCAAATGCTACCTCGTCCCAGAAGTCTTCCTTAACAACCCCACTTTCCACCCTACCTTTTCCCCATTGCCCTCCACCATTTTGGCATTTTCTGGAATCCATCATTTTCATTCCAATTGACCGCATGCTAGTTCAGGACCTCAAGTAATCTCACGTCTAAAGCTTTGCCACATACTACCCATGGCCAACTGGCAGAGCCCCTGCTGTATTTGGCAAGTTATGTGCTCTGAAACAGGGCAGAAGGAACCCAGAGGAGTATGTTTTTCTAAATTGCGCAGGGACTCTGTTAGCTCATCAGGTGCACACCTGTGGGGTCATAAATGCTCAGAGGGAGTATCTTTTCCTAAGTTGCGTGAAGGTAACCCTGCACTTTTTAACCGTCCCTTTCCCTCACACTAGTTATTCCTGGTTTCAAATTATCTTATACATGGCTGACAGATCAATTTTCTTTTTAATTAAGCAATTCTGTTTTTCGACATAAAAGCCACACTCAAGGGAACCACCACCATCTCATATATATATATATATATATATATATATATATATATATATATGGTGTTGTAGAAGGGCTGAAAAGAGACTCTGCTTGGGCATGCAGTGAAATGAAAAGCTTCCTAGCACCATGATTCTTAAAGTTTAATGTGTACACTAATCACAAACAAATCTCATTAAAATGTAGATTCTGATTCAGAAGGTCTGGGTGGAATGTGAGATTCTGTATCTCTAACAAGTGCTTAGGTGATGCCAATGATCTAAGGACTGCACTTTAAGTGGCAAGCATATCTCATTTAATTCTCGAGAAGATCCCTATTAGGTAAGGATTGTTTTTACTCCTACTCTATGAATGAGAAAACTGATGGTCAAACTGATTAAATAGTTTGTTCAAGGTCACATATCTTGTAAGTAGAGGAACAGGAACTCATAGTCAGGTCTCCCTGATTCAATATCTCTTTTTAATCACCATAGTATATTCCCTCTAGAAGGGTTGGACAGAAGAGAATGGACTTAAGGAAGGAATTCCATTCAGGAAGTAAGACAGGCAAATTTGGTGATGAATTGGCCTTGATCTTTTCAATCAAGTTGGGGAGGAGGTCACTTGCTATTAGAAATGAAGCCTGGGGCAGTGGAAATGGAAGGCTTAAGGAGAGTTTGGGGCAGCTGCAGTGGGCCGTGCACTGGGGAATTAGCAGAAGGAGCGAGAGCTGTCTGCAGAAGGGAGGGCCCAGGTGAAGCTGGTAGATTAGATTTGCCAATGTACCAAATCAGTGGTTCCTAAACTCCACATTTGAATCACTTGTGCATCTTTTAAAACTTTCAAAGCTGAGGGCATACCCCAGACCAATTAAATCACCTTCTCTGGGGCTGGGACACAAAGATCAATATTTTTTGAAGGTACCCTGGTAATTCCAAAGTCAGATAATTTTGGGAACCAAAAAAAAAAGTTGTTATAGACTCTTTGCTTTTAATGCTAAAGGGGAAAAGTATTTAATTATTTATAAAGAGCCCAGGGAACATTAAAAAATGGTTTTGGGTTTTGGCGTCGTTCGGGGTTTGGCAAACTTCTTCTGTTTAGAGCCAGATAGTAAATAAAATATTTTAAGCTTTGTGGGCCAAGAAGCAAAATTAATATTATGTAAGTACTTACATAACAAGAGAGAAAAATTTCCACATTAATAGAAAACAAATTTTCTATTAATGAAATTAAAAACTTTATGGACACAACCTTAAATTTCATATAATTTCTGTGTTATTAAATATTAGATTTCTTTTGATTTTTTTCAGTCCTTTAAAAATGTAAAATCATTCTTCACTCATGGGCTATGAAGCACAGGTGGCCAATTGAATTTGGCCCCTGAGTTGAACGGTTGAAATTTGCTGACTCCTCATGTAGTTAATGATATGCTTTGATGAATCCAAAGAAGCTATCAAAGATATGCATTTAAATAAAAATATCAGTATTTAAATGAGTGCCCTACTTAACTAGTGGTAAAACTGGCCTTTGAAAAATCATTGTCCTTTCTAAGGACAATGTGCAAATTGCATGACAATATGTTTGGGGCAAAATCTACTTTTATCCTTATTTTTCATAATAAATTTTAAAAAGCTGATTGAAAATATGGACAGATTACATAGTCTACTACATAGTGTGCTTTATGAATGATTCAAAATACTTTAAAAATATCTTATAAAAAATATAAATAGGGTTTTGATTTGATTTTAAAACATCTTAGTGCTTAACCAGATGTTGGTTCTCTCTCAGCTCTGATTTGTTAGAGTCCTGGTTGCAGAGGGCAGCCCTCTTGTGATTCTAGTTTGTGCGTTTGGATACAGGAATAACAGGCCCAAAATTGCAATTTTATGGAAATACTGTCTGTGTCATCAGGTGAATAGTCTGAATTACATAAGAGGGGTTAGAGAAATCACTCTACCGTCTTTTGTTTTGTATTTTTTTAATCCCCTAAGTGAATTCCAAGGATTCACTAGTCCAAAATCATACATCTGGTAATGATTGGGGTGAAACTTGAACCCAAATCATCTGACTGCAGATTTTGTGTTTAGTCCATCATACCACTCACACTTCGTGGTCACTGCAAAGCCAAAAGTCCACCCCTGCAGGCACTGTGTTTTAAAGGGTGTGCATTTGGGTCTGCCATCCAAACACCAGAAAAAAAATTTTGGTCTGCTATCCAAACACCAGAAAAAAAATTTTCACTCGAAGTGTCAGTGAGTACTAACTGGCTCACATATCTCTTTTTAATCCTACTGTTTCCATTAATTCAGGATTTTAAAACAACAATATGATAAATTAAGAAAATAATTATACCAATATTTCAGAATGTACTATGTCCATTTTCCCAGGTAAATGTAAAAAAATGTAAATAGATTTAAAAGCGATATAAAAATACACAAATGTAGATATGACTGTAGTGTGCTTCTTATGCGAATTATCAAACCTGAGTGGTCTCTTCTATTCTATGCTATGGTTATTTACCACGTGTTGTTATCAGTTGTCCTTCAGGGGCAGCAGTGTTGCTAAAAATGGTCATTTTGCTGCTTCGCTAAGGTTTTACAGTTTAACTGTTTCATCCCCACTTAAACAGAAGTTATGTTTAAACTGGCTACTTATTTCATACCCTGTTGTCAAAAATTTTTATCTGGAAAACTAGCTTAAGGAGCTCATTCACAATACAGAAAAGAGATTTTAAGCAAAAAGATATTACACTTATGTGAAAAGAAAATTTAGAATGTGTTTAAATATCCAACTATATTTGGTTAAATACCTTTTATTACATATGTTCACATTACTGAATGTCATGTAATTTTTAAGTTATGTATACTAATAAATTTTTAATGGAATATGACATGTTTTATTGAAATGTTAATTATTGAAGCAAGATGAAAATTATAAATTCTATACACAATATAATCAATCTGACTATGTATTAACATGGAAACAAAGTTATACATAAAAGAGATTGAAAAAAAACAAAATATTAACTAAAGGTATACCTGGAGGATAAGCTTACTGATTTTTTCCTCTTTCTATTTTTATTTCGCATATTGTGCATATATTACCATTAATTCCCAAAATCATTACTTTCATTTAAAAAGAAATCCTGTCAGATGATTCAAGATCATAATTGCTAAGTATTTGACTATTCTGGATTGTAACTTGTTGTCACTCTTCTGTCTTGAGGCATTTTATAACTAGACCACCCTGAACTGTTTTATTAATGACTTCAGATAAAGTTTCTCTTTAGCAAAAGCACAGTGGAAAAAAATTTAAAGAAAAGAGCCTTAGGACCTGGTGATCTAAATATTGTGTTTGTAATTTATTTACAAATGCATAGTTTCTTTTCCCCCTTATGTATGAAAATGTTCAATTGATAGCAGAAGTTACCAGAAAATAAAAAGCTTCTCCAAACATTTGGAGTTTGTGTGCCTTGAGAATTTGCCAGATGTGGAAGGGAGCCCTCTGCTGTTCGTTATATTTATTACAGCAAAATTTGATTTATATTGTTTTGTGCCCTTCCTTGAACCTGCTCAGGTTTTTAATGTTTCTGTTATGATTGTACATTTCACATAACAAAGAAAACATAAATTCCACGATGCCAGCTGGCACGGTTAATAACCCATCAAGTCTGCCCTTTTTGAACTATACCACAGCATTGGAACATCTGGCAGTTTCCAATTTCCATGTTAGAGTGGGGTTTTGACCTCTATTTCACTTTCAAATGGGTCTCTTCGGCAGAATAACGCTGCTTTGTCTATTAACTTTACTGTTCACACCCTTTACAGTGCATATGAGGCTTTAAACCTAATGCTTTAGAAGGTGATTGTGCTGTTGTCAGAGGGAGCTATACTCTCCCCTGTTCCTTTAATCACCTTTGTTAGTTTCTCTCATCCATTAACTGTGAACGCTCTTTGAATCTTACTCTGTGGGCCTTTAATTTTTTTTTAATTTCTGCATTTGTTGCATCGAGGGCTCGTCTATTCTCACAATCCTAGTTATTATGTCTAAACTAATAAACCTCTTAAGCAGTGTCATCTGCAGGGCCCTGGAGCGGGGAGCAGGGAAAAGGCATTTATTGGGTGCCTGCTACATGAGCACAGTAGTCTGTATGTGTATATATATATATACACACACACATAAAATATATACAAATATGGATATAAAAAATGTTTCTCTTTGCCTGTCTTTGTTTTCACTGGCATCAGACTATCTTCACTCCCTGGGACTCAGCTCTTGGGAAGAAGTTTCTTCAGCTACTGTGATTCTGAATTTACCCCTGTGCTTTTCTATCTCCACTACCATTATAAAGACCTCATCACCTCACATCGGGATGGCAGTTTTAGCATTTTAACTCTCTTTCTAGGCTCTAGCATCTTTTCCTTCTATCTGCTCTCCATGTTCTCATCATATCACTCTTCCTAAGGAACACTTTATTTCCCTCCCCTTTGAAAATATCTGCAACGCTTCTCTTTTGCTTACAGTTTCTGTTTCAAATATCTCTTCCTGTTATTCTAGGCCTTTAAAATTTTGACTTTTCCTTTCCATCCTAATATCCTGCTCCTAACAAGCCTATTCCAACAGGCCAGCCTTCTCATTGCCTCCTTTTCTTCCCTACACCAGACCTCACATTCCTAGCTTAATGCTTTCTCATTATGTTCCTGCCTGAAATGTTTTCTTTCTACCTGCCAAAATCCAACTCCCATTTGAAATACTAATGTTTCCATCAAATCTTCTCTAATAATGAGGCAACATTGATATAACCCTTTCTCAGCTATTTGTCTGGCATTTATTATTAGCTCCACTCATTACAGTATTTTATTGTATTTAATTTGATGCTGGTGTGTACTCTCTTGGATACTCTTAATTGTTCCTTTAATATATCTTGTCTCACTCACAAAACTGTACATTTATGAGGATAAGAATATAGTCTGATATTTCACACCAGGTACCACCCTGGGCTTAGTCAATTACTTGAACTCTCTGGAATTCATTTTCTTCTTCTGTAAAATGGAAATAATTATAGCTCTCCGCCTATCTCACTTTGACACTTAAGGCTAAAATGAAATGATGTGGAGAAATGCTTCAAAGCTTTCAAACTCATTTTTTTACCACTATTATGATGATACATAACCTCCCTTCTCTTTTTTCTGAGACATCACCCAATATAGAGTCATGGAATTTCTTTCTGAGGATAGAGTTAATCACCAAAGAGGGTCACAGCCATCGTGAGGAAAGGACACTGTCTCTCTGAAGGCATATCAGACCTGCCATAGTAAAGGTTGCGTCAGTCTCCTCGTTCCCCCATCCACAGACTTTGATAGTGTCTATTTTCATTTACATAAAGGCTCTTGAAATCTTAGTTTTTAGTCTGTACTTACTGTTTATACTCTAGCAATCTGGGGTCAAAACTCACAAGTATACAGAAACTGCTCCCTAAAAGTGATCAAAGGCATTCTAATTGTTTAATCCAACCTACCCTTCAGTCTTCACCTTCCTGGACCTCTCTGTAACATCAGGTGACATTAAGCAGTTGTAAAATCAGGTTTGAATAAAGAGGGAGATGTTTCAAGGCAAGAGATCACAAAGGAAATGGCAGATTTGACTACATTATAATGGAAGGCATCTCTACATCAATAACGTCATAAACTAAATAAAAAGGCAAACAAAAACTTAGAAAATATTTGCTATGTATTTGACAATCATATTAATGTTCCTCATATTAAAACATCTAAACAACATGGAAAAAGAGAAACACTGTAATAGGAAAATGAGCAAAAGTCATGAATATACAAATTGCAGAAGAGAAAATACAAATATTACACATGTAATATTCAACTTCACTAATAACCAAAGTCAGTGGCCAGTTTTAGGTCCCATCTTTTTTCCTTTTGAACTGTTTCTGAATTATATTAAACTCCTTTCAAATATATTCCATAAAAATATTCTGATTAACCTGCCCGGAATTCTTCACGTTGAGCCTGAAATGGTGGGCTGTCCCCATTATGCTTGCTTGAGGGTATCAGCTGGGCACAAGCTTTCTATTTTCCAGGAATGTAATGGGGCCTGTGTACCATAACACCAATCCTGAAAATAGCACTAGCTTGCAGTGGCATATTTACATCAAGTTATGTCATTAATAAAGTGTTTCTGCCATCTCTCATCCAATAAAGAACAGAATCTAAGAGACAGACAAAATCCTGTCAGGTCTTGTTGAAAGAGTGAGTGATGAGTTGTTTAAGAAGGCAAAGAACAAAGAATGTCTTCATTTCCATCTAAACACTGTTCTGTGGCAATATTGTAGGTTTGTTTCCTTGGTTCAAGGTTATAGAAGATCTTCCCAGTGATACAGTAGCTGCCAGACATAAAGTCATATACCATGTTGCCAAGAACTTGCTTATTGCCTTGAACAATCTTTTTCCCCCACTATATTAAAATATGCCCTGTGGGATGTATACTAGAAAAGTATGCCTTCTTTTAGAGCTACTCTTTTCAAATGGTACATACATTGCCACGATCCTACAGATGTTCTCTTCGGCTTGCATAAGCCAGGCGCCATTACTGGGTATAATGTGCCAGGCACTTTACACACACTATTCATTTAACTTTGTGACAATCCTGGAGGATATAATAGGTTTTAAAAATTTTTTTAAAACATTTTATAGAAAATAACTAGAACCTGTGTCTCAGATAAAATAAATAACTTATTTAAGGTTTCACACAGCCACTAAGAGGCCTACTTGCAATTGATATCAAGTCTGTCTGATCACAGAGCCCATGTTTTCCCACCTTACCTCATTTTTTAATGTTTCCTTCCAGCTCTGTAATTTTCATACCATGTTCATGTTAAAATGAACACAAGGCTTACCATGTGCTTTCAGTAGTATTTGATTTGTGTTCCACATAAAGTTCTTTGGAACTTTGTAGATTGTGAGAACTGTTTCTGATGGTTTCCACAGACTCCATAGAATGATTTACCTACTGCATCTGGAAGCATCTGAAAGTTCTTATCAATCATGAGAAAGTTGAAGACCTCCCATCCTGAAATGAAAAATAAAAACAAGGCATCTATTGGGCCTCATTTGGCAGTGTGATTTTAGAGCTAGTGATGGTCACAGCAAGATGACCTGCCATATGGGAAGTTTATGTTGTATTCTGAGTTACCAGTGGGGTTCATGACAAAGTCCTGTAAAGAATTCTTGCTCGGGAATGTTCCTGAATGGTCATTATGCAATCCATATTGAGTGCTCTGGCTCAGCTCTCTCTTGGGCAGTTATCTTTAGTGTAGAGATTCTAGTGTCATTTGATTTAGTGACATTTGGACACTGTGGTTTGCCCAGTCAGGACCAGGTGGGATACAAAGAAAATTGTCTTTCTTCTTTTTCCAGAGCTCATAGTTATAAGGGGATATGCCTCTGCTAGGTTCAAATTTTGGCTTTGCTACTTGATAGCAAATGACCTGGGCAAGTCAGTTGACATCTCTGAGTCTCAGTTCTCTTTCCTTGAATTATGATAATAATAATATCCATAGCACTGGCTTGCGCAAGATATTTGAAATAGTATACACTACAGCATCTTGTAAACTTTAAAAGTATTGTATAAAAAGACAAATAATCAAAAATGGGCAAAGGGCCTGAATATACATTTCTTCAAATAGTACATACATACACATGGCCAATAACTACATGAAAAAATGCTCAACATCATAGTCATTAAAAGTATGGTAAGATATCACTTCATGCCCACTAGGATAGCTGTAGTTAAGAAGTCAGATGATAACAAGTGTTGGTGAGGATGTGGAGAAATAGGGACCCTCATGCCCTGCTGGTGGGAATGTAAAATGGTGCAGATTCTCTATAAAATAGCCTGGCAGTTTCTTTAGAGCTTAATACCATATGATTCAGCAATTTCACATCTGGTTATATACCTGAAAGAAATAAAAACACATGTCCATATAAAAACTTGCATGTGAGTGTTCATAGGCATTATTCATAATAGCCAAAAAGTAGAAGCAACCTAAATGTCCATCAGCTGATGAATAGAAAAATAAAATGTATATTCATACAACAGAATATTACTTGACAACAAAAAGAAAAGAAGTACTAATACATGCTGTTGTGTGGATGAATCTTGAAAATGTGCTAGGTTAAAGAAGCCAGTCGCAGAGGATCACATTTATATGAAATGTCCAGAATAGGCTACTCTATAGAGACAGAAAGTAGGTTGATGGTTGCCTGTGGCTGAGAGGGTTGGGAGAAAATGGGGAGTGACAGCTAATGGGTCTGGGGTTTTTTTGGGAGAAGATAAAAATGTTCTAAAATTGATTGTTGTAATCACTGAACAACTTTGTGAATATAGTAACAACTATTGTACACTTCAAATGAGTAATATGTATAGTATGTCTGTGAATTATATCTCAATAAAGCTGTTATGTAGAAAGTATTGGGCTGACCAAAAGTTTCGTTAGGTTTTTTCCATAAGATGGCTCTAGTAGCACTCAGTTGTTTTAACTTCATTTGAAACAATTTTGTTAGATTGTATGTGACAGCTGTCATATAAGTGTGCATTTTAAAAACATCAAAATTGGTGAATTTTTGTGTAGCCATTTTAATATTGAAGGTGGAAGAAAAAAGCAACATTTTCAGCATATTTATGCTTTATTATTTCAAAAAAGGTAAAAACGCAACTGAAACACAAAAAAAGATTTGAGCAGTGTATGGAGAAGGTGCTGTGACTGATCAAACGTGTCAAAAGTGATTTGCGAAGTTTCGTGCTGGGGATTTCTTGCTGGACGATGCTCCACGGTCGAGTAGACCAGTTGAAGTTGATAGCGATCAAATCGAGATGTTAACTGAGAACAACCAACGTTATACCAGGAGGGAGATAGCAGACATACTCAAAATATCCAAATCAAGCGTTGAAAATCATTTGCACCAGCTTGGTTATGTTCATTGTTTTGATGTTTGGGTTCCACATAAGTTAAGCGAAAAAACCTCCTTGACAGTGTTTCCGCATGAGATTCTCTACTTAAATGTAATAAAAACATTCCGTTTTTAAAACAAATTGTGATGGGCGATGAAAAGTGGATACTGTACAAAAATGTAGAATGGAAGAGATCGTGGGGCAAGTGAAATGAACCACCACCAACCATACCAAAGGCCGGTCTTCATCCAAAGAAGGTGATGTTGTGTATATGATGGGATTGGAAGGGAGTCCTGTATTATGAGCTCCTTCCGGAAAACCAAACGATTAATTCCAACAAGTGCTGCTTTCGGTTGGTCCCAATTAGACCAACCGAAAGCAGCACTCAAAGAAAAGCATCCAGAATTAGTCAACAGAAAATGCATAATCTTCCATCAGGATAACACAAGACTGCTTGTTTCTTTGATGACCAAGCAAAAAGCTTGGCTGGGAAGTTCTGATTCATCCACCATATTCACCAGACACTGCACCTTTGGATTTCCATTTATTTAGGTCTTTACAAAATTCTCTTAATGGAAAACATTTCAATTCCCTGGAAGACTGTAAAAGGCACCTGGAACAATTCTTTGCTCAAAAAGATAAAAAGTTTTGGGAAGACAGAATTATGAAGTTGCCTGAAAAATGGCAGAAGATAGTGGAACAAAAGGGTGACTACGTTGTTCAATAAAGTTCTTGGTGAAAATGAAAAATGTGTCCTTTATTTTTACTTAAAAACCGAAGTCACTTTTTGACCAACCCAATGGTATACAAGGTAAGTCATTATAACAATTTGTTTTATTTTTTTATTTGTCCTTTCCCACAACCATCAGATTGCACCAATGTTTCTCAATGGCTCCAAGCTAGAGACAAAAGCACACTATAGATTTCTTGTGAACTCTCATAGTTTTTCTTAGGTAAAGTAGTTCACAAAGGAATCTCAAAGACAGCCACTCTGATCTGGGTATTACTCAGGGCCTTGTCAGGGTGAACACTGAGGTTTTCAGTATTCACAAGTTACCTCTGAGGGCCTACCATTTGTAATCAATTTGAATTTCACTGGTTTTAACAAAGGCAGGATTGTGGGAACAAATCTCTTAGTGAGAGTGAGCCTAATTGGTCACCTGTCAAGGGCATTTAAAGCCTGTGTGCACAGATCTACTCAGCTTCTCACTGAGGAAAGAGAGGGAAAATAATTACTTGTAATTATATTCCAGAATTTGAAGATTCTAGAAGAACTCCAGAAGAATCCCTTGAGAAATATCAATGATCTACACTACCAAAAATGATTTACAAAGTATTAATGTAAGGTAAATATAAAATTGGGATTGTGACAGAATTAGGTAGATTAGAAGAAAACTATGCAGACAAATTGCTATGAGATAGTGAGCAGGCCCTTCCTTTATTATCTGTCTGTTTGTAGATAAGGCCGGTGCCCTATTTTGACATTTGCAGAGCAGGTCCTGACATGTTGATACCTTTGAAGGCTTTCCTAAGTGTACATACTCACTTATGGGGGGAGACTGAATTGTTTTTGGCTAACTTATCCTGAGTTAGAATGTACATGCTGTCCTATCAACTTATTTACCTTTTGGCATATTGAAGAATTTGAGTTTCTTTAACACTAACTCTATTCTGTTCCAAACACCTAAATTTTACTGGGATATGAGCTAGGCAGCCTAGTTCTTTTATAATTCCTTTCCTATTCAAAGCTTCTTCTCACTGGACAGGGAAGCTCACGGAACCAGCTGGAAACCAGGACATGTTGGATGGAAGAGAAGCAGAGCATGCAGTTGTTGGGCTCATTCTCTAATGTAAGTGAAGGCACCTCAGCTGAAGTGCCCATTAGTTATTGAAGAACTTGAGTGTTCTGAAGAGCTGAAGACAAGGTAAGGCTGGGGCAAGTCTTACTTATTCATCACTCAACAAATATTTGTTATCTAATGACTGGGAATACTAATCGGAGTGAGATTAATTTTTTGCCCTTAAGGCGTTCATGATGTATTGAGGAAGACAGATAAAAATCAACACTGTGCTAAGTGCTATGGAAGAGGCAAGGCGTGAGCGCTAACGGGGCCTGGGCTGGGCTGGGAGCAGCATGCACTCCGGGTCCCCCAGACTGAGATGAGAGGCAGGCACGCTGAGGGAGCCGCCCCCACCATCTGGTGGTTAAAACGCAAATAAAACATCTTTAATTTAAACCTTGGCATTTGGAGATGTTACAGACTGGATGTCCTTGAGTCTGAAATGCAAAATATATGTGCTCAGAGATGGAGTTTTTCCTGCTGATTCAGAGGAAGCCAGCTCTGAGCCCCAGGACGGCTTTTGATCTGAAGAGTAATCACTGTTTGTTTTCTCTGTAATCACAGAGAATTTCAGCAAAGCCTTTCCTAACAACAGCCATAGCCGTTCTTTTAAATACTCCCTGCGTTTCATATTCTCTGTTAGGTACTCTGCATACAGTTTTTATAAAAACCTTGTAAAATAGTATTATTTTACCTATTTTGCAGAAAAGAAAATAGAGATGTAGAGAAGTTAACAATAACTTAGCTATTCAGTAAGTTTTGGAATAAGGATTTTAGTCTGTGACATACTACCTCATTATGAATCCCTGCTCTCAGTTATATAAAATCTGCAAAAATTACAATCTCTTACTCAGTCTAATTTATCAGTGCCTGCAAATTACTTCCTGAGCAATATCTCTAGGTGGCTTCTAAAATGCTTTAAAATGCTTATTTTTAAGTTTATAAGAATAAGACATATAAATAATTTTTTTAAAAGGAAACAAACAAAAAGTTAAGTTCCAATTTGAGGGATAGCAGGATGAGGTTCTTATTCTGACTTTTTTTTTTTTTTTTTTTTACAAAATGTGTTACTCCCTTGAACTGCAGTTTCTTTTTCTGGAAACTAAAAAAAAGTGACTTAAATGATCTTAAACCTCTCTTCCAACTCTAAGATTCTTTTATTTTGATAAGGAAATATGACGTTTCTGTCACTGATGTGAACCAAGGGAAGACTTTTGTTATATCAGTGTGATTGTCAAAACCGGACACATTCTTGACTGAGACAGTCCAGGGGAGAAATTCCTACTGAGGACCACACTCCAAATATTGTCTTGAATTCAGAGGCATGCCCATCCATTTCTCCACAGGTTGTGTAGAGGTTAGTGTGCATTGCTTGGTTTCTGATGTTTTGATGTAAGGATCTGATTTAAAAGTTCATTTCCTTACACAACAGGAGCAGTGTTTGTAGGTCAAGCTCCCAAACTCTGAAATCCTTGAACTCTCTAGGAAATATCCTGGGCATATGATTTAACTTCTGGCTCCCTAGGTCTTGAATGGAGCCATTGGAAAATACGGAACAGGGAGAAAGGACCTCACCAGCAACTCATTTTATTTCTAGACTGAATAGCATGGTTGAGAATCGTAATGACTTTTGCCAGTCGTCTTACTTCTTGATCACTACATAATTTCACTGCTTCTGCACAGCATAACTGAATTCTGAGTCTATCTGCCTCCTCTGCTCCCATGCTCAGGAGAATAAACACTCTGGATGAAAAGACATGACACCTGGCAGATCAGGGCCACTGCAGACAATTGGTCTCCAGTCTTAGCTGGGTCCTCAGAAGTTCCTCTCAGTGCTTTTACTTGTTCAGAGTTGCCGCCTTCCAGTTACCTCAATGATTTCCCACAAACTCACCAGGCTCCTTCTGACACCTTTTACTGCCCTCTTCCTCTGTGTCCAAAGATGATCTTGCTGTCCCTATACTGAGGACATTTAGGTCCCAGGTAAGCCCTCCATCAACCACCAGCTAGGTGTCAACATGCTCCCTCTGTCCACATCCACACTGGCTCCCATGCACTGTCTTCCTATCTCAGAGGATGGCTTTCTCCCTCTCAAGTCCAAGTCCTCTAGGCCACTGACCTAAGTCAGTGACCTAAATCAGTGACCCACAGGCCACTGTGGAACTCTCTGGCATTTTATTCCTACAGTCATTGCCCTACCCTCCTCACTCTCCAACCTTCCTTCTCCACAGGTTTCTAAAAAAGTAAACTGGCTTTGAGGCCATTTCTCTCTCTAGCCATCATCAAGTCTCTCTTTTCTTTGAGAATATAAAATTTTCAAAGGAGTGGGCTAGACCCCTAACTCTGCTTTCTTACCTCATACAGCCATCTGACCTTGGAACCCACCATTCCTTAACTGCTCTCAATAAGGTCACCAATAATGACCTCACAACCCAGATGCAATTGACCTTTCTTAGTCTTTATCTCTGAGGATCTGTGTGCTGCACTTGGCAAAGCTGACCACACTCTCTTTCTTAAAACACTCTATGTATTTCCTTGGTTCCTCCAACACTGTGTCCTCCGGTTCTCTCCTTAACCTGGTTGTGCTTCTCTCTCACGTGGGCTCCTCTCCCTCTACCATCACTTAAAAGTTTGTTGAAGGCAGGACTGGGTGTTAAAGCGTAAGGATTTTTGAGTTAGCTTGTCTCTTACTATTTGTGCTTCCATAGATTCTTAACCCCTCTATGCCCCAGTTTCCTCACCTTTTAAAATGGGATTGATAATATTTCTCATTGTTATGAGGGTTAAATCAGATAACACATGTAAAGTACTTAGTATGGATTTTTCATTTCAAAGAGAAAATTTGATTGTTATGAGCTAACTTAATTATATAAAGAAGCATTCTAAAATGAAATATTAGTTTTCCAATTTGCAGTAGCAGCTCACCAATATCTTATCATGTTTTAGGTTTTTCTAACTGTAAATGTCCTAGGAATTATTTTAAAAATGAAGAAAAAAAGGTGCTTTTCTGAATTTGTCATGACAGAGCCAATTCAAATTTTTAGTAATAGAGGAATATTTAGCAAGATTTTAGGGCATCTAAGACTGTTTTAAAATAACTAGATGTCTACCAAAGATTTAAAAAAAATAAAAGTATTACAACTAAAAAGATTCAAAAACATACAAAATTTCAACACATTTGAATTTCTTGGATCACAAAATTTTTGTTTAACTTGTCCTTATAATTAAAGTGAGCCAATATTTGTTTTAAAAAAAAGGTAAGTTCAAATTTTATTTCTGATAAGTTAATGCAATTACCAGAGATCTGTTGGCTCCTTTATACAAATAGGATAATAATATGTAACTGAACCAAATTAGGTTGATTTTGAACTTATGTGTGGAGGTCACCATAAATTAGAGCAAATTTATTGATTTCATGTTGTGAGGAGCTCGGAAAGT
Source organism: Delphinapterus leucas (assembly GCF_059928025.1). Taxonomy (NCBI): domain Eukaryota; kingdom Metazoa; phylum Chordata; class Mammalia; order Artiodactyla; family Monodontidae; genus Delphinapterus; species Delphinapterus leucas. The sequence continues at coordinate 49,662,685 of NC_143140.1, forward strand.
TTTATTTATGTGCTTTATTTCATGTTTCTTTTTCTTACAACCTGAAGCTGAATGTTAAAAGTAAACATTCTCAGACCAGAATGGATTGAGTTGAGTCTACACTTTGAGTGTCAGATGTCTGAATAGGTTCCATGTCTGTATCTAGAGCCCTTTCATGTTCATCATCCACTCAGTACTCAGAAATAGAACTTATGATTAATGACTATATCTTTGTATCTGGTTTTATAGAGCCATAGTAATATGAGAGTAGATTCAACTCTCAGCTTTTTTTTTTTTTTTTTTTGCGGGACGCGGGCCTCTCACTGTTGTGGCCTCTCCCGCTGCGGAGCACAGGCTCCGGACGCGCAGGGTCAGCGGTTATGACTCACAGGCCTAACCGCTCCGCGGCATGTAGGATCTTCCCGGACTGGGACACGAACCCGTGTCCTTTGCATCGACAGGCGGACTCTCAACCACTGCGCCACCAGGCAAGCCCCAACTCGCTCGCTTTTTAATGGGAGATTATTCACATTCTTACAGCTCATTGACCCACTGAGAGGTGCATCTTTTACTCCCCCTATAGGAGGAATCAGAAAACTGCATCCGTTTCTAGGATATCCCCTATCAAAAAGACAAATGAAAACAGGCAGCCAGTGGTAGGGCCATTTAGTGACTTCCTCCAGCCATCTCGTTTCCTGGTGCAATTTAAGGTGGATGAATGGTTCCCTCTGGCTCCAGGACAGCTAACTGGCCCTGGGGAAAATCATTCTCATACGCACGCTTGATGCACACACACCCTTTAATTCTCTTTCCTGACTTGCAGCCTCCCAAATAAAATCCTGATACTGGAGGAAGCAGCAGGTTCTTTCATTGCCATCTCTGGGCTACAAGAATCAAAGAGCAAAATGGATGTTTTCCTCTGAGAACTGGCACTGAACAGAAGGAAGTAAACGACTACTCCAATTCAAGCATGTTTTAATCTCTGGAGAAGTGGGGACAGAGGAGGGGCAAAATTGGCCAAGGAATCAGTGGGAAAGTCATAAATTTTGTCTCTTATCCCAGCAACTAAGATTCCCCGTTTACAGTGCTGCCCACTCCTTTTTCTCTTTTAAAAGGGTTTGGATAATGAACAATCACTTTCTAAATTCTCAAGTTCAAAAATCTCTCAGTGGAGGAAGAAAAGGGAGTTTTTGAGTAAATCTCTAAAGGCTGGATGAATCGTTTGAAAACATGCTCAGAAATTTCAAGATTCACACGCACCTCATGAATACACTGTCCTAAACTAAACTAAAGAATCTGGCAGCAAACAAATCCACAATTTTTTACCTCTTTATACTTTATTCAAAAAGGTCAACTCATAGTCTCTATTTCTTTTAAAGAATTGTCTATCACTGGAAGATACAATGAGCAGTAAACACTATTGTGATCCACTTTTAAAAATGATGGTGCAGTTTGGCCTGAACCTAACCATGAGGACACAATTAGACAGATCCAGATGGGGGGGCATTCTACAAGTCAACTGGCATGGACTTATCAAATTGTCGGTGTCCTTAAAAGCTTAAACAAGAAGGTGGTGGTGGTGGTGGTGGTGATGGTGGGCTGTTCTAGAATCAGGAGATTTTAGAGATATGACAAGAATATAGAATGTAGACCCTTACACCTTGATTCTTGATTGTGATAATGATATTGTCACTGCGAAGGAGAATTCCTTTGTTCTTAAGAGCCACATGCTAAAAAAGTATTTAGAGCAAAATGGCTTGATGTCTCCAACTTATTATTTTTTAAACCACAACATAATGTGCAGCTGCCCTACTCTTGGAGTAGAGGGAAAAAAAATTTGAATCATGAGGAAGAAGCCTCTAATTATGCTAGAAAAATGAATAAGGAAGCCAGGACAATACTTTATTTATAACTTGCATATGCAATATGCCATACTCTAGCTGATGTGAGAATAAGGTATACACATGTCTTCTATTCCTGCTGAATCTCATTCTCCCTAGAAACCAGGAGGGCACATCTTACTCCTCCATCCCTCCCCTACATTACACAGCAGAGTGCCCAGCACAGCATTATCAAAGTTCCAATTGAAAGGAATTGAATTACAGAATGTTTTTTGAGAAAGCAGTACAAGTGGCAAAGTACTGAGTAATGGACAGAGAGGTGAGTCTTTCAGAGGTATCAAAGAATTGGGGCAGGATTTTGAAGTTATCCATCTTGCCAATGAGCTGCTGAAAACCAGTCTTTATGGACCCAGGTGCTAACTGTCAGATGGTCAAAAATGATGACCCAGCAAAATAGCAGAATGGTCAAATCTGTGACTGAGGAGTCTTTTAAAAAAATGTGAATTTATATCAAACTACCCTTGATATTCTTAAAGTAAGAAGCCCCAAAGATTTGCTTTAAAACCATGTTCAAAAACCGCCACATGTGTATATGCCCAGTCCCTAGGCTATATGACCTATTAAAACACAATGATTTTCCACCAGCTCACATAATCATGGAATTTTTCTTTCAAATTTATGAATCAAGCCCTTAGTGTGAGTAGACAGTGAGGGAATTTTTTTATGAATAGCCTCCCTATTATCATGGTTCATGACTTTTTACAATGCAATTATTGTGGCACATATTATAACATAATTGAGATTCTAGAAATGAAAATGGGTGGTAATTGAAGGGATATGGTCAAGAAAATGCAAATGCCATTTTATTTGCAAATTAAATTAAAAATATAGTGAAGTGGGTATAGAAATTGATTGAAAAATTAATTGAGAGAAACGAACTTGGAATACTTTGTAAGGGACATCTGTAAGAAATTCCTCGCTCTAACACACTTTTTCAGAGAGTAAAACTTTTCCTGTAAGCTAAAACTGTAGTTGAAACCAGACTAAAGACAGATCATTAGAAGATGTCAGAGTAGCCGAATTTATACTCTGAGGCCAAATGGTGAACTTGTGGACTTGCCGGGCCTGAGCAACAAGCAATAGGGAATTTTTCCAACATGAACTCCAAATCAATATTAGGCTAGAGTTTTTTGTTTTAACATTTGCCTTCTTTTCTTTCTCTCGCTTTCTCCCTCTCCCTCAGTCATCTCTGTCCTTATGTTGTTTTTAAACTGCTCTTCATCATGGAACTCATAGTCTACTAGGAGAGCTGGATTATAAATGAATAATCACATTCAATAATTCGATTATTTGGTAGTAGTAAAGATACACTATTAATAATAATTATATGCTAGGATAAGTGCTCCAAAGGAAATGAATGAGGTTCAATAAGATAGTTTATCAAAGGCATGAGACTTGGGCCTGAGCCCAGGGAAAGCTTTGCAGGAGAAGTAATGTTTAAATGAGAAAGGACCCCTTTCAGGCCCAAAGAGCATTTCATCAGTACATGCTCCAGCACTGCGGGGAGGGGCTTAGCACATCATAGAACTGACAGAAGGACCGTGTATAGAGAATAAAGGGGGAGAGTGGTGGGGATTGAGACCATAGAGGTAGACAGTGTCCAGACACTGGGCAATACATGCTGTGTGGGCCTGGGTAAGGATTTTGGTCTTTATCTTAGGGACAATGGGGATGCTCTGAAGAGTTTTAACCAAGAGGCAGGGAGTGGTGGATGTGAGTAACAGAAAGACTGGAAGGAGGACAGAGTGATGCAGGGCCACCAGTTAGGAGGCTGTTGTTAGCAGTTGGGGCCAGAGATAACGGTGACTTAGTCTGGGGTAATGGCCGAGGTGGTGGGAGGTGTGTCTAGCTGTGAGAGGTGAGCACCTTGGACAAGCACATGCAGAGAGGAGGGAAAAGCAGAGGCTTGGAAAGTTTCTGGCCAAACTTGTTTGAACATGATACTGGCAGGTGCTTAAAATTAGGGGTCCAAATGACATTTTGCGTGGCTTTGGCCTTCCTGGAAATTATATTTGGATCACGAGAAAGGATGAAAAACTTCCCTCTTCTACAAACGCATCTCACTCTGGGGGAGAGAGAAATCGGTGATTTTGTTTAGTCCCTTGAGCAGTGAGAGCCGTGGTGGGTGGGTGCTCACAGAGGTTTGAAGCCTTGTCTAACTCTAAGGAACTGGGTTGTTTTGAACTGTCAGATCAGCCTGCAGGAGAAAGGAATAGCTAGATTAGCTGAAGTGCAGAATTTGTGCTGAATTCTCCCTTAATTGAGGCATAGATTGTGTCTTTGCACTGTTACCTTTCCTTGAAAAGCGACTTTAGACCGTTTCTGGAAGATCTGTAGATATCAGAAGGCTCAAGAGCGAGTCTTTCTTGCAAAAGTTCTTTCAGTAAAACTGATTGCCAAAAAACAAAACAAAGCAAAACAAAACCACCCATTCCTTTGATATAATTAACTTAAAAAAAATCATGCTGGAGCCCTCTCAGTCTTTTGGATTGAGGAACAAGAGGGTAAGAACCATCACTGAACAAAATCACACGGCGGGAGTCCCCTCTCCCTTGCTCTTTTCCACACTGTGCTGCTGTGACTCCTATTTCTTTTCAGATACTTGTTTCCCAGGGACTGAATTCTTACTTACCTACTCAAGGAGTCATCCTACATTATTATTCTCCCCAAAGTAGTTTTTACAAGACCATGCCCAACATGTTAGGGGAAAAAATATATATTTGGAATCGTGGCATTTCAAGCCCTCTCCTAATGCACAGGACTTCTCAGCAGCCAGCCAACTCCTTGCAAAGCTGGTTTTACCGGGGGTCACTAGTATTAGCTACTAGTTGTGTGCCAACCATGTACTAGGCACAGATTATAATTAACTATTAAATTGAAATTCACCCAGTATTCAGGTATTAGTAGCATTGGTGATTTGGTGAATTACATCCATGATGAAATTCTATTTGAATTTCAAAATCTTTTTCCCCACTGACCCACCAAAAATGCTGACAATCTCAGCTAACAAGCCTATGTGTGACAGTTCAGTGTTATGCATTGTCTCTTTCCTTGCTACTACCTCACTACTGCAGAGAAAGGACCAGAAATTAGGTACCAAAATGAAAAATAGGAGAGGATGGACCAAATATAGACTGTTGAGCTTTGAACAGCTGATTTCTGATAATCCTGGAAGAGCAAATAAAACAGACCTACATGAAGATTTTCTTTTTTTCTACATGTACATAATTCAGTCATCTTAGAGTTGTGTGCTTCGGGATTTGATTTTTTAAAAAAGCCAAAACAGAATGCCATTTTGCCTGTTCTCTGTGGTACCAAGAAAGTGATCACAGATTTTATAAACTGATTTCCCCTCAGTGAGACAATTTCTTGTCTAATTTTACCCCATTGTTCCTAAAATCATCGTGCTATGGATCTCAATGAATCTAACTGCATAAGTGCACATCTCTCATTTATATCTTTTTCTTATAGTCATAAAACCTCCCACAAGTGAAAGGAAAGTGACGCTCATCGATTGGTTTCCTGCTTGCCTTCAGGGTTAGAATCAAAAATATTGCAGTCTGGGGCTCCAGTTCCCCAAGGGACACGGTAGATGGCAGTGTGCGATGAAGATTCCTGCCTCTCAGCCTTGCAGGGGCAACTGACTGGGAAGAGATGGAATCTCTGGACAGGAGTGTTGTTTTTCCCAGCCCAGTCAGAGGAAGAGGTTATCCTCCTAGGAAATGATTTCCCTACATAAACTTGGTTTTGCCGAATCAGTAACTGAAGTTACTTGAACTATACTGACACCAAAGAATCTTAATCTTCTTTAATTTAAGCCTGAAAAAAAATCTGCACCTCAAAACTCTTCTTCAGTACATGGAATAATCTTTCAGTTATATGATGTGCTGACCTCCCTGTGCTTCAGTTTTTATTAATCCCTGACACAAGATCACTCTGGGCAACCTACAGATAAGTCCTCTGGACATTTCATAAGCACAAGCTGGATATACTTTGTGATTTGACTTTTCAACATCATATCTGGACTAATTTGAGAATCAGTGTATACCCTCAAGGACATGTTTAATTAGGTGAATGTTCTTTGGTTGTTTTAAAGCATTTTTAAGTTTTTTTTGCATAATATCTCCCCTAAAACTTATTGATTATTTCCCAATAGCCCTAAAATATATGTAAGATAATTTAAATGTTTTATTACAGAAGAGACACACATCTGGGATAGTTTTGTTGAAGATTTTAAAATTTTGTTGAAGATTTTAAAACTGTGACTACTTCATTAATAAGGAAATAAATAATTTCTAGTATGCTGCTCATTCTTAAACACTAGCAGAGGAGACCTTGGTCAACACCAGTAACAGATTTTTTTTTTTTTTAAAGAATTTCCCCAGAATAGAAGTTCTTAGAGGAAAGGAGAGATGTTATGCATAAATTGTGTACAACACTTTATTACACTGAGATTTAATAACTTAAGTAGACACATATCTACGATCACACTTTCCCACCCTTTCCTCCTATTTGGATTTGTGTCCTTGAATTGGGAGCTTTGCTCTGACCTCCGTTTGAAAGTATGTGTGGCCGCCTGGCCTTTTTCACTTGGACTAATATTCTTTAGTCCAGACCTCTTTGTCCATTGAGAGTTCAGACCTGTGTCCAATTACACCGTCCCCTGGAACACCTGGCTTTGGCTTTTCATGGCCTGACTCACTCTTCTGGCCCCACTTAGGCTGAACTCCTAGGCCTTCTCAGAGTTGCTTCCATTGGACTGGGTGGAGGCCTTTGGATTCCAGAATTGTGTTGTCAATTGCAGGGATCTCTTTCCTCAGTGTCTTCAACATAATCTCTTTTGGGGGTTGCTTTTCCCCTTCCTTAACTGCTGGTGTTTCTCAGGGTTCTGCTCTAGGCCCTCCTTTCTATTCTGCATGGATTTGTGGGCAATCCCAATCAGTCCCTGTCTTCCAGTTACCATTTACGTGTCCATGCTAACCCCTTCTATGTTCAAGTCTGCAGCCCGCATCCTTCCCTTGAGATCCAGAACTGTAGATACCTCAAATCTATAGAGACACTTAGATGTCTCCCTGGCACCTATGGTAGGGGCATGGGAGACAGAGGTATAGTAGTACATTATTTGTGGTAGGAGTACATGAATCAATAAAGAAATTCATTACAAACTATCAATCTATAATACTTGTTGGACACTTCCTGTGGACAGTCATGGATAATTGGAATTATTTTAGGGTGGGAAGAGAGCTTGGTTAGGAAATAAAGCTATACCAATTACCTCCCTAACCTTCATGTAGAATAGATTAGTTGACATTGCTTTCAAAAGTCTTTGATGCTATTTTAAGAAATGAGCATTAATTGGTATGAAGGTTCTGAAAAGAAGATGTCTAAAAACAGACCAAAATATGTTGTCCTCTATTATCTATATGTAGATGTGGTTTAAAGATGTATGAGGGGCTTTCCTGGTGGCACAGTGGTTGAGGGTCCGCCTGCCGATGCAGGGGACGCAGGTTCATGCCTGGGTCCGGGAGGATCCCACATGCCGTGGAGCAGCTGGGCCCGTGGGCCATGGCCGCTGGGCCTGCACGTCCGGAGCCTGTGCTCCGCAACGGGAGAGGCCACAACAGTGAGAGGCCTGCGTACCACAAACAAACAAACAAACAAACAAAAAAAGATGTATGAGTAACCAGCAGTCCGGTACATACCACAGATCATCTTATCTACTTCACTTCATTATTTACTTTCTCAAATATTTGTCTTACCTCCCTTAATGGTGCTGTAACATATAGGGCATCAGCAGTGTCATTCCTGTTTTGGGATCGCCTCAGTATTTAACAGCGTGCATATCTCAAAGATGGCAGGCGATCATTGCATGTTTGTGTGCAAGGCTTAGGGTGCAGCTGGCTCTTCTGAAGAAGGACAGTTACTTTGGTTAGTTTATTTGGACTTACCTCATGACGACGGGCAGTACAGCGTATTGTGTTCATAGTAATTGAAACATTGGACTGCATAAGGCATCCTACACTGCGTACACAGAACTGGGCTGACTCTGCTAATTAGTCATTGCCATTTCTTGTCTTGCAATGATACCATGCCAAAGAACTCACTAATAGAACTGTAAAAAAACTGAAGAGCTAATGTCCAGGCAGACAAGCACATTTAGAAGTGTAGATAAGCCAGTGAGTCACACTCGTCTCTTCAGTTAGGTGATTAACTAAATGCAAAATATGGGAGAAAATATAGCTGGGATCCAGGGTTTTCAATCCCCGGATGAAGTCTGATGAGACTATCAAGATAGCATGGATCCATATAGTTCCAGAAGCTAAAGAATTAGGTTAGCACCTATTTTAATTGAGCTTCAGTTGGATTGGATTGTGTGCATAAAATACACCGATTTTAACAGGGTAGAAGTTTATTTCTGTCTCCTGTGAAAGACTAGAGGTAGGCGATCAAGAGAAGTTTAGTAACACACCAGGGTCACACAGCTTGGTGACAGTAGAACTTTAAATTCATCATCTGAGAAGTTAAAATGATAACAGCACCTACCTTCTGAGCTGCAAGGATTCAATGCTAGAAAACGTGACATACTTAGAAAAATGCCTGGCAACACAGTAAAAGTGCTCAGTAAGTGTTATTTAATAATGTGAGGGACCTCGGATGAATCAAGAGATCACATCCGTAAATGAAACCTAACATAGTGATAACTTTCTTGGAGGAAGTATGCAGGGTGCTATGAGAGGATATAATTGGGCTGACTTCCCTGGCAATCCAGTGGTTAAGACTCTGTGCCTCCACTGCAGGGGGCATGGTTCAATCCCTGGTCGGGGAACTAAAATCCCGCCTGCAGCCAAGAAAAACAAACAAACAAACAAAAAACTGGGTTTCTGACCTAGTCTGGGGAACACTCCCCAGAAGAACTGACACTCCAGCTGTGTCTGAACCATGACTAGGTGTTAGCTGGGTGGCTGGCTGAACCTGGTTCCAGCCAGAGAGAACTGACCTGTCCTGAATTAGCAGGGAGCACGGGGAAAGGACTGAAAGGAGGGTTTGTGGATTTCAGAAGATGAGGCTAGAGAGAGGGGCAGCATTTTGGTCTGTATCCGAAAGCAGTGGGCAGCCACCAAGGAGGATGCCTTGGGGGAGGACGCAGTTATCGAGGCTGGATCTTCGCCTTATTCCTGAGCCTGATTTGCAGTCTCTGACCTCCGGGAGGCTGATGAGCCCTGCCCGGGGTCGGGACTACTGGCGGCTTGCCTTGATTACCTGGATTTCCCGAGGGCGGGGCGGGGCGGCTCAGGTCTTTTGAAGAGATTTGCAGGCTGCGTTCAAAAAAACAAAAAAACCCCAAAAATCCATTGAACGTCAGATAGTTAGGGGGAAAGGAAATTTATTTTGACTCGGGCTTCCTCACCTACGTAAAAATATTTCATCAGCCCTAAACCAGAGGAGAAAACATATGGATAATCTGAAAACACTTATACTTGGCTCTAGAAATCGCAAAGATAAATAGCACCAGAGGCAGGGTCACATGTTTGTCATTGTTCCTGCACACTCACCACTCACGCAAATTCACACTGACCCCCTATGGCCTCTGCTTAGACTCTGGTACCTACAAGGTGACAGAAGGGGGAGGCTCCTTGGGGTGACTAAGCATTACTTCTTTACTTGAGGGTGGGTGGCCCAGGGTCATTGAGATTTACATAGAGACCCAGATTAGAACTTGCTATTTTTACAGATAATTTGCTGTAGATAAGCAACTCTGTGGCCAGTTCTTATCCAGATAGGAACACACTTTGTGAATAAAACACATAAACATTATTCAATTTTTTTCTCAATATTTTTGACAAAAAAACCCACAAGAGGAACGAAATATAAGAGGTCCTGAATAGGACTAGAGTACGGATTACATATTATCAAGTATATAACTATGGAGTCTCATCATCCTTGACATTTTTTGTAGAGTCTGTCCTTTACAATAAGTGCAGAAGTGCAACATTCTACATATTCTAAAATGCCTAAAATATTCTCTTCGTGGAGCTCACCGGGTCTGCAAAGCATGGCTCCTTTTGAAGAGGAGAGCACAGAGCACCATTAGTGGGCTTTAGTGGTGTTAATAATTCAGAGAGGTGCCCTCCATCTTCTTTCAGATACACAGAAGGGTCCACTTTAATGTATAACAGGGCTGCAGAGAAGAGAGGAGTCAAGTCCCATGCCAGGGGATGGAAGCTAATTGTGAAAAGTTGCCCCACTACAGGTGCTGCCTTATGAAAAATGTGAACTGTGGTTTAAGCAAACACTTCATCTTCTTGTAGGGATGTTAGATTCCCGACAGGGCTGACTATATCCCCCTCCCTCACCAGAGGCTGCATCTTATCTAACTAGCAGGTGTGAAAGTCAATTTCTTTTTTAATCAGGAAGCTACAGACGCAAGCTCATTTTGTGATTTAATCTTAACTTGTAGAAGCACTAATGATAATTAAAAATTATTCTAAAAATTAAAAAAAATCTTCATGCACATTTTTGATATGTTGTCATGAGCGTATTAAGACATCACAGATAAGTGGCTCCAAATATTTCCAGTACCTGAAAATTTTAAAAATGACATTTCTTCCTGAACTCAGCATTATGGTAGTAATGAAGAATCTGGAATTAAAGTATTTCTGGGGAAGAAATATTTCTCCCAGCAGACGAAGACTCAGAGGCAGCAGCGAGTCAGTTATTATATAATCAAGCCACAATCAGAGCTGGCTGAAAAATGTACATCAATGAGAGATGATGCTTTTTGTCATAGTTAAGCATCTGTTGGGGGCCTATTAGATATCAGACAGTGCTATAGAGAACAACCTGATTTGGCATCGTCATCGCAGTTAAATAATTTAAATAGAAAAAAAAAAAGAAAGGAACCTCATCATAATTGGGCAAAGGTAGGAAAATGATTCATATTTAGCTACGTCATATGAATTAGTTCTGAGATTGCAGAAGCCATACAAAAGGATGGTTGGGTTTGTCATTAGGGTCTTTGGTTGCCAAGAGACTAAGATTTGGGGCTGTCTCTTGGAGTTATGAAATTTGATGTAGAGCAATGGTCCTCCAATAATGGTCAGAGGGGTCCTGACCATTAGAGGCCCTGTTAGGACATCTAATACTAATTAGGACAAGTTCTTCACTTTCCAGCTAAATATCTGTGGGAAGCCAAATTTTCTTCACATAGTTCAACCAAAACAACATATCGCAACAGATCAGCAGAGGCAGATGTGAGAATCCATCTGTCTTCTGTTAAGCAGGAATTACAGTGATTTGCAAACATGCAAAAGAGTGGTATTCTACTCACTAATTATTATTTTTTTTGGAAGGAAAATAAAGTTATTTTTTCATAAAACTGTGCTATTTATGTTAACATATAATGGTTTTATTTTAAATGAATTAAATAAATTCTTTAAAAATTTCCCTCAGTTTGAATTTCTAATGGTGTGTATATGGAGAAATAAAATTCACATAAACACAAAGATTTTTGGGGTTCTCAGGTTTAAGAGTGTCAAGGGTCTTGAGATGAAGATTTTAAAAAGTTTGAGACCCACTGCTGTAGATGTTTAACTTATGAAAATGGAATCAGCCAACAGATAAAAATACAATGAAAGATGTGCAGTTGCCCTTGCAAGAAGGACAAGAAACTTCTGGGAAATGGGAGGTATTCAGAATGCATGTATTGCAGGGAAGTGTTTACTCTTAGATTGCCCTTAGCAACAGGAATTCATTGACCTTCCAACTCCCTTTATGATTTATTTTTAATTAATTTTTTAAGAATTGAAGTGTAGTTGATTTACAATATTGTGTTTCATGTGTACAGCAAAGTGATTCAGTTATATATATACTTTTTTTCAGATTATTTTCCATGGTAGCTTATCATAAGATATTGAATAGAGTTCTCTGTGCTAGACAGTAAATCTTTATTGCTTATCTGTTATCTATTTTACATATAGTAGTTTGTATCTGTTAATCCCATACTCTTAATTTATCCCTCCCCTACTCCCTTTCCTCTTGGGTAACCATATGTTTGTTTTCTATGTCTGTGGGTCTATTTCTGTTTTGTAAATAAGTTCATTTGTATCTTTTTTTTTTTTAGAATCTACATATAAGCCATTTCGTATGATATTTGTCTTTCTCTGTCTGACTTCACTTTGTATGATAATCTCTAGGTCCATCCATGTTGTTGCAAATGGCATTATTTCATTCTTTTTTGTTACTAATATTCCAGTATATATATATGTATATGTCACATTGTCTTAAACCAATCATCTGTTGATGGGCATTTTGGTTGCTTCCATGTCTTGGCTATTGTAGATAGTGCTGCCGTGAACATTGGGGTACATGTATCTTTTCAAATTAGAGTTTTCATCTTTTTGATGATTGTGTCTTAGCTCTCCTTCATTATGATTTTCATTGCTCTTTCTACTTCCAATACAGACACTATATAATTTATTGTTTAAACTAGAACTCTCTTAAAGTAAAGGGAGGTTTTATTAATATGGCAGGGCAACAGGCTTACCTGGCTGCTCTCTTTCTTATCCTGTTCAATAACTACCCTCCAAGAGAGGAATTGCTGAATCAAAGGATATGAAAACTCTTCTAGATCCTGTTCATTAACAGCTGTACTAGAGATGTGATTACATTAGGCAAGATTTGATTAGATTTCAGTAGTGTGTTTCTGTATTTGATCTCTAAAACATTTTGTTGTTGAAAGTTGAGCTCTGAAATTAGATAATCTCATTCAGATGGCAGTAGGTTCGCTAGTTGAACTCAAAGAGGATAACTGTAGTACTGTGAAATTTGGCATGTGATTTCATGCCATCATCTTGCCCCGGAAGAGTAAGTTCACTTGATAAGATTTGAGGCCTAGACTTGGATCCTGATTGTGGGCGGGGACTGTGCCCCAGGCACTATAAAAAGCCAGATTGTCAGAGCTCCCACTCACTTCACCAAGAAGCCTGGAGAGGTAAAAGTGCAGACTTCAGAGCTTCAGGGAATCAGCTGAAAGTCCCCAAATCAATGTAAGCAATCATTTCTGCCTGGGTTGTTTCCACTATCCCATTTCTCTCTCATTAGCTATAATTATCTTTTGAATACCCAGGAGTGGAATTGCTGGATCATATGGTAGTTTTATTTTTAATTGTTTGAGGAACCTCCATACTGTTTTCCATAATGGCTGCACCAATTTACATTCCCACCAACAGTGCACAAGTGTTCCCTTTTCTCCACATCCTCACCAACATTTGTTGTTTGTAGATTATTTATTTATTTATTACTGTAGGTCCTTGTTGGTTATCTATTTTAAATACAGCAGTGTGTACATGTCAATACCAAACTCCCAATCTATCTCTCCCCCCAATCCATTCCCCTTTGGTAACCATAAGTTCATTCTCTAAGTCTTTGAATCTGCTTCTGTTTTGTAAGTAAGTTCATTTGTATCTTTTTTTTTTTTTTAGATTCCACATATAAGCAATATCATATGATGTCTGTCTTTCTCTGTCTGACTTACTTCACTTAGTATGGTAATCTCCAGGTCCATCCATGTTGCTGCAAATGGCATTATTTCATTCTTTACAATGGCTGAGTAATATTCCATTGTGTTTATGTACCACATCTTCTATATCCATTCATCTGTTGATGGACATTTAGGTCGCTCGCATGCCTTGGCTACTGTAAACAGGGCTGCAATGAACATTGGGGTACATGTATCCTTGTGAACCATGCTTTTCTCTGAATATGTGCCTAGGAGTGGGATTGCTGGATCATATGGTAGCTCTATTTTTAATTTTTTAAGGAACCTACATAGTGTTCTCCATAGTGGCTGTACCATGTTTGTAGATTTTTTGATGATTGCTATTTGAACAGGTGTTAGGTGATATTGTGGTTTTGATTTGCGTTTCCCTGATGATTAGCAATGTTGAGCATATTTTCATGTGCCTGTTGGTCATTTTTATGTCTTCTTTGGAAAAATGTCTATTCAGATCCTCTGCCCACTTTTTTTTTTTTTTTTTTTGCGGTACGGGGGCCTCTCACTGTTGTGGCCTCTCCCGTTGCAGAGCACAGGCTCTGGACGCGCAGGCTTAGCGGCCATGGCTCACGGGCCCAGCTGCTCCACAGCATGTGGGATCTTCCTGGACCGGGGCACGAACCTGTGTCCCCTGCATTGGCAGGCGGACTCTCAACCACTGCGCCACCAGGGAAGCCCCTCTGCCCATTTTTTAAACTGGGTTTTTCGTTTTGATGTTGAGTTGTATGGGTTCTTTGTATGTTTTGGATGTTAACCCCTTATCAGATATATAAAATGCCTTCTCCCATTCAGTAGGTGGCCTTTTCTTTTTTTAATGATTGTATTTAGGTGTGGAAATTCTTTTTCTTCAACTGCAAGTGACTTACAAAGTAATGCTGTTTAGGGGGTAAAGACTGTGCTCCTAGTTCCTGTTAAAGACCCAGTTGGGAAAAAAAAAAAAGACCCGGTTTGGCTCACCTCCTACGGGGAGAAGCTGTGGTCAGAGCAGACAAGACTTCACCCAGAAGTCTCCAGACAAGGTAAGCTGTCCCCCATGAAAAGACAATGTCCAACTGTCCTATTTCTCTTTCTTGTTATCACTTAAATTTTGGATAGTTTTCCTCACAGACAGTGCCTTTGCTATGATTCTCTGTTGACTTAGTGTCACTTTCATGTCTAAACTACAGAAAGGTTTACATTATTTAATTTTTGTATTGGATTTAGGTACATCCTGACTATTGAAGAGCAGATCAGGTACTGAAGGCTCCCGATCGCTCCCAGAAGCTAATAAAGGGCCGCTTCAGATCAATTCTGCTAAAGAGTGAACTTCAGGGACCATGGCCAACTGTCTGCAAGAGGAGGCAGCCTGTCCAGTCTGTCAGGAGGTTTTCCTCAACCCTATTGCTCTCTCCTGTGCCCACACTTTCTGCTTTGATTGCATGCAAAGTTGGATGGAAGAACAGAAGGATCTGAAATTGATCTGTCCCGTATGTCGAGGCATCAATGAGAATCCTCCTTTGGAGGAATGGCAAGTTGGAGAACTGATTCTTCTCATCACACAGCATGGTTCCCAACTGGAGCAGGGTCTGCATGTGAATGACGAGTACCTGAAGTTCTGGGAGGACATAACTCTGGATGCAGCCACCGCCAACCCCTTTCTTGTCCTCTCTGATGACCTAAGGAGTGTCCAGTGTGGGAAGATCTGCCAGAACCTGATGGAAGATCCCCAGAGATTTGCATACTGGGCTTGTATCCTGGGCACTCCATGCTTCTCCTCTGGCTGTCATTACTGGGTGGTAGAAGTGGGAGAGGGGAATCAGTGGGCTCTGGGGGTCTGCAAAAAATCGGTTGACAGGAAGAGGAAGAGCGGTTTTTCCTCTGAACATGGCTTCTGGATCATCAGCATGAAGGCGGGAATAATCTATACCTGCTCCATCCCAGAAACCAGAATTCCTGCAAGCCCTGGCCTTAGCCAAGTAGGAATTTTTCTAGATATTGAGTTGGAAGAAATCAAGTTTTTTGATGTTAGCAATGATGCCCTCATCTACATACACAGTAATTTCTCCTGTTTGGAGCCTTTGTGTCCATTCTTTAGTCCTGAGCTCCCCAGAGAAGGTGATAATGGTGGCCCCCTAACCATCTGTCCATCAGGAACTCATCCCTTCCTAAAACCTCCTGTGAGGTGAACGAGATCTCTGATGTGAGAAATGTCAGAATGACCCAAGAAGAGACAATTTTGTAGACTTTGTAGCTAAGCAATTTTAATTGATTTGAAGGTGTATTTTGTAGACCTTGCAGCTAAATAACTATGGGGTGTAGGGGGTGTTATTAAGCACTTTAAAGCCTCAGTTTTTCAGTCTTTACTTGGGGATAATTATATCTCTCAGCCAAACAGCTGTGATGATTAGAGACTACACTGTGCATTTATTCTGTAGTATATACAATGGGGAGTTTTAGATTATAAATTAAATTATTACATTTTTTGGATAGGAACAATGCCTTTTTCATTATTTCATGCCTTTTCTATAGTATAATTCCTGATAATGATAACTGTCTGGGGAAAAAGAAGAATGAGATGCCAGAGTGAGATATTTTGACATGAAAGTTAAATGAGAGAGACAAATGTACTGGGAAAGAACTGTTTTTTATTTTTACTTTCTTGAAAGACAAAGAACCTTTCACTGAGGTAGTGTTAGTGGTGATTCATGTTTGTCCTAATAAGAATGTTCAATAATTGGCATATTGGGTGGTTGTCAAAGTGGTATTGTATATATGATGGCCAAAAAGGTGCCAATAGGTTCAGTCAGAGAGTATCTGTCCTGGACTCCTTGCTTGGCGCCCTGCAGTTAACGTTGCACCTCCCTCTACCACAACTCATTGTCAATAGATTGGCTTTACTACACACGGGTGAGCAGACCCAAGTTTGGTCCAGTAACAGTTTCTCTAAGATTCTGGACCTTCTGGAATCAATTATATAAGGAGGGAAATGACTGTTTGGAACACTGGATCCTCTCACAACCTATCTGTAATTTGTGCCCCTCCCCTCCATCACACCCACGCTGTCCTAGACTGCAGTTTCCCACACCCCAGTCTTAAATGCTCATGATGGCTCCTTTTCAAACCATTCAGGGGCTTTCAGGTTGTATTTTTAAAATTTTACTGAGTCAGCCACTTCCAAGGTGACATCTGTCCTAGGAATGCTGGGTTGGGACATGTTCTGGACTCTGACTTTGACTTCCTTTCCAAAGAGACCCAGAATTGTTGCAGGAAGAGGGGCCCCTTCCAGGGCCGAAGAGTGGGCTCTTGTCTAACACTCAGAAATGAATTGCCTGAGGAGACATATGTACTGACAAAGCAAAAGACTTTACAGTAAGTCCCCTACATAAGAACCTTCAAGTTGTAAACTTTCAAAGATGCGAATGTATGTTCGCATGTCCAATCACGTAAGTTAGTTTACATGTCTGGCATACACTGGCACGTTCGTGCATCCTCTACAAGTGGCTGTGCTTTTGTGTACTTTACTGTACAGTACCGTATAGAGTACAGTAGTACAGTATCTTTATTTCAAGCCCAAGTTGTCCAGAAGCAAGTGTAAAAGCAGCGGTGATGTAGTTGGTACTGCTAAGAAGCGCCAAGTGATAATGATGGAACTTGCTGTGCAACACGAGGAGCTTACTAATGAAGTCCTGATGGAACTGCAGGTGCAGAGAAGGGACAAAGAGAGACAATAGGAAGAAGAAGTAACTGAAGAACCAAAGAGATTCACAACACAGGAAATGGCAAGGGGATTTTCTTTACTTGAGGAGGCACTGTTAGTTTTTGAGTCCTAGGACCCGAACGTAGAACGGTACATGAAGGTTGCAGCAGCCGATCAGAATGTAATCCAGCACTACCGTGTCCTCTATGACGAGGAAAAAAGAGCTACTACCCAGACATCACTGGATCGTTTTTTCAAGAGGGTAGATAGAATTGAATCCAGCAAGGAACCAGAACCTGTGCCATCAACATCAGGTGTGAGTGAAACTGCAGCATGCCCTCCATCTTCTATTGCTGACGATCCTTCAGCTCTACCATCTCCCACCTCCTCTCCCTCCTCCAGCCAGTAACTCTTCTTGCCTGTTCACTCAATGCCAGCCCCTCTACGCCAGCTGTTGTACTGGACTACTGTACTTTTCAAGGCACTGTACTGTAGGATTAAAAATGATTTCTTTAGTTTGTGTGTCTGTTTTTTATGTATTATTTGTGTGAAAAGTATTATAAACCTATTACAGTACATTACTGTATAGCCGATTGTGTTAGTTGGGTACGTAGGCTAACTTTGTTGGACTTACGAATAAATTGGACTTACGAACGTGCTCTCGGAACGGAACTCGTTCGTATGTAGGGGACTTACTGTATTGGGAAGGGGCTATGGCTGGGCGGAGAGCTGCAGGGTAAGGGAACCCAGGAGAACTGCTCTGCCACGTGGCTCGCAGTCTCAGGTTTTATGGTAATAGGTTAGTTTCCGGGTTGTCTCTGGCCAATCATCTTGCTTGGCCCATATTTGGTCTGACTCAGGGTCCTTCCTGGTGGCGCCAATATCTCTCAGCCAAGCTGGAGTCTAGCGCAAAGGATTCTGGGAAGTTGGTAGGACAATATTATGGGATGGCGTCTCCTCCTTCCTTTTGGCCCATCCCGAATTCTCCTGGTTAGTTTTCAGTGGCAGCACCATGTTCTTTATCGGGACCTCCTGTGGTGAGACAACTCATCGTGCCTGGCCAGTGCGAGCGGTTTCGGTTAATGGTTCCCTAACAGAATTGTCATCTCCCATTTCTTTCCAACTCCATTGGAGATGAGGGACAGCCCAGTCGTGGTGTTTGTTGTTGTTGTTATTCCCTTTTGATCCATATGATTTTATTTCAGGGGTCTCCTTGCCCTTCTCTGACACTGGGCCTAGGTGGGGACCACCCCAGTCCACCTTAACAGGTGTTTGTATTGTTGAAACAAAAGTTTTCTGAGACAATACCTATGACGAGTAATAACACTATAATTTTATTTTATTATATTTTATTAGAAAAAATGCTGGTCTCACACACTAATTTGATTTCAGAACTCACCAATAGGTTAGAAGTGCAATTTGAAAAGCTGGGAAGGTCCCTGGGCTTCTCATGTCTTTGAGTGCTAAAGAGAAGGCAGCCCCAGTTTCCTAGGACTAGAGGTAACAGTATATATTATAATCTGCATATTTCAGCTTCTCTCAAGGACCATTTGCTTTAAGGGACTTTCTATCTCTTCTTCAGGGGGATTTAAGTTCTAAGCTTTCCTTCATCCCAGCTAAAGGACCTGAGTGATTTTTTTCTTCATCAAACATTAAGGGAAAATGCCAGTGGCCAATGATTGGCCTGTTTCTTTTTTTCCTATCTGAATCACTGTGGCCCAGGGGAACTGATGGGGGCTGGGTCACAGTCTCATCCTGTTGTCAATCGGTATTTTTCCTTAGCAAAGTATTTCACATATCCAACTCTTTAGCATGTCTATTGGTACAACCCTAATCTAAACCTCACACATATCCCATCTGGACGGTTGTGACAGCCTCCTAACCTCCTTGCTCCACCCGCACCTTTCCATAGTTCACTTCCACCCGGGCACCAAAATGATTCTTTTAAACTATCCATCAGGTCATTCCTGTCTTAAACCCTGCAAGGATTAATAGGTCAGGGGGAATAAATTCTCTCAGATGCCCTCCCCCACACTCTCCCCTCACTCCTCTCCAGGAGCACTAGCTATCTTTCCACCAGAGCCAGCTTCCCAGGGCTCAAATCCTATTTTTGTTACTTTCAGTTATGTGATTTTGGACAAGTTATCCAACTTCTCTATGCCTCAGTTTCCTACTTAGTAAACAGGGATTAATAAGAAACCCAGCCTTTCGGATTGTTATATGGATTAAATTTGATAATTCACCTCGATTGTTTAGCTCTGGGCCTTGCTTGTAGACTGTGCTATTTGTTGCCAATTAGTGACGCCATCTAGTATCTTTGGTGACGTGTGAGGTTGGCTATTTATTTAACATACTCCTTATCATGTTGGAAACATCTTTTTAATCCCAGTTTTTAAAATACTTTAAACTTATTCAGGAAGAGGTATTGCATTTTGACTAGTCTTTTAGTAATGAAACAATTGTTTGGTATTACTTATGGATTGATAGAAGAAAGCATCTTGGTGTGCCCATCCCCCTCACACATCTGTGTAAGTTCCTTCCCTCCTTCTTCCCATCCCCCAGCTAACCCCTCCCACTGTTGCAAATTGTGGTGTGGACTGATGTATACAGAAAGGTTTTAATTGGCTCTGGGGGTAAAGGTGGAGTCAATTTGGGGAACAGAACTCTGGTTGCCTCAAAAAACAATAGTAGTATGAGGATAATTACAATTCTGAATCTAATTGGTATATTAGGATAATAACAATTATTATTGCACCTCCCACCTCCCTTCCAACAGCCCTTCTCAAATTTCAGCTTTCCAGCCCTCAGCCCTTACTACCCCCATCTGGGAATCCTTAATAAAATACCTCCCCACCCAAACTTGGACGGAATCATACCCCTTACTCTTTTTTTCACATCTACCTCTGCCTCTCCCTCACTATCCCTCCAAGCAATACGTTTTATACATAATGTTCTTTCCACTGTGGTCTTCTTGGACTAAACTGATTAAGTACCTATCCCACCCTACCTCAATTAGCATAACTGATTAAAACTACAGGCTAGGTGGGGAAGGAGAACAAGAAAAGGCTGTGGAGATGCAGGGAAAGAAGGGTGAGGGCTGGGCTGAGCTCCAACCAAGGCTAATGGTGAAGGAGGAACTCAGTCCTTCCCACCTGAGTCACAGGGACGGGGAAAAGCTTACACTACCTTCAACATCTCTATTTGGGAGGAAGACTAGTTCCCCACCACTCCAAGACATAGTTGATTTGAATGACTTTATTTGGCCATAAAGGCTCAGATGACATAAGCGGCCGGAGCAATGGTTCTCAGCCCTGGTTTCTCCTTACAGTCATGTGAGGAATTTCAAAAGTTCCCAGACCCCAAACCACGTCCTAAACCAATCAAATTGGAACCTCGGGGATGGGACCCAGACAGTGGTACTTCTCCAAGTTTTCTAGGTGATTTCAGTGTGTAGCCAGGGTTGAAAATCACTGGACTAAAGAACTGGTTCCAAAAGTTTATTGTGCCTCAGAATTTCTTGGATGAATTCAGTAGGTCTGGGGTGGGGCCCCAAAATTTGCATTTGTAATCAGTTCCCAAGTGATGCTGGTGGGGACCACACTTAGAAACCAGTGGACTAGAGGACAGAGTGCACTTTAATTTTCATTCTTGAATTAAGTCCATTAATTAATTTAAAATTTAATTCCATTTTAATTTTAATTTAACTTTAATTCTTGCATTAAAAACCAAAACAAATTAGAAAAACCCTGGAACAGTTGAAGAGAAGGGAGGGGGAATGAGGGAGGTTAGCTGGGATTAGATCAGTGTGTTTAGAAAACTCAGATAACATTATGGGCATTCTAGCCCACCACCAGCCCCTCTGCATATTGATCACAAGATTTTCATCAATTCTGATACCCTGATAATACTCCAAAGTGTGTATAAAAATGACTGTTCACTATAATGTCCCAAGCCTGTATTCTTAATATTTGGTTTTAGGACTTTCTGTAAGAAAAAGGTTCTTGTTCAAGCCTTTCTGGGCCACCTTTTTTCCATAGAAAGCAATCAGGAAAAAGTGGTGAGATTTTCTGCTTCTTAAGAGGTTACTGTCTCTGGACAGTCTGTACATGTTCACTTAGAGTTTGGTGAGTGCTCTTCTTTGTTTTTCATAGGTGGCAGATTCTGCCCAGACTCTAAAATGTACTGATATGTATGGGTGCCACATGCAGCCTGGTCTTAGACTTCCTCGTGGCAAGCTTCTAAGAACCTTTCTTAAGAAACAGCTGGCTCTCCCTCTTTGCCCACTTTTTGGTCTCTTCCTTCATCCTGCTGCTCTACTCTCTTGGACCGTAAGGGTAAGGGGCTGCCTCAGGGCCTGAGAGAAGCCTGTGCCCATGAAGTGTACAGGGACCCCTGACGGCTGCACAGCCTCTCTGCTTGCCTTGGAACTTCACCTCTGACTTGACCAATGTGATACAGAAATAAACAGCTTTCCATTTTAAGCCTGTGTTATGATGTGATTTCTTTCTATTTTTTGGATTTTATTTTATTTATTTTTATATAGGAGGTTCTCATTAGTTATCTATTTTATACATATTACTGTATATATATCAATCCCAATCTCCCAATTCATCCCACCACCACCACCGCCACACCGCCCCCACTCTGCCATTTCCCCCACTTGGTGTCCATACGTTTGTTCTCTACATCTGTGTCTTTATTTCTGCCCTGCAAACCGGTTCATCTGTACCATTTTTCTAGGTTCCACATATATGCGTTAATACACAATATTTGTTTTTCTCTTTCTGACTTACTTCACTCTGTATGACAGTCTCTAGATCCATCCATGTCTCTACAAATGACCCAATTTTATTCCTTTTGGTGGCTGAGTACTATTCCATTGTATATATGTACCACATCTTCTTTATCAATTCATCTGTTGATGGGCATTTAGGTTGCTTACAAGACCTGGCTATTGTAAATAGTGCTGCAGTGAACATTGAGGTGCATGTGTCTTTTTGAATTATGGTTTTCTCTGGGTATATGCCCAGTAGTGGGATTGCTGGGTCATATGGTAATTCTATTTTTAGTTTTTTAAGGAACCTCCATACTGTTCTCCATAGTGGCTGTATCAATTTACACTGCCTTTTCTCCACACCCTCTCCAGAATTTGTTGTTTGTAGATTTTCTGATGATGCCCATTCTAAGTGGTGTGAGGTGATACCTCATTGTAGATTTCACTTGCATTTCTCTAATAATTAGTGATGTTGAGCAGATTTTCATGTGCATCTTGGCCATCTGTGTGTCTTCTTTGGAGAAATGTCTATTTAGGTCTTCTGCCCATTTTTGGATTGGGTTGTTTCGTTTTTTGATATTGACCTGCATGAACTGTTTATACATTTGGAGATTAATCCTTTGTTGATTTGTTTGCAAATATTTTCTCCCATTCTGAGGGTTGTCTTTTCATCTTGTTTGTAGTTTCCTTTGCTGTGCAAAAGCTTTGAAGTTTCATTAGGTCCCATTTGTTTATTTTTGTTTTTATTTCCATTACTCTAGCAGGTGGATCAAAAAGATCTTGCTGTGATTTGTGTCAAAGAGTGTTCTTCCTATGTTTTCCTCTAAGAGCTTTATAGTGTCCGGTCTTACATTTAGGACTCTGGTCCATTTTGAATTTATTTTTGTGTATGGTGTTTGGGAGTGTTCTAATTTCATTCTTTTACATGTAGCTGTCCAGTTTTCCCAGCACCACTTATTTAAGAGAGTGTCTTTTCTCCATTGTATATCCTTGCCTCCTTTGTGATAGATTATTTGACGATAGGTGTGTGGGTTTATCTCTGGGCTTTCTATCTTGTTCTATTGATCTATGTTTCTGTTTTTGTGCCAGTACCATATTGTCTTAATTACTGTAGCTTTGTAGTATAGTCTGAAGTCAGGGAGTCTGATTCCTCCAACTCCGTTTTTTCCCTCAAGACTGCTTTGGCTATTTGGGGTCTTTTGTGTCTCCATACAAATTTTAAGATTTTTTTGTTCTAGTTCTGTAAAAAATGCCACTGGTAATTTGATAGGGATTGCATTGAATCTGTAGATTGCTTTGGGTAGTATAGTCATCTTCACAATATTGATTCTTCCAATCTAAGAACATGGTATATCTCTCCATCTGTTTGTGTCATCTTTGATTTCTTTCATCAGTGTCATAGTTTTCTGAGTACGGGTCTCTTACCTCCTTAGGTAGGTTTATTCCTAGGTATTTTATTCTTTCTGTTGCAATGGTGAATAGGATTGTTTCCTTAATTTCTCTTTCTGATCTTTTGTTGTTAGTGTATAGAAATGCAAGAGATTTCTGTGTATTAATTTTGTATCCTGTAACTTTACCAAATTCATTGATTAGCTCTAGGAGTTTTCTGGTGGCATATTTAGGATTCTCTATGTATAGTATCAAGTCATCTGCAAGCAGTGACAGTTTTACATCTTCTTTTCCAATTTGTATTCCTTTTATTTCTTTTTCTTCTCTGATTGCCGTGGCTAGGACTTCCAAAACTATGTTGAATAATAGTGGTGAGAGTGGGCAACCTTGTCTTGTTCCTGATCTTAGAGGAAATGCTTTTAATTTTTCACCATTGAGAATGATGTTTGCTCTGAGTTTATCATATATGGCCTTTATTATGTTAAAGTAGGTTAGCTCTATGCCCACTTTCTGGAGAGTTTTTATCATAAATGGGTGTTGAATTTTGTCAGAAGCTTTTTCTGGATCTATTTAGATGATCATATGGTTTTTATTCTTCAACTTGTTAATATGGTGTATCATATTGATTGACTTGCGCATATTGAAGAATCCTTGCATCCCTGGGATAAATCCCACTTGATCATGATGTATGATCCTTTTAATGTGTTGTTGAATTCTGTTTGCTAGCATTTTGTTGAGGATTTTTGCATCTATATTCATCAGTGATATTGGTCTGTAATTTTCTTTTTTTGTAGTATCTTTGTCTGGTTTTGGTATCAGCGTGATGGTGGCCTCATAGAATGAGTTTGGGAGTGTTCCTTCCTCTGCAATTTTTGGAAGAGTTTGAGAAGGATGGGTGTTAGCTGTTCTCTAAATGTTTGATAGAACTCACCTGTGAAGTCATCTAGTCCTGGACTTTTGTTTGTTGGAAGATTTTTAATCACAGTTTCAATACATTACTTGTGATTGTTCTGTTCATATTTTCTATTTCTTCGTGGTTCAGTCTTGGAAAGTTTTACCTTTCTAAGAATTAGTCCCTTTCTTCCAGGTTGTCCATTTTATTGGCATAGTATTGCTTGTAGTAGTCTCTTATGATGCTCTGTATTTCTGCATTGTCCATTGTAACTTCTCCTTTTTCATTTCTAATTTTATTGATTTGAGTCCTCTCCCTCTTTTTCTTGATGAATCTGGCTAATGATTTATCAATTTTGTTTACCTTCTCAAAGAACCAGCTTTTAGTTTTATTGATCTTTGCTATTGTTTTCTTTGTTTCTATTTCATTTATTTCTGCTCTGATCTTTATGATTTCTTTCCTTCTACTAACTTTGGGTTTTGTTTTTTCTTCTTTCTCTAGTTCCTTTAGGTGTAAGGTTAGATTTTATTTGAGATTTTTCATGTTTCTTGAGGTAGGCTTGTATTGCTATAAACTTCCCTCTTAGAGTTGCTTTTGCTGCATCCCGTCAGTTTTGAATCATCATGTTTTCACTGTACTTTGTCTCTCGGTATTTTGTGATTTCTTCAGTGATCTCCTGGTTATTAGTAACGTCTTGTTTAGCCTCCATGTGTTTGTGTTTTCTACGTTTTTTTTCCTGTAATTGATTTCTAATCTCATAGCGTTGGGGTCGGAAAAGATGCTTGATATGACTTCAATTTTCTTAAATTTACCGAGGCTTGATTTGTGACCCAAGATGTGGTCTATCCTGGAGAATGTTCCATGTGCACTTGAGAAGAAAGTGTAATCTGCTGTTTTTGGATGGAATGTCCTGTAAATACCAATTAAATCTATCTGGTCTATTGTGTCATTTAAAGCTTGTGTTTCCTTATTAATTTTCTGTTTGGATGATCTGTCCATTGGTGTAAGTGAGGTGTTAAAGTCCCCCACTATTATTGTGTTACTGTCAATTTCCTCTTTTATAGCTGTTAGCAATTGCCTTATGTATTGAGGTGCTCCTATATTGGGTGCATATATATTTATAATTGTTATATCTTCTTCTTGGATTGATCCCTTGATCATTATGTAGTGTCTTTCCTTGTCTCTTGTAACATTCTTTGTTTTAAAGTCTATTTTTTCTGATATGAGTATTGCTACTCCAGCTTTCTTGTGATTTCCTTTTGCATGGAATATGTTTTTCCATCCCCTCACTTTCAGTCTGTATGTGTCCCTAGGTCTGAAGTGGGTTTCTTATAGACAGCATATATTACTGGTCTTGTTTTTGTATTCATTCAGCCAGTCTGTGTCTTTTGGTTGGAGCATTTGACCCATTTACATTCAAGGTGATTGTCAACATGTATGCTCCTATTACCATTTTCTTAATTGATTTGGGTTTGTTTTTGTGGATCTTTTTCTTCTCTTATGTTTCCCGCTTAGAGAAGTTCCTGTAGCATTTGTTGTAAAGCTGGTTTGGTGGTGCTGAATTCTCTTAGCTTTTGCTTGTCTGTAAAGCTTTTGATTTCTCCATTGAATCTGAATGAGATCCTTGCCAGGTAGAGTAATCTTGGTTGTAGGTTCTTCCCTTTCATCCCATTAAATATATCATGCCACTCCCTTCTGGCTTGTAGAGTTTCTTCTGAAAAATCAGCTGTTAAACTTATGGGAGTTCCCTTGTATGTTATTTGTCATTTTTCCCTTGTTGCTTTCAGTAATTTTTCTTGGTCTTTAATTTTTGTCAATTTGATTGCTATGTGTCTCGGCCTGTTTCTCCTTGGATTTATCCTGCCTGGGACTCTCTGTGCTTCCTGGACTTGGGTGGCGATTTCCTTTCCCATGTTAGGGAAATTTTCTACAATAATCTCTTCAAATATTTTCTCGGGTCCTTTCTCTGTCTCTCTTTTCTCCTTCTCGGACCCCCATAATGCAAATGTTGTTGCGTTTAATGTTGTCCCGGAGGTCTGTTAGGCTGTCTTCATTTTGCTTCATTCTTTATTCTGTTCCATGGCAGTGCATTACACCATTCTGTCTTCCAGGTCACTTATCTGTTCTTCTGCCTCAGTTATTCTGCTATTGATTCCTTCTAGTGTATTTTTCATTTCAGTTATTGTATTGTTCATCTCTGTTTGTTTTTTCTTTAATTCTTCTAGTTGTTTGTTCTTTAATTCTTCTAGGTCTTTGTAACACATTTCTTGCATCTTCTCGATCTTTGCCTCCATTCTTTTTCCAAGGTCCTGGATCGTCTTCACTGTCATTATTCTGAATTCTTTTTCTGGAAGGTTGCCTATCTCCACTGCATTTAGTTGTTTTTCTGGGGTTTGATCTTGTTCCTTCATCTGGTACAAAGTCCTCTGCCTTTTCATTTTGTCTGTCTTTCTGTGAACGTGGTTTTCCTTCCACAGGCTGCAGAATTGTTGATGTGATTTCTTTTGTATTATGATTCCTACTCATCCTGTGTGATATGTTTAGGATTTAAGTTAAGACATGTTAAGTACTTCAAAATGGAGTTGTAGTGGCGAATGTGAACTTCCACGCTGGTTGTTTAGTCTTAGAGGGATAAACTAAGAATATTACTTTAGATAAGAAGTTTGATGGCCAAGTACATCTCTGGAACAGAAGGAGGAACTGATAGATTCGGGACCCCCTTTCCTGGGGTAACCTTTACTCCAAGAGACCACTGAGCAGAATGAGTTGAAGCCTGTTCTCTGAAGGACCCCACCCTGCCTGGCTGAGAGCCTGTTTTATTGGATGCTGCTGCAGGCTTACCTGTGAGAGCCCAGGGCGACTTCCTGCTCACATTTGTCCCAAGATCCATTGCTGGACCAAAGACACCTGCTTGTGCTGAGATGCCTCCTTCCTGGCTTCTCCTTGGAGGGGCTTGTTAGTCCCGTATCCCTCCTTTGACTGACCTATGTTGTGGGCTAATTGTGTGCAATAAACTGGCTGATTCCTGAATTGAATATGGCTGGGTTTCCTTTATCTCCAATCCCAGGATTTTCACCTGGCCTCACCTCTGGGCCCCGAGACAAACACACTCATTTCTGTGTTCTCCTTGCAGCTGGCCTTACTCCTGACTCATACTCTGGGGCACCAACATCTCTATGACATGGTGGTGATTGATTTTTGGGTGTTGTCCAGAGAACTCCTTCCCCATGTGCCTGTCTTGAGAACTGTGGAGCAGACCTAAATGCTTGTGTCTATTTCACCTTGTCTTCCTTGGTGCCCTGGTGGTTGTCTTCCAGGATTTTGCAGACTCACAGTCTGCCCTCAGCTTCCTTCCTCTCTTCACTGACCAGCTTCAATAACTGAAAGACAATGTGCAAAGTGCACCTCTGCTTTCTCTTTTAATAGAAAATTCCAAACATTTAGAGGACAGAATATTTAGAGGACAGAATAGCAAATCTTCATGTACTTATCACTCAGTTTCAACAATTATCAACAAATGTCCAAAATCCTCATTGGATTACTTAAGAGCCAGTCTCACACATCATTTCATCCATGAATGCTCACTAAATATCTCTAAATGAAAAGCACTTAAGAAAATTATGATACCATTATCATATATAAAATGTTAATGATTCCTTAATGTCATCAAACATCCAATCAGCATTCCCATTCTCCCTTCTGACTCAGCTCTGAGAGTTTCACTTTAAGTAGCGCCAGATATCCTAAGCTGGTCCAAGATTTATTTACCTAAATTATGGAGTCCCTGTACTTTCGTTTGTTGTTTTTTTAATGTGTTTTTAAAAAAATTAATTAATTAATCTATTTTTGGCTGCATTGTGTCTTCATTGCTGTGTGCAGGCTTTCTCTAGTTGTGGCAAGTGGGGGCTACTCTTTGTTGTGGTGCACGGGCTTCTCATTGTAGTGGCTTCTCTTGTTGAGGAGCATGGGCTCTAGGCACACAGGCTTCAGTAGTTGTGGCACCCAGGCTCAGTAGTTGTGGTGCACGAGCTTAGTTGCTCCACGGCATGTGGGATCTTCCCAGACCAGGGCTCGAACACATGTTCCCTGCATTGGCAGGCGGATTCTTAACCACTGCACCACCAGGGAAGTCCCTTCCTGTACTTTCTGTATCAAGGTTTCCAACCTCAAAACAGGAAGGCATTTTTTTTCTAGTTTTCTTAAGGAGCTTAAGAAAAAAATCAGGACCCTCCTCACCAACCCCAACCCCTGCCCTGCCCCAGCCACTGTGTCAATCTAAAGCCTGCAAGGAGCACCTGGGATCCTGCCACAGTGACTGAGATGTAGCTTTTTTCAAGGGGACCAATGATCTTAAAGTTCCAACTTCTGGATTTGTATCCACCAGAGATATTTTTCACATTCTGATACTCGCTACCTTTTTAAAAACCAGATAATGAAAGCACATGGTACAATATTCAAAAAGGCACAGAGTGTAACTGTCTCAAGGCACTCTTGTCCCCACTTACCTCATTCTCCCCACAAACAACTGTGGTTACCAATTGCTTGGGGGCTCTTCCAGAGGTATTCTATATGTATACGTATATATTTTACAAAAATGTTCATTTAGTACATACTTTGCTTTGCACCTTGCTTTTTTTCACTTGAGAGTATTTAAGGAGATTTACTTTAAATGGTCTTTTCCCAAGTCTCAGATAATGAGGGCTTCCCGTACTGTGTTTATCAACTTAGCCAATTTTCTGAAAACAGTCCTCAATAAGATTTGTAAGTGTAACACTTCCTTTGTTTTTCCAGGAAGCCACTAATCCTTCTCACAATAAAACCCATGGCACTGTGACTGCCATCAAAAAATTGCTAGAGTGTCTAATTACTACAAAATACCAGTAAAAACAGGCTGACCTCATGCCCCGTATCTTTCAAGTAAGAAATTATTTTTTAAGCATAGATAGTTAAAAAAATGATGTTTTGGTAAAATCCTTAGAAAAGGCTACAATGCCAGATTTATTGAAGGACGTGGATTGTGATCTCAGGTGATTCTCTGGAGACCTTAATGAAGGGTAAGAGCAGGAAGTTGGCAGTGATTTCTTAGAGAAAAAAGATGCTAATGCTTCACTTTACCAGGCTGTGAACATACAATCTGTGGCCAAAGGGGGAAGCCCAGTATTGGGCAGTGCTGGAGATCCTGAGCTAGGCTAACAGGGTCAGAAGCATAACAGGGGTGCAAGTTTATCATTAAAGGTGTTGATGTTTTTAAGACTTGGCTTGAGTGGAGAGTCCACAAAAGAAGGCAGAGGAGGAGGTGGACTTTGGCTTGTAAATAATTAGCTCAGACCCAGATACTCCAGATAGCCTGAGAAGAGGAATTTTAATTTAATATATAAAGATTATTTTAAAGGTGTATTTACCCACTGTTTTTTCTGCAAGATGATGAACCAAAGAATAGAACTGAGATTATACTTTTCCCTGATTAAAATGGACCAGAGTCCTGGAAAGCTAATTATTACAAGTAGTTCTAGAAGGTCTTTATTGTTATTAATATACTGTTATTTATTTATTCATACATTTTATTGTACATGAAACGTATATCTTTTCTTCTTCAGACCTAGCACTTAAATCCAATGGTTGAGTTCTTGAGAAAAAAAAAAAATTCAGGTTTTAGAAACCACAAACAGACTTTGTCAAGTATCTGTTCTAGGGCTTCCTTGGTGGCGCAGTGGTTGAGAGTCTGCCTGCCGATGCAGGGGACACGGGTTCGTGCCACGGTCTAGGAAGATCCCACATGCCGCGAAGCGGCTGGGCCCGTGAGCCACGGCCGCTGAGCCTGCGCGTCTGGAGCCTGTGCTCCGCAACGGGAGAGGCCACAACAGTGAGAGGCCCGCGTACTGCAAAAAAAAAAAAAAAAAAAAAAATTTGTTCTACTCAGAAGCATAAACACTTCTCATCAAGAGTTTTTAAGTTCAAAATAGGTTATATCTCCTTAATGTTACAAATTGAGGCAGATTAAATACATAAACCCTTACCAATGATTGCCATATATTTTTCTAAAAACATTTACTTTGTGCTTCTCATAACCACTGAAGCTCCATTTAAGCTCATTTTTTTGTTTTTTGATGAAGATGGCAGAGATGAACCAATGACATCTGAACTTCACAAAGTGTGGCAGAGTTTAAAAAATAAAGTGGTGTGTCCCATTTGTCTAGATTATTTTTCTGAACATCCGTATTAAAAATACAGATCTGTGTAGTGATGATAAATGATCGGCTAATGATTGGCTGTTAGCCAGTCACTCGTCTCTTCATCAGCACTGTGCTGAAAATAATGATTCCTTCTTTCTGGTCCTCATTTCTTTATTGGCAATTATACCCTCCCCTCTCCCACCATAAATGCAGGTCTGTGACATCAAAGAATTTCTACCCTCACGTCTTGCTTCTTGGTAATCTAAATATATCTCAGGTGTGTACAAAGGCTTCTGGTTCAAGTTCATGGGCCCAGAGCACATGTTACCTTCCCTTGGAATGACAAGAAGGAGGTACCAAGAGGTGCAATTTGTAAGAAATTTGAGAACGGGGAGCTGGAAACTGATGAAATAAAATTTATATTTTATAGCAAGACAAGAAAAATTTAAACATGTAATTTTACTCTGCCAGTTTGGACCTCCTCCCTCCCCTTTAGTGTGTATTGTGCATCTGGATTAACCAGACCTCCTTAGGACATAATCTTCCTACTTAATCTTGTAAGGGGCCATTAGGGTTATAATCCTCAGGTTGGCTCAAATAAAATTTTCCATTTTTTTCTTAGATTGACTACTGACTAATTTTGTTAACATATGCATGATATAGCCAGCAGGATATTAGAGATACCCACCAGAGGACACCTGGTGTCTACTCGCAACTGGCACTGAGTACCAGCACGGGCCCTGTTGAACCCCACCGGCTTCTTAGTACTCCTCAGGTGTTCCAGAGAGTTTTCCTGATATCTGGATCTCATTGCTTTTAAGTGATGAATTTTATTTGAGCTGTTTTCACTTAAGACTTAGAGTTTTAAGGGGCACCGGTACATTTCCTAGGCAGGGACCTAGGGGGATCTGGGCAGGAGGCCCAGGGAAGTATAAATGGTTGGGTTTTTGTTAAATTTACCTTAAATTGAAAAAAAAAACAGTTAATATATGGTCTAAACAAACCTTTTGCTAGGGAAATGAGACTGGATTATTCAGTTCTGAAGAACAAGAGACATTTGCTCCGTCTGGCCACAGGGTGTTCTCAGGTGACTGAGAACCTACTAGAAGTGTCTGAGGATCAATCCTCGTGACATGCAGTGGTTCCTTTTTTTTTTTTTTTTAATTTTACTGAAGTATAGTTGAGTTACAATGTGTTTAATTCCTGCTGTACAGCAAAGTGACTGAGTTATACATATATATATTCTTTTCATATTCTTTTCCATTATGGTTTATCACAGGTTATTAAATATAGTTCCCTGTGCTATACAGTAGGACCTTGTTGTTTAGCCATCCTATATATAATAGTGTGCATCTGCTAATCCCAAACTCCCAGTCCTTTCCTCCCCCGCTCGCCCTCCCCCTTGGCAACCACAAGTCTGTTCTCTATATCTGTAAGTCTGTTTTTGTTTCATTTGTGTCATATTTTAGATTCCACATATAAGTGATATCATATGGTATTTGTCTTTCTCTTTCTGACTTACTTCACTTGGTGTGATAATCTCTCGGTCTATCCATGTTGCTGCAAATGGCATTATTTCATTCTTTTTAATGGCTGAGTAGTATTCCATTGTATATATGTACATCTTCTTTATCCATTCCTCTGTCAATGGAAATTTAGGTTGTTTCCATGTCTTGTCTGTTGTAAATAGTGCTGCTATGAACATAGGGGTGCATGTATCTTTTCAAATTACAGTTTTGGGTATATACCCAGGAGTGGGATTGCTGGATCATGTGGCAAATCTATTTTTATTTTTTGAGGAACCTCCATACTGTTTTCCATAGGGGCTGCACCAATTTACATCCCTGCCAACAGTGTAAGAGGGTTCCCTTCTCTCCACACCGTCTTCAGCATTTGTTATTTGTAGACTTTTTAATGATGGCAATTCTGACTGGTGTAAGCTGGTACCTCATTGTAGTTTTGACTTGCATTTCTCTAATAATTAGCAATGATTAGCATCTTTTCATGTGCATACTTGGCCATCTGTGTGTCTTCTTAGGAGAAATGTCTATTTAAGTCTTCTGCCCATTTTTTGATTGGGTTGTTTGTTTTTTTGTTATTGAATTGTAGGAGCTGTTTGTATATTTTGGAAATTGAGCCCTTGTTGGCTGCATCATTTGAAAATATTTTCTCCCAGTCCATAGGATGTCTTTTTGTTTTGTTTATGTTTTCTTTGCTGTGCAAAAGCTTATAAATTTGATTAGTTCCCATTTGTTATTTTGGCTGACCTAAGAAAACATTGGTATGATTTATGTCAGAGAAAGTATTGCCTATGTTCTCTTCTAGGAGTTTTATTGTGTCTTGTCTTACATTTAAGTCTAAGACATTTTGAGTTTACTTTTGTGTATGGTGTGAGGGTGTGTTCTAGCTTCACTGATTTACATGTGGCTGCCCAACTTTCCCAACACCACTTGCTGAAGATGTGCAGTGTTTCTATAGGGGAATCCCACTACAACTATTCAGTAAATACTGCTCTTCCAGGGATACAGGAGATAAGTCCTGATCATCCAGTCCTCTGAGCACTGTCAGAGGGAGTTCTGGACTGTTGGAGGGAGAAACTGAGCCATGTAAAAGAGCTGAACCAACCCAAGGGTAACTCCTTGGGGAGCTAGACTCAGAAGCAGCATACATGCGATCCACCACACTGTCCTCAGAAAGTTCAGATCATATCTCATATCTGAATTAGACTACCAAATTAATCATGGGAAATTGTGTCTCAAAGGCTGAGCAGCTCCCGGATGGACAGCCACCTATGGGGACACCAGCTGGGTTTATATATGGTAGCATGAGCTTACTTAATTGGGAATTAAAGGAAATCTCGCCCTGAAATGGCTAAGATGGGGCTCTGTTTTTTTGGCTTTCAAAAACTGATTTTTACAAGTGCAGTTAAGGCTGGCGGAAGGTAAGTTCCTACCATGTCAGTCAGCCTCCTGGATCCTTGCCTGTATGGTCTACTGGAAATAAGAGTGGTAAGAGTTGTTTACTCTTTTCTAAAATAGGCTAGCTGGAGCAAATATTTGTAGGGCTAGCTCCTTGGATCCTTTGAATTGGAAAGACTTCTAAATCGGTAACAAATTTTGGAGAGCTCCAACTTTTTTTTTTTCTTTTTTTTTGCGGTACGCTGGCCTCTCACTGTTGTGGCCTCTCCCGCCGCGGAGCACAGGCTCCGGGCGCGCAGGCTCAGCGGCCATGGCTCACGAGCCCAGCCGCTCCGTGGCATGTGGGATCTTCCCAGACCGGGGCACAAACCCGTGTCCCCTGCATCGGCAGGCGGACTCTCAACCACTGTGCCACCAGGGAAGCCCTGTTGTTTGTTTTAATGTGCATTTATTTGTCACTGAGTTTGAACTTTGTCATACTTTTTTTATTGCAGTATGGTTGATGTTTAATATTATATGGGTTTTAGGTGTACAACATAGTGATTCACAATTCTTAAAGGTTATATTCCATTTATAGTTATTATAAAATATTGGTTATATTCCCCATGTTATACAATATATCCTTGTAGCTTATTTATTTTACACATAGTAGTTTGTATTTTATTACATCAAAATTAGTTATCTGGCCATTCACAACTGCAATGCAGTCTGGAAGGTGTGCACTTTCAGCTTTCCAGTCAGCGCTTAATGACAGACAATAAAGGATGCCATTGACAAATTTGGGAAATAGTGATATTTCAGGAGAAGATCTATAGAATATTTAGGACTAAGAATTAATATCTTTGTTAAAACAGGATAAATTCCTATAGGAAGCAAGAAAAAGAAACTATAGAAAAATGGCAAAGATTATGATTAAGAGATACCCTAATAGTTAAAAATATACAGAGATGAGATGTTAACCTCACAATAATCAACAAAACACAAATTAAAAGTCTGAGATAGTGTTTACAGAAGAGCAAAATATAAAAAGGAGGATATCAAGTGCTGCTGAGGATGTGGGGAGGTGGAGAGTTTGGCCCTGCTGGGGAGTGCGTAGACGGTATGGTCACTTTGAAAGCAATAAAGTAATAACCTAATGGAATTAAGTAATTACCATATAGACTTTCAACACTAGGGAACCCTCACAATGGTGCACCATGAGGTTTTTATGAAGATGTTTAACACAGCATTATTTGTGGTAGCAAAAAAAAAAAAGGGAATAATTGGGTCGAATTATTGACCTGTACACAGCAGTCACAAGGAATAACCCAAGCAGACATTTAGCCACATGGATAGATCTCTAAAATATAATTTTTGTAGTCCTATACTGTTTATGTAAGTTAAACATACCCAAGCAGTAATATTTGTATTTTAAAGATTCTCACACATACGTATACGAATAAAAATATTGAAGTTGGATTGAAAGTACAAATATTACATACTTTAGGTTGGAAGCATATGGAGGGGGAGAGAAATTGGATTATATGGGATGAAGGGGATAAAACTCTAAAATAAAATAAAGAACAAATGAAGATCATGCGTCATGAGTTGATGGCATGATACATCCCATACTACTCATCTGACATTTCTAAAATAAACCATTTCCTCTTGAGAAACAGGACGGTTTGACAACCTAAGATCTGGCTTGGTGGGAGCCAGGAGGTGGGTAGGTGTGGAGCAATCCCCCACAGCTCACCTCCCTTACTGTTTTTCAGCAGTCAGGTGCATCAATTTACATGGCTCTCTGGCCTCTGCAAGTATCTGTATTAAGGCCTCTGCTCTACAGAGCTTTGTTCCAGATGGGGATCTCAGGAGCAGGCGACCTCGTGGGCATGGACCAGTTTTGTAAGCCTAGCAGGGTGAGTTAGTTTATCCTAAAGGCTGTTGCTGTGCTGTTGAGTTCCCTGGGCTGAGAATCCCAAAGACAAGCAGCTCAGAAGATTTTAGAGGCCCTAAAGTCAATATTCACCCTAGGCAGGGTCCCTCAGAAGATCCAGACAGACAGAGAAATAATTGTAAACAAAGCCCATAAAGAAATTTTTATAAGAGTGTACTGTCTTCTCCCATCATTAATAATTCAGGCAAGAGACCTGTGAAGAGCACAGACTAGGCGAGCATCTTCTCACCTTTGACTTTTCTATACTTTGGAAATGGTCAGACTTTCAGTCCCTGATTAAAGTTTCCAATTTACCTTGCTAAAAATGTGCCAATGAATTCTGAATCCTGTAGGTTTTTGTCAGAAAATAGCAGCTTTTCCATCCATGAGCTTCCTTGATTAAAATGCTAAGGATGTTCCATATTCAAGTAGCAGATTACTTGAGACAACCTTTAAAAATTAAGACCCTTTGGTATGAAGTAACAGAAATCAACTCAAAAGCTTAATTAAAAAAAAAAAGATATTCTTTGTCAAGAAAAGGGTTTGTCTGTAACCTATGGATGAAATTACAAATTTAACTACTACATTCATAACTGATATGTAACAGGTACAAAAAAATTAAGAAAGCTGCAGTAAAATATCCTATTTAGGACAAAGGGAAAGTTAAAGGAAACCCCAACCCCTCTATACGTTGGTCACTCGTACAGAATATATATTTCATCCCCAAGGGCAGTACTAGTAAGAACAGTGAAGTAGATGGACTTCATTTCATTGAATTGCTTCTTTGTTAACTGAGACCAAGAGCCAAGGGACATTTTGCCAGAGTGTGTTAATAAAATTTTCTATCCTGTATTTGATAATGTAGGAAAAATCAACCAGAAATGGACCTGTGCTTGGCTATGTATAGATATGGACACATTATGGGTTTCTACCATTTTAGAGGAAAAAGTTTTTGTATTTAACTCAGTTTTCTACCACCAGAGTACCTACACTAGAGATTAATGTGCATTGCAGTAAACACCCACTGTTGTGACAATCCTGGTGAACACTAGTTAGTTCACATAGGTAGCTGAAGTACTGACTTTGGAAGTCTACCCCTGAGCTACTAAAATCACTTACACAGCTTTTAATATTGGGCAGTTTACTGCCAATGGTGATATGAATGTTATAAAATGCAGACTAGGACCCGGATTTCAGGAATTTTGTACTATATTTCTCCAAAATGCACTAGGTCTCACTGAGGGTGTCTACTGCTAAATGTGGGCGGGGGGGAAAGCAAGATAGTCTGGAACGTCTTAGCTGATGGCGAAACAATGATAGTTTCAGAGATTTCTGGGGTTAATATTGAGAGGGGAAAAGAGGCCAGCCCTACAGAAGTGAACAAGTCTGTTACTACCATAAAGTGAAACAGGTTGAGTTTGTACAGAAATTTTGGTTTCATAATACTAAAAAAAAAAAAGTGACATTAAGTGTGCTCACAACAGACTATGGAAAGACAATTGTATTAAACACATGAATTTCAGTTGAGGAAAAGTTACTGAATGAATGATATTATGAGCATTGCACGTAAATTACTACTGAGAAAAGTCTATTTGTATTTCCTTAATAATGAGTATCAGTAATCTCAGCTGTCCAGATTACGTGTTTGTTCCTCCCCATCTCTCCCTATGGAAGGTTGCGTGGAGTCACAGGCAGGCTGATCTCCTGATGGTAACTCCTCACTCTTGGTGAATGCGTGGTTTCTCTGTATCATAAGACACACAGTTAATAGCTCATCCTATTTATTCATCATTGACAAGTAAGCCTGCTTTTGAGTTAACAAACTCTGAAGCAGTTGCCTTGCTCTGATACACAGCAGCAGAGAGACCAGGGCTACCATAAGAAGGGCTCAGCTCTGGTGGTCAGACAGGACTGCTGCTTGTGTCACATCTCTCCTTCCTGGTTACTAACCTGAGATTCATCTTTACTCCTTCATCTTTTCCCAGAAGTGGGGATTGTATGTGTGTGTGTATAGGTAACACAGGTAAATCATGGTGCATATGCTGCCCATCACATTCATCCTCAGGTTGACAGTTCTTAGATTAAGAAATTATCCTGTCATTGGACTAAGGTAGGTAGTTGTTGCTGCTTCAACATTGGCCACTCGACCCACTACATACAACTCTTCTGTTTTGTTTTTGAGATCCCTAATACTGAGTGCTTAATTTAGGTGGAGCATTTGGGTGAGTTTGGAGGGTTGGAATAGATTGCCTTTAAATGTCACTAATATGAGTCATCCTCAATGAATTGGAAATAAATAGTGCACACTCTAGTGGATAATTTCAGAACTGGCATAGCCTGTTTGTGCAAAACAGGTCAGGATTGGGTCAGTTCATGGTAGCAGCATTACACAGTCTTGGCACCCTTTCATCTGTAAGTTAGTGATTGCTGCCTTTGTGGTAACAAAAGGAGTCTGAAAGCTTAAGCACAGGACCTGAAGAACAGAATGGTTGGAGGTGTGTGTGTGTGTGTGTGTGTGTGTGTGTGTGTGTGTGTGTAGGGTGCGGTGGAGTGCTTGCTGCTTCACTCCACTGCCCTTTGTAAAATGTTAGAGAAGGGGGTGAAGTTTGGAGAGACACTCTTCTCACAGAAAAGCAAGTCAGAGTGTCTGGGTATCATGCTATTGAAATATAAAAATGCAAGAAAAACTGATTGTGAAGTTAGAAAAATTCTCCTAATTCTCATTCTACTAAAATCACTTGGTGCATAGGGAATTGCTCAAAAAAGTGCCATTAGAGGTACTAAAATATAAGCTTTCCCTCTATTCCGTAGTCTCTCTCTCAAATTGTCAGTGTTTTTAATTTGCTATTTAGTGTCATAGTAAGTATAAATGTATATATAATTTTTAATTGTTAGCATAAATTTTATCATTCATCTTTATATTATACAAAGCCAGTTCTAAATGCAAATATAAGAACACTTAATTTATATGCAGAATCACTGAAATTATATAATTTGTATTTCATACAGGCATATGTAATTTGTTCTTACCAGATGAGGGAAAAAACTAACTCAACTGTTTTTATTTCACTTCTTGATGTATGCAAAATATGGGCTACTCTGTCTTTCCCTTTTTTCCCTTAACTTCCATGTCATCATTTTCAGTGTAAGTGGTTGGTTAATACAGGGAATTAACACATATAAGAAAAGATGTGATAGGGTTTCTCAGTCTTTAATGTTTCTCAGGCCACCATTGGCTTTTTTCTGAGTTGGGAATGGAATGGGGAGTGTGGCCTTTTGGGACTGTCTGAGGTTATTAATTATAGGAATAAACTTTTTTTTTTCTGGTTTCACTGTCTTTCCTTCCTCTGAGTTCCTTTTGTTTAAGTTGATGCTCATCTTAGATATTTAAAGAGTTCCTCAAATCTTATGATCCTGGGCTTTTTGTGCATAATTAAAAATGAGTCACTATAAAGTGGGTTAGAAGTTGTGTACGTGTGCATCAAGCTTCTGACTCCTGGGTTCACTGTGGGA
Source organism: Delphinapterus leucas (assembly GCF_059928025.1). Taxonomy (NCBI): domain Eukaryota; kingdom Metazoa; phylum Chordata; class Mammalia; order Artiodactyla; family Monodontidae; genus Delphinapterus; species Delphinapterus leucas. Next base: position 49,701,366 of record NC_143140.1, read on the forward strand.
TGGACAGATATTGAAACTACCTTTTGGTCAGAGGATGCCAAAAACTTACTCTGTGGGTGTTTTCTGTCTCTAGCTGTTCAGTTTCTCCAGAGAAGAATTCTGGTCACAGTAAAACGCTTTAGAGTCTGACAACTCAATATGTACATTTTCGTTAATCCCTATTTCAATCTTACACTTTGCCATAGTCATTGCATCCTTCAGTCTAGACTCTTGTTGCTTAGGTTTCCTCAAAGAATAGATCTTTCAGCTTCTTTGGGGAAAGTACTAAGGGGTAGTTACTCGTTCTGCTTGATTGCAGAAGAGAGCTGGCAAGTCCACCTACTCCCTATTTAGACTGTCAATAAATCCACCTGCGTTCCAATTCACACCTAACACTTACCTGGCATCACATCTAACCATGAGCCTTTTGTGGTGATGTAGGGTGTTGGCTCATTTCCTGTCATTATTCTCTCTATATAAGCTCTTTTTTTTTGGCTGCGTTGGGTCTTCGTTGCTGCACGTGGGCTTTCTCTAATTGCGGCGAGTGGGGGCTACTCTTCATTGTGGTGTGTGGGCTTCTCATTGTGGTGGCTTCTCTTGTTGCAGAGCATGGGTTCTAGGCCTGCAGGCTTCAGTAGTTGTGGCTCCCGGGCTCTAGAGCGCAGGCTCAGTAGTTGTGGCGCACAGGCTTAGCTGCTCCGCGGCTTGTTGGATCTTCCCGGACCAGGGATTGAACCCATGTCCCCTACATTGTCAGGTGGATTCTTAACCACTGTGCCACCAGGAAGTCCCTCTATAAGCTCCTATAAGTTTCTCAAATCTGCTAACTCAGTTGCTACTACTCCGTCCATTTTCCATCCTTGAAAATGAAAAAAAAAAATTTTCTCTGCACTTGTTTTGTCTCCTATTTGCTTTGCCTTTTGGTTTATATCTTTTTATCCCCCTTAACTATCACTTTAGTAGGATTCAAGGACAAAGAGGAGCCTAGGGTTAATTTGCCATGTTTAACTAGAACTCAAATGAATTTTTTAAGGGAAGGTTTTTTCATCTTTTTTCTTGTAGTAGGTATACGGGAAGTGCCAAAGAATAAGATATTGCTAAAAACCCTGGGTCTTCTGGAATATACCCATTCCAATTGCTAGAAGCCAATATTTTGCCTTTCAGCTTGCTACTTTAGGATGAGACAGATTTTGTGGCAATTCGTCAAACTGTATTGTTACCTGATCTTCAGAGCTCAGATGACTGAGTCCATGGGGAATTGTCTTTCTTTGACAAAGCTGCATCACCTCTCCTTTTGTTTCCTGTCAACTTTCAGATGAGTCAGGTTGTCTCTCTGTGCCTCAATTTTATGAATGCTGAAAGAAGTAGCCAACATCCTGTGATAGGAATGATAGCATTTTCCTACCATGTTGCCTACGGCTCAAGCCTCTGTGATTATTTGGTCTGAATCCAAAAGGTAACAGGTAGTAGTTTAACCAACTGTTTCACTACCTTCATAAGATATACATATTAATGAAAGTGTACATATTGAACTGTTGGATTCTAAAGCTCTGACCTTCAAAAAGATACTCACTCCCACCCTACTTGGATTCAGCCATATCAAAATTTTAGGTTCTATCCCTGTAAGAACCAGACTCTGGGTTGTAAATAACCATAATCAAACTCAAAATCACCTCCTAGAATCCATGGAAGAATTGAACAACCAAGCTTCCGGGAAGTAGCTGGTCCTCACAAGCAGCTTGTGACCAGGGATTTGAATGCCATCAGGATATAACCTCTCTCATCTCTGATGTTCTGTATGTCACCATCATCACTTTTTGCTTGTTCCACAGGGAGTTGAATATAAGCCATCAATAGTTCATGAGTTTTCTATATTAAATTTTCCACTAACACTGAAGACTGACCTACTTTCTCAGTTTCAGTCCAAAAAAATCCCCAGGAAGGGCTTTACTTGGCCCAGCTTGAATGAGTATCCATATCTGGGCCAATCAGCTAGGGTCCTGGGGTGAAGTCAGGTAAGAGTGTCATCTCCCAAGGGGCCATCTGGATGGGGTAGTTGTGGTGACAGTGGCACATCCTCGGAAAAGTAAGAGCTGGGGCTGGCAAGAGAATATCTTAGATATTCACCATGAACTAACCTTGAGTTTTGAGCAGAATTTTCTCTTAGTTCAAAATATGTGTAATACCATGTTCCTTGTACACATCAACTTGAAGTGTAGCTATTAGAGGCAAAGGGAATATATTTTCCATTGTCATTTCAAACCCTTAACTCTTTTTCACTCTGAAATAACCAGCTTATAACAACAAGGCTGATAGCTCACTTTAAGATCAGAAATGTGACAGCACTTAGTGATTTTGACACTCTCAATAGGAAAACTCTTGGAGTATCGATGACCTGAATTATTTAGAATGAAAGATACTTTTAACATAATAGACCTCAATAAATATTTTGGATGTTGGTGGTAGTGAAATGTTTAACCTGAAATTAGAATCAACTTGAACCATGATAGATAGCTTTCAAATAAGGCACTGAAGTGATTTTTAGCAATCTGATATATATATGTATATGTAATATATGTGTAATATATATGTATATATTTAATAAAATTACATAAATTGAAAGTATACATATGTGTATATATGTGTATATGCACATATATACATATATATATCCTTTATATATATAATAGAATGGTTTAATAAAATTACATAAATTGAAAGGGAATATTGGCTTCATTTTGTTTCAGCATGTACAGTTTATCAGAGCTAGTTACTGATGTCTTTCAAAGGACTTGACACAAACTTGAATTTGACATAAAATTGAAACCTTCAATTGGTTTGCTGCCACTCAGTGACACTTACATTCTGGTTGTTTAAAAATACAAGAATTCTACTTTACATTAGAGAGCCTGTTTTAATTAAACCTCAAAACTGAATTATACTTTCCTGCAATCTGAATATAAGGAGATTGAATTATTTACTTTGTGTATCTGAGCAGATATCATAGACCTAATTTACTGCTGGTAATGATATTCAATCATAGATTAGCACTCTGAATGTGCAAAATTTAAAACACATCTTAATAATTGTTGAAAGTCTCCTGAGAACTAATGCCTGATTTTAAAAAGGAATCATATTTTGAGTTAATAAATGCAGGTTTTAAAAACATTAATGTAGAATAGTCAGAAGTGTACCCTACTGTTATAATTTCCTCTGCTTCAAAATTTCGGAAACTCTGACTCCAACTGTAATGATCAGGACCCTCTGGGGCCTTTCTGGGACAGACCTCTCCCCCATATTCTCTGCTTTAGTTCCTCTCTGAAGTGCGTAGATAATAGTGTCTGACGCACATTTCCTGAGTTATTTTACAGATGCTAAAGCCACCACCAAATGGAAGAAATTAACTACTTGACCATGAGCATGTAGCCCCCAGACCTAATGGCACCTGAGGATTGATAATGGTAACCCCTGTGACCCTGCCCTGTTACCTCACCATCAACCAATCAGAGAGTTGTACATGAGCTGATCACACACCCTGGGACTCCCCTCCCACACCTGGCTTTTAAAAATGTTTCGCTGAAACCCATGGGGAGTTCAGGCGTTTTGAGCACTAGCTGACCTGGACTCCTTGCTTGAGGCTCTGCAGTAAACACTGCGCTCTCCTTCACCACAACCCGGTGTCAGTACGTTGGCTTCACTGTGCCCAGTGAGCAGACCCAAGTTTGGTTTGGTAACACAACTGTAGAGAGTTGCTTGATAATTCCAGATAATTTTGCCTATGTGTAAAGTGTTATAGGTAGTTGGAGATTTAGGTAGATTATTTTAAAATACCTCTTCTGAAATACTATTCTTAGTACAATATATTAGTATTCTCTTTTTAAGAATGCATATATATTTGTGTAGATTGGATTATATATTTGTCTAATATAAATGGAGATGACAGAGTCATTAGGATATTATTCATTTCAACTCACATTCAAATCACTGAAATTTAAAACATTCAGGGATGAAACAGAAGGTGGGTGTGAAAATACAAACATATGAGGATGCACCTTCTCCCTTTTCTGTTGCAGCTTAAATTTAGTGGCTTTCTAGTGCCTAGGGAATGAAAGGTGAGATTAAGAGAGATGCTATGAGCTGGGAGTACTGTACTTTGCCTTCCTGAGTGAAATGTAAGCTGTGTTAAAGCTGAGAGACTTCAAATAAAGTCACAACACACCAGGCTGTAGAGGGAGAATTCCAGAGGGAATGACTTGTAAGAGATAAATGACTTGAGCAGCTATATTAAAGAATGATTTATAACTATTTCTCAGAGTCCCTATGCATAGCCAACTGTACAGGTGTAGGAAAAACTAGGCTAAATGAGGCTGAGTGTGGATTAACCCATGTAGTAAAGACCTGAAAATGTACTATTGCCCTGTGTTGTGAGTGTGGGATGCTCACGACTATTTAATTGACATATGGTAGTTTTCAGAATTAAGCTTTAGGCGTGGGTATTATCAGATATTTGACACAAGTAGGTGTACAAGACAAGATGCCTTGGAGTATTTCCTGTGCCCCAAATTTGTGGTGACAGAGAGAGTGACTGGGGATATGGAAGATTTGGGAATGATGATGAACCTTGATGATATATTGGTACTTCGCATGGCTTTGGAGGAGCCCAAGCAATGCCTCCTTAAGGGGATATATGTCCAATATCAGTGAAATATGGCAGCTGACTATCAAGAAGAATAAGCACTTTCTTAAAGATTTTTCCTTCATCACTGGTCTTGTTCTACCAAATTCAGGGAACTACACCATTTTTAGAGCTTAATGGATGATAGAAGTGATCTGTAAATAACTATGTCCAAATTTCCAAGTTTCTCTATCTGACTTAACTTGTAGTTAACAAATGTGGGCTAGAGTCCTGCTGCCAGGCTGGGTGACCCCAAACAATGAAAGAGGCGAAGGGCCGCCATTCCAGAGACTTGAGGTCCAAAATAACAACATGCTGTGGTGAGTCAGCCACTCCTCCAGGAGAAAAAAGGCACCCTACGTCTCGACCTTGATGGTGTTTTCCTGGCATCACACACCTCTTGCTGAGATGGAGAGTGGCCATGAATCTTTAATCCCAGAGTGCTCCTGGTTGTCCCAGAACCTCCATCAGAGGACAAGACTGGAACAACCTGGGTCTGTTGTTCCATCTCCACCCCACCAGGAACTCAGGGATAATCAGCAGCGTCTCACCCTTTTGCCCCCCTTCTGATTCCATTCAATTCCTTTTGACTGTGCTGGATGGGCCTCAGTGCCTGCCTGGAATGAGAATGGGTTGGTCTATACCTAGCTTCTGCCAAGTGACCAGGGGAATATTTATTATCAAGGCATTAATAAGTATGTCTTTTTTTAAAACCCATTCTGGTAATCTCTACCATTTGATAGATTGTTTAGACAAGTAATAATTAGTTTGAAATGATTGTTGTTATAATTTTGTTTCAGTCTACTATTTCACTTTTTGTTTTATAAATTATTTTCTTGATGATGATGATTTGGTATTATTGTTGTTCCTATATATCACATTTTCTAATTTGGGTGTGAATGATTTGAATATTAAAAAAAAAAGCAAAGTGTTGTCTGTAAAAAAAAAAAAAAGACATTAATAAGGTTAATTTAACTGAATGTCTCCCTCCCTACCTCCAACCCACCCCATGCATTCAAAAAGAGAAAGGGAGAGCAAGGAGAACAAAAAAAAGAAGAAAGAAGCAAAGCGAGAGACCTACATTGTTTATATATGGGTGTATATAGAAACACATTTTAATAAAATACTGGATTTCACTGCACAGAAAACTAGAACTGTCAGTCAATTTATTGTGAGAATCTGTGAACACTAGCACCCATGAGGCTAATGGAACTAGATTGAGGAAATAGTTAGGCATTTATGTCAACTGGGATGCCAAGGAAACCTGCAGGACTGAAAGAAGTTAGGAAGATCCTTTATGCCCCATTCAGTGCCAACACCTTGATTTGGCACACAAATTCCATTTAAAACTTAGATTTCCTTCTTTCTACTTGGGGCAACCTGTACCAACATCTAGGGGTTAATTAGCTATGAAGCCAAAAAAGTCACCTAGGGGGTATATGATAACCCAATTAAGCAATGTAATCCCATAAACCCCATCAGTCCCCTGCAATCCCAAACCCTAAGGCCCCATCTTTCATGCTCCCTGCCATTATTCTCCTTCTTTATAAGCCTTTCCTCCATTTCTGCACTTCCCACCCTCTCAAAATATGATTATCATACATTTGCAATTGCTAGTTATTTGTTGATGGAAAGGGGGAAACCATTCAAAAATAGTGAGGGCATAGCTAAGATATTTGGTTGTAAGAATATGAGACTGTCTCTAATGATGGGGATTTATTATGAGGTTACCTGTGTGACAGTAAGGGAGATGGGGCTTCATAAGACTGCAACAGCTGAGTCACAGGAAAGAAACGGGAGCCATGCTTCAGCCATGATTTACAGAGCCCATCCTAGAAGGAAGGGTCATTCGGGATTCAAGGCAGCTCTGAGGAACAAGTATTATTTCATGGGCCCTCGCTGGCAGTTCTTCAATTCTCTGTTGAGTTCCCTCTGATTTTACTATTCTGCTTAATTACCATCCTCTCATCCTCTCTACCCTACTCGTATCTTTACTTTTTGGTGTATTTTCTGCTTATTCAACGTTTCTGCTTACTTATAATTTGTCTTCTTTATGATTCCTCTGCTTTATGTCTGCTTTTGGTGTTTTTAAATACCCATGTACTAATTACAATTTTTCTGTATTTCACACAAAAATTCCTGCCACAATACTTTGATTGGGATAATCACCATGATTACTGTTGGGCAGAGCCTTTGCATGGGGTAGTCTGTAGTGAGGTGCCTTCTTTGGTCCAAACAGCTATAGCTGATGGGCAGGATTACTCAGGCAGAGAACAGGTTCAGGGACCTGTTCCTTCCTTCCTGGAAGGAAGCCCTGGGGCTGTTGCCTCAGCAGGACGGATGCTTAGTGGTTTCCTTTGTAAGACTATTGGCATCACAGGTGCTGTTACTGATCAGTCTATATTTGTAGAAGTCAGATTTTGCTAGAAATCTGTACAAGTAAAATTCCCTTATAACAAGCCCCTCATATGAATAATATCAGACTAAAGAAAGATTATAATACATTGATAGTTATTTGGTTTAATAAAAGTTAATTTGATTTGATCCTTCCCTCCCTCCCTCCCTTCCTGCCTCTTCTCTCCCTCCCTCCCTCCCTCCCTCCCTCCCTCCCTTCCTTCCTTCCTTCCCTCCCTTATTTATTTTTGTCTGTTTGGACTTTTATTTAGAATTCTCTTCATGGATATTGTATATAGTTGTGAATTGGTTGTTCATAATGTTTACTGTTAATCCTTTTCTTTACCCTTAGAGTGACTCACTGCAGCCAAAAATTTGCAAAGAACTAACTGGTTTCTACCAAATTTTCTAAACCAAGGCTGCCACCATAGTTGTTGGTTGATAGCTGTTAAATGATGGTTCAGTTTTAAAGTATCCAAGGCGCGTCAAGAAGGGTTATTCTCTATTTACCACTTTCTTTGCATAAAAAAAAAATCCAGCATTCCAACAGCACAATTTAATAATAGTTTTAAACAAAAAGGGAAAATGTTTGAAAACATTTTTAAAATATAAAGTTTTATAAGTTACACATACGTTTGTCTATTCTGCCTATCTAGCTATATACCACTTATAAACTCTACTTTAAAAAATTGGAGCCAGTTAGACCCGGGTTGAAATTACAAATTTACTGATTATTAAGTCTATATCTTAGGCAAAGTATTAGGTTAGCTTTCCATATCTCCATTTGCAAAATCAGGATACTAATTTTACTTTCATAGAGCAAAGTTAGATTTAAAGACCAAATCAGATTGCATTATACATTAAACATGAAAATCACCAAGCACAGTGCTCTGGTTCATTGGAGGAATTTAAAAAATATTAGGTCTTCTCTCCTTCACAACACAACCATGTTTATTTTTGCACACACTTGTTGTGGGCTGTACGTCCTCCACAGCAGGGAGAGCACATGACTTATTATCAAGAAGAGAACATTTTGAGAGTGAAAGTGAGTGCTCTTGATTATTAGTCCATGAGACTGTGTATAAAATGGGACTGTCAGCAAACTGGGTGTGTGGTTGGTTACCCTATTCATGGTTCTCTTCTTGTTGGTTTGGGTTTGGAGCCCAGGTAGTTTATTCAGGGCTTGAGAACTCACAGACCCTTATTTCCCTGGAATTTTCTGGCAATATATTTTCTTTACTCTTCTTTAACCTCTTCATATACTCACCTCCTGGTTTCCATCATCAATAAGTGTGATGATCCCTGGCATATACTCTCAACTCCTTAGCACCCATGTGAACTAGTCCCATCTTTCAGAACTCAGCACCTTCACTCAAGGATTTTAAATGACGCTGGAGAAAAGCTCAGAACGATGAGCGAGAAGTGGCTTCTCCACTGCTTGCCCAATCAGCCACTTCTTCCCACCACACTAAGGAAAAGAAAATCTGAGAAAAGGAAAATGAGTTTTAAGTTATTTAATTTGAATGTGTATGAATCTAATTTTATAGAAACCATAAATTGAATCTATAATTTTTGTAACATGTGACATTGCTACTTAGAAAACATGTTAGACTGTATTCAATTGAAGGACAGGAAACTTCAGTTTCTCATTTTTGTGGAAATAAAATACTTCATAAATAATATTCTACAAAGGATAAGAAGCCCACCTACCATGTTTCTTTTTTCTCTCTAAATGCTTCTAATATCTGAAAAATTGATAACATTTTTATGACAATAACATTGACCAGAAGAAGGAATAAGTAAAGCATTATTACCAAAAATAGCTTATCATCATACATTCAAAATTGTTCTTTAAGACTGGAAAACTGGGTAGAGTTCTGAATCATGGGCTCTGTGAAATGAGATACATGGTATGTGTTGTCTAAGAATGCTTAGGTCATCTCTGAAAACCATAGTTTCATAAATTAATTAAAAGGAAAGAATCTGGTTTTAATATCTTTATCAGGGCAGAAAGTAAATATTGAAATATGAATTAAATTGGGATTCTTCTAGGTGACCAAGTTTCAAATTACCCAAAAATGGACTATCTTTTTATGTATTTATTTTTATTTTATTTTATTATTTTTTTAAATTTTATTTATTTATTTTTGGCTGTGTTGGGTCTTTGTTTCTGTGCGAGGGCTTTCTCTAGTTGCGGCGAGCGGGGGCCACTCTTCATCGCGGTGCGCGAGCCTCTCACTATCGCGCACCGCGATATGAGGTTACCTGTGTGACAGTAAGGGAGATGGGGCTTCATAAGACTGCAACAGCTGAGTCACAGGAAAGAAACGGGAGCCATGCTTCAGCCATGATTTACAGAGCCCAGAGGACACAGGCCTCTCCTGTTGCGGAGCACAGGCTCCAGACCTGCAGGCTCAGTAGTTGTGGCTCACGGGCCCAGTTGCTCCGCGGCATGTGGGATCTTCCCAGACCAGGGCTCAAACCCGTGTCCCCTGCATTGGCAGGCAGATTCTCAACCACTGCGCCACCAGGGAAGCCCCTATCTTTTTATTTAAAGGTGATGTGGTCAACTCACCGTCAGCAGAAAAGATAGTCTAAGCTAATAGAAACTGAAGCCCTGTGTCCCCCTCCTCCTGCTGTTCTACCAGAACTAAAGGTCAGTAAGGCAATCAGACAATATGGCTGAGGGCCTTCTTTGAGCAAGGCACTGTGATTAATTCAGGAAAGCAAATAAAAAATAGTCTTTTAGAAGGAATTTGCTAAAATAATTCTGTGCCAAATATTGAAAGGTATGTATATGTGGAGAGAATATCTCCTGGTTTAATTTAATAGTTATTCCCAGACATGCCAAAGAAAACCAAACTGGGTTATCCATGAAATTCTTACCTTGGGCCATTGCGTTCAGAAAAAGAAAACCTGGAGGTTATACGAAAAAGGGGATATCATCTGTCACCCATGTATGTGTGGAAGAAGTTAAATGAGTCAGATTTCCACATTGTAACCAACATCAAACTTAATATCTCTTGTATCTGACGTGTGTCACAGGCCTTAGAACTGCAGGCTAATTTGCCTAACTAATTCGCACATTGTGAAACTAAGTCAAGCATGTAGAAATACCCTATTAGACACTGCTACTTAAAAACTCCAGTGTACCTCACTTTAAAAAGGACCTGCTGAGATTCTTTTGAAGTGTGATTATTATTATTCAATTGAAAACGCTCTTAAGTTTTTATGAACTTATAAAATGATTTATCAGCCTTGTCTATGGGCTGCTCCAGATGTTGCTTTCCAGGCTGTAATTTTTATGAGCCTATTTTATAGGTCAAAGAGCTGTGAGTCTGGGTGACTAGTTATAGCCTCAAGTCTGGAGAGGTGATACTTAATCATTTAGGGGGCAGGAAGGCAATGAAATGACCATTTGAAAGTTTTGCATTTTAATGAGTGTGTAAGATATAAATACAGGTGCAAACCAGCCCAGGGCACCTATGAACGGGGAATATTGTCTTAAGAGTCTTTCATCTTTTCTTACCTTAAAAAAAAATAAACCTAAACCAAATGGAGGTGGTAACTATGTCTTGGGATTGAACTTTAACTTAAGGCTCCACTGCATCTTCTTTTTTCCGGCTCTAACCTTAGAAGTGGGCTTCTATCCTGAGGTTCTGATGCCTGGGGGAAGTGAGACGCAGAGCCTTTTCAACAACAGGAGTAAAGCTGAGTCATGGATTTGATTTGAATCAATCCATCCATCCATTCATCCAGCAAACAGTGAAAGAGCTCTCACAGGGAGCTGGTGGCATGCAAAGATGCCTGGGACACTGCCCTTGCCCTCCAGTAGCAAACATCCCTTTATATGGAGGAAGAGAGGAAGTGACGGGGCCCCCAGTGAAGGTAAGGAGAAATGGCAGGAAAGTATTAAAGAGAGGCAGCAGGCCTTTTGGAAGACCATCTAGATAGTTTCCACTGTAAAGTAAGCAGGACTGGGTAGAGGATAAGCCTATGGATTTTGGAGTCAGATATACCTGGGTTTGAATTCTGCTTCTGTAACTTCCAATATCCATGACTTTGTTCAGGTTATTTAGCCTCTTTAAGCCTTTGTCCTTGGACGTAATGATAATGACTTCATAAGGTTCATGTGGAGATCAATGACGTTATCCTGAAGGACTTCAAAGCTTTGCATGTTAAGAGTGATTACCAAGATGTAGCTGTTATTTTTATAGTTGTTTTACCTGAGACTGCTCAGAGATTTGGACTGTTTCTGGCCTGGGGCGGAGAACTGGATTCAGGGTGACTTCCCTCGCTAATGGTATGAAGGATCTGCCCACAGCAGCTCATGAGAGCCCACTGTGAAGTTTTCAGGAACTTTACAAGCTGTGTGTTATACACAGCCATCTTTGAAATCGGCCACGGTGGAAGTATTTACCCAACGAAAATCAGCAAATGCACAAGGTCAGAGCTCCCCGGTGCCCACTTGATTTATCAGCATAGCATTGCAAGCGAATTTCAATCCAAGTCGATGTATGGGGCTCTGGGGGGGCGAGGGTGGAGGGGCTGGAGGCATCGGGTGGAGTGGGGGGAGAGCCTCCACATAATTTAGGTTTTTCAGTCCTGTGCGGAGGGAACATAACCAGGGTCAAAGGTGATGCCAGAATGAGAAAGAAAAACGTGGGGGAATAAGCCTTCTCTTCATTTAAACATTTTATCTAAGGCTTTGAAAGCAGTGTTTAAATGTCATATTTATTGGTGAATTCTGGAGTTGAAAATCACAGCCCCAGAACAGCCCAAATGTTCGTTCCTTGATAGCAGCTGTTTTTAATATAATTGAAAGAAATGGAGCACACATGTAGTAATAATATTTATAAACACTTCTCTGCCAGCCAGATCCCTGCAGTAAATAAGAGTGTTCAGGGTGCCCAAGTAGCACCCTGGTCCGTCTCCCTCCTGTCTATTTTCTGAGCTATAACAGGAGGATCCTTAATGGTTATGAAGTATTTAAAATCCAGCCTCGTCTTTATTATGAAGAAAGTATTTCTAATGCCCCACCTGATCACTGTTGCTTGAATTTAATCTCATTTCTTCTCTCTTTGCCTTGATTAGAGGTGGGGAATAACTGGGCAGTAACCTTATTTTGTTTATTTCCTTACTGAAGCTAGTGATGCTACATTTATACTCCCTCAAGTCCAGGCGACTTTTAATATTTTAAAATTTCTCTCTTAGCATTGTTATATGAAATTTTCACCTATCTAGATGTACCCCCTATATTCTTCTTTAAATATTTTTTTCTTCCTCTATTTCTTCCCTGGACATTACCTATCATTACTTCTCCAACCAAAGCCCCTTATTATTTTTTTTTTTGCGGTATGCGGGCCTCTCACTGTTGTGGCCTCTCCCGTTGCGGAGCACAGGCTCCGGACGCGCAGGCTCAGCGGCCATGGCTCACGGGCCCAGACGCTCCGCGGCATGTGGGATCTTCCCGGACCAGGGCACGAACCCGTGTCCCCTGCATCGGCAGGGAGACTATCAACCACTGCGCCACCAGGGAAGCCCACCGAAGCCCCTTATTTGAAGCCACTATCACCCACCTATTCATGTAGTAGAGCCCCATCTGGTGACTCACTGACCCACTGATTCTCTTCTGCTGTGCACAGCCCTGCCCGTTCCTGATGCACCTCCATGCACCTCTGAAATTAGTATCTACACAGTTTATTTATAGCTTTACTCAATTCAATTGGCCTTCTCAGTTTTGCAGCTTACAGCTATTGAGTTCCAAACCTTAGTGACAAATGATGTGTGAAGTCATCGAAAGTCTCTTAATTTTCTCCCTGAGTGAACCTGGCACTCAAAATTTTAGTTATTAAATGGTTGTCTATAAACTACTAAACTGTGCCTGCTTGGCTAAGAAGACATTTGTGGGACAGGGTAAAAGTACTATTAACATTTCAGAGACTGGGTTTTCTACTAGTTGACAGCTGAGTGCCGGTGAAATTGGAGATAAGGTGGAAAACTGCCAAAGAACGTTTTTCCAATCTCACAGGGCAGGATCCCTCCACACCCATCTTCAGATCCTTCTGTCCAATGCTTTTGTACTACTTAACCTTTCTGGAATGTAGGTAAAACCCCTGGGAAAAGAGATGAGAAACTTAAAGTAACTGACATTGTTCCTACTATTCAATGGGATAGGCATTAAAAACTAAAATCAAGATTAAATAAAGACAAGGGTAATATTAAATATTTAGCAACGATTTAACACTGGTACCAACCAAAAAGAACAGCTGTTGGCTTGAAAATCCCAGAGCCCTCCTGCTGTGAAATCTCTGAAATTGCTGGAATATTCAGATGTCTGGGAGTTTATGGAGTATGGCCTAGGGTGGCAGTGGCAGTGGAGGGGTTGCACTTGAACTGATAATGAAGCATTTCAATATTTAACATCTGTTCTGCCTGTGCTTGTGCAGCTCAATATCTGGTCTGGTTAAAAAAAATAAATAAGCAAAGTTAAATTTCTTGCTCATCTAATTTGTAAGTTGATTGATACACGCCGCTTGTAAGTTGAATGGAAGTTCCTTGCCCACAGATTTTTGCTCTCCACCTTTTTTCTCCACTGTTAGCATGTGTGTTTAATTTCTCACTATCATTGCTATTTATTCTATTCTTCAAGCAATAAACACACACATACACACACAAAAGAACAGGAAAACTACCTTATGGATGATTATAATGAGCTTTTCAGATTTCTTTTAGTTTTGAAATAATTAAATATTTAAATCACTGAACACATTTTTTCCATCTTAAGGAAGCAAAAATATTTGTTAAAAGACATGGTAAGAAGTAGTACTGATAGGATTACTATATCAGATTACTGTTTGTTTTAAAAGAGACTAAATAATGGTGATTAAATAAGATAGTAGTTTTTTTATTCCCATATGCATGAGAGTGTTTCTACTCCATGAAGTAGCCGAGGGACCCAAGTCCTTTCTATCTTGTTACTCTGTCTCCTCCTAAGATATTGCCCTTGTCTGTGTGGTTGAAGACAGCTTATGACCATCATGTCTATGTTGCAGTTCTTTATCCATAATAAAGAGGAAGGGGAGGTGTCTTAGTCACAGCTGCTATAATAAAATACCACAGACTAGGTTGCTTATAAATAAAAATTCATGGCTCACAATTCTGGAGGCTGGAAGTCCCACACTGGGGTGCCAGCAAGGTTGGGGGAGGGCCCACTTCTGAGTCGTAGACCTCTTGTTGTATGCTCACTTGGCAGAAGGGGCCAAGGAGCTGTAGGGGTCTCTTTTGTAAGAGCACTAAACCCAAAATAATACAAGTGAACTTATTTACAAAACAGAAGCAGACATAGAAAACAAACTTATGGTTACCAAAGTGGGGAGGGATAAATTAGGAGTATGGGATTAACAGATACACACTACCATAAATAAAATAAATAAACAATAAGGACTTACTGTATAGCACAGGGAACTATATTCAATATCTTGTAATAACCTATAATGGAAAATAAAAAATATATATATACATCCAAATCACTTTGCTGTACACTTGAAACTAACACAATATTGTGAATCAACTATACTTCAATTAAAAAAAGAAAGAAAGAAAAATATATACCACACAAAAAAGCACCAATCCCACTCATAAGGGCTCCATCCTCATGACCTAATCACCTCCCAAAGGCCCTACCTTCTGACATCATCACATTGGCATTAGGATTCAACATGTGAATTTGGGGGAGGGACACAACGTTCAGACCATAGCAGGAGGGTAAGCAATGACTTTGAAGAGCCAGACCCAGAAGTTGCACACACTGCTTTTGCTCATAACCCATTGTCTAGAGCTTAGTCTCCCGGCTGTGTCTAGCTACAAGGGGGGCATGGATTATGCAGTCTTATCTGGGCAGCTGTATATCCAGCTAAGGCTCAAGGGGTTCTGGGTTCTGGGGGGCAGTTAGTACTTTCTGCCACATTTATGGAAACAAATTTATTACAATCCTAGTCCATTGCTTCTGTAAAGGTATGTGATACAATACATGATATTGTAAGTGGGTAGGATGTTTTTTAGATGTTTGCCTTTTCAGAAAGTCGTCACAAATATAACTCTTTTTGTTCTGATCCTTTGTATTTACATAGTCTTTCTTAAATATACTATTAAACGGTGGTCACACGGTTCCCACAAAATTTCCAAAATTTGATCAATCTACAAAATGCCCTTTTGGGTTTTGTTTTGTTCTTGTTCTTCTCTCAGAGTTCTGGTATTGTATAGTTTTCTATTTACATTACAGTTTCTTCAAATACATCTTTGTGTGGCTTTAATGAGCTATTGCGAATAACCTCCTTTCTCTCTTTCCTTCCATCTCAGACTCCACTGCTACTTGTAGCTCTCTTTGCCTCAGTTTGTATTTCCTCCTCCACCTTCTATCTATCTGCTTAACATTGATCCTCTGGGACTCTTGTGTAGAGAGACTTTGTGTCCTTCCCCTGATGTTAATTGTCCAAGATACTATACTATTCCTTCCTTTTCTTTTTTAAGAGCTCAGGTGGAATCTTCAGGATTTAAATAGCAAGCCCTTTCTCTTTTTCTTTTTTCCTTCTCCATTGTTTTTAAAGGCATCTGTTTACCCTTCTCTACTTTTAAATTTTTCAGTCTTTTTCTTTCCAAACAGACTTTGAGTCCATTATCTTTTTTTTATTAGACATCCTCTGACATTCTGTGGTTTCATGTTGTTGTTTTAGTTCCTTTTGAGTTCTTGCAGTTATATGCTACAGTATTGTGTTCCTGATGAGATTTCAGGACTTAAACATAAAAATAATTTTTTTTTAACTTTTTAGTTGATTTTGGAGTATAGCCGATTAACAATGTTGTGATAGTCTCAGGTGCACAGCAAAGCAACTCAGCCATACATATACATGTATCCATTCTCCCCCCAAACTCCCCTCCCATCCAGGCTGCCACATAACATTGAGCAGAGTTCCCTGTGCTATACAGTAGGTCCTTAATGGTTATCCATTTTAAATAGGGCAGTGTGTACCTGGCGATCCCAAACTCCCTGACTACCCCGTCCCCCTACCCTTCCCCCCTGGTAACCATAAGTTTTTTCTCTAGGTCTTTGAGTCTGTTTCTGATTTGTAAATAAGTTCGTTTGTATCATTAGTTTTTAGATTCCGCATATAAGGGATATCATATGATAATTCTCTTTTTCTGTCTGACTTAACTTCACTCAGTATGACAATCTCTAGGTCCATCCATGTTGCTGCAAATGACATTATTTCATTCTTTTTAATGGCTGGGTAATATTCCATTGTATATATGTACCACATCTTCTTTATCCATCGCTCTGTCGATGGACATTTAGGTTGCTTGCATGTCTTGGCTATTGTAAACAGTGCTGCTATGAACATTGGGGTGCATGTATCCTTTTGAACCATGTTTTTCTCTGGATAAAACGCCCCAGAGTGGGATTGCAAGGTCATATGGTAGCTCTATTTTTAGTTTTTTGAGGAACCTCCATACTGTTCTCCGTAGTGGCTGTACCAATTTACATTCCCACCAGCAGTGTAGGAGGGTTCCCTTCTCTCCACACCCTCTCCAGCAAAAAAATAATAAGAACTTGAACAACTGCTGCTTTACTCAAGACAGGGGTATTTGACAAACTTATGGAATTTTAAAAGAAGTCCCATTTCATATAGTTTATCTCTGAGATGTAGATTCACCAGTGGAAACAGCTGTGTATCATTACTTTTTTAAACCAACGACACTATTGAGATCCTAGTGTAGAGTGGTGATAACAATGTCCTATCCCCTTCTCGTTTCTAATATATGCATCTTTTTTTCACCTCTATTTTAAGAATTCTATGCATTGTGTGTCTTTCATTAAAGCCTATCTCAAGTCTCTACTGGAATTGGGCCAGGTATAGAAGACCAAATGAGGTGGATATCTGGGAGAGTCTCTCTTTAACTTCCTTGTTCAGAAACTTCAATCATTCACACATCCTTGAGTTGTTTAACAAAAAGAGGTGCAAAACTTTTCACCAGTTTACCACCAGGTTTGATTCCTGCTGTCTCTGAATCCTGGTGTCTTCATCCATCAAATAAGGTTAAGATTTCATCTTGTGTGACAGCCTCAGATGGAGTCAAGAGTTATTACCAATAAAACAGTAACATGCTCCTTCACTAGAAGGTGTTTCTAACCTGGAGGATTAAAAAAATGTAGGAGGTTGAAAAGAGAAGTTCCAGGCAGATGAGGAGGTAAGAAGAGACCACCCAGCAACTTTAAAAGTGGAAGTACATGCCAGGGCATGGAAAAGGTTACAGACTTGGTCTCAGAGTGAACATTTATCATTCTGCAGAAATCATGGCACACAGGAGAGGTGTGAAAAATATTATTCTGTCTGTAAGGGAAAATATACTCTGTCAGCTTCAGGCAGGGCTTGGTCTTGATCTCTAGGAAATTTGCAGAATATATTATTAAATATAGGGTTTGCAACAGCTTAGAATGGTGTTCATGACTTCTGGATCAAGATAGCTAATTGAGCCACAGATTTCCCTCCTCTACCTTCAGGAAAAAATATAAGAAAAAAAAGACAGGTTTCTTAGAGTGCTGAAGAGACAGAGACTAGGAAAATGGTAGAGAGAAGGCTGCTATAGAATTAAGAGCTGTCTTTTTCAATGAGATTTTCATAGGGGTACAAGCTTGAAATCAGCAAGGGTGAGGACAGGAAGTAGGCTAGAGATGCAGAAGAAGTTAGAGGCAGGACAGGAATAAAGACGCAGACGTAGAGAATGGACTTGAGGACAAGGGGAAGGGGAAGGGTAAGCTGGGATGAAGTGAGAGAGTGTCATGGACGTATATACACTACCAAATGTAAAATAGATAGCTAGTGGGAAGCAGCCGCATAGCACGGGGAGATCAGCTCGGTGCTTTGTGACCACCTAGAGGGGTGGGATAGGGAGGGTGGGAGGAAGGGAGACGCAAGAAGGAGGGGATATGGAGATATATGTATATGTATAGCTGAGTCACTTTGTTATACAGCAGAAACTAACAACAACAAAGGACTTTAAAAGAGCTGTACCAGTTATCTGTTTTGTGTGTACAGAAGGACTGGCTATTATGTTTCTTCCCTAGATAAAACCTGAGAGAATAGCACCTCCCAAAAAAGTGGGTGGGGGTTTATTGTCTGTGTGTGTGCATGTGTGTGTATGTGTGTGCACGTGTGTGCATGTGTGTGTGTGTGTATTGGGGTGGGGGGGGTGAAGTTTAACATAAGCACTGGAGTCAAACGGAAGAGATGGCAGTTGGTAACTTCAGACATTCACCATGGACAGAAAAGAGAAAAAAGAACATAAGGAAGTCAGCTACGCACAGGAGTGAAATAACCTAAATGACTCCACCCCCAGAATAAAGTCCTTATGTTCTTTCCAACTATAATAGAAGCCCTTGCACTAGAGCATTTCTGCCCATTCACTTGCAAAGCTGTAGGATTAGCATCTCATTGAGAGGAGCCTTCCCATCAAAAGAAATTTTTGAAACCCTTGAAGAATTCTATTTCACCTCCTACACGTCATGGACTGAATAGTGTCCCCTCCCCCACCATCTATATGTTGAAGTCCTAATCCCCAGTACCTCAGAACATGACTGTATTTGGAGATAGGGTCTTTGAATTAAGTTAAAATGAGGTCATTATGGTGGGCCTGAATTCAGTAAGACTAGTGACCTTATAAAAAGAAGAAATTTGGACACAGGCAAAACCATAGTGAAGGTGATGTGAAGACACAGGAAGAAGGCAGCCAGTTACAAGCCAAGGAGAGAGGCCTCAAAACCAACTTCTAGCTTTGGCAGATATTGCTTTAGCCAAGTGATCAAAATATCATTAATGAGGGACAAACACCGTCCCCACCACCACCAGGCAAAGTACTAAGAAAAATAGAATATTCTTCCCATAAGCATTTAACCCGTATCCAATCATGAGGACAAGTCAGACAAATGCATATCAAGTGGCATTCAGCAAAACCACTGCCTGGAGTCTTCAAAAATATCAATAGCATGAAAATGAAAGGCAATAAAGTTGAGAAACTATTCTTGATTAAAGAAGACTAAAGAGACAGGGAAACAAAATGCAGTGTGTGATCTTTGATGGAGTCCTGGATCATTATCAGGGTAGTGAAGGTTATTGGATATGGCTCGTATAATAGATAATATTATAATATTAATATTTGCTGGTGATAACTGCATTTGGTTATGTAGGATAATGTCCTTGTTCTTATCAGATATAATCTAAAGTATTTGATATAAAGGATAATGATGTCTGTTTGCTAGTAATTCTTAAACGTCTCCAGCTATAATATATGTACATAAACATATGTATGTGTGTATATTTGTGTATCCATGTATAAACAGAAAGAGACAAAAACAAATATGGTGAAATAATAATTTGTAAATCTGGGTGAAGAGTATAATGGTATTTCTTATGGTATTCTTGCAACTTTTCTTGAGGTTTGAAAATGTTTAACATAAAATTGAAGGTTTGAAGGTTTACTCTTGGTGTGAAGGGAATAGAAGAAAATTATCTTTTTTTCCTATGGCAAATATAATAAGTTGGTATTTTCAGTTTAATTAAACAAAATAAAGCACAAGTTCCATAGTAAGGCCAACAAGGATTCCAGTCATAATTGTACTACTAATGCTGCTTCCTAGTGGTATATCCAAAGGTAGGTTGCTTAAATTCTTCATCTGTAAAATGGAGATAACAATAGTACTTACCTATGATAGAGGCAGGCTGGCTGCCTACTGAATATCCATTCTTGAATTCTTTCTTATTAAAATAATGGTAAATTCAATGACATTGGCAATGTACCCAGCTATATAACTACATTTTGGAGGATACTTTGCGAGCTTGTCATGTCTTAGATCAAGAGATGTGAGTGAAGCTTGTTTAATAAGGGCTTTGACAGGTCGTATACTTAGATGACTGGTGTCTCTTTGCCTTTGCTCCTTCCTCTTCCTCTTGTTCCTGCCAAGGAGATGGATGCAATGGTTGGAGCTCCAAGGTATCTTGTGAGCATGAGGTTGTAGACTACATCTGCAGCTGGAAGGAGAAGGGGTTGCTGTGGGCATGGTGAAGCTTCCCCACCAGCCTGGCATCTCCTCCTTCAGGACTCTTGTTACATGCAAAAACATGCCATTATTTAGTTAAGTCAACATTGTTTTGATTTTCTAATAGGTGCAGCCCAAAGCAATTCCTCATTTACATACTATCTTCTAGAGTTATGAAGATTGATTTGATAATAGATCTAAAATGCTTGGTACTATTCTCAGCACACACAAAGAAGCTTGATAGACGTTTGGTTACTATTATATCAGTTTAGTATAAAAGTGTTCTTTGCCATTGACCTAGAGAGAGAATGGATGTTTCCCTCTCTCTTGAAATTCCCTTTTTAAATATTTCTCTTAAGCTCAGCGAATACATACCAATTCAGAGTTCTTCAAATATCTAATCTATTTAAACATAATTCCTGGAAGTGGTTAGCATAATCAGCCCCGTATTTGAAATGAAGATATTAAATAGGTTTCTTGAACTGATGCAGCCATGTCATTGTTAGTGAATAATTGCTGTTCTAAGAGTCAGAATGATTTATAAAGTTATAAAAGTGATTATCAAGTATGCTAGGTGAAACTAAATATATAAACAGTTGTATATATGGGCTCAATAAATTAAAAAATACATAAATAATTGCAGTGTTTGCAAAACCTGGCAAACTGGTTGAATAAATAATGTGATGTATAAAAGGGCAATTTTAGACATTTCTTTTGCAATAAAATGGTAAAACAACATACATATGCTTAACTTGATTTTAAATGAAATAAGCCTAGCATGGTTGAATTCCAAAGCCAGAAATTATCTTTAAAAACCCCATATAATATTTCTTGAACATAAAGAATAGCCAGTTTCCTGTTTAACTTAGTAAGATGTTACTTACTTAATATATGTTACTTACATGTTACTTAGACAGTTACTTACTTAAGCAGCTTAGTTACATCTGTAGTAAGATGTTATCCATATCTGGATACAATATATCTCATAGAGTAATTTTTCTTTCATGTTCCTGTTCAGAGACTGCCTGTGGGAATAAGAATCTATGTATACTACAGGGTGTTGTGTGACTAGAAAACAAAGTGCCTGATGGTGGTGAAGTAGAATTCCTCTTGAGTTTCTAGCACTTTATTATTGAAGCCTTTGTAACACACAGATATCACACCAATTTTTAAACTGAGGAATCTGATGATCCATTCCAAAGCGTATAACACATTTGCTTTTTCACATAATGAAAATTCATAATCGAACCAAAGAATTATAGGGAAAACAAATGTATACTCAATACCAAGAAAGGGCCTGGCCCTGCACACATTTATCTTTTCCCTCTTCATAATAACACTGTGGGGTGGGTGTGCTTATTCCTATTTGTATGGGTTGGGAGAACTATATCAGGGTTTTAGTAGGAAGCAGATGGGGCGCTTGAATTAGGATAAATCAAGTATGGCTTAATAAAAGGACTCTTTATGAAGGCGTCCTCAGGGCGAGGAACCCACAGGGGGTAGTGCAATCCCCTAGGGCAGTTTGTTACAGAGCTATGCCCACACCCAGACTCAAAGAACAAGGGGAGGAAGTGGGACTGGACACTGGAAACTGGAAAGAGACTGGTAGAGCGGGATGCCTTGAGTGATGTTGTGACCTTTAGTCAAATGACAGGACTGACTGGAGGGGCTCTGCAGAAAGGGAGCTGGGGAGTGAATACTGGACCTCATTTCCCTCCTGCCAATTTTCTGCCAGGCTCCCCATAGCTGAACTTGAAGGGAAGCCAGTGGGCAAGGTCATCTGATGACATTGTCCTTGGAGGTCAGCCTGCTGTGACGACAGAGAATGGAGTGGAGGAGTGGATAGTGCATCTGGGTGAACAAGTAGAAGGTGTTTAGCTCAGGAACTGAAGCTCCAAGAGGTTAGGCTCTGTTAAAAGTCATACAGCTAGGAAGTTAAACACCTCAACTGGAACTCGCGTCTGACTTTCAAAAGCTTTGTTCTTCCCATTATATCAAGTGACAGCTCCTATCATTTTGGAGAAGAGGAGTGTAGTTATATTTGCAATGTCTTATCTAATCATCATGTTTCTCAATAGAAAGTGATATAAAGCCTTAATATGTCTGTGTGGATTCATCTATTTGTTTAACAAAATATCACAAGAAGAAAATAATGCAAAAGGCCATGGTTTATATTGCTTTGAATATACTCCACACAGGCAAGGAGCAGATAAATTTTTTGTGGACATAAGTGGCATAAGTCCAGATAACTGACACATAGAACAATTGTTTCATTCTTTCAATCATGTATTTGATTCTCCTTTATTGCATGAGTCCCTAGAATCATTAAAATTCAAGAAGGGTTACAAACCGATGTCTTTAGAAGAAAGTTATCATTATTAGTTTGTTAAGGTCCCAACCAATAATAGGAAATCTATTTTTGCATCTTGAAAAATGGTTTCAAAATGCCCAAAAGAAAAATCAGTTTTTTGAAAAATAATGAAATTGCAAGTCAGAGAATAATGTTCCTTCTTTATGAGCATCAATCATTGTCACTGATAACTTCAGTAAAACTGAAATGAAATGCTCACCATTTGCGGGAACCGTTAAAAAATGAGTCTCATTTTTCCAAGGTTCCATCAGACATAAAGGACTTTTCCTTGAACACCACCAGAGCCATAGTCTGGAAATATGAGAATACAATCATTGTTCTGTTCTTCTAGGACACTGTAAGTTTTATTTTAATTGAGTGACTGAGGGTATATAGCTGCTGGTTTTGTTAAGTGAATCATTTAACCTCTCAAAGGAACAGCCCATTTAAAAAAAATTGGGTGTATTCTATATTCCTTGATTCCTATAATCAATCCATGATTGATTATTTTTAATGAGTTTGTTGATACAAACAGTGATAGCATTAGAAACAATACTATTCCAAATGTAAAAACCCCACTATATACTTTATGGCTAAAATTTCATTCCAGTTAATGTTAAACTCTGTATGTTATTCAACAGAGTGACTAAGAATCAGTTTAACAAAGAAAGAGAATAATTTTTGAAAATATTTGTAAAATGCTAGCAAGATGGACCCACTGACATCTCGGCAAAGTCTTCTATTTTATTCAAGGAATTCAGCTAAAGTGGATTCAAGGATTTTAGCTAAACTTGACTCTAGCTGTTATTCAATAGAAAGCGTTAATTTATATATCCATTTTAAATGCTCATGAGAGGTAAGTTATAGACAATTTGAGTAGGTAGAGATTCAGAAAATATTGTACATAGTGTATCGTATTTTAATCTTAGTAGCATTTTTTTGGTTGGATGGAAAGAAAAGAAAATGTGTTTCTCTGAGCAAGGGACATTAGTGTCTGTTTTTATTTACTAAATATTAAGAAGCTGCATAAAGCAGAATACTTAATATGCAAACTTGGGCATTTGCCTGCCTGGGTTCAAATCCCAGCTCCATCACTCATTGGTGGTGTAATAATAGTACCTACTCCACTGGAATCTGTGAAGAGTAAGCGAGTTAGTGTCTGTGGAGCCCTTAAAACAGAGTCTGTTATATACTCTGGTATGGGCATACCACTGGCATACCAATTTTTTATATATCAAAGCCGTTTATATCCTACATATAGTAAGAGCTTTTTTCAAAAGCTTATACAAAAAAAAATTATCACAATGAAGTAGGATTTTAATTTACAGTTTCATATTGCTGTTGTTTTCAGAATTAAAGAATAGAGAAATTGGAAAGTTTTTTTTTTTTTTTTTTCTTTTTTTTTTGCGGTACGCGGGCCTCTCACTGTTGTGGCCTTTCCCGTTGCGGAGCACAGGCTCCAGACGCGCAGGCTCAGCGGCCATGGCTCACGGGCCCAGCCGCTCCGCGGCATGTGGGATCTTCCTGGACCGGGGCACGAACCCGTGCCCCCTGCATCGGCAGACGGACTCTCAACCAATGTGCCACCAGGGAAGCCCTGGAAAGGTTTTTGAAGGGGAAAGAAGATGAGAGAATATAGTTTTGCAGCTAGGAAACCTGTTTTATTCTGAGCCTGATCATTAATTAACTGTATCATCTTTGGGAAAATCACTTAATCTCTTGACTCTCTGTTGCATTAGCTATGAAATGGGCATAATGATACCCTTGACATAATGCATATGCTCCTACTTAATGTGATCTTTTCATTGAAGACCATTTACATCCATGTTTTGTATCTCCAAGTGCCTGGAAACATTTAGTCCCTTTTTTAGGCTTTGGGTTGTCCAGAGAGTAGCCAACTTCCTATTACATTCCAGTCCTTTAGGCCATGTGAGTTAAAACTAGGAAAGGGCCTCAAAGAAGGAGGCCTGGAGAATCACTTTCATAGCAGCTAGAAAAGTGTGAGGTTGTTCAGATGTGCGACACCGAAGGGCTCTCTAGACAGGCACGCAACCTCTGAGGCAGACGCCACTTGGTTCACCTTGCTGGACACAGTCCCTTCTCACTTCATTAGTCCAAAGTTCATTCTGATCCGGGAGTCCCACGCCAGGAATACAGTTCATTCCACTGCTGATTCAAAACACCTGGACTCCTTTGGCCAGAGGCCACATCCTGGGGCTGGCTCATCTCCGAGTGGAGACCTGGGTCTTGCCTCAGCCTTCACTACAACAGCAAACACACCACAAGGAAAGATTAATTTTAGTGCAACGGGGCCAAGTAAAACAAACATAGCTGAGAAGTTAAAATATTAAAAACCTATTAGCTGGGACAATGAGAAGCCCACATGAGCCCTGAAGTAAGAAACGTGCCCAATTAGAGAAGCAAGAGCTGTTAGGAGCAATCTGAGTTAGTGGGAATGAGAGCAAGACTCCTTGCAGGGAAAAGGGATTCCAATAGAAGCATTGCCAGAGCTTAGTTAGATGAATACGAACACCCATTTCGTTTCCACATTGATACCTTGCTATTGGTGCTGTTCCTATGACCGTAATGATGAATGAAGCAACCCGGTCCTGAGAGTTTCAGCGGCATATGTAGGGCTGTGCGGTGTGTGCATTGACTTAACTTTATGAAGACATAGACAATGAAAGAGAGGGAGTGCGAACAAGGATTTGTTGGTACCAGTAGGTTTTCAGCTGGACATCTGTCTTCATAGGTTGCTATGTATATAGGACTTGTAGTGTAGCATGATTATTTTCTAGTCTGTGTTGTGTTAGTTCATCCCTGAGCTCTTCATTACTGCTCTCTTCTGCCTGCCTCCCATTCCAGTTTTTCTTGGCTCCTCCATATACTAGAGAGAAAAAGCAGGAACAGGTGGAAGCATTCCAATTAGTATCATAGCTCTACCAAAGCTCCATCACAGGTCCACTTCAGTTCAACAAGTCGTAGGTGTTTTTTTTTTTTAATTAATTAATTTTTTTCTGTGCCGCACCACATGGCTGGCGGAATCTTAGTTCCCTGACCAGGGATTGAACCCAGGCCACAGCAGTGAAAGTGCCGAGTCCTAACAACTGGACCGCCAGGGAATTTCCTCAACATATCTTTTCTTGAGCTCCCCCTTCTGTCAGGCATGGTGCTGGGAGATGCAGAGATAAATGGGTCTTCATTTTAACTGAACGGTACCCAGGGACCTTTGTCACATCTTGGAGTTGGCTACCCTGCTTGTCATAACTGCTGTTCCTCACTCAAACAAGGACAGAGTGCCCACACTAGCCTTAATATAAAGTCCTAATGTAGTTACTCATTAGTCATACTGGTGGTAGATATAGAAGATAATGGATCAAGTAAGATTTCTTTAGCATGTGTAATAGAATTGGTTTTCTATAAAAATTGACAGCTGATATTACCATTTCCATCACAAAGATATTAGAAAACTTTCCATGAAGATGCTATTCTCCTTTATCAGAAGCATGACAAACCAAAAATGTATGGCTAGGACAGAACAGCTAATGAAAGAAATAGAAAAGAAATGAGTTTTATAATATACAGGGAAAGAAGTAAATATTAAGCCCCTACCAAGTTTCAGGTACAATGCTTTGTACTGATGTTCTTCTGTAGGTGGATATGATTCAGGCTGCAGTGGTGGTTAAAATGTGATTCTGTACCAGTTAGAAATAACTGTTGCCCTGAGCTCCTTGAGTATGTCCTTCCATCCCAGCCTCCTAAGAACTTTGCAGGGGTATCCCCCTCACACCCAACTTTATTCAACTACCACCCCAGTTATCCCACTGACAATAGGTAAGGCAAGTCCCAGAGTATTACAGTGACTTGCTGGAGGGGGCAAAGATAATTAGAGGCTGGGCTGAATTGTAAGTTCAGTCTGACTCCAAGCCTTTCCCATTAAGTGCACCACCTCTTGCGGAAGTAGAGTTGGGGTCACAGAGATTTAGGGCAAGTCAGAGAGCACTCGCTTCCCCTTGGCTGGCTGCTTTTTCTCCTCACAAAGTGACACTATAGCTATTAATTCTGAGGATTTAACTGGTGCCTCTTTATATCTAAAAAAATGCACGGAATGAGAGACTGGGAAAGCAAGGACATAAACAGAAGGAAGTGCTCTATAGAAAATGCAGCAACAATCCCAATAACAAATGGGCACTGCTTTCCTAACAGGAACTTGCATGCAGGTAAAAAAGCACAAACATGTTTCTTTTAATAGCAAAATTATGGAAACTATTGAAATGCCCATCAATAGGGAGTGGTTTAAAAATGCATTAAAGGGCCTCCAGAGAGTGAAATATTATTCAGCTCTGAAGAAAGGTGGGGTGGATCTGTGTGTACTGATATAAAAATGTGCCCAATATAAAGTAAAGATCAGGCCATATATACAGCTTTTTCCCATTTGGGAGACAGAAAAACAGTGGGGCAAAGGGAGGAGCAGCTGAGAGGCAAGGGTAAATGTGGTGTGGGAAGTGAGAAGCTTTCAGGAGGTCTTCTAGCAGAGAGACCAAATGCCCCGAAGGCATATATATCCTTGGGAGTTTCATGCTCAAAGTCTTTGCAGGGATGATACCTCCCAGCTCAATGATTACACTAAGGTAGGTCTGGTGGAGCAGAATATTCACACTTCATCATAATGAGATACCAGTACACACTTATTAGAATGGCTACAATTAAAAATACCATATCAAATGTTGGTGAGGATGTGGAGAAACTGGAACTCTCATACACTCCTGGTGGGAATATAAAATGGTACAATCACTTTGGCAAATAGTTAGGCAGACTCTTAAAAATCAAATCATGTGGACTTCCCTGGTGGTGCAGTGGTTGAGAATCCGCCTGCCGGTGCAGGGGACACGGGTTCGTGCCCCGGTCTGGGAAGATCCCACATGCTGTGGAGTGGCTGGGCCCCTGAGTCACGGCCTCTGAGCCTGCGCGTCCGGAGCCTGTGCTCCGCAACGGGAAAGGCCACAACAGTGAGGGGCCCGCGTACCGCAAAAAAAAAAAAAAAAAAATCAAATCATGTGACTATCATTTCACTCCCAAGTATTTAACCAGGAGAAATGAAAGCATATGTCCATACAAAGACACAAATATTTATAGCAGTTTTATTTCAAATAGGAAAAATTGGAAAGAACCCAAATGTCTAGAAATAAGTGAATGGATAAACAAATTATACTATATCCATATAATAGAATACTACCCAGCAATAAAAAGGAGTGAACTATGCAGCATGAATGAATCTCAAAATAATTATGTTGTGTGAAAAAAGCCAGACAAAAAATTACATACTGTATGATTTCATTTATGTAAGAGTCTAGAAATTGCAAATGAATCTGTAATGACAGAGAACAGACTAGTAGCTGCTTTGGGAGGAGGAGGGAAGGGAGGAATTGCAAAGAGTCACAAAGTAACTTTTTGGGGGGGATGAACATTTTCATTGTCTTAATTTTAATGATGGTTTGATTAGTATTTACATATTTTAAAACTCAAAATTGAATACTCTGTGTGTAGTTGATTGCATGCCAACTATACTTCAATAAAGCTGTTTTAAAAAGTAAAACATGAAGAGCAGAATTTAAGAGAACTCTAGATTGTCTTTTGGCAGAGAAGTGGACCACTGCATACTTTTCTCGGTAAATTTATAAATGTAAGGTGGGGGTGAAAAGTGGGGCTGGAGGGCTAGAGAATATTTTCAAAGTCTTTTAGAGATTCGAATCTGAATACGTCCTAAAACAAAGAAGGATCTGAATGGGTATTAAAGATCCCAATTATTTTATTAAAACCCTGCCTTTGCCCTTACTGATATGCCTTTAAGTAAATACCTGAGAGCGTTCTGCTTGTTACTGGATAATTAAAAGCACACTCTGAGTTTGTATTTGGGGAAGGATGTGTTTGGCCAGTAATGGTGAGGTTGGCAATTGTATCTATCAGGAACATTTTAAAGATTATTTATAATTTGATTTCTTTAATAGAATAGGAACTTATAAGTTTTTAGCAGCCCAATTTCCTCTTCATAAGATTGCATTTCATCACACTGTTTTTTTTTGTAGGATTTTTTAATGTCTTACCACCAGCTGAGCCAGATGGTGACTTAAAGCTATTGTTGGAATAGTTGCATCATTTGGTTTTCTCAAACACAATGTTCAGGAGCTTTTCTGAAAGAAGAGCTCC
This sequence comes from Delphinapterus leucas, assembly GCF_059928025.1. NCBI lineage: Eukaryota > Metazoa > Chordata > Mammalia > Artiodactyla > Monodontidae > Delphinapterus > Delphinapterus leucas. Next base: position 49,730,064 of record NC_143140.1, read on the forward strand.
CCACATATTAGCCTACTTCAAAGCATCAAGCAGAAAACAGCTCTACTTCAATTTTTAATTTTTTTCCAACAAATTTTAGAGAGAAAAAGAAGTGTTTCTTTCCTGTGTTACTTCTATCCCTCAGGATGTGCTCTCAGACACGCATGAATTCATTTCAACTATTGTGGTATCAAAGAGACCTGAAACAGGTGCTGATGGCAGAGGTGATGATTTCATCCCGTGTGGAATACAGCCTTGGAAAATACCAAAAGTCAATGTGGCTTCAGTAGCAGTGATGCTCTATCCTTCATTTCTGAGTTTCCCTAATGGGATCCCATACAGAAAAATGATGCAGCATTCAGGGTCATAATGTAGGTTTGGGAGCAATAGATAGAATTTATACAGGTCACAGGACTGATAAATATGATAGTTAAGCAATGTTGATTGCTTTCACATTTATCTCCACAGATTTCACCCCCTGATAATCCATAAAAAATGAATTAATTTATGAGAGTTTAGTCATTGGCTACCAGTCTAAGTCAGTTTCACAGCTTGTAACATAGAGTGACTTCTGAACGTTTCTTGTTAAACAGCTCAGCCCTCAATGGGAGGAAATTATTGCTTACAGGTTGCAGCCAAAGCATACAGCTTTCTCAATGACCAAGTACCTTCAGGTGAAATTTTCAAGGAAGAGGAAATTCCTTGATGCACAAAATCAGCCTTTATAGAGATTACTAATATGTTAAAGGAGCTCTTTGTCACAGTTCCACTTTTTCAAAAATAATTGTGCTCTTGCTGCTCTGGAAGACTCTAAGACACATAATCCAGGTAAGCAGCTTAACACTAGTGTTTCCAGTTCCAGCTCAGAGACTTGTCAAGGCTAGCTTCTGGGTGTAGGCAGCTGGGGGTAATTGGCCCTTGGGTGCAATAGGCCAGAATTATAATGGATGAGAACATATTATAAAAGAAGAAAAGGGCAGGAAGAGGCATAATGAAGGGACCAAATCTGGCCTCTGGGGAAAGCTATAACAAAATGAGGCTTCCCCACTCTGGGACTGAGCATGGTACCCTGTCACTTTGTGGGGTTGGGACTGTCATTGTATCAAAAGACATTTTCTTCCCAGAGGGTTTCCTCCCATTTGTCAGGTGCTAGAAAATAACATATGTGCGCTTCAGAGCACTATTTTCATATATACTTGCCCTAAACCCTCATAGATAGGCTGAATTAGGTGCGACTGTTATCCTAATTTGCATAGGAAAGATCAGGTTCAGGGCTGTTAAATTATTAAGTCAGGGCACATGGCTAGAGAATGAAAGAACGTAAACTTGAGTCTGTATTCTGATGTAAATCCCAGATATTCTGTTAGTTGTTTGGTTTAACTCACCCTGGAGAGATAGATTCACTTTTAGAACTTATTACAGAAATCAGATGCCAAGTAGTGAATGTTCATCCTAACAAGAAGTGTAGCATGATGGTAAAGTAAGTGGACGCTGGAGTCAAAATGCTGGAGTTCAAATCCAAGTTCTATCCTCACAACTGTGTGATCTTGGGCAGTATTCTTAAACCTTAATAATGTTATTTATTTCAGAGAGCTGCAGTGAGAGTTAATGAGTTAACAAGCATAAAGCACTTAGAACACTGCCTGGCACATTTAAAGACTGCCTATTAGCTCTCACCACAGCACCAAACACCATTGTTACCATAATTGATGCTTATTATTATAGTAACTGAAAGCATTTATTACATTTCTTCCAGCTCCGTGGGAATAAAAATTGGGTCTGAATGACATAGTTTTATGTTGATTTGAATCCTGCCAGGAATACATTAGGCACTGGAGAGCTGCGTTACTCTAGTAAGCTCTTGTTTCCAGTTCCAGCCAATACTTTAAGAGCCAGGAAATGTATGTTCATTTTCTAATGTGTCTTATTTCCCACTCCCAACCTTATATCTAGGGATTACTGGACTCATTCCTACTATTTTGAGTTCAGTACTATTTGAGATGACAGATAGTAGGCATGAATACTCAATTCTAGGGATATGCATGTGTACCTTCCCCACTGGTATTTTTTACCTCTGTTTATCTTCTGCCTTTCTCAGAGTTCAATCCTTGGCTGTCTCTTCTCTAGCTACGTCTGCTTCCTGACAGTCCTCATCTAGTCACATGGCTTTATTTTATTTTATTTATTTATTTTTGTTTTTGTTTTTTTGCGCTACGCGGGCCTCTCACTGTTGTGGCCTCTGCCGTTGCGGAGCACAGGCTCCGGACGCGCAGGCTCAGCGGCCATGGCTCACGGGCCCAGCCGCTCCGCGGCATGTGGGATCTTCCCGGACCGGGGCACGAACCCGTGTCCCCTGCATCGGCAGGCAGACTCTCAACCACTGCACCACCAGGGAAGCCCAGTCCCATGGCTTTTAATGCCAGTCCTATGCTAATAATCCCCAAATTTATATCCAGGCTGGATTTCTCTTCTGAATTCCAGACTCATATGTCCAACTGTCTACTCCACACCACCTCTTGGAAGACCCACAGATGTCTTGATCTTAAAATAAGCCCAACCACTCCCAATCATCCCCTCCAAACCTGCTGCAGCTTTAGTTTCTCTCATTTTGATGGTGACATCTCCAGCTGTCTGATTATTCAGGCCCCAAATCTTGGGGTCACCTGTGACTTCTCTCTCCCCATTATGTTAAGAAATCCTATTGATTCTGTCTTCAAAATCAATCCAGAATCTGACTACTTTTCACCATCTCCATTGCCATCGCCCTTGTCTGAACCACCATGGTCTCATGTGGATTATCACAATATCCTGCTAATAGGTCTCCATGATTCTACCCTTGTTTTCCTACAGATTATTTTCCACACAGCAGCTGGAATGATACTTTTAAAATCGAAGTCATATCATGTCACTCCTCTACTCAAAACCCTGAAGTGGCTTAGTGATTCGACATGATTTTGTCACATATTACTCCTCTGATTGTCTTTTCTACTCTTTTTCTTGGTCATGTCTCTGTGTTTCCCTACAGGTCTCCGGGGTGCCCAGGCATTCCCCTGCCTCCTGGGCCTTTTCTCTCCTGCTTCTGCTGCTGGAAACATTCTTGCCTTGGGTCGCTGCTTAGCTAACTTCCTCACCTCTGTAAGTGAAGGTTAAATCTTAAATCTCACCTTCCCGATGAGGCCTGCCCTGACCACCCTATTTATTTATTTATTTTAATTTTTATTGGAGTATAATTGCATTACAGTGTTGTTGGTTTCTGCTGTACAACAAAGTGAATCAGTTGTATTTACACATATATCCCCTCCCTCTTGAGCCTCCCCTGACCACCCTATTTAATTCTGCACCAGCTCCCCTCCCCACCTCCCTCCCTCCAGATCTCCCTCAACCTGCTCCACATTTTCTTTTTCCCATGGCACTATTCCTAACAACACTCTAGGTCCACAATTCCATCCAAAACCACTGGGATGATGCGTTTCAGAATTTAGCCTTTTTCGGATTTTAGTAGAGAATGCCACGTATATACCATATATTACATCTCATCCATAGCTAGGTTCTGTGCTCAAATACATTAATATTTCTGAAGGAAAACACAGAAATAAGCTTATTAATTGGAATAACTATATGTAGTTGTTCAGTTCAGATCAAGTTTACTGACAAACTCAGGAAAAACTTTAAATTTTTAGACCTGTTTAGACTTGTTTTGCAAAGAAGGGATTATGGACTTGTGTACAATTGTTGTTTTCTTCCCTCCACTGGAGGGTGAACTCCACGAGGGCAGATGTTCATTGTCTTTAGCTCACTGCCACTTTCTAGGTGCTGAGAGCACTGCCTGGCATGTAATACATATGCGATGTACATTGCTTGAATTAAGGAATAGTCCCACAATCCTCTTCCTATTTTCTCTCCAGATTAAGCAGTCACTCATTGCTTGTTGAACTTGTCTTATATGTACGCTTTTCCATCTGGACCCTTCCTTTCTTTGATCCTTCATTTCTGCCCTTGTTCTCTTTTTATTCAAGGAGGCCAGTCTCTCACAGTTTAGGGCTAATCTCACCCCCATAGGAGCCCCCCTAGCTACATAGTTTGTGATGCCCTTTCCCTATCAAATACTATAGCAATAGTTTTTGTTTTGTTTTACTAATATAGCGTTTGTATCCAATAGTCATGTGCCTCATTTCTTTTATTAATGATTTTTTTAAAAAATGAATTATCATTATTCCAAATAAATAGCAGAAAGGCTATGTTTTCATCACCACTAGGAGGGCATTTAGTAAAGTTGCCGTTTTACAGTAATAGGTCCACCATTTAACAAATTATTACATTTTGCCATTTTTTGTATGAGACGCTATTCTAGATGCTGGGACTATAATGACTTATTAGATTTACTCCTTATCTTAAAGCACTGACTTTATTTACTGACTACTGGGGGGAAAAAAGAAGAAAATAGGCCACTGCAATTGGATTGATTCATGCAATTGAGTTGGTTGGGACTATGGGCATTTAGCCCAATCTTGGAGGACCAGGGATCCTCCCAAAGGGAATGGCAACTAAGATGAGACATAGATATTAGGATTCATCCAAAGGAGGAGGGCAAGGAGAAAGAATGTTGCAAGCAGAGGGGACTGCATGTTCAAAGACCAGGAGGTGAGAGCAAGAAGGGTAAGTCATTATATAAGGCACGCTTGGATGCACTAAAGGCATTACTGGGTTGATGTACAGGTTGCGAGGGTGGTGGCGTAATTCACTGAAAGATAAAACTGCTCTCAGAGGGAGGCAGAAGCCAGATCATAAAGGGTGTTATACATTTGGCTAAGGAATTTAGGCTTATTATAAGAGGAGTGGTGAATTATTCAGGGATTTTAAACTGAGGTCTATGATGTGCTCAGATCTGTATTTTTGAAAGATGACTCTATCTGCAATGTGAAGAATGGATCGGAGAGGGAAAGGCTGGAAACAGAGAGACCAGCCTTTTTATTTTTCCAGGATTTGTGGCAATGCCTTTTTGAAGAGTTATGGTAGATGGATTTGCTTGCTGTTCGTCTCTGGTAGGATGAAAAATACATCTTAATGATTATGCTGAAGAGAAACATGGTAACACATTAATTGATTAAAATGTATTGGCTTTTGTTTTATGATCTTTGGGAAATAGATTTCCCCCAAATAAAAGAAAAATGCATTTGTGAAATATGTGAGTGGCAGGTACGTGTTCTTCAAAACAGGATGTGATGTGGGCTGAGCCGTCCCTCTGAGAGCAGATACACTACTCCAGAGGGCAAGGAAAGGACAGATCAGAGATGTGACGGGAAGATTGACAGTGACACATGGGGTGTGAGCTCTGCGAGAATGAAGAGCCTGGTGCACCCTGCATTCTACCCTGATGAAAGCAGCCTTCACAGATCCTTTAAAAAAATGAATCTGTTAAACAGATGCCTTCAGCATGTCACTTGCAGACAAAGCTCCCTTTGCTAAAACCCCTCTCGGAAAGGTTGATAATGGATAAGTCTGGTGAGAGGAATAATTTGTCAAACTAATTTATTATAGTCCAAGAAGTCTCTGAATAATACAAGACTCTAGGGGATAGAAGGCAGTCATCTCCTGGTGTTAGTGACTCACCTCCCACAGACCGGGGCCTCTGTTTGCTTATTTGGTTTTGGTTTTGTTACATGGATGAGGCTAACATTGTTCCCAGTTCTCTGGTTCTGTTAATAATAGTGCATTCTTTGTTAATGTTGAAAATGAGAAAATGTGAGCGCATGTGTGGGAGTGCTGGGTTTCCAACAGGATTCACGAGGGAAAATTGGATCTGGGAGTGAAAGCTATCAATAAAACAGGAACTGGATCGGCCTGCAGTTGTTCCACTGTTTGGCTGTGAATGATCTGTAGGAGCCACAGGGAAAGGACAACCCACATCAGGCTTCAAAGGCAGCAGTTCATGCCTCTCTGCTCCCCAGAAGAGCTCACAACCCAAACCCAGACCACTAAGCACTGTGGGAGAACTTTTATTTTCTGCCTTTATAAAATAAGAAAGAAAAAGCACCTAGCCAAAAAAAAAAGAGAGGCAATTTAGCAATAAGTAAATGGGAAAATTATTACCATTCCAAAAGAAGTGGTCATTTTTCAAGAGAAAGTGTTAAAATTCCAATTTCTAATGTAATGGGTATCAGGCTGCACCTTTCTGAAGGAATCACTTCCCTGGTCATGGTAATAACTGTATTTGTTAAACTATTACCAAGGAAAAAGGAAAGGAAGGAAGAAAGAAAATAAGGAAGGGAGAAAGAAAGGGAGAAAGTAAAAGGCCCCCCGGGAGTCCTATTTTTAGGTCCTGGGCTGTGACATTGTACCACACCAGCACTCAGCCCCTTTTGTTGGCCTTGGTTTTCTAGCATGCATCTCATCTTCTCCATATTAGCATTTCAGAATTAAAAAAAAAAAAGTTCCACTGAATGCACTGAAGAAGAATTTAACAGTTTCAGAAATTAGTAGAAAACCTAAAACAAAACCGTCCTCTAATCATCAAGGCAAGAAATACCATGACAAAGATTATAAAGGAATTCTTACAGTGTGTTAGAAAGAGGTAGTGACTCTGAATCTGTTACTTATTTCTATAATTTTAGAGAAATATCCCACTTCCTATCACAGTTTCTTACTCAGCCAGATGAGAAGATTGGACTAGATGATGTCTCTGTCCTTTTGCAGATTTAAAATTCTATGTATTAAATGGACACATTTAAATTCAGACAGTAAATATTTTTAGTGCCAGGTTTTGGGGATAAGATCCTTACTTTTGCAGAATTCACGTTATGATATGAGTGGTTCTCACTTGTGTAAAAGGAGTAGCATTTTTGCTTCTTGTTTCTGAAACACATTAATATAATCAATATAGAGGCTTTGCAGTGAAATATAAGCAGGTGCAAATCAGTATGGGCCCTTGGTGGATATAAGGCACGTAGATGTGAGGTTATAAGTGTTCATTCAGCCTGTGCTGCTGACCTGTTGGGTGTTAGAGTAACTCAAAAGATATTAGTTTTTGGAGGCTTGTTTGTACACGTGCAAGGAAACTCTAATTTGCCACAAGCTCTCCCAGCGCTGAAGTGTACCCCCAACCACTCCTTCCACCCATATATGTATTTTCAGCACAAAAATATTGATATATTGAATTCAACCCTGGATGGTCAAGTGCCTGACCAGATGATTCAGTGAGAGCAACTTTATGCACTTTCCTCCTGGTTCCCAGGGGGAGTGCTAACACAGGTGGGGAAGAGCATTCTCATCCTAATCTGAGAGCTTTACCTGTTCTTCCCTGCTAGGCACAGATGTCAGTAGATGATGCCATCGTCGGTACCAGCCTGGCACTGTCTTTGCCTGCATCTGTCAGCTGTGGCTGTTACATGGCTCTCAGTTGAGCCTCCCATGATGGCACATTTCAATAGTCACATCACAATAACTCACCATACTGATCACAGTCTTTTCTTCCATCCTTCCATTTTCAGAATGTTCTGACTTTCATGAAATGTCACTGGACATTTTTTTCTGAAAATCCCTTTCTGGGAAACTGCTTAATACTCCATGTTACTTTTCTTCAAAAAGTCCACTTCAGATGATACTCCAGGCCTTTGGACTTTTCCACATTCCTTAGCCAGATGTTCAACAGCAAGTATTTTCTCAGCTGGGAAAAATAAGAAAAAACAGTGAAACTTGTCAACAGTGGTGGGAATTATCAGTATCAATGAACACTTATTTTTTACTTTTGCATGAGAGATTGGCAGAAATATTTGAAATATGAATCTGGATCCTATCCCTAATACACCTTGATAAATTCCAGCTCTGCAGTACCAAACGAAAACTGATACTGGAGACTACAGAGTGTGCAAAAATATGGAACATATTCAGAAGTTATTACTATTCTTTCTACTTCCAATCATAGGTTCACTCAACCTCTGTGTGATAAATGAACCTTCAGGAGATGTTTGCATTGACATTTATGAGTTTCAAGAATAAATGACCTGATTTTTTCGGAGGGGTGTTCCCCAGGGGGCTTAAAGGTAACTGAAATATCTTTGGCCCAGAATATTTCTTAAGTAGCTTTGAAGCCAGGGAATTTAATTGAACTTGAAAACCCACTTAGGAATAAAAATCTGAAGGCACTTCGGGCATTGCATTATGGGACTAAGCCAAATATTTCAAAAATATTTAACTTCAAATGAAATTTTCATTCATTTGGTTGGTTAATTAAATATGATTTTTTTCTGAATTTCCCTGAGAAGGAAAGAATTCTTTGAATGCATGGTATTAAAAAGAATACTAAATAAATTGGAACACAAGAGGCCTTTGGTTTGGGGCAACTTTGTAAAGTAGCAGCTTTTTATCAAGGAAAGAAAAAATATCACTTCCTTTGATCTGCTCCTTCCTTTGGTTTCTTGAAGTTACCAGGGACCCCTTTTTTGGTCTCTCCCAGTCTGGATGGTCACTTATTCTCCAGTGAAAGTGATTTGGAAAGGAATTATAGCGCACTCTGCTGCTTTCTCCCAAGGTCCTCAGACTAAAGCGTTCTCAAGTGAGATTTATCAAAGCAGGATCCTTTCAACTCAATATCTTTGGATTCAGACTTGGGTTTTTTCAATTATTGGCTTGGAATCTCTTCAAACCTGGCTCATCATATGGAAGAAGCTCATCCTTAGTGACATGATAAATAATCTTGTAATTAAAAACTAAGCTTTTATCTTAGAATCACTTTTAAGATACAGCAATCAAAACCGGCATACCAGAGCACTATGAATTCATCATTCGTTTTTCTCAGATAATTCCTTCGTTTGAAATTTTGGCATTTTAATTTTGAGAATGTGGCATCAGAGTGTATACTGACAGGTTACTTGAAAAGTTGAATGTTAAAATTTAAATCTCGGAAATTTTTTTGGCCTAGTTAAAGAGCAATCTCAACCTATAAAACAAGAATATCACTATGGACTTATTTTGGGGGATGATAAAATCCTTCAAGAATCTTCTCTTTAGTTTAATAGACATGACTTTTTAAATATTAGGGTTAGAAACAAATAACCCTGACTTGAATCACCAGGATTGATGCTATTCAAGTTCCAAGGTATAGGGAGATATAGTCCAGCAAGTCACCTGCCTGGTCAAATTGTTCTTATGGTAAAAACTGAGTGTCTATATCCATCACATCTTTCTCCCTTAGTGGGGGAAAAATTGCTTGCATTTTAATTTTATATTTATTTCCCAAGACCCATAAAATTTACATAACTTAAGTGGAAAAAGCAGAAGGTTAATTTTGGGGGAAAGGAATTGGCAAAATATTTGGGAATTTCTCATTATTATATCGGCCACTCTTTAAGTAACATTAATGTCTGTAACTTGACTGAAAAAGAACTTTTCAGCCCAAACTCAAGCACCTGAAATCAGTACAGTTGTACCGCAGCGTACTTTTATAATGCTTTGACATTATAGCTGGACTGGAAGGTAGCCAAACAATTCACATACAAGTAACAGAACATTCATTTGCTGTCCACATAAACCTGAAGCCTAATGCCTTATTAGAGAGTCACTTTGCACTTCCTCTGAACCATTTTCCAAACACCTTTCAACTTCAGAAGTGGTCCAAATGCAAGGAGCCAAAATTACGGAGTGTCCTGCCAGAATATCTCTTTGCATTTCTGTAACTGAAAACCGCTAGGCTTAAAACAAAGAAATCTTCTGAGGGAAATTGTAGAGGACTAACCACCCAAATATTGGACCAAATAAATGAACCTAGGATAATATTTTGAGTGAGGATTATTTGCCTACCAGGAATTATGAACATCTCCATTTACTCAAGGTGATGGAAAACTGATCATATAAATCAAAAAATACATCAAATATACAAAACATGTATAGATGTAGTATATGTATGTTATAGTACATAACACATATGATATAAAATAGAGCTACATACAATTATTACTGACCCTTTCTCCTAATATTTCCTGGTCCCAAACTATAACTGTTTACAAAGTTGCCCAATTACTAACATCACTTAAGTGGCATTCAAAAATGCAGGTCTTTCCTTCCTTCTCATTTCTTTCTTGAGAGTTTCTAATTCAATAGGATTGGAGAGGGGGAAGCCATGTTTAAAAAAAGATCTCAGAGTGGTTCTGAAGAGAAACCAAATTTCCTATGCCCTCACTTAGGCCACCTGTTAACCTGGTGCCTCAGCTCCTTCAGAGAGGAGTGAATAAAGTGAATACAGTACCAAATACTAGAGTGGCTGCTTCAAGACTAATCCCTAGTACTTGCAATTATATTTGTAGATGTTTCTAATGTAGACAAAAGAAGAACTCAAAATGGTTATAATTACACTAAATGAGAAACCCATTCCTAGAGATGTTGTCAATAGAGTTCAATCTTAAAAGTAGCTGGAAATTTCTTCTTAGAAGAATAATGTCAGATATATAAATTGAAAGTTGTCCCTCAATTAGGAAATAGCAGACATCAGAGTCCAGCTTGTTAAAAGAACATGGAATTCAGGTGTCCTGGAGGACAAGGTATCAAATGCTAGAACTTTAACTTATTATCTTTTATTTCCTCATGAAATTCTATTTTTGTATTACAAAAGTAAAATTTGGAAAATAGGAGATATTATTTAAAAATTAGAAAATAGAAAAACATATCAAAAAAAATGTCACTATACCCGTAGTCACTCCACATTTTCTGGCATTTCCCTTCTGTTTTAAAACATGTATATCTATATCTCTATATTAAAATGCAGATAGATATTTACAAAATTTTAAGGCTAATAATAGAGTAGCTAATGTTTACATGTTGCTTATAAGAGGCACTGTGTACTTACCACATGTTAAAATAAACCTTTTACTCTTCAGAATAGTGATGTAGGTGATTTCCCATTTTATAGATGAGGAAAGGAGATGCAGAGGGTTTGAGTGATTTTGCTACTATGATGTAGCAGAAGCAAGTTTCTAGGCCTGCTGGAGAGTCATTGCTTTTAACATCCACAGGGCGAGAGTGGACAGAGTATGGATACGGGCTTGCAATTCCCTGAAACACTCCTCTGCTCCTGCATTTCTGTTTTAACATAAACATTTAATTGGTGGAAAATTAATTAGGAAATCTGGAGGTTTGTTGGAGATACGCCGTGGTGCTACAAAACCAGCTTAGGAACCATTGATCTCAAGGTTTCTATCAGACTGGGTTTTTGCCTCAGCTTTTATTCCTTAAACGTGACAGAGGATAAAAAAAAGAATGTCACGAATAGCGCCCAACTTTTACTTGTGGCAGATTTCATTTTCCTTTTCTCAGTAAAATGGATCGGATTTTTTTCCTTTAGATCAGAAAAATGACTCTAAAAGAGCCCTGCAAAATTCTGCAAGGCAAATTTCTAAATTCATGTCAACAATCCAGATTTTCTTTTCAGATTACTTTAACAGTTGGGATAATTTGTTCTGAGAAACGGTCGGTTTTAATTTAGGCTGTAAATTAAGAGAAGAGGAATTTTAGAGTCAATAGAGTTTGCTACTTTAGGACAGTCTTCTCAGCTTTTGTGCTCAGTTGTGCTTTGCTAACACAAAGCTCTCTCCCTGGGAAATCAGCCATCTTAATTGCTCAAGTTTGCATTGAAGGATATCTGAAGTGACCAGACCTCAGAGGGGCAGAGTCATAATAAAGAATGTTTATTGCTGTTCTATGTCCTCATTGTTCAGTGACACACAGAAGCATCGCTACTTTTTAGTATCTTGTAATCAGCATCAAATTATTTTCTCTGGAAACCTTGACCCTATTACTATTAAATCACATGCAGACTCTTAAATGATGTACAAGCTGCCCAGCTTAGCTTCGTATTTTACGTCTCTCCGGTGATTGCATTTTCATTTCATAACAGCAAACTTCTCATAGGTCAAAGAAACCATCCTCTCAAGGAGGTCAAATTCCCTCTCACTTCACATTCAATTTAATGAAATGGGATAGGAAATCACTGTTTCTGAAACATAATTCCCAGCGCTCGGTAATGTGGCAGCGCAGTACTCTAGAGGGGTGGAAACCTCTAGGCTGACATCTGGTGTTGGATGATTTCAGACACACAGAGGAAATCCACTTGTTCTGAGGCTGCTGTGGAGGCAGCTGGCCTGCAGAGTTAAACAACAGCATAAAGATCACGCTTGCCCAACTTCCGAATTAAAAAGAAAAGGAAAAAGATAAAAGAAAGAAAAGAGGGGAGAACACCTGCCCAGCATCTGTTGTTAGAAACTTTGTCTCTCTTATGAACTTCAGACTGTGTATTCCTAGAAATGCCAGTTCACCAGGTGATAGCGCTAAGACCAGTATAATATGAGATAATGGTAATGTGGCAAAATGAAGTAATAACAGTGGGAATCTTGTCTCTTTCAAGGTAAAATCTTGTCCATCTAAGATACAGATCTAGTTTTGTTTGGGGAATGTATCAAGACATCTGGCTTCATAAGCGCTTGGTTTAGTCTCAGGTTTCTCTCAAATAGTCTTTTCTATATCCTCAGCACATAGTTTTCTCTACTTCTAATACCTTGCAGAGTTCTTCATACATAGTTGATATTCAATAATTGACCTTGGAAAGACACCTAATCTGTTAAAGTTTGTCAGATACTTCAGAAAAACTTTGATCTTCTCTTAGATCTCTTTCCTTTTTTTATGGAAAATGTCCAACAATCTTCAATTTATATTGCATTTGGAAAAAAATGATTGCATTTGGAAAAATTTGATTTACTTTTATGTATTTTATTATAGAATATTTCAAACATAAAAGGTAGAGACTAATTTAATGAATACCCACATACCCACAAGCAAGCTTTAAAAAAATTTGAAGTTTGCCATGTTTGTTTTAGATATATTTTTATTTTAAATTATTTTATTTTATTTTTAAATTAATTAATTAATTTGTTATTTATTTTTGGCTGCATTGGGTCTTCGTTGCTGTGCGCGGGCTTTCTCTAGTTGTGTCGAGCAGGGAATACTCTTTGTTGCAGTGCATGGGCTTCTCATTTCGGTGGCTTCTCTTGTTGTGGAGCACAGGCTCTAGGCGCGTGGGCTTCAGTAGTTGCAGCACGTGGGCTCAGTAGTTGTGGTGCACGGGCTTAGCTGCTCTGCGGCATGTGGGATCTTCCTGGACCAGGGATTGAACCCATGTCTCCTGCATTGGCAGGTGGACTCTTAACCTCTGCTCCACCAGGGAAGTCCCAGATATATTTTTAAAAAGAAGCAAAATACTGCAGATACTGTTGAAGCCTCCAACCCTCCACCAGTCTATCTGCCTCCCCACTTCCCTCCCTTCTGCAGAGGGTACCTCTACTCAGAGGTTGGTGTATATCATTCTCATGCATGGCTCATCAGTACATATTTACACTTTTTACTATACAGTTGTGTATATTTTACCATTTCATTTTACTATACATGTAACAAATATTTTACCAAGTATATATTTATTTGTAAAATCATTGGTGATACACTGTACATATAATTTTCAAATTTTCTCTTTTCACTCAGTATTATATTTTTCAGATTTTTTTCATGCTTACTCACCTAGTTAAAGATCACTGCTTCTCCAACTCTGGTAAATAAGTTGTTGTTTTTGTTAATATTCAGCCTATCATATGTCTAATTAAAATACAATAAAAAAGGATTATGTGATAAAACAAAGATGATAACATGTGATAAAACAAAGATGTATTAGAACACAAGTCTACATTTAGCAGATAAAAATTACTCTAACTTGCTATAAAGTTTCTTTAGAAAACAATTAATGAATAGTAACAAATACTTTGCCAGCTGACACTGGTGGAGCATAACTCCTCACCCCTTCAGTGAGGGCTACATTGTGACTTCCTACCAAAGTGTATGGATGGGGGTGGGAAGATGTGAAAGAGGAACTTTACACTATAGAAATCTGACAGGTACTAGCACAGCTAGGTGATCAAGGTCAACATCGTCCATGATGTCATGTTGATAGTATGTATCCCTGCTATGATGTGATAAGGACACTTTACCTTTATGATCTTTCTTTGCAAAACACATAACCACGGTACATCCATGGGGAAAAAGCATTGGAAATACTTAATGTGAGGCACATTCTACAAAATACCTGACCAGTAGTCCTCAAAACTGTCAAGGTCAATAAAACAAGGAAAGCTTGACAAACTGTCACAGTCTAGAGGAGCTTAACGAGACGTGACGACTAAATGCAACGTGGTATCCTGGATGGGATCCTGGAACAGAAAAGGGATATTAGGTACAAACTGAGGAAATTCAAATAAAGTTTCAAGTCTAGGTAATAATATTATATTAAGGTTGGTTTATTAGTTATGACAGATGAACACAGTAATGTAAGATATTAACCATAGGGGAAAATGGGTACACCATATGCAGAAACTCTCTGTACTATCTGTAAATCTAAAACTATTCTAAAACAAAACATTTATTTTTTAAAAAAAGGCTTTTGAGAAAACTTAACATAACCAGGGAAATAAACATTTACTTAAATATCCATGCCTAGAAAACGAAACAAAACAATTGACCAGATATGCAAACCTTTATTTTGGGATTTTCTCTTCTGATCCATGATCTATATGTCTCCTAATGCAATATCACACTGTCTTATAGTTTTATAAATAGTTGTTTTATAAATAGTTGTGCAGTCAGGTGGTATAAGTCCTCCAACTCTGTTCTTTTTTGAAGCTTTTTTGGTATTCCAGGCCTTTTGCTTTGCCACTTATTTTTGGGTCACCTTGTCAACTTTTTCAAAAAAGACTATAAAGATTTTAATAGAGATTACATTAAATATATACATCAATTTGGGGAGACCTGATATCTTAAAAATATTGAGTCTTACAATCCATGAATATAGAATGGGTTTCTATTTTGTTATAGATCTCCTTTAAATGCTTTCAGTAATCTTTTTAGATTTCCGTTTACAGGTCTTTCACTTCTTTTATTAAATTTATTCCTAAGTATAGTATTTCTTTTTGATGTTATTGTGAATGAAACTGTTTTCTCAATTTCAGTTTTTGATTGTTTTTGCTAGTATTATGAAACATAATTGTGTTTTTAATTTTGATTTTGTATCCTTTGACCTTTCAAATTTGTTTACTAATTCTAGATTTTGTTTTGTCTTATGTTTTTTGAGGTTCCTTAAGATTTTCTACACACAGGACCATGTTGTCTGCAAATGAAGACAGTTTTACTTCTTTTTTTTCGATATATGCTTTTAGTTTATTTTTCTGGCCTGATTGCACGGTCTAGAACCTCTCACACAGTATTGAATAGAAGTGACGAGAGCAAACATCTTCTCTTTGTTCCTGATCTAAGTGTGAAATCATTCAATCCTTCACTATTAAGAATTGTCAGCTTTTCTTAGATGCCCTTTGTGAGACTGACAATGTTCCCTACAATTCCTAAGTTGTTGAAAGTAGTTTTTAATCATAAGTGGATATTGGATTTTTTTCAAATGCTTTTCTGATTCTGCTGAGATGGCCAAGTGGTTTTGTCCTTTATTCCACTGATATTGTGTATTACACTATTTGATTTTTGTTGGATGTTAAACCAATTTTGTATTCCTTGGGAAAATCCCACTTGGACATGGTATATAATCCTTTTGCTATGTTGGCTAGATTTGCTAATATTTTATAAAAGGATTTTTGTATCTATATTTATTTAGGATATTTCTTTACAGTTTTCTGGCCTCAGGATGAATTGGAAGGTGTTTCTTCCTTCTCTGAAAGAGTTTGTGTTTGGTTGGTATCATTTTTTTCTTTAAATGTTATGTAGAATGCATAGTGAGGTCACCTGGATCTGTTTTTTTTTTTGTGGGAGGCTTTTTAATTACTAATTTTATTCCTTCACTTGCTATAGGCTTATACAGATATTCTATTTCTTCTTGTGTCTCTTTTGGTAATAAGTATATTTGTATCAGTATGTCCATTTCATCTAAGTTGTTAAATTTGTTGACATAAAGTAGATTGCAATATTTTCTTATAATCATTTAAATTTCTGTTGGAGAATTACTAATGCCCCTTCATTCATTCCTGATTTTATTGATTTGTGCTTCTCTCTTTCTTGCCTTTGTCAGTGCAACTCTTTATCAATTTTGTTAACTTTTCAAAGAACCAACTTTTGGTTCCACTGATTTTCTCTATTGGTTTTCTGTTTTCATTGCTTTCAGCAGTAATCTCTATTATTTCCTTGTTTTTAGTATCATTATATCCTTGTTTAGAAGCCTAGTCATTTTAGATCTTTATTTCTTTCTAATGTAAGTGTTCAAAGCACTAAATTTCCCTCTAAGCACTACTTTAGCTGCATTCCCTTTTGATATGTTGTGTTTTCCTTTTCAAGTAATTCAAGATATTTTCTTATTTTCACTGTGATTTCTTATCTGATCTTTGGGTTATTTATAAATGTGTTGTTTAATTTCCAAATATTTGGGATCTCTCAAAATTTTTCCTGTTGTTAATTTCTAATTTAATTTTATTGTGCTCAGAGAACATATTTTATATAATTTCAATTCTTTTAAATTTATTGAGACATTTTATGGCCTAGACTATGGTCTGTTTTGGGAAATGTTTCCTTCGTCCTTGAAAAGAATGTGTATTCTGCTGTTTATGGGTGGAGTGTTCTATAAATGTCAGGTGAAGTTGATTGAGGTGTTCAAATCTTCTATATCAGTATTGATTTTCTGCCCAGTTCTATCAATTGCTAGACGTAGGATATTGAAATCTCCACCTGTAATTATTGAACTGTCAATTTTTCCTTTCAGTTCTGTATATATTTATGTATTTTGAGGCTCTAATATTAGGCATTTATAACTTCCATATATATTGACCTTGTATCATGAAATGACCTTCTTTGTCACTAGAAATATTTTTTGTCTTAACTTCTGTTTTGCCTGATGTTAGTATAGCCACTCCAGCATTTTTATGGCTACTGAATGTATGGTATATCTTTTTTCACCCTTTTACTTTCAACCTAATTGTGTCTTTAAATCCAAATTATGTCTCAATTTGTTTTTTATCATTGGTCAGTATTTTTATGGTACTGAAATGTTTGTTTTTAACAACTTTGTCCAGTTTTATGCTTTTCTTGGTGGGGGAGAGGATTCTCCACTGTCTTCATGCTGCCACATCCAGAAAGCCAAGCTTTCTGTTTTACAAAAAAAAAAAAAAAAAAAAAAATTGCTTCTTGTAAAAAAGTTAAATAATGCATAGAGGGATAAAGAATAAAAATCAATTCCTCTGTATCTCAACTACAACTACTGTTAACCTCAGTGTGAATATTCTTTCATACTCTCTTAATGCATTAACATGTACTTTTATATTAAGAGGACCACACATTACAGAATGTCTTACAGCTTTTTTTCATTCACCAAGATAGTGGGTAGGTACTTCAGTGTCAGTGTGAATAGATTTACATCATCCATTTTAATGTCTGGACAGGATTCCATTTTATGACACAGTTGTTCTAAAATTTATTAGCCAGTCCCTTACTGAGGAGTTTTAAAATGGCTTCCTCTTTTTTTTCTCATTTTACAAACAACAATGTGATAAAAGTATGTCTTTGTGCAAATGTCTAGATATCTTCTCAGGATAAATTTTTACAGGAAATATTATCAGTTTTCAGGGTGTGATCATTCTAACTTTGGGGATATTTCTTTAAATCACCCTCCAATTTATATCCCTTCCATCAATGCATATATGTAGCTATTTCACAATATTCATAAGCTCTGGGCATTATTCATTATTCCTATGTTTCCCAAGCTAATAATTGGCAGTGATAATTTATTCCTACTTTTGTTTTTGTTTGATTGCTAATGCTATTGAACATTTTTTGTTTCTATTGAATACTTGTATTTCTTTTTCTGTATGAATTTCCCATTTTCTATTCTTTGCCCATTTTTTTTTCTATTGGTATTTTTCTTCTTTGTTAGGACTTTTTCTCATTTACCATGTATTTTATCTATTTCCCTTTCCCACTTTTTTCATGTCTTCAACTTTATATTTTTTCTTTTTTTTGGCCTTTTAAAAAAACTACTTTATTTTTATGGCAGAGCGCAGGCTATGTAGTCAAAGTGCTGAGGTTCCAATTCTAGCTGGCCAAGTATAAGCTATGTGACAATAGAAAATTAGCGATTCTATACCTCAGTGTCCTCCTATGTAAATTGTGAGTAATGCTAGCACCTACCTTGTAGACACTATGTGAATGTTAAATGTTATAATAATTGTAAAACATTTTGAATACTGCCTATAAGTTATTAATGAGTCTTAGCTATTATTATTGCTATGTAATAAAATCTATAATTATTTTTCTGATGTTCAGGTTTTCATAGCCAGCCTTACCCTAAGATTTTGTGATCTAAATGTGTTTGGGAAGGGGGAAGGGGCAAGATAGGGATATGGGATTAAGAGAAACAAACTACTATGTATCATATAAATAAGCAACAAAGATATATTGTACAGCACAAGGAAATATAGCCATTATTTTGTAGTAACTTTAAATGGAGTATAATCTATAAAAATACTGAAACATGATATTGTATACTTGAAACTAATATAATATTATAAATTAGCTATATGTCAATAAAAAAACTCAAAAAATTGTTCTTGAGCAGCCTAAGATTTTAGATATATTTACTCACACTTTGTTTCAGTGCTTCTATAGTATTAATATTTATATACTTATGTATTCAATCTATTTGTATTCATCTTGGTGAGTGAGATGTCTATCAGGAGTTTACTTTTTTTCCAAATGACTGACCATTTTGTTGATCATCTATTTTATGAAACAATTACCAAATAATTTAAGAATTTTTTGCATAGTATACTTTATCTTAGTAATTTGAAATGCCTGCTTTTTTTTTTTATCATCTTTATTGGAGTATAATTGCTCCACAATGGTGTGCTATCTTCTGCTGCACAACAAAGTGAATCAGCCATACATATACACATGTCCCCATATCTCCTCCCTCTTGCGTCTCCCTCCCACCCTCCCTATCCCACCCCTCTAGGTGGTCACAAAGCACCGAGCTGATCTCCCTGTGCTATGTGGCTGCTTCCCACTAGCTATCTGTTTTACATTTGGCAGTGCATATATGTCCATGCCCCTCTCTCACTTCATCCCAGTTTACCCTCCCCCCTCCCCGTGTCCTCAAGTCCATTCTCTACATCTGTGTCTTTATTCTTGTCCTGTCCCTTGGTTCTTCAGAACCCCCCCTTTTTTTCTTTTTAGATTCCATATATATGTGTTAGCATATGGTATTTGTTTTTCTCTTTCTGACTTACTTCACTCTGTATGACAGTCTCTAGGTCCATCCACCTCATTACAAATAACTCAATTTTGTTTCTTTTTATGGCTGAGTAATATTCCATTGTATGTATGTGCCACATCTTCTTTATCCATTCATCTGTCGATGGACACTTAGGTTGCTTCCATGTCCTGGCTATTGTAAATAGAGCTGCAATGAACATTGTGGTACATGACTGTTTTTGAATTATGGTTTTTCTCTGGGTATATGCCCAGTAGTGGGATTGCTGGGTTGTATGGTATTTTTAGTTTTTAAGGAACCTCCATACTGTTCGCCATAGTGGCTCTATCAATTTATATTCCCACCGACAGTGCAAGAGGGTTCCCTTTTCTCCACATCCTCTCCAGCATTTATTGTTTGTAGATATTTTGATGATGCCCATTCTGACTGTAGTTTTGATTTGCAAAATGCCTGCTTTGTATTAGATTGAATTCTCACATATAGTTTAGCCTAACTCTGGACTCTCTGTTTTGTTCTAATTATGTCTGTCTACTTCTGCATTGGGATCATGTTACTACTATTTAATTATTGAAACAATTTTAATACATTTATGTCTGCATGATCTTATTTTCTCATCCATAAAATTATGAAAATATCAGTACCTATCTCAGAGAGTTGCTTGAAATTTAATATATATATATATTTTAAAAATCTTATTTATTTTTGGCTGCGTTTGGCCTTCATTGCTGCACGCAGGCTTTCTCTAGTTGCAGCGAGCAGGGGCTACTCTTCATTGCGGTGCACAGGCTTCTCATTGAGGTGGCTTCTCTTGTTGCAGAGCATGGGCTCTAGGCACACGGGCTTCAGTAGTTGTGGCTCACGGGCTTAGTTGCTCTGCGATGTGGGATTTTCCTGGACCAGGGATCGAACCCATGTCCCCTGCATTGGCAGGCAGATTCTTAACCACTGTACCACCAGGGAAGTCCCTAATATATGTTAATTATTTAGAAAAGTTGCTTGACACATGTAAATTTTTCAATACATATTAGAAGTTGTTATAATCATTACTGTGAAAAAGTAGTTTTATGTCTTGACTGATAGGTTGGGACAATAAGACCCTCCAGTGAATCATACTCCTGTGTCCATGCCCCTTTGCAATGTGAATTTCTTATTCTTCATCAAGAAATGGAATCTATTTTCCCACCTCTTGGATTGGAATGGGGCTGTGTCTTGTTTTGACCAATAGAATAGTAGAAGGGACCTTGTATGGTTTGTATGCCTGAATCCTGAGAGGCCTTAAAATATCTGCTTTCACCCTATAAGAAAATTTGGATATAGGATAATTGAGGTGCCTTGGGTGGCTGTCTTGGATAACCACTAGACACATGAGTGAAGGCATTTTGGACCATCCATTCCCAGAAAAGCTCTCAATCCCAGAAACTGCATGAGTGACCCCAGGTGAGATGAGCAGAAAGACTGTTCAATGGAGTGCAGCCCAAACTGCAGATTTGTGAGCTGATAAATGTTATTTTAAGCCTCAGTTTTATTCCTTTCAAATGCCACAGTAAGTAACTAGAGACTTTAATTTCCCATTTTAAAGTTAAACAGTTACTTCCATCTCTCAACTGGAATTTCTCATTCTTCAAGAGTATTTTACTTTCTTTTCTATAATTTCTGTTTGAATCTGTATTTCAGTCATCATTCTGGCAGCACAAATGTCTATGAAGATATAGAAAAAGACAAAAACTCAATAATACCTAAAATAAAAATTGACAGATTATTGGGTGATCTGTGAACATTTTTTATACTAATTAAATAGGGAACAGAGCTATATTTAGAACCATTAATGGTTCACCTGTGCTTCACCACAGATGTCCTGGTCATCTGAAACTGAAAGACCGCCAGCCCTATTGTCAGCCATTACACCCTCCCAGTCCCACTATCTAGAAACCTGGTATCGGTACCAAATAAATCATTTTATTCTGCCCAGAAGTTTGTCAGTTTTATTTGTAATATAAATTCAGGTTGATTACAAAAGACAAATGCAAACCTCTGCTGCTTTAGGGAACAAACCAGAATAAAATATAATAATCAGCACTTCCAAATCAGGAGCTATTATTTTCATGTGGCCAAATCTATTTAATTATGTTTCTCTATTATGTGTGAGAGATGTTCTGAAGTCTAAGAGTTTAAGCATTTTCACATACAGCTTTCCTTCTGTACTATGCCCCTTACTTGGTGTGTGACATATTTTATTTCAGAATTTAGGAAAAATAATAACTAAAAACTTTACGAAGTCAAGAAGAAAATTAAGACCAACACATAAATGAGTAGATTGGAATTTTCCATGAAGTAGTTCATGAAATAAAGACAATAAAAAAGACTGCTCTCTGGCATATCTAAAACAAACAAACAAAAACCTAGGAAATAATAAGCAAAGTTAATAATGATAAATTGTTTGGCAACAGCTACAGAAAAGATGGCCTAATAATTCAACCAGAGGACATGGCATTTCGAACTTTTGTGTTGGATAAAAAAAGAAAATAAATTGGCTGGAATTAAATCCCCCAAATTGAAAATTTCTCATTTCTCCAATTTTCAGTTAGTAGAATTATCTTGTATAGAGAAATATTATTTAAAATAATAGTGAATACAGTTCTGCTGTTTGTGACAATCGATGTTTCTTATTATTTTTCTAGATGTCAATCATGAGAAAGTTCTTTTTGTAATTTATCTGAGAAAGTACCATCCCATATTCTTCTAAATGGAGATGAGATGGTAATGTGTTTTTTTTCCAGTCTCACTAAGGAAAACCTTGAGGGGACCACAATATAATTAGAAATATTGATTTTCTGCCACAGATACCTTTCCCAGCAGTGAATGGCACACCATTCTGTCTGTTTAACATAGTAAGAGAGATCAAAAAAAAAAAAAAAAAAAAAGAGAGATCAGCAGTAGGATAGAGGCCAGGGCAAGGTATGCTATCATACCTCTTATAATCCATGCATCCTAACATATAAAAGCGTGCATCACATACTTGGCATGACACTTGGTTCTCAGGCCTCTAGGTGTGTGTGTGTGTGCGTGTGCGCGCGCGCGTGCGCGCACACGCGCATGCACACATGCTTGAAATAATTTATAATAGATGTGTCTGTATATCTAAACCAGCACATAAGAACTCAGAAGAATTTTTGTTGTAACTTAAAAATTTGTATAGCATTTTATAATTTGCAAAGTGCATTAACATCAACCATCTCGTTTTACATTTTCCTACCTCGAATGTATTTTGAGGAAGTAATTGCCTCACACTTTGGAGAAATGACTGTGAACAAGAAAGGCTAAGTGAGATGTCCAAGGTTATAGGGAAAAGGAGGAGACGGGTGGGACACCTGAATTCCTTTACCCAATGCCATGCTGGCCCCAGAGATGGAAAATATATTTTTATGATACTCAATGGGTGAAACTGAAGAATGATACTCTTCTCTTTACTACTTTTTTTCGAAGTACATTTCTTTGAGAAACATGTCCAGTGTAACCTGGGTAGCATTATATACATATATATAAGGATTAAATTTCATTACTATATAGCATATATTCTATTATTCTGAATACTAATACTCATTAAAAATAAGATTCTTAAATGCCATTGGCTTATCCAATTTTGAGAGAGTTCTGGTATAGTACACTGCACACTTTCCTTCTAAACACACACACATACCACACACACACACACACACCACATACACCCTATATAGTGTATCAGAAGTTGATAAGTATTAATTAATCAAGCTCTTTAAGCTTAAATATCGAACCAAATACCTGCCTAATTTAGTGTAAAGTAAAAATATCGGAATTTGTGTTGCTCCTACCCATCACACATATTTTTTTTCATGGAAAAGCATTTGGATTTTGATACTTTAAACATTTTTGAAAATGTTGATAAATACAAGCTGTACTTGGAGCTGGGTGACAGACATGCTTTCAACATATTGGATTTTTATCCGAGAATGTGACTTTTTCTGAAAACCATTCAATCTCAGGCCTTTTGCTGCAGGTAGGTTCCATGGGAATGCACGAAAAAGTAGCAGGGCCGCAGTCCCCATGGGAGACTGTAGTTTCTTTAAAAACAGGCTGCTGGTACTTCCTGTGAAGTTTATAAAGCCCCTCTCCCTTTGCTTAGTCATCCAGAATGAAGCCTGGTGAGTCAGGCTCTCTTCCTCTTCCTTGCAGCTCCGGCACTGCCTTCAGTCAGACTTGTCAGGAATATTAAGGATGGCTTTACTGGCCATGACCTCTCTCCCAAACTGCAAAGGAAAATTCCTTTAATTCTGTGGAAAAGCTTCTCTCCCGAGTCAAATACAACATAAAAATATGCTGCTGCTCCTGGCTCTGCCATCTGCTTCACGGCAGAGTGCTGGGGTGTCCGAGAGCACTATCTGTCGTTCCTGTGCCCGGGGAATGAAGGCATTTCTAATGTCATCAGTGGTGTCCTGGCTGATGGCACAAGAACGACCTGGTGCTGGAGGTGATGTCTCTTATTATCTTGTTACCGAATTAAGGCATATGGACCCTGCTTAGGCCCAAGCCTGGCCGAGGCTCTCTGCTTTGGAAGGGGAAGGTTCTTTTTCTGTTCAGGTTAAAGTACGTGAATAACAAAACCGAAGGTGAGATGGACACAGCACAAGCTTTATTCAGTGGCCAAAGAATGGAGAAGCAGTTCACAGATCAACTTCTCACCCACCTGGCGAGAGGGATTTAATTTTAGAGTAAAGACAAAGGGAGGAGGAGTGAGGCTAATGATGGGGAGGCAAATGCATTAGTCTGCCGGGGAAGGGACAGGGCTATTTTGAGGGAGTGGGATACCACCCCATTTTTATCCTTTTTTGGTCCTTAATGTCTGGTCATGGCTACTGGTAGGTGTGTCATTTAATATGCTGATATAGTAAAATCAATGTATAATGAGATTCAGGGTCTGTTGGAGGTCAGATTCATTGCCATCTTGATCCCAGCTGGTTCCTTCTGTTTTTTTTTTGTGTGTGTGTGTAGCTTCTTTTCTTATCTCTGGATCCTTTAACTTAAAGATTTATGTTCACTCCTGCTAAAGGTGGGGAGTTGGCAGGTTTTGAGCAAGGACACTCCTGCTAAAGATGGGGGTTGATGGGTTTTTGAGTAGCTTTGGCAACGATCTCTCTCAAATAGAACACACCGTTTCCCTCGACTCTTAACAAACTGCCCCAGTGTAGCATTATACTTCACCTCTGCCACCACCTCTGCCAAAGCTCTTCCACTGAATGGTAGTGTCCAATGGGCAGAATGAGGACACAGTCATCAGATAAGCCTCCTTTGGCCAGGGCAAGGTAGCAATGCGTGCCAGTGTTGACCACCAGATGCTTTCTACTTCAGGGCTGGCAAGGCAAAACCAGCAAGGGCCTGGAGTCCGGGGAGGTCTGCAAGGCTGCTTTGGGTGAGGAGAAGGCTTGTTATCACTGCCAGTAGATGGGTGCTTCCTTCCTGCATCTGTGCAGAGATGATAGAAAATGTACATACAGCTTTTAAACAAATCATTGGTCATATAAGTAAGAATGATTTCATCTTCTGTGTGTGGGTTGGATATAAAACACCTGTTTAATTTTAACCATCATTATTGTGAGCCAGCCTTGTGGAAGTGGGAGAGAGCCATCTGCTCCAGAAAGGTGATTATGAGTAACATAATGAAGCTTCATTTGGCCAGCACTGATTGGGGCAGAATTGCATGGTGATCATGACAGCTTGGAGATTGGGAAAATTGGGTTTGAATAGGAACTCTCCCACTTACTACCATTGTAAACTCAGACAATTGTTTAACCTCTTTTAGTCTTTGTCCCTTTATCTACAAAGTGAAGGTAGATAATCATATCTACTTCATAGAGTTATTGTGAGGATTAAATAAGAAAATGCATGTATAGCACCATGCCTGGCACATAATAAGCATTCAACAAATGGTTGCTATTACAAGAAATTTGGCAACAATTTCATAAGCAAGATTTATTACTTATTCAAGAGCTCATAGATATTTTTAAAACATTTTTGAAACCTTTGTTCTTTGCTATAAAGCTTAATATAAACACTAATAATGTGAATATTCCTGTCTGTTACAATGTCACTCTTAGAGTTATTATGGGAATTTCCAATCCTACATTTCTTCCTTCTTTCCTAGTCCAAGCTTCTGCATATTTTGCCAAATTCCACCAAATCATGACTACTTCACTTTGAGAAAGGATCCATTTGCTACTCCTACTCAGTGTCTCAAAGTACTGATCTCTACGAACTTGATTTTCCACACCCCCTTTGCCATTTGTTTTCTGAAAAGATATGGCTAATGGGAGACAAAAATGGGAACTTGGAGGACTAAGGGAGAGAAGCTAGGTTACTTCTTTGCCATCTCCCTTGGCTTTGGGCTGCATTTCTAGCATAATCTGAGTCTCCATTATTTCATCTCTTTCTGGCAGACCTCTCTGTGGTCACAGTTTCCACTGGGCAGGTCTCTGAGTGACTGCTCCTCTGTGGGTTCAGCTTCTGTCTGGATGCTCTGTATTCAGGCCTTTGGTAGCATCACCTCCTTTATCTCTTCAGCTCTAGAAGAACTTTCGGCTGATACTAATCTCTGTGTGCTGACACTGAACTCTGAGTATCCTCACCATTCCCTCAGTGTCTTTAGCTCCTCCTATTCCTTTGTAACTAGTGGTCTCTATTAATAACCTCTATTGGACTACTTGGTCTGGGTTCTTCTGCTGATTGGACCTGACTGATTCAATCACAGTGATTCCACAGCTGTTTTCTAAGCAACTAACCTAGTGTAGAAATTTGATTTTTAGTGAGTTTCGCCTTTGAGAGGACATTTACAAAAATAAGTATTGAAATATGATTCATTTCTTTATTCAAGAAAGCTAAAAAATTCCTGCTCTAGACTTTGATCACTAACTGATTTTTTTTTTTTTTGTGGTACGCGGGCCTCTCACTGTTGTGGCCTCTCCCATTGCGGAGCACAAGCTCCAGATGCGCAGGCTCAGCGGCCATGGCTCACGGGCCCAGCCGCTCCGCGGCATGTGGGATCTTCCCGGACCGGGGCACGAACCCATGTCCCTTGCATCGGCAGGCGGACTCTCAACCACTGCGCCACCAGGGAAGCCCACTAACTGATTTTGTTAGCAAATAGCTATATAGTAGAAATTCTGTGCCTGAGACTTAGAAAGAAATTCTGTGCCTGAGACTTAGACTAAGAAAATACAATGAAGTCCAACACATAACCACATGCCCAGAGGATGGAAAAAAGACTCTTTATTTTCTTCATTCTTAATGTTAGTATCATAGTTCCTGATATTTAGGAGTTTGAAGTAGAAATAGTTCAATTAGTTTCAAGTTTATCCGAAATAAAAGAGCTTGGAATTATAAACTAAACCTCAAACTTTATGTATTACGATAGTTTATTTTTCCTCTGTCCTTCATTCATATAGTTCCTCCAAATCAAATAAACAAAAGAATGTTCGTTCTAATCAAATATTTTAAAAAAAGATAACTAATAGTAGCAAATAAATTTTCTGCTTAGTTGTAGAGAATCTCATAAAATAATCCTGATATTTCAAACTTGCTGCTTAAGTCAATGCAGAAGAATCAAACTTATGACTTCCTTTAACTTTGTAGATCATCTGTAATTTGAGGGAAAAATAGCTGCCAAAGGAAAAAAGTGGATTAAATTCTGAAGTTTAGGAAAATCATATTAACTAAACATCTCAAATAAAACATAACCAGATTCTCTCAGGTAATTAGAGGGCCACATGCATAACTTTCATCTTTGTGCAGATGGGCTGCATTCAATAGGAAAGAGAGCATTGGACATTCAATGTGTCCTGAGCCATATGTCTTTGTTTAATTGCTTGAATTGGTTCTTTCTGTTTCCCATGCTCATTGGAAAAATATCATCAATCCATCAGAGTTATGGAACTTATCTAAAGTTGTGGAATATCTGCTCTGAAGGATTTATGTGACCGCTATGTTAATATAAATAAATAAATTTATTAAATTGACCATTTCAGGCAAATGTGCACTAAGGTAAGCTAAGAATTATCTTAGTTGGTGTAGCTGGTGCTTAACAAATGTTATTGACCTTAAAAAATGTCACAGTTTGCCAACAATAATGAAACTTTAATTTTTTAAAAAAACGTTATTCAGGAAGGAAACCTACTCAAAACTGTCTATCAAAGTAACATATTCATAAAAATGAGTCAATTAGGGAAAAATGTGGTGTTTTAATTATACAGAAAGAGTTTGTAAAAGAGGAAACTGGATCCAGGACTTAGCTTTGGATTCCATCCTTATAAAAATGTAATATAGTAATGGAAACATATGTTCAAAGATTAATACAATTCTAAAGGAAACTAGGAAACATCATATGGGAAAAAGTAAATGAATGTAATGCTTATTTATTAATTAACTTATTTAATGGACTATTTTAAAATTCAGTTTTAGATTTACAGAAGATTGAACAGAACATACAGAGAATTCCCAGATACCCCTTCCTCCCTGAACATAGTTTCCCTTATTATTAACATTTTGCATTGGTGTGGAACATTTGTTATCACTGATTAGCCTTTATTCACTCATTATTAACAACCAGAGTTTATAGTTTACATCAGGGTTCATGCCTTGTGTTGTATTGATATATTCTATGGGTTTTGGCAAACGTGTAATGACACCTATTCACTGTCATAGTATATTTCAGAATAGTTTCACTGCCCTGAAAAACCCTCTGCGCTCCACTTAGTCATCCCATCTTCCCTTCTCCAGACCCCTGGCAACCACTGCTCTTTATGCTGTCTCCATAGTTTCACCTTTTCCAGAATGTCACAGAGGTGGAATCATACAGTATGTAGACTTTTCAAATTGAATTCTTTCACTTAACAATATGCATTTAAGGTTCCTCCACATCTTCTCATGGCTTGATAGCTCATTTACTTTTATTGCTAAATAATATCCCATCATACAGATGTGCCATGATTTACTTATCCATTCATCTATTGAAGGACATTTGGTTGCTTCTAAGTCTCGGCAATTATGAACAAAGCTGCTGTAAACATTCATGTGCAGATTTTTTGTCTGGACATGAGTTTATAACTTATTTGGGTATTTCCAGGAATTTTAACATTTATGACAGTTTTATGAAAACTTTATGCTTTAACCTTATGCTTTAATTGACTTAAAATATTAACTAAATTGATAACTTTCTATAAAATATATATATATATATGTATTAGCAAATTTACCTAAAAAACAATTGGAAGATCTGGATTGTGCTATAATTACTAAAAAATTGCATCAGTAGCCAAAGATATTCCCTCTAAGAAATTTCCAAGCACACATTCTCTCTATCGATATGTTCAAACTAGTGTTCATGGAACAAATCATTTCAAGCTTAATCATACTCTTCCAGGGCACTAAAAATTTATTTATGAAGCTAGTGTAATTTCAATACCAAAATGCAACAAAGATAGTAAGGTAACAAAGACATAAGCAAATTTTATTTATGAGGCAAGGATGCAAAAATCATAAATAATATACTTACAAAAAGAATTTAGAACATTTATAAGGCATAATGGTATAATCCACCATGACAAAGTTGAGTTTATTTCAGGAAGATAAGTTTGTATTAATATTAAAAAGTATATTAATATAATTTGCCGTAATACAAGATTAAAGGAGACCATAAAATTACCTCAAGAGTTGCAGAAAAAGCACTCAATAAAGTATAATATTCATTGATGTTGATGTTCTTGGCAGCTTAGAAACAGAAGGCAACTTTCTTAATCTGACTTAAAATCAACAGTAAACTTTATATACAGTGAGAACAAACTGAAGCCTCGATCTCTGAGTTTGGGAAAAGACCAAGATTCTAAGGACTACCTTTTTTGTTCAA
This sequence comes from Delphinapterus leucas, assembly GCF_059928025.1. Lineage (NCBI taxonomy): Eukaryota > Metazoa > Chordata > Mammalia > Artiodactyla > Monodontidae > Delphinapterus > Delphinapterus leucas. The sequence goes on from NC_143140.1 coordinate 49,759,253, forward strand.
TATTTTACCAGTGTTTCTAGACAGTGTGGTATGACAAGAAAAAGAAATGTGTTTAAGGATAGAAAAGAACAAAAATGTGAAAACTTATTTGCAAATCATATAATTGTACAAGGAATAACCCAAAGTGCCTACAAATAAATTACTCGAATTAATAAAAGAGGAAGGCAAAGTTGCTAAATGAAAGTCTGTACAGTAAAATAATTACGTCCCTATAGAAGAGTAATAAATAGTAAGAATACAGACAAAAAAGTTAAAGATACCATTTATAATAGCACCAAGCATACAAATTATATAAAAACATATCTAACAGAACATGTTCAAGAACTCTATGAGGAGATTTAAAAAATAATTGAAAGATATTAAACAATACCTAAATAAATGAAAAGATAAATTATATTAATTTATTTTATCTCCAAATGATTTATAGATTTAGTGCAATCCTAGTCAAAATCATAGCATGTTTTTTCCATAACAATTGACAAGCTGATAAAAAATGCATATGTAAATTCAAGAGACTGCATATAAATACAGTCTTGCAAAGAATTGCTCTACTGTATATTAAGACTTATTGCCTAGATACACATGTATAGAAATATGGAAACACTGTGTTATGCACCAGGACCTAATTTAGTGTTGTAGGTCAATTACACTTCAGCAGACAAACAAACAAGCAAACAAACTCATAGAAAAAGAAATAAGATTTGTAATTACCAGAGTTGTGGGGGGTAGGAAGAGGGGAAATTAGATTTAAAAAAAGACATTATAAAGCTATATTAATTAAGATAATGTGGCATGGATATAGATATAGACCAGCTAATGAAATAAAATGGAGAGCCCAAGAGCAGATGCGCACACATATAGATATATGTATGACAGGGATGACATGGAAGGTTAGTGGAGGATGGACAATCTTTTTCATAAATTCTATTCAGGACACCTGTATTCATATGAACAACAAATAAAAATCCTACTTTATATCATACATAAAATGAACCCTGGGTTGATTAAAGACCTGAAAGTGAAAGGCAAAATTATCAACACAGGAAAATATCTTCATGATATCAGGGTAGGGTATAATCTATATCTGTTGACTTCATGTTGGTGTATAAAAAAAGGAAATAATATAATAGTAGACAACCAACAATACTTATTGAATTGACTAGGCCATTCTTTTATGTTTTAAGATGTAGCCACTATGTTGTATACGTTAGCCTTCTTTCCTTAATAAAATACAAAACACTTCAAATGTGAAACAGTATAGCAGTGATACTTTTGTAGCATGGTGCCATGAGAAATACAAAATTTGCAAAAATGTCTTTTTATATGCATTGTGGTAAACTTATAGTATTCAAATACCTAATAGACTTTTCTTTTTTTTAATTGAGGTACAGTTGATTTACAATATTATATAAATTTCAGGTGTAAAACATAGTGATTCACAATTTTTAAAGGTTATATTCCAATTATAGTTATTATAAAATATTGGCTATATTCCCTGTGCTGTACAATGCATCCTTGTAGCTTATTTATTTTATACATAGTAGTTTGTACCTCTTAATCCCCTACACCTATTTTGCCCCTCCCCGCTTCCCTCTCCCCACTGGTAACCACAAGTTTGTCCTCTATATCTGTGAGTCTGCTTCTTTTTTGTTATATTCACTAGTTTGTTGTATGTTTTAGATTCCATGTATAAGTGATATACATTATTTGTCTTTCTCTGTCTGCCTTATTGCACTAAGCATAAACAAATATCTAACAGGCTTTAAACATTCTTTGCCATTTACTTAATATAACTGTTTCTATTTTGTTATTCAAATAATATCACAAGTTGAAATTTTATTTCTAAAATGTAAAAATAAAAATATATGAGAAGAAAGGGAAATAATAAAAATGCCAAATAAGATAAGTTTGTGGACCTTGGAGGATTGTTTTTCTAAGGAGTAAAACATCAAATATGACTTACTTGTTTTATTTTTATTATTTTAAAAATAAATTTATTTATTTATTTTGGCTGCGTTGGGTCTTCATCGCTGTGCATGGGCTTTCTCTAGTTGCGGTGAGTGGGGGCTACTCTTCGTTGTGGTGCGCAGGCTTCTCACTGCAGTGGCTTCTCTTGTTGTGGAGTATGGGTTCTAGGCATGCAGAATTCAGTAGTTGTGGCACTGGCTTTGTAGTTGTGGTGCACGGGATTAGTTGCTCCACAGCATGTGGGATCATCCCAGACCAGGACTCAAACCAGTATCCCTTGCATTGGCAGACAGATTCTTAACTACTGCACCACCAGGGAAGTCCCTGATTTACTTGTTTTAAAGACTACCTTCACTTCTAAAAAGCTACTAAAGCTCAAGTTATTTCTTCAAGTATAATGCTTTTTCTTCATAAAATATTGGGTTCTATAGCAAAAATTTTAGAGAGAATTAGTTTTATATGTTCAGCTTAATATTGCAAAAGTTGCATTCCTAAGAAATTTTCTTGTTAAAAGTAATTGTTTAACAGGGAAAAAGGAGTTAAGGACTAGAAAGTTTCAATCTTGCAATAACAAAGTGAATTTTTCTATAGGAATTTCAACAATAATAGTGCTTTTTGAGCTGTTATGGACTGAACATTTATGTTTCCCCCATATTCATATGTTGAAGCCCGAACCCCCAATGTAACTGTATTTGGAGATAAGACCTGTGAGGAGATGATAAAGAATAAATGAAGTCATATGGGTGGGCCCGTAACCCAGTAGGGCTAGTGTCCTTACAAAGAAGAGTAAGAGACACTAGAGTTCATTCCTCCATGTGAGGACACAATGAAGAGATAACCCTCTGCAAGCCAGGAAGAGAGCTCTCACCAGAAACTGAATCAGCTGCCACCTTGATCTTGGACTTTCCAGACTCCAGAACTGTGAGAAAATTAATTTCTGTTGTTTAAGCCACCCTGTCTATGGTATTTTGTTATGACAGCCTGAGCTGAAAGAGCTAAAAAGGCATTGCTGTAAAACCTAAACATCTCTGGTTAAATGTGCCATTTGTGATGCCCTGTATTTGCTCCATAGTAGTGGCTATTTCTATCACCATCAACAATATAATTAGCATAGTTTCTTATGAACAGTATTTATTTCATCCTTATTTTATCATTATTTTATCAGATTTTGCCATTTAACTAATCACCCCAAAACTTAGTGAGTTAAAAATATATACATTTATTTAGCTCATAATCTTCTAGTTCTGGTTTTAGCTGGGATCCTTATGAGTTGGCAGTCACCTGAATGTCAGCTAGGCATATCTGTCTCTGGAGGTGAGTCTGTAGCTAACATTAGCCTATAAGTTTCTCATATTGCTTTGCATTCTTTTATCCCTAGCATTAAACACAGTGTTGGGCAAATTGTGGGAACTTAATAAATACTTGTTGGACAGATGGTACTGAGACAGTGACACTGGACTAGGAATTGACAAGAAAGGTGGAGGTCCTTCAGAGAGCTGACCAGAGTCACTCTTAAGAGAAGGTGTTTGGACCTCTGGGGAGCAAATGAGAATTACATAGAAGGTCTTTGCTAGGAGTTAATCCTTTAAGAACAACCACCCTGGAGCTGCTGGCACCCAGAGCTGCCCTGATGGAAGATTCTGTTGGCAAGAATTGCCTTAATAAAGGCAGGAACTTATTGTTGAAAATCTCCAGTTCATCCCTTGTTGTAGAACATTTACGTACCTCCTCACTAAGGAGACAGTCACAGTTTGATCCTTATAGCAACATACATGAATTTCTCACACAATCTAGTCTTTGTTCTTAATAGAGTTATCCTGTAGCTAGGAAAAATTAAAAAAAAAAAACCACTATGAGTGAAAATTGTTATGAAACACTATCAGGACAGTATTTGGGTGATATGTGAAATATCCACAAGGATCATAACCAAAGTTTGCAAATTATTTTCTTATATATTATTATAGTGGGTGCTTTAAACATCCTTTGTGAGGTGGGTGGGCCAGTGTTATTGTATTATGATTTCACAGGTATGTAAACAGGCTCAGAGGCTCACAGGACCTGCTCTAGCTTAAGACCAATAATTAGTGAAACCAAGATTCAAATAAAATAGGATTCCAATCCAAATTATTGGGTTAGCCAAAAAGTTTGTTTTGGTTTTTCTGTAACATCTTATGGAAAAACCTGACTGAACATTTTGGCCAACCCAATACTTTCCTCAAGGCAATGTTGCATCTCCAAAAGCAAAACTACAGTTTGAAAAATAAAGGATGTTTTTCGAAGTTTTGTCCCAAAGTCTGAGACGCGCGGTTGTGGCCAGTGGGGAGGAACTATTTGTGTGAAGATACTTGTGAAACTCAATAGCCTATTTGCTAATTTTCTTTTAAAAGAGAGCTTTGAGGGCAGATACTTGAGACATGCTTGCAGAAAAATCCTTCAGAATTTCTCTTTTACATTCAGCTTAACACCTACTTACAAGAGGGTTTATGCTGAACTTATGTTAGTAATATGATGAAATTTTATTTTTATTTTATTTTATTTATTTATTTTTGGCTGCTTTTGGGTCTTCGTTGTTGCATGTGGACTTTCTCCAGTTGCGGTGAGTGGGGGCTACTCTTCGTTGCAGTGCGTGGGCTTGTCATTATTACGGTGGCTCCTCTTGTTGCGGAGCACGGGCTCTACGCGCGCGGGCTTCAGCAGCTGTGGCTCGCGGGCTCTAGAGCGCAGGCTCAGAAGTTTTGGCGCACAGGCTTAGCTGCTCCGTGGCATGTGGGATCTTCCCCCACCAGGGCTTGAACCCCTGTCCCCTGCATTGGCAGGTGGATTCTTAACCACTGCACCACCAGGGAAGCCCCTGGCCTGTATTTTTTCTACCTAGAACATTAGGTTTAAACTAAATTAAGGAGAGTCTTCGGTCTTTGGAGAGACACTTTATAACAGGGATTTATAACATAATCATCCATGTAAATTATACATTTAAAATCTATTTCTTAGGACTTGGAATTTCACTAGCTTTTCCAGTAGTTTACAGTTACTGTACCTTCACTTTAAAGACATTGCTGGTCATGTTTATGATTCATTTGAAGTCTGACTCCGGTTAGGAATGAAAACCCCAAACAGTGTATTTATTGTTCTATAGAAAAATGCCATCTGCTTAGAGTGATTCCCTGTAAGATGTGGATTCAGAACTCCTTTTTTTTGGAACAACCCACTTTAGCTCTGGATTGGCTGTGGCCTGTCCGGTGGCCTGCGGGCAGGATGAATTTTCAGGTTGCTTGTCTGCTAAACTTGCACAGACCTTCTGTCGCCGCTGCCAACCGCATGTGCGCTGCTGGTTTAGGGTTGTTCCGGTGTGGCGCTGTCCGGCCTGGGGGAAAGGATGATAAAGAAGAGTAGATGCCTGAGGACTTGGCTCTACTTGTAAAAACCTGAACCACAGAGGAGCCAATGAATGGCAACCTCCTTAAGTGGGGCGTGAGGGATGTGGCTGAAGAAAACTGCACTGCGCTGCACCTGATACATTGGTACGCATTTAGAGATCCACTCCAAAACCTGGGGGCTTCTGAAGGTTTTCTCTATGAAGCATCTGTAAATACAGTCTCTTAACGTTTTTTAAAAAAACTGCATTGTGGTGAGAATCTGGCAATATATTCATCCGCTTGCATCTCGACATACTGAGGTTCACCCACAAATTGACTCCCACGAAAAATCCCGTGGGAAAGAAGAGAGGAAACACCCTTAAAGCAGTAGCCTCCAATGTTGAGAGGAAAACAGAAAAAAAGTAGTAGAGAAAGACAAAAAGTCATCTGAAAGCAAAGGAGAACAGAGAGAGAAAGATTGCAAAGAAATGGGGACACATGAGGGGTAAAAGAAGGAAAATACTTTGAGGGAAACAACTTATATATCATCGGAAAGTCAGTTTACCCTTTTTGAAAACTACCTACCCAAGAACTTTTCTATTTTTGAAATCACCTGTATTTATTCTTCACAGTCACTTCTTCTTACTCATGCCACCTTGTTTGATGGCACCACATACACACCAGTTTAGGCAGATACCATAGAAAAAAAAGAAAGTTATGAGGAAAAGGGGAAGGGAACAAATACTGTGTGTTGGACACTGTGCAGAATGTCATAATTATAAATGTATTAGATGTGTTTACATATGAGGAAGAAGAAATTTAAACAAAAGATTGAAAAGATTCTAACTAGTTAGATTGATAAGGAATGAATCATACAACTCATGGAAATTTATAGGACCTTACTGTTCTTTTATTTTTGCTGTAATCCCAACATTTTATTGGCATCTTTGAGAAGAATGGCATGTACTTAGAACCAATTTGATTTATATGTGGAGGGTTACTACTAATATGTACGCAATTTGCATTTTAATAGGAAGTCTGTCAATAGTAAAATACCCTAATAAAATAGTCTCTCTCAAATATGCCAAGGTAGCTTGAGCACCATACATTGTCCTATGTTTTGCCTAATCTGTTTTACCTCCTCCACTAGGGACCATCCTATTTCCATTTCCTTCCTTTCTTCCTTCCCTCCCACCTCCCTCTTTTCTCCCTTTCTTCCTTTCTCCTCCTTTCCCTCTGTCCCTTTTTCTTTTGGGATAATCCTAGTCATCTCCCTTTTTGGTTGACTCATATTTTTTTTCTTTACACCATCACTGAAATGCTGTAGAAGGAGAGTGTCATGAAAAGATTAGCACATGAAATACAATCCCCTGACATACTGTATTCACACAATGCCTGTTTTGAGGAATTGTACAGAAGGTTTGGTCAATGTCACAATGCTCAGAATGTTCCTATTTTCAGATAATAAATGTTATCTCCAAGGGTGTGATTTAGACGTCTAACCTGTGAGAGCAGGTTCCTCATTACCTCTTGATCACTGTGGTTACACTGTGCTGTGTTTTATTTCCAGACCCGGGCATCTTTCCTCAGGCCACCACAGAACATGGAAATTGCAGGTAGTATACACACAGCTCTTCCATTGTTTCTAGCAAGCAGTTTGGCCTAGAATGGGAATTTAAAATCACAGATAACGCCACAGCTTTACAAACCCAGTTGTTAAATCTTCCTCTCTAAGACTGTTATACGCTGGGGCTTATAGAGGAGATACTGATTGGCTTCAATGTGGGGTCGGTTTAGGTGTGGAGGTAGTTTGTGTTTAACATTCTTCTGGGAAAAGTTCCACTCACCCATGGGAAAGGAAATCACAAGTTTGGAAGGTCAGCCACCTCTTGACCAGGGGAAGGAGGGAAGGTGGGCTGGGGGGTGGCTGAGGCCAAAGGAAGAGGATAACAGTGAGCTAAGTTTCTCTTTCCCTTTCCCAACCCTGGACTCTTCACAGAAATGTTACCTTCATACTGTGATGCACAGGGTTTAAAAATTCTGCGACTCACTTTAAAATTCCCCAAAGAATGGTAAGCAATATATTTCTAGTGCCTTTAAGCTTACTATATATGTTTTCATATATATTATTTTATTTGATCCTCATGAGACCTTTATGAATTATCTCCTATCCCCATTTTTGGGAGAGGAACAAAGACTGTGAGAAACTGTGTTGCTCTCAAGTCCACACAGTAAGTCAACAAATTTTCATTGGCACCTACTGTGTGTCAGGCATGATGCTAAGTCAGTAAGAGTAGGGCCAGGGTGGAGACAAATGTTTTAGAATTCCCAGTCTCCAGTCCTGTACTGTTCCATGGTGCCTTGCTTCCTGATGAGTATAGTTGACAAAACTCTTCCTGGGCTTCCAGCCACATTTCTTTCTTAATGGGTAAAATTTTCCCTTCTTCCCTATTAAAATATATTAATAGTCAATGCTACTTATTTCTGACTGTGTCATTCCACTTATTAGAATGTAAACTCCCTGAGGAAAAGGATCATTTTTGCATTTGTTGTTGTTTTTATTTTATTTTATAGCATCCATAGCACAGTGTTGTTCACATTAATTGTACAATACAGAATCACTGTATATATAAAGTTCCATAAATGTAATCGGTAGCCTGTGGATAGTTATAAAGTAATATATGATATTTTTAAGGGGAGGAGATGAAAATTAGCTTGAGCTGCTCTTTTCTGAGGCACTTAATTATTTTAATCGATTGACATTCAATTCTGAAACATAAAGGAGGTGGAAGTAAGATTTGTCACAATATGTGGGACAAATATAATCTTACTCATAAAAATATAGTTAAATTATTTTGAATATTCAGGTTTATAGTTTGACCTTGGAGATACTGTGTGTGTGTGTGTGTGTGTGTGTGTGTGTGTGTGTGTAGGAAAAGAATGTAATACTAATTAAATCCAGAATTGGAAGAAATGGGAACTGGGGACAGGGAAGCTGCAGCATTCTTTCATCCAAAGCAATCCCAAGAGCAAACCTTTATGAGAGAGTTTAGTTTTCTGAGTGAGCTGATGAGCTCACCCTTCCTTTTCACTTCCCTTTCCAAATTACAAAGCTGAAAAGCATTGTCAATGGAAGCACCCTGTTAAGTCAGTGATCTATAACACCCTATCCTACCCTAGTTTTTGTTCCTTAAGTGCCACTTAACCATTTGGGAAAATTAACGTGACATTCCAAACATAGTCACTAAATTTTCACATGTTCACACTCAGTTGCACAGGTTCTGAGCGATATATAATTACTGTACCCAAGGGGGTCCAGACAAAAGTTCAGGTATTTCCTGTCCACACTCTACATCTCAGCCTTTTGTACACTTAGAGCCAGGGAACCTGATACGAGAACACTGTCCAACAGAATCTGGGGTTTAAGAGCCCTAAAATAAAAATTCTGAGTGTGTGTGTGTGTGTGTGTGTGTGTTGGGTCAGAAAGGCCAGAAAGGGAGGGAAACAGGGAAGCAGAAGAAAAAGCCATTATATGAAAACTCTATTAAAGTAGTGAAATTCTTTAAGAAGTACATCAAAAATAAAATTTGAATATTCTGCTGCAATTGAAATGGATAAACTAGGTCTATGTACCAATATGGATAGGTTAGATGAAAAATAATATTTAATAAAAATCCAACTTGCACAAAAATATTTAGCAACGCACTAAGTAAAAAACCCCCAAAATTACATTTAGATGTATATATGTGTAGCATGATTTTTTAAAAAATGCTTTGAGTTATACATATATAAATATATGTAAATATATTTATAAATATATATAAATATATATATGTATAATGAATTCTGGGTAATAGTTTTCTGGGGACAGGAAGGGTAGGGAACAAAACTGGGGAAAGGTGAATTGAGTTTTAATATTTTATTTCCTTTAGTGAAGAAAAAAGATTAGTGTCAAATGTGGCAGACAAATAATATTTTTAAATTATGAGTGGTGGTTCCATGGGCATGGTTGTTCTATATATATATAAATTAACAATAAAAAGTGTACTTTTTTAATATCATTCATAGGTTGAGAAAATTGATGGGTAATAAAACTTTGGAGGTTTATGATGTACATTACAAAAAGGAAAAATCAATGTCATTTTTCAGTGTTCCGCTAAGACTTGTAATTAAAGGAGTGATAACTGTTTTTGATTGAAGTTTAGTTGATTTACAGTGTTGTGTGAGTTTCTGCTGTACAGCGCAGTGATTCAGTTATACACATGCATACATTCTTTTTAATATTTTTTCCATTATGGTTTATCACAAGATATTTAATATAGTTCCCTGTGCTATACAGTAGGTCTTTGTTGTTTATCTATTCTGTATATAATAGTTTGCATCTGCTAATCCCAAAGTCCTAGTCCTTCCCTCCCCCACCCCCACTACCCCTTGGCAACCACAGGTCTGTTCTCTATGTCTGTGAGACTGTTTTTGTTTCATAGATAAGTTCATTTTATCAGATTTTAGATTCCACATATAAGTGATATCATATGGTATTGTCTTTCTCTTTCTGACTTACTTCACTTAGTATGATAATCTCTAGGTCCATCCATGTTGCTGCGAATGGCATTATTTCATTCTTTTTTATGGCTGAGTAATATTCCATTGTGTATATGTACCACATCGTCTTTATCCATTCATCTGTTGATGGACATTTGGGTTGTTTCCATGTCTTGGCTATTGTGAATAGTGCTGCTACGAACATCGGGATGCATGAATCTTTTTGAATTATAGTTTTGGCAGTGATGATATTTTGTTTAAAACTGTTTGCCACATTACTTACTACTTGAATCCCACTGATTATACTAATACTTTACTATTGCATTAGGAAAGATTTTTTGGTATTCACTTCACTGTTCAATGCTGATGCATTAACTTAGGTGTTTTGTTTGAGTTTTCCATTCCTGAGAAGAAGTGATAATGCACTTTCATTTTTATATTTTCTTTCATTCATTATCTGTGCAGTTGTGGAATTTGCAATAAATTTGGGAAGAAAAAGAAACCCTCCTTCAAATCTTTGTTGTAGGAAGAGTGAGGTTGGGTCTAATCCTGCCTCCACTGTTCATGTCCTGCTTTTGGAATTAGCCTGACATCTGACCTCTGGATGGGCTGCATGAGATGGGAGGCTTCATGGTATTCTTTCTCCTTTACTTTGTGTTTCCTTGGTTGAGATTTTAATCCCTCAAACTTAAAAATTAAAAAAAAAATGTTTTATTTAAAAATACTTTCCTTGTTAAAAAATGAAAAATAATGGTACCCATAGTAAAAAATGGGACTCTTTCCCTTGTTTCCCACTGTTTGCCCCTCTAGTGTCTTTTATTCTTTTGAAATTTATGTATTTTTTTATACAGCAAGTTCTTGTTAGTCATCGATTTTATACACATCAGTGCATACATGTCAATCCCAGTTGCCCAGTTCAGCACACCACCATCCCCACCGCCCTGCGGCTTTCCCTCCTTGGTGTCCATACATTTGTTCTCTATATCTGTGTCTCAGCTTCTGCCCTGCAAACCAGTTCATCTGTACCATTTTTCTAGGTTCCACATACTTGCGTTAATATATGCTATTTGTTTTTCTCTTTCTGACTTACTTCACTCTGTATGACAGCCTCTAAATCCATCCATGTCTCAACAAATGACTCAGTTTCGTTCCTTTTTATGGCTGAGTAATATTCCATTGTATATATGTACCACAACATCTTTATCCATTCATCTGTCGATGGGCATTTAGTTTGCTTCCATGACCTGCCTATTGTAAATAGTGCTGCAGTGAACATTGGGGTGGATGTATCTTTTTGAATTATGGTTTTCTCTGGGTATATGCCCAGCAGTGGGATTGCTGGATCATATGGTAATTCTATTCTTAGTTTTTTAACAAACCTCCATACTGAACTCCATAGTGCCTAGATCAATTTACTCCCACTAACAGTGAAAGAGGGTTCCCTTTTCTCCACACCCTCTCCAGCATTTGTTGTTTGTAGATTTTCTGACTGGTGTGAGGTGATACCTCACTGCAGTTTTGATTTGCATTTCTCTAATAATTAGTGATGTTGAGCAGCTTTTCATGTGCTTCTTGGCCATCTGTATGTCTTCTTTGGAGAAATGTCTATTTAGCTCTTCTGCACATTTTTGGATTGGGTTGTTTGTTTCCTTAATATTGAGCTGTATGACTCTTTATATATTTTGGAGATTAATCCTTCATCCATTGATTCGTTAGCAAATACTTTCTCCCATTCTGAGGGTTGTCTTTTCGTCTTGTTTATGGTTTCCTTTGCTGTGCAAAAGCTTTGAAGTTTCATTAGGTCCCATTTGTTTATTTTTGTTTTTATTTCCATTACTCTAGGAGGTGGATCAAGAAATATCTTGCTGTGATTTATGTCAAAGAGTGTTCTTCCTATGTTTTCCTCTAAGAGTTTTATAGTGTCTGTTCTTACATTTAGGTCTTGAATCCATTTTGAGTTTATTTTTGTGCATGGTGTTCGGGAGTGTTCTAATTTCATTCTTTTACATGTAGCTGTCCAGTTTTCCCAGCACCACTTATTGAAGAGACTGTCTTTTCTACATTGTATATCCTTGCCTCCTTTGTCATAGATTAGTTGACCATAGGTGCATGGGTTTATCTCTGGGCTTTCTATCTTGTTCTATTGATCTATGTTTCTGTTTTTGTGCCATTACCATATTGTCTTGATTACTGTAGCTTTGTAGTATAGTCTGAAGTCAGGGAGTCTGATTCCTCCAGCTCCGTTTTTTTCCCTCAAGACTGCTTTGGCTATTCGGGGTCTTTTGTGTCTCCATACAAATTTTAAGATTTTTTGTTCTAGTTCCATAAAAAATGCCATTGGTAATTTGATAGGGATTGCATTGAATCTGTAGATTGCTTTGGGTAGTATAGTCATTTTCACAATATTGATTCTTCCAATCCAAGAACATGGTATATCTCTCCATCTGTTGCTATCATCTTTAATTTCTTTCATCAGTGTCCTATAGTTCTCTGCATACAGGTCTTTTGTCTCCCTAGGTAGGTTTATTCCTAGGTATTTTATTCGTTTTGTTGCAGTGGTAAATGGGAGTGCGTCCTTAATTTCTCTTTCAGATTTTTCATCATTAGTATATAAGAATGCAAGAGATTTCTGTGCATTAATTTTCTATCCTGCAACTTTACCAAATTCATTGATTAGCTCTAGTAGTTTTCTGGTGGCATCCTTAGGATACTCTATGTATAGTATCATGTCAACTGCAAACAGTGACAGTTTTATTTCTTCTTTTCCAATTTGTATTTCTTTTTCTTCTCTGATTGCCGTGGCTAGGACTTCCAAAAATATGTTGAATAATAGTGGTGAGAGTGGACATCCTTGTCTTGTTCCTGATTTTAGAGGAAATGGTTTCAGTTTTTCACCATTGAGAATGATGTTTGCTGTGGGTTTGTTGTATATGGTCTTTATTATGTTGAGGTAGGTTCCCTCTGTGCCCACTTTCTGGAGAGGTTTTATCATAAATAGGTGTTGAATTTTGTTAAAAGCTTTTCCTGCATCTATTGAGATTATCATATGTTTTTTATTCTTCAATTTGTTAATATGGTGTATCACATTGATTGATTTGAGTATATTGAAGAATCCTTGCATCCCTGGGATAAATCCCACTTGATCATGGTGTATGATCCTTTTAATATGTTGTTGGATTTTGTTTGCTCGTATTTTGTTGAGGAATTTTGCAACTATGTTCATCAATGATATTGGTCTGTAGTTTTCTTCTTCTGTGTCATCTTTGTCTGGTTTTGGTATCAGGGTGATGGTGGCCTCACAGAATGAGTTTGGGAGCATTCCTCCCTCTACTCTATTTTGGAAGAGTTTGAGGAGGATAGGTGTTAGCTGTTCTCTAAATGTTTGATAGAATTCCCCTGTGAAGCCATCTGGTCCTGGACTTTTGTTTGTTGGAAGAGTTTTAATCACAGTTTCAATTTCATTACTTGTGATTGGTCTGTTCATATTTTCTATTTCTTCCCGGTTCAGTCTTGGAAGGTTATACCTTCCATTCCAATGGACAAGAAATCTGTCCATTTCTTCCAGGTTGTCCATTTTATTGGCATAGAGTTGCTTGCAGTAGTCTCTTAGGATGCTTTGTATTTCTCCAGTGTCTGTTGTAACTGCTCCTTTTTCATTTCTAATTTTATTGATTTGAGTCCTCTCCCTCTTCTTCTTGATGAATCTGGCTAATGGTTTATCAATTTTATCTTCTCTAAAGAGAAGCTTTTAGTTTTATTTATCTTTGCTATTGTTTTCTTTGTTTCTATTTCATTTATTTCTGCTCTGATCTTTATGATTTCTTTCCTTCTGCTAACTTTGGGTTTTGTTTGTTCTTCTTTCTCTAATTGCTTTAGGTGTAAGTTTAGATTGTTTATTTGAGATGTTTATTGTTTCTTGAGGTGGGCTTGTATAGCTATAAACTTCCCTCTTAGAACTGCTTTTGCTGCATCCCATAGGTTAGAACTGCTTTTGCTGCATCCCATAGGTTTTGGATCATCGTGTTTTCATTGTCATTTGTCTATAGGTAATTTTTAATTTCCTCTTTGATTTCTTCAGTGATCTCTTGGTTATTTAGTACTGTATTGTTTAGCCTCCAGGTGTTTGTGGTTTTTATGTTTTTTTCCCTCTAATTCATTTCTAATCTCATAGCATTGTGGTCAGAAAAGATGCTTGGTATGATTTCAATTTTCTTAAATTTACTGAGGCTTGATCTGTGACCCATGATGTGATCTATCCTGGAGAATGTTCCGTGCGCACTTGAGAAGAAAGTGTAATCTGCTGTTTTTGGATGGAATGTCCTATAAAGGTGAATTAAATCTATCTGGTCTATTCTGTCATTGAAAGTTTCTGTTTCCTTATTTATTTTCATTTTGGATGATCTGTCCATTGGTGTAAGTAGGTGTTAAAGTCCCCCACTATTATTGTGTTTCTGTCAATTTCCTCTTTTATAGCTGTTAGCAGTTGCCTTATGTATTGAGGTGCTCCTATGTTGGGTGCATATATATTTATAATTGTTATATCTTCTTCTTGGATTGATTCCTTGATCATTATGTAGTGTCCTTCCTTGTCTCTTGTAACATTCTTTATTTTAAAGTCTATTTTATCTGATATGAGTATGCTACTCCAGCTTTCTTTTAATTTCCATTTGCATGGAATATCTTTTTCCATCCCCTCACTTTCAGTCTGTATGTGTCCCTAGGTCTGAAGTGGGTCTCTTGTAGACAGCATATATATGGGTCTTGTTTTAGTATCCATTCAGCAAATCTGTTTCTTTTGGTTGGAGCATTTAATACATTCACATTTAAGGTAATTATTGATATGTATGTTCCTATGACCATTTTCTTAATTGTTTTGGGTTTATTTATGTAGGTCCTTTTCTTCTCTTGTGTTTCCCACTTAGAGAAGTTCCTTTAGCATTTGTTGTAGAGCTGGTTTGGTGGTGCTGAATTCTCTTAGAGTTTGCTTGTCTCTAAGCTTTTGATTTCTCTGTCGAATCTGAATGAGATCCTTGCCGGTAAAGTAATTTTGGTTGTAGGTTCTTCCCTTTCATCACTTTAAGTATATCATGCCACTCCCTTCTGGCTTGTAGAGTTTCTGCTGAGAAATCAGCTGTTAACCTAATGGGAGTTCCCTTGTATGTTATTCGTCGTTTTTCCCTTGGTGCTTTCAATAATTTTTCTTTGTACTTAATTTTTGCCAATTTGAGTACTATGTGTCTCAGTGTGTTTCTCCTTGGGTTTATCCTGTATGGGACTCTCTGAGCTTCCTGGACTTGGGCGGTTATTTCCTTTCCCATGTTAGGGAAGTTTTCAACTATAATCTCTTCAAATATTTTCTATGGTCCTTTCTCTCTCTCTTCTCCTTCTGGGATCCCTATAATGCAAATGTTGTTGCATTTAATGTTGTCCCAGAGGTCTCTTAGGCTGTCTTCATTTCTTTTCATTCTTTTTTCTTTATTCTGTTTGACAGCAGTGAATTCCACCATTCTGTCTTCCAGGTCATTTATCCGTTCTTCTGCCTCAGTTATTCGGCTATTGATTCCTTCTAGTGTAGTTTTCATTTCAGTTATTTTATTGTTCATCTCTGTTTGTTTGTTCTTTAATTCTTCTAAGTCTTTGTTAAACATTTCTTGCATCTTCTCGACCTTTGCCTCCATTCTTTTTCCGAGGTCCTGGATCACCTTCACTATCATTATTCTGAGTTCTTTTTCTGGAAGGTTGCCTATCTCCACTTCATTTAGTTGTTTTTCTTGGGTTTTTTCTTGTTCCTTCATCTGGTATATAGCCCTCTGACTTTTCATCTGTCTATCTTTCTGTGAATGTGGTTTTTGTTCCACAGGCTGCAGGATTGTAGTTCTCCTTGCTTCTGCTGTCTGCCCTCTCCCCCTGTAGTGTCTTTTCTGCAGTCTTATTTGCCACTAATTGTTCTGTAGTTGGAAAATTATTGTATCCACAGATAAGACATTTTCTAAGGAGGTGAAACTTTTCCTCTGTACTTTTCACTTCCATATTATTTCTCCCTTCTCCCCTCCACCCTCTCACCCTTTCTAAGCAAAAGGTCTTGTTCATTGTTTTCTTATCATTTGACGTCACTGCTACTGTAGAGCATTTGTATATCTACTAGCACGTGCTTTAAGACAGAATATTCCTCAGTATCCAAGGGAATGATGCTATTTATAATGGTAAAGAAATGGGCAATAGAATCAAATTCCAGTGACACTGCTCAGAACTGGTCAAATCTCATCTTAAATCTAAATATAGCTCTCTCCTTTTGGCCAAAAAAATATCTTTAAATAGGAGGTACATCAAATTTTACCTTAGGAATTGAAGATATTTGTTGAAGCTAAGACCTTACTGGACAAGAAAAGGTGTTTCAGCCTTGCAGTATTTGCAATATTATACAAGAAAAGCTGCTAGTAGTGCTGGCATTTAAAAAATTAAAAATCTTTAATAATTTGTTTTTTAAATTCCTTCCTATTGTGACCAAAAGATAAGCATTTTTTCATATTTTTAATTGCTTGGCATATGGTATAAACAAATTTCATACAAATTCAACAATTTGATATAAGTGAGAATGATGTGTGTGTGTGTGTCTGTGTGAGTTTTTTTTTGTTTGTTTGTTTTGTTTTAAACTGGCAGGTTTCCTATTTCCCGTAGATTTTTAAGAAATCTTAGGAATCTTAACAACTTTTGGTAGAAAAAAATCCTGGTGAGCCCATTAGAGACATACTCTGTTTAAAGAAAGCCAGGTTTTTTGTTTGTTTGTTATAGACACTATTAACACTGTGTTTTAACAACTTAAAAACTTTGAATGGACAGGAAAATTTTTTACATACTATTTACATCTGTGTTAACATATATAGCAGTAAAATGAAAGTTAAATTTTAGTGAAAAAAGTGTCTTGATTTCAAATGCTTACAGGGGAATGAAAATCTGAAAACAAGAGAAAAGTTAAGGAAATTAAGTTTTGAGGTTATATTGATAATTAATTGCATGTGTTTCCTGTCACCCTGCTTCATCTCTCCTCAGCAACATCTTTTTCTGTGTTGACCATCTCCAGGGTCCTTCCAATTGGAATAAATCCTTATATTATGATGGTACCTAGATTATCCACTGCTAGACATTTTATAAGTTGAAATCATTCTAGTTTCGAATAGTAGGTTGTGGAACATAATAGTTACCTCTGCGTTTACCAGTGTGTGCTTTATAGAGTATTAGAACTGAGAGCAAGTCTGTGAATAAAAGGGCTCTGGGGCCAAAGGAATGTGGGAAATAGTTCATATCATGTTTTCTCTTGGAAATTCATAATGAACTGAAGTATAATTAAAGAACTGATATCTGGGGTATAAAAACTTGTTTAACTTGTTTAATTACTGATTTCTAAGACAATAGACCCATTAAGTTTAATGTTATCGAGCTAGTGTTCTGAGACCCATCATTTAAGAAGCAGTAGATTAATCAGATTTTTATATATGAATGGTTTTGGAAGTTAATTTTTCAGGCTATTTCCTTAACTTGCATTTTGTTTTTTTCTCTTGTCATATTTGTAAATTACCTCCAGTGTAGGGAATTATTTCTAGCAAAATGTAATTGAAAGCAGATACCTCAATCTCAGTGTTTACTAAGCTACCATGTGCAGAAAGGAATCTGTTAATAAAAGATCAATAATATCATCAAAAGCTAGCATTGTCATTAAAAACTCTTCTTATTAGTGCATTTTTAAAAATTCAGGGTAATAGAATTTGAAATTTTAAAACTTAATATTGGTAAATATGAGATACTTTGAAAAGAATGCAAACAATAATTGGAAATGAATGTATTACAAATTACAACCTAGGAAAGGTTTCTAGGAAGAAGTAACTGCCTATTTCTTGAACTAACCCAAGGTGTTAGTTATGGTTAAAAAGTATTACCAGGAGAGGAGCAAAACTGAAAACATTAGCTTGGCCTTACTCAAAGTTAGAATTTTTGTAATCCTAATTTGCCATATCTTAAAGGATAAAAGAACTGAAATGTCACATAGAATAATTTGAAGAATAATAATGGTTTGATAAAGTGGGTAAATGGGTTACATATTAGTACAAATGGGAAAAAAATAGGGCTTACTAAAAAGAATTAAAAGGAAACACAAGAATAAATAAAGACATATTTAAAATGTTTTAATTCATGGAAAATGTGAGCAAGATCCTTAATTCCTCAAATTCAGAACATGTACAATAGAGCAGCTCTCTTTGAATCTTGAAGTTTGAAATAGTAGTAGGATCGAAGGGGACACTTTACATAACAATCAGAGAGGCTGAAGATGTAAATGAGTTCAAGGGAGATTCTAAGATATTCATGAATAGCCTGTGATTTTAAAAAATGTTGTAGCTACCTCAAATGGTTATTGGAGATGAATAATGTTTAAATGAGTAAGATTCATATTGCTGACTTTCTGATCAGTATAATGAAGTATTTAAGAGCATGGCCTCTGGAGTATAACTGCCTCGTTTGTCATCGCAACTTCTTCATTTACGTGTGATGTTTGGATGTTCCTAACTTCTCTAATCTCATTATTTTCATCTGTAAAATGGGGAAAATAACGGAACCTCTCTCACTGGTTTGTTGTAAAGCTCTTAGCACAGTGCCAGGTACACAGGAAGTAGATTTAAAAATGTTAACTATTGTGATACTATTATAAAATGCATGATTGGTGATACTTCACTGAACTTTTAAGGACAAGAAATCCCCAGTCACTCCTCAGAGCTATACTAAAAGACCAGATATTGAGCTTGGAGGAAACTGGCAAGATCTACCATATTTTTAACCTCTTACATAATATTCCCAATAGTACAATTTTGAAATTATATAACTATTTTGAAGTTTATTATATGTCCAAATCTGCCATCAATGTGCTTGATAATATTCTGTGCCCCATAGTTTTGTCATCTCAAGTATTTATTATAAGAAGCATCCCTGAGCATTTTAATTTAACTTCTTTTATTACTTCTTTGCAACTTATTTACCTCTGGACTGGAAGAGAATCCTTTGCCTTGCCCCTAGTGATCAAATTCTTTCATTTTTAATTTTGTCTGATGTGATGGTAGAAGAAGAAAGTTGCTTTTCCTTAACTATTGAAGTTTTCTGAGTGTATTTACTGTAAGTAATGAACTTTACTTCTGCAATTACAGCTTATTTGATTGAATTTTCCACTGACTGAACAAAACGTCTGTCCTACTGGGACCATGCATAGACTCTGATCTGGGTACAATATGCTGTTAAAATATAGTAACATCTGCAGTCCATTAATTTCTAAAGCAATAGGCATGTTGGGCTTCCAAATGGGTTTAGGCAAGTTTATACTTGGGAATTCTGTTTCTTTGCTTTCCGTCTAAATGGACTGAGACAACTCATGCTTTCTGCCTTGTTTAATAAAGAAATATAAAAAATAAACAGTATTTGATTTGATATTCTATTTTATTCTGACTATCCTCAGAGAGAATAGAAGTAACAATGGTGAGAAGGCACTAAGTTATAATTTTACTGACATCAGGATGCAGTTACTGGATTGCTAAGTGATATGAAGATATTTTGTGATAATAGCACTTTTATGTGGGCTTCTTTAAAAATTAAGTCTAAGGATACTTGAAAGGTGGGAAAGAGGATGCTGGGAATGTAAGAGTTTTAAATTTTTCCTGAAAGTACAGTGAAAGACTGTCATCATGACCTTTGTTTCTTGTTCCTTACAGAAATATTCTAGTCAATACAGAAATATTTCTCTAATAAAGTCTAGATATCATTTTCTGCACCTTTACGTTTTAGAAAAAACAGGTGAGGCATAAAGAAATCATACAGAAGGAATAATGTTGACATAAAGAGGCTCACTGCAGCTGCCAATGAAGGCCATTCATTTCTTATGTAGATTTTTGAGCCACCATATCATTTTACCTAAGTTTGACTTGTGTTTCTCAATCAATAACCAAGGTCACTCCAATGTTCAAAATAGAAAATACTGTCCACTAAAGTCTGTGTTAGAAAATTAGGGTTGTAGAAATGGTTCATGTTTACCTGTGTTTTCCATGCTTCCCTGCAGTCCTGGTTGCCTTGTGAGTGGTCTCTGACCATGAGATGTGGTTGGAAGTAAAGGATGCTACTTCCAAGGCTGTTCTTTCAGCCTTCTCTGTTCCCCTCCCTAGTCAGCCTTGGAGGTCAAGTGCTCTAGATGGCAAAGCTACAATGTAAGGGGGCTTCTTTACTTACATCAGGCAGGCCCATCAATAAAAAATAAATACTTTTAGTATTAAATTTCTGAGACTTAGGTCTGTTGTAACACACATATTAAGCATCTCACCGTCATTACTAAGTGTAATGTATAATCCTAGTTAGGTAGTTATGATTGTATCTGTGAGAGTGAATGTTATTTAAGAGGGATTACCCATGGATCTTTGAATATTTAGCACTTTCTAAATTATGTGTTATGTCTGTTCCTCAGTTCAATAAGATACAGCATTTGTACTTACACATGTACAAACATATATATACGTATTTTGAAAATGGCCTATTTGGTTGCCAGCTTAGCAGCCCAGAGACAAACATATCACAACTATTTTTGTGACGGGGGGAGAGAGCCTAGGAGTGGGCTCAGGAAGCCTCATTAAAGGATGACCTTGTAAATGGACAGGAGTCAGAACAAGAGAATTGTCAAGTGTCAAGGAAGGGGTGAGATGTCCTTCTGAGGAGCATTCCCTGAGAGAAGGCTTTCAGAAGTCCAGAGCAACCATGAGGCTCAGAGGAAAAATCGGGCCATGTCATTGTTCCTTTGGGACCTGCTGTGTACAAACTGCCAGGTTAATATTGAAGGCTCTTTCTTCTTCCCTCTTACAGATATGGATGGAAACACACTGATGGGGAAGGACTGGGCCCCTTGAGGTAATCTGATGCACTTTCTCTACCACTTTTGCGCATCTTAAATGGGTTTTAAACATCCCAAAATGTCTACAATGTGTTCATTTCCTGTGGTGGATTTACAGTGTGTGACAGGAAATCCATTTCTTTTCCTGTAAATGCTAAATTCATTAACTTGGCCCAGAATTCAGGCTCAATCTTTGCACTTGCTGCCATAGCAACCGGTGTCGGCACTTTTTTTTTTCTATTTTTTTCTCCCACTGGAAACAGGGTAGTTGCATGTTGCAGCAAGAACTGTACGCCATCAAAAAAATATTTTAAAGGCACCTAATACTGTCATACCAAGATCTCTTCACACCGTCACCTCTGTAGGCTATATACTTCATAAATCCATTATCACATTATAGACCACAGCATTCTAAACCAGCAGAGTATGGCATTCTGTAAGATCTCTTCATTAGATGGTTTCTTTTTCTCTTTTTCAAATTTATTCGCATCAGTGAGAGCTATTTGAAATAATGGGTGTAATGGATTTTTCTTTCCCATCTAACAAAATGCTCTACAGAGCAGTGATTATCATTGGAGGCAAGTCCTGGACAAGGTACTTGACTTAAATGATCTAAATGCTTTTATGTCTCTTAATAATGTCATATTGCAATTCCACACGCACTGGAGTATCATCTGCTTTCTGCCTAAGAAAAGAATGCCACAAACGTTGTCCTGGTTTCTAAATAGCAGAGGGAATGATTATAAAAAGCAAAACAAAGGGAATGATTTTCCCTGCCCTGAATACTAGTAGGGTTGGTTTGGTGTGGTGGCTGAAAGAGGAAGAAAAAATAAAAGCTCACTTGGTGTGCTTGCCTGAGCCTTAGGAGGTCTTATTTTTTATTTTATTTTATTTTTTTTGTGGTACGCGGGCCTCTCACTGTCGTGGCCTCTTCCGTTGCGGAGCACAGGCTCCGGACGCGCAGGCTCAGCGGCCATGGCTCACGGGCCCAGCCGCTCCGTGGCATGCGGGGTCTTCCCGGACCGGGGCACAAACCCGCGTCCCCTGCATCGGCAGGCGGACTCTCAACCACTGCGCCACCAGGGAAGCCCAGGAGTTCTTATTTTTGAGGTCCAATGTGCGGTATACTTAGCACATATCCTGTTGGTAGGGTTTTGGGCATACCTACACCAATTCACAGAGGAAATTATATAAACACAGGGAAATTGTAAGACTTTGTCATAGCAGAGCTAGTTACTAAATAGCAACAATCATCAGAATTGTATGTACTAAGGGGCAAGGCCCATGTGGTTTAATTCACTCCCACTATTTAACTTTCATTTTAAATGTAGTATCCAGAAACTACTCTGAGGTGGGAGAGTACTCAAAGAAGAAAGAGCCATTAAGTTATAAGTGCAAAGCGGATATATCATAAAGGCTGAAGAATGGGTGGTGGCTTATGGTCCTTTTTTTTTTTTTTTTTTTTTTTTGCGGTACGCGGGCTTCTCACTGCTATGGCCTCTCCCGCTGCGGAGCACAGGCTCCGGATGCACAGGCCCAGCAGCCATGGCTCAGGGGCCCAGCCGCTCCACGGCATGTGGGATCCTCCCGGACCGGGGCACGAACCCGTGTCCCCTGCATCGGCAGGCAGACTCTCAACCACTGCGCCACCAGGGAAGCCCTTATGGTCCTTTTTACTTTTTTTTTTTCCTGGCTTCTTCATGTTCTCTTTTACCTTCCCTCACAACTGAGATAGTTTACTTTTCATGATTATCTCATTTCCCTCTATATTCTTAGGTCTGAAATAAATCCAGGTCTGTACAATAAGATTCCACTATTGTATATTTCCATTTTTCTCTTTCTCAAATTATTTCCTTTATTAAACATTACTGTGCTCACCCAGTAAACTAGGGTTGAAGTCTTAGTAATGTACTTTAGTAAGCAAAGACACCTATAATCCAGATAATGCAAATACTATTTAAAAAGTAGAGCGTTTTAAGCTTTGCATTGAGATTGTATTCAGCTATCCAAGGTTTGCTAAGATATTGCATGGATTAGGAAGTATTTCACTGAAATAAGTATGAGAAAAACTTTGAACAATAAAGCTGAAATATATAAGGCAGATATAAAACCTAAGAAAGGTATGGTGAGAGTAAACTCAGAATCAATAAAAGCTTGAAGAGCTATAGACCAGGGAGATACAGCAGCAGATATAAATTTGTAAAAACTGACACCTCTCCTCAGGCACCCAATCTAGTGCCTGAGAATTGCAACAGTAAAGATTTATATAATGTGCACATCAATTATATGTGCTAGTAGGAGAAGAGAAGCTGACTAAATGGGAAATACTTCCCAGGGGACTGGGACTTCATAGAGAAGTAAAGGAAGGGTTCAGGGTTGAAGACAGAGGTGGGGGAGGGAGGGGCATTCTAAGACCTGAGAAATGCAAGAACTATGTCACTTGTCAGAAGGCTCTTCCTGGGACCGGCTTTGATTAAGGCAGGGTAGTGTGAAAGTGACACTTCAGGATGTCGAATGAAGAGGAATCAGTCGTTTGGCCATCTGGGGGAAGATGAATGGGTCAAATATTGAGGGACTGCAGTAGGATAGCAGTTGTGAAATGGCAAGTAAAGGAAAGATATTAGTTATTTTAAGAAAAACAAAAGTTAATGGAACTGAATGATTAAATCTAAGACATATGTAATAATTAATTTCAAAATCAATATTTGTAAAAGAAAAAACCTCTCTATAGTTGCAATCTTTTGTTTTCATTGAAAATTACGACTTTCCCCCATTCTTCTGGAAATAGCTCTCATCTTCCCTTGAGAACCTTCTCCTTGATTCCAACCAAGTAGTTTTGGTGATGGCTCCCTTGGCTTCCTTCCTTCCTTTTCCTGACCTGGGGGTGGCCACATGACCTACACTTGTCCAGTCATGGCTCTGCACCTCCTAGCTAGTTTGGTTAAAGTGGTAGATAAGTGGCCCAAGATAGGCCTTGCTCTATGTGGTTGGAGTTGTAAAGATTGCACCTCAGAGCTGCAGGTGGCCATATTCCCCGGTAAAGATAAAGCCTGGGAGAATAGAGCTGACAAGCAGTGAGCAGCCAGGGTGAGGTGTGCATGCACACTTCAGACATGGAGAAAGAGAGACAAAGAGACAGAACAAGAGAGACAGAGAAAATGGCTTCGGCATCTGAATCCTCATTACAGTCCCCAAAGTCTGTAAAGCTGTCTCGACTTCTGCATTTCTTCACTGAGTCAAAGAATTGGCCCGGTATCCACTCAACGGACTCTTATTTTCATAAGATAGTTTGAGTTGGGTTAATGTCATCTGTAACTAGAATCCTAATTAGTGTATTTCCCAATGAGATTGGGAAAGCGTCATCAGATAAACTGAAACATTTTGTTTTGGTTATTAATTGGAAGTGAAGCATTTGCGGATATGTCAATTCCACTTGAAACCTGTAAACGGTTTATGTTTGCAGCAGTGATTGTAAGGTAATAGAAGTAAAGGGCTAGATTTTATCACTTTGATGTATTTTTTTAAAATGTCTGGGGGTGGTGGTAGTGGTGGTGGTGGTGGTGATACAGAAGGTGATTTCTAGAAAAAATATATCAGAAATAACTGTTAAATGTTTCATAAAATTTAACAACTCTGCAACTAAAAAGACTGTGTTTTGGTTAAGGTTATTTCTATTGAGTTGTGTTATGCTCCAGGAACATAATTAATTATTGCAAACACTTTATAGAGCCTCTAATGAGAAATGGTTGGGCCAGGAGCCAGGCTAAAGCAGAGCTAAGAACTGTCTGCAAGTCTGCTGCTTTAGACAAGGGGAATGGTGGTAAAGTACTATTTCATCCCTTTTCTGTGGCTTGAAGATTTAAATTCACCTTTCTTTTAGTTTTTGAAGGACTTTAATAAAGATAAAGGTTTTGTTTATGACAATTAAGTAGTTATGCATTGTAGGTCATTGTAAGAATACTGGAGCTAAATGATGTTAATTTAAAACAGTAATATATGAGAAGTTGCAATATGAAACAGTTCTTGAACTGAGTGATAGCAAAGTCTTTAGGATTTGATTTTGATAAGCGAAAATACAGTGGGAAAATCATTTAAGAAATCTTGGTAACACATTTCAGAGTGATATAATACATTACAAAATGTTGTCACCTCTTGGCTTCTTAGGGCAGTAATCTAGTTTCTAGATAATTTTAGTACCATTTTTATTTGGTCCTAACCTGTAATCTTCCAATCAGTTTGATATTTTCTAAGTACATGTGCTAAAAGTAGTAAAGAAAGATGTTATCTGTAGGCAAGAAAGTATTATGTAGATTATTTTATTAACTATATTATTGCCCATCTTTGGATGATCAAAGAAGAATAATGCTGTATACAGAATTGGGAATCAAAATAAAAGATAAAAATAATCACTACTCTATATTCAGCTTTCATGTTGCCTAAAATTCCATCCCCACCAACGTAAAGAGTGGCTGTCAGTTTCCTCTAGGGGAATCTTTTACTGAGTCTTATCTTCTCAGCCTCAGGAACTTGGTTTAGCAGTTTTTAAATCTATCTACTAAAAATATCATAATTTGGAAACTTAGCTGTGACTTAAATTTTTCCTGGTGATGCCTCAGGGATCTAACAGGAAATGTCTCTTATACAGCGGTTCTCAAAATGTCATCTTGGAAACCCTGAGGATCCCTGAGACCATTTTAGGGGATCTGTGAGGTCAAAAACATTTTCAAAATAATACAAAGATGTTATCTGTATGGGTTTACTATTACTTTAAGTAATTGATAAATAAATATTTTAAAATATTCCTCGTTTCAATTTCAAGTATGATAAATAGTGACAGGTATAATCCACTTAAACAAAAGCTCTTTGGAGCTCTCAATAATTTTTAAGAGTGTAAAGGGGTCCTAAGACCAATAAACATGAGAGCTGCTGTTACTTTACAAAGTAGTAGTGTATTTCCACCTATGTGGAAAAGTGGAGATTTAAGCACATTGATCAATGAATGATAACTCCCCTGATTAAGAGAAGGGACAGTGTAAACTGAGAATGGTCGTAGTGGTGAAAACGGGTCATTTTTCATTGAACTTTATGAGGAAACCCTCACTCCCTGGCACCCACCAATTTTAAGCATGTCTGTTTTATATTACATGTGTTACCTAACATTTAATAAGGGTTCTTTCTTTGCCCCTTCCCCATGTTGTTACATACAGTATATAGAGTGTCCACTGAGAAAAATTCTAGTGTGATAATTATAGTGGACACAGGGATTAATCTAAGCAGCATCAACTGCTACACATTTTGCCTTGATTATCTAGGGGGAAATAGTAGGTAATAACCTGAAGATGGCAAATAGTTGTATTCAATTTGGATTATAAAACATGGAGACATTGCTTATGATACCTATATAATAATAGAACTGTGGTATTTATGGCTTTTATCCATGCACGGAATTCATCTGGAGCCAATTAGGTGGAAATACTCAGGAGGAACATATATAGGAAAACAAACTAAATTCCTTCATATGCTTCTCCCCGTAATTGTTTCAGGGCAGAAAATGCTTGAGAGATCACATTCCTACAGATTACTCAGCAGAATGAAATATTTCTCTAATTCATTACAAACCAATAGTGCTCTGAAAAAGGAGTGCTGGTGGGGGAAGGGCATGCAGAGGAGGGGCAGCAATAGATCCCAGACCCAACCTCTGGATTCTCCTTGAGAAGTCAGATCTTACATCCCATCAGATATAAGGTTAGATGTACATCCATGCTGGGCCTTTGTGTGATGTTGGGAGGACTTCCTGGTGATTAATACCCAGCTTTCCCAAGCCTCAAGATTATTCTGGTTACTCAAATGGACAGTCCACAAAATGATGAGGTCAAAGTGTCAAGGTCATGAAAAACAAAGAAGGGATTGGATCCCTGGGTAAGAAAAAGGAAATTAGTGTGATAATTGGCAAAATTTGAATAATATTTATAGATTAGTACCATATTAATTATTATTAGTACTGTATTCATGTTAATTTCCTGATTTTGGTAATTGTGCTGTGGGAGTCTGGGTGAAGGTAATGTGAAAATTATACTATTTTTGTAACTTTTTTACGAGTTTGAAATTATTTAAAATTTAAATTTAAAAAATTTAGGCAAAAAATTACAACTACCGAGGCAATTACTAATAAACCTACATCTCAGTCAGGGTCGTAATTGAGAATGGAGGCTGTGGCACTGGGATTCCTGGGGTTGAATCCCAGCTCCACTACCTGCTAATTGCATAACTTTCAAATCAATCTCTAAGTGCTTCAGTTTCCTCATCTGTAAAATGAAGAAAACAGTGCTTCCTACTTTGTAGTGTGGTTGTGAATATCGAATGAACTAATGTACATAGAGTGCTTAGAAAAGTGCCCGATTCAATAAATGTTTGTTAGAATTATGAAAATTATTTGTGCAGCAACAATTGTTATTTAGAGAATATTAGAATGAAATACAATGTCATTAGTTCTACCTCTAGGTAAGAAACTATATATAAAGCCATGTAGTTGTCAGCTATGCAGGAGCTTAGACAAATTAGTGGTCAAGGAAGAAGCAAAAAGTTATAATGATGGGATGTCTGAAATTGCAACCGAGGAGCACAGGGGTAGAGAGGTTAGGGTGTCAGGGGAAACCAGTAATGTGACATTTCTAAGAGATTGGAACTTCTGGCAAGGCAGTTCACTATTAGCTCAAGGCAGAGTATTTCTGAGTAACTGATGTTCAAGAAATGAATTCCATGCCACTCTCACTTTGTCTCAGCTTACCCTTCCCCCTCCCCGTATCCTCAAGTCCATTCTCTAGTAGGTCTGTGACTTTATTCCTGTTTTGCCCCTAGGTTCTTCAGGACCAGTTTTTTTTTTTTTTTTTAGATTCCATATATATATGTTAGTATACGGTATTTGTTTTTCTCTTTCTGACTTACTTCACTCTGTATAACAGACTCTAGGTCCATCCACCTCACTACAAATAACTCAGTTTCATTTCTTTTTATGGCTGAGTAATATTCCATTGTATATATGTGCCGTACTCTTGGGTGTGTTGATGCATGAGGGCAGATAAAAATGTGCAGGGCTTGCACTGGTTTGCATTTATATGCCTTGTTATTTCTACACAAAAATGCCCAGCCCAGCTTTTGTTAATTGCTATTTAGAGCGATGGTGATTAAAGTAAATACAGGAGTACAAATAGGAATGCTTTAAAATAATGGTGTAATCATTACTAATTCATTTCATATTTATTGTGGTATTAATTCTAATGAATCTTCTTGATATTAATGTGTATGTTGTAAGTACTCAGATTGAATTTTTCACTGTGAGTCAGTATTAATTAAATGAATGGTTATTATTACTTGTGTAATGGGCCTAGAAGGAATATTATTTTCACGTTTATAGAAATCAATAGTAATGCTTTAATAGTAAAAGTTGTTTTTACTCTTTCAAAAAAAAAAAGAAATGAATTCCCACACAGTATCTAGGCCCAAGGGAAGTTTAAGGGTTTTATTTTCTCCACATCTTGTTTTATATATGCATCTGCTTTGGACCATCCTGTGCAGCACACAGAGGGGAGAATGTGGTTAAGATTAGCATTAGAAATCTTAACATTCCAACACAGCAAGGCCTGGAGGAATGGGGGAAGAGTTTCGAATCACCTAAGCCATTAGCTGTGGGAGGATATGCCATGGGAAAACTGGACCTGGGATCATAAAATACATTTGGTCTGGCTCAGTGTAGCTCAGTCTGTACAATTTCCACCCTGTGGCTTTGCTATTAGGACCAGCTGTAGTGCATTGGACTCACCAAAATTTATATCCTGGAATTTCGCACATTCTAGGAACTCAGCACTTCTCTGCGAAACTTTGAAACTAAGCGTAAAGCCATCTAATTGTCAGTTGTCAGCTAATTTCAGGCCATGAAATTAGTGTAATGAACATTTGACAAAGTATAAGAATCAGAACATTGAAATCAAATAGGGGTTTCAATGGTTTACTTGGCTCCTTCCTTTA
Organism: Delphinapterus leucas; assembly: GCF_059928025.1. Taxonomy (NCBI): domain Eukaryota; kingdom Metazoa; phylum Chordata; class Mammalia; order Artiodactyla; family Monodontidae; genus Delphinapterus; species Delphinapterus leucas. The sequence continues at coordinate 49,788,056 of NC_143140.1, forward strand.
CCTCAGTGTTAAAATCCTCACCTCCTCTCCAGCCATAGCTGACACTAATCATAGCTGTGCCAGCCAGGGCCCAACCAGGAAGCAGGAATCACTAAATATTTTAAACAAAGGGAGGAACCTCAGGACAGGTGGAGGGACACAAGAGGTGGTGTTAGCAGAACCCAAAGGGCTGCCTATTGTGACAAAAAGCCAGGACCATTAAGGTAGGGACCTAGAACCATGTAAAATGCTGTGTGAGGTATGGAAAAGAGGGAGAGATTCTGTATTTCTCTGTTCCTTCTACCTTTAGTCTTCTACCAGTGCCTCTGACTGGCCAAGCATGCCAGAAAGCCAGTTGGCAAGGGAGCCTGGAAAACACAGTCTGCAGGAACACGGCAGGGGTGCACCTGTCTACAGATGGGCAGCAATCACTGCAACGCCTCTGCCCGTGCCTGAAACAGTGAATGGCACAGGCACTGTACTGGGAGAGGCTGCCCACCTGCGGCCATGCCTTTTAATTTTTCCAAGCAATTCTGTGAAGTGGTTACTATTATCTCAACTTTATAGATGAGAAAATGGAATCCTGCAGAGGTTCAGGTCTCTGTCCGAGGTTGCAGAGCCAGAAAGGAACTGAGGCCACCTGGTTCTATACATACTCATCCTGTAGTCTGCATCTGTTCAGCACTTCAAAGCTCACTCTTTATTGTGCTGGAATTGTGGATTTAAAAACACTGGAGGGGCAGAGTCAAGATGGCATACTAGGAGGACGCGGAATTCGCGTCTCCTCACAACTATGGCACCTACCAGGCACCAGTGGGGGACCACAGACACCTAAGGGGACGGGAGGAACCCCAGTGACAGGGTAGGGCGTGGGGCATGGGGGGAGTGAGGGGGGAAGAGAAGTGTTGGCGGGATGGGACTGGTGGCCCTGAGGGGCGGCTGGGGGAGGGGAAGGGATCACACGCCCTAAGGGGGAAATTGGGGGGCCATTGGGAGGGCAGAGGATCAAAAGGGAGCTTGGCCAGGCTTCCCCTGCCCACTTGGGCCCCCAGGAGCCTGCTGAGATCCCGGGCCTGACCCTTTGCCCACCGAGGCCCCCTCCAGCCATGTGGGTCTTGAGGGAGGGGGACGGAGGAAAGGGGGAGCAAAAGTAAAGGCTGGACCTTTGGGACCGGCACCCCTGAGGGGTGGCTGGGGGAGGGGAGGAGTTCCTACACCCAGCGGGACCCACCCACGGTTAGGGGTCCAGCCGTGATGGGGGAGGCCCTGGGGGAGACAGTGGGAGAAGGGCACAAAGGAACAGAAGGGAACACAGCCAGTGCTTTCCCTGTCCGCTTAGGCACCGGGAAGCCTGTTGGGCTCTCGGGCCTAATCCTGTGCCCTCGGAGCCTCCCTCCTGATGGGCAGAACCCAAGCCCCGCCCCTACACCCCCACCCAGGGCCCCACCTCTACACTCGGAGATGTCCTCCAACGCGCTGGGCCTAAACCCCGCCCACACAGCCTCACTCAGAGACGTACCTCCAAACTCTGGAACTCCACACTCCAGAGGCCCTCCTTTCCACGCGCTGCCTCTCCCCTTCCGCGCAGGTCCTAAGGAGAGGCCCTGCCCCACGCTCAATCGTCACCCCCGCACCCGCCTCGGTCCTGCCCCACCGTAAACCCCACTCCTGCCCAAATTCCACCCCCCACCTAAACTCCGCCCCCATAGCCAAGGCTTTTTTTTTTCTCTTTTCCTTTTAGATTGGGATTCTGTTTTACGTTGCTGATTCATTGTTGTTGATTCTTTTATATTTTTATTTTTCCTAATAAATCTTTAATTTTTCTAATTTTATTTTATTCTTTATACTTTGTTATTGTTCTCTCCTTTTAGCTTGTTGCCCCCCTACCCCCTGCTTTTTTTTTCTTTTTTCTGCTGTGGATTTATTTTACCTTGTTGCAGTTGTTTCAATTATAGTTTTATTTTTCCTAATATATTTTTTATCTTTCTAATTTTATTCTGTTTTTTATTCTTTGATATTGTACTGCTCCTTTTGTTCTTTCTTTCTTCCTTGTTTTTTTGTTTTACCACACCATGAGGCTTGCGGGATCTTGGTTCCCAGGCTGGAGGTCGGACCCAAGCTCCTGTTGTGGGAGGTCCAAGTCCAAACTGCTGGACTAACAGAGAACCTCAGACCCCAGGGAATATCAATTGGAGTGAGGCCTCCCAGGGGTCCTCATCTCAGCACCAAGACCCAGCTCTATCCAACTGCCTGCAAACTCTAGTGCTGGACATCTGACGCCAAACAATCAGTAAGACAGGAAAACAGCACCACCCATTTAAAAAAAAAAAAAAAAGAAACGACAAAAAAATATGTTACAGACAAAAGAGCAAGGTAAAAACCTACAAGGCCAAATAAATGAAGACGAAATAGGCAACCTACCTGAAAAAGAATTCAGAGTAATGATAGTAAAGATGATCCAAAATCTCGGAAACACAACGGAGAAAATACAAGAAACATTTAACAAGGATCTAAAGAGCAAACAAACAGTGATGAACAACACAATTAAATAAATTAAAAATACTCTAGAAGGAATCAATAACAGAATAACTGAGGCAAAAGAACAGATAAGTGAGCTAGAAGATAAAATGGTGGAAATAACTGCCAGGGAGGAGAATAAAGAAAAAAGAATGAAAAGAATTCAGGACAGTCTCAGAGACCTCTGGGACAACATTAAATGCACCAACATTTGAATTATAGGGGTCCCAGAAGAAGAAGAGAAAAAGGAAGGGTCTGAGAAAATATTTGAAGAGACTATAGTTGAAAACTTCCCTAACATGGAAAAGGAAATAGTCAATCAAGTCCAGGAAGCACAGAGAGTAGCATACAGGATAAACCCAAAGAGAAACACACTGAGACACATATTAATCAAACTATCAAAGATTAAATACAAAGAAAAAATATTCAAAGCAGCAAGGGAAAAGCAACAAATAATATGCAAGGGAATCCCCATAGGTTAACAGCTGATTTTTCAGCAGAAACTCTGCAAGCCAGAAGGGAGTGGCGGACATATTTAAAGTGATGAAAGGGAAAAACCTACAACCAAGATTACTCTACCCAGCAAGGATCTCATTCAGATTTGATGGAAAAATTAAAACCTTTACAGATAAACAAAAGTTAAGAGAATTCAGCACCACCAGACTAGCTTAACAACAAATGCTAAAGGAACTTTTCTAGGCAGGAAACACAAGAGAAGGAAAAGACCTACAATAACAAACCCAAAACAATTAAGAAAATGGTAATAAGAACATACATATCAATCATTACCTTAAATGTAAATGGATTAAATGCTCCAACCAAAAGACATAGACTGGCTGAATGGATACAAAAACAAGACCCATACATATGCTGACTACAAGAGACCCACTTCAGACCAAGGGACACATGCAGACTGAAAGTAAGAGGATGGAAAAAGGTAGTCCATGCAAATGGAAATTAAAAGAAAGCTGGAGTAGCAATTCTCATATCAGACAAAATACACTTTAAAATAAAGACTATTACAAGAGACAAAGAAGGACACTACATAATAATCAAGGGATCTATCCAAGAAGAAGATATAACAATTGTAAATATTTATGTGCCCAACATAGGAGCACCTCAGTACATAAGGCAAATGCTAACAGCCATAAAAGGGGAAATCAACAGTAACACATTAATAGTAGGGGACTTTAACACCCCACTTTCACCAATGGACAGATCATCCAAAATGAAAATAGATAAGGAAACACAAGCTTTAAATGACACATTAAACAAGATGGACTTAATTAATATTTATAGGACATTCCAACCAAAAACAACAGAATACACTTTCTTCTCAAGTGCTCATGGAACATTCCCCAGCATAGATCATAGCTTGGGTGACAAATCAAGCCTTGGTAAATTTAAGAAAATTGAAATTGTATCAAGTGTCTTTTCCGACCACAGCACTATGAGACTAGATATCAATTACAGGAAAAGATCTGTAAACAATACAAACACATGGAGGCTAAACAATACACTACCGAATAACCAAGAGATCACTGAAGAAATCAAAGAGGAAATCAAAAAATACCTAGAAACAAATGACAATGAAAACAAGATGACCCAAAACCTATGGGATGCAGCAAAAGCAGTTCTAAGAGGGAAGTTTATAGCAATACAAGCCTACCTCAAGAAACAAGAAAAATCTCAAATAAACAACCTAACCTTACACCTAAAGCAATTAGAGAAAGAAGAACAAAAAAACCCCAAAGTTAGCGAAGAAAAGATCATAAGGATCAGATCAGAAATAAATGAAAAATAAATGAAGGAAATGATAACAAAGATCAAGAAAACTAAAAGCTGGTTCTTTGAGAAGATAAACAAAATTGATAAACCATTAGCCAGACTCACCAAGAAAAAAAGGGAGAAGACTCAAATCAACAGAATTAGAAATGAAAAAGAAGTAACAACTGACACTGCAGAAATACAAAGGATCATGAAAGATTACTACAAGCAACTATATGCCAATAAAATGGACAACCTGGAAGAAATGGACAAATTCTTAGAAAAGCACAACCTACCGAGACTGAACCAGGAAGAAATAGAAAATATAAACAGACCAATCACAAGCACTGAAATTGAAACTGTGATTAAAACTCTTCCAACAAACAAAAGCCCAGGACAATATGGCTTCACAGGCGAATTCTATCAAACATTGAGAGAAGAGCTAACACCTATCCTCCTCAAACTCTTCCAAAATAGAGCAGAGGGAGGAACGCTCCCAAACTCATTCTGTGAGGCCACCATCACCCTGATACCAAAACCAGACAAAGATGACACAGAAGAAGAAAACTACAGACCAATATCATTGATGAACATAGTTGCAAAATTCCTCAACAAAATACTAGCAAACAGAATCCAGCAGCACATTAAAAGGATCATACACCATGATCAAGTGGGATTTATCCCAGGAATGCAAGGATTCTTCAATATACGCAAATCAGTCAATGTGATACACCATATTAACAAATTGAAGGAGAAAAACCATATGATCATCTCAATAGATGCAGAAAACGCTTTTGACAAAATTCAACACCCATTTATCATAAAAACTCTCTAGAAAGTAGGCATAGAGGGAACCTACTTCAACATAATAAAGGCCATATATGACAAACCCACAGCCAACATCGTTCTCAATGGTGAAAAACTGAAACCATTTCCTCTAAGATCAGGAACAAGACAAGGTTGCCCACTCTCACCACTATTATTCAACATAGTTTTGGAAGTTTTAGCCACAGCAATTAGAGAAGAAAAAGAAATAAAAGGAATCCAAATTGGAAAAGAAGAAGTAAAGCTGTCACTGTTTGCAGATGACATGATAGTATACATAGAGAATCCTAAGGATGCTACCAGAAAACTACTAGAGCTAATCAATGAATTTGGTAAAGTTGCAGGATAGAAAATTAATGCACAGAAATCTCTTGCATTCCTATACACTAATGATGAAAAATCTAAAAGAGAAATTGAGGAAACACTCCCATTTACCACTGCAACAAAAAGAATAAAATACCTAGGGATAAAGCTACCTAAGGAGACAAAAGACCTATACTCAGAAAACTGTAAGACACTGATGAAAGAAATTAAAGATGATACAAACAGATGGAGAGACATACCATGTTCTTGGATTGGAAGAATCAGCATTATGAAAATGACTGTACTACTCAAAGCAATCTACAGATTCAGTGCAATCCCTATCAAACTAACAATGGCATTTTCCACAGAACTAGAACAAAAAGTTTCACAATTTGTATGGAAACACAAAAGACCCTGAATAGCCAAAGCATCCTGAGAAAGAAAAATGGAGCTGGAGAAATCAGGCTCCCAGACTTCAGAATATATGACAAAGCTACAGTAATCAAGACAGTATGGTACTGGCACAAAAACAGAAATATAGATCAATGGAACAGGATAGAAAGTCCAGAGGTAAACCCACACACCTATGGTCACCTTATCTTTGATAAAAGAGGCAAGAATATACAATGGAGAAAAGACAGCCTCTTCAATAAGTGGTGCTGGGAAAACTGGACAGCTACATGTAAAAGAATGAAATTAGAACACTCCCTAACACCATACACAAAAATAAACTCAAGATGGATTAAAGACCTAAATGTAAGATCAGACACTATAAAACTGTTAGAGGAAAACATAGGCAGAACACTCTATGGCATAAATCACAGCAAGAGCCTTTTTGAGAAATGGACATAAAAATAAAAATAAACAAATGGGACCTAATGAAACTTAAAAGCTTTTGCACAGCAAAGGAAACCATAAAAAAGATGAAAAGACAACCCTCAGAATGGGAGAAAATATTTGCAAATGAAGCAACTGACAAAGGATTAATCTCCAAAATATACAAGCAGCTCATGCAGCTCAATATCAAAAAAACAACCCCATCCACAAATGGGCAGAAGAGCTAAACAGACATTTCTCCAAAGAAGAGATATAGATTGCCAACAAACAAATGAAAACATGCTCAATATCACTAATCATTAGAGAAATGCAAATCGAAACTACAATGCTATATCACCTCACACCAGTCAGAATGGCCATCATCAGAAAGTCTACAAACAATAAATGCTGGAGAGGTGTGGAGAAAATGGAACCCTCTTGCACTGTTGGTGGGAATGTAAATTGATACAGCCACTATGAAGAATAACATGGAGGTTCCTTAAAAAAACTATAAATAGAGCCACCATACGACCCAGCAATCCCACTACTGGGCATATATCCTGAGAAAACCATAATTCAAAAAGTTTCGGGCTTCCCTGGTGGCTCAGTGGTTGAGAGTCCGCCTGCTGATGCAGGGGACCTGGGTTTGTGCCCCAGTCCGGGAAGATCCCACATTCCGCAGAGCGGCTGGGCCTGTGAGCCATGGGCGCTGAGCCTGTGCATCTGGAGCCTGTGATCCGCAACGGGAGAGGCCACAACAGTGAGAGGCCCGCGTACCGCGAAAAAAAAAAAAAAAAATGTCATGTATCACAATGTTCACTGCAACACTATCTACAATAGCCAGGACATGGAAGCAACGTAAGTGTCCATTGACAGATGAATGCATAAAGAAGATCTGGCACATATATACAATGGACTATTACTCAGCCATAAAAAGAAACAAAACTGAGTTATTTGTAGTGAGGTGGATGGACCTAGAGTCTGTCATACAGAATGAAGTAAGTCAGAAAAAGAAAAACAAATACCATATGCTAACACATATATATGCGATCTAAAAAAAAAAAGTTCTGATGAGCCTAGGGGCAGGACAGGAATAAAGACACAGGCGAAGAGAATGGACTTGAGGATGGGGAGGGGAAGGGTAAGCTGGGACAAAGTGAGAGAGTGGCATGGACATATATCCACTACCAAATGTAAAATAGCTAGTGGGAAGCAGCTGCGTAGCACAGGGAGATCAGCTTGGTGCTTTGTGACCACCTAGAGGGGTGGGATAAGGAGTGTGGGAGGGAGACGCAAGAGGGAGGGGATATGGGGATATACATATGCATATAGCTGATTCACTTTGTTATACAGCAGAAACTAACACAGCACTGTAAAGCAATTATACTCCAATAAAGATGTTAAAAAAAAAAATACTGGAGCTAAAAGAGACAACAGAATTCATCCAGCCTGCCTTTAAGGCGGAGAAAATTGAGGTCTGGAAATACTTGCTTAAAGTCACATATCTGGTACCAGAATGGGAACAATAATGTAAAATTTCCTTAAAAACTTGAGTAATCACATCACATCAGTATTTAACCCAGATGTCCTCTGTCCTCTTGTTTTACACACAAAGTCATTAAGGAATCTCAGAGAGGATGTGTTGAAAGCTTGGGTGGAAGGCATTTGCCTGGAAGAGGTAAGGGCTGCGCATGCTCAGGCATCTCTATTTTCTCTGAAGTAGGGAGCTAGACTGTCCATCAAGGTCTAGGGGGAAGGAGGGGGATGGGCCATTAGCAGCGTGATTTCAGTTTGGACTGTGTGCTGAAGGAGTGGAAAGTGGATCCCACTAAGAGTGAATACAAGTATTGTAATTTGTAATGGAGTATTGAAGACCCCCCCTGCACCAGCTTGGGGTGGAAGAGATAATGCGAGATAGTACCAGTCAACATGCTCTGTACTTTCTTCAGTAGTGCTCATGGTCCTGGAGAAGAAATAGAAAATTGAGTGCTCAAACGGACCCAGCATTGTCACATGGTCTGGCAGGCGAGGCATGCTGGTTAGAGAGCAAGTAAACAGAGAGCTTTCATAGCATAAGCCAGAGGGAATTGCTGGACTCTGAGAAGGGGAGCGTCAAAGGACAGGGTCTCTTGAGGTTTAACTTTTGACTTAATGAGAGAAAAATACTGAAAGAAGTGAATGGATGGAAGGTTAAGATCAGAGAACGTGATTGTTAAGGCTAGGTTTCAGGACCATGTGGTCTAGTACAGTAGCCACTAGTCCTGCAGCTACTCCAAATTGAGATGTGCTGTAAGTGTACAATATGGACCAGATTTTGAAGACTTAGTATGAAAAAAGTAATGCAAAATATCTCAATATTTTAAAATATTTAATCCATGTTGAAATAATAATATTTGGAGTATATTTAGTTAAATATATGTTATTAAAATTACTTTTATCTGTTACTTTTTTAATGTGGCTACTAGAAAAGTTAAAATTGCATATGTGGCTTGCATATATGTATTATATGTTATATTTCTACTGGATGGTGATGTGTTAGTGGATGTGTATTTATAGATTCAAGACAGCTTTTCAAAATGTGGGTTTAGATCATTTAATGGCTATATGGAACATATTTGAGCAATATTTTGAAAATAGAAAAATTATGACAACATAAAATAAAGAATAAATAAGTATTTTAATATGTGTTAATAATAATGATAATTGCTTAATATAATTGAGGGAGTTATCCTAGCTTTACACCAAGGTTTGGTATCAAGTTCATTTGTAGATAGTTTAATACATAGATTATAAATCATACTCAGCAGTTTTGTATTCTTAATCTTTATTTGTATTAAATAAGTCCTGTACTTCCAATCGTGAGTTTGCAGAATAGAAATAATTATTTGGTGGCTGTCAAATAGTGCTGGCTCTTCAGAATTAATGTGCGTCCAGAAATTCAGAGAGATTTCTCATGTAAACTAATTACAGTGCTGTTAACAAACATTTCCCACTCAAAGTAGACATTGGAAGATACATGCAAATAGATTTCTAACCCATTCTTTAGTTACATTTATCTCTGTAAATTATACTTTAATTTTTATAGAATTTGAATGTGGTTTAAAAATAAAACCCTCTCATATATGATCAAAAGATCTTTGGCAATCGTGCCAAGACCACATAATGGGGAAAGCTCAGTCTCTTCAACAAATGGTGTTAGAAAATTAGATATCCACATGCAAAACAATAAAGTTAGATCCTTACCTACACAAAAATTAAGTCAAAGTAGATTAAAGACCTAAATGTAAGACCTCAAACTATAAAACTCCTGGAAGAGAACAGGTGAAATGCTTCATGACATTGGATTTGACAATGATTTCTTGCTTATGACAACAAAAGCATATGCAACAAAAGTAGACAAATGAGACTACATTAATTTTAAAAACTTCTGCACATTAAAGGAAACAATCAACAGAGTGAAAAGGCAGCCTACAAACTGGGAGAATATTTGCAAATTACATATGTGATAAACGGTTAATATCCAGAATATATAAAAACTTGTATAGCTCAACAACAAAAAATCAAACAACCCAATTAAAATACAAGCAAAGGACTTGAATAGACATTTCTCCAAAGAAAATATATAAATGGCCAACAAGCTAAGAAAGGATGCTCAACATCACTAATCATTAGGGAAATGCAAATCAAAATCCTGACGACCTATTACCTCATACCTATCAGGATGGCTACCATCAAAAAACCCAGAAAATAACAAGTCGTGGTGGGTAAGTGGAGAAATTGAAATCCTTGTGCATTTTGGGTGGAAATGTAAAATGGTGAAGCTTCTATGGAGAAATAGTATGAAAGTTCCTCAAAAAGTTAAAATACCATTATCATATGATTCAGTGACTGAACTTTGGGATAGATATCCAAAAGAATTGAAAGCAGGATCTCAAAAGATACTTGCACAACCATGTTTATTGCAGCATTAATCGCAATAGCCAAGAGGTAGAAGCAACCCAAAATGTCCATTGACGGATGAATGGATAAATGAAATGTGGCATATATATATATAATGGAATATTATTTGTTCTTGAAAAAGGAGATCCTATTATATGCTACAACATAGATGAAATTTGAGGACATTATGCCAAGTGAAATAAGCAAGTCACACAAATGCAAACACTGTGTGAAAGTACCTGAAGTGGTCAGACTGATAGAAAGTGACAGGTAGGAGGAGGAAATGGGAAGATGTTCAATTGAATTTCACTTTTGCAAAACGAAAAATTTCTGGAGATCTGTTGCAAAACAATGTGAATATAGTTAACACTACTGAATTGCACACTTAAAGTTGGTTAAGGTGGTAAATTTCATGACTTTTTTTACCACAATTTTTAAAAAACTTGATAATATGGTATCAATATCTCCAATGTGTGAAAAAAATCATGAAGTGTTGGGGAAGCATGAAACTTGCAGCAACTGACCTAAAAATACAGCAGTTCCATCTTTGTAAGAAATCCTTGCAGTTTTTTCAGATGATTCTCAACATTAAAATGTGTGATTTTTTTAATGTTTAAGTGATAAAATCAGGTTATCCAAGGCAGAACATTTGAGAAAGCCACTTGAAATAGTTCTGAGCAATATCAGTGTCATTATGAAGTGTTTATATCTTATTCCTTAGTTCAAAATAGATGTATCAGTATCTTTCCCTTTAACAACCAGCAAACTTTCTTATATTCACTGCCCTACCTCTTTCTCCTTAAAGTATTCAAATATCATACACCCAGTGATCCCATGTAGTTATGTTCACAAAGTTTCATGTTTCTTTCAACACTGAATCTACATATGAGGAGTGGTATGGTGTTCATTAGCAACAGCTCTTTGTGAACGAGTATATGTATTGATTGATGTGCAGGTGCACTTAGTTTTATTTGTGCAGCAACGTATCCTGTTGCCACACACATAGTTAAAATTTGTCCGCATTGATCTAAATGAACTTCGCCAATCTGTATCTGGCTTGCAAAGTCATCATCATGTACCAAAAATCACATCTCTGTCCGTGCAGAACAAATAATCACATAGCACTTTGTCCTCATATATCCCACACATACTTGGACCTAATTCATGTTCTATGTATTAGTGACATTTATAGAACTGTAAAACAGAATATCAGCGCAGTTAACACAAACAGAACAGCAGTTGCTCCTCTAAATGATACATCATTGATACTATGCAAAATACACTGGTGTATTTTGTATTGAACTTTTTTGCTTTCTTTCCAGAACACACACACACACACACACACACACACACACACACACAAAGACACTAAATTGACTATGATGATGGCCTTATAAACTTCTCAGCAATAGTATGTCTTATACCTGTTTGTGCTATGAGGCATACGACTTTGAAAGTTGCCATTGTTGTTTTAGTTTCTTCTCTGCCTCTGGCGAGCAAATTCATCAGTTCTATACTGGAAACCATTATTTTTTCCTCATTCTGGAAGAACTCAGTTGGTTTACCAGAGAGGTCACTGTGCTTTTCTGAAAACAATATAAAAGCTTTTACGACTTTATAATGTTATTTGATATAGTTTCAACAGAACATTTGCTGAGACTAATTGATCACTGGTTCAATAAAGCGGAATTTTCAGATACTCATTATTATGTAGCCTATTGTCATTTTGTCCTTTTCTATTCATGTGAAATGATTACACTTGCAGAGTCATTTGCCTTGCTCATAGAGGCTCACATCAGATGTTATCATGAAGTTTGATTCACTGTTGATAACTTGCCTGGCTCTAGTAATTTGTTGATTATTTTTGCCACTTTTGTGCCTCAATAAACAACTTTTGAGCCATTGATCCATTTTTCCCCTAAATTTGAAATATGTTATAGGATAATAACAACTGCAAACAGAAACAGATACATTCTGAAACAATATATTAGCTGAGATGGCTCTAAACTTGAATGCTAGATAAAAACTATTGACTGTTTCAGTTGTACATGTGCATCCATTAAGCATGTGATGATTTTTAAGAACATAATAGGATTTCTGGCACTTCTTATTCTTCGGCTCTCAAGTCTCCTCTTTCTGAAGGGCCTTCCCCCAGCACCATATTTATTCTCTTCTTCCCAGACCTCAAACCTTAACCCTCACCTCTCCCTTTCACACTACCATGTTTTATTTCTTCATACACTGTACTATAAAATAAATTTATTAGTGTTTACTTATAGATGATTCCCCTTGATTAAAAATGAATCTCCAAGATAGCAAGGGCATTGATTATCCTGGGAAAAACAAACAAAGCACTGTGTTCAGTAGATTAAAAAAACCTAGGCTTGGCTTATTCAACTTCATGGCCAAGGAAACTCATGCTTCCAAGGAGTTCTCAGCTAAACACATGAACAAAACCTGTTATACACACAGAAAAGAATGGATGATGACACAAACACCTGCATGTTTAATCCCAGACAATGGTAAATGATAAAGAACAAGGTTTTGTAATATATTGAAGCCAAGGTCATGGACCAAAGCTGGCTAAAATAATTTTTCCTCTAGTAATAAGGTCATACGATAAGTTTCATACCATTATATTTCCTGGGGTAAATTTTTCCCTGGCTTTGGCATTTTATGGTTACTGCTGCATCCCCTCTGTGTACAACAGTGACCAATATAGACTAGAAACTCAAGAAATATTTGTTGAATAGATAAATATTAAATTTGGCTACTTGATCATGTATTGCTTCTTTCTTTCTTTTTGTAATTGTTTTATTTCTCCCTTCCCCTAACTCTGAGATCATGAGCCCCATGAGAACAGAATCTCTTCTCTCTTATTCACTGCTGTATCTTCAGTGCAACAATAATGCCTGGCCATTAGTTGATGCATAATGAAATTTAGGGACTAAATGAGATTTGTGAAATTAAAGACAAAATGGTTTCATTATCTTTTGCTTTAAACTGCCACATATTTGCTGACATCGTTGGTAATCATCAAAGATCTCCAGGCCACATTTTGAGAAACTGCTTAGGGCATACCCATGAGAGTGGTTTTCTGAAATATAAAAAAAGATCGTCAGGACAGAGGTTAATGCTACACTAAGATGCATGATCAAGGTGGATGTGAGCATGCCCCAAGATGTTGGCGATGGAGAGGTACAATGTGAGTTAATTGTAAGCACCTTCAGTGACTGTAGGGAGTTGTATGGAGATGATGGGTGGCAGAAATGAGGGTGGAAAGAGATTGGTTTACCCAGCTGGAGAGGAACAATGATGCTGTGAAGAGAACCTGACTAGGGGTTCAATTCCCACTCCACTTCAAAAGCTAGGTCAGTTACATAACCTGTTTGAAGCTTACTTCCAAGGAGTGTTATATGGAAATTAAATATCACTGCCTCATGGGTTTGAAGTGAGATTTATAGAAAATAAGCCAATGTCTTCAGACAATGCCTGTCCTGTTATTATTTGCTCATAGTATATGGACACTTATAGGTGCATCCCATCTTTTGGAACAAGGGTGAAAGAATAATGGTGTGGAAACGTTGGTGGGAATTCAGGAGTGTTATGACCGTTGAAATATAAGAAGAAAAACGAACAACTTTTTCAGATGAAAGAGAAAACCATGAAGATGCATTAGAGGGATTATTCTATGAAGAGACTAAGTTCATAGTAAAACATAGTGATAATGGATGGAGGTTCCACTGGAATCACTGGAGCTGATGTTTTTTAATTGAATCAGTAGAGGGAGGATAAGGAAGAGAAGGGGTTGAGATGGATCTGGGGAAAGCTTTGCCAGTCCAGGGGGGCTCAGCCTTGGCAGAGACTGAATCACAGAATGTGGGAAGCAGTGCATTAGAGTGGACAGTGGAAATGTGGGTTGTACCAAGATCCCATCAGAACTTAGGAACACAAATATTTTTACTTCTACCGAGTTTCAACCCCAGTTATATACAAAGGGTAAGAGTTATACTTGGTTAATTCAACGTTGGATTTCGGATACTGGCCTCCACTGGCCTCCAAGGGGCAGGGCTGATGGGAGATCCAAAGCCTTGTTCCCTGCGCTTTCAGGGGGGTCCCAAGGAGAGTATGAGTATGATGAGTAAATCCTTTGCGTTTCAGTTCTTCCGATTAGACCAAAGTGGGAGTTAGTCCATTCTTTCTGGTGTAAAGTAAGTAGTGTGGACAAGTTGAAAGATCACAAGGGCGTTATTTGGACAGGACTGGATTTGAGTCTCAGCTTCTTCAGGGGTGTAAATTTGGAAAAATAACTTAGCCTTCCAGGGATTCTCTTCTCATTTGTAAAATGGGGATAATAATAACTACCTTTCCAGGTATTTGTGAGTATTAAAATAACACGAGCATGCTGCCTTAATAATTATGTTGGAGATAGTGAATGAAAAGCGCATTTCTGTCCTGTGCATTTACAAGTTATATCTCACAGTTTTGAAAAATGCTTCATCTTGCTCTTTCAACAGTAAACAAATATGTATTGAGTGTCTGCTAAGTGCAGGCTCTGTGGAGTGCTGGGAATATTATGTATGTCTATGGGAAAAAAGTAGACATAGCCATGGCCCTCACAGAGCTTATAGACCAAGTGTATAGTCTGATCCAGATTTTTATTATTAAAACCATCAGGTCATGGTGTAAGTTTAACTCCTGTGCAGCCAATCACATATTTTATCAGAGCAGCTCTATTCAGTGCTAATTTGTAATTTAATCTGACCTCTAATGAAAGGGCTTTCTTCTGTGGTAATGTGTTTATTTCTAGAGCATTGAGGAGAGTTAGCCCTCCATCTATCACCTTCTCTTGGTGCCATTACTGTTTTAATCTTTACAATGAGCCATTTATAATGAAATTAAAATATTAATCATGATCATTTAAATCAGATAAATAAGATTAGCTTTTAGGTAGTCTTATTCCTTAGGAATAATGTACACTGCCTTGTGACACATGAAACACTGTTGTCAGGAGGGAATCAGAGTTTCATAGTCACAAGTATGAGAAACCACTGCTATCTGCCTTTGAATGCTAAGAGAAGGAAATAAAAGGTTTTTTCCCCCACATATAAACTTGACTCCCAGATACAAAGACAAAGACACACAAAGTTCTATTCATCTCATTATTTTATTGGAAAGGCAGGAGACAGTGTAAGCATCAAGATGACTTCAGTATCTTTATATATCCAAACTGGAAATTGTAAGACAAATATATATTCCCAGGCAAAGTGATCTTTAATCACTGAAGCAGTACATTACAAGAGGATGTCAGATCTCTCAGAATGCACACTCTGATATGGATCACGTCACATCTTTACACAAAACACTTATTCAGCATAAACTAGCTTTTCAGAAGCTGCCACTGCCCTTCCCCCTCCATTTCCACTTTCCATGCTCCCTTCCTCCCTTGAGAAGATGCTTGCTAGTTCCATTTGCTTTCAGCACCAGCGTTGCCATGGAAACTCGCCTCCTTGTCTTCCCCCTCCCCAGTTACCAAGTACAGCTTCTGGACTCAGTGCCAAGACCTCCTCTGTACAACCTCAATGTTCTTTCAGTGTTTAGACAAATCTGGTGGAAAATGTTGTTTATGGTTTTTTTTCCACAGTACTACAGCTGTATGTTTTGTGTAACACATTTCCCATGGATCTATCCATGTCCTGAAGGAGATTATTTCCACCCCGCCTTGTCCACCATAGCTTAAAAAACTTGTATTATTTGGTCTGATTTTTAATATGGCATAAAAGATAACTCAGGATTACAGATATTCCATCTTTGTTGTGTTTTATTACATCCTGAATTTAATACTACATATACATTGTTTCTGTACTTTGGGAGATCATTTCTATTTTGTGAAAATTGTAGCACTAATGCCTTTTTCAAAAAAAACCTAGGCAGTAATGTAAAGTATCTCTCATAGCTTAGAAGTCCATTAAAGTACATCTGTGGACCTTAGGTTATTTCAGCCGTTATAATTCAGATGTTTAAATAATATATTGGCATCCCCCATTACTTGAACTTATAGTTTGATGCCTTACTTAGTACATTTTATGCAGACTTGTATTGTATATAATTTAATTAGTCATCCTAACACTGATTTATGCTGACACAAAAAGTTTTGTTGATGTGAAATGACTTTTTGTCCCTTCCCCCACCTTTAAAATGTCAATTTTGGTTATATATTTCTCAAACATTAAAATGTAGGCTCAGCAAAGTATTTATTTGTTTAACATTTTTTAAATTATAAATAAGTCACGTCAGCTGTCCCACTGTGCTGACACTGCCATTTTTTCATTATAAACATTTATATTTAAAAATTTAAAAAGAGAGGTCTTCTATTTGGAAAAAAATCCCTCTGATAAACAGAAGAGGGAGCAGTATTTCCTTCTTTTTGACACAGAATGCAGTGTTGTTTTTTAAATTCCTATTTCACCTTTCTTTTTTCCTGTAAACGTAACCTCCTCTGTCATAATCTCTGCTGTTGATTTTCTATTCCTTTCTTTCTGTTTTTAGCGGGGAGGGAAGCCTAGTGGTGGCGGGAGTAGGACCACCCATTTTGATCAAGGGAACAAAGGTTAAATTCTTTCTGGTTTGCTACTTTCTCTTAGGATATAGTTAAATATTAGAAATCTTTGTCTTCTACTGTATATTTTTGCTTGCAACAATACTTTAAAAAAATCTATGGTACCACTTTACAAAGAGGCCCCGGCGTTGTGTGGTCAACTGGAGTGAATGCATGTATTCTCTGGGGCCTGCCCTGTGAGAGACTGTCTCCCTGTTGTTCTCACTGTGAGCTGAGTTAGGAGCCGTGCACATCTGAATAACAGAGCCTTTTCTGCCTGGTGCAATCCTGGATTGTTACAGTCTACAGGCCGGCCATGCTGTCACCGGCACAAATTGATTTAACCATCAATTGCTGTGGTCATTAAAGCTGCTAAAAGTCCTCGCCAAACTGATGAATTGCAACTGAATGTGAAATGAGTCTCTAAGTCCGTTTCCCACCATCTCATATCAAAGGCTATTGTATCCCTGCAAAGTAACGGGTCGGAGGTTCAGGCTGGAGTTCAACAATGGGCCCTGTCAGAGGATAGAGCTCCATTCACTCTGGCAGCCCCAATTACAGTTTGCTTTCCATACCTTATTGTATAAAATTTGCATCCAACTAATACATTGAATTATTGGCATACTTTGGGTGTCAAAGGAGTTCACTGAATGGTTTGTCCTTAAAATACATGGAATTCTAAGCATCTGCTGGCTACTGGGTCGTGACAATGAAAGGATTCCCTGGTTTTTCACTGCTTGCAGAAGGACTCATTTTTTTTCAGCTCAGATTTAACACTTCAAAACACTCTGCACAACTTCTTCCACATTCACAGCCATAAACCCATTTCTGCATTTTTTGAGAGGAGATGTAGGGAAGGAATGGTACAGTTCCTGCCTAACAAGAATGTAATTTAAAAACTTAAATGATTCACTATAATCTCTTTGGGACCCAAATTAATGGGCAAAACCAGACTTACAATTTGATGGGGGTTTTTTTTAACCTGAAGAAAAGTGGGGAGTGAAATAATAGTGAAGCAAAATTAAAATCACATTTAGGCATAGATTTCAATGACCAGAGAACTTCCGTTAGCTTTTTAAGGAAAACATATAGGTTAGATTTTAAGTTGTCATGGTTAAGCCAGTGAGGAACCAGGCAATGAACATGTCGATGCTGCTACTAATGATTTCTTTATTTATTCAACAACTAAGTCTGTGGAGATGAACCATCATAGAAAATTAAATCCTTCAAGTTCTGATATTGCAATACTAGTAGAGCACTTCAGGGGAAGATGTCATGTTTTGTAGCAACATTTAATATGCTCCTGCTGATGACAGAATTCTTCTTTTTCCTATCAGATAATCATCTGAGTAATAATTTTGTTTTGAGTCTTAGGTTAAGTATGTCAAATAATTTTATTTATGCATACAGTTTCTTATGTAGTTTTCACAAATTCATTTGAGTTTTTTCTTTAATGTTTAGATTAATATTTAAGAGCCATGTAAAGAGTCCTTGTTTTTAATTCCAGGGTTTTTGTTGTCTGTTCTTTCTCCTTTTCTCTTCCCAAACCTCACAGTAGTACGACTTTAGCATCTAATGTTTTCCAAGGTGCATTAGAGGAAGCTCTGTAGGAGAAACAGGACTTTGGAGATCAAAGGCAAAAAGCTCCATTTTTACTCCTGAAACCCCACACGCTCTGGTTATTTTCTTTCCCGAGCTCGTCTTGCCACGAAGTGCTATCAATAGGGCTGAAAAGAGCAGATGTGGAAAACAAAATAAATCTGACTTAATATTATAATGGAGATTACATGAATACAAAGTAGAGAGGAAAGTAAGCAAAGCCAGCAAGGACCACAGTGCCATAGAGAAGAGAGAGGAAGAAGGGAAGTTTTGCTTAAAGAATCAGTGCATAGGTCAGAGGTTCAGGCCATTCAGATGTATTAATAATGAGCTGGCAGACAGATCCAGGTTTGTGTTTCCCTAGACTCTATTTACCATAGACTTTGCGTCTCCAGTAACTGTGTGTGGAAATCCATCAGTAAGAACTGTTACATTTTGCCCAAGGTTCCAAATGACCCTTGAAGAAGGTCATTGGATTCTTGTCTTTGAAAGATCTATTGTTCAAAACAAGGGAAAAGCACAAGCTCCCTTGGCAAAAAAAGAAAAAAACCTGACTCCAGATTGCTTAAGCATTGTAAACCAAATGGAATGTCTATGTTTTATGACCCAAAGAACTATAGTACATTTTAGATGGAATATGATATGGAAATCAATTCTTTTTATAATCTTCACTCACAGAACAGCACTAGATATCTTACACTTATTTGTGAGATAAAAGTAACACAATACAATCTCCCCAAATCTCTTAAAGATCATTTGCTTCTGGTTATTTATTGTGGACCAACAGTTTATAATTGTTTTTAACATTAATGTGGTAGCAGAATTTCTATATTTATCATGATTATTAATTTATATCTTGACTTACTTAAAAGTTCTTAAGCCAAGATGATATGAGAAAGTCCTATTTTAGTGTTATATAAATAACTTTAGATTGTCTAGTACTTATAAAAGTATACATTGAAATATATGTGCTTATTGAAACTACTGGGATAGTATAGCACAAGACCTTCGTAAAGCCTTAAATGAACTCGAAAGTTAAATTTAAAAGTAATATTTTACTTGAATATACATTTTAAAACAATTTTAAGAGGACTTTACTAAGAATTTTTCATTATTTCCTTCCACTAGATTCAGGACAGCAGCAAGCCTGCCTACTTTATGAATACTCATATGCAGTGCATGTAATAGATATTTGATAAGTATGTATTGAGTGAATGAATACCGTCTCACAGTACTGCTATAAGATAGGCAGTACTTTTAAAATTAACCACGCATTTGGTGGGCACTTTCAGTTTGAAGGCTCATGCCTTTCTTCACACTCGGGAATTTTTCTTCTGTATATTTTTGTTGTTGTTGAGTTCCTTCACATTTTTCCTCTGTTTTCTCTGTTTGGAAAACCTAATAGTTGGATGTTGGACTTTCTGAACTGAATCTCTAAATTTCTCTCTCAAATTTTCATTTTTATACACGTATATATTATTTTTGCCTAGGGGTAAATTCTTAAGAGACTCTATTTTCAGTATAGAGACTGATGAGTGGGAAGAGGTATTAACTGGTTTCAAAACCTTCAATTAATTCGTTTTTAGCCCCACTTTTCACTCCATCCTCCATAATAGCTAAAATGAGTCTGAGGAATCCCTAGATATTTGCTGGAAAGATCTCCTTTCTCAGCTTTAACCACTCAGTATGTTTTAAGGCCTTCAACTTTCTCTGCCTTGTCTCATTTATCAAATATTCCATAATCTTCTTTCTCTTTCTATCCCAATTTAAATACGTGTGTGTGTGTGTGTGTATGTATATGACCATATATATATATATATATATATATATATGGTTCAATATGGAGATGGCCTCCCTCATACTTTCCTTATTTTTAGGGTTTATATCTTTAAAAATTACTATTATTTTAGTAAGATTTCCTCATCTGCCACCTTGAACTAGGCTATTTATTTTAGGATCTAAGACATTGTTTATTGATTGACTGATTTTGGGGAATTACTTCATTTTTATTTTATTTTACATAGTCTGTTATTTTTACAGAAGAAGCACAGGAACATTGCAGAAAATCAGACAAGCAAAAGTTAAAAAAATTAAGACATAATTCCAGAAATCACGACTGTGCATCCTTGCAGATCTGTCTGTCTATCCAGCCAACTATCCACCTACCTAACTATGCACATACACACACACATTTCTGAACCCAAATGAGATTATATGGTACATACTCTTTTGTAACCTGTGTTTTCAATAAACTCTGCCTTTCTATTTTAGTAGATTTTCATTGCATCTCATACCCAGAAACCTTTGTGGATCTGAATTCAAGGTCATAAATTTAACATGGGGCCATTCAATGTGGTTATGCTGTTTGCTCCAGCACTGTTCAGCTGTGTGAGTGAAAGTACAAACTGAGTAGAGAGTTGGATTTAACCAGAACTGGGCTTTCGACAGATAAGAATGATGAATGAATGGGGGGCAAGGGAGTTGGGGGAATGCAAGGAAGTGATTCTAATGAAAAACTGTGGAATTTAAGCTGGGAGATGAAGAATTAGATGTCAAAGTAGTAATAGATGGTGAAAATGTAGTTGAATAAATGGATTTTAGGTTCCTTTGAGTTGGAGAATTGTTGATATACTCTGGGTATACAGAAGGTGTGTTGCTTACAATTGAATTTTGGAGGGGGTGCAGTTATTGATAATGAAGTGGTCCTGGAGGCAACAACAGAAGTCTGTGGCTTAGGGTGAAGAACAGGATCTTTACAGAGCAAGGGGTCAAGGTACTGAGATGACAGGATATGACAGACGTTATACATGTAAATTTTGAAATCACCATCGATTATGACAAGAATTAAGTAAGAGAAAAAAAGTGATCCAGGAGTTCAGATTTCTGAAGGCATGAGTTGGAGTGACTTATAGCTCTGAGGTTGACCATAACAAGAATGAACGGGTGCTCTAGTTTGATCTTACGGGATTCAAAATCAGGGATTTTTAGAAAGGAGAGAATGGAAATGGTCTGGAAGCTATGCAATGAGGTAAAAGTTTTAAGGGACAGAAAACAATCACTTCCTAAGAAACTGCAGGAGAAGCAATGTTACAGTTTCAGTTGGTACAAGAAAAAAATCTGAAGATGTTGAAGAAATAGGGAATCTTGTGGATAACTGACCAGGAATGCCAAAGGGCATAGTGGTTGAGTTTCAGAATTTGGGTAGGAGTGGGAGATGGAGTCATCTATGGGGATTAGAGTCTTGGGATTAAGAGATGACCTGGGAGTACTGGGCTTCTTTGAGGGTTTGATGTAAACAGAAATGTAGGGCAGAATGAGATTAATTCTGAAAGTGCCAAGGCAGATAGTGGTGTGAGACTGGGAGTGCTGGCAGACAGAGCAGGAGTGGGTCTAGAATTTGGAGGGTGTAGAATTTGGAGGTCTTTTCTTAATTTCTACCAATGGTGGTATGAAGGCACAGGAAACAGGAAACAGCATTTTCATGAAACTCACATTGCTCAGGAGCTCCCTCTTTACTCCTTCTGCTGGAAGGGGGACATTAGAACAGTGGTCTTTCCCACAGCAGGTGGAGTGCTGTGGCTCCCCTTACTCATGCTCAAGATAGACCATTAGAAAAAAAATATATAAAATTTATATGTTATAAAATTTATGATAAATATATTTTATTGTATATATTTATAAAAATGTTATATAAATAATATATAAATGTATTTATATAATATGATATATAAATATATATTTTAGAGAGAGAGAGAGAGAGGGAGAGAGAAAGGGAATAAAAGATAATTACAAGAGAATTTGCTATAGGAAGACATACTATATTTGTTTTTATGGCGTCAAGTGCCCCTGGGGTTATAAACGCTCTGTTTGAAGAGCACTTCTCAGTAGTGGAAATATGGCTTAGGATCACTTTACTGTACACAACTGCATTCAGTGTGTACAAAATACCATTGTGTAGGTACCTACTTATTGTGAATAATGCTACATTTCTTTTATGAAATGTCCATGTGATTGATTTTAGGGAACTTCTCAAGACTCCAGCTAGGATGTTACATAATATATGGTATATGTCTGCCCCATTAACTTAAACTTCAGAAAGTCTCAATTTCAGAACACACTAGACCCTGAGAGTTTCTGATAAGGGATTACAACCTGTACTCACATTCTCTAGGAATGAAAACTGGTGTTTGAAAACTTAAGTAACCTGCCCAAGGCTATGGGGAGTGAGTAGTAGAGGCGGGCCTGGATCAGCCTGAGTCCAGGGGACACTGAAATCAACTGTGGAACCTGCCTTCACTGAATGTGGACTTGTGCATAGAGCCACTTAACACTAATTATACAACCAGGGTCCTCAGCGTGGAGGCAAGAGGAATCCTTCTAGAATGCACTCTAAGTCATCTTGGGTATACTTGGAGAATCTGGATGCGCATGGATAGAGGGGTATCTATCTATCTGTCTTTCTGTCATATCCAGGAAGATGGGTCAGAATCAGAAGGAAAAATATCTTATTTTTTTCAAATGTTGAAGCAGGTAGATCAAAGCAGAATCTCTCCAGTTAGGGAGATTGGCATGTCCAGCCTTCACCAAAATTACCCAGTTGAATGGTTGTATGTGCAAAATGTATGGGTTCTTGATCAAAATGAATTTATCTCCTAAAAATCCATTCTTTTCTGTACCACAACCACTGCTAATAATAGCTAACATCGACAGAACACTCACAGTTTTCCAAATACTATGATGAACACTTCATATCTATTATTTAATTTAATGCTTAAAACAACTGTGG
Source organism: Delphinapterus leucas (assembly GCF_059928025.1). NCBI lineage: Eukaryota > Metazoa > Chordata > Mammalia > Artiodactyla > Monodontidae > Delphinapterus > Delphinapterus leucas. The sequence continues at coordinate 49,811,185 of NC_143140.1, forward strand.
TAGCCAGTATTTATTATCCACCTTTGATGGATGAGGAAATCAATGATTAGAGAGGCTTAGCAAATTGGTCAAGGTTAATGGATAGAAATTGGAAAAGACAGCCTTCAAACCTGTGCTGCCCAATTCGAAAACAGTCTGTTTATAACCATTTAGTATACTGCTTATATTTATAACCATTGAACATCTGCTCAAGAAAAATTGGAAATGTGAATAAACTAATGACCAGTGAATCAATTGAATTGATAATCAAAAATCTTACCCCCGATCACTTCACTCTACCCCCCAGATCTCCAGACTCACACTGTTTCTGGATGGGATTTCTTTTGCTGAGCTAGCAAAAGAAAAAAAATTATTGCAACAAATTGTTTCAAAGAATTTAAAAAAATCGGTGAAGTGCCTCATTTTACAGAGCTAGAATAACTTGAAACTAGAATCAGAGATAGCGCAAGATAAGAAATTTATAGACCAATCTCACTTTTGAACAGATGCAAATATGCTACATAAAATTCTAATATAAAATGTATACAAATAAAGATGAATCATAAACAACTTGGTTTTCACCCAAATATTGAAGAAGCATGCAACATCAGAAAATCTAGTAATATAAAACACAGCATTAAGATGGTACACTTAAAAAAACACCCCATAGAATCATCTCAGAAGATGTTCAAAAAAATCTAGGCAAACTGGAACTGGAAACTACCTTGAGCAGAAAAATCACCTATGAAAAACATAAATCTAAAGTCAAGGCTATGATGAAATTTTAGAAGCATTTCTTTTAAAATGAGAAACCAAACAATATTTTTATTTAACGTTAAACCGGAAATTTTAACTGTGGCAATAAGATCAAGAAAGAAAATAATGATAGCAATAATAATAGCTACTGTTTTTTTCAAGCCTACTCTGGGTCATATCCTTTATATACTTTATCTCATTTTATCCTTACAATAATCCTGAAAGATTATTATTATTGCTTTCATGTTATAGCTGACAGAACTAACATTCAGGTAGTTATATAATTGGCTGTCCACATACTATTTGCTCCTTTCTATTATCAAGCAAAGTCATTAAAGTCTGAGAAGAAAGGGGTTTCTGTATATGGTTTACCATCCTACTGCATCCTAGGAGAGTGATTTTAGCTATTAGGTTGTAGTTTTAATGATAACATCAGGGTCAGAAGCAGTGAAAACAATGACAACTTATCCTTTTAGGCTACATTCTGTCATTCTATAGGATTTTCTTACTCACTGCTCCCCCCCTTTTTTTCCTTTTTCCCCTCTTTTCTCCATGGAGGATATTTTTGGTGAAAGAGAAAAAGAGACACTGACTCTGTTGGCTTGATGAGTCATGCTGTTATTGAAAGATTTTGATAATGGCAAGGAACATGTGTGTTTCTAGTAGGTGTTTATCTCTGAAGACACTGAAGGGTATAAAGCTACCTTCAGTGGAATGGAAGACTCAATGGATCTGCTCTTCTATTCCCTCCATGGAGCTTGAAGGGGAGATAGAATAGCCTGAAAGGATGGTGAGAAAGGAAGAGTGTGGGGAGACTAGGGAAAGAAAGAACTTCTTAAGGTCCATTCAAAATATGTCCCTAAAGGCTGAGAACTGACTCAACAGGCTACAGAGAGAAGTGTTTGCCACTACGCCTGTGCCCCAAAGGTATGTGAGAAAGTCTAATGGTAAGACTTCCTTTCTGCTCATGGCCTGTTGTTACCTGTCCTTCCTGATATTATGGGCACAATTAAGGGGTTACACATAGGGGTGAAAAAGGAGATAGCTTTTAGTCTGCTTCTCTGCATTAACACCATAAATAAGGGTTAGATAAGAACTCAGGTAAACACAGAGGAAAGTTTTCTGCTTTGGAAATATTTGAATATAAATGGTAGAAAGGGTGGTTGTAGAAAGGTAGGGTAACCAAGATAAATTGTTAGCCTGCAGAGGGTACAGGTCAATCACCATGAAAGGGGGCCAAGTTTAATTTGTGAATGATCAAGGAGAAATTGGATATGGAGAAATCTGACTGGCAAAAATAACACCAGATGGTGTCTCAAGAGCCTGGTGCCTTAAACATTAGTTCTTAGGGAAGAATCTCAAAGCTACTCAAGAACAATGGGAACTTTCTCAGTTCAGTGCTGCTTTGACTGTACCTGGAGTTAAGTCATATTTCAGAAATTAAGGGTATTCCTTCTACAAGTATTCTTTTATTTCACATGCCATCTGCAAGCTCTGGGGTTCCCCAGTCATCTGAACTTCTGACCAATTGGCTACAAATTTGGAGGTTTCCACTACCCCCTCAGGTTTGATAATTCACTGGAGTGATTCATCAGAACTCAGAAAAGTATCGTACTTATCATACAAATAAGGACCAGCCAAGAGAAGAGATGCATAGAGCAAGTCTAGGAGGATCCTAAATGCTTCTCTTTCCTCAGGATGCATCATCTTCCTGGGACATCGATATATATCACCAACCTGGAAGCTCACTGGAGGTCAGGTGTCCAGAGTTTTTATTGGAGTTTCCCTATATAGGTATGATCGATTGAATCATTGGCTCTGTGATTGAACTCAATTTCTAGCACTGCTCTCCTCCCCAGAGACTGGGCTGCATCAAAGTTCCAACTCTCTAATCACATGGTTGGTTTTTCTGGCATGGCCAGTCCCCATCCTGAAATTATCTAGGGGACCACCATGAGTCACTTCATTAGCATAAAATCCAGTGAGATGCCAGGGGCCATCACAAATAACAAAGATATTCTTATCACCCAAGAAATTCCAAGCGTTTAAAGGCTACCTCCAGGAACCAGGAACAAAGAGCAGCCAAGTTCTCTAAACCTAAGTTTAGAGAACAGGGTAATAATAAACACACTATCTTCTGGGGTGTCTCAGAAAACTGTTGTCTCGTCTCATTTCCTAGCCCCTGCTCCCATCCACTTTCCACTTCACTTCTTGGTTAGACAGGAATGATCCAGCTGCTCCGACCTTCTGGCACACCTTCCTTCCTGGGCAGATGCGTACTGATGTACCTTCTTCCTCTGGGTTCACTCTGTTGTCTGAATCAGACAGCCCCCTGTGCTGAGGGCAGGGATAGAACCAGTGGCAGCTCATCTCCCTTTATCCTACACAGTGTGGGTTTTCTTTCTCACTCCTCTTCCCTTTTCCTCATTCGGTCCTTGGGGAAAGAAATCCAATGAGCTCTAACAGTCTGTTCATTCTCTATCAGAAACTGATCTGTCTGCTAATTTTTAACCAGCTGCACTTTGCCAGTGATCAGTGAGCTCCTTGACACGCCCCCCCCCATCTTTTGCTCCATTTAAGACCCCTTTCACATCACACTGCTCTGTTTATCCTAAGGGAAATAGTTAGGAGAAAGTCCTTTATGGAGGTTTGGAGTCTTACACAGTATGGTTGTAGTACTACAGGGCCTCTACTGTTGATTGACATTGCAATGGTGGGCATGGCTAGGTGGCTTGGGGCTCTGTCTCTTTAAAGAAACTTACCAAACTAGGTGAAGCATAACCACCTCAGTTCTAAAGTTGGTGAAAACACCTCCACTTGCATTAGCCTCATCTTTTATTTATTTATTATGGTTTTTATTGATGAGAAAAAGGCATTGAGAATAACTGTACACACTGAGAATTCTTTGGAAACTTAAACTAATAGAAGGTTGACCATTAGTTAATTTTTTTTTTCCCTGAAAGGCTGTTCATTAGAAGAGATATTCTAATATCTTTCTTAAGTAACTCTGGTAAAATTTCTTAAAACTTATTTTGAAATGTTTTAGGACTCAGTTTTATTATCATTAAAAGACTCATCACAAGGAAAATTATCTTTTTCTTTTATTTTGCATCTGTATGGGATGACAGATGTTCACTAAACTTATTGTGCTCATCACATCATGATGCATGTAGGTCAAATCATTGTGCTCTACATCTTAAACTTACACAGTGCTCTATGTCAATTATATCTCAATAAAACTGGAAGAAAAAAACAAAAAATATTAAAAAAACTGGGGAGATGATTACATTGAGGGTTTTGTTGTGATATATTCTATTTCCTTCTTAGTCCATATTATGGGATAATTGCCTTGTTGCCTATACTTTTCTATATAGAAGATACAACATCAAAATTTTAGTACCCCTTCTAAGCTATAGTGGGATCTAGAGGGTTTTTTTGTTGTTTTGGGGAAAGCCTTTTAGCTGGAAGACCTGCTGAATTCTCAGGAGCAGTAATTTAGGGAGGAGACTGTCAAGCTTCCCCACAGAACTATCTTCAGGGTCCTGAGACAGTCTCTCGAGTCAGAGGCCTGTTTGGGGGCGCAGTCTGCCTTTGCAGAGCTGGGCTGCTCTGTCTCATCAGGCACATTAACAGGAGTGCTTTTTACCTATTAGTTAAAAAGTGTAAATGAAAGAAAAGAAACTAAATATTGAACAAAGGAATACAATATCTAACTAGAAAAAAGTACAGCAAAACATTTTTTTGTCATTGTTCAAGAAACGGATTCTCCCCTAGCACCGCTGGAGGGAGTGCGCCCCTGCAGACACCTTGTTTCGACTTCTGGCTTCCAGAACTGTGAAGGAATAACTTTTTGTTGTTTTAAGCCACCCAGTTCATGATAATTTGTTACAGAAGCCACAGGAAATTAATGCACTTCCATGACCTCATAGACAATGATAGGCCCCCTGCTTGCTGCCCCCATGGCACCTGTTCTTGCTTTTCATAACCCACATCACACTGGATTGAAAGGGTTTGTTGGAAGTCAGGCTTTCCTTCTAGACTGCAAGTTCATGAGGTCAGGGACATGGCCTTTCTTGTCTACCGCTGCTTCCCCAGGGCCTGGTATGTTGTAGGCACTCAATAAATTTCTATGAGATGGATGAATAAATGAGCTGGTATTGAGAATTTCTTGGCTGGGAGAGTTGTTAAATATTATACTGGGCTTTGAAAACACACTAGGGAGGTTATGCTTATGGGAGACATACTCAGGCCTCTGAAATAATTAGGTGAGGTCTTGTCTGAAGACCACAAGAAGCTTTATTTTAATTAGCAGTAGCACTGGGAGTCTGATTTACTCTGGGCATTTTAGAATGTAGAAACAGTTACATGCTATAGGTCCACTGTGGTCGCAAGCCTAGAATTCCTAGCAAGAAGAAATTTAGTAAGAGATAGAGCTGAATGCTGAGAACCTCTAGTGAACCCATGGTTGGGAGGGTCACAGGCATAGAAAGCTGAGGCTCTTTCCTCTACTTGGTCCTTACATTGAGGCAAGGGTATTATACCTGAAGGAAAGACACCAAGGGCAGCTAAGAAAAGACAGAGTCAGCTGATCTGTCAGCTAAGTTAGCCTTCTGGAAAATAACAGTCCACATATTAGGTGAAAAGCATGTCTTTTCATTTAAAAGGCAGTTTGAGATTAACCAAGGATGAGTTTAATACAAGGCTAGAAAAGGATTACAACTTGTTATTGGATGATGCAGAATTGCTGCCTAGAAAAGCTATTGTCCTTTGTTACCAGGCAAAAATTCAAAAATATCAACTATTTATCAGTATAGCGAGAATTAGGTTAGGAGAGAGAAAAAAAAAACATGTAATTAAGTTCATAATTACTTGATTTGTTTAAATCACATTATATCTGTTTCTGTTTAAAAGTTTTTAACTGTACTTAGAAAAGAAAATGGAATTATAACTTTTTTGGAATGACAATTCATATGCACTCTTTTAAGACATTCAGAAAATATAGAGAAGTGTAAAAAAGAAAGCAAAATCACCTTTAATCTCACCTCCAGGGATAAACGCTATTCACAAAATATTTATATATAAATATGTGTTTTTAAACAAGAATAGAGTCATTTTATATGCTTCTTTGTAGTTTATTATTTTTACTTGCTATATCCTGGATTTTCTGTAGATCAACAGAGATAGCTACGCATCATTATTTTAATGGTTTTCTTTTATTTCGACACGTCTGTTCCATAATGCTTTTTAACAAATGGTGTTCCTTTTTTTTTTTTAATCACTGAAGTGGTTTTATTTTTGTCATTGACAACATGATACTGTGATTGGATCATTACTTTGGCTTCCTTAAATATTACTTAGGTATACATTAAAAATATATGTTTACATTTAAGAAATGTAACATATTAAAGAAATTCTCTGTAAGTAGAACTCCTTAATATTTTCCTGCCTTTTTTCATACAGAAATAACTTAATCTACAAAGTCATAAATAAAACTATGAACTCTTATGGCCTAAAAGTATATACAAATTTTGGAGCTTGACAGAAGTGTTCTCTTTATGATTTTATAAATCACAAGATGCAGTATTTGTGGTGTTTATTATCAAATAATGACTTATCATCAAAAGTTGTTATTGTCTCCCAACCAGTTCTCCCAATGATAGACCTTCCAGTGTACTTGGTAAAGATGCCTTGAATTTCAAAAGTTAAAGTGGTCAAAAGACTAGATTTTTAAAAACAGTACAGAAGGTTGCTATTTAAATATGACTAAGCCTTATTAAAATTACTTCAGTGTGTCTGAAGAACAAAAAATGCTGCTATCATTTAAATGGAAGCTAACGATGTCTAAAATAAAATCAGATTAAATTTGTATTAGTCTTGGGAAAAATGTTACATTCAGTTTTTAAACATAAAGTTTGTCTGGCAGTTAATGTTGTGAACCAGATCATTTTTGTAGTTTTTTAGAAACTTAGATTTTAAAAGTAATGACAGGGCTTAGCTTAGTATTATTTGCCATTTGACTCAATTAAATTTAATGAGAATATTAATTGAGAAGGTTTTTATTTCTAAGTTTTATACTGTGTAAACTATGGCCTAAAAATAATGCATAAAGAACATTTCCAAATATCTTTTTACTTTCATTACATAAAAACAATTTGAGCACTTACCTAATACATCTTGAGTGGTTATCTAATAAGTCACTAAATAGAAGGTGTCATTCAACAAATATGTTATTATTTTCTGAAGAAATTAAAGATTTCCAGTCATGAAACAAAAACTGAATAATCAAATGTTCTGTATCAGGAATTATAAGTATGCCTTTCTAAGATTTTTGTGTGTTGTTATTTTTGAAGTTTTAGCTAATCAAGGTGATGGTTCAAAATAAATTTTCAAAAATTTGGATAGTATTGATTCTGTTTTTGTAACAGAATCTCAATGGAATATTTTTTCCAAGATTGACAAATTTAATCTGATTTTATTTTAGATTTTGTCAACAAATGCTGTTCTCAAAATGATCAGTCTCTGTAATTCTAATCATCCTATTCTTGGCTTCCACCCTTTACCCACAGACACATGTGCCTGAGATTCAAGCTAACTTATTGCCTAAGGCCAACAAAGATATTTATCAGAGTCCTTTCTTTTTCCCAGCTTTATGGCTTGAAAGACGATTTCTTCCTACTGCTAAATTGTAGGAAGTCTCAGTGGCTGACTAGGTAGATGTTGTCATAAACAATACTCTTTAAATGAGAAAGTCCAAGACAAGGTACCAAGGAAAAAAACCTGAATTATATTAAAAGAGAATAAAATATTGAAGATGCATATACTCCTAAAGGGATCCTTGAGTAGAAAAAGAAAAATTCTCGAACAGTTTATAAAAGCACTCAAGCACAGGAAAAACAAAATTTAAAGTAAGCAATGATTTCTTACAGTTGAGGATTGGTTAAATAGAAAGAAAAGACAACAGCTACTTGAATTTCCCTAATTTGGTTCTGTTGTCATAGTCTGTTGTAATATACTGGTTGGAATTATTGGTTAATATTTTCATTTAGTTGTATTAACATAGAAATGTATTCTTGATTTATGTAAAGACATCAGTTTAAAAGGAAAGAGAAAAAAAAAAGAAACATATTATTTACTCACCAAATTAATTCCTGTAACAAGCTTGAAAATTCAGACACAGATTAGTTCTTATTGCAATATTACCTCAAGGGCATAATGTCTAATCCTGTACAAAATATCTGTGAGAAAATAAGCAGGCTTTATTGTAGGCATTCTCAAACTATAAATGGTCAATAAATTTTATTTCATCTTATCTTAAAATGTTATGGTATTGCAGAGTCCATGAACAGAGCTGACTGAGCAACTTTCTCGTAACGTTTCCCTGCAATCACAATGGGAATATTTTAAATTGGTAATAAATGTCACATAGACAAGTCAATATAAAGTTTCTTGCAGAATAATGTGCAGTGAGGTTACCAAACTTGGCCTGAATGCTTAAGATAGTACAATCCCCATGTGGTGCTACCTTTCAGATAACATTAGTGTTGCCATAACCAGGGAAAGGTTTTTATGTTGTAAATAAATAACCACACTCAAGAAAACATCAAATGGCCTTCCAAAACCTTTCCATTCCTGATTCATCAAGGGAAGGCATCTAGCAAATTGACTTCATTTCATCTTAGTTTTAGAGCATTAACACAATCACACTGAAATGCTTAGAAATGTAGAATCCATGGGAGTGTATACTTGTTAACGCTTGTTTACAAGGCACCTTTTTAAAGAAGAAGGTACACAATTTATTTTTTTAAGATTTTTTCTTCCAGTTTTATTGAGGTGTAATTGACACATAGCACTGTATAAGTTTCAGTTATACAGCATAATGATTAGGCTTACATATATCATGAGATGATTATCACAATAAATTTAATGGCCATCCTCTATCTTATATAGATACAAAATTAAATAGAAAAAAAAATTTTTCCCTGTGATGAGAACTGTTAGGATTTACTCTCTTAACAATTTTCATGTATAACATACAGCAATATTAATTAGATTTATCATGTTGTACATTACATCCCAAAGAAGACACTTTTATTAAATGATGCAGAACATCTATGGGGTCAAATGTATTGCCAGGATGCCAAATTGCTCTTCTCTTTTCTTTAGGTGGGAAATATCAGGAGGCATTTCTGTGGATAGAGAGACTTCCTGTAGTGGATTTTTGCTACCTGTTAATCATAAAATCCCTCTTCCGTCTTCATTACAGTATCTTGGTATTCATTCAGAAGTTTAATCCTTGGGACTTCCCTGGCGGTCCAGTGGTTAAGACTCCGTGCTTCCAATGTGCGGGACGCAAGTTCGATCCCTGCTCGGGGAACTAAGATCCCACAAGCCATGCAGCGCTGCCAAAAAATAAAAACAAAAAACAGAAGTCTAATCCTTGCCATGCAGCTCAGAAATTTCAGTGGAATTCTATCCCTTCCCTGGCTTTATGAGTGGACCTAATTGGTTGAAAAGTAATCCATATTCCTTTCCAGAGTAAGTAATTCAGAAGGTCAAGCTTTGGCTGTTCAACAAATGGCATTTCCCCTGATGAGAGGAATCGCTCCATGACTGGGCATGTGACTCAATTCAGGCAAAGGGAAGGTTTCCTTGGGCTTCTTGGAAGTTTCTTCATTCTTTAAAGAAAGGCGCCAGAAGAGGAGCTTTCTTTTCCTCTGAGCGCCATCCTCTGTAGATGTAAGGCCTGGAACAGCACACCCACTTCCCTACTTTGAGAGAAATCGGCCTGGGGATGGACCAAAAACATAAAGGGGGGCTCAGTTAGGAGACCACAAAGAAACTGAGCAAGAGCCATCTAAGTTAAGGAAACTCTGAAAGCCTCCTTCTCTCTAGAATTCCAATTACATGAGCCATTGAGTTCTCTACTTTTAAACCACTTTGAATTGGGTTTAACATTATTTGTAGACAAAACCTCTCCTACGGAACTTCCTTTTTTTTGTTCTAGAACGTGGTGTATTACTTTATTCAGTGTCTCCTTCAGAGGCATTAAGTCATATGCTTTGTGAAGATTCTTTTAAATGTGAACAGATAATTATGTAAAAGTTTTCAGAATTTTTCCCCCTCAGGTGGTGCAATAGAACTTTGAAGAATTTACATAGGGTTGTTTTCATAACTGTTACAAATTCATGAAAGGAAGCCAGCCCTCAGTGGGTTTGTGTAGCGTATAATCAGCAGATTGATTTATTTCCTTATTACATGATCCTAATAAATCTAGGGCACCCATTTGTCACATTCTCTGTAGACAAATCACATATAAAGTCCCTAAATGGTGCCTAGTACATGGTAGGGACTCAAGAATTACTTCTGAGTATATGAATGACTGAATGAATGAATGTATTAATAACATATGTACAACCACAGTCCAGCAACCTGAAAGAATAATGTTGATTTTTATAGTTTATCTTTTAAAAGGGACTGACTTTGGGGTTTTATACAAACCATGGATGTATGGTTTTATTTGAACCATACATAAAGCTTCCCAGAAATCATACCCCTTCCATGAAGTTTCCTACAAAGAACAGTAGCTAGAAATAGCTCTGATTTTCTCATGTTTAGCTGACTCATTTCCTTTACCCCTTCCTATCCTCCACATACCCTGTCACACTATACCACTTTCTGGCCACAAGGAGCCACTGGGATTCATGCTCCTGACCCACTGATGTACTGGATTTCTAAGATGGCTAGAGGACCAGGTGACTCCATGGTCAATGGCACAAAAGGTTCTTTGCTTAATGCTGATTACTTTCTTATGTGAAATGCTCATGGAGCATTGCTGGTGAATACAGTCCTCCACTTCACTTCAGTGCTCTGCATATTAGAGATCTTTCACATTGAGTGGATCGCCTTGGTACTCCTTTTACTTAGAGTCCATTCCCTCGCTTTCTTTCTCCTTCTAGTTGAACCTGATTCCTTTCGGAGACTCTGAAGATAGTGCCATGATCGGAGTATGGCCTTCGTATTTTCATGTTCATATCTTAGAGCTGAGAGATGGGGAAAACATGGAGATTTAAGCTCCTCTCTTCCAAGGTTGACTTCTTTGGTTATAGTAGGAAAAGATGCTTTGGGTCAGTTAGACACTAAATTTATGTCTTTGTCACTACCAAAGTAAAGTTGGGGGAAGTTCAGGTTTTATCCCAAGTACGTTGAAGTCTGAAAAATTCCAGGAGGTAAAAGGACAAACAAGGACAGTAATCTAGCATTGTACCACTATATCATACATATAAGAAGCAAGTTTGTGGGTAATCTTCAACCAAGATTGGGGTACTTTCTTATCTCTGTGCACTAGGACCAGCTTTTTGGGTTTCTGTGTTTATGGCATATACTTGCATAACTTCCTCTTTCCCTACAGATACCACGGTGTCTCAGGCCTGGTTTCCATTTGTCAGTCTTTCTCCATGATGCCTGATTAAATTATCTCCTTTTCCTTCTCCCCTAATTGACTTTGCTGTCAATGAGAATTTGGGGACCTATTTAGGGTGACCATGCCATTTAATATTATTTACTAGTTTCTGTCTGTAAGACCCTTATGTGAACTAAACTTCTGAGCCTCCAAGTCTCTTTCCTCTGGCCTGGAGTAGAGAGCCTGCTGGAATAGTTCTCCTACTTTTATCGTGAAGATGGAACATATTTTTCACACTCACTACACAAAGATATGTGTCCTAGTCCTTGAAATTCTGACCATGCCTTCCTTTTAGGACAGTGAGACAATCCTGCACACACATACTTGTCTTTAGGACTTTGAATCTATATAAACTCTCAGTGCATGGCCTTTCACATAAATGGCAGCCCATCTTTGCCTTTAAATTTATCCATTCCTGTACTGTTTCTATGACATGTTATAACACAGTTCAAATTCTTTTCTCTTGCACTGCTCAAGTTTATGGTTACACTTAGTCTATAGCAGAAGATTCAAGGCCTCCTTAATTCAGGACCCTGAGTTGTGACTAATCCTGGGGGATCTGGTTTAGCTGGTGAAGCTGGGTAGAAGCCTCTAGCAAACAACCATGGAGGATGCGGAAACAGACAAAATTACAGTTTGCCATTCCATGGGGAATTTTCTATAGATTTCCTACACTTGGTAAACTCACATACCACTGCCTAAGTTTGGTTCTCTGGCGAGTTCTACAATTCTGACAGCATTACTCAGAAGTTGTAACCCCATTTCAGTGTCATCTCTATGATATTCCTTTGAATTGCTGAAATTCAAATTTAACTAGGCATTCTGTATTTTATCTGGCAACCCTAAATTTTAGAAAGGTTACCTAAATTCTCTTCTGAAAATTTGTTTCACTGTTTTCCCTTGGGTTGTTCTCTTAAAAGTTTATGATGATATGTGCCCTCTATCTCAAGATTCTCAAAACTGTGGTCCCTGGGAACTTATTAGAAATGTAAATTATCAGACACCACCTCAGACCTATTGAAAAACTCTGATTTAGCAATTTTTGTTTTGATAAGCTCTCCCAACACTTTTGATGCACACTCAAATTTGAGAACTTTGGACCTATCTCAACTCAGGTTGCCTTATTACCAGGATAATTAATGTTTACAAATCTGTATCCCCAAAGAAGCCAAATTAAAATAAAATACTATGAGTATGGAATTCTCACAACTTGAACTATCAAGAAAATACTCTCAGTGCTTGGCCAAGTAAATCATTTAATAGGATCAACTTCTAATGATTAAAAATTCTATTTTTTAAAAACAGAACATGCCACAGAATTGGTGCTCAGTAACTGAGTAGAGCTGCTTTGTTATAACCACTATTATCATTCTATATGAGTATTATTCACATTCTTCGGTGAATGGTGTAATACCCAGGCCATGGACTTGTCTCCAAAAGGCAAGGCTTAATGGTGAACAATTGCAAAAAACATTTGACTCTAATACACGCTGTGCCTGAATGAATGAGACCCTTTAGGACCCTGCCTCTTAATACCTAAGTTCTAAGAAGAAGCACCACAGCCAGCCCCAAGCTATGATTTCATTTTCATAAGGGAAAACATGAATCACTGAAAATGAACATAATAGTTTAAATAAAATGCTGACTTCAATAAAGTAAGTTTTTCATGAGAGTATATGAAATTATATAACATGGAACTGGTTGGGGTTTTTTTGGTTGTTGTTCAATTATTTTTATAAGACAAGTACCCTGGGCAACTCAGAGATCCATTGAATTCTGGGGAGTCAAGGGAGGCTATAATTTGGGTCATTGTTTAAATTAGATTTTATAAAAACATCTCCCTTCGTCGGGGCACACATACCAACAACCTGTGTGAAGGGTGGTTTCAGCTACACACATAGGCCGGAAATAGTGTGCTCTGAATTAGAGCAAGTGACAGCATTCTTTTGGAAGCCATCATGAGTTTGAGAAAGGATGCTAGAACTTATGCTACTATAATGTAGATGACAAGAACAGGCAAGTTTCTTAATTTGTGTCTCTGAGTATCTCTGTCTATAAAAATGAACAAAATATTATATTTGCTACCTATTTCATTAACAACTTATTAATATAAATGAGATTATTGGAGAAAATGTTAGTTACTGTTTCTGTCTCCAGGGCAGTTTTGAGGCCTGAGACCAGCATAGTATATGTCCTTGGATAAAATATGGATACTGACTAGTTGGTCCAAGAGGTTTTGTGAAATCTGGTGTGGTTCCAGCAGGCTCTTGTGTGTACGGCTTCTAGGATATCCAGACTATCTGAGCAGTAGGCCCACTAAATGAGGGCCAGATGGACCAAAAGGGGCTGGTTCGGGAATGGCATCAGTGTTTGGAATTTTCATTGTCATTGAACTGAACTTCATGAAATTGCATTCGACTAATACATCAACCCTATTCCATTTTCTCTCCTATCCGGTGTGATGCTGTAAACCAGGAGCTAGGACGTTCTTTGGATGGGTACTAGCCTGAATGACTAAACCATTCTTAGGTGGTAGAATGGCCAAGTGGTGCTTTCCTGCAAATATCGGATTGTCTCCAAATCCTTGCTGTTGCTTTAAATATATATTTGGAGTCATTGGAATTTACTTTTTTTCCTGGACTTGGACTCTTCTATCCATAATTATTTTCATATTATAAAATAGGTCTCTGACCTAAGTATGCATATTTCTATTCCATATATCTCTGCAGCTGAAACCCCAGGGAAGGAAGGGCTTACCACTTTCAAAAGGGCAATGGCTTTCATAACATAAATGCCAGAGATTGAACTCTTCGATATCAAATTAAAAAAATCCTTTCTCCATATATGTAGTCAGAGCTTTTTCCAAAGTCACATTCTTGGAATTAATATAACTTCAAATGGGTAATGTGATTATAGATTAAAAATAGTTAAATTAAAATCAGAACTGTGAGTTAACATAATTTCCTTAAGTAATACCTAAGGCTATATATTTTGGAGAGATTCCTCCAACTAACATTAGAGATAATTACTAAGGACAAGGGATTAATACCATTAGAAGAGAACACACACAAATGCATCGTCATACCTTGAAGTTTTGGAGTTAAGTTCAATTTCCATAAAGATGAGAATCAGTTCAGTTTGAATATGAGAGTATACGATTAAAGCAATCTGATTATTTTAAGGAAGGGATTTAATTACAAAGTCATGTTTATAAATTTGGCTTTTCATTTATTTATTTTTGCCAGTTCTTTCACCCTCCAAGTATATTTTTCATATTGGGAAATTTTAAATTCTAATCTGTGTCCTCTAAAGAGTTTTGCTAATCTTTCATCCAAAGATTGGGGGAAAGGAAATAAAGTAATGTTTATTTGGGTCTAACATGTGCAGGTAATTTGAGAATACTTTATTTGATGTAAGGGTTTTATATAACATCACTGTTAGTTCTGAGAATGGAAGTGGTCACTGATTTCTGCATTTAAACATTAATATGATTACGCTTTTTGCTAGTTATATTTTCTTTGGTTTTGCTGAAATTAAGCCAATACACTGTATATTTCATTATTTTAGAATTCCCTTTTTTGTATTAGGACATATGCTGTGATTTAAAAAAAGTATATCCAGTGGTTAATGATATGTTTCCAGAACAGACTTGTAGGCCTGATTTTGTCAAGAGCTACACATGTGGTGCACATCTACCCTGATTTCTTGGACAGTCAGAGAGATGCATGGCCACAAGCAGTTGTAGTCTTGCCAGGACCTTAAGGAACTTATGGTGAAATCTTGCATTGATTATAACAATTGATGTCTCTGGCTTTCAATTTTCCTGAATTTAGGATTTTTATGCAGTAAATTTACATCAATCTTTCAAAATTATCAGAGGATTCTTGAGATTTCTCTTGGCCATAAAAGTTTCAGTAACCCTGTACGTTGGCTGTATTCATTTTATATGTCAGTTTTCCCAACTATGCCATTAGGGGTTTTTTTGGTGGGGGGGGGAGGCTATTGCCTAAATCAAAATATTTTATTATTAAAAATAGTATAACTTCATGCTAATGATTCTTAAAAGATTTCATACTCTGAGTCTACAGAAACTCATTTAACTTTGGATTGCGTGTTCATAGCCATTCAGTTAACCTAACCAAACACAAAGGTAGGTCAGAAATTATTTTAGAAAAGGTTCATTTGATTACAAGTAACCGTAATCTATTCGAGTTACTTTAAGCAAAAATGGGGACTTTATCGTTAGGATATTAAACTATCTCCTAGAACCCAAGGGCAGAAAGTGCTATCAAGTCTCAGGAGAGATGAGACAGGAAACTATAGAGTTGTCAGCATCTAACACACTTATTGTCTCAATCTCTTTTCCACTGAGACCATATGGTCTTTTGCCTGTTATTCCCTGTAAAACTAGTTCTTTCTCCAGTTCTCTGCAGAATGGTTCTCTGTGCTTTTTTGTGTGTACATAGCAGACACATCCAGTTTCACATCTCTGTAGCTCATTAAAACCTTATTTCCACATGTTGAAACTTATTAGGTGTGGGAATAATGTATTAATATGCATAGTTTTAAATTAGAGCTCTATGGTAGAGTTTTATTATCCATCATAGAGAAGATGTTTTTAAGTTTAGAAAAGATGAAATTTGTGATGAAAATGTTAGCAGTAGTGGTGAGTGTGATGAAATCAGCCACATGCCTTCAGATAGATGTGAGGACAAAATGAATGAACCAGCCTGAATCTTATTTATTGTCATAAAATACCAAGTGAAAAGTAATAATTCTGACAATGTGATGAAAATTATTTGAAATGTGAATGTTTATTACTGGTAACAGAGTGAACATATTCCATTATGTTTGAGGACACTCTCAAATTCTAGTATAAATCCACCAAGCTCAAGTTCAATTTTGAAACAAACAATGAACACCAGGAAAAACTATAGAATTTTTCTTCACCAAGTAAAAGGATAGTCAAGTCTCCTGATCAGTCATGCACAATATGACCAGGATGAAAATGCAGAATCCACAGTAGCCTCATTTATAGTGTAACATATAAGTAAAGGCAAGAGCTGCTAACTCTGATAGGCCATAAGTTCAATAAAAACTGGAAATAAAACATCTGTCTTGTTATCCTGTTGTAGTTTTATTTATCTATTTTTTGTGGGACTGTAGATTATTAAAAACTAGCATAACCTTTAAAGGCAATTATTTAAAACTGCTGCTTGATCTACATTTACAAATATTATTGGTGAGACACATAAAAACTTCTAGAAAATAAATGTTGGAAAAGATGATGATCTGGGGTTTTTATAAAATAGCACAGATTGTGGTAATGTTATAACTATGGCCCCAAATAAGCTTTTATGCCAGAAAGTCATTGTAGACTGATGGATGCACTTATGTTGTGAACTCAGCTTTATATATAATATTTTTCTTTCAAACAGAAGTGAACACAAGGGCATCCGTTAAAATATGTTGTTTTGCTAAACTTGACAATTCATGAGACTGAAGAAGAGAATTTTAAGCCAGTAGTAAGTTTGTGATGAACTACAACGTACAAAGTAGATTGTGAGTGATTTGAATCCTCTGCTTAGAGATGTTTTTCTGGATTCAAGTGGGCATACCCAGAACAAAAACAAACTCTACTCCCTGTGCAAGTTCAAGTGAGCTCTCCCTCCTTGAAAAACTAGGGAGATTTTCAAGAGCACTTATCGAGGTTGTTAAATTTATCAGTCATGATAGGTAGGCCCATACATCTTGGACTTTCTTCTCAAAGTGAAGTAACTATGGTTAGTGTTTTCTCAGAAAGTCCTCTCTTGTCTAGGTTGTCTGAGGGACTTCACTTTTTTGGAGGAGTGAGATCATATGACATCAGTGTCTTGCTTTGAAAATTCTAATACCCTGAGATTTATTTGCTTATTTGAACAACCAAATATTTATCTTTTCAAAAGATGAGATTTTATCAATAATTACCACGGAAGATGTAATTGCAATAATCACAAACCTGGATCAGTGGACTACTTACCTTGATCAAGATGAGTTGAATGCCTGTGATTATTTCTGAACACCTTGGTTATAAAGTTATCCAGGGGCACTATACTAAAGGATAGTTATTTTAAACAGTCCCAAGAAGTACTAAGAAACACCTGATAAACTTTCTAATCATTTTTCTCAAGAAGACTACATTCATGAGTGGCTAAGAAGCAGATTTTGTTTTCACCTTTTTAACCCAAACTTGACACATTCAGAAGAGATTCAAGACATTATTTGGTTTGTTGAATGACAGTCACACCATTTTGGTTAGGAATGATTTCTCAGTGTCCAACCTTATCAGAAAAGTCAGTTCAATACCTTCTACAATTTTAGAACACACACACATGAGATGAAATTCTCAGTGATAAGTCACAACAAAACTAAAAATGAGATTGTCACATTGATATAAAATTTGAATGATTTCAAGCCGTTATCCTTTCATTCCTGACTAATCTTAAATTGTTTTATTCTTATCATTGAGGAAATTATTTTGAATTCTGTTTTTAAATTAATTAGATTCAATATTACATGCATTTATTTATTTTATGCTTTAATTTCTATTTGATAGCGTCATTTTTCATCTTATTTATTTTTATAGTTATAGTCTATTTATAACAAGTAATAGTGATTTTTCAGTTCTATAGCAATAGTTTCTTTATAAAATAAGCATGTTAAAGGTAACTTCATTTGTAGAAAAGTATAAGCAAATGCCGCTCAAGTAAGTGCTGATATGACAAAAATCATGAAGATAGAAACATAAAACACTGCAGTTTTGAAAACACTGGTAAAGATTTTTAATTCATGAATATTTCCTGACTGCCAGATTTATCTGCTGTAACAGTTTGGGAGAAATGGCAAGAACTTTGGAATTAGGCAGGTGGTGGTTCAAATCTCAGCACAGCCACAAATTAGCAGGGTTTATCTTGGCAAGTTACTTAGATACTATGAGCCTCAGTTTCTCCATTTTTAAAATGGGTATAATGATAATTATTTTCAAGAGGGTCGCTGTGGTAATTAGAATTAACGTATGTTAAAGTACCCTGGTTCAATAAGTGCTAGCTATTTTTCAGGCAGTTAAGAAAACTTTACTTAAAAAGTGTATTTAAAAAAATCAAATTTAATATGTTTGGTATCTATATATTCACTTTCTAAAAATTGAAGTATAGTGGATTTACAATGTTGTATTAATTTCTGCTATATGGCAAAGTGTACATATTCTTTTTTATATTCTTTTCCATTATGGTTTATCACAGGATATTGAATATAGTTCCCTATATATTCACTTTTTAATGTAAGAATTAGCAAAATAGAAGACTAGCTGCAAAATCTCCTCTACATTTTAGAAAGCCTTTAGAATGAGATAGGTGAGTCAAATGTCATAAAAAAATGTTAGGATAGTGGAAAGTGAATAAGGTTTTAAGAGTGTCCTCCCATAGGACTTAAAGTATGATGTAATACTTAGGTTAGCTGTGATAATCAATTGCAGATAAACTTAAGCCTTGGATTGAACCAAGAAATGGAAGCCATGAGCTTGACATTCAATCCTAGCTCTGAAATTGAACTTTGGTTTTCAATGCCACAGTTATTTCCAAGAGGTTCTTTGTTTCCATGTCTGAAGTAGGTAGTAACTCACAGGGGTGTCATACAATTTTTTCTCTTCTGTTTCAGCACTAACCGTGTCCCCCCTCCCTGCTTTAGGGTGTTATATAAATAAAGAACACTTGACGATCATTGTAGAATTTTAGTAGAAGCAACAACAAAGCCTTTCACCTTAGTAGTCCAGGCATTGGTTCCACCATGAAATTTAAAGAAACCCATATTTATTCTGTCTGGATATTTAACATAAAATAGTTAAATTTTATAAACCTTGAGCTTATGGAAGGGGCCCCGGTGGTAGTCACATTATGCTTGTCATTTCTTAGGTGAACCTTTTATAGTCCTAAATATTATTGAAATTCTCTTCTCTGTAGTGTGGGCTAGATATTACTGATGACAGGTTCCAGGCCAGGTTACGTACTTCATTCACTCAACAAACATTTATTTGGCCTGAACTCTTGGATATTAAGTGACTGTAACACTGGCCCTGCATCGAAGCTGCCTACGATATGTGGGGTGAGGCAGCTAATTAGATCAGCAGCCACAGGAGATGGGATCCATGTGGGTGGCCTCTGCTCAGCTCTCTCTGGCTCTGTCTTGACAGACTGGCCTTTTGTCCTGGAGCCTGTGAGACACCAGGGCTGACTGCCAGATTCCAGATTCCTCTCAGGACCAGCCTTTCCTCACTAGAAGCAACACCAGGGGCATCACCCACCTCAGAACACGCTTTTTTCACTCCTTAGGGCTTCACTTATTAGAAATCTTACATAAGAGGACTGAGTTCCAGGCAGGACCATAGGACAGCCCTAGCTCTTTCTCAGAGCACACGTACATGCATGCACCCATGCACATATGCACACAATGTAGCAAATATAATGTTCTAAAAACACCACCTAAAACACAGGAGAATATCATTGGTGAAGGATTTTTGTGAGGTGATGGTGAATTCCCACACAGCAAGCTTTTTGTAAATCACCTTACAATATCTCTGCTATTTTTCTTATTCGACTCTCAGCTTCTTAGAGTATCTTCTTTCTCTCTCCTGTATCCAAACAATCTCTAAAAGCTGCTTTTTCCTTTTCTGTTGTCCCAAGCAACCTCACTTTGCTCTCAGGTCGCCTATCCCTCTCAGCAAGTGTGACATCGTCGGTAGCTGAACTAGAACTACCTGTTGTTTGCTTTTAAGCACATGGAAGCCTCTTCCTGCCATAAGTACTGTGATTGGGTTTTACCTGATGCCATAGGAAGACAGACAGGGACAGGTAAATAATTCCCCGGAAGGAAGTGAGGTAAGCAAGAATAAACACGTGATAAGAATACACCAGTCATTTCTTATGAGTGGACTTAACAGTGAGAATGTGAGGGCATCATACTTGTTGATCCTAGAGTGATAAACCTGAGTAGGAACTGTGAAGACCAACTGTGTAGTATGTGAAGATCATACTACACCAAATGGCGTGACCTTTATCTTCAAAGATACGCAAAACCATTTGAGAATTTGAAGCAACAAGATGGCATATCATGAGGCTTGGGTTTTAGAAAGATCACTTGGCTGTAGTGTTGAGAAGGGATTGGATCTGTGGAGAGCAAGACCAGAGGCTCCTCCTTTGTTTTGTTTTCTTAAAAGTGTTTGTTTGCCTTGTTTTAGCATATAATGAGGCATTTTTCTCTAGGATTATTCTCAAGCTCATAGGTCTTGGTTCGTGGATATTTTTATTCATTCATTCATTCATTCAGCAAATATTTGTTAAATTGCTCACTAAATGCCTGACACTCTTCTAGATTCTGGAGGTGCAGCAGTGAACAAAAACAAGTTTCTTCCACCATGAAGTTGCCATTCTTGGGGAGCCGACAATAAACATACATGTAAAAATACAATATACCAGACTCTGGGGGCTCTAAGAGCAAATAAAGTGGTGGCAAGGGAGGGGAGTTAGAAAATAAAAACCAGGGTTAGGGCAGGGAAGGTCTTACGGAATATTTAACTTTGGGATTACATAGCATTTATTCTTGAAGCTGGATGCAACTGGGCGTTTGCAACATCAACAAAATAAGGAGCCACAAGGCCCATGTTGTAAGAAGGTGCTGTGCTTCCCTTTCCTCCCACCTTCAGTTTTCAGTCTCTCCGTGAGTCTCACTTCCTCCTAGCATCACCTTTCAGGCTAGTTTCAGGCTGAAAAACCAAGTTTTCCCTAAACACACAGTTTGGATCACCCTCCACATCCTGAAAAGGATTCGGATTCCATGGCATGAAGTGGACTTTTTACTGGATTACCTTGAGTTTAGGATAGACATGTGATCTTCTCTTCATTATCCAATCTTGTTTTGCTCCCAGCTTCTATAGTCTACAAAGATCAAGAATCAATGAGTTGGTGAAAACATCAGCAGAGAACTGATTTCAGAATAAGTCTCAAGCTATAAATTCCACAATTGAGATGTAATGGCACAGCATCAACTTTAATTGTGCGAGAGAGCTGATAATATTTAAAGAAATGTACTCTTGACACCTTTTTTGCTCTGAAGATTATTTTCAATTAAATTGATTCCTATTATTTGTTCTGATATATCAAAGCCATTCTTATATTCATTTTAATCTCTTTTCTTCTCTCCATTTTTCTGCCACTGCCAGAGTCTAGCACTTCATTGCCTGTTGTTTGGTCAATTGAAACAATCTCTTAAGCGGTGACAGGGTCTCTTCTCCAAGGTGATAAACCAGATTGATTTTATTTATACCTCCTGTCATGTTACATAGGTGCCCAAAGTGTTTATTGGCATGCTGACTGTCAAAAATATTCTTATATTTTAGTTTGATAGGGAGGGAGTATGTAAAATAGGGATGACTAGTATCTACATGTAATAATTGGGTAATAAACAACCTCTTCTCTCTCAAGTCTCTGTAGCTTCTAAAAAACATTTGTTTTTTTGCTCAGGCTACATGTTAGAGGCTGTGGGTCGGCTGCCATGGATCTGGTCTATGTGTCTTTTCATTCTGGGGACTCAGACTAAAGGAACCAGTTTTGTCTGGAAGTGGGAAATGAGCAGGCACTCTAGCTGAATCAGGATTCCCCTTGAAGCTTCTGCTAAGAACTGGCACATGGCCACTTCTGCTCACATTTCACTGTCCTAAACAAGTCACGTGTCTACAGGAGGCACTATGGGTCATAAACGTAGAAGGGGTAATGATGAAGGAGTAATACACATGTAATATTTAATGTTTGGCGTATGGCAAATTCTATATAAGTATTATTATTGTTGTTAGTATTATTGTTAGTCTTTCCCTGTACATAACAGGCAAATTCCCAACTCTGGGTCAGTGTTACTATCCACTTTATCTTTCCTCTAGCAATTAGTAGAAGACTGCTGAGAAAACTAAATAAGCTTGTACAATGGTGTCCCCATAAAATTAGGACCTCAGCATCATCTGGATCCCTTGTGATTCTCAGCATTTTCCTTTTTCCTGCTTTAGCTTCCACTTTTACTCCCCTAAATGTCTATTTCAAACCTTCACCACTTTCCTTCAGGTTACCAGAAAACCCTCTTCCACCTGTCCCTGTGCAGATAACTTGCCCACTTGACAAATTGGGAAAATTGAGCCCATTAGGTGGGATCTCATTGCCATTTCTTGGCTTGTCCAGCCAACCTGCAAATTTGGCAAAGCCCATTCTCATCCTTATTGCCCTTCAGGAAGGCAACAACGGTTAAATGTCTATTTTTGTGTTCAAGGCCAACTTCTCCATCTGTGTTCTTCATACTATATATTTCTGCCTTCTCTTATACAGGATCGTTTATCCCCCATTTTCTCCTATGTTTTCACCTTTTTTCTTATTCTTTTCCTAAAGGATATTTGAACCATGTCACATTCACTTTCATATCTCTTTTACCACACAGCATAGTACTGTGATATGATATGTGTTTCATACATATTTGTTGGATGAATGCACAGGAACTCCCAGAAGCTTCCAGTAGTCAGCAGTGTCTTCTCAGGGTCAGGCTACTACTTGCTGCCAGCCCTCCCTCTAACCTTAAAGCCTGTACTTCAGGTTGACATTGTGAATGGCTACGGTCTACTGTGCCACTGATAAAACAGTTAATACTTACATAGCAGTTACTATGTCACAGACACCATTCCAAGTACTTTACATGTGTTAACAAATTTGATTTTTGTAACAACTCTGTGAAGTAGGTTTATTATCATCCCCAGTTTACACGCCCAGAAAATGCAGAGACTGAGGGGTTATTAATATATAGGTGCTATGTTCTTTTCTGTATGAATATGTAAAGAAATAAAAAATATAGACAGATAGACATAAATATAGATCAAGTCTGGTTCTAGCTAGTAAACTGTCAAGCCTTAGGGTTGCCTCCTGGGTTTTTTCTTTGAGTAAATGAAGTCCATAAATAGATAGCCTGAAGGAACCAGAAGTTAGCAGAAATCATCACTTAACTGGTTACGTGCCTCAGAATATAAATGAAACACCCTTCCCCCTCCACTCTTGTTGGCTCCTGATGAAGCTTAAGTATTTAACTTTCCTGCTTCACTCATTCTGCTGTTGCCACAGCAACTAAAGAATGCCATTCTCTGCTCTTGTAGGTACCTTACAAACACAGTTTTTTGAAAAAGGCAGTGAATCACATCTTTTAAAAAACAAGTGGTCAACATGGAGAACTACCATTTAAGAGTTTCTTAAGGCTTAATGTATAGACCTCAGTTTTTTTCCTAGCAAAATTCTGTTTTAAGCACACCTTATGCCCTGTATAATACTGAAACCTGAAAAATCAGGTTTTTATGAAACTAGAATCATACCAAATATGCAGCCCTAAAATGTACTTACTTGTAACTTATTTATAATGTTCCCATCATCTTGGAAGGGGTGGTACCTCTCTGAAAATTTGCTCTTACAGTCTTCATGGTCCACATTTTAGGGAAAAGTCATATATATTTCCTTTGCCATTTTTAAGCTTCTTTTCCTTCTTCACTTAGGCATTCTTTAAAAAGATTTTGTAGTGTGTTAATACATTTTAAAGTTGAGACAAATGATAGCAGAAATACTGTTGCTTTAATCAGGGCTCTTTCAAATGCAAATGACATAAATACAGCCCAGGTTTGATTAAGCAAAGGGAAATGTATTATAAGACAGCTTGAGTACCTCGCAGAACCCACAGGTAAGAACACGGCAGCATGGTGAGAAGAGAAAGTCCAGTGAGCATCTCAGACAATGCCTGGATGCCCTCTATCACTCAGCTCCATTTCTCTTTGCTCTTGGGCTCCCTGCTCCTCTCTCACCGCAGACCAGCTTTAATGTCATGGTGGAAACATGGGTAATGACAGCACCTAAATATTACAGCCAAAGCCAGTAGAGAGATATTATACTAGCTCTTTTTCCTCAATCTAAACTAAATAAATAACAAAGAAACAAAATCTAAGAGAGGAAAAGGGACTACTCATTGGCCCAATTTGGGTCAAATGCCACCCAGAGAACAATCAGTACTGACCAGGAGGCAGCGTCATGGAGCACCTTACTTGGTTTATTTGCAGTAGGATCGAGCACTTCTTCCTTTTTGAAGCTCATCCTTCTCTTGGCTTCCTGGACACCGTTTTCCCTCTGTCCTCTCTTTATCTTTCTGGATGCCTATGCTCAGTCTCATTGCCTGTTAAAGGTCTGTGTAGAGAACAGACAACCATATTAAACCCCTTCCTCACAAGACCTCTCTGTAGCTATTGAATTTAGCCCAGGTCAAAATCAAAGAAGAGAAAGAGGAGAGCTAGCTTGGATGTACCCCAGGGTAAGTCCTTCTCATTCTAGCAATTTGGATCCTTGTGTAAGCAGCTCTTTGCAAAAAACTGCCCTCAGCAGGAAGCCCCTTTTCTTGTCACTCTAGCAAAGCTATATTGTAACTATCTTTTAAACCGGGCACCCCCATGTTCTACTCATCTCCAGCCCAAGCACACCTTTCAAATCTTTTAATTACACAATTCTTTGCCTAACTTGCCTGCACGCAGTGGGGAATGGTGATGACTCTGACCCCCTATCTCAATGATTAACTGAGACTACTTCCCTTTAAACCTTTCACGGCCAAGTAGAATCTTCGGAGATGGTTTTGGGGGGACGTTGAGTCCCCCATCTCCCCCAGATTGCTGACATTCTGATTAAAGGCACTTTTCCTTTCTATCAACATCTTTAAGTATTGAGATAAGCGGCAAGCAGCAGGACCCAGTTCACTCGAACACTTGCACTGTCAAAAGTAGCCCCCTGCCATTTCATCTTTTTTTTTTAATAAATTTATTGATTTATTGATTTTGGCTGTGTTGGATCTTCGTTGCTGTGTGCGTGCTTTCTCTAGTTGTGGTGAGCGGGGGCCACTCTTCGTTGCGTTGCGTGGACTTCTCGTTGCGGCGGCTTCTGTTGTTGCGGAACCTGGGCTCTAGGTGCGCAGACTTCAGTAGTTGTGGCACGCGGGCTCAGTAGTTGTGGCTTGAGGGCTCTAGAGCTCAGGCTCAGTAGTTGTGGTGCACAGGCTTAGTTGCTCCGCGGCATGTGGGATCTTCCCGGGCCAGGGCTGTAACCCGTGTCCCTTGCATTGGCAGGCGGATTCTTAACCACTGCACCACCAGGGAAGCCCTGGCACTTCATCTTAAAGCAAAGGGTGCCCTATTAACAAATTCTTCCAGTACTCAAAGAACTCCTGGTCACTCTTCATATTTTTTATTTTTAAATACATATATTATATATAATTATGTATATGTGTACGTCTATACAAATGTATGTATTCAGATAGGTTTTCTCTAACATTCAAGGCAATTGTGCAGTATAAAAGAGAAAGATGAAGCAAAGAAACTTGAAAAAAATGGGTCCCAATAGAAATAAAAAATTCAAGAAATGGAAAAGAAATTAAAGGCAATAAAACCCCAACATATATGTACCCTGATTATTAGAATCAGAGAGATTTAAGAGAATTTTATAACCACAGAAAAAGAACAACATACTATGAAATAGGATTTTTAGAGACCAAGATAAGCTATTGGCAATTTAAAAATGGGCTTGCCAAAATTAGAAAAAAAGAAATAGAAGATAACATTTGGGAAATCAGTTCGAATGTAGTAAAAATAAAATATAAAAGGTGTAAGAATCTCAAGCTAGGATCCAATATCTGAATAGTAGGAGTAAAATAAAAGGAGAGTGAAGAACTAGGAGAGAGGAAACTATAAAAGAAATAATGCAAAGACATTTTTCAGAGTGAAAGGAGATGTATCATAAATGTTAAAAGGGCCCGTGTAGTACTGAGCATAATAGACTAAAAAGACCCACATCTAAACACATCAATATGAAGCTTTAGAACCTCAAGGATAATAATAAGATATTTTTAAAATTTTAGGGAGGAAAAGGAAGTTAAGCTACAAAGGAAAGACAGCCTGGTCTAAGACTTTTCATTTACATTATGGTGATAGAAAATAGAGGAATGATGCCATCAAACACTGAAGACAAATCTTTTCCCATCTAGAATCCTCAACTTACCTAGAATACTGTTCAAGTGTGATGGCAGAGTATAGCCATTATCTGATTAGGAAAATTAATACGCCAGCTACCCTTCCTTCAAAAATCTGAAAATGCACATTAACAAAATAATGGTGTCAGCTAAGGAAAAGAATGACTCAGGAAACAATTTCTACATCAGAAAGCAATAAAAGATAAGAAGAACCATCATTAGTAGCCTATGGCAGCCTAGAGGGCAAGCACTCAAGATTTCAGAGGGCTGGAGCTGGTGGGAAAGAGGTCCTGAGGAAGAAGAATGAGACTTTATAGAATTAACAGTAAGATGGAGAACTTGGAAAAAATTGAGGAAAAAATGTAGGCATAAAATTTTATGATCAGCCCTTCCCCAGTTAAAGTATGGAATAATTAGTGGCAGAGACTAAGCAATGAGGAAAATAGGTCTAAAAGGGCTGAAATCTAGATGCCGAATGCTAACTTATGTGGTCAAATTAGACCAGTAATGAGACTACCATCATGTTGGACCAATCACTTTCTGAGGAACAGCTATCAGTTTCATACCAGGATTGATTCCAGAAGCACACCCATAGTCTCTTTCCCTGAGGAAATTACAATCTGGTAGAAAATCAAGATAGAAATGAGATAATACTGTTTGCTTCCAAAATTCAGTGGTGACCCCATGTAGACCAGAGCTTGGCCTATGGTCCACATATACAGAGCACATTTGCAGAGCTGGGGACGATTCCCCTGTGGCAGGCCAAAACTTATGAACTAAGCTCTCCCTTTGGCCACTCCTGTCCTCAATTTAAAGTAATGTAGGCATGGAATAAAGACTGATGTACATCTCCTCTTGTCCCTGGAAATAACTGCTTTGCTATTACAGGTCTCATTTTCCTTTCAATTCCAGGTTTAACTGCCCTGACTGCAACAAAGGCAATTCCTCTGCCAGGGTCTTCATCAGTCTAGTTCCTGGAGAAACAACAGTTTAGGAGCTGAGTCCAGCACTCTATCTTGTAGGGCACCAGTTTGGCTCCCTATAAAGAGATAAGGCCTTCTGACATTTCAGACTCTGCTTTACCCTAGCTCAGTGCCTCTGTCTTTCTCCTCCCATTTTCTCCACGTTCTTTTTATGATATAGACTGATTGTCCTTTAACATATATCTTCATACTACTTGTTCTTCCTTCTATCTTTTCTTGACTTGGCCTGCTTCTCCAGACTGACATACTTTCAACCTATGCTATTTGTTCCTCCTTCCTATTTTGTCGCATATCTTCAGCTTTATTTGTCTTGCCCTTCTCTGTCCTGCCTTGTTTTTTCATTCATTCATTCAGAAATATTAGGCACTGCAGTAGGATTGGGGATAAAAAGTGAAATGGTCCTTGTTCTAAAAGATTTCACAAATCTTATGGGGGACAATTAAGTGGAAGAGTAGAAGATGTAAGGCCTTCAATCGAGGTACAATAAAAGTGTTTTGGAGATGCATAGGTCTTAGTACAAGAATAGCATAAACCAGTTTTCCCTGATGCTTAGGTAAAGCTTTCCTGAGGAAGTACAGAGTGAGCTGGATTTTGAGGGATGAGTAAGAGTTTAATAAAAGAGGGCCTGGGATAAGAAGGGAAAGTTACTCTAGGTGAAGGGAATAGAATATACGGAGTTGCAAATTGAGCTACTCTATATCTGTAGTTACCTCTAGCTATATTTGACTCTTCTCTTCTTGGGAAAGCACCAGGAATACCATCATCAGCACCTCCATTGTTGTGTGGTGGAGTGGTCAAAAGAATTTTTCTGAACAGCTCTTACACTGGATAGGAGAGCTTATATCAACTCTCATTGAAACTCCCCCTTCTTCAACCTCTTCTTCCAGAATTTCTCAGGGTACCATCTTATTCCCAATATGGGCAATGGTGAAATTTGTAAACAAACTCATCTTTTCAAATATTAAACAGATTTTTTGTAATGAAAGACATTAGAGGGATTTTTAAGCCTATATTTTGAGAGGTTCAAACAATAGTCTCTGAGGGCAACTTACCAAATGCATTAGAGAAAGTCATTTGGAAACCTCTTTACTGCTTTCAGAAACAAGAGAATTGAACTTCTCTTTTGCAGCCAATTCTCTGCAGCCACACACACACACACACACACACACACACACAAATAAAGGTTTACTAACACTCTTTCTCCTGAGAACACTATCTACTGTGAACAGTGCCAACAGCTGAAAGCATCGAGCCTGCCCTCGCGCTGTGAGAACACGGCTCTCTCCCAGAGTTTTCCCAGATGCTCATTAAAATCCAAAGAGTACCCCACAGGATGTGTTGTTTAGTCCAACATCATAGCTTTCAGGAAGAAAAGAATTTCAACTCGGTGTGGGAAGATGGACAAAGTCGAACACCATGGTAACTGGGTCAAATTAACTCTTTTAAATAGGAGCTACCAGCAAACGAATGGCTGCTGACCATGCATAGCCATTGAAAGCATTACAGCTTAACTTCTGCCCTGTGGAAATTTTGCTCTTCCCCAAACTCCATGGCGCTCATTTCCCTTACTCCCTCCATCTCTGTGGCTTTTCCCTTTTACTCTTCTTTCCTCATCTCAGTAACTGATTGATGTTTTACTCCTATCAGATTGGCCTCTCTGGAATATCTCACAGATCTAGAAAACATGTTTACTTCTTTCACAAATACTGTACCCATAAACTGGAACCACTTCTTCCCAGGCTTATATCACACATGGGAAAGAGCCACTTGCCTAACATTCTTGTCAAACAATGCACAGTATCACCAGAATGCTTCATTTTTTTGCACAGCAGGAGTCTTGGGGAGATGGGTAGAGAGAAGGGCACTAAAAATAGTTGTGCCCTCCTCTAAGTTGGATACTTATTTTATATGCTGAGTTATCATTTTTTCTGCTTTATTTGTTTTATTGCTCAAATTGTTCCAGCTTTGGCCACTGAACAACCCTTCTATTGGCTCCTATATACCTCTGACACACTTCTATCAATGTCAGTTTATTTATTTATTTTCCACTCCCTTACTTTCTAGCATTACAAGATGCTCCAGGCTCATCTTGTATATATCTTGCCCCAGTCCTAGAATCAGCCATTTCTTCAGGGATACCTGGTCCTTTTTTATTAGAAATAGTATTAGAAACCAAGATCTGAACACTAGTTGCTCAGTAACTTTAAGAGTTTAAAAGAGTCCAGAGACTAAAAGTTTTTTGACTGCTGGGCTCTTCTAGTACAAGAACCACTTAAAAATTATGAATAATTAACCTATATGGATGTATGGGAGGAAGTAGTGTATTGAAAAGAGTACAAAGTTGGGCTTGAGTCTAAGCTCTATGCCTTAGGGACAGTGTAAGCTTGTATAACTTAACCTACTCTTCTAACTAATTCCTCAAGCTCACTCAAACTTGACAAATGAGCTTTCACTTCTTTGTATTTTCCCAAAGCATAATAAGAAAATCTTATGACAAATATCAAGCAGTGAGTTATATACATGTATATTTTTTAAAATAAAATATTTCTACTTAATGATATTTCATGATCTATAGTAATTATTTACTCAGGCACTATGAGTAATTTTAATCCATTATATCATTTAATTGTTGCAGCAGCTCTATGAAGTTTGTACTATTCTTATTCTCATTTTAGAGGTAAGTAAACTGAGGCTCAGTTAGGTTAAGTTAAAGTAGAAAGATCCTAACAGTGTGGCAGGTGCATATCTGGTTCTAATTAATGTTATTTCTCTTGTCTTCTTTCAAATATGTAACAAAAAATTATTAAAGAGTAAACTTTTGGCCTGTCTCACAGGCCAGGGAGTTGCTTACCATATCTTACTCTTGCCAGGGTGCCTCACAGAGTCAAGCATGCTGTGGCCTTACTAGTGAGTCCCCTGGCCAGAGGCCATTCTCTTCTTGCCAAAGTTAAAGTGGCCTATATAAAGTGGCCTCTTCCCGAGCTAGTACAACAAGGACATAAGTAACAATAACCACCGAAATAACAATATAATAGTAGTTGAGATTCTATTCTGTGTCAACCACTGTGCCAAATGTTTCATATTCGTCATCTTCTTGCATTGTCACCACCAATATTTCATGTCTTAACTATTTTTTTAGGTGAGAAAACTGAAGCTCAGAGTGACTAATTTTATTTCCCAAAGAGATACAAATTGTAAATGGCAGAGCCAGTGTTTAAAGCCAGGACTGTGTGATTCTCAAGCCCATTTACTTAGCATTATACAGGGAAGAACAGCAGTTGCTGGCAACAGAAGGCTGCTCAGGGCATTTTTCAGAACCCAGTAACAGCGAGAAGCTTCCCTGAAGTTCTAGGGCTGCAAAGATTTTGTGCAAGGCAGATGAGGAGTAGGGCTTCTGAGAGCTGTAGAAAGATAGCTGACGAAGGCTTTATGCTCCAAGCCTGACACTGAACAACTGCAGATAGATCTGCTGAGAAGTTTCAGCAGTAGGCACAGAAGTTCTCAAACAGGGAAGCAGAGATCAATGGGCACAGGAAAGGGGACCAGTGTATGACACAGAAGTAGGATGAATGAGAATTTAGGTAGGACTAGGGCAGACATTCCTGGCAAAATGCATCATCATTTTCATACTGAGGAGAGATTGGATCTTAACCCTTGACTTATACTCTCTTTTATTTATAGTTTGGATATATGCATCATGGCAGACAATATTTTTTAAAAAGACTTTTTGGTGGTTAATTTTATGTGTCAACTTGACTGGACCTCGGATACCCAGACATTTGGTCAAACCTTATTCTGGGTGTCTATGGTGGGGGAGAAGTGCTTCTATATCCTTTTCAAGTCATGTAAGAGGGCCTCCAACAGAGTCACACAGAGAACTTGGTTTCTTACTGCAGTGAGAAATCTAGAGGACAAGAGATGGCTGGCTAGCTGCTTTGATGCCTGAGGGAAGAGTTTGATGCTAGGATAAGTTTGGACTACCCTCTTGCCTTTTGTTGGGGCAAAGGATGCTAATTTCTTGTGGACTTAGAGGTGGGTTAAGTGGGGACAGACAGACCTGCCCTATAGACCTTTTTAATTCTTTTCAAGAATACTACATGAAAGAATGATGGAGCATCTGTTTAGAGTAAGTCATCAATGCAAGAAGGGGTGAGGGATGAACACTTGCCCAGAGGAAAATGAATCACCTGTTCGTGCGAATGATCCCAGGGATCTCAGAAGAATTCACAAGGTATACATCAGCTTTATGCACCTGCCTGGCTCTGACTGCTGGGATCCATCTTAATGTGGAACAGTCAACTCAGAAATGCTCTGCTCCTTCAACACTAGCCCAGCCTCTTCCTCAATCTCTGCTCCAACCCAAAAGGGGTGAGGAAACTTGCTCAGCTAAATGGGACTGAAGACTAGAATGTGGGAGAAGAGAAGAAAGACTGCCTCTCCTCGACCTTCTACCTACAGAAGACCCTAACTGAGGGAGAAAAGACAATTTAAATATTGATAATTTGAAGTTTTGATTATTAAATGGGATTAGATTTCTAAATTGAAACTGTACTTCAATAGATATTCAGTCAGTAATTATTAAGAAACTATTATGTGATAGGCACTGTTATAGATTTGGGGGATAAAGCTGTGAGCAAAAAACAGGGAAAAGTTCCTTCCCTCATGGACCTTGCATTCTAATAGAGAGCTGCAGATAATAAAGAAATGAATAAGTTAAATTTGTGCTGTATCAGATGGTGATATGTGCCGTGGAGGAAACAAAGCAGGGAAAGGAGTAGGGAGTTCCAGGTGTGGGTGAGTAGGTGATCATGAGAGGCCTCTTGCTAAGATGACACTTCCTGTTAATATTTTCTGTTGAATTTATTTTATAAAAGTGAAGTTGTGTCTTCTGTTATTTTTAAAAATTGTATTAGGGTAAGTAATGCTAGCTGTTATTCAGGCAAACCATGCAATCTTATTCTCTTAACATTATAGAAGTTTACTTTTAGCTTGTGTCACAGGCCATTGTGAGTCATAGTCATTCAGGGACTCAGGCTTCTGGCTTACAGTGGCCTGTCCAGCCCCCTAAGCCCTCAGAGCCAATGCATGTGGAGAAAGCATGGCTAGGCTTTACTGTGTTGGCCTAGAAGAGACAAACTTCGCTCTCACCCACATCCACTGGCAAGAATAAGTCACCAGGCTATGCCTGATGCAAGAGGGTTTTGTTTATGGGGAAGAAAACATGGATTTTGGAGAACATTATGAGTCTTGGGCCCACAGAGAGCTTGTTGTTTTGAGTGGATGCAAATAGATAGTTAAACTCAAATATTGGGACACTTTGGGCTGCAAGGCTGGCAAATTACTTTAAGCAAAAATGCCTGATGGATCTATTTCTGATTATGTGTGCAACATGTTATATGTAATTATTTCAAGTACTAGAATGCAAGACAAAAAAATTAACAAAAGTTTTATTGTTGGGGTAGAACAGTTACGAATACCTTTTTCTCCTGTACTCTCTTTTTTATTCTTCCTTTCTTATACAATGAAAATAGGGAAAATGTAGTTCAAAATAAAGTAAAAAATTTGCTTGAGTTAATGTTTGTTATATTTTTATAGAATGTCCTCAAAGTAGCAGAAAGTTTTTATTCTAAATTAAAAATATAATTTATCTAAAAATACGTGTCTTGAGGCATGGGTCCCCGCAACCCCCAGGGCCGAGAACCGGTGCTGGTCTGCAGCCTGTTAGGAAGCGGGCCGCACAGCAGGAGGTGAGCGGTGAGCCAGCGAAGCTTCATCTGCCGCTCCCCCATCGCTCCCCATCGCTCACACTGCCGCTTGAACCATCCCCCCCGCCCCCATCTGTAGAAAAATTGTCTTCCACGAAACCGGTCCCTGGTGCCAAAAAGTTTGGGGACTGCTGTAACGGTTCTTATTTATTGAACAATGTATCAAGAAGTGAAAGGGCATTTGTAATATTGCATGTACCTAAGGAGTTAAAGATTGTAAACGTACCCAACATCATATCTTGCTCTGTTTTAATACCAGATTATTGGTAGGTATCATTTACTTCAAGAAAAACAGGGAAAGTGTTTCAGTTGAAATGTAGACTAAATCCACATGAACAATGTGTAAAGAAGTGTAAAATTATATTTTGAGTGCTATGCATGCAGCTAGTATGTCATTTCCCAACATTTGAGTATCCATCTTTTTCCCAATATTTGTTGATTAGTTGACCTAATAAGTTCCACTAACCAAGATCAGTAGAGCTGAAAGATTATTATCTCTCTTAAAAAACTCTGGGGATTAAGTTAATAGACATTTGTCTGTTAACTTAGGCTTTTAAAATCTTTTTTTGTTTTTTGCCATAGAAGCTTCAGATTAAATAGTATATACCATCGTTACACTTAGCATAGAAGAAATGGCATCAGCTTTAGATTTTAAAATCACTAATAATAAACCATTTCGATAGAGTTGAAGACATTCTATACTTTTCTCTGATCCCACTCACTCTCCTCTCTGCCCAAAAGTAACCTCCACTCTGAGTTTTGTCTTTATTACTTACTTATGTCTTTATAACACTTTTACTTATATATACACCCATAAAAATATGTATTATTGCTTGGATTATTTTAAAACTTTAAGTAAATAGTATTATATTGTACAGATATTTATGCACCTTTTTCTCTCCACATTATTTTCAAGATCTTTTTCTTGATGATATCAATGATCTTATTTCATGAATATTCATTACCATATAATATTCCTTTGTGAACATGCAAAATATAGTTATCCATTTCCTATTGATTGCCACTTAGATTGTTTCCAATTCTTCTTTCTGAATAATGCTAAATAAATAGTCTAGTATGAGCCTCTGTGAAAATGTGGGAGAGTGTTACTAGAGTATGTACTTTGATAGAGAATTATTGGTAAATTGCTCTGTAGAGGTTAATAATGACGATCCTATGAGCAGTGTATGTGAAATCCAATTGGTTTAACATTAGACGCTGTCAGAGTTTTAAATTCTTATCAAACTAGTAGGAGAGAAGTGTTGTCTTTTTGGTTTTTTTTGCAGTACGCGGGCCTCTCACTGTTGTGGCCTCTCCCGTTGCAGAGCACAGGCTCCGGACGTGCAGGCTCAGTGGCCATGGCTCATGGGCCCAGCCGCTCCGCGGCATGTGGGATCTTCCCGGACTGAGACACGAACCCGCGTCCCCTGCATCGGCAGGCGGACTCCCAACCACTGCGCCACCAGGGAAGCCCTGTTGCCTTTTTTTTTTTTGCTCCTTCCTGATTGCTAATGAATTCGAACATCTTTCTACACTGTCATTGGCAATTTAAATTTCTGCCCCTGTGAATTGACTATTCATAAGCTTTACTCATTTGTTTATTCGATTGCCTTTTCTTAGTGATTCATAAAAGATTTATAAATTTCAGCTTTCTCAATTATATGTGCATCAAATTTATTCCCTCAGCTTGTGGTTTCTCTTTCAATTTTATTTAGTGTCTTTTGTCATATGGAAGTTTCATCCAAGGTCTTAAAAGTATTCTCCTGTAGAGTCGTCTAAAATGTTAAGGTTTTCCTTTTTGAATTTAGATCGTGAATCAGTAGATTGTTGTGTATGATGTGAGTTATAATTTTTTTCCATGTACTCATTTGTCTTAGCACCTTATAATGGATGGAATATATCTCCGCTGGTTTATAGTGTGACTGCGGTCATTTATCAGGATTCCTATGCCTGTGGATTGTTTCTGGCTCCTTATGTCACAGGCTGGAGGTTCAGAAGCAGTGCTGAGATGTAGTTTGGTGTGCAGGGTATTTATTAGGGATTGGCATCTATGGAGGGAAGAGGAGGAGGTAGGATTGCGCAGATGAGAAGTCAACTTGTGATGCATGGTATGAAATAAAATTCATATTTTATGGCAAGAAAAGAAAAATTTAAACATGAAAATTTTTTTCTGCCCTTTGGCCTCCTCTCTCCCCTTTACTGTGCATTGTGTATCTGCATAATGCATCGACCAAACCTCCCATCCACAGAAAAACCTGATTGACCACAAACAGCAACATTCTCCTAGACCAACAAGACAACTCCTTAAAAGGTAACATTCCTTCTTAATCTTGTAAGGGGCCATGATGACCCATGGCCCACTATTCGCTAGATTGTGTGAACTGTCAATAATATGTCATTCAATGTACAGCCCTCTGTCTGAAACCTATATAACTGTGCTTTGACCTCTAATGGATGGAAAAGTTCTCAGAGCTTTCTGAGAGGCTGTTCCCAGGTTATAATTCTCAATTTGGCTTGAATAAAATTTTCCATTTCTTTCTTAGGTCGACTGATTAATGGCTAAGAAAGACTCAGCTAACCCTACAGAACGCTCTGAATATAACAACCCCTAAAAATTGTACCCCAGTGGGCAAAAAGCTCCAGCCTTTATACCCTCTCCACAATCAGTCCTTGGATTTGGGTCGCTCTGGGAAAGGTGTGCCATGGGGAAGGCAGCCCTCTGCTGAGGCAAACCCTGAAGGATCTGACACCAGAAGCCAGCCACACACAGCGTTAGTAGCAGCTCATACAAGGTCTTTCCGAAAGAAGGCAGACCTCTATTTCTGCTTTGCAAATAGGTTCATCTGTACCATTTTTCTACATTCCACATATATGTGTTAATATATGATATTTGTTTTTCTCTTTCTGACTTACTTCACTCTGTATGACAGTCTCTATATGTATGGACACCAAGGGGGGAAATGGGGGGAAGGATGAATTGGGAGATTGGGATTGACATATATACACTACTATGCATAAAATAGATAACTAATGAGAACCTGCTGTATAGCACAGGGAACTCTACTCAATGCTCTGTGGTGACCTAAATGGGAAGGAAATCCAAAAAAGAGGGAATACATGTATACAAATAGCTGAGTCACTTTGCTGTACTGCAGAAACTAACACAACATTGTAAAACAACTATACCCCAATTAAAAAAAAAAAAGAAAGAAAGAAAAGAAGGCAGACCTCATGGAGCATCTTCCAGTCCACCACATTATTCTGTTCTATTTGCATATTATTCTTTCTTTATGTTAAGAATTAATATTTAGTAGTATATTTTAAATCTCTATACCTGGCTAGTCTTCAGAACCCATTACCTATGTTTAGCCCTTTCTTTTCTATTTTGAGGTTTGTATACCAAGTTCCAAGAAAAACTCTAGATTTTTATTGAAATTGCATTGAACAAATAATTCAGAAGGAAATGATGTCTTTATGATATTATCTTGCTATAAAATATATAACACAGGATATATAATTAAACTTAATTTATAGTTTATTTTATGACCTTTATAAAGTTTTACACTTTTTCCATGAATTTTCACATTTTATGTTAAATCAGCTCCTACTTATCTTAAGGTTTTTGTAGCTATTTTAAATGAGATTTTTCTCTTTTGCTGTTTCTAAAGTTTTATTACTGATATATTGGAACTCTTGGTTTTTTATGTTCATTCTGGAAAAAGTGTTGAACTTTGTTAGTTCTAATGATTTGTCTATAGATTCTTTCATATTTTCTATGTAAACAATCATCATCTTCAAGGTAATAAACTTTTTTTGCCTAATATCATCTTTCAGTTCTTATGCTTTTAATTTCTTTATATTGTCTCCTTGCAATAGCTAAAATTTGGCGTATAATTTTGAATGGAAGCTTTCTCATTTTAAAAGGAATGATTTTAAAATTTCATCATTAAATTTTACTTTAGATTTAGGCTTTTCATAGGTAATTTTCATATGTTCAAGATAATCTCTAGTTTCAGCTTGCTAAGTTTTTTCAATGAATGAGTGTTGACTAGCATTGTAGGCTTATAGACATCTTCTGAGATGGATGTTTTTCTTTTACCATCTTAATGCTGTGTTCTACATCATTAGATTTTCTGATGTTGCATACTCCTTTGTTCCTGGGTTAAAACCAAGTTGCTTATGATTCATCTTTCTTTATTTGCATTTTATATTAGAATTTTACGTAGCATGTTTACATGTGTTCAAAAGTGAGATTGGCCTATAAATTTCTTATCTTGTGCTATCTCTGTCTGATTTTAGTTTCCAGTTATTCTAGTACTATAAAATGAGGCACTTCACCCATTTAGAACATTCTTTAAAATAATTTGTTGCAATAAAAAATTATTTTTTTTCTTTGTCAGCTTGGCAAAATAAATCCTATATAGAAGCAGTGGGAGCCTGGCGATTCTGTGGGTAAGTGAGGTCATTGAGAGTAAGATTTTTTTGTTTTAATTTATTTTCTTTCTGTTTTTTTTTGGCTGCGTTGGGTCTTAGCTGCTACAGGTGGGATCTTTCTTTGCAGCACGTGGGCTTCTCTCTAGTTGTGGCATGTAGGTGTTTTCTCTCTCTAGTGCGGCGTGTGGGCTCTGTAGTTTGCAGCATGTGGCTCTCTAGTTGAGGTGCACGAGCTCAGTAGTTGCGGCATGTGGGCTTAGTTGCCCTGCAGCATGTGGGATCTTAGTTCCCCCACCAGGGATCGAACCCGCGTCCCCTGCATTGGAAGGCGGATTCTTTACCACTGGACCACTAGGAAAGTCCTTGAGGGTAAGATTTTTAATTATCAGTTCAATTGATTTACTGGTCATTAATTCATTCACGTTTCCAATTTTTCTTGAGCAGCTATTTAAGCTTTTAAAATTTTAAAAATCTTTAATGAAGCTGTGGTCATGTCCTCCTTTCATTCATGTGTTTTATTCGAGTCAACTTTTTCCTTGGTCAATATCTATAAATATTTATGTTAGGTAGTTTGCTTTTTTGATATAATACCAACTTTGTTGAATCAATTATTACCTTATTTATTTTCACTTTTATCCTAATTATATCTTTTGTTTTGTTCTTTATGTTATTTCTATTGTTGTTTTGCTAGCTGCTTGACTTAAATGCTGAAATCATTTAAAAAACCTTTCTTAATTAAAAAAGTGTATTCAAAGCTAT
Organism: Delphinapterus leucas; assembly: GCF_059928025.1. NCBI lineage: Eukaryota > Metazoa > Chordata > Mammalia > Artiodactyla > Monodontidae > Delphinapterus > Delphinapterus leucas. The sequence continues at coordinate 49,849,428 of NC_143140.1, forward strand.
ACTAGTTCTGTTAAGACTGCTTTCAGTTATAACTAACAGGTTTATAGGTTGGTCTTTTAATTTCAATTTTAAATACTTTTTCATGACCAATATGATTTGATCTTTATCAAACAAGCTGTTTAGACTTGCATATTTAAATTACCAATCATATGTGCTTTTAAAAAGAACTGTCATAAATTACTGATATTTTGTGCTAGGTTCAGTGGTTATTGAGAGGAAACATCAGTAGAATCATGCACTTAATGATGCAGAATTATGAATTAGTTAAAGGCTAATGTGTTAATCAAAATTATTCTTCTTATTATTATCTTTATTATGTGGTAATATGACAGCCAGTCATAAACAACATTGTGCTTGGTAATGATGATAGTTTTCCAGGGGAAATATTCTGTTAAGAATATGAGAACTAGGGCATAAACTCTTAGTGTTTCCAAAAGATTAGAAACCTATTTGGTCTCAATTTTTTAAACATGTGACTTGGATAGTCAGTCCTGTTTAATTGTCTCATAGCTCAGTGCTTTTAATGATCTAAATACTTCCATGCAAAGGAAGGAATATACATATTTTTCAATTGTAGATAAGATGGAAAGGAAAAATACATTTCTACAGATTATTATGACAAGTTCAGTAAGTTAATATCATTTACCAAAGAAATAAGTTATTGTCTGTCTATTGCACATCTGCAAAAATTTATACCTGAACATCTATGGATTAGATATACTTTCTATACTTTCTAAACTTAAATTCCAGACTTATTCAGATTTTGCCAGTTTTTCTACCAACATACTTTTTCTCTTCCAGGATCCAGTCCATGCTGCATTTAGATGTCATGTCTCCTTAGTGCACTCCAATTGGTGACAATTTCTCAGTTTTGCCTTGTTTTATTTATGTATATATGCATGTATGTATGTATTACAATTTTAATAATTTTGAGAAATATTGCTTGGGTTGGTATTTTGTAGAATGTCCCTCAATTTGAGTTCATCTAATGTTTCTCATGTTAGACTGGGGTTTGTGGCAGACTATTTTGATTTTTTTTTAATCAAAAGAAATCCATGGACAGAAAAAAAAATCATGGCTTCAGAGTCCTTTCTTTTTTTTTACCAGAAGGTAATTTAAATGAAATTATAATTTTATGGTGTAAATTGTTGGATCTGAATAGTGATGAAGAATTGAAGATGACATTTTGAAAATTCAGTGTCATTTGCTTCATTTTGGATAAAAGCTTAAAAAAATCCTGAGATCTCTTTTGAATTTGATTTCTCTACTACTAATGTTATTAAAACAAAACAGATGAAACATTTTATAAGTATATTATCCCCTTTGAGGAGTATTTTTGCCAATCTATTTTAAACTAGATAAATTAATAGGCAAAAAGAAAGCCTATTTGTCACATCAAAAACTTCAAATATTTATCGATACACATTGATATCATTCAAAGTGTTTAAGAAGGAGAAATCATTATTTCACTAATAACTATTTGCAGAATTTCAAAAATTTGCTAATGTAATAGTGATTCTGTATCTTTCTAAAAATTTTTATTGAAGTATAGTTGATTTACAATGTTGTATTAGTTGCAGGTGTACAGCAAAGTGAATCAGTTGTACATAATATACATCCACTCTTTTTTTGTGTGTGTGTGTGTGGTACGTGGGCCTCTCACTGTTGTGGCCTCTCCTGTTGCGGAGCACAGGATCCGGACGCGCAGGCTCAGCGGCCATGGCTCACGGGCCCAGCCGCTCCGCGGCATGTGGGATCTTTCCGGACCGGGGCACAAACCCATGTCCCCTGCATCGGCAGGCGGACTGTCAACCACTGCGCCACCAGGGAAGCCCCATCCACTCTTTTTTAGATTCTTTTCCCATATAGGCCATTACAGAGTACTGAGTTCCCTGTGCTATACAGTAGGTCCTTATTAGTTATCTGTTTTATGTATAGTAATGTGTATATGTCAATTTCAGTCTCCCAATTTATCCCTCCCCTCCCTTATCCCCTGGTAACCACAAGTTTGTTTTCTACATCTGTGACTCTATTTCTGTTTTGTAAATAAGTTCGTTTGTATCCTTTTTTTAGATTCCACATATAAGCGATATCATATGATATTAGTCTTTGTCTGACTTGCTTCACTCATTATGACAATCTCTAGGTCCATCCATGTTGCTGCAAATGGCATTATTTTGTTCTTTTTTATGGCTGGGTAATATTCCATTGTGTATATGTACCACATCTTCTTTACCCATTCATCTGTTGATGGACATTTAGGTTGCTTCCATGTCCTGCCTATTGTAAATAGTGCTGATTCTGTATTTTAATTGTCTATATGCAAACTTTCAAAGTAGATGTATAATTTTGGAAATTATTTTATTTTTTCTTATATTGTGTTCATTCTGATTATATTTATTAAAATGTAGTTTTATGTCTATTGAATATCATAAAAATTTGCCTGTATTTTGCATGTCTGGATTTTTTCCATTTAACTTACTATAATGATTCATTTTTATTTTACTTTAGAAAAGTATCAGATTGGAAAAAATATGATTCTTCACCAAAATTAGTTTGATTTGCATTGGTCTAGACTGTATCTTATCTGCTGCATTTAAAAATTTTTAACAACTTTTTTTTTTCCTTCCAAGATTTTTCATGTCTACTGATCCTTGTTACATTGCTTTTGCTTAAAAAATTCAGTTCTAGGGGCTTCCCTGGTGGCGCAGTGGTTGAGAATCTGCCTGCTAATGCAGGGAACACGGGTTCAAGCCCTGGTCTGGGACGATCCCACGTGCCGCTGAGCAACTAGGCCCGTGAGCCACAACTACTGAGCCTGTGCATCTGGAGCCTGTGCTCCGCAACAAGAGAGGCCGCGATAGTGAGAGGCCCGCACACCGCCATGAAGAGTGGCCCCCGCTTGCCACAACTAGAGAGAGCCCTCACACGGAAACAAAGACCCAATGCAGCAAAAATAAATAAATAAATTACTAAACTCCTACCCCCAACATCTTCAAAAAAAAAAAAAAATTCAGTTCTACTTTAAAGGAAGTTTTATTTTCTCTTTTTTAATTTTATTTTTTATCAATATATATTTTTATTGAAGTATAATTGATTTACACTGTTGTGTTAATTTCTATTGTACAGCAAAATGATTCAGTTATACATATATACACAATTCTTTTTTTAATATTCTTTTCCATTATGGTTTATCATAGGATATTGAATATAGTTTTCTGTGCTATACAGTAGGACCTTGTTGTTTATCCTATTTTCTCTTTAAATATCTAATTTACATTAATTTTAAGGTATTTTTCCAGACTGTTTCATAAAAGTAATTTCACTTGAAGTAAATTCATTAGCTGCTTGTTGATTTTTTAAAATTACTTAGCATTAGATATTTTGGAATTTTGGTTTTCAAGTCTTATTTTGAGTAGAAAATTTTCTATGTGTTTGCTTTTTATTTTATATTTTTTGTCACTCTCTCTGCAAACACTTTTCTGGCTTTGAGTTTTGTATAGCAGTTGCATCCCTCCAGACTCCCTGGCTGCTGGTCCAGAATCAGGTCCTATAAGTGCATCTGGGATCCTCCGCCATCATGGTTAATGGGATTATGAAGATCCTGTTATCAGACAAATGGGCAACTTGGTTCAGCTCCTAAATTTATGCTTTTTGTGTTTCCTTGGGTCAGCATCCTTCTAAAACCACATCAAATCATTTCCAGTGACACCTGTGGTCCTGGCTTCAAGCAGATTTAGGCTCGGGTTTTCTAGCTCTTCAATCTCCCACCCACAAAGAACACCTTTGACCTTTTCTATCCCAGGGGAACAGAATGCCTGGCCCCAACTGCCTGCTCCTGGATGAGGTGCCAAATTGGCCTCTCTGCCTTCTGTTCTGCTCATGATTTTAGGTTTTGTTCTATTTTGGACATTGGTGATGTTGAGTCTGGAATTCCTATTTCATATCCATCATCACTATAACAGCAACATATAAATTTAACCAAAGTCTGAATCTATAGATCCATTTTGACAAGAAGTCTTCAATGTTTCTCAACTCAAATGTTTTATTAGGAAAGCAAAATGTCAACTTTCATAAGCTGCATTTAATATATTTTCATTATTTCTTTAGTCATACAGACACCATCACTAGTGCTACCTGATTCAGAATTTCCATTGTTCAGCCTGTGATGATTAACTTAAACACAAAAAATTCTTGCTCCAGACATTGAAATTCAAATGAACTAAAGCCTGATCCCAAATTCTATTTCATTGCATCCTCTCACACTTTCAATAACTGAAATAATGTAATATGAAAATAACATGGCATCATAGAAATTTGGTGTGTTAATTCCTCTTAGTCACATCAGAAAAGTAGCAAAATACATCACTCTTTTTTACAATGAAGTTTGCTTTCAATTATTAGTAATCTTTCCTTGCTGGCCTGTATCATCATTTTTTCAACATTTTTATGCCTATTTTTATGCCATGATATGAAGTTTGTGCTGCATGTCAAAACTTAAAGATGCTTAAAGTAAGGTTGGACAGGTAGAATTTTTCTGTGAATGAGTTATAGTGCTACCAAAGTGATATTTTCCTCTTTAAATATTAACCAGTCTAAAGGTGATATATTCATTATCTGTGTTTTATGATATAGAAGATAGCTTTGCATGGTAAAACCTCCCAAATATATCTCTTGTCTACCTTCCTACTACTTCAGTGATTCTCCTTTTCACATAGTAGAGACCTCATAGCCTTTTCTCTTGCCGACCTCCTGTTATCCTGTTTTCTCCTGTCTCAATTCTGCCGACTCTGTCACCGTTTTCATCCTGATTTCCCTCCACAAGCCTCTATTTCAGCCTTGTCTCACTCCTGCAGGGGGCTCTTTCAGGTCCTTACCCTTTTCTTTGCTCATCCCTCATCTCTCTGAGTTTGTTCTTGTCATTATGTAATTTAACCCTCACTCTGATTCTACAGGGTGATTCACCTCCTTGCACTTCCATTGTCCTTTTTTCAATCATGCCGTTTCCCCCTTCTATTAGCTTTTTAGTTATATTTCCTTTTATATTCTTCTATGAATTGCACTAGGGTTTACTGCATGCATGCTTGACTTATTAGAGTCAAATATTTTTTAAAATGCTTTTATCATTTTCTGTACAAAGCAAAGAATGAACACTAACTCCTTTTATTCCTTCCACCTTTTGTGTTATTGTTTTCATGTATTTTATTTCTACGTATATTAAAATCTCCGCAATAAAACATTATCATTGTTTTACACTATAAATATTCATTTAGATTTACACATGCATTTAACCTCTTTATTAATCTTTTTCTTTGTAGATTGTTTTACCCTTCCTTTGGGGATTATTTTCTTTACCTGGAGCATTCTCTTTATTGTTTATTTCTTATGCTGTTGATTGTCTGGTGATGATTTAGTTTTGTTTGTTTTTTTTGTATGACAATGTCACTATTTTATCTTTACTTTTGAAGGGTATTTTTGCTAACTCTAGAATTCTAGACCATGAATTAACTTTCTTTCCTCACGTTAGAGATCTTGTTCATTGTGTTCTGGCTTCCACTGTTTCTGTTGAGAAAATGGCCATCAGCATTATTGTTGCTCCTTTAAAGGTAATGGGTCTTTTTACTATGGCTGCTTTTCAGATGTTCACTTTGGCTATAGTTGATCAGTTTTTATGTGATGAGCCAGCAATAGAGATTCCTGAATCTGTGACATGTCTTTTTTGGAAAATTCTTAGTCAATATCTCTCCCAAAATTGCTTCTTCCCCATCATCTCTATCCTCAACTTCTGGAACCCCAATTACATGTATGTTAAATTTTTCACTTTGTCCTCTATCAGGGTCAGGAAAGTACAGTTCCAGGGCACAGTTCTGCTCACCGTCTCTGTTTGTAAATGAAGGCTGTTGGAAGACGGCCACACCCATTTGTTTATGTCTTATCTATGCTGCTTTTGTGTTACAACTGAAGAGTTGAGGAGTTGTGACAGAGGTCACATGACCCACAAAACCTAAAAAGAAAAAGCTTGACAAACCCTGTCTTGTAATACTATTTAACTTATTTGTGTGTTTTCCACCTTTTTTTCTCCTTTTGTACCCTTCCGTCTGGATATATTGGCCTATCTTTCAGTACACTAATCCTCTAATCTTCTTTTCTGCTCTGTCTAATCTGCTACTGAATCCATCTATTGAGTTCTTAAATTCAGTTATTATATTTTTCAGCTCGGGAATTTCCATGTAATTCTTTTCTATATATTTTTGATTTCTGGTGAAATTTTCCATTTTGTAATTTATTTGTTGAACATGTTAATCACACTTATTTTAAAGTTCATATTTTGTAAACCAATATCTGGTATTATAATATGTATGGAACTATTTCCGTTTTCTGTTTTTTCTCTTGGCCTTTATTTATTTTGCTTTGAGTCATGGCAACTTTTCTTCAAAGGCCAGACATAGTAGTAGAAAAAGTGTAGAGATATTCTGGGACTCTGGTTAAAATGAACTTCATCGACAGAGAAGTTTCTTTCTGGTTGGCAGCTACAGTAGAAAAGATTACTTCAATCCAGAATAGCATTAAGCTGGTTGGAAGCTGGTTTTTAGACTTCTGTTAGGGTTGGTCATTTTCACATAATCCTTACTCTTACAGTGTAGTTCTTCCAAATGTCCTGGTTGGGTGCCTGGGGTATTTACCAGTGCCCTTCCTCCTTTGTGTATCCTGAAATGTATGTTTTGTCTTCCCAGCTTCATGAAATTTCCACTAGTACTGCTCAGCTTCATAGTCTCTTAACAGCCCCTTTCTGATCACCTTCTCATTCTGTCTAGCTTGTTACAAATTACCACAGAAGACAAGGGTGCGTATCATTCTCTAATGAGCTTCCCTTTTCTCTGTGACCCCTGTCCCCTTAAGTCCTATCTGACTTAGTAGCTTTCTGGTGTCTTCCAATAGATTTTTTTTTCATGTGTATGTAAGTATTGTGAACAGCTTTTCTAGACATTCTTGGAAGGGTGGGTAAGCGTGGTCTGTAACAAAGAACTCAACCATTACCCTCAATAAGCAAATTCCTAACATTTTTAATGTTATTTTCCTCTGTTGCTTATTTCAGTGGACTTAGAACCTTAGATTTCTGTCTTTGGCTGCCTGTTCTGGAAGAAAATCACACTAGGGTAGGCTTTTTCCCTCTATGACTCTATTTTGTGTTGTTTGCCTGTGGGGGACATCTGCTCTGGAAGGAAGCCACACCACACAGTTTCTTGATTTGTTTTAGCCTTAAAGGAATCCCTGTTGTACTGAAATGGTTGGTTTTGGCTACCCACCTCACTGCCTGCCTTTACCTTGCCAAATTAGGGATTTGATATACAGTTCTTCTGAGATGCCTTTATTTATTTCTCCAGCATCCTGTTTTCCATATTTGGGGGGAGTTGTGAGTCAATTAGTGTTGCCTCCTTCTACATTGAACCATACACCCTGTATCATGAAGAAGTTCCTCAAAGTTCGTGGCATGCACATACCATTTTTCCTTACTTCCACTGATCATTCAGCTTTATCTCAGATACCTGCATAGCTTTCTTCTTGACAAACTATAGATCTTTGCCCAAATGTTGCTTTCTAAGCAAAGCTCTATCTGATAACTTCATTTAAAACAGCAAGTGTTCTTCCCACAGACAACAAATCCCCTACTCTATTTATTATAACACTTAGCATCATCTGGCTTACTATACATTTATTTGCTCATTTATTATCTGTCTACCTCTCCTCTACCTAATTGCTACATCACTATAACCTGGAAGATTGTCAGGTACATAGTAGATGCTCATTAAGTATTCGCTGAATGAATGAAGGGTAAAACAGAAAAATTAAATGCATTTATTTCAAACCACTAGAGGGAAAAATAATCAAGGAGAAAAATCAGTTAATTTCAGGGATCACTGTCCTTCATTGTATGATGGTCAGTGTCTTGAAAGCTATTGTTTTATATATTTTTCCATTTTATGATTGTTCCAAATGAGAGATTAAATTGATTTCCTGTTACTTCATATTGGCCAGAAGGAGAATTTCATGCTCTTTTATTTATTTATTTATTTATTATTTGTGTCTCTTCATAAGAATATGAGCTCCATGAAGGTGGAGGATTTTTCTGCTTGGTTTCATGTTGATCCCCTAGGACCTGGAACAGCGCCCACATATAGCAAAGACACCATAAATATTTATTGGATGAAGTAATTAAACAAATCTTTATTTCTTCCATGTCTCTGAAAATTAATTACAGTTTAATATTCAACATACTTCCAACTATATCACAAATACGACATTTTTTATGACTTTTCTATAGTCTTATTCTTCCATCAAGATCTGTCACAATGACTTGTTTTCATACACATTCTCTGTAACCTTTTTTATATAATGTCCAGTTATCTGGCCACTGGTAAGATTTTTCTTAGGTACAGCCCTGAGCATATGACAGCTTTATGTTCTGAATCTAATTTACATATGGATATATTAATCTTATGTGACAGCAATGGCTTTAATCCTATAACCCTCTTTCTCCTGGGCTAGGTGGTTAGAAAGGGAATTAAGAAGACTATATTCCCATCATATTGCTGGGGCTTGAATTGAACACGACTTGCCAATATCTTAGAGTCATCACTGTAAAAATCTTTGCATGAAGGGATTCATGTTGAAAGTATAAATCTGAAATGGATAAAAAAGCAATCTGTTATTTTGTCATTAAAAAATAGTGTTAAATCCCTTATTGCTACTAGCTACTTATTTTGTATAGCTGAACCTGAAATATAAGATATAAGAAATAATCACCTCATTTATGAAGTCTGTAAGAGTCGGTTGTAATCTCTTCATTTGGAAACTCATTAGCATGATTTCAACATGTCAGCACAAGTCCATTTAGACATTATTATGTCACTTACCTGCAGCTATGCTAGATGAGCAAGTGGCACTCCAGTTGTCAAGGGTTGAGTGTTACTGCTAGAAACAATATAAGCATAAAACTAAGAATCAGAAAACCTTCAACACATACTAAATTTGCAGACATTTTCCACCTGAATGTGGATTTTGAAAAAACAACAACAAGAATTTAAGTAATTCATTAAATCAACACTTACCTACATACAAGAATTATGTTTGCTGAAGGCCTCTTCTTGTTCCTGTGGAACACAAAATAGAAAATGGATCAGATGACTTGGAAGGGGAACACCCTGCTTTGGAGCATTAGACATATGTTTTGGGGTTTGGGAGACACGTAGCTTGTCAAGTTACTTCATAATTCAGGCCTGGAGCTGCCTCTTTAAATCCGTGGCTAGTCTTTTAGACAACATATTTGCTCCTTAGCCCTTCTTCAGAAAAAAAATCTTAGTTTTCATTCTTTTTTGGATGCTGAGCTCTGATTTCATGATGCTAATTATGGAATGGGTGACCTTAATCTTCTCCTGCCTGTTGCCTAGACCAGAATGCCAGCTGGATTACAGGAGGGTTGTGGTTGCCCACTGGTGAGGATGGTGGAAAACTGGATGCTAGAACCCTCACCGATGGAGAAGATGTAGACTGCAAACATGGTCTCATCCTGAAATGTACACCTGCAAAGGACAGTTTACAAACACTCTGGAGCCTGCTGCTCCCTCCTGATGCATTGTTGGCTATTTTGGCCTGCTTTACTGATTCATTTCTTTACGATGCTTAACTAGATGATGAAGGGCTCAGGCATTTTGATGATAGTATATTAAGCAATTTATACTTCTTCAATTACTTCTGGATAACAAAAATAGTAAACTTTATTTAGAGATAATAAGACCTTAAGAAGTTGTCTGGGGTGTGTCCATCTTATATGAGAATGAGAGGAAAAATAAGTTGTTCAAGGCTATAGAGTTTATAAAGAACATAGAGTTTATTTATGCACATTATCTCATTTAATCTTCTTAGCATCTCTGTGAGGTAGTCAGGGAAGTTGGCGCAATTCCCATTTTATTGAAGAGAATATTTTGTTTCAGGTATTTCAATGCCCAGCATGAGGAGAAAAGCGAAGGGCAAAATCAGGTCTTAATTCAGAACTTTTAACTCTTCCTGTAATATTCTGTGGCCTCTGGGTTGTACCCAGAATGCGGGATGTTAGTAAACACTGGCCTAAGCTGTTTACTGTTGTTACTAAACTGTTACTTTCCTTTCCTTGAGTGAAACTTGGTACATTAACTCACAAGTTGTTTGTACTGTTACTCTATCTCCCTTGTTACTATAATCGGCAAACTTTTATCAACAAACCAAACCAACAAATAATTCATGGAGAATTACTTTTTTTTCTACCCTAACTCCTGCCATCATCCTTTGTAAATTTCGTGCCTGTACAGATGACACTATCATCATCTCTTATGTCCTTGACCTTTAACTCTTTGTCTTTTCATTCTGAACACCTATTGGATATTAGTTAACAGTGGGAAATACTCCATCTCTGAAATCTTAAGTGCTGACATCTTAGGGGGAGAGCAATGCCAGACAAGAATGGAAATGTTGGCAGGTGCAAGATAATCAAAGTCAGCATAGGTCATGTTACCAATTGTGGACTTTATCCTTCATGCAATAGAAAACGATTGAACTATTTTAAGTAGTAAAGTGATAAAGTCAGATTTGCATTAAAATATCACACTGCTGTCTGGAAAACAAATTGGAGAAATACAAGAGAGAATTCAGAAAGGCAATTGGGTAGTTATTAAAAGAGATGCTAGTAGTTTGGATTCGGGTGATGGCAATGAGAGATCTTTAGGTGGTAGAATCAACAGGACATGGTCATTGGTTGAATACAGGACTTGAGGGAGAGGAAACAGTTAATAAAAAACGTGAGTGTTAGGGCTTAAAATACTAACGTTGATTGCGGAACCATTTGCTGAGATGGGGGCACTGAAAAAGGCAGTGTTGGGATGGAGTGAGGACAGGTGGGAAAGATGGTGAATTTAGGATTTGGTATATTGAGTTGTGGTAACTTGGAAAAACCTGAGTCCTGCGGGAAGTAAGACACACGGGAATGTTGTTCAGAAGAGATGATGCAGAGGAGGAGGAGAACCGGGGGGGGGGGTACAGCATCATGGACGCTGAGGGTGGAAGATGATCTAAGTAAGTGGATATGGTAGAATGAGCCCAACTGTAAAGTGTGGATCCATTGGATTTAGCAACATTGAAGCCAGAGGTGTTTTAGTGTGAGTTATTTCAGTAGAGTGGTGGAGGTAGAATCCAGAATTAAGTGGGTTGAGGAATGAGGATAATATTTGAAAATGCAGGCAGTGATTGCACGTGTTCCTTTTAAGAAGTCAATAATGTAAGTACAAAACCTGATGCCACTTAAAACTTCTCTCACTTCCTGGATAAAATCAATCACCAAAAACTGGCAATTTTACCTCTTTATCAGAGGTATTCCTGCCATCTCCACCAGATTCCCTTCGTCCAGCCTCTCTTAATTTTTACATGGGTCTCTTTACCTTGAGCCCCCCTTTAGGACATAGTTCAACAGCCACCAGAATGACCTTTCTAAACTTCAGACACTTCTCAAAACCCTGACTGATGGCTGTCCATCTATCTCTCCAGGCTGACCACCTGCCACCCCTAGTGCACTCCATGTTCTAGCCACAGCACACAATCGGAGCTTTCTTACTTAGAGTGTCTTCTTTGCTTGGCACATGCTGTTTATTTCTGAGGATGCCTTAATCCTTCCCTTGTCCTACTTTGCTGGGCAGATTCTTCCTCATTCATCAAAATTCAGCTCAGGTTTCACCTCCTCCAGGAAGCCTTCTTGGTTTACCCCCACTGTCTATATTAGATGCTGCCACTGCACATGGTGTGTTCATCAATTTTAACATGAACTATTTGCTTATTTGTATTTCATTGGTTTACCCCCAGGACCTTATACAGAACCTGAGACTCATTGATATCAGCACATTGATTGATTGATCACCACATTGATATGTGCTGAAAGAAATAAACATATGCTTTGGAGACAAAGGGAAAGTGATGCAGATAACCTATCACTCTCCCTGCCCTGCCCATCTTATCAATTTATGTATTTACTTATCTAGTTTGAAATTCAGGTGAATTGAAAGGCAGGATAATTGGTCTTTATGTCTCAGATAAATAATTTAATATTTCTAGGAATACTGACGCATGCATTCCAAAGTAATTTGTATGAGGAATGAAAATACAGGTTTCATTTTAGGCAGAGTTTGTAAATCAATTAAGGTGAGATCCAAAAACAAGTATGAGGATTTTTATTCTCTGCTGTCTTTTTTCATAAATGTTGAAGATTTTTCTAGACATATGTATTTTAAAATCCTATTAAAGTAATGAGGCTTGGCAATTAATTCTGGGCAGGATTAATTCCATGCAGGAATATACATATATAGCTTTAATTTTATATACATACATAGTTTAATGGTTCCCATGTAATTAAATAGGTTAGGTAGGCAATATGAGGACTTGTGAATACGTCTCTGGTTGTTACCATGGAAACATAATTTTTAGAGTTGCTCTGTAGAGTGGTGTGATGCTGATTAAAGAGTTTAAGCACTTCATTTTAAAATTAGTCGAAAGAGTCAGCCAGGAAGAAGCTTCATCTTGCTGGGCGGGGCAGGGCCGCCCATGCCAGGCTGCCACAGCCCACGACTCTTTTCAAGCTGTTTGATATAAGGAGGCCAGGCGGTTATTTCTGACATGGTGGCTCTGGTGATCCTTGCCAAAAGGTTAATAGTTATGAACTTAGCAGTGAAGAAATGCAATTATGTAGTGCTCTGCAGCTGTGAGCGCTCTGCCCAAAAGCCTCGAGAAGGATAATATCCTGGCACTTTATATTCCGACACAAACTTCATAACCATTAAAAACAAACGCTTGGGAGACTAATGGCTATTGGATCTTTATTAACTTGCAGTGAAAGATAATATTGCTTTCATTAAGGTGTAGTGCTGAAAAATGATGGTGAGAAAAATGTAATCTGAATGACAGCGAGGCTGTGAGAAAGCCTAGGGCTGCTTATTTGATTCCCATGGCAACTGCGATAAAACACAGACACGCACCGTCGGTGTTTTTTGGTTAGAAAATCCCAAAGTATAAATATATTTGCTAACTAATTTCAAATTCATACTTTAAAGGAAGGTGTCATTTTTAAACTTCCCTCTAAAACTGAAATTTTAGACTCTTATTAGAAAGACAGATGCAAAATGACTGCAGGACAATTGGAATTCAAAATAGTCTGAAAAACTTTTCTATAGTTGATTCCCACCCCCAATACCTCTGTAAACCTTCCCTTTGCTCTTTTCAGATTCTAAAGAATAGAGAAGTGTGTAATTTATGAAAATTGCAGTATTTGTTGCTATGAATCAAAGTAGTGATACTTGACAAACCATTTAAAGAGAAGTTAATTCTTCATAGTTTTCATTCTTCATAGTTCTTCATAGTTTTTTTCATGGTTTTAAAGGGCCTTAAAACCATGTTTCACAGAACCTCCGGGGGTACAACTGTATAACGCCCGTTTCGTTGAACATGGGTGGAAAGGCCAAATAAAGCAGGAATCTTTTCTATCTAATGTTTCACAGCTAAACCAAGCTGTGTGTCAAAAAACAAACAAACAAGCAAAGTGATATAGATGTGAGTATTTATAAGTGAATATAGACAAAGAATATGTTCATGCTGAGGCGTTTGCCACCAGTAAAGTAGGGTAGGTTGAATTGCATTCAGCTGAAAACATACTGAGCTACTTTCATGCATTTAATCTTAGACACTACTATTTCTGTGGAGCATGCCAGGGATGCCAAGTGGTAGCTGCCTTGCACACAGACACACTTCATACTCACACACACTCCTTGACTTCTCAACCCCATGAATGATGAAAACTATGATTCTTATGTTGAAATGAAAGATATTTTGATTCTAAGGTCTTATAATTACATGCACTCTATGGTTTATTGATCAATTTTAATGATGATAAAAATGCAAAAAAACCTGTAGTTTCCTTTTTTTTGCTTAACTCTGCTCAAGAACTTGATGTTTTCCAATTACAGATCAATAAAAACATTGATTTTAATCTTCTTTGGATAAATGAAAAGGAGCTACTCCTTATTTTCATCCCACCTTTAGTCTGCATTTTTTGTCACTAAAAATATTTTTTATTAGCATTATATTTTATTATTTATATAATACCCTATTATATTCAAATATATACATGTAGGTATATTCATTAGAGATATATACAATGAAGGCATCTATATATGCATATTGATAAAAGACTAAAACAAATTATATTAGTAAGTCTTAGTAAAAGAAAAACACATATATGGTCATTAGAATTAAAATGCTAGTCTTTTAAATAAAGTATTTTATTCAAGTTAGGTAAATTGAGGTGGAAAATTGGAAACCAAGGCTTTATATATATGCCCATTACTGTCCTTTGACTTGACCCATATATTGAAAAATGTTAAGTTACCTGAGGGTTTTATGGACACATCAATCACCGCAATAAGTAACTGATTAGATAGTTCTAATACTGACATATAAGTGTATTGGTTTTGGGAAAGGGGCTAGGACAATCAAGATTCCAAGCAGAGAAATATTTCATACGATATATGTCAGTATTTACAAATGTAATCTGTATTATTCTGTATCTGCAGGCTAGCTTTCCTCTCTATTAAGAACTGATGCTACACTGAATTTGAAAGACTGATTTCTATGGATCAGCTAGCTACCCCTTTTGTAAACTTCTGTTGTGACTTGCCCTATTAAAATACAGCTGCTAAAAAAAGAAAAATACAGCTGCTTTTTCCAATTGTGGTATTATATCTGTAGATAACTACTGTTGAGAATATCTTGGTACATAATGAAAAACTGGCTATGCTGTGCTACGTGCAATTGACTTTTTCTTAGGCCTGATCAGTGAGAAAAACAGTGAAATAGTAACCCACTCTATTCTAAAGATTTTGCAAATCCTTTTTCAGTGTGCAGCACCTGCTTGTTTCAAATGCATCTGTTAATTTGTTTCATTTTCTCCCTTTGTCCCTCCTCCAGGTCCCCCTCACCCCCATTTCATCAACCTTAACAGCACATCATTTCAAATATCAAGGTGGGATCATGCTTCCGGCATGTGTCTCTGGCCACACGTTAGGTAGTATCTCCACTTAGAGCTGAGGAGATTTCCATTACCTTCATGGGAAGGTGATGTTTAAAAATATGTACTATATGCCTGTCAACTAGCCCTTCCCACCAAAAAGCAGAACCAGGCTGCATTCCCAGCTTATTGTGTGTGGCTTTTACCAAAAATCTTATTTGAGCTTCAATTTCATGATTTAAGATCTAGTAGTGATAATAGTATTCACTGAACTGGGTTGTTGAGACGGTTGGATGAAAAATGTATGTGCCTGGCTAAACAATTACTTGTTTCTATCTTTATATTTCTCTTTGTTTATTTCTAGAATCAAACAATATAGCCCATATTTTATCAATATGCATATATAGATGCCTTCATTGTATATATCTCTAATGAATATACCTACATGTATATATTTGAATATAATAGGGTGTTATATAAATATATGGAAACTTTTAGAAGGAAGAATGTTTTGAACCTGTTGGTAACAAGACAAGAGAGCATTAGATCAGACTTGGGACAAGGAGGAATAAACTTTGGCCAGAGGCAGCCTGTTTCAGAAAGGTCAGCCACATATCTGGGGGTGATACCAGCCTCTGGGAACAGTTATACCTAGTCGGCCTGTCTTGACAGTATTAAAGGAAACCAAAAGCAACAAAAAAGAAATTTTGTCTGAACTTGAACTGGACTTTTAAACGTGATCAGCTAACTCAGGTGCTGTTTGTGTTGTGGCAGTAGGGCTCAAAATGAAAAATTCCTGCGGGCCCTACCTAGGGGAAGAATTGAGGCCACTTGTCCAATCTCTCAGGCTTTAATGAAGATGATTCCTCAGAAACTCCTTTTATACTTTGTCACAAAGTTTTAAATTTTGTTTTATAAATGTGGCCATTTTTGTATTATTTCCGTGGTCATCCACAGATATTTAAATGCAGGACACAAGCATATTCACACATTAAAAATGTGAGAACTGAGGGAAAGGAAGACATTCTCTCTCTAGAAACGTGCTAAGCTGGGGCCTACCTTAGGGTGTTTGCATGAGCTGCTCCTCAGCTGGAAATCTGCTCCCCAGAGCTTCTTTCTCGGCTGACTCCTTGCCACTCATGCCTCAAATTAAATGTCACCTCTTCAGTGAAACCTCTTTGATTGCCTAAACTGAATTCCCTTGCTGTCTCTCTAACATAGCACCTTCATGTATTTCCACCTTAGCACTTATCACTTTTTTATATACTCTTGCATATTCATTTATTTTCTGTCTACTTCCCTCCACTCGAATATAAGTACCAAGAGAGCAGAGATCTCGACTGTCACGTTCACTGTTGTGTTACCAGTATCTTGACTATCTGGCGTGCCATATGTAATCAATAACTACATTTTCAAAGAATGAATAACAGCAAAGCAAGTGATTAAATAGGATGCACCCTATTCAGTTGAATCACATCAGATGTAAGAGAAAATAGCTGGGATGTAAAATGAGCTAAAGTAGCTGTTTAAATAAGTCTTAACAAACTGGTTCAAGAGTATAATTTACTTCACATTGACCAGTCAGAGGTAATAACAAGCTGCTCTCTAATTGAACGGGGTTCAATCAGTAAGGCTCTGTATGATCAGGCCACCCAAGATGGCTGTTCTCTTGCTCTCTGTACATCCCCTGCTCAGCCAGCACCTACTTCACCTACCCCCTACTACTCACATGACCGCCCTTCCTACATACTTGCCCCCAACCCAGCTGGTGGTTGTTCTAACCTTTAGATTAGAACATCTCCACCTGATAGCTTTTCAAAGGGGCAGTGAGGGGCCTGCCCCCTGCTAGTTTCCCTGGTAACCCATGAGCCAACCTGAAGTCAGTTCCCCCTATAAATGGTAACCTCCCCCCTCCCTCCCGGAGTGAAGACTGCCGTCACATCCTGGCCACCTGCCATTAGCTGCACAGGATGGAGTGTCACTCCAGGACCTTGCTTCAGACGTCTAAGCTCGCCCTTTCCGGGAGACCACTGATGTGTCTGTTGCTGACTCTGGGCTCTTTCTTGGGTCTCCAAGCTGGGCCCGTACAGGCCTTGTAGGCCTGCGGGGTGCATCCCAACAGCTGGTGGAGCAGCCAGGGAACCGAGGAAACTCCGGTGAGTGCCGAGATGTTGGGAAATAAAAATGGGGAATGGAAAGCAGCGGGGGCGTCCACTAACGGGGGTGCGCCTGAAGGTTCCAGGGGTGATGCTGCAAGTTGTGAAGGCGTCCAGGGTGGCCGTCCACTAGCATGTGGGCTCCGTGGTGGCTGTCCTTGATGAGTGGGGGGGTGCCAAGAGGGTACGGAGCACTCACAGACACCCCTAAGGCTGTTGCAGAGATGTTGGCCGCCGTTACAGGGGGAAAAAACTGGCTGCAGCTGTGGGTTGGCTGCTGCTTTTTTTAAAAAAATTTATTTTTGGCTGCGTTGGGTCTTCGTTGCTGCGCACGGGCTTCTCTCTAGTTGCGGCGAGTGGGGGCTACTCTTCATTGCGGTGCGCGGGCTTCTCATTGCGGTGGCTTCTCTTGTTGTGGAGCATGGGCTTTAGGCACGCAGGCTTCAGTAGTTGTGGCCCATGGGCTTAGTTGCTCCGCGGCATGTGGGATCTTCCCGGACCAGGGCTCAAACCCGTGTCCCCTGCACTGGCAGGCGGATTCTTAACCACTGCGCCACTGGGGAAGCCCAGCTGCTGCTTTTTGTATTAAGAAAGACCACAGGGGCTGAGCTAACAGCTGAGGCAAATGTTAACTTGAATGCTGATTCTTGTTCCTCTGTAAATGAGGCATGTGAACGTGAGTGAATGATATGTATTATTGCCTATTACTGTTATTTGTTTAAACTGAATTGGCTATTTAGAAACTGAAAAAAAAATCCCTGAAAATGTCTAAGATGGGACTTTTTTTCTACTCTAAAACTGGTTTTTGCATATGCTGTTTTAGGAAGTTAGCTTTCTAGAAGGAATTGGTATTTCTCTTCCTGTGCCTTTGAGATAGAAATGACCTACCTGGGCTCTCAGGAACTTTAATGCCTGAGAATGTAGGGGAATAAAAAGAGGCCTTTTTAAACTCTAGTAGGAAAACTGAGAGATCTGTGTCTCTATGGATATATGTAAGTCCATGTGTACCTTATAGATACGATGTGTCTCTGTCTCCAAATGGCATTGTCAAGGCTGGTTTGTGGATGAGCTCTGTTTAATTGGTGTAAAAAGAAATTAAGCACTTACATAAATTCTCAGAAATACAAAAGACATTGGCCAGAGATTAAGGTTTTTAAGGGTTAAGATTATAACTAGTCATAATTCTAGTCATTGTAACCAAGTTTCTTGATTACATTGTTATCAGGTGTTTAATCCTTTTTAAGTCTTTTGTCATTTATGGACAGCTACTGTAGTACTCTGATGCTTTTGTAAAAAGTGCTTCATCATTAAGAAGATTCATAGGACGGACTTTTTCAAGTACAGGTCTCCGATAAATTTCAGATCATACTGCTGAACTGGGTAAGAAATTAAAGAATCCTAATGGAAAACCTGCTGGCTTCGTAAAAAGTTAACAGAAGGAGTGGTTACAGAGTGAACTGTGAACATGGTTATAAATTTTATGGGTTTTGTCTGGAATATTACTCGTTTTGATCTGTGTTTTCCAGATATAGGGAAGCTCATCCCCTCAAGTTGGTTATGACTTAAAGCAATTTGGCAAACTATACCTGCGGGTAGAGCTGAAACATATTTATTTTCTCTCTGCCTGGTCCATCCAGAAATTGGAGACTCTTGGGTTCCAAGTAGCCTTATTAGGTGAATGGGAAAGACTGTCTCCTGGCATGTGCAGGAATCTCGGTATTTGGGGACCTCTAGAAGAGAGAAATCCACTGAGGTGGAGTCTGATGGCAGGCCTTTGGCATGGCTTTCCTGGCTTTGAGAGGCCTTTTGGGAATTCAGTCTGAGACTCCTTCTGAGGAGTTCTACCACAGCCAGTTTGGAGGAGCCTATGTGGTCAATTGACCAGACTTCTCTTGCAAACAAATTAGTCTTGATTTGGCTGTGTTTGGTGGAGGGTAATTTTAGAAAGAAAAATATTATGTTTCAGTGGATACTAAACTTTAGTTCTGCTAATTGAGGTTTGTATTTGTGAAAGTTACTGTGTTAGCCATACTTTTGTCCTGATATTCAGGATGGAAGGAGAATTCTCTAGTGAAGTTTTCACAGAGTACAACTACTCATGATGTGTAACACCGCTTGCTTTAAGTCTATTGCTAAAAACACATGGACAATGCTTGTGTAGCAATTCTGTACAACCGATAAAATGTATAACCTCTAAACGTACCCCATCAACGTACCTCTGAGCTTGTTCATGATATCTGATCACTTTTCCCCCAACTTGTATAACTAGGCAAATACAAAGGATGCCTAACATAAAGGGACATGAACTGCACCCAGGGCAGGAAGGCAGCATTCACCCTGGCTTCAAGGCACGTACACGTTGGTCTATTGAAAGATTAGCGATCAAAGGGGAAATGATGGAAAAATCTTCACATGTGGCGGTATGGGGAAGTCGTCCTGGCTTCCCCACAGTTTAACTTAAATTTTACTGATCAGAGCAGCCTGTTTTGTGGCCTGTGGTATATGCACTGTACATCTGCTTTGGCCATTGAGGGGAATTTTCTGAAAGTCAAAATGGAGTAGCTGTGGTTCAGACATCCAAGGTGGCTATTGTGAACATGATTTTAGACAAGTTCCTGTATTACTGAAAACTCGAGTTTTCTGAACTGTACTTCAGACCAAGACAAAATCCACAGGTGGGTGTGGTATTATCTCAGAATGCGGTTACTGCTTATATTTTGCTTGTCATGATCTCCAATGTGTTGTGCCTGTTAGATGTCTTACATTTCATCCTGAGCAGAGGAAATCTGTTTGAGGACCACATGGCAACAGTGGCCTCACTGTGAAATGAGTCTAATTGCTGGGTCTATAGCGAGATACCGTTGTTGTCCTCCTCTGGACTTCCATGAAAAACTGACTTGGCTAACGTGACTATGTTACATTAGCCATTATCAGTGGGGGGAGAAGACTCTCACCATCTTCCTGTCCCACACTCCAATACATCAGAAAGACCCCCATTGGTAAACGTTACTGTACAGCTGACTGTCCATGAGCCTCCCTGGGTTGTGCTGTGTGGAATGGAATAGGTTGGCTTCTGGACACATAGGTCCAAATAGTGGTATTAACTACTTTCCAAACTTTCTTTGTTTGCAAAGACCTAATGGGTCCACCCCTAATGGCACTCAGCATAACATGGTGTGGCAGACCTGTACTGTGACTGCTGACTCCTGGCTAGGCCACTGGAATGTTTTAGAGCTGGGCCTTCCCCTTCCCATGTGGGGGGCTCTGGGTTTGTGAAAATCAGGGGTGGCCTTACCTTCCTTATAAATGGACAGGGCACTGCTGCCATTGACTCCCTCTCCATTGACCTGGTAAGTGCTTGGCTCCAAAATTTTGCCACATCCTGGTGAATGACTGTTCTTAGCATACTAAGTATCTTACTCTTGATGCTTTTTGGCTGCCGTGGCCTGTATTGTATCTGTGGTATCTGGTTGTAGTGGCCCCCCTACATATCTGACCCCAGGGATACCATGGAAGAGGGCTGGACCAAGGTTGTAAGGGTTGTGCAGGGTATGTAGGGGTGGAGTGTATGAACAGGCCACCCAAGGTGGCTGTTCTCTTGCTCTCTGTATATCCCCTTCTTGACCAGCACCTGTTTCACCTACAGCCTACTCACATGACTGACCTTCCTACATCCTTGCCCCCTGCCCCAGCTGGTGATTGTTCTAGCCTTTAGATCAGAACAGCTTCACCTGATAGCTTTTCAAAGGGGCAGTGAGCGGCCTGCCCCCTGCTGGTTCCCCTGGTAACCCATGAGCCAACCTGACGTCAGTTCCGCCTATAAATGGTAACCTCTCCCTCCCCTCCAGAGCAAAGACTGCTGCCACGTCCTGCCTGCTGTCTACTGCCCACAGTGGGGTGTTGCTCTGGCACCTTGCTTCAGATGTGTAAGCTCCCCAATCCATTAAACCATTGACGTCTCTGTCACTGACTCTGGGCTCTTTGGTCTTGAAGCTGGGCAAATACAGGCCTTGCAGGCCTGTGGGTGCAGCCCAACAGGCTCCTTGGGGCTAGTTAATTTTCCACTTTGTTAAGTGTCTTGTAGACATTTAGTATATCTAAGATGCTCTCTACATGATGCATTGTAGGTTTTTCTCTCAACACTCATGGAACAGTAAATATCCCCTAGACACCACTGAGACACAGGGGATACAGTGGTGAATTAGGGAGCGTTTACTGCGCTTCAAGAACACAGTCTAGTGTCTAGAGTCAAGAGGAGGATACATGCCACGAAACCAGCAGGTGCATCAGGTGCTGAGTGCTAAGATATTGCCAAGTAGAGAGTGCTGTGGGGTTGCACTGGAAGGGTTTAAAAGGTCACGAAGTCTTCTGTGAAAATGGAAAATCTAAGCAAATGAACTTGCAGGAACGGCTACCAGTTAGCTAATCAAACAGGATGATTGACGAAAGGGGCCAGTGATCCCAATATGTACAAAAGGAGGTGAAAGATTCCAAGGCCACTCAGAGGCACTTGAGAAATTTGTAAATTTGTGCAAAAGACCATGAGAGAATGAAATGAGCAGAGCCAGTCATCACAGTGATCATGCTGGTGCTCTATTATACAGGCTTTTGTGCACCACGGCATTTTCCAAGGGTTAGTGAATTAACCTTTCTTACTCCAATGGAAAATAAATTCTCAGTGTGTCACATAACTGGTAGAGAAAGACCAAGTAAGTTCACTGCAGAATTCTGTAGTACCTCAAAAACCTAAGTGATTTAGGAAAAGCGCCTAATTTTGAGAATCTTCCTATTTTATTCATTGGGTGTTGTCGTCTTCCTGACAAGCACTGTGGTTGATGCTGAATGTAGGATGGAGAACAAAACAGATAGAACCACGTTGCTGTGGATCTGGAAGATGATGCCATTGGAAGCATCTTTGGCAAGGGCTCTGGCATTGTTCTGAGGGACACTGTCACTGATAGCAATGATGAAGCTTCTCCCTAGGGCTTTATGGACAGTAAACAATCAACAAGGAATCAGGCAAAACAGACATTGTAGATGCCATGCAGTGGCTGTGGCATGAAGCCTGGGACCGCATGTGATGCCCCCTAAGTGCTTCTCAGAAATACTTGATGCTTTTGTCATAGGGTGACTTTGTAATGGAAATGGCTGAGGTTCTTTGTAGGTAGAAACTAGAACAGATGCATTATTGACTACTGATGTTAAGGTGACTTCATTCACATCCATAGGTTGGTAAGCCCAGGCGGTCTGTGGATTATTCTTGTGACCGGGTTGTGATGATTAAAATCGCACATGGATGAGGATAGCGTTAGTGTCAGGCTTTCCATCATAGGCATGTTTGCTGGGCCCTGATGCATGTTACCAGCGCAGTAATTTTCCTTGGTGGAGTTGAGTGTTCATACTCTGGGTTGCAGTAGGTAGACACCTCCCCTCTAGGGTAGCAAAGAAAGTAAAGTACAGACTCAGCTGATCCATTCAGGTTTGTGGTTTTTCGAGATATTAAAAGTTCATATGCACAATTTTAAAACATTAGAATGAAATAAGACTGAACAAGAGAGTTTGTAAAAACAAGCAAATGTTCATGGTAGTATCTTCCTTTCTCGTGAAAGCCAGGAGGGAAAGAATGTTTCTAATCTAGAATTTGAATCTTGAAAGCAAGTTGAAGAGTGCTGGAGCAGCCCCAGCGGGTGTTTTCCAAATTTCACAAACTTTTAAGAAAAATTAGATGGCAATATAGAAAAGTTCTGAAGAAACCTATTAGCTTTATTTTACTTGATTGTTTAAATTAAAATCGGTTTACTTAGGGCTCTATTATATAAAGCTTGTCAGTTTGAGCTTACTTGTTAGATACCTTTCTTTTGCTGAAAAGTTCACTGAAAATAAGTTAATTCATTTTAACAAATGCTTTATGCTTTCAGGAATTGAAAAAAAACCCACTTTCATTAAATGCAAATACTATTATCGCACCTATAATCATTTCTGTCATGGGAAAATGGTGTTTCTTCAAACCCCTACTGAGATCTGTGCAGGTGTTTGTATTTGCTATAACTCTGTGCCCACACAAAGTTCATTCTGTTGCAGAAAAATAAATCATCTCTTTCAGGTGGCAGTGAGCTTTGCCTCTGGAATACTTCTTCTCACTTCTCTTTCCAAAATCAAAGCTACACTTACGTATCCACTGCCATATGCTATCTTTCTCAGCTGTTGAACTGCTTATTATATATATTGGGTCCTGTTCCTTCTGTTATCTCATAGACCTGATATGAACTGGAGCATGGAAATGTTCTCCAGCTTATGTAAAACCACTGAGCAGGTTGCTTTAGACAGCGAGGGGTGGGGGAAGGCTTATCCCAAAGTCAAGATGAGCCCACACACAGGCCTCTGGCAGACCTTGCTGTCATACAGTATTTGCATTGAAATAAACTAAGATTTTCCTTCCACAGGCTTATAATCACTTTGTTTTTTAATTAGAGTCTTCTCTGGTGGAAAAAAATGTTTTTATTCTATACATATATATGTAGATATCCTATTTAGCTGGTTAGCTAGCTGTCTGTCTATCGTTTCTCCCCCACAAATTGAGCATTCGAAGGATATGAACACTTGCTGTTCCAACATGGGGGAGGGGGAGGGGTCATATGAATGTCTATGATCATTTGCTCCAAATACTTGGGTTTCAGGGTGTGAGAACTAAATTCTGGTTTCTGCTTGGCCAGTTACTTGCTTGTAACTTTGGGAAAGTCCTTTGATTCTTTGAGAATTCCAAGTTCCCATTTATAAATTGATGGAGTTGGAAAGATACTAAATGAGATTCAAATCATTTATTGAGCTGTTTTCATATATCTGAAAACTTGGAGCTATAAAGACTGAGAATCCAGGTAATAAGTAGATAAAATCATCTGGGGGTTTGATTACGAAGAAACAGAAGGAAGACTTAACCAAGCAACAGCACCTATTTTCAGCCTCCCCATGGGCAACCCCAGTGGGGTCATTCTCTGTCTACTCTCAAAGCAACATACGATACTCTTCTGTTATTAGAAAGTTCAAGAGAAACTCTACGTAGCTGGATCTAGAAACATGGTGAGGTAAAAATGTTAAAATTTAAATTTTAAATATGTTCAAATTTAAACATATTACTTTTAAATTTTATTGTGGAATAAACAGGTGATTTTTTTATTGAGGTATAATTGGCAAACTATATCACTAGTTTCAGGCGTATATCATAGTGACTTAATATTATGCAAATTTAAAAATCGTTACTACAATAAGTCTAGTTACCGCTTGTTACCATGCTATGTTATTACAGTATCATTGACTGTATTACCTATGTTGTACATTATATCGCTATGACTTGTTTATTTAATAACTAGAAGTTTTTACCTCTTAAACTCCTTCACATACTTTGCCTGCCCCTTAACCTTGCTCGCCTCTGGCAAGCGCCAATTTGTTTTCTGTATCTGAGTCTTTTACTGTTTTGTTTGTTCATTTGTTTTGCTTTTAGATTCTACATATACGTGAACTCATAGAGTAATTGTCTTTCTCTTCTGACTTATTTCACTTAGGATAATACCTTCTAGGTCCAACCATGTTTTCTCAAATGGCAAGATTTCATTTTTTTAATGGCTGAGTAATATTCCATTGTAAATATATATATACCACATCCTCTTTATCCATTCATCTATCAATGGACACAGGTTGTTTCCAAATCTTGGCTACTGTAAATAATGCTGCTCTGAACATTGGGGTGTGCATATGTTTTCAAGTTAGTGTTTTCATTTTCTTTTGATGAAGACCCAGAAATGGAATTGCTGGATTTTATGGTAGTCCTATTTTTAATTTTTTGAGGAACCTCCATACTGTTTTCCATAATGGCTGCACCAATTTACTTTCCCACAAACAGCACATGAGGGTTCCCTTTTCTCCACATCCTCATCAGCACTTGTTATTTCTTGTCTTTTTGATAATAGCCATTCTGACTGGTGTGAGGTGATACCTCATTGTAGTTTTGATTTGCATTTCCCTGATGATTAGTGATGTTGAGCATCTTTTCATGTGACTGTTGGCCATCTGTATGTTTTCTTTGGAAGAGTCTATTCAGGTCTTTTGCCCAGTTTTTAATAAGCTTGCTTTTTCGTCATTAAGCTATATAATTTATTTATATAATTTTTATATTAACCCTTTATCAGATCTGTGATTTGCAAATGTCTTCTCCCATTCAGTTGGTTGCCTTTTCCTTTTCTTGATGGCTTCCTTTGCTGTGCAAAAGCTCTTCAGTTTGATGTAGTCCCACTTGTTTATTTTTGCTTTTGCTTTTGTCCCCTTGCCTGAGGATACAGGTCCAAAAAAATATTGCTAAGATTGATGTCAAAGAGCTTACTGCCTATGTTTTCTTCTGGGCGTTTTATGGTTTCAGGTCTTACATTCAAGTCTTCAATCCATTTTGAATTTATTTTTGTATATAATGTAAGATAGTTTTATTCTTTTGCATGTAGCTGTCCAGTTTTCCTAGTACCATTTATTGAAAAGACTATCTTTTCATCACTGTATATTCTTGCCTCCTTTGTAAGTTAATTGATTATATATGCATGGGTGTATTTCTAGGCTGTCTATTTTGTTCCAGTGATCTATGTGTCTGTTTTCATGCCAATGTAGCACTGGCATGAAACAAATCATACTGCTTTGATTACTATAGCTTTGTAATATAGTTTGAAATCAGGGCACATGATACTTCCAGCTTTGTTCTTCTCAAGATTTTGGTTATTTGGGATCTTTTATGGTTGCATACAAATTTTAGGATTCTTTGTTGTAGTTCTGTGAAAAATGCCATTGATATTTTGATAGGGATTGCTTTGAATCTCTAGATTGCTTTGGGTAGTATCATCTTTTTAACAGTATTCTTCCAATCTATGAGGATGGTATCTCTATTTATTTGTGTCATCTTCAATTTCTTTCACCAACATCTTATAGATTTCAGGGCACAGTTCTTTTGCCTCCTTGGTTAAATTTATTCCTAGGTATTTTATTCTTTATGATGCAATTGTAAATGGGATTGCTTTCTTAATATCTCTTTCTGATAGTTTGATGTTCATATATGGAAATGCAACAGATTTCTGTATATTGATTTTGTGTCTTGTAACTTTACTCAATTCATTTATTATTATTATTATTATTACTAACAATTATGCTAATAGTTTATTGTGGAGTCTTCAGGGTTTTCTATATATAGTATCATATCTGCAATAGTGACAGTTTTACTATCCAATTTATTTATTTATTTATTTTTTGCGATATGCGGGCCTCTCACTGCTGTGGCCTCTCCCGTTGCGGAGCACAGGCTCCGGACGTGCAGGTTCAGCGGCCGTGGCTCACAGGCGCAGCCGCTCCGCAGCATGTGGGATCTTCCCAGACTGGGGCACGAACCCGCGTCCCCTGCATCGGCAGCATCGGCAGGTGGACTCTCAACCACTGTGCCACCAGGGAAGCCCAATTTTTTTTTTTTTTTTAATTTGCAGATTTTACCATTATGGGTGGCCAGAGATTGATTTTGATTGTTTGTTTTGATGTGGACCATTTTTAAAGTCTTTATTGAATTAGTTGCAATATTGTTTCTGTTTTATGTTTTGGTTTTCTTGGCCATGAGGCATGTGGGATCTTAGCTCCCTGACCAGGGCTCGAACCTGCACACCCTGCATTGGAAGGTGAAGTCTCAACCACTGGACCACCTGGGAAGTCCCTTCTTCCTTTCCAATTTGGATGCCTTTTATTTCTTTTTCTTGCCTCATTACTGTGGCTAGAACTTTCAATACCATGTTGTATTAAAAATGGTGAGAGTGAGCATCCTTTATTTGTTCCTGATCTTAAGGGCAAAAGCTTTCAGTCTTTCATCGAATATGATGGTAGCTGTAGGTTTGTCATAGATGGCTTTTATTATGTTGAGGAATGCTCCCTCTATACACACTTTAAAAGTTTCTTATCATAAACAAATGTTGAATTTTGTCAATTTTTCATTGAAATGATCATTTGATTTTTATCTTTTGTTAATGTCATATATCATGTTGATTTGCAAATGTTGAACCATCCCTGCATCCTTAGAATAAATTGTACTTGATCATGTTATTTGTGAGTATTCTAAGTATTCTTTAAAAAGAAATTGTCATCTCTGTTTTCAAGATACTAAGTTTGATGTATGTACATTAGATCTACCTTAGAAGTCATCATCCTATTTATGTCTTCTATTTCTTACTAATTTTGTGTCTACTTGATCCATCATTGACTGTGAGAAGTACATTAAAGTTTCCTATTAATATATTTCTTCTCATGTGTTCCTTTTTTTCCTTCATATATACTAAAGCAGTGCTGTTTGGTACAGATATATTCATACAATTAGATAGTCATGTGGTTTGAAATGTGAGTCTTATTGTCTCCATCTTGTTTAATGCTTTCCCCACTGAATTCAATCTCATCTAATATTAAAATCACAACCCCTGATTTTTATTTACATTTGTCTAGTATATCTTTTCAATTCCTTATTTTTCAGTCTTTCTAAGTAACTTCCTTCATTTGCTCTATAGTAACATAAGAAATTTCTTTCTATGTAACATGACTTTGGCTAACTACTTATATATAACATATAGTTGAGATTTTTTTCTTTTACTACCTGTCCTTAATCTGTTTTTAGTTTTACATAAACAAGTGGCTTGGTTTTAATTCTGTTATCGTGGTTTATGTTATGTGATTTTCCTAGCTTGTGTGTGTGGGATGGGGGAGAAATTTTAAAAAATAACTTTGGAGTTTATATTTTTGTCTAATAATTATAATGTTTTAATTTTTAGTCATGAACCTATTAATTTCCTACTGAAATGCTGCTGAACAATGATAAAGTTGATATATTTTTAACTTTTCTCCTCCCTTTTTCCCAGAATATTTTCATTAATTTGTATATTTAATATTTCCTATTTTAAATATACCTCTATTGCTTTTTAAATAATTTAAATAATCTCTATTGATTTTTTTTAATATAAAAGATTAGGGAATTGGCATACTTATTACCTCCTACCTTCTTGTTCCTTTCCTTCCTGACTTTTGTTTCTGTTCTATCATCGTAATCACCATATTTGTTTTGCCTTAATCCTAAAGTTAGTTTCAGTATTCAATAGCACTCTTATAATTGTTTATCAAGCAGTTTTTGGTTGACTGAAGTGTGTTTTCCAGTACTTTCTTCAAGAGGGCTCATGGAATCTATAATCCATGAGTTCTTGCTTATTTAAATATGTTTTCTTTATTCTTAGACAGTTTTTCTGGGCATAGAATTCTTGGGTTTTCTTTTCTTTTCTTGGTGGCTTTGCAAGGCCTTACTCCACTTTCTTCAAAGTTTACTCTTTGTGAAGAAATCGGACACCAGCCATTCTGACAGTGTTTTCCCCATACCATAATCTTTTGCCTATTCAACCAAAAGATTATTATCTGTGATGTCCAGTAAATATATTAAGATAAGTCTTGATAGTGATCATTCTACACTCCTGGGATATAGTGCACACTTTCAATCTTTAGATTCAACTTCTTTATTTTTGGAACATTTCTTAAATTATATATTTAAATAATTTTCTTCCATTATTTTCCTTTCTTTATTTTAGGACTCCAAGTATTGAATTTTTTTTTTTGCATCTCTTTGACCTGTACTCCATATTTAACATTTTCACTGTATTCCATTTAAAAACTTGGCTTCATTTCTTTTTGCTCACTTTACTCAAATCCTGGCCTGTGTATCTTTTTCTGTGTTGTCAGCAATACCTCTTTTTAAGTGTAGATTCCAGTAGGGCCTTCTCTTCTGTGATGGATTTGTTTTTCTCCTCAGGTTTTTAATGAGTTCAGCCAGGTTATGTATTATAGTTTCACATAGTCTCATCATATATTCTTGATCTCTGATAGCTCTGTTTTCAATTCTTTTATTACAGAAGTGACTGTTTCAATAAGTTTTTTAAAATTTAATTTTATAGTTACATGTTTAGGCAGTTTTCTTTCATTCTATACTAACATTAGTAACTTCTAAAAGTTAATATTTATTTGCCATTTGTATTTTCCTGTTTTTTTTTCTTTTTGTTTTTAGTATTCTGTTTTGGCTCTTTTTGATTAACCAGCTTTGAAATAAGGTTCATCCTTCTGAGCTAGCTATTTGCAAGAAGGACCAGGGCCAGCTCATGGGCAAACAAATTTTATTTACAACAGTAGTTCTTAGAGCACTATTTCAGTTTATTCCTCACTAGTCAAGTAAGAGTAGCAGCCCTATGGCCACAAATATTGCTGTATTTTCCTCCTCCATCATTTTTGTAATGTGAACTATTTGTGTTTTCCTGGTAGGCTATAACTCATCTTCTTATAACCAAACCAGATGTGTGGAGGCTCTCAGCAGTAGCTTGCACACTTGTTTTCCATGTGGCCAAAGAAATATTATTGGTTTTGCACATGACAGTTTTAAAACATGGCCGCATGTTCTTTGACACACCTCTCATCAAGTCTTGGGTGTTTATGACTGCTTCAACTAATAGAATACAGTGAAAATGATGCTATGTAACTTTTGAGGGTAGGTCATAAAAGGTCATGTGGCTTCTGCCTTGTTTACTAGGACACTTGCTGTAAGAACTCTGGACTAAGATGTAAGAAGTCCAACTACTCTGCATTCACCATAAGTGGAGGGGCCACAAGAGGCAGAAGTGTAGACAGGTCCAGTTGACCCCAGCATTTCAGTCCTCCCCATAGTTTCACTCTCATGTCTGGTGCCTCTATTTCGGACACTCCAGACCAGCCCATCCACCAGGTGGCTACAATCAAATGACCTCTGTCAAGACCAAATGGAACATAAGAATGACTCAGCTGAAGACTGTTCAAATTGTTGCCGCAAATTCATGAGATAGAATAAAATGGTTATGGCTTTAAGCTGCTAAGTTTAGCTGGAGCGAATATCTTTGTGCTATTTACTTGGAGAAGTGCACTGGGTCTGATTTTTATGAGATTTGTAGCTCCAGGTCCCCTTGAACTGTGTCGTCTTATACTACTTTTGACATTTTCAGAGCTTCTGGAAGCCACTTTCCTGTTTATATTGAGGTTTTAGCAATCCCATGGTTTTTAACAAAAGTGGAATTTCTCTTTTTCATTCTCATTTTTGCTTTAGGGTAATTGTCAAAGAAGGGAAAATCTACATTTATGTTATGTGGTTGAAACTGAAAAGTCTCAACCAGCGTATTATATAGATAACAGAACTGCGACTAAGAGTTCTAAATAATGTGAGGCTTCTAATAGAATGTTTCTATACCAGAGCTAATAAAGAGAAATCTCAAGCCCAGAATGTAAAGTGACTTTTCTAAAGACATAAAATTAGTTAGTGTTAAATTTGGTAAAATTCCCGAATTCCTGATCCTTCTTTCTTTGCTTTTTTCATTATGCTATAAACACTATAAAGTGTCAATAGTAACAAGAACTCCAGGTACAGTATTTGGAATTCATAAAAATACTTTGCTTTCTCAAGTAACATAGGAGAATTGAAATTTAAAGGATAAAATACAGTGTAGTAATTTACTACATAATATTCTATAAATTAACTTTCTTTTAGAAAAAATAGATACCTAAGTTTAACAATTCCTGGACTGCCATATATTTAAACGAGGTCAGATGTGTGAATAATCAGGGACTTTACCAGACATTCAGGTGGTAATCAATGAACAAAGCACTCACTTTTATTCATGCAGTAATGTAATCTCTTTTGTGTTAATTAATTTTAGATGTCAATTTTAACCAAATGTCTTCATTTTATATATGAGGGATTTTCCTATTTATAGTCTATGAAAGAAAATGAAAGACATTTTTTTTAATTTCAGAGGAGTCTATATTTTATTAAAATGTGCATTTATATTCTAATTTGCATTTCTCAAATGAACATAAAATCAAGTATTGATTTAAATATAAAGTTGTATTAGTGTATAATAGTCCTAGAAAGCCTAAGAGGGCCCAATAATTTTTTGACTAATGATAACTGATTTATAGACCACAACTGACTTGATTTGCAGAGTCATTTATTTATGATGTTGTAAATGTTGTCCTAGTTGCTAGGGTTACAAAACTGAGTATACCAAAAACCTTGCCTTAAAGTTATAGGTTACTGGAATATAATAAATTTTCAAGCTTAATTATATTAAAAAAATTGACTTTATAAGACTATGGTGCCAAATCACAGTTGGCAGAGGGAAGTAATGAGCCAGGAAACTGAAAGTGAATCCATGGTTCCTGCTTGGGGAATGGTGACTTGGCAACAGTAAGGAAAAAATTCAAGAATTCAGAAGAACTAGGTTTTATGGGGAATTCCCCACTGGACAGTTTTGAATTAGTGTTTGATACTTAATAGGCAGTCTGTGATGTGAATTTCCAGTTTGATAGAGAAGAGATTTGAGGTGGAGATTTAGTTATTAAAACGATTAGAGTTACAGAGATGTCTCAGATCCTCTAAATAAAATTGTAAGAGGACAGAAGATAGAACCGAGGGGGAAGTGCAAAAGCTGAAGGAGAGTTAAATAGAATATTGAAGAGCTCTTGAGATTTAAATATCAGATTGTTCTTGATGACCTTAGAGCAATTTCTGCTGAGTGGTGAAGTCAAAAGTCAAAGTGTAGTGAATTAAAATAAGGAATGAATGGAAGTTAAAGAGTTAGCGAATGATGATAGTGGTTAACTTTTTCAAGAATTTTGTCAGTGAAGATCTAGGGACCTGGCTATCCAAAAGCCAGTACTAATCTCTATTTCCTGTATCTACCTCCTACTTAAAAAGGCTAGAAAAACAAGAGTGACATGTTTTCCACTAAGCTTTACAAAAGATGCTCTTCAATGGTATATATAATTTCCATTTTGAAGGTCAGGAAATTGAGTCTCAGAAAGTTAAGTGACAAAGTGGAAAATGGTGGTGTATTGGAGGGAAACAAAGAACATTATTTGGTCTGCTTCCAAAACCTGTTCACTTCCACTATGCCACGGTGCCTCAGATGTGACAGAAAGGATGACAGTGAGATGAGGAGGCTAGGAGGTGCTGTAAGATTTTTTGGTTTGTTTGGTGGGTTTTGTCTTTGTTTTGTTTTGTTTTGATAGGCTGAAGACAATGAACTGGGAGTTTGTGGGATACTGACGGGGAAAAAGTGGATAATGGAGTGCAGTTAACCCAAAATACAATAGGAAAGGAAATCCATAGCTCCCAGGAGAGAATAACTTTGCGCAGTATAGTTATTTTCTTATTTAAGGCAGAAAGGAAGAGGTAAGAACAGGTACTACAGTGATTAAATCTAAAAGTAATACAGAAAGAAGCAGAGAAAAACAAGTCTTGATGACTTCCTTTTCTTTGAATTAAGATCAGGGCTATCCATTGATAGTGTGAGTAAGGAGTGAGACATGAAATAGGGATTTGCAGAGAAAAGTGAATACTTGGAGGAGCAGCAGTCCTGGGGTATGGGAGGGTAATCTGACTAGGGATCTGTGAAGAACCACTGGACACAGCTAAGGGTTTGGGTGAAACTGGGGATGGTTAACTACATTCTACATCAGATTTCATATAGCTTGAAATCCTGAATTTGCCTTTGAATCATTATATCAATATATATTTATATATAACCAATTTGTCACTGAGTGCTGTCTGTTTTACAAATTATTTCTCAAACACTCTTTTGTCATCCTTTTTCAAGGACCTCAAAATAGGAAGCCATGTTTGTAGGAATCATTCCAATTATTCCAATATACTTATTGAAAAATGCTTAAGTGTATTTCCAGATTATATACCAGTCAATTTATAATTCATACGTAAAAGAACAGAAGGACACTCAAATAAGCTAAGGCTCAAAGCAATATACTCAATTTTAGTTTAGTATCCATATTTAAGAAGAAAAATTTGAAGTTAGAGTTTGAGCAGATCTGTTTGAGGTCCTCTCTTTGCAGTGCTTCTTGCTCTATAGACTATAGTTTAGGGCAAGTTACTTAACTTCTCCAGTTACCTAGTCTGTAAAATTAACACACTCATCTCTTTGTTGTGAAGATGAAATGAGTAAATGCATGTAAAGTACCTAGCAAAGTGCCTAGAATGTTGTAAGATATATATATGTATATATCATATATATAAATCTATATATTTCTCTATATATGTATATATATAATTATTTTAAACATGATTAGGATATATACTACAGTCAACTGAGATATGAAACAAAATTACCAATTAAAAGAAAGGAAAATTATGGTGTAAGAGGGCTTGCAGTAAGTATTGAAATCATAAACGTAGAATGAAGGGTAAAAAAAAGCTTAAAGGCAATTACAAGGTAGAAAGCAA
Organism: Delphinapterus leucas; assembly: GCF_059928025.1. Taxonomy (NCBI): domain Eukaryota; kingdom Metazoa; phylum Chordata; class Mammalia; order Artiodactyla; family Monodontidae; genus Delphinapterus; species Delphinapterus leucas. The sequence continues at coordinate 49,883,011 of NC_143140.1, forward strand.
ATCTTTCTCTGAAATCACTGATGCAGACATTACAGTCCTTCACTGTAACCTTTCATCCTTTCTGCTAGAAGGCACAACTATTCCTGCTATACCAACCTTTTTGTGTTCCTGAAACGATTTCATTTTCTCCTTGTGTATTATCCATTAGCTATCCACTGTCATGTTTTTGCTCTTATTTGCTATGATTTTCATTATACTTTTTTAAAAAAGTCACCACTTTCTTGGGATTATCTAGAAGTCTTTTACTCCACTGTCTCTATCTTGGCCCCTTGGCAAAAGTACCAACCTGGGTTAATGAATATAATTACTAGTTTCCATTGATATGTCTGGGAATTGTAGCTGCATGCTACTGGGGAAAATGTATAAACAAACCAACTGATTTTTCTATTAATCTGACTTTATTTAGTCTTAATGCCTAAAAGACAATCTTGTGATACTACTCCAGTCAGCTTCTCCCATTCAGCACAAAGGCAAATTTGAATGTTTTTTCCTCAAGCCTTTGGTTTCATTCTTTTCTTATTCACTCTCAAAAACTTTATTTCCCTCTCATTTTACTTAGAAAATAGATAGGAGCATCCTCATTATTACACCATAAATATAAGTCTTTCTACTTCCACAATCATCCTTATTTTCCTTGGCTGAATTATAATGATAGAGGTGTTTCTGGAAAATTTACTAGATGATTAGGGTTCTAATCATCTACTTCAGGGTCTTTCCCTTTTCTAGTCTCTTGTGCTGAATTCCTTTCATTTCATTTGAGCTTAAATAGGCTCAAGTCTCTCCCATCTTAAAAGAAAGAAACAAATAAAATCTCCACTTATGCACCTTTCCTTGATAGTCACATTCAAGAATTGAAGAAAATTCATTGATTCCATTTCTGGAGTTCACCTTCTTCCCACTCCCCAAACAGTCTGGCTTCTGAATCCACCATTTCAGAGACAACTTTAAGCACTGTAACCCCTAAATCCATGTCACCACATCCCCAGGAGTACATTTGAGTATTTTTCATACTAAATTTCTCAGCAAGGTTTAATACAGATAAACAAATACTACTTACTTCAGTTATCTCTCCCCTTGGAATTCACATCAGCAAATTCTGCTGATTTTCCTCTTGCTGACTAATTTTCGGCTTATATACATTCCTTCAATATTGCAGTTTCTCTGGACTTGGTCCTAAGCCTTCTGTACCTCTCCATAGGTGATATCATCCTTTCTCATGGGTTCAATTATTGACTCTACCAACCACGCACATTTCACGTTCTATAGTCCAGGCCTTTCCAATGGCACACTTACATCTCCATTTGAATATTCACTTTTCCAAAGTGGAGCTCAGCTTTTTCTCTCTTCCTATTCCAGTACCCATCTTATTTGTGTCACCACTTGTGGCAGGCAAAACTTGAAGATGTTTTGGTGTACTGCCCTGTATGATCCCTGGGACTGTGAACATGATGGGTTGTACTCCCGTGATTGAGTTATGTTATATGGCACAGTTGACTTCAAGTAAGGGAGATTATCCAGATGGACATAACCCAACTACATGAGCCCTTTAAAAGCAGAGAAGGAAGTCAAAGTTTGGAAGCATGGGAGGGATTCAGCACACCATCACTCACTTGAAGGTAGAGAAGGCCACATGACAAGGAATGTGGTTGCCCTCTAGGAGCTGAGAGCGGCACCCAGATTGACAACCAGCAAGGAAAAAAGACCTCAGTCCTACAACCTCCAAGAACTAATTCACCAGTAGGAATGAGCTTGGGAGAGGAGTTTTCCTTATAGCCTTCAAACAAGAATTCAACTTAGCCATCACCTTGATTTCAGCTTTGTGATACCCTGAGAAGAGATTGCAGCCATGCCATGCCTGACTTCTAACCTACAGAATTGTGAACCAATAAGTGGCTATTGTTTTAAGCCACTAAATTTTTGATGATTTGTTGTGTAGCAGTAGGAAAGTAATAAAGTAACTATCTGAGTCTTGAGGGTCGGAGAATCCCAGAAATCATCATTATTTTATTTCCTCTAACTTATCCTCAAGTTCAGTCAATGAATCTTGCAGATTCTCTGTCATATATTTGAATCCACCCACTTTTATTTATCCTCTGCTACCATCCTAGTCTAAGTCATTACTGTCTCTTGAATGGATGCCTGAAACACACTCCTAATTTGTTGCTCCCAGTTCGTGTCTGCCACAATTTAATCCATTCTCCACAAACCACAAGTCACGTTAACGCTCTGCTCAGTGCCTTCATCTCATCTCTAGTAAGACACTGCTAGTTAACATTCTAAATATTTCACTGATCTGAGAGGCGCTGCATACTACGTCCCCTGTTGTTCCATCCATCTAGTATCACCTTTTACCACCATGTTCTCTCACTCCCAGCACTACTGCCTCCAATGCTTTATTCCAACTCCTAATTTATAGTGCTACTCTCACTGCTAAGTTCAGAATACTTTTTTCTAGGTACCTTCTTCTCCCTTCTCTACCTTACTTGTCTAGCTAATTCATGGTCATTCCCAAGTCTTAGGCTATGTACCACTTTATCAGGACAATTTCCTAATGCCCCAGAATTAATGACCCTCCTGAATTTATTGTGTAGTGTTTGTGCTATTAAGCACACTAACTACCGTTGTATCCTCAGTACACAGGCACTCGGTGAAAGGCATACTTAATGAGTATCTCTGTGTTACTTTAAAATAAGAAAAATACTTCAAATAAGTTGATAACTGTAACCTATTTCTCAAGGAACCATATACTTCCAGTGTCTATTATTTTAGGATGAGAATTGAACCACGTAGATTTTCTCATCACAGCTCCTTGAGTCATGTGAATACACTCCAACCATGTTATATTCATCTGCATATTTCATAACAGTTTAGTATTTTTTAAAATGATTTATTACTTTTGTTTGAGGTAAACATCCTTTATATTTTCTTCAGAGCCAATATTCTTTGTATTTATTACTTCACAGTCTCTGCAATATTATAAAAATCGGCTGGAAGTCTTCTTTAGTTCCAGTTGTGTACTTCATAATCCACATGGGAAACATTCAAAATATGAACTCAGTTGTTCACCAAAAACAATAGTAAGCAGTGCCAAACTGAAATAGAAACAAACAATACATCCTAAGCCAGTAACACATGTGGAAAGAGAAAAGTGAAATAAACTTATCAAAGTTAATAACAAACTATATTTTTGGAGGTAAGACTGATAATAATCATACCATTGCACAGAGTGCAACTGAGAAACAAATGTTTTTAAGCGAACATGCCTTATAGCTAAATCCACTAATAATATGTATATTAAAACATACCCTTGCTCCCCAACTGTTTTTTGCTTTTCCAGATTCTGCATAGATCCTGTTTTTATAGCTGTCATGATGACTCAGAGAATAAACATGCAAACGCTCTGATGCCTATTACGATAGTTTGCTGACCTTTTGAGTTACTTGAAATGCACCTTGGTATGAAGTTAATGCACTGTGCATGGAGATAAAAATTTCTATAATTGGTGTCAAATTTATATTTTTAGCACATCTTTGACCGTGTTTTAATATTTTCTAGATCTCATAGTTTTTGTAAAAATTTAGGACTGTAACTTTTCCATTTTACTTAAACAACTTTTTTTTTGCATTCATTTTTTTTAAGCACACTGTCTCACAGATAATTGGGGGCTCTTTGGATCTGTATACTATATAAAAATTTTAACATGCATATGGGAAACTTAATTAAGATATTAATTCAATTTAGGAAACAAAGAACTTTCTAATGTATTTCTAAGTCATTGTCCTTTGGTCGTTCCAGAGAAAATATTTAAAGATTGGTATGAATTAGGAAGTAGTGCAATTAGCCTGCCCCCTGGAAACATCTGCTCCACTTGTTCCAATAAGTTAGGGACACCACATCTGTACTCCTTTAAACATTTGAATTGTGTTAGAATTTCTGTGTGGGGTAAGGGTCGCTGGACTTATCATTGAAAGTTTTATTAAAGACCATTGCTTTATTTGGATGAGCTCCTACTCAGAGTGATTTCATTTGACAATGTTGAATAAGGTTAAATAGAGGAGACATTGCTGTTGGAAGAAACATATAAGTCAATGTAATCTTTGACAAATCTTCTTAGTAAAATTATATATTTTAATAAAGGTAAGTCTGATGGTCAGAGTATTTGCTTTTACATAGGCAGTTGGAAATATTAAACTTTCCACATTTCTTGAAAGAAGTTTTGAAAGTCGAGGGACAGATTGTTAAATCTAACCAAAAGATTATAATGAGATTAGTCATCTGCCTAGGGCTGTGAGGTTCACTGAGTGTGTCTCACCAGGGGATGACTGGAATGTAAGCCCACATTTACAGATGGTCTTGTGGTTACATGAATCTCATTTGGGCAGCTAGATCAGGAAGGCAGTGATAAATCAGATTCAAAATCTGCAAATATGCTTGTCCTGGTTCTGCATGGATTATCAAAGCCCTGGAAAGAGCAGAACAAGCCTTTTTCATTATCATCATGTGCAGTTTTGCTGTGCAGATCAGTCATGCTGACTTATTCTATTACTTATTTTTGCTATCTCATAACCAATTTGAGTGGGCTAACAAAGTTTTGAGAAAATCCTGTGATCTATTACTATCCTGTATTTTGCTAGCAATAATTTTATGTTTTCTATATTTGAACTCAAAAGTGTATAAAGTTGTACTTTAACCCAAATTTTAATTTTCACAACTAAAGTTAGGAGTGTTTTCTGCAGTAATGCATTGTTTAAATATCTACTTACAATTAAATTTCTACTTTAAAATATTTAGTGGTTTAGTTTGTTGAAGTTTCAGACTAGGTTCTTACATCTTCATAGTTTTATTTTCTAAGTTTTATGTACTTGATTCTGACTGTATTACAAAACAAAGAAATGTAAAGGAATGAAATGGATAACTATCCTCAGCAATTAATGGAGGGCCAGCACTGACCTTGAGTATTTCCAATTGGATGTATTGATAGATTTCAGATCCTTAAGAGTAAAGGGGAAAATGTCTAAATAGTCCTCAAATTAGCATCTATAATAGCTTTGATACTTTCTATTAATTCCTTATTTAATCAAATTTGGGGTTATATGGCTATGAACTAAATATTTCATTACAAGTTTATTGGTCACTAGTACAAGTTATTACAAAACAGAGATCAACTCTATTCCTTTTGCTTCTATTCTATGCCCATGAGAGAAGCAGCTGCAGAGCCCAGTTAGTCAAAGAAAGAAAAAGCCAATGTACATGTTGATGAATTATAAGAGCACCTTTACATTTAATTGCTTTAGACAAATAATGCATTCTCTTGGAAGACTTTAAATTTTTTCATATTGAAATAAATAGTTGTATAGATCTTGGAGTATACCATTTGTGTTACAAGATGATCCTGGCTTAGCAACAGCATTTACTTTCACATGACATAAGCAGTTTCATAGTGCAGAACACTTGATAGATTTTTTATGTCAGGTTTGTGGAGGTAGAATTTACGTAGAGTAAAATTCACTCCTTTTAGAGTCACAATCGTGTACTCATTTTGACAAATGCAGAGTCATGTACCATCATCACAATCAAGATACAGATCATTCCCATAACTCCAAAGAGTTCCCCCATGCTCTGTTGTAGAGTCACCTTCCCCTATGCCTACTGGCAACCACCGGGCTTTTGTCTCTTCCCATAGTTTGCCCATTTGAGAATATCATATATAATGGAACCATATAATATTGAGCATTTTGAGTCTGGCTGCTTTCACTTAGCATAATAATACATTAAAGATTCATCCATGTTTTTGCATGTATCTGTGGCTTATTCATTTTTCTTGCTGAATAGTATTACATTGTAAAGATGTATCACAAAATGTTTCCTTACTAGTTGCTGGATATACAGATTGTTTCCAGTTTTTGGCAATTCTGGATAAAATAATTTTATAAATATTCATATACAAGGTTTTTTGTGAATGTGTTTTTACTTCCGTTGGCTAAATACCTAGGAGAGGGATCATTGGGTTGTATGGAGTGAGTGTTTATAAAAATCTCTCAAACTGTTTTAAAAAGTAGCTGTGCCATCTTGCATTTCCACCAGCAGTGTAAGAGTGATTGTTTCTTTCCTTCTTCACCAAGATTTAATATCATCATTTTAAAAATGTTAGTCATTCTAATAGCTGTGTGTATCTAGTTGCGATTTTATTTTTCATTCCTTGAACGACTAGTGATGTCAGGCATCTATCTGTGCAGTTGTCATGTGTCTATCTTGTTTGGTGAGGTGTCTAATCAAAAGTTTTATAGGGAAAGAGTTGCTTGTCTTAATATTATTGAGGTCTAAGAGTTCTTCATTTAATCTGGATTCCAGTCCTCTATCAGACGTGTTTTCTGCAAATACTTTCTCTTAGTCTGTGGCTTGTCTTATTTTCTAGAAAATGTCTGAAAGAATGGAAGTTTAAAATTTTGATAAACAATTTTAAAATTTCTTTTGTGAATCATGCGTTGGTGGTGTATCTAAGAAATCTTTGCTTAATCCAAAGATTTCTTAGATACAATGAAGATTTTCTCCTATGTTTTCCCCGAGGTGAGTTTTAGTTTTAGGGTCTATATTTAGGTCTATGACCCATTAAGAGTTAATTATGCAGCCTAAAATATTTGTCATATTTCTTTCTTTTTTTTTTTAAAAAGGACCATTTGTTGAAATGTGTCAATATGTGTCAGTATCTGTCAAAATGTGTCAATAACCTTGACACTTTTGTCAAAAATTAATTGTTCATATATGTGGGTCTGTTTCTGGACTATCTGTTCTCTTCAGTTGATCTACGTGTCTGTCCTTTCACCAATTCCATTTTGATTACTGTAGTTTCATAGCAAATCTTGAAATCAGGAACAGTGAATCCTCTAACCTTATGTTTTTGGGTTTTTTTCCAAAAATTGCTTTGGCTATTCAAATTCCTTTGTTCTCTAAACTAATCCCTTTGCTATCTAAACTTTGGAATTAGCTTGTCATTTTCTATAAAATCATGCAGAACTTTTATTGTAATTACATTAAATGTAAAGAGTAATTTTATAAAAGTTGACAATATTGAATCTTCTACCCATGAACATGGTACAGCTCTGTTTATTTAGCTGTGTTTGATTTCTCTCATAAATGTATAGTATATACTTTTTAGAATTATATTTTTCAAGGATTTGATGTTTTTGGTGCTACCATGACTGTTTGTTAAAGTTAAATTATCAAATATTCATTGCTAGTACGTTAAAGTACAGTTGATCTTTCTATATTGACGTTAAAACCTGCAACCATGCTGAACTCACTTTATTTCTAATAATTTTTTTGAGGAAATCATATCACATGATAATAAAGATACTTTATTTCTCCTTTCCTATCTGTATACCTTTTATTTCTTTTTCTTCCCTTCTTGCATTGGCCGGGACCTCTATTATGATGCTGAATAAAAGAGGTAAGAAAAATATCCTGGCCTTGTCATTCTTTCACCTTTAAGCATAAGGTTAGCTGTAGGTTTTGCATAGATGCAATTTACGTAGGTTGAGGAAGTACCATTTAATGTCTAGTTTGCTTATCCTTTTTCCTTTTTATAATGAAGGAATATAGAATTTTGTCCAATACTTTGTCTTCATCTGTTGAGATGATTATATGGTCTTCTTTGAAAGTCTGTTGATATGGTGAGGCATATTGCTTGAATTTTGAACTAAATTTGTATTCTCAGGATAAATCTTATTTTTTATGAGGTATTATACTCTTTATTTCTGGATTCAATTTGCTAATTTATTGAAAATTTTGCATCTGTGTTCAAGAGACACTTTTTTTGCTATTTTTTGTTTCAATTTCATTATTTTCTGCTCTCATTTTTAATATTTATTATTTTCTTGTCTTTAATTTGCTCTTCTCTTTGTAGTTTCTGCCACACACCTTGATTCTGGGCTCAATATATCTTTGCTTTGGCCAATGTGGTAGACAATATGATGCAAGCAAAACCTGGAAAAAATGTTTCCATGTTTTTGCTTTTTTCTTTCTTCTGTAATCACCATGAAATCATGCTTGGGGCAGCTTTCTGGAAGATGAGACACGTAGAACAGAGCTCAGGTCTCCTAGTTAAAGCCATATTACCCAGTCTATATTTGACTAAACACTCATATCAAGCCCATTTTGGTAGAACTACCCAGCTGACTGGTAAACTTATGAATAATGACAACAGATGTTATTTTAGGCCACTGTTTTTAGGTGGTTTCCTGTTGCTTATCTAGCTTTTCCTTTGCTTGCATCTCTAAAATCCCCATGAGAACATATCTGGAGTTCCATGCTGAGAATATCCCCAGGCTAGCCTGCTGGAGGACAAGATGTGCTGAGCAGATTCAAGTAAAAAGCACAGCTCAGTTGCCACAGTCAAGGTCATTCTATCCCAGCTGACCTACAATTTATCTCAGATGCAGGAGCAAGCCCAGCTAGACTAGAAGAACTTCCTAGCTGACCCCAGCCTCAAGTTCTGATTGGAGAGCTATGAGATAAGTAAATTGCTATTGTTTTAAGCCAATGAGATTTTTGGATGTTTTGTTACATAGCATTATTGTGGTAACAGATTACTGATACAAAAGCTAATAATCCTTTGTCCTATGTTTAAGGTATGAGGAGAGCTATTGCAAAGAAAATGGTAAAGTGTTGCCCTACTTTTTATGTGCTTTCTATAGAGCAGTAAAGAAAAAAGGAAACAGCAGGGATGGTTGACTTGATCTAATCATATCTTTCTCATCACCGTTCCTCCAAAACAGAGAGAAGCTACATTGCAGATTTTTTTTTTTTTTTTGCGGTACACAGGCCTCTCACTGTTGTGGCCTCTCCCGTTGCAGAGCACAGGCTCCGGACGCACAGGTTCAGTGGCCATGGCTCACGGGCCCAGCCACTCCACCGCACGTGGGATCTTCCCGGACCAGGGCACGAACCCGTGTCCCCTGCATCGGCAGGTGGACTCTCAACCACTGTACCACCAGGGAAGCCCTACATTGCAGATTTTAATGATGTAAGGGTTAGAAAGTGTGTAGTCTTCACATTTTATTAAATCTTGTAGCATCTCTAATTCATCATTTCTGATATTTGTAGTTTCAGTGTTTTTAGTATTAATGATAACTGTAACTCTTTTTCGATATGATTTTTATTCTGGAGGAATGCATACTTTCCTTGGAAATACATTTGCAGTTTGATAATGAGAACCACTGGAAAAACGGGCCAGGCATGCAGTAATTTACCTGTAGGCAATTATTCTGGGACATAGTTTAACAGAAATTGAGAAATTCTTACAATGCAAAATGAATTCCATCTCTCTAAATTGGCATAGGAAACATAAGGTTGAGCTTTCCTTCTGATTAGATCCTTTGCACAAAAGCTCTTTCTCCAGAAAGTCTTAGCAAATGTCATAATACAAAAACGTGGTTTAGGGCTTCCCTGGTGGCGCAGTGGTTGAGAGTCCGCCTGCCAATGCAGGGGACACGGGTTCGTGCCCCGGCCCAGGAAGATCCCACATGCCGCGGAGCGGCTGGGCCCGTGAGCCATGGCCGCTGAGCCTGCGCGTCCGGAGCCTGTGCTCCGCAACGGGAGAGGCCACAACAGTGAGAGGCCCGCGTACCGCAAAAAAACAAAACAAAACAAAAAAAAAAACAAAAAACAAAAACGTGGTTTAGAGTGTAGGAACTCAGTTGCAGAGTATAACTATTGCATCTCATTTTTATATAATGATATTATTAATAGTGGTAAGAACTTTTAACTTATTTGTATGAGAGAAAATCCTTTGGGAAAATGTAGGTTTACTCAAGATTTTGTTTAAAAAAGCTCAAATTGCATATTTGTGTCTTTTTCTGTTTATTGCATGAGCCAGAAATAAAGACTGGAAAAAAGGTCAGTTCCTTGAAAGGTTGTAGTAGTGGGCATTCAGTGTCAAACAGCTATATTTTGACATTCAATTAATTCTATAAATTTGTATCAGACCCAACCTTTCTAAACCTTGTTCCTTATGCAAAATCATTTCTATTTCACATATGCAAATGTTTTGGTAAAACCCTAGTTCCCTTTTCCTCTGAAGGGCAATACTATTTTATGTGGATCATTATGCTCTGAAAAATCTTTGTAGGCTTACTGGATGAGCATAGCAAAAGCATCGGGATGATATGTTCAGTGCTTGCTGACATAAAGGCACAGGATCGTATTGGAAAGAAACTGGACTTCAAAGGAAAGTGCAATTAAGATTAAGTTGCAAGATCTGGATTTGAATAACAGCTCAGATGTTTACTAGCTGTGTGATCTTGGGAGATTGGCTTAATTTCTCCCATTCCTCAACGTTCTGATATGAATATGGATATACTGGAGATACCCATTTCAAAGGATTAGTTTCAAGGTTTAATGAGGCAGGATTTAAGTTCTTCTTCCAGATCCGGGGTGGGTGGCTGGGATAGTGGTAGGATGCTAGAAGTTTAGGAACCTGGGAGGGCAAGAGAGCTTCATTGACTGTGGGACAGGGAATAACCAGAGGAGTCAAGAGTAGCCACAGTTAGGGACAGGACACAGAAAGCTTTTGTGAAATATTCAATAACAATAATATTCAAGAAACAGTGCCATTGTACCAAAACCTCTTAAGTGCCTCAAATATATTTTCCCATTTAATCCTCACAAAAATCTCATGAGGTGGATATCAAATGAGAACACTGAACAAGAAAGAGGAAGTTTATCTTACAGCTATCAAGTGGTGGATATGGAATTTAACCCAAGTACACTGACCCCAGAATCAGTGCTTTCAGCCACAATGCTATCCTGACTTTATATGAATCCAGAGAGATTCAGACAGAGAAGAAAAACTGAGCCCTGTCAAAAGTGAACAAGTAGGATTAGGATTTTGTGTAGGTAGGATGAAGTGCCCATCCATTTATTCATTCAGTTATTGATTCAACACATATTTACTATGTTTTATAGGCTAAGAATAAAGCTGGGAGAGAAAAACAAAAAATAGAAAAGGTCCATGGCCTTCTGGAACTACATTCAAGTGGAGGAGACAGACACTAACCAGTGAGGTAGTTTCATTTCAGAGAGTAATAAGTATTAAAAATAAAATACAGGAGAGTAAGGGGATAGAGAGGGGCTACTTCAAAGAGTGGTCGAGGAAGGCTTCTCTGAGGAGATGCACATTTGTTCTGAACTCTGAATTGTGAGACAGACCCATTTATTTAGAGGGTGGAGAGAAGACCTTTAACAGAGAGAACAACAAATGTGAGTCCCTGTTGTGAGAACAAGGCAATGAGTTTGAAGCGTTGCGGCTGAGGAAGCATAGGGCTGCGAATTGGCCGGGCCAGGGTATAGCATGCTTGTGGGAGCCCTACAGAGTCCTAGGGGTACCTGAAGAACCAAAGAGCCAGGCCGTTTTCAATAATGGTCATGAGTGGGAGTTTCTACTGTGGGTGGGAAGGAGCTGTTAAAGGTGCTCAAGTATTTGTAAGGGTGTCAGAGTCATACTTCTTATACTTGTTTAACTTAAAGTATGTTATCAAAAATCACCTGTTTACTTCTCATGCCTTATTTATATAATTTTTTGACAAATCTTATTTGACAAACCTCCCTGAAACCTTTATTACCTAAAGTAAAATGAAGTGGACATTAACTGTAGATTCTATTACCAATTAGGTGCCTGATGCTGGGCAAGTAATAGAACCTCTTTCAGTCTTAGTCTCTTCATCTGGAAGATGGAAGGGGCAGGGTTTGGATTAACTGATATCTAAAGTTCCTTCACTACCAAAGTTTGGTTTTCCAAGTTTCTAAGATCTAGATAGACAACCAAATTTTAAAAAATTAATTATCTCTCTGCGTTGGGTCTTCATTGCTGCCCGTGGGCTTTCTCTAGTTGCGGCGAGCGGGGGCTACTCTTCGTTGTGGTGCACGGGCTACTCATTGCAGTGGCTTCTCTTGTTGCGGAGCACAAGCTCTAGGTGCGTGGACTTCAGTAGTTGTGACTCCTGGGCTCCAGAGCGCAGGTTCAGTAGTTGTGGTGCACGGGCTTAGTTGCTTCTCGGCATGTGGGATCTTCCTGGGCCAGAGATCGAACCCCTGTCCCCTGCATTGGCAGGTGGATTCTTAACCACTGTGCCACCAGGGAAGTCCCATAAACAACCAAATTTACCTTTCAAAAATTCATGTATTTCTTTCTTTACCAAAAAAAAAAAAAAAGAAAGAAAAATTCAATGCTTACAGCTCTCAAGACATCAGAGGGAGTGGATATTGCCACAAAGTACAAATGGACACACAAATAGTGTTCATATTCTATTAATTGTGAACTTCTCCCACATCTTATGTTTTGATTTACCAAATACTCCCTTTTATTCCGGAAAGTAAGGTGCGCACAAGTTCATCTGGGAGCCTGATACATCAGTCACTCTTGCTTCTTCTTGAACAGGATGTGACGCAGGTTTACTGGCCATCCCCTCTGCATTTTTCCACTTACCTGTCACTGAATTGTTGGCCTGTTATTAACAAGCCCTTGATGATGAGGAGCCCTACCTTTGCTCAGACATTAAATTGAACGATTTCTGCCACAGGGAATTAAACCTCTGAAAACCTGCCACCTTCACCAAATAGAGGATTAAACAGAGCTTTGAAAGTGAGTTCCCATTGATTAGTTAGAGGATTTATTTAGGGCATACTTAAAAGTCACCTTTGACAGACGTGTCAGAATATTCAGTTAAACAGCAGGTACACCCATCAGTTACCAATTTGAAGCTTAGTTTTTTAAAGAGGGCTTTGGTTTGTTAGGGGTTGAAGAAAAACACAGTGGCATCTTCATTGTCACACCCTTCTCCCAGGAGGGTCTCCTTTGGAGTGAAATGCATTTCTGAAAAGCTAACTGTTGTAGGCATTGATTTAGCTCGGTAGGAGACCTGTTGGTATTCTGTGTAGTTGCTTAGCACTTTGGTGTTTTGTGAAGACTGGCCCTTCAGCGACTTTTCTAGTGAAAGTGGGCTCCAGTGTTTATATAGCTGGAGTGTATCATCCATTTACTTTCAACTTGAGCACTAGGCATTGGAAGACAACAATGTTCCTGAATTTTATTTTGGTTGCGTTATCTGTATAAATCACAGTCAACTGTATTTCTTCAATTAGCAAATCAGGTTGGCAGGTTCTTGGGGAATTAAATCCAATTTGAAATTTGAATGTCTTATTTTTGAACAATTCTTTTTTTTAATTAGCCATGTTGATTTACTGCACTCCCCTCTAATCTGTGCTTTGTTCTGCATGGACGCAGAATTTGGAAACTTGGCTAAAAGAATAGGAAATGTACCTTAAAGATAGCACCATCTGAAGCTCCCTGGGTACCCACCCCTTTCCCAACCAGAGCAGTCTCACTTTTATCTGTTTTGTCAATCAGGTGCTGTGAAAATAATTTTTAAAACCACTGTACTGGAAATAACTTAGTAGACTGACAGCGCACACACCTAAATTCAGGAATCACACAAACCCTGCTGCTCTTTGATGTCGGCCATGTTTCCACCTAGTTCTTCCCTTGGAATAGGCTGAGTGATCCCACATACTGCTTACTTTTGTGATCCCTTTAAATTTATGTGAAATTAAAATATAGGGAGGGCTTTGTTTCTAGGCAACTTTATTTCACGCTGCAGTTTTCCTTGATGAAAACTCTGAGACCAGTTAACTTTCTTCCTAATGTTTGAAAACATTCAGTACTTCTGTCACCTGATTCCCATAAATATGCAATCAGGTTCAGTTTCTGTGATATTTTATACATACTAGCTGGCACTAAACTGATCTGTTTTTGTACTATTTGTGCATTAGTTTGTTTTCTTCAAATCTTTTGTTTCCCCAAATTAAATCTACTTATTTCTAAAATACCATTTGAATTTGAAAGCACCAATATACTGCTTTCTCAATTTTTTTCCTCATCACTTCGCTCTCCAGTGTATTCTCTTTGGTGTCATCCTCCTCTGTTCAGGGTCCTCTTTTCTTCATGTCTGTTTCTTTTGAAAGTTCACTATTCTCATGTCTGTGCTGTCCATCCAGTCCCCAGACTCTCCATAGCAGACCCATTTTCTGTGCCACCCCGTATGTGCTTGTGGTATACCTGGACTCCTGGAACTAGGTCGCTGCTGCTGTAACTGCTAACGATCGAGGAGTTCTGCACAGAATGCCACCTGGCAAAAGCAGATCTCCAGGCCTGCTCACTGGTTGGAGTGACCCTCAGGGCCTTTGGCTTTCCTACTTTTCTCTTCCTTGAGAACGCAGATGTTGTACTCAAGTACAGAGGAGTGCCACGCCACCTTGATAACAGGACTTTGACCGATGGAGGCCAAGGGACGTAGAGAGCCAGCAGATAAATATTTTTCCCTGGTGGGTCTGTCCTGAGTGCAATAGTTCATATGGCCTCTCTAGAGATATCTGCAAGCAATCAACTATTCAGCTTTGTAATATCTCCCTAACATTTACTTTTTCTTTCCCTGTTTCATCTCCCTTTCCCCTTCACTCCTACTTCTCTAGGATTTTATTCCACAGTAAAATGTAAGGACCATATGCTTTTGCTTCAGGTTTATTTTCTAGGGAACCTAGCCTGAGATACTGCCAGATTTCTATTTCTGTCTTACTCCTCTGTGTTCCAAAGCCACATATCCAGTATTCAACTGTCTGTGTGGTTTCTCCATTTGGAACTCCAGTTGCAACTCAAAGCCACAGGTCCAAAACACTTCCATGGCCCACAGATCCATAACATTTCTTTTTTCAGTGTTCCTAGCTTAATAAATTACATTCTCAAACACCCACTCTCTCAAGCCTGGGATCTGGGAATCATTATTTTGTCCCTTTCTTAACTCTCTCATATAATTAGTCCTTAATCACTATTAAACGTATTTCTTAAATATCTCTAATCTGTCCATGTATTTTTAATCTCCACTGCTGCCACAGTAATTCAAGCCTCTACCTAGACTACTGTAATGGTTTCTCAGTTAGTCTCACTTAATCCATGCTTGGGTCCTTCAATTTATTCTCCAAATGGTAGCCCAAATGCTTTTATAAATAGGAATGTCATCCAGTATCTCTTATCTACAGGCCTTCATTAGCTGCCCCTTGCCTTGGAATAAAATCTTAAATCCTTATTATGATGTCCAGGGCCCAACATGGATATGGACTCAACACATAACTAACATCATTCTCATCTTTTCCTCCTCTCCTCCTTGCTCTCCATACTCCAGTCACACCAGACGTCTTTTAGTTTCTCGATCAAATATGCTCTTTCCCTCCTCAGTACCTTCACATGTGCTAATCCTTCACCCTGCAATATTTATCCCCATCACATTTACCTGGATAAATCTCATAGTTCTTTCAGGTCTCAGATGAAGTGCTAATTTATTTGGGAAGAGTTTGATAAGCTTCCAATTTGTATTAGAGATAGTTCACTCCCATATCATCCCAAACTTGTCCTTTGTATCCCTCACCATACTTCTGATCATTTGCTTAGTTTCTACATTCCCAGCTAAACTGTAAACTCTGTATGATCAAAGACTATGTTCTGTTCACTGTTACGTTCAGGCCAGCTAAAAGCTGTTCCCCATTCTGTTTCCTCTGGCCATGCTGCCACTGTTTGGTGGAGGCAAGTAACAAGGAGAGATGGAAGTGTCAGGCCAGGCAGCTAAAACTTCCAGAAATTTAAGTCTACTCATAAAATCGATCACAAGAATAAGATCTGACGTTATCTAGGACATCTTTTAGTTTGCTTTGTTTTACTTCGTTTCGTTTTTGTTTTCGATGGGCAGAAGTGACACTTGGGATAGAGGAGTTCATCTGGAGGTCAGAAGAATCAGAGCAGAAGAAGAAACCAAGATAATCTCCAGCTTGCAAGCTCAACGCACTCTTTTAAAATTCTAACTCAAAGCATTCTCCCATCTGATTTTAGCATCTCAGCCATCACCCTTCTTGCAAACTCTTCCTTATTTCCACTCCAGTTCCTTCCTCTCTCTTGGCATTTCATAAGTGTTAAAGCTATACAGTCTCTTTTTCTGTATCATTCTTCCATCTCTATGTATCTTGCTCAGTGAGATAAGCTCTTCTGGTTTTATTGTTTCAATAAAACTGTTTCTCTAGGATTTTATTCCTCAGCAATGTGCAAGGGCATATGCTTTTTCTTCAGGCTTATTTTCTGAGGAACCTAACCTGAGATACTCCCAAAGTTATATTTCTGTTTACTCTTCTCTACTCCAAAGCTATGTATTCAGTATCAAACTGCCTACTTGATTTTCTCCACGTGGACCTCTAGCTGCAACTTAAGGTGGTCCAAAACACCTTCATTCTGTTTTTACCCACGGAACAAAAGATGTAGAATATTAAAAATATCTGACTCTAAACAGTACCTGTTAAAAGGTACATTTTCCATTAATATTACTTAAAGAAATTATTTCCTTTAATTTCTGTAGATCAGTGCTAATTACCATTTAGCATATTGTCTGGCAGTAAATAAGTATTTGAGAATAAATACATGTATATAATCAGTGATGATGTGGTCATAGAATCCCAACTATCAGAGTGAAGTAGCCCCTCCTCCCCTCCCTCCTTCCTTACCTCCAATTCAGTCATCTATTACTAACTGGAGAACTTTTTGGATTTTATAAACTTAAATCAAGTTATGTAGTAATGTAGAAGAAAACTATTGCTGAGACATGCTTTCCGCATTCATGACCTGGTTTGATATAGTGAATTTTATTGGCTTAATATACCTCCTCTTCTTTCCTTGTAGTTTCACCTGTGCTCCTTTCAAAGCAACCTATTGAAAGATGACAGCCTTCAAGGATATAACGGAAATATTCTTTAGTCACGAGTATATAGTTAATATAAATCCATACAAGAATCTTAGTGATATACAGTGGAGCAATCTGGTGAATGGTCAGGACATCAATACGATGGGGGAAATTGAAAGGGAGCCAATCTCAGCAGAGTATAGGGAATCAAGAATTCTGGTAGGTATGTTTTAAGACTGAGACGCCAATTCCATGGAGAGAGACTGCATAAGCAGCTAGATAATTGAGTTGAACTTTCTTGGGAAAGTTGAAAGCTAAAAGTATACATTAGGGAATTATTGGCCTATAAAATTGGCTTTTGAAGTCATAGGATTTAATGTTTCCATTTTAAAGCATAAACATAGTTAGAGAAAAGGCTAAGGTTTGAGCTCTAGAGCATGCCGACACCTAGACATCAGGGAGAGAAGGAATATCCAGAAAAGTGATACTAGGAAGGAGTGGCCAGTGAGGTGGAAGGAATACCAAAAATAAAAAAAAACATGTCCTGGAAGTAAAGAAGTGGTCCACTGTGTTATGCACAGCTGATGGATCAAGTGAAGGGTGGAGTGAGAACTGGCTCTTGGATTTTTCAGCTGGAGGTAATTGGTGACTTAGCAAAGTTTCAGTGGAGTGAAGGGGGAAACATGACTGGAGAGTGTTCACAGGATAACGGGAGAGGAAGAACTGAGGACAGGAAGAATAGAAAGTTCTTTCAGTTTTCATCTAATGGGGTTCAGAGAAATAGATGGTAGCTGGAGGGGGAAATGTGACTGAGACGGTTTTGTTCATAGCTTCAAAAATGAGAATATAATTTATGCATCATGAAATGTACAGATCTTAAAAGTATAGTTCATTTAATTTTGATTAATGCATACACTCATGTGACACACATTCCTATCAAGATAGAGAACTTGTTCCCATGAGCCCAGAATGTCTCCTTGTGTCCATTCCTGTCAGGGATAATTACCATCCCACTCACCCTCACCAGCCCCATGTGAAGCAACCGTTATTCTGATTTCTGTCGCCACAGAATATTTTTGCTAAGCCCAGGAGTTAATATAAAAGGAATCACATGGTTTGTCCTATTTTACGTCTGACTTATTTCACTCAGAATAATGTTTTTGAGGTTCATGCATGTTGTGTATGTCAGTAGGTCATTTCTGTTTAATGAGCAGAATTAAATACATTGAATATGTTATAGTGATGAATATGTCATACATTGTTCATTCTTCTACTCATAAATACTTACATTGAAGTGGGATTTTCTGTGATCATAGGTAACTTATTCCATTACTCTAATAGCTCTTATGGGTAAATAGTTCTGTCTTATATGGGGAAAAAAATGCATTTCCCTACAACTTCTAACTACTCATCCTAGTTACATGTCCCGAAACCAAATGGAAAAAAATTACTTTCCTCAGGTTTTCTCATCCAGTATAACCTTCCTCAGTTCTTTCAAATGTTTCTGATAGGACACATGACCCCTCAAACTACCTAGGTTTTGCTCCTAAGAATGTGTTGATGTATGTCCCTTGACATAAGAGAAACAAACAAATAATTAAATAATCCAAATGTAGTGTGCGGTCAATGCAAAGACGGGAACTATCACCGCTTCTATCTAGTATATTTTTAATGTATCCTAGGATCGCATTAGATTTCTGTCAGCCACATAATTTCTTTTAAAATTTTGAGCTTATTTTCAATTATTATATTTGAATGCATATTCTCTTGTTATATCTCCTAAGTTATAATTTTTAAGTTAGTTTCTTCAAGCAAATAGTGACCCTTTACATTTATCCCTGCTAAGCTTTATTTACTTAGATCGATCACATGGTTCCAATGGGTTGAGTTCTTTTCAGAATCCTAATTATTTCACACAATGTATTTTTTGTATCATTCAATGTAATGTATGTAATTGGCACTCCATGAATATCCTTATCAAAATCATTGATAAAAACATTGCATACATTGGGTGCTACTAAAGGTAAACCTTTTGATAGGCTTAAATAATTTTGTCAAGCTCCATTTCAAACCCTATTAAGCGCACTTTGTTTTTAGTCTTCAAATAATTTCAAATTCACTTATTTATACCATTAGCTAGCTTACACACATCCCTTCAATGTATACAATGAAAGATAATGCCTTTTTGGTGTCCAGATTCGTGATTTCTCAGTGTTCCTCTATGCTACCTCTTAAGCATCCTTGAAAACTAAGCAAGAAGGAATTGTTTGGAATCACTTTTCCTTAGAATCAACAAACTGACCTCTACTGATCAGTGGTTACTTATTCCAAATGTTAAGGAATGTTTTAAAAAAAACTATATATTCTAGAAGCTAACCAGGCAACCTGGTATATAAACAGCATCATGTTGTAATGAAGAAAAAGGAAAGGCTTCAGATGAAAAACAAACCTGATTTCAAATTCCAGCTGTATGACCTTGAGCAGATAATTTGGGTTGTCTTCATCTTTCACTCTGGAAGTGGGATCATTGTTTCTATTTCTCAGTGTTCCATTTAGAATTAAGTAATAATGGGATGCAGAGTGGATGTTTTGATACATTTGTGGTGTTATCTGATGTCTGTCACCACACCCTCTTTTGTGCACATACCTGGGAGACCACCAAGGGGAAATACAGTCTGTGAGGCTTCTTAGTACTTTGTAGTGGGATTTATTTACGACACAAGACCTAAACCTTTTAAAAGCAATTTCCTGAACTCTGCACTTTACCACTTTCACTTATTTTGAACTTTAGTTTCCTCATACCCATACTCGTTCTATGTTTTTCAAACTTATTTGTTTTTAATGACACCATGCTGTTGACTAGTGACTGTTATTTTTTTATATGTGCCATGAACCAAATTTTAATAATTCATAATTTAGGATTTATTTCAGACAGCATAGCATATGCTTAATTGTTTTGGTTTTATGGTAGAAAGAAAAATGCAGAGTTTTTGTACCGTTAGACACATCTCATCACCTTAACAAAACAATACTTATTTACATAGTTTTAAACCATTAGGCTCATGGGAAATGATTAAAAACTTTTAGTAGAATTTCACATGAAAATTATCTAGAATTGCAAGCCTCTTCCCCTTATGGATTCTCTACTTAATTTGTACTAAAATCTTTAAAGTATTGGTCAGATTTGAGACCCTATTTAAATAATGATATTAATAATAGCTATTGATTACTGTGAGACAAATCCTAAGGACTTCTCATAATTTACCTGATTTAATTCCATGAGAAAACCTATCAGGTGATTATTCATTTATTCCCATTTTACAAAACAAAAAATTGAAGCACAAACTGTTAAAATAGCTTACCCATGATCACACAGCTTGTAAGTGGTATGAGCTCAGACTCTGAAGGTTAGCTTTATTTGCTGTTGTTAAAAGTAGTGAAAGAAAACGTTTTCCAGAATGAGATATAATTAAGAAGAAAAATTATGTTTGGAAGTGGGTATAACAGCTATGGAGTAAACGTGCAAGGATGTCTGTTTTCAAGAAGAATGAGCTCCCAAAGCTGACTCATGCATTCTGGAATTTTAGCAGGCATGTGTCTATACACCATGGCTTATACACTGGGCTGTGGTTCTATCCTGGCAAAGAAGGAGTGGTCCCTGGCTTCCCCTTACATCCCATGAGTGGAGCCAAGCTCCTCACATGCTAATTGTGGAAGGAACTCTCCACCAACTCATCCTTGTGACAGGCAGGGTGGAAGACAAAGACAGTATCACACACCCTTTTGGGACACCCTTACAGAATATAAAATCCATGTACAGTTTTTATTTCACAAGGCTGCCCAGGAATTTTGTGAAATTAATCCAAAATAGTTCAGGGGTCTGCTGCCTATTTGTGACAGTGGTTGAGGCCTTTGGGAGCCCAGATCCAGGACCGTAAACGTCACCCATCAGCCCATGGGTGAAATGGAGACATGCCTTTTCCATGATTTACTTTCTGTCTTCAGACAAAGCCTCTATGAACTTGAATTGCAGCCATGTGACCTTATAATATGGATCTTATTCTGCCAGCATAGGTGGCCGTTTCACATAGTTAGGGTCATTACGGTAGTCCACTTGAATATTTTATTGTACATTCACAACTGCTTGTGTGGTGTTGCTCTTGTTGGCTTTTTACCCCCATCCCCAACACACACACACACACACACACACACACACACACACAAATGGTGGAGTAAATGTAGTCATTTAGGCTCTAAGTTGAAGCCATTACATTTATGGTAGAGTCAACTTGCTCGTGAATCCCATTCCAAATAAAAGAAATCAACAGAGCAAGTGGTGCCTTGGCTTCCATTCAGTGGGGTAAGCTTTGCAGGGATTTTAAAGGCTCTTGCTAAGATTTCCTTTATGACACATTTCTGAGTGAATTACATTACATAGAGGGAAGGATCTAGTTCTCATGCAGATCACTATTTGGGTGAAGTGTTCAGTGCAGCCCTGCTGAACATCAGATATGTGTATATTTGCACAAGATTATGTTTTTATAGAAATCTCTGGTTTGGTTTGATATGATAAAGCTTCTACTTAAATCGATTCATCCAGTGAAAAATTGTGAGATCTTATAAAAAAAAATCTTGCTAGTTTGCTATTGGATGGTGCAAAGTTACGGTTTTGTTGAAACCGTGTGTTCCCTGTATACTGATTGATGGTCTGTTCTGTGCTCTGTGACTTGTGAGTGATGTTCAGCTGGGCTAAATACACTTGCATTAGAATAGGTTCTGTGTGTAAAATACCTCAGAAATAGGGAAATGTCAAATTCCATGGGGGAATACATGGGGGAGATAGATAGATTCTAGATTTTCAATCATAAAAAATTAAAGCCATGAAAATAGATTCTTTCATTAAAAAGGAAAAAAAGAAAATGCTACAATTTACCATAATCAGGTAAATTAGATGTCTCTTGCACTTAGCCAATAGTTAGCAAGATAAAGAGTCAATTCGAAAAATGATCTCACAGTAAGGAAAAACGTCTTCCTTGCTATGGCTTATGCAAGGATTCCGTTCTCCTTTTTTCTCTCTGCTGCTCTCAGTATGCCACCCTGAAGGCTCCATGAGACTCACATTCTCTGTTCTGTGCAGACTCAGTACAGAATGATTTGGAGTCTTTGAGTGGGTCTTCTCTATGAGATCCTCTTACAACATTCTAGAAAGGAGAAGCTATCAGAGTGGGTAAAAGATGAAATATAGAAAGAGTTGAATGCAAGGAGACTCTGGGTCCCAGTGAAAGCTTTTATTTTAGCAGGCACTCACCCTGTTCAGGTTTAGCATGTGGGGCTTGGCCTATTTTTGTGGACTGTGGTTCAGTGGTTTAATTTTCAGAGACCTTACAGGGTTATTCAGTCTGCTGCACACACTGGTTCCCACTAGTGCTACCCGAGGATGAGGAAGAAGCTCCCCAGGCCCGTTTGCCTGAGCCTCTAACTGGGGGGAGGGAGTCCCAGACAGTGGGGACAAACTGTATGTTCCAGGTTGGACCCCTTTTTGTGGTGGGATCCCTCTTGCTGTTGCCACCCAGTGTCTCCGGGTTCGGATGGGGGCCCTCAGGCTCATGGGGAAGGATAGCATTGCCCCTGGTTCTTCTTGTCAACAAGGCCCCCTGATGAACCGCCTCACTTGTTCTGCTGGGCTTGCCTGGTGCTTTCAGCAGGAGAGGAATGCGCCTACCTGGGCTATCTCCTGTTGCTGGGTTGGGAGTCTGGGTACACCAGACCTGGATAGCCTTCTTTTGAGCATAAGGGGTCACAAGATGACCTGTTGTTACCTTGTTCCTCCAGTCTTGCAGTCCCTAACCAGGTCTCCTTCTTCTTTCCCTTTTCAGACTTTTCCTTTGATGGCCTCTTGCATTATTTGCAGGGTTTACAGTTGAATTTAGCAGAGCAGAACAGGTACAAATGACAGCATGCCACCTTGTGTGGACTGTTCTCCATAATTGAAAGTTCTCCATAATTACTGTCTGAACGAGGTAATTTTATGTCAATATAAAATTACATGATTTTAGCTTAAATGAATGTTTTAAATCAACTTACAATAGTTAGGAAAAAATTCTCATATAGAATTCTGATCTAGAAAAAGAAACCCTTTTTAATTCTTTTTGTGTCCAATTAGGTTCTTAATGCTTTGTTTTCTACGGTTGAATCAATAAGAATTGACTGCCTATATTTAGACTCCAGTGATGCTTGTCATTTGTGCATGGAACACATCCTCTTGTGAAACTGGATTAAATGGACAAAATGATTTTAAGTTTTATGGATTAATTATCTAGACAGTTGTCTTAATTTTTCACACATCTAGTGCTATCTCAAGTCCCTTTATTCAATCCTGACCCCATTCCCAAATGCATATACATAATTTACTTACATCAAATTTATCTCAGTAGCAAAAATTACCTGGGAAGACTTTGAAAAAGAAGCGATTCTATTATTTTTGTTTTTAAGCAGGAAGAAATAATACTATTTTTAGTCTTTCTCATTAAGTATTTAGCCTTCTAACTTTTCCCTTGAATCACAAGGATATGGCAGATAACTATCAAAGCTTGTGTTAATGAACTGAATGTCAGAAGTTTATGTAGGACTTTGTGAAAGGAAAATACTAATAAGTTTTCATTGAGCTATATTCTCCTATGCTTTCAGTCTTTCACTATTTGGGATTAGCTTATAAGAGCAGAATGTCATCTGACCTGTCATTTTCATGGTTTTGCTCTATTTGTATGATGGGATTATGGATGTGATGGCAGGGAAGGTTCTGTATCCAAAATCTTTGGCTAGTCACGAGGCAGATCATCAGTACCTACAGGATGGAACATCTAAAAGTCTATGGAGTTTCTTCTTTACAAAAATTAAAATTAAAAGAAATAAAAACATTATATAAAATACTTATGGCTATAACAATTTATGGCAATAATGATGTCCAATGAAGTATAGTGGGTAAAATTTGTATGAACCATATACCACTGTTAAACCATGACCACACAAATAATTACAGTGAATGCATCAAATTTTAAGTGATTTCTATATAGGATGTGCTTAATACTTTTGTCCCGTTGGATGAAATTTTAGGAATAATCCCAACAATGTTTATGGCTGTAAAAGACTTGCAAAAAGTTGTACCACACAGAGGTTTAACACATGTAATCATTTTAAAAATGTGTATGAATCTGTTTTTAAAGATGTTTCAGATTATTAAAATTCAAGAGACAACTGAAATAACTCTTCACATTATTATTTGTGGTTCTGTGAAAACTAACTTTGGATTGCCTTCATCTTAGTTTGGCAAGAAAAAATTGGCCTATTTTGGTAGGGAGTAATACTCAAAGACAGTGATTTTAAGTGCTCTGATTGAATTTATATTAACGTAATTAAGTTAAATGTGTTACATACAGTGATCTGTATCTTGTGACAATATGTATTCTTTATAACCTCCAGCAGAAATAGTAAATCTCCTATTTTGGGAGCTGTGACTTACAATATGTATCAGATGTTTTAAGTCCTCATTTAATTATCTATTAGTTATATTTAATGTTACCTTTTAGACAGATATTTTCTGAGTCAATCAGACCTGTAAAGAATTCCCAGGATAAAATAATAGTAGTTACTATTTATTGACCACTGACTGTCCAGCACAGTTCAAGTGCTTGATATGAATTGGCTCTTGGTTGCGGTTCTTTCTCTGGATACCACTGAGCGGCCATAAGCGACCCAAGGCTCTCTGAGAACAGACATCAAACACTGACTGTTGGGGGCACATAAGGGAGTTCTTCAGCAGGGAGTTAACTGGGGTGGGGGCGGTGATTGTGGATGCGGAGTGCTGCCAAGTGCATGGTGGGAGATCTGTTACAGTGCTGTGTCTCCATAACCCTTTGCCCGTACGTACTCCCGGTGCTCTCCCGCCCAGCCTTTCTCTGCTGGGCTCCTTGCCCAGAAACCTGCCTTTGGATGAGATACCAACAGGTTGGCTCAAATCCAGACACTGGTATCAGGCACAGGGGACAGACAAGCCCAACCACTGCTTTGGTAGAAATCCCACAGAAGAATGAGACGGCAATGCCAGCTTCTTGAGGGTACTCTCAGTCTCTGTGAGTGGTTCTCTTGGATGTGCTCATTCCATTGGCTTGAAAAGTGGAAGGAAAATTCACTGTATGTCCTGCAAGGTTGGGGGCTCATAGAGCTGACAGTTCCTTCTTTTCCTTCCCCAATGTGCTGCTTAACTGGATTTGAAGTGTGTGTGTGTGTGTGTGTGTGTGTGAGTGAGAGAGAGAGTGTGTGTGTATGTGAGAGTGTGTGTGTATGTGTGTGTGTGTGTGAGAGTGTGTGTGTTAGTGTGTGTGTGTGTGGGTGTGTAGGTTGTGAAAATTATGGCACGGTGGTTCATATGAGTTTCCTTTATAAAGTGAAGTGCTCGGTGACTCTTGTCCCCAACTCTGAGCCCTAAAGTTATGAATTCCATGGCAACAGGAAAAGGCCACTCACTGTGCTGATGCACTCTTATAAGGATCAATTAGCAAGAACATGGAGAGGACTAGTGGGAGAGAAAGTTTACAAGTTAGATTGAATTAGATCACAATCCAGTCTGGAAACTAGTTCAGATTATATACTATAAACAAATGGAAGAATAATACTATATTTAAAATTAATTTGGGTGTATTCAATGTTAAACTCTGAAATATGGGTATTTTGCTCTTTTTTTGTGATGGTGATGTCAAAAGAGTTATTTCTGTTTTGCTTCTGTAGTAGACCTGACTTTTCAGTATACTGCTGGTTCTGAAAAGATAATGTGTCCTCCCACACAAGCGTGGTATCTGTAAATATTGTAGTTGTAGTTCACATATACAAAGAGCTTATTGAAGGACTATTACTGACTTTAGAATTTGTGTCTTCTGAAGTTACTTAGTACAAGTAATTAGAGAATGTGGTACTTAAGAGACCATCAAATTGGTGCTGGGCATGATGAATCACTGTGTATTCTGGGTACAGTACGCATTGAGATAAATTAATTTGATCTCACCAGAAAGCAGAATCGGGTTTGAGGACCTCATACTTCTTTGTCTGTGTTTAATCACATGGTCCAGGTAGTTCAAAAAGGTGATTTTGTAATGTTAATTAAAATTGTAACAGTCTGCCTGAACTTGATTGTTTCCAAATCATTTTATCCAGGTAACTGCTTGGAAAGGACCAGAGGCATACATGAGGGAATTTAGATTTCAAATATGAAGAGCCTGCTTCTTTATAGCAGATAATATCTTTCAGGATGGTTACACAGAGCTTTGTACTTGCTGCCCAGACTACAATGTTTCCAGCTGGGACATGTAGCCATGGCAGAATCTCATTCCCAGTTCAAGAAAACCTTGATTTGGCTTTTGGGCTCATGTCATTCCGAAATCATTTCTTAGTACCTCTGCCAGGTGTTTTTCTTTTTACTTCTGGCTTGTTTATAACTCCTGTTAGTGGGGAGTCATGAAATTCCTGGTTCGGTTCTTTTTAAATTTCTAACCTTGCAAATTAAACAAATCAAATGTAAAAGAACATGGAACATAAAAGGAAAACAAAAATGCCGAACTAAGCATAGTTTAATGCATTTCTTGTAGCCAAGACAAAACTAAAATGTACTTGTGCTCAGAAAAATAGTATGTCAAACATAACTCATTAGTAGTCAGTTTAAAATCTCATCCCTTAAAAAAAATGCAAACATTAAATGTGACACCCAAGTGGAAGCTCTCAGTCTTTTCACATCCTCTTTTAGTCTTCCCTAAAAACAGGCAGGGTTTATTCGATCGGCAAAATTTCAGGGCACTGCAGCCCTTTTCTTGAAAGGAAGTAGTCTGTGTCTCTGTCTCTCTCTCCATCCCCCTTCTCTCCCTTCTGTTCCCACTTTCTAACACTCTTCTTCTCTGCTTTTTTTCCATGCAGGAGAAGTGGTGTGTCCTACATGTGAAAGTTTTGAATAGATGAATAGAGCTACTCTATTTCTCCTTAGCCTTTTCAAAGATAATTTCTTTTAATTTTTTCTTTTGTCACTGATTCTAAATCCTTTACAAACGTGATTGCCTTATTGATACACATTCATAACTATTAATGTTTCTTTTAGAGACAATTGATGAGAATCTAACAATACTTTATATTGGTCTTAACCATCAAAGAGAGTCAAGGAACTCTTTTTAATCTAGAGTTATAAAATCTCTAATACTAAGATTATGTAAGCGTTTTTATCTGCTAGAAAAAAATTGATGATTTACATGAAATGTGTCAACTAAAAACCAGGTATCTGATCAGCCAATTTTCTTTCATTTTCTTTTTTTGCAATTGGGCGTTAGCCTTAGAGTTACTTGTGTGCTATTTCTGTGAATCTTCTGCTTTCACATTACCTTGGCAATGTGTGTTCCTTTTTAGTTTTCCAGAAACTTTCTTCTCCTTTATAATTTTTCAATATTACTGACAGTTTCTTTTGAGATAAAACCTATCCTACCTGTAATTACTGCCATAACCTGAGAGAGTTTTCTCAGAGATGGAAACTTAAACTCATTTAGTATGATCCTGTATTCACTGACATTCCTTTCACTGTTTTGGATTTCAATTCCCTCTTTATACTTTTTATCCTACCCTTCAACTTCAAAACCACTTTTTCTGGAGAAGATATATACAAAACTGTTGAGTGGTTCTGCATTTTCCAAATTACTTCACATTATGTCTTTTTTTTTTTTTTAATGGTACAGACATAGCTAAGATATCTTTCTGTGGCCTTCAGAATTTCTGGATCTCTGGGAATTTTTCCTTTGTGGCCCTCTTCATGCACTTTTGTAATGAGGTTGTTTTCCTTTTTGAACTTCCATCAGTATTTCTCTTTTTGTTTTTATTGCAGTATAATTGCTTTACAATGTTGTGTTAGTTTCTGCTGTACAACAAAGTGAATCAGCTATATGTATACACATACCCCCTCCCTCTTGGACCTCCCTCCCACCCCTCCCCATCCCACCCATCTAGGTCAGAGCACCTCAGAGCACCGAGCTGAGCTCCCTGTGCTATACAGCAGGTTCCCACTAGCTATCTATTTTACACATGGTAGTGTATTTATGTCAAACTTAATCTCCCAATTCATCCCACCCTCCCCTCCCTCCTCTGTGTCCACACGTCTGTTCTCTACATCTACGTCTCTATTCCTGCCCTGGAACTAGGTTCATCTGTACCATTTTTCCACATACATGTGTTAATATACGATATTTGTTTTTCTCTTTCTGACTTACTTCACTCTGTATGACAGACTCTAGGTCCATCCACATCTCTACAAATGACCCAATTTTGTTCCTTTTATGGTTGAGTAATATTCCATTGTATATATGTACCACATCTTCTTTATCCATTCATCTGTCCATGGGCATTTAGGTTGCTTCCATGGCCAGGCTATTGTAAATAGAGCTGCAATGAATGTTGGGTTACCTATGTCTTTTGATTTATGTTTTTCTCAGGGTATATGCCCAGTAGTGGGATTGCTGGGTCATACGGTAGTTCTATTTTTAGTTTTTTAAGGAACCTCCATACTGGCCTCCATAGTGGCTGTATCAATTTACATTCCCACCAACAGTGTAAGAGGGTTCCCTTTTCTCCACACCCCCTCCAACATTTACTGTTTGTAGTTATTTTGATGATGGCCATTCTGACCATCGTCAGAGGCGATACCTCATTGTAGCTTTGATTTGCGTTTCTCTAATAATTAGTGATGTTGAGCATCTTTTCATGTGCCTCTTGGCCATCTGTATGTCTTCTTTGGAGAAATATGTTTAGGTCTTCCACCCATTTTTTTATTGGGTCGTTTGTTTTTTTGATATTGAGCTGTATGAGCTATTTGTATATTTTGGAGATTAATCCTTTGTTGCTTCTCTTTTTAATGTACCAGTATTTTAGGTTTACTCAAAAAGGGAAGAGGGCACCTTCCCACTGAACATTGAATACTGTTCAGCAGAGGGACGGGTGTGATCAAAGTGGTGCTCTAGGAAGATGACTCTTACATGCGGGGGCTGCAGGGTGTTCGTACATCCTGCTGGGAGATTAACCCATGGGGTATTCTATGGTCTCTGTCATACATTTTCCCACACTTTCAGAATTGCTATGGAAGTATAGACAGGTGTTTTTAATGCAGCTTGTAATTGGACACAGTGGCTAGTAAAGCACTTGACTAAATGCTACTAAAAAACCGTCTGAAGAAACCTAACCAATCACGTTTCCAGGGAAATGTAGATCAGGTGCCAATAAAGCCCCCAGTTTTCAGCCTTGTATCATAAGACTCTAAATCCAGCCTTTTTTAATTGTCAAGTGATTAAAGAAAATTGGGAAATCACACGTTTTCAACCAGGCTTACTCAGAGGCACTTTTAATTGTGAGAGGTTTCCTAAGGCAGCATAAAATTTTCTTTTGAAGAGTTTACAGCTGTCTATGCACGTACATCATCAGCACTTCTCTACATTTGGGTCTGAAGAGAAAGTTGACAAATTCTGCGTTAGAATAAATATATTTTTTCTTTCTCCAAAGATATTATTTTTTATCTCTAGTTGATTGGGCAATTAAGAGTGATGAATGCCAGACACAGACGGTTCTGCTAAACCAGTACACTCTTGTTGAGTGACACATAAATGATGAAATGGCTTTTTGATTTAGTAGGTAGGTATGTCTTATTAGCAAGTAATGCTCAACACAGATAAAAATATTTTGCTTCAGCTTAATGTTAACTTTCCTTTGGTGAATGTTGTCCATTTCAATAGATAATAAAAGATAAAAGGAGCACTAAAAAAATTCATTTCTTTGTTAATTTACTTAAATACTTGTTGAGTATCTGCTGTATATACTACGAATTGTACTAACTACTAGAAATAAAAAGGTAAACAAAGGAAACAACTGCTAATATTTTGTAGTTTATAATATTACTGAGGAACAAGTGAACAATTATAATAAATGATAAGTTATTTAGAAGGTTAGCAAATCAGAAAGGCACCTAACCATATTCAGATCGTTAAAAGGTTTCCTGAAATAAGTGACACCAATCTGATCCCTTGAGAAAGGGAAATAGAAAGGTAAAGAACAGATTTGATAGTATATACCAGGCATATACCACAGAAGGGTTTAAATCATACATGATCGTATTTGCATTTTAATATTCTCACCTTGGTTTAAGAGTAGGACATGAATGGGTGATGCTAGTAGAAATTGGAAAGGAGACAGTGTCACTGACCAGATGGTCCTTGCAGTAGTCCATGAAAACGATGATAGTGACCTGGGTTAGGGCAGTGCCGATGAAGGGGGTGGGTTATTGGACAGGAAAGGTATTTTGAAATTAGAGCTATAGGGCTTGGTTCTTGATTAAGTGAGGGCACTGAGGGAGGTGAAGGAGGACTCCAAAATGCTGCTCTGATTTCTGACTTAAGAAAATGGGTTGGGATTGTGTCTTTTGTTTGAGAGAGCGAATCTCAGAGGAGAAACTGAATATAATCATATAAGTCCTCCCCTCCCACTTCATTCTCCTCCCTTCCCTTCCCCTTCTCTTCCTTCCCACCCTCCCTCCCTCCTTCCATCCATCCTCCATCTTTGAATTTTTAGTTTAAAATTTCCTACCCCTTGAAGTCACTGTCTTCTGTGAAGCCCCAAATTATTTTGACAAGGAAAAGTCACTTTAACTTCTATACTTAGAGCTAATGCGTGGGTAAAAATAACAACAGCCTATCACCTTGCCAAGCCATTTCAGATAGACTTAAGTGCTTAATCAAAGGAGACAGAACATTGATGTATTTAAGGACAATTGCCAAGAGTATTTTTTGACCTTATTTAAAGATTGAAGATGGAGCTAGGCAAATTATTCAGTGCAAAATAAACGTAATCAAGGAAAATGTATCAAAGGGAAATTGTAGGCTGCCATGTAAATATAATTTTTGCAGATTTTTACCTTGAGTACTGAAAATTAAGAAAGGAGTTTTTGTTTCTGCAGTGCAGCTCTGCAAATGCGAGAAATACAACTTAAAATAGTGTCAACAATGAAAATAGTTGAAGTTATTGTCCTTTTTTTAATCTGAGAAGACAGAGTTAAATCTATTTAAAGTGGGACTCCATTGAGGGACTCAAATGGTGATACTGGTCTCTTCCTCATCTCATCTCTCTCACATCTCAGCTTTGGTTCTTATTGACTCTGGTTTGTGTTGGCTCTTCTCTCCTGATGCAGATGGCTCTCTCTGGGAGGGACAAAAGTGTGATGGTGATGGTTAGCATTACCTCAGCTACTGTCCACAGAGGAGTGAGAGAGCACTTTGCTTCCAGCGATCATATATAAAACCCCAGAAGATTTCATTGGTCTGGCTTGGGTCATGGCTCCAACACTTATTTGGCGATTGCAGTCAGGGGTGTAGGGGACTGTGGCAGCGCACCAGAATTATCTTGTGTCAAGTAGTTCTCCCAAAGAAATGAGGACAGGATGTCTGCTGTTTCCAATGAAGGGGATGCAGAATACCAGGCAGACTAAAACAACCGTGTCCCATATTTTCACTGTAAACATCTTTGCCACAGCAGTCTTACCCCACAACCAACTGGCTCTAAGGCAATTTTTACCGTAAAAGATAAAATAGCTGTAATTCACAACAGTCTTCAAGAACATTTGTTATCTATACTTTAGCTAATCTAGATACAACAACAGCTTGTTCTGTAATGCCATCTTAACCAAATTTATCATACAAAGTTAGAAGTTGGAGGCGAAAGAAGAATCAGGCTTCTCCTACTCCTCAAAAGAGAATGGTGACCTGATTCCTGATGAGTACAAGTTTCTTGAAAATGAACATTTTTTGCTTTTTGGTGGTGGAGAATTTTGGTATTTGGCACAGAATCGGCTTAGTTGAGCTGGTAAAAAATAAGGACTGGGCAGGTGATAGAAGATTTAAATGTAGTCTAGATATTTATGTTATGTGTTACATGTATTGTGTTACATGTATTGATAAGAAATAGTTATGTGTTACATGTATTGATAAGAAATAGCAGTAGTCCCTCCTGTTTGTTTTTTACTTCCAAAGAAATCTGAAGAGACTTACAGATTTTTTTTTACATTATAAAGAACTTATATCTGACATTAGATCCTGTATCCCTAATGATCAACTTTTAGAAAGGAAGTATTGTTGCTTCTCTAAGATATACCTGAATACAACTATAACCATGAATCTACACACATTTTAAATGTATTAAAATATTTCTTGTATTTTCATTTTGCACAATAAAATCTTTAAAAAAATTTATCCATGCTTCATTATCTCCTTTTTATCTTTCTTGTTATGTTCTTTTTATCTTTCAGGACATAATTGTCTTATGCCCAGTTAGTTGTGTGGCGAAACTACTTGTGGCAAAAATTCTTACGTGGAAAATACCTAGAATGTAAAATAACACATGTCCATTCCATCTCTAAGAAATACTTTGAAAATTTGCTTCAATTTTCACTGTAAATTACCAGATGATTTAATCATCTCAATGCCAAACCATTGGCTTAACTAGACAACTAAAGGAAATTGACCAGTAAAAAATTATTTAACTTACTACACGTTATTAAAGAAAATGTCTCAGAAAAGGCTTCATGACTTAAGGCTTTGTTCCCCTTATAATCTGAAGAAGCGTTCTAGTTATTGTAGTTATTTATTGTCACTGGCATTTTCTTTTTTAAATTTTGTTAGGAAGTGACTTGATGCCTTAACTTTAGCTGGACAGTCCTTTGCTGCCTGTTGCATAGCCTAGAGCTGAGTAATCTTCTTACTCTGCTGTGTCTCTGCTCTCGTGAACTACAGACATCTTCCTATAACACTTGTTTAAAAATATGACTTCTCATCTATTCTTCTCTCAAATTCAGCCAGGACTAAGTTGCCATATATTTTTTTTGTTTCTGAAAAAAAAACAGGTATTCTTGCTTTTTCTGACCTGATGGTTTCAATTTGTCTATTAATAAATGAAGACACTAGGAAAACTCAAGGAAGGAGATGTGCTTTTCTTACGGTTGTAGGTTTTTTTTTTTTTTTAATATCAGGTCCCCAACTACCCTGGAAGTTAGAACAGGCATCTGTCTGCCAAGAAATACAAAGCTGAATTGTGCATTATTTTTTTTTTCATCTATCAAGAAAAAGAGACAATGTATTTGGTTTTTTCAACATTTCCCCTGCCGCAAATTACCCAAGGAATCATTTTCCTAAATTTATTTTCATAATTGAGGATTCTGTTGATTCCAATGTAAATGCCCTTGAACATATCAAATTTGTTGGTGAACCTTTCACTTTTGCCAACTAAGCCTCAGAGCTGGAAAATTCTGACTGCTTTTCTATAATAAAAGCTTGGCTACTCTGGGAAAAATATCTCACCATTAATGTAAAGATACCTGGATATGCACAGTATATCTTCTTATTATGGATTCACATTTCACCAAAAGAAATGGTGCTAGCATGTCATTTAAACTAAAATGCTCACATTCTGAGATTCATGGCTCTACTTAGAGCTAGATCATCTTATTGGATTATTCTGACTTTTCTTAAACCTATTACTTTACAAATGGCTCCCGTGCTTGTCCAATTTGCTAGGCTCCTGCACATTGCCTTGACAACTCAAGGGAAGACTCTTTCATCACTATGGAAACAAGTCAATATAAACATCTTCACATTTTATTTATAGACTAGGTAATGTAACGGGCATCATGAACACTTGATATCTGAAATGAAATATGGTAGATGCTTCTTGTTTTTAATTAATAGGATTAATGGTTGACACTGACATACAGCACCTTCTCGCAACTGGTGGGGTAAAACTTCAATTGTCACTTTATTTTATGTGTTACTTTAATTTACAGGTTTTGTTTTTTCATTGTTCAAGGTTCACATCTAAACCTGTGATACAAAACCTAACAGATGGTACTAACACGAAAAGGGCACTTATGGACACTTTCACCAGAGAGAGAAGTACTCAAATACCTGTAAACTGTCACAGCAATTTCTATCTTCTAAATTGGAAGAAGGAATGAGTAATTCACCCCTTTATAGATTCTATAGTGTAGTAGGAAGAACACAGGATTTGAGCTGGACGCTAATCAGTTAAAAAATCTGGGGAAGTCACTTCATTTTGTTTTAGCTTTCCTGTCTACAAAATGGGTATAATAACATTTCTCTGCTGGATTATTGTAAGGATTACAAGTAATCTGAAAAAAAAGTGACCAAAAAATAGGTTTATTGTTATTATGTGTGACTTTTAAAATAAGTGATTACCAATCTTCCCTAAATACGCAGCTCTCATTGGCCACATTGATAGATTTTGCAGCCATCTTGCTAAATTCACTGATTTGGTGGAGATGGAACGTACAATGTTATATTTCTCATTTTAAAAATCTCAAATAGGGCTTCCCTGGTGGCGCAGTGGTTGAGAGTCCGCCTGCCGATGCAGGGGACGCGGGTTCGTGCCCCGGTCCGGGAAGATCCCACATGCCGCGGAGCGGCTGGGCCCGTGAGCCATGGCCGCTGAGCCTGCGTGTCTGGAGCCTCCGCTCCGCAACGGGAGAGGCCACAACAGTGAGAGGCCCGCGTACCACAAAAAAAAAAAACACTCAAATATAAATTCAAGTGGTATCCTATAAATAAAAGGACAAATAATACATTTGAACAATTATTAGTTACTTATTTATGTGCTTGTTTTTAATTACAGAATCTATCATATAATCTTGCCACTCCAAGTAAGGAGAGCTTAAGTGCTTAACTTCATTGATTTCTGGAAAATAATATTCATCATAATTGTTATTATTTAAGACTTTTGTTCCCTGTGAGTTTGGCAAAATCTGGAGGACCTAAATATCTTTCCAGTGTATGTGTGTATGTGTTCTTAAATATGACATCAATATTTCTTGCAGCTAAATTAATTTTAAATAAAAGGTCTCTTCTTTAACAAGTAAGACATCAAAAACATCAGCTCTTTGATATCAGAAGATGTGTATACTAAGGTACACCACTTATTGTGGGAAGTTTGATGATAACCATTTCACAGAGCCAATTACTGGTTTAATTTTCACCCTGCATGAAAAGTTTCCCTTGGTTTTACTTCAGTTTCAAAGGTTTGGTATTATATCCTGAAATTGTAAGTTTATGTATCTTTGGATAAATAAATATACTCTCCTTGTTCATCAGATGTTTTCCTGGAATAACTGTTTTCAAAGTACTCTGATGGTAAATGTGAAAATACCTGAGTTTATACAAATATACTTAAGTCTTTGTCCTTTGCTTTCAGAAAAGATCCTCATCTAACAGCTAGATTACATAAAGGCAAAAAAGCCTGCTAGCTACAGAGACACGTATCTTTGCTTAAAATAAGCATTTCCTTTTATGTTTCTGTTTTATTTTATTTACTAAAATAAGAATTAAATGTTGGCAGATTGGAGGATGTCTTAACTAACATAAAGGATGTAAACTCTATCTCAGGGAAAAAGAAATTAGCTGTGGGAAGGGGACCTTGATGTCATTTTGGTAAGCTCTTAAGGTTCTTTTGGGTTCTACTTCTATGAATTTGCATGAAATTGTTCATTAATAAACAATTTCTCCCTAACTTCCGCTAGCATATAAAAAGAATTACGCCAAAAAAATGCAAAGGGGCTTTACCTTGTGCAAATCGCTAAAAGGTTGGTTTCCTAGAATTAAGCTTAGTTTTTAACAAAGGAATTTAATTAAAAATAAATGAGTGGGAGAGGAAGTGACATGTTATTCATAAAAAATAAAATTATAAAATAACCCAGTAATATTTACCTTTCTACATTTACCCTTTGATATTAAAGGAATGCATATTGAACCGAGAAACACTGGTACGAGTGGTTAAGTAACGGTAATGAAGTAGACCGAGGAGAACTCTAATAGTACTGAAATATACACACACAAATAAGCAGCTGCATTACCGTTTCATTCACACGGGCTGCAATTTCAGACGTGTATTCATGTTCAACAAGTTCCTGTGGAAAGATCCATCGTGGAAAATGGAATGGTATGTCTTGCATTTAAGCCTCTCGGCAAACTATTTGAAAAAGCAAGGATTGTTTGACCACGTGCAAAGCAA
Organism: Delphinapterus leucas; assembly: GCF_059928025.1. Classification (NCBI taxonomy): domain Eukaryota; kingdom Metazoa; phylum Chordata; class Mammalia; order Artiodactyla; family Monodontidae; genus Delphinapterus; species Delphinapterus leucas. The sequence goes on from NC_143140.1 coordinate 49,918,911, forward strand.
AGCATTGAGAATTTCAGCTTATTCTAATGTTACGTTAACAGGTCACCCTCGTGTTTTAGAGAACTCAGCTAGCTGACACGTGTGCTGGTAGATTGTGCTACTTGTTCACAATTCCCCTTTCTTCTCTGCCCTTGGCAGGGTTTGCCATGCACAGTGTACCTCCTCATGCCACTGGCTCTTGGCTTGATCTTAGGACTTGCTCTGACAAGTGGAGGGTGTAGAATTGATAATGTGCTTCCTAAGCATGGACTCATAAGGCAGTGTGGGCTTCTGCTCCCCTTTCTTGTATTTCTGCTATGACATCATCACATCACAGATAGGAGATGACTCTTTCCCCTAGGTCATGGAATGAAAGGACATGTGGAACACTTCTGTACCCAACCCACAGCCTGGGACAGACACACTGCAGCTGACCCCCAGACACCTGAATGAGAAGTAAAGGATCCTTGTTTTAAGCCTGAAAGTTGGGGTTTGTTTGTTGTAAGCATAACAGGAAAAGCTGACTAACACAAGTGACCATGAATAAATTCAGAGTAAAAGTTCAATAGAGATGACATTGTAGAACGTGATTGAGTTTACCTAGAAGTGGGGCTAAGACCTTAGCATCAAGGTCTTAGCACTAAGAAGACCTGACAGCAGATGGTAGGACTCCCACCATCGGGCAAGTACGGGGACTGGGTACTCATCCTTGGAAGGGCCAGAGCATGGAGTTTGGAGGCCTAGTTAGAAGAATTATGATCTTGAACAGATTATCAGGACTAGAGGGTTATTTTGGTTTTTTTTTGTTTGTTTGTTTTGTTTTTTTCGGTATGCGGGTCTCTCACTGCTGCTGCCTCTCCCGTTGCGGAGCACAGGCTCCAGATGCGCAGGCTCAGCGGCCATGGCTCACGGGCCCAGCCGCTCCGCGGCATGTGGGATCTTCCCGGACCGGGGCACGAACCCGTGTCCCCTGCATCGGCAGGCGGACTCTCAACCACTGCGCCACCAGGGAAGCCCAGGACTAGAGTTTTAACAGAACAAAGGATATAAGGAAGCAGTGACTACAAATGAAGTGGTAGATCAGGAGAAAACCAGCAGCAAGACAAATGGTTTGCTGAGTCCCTGAGTGGTTGAGCTGTTTCTTCCTTTTAAATTCTTCTTGTAGTGAGGCTTGATTATGGTAACAGGTCAAGTGGTCCCAGATACTGAAATAGCATGAGTCAGAGGAACAAGGCAGGGCCCGGTATCAGAGACCTGGATCACTTCAACATGAGTCATCCTCATAATCTGACAGAATCTGAAAGGATCTTTTCAGGATGGGGCTTGAGGGAGTGATAAACACACCCATGGGACCTGTAAGAAAAAACCAAATAGCTAATTTAAAGTGAAATGAGTGTGCTGCCAGCTTTCCAAGACAGATAGTAGAATAGTAGGGTGGTCCCTTCCTTGTGTTAAGTAATCATTGTATTGGCACAAGTTTAATAAGCAAGAACTTTTAAAGAATTGTGAAAATTCATTTTCCTTTCATAAAGGCTACGTTTGGGTTTCAGGATTTTCAAAGACAGGACTGTGCTGTCTCCTGCAGCGGCCTGCTTCAGGATTGTTTCCCCATCTCTTTATAAGAGACGTGCCACTCTGATGCTCCAGGATGGTTAGTTGTCTCCCCATCCCTGTAGTATAAACTTGAGATTTCTATAATCTGACCCAAACCTTATTACCTTTCCAAATCCATTTCACATTACTCCTCGCTTTGAAACCACTCTTTCAACAGAACTGGTCTTATTTAGTATAATGAACTTTATGATCAGCGGCGCTGGGCTTAAAGCATCCTTCCTCACTTAATAGCTGTGTGGCCTGGGCCAGTCTTTATTCTAGCTGTGCACCAGTTTCTCTGTGAATATAAATATTGCTTGAAATGTTAAATGAGATTTTTAAAAGAAAGGAATATTCAGAAGAAAGACCAATGTATTTTCATTTTACGTATTCTTGATAAATAATGTGTGCATTTTTGCTTCTCTGCTATTCCTGCTGCCTGAATCTTCTACTCTTTTGTTTTCTCTGTGTAATTCTTATGGTTTAAAACTTACATCAAATTCTACCTCTGCTGAGAATTTCTTTCAGACTTTCAGCTTGCGATGATCTATTCCTTCTCTTGAAATATACCTGTCATTTAGCATGGTTGCCCTGTATTACTGTTTATTTTTAAAATGTGTATTTTGTGTTTCAGACCAGATGCAAAGCTTTGCAGGGCACAGAAAACAGATTATAAAATTTTATATATTCCCTACTTTGGGCAGAGCCTTATTTATTGAAGGCATCCACAAATAGAATCTTAGAGGGTTAGAAGGGACTTTATAAAAGTCATAGAGTCTAACTTCTTGTGTGATGGTGTGGTGACGATGACAGTGATGATGAAAATGATAAATTATGATTGAACTAAAAACCAAATATAAAAAATATATATGTATTTACTTATATATTTATTTATGAACCTTAAGTTGGTCTTATTATTTTTAATATTTTTCATTTTCTGCAGGTGTATTGCTTAATGCATGTAAGTATATAATAGGAAAATGCAGAAATATAAAAGATCATGCTCTTGATATAAAGATTCATACATACTTTTAATTTCACATTATTTTTAGTTTATATATTTTTCATAAGCAATATAGATCAGTATATTCTCTCATGATATATAATGAGAAGATAGTTTCTGTAGCATTATCAATATATAGCATTAAAGATGAAATAGCAAGAGAATTTAAAACTGAATCTAGACCAAGGTCAGGAAATGTTTTCTCTAAAGGGCCAGATAATAAATACCTTAATCTTTACAGTCTCTCTGGCAACTAGTCAATTCTGCATTGTTACACAAAAGTAGCCATAGACTAGGTAAATGAACGAGCATGGAATGTTCCAATAAAACTTTATTCACAAAAGTAGGCATGGCTTGTGATCCACAATGTGTCCAGCTCTGATAGATTATATCATCTAAATCAGTACATTAGTTTTCTATTTGTAGTGAGCCACCGATTTTCCAGTTTTTCAGTGGACATGTTTCATTCTATAAATCAACTCTCAAAATAAAATCCCTAGTGTGTATTTGAGAGATCTTCCCTAAGCCGTCTAATAAAGATTTGATTCTTTTTTTTTAATGATTAAAGTCTGTTATAGAGAGAATCCTGAGATATTTTGCCAGCTTTCCATCTATATTTTGCTTAAATTTGATAAAATTTTAGAAACTTGTGGACTTTATAAAGGTTATTTTTATGTATATAAGGTAGTACATTTTCAGTTCAACCCCAAGCATCTGTTTGAGCCATTATGACTAATTTTATGCCAATATCTCAATAAAGTATTTATTTCTTTCCTATTCCTTAAAGTTAGATTTCTTTAGAAATACTGTCAAAATACAGTCAAGCTGTGAAGTTCCAATTTTCTGTTTGTGTAATGTAACTTGAGGCAGTTTCCTAGGGAAGTGGCCTCTTTTCAAAAGTCATTTTTTTCTAATGCTTTCACAGTATTATATTTCATCTCTGAAATAAGGGTGTATTTTATAATCAATGTGATAAAAAAATCATCTTATTTTAATACAAAGTTTTATTTTTCTTAATGGTAGGAAAATAATGGGCTGCCTTACAAAAAAGCAGTGATTCAATGCAATACAGTAGTAGTGCATGAACTTTATACCTGGGAGCACAATGGAGCTACTCAGGTGGCAGATTGGGAAGCCAGTGTTAAAGAACGAAGCCTGCAATGAGATCAACGTGGCCCGTGGTCCAGCTGAGATGGCTAGGCAGATTAACACTCTTGATGGGACCACTAACTTACCAACTCTTTGTTCCCCTCTCTTAAAATCCCTTTTTTTCATACGTTGGTTATTGGTATTCGTGTCCTCTTTGCCATTCTCTCCATCTAAGAGCGTCAGTCATCCTTTTCTACTTCCTCTTTCTTACTCACCGGGTTGTATCAGCCGCGAGACTCCATGATGATATTTATGAAATGTTTCTCATTATGGCCCTTCCCTCCTTTCCTGGTTAGATCTTCATCATCCTAGGTTAGCTCTTTGTTATTGTTCAGCTGACTGATAATTGTCAACTTATTACCTTAATATCTCCAGTATCTCTTTCCTAGAATTCATATACTTAAAAAATACCAGGAATATCCTTTTAAAAAATAAATCTGTTCATCCCCCTCTTTTTTAAATCTTTTGGGGGAGCCCTCACTATCTACAGGGTAAGTCTAAACTTCTGAACTTGTTGGCTAAGGCCTTTTGTAATTGGATCCTAATATAATGAGCTTAGAATATGAGGGTCACATGGCAATAGCTCAGTAAGTTTTAGTGATCATTATGATTAGTATTGTACTTAAACATTGTTTTCTAATTATATGTTTATACAATGAATCAATCAAGATCCAGCTAGGAGACAGGAACTACATTAGTTATTTGAAGAAAACACTGTAGTTTATACATTTATACTAGTTTATACATTTATACTAGTCATACATTTGTAAACTGGGTAAATAAAAGGTAAAAAGAAAACTCTGAGGAATCATAGAGATAGCACTGCAGGAAGCATGTGCTACTTAGGGCTACGGGAAAAAATGGAACAAGTTGAAATTATTAAAACTTAGACACTTGGAGGAGATCCTCTTTTGAGCTGAAACTTGGACATCTGGGAAGAGGGTGCTGCTTGACTGGTGTAAGGCTGGATTCTGGGAGTGTTAAAATTGCACCCTGGATTAAAATGCTACTATGAGAATGACCTGCTGTTGCCGGCGTAAAGAAGGATTGCTGTGGTGACATGCACCTGAACCTGAGACTGAGAGCCCATTGTTTACAAATGGGAGAAGCAAGCTCCTTCTTCCTCTTCCAGCCTTGGTGTACCTCTGTAGCTCCCCCTGTTGGCAGAGCCTAACATTGGTGCCACCCGGCAAGGTAGAAAGAAAGGTGGTTTGCAGAGGTCCAGATCCAGTATGACAAAGGCAGTACAGAAGGGTGGGTGAAGCTAGGAGGTAAACACTCACCAGTTGGCACAGTCTGCCTCTTCAGCTACATGTCATCTATCCTCTCCCTTCTCACAAACTGAACTTCCATACAAAAAACAACTCCGTGTTTCTACCTAATAATATGCAAATATCCTTTATGCAAGTGAAGATGTTTTCAGCCTTTTCCAAACCAAGTGAGCAGCGGCATGGTCCTCACATCTGTGTTCATCTCTGTGCCATGTTAATTGCTACTCAAATTCAGTCATAGGCCGGTCTGAATATTCTGTAATCTCAATACTAAATTGCAAAGTTAACCTCCAACAAAATTTGTATAAAATAATAAGAATTTGCATTAAAGAATTTTCCATTTATGCAATTCCTATTTAAAAATTTTTTTCAAAAATGGACACTGATTTTAAAACAATGATCAGACAAGGACTCTTTCCCTTGAGCAAATAAGTGGTAAATATTATTAATAGATTTTGTAACATTGGACTATTTTTGGCCATTTTTGGTTAAGAATCCACTTAGTCATTGTGTAGTATTCTTTCAATATCCTGCTAGGTTCTGTTTGTTAACATTTCATTTAGGATTTTTGCATCTGTATTCAATAAGTGAGACTACTCTGTAGTTTTCTTTTTTATCTTTCTTGAGGGGGCTTTGATATAAGTATAAACTGGGCCCCCTAAAAATGTAGGTTACCCTTTTTTTCTGTGCTATATAACAGATTAAATAATATGGTGGCTGCTACTTCATAATTGGTCCATTTTAACCATGAAACTATCTAGTCCTGGCATCTGTTTAAATTTGGGAGTTTATATTCATAGGAACTCATCTGTTACATCCAGTTTTTCACATTTATTTAAGAGTTGAGAAAAGTAGTTTAATATATTCTTTTAATTTCTTTAGTGTTTGTAGCTATTTTCTCCTCTTTTCTTATTTTGTATATTTGAAATGCTTGCTTTAATTTTATTAGGCTGGCTAACATCTTATTTATTTTCCTCAAAGATTTAGTTCATTGATTATTTTTACGTTTGTCTGTTTTCTAATTGATTAATTTATATTTTAACTTATTTAGTTTCTTATTCTTTCAGATTATGTTATTTTTATATTTCTACCTTGAGTTAAATGATAAATTCATGATTTTCATTCTTTATTAATAATAAAAATCAATTACTAAGAAAATAATTATTATAAGCTGGATTTTAATTTTTTTGACCACTACTTTGGCTATATGGTATAAATTCCTTTATATTAGATTTTCATTATCATATTTTTCCAGATATACTATAAATTTAGTTTTGATTTTCTTTTTGGATGCAAGAGTAGATTAATAGAACATCTTAAGATTTGAAGATGATTGAGTTGTTTTGTCTTGTTTTTTTAAATTTTTAGTTTAATTAAATTTGGTCTGATTTATTTAAATTTTTATTAAATTTAAATTTTATTTAAATTAATTTATTTAAATTAAATGATTTATTTATTTAAATTTAATTATACCTAGTGTTTTTATATCTAGTTTAATCATTTTCCTGTATTAGGTCTAGGTTTTCTTTGGCTATAAGTGTGTGTGTGTGTGTGTGTGTGTGTGTTTTACATGCTATACAGATGTGTTTATATATATATATATATATAATGTGTGTGGATAGATAGGTAATACATAACACTTAAAAGAACATATACGCTGTAATTAGGATATATAATCTGATATACTAGCAACATTATTATTTTATTAGTGTCTTTATTTTAGCTTTTAACCTTAACTTTGTAATTAACTTTTATGTGTCTTGGGCTGAAAGACTTTAATTTTGTCTTAGATGAAAAATCAAATTCCAAAGGTTATATCAAATTCATAAGGCGTTTGGTGATAGCTTTTTGCTGATGTGCAATATTAAGATCATCACCTACTTCACTGGTAATTGTTAAATTATGTAACACATCATCACATTCTGTATAAATTGTGCTTTTCCAAAGTTCTACATTTTGCAGTTGACTTTTTATCTGCCACTGAAAATTATTTTGATTTCTTGTATGGAAATATTAAGATCATTAAAATACCAGATAGACGTATAAGTCAGTCTGGCTGAGCACTTCACATATTTAAAACATGGAGAGTAAACTGTTTTTCATCCTATAGAAACCTTAAGAGTTTATTTTCTAATTTCTCAAATACCTTTTCCCTTGATACTCATTATATATCAGGATATAAGTTGTTTATGATTAGCAGACTGATAGTTTTATAGAGAGAAAAACCTTGAACTTAATACACTAACTCTTATCTACCTCATAAATTTTATTATACTACTGCGCACGTTGTTGAGTTCTACCGACATCATTTTTATACAATTTCTCAAAATGAAGGAAGCAGTATAGTAATTTATATTCAAACCTTAATCTTGTTGCTACTCCAGAATATTTTCCTGTCATTGAAACTGTGTCATCAGAATGTGCTACTACTCAAAATTAAGATAACATTTGTTGACGGTGCAATCTTTTATAGTTTATAAAGTTCAGATCTAGCTGTGTTTATCAACAATGAACTGAAAAAATTAATTTTTCCTTCATAGCACCAACATGTTCAGGTTACCCATGTACTAAAAATAATTGCCATGTTAGCAATTATGTTGGTGTATTTGTCAAAGGGCTATGAAAAAAAATCTTTGATAGTTTATTAGTTTTATGACTTGGTTTGACACATAATTCATTAGATCCTGGAGCTATGTTGTCACTGGAAAGTGGTGCTTAATTCTTTGCCCAGATTTACCCAATATTTGGAACAGTCTCTTACTAATGTAATCTTTAACCAATTGTGTCAGCCATTTCACATGGCTATTTAATCTTAGCAAATCTTAGTGCTACTTTAAAAGAAGCTTAGAAAGGACTAATGTTTATATGTGGAATATTAAGCGTCTGCCTTTGTAAAATTGTTAATCAGTATCCCTCCTTTTGAAGTATTCTTTGTTTTCAACTTATTTCCTTATGTTTTATGTGTAAGTCTCCTTAAATTTTGAGGATTGCATTGTTTTATTAGCCAGTGTACTGCCATAAAGAACATACTGTTGTTTTAGTATTTCATCATCAAATAAAGCTACAAAGCTGAATGAAATATATGAGGAATCATATATCTGAGTAAAAATAACATTTAGTTTTTACTTGTTGGAATAATTTTCATCACCAACATTTGATTTATGACTCCTGCCACATCCAGAAAATGTGTTTTTCTTAATAAAAAGGTAAATGAAAATTTGTCGCAGCCATGAGAGTTAAAACTTAAATTAGGGAAATTCTATTTGTATTATTATCTGATAGTTTTGAATCATAAATTTAAAAATAGGTTTGATTTAAAATAAAATGATTGTAAAGGATATGTTTTAATATATAAATGCTGACATTATAAATATTTTTATTCACTTCTGGGTCATAGTTGGGAAACTAATCTTAAAATATCACTTGTCAAAAACATTAAAAATACAACTAGTGTATGACCAAGCAATCCCAGTTCTGTGTATAGATCGGAAGGAAAGAAAATCACTATCTCAAAGAGATATCTGCACCCAGCATGTTCATTGCTGCATTATGTACAATAGCAAAGACATAGAAACAATCTAAGTGCCCATCAACAGACGATTGGATAAAGAAAATGTGATATATATAATATAGATGTTACTCATCCATATATATTATCCAGCCATAAAAAAAGAAGAAAATCTTGCCTTTTGAGACAACATGGATAGAACTTGAGGACATTTTGCTAAGTGACATAAGCCAGACAGAGAAAGGCAAATACTGTATGTTCTCACTTATATGTGGAATCTAAAAAAAAATCAAATCAAATTCTAGAGGGTAGAATAGTGGTTGGCAGGGGGATAGGGGATGGAGGAAATGGAGAGATGTTGAACAAAGGTTACAAATGTCCAGCTATAAGAGGAATTAGTTCTGGATAGGGAACGTACAGCTGGGTAACTACAATGAATAACACTGTATTATATACTTGAAAGTTGTTAAGAGAGTAGAACTTAAAAGTTATCACCTCACACACACAAAAATGGTAATTTTGTGAGGGGATATAGGTGTTAACTAACCTTATTGTAGTAATGATTTCACAATATATACATGTATCAAATCATCACATTGTACCCTTACATTTATGTCAGTAATTATCTCAATAAAGTTGGAAAAAATAGCACTTATTGAAACATGATCTTATTTTTCATGACTAGTATGCAACTCGGGAGGCATGAGACTCATCACATGACCTTGAGCAGCTGAACCAGGCTATACCCTTCCCAAATAGACGAGTCTACCAGTCACTCATTTGGATGTCATAGCAAGTTTGATTTGCCATAAAAATTTCAGAACACTTTCAATTTTTTGTATCTTTCCACATCCCACACCATTCCCAGTGAATTCATTTCCTAGGGCTGCTGTATAACAACACATGTACTACAAACTGGGTGCCTTAAAACAACAGAAATTTGTTCTCTTACAGTTCTGGAAGCTAGAAGTCTGAAATCAAGGTGCAGGCAGGGGCACGCTCTGTGAATGCTCTAGAGGAGGCTCCATTCATGCCTCTACTGGCTTGCGGTGGTTGCTGGCAATCCCTGGTATTCCTCTCTTGTAGATGTCTCACTCCAATCTTGGCCTCTGTCTGCACTTGGTCATCTTCCTTCTCTGTGTGTTTGTTTCTGTGTCTCTGCTCTTTTTACAAGGACAACAGTCTTATTGGATTTAGGGCCCACCCTAATCCAGTATGACCTCATCTTAATTATAACTGCAAAGATCTAATTTCCAAATAAGGCCACATTCTGAGGTTCCAGGAGTGACATGAAGTTTGGGGGAGGGAGACACTATTCAACACAGTAGACCCAGTATGTACAACATCCAACTGTGTATCTCCTCCTTTGCTTACAAAGATGTTTTGCTCTTTTCATCAAGCATCCTAAGACCTGTTGTATTTATATTTGTCTGTACCCTTTTACCTTCAGTCCCATGGTGCACTTGGATTTCCCTTCTGGATAGATGATGGAAGAGAAGAGCTCAAAGGTGCAGGAAGGGCTACAGGGAAGTAAGGTGTGCTCTAGAGGAGTTAAGAAAAATTCCCTTTAAGTTAGCAAATCATTTCCCTGTTGTGTTTCATTTCTTTTGATCAGTATGTACCCTGCTCTGAAGCTAGGTCCAGAGAGGCAGAAGAGGTAAAGACCGATGATAGGTCCCTGGGAACCATCTGTCCTATGCTATGTACTATACCACACTGAGATTCAGCAATACATCTTGACATTCATCTCCATCAATGAAGATGTTAGTGAAAATTCATTCTATTCTTCAAAATGGTCACATGCTTTCATCTTTGCCTCTGTACTGTTGTCATGTAATTTTAGTGTCCTCAACCCCTTCAGCATCCAAGGCTCACATTTTGCCATTAATATTTTCCCAGTATTTAGAAAACCCACCCTTGCCGATTGATGATTCTGTTCTCTAGGTTGATAATTATCAGCCCTTTCTATAAACTCCAGTTCTCAGCTCTTCTTGGTCTTTCTTCGTACTAGCTATGGTCCTATGTTCATGCAAGTTCACCCCAACCATGGTTATAACTGGGGTTTGATTAGAGCAGAGGCAAAAGCAAAGACAGGACAGGGCAGAGCCAGGGAATTTAGGCAAAACCAAAATCTTGAAAATGTTCTAAAAATTTGGGGGCTTCCCTGGTGGCGCAGTGGTTGAGAGTCCGCCTGCCGATGCAGGGGACGCGGGTTTGTGCCCCGGTCCAGGAAGATCCCACATGCCGCGGAGCGGCTGGGCCCGTGAGCCATGGCCGTTGAGCCTGCGCATCCGGAGCCTGTGCTCCGCAACGGGAGAAGCCACGGCAGTGAGAGGCCTGCGTACCGCAAAAAAAAAAAAAAAAAAATTGGGAATATTCTATTTTCAGTGAACTTGCCTATGTCTATGTGTGGACAATATACTTAACCTTCCAGTGGCTTTGTTTCTTTATTGTAGGGTGAGAGGACTGAGTAATTTGAGTTCTAATATTCTGTGAAATAATAACATTCTATCATCCTAGGAGAGTTAAACTGGTGAAAAATCAGATAAATTTTGTTAGTAATTTTTTGACATCAAGGATTATAGGCTAGAATTGATTACTTGAGGAGACTGAAGAGCCCACATTGAAAGTCTTTGAAAACATAACCATCTCGTATGATTTAAGAAAAAGTCTACTTGAAGATGTCAGATTTTCAAAATAAAATCTGTGTTAAATTTTGCTGTTTCATTCATTGCTTTAACCTCCTGTTCACTTTCAATGTGATTATAGCTGGTCATATCTAGTCATAGTATTTGTTATTAACATTACTGGGATGACAGTATACTTATTTTATTTCTGGAAGAGCATCAGCATTTGTGATTGGCCTCTTCTGATTATGGTGGTGAGAAAACACCCTTTGGATAACTTCAAGGGTCTCATCTCAGCCCTGGTCAATTAATGCCTAACTGGCGAATGTAACTGAGTGCCAAAGCTACTGATACTAACAGGCCTGCTCCGAGAACACTACACGGAGTGTGGTTAGCTCAAACAATTCAAAAGGCAAGCGTTTTCTTCCTTTTTCTTTTCCCCGCTTGTCCTGTGTTGTCTGCCAGTCGACTCCCTGCTCACTTGCAAGCACATCAGATTTCATAAAAACGTCAGTCTTTATCTCCACTTTCTCCTTGTTTTCTTGTTATCCCAGAGAAGTAAAATCAAGCAAATGATAATAAGCTGAAAAAAATGATCAGAAAATAAAGCTTCCAAATTAAGAGCTGCTCCATGAGATTGGGTTCACTGTGTGTTTAAAGAAAGTCATGATTCATTAACTATGGCCTGTAACAATCAAATAAACAAAACCATGCTGTACAAGGCATCCATCAGCATGTTGAAGTGCATAAATCACTAACCATGTGACCCAGGGCTTAACCATTTGCCAAAACAGCTGTTTTCTCAGCTCAAATAATGAAGAGAAAAAACAGCTGAAGCCAATTAGTGGATAAGCATTCATTCCCAAATATATGCAACAGTTGAGTGGTTTATATTGCAGGACAGATATGTTGTTATTCAGATCCAAGGAAGAAAGCTCCTCTTACAAAAAAAAAAAAAAAAAAATTGAAGGTTTTACATTAACCCTTGTTTGTACTGGGCTTTCCTCCAAAGAGCAAGCAGAGAAATAAACAAACAAGCAAAAAAAAACAAACAGCTAATTAAAATCTGGGGTACTTGAAAGCAATGCAGTGAATTATTTATTTAGGGTTGTTTGTTTCTTTGCTCATAGAATATTTTAAGCATTCATGAGGACTAGGAATATGAACATAGGATTCTAATGCAAAGCAAAATATCTGATTTCAAACAAATTATGTTTACCAAAGAGAAATGATCTATCAAACAGAAATAGACACTAGAAAAGACTAAGCATATTTTCCACACTCAGATTCTAAAAGAAGATCTATTCTCAACCAAGGAAAACCTTTAAACGCTTTGTATTTTAGCTTGGAATCAACAGTATTGTCAGCAAAATCATTGAGTTTTCAGCAGGAATCCTCCAATAGAGGGTCTAGAGCTTCTCCTGCTACAATAAAGGCGTACTCTGGAACTTCCCTTTCTTTGACAGTCCTGTTAACTGCTAATAAAAATTTACAAAACATGACACATTTCCCTCAAAGGAATCATCACCAGGCCAGGTACCAAGAAATAATCTTCCCTGCAAAGATGGCCTTGATGCAGGCTGAAAGGAGTAAGGGCTTTGCAATCAGGTGGGCTGGGTTCTGACGCAGCCACTTGCTAGATATGTAATGTGTGGTAACTTTTGAAATCCTTCTGAAACTTCAGTTTCTTTATCTATATAGCATGTATAATTCCATCTTCTTCATAGACTCATGAGTTTGTGTTATGAAATTTAAGTAAGCCATTTATTTTTCGGTGAAGTAGAAATATAATGAGCTTATCCAAAACTCAGTTCTTGCCAAGTGAAATGTGAAAATATATTTAAAAATTGGTTAACACTCATTTATAAAATGAACATTCAAGATAAACAGCTATATTTTTAAATTTTATTTTGTATTTAAAACAATTTTATTTTATATTGGAGTAGAGTTGATTTACAATGTTGTGTTAGTTTCGGGTATACAGCAAAGTGATTCAGTTATGCAAATGTCTATTCTCTTTCAGATTCTTTTCCCATATGGGTTATTACAGGGTATTGAGTAGAGTTCCCTGTGCTATACAGTAGGTGCTTGCTGATAATCTATTTTATATATAGTAGTGTGTATATGTTAATCCCAACTTCCTAATTTATCCCTCCCCCCAACTTTCCCCTTTGGTAACTATAAGTTTCTTTTCTAAGTCTGTGACTATGTTTCTGTTTTGTAAATAAGTTCATTTGTATAAGATAAAAGGTAGCTATTTTCAATATTTATGGAATTATTACGTCATGGGGCATCTAGGAGAGACTGGGCCTTTGTAATTGAAGGAGAATGGATTGATCATTTAAAAAGTTACAAGAAGTTTGATTTTCTAGGATAAAGACATGATTTCACCTTTTTGGAGGAAACTCTCTGGAAGGATCTCATTAATTATGCTGATTTAAGACAATTACCTATGTGCTGACATTGGGAGGAACTAAGCATGGTGAATTAACCAAAATGCAGTTGCTTCAGAGAAAATGTGAAGTATTATATTAGGGTAGCTTGTCCTAGTGGAGGCTTGGGGAAAGTCAAACCACAAAATACTAGGGACATGGTGTTTCCACCAAGAGAATGCACAGTTTCATTGTCAGTGTTTCTAAGAGAGCAGAAAAAATAAGAACTTACAGGGGAAACAGGAGAGTTTATTCCTTTTGGAGTCAGGAGGGGTTAGGGACTGGACTCCAAGTAGGAGAGAGATGTCCATGGGCAAGCCTGCTGGGGGCAGATAGGCTGGCTGTCATGAGACAATGGCAAACCCGGGAGAGGAAGAACAACTAACCTTACTCCAGGGAGAAAGAGAAAGTCAGGAGCCCAGAGGGGAACCTGGGGTGCTTGTAGCACTGTGGCAGCCCTCTTCATTCTCTCCAACAGTGTGTGTGAGTCTCGCTTTCATGAGTCCATGGCAGTACTGATTATTCACAATGAAAAATAAAATCTTGGCTAATTTTATATAAATAGAGGGTATAACCTGACAGTTACCACTTAGATATGAGTGGTGTGACCGACTTTATTTTGCTAACTGCTTACATTTCTCGATAAGTCTTTATTCCTTCTCAGGCATGGGAAAACCATACTTAATTTAATCTTGAGACTCAGCACAGTTGAGCAGTTTTTAATCCAGTTCAGTTATGAAACTTTCACCCTCTATCTAATATGAAATTTCTGTCTCGGAGCTTACTTACTTTTTCTGCCAGATTTTTCTCTCCTTGTCCTCTAGTTGTTATTTGCATTTCACGGGGTTTATTGTATGTTGGTTTCCACATGTCAGGAGTGACATGGTTACAATACCTAGTCTGTTTGTCTCGCCTCCTGGCTCTGACCACTGGTGTCCTCTGATGTCCTCTGGTCCCTGGAATTGTAGAGCTGAAGGCAGTAGGGAGAGGACAGAGGAATGTGCAAGTGGAAGGCTCAGCTGCTATGGCATATCCAGCTTGTAGGCAGGCAACAGATACCTGACTCTGCTCTCAATTGGCATTTTTTTCATGAATCTTGATTTATTAGAAACACACATGTGTTTATGAATTTGTCTCAATGTAAAATATAGTTCTTACTATGAGTTACATTTTTAAAAGCTTGAAAATTTCTATTGTGAAACAGGGGTCAGATCCTTTCTTCCTTTGGAAGCATTTACAAGGTTGTGTCCACAGAAGTTGACTCTGTACAGATTACAATATATCTATGCCTTCTAAGATTGAAAGAGTCATCATTCTTTAGGACAATTTGCATTTTTGATTACTGTCACACATAAAGATAGCCTCACTTGCTGGCTTGCGTTCATTTCTCTTTTTGAGATTTTTTTTTAATTTGGCCTTTTATCTACTGTGGTTTTCAGTTTCAATTTGTGTCAGAATTTGGTATAGAAAGGATGTTAATACTTTATCAAGCAATTTCTTGTGAATGGCCTTCTACTTTTTTGTTTGCCTTTGAATTTTATGTTTTGACATGCAGAAGAATGTAATACATTCTTACCATTAAGTTTAAAAGGCATTCTTTATGAAATATCTTAACAGATTATTTAGAAAATCTAAAGTTTATGTACACTGAAGGAAATTAACAAAACTAAATTTACAATGCAACAAAACCTAAGAGAAAACAGATTAGGAAAAATACTCTCATTTAATATGGTATATAGTAGATAAATACCACAATGTAATAGTAATTCATTTGGATTGTAAATAAAATTCAATATTTATTATAAAATAAACTGACAATATGAACAAGCAACTCATAAAAAGGAAATATATGTGATCCCATACATATAATATTCATAATTCCAATAATACCTTTATTTCATTCACTGTTATTTGTATAAAGAAATAATTTTTAAAGTGTGTGAAAAAACTTTTAGTCTATGTAGAAAATTTAAAAAATAATCTAAGCTAAAGAAAATACAGTTTATATATTCAAGCAGTCAAATTTTTAGGAAAGTCATAATTGTTAAAGAGATTCTTGTGAGGGTGCAACCCTTATTAATTTTTGGTAGAAGGGTAATTGGGGAAAACTTCTGGAAAAGCAAAGTAGGCATTCGTGAAAGGAACCATAAATAAATATCTTGATGTGGAAACTTGAGATTGAGGCATGCATACTAAGGAAATAATTCTGAAGAAGCAAAAAAGCTATGAGCTATACATATGATTGTATTATTCGTGATATCTCTAAAAGAAAAACCTATAGAAGTGGTCTACTTATATTTGGGATATTATTTAGTACACCATATTCCAACAACAAAATAGAGTATTATGTGCCTGTTAATAATTGTAAACATTGACAGAAGTACAAATTATGCTAGAAAGTTAAATGAAACTATCAAATACGAAATGCCATTTGCATTTTGTGTCAAACTGTGAAAATATGTGCACATGTAAAAGAACATCGCTATCAAAACAGTTATATTTGAATCGTTGAAAAATTCATTTAATGTACTTGCTTTGATTTTTTTCTTCAATGTTATTGTATTTTCCAAATAATTTGTAAGATATAGGCATACTAGCGGCATAAGTAATAGTAGTAGCATGTGTATGTTTGTCTGTGACCATGGCATTGCCTGACAGCTTGTCTTGGTATTTCCTTTGGTGATTAACATCTCTCACCAAACAGTTTCCTTGTCTCCATCAGGAAGTCCCAGTAACCAAAATATTAGGATTGAGAATTCACTACACCATTTAGTTAACTCTTCTAAGAATTTCTGATTCATTCCCTTATCCTTCATTAGGGCAGACCCATTATCCCATTATGTGCATCTGAATGTGCCTTTGAAGGATGGGGGAAAGTTGTCTGGGATTCTTGTTTTGGTGTTGGCATTAGAAATAAAAGCTTCAAAACAAGGCTCTTTATTTGAAAATTTTTCTTTTGGATTCTTCTTAAAAGCGAGATAAATGATCAAAATAGCATCCCACAAGCATCCTTGGCAGGGTTGTGATGTGTTGAAGTTTTCTTCATTCTCGGAATTGGCATTCGTTGAAGAGTTTTTCAAAGATAATAGATACACCTAAGGAGGTGCTTGCAGCTTCAGCTAGTACATGATTAAATTAATGAGCCTGATTTTCCTGACGTCTGGATTGCTATCGGGATGACATTAATTATGCCTATAACACCTCTTCACATTCTGTACCCTCTACACCAGCCAGAAAAAATCTTCCAGTGGAGTACCAGTGAGTTTTTTTGTGGCTCTTTGTGGGGTTGTACCTGTAGCATAGATAAAATTTCATAAGGCATTTAAAAATTATTGTTACTTTAAAACAAGATATTAGTCTTTTTTGTGTGTGTGTGAAAGGGAGGGATGAAGAAAAGAAAATGCGAACCATTTTGGCGGGTCTGCTGTTGGCTTTCCTCACTGGCTTTACTTTAAAGGCATTTCTCCAGCCTGAGCTGCTTTGATTTATGGTCACTTTAAGTGATCCCTACTGCCCTTCTTTTTTTCCGATTTCCTATTTAGTTGCCAACCTTTCCAACACAGTCTACTATTCTGGAATTGGTTTAGTTCCTTCCTTCTTGAAAGGAAGTTTGGTTTATTTGGTTTCAGAGCTCCTCGAATCTGCTTTTGTGTGTGTAATAGATGTAGGAAGAGCTGGAGTTCTCCATTTCACTGTAATAGTTTTCACAGTCCTCTGGTTCCCTTGCTTTCTGTGAGATATTATTTCTTTTTCTTAACCATACGGTACAGCAGCACCCTTAATGGAAAATTTGTAAGCCCTAGTAAATATATTTAAAACTTTAATGACTTTTTAACGAGGTTTTAGAGCACTGTAATTGTTTTTTTTTAATGTAGAAAAATAGTGGTTTTGTAGGAAATTAGTCCAAATTAATTTTTCCATCAAAACCCGTAGGTACAGCTGCTTTATTTCTTTATATTTATTTTAATAGGTTGCAGTCCAACAATGTATTCTAGAGGAATAGAATTTTAATATGAGTTTTAAGAAGAAAAAAAGCCTCTTCTACTTCTTGTTAGAAGCACACATGACATTTAGTCCCAGACTAAAGTGTCAGGCTTTCATTCTTCATTGGCTCAAGGCCCCTTCTAGGATAAACAGGAGAAATCATTCACTAGAATTGCTTCTCACTTTGGGAGCATGCATACTTATGTATCCTCAAGATATCATTTATCAAGAAGCAAAAATATATTAGTAAATAAAATTTCAGGAATCTAAGTCTCACCATGTCCTTATGGTGTTTACAGAAGATTCACCAATCACCCCACAGCATTTCCTTTCCTGCTGAAAAACCTATGCAAGACAGAGTTGCTCCCTTAATGTCACTACTCTGCTGATTTAGTGCTAAACTTGGGATCTTTGATGGGTCAATGCCTCATCTCTACCTCTGCCTCCGTGTCTGATCCCAGCCAGCCTGGTCTCTCCACTAATGCTTTGTAAACTTTACTGTGCATACAAATCACCCCTTACAATAAAAATCTTGTAAAAATGCAGATTTCAATTCAGGAGTTTGGGTGTGGGCCTGAGATTTGTTATTTCTGCCAGCTCCCAGGTGTTGCTAATGCTTTTGGACCACATTTTGGATTAATAGCAAGTCTCTAGGCTATCAGGAATCATTGACAGTGCTCCTTGGATGCTACATAGTGCTGTAAGCGACTGTAAGTGGTTTGAGACCTTGAGAGCTTCCAGTCTTTCATTCTTCTAGTCCACCTCAGTAGAGCATCTGCTCCAATACTCAGTTTCCAGAACTCCTCTAGCTGGCTAATAATCCCTAGGTATCTTCCATAGCCAAAGTGTGCTGGGGACAGCATCTTTTGGTGGGAAAAGTAGCTCAGTAGCAGGATCAGTCAGGAAACAAGGTGGGAGGCTACTTTGAGGTTACAAGCAAGGACAATAGGCACAGGAGTGACAAGTGAGACGGTAGGTTGAAGGATATACCAATTAGTGCTAAAAACTGCAAAACAAGAATGAATGAAATTAGTAATATATATGCATAGCCAAGGAACAGAAAAAATACCATAGATGAAGCTTGGTTTGGTGTTCCCAATAGACACATTAGGATAGACAACATAGTGTGATTGTAGCTGCCATTTGAAAGGTCTGACAGAGCTAGGCCTCTGTATATGTCTATAAACAGTGAACAACTCCAGGGAGCATCATTCACTTAGACAAGATGTGAATGGTGCTTCCTGAAATTGTACAATGTCATGTTTGGTCTCATATATCTGACACTCAAAGCAGTATACTGTAAACGCTTGGGTTGTTAAAACTATAGACATGTTCTCCAAAAGAACCCCCCCCCATCTCCATCCATTTAGCCTTGAGTCAGTTGCTCCTAATCAAAGAGAAACGATCTGTGTAACTTCTTGCCCTGCGTGAGATGGGGCTCAAGGCTAGGATGCCTAATAAAGAGACCCAACAAATATTGTGGTTTAAGAACCCTAGAAATTTACTTCTCTCTCATGTAGTAGTTCTCAAGTGAACTTTTCAGGTGGGTGAGCACTCTGCTCCACATGGTAATTCAGAGATTCAGTCTGATGATGGATTTGCTACCTTCAACAGATGGCTTCCAGGATTGTTCTAGCCATTGCCTTTTCATCCACTGAAGAGGAAGCTCAGTTTCAAGTCAATCAGAAATCACACACTTGTATCTGCTCACATTTTATTTATCAGAGCTAGTCACATGTCCATGAAACAGCTGCAGAGAAACTGGGGATCACTGCTCTAGATGGGGCTAAGAGGTTGGGCATGTCCCAGCAACAACTACTATTATGGAAATAGGGAAGAAAGCATTTTTCTGGACAGCTAGCAGTATCTTTGATATATTCTAAACCTGAGACTCCTCTAGTGCCCTAAAATGAATTATTTTTACTTTAACTGAAAGTTATTGATTACCTGCTTTGTGGGTAGGCATATCTCTCCTTTAAGCTACTGCGGTCTAATTGTCCAGAAAAGGACAAGCTGCCCTGATGATTCTCTGATTTATTCCAATCAATAGGGTCTGCACCATCCCAGGGTGCCTGAGTCAGCCTAAGCTTTAATAATTACACTCTTAGCCCAACTCTAACAGTATAATTATTATTGTGCCACGTTTTACACTGGTTTGGACAATAAATTAAATCGTTACCCTACCCATCAAGCATCATGCAAACTACTTAGAATTACCACAAGAGATTCTACTGAGGAAGCTTTGAGCCCAGTGCAGAGAACTAGAATTCTAAACCCCATTCCAAATTTCCAAGATTTCTGTCAGGCTAAAATGATGCTATATATGTATATTTCTGTGGTATCCAATCTAGACCAGGAAACGGCAGTTTTTAAAGATTTCCTGTATATACACATTGCCCCTTTCCATATATACTATTGATTTTTCTTAAAATATTGATTTCAATATTGATTTGACTATTGATTTATTTGTATACTGATGTATTTATCATTCAAGAAGTGATGTATAAGAGAACATGTTTCAGCATCCTTTCCCATTATTGCTTTCACTCTCCTCATAGTTAAGTCTGGGGTCTCTCTGTGAAACATAACTAATAGGTAAAACTTAGTAAATGCTTAGCTTCAGAAGATGGATACATGGAAAAGATCTCTGGATAATGATTGCACTTGCATCAGGCACCACTTAAAAATGGGGAAGGGAGAGGGTAGAAAAGTCTGAACTTTGTGCATAAAGTGCTTATCACCTGCATTATGTATATTGATGGCTTATTATTTATTACTATAAAAATCTTTGAGCAAGACCACCATTTTGCTTTTTAAGACACTTGGTATCTTAAACATTGAGTTAATTTTTGCTTCTCATTGTTCCGTGAGTGGTTTTTATAAAAAGTGCTGAAATATTGGCTGATGAACATATGTCAATTTAGTATAAAAAAGAGCCACACTTTTCTAAGCAAGTAACAAAAATATTTATCTCATAATTCCAAGTATATAAAACTAAAGGAGATTTAAGTTAAAAATAGATCTCTTTCTGGTAACAGTCTTAATAATCTAATTTAAATCAAAATTTGCCGTGTTTTTTTTTTAATGTGATAGGATTTATACAGGACAGAACTCTTTCCATGTAAGAACTCTGGAAAAAAACAATATCCTGTCACTGTTAGAAAAACTAATAGCCAAGGAAGCGTTAGAATAAAGCCAAAATTGAATTATGTGTGTGCCTATTAATAAAACTAGATCCCCAGTAAAAATGCTCATGTTTTCTCCCCAGTTCCAATATGATTAACATTCACACTTCAGAAACATATGCTGAGAGAGAATTTATTTTCCATCAAAAGGTGCCTTCCTTTCAGGAAGATGCTTCTGTTGCAAAGTAAATTAGTCATCTTGAAGGATGTTAGTGTATTGAGGTTGGGATGATTTATTCAGCCTTTTGCAACTCAAACTTGGAGTAACATAAGTAAAATATCCATCACTAAGCTGTTTGTGCTCAGCACTGACAGCACAGAATTGCTTTGAATATTATTTCTGGTTTCCTGCCAGAGCCAGGTGTTGGTATGCACAAAAATGGAAGCACGAGATTAAAGAACACGTGGACACAAATGAGTCGCAGGAACTTCAAAGTGCATTTGCCTGTTAGGTTCCTGATAGCAAAATACAGCTGTATTCATCTGACAGGTAGGTATTTGCTATTTGGTACAGGCCCCAGGAAAGTACTAAGATGCACACTTTGTAGAATTTATGGGCAGGCTCTACTTTTCACTTTAAATCTGAGTGTCTCACACTGATTGCTCTGATTCGTCAAAAGAGTAATTTCCATAAGTGAATTCACATGTGAATGTTTGGTGCCCCTTGCCTACGTTATTCTACAGTATGCTTCCATGCCCTCTGCCTCCCAGAGTCGTCACATTCTCTCATGGTAAGAGGTCATGCTTGTCTGCCACTTTCTTACATAATCCGTTCATCTTAGAGACGTGGGTAAGGACACCTAGATTCTACTTACTGAAGGACATTCTTTTCCGTAAATCACACAACCAAGAGAAATAATGTCTTATTTAAAATGATTGTGGGATCTTTGAAAAAGTCCAATAGCTCCAAAAGAAAGCTAAATATATTAAGTAAAGTTTAATGAGTCGAATTAAATTTTTACCACCTAAAATAGTATCACATTCAAACCGTGGGACTTCAAACCGTAGACTGATACTGAAATGGTGTGTGTGTGTGTGTGTATGTGTTGAGAGGGGTGTGGATATTAAGTGTTACTGACTCTGCTCTCATACCACTTATGAAGCTTAAAACTGGAACCAGTCCTCTTAAGAAGTCATAAAAATAAAATTTATTCCTGAGGCTTTCTTGAGTTTTCCATTCATTTAGTAGATATTTACTATCGCTATTATGTGGTAACTACCCTCTAGGCACAGTGGATACAATGGTGAACCAAACAGGCACGGTCCCTGCTTTCCTGGAGCTTCTAGTCAAGAGGAAGGAGACAATCAAGATTATTTCAAAGTTATCAGTATAATGAAGGAAAAAAGGAACAGAGTGTTGACTTGGGAAGGAGAAGAGTTAGAGTTAAGAACTTTGAAGAGCTGATGCCTGAAAAGCAAGAAATATCCAGCTGAATAAAGAGACAGGAGAGTGCTCCAGCAGAGGACAATGAAAATGCAGAGGTCTTCAAGGAGTAGTGCAGTTAAGGGGTCAAAAGAAGTTACTGTGTCTAGTAGCAAGCCAAGGGCAGTGAAGTGAGGTGAACTGGAAAGGTAGGCAGAGCTTAGATTACGCAGATCCCTGCAGGCAGTGGTCAGGGTTCCAGGTTGAATTCCCTGGAAGCAGTTTTGAAGATGGAAATTAGCATGGGGGACATTTATGAAGAGTGCCCTTAGGACCAACTTTGCAAGACAGGGATGACCGAGGGTGGGGCAAAGGGAGATAATGAGCTGCACTGTAGTTCTGACAAAGCTGTCAGCCAAGCCCATGGGGGCACTGGAGCTGGCATGGCCCTTCAGAGTTGTCCCAAATCATATTGTGACATTGATTCAGACACTGAATATGGACTGCTCCTGAAAGAAGGAAGAAGCAGCAGTATTCTTCAGCCACCGTAGTCCACAAGGAAGGCTGATACCTGAGGGTTGACTTGGCCTTATTCCCAGCAGCTAGTGAAATAAGTCCTTTGTTCCCGAAGGGAGATCCAGGCATATGGATTTTATTTCGAACACAATGGGGAGCCACTGAAGAGTTTTCAGAATGGGGTGTTGTAGTCTGATTTACATGTTCATATGATTACTCTGGCTATTTTTTGAAGAATACAAAATGCAGAAATAGAATCAAGGAAACAAAGTATAATATTTGTGGAAAAGCAAAGGGCTCGGTCCGATTTGCCCGGTGTTATTTCCTCTTGATGGCTGAAAGTCATAAGGCTGGGACAAGTCAAGGGAAACATTTTAAATTCAGATTTAGTGTTATCACGCCTAATAAGAGAGCTAATGTGATTTAATTGAATGTTCTTTCACTCAGCCTCTCCTGAGAATTGTTGAAATGAGAAACTATTCATAACTGTGGTTTGAGTGAATGCATGAGTGTGTGTGTGTGAGTGTGAGAGTCAATTTAATTTATTTCTTCCTTATAATGTTAACCTGAATTTTGGGCTTTAAATTTCTTCCCCTTCAAGTTTTTGGATTTGTATTCTCACTTAGGAGGTCTATGATGGATCACACATGATAGATCCTCACAATGGGCCATTAGTTTCATCTCTTGGAAAGAAATCTCAACATTAATCTAACTGGCAAGTTTGCAGCAATTGTGCTAGGCTCACCTCCATTCCTTGAGATATAAATGCTCGTTGGTTGATTAATCTACCGATGAAGGAGAGGTTAGTGTGTCTATCAAGTGCAAGCATGCAGCAGATCTTCATGGTGATGGGATAGTTTTGTATCTTGATTCTGGAAGTGGTTACACTAATGTACACATGTGATAATTGACATAGAACTATATACATTCATTGCACCAATGTCAATTACCTGGTTTTGATATTTTACCATAGTTATTTAAAATATAACCATTGGGAGAAACTAGGTAATGGCTACATAGGACCTCTCTTTACTATCTTTTCTTTGAAATCTGTGATTATTTCAAAATAAAAAGTTTAAAAACTGCTCTCTGTGACAAATTCTGGGCATGCCACTGCACACTCCTTTTGCATCTTTGCACCTACTCTGATGATGTAAATGAAAAATGACTGCAGCTACACTGAGGACCTGAGAACCTCTATTTTGCTCAGATTTCCCCCCTAGCTCCAGACCCCAGAGCCATCTGGCTGGCTCATGGCACCCAAATTCAGCATGTCCGGTGTTCATCCTCTTCCCCAAACCAGCTACACTTTCAGTATTCCCTCTATGTCCCAAGTGCACTGAAATCCTTCAAGGTCTCCAAAAGTTTCTTCACTCTTAGCTTTCACTTTTAGCTCATATCGTTTCTGTACTTGAAGTGAGTTCTGACTTTCCTGTGTGGCAGATTCCTACTCATCTTTCCAGATCTTCTTAAATCCTCCTCTTTGACGAAGGCACATCATGGATCCTGTATCCATATTCTCATGGAAGTCTGAGGCTTAACATAGAATATTATTGACCATAACATAGTTGCTTGTATGTATGCCTGTCTTCCTCACTAGATTGTAAGAACCTCTAGATTATTACTTTAAATTATGTATTGTGCTTGAAACAGCAAGGATAAATAAATTTTTTGTTAAATGAACAAATGAATGACTAAGTTAAATGATCAATCTACTCTATATAATTGCTGTTGGTGGCCACAAAATGGATTTTATATTAAAAATTTTTGTTACAGATATTTTACTTTCTCGAAACACTTTTAAATATTTACCTTGTTTGAATCTCACAACATCCATCCTGATTAGCTGGCAGAGGTATATTATCCTAATTTAAATGCTAAAGAAGTGGAAGAGAGGTTTTATGTGACTTGTCTGAGGACCATGGTTAATACAGTAGAATAGTAAAGATTAGAACCCACATCTCCTGATTTATACTCTAGTGCTTTGTTCAACACACTATGATTGCTATTGGACCTTTGATCAATGTAACATATGTAGCTAATTTAGAAGAAGTGTGTTTAAAGCACTCAGTTAAGTCATTCCCAAAAGAAACCCACATGAAGTTGGTCCATATTCTTAGCATCTTATACAAATGAGGCACTGAAATGTAATGTTTCTGATCACTTTTTCAGACTATATCATTGTCATTTTAGCTCTTCTTCTTTGTGCTTTAATGCTGGGTGATGGGGTACTTAATATGACAAGGTATGGCAGGCAGTTTTTTGCTTTCTTAGGGCTTTGTGACCAAGGGGAGAAATTAACATTCTTACAGAGGAAAAACTGAAATGCAAAGTCTCTGACATCTGTTTCCCTCATTTAGTTGGATCTTTTGAGATCAGCTTATCTCTCTTGGCTCTTGGAGTCTGAAATGGAAACCATTGCTTTGATTTATGTATGTTGCCATGATTTATGCACTGTTAAAATGAATATCAGATGGTTTTACCTCTTTGCAAAGGCAATAGCCAAACAGGTAGATTTTATCTTATCATCTGAAAACCAAGATGCTGAGACATGGCTGTCAAATAGCGTTGCTTAATTGCTTTAACTACCTCAATATCTTAAAGACTTGGCCATAATGAAAATTAATTTAAACTGAGTTGTAAGACATACATCCAGCACACGGTTACTCAGTACCCTAACATAGACATGGGGAACTTGGAGAGCTCTTTCACCAAGGCAGTTAAGCAAAGATCCAGATAAAGCCCATTTTAAAGGGAAGCAGATGACTGGAGGAAAACGTACTACCAAAGGGTAGAATGCACTTGGATCTTAACAAACTATGAAATGACCCATGTGACAGCAAGAATCCCTTCAGAGAGAAACAATAATCAAGTGAATACTAAACATTAAGTAAAGGCCTCCAGCAACTCTTGTAAGATACCCTCGCAGGAAATTCAAACCTGATGAATCACAATGAAACCTACAGAGGTTGCTGATAAATCTTGATTTCCAAGCTTGTTCCTGCTTCTTTTAGAGGAATGACTTGATGACATAAAGTCAGAAGACATCAGACACACACACGCACACACACACACACGTCCCTTAATTCACTGTTCCAATAGTAAATATGCTCCTCCTTGAAGTAGCCAACAGATATTACTTTTATTTAATGGATATCTGAGGTCCGGATGGCATGTGTGTATGTGTGTGTTGGAGGGTAACCATAAAATAATGTAAGTGTATGTTTTGTTGTTGCACCCCTAGGTGGCAAATACCCGAATTCCTATGAAATCATACTAGGATTTTATATTTGCTTGCATCCTGCTGCATGTAAACCCAGATTAGTAAACAGGAAATACTGCAGGAGGAGCTTTCCAAGCAAAACCTGTGGCCCCACTAACTCTTCAGCTCAAGAATGTGCACCTCCTGAACTAAACATTGCCATACTTTTTATGAAT
This sequence comes from Delphinapterus leucas, assembly GCF_059928025.1. Taxonomy (NCBI): domain Eukaryota; kingdom Metazoa; phylum Chordata; class Mammalia; order Artiodactyla; family Monodontidae; genus Delphinapterus; species Delphinapterus leucas. The sequence goes on from NC_143140.1 coordinate 49,944,959, forward strand.
GTTTCTAGAAGCCCACTAGAGATAGGAGGCTTGTTGACACGGCATGTATCTTTCCCGCCCAGATTGTAGGGCCTTGAGACTACATCACAGCAAGACCTGATTTAATCTTTGTGGGACCTTAATAAGTAACCCTTCTCCTCCCTCAGAGCTAGTCCAGGAGAATTTTTATATTGTATCAGGAGCATGGGATTGGGGAGGGGCGGGGCTGGGCAGGGTAGGGGTGCGGTTATAAGGGTAGAAAAAGGCGCGAGGGAAGGATGAGGGGCCCAGAGAAGGAGTCACGTTCTCAGCCTTGCACATCTACTCAGAAACTTCTAAAAGTGAAAGATGGTGAGGGGATACTACTCTGTGAACGGGACTGAAAGGAAAGGAGGGCCCAAGTGGCTCTAGCAAGTCACCTGGTGGGGTGTCTGCCCCTCACACCTCCCCTCTGTTACCTCCTCAGTCTGCGTGTGACCTGAGTGTAACTTGACTCAGCTGTAAATTGGGGGCACGGTTTGGAGAGAATTTCCTAAGAGACTAAAATGCTAACATTCCTCACTTCTAAGTAATGTTGGTCCTGAACACCTAGACTTCATTTGGGAACTTCACTTAGAACTTCCTGATTTATGACAAATATATTTTTTCTTATGGTACAGAAAGTAAAAGAATAGAAAGATAAATCAGGGCCAAAAAAGAAAACAAAAAACAACAAAGCAGCTAAAATATTTGTAAGTATGTCTTCCATAATTACCTGTGGGCAGGTAATTATTTAGGGAAGTTCTCCGTGAATATCTATATTGATTTTGCAGTAAAAATGGGAACAAAACTATGATTCAGCTTCTAATTTAAACTGGTTAATATGCACATATGAGTTAACCTGATAATAAAATACTGATATGAACATTTCAGACTACAGAGAGATGACATTTTTTGTTCTATTATCTGTATTTTATTTTTCATGTCTGGTTAATAATAATAAACTTAAAACAGTGACACAGTTTGCAGTGACATTACATTTATTTATTAGCTTATTTTCTAGTGATGAGTTATCGATTAATGTATGTACACAGGAGAAAAATGAAACAATCTTATAGGGTATTTACCCGTAGCAGTATTAATTCAGAGCTATCACCACATGATATTAGTAGCCAGATGAAAACAAAAACTTAAAAAAAATCAAATTTGAACAGAACAAATAAGGCTATTTTGACTTTTTTTTTCAATTTTCCTGCACGTTTCTTATCATGTCTTTTAACCTAAAAGCAAAATTTAGTTGTATTCCTTCTTTCTACTTCCGAAAGGGATGATAATTTTGAATTCTCCACTTTCCAAATTAGTATGATTCTGAATCTGAGCTAGTATTTTTGCCCCCAAAGTTTTTAACATTGTGCTGCCAAATATCTAAATATAATCTCGAAACTCTGCTCCATTTACAGTGGTTAATCCGAGTCATTCCAAATATTTGTATTGAAAAATGCATTAAACTGTGGACATTTTTGATACCCAAATATTTGCTTTGAATCTTTGCTTTACGTATTTCCAGTTATCTAATACTTAACTTGTATTGTCAATACTTTCTTACATTTACTTCATTTAGACCTCTTGGTGCAGTGTTTATATTGCTTTTATTAAAATGTGTTTTTTGGTAGAATTATAATAAATTATTTTGAAAATGAGATATCAAACTAATTTCTTAAAGAGATGGTTTCACACTATGAATTCTGCATGCTTTGTTTCCCACCATCAGTATCAGGAGGTACTAATGGAAAGCATAGAAAATAAGTTGTCTGAATATTATTTCAGGTTACCTGAAATAAACCCTACTCTTATTTTTGACATATGGCAATATAACCAAAATATTATAATTTTTTACTTTAAAAAGTATTGCACAAAATACTAAGATACATTATATAATAGATCAGTCTTCATTTTAAGGAAATAACAGACTTTTCTGAAATTTCGATTTGATTTGGATTTGAGCAATGCACAATGAGGAAGCAATGAATACTTAAAGTACAGCAGTGATTAAAAGAGTATGGGGGCAGGACATATATATGAACAGGTATATTATCTTATGATATCTGTTTTACTGTAACTCACTATCCATGGTATTAGGAAAAGTGTAACAGAAAAGGAAGAATAATTGGAAGGTCTGATCAAATCCTCCCTGAATTACTCCATCAAACATGCAGAAAACCTATTATTGTATAGATCTTAAGGCAGGCCTGAACTGAATTACTGCTTTAATACTCAATCTCTTTGAATATCATTATTTTCCAAAATAGGTAGAGGTGGATATAGATGAAAGTTAATTTACTCTGAGCATCCAGACCATTTAATCATCTAGACTGCATCATGATAAATAATGTCCTTGGGGATGGAAATAAAAACAAAAATAAACAAATGGGACCTAATGAAACTTCAAAGCTTTTGCACAGCAAAGAAAACCATAAACAAGACCAAAAGACAACCCTCAGAAAGGGAGAAAATATTTGCAAGTGAAGCAACTGACAAAGGACTAATCTCCAAAATTTATAAGCAGCTCATGCAGCTCAATAACAAAAAAACAAACCCAATCCAAAAATGGGCAGAAGGCCTAAATAGACATTTCTCCAAAGAAGATATACAGACTGCCAACAAACACATGAAAGAATGCTCAACATCATTAATCATTAGAGAAATACAAATAAAAACTACACTGAGATATCATCTCACACCAGTCATAATGGCCATCATCAAAAAAATCTAGAAACAATAAATGCTGGAGAGGGTGTGGAGAAAAGGGAACCCTCTTGCACTGCTGGTGGGAATGTGAACTGGTACAGCCGCTATGGAGAACAGTATGGAGGTTCCTTAAAAAACTACAAATAGAACTACCATATGACCCAGCAATCCCACTACTGGGCGTATACCCTAAGAAAACCATAATTCAAAAAGAGTCATGTACCAAAATATTCATTGCAGCTCTATTTACAATAGCCCAGAGATGGAAACAACCTAAGTGTCCATCATCGGATGAATGGATAAAGAAGATGTGGCACATATATACAATGGAATATTACTCAGCCATAAAAAGAAACGAAATTGAGCTATTTGTAATGAGGTGGATGGACCTAGAGTCTGTCATACAGAGTGAAAAGTAAGTCAGAAAGAGAAAGACAAATACCGTATGCTAACACATATATATGGAATTTAAGGGAAAAAGTGTCATGAAGAATCTAGGGGTAAGACAGGAATAAAGACACAGACCTACTAGAGAATGGACTTGAGGATATGGGGAGGGGGAAGGGTAAGCTGTGACAAAGTGAGAGAGTGGCATGGACATATATATACTACCAAACGTAAAACAGATAGCTAGTGGGAAGCAGCCGCATGGCACAGGGAGATCAGCTCAGTGCTTTGTGACCACCTAGAGGGGTGGGATAGGGAGCGTGGGAGGGAGGGAGACGCAAGAGGGAAGAGATATGGGAACATATGTATATGTGTAACTGATTCACTTTATTATAAAGCAGAAACTAACACACCATTGTAAAGCAATTATACTCCAATAAAGATGTAAAATAAATAAATAAATAATGTCCTTGGGGGTTGGGAGATCAAAGAAATTGTTCAACTTCTTTTTCCACCCATGATTATTTAGAAACAACTATTAGGGAGAGATGTTTTACATGAGAATCTCAGATCCTGGGAGGATTAAGTGACAAGCTACAATTCAATAAATATTTCCTAGACAAATGTTAATCTGGAGTAGTCAAACCAGCCTAATACTAATTCAGCCCCTGTCCATACCTTAAACTGTGACCCAGATTGATAAATCTGAATCTCATTTTCTACAGAATGGCCACCTTTTAAAAAGTGTAGTGCTCATGGCAGAAAGTGGATTAATAGAGGCCCCATTGTTGTTGCCCTGCCTGCACCAGACAGGAGCGTCTGTGTCTTGTGTTACAAATATCTGGGAAATAATAAAGTGATGAAATGCACACATATATTCATCAGTCTTGAGTCTGAAAACACTTCTATTTTTCTTTTTAAAAGGTAATAAAACCTAACTGCATGAATATAATAATAACAGCGTGTGTACCATAGATAGTGGTTTACTAACCACTATTCTGTACATTATTTCATTCTTACAGTTGGAATTCATGCATACTTTATCTTCCATCACTACTATCAGGGGTTACTGATAAAATTAGTGCTCTAAATAGTACCTCTGAACGATGAAACAGAAACTTTACAGTAGAAGTGATTATTGCTAATTCATGGGTGAAGAAACTGGGACTGTAAAAATGAGGCAGCTTGCCAAGGCCATTTTTGTATCAAGTGCTACAGTAACATTAGGCTGGGCCTTCTTAGGTCAGGGGTCATTTTCTTGCCTCCAGTCAAGCTGTAGTTTACAGAGACTTCCAGACGTTGATGGATAACACATATTTTGCTTGCACTTAGATCCTAAAGACTTTCTACAGAACAATCTCAAAAGGGATTCTTATGAAAACACAATTTGTTTGGGGAAGTTAGCGTGGGAACACAGATTCAAATAAATGACTAAAGCTATGTTTATTTTATTTCATATATAAGCAAACATTTTATTGTTAAACTTCAACATTAGAAGGATGTACAAATTTGTGGAAGTAAAGCCGTCTAGTAGCATAAATTTTTCTTAATTTTCTGATAATGAAGACCTGCCTGTAATTGCCTATATGAGGAATGCAAATATTCTGTGATGCATTTAACCAGTAAATCTACAGTTGAATGAAACAGTAACTAGCTTCTTTTTTTATTGAAGGATAGTTTATTTACAATGTTGTGTTAGCTTTAGGTGTACAGCAAAGTGATTCAGTTATATATATATGTATATATATATTCTTTTTCAGATTCTTTTCCATTCTAGGTTATTGCAAGACATTGAATATAGTTCCCTATGCTATACAGTAGGTCGTTGTTTAACTATTTTGCACTAAGTAGTGTGTATATATTAATCCCAAGCTCCTAATTTATCTCCCACTCCCCCACTATCCCCTCTGGTAACCATAAGTTTGTTTCCTATGTCTGTGAGTCTATTTCTGTTTTGTAAATAAGTTCATTTATATCAATTTTTTTTAGATTCACGTATAAGTGATATCGTATGATATTTGGCTTTCTCTGTCTGGCTTACATCACTTAATATGATAATCTCTAGATCCATCCATGTTCCTGCAAATGGCATTATTTCATTCTTTTTTAATGGCTGAGTAGTACTCCATTGTGTATATATACCACATCTTCTTTATCCATTCATCTGTCAATGGACACTTAGCTTGCTTCCAGTCTTGGCTGTTATAAATAATGCTGCTATGAACACTGGGGTGCATGTAACTTTTCAAATTAGTTTTCTCCAGTTTCTTTTCAATTAAAGAGGTTAATTTCACTTTTATTTTTTAGTTAATCTGTCTATAATGCAGCAACCTAAGGTAAAATCATGTCCTCGCTGAAAATAAGATTTAATGACTAATTCACAGAGGCAATTACATGTTTTTGTATCATGAGCTAAATCATCAGTTTTAACCAACTATGCAAGAATTTGCCATTGAAATGAAAGGCATGAAGGCTTGAGTGACCATCCCTAGTTAGCATTTACTATTGATTAACATAATCTAAGAGCCTCTGGAATGTATATTCACCTAATAACTAGTAAAATAATACAATCATTTAAAAAAACCTTAGGTCAGTTATTTTTAAAACTTTTATCCAGTTTCCAATTATATTCTGATTCACTTTACCAAAATCCTAAAAAAGGGTCAATTTTTATTCTAGAAAGATGACTGAAAATCTAGTACTCAACAAGGATTTGTTGGATGTTTGGATGAATGGATGAATAAATGAATGAATTAAGGGGTCCATGATCAATCCCCATAAAACTTTTAAATTCTATCCTGCACGGAGGGACTGAGGTAAACATATGTTGCATGAAACATTTAGTATGATATCAACACAACTTTTCTTTCAACAGAAAGAACAGGTTTTAGTGGAGGAGAAAATAATTCCAGAAAAATGGGTAAACATAACAAAAGCTCATTTGCCTTTTATTTGATCCAAGTGCAACTGGGAATCTATAGCATGACCACTACACCTTGGTGTCTTGTAGATTTTGTTGATAGTATCACCCCCTCACCTCCCGAATGATGATACTCAGCATGCTGCAGTCACAGGGTCTGTGGACCTGAGCCTTTCACGCTGTGAAGTAGAGAAATGTATACATATCATTTTTTTCATTTATTTATTTTTATTTATTTATTTTTGGCTGCGTTGGGTCTTCGTTGCTGCACAGGCTTTCTCTAGTTGCAGCAAGCTGGGTCTACTCTTTGTTGCGGCGAGTGGGCTTCTCATTGCGGTGGCTTCTTTTGTTGCAGAGCGCAGGCTCTAGGCGCACAGGCTTCAGTAGCTGTGGCGCGTGGGCTCAGTTGTTGTGGTGCACGGGCTTAGTTGCTCCGCGGCATGTGGGATCTTCCCAGACCAGGGCTCGAACCCGTGTCTCCTGCATTGGTAAGTGGATTCTTAACCACTGCACCACCAGGGAAGCCCTGTATACATATCATTTTAAAGCTACATCTCTTGCTTTGCTCTAGCTCCCTTTCTTCTAGCTTCTCCTGGACTCTTTCGTGCACTTCTTCACTCCGGTAGATAACTATGTTCTTACAGCAGCCGGCGCCCCATAACCTGGAGCATTCATAGTTGTACACAGACATTCAGGAGCAGCTACTGAATACATACTCTGTGGGTCCCAGGTTGGGCATTTGTAACTACTGGAGCCCATTTCACACTGGGGAAACTGTACTTGTGCCTAAGGAAGAGAGGAGAAAATTCACTCAACCCACAGAGTCACTATGTCTGCTTGACCCAGATCTATGCTTTAGATTTCAAAAAGTTGCTACCATTTTTCAGATGCAAACAGAAGAATTGTATTTCCCTCCACTGTCTAAAGAATTGTGCATGTATTCATCTTTAGATCTGATTTTATTGTCATTTTATGGTCCTGAAATTTTGAATGAAGAACAAAATCAACATAACAAGGTGATACTCATTTTAGCATCTTTTACGTTGATCTCAGACCATATGCATATATATATATGTATTTTATATATGTAACATGTAATTTTCAGGTCTAAACAATGGGGAGAAAAAGCATAGCACATTTACTGAGACACCACACAAAAATCTAACACTCTACTTACTTGGTTAACAAAAATCCAGTCTTTCCTTGGTTTTCCATTCTCCGGTTATTCCTTCTAGAAATTACTGGGATAGTAAGTGTGTCTCTGTGTGTGTGCCTGTGGTGGAATTGGCAGGGGTGGGATTCAAATGTATACTTGGAGTTTCTGCTTGAAGCTCTGCCAACAGTGATCATTGGTGACTGGTCTTTCCTACTGTTAATTATAGTAGCTCTGTTGCTTCATCTCTGTATCTGCTGCCACCAGCCTCTAGACTGTGATGTCCAGTGCTCTTCTTACACTCTGGTCCCAAAACACTATTTCTGCACTTCAAAACCAGGGGTCTTAGTTTGGGCTTTCTAGAAGCAGGCCCTGAGGAAAAGATCTGAACGAAAAACATTTATTTGAAAGGTGAAGGAGACATTGTAAAGAAAAGACAAAATGAGACTAGAAAAGGCAGGCAGCCCATCGAGGATGCTTTATCAAGTGAGCTGCCACCATGGCAACTTGAACTAGAAGCCACTGGGGAACATCCTAGCACGGCAATATCAACTTCAGTTAAGGTCGCAGTTTGCTGGGCTGGAATGGGTTTGAAATGGACTACTTAGACCAGCAGTTCTCACATCTGGCTGGTCACTGATATCAGCTGTAGAGCTCTGTAAAATTACCAGCTCCTTGATCCCATCACAAATTATTGAATCAGATTTGGGGATGCAATACTGGGGAAAAGCTAAGGTAGGAATTAGCATTACTGAAAGCATGTCCAGGTGATGGCCATGGACAGCCAGCTTTGGGAATCACTGGCATAGACACAAACTGGTCATTCACATACTAGACAGTTTTCCTTTGTATTTAAAAAATAAACAATAACAGAAGTGTTTTTTATTCTTCCCTTTCTTTCCCGTTCTACAGTCATCATGCCAGACCAGCTCTTCACCAGCACTTGCCTGGATTATTAAACAGCCTCTTACGTGGTTTCCTTTGATCCTCATTCCACTTGGGCATTACCTGTCGTGACCCCCAAGGCTCAGTCCTGCTCTTCCCACTCTAAACCACCTCCCTCGGGCATCACATCCAATTACACAGGGATGACGCCTGCTTTTCTTTCTCCTGTGCAAATTTTTTCCTTGAGTTTCAAATCCAGTATTACAATTGCCATTTGCTATCTCCTCGTTAGATGTCTTGAAATTCAGTCTAACCAAAAGTGCTATCACCATCTTCTCCCCAACACCCTCCAAAATTTCTTAAAGTAAAATTCTGTCTTCTTGGCCTAGAGTCTACATAACTCTACCATCTGACAGTAAGCAGCATTTCAAATTTTGTCATTCCTTACAAGCTTGTAGCCAGCCACTGGGCACACCAAACTGAGTGTTCTTTCCTCCCATCCACTCAGTGTCTGCTCATCCTCTACCTTCACTGGTGCTCCTAGTATGAGAAGTCTTTCTTCCAAGCCTTTGCTGGCCTTAGAAAAGTCCCTTCTAAACTTTTCTGTGCTCAAATTTAAATATTTTACATATTTGTGTTTATTCTGTATAAATACCTTTATATCTCATTTAATTTTCTGTTGTTGTCTAGATACTTTGTTAATTGCTAAAGCAACCAATCTAGCATCATATTGGTTATAAACACCAGTACTATGAGGAATGTTTCAAAGATCTTTTCAAATAATTATTCCCAAAAAAGGGAAATATGTATGAAGGTGTTTACTCCTATGATTCAATATGTGAATAATCTTTGCTACCAGTTGAAGGGATTGGGAAAAACTGTGCAAAGATTTTCCAGAACGTCAGAAGAAAGGCCTCTTATAACTAAGCATGCTGATTCTAATAAGACATTCATTCAACCATTCATCATTTATTCATTCATCCGCTGAGAAAACTGTCCTAAGCTGTAGAAATACAGCAGTGAACCAGATTCATGGGCTGTATGCTGTCAAAGAGCTCATATTCCAGTTAAGGAGATGCACAATTCAAAGACACAAAAGATGGGATGGAGTAATTTCACATCCTTTTACTGAGCACCTAGTATACTAGGGACTAAGAAATAATTTGAATTAAAAAAAAATGGGGGTATGAATCCAGGGCCATCACTTAGTAGTAAGGTCATCTTGGGCTCATGATGATCCCACAGATCTTAGTTTCTCCATCTGTAAAGTGGGTTTCTTAAGAGGAACAAAGCTGCTAGTATTCTTAGCAAAGAGTGGACACGGGAAATCACACAAATTGTGGTAATAATAAGAGTAACAATAGTTGTTGTCCGATAATCTTTTGGTTTGAAGAGGATGAGCAGTTTCATTGGTGAGTGGCTTTCATTCTCATGCATCCAGAACTTTTAACTAAATTTCCTAATGAATTCTCTGGAAATGAAATAATGCATTGCTAATAATTCCTTACGTGTACAGTGACAGATGTTGTTTTATTTGACATTCATAGCCTCTTTCTGGTATATTTATAAAGACCTTGTTAATAGATGATACAAGCACAGTTCAGAAAGATTTAATATCTTGCTCAAGGTCACATGACAAGTGCCTCAAACTTTGTTCTGTATTATTCTTAGCATGTTAGATGGTTCTGACCTCAGTCTTTTTCCTAGAGGCAGGATAATCCTGAGTGGAAAAGAGGAGTAAGTCATTTTAAAGATGTGACTACAGATATCCTCATGAGGATGACTTGCTGGCTTTGCTACTTACAGGTCTCTGTATTGTTAAACACATATACAACAGGCAAGCTGAGAGTGTGAAAAATGCAGCAGAAGTGGTTCCTTAATATAGCCCATATCCAGGATCTCTTGGATATTCCTTTATGAGAGCTTTTATTTTGCTTTTTAGGATAGCTTGTGTAGCTCTTTTATTAATTCAGTGTCTGTGGATGCCTATTTTGTGAAAAAATTCAATTTATGACTCTGGGAATCAGAGAGTTTGTACAGGCATTACTCAAGAAGAACTAATTTAGGAAAGCTTTCTAGGTTATATTCCCAAAGTATCTCCCTGATTTTCTCTCTGAATCAGTGGCTGTCTGTTTAATTTGACCAGGCAAGATAGAGTTAGGAAGAGGCAGAGGAGAGACTGTGGAGCAGAAACTGTGGGTTTGCTCATTTCATACTTCTTCTACCCACCCTTTTCCTTTGCCTGCCTCTCACGTAAAAGAAATGCATCAAATGCCCAGTCTCTCTTATAGCTGCAAGTAGCCAGGTTCTGCCCACTGTCTGCTGTTGCCTTCTTTCCCTTTTTTCTTTTTCCGTAGTAAACAGATGATTTGTGGAAGCAGGCATTGCAAACATGGTACAGCAAGAAAGTAAGAAGCAGCCGAAGCACTGTCTGCCCCTCGACCTCTTGTATGAAATGAATACACTGCAAAGTGTGGGGAGTTCTGATAAGCAGCTTTCTGTTATTCGCAGCTATCTGAAAGAGTCAGATAAGAGACTACCTGACTCTCAAAACTCTGGTCTACAGATGCCATGTCTGATACTTAGGTTTAGTGGGTGAAGCACCTGATGGGTATTTTGGGGACATATTTGAAGACAGTGTATTAAAAACGTGAAAAGAAGACTGATCTTTCATTATATGTGCTCAATAAGTAATGGTGTTTTTTACTGCCTGAAAATAGAAATTTCTCCTCTTCTGGAGGGGAGTGATAGTCAAGAGCAAAATGCTAGTTACTTCTTATTCAAGAATAGGATATCCCTTTAGTTCATTTAATAGAAGACAAATTTTAAGAAATAAAAAAAAAGATATGTGAAGCCAGATTTCATTGTCTTCAATGGCAGTTCCAGCAAAAGGAAGGGTGATTTTGGGAAAAAGACTTTCCAGAGATAGCTGGGAACCTGGGAAACTGGGCTGTCTTTTGAGTTCCACCAATTGCTTTTCATTCATCTTTGGATAAATCAAGTAAGTTTTTATGCGTAAACTTCCTTATATTTTGAATATTATCGATAGTGCTTACTCTCTCTCACCTCTTGCTCTTTAGAGGATAAATGTGTGTTATGCACTTTGAGTGTCTTTGAAGGGGAGTGGTGTTCAAGTTTCATGGATGTGTGTGTCATTAATATCATGTTCACACATATCTAAGAAAAAAATAACTGCCTGGTCACTGTCAAAACAGATTACAACATTGACTAGTCATCACACTGATATTTAGTGAAAATGAAATATGTTCTTTTCCAATCTAAGTTGTGGCTGAAGATCCATCTGCTTTGAGTGGTAAAAGCAAAGATCAGGGATTTTGCTGCAACTGTTGTCAATGCATCTGTCAAAATAGTCTTTGATATTTTGTCATTTAGCTAAATAAATTTTAGAGATGAAAAATCACTAAATGTTAGGAATAGAGCTGTAATATCATTGTAGAATTTACTCAGGGTTTAAGATTTCCTACCTCCTCTCCCAAACTCAGTCTTATTCAGTCTTCCTTTGTCCCAGTAAAAGGCCCAATCATCCATTAAATCTGCAAACCAGCAAAGGTAATAATGATAATAAAGCCATCACTAACATGTGTGAAGAAAATTTCAGTTTATAAATTCTTTTACAGATGTATCCGCCCATTTGATCATTGATCATCAGAAAATCAATTAAACTTAGGGCTGAGAATATATGCCAAATGATAAAAACTCCCTGATTTTCTAATACATCAATCTAGCAGTCTAGTGAAAGTAAAGCTGTGTGGAAAGAGTCAGGTGGGGTGAGTCTGAAATAATGTCGTGGAAAGTCAGGTGCATTGTTGAGGATCTACTTCATTGTTGTTCATGAATTTTAAAGAAATCATTTTTCCTGCTTCCTGTGATTTTCTCCAGCAAAGAAACGAGTGTTGTTGGGTTGATATAGGACTATGGTGTTTAGAGCCAGATGACAAAAGCACAGATGGTCAAGGGAATTTAGGGTAAAAGTAAGAAGGTTTGTGAAACAATGTACCCTGTAATCTAAGTCTGATATACTATGGAAGTGAAGAGAGGAGAGGACTGATAGCTTGATAAGAAGTTTAGGCATCACTGTATAGGAGTTCCCCATGTGGTCAGAAAACAGAGCAAGAACAATGAAAAAAAAAAAAGTTGAATGGAGGCTTCTGTCAACGTTTGAATCAATGCTTTTGGAGAATGAATCTGTATGCTAGTGACATGACCAAAGATACGGCAATGGGAGAAGAGTGTGGTAAGCTATGGTTCTGGAGTGCTTGGTTATGTGGGTACTGAAGTCAGCTGGCATGATGAGTGATGATGGTTCAGACGACAAGGTGTCCAGTGAATCAGGAAATTTGTTGAGTTTGTTGGTGAATAGCAACATGGAAGATAGCGGTATATCTAATTAATAATAATAATACCACCTAACGCATTGGGTTTAACTTAAAATATGTGAAACACTGTTTTAAGTGCTTTTCATACATTATTTCATTAATATTCTCAGTAATCCCATGAGTTAAGTAAAATTATTTTTCCATTATAAAATGAAGACATCGAGGCACAGAGAGATTCGGTAACTTGACAAAGGTCTCAGGGCTAATGAGGGCAGAGAGTTTGGATCTGAATCCAGAGAGTAAGATTTCAGAGTCCATGTGCTTATCCACTATGGTATAATACACAAAATCTTCAAGGAATTAGGAGTTAGGCTTTTTATTTAAAGAGCAGGAAAGAGCAATGATATTGACCATGGTAATGGGAGTCCTGGCTCTTCGGTGTGTGGATAAGAGAAAATAACTGGACCAATTTGAAAGGGCTACATGAAAATGGTGAGCTACATTTTAAATTAAAATCAAAGATGTAGAGGAAAATATCCCCCCAAATAGAGAGTATAAGGATGTTTGTCAGTTCTCGGGGACATGTGGGAAGGGTGTGGAATGTGGAGGAAGGGTAGGTCCTAGGTAAGGTTTGGAGAGGGCACTGTGCTGTGGTTGAGTGGTTGTGGATTGTGTACAGTGCATGGGCAAGGTAGTGAGGGGTGAAACCCACCCCCCCGCATGGGACTGCATCCACCCACAGGGTCACCCTTTTCTCATTTATACAAAGGTGCTGTAGAGGACATTGGAGGCTTTGGGGGACTTATACTCTGTGCATTTAATGATGAAAACAAGGCATGTGATTTAGTGGGTTTAATCTCAAGTGCCTCTTTGAGGAGGGCAGGCACTGGCTCAGTGGACAAGGGACTTGTCACCTTGGACTGAGGGCTAATGGGCTCAGATATTGCACACTGCCTGTACTGTGGTATTAAGCAGATGGTAGACCAGTTGCTGAGAATTTGCCTGAGCTGCACAAGTCAGAAACCTAGAATTCATCCTTGATAGTTCCATCTCCCTCCCTGCTCTTTATCTCATCTATTATGAACTTAACAAAATTTCTCATTTGTGTTGCCTTATTTCTATCACCTCCTACTGCATGATTCCAGGCTTTCATATTAGTCCCTCTTCAATCTGTCTTCATATTGCAGCCAAAGTTAACAACCAAATTATAACACTTCCTCCTTCTTATAATACATATACTACAGATTCTGAACAATTTGACCCTTTGATTTCTGTTACCCTCATTTTCCACCAAGTATTCCCTTCATTCTTCCTATTCTAGCCACTTTGTAACTTCTTCCATCCCTTGTACTTACCGTGTTCCTCCTGCCACAGTTCCTTTGCACATCTGTTTAGTATATCAGAATGTGCTTCCTTCCTCTTTTCAAGTAGGTTATTCCTACTTATTCTTCAGATATCAATTCAAGCTTCAATCCATCCTAGAGGCCTCTTTTGACCTTTCTGATCCAACCAAATACCCTATTGTAGGCTCTCATATCCTCTCTGTACGTCACCCTCATATTATTTGTCGCAGTGGATATTTGCTTTTTGTCTTCTCCACTAACACTGCTAGATTCTCTAGGGCAAGACCATGTCTTATTGTTGCCCACTGTGTCAGCAGTGTCTAGCACAGTGGCTGCCAAACAGTGGGCATGCTTATAGAACATACTTGTGAGAAAATATTCAAAACTTATTTCATTCCACTGGAATCTAATTCTCAGTGGAATATGTGGGATACTGAAACTGTCAAACACTGGCCTCCAGAAGCTCAACATCCATCATTGCTAAAAATTGTGCATCTCCCTCTGGTTGTGCAGATAAACAGGTCTAGATATAACACCCTGAGTGCATGCTTGGTATTTACAAGAGCATGTGTGTCCAAAACAGGCCAATATACCACCAATAAACACAAATGGGAAAATAGGTGAAATGCAACCAGCTTCCTATGTTCCAGAGGTCAAGCCATGGCAGCTTTCTCTCATGTACAGCGTCTTGTACATGTTACTGAACCAAATTTGGGTCTGCTTGCCCACATACAGTAAGGCCAAGCTACTGACACCAGGTTGCGGTGAAGGAAGGTAGAGCTTTTATTGCAGGGCACCAAGAAAGGAGAATGGGCAGCTCACGCTCAAAAGACCCAGACTCCCCAATTGGGATTTCAAAGGCAGTGTGAGGGAGGGGGCTGCAGGGTGTGTGATCAGCTCGTGCACCATTCTTGGATTGGTTGGCATCAAGGTGAAGTTTCAAGCACCATCAACCTCTGGTTTCAACTGGTCTAGGGTCTATGTGCTTGTGGTCAGTTTTCATCTGCTGGAGGTCTGCTTCCTGTAAAAACAACTTAGGAATATGTGCCAGGCCTCTATCTATATCTTTCAGGGAACTGGGAGTTCGGTGATTCTGTGATGGTGTGGATTTACAGTCTAAATTGTTACCAGTTTCCAGGCCCAAGAGCTATTCTTTGTTTCTACATCTTCACATTTCCTAATCATTAACTCTTGAACCAGCCCTTTGAGACTCAGGGGAGGCCTGTGAGACTAAAGCAAAGCCCTTTTACTTCAAAGGACAGGGACGCAGCTTGTACACAATTTCACACACATAAACTCTAATCATACAAATGTATGGCAAATCACTGCTACCCTGTCCTTGACCTGATAGGCTCTGATTGAACATAGCATGCATTTGGATTTAGCTAAATATGTGAATGGAGGCTGGGTCAACCATGTGGAAAATAGTACTTGGTCTTGGAGTCAGGAAATCTGGGTTTGAGTCATAATCTGGTATTTATTATTTGTGCTACCTTGGGTAAGGAATAGGAAATTCATTTTCTTGGGCATCTATCATGGGATAGATACTTTCATAGGCCTATCATTAACTTACATGCTCTTCACTTGCTGTGTAAGTTAATACTGTTTTACTGTATGTTAGAAATTATCATTACTTTATTTTGCTGATGAGGAAAGGAAAAGAAAAGTGAACTTGTAAAAGTCACACAGCTCAGAAAATGAGGCTCAGAAAATGTGACCCAAAATCCAGGCTCTATTTCTTACCTTCTTTCTCCTTGGATGCTTGAGATCTTAGAATCTACCTGTCACTGTGTACAAAATGGTCATGATAATAATGGCTTTATGAGAGGATTGTTGTGATGTTAAATTCGAAAATGAGGTGAGGCAATTAGCAATGACCGAAGTTTATTGCTGTTCAGTAACTTTTAGGATTAAATTAGCAAGCACGGTGAAATAAGTATGGATGGAACTGGCAAAATTCAACTGCAAAGTACCATTTACCAAAAATTATTTAAAATTGGTGCTATTTGTTTCATTACCAAAATACTATAGGTATTTCAATTATATATATAGTGTATATATGTGTATATATGTATATATATTTAAAACTACACAAATAAAACAACCATTACAAAAAATGGCTGATAGTTCTTGACAATTATAATTTTTAGAGTTTCTATTTAATGATGGTCATAAAATGAAAATCTTTACTTAAAAAATAAAGGAGAAAATTTAAGTTATTTTTAAGGTTTTGGAAATTTTGTCACATTTTTTCTCAACCTAATCCTAAATTGAGATAATTCATCTGTCAAGTGAAGAAATATTATGATCTTATTTGTTGAACAAATGGACAGTCTAGTATTTCTAAAATTGTTTGGAGTTAACAGGCAAAAAAGATCTGAGATGGGGAGAAAGTAATGGTTTCTTACCTATGGGAATACCAATGATCTGAGATATTAATAATATAAATTACTATAATTTCTCATTCATATTAAAGATTATTTTCCTTTTACCTATATTGGAGGTGAATACTTACATTCTGGAACCAGGTTAATTGCCCTTGTCTAATATTAGCAGTATGAAAATGTTGTTAATAACAATATAACATTGATAATTGCAAAAATCACATATCTATATGTTATAACACTTTTAAGAGCTAGAATACTTCTGATAATTGCAAAATTGAATCCCATAATTAAGACCATTGGCAAAGAAACTGAAAGTGAAAGGTCTGAGCTATAAAATGTTTCAAAAAAATTCTAATTAGAATATTTTCAAATTCACATTTGGTAAATCAACCTGGGGCCCTGGGAAACAAAAGAGGGCTGATACCTTGTTTCTCCAATGGTCCTGGAGGGGTTTTTATATTGCTCAAGAATATAATACAGTTGTACATCAAAATGAAATATGTGTAGCACAGGCCCCTCTAGGTTTTGTTTGAGACCAGCATTTGTACTCAGTAAAACCCAAGTACATTTTTGGAGTGGCTAATCTCCATTCTGGTGGCCACTTATTGCCCATACCAGCTGAGGTTTGGGGTTCCAGCCTTAATCCAAGCAAAGGTGCAAAATTAAAACAAAATAAATAAATGAAATGACATGTCACATTGTAAGGGAATCCAAGATATGGGATAGAACTGTATCTTTTCATGGTTAAAATCCGAGGTAGTAATTTTTAAAACATGTTGACACAAAATTACTCATAACAAGCAAACTTACTTGTAAACCTTCTCAAACTTCTCTAAGTTTTTATGGCTCTTGGTTATAAATGTTAAGTTCACCAATTGATGGAATGTTATTTACCTTTTAATACAGCAACTATTCCTAGGAAATAGATGGTAGGTGATGAGATCTCTATCAATTTTTTCTATTTCCTTTTTTGTTTTTCAGTTTTCCAATTGAAAATAGTCTTTTTTGGATATAATTTAATAAACTCTTATTGAGCTATACTTTTTCAAAACATGCCTAGTAATACACAGGTTATCTAGAGATGATTATGTCATATAAACATACTGAATTGGGTGTACTATGCTAGTAATTTGAGTTTCCAGAATTTCTTGCTCCTATTGACTGTCTTAACTGAAGGCATGTCTTCATCAAGATCTCTTTTATAATACAATTACAGCATGGGAAAATATATTTTGAAAACAAGATTAATAGGTTATTACAAGAATAACAGCTCAATTCCCATTTTTTAAAATTAATTTATTTTTGGCTGCATTGGGTCTTCGTTGCTGTGCACAGGCTTTTCTCTAGTTGTGGTGAGCGGGGGCTACTCTTTGTTGCAGTGTGCGGGCTTCTCATTGCTGTGGCTTCTCTTGTTGTGGAGCATGGGCTCTAGTCGCGCGGGCATCTGTAGTTGCGGCACGTGGGCTCAGTAGTTGTGGCTTGCGGGCTCTAGAGTGCAGGCTCAGTAGTTGTGGCACAGGGGCTTAGTTGCTCTGTGGCATGTGGGATCTTCCCAGACCAGGGCTCAAACCCGTGTCCCCTGCATTGGCAGGCAGATGCTTAACCACTGCGCCACCAGGGAAGCCCTCAATTCCCATTTTCAAATTCCTTTCATGGGATACTTAAAGTTACAATCTCTTTTAATAGCTGCTACTACCTATATATTTATTTTGACTTTGCCACATCCCATATTGTTGTTTTCTGATTCATTATCAGTGTTCCTGCTTTATAATATAGTCACATCATATCACATGAAACATAAAAATGAGAAGCATGAGAAAAATATTGTCATCATCTAGGTTATCGCAAAGCACTAGATTTTGTTCAGGCATTATCTTACTTATAAGGTATATGGAGTCACATAATACTACCAGCTTGCTGACTGGCCAGACCCACAGGGCTCCCTTCATTTGTTACCACCCAGAACTAAAGTAAGGGTGTGGGCAGCAGTGAAGAGCCCTGGGACAAGGTCCAAATTTGTCTGGTGCGTCTGTCTACACTGTTGCTTCCTGAACTATAGAAAACACAATGTGAAAGCTTGCCCTATAAGCACTTGACAGTGAAGAAAACTCCAAGGGAGAGTCAGTGGGGAAAAAGTGTATCACCAAGAAGAGAAGCCCTGTCCTCTTCCCCAAATGCCTCTCTGTTGCCCTCTACGGACAAATGTTAACATCATACCAGCCCGAAAAGCAAAGACTGTAAAGGGCCCAGATTCATTTTTCCAGGCTAGGCAACAAAGGATGATTTGTTGTGGAGAGGCATTAAATTGATAGCAGCCACATACCCCAATTATTTTTAGTATACATAATGATCCATTTAAGTATTTTCTAGTCGTAGAATATGTTTGTCCTGAAGCTCACATCAGTTCTTCCCAGTAACCAGAGAAAGATGATAATTTATTGGCAGCATGAGAAAGAGGCACTGGTCTTGAGGTTGGGCAAGAAGTTTACCCTTTCTCAACCTCAGTGTCCTCATCTATGACATAAGAAAGTTTAATAAGTGGTTTTCTCAAATTTCAGTGCAAAAACTCCTAGGACTCCATAGAAACTCTTAAAGGTCAAAGATGGTTGAGAAGGCAAGATTGTTGGAGTTTTCAATTCCTCACCCATCTTCAACCAGAGCTACTCTAATATTATTTGTCATAACAGGGTTCCTATGAGGAAGAGGGAGCTTAGTGGCCAGGTTGTGACTTTGGGTGGGGTCTGGATCTGTGGGGACAATTAACAAGACACCATCTTTGTCTTCCTTTCACACTGCTTCAGGAGCTATGTTGCTGTTCCTAGCAAGGGTTTGTTTGAAGAAAGAGTTTTTCCACTTAGTGATAAATGACTAAAAAACTATGAATTAAAGACTATCTACGCTTCCTTCCAACTCTGAATTTCAATGGCTACTTGAAATTCTTACCATTTGTTTTGATTTTTAGTACTCTAGTTGTTGTGTTTGACTAGGCCTTAGCCCAGGTGTTGTGGTTTTCCGGACTCTTCTATAATATTTGGACCTCAGCTGCCTGCATAGGTCATGGCTTTGCTCCCTGACCCTTGGATGTGACTCCCTGATTTGGGGCTCCACGGATATTTGGTTAGTTCTGGTCAGTGCCCTGCTGCACCAGCCCCAGCCTCTATAAAATGATGGATTCCAGCTTTTGCTGTGCTTCTATACATTCCTAATTGATTCTTTATTATTCCTGAAGATTAGCAGAGCTATGAGGATAGAATAGAAAAGTCTGGGAATTAGATTAACACCCAGAAGATTGACAGGAGATGATTGTGAATCATCAGATCAGACAGAAGGGAGATGGGTTTAGAAGCAAGTAAAACAATAGACACATATGATCTGTGAACACTCACTGATCACTGTGGATGCACCGAGAGTCAATCTCGTCTAATCTTATCGCTTCTTACTTACCCTTCAGTGGTCATAAACATACTCTCAACCCTTCCTATAGAGAAAGAACTGCTCAAGGAGCTCATTTAAGTCAATGGCAGCCTGCTGAGCTCACCTGCATCCCTTCCTCACGTGCTGCCCCTAAGTCTCCTCCATGAGGACACTCCATACCTTGCACATGTCTTTTTGACGTCTACTGTGGGACTGCAGTGGTTAAGAATTTGACTACAAAAGGGGCTCGTTCCTTATCACAGCAAGGACGGTATTTACTAGTAGTTGGTGGTAGGGCCTACCCCTTATCTCTCACCTAGAATAGACATACTTGAGAAAAACATCTATGTAATATTCCATGCTAGATTATACAAATATGCTAGGTTTGGGAGAAAATTTGTTTTCTAGGTTGTATTTATTAGAGTATCTCCTAAACTTTTTCAAAAGAGACCCCCAAAATCTATCAATAAAATAGAACTTTTTTCTCGCTTAACTAATAGTTCAAAATGAGTAGACAGGCTTTTCTCCACAAGGTCATTCACGGACTCAGGTGGGTAGTGCATTTGTACCCCATCTACTATAAATGCTATGGGACTTCCATTTGTGGGTCTAAGGCAATTATTCCAGTTACCTTTGTCTTTAGGGTCAGGGGTATCTCACCAGCCTTTGGGAGGGGGAAGGAGAACATGGAGGTCAAGCACCTTCACTTTAAAATTCACTGACAAAAATAAAATATATGAGCACTATATGGCAAATTATATGTGAAATACCATTTGAAGTACACGTGAAAATAAAATTGTGAATTAAAAGTTGAACATTATCTATTGTTTTACAGTTGACCCTTGAACAACATGGGTTTGAACTGTGTGAGACCACTTATAAGTGGATTTTTTTCTATAGCAAATACTACAGTACTACACAAAATGGGGTTGGTTGAATCTTAATGTGGAACCGAGGATCCTGAGGAACCCTGGATAAGGAAAGTCGACTAGTGGATTTTCCACTGTCTGGAGGTTGGGTACCCCTAACCCTCAGCGTTGTTCAAGGGTCAACTGTACTTGTAGTTTAAAAGATAGGCAAAAGGCTAAGTGGTATTAGTGGCACATTTTGAAATCTGGAATGCACAGTCATGCAGTCAACATTAAGCCAAGAATTTGAATGAGTCAAAGTAGCCTTGGCTAGTTGAGCTGGTTGTTTGCCTACTCATGTATGCTCCTTCTTTCAGCATTCTTTTTTTCCGCCTTATTTTACCTCAAAAGTATGTCTTTAAAAAGAAAATTAATGTCAAAGGCTTTCAGTAGATTGCAGCGAGGGAACTGCTCTGCTACAAAATCCGGACCCAGAAGCAGGTTGTCTGGGAGCAGCTTAGCATCAGGTTCCCATGAATGTGCAGTTGTGTGACATGAGAGGGAGTGGCCCTCTTTCCAGCCACACCCCATTAAGCTTCTTTTGGTTATTAGTTTAATGAAACAGAGTTCCGCTTTTAATTTTCACTGTATGCGTATACCTGAAATTAATAATGGGAATAGAAATGTCCCACTCAAAGATCTAGTTTCAGCTATTTATTTGTTTAAATTGAAGTATAGTTGCTGTACAACATTATATAAGTTACAGGTATACAATATAGTGATTCACAATTTTTAAAGGTTATACTCCATTTATAGTTATTATAAAATATTGGCTATATTCCCCGTGTTGTACAATATGTGCTTGTAGCTTATTTTATACCTAATAGTTTGGGCCTCTTACCTACTCCTATATTACCCTCCCCCTTCCCTCTTCCCACTGGTAACCACTAGTTTGTTCTCTGTATTTGTGAGTCTGCTTCCTTTTTGTTTTATTCACTAGTTTGTCATATTTTTCAGATTCCACATGTAAGTGATATCATACAGTATTTGTCTTTCTCTGTCTGACTTACTTGACTTAGCATAATGCCCGCCAAGTCCATCCATGTTACTGCAAATGGCAAAATTTCATTTTTTTTTTTGTGGCTGAACAGCATTCCATTATATATATATATATATATATATATATATACTGTATCTTTATCCATTGATGGACACTTAGGTTGCTTCCATATCTTGGTAATTGTAAATAATGCTGCTATGAACATTGGAGTGCATTTATCTTTTCGAATTAGTGTTTTTGGTTCTTTTGGATATATACCCTGGAGTGGCACTGCTGGGTCATATGGTAGTTCTATTTTTAGATTTTTGAGAAACCTCCATACTGTTTTCCACAGTGGCTGTACCAATTTACATCCCAGCAACAGTGTACAAGGTTCCCAGACCCCAAATACCCAAAATTTATTTTTAAAAATTAGCATGTATAAATCTGTTTTATGTTAGTTCATTGAGTAGCCTTTCCAAAAAACAACTGATTCATTGCACACATAAAACATGATAATTTTTGTACAGCACACGGGAGTAAGCTGGAGGTAATCTAGGGGTATTTATTTCAGGCTTGATGAAAAAAAAACCATAGTTTTTTTTATATATATAAAATAAGTTCGATAGGCAAGTTAATATCCAAAGAATTAGGAAGATATTACATACTACATTCTTATACCACTTTCAAATAAAAGCTTTTCATGAGTTTTTATTCATAATCACAAACTTTTTTTTTTTTTTTTTTTTTGCGGTACACGGGCCTCTCACTGCTGTGGCCTCTCCAGTTGCAGAGCACAGGCTCCGGTCGCGCAGGCCCAGCGGCCCAGCCGCTCTGCAGCATGTGGGATCCCCCCGGACCAGGGCACGAACCCATGTCCCCTGCATCGGCAGGCAGACTCTCAACCACTGCGCCACCAGGGAAGCCCTCACAAACTTTTTATAATAGATGTTGTTTGAAATGACTACATACAATTTCTAATCAGTAATTCTCATTTGGATTTCTTAAAATTCTAAGTAGCCACCCTTGATGTTCAGGCCAGGAGGTGATTAAAAATGTGACATCATTTATTAAAAGCATAACAATTTACAACAACTGGAAATAATTTTAAAAATATAAAACTCTATTTTTTATTGATAAAGGTAATGTTGAAATTTGTCACTACACAAATGGATTTCAAATTCAATAATACTTTTTAAAACTTAAGTAAAATACTTTATATCCAGCTTTATTGATATACAACTAATACACAGTAAACTACACATATGTGAACAGTTTAATGTGTTATATATATGTATATACCAATGAAGCCATCACCCCTATCAAGAAAATGAGCATATCAATCACATACAAACCCTGTTCATATGCCTTTATACTCCATCCCTGTGTTTCCTTCCTCTATGTCCTCAGATTACCACTGATTTGTTTTCTGTCACTATAGTTTGCATTTTCTAGAATTTTCTATGTGAAATCATACTCTTTCACTGGGCATAATTATGGAGAAATGGCTAAATCATATGGTAGGTGTATGCTTAAACTGACAGTTGGTTGTACCGTTTTACACTTCTACCAGCAGTGTATGAGAGTTCAAGTTCCTTCACACATCCTACCTAATATCTGGTATGGTAAGTCTTTTTAATTGTAATTATTCTAATAGGTGTGTAATATTTTTTCTTTGTAGTTTTAATTTGCATTTCCTCAATTGTACTGAGAATATTTTCTTGTATTTATTTGGCATTCATATATCTTCTTTGCTGAAGTTTCAGTTCAAATGCTGTGCTCATTTTTATTGGACTCTTGGTTTGCTTATTATCGAGGTATACGAGATCTATATATATATTCTGGATATAAGTCATTTGCTGGGTATGTGTTTTGACAGTATTGTCTCCCAGTTTGTGACTTGCCTTTTCGTTTTCTTTATAGTACTCATTGAATTTTTAGTTAAAAATCTTTTCATAAGGAAAGTGCCAGACCCAGATGTCTTCACTACAAAATAGAGTTAATAATGTATATAGAATGGGCTTCCCTGGTGGTGCAGTGGTTGAGAGTCCGCCTGCCGATGCAGGGGACACGGGTTCGTGCCCCGGTCCGGGAGGATCCCACATGCCGCGAAGTGGCTGGGCCTGTGAGCCATGGCTGCTGAGCCTGCGCGTCCAGAGCCTGTGCTCTGCAACGGGAGAGGCCACACAGTGAGAGGCCCGCATACCACAAACAAAAACAAAAACAAACAAACAAAAAAATAATGTTATATAGAAGTAAAATATATGAAAACAAAGAAACAAAGACTGAGGGAGGGGAAGAGGAAGAATTCTGTTGTAAAGGCCTTATGATATACATGAAATAGAATGATATTACTTGAAGGTATCCTGTCATAAATGTTCTAACAACACCAATTAAAAGGCAAATATTGTCCTATTGGATTTTTTCAAAAGCTGACATTATGCTATATATAAAATATTCATTTAAAATAAAATATACAAATGTGTTAAAAGTGAACGTTTGGAAAAAGAAATTCCAAGCTTACACAAATCAATAGAAAGCTGGAATGGCTATATTCTTATGAAAAATATAGATTTCAGAGCAAAGAATATTACATGGGATAAAGACAGTCATTTCTTGATAATAAAGGGGTTAATTCATAAAAAATTCATACCAAATATAAGTATTTGTGCACATAACAACAGAGCTTTTAAATATATGAAGCAAAACCTGATAGAACTGAAAAGTAAAATGGACAAATTCACAATTGCAATCAGATATTTCAACACTCGTCTTTCAATAATTGATGGAACAAGTAGAACGTCACTAGGGATACAGAAGATTTGAACAACAATGTAAACAACTTGACATAATTGACATTTATAGGACCCCCCACCCCATAAAACAGCAAGAAATCTTTTCAAGTGAAAATGGAATATTTATGAAGACAGATAACTTTCTGGGCCATAATACAGGTCTCAATAAATTTTAAGTAATTTAAATATGTTCTTTGAACAAAATGAAATTAGTAATCAACAACAGAGTGATATCTGGAAAATCCGTAAATATTCAAAAACTAAATAACTTACCTCTAAATAACACATGGGTCAATGAAGAAATCACAAAAGAAATTAGAAAGTATGTCAAATTAGTTATAGAGCAGAAACTAACCACCATTGTAAAGCAATTATACTCCAATAAAGATGTTAAAAAAGTATGTCAAATTGAATGAAAATGAAAGCACAGCATATCAAAATTTGTGGAGTGCAGCTTAAACAGTGCTTAGAAAATTGTAAATATTTTATATTAATTATACACATATTAGAAAAGCTAAAAGGCTTCAAATCAATGACCTTAACTTTCACTTAAAAAAATCTAAAAAAATGGAGGACCCAGGACCCAGCCCTGCACCTCAGTACACCAGCCCTATCTGTGGGACCCCCAGGACCCTACAGCCAGAGACTCTGGGACCTGGCTCCACCTACCAGTGGGCCGCACTAACCCTGGGACCAGCCTTACCCACTAGTGGGTAGGCACCAGCCCAGAATCCCCTGGCAGTCAAAGGTACAAACTTCCAGGTATAAGATAAATAAGTACTAGGTATGTAATATAAAACATGATAAATATAATTAACACTGCTCTGTGTTATATATGAAAAGTGTTGAGAGTAATTCCTAAGAGTTCTCATCACTAGAAAAGATATTTTTCTATTTCATTAATTTTATATCTATATGAGATGATGGATTATTGTGATAATCATTTTATGATGTATGTAAGTCAAATTATTATCTGTATACCTTAAAATTATACAGTGCTATATGTCAATTAAATATCAATAAAACTGAAAGAAAAAAAACGAGCAAATTAGATGCAACAAAAGTAGGAGAAATGACAAGTAATAATGATAGAAATATAATAAGTAATAATAAAGATAAGATATAAAATTAAATAATTATAGATAATTTTAAAGATAAGAGCAGATATAAAGCAAAACAATAAAGTCAATAAAACCAAAATATCAATCCTTAAGACAGTCAATTGAATTGATTAACCTCTAGTCACATTGATCAGGAAAATAAAAAGTAGACTCAAATCACCAATATCAGGAAAAAGAGGAAATTCTACAGACTTTGAGAGGAAAATAAGAAATATTTATGGACAACTTTATGCTAATAAATATTAAAACATATGAAATTATCAAATTCCTTAAAGACACAAACTACCGACTACCAAAATTTACCCAAGAAAAAAAATTAACCCCAGTAGCCCTAATTGAACTGTAGTTTAAAATCTTCTCACAAAGAAAATGCCAGGCCCAGAGGTCTTCACTGCAGAATTCTACCAAACATTTAAAGAAGAAATAACATAAATTGTACTCTAATTCTTTTAGAAAATTGAAGAAGAGTGGATACTTTCAACTCATTTTTTTGGCACCACATTACCCTGATACCAAAAACAGATAAAGATATTTCAAGACATAAAAGCTGTACATCAATATCCCTCATGAATATAGAAGCAGAAATTCTAAACCAAATTTTAGCAGAGAGGCAAACAATGTGTAAAAAGAATAATACATCATGACCAAGTGGGGTTTATCTGGAAAATGCAAGTTCAACATTTGAAAATCAACAGCATGTTAATATTATATTAATATATTAACAGAATAAGGAAAATTTTATGACTTTCTAAATAGATGCAGAAAAAGCATACGACAAAGTTAAATGTTCATTTATGATGAAACCCCTTGAAATGCTAGGAAAAGAATAAAACTCCTTCAGTCTAATAACGGACATTTATGAAAAACCTGGAGAATAAAATCTTCTAGCAGCAGCCTACAAACCCTTGCTGGCTTCAGAGCCAGATGTCTGGTTGGTAGAGAACTTCTTCAGTATTATTCAGTAGGTCGCTGGACCATCAGAAGTGCCACCCAGCTTATGATGATCTCCAAGGAAATCAAAGTAAGACTGCTTACAGCTGGAGGTTATTGGCCATAGGTCTTGTCTTCTGCAGGGCTTACTTGGCGCCCCAGTGCACAGAGACTCAGCATCTCCAAGCCCCTGTGTAACCCTGTCAAGTCACACCAGTGGGTGTGGTCCATTACTGGGAAGATTGACTCCTAGAATGCAGGCTCCTTGTAATTGAGGACATGCCTACACCCTTATCCGTGCTCTCTCATGATGTCAAGCATCGCAGCTTGACATAGCCTTTAACCTGTATTTCCTTAATACATAATTATATTTGGTGCAGTAAAAGGGAGAAGTTAGGGCTTCCCTGGTGGCGCAAGTGGTTGAGAGTCCGCCTGCCGATGCAGGGGACGCGGGTTCGTGCCGCAGTCTGGGAAGATCCCACATGCCGCGGAGCTGCTGGGCCCATGAGCCATGGCCGCTGGGCCTGTGCGGCTGGAGCCTGTGCTCCGCAACGGGAGAGGCCACAACAGTGAGAGGCCCGCGTACCACACACACACAAAAAAAGTGAGAAGTTACTGTTAAAATTGTTTTCTTTCCCACCAACACAACAGTCCCTCCTGACAACTCTTGTGTTTACTAGGGCTATAGCCTTCTGGGAGGTTAGGGAGGAGTAAATAAGGAATATCTTGGAAAGAGGTTGAAATCACCAATTCCTCACTGAAAATAAATTACACTGTTGAAAGAAAACCCATAATTCCATCTCCCCTCTAATCATTGTTCTTTGGTTACTACTAAATTGTTTGTTTGATTCTTACAATAAAATGTGTGTATTTTTTCATCTAAACCGTTTAAAAACCTAGATGATCATAAAAATTTTTGTATGCTTGAGAAGCGCCTCTTCCTATGATGTGTGTGTGTGAACTTTGGATAAACAACACTATGACTGTAAAACATTGTCAGATGACTTTGCAGATTGACTTGATTTTCACTTTTCATCTGGCTGTTTTCAGTACCACGAAGACTCTGCTTTTATTTCAGAACGAATTCCACTTAGTGACCCTTCAGCAAGCATGCTCTGACCTTTCATAATCACAGCCAAATATGTTTTCAGCTCATTATCTGCTACACTTTATAGTGCCACAGGCTACATGAAGAGCCTGTGCACTCTCAGTGACCTTCACATAGAACTGAGTTTAGAAAGGTGCACAGGTAGCATACAGTCAATGTAAAAAAATATATATATTTATATATAAATATAACATTTATTAACATATAAATATGCACATAATATTTATATATTTACATGTTAATATTTATATATATATAAAATATGTATTCACATACACACAAATATATGTAAAATGTATTTTTAATATGTTGAACTAATTAAAAATGGAAACTGGATTTTGTTTAAGAAACTTTCAATAAATAAATAATCTTCCTTTTTCTACCCCCAAACCTATTCTCAGGGGATCCTATTGTATGATTTTAAGAGAAAAGTATATCCTAGAAATTTGAGCTTACATTTCACACACCAGACACAGACACACACACATCCCTTTATGTGGGATTAAAAATACAACCTCAGAAGTTTCCTATTTAAAAAAAAAAAAAAAAAAGATTCCCTAACTGACTACTATTGTTCATCCCCTCCAGGACTGACCTCCCAGGTTGAGAAAACAAAACCTGGAAAGAAGTCCAAATAATCTACATTAAATTAAATCCTTACATACTTGAGGAAGCAGCTTGAGATGAGGGAACAAATTAACATATAACTTCATCTCCAGATGTGCCCTCTCTTGCATTTTTAAATCTACACAGGACCAGTTACCTAATCTTAAAAAGGCTATTTATATTAAGAGCTACTAAATTATATTTCTTGTAGCTTTTCTTAAATTTAGTTTGCTTTTTAAAATAAGTTCAGTGATATTTAACACAGATCAGGCAATATTATAATTGGAGTCCTAATTAATGTTTTAAAAGTTGAGACCAAATATTCAACAGCAGCAGCAGGCACCAATAATTCTTGGAGTCCGCAAATATGTCCCGAGCAATCTCCATGTTGCATTTCTCTTGGTCTGTGGAAACAAGTGGCAAAAGTAGTTGAAAGTAAATGAGCTGTTCTTTCAATTTAATTCAAGATGTTTTCAGTAGTCTAAATAAAGGGCTTTAGAAACTGTTATTTTTTCTTCTGATCTTTATAATGCCCCTTGAATTGAAAGCTAAGCGGGCACTTTAATTGTGGGCAGGCCAAAGCTGTGTATTCACAGACTGGAATGAATGCTAATTTGTCAGCCAGGCGAAATTATGCATGTCCTTCTATCTTCCAATTTCCCATGACTGTTCACAGTTGGAGGTTGCTTTTCTATCCCTGGTTTCACTGCCTTCTCTAGAAATCTTTGCAACTGAAATCACTGAGGTGCTTCCTGTTAGCAAGAACTCAACCTCTCTTTTTCCACCCACCCTGAAGCTTCTGCCTTCTATGAAAATATCTGTGAATGCTGTACATGAAGGACACTGTGGATACTTCCAAAATTAACTGTTTTGAAATTAAAGTAAAACTTATTTCCGAAGGCAAACAAAAGAGGAGATAAACCATTTAGTAATCTACAATGAGCAATACTGCAGATCCTTATTTGTTCTGGGAAAGGGTGAAGGGATCTTATTTGAAATTTATCATAACTTTATAACAAACTTGTGTGGAATTTTATTCTGAAAGAGAAGATTTTTAATAGGTTGCCATTTCTGTATATGGTTGGAGAAAAACTTTACCGTTGCAAAGCAAAAGTAAATAGTAAGTAAAATAGTACAGACCAGTAATTGTTGAATGATATTCCAGGAGCCCCAAGAGCCAGTGAATTAGATGAGAGAACCCCAAGCAATGGACTCACCCACAGTCAACCAGAGGAGCCCCACCTTGGACTGATTTAAATCTTATTGGGTTCCTAAAGTAATCTAACTGCTGCTATAAAAACAAAGTTTTGAAAACTGCTGAATTCAACATAAAGATTATATAAAAAGAATGGTTGATGCACATAAATTAATGTGCAGGCAGTTCTGAGCCTTCCAGCAAGATATCCAGTGTTTCTTGAAGATGAGGGTCCTGCTTTGTTTATTTTGTTGTTGCTTACTCTGCAGTGCAGTGGCACCTCCAGAAATGCTTTTACCCTATGTATCAACTATGTGTATTGACCTTAGCCAATGTCTTTCTAGTAAAAAAGCTGTCAAGATTTCTAGCAAGGCCCCTTCACTGTTTGATCCTTCAGCAGTCCCCCACCACTGGATGGATTCAGAACATAGAAAGCAGCATGAAGCCCCAGGACTCAGGTCCCCAGGTTATGCCTGATTGGACAGGAATCACCCCTGGAAACAAAGATCTCCTTCTCTAGTACTGTGATTTCTAGAAACAATAATTGTTTAGAGATAGAAAACAAGGAAATCCAGAGTGAATAAATTTATGGGGATTTGTAGGGATCCACTATTGTGAGGACTTGAAGATTCTTTTGACCGAGGATGTGGTTATATATCAAATCAAAATGTAACTGCAATGACCATCTCCCTCTCTCTCTCTCCCCCCCTCCCCCTCCCTTGCTCGCTCCCACTCTCGCTCTCTCATGCACATTTTGCCAGAGCCTTGAAGATTTTACCTCTGTTACCCAGATTTTCAGTTTTGGCTCTCAAGGAGTTAATTTATTAGTCAGGTACTGCTCTTGCATTTTGGATTTAATATCGTCAGGGGATGAAAGATTTTGGATGTACAAAACAGACCTGACCAAAATAAGAAATATAACTTTATTTTCCTACTCACACATTTTTAAACTGTGTATTAAGTATCATGTACATTATTAATTTAAAAATAAAACATTCAGACTGTAGTAATATAAAAAGAAAATTTCATACAGCCGTTGATCTTGTATGTTCCTTGGATGGTACAGGGGTTGGCAAACTATGGGCCACATTTGGTCCACAGCACATTATATAGCTTGTCAGCTAGGAATGGTTTCTGCATTTCTAAATGTTTGGGAAAAAATAAAAGAAAAATCGTATTTCATTACACCTGAAAATTATATGAAATTCAAATTTAGCATTTATAAATAAGGTTTTATTGGAACATTTAGGTATTGCCTGTATGTCTGCTCTCACACTATAATGAAAGTTGGTTAGTTGCAACCAAGACCATATGGCTTGCAAAGCCTAAAATATTTACTACTAGTCCTTTACAGAAAACAGCTGCCAAACCCTGGAATAACGGATGCCTTTATTTATAGCTGACTCTCCATCTTAATTTGGCATCATTCACTCTTTTCTCTGTTGTCTCTTTCTAACTTCTTGATACGATTATCAATTATCTTTCTCCTTAGACATGATTTCCCTGAGTTCACTCATGTTAACTCTTCTGGTTCTGTCATTTAAAGAAAAGTGTGAAGAAATAGAGGGAAAGAATACCAGGTTCCCTGTACTTTGGAGGGACACAGAATCAGAGCTGAGATTTCAAGGTATACCCTTGAAATTTAGAGATTTTAGAGATTTTAGAGATTTAGACGCTCTCCATCAGATTTGGGCTATCCTAACATTTTCTGTTTTTCCCTTCTCTGGAAAAGTGAAACATTTTCTCTCCTTCTGTTTTGTAACCCATGCCTGATAGCTTGTCAATTGGTCTATAGTTTTGTTTGTTTCAGAGAAGTCCAAAGTTACACCTTGCAGGATATCTAGAGAAGAAAATAACAATCTAGCAGTCATTTAGGAGGTCCCTTAGGGTGCATAGTGATCCGTCATTTTTGTTTCTTTGTGGTTTAAGATACAGTTTTACCAACAAGAATTTACTGTATAGCATAAGGAACTATATTCAATGTCTTGTAATAAACTATAATGGAAAAGAATTGGAAAAAACATATATATACACACACACATATATATGTATAATCGAATCACTTTGCTCTACACCTGAAACTAACACAATATTGTCAATCAACTATACTTCAATTTAAAAAAATTAAAAAGATACAGTGTAGCCATTTGATATAGGACTGCTTACTAACCTACCATTTTCTAGCAGGTATTTTAGTGTATGATAAAAGTAATGCTTGATTAAAATGAACCTTGTTTCCTAGAGAAATCAACATGGCACAGCATTTTTGCTATTTGTAAGCTCCCTTTGAAACCATAACACAGTAAAACTGGGAATAAGAAGCACTATGGCCACACTGTACAGCATCTTCCTTAGGTGTTTCAGCCACAGGAACAGTTTTGGAGCTGTGAAAGCACTTCTTTAAGTGCTTTGAATTTAAATTTGTGCAATGTGTTAATTATTACTCTATTTATAGAATGTTTCTTGGCTCACATACATTTTGAAGAAAAAGATAAACTCATTGTATGGTATTTTTAAATGTACTGAATCCTGAATAAATGTTAGTGCATCAATTTTTATAGAACAACTAGCTATTTTAAAGCACAACTAATACCTATTATTTTTCTTAAATGTGTTAATATTCCTAAACTTTATAAATGTATCTTTCACTACTGTTTAAAGGATTGTAGTAAAAAAAAAAAAACAAACCCAAGGTCCAATGCAAATAAGATATTTGTGATGGCGAAGGATTAATTAGCAAAGTATTTTATAGCAGCCTCCACTACTGACATTACGTGTTTGTTTCTTGTCTGTCTTCCTCATTTAATATTTCTCATTAGTGGGAGCTTCAGCCTATTCACCGTGTTCCCATCACCTAGAGTCATGCTTGATACATAGTAGGTGCCCAATAAATATTTATTGAATGAGGGAACTGTGAGGCATTAGTCTGCAAAATTAACATACAATGGATGATATGAATTCTCTGCATAAATTACTTTAAATGTCTTTATAATTCCAAGTTGAAAAAAAGACAAGAAAATCAAAGCCCATTTTGACAAGAGGAAGCTGTAGCTTTACTGGTGATAGTAACAATGGAACAAAGGACATGTTTACACAGAAGTCAGGAAAAGGGAGTATACAGGTAAGAATTTGTCAGTGTTTTATTTGCCTTCAGGGAAGAGATGCTTTGAACAGAGGACTTGAGTAAATAGACCACACCCCCCCTTACCAGTAGACTTGGACTTAATTGACCAGTCTCCATGACGTCTCTACAAATACATAAATCATATTCTATTTAACTATATATGAGTTTGGTAAGAGTTTCCTGAAACTGGCCACCTTTGAGCATGGTGCTTTGATTGTTGCCATTTTGCTAAACTGTGACGTCTTGCCAGAGGCTAATCAGCTTTCTCAGGTTAGAGTTCTATTTTGCTACCCTCTAATCTTCCAGAGGACAGAGATCCCTACAGTATCAGAGTTTAGTATGTTATTGATATTATCTTAGTAAGATTAAGGTAGGTTATGCTGGGGTAACTAAGAAACAAAAACTACAAAACTATGCCAAACACTCTCCTTTCATTATTGCATTATCTCAGACGTGGGTTTTTCTCTGTAGGAAGGCTTTTAGATAAGAATTCGATTTTTTATACATATAGTGTTCTATACTACTATTTCTTCTTCCGTGAACTTCTAATTTTTATCTTTCAAGGTCTGTCCACTTCTTATATTTTCAAATTTATAGGCATAAAGATGTTCATAATATTCCTTTACTAGTAGCCTTCAATGTAGGAAGTATAGCCAGTACTCTCCATTCTTTCCATGTACTGCTAATTTGTCCTTTTTTTCTTAACCAGTGGCTAGATATTTATCAATTTTATTGATATTTTTAAAGAACCAACCTTTGTTTTCATAAATTTTTCTCTTTCTGCTTTATATTTTATGGACTTAACATTATCCTTATTATTTTCTTCTACTTGGTTGTGTTTAATTTTCTCTACATTTTTTAGTTTAAGTGGAAGCTAAGATCATTTATTTGACACATTTTTTCTTTTCTAGTACAAACACTTAATATTATGAATTTCCCTTGAAGTACTGTTCTTGATGTGAGCAAAAAATGTTGGTGTTTTCATTTTGATACCATTCAAAATATTTTCTAATTTTCATTGTGATACACTTTTTGACTTGAGGATTATTTAGTAGTATATTTTAAAATTCCTAAATGTATTGCTATATTGTGTGTGTGTGTATATAAATATATAATGAAAATATATCCTTTTATTAATCTTAACATACTCATTAATTTCTAGTTTAAGTTTATTGTGGCCAGATAGCATCATATGTATGATTTTGATCCCTTTAAATTTATTCAGATTTTCTTTATGGACCAAAATATACTCTACCTTGGTCAGCATTCTCTGTGAACTTGAAAAACGTGATGTGTAGGTTTTATTGTTCTTGTTAGAAAGTTCTATATGTCAATTAGACCAAGTTGGTTGAGAGTATATTTAAGTCTTCTACATCCTTATTGAATTTTTCGTCTATTTTCTATATCATTTTATCCATTACTGAAAGAAAAAAGTTGAAATCAGCATGCTCTCCAGCTCTAACTGTACTTTTGTCTATTTCTCTTTTGGTTTTTGTTTCATGCATTTTTAACATCTGTTATTAGGTGCAGACATATTTAGGGTTGTTATGTCTTCTTGATTTATTCCTCTATCATTAGGAGATGACATCCTTTTCTTTGGTAATATTGCTTATCTCTGATAATATTTCTTATTCCTAAGCTTTTTTGAATTAACTTTTGCATGGTGTGTATTTCTGCATCCTTTTACTTTTAACGTATTTGTATCTGTATACTTATATGGGTTTCATGCAGACTACATATAGTATCCAATCTGACAATATCTTTTTTATTAATTTTTATTGGAGTATAGTTGATTTACAATGTTGTGTTAGTTTCTGCTGTACAGCAAAGTTAATCAGTTATACATATAACCACTCTTTTTAGTTTTTTTTCCCATATAGGTCATTAGAGAGTATTAAGTTCCCTGTACTATACAGTAGGTTTTTGTTAGTTATCTATTTCATATATAATAGTGTATATATGTCAATCCAAGTCCCCAATTTATCCCTCCCCCCTTTTCCCCTTGATAACCATAAGTTTATTTTCTACACTTGTAACTCTATTTCCGTTTTGTAAATAAGTTCATTTGTACCCTTTTTTTAGATTCCACGTATAAGCGATATCGTATGATATTTTCTTTCTCTGACTTACTTCACTCAGTACGGCGGTCTCTAGGTCCATCCATGTTGCTGCAAATGGCGTTATTTCATTCTTTTTTTATGGCTGAGTAATATTCGATTGTGTATATGTACCACATCTTCTTTATCCATTCATCCGTCAATGGACATTTATGTTGCTTCCATGTCCTGGCTATTGTAAACAGTGCTGGAATGAACACTGGGGTGCATGTATCTTTTTGAATTATGGTTTTCTCCAGATATATGCCCAGGAGTGGGATTGCTGGGTCATATTGTACCTCTATTTTTAGCTTTTTAAGGAACCTCCGTACTGCTTTCCATAGTGGCTGTATCAGTTTACATTCCCACCAACAGTGCAAGAATATAGTTGACTTAAAACTATAAATTTGCCCTTTTCTCCACTCCCTCTCCAGCATTTATTGTTTGTAGATTTTTTGATGATGGCCATTCTGGCCAGTGTAAGGTGGTACCTCATTGTAGTTTTGATTTGCATTTCTCTAACAATTAAGTGATGTTGAGCATCTTTTCATATGCTTTTGGCCATCTGTATGTCTTCTTTGGAGAAATGTCTATTTAGATCTTCTACCCATTTTTTGATTGGGTCGTTTGTTTCTTTGATATTGAGCTCCATGAGCTGTTTGTATATTTTGGAGATTAATCGCTTGTCGGCTGCTTCGTTTGCAAACATTTTCTCCCATTTTGTGGGCTGTCCTTTTGTTTTGTTTATGGTTTCCTTTGCTGTGCAAAAGGGTTGAAGTTTAATTAGGTCCTATTTGTTGATTTTTGTTTTTATTTTCATTACTGTAGGAGGTGGATCAAAAAAGATACTGCTGCAGCTTATGTCAGAGTGTTCTGCCTATGTTTTCCTCTAAGAGTTTTATAGTATCTGGTCTTACATTTAGGTCTTTAATCCATTTTGAGTTTATTTTTGTGTATGGTATTAGAGAATGTTCTAATTTCATTCTTTTGCATGTGGCTGTCCAGTTTTCCAAGCACCCCTTATTGAAGAGACTGTGTTTTCTCCATTGTATATTCTTGCCTCCTTTGACAGTATCTATCTTTTAATTGAAGGATTTAGATCACTCAAATCTAATGTGATTATTGATATGTTTAATTTTAAATCTACCATATTACTAAATATTTCATTTGTTCTTTGGTTACTCTTTTCTCCACTTCTTTTGCATCTATCATTATTTTATGATTACATTTTCTTCCACTATTGGCTTATTAGCATATGTTGTTTTATGTTTTAGTTTTCTCCATTAGGTTTGCAATATACAAACTTATCACTGTCATTATCACTTTAACTTATCACTTCAACTAGCAAGCATTGTATCACTTCCGTCTAGTATAAAAAACTTCTATTCTCCCTGCCTTGATGCTAACATAGTCATACATTTTAGTTCTACATATGATAGAAACCCCACAACACACTATTATTATTTTTGCCTTAAACAGCTAGTCATCTGGCAGTACTCACTCCTTCGAAAAGATTCAAGTTCCCATCTGGTATCTCCTTCCTTCTGCCTGTGGAGAGTCTGATGACAACAAAGTTACTCAGCTTTTTTTTTTTTTTTTTCTTTCTTTCCTAAAAAGTCTTTATTTTGCCTTCATTTGTGAAATAATATTTTCATTGGGTATACAGTTGAGGGTTGACAGATTTTTTTTTTTCTTTCAGTAATATGAAGATGACATTTCTTGTATTCTGGTTTGCATAGTTTCTGAAAGTAAGTCTTTTATCATCTCTTTGGTCTTCTGTATGTAATGCTTCTTTCTCTGGCTGTTTTTAAGATTTTCTTTTTGTCACCGTTTTCAGAATGTCTTTATTGTTTTATATAGTACTTTATGTGTTTTCTTCTTGGAATTTTTTGAACTTCTTGGATCTTAGGGTTTATACATTTCATCACTTTTGATTATTTTTTCAGTCCTTTTATTCTGTCTCCTCATACCTTTCCCCACCCTCTCTCTGTCTCCATGATTCTGGGGTTCCAATTATATATGTTAGATAGTTTGATATTGTTCAACCAGTTGCTGATATTGTTTATTCTTTTCAGTGTATTTCTCTTTGAACTTTATTTTGAATAGCTTCTGTTGCTATGTGTTCAAGTTCTCTGAACTTTTGCAGCGGTTCATATGCTGTTAATCCTATTCAACTAAGTATTTTCATTTTATATATTATATTTTTAATTGCTAGTAGTTCTGTTGTTTTCTTTTTTACGTCTTCTGTTTTTCTGATCATCATTTTTAAGTTTTCCTTTACACTCCTGAGCATATTTATAACATTTGTAATTTCCGTTTTATAGTCTCTGGCTTGCAAGTCCATAATCTGTCCTTTTTAGGTCTATTTCTATTAATTGATACTTATATCTCTTATGGGTCACATTTTCCTGCTTCATTGTATACCTTGGAATTTTGTTTGAATGTCCTACCCAATGAACTTTATGCTGTTGGTTAGTAGATTTTGTTGTATGCCTTTAAAGGGTGTTGAATTTTTTCTAGCATTCAGTTGAGCTGTTTGAGACCAAGTTTATCCTTTCATAATTTTCTTCAAAACTTTGTTAGGACTGATCCAAAGAAGTTTTTAGTCTTAGGCTCTCTTAGTTCATTCCTAAAGTGATACCTGTTTTTGATTCTACTCAATATTCTATGACTGTATTGTGAGATTTTTCTATTCTGACTGTGGGAATGTAAAATATTTTCAACCCTCAGTGAGCAAGAGGAATTATTCAGCCTTCTTCCTGGTATTTTTTTCCCCAGTCTTAGTGAGTTTTATCCTACATGTGTTCAGATACTCAGCCAAAGACTAGAGGGAATGGCTCTACATATATCTATCTCTCTCTTTCTCTCCACCCCCATTCCCAGCTCCCAATTCTCTTGTAGTCTGTCCCACAATTTCTAGCCATCCCTCGTCTCCCAAATCCCAATTTCTGGAATTCTGTTCTCAACTCTGTGTGGCTTAAGTTGCCCTCACCTGCTCTGAGTTCTGAGAACTACTTCCATTAAGTAACCTGGAGCAACCATAGGGGTCATATTATTTGTTTCCCTTTTCTGAAGAACCACAGCCCTCTACTGCCTATTTGAAACATCTAATAATTATAGTTTTATATATATTATCCAGTTTTTTTTTTTAGTTTTTAAATTTTTTATGATGGGAGAACAAATTCCTTAGCAAGTAAGTATTTATGGACAGAAATGAAAGTCCTGTGGTCTGGTTCTGATTTGCTAATAATAAACACAGTCCATTTGTTATTTAAGGTAATGTTTCTCAAATTGTAAGCCACGGAGCAACTGAATCAGATTAGATTGGTTGATAATGTGTATTCCTGGGATGCACATTTAACCTACTGAATCATAATATCTGGGAGGTTGTCCTAGGATGTAATTTTTAAACAAAAATCCAAATAACTGTTTTTAATAAGAAAATTAATACACTAGACTAAGAACATTTAACGATCATTTTAGTAATACTAGGGTTTGCACTGAACTGTGTGTTTATGTACTTGTGTATGTGTGTATGTATATGCTCATTTTCTAGAATTGTTTCAATTGAGTACCTTTTTTGAGTTAGCAACCAGACTCTCTAAAAAATAAGGTGACATTTTTAATAACATTATTGCTTAGACTTCTTTCAACATGCTGGTATAAAAGAGAGTCCCTTTTAAGTTAGTGATTAAGCCAAAGGAAAAAGTTGTGCTTATATATTGAGTTTTTAATGATCAATCCACTAAAATTCACTAAGATTTACTCAATAGATTTAATTTAATTTAATTTATTTATTTAAGAAATTTCATGTAATGTCTGAAATATTTATATTAACATATCTCCATACAAATAACCCAAAGAAAGTTTAATATTAGTTGTGTTTTTGTTTGTTTTTTTATACTGCAGGTTCTTATTAGTCATCAATTTTATACACATCAGTGTATACATGTCAATCCCAATGCCCAATTCAGCACACCACGATTCCCACCCCACCGCGATTTTCCCCCCTTGGTGTCCATACATTTGTTCGCTACATCTGTGTCTCAACTTCTGCCCTACAAACCGGTTCATCTGTACCATTTTTCTAGGTTTCACATACATGCGTTAATATATGATATTTGTTTTTCTCTTTCTAACCTCACTCTGTATGACAGTCTCTAGATCCATCCACGTCTCAACAAATGATTCAGTTTCATTCCCTTTTATGGCTGAGTAATATTCCATTGTATATATGTACCACAACTTCTTTATCCATTCGTCTACCGATGGGCATTTAGGTTGCTTCCATGACCTGGCTATTGTAAATAGTGCTGCAATGAACATTGGGGTGCATGTGTCTTTTTGAATTATGGTTTTCTCTGGGTATATGCCAAGGAGTGGGATTGCTGGATCATATGCTAATTCTATTTTTAGTTTTTTTAAGGAACCTCCATACTGTGCTCCACAGTGGCTGTATCAATTTACATTCCCACCAACAGTGTGAGAGAGTTCCCTTTTCTCCACACCCTCTCCAGCATTTGTTGTTTGTAGATTTTCTGATGATACCCATTCTAACTGCTGTGAGGTGATACCTCATTGTAGTTTTGATTTGCATTTCTCTAATAATTCGTGATGTTGAGCAGCTTTTCATGTGATTCTTGGCCATCTGTATGTCTTCTTTGGAGAATGTCTATTTAGGTCTTCTGCCCATTTTAGGATTGGGTTCTTTGTTTCTTTAATATTGAGCTGCATGAGCTGTTTATATATTTTGGAGATTAATCCTTTGTCCGTTGATTCGTTTGCAAATATTTTCTCCCATTCTGAGGGTTGTCTTTTCGTTTTGTTTATGGTCTCCTTTGCTGTGCAAAAGCTTTTAAGTTTCATTAGGTCCCATTTGTTTATTTTTGTTTTTATTTCCTTTACTCTAGGACGTGGAACAAAAAAGATCTTGCTGTGATTTATGTCAAAGGGTGTTCTTCCTATGTTTTCCTCTAAGAGTTTTACAGTGTCCGGTGTTACATTTAGGTCTCAAATCCATTTTGAGTTTATTTTTGTGTATGGTGTTTGGGAGTGTTCTAATTTCATTCTTTTACATGTAGCTGTCCAGTTTTCCCAGCACCACTTATTGAAGTGACTGTCTTTTCTCCATTGTATATCCTTGCCTCCTTTGTCATAGATTAGTTGACCACAGGTGCGCAGGTTTATCTCTGGGCTTTCTATCTTGTTCCATTGATCTATGTTTCTGTTTTTGTGCCAATACTATATTGTCCTGATTACTGTAGCTTTGTAGTATAGTCTGAAGTCAGGGAGTCTGATTCCTCCAGCTCCATTTTTTTCCCTCAAGACTGCTTTGGCTATGCGGGATCTTTTGTGTCTCCATACAAATTTTAAGATGATTTGTTCTAGTTCCATAAAAAATGCCATTGGTAAATTGATAGGGATTGCATTGAATCTTTAGATTGCTTTGGGTAGTATAGTCATTTTCACAATGTTGATTCTTCCAATCCAAGAACATGGTATATCTCTCCATCTGTTGGCATCATCTTTAATTTCTTTCATCAGCGTCTTATAGTTTTCTGCATACAGGTCTTTTGTCTCCCTAGGTAGGTTTATACCTAGGTATTTTATTCTTTTTGTTGCAGTGGTAAATGGGAGTGTTTCCATAATTTCTCTTTCAGATTTTTCATCATTAGTGTATAGGAATGCAAGAGATTTCTTTGCATTAATTTTGTATCCTGCAACTTTACCAAATTAACTGATTAGCTCTAGTAGTTTTCTGGTGGCATTTTTAGGATTCTCTATGTATAGTATCATGTCATCTGCAAACAGTGACAGTTTTAATTATTCTTTTCCAACCTGTATTCCTTTTTCTTCTCTGATTTCTGTGGCTAGGACTTCCAAAACTATGTTGAATAATAGTGGTGAGAGTGGACATCCTTGTCTCGTTCCTGATCTTAAGAGGAAATGCTTTCAGTTTTTCACCATTGAGAATGATGTTTGCTGTGGGTTTGTCGTATGTGGCCTTTATTATGTTGAGGTAGGTTCCCTCTATGCCCAGTATCTGGAGAGTTTTTACCATAAATGGGTGTTGGATTTTGTCAAAAGCTTTTTCTGCATCTATTGAGATGATCATATGGTTTTTATTCTTCAATTTGTTCATATGGTGTATCACATTGATTGACTTGAGTATATTGAAGAATCCTTGCATCCCTGGGATAAATCCCACTTGATCATGGTGTATGATCTTTTAATGTGTTATTGGATCCTATTTGCTACTATTTCGTTGAGGATTTTAGCATCTATATTCATCAGTGATGTTGGTCTGTAATTTTCTTTTTTTGTAGTATCTTTGTCTGGTTTTGGTATCAGGGTGATGGTGGGCTTGTAGAATGAGTTTGGGAGTGTTCCTTCCTGTGCAATTTTTTGGAAGAGTTTGAGAAGGATGGGTGTTAGCTCGTCTCTAAATGTTTGACAGAATTCCCCTGTGAAGCCATCTGGTCCTGGACTTTAGTTTGTTGGAAGATTTTTAATCACAGTTTCAATTTCATTACTTGTGATTGGTCTCTTCATATTTTCTGTTTCTTCCCGGTTCAGTCTTGGAAGGTTATACATTTCTAAGAATTTGTCCATTTCTTCCAGGTTTTCCATTTTATTGGCATATTGTTGCTTGTAATAGTCTCTTAGGATGCTTTGTATTTCTGCGGTGCCTGTTGTAACTTCTCCTTTTTCATTTCTAATTTAATTGACTTGAGTCCTCTCCCTCTTTTTCTTGATGAGTCTGGCTAATGGTTTATCAATTTTGTTTGTCTTCTCAAAGAACCATCTTTTAGTTTTATTGATCTTTGCTACTGTTTTCTGTTTTTCTATTTCATTTATTTCTGCTCTGATCTTTATGATTTCTTTCCTTCTGCTAACTTTGGGTTTTGTTTGTTCTTTCTCTAGTTCCTTTAGGTGTAAGGTTAGACTGTTTATTTGAAATTTTTCTTGTTTTTTTGAGGTAGGCTTGTATAGCTATAAACTTCCCTCTTAGAACTGCTTTTGCTGCATCCCATAGGTTTTGGATCATCGTGTTTTCATTGTCATTTGTCTCTAGGTATTTTTTGATTTCCTCTTTGATTTCTTCAGTGACCTCTTGGTTTTTGAGTGATGTATTGTTTAGCCTCCATGTGTTTGTGGTTTTTACTTATTTTCCCTGTCATTCATTTCTAATCTCATAGTGTTGTGGTCAGAAAAGATGCTTGATATGATTTCAATTTTCTTAAATTTACTGAGGCTTGATTTGTGACCCAAGGTGTGATCTATCCTGGAGAATGTTCCGTGCACACTTGAGAAGAAAGTGTAATCTGTTTTTGGATGGAATGTCCTATAATTATCAATTAAATCTATCTGGTCTATTGTGTCATTTAAAGCTTCTGTTTCCTTATTTTCATTTTGGATGATCTGTCCATTGGTGTAAGTGAGGTGTTAAAGTCCCCCACTATCATTTTGTTACTGTTGATGTCCTCTTTTATAGCTGTTAGCAGTTACCTTATGTATTGAGGTGCTCCTGTGTTTGGTGCATATATATTTATAATTGTTACATCTTCTTCTTGGATTGATCCCTTGATCATTATGTAGTGGCCTTCCTTGTCTCTTGTAACATTCTTTATTTTAAAGTCTATTTTATGTGATATGAGTATAGCTACTCCCGGTTTCTTTTCATTTCCATTTGCATGGAATATCTTTTTCCATCCCCTCACTTTCAGTCTGTATGTGTCCCTAGGTCTGAAATGGGTCTCTTGTAGACAGCATATAGATGGGTCTTGTTTTTGTATCCATTCAGCAAGCCTGTGTCTTTTGGTTGGAGCATTTAATCCATTCATATTTAAGGTAATTATTGATATGTATGTTCCTATGACCATTTTCTCATTTTAGATTTGTTTTTGTAGATCCTTTTCTTCTCTTGTTTTTCCCACTTAGAGAAGTTCCTTTAGCATTTGTTGTAGAGTTGGTTTGGTGGTGCTGATTTCTCTTAGCTTTTGCTTGTCTGTAAAGCTTTTGATTTCTCCATCAAATCTGAATGAGATCCTTGCTGGGTAGAGTAATCTTGGTTGTAGGTTCTTCCCTTTCATCACTTTAAGTATATCATGCCACTCTCTTCAGGCTTGTAGAGTTTCTGCTGCGAAATCAGCTGTTAACCTTATGGCAGTTCCCTTGTATGTTATTTGTCATTTTTCCCGTGCTGCTTTCAATAATTTTTCTTTGTCTTTAATTTTTGCCAGTTTGATTACTATGTGTCTCAGTGTGTTCTCCTTGGGTTTATCCTGTATGGGACTTGCTGCGCTTCCTGGACTTGGGTGGCTATTTCCTTTCCCGTATTAGGGAAGTTATCGACTATAACCTCTTCAAATATTTTCTCGGGTCCTTTCTCTCTCTCTTCTCCTTCTGGGACCCCTATAATGCAAATGTTCTTGCATTAATGTTGTCCCAGAGGTCTCTTAGGCTGTCTTCATTTCTTTTCGTTCTTTTTTCTTTAGTTTGTTCCACAGCAGTGAATTCCACCATTCTGTCTTCCAGGTCACTTATCTGTTCTTCTGCCTCAGTTATTCTGCTGTTGATTCCTTCTAGTGTAGTATTCATTTCAGTTATTTTATTGTTCATCTCTGTTTGTTTGTTCTTTAATTCTTCTAGGTCTTTGTTAAACATTTCTTGTATCTTCTCAATCTTTGCCTCCATTGTTTTTCCAAGGTCCTGGATCATCTTCACTATCATTATTCTGAATTCTTTTTCTGGAAAGTTGCCTATCTCCACTTCATTTAGTTGTTTTTCTGGGGTTTTATCTTGTTCCATCATCTGGTACATAGCCCTCTGCCTTTTCATCTTGTCTGTCTTTCTGTGAATGTGGTTTTTGTTCCACAGGCTGCAGGGTTGTATTTCTTCTTGCTTCTGCTGTCTGCCCTCTGGTGGATGAGGCTATCTAAGAGGCTTGATGGGAGAGAGTGGTGGTGGATAGAGCTGACTGTTGCTGTGGTGGGCAGAGCTCAGTAAAGCTTTAAACCGCTTGACTGGGTTGACTTCTGTGCTATGTGTTCACCAGTCTGTGAGTCACCCACCCAGCAGTTATGGGATTTGATTTTACTGTGATTGCGCCTCTTCTACCACCTCATTGTGGCTTCTCCTTTGTCTTTGTATGTGGGGTATCTTTTTTGGTGAGTACCAGTGTCTTCCTGTTGATGATTGTCCAGCAGGTAGTTGTGATTCTGGTGTTCTCACCAGAGGGAGTGAGAGCACATCCTTCTACTCTGCCATCTTGTTTTTGCCATCTACTCACTAGATTTTAAATTCTGGGAGATCAAGGACCCATTCCATCTTCTTCAGCCCTTTTATATATTTTTATAGATTTTTGTGGATTGTGGCTGGAACATATGGGCCTTTAGTAAATATTTGTTGAACAAATGAATAATAAGAACATATATGTTAGTTCTTTTTTAAAGAACTAACTATATGTTAGTTCTATAACATATAGTTATAGAACTGTATATAGTTCTATAGAATATATATAACTATATATGTTAGTTCTTTTTTAAAGAACTAACTATATGTTCTTTAAAAAAAAGTATGTGGAGATTTAGGCATGCCACCTAAGAGCTAACAACTTCATAGAGTATAAATGATCTTAAGTTCAAAAATCATTAATTATTATATATTTTCAAATTTTACCTGGAAATTAGGATTTGTTTCATAAAGAAGCCGATGTTACCAACATCTGATCATCTTTTTCTTTTTTTAAAATGAAATTATTTTATTATGATGTACTAAAGTACACATCTCTAAATTCTTATTTGTTTTATTTATGGTTTCTTTTGCTATGCAGAAGACTTTAAGTTTAATTAGGTCCCATTTGTTTATTTTTGTTTTTATTTCCATTACTCTAGGAGACAGATCTAAAAAAGATATTGTGATTTATGTCAGAGTGTTCTGCCTATGTTTTCCTCTAGGAGTTTTAATTATCCGGTCTTACATTTAGGTCCTTAATCCATTTGGAGTTTATTTTTGTGTATGGTATTAAAGAATGTTCTAATTTCATTTTTCTACATAGAGATGTCCATTTTTCCCAAGTCACTTATTGAGGAGATGGTCTTTTCTCCATTGTGTATTCTTGGCTCCTTTATCAGATTAATTGACCATAGGTGTGTAGATTTATCTCTGGGCTTTGTGTCCTGTTCCATTGATCTATATCTCTGTTTTTGTGTCAGTACCATACTGTTGTGATTACTGTAGCTTTGTAGTCAGGGAGCCTGATTCCTCCAGTTTGTTTTTCTTTCTCAAGGTTGCTTTTGTTATTTGGAGTCTTTTGTGTTTCCATACAAATTTAAAATTTTTGGTTCTAGTTCTGTGAAAAATGCCATTGGTAATTTGATAGATTTTGTGTTGAATATGTAGATTGTCTTTTGTAGTATAGTCATTTTGACAATATTGATTCTTTCAGTCCAAGAACACTGTATATCTTTCCATCTGTTCATGTCATCTTTGATTTCTTTCATCAGTGTATTACAGTTTTTGGAGTACAG
Organism: Delphinapterus leucas; assembly: GCF_059928025.1. Lineage (NCBI taxonomy): Eukaryota > Metazoa > Chordata > Mammalia > Artiodactyla > Monodontidae > Delphinapterus > Delphinapterus leucas. The sequence goes on from NC_143140.1 coordinate 49,989,885, forward strand.
GTCTTTTGCCTCCTTAGGTAGATTTATTCCTCGGCATTTTATTCTTTTTGATGTGATGGTAAATGGGATTGCTTCCTTAATTTTCCTTTCTGATCTTTTGTTGTTAGTGTATAGGAATGCATATCAATATAAAATCCAAAGAAATGAAATTGTGTGTAATTTCTTATTAAATTTTATCAAGAACAATATCTGGATGGAATTAGGTATGCTTTAACTAATATGACCTAGGCTCAATGATAAACAAGAATACAATAAATGAGGAGAAGGCTTGAATAGACACAGTAACAGAGGGATGAAAAGTTTATGAATGATCAGTAAGATGTAAATCAATAAGCAGGTAAATAATCATCATGGAAATGCCGATTATTTATTTGAACTTTTTTTTTATAGTTTTTACTGAATGTACTTTTCCTGTCCCAGGATCTCATCTAGTATTTCACATTTTATTTAGTTATCATATCACCACAGCCTCCTCTAGATTATGACAGTTTCTCAGACATTTCTGTTTTTGATGACCTTGAAAGTTTTGAGAACTACTGGTCAGGTATGTTGTAAAATGTCTCTTAATATTGAATTGTCTGAAGTTATTGTCATGATTAGACAGTGGTTATGGGTTTTGAGAGGAATGCCAAAGAGGTAAAGTGTCATTCTCATCACGTCATATGGAGGGTACATACTATCAACACATAGAAAAATAAAAATGCTATTTATGTTATTAAATTCCATTTACTTCCAGCTCAGTTAACACTTGGGTTTTCTTGCACATAATACTTACTCACTCTCTACTTGATTTACCTCAATAACATGAGTTATTTAAAGACTAGTAAACAATTCCTTAGCAAGAATAAATTAACCTCTTATTTTCAGTTTTATTGTTGTTTCATGATTTGTTTAGTTTTTATTTTATTTTTACATTCTATGGAAATTCTCTAGGACAATGCTTAATAAAGCAGTGTGTTAGCGTGTGGCAGAAATAGTGGTCTCAAATAAGCTTTTAGTTGCAAGGCTCAGAAACATCAACAGAAGCATCTGGTCAGAGGTTGGTTTTCTGGCATTGTGCTGAGACTGGTAGATTGGCATTTTCTAACCTTCATTATTCAGGTACCACTGGATTTTTGGTATGGGGGTTGACAATGTTAAATACTGTTTTGGAAAAATAAATTTGCCTGGAGTTAAGTACATTGTATGCTAAAGAATGACACTAGGAAAATAAATTTAGTTGCTGAGGGACTTATCTTCTAAAAATTACATTTGTTCGTTTAACTCTTTGAGATTTTTAAGAGTGGGGAATTATAAAAATTCGTTTTAATCTGATCATCTCTTTTGAAGGATGCTACAAATATCTGATCACACATGCACACTCTGCATGTATGTGCATACTTTCTCATCCCCATATGAAGTATGAAATATTTGGCCATACAAAGCAATATTAAAATAAAGGTGAAATTACTCTTTCATAGATCTTACTTCGCAATCTTAATTGTGATTTTATATTTTAAAATAAAGCACATTAACACATATGAGATAGCATATCAAAATAGCTCGGTTGTGGAAAGGGCATTAACGTACTTTTCCAATCTATAACTTTAATGACCATAACAGGATACACAGGATAGAGTAAATGCAAAGATAGGTGTAGTGTGTGGTTGAATAGTAGGCTTTCCAACATCAATCTGCCACCTCCTTCAATAACCTTTCGCCTGACAAAGCTTTAGTTTAACTGGCCTTAAATCTCAGTTCTCTGCAGGAGGCATGGATCATTGCCAGGAGCATCTCCTCTTATTAATACAGTCAGCTGATACACTTTGACAGGCACTTATGCATATTTCAAAATATTGAAAGGGGTCAATCTCGGCTAAACCAGAATTTGCCTAATTGCTCTTGCTAGCTTCCCGTGGGATATTAGACAGCAACAATGTGGGACGGAGCAGTATCAAGCTTTCCTAACAAGTTCTGCAGCTTAGTGACCCTGCTGACAAATGACCTTTCAACACTCTACTGTCAAATACCTAAATAGCAACTCTTCCCTCAGCATGAAATGTTAGGTTCATTAGGAGTGTGAAACTTTATGGAAATCTCTAATGGGGTTTTGAGTTTTCAGCAAGATGAATTATCACTTAGTTAAATATCACCTCCCCTCATACCCCATCTCCACTACTTCAATTATAATTTTTCTAAAACCATAACACTCAAGGCAACACGTGCTTACCTAAAGCTTTTCCTCTAAAGATTCACTACATATGAAATTGCTTGTCACCTCATAGCAATAAGGTGAAGGTAGCAGAAATAAGCACATGGATCCTTTTAAAAGCAAAGAGGTATATTTAAAGTTACTGAAAGTTGCTCCCTAAAAAACATAAACAATCAACTTCATTGTTTTAACCATTAAAAGATTACTAATACACAAGTCCCTTTGTCAAACATACAAACAGGACTACAGTCACCATTGTAATTTGTAGACGTGAAAGGGTATCTCAAACACACACACAATCAAAATTTCACTAATTGCTTCTGGTTGTGGTTTGAGTTCATGAAGTTAGGTTGAACTTATGAAGTTAGGATTACAGAATATTCTCATAATATAATTGGATTTATTAACTTAGTTCCATAACAAGAATGCAAATTAGCTTAACAGTGTTTTATAATAGACCTCTTTAGACTCAATAGAATAGCTCTGCTGTTCTTGTTTTCAAATGGTTGCTGCTAAGGCTATGTATCTTTTTATTTAGGTTAATGCTTTTCTTACACTATTATTAATACTATCAATTTGTTTAATGTATCTTCTTTTTAATAAACGTATTCTGATAGTGTGAAAGCCTTTTGCTTAAATGAGTTCTCTTAACTATTTCCACAGTAACACATGCCCTTTAAAAAAATCCTTTCTGCTGCTTTTCATTAAAATGTGATTTATTTTCTCTAAGAAATGGGCATATTTGGTAAAAGAGAAAAATAATATACTGTAAAGTAGTTATGAAAAAGAAACGAAGGAAAAAGCAGCATATCAACTTCATATTTTGAAGTTTATCTTGTTTCTATTGCATTTATTAATAGTAAATGTAGGTCCATATGCAAATTTATGGTAAAATGCTGCCATTCTTGCTCTGGGAGGTGATCTGGTGATATAAGTATCCATAGATATATATCCATCTACATATATATACCCGCACATTTGTATGTATCCACATACATATACACACACTCACATACACTTAATATTGGGTTGGCCAAAAAGTTAGTTCGGGTTTTTCTGTAACATCTTACGGAAAAGCCTGAATGAACGTTTTGGCCAACCCAGTATATAAAGCATATACGGTAGCCTACTATTGGTTTAGTTAATCTTTTAACATAATGAGCAAAAAGTGTATTTTAATGTGAAGTATTGTAGATACTGGAGTTGTGGTTTAGGATTAGTCTCTCTTTAGTATTAGAGTATTGACATAGTGATTAGTATTGACAATAGTGAAATGGTAAATAAATGCCCAATCTGATTTTCTAATCATTGACCTGTATTTAAAAAGTACCCAACAACCCACTGATCCTTTCAATCCTCTATTACCTGCAGTATTTTCTAAGCATCCTCTGTTAATTTAGAATAAACAATGATTTCAATAAAACTGAGAAATTTTCTTGTGAGGAGTCATTTCTTGCTAATTTACTGCTTCATCTCTTGAGAGAATTATGCAATTCTCAAGCCACTGAGCTGCCTTTTGCATTCCAACCAACCCTATACTTACAGAATGAGGGAAGAAAGGATAATCAGATAAATATGATGTTTAACTATTTCAATGTATTTATAAGGATTTCTGTTGCATGGCAACTTTCATCTTCATTTAAAAAAGTTTTCTTCATTTGAATATTTTTCTCCTATTTGCTTAAATGAGATTTCTAAGTTTAATTTTAGCAATGCAACACATAGCCAAAGACATATACAACTAGGGTTCAGATAAAAGAATAGAATGCCCCATTAAATTTACATTTCTGATAAACAAGGAATTTTTTTAGTATAAGTGTGTCCCAAGTATTGTATGGTACATACTTATAATAAAAAAAAATTACTTATTTACCAGAAATTCAAATTTAATTGGGCCTTCTCCCCTATCCTTTTTAAAAAAGTCACTGAATCTAGCATGGCACCTTTATAAAAGTGATCTCTGACATCATTTGACAGATCATGATTCTTCTGTGTAAATTTCAACCCACAGAACAAAATACGTGAGGAATGATATTACCACTAAGATGTTAGGACACGACACACATTTCTCATTTTATTGTCTCAGAGGCTGGTTGATTTCATTGAAAATGACCAGAGTCTTCATTAACTGGATTATTAAATCCCAGTCAGGAGAAAGATGTATGGGTATGAGTGATTTTTGAAAATATAAAAATCTAAACTAAACATCAAGTAAAAGGCTTCTTTTTTTTGTTCCTTTTCTATTTTTTCTTTCCTTTTCCTTTTCTTCAGCTTTACATAAAGACCTTGCTGAAGGCTGGAGGCTGTCAGGTAGACATGAGAGGGGGTCACCTTATCCCAGTAACAGGTGCCTCAGGCAGCCATAGCAACTTGACTCCAGGCACAGGGCTCTGGGCTCAGACCTGAACGTGATGGGCAGAGGCCCTGGGGATGGACCTACCAGGCAGTTGTGGCCCCTTGGTCCTGAGATAGCTGTGGAGCAAGGGGGTGCAGATAAAGTTTTTATGGTACTATTTTCTGGGTCCAGGGAGGATGAAGTCAGATCAACAACTATTCATCTATTTTAGACTTTATAATGAATATTCATACAAAGGTGAGATATCTGCCAAGCAGCCTGCCTGGTGATTAGGAGTCCAACAGAAGGACATTTTCTGCAGCAGCTGTTAAAATTCAGCTTGGAAATGAAAAATCCCACCACAGATAGCATTACTTTTTCACGTAGGACAGTGCATAAAGCTCCTAAAATAAAACTAAAGGTTCAAATCCATCTGTCTTAGTGTTGGCTGAGAGTTGAAAATGAAATGGCTTAAGTCAGAGCCATCTTGACAGGTCTGTGCTTTATGAGCACAGTCACTGTCTCCATTTTCCAGTTATATTCCAAAAGGCAGAGAGAAGAAATTATCCCTCTTAAGAGGGCAAATGACATTCCTCCCCTACTGTAAATTTTCTAATAAACTCTGTGAAGTATATTTGCATTGAGAAACAGAGCCCATTAATAATTACTATGATTCAGGAATTATTAATAATAATTATTAAAGTGGTACCTGTGTAAAGCAAATGAGGATGATGTTTAAAATTCAAATGCCTTACTTGGCAATGTTATTTTTGTATAATATAGCCTGCTTATAGACAAACTTCTCATTTTCAAATGATATTAAAAGAGAAAACTTTTATTTTGCTTTGACGTTTGTAAACAGAAGTACTTTCTAGCTGCAAACTAGTTCTCACTGTATCCTGTCAATGATTCAACAGGAGACATACACACACACACACACACACACATGCACGTGCAGAGGGGAGGGAATAGTATATAAATTTGTAATTATTAGGAAGAAGAAAATTGTGACTTTTAATATGTAGAAAGTATCTAATGAAGGTTTGCAAGTGAACATGCATGGTATCCCAGTCCTAAAACAGAAATCCAGCCATCCACTTATGACTGTGTGCTTGTACATATTCACTTATTATGACTATTGAACATGATTGCACTTTTTGAATCACATTAAACACTTTTATCAAATATTTTTGTCATTGTTATTCCTCTTACGGGAATTATGTTTTGTTCTGTCCTACCATATAACTTTATAATAAACTCTAGATTGTAGGCTCTACTCATAAAAATATAATCCCCATTCCATTGAGAGAACAGATCCAGCTCCATTTTACTTCATTGTTTATAAGTCAGATACATTCATTATTATCATTCATATGTAGATCCAAGAAGAGTTCTTGTAGGTCCTTTGGTTTTCATAATAAATATCAGTGCTTTATAAGTGTGAAGTAAAAACTAAGACAGTCTAGCAGCTCCTTTGCGTGCTAGAGTGTATCCTTCTTTTGAAAAACAGTGCCTACCTTGTTTGTTTTAATTGTATTGATAGTTGGTTTACAATATATATTAGTTTCAGGAGTACAACGTAGTGATTTGATATCTTTATAGGTTATACTCCATTTAAACTTATTATGAAATATTGGCTATACTCCCTGTGCTGTACAATATATCCTTTGTGCTTATTTATTTTATACAGAGTAGTTTGTACCTCTTAATCCCCTTCCCTTATCTTGCTCCTCCCCCTTCCCCACTGGTAACCACTAGTTTGTTCTCTGCATATGTGAGTCTGTTTCTGTTTTGTAATATTCATTCTTTTGTTTGTTTAGATTCCACATGTAAGTGAAAGCATACAGTATTTGTATTTCTCTGTTTGACTTACTTCACTAAGCATAACACCTTCCAGATCCATTCATGTTTTTGCAAAGGGTAAGATTTCATTTTTTTTATGGTTAATATTACATTGTATATATCTTGGCTATTATAAATAAGTGCCTGCCTTTTAATAAATGGAATGAGAATGAATATAGGGCTCCACCACTAAGTTGTGGGGTCTTTTGTTATGCAGCAACAGGTAATTGGAACAGACTTCTCCTCTACTAGAAACCACAATTGGTTCTAGAGCAGGGCAGGTCTCTGTGTGAATGACACCTCAACTACACAGCTTTTGACCTTCCATCCTCTGGGTGTGACTGGCCTTACTCCCAACAATTGGCAATATTCATATCTAGGTATAAGGTAGGAGCTGGAACAGACAATTCCCCTTCTGTAAAAAAAAAAAAAAAAAGTCACTATTTGATTTTCTATTTGCTTTAAGTTCTGGCCCTCTCATGCCCTTACTACTTCTCCTTAAGCTAGAGCTGTGCCTTTGGCTCTCAGATCAGCATTTGGAACTGGCTAGCTACTGCCAGACACACTGATGATCTGGCTGAAACTCCACATAATACCCATTCATAATTACCTTTCTCCTTGCTCAGCCTCTCTGATGGGTATGCACTGAAGCCAGAATACTGCTAAAATACATTAAGACAGAAAAGAAGGTAATCAGCTTTGGATGCTGTCTTAGTTTGCTGGAGCTGCTATGACAAAATACCATAGACTGGGTCGCTTAAACGACAAACATTTCTCACAGTTCTGGAGTCTGGAAGTCTGAGATCAGGGTGTGAGTATAGCTGGGTTCTGATGAGGGTTCTCTTCTGGCTGTGTGCTCAGAGGCCCTTTCCTAGGTGCACATGCAGAGAGAGAGAGAGAGACAGAGAGAGAGACAGAGAGAGAGTCTTATAAATGGACTTATTCTCTCAAGAGGGTCAGACCCTCATGACCTAATCTAAATCTAATTATGTGCTGAAGCCCTTTCCTCCAAGTACTTATCACACTGGAGATTAAGACTTCAAGATATGAATTTGGGGGGATATAAATATTTAGTCTGTAACAGATGGTATGCAAAAAAGGTGTTAACACAGCAGTCCTGAGACTGCTGTCCTTAGAAAGGCCTGCTTGCAAGGTTGGCCCTTGGGTGATGTTGAAGAACTTAGATTTTGGGATTGCTCCAACCAATCCCTTACTCATAAGAGGGGCTCACTGTGCTTGAACTTTTTGAGCAAACAATGTGGTTTATGCTGAACAACTGCTTTCCTTCTGAAAGTCTGGAACTTTGGTATGTGCTCAGCCGAGGGTGCCCATGTGACCAGCCCCCAGTGGAAACCCTGGGTAATGAGTCTCTAATGACCTTCCCGAGTAGACATTTCACACCTGTTGGCACAATTTGATGCTGGAGGAGTTAAGCATTTCCTGTGTGGCTCCACTGGAAGATGACTAATGGAAACATGCACCTGGTTTCCTCCAGACTTCAACCCATGTGCCTTTTCCCTTTGCTGATATTGCTTTGCATCTTTTCACTGTAATAAATCATTGATGTGACTGTGACTATATGCTGAGTCCTCCTGGTGAATCACTAGACCCATAGTGGTTTTGGGGACATCTGATGGCAAGTAGAGAACCAAAGAGAATCCCTCCCCCTCACCAGCCCTTCAGCAGACACACCAATGTTCCAATTAAGACTGTTGCTGGAAAATTTTAAGATCTTTAATGAAAGGAGATTTGGATTTTTTTTATTAATTAATACCAGTAACATGCAAGTTTCAATGATTTATAGGCTTGCTTAACTTAACTGTCTTCATTTCTTGTCTGCTTTTCCTAACCTTGAATCACTCCTCAATCTACTTCAATGAGATTCTTTCTCAATCACTCTGCTGAAACAGCTCTGGTCCAGCTCACCCTCAGCCTCCATCCTGCCAGTTGTCACTCCTCATCCTTCATCTTGCTCCCTCAGCATCATTCCCCTCTCTCTCCTTGAAATACTTTCTTCTTTGGGTATTGAAATACTTCCATTTCCTGATTTTCCTCTAACCCCTCTATCTACTTCTTTTCTGTCTCCCTCCCTAATTTTGCCTCCTATTTCAAAGCTTCAGATGTTGGAATGACTTGGCTCTGAGCCGCCTTCTGTTCTTTATTTAGACACTCTTCCTAGTCTCATGGCTTATAGTCTCATGGTTTTAAATATCACCCATAAACCGATACCACTAAAATTTACATCTCCGCATTGAATTCTCCCTTGAGCTCCAGACTCTTATATGAAACCACATAGTCTGGCTCTCTGCTTAGAAGCATAAAGGCTTTCAAACTTGGAATGCTCAAAGCAGGATTCCTGATTCTTTGTCCCAGTTCTCCTACCTCTGTCCAAATCTCCTATCTTCCTTTCTTGATAAATGCCATTTATCAGTGACATTTAGCATCTGCTCTGCTTCAGGAGCTACCCATCATTTTTATTCTCAGTAATCAGGGTTCCACTCAAGAACATCATCACGTAGTTCTTTGGCTCCAGTGGGGTTCAGGTGTCTGTATTGTACCCTAGAAACTCCTGATCGGGACTCTTTAAACCCATGCTCTTAAACTTTTGTGAGGATACAAGCCTCTTTGAGAATTTATAACTATAAACCCTCTTGGTAAAATAAATGTACCCACATAAATAAAGCTGTATATATATGTTTTATATATTAATTTATCTATTATATACTTATATAATTATAATGTATATATGTCTAATGGATATATAAAATTTCAAATGCATTAAAAGATGATATGGAAAAAGAATCAAAATCATAAGAAAGGATAGTTTAGGTATGCTAGAGTAACAAGTTAATTCCAAAAATCTGTGTTTCCTTTGCTTTGCTTTCACAGGATACATGTCCACTGCTGTGTTTGGCACTTGTCTCTTATACCACACCTTCAATATGTAATTACAATCTGTTCTAAGCCTAGTCTTAGCCACTACCATCTCTTGCCTGATTGGCAAGAACCTTATAATGGTCTCCCTGCTTGCATCATTGTCCCTAACCATAATCAGTTTTTGTTACTATGGAGTATAGAGTAGCGGGTAGGGGAGTGAGTGCAGAAAGTAGACTGTATGAATGAGAATCTTGGACCTGACCTGACCTCTAACTAGCTCTGTCAATTACCTTATCTTTAAAATGATGACCATTATAGTATCTATTATAGAGTCATTGTGAAGATTACATAGATTGATATATGTAAACATAAAACATTTGGATAGCATCTAGTACAAGAAACACTTAATGTTAGTAATTATTATTACTGTATTATTCAGGGTTCTCCTGAAAAACAGAACCAACAGAATATATAGACACATATTTAGAAAGAGATATATTATAAGGAATTGACTCACATGATAATGGAGTCCGAAAAGTCCTGAGATCTGCAGTCTGCAAGCCAGAGACTCAAGGGAGCCAATGGGTAGCACCTAGTACAAGAAACAGTCAATGTTAGTAATTTTTATGGTATTGTTCCAGTCCAAGTTCAAAGGCCTGAGGACTAGGTGAGCTAATATTAATAGTTTAAACTTCAGTCCAACTTCAAAGACCTGAGAACCAGGAGAGCCAATAGTGTAAGTTCCAGTCTGAAATCTGACAGGCTCAAGACCTAAGAGGAGCTGATTTTTCAGTTCCAGTCTTAAAGCAGGAAAAGACTGATGTCCCAGATCAAACATTCACGCAGGAGTTCTCTCTTACTCAGCCTTTTTTATTTTATTCAGGTGTTTAATTGATTAGATAATTGCCACCCATATCAGGGAAGGGAATCTTCTTTATTCAGTCTACCAATTCAAATGTTAATCTCATCCAAAAACACTCCACAGAACTCCCAACACTGAATTCTCCCTTGACTAGATCATTAGGTGCCCAGAATAATGTTTGACCAAATGTCTGGGCACCTAATGGTCTAGTTAAATTGACACATAAAATTAACCGTCACAATTACGATTATTATTAATCCACTCCTCAGCCTGAGTCAGCTTTTAAAAGTGTAAATCCAATCACATCACTTCACTTCCTAATCTAAGTCCTCCAACAATCTCCCATCACATTCCCTACACACAGACACAGACACAGACACACACACACACCTCTGACTCTGTCAGAGAGCCCCATCTACACTGATGTCACAAGCTTCTTCAGCCAGGTTCTTTATAGTTAGATATCTCAGGTTTATCAGATGCTCCTCTACAAGGCCACCCCTTCAATGCCCGTTGACCACCAACTCCGAGAAATCACACCAAGCTTTCCGAGTTGCCTCTTTAAATCATTTCTCACTACTCTTGAGGCATAAAAAGACTAGCACCACCCCCACGAGACCACAGCACCTCCATGTTTCTCCAAATAAATCCTCTCTTAAGCCTTCAACTTCCATAATTAGATTATTGGTCTTTGTTTATATAGCCAGGAGGTGGATGATGTGTTGAGTTCTTGGATACTTGGACACTTTCTTTGCAAGTTCTGCAGATGGTCTAGCACTTTACTATAGAATAAGGGGTCAGTTATCATCTATTCTCTTGAGACCCCAACCAAAACTGATAAACAAAGGGTCCCATTTTATATCTTATTATATAAGCATTGCCACATTCTTTCCAAAGTGGATATTTTTCACTGTCACCAACAGTATTTGAAGATGTCCATCCTCACCAGTATTGGATGCTTTTATTTGTAAACTCTATACTTCATTAATAGCTAAAAAACTACTAATAGAAATATCCCACTTCTTTTATTATTTATGTATGCATATGACCTCTTTGTCTAAAGTATGTACAGTGTTTACATATTTATATATAATTTAAAAGTACAATACCAATGAGCTTAGACAATTTTTCATTTCTTTTATCACTAGATAAACATATGATTTTTAACCAAAGACAAAATAATTTAAGTCCTATATCCAGTTACTTATGCTAGTCTTGGTGTTTCTTTTGTGTGCTTGTATGAAATACGTACATTTCCTTTGTAAAACTTCCTGAAGTTTATTTTCAATATTTTCTTTTTTTAACTTATTATTTTTTCTTATATCACCATAGTTTATTTATAAAAACTGAGAAATTAACAGTGGTATAAAACTACTAAAGGAAGTCTGGACTTTCTTGATATTTTATCAATAGGTTTGCCAACTAAGGTCATTTTTCTTTTCCAATATTCCAGGACACAACATTACATTTATTTGCCATATGTATCACATATTTTTTTTGCTAATAATAAATTACCACATAATTTAGCATCTTAAACTTACACACATATTGTCTCAAAGTTTGTGTGGGTGAAGAATCCAGATGTAGATAATGTGCAAGGATAAAGTTTCAACAGAAGGCTCAGCCAAGGAAGATTACCCTTCCAAACTCACATGATTGTTAGAATTCAATTACCTGCAGTCTGTTGGACCAAGGGCCTCTGTTCCTTACTGGCCATTGTCTAGAGGTTGCATTCAGTTCCTTGCCATGTGGGAAAGTCACAGTTACTGCCCACACACATGAGCAGGGATTAGAACACAAAGTGGTATACCAAGAAGTGGGGATCATCGGGTACCATCTTAGAGTCTACCCACTACATCAGGTATTCTCCCAATCTGCAACACTTTCTCAGTCTTCACTTATTTTTCATGAACTTTACGCTTTTGAAAAGTACTGGTCAAATATTTTGTAGAACGTTCCAAAATGTGGATTTGTCGCATGTTTTCTCATGATTATGCTAGTGATATAGATTAATTTATACACTTATATTTATCTAAGTTTGAAGATGAGCAAAGCTGAACAGTATGTTATTTGGAAATAGAAATGTAGAGAGAAAAAGAAGAAGAAGAAATAAAGGAATGATGAATAGAGACTTCAAAATAATAATAAATAACACCTTCAGTGGGTAGGGAAGAGGATGAAGTTGGGGATATGCATACAGGGAATATTACAATATTGCTAATGTTCTTTATATTAAGCTCAGAAATGACTTCTCAAAAATAAACTTTTAAAATTTAGAACAGTTTTAGATTTATAAAACAGTTGTGAAGACAGTACAGAGATATATTTCAGAAATATACATACACCCGACACACATTTTCACTTCACCAATTTTTTTTTTTTTCTTGCGGTACGCGGGCCTCTCACTGTTGTGGCCTCTCCTGTTGCGGAGCACAGGCTCCGGACGCACAGGCTCAGCGGCCATGGCTCACAGGCCTAGCTGCTCCGCGGCACGTGGGATCTTCCCAGACTGGGGCACGAACCCGTGTGCCCTGCATCAGCAGGCGGACTCTCAACCACTGTGCCACCAGGGAAGCCCCACTTCACCTATTTAACCATCCTCTTTCTCAAGCCCCTGGTAAACACTAATCTGCTTACTGTCTCTATAGTTTCCCCTTTTCCAGTGTCATATAAATGGAATCACACAATATATGGTCTTTTCAAACTTCTTTCCTTTAGCTGAATGCCTTTAAGACTTGTGAAGTTTACCTCACTGTGCATAAGTTTGCATTTCCCTAATGGTCAAAGGTTTTGAGCATCTTTTTATGTGCTTACTATATGTACATATCTTCTTTAGAGAAATATCTATTCAAATTATTTAACTATTTTTAATTGGAATATTAGATTTTTTAATTTTTGAGTTGTTAGAGTCCTTTATATATTCTGGATAAGACATTCTTATCAGCTTTATAATTTACAAATATTTTATCCCATTCTTTGGGCTGTCTATTCACTTTCTTGATAGTATGCTTTGAATCACAAAAGTTTTAAATGCTGATGAAGTTCAATTTATTTCTTCTGTCACTTGTCCTTTTGGTGTTATAAACTAGAAACCATTGTTTAACTGAAGGTCATGACGATTTACTCCTATGTTTTATTCTAAAGTTTTAGCTTTTATATTTAAGTCTATGTTCCACTCTGAGTCAACTGGTATATGGTGTGAGATTGGAGTCCAACTTGCGTGTGGATATCCACTTGTCCTAGCAACATTTGTTAGAAAAATAATCCACATTGAATTGTCTTGGCAAACCTGTAAAATCAAATGGCCCAAATGTAAGGATTCGTATTTGGTAACTAAATTCTATTCCATCGATCTATATGTTTAGCCTTATGCTAGTGCCACAATGTCTTGATTATCATAGCTGTATGTGAATTTTGAACTCAAGAACGGTAAGTTGAGTACTCCAAATTTTGTTCCTTCTCAAGGTTATTTTGATTATCCTGGATTCCTTGCATTTTCAATTAATTTTATATCAGCTTGTCAATTACTGAAAAAAAAGAGGCAACTGGAATTTCGACACAGATTCATTGAATCTGTTGCTCCATTGGGAAAGTATAGTTACCTTAACAGTATTAGGCCTTCTGATCAATGAACCTGGGATTTTTTTTTCCCATTTATTATGTCTTCTTTATTTTCTTTCAACAATATTTTGTAGTTTTCTATGTACATGTCTCATGCTTATTTTGTTAAGGTCATGCCTAAATATTTTATCCTTTTTGATGGTATTTTATTTTATTTTATTTTTTAGTTTACTCAGATTTTATTCTGTTGTGAGGATGGAAGTGACAACTCCTGAGCTCTTTTTTTTTTCCCACAACTCACACACACATAGAGATAAATAAACTGACACCAAGCATTGTAAATGGATGACCACAACAAAAGCAACAATGATTGCAATTACCAGATGCGAAACACGCTCATACTATGTCATAATATTGACATTCAGTCCAGTAATCCTCCACTGTAATAGCTCCTTTACTTTGCAGTGAAAATTGATTTGTGTATTTTTTGCCTCTGAGTCCTTGTGGGATTTTTTTTTCTATTCAAACAGAAAGTCACAAAAATTATAATCATCCTCATCAGTTCGCTCAGTCCCGTGTAATTCATTTTTTTTTCATCTTGATCTTTTGTTAGCACTTTTATGAGTTCATCAGTTTTCCATTAGAGTTCTGAAAATGTATATTCATTTCTGTTACCAGAAACCTGTACTTGTCAGTCTTTTCCATGACTTCCTTGAAGATGAAACCCTTTTATAGGAACATTTTTGCGAAAGCGTCAGCGTACACCCAGAACTGTCTGTAAATGACAAAAGACTTAAAATGACCACGGTTAAAGATTTGATGAAAGTTCATAATAATGCAATTGACAAGGAAATGTAGTTATTTCTGAGATACACATTTTAAAGTAATAACTTGAATTATGACTTATAACATTATACCAAAACATATAAGATTTTTAGAAATTTCATGTAATGTCTGGAACATTTATATTAACATATTTCCATACAAATAACCCAAAGAAAGCTTAGTATTAGTTTTTTTGTTTGTTTGTTTTTTTATACTATAGGTTCTTATTAGCCACCAGTTTTATACACATCAGTGTATACATGTCAATCCCAATCGTCCAATTCAGCACACCACAATTGCCACTCCACCGTGGTTTTCCCCCTTGGTGTCCATACGTTTGTTCTCTACCTCTGTGTCTCAACTTCTGCCCTGAAAACCAGTTCATCTGTACCATTTTTCTAGGTACCACATACATGCGTTAATATACGATATTTATTTTTCTCTTTCTGACTTACTTCACTCTGTGTGACAGTCTCTAGATCCATCCATGTCTCAATAAATGACTCAATTTCGTTCTTTTTTATGGTTGAGTAATATTCCTTTGTATATATGTAGCACAACTTCTTTATCCATTCGTCTGTCGATGGGCATTTAGGTTGCTTCCATGACCTGGCTATTGTAAATAGTGCTGCAATGAACATTGGGGTGCATGTGTCTTTTTGAATTATGGTATATGCCCAGTAGTGGGATTGCTGGATCATATGGTAATTCTATTTTTAGTTTTTTAAGGAACCTCCATACTGTTCTCCATAGTGGCTGTATCAATTTACATTCCCACCAAAAGTGCAAGAGGGTTCCCTTTTCTCCACACCCTCTCCAGCATTTGTTGTTTGTAGATTTTCTGATGATGCCCATTCTAACTTGTGTGAGGTGATACCTCATTGTAGTTTTGATTTGCATTTCTCTAATAAATAGTGATGTTGAGCAGCTTTTCATGTGCTTCTTGACCATCTGTATGTCTTCGTTGGAGAAATGTCTATTTAGGTCTTCTGCCCACTTTTGGATTGGGTTCTTTGTTTCTTTAATATTGAGCTGCATGAGCTGTTTATATATTTTGGAGATTAATCCTTTGTCCATTGATTCATTTGCAAATATTTTCTCCCATTCTGAGAGTTGTCTTTTCATTTTGTTTATGGTTTCCTTTGCTGTGCAAAAGCATTTAAGTTTCATTAGGTTCCATTTGTCTATTTTTGTTTTTATTTCCATTACTCTAGGAGGTGAATCAAAAAGATCTTGCTGTGATTTATATCAAAGAGTGTTCTTCCTATGTTTTCCTCTAAGAGTTTTATAGTGTCCCATCTTACAATTAGGTCTTGAATCCATTTTGAGTTTATTTTTGTGTATGGTGTTCAGGAGTGTTCTAATTTCATTCTTTTACGTGTAGCTGTCCAGTTTTCCCAGCACCACTTATTGAAGTGACTGTCTTTTCTCCATTGTATATCCTTGCCTCCTTTGTCATAGATTAGTTGACATTGGTGTGTGGATTTATCTCTGGGTTTTCTATCTTGTTCCATTGATCTATGTTTCTGTTTTTGTGCCAGTACCATATTGTCTTGATTACTGTAGCTTTGAGGTATACTCTGAAGTCAGGGAGTCTGATTCCTCCAGCTCCATTTTTTTCCCTCAAGACTGCTTTGGCTATTCGGGGTCTTTTGTGTCTCCATACAAATTTTAAGATGATTTGTTCTAGATCTGTAAAAAATGGCCATTGGTAATTTGACAGGGATTGCACTGAACCTGTAGATTGCTTTGGGTACTATAGTCATTTTCACAATGTTGTTTCTTCCAATCCAAGAACATGGTATTGCTCTCCATCTGTTGGTATCTTTAATTTCTTTCATTGGTGTCTTATAGTTTCTGCCTACAGGTCTTTTGTTTCCCTAGGTAGGTTTATTCCTAGGTATTTTATTCTTTTTGTTGCAGTGGTAAATGGGAGTGTTTCCATAATTTCTCTTTCAGATTTTTCATCATTAGTGTATAGGAATGCAAGAGACTTCTGTGCATTAATTCTGTATC
The DNA here is from genome assembly GCF_059928025.1 of Delphinapterus leucas. Lineage (NCBI taxonomy): Eukaryota > Metazoa > Chordata > Mammalia > Artiodactyla > Monodontidae > Delphinapterus > Delphinapterus leucas. The sequence goes on from NC_143140.1 coordinate 50,006,394, forward strand.
CTGCAACTTTACTACATTCATTAATTAGCTCTAGTAGTTTTCTTGTGGCATTTTTAGGATTCTTTATGTATAGTATCATGTGATCTGCAAACAGTGACAGTTTTAATTATTCTTTTCCAATTTGTATTCCTTTTATTTCTTTTTCTTCTCTGATTGCCGTGGCTACTAGGACTTCCAAAACTATGTTGAATAATAGTGATGAGAGTGGACATCCTTGTCTTGTTCCTGATCTTAAGAGGAAATGCTTTCAGCTTTTCACCATTGAGAATGATGTTTGCTGTGGGTTTGTCGTATGTGGCCTTTATTATGTTGAGGTAGGTTCCCTCTATGCCCAGTATCTGGAGAGTTTTTACCATAAATGGGTGTTGGATTTTGTCAAAAGCTTTTTCTGCATCTATTGAGATGATCATATGGTTTTTATTCTTCAATTTTTAATATGGTGTATCACATTGATTGATTTGCATTATTGAAGAATCCTTGCATCCCTGGGATAAATCCCACTTGATCATGGTGTATGATCCGTTTAATGTGTTGTTGGATTCTGTTTGCTAGTATTTGGTTGAGGATTTTTGCATCTATATTCATCAGTGATATTGGTCTGTAACTTTCTTTTTTTGTGGTAGCTTTGTCTGGTTTTGGTATCAGGGTGATGGTGGCCTCACAGAATGAGTTTAGGAGTGTTCCTTCCTCTGCAATTTTTTGTAAGAGTTTGAGAAGGATGGGTATTAGCTCTTCTTTAAATGTTTGATAGAATTCCCCTGTGAAGCTATCTGGTCCTGGACTTTTGTTTGTTGGAAGATATTTAATCACAGTTTCAATTTCATTACTTGTGATTGGTCTCTTCATATTTTCTGTTTCTTCCCAGTTCAGTCTTGGAAGTTTATACTTTTCTCAGAATTTGTCCATTTCTTCCAGGTTGTCTATTTTATTGGCATAGAGTTGCTTGTAGTACTCTCTTAGGATGCTTTGTATTTCTCTGGTGTCTGTTGTAACTTCTCCTTTTTCACTTCTAATCTTATTGACTTGAGTCCTCTCCCTCTTTCTTGATGAGTCTGGCTAAAGGTTTATCAATTTTGTTTATCTTCTCAAAGAACAAGCTTTTTGTTTTATTGATCTTTGCTGTTGTTTTCTTTGTTTCTATTTCATTTATTTCTGCTCTGATCTTTATGATTTCTTTCCTTCTGTGACTTTGGGTTTTGTTTTTTCTTCTTTCTCTAGTTCCTTTAGGTGTAACGTTAGATTGTTTACTTGGGATTTTTCTTGTTTCTTGAGGTAGGCTTGTATAACTATAAACTTCCCTCTTAGAACTGCTTTTGCTGTATCCCATAGGTTTTGGATCATCATTTTCATTGTCATTAGTCTCTAGGTATTTTTTGATTTCCTCTGATTTCTTCAGTGATCTCTTGGTTATTTAGTAACGTATTGTTTAGCCTCCATGTGTTTGTGTGTTTTACGTTTTTTTTCCCTGTAATTCATTTGTAATCTCATAGCATTGTGGTCAGAAGAGATGCTTGAGATGATTTCAATTTTGTTAAATTTACTGAGGCTTGATTTGTGACCCAAGATGTGATTTATCCTGGAGAATGTTCCGTGCACACTTGAGAAGAAAGTGTAATCTGCTGTTTTTGGATGGAATGTCCTATAAATATCAATTAAATATATCTGGTCTATTGTGTCATTTAAAGCTTCTGTTTCCTTATTTATTTTCATCTTGGATGATCTGTCCATTGGTGTAAGTGAGGTGTTAAAGTCCCCCACTATCATTTTGTTACTGTCGATGTCCTGTTTTATAGCTGTTAGCAGTTGCCTTATGTATTGAGGTGCTCCTATATTGGGTGCATATATATTTATAATTGTTATATCTTCTTGGATTGATCCCTTGATCATTATGTTGTGTCCTTCCTTGTCTCTTTTAACATTCTTCATTTTAAAGTCTACTTTATGTGATATGAGTATAGCTACTCCAGGTTTCTTTTCATTTCCATTTGCATGGAATATATTTTTCCATCCCCTCACTTTCAGTCTGTATGTGTCCTAGGTCTAAAGTGGGTCTCTTGTAGACAGCATATAGATGGGTCTTCTTTTTGTATCCATTCAGCAAGCCTGTGTCTTTTGGTTGGAGCATTTAATCCATTCATGTTTAAGGTAATTATCGATATGTATGTTCCATAACCATTTTCTTAATTTTTTTGAATTTGCTTTTGTAGATTCTTTTCTTCTCTTGTTTCCCACTTAGAGAAGTGCCTTTAGCATTTGTTGTAGAGTTGGTTTTGTGGTGCTGAACTCTCTTAATTTTTGCTTGTCTGTAAAGCTTTTGATATCTCCATCGCATCTGAATGAGATCCTTGCTGGGTAGAGTAATCTTGGTTGTAGGTTCTTCCCTTTCATCACTTTAAGGACATTGTGCCACTCCCTTCAGGCTTCTAGAGTTTCTGCTGAGAAATCAGCTGTTAACCTTATGGGAGTTCCCTTGTATGTTATTTTTTGTTTTTCCCTTTCAATAATTTTTCTTTGTCTTTAATTTTTGCCAATTTGATTACTATGTGTCACTGCATGTTTCTCCTTGGGTTTATCCTGTATGGGACTTGCTGTGCTTCCTGGACTTGGGTGGCTATTTCCTTTCCCATGTTAGGGAAGTTTTTGACTGTAGTCTCTTCAAATATTTTCTCTGGTCCTTTTTCTCTCTCTTCTCCTTCTGGGACCCCTATAATGTGAATGTTGTTGCGTTTAATGTTGTCCCAAAGGTCTCTTAGGCTGTCTTCATTTCTTTTCATTCTTTTTTCTTTAGTCTGTTCTGCAGCAGTGAATCCCACCATTCTGTCTTCCTCATCACTTATCCGTTCTTCTGCCTCAGTTATTCTGCTATTGATTCCTTCTAGTGTAGTTTTCACTTTAGTTATTGTATTGTTCATCTCTGTTTGTTCTTTCATTCTTCTAGGTCTTTGTTAAACATTTCTTGCATCTTCTCTATCTTTGCCTCCATTCTTTTTCCGAGGTCCTGGATCATCTTCACTATCATTATTCTGAATTCTTTTTCTGGAAGGTTGCCTATCTCCACTTCATTTAGTTGTTTTTCTGGGGTTTTATCTTGTTCCTTCATCTGGTACATAGCCCTCTGCCTTTTCATCTTGTTGATCTTTCTGTGAATGTGGTTTTTGTTCCACAGGCTGCAGGATTGTATTTCTTCTTGCTTCTGCTGTCTGCCCTCTGGTGGATGAGGCTATCTAAGAGGCTTGATGGGAGGGACTGGTGGTAGGTAGAGCTGACTGTTGCTCTGGTGTGCAGAGCTCAGTAAAACTGTAATCCACTTGACTGTTGATGGGTGGGGCTGGGTTCTCTCTCTGTTGTTTGTTTGGCCTGAGGCAACCCAACACTTGAGCCTGCCTGGGCTCTTTGGTGGGGCTAATGACAGACTCTGGGAGGGCTCACGCCAAGGAGTACTTCCCAGAACTTCTGCTGTCAGTGTCCTTGTCCCCACGGTGAGCCACAGCCTCCCCCCCCCCACCGCCTCTGCAGTTGACCCTCCAACCCTAGCAGGTAGGTCTGGTTCAGTCTCCCCTGGGGTCACTGCTCCTTCCCCTGGGTCCCGATGCACACACTACTTTGTGTGTTCCCTCCAAGAGTGGAGTCTCTGTTTCTCCCAGTCCTGTCGAAGTCCTGTGATCAACTCCCACTAAGCTTCACAGTCTGATTCTCTAGGAATTCCTCCTCCCGTTGCTGGACCCCCAGTTGGGAAGCCTGACGTGGGGCTCAGGACCTTCACTCCAGTGGGTGGACTTCTGTGGTATGTGTTCTCCAGTCTGTGAGTCACCCATCCAGCAGTTATGGGATTTGATTTTACTGTGATTGTGCCCCTCCTACCATCTCATTGTGGCTTCTTCTTTGTCTTTGGATGTGGGGTATCTTTTTTTGGTGAGTTCCAGTGTCTTCCTGTCGATGATTGTCCAGCAGCTAGTTGTTATTCTGGTGTTCTTGCAAGAGGGAGTGAGAGCACGTCCTTCTACTCTGCCATCTTGGTTCCTCTCTTATTTTTTAATGATCAAAAATTATTGTGTGTGTACAAAATTGTTTATCTTTTATTTGGATTTTATCCCATTGTCTCTAATGTTAGATATTATGCCATTCCTAACATTTGATATTTTTAATTTCTATTTTCTTCTAATTTCTCTGTAATTTTTATATTTACCTTTTTTATTAATCTATATTTATTTGAAAACACTGAGGTAAAGATCTTAAAAGGATAAGCAGTTTTTTCCAACATCATTTATTGAATAATCCTGTCCTTCCACACTTGTCAAGTAGTTAATAATATGTGACTTTCCTATAAATGAAGCTATTTTGAGACTATTATTTTATTTTATTTTAGAAAGTAGCAAAATTTTGTTTTATGTTTTATTTTCTAAAATTTTTATAGGGGTATAGTAGACTTACAATGTTGTGTTAGTTTCAGGTGTACAGCAAAGTGAACCTGTTATATATATACATATATACACTCCTGTTATACATATACATATATACACTCTTTTTTAGCTTCTTTCCCATATAGGCCATTATAGAGTATAGTGTTCCCTGTGCCATACAGTGGGTCCTTATTAGTTATCTATTTTATGTGTAGTAGTGTGTATGTGTCAATCCCAATCTTCAAATTTATCCCTCCCTGCCTTTTACCCCCCAGTAACCATAGGTTTATTTTCTGCATCTGTAACTCTCTTTCTGTTTTGTAGATAAGTTCATTTGTAGCCTTTTCTTAGATTCTACATATAAGAGATATCATATGATATTTGTCTTTCTCTGACTTCACTCAGGCTGACAATCTCCAGGTCTATCCATATTGCTTCAAATGGCATTATTTTGTTCTTTTTTTATGGCTGAGTAATATTCCATTGTATATATGGACCACATCTTCTTTATCCATTCCTTTGTTGATGGACATTTAGGATGCTTCCATGTCCTGGCTATTGTAAATAATGCTGCCATGAACATTAGGGTGCTTGTATCTTTTTGAATTATGGTTTTCTCTGGATACATGCCCAGGAGTGGGATTGCTGGATCATATAGTAGCACTATTTCTAGTTTTTTAAGGAACCTCCATATTGTTCTCCATAGTGGCTGTACCAGTTTACATTCCCACCAACAATGTATGAGGGTTCCCTTTTCTCCACACCCTCTCCAGCATTTATTGTTTGTAGATTTTTTGATGATGGCCATTCTGGCTGGTGTGAGGTGATACCTCATTGTAGTTTTGATTTGCATTTCTCTAATAATTAGTGACGTTGAGCGTCTTTTCATGTGTTTTTTAACCATTTGTATGTTTTCTTTGGAGAAATGTCTAGATGTGCCCATTTCTGATTGGCTGGGTTGTTTTTATGATGTTGAGCTGCATGAGCTGTTTGTATATTTTGGAGATTAAACCCTTGTCAGTTGCTTCATTTGCACATATTTTTGCCCATTCTGAGGACTGTCTTTTTGTTTCATTTATGATTTCCTTTGCTGTGCCAAAAGGTTTGAGCTTAATTAAGTCCCATTTGTTTGTTTTTGTTTTCATTACTCTAGGAGGTGGATCAAAAAACCATTATCAGTATTTTAAAACTATTATTGCCTTATAAAATTTGAAAACCTTTGCCATTGACTGTTGGTACTACAGTTAACCCTTGAACAACACAGGTTTGAACCACAGAAGTCCACTTCTACGCAGATTCTTTTCAATAAACACATATATGTAGTGTAAATGTATTTTCTCTTCCTTATGATTTTCTTAATAACATTTTTTCTAGCTTTATTGTAAAAATAGAGTGTATAATACATATAACTTATAGAACGTGTTAATCAAGTGTTTAGGTTATTGGCAAGGCTTCTGATCAACAGAAGTAGGCTATTAGTAGTTAAGTCCTTGGGGAGTCAAAAGCTATATGCACATTTTCGACTGTGTGGGATGGTTGGCACCCCAAACCCCTGCGTTGTTAGAGAGTCAACTGTATAGAAAAATTAAGAACTAAAGGATTGCGTGTAGAAATGGGATCAGAATAATGCGCAATGTGAAGAAATCCAGTTGATAGAGTCAGAGTCAGTGTATGGACTTGCCATAATCCTGTGTTTTAAAAACTTATTAGAACTTTGGAGTTGGTTTTTCTTCAGCTGATTAGAACTCCCAACAGACAAATTTATTCTGTACCTTGTTGATTATCTGTGAACCTCTGAATGGAAAATCAGTAGATGAATGCACTCAGCGATAGTCTTTATTTAATTTGTGTTCTTCTCCCCATCTTCCACCCCAACTACAGTTAAAGAGTTAGCTCCATACCAGTAAGATCCTCTATGCTATGGATAAAAGCTAAAAATGAAAGCCACGCTCTCTGTCAATACCCCTGGAATAATTTATAGAATAATTTACTGAAGGCTTTCAAGGAGGACTTGGGAAGTAGATTTAGCATGCTGATTCTGACTTTGAAGTATAAAATGGCAGGCTTGCTTTCCCATTCCTTTTATCTCCTGATAGGTAAGAGTTATGAGTAAATTCAGACACCCAAATAAGAGTAATTAAAATGGAGACCAGAAAACAGGAGCAGAAATGAGCAAATTGTTTAATTTGGATTTGGGGTAGAATTCTTTTTGAAAAATAATCACTTCTCCCTTTAAATGAATACTTACAAATAGCTAGATTTTAGTGTTGGTACAGGAAATATTGGCTTAGTCTCAACTCTCTATTAAGAAAAATGTGTAAAATTTAAAGTTTTGGCAATTTAGTGATGACACAGTGAAAGTGTTTAATCACTTGGCATTTTAGGAAGACTAAAACTGACGATAAAATGAAAAGTATTGGTATTAACTACCAGGTATTTTGGGCCAATAGCTCTTGGGTCCCAGAAGTGATTTGATTCCAAGGCCTGAAGCCTTTGGTAATTAGTGGGAAGGGGGGGATATGTGAGATAATTTTCTTTCTCTTTCACCCTGTTTCTCATGGTCATTTCATTTAAAAGACCCGCAAGTGTTCAGGTGGCTTTTTAGGTCCTCTGCAAAATAAGGATAGCTTTTGATGTATTAATGCACCAGAGTAATGCTTATAACACAGAAGAATAATGCATATTAGTGAAACCAAAGGCCAATCTTATATTTAGTCCACTCTAAAGCATAAGATGCACCAGGGAAAGAGGACTTGCCTTTGCTAATATCATTGCTAGCATCTCAAAGACAGTGATGCCCAGAGGAAACCAATAATCCAGGCAGGTGTGTGCTTGTGGGTAATTGGACAGGAAGAGGAAGGAAGAAAAGGTGTCATAAAAGAAGGAGAAAAAGATAGGAAGAAGAGGGCATTTTGGATGCTTATGAGCAGGGACCTTGATATAACCAAAGGTCAGTCAAGTGGGAAAAATGAGAACTGTCTGTACAATATATTGGTTCTAACTGTATTCCTAATCATCTCTGCAGTAAGATGGAGTCCTTCCTGGTAAGGGACTAAGCCCTTGTACTTTACTTACCCTTCTAGACAAAGTCAAAATTACATTTAGTGCATGTACTACTTTCTTAGGGGGTAACCGTGAACTTGCACATAGAGGCACTAGTGGATTTGGCTTTGAGATGCTTATAACACAGCTCATGACGGTAACTGATAAATTGAGTTTAAAACAACTGTCCCTTCAATAAAAAAGTTAAGCTAAATAGGATGGATATTTGTCAATGAAAATAATGTTGGTTGACTAAAGTTTTCCCATTTTAAAGTTCTCCTCTGACAAACTAGAGGCAGAGTCCCTAGTGCCAGAGAAAATCACACACGTGAAGAAGTAGCTTCAAGCTTTTACCAAGAGAAGTGTCTTCCCAATTAAGGACGTAATACTAGCATGATGGCAGACATGACTCTAGGTTTTGAAAATCTATCTTAAAGAAGAGATCCAGAAAAATGATTGAAACATACTTACCTTTATTAGGATGCACTTTTTAGGCTAAGATGATACCAAAGCATTCCCATTTGTAGCACCAAAAATTTAGCATTAGCATTTTCTTTTTCCTTTCAACAGTGTTCCAGAATTTGTTATAACTTCGATATATTCCAAGTCATGTATCAACTTGGCATCTTAGTCTCTGTGAATTATGTGAAAAATGTAGTTTGATCCTAAGCAAAGATTGAATACATACTTCTTTCGTGTGGCTTTTCCTCTTGATTTATATTTCCTTTTTACAACAGATTTTGCTTTTTCAAATCACAGAATCCTTTGGACTGTTCATTTATTTCCCAGGAGCTCTCAGGATCATGTAAGAAATATTTATAGATTTATACAACTTCAGACAAAATTTAAAGAAATTAATGCTATATTCTCTCACTTAATATGTATTAGGTAGATTATTTTAATTCTGAAATTGATCTAAAGTGGCAAGAGAGAAATGCCTGCTTGTATGTTAACAAAATTATATAGCAATGGCATTATATAAGTATGCTACAATTAACTATATTGTAAGTCATAATTCACTATAACATAAACTAGATATTAAGGTTACTAAAGCAATTTTGTATAATAGGGAGATGGGTTCATTCAATGGTTTAGTTTTATTATTCACTATATTTGAATAAGAAAATAAACTCCCCAAATATACATACAGATAGATCTCAAATTCTACTTCCAACCTGCTTGTCTGGGCAATTTAAAATTCCCTAAACTGGGCAACATAATCTGTTCTATATACACTATTTCAGCACGACAGAACAGAGAAAGGACAAATTTTCTCCCACCACTTTTGAAACAAGTGTCATCCCATTAAAACTATTAAAACTATTTGGCTCTTTTATTTAATTGTTTTCATGACACTACCCCCAACAGCTTTTATTCTATCACAGCCAGTGTGCTGGTTTTAGGTTATAAATAGCTGTAAATCTCTTTGGGACCAAATGAAACTTATTTTACCTATATTCTTAGAAAGCTCCATATGGCTAACTTTTGATGTGCTATTTTAATACTTACAGAGGGAATTGATACTATTGGAAAAAATATTTAAGCTATATAACTATACTTCATGGTTAGCATAGTTGATTATTGATCCCTACCACCTTCATTCCTTGTGTCCTTCCGTGGTTAGGCACAGGAGAGAGAGAGAAATGCAGAGAGAGTTGAGGGAATTCTGCTATCCCACATTTCCTTGAAGTTGGATGGAAGGTCATTATTTTGAACTAATAATTGCCCCTTGGTTTCTCCAACTCCATTAAGCTCAATGGTCTGGTTTAATTTTCTTGGCTGGTCTTCACTCTAAAAATACTTTCTTCTCTTTTTACTTTTCCTTCCCTGATAGGAACAGACAAGGTCTGATTTTAATCCACAGTACATAAAGTTACCAAAAGGAACCAATGAACATTCTATTGGTGAAAAAGAAGGGTGTGATTGCATGGCACATGCAGTGTGGCCAGGCAGATTTTGATGATGTAATTACCAAATTTTACCTCTTTAGTTGGTGTAAAAGCTAGGTCTTCAGGAATTAAGTATCCTTTTCACAGGAGATAAGAGGTAGATTTTAGAATGCCAACTTCTTTCTTACTAAACAACTACCTGTGTGTTGGTCTAAATCTGCCCTTAATGTTCTTAAAGGTTCTCACAGATGCTATCTTATGCTGATGCGTCTCTATATACCAGTTTTCTGTAGTAAAGTCCACATGCATAAAGCAGAGGAGCACAGGGGACAAGAACATGAACTTGATATCTTTTGTCATTATCAAAAATAGGCAGTGTGAGTTTAAAGCCAGAAAATACTGGCTTTTGCCAAAAAGAGAAAGGTACTCAATTGAATAAACCCATGGTTTGAAGAGAATGGAAAAGGAAAACATAAACATATTCCAATTTTCTCTTTATGTTGGCAGTCATTTATGGATTTCTTTAATTTTTTCTTTAATTTTTAAAAAATTCCAGGTCAATTTTATCTATAAAATTTTGTATTTTTCAAAATTCCATATCATTAAATATTCATCACTCATTTCTTTTCAGCACATTAAAAAATAAATGTATAGTTTTATTTTAAACTTGAAGCTATAGCTATTTTTTTAAAAATCCAAATTTTTGAAACTAATATTTCCCTTTGGTGTTGGGAATCAAATTACTTGCTTTCAGTAAAGTTCATACTTGAAAGACATATGGTGTAACATAAGTGTTTCCCTTGGGTTTTTGTTGTCTTCCTTTGTTTTCCAGACTTGTTCATTTCTCCTTTGTACTATACAAATATCAATCAATGCTTGCTGGGAGCAGAGCTGGTCAAATAGTGGTATGCATAAGGACTCCTGTAGGTGGCGCTACAATCCTGTGAGAATAATGAGAGAGCCACCAACAGGCCTACATTATGGTTTACCTAGATATTGATTTGGGAGTCCTTCAGATAAATGGAAACACTAGTAGTTAAGTCTAAGCAAGAGTGATTTGTCCAATTTAAGGAAAAAATGAGAAATTATGTTGAACAAATCTGGAAATAAATATAAGCATATACATCACATTTTAAACATCAACACCAAGGCTTTCCAATTTAGAACTCTTGGCAACAATTCTCACACATTGAAAAATGACAAAGGAATAAAAAAGCTGCGCTGGCTTCCTCAACTGAGTTTTCAAAAGCATGGAAAGACATTTGTCAGTAATATATATATATATATTTTTTTTTTTTTTATTTTCTTTTTTTGGCGGTACGCGGGCCTCTCCTGTTGCGGAGCACAGGCTCAGTGGCCATGGCCCACGGGCCCAGCCGCTTCGCGGCATGTGGGATCCTCCTGGACTGGGGCACAAACCCGTGTCCCCTGCATTGGCAGGCGGACCCTCAACCACTGTGCCACCAGGGAAGCCCTATATTTTAAAAAAATTAAGTCTTTCTGGAAATACAAGACACTAAACAAGTCCTGTAATGAAATTACTGTATTTGCCAAGTAACTGAAATAGTTCCCGTGTTAGCACTTCTAAAAGACTGATTGATAGAATGTGGCAGATTAAAAAAAAAGAAAGATTATAACAGTTGAATAAAAGCCTTAAGTTCCTGATTTGTAATGAGAGGAAGTGGAGAAAAGTATCCTTTAGCATTTTCATAGACCTGGTACAGAAGGGAATGGGAACATGCAGTTTACAGCAGGGTTTCTCAGTCTTGGTGTTACTGACATTTGGGGACGATTATTCTTTGTTTACAGGGGCTGTCCTCTTCATTGTAGAATGTTTAAAAGCATCCCTGACCTCTACCCACTAGGTGCCAGGAGCACTTCCCCCACCCTACCCCCAGTTGTGATGACCAAAATGTTTCCAGACATTGCCGCACGTTCCTTGGCAGACAAAATCACTCCTGGTTGAGAACCACCGGTGTAAAGTCATGTGTTTTTTTATACACAAAGGAGAAAATAATTTTAAGGAGTATCCTGGTGATAATCTATTCATGAAAATAGTGTGCTAGAGTTCATTTTCTAAATGATGACCTGGAGGACTTTAGAAATTCTGTGCTTTTGTCATAGACATGGTAGTTCATATCTACCACTTGTATACACCCAAATACACAAACATTCCCGAATGATGTTTTTCTGTTTGAAATGAGAACATATTACCCTTTAAAAACTTATCAGGCACTTAAATGGTTAATGAAGTTCCTGCTGTATTAAAACATCTACAGCAGAGATTGGAGACAAAATGGTGGAGTAGCAGGACTTGAGATCACCTCCTCTCATGAAAGCACCAAAATCACAACTAACTGCTGAACAACTATGGACAAAAAACCCTGGAACCTACCATAAAAGATATTCTAAAAGATATTCTACACCCAAAGATGAAGAAGCCGCCACAGTGAGATGGTAGGAGGGGCACTTTCATGATATAATCAAATCCCATACCTCCTAGGTGGGTGACCCACAAGTTGAAAATAACTCTATCCCAGAGGTTATCCCACTGGAGTGAGAGTTCAGAGCCCCAGAGCATTTGGCTTTGAAGGCCAGTGGGGCTTGAGTGCAGGAGCTCCACAGGACTGGTCTTGGAGGGTGCACACAAGGTTTCACATGCACTGGGACCCAGGGCAAAGCAGTGACTCCATAGGAGCCTTGGCCAGACCTACCTGTGGGTCTTGGAGGGTCTCCTAGGGAGGCGGGGGTTGGCTGTGACCCACCATGGGGGCAAGGATACTAGTGGCGAAGGCTCCTAGGGAATACTGATTGGCGTGAGCTCTCCTGGAGGTCGCCATTTTGGCACAGAGACCTGGCCCCACCCAACAGCCTGCAGGCTCCAGCGCTCAGTGCCTCAGGCCAAACAACCAACAGGGTGAGAACACGCCCCACCCATCAACAGTCTGCCTAAAGTGGTTCTGGGCCCACAGACACCTCTAGACACTCCTCCTGACACAGCCCTGCCCACCAGAGGGACAAGATCCAGTCCCTCCCACTGGGAAGCCTGCACAAGCCCCTGGACCAACCTCACCCACCATGGGGCAGACACCAGAAGCAAGAAGATCTACAATCCTGTAACGTGCGGAATGGAGCCCACAAACAGAAAGTTAGACAAAATGAGATGGAAGAAAAATATATTCCAGATGAAGGAACAAGATAAAACCCCAGAAGAACAACTAAGTGAAGTGGAGATAGACTATCTGCCTGAAAAAGAATTCAGTATAATGATAGTAAGGATGATCCAAGATCCTGGAAAAAGAATGGAGGCACAGACCAAGAAAATACAAGAAATGTTTAAGAGTTAGATGATTTAAAGAACAAAGATGAATAATACAATAACTGAAATGAAAAATATACTAGAGGAATCAATAGCCCAATAAATGAGGCAGAAGAACGAATAAGTGAGCTGGATGACAGATGGGTGGAAATCACTGCTGTGGAACAGAATTTAAAAAAAAAAAGAATGAAATGAAGGCCGTCTAAGAGACCTCTGGGACCACATAAAATGCACCAACATTTGCATTATAGGGGTCCCAGAAGGAGAAGACAGAGGGAAAGGGCCTGAGAAAATATTTGAAGAGAGAATAACCGAAAACTTCCCTAACATGGGAAAGGTAACACTCAAGTTCAGGAAGCACAGAGTCAGATAGATACAGGATAAACCCAAGGAGGAACATGCTGAGACACATATTAATCAAACTGACAAAAATTGAAGACAAAGAGAAAATATGAAAAAGAACAAATAACATACAAGGCAATCCCCATAAAGTTATCAGCGAACTTTTCAGCAGAAACTCTGCAGGACAGAAAGGAGTGGCACAATATATGATGAAAGGGAAAAACCTACAACTCAGAATACTCTACCCAGAAAGGCTCTCATTCAGATTCCATGGAGAAAACAAAAGCTTTACAGACAAGCAAGAGCTAAGAGAATTCAACACCACCAACTTTGCAACAAATCCTAAGGAACTTCTCTAGGCAGAAAAGAAAAGGTCACAACTAGAAATGAGAAAATTACTAGAAACAAGAAAATTATAAATGGAAAAGCTCACTGGTAAAGGCAAACAGAAACTAAAGGTGGGAAACTGTCCACACACAAGTATGATATCAAAACCAGTGATTGTGAGAAGAGGAGAGTATAAATGCAGGATGTTGGAAATGCATTGGAAATTAAGAGACCAGCAACTTAAAACAATCTTGTATATATATAGACTGCTATACCAAAACCTCATGGTAACCACAGACCAAAAATCTACAATAGATAGACACACAAAAAAGAGAAAGCAATCCAAACACAACACTAAAGATAGGCATCAAATCACAAGAGAACAAAAGAGGAAGGGAAGAAAAAAGACCTACAAATACAAAACAATTAACAAAATGGCAATAAGAATATACATATCAATAATTACCATAAATGTAAGTGGATTAAATCCTCCAACCAAAAGACATAGACTGGCTGAATGGATACAAAAACAAGACAGGTATAGATGCTGTCTACAAGACCCACTTCAGATCTAGGGACACATTCAGACTGAAAGTGAGGGGATGGAAAAAGGTATTCCATGCAAATGGAAATCAAAAGAAAGCTGGAGTAACAATACTCATAGCAGACAAAATAGAATTTAAAATAAAGACTGTTACAAGAGACAAAGAAGGACACTACATAATGATCAAGAAATGACTCCAAGGAGAAGTATAACAAATGTAAATATATATGTACCCAACCTAGGAGCACCTCAATATATAAGGCAAATGCTAACAGCCATAAAAGGAGAAATAGTAACAATAATAGTGGGGTACTTTAACACCCTGCTTTCATCAATGGACAGGTCATCCAGACAGAAGATCAGTAAGGAAACAGAGGCCTTAAAGGACACGTTAGACCAAATCCATAATTCAAAAAGATACATGCACCCCAGTGTGCATTGCATCACTATTTACAATAGCCAGCACATGGAACCTAAATGTCTATCGATGGATGAATGGATAAAGAAGATGTGGTACATATATACAAGGGCATATTACTCAGCCATAAAACAGAATGAAATAATGCCATTTTCAGCAACATGGATGGACCTAGAGCTTATCATTCTTGTAAGGCCAACTGGCCCGAGGCAGGGGAACGCAATCAGATTCACAGGTTGCATCAGACTGAAACTCTCCGGACCACCCAGTTCCAGGAACTGACCTGGGGACTTTCCACCCGGCCCAGCCTTCCTGCCTTTCGAGGGGCAGGACTAACGGTCCCCCACAATACCCGAAAAGACCACCACATAAGGAATACCCTGTGCCCTCCCGGATTCACCACACCCCTTTCCCTTCTTCCCCTATAAATTCTGCCCAAACCCTCGCCCGGGTGCGACTTCTCTGGCCCCTTTCTCTTGGACCAGTGAACCTCGCCCGGGAGCGCTCCCTAATAAAGCTCACTTGAAGCTTTCCTCTGTTTCGCGGTGCTGTTTAAGATCTGACCTTACATTTGGTGCCGAAGCCCGGGAGGGGTACCAAGCCCCGCGGGTTACCGTGCGGGCCGCTTCTCCCCTCCCCCATGAGACAACCAGGGAACCTCTACTCATCCACCCGATCCGGCAGAAAATGGGGTAAGTCCCCCTCCCTTGTTCCCTCCGACCCCCAGAGTCCCTACCCACCGGACTCCCTGTCCCTAATCGCGGCCGCGTCAGGGACTCCTCCGTCCTCTCTCTGGGCCTCGGGTGATTGTGGAGACGTCCCAATCGCCTGACTGCCCTCCAACCTGCCGTGAATTGGAGACTGAGACCAGGGACGCCTCTCTCCCTCTCCATTCACTCAGGGACAGACGGGGGGGTCATGGGAACCTCACAATCGAAACCAGATTCTAAGACGCCCCTGGGGTGTCTCCTAGCCAATTTTACAGCCCTCGCTTCCTCCCAAGATCTCCGTCGCCGACAGCGTATTTTCTATTCCACTGTGGCCTGGCCACAATATCCTCTAGACAATCAATCCAAATGGCCTCCTGAAGGGACTTTCGATTTTAACATCCTCTGTGATCTAGATAATTACTGCCACAGGACGGGCAAATGGTCCGAGGTCCCCTATGTTCAGGCCTTCTGGTATTTACACTCCCACCCTTCCCTCTGTGTCGATTGTTCCACTTCCCAGATCCTTCTTGCCAAACAGACATCTCCTACATCCAAGCCCCTAATTTCCTTTGACGATGACCCCTCTCCACAAGCCGAGCCACCCGAATCTCTCACCTCTCCCCGCTCCAGAGCTCCTCTCCAACCTCTACCCTACCCTGAAGCAGTCCCTCCTCCTCCCGAACCCGCTCTGGCCCCTCCAACTGCTCCCCTGCCTCCCTCAACAGTTTCTCCTCTCACACCCCTTGCTTCACCAATTAGTGCACATACACGCTCTCACGACTCCCAAGATCCAAATCTCCTCTGCCCTATGAGGGAGGTAGCAGAAGCGGAAGGATTAGAGTTCATGTTCCCTTTTCCCTCCAAGATCTCTCTCAAATAGAAAAGCGATTAGGTTCCTTTTCTGACAACTCTTCCTGCTACATCAAAGAATTTTGCTACCTCTCTCAAGCTTACGATCTAACCTGGCACGATATCTTTGTGATCCTATCTTCTACTCTGACCCCTGACGAGAGGGAAAGAATTCAAACTGCTGCCGGAAACCATGCAGCTCAGGTTCACCTTACCGACAACTCCATGCCTGTCGGAGCGACTGCCGTACCTGGCACTGATCCAGGCTGGACTTATCAGGATGGCCAAGATGGCCGCCGTAAACGCGACCTCATGATCCAATGCCTCCTGGCTGGCATACAGGCTGCCGCTCATAAGGTAGTCAATTTTGAAAAACTAAAAGAGATAACCCAAGAACCTAACGAAAATCCAGCTATCTTTCTCAATCACCTTACAGAGGCCTTAACTCTCTACACCTGGCTGGATCCTGACACCCCGGCAGGGGCAGTGGTCCTAGCCACCCATTTTATCACCCAATCAGCCCCAGACATCCGAAAGAAATTAAAATGGGCAGAAGACGGCCCTCAAACCCCTATTTGAGATCTGGTAAAAATGGCCTTTAAAGTCTATAATGGCTGTGAGGATTTGGCAGAATCCAGCCGACAGGCTTGGATGCACCAGAAGGTGGCCCTCCAAACCCAAGCTCTTGTAGCCGCCCTAAGGCCGGTCATCTTCCATGGATCACAGCATCCACGGGGTCCGCAAAAGGCAACCCCACTGGGGGCCTGCTTCAAATGTGGAAAAGAAGGCCACTGGGCTTGCCAATGTCCCAATCCCCAACCTCCTTCTAAGCCCTGTCCCAGCTGCGGGCTAATGGGCCACTGGAAGAGTGACTGCCCTATGACTGGCCCTCCCTCAGCGTCTCCACGCAGGGGCAGGCCGACCCAACGGCATTACCACTTGAATTGCTGGGATTGGCTGACGACTGATGGCGCCCAGACTCGAAGACCCCCATCACCCTCACCGAGCCCAGGGTAACGCTACAGGTAGCGGGTAAGTCCATCTCATTTCTGGTGGACACGGGGGCTACCTATTCGCTCCTGCCTACTTATTCCAGGCCAGTTTCTCCTTCCCAGATCTCGGTCATGGGTATTGATAGCAAACCATCCTTCCCACTCCAGACCGGTCCACTCCCATGTCATATTGAAGGACTCCCTTTTACTCATTCCTTCTTAGTCATACCATTCTGCCCAGTTCCCTTGCTAGGCCAAGATGTCCTTTTCCACTTAGGAGCCTCCCTCCAGCTGGTTAGACTTGACCCTAAGGTCCCCTCCTCCCAACTCCTGCTTCCTCTTCTCAGCCTGTCTCTAGAACCCTCCCCCTCCTATCCCCCTCTTCCAATCACACCGAACCCAATCAATCCCCAAGTCTGGGATACTTCTAAGCCCATATAGCAACACACCATTCCCCCGTCCTCATCCGCCTAAAGGACCCCTGCAAATTTCCATCAAGGCCCCAATTTCCCATCTCTGAGACTCACCTTAGGAGCCTACAACCTATTATCACCAGACTCCTAAACCAGGGACTCCTTAGCCCCACTGACTCTCCCTGCAACACCCCCATCCTGCCTGTCCACAAGGCCTCTGGGAATTATCGCCTGGTCCAGGACCTCCGACTAATCAGTGAGGGCATAATTCCTCTCCACCCTATAGTACCAAACCCATACACCTTGCTCTCCCATATCCCCCCATCCACAACCCACTTTACGGTTCTGGATCTCAAAGATGCCTTTTTCACTATCCCCCTACATCCCAACTCCTATTTCCTCTTTGCCTTTACCTGGACAGATCCAGATACTCATACTTCCAGTCAGCTCACCTGGACAGTTCTTCCCCAGGGCTTCCGCAACAGTCCTCACCTCTTCAGTCAGACGCTGGCACAGGACCTCACCTCCTGCTCCCTTACCCCCAGCACACTCCTTCAATATGTAGATGACCTCCTCCTTTGTAGCCCATCTCTCAGCCTCTCAAGACAACATACTGCAGATCTCCTCAATTACCTTGGCTCTCGCGGTTATCGGGTCTCCCCAGCCAAGGCTCAGTTATCTGTATCTTCTGTAACCTACCTGGGGCTCCACCTTACCCCTACCACAAAAGGTCTAACAGCCGATCGCACCCGGATTATCCATGAACTCCAGTCTCCAGAAACAGCGGAACAAATTCTCTCCTTTTTGGGCCTTATAGGATTTTTCCGACACTGGATCCCTAACTTTGCTCTCCTCGCTAAACCCTTATATCTAGCCGCTAAAGAAACCCCTCAAGGACCCCTCACCTCTCCTTCCGCCATTCGACAGGCCTTTCTCACCCTCTGTAACGCTCTGATATCTTCTCCTCCCCTTTCTCTGCCCAACCCAAACCGACCTTTTCACCTTTTTGTGGATGAACGGGCCGGAATAGCCACTGGACTCCTTGCCCAGCCTGTAGGGCCTTCCTACCGCCCCGTGGCTTACCTCTCCAAACAGCTAGACCCAGCCATTCAGGGATGGCAACCATGCCTTCGGGCCCTAGCAGTGGCAGCCGAACTGACCAAACACTCAAACTGACTCTGGCCCACCCACTAACCGTGTTTTCCTCCCACCGGCTGGTCGACCTTCTAGGCCACAAGTCTCTCTCCCTCCTGGGCCCCTCCTGCATCCAGGAGTTCCACCTACTATTCATTAAAAACCCTGCTATTTCTCTTGATCTCTCCCCTCGCCTGAACCCGGCTTCCCTCCTGCCTATCTCTGGCACTGGGGGTTTTCCATCCCATTCCTGCCCTCATGTCATAGAAGCCTTCAAACCACCAAGAGAGGGACTCTTTGACACCCCTCTTTCAAATCCGGACTGCACTCTCTTTGTGGACGGTAGTTCGATACTCGGTCCTGACGGACGCCAACGGGCAGCCAATGCAGTGGTAACTATCTCAACTATTATCGAGGCTAACAGACTCCCAGAAGGAATGACCTCCCAAAAGGCTGAACTAATCGCACTTACATGAGCCGTTAACCTTTCCAAAGACCAAAGGGTTAACATCTACACAGACTCTAAATATGCCTTTCTCATTGCACACAGCCACTCAGCACTATGGAGGGAACACGGATTTCTGACCACTAAGGGATCCCCAGTGGTCAACGATTCCCTCATTGCAAAACTCCTGGAGGCCCTCCAGCTTCCTGAAGAAGTAGCAATTATCCATTGCAGGGGTCAACTCCCAGCCAACCCAATAGCACAAGGTAACTCGAAGGCCGATTCCATGGCCTGAGAGCTTGTAAGGGGATCCTCCAGCTCCACTCCTATTTTTTACCAGTCCTACCCAACCCACATATACCCCGCACGAGGAAGCTGCCTTACTATCAAAAGGCGGACACAAAGACAACAAAGGATGGATTTTTATAGACAACAAAATTTCCCTACCTCTGGCCCAAGCAGCCGGCCTCCTATCAGACATCCATAAATCCTTACACATTGGTCCAAAAGCAATGTTCCATTTTTTGGACCCCCTCTTTCATCTGCCAGGACTTAGGCCATCTCAAAGACTCACATGGCCTGCCAAACCTGTGCATCCGTCTCCCCACAAGGAGGCCTACGGCCCCGAATTCCTACACACCAGATGCGTGGACATCAGCCTGGTGAAGACTGGCAGATCGACTTTACCCATATGCCCGGCTGCAAACGCTTCTGATATCTGCTCACTCTCATTGACACCTTTTCAGGTTGGATCGAGGCCTATCCAACAACTCGAGAAACGGCAGACACAGTCGCCACCATCCTGCTTCAACACATCATCCCCCGATTTGGTCTGCCGGTCTCCATTCAGTCGGATAACGGACCCGCCTTTGTCTCTCAGGTGGTTCAACAGGTATCAGAGGCTCTCCAGATCACCTGGAAACTCCACATCCCCTACCACCCCCAATCATCCGGTAAGGTTGAACGCACCAATGGGATCTTAAAAGACCACCTCACCAAACTGTCCCTTGAGGTCCGTGTCTCATGGCCTGACCTGCTTCCTCTAGCCCTTACCCGAATCCAAGCCTCACCTCGGACTCCTACTGGCCTCAGTCCATTTGAACTACTTTATGGCTGCCCTTTCCTCCTTCACGACCTACCAACCCAGAGTCCACCCCTAGCCTCCTACCTTCCCTACCTCTCCCTGCTTCGCTGTCTTCTCCACGAATACACTGACCGTCATCTATCGATAATGACTGTCTCTGAAACTTCCTCTCTCCCTCTACAACCTGGTGATAGCGTCCTCCTCAAAGAATTACACCCTCAATCTCTCAAGCCACGGTGGACAGGCCCCCATACAGTGATCCTCACCACTCCCACGGCAGCTAAACTCTCGGGACACCCCTCCTGGTACCATGTTTCCTGCCTTAAAATGGCCCCAACTCCAAAGACTTGGATGGCCCTACCGCTGGGTCCCATGAGACTATGGCTTGTCTGTCACACTGTCTCTCCTCCTGCTGCTACTCCTGCCACCCAGGACTCACCAGATGTCCCTATGGCGCTTCCATGTCCATGGGACATGGCAAGCTAAAGGTCGGACCCACGCCCGAGTCCTGGGCATGGGAGACTGCCAACCAGATGGGTGCCAGGCCCTGGTAACAGTCCAGATCCCCATCTCTAACATAGAAGGTGCTCCCCTGGGATGGTCCACCCCCGCTGTCTGCTTCACTTACGATCAGACCCGAGACTACTGTCAATGGTGGAATGAGACCTATGGGGGGGTGCCCCTATCACTCATGTAACATCCATGTGGCAAAACTAGATACCAGGAGCTCGCTCCGACAATCCCACCTGCTCACGACAAATGGCAAGGGTCAATTATTCATCAACATCAAAGATCCCTGGGACACAAGATGGGTAAAAGGGGTACAGGGAAAAATCTACTGATAGGCAACTGATGCCTACCCTGTGGGCTCCATCAGGGTCTTTCGCTCATATGTCAGTTTGATTCCCAAAGTTATCCAACAGTTGAGCGAACAAGCCACTGCCATCTAGGAAACAGAACAAGCCCTAAGACAACAACTACCTCACCCCGAACACAAAGAGGATCCTTTTTCTTGGTTGACCCTCGTCTGTCAAGCAGTACAGATACTCAACCACACAGGAATAGGTAACATCTCCGACTGCTTTCTATGTGCCTCGCTTGGCCGGCCACCCTTGGCTGCTGTCCCACTCGACCAGCCCTTCAATTCTACTTCCTACACCTCCCAAAACCCACCTTTTTCCCCGTTAAAAGTCCCCATATTCCTTGATTCAAAAAAATCTCACCATCTGTTATGGCAGCCGCCCAAATCTACCTGATACTGGGTTGCTTTGCAACTCACCCCTCACGGTAAACACATCAACTGAAGCACCACCAGGCATGTTTTTGTGGTGCAATGGTTCCCTCACAAAAGAGATCAATTCTTCCTCCCCCTTCCCATGTATCCCCGTTACTCTCGTCCCACAACTCACACTGTATAGCCAAGCCGAATTTTCCTCGCTAATCACGCCGCCCTTTACCTGATGGAAAAGAGCTATCTTTTTTCCTCTGGTCGCAGACATCTCTCTCGCCTCCTCCCTGGTCGCTGCAGGCCTCCGCGGGGCGGGGTGGGGGGGAGCTCTAACACATAGTGTTTCAACATCCCGTGACTTAGAACATAAACTCCAGCTAGCCACTGAAGCCTCCGCCAGCTCCATCTCCTCTCTCCAGCGCCAAATCACCTCCATAGCCCGAGTCACTCTCCAGAATCGATGAGCCCTGGATTTCCTGACGGCCGACAAAGGAGGTACCTGCCTCTTCCTACAGGAGGAATGCTGTTATTACATCAATGAAACAGGACTCATCGAAGACAACGTAAAAGCCCTCCATCGCTTAAGAGAAGAACTCCAACGCAAACACCAACAGTCCGCCTCCCCAATTCCCGATTGGTGGCGATCCACCCTCTATACCTGGCTAACACCAATCTTAGGCCCCTTAATTCTCATCTGTATCTTGCTCACGTTTGCTCCCTGTTTTCTTAGGTTCCTTCGCAGGCGCATGGAGGAAGTCTCTCGGGTGGCCACAAACCAAATGCTCCTCGGTCCTTACACCTTGCTTCCTACAGAACCCCCCACTGGTCCCCCCTAAGCCTCGGATCTCTGGTTGCCCGAGTCCCCTTTCGACGCTCCCATTCAGCATGAAGTAGCCAGAGATCAGAACGCCGCCCCATTACACCAAAGATGTCGGGATGTAAGGCCAACTGGCCCGAGACAGGGGAACGCAATCAGATTCACAGGTTGCATCAGACCGAAACTCTCCGGACCACCCAGTTCCAGGAACTGACCTGGGGACTTTGCCCTTGGCCCAGCCCTCCTGCCTTTCGAGGGGCGGGACTAACAGTCCCCCACGATACCCAAAAAGACCACCAAATAAGGAATACCCTGTGCCCTCCTGGATTCACCACACCCCTTTCCCTTCTTCCCCTATAAATTCTGCCCAAACCCTCGCCCGGGTGCGACTTCTCTGGCCCCTTTCTCTCGGACCAGTGAACCTCGCCCGGGAGCACTCCCTAATAAAGCTCACTTGAAGCTTTCCTCTGTTTCGCAGTGCCATTTGTTAAGATCCGACCTGACAATTCTGAGTGAAGTAAGTCAGAGAAAGACAAATATCATATGATAACACGTATATGTAGAATCTAAAAAAAATGATACAAATGAACTTATTTACAAAACAAACAGACTTGCAGACTTCAAAAACAAACTTATGGTTACCAAAGGTGAAAGGTCGGGGGGGGGAGGGATGAATTAGGAATTTGGGATTAACAGATACACACTACTATATATAAAATAGGTAATCAACAAGGACAAGAAAACTCTATTCAATATTCTGTTATAACCTATATGGAAAAAGAATCTGAAAATGAATGGATATATTTATACGTAACTGAATCACTTTGCTGTCCACCTGAAACCAACACAACATTGTAAGTCAACTATACTCCAATCTAAAATAAAAATTAAATTAAAAAATAAAACATCTACAATTAAACATATTTTATGCTCTCTTAGAAGATTACTGTAACATAGTCCTCAAATAAAAGGGACTAAATGAGTTTGCTGGGACTCCTTCTTTTAGGCATTGTATTTAGAATAACACTGGAATCACTGCCCCTATTCTTCAATCTGAAGATGAAGAATACTCTGTTGGACTATGATAAAAAATACACTATTTGTGGAGTTTAGATATTTCAAAGAACTAAAAATATAACATGAATTTACAACAGATGCCTAGGGCATCTTTTTACATAGAATGTTAGAATTGGAAGACATCAGAAATAATCTTATGTCTCATTGCTTTAATAGTGTAGAAACTGAGGTTTAAGGATGGTTCAGTTTTGTGCTCAAAATAATACAAGGAGGTAAAGTGCCAAGACTGTACCTCTGGTCTTCTGAATTCCCTTCCAGTGGCATCCTTACGACATGATGCTAATGGTGGAAGGATGGCATCTCAGATCCAGTTCTACATTTAATCTATTTCTATATTTTGAATTTAACAATATAAATTCAGAGAATGCTGACTTGCCTATGTATATTGTCAAAATACTGTTTAAAATATTAAGAGCCTGTTTGCTAGTTAAGGACAATCAGATTTCCTACTTAAATAAAACTGACAGTAATTCTTGACTGTTTAATGAGATATCACTTGATAATTCTGTAAAGTGGTCCTGTTCACTGCATGCTATAGTATTACTGAAATTTGCATTAAATGAATGTCTGGTTCTGATTTTCCTATGAAAAAAATTTTACTGCATATTTATTTCTACACTTATATGAACAAGCTGTTGCTAACTGCCAATATAAACAGGAACAGTGCAATAGTTTGCCTCAAACGTTGACAACAATGCCTGCTGTCACACATGTTTTGTCATCGTTATTGTTCAATTTATCATATACTATATGATAACTCAATTGCACAAATACTTTTACCTTTTCCTAAATCTGAGTTTTGGAAAACATTTGTTCACTCAGCTTTGGACTCCATAATAAGACATGCAAATGCTGAAACCTTGCAGTATTTGATTACAGGTAGGACCATGAGGTAATCCAGAATATGAGTGAATTATTTTTAGATGATCATCAAAATATATTCTTATAGAGTTGCTGAAGTCCTTGGAAGATATTCTGAAACTTTAGTTTGAGATGCATTATTCTAGTAGCAATCCCTCTGCCATTTATAATGAATGATATAAATGAGTCTGAACATCCTTTAAAATCTTCCACCTATTAAAACAATCCATTTTTTCACTCTATTCAAAATACTCCAATTGAAAGTGTTTTGACTGTCCTTATATGAAATTCACACAAATTCAACCTCAAATGCTATATATTTATACCTGGTGGGCCTAATTAGACTATAGGAAAAGGGAGTATTAAAAACATGGTATATTTTGTGATGCAACGAGAAACTGTACAAAAGTTTTTAAAAGCACAATGACTGAAGAGAAAACTCCTAAATACTATTTCTAATTCTAATACCATAATTCCACTTTCAATTTGAAAACTGTTAGGTCAATCAAAATATCTTTTTTTCAAGTGAGACCTAAATAAGTCATGTTATGTATCATGATGCTTGATGAAATGGTGCTGGAAAACGGACCCAAGATTATCACAGCTTCAAAGAGTGGGAGCTGGAAAAGCTGCTGCTTAACATTGGTCTTTCTAGAAGTGGAACTTAGTCACCTGTCAATTTTGGGAAAAATCCTAAAATGTCTCTTTACTTGAACGAATGAAAAGCAAATGCCCAACAATATTCTTGGAGAAAACACTGATATAATCTGAGAAGAAAATGAGCTGTTTGTAAATTGTTACCTATGGCTGGAATCAGAGGTGTGACTTTTCAGATATTTTCTTCATATTTGTTTTAGTGGGGGATTGTTTTTTGACTCTGTGATCTCATTTTATTCTCCCTCTCTGGTCATAACCCTGTTTAACCCCATTTCAAAAAGAAAGGAATTTCAGAAATACATCCCTAGAATGGATATGAAAAAGAAGTCTGTGTAAATGCAATATTATAAAGATATCACAATGGAGAATGGGCATCTGTGTCTCTCTCCGCCCTGCTGTCAGAGGGTGAAGCTGAATGTTGGCTTTTTAGACATAAAGAGTTGTGGAGACCTCTTCCAAATGTGAACTAAGAAGCTGAACTGCACTCTATGAGCCCAGTGAAGGTGACCTACATTTCTAGTATGACAGGGTGAAAAGACTGGAACCAACAAGGAATCTCTGATCATTGTCCCTGAATTTACTAGCTGAGTCACTGAGTGAGTCATTTAAACTCACTGAACTTCCATTTCCAAATACGTAGAAAGATTTGTGGGTAAACAAACAAAAAAGCTAAAAAAAAATAGGAAATGCTAGAGGACTTAAGTGCATGCTAAATACAGCCACCTCATGTCCTACACAGGTGTAGGAGCTGTCCATTTCCTTTCCTCCTCCTCTTCTCTCTCTGCTCCCTCCCATCTTTCTCTCCCTCCCTTCCTTCATCATTTTATTGACAGAATCACACAAATAGAAATTTGGGTCCCATTTTTCAGCTTTACCACATCTTAAGTAACTTCCCAGCCACTGACAGGACACTTGACTACTGTTTTCCTTCCCAAGGGGCTTGGAAACAGTGGATCCTTCTCTTGTGACAGACACCAAAGAGCCCATTTGGTAGAGAACATTCAGGTGACTATCAAGAGGAAGCCTAACACAGAAGGTGGTGGCATAGACCAAGTATGCAGGTAACTAGCTCTTTTCACTCTTTACATTTGGCCTGTGGACACATTTGTTAACAGATACTTCCTTTGAAGTCCGACAGACACTTAACATCTACTGTTTGATTGTCCTGGCCATGTGGATCATGTTCATTCATTACCTCAAAACAGGAAGATGAATTTTTTTACCTTCCCTTTCCTAATTTTGAAATTGTTCATTACAATTGCTTTTTCATACACAGAGAAAGAAAAGACTTCTATGAACTCTTTAATAAGAACAGAATTTCCCTCCTGTTTTTGACCTAATATTCTCATAAGAACTCTTACCAGCAGTAGCTGACATTTATAAAATGTTTACCATGTACCAGTTCTAGAACCAGTTAGTTCACATGTAGCATCTTAGTTAACATACAATGTAAATCTATGAACTAGATACTAGTATTTTCTCCATTTTAGACATAGAAAACTTTTGTAGAGGGGTTAAATCCATCTGTATGCCATTAAAATTTTTTTCACACGTTTTTAGTTGATGGTATTTTGTTTTTTTACTTGATAGTATATAGCAATAATTTTCCTCTGTCATTAAAAATTTTCAGAATTATAAGTTGAAAACAGTCCTTCAAGACCACAGTAGATAACTGTTTCTCCTAAATTCATGGAGTCAGAGAAATATAAGTAAAATGAAGAGGCAGAGGAACCACTCCCAATTCAAAGAACAAGAAAATTTTCCTGAAAGAACAAACAATGAAACAGACCTCTCCAGTATACCAGATCCTGAGTTCAAAAATGAGGTAATAAAAATACTGAAGGAATTAAGAAAGACTTTCTATAGAAATGCAGATCACTGTAACAAGGAAATAAAAACTATAAAGAGGAAATAATTAAAGTTAGAAAACTCATTTCCTGAGACAAAAGCTGAGCAATAAATAGCAAATTAAATAATGCAGAAGAATGAATAAGTGATCTGGAAGATAGAGTCACACAATCAGAACAGCAGACAGAAAGCTAAATGAAAAAAATTAAAGAAACATGAGACCTATGGGACAATATAAAACATGCCAATCTACACACAATAGGGATCCCAGAAGGAGAAGAGAAAAGGGGATTGAAAATGTATTTGAAGAAATTATGGCTGAAAACTTCCCAAACGTATAAAAGGAAAAAGATACACAGGTACAGGAAGCACAAAGGGTCCCAAACAAGATGAACCCAAACAGATTTACATCAAGATACTTTATAATTAAAATGGCAAATGTTAAAGGTAAAGAGATGATTCTAAAAGCTGTAAGAGGAAAACAAAGAGTTAGTTAAAAGCAAACCCCCATAAGGCTATCAGCTTATTTCTCTACAGAAACACTGCAGGCCCGAAGGGAGTAGTAAGATATATTCAAAGTCCTGAAAGGGAAAAATCTGCAACCTAGGATACTCTACCGAGTAAGATTATCATTTAGAATAGAAGGAGAGGTAAAGAATTTATCAGACAAGCAAAAGAATACAGCAATACTAAACATATCCTAAAAGGAATATTGAAAGGTCTTCTCTAAATAGAAAAGAATTAAGAAACTATATAAAAGAGAAAATCAAAATAGGAAAGTAAATCACTTAAATAAACCAGTACATAGACTTCTTAAAAAATCAAAAAGAATTTGCGGAAGTGGTTATAACTACAATGAACAGCAAAAGGGTAAACATGAAGATGTAACAGAGGACATCAAAATCATAAAATATGTGTGGGGAGTAAGAAAATGTAAATTTTTTTAAAGAATATGTCTGAGCCTATATGACTACCAGTATAAAGCAAGTAAGTAAATGGGTTAACATACTTGAAACAAGGGTAACCACAAATCAAAAACATACAATAGATTCACAAAAACCAAAAAGAAGAGAACCCAAGCATAATGCAAAAGAAAACCATCAAACCACAAAAAGAGAGACAAAAAGAAAGGAACAAAGAAGAAATACAAAATCAACTGGAAAACAATGTTTAAAATGGCCATAAATACATATCTATGAACAATTACCTTAAATGTCAATCAAAAGATGTAGAGTGGCAGATTGGATAATAAAACAAGAGCCTACAATATGCTTCCTACAAGAGACCCATTTTAAGGTGAAGGACACACATAGATTCAAAATGAGGGGATGGAAAAAGATTTCATGCAAACAGAAATGAGAATAAAATGGGGGTAGAAATACTCGTATCAGACAAAATAGACTTTAAAACAAAGGCCATAAAGAAAGATTAAAAAGGACACTATATAATGGTAAAAAGATATTATACTCATTAACATATATGCACCCAATATAGGTACACCTAAATACATAAAACAAGCACAGACATAAAGGGAGAAATTGATAGAAATTCTATAGTAGGAGGTTTTAACACCGCACTGGCATCAGTGGACAGATCTTCCAGACAGAAAGTCAATAAGGCAACAGAGATCATAAATGATACAATAGAACACTTAGATTTAATAGATATTTTCAGGACATTACATCCAAAAAAACCCCAAAACTCAGAATGCATATTCTTTTCAAGTGCACATGGAACATTCTCTACCATAGACCATATACTAGGACACAAGATAACCCCCAACAAATTTAAGAGGATATAAATTATTTCAAGCATCTTTTCTGACCACAATGACATGAAACTAGAAATCAACCACAGGCACAAAAATGAGAAAAATAAGATTACATGGAGACTACACAGCACACTACTAAAAAACTAATGGGTCAACAATGAAATCAAAGGGGAAATTTAAAAAGTACCTCGAGACAAATGACAATAAAAACACAACCCACAAAATCTGTGGGATACAGCAAAAGCAGTCCTAAGAGAGACGTTCATAGTGATACAGGCCTTGCTCAAAAAAACAAGAAAAATTTCAAACAACCTAACCTACCACCTAAAAGAATTAGAAAAAGAAGAACACACAAAACCTAAAGTCAGCAGAAGGAAGGAAATAATAAAGATCAGAAAGGAAATAAATAAAATAGAGATTAAAAAATAATAGATAAAATCAATAAAACCAAGAGCTGGTTCTTTGAAAGGGTAAACAAATTGACAAATCTCTGGACAGGCTCACCAAGAAGAAAAGAGAGAAAACCCAAATAAACAAAATAAGAAGTTAAAGAGGAGAAATCACAACTGATAACACAGAAATACAAAAAGCCATAAGAGCATACTATGAACAATTACCTGCCAACAAGTTGGACAACCTAGAAGAAATGGACAAGTTTCTAGAAACAAACAGCCCACCAAAACTGAATCAAGAAGAAATAGATAATTTGAACAGACTGATCACCAGAAGTGATATAGAATCTGTAACAAAACAAACAAACAAACAAAAAACTGACTGCAAACAAAATTCCAGGACCGGATGTCTTCCCTGGGAATTATACCGAACATACAAAGAAGAACTTATACTGATTCTTCTCAAACTCTTCCAAAAGACTGAAGAGAAGGGAACACTCTCAAAGTCACTATATGAAGCCACAATCACCCTGCTACCAAAACCAAAGACACTAACAAAAAAGAAAAAACAGGCTGATATCTTTGATAAATATAGATACAAAAATTCTCAACAAAATATTAGCAGACTAAACCCAACAACACATAAAGGTCATACACCAGGGACTTCCCTGGTGGCACAGTGGTTAAGAATACACCTGCCAATGCAGCAGACATGGGTTCAAGCCCTGGTCCGGGAAGATCCCACATGCAGCAGAGCAACTAAGCCTGTGCGCCACAACTACTGAGCCTGCACTCGAGAGCCCATGAGCCACAACTGTTGAGCCCGCATACCACAACTACTGAAGCCCCCATGCCTAGAGCCCATGCTGCACAACAAGAGAAGCCACCACAATGAGAAGCCTGCGCACTGCAATGAAGAGTAGCCCCCACTCTCTGCAACTAGAGAAAGCCTGTGCATGGCAATGAAGACTTGACACAGCCAAAAATAAATAAATAAATTAAAAAAAAAATCATACACCATGATTAAGTTGGTTTCATCCCAGTGTCACAAGGATGGTTCAACATATGCAAATCAACGAGATACACCACATCAACAAAAGATAAGATAAATACCACATGATCATCTCAATAGATGCCAAAAAAGCATTTGATAAAATTCAACATTGATTCGTGATAAAAACTCTTACCAAAGTGGGTAGAGAGGGAACATATCTCAACATAACAAAAGATTTTATTACAAACCCACAGCCAACAGAATACTCAGTTGTGAAAAGCTGAAAGCCTTTATGCTAAAATCTAGAACAAGACAAGGATGCCCACTCTAACCACTTCTGTTCAACATAGTATTGGAAGTCCTAGCCAAAGCAACCAGACAAGAAAAAGAAATAAAAGGTATCCAAATTGGAAGGGAAGAGGTAAAATAGTCATTATATGCAGATGATATGATACTGTATATAGAAAACCCTGAAGACTCCACACAAAAACTACTAGAACTGATAAATGAATACAGCAAGGTAGCAGGATACAAGATTAACATTAAAAAAATCAGTTGCACTTCTTTACACTAACAAAATATCAGAAATGGAAAGTAAAAAAAAGAAAGCCAATCCCTATAAAAATCTCATAAAAATATAAAATACTTAGGAATAAACCTGACCAAGGAGGTGAAAGACTTATATGCTGAGAAGAATTAAACAGTGATAAAGGAATTGAAAATGATTCAAAGAAATGGAAGATATCCCATGCTCTTGAATTGGAAGAGTTAATATTGTTAAAATGGCCATACTACTCAAAGCAATCTATAGATTTAATGCAATCCCTATTAAATTACCTATGACATTTTTCACAGTACTAGAACATATAATCCTAAAATTTATATGGAACCATAAAAGACCCAGAATTGTCAAAGCAATCCTGAGGAAAAAGAACAAAGGTGGAGGCATAACCCTTTCAGGCTTCAGATAACACTACAAAGCTACAGTAATCAAAACAGTGTGGTATTGGCATAAAACTAGACATATGCATCAATGGAGCGGAATACAGAGCCCAGAAATAAACCCACACACCTAGGGTCAGTTAATCTTCGACAAAGGAGGCAAGAATATACAATGGGAAAAAGACAGCCTCTTCAGCAAGTGGTGTTGGGAAAGTTGGACAGCCACATTCAAATCAATGAAGTTAGAACACACCCTCACACTATACACAAGAACAAACTCAAAATGGCTTAAAAACTTAAATATAAGACATGACACCATAAAACTCCTAGAAGAGAACATAGGCAAAACACTCTCTGACATAAATTATACCAATGTTTTCTTAGGTCAGTCTCCCAAGACAATAGAAATAAAAGCAAAAATAAATAAAGGGGTCCTAATCAAAGTATGAGTTTCTGCACAGCAAAGGAAACCATAAGCCAAATGAAAAAACCTACAGACTGTGAGAAAATATTTGCAAACAATGCAATTGACAAGGTCTTAATTTCCAAAATATACAAACAAATCAAAATTTGGGTAGAAGACATAAATAGACATATCTCCAAAGAACACATACAGGTGGCCAGCAGGCACATGAAAAGATGCTTAATGTTGCTAATTATTAGAGAAATGTAAATCAAAACTACAATGAGGTATCACCTCACACTGGTCAGAATGGCCAAAATCAAAAAATCTACAAATAATAAATGCTGGAGAGGGTGTGTGGAAAGGGGAAACTTTTCCTCTTTTACACTTTTGGTGAGAATGTAAATTGGTGCAGCTGCTATTGAGAACAGTATGGAGGGTCCTTAAAAAGGTAAAAATAGAGTTACCATACGATCCAGCAATCCTACTCCTGGGCATGTATCCAGAAAAGATGAAGACACTGATTTGAAAAGATACATGCACCCCTATGTTCATAGAAGCACTATTTACAATAGCCAAGACATGGAAGCAACCTAAATGTCCACTGCCAGATGAATGTATAAAGAAGATGTGGTATGTGTGTATATATATATGTTTTTTCCTGTGGAATATTACTCAGCTATAAAAAAGAATGAAATAATGTCATTTGCAGCAACATGGATGGACCTAGAGTTTATCTTACTAAGTGAAGTAAGTCAGAGAAAGACAAGTATCATTTGATATCACTTATATGTGGAATCTAAAAAAATGATACAATGAACTTATTTACAAAACAAATAGGCTCACAGATATAGAAAAGATACTTATGCTTACCAAAGGTGAAAGGATGGAGGGAGGGATAAATTGGGAATTGGGGATTAAGAGATACATACTACTATACATAAAATAGATTTTAAAAAGACCTACTGTTTAGCACAGGGACTACATTCAATATCTTATAATAACCTATAATGGAAAAGAATCTGAAGAAGAAAAAAAAATTATGTATATATCTGAATCACTTTGCTGTATACCTGAAACACTGTAAATCAACTATACTTCAATTAAGAAAAGAGTAAAAAAATGTGTGAACATTTTTGAGACTCTTGATTGTTTTCCAAAAAGTGTATCACAAGTCATAGTCCCTCCAGGACTGTGGAAGAGTGTCTTATCACCCTATAGTAAACATGAATATTTATTTAATCATTAGAAATAAAACAAGAAAAACAGAAACAACTGATAGATACATCATCCTTATAATAATGTTGTTTTAATCACAATTAGGTGATTATTTTTCAATTTTTGTATCATTCATTTCAATAAAAAATACATATATATATATCTCCTTTAACTCTTTTTCTATTTTTTAAAAATTAATCCTATGTATTCAACATGAATAAGACATATAACAGTGACTTCTGTTTTATATGGTCATTTTCCAAATTTTATTTGCTATTTAACTGTGTTAGAAATGTTTATATTCATAATTTATTTTAAAAAATTAAAACATCAATTATAATTACATGAAAATATTTTCTACTTTATAGAAACATGGTTGTAATTTTCACAATCCCTCCTGGGTTCACATTATTTCGAGTGCATATTTAGTAATCTCAAATTCAATAATACTCATATAAGCCTTTAATATTTTTATATATACACCATGATATCTTTATAGAAATTAACTTACACACAGATACTCACACACACATTGAGGGTATATTTCTAGGTTCCCAAACTTTTCTACCTAGTTTTTTTTTCTACCCGAGCTTAAAATCTCATATAAAGTTGTTTATGAGAATTAAATTGTGATAAATTATTTAACTTCTTTATAGTCTCTTTCATTTTTAGCCAGTATTTTATGTTTGTTATATGGTGCTTATTACTTTGCATTACGACTAAGAGGACTTAAAAAGATAAAATGATATCGATATACATATATTAATATACATATTAATATGGCATAGTTGGAAAATTTTGGAAAGAAAAGGTCATCCATTCTGAGGGCTGTACATGTCAAATATTTTGTGAAGACTGGATTTTATATTGTGAGATTATCACTTACAGCATGTAGTCAATTGTTATTTGCTTTTAAAGAAAACTATGAGCACAACATGATGAAAATCAT
This sequence comes from Delphinapterus leucas, assembly GCF_059928025.1. NCBI lineage: Eukaryota > Metazoa > Chordata > Mammalia > Artiodactyla > Monodontidae > Delphinapterus > Delphinapterus leucas. The sequence continues at coordinate 50,039,459 of NC_143140.1, forward strand.
TTGTCGTTAAATCAAAGAAGAGAAACAAAGAAAGCAACTGCCTGAGACCCGCTCAATGAAGGAAGGAAAGAAGGAAATCATGTTTTGATGAAACTATCAGAATTTAAATATATGTATTAAGATCCCATATTTTAAAGAAAGGCTTTTTAGCTGGACATATCTGACAAGATTCGAGGAGAGAAACCAAAAACTCTCTGGATCTTGTCTCCTTTTTATAAAGTGTGGGTTTGTTATGTCACTCAGGAATGTTTTATTCCAGCTTAACACAGAACAGAAAATTGATTAATACTGACATTGCTTTCCTAGGTCTCTGTACTATATTTACCTGAAATACAAACCACAACTTCAGTGAATGCATTTGTTAGATAAGAACAAAAACATTAACTCTGTCTGAAAACTGACTAAAATGTAGGTAGTCTGGCTATACTCCTTTCTTACAGGAAAAAAAAATGGATATAAGAGAATATCATATTTTAAAAAATAATAAGAAATGACCAATAGCTTATAAAATAAAGAGCAAAATTAGATACTCTTTAAAGCCACAAAAATATTTTCTCCCATTACTTAACTCCAACTAATGTTTAATTTAGAGAACTTTTTCCTTCTCCCCACCGGTAGCTTTTTTTTTTTAAATTTCTTTCTTTTTTTTTTTTTTAATTTTTGGCTGTGTTGCTGCATGCAGGCTTTCTCTAGTTGCGGGAAGCGGGGGCTACTCTTCATTGTGGTGTGCGGGCTTCTCATTGTGGTGGCTTCTCTTGTTGCAGAGCATGGGCTCTAGGCGTGCGGGATTCAGTAATTGTGTCATGCAGGCTCAGTAGTTGTGGCTCACAGGCTCTAGAGCGCAGGCTCAGTAGTTGTGGTGCATGGGCTTAGTTGCTCCACAGCATGTGGGATCTTCCCGGGCCAGGGATGGAACCCGTGTCCCCTTCATTGGCAGGAGGATTTTTAACCACTGGTAGCTTTTATTCTATTTTTTTCCCTGATTCAAAAGTATTGGATACTTAAGAATAGATGCAACTCTATGATCCCTCCCCCCTCCTTTCTCTACTCTCCTGTTAAAGGCTGTGATCCAAATTGTCTTCTTGTAGTCTGGTGAAGCCATTTATATCCATGAACTCTGACTTTGAACTGTGTACACTGCTACCTGCCATACTTTCCCTGGAGCCCATGTTCTACATAAAGCTTCCTTATAACTAGGTTGTATTGGAAGTAGAACTTCCCTGGATGTGTTCTGGTGCATTTTTTCCTTATGCCACTAAAATTAATCTAAGGTTTAAGTTAAAAATCTATGGTTTCTTATGAACCAAAGCCAAAAAAAAATCTACTTATGCTTTGAGTTTCAACTCAAGCAAGATGATCCTAATGGAATACCTCTGACAGACATTTACTTATAATCATGTCCAAGAGTGATCAGAAATCCAGTAGAACAAGTTTATAAACCTGAAGAATCAAAATGTACATGCTAACCGCCAACTGCATTGATGTTCTGTGACAAGAAGTTGACTTTGTCAATAATCCTCTAAATTATGGTCTCTGTGTGGTTATGGATTCAGAGCATGGGTGATGATGGCTGGGAGGTCATATTTATAGCCTGAATTTACCCCAGACAGACAAAGGTTTTGATTTTTGCAATTTTTACAATAGAGAAGTACAAATTAAATTTTTAGTAAGCTTTTTCACTGATGTGCACATCTCTGAATTAATTAAATTGTTCTGAGGAAAAATGTGTACATTCATGCTAAAGCCAATAGCTTTTGACAATCTGAGTATTATTTTTAAATCCTTTCATAAGTCAGTAATGAGACAAGTTGTGATTTTATTGGTTCTTTGCAATTAGATAATGATATGCAAAACACAGGCCCTGTGATTGTATTTGAAAAACAATGACATCTTACAAGGTTCTTTGAATGGTAGTAAAGCCAGGAGTATAATTTATCAATAGTGTTGTTCACCCGGAAATTTTCAATTACTTTCTACCTGTATTTCCTTCTTTATTTTCTCTGTCTCTGTCTCTCTCTGCCTTTATCTCTGTTTATCTCTCTGATGTCTCTCAAGTAAATTCCCCTTCCTTTCCTTTCTGTTTCATTTAACAAATTGATTTAACCTTTTCCCTAAATTTCATTATGAACCAGGAGCTGAATCTCATGCTGGGTATAGAGTGGTACTTGAAACAATCTTCATTTTAAATGAACTGTTAGTAAGTTAAGAGATACCATATTTAAAACAAACAAACAAACCAAGAAAAGACACTTGATGGTTTCTTCTGCTTCTAGACAACATGGTGAACTACCACAAGCTCCTATATTCCTCCAATAGAATCAGCCATAGGAGAGTTAGGACGGTTAATGAATTCTAAGTCCATCATTGCACGATTGTGAAAGTCACTATTCACATTGTATTCTCAGTGAATGGCACCTCACTGGAGTTTAAAATACAATATGAGTGGTGCTCCCTAGACAATGTAGAACAACAGCCATTAAAGCCCCCATTCAACCACTCATAGAAAACTATAAAATCTTTGAAAAGATGAAAGATGGTTGGATCTTGATGGAACCAGGGTAGTGGGAGATGGGGAAGTTTGCAAATTAAAGAAGGACAGGAGCCTCAAATGAGGCACAGACTGGGTTAGATTTCCTATTTGTGCCCCTTTCTCTCCCTCAGCCTTCACTTCTGTGGGGCAGGAATACAGCAGCACCAGCCCCATTGTCAGCAACATGCAGTGGAGTAACAAGGAGTAACAAGTCTGGCTGTGGTAGAGATGCCCTATTAGTGAGTGTACACAGCCTGGGGAGGTTCTGATCATTCCTGCACCTCCACTCTTATCCCCACTGCAAGAGCTAATCAGAACAGAAATAAGGGTCCAGGCCAAAAGCATTGACAGGAGCAGAGTCACTAGAAGTTTCCTAGAAATAGGACAGGGATGGAAGGAGTAGAATGCCATACTGAAATCTCCACTCTTAAATAAAGGGGAGCACAAGTTAGAGCCCAGGTTTCTAAATCTCCTCTTCAGTAACAAATATTAGTCAAAGCAATAGATAGATCCAATAAAATGTGATTTTCCAGTTACTGAGGAGCTGAAACACTATGCAGTAAAAATCACTAATGGAAAAATTGTTACCTGAAAAAGCAGAGCTAATGCAACAGGAAGAACAAACATTTAAAGTGCACATTAAAAATATATTCAACACATAAAGAAAATATTAAACATGGAACAAAACAGATATTTTAAAGAAACTGTACAGGTATGGGGAGAAAAATCTGAAATGAGGAAATAAGAAAGGACAAGGAGTGGGTTGAATGACAAAATATATACTGTAGGAAGCTGAATTAGTCAGGTGAAGACTGGGTAGGAGACTCTTCAAGAAGGCACGGGAAGAGATTAATTTGGGATGACATGGGAGAAGGATAGAAGAAAAATAAATGAGTAAAAATGGATATAGGCAAAATTGTCAACAACTGGATAATAGGAGTCACCAAAATAAAGAATATTTTAGTGATCTGAGGGTTAAAAAGGAGATTTTAAACAAGACTCCAAAAAGCACAAACACCAAAGAAAAAAACTGAAGCATATGATTTTATCAAAATTGAAGATTTTTGTTCCATGAGAGATACCAAAGAAAAAAACTAAAGAATGTAGAAGTGGGAGAAATTATTTATATTATTCAAATATCTAATTTACATGGAATTTTAACATGGGTATATAAAGACACTTCTGCACTGTTGCTGGGAATGTAAATTGGAGGATTCCTTCTAAAAAGGAATCAGGAAATACTCTATAAAATAGGGTATGCATATTCCCTAAGACATAACCGATTCTACTCAAGATATTTCAGAGTAAAACTCACACTGGTAAAGAGGTATGAAGACATTCCCGGTATTATTGTTTGGAGGAGAATAAATGGATGCAACCTAGTTGACCACTGCTGGGAAGATACAGCAGTTAAAATGCAGGATATGCATATAATAGAATACCATACCGTAGTCAAAATATGTTACATGCATATAAGGAATGCCATTCAGTACTCCAAAATGAGAACTAGATTTACATATAGCAACATGGATGGAGCTCAAAAATAAGTTTCATGAAAATATTAAGAAACAATGATATTTAAAATAGTATCCTATATATAGAAAGGGGGCCCAAACATTTACATGTCTCTGCAACAATGTAACTTTTCAAATGAGACAATTAGATATGATATACATATTTGAAAAAGCGATAAAAGAGGTAACTGATGAGAAGGGAGCTGAAGTGAGATGAAGATGATAGAAAAAAATAATTTTTTTTTTGTTGGCCGCACCGCACGGCATGTGGGCCCCGGCCAGGGATTGAACCTGTGCCCTCTGCAGTGGAAGCTAAGAGTCTTAACCACTGGACCGCCAGGGAAGTCCCAGGAAAAAAATAACTTTAAAAGAAACAAAAAATGGATTTTCTTTGGATGATTATAGAATATCATGAGAGGTATGCTACCAATTCCATTTATAGAATTGGGAAAACAATGATTTCAACACGAGTTATAAAGGAAAGTAACAGATAATCGAGTTATAAAGGCAAGTAACAGATAATCACCACATGTTCTTCTTGGTGGGGGCTGAGAGAAAATGATTTTGAGATCTTCAATCTAAATGATGATTTGGGGGAGAAAAATCAGGAGGATGTAAAGCTTGAAGTGAATCTTGAAAGACAAATGAGAGTTAATATATTTGACAAAAATTATTAGGAAAAGGGATTTCAAGAATGTAGGTACTGTATTTCCTGTTAACAAATACAGAGGGCTGAACGAACAAAGCACATCCAAGGAACTCTTTGTAATTCATAATATTGAGAAAAGGAGGATGAAGTTTAAATGTAGGCAAGTGACAGACCATGAAAAGCCTAGTATATCATGGAGTTTATCCTGAAGGAGAGACTCTGAACAGTTTAAGTAGAAAAGTAATATGGTTAGATTGTCTTTTAGGAATACCACTCTAAAAAATATGGAGAATGAACTGGGTGGAACTGGGTATATAGTTTGGGGAGTAGGGTAGCCAAACCTGATGCAGAGAGGCCATTCCAAAGACATTGCCATAATCCTGCAAAGAAATCACTTAAGTCTAATATCAGACAAAGGCAATGAGGAGTGAGATTAAGAGGCAGAAGTGAGAGATTCAGGAAGTAGAATTCATACAAGTAAGTGTAGTTGGAGAAGATGGAATAGAAATCTCAGACAATGTTTAGATTTTTTTTTTTTTTTTAATTTCAGTGGTCGAGGTAGAAAAAGCAAGAGGAGTTGCAGATGAAAGAAGGGACACATGTTGACTTGGAGCTTCCCACTATATAGAGGTCAATAATGCAGACCTGTAAGAATTTGAAAACGTAGGTGTGGAACTCAGAAGCAAGATCAGTGCTGAAGCCAGAGATTTGGTAGTCAACTATGCATAACATGGGTGTGGATGAGCCTTCTTTAGGGTGGTATTTGGAATGTAAAACATAGATGGCAGAGGATAAAATTCAAGGGAACTTTTAAGAGTTAGGCAAAAAAAAAAAAAAAAAAAAAAAGAAGCCAATAAGATGTGAAGAGAGTATGCCTTAGCTGGCCTCCTTTCCTCATGAAATTAAGTAGGTTTTTATTTGGGAAGTCTTGTGTTGTTGTTTTTTCTTACCTTTTTAATATCAGCTGCTATTGAAATCTAAGTTAAAAAGTGTTCCTTTAAGTGATTGAGGGGAAGATGTTTTATCTTCATAGATGTGATTTTGCATATTTCTCCAAGTAACTTCAATTTGGGCTTCTATTTCAGCTGGTGGTGGAAAGCCTAATACTGTCAGTCCATAAACCCTGTCCCTTTTATTAAGAATCCAAACTCATTTATTCTCCTTCTCTCTCTTCATTTTCTCCCCTTCTCCCTGAAAGTAATCTACTTGCAATACGGAGGGACGGGAGTCGTATAATATAGCTTTCTAATATCAGAGGAGTGTGGTCTGCACTGAGTGTCATCCTGCATTTTCAGCAGCGTCCGCGGGGTTATCACCTACCTTGCCTTGCATCGGCCTCTGTTCTCACTGGCCCAGCCTCAGCCTCTAGTGGACAAGTTCACACCTGCTATGAGATCCTTGTCCTGGCCCTCTGCCCCTTCATATATGTCAGCCCATTCATTACTTTGGAGAATACTTTGGAACCCTCAGGTGCTTTATCAGCACTGAGTCTGGTAGATGCACCTGAGCACCTCCATCAGCTGTAGTTCTTCCACCATTTCAACCTCTAAATGCACAAGGGGCTTCTCTATGTGGCTTGAAGTTCACCCAGGAACGTGGGTCTCTCCACTTCTCCTAGACCAAGGGGATATCTCATTACAACCCCTCCATCCTCCTCCTTCCTTCATTAATCATGCTTTTTCTCCTTTTAGGCAAGTAAACTATTGCATACTAATATGCATTTTTCACTAATCTATGATCCATTGTATGTAGTCTATATCCTGAACCTCACAACTTTGCTCTTGATATGCAGACCAGTTTTTTATAACTCCAAGAGAAGGATTTCTTTCTCAATAAAGCCTACACATTGCACATCGAAAGCACATTAGCTTTCAAATTGATGTCTATGTTTAGTAAGATTTACAAAATCTACTTAGTGGCTCAAAACATAGGGTTTTGCTCAAGCCCACCACACACAGAAAGCGAGAGATGCTACCTGAATTATTAGGGAAAGGAAGGAATAGATAAAGAGCTGGAAAACAGCAAGTTCTTAATATATCACAACATTATCCTATTATTCTTTGGTACCAATTTCTGCATTAACCAAAACAGGTTATCAACTGGAACAAAGAGCTCCAAAAATCTAATGCAATAAAGATTTGTTTCTTGCTCACTTTCCAGGGCAATGCAAGAAAGTGGGGGAAGAGGAAGTAGATGGTGTTGATGCTCATTCCAGGATCTATACCCCTTCCATCTGGTGGCCCCTCATCTTTCATGGACTCAGAGTCCTCAGCTGGCTCTCTGCATCTGGCAGCAAACAGGAAAGAGAGTAGAAGGTCTCATGGAATATTTTGTGTGTTAGCCAGAGTGGTAGGCAGAATTCTAAGATGGTCCTGAGGATTCCCTGCTCCCTAGTATCCACATCCTGTGAATATGAGGGATTTTGCTCCTTTGATTAGGTTATCCTATAGGGCAGAGTTGAGTTTTAAAAAGGAAAATCACCAGGGTGGGATGGATCTAATTACAGGAAACCTGGGTCTAGTGATCAGAGACAGTGGTAACCAGAGACTCAAAATGAGGGGGAGTTGACACAGAATAAATTTTCCATTGCGGGCTTTAAGGATGGAGGGGCCAATGACAAGGACCTGAGAGCAGTTCCCAGTGGACAGACAGCTAGTAGGAAAACAGGGATATCAGTCCTACAGCTGCAAGGAAATGAAGTCTGCCAACAACCATTAACTTGAAGGAGCTCCTCCAGCCCCAGATGAGTGCTACTGTCACTCCAACACCCAATCAGATAATGAGCAGGGAATCAAGTCATGCCATGCCCCAACAGCAACAGTAAAATAATCTGTTCTACTTAAAGCTGCCTAGTTTGTGACAATTTCCTATGCAGCAAAAGGAAACTAACCCTGGTTGAAGTGATGTGCATCACTTTCATCCACACTGCATTAGCCAAAGTTCAAGCATCTAACTGCAGAAGCTGGGAATTGTATGTCAGCTTGTTTTGCTTTGTTTTGTTTTGTCTTTTGGGGGCTGGGTGGGAAGCAAGGGAATGAGTTGGTGACCACATAGCAGTGACTTTGCCACTATTATCTATTTTAGCCAAAGGTAACCAAGCCACATTCTCAAGGGCCTTTAAAATATATGTCCTGATATTCACTTAGTATTTATTCTGATTTACTCATTTCATTTTCTCACATGAATGATAAATGGAATAACTCTAATATGGGATCACTAGAGAACAATGTCAATCACATTTCGTTTTTAGGCCTGGCTTTCATCTCAATATATTAGGTGAGTTTCAACAAGTTATTTCCTCATTCTGCTTCATTTCTGTTTCTACAAACAGGACAAAAAGAGCAGGTAGGTAATACAGATCATACATAAAAAGACAAAAACTGAGTCCTTCATTGAACACCTGGGAGGGCGAGCTTAGGTACAGCCTTAACAGGGGTGGAAATTAAAACTCTTCCCTCTGGGGTTGATCCAGTGACTCTATCTATGTACTCTGAAAGCCTCAATAGGAAACTCAGTCTTACTCATGCTTGGATCATTATTCTCTCTCTGCCCTTCTCTCAAGAAATGTTATAAAAATAAATTTAATATATGAGAATATAATTTGATAGTGGCCTCCTGCTCCTTCACACAGAACATGCTCCCTGAGATTTTACCCATCAAAAAAAATTTTTTTACCTATCATCTATGTTCTCTCTCCAGCCAATCTTTGTTTCTTGAGATCCGGACTCATATTTCCAGCTATCTAATCAACATTTTAACCTAGTTATATCAAAACTGTTTAAGATCCAACAACATGTCAAAACCGTACTCACCACATTTCAACCCAAGTGCACATTTCACTTCCAAACCCTGTATTTACTATCTTATCATACCACATTCATCCAGTTCCCTAAAATAGAAACTTGGGCTCACCCTAAACTCTTCTTTTTCCCTTATGTCATTCAGTTTATCACCAAGTACTGTCTTCTCTATTTTCTAAATATGTTTCAAACCTATCTTCTGTTCCACATTGCAACTGGATTTCATTAGCTGAGCCTGCCTTATTTCTTACCTAGGATACTAGGATTTGGAACAAGACAAGGATGCCCCCTTTCACCACTTCTATTCAAGGTAGTATTGGAAGTCCTAGCCACAGAAGTCAGACAAGAAAAAGAAATAAAAGGTATCCAAATTGGAAGGGAAGAGGTAAAATTGTCATTATATGCAGATGACATGATATTATATATAGAAAACCCTAAATACTCCATACAAAAACTACTAGAACTGATAAATGAATTCAGCAAAGTAGCAGGATACAAGATTAACATACAGAAATCGGTTGCACTTCTTCACACTAACAAATGAAATGTCAGAAAGCGACTATAAAAAAAAAATCCCTTTACAATCACATCCAAAAAAATAACATACTTTGGAATACACCTGACCAAGGAGGTGAAAGACTTATATGCTGAGAACTATAAAACACTAATAAAGGAAACTGAAGATGATTCAAAGAAATGGAAAGATATCCCATGCTCTTGGATTGGACAAATATCGTTAGAATAGCTTTTTAATTGATTTCTCTGACTCCGAGCTATCTGATTATCCACACAGCTGTAAAATGTAAACCTTAAAATCATTCAGTGGCTCCCTTTTGCATTCAGGCAAAAGCCCAAACTTTTTAGATATGCTTATAAGAACCCTTAAGATCAGTCCTCTTTATACATTTTCATTTTAATCTCTTGCTACAGTTTCTTAACCAGCTTTACAGAAATTCTTGCAGTTTCCTGAGTGAGGTGTGCTCCCTTGTACCTTTGAGTCATTTCAGCTAGTATTTCCTTTACCTGGAACATCTTTACATGCCTTGTCTTAAATAATACTTACTAAAGAGTCAGATCAAATTTTACCTTTTCTTCAAAGACTTTTCTAACTTTCTTGGATCAAGACAGGTGCCTTCAGAAATTTTGTGACTGTGAGCCTCTACCATGGACACTCTCAATTATGTTGTTATTGCCAGTTCTTGAATGTCTCCTACAGTTGCTGGAAGTTCTTTGGGGGTGAGGTCTATCACTTGTTTTAATCTCTGTGGTCCTAGAGAATAGGCTAGCACTTGAAACACGGGGGACACTGAAAAAGTATTCTATGAATGGACAAATGCAAGAAATGTAGGAGAAAGTCAATTTGAGAGGAAATTGTGGGGTAGAATTCAAAAGTCACAGTAAGTGGATGTTTGAGGAAAAGAATTGTGGAGGTTTATTCTACTTTACTAGAATAAATGTTTCCTTCTTTATAGCTCCCCAGAGAATAAATGTTTCCTTCTTCATAGATCTGCAGAATAATTACATAATTCTATATTGAGTAATGCTCAACATGTAAAATTATTATATTGTTTTTATTAAAAAATAGAAATCATAAAGGTAACAGACTAAGATTTGAATGAATCTTTTGATATGTCATGTAATTTCTATTTGAAGTAATTCATAAAGTGGGGAGTAAGAAAGACATATAGGTAATTTCTTATCATTAAATAGAACAAAATATTTCAAGCACACTTTTAGGATAAATTATCAATATCTTCTAAAATTCCTTTGAAAAGTGAAATAAGCAATCTAATTCTTCAAGAAGGGATTTTTCTCTCTTGTACATTTAATTACATCCATGAAGATATGGTAAATTATTGTCAGGTCCAGTTAAATTTTGTAAAGGGCCTTTTGTAGGAAGATAGAAAGAGTAAGCTTGTATTTCAATTCTGGTAATTGATACACCGAAGGTAGTTTATAGTAATAAAGCTTTATCTGCAGTTCATATTTCTACCAAACTCAACCCTCTATAACCTAGTCCCCAAAACAGACAATAGAGAAAATATGTTAGCAACTGAAATAGATGTTCTGAGGTTGAGGTAATAATGCTTTGCACTTGAATCTGTTTGCCTGAAAGCTATAGTTCAAATAGTCCTAAGATTCATCATACAGCTAATTAGAAAAAGAGGGACACAGACAAACAGAGACAGAAGAATAGAGGGAGAGAGAGAGAGACTCTATGTGTGAACTTGTATATATTTGTTTATGCCTAAATGCCTTATTTTTGCATATGAATAATCTATAAAGTTACACTTATCACTTCAGTGAGTTCTTTAAATGTGCATCCTGTCTGTTGAATGAAAATTTAACTTTTCCCCTTTTCTTTCCTTTTCCCTTCTATATTTAGAATTTGAGCTGCATAGAAGTGAAATTTGACTCAAGGATTAACTAATTAAATATTCATATTCTTCATTTGAACTGATTCAGTATATCAGAATTGGGAGAAGCTTGAGAAATCCTTGGTGGCTTTTATTATTGTTTTAGGCCTTTTGATTTTATAAGTTCTGGATTGTTATCTGCAGTTTGAATACAAAGAGCAAGTTAGCCTCATGATCTACCATGTGAAATGCCATATGTGTTTTCCTTAACTGTGCTTCATTTTTCTGCATTCCTAGTATATGATGAATCTTGTTCTCAGTTTACAGGTATGTGGACTATTTCGGGTCATGTCCAAGCATTTAACATTCTAGAAAAGGCAGCAGTGTCTTAAAGGGCCTCTTCATCATCAGAAAATCTTTGACATTTCAGAGCCATACAAAAATGAGTTATTCTCACTGAAATAAATTGCTTCATGTTGTACTGCTTATTTATTCGAAGTTGACATTCATCCCTAATAACATTATTTGTTGACTCTGTACTTTCCTTAAATTGAGAAAAATATGCCTGATAGTTCCCCAGCCAAAAGAACATGTTTAAATAATATCTATGTTATATATGTGAGCATGTGTGAACAAGGGTTTAATATTCATTAAAAGTATTATTTCTGTTTAGCTAATCCAACATTATGACTTTTAAAAATTATTAGTCATAAATTGCTCTTCAATATGTATTGATTTTTTTCCAACTATAAAGTGGTAGTTTTTGTACTTTTCAATGATGCTAAGAAGTGCGATGTTTTTGGTGCATGTTTTATATAAAGTTTCTTTACATATTCTGTGTAAATTGGCACTTGGCTGGAGAAGTGTGTTAAGGGAATAGGAAGAAAAAATACATCTAGATCAATAATTCTACCATCTTCATGAAGTCTGTCTGGTAAGCTAATGCATGTTAAAAATATTACCATTAGTCTTGCATAACCTCCAAGCAGAAAAAGGATCTAACCACTGAAGAAATTAATGAAGAGAAATTAATGAAGTAAACATACTTCAAAGTTACTAAATTTTTCATGTTAAAAGACTGAGCAGTTGGTCATACCTATTACATATCTCTTGTAACATTCTTAAAAAATAACCTTATGAGACAACGGGTATTCAGTGAGTACCTATGTACTCTGCATTGTCCTAGATGCTGTGGAGTTCACTACATAGCTAACAATCTGCCCACAGTGAAGTTAAAATCTATTGGGCAAGGCAAGACTTATACACATGGAAGTACCATTATAAATGGCAGTTTATTTGATACCCAAATGTAAAGGAGTGACACATTTATTTGGTACAGAAAAACAGAGAATAGAGCTGCATGTAATGAGATGATATATGTAGTACAATTACAAAGTGCAAAAGAAGGATGTTTTCATCATCATCAACAGGAGTAAATTGTTACAGAGTGACAATAAATTTTGGATTTTCAAACAGCTCTGCCTGAGAAATGTATATCCATTTAGGTGCTAAATCATAGGATATTTTAACACTAAAGTGAGAAGCACTGTAACTTAATTATAATTTACCAAGCATTGCTATTTCTCAGTTTCTTTATTACCTTTAAAAGGGAGATAATAATACCTACATCACTGAATTATTTTCAGAAATAATAAGGTAATATGTTGAAAATTTCTAGTAAAACATATGGTAATGGCTACCACTCAATAAATGATGACATTTATTATTATTTTGTGTATAATTTTGAATCCAGAGAAAACTCTAACTCAAAAAGAGACATGCACCATGTTGTTAATAGCAGCACTCTTTACAATAGCCAAGACATGGAAGCAACCTAAATGTCCATCAACAGAGGAATGGATAAAGAAGATGTGGTACATATATACAATGGAATATTACTCAGCCATAAAAAGAATGAAATAATGCCATTTGCAGCAACATGGATGGACCTAGAGATTATCATACTAAATGAACTGTCAGAGAAAGACAAATATCATACGATAACACTTATATATGGAATCTAAAACAATGATACAAATGAACTTATTTAGAAAACAGAAATAGACTCAAAGACATAGAAAACAAACTTATGGTTACCAAAGGTTATTTACAAATAAATGAATGAATGAATGAATAAATAAATAAATAAAAATTTTTGGCCACGTGGCACAGCTTCTGGGATCTTAATTCCCAGACCAGGGATTGAACCCTGGCTCTCAGCAGTGAAAGCAGAGTTCTAACCACTGGACTGCCAGGGAATTTCCCAGGAACCATTGATTCTATGGGCTCCCTCCTGGTGACCCAAGTTCTGACTTTGGGAATATTTGTGAGACCTCCACATATGGTGGAGAGGCTTTTGGAATTGAAACTGATCTCAAATTCTAGGAAATGTGGGTGAAGGGGTATATCAGAATAAATTTAGTTTAGAGACATATTGAAATCTGAGTTTTAAACATAAAATGATAGCATTGGTTAGCCAGTTGAAATTATGTGTAATTCTTCTTTGTTATCTTTTCTGAAAATTCTGTAAATATTTCCAAAATGGAAAAGCATTGTAAAGAGAATGCTAGTAGTAACATTAGTCAAAATTGTTTGAATAATTCATGTGTGTTAACAAATTTGATGCTACATGCGGAGCTATATATACATATACAACTATGCATATATTATATATTTCAAAAATCTGTTAGTGTTCAAGATATATAACTGTATAACTAAGGCAAAAGAGTTGCTAAAATCATTTCATAAAAGAGAAACTTAAAACTTGTGATTTACCTAGATTGCCACATAAAAGTAGCAATTAGGTGAGGATTAGAATCATCAACTCACATATAATTATTACTTAGCCTCTGAGGATTGGATCTTTCAAATTAAGTATAAAAAGAAAATAAAATTCTCAACAGGGAGAGGTTAGTATGGTTTTTATTTTGGGTTTTTTTTTTCTGTGACAATGAGAGGCTGAAGCCAATTGTTGAGTTGGTTGGGAACAGAAAGTAAATGCTAGAAAAACAGCAGGTAAAATAACAGAGTATATAGGAACCTTTACTTCCCTCCCCTAAAGAAGTTATTCAAGTGTATTTTATAATTATCTTGATTTTCACTTTCTCTAAAATTATTACTTAGTGACAGACAAACACTACCAGCATCATTTTATGTAGCATTAAATGTTAGAAAAGAGAAATTTGACTGTAGCCTAGATACCTCAAGGAGATGAAACAGATAATGTCCATCGAGGTGTCACTAGCTTAGCAAATGTTTTCCCAGTTAAAATGGAATTAAAGCACTTATTTACCTCAGTGAAGTTAAGCCATAAATCCGGTAATCGCAATTTTCTGAATTGTTAAAACTGTGTCCAATTTTGAAAAAAGTGCTTTGGCAAATCCTCCTGCTTCCATTCTTATTACAGAAGACATGTGTGTACTTTCATACATGCCAACAGAAAAATGTCCATTGGAAAAGCAAAAAAAAAAAATGCATGGAATTTAAATTCAGTATCAAAAATTTGTTCTGGCCCTGGGATTGGAGAACTATTAGTGATGGATAAATGTATTGACAAGGGTGGAAGTAGAATCTGAAAATGGTTATAAGTCTCTTTTCTTCATGTGTGTGTTTGTATATGCACAGTTATCTGCAATAGTTATCTATTTTATAAACTCTCAGAGGAAATGTAAAACAAATGATACACAAATAAAGCTGGCTCCAACAATTTCAGCCTGGAATGTGCAGTAATTATAATTTCTGTGAATGGATGATATGTCTCCCAAAGAACAGTCTTCAAACCCATGTGGCCAACGGTTGGAAAATCACTGTTATGCTCCATAAGACATCAACTATTAGTTCCTGCTCATGGGTCATTTTGCCATTCCTTTGGGGTATGCAGGGCAGTAATGCTGAGTATACTCATTGATTCTAGCTTTTAAAATCCTATTTGTTACAAGCTCATCACTCTTCTGGCTGACTCTGATAAATGGCAGCTATGCTTGGGTTTGCTGATGTGAGGGAAGGGTGCTTAAGCACTTCTAAACTGCAAAGAGTGTACTAAATCATGCTCCAGTGTGGTACAAAAACTGCGTGTAACTGGAGTATTAACACAAAAAGCAGCAAACAAGCTGTTATGAACCACCAAATAATAATTTAGTTTTTCTGTTTATAAATGCAATCAATAAGACAAGAGATGTAAAGTATTGATATGTAGTATGCTTTTCATCCTGTGTAACTTGGTAATGAAGAATGCTATGCCATGTGTAATAGAGCTTGAACATACAAGTTCAATATCAGACCTCTTGGATTGTTTGCTCCCAAATATAATTGAGTGCTACACAAGAGAATATATATTTTTAACACTGTAATGGTTGGCAGCCATTGGAAAATCAAGGATTGCTTTGGCATATTAAAATAATTTTAACAGCATATTAATTATGTTAGGTCTTCTATACTCAACAGCATCATGTAGCACTTACACATATATTTCTTATCAACCTGATTTTGTGGTATTATTGTTTTTGTTTTGAGATAACAAAATCAATTAACAGAGAGGCTAAATGACTTGCCCAAGACTGTGTAGCCAGTGTGCAGGAGGCAAGGCTTAGGGCTCAGAGCTTCTCATTCAAGAGTATGACCCTAAACTTAGTCTCTGGTCTTTGGAGCCAAAGGACAGAGGGGCTTAGTTTTTAGAACTTTTGGCTTTAGGATGCTTTGAATCCATTTTATCTCAGGTAGGTTGACTTAACCAATTCCAGTGTTGCCATAGCCCTCTGGCTGTTTCTACACTGTGTCAAACATTATATCTATCATGGTTGTCGAGAAGGGAATGAAATTTTGGAATAGCAGAATACAGTAAAATATGTGAACTTCTAATTTAAATAATGTTTTTCAATTCTTCATTTCATATATTCAATTACCTCAAAACTTGAGGCAAATCTTTTTTTTTCTTTCCATGAGATTCATGGATGGATGATTGCTCAGTTTTTCAAAGCACACACCTAGTGGCATCTCTTTCACAGAGAATTGAGGCATGTGTTTTCTTCTTTAAAGGTGTTAATCTAGGGCCACTTCCTCTAGAACATTTACTCCACTTTCTAGACAAAGCAGCCTTATGCCATCCAGCTTACCATATTCTTCATTTTTACCATAGGTAAAGAATTAGTTCTGGAAGGCAGGTATGTTTCCTAGATCTCGGATGCTTTGCTTTTGAGGTATAAAAGAGCTGAGGTTATTTTTTGTGCATTCCCAAGTCTTCCCATAATTATGGCTATGCTGAATTACTTAGAAAGTGGTCTTTCATTTCCAGACCCCAAAGAATTTTAGCAGCTAACTTTTACTCTCTCTACCTAGATATTTATCTAAATTTTACTCTATTTATATATGTCCACAGGCTTTTGAGATCCTTAAACCCTAATGCTTCTGTTTTGTTCTTGCTCACTCAGAAATGTGAATCTTTTAAGAAAGCAGGAGGCATGACCCTCCCAGACTTCAGACAATACTACAAAGCTACAGTAATCAAAACGGTGTGGTATTGGCACAAAAACAGACATATGCATCAATGGTCAGAGAGCCCAGAAGTAAACCCACACACGTATGGTCAATTAACCTTCAACAAAGGAGGTAAGGATACCCAATAGGGAAAAGACGGTCTCTTCAGCAAGTGGTGTTGGGAAAGTTTGACAGCCGCATGTAAATCACTGAAGCTAGAACACACTCTCACACTATACACACAAACAAAACTTAAAATGGCTTAAAGACTTAAAATATAAGGCATGACACCATAAAACTCCTAGAAGAGAACATAGGCAAAACATTCTCTGACATAAAGCATACCAATGTTTTCTTAGGTCAGTCTCCCAAGGCAAGTGAAATAAAGGCAAAAATAAACAAATGTGACTTAAACTTATAAGCTTTTGTATAGCAAAGGAAACTGTAAACAAAATGCAAAGACAACCTACGGATTGGGAGAAAATACTTGCAAACAATGCAACTGACAAGGACTTAATTTCCAAAATATACAAACAGCTCCATAACAAAAAACCAACCCAATCAGAAAATGGGCAGAAGAGCTAAATAAACATCTCTCCAAAGAAGACATACAGATGGCACATGCAAAGATGCTCAACATCACTTATTTTTAGAGAAATGCAAATCAAATATACAACGAGGTATCACCTCACACTGCTTATAATGGCCATCATCAAAAAGTCTACAAACAATAAGTGTTGGAGAGGGTGTGGAGAAGGGAACCCTTCTACACTGTTGATGGGAATGTAAGCTGGTAGAGCCACTATGGAAAACAGTTTGGGAGGTTACTCAAAAAACTAAAAATAGAGTTACCATATGATCTAGCAATCTCACTCCTGGGCATATATCCAGAGCAAACTATGTTCATAGCAGCACTATTCACAATAGCCAAGACATGGAAACAACCAATGTCCATTGACAGATGAATGGATAAAGAATATGTGTGTATATATATATATATATATATATATATATATACAATGGAATATTACTCAGCCATAAAAAGAATGAAATAATGCTATTTGCAGCAACATGGATGGACCTAGAGATTATCATACTAAGCAAAGTAAGTCAGAAAGAGAAAGACAAATACTATATATTACTTATATGTAGAATCTAAAATATGACACAAATGAACATATCTGTGAAACAGAAACAGACTCACAGATATGGAGAACAGATTTGTTGTTGCCAAGGGGAAGGGGGACTGGGGGAGGGAAGGACTGGGAGTTTGGGATTAGCATATGCAAACAATTATATATAGGATGTATAAACAACAAGGTCCTACTGTATAGCACAGGGAACTATATTCAGTATCTTGTGATAAACCATAATGGAAAAGAATATGAAAAAATATATATATGTAGAGCTGGATCACTTTGTTATACAGTAGAAATTAACACAACATTGTAACTAAACTATACTTCAATAAAATAATAAAGAAAAGGAATATGAATCTTTTGAGTTCCAGCTCAAATGCTATCTCTGTTCTTGAAAAAATATCTAGTTTGAAGTAAATTTCCCAAGCTCTCAGGTACCAATATATTAGAAAAATTAAACAACTAAATAAACATTTTTTCTGTACTCTCCATAGTAATATAAAGTAAGTTTTTGCTTACATATTTTGACTTTTCTTGATTTTTAGGGAATTTAACTATCTAAAATTCTCCATGGAAAGAGGCAGATATCAAATACAAATGCATATAAATTAAGTCTAAACAATTGGAGTTCTCAAATCTTAGTGCAAATAAATATTACCAGAGGCATTGTTAGGAAAGCAAATACCAATTTCTGGCCCAAGAGAGTTTGATTCACTAGGTCTGGGTTAAGCCTAAGGATCTGCTTTTGCAAACCTGTACCCCTGGCTATCAATCTTCAATAAATACTGACCTGGAAGAAAAGGTGTATGCCTGGCTTTTTGTATATTCACAGAAGGTGAATTCTAGAGCTGATGCTGTAGAATCCTATGAGCATGTTAGAAGGCAAAAGGTCAATGTGGAGGTCCAGGATCGTGTGGAGACCCTCAATTCATTGACAGCTCAAGCCCTGGAGACTAGTCATGGAGATGGAGATGCTGGTGCTCCAGCCACCTGTAGAGCTGGAGGTAAGCTCAGCTGACATCATTGCTCAGTCTCTGGCCCACCTGGTCTCTCAGCCCCCTGGTCAGAGACTGTGCAGAGAACGTCCTTGGTGCCGGCATCATGTAGCCCTCTCTCATCATCATGGCTGCCATCCCTGAGGAAAATAACACCTATCCCACCCAACCCACCATACCCCACTTGTCCTGCTCTGCAATAAGATGCGTGGCTTTGGGAGAAAAAAAACCTCACAAAATGAAATAAATTCCTGGGCCCTTCTGCCTCTGGGTTGCTCTCCCGCCTGACTACCAGAAGTCATGAATCTGGACATGTTGGATGAATGAGAAATTGATGAAAAGAAAGTAGGTGGAAATACAGACAGAAAACAGCATTAAGATGGAAGGAGGTGGTGTACGATATATTATGTGAGCAGTGGATGTTTACCATAGCATTAGTGGAAAGTACATTTTGGCCAGGTTTACTCAGCTTCAGGCAGGTTCATAATTCAGTTGAAATATATGAGGGCAGAAAGCAGCCAAGGAGAGACTAAGTGGAAAGAAATGGCTAACAGAATAAAAGTTGACTGAATAATTCATACGTTTTAGAATCATATGTGTGATTTAATGAGATGTTAATGGTGTAAACAATTGACAAAGTAACTTATTGAAGTGATATTCAGACTTATTTTCCATTTCTATGGATTCTTATTTCAACTTTTTTTTTTTTCTGCGGTATGCGGGCCTCTAACTGTTATGGCCTCTCCCGTTGCGGAGCACAGGCTCTGGACGCGCAGGCTCAGCGGCCATGGCTCACGGGCCCAGCCGTTCCGCAGTACATGGGATCCTCCCGGACCAGGGCATGAACCTGTGTCCCCTGAATTGGCAGGCGGGCTCTCAACCACTGTGCCACCAGGGAAGCCCTCAACTATTTTTGTTTAAAGAAGATAAAATACAAACCAGCATGGTTGACATTGGGTATAAATTTCCTCCAATATATTTGAATTTTACATCCTCGTCTTTGTAATAACAGCAATTCAGATTCAATCAACATTTCTGTGTGCAGCACTGCATTAAATGCATTCAGTTTTACCCAAAGTTTGAAGATTCTTTTTTTACAATATGCTATGTAAATGACTGAGTTAGAAAATGTACTCATTTGTAATCAGACCTGTGGATATTAACTGCTGTCTTTATATGTGCACATATATAAATAAACACAAGAAAAAATGATAGGAATTGCAGTCTTAGCAGCTTTTATATTTAGATGTAGTATAGATCTGCTATATTATATGCTTGCAGAATAGCTAAGGCCACATATATGGCCCATTATGATCCAACTGTTGCCCATGCCTTCAACTCCCCTCATACTCTGCTCATATGCTCTTCCCTTTATTGCCAACTTCAGCATCACTGGCTGGCCTGTCCTTTCCGAGAAGACAGCACACCTGTCTGTCCTCAGCACCATGTACTTTCTGTTCTTTTTTTCAAGAGAGGTTCCTCTGTTCTTCTGGTAGCTGGTTCTTTCCTTGATTATTGTTTCTAAAGCAGGTCCCACTAGCTGTTCTTTAGACAGCATCATTTTTATTTCCTTCTTGGCACTTACTACAGGTTGTATTGATTTCCATTATTTATTTAACTATATATTGTCTGTTTCCCCATTTATTACGTAAGTTCTTTAAGCACAGTCACCTGGTGTATCTTGTTCATTGCATATTTAATACAGTGCCAAGTGTTCAGAAAGTTTTTAAAATTAGGGAATGAAAGGGCACACATTTCACAATTACTGTTTTCTCTTGCTTTGTATTCTTGGAAACATTAATACAAGTTTCCCAAATACTTCAGTTTCTAAGCTTGAATTATATACATTTCATAAGACTATAAACAGAGCCATCTTTGTTCCTTTTCTCTTAGAGCCCTTATTTGCATTTACTGTATAATATTTCTAGAGTATTTCAGGTTTTACTAACAAATATTTTAAAACCATTAGAAACATTGCTGCTAATATCTATACTTATGATTAATAAAGTTATGTCGAATTAACTGCTTTAAAAATTGTGGAGATCTATAGGGTACACCATAAAACTAAAAAGCGTACCATAAAAACATCTATGGTATGTGTAACTACACAAAATACCTACATATAGGCATAGGAAAAGAATTTAGAAGGAAATGTGCAAAATATTAAAGGTATTTACCCAAGGGTAATGGGGTAATAGGCAATTTTCATTTTCTTCATGTTTTTCAACATTTCCAATCTATATAAAATGAAAGGAATGCATTGTTTTTTACATTAAAAAACAAATATCCATAAAACCGCTGAACTGGGAAAATAAATTGCCTTTAAGAGCAAGACAAAGCTGCAGAGAGTGGAATGATTAATTTCTTTCATAAGTACTTATTTAGAGTTTTATATGTTTCTGGGACTGTTGCAGCATGTGTTAGGTTTTCAAAAAAAATCTGGTTTCTACACTTAACTGTATAAGTAAGGCATGTTTACAAATAACTGTAATTAAAGATGGAATGTTGTAAATTATCATGAAGAATATGAGATACAGAGATGGGAAAGTTCTTTTCCTGGGATGCGATTAGAGAGTGTTTCTCAGGAATGGCCATCAGGACCAGCAAGAATGTTAACTATGAGAGGAAGACTGTCCAGATCAAGGGACTAACATCCAGAAAGGTGACCAGGCAGGCAGAGGCAGAGTGTTTTGGTAAGGGGAAGGAGGCAGATTCATGTGAAAAAGGATGTATCAAAAAAAAAAAGTTCAACCAATGAAAAACATGGAAAGATCCATGGGCCCAGCTTATGGAGTCACTAGAAGAATGGTCAGGGGAGTAAACCTGTGGTCACTCTGAATTTTGATATGGCAGAAGAGGACCAGCTTGGCAAGGCATTAGATGAGTTGACTTTGGGATGTCTTTGTGTCTCGTTTCAGAGGTGTGCGTTAAACTGTGAAATGTATGAGCGTAAAGCTCAGGAAAGAGATTCGGGCTGGATGTAAGAATGTTCGAGTTATCTTTGTAAAATGGTGATTGAAATCACTGGACTGTCTGACATCCTCTAGAGAGTCAATTGAGAGTAAGGACTAAGGCTTTAGTAATCTGGGTATTTTAATAACCAAATAAAGAGAATGGAGAAAAGGAAACCAGGTAGGAGGCTCCTATGAAAGTTAATGCTAATGAGGGTCAGATGTGGCACCACAGCAGTAGAATTGGGAGAGAACAGAAAGATATTAGGGACACCTTTACTTACCTTTCTGTTTTGAAACCGAGTAAGATTAGTAGTATAAGTAGTGTTATTTTATATAGGCCCGGGATTTCCAAACCTTGATACATGTCAGAATCATTTACACAGCTGTCTAATAATTTAATATACATGATATACATTAATTGAGTGAATGAATAAATTAATGCTTAACATATGTCTTGAATCATTATTACCAATTCCTTTTTCATTTACATTAACTTGTGGTATTAGAGGACAAAAAATTTCAGTAGGCCTAATAAAATCCAGTATATTTTTGGCCAGTAATTAATACATTTGGTGTGTGTGATTTTAACATTCACAAAGAAAGAACACCATTTTAACTCATCAGTAGTTAGAGAGATTGAAAATGTACTAAATTTATACAATTTAAGGTTCTTCATGGCATTTATCTGGCACTTTCCTTTCCTGTGCTGGCAAAGTGACTTTTTATTAGCAGTTATGGGAAGAGCCATTATATACCCATGATGTCATAGTCAATTCATTGTTGAATCAAATTTACCTCTCTTCATATTTCCCCAGTTTTACACCTGGCCTTGGGTATTTTCAATGTACAAAATACAAAAGCATAATGACTCCCTGTCTTCCTAAATATACTAGCAACAAAATGAGCTGTTTTTAAAAAATTCTTTTCAACACTAGTCATTGAGTTCCCTTTTCACACATTCCTGCTGAATTTTAAAATGAATGCTTACTTAAAGGAGAAAAAAGCAATGACCTCCCCAAAGCATGTTCCCACAAGTGAATTGTTAATAATTATTTTTTTCAAAATAAATCAGGAAAAGTGTTTCTTTGAAATTAAATAGAAAACCTGTGCCAACAGTTAATAAAAATTCATCAAATTCAACATCTGTACATGTTTCCATAAGCATAATCATTCTTAAAATAAATCAGCATAGAGAAACTGTCAGATGGGTAATTCTAAAGTCAGAAATATTAAATTTGCACGTGTTTATTTTTCATTACAACATAAACACACTTTGATATGTAACTAGTAATGACTCGGATCAGATTGCTTCACATTTGCTACCTCAGTATCTGATTTCAAATTTTTTCCTTCCATACTCACTAATATTCAAATATACTCTGTGCTCTCATGACATGCTTATTATTACTATTTTATTCTGCTCTCAAAGGTTATGTATCATACATTTTAATATCATGGAATTGCTATTGAATTGTTAGGAGAAAAGCTTTGAAATTGGCAAAGAGAGACTTAAAGAGAAGAATTTTAAAGTTGAACTACCTTGAATTACCACTGGGAAATATACATAGGAGACAAGGTTTCAGCCTCCTGAATTCCCTGCCCTTTCTCCTTCACTCTGCTACCTAGAGAAGGTCAGCTAGGTGAGGTCAGCAGCTATGTAGTTGTCTTTCATTTTACCTAGGTTCCCTGTAGCACGTTACACTTCTGACCTCATATCTCTCTCCTGCCCCTTTTCCTCTCTATCTCTCTCGTCCCGCTCTTTCTCACATCCATTCATCTAATTTAACCTACAAGTTGTATGTTAGAGATTAAAAGACTGACAAAGTTTCTTAACCAGTTTTACATTGTAAATGAGGAAACTACGTAGGTTGCTTCCATCTATACCATGGTGGGCTTAAGATTTGAATTTAGGGCTATGAAATTCCAAACCAATTATTTCAATATACGATGCTTCCATTTTCTTCACCTTCACCAATTAAAATTCAAATTGATTCAAATAATACCTCTTCCAAAAAGTCTTCTTTGATCATTCCAATTGGAAATTCTCTCCCCACTATGATACTTTGGTTGTAGTTCTCTTATAGCCCTAAACTTTCCTTATTACTATGTATATAGGTTTATATGGCCAACCAGCTAGATCAGAAGTTCCTCATGATCAAGAACCATGTCTTATTCACTTCTGTATTCCCCAATCCAAGAGTCTAAGATATACTAGTTGTTTAATAAGTACAGGTGTACTGAATCTAAAGTACTATTGCAATACAATTTTCCTGAGAAGCTTTTACTACTTGAACTTACTGGGATAAGACACAAACTTGTTTCCCTTAGGCAGCATCTGACAGATTTTTTTAAAAATTTAATCTTTGTTAATTATCCCATTTTTCCTTCTTCTATAGTTAGCTACATATGGTTCAAGCAAAACAACATGGTTGAGAAACTCTAATATTAAAGAGATTAAAACTTCATATCAAACAACGATTTACTGTATAGCACAGTGAACTATATTCAATATCTTGTAATAATGTATAATGAAAATGAATCTGAAAAAAGACAATGTATATGTATAACTGAATCACTTTGCTGTATACCTGAAACCAACTTGATACTGTAAATCAACTATACTTCAATAAAACAAAGCAAAAAGTTCACATCAATGTATTTAACAGCATAGTTGTAATATATTCATATGGCCACTGCAGTGGTGAATGAGCATATTTCAACCCAACCCTTAAAGAAATCATCAGAGCTGAGGCTCCAGCTTCGGAGGTCAGACCCCAGGGACAGGACTGGGGTTGGTTGCATGAACACAGCGTGAAGGGGGCTAGTGCACCACAGCTAGCCAGGAGGGAGTCCGGGAAAAAGTCTGGACCTGCCGAAGAGGCAAGAGACCATTGTTTCGGCGTGTGCGAGGAGAGGGGATTCAGAGCACCACCTAAACGAGCTCCAGAGACAGGCGCGAGGCGTGGCTATCAGCGCGGACCCCAGAGACGGGCATGAGACGCTAAGGCTGCTGCTGCTGCCACCAAGAAGCCTGTGTGCAAGCACAGGTCACTCTCCACACCTCCCCTCCCGGGAGCCTGTGCAGCCCGCCACTGCCAGGGTCCCATGATCCAGGGACAACTTCCCCGGGGAAACACACAGCGCGCCTCAGGCTGGTAAAACGTCACACTGGACTCTGCCGCGGCAGACTCGCCCCGCACTCCGTACCCCTCCCTCCCCCCGGCCTGAGTGAGCCAGAGCCCCCGAATCAGCTGCTCCTTTAACCCCATTCTATCTGGGCGAGAACAGGTGCCCTCAGGCGACCTACACGCAGAGGCGGGGCCAAATCCAAAGCAGAACCCCAGGAGCTGTGCCAACAAAGAAGAGAAAGGGAAATCTCTCCCAGCAGCCTCAGGAGCAGTGGACTAAATCTCCACAATCAACTTGATGTACCTGCATCTGTGGAATACCTGAATGCACAACGAATCATCCCAAAATTGAGGCGGTGGACTTTGGGAGTAGGATATATATATTTTTTTCCTATTTCTCTTTTTGTGAGTATGTATGTGTATGCTTCTGTGTCTGATTTTGTCTGTATAGCTCTGCTTTTACCATTTGTTCTAGGGTTCTGTCTGTCCGTTTTTCTTTTTTTTTTAGTATAGTTTTTAGCATTTGTTATCATTGGTGGACTTCTTTTTTGGTTTGGTTGCTCTCTCTTTTTTTTCTTTTTCCTTATTACTTTTTAATTTTTTTTATTTTAATAACTTTCTTTTCTTTTCGTTTTTCTTTCATTCTTTTTTTCTCCCTTTTCTTCTGAGCCATATGGCTGACAGGGTCTTGGTGCTCTGGCCAGTTGTGAGGCCTGTGCCTCTAAGGTGGGAGAGCCAAGTTAAGGACACTGGTCCATCACACACCTCCCAGCTCCACGTAATATCAAACGGCAAAAGCTCTCCCAGAGATCTCCATCTCGATGCTAAGACCCAGCTCCACACAATGACCAGCAACTTCCAGTGCTGGATACCCCATGCCAAACAACTAGCAAGACAGGAACACAACCCCACCTATTAGCAGAGAGGCTGCCAAAAATCATAATAAGAGCACAGACACCGCAAAACACACCACCAGACATGGACCTGCCCACCAGAAAGACAAGATCCAGCCTCATCCACCAGAACAGAGGCACTAGTCCCCTCCACCAGGAAGCCTACACAACCCACTGAACCAACCTTAGCCACTGGGGACAGACACCAAAAACAACAGGAACTACGGACCTGCAGCCTGCAAAAAGGAGACCCCAAACACAGTAAGTTAAGCAAAACGAGAAAGACAGAGAAACACATAGCAGACGAAGGAGCAAGGTGAAAACCCACCAGACCAAACAAATGAAGAGGAAGGCAGTCTACCTGAAAAAGAATTCAGAGTAATGATAGTAAAGATGATCCAAAATCTTGGAAATAGAATGGAGAAAACACAAGAAACATTTAACAAGGACCCAGAAGAACTAAAGAGTAAACAAACAATGATGAACAACACAATAAATGAAATTTAAAATTCTCTACAAGGAATCAATAGCAGAATAACTGAGGCAGAAGAATGGATAAGTGACCTGGAAGATAAAACAGTGGAAATAACTACTGCAGAGCAGAATAAAGAAAAAAGAATGAAATCAATTGAGGGCAGTCTCAGAGACTTCTGGGACAACAATAAACACACCAACATTCGAATTATAGGGGTCCCAGAAGAAGAAGAGAAAAAGAAAGGGACTGAGAAAATATTAGAAGAGATTATAGTTGAAAACTTCCCTAATATGGGAAAGGAAATAGTTAATCAAATCCAGGAAGCACAGAAAGCCCCATACAGGATAAATCCAAGGAGAAACATGCCAAGACACATATTAATCAAAATATCAAAAATGAAATACAAAGAACAAATATTAAAAGCAGCAAGGGAAAAACAACAAATAACATATAAGGGAATCCCATAAGGTTAACAGCTGATCTTTCAGCAGAAATTCTGCAAGCCAGAAGGGAGTGGCAGGACATATTTAAAGTGATGAAAGGGAAAAACCTACAACAAGATTACACTACCCAGAAAGAATCTCATTCAGATTTGACCGAGAAATTAAAACCTTTACAAACAAGCAAAAACAAAGAGAATTCAGCACCGCCAAACCAGCTTTACAACAAATGCTAAAGGAACTTCTGTAGGCAGGAAACACAAGAGAAGGAAAAGACCTACAAAAACAAACCCAAAACAATTAAGAAAATGGTAATAGGAACATACATATTGATAACTGCCTTAAATGTAAATGGATTAAATGCCCCCACCAAAAGACACAGATACAAATGGATACAAAAACAAGACCCATATACATGCTATCTACAAGAGACTCATTTCAGACTTACGGACTCATACAGACTGAAAGTGCGAGGATGGAAAAAGATATTCCAGGCAAATGGAAATCAAAAGAAAGCTGGAGTAGCAATTCACGTATCAGACAAAATAGACTTTAAAATAAAGACTATTACAAGAGACAAAGAAAGACACTATATAATGATCAAGGGATTAATCCAAGAAGAAGATATAACAATTGTAAATATTTATGCACCCAAAATAGGAGCACCACAAGATATAAGGCAAATGCTAACAGCCATAAAAGGGGAAATCAACAGTAACACAATCAAGTAGGGGACTTTAACACCCCACTTTCACCAATGGACAGACCATCCAAAATGAAAATAAATAAGGAAACAGAAGCTTTAAATGAT
The DNA here is from genome assembly GCF_059928025.1 of Delphinapterus leucas. Classification (NCBI taxonomy): domain Eukaryota; kingdom Metazoa; phylum Chordata; class Mammalia; order Artiodactyla; family Monodontidae; genus Delphinapterus; species Delphinapterus leucas. Next base: position 50,066,616 of record NC_143140.1, read on the forward strand.
ACATTAGACAAGATGGACTTAATTAATATTTATAGGACATTCCATTCAAAAACAACAGAATACGCTTTCTTCTCAAGTGCTCTTGGAACATTCTGCAGGATAGATCATATCTTGGGTCACAAATCAAGCCTTGGTAAATTTAAGAAAATGGAAATTGTATCAAGTATCTTTTCCGACCACAATGCTATGAGACTAGATATCAATTACAGGAAAGAATCTGTAAGAAATACAAACACATGGAGGCTAAAAAATACACTACTTAATACCCAAGAGATCACTGAAGAAATCAAAGAGAAAATCCAAAAATAACTAGAAACAAATTACAATGACGACCCAAAACCTATGGGATGCAGCAAAATCAGTTCTCAGAGGGAAATTTATAGCAATACAATCCTAACTCAAGAAACAAGAAACATCTCAAATAAACAACCTAACTTTCCACCGAAAGGAATCAGAGAAAGAACAAAAAACCCCCAAAGTTACCAGAAGGAAAGAAATCATAAAGATCAGATCAGAAACAAATGAAAAAGAAATGAAGGAAACAATAGCAAACATCAACAAAACTAAAAGCTGGTTCTTTGAGAAGATAACCGAAATTGATAAACCATTAGCTAGACTCATCAAGAAAAAAGGGAGAAGACTCAAATCAATAGAATTAGAAATGAAAAAGGAGAAGTAACAACTGACACTGCCGAAATACATAGGATCATGAGAGATTACTACAAGCAGCTATATACCAATAAAATAGACAACATGTAAAAATGGACAATTTCTTAGAAAAGCACAACCTTCAGAGACGGACCCAGGAAGAAATTGAAAATATAAACAGACCAATCACAAGCACTGAAATTGAGACTGTGATTAAAAATCTTCCAACAAACAAAAGTCCAGGACCAGATGGCTTCACAGGCGAATTCTGTCAAACATTTAGAGAAGAGCTAACACCTATCCTTCTCAAACTCTTCCAAAATATATCCAAGGGAGGAACATTCCCAAACTCATCCTTGAGGCCACCATCACCCTGATACCAGAACCAGACAAAGATGTCACAAAGAAAGTAAATTATAGGCCAATATCACTGATGAACATAGATGCAAAAATCCTCAACAAAATACTAGGAAACAAAATCCAACAGCACATTAAAAGGATCATACACCATGATCAAGTGGGGCTTATCCCAGGAATGCAAGGATTCTTCCATATACTCAAATCAGTCAGTGTGATACACCATATTAACAAATTGAAGAATAAAACCAACATGGTCATATCAATAGATGCAGGAAAAGCTTTCAACAAAATTCAACACACATTTATGATAAAAACCCTCCAGAAAGTAGGCATAGAGGGAACTTATCTCAACATAATAAAGGCTATATATGACAAACCCACAGCCAACATCTTTCTCAATGGTGAAAAACTGAAACCATTTCCACTAAGATCGGGAACAAGACAAGGTGGCCCACTCTCACCACTATTATTCAACATAGTTTTGGAAGTTTTAGCCATAGCAATCAGTGAAGAAAAAGAAATAAAAGGAATCTAAATTGGAAAAAAAGAAGTAAAGCTATCACTGTTTGCAGATGACATGATACTACATATAGAGAATCCGAAAGGTGCTCCCAGAAAACTACTAGAGCTAATCAATGAATTTGGTATAGTAGCAGGATACAAAATTAATGCACAGAAATCTCTTGCATTCCTATACACTAATGATGAAAAATCTGAAAGAGAAATCAAGGAAACACTCCCATTTACCACTGCAACAAAAAGAATAAAATATCTAGGAATAAACCTACCTAAGGAGACAAAAGACCTGTATGCAGAAAACTGTAAGACACTAATGAAAGAAGGTAAAGATGACATAAACAGATGGAGAAATATATCATGTTCTTGGATTGGAAGAATCAACATTGTGAAAATGTTTATACTACCCAAAGCAATCTACAGATTCAATGCAATCCGTATCAAACTTCCAATGCCATTTTTCACAGAACTGGAACAAAAAAGTTCACAATTTGTATGAAAACACAAAAGATCCCGAATAGCCAAAGCAATCTTAAGAAAAATGGAGCTGGAGGAATTAGGCGCCCTGACTTCAGACTATACTACAAAGCTACAGTAATCAAGACAGTATGGTACTGGCACAAAAACAGAAATATAGATCAATGGAACAGCATAGAAAGTCAAGAGATAAACCCACACACATATGGTCACCTTATTTTTGATAAAGGATGCAAGAATATACAGTGGAGAAAAGACAGCCTCTTCAGTAAGTGGTGTTGGGGAAACTGGACAGCTACATGTAAAAGAATGAAATTAGAACACTCCCTAACACCATACACAAAAATAAGCTCAAAATGGATCAAAGACCTAAATGTAAGGTCAGACACTATAAAACTCTTAGAGGAATACATAGGTAAAACATTCTGTGACATAAATCACAGCAAGATCCTATTTTACTCACCTCCTAGAGAAATGGAAATAAAAACAAAAATAAGCAAATGTGACCTAATGAAACTTTAAAGCTTTTGCACAGCAAAGGAAACCATAAACAAGGTGAAAAGACAAACCTCAGAATGGGAGAAAATATTTGCAAATGAAGCAACTGACAAAGGATTAATCTCCAAAATTTATAAGCAGCTCATGCAGATCAATATCAAAAAAAAATCAAAGAACCCAATCAAAAAATGGGCAGAAGATCTAAACAGACATTCCTCCAAAGAAGATATGCAGATTGCCAACAAACACATGAAAGGATGCTCAACATCATTAATCATTAGCAAAATGCAAATCAAAACTACAATGAGGTATCACCTCACACCAGTCAGAATGGCCATCATCAAAAAATCTACAAACTATAAATGCTGGAGAGGGTATGGAGAAAAGGGAACCCTCTTGCACTGTTTGTGGGAATGTAAATTGATACAGCCACTATGGAGAACAGTATGGAAGTTCCTTAAAAAACTAAAAATATAACTACCATGCGACCCAGCAATCCCACTACTGGGCATATACCCTGAGAAAACCATAATTCAAAAAGAGTCATGTACCACAATGTTCATTGCAGCTCTGTTTATGATAGCCAGGACATGGAAGCAACCTAAGTGTCCATCGACAGATGAATGGATAAAGAAGAATTGGCACATATATACAATGGAATACCATAAAAAGAAACAAAATTGAGTTATTTGTAGTGAGGTGGATGGACCTAGAGACTGTCATGCAGAGCGAAGTCAGAAAAAGAAAAACAAATACCGTATGCTAAAACATATATGGAATTAAAAAAAAAAAGTGGTCATGTAGAGCCTAGGGCCAAGATGAGAATAAAGATACAGATCTACTAGAGAATGGACTTGATGATATGGGGTGGGGGAAGGGTAAGCTGGGACAAAGTGAGAGAGTGGCATGGACATATATACACTACCAAACATAAAATAGATAGCTAGTGGGAAGCAGCAGTGTAGCACAGGGAGATCTGCTCGGTGCTTTGTGACCACCTAGAGGGATGGGATAGGGAGGGTGGAAGGGAGATGCAAGAGGGAGGAGATATGGGGATATATGTATATGTATAGCTGACTCACTTTGTTATAAAGCATAAACTACCACATCATTGTAAAGCAATTATATTACAATAAAGATGTTAAAAAAATCATCACATAACTGACAAAGATTTGTCTTTAATACGTATATTCTCTTTGTTATAGATAAAGAAGGTATTCTAAATGTTACTTAGAAATAACATGGAGAAAATACATAAAACGTAATCCTAATTTTATACAATCAGACTAGGAAGTTTCAATTTGTGTTTTTTGCATTTTAATCCAGAAATTTATTTCCGTGCTAAGGACGGGATTTTTCAATATAAAAACTTTTCAAATGAGAATATGGTAAATATGATGATGTGACATAGTAAAAAGCAGTTGGTTGTATCATAATAGATACATGCCATTGAATGAAATTATCATTAAAAAAATAATACATATGGATGTTTAAGTTAAACTGCTCTGCAGAAAATATGTGTATTTGATTCAGTTAAAAAAGATGATGATACAACAAAAGTTTACCAGCCTAATTGTTACTTCTTTCCATGCATGACAACTATGACTTTGGCACATCTACTTGCTGCTCATGAAGATCCATCCAAGAATATTAAAACAGTAGTGGAACCCACCAGGAGAAGACACTATGTACCATTAATAAGGTGTTCCTGTGAAGAGTGCTTTACGGGGAAGGATGAACAAATGCAGTTGAACCACTACTCTCTGAAATGCCCTTTTGTTAAAAGAAACAAGCAGGCAGGGAAAGAGTGACTGGGGTGGTGGTGGTGGTAGTGGTGATGGTAGATGAGGTGGTGGAAGTGGAGGGGGTGGCTGGGATGGTGGAGGAGGTTGGGAAGTAGGCAGACAATGGGGAGGAAGAGTAGAAAGAAGAAATGGTGGAAGCTGGGGTAGAGAAGATGGTTTCCTGCGAAGGGGAGATCATGGTGGGCAGGGAGATTACGTGAGAAAAGGGGACTATGGAAAAGAAAGTTATGGAAACCCATATGGAGGAGGTGGTGGTATATCTAGAAGGTAATAAAAACCATAAAAATTAGATAGCAGTGCTTAGTCTTTGATAGATATATTAGGCACAGTATTCTAAATAACACATTTGAATAGTATCTTTGAAGTAAACATCATATTAATGATATCATTCTTGAACTGGTTAAGATGTAAGAGCCCTGATTTGTACTAACACTTGATCTTTTAGAAGTGATTTTTTCCCCCATATTCTATGTGCCCTTAAACATGTTGTGCCTTTTAAAAGATAAAAAGTGAACAAAAATAAAAACAAAACAAAAAACCCAAAAACAAAACAAATGAACAAAAATAATTTTTAAATGTAAATATTTTTTACAGTTGGAAAATAGAAAGTGTTTAGACGTTTTAGTCCAGATTTTTGGTTTATGAGACATATTAGATAGTAGATGTAGAAATGAATAAATTAATACTTTTATCTGGTGGTTTTGAATCTAATAACCAAGCAATAAATATAACTTGTAATACATAATCCTGAAATATATAGTACAATTACTATTATTATTTTAACACCTTTATTGGAGTATAATTGCTTTACAATGGTGTGTTAGTTTCTGCTTTGTAAAAAAGTGAATCAGCTATACATATACATAATATCCCCATATCTCCTCCCTTTTGCATCTCCCTCCCTCCCTCCCTATCCCTCCCCTCTAGGGGATCACAAAGCACCGAGCTGATCTCCCTGTGCTACACGGCTGTTTCCCACTAGCTACTTATTTTACAATTGGTACAGTATATATGTCCATGCCACTCTCTCACTTCATCCCAGCTTACCCTTTGTCCTCTCCATAACCTCAAGTCCATTCTCTCCGTCTGTGTCTTTATTCCTGTCCTGCCCCTAGGTTCTTCAGAATCTTTTTTTTTTTTTTTAGATTCCATATATATGTGTTAGCATACGGTATTTGTTTTTCTTTTTCTGACTTACTTCACTCTGTATAACAGACTCTAGTTCCAACCACCTCTCTACAAATGACTCAATTTCGTTTCTTTTTAAGGCTGAGTAATATTCCATTGTATATATGTGCCAATTCTTCTTTATCCATTCATCTGTCGATGGACACTTAGGTTGCTTCCATGTCCTGGCTATCATAAACAGAGCTGCAATGAACATTGTGGTACATGACTCTTTTTGAATTATGATTTTCTCAGGGTATATGCCCAGTAGTGGGATTGATGGGTCACATGGTAGTTATATTTGTAGTTTTCTAAGGAACCTCCATACTGTTCCCCATAGTGGCTGTATCAATTTACATTCCCATCAACAGTGCAAGAGGGTTCCCTTTTCTCCATACCCTCTCCAGCATTTATTGCTTGTAGATATTTTTGATGATGGCCATCCTGACTGGTGTGAGGTACCTCACTGTAGTTTTGATTTGCATTTCTCTAATGATTAGTGATGTTGAGCATCCTTTCATGTGTTTGTTGGCAATCTGTATATCTTCTTTGGAGAAATGTCAATTTAGGTCTTCTGCCCATTTTTTGATAGGGTTCTTTGTTTTTTTTTTGATATTGATCTGCATGAGCTGCTTGTAAATTTTGGAGATTAATTCTTTCTCAGTTACTTCATTTGCAAATATTTTCTCCCATTCTGAGAGATGTCTTTTCATGTTATTTATAGTTTCCTTTGCTGTGCAAAAGCTTTTAAGTTTCTTTAGGCCCTATTTGTTTATTTTTCTTTCTATTTCCATTTCTCTAGGAGGTGGGTCAAAAAGGATCTTGCTGGGATTTATGCCATAGAGTGTTCTGCCGATGTTTTCCTCTAAGAGTTTGATAGTGTCTTGCATTTCTATACACTAATGATGAAAAATCTGAAAGAGAAATTAAGGGAACACTCCCATTTACCATGGCAACAAAAAGAATAAAATACCTAGGAATAAACCTACCTAAGAAGACAAAAGATCTGTATGCTGAAAACTATAAGACACTGATGAAAGAAATTAAAGATGATACAAACAGATGGGGAGATATACCATGTTCTTGGATTGGAAGAATCAACATTGTGAAAATGACTCTACTACCCAAAGCAATCTACAGATTCATTGCAATCTCATTCAAACTACCAATGGCATTTTTCACAGAACTAGAACAGAAAAATTTCACAATTTGTATGGAAACACAAAAGACCCTGAATAGCCAAAGCAATCTTGAGAAAGAAAAACGGAGCTGGAGGAATCAGGCTCCCTGACTTCAGACTATACTACAAAGCTCCAGTAATCAAGACAGAATGGTACTGGCTCAAAAACAGAAATGTAGATCAATGGAACAGGATAGAAAGCCCAGAGATAAACCCATGCACATATGGTCACCTTATTTTTGAAAAAGGAGGCAAGAATATACAATGGAGTAAAGACAGCCTCTTCAATAAGTGGTGCTGAGAAAGCTGGACAGCTACATGTAAAAGAATGAAATTAGAACACTCCCTAGTACCACGCACAAAAATAAACTCAAAATGGAATACAATTATTTTTGTATACTGATTATCATCTCACTGAAAATATCAATTCTATAAGTTATTTTAAGTGATTCCTAACCTGGAAGCAGAATATTGGATATTCTTGTGTTTTATCTTCACATTGGCTAGCACAGAACCAACACAGTCTTGGTGTCTTCTTGGATTACATTTGCCAGATTTAACAAATAAAATATGGAACATTCAGCTAATTTTAAAGTCCAGATAAACCTACACATTGTTTTAGTCTGAGAATATTCCAAATATTTCATAGGGTAGACCTATACTAAAAAATATCCATTGTTTATCTGAAATTCAAATTTAACTTGGTGTTCTGCATTTTATCTGGCAACTCTATTTTGGGCAAGTTAATTAATTTGCATTTCATATGGCCCTGGCTATGGAATAGTGTGGGATATTTTGCTAATTGGTCAGGAGCACAATTACATTTTTTTTCTGTAAATATGGAAAAAAACATGGGAAAAGGGGAACATATTTAGGAATTTCAACTTAAAAAAAGTTTAATATTCAGGTGCCCTCAGCCTCATGACTTGACATTGAGCATTCCAAGGTACTTGTATCTTTTCTTAAGTCACATACTCTGAGTTTAGAAGCCTAGGTTCTGTGTTTTGAAGACAGACACTCAAATATATATTCCATTAGGTCAGTTTTGAGTATTTTAATATTATTAACAATAGATTGCATTTACTGAGTATTACCGATGAAACTAAGTACTGTAAAAGTACATTAACTAATTTAAGCCTCACAAAACTCTTATGTGTTAAGTACTATCATTTTACTCCTCATTTTTGGGCAAGAAAAGTGAGGGACAGAGGAATTGATTAACTTGTCAATAATCACACAGCTAGTAAGAGGCAGAGCTGGAATTTGAACTCAGATTGTCTAATTTTTCCCTTGACCACTATTCGACTCCACTTCTGAGGCTTGTGATTAAAATCTCATAGACATTTCATGAGATTTGTCTATGAAAAGGTAGACATGAAAGCTACCCCTGGCTTTCACATTTTACAATTAATTTAGGGATTTGCTTATCAAGACAGGAAAAGGAGTAGAAAGGATGTAACCATAGAGCTAGGCCAACAGACTGCTGAAGCTATTATTTCTCCTTGTTCTCTTTCACCCTTCATGTTTCCTGACCTGTGAAAGCACGTACGGAACTCCAAAGATTACACAAGGGTCTATGCTTCATCTCATGCCATGGGTTTGAAATGAGACCTGTGAAGCTGTAGTCAAAAGCACAAAGTGTTAAATAAGGTCATCTCACTTTGACTGACATTCGTTGATTGACCCAAGAGTCAGCACACTGCTTGTCTCCTTTCAGTTCCTTCTCGACTTAGACTGTGACTTCCTGCCCCAGTCCAGCTCAGTCAGCTCCTGGGAGGGTGCTATTTCTCAGGCTGTTTCCCTGTAAAGCCAAATTATAGATCCACCAGAGGAAATGGCAAAATAACCTTCCTACGTAGGAAGACAGCAGGACGTGTATGGATTATTTCATGTAGCTTGGCTACTTTATGAAAAATATAACTATTTCTCTTGATGAATCTTGGTTAGAAGTAACATGGACCAGTAAGACAAAGCCTATGTTTAAGACAAGAATATGTATTTTCAGATAAACTATTTCAAGTTTGTGATTTTGCCCTTTCTTAGAGTTGGGATGAAAATGTTCAACAGCTTACTGGAAAACATGAACATGCAGAATTGTCTACTTGGTGGCATTCAGAATAACAACTAAGCTTTCCTATTTGCATTAAAGTAATAATCAAAAGAATTTTGTTTAAAAAGTTTTACTAAAATATTGCTTTATTTTAGTACGCCCTAGTGATATCTTACTATACATACAGTTTATAAATTTCAAATTACAGAATTAAAGTAATGACTCCTTCAATTCCTTTTCCTAAAAAAGTGATTTATTTCTACAGTACACCTATAATTACTCCTGCCTGTATGAATTGCTGAGTATACAGAATGATTATTTATAATACAAAAGTGATAGAACAATTATGGATGATAACTTAGAACTTTTTAATTCAGTATTTCCCACAGGTTCATGAAGAATATAGAAGAAAAGTGAAAGCATGAGAAATAGCTGAAAATGCCATTTTGATTAATTTTCACAGAAGCCTTCTTTTAAAAAGATGGAAGTTCAGTATCCTTAGAAGACTTTAGAGAAGTAGTTTCTACTTTGCTCACACACCACCATCCGATATGGTTATTGAGGACATGTTTCGAAAACCATTTGTAAATAGAATATTTACAAATACTGAGTGGCTTGAAATGGAGCTTAAAAATTACAACTAATTGAAACAAGTGGCTTCAGATAATGTATTTATTTGTTTGTATACCTCTTTATCAGATGCTGCCTAGATGCTATATATACGTCATATCTAATCTTCAAAACATCTTTTCTAGATGAATACTTTTCCAGATTATCTCCATTTTATATGTGGGAAAACTTAGGTTCATTAAGCTGAGAGCTTGCTCAAGGCCATTCGATACAAGTGGCTTAAATGGGATTTAAAATTCACACCTATCTCATTTCAAGCACCATCTAGAAAGGATTATTATTTTTAAAAATATGAGTTGAACACACAATTTAAAAAATTGATTTACATTCAGGAAAGTTGAGAAAAGTACAAGTTTGTAAATGGTCTCTTCAAAATTCAATGGTATACTTTTTAAAAATCTTTAAAATTTCTAAAGAAAATATCCTCATTATTAAGACAAGGGAACAGTGTAGGCTCAGACAACAAACTTGGAAGATAATCCTACAGATTCCATGTAATCTGGATAAACTAGGAAGAGACCCCCAGATTTGATGCATAATCTTCTGCCTTGAAGGGATAATTAAAAGAAAAAAATTGAGAAATTTTACTAATATATATGATGTATATATAGTATCTAATATATAATGATATATAATGTGAGCATCAGAGGATGGGTACAACATGGGAAGATATATACACACATTTAGTTATATGTGGAGAGGGATTTAGAGGAAGAGAATAAATATATGGTTTGAAAAAGAAGGATAAAAAAACCCCTCAGGCTTCTTCTCAAAGTATTATTTGCAACAACACAATTTCCACAGATTTTTGAGGAAAAGAGGCCTCATGTTTCATCCAAACAGTTGATACTCTATGGAGCATTCTTAGTGTGTGGGTTTGCCTATTGGATGAATTACTTCAATTGACTGGGGTACAAAATCCAGAGCCACTCTTTGTTATCTCTAAAACACCCCCAAACCAGAGAGGCTTAGATGAACTTTTAAATATGTAGGATTCACTAAAACCTATGCAGAAATATCAATGAGCCAACATGTATTATTTTTAATAAAGCCCAAATACTCTCTATAAATGATGCCACTGCCCTGAAAACTATTTTTTCATTCCTGGGTGGAAATGTTGACTCTCTATTGATTTATGCATATTTATGAGAGAAATGAACCTTTGGGAGTCTTCATTCAGTACCAGCCAAATCTAGGGCAAATTTAGAAAGCTTACCTTAGATTCTTGTATAACAACCATTAAAGAAAGAAAAGTAAGGAAGGGAGGGAGGGAGGAAGACGTTGGCACCCACATAATGCCAGGTACAGGGCCCAGAAATGCAAGGAAGCAAATTAGAACTGTCATAGAAAGTGGAACTCCCTAGTAAGCCCTGAATTTGCAACGTGTTGAGAGCTACTCTTCACGATGCTTTCAAGAGACTTGGACCTGTACCTATGCAGAAGTGCTGGCAGAGAATGGCCCCAGGAAATTAATGTGATCCATAGGTTAATTTGTGAAGAATGGTCTTCTATTCTTCAAAATGGTGGACAAGTGCTAAGACAGGCAAAGAGTAACCTCCCAAGTGGAAGCTGAAGAATGCTGTTTTTGGGTCAAAGTTGGGAAGTTGGGGAGCCATAGCAGCATGGAGTGGGAGGCTGCTGCTGTCCAGGTATCTCAGGCCTTAATCATGTGCAATATCCCATCTCCAAAGGGGGCTAGGAGAGGGGCAGAGGAGGGAATCAGAAGGACAAATAACTAGAGGACTGACCTCCTAGAATAGGTATGATATCCCAGAAGAAGGAAGTGGGAACATTTCCCAATATTCAGACTCATTCATGATCATGCCCAGGGAGAATGCCATGTGTACAATAGGGCTGAGTCTTATGTGCCTGAATTATTTGCAGGGAGGGGCTGTCCTTGAAACATATCCTGTAGCATTACAAATATGGGTATTTGTCTTTGGTAAATGAAAGTTTGCTCCCTTTCCATAATGCTTGAAGAAAGATATTAGGGGGAACTAAGTATTTTTTGCAGGGAAATATTTTTATTAGGGAACAGGATTCCCTTCTAGGAGGGATTAGCACCAAAGATAAAATTTATGCTTTTTCTCTTTTTTAGTGAAACAAATGCCAGCTACTTTAATATGCAGCTGGTATATAAAATCTATAAAGTGCTGGTTACATCTGCACATTTGCTAATGGAACAAATAGGAATTTTCAAGACGCAAACTCAGGTGTGCAAATATATAACTACCTTCTTTTCTTTCAACTTAACTAAATCTTTACTTTGAGCTATTATTATTTTTGATGGCAAAAAACTTAATTTTTTCAAGTCTAGGTAGACTCAGCCATCCCAGAATATCATCAATCACTTCAAGCTTTAATTCACTCAATTCCAGATTCCACTTTCACTGCATCTTCTCTGTAGGGGTACATTCCAGGCACTTACATACCATCATGACATGCAGCAGGCGTCATCTTTGTGGCAGCCATCCTCTGTCACAGTGGTATATCCACTGAACTATAACTTATCCTCTCTAGCCCTGTGGATGGTCTTCATGCTCACTTCTTCCAAGAGGGATGTGTTCCTATGGCTGTGGGGTGGGCCTCTGCATCTGCGTCTTGCCCAGCCTGACCACAGAGTCCCACCATGTTTGCTTTCTCATGGAACTCCAGGGTCATGGAGACTTGATGGGGCTTCTTCAGGCCCTCCCTGCCAAGACTTGCCTCTATGGTCCATCACTTCTTTCTAACCCTACCAAGGCAGTAGACGCTTTCTTGAGAATGTTATTTCCAAAATCCAGTTGGGAAGAGGATAATTTCTATTTTCAGAATCACCAACATTTAACTGGAGTTTCTTTTACATGCCTTCCCTTCAAACTCACTTCAGGAATAGGAGAAAGGTTATAGAATCCCTTTCTCAGAAATGCACCCCAACTTGAATTCTCTTCCAGTTGTCACTCAGTCCTCTATTGGCTCAGAGCCAATAAGCTTCAAATGGCTCAATTGCATAGTTTTGTTTTCATGGACAAAAGGCCAGGAGACTAAAAAATGGAATTGATATAATTTAGAACCAAAAATATGTTAGTTATATCAAAATGTTATTCCACGTCCTACAACCTTACATGTGTTTTTTCTCAACTCAGTGTCTGTTCTGCAGTTTTAGTGAGATGGGTTCCATAGACTTCTCTGATTCCTTTGTTTTGCTTTACTTTTCTTTTCTTCCCTCTCTCTCTGTCTCTTTCCCTTTCTTTCTTTCTTTCTTTCTTTCTTTCTTTCTTTCTTTCTTTCTTTCTTCATGAAGATAATTACTTACAGTTTGAATTGTACATTACAACTTTGTGTGAAATATATTATGTCTATATAACTTTTGCTTTACATAATGAAACATCTCTGTTAGGGAGTTCTTATCTGTTTTATGCTGGTTTTCAGCGGTAAATTGTAGTTTGGTATATGAATGATATATTGATTGATTCATTGATTGATTCATTAATCCATTTATCCATCTACTCTCTAAATAAATGTTAAATGCTGGGTATTATGATTGGCATTCAGGATCTGGCGCGAACTTGATAGGAACCTGCCCTTGGTGCTAATGGCCTTTGTTGGTGGTAGGGTGGAGGAGGAGGGAATGAGACAGATGTAATAAATTAATTACATAATTAATTCTATGTATGATAAAAATAAGTTCTATGAAATAATAAAACAGGATGTTATGAGGACTTATGTCAAGAGAAAACTTTCCTTGACCAAGTGACTTTTTAACTCATATCCAAAGGGTAGACTTTGTTACATGTGTATTCTCAAAATTCAAGAGTAACTTTTTAAAGACTGGAAATTGAATGTGAAACATAAATTTGTAATGAATAAATAAGTTTTTATTAAAAATAGAAGATGGAAAAACAAAAATAAAACAACGGTGGGGCACTAGTGAAGAGATTTACACAGGTCAGTGACTGATTTACATTTTTTGAAGATCACTCAGGTTGCAATGCAGAGCACAGAGGGTAGGTGTACAAGAACTCACATTGTAAGGAGAGCTGGGAGGATTCTGAGATGAGAATGGCTGTGAACTGTGTTGATGTCAGAGAAGACAGAGAATCAGCAGTGGAGAGATGGACTTAGTAGGGCAGCATGTGAAGGATGAGGGCGAGGGAGGTGTCAAGATGGACTACCTAAAATTGTCTTGCAGGCAACCTATTAAATGGGAGGAAATCTTTGCAAATGATATGATCAATCTTTGCAAATGATATGTTGGGATTAATACTCAACACATATAAACAGCTCACACAACTCAACATCAAAAAGTAAACAATCCAATTAAAAAATGGGCAGAAGAACTGAATAGACATTTTTCCAAAGAGGAAATACAGATGGCCAACAGGCACATGAAAAGATGCTCAATATCACTAATCATCAGGGAAATGTAAATCAAAACCACAATGAGATATCACCTCACACCTGTCAGAATGGCTATCATCAAAAAGAACACAAATAACAAGTGTTGGTGAGGATGTGGAGAAAAGGGGACCCTTGTACACTGTTGGTGGGGATGTAAACTGGGGCAGCCACTGTGGAAAACAGCATGGAGATTTCTCAAAAAAACTAGAAATAGAACTATCATATGATCCAGCAATTCTACTCCTGGGTATATATCCAAGAAAAACCCCAAAACTCTAATTCAAAAGGATACATGCACCCCAATGTTCATAGAAGCATTATTTACAATTGCCAAGATATGGAAGCAACCTAAGTGTCCATCAACAGATGAATGGATAAAGAAGATGTGATATACACACACAATGGAATAATACTCAGCCATGAAAAATAATGAATTTTTGCCATTTGCAGTAACATGGATGGACTTGGAGGCCATTATGCTAAGTGAAATAAGTCAGACAGAGAAATACAAATACTTTATTATATCACTTTTATGTGGAATCTAAAAAATACAACAAACTAGTGAATATAACAAAAAAGAAGCAGATTCACAGATACAGAGAACAAACTAGTGGTTACCAGTGGGGAGGGGGAAGGTGGGAGGGTCTATATAGGGGTAGGGGAGTAAGAGGTACAAACTATTAGCTATAAAATAAGCTACAAGGATATATTGTACCACACGGGGAATATAGCCAATATATTGTAACTATAAATGGAGTATAACCTTTAAAAATTATGAATCACTACATTGTACACCTGTAACTTATATAATATTGTACAGCCACTATACTTCAATAAAAATAAATACATACACAAATAAGTACATAAAAATAAATTAAAACATAAAATAGATTTTTATGTTATCTATAAAAAAAAGAATTGTCTTGCCAAAAGATTTCCACAAATCTATGCTACTTCAGAGAGCAAACTAGGAAATGAATAAAATCATGTAGCACCTTCCACCACAGTATCTATATGGTACAGCTCCTATCAGCAGAGTTCCACTTAGCACAAAACACTAAGATACTTGTATCCCATGATGTGCCCACCGTAAAGCAAAGAAAGGACTTAGAATCTTTTTGCACCATTTGAATAACTTCATGCTATCTTCCTTAAAAGAAAATATAACTTGAAACCATAACTGAGTCAGTTCAACTGTTTCTTAGAGGAAGGCCTGGCACAGTGTTTGAATTCTCCAGCGTAAAGATACCTTCCAGAATGCCAAGTTGGTGCTGACTGCCAAGGTTTTGCGGTATGCCTCGGCGAACATAAATCACCGTTTCTCACCAGTGAAGACTCAGATCCTGGTGCTGAAAACATGTTTCATCACAAGACGCCAGGTGGGCCAGCAGCAGTAGTTACTGCCTATTCATGAACCACTTTATCACAGAATAGGACACTGTACATATTGACGAAGACGTCTTTGCTGTTATTATTGGAGTCATAACATTCTACAACTTCTTTCTGTCTGATGTTTACAAGTTGTGTGAGTCATAAGCTTTCTCTAAGGAACAGTTTATACCATTAATTATAGAGTCATTTTTATGGAATTTTTGGCTAGATGCTTACAGCTACATGATAGCTGCCAATCTTGAAAAATCCTTGATACTGCAGATTCCAAGATGATGTTGCTTTCTCAATGAGACCTACCCCATATAACCTTTTAAAAATTGCAGCCCTCCCTTGCATGCTCTGCTTTTTCTTGTTTTTTCCACAGTACTTATCACTTTCTAATACACCAAATACCTTGCTTATTATACTTGTTGTTTATTGTCTATTTTCCTCCACTAAGAGGTAAGAGCAGAGATCTTATTTTTGTTTACTAATATATCCCAAATGTCTGGCACATAGTTGGTGCTCATTAATTATCTGTTGAATGAGTGAGTTTTCTGGTAGATACCCTCCTAGATAAAATTGCAGGATTAACTCTGTGGAGTATGATTATGTCATTTCCTCAGTGAAAAATACTTTGATGACACTACACCACCTATGGGACTTGGTCCAACACTTCAGATTCACTATTGGGCTTCAAACTGTGTCTTCCAGTTCCCTTCTTTCCCTTATAATCACCCAATGTCTAGTCATAGCAAAGTAATAACCATGTTCTTTCATATAGCATTTCCCCTACCAGGCAAGACTTTCCCTCTGTATTATTTAGTTATGTGGCAATAATAAGGCATAACAAACTACCTCAACACCTAGTACAGTGGTTTACAGCATCACACCGTTTATTTTTCCTCTTATGCATTGTGTGGGCAGCTCTGTTTTAGGTAAGGCTCAGCTGGGAACTACCAGGCTTGGCTCCAAGCTATAGATTAGAAATTAGGTCAGCTCCATGTATTTCCTCATTCTCCTTGAACCAGCAGCTATCCAGAGTATGTTCTCCTTCTGGAAGATTACTGAATATAAGTTGTTACCCTAGATCACAGTAGCACATTTAAGGACTCTGCTTGCATCGTGGCCACTGAGTTCATATGGATAAAACAATGCACATTGGTCAAACCCAATATCAATGTGGGAGAGAAATATGCTCCACCCAAAGGGGGAGAGGTAGAGAAGTGAATATTTTATGATTAATACTCAGATCTTACACATTCTCACTTGTTGATCTATCCATCAAGACCCAGCACAAGTGTTGACTACTTTATGAACTTTCACCAATTCAGTAGGCAGTCAGCTTTTCCCATTTTGTGATCCCAGTGTACCCTGCTATACCTATGTCATTACACTGCTTACATATATGACTCCCCTCCTGGACTTTATGCTTCTAAAGAGCAGAAACAGTCTATTAAGATTTATATGCCTAATATCTACCACAGAACCTATCAAATTATAAGCTTAAAAGATGTTAGTTGCATATAAATGGAGTGGATGGTCCCATTAAAAAGAAATCAACCTATATAGATTCCATCAACATTAATTTCCTGTTCAAATGGGATGGTTTGATACTACTCCTGTGGCACTACATGCAGCATATCTAGGAAGTGTTCCCATTTAAAACTGGCTAGAAACAGATGATCTGAAATTAAATCTCATTGTGAAAACACCGTATTGTATGATAAGGTGTTCAATGTAATTCCCCAAGGGCTTTTCTACAGGAAGTGATGAAAATATTCCTGGCCAAAGATTTATATTGAATATTAGGACTTCAACAGAAAGGAATTCTTGACATTCAGGATAGGATATTCTTAGTTTTCTCTCAAACTTGTACTACAAAAAAATCTCAGTGTTTTTTAAGACATATATAATGTCAATTGACAAATGCCTGCATTTGTTCTAGATGGTTCTCCATCTATTCATCCATCCATCCATCTTTTTATTCATATGATTCTACTTTTTTCAACCAACTAAGCCTTGTCTCATATAACTTCACTCACAATCCAGTTTAGAATTCATAATTTATCATTCCCATTATACCCTTGCCAATATCCCCAAATGCTATTTTCCTTGACTTTTTATTGAATTCGTCTGAATGGAGACTGAATGAACTCAAGTACTCATTTCCATTCTACCTCCTTGAAGCAGCTAAACATCATTTTGTTGAAGTAAAGAGTCAACTACCATTCCACCTGTCTCCATAGCCAATACGCTATTGACTTTTAAGGTTTATGTCCAGTATCCAATTAGTTTTAAAACCACCTTGTATAGTAGTTGTAGGCTAACTTGTATCTATGGAGAAAATTATGTGACCTTGGTATTATAATCCATAACATCAGTAGCATGCTGCTTAACTTTATCAACTGAATACCTGACGATTATAAACATGAACACTAACTGATAAGGTTTTACATGTAATTTCTTCTGAGTAATCAGGTTTTCAGATTTTATGGTAAAATTTAAGTTTCTTTGCCTCCATAGGAGTCAGACATGTAAATAGGAGTTATCAAATTATAAACTGATAAGAAATTAATCACTTTTTTAATGCAAAGAGTGACAAAGAAATTTCTAGTATAGGGATTATAAATGTAAATGTCTTCAGAGCCAGGAAGAAGCCATGCAGGCAGGATGTAAAAAAATAGTAATGGTAGGAACTGTGAACAACTGAAGTGTTCCCATCTCACCTAAAAGCATTCCAGTTCAATAGATTATATCAGCCAAATAATTCTGGTCCAGAGAATTGCACTCCGTGAAGTAAAGGAGCCCTGAAAAATAGGAAATCTCTTAGAAGAAGTCAATAAGCATAAGAGATGTGGTACGAGGCAAGTCTTCCTGAACCAAGGTACACCTTTAGTACTGGCTTATGAATGCTAAGAGTTCCCACATTGGAGACTCATTTGCTTAAGGTTTTATGTCTTATACAAATATATATGATACTGGAAGAGAGAATTAGTCATGATTACAAGAGACCCAATTAAAACTCCCATAAACAAACAAAAGATTTTTTTGTCTTGTAGATGCTTTAGAAATTCACAGAACAAGAGAGAAAAATGAAAAGAAAAAGACTCAGGGACTGAAATTGGGGATTCAACGCTGTCAGGAGATTCTCTCTTTCACTCTTTCTCCTTATTTTTCCATGTCTTTATCCATTTTTCTTTCATTTTCTTTACATGTTGGCCCTATTCTCTTCTGCAGACAGGTCTTACCAAGGTCCAGCAACCTCACCTTATCAGTACTCATGAAAGACAAAGAGTGATTTTTTTCCCTCCTATTATCCATATATTAATCCCAGAGAGATAATCTAATTAACTTGATTTGAGTTGCATACACTCTCCATAAGCCAGTAACTGTTGTCTGGATTATGGTCTACCATGACTCACCAAGATGGTCAGGCATGGGTCTTATGTTTAATCCATGTGACCCAAGGACAGGGTCTGTAACTAGGGAAAATGAATTAAGAAAGCTTGCTAGGCCAGAAAAAACAATGCCCACAGTCTACCACATATAGATGCTTATCAAGTAGGTGCATCTCAGTGTGAATAAATAAATTAATTAAAGGCTTTCTTAAGAAAGGAGAAAACACAGTGCCTAAAGGCAGGAGAATCAGAACCATTATACTAGTCAAGACTGTTGACACTGAAGTCAGATTTCGTAAGCTGGAATCCTAGGGCTACATGTGCTAGATTTTGTGACCTTGGGTAACGTCCCTAAACTTCCTAAAGTTCAATTTTCCCTTCTTTAAAATGCGAATAACTCTTGCAATGTGTATCTTCTTCCTGTAAAAGGGAAATAATGTCAGGATTCTTGGCACTTAACAGAGAGCAGGCACTCAATAAACATTGGATAAGCGATTGAAACAATGAATGGATAAGCAAAGAGTGCTTAGTATCATAAGATTATTTTAAAGTTTCTGATTAGCAAAGAGGGCATGTGTTAGACCTTCAATAAATAGTATTCATAAAGCTATAGTGCTTTGACCAAGTGGAGGGAGAATGAAAGAAGATGCCCCTAGGAGGCTAGGGCAAAAAAAATGGGAAACTAAGGCTTGACAGTAAAGGGATGGGTTTTGTAGTATTTGTTCTTTCCAGGTTAATTGCAATGGTAGTGAGGCATACTCTTCTATTCATCTAATTTTTAAAATCATCTGTATAACTATAGTATAGCCGATATGCCAAAACAGACAGTTACCAAAAAGATAGTTGTATTTGTTCTTAGCTACATATTGCCATTCAAGCTGCAATTCCCATATGTTAGCTGTGTTGATGTCACTCCAAACAATGAGGAAAGTTAAAAAATATTCAGAGGAACTTCTGGATATTCCCAAACATCTGGTTGTTTGTCATCATGGGGGCAAAACAGCCATATATTTTCATCAAAAATCTTTGAGATTAAGCAGCAGTATATAATGAATATCTAAAAGGAATTTTCTTTTCAATTCCTCTCTAGTGATTATAATGGTATCAGTTCAGCAGAATTCAAAAAGTTTGTTTTATTGTCGGATATAAAGACATCACATATTGTAAATATATGCCATAAAGGTTTCCATAAAGTTGGGATTAATTTATGTTGCTCTATCTGAGTGCCTTCTGTGACATTCATTTTATTCAAGATGGCATCTGTGGAGGAACAGCGAGGCTACCAACTCACTGTGGCGACTGCAAATCGCTACTGGGGCAGGAGCTCAATAAATGTCAGGTTTTTAGTGCCTGACTTAACATTAGTTGAGATAAATATATAATCGTAAGGACATATATAAAGCTGAATGAGTTCATAAATGCAACAATTTTGTTTGCCTTGGATATTCCTCCTTGGTGAAAAACTAAATGCTACACTTTCCTACTAAGATTTCAGTTTATAGTTCTCAATTAACATAAAAAGTTCTTAGAAAATACAATTCTTTTTTTCATAAAATCCTGCCACTTCAACATGTATATATAATAAATTTTGACTCAATACATTTGATTGTTGGATCCATATGAAAACTTTTTCATGCCGTTCCTGGGCTTGCTCAGCCCTGCCTTTCTCTGCTAAGATCTGTGTCACAGAGACTGAATCTTACAAACTGCATATCCCAGCCTCCTGATTGAGCTGACTTTTCTTGCATTCACCCAACAGAAGGTACTGGCAATAGACTGGAGGATGGCAGAAAAGGAGAAGCTAGGGTATTTCTTCAGCCTTCTTGCCTCAGGCAGCATCTCTGGCAGCTATATGTTTTCTGTGGCTCCAGCTCCTATTTGGAAGCAAGTGAAAAAGCACAGCCCATACCTGAGGAATGAGGAGTTATGTTCCACTTCTTTGAGGGAGCAGTACCTATATACATTATTTGGAATTCTTCTGTATGGAAGATTTACCTCTTCTCTCTCATCCAATTTTTAATCAGATCAGTCTGGATTCATGGATATTTATTTTATACTTTGTTATACTCCCTTATTCATTATTTGTCTTACTGCTCAAATTGTTTCAGCTTCAACCATTAGCAGCTCTCTCAGTTGGCAGTATGTCCCTTCTGACACTACAAGATGCTCTAGCTCATCTTGTATATTTCCTACTTTCCTTGGTCCTAGATTCAGCCATTTCTCAAAAACACCTTGCTTAAGTTTATTGAAGACTGGGGTTGTAAACTAATATCTGGACAGTGGGTGTGATCATTACTTTTTAGGTCCTCTCAGCAGATAGAGTGAGGAAATATATTTATGTACACTAATGCATGTACACATACATATCTCTGTGTGTTCACATTATCCATCAGTATTTATATTAATCTAAACCACAGTCCAAGTACCTTTGGTTCATTCTAGCTTTCACCTATTGCTTATCTGTAACTTCCCACTCTAACGGTGAATAAGCCTGATTTTCACCATCTGCCATCTATTTACTTATTGTTTAATTCAGTATAGATGTACAGTGGCTTCAGAATTGTTCACCTGCACTTCCATGAGAAACACTATTGCCAACTAGAGTGCAGTGCTTTCATACGGTTCCTTTGTCTTCAGCCTTACATTTTCCAGTCATTTCCAAAGTTATGTCGGACAACACCTCTCTTTCTTCATTGTCTTCAGTGAGGTTACATCATACATTTATAATATAGTTAGATTCTTTTGTCACAAACTGCATTCCATCCTGAGATCTTGAGCTTTCCTGATTTTTTAAAAATTTACATATATTAAAGTTTATTCTTCATGTTGTGAAGTTCCATGGGTTTTGATAGAAGTTTTGTCAAATGGTGTCCTATAGAATAGTTTCTCAGCTCTAAAAAATCTTGTGTCCTTCACCTACTCCTGGTCAACCCCTCCCCTCTCCATATCCTGGCATCACTGATCTGTCTTCCACCTCTTTAGTCTTCCCTTCTCCAGAACATCATATAAATGCAATCATACAGCATGCAGTCTTATAAGACTGGTTTCTGTCACTTAGAAATATGCACTTAAATTTCACCCATCTTGTTGTATGAATTGACAGCTTGTTTCTTTTGATCACAGAATAATATTCTATAGTATAAACTTAGAAGAATTTGTTTATCCATTATCCTACTGAAAGGTATCTTGGTTGCTTCTAGTTTTGGGCACCCATCACTTTTTTCAACCTAGCCTGGGAAGTAACACAACGTCACTTTTATATATATATATATATAATTTTCTGCTCAACAAAATCAAGTCACTAACATCAGCTCGTATTCAAGTGGAGAGGAATTAAACTCCATGTTTTATAGGAGTATCAAAGTTTGTGGATATGTTTTAAAACCACCTCAAAAAAAAAAAAGGAAAAAATCCTGACTTCAGAGATTTTTTGACTCTCCAAACACAGCTGTAAATGCTGTATGTTTGCTGTATGTTTTCTATTATTGTGTAACAAATTCCCACAAATTTAGTTGCTTAAAACAATACCAACTTATTAGCTCACCATTTACTATCTTACAGTCTATAGGTCAGAAGACTAGCACAGTGTAACTAGGTTTTCTCCTCAGGGTCTCACACAAGCCTGAAATCAATGTATCAGGTGTTAGCAGGACTAAGTTCTTATCTGACAGCCATGGGGAAGAATCCCCTTCTAAGCTCATTCAAGATTTTGGCTGGATTTGTTTCCTTGTGCCTGTAGGATTGAGGTCCCTGTTTTCTTGCTAGCTGTCAGCAAGGGAACGTTCTCAGCTCCTGGAGGATAATCCCCCTCATAGGTATTTCACAACATAGCTCTTTACATTTTTCCAAATCAACAGGAAAAATGACTCTCTGACTTCTTTCTCTGACTCCTCTGTATCTGAAATTAATACCCAAATTTAAAGGGCTCATGCAGACAATCATCCTTCCTTAAAGTCAACTGTGCCATATAACATAATCAAATCATAGGACTAAAATCCATCATATTCACATTGTGAGGAGTATGCAAAGTCTGTACACTAGGAAGTGGAGATTTGGGGGTCATCATATAATTCTGCCTACCACAACCATGGACCAAATTTAAAGTAAGTGACATATTTGACCAGCTGTTGGTGTGCCATTAAGGAGAATTCATTTGAGCATGCTTTCTTGAGTGGCAGAGTAGAAATGTAATTGAAGTAAACTACTGCAGTATGCATGGGGCACAGTGCACATAATTAAAATAATGTGAAAACTTCACTTTCAACTTTAGGCTCAACTTTCAGATAAAGCATGGAAGCTTTGTCATAATGGCAGAATAGAATCCAAATGTCATCACTATTGACAATGCAAAAGTCAAAGTATAGCTCATACAAGTTAGTGGACAGGAGGGTGAGAGGTGAAGGAATGATTATGGGTATTGATATACTTATCTAGCAATAAAGGGTTTCAGTATACACTATGTCTGAAAAACAACAAAAAACCCCAGAAATTTGTTATTATATATAGACTATCCTAAAGATGCCACCAGAATACTACTAGAGTTCATCAATAAATTCAGGATACAAAATTAATATAGAGAAATATGTTGCATTTCTATACATTAACAATGAACTATCAGAAAGAGAAATTAAGGAAACAATCCCATTTACCATCACATCAAAAAGGATAAAATACCTTGGAATAAACCTACCTAAGGACGTAAAAGACCTGTACTCAGACAATTATAAGACACCAGTGAAAGAAACTGAAGAAGACACAGATAGAAAAATATACCCTGTTCTTGGTTTGAAAGAATCAAATGTTAAAATGACCATATTAACCAAGGAAATCTACAGATTCATTGCACTCCCTATCAAAATACCAATGGCATTTTTCACAGAACTAGAACAAATAGTTTCTAAATTTGTATGGAAACACAAAAGACTACAAATAGCCAAAACAATCTTCAGAAAGAACAGAGCTGCATGAATCAGCCTCCCAGACTTCAGATTATACTACAAAGCTACACTAATCAAAACAGTATGGTACTGGCACAAAAACAGACACATAGATCAATGGAACAGGACAGAGAGCCCAGAAATAAACCCATGCAGTTATGGTCAATTAATCTAGGATAAAGGAGGTAAGAGAATATATAATGGAGAAAAGACAGTCTCTCCAATAAGTGGTGCTGGGAAAACTGGACAGCTCCATGTAAAAGAGTAAAATTAGAACATTCTTTAACATCATATACAAAAATAAACTCAAAATGGATTAAAGACCTAAGGTTAAGACTGGATGCTATAAAACTCCTAGAGGAAAACATAGGCGGAACACTCTTTGACATAAATCGCAGCAATATTTTTTGGATCCATCTTCTAACACAAAGGAAACTAAAGCAAAAATAAACAAAAGGGACCTAATTAAACTTAAAAGTTTTTGCACAGCAAAAGAAACCACAGACAAATGAAAGACAACTTACTGAATGGGAGAAAATATTTGCAAATGGTATGACTGATGAGGGATTAATAGCCAACATATGTAAACAGCTCATACAACTCAACATCAGAAAAAAAACAAACAACCTGATTTTAACATGGGCAGAATAACTGAATAGACATTTTTCCAAAGAGGAAATGCAGATGGCCAACAGGCACATGAAAAGATGCTCCACATTGCTAATCATCAGGGAAATGCAAATCAAAACCACAGTGAGACATAACCTCACACCTGTCAGAATGGCTATCATAAAAAAGAACACAAATCACAAATGTTGGTGAGGATGTGGAGAAAAGGGAACCCTCATACACCATTGCTGGGCATGTAAACTGGGGCAGCCACTGTGGAGAACTGCATGGAGGTTTCTCAGAAAACTAAAAATAGAACTAACATATGACCCAGCAATTCCACTCCTGGGTATCCTGAGTATATAAATGAAAACAAAAACAAAAGCACTAATTTGAAAGATACATACACCCCAATGTTTATAGCAGCATTTTTTACAATTGCCAAGATCTGGAAGCAGCCTATGTGTCCATCAACAGACGAATGGATAAAGAAAATGTGGTATACACAATGGAATACTATTCAGCCATAAAAAGGAAATAAATTTTGCCATTTATAGCAACATGGATGGACTTGGAGGGCATTATGCAAAGTGAAATATGTCAGACAGAGAAAGACAAACACTGTATGATGTCACTTATATGTGGAATCTAAAAGATACAACAAACTACTGAATATAACAAAAAGAAGCAGACTCACAGATATAGAGAACAAACTAGTGGTTACCAGCAGGGAGAGGGAAGTGGGGAGAGGCAATATAGGGGGTGGGGAGTAAGAGGTACAAACTATTAGCTATAAAATAAGCTGCAGGGAGATACTGTACAACACAGGGAATATAGTCAATATTTCATAGTAACTATAAATGGAGTATATATAACCTTTAAAAATTGTGAATCACTGTATTGTACACATGTAACTTATATAATATTTTACAGCAATTATGCTTCAACTCAAAAAATAGACTAAATTTAAAAATAAATAAATAAAATATTCTACTCATTACCAAAAAAAGGAAAAGTAGTACTATAATTTTATTGAGAAGAGGTGGGAATGAAGCAGATTTTAAGTAAGCTAACTCTTTAAAGTCATGGTATAACAAGCAATAAATCATACCTATTGTTGATAAATTGAGAAATATTAAAATGAGTATATCATTTAGAGAAAATGGAGGTAACTTAAGTTTAAGCATGGAAATCACAAATGATTGCTTCTGGTGTTTGTGATTGGGGTGGGGAAAAGTAAGGTAGGGACTATTGCTTTTAAAAATAAACTACTTTGTAATAAAGTATTTAAAAATATTTGCATATTATTTTGATAGAAAATTTTAAAAATAAACTACTGAATGAAATAGATTTGTAGACAGAGGCCCTCCATTTTGCTAAGTTAAGACTCATTAATTATCATTTTTTATTAGTAGTACTATTTAAATCTATATGAATATTCCAAACTGCATTATTACTATTTCACATTGTTGAGAAAGCTACAGCAGAAGTTTTACAATTCCATGCTAAAATTTAGAGATAATATAAAAACAATTTTGGTAGAATTTCCTTGAATAACCAGCTCTGTCTTATTTTAAAAAATGACCACAAGACTAGTGAACAATGACTTGTCCTTAGTGAATCTATGCAGGTTTCTCTTTCAAGAACTCAAGTTTGCAGGAAAAAATTAGTGTTTAGTTCAATTTCTTGGTGAAAAATTGCCATTATATTTGCTCATCTTCAAGATTTATGGTGATTTTCTTGTCCTATAGTTTCCTTAGAGATTCTTAGCAGTGGTTCAGCTATCTCATCTGTGAATTTCCCAGAGACTTCAATAATTTACCAGGACACCATTTGCTCTATCAGAGATTACATTTAGTCCAACAGCCTGTGCTCTTTAATATACTTATCTTTAAGTACTTCCATTCCTTCTTCTCAATGTTTTCTTTTTTTGAATTTTATTTTTTTATACAGCAGGTTCTTATTAGTTATCTGTTTTATACACATTAGTGTATATATGTCAATCCCAATCTACTTCCATTCCTTCTTATGAATGCTATTTTCCACTTTTTAATATGAAGATGATTTTTATTCATATGGGAAATGGAGTAAAAATATGAGATAAGTAGTTT
The DNA here is from genome assembly GCF_059928025.1 of Delphinapterus leucas. NCBI lineage: Eukaryota > Metazoa > Chordata > Mammalia > Artiodactyla > Monodontidae > Delphinapterus > Delphinapterus leucas. Next base: position 50,092,756 of record NC_143140.1, read on the forward strand.
CATTTTTTTCTTTGGCACTTATTAATATGATTGGTTATAGGCAATGAATCAATACTTTGCACATCCAGACATATATGAAATGCAAATTCTACAAAACTATTTTGTTGAGTTAGACAGTACCACATGATTTGAAATCATTATTTTTATAAAATTATAGGCTGTAACTATCCATTAGACAGTATTGGATTAAAAACCATTAGTAATAAAATCAGTGCATCATCAAATTAACAATTTTTATGAATATCATTAATTTGGTTAACACCCAAATTGTTTTTTATATGACCATATGATTATGGGAAATAAAAACATAATAATAGTTCTCATGGGAATTAGAAAACTGGTTCAAATTAACCTATTACAGTTTTGTTTTTACAAGTGTTTTTGCTATTTGGAGAAGTAGAGTATGTCACTCATTTCAAGCAAACCCAAACTGATGTTAATCTCCAAATGGACATGAAAAGTGTTCTCTCTTAAGGATGCCAGTTTAGACTATATCTCAGCACTGTAAAATGAAGTTTTTCTGATTATTTGACTTGAACTGCCTAGTAATATTTGCAACAGCAATGGTAATAAAACTATCCTCTATGACATGCGTGTCATTCATCAGGCACTATGCTAAGTGCTTTTCATACGTTGTGTTTAATTTAGTACCCTACAAGTAGGTGTTATCCTTTTTAAGTGTATCAGAAAACTTGGGTCTGAGATATTAAATATTGTGCCATAGGATAAGTTAGGCTTAGCATTAAGTTTCTTTTTTCTTAAGCACCCTGTTAATAATTATAACAACTGTCTCCACTTAGTACACCAACTAGTAGTATGATCTAAATTTAGTGACCAAAGGGCAAATTAATTCATATTACATTTGGTTAAGGAATAGGAGGTAAGCAATCCATGAATGAAGTTGAGCTTTTCCACTTGATTGTATCTGATAAAAAAATCACGATTTCATTTTGTCTTAGATGAAATGATTCAAAATAATTATTTTTCGGACATTCAATACATGGGTCCAAAATAATTACATTAATGCTTATTGAGTTATAATTGTTTTGTATTTGAAATATCTGTAAAAAATTTTAGAGGCATTTCTAAGTCAATGAAGGTTATGCAGAGAAGGACTGAAAACTGATTATATCTACAGCATCTTCCTAATGCAAATTCAGTTAATAATTAAGATTTTAGTTTTGAGATTTAAACTCCCTCAGACAAATATCCTGTCAAAGCTTTGAAATTCTTAGATTATGAGTAATGTGTAGGCTAAGTTTTAAATTGTTTACCCATTTTCTTAAAGGTAGGTCCCTTCTTTTTCTATAAATTTCTTCAAAACTTGACTTTGGAAACTCCACTTATCATTCAGTTCACAGATGATTCTTGTGATGGATAGCTCAGTAACACAAATATCCTTAGAGGCATTGCTCTCATGGATGCACGTTGTAAATCCTAACCTCATGTTCTTTCAAGCACTGTTTTCTTTTAGAAGACTAGGAACAGAAAAATTCTATACAAGCATTTCAATAACGCAATATATCTTTAAGAAAAAATTCATCTTCTACATTTAGGGATTTCTTTTTCTCTCCTCTCCCACAGAATCCTCCCATCATAATATCCATCCTTCCCCCACTTCCCATCCAAATCAGCTCAATCACCCACATTTAAAAAACAAAAAATCTATGGCTAGATTTTTCCAGGCAGAAGAAGAAAAGCTCCTGCTTTCCCCCAAAGGGCAGATGCTAACTTCTCCCACCCTCACTCCTAGGCCACGAAGAGTTCCATTACCTTTAGTGTTGGGTACACAAACACAGTCACGGGACAGGAGAGCATCTAACATATAGAAGCTTTAGCATAATGTGTGAAAAAAAAAAATCAAACCATTCTGCCTCATAGCCTATTCTCATTTGCTTCATTTGTTTGGTATTACATTTCTACAGTTTTCCAAGATGTTAACATCTATACTACAGATCGCATAATAAGCACCCAGAATATGGATGGCATGTATTTTTCTTCTAAAAAATGGAGTGTTTAATAAGTGTGCATTCAGCAATTATTGAATTGAGCAGTTGTTAAATTGAGTAAATTTCTTTCACAATCATTTCAATTTTCCTAAACTCTTGGTTGCAATTTTTTTCTATTGCAAAAAATCTACTCTACATAGATTACAACTGCTTCAGGATATTCACATGATAAGTTTACCTAACAGATCAATTTATACTGATTCATTTAAAAGTACTGAAAGAGATTTGCCAAAAGCTGATATATCTGCACACTTCCTTCCATATTAAAGCACTGTTGTAGGCAGCAAGGAGATGACATTCTTTTCAACCCCCAAGACTTTTACTTTAGAAACGTACCTGTGCTATGAAGAAATCATTCTTTTAGCACTGCCTCTAGCTTCCATTCCTCACAGCAGCAAGTACAGATTCTGTTTGTATTTCCTATAGCTTTCTATGTGATTGCCAGGAGCAAGATAAAAATTTGTCTTGCAAAGCAAGTTTTAGTTCAAGTACTGTGTGAAAAGTAAATGCAATCATTTTCACTACAGATATTTTCAAATAAATTTGGAATATAAAACGTTCTAATGTTCCCCAAAATATGCACACATAAAAAAAGTATCCGATACTTAGTGCCCTAGCTGGAGGTCATATTCCTTATCTGTCAAATAGATTAAAGACTGTAGACTCTGTTTTATGGGTTTTTATAGAAGTTAACAAATGGACTCCAAAACAGCACTGGACATAGACATCTAGTTGGCAGGTGTAAGAATAAAGAGAATAAATGACAACTGGAAGATTTCCAGACTGTAAGTTTCTGGTGTGGAGAGAAGAACTTATTAATTTCGTGGAATTCATTAAGCAGACATTTTAAAGTCCCTGTTAATCTTGTATTTCTGTACCTTCTTCACTCTGGACAGGGTGTCCTGAGATGTAGTTCTTCATATGGGTGCTATAAGGAGGATTCTTCAAGAATAACCAATTAGATGCACTTGATACCAAGCAGTACCCACATCAGGAATTCATCTTCTTGAATTTAATTTCTTTTTCCCCCTCTGTTTCCTCCTCTCTTTTCCCCTTACTTGATCTTTGTGATTATACTCTCTAATTAATTATTAGCATATAAAATTTTGCTTCAGTCTCAGTTTTTGTTGTTGTTGTTTTAGGAACACTTAAGTATTACACAGGTAGAATGTGTTAATGAGTACAAGAGAGCTGTGAATGATGTGACAGGAGGGTTTAGAAAAAGAAGAGTTTTTTCCTAAGTGCAGTATCTAGGTTTGTCAGGAAAGTGATGAGGAAGCAGGGTTTTAGGTTTTATTTTGAAAGATGAACATAATTCTGATAGATGAAGATGAATAACATTGGCATTCTAGGTTGAATGACAGTTCAGACAACAGTGTGTCCAAGAGCAGTAATCCAAGAGAGGTTCTTTAGGAGAAAGCTGGAAGTAAGGATAGTGAATCAGATCACTGAAAATCTTGAATACTACAGGCGCCCAGTGCTGGACAGCATACACTCTTATTCCATGTTACCACACTTAATGCCATGTCAACAGGAAGCCAGAGCCGCCTGGAAGGGACAGATCATGAGAGCGAGCCGTGGTTAAGAAGCCTGGTTTTCAAATTTTATTCTGCACAAAAATTTTCTGCAGAGAATTCTAGGATCTATCCTCAGGCATTCTGATTCCGTTAAGCCTGAGGAGGTGCCTCAAGTCTTCATTTCTACTAAGTTCCCAGATGCTGTTTATACGTCTGTTCAGGGATCACACTTTGAGTAGCACTCATTTAGAAAAGGTCTGCTCTTTCTATATCCCAGTCCTAAATAGACACAACTCAGACCTGTGTGTTTCTAAATATGGAATATAACATCTTTAGCCATCCTTTAAGTGCTTTCTGGGTATATGTGCATTTCGGATGGGTTGACATTTATTTTAAGCAATTTATAAAGCATTGGATTTCTGCACAACTCTGTAGTTGATGCTGATAGAAAAAAATATCACCAGGTAAACCTGAAATTAAACTTTTCTAATTAACTCAATACTAATCTACTTTCAACAGAGATGATCAGGTTCCTGCTGGGATACGGCACAGGAAAGGAACTGTTGTTGACAGGGAGCATCCAGATGCACATGAGAGATCATGCTATAAGAAAGTAATGAGGACCCCAAATAAGGAAGATTAAGAAAGATAAGGCATCACAGAGAGAGTCTCATCTCCCTGTTGTAATTTTCCTGACTCTCTGTCAATGGATATTACTTAGCCAAGAGAGTGATCTGTCTTTGGATAGCTTACAAATACAAAGAAGAGGCAGAGTATAGGATATGTAATCTAGAGTTCATCCACTTATCTCACACATTCCTAGGTCCTGTTCTGAGTACCGCATCTCCAGAGAAAACAGCCATGTGGTGTAAGGTATCACTGAGGGAACCCGGGATGCTCAGTTTGAAAAAAATTAAAGAAAGATCCATTGTGTGAATGGGTGTTAGATACGGGAAGTGCCATTTTCTACAAGGCTGTCATATAAGACACTAGGGGGAAAATAAAATGAAAGAAGGATAATGAATGAGAGAATGAAACAATCTGGATCCAACATTATGATAGCTGTCCACATGGAATGACCTGCTTGAAGAGGAAGAAAGTTCTCCATTACTGAAGCTGTTCAAAACAAGTCAGGGTAGCAGCTAATTAGTTAGAAACGCATTTTGTAAAGGTTTGGGAAATCCTTTGCTACTAATTCAAAGGTGACAGGGAAAAGGGCTTTTTTTCCTAACTGGATATTTGCACGACTGTCAGGAGGTCTGAATTTACAGGTGAATATTCTGTTTTGTTCAAAGTACAAGGGAGACTCCACAGGTCGGTGATCTGAAAGTTAATATGGGAACAAAAAGAGCATCCTCCTGACAGGGCACTGAATCTATATTCAACACAGCAGGGTCCCCGTGAACACTTAAAGTCCTCAGTGGGAAGTAGCCATCTTACTGAAATCTAGGTTTGCTTGCAATTATCAGGTCTTTTCCATGCTGTGTCCTGGAGTGTAAAGAGAAATTAATTGATGGCCTAATAGGTGAGAGCAGAAAAGGAAAGTCTTTTCTGTTGTGCTGAGTTAAGAATAAATAGGTTTCCATTTTCTTGCCGTGTCTGTTAACTTACGTTCATAAGGAGCACTGTTAAGTTTTCTCAACCAGAATGTGAACTAGAGAGGCTATACTAGGTGGCTTCATTAGAGTAAAATCACTTAACTTGTTGCTATTGAGAATTCCTCATTTGATGCTCTCAGTAATATAACTTTTGGTAGGGAATTCTGGAAACTAGTAGAGAAGTCAGAAACTTTGAAACAGACGTGAAGGATGTCTTTAACGGGCTCATCAGTAGACTGAACATGGGCTGCTGAAAGAATTAATGAGCTTGAAGATGTGTAACAGTAACTTCTCAAGCTGAAAAACAAATGAAGCAAAATATCCAAGAACTATGGGACAATTACAGAAGGGAATATAGGCATATCGCATTTTATTGTGCTTCACTTTATTGCACTTTGCAGATATTATGTTTTTTACAAATTGAAGGTTTGAGGCAACCCTGCAGGGAGCAAGTCCATTGGTGCTATTTTCCCAACAGTATTTGTTCACTTCGTGTCTCTACATCACATTTTGGTAATTCTCACAGTACTGCAATTTTTTTCATTATTATTATATTCATCATGGTGGTCTGTGATCAGTGATCTTTGATGTTACTATTGTAATTGTTTAGGGGCACCACAGACCACGTCCATGTAAGACTTGAACTTAATCAATAAATGTTATGTGTGTTCTGACAGCTTCACCAACTGGACATTCCCCCATCTACCTCCTTCAGCTTGGGCCTCCCTGTTCCCTGAGACACAACAATATTGAAATTAAGCCAATTACTAACCCTACAATGGCCTGTAAGTGTTCAAGGGAAAGGAAGAATCCAACGTCTCTTGCCTTAAATCAAAAGCTAGAAATGATTAAGCTTAGTGAGGAATATGTGTCAAAAACCCAGATAGGCCAAAAGCTAGGCCTCTTGACCCAAACAGTTAGCCAACTTGTGAAGGCAAAGGAAATGTTCTTGAAGGAAATGAAAAGTGCTACTTAAGTGAACACATGAATGATTAGGAAGTTTTCTTTATATGTTTTAGATTTAGGTATTTTATATATTCTTTCTAGTCTGCAAACCCTTAATCTAGTCCTTATTTACTTCTTACTATACAATTCCCTTATGTTCTGATTAAATCACTACAGAAGAAAAGAAAGGCACTAAGTCTTTTTAGTAGATTTTCTTACTATGAGTTTATAGGCAAATTGAATACTACAAAATAAACTAATACAGTGGCCACAATGTACCTGGAAGTCTACTTTTTATCTAATTATCTGTGCTCTTTCAATAATCAACAAAAAGATACTAATTCATAATTAATGAACATTTTTCCACCCAAATGAAATGGAAGATTGAATTTTGGGGAATTACATAAATGTTTGCTTTGTTAAAGTGATGCAGATTTGTTGAATGGATATGATTTTGTAAATCTACTTTTATGTGAAAATTCTTTTGTCTTCTAGCAGATTCATTTATCTATATTGCTAAAAATAACTTTTAAAATAAATTTTTAACTTAAGTATAAAATAAAATTGCTCAGGTAGATGCTCTTTTTCGATTAGGAAACATATATAATGTGAAAGACATTTACTCCTATGGTGCAATAAGACTAACAAATACAATTAAAATCAAAGTTTTTTTTATGAGGCTATCAAAGAGCAGTGATGAACTAAATTCTAGAGAGGAAGTACCCCTGTTAAATGAACAAAGAGAAGCAACAGCTTTCATAACTAGGCTCGAGCACCAGATCTCAGTGCAGGTGGTGAGAGGAGCAGATTTGCTATCAATGGAAAGACTTTGAGAGACAAGGAGAAACCAAACGAGAATGTGATGAGCTAACAGAATGGACTGGAATTTTGAAGAGCCACAAATGTGAGAGGACACTTTCAGCCCCCAAATTCTTCTCTTCACCAAACCCCTATGTATTTTTCTGAGAAAGCACCAGTGGAGGGAGTCCTGAAAGCTGAGAGAATCTATGGAGTCTCCCACATTTGCACAATGCTTCTAATCCTGCTAGGGCTGAAAACCAACTAGCTGAAAATTTGGCCTGATACCCTCCCAGCTCAAATACCAACAATAAAAAAGTACTCCTCCTCACCATCAGTGCTGTGGGAAATGAGGGCAGGGCTAAGCAGAGACAAACTCAACTTAATCTCAGTTCTAGCTCAGCCTCACCTCAACTTGATTTTTGGAGGAATCTGATAACCAATTGCCATCCTAACCACCAGACAGAGAAAAGGGCTTGCTTGCAGTATCTTGGAAATATAAAACAAATCTTAATAGAAATATATTAGTGTTCAATCTCCTCTTTTCTGCCTAAAACTGTCTAGAATATAATTTTTTTAATGAGAATTTTTTAAAAAACATGAAAATGTGACCCATAATCAAGAGGAAAAGTAGCCAACAGAAGCAGACCTACAGATAACCCAGACACTCCAATAACATAAAAGTGACCATTTTATATGTTAAATAATTTACAGGAGAAGATAAGATATAATAACTGAAAAAATGAACAATTTCAGGAGAGAGAAGAAAACTTTTAAACAGAAGCTGTTTCATTAAGTTCTGTTCTTTACTCGTTTTTTTATATTCTCTTCAGGTTTAATTATTTTACTAACTTCCTATGATGTTTAAATCATTGAATAATAATTTTTTCCTAATATACACATATAAGGCTAATAATTTCCTTTGTCTAATGTCCTTTGGTAACCAATCAAAAATATTCCATGTGCGCTCGAAAGATATGTTACGTGTGAGTTTCTGACATTTTTTAATGCTATGATTTGTATATGCCAGCTATTTTGATCTTATTAATTTTTCGTTCAAATATTTTATAATCTTATTTAATTTTTTCCTGATTTTTCTATCACTGTAATAGAATCTCCCACTATGATTATGGATTTATCTATTTCTTCTTTTATTCTACCTTGTTAAGTTTAATGTAATAAAATTACAAAATTAAATGTAAATAATGTAAATTTAAATATAAATAATGATATATCTGGTTTAAATTAACATTTCAATCACTTGCTATATAGCTATACTCTGTTTATCTTTCCATTTTTACCTTCCTTTGGATTGATTTTATTAATCCACAACTTTCCCACTTTTAGCTTTGTAGCTATTCACTCTTGCACTGTTATTCAGTATTATACTAGAAATTACAATATACATCACTAATAAAAGTCTAAAATAAAGCAGTGCTTTCTTTTAGGACAATTTTTTAGAGCAGTTTTTGTTTCACAGCAAAATTGAGGGAAAGGTACAGAGATTTTCCACATACCCCTTGCCGTCTTTGTCAGCATTATCAACAACTCCCCACCAGAGTGGTATATTTGCTACAATTGATGAACCTACACTGACACATCATAATCACCTAAAGTCCATAGCTCACCTTATGGTTCACTCTTGGTGGTGTACATTCTGTAGGTCTGGACAAATGTATAATGATGTATATCCATTATTATAGTATCATTCAGAGTATTTCCACTGCCCTAAAACAATCATCTGTGCTCTGTGTATTCATCCCTCCCCACAAACCCCATTCCCTGTCAACTACTGATCTTTTTACTGTCTCCATAGTTTTACCTTTTCCAGAATGTCATATAGTCAAAATCACGCAGTATATAATTAAAGCAATGCTTCTAATTCTTTCAAGAAAATGCAAAGAGGGCTTCCCTGGTGGCGCAGCGGTTGAGAGTCCGCCTGCCGATGCAAGGGACATGGGTTCGTGCCTCAGTCCAGGAAGATCCCACATGCCGCGGAGCGGCTGGGCCTGTGAGCCATGGCTGCTGAGCCTGCGCGTCCGGAGCCTGTGCTCCGCAACGGGAGAAGCCACAACAATGAGAGGCCCGTGTACGGCAAAAAAAAAAAAAAAAAAAAAATGCAAAGAACTTTGCATTCTTTAACTCAATTTATATCCCTGCTGACTTATCTGCCAGCTTTTGGTGGTATATTTTAACTCTATATCATGGCAGACACTGTAGTGTGCCATCCACATCCCCCTTCACTGAAGGACTTTCTGCCCCAACTGCGTGGCAGCCTCATGATGTCAGCCTCTTCTAGGATTGCCTCAACTGCATAGAGCCACCTCACGCCAGGCCACACTCCTTCCTGGGTCAGCCCTCATCCAATAGGTGATATAGGAGAGTAAAGATCTAGCCAACTTGAGGCATCTCTGAAGGTTGATTTCTATTCCAAAGCTTTTTGTGAAGCAAAACGATTCAAATAGTAAACACACTTGAAGCCTCCATTCCAGATGTGTGTTATCTGTGCTAGAACATGGCCTCAGGAACATAATATGAAGCTATTAATTTGGCTAATATATTTTCTTCCATCCCTATTAGAAAAGAGGATAAGAAACATTTCATACTCACATGGAACATATTTAGGTTTTGCCCTAGAGTATGTTAATAATCTTCTCATATTAGTTATAATAAAAGCCAAGAAGCTCTGGAGTGAATGAACATTGTGTACAATACACCAATCTGCTACACTGATAATATCATGATAATTGGACCAGATGAGCCAGAATGGGCTAGTATGTTAGAGACCTTCGTAAGAAACCTTCTCCTAAGGTCTCCTACAATTCTGCATGTCTTACCACCAAGGCACTGACTACCCATTGTTCTGGACCATCTTTTCAAGAATGTTTCATAGCAAATAACCTTGGAAAATAAAGATAGTATCTCCCTCAAGAGCAAAGAGTAGTCATAAAACATGTGACTTCCCTCAACTTGTTGTTTCTTTCCTGTAACAGAACTCACTGCGTGTGTAGGCATCTGGTATGTGGCCATATTCATGTTACTCTGTGGAAACTGGAGTTTAGGAAGCCAGTACAAAAATGGTGATGATCTGGTTACTGCTATTGCTATAAGTAATAAATTATAAGTCATACAAGTAATAAAAGGATTATCATATATTCTACCAGCATCCATCAGATTGTGGCAGGCTAACTACTTAACCTGTAAGTAGAGTAAAATCCAAGGCCTTACACAGTTCTTGAAAGGATGGGAAATAAACGCTACCAAGATCTGGGAGCCTACCATATCGGTAAAAATTTTAGAGAACCAGTAATCAGATACATCAGGACATGTCATCCCAAGTAAAGGATGGTTACATTCAATATGAAGAAGGAAGCCCATGTCAAGTAGCCCTCTTTGGGTTCTGGTGGCAGCATATTTCCCACATTGGAATATAGCTCTGATGTGTACACTTTGTGACACACCATGCTTTTAGCTTTATGTATGTCCCACAGCAGAATAGGATCCCAAACAGGTCCAGACTGTTGCACAAGCAACCTGCCACTTGGGCCATAAGACCAAGCAGATACTATTATTTTAAAGGTAACAACAGTGGAAGGAAGTGCTGTATGGAGTTTATGTGATAATCACAACACACACCCATAGGTTTCAGAGGTTTCAGGTTTCAGAGCAAGGCCATGCCATCTGCCTAAGAAAATTCTTTGCCTTTCAGAAAATAAGTCCATATGTACTACTCGGCCACTGTAGATGTGTAGAGTGTCTGATATGGAACACTGGCCACCACGTGATCATAACTTTCTACTATGAGCCAAATTCTGTCAGACCCACCAAGCCATGTGACCTAACAATAAACAGATCTAGCAATGATCCATTATAAGGTGGAAATGGTACATCTGTGAATAAGAATAAGCAGGACTAGATTACACAATCAAGTTGTACAGTAGGTAGTCAGACCTACATGCCATGCACTACTGATGCATTTGTACCTTTCTCTCAGCTCACACCTGTGTTGTGTGAGGGATCTCCTACGAGAAACTGGCAGAGAAAGAAAAAGGTCGAGCTTGGTTATGGATGAGTTGTCTCAGTATGTGGGTGGGAGCTGAAAACAGATGGCAGCCATACTATAAACCCACTCAAGATTGGGTCTGAAAGACAGTGGTGTGGGAGCATCCTACCAAAGATCAGAGCTTGGGTTGTTTCATCTGGTCATCAGTTTTGTAGGAACAGAGAAATAATCTGAAGTCAGAATATATTCAGATTCTGGGCTTGGATTAGAGTAAAGGGAGAGGTACCTCACATATAAAATTTAAGGAGTCACTCACTTCTCAGCGTTGTGCAAATGCTTAGTCCTTGATTTAGCACCGCCTCTTCAGAAGACCAATAGCCACTAGTTGGAAAGTTGACTACACTGAACCGATTAAAGTTGTAGCTAATGTGCCAGTTTGAAGGTAATATTTTATGAGAATGTGACCCAACCTTCAGGTACATTATGAAATTTGATTTGGTACTCTATATGCAATTTCACCATGATAATGTGTTCCCAATAAGAAGAATTCTTAGGAATAAGGATCAAGGATTAGAAGCAAGAGTGACCAACTCGAGGGAACTTGCACATAGACCTCTGGGATCTACTAGTTTAGAAATCTCACTTCCCAAAGAGGGAAACAAAACTGTCAGTGGTAAGGGTCTGGTTCATGTGCCTAAATAAATCACTGAGTTTAGCAGACGTCCTAGCTGCAAATGAGGGATCTAGGTTGGATAGTGAAGGAGAGATATAATGAATATCAGTCCTGACCTGAGATGCTGTCATAGTGAGAACTATTTTTCCACTATTCTTCTTTTATGTTTTACCCCAGGAAGAGACATCCATCAGAATCTAATGGAACTGTTCCAGAACATATGTGAATAAGTGGATCAGAGTGACATAATGGGTGGACTGTGAAGAATGCTATAATGTGCCGTCCAGATTCTTTTACAATGAGTATTTGCCAGCATCTGGGAGTGCTGCTGGCAAATAGCCTTTAGATGTCAACCATTTCAAGAACTGACTCAGCTGGAGAGAGCTCTCTCAACCAAGATTCCACTCCTTCCTAGGGGTGAACACATCAAATGATTGATCAATGTGAGAGTACAAAATCCTGGCTTGGTTCAACTTGAACTATTCTAGACCCAAAGCTCCCCAGAGGATCTTCCAAGATGGTAATTGAGACTGGATGCTTGCTTAACTTCTCCTTCTTTCTGGTCCCTATTTCTTTCCTTCCCTTCCCATGGGCATTAATCTCAAGGGCTCTCTTTAATAAATATCCTATTTGCTAAATTCTGTCTCTGAGTCAGCTTATTTTAGAAGTTATATCTCTAAAAAACATTGTAGTTAATATTTTTTATACTTCTATATCCAATTTTTATTTATGTCTACTCAGATATTTACCTTTTTACTTGCTCTTTATTATTTCCTGTATCTCCACATTTCCATCTGACATTAATTTTTTTTTTGGCCTGAAGAACACCTTTAAGTATATCTTTTAATGAAAGTATGCCAGTGATAATTTTTTTCAGAATTTTTTGTTTGTGTGTCTAAATGCCTCTAGTCCAGCTTAATTTTGGAAGGGTATTCTCACAAGACACAGAGTTCTTGAGAAGTGATTTTATTCTTTCAGAATGTTCAGGATATCAGTCTATGGTCTTTTTGACTTACACCTTTATATTAACAAAGCAGCTGCCAGAATAATTATTGATCATTTAAATAAAACCTGTCCTTTGCCTTACATTTTAAGCAATTTTACTATGAAAATAACATTATATTTTTGAATCTATAGCTTAATATTTTAGTAGTTTAAGAAATTCTCTGTTATTACTTCATTGAATATTGCTTCTTCCCACCCAATTCTCTCTCTGTCCTGTCTAGGTCTCCCAACACATATTTAAGACTTTGTCTATTCCTTTTATCTTCTATCCTTTCTTCACTTGTCTGTCTGTCTCTGCTTCATTCTGGGTATTTCCTTTTGAGTCTTGTCATTAACTAATTCCTTCTTCCACTGAGTCTAATCAGCTATCAAACTCATCCATTTAATTACTAATTATTGTTGTTATACATTTTTCAGTTCTAGAATTCTGTTAGTTCTTTGATATAATTTCCATTTCCCTTTTAGAATTCCCTTTTTGTCTTTTCATTTTTTGAACATATCAAGCATGATTATTTTAACACTTGTATCTAATAATTTCATTATCTATATAACCTATGGGTCTGTTTCTGTTGTCTTTTTTCTCAGTAAATTTGCAATCATATTGTCTTATCTCCTTTCTTGTCAGGTAATTTCTGAATAATTACCAGAAATTGCATATAAAAATTTGTAAATTTTATTTAAGAACTGTCATAATGTCTTTTGTTTCAGGAAGGATAAATGTTTACTTTGTACAGACAGAGACATTAGCAGTCTTTAATTCAATTCCAGTGATTGAGTTTATTACCTGGGTATCATTCTCTCTGAGTGCCTATTTACTTTTGTTCATCATTAATTCTAGAGCTCATTCCTTTAGAATCGAACCCCAAACCTAGGGAAGTTACTAGGGTTCTCAATTCTTGGTGATTCCGGAATCTTATTTCTGTTGCCTTAACTCCAGAAGATTGTTAAAGTTCTGGCCTAATCCAGAATGGGCAGATGTTCCTAGAGAAAAAGCATTCCCCAATGCTGGGCTCAGCCCTCTGGGTTTGATTCTTCTTATAGATCTTGGCCCCTAAATCTTTATTACACTGTTAGCATTTTGCTAATCTCAAGCAGGTTTTAGAAAAATATTTTATCCAGTTTTTCCAATTGCTCTCAGAGATTTGGTCTGATTACCTAGGCTGCCATTACCAGATGCAAAAGTCCAGTAATAATAATTTTTTAAACAGACTTTCAAACATTTTTCAAGATGCTCTGTACCTGAAAATTCTGTTATGCTCATTCATTTTTACATTAATTTCCATTTATTTTTATCCATATGACTCTCCTCCAGTTTAAGTTGCCTAGCCACAACTAATGACATAGGAGAATATAGATCATTTCCTGACACATTAGCTGCTAAAATTTAATTAGAAGACAAACATTCCTAACCTAAAGCCTTTCCCCCTTTTTATTAATACGGGTGAAAACTTGAAAGGACATAAAGGACATTTCTGATCCAGTGGAAATCTTAAAGGAACAATAATTAGTCAAATGATCACTACCCACCCTTCATATTCTGACCTTAAAAGTACTAAGGTCTCAAACCTAGGTAAGAAGGAGACGTTGATTGAGTTGCTATTCGAATCTTACATGCAGCCTATTTATATAGTCCAGTGTCTTAGGTTGAGATTCCCCAAATTAGACCCCGAGATGAGGAATAAAGTGAAGGTAAAGTTAAGAAGTGTTCTAAGGAAAAACCAGTAAAGAATTGGGGAACTGGGGCATAAAGGAAAGGAACCACTCTGAAGTATAAAATCCAACAAAGTCCCATGAAGGAGATGAGGGTAATTCTGGCTTGCTCTTCCAGGGAATTCTAGAGGAAATGGAAGTCACATTTGAATTATACCTATATCAAAGGGGAATTTTCAAGTGCCGAAGGGGACAAAGGTTAGCTGAATGCAGAGAGGAGAACCCAATGAGAGGGGGAAGAAATACAGGAAGGGCGATCAGAACATTAAACACACTCCAAGTAAACATTCCCTACTATATTTTGTTACTAAAAAGCCTTGATAATAACTCTTAAGTGCTACTGAAAACAAGTTTATAACAACTTTTGTTAAGGTATCAGAAATATGCTAGACTGATTCCCAAATTTTAGCTTGGAGCCTTTTCTATTGCCTCATCCTTTTGGACATTTCTCCCTCATTTGTTTCTTTAAACACTCACTAATTTGTTGCTCTTCAAATAATCTACACTGCTTTTCTGGGTCATTTTCTTAATAAACGTTGACAACTAAAAATTGTGCTATCTTCTGAGCAGCAAAGTTATGTAGTACTGCGGTAGCAATGATTGTATATTTGTGCAATTTTCAAGATACAGGCAGAGTATAGTGGCAGAACCACTAACACAAAAGTCTATAAATAAATTCAAAAGCTACTGAAGTCATCTTCATTAAGTTTTTCCCATCCAATAAAAACAATTAAACACTGATTTCTTATTGCAACATCGATTAATTCATTAACGAGAACTTAACCACGTTCATGTAACTTGCTAGGAGTTGCAGGTTAAATAAAGAATTTTAAGTTTTTGTCGATGGATGTTTAATTGCATGAATGTTGAGGAACAATAAATATTACATAGCTTTATCCTCTAGAATTCCAACCAAAATTTTAAAAACTTAGATGCTCTGAAAATCAGGTAGATTTATCAGCTTTATTTCTGATAAGGCTGGCCTGGACAATCTGGTTTAGATGTGGGGGAACAATCTGCCTTTTGATGCCTCTGTACCCACCCCCCACCCCATATAGAACTTGAGATGACCCACAGGAGGGAGAATGTGTGTCTGCAGAGCAGATATTCTGATCCAGTATCCCTGCCTCACATGCAAGGGACCTAGGCAGTTGGACAGAATGAGATGGCCTATAGAACTAGCTCTGGAAGGCATGCCTGGACACAGAAACACCTTGCTGGAAAGAAAAAATCTGGGGTTGAGCAGAACAGGCTTATTTCCTTCTCTTAATTGCATGAATCAAGTCAGCTACTTCTCTTCTTTTGAGGGGTAAGGGAGTTAAGCAATATCACAGATACTTACTTTCCATTTCTAAATGATGCACTGCCTTGCTTTATGGGCCAAGATAGGAGAGTAGAGAATAGTAATCCCTTCACTAAGTGTTGTCACTGCACCAGTTGCCTCCTAAGAGCTTGTGATATCCTGAGAGAAAGGACTGTGTCACAGTCTCCAGGAAGAGCATTTCTGAATCTCCTTGGGGACAGAGGTCCTGTCTTATGTAGTTGAATCACACATGGTGCTTTGGGCAAAGCAGAGGCTCAGTAATAAACAATCATGAATTTTGTTTTGTTTTGTTCAATCTTGCTTAGGGCCATGGGATTTAAATGTAAATCTCTGAACATTTAACTGCAGTGAAAAGAAGGGAATAAGGAAACCACTCTAGTTTCCAATCTCAAACAGGAAAGGTACCGTGAGAAACCCACTGGTGGCACTGTGGAGTCTGCCAAGTTCGTTCAGGAGCTGCCTATCAATCGATCGATGTCCACCCGCAAACTCGAGGTAGCAATTGCCTTTGGTAGGATAATATGCAGATAAAATGCTAAATGAAAGCTCTACTTGAGTTATTTGTAATCAAAACACCCGCATAATTGGTTTCAAAGTACCATATATTATTCTGGGGGTTAAATTAAATGCCTCAGACACATGCATGTGCACACACACACACACATAAACACACTCTCAGAGCAAATGCCAATGTACACATTCCTATATTCTGTGACTACTCATCACCCTCACCAAGGTAACACTAACTTACAGAAAAAAATAGCTAATTTTATAGTTTTGTATAAAATTATATGACTAGAAAGAGATGCAGGGCTGTGATTTTATCTAAGCGTGTTTCATTGCAAACACTAGTGCTAAGACAAAAGTACCCATCTAAGTACAAACGAATGACATTTACTTTGTTTTGGGAAATACACAAACACAAAGCAAACTGCAATGCTTCTTTTTCTGCTAAGAGCAATCAGCTGGTTAGTTTTGGGTCTTACTTCTCTGCTCTTTAAACTTATATTTACAACTTCACAGAATCCTTATTTTCCAGTCGTTCTTTGATGTTAGTAAAGCACAATGGTTAGACTTATGTGTTGAGGTACAGTAGTTTCATGAGTGAATCACTGTGCTTTAGCGTTTAATTTTTTGTCTTTTTAACTCTTGCATTCTTAGCAAGCAAAATAGTCAGTGTGCAGAAGCCAAATAGCAACAATATCAGTAAAGAGCATATACACTTTTAGTCGCTGAGAACATCAGAACACCATGCAAAAAAATGTTCAGTACAGGGCAAATAAACCATCCTCTAGAAATATCTTCCACACTCTCCAATTACATTTGACTAGTGACAACTGTAATTAGTGAAACAGGGACTCTTGGTTTTTTTTTTTTTTGGCTAAGCTCTGGACAACATTCACCATCAAAGATACTTCCGTGTTTTTAATTTATGCCCAGAAAAGAAAAACACACGGTGCTCAGATTGGACATGTTTTTAATTTATGAATATCTGCACTATGGACGTGAGTGAGAAATTACGGGAATATGGTTTTGTTTTGGTTTTGAATGGCCACACCAACAGAAAACCACCTTAGATGAAATGAATAATTAACCTGTCACTGATTTTTAAAAATTAACCTCCCTGCCATTATGCTGAAGAGTTACAATCATCAATCTGCTAAAAGTTGGCACTGCCAAGTGTGTCACATAAAGCTGTGGGCATGCGGCCCTGAAGCCTGCCACTCTGCCACCTTCCAACAAGCTTCACATGAACTGGATGTCCCAGCTGGCAGTGCTTTCTTTGTCATTTCTAGCTATATTCTTCATCTCTCTTCCTCTTGCTCCCACTTTGATTGGACACTACTTTTCCCTTCCTCTCCCTTTAAGGCTTTCTTATGAAATTCGATTTCATTTTATATTGCAAACAAATATTTTGTATAAAAAGTCCAAATAAACAACAAAAATCTTTGAAGGTAGTCTACAGAATAAAAAGGCAGGTGGGGGCTTCCCTGGTTGAGGGTCTGCCTGCCGGAGCAGGGGACACTGGTCCGAGCCCTGGTCCGGGAAGATCCCACATGCCGCGGAGCAGCTAAGCCCGTGTGCCACAACTACTGAGCATGCGAGCCACAACTACTGAAGCCCACACACCTAGAGCCCGTGCTCCACAACGGGAGAGGCCATCACGGTGAGAGGCCCGCGCACCGCAGGGAAGAGTAGCCCCCGCTCAGCGCAGCTGGGGAGAGCCCACGTGCAGCAATGAAGACCCAAAGCAGCCAGAAAAAAAAAAAAAAGGCAGTTAGTTTGAGAATATCAGATGCCTAATACAATAGGTAATATCATAAGACTTAAAGTTTAGAATTTACTTTTACTACGTTATTAAAGAATTGTTCATCAAGGACCGAAATTAACTAATAACATAGACATAAAACAACATGTCTCATTTCTTAGATGATTGATCATAAACAAAGCACAGGGCACATTATTATTTAAAAAAAATGTGTGCTGTATTTTAAACAATACAGCAGCAACAGCAATAATTTACCATGATAAAAAAAAATGAGGAAATTATCATCAAAAGTAATAAGTAGAAGAATGCTGTTGGAAAGTGTTACTGGTTGAATTGTGTCTCCCACCTCCTTCAAAATTCAGATGTTGAACCCCTAACCCCCAGTATTTAGAATGTGACTTTATTTAGATATAGGCCCTTTAGAAAGATAATTAAATTCAAATGGGATCATTAGGGTGGGCCCTATTCCAACAGGACTAATCTCCTTAAAAGAAAAGGAGGTTCAAACACAGGGACACAGATAACATAGAGGGACAACCACATGAGGACACAGCCAGAAGGTGGCCATCTTCAAGGCAAGGAGAGGAAGAAACCAAAGAAACCAAAGGTTTCTCAGAAGAAACCAAACCTGCCAACACCTTAATCTCAGACTACCAACCTCCAGAATTATGAAAAAGTAAATCTGTTGCTTAAGCAGCCCAGTGTGTGGTGTTCTGTTGCAGCAGCCCCTGAAAACTCATATAGTGGGTAATGGTGTGAGCCTATCTTTCAGGGGAAGGTGAAAGTTGGAAAGGACACAGTGGGTTTCATTTTCTTTCCATTAGGCATCAGATGCTTGATAAGTTAAACTCTGCTCTTTAAAATATCAAGATGTTTTTCAAAGTTCTCATGGAAAAGATTAATATTATTTATTTCTGCCCATAATTTTTACTCACTTTAGAGAATAGGTTTTTTAGCAGTCTAGCATTTGCCTTTGACTATCCAAATAGGATTTAAAGAGTGTTAACAAAAAGATAGCAAAAGATTACTCATTACAGAGTGAGCCAAAATAAATAAATAAATAAAGTAGGGCGAGCGGGATGGGGGACAAAAAAGTGTGCAGCGAGCAGATTGAGTCAGCTCCTGTTTCTGTTGCAAGGGTTCAGGTTCATGGGGAAGGGCAGCCAGAGCCTCTAGTGATTCCCAGAGGTCCTGTGGCTGCTTAGGGGGTGGCCAAGGTCCAGGGTGTGACTCACAGGCTATGTCTTGCTGATTAGCACTTTTTCACTTGGATTTGTAATCCAAAAAGCACTTGCCAATTGACATTTTTGAGCTAGGGAAATACCAGAGGTTGCTCTCTGAACTGTGTTTTTTTTGTTTTTTGTTTTTTTTAATCATTCCCTAAATTTGAGTTTGCTTTGCTTCTTGTTTTTCTATGTAAGCTATAAGCTCCGTCTTAAAAAAAATAAATAAACAACAGTAATCTCTACCATTAGAATTTTACCCAAAATTCTAATACATAATATCCCTATGGATAGGACAGAAATGGGATTAGGGGTTCTTTCAATAATAAGATAATACCTATATAATATACTCTAAGAGTGATGTAAGGGTGCCCAGTTTAAATTGTATTCTAACTGACCTGACACTAAATAATACCTTTTTTGATCACATAAAGCAGGGATTTTATATTTTATATGTATATTTAAGTCCTTCTACCCTAAATATCTTTTGGTAAATTCAAATATAATTGTCTTTCTAAATGTTATTATTATTACTTAGCTCTTAATATTTACAGGATTGAGCCACTCAGTAAAATGTTATTACTTTTGTCTCAAAGGAGAACAACACATTTTAATTTTATCCACCAAATGGAATTTGATCTCTTGAGACTGTGTCCTATGTTGGAAGTTGCATTCGAATTAAATTCCCCTGAACTTAGGCACTGAGTCACACTTGGCCCAGTATCACCGATCTTTACTGAGCAAGAACACAACACACAGCATTACAGACAACACAGAGGGAGGAACTCATTACCTCTAATTGGAGGTTTCCACAATTGATGTTACCTAAATTCTGAAATTACTTCTCTACTCAAACCTTCTGTCATTTTATCCATGGTGTTCCTGTATCCTTGCTGGAATAGATTCACCGTATCAGCAGAAACATTGCACTTTTGATGATGTTAGTCTAAGCACATCCGGCATCTGCACATATATTAGAGCATATTCACAAGTGCAAATTAGAGCACGTTTCTACCTTCAGAGTGGTCAATACTGGCACACTGACAGTGTCCAATCCCAGACTAACACTTGCAGACCTTTAATTTCCTGCCTAAACAACTGTACATTTATTGAATGTTTCTGTGATCTTTTTAAAGCTACTGAGCCATTTAAGAAATGTTTTCCATGTTGTATTCTCTGCTTTCTCTTGTCCACTAGACTTCTAAAAATGTCTGAATTCTTGCTCTTAATATTTCCTGCAATAAGATCCACAGAGAGGGCTTCCCTGGTGGCGCAGTGGTTGAGAGTCTGCCTGCCGATGCAGGGGACACGGGTTCGTGCCCTGGTCTGGGAAGATCCCACATGCCGCGGAGCGGCTGGGCCCGTGAGCCATGGCAGCTGAGCCTGCGCATCCCGAGCCTGTGTTTCACAACAGGAGAGGCCACAGCAATGAGAGGCCCGCGTACCCCCCCAAAAAAAAAAAGATCCACAGAGGTATTCAACATAAGTCTACCATCTACTCTACTACCCTGTGTTTATTAAAATATATTATCTCCTCTTACAACAAAAAAATCTTCCCAAGAAACTAACAGCTAAAAAAAGCAAGGCTAAAACATTAGTCACCTCAGGAGAAGTCAGAATGCTATGACATTCTAAATCATTGTTGTTGTTGGCCTTTCTGATTTGCCACCTGATGGTAAGAATTGACAACTGGTCTCCACATATGATTGACAAGTCCCTAGTGGGTAAATTGCCAAGAGGTATTGGGCACTTCTGTCTCTTAGGAAGCAGATATTTGATTACTCTTTGAGGAAACTCAGACGTCCTCATAGAGAAACAGTGCTGTGGCTGAAGTATGGGGTAAACTTTCTCTGAAATTGTCTGTCCTGAAAAATTAACTGTTGCAAAGAGAACATGTGGGGTTTTTTAAATCCTTTTTTGCGTTTCTTAAACTAGAAATCATTTTTTTCAGGTTTCCTCCTAAAATCCTTTGGCTGTTCAGGAAGGGCTTGACATTGTAGAACTCACCACAGATTGCAGATGACAGCATCCTCCTGGCTTTTCTCTTGCCTGACACACTTATGTTAAATGCCCATATGCATACATCAGAAGATATGCCCTTACCAGATTAGAGATGTACTTTGGAAAGCATAGAAGATCTCAATTTTACCAGCTGAAAACTCTGACTTGTTTTTAACTATAGAGAAGAAATACCATCTGAATCCATACAAATGCAGTGACTTTTGTATTTCTGACAGGACTTAAGCCTCCTTGCTATGGTATTAACTGGGATACTGTGGCAACCATAAACTACTAACCATAACTCTCTCTGAAAACAGCTGCCATGGAGCTGTAGAATATTTTCCTTAGACTTCAAAGCATTGACATTTCAAGGAAAACTCAGCATCCTTGTCACAGTAGAGGTTATTCAACTAAGATGTCTTAACAAACTATTTGCATGCATGAGAACTTCTATAAATGTGAATAAATGTATTATTGTAAATGACTCATACTTTGAAAAATGATGTAATCTTTATTGAGATATGGTTGATGTAAAAAATGATATAATTTTATATGACTTATATTACATACCAAAGACTATGGTAACTATAAAGGGCCAGTCCCTTATACGAAATATTTAAAAATGTATGATATAAAACTAATTGGCCTTGATCATATCTGCTGGATCACTCAGCCAGAAGTAGAAATGAAAGAATACCAGCCTTGAAATCAGAATCCCTGGAATATGGTGCTGGCTCTGATTTACCAACAGTGTCATTTTAAGCAGATACAATTGGTAAACTGCTCTTTAGGATGGATGGGTTTCCATTGCGGATGCTAGTGCTCCAAATCAAAAACTCTCCTCATTCAGCTTCTTGGGAAGAAGGGCAGCTTACTGATCTATGCTGCTGGAGCTACAGACAAAGCTCTGAGTGAAATTCAGTGGATGTCTCTTAAAGGGACAATTCAGAAAAAATATAAATGTCTAATTAATATTCACAGAGATATGTGAAATGATATTGCATGCATGCAACAAAAACTGAAGTTCAGTAAAAATCCATGAGGTCAGGAGTTCTTAGAATTAAAAAGTGTGACAGTTGACATAAAACTTTCAAAGGGCTAGAAAACTGAGAAGATAACTCAGACGTAGTTAAATAGAGGGGAACATGGTTAAAAATTTAAGAGACATCAATCATCATATAGGAGGTGCAGTATTCAACAAATGGGGAATTCAGGGAAAAAGGAGATAATTGAAAATCGAAAAGGAATAGGTGAATAATTAGCAGAACTGAAGAAAGAGTCTTCAGACTCATGTTACTAAGTATCAGTAGGATGAAGGAAGACATGCATTCTCATAAAATTCCACCTAGATGCATTCTCATAAAATTCCACTAAGTATAAGAAGAAGATTTTAAAGTTTCTGGTTGGAAAAAAAACCCCAGATCATCTGCAAAGAAGTGTCAGAAGAGCATAAGACTTCTCATTAGCAATGCCTTGATGAAAGAAGAAAATGAAAATGAAAAGCAATGTCTTAAACTTCAAAGGGAAAGATATTTTGAGCCTTAAATTATATACCCAGCTAAACTACACAATCAAGCATAATGGCCAGATAAAAGTATTTTCATACACATAAGTACTCAGAAAATTTATGTGATATGCGCTGTTCCTGGAACTGTTGCAGAGGTCATATTCAGGCAAAATACAGGTTTAAGAAAGAAGGAGTAGAGCAAACACAAAAGTTTAGTGAAAGGAACTCTTAGGATGACAGTTGGTCACTAGGTCTAGAACAGCTTGTCCACACTGAGATAAAATCTGTTAACATTTTTATGCAGATCGATTTATCTTTTAACCTGTGTTCAATTTAGGCATCAGGTCTATATTTAATATCTAAAACTATAAACAGAAATAAATCTACTTCAGGTCCATATTCAGAACTGTGTATAGTAAGAACACCAACACACATTTTACTTTAAACATAAAGCCCAGATGAAATTTTTAGGAGAAACTCTTACAGGCATGTTTATAGAGTTACCCCCAGATGTTCTGAATATTTTATAATCTCCTCATTAAGTAATTTACTCAACTGTCATCTGCACGTTGAAAATTAGAACAAATTGTTAATTGGGTGTTTATTTGTTGTAATTGCTGCAGTTAAAAATTATGCATACTGGTGGACTATGCATTCCACCTCTAATGACTTATCATAAGGAAGTAGGTGAACAAATGAACAAAAATTAATTTAAATAATTTTTATTATTATAGTCAATGTATTCATTCAACAAATACTTGAGGCACTGGGCATCTATCACTTACAAACAGTAAAAGAAAGAAAGGAAAAAGCCTAAATTTGTAAAAGATAATTATATTCATACATTGAGGTAATATTTAGTAATTAAGACTGATGATAGTATAGAAATATATTTAATAAAAATAAGAAGTCCCCTAATACGTGTTTAAAGGACAAAATCAAGTTACAAGATGTTATATGGTATTTTTATTTAGATAGATAATAGACTGGTTGATATTAGATAACATAAAATACCCCAAATAGCCAAAACAAGCTTGAGAAAGAACAAAGCTGGAGGAATCATGCTTCTCGACTTCAGACTATACTACAAAGCTACAGTAATCAAAACAGTATGGTACTGGCATAAAAACAGACACATAGATCAATGGAACAGGATAGAAAGCCCAGAAATAAACCCACACATTAACAGCAATTAATCTATGACAAAGGAGGCAAGAAATGTCAGGGCTCTGGATTAGACCCCAAGAAAGACTCTGCAAAAAGACCAGCCTGGATCTCCTTTTGTCAATATGATCCAGGCTTATTTCCAAAGATTTGCAATAACTCTAAGTGCACTGGATCACTGTATTCAAGTATGACAGATTATGGGGATGAAAGAAGGTACTAGATTGTCTACCTCTGAAAAGGATCACCAACAATGGATTCTGAATCAAAATAGCCTGGAAAGACCTGGCTGTGAAAATTATCCTGCAGTCAAGGCACTTTCTGATATATTTAGCACACTGCCTGGAATATGGTAGGCATTCAGAAAATGTTTCTAGACTGATTTAAAAACTGATTTGGGTGACTCCTTTTGATTGTCAAAGCAGTAAACAGTATTATTTAACAATGGAGAGAGAAAGGAATGGGAACAAGAAGATAGAAAGAGCAATCTGCTTAGAAAAGATGTTTGTTTTCACCATACTTAACTGAACTCTTTAGTTATCAGATGGTCTAGTGGCTCTTAGGAATGAAGGATACAAGTTTGGACAGGTCTCTAAAATCAAAAGCGTGGTGTTCAGGGCCCCTGCTTCCCCAGGCAATTACACTAACAATGAAAGACCAGAAAGAGAAATTTTTTTTAAAAATCCCATTTACCATCACATCAAAAAGAATAAAATACCTAGGAATAAACCTAACTAAGAAGGCAAAAGAGCTGTACCCAGAAACTGTAAGATACTGATGAAAGAAACCAAAGATGACACAAACAGATGGAGAGATATACCATGTTCTTGGATTAGAAGAATCAATATTGTCAAAATGACTATACTACCCAAAGTAATCTACAGATTCAATGCAATCCCTATCAAATTACCAGTAGTGCTTTTTCCCAGAATTAGAACAAAAAATTTTACAATTTGTATGGAAACACTAAAGATCCCAAATAGCCAAAACAATCTTAAGAAAGAAAATTAACCTGGAGGAATCAGGCTCCCTGGCTTCAGACTACACTACAAAGCTACAGTAATCAAAAGAGTATGGTGCTGGCACAAAAAGAGACATACAGATCAGTGAAACAGGATAGAAAGCCCAGAGATAAGCCTAGGTACTTATGGTCACATAACTATGATGAAGGAGGCAAGAATATACAATGGAGAAAAGACAGTCTCTTCAATAAGTGGTGCTGGGAAAACTGGACAACTACATGTAAAAGAATGAAATTATAACATTCTCTAACACCATACACAAAAATAAACTCAAAATGGATTAAAGGCCTAAATCTAAGACTGGATACTATAAAATTCCTAGAGGAAAACACAGGTGGAATACTCTTTGACATAAATCACAGCAATATATTTTTGGATCTATCCCCCAACACAAAGGAAACAAAAGCAAAAATTAAAAAATGGGACCTAATTATACTTCAAAGCTTTTGCATAGCAAAGGAAACCATAAACAAAATGAAAAGACAATGCACAGAATGGGAGAAAATAGTTTCAAATGAAGTGACTGACAAGGGACTAATCTCCAAAATCTACAAACAGCTCATGCAGCTTAATGTCAAAAAAACAAACAACCCAATCAAAAAATGGGTGGAAGATCTAAATAGACATTTCTCCAAGGAAGACATACAGATGTCCAAGAGGCACATGAAAAGATGCTCACATCACTAATTATTAAATAAATGCAAATCAAAACTACAATGAGGTATTACCCAATACCAGTCAGAAAGGCCATCATCAAAAAATCTACAAACAGTAAATGCTGGAGAGGGTGTGGAGAAAAGGGAGCCCTCCTGTACTTTTGGTGGGAATGTAATTGGTACAGCCACTATGGAGAACAGTATGGAGGTTCCAAGAAAACCTAAAAATAGAGCTACCAAATGATCTAGCATTCCCACTTCCAGGCATATATCTGGAGAAAAGCATAATTCAAAAAAATACATGTACCCCAATGTTCACTGCAGCACTATTTACAATAGCCAGGACATGGAAGCAACCTAAATGCCCATCGACAGAGGAATGGATAAAGAAGATGTGGTACATATATACAATGGAATATTACTCAACCATAAAAAAAAGAATGGAATAATGCCATTTGTAGCAATATAGATGGACCTAGAGATTTTCATACTGAGTGAAGTAAGTCAGAGAGACAAAGACAAATATCATACGATATTGCTTATATGGGGAATCTAAAAAACGGTACAAATGAAACCTGTTTATGAAACATAGAGTTACAGATGTAGAAAATAAACTTATGGTTACCAAAGGGGAAGTGGGGGAGGGATAAATTGGGAGTTTGGTATTGACATATACACACTACTATATATAAAATAGATAACTAATAAGAACCTACTGTGTAGCACAGGGAACTCTACTTAGTACTCTGTAATGGCCTATATGGGAATAGAATCTAAAACAGTGAATATATGTATATGTATAACTGATTCACTTTGCTGTATAGCAGAAACTAACACAAACTTGTAAATCAACTATACTCCAATAAAAATTAATTAAAAAGAAAAACGGAGAGAGAAAGGAATGGGAACAAGTAGATGGAAAGAAAGATCAGCTTAGAAAAGATGTTTGCTTTCACGATACTTAACTGAACTCTTCAGTTATCAGATGGTCTAGTGACTCTTAGGAATGAAGGACACAAATTTGGACAGATCTTCAAAATCAACAGGGTTGTGTTCAGTGCCCCATCTTGCCCAGGCAATTTGGCAGTTGGCCTGGAATCTGAGCACCTTCAAAGGCAGCTGCACTGAAAAGTGTCAGTGATCTCATACACAGAGTCAACTGGTTAGCATTAGACCTAGGTTGCATTCATAACCCAAAGGTAAGTTTCATAGAAATCCCCATTGAAAATGCTCAGAAGCATTTTTTAAAATTTATTTATTTTATTTATTTAGTTTTAGCTGCGTTGGGGTCTTCGCTGCTGTGTGCGGGCTTTCTCTAGTTGCAGTGAGCAAGGGCTACTCTTCGTTGGGGTGCACAGGCTTCTCTCTTTGCAGTGGCTTCTCTTATTGCAGAGCATGGGCTCTAGGAATGTGGGCTTCCGTAGTTGTGGCTCGTGGCTCAGTAGTTGTGGCGCAGGGGCTTAGTTGCTCCGCAGCATGTGGTATCTTCCTGGGCCAGGGCTCAAACCCGTGTCCCCTGCATTGGCAGGTGGGTTCTTTACCACTGCGCCACCAGGGAAGTCCTCAGAAGCATTTTTAAAGCAAAGAAGAACTGAGTATTATAATGAAAGCATCTACTAAATGGAGTAGGCTTTAAAAAAGGAAAGGTTGAATTATAGATCATAAGTGAATTTTACTACTGGCTCTGCTCTCAGCCCCCTTTAATACTTTGATTGAGACCATTAACTTGGGGTGCCTCAGTTTCCTCATCACTACAGTGAAGTGATTGGTTAGATTAAGTTATCTTTCAGGGTTTTTTCCACTTCCAATGTGTGATAAATCCTAAAAATTCTAAAAATGTTTCTAATAGACTGACTTTTCCTGGGGAGTAAAAATAGTCACTAGTGGCCCTACAGATGTGCAGTACAAAATTACTGAGTCTTTTTATGTTAAATGATCTAGCCTGGCCCCATCAGAAAATACTTTTAAAATAGACCTCTCTAATGTTGAGAAAGACTTGAAGACGTTTCTGTTTTTCTTTATTAATTTTAATGAACTTTTTCTCGAACACTCAATTCATCACACTGATTATATTATGATTACTAATCTAAAAGATAGCATGGGGTTCTAATACTTGTCTCAATTTCTCTTTTTTTCCATATCACTCATTGAGTTTTCTGGCCAGGCTGTTTAATAGGTTGGCAACAATGTAATTAAATTAAAAATGATTTTCCTGCCTTTTCAAAAATAAATATTTAAAGCAGTTAAAAGGAAGTAGCAATTAATTAAGCAGTAAGAGAGAAGAAAAAGATGAATAAAACCCCAATCATATGTATGCCAATTTTGCTCATAAAATGGAAATGAAGAAAGCATAATTTTTGGTCTAAATGTTGTCACTTAAATTTATTATTCATTAATTGGCATTTTTGAAAAGTCATCTGTAATTCTACCATTGTAGAAAATAGTTGGAGCTATTTGATGGGCACCTTATAGTTATCTCTGACTTATATGATAAGCAATGAAGAAATATAATGTACTTCTAGTCATGTAAATCCTATTGTAAAAGAAATTCCCAAGAAATAATTTTAGAATGAAAATTGCCACAGAAAGACTCAGGAATAACTAACAACTGAGTAATTAACAACTAACAACATAAAATGAGGCAGCATATGATAATTATGATCCATCTCTCTTTTTAATCCATTATATATATTTAAACATAGTTTAAAGAATGTTATTAAAATAAAATCCATGTGCTTATCACGTACATCAAGGAAATGTTAGTATTTTGCATATTTGCTTCAGCTTACTTCCTCCCTCTCCCTCACAAGTACACTTGAAGGTTTCTATATTCATCACCCCAATTTCATTTTCTCTCCCCAGAGATAAGATCTCTGAAGTGGCTGTTTAATCTTTCTATCAAAGTCTTTATTCTTTAACTACATGGTATGCATATATAAAACATGAAGCAGATTTTTGTGTATTTAATACTTTATAAATCATTCCATATATGTATCATTTTGCAAGTTATTTCCCTCAAAATGATTTATGCACATAAATGCATTTAGCATTAATCCATTCATTATGATTGCTATATAGTAATAACTTAAGTATACAACAATATATCATTAACGTATCCTATGTCTTAGTTATAACAAAGTATCACAACAGGGTGGCTTAAACCAGTGGTCCCCAACCTTTTTGGCACCAGGGACCAGTTTCGTGGAAGACAATTTTTCCATGGAGCGGGGGTAGGGAGGATGGTTCAGGTGGTAATGCGAGCGATGGGGAGGGGCAGATGAAGCTTCACTCACTTGCCCACCACTCACATCCTGCTGTGCAGTCTGGTTCCCTGGCTTAAACAACAGACATTTATTTTCTCACAGCTCTGGAGGCTAGACATCTGAGATCAAGGTGTCAGCAAAGTTGGTTTCTTTGAAAGTCTCCTTCATTGACTTATTTACAGCTATCTTTTCCCTGTGTCTTCCCTCTGTAACTCTCTGTGTTCAAATTTCCTTTTCTCATAAGGACCAGTCATTTTGGATTAGAGTCCCCTCAAATGACCTCATTTTAACGTAATTATTTCTTTAAAGACACTCTTTCAAATACAGTCATATTCTGAGGTCCTGGGAGTTAGGACTTTGACATATAATTTTGAGGAGATACAATTTAGTCCATAACACCATATTAATTAATATTTATATTCTTTCCAAAGTTTTGCTGCAATAAAATCCTTGTAAAGGTGTCCTTATGGTTGAGGATTTCTTTAGAGTACATATCTAGAAGTGGGATTATTGTTCATAGTTTAGGCTTATCTCTTTACTAATTTTTACAAAATATCTCCAGTGTACTCATGCCAAATTTTTTTCCCAACAGTAATGCATAAAAATTCCTGTTACTCCACATTTTCACCAAAATCCAGTATTGTCAGGCTTTTTATGTTTTGCTCAGTTAATACATGGGAAGTGACAACATTTTAATTTTCATTTATTTGCTTACTAGAGAATTTAAGAATTTTTATGCATATACTTATTGTCCTTTGGGTTTCCATATCTGATTTTCCCCTTGATATCCTTTTTTCCTGTTGATTTATTTGTTTTTTTCCTTATTAATTTGGAAGTCTTGATGAACTATTTTTATACTGTTATTTTTGTTTGCAAATATTTTCTTCCAGTTGGTAGCTAATATTCTTATATAGCAATTTTATTTAGAAATAATTTAGAGATAAAGACGATTTTATATAGTACTTTTCAAAATTTTATCTTTGGGAGCCTTCTGATTCACAAACACTCCAATATAATTGATGTAGTTCTGCTTTTGCATGATGAAGTAAGATTCTATTGGACCCAACCATACTGTAGATAACAACTATGAACACAGTAGTAACTTTAAAAAACTATAGAAGCAGTGGACAGTGAGAAAAATAAGAGAGAGATTTTTGGAGTGAATACTTGAAAGAAGTTATGGCATAGGTAAATTATCCATTTATATGGCTTTTAGGGAAGAACAAAGGTAGCTCTATAAGGGGCAGTTAAAACTCAAAAGAGACACCAGCAGTTTCTCTGAAAAAGCAGAGGACAGAATTCAGGGCTACTACAGCTTACATGAAGTAAGGAAGGAATTTTGGGGAGAAGAAACAGAGAGAGGGGAAGATCCAGTTTCTGTGTAAGAATCTGTCAAATATTTGTCTTACCTCTGAAACACACATGCAGAAAAGACACACACAAGCCAGATAAGGGAATAAAAGAACTAAATTGAGATTTAAACTGCTGCCAGGAAACAGAAGTTGAAGTTTGAGTCTAATCAAGTTAATTGCCTGCTCTTACAAAAACAAAAACAGAAGCACTCTTCAGAGGAATAAAACAAAATCCAGAGGCTCCGCAACACAGCATTCATGATTTCTCAACAAATGAAGTACCAGGAAAATGTGACAAATTCTCATGGAAAAGAAAAGAGAAATAGAAAAGAACAATAGAAAAAGATAAATAGAAAAGAATTTTGAGACAACACAGTGAAATTAGCAAAGATTTAAAAGCAGGTATTAAAAAAATAAAAACAGCTATTTTAACTATAGTCAGGGACACAAAGACAAATATGTTTATAATGAATAAAGATGGAGGAAACCTCAAAATATAAATGGAAATTTTTAAAATGAAAAATTTATAACTGAAAATACAATATATAAAATAAAATATCAACCGGGTGTGCTTCATAGCATAAGAAAGATTACAAAAGAAAAATTAATTCCCTTGAAGATAGATCATAAAAATTATCCACCTGAGTGAGAAAAAGTGATTGAAAAAATGCAAAGTTTCAGGGATGTATGGGACAATTATAAATGGTTTAGTACATATTTAATTGGAATCTCAGCAAGAAAGAAGGAGAAAGGGGTAAAGATGATTTTTGAAAATGGCCAAAAATTTCCAGAACTACAAACTAATAAGTCTAGAAATTCAAGAAGTTCAAAAAATTCCAAATGGGATAAATAAATAAAAAAACACACCTGAGCATGTCACCATAAAACTGCTAAAAATCAATGGTAAAGATTAAATTTTAAAAGGCAGCCACAGAAAAATGACACATTATAAACAGTGGAAAGTGATGGCTAGTGTCTTATCAAAAACTATGAACTCAGAAGAACATAGAACATCTTTAAAATGCTGAAGGGGAAAAAAAAATCTACCAACTCAGAATACTTTGCTATTCCACCAAAGCTATCCCTCAAGAATGAAGGCTACATAAAGGCATTTTTATGTAAAAGAAAACTAAGAGGGAACTCATGCTTCCAGGAAAATAAAGTAGGTATACTTTTCCCTGTTCCTCCTACTAGGTACAACTGGAAACTCTGGACATGATATAATTAATTAATTAGTTGGACCCAGAAAGCTGGAGAGAAAAAGGCAGACTTGCTGGGAAACTTGCCTCATATATCCTAGACATGCAGCTGGAAACATCAAGTGAAGTAGACCTAAAAAAGCCCCAATAAAAGTCTGCTCCCTTTATCTAAAGGACAAGAAAGGAGACAACCTAACAAGACGGAATTTTTAGATGACAACCTCTCTACTCGGCCAAACAGCACAGAAAAAACTGGGGCCTCAGGACCAACCACATCAGAAAAGGTCAAAAAGAGAAGGTAGACAGACGTTCAGTTTCTCCAGGCTGTAAAGAGTTGCTCTGCCTTCCCCATCTCCTTGTACTGTCTCAGAGAATGCCAAAAACTCTGCTCGTCTCAGTAGTCACTTTCCACTTGGATCTTCCCTTCTCAATCCTTGGAAGCTTTGGTTTTGGCAAGTATTTTGAAGGGGAAAAGACATACCATTTATGAGACTCAAGTCTCTGTGCTTTCCTTGATTCTGGGATTTGCCTTTTTGGTAGCTCTTGAGCACAGTATTTGTTTCTACAACTGCTAAAAGCTCCAGATTGTTACCTTCATAGAGAGAAAGAAGTGGTGATTGCTCCTGTGAATTTTCCTTCTCTTAGGGATGTTGACCCCTCACATCATGGCTGTTTTGTTTGCTAATGTCTGCAACCACATGGGATACTTGTGTCCTTGTTTTTGTTGTTTTTTATCCAGCTTTTATAGGTTTTCTTGTAGTGGGATGGTTTGATAGAAGCCACTCTGTTATTGTTAAAAACAGAAGTCCTAGAGCCAATATAATAAAGAGCCAATATAATAAAGAGTCCTAGAGCAACACAATAAAGAAAGAATTATAGGAAGCTGATTTACAAAAATTTATATGAAAGAGATCAAGGGGTTTTACTTGACCAAAAACAATATAGCCAAAATGTTTACACGGTATCAATATAAGTATGTGTCTAAGTTCGGAAAGGTAAAATACCTGATAGGCTCAAAGGCTGAAAAACTAAGAGTTTTCAAACCTCTCACTAAGATGGGAAGAGACTAATGAAATCATAAAATAGAAGAAATATCTGAGTGCATGCAGTGTGTTTGGCCAGGGTGGGAGTAATTACAGATAGGGGTTAGGAGTGGGATTAAAGAAAGCTTTAAGGGTTTGAAGGTTGTAACAGGGAAGGTGTAGAAATGATTGGAGTTGATCTAGGCATCTAGAAGATTCAGGAAGTCATATTTTGCATAAATTGAAAAATGAAACTTCTATCCCTTAGAGATATACAGCAAAGCCCTGGGCTCTTCCAGAAAGCATCCTTACTTAAATATTCAAGCTTATATTATTTGACCACAGGCACCATGTTACAGAGGATATCTTTTCATTAGGAGGTGAGTTGCATTAAAATAGAAAAAGAACAAAGATAATGAATTTTTAAAATTGAGAATGGGTTATATGGCTAGTGCTTTGTAAGCACTTTAAATAGAATATGTATTTAATTCTTA
Organism: Delphinapterus leucas; assembly: GCF_059928025.1. Classification (NCBI taxonomy): domain Eukaryota; kingdom Metazoa; phylum Chordata; class Mammalia; order Artiodactyla; family Monodontidae; genus Delphinapterus; species Delphinapterus leucas. The sequence continues at coordinate 50,125,510 of NC_143140.1, forward strand.
TTGTAACAGAGAGGAACAAACCTGACTCCATATTGTGCTAAACTTTGTGCTCTCTTCCTGTCCTTTGTCATGCTGGCTCTGCACCTCTGTAAAAGAATGGTGCCTCTAGCTTGAAATATACATGATAGCCCATTCTCAAGGTTCTACCTCCCAGGCATGACCATTAAAGGTATAAAAAAAAAAAAAGTTGCAGAAAATAACAGCTGTCTTGTTGGAGTTTTATAGGAGCATTGTGACCAGACCTGCATGGACAGTTACAAGACCAAAGGATTCCTGCACCAAGAAGTTTGCAATAACAAGCCATAACCCCCTCTTCCCTTTTAGTACAAAATAGGCCTGAATTCTAATTCAGGTAAGATGGTTCTTTGGGACACTAGACCACCATCTTCTTGGTCTGCTGGCTTTCCAAATAAGGTTGCTATTCCTTGCTCTGGCACCTCATCCCTTAATTTATTGGCCTGTCATGTGGTGAGCAGTACAAGTTTGGACTCAGTAACATTATGAGTATATGGACTAAATGCCGATATTATTCTCACTTTACAAATGAGAAAACTGAGGCATAGAAGATAAATAACTGGCCTAAGGCCAAACAGCTAACAAGGGACTGAACGGGACTTAAACCCAGGCAACTTGTCTCCAAAGACCACACTCTTAGGCATCACCCTATACTGTCAAAGTTAAGATTTTTTTTCTTACAAGGTTTTAAGTTTTCCTAAAATAGGTGGGGATATATATATATCTACAAACATACGAACAATGTACATTTTATTCATTTACCCTTAGAATAATGTTGCAAATAACATAGGTAATATAGCCTTAGATTCCAGATTATTTGTTATGAGCTTTATATAATGAATTCATTATATAAATTCATTATATAATGAATCAGTATAAGAATCAAGGACTATGCTCTGTTAGAGTTTATTTTCTAAATTATACATATGGGAACATATACAATACTATAGTGATATATAAAATTTATGTGTGTGTGTGTGTGTGTGTGTGTGTGTGTGTAAAATAAATGCATGTAGCCATTTTGTATCTTAGTGTAACCTTACATAAATATCACAGTAGTGGACTTGATAGAACTTTGAAATGTCATTTAATATCACTTTAATACCTACTTTGACTATACTGGCAAATTTAGTCAAATAATTTTTTAAAGTATACTTTCAGAACTTGCCTGGCAAAAGATTCTAAGGTCACTTTTGGTATCCAAGTTATCATTTTTATAACCTTTTTTCAGGGTGTGCTCTCTTATTTACAACTGGAATCCTTGAGTAGAAACCAAAGCTGGGTTCCTCTACTGCTATCCCAAATGGAGGCAGATTTCATCCATTTCATGCTGGCCAGTTAACAAAAATGGATCATTTCCTAATGTCATTTTGTTATAACCTTCTATGTTCAATACTTCAGGTGTTGAAGAATCAAACCTTAGTTTTGCCTCTCATGATTAATGTGAGGATCCACATAAAAACTATTTTAACCAAAAGTAAGCATTAGACTTACTATTTTCTAAAGGTTATCAAAATAACTTTAAGAAGTGCTATCCTACCTCATGCAGTTATGACAGCTGACCCCCCTAATTAACTCTGTAACTACACTTCAAATTTTCTCATAGCACCTTTTGACACCAGCATTTCAACATTTGCTTTAAAGCCTATTTTTCTCTTTTATTTTTCTCTTTTATTTTTAAAGTCTTCAAAGGAGTCTGGTGTTTCAGAAAACTGTCAAAAATATGTTGAAACGTATTTAAAAGAATGCATTTTTTTCATAGATTGGCATAGTTTGCACACATGATTATGTTTTTCAGGTTTTCAGCTATATATAAAGAAGGAAAAGGGTTACGTGTGGGGGAAATACCATGGTTGTCACAGGGCAAAGGGAACTCTCCAGTGTCTTTGACTTTTCTCCAGGAGAAATTAAGAGAAGAATTTATCAAATGTTAATGTTAAGAACTCAGAAACTGGAATGTTTGTCCAGAGCCCCAGGCCTCAGAGCAAATGCTCTTATGCTGTTGGGCTCATGGGGAAGACTTCAGCCAAAGTCAACAAGAGCAGAAACTCCATCTGACTGATGCCGTGGAAACAGCTGTAACCACTTAGCTGGAAAACCACCTCAGATTCCTCTCCCAGAAAACACTGATGACATGGGAGATGGGGAGCAGGAAAGCTCTGTCAGGGTCTCTCTTCAGCTGTGGTCAGAAAAAATATTTTCTTTCCCTGAAAACTGTAAATAGGTGGGTTCAGCCCCGGTCATAATAAACCACCAAAAAGAAAAAAAAAAAATCTTTTCCTAAATTAGCCCATGTCTCCTCCTTTCTTTGTATATTTATCAGTATTTGTTTTAAGTCATCTTTTATGTGGATTTTTTTTTTAAAGAACCATTTGATCTTAGGTTCATTTTCTAAATGAAATTGGATAGTATTCAGATTACCATTCGAGGCCAGTTTGGCTAGTGAATGTTTAATTCTAATAAGTTTTCGATTTGTGAAAATAGCCATAATTTTTTTGGTTGAGATTTTACTTTCCTCTCATTGTTCTGCCTGACAGCTTTCGTTAAATGTTTCTTAGGAGAAAAGAGAAAATGTTACATGAAGGAACAAATAGATTTTGACCCAATTTGGGAAGTGCAAATTTTGCCCTATGATCACAGCTTTAAAAACTATCATAGTATTCCAACAGAGAGGTAAGGGTAGAATGGAGAAAAAGCCTTAGAAATAGGGACAGTTCAGCCAAAACAGCATTATTCCACTTCCGAACATTCTCTATCTTGTAAAATGGCACAGAGCCCAGGTATGGAATGTTGATAGTGAGATATTGGACCAGACAAAGACAAGTGCTATGTATAAACATACATCGTCAAAAAATTGATTTGTCTACTTTTGTTTAGATAACTATTTGATTACTTAAACTTCATAACTTGATGATAAATTCATTTCTGGGTTCAATTGTCAATATATCACATGAATTACTAAAATATTCTAGAAACACTTTAAGTATTATTATTAAAGTGACTTGCATTATTGGGCACCCTACTTCCAAAGTAATGAGCACCATACTAAAACGATGATCCCTCAAAAGTGAGGTGAATTCCATTCATGTATACAACAAATATTTGCTGTGTGGTGGGTGCTCTTCTAGGCTGACAGTGTATCAGTAAACACAGCAGACTCCATGCCCTCATGAAGATTACATTCTAATAGGACTACAATATGCAATTGAAGAAATAAATGTGTCACAGGTCAGGTTTTGATCAACTGCTATGGTGGGAACTAAAACAGGGAAAGGAAGAGTAGGGCACATTGAGGTTGGGAGTTACTATTTTATATAAGGGGACCAGGAATGGACTCTGAAAAAGTGACTTCTAAGGGAAGATGTGAAATAAGATGGAGAATCAAGCCGTGTGTCTATTGGCCAGAAAAATGTCCCTGACCGAGAGAAAAACAAGTGCAAAGCCTATGAAGTATAAAGATGTTTGGCTTATTTGAGAAAGTGCAGGTGGCCAGTTTAATTAGACAAGTAGGGATATTGGTAGGACAGTGTGGGAGTAGGGATAAGAGCATGGAGGGCCGTGCAGGCATCTGGCTTTTGCTCTGAGACAGGAAGTCATTCATTAGTGAACTTTGAGCAGAAGAGTGACCCAATTTGACAGAAGTTTCTATAGGATCCCTCTAGTCTCTGTGTAAATAATACAATACGGAGGCAAGGATAGAAGGAGAAGGATGATAGGGGCTTGGAGCAGGGTCGTAGCAATGAAAAAACGTAAGAAGTGGTTTTATCTTAAACTACTGTGTCTTGAAGATATATTGAAAGTAGAACCTGTAAGGTGTGCCAATGGTTTGGGTGCAGGATAAGAGAGAAAAAGAGGATTCAGGGTTGACTCCAAAAATTCTGACCTGAACAACTGGAAAACAATATGGAAGATTTTTGAGGAATTAAATTGTTTTGAAAATTACAAGGGATCCCTCAAATATCTCAAATGGATAAGAAACTGAAGATAAGAGAACTACATGCAGGTTGATTTTGGGGGGAGGCATAAAGCTTACAGGTCTAAGGGAGAGAAATAACGTAGAAATAGGTAATGATTGGCACTGCATTAATTCAAGGTACTGAGCCAAGAAATGAGGAGAAATTGCTAGAAAAGGAACAGTGTGTCAGGAGCTTTCCCAAGAGTAGAACAGTAGATTTTCCAAAGCTAGGCTCTTCTAAAAGCCAGAAGTATTTACTCCAAGATGTGAAGACAACGGATAGGATTTGAAAGGTTTCAGCATAAGACATCTGATTATTAATCTCCCAATCAACAGTGGAATGTAGCTACACAGAGGCATGAAGGATAACACTGTGCTAGTGGTCAAGGGCTCTGGCAACAAGCAGGTGAAAATCCTGGCCCTGCCACTTATTATTTGCATGACCCTGGGCAAGATAGGTGGCCTTTCTAAGCCTGAGTTCCTTCATCTTTAAAATGGCAGTTGGAGAAATAAATGAGGTAATGACTGTAAAATGCACAGCACAGTGTTGTCACAGAATAAATTCCAATAAACTTATCTGTATCATCACCAACTCTCAAGGATGCATCAGAGCAGGAGGGCGATTTCAGTGATCAGGGCCCCAGCAGGCCAGACAGAGCAGAGAACACAAAAATCTCCTTTGACCAATATGAAAAAGAACAGCTGCTTCCCATATGGAAATAAGATGTTTGGAATTTTTTATGTCATTGCTTTTTAAAATAAGTCTACTGAGTTGTCACCCAAAAAGGCTAAAACACTTCTGATGTAAATGTCATGGTTTTTCACTTCTTGGATGAATTTGAGAGGAATGTGTGTTAAAAGAATTGCCCGAAAGCAATAAAAGTAGTTATAATTTTCTTATCAAAGTAGTTATGCAAGTATGAATTTTATGATTACAATTAAGTAGAAATATGAATGCAGATCAGAAGGTAAAATGAAAAATGGCAAGAATTATAGAATTATAATTGTTTTCATTTGAGAAAGCTTTATTATGTCATATTTTGTATTATATATTTAATTACCTATTATTTTTAAGGATTTATAATTTATATATTATAATGCATATATACTTACATATGCAACCATATGTGCACAACAAAATGCCTGAGTGACTATATACCAAAATATTAAAAGCAGTTAGGCCTTGGTGGTTATGAATATTTTTCATTTAATTATATTTTCAAATTTTTCTATGTTTTTTTGTAATACAATTTTACCAAACAGCTGTGTTCAGAACTAGTCAGAATGAGATATATTCTTATGGATAATCTTATTCATAAATGTCAAAATTTTGAGCTCCCAATCAAACATCCACAGATGAAGTTTTATTTCTCAGAGTAAGAACATTTAGATTTCTGCTCTGAGATAGGGAATTTGCAAGGTGCTTGCTGGAAAAATACTGGTAAAGGCTACTAATTAACTAATTGGCTTTGTTAAATACCCATTCATTCATTTATTCATTTTAAATAGGAGTCAAAAGTGGTCCCAATGCATAAGTATATTAAGTAAGTTTCAATTTACTTATTAAATGTTGACCTGTTTGGTATGGTTTAAGTTATTCTTTTTGTTACTTCCTCTCAAATCCAGCAATCCCCCTCCTGGGCATATATCTGGAGAAAACCATGGTTCAAAAGGATACATGCATCCCATTGTTCATTGCAGCACTGTTTACAATAGCCAAGACATGGAAGCAACCTAAATGTCCATCAACAGATGAATGGATAAAGAAGATGTGGTACATATATACAAGGAAATATTACTCAGCCATAGACAAAAACAAAATAACGCATTTTGCAGCAACGTGGATGGACCTAGAGACTGTCATACTGAGTGAAGTAAGTCAGAGAGAGAAAGACAAATATCATATGATATTGCTTATATGTGGAATCTAAAAAACATGATACAAATGAACTTATTTACAAAGCAGAAAGAGACTCACAGACTTAGAAAACAAACTTATGGTTACCAAAGGGGAAAGGTGGGGCTGAGGGATGAATTGGGAGTTTGGGACTGACATATACACACTATCATATTTAAAACAGATAACTAACAAGGACCTACTGTATAGCACAGGAAACTCTGCTCAATATTCTGTAATAACCGAAATAGGGGAAGAATTTGAAAAAGAATAGATACATGTATATTATAACTGAATCACCTTGCTGTACACCTGAAACTAACACATTGTTAATCAGCTATACTAAAATAAAAATTAAAAAAATAAGAAATTCACATTTTGAATGAAAAATAAGAAAATCTCAACTCAGAAAATCTTCCTTAGAAAATTAATTTAATACTAATGACTAAACATTAAATTATCTGATCAAGTCAATGATATTACTAATATTTCTGAATAATGTGAATAACTTCCACTTGTTCCTATAAAACTTGCTCTTACTTCCATCCGTATACTAGCAAGTGATCTATCCAATTTCTTAGCACCATCCGGCAATTTTTAGGTAGGGACAATTAGCAGAAAGTATACAACTATTGTAGCATATGGATCCCCTAAGCATTTCTTGAACCCATCTGCAAAGATGTTCTTTCCATGTAAACCACACAGGGCTTAGGTCCATATCAAATTTCAGATATTACTGACTGACCCTATTTATTATTTCTGCTAAATAAAACTACTTAGCCTTTAGCAACTGGCATCTGCTATAGATGTCCGTTAAAAAATGCATAAAAATTTTCTAGTGCTGCATTTTACTCAGATTGATTCCGCACATTACCTCTAGCTAGCATGAACATTTCTCATTTAATAATCTATAAGTTTCATGGAAATTTGTTGTTCCATTTATCTGAGAAATCATCATATAACCCTGAAAATCCTTAGGAATAAGATGCTATCGAGTTTCTACACACAGGCCCTGAACATATTCAAGTGCTTTGTGGAAGCCAGTGAGCATGACGTGAGATAACAAAAAGGCAGGGACCATTATGTCTAAGGAAGGTTTATCCTCATAAATTTTAGTGAGAGTCGTGGATGCTAATTAAGTCCAACTCTCAAGGCCAAGTATAGTTGGCCTTCATCAATCCACCTGATTCAGTACAGCTGTTTCCTAAGGAAAACTGGAGGCATGTAATTTGTTCTCACAGGATTTGAATTCTGACTTATTTATTTATGATAGATCTTTGGGTTTAGAGGTTACATAACCACATGTTTATAAAACCATTAACTGACCACATAATTTATCTATTACTGACCATACAAATAATTTTTAGGGACTATTTCAATAACAAAAATTTAAAAGACCTTTTAATGATATAAAATGTAAGTCCTCCAAATGCCTTAAATTGGACCATGAAGGAAATGACAAAAATCACATTATTTTGCACTTCTGGCTTTGGAGACAAGCCACACTTTGAGAACACTCAGGAAGAATTAGCGATGCTGATCCTGCCATGAACAACAGAATCCAAAGAGCTCTTTCCTGAGATCTTTTAAAGTTTTTTTGCAAAGAGAAGGGGAGAACGGCGAAGAATACTGTTCAGGAGGGGACTTAGCTGAGACAGATGAGAAATCTACTTGAAAGAAAAGTGGGTCCTTCCGCTTTTTGAACCTAGAGTGGAAGTGATGGATAACGCAGGCTTATGGAGGGCCTTATCTGACAAAAAAGATGTTTTGGTTCCTGGATGATGTAAAGTTTCAATAGTAAAAGTAAGATTCCATTATTATTTAAAACTACTCTCTTTCCACGGTTGTAGTTGGATTAAAACCCTAAATGGAGGACTAGAATGCTAAATAGGGCATTTGGCTACTTAAAAAATCAGTAAAGAGGAACACAAGCATAGGTTTAAATAGATTTACACATTCCAGCAAACTCTTTTTCTTTGCCATCCGGCTGTCCTCTGTGAAAAAACAAAAATTTAGGATTGTTGACTCAGTGTTTGTAAAAAAAAAAAAAAAGTAAAATAATAAAATTTAAAAGCATTTTTCCTCAAAGTTTAACAAAAAAATACTGTCTTTATAGCTGTCATCTGTGGAGGTTCCACATAAATTCCAATGCATACAATTCAATAGAGCTCAAAATCTATGAGACTTCTTTTCAGAATTGCATTCTGGATCCACTATAACCACAGAGAGAAACTCTTTCTGTTTTTCTTTATTCCTTTCTCCTTCCTTCCCTCCCTCCTCTCTCTCTCTCTTCCCCCACCCACCCCTTTCTCTTTCTCCTCCCTCTCTCCCTCCCTTCCTTCCTTCCTTCCTCCCCTGCTCTGCCATAACTCTACAATAATTTTTTTAACATCTTTATTGGAGTATAATTACTTTACAATGGTTTCTGCTGTATAACAAAGTGAATCAGCTATACATATACATATATCCCCATATCCCCTCCCTCTTGAGCCTCCCTCCCACGCTATCCCACCCCTCTAGGTAGACACAAAGCACCGAGTTGATCTTCCTGTGCTATGCAGCTGTTTCCCACTAGCTATCTATTTAACATTTGGTAGTGTATATATATCCATACCACTCTCTCACTTCGTCCCAGCTTCCCCTTCCCCTTCCCTGTATCCTCAAGTCCATTCTCTATGTCTGCATCTTTATTCCTGTCCTGCCCCTAGGTTCTTCAGAACCAATTTTTTTTTTTTTTAGATTCCATATATATGTGTTAGCATATGGTATTTGTTTTTCTCTTTCTGATTACTTCACTCTGTATGACAGTCTCTAGGTCCTTCCACCTCACTACAAATAACTCAATTTCGTTTCTTTTTATGCCTGAGTAATATTTCATTGTATATATGTGCCACATCTTCTTTATCCATTCATCTGTCGATGGACACCGAGGTTGCTTCCATGTCCTGGCTATTGTAAATAGAGCTGCAATGAACATTGTGGTACATGTCTCTTTTTGAATTATGGTTTTCTCAGGGTATGTGCCCAGTAGTGGGATCGCTGGGTCGTATGGTAGTTCTATTTGTAGTTTTCTAAGGAACCTCCATACTGTTCTTCATAGTGGCTGCATCAATTTACATTCTCACCAGCAGTACAAGAGGGTCCCCTTTTCTCCACATCCTCGCCAGCATTCATTGTTTGTAGATTTTTTGAAGATGGCCATTCTGACAGGTGTGAAGTGATACCTCATTGTACTTTTGATTTGCATTTCTCTAAGGATTAGTGATGCTGAGCATCCTTTCATGTGTTTGTTGGAAATCTGTATATCTTCTTTGGGAAAATGTCTATTTAGGTCTTCTGCCCATTTGTGGATTGGGTTGTTTGTTTTTTTCATATCGAGCTGCATGAGCTGCTTGTATAGTCTGGAGATTAATCCTTTGTCAGTTGCTTCATTTACAAATATTTTCTCCCATTCTGAGGGCTGTCTTTTCATCTTGTTTATGGTTTCCTTTGCTGTGCAAAAGCTTTTAAGTTTCATTAGGTCCCATTTGTTTATTTCTGCTTTTATTTCCATTTCTCTAGGAAGTGAGTCAAAAAGGATCTTGCTGTGATTTATGTCAGAGTGTTCTGCCTATGTTTTCCTCTCAGAGTTTTATAGTGTCTGGCCTTACATTTAGGTCTTTAATCCATTTTGAGTTTATTTTTGTGTATGGTGTTAGGGAGTGTTCTAATTTCATTCTTTTATATGTAGCTGTCCAGTTTTCCCAGCACCACTTATTGAAGAGGCTGTCTTTTGTCCATTGTATATTTGTGCCCCCTTTATCAAAAATAAGGTGACCCTATGTGTGTGGGTTTATCTCTGGGCTTTCTATCCTGTTCCATTGATCTATATTTCTCTTTTTGTGCCAGTACCATACTGTCTTGATTACTGTAACTTTGTAGTATAGTCTGAAATCAGGGAGCCTGATTCCTCCAGCTCTGTTTTTCTTTCTCAAGATTGCTTTGGCTATTTGGAGTCTTTTGTGTTTCCATACAAATTGTGAATTTTTTTGTTATAGTTCTGTAAAAAATGCCATTGGTAGTTTGATAGGGATTTCACTGAATCTATAGATGGCTGTGGGTAGTATAGTCATTTTCACAATGATGATTCTTCCAGTCGAAGAGCATGGTATATCTCTCCATCTGTTTGTATCATGTTTAATTTCTTTCATCAGTGTCTTATAGTTTTCTGCATACAGGTCTTTTGTCTCCTTAGGTAAGTTTATTCCTAGGTATTTTATTCTTTTTGTTGCAACGGTAAACGGGTGTGTTTCCTTAATTTCTCTTTCAGATTTTTCATCATTTGTCTACAGGAATGCAACAGATTTCTGTTCATCAATTTTATATCCTGCTACTTTACCAAATTCATTGATTAGCTATAGTAGTTTTCTGGTAGCATCTTTGGGATTCTCTATGTAGAGTATCAGGTCATCTGCAAACAGTGACAGTTTTACTTCTTCTTTTCCAATTTGGATTCCTTTTATTTCTTTTTCTTTTCTGATTACTGTGGCTAAAACTTCAAAAACTATGTTCAATAACAGAGGTGAGAGTGGGCAACCTTGTCTTGTTCCTGATCTTAGTGGAAATGGTTTCAGTTTTTCACCATTGAGAATGATGCTGGCTGTGGGTTTGTCATATATGGCCTTTATTATGTTGAGGTAGGTTCCCTCTATGACTACTTTCTAGAGAGTTTTTATGATAAATGGGTGTTGAATTTTGTCAAAAGCATTTTCTGCATCTATTGAGATGATCATATGGTTCTTCTCCTTCAATTTGTTAATATGGTGTATCACATTGATTGATTTGTGTATATTGAAGAATCCTTGCATTCCTGGGATAAATCCCACTTGATCATGGTGTATGATCCTTTTAATGTGCTGCTGGATTGTGTTTGGTAGCATTTTGTTGAGGATTTTTGCAACTATGCTCATCAGTGATATTGGTCTGTAGTTTTCTTCTGTGTCATCTTTGTCTGGTTTTGGTATCAGGGTGATGGTGGCTTCATAGAATGAGTTTGGGAGTGTTCCTCCCTCTGCTCTATTTTGGAAGAGTTTGAGAAGGATAGGTGTTAGCTCTTCTCTAAATGTTTGATAGAATTCACCTGTGAATCTAACTGGTCCTGGGATTTTGTTTGCTGGCAGAGTTTTAATCCCAGTTTCAATTTTAGCACTTCTGATTGGTCTGTTTATATTTTGTATTTCTTCCTGGGTTACTCACAGAAGGTTGCCCATTTCTAAGAATTTGTCCATTTCTTACAGGTTGTCCATTTTATTGGCATATAGTTGCTTGTAGTAATCTCTCATGATCCTTTGTATTTCTGCAGTGTCAGTTGTTACTTCTCCTTTTTCATTTCTAATTCTGTTGATTTGAGTCTTCTCCCTTTTTTTCTTGATGAGCATGGTAGCAGTTTATCAATATTGTTTATCTTCTCAAAGAACCAGCTTTTAGTTTTATTGATCTTAGCTATTGTTTCTTTCATTTCTTTTTCATTTATTTCTGATCTGATCTTTATGATTTCTTTCCTTCTGCTAACTTTGGGGGTTTTTTGTTCTTCTTTCTCTAATTGCTTTAGGTATAAGGTTAGGTTGTTTATTTGAGGTGTTTCTTGCTTCTTGAGGTAGGACTGTATTGCTATAAACTTCCATCTTAGAACTGCTTTTGCTGCATCCCATAGGTTTTGGGTCATTGTGTTTTCATTCTCATTTGTTTCTAGGTATTTTTTGATTTCCGCTTTGATTTCTTCAGTGATCTCTTGGTTATTTAGTAGTGTATTGTTTAGCCTCCATGTTTTTGTATTTTTTATAGATATTTTCCTGTAATTGATATCTAGTCTCATAGCGTTGTGGTCAGAAAAGGTACTTGATATGATTTCAATTTTCTTAAATTTACCAAGGCTTGATTTGTGACCCAAGATATGATCTATCCTGGAGAATGTTCCAAGAGCACTTGAGAAGAAAGTGTATTCTATTATTTTTGGATGGAATGTCCTATAAATATTAATTAAGTCCATCTAGTTTAATGTATCATTTAAAGCTTGTGTTTCCTTATTTATTTTCATTTTGGATGATCTGTCCATTGGTGAAAGTGGGGTGTTAAAGTCCCCTACTATGACTGTGTTACTGTTGATTTCCCCTTTTATGGCTGTTAGCATTTGCCTTATATATTGAGGTGTACCTATGTTGGGTGTATAAATATTTACAATTGTTATATCTTCTTCTTGGATTGATCCCTTGATCATTATATAGTGTCCTTCTTTGTCTCTTGTAATAGTCTTTATTTTAAAGTCTATTTTGTCTGATATGAGAATTGCTACTCCAGCTTTCTTTTGATTTCCATTTGCATGGAATATCTTTTTCCATCCCCTCACTTTCAGTCTGTATGTGTCCCAGGTCTGAAGTGGGTCTCTTATAGACAGCATATATATGGGTCTTGTTTCTGTATCCATTCAGGCAGTCTATTTCTTTTGGTTGGTGCATTTAATACATTTACATTTAAGGTAGTTATCGATATGTATGTTCCTATTACCATTTTCTTAATTGTTTTTGTTTTGTTACTGTAGGTGTTTTCCTTCTCTTGTGTTTCCTGCCTGGAGAATTTCCTTTAGCATTTGTTTTAAAGCTGGTTTGGTGGTGCTGAATTCTCTTAGTCGCTGCTTGTTTGTAAAATTTTACATTTCGCCATTGAATCTGAATGAGATCCTTGCTGGGTAGAGTAATCTTGGTTGTAGGTTTTTCTCTTTCATCACTTTAAATATGTCCTGCCACTACCTTCTACAATATTCTTTCATACTTTTAATTCAATAAATTTTGGCTCCTTTTGAAAATTACCCCCTTTCGTTCAATGCATGACTGTTCACCACAAAGAAAATTAAAAAGAAGACAAAAAACTGTGTTTCAGATACAAAAGGAAATTCCATAAGAGTAATGGAGACATCACTGGGGTTAATCACATCCTCACCAAGCTGTGACACCACTGAACAGAACAGAATTTATTTAGAGGTTTGTTAAAAAGTTGGTTCAATTACTTCATAGTACAGTCTCATAAATCTAGATATTAGGGACCTATTCTTTCTTTTGACTGATTATCTGATCAGTTTTGCCCACTATCCTTGTGGGCAAAAAGGAAATCAGACCAAATAACCCTCATACTTTGTATTTATGACAGTTGTCACAGCATATTTAGAAAGAGATTAAGAAAGAAAATGGAATTCTGTATAAAATAACCAGGAAGATTATTGTTAGATACCTAGTCAAGTCACATAGATGATTATGACTGGTAGGGACACAGTACTATAATCAAACTCTGCACTGTGGAGGCAGTGAGGCACAGTGGTGAGGAGCATTCTCTGTAATCCCATGCAGTTTGCTAATTAGCTATATGATCTGAAACAAGTCCCTTACATTCTCTGTGCCTTAGTGTTCCCATCTATAAAGTGGGAATACTAAGACCTCATAGAGTTGTGAAGGCCTCATGAGATGATACATAGGAAGCACCCACAGCTGTGCTGGGCATTCATGTGTCTTCGACACACATTACCTATTGTATGATTGGTATTATATATGAATAGCTGGTTATGTTTCTTTAGTTCAAGGGCAGAGAGATGTAAGAAATACTAGAAATAGAAAGGAGTAGAAAAGTCATGTGGTAGAGAGAATCTTTCTGTGGTGATTTCAAGTAAAATATGTCATAAAGAACCAGTCTCAACCCTGGGTCTCACTTTGTTTCTTTTGTTTCTTAATTAGCACCTTGTAAATGAGAACAGATTTTTTTTTAAAGAACTGAAACAAAAATGTAGAAACTGTATATTCATGCTGAATAACATACAGAGTAGCGTAGCAGCATTTCTGTACCTTTCATTTAAGTATAAGAACACATTTTATGATTAAATCTTTTCTTTGGCAAATTCTAGTTAGTTCATAAAGATTCTAACTTAGCTTTTTGACATTCAGATATTTTAGTATTTGCGGGTCCAAATGATTTGATGAAGCTGGTACCTAAAAAGTCTAAAAAGCTTCATATGATGTCCTAAAGTAGAACTGTAATCCACATATTCAACAACGATGATGATAGCTACCATTAACCAAGAGCCTATAGCATACAAGACACTGTTCTTTGCTCTTTACACAAAATATTTTATTTAGTCTTCTCAACAAACTTATGACCTGGGTACTATTTTTAACTTAGAAGGTAAGGAAGTTTTGGCACTGAGAAACTAAGGAATTGACCAAGATTACATGGATGTAAGTGACAGAGCAGGGATTTGAAACAGAGTGACATTCCCGAAGCATGCATTTCCCAGTCCTCCCCAAATAGTGTTCTACATACTATGCATACTTCTTCCCTGAGTGCCATGCTTGTTTAAGTTGACTGAGGGAAATCAAACAATCTGTTATAAGACAGTAGGCTGCTAGCCTTCGCTACTGATGGATTCCCTTCATTTATTGCAGCTCTGGCCAAGAAAGCTGCAGCAGAGGCATCAGTCATTATTATTGTAAAGGTATTGATGCCTGGGGCAGAAGTAATTTCTTTTTGAAGTAAGAATCTTCCTTGCATATTCATTATACACATTTACACATTAGTCTCAGCATAACTCAAACAGGGACATTCCCCTGCTTGGTGGCCTTTCTTGTAGCTACCCAGGGATCTTTCCTAAATTGAAGGAAGGCCTCCATGCACCAGCTTTGGAATTGCCGTGGCTAATTGTCTAGGAGATTTTTGTATTCAAGCAAACACCAGGACTAACATCCTAAAACAGAACATCATAACCTTTGTTGGCTGGCTCCCCTGGAAATGATTAATGGAGACATGACTAAATACACTCATTGACTATAAAAGCAAATTAGGGGAAAAAATGGCCATTGGGCAGGGATACCAGTGAACCTCCAGGGCAACCTGCTTTATGACTTGCTAGGAAAGGGCATTGATGCCACTGCTCAAACATTCAAGGATGATTTAGAGAATCACCTCATGGCAGTTTTATCATGTTGTAAATGTAGTTTTATAAAGTACCCACAGAAGAATCTCTCTTTCATCCTTCTCAATGTGCTTTTAATATATGATTTGGTGCCTCCATTAACCCTTTTTGAGATGAGGACAAACAAATGACAGGCACATATATATACCTATTATATCTATTGAGATATATAATTATATTTCTGGCGACCTGTAAGAGATACAAGCATACTGAGGAATGTTGCTAGACCCATAAGAGATACAAGCATACTGAAGAATGTTGCTAGAATGTTGCTAGATTATGTTGTTGCTACTACTTCTTCTAGCTGGAGCAATTTTCAAAATATAAAACAGATACAGAAACCATATGGATATATTTATATTGAATGCAGCCATTGGGTTTTGGTGTAGAAGATTGGCATGTTTATTTTTTAAAGTTGAGAAATTAATGAAATAAAATGAAACCCTCCCCTTACAGTCAAAAGAAACACATTTCAAAAAGAAAACACATTGCTGCACATTACTTTTTATGACATTTTACAAATTTGGGTGTAGAAAATTTAATTTAGGACATGTTACTGTGGTTGATACAAGATTTAAGCTTAATTCTCTCATCTGTAAAGTTGAAATGATAATTGTGAAGAATGAGAGGATATAAGTTAATATGTGGTAAAGTGTAAACAACTTAATAGATGCTGAATTAATGTTATTTATTGTGTTTCTGGAGTAATATGACTCTTTCTAGAAAGATGCTATCATTAATAAATTTTACTGAAATAAATGAACATCAGTGGGAGAAGAATTAATTGAGTCTCTCTCTAAATTATTAAGGACAAACATTTCAAATAGAAAAATGATTTAGAGACAACCTGGAAACAATTGGAATAATGTGGTCATCTGTATTGGAAAGGGTAAATAAATGGTCTAAAGGAGAAAGGAAAATATAATAAATGACAATAAGACTAGATTTCAATATATATAGCTTTTGTTATATTATGTTGGACTAGCTGATATAAGATAGGCTCACTCAATTTGTACAGCATAAATGCAGCAGAATAGCACACATATTAAATGACAAAATTAGGGCAAAAATATATCTTGACAGCCACTGTGGTGTGCTCAATCCAACAAGATAGAATTTAAGTGAACGGACTATAGACAGTGATTTTAAGCAAACTTGTTTCGAATGAACTCACTTTAAGTGAAATGTCCAGCTGGAATAAATATACCACCTTACATTTAAACTCACTGTTTGACATCATTAATAGTAGGACAGATCAATCTGGTATATCAGCTATAATGGGTTGGCTTAAAAGGGAAAAACTGTCTTGCCTATCAATACATCCCAGAGTAGGATGGCTTTCAATCTGATTAATTCTGTGGTTGACTACCACGAAGAATCAATGTTCCTGCTGCATACGCACAAAATGAAATTCTACTCAGTAGTAAAAAAAAACAACAAGCTACTGTTTTGTGTCATAACGTAGATGAACCTCACATACATTATGTGAAGTGAAAAAAGAGTCAGAAGCTATATACTGTATGATTCTGTTTATGTGACACTCTGAAAAGAAAAACTATGACAGGAAAAAAAAAAAATTAGTGGTTACCAAGGGCCAGGAGTGTAGGGAGGTGACTGACTACAAAGTGTCTTGAGAGAACACTTTGGGATGATGAGACTATATCTTGACTGTGGTGTTGTTATATGAATATACACATTTGTTAAAATTCATAAGTTTTTATGCCTGTATTTTTACTGTATTTAAATTGTACCCCAATAAATTTTAAAACCAGCAAAAAGAACTACTTTGTCATCTTGTGTGTGTCTGCCTGTCCTCTGGCTAATTTTTCTCATGCTTGCAAGAAGGCTGCCATATTCTCAGGCATCACAGACAGGTAAGACAATATTCAGTGGAAGAGAAACTATTATTTTATATGGTCTCTTTTTACTTGTAGGAAAAAGTATTTCAAAAAAACAGTATTTCAGAAGCCTCTCTTCCTACCTTACAGACTTTCCAACACATCTCATGGACTAGACCTGGGTCACACATCCATTACTTAATTCTGGTAAGGAAAACTAATTATCATAATTGACATGGGTTCAGGATTTACCCATGAGTTTGGAATAGAGGAAACTTCCCTAAAGCTAGACACCTGAACACATTAGGAATTCACTTACTGTAAAATTTAAAGATAAACCATGGTTGTGGTGAACATATAGTAGTGTACAATTTACAGTGTCTGATCAATTGGCTAGCAACCTTGTGATTTTATGCAATGATAAACTTTGAAACAGGTCAACAGGAATGAGATAAGAACAAAACCAAACAAACAAAGAGACTAACCAACCAAAAAAGTCAAAAGCTAATACTTGGCTTTACTTGCATACTTACTTACATACTCTAATACTTACATCTATGAGTAGATATATCTTTCGGTAACTAGGAATATAACACCTCTCTATGTAATATTCTTGAGGAAAGTTTCTTGATGAAGGATAGATTTGGAAACTCTGCCATATGAGGAACTACTACAGGAAATAGCATGTACAAGACACATTAGATTCAATTTTTATGTTGTCAAAGACTAGAGAAAAAAACCATAAGCAGAAAGTACAGTACAATGTAAGGCAGAAATTTCAAATATTAGTGTTAACCTAAGATTTCTAATGGTGGTGAGTTATTCATCACTGAAAATATTCAAGGCTGACCTAGATGATGCCTGTAGGTAGTAGGAGAATATTCTAGTATCAGATGGATAGTTGGATTGGACATTTTAAGATTCATTGCAATACTGAGATGATGCTAAAATTTTTTCTTAAATATACAAGGAAATATATATATGTGTGTAACTGTGTATGTAATATACTTATATATATTGCATATGGCTGAAAAAGAATTTGCTGACTTAAAAACAAGAAGGGAATACATACTAAAATAAAAATGTATTATATGAGGTAGTAAGATTATGAATCATTTAAGGAAATCTGGATAAGTGAAAAATTTCAGCTCAGTGTAATACTGGGGAGTTCCTGATCTGAGTGGGCTCCATTCACAATGAAACTCCAACCAAACCAAACATCTTTGGAATGTACCTTTATGCTGACAACAGATCTCTGGGGCTATCCTGATCCATACCTCAGAATTTTGAAGTCCTCTCTATTTATGTATTTTTAGAAAATACAAAGTTCAGGGCACTCACTGAGATTGAGATTTTTATGAATGTTTATAGATTGTAGAAAAGCTTATCCATAAAAGGGAGAAAATAAAATGCTTGAGAACTATTTCCTCTGTGATTATGTATAGTGTTGATTCCTCACTGAAGTATTACTATTGCTATTATTACTATTCTTATTTCACCTAATGCAGTCTCTTATTTCTTTACCAGTTAGTGGAAGCTGGAAGGTCAAGATTAGAAATAATGATCTACCATTGACAGAGCCCAATGAAGAGCTTTCCATTTCATAAATTATTATTTTGCTAATCATGGAAAAATGATGCTAACTTGAAATAATTCAAATGTAGCAGATAAATTAAAGCAATTGCCTAGCTATCAACACTTAAGTAAAAACAGTCTAACCTAATGTCTACAGTATAAAGGATCACTTAATAACACAGGTGTGCCTGGGCTATTTTTAGCTGCCTACAAAACTCAAAGTTAAATAGCAAAGAACTTGTGTGTAAAGCTCTTTTTTTCCACAGTCTATTTTCATCTATTAACCTTTACCTCACATTAAGTGAATTTTGTTCTCAGGTTATTTAAGAGCTCCCCTTATCTTAAACATACAACTTTAGAAATGCATCCTGACTTGAGAGGGTTGCCGGGTGGATGTGTTGCGCCGGGAAAACAGAAAACAATAACAGCAAAACCTTAATTAGGGGAGACTGCTATAAGAACTCAAATGCAAGGAAAGGAACAATAATTGGAAAACAAAAAAGAAGGAGCATAATAATCTGGTTACATTTTCAGACATACTCAATACCCAGATTCTATAAAGCTCTATGTTAGGTACTTTATGGTCACAGGATGATGTATAAAACCATTTCATTTTCTACCCCAGTGAGTTCAAGATTGTTATAAAGAGAAAAAGTAACCCTTATGGTATGGATTTTCTCTAACGTTAATGCTAAGTTAAATTATTTTCCACTGGTTGTGGAATTCTTACACTGTTTTTATAAGATTTTCAGAAAGAGGTTACACTTCTTCTGGGGGTCTAAACAAGAATGAGCAGACAGACTCCAGTCACCAGCATTTCCTACCAGATGAAGGCCTACTTTACTTCATCGGTCAGGTTAAAAGCATGAGTTAGTTTGTTTCTAAAAGGAGAAAATTGGCTATTTATTCAGTCACTAAAACGGAGACTGAAGGCTTTTGTAACGCTTCCAGTGCAGGTGTATAGAACAGTTTTATGAAACTTAAATGATAAATGCTAGTCAATTTCAATAGCTTTATACACTTAGCCAATCTAATTTCTCACAGCCCTCCCCCAACATCAAATAGCCTTTGTGTCTTCTTCACTCATGACATGCTTTTCACTTCTGTGCTTTTTGTCTATTCTGCTTCTCCAACCTGAAATTTTCTCTCCCTTCTCCTCAACATGTATTCAGACCCAGCTTAATCTTCACAGCCAAATAAAATCCTTGCCTCGTACATGGAGACATACTGCAGCAGACTGCACAGGTGTTTCTCTCTCTCTCTGTTACTCATGCTTATCTGAGAGGAGTAGTGTTCAGTGCCACTGTTTTGTTTCCTCCAGCTCAATGGTTAGCAACCCTGTCTTCACATTAGATTTGTTAGAGGTGCTTAAAAAAAAGTGATACTCGGGACCCACCCCCAGGAAAACAGAATCAGAATCTCTGAGGATAAAACGGGCATTGCTATTTTCAAAAATCTTTCCAGGTGATTTTGATGTGTACTGAAAATTGAGAAACCAGTTGTTTTAGAATAGGTTTAACCTAAAGCAGTTTGTGGCCCATAAAGGGCTGTAATTTAAGACATTGTTTTTCTGTTTATTTTTATGCCAAACGTGTGACACAGATCATGTACAACATATTTTGGATTCATAAATTCAGATGTCAAAGATCAATCAGGCCCTGAATGGTGAATTGGTTTCACTTCACACACTAGCTCCAATCAACTTATAGTTACTTCTTGCAAATCATGTTGAGAAGGCTTCTAAGCACTCTCTGGGTTCTGCAGGAAAAGGTGTGACCATCCTAGCTTACCGGCCACATGGGTGGAGAAACAGGGAAGACTCAGCTTCATGCATATATTTTTTTATCCCTGACTAGAAGATATCCCTCATTACACGGAAGAATAAACTGAGGTCCACGTGGATTAAACTTGCCCAAAGGAGCCCCGCATGTCTGGAAAAATTGAAGTCGAACTTAAGTCCAATCTCCAGCCTCCCCAACGAATGAAGTTTTAGAGTTCACCTGGCTTGATTATAAACTCCTTTGTGTTCTAGCCCATCCCTAGTTGCCCTATGCGCTCTGGTGTTCTTGGCACCTCAGTTCTCAGCACCTCTGGCCTCACAGCCTTTTTGTTTCCTCCACAGTGCATAGAACATCCACAAACAAAACCCATTTGGCCTGACCAATAAACAGTTCTTCTCTCTTGTGTTTATAGCTTTCAAGAATGCTACTGGCACAGAAAAAGCCCAACATTAAAAGATATCAGAGTGAAATGAAGGCTGTGCTTGGAATAATCTAAGTCCAAGAAGGCTCCCCTAAAAGACTTCATCTTGGAGAACACTGGCTCCATCTACCAGCTCACAAGCTTCTCTCTCTCTCTCTCTCTCCCTCTTCACCCATGTGACACACTCAGGCATGCAAACACATGCCACAAGCCTTCGGAATTTCTATTTTCATTCTGCAGAGTCACAGTAACCAGGAGAAGTAACAGAAACTAACTCTTTACAAATCCAACCTATAATAGAAAAAAAGCCTATATGAACTATCCAATTTATATGAATAGGAAAGCAAGTTTTTTTTTATCACTGTCTGGTTAAATATGAATTAGATTATATTAGTGGCTGCCCTCCACCCAACCCAACTCCTTCATTTTCAGTGTCCTTAATTTCAACTGCCTTTGATGGTACTGAACGGAAAAGTCCCCTTGTCGCCAGTGGTTAAGAGTTATTATTAACAAGATTACCAAGGAAAAACTTACATGTCTGGGCTTCTGCTCCTAAGAAATGTCCTTTGAGGGTGGTAAGATTGTTCAATTTAGTTTTCCAGTTCTGTTGTCTTCAGAAAAGTTTCCTGAAAAAAATAAGCCAACTGCTATTCTCACTTTCTATAAATTATTGACAACAGAAATGCCAAATCATAGATGAGCTATTTTATAAGAACAGATTTACATTTTTAAAGATAAAATAAAAATTCAAAACTCAAAGAACATTACTTCTCTAATTTTCTGTCCTGTCAGATATTGTGTGTTATCTTTGATATTACTTTGGCAGATAACAACTTCCCCTATGTGAAAACAACAGTCCTGTGAATTGTAAATGATGTCTAAGGATTCTTTTCAAAACAAAAAGTGTCTGGATTAATAGTGTCTGGAATTTCTCCAAGTTTTAAATATCTCTAATAGTTTTCTGCCAGCCCAATTTAATAGAAAATACCTCAAATTTTTTTAAAATGAAAGAAATTTTAAAAAAGTAAGTCTGAATAATGCTTGAATGAGTGAAAGTAAATTGTACCATGACAATTCTGCATTTTTGCTGAAGGGGGGAATTTTCTGTTCCCATAACCACAAAATCTCTAATTCCACTAGCCAATTATAGAGTGTGAGGTAGTAATGCTCTAAAGGGGAAATGCCATTCCTCTGACCTCAGAACTAGAGGGAGTAGGTAATGGGCTGTATAAACAGCATAAAATAATAAGCATGCACAGTAAGGTAAGGTGAAATGGAAATAAAATGTAATCATAACAACTTTGATCTTCATGCTTTGAATTTACTGAGCTGTTTTCCTATGTGGCTGTCTGTGTATAGAGAATGGCTTAAACTTCTCACTGCAGACACTTACTCAAGTAAATGTTGCTTTCATCAAGCCAACTTCTCAAAGTAATGACCTATTTTGATGGGCTTTGGGAAAGTTTTCAAGTGGGTTTCTTCCATACCTAGGATAGCCAGTTTATCCTTTGAAGGATACACACACACAAACACACACACACCGTACATTAATTAATTAGTTAATTATTATTTTACCAAATAGCTGTTGCTCTTACTAAGGGCAGAGGTAAAGCTTACTCAGTTTGGTATCCCCTTTTGTGAGAGTCAATCCAATACTTGTATTTAAGAAAACAAATACTGGAGCCAGACTGGTTTTGCAACTTACTGACTATATAACAATATCTTTGAGTCTTAGTTTTCTCACCTATAATATGAAGAGAGCACAACCTACCTCACAGATTAAATAATATAATTAAATAATATAATGTCTATTATTATGTAATATATGCATACTGCTTGATTATTAGTAATTACAAAGTTGATCATTATCATTAACCATAATATATAATAGAGAAAAATGAGATAAAATATTTTAAATTAGCTGATGTATCATTCAGGGTCCTAACGGGAAATCAATAGTACACTCAAATTGGAATAATTTGAGAAGGGTTTATTTATCAAAACACTAAGAACAAAGGTATGGGAGGGCACAGGAGAACTACAAGAGTAAAACAGAGACCTGGAGTGATCAAAAGAACAATAGGTTACTGAAGCCAGGGCAGGGCTGAGGCCTGTGCTGTGTCTCCCCATTTCCCCTCATTTGTCTCCATTTCTCCATATAATGCACTGCATTTCATTTAGCATTTTTTAGCCACATAATTCCCCGTCCGTTCTTTTCACGCCCTCCAATTAGCTCTTCTGGTAGACAACCTTCATTCTGATTACTGCTGCTTCAATTCTTCCCATATCTCAGACCAGAAACATTCTTTGTCTCTTCCTTTGTTCAACATGGAACAAGTGACCGTGATTCCTTGACTAGGACTTTTTCTGCAGAACTCAGCCACCACCCCTTATCACTCCTTGTCATCAGCAGAAATTGCACCCTTTCTGAAATCACAGTTTCTAATATTCCATTCTGACCATAAACTCCTGTTCATCCAGCTCTCTTGCTCAAGTGGTTAATTCCCTAGTTATTAAATTATTGTTATCAGCCCTGTCCCCTGAATGTACATGAACAATCAATGAGGAGAAATTTATAAATGCACTTTAAAGTCAGCAAAAAAAAAGCCTTTTTCTTGGAAATTTAGGAAATATAAATGAGCAAAGATAAACCACTATGAATGGTGGTTTCACTGAGTCATCTCGTGGACCTCTCCTAGACTTCCCATGAGTTTCTGTTCTGCATTTTCCAGGGCTTTGTTACAGTTTTTAATTTTTTTTTAATGTTTAAGGGAGTCAGCATTACTTTCTTGGTTTCCAACCAAAAAAACTAACAGATTTACATTACCACTTTAACTCTTAGTTCACAAATTTCAAATGTATTGACTCCATCATTTTTCTCTTATCCATTAATTTCCTCCTCTCTTACACACCCTTCTTTTCCAACTTGGATTCCATAGTACAAGTGTAACCGTCATCCAGTAAATATCCTCACTGCCTTCCAAATTTCCACTTCCTTTGATTATTTCCCTCATGCCTTGCATGCACCTGGAGCTACTGTCCCCTAAAAGCTCTGACGCAAGTATAGATAAGCCAGTTCTCTGTAGCACAGCTAAGTTAGGCCTAGAAATACAAAATAGATAGCTAAGTACTAAGGAGAAAAAATGCCCAAAGGAATAAATACAAAGAATATTAAAAGTGCAAGGAGTCCAACTTATAAAATACAGGTGTCGAAGCCTGCTCTCTCTAGTTCCTTGTGGGGTGCACAACCTTTACGTTACCCCACTTCTTGCCAGAGCTGTTCCTGCTTGAACTCCAAAGGGCTGACACAGCTCACCACCTTAGTCTGGAACTCTCATTTCCCAGATCTATATTCTCAGGTACTAGTGCCCCTATCCTGAGCCTTCATATTTCAGAGAAGCCTGCTCTGATCCTCCTCCAGTTGTCTCTTTGTGTGGTGTTAGGCATCTGATGGCCCAAGGACACCCGCTCAACCAGTGGCTACAACCTCCTGCCACCATTTCTAAACCATACTCCAGGAACCAGGAACTCTGACATGAGTGCCCCATGCCCACATCCAGAGGACCTGCAGGCCCTTTCCCTAGCTCCACCCTCTGAGGGCCAATCATACTCCAATGAGTACGTGCCTCTAGGCCCAAAGGGTGGCTACAGGGTAGCTGTTTACAGGGGTGTGGACAAAGCCTGGACATGCAGGCAGGGGTGTCCCATGCCTGTGCAGAAGGATCTCTTGTCGTATAGACAGACTGGGATGAATGAGAAGTAGGAAAAAATTTAATAAGAGCAGTTGAATTCTCTTTATCATTATCAGGTGTAAAATGAATATTTTAAATTAAAAATAAACAGTCATTAAATGTTAGAAATTATGGTAAAATAGAAAAGTTTAAACTTGAGTATAAAAAAATTTGGATATGACCTTTATTTATTAAGTCATATACCCACACTCTAAATTAAATGAGGTTTTGCCCCACTTTGTAGAGTCTGTATACAGAGTTTCATGTATGTAAGGAAGTGACCTACATTCTACTTGGATGGTTAGGAGAGTAGAAATCCACATACAGATGTTTGGATGTTTTCCAAGAAAAATAAGCCATTTGACTTTCTTCTTAGTACTGAAGAAGGATGAGCACAAATATTAAAAGACAAAGATAAACAGCCCTTGCTGAATTGTCCAAGACTGATTCCCTTTAGGTCAAGGTCATATGATATATCAGTGTGGTTTTAATTATATTGCTTTCTGCTTAGCATTATGGGTGTGTCCCATTCCAATTTCAATTATTTCATATAATTTTCAACTGCCTTTACTACAGTAAGCCAGACTCTTCAGTATTAAATCAATCAGGACTCCACCTAATTTCACTGGGAATATTTTATAAGGATAAACTGGATTTATACCTAATATCTCGGAACGCAACAACAATCCGTGGATTGAAACATAGCTTTTGTATATAGAAGAAATGTCCTTTGTTTTGCCACATAATTGCTAAAAGAACTACTGCTAGGTAAGTCGGATATAGGAATTTACTTATTTAAATGACCAGAAGGTATTTTCATTACTTCATACAACTACAACAGCAAATAAAAATCCCCTGGTGAAAATAAACACTGCATGAAATAATCCTGCAAAATAATGTAGTTGACTCAAAAAACCCTTAACTATTCTGAAGATTCCGTATCATTATATATTTCTGAGAGTGTTACTTTTGTGCAAAATCTCATTAGACTTCTTCATAAAAGAAAACTTAAAATAACTAGAGTAAGGTAGAGACAGAGGCTAGTTTTAGAAAATTTGCAGCTTATCTTCAAGCTCTTGATTAAACTACAGATTTTTAAATAATCCTTATTTTAAAAATTTATTTAATTTGAAGTGATAATGCCATGTTAGTATATAAGTAAGGCACACTGCTTGGGGGGACTCCACTATCGCTACTCTCTAAGCTATCTGGAGACATAGCACATAAAATATTAAATATGGCAGCCACACTTCAGTGGTTACTATTGCCTCTCTACTGTTTTCGGTATTTGGGTATGTGTTTCTTATTCTTTTGACAAAACCAAGTCTCCAGAAGAGTAGTCTAATCTGTTATGGTAATGGAACTAAAATCTTCAGAATTTTGTACTCTCATTTTCATATTAGGTATGGGTATGCATATAAGTGGTAAGTTTGATAATTAAACATGATAAGTTTTCCATCATTATAAAAATTACCTGGGGAATGTATCAATTTTCCATTAGAAGAAAAGGCAACAAAGGATACCATTTGCCAAGTTAACCTTTTTAAGTCTTTCTTCTCTAACACAAAACAGTATGGAGAAGAAATTAGATTTTCACTGAACTTCAACACACACATCAAACCTTTAGTTTTTGGTGAACCATCATGTTATATAAAATCTCTAAGATTTAGGCTGATGGAAATAAATGGATCTTTATCAGAAATTTACAATCATACTGTTTAGACTCCATTCAGTGTATTTTTTGATGACTGAAAGAACTCTGACAGAAAGCATTGAATACACTTCCCCAGTGTTTACGTACTGTGACTAAAATAATGAGAGCGACTTGTTTGTTCTTGGATAGGATCCTGATTTTGAAAGAGATTAAACTGACCCAATTGTGGCTAACATTGTAGAGTATAAGAATTTTCAGAAATAAGCAACTTCAGTACTCTTAAAAAAAAAAGAGAACAAATGAAAAACAAAATGTGTTCCATCAAATAATATATTAAAAAGTTAATTATCTGAATTTTATTATAAATGTATATAAATTATAAAATACATTGTTTATAATGCCAATGTTAATATTAGTAAAAAATTTATTGGGGGGAATAAAAATAAATTGGGATTAAACCACAGGAAAGCAAAAATATTGAAGGATTCCTTGTAATTAAAAAACTCTAATGTATTCGTTGTCATTTGCTCTTCAAAATACTTAGAGAAATAGAGAGAATATCAAATACTGGTTCTAATTCAGACATATTATTGGCATAGGACAGAATGTACTATATATTTTTTATTATGGGAATGTATGTATATGTATAGCTGATTCACTTTGTTATACAGTAGAAACTAACACACCACTGTAAAGCAATTATACTCCAATAAAGATGTTAAAAAACAAAAACACATTTACTTAGGTTATTTTACCTTGGCATTTGTTAGGACCAATGTACTTGGACCTCCAAATATCCAGTTGTTTGGAGCCATAAATAATCTACCTTACTTATCCATTCAGATACCCAGATATCATCTGGATATTTCATTGTAAAGATGGTCATTATCATGAAAATATCAGGTTGAATTGTCCTTCCATTCAACACGTTTGCCCCAAGAAAGAGCAAAGATCCATCTCCATTGTCTACTAACTTGTTTCTTTACAATTGCATTGGTTTTTTACGTTTTCACTTCATTTAAACTTAGAATATGGATCAGATCTGTGCACATAGTTGTTAGTGACACTTTGCTAACAGCGGCAAGATAAAGTTGTCAGTGCCTTAACAAGAATATTTTATTAATTGTCTAGGCTGGACACCAGCCCGAGGTAAAACCAACAGGATAAATGGCCCATTGCCATTGTTTTCAAAAGAAGATTATAGTACTATTCTTCCCTTCTAACATTGGCTCAATTCCCACTCTTTAATTGATCTGCAAGAGGCTGACACTATTATTTTTCTTAACTTTCTTGTTTTGAGGTTGCCTAATGGATTTCCTCCCTTGTCCCTCTACTCACATCCCATTATTCCCACTATGTTATTGTATGTAATGTATACAAATTTTTAGTTTCTTTGCCTTATTTTCAGCTCCTTAATGCCAAATTTTATGCTTAACTCATTTCTAGCTTCTTTTTTATTGTTCTATTCTCTCTATATCAAGAGTTCCACATACATCTACACACAGGCAAAGAGACAGAGAATTGGGAAGGAAAAGGGACATAAGTCAGAAATTTATATGTTTTTTAGTCAAGGACTTAGTTTTTTGCCAGGAAGTGTTCAGAGATTACTAGGTAAAAATATTTACTGAGAACATATTGAATTTTAAAGTTATCTTGATAACTTTATCAGCCAAAAGCAATGGAGTACAACACTATAATGATGGTACACTGAAGTAAGAAATTCTTCAAGAATGTATTTTCTTGAGACCTTTTGCATTACAACATGAATTCCACTGTATATTTTCCAGAAAATTTCAAGGGAAGCTTTTAGAAACCATTGTCTTTTTGATCAAGCAATTTAAAGTGAATAGCTAATTTATGCTTTGGGTAGAAGCTGTGTTAGGCAGAATTCAGTTCTTATTAACTCTATGACAACTTATTCTGAACAATTTTGTATCAAGGCATGTCAACACGGCCATAAAAAATAGCATGCAATCAAATCTACATCAAGTATAAATTGGAATATAAACAAAATATTTTACCTAAATAAAAAATTCTACATAAAAATAACATTGTTCAATGATTGCCTGCATAGTTTAGTAATAGAGCTGTGCTTATGCTATAGAACTCTGTTAAGCAACCAAACTAAATAGATGGCATGATTCAAATGTCTGCATGGTGCCCATTTATTTTGAGACCATAACTGTAAACTGTTATTACTGTGACTGTTTTCTAATGGAGGGAAAAAAACTGATTTGTCTGCTCAAATATAAACCACAAAGAAGCCTTTTCAGTGTCCTGGTAAGACATAATAAAACATAGGCCTATAACAAGATCTAAGTAAGACATTATTGTCAGTTTTTCAAAAGTAGGATAACAATCTTGCTAAAGAATAATCTGTGTCTGATGTACTTATCATAGAATATTTTTAAAAGAGGAACTAACTCTGACAACACATGGTCTTTAATCACTCAGGAAATAAATTCATTTTTGTGTAAAAAAGAACTCATGGTAGATAAGCTTCAATTTTTCTCATAACCAAGCATTTTAGGGAATGACCAGAATAGCATTTTATATTCTTTTAACATCCAATGAAGAGTCCATAATCCTAAGGGAGCAGAAATGTTAGTAATCAATTTAGTCACACTTTTGATACTAATGTGTCAG
Organism: Delphinapterus leucas; assembly: GCF_059928025.1. NCBI lineage: Eukaryota > Metazoa > Chordata > Mammalia > Artiodactyla > Monodontidae > Delphinapterus > Delphinapterus leucas. Next base: position 50,154,015 of record NC_143140.1, read on the forward strand.
CTGCCAATGTGTATGCCAGATATGTTTTATTAATAACCAAAGAAAAGGATTTTTTATAAACTTGCATGCATGCAATAAAAATGTGATTCTTGGGAAAATGTGATAATTTGGAACTTCATGAATAATATGTTTACTTGAAAATAATCAACTCTAAATTTATAAACCTAAATAATTGAGAATATTCATGAGAGCACCACTTAACACTGGTACACTTGGCTGAATACATCTTCATAAGTTAATAAGAATTAGTCCATTAGTCATTATTCTAAAATATTCCTCATTATTCATTAGTCAGAATTCACATATATAACTGACATAGTTACCTAAAATAATCTACATTCTGAGCATATAAAATAATCTTAGAAATTTCCTAAACCCTACCGAAATGACAATATTTTCTAAAGAAATTCATTTGGAAATAACTTTTTATAAATAATTATTTCTACTGTTGGTCTTCAGGCTTTTGTGGGATCTTAATATGGATTATTATGGTGTTGAACGATGTAATAAATATCCTTTGAAGGATTCTTCTAAAGTGTGTCTATCAGACTGTAGTTCTACTGAGAGTGTGACCTTCCCCAGAGATCACACTCTGGTATTTTAGGCCCAAAATTGTCCATAGTTTATGGCAGAACACACCAGAACACTAATTTAATGTCTGAAGAAGAGCCTGAGTGAATTTAAACATAATTTTCATTAAAGAAAAAATGGCCTTCTCTGAAGGCACCCTTTTGAACCACTTCTTTAGTAAAGTAGGATGGAAACTTAAAGAAAAAGATGGAGCTTTGACTGTGACATTTTTATGACAGATTATCAGCAGTCCTTCTCACACATCTAGGACCCCAAAGTGAACAAAATCTCACTTGAGAATCTAATGTTTAAAAGAAACAGGTTTACAATTTTCTGAACTCAGGGACTGTTTTAAAAAACTCTTCCAGAAGCAACACAGCTGTTTTCTTTCTTTCCCCTATTTTCTAAGTTTAGCTGCTGCATCTTCACTTTGGTGATACTTACTAAAAAAAAAAAAGAAAAGAAAAAACTTTGAGGAAGCACTGAACGAGTCCAACTATAGTTTTTCAAGAAACATAAAAAGGTACTTTAACAAACGTCTCTGTATTTAAACCAAGAATTCTTTCTATAGATGCAAAAACTACAGTGTTCCCCAAACACAGTAAGTTAAGCAAAATGAGAAGACAGAGAAACACACAGCACATGAAGGAACAAGGTAAAAACCCACCAGACCAAACAAATGAAGGGGAAATAGGCAGTTTACTTGAAAAAGAATTCAGAGTTATGGTAGTAAGGATGATCCAAATCTTGGAAAGAGAATGGAGAAAATACAAGAACTGTTTAACAAGGAACTAGAAGAACTAAAGAGCAAACAAACAGTGATGAACAACACAATAAATGAACTTAAAAATTCTCTAAAAAAAATCAATAGCAGAATAACCGAGTGAGAAGAACGGATAAGTGACCTGGAAGATAAAATACTGGAAATAACTACTGCAGAGCAGAATAAAGAAAAAAGATTGAAAAGAATTGAGGACAGTCTCAGAGACCTCTGGAACAATATTAAACAAACCAATATTTGAATTATAGGGGTGCCAGAAAAAGAAGAGAGAAAGAAAGGGACTGAGAAAATATTTGAAGAGATTATAGTTGAAAACTTCCCTAATATGGGAAAGGAAATAGTCAATCAGGTCCAGGAAATTCAGAGTCCCATACAGGATAAATCCAAGAAGAAACACTCCAAGACACATATTAATCAAACTATCAAAAATTAAATACAAAGAAAAAATATTAAAAGCAGCAAGGGAAAAACAACAAATAACATATAAGGGAATCCCCATAAGGTTAACGGCTGATCTTTCAGCAGAAACTCTGCAAGCCAGAAGGGAGTCACAGGACATATTTAAAGTCATGAAAGAGAAAAACCTACAACCAAGATTACTCTACCCAGCAAGGATCTCATTCAAATTCGATGGAGAAATTAAAACCCTTACAGACAACAAAAGCTAAGAGAATTCAGCACCACCAAACCAGCTTTACAACAAATTCCAGAGGAACTGCTCTAGGCAGGAAACACAAGAGAAGGAAAAGATCTAAAATAACAAACCCAAAACACTTAAGAAAATGGTAATAGGAACACACATATCGATAATTACCTTAAATGTAAATGGATTAAATGCTCCCACCAAAAGACATAGACTGGCTGATGGATACAAAAACAAGATCTGTGTATATGCTGTCTACAAGAGACCCACTTCAGACCTAGGGACTCATACGGACTGAAAGTGAGGGGAAGGAAAAAGATATTCCATGCAAATGGAATTCAAAAGAAAGCTGGAGTAGCAATACTCATATCAGACAAAATAGACTTTAAAACAAAGACTATTACAAGAGACAAAGAAGGACACTACATAATTATCAAGGGATCAATCCAAGCAGAAGATATAACAATTGTAAATATTTATGCACCCAACATAAGAGCACCTCAATACATAAGCCAAATGCTAACAGCCATAAAAGGAGAAATTGACAGTAACACAATCAGAGTAGGGGACTTTAACACCCCACTTTCACCAATGGACAGATCATCCAAAATGAAAATAAATAAGGAAACACAAGCTTTAAATGGTACATTAAAAAAAGATGGACTTACTGATATTTATAGGACAATCCAACCAAAAACAACAGAATACACTTTCTTATCAAGTACTTGTACAACATTGTAGATCATATCTTGGGTCACATCAAGCCTTGGCAAATTCAAAAAAATTGAAATTGTATCAAGTATCTTTACTGACCACAACGTTATGAGACTAGATACCAATTACAGGAAAAAATCTGTAAAAATACAAAACACATGGAGGCTAAACAATACAGCACTTAATAGCAAGAGATCACTGAAGAAATCAAAGAGGAAATCAAAAAATACCTAGAAACAAATGACAATCAAAACACGACGACCCAAAACCTATGGGATGCAGCAAAAGCAGTTTTAAGAGGGAAGTTTATAGAAATACAATCCTACCTCAAATCTCAAATAAACAACCTAAATTACACCTAAAGCAATTAGAGAAAGAAGAACAAAAAACCCCCCAAATTTAGCAGGAGAAAAGAAATCATAAAGATAATGAAAAAGAAATGAAGGAAACAATAGCTAAGATCAATAAAACTAAAAGCTGATTCTTTGAGAAGATAAACAATATTGATAAACCACTAGCCACACTCATCAATAAAAAAAGGGAGAAGACTCAAATCAATAAAATTAGAAATGAAAAAGGAGAAGTAATAATTGACACTGCAAAAATACAAAGGATCATGAGACATTACTACAGCAACTATATGCCAATAAAATGGACAACCAGGAAGAAATGGAGAAATTCTTAGAAATGGGCAACCTTCTGTGAGTAACCCAGGAAGAAATAGAAAATATAAACACACCAATCACAAGCACTGAAACTGAGACTGTAATAAAAAATCTTTCAACAAACAAAGGCCCAGGACCAGATGGCTTCACAGGCAAATTCTATCAAACTTTTAGAGAAGAGCTAACACCTATCCTTCTCAAACTCTTCCAAAATATAGCAGAGGGAGAAACACTCCCAAACTCATTCTATGAAGCCACCATCACCCTGATACCAAAACCAGACAAAGATGTCACAAAGAAAGAAAACTACAGGCCAATATCACTGATGAACATAGATACAAAAATCTTCAACAAAATACTAGCAAACAGAATCCAATAGCACATTAAAAGGATCATACACCATGATCAAGTAGGGTTTATACCAGGAGTGCAAGGATTCTTCAGTATATGCAAATCAATCAATGTGATAAACCATATTAACAAACTGAAGGAAAAACCCGTATGACCATCTCAGTAGATGCAAAAAAAGCTTTTGACAAAATTCAACACCCATTTATGATAAAAACCCTCCAGAAAGTAGGCATAGAGGGAACTTACCTCAACATAATAAAGGCCATATATGACAAACCCACAGCCAACATCGTTCTCAATGGTGATAAACTGAAACCACTTCCTCTAAGATCAGGAACAAGACAAGGTTACCCATTCTCACCACTATTATTCAACATAGTTTTGGAAGTTTTAGCCACAGCAACCAGAGAAGAAAAAGAAAGAAAGGAAATCCAAATCGGAAAAGAAGAAGTAAAGCTGTCACTGTTTGCAGATGACATAATACTATACACAGAGAATCCTAAAGATGCTACCAGAAAACAACTAGAGCTAATCAATGAATTTGGTAAAGAAGCAGGATACAAAATTAACGCACAGAAATCTGTTGCATTCCTATACACTAATGATGAAAAATCTGAAAGAGAAATCCAGGAAACACTCCCATTTACCATTGCAAGAAAAAGAATAAAATACCTAGGAATAAACCTACGTAAGGAGACAAAAGACCTGTATGCCGAAAACTATAAGATACTGATGAAAGAAATTAAAGATGATACAAACAGAGGGAGAGATATATCATGTTCTTGGATTGGAAGAATCAATATTGTGAAAATGACTATACAACCCAAAACAATCTACAGATTCAGTGCAATCCCTATCAAACTACCAATGCCATTTTTCACAGAACTAGAACAAAAAAATTCACAATTTGTATGGAAAACACAAAAGACCCCGAATAGCCAAAGCAATCTTGAGAAAGAAAAACGGAGCTGGAGGAATCAGGCTCCTGAACTTCAGACTATGCTACAAAGCTATAACAATCAAGACAGTATGGTACTGGCACAAAAACAGAAATACAGGTCAATGGAAAGGGATAGAAAGCCCAGAGATAAACCCGTGCACATATGGTCACCTTATTTTTCATAAAGGAGGCAAGAATATACAAAGGAGAAAAGACAGCCTCTTCAGTAATTGGTGTTGGCAAAACTGGACAGCTACATGTAAAAGAATGGAATTAGAACACTCCCTAACACCATACACAAAAAGAAACTCAAAATGTATTAAAGGCCTCTATGTAAGGCCAGATACTATAACACTCTGAGAGGAAAACATAGGCAGAACATTCTGTGACATAAATCATAGCAAGATCCTTTTTGACCCACCCCCTACAGAAATGGAAATAAAGACAAAAATATACAAATGGGACCTAATGAAACTTAAAAGCTTTTGCACAGCAAAGGAAACCATAAACAAGATGAAAAGACAACCAACAGAATGGGAGAAAATATTTGCAAAGGAAGCAACTGACAAAGAATTAATCTCCAAAATTTACAAGCAGCTCATGCAGCTCAATATCAAAAAAACAACCCAATACAAAAATGGGCAGATCTAAATAGACATTTTTCCAAAGAAGATATACAGATTGCCAAGAAACATATGAAAGGATGCTCAACATCACTAATCATTAGAGAAATGCAAATCAAAACTACAATGAGGTATCACCTCACACCAGTCAGAAAAGCCATCATCAAAAAATCTACAAACAATAAATGCTGGAGAGGGTGTGGAGAAAAGGGAACCCCGTTGTACTGTTGGTGGGAATGTAAACTGACACAGCCACTATAGAGAACAGTATGGAGGTTCCTTATAAAACTACAAATAGAACTACCATATGACCCAGCAATCCCACTACTGGGCATATACCCTGAGAAAACTATAATTCAAAAGAGACATGTACCACAATGTTCATTGCAGCTCTATTTACAATAGCCAGGACATGGAAGCAACCTAAGTGTCCACTGACTGATGAATGGATAAAGAAGATGTGGCACATATATACAATGGAATATTACTCAGCCATAAAAAGAAATGAAATTGAGTTATTTGTAGTGAGGTGGATAAACCTAGAGACTGTCATACAGAGTGAAGTAAGTCAGAATGAGAAAAACAAATACCGTACGCTAACACATATATATGGAATCTAAAAAAAAAAGTTTATGAAGAACATAGGGGCAAGACAGGAATAAAGACGCAGACGTATAGAATGGACTTGAGGACATGGGGAGGGGGAAGGGTAAGCTCTGATGAAGTGAGAGAGTGGCATGGACTTATACATACTCCCAAATGTAAAATAGATAGCTAGTGGGAAGCAGCCACATAGCACAGGGAGATCAGGTCGGTGCTTTGTGTCCACCTAGAGGGGTGGGATATGGAGGGTGAGAGGGAGACAGAAGAGGGAGGAGATATGGGGATAATACGTATAGATGATTCACTTTGTTATAAAGCAGAAAATAACACACCATTGTAAAGCAATTATACTCCAATAAAGATGTTTTAAAAATTAATAATAATTTTGTTTCTTAAACGTGTTAATACTATAAATCATCAAACCTTTTTGAAGATAGGTAGTTTAAGAATTATTAAAAAATAGATTAAATTCAACAGGGTTTCCAGCAGATCCAAGCATTATCTATTTTAGAAAAGTTAAATGAAGCATTACAGTTTTATCCTAGCAAATGTGGATGGCTATTCAAGCAAAGAATGTGGCCTAAAAATATTAGGATCTCTAGAGTCTATTGCCACTACCCACTAGGTGAATTAAACAGTAGTTAAATTAGATTCAGCTGTGTCTTTAATTGTTAATGCCATATTGAAATAACTCCTTGATGTGATTTAATCTTCTTGTTTCTGAAAATGCTTGAGATAATTTAAAGTCTATATGTGACTGAGCATAGCCAGTGACCTAATATTATGAGATGCTGCTAAACCATAATTAGTTTCAGAGAAGGCAAGAGGAACAATGTATAACATTTCTCAGTCACTACATTTTAAAAATTACTACTGAGTTTAGAATGTCATATACTTGGTTGAGTTTGTCAGTGGATAATAAAGATGTTAATTGCAAACCGTGAATAATGGTTGCATATAAGGTTATTTTAGAGCCCTATGAGGATGTGCTTAAAGGTATCAAATGAACTCTTTGGTTTCTATCAAAATGTTTCTCAACTTAGCTTACTGCTGTTATAGAACCTAGTGCATTAAAAGATATAAACTGAGATTTAGGATGTTTGCCAAACCACTCACTTAGGTATTAGAGAGAGGGTCTAACAAATATATCATTGCCGCTTACAGTGAAAAAAATAAACTCATTTGATATCCCAGCTCTATCAAAAACAAGCTGTGTTCCACTTGTCAGAGCCACTCATGAAATCCCAGGACATTCTCGGGAATACATGTCTCTCTAAGACTGTTGCCAGGCTTCTCAATTCTACATTGCTTCAAAATCTCTCCTGGTTCCCCAATTTTTGCAAATACTATCAGGTGACACCAAAGTGAAAGGTGTGTCCTGACTCTTCTAAAGAGGATCTTTCCTTTTCACTGAGAGATCCTGAATCTCTACGAAATCCTTCATTAACTCTCAAAAACAAACCAAAGGACAATTCAAGCTGGAAGGGAGGGTTGCCTCAGATGGTGTAGTGAATTGATATTAGGATATAAAGTCCTAACCACTGGAACGTGTAAATGTACCTTATTTAGGAAAAGGGTCTTCATGGATATAATTAAATTAAGAATCTTAAGATGAGAAGATTAACCTGGATATTCTGGGTATGCCCTAAATCCAATGACAAGTAACATTATAAGAGACAGAGGAGAGACACAAACAGAAAAGCAGGAGGTAATGTAACCACAGAGGCAGAGGCTGGAGTGAAGCGACTACAAGCCAAGGAATGCCTGGCACCACCAGAAACTGAAAAAGACATAACTGGATTCTCCCCTGTAGCCTCTGGAAGGTAGGCAGGCCCTGCTGACACTTTGATTTTGGATATCTAGCCTCCGGAACTGTGAAAGAATAAATTTCTGCTGTTTTAAGCTACCTAGTTTGTGGTAATTTAGTATGGCCATCCTAGGAAACTAATATTGGTGGAAACATATGCCACTGAACCACAGTGGCCAGAGGGAATTTTATTTGCAAGTCCCACTGTGTATAGATATCTGGGGAGATGGGTCTTTACCTGGGATTTAGGAAACTGTCTGGGATTTTGAGAAAGTGAGTAATGAGAACTTTTGCAACTGAATGGAATCTAATTATAGGTTATAAGAACCTTTCCAGTAAACAGAAATGCATGGAAAAGCTCCTACCCTAGAGTGATCTGTAAATTATTGGAATTCTTTGGAAGATGACTGTTTATTCTTTGGTAAGACAAAGGACTTTATTCTCTGTTCTAGCTAGAGCTTCCGGATGTGGAGGCCTTCTCTCTTGTAGGCTACTGCTGCATGTTTTTGTCCACCATCTTTGCACATATCACTTTGTAGTGCAACATCTGCATACAAATAGGTCTACCTTATCACACCACCAACACTGAGGTCTACAACTTATTCATTTTTGCATCCTAGCACAGTGCCTGACAACTAGTAGGTGTTCAATAAGTGTGTGATGACAAAATACAAGCATACCTTGGGGATATCACAGGTTCAGTTCCAGATGACTGCACTAGAGTCACATGAATTTTTTGGTTTCCCAGTGCATATAAAAGTTATGTTTACACTATATTGTAGTCTACTGAGTGTACAATAGGATTCTGTCTAAAACAACAATGTGCATAACTTAATTAAAAATACTTCATTGCGAAAAAATGTTAACCATCATCTGAGCCTTCAGCAAGTCATAATCTTTTTGCTCGTGGAGGGTCTTGTCTCAACGTTGAGGGCTGCTGACTGATCAGGGTGGTGGTTGCTGAAGGTTGCGATGGCTGTGGCAGTTTCTTAAAATAAGACACCAGGGAAGTTTGCTTCATTGATTGATTCTTCCTTTCGTGAACAATTTCTCTGTAGCGTGAAATGCTGTTTGGTAGCATTTTACCTACAGTAGGATTTCTTTCATAATTGGAGTCAATCCTCTCAAACTCTGCTGTTGATTTATCAGCTAAGTTCATGGGATATTCTAAATTATTTGTTGTCATTTCAACAGTCTTCACAGAGTCTTCACCATGAGTAGATTCTATCTCAAAAAACCAATTTCTTTGCTCATGCATTAGAAGCAACTCCTCATTCATTCAAATTTTATCATGAGACTGCAGTAATACAGTCACATAATCAGGCTCCACTTCTTATTTTGGTTCTCTTGCTTTTTCTACCACATCTGCAATTACTTCCTCCACTGAAGTCTTGAACCCCTCAAAGCCATCCATGAGGACTGGAAATGACTTCTTCCAACTCCTGTTAATGTTGATATTTTCATCTCTTTCTGGGACTCACAAATGTTCTTAATGGCATATAGAATGGTGAACGTTTTCCAAAAGGTTTTAAAATTTACTTTGCCCAGATTCATCAGAAGAATCACTATCTATGGCCACTATAGCCTTGCAAAATGTATTTCTTAAATAACAGGACTTGAAAGACAAAATTACCTGTTGACGCATGGGTGTAGTATCAGTAGGCATGAAAACAACATGAATTTCATTGTACATCTCCATCAGAGCTCTTGGGTGATGGGTTGCATTGTCAATAAGCAGTAATATTTGGAAAGGAATTTTTTTTTTTTTCTGAGCAGTAGCTCTCAACAGTGGTCTTATATTCAGTAAACCATGTTGTAAACACATGTGGAGTCATCCAGGCTTTGTTGTTCCATTACAGAGCATAGGCAGAGTAGACTTAGCATAATTTTTAAGGGCCCTAGGATATTTGGAATGGTAAATGAGCACTTAAAGTCACCAGCTGCATAAGGCCCTAACAAGAGAGGCAGCCTGTTCTTTGAAGCTTTGAAGCCAGGCATTGACTTCTCCTCTCTAGCTATGAATGTCCTGAATGGCATCTTTTTCAAATAGAAGACCATTTAGTCTACATTGAAAATCTGTTGTTTAGTGTAGCCACCTTCATTAATTACCTTAGCTAGATCTTCTGGATAACTTGCTGCAGCTTCTACATCAGCACTTGCTGCTTCACCTTGCACTTTTATGTGATGCAAATGGCTTCTTTCTTTAAACCTCATGAACCAACCTCTGTTGGCTTCCAACTTTTCTTCTGCAGCTTCCTCACCTCTCTCAGCTTTCACAGAAATGAAGAGAATTCGGGCCTTGCTCTGGATTCGGCTTTGGCTTAAGGGAATGTGGCTGGTTTGATTTTCTATTCAGACCACTAAAACTTTCTCCATATCACCAAGTAGGCTGTTTTGTTTTCTTATCATTTATGTGTTCACTGGAGTAGCACTTTTAGTTTCCTTTGAGAACTTCTCCTCTGTATTCACAACTTGGCTAACCAGTTAGGCACAACAGGTCTACTATGGCCCTATTTCAGCTTTCCACATGCCTTCCTCACTAAGCTTAATCATTTCTAGCTTTTGATTTCATAGGACTACGGTGGAGATTTTTTTAAAGCTAACATAAACATATTGAGTGTTGATTACCATATGACACTCAAAAAATGCTATCTAGGAGAAAGAGTGGGGAGGCTTAATTTAGTGACTATGGTCTCAACACCAAAGGGTGAACTGAGATCTGTGCAAAAGTATCTGTATATGATGAAATTAAACACAGTAATTGGATTATGGGTAGTTAAAAACTGACCTAAAGTATGAAAATGTGATCACATTTATGCCAAATTATGGATTAATGATTTGTCTTTCCCTTCCATAAGAGCAGAAACTGTCTTTTTGTTTACCATTATATCCCCAGCACCTAACAGACTACTTGGTTAATCATAATAATCACAATAATAACATAAAGGTAGTAAGAATAGCAAAACTTTATAGAATAGAAACTTAAGAAGCTCTTGGAAGTTCAGTGAAGAGTCTTTGCAACATGAGCAGTAGCAGGTCAAGGAAGTTAAGACCTTTGGCCTCTGGCTCATCAAGTTACACAGTGACAGCTGGGAGCCCCATCTAACACTCAGTATAGAAACTTAGAGATAGTCTCTCTACTTGTGCTGCCCATACCCTTTCATTTCTCTAGGAGTTTCTATCCAAGAAGGTCTCCATCTTACCTATTGTGTTGTGAAACGCTATTGCACTTTGAAGGCTCACTAGAATAGTGACAGGAAAAGCCAGAGAAAGTCTGAATTCCTTAGAAAAGAATAATCTATTTGGTAACAGTGACCAGATAAGAAACTGTGCTACTATAAACCGTAACTTCCTCATTGCTAAAAATGAACAAACAAAATAATGGGCTTAACGCCACGACAAGTCCCTATGAAATACAAATGTGGGAACACCAAAGAAACATAAATAAAATAAAAAATGGAGCCATAAAATCCACGGATGTACACATAGACATTCCAAACTGAATTTAGGGGCCCTAAAATTTTCTCAAACTATTAGGTCATAGCTTTATTCTTCATGGTATTTTATTGCTGTAACAAACTAATGGATATTTCTGAGTGGAAAATAACATTTCCAATTTTGAAATGAAATATTAAAGTCAAAGAGGACACTTCTTTAAAGATTCTTTGTCAATTTCATAAATAGTTTGGTTTAACCGTTGAGTAGAAAATAACTTATTCATAGTCTTTCAACTGGTATATCTTCGTGAATACAAGAAATGTAGTATTACATTTTTTCCTGATTCTAATTTAATCTCAGATAATCAATGTATTATTCAGGCATGAATATGTACTCTAATACTTCTGAGCCTTTTGGTAAAATTACATTTTTCCACTTTTCTCTTCTACCCTCAACTTCTGATTTGTATCCCAGTCTTCTTTCACTTATTTCTTTACTTTTGCTTAAAGTCTTTTTGCTGTATTATCCAGGGAAGCTGAGTGAGTGTTATGTATTATTTTTAAGACTGAATTTTCTTATGCCTTGAAGATTACATGGTTCTGTCAAAAATATAAATGTGTAGCAATTTGCCATTTTAAAAGCGTTATTTCATTAATTTACATTTATATTTGTTGAATTAATAATTTAAACAGACTGAATAACATTTTAACTAGAAATGTGCGTATATAGAAAAACAACACACAAATCATTGAGAGTAACACAATCAACATGTATATTGGATTAAATCATGTAAAACTGCCAATATTGTTACAAAATGGCAATTGGATAATTCACCATAATGTGTACATGTCCTATGAAAAATAATTTTTCTATAATGACTAGTAATTCAAACCTTTGTGCAAAATACAATTGAGGCAAACTTGTAAATAAGTTGTTTACTTAATGTTACTTATGTGAAAATTATCTTCCATAGAGTCCCAAATAATATTTTTAAAACCTCACCTTTCCAAATGCTGAAATATAAATGATGAATAATGAAGATAATGATATGAGCTATCTGGATTGAACAGAACATTTTATTATTTTTTAAACATCTTTAATGGAGTATGATCGCTTTACAATGTTGTGTTAGTTTCTGCTCTATAACAAAGTGAATCAGCTATACGTATACATATATCCCCATATCCCCTCCCTCTTGCATCTCCCTCCCACCCTTCCTACCCCACCCCTCTAGATGGTCACAAAGCACCGAGCTGATCTCCCTGTGCTATGTGGCTGCTTCTCACTAGCTATCTATTTTACATTTGGTAGTGTATATATGTCAATGCCACTCTCTCACTTTGTCCAAGCTTACCCTTCCCCCTCCCCGTGCCCTCAAGTCCATTCTCTACATCTGCGTCTTTATTCCTGTCCTGCCCCAGAACATTTTATTTTAATAAACCAATGTTTAATATACCATAGGTTATATCAGTGACAGTTTAAAGAATTTTTCCTTAATAATAGTTAATGATGTTAAAAGAATTAATTTACTTGAACCAAACATTTCATTTTAATAAAACAATGTTTAATATCGGGGGTATAACTGTGCTTATACTATGAGAGTAAATTAATTTTTATAATATCATTAAAATGTTATCAAGGAAGAACATTGTTTAAGCTACCATTGATATCCCCAAAGTTTGGTCTATACACATGAAACAAAAGTGGAGGGGCGGGGGCGTGGGTGGAATAGTGGTTGGCCAAATGCCTAGATAAAGAAGGAAGAGTGGAACTACCAGGTAAATATGAATTCACTTAATGCAAGGTTTGAATAATTGAACAAAACAAACACAAAAGCACTGCCCTGGTAGTTAGGGAATCTGGGTTTTCAGCCCCCTTCTACTACCAGCTAACTAAGTGGCTTTGGGTAAGTTCTTTAACTTCACTGGATTTCAACTTCTTCATCCATAAAGTGAAAGGATTAGGTAAAAAATGTTATATTATATATTGTCTATGTAAGGACTAGCTTAACACAATTTGTTTCACCAAAAAGCTATTATATGTTAAACCCAAACAAAGTCTCAGGTCTTGTGCAATGAGTCATTCACTTTTCCTGCAGCCAGGTTTACTTCCTGTTCTCAATTATCTTAAAGACAATTCTGCCATTATTTACATATATTTAAATAATTTTTATTGGGTCAGGATGGACTAAGCACTTACATATTATCATGTAACATTTCAGCTTTTTTTAAGGAGTTGTTTTTTACTCAAGTGGCATTAGATCAATGCATAATCTAATTATTAAGGAGAAATACACCTCATTTTTACACAATTCTGTGTTGAAGTGAAATGGTATAAGGAAAACAACTGTCTATAAAGACTATTCGGACAATCTGCTAATTACTAACAGGTAAATTAATAAAAATACTAGCTGATGTTAACCTCACAGAGGCAAACTGCTCCTCGTCTCACCCTGCACTTCAAAGTCTAAGTTGATTTTAAACCTGATCCCAAAACTTTAGGTTTATGTTGTTTCATTTCATGGCAGGTTTTACACCAAATCACAAAACAGACACACACACACACGGAAACTATTTGAATGGATATAGTTGACATTCTACATTCAGGGGAAGTTGATTCATCAAATTTATTTATTTTGAAGTTTAATCGATTAAACGACATGACAGATATGCTTGTTACCTCATTCACATACTTTTGAGAACTTTCTCTCATTAGTAGTCCCATAATATGAACTATAAATTGTTTGCAAAGATCCATAAGAATTCTTCCTACCCCTGAATTCACACTCTTTGCTATGTAACTTGGCTGTTCTTCCTATCAAAAGGTAGAGTCTACTCTCCCTTTGCTTTAAGTCTGGGTTGACCTTGTGACTTGCTTTGACCAATAAAATGTGACAGAGATTACTTTGTCAACTTCCAAGTCTAGGACCTAAGAGACTTTGCAGCATCTACTCTTTGCCTTTGGAAATGCTGACGTTACCATGTGAAGGAGTTCAGGCTCATTTGTTACGTTTACTGTAGCCTGGCTGACAGGCATCACCAACTGCCAGACATGTGAGTGAGACCGTCTTACACCATTCAGTCCCAGTTCAGCTACCAGATGACTGTGACTGCAGAATGGAATCCATGAAAAGAACTGATCGGCTTAGCCCAAATTGCTGGCCAGAAAATCATGAGCAAATGAAATTGTTGTTGTTTTATGACACTATATTTTGAGCTAATTTACTATCAAGGAAGAGAAAATTAACACATTAGAATATTTATAAATTATTTCAAGTGAACAGTCAAGTGATTTTATAGGTGAAAAAATATTATTTGTTTATTCTATTCTAATACTGTCCACATCTTGCAGGTTCAAGTGCTTAGTGGGGGGGAAAAAGGCAAAGATATGTCCCCTTGATGTGAAAAACTGAAGTTTTATTTAAAGCATAAAGATATTCTAAAGAGAAATATCTTTTTTGATACCTGAAATAGTCAAGTAAAGACTCCACTTTTTAAAAGTTGTTTTAGAACCCCTGCCCCCAGTTTTTTGCTTATTCACACACACACACACACACGCACACGCACGCGCACACACACACACACACACACACACACACACACACACACACACACCACTTTCTCTAAACTTACTAAGCAAAATTCCCTATTTGGCAACTTTCCCAGAACAATAACTATAAATATGCACTGAAGTTTGTTTTATTCTAGATAATTTGTCATGCCTTCCTCCACCATAGCCATCTCTTGCCAAACATTAGTCAGATGTGTGTAAATAAATGACTAAATGCAACTTTTTAATAGACTGCATAAAAAGGAAGGTGAGGAGTTACAATTTTAATTTCTTCTTTACATATATATGTGTTTATGTATATATATACACACACACACATCTATGTCTTAAATTAAGAAAGATATGTAATGTACCCTCATCTTTATTTCTATTTATCATCGTTTGACCTGAGGGCCAAAATCTAGTTTTGAAAATAATTTTTTTTGCATTCTTGTCATTTTCAAGTATTCTTTATTGGGGAAAGTCACTCGTTACATGTGTTCATTAAGTGATAAAATTCTTTTCCTGAAGTCCTATGTATATGTAAGGATTTGGGGAGAACTTTAAAGGTCTTGTTGTAGGCTTTGTTATTACTAAATATTGGATCAACATAAAACTAACAGTCATAGCATTTAAAACTAGCAATAATATACTAAAATGTTTAATAGACAGCTGATATAGAATGGCCTTAATTAGATATAATAGATACTTTTATATAAGTTTTGTTCTCAAGCTTTAAATGTATAGACCACCATCTGTCTACTACATTTAGAATTAAAAGATTATCTGTAATATGAAACTAGAAAAACTTTTATACCAGGATATCATACAATAATAATAATACAGAGCTATTTCACTTACGGACATATATGTGAAACCCCAAATAGTTATTAATAAATATTGTTTTGTTAAATATTATATTCATCATATCTTTAATCGGATAAATTTAATTTAAATGAATGGTTTATTTAAAAATTATCATCTCTAAGTAGGTTTATATAAGTATGCAAATATGATTTAATATCATAAACTATAATATTATCTCAGTTGGCCAAGAAAACCACATGCCATATCCACAGATGATAGAAAACTAGTGGATAAAATTTAAACCCTAAGTCCAATCTTAAAAAATAATCAAATTAGGAACAATATTATAATACTTTCATATGATATAAAAACATCTCTCAAGTTACATAGAAACATCTAATTTTTCCTTAACCTGTGGGACAACATAGAAAAAGTCACATCAGCATCATTTAAATGTATTTTTTCTGAAACTTTTGGCCACTAAAGTATGAAACAAAAATTTGAATAATAAAAGTTGTAAAGTAAAAAAGAGAATTATTAAACCATCATTGATATTTCTGATATAAAACAAAATATTTTAAAAACACTGGTGCCAAAATAATTAAAAGATACATTTGAAACAAGGACTCCATAAATTCACAGTAGCAACAGAAATATAAATCATCTAAGAATAAACAATAAGATATATGGAGAACCTATAACAAAGCCTCAGATACTTTCTGAGAAAGATAAAGAAGCTTCAAATAAACAGAGAGATATGCTGTGCTTTTAGATTATAAAATTGATATCAGAAAGGCATCAACTACTCAGTCTAATCCTTAAGTTTATGAAAAGTCCAAATCAAAATACGAGTGGATTGTTTTCTATTAATAAATAATTTTATATTTTAAATTGAATGATAAACAGTTTAGAATAGTCAAAAAGTTTATAGGGACTTCCCTGGTGGTGCAGTGGTTAAGAATCTGCCTGACAATACAGGGGACAATGGTTTGATCTCCGGTCTGGGAAGATCCCAAATGCCACAGAGCAACTAAGCCCGTGTGCCACAACTACTGAGCCTGTGCTCTAGAGTCTGTGAGCCACAACTACTGAGCCCGCGAGCCTAGAGCCTGTGCTTCACAACAAGAGAAGCCACCGCAATGAGAAGCCTGCGCACCGTAACGAAGAGTAGCTCCGCTAGCTGCAACTAGAGAAAGCTCACGTGCAGCAACAAAGACCCAACACAGGCAAAAATAAATAAGATAAATTTATGAAAAAGTTTATAAAAGGAAGACGGACAAAGGAAAACCAAAAATTTAAAAATAGTATAAAACTAAAGTCAATAAACAGTGTGATATTGCTCACAGAAGCAGATGTGTTCCAAAGAACAAAACTCTCCTCGGTTGAATCCTGTGGAGGGAGAGACAGAGAGAGAATCTCGTATTTATAAAATAGATATAGCTATGTGCGTGATTATATATATGTATATATATGTGAAATTTATATATGCAAGGGAAGCACGTAAGTCAATGTGTGAACTGATAAATGGCATCAAGAAAATTGGCAAGACTTTTGGAGAAAAAAACATCATCACCTGTCTCCTTTCTGTACTTAATGTTAAAATAAATTCCGGATGCAATGAATTGCCCAATGTAAAAAAGGAAACGTCAAAACATTAAAAGTAAGGTAATAAATTTGGAAGAACACTTCTTAAATAAAGAAAATCACAAAGAGAAATTCAAACGATTTAACAATTCATAAGCAGAATTAAATGGCAAATAAAGTTAGTGCACAGCAGGGCAATCTTTGCTGTTTCCTCTGTCCACTGTTGTATTCCTGGTTCCTAGAACAGTGACTGGACCCTAGTCAATGCTCAGTGGTATGTGTGCAATGAATTTCTGAAAGAACAACCACTAAGAAGAAATGATCAATTAAGGATCAGGACAAAAACCTAGGAATAAACCATATAAGAAATGGCAAGATCTGCATTAAAAAAAACAGAAAACAAAACTTGTCGTTTATCATTAGAAGCCCTATTGGCTGGTTACTGAAGAACACAAAGGAAGATTCGAATAGGTAGTTTTTGAGAAGCAGAATCACCATTATAAATATGTCCATTCTCTCGAGATAAAGTAATATACTTCATGCAATCCCCAGTAAAATACTAATAGGTTCATATTTCTAAAACAGTATGATTCTAAAGTTTAAATAGAAAAAATGAGACCATATTCAAAAATAATATGAAGAAAAGTAATAAATGACTGATAAATTCTATCAGATATTAAAATATAATCCATCAGTTATTTAAGGAGTGAGGCTCTGCACTAACTTTATTTGCCATTTAATTCTGCTTATGAATTGTTAAATCTTTTGAATTTCTCTTTGTGATTTTCTTTATTTAAGAAGCCTTCTTCCAAATTTATTACCTTACTTTAAATGTTTTGAGTAAAAATAAACTAAAAAAAGAGATAAGTTTAAATCCCTAAAAAAAACTTCAAGCAGACCTAAAATAAATAAGACATAGAGGACAAATGCAAAGCTTGGACTTGCAAACACACAAGAAATCCCAACTAAAACCATACATTTGATCATGAAGATAAACCATTAACATACAAACAGGAAAAAGCTCACAACACACATTCACTGACTAGAATTCACTAGTATTATATTAGAATTAACAACAAAGGGACTGCCAAACAACAAAATCTTCCCGCTCAGGTATTTAATGCAAGTAACAGGCAAAAGCCAAACATGTATTTAATATAAAAATAAAATCAAAATAGACTTTACATTTTTTGAAATGAATAAAACTTTATTGCAGAGCTTGTGTGGAAATTTACAAACTTAAATATCTTTATTGTAAAATAAGAAAAAATTAAAATAACTCAACAAACACATTAACTCAAGGAGTTAGAAAAATATGACAAGATAAACCTTAAAATTAAAGAAATATGAACCTATACTGACATGAAGGAAAATCACAGGGTATAACTCATCAACAAAACCAGAATATTTTATCAGAAAACCTATATAACTTAAGCAGCTGCACAGACATTTATGAGCTAAGAAAAGGGTGAAAAAATAAATATTTCAAAAAGGAAAGCAGATAAATGTAAGACAAATGAAACAACATTTATAAAAAAGGTAGAACCAGAGTAAATGCTATCTACAAGAAACCCTTAAATACAGAGTGGTTAAAAGTAAAAGGATGTAAAATGATATACCAGGGCATTCCAAATAAGGAAAGAATAAGACATAAACCCTGAGGCAGAAAATGCCTGATGTGCTCAGGAATAGGCAGGAAGGCATCAAGGGAATTAAGAGAGGTAGGCAGAAGGGGATGGGGCGGTGGGGAGAGGGAGGTGGCCCAGGTGCACCCAGGGCCTTATACAAATTGTTAATGTTTTTTAATTGGATTTGCACATACGTGTATATTTTTTTGAGTTTGAATTGAATGATTATTTTTATGGCCTAATACGTTGGCAATTTTTGTGACTTTTAAAAGCAATCTATGTTTTCCATTTTTACTGTAGAGAGTTTTCTATTTCTCAGTAGAGTTTGTGAGATGTATTGATAGGCAGATAGACAAAGATAGATAGATAGATAGAGAGATAGAAGGACAGGCAGATGGGTGGTAGATAGAAAATTACTTCATTAAATACACTGAATGTCTGTAACATCTTTATTTGTGGTCTACTCAAACTCTGATGGACTGAGAGTAGTGAGTTAACATTTTCTTCTGCTAGTTTCTTTGTTTCTATTTCTCTCACATCTCCTGTAATGTCTGCTTACTACGCTACTATGGTATTTCATACATTAATACACATAACTGTATATCTTCAATGTGAATTGTTCCCTTAATCATTATGGCGTACCCTTTGGCTTGATATTAAGATTGCAACTCCTACATTTTTCTGTTTGTATATTTGCATTTGGTGATATACATTTACACATCCTTTTAAAAACATATATTTTAACATTCCTCAATTTCTCCCTCTCTTGTTTCTAGTGGTTCTTCATTATAGAGAAAACTTAGGTTTTCCTTTGAGATCAAATCTGAGAGGAATTCTTCTGCCATAATGTTTCCAGTAACCCTTTGGTTGGCTGAAGTTCATCCTTTAAAATTATCTTCCATAGGTTCATGGGAATAATATTTCCTCAGATAATGCATGTTCAAAACTGTCTGTCTGCAGTCTTCACACCAGAATGAGAGTTTGATTGGATATAAATCTCATGCCTCCTTCACATGAACATCTTGTAAGTTTTGCTCTCCTGTCTTCCTGCAACAAATGTCACTGTGGCAAAGTCTGTGGACAGCCTCATTGTTCTCAACATATAAATGCTTGATCCTTTTGCTTGCCTGTCTGAAAGATCCATTCTCTACTTTTAACGTCCAGTATATTTACAAGTTTGTGTCTCAGTATTGACTTTTGGGTGTAAAATTTGCAGGATGTGGTACATGGTGCATTCTTATATTTAGACTCAAGTTTTCTTGAATTCTACTTTAAAATATTTCTTTCACTCTTTTTCTCTTTTCTCTCTTTTCTTCCCCCCCTTTGGAGACTCTTTTTTCTTCCTTAAGGAGGAGTACATTGTTTCTCCTTTGCTTGTCTTCTATAGCTACCATTTTTATACCAGTTTTTTCCATTTCACCCTGCACATTCTCAGCCAGAAATCAGCCCTGGTAGGCCTACATCTTAACTAACGTTCTTGAAGAAACGGGATGTAACTTTTGCAATTCAGTGTGAACCCATCAACTTCCAATGTATTTTTGCTTGTGTTTTCTTAGATCTAATTCTTGACAGTTCTCAAGCTGCCAATCTCATAGTTTTGCTAAAACAGGGAGTTTGTGGTATCATTTTTGTTTGCTGTTTCTTTACTCTGAGTTCCAGAAGGAGAAGGTGGAAGATATTGAGCTTATACCTTCATATTCATAATGGAAATCCTCATGAGTGATTTTTATAGGGAGAAAAGGATATTTAAGGAGTTTGATTTTTTATAATTTCATTGAAGTATATGTACAGAATGTGCAAAAATAATGTTTGCAACTCTATTAATATTAAGTACAAAGTGAGACAACCTGGATAACCAGCACTTACAAAGAAGAAAATAACCTGAACCCTAGAAGCCTTCAGGCACAGCCTTTGAGTCAATAGCCCACCCCCACTACTTAATTTTTTTTTTTCTGCGGTACGCGGGCTTCTCACTGTTGTGGCCTCTCCTGTTGCGGAGCACAGGCTCCGGATGCACAGGCTCAGCGGCCATGGCTCACGGGCCCAGCCATTCCGTGGCATGTGGGATCTTCCTGGACCGGGGCACAAACCCATGTCCCCTGCATCAGCAGGTGGACTCCCAACCACTGCGCTACCAGGGAAGCCCACTACTTAATTTTAATGCTTTTTAATTATTTAGCGTTTGATGATTTTCATTTTTATGCATTTCTAAGTTCTTTATTGACTTTTCTAATCAGAAAAAATTAAAATAAGTTATATGCAAAACTAAAAACAAATTCTTTTCCCCTTCCTTTTAACAAAATCCTTTTAATTAAGAATAGTTATTTCTTGATAAACTGTGAAACTCTGCTTTAGCTACTATGTTTGGTTGGACTGTAGGAACAGAATACAAGGTATCAACTGTGAACAAACAAAACACCTTAACGACTCTAGGGCCCATGCGATACTATCAATCTCATCAGCAACACTAGTGATGCCTACACCTACTGAGATTTATCTCTGCCATGTAATTGCACCTTCCTCCTGACAGACAATATCAAACTCAAACCTTTAAAGAAAATCACATGAATCTATATGCATAGAATAGAGGAAGATCCTCATGGGTGCTACACGAGTATCTGTCCTGCATTTAGTTGTTACATTTTGATGACATTTATCCTCTTATAGCTGATTCTGTGTTATAATCAGTTGGGCTAACCAGAGGCCCTAGATTCTGATGCTGGGACAGCAGTGCTATGGACTCAAGCTAATATTTTACTCAATGGAAATCGTAACATGCTATTTCTCAAAACTGCTGCCTTCTAGCTTTTTTTTTTTTTTTTTTTTTTTGCGGTACGCGGGCCTCTCACTGTTGTGGCCTCTCCCGTTGCGGAGCACAGGCTCCGGACGCGCAGGCTCAGCGGCCATGGCTCATGGGCGCAGCCGCTCCGCGGCATGTGGGATCTTCCCGGACCGGGACATGAACCCGTGTCCCCTGCATCGGCAGGCGGACTCTCAACCACTGCGCCACCAGGGAAGCCCTAGCTTTTAGTTTTTTAAAATACAGATCCTCCTGCTCCCAACAGGTCAGAAAAGTAGATTTTAAAAACAAAATTATGAGTTTAGAAGGGAGCTCTATTTGAAAAAATCAATGAGGCCCCTTTGGTCTACAAGGAATAATTGTAGCAGAGCACACTCACACATTATGGCCTTGACTTATTCCTGTTCTATTTGTTCTGCTTTGCCCTCTCCCTCACTTAAGAACTGAACTTCAGGAGTTGAGGTCCAAGCAACATAGCCTAGTTCACTATCACATATACCTCCATAGCTCACAGGTCACTTTCTTGTTTCTTGGAAAGAGAAGGCAGGCTTGTCTAATTGTCTGTCAAGCTGGTGAACTCCCACGGTTCCCCAGAGTGTAAGCTGAAATAAAATCTCTTTGCTATTGCCCTTTCCTTGCCAACACTAACATAATGGAGAGCATGTAAACAGTTGGCTGGACGGATTTTTACAGGGGTGAAGCAAAGCAAGAGCAGCTTTCACTCAGACAACCGAATCCGCACTCTATATGCAAATGTCCTGGCTTCCATTTCTGAGGCTTTTCATATTTCAGGGTGTGCAGTCTCATAATGCACTCACACTGCCCACAAGGCCAGAGCATGGGGCTCTCAGGTCCTACCAGAGGATTTCAATTTCACTGATTTTAGGTGACCTCTGCTTCAAAGCAAAAGCTGAACTCCAGAGCTGAATTTTTTGGGAGAGTTCTTTGTTTGCCTTTTACCCTTCCCTTTCTAGACTCTCCAAAATGGGTTTAATTCTAGCTCTACCAAGGCTTTTGGTAAACCAACTGGACATTATGGGTCTAAAAAATATGTAGTTAATTATATATTACTGCAAGTACTGTGCTGAGGAATGATCATACTGGCTTACAAATATGCACTGTGTGAAGAGAAACAACAATCAAAAAACAACACAGAGAGGCAAGAGAATGATGCCAGGTTGGGCCTTTGTGTTGTCAATCTTTTTTGTAAGTAAAAATGTGACATGAGATTGTGACTGGAACTTGTAAATTTCATATTTTTCTTTCCTCCAGTACTAAATTGTCAATGTAGAGAAAATGTCCAATTTATAAAAAATATTCACTGTAACAAAATGTACCATCAGAGTAAGATTCTGTCATTTGCTTTAAAGGCAGAGATCTAAATTCAAAAGAAAACATTTATTCTCTACCCTCTGGTTGTATTTGCAAACAGTAAGAGCTGAATGCCACCCTTATTAGAGTGAATGACTATATGTGTATTTTCTTTAGTTCTTTGGACATGAAAATATCTGTTGCTTAATTCCAGGGATTTTTCAAATGTTTATATTTAAAAAATTATATTTTGTTTTGTATTTAGTTATAGAAATCCTGAGGTGGTGTTTATGTAATAGAAAATACTCTATTGTAAAGGAAACACTTCATTAATCAAATGTTTCCAAGGATATAGTTGTTAGATATCATGGGGAAAAATTCCAGATGCTTGAGAACACGTTTTAATTATAATGTATAGTGCTTATTATGAAGAGGAAAAATTTTTGAAAATTAAATTTGTACTACCTAAATGTATTGAATGTAAAACTAATAGTTTTATTTCATAAGTGATTAAATAACTACTTAATGTTCCTACCATGTGCCAGATATACCACAGTAGCAAAGAACTCACGACCTGAGCCACAACATGGACTGAGAACTTACTAATATATAAGAATTCTTAGAGGAGTGTGCAGTACTGTAGTTGGTGTGGGAAATAGAAAAATTAAAACTTGGTCTCCTATCTCAAAGAATATTATTTAATAGGAGAGATGAAACATATATGCATGTAAAATATAAAACCAAGTATGGTAATGCAAAAAGAGAGGTTGAAGTGCTCAAAGAAAGTAGAGAAGTCAGAAAAAATTTCTGGCTTTAGGGACAGTATTGATTTCGTCAAATAAGTGACAGCGGTACCAGATATCTGGACCAGTAAAAGATCCCAGTAGGAGGAGATGAGATAAGGGATAGGGTATTCTTGGCAGCTGGAACAGCATGAGAATTACTCTTACTTGGCCAAGTCACGTATGGAGTATTACAGTCAATTGCAGGCATTGATCTTTATGGAAAATAATGACAAATGGAAACATTGTATAAGAAGAGGGTAGCCAGGATGGTAAGGTGATTTAAAAATCATGTGATATGGTGAATAGATGAAGGTTCAGAGGGTATTTGTACTGGAATGAAAGACAATTAATTAAAGGAGATGTGATAACTATCTTCACATACTTGAAAGTCATAATGTGAAAGAGGGATTAGCCATAGTCTGCACGGTTCCAGAAACAGAGCTAGTATAAATAGTAGGAACTAGAGGGGAGATAGACTTCAACATAAGAAATACATTTCTAACAGTAAAAACTATCTGAAAACGGAAAGAACAACCTCAAAGGAAGACTTTCAAGCAAGGCAGCAGGGATAATGGGTGGAGCCACCATCAAGGTCCAACTCTTACAAGTTGTATAATCATTGCTGCTTAACCTAAGCTTCTGTTTCCTCATCTCTAAAATGGGGAAATTAATTAATTTTCAAAGGGCCATTGTGAGTATTTGGTGAGTGCTTAACCTATATAGTGCCTGACATCAATGCTCTATAAATTTAGCAAGCCAAAGGCTGGGTGGTCTCTTAACAAACGTCATTATAGATGCAGATTGCAGCATAAAATGATAGCTTAAACCTGATCAAACTTGTGATCCTTCCACTTATTGATTCTAAAGCAAATAAATGAAGAAAGTAGAGCTATTTAGAGATAATGAAGTTATGCAAATATGAAAAAAATAGGACATAAAGCTGATGGTTGCAAAAACAGAGGAGTTTTAACAGTTGTAGCATGAATCAAGGTAGCCTAAGTGCCAACAAAGCCAAGAAAGTTCTCTACACTACAAGAAACAGTATTAAATGGTGGACAGGTGTCAAGAAGTAGTACAATGGACTTTGTGAAAAGGTGTCTCGTTGGTAATTTTACCAAAGAGTTCATTTCAGAAGTCAGATTGCAACAGATTAAGAGATGACTAGAGTTGAGGATATGGAAGTAACTAGTGAACTGTACATTTCCTGAGAAGTGTATTTAGCATGTATCAGACAGTCTTTTAAACAACTAATGTAGTGGTTAAAGGAAGGACACCAAGCAGAAGTTCCAGCTGGGAGCAAGGTTAAAGGAAGTTGGAAAACACTGTTCTATAGACAGAGAAAAGGATTTACTAGGTAGGAAGAGATGAAGCTTCAGGAGAGGAAATACTCAGTGGGTAATTGATAAATAGAATCAGTTCTGGAATTAGACATTTCTCCAAGAAGTTCCGGTTCATTTTAATGGAAACAATATACAGACACCACAGCCCGGGCACTAGGAGTAATCTTTATTACTGGCGTATCCTTATTTCTGGGCTTATTCAGTGAAAATATAAATATAGATATAGATTAATATATAGACATAGATGCAGATAGTACCCAGCATATCATAAATACAAATTTCAATGTATATCTCTACCAACCTACTTTATCTATCTATCTATCTATCTATCTATCTATCTACCTACCTACCTACCCACCCAACCTAAATCCCCAAGTTCAGATCCATTTCCTAGAGTTATGGAAATAAAAACAAAAATAAATAAATGGGACCTAATTAAATTTAAAAGTTTTGCATAGCAAAGGAAATGATAAACAAAATGGAAAGACAACCTACGGAATGGGAAAAAATATTTGTAAATGATACAGCTAACAAGGGATTAATTTCCAAAATACACAAACAGCTCATACAACTCAATATCAAAAAAATCAAACAACCCAATCAAAAAATGGGTAGAAGAACTAAATAGACATTTATTCAAAGAAGACATACAGATAACTAACAGGCACATGAACAAATGCTCAACACTGCTAATTATTAGAGAAATTCAAATTAAAACTACCATGAGGTATCACCTTATACAAGTCAGAATGGTCATCATTAAAAAGTCTACAAATAATAAATGCTGGAGAGGATGTGGAGAAAAGGGAACCCTCCTACAATGTTGGCGGGAATATAAGTTGGTGCAGCCACTATGGAAAACAGTATGGAGCTTCCTCAAAAAACTAAAAGTAGAGTTACCATATGACATTTTGTTTCTGAAACATATCCTTCAGTAGCTACTTTAGTAAAAATTTGCCAATCCTCACTCAAGTTTTTCTTTAATTTGACATGACTTTACTCCATCCTCGATCTTGAATCATCATTTTCTTGAGTATGAATTCTAGTTGAAAGTTATTATCTTCAAC
This sequence comes from Delphinapterus leucas, assembly GCF_059928025.1. Lineage (NCBI taxonomy): Eukaryota > Metazoa > Chordata > Mammalia > Artiodactyla > Monodontidae > Delphinapterus > Delphinapterus leucas. The sequence goes on from NC_143140.1 coordinate 50,180,021, forward strand.
TTCTTTTGAGATATTACTTCATCATTTTCTGCCTTCTACTGTTGCTGATAAAATATTAGCTGCCAGTCTGATTAATGCTTCTTTGTAGGCAATTCTTTTTTTCTCCCTGGCTGATTTTAAGAATCTAACTTGAAGTTTCACTATGTCTATGGTGGATTTCTTTTATCTTTCTTGTTTAAGTTAAGCTCCCCTCCTCTGCCTGTGAATTAGCAAATTTCATCCATTCTAGATCTTTAAATATTGCCCACCTAATACTCCTCATTCTCTAAAAGAATTCTGAATAGATATATGTTAGATGTTCTTGTAATGTATAATATTACCTATTGTCATCTCTTAATCTCTTTTATTATTTCCATTGCCTTGTTTCTCTACATTACACATAAGATAATTTCTTCAGGTATGTCTTCCAGTGCATTAATTCTGTTTGAAATTTTCATTGAATTTTTAATTATAATAATTATATCTTTCATTTAAAAAAATGCTATTTTGTTCTCATAAGAAAATGAAATTTTTTCATTTGCAGTAACATGGATGGACTTGGAGACCACTAGGCTAAGTGAAATAAGTCAGACAGAGTAAGACAAATATAAGAGCAATATAGGGGTAGGGTATTAAGAAATACCAACTATTAGGTATAAATTAAGCTACAAGGATATATTGGACTATAGCAATATTTTATAATAGCTATAAATGGAATATACCTTAAAATTTTTGAATCACTATATCACTAATATATAATATTGTACAGCAACTATACTTCAATTAAAAAAAGAATAAAAAATTATTTTTCTAAAACACTTTTCAACAATTGTGTTTACTTTATCTGATTTCAACAGAATATTTATATTTTTTCTGTTTATTAATGCATTTATATTTTATTTGATCAAACTCTTAGTCATAGTTTTTAACAAAGCAAACACATGTATTTTAGATCATATGAATTTTGATATGAATTTTGAATTCTGATGTTGGAATTAGTTTTAAGTTTCAAATATTTTAGCAAAGTGGAAAAAATAGCAGATACATTTTCAAATATGTTCTCTTGAGTTTCAACATTTATAAACACTATTTTTTTTATTACAAGGATGACAAAGCATATAGGGACAGACTGTCCTCTTAATAGTAATGGAAAAGTGGTGAACTGATTTCAGAAAAGTGGTGGATTTCAGACGCTGCATAAACCTTCATTCCTGCAAAGGACTCAGGAAGACCTTTAGTCCTGATAGGTGGCGGTGTTCAATGCCTGCTTTCCAGTTTCCTTCTTCCTCACACCCCCTTCCTTTATTTCTTAATTTTCTTTCCCCTATAATGTTCCTGAGAGTTTCACACTGTCAAGAAGCTTTCTGTTTGCCATTTCCACCCCCACCCCCAGCCTCACAGCTCAAGTCATCACAGAAAGAAGAGGGGAAGATTTCTACCACCAAAGTTGCTTCCATGAAATTTAAGATGATGCCTATTATATTTTACATGTAAGCCAATCACAATATTCAATATGGACAGTTTTTAATGTTAAAATTGTATATATATATTTATAGGTAAGTATATATAAGTTATATATATAATTATATCTATATAAATACACACACTATTTGGTTAAAAAGGAGTATATGGCAGTAGGTTGTTAATCAAAACTGGAATTAAATCTAATAGTTTTATAGGTTTTAAATTTCTCAGAATAGTAAAAAGATGAATTATATTCGGTTAAGCCACTAAAAGGTAACTCAAAGTCAATTCTCACATTTGATCTAGGCTAGACCATGAGAAAACTAGTAAAGCAGATGACTCTCAAAGAGGTAAAATAAAATCAACAACTACAAACTTCTATAATTCTCAGTTGATTTAATACTAGATTTTACTTTGTATGCTGTCTCCCAGTTTATAGCAATTGTAAGTATCAAAACTCAGTAAAAGAAACTCACAGTGTCTGTAGATGTGAACCTGAAAAAAATGGCACAGTGTTGGATAATTTTATGTTATTATTGAAAAATGCAGAGGGAAATGAATAGAATTGTAATATTTTCTCTATAGATTAACAAACCAAGTTTATCATTAGATTTCACAGTCAACATCAGTTAGGATGACTTTCTAAGAATACAAAGTCCATGGAGGATGGAGGAAGTGTTTTGGCTGTTCAGCATCAGCACTGCCTTCATAAATAGTAATGGTAACTAAATCTATGACTCCTTGTCAAAGATGTATTTATTTTAACTCTTCAGTTCCCACCCCACCCTCAAATCTTAATACATTTCTTAAGGAATAGGTTTCATCTTTGCTCAGTCGGTTTTCGTTGCAATTACTGAATTCTCACAGTGTATTTTTAAACTTTTCTTAGAAGTGGATATTTTGGTGCAATGCATACAGACTACTCAGGGTTTTCTCTTAGTAACTACAGTTCTTTTAAAAAACATTTCACAATATGTAGAAAGCAAGCTATACCATTACAAAAAAATTCATAAAAATTAAGGGAACCTCTCAAGATATAGATTTAGCATCTCACATGTAATTTGTATCAATTCCATAATAGTTGCATAGTTACTTTTTTTTATATACAGTCATCAGTTTACTTCAGAAATATTGCTACTGGTGCAGTGATGAGTTCTTTTGTTCACCTTTGGAATAAGAGTTTAACTAAAAAATCAATCATATGTATATGTGTACATAATTGAAATAATTCTGAAGATCTAATATTGTGGTATTGATAAAGGTTGTTCTGAATGGTTAGAACTGAGTTGTTCACTTTTTGCCTTTTCACTTTATGCGTGTCTAAATTGTTTGAAATTTTAACAAAGGGTATGCACTATATTTGTAAATAAGAACAAAAATTAAAACCATTTCTTATCCAAAGCAAATTCTAAAACAAGTGTCATAAAGTCTACCCATAGCATTTATCTTATATTTAAGGCTTCTTTGGAAGTTATACTTTGAAAGTTTATGAAATCATTACCAGTTTATATTTCAAGACTGTTTTAAAAATATGACTAAATTTGTAGAAAATCTGAAAATGGTAGATAGAGCTACCATGCTTGGTAAGAGAAATACTGTGGGAGCCATAAACATCATTTAAATTTTCAAGTAGCCACATTAAAAGTACAAATAAACATGTGAACTTAATTTTAAAAATGCATTCTATTTAGCCCCCTATGTCTAAAATATTATCATTTAATGTGCAAGTAAAATACAAATCATTCTTAAGTGAAATTAGACTCTTCCTTTTGTGCTAAGTCCTTGAAATCTAGTACATATTTCACACTTGAGGAACATCTTAAATCAGACCATCCACACCTCAAGTGCTAATAGCACATGGGGCCAGGGTCTCTCCTGGATAACAGAGAACTAAAAGGTAGAGAATTAAGCTTTTATGACAATTATTGGTACTTGCAGACTCCCAACAGAAACTTTCAGGTAACGTGTTGTTTACCTGAAGATTTAAGAGTATTTCTTCTCAATTCCAAAATTTTCAGGTGGCATTTTTGTTAAAAATTATAATTTTTTAACATTAAAAAAATTTAGCCATTATACACTGTTTAATTGGCATTTAAATTTGATATAAACTAAAATTCTTATTTAAAAAGAAATTACTCAGAAAGAGTTGCTTCTAAAAATACAGGACTAGATAATTTGAGGAACTTTCCTCTAACAATATGAGTATATATTAGATAAATTACAAGAAATATATTTTGTAATGGAATGCTAAAAATCATGAAGAAAAATCTTCAAGGCAAGCAAAAAGTACCATAGTAAGCACAAGACAAATTACTATCTTGCAAAGATTACATTCTGGTAATCCTTATCATTTACATAGTTTAAATAAGGCTATCTTCCAATTTTTTTCAATTGTGCAACTGAGACAATAAACACATAAAGAGATAACCTATAATTAAATACCAAAAAGTGAACTGATGGAGAATAATACAGGGTAGTGTAACAGAAGTAGGCCAGTGTGGCTAGATTGGAGTGAGGGTGGCTGTCAGTGGTTGGAGACGACAAGGAAGAGATGGGCTAAAGTCAGGTTCTGTGATGATCTAGGGCATTGAAAGGAATTTGAATTGTGTTCTATTGGAAGGGGAAGCCAGTTGAGGGCTCTGATGACTGGAATACAAATACTTTTATGTTTGTTTAGAATCTAGATTCTAAGAGGCAATTTGTAAAAAATGAACCCTAACTGTATAGTAAGCCACAAATCATGTCTCTCTGGATCATGAAAAGAATGACATGGTCTGAGTTACATTTTATAAAAATCCCTCTGGTTCATCTTGACTAGGAGGGTGAGGGTTAAGAGAGAAAAAAACACCAGTTAGTCCAGGCTTGAATTAAGGCGGATTGTAAAAGTAATAAAACGTGGATGTAGAATATATTTTGAAGGGAGAATCAGCTGGATTAGCTTACATGTGAATTACACATATCCACATTACATGTGGATTATATACATGCGAGGTGTAGAGGAAAAAAGATCAGTTAAACATACCTGTAAGGTTTCTGGCCTGGAGTGGTTGAGTACATGGTGGTGCCATTTATTGAGAAGGGAATGACTGGAGGAAGAGAAAGTTTGGGATTATCAATACTATTGTCACATGACAGCTGTATACATAGATCCACTGAGTAAAGTTGTACTAGCTGCAATGTTTGGGACTAGGGTGAGGCGAGTGTGTGACACTTGCCTTGGGTGCAAAATTTAAGGGGTCACCGAAAAACTCAGTAATCAAGATAATAAATACTATTTTAGTGCAATATTTTACAAATATTTTTAAGAATCAAAAATTAATGCAAAAATTTATCATGAACGAAATATAAAAAGTGTAAACAAAGACAGGACCAGAAACAGTGCCATGCACTTATAGCAGAGTCTGAGGCAAAAGCAAAAATATGTCTACCTGACATTTAAAACTTTTACACTGAAATATTAATATTTTAATTTATTAAATATTAAATAATATTTAATATTTGATTGCATCACTCACATCACCTTAATTTTGGACCTGCTGATTGTGCATGTCATAGACACAAAGGTCACCATCTCATTGCAGTCTGTGTGAATGGTGCTCCAGGACATGGATTGTGTACAAACTCCATGGCAATTCATGGGGGCCCTGTGTGTATAGTAAAACCTCCCTGAAAAAAAGCAACATTAATATATTTTACCTTTTCTGCTCAACATCAATAATTATTAGAGAAATGCAAATCAAAACTACAATGAAATATCATCTCACATTTGTCAGAATGGCTACCATGAAAAAGTCTACAAATAATAAATGCTGGAGAGGGTGTGGAGAAAGGAAACCCTCCTACACTGTTGGTGGGAGTGTAAATTGGTGCAGCCACTTTGGAAAATAGTACTGACATTCCTTAAAAAAACTAAAAATAGAATTACCATAAGATCCAGCAATACCACTACTGGGCATGTATCTGGAAAAGATGAAAATTCTAATTTGAAAAGATACATGCAATATGACCCAGGAATTCAACTCCTGGGCATATACCTGGAGAAAATCGTAATTCAAAAAGATACATGCACTCCACTGTTCACTGTAGCACTATTTACAACAGCCAGGTCATGGAAGCAACCTAAAGGTCCATCAACAGAGGAATAGATAAAGAAGATGTAGTACATATATATACAATGGAATATCACTCGGCCACAAAAAAGAATTAAATAATGCCATTTGTAGCAACATGGATGGACCTAGAGATTATCATACCAACTGAAGTCAGTCAGAGAAAGACAAATATTATATGATATCACTTATATGTTGAATCTTAAAAAAAAGACACAAACTTATTTACAAAACAGAAAGAGACTTACAGACATAGAAAGCAAACTTATGGTTACCAAAGGGGAAAGGGGGTGAGGGATAAATTAGGAGGTTGGGATTAACATACATACATTACTATATATAAAATAGATAACCAACAAGGACCTATGGTATAGCACAGAGAACTACACTTGATATTTTGTAACAACCTTCTGTAATAACAATATTTTATAAGGGAAAATAATCTGAAATATATATATATCACCATGCTGTACACCTGAACCTAACATGACATTGTAAATGAACTATACTTTAATAAAACATATATAGAGGCAGAGTCAAGATGGCGATGTGGGAAGACATGGAGTTAGCATCTCCCCACAACTAGGGTGCCTGCCAACTTCTGGGGGTGACTCTGATGCCCAAGGAGATGGGATGGTCCTTGGGGGCATAGGAATGAGGCCAGGGAGATCAGGAGAGGAAGGCAGGAGGAGCCCTCCCAGACTGGAGGAAGCAGGAGAGGAGAGGAGGGTGTTTGCCCTGCCCACTTGAGCCCAGGAAGCCTGCTGGGCACCCAGGTGAGGTCCCCTGCCCTCTGAGACCAGGGGTGGGGGGCACGCCTGGACCCCTCTGTTCCTTGAGCCTAAGCCTCACCCCCCACAGCCCCCAAGGCCTTTTCCAGCCCTGTGGGTCCTGAGCATTGGCCCCACCCACCACCCAAACCTCACCCTTGCTTAGGCCCCACCACAGCCAAGGCCTCGCACCCCCCCTTTTTTTTTTTCCCTCCTCCTATTTTTTACTATTGTGGTACTGATGTACCTTCCGGTTGTTGATCCATCTATATTTTTATTTTTATATTCTTTTTAACATAGCTGCTACTTTCCTAGTCTAATTTTATTTTTTACTTTGCTATTGTTGTATTTTTTTTGTTTGTTAGTTTTTTCTCTGCCCAAGGTGGCTTGTGGGATCTTAGTTTACGAGCCTGGAGTTGGGCTGAAGCTCCTGCAGTGGGAGCTCCAAGTCTGAACAACTGGACTAACAGAGAAACTCAGACCCCAGGGAATATTCATTGGAGTGAGCTCTCACGGAGTTCCTCATCTCAGCACCAAGACCCAGATCGACCCAACAGCCTACAATCCCCAGTGTTGGAAGCATCAGGCCAAACAACCAGTAAGACAGGAACACAATCCCACTGATAAAAAAAAAAAAAAAAAAAAAAAATGAGATGGCAAAAAAATATGTCACAGATGAAGGAATAAGGTAAAAACCTACAAGACCAAATAAATGAAGAGGAAATAGGCAATCTGCCTGAAAAAGAATTCAGAGTAATGATAGTAAAGATGATCCAGAATCTCGGAAATAAAAAGGAGGCATGGATTGAGAAAATACAAGAAATGTTTAACAAAGATCTAGAAGAAATAAAGAACAAACAGACATGAACAACACAATAACTGAAATGAAAAATACACTAGAAGGAATCAGTAACAGAATAACTGAGGCAGAAGAACGAATAAATGAGCTGGAAGACAAAATGGTGGAAATAACTGCCAAGGAGCAGTACAGAGAAAAAAGAATTAAAAGAATAGAAAACAATCTCAGAGACCTCTGGAACAACACTAAATGCACCAACATTCGAATTACAGGGATCCCAGAAGAAGAAGAGAAAAAGAAACGGACTGAGAAAATATCTGAAGAGATTATAGCTGAAAAATTCCCTAACATGGGAAAGGAAATAGTCACCCAAGTCCAGGAAGCACAGAGAGTCCCATACAGGATAAACCCTAGGAAAAACACACCAAGACATATATTAATCAAACTAACAAAAATTAAATTCAAAGAAAAAATATTAAAAGCAGCAAGGGAAAAAAAAAAATAACATACAAAGGAATCCCCAGAAGGTTATCAACTGATTATTCAGTGGAAACTCTGCAGGCCAGAAGGCAGTGATATGATATACTTAAAGTGATGAAAGAGAAAAACCCACAACCAAGATTACTCTACCCAGCAATCATCTCATTCAGATTCGACGGAGAAGTCAAAAGCTTTTTAGACAAGCAAAAGCTAACAGAATTCAGCACCACCAAACCAGCTTTACAACAAATGTTAAAGAAACTTCTCTAAGCAGGAAATGCAAGAGAAGAAAAAGACCCACAAAAACAAACCCAAAACAATTGAGAAAATGGTAATAGGAACATACATATAGACAATAATCTTGAATGTAAATGGATTAAATGCCCCAACCAAAAGACACAGACTGGCTGAATGGATACAAAAAAAACCACATATATGCTGTCTACAAGAGACTCACTTCAGACCTAGGGATACATACAGGCTGAAAGTGAAGGGATGGAAAAAAATACTCCTTGCAAATGGAAATCAAGACAATGCTGGAGTAGCAATACCCATATCAGATAAAATAGACTTTAAAATAAAGACTATTACAAGAGATAAGGAGGGACACTACATAATGATCAAAGGATCAATCCAAGAAGAAGATATAAAAATTATAAATGTTTATGCACCCAACAAAGGAGCACCTCAACACATAAGGCAAATGCTAACAACCATGAAAGGAGAAATCGACAGTAACACAATAATAGTAGGGGATTTTAACGCCTCACTTACACCAATGGACAGATCATCCAAACAGAAAATAAATAAGTAGACACAAGCTTTAAATGACACAACAGAACAGATAGATCTAATATTTATAGAACATTCCACCCAAATGTGGCAGAATACACTTTCTTCTCAAGTGCACATGGAACATTCTCCACGATAGATCACATCTGAGTCACAAATCAAGCCTTGGTAAATTTAAGAATACTGAAATCATATCAAGCATCTTTTCTGACCACAATGTTATTGGACTGGAAATCAATTACAGGAAAAAAAATGGTAAAAAACACAAATGCATGGAGGCTAAACAGTGTGCTACTAAATAACCGAGAGATCACTGAAGAAATCAAAGAAGGAATAAAAAAATACCTAGAAACAAATGACAATGAAAACACGACGACCCAAAACCTATGGGATGCAGCAAAAGCAGTTCTAAGGGAAGTTTACAGCAGTACATTCTCACCTCAAGAAACAAGAAAACTCTCAAATAAACAATCTAACCCTACACTTAAAACAGCTAGAGAAAGAAGAACAAAGAAAACCCAAAGTCAGTAGAAGGAAAGAAATCATAAAGATCAGAGCAGAAATAAATGAAATAGAAATGAAAAACAATAGCAAAGATCAATAAAACTAAAAGTTGGTTCTTTGAGAGGATAAACAAAATTGATAAACCCTTAGCCAGGCTCATCAAGAAAAAAAAGATGATGCAAATCAATAAAATTAGAAATGAAAAAGGAGAAATCACAACTGACATTGCAGAAATGCAAAGGATTATAAGAGGCTACTACAAACAATTATATGCCAATAAAATGGACAACCACAAAGAAATGGACAAATTCTTGGAAAGACAATTTTCCAAGACTGAACCAGGAAAAATTAGAAAATATAAACAGACTTATCACAAGTAATGAAGTTGAAACTGTAATTAAAAATCTTCTGACAAACAAAAGTCCAGGACCAGATGGCTTCACAGGCAAATTCTATCAAACGTTTAGAGAAGCGCTAACAGCTATCCTTCTCAAACTCTTCCAAAAAATTGCAGAGGGAGAAACACTCCCAAATTCATTCTACGAGGCCACCATCACCCTGATGCCAAAACCACCATCACCCTGATACCTAAACCAGAAAAAGATACCACAGAGAGAAAACTACAGGCCAATATCACTGATGAACATAGATATCATTTTCCTGAACAAAATACTGGCAAACAGAATCCAACAGCACATTAAAAGGATCATACACGGTGATCAAGTGGGATTTATCCCAGGGATTCAAGGATTCTCCAATATGTGCAAACCAATCAATGTGATACACCACATTAACAAAATAAGGAATAAAAACCATTTGATCATCTCAATAGATACAGAAAAAGCTTTTGAAAAAAATTCAACACCCATTTATGATAAAAACTCTCCAGGAAATGGGGATACAGGGAACCTGCCTCAACATAATAAAGGCCATATATGACAAACCCCCAGCAAGCATCATACTCAGTGGTGAAAAACTGAAAGCATTTCCACTAGGATCAGGAACAAGACAAGGATGTCCACTCTCTCCACTCTTATTCAACATAGTTTTGGAAGTCCTAGCCATAGCAATCAGAGAAGAAAAAGAAATAAAAGCAATACAAATTGGAAAAGAAGTAAAACTGTCACTGTTTGCCGATGACATGATACTATACATAGAAAATCCTAAAGATGCCACCAGAAAACTACTAGAACTAATCAGTGAATTTGGTAAAGTTGCAGGATACAAAATTAATGCACAGAAATCTCTGGCATTCCTATACACCAACAATGAAAAATCAGAAAGAGAAATTAAGGAAACACTCACATTTACCACTGCAACAAAAAGAATAAAATACCTAGGAATAAACCTGGATAAGGAGGCAAAACATGTGTACTCAGAAAACTATAAAACACTGGTGAAAGAAATCAAAGATGACATAAACAGATGGAGAAATATATGATGTTCTTGGATTGGAAGAATCAATACTGTGAAAATGACTATACTACCCAAAGCAACCTATAGATTCAAGGCAATCCCTATCAAATTACCAATGGCATTCTTCACAGAATTAGAAGAAAAAATTTTACAATTCATATGGAAACACAAAAGACCCCGAACAGCCAAAGCAATCTTGCGAAAGAAAAACAGAGTTGGAGGAGTCAGGCTCCCCAACCTCAAACTATACCACAAAGCTACAGTAATCAATACAGTATGGTACTGGCACAAAAACAGAAATATAGATCAGTGGTACAAGATAGATTGCCCAGAGATAAACCCACGCACATGTGGGCACCTAGTTTACAACAAAAGAAGCAAGAGCATACAATAGAGAAAAGACAGCCTCTTAAATAAGTGGTGCTGGGAAAACTGGACAGCTACATGTAAAAGAATGAAATTAGAACCCTACCTAACACCATACACAAAAATAAACTCCAAATGGATTAAAGACGTATGTGTAAGACCAGACACTATAAAACTCTTAGAGGAAAACACAGGAAAAACACTCTTTGACATAAACCACAGCAAGATCTTTTTTGACCCACCTCCTAGAGTAACGGAAATAAAAACAAAAATAAACAAATGGGACTTAATTAAACTTAAAAGCTTTTGCACAGCAAAGGAAACCATAAACAAGACAAAAGGACAACCCTCAGAATGGAAGAAAACATTTGCAAAAGAATCAACACACAAAGGATTAATCTCTAAAATATACAAACAGCTCATGGAGCTCAATATGAAAGAAGCCAAACAATCCAGTTAAAAAATGGGCAGAAGACCTAAATAGACATTTCACCAAGGAAGACATACAGATAGCCAAGAGGCACATGAAAAGATGCTAAACATCACTAATTATTAGAGAAATGCAAATCAAAATTATGATGAGGTATCACCTCACGCAGGTCAGAATGGCCATTATCAAAAAATGTAGAAACAGTAAATCCTGGAAAGGGTGTGGTGAAAAGGGAACCCTCCTGCACTGTTAGTGGGAATGTAAATTGATACAGCCACTATGGAAAACACTATGGAAGTTCCTTAAAAAACTAAAGATAGAACTACCATACAATCCAGCAATCCCACTACTGGGCATACACCCTGAGAAAACCATAATTCAAAAAGAGACATGTATGACAATGTTCATTGCAGCACTATTTACAATAGCTAGGACATGGAACCAACCTAAGTGTCCATTGACAGATGAATGGATAAAGAAGATGTGGCACATATATACAATGGAATATTACTCAGCCATAGAAAGAAATGAAATTGAGTTATTTGTAGTGAGGTGGATGGACCGAGAGTCTGTCATACAGAGTGAAGTAAGTCAGAAAGAGAAAAACAAATACCGTATGGTAACTCATATACACGGAATCTAAAAAAAAAAAAAAAAAAAATTGTACTAATGAACCTAGTTGCAGGGCACGAATAAAGAGGTAGACATAGAAAAGGGACTTGAGGACACAGGGTGGGAGGGCAAAGCTGGGGCAAAGTGAGAGTAGCATCGACATATATACACTACCGAATGTAAAACAGCTGGCTGGTGGGAAGCAGCAGCATAGCACAGGGAGGTCGGCTTGGTGCTTTGCCTGACCCAGAGAGGTGAGATAGGGAGAATGGGAGGGAGGCTCAAGAGGGAGGGCATATGGGGACATGTGTATGCATATGGCTGATTCGCTTTTTTGTGCAGCAGAAACTAACACAGTATTGTGAAGCAATTATACTCCAATAAAGATCTATTAAAAAACTAACTAAATAAAAAATATATATATTTTATCTTTTAGATATACTTATTATAGCCCTTGGGTGACTTCAGCTAAAACAAGAGTCCAGCTCATCACATCAAAATAAATCTTCTCATATAATACTTTTTTATATTACATATACACACACACACACACACACACACACACATACACCAATACACACACAAACACACACACAGGTTTATTGCTCTCCAACTCTATCAGGCTGTCTACCAAATATTTTATATTTAATCTATATTAAATTTAATCATTTAATCTATATAACAGCATTGTAAGATGGATGCTTTCATCTTCATAGATGAGGAGGCTGAGACCTGGTGGAAGTTAAATCTCTTGAGCAAGGTCTCACAATTGATGAGATACCCAGTGAGATACCCAGTCAAATGTGCCTGAATCCAAACCTGAGCTCCAAACTCCCAAAGAACTTTGATGTTTTTCAATGTCTACTCTAAGAGACCAAAGAGAAATTCAACCTAAATAACAACCAAAGTCTTTTATGTCAATTTGGCATCTATAGATGTGAATTAAAAAGCATGTAAATAATCAAAGGATTTTATCATTTCAAATATAAATGAAAACTAGCCATCATGCAAATGATGTTTTAATGATTATTTAATAATATAACTAGAAAACCGAATCTTCTAAAAATGTGTATCTAACCCATATGCAAACCTTGGTGCTCAATAATCATGAGCATTAAGGGGGAAAAAAAAAAACTAGTATATATAGTGCATAATGAATAGTGTAAGTTTTTATAAAATAAATATACAGAAATTAGTGTCCTTCATTTATGTAAAAAGTAAAAAGTGAAATTAATAAGAGCACATTTTCAGGAAGTGACTCAAAATCTACTTAATAAGAAATATGCAAGATCACCATGGGTGAATCCATGAATTCTACTGAGCAACATAAAAGAACATTTGAACTAGAGATACTCATTAAGTCATATATATGACAATATTTAGTATCATAGGGTCAAATTCCTGATTTTAATATAGCAATTCAGCTATATCACAACTCAGTAATTGGAAAATAAGGTAAAAAAGATTTGATAATTTGATCAGAATTTTTAAAGTTGTGAGATTAGGCAGAAAAATGCTAAAAAAACATGATAAGGGTCATGCACTAACAGATATTGAATTGCATTATCTCTAAAATGTTTTCATTTCAAAATGTTACACAAATGGAATCATACAGTATGTAATCTTTGGGAACTGGCTTTTTTTTACTCAGCATATTTTCCCAAAGATTCATTCAGGTGTGTATCAATAATTCCTTCTTATTACTGAGTACTTTTATGAATAAAGCTGCTATGAACCTGTGTGTATAAATTTTTATATGAATATAAGTTTTCATTTATCTGAGATAAATGCCCAAGTGTGAAATTGCTAGGTCATATGGTAATTACATGTTTTACAGAGTGGCTGTGCCATTTTACATCCCCATCAGCAATGAATGAGTGATCCAGTTTCTCTGCATCCTCACCAGAATGTTGGAGATAGAGAACAGAATAGTGATTGACAGGGGTCAGGAATGGGAGTGGGGTAGGAAGATGGGAAGGTATATATGGGTATAAAAGGGAAACCTGAGGAATCTTTGTGGTGATAGAACTGCTAAATATCTTGACTGTGGTGATATATACATGTGATAACATTGCATAGAACTAAATACACACAGTCAAGATACACTGAAGAATACATTAAAGAATACAAATAAAATTGAGGAAAGCTGAATAAGATTCATGGATGGTAAACATTTTAATATACTAGTTGTGATAATGGACTATAATTTTGCAAGGTGTTATGATTAGGGAAAACTAATCATATTTCTTTCTGTATTATTTCTTACAACTGCATGTGAATCTGCAATTATATCCAAAAGTTTTCAATTAGATGTGTATTATAAAACTACATCTATTAAAGAAGTGTGGTATTACTGTAGGAGTAGATCTAGAACAATAGGGTAGACTACTAAGCCTGAATTTAGTATATAGTGAAAGTTATATTTCAAATACTTGAGCAAAGGATGGAATACTCAGTAAAACAAGCTACCCACTTGAGAATAGCCAATACTCAGAACACTTAAAGTCACTCCTCTATGTTCATAGCAGCACTATTTACAATAGCTAAGACATGGAAACAACCTAAGTGCCCATCAACAGAGGAATGGATAAAGAGGATGTGGTACATATATACAATGGAATATTACTCAGCCATAAAAAGAATGAAATAATGCCATTTTCAGCTACATGGATGGACCTAGAGATTATCATACTAAGCGAAATAAGTCAGAAAGAGAAAGACAAATACCATATGATATCACTTATATGTGGAATCTAAAATACAACACAAATGAGCATATCTGTGAAACAGAAACAAACTCACAGACATAGAGAACAGACTTGTGATTGCCAAGGGGGAGGAAGCCTGGGAGGGAAGGATTAGCAGAGGCAAACTATTCTATAGAGGATGGATAAACAACAAGATCCTACTCTATAGCACAGGGAATTATATTCAATATCCTGGGATAAACCAGAATGGAAAAGAATACAAAAAAGAATATATATGTATAACTGAATCACTTTGCTATATAGCAGTAATTAACACAACATTGTAATCAACTATTCTTCAGTAAAATTTAAAAAAATTTTAAAAAACAGTTAAAATCATATCTTAACGCTATACATTACAAATTCATTACACAGAATAAATTCCTTATGGGCTTATTATTTATGTATTAAAAATATAAAATAGGGCTTCCCTGGTGGCGCAGTGGTTGAGAGTCCACCTGCTGATGCAGGGGACACGGGTTCGTGCTCCGCAAAGGGAGAGCCCACAGCAGTGAGAGGCCCGCGTACCGCAAAAAAAAAAAAAAAAAAAAAAAAAATATATATATATATATATATATATATATAAAATATATTTGAAGTATATGTTGAATACTGAAATATGCAAAGAAAATTCAGGTGATGAATTTTTATAATTGTGGGGGATGGAATGACTTCCTTAGCATGATACTGAAGCAAGAAATAAGAAAGCATAAATCACATTTATGTTTTTAACTATCAAGATTTACCTTTCATAAATTAAAAAAATACCAATCAATAAGGAAATATTTCAATAAAAACAGCACAAGTATTGACTAAATACTTTATAATTAGAAAAATATCCATTTTCACCTGTGATCAGAAAAACACAAATTAAAACAATTAATGAGATTCCATTTTTACCCATATATAACAGATACAGAAGATTTTATCATCCGCAGTATTGATGAGACTAGAGAAGTCAATTGGTTTCATATATTACTCTGAGTTTACAGATGAGTATTATTTTTATAAAGTGCCATCTGGAGGTACATCTCTTAAGACACAAGTACATGTATTGACCTGAAACTTCTGTTTTATTTATTTAGTATGAGCTGCTGAAGATGTAATGCTCTTCAACAACTAAGTTGATTATAATGATGAACATTCAGGCATCCTAAAAGATAACTTCAATTCCTATATAGATGTGAGAAGTCCATATGAATAGGCCCCTATTTGATTTAAATGAGAATCTTAAAAACTCATTGCTTGTCTTCCAGTCAAAACAATCAGATCTTTATTTGACAAATGGCTTCTATAAAGCACAAGAGTACTGATGTGGGGATGGAGAAAATTTTAATAGAAACCATTTTGAATAGCTTAAAACAGAATCAAGAAAATAAGATATAGCTGTAGCAAATAACTGGAAAATGTCTAACATCACAATAGTGAATGTGAAATAATGTGGAGGTGTCCTTAGGGAACAATTTACCTGGGAAAATATTCATAATATTTTGTTAATTTGGGGAGGTAGGGGTGACAAACAGATTTTCCAAAAGTTTAAAGGCACCAGACTAACAGGTCAACAACGGTTAGCCCTGAATGGTGATTGCTGGTAACTTTATTTTCTTGTTTTCACTAACCTATATTTTCTAATTTTTATAATTAAGATGCTATATCAATAGATATCCAAATTTTTAAATTAAAGCCCAAACTACAAAGCAGATGTTTTTGTTTATTAATTAAAAATTATAATGTTTATTAATTAATGTTGATTATTGCAGTGATCACAGATTCTAAACTTTACAAAAGATACAGTCTTTCTTTTTGCTGGTGGTGGTGTTTTGTTTTTAATCAGTTATACAAACTTCTGGGAAAGCGGCAAAGGGGATTACACATTCCTCTTCCAGACTGAAATGATCAAGGAGAAATGAAAAAGGTGGCAGCCACTTCATTGGTTTCAAAATTAGGGAATAGTGCCAAATATATACATAAAGGAATTTCTGCCAGATATAGTGGAATCTGTATGAAAGGTGATTATATTTTTAATGTATAGATTATATGATTTCTAATTTATAGATATTTCTAATCATATAATCCTACTTCCTGAGAGAGACCCGACATGTTAAGGGAAATTATATAAAGGTAATGTTGGTAAACAGCTTCATAATTCCCTAATTTCAACTGGCACAGGATGAAAGCACTTGGAAGCCACTTGAGGCACTGGGACTGCTGTACTTACACTCCCTTTTCCTAATCAAAAGATGCGTAGCATTTAAGAGCGACAGTGTCTTCATTTCTACCTCTCTCTCTCTCTCATCTATGTTTCCTTTAATTTCCTTCAAAGTTCAATGAAGTTTTTATCCAAATTTTTTTCTCTGTATTGGGGTATGCAATCAAAATATCTTGTCTCCTCATCTATCTTTTGCATGCTTTATGTGTGTGTTTTTTTTTTTTGACAAAAATTTGCACAAGTCCCACATTTAATCTCATTATTTTTCTGTTTATTTATCTCTGAATGGATTCAAATCTATCCAAGCATGCTGAGTGCCAAGTTTAATAATACTAGAGGAGTCTTCTTGGGAGACAAGTGGGTCTCTATGTGCAGTTTTACATTACTTACAGAAGAACAGAGATAGGAATTACAGAAGCTCTCTTGTCAGAAACTATACAAGCCAGAAGTCTGGAGTGACACTTTTAAAGTACTGAAAGGAAAAAAATTAAACTAAACCTAGAATTCTATAATCAGAGAAAACGTCAAAATAAAGGGGAAGTAAAGCCTCTTCCAGACAAACAAAAGCATAGAATTATTATCAGCAGAACTACTCTATGAGAAGTTTTAGAGTAAGTTCTATAGGCAGAAGCAATATAATACCAGACAGAAACCTAAGTATATACAAAAAATGAAGATCTCTGGAAATGGCTAAAATGCAGGTAAATATAAGAGACATTTTTATTATCTTTTATTTATTTTCAAATTGTATATCTAGGGCTTCCCTGGTGGCGCAGTGATTGAGAGTCCGCCTGCTGATGCAGGGGACACGGGTTCATGCCCCGGTCCAGGAAGATCCCACATGCCGCCGAGCAGCTGGGCCCGTGAGCCGTGGCCGCTGAGCCTGCGCGTCCAGAGCCTGTGCTCCGCAACAGGAGAGGCCACAGCAGTGAGAGGCCCGCGTACCGAAAAAAAAAAAAAAAAATTGTATATCTAAAGCAAAAATAGTAGCAATGTATTTTGAGTTTATAGTATATGTAAAAGTAAATTGTATGAGAACAGTATAGCAAAAGAAGGGACGGAGGAATGACGATTGTACTGTTGGAAGGTTCTTACTCTTTATTATTTCAAGTGCTGTGATATTTGAAGCTAGTTTCAGAGCTGGATGATTTGGTTTCGTCTGGAATTTTAAGAGGAGTGTATGCAACTGAGGTGTTTAGCATTAAAAATGCTACACCAGCAATTATACCCTACTAGAAGTATTTCTGTCTCACTACTAAATTATGATCATTCATTTTGAAAAAAAAAGCTACACATTGTCCGTTGTGATAAAAAATACTAAATTTCAGAAATGATAAGAAATCATCTCCAGAGGAAATTCAAATTTAGGTTTATAATCAAGGCTTTAAAATTTTGACCTATCGCTTCCCTTGTATTATTAGTGGATTTTAAAAAATCTGGAGAGGAAGTAAGTCAGCAAAGTTCTACCAGTGAACCATCAAAAATCTGTTACAACATATAATGAAAGTAGTCCTCCAAAAGGTCAGACATCATTTGCATAAGAAATGAAACCACAAGAGGAAAAAAGTAAAAAGAGGAACTGCAAAACTGAGAAAGAAGAATAAGTATGGTAAAGTCTACATGTCATTAAAATGATTTGTCAATTTCATCAGTTCAAGGCAAAATAAATTGGGGACCAAAATGATAAACTTTCTCAATAACCATATCACTGCAGATCTAGCCACTTAGCATGTCTTTAACCGAACAGATGAATCTTGACTGAATAACCAATTCAATATTGGCCATTGACATTGAAGTTTCAGAGACAATGCCAGTGCTGTGCTGAGCCATAGTTTGAGGCAAAAGGAAAAATCATCAACACTAATCTGTCTTTATTTTAATTGTGATATTTTGTTCATTATGTATTTTCTAGGTTAGTTTTTATTTTTATAAATCTTGCACTATATATTATTTATCTTAATTACTGAATTTTTCAGCACCTCTCTATACTTTATGTCCAAGACAAGTTCCTCAGTCATCTCATTCTAGTCCTAGCCATAAAGGATAATCCCAGAATATTTCCACTGCTGAAATCTTTGTTCTATGTGGTGTTCTAATTGTAGTATAGAACAAAACACAAAGTCACTTGATGTGATAAATGAAATTCCAAATCATATCTACTTTATATTCAGTTAATCATAGGATCCTTCACATACTGGAACTATAATGGTTAGAAAGCATTTAAAATATGAGCTTTTGTTTTATTATGAAAAAGCAGAACATTTCTTCCCATGAATAACATAAGGGAATAAGGCCAATTAGCAGCTCAGGGTTATGCATTTCCCTGTTTCCGGAGAATAGAGGTCATTGGTTAAAAATGAAGCAGAATAAAATTTTAAATTCTCCCTCCGCCTATGCCCCCCACCCAATGCCCCTGGGAGAAAGAAACTGGAAGACTGCCAATCCAGTCAATTTTTCATTGTTTAAGGGCCATTGTGAAGAAAATCTTTGAACAATACAGGAGACACAGGACTCCACCAAATGAGGATACACAGTGTGAGAAAAACTCATGCACAGGGAGCAAAGTTTCTTTCACAGCCCTTGCACTGGGTCTACTTTATAAAATGTATCATTGTTTACTTTGCAACAGAGTTGTGAGAATACATATTTGTCTCTCTTGATAAAGTATCTGATCTTTGTATCTATCATCCACAGTTGCTATAATTGAGAGGTAGGGTTTCAATAAATATTGGTTAATTGAGAGTGATAATATTCCCTAATAAAAGAATTTCTCTTAATCTATCCTAAACTCACAAAACATTTTTAGGAAAACATTTTCAAAGAAAAGTATGATATGATGCATTCTAACTGGTCCCAAGTTAGTATACAATGAACTTAGTTCATTAGGATGAGAAATTAATTCATTATTAGCTCAAGATGAGTCCTAAATATATCTAAATCAGAACTGACATCTGGGACATTATACAGCACGAAAGAAGTCATTTAATTATACTCAAATGTGTTACATGATCAAGTAAGCCAAGGTAGGCTTGCTTCTCCATCTTGATTTCCAGGAACAGAGAAAGAAAAACAGGATGGGGCACATATTCTAGCAGAGAATAAATAAAGAGAAAGTGAATGCTGGAGAAAGCAAAGAGAAATAGAGAGAAGAAAGAATTAGTTGACTTGACAAATTTCAGGATAAAGATACTTGAAAGTGTGAAAAATATTTTACTTAATTGCATCTATTTAGTGAAACTGCCTGAGAAGCTGGAAGCAGGTTTCTGAACAGGAGAACCTAGTCAAGTATTGGGGAGTTGGGGGGGGAGTTATCATTAATTCAATTATCAATAAAAGGAAATATTCAAAATACAGTTTTTCATGAGGAAAATAGTCCAATTACAATGAACAAATAATTTTTCATCAAGGCTTGCCAAAGATGTAACTGCTGACTCCCACATATTATCAAACTCATTTTAAATCATTGGCAAAATTTTAATTGACTTTCATACTGTCTATTCTCATTTGTTTCTTAATTATCCTTTTCCATTTAGGTTTGCTTATTTTTATAATATGTATTCAAAATTGTTCCCTTACCACATTGTTTGTGCTTTAAAGTTCCTTTGCTAATTTCCTTTTCTACAGTTACATCCTAGTTAACCACATTGGATTCTATCCTTTGTTTATATTTTTACAACATAAATTTAATTCTAGTTTCTCCCACTGGGTCAAAAATGTTCCCCTTTTTCCTAAAGTATTATTTCCAGGCATATTTAAGTTCCATTCCCTTAAGGCTCCTCTTGTTTTACTCAAACTTTTCCCACATTAAAAAATGAACCAACTGTATTCTTTTAACAAAGTTGAGCTATTCATATAAAATACATATTCCTAATTTGGGTCTTATTATTCTAAACATTTAAATACTTTTTATTAAATTTATTAGAACAGAAGTGACACTTTTCACAAGGAAGTCTGCTAATGTGAAAAATTAAAACATACGAATGTCTTGTGTTGGATATGTGATAACTCTTTCTAGTTTGGGATAGCTTGAAATAACCCTTTCTACTCGTTAAATGTCCAGGACTGATGTACTAGGGCATGGTATAGTATTTTGAGAAAATTGTTTACCTTAACCATTTGAGCATTTTTTTTTTTTTGCCTTGGGTGTTTATGTCTGTGTAAGTGTGTGTGTATGTATGAGAGAGACAGCATGATTGAGACTAGAATCTAGAATTACATAGTGCTATCTGTAAAAATAGAAATTATGTGCTTTGTCTCTACTACTCAAAAAATTCCCAGAAGAAATTAAGAAATTTCATCATCTCGAGGTTAATAGATGAAGACTATTACATATAGAATGGATGGACAACAAGGTTCTACTATATAGCATAGGAAACTATATTCAATGTCCTAGGATAAAACATAATGGAAAAAAATATAAAAAAGAATATATATATGTCTGTGTGTGTGTATATATATATATATATATATATATAAAACTGAGTCACTTTTGTTATACAGGAAAAATTAACACAACATTGTAAATCAATTATACTTCAATAAAAAAAGAAATTTCATCATCTTGACATTTTATATAAACAAATTTGGCTTATAAAAAAATGGAGCAAAATATGTGTAGTATTGGCACATGGCAGGTGCCTGAGTGTCATGTAGAGAATGAGTCATCTATCCAAGGTGGCTGCCTTAGGTGCATGTGCTGTATTCTGACCATGCATGCTGCTTTCCTCATCTGTTCATGTGCTGGCAGTAACCTTTCAGTGAACCAGTGAGAACAGTAACGCGTTAAGTAGAGCTCTTTATTAGAAGGCACTACGTGAGCAAATTGTCAAAAAAATAGGACCTACTGAAAGTGAAATCACAGCCTTTCTAATGCCCCAAGTCTCCACAGATTTGTTGCTTGGCCTTTCTGGCCCTCAGACTCCTTATCTGCAAAACTTGAGTGTTGGCCTGGATCTCTGGTGTTAAATTGAATTTTGTGGAGTCTTAGGAGAGAGTTAAGATGCCTTAAGGGCTGCCTGACAGGATGAGAGAAAGCCTCAGGAAGTAGGACCCTGGGCTTTTCTCACATAGATCAGCTGGATCTGGATGTTATCTCTTTGGTATTATCTACTATGGATATTGAGGCCCCATAAAAGATTTTAAATGGACGTATTTTAAAACCACGTACGGTCCTTTTCCATTTTAAAAGCTGGTTTTTAAATAGATTAAATATAATGTGTAAAATATAATAATCACATTTTTCTCATTGTTACCTTCAGCTTTTGTAAGGTTTCCACATTTACCATCTCATTTAATCATGTGTTAGAAAGGCAGATGGGATCCCTAATTTGCAGGTAGGAACCAGAGGCTCATTGCATGGCCTGTGCCAATGACATGGGGCCTGGAACCCAGACTCCTCTCCTAGTGTCCACCATCTCTCCTCATCTTATGTCAGATCCCATCAGACAGTTGCCATTCTCCATTCTAACTTGGACTTATTCACCTAACAGAATGACCTGGACTAATATTCTCGTGGCACATCTAAATTCAATGTTCATAAATTGTTCATGTAGTTTTATAGGAATTATACAAATAAATAAGTTTACCCCACCCTGGTGTTTTCATCCAGTGTTAAGTATAATTAACGCATTATCGGTCTCAAATAAAGATTTCTCTTCCCTGTGCAAAACATAGCTGAGTGATGCCCACAGAATAGTTAATGCTCGTAGTCAACCTGCAAGCTAATCTTTTATTTACCTACATCTATTTTCTCCCACAAGTTGTGCTTACCAAGAGTCAGTTGTGTTTGTTCCCCAAACTGGTGATGCCAATTTTCATTGCTGTTATAATTATATAATTAATTATGTATTATAAAAGCCTATGATATATGACTTTGAAAGAAGTTGTGTAAAATGTTGACTGCTTTAGGAACTTTTTTTTTTTTTTTTTTGCTGCTTTGGGTATTCATTGCTGTGCCATTTAAAGTACGTGTTTTAAGTTTGTGACTTAAAAGTTTGTGAAACTGTGATATTAATGCTGACTTATCCTTATTTTCAGAGGAAGATGTTTATATTCCTAAGAATTAAAACATAAAAGGCAGTCATTAGATGGACATCTCCTTAAATTCACAGAAGAATTAAATAATTTTCGTATGAGGAGTGCTTAGAGGAGTCTGTACACAGAATTCTGAGGACACAAATGAGAGACCTCAACTCTTCCTGAGGTCAGTGATGATTTTACAGAGCAGATATTTGAGGTGAGTCTAAGAGGAGTTTCAACGTAGGGAAGAGGTGAAAGCAAGAAAAGAGTGGTGTGGAAGAGCTGTGGGAAGAAAATCAGAGGCTCAGAGTGGAAGGAATGTAGACAGCAGTGAGGAGCAGATGGGGATGGAAATACAGGTTTCCAACGAAATGGTTTCCATTGTTTCCCCGGGTTCATGTTCTCAGTCTAGGGATGAGTGTGTAACCACCTAGTGACTATGGAAAAACCATGCTCAGATGAATGTTGGGAGAAGAATGTTTTATGTTGAGGGATAAAAGAAAAGAAGACAACTATCACTTCACTTCTTCATTGCTTATTCAGTACCAAGCATGGAGCTAGGCATTATTTATGGTCTCATATCTAATATCTATGAAATAGATATTATTAATTTCTTCACTTTAAAGATAAGTTAACTGAGCCTTAAAGATGTTATGTTACTTCCTTCAAAATTCCCTAACCAACAGTAGCATAACTGGGACTTGACCCCAGACTGCCTACATATGGAGCCCACACTGAGAAGTCATTAGCCATCTAGGCCACCACTCTCTGGTCTCCAGAACATGAAGTCCAGAGCTGCAGTAGTTATGGGCCCCACGGTTACGGGCAAGATTCTACGTAGAGCTGTGTGTGAGGAATAAGATGGGAGTAGGCAGGCAAAGAGAGTGATATAGATTTTTGCTGGGACTAACATCAACAGAGGCTCAGGTCATGGTTTGGGAGGGACACAAAAGGCCAAGTATAGGAAACAGGTAGACCTAGATCCTTTTGGAGCCTGCACTCCATCCAGATGTCTGACTGACATCCTGACTGAATGGAGAAAACTGATTTTACTGCACTCATTGATGACCTGGATATATTAGCTATTCATGCTCTACTAAAGGCCCAGGTACACCAATGACTCCAGTGGCAGGTACTGGCCTTGCCTCTCTACTTCGAATACTCTGAGCACTGTAGACACAACCCAGACATATGGGCCATACCAGGTTCATGATCCCAGGCTGATCCCATTTCATACATAACGACTCCAGGCACAATAAATGCCATGGCAGCACCCCAGGAATTTTCTGCCTCGCTGGTTCCACCTTGTCTTGACTGTAAGAGGAGAGGTCAAGGCTGCTATTACTCATAGCCCAGTGAACAACCTCTCTCCCACCCACCAGCTATCCATCTGCATACGTATAAATACCAATGTATATTTCCCCAAGGAGCAGCTCAGAAGGTTTTATATGGGATTACTCTTTTATCCAAGAGAATAAATGAACAAATGTGATCAGGTGTAAGTTGTGCCTCCTAATTCATAAATGTTGACACATATGTGACAGGGAGATAGTAATTATGTGTATGAATTATATCTGCTTCTGAGCATTTATTTACTTAATTATTTAAAAATTATTCTTAGAGTATCTATAAGGAGTAGCATTAACCACATAGTACTTTTAAACCATAATCCAGTGTATAAATAGATATATGGAGATTGTGCATATTTTGAATTTGTCATAGAGACAAACTTTTAAGGAAACTTACATAGATCTTTCAACTCTTTCAAGAGATGTACTATATGCTCCTCTCTCAAGAGTTTTATCATTGTGCTTGTTAATTGTGTATCTGGGAAGTTGCTAATTATATATATAATAAAATGTATAAATCCATAATTAACAGGTATGTAATTATATTAATAACTTTACAATTATAATATTATATTGCAAAAACAATACAATTGTGTTATTTAACATTGTTATAATAAATGGCATTAGTTATGGGAATCTATCAGAGGTTTTCATTGAGGAAGTGGCTCTAATTCATATTTCTGGTTTATATTTTAGAAAAATAATGAGAATCTACAAAACAGTTATAATAGTTTTTGTTTAATTTGCCCAAACAAATTATAGTAAACTTCAGGAAGCCAGATCACATTATGTTAAATGTTTTAAATTCTTCTTCCAAAGAAGGAAAGAAGACCTGTTAAAAAGCCTTAATTAAGTACGATGTCTTGAAACATACAGTACCTTGCTTGTCATGATGCAATTGTGCAAACTAGAATATAAATTTAGCTCCTGGCAGAATGATTAATGTATTTACATCAACCCTCCGGGAATGTTACAGCAAAGGGGTTATAAGTGTCTTTAGTTTGCCATGCATGGAATCATTACTCTTTTGCTTTCATGATTCACCCTTGGGCCTTAGAAAAAAAATCAAAGGATAGTATGGTCCAGGTGTCTCAAAGAATTCTTATAGCTAGTGTGAAAAATAAGACTCCATGAAACCACTGTTTCAAATTATAGCAGTGCCAGCCTGATTATTATGGGAACAATGAAAGGGATTTATGTAAGGGGCAAATGATGGGCTTAAGATTCCCTAGTGGGCACTAGCAATGAATCAATTTGAGAAACCTGGATCAGAGGTGGAAATAATTAGATCTTGTCATCCCCGTCCACTTCTGATTGTTAGTCTTGCACTGTACTTTTGACTTACAGTGATAAGAGTCATGTCTGTAGTTTTCTTTTTAAAATCTGAAAGTCCTTTCAGTGTCTGTAACACAATCCTTAGTGTAGGGCTTAGACTGTATATTTTTGAAAGGAGGACTCTCTTCTGGGATAACATATTAGGACTTACCCTTGGTAAAAATAAACAAATACAACCTTCCTGACTAGAAAGTTTACTCTATATCATTACAAACCAAATTTCTTACTGGATTTTTTTCTCTATAAAGAAGTCTCCATCTTCATCCAAAAAATATTTTTGCCCTCTCATTTACCATAGTCCTTTCTTCTTTAGGTGATGGGAAGTTTTTTAAATTGCAAACTATTTTTGTTAGATACAATTTCATTTCAGTCAATCATTGGAAGTCTTTTTCATTTCCAGTGAAACTTAGTCTCTCAATAGTTCCTGTCCAAGTACAGAATGACTTAGTAGGGTTTCATCAGCACATCTTCTTGTACAATTAAACTCATCAAGTGGCTCCTATGTTGGGTGCATAAATATTTACAATTGTTATATCTTCTGCTTGGATTGATCCCTTGTTCATTATATAGTTTCCTTCTTTGTCTCTTGTAATAGTCTTTATTTTAAAGTCTATTTTGTCTGATATGAGAATTGCTACTCTAGCTTTCTTTTGATTTCCGTTTGCATGGAATATCTTTTTCCATCCCCTCACTTTCAGTCTGTATGTGTCCCTAGGTCTGAAGTGGGTAACTTTTAGACAGCACATATATGTTTTTGTATCCATTCAGC
Source organism: Delphinapterus leucas (assembly GCF_059928025.1). Classification (NCBI taxonomy): domain Eukaryota; kingdom Metazoa; phylum Chordata; class Mammalia; order Artiodactyla; family Monodontidae; genus Delphinapterus; species Delphinapterus leucas. The sequence continues at coordinate 50,206,169 of NC_143140.1, forward strand.
CAGTCTATGTCTTTTGGTTGGAGCAGTTAATACATTTACATTTAATGTAGTTATCGATATGTATGTTCCTATTACCATTTTCTTAATTATTTTGGGTTTGTTATTGTAGGTGTTCTCCTTTTCTTGTGTTTCCTGCCTAGAGAAGTTCTTTTAGCATTTGTTGTAAAGCTGGTTTGGTGGTGCTGCATTCTCTTAGCTTTTGCATATCTGTAAACATTTTAATTTCTCTGTCAAATCTGAATGAGATCCTTGCTGGGTAATCTTGTATGTAGGTTTTTCCCTTTCATCACTTTAAATATGTCCTGCCAGTCCCTTCTAGCTTGCAGAATTTCTGCTGAAAGATCAGCTGTTAACCTTATGGGCATTACCTTGTATGTTATCTGTTGCTTTTCCCTTGCTGTTTTTAATATTTTTTCTTTGTATTTAATTTTTTTTTTTTTTTTTTTCTTTACGGTACGCGGACCTGTCACTCTTGTGGCCTCTCCCGTTGCGGAGCACAGGCTCCGGACGCGCAGGCTCAGCAGCCATGGCTCACGGGCCCAGCCGCTCCGCGGCATGTGGGATCTTCCTGGACCGGGGTACGAACCTGTGTCCCCTGCGTAGGCAGGCGGACTCTCAACCACTGCACCACCAGGGAAGCCCTGTATTTAATTTCTGATAGTTAGATTAATATGTGTTTTGGCGTGTTTCTCCTTGGATTTATCCTGTCTGGGACTCTGCACTTCCTGGATTTGATTGATTATTTCCTTTCCCATATTAGGGAAGTTTTCAACTATAATCTCTTCAAATATTTTCTCTGTCCCTTTCTTTTTCTCTTCTTCTGGCACCCGTATAATTCGAATGTTGGTGTGTTTAATGTAGTCCCAGAGGTCTCTGAGTTTGTCCTCCATTCTTTTCATTCTTTTCTCTTTATTCTGCTCTTTGGTAGTTATTTCCACTGTTTTATCTTCCTTGTCACTTATCCATTCTTCTACCTCAGTTATTCTGCTATTGATTTCTTCTAGAGAATTTTTAATTTTATTGATTGTATTGTTCATCATTGTTTGTTTGCTCCTTAGTTCTTCTAGTTCCTTGTTAAACATTTCTTATATTTTCTCCATTCTACTTCCAAGATTTTGTATCATCTTTACTATCATTACTCTGAATTCTTTTTCAGGTAGACTGCCTATTTCCTCTTCATTTGTTTGGTCTGGTGGGTTTTTACCTTGCTCCTTCATCTGCTGCGTATTTCTCTGCCTTCTCATTTTGCTTAACTTACTGTGTTTGGGGTCTCCTTTTCACAGGCTTAAGGTTCATAGTTCAAGTTGCTTTTGGGGTCTGCCCCCAGTAGCTAAGGTTGTTTCTGTGGGTTTTGTAGGCTTCCTGTTGGCAAGGACTGCTTCTTGTGTTCTGGTGGATGGGGCTGGATGTTGTTTTTCTGGTGGGCAGGACTGCTTCTGGTGGTGTGTTTTTGGGTGTTTGTGACCTTATTATGATTTGAGACATACTCCTTGCTAATGGGTGGGGCTGTGTTCCTTTCTTGCTAGTTGTTTGCTATAGGGTGTCCAGCACTGTAGCTTGCTGGTCGTTGAGTGGAGCTGGGTTTTAGCATTGAGATGGAGATCTCTGGGACAGCTTTTGCTGTTTGATATTACATGGAACCAGGAAGTCTCTGGTGGACCTATGTCCCGAACTCAGCTCTCCCACCTCAGAGACAGGTCTGACACCCGGCCAGAGCACCAAGATGCTGTCAGCTACACAGCTCAGAAGAAAAGGGAGAAAAAAAGAAAGAAGGAAAGAATAAAATAAAATAGTTATTAAAAGAAAAAAAATTATGGAAAATAAAATAAATTAAAAAGGAAAAAAAAAAAGAATGAAAGAAGAGAGCAACCAAACCAAAAAACAAATCTACCAATGATAGCAAGCACTAAAAACTATACCAAAAAAAAAGGACAGACAGAACCCTAGGACAAATGGTAAAAGCGAAGCTATACAGACAAAATCACACAAAGAAGCATACACATACACACTCACAATAAGAGAAAAAGGAAAAAAATACATATATATATTAAAAAATAAGGAAGAGAGCCACCAAATCAATCAACAAATCTACCAATGATAATAAACTCTAAATACTAAACTAAGATAAACATAAAACTGGAAACAAATTAGATGCAGAAAGCACACCCCAAGTCTACAGTTGCTCCCACAGTCCGCCGCCTCAATTTTGGGATGATTCGTTGTCCATTCAGGTATTCCTCAGATGCAGGGTACATCAAGTTGACTGTGGAGATTTAATCCACTGTTCCTGAGGCTGCTGGGAGAAATTTCCCTTTCTCTTCTTTGTTTGCACAGCTCCTGGGGTTCGCTTTGGATTTGGCCCTGCCTCTGTGTGTAGGTCGCCTGAGGGCATCTTTTGGGAAGTCTGAGGTCTTCTGCCAGTGTTCAGTAGGTGTTCTGTAGGAGTTGTTCCACATGTAGATATATTTCTGATGTATTTGTGGGGAGGAAGGTGATCTCCACGTCTTACTCCTCCATCATCTTGAAGGTCTCTCCGTAAAGGGTATAATGTCTTGACTTAGAAAAATGCTTCTTATTTTGCTACGTATTTAGAAAGCATCCAGCATATTTTCTATATAGTTAACACAATCTTTGAGGCCATCTGCGGTTTGCAACAAATTTATAGTTTAGTAGTTTAAATTGATGAGAAAATGAGCTGCTGACATGTTTTTCCAAATGGATATTTGAAGATGGTGCAGCCAAAATACTTGGCATGAAAATGAGGAAAGGATGAGGACTGTGTATCTACAGAACACAACTCTCTAATGCGACACAAGCTAAAATTTCTTAAAATTTGAAATTTTACTAGTACTCCTAGGTTCTATCTTATAATCTTTAATGAAATGTTGCATTAAACCTTAGAAAAACTCCAATATTTTTTCCTCTCATATCTATGTAGATACCAACATTCTAATTATTGGTAAGTTCCCTTGAGAAACCAAGTGCCATTTTAAATAGGCACTCTTTCAAGTACTATTGATGTATTGATTCATTAAATCTTCAGATATAAAAAGAACAAACACAAAATCAAAAAAGTCCATCATATATATTATAGTGGTAGAAAAATTATTAACTTCAAGTTATTTTTCAGGATTTGGGCTCTTTATATTTTGATATCATTTTCTAAATTTACTAATATTTTGTATTATATACACATGCAAATGCATGCACACACACTCATATGTAGTGCCACAAAGGATGAAAAAACCTTGGTTTTGTAGTACTAAAAATTTTGGTGTTTCATGCTTTTTTTTTTTTTTTTTAATTTAGTTTGAGGCTAAGAAGTAAAGGTATTGGCCTAAGGCTGTGGGTAAAAGACCCCCTACATTGGGCTTCCCTGGTGGCGCAGTGGTTGAGAGTCCGCCTGCCGATGCAGGGGACACGGGTTCGTGCCCCGGTCCAGGAAGATCCCACATGCCGCGGAGCGGCTGGGCCCGTGAGCCATGGCTGCTGAGCCTGCGCGTCCGGAGCCTGTGCTCCGCAACGGGAGAGGCCACAACAGTGAGAGGCCCACGTACCGCAAAAACAAAAACAAAAACAAAAAAGCCTATACAACTGACAGTACATTTTTCAAAGAAAAAAGTACTTTTAAACTTTTTTGAATTACAAAAACAAAATTTGCCTCTTGCTTTTCTTTTAGTACTAGTTGATCATTGATACTGGGCATTTAATTAACTCAATCAACAGATACTTACTAGGTCCTCATATGTTGGGCCCCACATATGAATGAGGCATAACTGCTTCCTTCGAGGCAGAGCTTTGCCACCCCTGAATGTGAATGTACTTTCTTCTTAGAAACCCATAATGTGTAGCTAGGTCAAAGATGAGACTCCATGGACAGTAACTCAGCCCCAAGGGGACCTAGATAGGAGCCCTGGGCACCAACACTAAAGCGTCATTAGTCCTCCACCTTCAGAGTTACAACTTAATGGTGTAAAAATCATCATCGTCACTTATACTGCTCCTCCCCACTGATCAGCTCTGTGATTCCACTGGCCCTGTGAGCAAGACCATGTGGCTTACATACCAAATATATGCTAGTATAAAGCATTTCCTATGTGGAGAGCATTACGAATCGGTTTTAAATGTACCATTTGTCAGAGAAGAAACAACTACAAATAGGACCCAAACAGCTTAATGTAAACTGAAATATTATAACAATAGCCTATGACTAAATTAAGTAATATGTACAAATGTTAGTATTATCCTACATTTCTTTAGACTTTGAAGCATATTTCTGCCCACACTTTTGATTCACAAACACACAGACTGTGCCACCTAAGGAAGCCCATAACCACTCAGCTGTAACTCTGCATCCCCAAATATCCTTCCGGGCGAGGCAAGTGTTGTCTGGAAGAGCTAATGAACGACCACTCTATACAATACTTTATACAATACCATGCAAAGTACTCAGTTAGGCCTGAGGCCATGTGAGTTTGTCCAACTTTAGGTTTCATTAAAACGTAAATGTCAGCTTAGGTTCTATAAAAGGCACAGCTATTTACAAAGGGGTCATATATTTCAAGCAGTTGTTCTGGATTTGAGTCCTTGGAAAAAGAAGTGTAGGTGAGATTTTGGTAGAGTGTGAAATTAAAAAAGAGAGCTGGGACTTCCCTGGTGGTCCAGTGGTTAAGGCTCCATGCTTCCACTGCAGGGGGCATGGGTTCAATCCCTGGTCGGGGAACTAGGATCCAGCATGCCACACGGTGTGGCCAAAAACAAACCAAAGTAGCTAGGGGTATGCTTTATTTAATAGTAAAAAGAGGGCATTCAATAAATATTCATCAGGTGTCAGGTACTATCCTAGGCCCTTGGGGTACAGGCATGAATTATGAATTGAACAGGGAGTATCCCTGTCCTCATGGAGCTTTCACTCTAGTGGGAGAAACAGACAGCAAAAGTAATTTTATAATGTAATATCAGGTAGTGAGAAATGCCATGTAAAGAAAAGCAGCACAAGAGTACAGAGAGTGACAACCTAGTGGGTCAGTGGGGGACACTCATGTGAAGGTTAGGTGCTCAAGAAAGACTTCTCAGATAAACTGACAGGTGAGCAGAGACCTACCTCCATGGAGTGAGAGTAAGCCGTGTGAAGAGCAGCCGGGCAGAGGGAACAGTGAAGACCCTGAGGTGAGTTCCAGGAGTTGGTGAGTCCCCGGAATATCTGTAGGCAATGTTGATGGATTGCTGTAAAGAATGAGGAGGGTGTTAGAAAATGAGGTTAGAGAAGTAGCCAAGACCAGGTCATGGATGCTATGTTTGTCCATGTTAGGGACACTATGATATCTGTTAAGTATTAAGTACCCATGAAATAATTTTATCTGGGGAAAAAGAAACGTACATGTATTTTTTTCCTTATTATCAACTTTTAAAATGTATTTGATACCTACATAAGAATATATGTATTCTGCAGGGAAGCTGTCTGGACAACTCTGGTCTCCTGCTTCACATCCTTGAGGACATTTTATTCCTATAGCCATTCCCGCCACGACCATCTACTTTAGCTGAGTGGTGATCTCTCACCTGGGGGCTGAGGCTTCCCTAAAACCACTACACAGGAGGCTGGGGTGAACTGAGCCAGCACTCATTCCTGCCCCACCTGGAAGTGGGAAGTTAATGCTCCATGGGGCAATCCTTGACCAAAGGAGACAGGAGCTAGTGATGAATGCATCACTTTGGGATTCTGAGGTAGATTCTTTTGGTCCCACAGAGGTCTTGGCAGATTTGTCCTGCCCCAGTTGTCCTCAATAACTCTGTTGGCTTTCTCTTCTTCCCTGTTTCCCTCTTCCAAAATCCCTATCCTGTTCTCTGGAATCACTTCTCATAACAAACTCCCTGCATGCCATCACTTGTCTCAGGCTCTATCTTCCTGGGGGAACCTCAGCCAAGAAAGCAAGTTAAAAGGTTTGAATTGCAGTTATATAAACTACAACACCCTTGGCTACACTACCCACCTCCCAAGAACTAGTGTATTCCAATAACCCACAAGTTCTTATGTGCTTCTCCCCATCTCATTCCTCAGCCTCTCACAACCCTCGTGCCCTCCACGAGCCATAGTCACAAGCATTGGTTTTGTCACTCTCTTACTGTAGTTTTTTTTATAAGTTTGACATATGTTTATGTATTCCAAAGGAATATACTGTTTTACTTTTCTATGTCTTTGAGCTTTATAAAATAGTATTATAAGTACAGTTTTATATAACTAATTTTTTTATTAGTTAACTAAGTTTATTATTAGTTAACTAATTATGTTCCCAATATTCATCCCTGTTGTTGTTTGAAGTTGTAGTTTTAATCCTGCACAGTAGTCATTTATTCATTTCCTGTCAATAGGCATTTAGGTTTTTCCATTGTTTTGCTAGTTCGAGCATCATCACTGTGAACATTTTTGTACACATGTCCTAGTGCACATATGCAAGAGGTCCCCTTGGGCTACACTGTCCAATACAGTGGTGCCTGACACATATGGCTATTGAGCTTTTGAAATGTGGCTAGTCCAAATTCAGACATGCTGTAAAGTGTAAAATATGTACGAGATTTCAAATATTTAGTATGAAAAATAATGAAAATATTTTTTGAATAATTTAAAAATATTGATTGCATGTTGAATGCTACCTGTTTGAATATATTGGGTAATATGACATATATTATTAAAATTAATTACCTGTTTATTTTACTTTTTTAATATGGCCACCAGAAATTTTAAAATTACAGATTTGGCTTGCATTATGCTTTTACTGGACAGCACTAGTCTGCAGCAATACTGTTCAAAGTGTGTTTCCCTGACCAATAGCATCAGCATCATACAGAAATTCAGAATCTCTGGACCCAACCCAAACCATCTAAATGATTGCAGCAAAACAGAATTCAAAAAGAAAAAAAGGAAAAAGGAAAGAAAAGCAAAGGAAAGGAAAGGAAAAAACACAGAATCCAGGAAAGAGGAAAGAAGTGTAGTGTACAGAGTACCAGATCAAAGCCGAACACTAAGACCTTGGAGAAAGGTTTCTAAAAAAACACACATGATTAGAAAGAAATAGAGGGAATACTTACTATAAATAGTACATAAAAAGGAATAATTAGCAACTTCAGGGAAAAGAGAAGCAGCAGCAGAAGTAGAGTGGAATCATATTCACTCTTGGGTCTTTAATGAACAGTATTTATACACAATTATAAGAAGAGCTGTTGGTGGGGTAGGATGGGGGAGGCTGTATCCATTTGTTACAAAGTGGAGCATCAAAGAGCTCTTCCGTAATTGAGGGAACATGAAATAAGAGGTTAACGCATTACTTACAGATATAATGGGACATTTTGAAAAAGGAACTAAATCTCGAAAAAAAGTGTGTATCTCCAATATGGGAGGAGGGGAGCTAGAGGTCTGGCAAAAAAGGAGATAAATTTCATTTGTCTGGCAAAAGATAATCAATGGCTAAAATGATGGATGGAGAACTAGCTGGAAGAATATTATTTTCCAAAAGAAAAAGCTAAAGAGATAAAAGCACTCACTTCTGAGAGTGAGAGGAAAATCATTGCTTGTAATTAATTTTAAAGACCACTTTATAAAAATATAAAAATTAAAAAAAAACTTACTAGATATAATACTTAGCTATAGCCATATACTAATATAGTATCTATAGTTATATACTATAGATATATACCACTTAGATGTAGTTCACAGTAGTCAGTTACTATATTACCTTCTTTTTGTTGACATATATTTGTAGTTTTCTCAGGTTTCTTCAAGTTTAATTTTTTATGACAAGCATATGTTTATTTTTTTAAATGTATGTATTATGTATCAATATACCATCCCCTATCTTTACAGTTTGACAGTATTTTTGAGACTATTTATCTTAGCTATTGATTTTTAATAAGGCAAAAAATCCTTCACATCTAATATTGTTTTCTTATGTAACAAGACTCTAGAAAAGATTTAAGGTGTAGCTTAAGCAATACTACAAAATTTATGTCAAAAGAGCATTTAAAGGTATATAAATGCAAGCACACAATAAAGAAAATGTTCTAGGAAAAGAATGGAACTGAGCTTGAAGAATGTGATAGGAAAAGCAATGTTTAACTAATAAACTGATTACATAATATATTCCCTGAAAGAGAGGAATTATTTTAAAGATTAGGAACATCTCACAGCTTCTCCCATTTTTGCAATGAGTATTTCTAGTGTTTTAATTCTCCCTTAATTTTTTGCAATCATTGATGAATGTCAGCTGTACTCAGATACGCAGCTCAAGGCCCTCATATATCAATGAGATTTGCAAAACTCTGCCAACAAAATTCTTGTTGTGAGATTTATGGCACTGGATAATTGTTTTCTTTTGGGTTAGCATGCTATTTACGCAGATTATTTTAGTTTGATCTTATTCAAAACTGGAAAATGTGGTAAACCAGACCAGGAATGCAAACAGACTATTTTTGAGGTCTTTATACCAGAAAATTAGCTTAACTTTTGTTCAAATCTAGATGTAAGTTTTGGTTGTACTATAGTTTATGTGCCTAAATTATTGAAAATAAGTGTAGTAAGCTCACACTATGGCCCAACTGTAAAGAGTGATTCACAGAGCACACTCCATGCCTGTGCTTGCAGCTTTCAAGTCTGGGCCACTCCTGCTATGAGTCCTAAAAACACCTGGAGCAATGACATTCAAATAAATGGAGAAAGTGATCAATGATTATAACCCGTGAGATTATTTGTCAATAATTCATGTATGATTATAATCTCAAAAAAACACAGCAGTGATGGTATCAAGTTGTGGATTTAATTTAAAGTATAAAATAAAAAGTACCTCTTTGTATTACTAAGCATAGCAACTACAAGCCAATATAGAAACCTTTAGATTTGGGATCACCTCATCTTTTCAGACAGCTTTTGATTTTACTCTTGTTTTTGTCTGAAAATTGACAAGAATATACATTCTACGTGCATCCTGATTTTAGTGCTGAGTCTATTCATGAGGCACCTCAAGTCGAGAGCAATGTATATCTGGCCAGTTTTTTATCAAAATGAAAAATTCCAGTGACTGTTTTTGTGGAATAAGATCCTTTAGTAGTGCTATAGAACTTTAGAGACAGAAGATAGCTATCGTATAATTTACACAAACTCTACCTCATCATTTTTCGGAAGACTAATCTAAACCAGAAATTAAGGAAGTTGCTACCATCAGAGAACCAATGGTCTGAAACTTCAAACATGCTTTTCCTAACTGATAAAGTATGTGTACTTATCCTTTAAGAGCTTTAGGTAAATTCTGAGTCTGGAGGCAGACACATCTATCAACTGAAGAGAAAAAAAAAAATCCCCAGTTGTTCAATTCAAGGAATTGAGGGATTACTGAACCATCAATAAACTGACTTGCTGGGATTATAGATGAACCGTTTACTGACTATCCCGCGCTTTTTAGCCATGTAGATAGCTCCCGACAGATCTGGTTTATAAAACAACAGACTCCTTATTCTGGGGAAAACAGGTGCAAGAGCTCTTCAAGAGATGGGTGGTATTCTGCTTTGTTTAAAATATTCAAACTTTATATGAAGGAAAAGACAATGTTTTATTGTTTAACAATACACTATGGAACAATTGCTGTTTCAGGGCATTCTCTATAATAGGAGTCTGTAGATTTTCTACAGGGTTTTTTATTCATTAATTGAAAGCAGGACATTGGCCGTGGTGATTTACATTTCTGAATTCCTTTTGAAATTGACTTGTACAGTCTTTTTAATCCTTTAACTCAGTTAACCAGGGAGTTAGAGACACCCTGTTGTTTTACTTCTGAATGTCTTAAAATTATGTGTAGGGCTTAAATTATTTCAATTTTAGAACATGGAACATGAACAAACTTTAAATCTCAATGTTCCTTTGGCTATCAGAAGTTTAATGAATAAAAAAATTCACATAAAATTAACTTATTCACTTTAAACATGTCTCCTTTGAGTATAAAAATATATTTAATGCTTCAGACTAATGCGACATAATGATGCATATGCTATTACTGATATGTAAAATTTGCCTTTTATACTCTTTTTAAAGGAAAATTGAGATTCATATCTCATAATGATGTTATAAATTAAAATCATTTTATATGTATGGCTATTTTCTGAGAGTTAGCAAATAAACTAACTGACAAGCAAAGAGAAAAATTATACCGAGCCAACTATCTTTGTTAAGTATGGTGGCCATAATCAAAGGAAAGTGAATAAGCTTGAGACACTGATCATATTCCATTTAAACTGTGATGTTTTCTCAAAGGAAAAACATAAAACTCTCCCAACAGATCATTTAGTTATGGAAATTAACTCTCTCTTGCTCTCTGTACTCTCTCTCACTCTCCCTCCCGCCCCCACTCCCTTTGGTTTGTGTGTTCACCAAATTGCTTATAAGCCCAATTAGGTCTTTCTTCTTCTCCTTTCTCCTGGCAGAAACAGACTCTTCTCTCAGGTTAATTTTTCCACAAGGACAACCTCCACATCTTCAGGCATGTAACTGACTCTACGCCTGCTCTAAAGTCTATTGCAAGACGGTTTGTTTACTGTGCTCTACAGCCTCCCCTCTTCATCCTCTGTGACTAATTGAAGCCATCAGATCCTGTTTCCTGAGGCTCCTGGTATGCTCTGAACTTGGCTTATTCCCTCCAAAGTTTGGCCTTGTTTTTCCCTTTCTTGTATCCCAAGGTGTAATAAAACACCTTCAACTACTTTTCTTTCTCTATAAGGCTCTATTTGCTGCCAGAACTTTAGGTATTATAAAAAGCAGTATGTAGCAATAAGCCAGGAAACTAAAATATCTTAGAGGCCCATGTCTTCTATAAAATGTAATTTTTCCAGAATAAACACATCAGATTGATTTGTGTCAACAGTAATATCATAGTGTGCTAAGAATAGTTTGATACTTACAAGCTCATTTTAACTATTTAGAGGCCATCACAAAATTGAAATTATAGCCCTACCTCCTATTAAATGAGTAAAATAAATTATATAAATTATTTAAATTAATGTATGTTTTATTTCTGATTATTAAAAAATATTTTTATTGAAACTTGTAAAATCAAAGCTGTTTAAGATGGAGAGCTTCACTACTTGAAGATAACAGGAATAAAGATAATTTTATGAGCCAAGCCAAGCACCACTCTGTGCACAGAGTAAACAATAATTACCAGAGACAAAGTAGATTATAGTCTAGTCAGTGGAGAGGACAGTTAGACATGAAAACCTACAACTGTAGATAGACAAAGGCAGTGAGGGATAAAAAAGAAGAGCTGAGGGAAAATGCCCTTTTAAGATGGCGCATTCAATACCAGAAAGAGCACAGGAGAGGCTGACAGAACTTAAAGCCTCACTGGTCACCTAAACAAAAATCCTATGAGAGACCCTTGGAAAAAGGAGGTTAAGTCCCTGCGTTGAGAGAAAACAGCAGCCTACAGTAGGAGGGGGCTAGGGAAAGACAATATGGAATATGAGGACAGGTAGAAAGTTCCCCTTGTGCCTTATTCTAACCCCTTCCCTCCATATTGTCCTGGTTGAGGACAACCCAGAAGTTCCTAGTAGAATGGTCTGAGCAGGGTAGCCCTCTTTCCATGGTAACCACAAATGTTGTCTGGGGTTTGTCAGTCCAGAACTCAGGGTACTCATAGCCCCACAAACAGCTCCCCACATGTACAAAGCTTCCAAAAGCCTCCAGGAGGAGCAGCCACTCAGGACTAGGCTTTTGTTCCTTGTATTAGGTAAACGTTACAAATCGTGAAAGATGATATTTGTAATGTAGTGGGGTTCTCCACCGTGACTGCACATTAGAATCCCCAAGGGTGGTGAGACTTAAAAAAACTACCAGTCATCCAATCAAAAAATGGGCACAAGATCTAAATAGACATTTCTCCAAAGAAGACATATAGATGGTCAAAAAGCACATGAAAAGATGCTCAACATCACTAATTATTAGATAAATGCTAATCAAAACTATAGTGAGATATCAACTCACACCGGTCAGAATGGCAATCATCAAAAAATATACAAACGTGTTTGCTGGAAATCTGTATATATTCTTTGGAGAAATGTCTATTTAGGTCTTCCACCCCTTTTTGGATTCGGTTGTCTGTTTTTTTGATATTGAGCTACATGAGCTACTTGTATATTTTGGAGATTAATCCTTTGTCAGTTGCTTCATTTGCAAATATTTTCTCCCATTCTGAGGGTTGTATTTTCGTCTTGTTTATGGTTTCCTTTGCTGTGCAAAAGCTTTTAAGTTTCATTAGGTCCCATTTGTTTATCTTTATTTCCATACAGATTGCCAACAAACACATGAAAGGATGCTCAACATCACTAATTATTAGAAAAATGCAAATCAAAACCACAATGAGGTATCACCTCGCAACGGTCAAAATGGCCATCATCAAAAATCTACAAACAATAAATGCTGGAGAGGGTGTGGAGAAAAGGGAACCCTCTTGCACTGTTGGTGGGAATGTCAATTGATACAGCCACTATGGAGAACAGTACGGAGGTTCCTTAAAAAACAAAACATAGAACTACCATATGACCCAGCAATCCCACTACTGGGCATATACTCTGAGAAAACCATAATTCAAAAAGAGTCACGTACCACAATGTTCATTGCAGCTCTATTTACAATAGCCAGAACATAGAAACAACCTAAGTGTCCATCAACAGATGAATGGATAAAGAAGATGTGGCACATACATACAACAGAATATTACTCAGCCATAAAAAGAAACGAAATTGAGTTATTTGTAGTGAGGTGGATGGACCTAGAGACTGTCATACAGGGTGAAGTAAGTCAGAAAGAGAAAAACAAATACTGTATGCTAACACATATATATGGAATCAAACAAAAATGTTTATAGGGCTTCCCTGGTGGTGCAGTGGTTGGGAGTCTGCCTGCTGATGCAGGGGATGCAGGTTCGTGCCCCAGTCCAGGAGGATCCCACATGCCGTGGAGCGGCTAGGCCCATTAGCCATGGCTGCTGAGCCTGTGCGTCTGGAGTCTGTGCTCCACGGCAGGAGAAGCCACAGCAGTGAGAGGCCCACGTACCACAAAAAAAAAAAAAAAAAAAAAAATGTTTATGAAGAACCTAGCGTATGGACAGGAATAAAGACACAGATGTAGAGAATGGACTTGAGGACACAGGGAGGTGCAAGTGTAAGCTGGGATAAAGTTAGAGAGTAGCAGTGACATATCTTCACTACTAAATGTAAAATAGCTAGTGGGAAGCAGCCGCATAGAACAGGGAGATCAGCTCTGTGCTTTGCGACCACCTAGAGGGGTGGGATAGGGAGAATGTGAGGGAGGCACAAGGGGGAGGGGATATGGGAATATATGTATACATATAGCTGATTCACTTTGTTGTACAGCAGAAACTAACACAACACTGTAAAGCAATTATACTCCAATAAAGACGTTAAAAAATTATACAAACAATAAAGCCTGGAAAGTATGTGGAGAAAAGGGAACCCTCCTACACTGTTGGTGGGACTGTAAACTGGTACAGCCACTATGGAGAACAGTATGGAGGTTCCTTAAAAAACTAAAAATAGAGCTACCATATGATCCAGCAATCCCACTCCTGGGCATATATCCAGAGAAAATCATAATTCAAAAAGATACATGCACCCCAATGTTCATTGCAGCACTATTTACAACAGCCGGGTCATGGAAGCAACCTAAATGTCCATCAACAGAGGAATGGATAAAGAAGATGTGGTACATATATACAATGGAATATTACTCAGCCACAAAAAAGAATGAAATAATGCCATTTGCAGCAACATGGATGGACCTAGAGATTGTCATACTGAGTGAAGTAAGTCAGACACAGAAAGATAAATATCATATGATATCACTTATATGTGGAATCTAAAAAAAGAGCACAAATGAATTTATCTCAAAAACAGAAATAGAGTTACAAATGTCAAAAACAAACTTATGGTTACTGGGGAGTAAGGAGGGGAGGGATAAATTGGAAGAATGTGATTGACATATACACACTACTATATATAAAATAGATAACTAATCAGGACCTACTGTAGAGCATAGGGAACTCTATTCAATACTCTGTAATGGCCCATATGGGAAAAGAATCTGAAAAAGAGTGTATATATGTATAGGTAAAACTGATTCACTTTGCTGTACACCTGAAACTAACACAACATTGTAAATCAACTATACTGCAATAAAAATTTAAAAACCAAAAACAACCAATTCCCAGATCTCATCCTACACCAATTAAACTGGAGTCCCTTAAGGTGACACTACACCACTGGTACTTCCTAAATATTCCCTAGATGGTAATAATGTGCAGTGAGGGTAGAGAATCATGGGTCCTAAGGCATTCATGGAGAAAACTTAAAAGTTATCTGAGAAAGATCAGAAAAGGAACAAGTCCCCTGACAGGGAGGAAATAGCCAACTATAGTGGACTAAGTTGGAGAGCATTCTAGTTGTTCTGTTCTCTTTCCCACATTGCCCTGAGTTTGGCCAATCCAGAAGCTGCCATCAGGGTAGCCTGAGAAAGGTGTTACCTTCTCCATTGTAGTCACAAACTTCAGCTGGTGTTAGCTGGCTGGCCATGGAACTCAGGGTATTCAAAGTCTCACACATATACACACAGGCACATGTGCACAAGAAAATACAAAACAAGATGGCAGATATAAGAGTAATCAGAGCTAATAAATGGGTAAGAGTCAAATATAAGTGCGTAAACACAATCAAAAGATAGAGCTTCTCATATCTGTTTAAAAAGAAGGTCCCATGGTATACTGTTTATAAGAAAAATAAAACAACAGGACATAGAAAGCATGAAATCAAAGAACAACAATGTACATAAAACATACAGGATAAAAATGCCAATGTAACAATTTTAACATAAGACTAAATAGAATTTAAAGTGAAAAACATCATAATGGACAAAAAGATATTTCAAACTGTTTAAAGTCACAACATATCAAAGAAATATAACAACTACTTAGTAAGGGCATTTACTATTGAGTCAGACACTGTGCTAGGCCCTCACCTAGCAATAAAAAACTTGTTTATTACAAGAGTAAGGTGGTTTTTTTTCCCCCAGAGGAGACCTCCAAGGCAGTCAGACCCTTGAGAAAACACCCGAGAACTCAAATAACTCTGGAGTTCTCTTTAATCTGACGTGTTGTGCCTTGATGAATGTATCTTTTCCTATGGTTTGGTATTTCTAACCTAATCCCTCCAATTATCCAGCAAAAAAAATAAGATATTTTATTTAGACCTTTTTGCAAGTCACCATTCTTTCCTCCAGGTCTAGTGACTTCCACTTTAGCTCTTAAGACTTTCCAGTACATGAAAATTACATACCTCCAGGGCTCCTGAGACTGCACAATGAGAAACAAAAGACATTCCACAGTGACTAGAGACCCTCAGAGGTCTGGCAGTGTTTGTTTCACATCCACCCTGAAAAGTTTCCCAGTCTGGGAGCTGCACATTGGTACCAGGACCCAGATGAAATTCATTATTTTTACCAAGGCGAGAATATTCTTGATAAAGAGATTAAAAAAAAACAAAAATAAAACAAGCAAAAGAAAAACCCAACTGACCAAGTTTAAATTTGATTTCCTTTGGGGATTATTATGCAAAGCAAAATTTTATAGTAGACAAGTATTTCAAGGTTGCTGTAGTTGGCAAGAAGAGAAGAAATAGACATGGAATCAAATTCGTGGGACATGCAGCTTAATGAGAGCTCTAACTGGTTATAAAATTTGAAGTCCAACTTGCAGTGGATAAACTTACATATTCTCAGCCAATTATAAAACAGACCTCAGCTTCCTGATCTGGAAAGGGGGTAAATGCTGAGTAGTAACTGCTTTTTTTTTTTTTTTAAAGTACATAGCTGAGTTTTACACAAAATAGGGTTGGTTTCAAAAATAATATTTCAGTTTAGACATCAGGTGTGTGTTTCTTAAGTTCCCTTGGCAGGCCCAAGTGGCATCACAAATTTAATGTACTGAAGCTTGACCTTCTTCATGCAGGAAAGCAGGCCAGGATATGTCAACTCACCAAAACAGCATATTATTCTTGGAGGTATAAAATATTTGTTCTGAAGCTACAATCATATTAAAATCTCCTTCAGTTCGAATTTTCAGTGTTCCTAGTGGGACATGTGATGAAGCGCTATGGTCTTGGCACACTGAGTAACTGCTTCTGGAATCTCTTTGGCCTGGATGTCAGTATGACTTGGTCCTGTTTTGCTTCACCTTTGATAGGCATCTGGGGATGAGGTCATGACTCTACTTTCTCCTCTTGTGACTCACATACATGAGGCCTAGTTTCTAAAGAATAGATCTCTGATTGCATGTTTAAGTTATTCAGGAATCTGAGGATCTAAGGACATTTGGCAAAAGCTTAGAGACAGAGTCATAAGAAATTCTGTTATTGTTCCATTTAAATACCACTCAAAAATATATTCAGGATAAATGCCACACAATTAGTGATTCTGAAAGGTCAGAAAGATGGCATTTATATAAAAAAGGGAAAGAAAGCAAGACATTATGCAACAATAAAATGAAGGCTCAGTCTCTGAGATCAGATGTTTAAAGAAAAACATACATTAAAATCTGCAAAGGAAAAAGAAGTTCTCTTTTTGTGTAGTCTTCCCCGCATAACATCCAGATGGACCAACCTCATTCCATCCTGGTGGAAATCAACTTCATCAACTCTTCCACTAAAGCTAAACTGGTCATACTGCAGTGAATGATGGACTCTCTATACACCGAGTACACTTCCTGTATGACTTACTGTGTAATGGCTGAACTTGAGAAACTGAGGCAGAAATATCAAGCGGCTCTAAGGAAGGCCAAGGTTCTGAGATGTGAAGGATTCTCAGGCACACACAAAAGAACTTATGTAGCTGACTGCTTACTACTAAGAGTAACTCAGGACAACTGTGGCAACTGTTGACCTTGATCTTAAGTAAAAATGCCTAGAGTCCCTACTGCACACATTTCTAAGCATAGGTACTGCATCAAGGGGATGCTGTAGGGTTACAGAGGGGCTTGGTTTTGACTCTTATATGAGAGTTTCTCTCTCTTCCTTCAATTTCCTCTGATGCATCATGCAATTGCAAGATTTATTATCCCAGAAGTATGACTAGTTTCTCCTAAATTGTCAAGAAAACGCTAGAAGCAGAGAATTACAGATAAAGCACACATCTTGAAGATTACGCCAATTCTCTTATATTAAGGAGAAAACACTGAACTCTAGAGGTTAAGTGAAAATACTAGCTGATGCCCAGGTTTCCTTGTCCTAATCTGGCACTAAGGCTACTACTAATGAAAATGATTCCCACTGCTAGTCAGAAAAATGTAATAGTTATGCTTCTTCAAGTCCAAAACTTGGTATAAAAGGAGGAAATTTCCAGCAGCCCTAATACTTTGCACATTCTCCCCCAGTTGCCCCCAACTGTCATTCACAGGTCAATGGTCTCATTTTCTTAATCCATCTGTTTGGAGTATACTCTGATTATAGAAATAAAATATGTTCAAACTCTGAAGGCTGGTTTAAAAGAGTCCATAATTGTTGGTAAATCTGAAGTAATAAATGAAGGAATTTTGACACAATCCAGCTGCTAGCACCATGGTTGCATAAACTTGCTTGGTTTCTTTTTAAATCTTTCTAGCTCCAGGAAGAAAAATGCCATCATGTTTCTAGAGTTTATAGCTATTAAAAACAAGAAAATGTTTTATCTGAAGAGTAAAATGAGATTCATGGGTAAGAATTATTTAACTCTGAAGAATTACTTACACAAGAACTATTGAGTTTAGCTGAAAAGCACGCATCAATTGGAATTCACATAATAACATGAGTTATAACTGAACTTTCATAGTCCTCAATTTGTATAAATAAAAGTAACAGTGATGAAGG
Source organism: Delphinapterus leucas (assembly GCF_059928025.1). NCBI lineage: Eukaryota > Metazoa > Chordata > Mammalia > Artiodactyla > Monodontidae > Delphinapterus > Delphinapterus leucas. Next base: position 50,224,118 of record NC_143140.1, read on the forward strand.
CTTTGAAAAAGTTAGGAAGGTTGGGCTTCCCTGGTGGCACAGTGGTTAAGAATCCACCTGCCAATGCAGGGGACACGGGTTCGGGTCCTGGTTCGGGAAGAGCCCACAAGCTGCAGAGCAACTAAGCCCGTGCACCACAACTACTGAGCCTGCACTCTAGAGCCTGCAAGCCACAACTACTGAGCCCATGTGCCACAACTACTGAAGCCCGCGTGCCTAGAGCCCATGCGCCACAACAAGAGAAGCCACCACAATGAGAAGCTCGTGCACTGCAATGAAGAGTAGTCCCCGCTCGCCACAACTAAAGAAAGCCTGGGCGCAACACCGAAGACCCAAAGCAGCCAAAAAAAAAAAAAAAGTTAGGAAGATTGCTATAAAGGACTCAGGTCTAGAAAATGGGTTGCCCACCTTTGGGCCAGCTATAATGAATGGAGATACTGGCATCATCATGTCCACTGTACTTCTGGGGCTGACCCACTCCAGCAATCAATTGTATGGCCACAGAGACTTCGGATATGGTATACCATTTGCTAATGTCATCTTATGGTTTACATATGTGCCATCTTGGATAGGTTGGGATACAAGAACAAAAAAAGGTAAGAATGGGTGGGTAGAAAGGTTAACTGCAGTTGCCATAAGTAAAACTAATTAAAACAACCACATAATAATAACTAGGGTCACCATACATCCTGGTTTTCCTGGGGTGATCCTATTTTAAGCCCCGTATTGTCTGGTTTGGCATTTGTCCAATACAAAACTTCTGGGCTTGGTTATAAATTATGTTGTTGTTCTAATAATAGTTGAAAATATTTTAGTGCTTATTACATGCCACCAAGTATAAAGATGTATATCATCTCATTTAATCCTCTTAACAACACTCTGCAGCATAAATTATTATTATACCCATTTTATAGATGAAGAAAGTGAGAATAGAATTTGTGTGACTCGAAATGTCATGCAATGGACCCAGGATTGCTGACTCTGGTTCTTACATTGTAACCTCTTAACCACCTCACGGCAAATTCACATTTCCTAGGCCTTGTAGAGTTATGTATTTAACGTGTAAATGATGGTAAGTTTCCATAACCAAACCACAAATTTAGTAAGTTGCCTGTTTTTAACCTAAGTGCCAAATAGGATTGTGTTGCTGCTTATAAGGCCATGAAGGGGTTGTAAAAAGCAGACAGTTCCTTTAGCAAGTCTGAAATATAAAACCCAAAGCCTACCCCTTGGAACCTTAAGAGATAAATTAAGCAGAAATTATGAAAATGCATTTTACAGAGTAAAGACCTATATATGGATTTTCTTGCTGTCAAGTGTTGACACAGACTGAAATTCAACCATGTTCAGGTAATACCTTTAGAGATGATAGGTTAAGACTGAGTTATTGGAGTAAGGTGGGTGTTGGCGTGGCAGTGAAGAGAGTGGGCATGTGATACTTGTTCAGGGTGATATTAGAGAGGAGACTCCTCAGAGTACGCTGGAACCCCATGGCCTAAGGATGAGTTTGAACCAGTTGGGTAATTTTTGCCTTTTTTATGACAGATGGGCAAAATCTCCAAACCACATAAATCTTTTGAAATAGCATTTGCTGCAAATTAAAGAATTTTTTTTTTTTTATTAACAGCACATCCTAAAGTCTGGCAATATTTTCCCTTCAGGCAGAAATCCCCATTAACCAGCACTGTATTTCCTGAGGTCTACAATTTCCATTCATAAAGAATATCTTAAAATATATTCTAATTCATTAAGAATTATACTGAAAGCAATGCTATTGGCCCTATTTATCTGAAATATTAATATCTGAAGACACATGTAGAGTAACTGTGTGTTATTAAGAATATTTGAGTGATTTGAACCTTGCATTCTCCAATCTATTGATTAAGGAGTATTCACTGCACATGTGGACAAGATTTCAGTACCACAAGATGTTTCTGTGTTTTGCTTTTGTTGTTTTATTTTGTTTTTTAAAGTAGCATATGCATATACAGATGAACAACTTTTGGTAGCCTTGCAACATCTTGCTTTGCAAAGCTTCAATATCAAGGAAAAATTTACATTTTATTTGCACAACGGATTGAAGTATGCCTTCCATTATTGAGTATAGGTTGTTCATATCTGTATGACAATTGAGTCACAAAATTACAGCAGGCAAAATGTGCTAAGGATCCTATTTCTAGTAGGTCAATGATGGCACACAGAGTATTCAATATGAGTGGCTGAAATTCATTGTTTGTTGAAACCACTTAATGTTCCTTTTGGCAGGGGGCATTGGAAAGTGCTCACTGCTATACTGCCATGTTGGTGCACTCTCCAGAGAGGTTGGTAAACTTGCCAGAGAGATATGAGCTCAATACCTGGTTATATAACCATTTTAAAACTCTACTGAAAAACATTTGAATTAAAAGATAAACTCTGATGAGCTCCAGTTAAGTTTTTATAAATGTAATCTTTCTGATAAAAGTATAGCTTTTCATGACTTCTTTTAGTAATCTATAATTTGAGTGTAAAATATATGTGGGCTATATATATAAATAACATTTTACACTTTATAAACTTTATATCTAAATTTTATTTGAAAAGATTTGTCATTTTTATCTCCCAAAATACACACACATACCGCGACCACACGTACACACACATTCACAGTGTGTATTCCTCACTTTGCACAGTATGGGACTGTAAAAATGACCATATAAGCTGAAACTGTGTAAAGTGATCTTAATAACAATTAAAAATGAAAGTTACAATTCTTTGGTGACCTTTAAAAATTTTGTCAGAACATTAAAAATTCTGTTAATGTTAGTTTAAAATGTATTAAAACATTTTTGATGTAAAATTATTATTATTTACTAACTATAATTTTAACCACTAGAAATATTGAGAATTAGAGTGTTTTATGTAAAAAATAAAACTTATCAAGTGGTTGTTTGAACAGTGCTTGCCTTCTGCTTGCCATATAACAGGATACAGAGCTACTTTTTTTTCTAAGCCTTGGAGAACCATCATACCTCTCTCCAACTTTGAATATGCTTCTGACATTTCATCCTTTGTGCTTTCAGTATTGTGAAATAACTCCAGGAGTTCCTTTCATGTGAAGTGTTTTGCCTGTATTGTTCCTCGGGACAGTCGTCATCCTTTTTTTCACAACCACTCTCTTCATTTATGTCAAGTTCCCCTTTATTAAGTTCTCCTGGCTGCCCATCTAGACTCTCTCCAATCGGGGCCCCATCAACATGCCCAGGTTCGCTGTTTCTTTATACCTCCATTTTTTCCCAATTCATATTTCACTTCCAGCATTATCATTCATCATTTGTTTGCTACACTTCAATCTTTGTTGGCCAATTTCCTCTTCTGGATATCCACTTTTGTAAAATGTCACGTGGGTTTTATCATTGGGAGTCAAGGATGTAACTGAACTATACCCTTTGCTGTCTGTGGGTGAACCAAATAATAGATGTGCAGTGACCAATCACTGATAGACTTTGAAAGAAGTGATGTGGTCAGTCAGTCCCTGATCATAAAGGGATCTGTTATTTATGTAGCGATTTGTGCACTGAGAGCTAGCCTCCAAGTTTGTACCTAATACAATTACTCACAGCTAATACAGTGATCATTGAAATTTGAAGTGTTGTTGGTAGACTGGTGTTATTTACTAAATCGTGGCAACTGGTATTTGTGCCCATGAGAACTGTGCAAAGGAATGCCTGTAAATTCCTCCCTTTTCCATCATTATACCTTGAGTTATGCTCTGATGTCAAACATCTAAATATAATAAATGTTGAAGCAAATGAATCTTGACTAGGGTGGATATAAATGACTCTTCCTTGGGACACACATAAAGCACTCAGCATTGAACCAATGTGGTTGCTGGAAAGGCCAATTAGAAATGTACTCTGCTGACATGTTATCTGAAGGCTCTGGAACAATTAAAAATCCAACCATACATAACAGAGGCACAGCCATAAAAAGCAGGCAGAGTGGCATGGTGAATGGCCTCGGCTATTCAAAATCCATCCTTGGGCTGTTTACAGGCTCACAAATCTTGATTAGGGAAGGAAGACTCTTCAGTGGAATTGTTCGAAATGACAATTAATGTGAAAGTAATGTATAAAATAGACTGCAGTGTTGTGGGAAGGTGTGTGTTAAAAGGCCACATTATTCATTATTTTAATAGGGTCCAGAATTACTCCTGGGAAAGAGTTATTGAGGCAAAGACAGTGGTGAGAGAGAGAGACTATTACAGAGGTACAGGAGCACGGACTTGTCACTAGGAGATAAATACGGAGAAAGGAGTCGTTTGGAGACAACTACAGCTTCAAGCTCAAGAGATCTGCAGAAACCTGAAGAGCTGATCTTCACAAGATACCAGTAATGTTTAATGCAGCTCATTTGAAGAAGATAAAAAGAAAACTGCTAGGGTCTCTCAGTCAGTCCCACATGTTGTCTTTCATGGTCATTCACCTATATTGCTGAGTCCCTTAATTTATAGCCTATTATAAAAAAAATAAAAAGCAGGTGACAAGATTTTCTCCTTTAAACTTTTTTCATCTAGCATAGTTTGTACAAGATTTTCCCTTTCTCATAAATGTGGAGATAATTCTATGTATATATATATATAAAATGCATATATATAAATATATATATGATGTAATAAAGAACACAAAAAATAGATTTTATTTGTTTTATCACTGGGTTTTCTGCATGAATATTTAAAATATATAGGTGTACTTAAATTCTTTTGTTATCTTCATTTTGGTGAGAAAATTCTTAGTAATGGGGCAACAAATCAAAGATTTCCAATCTTCCCACATCACAGTTTGGAAAATCAGAGGCGTATTGTGCACATTTTTAGTTTTTCTTAGTCTATTTGTCCTCAGTGATCATATGTTCCTCATATTCTGAGCCTCGCAAATGCCATAGTACCTCTTGCATTTGTCTCACAACGTGTTTGCCAACTTTTGTCTGTGAGGGAAAGCTTTTATAAATGCCAAGTGGTTCTGGCATAACTGTTCAAATGCAGAGAACGTATGATATAAGCTGAGCCAGGGGGAAAAGAAGGATTTAAAAAGGAGAGTGAATACTTGGTAATATTAGAACAATATTGCCAATAGAGGATTATCGATGCTCTTGTTACTGCAATCCGGTTTGCCTGACAGCCATAGTATATTCTTTTATAAATCAGGCATAAAAACATTATGCATGGTTATCTTTCTTACCCAGAGGTTCTAGTTTAATGCAACCTATAGTAGATTCCACTGTGGCTTGTAGGGGTCTCTTATGTGATTTGCTACAGTAGACAAGGCTTTTCTGCCAATACAAACAATGAAATGGTATCAGCATGCCAATGGACAGAACTGAGGTCCAGTTTTGATTCTGCCTTTCACACAGCCCTATGATCTTGAAAAAGTAAGAGAACCACACTAAGCCACAGATCCTTCATGGATAATCTGGGATAAGAAAAATTCTTAAGTCAGAGGTTTTGTCATTAAAGTCAAGGAAAGAATAAAGTCTTACTGTATAAACTTATAAATCATACAAACATAAAGCTTTACTGTTATTATCTATAAAACACTACTCTTTATAATGGAAAATACATAATGTATTAAGAGCCTTCATGTTTCTCGGACTCTTTCGTATACCTTTTGCTAGTAGTGGTAAAATAAGCAGTAGGATCAACAGAGAGAAAACAATAGAGTATTAAAAAATTTTTGGCTAAGAGTTAATGAACTATCTCTCATTAAGTCCTTGAGCAGTGCTGGACAAAATAAAGACTGTGGAGGAGTATGTTGCTGGCTGGGCTTCAAGACTCATGCTTTAATTTCTGAATGAAATATTAAAATACTGCTGCCAGTTCCTATTCTAACATACCAAAGATCAAGTGTTAGTGGTTCCAGGGCAGAGCACAATTCTGCATTGACATTCCTAAAGCAGGCAATAAAAGGTGTTTTTTTTTTTCCGGTACGCAGGCCTCTCACTGCTGTGGTCCCTCCCGTTACAGAGCACAGGCTCCGGATGCGCAGGCTCAGCGGCCATGGCTCACGGGCCTAGCCGTTCCGCGGCATGTGGGATCTTACCAGACCGGGGCACGAACCCGTGTCCCCTGCATCGACAGGCGGACTCTCAACCACTGCGCAACCAGGGAAGCCCATAAAAGTTTTTTTTATATATTGTTTTTCAGCATTCTCAAATATAGCAAATTTTATATTGAAGGAAAAATAAATGTGGCCAGTAAGCTTTTTGTCCTCCTAGAAATTTCTGAGGAAGTAAAGAGGAGGACTCACCTTATTGCTTTTTTAATGCATGCTATACCACAGTAATAAAAAGTATGGTACTGGTACAGGGACACATAAAAGTAGGGAAAAGCAAGAATGCCCAGAAGCAGATTTATATTTAGTTAGGGTAGTGTTGTGTGATAGCTGTGACAACAGGGAGCAGTAGGAGAATAGATATTTTTTTACTATAGATAATGTATGACTGCATTTGTAATACTGGCTCTCTATATAGGAAAAACTAAAATTCAACCCCTCTTTCAAATAACATAGAAGAATAAAACCCAGATTAATTAAAAAAAAATATCTAGGACTTCCCTGGTGGCACAGTGGTTGAGAGTCCGCCTGCCGATGGAGGGGACACGGGTTCGCGCCCCGGTCCAGGAAGATCCCACATGCCGCGGAGCGGCTGGGCCCATGAGCCATGGCCGCTGAGCCTGTGCGTCCGGAGCCTGTGCTCCGCAACAGGAGAGGTCACAACAGTGAGAGGCCCACCTACCAAAAAAAAGAAAAAAAAATGGAAAGGTAAAACTATAAGGTAAATAGTAAGAGTAAATAAGAGACTATATTGGTGATCTTGGGGTGGAAATTTCTTCAATAAAATGCAAGAGCACAAAACAAAATGCAAAAAAATAAAAAAATAGTACGACTTAACTATATCAAAATTAAAGGTTTCTATTCAATGAAGAATACCACAGATAAAATTGCTAAAGGGGAACCCATTGGAGGAAGTTGTTAGTGATGCCTAAATCAGAGATGTGAATAATGCATCTAACATTAACAAGCACTTCTCATTAATTAGCAAGAAAATCATGGGAAGCGCAACAGGAAAATGGTCCAAGGACGTGTATAGGCAAATCACAAGAGGAGATCCTAAGTGGCTTTGATGTAAGAATAACATGATCAACTGATAATGTAATCAGAGAAATGCCTATGGGGTTCTACTTTTCTCCATAAAAACTAGTACATTTTTTAAATGCTCAATAACACTAAGTTTTAGAAAATGTATGGGAAATAAAAACCTTTATAAATTGCTAGTGGGAGTGTCAACAAATGCAACCTTTCTGAAAACTAGCACAGCAACCTATCTCTCTGACCCAGCAATCCCACTTCTTAGTGTGTCCACAGGGACTCTCTCCCACAGGCCCAAGGGAGGACATGAATATGGCTGTTAATCAGGGCAATTTCAGGGGGCTGGCGGGGGGGTGGGAAGCTCATATGGTAGAAACAGAGAACAGTATACTATACGGCAATCAAAAACACTGAAGTTGAGGTGCGTGTTTGTGTGTGTGTGTGTGTGTGTGTGTGTGTGTATGTGAGTGTGTTACAGCTCAGGATGAGTAGGTTCTAAACACATAATGTTAGGTGAAAAAAATTGAGAAAGAAAACAAGAATATAACACAATATCACTTTTCTAAAATAAAATAACATACTGCAATAATATAGAATAGCCCCATACTGAAGTCAGATACTAAACACATTAGATTGGGTTCCTGTAGGTGGGAGAGGCTGAAGAGGAAAAATTAATAACCTCAGATAAAACAGACCAATGATGATAGTTTGCCATGAACTGAAGACTATAATTAGATACATTATATAGAAATGAGACTCATAAAACAAAAAGCAAAAAGCAAGATAAAATGTACCTCAATGAGTTGAAGGTATTGAATTTAAATTTTATGACATTTTAACTTCCCTTAACATTACCATGAACATATCCAAAAGAGAAAGATCATTAATATTTGCAGGTGTAAAAAGTAGCAAGAATAGCAAAATGAGAGGTAATGAGATATTAGTGTTTGATCTGACAATTAAATAACATAGATAAATATCTGAAGATAGTACATGATGACAGTCATGTCTGAAATGGCATGAAGGAATCCAGTACTTAGTGGTAGGAAAACACTTAGAGAAAATGTTAAAACACAAGCAGACATCACCTAGAATTCTACCTCTGCCTTGGCCTTGCACACATTCCCTAAGGTTGACAGATTAGAATTCCTGTCACATTAATACTTTTTAAATTGGTTAAACCTCAACATTTCATTCTATTGATGATATCTAATATAGATAGGTAAATTTTCTGACCTTCCAAATTAAATTCTGATTTTATATAATTCTTTATTGTCTCTAGTCCAGGAATTATTAACCTACAACCAAGATTACTCTACCCAGCAAGGATCTCATTCAGGTTTGATGGAGAAATCAAAAGCTTTACAGACAAGCAAAAGCTAAGAGAATTCAGCACCACCAAACTAGCTCTACAAGAAATGCTAAAGGAACTTCTCTAAGTGGAAAACACAAGAGAAGAAAACGACCTACAAAAACAAACCCAAAACAATTAAGCAAATTGTAATAGGAATATAAATATCGATAATTACCTTATATGTGAATGGATTAAATGCTCCAACCAAAAGACACAGGCTCACTGAATGGATACAAACACAAGACCCGTATATATGCTGTCTACAAGAGACCCACTTCGGACCTAGGGACACATACAGGCTGAAACTGAGTGGATGGAAAAAGATATTTCATGCAAATGGAAATCAAAAGAAAGCTGAAGTAGTAATGCTCCTGTCAGATAAAATAGACTTTAAAATAAAGACTATTAAAAGAGACAAGGAAGGACACTACATAATGATCAAGAGATCAACCCAAGAAGAAGATATAACAATTATAAGTATATATGCACCCAACATAGGAGCACCTCAATACATAAGCCAATTGCTCACAGCTATAAAAGAGGAAATCAACAGTAACACAGTAATAGTGGGGAACTTTAACAGCTCACTTACACCAATGGATAGATCACACAGACAGAAAATTAATACAGAAAGGAAAGCTTTATATAACACAATAGGCCAGATAGATTTAATTGATATTTAAAGATATTCCATCCGAACACAGCAGATTACACTATCTTCTCAAGTGCACACGGAACATTCTCCAGGATAGATCACATACTGGGTCACAAATCAAGCCTCAGTAAATTTAAGAAAATTGAAATCATATCAAGCATCTTTTCTGACCACAACACTATAAGATTAGAAATTATTTAGAGCGAAAAAAACGTAAAAAACACAAATACATGGAAGCTAAACAATACGTTACTAAATAACCAAGAGATCACTGAAGAAATAAAAAGGAAATCAAGAAGACCTAGAGACAAATGACAATGAAAACACGATGATCCAAAACCTATGGAATGCAGCAAAAGCAGCTCTAAGAGGGAAGTTTATAGCTATACAAGCCTACCTCAAGAAATAAGAAAAATCTCGAATAAACAGTCTAACCTTACACCTAAAGGAACTAGAGAAAGAAGACCAAACAAAACCCAAAGTTACCAGAAGGAAAGAAATCATAAAGATCAGAACAGAAATAAATGAAATAGAAACAAAGAAAACAATAGCAAAGATCAATAAAACTAAAAGCTGGTTCTTTGAGAAGATAAACAAAATTGATAAACCATTAGCCAGACTCATCAAGAAAAAGAGGGAGAGGACTCAAATCAATAAAATTAGAAATGAAAAAGGAGAAGTTACAATGGACATTGCAGAAATACAAAGCATAATAAGAGACTACTATAAGCAACTCTATGCCAATAAAATGGACAACCTGGAAGAAATGGACAAATTTTAGAAAGGTGAAACTTTCTGAGACTGAACCAGGAAGAAATAGAAAATATGAACAGACCAATCACAAGGAATGAAATTGAAACTGTGATTTAAAATCTTCCAACAAAAAAAAGGCCAGGACCAGATGGCTTCACAGGTGAATTCTATCAAACATTTTGAGAAGAACTAACACCTATCCTTCTCAAACTCTTCCAACAAATTGCAGAGGAACACTCCCAAACTCATTCTATGAGGGCACCATCACCCTGAAACCAAAACCAGACCAAAAAAGGAAATTACAGACCAATATCACTGATTAATATAGATGCAAAAATCCTCAACAAAATACTAGCAAACAGAATCCAACAGCACATTAAAAGGATCATACACCATGATCAAGTGGGATTACCCCAGGGATGCAAGGATTCTTCAAAATATGGAAATCAATCAATGTGATACACCATATTAACAAATTGAAGAATAAAAACCATATGATCATCTCAATAGATGCAGAAAAAGCTTTTGACAAATTTCAGCACCCATTTATGATAAAAACTCTCCAGAAAGTGGGCACAGAGGCAACCTACCTCAACATAATAAAGGCCATATGTGAGAAACCCACAGTCAACATCATTCTCAATGGTGAAAAACTGAAAGCATTTCCTCTAAGATCAGGAAGAAGACAAGGATGTCCACTCTCACCACTATTATTTAACATAGTTTTGGAAGTCCAGCCACGGCAATCAGAGAAGAAAAAGAAATAAAAGGAATACAAATAGAAAAAGAAGTAAAACTGTCACTGTTTGCAGATGGCATGATACTACACATAGAGAATCCTAAAGATGCCGCCAGAATACTAGTGGAGCTAATCAATGAATCTGCTAAACTTCAGGATACAAAATTAATGCACAGAAAGCTCTTGCATTTCTATACACGAACAATGAAAGATCAGAAAGAGAAATTAAGGAAACAATCACATTTACCATTACAATAAAAAGAATAAAGTACCTAGGAATAAACCTACCTAAGGAGGTAAAAGACGTGTACTCAGAAAACTGTAAGATACTGATGAAAGATACCAAAGATGACAGAAACAGATGGAGAGATATACCATGTTCTTGGTTTGGAAGAATCAATATTGTGAAAATGAATATACTATCCAAAACAATCTACAGATTCAATGCAATCCCTATCAAACTACCAATGGCATTTTTTATAGAACTAGAACAAAAAATCTTACAATTTGTATGGAGACACAAAAGACCCCGAATAAACAAAGCAATCTTGAGGGGAAAAAAATGGAGCTGGAGGAAATGGACTCCTGACTTGAGACTATACTACAAAGCAATAATAATCAAGACAATATGGTACTGGCACAAAAACAGAAATATAGATCAATGGAACAAGATAGAAAGCCCAGAGATAAACCCACGCACCTATGGTCTACTAATCTATGACAAAGGAGGCAAGCATATACAATGGAGAAAAGACAGTGTCTTCAACAAGTGGTGCTGAGAAAACTGGACAGCTACATATAAAAGAATGAAATTAGAACCCTCCCTAACACCATGCACAAAAATAAACTCAAAATGGATCAAAGACCTAAATGTAAGACCAGACACTATAAAACTCTTAGAGGAAAACATAGGAAGAACACTCTTTGACATAAATCACAGCAAGATATTTTTTGACCCACCTCCCAGAGTAATGGAAATAAAAACAAAAATAAACAAATGGGACCTAATGAAACTTTTGTAGAGCAAAGGAAACTCTAAACAAGATGAAAAGACAACCTTCAGAATGGGAGAATATATTTACAAACAAATCAATGGAAAAAGTATTAATCTCAAAAATATATAAACAGCTCATGCAGCTCAATATTAAAAAAACACACAACACAATCCAAAAATGGGCAGAAGACCTAAATAGACATTCTCCAAAGAAGACATAAAGATGGCCAAGAGGCATATGAAAAGCTGCTCAACATCACTTATTATTAGAGAAATGCAAATCAGTAATACAATGAGATATCACCTCGCACTGGTTAGAATGGGCATCATCAGAAAATCTACAAACAAATGCTGAGAGATTGTGGAGAAAAAGGAACCCTCCTGCACTGTTGGTGGGAATGTAAATTAATACAGCTACTAAATAGAACAGTATACTATGGAGGTGCCTTAAAAAGCTAAATATAGAATACCATATGACCCAGCAATCCCACTACTGGGCATATACCGAGAAAACCATAACTCAAAAAGACACATACACCCCAATGTTCATTGCAGCACTATTTACAATAGTCAGGTCTTGTAAGCAACCTAAATGTCCATCAGCAGACAAATGGATAAAGAAGATATTGTACATATATACAATGGAATATTAGCCATAAAAAGGAATGAAATTGGGTCATGTGTAGAGTCGTGGATGGACCTAGAGACTGTCACACAGAGTAAAGGAAGTCAGAAAGAGAAAAACAAATATATCGTATATTAACGCATATATATGAAATCTAGAAAAATGGTACAGATGAAACAGCTTGCAAGGCAGAAATAGACACACATGTAGAGAGCAACGTACGGACACCAAGGGAGGAAAGTGGAGGTAGGGGCGTGGTGGTGGGATGAAGTGGGAGATTGGGATTGACACATATACACTAATATATATAAAACAGATAACTAATAAGAATTTGCTGTATAAAAAATAAATGAAATAATTAAAGTTCAAAAAAAGAAAAAAAGAAAGAAATGTGTTTATGGCATGATGCCAGTACAGGATAGCTTATTGTCTTAGATAAAAGCTTACCCTAGGTTCTTGATGATACTCTTGAATTTGCCAGCCCACTGTATGTTCATGATGGTATTTCATACTAATTACCAATGTCCCATTGTTTTGCACTTAAAAATCTATCCTTTCAGCACTCTTGTAAGTCTACCTCCCATGTACATACCTTCCCTTTCATTCCCACTTTTTAATTATTTTCTTACATCAAAATCACTTTATTGATTCCAAAGGGTATTTTTTTTTAATTTTTCTGTTTTCAAATTCCTTTTTACCTCACTATTCTAAGTGAGCGTATAAGATTTATAAAACCATGGTGCAATGTGTTTTCTTAGTATAGTTTGAAGGGTGTCTCTGAATCTCCTCATATCCCCAAAGTGCAGCTGTATTTTACGTATCACACAATATAAATGTTGGACATATAGACTAGAGGTGCAATTTGATCCATGATTTGATGAATCTGTCAAAATGAGCTGTGTAACGCCAAGTCTTTGTAGCACTACTAATCCACAGTTATGCATGTTATACTTGAAAGAAAGTATGTGACCCTACAGAGTATGGGTTTTCATTTGAAGCCCCATGGCTGCCTTACCACCAAGCTTGAAAGATCAACTTGCTGTCCTTTTAAATCTAGCCACAAAACCCTATTGGTTGGTTTCCTTTGGGTACTGAGTTTCTTTCTCACTCTCTCTCTCTCTCTCTCTCTCTCTCTCTCTCTCTCTCTCACACACACACACACACACACACACACACACACACCACTACCACCAACACAGACACACCACCCCCACCATGCACCACCCTCATCTTCTATTTACTACATTTGCTTTAAAATCTTCAATACTTCTGTATATTTATTTTCTAATTTGTTCCCGAAATATTTAGGAATAAAAGGGTAGCATTCTTTTTTTCTCCTGTCCTTACATTTCTACTTGCCACACCTTTTCTATTACTTTAGTTTTGAATTTTTACTTTGTGTCTTCATAAATTTCTGCTATTTAGTTTTGCCAGGTTGTAGCCAGGCTGTAAAATTGTTAATTTTTTTTTCCCTCAGAAGTATGACCAACTCTTTTAAGTAACATTCTTGTCATATGAGCTATCCATTCCATTTTAAAATTCAGGTCTTTCCTGTAGTTTACTGAAAAGATTTCAACGTTGAGCCTATTAACATCTAAGTATTCTTCTAAGAGCATTTTTTGCAAAATGCACTCAGCCAGAACTAATAATTAATTACAGCATGTTCTAAATGTTGTTAGAAATTTTTAAATTTAATCCTGTCAAGATATATGTATCTGTTGCTCATACTTTAAAAAAATAGACTAAAAAGTCACAGTATTACAAACTCTAGTGTTGTTTGAGGATTTGTAATTGCTGTTTTATAGCTAACAAATTAGCTATAATCATGTTAACTTTCCAATTTCACCCTGTTAGTATCTTTTTTCTTTATTTCCTAATCTTTTTTTGGGATATAGCTGTGTAACAATTTATAATATTCTTTGATTATTTTAAATGCCTATATTTTCTTTGTAATTCATCTTCACCTATTCTCTGTTTTTCATTTGCAACTGGCTTCTCTTCACACATTGGTTTACTGTGATTCTAATAAAACTGAAGTCCTTTTAGGACCTTCCTATTACTATGATTGTTTTCATTTCAGTATTTAAATTTTGCTCCTTGGAGGTTCATAGGCTCTTTTATCTTCAGAACATGTCAAGAATAAGAAAAAAGCCTGGTCATTATACATATATTTAAGGTGAATTGATTCCTGTCAAGGGAGATCATGTTCCTTAAAATATTGGATGGACAAGGTAACAAGTTTTAGGTCTAGGGTAGGCTGGAAAGACTCTCATCTCTTTTGGTATTAGATATTGTGATTTATTTTTGATTTGCTTGACCAAAATAAGCACCTTTTATTTTTTCTCTAAAGGAAATTTAGGAACAGGAATGAGATTGAATTCCATTTTAACTGAAACCAACAACAAAAAAACCAATGAAGTTTAGAGAATATGCTTGTCAGTTTCTCCTCTGTTTGAGTGGCAGCACAGTTTCCTTTCCCGCATCAATTCAGGCCATCCACTCCAGCCTGAATCTCCATCTCTTTACTGACTCCTGATAGTCATTATGGACATTCCTATGAGACCAGCAACTTTTTGTTTTTGCAACCTATTTTTAAAAATTAGTATTTTGGTCAAGTTCTTGTAGGAACTACCAAACAAGTCAGTACTACTGACCACATAATCACCCTCGGCTCAGTACATCTTTAGAAAGATCTAGCTATTTCTTCTTTTACTCGATTGTCTTGTGCTGCCTGTTTGAATGGCACCATTTACCTCCTTGATAGTCCTCTTGCCTAGTTTCACAAAACAAAGTGCTCACAAATATGAGAAAAAAAAGCAACTTTTCCTTGGTATTAGCTAAACATTGAGCCACACCTCTCACATCCTTCAGCTACTTGTCCACTTACCCTTGCTCAGTTCAACATCCCATCTGACAGTCATCACCAGAGCCTCTGTTTTGCAGCAACAATAAATTTAACAAATTGTTCACAATTTGATGGAGCATCTATACAAAGTTCGTAGCATATGGGTTAAGGACAGACTGTTGTCCTCTTCTAAAATATTCTCTTTTGCCCCACCCTCCATTAGAAATCTACCTATTCGGAAGGGTTAAGGCCCAGTCTCCCTCACTTAGGGCTCCTGTACCATGTCCTGAACTGATCTCTGCTTGCTCTGAGGTGTACCAGTAAACTTATGGTCAATGACAGTCACTTTATTATTTCATATCTCTATATCTCTCCAGCTGAATTATAAGGCACTTAGAAGTCAGAGAAAATGAAGCTTTTTATTACCTCAGTGAGCAGATTTTCAATAAATAACTTCTGAATGATTATGTGCTTCACTAGGAATGCAATGATAGGATCCCTGAAATGGGGTTTAGAAAAGCTAAATTCTATTTGAAATTCTCCAATAATCATTTGGATTATCTAGAACAAATATATTTGGTTTTCTTAGTCTCTGTTTTCTCACAAACAGAGGAGAGATCTGGGTCCCTTTCAGCTCTATGATTTTATGAAGCAATGAATAGGGCAAGTGAGTGGAGGAAGAAATAACAGTTGCCAATAGACAAAGATAATCTAACTATCTAAGGGACATAACTATCTAAGGGACATGTGTTATCACATTCTAAGGTGATCTCCAACTTTAAACCTTAAAAAAATTTTAGCTGCCGCTCATGAGAGAAAGCTGGGATATACTAAACTCAGTGCATGGGAGTTCAAGTTTAGCTCTTCTGCTTCTAGTTGCGTGATCTTGGGCCACTGACTGACGCCTTTAAAACTCAATTTTTTCATATGTAAATGAGGAATAACATATCTAGCTAATAAGTTTGTCATGATTATTAAAAGAAGTATTTACGAAATAAGCTTATAAATATAAGGTAGTCACACAAGCAGCAACCCCAATAATTTCTATATAAAGTGACATACGTACACAATCATTCATTTTTAATCAAAACTTCTTGTTATCTAAGTAGCCTTATTTCTTTTGCTCCCAAGCCCTTAAAACCTAATTTTATTTTAGATAACTTTTGTAAAAGCTTGGAACCATGAGTTTCCTGGGCCAAGTTTATCAACAAAAAGATAAATACACTTTGCCTATATTTGAAAATACATTTCTTGCATTTATTTCTCTGTACTTCATTGAGAACATAAAGTTGGTGGTTATCAACCAAAATACACCAGTAAATATAGGTGATCTTGTACATGGAAGATAAAGATTGAACTGTTAACATTTCTAAGTTATAGTTAGAAAATTATCTGAGTGGAATTGTATTATTCTAACCTACTGTATATGTTTTGTGCTCATATAGCATTTTGGCTTTAATTGATAATTGATTTAAAAAAATTTTTTTTTCTTTTTATTTATTTACTTATTTTTGGTTGTGTTGGGTCTTTGTTTCTGTGCACAGGCTTTCTCTAGTTGCGGAGAGTGGGGGTTACTCTTAGTTTCAGTGTGTGGGCCTCTTGTTGAGGTGGCTTCTCTCGTTGCAGAGCACAGGCTCCAGGCGTGCGGGCTTCAGCAGTTGTGGCACTTGGGCTCAGTAGTTGTGGCTCACGGGCTTAGTTGCTCCACGGCATGTGGGATCTTCCCGAACCAGGGCTTGAACCCGTGTCCCCTGCATTGGCAGGCGGATTCCCAACCACTGTGCCACCAGGGAAGCCCGATAACTGATTTTTACTACTTCTCTGTGGAATGTCTCTAAAAATATCTGGTGCATTTAGACATTTATTTAATTACATTTGTTCTCATATTGCTATTTTTTCTATAGCAATCTGGTAAACTAAGACTAATGTTTTCACTTATCAGTCTTTTCCAGACTAGAGAATATTTACAGATAACCTCATAGAACAGTCTACTTAGCTAACACTGTGCTCTAAAACTTTTTGGCATTAATGTGATTTGTCATATATACATGTAAAAGTAATTTCTCATCATCTTGTCCATGAATGCATATAACTCACAATTGAAATAAAATGAAAATGAAGCTAATTGTCACAAAGAGAGTAATACTGATCACTATGCCCCTCTGTCACCTCCACTGGGTATGTTTGATCAAATGACGAAGATAGTTATAGGAACTGACCATCTGTATTAGAAATTTGAAAAGGACAAGCATTTTCAACATCACAGCCAGCTAGTGTGATTTCCATGCTGATCCTGAAGTAAAAATGTAGGTAGCTGGTGAGAAGAGTCAGCAAATAGAAAAAGAGAAGACACAGGTCTGATGGTATACAACACAATTCTCTGGGAGGGGGAATAAAGCAAAAAAAAGTGCAGATTCCTGCACAGGAAAAGAAGTTCTAAATAGAACAAGATGCTTCCTCCCCTAAAACATTGACACTTACAAGCACTGAAAGTGAGGAAGTAGATTTCAAGCATCAGTTGCTTTGAACATTAAAGGACAGAAAACTCAAAGGCTCAAGCTTTTTGCTTTTATCCCATTCTTTTCTCCCATCTGGATGTTGAGAACATTCTTTACTAAAGACATAAATAAAATTGAATTACTATTCAATTCCTTTATGTTCACCAAAAGTCTGGCGGAGATTTACACCAACTAAAAGGAAAATCAACACATAATCAGTTGAAATGCAGCAAAACCTAAGATATGACTTTTAACTGATCATTCAACACTTACAGAGATACCACTATGCATATTACTAGCACTGTGTTTGGTTCTAAGTCCAAGTTGAATTAGACAGGTTCCTGCCCTCCAGTAACTTATACACTAGTGAAGGAGATAAGCACATAAAAATAACACAACAATGAATACAATCTGTTCCATGGTAAAGTTTTGTACTAGGTTCTTTATACAACTGTACACATACATATTTTGATCAGTGGTTATATACACCTACACATGGAAAGGCTTCCCATTCACAAGAGCAATTTTGTTAACACTGAGCAATTAGATCTGTGGGCAATTAGAGCAAGGGCACAGGTAGGTGAATAAGGTATTTCTTTGACAGGCTGAAACAACTGAGAATTCGTCCTAGAATAAAGTAACTCAGTAGTTTGAGTGAGGATGAGGGGGGAAATAAGATTTCAATCAGAAAGTAAAATCAAAGATATAATTAAGGTAAAATTCAGTCATTTTATTAATTAGGGATTATTATGGGCTGAATTGTGTCCCCCCCAAATGCATATGTTGAAGCTGTAACCCCCCAGTACTTCAAGATGTGACTGTATTTGGAGATAAAGCCTTTAAAGAGGTAACTAATTTAAAACGATATCATTAGGATGGGGCCTGATTCAGTATGACTGGTCTCCTTATTAGAAAATGCAATTAGGACGCAGACGTGCACAGAGGAAAGACCATGTGAAAACACAAGGAAAACACAGTCATCTGCAAGCCAAAGAGAAAGGTCTCAGAAGAAACCAATCCTGTCAACACTTTAATCTCCAACTTCAAGCCTCCAGAACTGTCAGAAAATAAACACCTGTTATTTAAGCCACCCAGTCTGTGGTACTTTGTTATGACAGCCCTAGCAAACAATGCAGGAAATATTTATCCAGTCTTTGAATGAGAGGATTTTCTTAATTTTTCTTGAAAAAAAGTATCAGTATTTTTATATACAGGTAACTATCTAATTTACTTATGCCTCATGTGAGACCTATTATTTATCTACCTTTGGAGATAATAAAAATGACTATAAAACAAACCACAATATATGAATTTAATTTTTATTAATTTGCATCTACTATGTGACAGATATTATGTAGCACTGTAGAATCAAAGATAGATACCATATTGTCCCTGTCCTCTTGAGACTCACAAACCAGTCAGAAAGGCAAACACATGTATGTGATTATCTTACACAGTGTTACCTGTCACAATCTAAGAAAGCCCAGATTATCACACTAGGGTGGCTTCTGATTCTTTGATTCAAGAGTTAGAGGACTTAATCAAGCTGTCAACAAAAAGATGAGTTTTCTTTTTTGTAAATGACGGATAACTATGTGATTTTTGGCATATGACAAGGAGTCAAGTGACACTGCTATATCAAAACAAGATTCCTTATCATTCACATTTATAAAAATGAAAAGTAGGGATAGAATTGATGCCAAACCCATTCTCAGTCCTGCATTAAGTACTATTCATCCGAATACATGGAAACTATTTGAAGAGAAAGAGGCTATCTATGTTATTAAAATAGGAGTTCTTGGTAAAATTTTGAATTTTATGTTTAACAATCTACGAAAAATGTAAACTATTTATGTTATTTTGATCCATTTTATAGAAATAATCATTATAATAATATCTCAGTCTAGAGGAAACTTTTTTAACAGAGCATAATGATCAGAAAAAATTTTAATATAAATATTTTAATTGCAAAGAAGTATGATAAGGTCTTCTATAAAAGAGTTCAAGTATAAGATACATTAGAATAGTATTAGGTGGTGTGATGGTTAAGTTTATGTTTCAACTTGACTGGGCCATGGGGTAAACAGATATTTGGTCAAATATTATTCTGGGTGTTTCTGAGAGGCCAATTCTTTTATTAAAGTATAGTTGATTTACAAGGGAGGCTATTTTTGAATGAAACTAACATTTAAATCAGTAGACACAGTAAACCAGATTGTTCACCACAATGTGGATGGGCCTCATTCAATCAGTTGAAGTCCTGAATATCACAAAGGCTGACCCACCACTGACCCACAAAGGCACTGGTAATTTTTCAAATGGAAACATTGGCTCTTCCTGGTACAAGAGCAGCCTGCCAGCCTTCAGGCTAAAACAGGAACATTGGTTCTGCAGATTTGGAACTTGCCAGCTTCCATAATCACGTGAGAAAATCCCTTATAATAAATCCAATGTATATGTATGTTTATATATCTCCTATTGGTTCCCTGTTGTGAAGAATGGGGAGAACAGGAAGACCCAGCCAAGTGAAGAGGGGAGAAGGAACATTCCAGGGAAAGGCGACATCATGATCAAAGGCATAGAGGGAGAAACAGCATGGTGTGCTCCTGCTCTCCTAACAGTTTAATGTTGTGAGAGCAAACATACAAAATAGGTAAAGATGTGAAGATGGGTTGGTAGGCAAGGCACAGATGGAAAAGTTCTTTATATGCCCTGCTAAGAGACTGGGAGTTTATCCTGTGGGTAGTGAGAAGTCAAAGAAGAATTTTAAGCAGTAGAATGATATTACCTGAGGTTATGGATATGCAAAATAGACTTGGAAAGACAGGACTAGAAAGAGAAACATCATCTAGGAGACTATTGCTGTAGTCAAGTTGAGTTGAAAAGTATCTGAACTATGGCAGTGGGACTAGGAATGGTTACAGTGACTTCAGAAATATATGCTAAGTGAGAGTGACAGCCCTCATCATTGGTTGGTTATTGTGCAGATTGAGAGAGGAGGTCAAGGCTTCTATTGGTGTTATGGAAGGTGTTGACCAGAATGTTACTTTGTTGTCAGGGTGTAGTATGTCATCACCAACTGAAACAGACTTCAGGAATACGTGTCTACTGAATGATGGTGCTGAGAAAATTAGTTCACTGTTTAAATTTTTGGTTTTGAGGTATCTTTAGAACAGTCAGTTGGAGTGGTAAAATAGGCAATCAGATACAAGGTCTTCAAGTCATGTAAGTGGCCTTGACTAGACACATAGACTTCAGAGCTATTTTTTTCATATGGTTGGTCTCTGAAAACATGAAATTGGACAATATCTCCCACAGTAAATGCAAAATGAACAGCTGCTGGGGATGAAGCCTCCAGGAATCAGCACTGAAAGGACTGGTGGAGAAAAATCCATTACATGGAAAAACGCAAAGATAGGAAAAGACTCAAAAGAGTATGTTCCTTTTGTAATACAGAAAGTTTTCAGAACTAGATACTGATTAGCAGAGTCAATTGAAGTAAAGACTTTGTCCTTTGTATTTAGACCTTGTAAGGTAAAATCTCAAAAACATAGTGAGAGCAAAAGCTAGATTACAATGGCATGAGTGTATGAGAGGTAATAAACCAGAACTCTGAGATGTTTGGAGGAGAAAAGGAAGTAAACGGGATTAAGAAGCATTTAGGATAGATTTTTTTAAATCTATACTTATAGGTTGAGGAGAAGATCCTAGGATAAAAGAGGTTGTCTAAAGATAGAGAATAGGAAGGAATTAAGGGAGCATGGTCTTGGTGAGAAAGGGTTAGGGTAGATTCATTGGCATGAGAGTGAAAGAGAAATGATGAGGGATGGATAGGACTGGAAAATAGAAGGAGATCAAATATAAACATTCAAAGTTTTCATGGAAGAAGGAAAGGGCCATCTATTGAAAATGGTAGGAGAAGTGAGGGAGGTGGGATAGGTAGGAGGATACAGAAAATTATTTAAGGCCTTAAGGAGAGTGATAAAAATGTAAAACATATATTCAGGAAAATAGAGTTGAGCTAATGATGTGTGCCAGACATTGTTAGTGTTCAGCAAATATCCACCTTGTCCTCTAGATTTCCTGAGCATTCACACAGCTAGGAGGGCTCATGTGAGCAGAGTGCTGTCCAGTCAAAGGCAGTTTAGAGTGGGTATATCTGCTCCATGCTGGCTCTCCACCAGCTATGAAAATCTTAAAGGCTGTGAGCTTCCAATGGAAAAGCTATAAATTGAAGAAGGGCTATCAAGTATTATCAGAGTATAATATGAGCAGAAAATAAGCCCTATTGTGTTAAGCCATTGAGATTTTGGGATTTTCTATGGCAGCGTAAGCAAACCTCTCATCACTAATGAACCAAGGATATTAAAAGGTTGCTTCCAGGATTACAGATCAGGATTTGCAGAACTGGCAGGTGCAACCAAGTTATTTTTTGCTCTCTCTCCACAGGAATTGAAGGCAGCAGAGTTGGGATTACTGGTGTCAAATGAGGGAGAGGGAAGGGAGAGAGGCAGAAGGAGATGATTAGCAGTGAGGAGGGCTGATAGGCTTAGGAGAAAAAGAAAGCATCAGGGAGTTGGGAGCTCTCTTAGTTTGAAAAGTGAGCATATTGGGAAAGTTACAGTGAGACTGAAGAATGGAAGAATGTGGTCAAAGAGCGGAAAGTTACATTTATGATTTTCAAGGCGGACCATTTGCAGGTGATGGTTAAGTTCATGGATTTTCTCTAGGCACTGTAGCTCATATAAAGTGGAGATGAAAGTTAAGATGGTCCAGAAATTTTTCAGGGAAATTGTTACCTGTCTCATCTACATGCATGTTGAAACAACATGAAAGAATTAAAGTTCTGATTTATTGCTCAAAATTTATCCCTAAATCATTAAAATATTCCTAAGTGTCACATTAATGCACTTCCTGTATTATATTTTCTGTCACATAATGCTTTTACTTGGAAGAAATGGAAATGCCTTACAGACTTTTTGCTGAAGTAACACTAACATAGGAGAAGTATAAGTGATTACTACTTATGCAGCTCTGCAATTTTTAACATGATAGGTAAATCAATAAACACATATATTTGAATACCCAAATTTGACCTCTAATAAATTCTAATAAGAAGGATATGTACAGTGCAGTTAAAATGTGAATTTAAATTTATATTTTATTTTCAGGGATGATAAAACCTAATTAACTGGATTATAATGCTGTCACTGAATAAGATAATTACTTTAGGAGAGGAGGCAAGATGGCAGAGTAGAAGAACGTGAGCTCACCTCTTCTTACGGAAACACCAAAATCACAACTAACTGCTGAACAATGACTGACAAAAAGAACGCTGGAACCTATCAAAAAAGATACCCTATATAAAAGACAAAGAAGAAGCCACAATGAGACAGTAGGAGGGGCACAACTGTGATAAAATCAAATCCAATACACGCAAGGTGGGCAACCCACAAACTGGAAAGCAATTGTATCACAGAAGTTCTCCCACAGGAGTGAGAGTTCTGAGCCCCACATCAGGCTCCCCAGCCTGGGGGTCTGGCAATGGGAGGAGGAGTCCCCAGAGAGTCCACCTTTGAAAGCCAGCAGGGTTTGACCACAAAAACTCCACAGGACTGGGGGATACAGAAACTTGACTCTTGGAGGGCATACACAGGGTCTTGTGTGCACCTGGACCCAGGGAAAAAAGTGGTGACCTCATAAGAAACTGGGCCTGATTCACCTACCAGTGTTTGAGGGTTTCCTGTGAAGGTGGGGGTGGGGGTGGCTGTGGCTCACTGTGGGGACAGGGACACTGGCGGTGGTGGTTCTGGTGAGTGCTCATTGGTGTAGGCCCTCTAGGAGGCCAACATTTTCTCTCCAAGACCTGGCCCCACCCAACAGCCTGTAGGCTCCAGTGCTGGGATGCCTCAGGCCAAACAACCAATAGGACATGAACACAGCTCCACCCATCAGTAGATAAGCTTAAAGTCTTTGTGAATAAACAGCTGCCTGATAAACACACCCCCAACACAGACCTGCCTACCAGAGGGACAGGACCCAGCTCCGGGTGGGCAGGTACCAGTCTCCCATCAGGAAGCCTGCACAAGCCTCTTAGACAGCCTCATCCACCAGAGGGCAGAAAGCAGAAGCAAGAAGAACTACAACCCTGCAGCCTGCAAAACAGAAACAGTAATCACAGAAAATTAGACAAAATGAGATGGTAGAGGAATATGTCCCAGATGAAGAAACAAGATAAAACATCAGAAGAACAACTAAATAGAGATAGACAATCTACCTGAAAAAGAATTCAGAGTAATGATAGTAAAGATGATCTAAGATCTCAGAAAACAAATAGAGACACAGATTGAAAAGATTCAAGAAATATTTAACAAAGAGCTATTTGCAAATGATGTGACAGACAAGGGATTAATCTCCAAAATTTACAAACAGCTCATGCCACTCAATATCAAAAGAAAAACCAACCCTATCAAAAAATGGTCAGAAGACCTAAACAGACATTTCTCCAAAGAAGACATACAGATTGCCAAGAGGCACATGAAAAGATGCTCAATATCACTAATTATTAGAGAAATGCAAATCAAAACTACAATGAGATATCACCTCATACCAGTCAGAATGGTCATCATCAAAAAGTCTACAAATAATAAATGTTGGAGAGGGTGTGGAAAAAAGGGAACCCTCCTACACCGTTGGTGGGAATGTAAATTGGTACAGTCACTATGGAGAAACTAAAAATAGAGATACCATATGATCCAGTAATCCCACTCCTAGGCATATATATGGAGAAAACCATAATTCAAAAAAATACATGTACCCCAATGTTCATTACAGCACTATCTACAATAGCCAGATCATGGAAGCAACCTAAATGCCCACTGACAGACGAATGGATAAAGATGTTGTACATATATATACAATGGAATATTACTCAGCCATAAAAAGGAACGAAATTGGGTCATTTGTAGAGACGTGGATGGACCTAGAGACTGTCATACAGAGTGAAGTAAGTCAGAAAGAGAAAAACAAATATCGTATATTAATGCATATATGTGGAATCTAGAAAAATGGTACACAGACTTCTGTAGGCTGCGGGGCTGAATCTATTTCCTTGTATTTTCTGTCTTCTAGGGGCTACCCACATTTCTTAGCTCATGGCCCTTTCCTCCTCTCAAAGCCGGCAACAGTGGGTTGCGTTCTTCACATACTTCATCACTCTGACCTTCTCTTCTATATCCCTCTTCCCCTTTTAAGAATCCTTGCGATTACACTGGGACTACCTGGAAAACCCAGGAACCCAGGATAATCCATTTTGAGGTCAGTTAGTGATTGGCAACCTTAGTTCCATCTGACACCTTTTTTTTTGGCCATGCTGCAAGGCATATGGGATCTTAGTTCCTGACCAGGAATCAAACCTGCACCCCCTACGTTGGTAGTACAGAGTCTTAATCACTGGACTGCTAGGGAAATCCTTCCATCTGCTACCTTAATGTACTTTTGCCCTTTAACCTAACATATTCACAGGTTCCAGGGATTAGGATGTGGGCATCTTTAGGGCACCATTATTCTTTCAACCATATCACCATTTTTAATTTCAAGGTCCCTTACACATTTCTTCCTGTTTCCAGGTGGGGCCTTCCCCTGGGGCCCATTGTCTTCATTGCACTCAGAATGAAAATTTCTCTGAAATTCTTTTTCCGGTAAGTTTTGGTAAGGAGCAGTCCCTCTTGCACTGGAGTCTGCAGAATGGCTTCAGTGTCCATTCCTTCAACCCTACAGGTGATGGCAGAAGTGGCAGAAGCTGCAGAAGCCAAAGCCTTTTGGCCTGAGGATGGCAGCCAGTCCTGTTCACCCAGCAACCCGTACACAATTCATCCAAACTGTAAAACGGCCCCTGCTTCACATCAATGAGCTAAAAACATTAGTTATAAAGAAGAAGGTTATTTCAGTATTGCTGGGGACAAGCTCAAATCGGAATGGTAAAAATGTCCTTGAATCAAATTTCTATTTCTTTAATTAGGTCTGAACAAACCCACTGCTGCGGTTAACTTTATTTCCATGTATTTGTCTATTTGTCAGTTTTCAAAAAGTACTCGAAGTAACAACCTCTTTGGGACTCAGTGATGTGAAAGCAGAGGAGGAAGAAATTAAAAAAAAAAAAACATGTTTAGAATTTTTTAAAACTAAAATAAACAGGAAAAAAATAGTTCTTTGACATATCCAGAGAAAGTGAATTCTCCCCATCCTTTGTCTAATCATTTTCATGAAGCTTTAGAAACTTAATAGGGAGAGGGGTAAGGCGTTAGTGAGGATAAAATACATTTGGTTTGCAAAAACCTGATAAAGGAATCTTTTCCAAGCAACTGAGTACTCTCTCCCTGTACTACTACAATGGGCAAAGTTGGTTATTCTATCATTGGGTTAGAACTATTTCCTGCTATTTTCCCTCGGTTTAGGGTATAAAATATGCTTCGGTGTCAGATACACTCACCTTCTAAACTGGAAAAAAAAAAAAGCCAAGAGAGCCTGTGACTATGAAAACAAAGGAGTACTTTTCCTCTCACACCTCCACTTACAAAGAATGAGGTTTATTTCAAATTTTATTTTTATTCTTGGTGGTTAAGAGTAGTTGCTATAAAGTGATTTTGTGTTGGTCAGGGTGGCTCAGTGGGGAAATGCTAGGTATGAGTGACTCACTAAAGGGGAGGAATAAAGAGATGACAGTAGAATAACTCAACAACAAAGGAAAAGATGGTGGTGGGAAGGTAAGGGATGAGCTGGTTCTTAAGGTAAAAACTAGCTTGGACATTTGGGCTGAAATATTAAGTTATAGTGAAGAGCACAGAATGAAAATAAAATCAGAACAGGGAAAAGAATGTTGAGAACTAAGCAAGAATCACTAATGTTTGATGACCTGTCAGCTCTCAAATGAGAAGCAGGTGTCCTCTCTCTTAATCCACTTCTGGGAAGACTCAGCGTTTCCAAAGGGAAAGGAAAGACAGGCTCCGATCACAGTTGAGATATACCTAGATCACATTGGATGTATTTGTTTCCTATTTTAGTTTTAAAGTTGTGCTAACTACATCTGTGAAGGATTTGAGCCAACTCTGCTCTCTAAAAGAGTCTTCTCTGACACATCATCTCTAAACACTAGAAAAACAGTGTATTGCTGCATTGCAACTTAAATATGCCAAAAAATATTTTAGAAGGGTCACCCTTTTACCATGAGAAGTGGGCTGAAATTTATTCTTTTCTATTTTAATAGAAAATATAAATATCAAGACAGTCCAAAAGGAAAATATCTACAATTCTGTAAATAGGTGTTTCTTGTTAAAAGCTGTGGGTCAGTGTCATAGAGAGATTGAATTTAAGAGTGGCCCTACACATAGGAAGAAACTTAACGGAGAATTATTTTCTTAACTGTTTAATGTTGTAATCCAAGTCCAATCCATTTATATTACTCTTTACTTTGAAAATAATAGAGCTTCAGATATAATTCCAAAATTGTAAATATTGCTATATATTGTTCTCTAAAATATATGTTTTGGTTCAATATAAGGAAAAGAAAATGGAAGCATTAGTTTTCCTCAAAGACTTTACAAGTCTGGAGTATGATTATCTTCAAACATTGTGATTATCTGTTTATGTACCTAGCTGCCTATCTCCTGGTTAATATCTGAAATTATATAGTCCTCTACGTTGCATCAATCTCTAATTACAAATTTTCAGACTAGAGATCCTGGTTCCCATATGAGATGCAGCATTAGCAAGAGAAACTGCACTTTTTTATCAGAACTTTAAACTATATCATTTGAAAATCCACCTAGAGTAGAAATTAGCCAGGCCCCCTGTGGCTGGAGCTGCTGGAGCCCTAGAGCCTCTTCCTGGAGAGGTGCTGAGTGAAAGGAGGGAGAGACCAGGACACAGCTGGGAAAGGTTAGTTCTGTCTGCAGGGTCTCCTCAGAACATGCAGACCGCCGATGAAGGGAGGGTTGATGGAAGCATGTCAGGGAGCTTCCTCGGGGCAACAGGGTCATGTACATGGGACACATCATGTAGCACCTGTGACAGCATCACTTGTCTACTCCTTATTAAAATAAGCAACTTGAATTTCTCCTCACTCTTGTCATTTGGAAAGTGAAATAATGGGGCAATTGTACATTTTTTCTGGATTTTAGAGGACAATATCATTGGAAAATATTTATGTATTTTATTCACATTGTTAACACACTAATTCATTGCACATAGGTGAGGAAACCAGTAGTCAAAATACTTTTTCTCTAGATTAAAATATTATGGCTCAGAAGGGAAAAAGGAGGGAAAGAGTCACAGAAAAAAGTACTTATTGATCTCTTTTTTCCAAAGAATTTTATGTCTTCTAAAATGTGTAAAATATACATGCATATTGACATGAAATACACGTGTATATGTACACTTAATTTATATATACGTGTATTAATGTGTGTATATATGTATATATATATTTAATTTTTTAATGGGGAAGAGCGCTCATTTATAAGTTTGGTATCTTCTTTTGATTGATGAGCTTCCATCCTTCTTTTCTATTTGGTAGGAGTTCCCTACTGTATGTGTCACCTTGTTGAAAGGCAATGGTCTGTCTCCCACTACCAGTACCAGAAAGGCAAGAACTTTTGCTCTACACTGGCAGGCAGCACATATGGACATCATTTTGCAATAGCTTATCAGATGCCCCAGTAGGCCTTTGTCTCTTGATTGAATGACATAAAAAATGAGGAACAAGAAGAATTCTTTTAAGGCTACAGAAGAGACCATATCCTAGAGCCTCAGAAGACCTAGCTTTACTCTTTCTGTTAAAAGACAGTCATTGTGCTTCTAGCTTTTTGGCTCTAAGCAGCTCCCCTAGTACCCAGCCTGGTTCCCAGACTCCCATTCATGATGTGGCCCTACATATCTTTTTAATAATTCTTTATTTTTGCTTAAGCAAGTCAGAATTGGTTTCTGCCTTTTATAGCCAATTGTACTGTAGATGATGTAAATGCTGAGAATAGATTCAGTTTCAATCTTGCCATCTAAGTTCTCCTCTCTTCAAAATAAATTTCTAAAATGATCAAATTGGTAGTTTTATATAAAAAGAGTTATGGAATTTAATAACAATAATTTCTTTACCCCTAGACAAGTTCTCTCAATATAATAAGAGAATAATAAGGTAAGGTCTGTGGTTTTAAAATTTGGAGGAAGTTGAAAATTGGCTCTTCTTATAGCTGGAATCTTGAAATCTCCATAATATTCATCCTTTCTAAAAATCACTATTGTAAATGCTCTCAGTAAAAGTAGTAAATGATATTGTAGTAAGATGAACATATTTTTATAAATTATGTAAAGAAAAGCTACCTTACTATGGAGCTGATATTTTTCACCTAAAAGGTCATTCCAACTACCTCCAAAATCATGTGGCATACACAGGTTGAAACACAGGGTGTTTTAGCAGAAGTAGTCACTAAAACCACAAAATCATAATACCTCCCAATAACATTAGGAATTATTCTACACTTTAAGTTATCATGAGATACAGAAAGGTATTTTCTAGAAATTTTTAAAACAGCATTGGAAAAATTCAACTTACTGTGTAGTAGAAATTTTTAAATTTATGTATGCAATTGAGAAAGAGCATAATAAAATAAGTTAAAGTCACTCTAGCCAAAGTTCTTGGTCAAGAATTCTATATCATGAAACAAAATTATGTTATTAAAGGGATGGCCCAATCAAAAGACTCATGAAACTTTTTGCAGTACACAGTTATAAACACAGACATGTAGAGATAAGCTAACAGTCTTATTTACAAAAGATGATGAAAACTCAAGATGATGATTAAGAAAAACAGGTGACTTTCTGTAAAATTCAGAACTACTTGGAAATATCTTTATCAATAATTATTTTGTTAAAAATAATTGACTATCTTGTTTTTTTGAAAGACATTACTTGGCTAAGCCTCCTTAGCAGGTAAAATATGAAAAGGCAATGGAATCTCTGGAGGAAATTCTCAAGGAAACCTTCCAACAGGCAGGATTATAGAACAGATTTAACAAATATGTGGGGAACTGGAATCAGACGTTTGTGATAACAATGCTGTCTCCCTTTGTGTTTCTAAAAGCTTTGAAACATAAGATAATGGATGTATTGTAGGATATGTAAACTTAAACTCTGTGAAGTTCTATAGAGAATATCAAACAATGGGCTTTGCAAGTAAAAAGTACAAGCAACATAAAAGCAAAATGAGGGATCCTAATGGGTAAACAATGATATATTACTGAAATTTTATCTGCCATGATTCTCTAAAGTAGTTTCTTATCAATACCATAAATTTGCACTCTCTAAAAGATGTATTAAGACCTTTTGAAAGATACAAAGGAGATATTGAGGTTCTTTTAAAGCAAAAAATATATAGTACCCCAAATATATAGTACCCCAAGAAATATATAATACCCCAAAATATAGCTATTCCCACTTTTTCACACATGCGTCATCTGTCCTTGTTGCCACCATCTACAAACCTCCTAGCTACAAGGTGTTAAGCACTTCAAAGGGCTCCAATCTGTTCTACTTGCTTTTCCTGAAACACCTTGATTAAATCCAACAAGCTATATCATCATTCAAGCAGCTAAATCTTGATGGAGTGAATTACACAATCAGGACTACTCATTTTCCTTTAAAATTAGGATCAAGAAATTTCAAATGGATATTTATTAATGTCAGTAATCCTACCACACTTTCCAAGTAAAGTCCATTTTCTTCTCTCTGTTGTGCTTATTTCACATCTTTTCCTTACTCCAATGTATAGCATAGAGGTTATGACTGCACTTTCTATGTGCTAGCAAAGATGTACAACAATTGGATCTCTCATACTTTGCAGGTGGAAGTGTAATTGATTCAAAATTATTTGGCTGTATGTACTAAAGCAATTCTACTTCTAGGCACATTCCCAAGGGGGGAAAAATGTATGTACCAAAACACATGTGTAAGAACAATCATAGCTGTTTTATTCAAAATGGCCAAAGACTATAAAACAACCCAAATATCCATCAATGGCAAAGTAAAAAAATATGTGGTGTATTTACACAATGGAATTCCACATAGCAATGGAAAAGGACAATGGCTGATGCATGCGGCAGCATGGATGGACGCCAGATGCATAAGAGTATACCAATGGATTCCATCTCTGCAAAGTTCCAAGATCAGCAAAAACTTATCGGTGGTAATACAAGTCAGAGTAGTGATAGAAGTCTGAGTGAGCGGGTACTGATTAGGAAGAGGCACATGAAATCCTTATAGGGTGCTAGAATTGTTCTATTTTTTAATCTGCATGGTGGTTGTTATAAGGACATGTGCACATGTGAAAATTCATTGAGCTATACACTGGTAATGGCACATTTTTGTACTTTGCTTTCTTTTAAAAAAAAAACCTTTTTATTTTGAAACAATATAGATTCACAGGAGGCTGCAAAAGAAAAAATGTACAGGGAAATTATGTGCTTCGTTTCTCCAGCCTCTCCCAAATTTAACATCTCACACAATTTTATTAGACTATCAAAACCAAGACATTGAGAATACTACAATTGATAGAACTTATTCAAATGTCATAGGTTACACATATATTCTTTTATGTACACAGAGCAATGCAATTTTATTAATGTGTAGCCTTATGTAACTACCATCATAATCAAGAAACTCAACTTGATTACCTTTTGCTAGCCCTTAATAGCCACATTCCCACTCCCTCTCTGCCATCCCTAACCCTGGCAAACACTAATCTATTTTCCATCTTTCTAATTATGTTATTTCATGAACGTAAAATAATGGAATCATGCAGTATGTATCCTTTTTTTTTAATAGATCCTTATTGGAGTATAACTGCTTCACAGTACTGTTAGTTTCTGCTGTACAACAAAGTGAATCAGCCATACACATACATATGTCCCCATATTCCCTCCCTCTTAAGCCTCCCTCCAACCCTCCCTATCCCACATCTCTAGGTCATCGCAAAGCACTGAGCTGATCTCCCTGTGCTATGCGGCTGCTTCCACTAGGTAACTATTTACATTCAGTAGTGTATATATGTCGATGCTACTCTCACTTCGCCCCAGATTCCCCTCCCCCATCCATGTCCTCAAGTCCGTTCTCTATGCCTGCATCTTTATTCCTGCCCTGCCACACGTTCATCACTACCATTTTTTTTTTTTAGATTCTATATTTATGTGTTACCATACAGTATTTGTTTTTCTCTTTCTGACTTACTTCACTCTGTATGACAGACTCTATGTGCATCTACCCCAGTATGTATTCTTTTGAGACTGGCTATTTTACTATTCAGCATGATTCCTTAAGGTTCATCCAATTTGGTGTGCATAGCAATAGTTTCTTCCTTTTTGTCACTGAGTACTATTCCATGGTGTGGATATACCACAGTTTGTTTAACCATTTACCCACTGAAAGGCATTTGGGTAGTTTCTAGTTTTGGCTATAATGAATAAAGCTGCTACAAACATGAATAAAAATAAGTCTTCATTTTTCTGGGCTAAATGCCCAAGGCTGCAATTTCTAAGTTTTATGTTAAGTCCATTTTCAATTTTGAAAGGCCAAAATGATTTCCCAAACTATTTCCCAGAATATCTGTATCATCTTAAATTTCCACCAGCAATGTGAGTGATCCACTTTCCCTGAGTCCTCACCAGCATTTGGTGTTATCACTATTTTTCATCTTACCCATTCTGACAGGGGTGATATAATTTCAATGTGAATTTCTCTAATGGCTAATTTCTCTAATGGCTAACATATTTTCATGTGCTTATTTGTTATTTGTATATCTTCTTCATGGATACTTTATGTATTTTGTACCTCAACACCAATGTAAAAAAGAAAAAAAAAAAATCCCCCTTAAAAAAAGATTTCAGGCTCTGGAGGCAGACTCCCTTAATATGAATACTAGCTCTGCCACTTACCAGCTGTGTAACCTTAGGCAATTTTCTTATTTATATGTCTATTAGGGATGTTGTGGGTATTTAATATATTCATACATTTAAAGCATTAAAACAGTGCCTAAGAGATTGTCAGGACAAATACCATGTTAAGAAAAACAACGATTTCCAAAATCCCTTTCTATTTGTCTCCTCACTTAGAAGCTAGTTCAGCTTGCACGAAGGATTATGGCACTGCTGTACATGTATTAGAGATATATTAACTAACTGAATTCTCACAACAACCTTACAAGGTAGTTCTCCACTTTACAGATGAAGAAGTCAAGCCACACAAAGGTCAAGTAACTTGTCCAAGATGAGAATGCCGTCAGAGGCCAGGCTAAGAAACGAACCTTGGCAGTCTGCCCTAGAGCGCTGCTCTTAACTACTACATATTCAAATGGGAGCGGACTTACTTTACCTCTCCAAATCCATCCTCTGCATCTGGACTCATTTACGCTGTACTTCTTCCTGTCACAATAAATTAAGTGCCTTGCATTCGTCCAAGGTCAATCTCTACAGTTATGCTTGGAGCCAATCTCAGTCACTTGTTCAAGGATTTTACTTTGGTGACTGTCCCACTTTCCCCCTACATCTTCAATCTCTCCCTCACACCAGTACTACTGTCACTGGTATAGCAACATGGCTTACTTAATATGAGATCTCTTTTGCACTCCTAGTGACCTTATATTCCTTGATGGCTACCACCCATTTCTCTCATCAATTCATAGCAACATTCCTTAAATGAGTCATTTATACTGTGGGTCCACATCTTCATGTCTTTACTTTTTTTTAAAATTTTGAATAGTTTATTTTAAAATTTTTATTGGAGTATAGTTGCTTTACAATGTTGTATTCGTTTCTACTGTACAGCAAAGTGAATCAGCTATACATATACATATACCCTCTCTTTTTTGGATTTCCTTCCGATTTAGGTCACCACAGAGCACTGAGTAGAGTTCCCTGTGTTATACAGTAGGTTCTCATTAGTTATCTATTTTATACACAGTATCAATAGCATATACTTTTAAGGAACTCTAGGCTTGTTCTCACTACTAACAAGAAGAGCTCTGAGAAGGGCTCTTAAGACACTATTGAAGCCACAACAGTCTCTTTCCCAACTATTTATATTATCCATTCTTTCTTTCAAAGCAGCATTTCCTTTAACTTCTCATTACCGCAAAGTTGTCAAATTCTTTATACCCCACTGGCTACTTCTTTTCAATCTCCTTTTTGACTCCTTCTCTGTGGTCCGACCTCTCAAGGACAGCATGGCTCATATCTCAGTTATTCTCTTTATTCTCTCTTCTGGACTTACCCTTTCCCTAGATGGGCATCAAATATACCTAGATTCTGATGATTTTTAAATTTGTATCTCCAACTACAACCCATCTCCTGAGATCTTGAGTTGTATGTTGAACTTCCTACTTGACATCTCTACCTTAGTATCAAATTAGCATCTCAACTTTGAAACTGTTGCTCAGAACTAATCACTTATCACCACCTGCCCCATACGCCAAACCTACCCCTCCCCTAGTCATTACAATCTTAGCTAATGATGCTAAGCCTAAAACTTATAAGTTATTTTTGATTCTTTTCTCTTTCATTCCACTTATACCAACTATCAGCAAAATCTGGTGGCTACATTCTGGAAGAAAGAAAAAGATAATAATTCAAGTCACAGGATCGCCGTCTCCATTGCTACCATGCTAATCCTTAAGATTCTGCAGTATCTTCTCTTATCATTTTAAGGTAAAAATCAAAGAACATATTAGATTATATTATATACTTGCTTAAAATTCCCCAGTGGATACTTACTGCATTTAAACTAAAATCAAAACCCTTATCAAAAGACTTATTATCTAAAAACCCTCATGTAAACGGACCCCTACCTCTCCCTCTGAATTTAACTTCTCCACTTTCCCCATTATTCATAACTTTCTAACCACAGTGACCTTCTAGATGTTCCTTAATCACGTCAAATCATTTTCTCCCTGTAGAGAACTATAGATATTTTCATGACTATTTTCAAGTTTCTATTCAAATTTCTGCTCTCCAAAGATGGTTTCCCTGACCACCACAGTCAAAGCAACTATCATTCCCTTTTATTCTGTATGTTTATAGTCTCTTCATAGCACTTACTACCTTAAGTTAATTTGTAATTATCTTTTGATTATTGGCTCTTATATTTATTGTCTGTCTTACCACACCTGTCTCAGAAAGTGATTTTCAAAGTTGCAAGGAATACAGAAAATGATGTTCAAAGTTGCAAGGACTTTCTTCATCACTCCATTCCCAATGTCCACAATTTGCCTGGCATTTAAGATAGATATCCTCTGTTCTCAAATGATTAGAAGTCGTCACTGGTAGATTAACTTTTTAAGTCTATTAAGATGGGAAACATACATATGAAATATATATGTATATATATATAAAATGTAGAGAAGTTGCATTCATTCATCTTCTTTTAATGCATGGGTGAGTCTTTGGTTGTAGATCCAATGATTGGAGTTCCCAGTCTTTGTGTATAAGTCACACTCATAAAGCACTATCTGAGATTACCACACTGTTAAAGATGAACAAGCAATTAATAATAGATATTTGTTAAGCCCTCTAGATGCAGGCTTGTTTAAGATTTTTATAATATTTTCTTCTATACTTTATAATTGTCTGATCAAAGCTAATTTAACATTATTTTTTTAGCAACTCACTATAATATCATTAATATTTCCAAAGCTTTCAAATGAGTTTTCATAGAATTTGTTCCATTTGTCACTCATTTCTCATTAGTTTTTTGGTGATAATAAGTGGTTTATTGTGACATTAATTAAATCATATAATTGTGATAAAAAGTACAGTTGCCATAAACAGATTTGGGCACAATTCAAGAGCTATTTGGTAACCCAATGGGGGAAAAAGCAATGTGAAGGTTATGTTAATGCATCCTTTTCCAGCTCTCCTGAGCCTTTAACCTGTGGTTAATTAAACTGAGAACAGTTCCAAACTATTTTGTCTTACTAAACTTAGAATTTTTGGAATTAAATTTTGTATTGCAGTCACAAGCAAAGCAGTAAAAACCTATATTTGGCCATGATTAACACTCCTTAGGCTGGGACTTCCTTGGTGGCACAGTGGCTAAGAATACACCTGCCAATGCAGGGTACCGGGGTTCGAGCCCTGGTCCAGGCAGATACCACATGCCACAGAGCAACTAAGCCCGTGCACCACAACTACTGAGCCTGTGCTGTAGAGCCTGTGTGCCAAAACTACTGAAGCCCACATGCCTAGAGCCCATGCTCCACAACAAGAGAAGCCACCGTAATGAGAAGCCTGTGCACTGCAACAAAGAATAGCCTCCGCTCGCTGCAACTAGAGAAACCCAAGTGCAGCAATGAAGACCCAACACAACCAAAAATAAATAAATTAATTAATTTTAAAAATGCTTCATTAAAAAATCCTTAGGCTTATTTATATGAATTTTTGAAAAATAAGATTTTTCAAAATAATAGATTTGTCTGTTTTAAAACTACTGTGAACATCATATATTTAGTTTCTTTTATTTACCCAGAACCTCAGAAGATAGATGAGGCTTAATATTCAGTTGGAAAATCAAGACTGAGAGGTGAAATATTGACAAATGTACCTGGAAGAACAAATGTATATGATGGAATACTGATACAACTAAATATTTCAAATAATTATTTTTCAATAAGTTACCATTTATAGATAATTTAATCTTATATGACTAATTTTCTGAAAAATCAGTGAAAATTGCTCATTTGTACCATAAATAGAAATTCTGCCAATCTGCCTACTGTAACACAACAAACAGATTTCCCTGCACAAGTGTTGGATAAGAGATCAATACAAGAATATTATGGTATACACTGTGTAAAACTCAATGCATAGTTCTTTAAGATTCATATATTATGAATTGCTTCATTTAAAACCCTAACAAGTAACCAGAAAGAGTTACTTATGAACTGATTCCCCCAGAAATCATTTTACTGATATTGGTATGATAAGGACTAAACCTTAAGGGAATTATGGGAAAAGTTCATTTTGATACATTTTTATAGTTATTTACACACTTAACAAGGTTTAAATATACAGTACCATTTTCAAATTTTAAAAATGTATATTTTTGTGTAAATCCCAGAATTACTTTTGCCAGGTGGTGGTGATGATTGGAGTGTGTAACAGAGTTTCCAACCACTTGGAAGGAATTAGCTTTAATCTGTAGCAGACTGTTTGGTATTTGCAACTGTATCTCTGAAATCATCTCATTACAAGTTAATGTAATACATACCTCATTAAAGAAATATTATAAAGTCTGAGCTTTCCTATTTATACCAGGCTAGAGAATAGTCAACTCTAATACCCCAAATGTTCTTGAACTATTTGTATTTTTGAGGAAACTATAAATCATATGACAAAAAAACCTTTTTAAATTTCTCTAAAAGTTATTTCAAGTTAAAAAGTTAAATAATGATTTTGATTAATTTCTTGCCAGCTTGATAAATACAAAGAGAACATTTATTTAAAAGCCAATTAATTACGGTGTATCAATGAAATATAGTTTGGAGAAGGAAAACACATGCTGTGACTAAAATTTAATGCATATCCTAGAAGCATTTAAATTCCCTGAACAGCTTGCAAATCAACTGGTTCATACTGGAATCTTTAGAACATTAATCTTTAGCTCAAAAGAATATATGTGTACATTTTAAACTGTATTCTGATAAAAGTTCTGTGATTATGTGTTTAGTTGATAAACCAAATATAATTATGTCTTCAGAGAATTAATGTCAGCAAATAACATGTGAAGCTTCAAGCTAGCATCCTAAAATTTTGTCACAGTGAGACTGTGTCAACACAGTACATAGAATTAAAATAATTCCCTTAGGGCTAACAATATGAATTAATGTTAAAACGGAGACTTGGAACATTTAGAACTGGAAAGATGGTTATTGGTGAGATAATCCAAAGTCTGCCTTTTTTTAAAAAAAATGATAAGTATGGAGAGTTTAACAAATTTTCACAAAGTCAAAAAATTAGCTAAGGATAGTTTCCTGAGTCCTGGTTAAATGCTTTTTAACTCTGCCACCCAAATTACTGACAATGAATTACAAAAACAAGAAAATCTTCAAATCTGTCACAAATTTTCCACTGGGTCTACAACCTGCAAAATTCATTTCCTGGAGTAACCTAAGTCTTCATGAATATTTCCAGTAATTGATCAGTACATGCAAAGGAAACTCAGCCTAGGACAAAAGGCTGAGATAACTACCCAAGCTGCCTGAACTGCTTGTTTTCCTTTTTACATTGTAAAGCAACTACCCAGAGGGACACAGAAGCAGGTGATGGAAAAACTGAACATTTTAAAAGCATACTGTCATAGAGACAGATAAATTCTAGCTTCTCTTGTTGTTAATGTTTTAAAAACACTCTTAAGAATTTGTAGCCAACTCTGATCAATATAAACCTTACCTTGCATTGGACTGTGATATTTTAAAATTATTCTTAAGAAATCAAACAATATAGATACAGTTGAAAACATCAGTATATCCTTCTGAAATGCAATCTTCCAGTCTCCCTTCTCTAAATGTAACCATAATAGTGAATGAAGTGTTTATTATGTGCCTGAATATGTTTATCTTATATTTTTACCATAACTCCATTAGACATAAAAATACATGGTATTGGTCAAAATGTTTAGATAGTGTTTTGAACTGCAATTTTTAATGGGTGTATATTTTTAGCTTTATGTTTCTTGAAAAATTTTCTGGTTCATATTTTACTTGATGACAACAAAAATGCTATAATTATTTATTCTGTAGCTAGATATTTAGGATGTTTCTGATTTTACTATTACAAATGATGCTAATGGAAAATATGTATATGTTTTAGTAGGTATATTTTTAAGAGTTTCCATAGTGTATAAGCCAAGAAATGGAATTTCTGGGTTTTAAGGAAAAGAAATCTTAAAATTTACTGGGTGTTTTCAAGTTGCTCTCCAAACTGGCTGTACCAATTTATACTCAAACCCTGAGTACTGTATGTGAGAATTCCATGCTGACATTCAGTTTTGCGATATTTTTAAAAGTTTTATCAGTCTGATGTTAATAATTTATGTTTTTTATTTTTTTCACTACAAAAAACGGGCAGAATAGAGACAGCAGAAGCAAGAAGAACTACAATCCTGCAGCCGGTGGAATGAAAACCACATTCACAGAAAAATGGACAAAATAAAAAGGCAGAGGACTATGTACCAGGTGAAGGAACAAGATAAAACCCAAGAAAAACAATTAAATGAAGTGGAGATAGGCAACCTTCCAGAAAAAGAATTCAGAATAACGATAGTGAAAATGATGCAGGACCTCGGAAAGAGAATGGAGGCAAAGATCAAGAAGATGCAAGAAGTGTTTAACAAAGACCTAGAAGAATTAAAGAACAAACAAACAGAAGTGAACAATACAATAACTGAAATGAAAACTACACTAGAAGGAATCAATAGCAGAATAACTGAGGTAGAAGAACAGATAAGTGACCTGAAAGACAGAATGGTGAAATTCACTGCCACAGAACAGAATAAAGATAAAAGAATGAAAAGAAATGAAGACAGCCTAAGAGACCTCCAGGACAACATCAAACACACCAACATTTGCATTATACGGGTCCCAGAAGAAGAAGAGAGAGAGAAAGGACCCAAGAAAATATCTGAAGATATTATAGTCAAAAGCTTCCCTAACATGGGAAAGGAAATAGCCACCCAAGTCCAGGAAGTGCAGAGAGTCCCAGGCAGGATAAAACCAAGGAGAAACATGCCGACACACAAGAGTAATCAAACTGACCAAAATTAAAGAGAAAAAAAATTATTAAAAGCAACAAGGGAAAAACAACATACAAGGGAACTCCCATAAGGTTAACAGCTGATTTCTCAGTAGAAACTTTACAAGCCAGAAGGGAGTGGCATGATATATTTAAAGTGATGAAAGGGAAGAAACTACAACCAAGATTACCTGGCAAGGATTTCATTCAGATTTGATGGAGAAATCAAAAGCTATACAGACAAGCAACAGCTAAGAGAATTCAGCACCACCAAACCAGCTCTACAACAAATGCTAAAGGAACTTCTCTAAGTGGGGAAAACAAGAGAAGAAAAGGACCTACTAAAACAAACCCAAAACAATTAAGAAAATGGTAATAGGAACATACATATCGAAAGTTACCTTAAATGTGAATGGATTAAATGCTCCAACCAAAAGACAAAGGCCCACTGAATGGATACAAAAATAAAACCCATAAATATGCTGTTTACCAGAGACCCAGGTCAGACCTTGGGACACATACAGGCTGAAACTGAGGGGATGGAAGAAGATATTCCATGCAAATGGAAATCAAAAGAAAGCTGGAGTAGCAATACTCGTATCAGATAAAATAGACTTTAAAATAAAGAATGCTACAAGAGACAAGGAAGGACACTAGGTAACAATCAAGGGATCAACCCAAGAAGAAGATATAACAATTATAAATATATATACACCCAACATAGGAGCACCTCAATACATAAGGCAAATGCTAAAAGCTATAAAAGACGAAATCGACAGTAACAGAATAATAATACGGGACTTTAACAGTTCACTTACACCAAAGGACAGATCATCCAGGCAGAAAATTAATAAGGAAACAAGCTTTAAATGACACAACAGACCAGATTTAATTGATATTTACAGGACATTCCATCTGAAAACAGCAGATTACACTTTCTTCTCAAGTGTACATGGAACATTCTTCAGGATAGATCACATCTTGGGTCACAAATCAAGCCTCGGTAAATTTAGGAAAACTGAAATCTTATCAAGCATCTTTTCCAACCACAACACTATGAGATTAGAAATCAATTACAGGGAAAAAAACGTAAAAAACACAAACACATGGACACTAAACAATACTAAATAACAAAGAGATCACTGAAGAAATCAAAAAAGACCTAGAGACAAATGACAATGAAAACACGATGATCCAAAACCTATGGGATGCAGCAAAAGCAGTTCTAAGAGGGAAGTTTATAGCTATACAAGCCTACCTCAAAAAACAAGAAAAACCTCAAATAAACAATCTAACCTTACACCTAAACGAACTAGAGAAAGAAGAACAAACAAAACCCAAAGTTAATAGAAGGAAAGAAACCATAAAGATCAAATCAGAAATAAATGAAATAGAAACAAAGAAAACAATAGCAAAGATCAATAAAAGTAAAAATGGTTCTTTGAAAAGATTAACAAAATTTCTAGACCTTTAGCCAGACTCATCAAGAAAAAGAGGGAGAGGACTCAAGTCAATAAAATTGGAAATGAAAAAGGAGAAGTTACAACAGACACCACAGAAATACAAAGCATCCTGAGACTACTACAAGCAAGTCTATGCCAATAAAATGGAAAACCTGGAAGAAATGTACAAATTCTTAGAAACGTATAACCTTCAAAGACTGAACCTGGAAGAAACAGAAAATATGAACAGACCAATCACAAGGAATGAAATGGAAACTGTGATTAAAAATCTTCCAACAAACAGAAGTCCAGGACCAGATGGCTTCACAGGTGAATTCTATCAAACATTTAGAGAAGAGCTAACACCCATCCTCCTCAAACTCTTCCTAAAATTTCAGAGGAAGGAACACTCCCAAACTCATTCTATGAGGCCACCGTCACCCTGACACCAAAACCAGACAAGATACTACAAAAAAATTACAGACCAACATCACTGATGAATATAGATGCAAAAATTCTCAACACAATAGTAGCAAACAGAATCCAACAACACATTAAGAGCATAGTAAACCATTATCAAGTGGGGTTTATCCCAGGGATGCAAAGATTCTTCAATATACAGAAATCAATGTGATACACCATATTAACAAATTGAAAAATAAAAACCATATGATCATCTCAATACACACAGAAAAAGCTTCTGACAAATTTCAGTATCCATTCATGATAAAAAACTCTCCAGAAAGTGGGCATAGAGGGAACCTACCTCAACATAATAAAGGCCATATGTGAGAAACCCACAGCAAACATCATTTTCAATGGTGAAAAACTGAAAACATTTCTTCTAAGATCAGGAACAAGACAAGGATGTCCACTCTTGCCACTATTATTCAACATAGTTTTGGAAGTCTTAGCCACGGCAATCAGAGAAGAAAAATAAATAAAAGGAATATGAATTGAAAAAGCGGAAGTAAAACTGTCACTGTCACTGTTTGCAGATGACATTAAGCTATACATAGAGAATCCTAAAGATGCCACCAGAAAACCACTGGAGCTAATCAATGAATCTGGTAGAGTTGCAGGATACAAAATTAATGCACAGAAATCTCTTGCATTCCTAACTAACAATGAAAGATAAGGAAGATAAATTAAGGAACCAATCCCATTTATCACTGCAACTAAAAGAGTAAAATACCTAGGAATAAACTTACCTAAGGAGTTATAAGACCTGTACTCAGAAAACTATAAGACGTTGATGAAAGAAATCAAAGATGACACAAACAGATGGAGAGATATACCATGTTCTTGGATTGGAAGAATCAATATTATGAAAATGACTATACTACCCAAAGCAATCTACAGATTCAGTGCAATCCCTATCAAAGTACCACTGGCATTTTTTACAGAACTAGAACAAAAAATTTCACAATTTGTATGGAAACACAAAAGACCCAGAATAGCCAAAGCAATCTTGAGGGAAATAAACAGAGCTGGAGGAATCAGACTCCCTGACTTCAGACTATACTACAGGGCTACAGTAATCTAGACAGTATGGTACTGACAAAAAAACAGAAATATAGATTAGTGGAATGGAATAGAAAGCCCAGAGAAAGCCCATAGAGAGCCCCACATGCCTATGGTCAACTAATCTATGACAAAGGAGGCAAGGATATACAATGGAGAAAAGACAGCCTCTTCAATAAGTGATGCTGGGAAAACTGGACAGCTACATGTAAAAGAATGAAATCAGAACCCTCCCTAACACCATACACAAAAATAAACTCAAAATGGATTAGAGACCTAAATGTAGGACTGGACACTATAAAACTCTTAGAGGAAAATATAGGAAGAATACTCTTTGACAGAAATCACAGCAAGATATTTTTTGACTCACCTCCTAGAATAATGGAAATAAAAACAAATGGAACATAAACTTAAAAGCTACAGCAAAGGAAACTATAAACAAGATGAAAAGACAACCCTTGTAATGGGAGAAAATATTTGCAAACAAATCAATGGACAAAGGATTAATCTATAAAATATATAAACAGCTCATGCAGCCCAATATTAAAAAAACAAACAACCCAATAAAAATTGGGCAGAAGACCTAAATAGCCAAAGAAGACATACAGATGGCCAAGAGGCACATGAAAAGCTGCTCAACACCAGTAATAATTAGAGAAATGCAAATCAGTGCTACAATGAGGTATCACTTCACACTGGTTAGAATGGGCATCATCAGAAAATATACAAACAACAAATGCTGGACAGGGTGTGGAGAAAAGGGAACCCTCCTGTACTGTTGGTGGGAAGGGATATTGATACAACCACTATGGAGAACAGTATGGAAGTTCCTTAGAAAACTAAAAACAGAATTACCATATGACCCAGCAATCCCACTACTGGGCATATACCCTGAGAAAACCATAATTCAAAAAGAGACATGTACCACAATGTTCATTGCAGTGCTATTTACAATTGCCAGGACATGGAATCAACCTAAGTATCCATCGACAGATGAATGGATAAAGAAGATGTGGCATATATATACAATGGAATATTACTCAGCCATAAAAAGGAACGAAATTTTGTTATTTATATTGAGGTGGATGGACCTAGGGTCTATCATACAGAGTGAAGTAAGTCAGAAAGACAAAAGCAAATACCGTATGCTAACCCATATATATGGAATCTAAAAATATGGTACTGATGAACCTAGTGGCAGGGCAGGAATAAAGATGCAGATGTAGAGCATGGACTTGAGGACTCAGGGTGGGAAGGGGAAGCTGGGATGAAGTGAGAGAGTAGCATTGACATATATACACTAACAAATGTAAAATGGATGACTAGTTGGAAGCTGTTGCATAGCACAGAGAGATCAGCTACATGCTTTGTGAAGACCTAGAGGGGTGGGATAGGGAGGATGGGAGGGAGGCTCAAGAGGGAGGGAAAAGAAAAAAAAAATGGGCAGAAGACCTAAATAGACATTTCTCCAAAGAAGACATACAGATGGCCAACAGACACATGAAAAGATGCTCAATATTGCTAATTATTAGAGAAAGGCAAAGCAAAACTGTAATGAGGTATCACCTCACACCAGTCAGAATAGCCATCACCAAAAAGTCTACAAACAATAAATGCTGGAGAGGGTGTGGAGAAAGAGGAACCCTCCTACACTGCTGGTGGGAATGTAAATTGAGGCAGCCACTATGGAGACAGTACAGTTTCCTTAAAAAACTGAAAACAGAGTTACCATAGGATTCTGCAATCCCACTCTTTGGCATACATCCAGAGAAAACTATAATTCAAAAAGATGTATGCACCTCAATGTTTACAGCAACACTATTTACAATAGCCAAGACATGGAAGCAACCTAAATGTTCATCAACAAA
The DNA here is from genome assembly GCF_059928025.1 of Delphinapterus leucas. NCBI lineage: Eukaryota > Metazoa > Chordata > Mammalia > Artiodactyla > Monodontidae > Delphinapterus > Delphinapterus leucas. Next base: position 50,268,363 of record NC_143140.1, read on the forward strand.
TAAATGGATAAAGAAGATGTGGTACATATATACAATGGAATACTACTTAGCCATATAAAAGAATGAAATAATGTCATTTGCAGCAACATGGATGGACCTAGACATTACCATACTAAGTGAAGTAAGTTAGAGAAAGACAAATATGATAATTGCTTATATGTGAAATCTAAAAAAAAATGATACAAATGCACTTTTTACAAAACAGAAATAGACTCACAGACATAGAAAACAAATTTATGGTTACCAAAAGGGATAGTGGGGGGAAGGGGTAGATAAATTAGGAGTTTAGGATTAACATACACACTAATATATGTGAAATAGATAAACAAGGAGGACCTACTGTATAGAACAGGGAACTAAATTCAGTATCTTATAATAACCTATAATGGAAAAGATTCTGAAAAAAATATATGTATATATAATTGCTGTACACCTAAAACTAACACGACATTGTATATTGACTATACTTCAATTAAAAACTGATTAAAAAAAGAGTACCTAGCAAGCCCTCGAAAAAAAAAACCTATTAGGAATCTATATAGATATATAATTTCATTTTAATTTGCATTTCTTTTTTTTTTTTTTTTTGCAGTACACGGGCCTCTCACTGTTGTGGCCTCTCCCGTTGTGGAGCACACGCTCCGGACGCGCAGGCTCAGCGGCCATGGCTCATGGGCCTAGCCGCTCCGCGGCATTGGGATCTTCCCGGACCGGGGTACAAACCCGCGTCCCCTGCATCAGCAGGCAGATTCTCAACCACTGCGCCATGAGGGAAGCCCTGATTTATGCTTTTAATATCTTGTTTAAGAAGATTTTCCTTCCCTGAGGTCATTGTTATATACTCTTATATTGTTCTTAACAGTTGCAAATGTTTGTATTTTGGCCTCTGATCCATCTGAAAATTATTTTTGTATATATTTATTAAATAGATCTTCCTTTTCCACTAATCTGTAATTTCTCAGAGGAGGAGCTACATTTGCATTAGTTTGCATTTTCTAGGATTTTATATAAATGGAATCATATAGTATATACTATTGTTTGCATAGCTTTTAAAGTTCAACATAATGGTTTTGACATTTGATAATAAAAGTGTCACAATTTAATATTCATCCAGGCTATTGAGCATATCAATAGTTTATTCCTTTTTACTTCTGAGTAGTATTCCACTGCATGGACATATCACAGTTTGTTTATACATTCACTTATTGATGGATATTTGAATTGTTTTCAGTTGAAGTTAATACACATAAATCTGCTATGAACAATTACATACAAAACTTTATGTGAAAAAATGTCTAATTATTCTTGGAAAAATACCTGGGAGTGGAATGCCTGGGTCATATGGTAGGTGTTTTACTTTTTAAGAAACTGTCAAACTACTTTTCACATCAGTTGTACTGTTTTATATTTCCACTAGCAGTGTATGAGAATTCAGTTCCTCCATATCTCTGCCAATACTTAGTGTGTCTGGGACTGCTTTTTATGTCATTTTCTCAGCTTAACTGCATAAATTTAAATACCAAACTCATGTAAGAACAAGCAAAAAGTTAGGAATTCCTAGAGGACACTTTACCTTTCCTAACCAGAGCAAAAGCTTTCCTGATTATCTTCCTATACAGGTATGTGAACTTACTTTTGTCCATCATTTCACTGATGGCATAGCACTTCAAAGGCCCCCACTTTAGGTGAAGGCCCCTTTTTTAAATCCCTAATTTTCATGGACCAAAGGACTCATCTCCTATGTCTACATGGGGCACTAGATCGAGGCAAGCAAATCAACCCTGCTTCTCACCTCACTTCCCAACTCAAGCCCAACTTCCATCCCCACTCCCAATTCCCATAGTCTCTCCTGGAGCATTTCCCTCTTTAATTTTGCTCTTAGAGAAACTGTACCTGACTCATTTATTAAAATTCATTTATACATATTTACTATTCTGGTTCACTCTACAGGAAAACAAAACTCCTAGACAATTAACTAAATATATTCTCCCACATTTGCTTTGATGTACGCCAAACAATTAGATTAAATTAGAAAAGTAAAATAAAAGCTTTGGAGCACCACTATTCACAAAGGCCAAGAGGTGATAGCAGCCCAAATGTCCACTGACAGATGAGTGTATAAACAAAATGTGGTATACACACAAAACATTATTCAGCCTTTAAAAAGGAAGGGAATTTTCTCACATGCTACAATGTGGATGAACCTTGTGGACATTATGCTAAATGAAATAAGCCACAGGCACAAAAAGACAAAAACTATATGATTCCCCTTATATAGGTATCAAAAGTAATCAAACACATAGAAAGAGAAAATAGAATGGAGGTTGCCAGGGCCTGGGGAGAAGAGGAAAAGAGGAAATGTTTAATATGAATGTAGAGTTTCAAATTTGCAAGATGAAGAAGTTCTGGAGAGCTCTTTCACAGTAATGTTAATATACTTAACACTACTGAGCTGTACTCTTAAAAAAAATGGCTGATTGTAGATGAGTTTTTACCACAAATAAATAAATAAATAAATAAAATCTTCGGGTAGTTTTCTTTTCCATCAATTTGAAGAAACTCTCTTTCTGTTTCTTCTGAAATAGGAAGATTACTAACTATTCCCACAAATACTGGCATGCATATTTGTTGAAGCTTTTGAGCAACACGAACAACAACAGCTCCACTGTGATGGATTTTTGAATACTGAATGAGGCCAAGAGAATGATAAAAGATTTGGACTCACTGTAACCTCTACTCACTAAAGTTCAGATTCCATTGCTTAAAGGGCAGATGAGTTTCTTACTTACCAGATGTCAGCCTAAGCATGGGATTTCTTTTTTCTTTTCTTTTCTTTCTTTCTTTTTTTTTTTTTTTTTTTGAGCTTAAAGGCAATTCCCTCTAAGTTTTCTTTATCAGCAGTGAAGCTCAGGAAATGACTCTCAATGAACTATGACAGTTTCTTTATATGGGATAATTGTGTGTATTCAAATCTGATTATCTTGAAACTTATCTGTAAAAAGTAGTTAACCTTAGTTCACAATCCTCCTGAAAAGTATGAAAACAAACTAGAGCAGACTCTGCTCTAATCATTTATTTTAAAGCAGAAATAATACAAATAGCTTTATCAGAAACATGCGCAGAATACTAAAAGATGTATATTTTTTCAGAAATTTTACGTGCAATACCAAGATAGGTGGTCATTAACATGCAATTGATATTTTCAGGCTGTCTTTGTGACAGCAGTTATTTAACCTTCTCCATTAACTTGTAATTAGGAAGTATAGATATTTTCTGAAGAAGAAAGGGAAAAGCCCATTAAAAACCTTTTAGTATAAAGAAGATGTGGCAAATATACACAATGGAATATTACTCAGCCATAAAAAGAAACAAAATTGAGTTATTTGTACTGAGGTGGATGGACCTAGAGTCTGTCATACAGAGTGAAGTAAGTCAGAAAGAGAACAACAAATACCGTACGCTAACACATATATATGGAATATTAAAAAAAAAATGGTCATGAAGAACCTAGGGGCAAGATGGGAATAAAGAGGACAGACCTACTAGAGAATGCACTTGAGGACATGGGGAGAGGGAAGGGTAAGCTGGGATAAAGTGAGAGAGAGGCATGGACATATATACACTACCAAATGTAAAATAGATAGCTAGTGGGAAGCAGCTGCATAGCACAGGGAGATCAGCTCGGTGGTTTGTGACCACCTAGAGGGGTGGGATAGGCAGAGTGGGAGGGAGGGAGACGCAAGAGGGAAGAGATATGGGGATACATGTATATGTAGTGCTGATTCACTTTGTTATAAAGCAGAAACTAACGCACAATTATAAAGCAATTATACTCCAATAAAGATATTTTAAAAAAAAGTTGGGAAAAAGAAAAAAAACCTTTTAGTATATTTAGCAACTCTATTCTTTGATTCACTTCACAGAGTATATCTTCTGAATTTTTTTTTTTTTTTAATAAATCTGAATTTGAGTTTCTGGGTTCCTATTAAAGTCCACTCAGCAGGATAAAGCTTTGACTTAAAATTTTAAGGAGAGAGAAAAAATATTCTTTCCATAAACAACTTCCAGGAATCTGGTACAAGCTGTTAGAGTTTCAGACTACCTAACTTTTCTTTCTTTTTTTTTTTTTTCTTTTTTTGTATGTCTGAACTTTTTATTTAAAAAGAAATTTTTAATACAGCAGTTCTTATTACTTATCTATTTTATACATATTAGTGTATACATGCCAATCCCAATCTCCCAATTCATCCCACCACCACCTCTCACCTCCTGCTTTCACCCCTTGGTGTCTATACATTTGTTCTTTATATCTGTACGTAGTTTTTCTTCTTGAGAACTTTTAAGAATAGATTTAACTCTCTTCAGGAATAGGGAGATCAAAGCAGTGAAATACAGTTTCCACATCACCTCCCTTAGACCTTCAGTTTATCTTCCAAATTCCTGTTAATACTTATACTTTACAATAATTCTCTATCATTATTCTAAGAGATAACGTTCTCTGAGTTCTTAGAAGCAAGTAGCTAGAAACTGAGGAAATTTAATATTTGTATTTGTAGCATAAAAATGATTAAAAAATATTTCCTAATAGTGTAAAATTTTAAAAAAAGAAACACAAAAAACTTTTTTAAAAGTTATTTTCCTTATAATAAATCAAAAGGTTTTAAATACAGCTTTTAGATTTTTTTTTTTCCTGCATCAGGTTTTACCTACACTCTAGATGGTAGAGTGGTTTCAACTTTATTTATTTATTTATTTTACTATTTTTAAAAACCTATCAGATTAGGCTTGTAAAAAAATTAATTTATATTGGAGTATAGTTGATTAACAATGATGTGTTAGTTATAGGTGCACAGCAAAGTGATTCAGTTATACCCATACAAGTATACATTCTTTTTCAAATTCTTTTCCCATTTAGGTTATTACAGAGTATTGAGCCATGTTCCTTGTGCTATATAGTAGGTCCTTATTGGTCAACTTAGAGATAAATTTAATGGAATATCTTTTATCTTATTAGACAGATATTGGGATAATAGGCCTAGAATTTAAGTGAACTTCATATGACACTAAATAAATTGAACTACCTCATATTGCTTTAACATAAAATTACCCTCAAAATGATTCTCAAACTTTCCTTTTCTGGGTTATATGAGATAGGAAAAAAGAATCTGGATCTGAAGCCAGAAAGTCTGTGCTCATTTGTCAGCTTCCCTATATAAATCTCTCTACCTTGGACAAGTCACTTATACTCTTTCTTTCCTATAGAATAGATTAAAGAAAAAATTGTATGACCATGTTATCAGACTATTATCAAAATCAAATAAGAATATGAATAAAAGCAAGATAAAATCATAACATTTTAGAAAGTGCAAGTCATTCCATACCTTGGCTTTATCATATTTATAATATAATGACTTAGAATCACAGATTTAACTCTAGAATGGAACAGAGAACATTTTCTAGTCCCATGTTTCTGAAACATTTTTAGGTCACAGAACTTATTGGAAATTTGATAAAAGTTCTGGATATTATACCAAGAAAAATAAATATATTCACAGGCAAGCAAAATATTGGATGTAATTTCATGTGTTACTTGAACCCTGGTTATGAATGTCTGATCAATTTTAATGCTCTATTCTATAGAGTACTGAGACCTAGAGAAATAAAGAAATGTAACTGAGGTCAGAAATTTTATGGCAGAGATGATTCAAGAGGGCAGACCTGCTGACTCACACTCCAGTACTCTATTTTCCTAGACCAGGGTTACTGACAAGTGTGTCTCACAGAGTCCTGTTCATTTCAGAGACACCTTATGAGAAAACAGAAGAGAGAGCCCTTCCAACTCTGACCACTTCTTTTGTCTGTTTTCTACATTGGGCTTCCACATTATGAAAAAAAAAATGTTTGGAAACTATTGCTATAGAAGAATAACAAAATATTAGATATGAAGTGGGAAAAGTAAAGTGACATCAGAGTCAAGGTTCTCTTTTCATTACATGCCCTTTCTGGAAGAAAAGTGTAGTTCCCAGAAATATGAAGTTCTTTAAAAAACCACATAGTGTCTGGTAGCCCAGGTGTGAGTAGCTCTAAAAATATCAGGGAAATTGAACTCAAAATTTTAAACTTCTCCAAATAAGGCCTGTATGATTTCAAGAGAGAATTCTACCAAATGCTTAAAGAATTAACATCAGTCTAAATAATCTCTTGCAGAAAATGTAAACGGGGCCACTTCTCAATTTGTTTTATAAAGCTAGTATTACCCTAATAACAAAAAGAAACAAAGGCAGTACCAAAACATAGAAAACTACAAACCAATATCCCTCATGAGCATAGCTGCATATCTCCTTAACCAAATAATAGCAAGTAAAATTGGGTAGTATACAAAAGGAATTATACATGATGACTAAGTGGGGTTTATCCAGGGATGCAAAGCTGGCTCAATATTTGAAAACCAATCAGTGTTATCTACCATACTAACAGGCTAAAGAAGAAAAATCACATTAGCATTACAAATTAATGCAAAAAGCATTTGATAATATTTAACCCCTGTCCATGCTAGAAATTCACAGCAAATTAGAGGGAAACTTCCTAAACTACAAAAAACCTACATCTACCATGGTATGTAGTAGTGAAAGACTGAATGCTTTTCCCCTAAAGTCTGGAACACGGTAAGACATCTACTTCATTCAACATAGTACTAGAGATTCTCATCCATTCAAAAAGGTAAAAATAAAAGGAAATAAAAGGCATAAAGATCATAAAAGAAAAAATTAGCTGTCCTTATTTGCAGATGACATAATTGTTTATGTAGAAAATCCCAAGGACTCTACAAAAACACTCCTAGAAAGAATACCTGATTTCATCAAGATTACAGAATACAAAATCAACATAACAAAATTAACTTTATTTCCATAAATGACCAGAGAACACATGGAAACCAAAATTTTAAATATATTACCATTTATAATCATTCAAAACATAATAAAGGCCATATATGACAAGCACAAAATAACATCACACTCAATGGTGAAAAGCTGAAAGCCTTTCCTCTAACATCAACAGTAAGACAAGGATGCTCACTCTCTCCGCTTCCAGTCAACATAGTATTGGTAGTCCCACCCAAATTAATTAAGCAAGAAAAATAAATAAAAAGCATACAAATTGGAAAGGAAGAAATAAAAATGTCACTATTTGCAGATAACATGATACTATATATAAAATCCCTAAAGAATCCTCCAAGAAACTATTAGAACTAATAAATGAATTCAATAAAGTTGCAGGATACAAAGTCAATAAGCAGGGATTTAGGCCAAGATGGCGGAGTAGAAGGATGTGCTCTCACTATCTTTTGCAAGAACACTGGAATCACAACTAACTGCTGAACGATCACTGAGAGGAAGACACTGGAACTCACCAAAAATGAGACCCCACATCCAAAGACAAAGGAGAAGCCATGATGAGATGGCAGGAGGGGCACAAGCAAAATAAAATCAAATCCCATAACTGCTGGGTGGGTGACTCACAAACTGGAGAACACTTATAACACAGAAGTCCACCCACTGGAGTGAAGGTTCTGAGCCCCACCCAGGTCAGGCTTCTGAACCTGGGGGTCTGGCAATGGGAGGAGGAATTCCTAGCGAATCAGACTTTGAAGGCTAGTGGGATTTGATTGCAGAACTCTGACAGCAATGGGGGAAAGAGATACTCCACTCATGGAGGGCACACACAAAGTAGTGTGTGCATTGGGACCCAGGGGAAGGAGCAGTGACCTCAGGGGAGACTGAACCAGACCTACCTGACAGTGTTGGAGGGTCTCCTGCAGAGGCGGGGGGTGGCTCTGTCTCACAGTGAGGACAAGGAAACTGGCAGCAGAAGTTCTGGGAAGTACTCCTTGGCATGAGCCCTCCAAGAGTTGCCATTAGCCCCATCAAAGAGCCCAGGTAGGTTCCAGTGCTTGGTCGCCTCAGGCCAAACAACCAACAGGGAGGGAACTCAGCCCAACCTGTCAGCATTGTCAAGCACATTAAAGTTTTACTGAGCTCTGCCCACCAGAGCAACACCCTGCTCTATCCCCCACCAGTCCCTCCCATCAGGAAACTTGCACAAGCCTCGGAGATAGCCTCATCCACCAGAGGGCAGAAAGCAGAAGCAAGAAGAACTACAACCAAGCAGCCTGTGGAACAAAAAACACATTCACAAAAAGATAGACAAGATGAAAAGGCAGAGGGCTATGTATCAGATGAAGGAACAAGATAAAAACCCAGAAAAACAACTAAATGAAGTGGAGATAGGCAACCTTCTAGAAAAAGAATTAAGAATAATGATAGTGAAGATGACCCAGGACCTCGGAAAAAGAATGGAGGCAAAGATTGAGAAGATGCAAGAAATGTTTAACAAAGACCTAGAAGAATTAAAGAACAAACAGAAATGAACAATACAATAATTGAAATGAAAAATACAATAGATAGAAGGAATCAATAGCAGAATAACTGAAGGAGAAAAACGCATAAGTGACCTGGAAGACAGAATGGTGGAATTCACTGCTGTGGAACAGAATAAAGAAAAAAGAATGAAAAGAAACGAAGACAGCCTAAAAGGCTTCTGGGACAACACTAAAATGCAACAACATTCGCATTATAGGGGTCCCAGAAGAAGAGAGAGAGAAAGGACCCGAGAAAATATTTGAAGAGATTACGGTTGAAAACTTCCCTAACCTGGAAAAGGAAATACCCACCCAAGTCCAGGAAGTGCACAGAGTCCCATACAGGATAAACCCAAGGGGAAACACACTGAGACACATAGTAATCAAATTGGCAAAAGTTAAAGACAAACAAAAATTACTGAAATCATCAAGGGAAAAACGACAAATAACATACAAGGGAACTCCCATAAGGTTAACAGCTGATTTCTCAGCAGAAACTCTACAAGCCAGAAGGAAGTGTCATGATATACTTAAAGTGACGAAAGGGAAGAACCTACAACCAAGATTACTCTACCTAGCAAGGATCTCATTCAGATTTGATGGAGAAATCAAAAGCTTTACAGACAAGCAAAAGCTAAGAGAATTCAGCATCACCAAACCAGCTCTACAACAAATGCTAAAGGAACTTCTCTAAGTTGGGAAAACAAGAGAAGAAAAGGACCTACAAAAACAAACCCAAAACAATTAAGAAAATGGTCATAGGAACATACATATCGATAATACCTTAAACGTAAATGGATTAAATGCTCCAACCAAAAGACACAGGTTTGCTGAATGGATACAAAAACAAGACCCATATATATGCTGTCTACAAGACACCCACTTCAGACCTAGGGACACATACACACTGAAAGTGCGGAGATGGAAAATGATATTCCATGCAAATGGAAATCAAAAGAAAGCTGGAGTAGCAATACTCATATCAGATAAAATAGACTTTAAAGAATTTTATAAGGGACAAGGAAGGATACTACATAATGACCAAGGGATCAATCCAAGAAGAAGATATAACAAGTATAAATATATACGCAAACAACACAGCAGCACCTCAATACATAAGGCAACTGCTAACAGCTATAAAAGAGGAGATCGACAGTAACACAGTAATAGTGGGGGACTTTAACAATGGACACCAATGGACAAACTTTCACCAATGGACAGATCATCCAAACAGAAAATTCATAAGGAAACACAAGCTTTAAATGACACAACAGACCAGATAGATTTAATTGATATTCATAGGACATTCCATCCAAAAAACGCAGATTACACTTTCTTCTCAAATACTCACAGAACAGGATAGATCACATGTTGGGTCACAAATCAAGCCTCGGTAAATTTAAGAAAATTGAAATCATATCAATCATCTTTTCTGACCACAATGCTATGAGATTAGAAATGAATTACAGGGAAAAAAATGTGAAAAGCACAAATACATGGAGGCTAAACAATACGTTACTAAATAACCAAGATATCACTGAAGAAATCAAGCAGGAAATCAAAAAGTACTTAGAGACAAATGACAATGAAAACACGACGACCCAAACCCTATAGGATGCAGCAAATGAAGTTCTAAGAGGGAAGTTTATAGCTACACAAGCCTACCTCAAGAAAAAAGGAAAATCTCAAATAAAAAATCTAACCTTACACCTAAAGGACCTAGAGAAAGAAGAACAAACAAAACCCAAAGTTACCAGAAGGAAAGAAATCATAAATATCAGAGCAGAAATTAATGAAATAGAAACAAAGAAAACAAGAGCAAAGATCAATAAAACTAAAAGCTGGTTCTTTGAGAAAATAAACAAAATTGATAAACCATTAGCCAGACTCATCAAAAAAAATAGGGAGAGGACTAAAATAAAATTAAAAATGAAAAAGGAGAAGTTACAACAGACACTGAAGAAATACAAAGCATCCTAAGAGACTACTACAAGCAACTCTATGCCAATAAAGTGGACAACCTGGAAGAAATGGACAAATTCTTAGAAAGGTATAACCTTCCAAGATTGAACCAGGAAGAAATAGAAAATATGAACAGACCAATCACAAGTAATGAAATGGAAACTGTGATTAAAAATCTTGCAACAAACAAAAGTCCAGGACCAGATGGCTTCACAGGTGAATTCTATCAAACATTTAGAGAAGAGCTAACACCCATCCTTCTTAAACTTTTCCAACAAACTGAGGAGGAAGGAAAACTCCCAAACTCATTCTATGAGACCACCATCACCCTGATACCAAAACCAGACAAAGATACTACAAAAAAAGAAAATTACAGACGAGTATCACTGATGAATACAGATGCAAAAATCCTCAACAAAATACTAGCAAACAGAATCCAAAAACACATTAAAAGGATCATACACCATGATCAAGTGGGATTTATCCCAGGGATGCAAGGATTCTTCAATATACGCAAATCAATCACTGTGATACACCATATTAACAAACTGAAAGAGAAAAACCATATGATCATCTCAATAGAAGCTTTTGACAAAATTCAACACCCATTTATAATAAAAACTGTCCTTAAAGTGGCATAGAGGGGACTTACCGCAACATAATAAAGGCCATATATGACAAACCCACAGCAAACATCATTCTCAATGGTGAAAACTGAAAGCATATCCTCTAAGATCAGGAAAAAGACAAGGATGTCCACTCTCACCACTATTATTCAACATAGTTTTGCAAGTCCTAGCCACAGCAACTAGAGAAGAAAAAGAAAGGAATACAAATTGGAAAAGAAGAAGTAAAACTGTCACTGTTTGCAGATGACATGATACTATACATAGAGAATCCTAAACATGCCACCAGAAAACTACTAGAGCTAATCAATGAATTTGGTAAAGTTGCAGGATATAAAATTAATGCACAGAAATCTCTTGCATTCCTATATACTAATAATGAAAAATCTGAAACAGAAATTAAGGAAACATTCCCATTTACCATTGCAACAAAAAGTATAAAATACCTAGGAATAAACCTACCTAGGGAGACAAAAGACCTGTATGCTGAAAACTATAAGACACTGAGGAAAGAAATTAAAGATGATACAAACAGATGGAAAGACAAACTATGTTTCTGAATTGGAAGAAACAATATTGTGAAAATGACTCTAGTACCCAAAGCAATCTACAGATTCAATGTAATCCCTATCAAATCACCAATGGCATTTTTTATGGATCTAGAACAAATCATCTTAAAATTTGTATGGAGACACAAAAGACCCCAAATAGCCAAAGCAGTCTTGAGGGAAAAAAACGGAGCTGGAGGAATCAGACTCCCTGACTTCAGACTATACTACAAAGCTACAGTAATCAAGACAATATGGTACTGGCACAAAAAAAGAAACATAGATCAATGGAACAAAATAGAAAGCCCAGAGATAAATCCACGCACCTATGCTCAACTAATCTATGACAAAGGAGGCAAGGATATACAATGGAGAAAAGACAGTCTCTTCAATAAGTGGTGCTGGGAAAACTGGACAGCTACATGTAAAAGAATGAAATTAGAACACTCCCGAACACCATACACAAAAATAAACTCAAAATGGATTTGAGACCTAAATGTAAGACCAGACACTATAAAACTCTTAGAGGAAAACATAGGAAAAACACTCTGACATAAATCACAGCAAGATCTTTTTTGATCCACCACCTACAGTAATGGAAATAAAAACAAAAATAAACAAATGGGACCTAATGAAACTTCAAAGCTTTTGCACAGCAAAGGAAACCATAAACAAAACGAAAAGACAACCCTCAGAATGGGAGAAAATATTTGCAAACGAATCAACGGGCAAAGGATTAATGTCCAAATTATATAAACAGCTCATGCAGCTCAATATTAAAGAAACAAATAACCCAATCCATAAATGGGCAGAAGACCTAAATAGACCGTTCTCCAAAGAAGACATACAGATGGCCCATCAGCACATTAAAAGCTGCTCAACATCACTAATTATTAGAAAAATGCAAATCAAAACTACAATGAGGTATCATCTCACACCAGTTCGAATGGGCATCATCAGAAAATCTACAAACTACAAATGCTGGAGAGGGTGTGGAGAAAAGGGAACCCTCTTGCACTGTTGGTGGGAATGTAAGTTGATACAGCCACTATGGAGAACAGTATGGAGGTTCCTTAAAAAACTAAAAATAGAATTACCATATGATCCAGCAATCCCACTACTGGGAATATACCCAGAGAAAACTATAATTCAAAAAGACACATGCACCCTAATGTTCATTGCAGCACTATTTACAATAGCCAGGTAATGGAAGCAACCTAAATGCCCATCAATAGACGAATGGATAAAGAATTGTGGTACACATATACAATGGAATATTACTCAGCCATAAAAAAGAACGAAATTGGGTCATTTGTTGAGACGTGGATGGATCTAGAGACTGTCGTACAGAGTGAAGTAAGTCAGAAAGAGAAAAACAAATATATATTAACGCATATATGTGGAACCTAAAAAAGTGGTACAGATGAACCCGTTTGCAGGGCAGAAATTGAGACACAGATGTAGAGAACAAACGTATGGACACAAAGGTGGGAAAGCGGCGGGGGGTGGGGGTGGTTGTGTGGTGAACTGGGTGATTGGGATGGACATGTGTACAGTGATGTGTATAAAACTGATGACTAATAAGAACCTGCTGTATAAAAAAATAAATTAAATAAAATTCAAAAAATCAATAAGCAAAAATCTGTGGCATTTCTATGCACAAATAACAAACTATCAGAAAGAGAAATAAGGAAAACACTCTCATTTACAATTGTATCAAAAATTATGAAATATCTAGGAATAAATTTAATCCAGGAAATGAAAGATCTATATTAAAATCTCTAAGACATTAATGAAAGAAACTGAAGAAGACAGAAATAAATGCAAAGATATTCCAAGCCTATGGATTAAAATCAGTATTGTTAAAATGTCCATACTACCCAAAGCAATCTAGAATTTCAATGTAATCTCTATCAAAATTTCAAGTGTTTTTCAAAGAAACAGAATAGTCACAAAATTTTTGTGGAACCACACACACACACACTCGTACACACACACACACAAACCCAGAGAGCCAAAGCAATCTTGAAAAAGAACAAAACATCGTGCTCCCTGATTTCAAACTGTATTACAAAACTATAGTAATTAAAGTAGTATGGAACTGTCATAAAAACAGACCCACAGATCAACTGAACACAATAGAGAGGCAAGAAATAAAGCCATGTGTACATGGTTAATTAATTTATACCAAGTGAGCCAAGACTATTCAATAGGGAAAGGAAAGTGTCTTCAAAAAAGTGCTGGGAAAATTGGGCAGCCACATGCAAAAGAATGAAATTGGACCACTCTCTTACACCATACACAAAAATGAATTCAAAATGGGTTAAAGACTTGAATGTAATACCTGAAACCATGAAACTCCTGGAAGAAAATATAGGCAACATAGGGCTTGGTGAGGATTTTTTGAATCTGACACCAAAAGCAAAAGTAACAAAAGTTTAAAAATAAATAAGTGGGACTATATCATACTAAAAATCTTCTGTACAACAAAGGAAACCATCAACAAAATAAACAGCCAACACACTAAACTGGAGAAAATACTTGCAAGTCACATATCTAATAAGGGGGCAATATCCAAAATATAAAGAACCCATACAACTCGACTGCAAAAAAACAATCTGTTTAAAAACACTCTGTTTAAAAAAAATGGGCAGAAGATAAGAATAGACGTTTTTCAAAGAAGACATACAGAATGCCAACAGGTACATGAAAAGATGCTCAACATTATTAATCATCAAGGAATTGCAAATTAAAACCACAATGAAATATCACCTTACACCTATTAGAATGACTTATCAAATAGACAACAAATAAAAGGTGTTGGTGAGGATGTAAAGGAAAGGGAATCCTTGTACGTTGTTGGTGGGAAAGTAAATTGTGTAACCATTATGGGACACACTATAATGCTTCCTCAAAAAATTAAAAATAGAACTATTATATGATCCAGCAATTCCACTTCTGAATATTTTTCTGAAGAAAATGAAAATTCTAAATAAAAAAGATATACACACCCCTATGCTCACTGCAGCATTAGTTACAATAGCCAAGATACGGAAAAAACCTAAGTGTCCATCAATGAATGAATGGATTAGAAAATTGTGATACACACACACATACACACACCCCCACACACTGAATATTATTCTGCTATGAAAAATAAAAATAAAATCTTGCCATTTGTGACAATATGGATGGACCTCGAAAACATTATGCTAAGTGAAATAAGTCCAATGGATAAAGAAAAATACCATATAATTTCTCTTCCATGTGTAATCTAAAGCAAAATAAAACAAAACCAAGCTCACTGATACAGAGAACAAATTGGTGGTTGCCAGAGGCAGGGAATGGGGGTAAGAGAAATAGATGAAGGGGGTATAAATTTATTTTTAAAATACTTAGCTATTTCTAAATAAATAATACTAAGTGAACTGCATAAATTCTTAGGTATAAATAAACAAAACATGTATGGGACTTGCATGCTGAAAAATAAAACATTTATTTTAAAAAAAATCAAAGAAGATCTAAATGGTATGGAGACACCATGTTCATGGACTGGAACACTTAACATTGTAAAAATATTAAATTTCTTTAAATTGATATATGTTCAAGGCAATCTATCAAAATTACAGCAAGATACTTTATAGATTTAAATAAAATTATTCTAAAATTTTACAGAAAGGCAAAAACACTAGAATAGAATTTTTTAACAAGAACAAGAATAATAAAGTAGGAGGAATCTCTCTACACAATTTTAAGATTTTTATATAGCTAGTGTAATGAAAACAGTAGTGCTGGCAGAGGGATAAACACATAATCAGTGGAAAAAAATAAAGAATTCAGAATTAAAAATACACAAGTATATACCAGTACAGTCAACGAATCTCTTTTTTCTTTCTTTCGTTTTTTTTTTTTTTTACAAAAGTGCAAAAGCAATTCAATGAAGGAAGAGGAAGAATAGTCTTTGAATAGTCTTTTGCCTGATATACCATAGGTAAAAAAAGAAAAAAGACTCTAGCTAAACCTCACACCTTATACAAGTTTAACTTCAAATGGGTATTTAAATGTAAAACATTCAGAATAAAACAAATGAGAAAGTCTTTAAGAATTAGGGCTTGGGCAAGAGTTTTTAGAAATGACCCAAATCATGATGAATAAAAGGAAAAAACAAAACCCTGATAAAATGGACTTCATTAAAATTAAAAACTTTTATTCTGCAAAAGACCTTGTTAAGAAGATAAGAAAACTACACACTATCTGCCAATGACACATGACAAAGAATTTATATCTAGGATTTGTAAAGCATCTTTAAAATACAACTGTAAAAAGTGAGCAATCTAATTGAAAGTAGGCAAAGTACAAGAAGAGACATTTCACCAAAGATGATAATATAAATGGAAAAAGAAACATGAGAACATCACTAGCCACTAGGGAAATGCAAATAAGACCATGATGTGATATCACAAAACATATATTAAAAAACTAAAATTACAAAATAGTGACTACATAAAATGCTGGCAAAGATGCAATAAAACTGGATCTCTCATACATTGCTGATAGGAATGCAAAATGGATAAGCCACTGTGAAAAATAGTCTGGCAGTTTCTTTGAAACACTACACTACATTTATCATATGACTCAGGAATCACACTGCTGGGCATTTTTCCTAGATAAATGAAAATTTATATTCTAACAAAAATCTGTGTATGAATGTTCACAGCCATTTTATTTGTGGTAGAAAAAAAACTGGAAACAATCAAAATGTCTCTCAACAGGTAAATAGGTAAATAAAATGTCATAGCTATATCATGGATAATACTCGATTATAAAAAGTATTTATATAAACAACAACTAGAATAGATTGCAAAAACATTATGCTGAGTCAAAAAGAAAATCTCAAAAGGTCACATACTATATGATTCATCCATATAACATTTTTCAAATTACAAAATTATAGATGTAGAAAACAGATTAGTGGCTGGCAGGAATTAGGGATGGCTTGGGGACAGGGAATAGCTATGAAAATAAAGGAGTAGCATGAAGTAAATATTTGTGGTTATGGCATAGTTGACTGCACACATACTTAATGGCATTTGATTACAGAGGTAGTTACACTACTATTCACAAGTGATAAAATCATTTAGAAGCTCCTAAAAATAAAAAGTGATTTTCGCTAGATTTAAGAACAGAAATTTAATATACAAAATCAATTTAATTTCTGTATACAAGCAACAAACAACTGGGAATGAAATTAAGAAAAAATACCATTTACGGTAACATTAAAAAAACATAATATACTTAGCAATATATTTAACAATTATGTTCACGATCTCTATACTAAAAATCTCCAACATTATAGAGAGACATTAAAGAAGTCCTAAATAAATAGAGACATATACCATGTTTATGGATTTTAAGACATTAAGATGTTAATTCATTACAAATTTATCTATAGATTCAACATCATCCCATTCAAAAAATCTCAGGTTTTGTTTTTTTTAATAGAAATTGATAAGCTGATTCTAAAAACGATGGAAGAACTAGAGACCTAATACAGTGAAAACAATTTTGAAAAGTATAACAAACTTAGAGAAATTATATTACTTGATTTTAAAACTCAACATAAAGCCACAATAATCAAGATAATGTAGTATTTGCATACAAACAAACAGATAAATGGAACAGAATAGTGTTTTCAGAAATGGACCCACACTTGCATGACCAATTATATTTTTTGACACATACACCAACATAATTCACTGAGGAAAGAATAGACTTCAACCAATGGTGCAGGAACAACTGGATAGTCATACATTTAAAAAGGAAACCAACCAACCAACCAACCAACCAAAAACCTAGACCTCTATTTCATATATACAAGTTAATTTGAGATGTATTGTAGACCCATACATAAAAGTGAAAAGACCCTGGGGTTCCCTAGGGGCACAGTGGTTAAGAATCCGCCTGCCAATGCAGGGGACACGGGTTCAAGCCCTGGTCTGGGAAGATCCCACATGCCACGAAGCAACTAAGCCCGTGAGCCACAATTACTGAGCCTGCGCTCTAGAGCCTGCGAGCCACAACTACTGAGCCCATGTGTCACAACTACTGAAGCCCACAAACCTAGAGCCTGTGCTCCGCAACAAGAGAAGCCACCACAATGAGAAGCCCGTGCACCGCAACAAAGACCCATTGCAGCCAAAACTAAAATAAATAAAATAATTTTTTTTAAAGTGAAAAGACCTGAACATAACATCTGTTAAGATGCTTAACATCGTTAGTAACCAGAGAAATGCTAATTAAAAGCATAATGAGATACTGTCTTATACCCACTGTAATCGTTAAAATTTAAAAGACTGGCAATACCAACATAGGGAGGATATGGAGCCATCATAATTTGCATATATTGTTTGAGTGTAAAATGCTACCACCATTCTGAAAAGTAATTGGCAATTTATTAAAAACATACCTACCCTTTGACCCATCAATTTGACTCCTAAGAGAAATAGAAACATACATCCACAAAAATACTAATATAAAAACATTAATAGAAACTTTAGTCATAATAACTAATAAATGCAAAACAATCAAATATCCAGCAATGGGAAAATGAAGAAAATAATTGCAATACTTTATATAATAAAATCCCCCTCAGCAATTACAAAGAATGAACCACTGATACATGCAACAATTTGGGGAAAAAATCTCAAAAACATTATGTTGAATGAGTAAATATGGGAATAAAATAGTTCATACTGCATGATATAAATTCCATGAAGTTCAAGTATAAGCAAAAATAGCAGTTGATTTTGGGGTGCGGGAAGGAACTAACTGGAAAAGGACATGAGGAAACTTTCTGGGGTAAAAGAAATAGTCGATATATTGTTCGTGACGGTTACATGGCTGATTCTGTTTGCCTCAACTCACTGAACTGGATACTTTAAATTGAGACATTTTATTGTATGTAAATTTGACTAATCTTTCAAAAAGCAAAAAATAATAATAATTTTCCAGTAGTCAATCATAAACTGTTTACTGAATGTTTATTAAATAAATCTCTAATTACTATTATAATTAATAATGGTTTGGGAAGGCACTAAGTTTCAGTTTTCCAATTACCTTGTTTTAAACATGAAAAAATAAAAAGATTCTCTGAATTTGAATGAATAATTTATATATGTTCAAACTGTTGAATGTCATTTGCCACATTTGATAAATGTTTTCTTTCCTTGGCCTAACAGGCTCCATAAAACAAAATAGGTCAGACCAAGCAATCTCAGAGCAGGGATAGGTTGCTGGACCTGAATTCATATAACCTGAGTTTCCTTCTAGCATCAGCATTTTATGATTTTATTTGTCAGAAGTTCCCAGCTGGCTATCACTGCTGAGGTTCCCTAAAACTACAAATATATACCGAACACAGAGAATCATCAGTACACAAGCAATGGCCTAATACTCTATGGTCATCTTGGTTGTCAGCTTCAGGGTGGTGAAGAGACGCTGGTATCCATAATAAAATGTGACGATGTCTGTTCCTCACTCTCTTTCAGTCTGTTGAATCTGCTGGACCTTTGTTTTAATATGCAAGAATCACTTTTCTTTTTTCATTTTTAAGGCTCTTATAAAACCAATCACATACTTCAGTGCCACCTTTTAAGCAGCTGACATAAAGCCCAAGTGGCAGGGCAGAAGAATAAATGCCATACCTCTTTCCTTTTGTCCCCCATTATATAGAAACATCTCCATGGCTTTTCACTGATAATTTCCTTTCAAATTCTGACATCTTGCAAAATTAATGATTTTATAGCTTTAAAAATGTAAGACTTTTACTACTTCTACATTTTAAGTGTATTTGCCTTAATGCATTACCATAAAAAGATAAAACAATTACATGTATATATGTTTATACATATACAATGTTGATGTATTGATATATTCACATGCAGAAAAATATATACAAAGATATAATCATCCATTCATTTACACAGTCTTTCATCCACTCAATACGTAAATATTTTCAGTGCCTGCTATATACAGGCATTATGCTAATCCCTGGGAATGTGATTATAAGCAAGACATTCTACATCTCTATAGTAATAACAATAACAAAGATTTATATCCATGCTTGATACTGCTCTAAATTACGTGCCTTTTCTAGACTTGCTTAATCATTAACCCCATAAAAAAGGACTATATGGTTGAAGTTGAGACACTGAGAAGGAAAAGAATTTAGGTCATATAGTTAGGAAACAGTAGAGCTAGAATTTCAACCCAGGTGGTCTAACTCCAAAGTAAGGGATGTGTGACTACCACACCATGCTTCCCTGCTCTTGTACCTTCTCTCATGAAGCTTTAGGTAAAACAGGGAAGATATTAACTAGTCACAAGATAGATAAAATAAGCAGATATAACTCAAAATGTATTTCCCTCACACTGCCCAAGATATTTCACTTATTTCTTCTCCTATTACTTGAACAACTCCAATTTTTTTTTAAACCAACCCCTATTTTAACAGGAGAAATAATTCTGGGAAGGCTTTAGTACAGGCTCAATCTTTTTTTTCTAATATGTATCTGAGACCAGGGAAGAGAAGAGGTAAAATTTTATTTCACTCTTTGATGAATTGGCATGATGAGTGGAAAATGTAACTTTAGAACATGGAATGCTGTAGGGAAAAAACTAGGTTTGGTAGATTGAATTCTTATTAGAAAGTATTCATCATCCTTCTTATGAGTCATATATTATGTTCACTGCTATATGACTTACAGAATTCCCTGTGGAATGAAAATACTTTGCATCAAGATGACAAAGGTTTGGCCAAGTGATTGGTTTAGCCAATAGAATAAGAGAAGAAGCGCTGTGTGCCATGAATGGCAGAAGCTTTAGAGTTATTTCATAGTTCTGTAATTGTTCTTCCCTCTGCCATGAGAATGGTATATCCTGAGTAAGAATCGTTTCTTTGGTCTGGATCACATGATGAATAAACCCACAGTGACACTCAACTCCTATATAAAAGGAGAGAGAAATAAACTTTTGTTGCTATAAGCCAGTAACACTTAGTTTTGTTTGTTACCACAAAATATTTTGTTATCACAAACTCTAAAGGATACAATAGGTTTATTTTTTCATACTTTTTAACTAAGAGTTGTAAACAGAGATTGTTATTCAAAAATCCTTCAGTTGCAAGTAACAGAAAACCATCTGAAATATTGTTGTAAGAAATGGGCATGACCTCAGTAAGAGTAGGCATACAGTTAAGGCTGGGTGTTACAAACAACTAATACCATGGGCTTGAAAATCACCTGAAATTGTTCTCAAAATCTTATCTATCTTTCTGTGTATGTCAGCTTCTCTCTCCTTCTCTCTCTTCTCTCTCTCTGAGTGTGTATATGTGCATGTGGGTGTGGGGTGTGTGTATAGTCTCTGACTGTATACCAGATTCTTCTACAGAAGATGGAGTTTTACCTCTTCTAAAAAACACCACCAAAGGGGCTTCCCTGGTGGCGCAGTGGTTGAGAATCTGCCTGCTAATGCAGGAGACACGGGTTCGAGCCCTGGTCTGGGAGGATCCCACATGCCGCGGAGCAACTAGGCCAGTGAGCCACAACTACTGAGCCTGCGCGTCTGGAGCCTGTGCTCCACAACAAGAGAGGCCGCGATAGTCAGAGGCCCGCGCACCGCGATGAAGAGTGGCCCCCGCTTGCCACAACTAGAGAAAGCCCTCGCACAGAAACGAAGACCCAACACAGCAAAAATAAATAAATTAATTAATAAACTCCTACCCCCAACATCTTCTAAAACAAAAAACAAAAAGAAACACCACCAAAGAAAAACTATTTCTTTCACTTCCTCAGTTTGCTTCAAATAGCCCCAGGAAAGAACCCTAATTGTATCATAGTAGGTCTTGGACCACTCCAGATCCAATCAACTATTTCTAGAATCAACATCATATAAAAACATGGTAGTTCTAACATCAACCACATTAAAATGTTGGAGAGAAGCCACATGAGAAGCATTCCCAGGAGAAGAGAGGGGTGCTAGACAGATAGTGTCTTAGATGTTGACTATGAAAGACCTTAGAGACATGATGAAGATCCTATAAATCTGGAAAGAGGAAAGTAAGAAAAAATATAAAAGGGAGAAATGAAAATATCAAGAAGCCTGTTTTAAGATTTTATATACAGCAATTCTGCAACATTATTTTATTTATTCAAACATAAATGAATAGAGAAAGGATTGCCTGTGAAAGGATACAGAGGACAGTGGAGATTCTCAAGAGAGTTTTGATGCTTCTTAGAGATTACCTGCAGTAAATAATGATAAGGACTTGAAACAAAAAATGTTGTTGATTAATGAGCTAATAAGAGTAAGGCAGATCAAAATGTGAAGAATGAATGTGAGATTATTGACTTGGGAAAGTAGATGCAAAATATACGGTGGTATCAAGATAAGCAATATAATAGGGAAAAGAGATTTTCAGAGAAAAGATAAGGAAATATTTAGTGTATGCAGGGTTTGAGATAACTTTAAGTAACTATGTTATAAAATTTACTAGTCATAAATCTCAGCCCTAGGAGCAGGGTGGGGAAAGGTGATGCAGGGTGAAGAAGATAGGCAATCTGCTTTCATCCTGTGAGCTTAAATCTATTCCCACCAGTATCTTCAAAGACTCTGTTCCACCGAATAGCCTTTTCTTCATTTTTTTCTTCCCCTCTTCCCTCTTCCTCAGTTCCCTCTCTATCTCTCCCCTCTCTCACATTCCCCATATTTCATATCAATGTATTAACATATGTTAATCTTTTTCATCTTCAAAAAATCTCTTTGATCTTTTTTTTTTGGTCTCTGGTCGCTTCCTTACCTATTTCCTCCCTTCAGAGTCAAGCTTTATGAAAGCATAGGTGTACTTGCTGTCTCCATTCCCTCATTTCCCATTCCTTCATCAATTTACTTCAATATCTGTTGCCAAGATCACCAACACCACCTAGTTTTCAGTTCTAATTTGCTTGGTCTCTCAGCAGATTTTAACTCTGTTGATCATACCTTACTTCTCAAAACATTTTCTCTGTCTTATTTTAGCCATAGCTCCCAATTTTTCTAATTATCTTGGCCATTCTCTTTTCTTCTAGGGATTTGTCTTCCTCCACCTAATCATGAAATATTGGACATTCCTCCAAAGTTCCATTTGGCAAAATTTCTCACTCTACAGACAGTCAGTCACTCAGTGAGCTCACTTGGCTTACACTGCAGCATACTGTATAATGATTTACAGATCTATGAATCCAGTCCAGATCTCCCTTCATACCATGTGAAGAGACAAGGAGAGCACTCTCTTGCAAACTGTGATTACAGTGAATCTCCAAGGTTATATCTAATCTTACAGAAATCCCTCAGGAAAGAAATTATTTTTTTTCCTATACTTCCACAAAAGTCCTTTCTTTAAATACTCTCAGCCCCAAGGGGCTTCTCCTGAGTCATAAGTCTTCCAAGATACTGAGGTGCAATCACCTTCTCCCAAACAAACTGCTTGGACTAAGGTTAGAGGAGGTGTTATCTCATAGAAAAATAGAGGCTTTTGAAAAGAAGAGTGAACGACTGACTGCTGGGCAGGTATAAATAACAAGTACACACTACACACTGTGATACCACCAGAAATAGCCACGCTTCCTAACTCCTGGCGGAGTCAAAATTTGAGAGAGAAAAAGGTTAGAGGTGATGAATTTCAGCGAGCGTTGAAGGAACATGAGGTTTTGGAGAAGAAAAGGGACTAAGACTGGAAAGTAGTATGTCAAGAAGGCCCTGTGTAAGTGGTGGGCATAGAGGCAAAAGGGCAACATGATACAGGAAATCCATGCAGAGTGGGGAGCAAATGTCCAGAGCAGTAAGAATGGATGGATGAAGCTAAAATCCAAGGGAAGCAGACAGTCAGACAGTACAGGAGATGAGCAGGAAGTCAAAGCAACAAACTGAAGGAGAGGATCTGACAAATAGTGTTTTCAGATATGGTGTAAGATGCAGAAAAGGACAAGACTGGCAGTTGCTGGAATCCAGAAACAAAGGAACTGACAAAGTATGACAAAACAAAATATATGTACAGGCATATTTCAGACATATTGTGGGATAAGTTCCAGATCATTGCAATAAAGTGAATATCATGAAAAACCAAGTAACACAAATTTTTTGGTTTCCCAGTTCATATAAAAGTTATGTTTATGCTATACTGTAGTCTATCAAGTGTGCAATAGCATTATGTCCAAAAAAAAGTATAAACCTTAATTTAAAAACTACTTTAGGGCTTCCCTGATGGCACAGTGGTTGCGAGTCCGCCTGCCGATGCAGGGGACACGGGTTCGTGCCCCGGTCTGGGAGGATCCCACGTGCCGCGGAGCTACTGGGCCCGTGAGCCATGGCCGCTGAGCCTGGGCGTCCGGAGCCTGTGCTCCGCAACGGGAGAGGCCACAGCAGTGAGAGGCCCGTGTACCGCAAAAAAAAAAACCAAAATACAAAAAAACCTACTTTATTGCTAAAAAATGCTAACCATCATCTGAGCCTCTTGCCTAGATGTTGATGGCTACTGACTAATCAAGGTGGTGGTTGCTGAAAGTTGGGGCGTAGAAGGGAATATGGCGGGGGGAGAAAATATATTTCATAGGTTTTATAATGGGACTCAAGGTTGTAGGTGATTCTGTCCAGAATGAATCCAACTGTTCCAACTCTAGAGTTGAGGTAATCACTGGGGATGAATCTAGCTGTGAAGGTGATGTCATCATGAGGAGTGAATACACCTGCAGGGCTGGTTATTACAAGGAAAGAGGGGGTGAATCCAATTGTGGGGTTGAGGTCATTAGTGCAATGCCATACCTGTGTTTCTGGAGAAAAGCTGGGTGTAGTTAAGATCTTGTCTGCAAATACTGTGTGCCACGGCAGGGCTCAAGAGGTATTCCCATGGGTAGCCAAGTAAAAATGTATTGTGTCTCTTCAAAGGGATAATCTAAAGAGGGAACTGAGTAGGTATAAGTGGGTTTGAGCTGAGTTGAATGAGACAGGGTGTGTAGGCTGAGCCTTTATAGCAGCTAGGAGTTGTGGCTGGGGAAAAGTTCCAGAACCTGGGTTGGAGGGTTGCAAGGCTTAAACTTTTTGCTGGTACCAAAAGGGGCAGTGTGTGTAAAGTTTCTTATCAGCTTGCTCAGATGATGCAAAAAAAGGGGAAGATGGGGCTTGAAATCTGTCAGTGATCAAACATCAAAAATGAAGTCTGACTCTCTATTACGAGTGTTCTTTCTATTGCTGGTATGATTTTTAAAGGATTTTAAATATATACATGAGATTATGCAGATTAACTGTTAATTCCAAGTGGAATTTTAAATAACTCTATTTGGAATGACAGTGGAGCTGTAACTTAATACAATAAAATAAAATTTTCCCTAATTAACCATGGTTTATAGATTAATAGAAAAATTAATAATACTGGGGAAATAAAACTGTTAGAAACTGTGTTATACATATGAATGTACACATAATAATGAATTAAACCTTCCTTGAAGTTACTTCCAACTCAAGGACTAAGGGTCTGAAGGAATTCAGACAGGATAAGAAATAACTAACAGTTTAACCTTGTCAGGAGCTAGGCTTAAAACACATTTTTTAACTTTAAAAATAACCAACATTTGTTTCCATTGTTTTAAACTTATATTCTAACCACCTCTGTTTTTTACTGAAATAGTTGTAAAAGCTGCATTGGGTACCATTTCCACCCAAACAGATGCAGGAAATACTGGAAATATTTTAGCAAAGTCTGTACTGCAGAGATTTCCTTCTGAAATTTGCAGACTTAAGCAATTCACATAAACTAACATTTAAAACAAAGCAAAACAAAACAAAAACATTTTTGGCATTTAAACCCTGGATAACAGAGTGAGATTTTAAAAGATAGAATCCAATTGTACTATGATAATTTGGGGATGGCAAAACAGACTTTTTTTTGAATATACATGGTAAACTCTGGAGTTAATTTGTCTTTAAGTGAAAGTCATTATATTTGAAAGTCCATTTGGAGATAGAAAATTATTTCTTTCCATAAATATCTAACCACATGCCACAAACATAATAAAAACATTATTATAGAGATACACCTAGCTTTAATACTTTGCTGAACATATTCATATCAATATACTCTGGCATTATTGGGTGTGAACACATTTAAATGTGCCAACAATTTAATAGATAGGCCTGCGAGAAGCAGAATCAATTCCTGGTGCCAACGTAGATCCGTTGTCAAGATATTCTAAATTAATTCAATCCTTTGATCTCATCCCCTTATACCTCATATATATAAACATATTTTCATATTTATTTTTAAATATAAAGCATATTAAATATAAAATAGACTCTGAATTGCTCCAAAACTTGGTTGAATGAATGCTGACTCAATATGAGAAAGATACATTTGATTCTCTCTTAAACCAGAATTTGAACAATCCTAAAATGTCACTAAGTACTCTCATTTTTAATATAAAATAAATCTCAGTTTAAATTTGTACTTAGGAAATCCCTTGAACATGAACGTACTTAAGTAATTGATTTAGTATCTTGTTTATTTACATCTTCTCCTTACCAAAAAAGTAAATTAAAAAAATTGAAATGAAATGTATTCTTTACTGTGACCAGACAACATAATTAAAAGTAGCCAATAGCATTTTATCGGTCAATGTAAAAAGTCCTATGTAGGGCTTCCCTGGTGGCACAGTGGTTGAGAATCTGTCTGCTAATGCAGGGGACACGGGTTCAAGCCCTGGTCTGGGAAGATCCCACATGCCGCGGAGCAACTAGGCCAGTGAGCCACAACTACTGAACCTGCGCATCTGGAGCCTGTGCTCCGCAACAAGAGAGGCCGCAATAGTGAGAGGCCCACGCACCGCGATGAAGAGTGGCCCCCGCTTGCCACAACTAGAGAAAGCCCTCGCACAGAAACGAAGACCTAACACAGCCAAAAGTAATAAATAAAATAAATAAAATAAAAAAGTGACTGTACCATTAAAAAAAAAAGTTCTATGTAATCATTTACATGAATCACAAATTACATAAAACAAAAATTGACAAATTGGTCAAAAATGTCTGTAAGAAATGCTCTTGGACACTACCTGTGAAAGCATAGCATGGAGTTTTGTTGGCTATTTCTAATCAAATCCTTCAGCTTATGCTAATTCTATCACTTCACAGTGAAAAAGACCAATTCCTATACACCAAGTAGTTTCATCAGCTACTGAAATAGAATAGTTTTATTTCCTGTTATTATACCCCATATACTCCTAATAGCAAAAAATTTTCAAATTTTCATATGGTGAAATTAATATAGTTTGATAGTCAAGAAGGTGAAAAACATTCCAAATGAAACAGATTCTATTTGTAATATTTCTTGGACAAAAAACCCTTAATTGTCCTTGAAAAAAATACATTTTATATATCTCTAGGTGTCTATTAACTTAAGTCTGGAGTTGGGGAATAATCCATATCTTTCTCTTTCTTTGAACATCTTTATTACAGTATAATTGCTTTACAATGGTGTGTCAGTTTCTGCTTTATAACAAAGTGAATCAGTTATACATATACATATGTCCCCATATGTCTTCCCTCTTGCATCTCCCTCCCTCCCAACTTCGCTATCCCACCCGTCCAGGTGGTCACAAAGCACCGAGCTGATCTCCCTGTGCTATGTGGCTGCTTCCCACTACCTATTTTACATTTGGTAGTGTATACATGTCCATGCCACTCTCACTTTGTCACAGCTTACCCTTCCCCCTCCCCTTATCCTCAAGTCCATTCTCTACTAGGTCTGCATCTTTATTCCCATCTTGCCCCTAGGATCTTCTGACCATTTTTTTTTTATTCCATATATCTGTGTTAGCATACAGTATTTGTTTTTCTCTTTCTGACTTATTTTACTCTGTATGACAGTCTCCAGGTCCATCCACCTCACTACAAATAACTCAGTTTTGTTCCTTTTTATGGCTGAGTAATATTCCACTGTATATATGTGCCACATCTTCTTTATCCATTCATCCGATGATGGACACTTAAGTTGCTTCCATGTCCTGGCTATTGTAAATAGAGCTGCAATGAACATTGTGGTACATGACTCTTTTTGAATTATGGTTTTCTCAGGGTATATGCCCAGTAGTGGGATTGCTGGGTCGTATGGTAGTTCTATTTTTAGTTTTTTAAGGAAACTCCATACTGTTCTCCATAGTGGCTGTACCAATTCACATTCCCACCAGCAGTGCAAGAGGGTTCCCTTCCCTCCACACCCTCTCCAGCATTTATTGTTTGTAGATTTTTTGATGATGGCCATTCTGGCCAGTGTGAGATGATATCTCACTGTAGTTTTGATTTACATTTCTCTAATGATTAATGATGTTGAGCATTCTTTCATGTGTTTGCTGGAAATCTGTATATCTTCTTTGGAGAAATGTCTATGTAGGTCTTCGGTCCATTTTTGGATTGGGTCGTTTGCTTTTTTTGATATTGAGCTGCACGAGTTGCTTGTATGTTTTGGAGATTAATACTTTGCCAGTTGCTTCATTTGCAAATATTTTCTCCCATTCTCAGGGTTGTCTTTTCGTCTTGTTTACGGTTTCCTTTGCTGTGCAAAAGCTTTTAAGTTTCATTAGATCCCATCTGTTTTTTTTTGTTTTTATTTCCGTTTCTCTAGGAGGTGGGTCAAAAAGGATCTTGCTGTGATTTATGTCATAGAGTGTTCTGCCCATGTTTTCCTCTAACAGTTTGATGGTGTCTGGCCTTACATTTAGGTCTTTAATCCATTTTATTTTTGTGTATGGTGTTAGGGAGTGTCCTACTTTCATTCTTTACATGTAGCTGTCCAGTTTTCCCAGCACCACTTATTGAAGAGGCTGTCTTTTCTCCATTGTATATTCTTGCCTCCTTTATCAAAGATGAGGTGACCATACGTGCGTGGGTTTAACTCTGGGCTTTCTATCCTGTTCCACTGATCTATATTTCACTTTCTGTGCCATTACCATAGTGTCTTGATTACTGTAGCTTTGTAGTATAGTCTGAAGTCTGGGAGCCTGATTCCTCCAGCTCCATTTTCCTATCTCAGGATTGCTTTGGCTATTCGGGGTCTTTTGTGTTTCCATACAAACTGTGAAATTTTTTGTTCTAGTTCTGTGAAAAATGCCAGTGGTAGTTTGATAGGGATTGCATTGAATCTGTAGATTGCTTTGAGTAGTAGAGTCATTTTCACAATGTTGATTCTTCCAATCCGAGAATATGGTATATCTTTCCATCAGTTTGCATCATCTTTAATTTCTTTCATCAGTGTCTTATAATTTTCTGCATACAGGTCTTTTGTCTCCTTAGGTAGGTTTATTCCTAGATATTTTATTCTTTTTGTTGCAATGGTAAATGGGAGCATTTTTTTAATTTCACTTTCGGAGTTTTCATTATTAGTGTATAGGCATGCAACAGATTTCTGTGCATTAACTTTGAATCCTGCTAATTTACCAAATTCATTAATTAGCTCTAGTAGTTTTCTGGTAGCATCTTTAGGATTCTCCATGTATAGCATCATGTCATCTGCAAGCAGTGACAGCTCTACTTCTTCTTTTCCAAATTGGATTCCTTTTTCTTCTTTGATTGCTGTGTCTAAAACTTGCAAAACTATGTTGAATAATGGTGGTGAGAGTGGGCAACCTTGTCTTCTTCCTGATCTTAGTGGAAATGGTTTCGCTTTTTCACTATTGAGGATTATGTTGGCTGTGGGTTTGTCATATATGGCCTTTATTATGTTGAGGAAAGTCCCCTGTATGCCTACTTTCTGGAGGGTTTTTATCATAAATGGGTGTTGAATTTTGTAGAAAGCTTTCTCTGCATCTATTGAGATGATCATATGGCTTTTCTCCTTCAATTTGTTAAGATGGTGTATGATGCTGATTGATTTGCATATATTGAAGAAACCTCACTTGATCATAATATATGACCTTTTTAATGTGCTGTTGGATTCTGTTTGCTAGTATTTTGTTGAGGATTTTTGTATCTATGTTCATCAGTGATATTGGCCTGTAGTTTTCTTTCTTTGTGACATCTTTGTCTGATTTTGGTATCAGAGTGATGGTGGCCTCGTAGAATGAGTTTGGGAGTGTTCCTCCCTCTGCTATATTTTGGAAGAGTTTGAGAAGGAAAGGTGTTAGCTCTTTTTTAATTGTTTGATAGAATTCTCTTGTGAAGCCATCTGGTCCTGGGCTTCTGTTTATTGGAAGATTTTTAATCACAATTTCAATTTCAGTGCTTGTGATTGGTCTGTTCATATTTTCTATTTCTTCCTGATTCAGTCTTGGCAGGTTGTCCATTTCTAAGAAGTTGTCCATTTCTTCCAGGTTGTTCATTTTATTGGCATAGAGTTGCTTGTAGTAATTGCTCATGATCCTTTGTATTTCTGCAGTGTCAGTTGTTACTTCTCCTTTTTCATTTCTAATTCTATTGATTGGAGTCTCCTCCCTTTTTTTCATGATGAGTCTGTCTAATGGCTTCTCAAATTTGTTTATCTTCTCAAAGAACCAGCTTTTAGTTTTACTGATCTTTTCTAACATTTCCTTCATTTCTTTTTCATTTATTTCTGATCTGATCTTTATGATTTCTTTCCTTCTGCTAACTTTCGGTTTTTTTTGTTCTTCCTTCTCTAATTGCTTTATGTGTAAGGTTAGGTTGTTTATTTGAATGTTTCTTGTTTCTTAAGGTAGGCTTGTATAGCTATAAACTTCCCTCTTAGAACTGCTTTTGCTGCATCCCATAGGTTTTGGGTTGTTGTGTTTTTATTGTCATTTGTTTCTAGGTATTTTTTGATTTCCTCTTTGATTTCTTCAGTGATCTCTTGGTTACTAAGTAGTGTGTTGCTTAGCCTCCATGTGTTTGTATTTCTTACAGATTTTTTCCTGTAATTGATATCTAGTCTCATAGCGCTGTGGTCGGAAAAGATACTTGATATGATTTCAATTTTCTTAAATTTACCAAGGCTTGATTTGTGACCCAAGATATGATCTATCCTGGAGAATGTTCCATGAGCACTTGAGAATAAAGTGCATTTTGTTGTTTTTGGAAGGAATGTCCTATAATTATCAATTAAGTCCATCTTGTTGAATGTATCATTTAAAGCTTGTGTTTCCTTATTTATTTTCATTTTGGATGATCTGTCCATTGGTGAAAGTGGGGTGTTAAAGTCCCCTAGTATGATTATCTTACTGTCAATTTCCCTTTTTATGGCTGTTAGTATTTGCCTTATGTATTGAGGTGCTCCTATGTTGCATGCATAAATATTTACAATTCTTATATCTTCTTCTTGGATTGATCCCTTGATCATTATGTAGTGTTCTTCTTTGTCTCTTGTAATAGTCTTTATTTTAAAGTCTATTTTGTCTGATATGAGAATTGCTACTCCAGTTTTCTTTTGATTTCCATTTGCATGGAATATCTTTTTCCATCCCCTCACTTTCAGCCTGTATGTGTCCCTAGGTCTGAGTCGATCTCTTGTAGACAGAATATATACTCGTCTTATTTTTTTATCCATTCAGCCAGTCTATGCCTTTCGGTTGGAACATTTAATCCGTTTACATTTAAGGTAATTATCAATATGTATGTTCCTATTACCATTTTCTTAATTGTTTTGGGTTTGTTATTGTAGGTCTTTTCCTTCTCTTGTGTTTCCTGCCCAGAGAAGTTCCTTTAGCATTTGTTGTAATGCTGGTTTGGTGGTGCTGAATTCTCTTAGTTTTTGCTTGTCTGTAAATCTTTTAATTTCTCTATCAAATCTGAATGAGATCCTTGCTGGGTACAGTAATCTTGGTTGTAGGTTTTTCTCTTTCATCACTTTAAATGTATCTTGCCACTCCCTTCTGGCTTGCTGAGTTTTTGCTGAACGATCAGCTGTTAACCTTATGGGAATTCCCTTATGTGTTACTTGTTGTTTTTCCCTTGCTGCTTTTAATATTTGTTCTTTGTATTTAATATTTGATAGTTTGATTAATGTGTGTCTTGGCGTACTTCTCCTGGATTTATCCTGTATGGGATTCTCTGTGTCCTGGACTTGATTAACTATTTCCTTTCCCATATTAGCGAAATTTTCAACTATAATCTCTTCAAATATTTTCTCAGCCCCTTTCTTTTTCTCTTCTTCTTCTGGGACCCCTATAATTCGATTGTTGGTAGGTTCAATGTTGTCCCAGAGGTCTTTGAGAGTGTCCTCAATTCTTTTCATTCTTTTTTCTTTATTCTGCTCTGCGTAGTTATTTCTACTATTTTATCTTCCAGGTCACTTATCCATTCTTCTGCCTCAGTTATTCTGATATGGATCCCTTCTAGAGAATTTTAAATTTCATTTACTGTGTTGTTCATCACTGTTTATTTGCTCTTTAGTTCTTCTAGGTCCTTGTTAAATGTTTCTTGTATTTTCTCCACTCTACTTCCAAGATTTTGGATCATCTTTACTATCATTATTCTGAATTCTTTTTCAGGTAGACTGCCTATTTCCTCTTCATTTGTTAGGTCTGGTGGGTTTTTGCCTTGCTCCTTCAACTGCTCTGTGTTTCTCTGTCTTCTCATTTTGCTTAACTTACTGTGTTCAGGATCTCCTTTTCGCAGGCTGCAGGTTCGTAGTTCCTGTTGTTCGTGGTGTCTGCCCCCAGTGGCTAAGGTTGCTTCCATGGGTTTTGTAGGCTTTCTGGTGGAGGGGACTAGTGCCTGTGTTCTGGTGGATGAGTCTGGATCTTGTCTTTCTGGTGGGCAGGTCCATGTCTGGTGGTGTGTTTTGGGGTGTCAGTGACCTTATGATTTTAGGCAGCCTCGCTTCTAATGGGTAGGGTTGTGTTCCTGTCTTGCTAGTTGTTTGGCATAGGGTGTCCTGCACTGTAGCTTCATATCTTTCAAATACAGTAACTCAGTTTGAAAGTAAATGATGTTGAAACACTTGTGGAATGTGAAATAGCTCTAATACTTATATCCAAATTACTAAGAATAATCTCAGAAATGCACTTTAAATCTATGTATCACTTTAGGGGCAGGATAGACAATTCATATGTTAGAATTAAAATTATGAATCTATAATGTTACAGCACTGGGTCCTTTAAGAAAAACAAGAAGAGGAGTATAAAACTGTCAGCAAGGCGCCACCCCCATAAGTGGGATTGCTATTCATTAATATTTAAATATCCACCTTTCCTGAATGGTTAACAGAAGATTTGTGGAGCTTGATCAAGTATGGACAACTTAAAGCCAGGTAATACATGGTATCAATACATACAAGTTCAGTTCGGAAATTTTAAAGTCATTTCTAATTATAACTTGCAAATATTCTGAACACAAAAAGGCCACCAGTTTTAAAGAATATTATGTAAGGTTAATACATTGTCATAACTCAGACGAGTAACATACAGGCATGTTGTAATTTTCCTGAAAAGGTATATTTAAAGTGTTAAAATGTAATTTTAAATCACAATTAATTAAATTTGTCATTGTTTCTTCTTAAGACCATGTGTCAGCGAGAATTACTGGGTGCTTATTTCTGGCAATGAATACCAAGGACTTTCATTATTCATTCAACTAATATTTATCAAAACCTTTGTCTATTTCCGGTGCCAAATAACTAGAGAATTAAACATTCAACGTTGGGAGCCAGAGAGACGAAGTAGGAGGAGAGGAAAACCTGACATAGAACTATTAACCCCAGTGAAAGTGTTAAGAGTCAAGGGCAAGGGCTGGAAATGCTTTTGAAATCTAAGCTACTTTAAACAGGTGTGAGAAATAAGGTGTGGAAAAAGTTGCAAAATAGAAGTTTGAGATCAGGAAGTTGGACATTTGAGTTCAAAGTTATAGAAGTTTCAGCTAACAATGCTGCCGTATACACTTAAAAGAGGATGGCTAAGGTAGAACAAAGGTGAAGGTCACAGGGATTAAGTGAATCCCGAGTTGGACTGGCATCCTCATAGATGATGAAATAACTTCCTGTGATGACAGGATTTGAGGTATAGAAGGCCAGTGTAAGCAGATGGAAAGTCCTCAGTGAATATAGTATGTGCCCTAAAAGCAGGTACTTTAAGAAGTACAGAATGATAAGTAAAAATCATGGGTACATGGAGGTACAAGAATATAAGTCATTGGGCTTCCCTGGTGGCGCAGTGGTTGAGTCCACCTGCCGATGCAGGGGACGCAGTTTCGTGCCCCAGTCCGGGAAGATCCCACATGCCATGGAGCGGCTAGGCCCGTCAGCCATGGCTGGGGTGCCTGCGCGTCCGGAGCCTGTGCTCCGCAACGGGAGAGGCCACAACAGTGAGAGGCCCGCGTACCGCAAAAAAAAAAGAATATAAGTCATGGAACATCACCAGAGAGCTAGAAAATTGTACTGCTTTCACCCAGGCTAACTTGGGAATAAGGTTTCAATTAAGTTAGCAAGAAATTGAAGGGAACATACTGTGAGGACACCTTTTTTCCTTTTCTATCAGATGTGTTTTATTACTAGGCATTTTGTATGGATGTATTATGCACGTATATATGTATTTTGTATTTACACTTCTTACTGTATGTTGCAACTATTCAGTGTTTTTGTTTTATTTCTCTACTTGCACCTTAGGCTCACTGGGGGATAAGAACCAAGCCGTACTCATCTTTATAACTCACTAAACATAATGTAGCAAAGCTAGATGCTTCATAAATATGTCTTAGAAATGTCACTGTTAGTGAGTGATCTTTCACTGTTGGATTTCAGATTACTAAAAGGGGTTAGAGGAACTTTCCATGTTGTTTTCTTTTTTCAAGTTTTTTTAATAATTTTGAGATATAATTTAAATACAGTAACAAATCTTTGGTGTGCAGCTTCATGAATTTTTAAAAATGTGTACACCTTGCAACCAGTGATGTACGAAGGCCCACTTTTACTGGCTCACAAGAGCTGCTGGGTACATCCCTTCCTGGCTTTGCTTGAGGAATGTCATATGGGTAATTTGAAACTGACCATAGCGAGAGTATTTACAACTCAGAAATTTGTGCTGCAAAGTAGGACTTTCTTTTTCCTTCAGAGAGCCACTTGTTAAAGCATGTACCAGGACACACTGCTTATTACCATCAACCAGCTCAAGATATAAATTTCCATCACCAGAGTAATTATTTCATGTTCTTTCAAGTTAATCCATTGGCAACCACTCTGAATTTCAACCAGCATTAATTTTGCTGATCTGAAACTTCATAAGAATGGCATCATACATTATATTCTCTTTTGTTTCAGGCTTCTTCATCGAGCATAGTATTTTTTTATCTTAATATGTGTCGTTGTGTATATAAGTAGTATATTCTTCATGGGTGTATAATATTCCATTGTATGAATATGCTACAATTTGTTTATCAGTTCTCTTGTTGATGGACATTTGAGTTGTTTTCTGTTCGAGGCTATTATGAATGAAACTTCTACAAGCAGTTCTGTACACATTGTCTGTATGTATGTGTATGTGTGTGTGTGCTACGTATTAATTTCATTTGAGTATATACTTAGGAGTGAAATTGTTGAATGGTAGGGTAGATGTGCTAAACTTTATGAGAAACTGCCAGACAGATTTCTGAATAAATTGTACTATTATATACTTGCACCAAAAATATGTAGGTTAAAGACGTCCATGTCCTTGCTAACAAATCTTGTGTTTCACGTTTTTTTTTTTTAAACTCTAACCTCAAAATGTAGGACAGTTTATATTCCTCAAATAGTTATTGCCCCAAATTTACTTTGAAACTATGGTAGGTAAAGCTACTATTTTTCATAAAGGTTATGTCATCATCTCAATTTCACAGAATAGAAATAGTGTGTTTTAGAAATAGAGGGTTTTTATGAAGTTTCTATGTAATATTGCTCTGGAGATTATGTACCCATATTGCAGCTGTAATCATTTTTTATCATGTGACATGACAAAAGAATCTTGCTTATGTCAGTTCTACTAAACGCAGCCCTGATTCATCTTCTATCCACAGATCAAGAAAAACTTAAATGAGAAGTGAGTTCAAGATAGAGACCTCATAACCTCTGCATTTAGTTTAAAAGGTTATATATTTCTAAATCTGAGGGAAGTATCTGTATCTATCGTTCAGGTTCCATGCTACCACTGGACTCTGTATATAGACTCCTCATTTGTTTTGGTAATCTGGTATTAACCTTCATTGTTGAGTACTCTCCTAGTCATCCTGACTTCTCCAGGATAAAAAAATGAATTGCAGTAGTTCCTGAAAGAGCCTTTGATATTATGCTTACTTAGGTCCATAAAAATCACTCAGTTTAGTAAAACAAAACAAAAATCATCCAGACTATTACCTAGACTAATGTACACAAAATGATTAACTTATTATTTGCCCAATCATTTCCTTCAGTTTTTAACCAGCTGTTAGCAACATCTGTTTAGACATAACTTTTTCGACCAATAGTTTAAAGAAAATATTGATTTTAAACATCATTTTTGTTAATATGCTGTCAGTTTGTACCAGGCAAGTATGGATAATTTTTTTTTTGTATTTCAATAGATTATTCTGGTATCATGTAGGCACAGATGTGGTCATGGCATTTCTTAAATGATTTTAAAAGGGTCTAGTATCTTTTTTCAAGATTCTAACCCATCCCACACTCTAACAAAACTTCCTCTTTATTATACTCTGTATTATCTTCTAGCTGTTTTACATATCAGGTTTTTCTGTCAGTAAAATAACATGGGCTATTATTTTATACTATGTATAAAATAAAAAAGCTAAAAGGATATATTGTGCAATGCAGGGAATATAGCCAATATTAAAAAAAATAATAATATAGGCCATTGGAAGCAAGTAAAACAACCAACAATTCTTTTCTTTCTCACTAGAATCCAGCAAAATACAAACAATAAAGCAACTTTTAAATAATAACTTGACTGATTAGGAATTTGGTTGCAGAAGTCTTCTTGGGCCTTTCCTAAGTGGCTTGTTATAAGGTGTCTTTATAATAAATACTATAGCTCTGTAAAGTCATAGGAAGATACATCTGTCATGGCTCAATGGCCAGAAGGATGAAAGAAACTACTTTTAAAAAGAACAATGGACAATAAGTAGAAATTATGCAAGGTTGATATTTTCTACAGTCAAATCTATTTTGAAGCTTTATCAACGTTTTAATAATAAATTTCATGAAAAACCAAAGAAAAATTTTAATTTTCTATGAAGTTACTCAATATGTGAATACAGCATTTTCTATGTACTTTTGTGGAAGCAAAACAATTGTCAAATCAGAAAGAAAAATTGATTAAATAGGCATTTATTTCAAATGGTAATATCTATTTTATAATATCATGTTATCCAACAAATAATAGATTTTATCAAAATTCAATTATAACCTGTAAAAGAGACTCCCATTATGAAATGGTTATTTTAATATTTGATTATTTTTAGGAAGCTTATTCAGGTTCACCCAGCTAAAAAAGACAAGAATCACAAAGGAAAGCTTACTTTACAATGCAGTGATAGTCCTATCTGTGACATCTATCAAGACTACATTAACAGACAAAATACTCTCTCTATTAAAAAAAAAGAACATCACTAGAGATCCTGTTGACTACAAAAAAAAAAAAGCTCACAATGGAATATTATGAACAACTTTACAGAAATCCATATGAAAATTTAGGTGAAATGGATAAATTCCTTGAAACATAAAATTTACCATAGCTAATAAAAATAGAAAATATGAATGGACACATACATATTAAAGAATTAAGTCCATTACCTAAATCTGTTCTAAAAAGACAATTCCAGGTCTAGTTGGCTTCAGGGATGAAAGCTTCCATACTTTCTGCATGGAAAATGAAGAAACACTTCCCAATTCATTTTTTGAAGATGATATGACCATGAAACCCAAACATAAAAAAAAAATTACCAGTAAGAATTATTATTATTCCATGTATGCAAAGATGGTTTGACATATGAAAATAAATCAACGTAATCTGCCACATTAACACACACAAAGAAGGAAAAACATAATTTTTTTTCAGAAATGTGGAAGTGGAATTTGACAAAAGACAATATCCATTCATGATAAAAACTCATAGCCAACTAAGAATAAAAGGGACCTTCCTTTACCTGATAAAGAGTATCTACAAGTGAAAAACACTACAGCATACATTATGCTTACTGGTAAGTTATTGAACACGTTCTCTGTGGAATCAGGAGAGGGACAAGGATATGCTGTATCAACACTTCCAATCTATCACTGCATTGGAGGCTTGCCAGTAAAAATAAAATAAAATAAAGATATGAAGATTGAAGAAGAAATAATTATTGTTTCCACTTGGTATGTTTTTACCCACAGAAAACTTGAAAACTATAAAAATAGAGAATACAGATCAATAAGTGAATTCAGTAAGATGCTGAGTGCAAGACCATCAAGCAAAATTCAATTCTATTTCTATGTGCCAGCAAAAAGTTATCAAAAAATTACACTTAAAAAATGATAACATTTACAGTACCATAAAAATCTTGTTCCTAGGAATAAATCTAAGGGAAGATGTGCACAATCTCTACACTAAGAACTACAACATATTATAGAGAGGAAAGAAATAAGACTTAAAAAATGCAAAGGCATATAATGTTCAAAATTCAATACTGTAAGACGTCATCTCTGCAAATTGACCTAAAGATTTAATACAATTTCAATCAAAATCTCAACAGACATTTGAGGAAAATCACAAAACCCAAAAGCCATGAAGTATGAGGTTTTTGAATCTGACTAGGAAAAAAAAAAGTTAACATTCTATTCAGCAAAAACGTCATGATAAAATTGAAAGAAAAGACAATCTCTTCTTGTGAAGAAGAGTTCCTGAGAATAAATAAGATGAAGAGCTCAGTTTAAAAATGGTCCAATAGGTAGCTTACAGATGAAGAACTACAAGTGGGAAAACAGCGAAAAAAGATGCAAACTTGCTCATAATTAAATGCAAGTGAAATTAACAATAAGGTATGATTTTCAGCCATTAGATATATACATAATCATTTAAAAATAGATGTTTAGTGATATTGACAGTTGAAGTTGTAGGAGAGGCACTTTCATATACTATTAGTGGAAGTGCAAACTGGGAGAACTTTTTTAGGAAATATCTATCAAAATTAAAAGTGTATGTGCTCTTTGACCAACAAAATCCACTGCTACTAAATTATATTATAGATATGACAACAAAACTATGTTGTTTCTATAGTTGACATTATTTATGACCAAAAAAGCCCAAGAGATTTTAGAGGATGGGATAAATAAAGGTGCAGCTCTGTAATGGAATCCATATAGCAGCTAAAGAAATCAATGTATTCATGTCTTGATTCCTAAGATACACTGAGTATAGGAAAGACATAGATCTCTGAGTATAACATTATCCCTCCTTTTAAAAAAATACTAGAAAGCAATATTTATATTTGGTTTTATATCGACATATTCTGTTTATGTCATTTTCCTTGACATATACACGTATTAAAACAAAATCTGTTCATAATGGTTACTTTTGTTAAAAGGGACTAGACATCAAGCACAGTAGTTTTCTAATTATTATTTATGCTTTTCTCTTCCATTTGCTTTTCTAACCATTTTATTTGATTAATATTAATAGATATGATCTGTATGGTCTCCTTAAATGATATTTTTACTTTTTTCTTTCTATGCTTCTATTAAAACAAACTTGAGTTACAGTAAAGCGTGGTAGACACACTTCTCATCTTTCCTGCTAAGTATAGCTAAACATCATAGACACTGTAAATGAGACAAACATAAGAGCGCCCTGAAGGCAGATTAGCTAAGATTCCCAAGACCCAAGAAAAGACCCAGTGGTATATTCCCCGGGCCTTCTATTATAGACAGAGTGGGCACTGAGGAAGCAAGCAACATGGAAATGCCAACCAACGGCTCAGACAAAAAAGCCTCAGGAAAGCTTGCTCTCTGTAACCATAGGACCAGGAAATGGGCATTCTAGTAAGATAGAAAACTTTTAGACAGCAACTACTCTACTCCAACAAAATAACACACGCACAGAAGTGGCTATGTTTCCATGTCAGCAAAGGCCAAATGAGGAGATTAGACTTCCACCCTTGCCCTGACTGTAACAAGTCATACCTCCCTCCCACCAAGATTATGTCAGAGGTATAATACCAGAGAAGACAGAAGTGAGAAGGTGGGATTTTGATTTCCACTAGGGAATAATGAGAATTCCCCACTGGCAGTGTCAGTAAAGACCATGAGGGGACCCTTCAACCTCCACCCAGAAGTAACAAGGCACCACTTTCTCTCCCTACAAGGATAATGTCAGAGGAGGCCAAGCAGGAAGCAGGAACTTTCCTCACCTTCCAGCACGAATAAGGTCTTCTCCTGACCACAGAGTTAGTGGAGGCTATATGGGGTATAATAACTAGGAACTCCTTCCCTTTGCAATCAAGGTGGTGTTATTGGAAACCTAGTGGGGAGCCTGAACTCTCATCAAGCTCAGCTGTAATGAGGCATCCTTCCCCACTGGGGTACCAACAGAGACCAAGACAGGGAAATCAATTACCACTCCCTTGAAAGTAACAAGGCAGTATACTCTTTCCCTCCAGTGTAATGTGAGATATTTAATAAAATCCAGAATCTCGTATCCATGATACAATAAAAAAAAATCACTCAATATTTCAAGACTAGGAAAATATAAGCTTGAATGAGAAAAGATAATGAACATATAACAAAACCAAGATAATACAAACATTAGAATTAACTAGTAAAGATTTTAAAGCAGACATCATAAATATGCTTCCATGAGCAATCAAGGAAACACTTGAAACAAATGAAATAGAAATTCTCAGCCAAAAAAAAATGCAAAGAAAATATAAAAAAGAATCAAATTGAAATTTTAGAAAGAAAATCCTGAAATTAAAAAAAAAAGTATGGGCTCAACAGTAGAATAGAGGGGACAGAAGAAAAATCAATGAACTTGAGAGAACAATAGAATTTAGCCAATTTGAACAACAAACAGAAAAATAGACTGGAAAAGGTAAGTAGAGCCTCAGGGACTCATAAGACTAAAACAAACGACCTAATATCCATGGCATTAGAGCCCCAGGAGGAGAGAAGAAAAGGTGTGGGATTGAAAAAATATTTGAACAGATGACTAAAAATTTCCCAAATTTTGTAAAAGACATAAATCTTCAAATTCAAGAAGCTTGGCAAACCATAAACGGGATAAACTCAAGAAAAGCCATGCCAAATAACATAAACTTCTGAAAACTAAAAATGAAAAAAAAAATCTTGAAAAGTAGAAGTAGAAAAGTAATTAGGATGACAGCAGGTTTCTAATCAGAAACAACAGAGGCCAGAAGGAAGTGACACTACATTTCAAGTGCTGAAAGAACTGTCAAGCCAGAATTCCATATCTAGCAAAATATCCTTCAGGAATTAAGGGGAAATCAAGAAATTCTCACATGAAGGAACACTAAGAGAATCTGTCACCAGAAAACCTGCACTAAAAGAATGGCTAATTTGGAAGTTCTTGAAAAAGAAATAAACAATAAAGGAAAAAACCTTAAGAAATCTTGAAGAAATAGTGAAAAATACAGATAAATATTATAGACTTCCCTCCTCCTTTTGAGTTTTCTAAATTATGTTTGATGGTTGAAGCAAAGAATATCTATATATTTAAACAACACTGTCCATATATCTTTAGCGTAAATACCTCAGCCTTATAATATATTTGGCAATAGATCGGATTGGGAGACACAAGACCTACCTTTGTGATCTATAGGAACTATCACATATTTTACAAACTATGACAAGTGCTATATTCTTTTCCGTTTTTTTCTTTTTCTTCAAATGGGAACATAAAATCTTTCTTATGTTTCATAAAATTGTTTTTGAGATTATTTTGCAAACTATGAAAGGTAATAAAATGCAACAGCATTAAAATTATTTTCATTATTTATCTTCCAAAACATGGTTTTGTTCAAAGGTAATGTATCATGAAATCTATTATACTGAAGTATTTAAGAAGTACTGAGAGCTGCAATTTTTGTTGAAATGAATCATACAAAAATTGAAGATTGATGGAAAGGATAGAGACGCGTAGATATGTGATAAATCAAGTACAGTAAAATGTTAATGATATGATCTAGGTGATGGGTGTATGGGCATTCACTGTAAATTTATTTGAACTTTTCTGTATATTTGAAATTTTTCATAACAAAGTGGTGAGAAACAAATTTTAACATAAAATCTTAAACTCTCACAGATTTCAGGCAAATAAAAGAGGTTACCTATGATGTTACTAAGCCCATCAACTTCACAATACGTGATATCAATATATCTTAAGCTATAGCAACAATATTATATTCACAAGTGAAAGAAAATAGAAGTTTCTCCCCTCTGTTTATGTATGTGTGTGTATGTGAGCATGCACATACACACATTATATATGTTTATGAAGATATATATGTTCGTAAAATCCAACATAAGACAAATAAAATCGAAGGTAAGTTTATTTACCTTCTGAAAAAGCAGATATTTTTGCTATCTGGTTTTTCACGGTCCGTGGAGAGTTCTGTTGTTTTTTTCTTAATATCTTCAGAATATGCTAAAAAATCATTTTATACCAAATAACTCAGAGAAACCAGAGCCACATATCTTTCATTCACTGTGGAAGATTTGCTGTAATGCATTTTTTTCCTAGTCAAAAATTTTTAACACCAAATCATTATAATCACACTCATTTTCCAAATATGTTAACTATGATAAAAACTCCCCATTGCCTTACACAGCAATGATGGCAAAATCTGGGTTGTGTTACGTGCATACCTAACTCAATCCTAAAACCTTTTGATACTCAAAACCCACAAAAATCAACTTCATTTTTCTGGGTCATCTCCAAGGCAAAGAGAAATATATTCAAATTAAAACATATTTGAAAATGTACCTCAGGATATTAACTTGTTTTTATAAAGCAATATTCAGAGAGGTAAATGTAAATGAGCCATATGGATTGTATTCCACTTGAAATAACCACACATTGGCAACTTAATGGAAAATGGGCTTGGAAAAAATTTGGAATGTGTTA
This sequence comes from Delphinapterus leucas, assembly GCF_059928025.1. Taxonomy (NCBI): domain Eukaryota; kingdom Metazoa; phylum Chordata; class Mammalia; order Artiodactyla; family Monodontidae; genus Delphinapterus; species Delphinapterus leucas. Next base: position 50,311,024 of record NC_143140.1, read on the forward strand.
GGTTACCCATATCAAGGCCTTTTATGATTATGTTTTACGGTTTCAGCTAACAAGCCACAATTGGAGAGTAGAATTACCACATATAGCAGGGGTGGCATTTCGGTGGTATGCATGTGTTGTAAAGGATTCAGCTTGAGGGTCTTAAAATCTGTCGGTATGGGAGAGTAAATCACATTCCAGGACAGGGTTGTTGTGCTGGTCTGAGGTTTCCTCGCAGGACCCTGAGCCTGGTTGGATTTAGCATGACTATAACTTAGTGGAGCCATTCATCATACCATTCACTTATCAATTTATGCATTCATTTTATAGCATTTATTTTGGTCCTCTACACTATCATTAGCTTGATGGGATAGGGTAAAAGCAAAATTGATCTTGATTAAAATCCAGCAACTCCCTCAATCTGTATGTAAAATAGATGCTCTCGGTGCCACACCCGATGCCCTTGGTGCTACTATTTTCCTCCATGCCTGACTAACTTCCAACAGCCAGCACTTGAATCTCTTTATCAGAGGGCTCTCTCTGGCCATCAAATCCTGCTCTGCCCATGTGCAGTAGGCCGAAATGTTGGAAATTAACGTTTCTCAGAAACAGTCCTACATCAATCTCTGCAGATGGGATAGCACTGAAGTCCATGTTCTACAGATTCCAGAGTTCCCCATCAGGTTGAAGTTCCAATTGCCCACGGTGTCGGTTTTTCCTTTCCTATCTTGTTTCTCCACTCCCCTATTCATGTTTCCTAATATCATGACACAAATAAGCTACTTGTTCTAGAATCCTTAACACAGGGTCTGTTTCTGGGAAAATGCAAATTAAGACAATAGGTATATTAGTCAGGATTCTTCAGAGAAACAGAACCAATGGGGTATACAGGTGATCCTTGAACAACACTGTTTGAATTGCGCAGGTCCACTTGTATGCAAACTTTAAAAAAAAAATCCATACTTCAGTACTATATGATCTGCGGTTGGTTGAATCTGTGGATGCAGAACCGTGTATACAGAGGGCCATCTGTAAAGTTATACGTGCATTTTCCACTGTGCAGGTCGGTGCCCCTAACCCCGGCCTTATTCAGGGATCAACTGCATGCAGATATATGAGAAGATTTATTATGGGAATTGGCTCATGTGATTGTGGAGTCTGAGATATTAGTTTCTTTGTCAATATGCCATGTGTAAGCTGAAGAACCAGGAAAGCTGGAGGTATAATTTAGCCTGAGCTCGAAGGCCTGAGAACCAGGAGCTCCAGTGTCTGAGGACTGGAGAAGATGGATGTCCCAACTCAAAGAGAGAGAGAGAGAGAATCTGTCTTCCCTTCACCTTTTTGTTCTAGTGGGGCACTCAGTGGACTGGATGATGCCCACCCACATTGGTGAGGGTGATCTTCTTCTTCTGTAAACATCCTCACAGACACACCCAGAAATAGATAGTTTACCAGCTATCTGACATCCCTTAGCCCAGTGAAGTTGAAACATAAAATTAATCATCACAGTAGGTAAGGCAGGCATGGAAGCAGATAATCACGAAAAAAAATGTAAATATATGTTAAAAACGTCAAGGGAATCAAAGAAGGGAGCTACATTCATCTGTTCATTTTTAACAATAATTTGTTGGGCACCATTTTCTAGGTTCCCAATTCATGCAAATGTAAACAAGGCACCAAGGCACTGTCCTAGATATTTCTGGGAATGTAGATTATTAACTGGGGACAAAGAAATCACTCTTTGCCTAGGAAGAGATGGGGTGAGAGTGAAAAGATGAGGGAAAGAAGGAAAAAGAAAGTGTGAAAAGAGGAAATAATGGAGGCTGAAAAATATTTCTGAGGGTAGACGATATTCTGTACTATTACTAATCTTTTCACACAGCAATGTGGAGACTCAGAGTCTCGGCAGAGGAATAGAAAGTTAAAAGGCCCAGAGTCACACCAAAGGGCATGGTGACTTTGGAGCAGGAGTGCCAGGGACACAGCATAGATGTGGGAGACTTGAGGATGGTGAAGCAGTAAAGAGATGTGGTGGCAGGATTGTGTAGACCCTTGCATCTCACCTAAGAGTGTGGAGTTCATCCTATGAACAATAGGAATCTGCTAAGACCCCCTGCCCTAGGGCTCCAATTGGCATGCCCATCTGTCCTATGATGACCTGAAGAAGGCCACTTTGTACAAGCTGTACTTGGGAGTCTGTCTTGGGTTCAACAGTCATCAGAGAACTAGTGCAAAACTTCTGAATGCATTTGAGAATATAAGCGATTTATTCTATGCTACCTTTGGTTAGGAAACTATCAAGTGTTTAAGCTACAAAGGATCATAGGGGGTAATCTGTCCAGTTCCCTAACTTTGCAGAACAAAGACTGAAACACATATATCATAAATCCTAGTCTCAATGTAGTAGACTAAATGGTTCCTCAACAACAAGGAACTATTTCAATCAAAACAATTATTTAAACTATGCTGTGTATGTTGGTGTCCTGAACAGAGAGAGTAACAGGCACTGCACTGTATTTCAAAACAACGTTCACAGAGGAAATATTATTGGCCACATGTTGATTATTACTGATGCAGGTATAAGTACATAGGAGTTCATTATGCTTTTCTCTCTATCTTGATATATGTTTCAAATTATTCACAAAACAAATTGAAAAATGAAACAGTTCTCAAAGAATAATTATAATTAGTTATCCGCAGCAGATTCTATTGGGTATTTTTAGTGGTCTGATGGCCCCCTACCCATCTGCTGCTCTCCTGTGCACCCTTCTTCAGAGCGTGGTCCTTAGTTGACTTTGGGAGTCACCACCCACGACTATGCCCAAGACAGCTGCCCCATCCCACCCCATCCCATCCTCACGGTGTCCACAGCTAATGAATGACTGATGGGGAGAAAGCAGTACAACAGCTCTCACCTTTCAGTGGGAAACCTTAGGTGCAATTCACACGCCAAAGCTGCCTGCAGGATCAGGCCGAGGCTAGCCTTCTCCTGAGACCCCATCTTTCCCTGGCTTCTCCCCCTGCTCTACCCTGCTTTCCTCACCACCCTAGAAGATTGTCCTGAGAATACTCCCTCAGTAAGTTATCTGCAAATTAATTTTTTGGATTCTGCTTCTAGGGAACTCAGCCTTAAACAATTTCATTTTGGAATTGATGGGAATTAATCTGTTGATTAGAACACGAGACCAGGAGGAGTCAGAAAGCCTGGTTACCAGACTGATTCTGTGTCTTCTTATTTGTGTCAATCAACACTGTGAACATTAGTTTCCTTTGAAAAATGAGGAAAATGACATTTCCCCGGTCTGTATAATATGCTATTGTAAGGAGCAAATGAGATTATACATATAAAAGCACTTTTGAAAATGGAAAGTTCCATGTGATTACATTACTAAGCTATTTTTATTATATTCCAAAAGTTACAAATGGCCTGATGTTTAATTATTAACATATTACTAAATTTTACAGACTGAGAAATTATTTAAAGGCATATAAACATAAACTTGCTACAATGTGCTACATAACCAGGCTGGCTTTTTGGGGTTAATTTAGGCCTTTCATCTCTGCCTGCCTTTTCCTGACAAGACACAAGCTAAACGTGAACTGAATTTGAACCTCTGGTGGGCAAGGCATCTGTCATCTTTATGTATAAGGAGAGCATATTTCCATCTTTCTTTCCAGGAGTAATATTTTTTAAATCGAATGTTAACATCTTATAACTTGTATAAAGAAACAAACAGTAACAGCAATTCAGCTTAGTTATGTACCATAATAACAATCTCCATCATTGATCATGTGCTCTGTTTCCCAGAATGCCTGCTGAAAAAAAGATACCAATTTCTCTAATCAGGTTATAGTCCAGCAATATCAGTATCCACATAACAGAGAATCTAAGTGCCTGACTCCAGTGATCATTGCAAAGTTGAAACAGTGCATGAAATCTAATCTGAATGAAGACTGCTAGAGGGTGATGTCATGCTCATGCTGAGTCTTGATGCTCAGAGCATCACTCTTAAAAGAGAGGCATTGAATTCTCACATTCAATGACCCATTAATCTGGCATAGTGCTCCTTTCTCAGAATTATAGTTTGCAGAAAGGAAAAAAAGTTTGTTTGCAATTAGTCCTTTTTCCCTCATCTCGTTAACATGCACAGTTTTTAAAAAGTTATCCTTATTTACAAATTTCTACCTTAATAGATATATCTTTCACATGTGGTTTTTCTGAAGTATGTATGGAATTATCTTACAACATCTAAAACAAAATCCAAATTACATGTTTTCCCTCTCTTGTGGCACTTCTGAAAGTAAACTTCACTCAAAAGTAATATCTGGTGATCTTACATGGCTGGAAACTAGGGCATACTAGTTAGAGGTCAACATAGCTTAAAGTAATGACTTGCATCAAATATATAAATATTGTGTTTTGTTCTCTGTTTTCTATTGCAGTTCTTAGCAGAGCAACAACAATATAAGATAAAGGAACAGAAATAATTTCCTATGTTTACCTCTGCAGGAACTGATTTCTCAATGGGGAAAATTTAAATACTGATGATTCCCAAAAGCATACTGAGCATATGGAAAAGAACTTTAAGAGCTCACTGTTTTGAAAATCTCCTGTGCATTCCAAAGTGGCTGTAATTTAAACAAACATTTGATGCTTTGAGCAAGAAGGAAAATTAGCACAGGCAATGGTTATCAATTTCTAGGAGGATACCTCTGAAAAATATTTGGAAGGTTGCTTATGGGATGTTATTGAGTATATGTGATGTGACAGACTGAAGTGTGTGTGTGTGTGTGTGTGTGTGTGTGTGTGCTCGCGCGCGCACATGCCTGTTTAATATTTCATATTCTGATCCATCTAAGCTTACCAAGACTGAATTTATCTTGAACTACGATTTTTTTTCCTACAGGAATTACTGAAACCCTTTCTTTCATCTGGTTAAGGATGGGATAGTTTATTACTGAAATAAGAGTGTATTCTTTAGTAAGTAAATGGAAGTAGGTGGAAAAATCGGCAGGGAATGACATAATAATGTTGTTCCACTGCTGATGACATGGAACTATCTGAACAGACTTAAGGTGTGGCCCTTTCAGTGGCCATCTGCACAGGCTCAGGGTTGAGTACTGACTTCCAAGCAGAGAGAAAGATCTTCCAGACGCAAAGATTCATAGGCAGTGCTTTCCACTGGCTCCCCCAGCCCCAATGTACACATCCCCACAGGCCACAAGCCCACCTCTGTATGCTAAAGAGGAGAAAGGCCTTCACAGGCACTGTGCTCACCCTTTATATCTCAAACAAGCTGCTGCTTTTTTACCAACTTACTGTCTCATCAAACTGGGGGCTTAATCTAAGCAACGTTGAGCAAATCTTTGCTCTTACACCAGCCCAAATAGGACACAGAAAAAAAAGTATTAAAAGGAAAATAATGTAAAACATGTTAACAAATTTAAAACTCTGGGGCTTTTATCTTTGCAGTTGTACTCCTCCCAGATGAAATCACATTGGACCAGGTTAGGAATGTTAGTGTAATTTTAAGAAAACAGAGAAATGGAGAAAGATAAATGATACCCCCATGAGATTCTTTAATCAGCAGACTTTTCAGCCTTTGGACACTTCTTATGGTGGACCTGATGTCAATATTTCGTTAGCTCATTTCCAAGTGAAAATCGGACATTTCTGAATAAGATCTGTGATTATTTTATTGGTGATTAGGCAATTGTGACAGATTTGTTATCTTAAGTAATACTAGATTGCTACACTACTAAAATATGCATTTAGCTTTCACCTAAGTATAAAAATATATATATATTAAAATGTTATACTTTATGGACTTTAAAAGTCTTAAAAGTTTTCAGACATCTGCTTCTAGAAAGATGAAATAGATATACTTTCATATTTCTCTTGCTAAGTACAACTAAACATCCTGGACATAATATATAAAGCAAACATTAAGACTCTGGAAGGTGAAGCAGAGACTGCAGACCATCTAGGACTGGGGATGTGGTGAGTTCCCTGTGTTTTCCTTTTTGTCTCATATGTACCTCATATGTATCAGACTTGGAGTTAAAGAAGCCTACAACCCAGAAACACCAATAGGTTCAGGATGGATGAATAAATAAAAAATAAATAAATTCCAACAAAAACTGTTCTCTCAGCCAAAGGACAAGAAAAGAGGCAACATAAAAAATTTTGCACAATAACCACTCTACTCCAACCCAACAACCACATGGAAAATAAAATGTGGCCCCATCTCCATCCATGTCAACAAAGGCTGAATGGTCAGCCTAGATTTTCATGCTTTCCAGGCTGCAGTGAGGTGACCCAATCCACCTCCCCTTGACCACTAAGGTGGTGTCAGAGAAGGCCAAGTAGGGAGCCAGAACTTTCATCCCATTTGGCATTAACAAGATCATGTGCCCCCCAATGAATGGTGTTAGTAGGTATTATGGGGGCATCTGGACTTTCACTCCCACTCAGTATTAATAAGCCAGCCCTCCCTCTCTCTGCTGGGGCAGTGTAGAAGGAAATCCAGAAGAATCAGGACTTTTGTGACCACTCAGCCCAGGACTTTCACCACTGCCAGGTAAGGGGTACGACTCTCCCTGCCACACACAACCAGTGATGTAGCCAGTGGCTACATGGGGAGTAATGAGGCATTTCTACCCCTTTCAGCCAGGGTGTATCAATAGAGGCCTGGTGGGGAGCCGGGAATCTCACTCCCACTTCACAGAAGGATAAGCCCCTTCCACTTAATATCAGCAAAGGCTGAATGGGGAACCTGAACTTCTACTCCTACTGGCAGAACCTGAACTTCTGCCCCGCCCTGGTAGTAACAAAGCAGAGATCCCCTTCTTCTACTGATGGAGTCATGCCATACAAAACTAGCTAAAATAGAACGTTTATATAAGATCCAGGGTCTATTATCATAGTGCCATAAAGTTTCAAGTTTCAATAGAAATAATCACACATTATACCAAGAACCAGGAACATCTAAAACTGAATCAAGACTGTCAACAGATGCCCACACCAAGGTAACAGTGGTGTAAGAATTACCTTACAATGATTTTAAGTAGCCATCATAAAGATGTTTTAATAGTAATTACAAATACACTTGAAATAAATGAAAAAATGGAATGTCTCAGAAAAGAAAAAGAAGTTATAAATAAAAACAAAATGGAAATTTTAGAGCTGAAAAAATATAATAACCAAAATTAAATTACTTAATTGATGCTCTCAACAGAAGGATGGAGGGAAGAGAGGAAAGAATCAGTGAACTGAAAGGTAAAACAGTAGAAATCACTCAATCTGAACAACAGAGAAAATAGGTTGAAAAATATAGAAGCAGAACCTTGGAATACTGTGGGACTATTAAAAAAATTAACATTTATGTCCTTGGAAACTGGACAGAGAAGTGAAAGACATACCAAATTTGGTTAAATATACAAACCTACAAATTCCAGAAACTGAAGAAACCTCAAATAGAATAAACCAAAAGAAATCTATACTATAACATACTTATACTTGTGAAAAGCAAAGACAAAGAAAAAAAGGCAGAAAAAGAAAACCATACCTTACCTAACAGAGAAAACCAATTCAATAACAGCAGATTTCTCATTAGAAACCATAGAAGTTAGAGGTAAGTGGCACAACTGCTTTCCAAGTGCTGAAAGAAAAGAACTTCAACTTATAATCTTATATCCATTGAACATATCCTTCAAGAATAAGGGGGGAAAAAAAGACATTTTCAGATAAGGGAATATTAAGAATTTGTTTCCAAAAACTCTAAACTAAAAGAATGACTAAGGTAAGTTCTCTAAACAGAAATGGTAAAAGAAGAGTCCTTGGGACATCAGGAAGAAATCACATGGTAACAAAATTATGGATAAATGAAGGCTTTGCTTCTCTTCATAAATTTTCTAAATTATGTTTAACAATTGAAGCAGAAATTAGAGTACCACCTGATGTAGTTCTAAATATATGTAATATTTAAGACATATTATGAAGACAAAAGAAGAGATATTTAAGACAATTATATTATAACTAGGCAGAAAAAAGGAACACAAAAGCAGGGATAATTTGTATACCTCATTTAAACTGGGGAAATGACAAAACCAGTAGACCATGTTATTTGTATATAACATTATACACAGAGTGACCAATTAAATGTTTTCACTAAGAAAACAATATAGATAAATCAAAATAAAGTTCAAAAACGTGTTCTGATAACCTACAGGAAAGCAGAGAAATAAAGCAAAAGAAAACAGAGAAATAAAAAACAAAGGAAACAAATAGAAAACAAAAAATAAAAAAGCATATTTAAGGCCTAACATATCAATAATTACATTAAATGTAAATGATCAAAATACATAAATAACAAGACATTTAAAACATAGCTTAAACATACACTATATAAAAGGAACTTACTTAAAATATAATATAGGCAAGTTGAAGTTAAAAGAAAGGGAAAAGAGCTATTATGTAAACATTAATCAAAAGAAAGAAAGAGCAGCTATATTAATATTAGATAAAGCAGAGTTCAGAGCACAGAAAATTTCCAGAGGCAGGGAGGACATTATTTAATAAAACAGCTGTCAATCCACCAACAAGACATACCAATTCTAAACATGTATGCACCAGAAACCAGAACTGCAAAATGTATGAAGCAAAACCAATAGAACTGAAGGAAAAATCTGACAAATGCACAATTATATTTGGAGACTTCAACTTTTCTCTGTCAACAATTGATAGAAAAATCAACAAGGGTATGCAAAAACTCACCATCAACTAGCATAATGTAATCAACATTTCTAGAACACTGTACCAAATAGTAGCAGAACATACATTTCTTTACCAAGTGACCATGAAATATATATCTTGAGCCATAGAAGAACAAATTTAAAAGAATTAAAAATCATACATAGCGTATTCTCAAATTCTCTGAGCATTTGATTCTCTGGAATCAAATTAGAAATCAATGACAAGAAGATAATAAGAATGTATCTAAACACTTGGAAACTAAACACACTTCTAAATATTCCTTGAGTCAAAGAGGTAGCTAAAACAATGCTGAGAGGTGAATTTATAACACTAACTGAATACAATAGAAAAGAGGAAAAATCTCAATTCAATAATCTAAGAGCCTAACTCAAGAACTTAAAAAAGATTAGCAAAATAAACCCAAACAAATGGAGGAAAGCAAATATAAGAGCAGAAATCAATTAAATTAAGAAGAGAAAGATAATAAACACAATGAATGAAGAGCTAATTCTTTGGATAAATCAATAAAATTAACAAACTCTCATAAGACTAACAAAGAAAAAAGGGAAAAGACACAAATCACCAATAGCAGGAGTGAAACAGACCCTGTACACACCAAAATGATAATAAAGAATATTATGAATAATTTTACACACATACATTTTAAAGCTTAGATGAAATGGAACAGTCCTTAAAAACACAATCTACCACAACTCACCCAAAATTTAATTTGTGATGAAAATTTTCCAAAGAGAATTCTCTAGGCCCAGATTGTTTCACTGGGGAATGCTACCAAAGATGTGAAGAAGAATTAACCGCAATTCTGCACAATCTCTTCTAGAAAAAGAAGAGGAGGGAACACTTTCCAATTTCGTTTTATAATGAAAATTCAATTCATTTCCCTGATATCAAAATGAGACAAAGACAGTAAATATATATATATATATTTCTCACTAATATAGACCAAAAATCCATAATAAAGTATTACCAAATATAATTTAGCAATATATAAAAAGATTTACAACATGATTTACCATGACTTTTTTTTTATTCCAGAGTTACAAGACTGGTTCAGTATTCAAAAATCAATCAATGTACTCGTCCATATTAACAGGCAAAAGAAGAAAAATCACAAGATTATATTAATTTATGTAAAAAAAAAAAAGTTAACAAAGGCTTCCCTGGTGGCACAGTGGTTGAGAGTCTGCCTGCCGATGCAGGGGACACAGGTTCATGCCCCGGTCCGGGAAGATCCCACATGCCGCGGAGCGACTAGGCCCCTGAGCCGTGGCCCCTGAGCCTGCGCGTCCAGAGCCTGTGCTCCGCAACAGGAGAGGCCACAACAGCGAGAGGCCCGCATACCGCAAAAAAAAAAAAAAATTAACAAAATTAAAAACATATTCATGAAAAAGAACTCTCAGCAACTTAAGAATAGAAGGAAACTTCCTCAACTTGATACAGACCATGTATAAAACCCCTACAATTCATATTATGCTTATTGGTAAAAGACTGTATTTTTACCCTAAGACTGAGAACAAGGCAAAGATAGATACCCATTCTTAACCACTCTTATTCAACATAGTACTGCAAGTTCTAGTTAGCTAAAAAGGCAAGAAAAGGAAATAAACAACATATAGATCAAAGAGGAAGAAGTAAAACTGTACATATTTACAGATAACATTATCATTGTCTTAGCCAGTTAGGGCTGCTACAACAAAGTATCATAGACCGGGTAACTTATAAACAGCAGAAATTTATTTCTCACAGTTCTAGAAGCTGGAAGTCTGAGATCAGGGCGACAGCATGGTCAGGTTCTGGTGAGTTGCATCCTCTGGGTTGCAGAATCTTGTTTTTTGAAATATACTTGATTTACAGTATTGTGTTAGTTTCAGGTGTACAGCAAAGTGGTCCAGTTATATATATATATTTTTTCAGATTATTCTCCCCATTATAGGTTATTACAAGATATTGAATATAGTTCTCTGTGCTACAGAGTAGAACCTTATTGCTCATCTATTTTATGTACAGTAGTTTGTATCAGTTAATCCCATACTCCTAATTTATCCCTCCCCCCTTTCCCCTTTGATAACCATAAATTAGTTTTCTATGTCTGTGAGTCTGTTTCTGTTTTGTATATAGACTGATTTGTATTATTGTTTAGTGATATTATATATTTGTCTTTCTCTGTCTGACTTACTTCACTTAGTATGATATTCTCTAGGACTATCTATGTTGCTGCAAATGGCTATATGATCCAGTAATTCCACTCCTGGGTACATATCCAGAAAAAAATGAAAACGCTAATTCAAAAAGATACATGCACCCCAATGTTCATAGCAGCACTATTTACAAAAGCCAAGACATGGAAATGACCCAAGTGCCCATCAACAGATGACTGGTTTAAGAAGATGTGATATAGCTACAGACACACACATACATACATATACACACACACACACACACTCTGGAATATTACTCAGCCAAAAACAAAAAGAATGAAATACTGTCTACTTCTTGCTGTATTCTCATAAGGCAGAAAGAGAGCAAGCTAGCTCTTTGGCTTCTTCTTATAAAGACAGTAATCTTATTCATGAGGGCTCCACCCTCATGACCTAATTATCTCCCAAAAGTCCCACTTCCAAATACCATCACATTGGGGATTAGATTTCAACATGAATATTGAGTGTACACATTCAGTCAATAACAATTATCTACATGGAATAAAACAAGGAATCTACATAAACCTCCTAGAACTAATAAGTGAGTTCAGTAAGGTCAGAGGATGTTAAGATCACCATGCAAAAATCAATCATAGTTTAATATTCTAACAACATCATGTGGAAATGAAAATTAAAAATACAATACTTTTTACAATAGCTCAAAAAATGTAATACTTAGGCCTAAATCTAACATAACAAGCACAGGATTTGCATGGTGAAAATTACAAAATGTTGATAAAAGAAATCAAAAAGGACTAAGTAAATGGAAAACTCAATATAATAATGATATCAATTTTCCACAAATTAAAATACAGATTTAACACAATCCCAAAATAATTTTTTAAGATACGGACAAAATTATTCTAAAATTTATGGAAAAGAAAGGAACTAGAATAACTAAAACAATTTTGAAAAAGAGGAATAAAATAGGAGGAATCAGTTTACCTGATTATGATACTAATTTCATAGCTACAGTAATCAAAACTGTGTGGTGTTAGATGAGGGACAGACATAAATCATGGAGCAGAATAGAGACCCACACAAATATTCCTTACTGATTTTTGAAAAAAAGGTAAAAATGCAATTAAACAGAGAAAAGTCTTTGCAGCAAATGATGCTGGAGGAATTGGACATCCACTGGCAAAAAATAAACAAGTCTCACATCTAGTACATAAGTTAACACAAAATGGATCACAGATTTAACTGTAAAATGTAAAATGGAAAGTTAAATTAAAAAATCATATAAGGTAACATGATTTCAACGAACCATATTTTTTTTCTTTTTTCACTCGGTATTGTATCAAACAAAACAATTTCCTATTATTAATATTTCTTAGAAAAGTACTGTAACTTTTAAAAATCTATCTTAAACAGTGATTTCAAATGTTTTCTTGATAAGTAAATTATACGTTATTCGTTTTTCCAAATTTAATGCATACAGTTAATACAATAACAAAATAAAATCAACTGATTTTTCCTGAAGAAAAACAAAATTAACTTAAGATTCATCTGGAACTATAAAAGATTATCAAATTATATTTTCAAAATATTTTAAAATGAAGCAACAATGAGATATATCTCCACGACAAAATAATTAAATGCTACAATACTATCACAAGTACATATTACATAAATGGATTGTAGAGGAATTGTGAAGGAACCTATACTATCTCTTTGGCACATATTACAACCATTATAAGACAAAATAATTAAAATTTCATAATTATATCACACATACATATCAATGGGTCACAAAAGAATATTCATTATAAGACTCTAGCATATGTCAGAGTATTTCACATATGGGAAAGAAAGCATTATAAATAATGGGAAAATATTATTTACTAAATTTTAATATAAATTATATTTGGGTAAATACAATTTTAGGAAAATAGATTTACAAATCATACCAAAACCAAATTAATGTTCATAATTTTGCATAATTTAGTATATAAAATTAACCAAAGAAAACCTACGCCAAATAATCTAACTGAATACTTAGTCAACCATCATGACCAAATCCTGACCACAGAACTAATATTTTACTCAGATCCATTTATCCTTGTGATTAAATATAGAAGATATTTCCAATTAATTCACTGTTCTTTTACAAGAGTTTTCTAAGCTCTCTAGTTTCCAAAATGCAATAATATTTCCACTGAGTAAATTCTTGACCTCATATATTCAGAATTAGAAGATGATAAAAGCAAACATAATACCCTCTTCCTTGATTTCTCCAGATCCTCTATTTTGCCTGTGGATTCACATTAGATATTAAAACAAAATAAAGTCAAGTAAACCGAGGACTTCCTGAAGTGAAAAATGAATTTTTCTATTTCACTTTATTCTGTCTTTACAATAATGTTGTAATACTCTTACAACAACCTCCTTTTTAATATGCAGTCGAGGACATTCAGTATTTCCAAACCTAAGCATTAAACTTTACTTCCTCAATAGACCTCTATAAGAACCTTTCCAGAATGACTCTAAAAGCATCTAATATTGTACATAAGATGTACTGTGAGAGTTCAGCCAATATCACAGTTTTTACTTTGCAGCTTTTGCTGTTTCTTTAAATATTTATGTGTTCCTTACAAGTACAGCTGGCTTTGACTGAAACAAATGTGTTTCTTTTTAAAGATAGATAACTGGTTAGGACTGATAATGGCTCTGAGTTTGTGGTTTTCCTTGAAAAGAGAATAGATATTATTTTAATATCAACCTTGTTTTAGAGATTAAAAATTTTAAATTGAGACTAGAACATACTTAAGTCTCTTAAACAAGGAAAAATGTATGTATAAACATATAAACACAAGTCTTAACCTGTAACTAGTTGACTCTGTGGAGAGAAGTGGGAGCCAGGGAAGGGGTGAGATGAAACTGTATTTTCCATGTATACTCCTTGTACTTAATGATTTGTTTTACTGTGTGCATGTGTTACCTATTTAAATGAATAAGTATGTAAATAAATAATTTGAAGAATGCATAAAAATGAATAAAACTATTGCCTGAGGTAAAACTTTATACTTCATACCTATTTCTTTCTGTGAAAAAAAAACACAACTGTATCTGGGGAATATTTCACTTGGGAATATTTTTAGAAAAAATGTTCTTAACTCAGTGATTTATTACCATGCCTGCCATTGGGTTTGGTATGTTCGAGAATCTGCAAGTAGTTATGTGGCTGCCACTTTGCTTCCTTGGTTGTTACTGATCTGTGGGGCATGTGCCACGAGTAAGTCATAAAACATCACCATGACTTGTTTGCTTTTCTAAGAAATGGAGCCCATTTTTCTTGTTGCTTTCTTGCCTATGGAGGATATTATAAATAATTTGTCAAATGCCTTTGGTATGTTCATTGTTTTACCTGGAAGGAAGGCAAGAATGTGATCATTATTACCACAGTAAACCATAAAGTTAAAAAATGCCTACCTAAAAAGTAACTATTATAGCTATTCATAAGTTTAAACTGGTTATGTTTCTCAGAATCAAGATGATACCTTTAATGTTGATTTTGAATATTATGAGACCAGGGAAAACCTAACAGTGATAGTTATAGCCACTTCTGAAGATAAAAAATCATGAGTAGAACCAACATAACCAGAGGAATGGCAGCAACAAATAGTTAAAATCCCAAACTAGGCTGGGCTGCTAATGTTTCACCAGCATAACATTTTTCCAAAACCTCAGTGTCATGAGTTCCTCTTTAGCTTATTTTTCACATTCCTGTCCATAATTACTTAAGTGATGAAAGCGCTCTGTGTGTCAAATGCAGAAACTGCAGTCTACCCACCATTTGATATCCACAGGGAGCTGCAGTCAGCTCATGGAAGCCCACATACCATCTCTCTGCCCATGATGTTTCTAAAAGACCAGAGTTCCAAATGTAAATTCTGTTATCTATCTGTGCAACCAAAATGCAAAAGTCTTCCTAAAATGCAACTGGAGATTTCATCTTACTTTCCAAACTCTAAAACAGGTAAAAAGTATTTTGTGAGGGCCTTGACCAATTTTATTATGATAATTTCAACATGGAAAGTATAGTTGTGCCCTCACATGACCATAATGTGGTGACTGTCACTTAGAGTTGGTTGTCACCAAAGTAAATTTTGCTGAAAAATATTGAAATAGAATCATTTTGATCCTTAGAACAGGAATTAGGGCTTGAAAGGAGTAAATTCCAAGAGTCATTAAACTCCTTTTAGCTTACATTTCATAGCAATATTAACATATGGTATAACATATTCTATATATTATATAGAATATATTATATAACATATTCTATATTAGAACCTTCTCAGAGGTTATTATGTTTAGCCTTAAG
The DNA here is from genome assembly GCF_059928025.1 of Delphinapterus leucas. Taxonomy (NCBI): domain Eukaryota; kingdom Metazoa; phylum Chordata; class Mammalia; order Artiodactyla; family Monodontidae; genus Delphinapterus; species Delphinapterus leucas. Next base: position 50,326,301 of record NC_143140.1, read on the forward strand.
GATTCAGAGAAAAAAGACACTATCTTTGACTCATAAAGTTCATGGTGGATTCAGTCAGAATGGAAATTAGGTAGTAACATAATAAAAGGTAGGGCAAGGAGAGCACATAAAGAGAGCACCCAATCAGGACTAGGGAAGAGTGGGTGGAGAGAAAAGGCCACCTAGAAAAAAGTGAAGATCGAGAAACACATAGAAATTAGCCAAAAGAAGAATTTACAGAGTAAAAATATAATAGGTACCTGATGGGTCATGAATATAAAAAGAAGTATTTTTTTAGTTGCATGTTCTCTCTCTCTCTCCCCAGTTAGCACAGATGAATGTGGAAATGTATTTGAGATTTTGTAACTGAATTTTTCCACCTGTTTCATGGCATGCCAACATAAACATAGAAGGAGTCACACGCACCTATTTACCCAGCCCATCCACACACATATAACATAACTCAAATCATGATGATATCTAATGAAACTAAAAGATGCAGAGGGATTTCAGTATAAAAATCAAAGATTAAATCAATCGCAAAGACTCATTTAATGTCTGCTTTTCTAGCGAACATTTGTTGAATAAGCATCTGTAGTCCCTGTGCAGAATTTGGTCTGTAATTTGCTTTCATTATAAACTAGTAGCAAATCTAGAAAGTAGCTAACTCTTACCAACTCAAACCCTTAGAGTGACTACCATTGCCTACCAAAAAAAATGAAACTTAGGATCGTGAATTGCCTAATTGACTGAGGTCAGTTTGCAACATCTTAGAAATACTGATAGTTTAAGGGACAGAAAAAAGGAGCTCACATACATGACAGAGGTATAAAGAGAACATGAAGTTCCATGACAGATAAGAGTGCATCATTTAAGACAGTTAACAGAGGTGGAGATGGGGGAAGGAAAAGAGGGAGGAGGTGAAGATAGCAAGTATAGAGAAGGAATTCAAGAAATTTTGATGACAAAGGAATGTAAGATCTTGGTATAATCTAGAGACAGTATTAGTACTGGGTCTTTGTTTTATGGTTTATATAGAGAGGATATGTTTACCTGAATGTTTTAATGATGAAGAGAAGAATCTAGTAAAAAAGAATGGGTCATGATTCCAAACAGAGTAGGCAACTGATAAAGCAAGGCCCCCTGAGAAGATGAGAAGTGTATTGGAGACCACAGTTGGAAGGATTAGTCTTCATGGAATAACTAATCCTCCTAGATTAGAATGGATAAGGATGAGGTGGCCCCTTTGAGTAGTCTGTAGCTGTAAGAAGTGGGAAGTTGAGTAGGGGTGTGGGAAAGGAAAGGAAGAGTTTGGGTCATGAAAAGAATGGTAAGGCTTCAGAAATTTTGTTGAGGCACTAGGACAGAAGCTTTTGAAGGACAAGGAATTGATAATAGACTGAGGTCCCACCAGGCCTGGGACACAGTGAATGTGTACTGAGGCCAAGTTGCATAGTTGCATAAATTCTCCAGTTTAGTTATAATTGGTAAGGCAGATGGTTGCATAAATCAAGGATTAGGACTCTGCAGGGCAGTTATGAAACAGATAAAAGAGTAAGGGAAATGAAGATTCAAAGGGTTCTCATGAAAGAACAATTCAGATAAATAACTGAGAAGCCTTTGCACTGAAGAAAACTCTTGGATTGAATAAATGCATATGTAATTTCTGATCATGAGGTACCCAGGCAAGGTAAAATAGCACCACTGTCGGCATCACCATTTAAAAAGAATAATGATCTACACTATGAGAGAAATAGTAAGTTTAACATGAATCCAGTGGATACTGTTAGTTTTCTTGACTACAAATAAAAATGTAACCTTCTTTCCATTCCTTTAAGAGCAAACATGTCCTCTCCATTTAGAGAGTAGATAAACAGGTGAGAAGATGTAGCAGTGGGGTCAGTTGCCCATAGTATCCTCCTCTATTAAAGGAAAAGCATTCTGAGAAATTTGGGGTACTACTAATTTCATTTCCTAGTTATTCCAAACCCAAACAAATTAGGTAAGTCATTTGTCTCAACTGGCCCTGTGGAATATGAGAATGCTTTAGGGTCACTGGAATTAAGCAGCCATATGGAATTTGTAGTGTACTTATAACTAAGACAGATGGCAGCAGAATGGAGCCAGCCTTGAGGCCATATAAACACCCCAGCGACCATGAGCAGCCAATTAAGAATTGAGACAAGAGGGAGATGTCATTTCAAGTCCTGTAACATTTATCTGGTGCATGCATCCTTGCTGCCTTTCATAAGCCTACTTCATGGTCTGTGGCTCTAAACAAGAGCTAGAAGAAACGTTTTCCTGGCCTCCTCTTAGAGAAAGAATCTAAATGCTGGTACAGTTCTGAGGATGTCAAGGATTAGAATTTCTGCTTCTACCTGAGAAAAGCCTTGAAGAATAGATTAACACCAGTGCTGTTCTCACCAAGCTCAAGATGAAATACTCCTTTAGCTCCTAGAATAGATTAATATCCCCAGGACTCATTCATTCATTAAGCAGTTTCTGTGTATCTATTTCCTACCAATAACTCTGTAGGTCTGATGGGTCTGACCAAACAAAGGTCAAAGTTCCTGTTTTCAAGAAGGTCATGAGGAGACAGACAAGTAAACCAGATTATAACACAGTAAGAGTACTGACAGAAATGCAGTACTCTGTGAGCACAGATAAAGACTAACTCTCCACCCAGGCAGGGCAAGCGAGTCTTGAAGAAAGATTTGTTTGTGCAGAGTCTTGAAGGATGAGTGTGGCTAGCTAGAAGAAAGATGATAGAGGAGGAAAAACATTTGACAGAGAAGATATTGAAAGTACAAAAGAAAATAAAGCAAGAAGTAGCATCACCTAATGAGGAGTTGAGTTGAATGTGCTGTAGCAGAGAATGTGTTGGGGGTGAGCACGAATAGGTTTGCAGGAGCCAGGCCTGAATGCCTTGAGTGGCAGTCTCAGATATTTGACTGTCACAGTCTGAGATGTAGGGACCCACTGAAAGAAGCTTTTAATGAAAATAGAATAGTCAACTCTGAATCTTAAACTATATATCTCTACCCATATTTATATCTATCTGCCTGTAGAGTATAAGGCAGATGTTTCAATATGCAGGGATGTTAGGATAATGGGAGCAAGGATGGTGTAAGACTGACCACAGGGAGAATGATTAGGAGGGTACCTCGGTTACCTAAGTAGTGCTAAAAACATGAACTTCTATGTTTGAGAAGGAATCAGAGATTGTGTGGAGGAGAGGATGATTTATGAAAAATCAGAGTGTAGCACTGACAAGTCTTGGTAACATACTGTGTTCAGATTTGAGAAAGAGCTGGAATCTAGGAAAACCTCCAGGCTTTTAGCTTGTGGGTTTGCCATGCACAAAAGTTGGTGTGGTAAGCAGAATAATGGTCTTCTCCAAATATGTCTTGGTCCCAATTCCTGGAACTTATGATATGTTTGTTATATAATATGGTAAGGCGGAATGAAGCTGTTCATGGAATTAAGGTTGCTAATAAACTGGCCCTAAAACAAGGAGATTATTCTGGATTATTCTGATAGGGCCAATGTAATCACAAGAGTACTTTAACATGAAAGGGTAAGGCAAGAAAGGAGGTAAAAATCAAAGAGATATTTGAAGATGCTACATGTTGGAATGAAGGGCATGAACCAAGGAACTCCAGTGGTCTCTAGAAGCTGGAAAGAGAAAGGAAACAGATTTTCCCCTAGAGCACTGGGAAGGAGCATAGCTCTGCCAACACCTTGATTTTGAGACCAATTTCAGACTTCTGGTCTCCACAATCATAAAACAATAAGCATGTGTTGTATTGAGCCACAAAGTCTGCGGTGAATCATCACAACAGCAATATAAAATAAATACGGTGGGGAATATTTTTAGAAGAACGAGTCACAGGGAAAATGATAAAATTTAGTTTGGGCAGCATACAATTTTAAGGAAGAGTGATGTATATATCTATGAATTGGGGAAGAAGAAGAGATTGTGAAGATGACCAAGAGGATTTGGCCATAAGTATAGGACAAAAACCAGGACAGTCTGATGTCCAAGAAACCAAGGGAAAAGAGCATTAAAGAAAGACTTTGGTCAATAATGTCCAATACCCCAAAGTTCAAGTGATAGAATGATGGGAGAGTGTGCTTTGGAATCAACAGTGAGAGTAAGTTTACTTAAGTAGTAGGAGGTGAAACCCAGATCACTGTTGACTGAGCAGAAAATTAGAGGGAAAGAAGTGAAGACACCAAGTGCCAAATATGGTCTCAAAAACTTGACTTAGATGACTTGGCCCTGTGTGCGTAGAGTCTGAAAGGAACTGTTTACCTGGCCTGTCACTGCTCAGTCCTATATCCTTAATTCCAGTTTGCTTTCTTAGAAAGCAAAAGCTCAGAAGAAATGCTATATCCAAAAATACAGAGAAGATGGTGCTCTGCCTTGGTATTTTGAAGATAAATAAAATCGTATCATACAACAATTTGTTCGTTTATCTATTTTTATGGCAATTTTTCTGAACCACATCAAGTATCACACATCTAAAATGGATAGGTATGCAGAACGAAAACATCAGAGATGCAGTTCCAGCTTTTCTTGAGGACTTACTGACATCAGTGTGAAAGCAATTAATGTGTATAGTTATAACACAGTAGTAGTTCTATTGTCTGATGAGATGTGAAAAGTCTTTGAACTTATACCTATACCAGTGTTCTTGGGACTGCCGTTCATGTGGCCAGAATGCTCCAAAATTGGCAGCTGTAACTTCTCACTTCTGTAAGATTTCTTTTGGTGTTCCTCCAGCCTCAATCAAATTATTTGTGTTTTCTAGTCTATGGACTTAAAGGTCATGTTACCAAGGTTATTAATATTTTATATCAAATAGAAGTAAATAAGATCTGATGGTGATCTCCTCTGTATTTTCAGTAATAGATATATATTGTAGGCCATCAAAGACCTTTTAAACTTTAGGTTCTGGGCTATGTTCTAGTGAGATAAGGATGCCAAATAGATATAACATTAATATGGATCAGCAAGTGAGAAAAAAACTGCCTAAAATGTGCTACTGACTGTACCCATAAATTAGCTTTGCTGACTGGATTTAGCATCCTGATTTATACTGCAACTAGTTCTTTGATACATTTAAATACTATCATGAAAACATCATAAGAAAGGAAAATTACAAACTAATATCTTGCATGAACATAGATGCAAAATCCCTCAATAAAATATTAGCAAATCAAATCCAATAATGTATACAAAGAATTATATATGATGACATACATTTGTATGTAGAAAGTCTGAAAGAATTGATAAAAAAGAAAAATTTTTGAATTAATAATGAAGTATAGCAAGGTTGCAAGATACAGGTAAATATATAAAAGTCACTTGCTTTCCTCCATACTAGCATTGAAAAATTAGAATTTAGGGGGAAAAATGACATTTACAATAGTATCAGCAAATAAAATTAGTATTTTATAAAGTACGTAGGTATCTAACAAAGTATGTACTGAATCTATATGCAAAAACTACAAAACTGATGAAAGAAATGAAAAAAGACCTGAATAAATGAAGAGGTATTTTATGTTCGTATATTGAAAGACTCGATATTGTTAAAATATTAATTCTTTGTAACTTGTTCTATAGATTCAATATAATCCTGAACAAAATTCCAGCTAGCTATTTTGTAGATACCGACAACCTTATTCTAAAATTTATATGAAAATGTAAAAGACCTAGCATAGCCAACAGGGTTCTGGAGAACAAAGTTGGAGAGCTCACAGCACCAATTTTAAGACTCCATAAAGCTGCAGACATCAAGATAGTGTAGTGCTGATTGATTGACTGATTAAAGAATAGACATAGATCAATGAAACAGGACTGAGGGCCCAGAAACGGACCTACACTAATATAGTTAACTGATCTTTGACAAAGGAGCTAAGGCATTAATTGTCTCTTCAACAAATTATACTAATAATTGGATATCCATATCCAATAGAATCTAGACATAAAGGTTTATATCTTTCACAAAAATTAACTCAAATTGCATTGTAGACTTAAATGTAAAATGCAAAACTATAAAGCTTCTAGATAAAATAGGATAAAATCTAGATGACTTTGCTTTTGATAATGAGTTTTTAGATACAACACCAAAAGCACTCAAGGAAAAAATGGATAAGTTGTACTTTATCAAAATTAAGTTTTGTAACATCTGACAGAATTGCTGGCTTTATAAGTAAATAGCTATTAGTTTTTGTCAAAGTCACTCATGGCTTTAAGATGAGTGGGTATTTATTTCATCAATAAATAGTAACAGTTTACATCCATATGATATTTTTATGGACACAATCCTTTAACACATTTCTTGTCTCTGATGTCTAAGCAGTTCCATTAAATGGGCAGAACAGGAGAAGCCTTAGGACCATAAGAGAGAGAGAGAGGAAACAGGATCAGAATGGTTAAGTGACTTGTGAAGGACAAAGACTTTGTCTATGGCAGAGATGAATCTAAAATCCAGGCCTTCTGACTCCTAACCTCACGCTCCATCCAAAACACTGACCAAGAGTATCAACACTGCCATTGACTTATTGAAAATGACCACTCATACAACAAAGTTAAACTATAATAATGGGAAGAGCAATGTTACTGAAAATCCAATCATGATATTATTTCAGAGACATACCTAGCATATAAGTAGCTCTTACAAATTTCAAGAGGGAAGCCAGAAGACTGAATAAGTTCAGCAGTAATAAATATAGCCTTCCATTTATTGCTTTCTATTATTTTAAATTGCAACATCAAGGTTAAATCCTATTTTTTTTCTACCTTCTAGCTGTGATATCTTGGGCAAGTTATTTAACTTCTCTGGGCCTAATATTTCTCATTAATAAAATGCGCATAATGAAAATAGCCACCTCTTAGTAGTATTGTGAGGATTAAAAGCATTAATACAAGTAAAAGATTCAGAACAGTGCACTGTACCTATTAAGAATTCAATTATTTTTAACTATTACTTAACTGCTCTTGATAATAATTTAGGAAATTCTCTTTAAGGAGTATAATCAGAGACCTGTTAGGTCCAATAAACACTTTATTTAAATAAAGTATAAGGTTCACTGCAGCTAACCAGTGAAACATTCCTAAATTTCTGAAGCTCAGCTGTTATTCCCGTTGATGAACAATTCATTAGTCACGGTTCTGGTCCTGGGAAAACACACGTGGAGCTGAAACCTTACCTTTTCCTCCCTAAGAAAATTAATATCACCCAAGTAACTACTGTAGAGTCATGTGTAGATAAATGAAAATCTTGTCCAGAGGAAAATCTTTGCTTGGAAGTTCCAAATTCAAGGCATGTTTCTGATTCAATTTAGTCAATTATTGCTTTTCTCTTTGGGCTTTGAAAATACAAACACTGATTCTGTAGCCCAGTGAGTGAACTAAGCATGAACTCTTGATGAAGACTCTTTCATGATAGTGATTAATGGGCTGCAAAGATTTTGAAATGAAAACCTGAAACCACAAACTAGTCATGCAGTTGGCTAAATATTTTGTTTGGGTGCTCACACCCAACCTACAGATAACCCTGTGTTGACCCTGTATTCCAAACTAGGAAGCAAGGGCCGGGGTTTTCAAGAGGGAGATTTGTGGTTTCCGTTTGGTCTGTCTATAAAAAGAGTTCTGGTGCATGGTCTTGACAAAGTTCGTCTTCCACGTCTCTGACTGACTGAGCATGAGGTTCTCACAGAAGCAAGTTGCGACAGCTGGAATTTGACATCCCCAGCCTCTCAGAACAGACTGCTGATCCCAGACTGGTAGTTTAAAACCCCTAAAACAAGGCTGTTGCCATTCTTGAGATTTGCTTCAGCAGGTGCCAGGAAGGAATTTAATGCCCCTTCATTGCTAGCCGGGAGTCTCATCCCAGCATAACTCTGAAGAACTTCTGGGGTCTTGGCTCCTGTCTCATTCAGAGATTACGTTTCCTGGTTGGTTGGTGGCAGGACACTGGCAAAACCACGTGTTTTATTTAAACTGTGGAGCGGGTGGCAAGATCAGCAAAGGTCCTTAAGGCAAATGTCAAAAGGCCATCGCCGTACCAGCAAATTGAGCAAAAGCCACTAGGGACAGTCAACTTCTCTGAATCTTGGGGAAGGAGCTTTTTAATCCTTTAAGAAAAAAAAATGTAAGATCTATTTTCCAATTTTAGATACTGTCCAGCATGTATTTTTTTTGAATCTCATTCAAAAGAAAGCATATACACAGTCACTAACTGTTGATTATTTAGAATATAAAACTCAAGTTAATAGGTGATACATGGTCTTTGATTTACCTCTCTAATCTTCCACTTTGTCTTATGCCTTAGGACTAAATTATTACTTCCATCAAAAAAATGGACAAGCTAGTAAAAATAAGAAACTTAATATTTCCTTCTTTGTAACATCTTTGAGGAAAACTATCCTCAGGTATGGTACAGGATTTGATTAACTTGTGATTGGTAACAATTAAACACTTTGTAATATTTATGTAAAGATATTTAATTTTTCCTAAATATTTCAAGCCTTGTTCTATCACTTTCTACTGTGATCTTTGGCAAGCCTCCAAACTTCTAGAAGCCAAAGTTTCCTACAATAAAATAAATAATAATAATAAAGTTACATGATGGTTGCGAGAATTTATTGTCTAAACATGAGAACATCCTTTGAAAATAATAAAATTATATAAATGTAACATTATATTATTATAATCTATGCTCATGTTTATTCAATTAAATCCTTAAGTTTTACTGCTATTTATAAAATAGAGTTAAAAATCGTAATATTGATAGAATTAACAATTTAAATCAAGAGCTTTGTTTTTATTTTGAATCACAGAAAATTGAGTACAAAAAAATTTTCAAAACATGAAGAGTTAAGTCAGGTCAGTTAGAATTAGGGGAACTATAGTAGCTACCTCCTAGAAGCTGAAGGGGTCAGCCAAAAGGTACTTCTGTGACTATAAGACTCCACCTTGCCCCAAATGTCCCAGGAAGGAATTCTGGGCTTGAAATTTAGATTTTTTTTTTTTTCAGAAAGTCAACATTCCTTTCAGTAGCAGTGGAAGCTGTCAGTAAGCATGGATTCACAGAGAGAGTTTGCGGATGAGAAAAAATAAAGACTCATGATCGTATTCATGAGAAGACAGACCACTGTACCCTGGAGGAAGGAAAGGAATAGTATTTAAGGAGTGCATGAAAAGATAAGTCTACCCAAGCTTGAGAAGCGATACCTAGCAAATTAGGAAAAGAACCTAAACCAAATGTTTTTTTCTGAGAGCAAGTTTCCAACAAGGAAGATATCATTGGTCATCCCATCAATGCCAATGAAAAGTCAAATAAGATGAAAACTGGAAAATGTACAGCAAAGTGGCCAGTAATGAAACCAAATGAATAGCTTACATGGGATGATGAAGGAGGAGTCTGAATCCTTATTAGGTATGAAAAGCAAAGAAGGAAGGACAGGTAGCAAAGTGTGAACCACTTCAGATTCACTGTTTTAAGCTAGGAGATACTTCATACCGAAAATATCCTTAGATAAAAGAAGGAGAAAATGCAATCACAGAGGAGGAAACAGGATCGCTGGTAGGGCAAGTTGCCTTAGGGCAGAAGGGTGAAATACAGTGCACAAGCAGGAGATTGGACTTGGGCTAGAAAGAGAAAGGATAGAGGGAGACCAGGAGAGCACAGATAGGAGTTTATGAGTTTGGGAGCAGGAAAGAAACTGAGGATCTTTATTTCACACATGAAATTTTCAGCTTTAATGCACTGCTATATTATATTTAGTATATTACAACAGAGCTCAATGCAATGAAAATATGAAAAATGAGAAACTTCAATTTGAGTTATTAATTTTTATAGTTAAATATTGGCCAGTAGAGGTTCATATGCAAAACACATAACTGGCTATTTGTCACTCATTCATTCAATAAATACATTTAGAGTTTACCATTGTCAGAAACTTTGTTTCTACTGAGAGCACAAGGAAAAAAGTGAGATTTAGTTCCAACATGAGGGACTACAACTGTGCAATGATATGGCTTGACTATAAAGATTCTTAAACGTCACAATTGATTCCTCGTGAGAAAATCAAGTATTTTACAGTTGTGTGAAAAAATACTGTTGTTACTATTTTGTCTGAGAATATTTGAGCATGAAACTGTCACCTGGTGAGGACAGACAATATGTCTTGTTCCGGGAATGCATCCCTAAAACATTTCAGGGGCATCTGAGACTATGAAATTGAATCTCATGTGGCATAAAATAGGTCTCACAAATTTTAAAAGCAGGAAAGAATATAGGTCTTCTCCAATATTTTTCCACGGTGCTAAGTCTCACAAAACAATAAATGCAATATTATTTCTATACAATGCATAGATATTTAGTAATATAAAAGAGAAAGATGTTAATACTTCAGTTCAGTATGTTTGAGTTGAGACATTTTTGAGAAATGAATCTGACTTTTGCGAGCTTATTCTAAATATGCAAGAGCATGTGTGTGTGTGTGTGTGTGTGTGTTCCATTATAAAAACTTTCAACAAGTCTGCTGAAGTCTAGCAAGCACATATACAACATTAACTTTCAAGTACTTACACTCTGCCTTTGATGTGTATTTACTGGATACATTTAATTAAAATTATTTGTTATGTCAACAGTCAAATTTTAACTCATCAATTATCTTAAGATTAGTTCATTTCCACTCTGATTTTTATGTGATTGAAAAAATACAGGATAAGTAAATTAAGCTCTTAGGAGAATTTAGCATGTTGTCCCATGAGATATATGTCTCACACACACACACACGCACACACACACATGCCTGTAGGAATTCAAAAAGCCTATAAAGAAACTTGAATTAACTTGAAATCAATATTAAATAGCAGGCATATACTTTTGTAAAAATGTGTCAGGTCCGCAAGGTCTTAACTTTGAGGTTTATGCGAATGTTTGTTGTTTTAGACTTGTGTCTTTTGTCTCCTATTTCTTTCCCTGTTAAGAGCTAAGTTCAGACTCTATGGGAGGTTATAGCCCAGTACAAAAGAGGAATTTTCTCTATATACATAATGTACACACACAGAGACATATACATACACTTGAGTAGCTATCACACAATTCAATTTTTGAAGTCTTCTCTGTCTCATTTTATTTTTCACTTGAGTTCTAACTTCTGTGAGATGGATTTGATATTGCAGAACAATTAGGCAGCCATATAAGTGAGCTATTCTTTTCAAAACTCTTTTCAATAGAGGACATGCTGTCTGGAGTATAGTAACTGACACAATTTACAATAACTAACAACTTACATTGTGATTTAACTCTCTATGATGTTGGAATGCCTAGTATGAAAAGTGTTTAATCTGCGACTGTTACGAATCATCCCTTTAAAAAAATCATTTCCTCAGGTAAGAAGATAAACCGTCCACACCCAAGGTTTGCCATGTTCTAGTGAACAACCCAAGAACATTTGATCGCATAGGTTTAAGATACATTTTTTTATGTTAAGAAGTCAAATTCTTTTTTCCAAGCCCAATGTATCTCATTACCAATAGAAAATGTGCAAATGGACAAAAGAACCACATATCTGGGTTTTCCAATTTCTGCGCTACAAAATAATAGGCAATTTGCCTTCAAGCTAATTTTCCTTGGTAAGACTTGCATACTTTCTCACCCCAAATGACCCTGTGGAAAGTTGTCGATGTCACCTTGCATATCTGCTGCAAATACCACTAATGGAAAACATTGTGGATAGACTTATAAGTGAGCATTTGCATTATTAGGAATTAATATTTGCCATTTAAGCATCTATTAAGCATAAGATCAATAGGTAATATATAAATCATTTGCAATGATACAATGGGGTAATTATCTGAAATTTTAAGAATGATTAGATGTTATCATAGACAAAATAATTTTTTCAAGTTATTGAGACAAATATCTCTTAATGCCTAGAATAGTGGCATAGGTAACCTTCAACAGCTATTAGTTAAACGCAGGGATAGCAAATGTATTTAATATGTGTATACATACAGGCAAGGAGTACATTTAAACTTTTAACCAATTTAAAGAAAATGAGGAAAATAAAAGTATTGTATTTAAGATTAAACTACTTCTTTAGAAAGATGCACTGACCAGTACTTGCAGTACAAGGATATAACAGAATGAATAATTGACTGATCTGTACATAATTCAATAATACTTCTTGAGAGCAAAACAATAATGAAATTTCCAAAATTAAATGTAGCACAGATACTCTGGACTTTAAAATGTAGTAAAATGCATATAACAATTCAAAGAAGACAAATACTTGACTAATAACTTCAAAAATTTTCTATGGATCAGAAAACAAAGGAATTTTAGTTGTTCTACTCCACAAACGTTGAAGACTATCAGCACAGAGGACTAATTTAGGTAAATTGGTTTCAGTAAAGTTGAGGGATTAATTGCAGATATCAAGGGAAAAAATTAGGATGCTAATTTAAAATTTTTTCAAGTTGGTGATTTAAAAAAAAAAAAGAAAACCCTTGCAATCATTTAGAGTTCGACTAGGCAAAGCTGTCAGGGTATCCTGAAAAAATATACTTCTGGGAAAATGGTAGTATGAATAAGTGTTTCCTTTTCCAACATCTATGATAATAAATAATGCTTCAAAATATGCTAGGGGATAGGGCGTACATTTTGGTCTTTGAGAAAAATGAGGTGGATTTTCTATGCATATAAATTACATCCTAGGAGGTAGCCCTGGAGGTTGCTTGAACTCTTTCAACTCGCTGGCAGCCAGTTCACGTATCTCCCTTCCACTTAAGGCAACTCTCCAAGGTGCCCATCAGAGCATAGCTAGGACAGCTTGCTTGCTCATAACATAGGCCCAGGGTGATCCTATTTCATCTAAAGAAAGCAAAGCAAACAAATAAGTAAATATATACATAGTATTTCCTCTAGTGAATATTGTTATTTTTCTTTTTAAGGACAGTCTTATGTCACTTTGAGATACGAACTTTAGCTCTGTCTGGTGTTGTATGAACACAACTAAAGTGTTCATTAGAGAAAAAAAAGAGATGGATGATATGGCAATTTTAAGAACTGAATAAAAATGTTCCTCAGACACTTTTCCACCAAAAGAAGTCAGAAACAGACTGTGTTGCCATAAATAATCCAAGTAAAATCAACAGTCTCTTTGGATCCATAATTGATGAAAGGCAAAGCAGAGGGTGGGTGAGTCTTTCAGAAGAAATATTTTAAATCACCCATTTTGCCCCATATTTGCAGTTATTTCCATTTTTAAATTCTAATATCCTAAAAATGACATATCAAAATGAATATATGTGTTATATATGTTTTCAGACTTCAATCATTCAAAAGATTTATAAAAATGATCCACTCAACAAATCAAAGTTGTTTCCTTTTCACCACACCAGACTTAAATAACATGATGGACTAGTTCCCTTTCCCCTTATGGTTTTTTTTTCCTCCCAAATTGGAATCCTAGCAACTCTTGCTATCCTTGAGAAAAATAGCAAAGCAGGAATTTTTGTAATAAGAGCTGCTTAACAATCTGAGTTTACTCACATTACAGAATAGTTTCCTGTTTTAGCTAAAATAGCTGTGATGTCTGAGTTACACTTGGGGACAGTAAAAAACGAAAGCCAGAACAGAAGAAAGTCATGTGCTTTCCCATCTTGAATTCTGTAAAATGGAAGAAGGGAAGAACAGACACTTGAAAGAGACATTTTATGAGAAAACCCATTGATGGTTTTAAATGCTTTCATGATTATTTAATGTGCAGATTTAGTGAGCTGAAACAATATCTATATTCTCTGTCATTCTCTGTCTCTTAGTTATTGAATGTTCTTTTGAATATTAGAAACAGAATCCCACTAGGTAATAACCTATAATTGTCTCTGTTAACAACAGAATAAAAACAAAAAAAGTCATTGGAATTGTTCCTTTGACTCTGAATTTTAAAAGTGTAAAAATAATCCATGGGAAGAATAACTGAAATGAAATAAAATACCAAAACATTGTTTCCAGGGCTCCCCAAAGTAAAATATTTTTAATATATGTATATTTGAACTACAAAAGGACTTTATAAATGACAAAAGCTTCTGAAACAATTCCTGCTAAACTATTGCTTTTATATAACTGTGACTGTGCAGTTAAGATTCTTGTTTTGTTTTTTTAAATGTATTTCACATACATTAATGACTAATGTTATCAGTGAGGATAGTCTTTTAACCTTGATAGGGTAAGAAATCACTCCTATAGTTTTGGTAATGCTGACATCACTGTGGATTTATGAATTGCTTGTTGAAACAAATTAAGCCTTTACCATTTTACATAACTCTGAATAAGCAGCGTTAGCAATATTAAAGCATTCTGTAATGCGCCTGTTTGCTTTAATAATTTAATTATAAATTTCCAAGTTATATGTACACTTATTTGTTTAATCCGTTAATGTTAATTTTGAGCCCAAATCAATTACATGCCTTCTGTTGCAGTACACTTAGGCAAAAATGCTTCTTTGTGGTTTTATTTCTGCCTATACAACTTCTTAAGGTAATAATATAGTTAACATAAAAACTTGTTTTCAAATGAAGTGACAAGAATCATTCAGTAATTTTATTTTTCCACTTTTCAAAAAATTGTGGAATTGCATTGGTAGCTCTCAGAATCGCTAACAACTGATTGTGTTTAATAAACTGGCTGTTGTATTAAGTGGATTAATTGATTGTTTTTCTCTGAACGGGCCACGGATTTCAATGACTTAATTTGATCAAATGCTTATGTCACCAAATTTGCAAACTCATTTATTTATTCAAAATTTTAAAACATTTAGTGAGTATTTACTATGTGACATGAATTGGGCTAAGTGCTGATGATACATTGTAGATAAGTCAGAAATGGTCTCTACCCTCAAGCAGAGCAGAATTCAGTTCCATTCATAATCTGTCCTGCCTATCATTAGGTAACAAGCAATTATTACCTTTTATTTGACTCTGAGATTCATTGTCCTTGCGCTTTTGTGATTAATCTGCTTCTAACCTTTGATAATGGGATTGAAATGTAATCATCAAGACTGGCAAGAACTTTGTAGGGAGGGAACTGTCTTTTCTTGGGACTATACCTTGGTTAAGCCCATTGGAGTAGAGAGTAGGTCCAAGAAAACTTGGATGTTTGAAAGAACCAAGGTGCACTGTTCAGTAGGAGACAAAAGGATAAATTATTTTTGTGAAGGAGGGAGAGAGAAGAAAAACAAGAGCAGACAAGAAAAGGGAGAGGGATAGGAACAACAGAGCCAGTATGAGGGGAGGGGCTCTCAGGGGAAAAGTGCGTGGAAATTCTCCGGGTATAGATGGCCAGAGGATATCTGAGTGCAGGATCACAGATGCCAAAGTTCAATTTGAAGTTTTGGTGTTTTTGCTGATGTTTTCCACATTTTTGTAATATAAGCATTTCTTCTCCCTGACCCCAAATCTTCAGTAAATTCTACAACTTTGCAAATGCTTTGAGTGAGTGAATTGTTTTTGGAAACCATGGGCAAGACTTGGCTTTTCATCTGTTTTTGGCTGGTACAAACACATTTGTTACTGGTACAAACACGTTTGGTACTTGAGGAACCAAGAGCCCAAAGACAGATGTGACAGTCAGAATATAATCTTCCTCACTCCCAGAATTTATTAATGTACTGGAGAGAGACTTAGACTTCCATGCAATGGAGGAACCAGAGTTTAAACTAACAACCCTGACATTTCTAGAGGCAAGAGACTTCTGTTGACATAGTACTCATGTGCTCCAGAATCTGAGAAGTGGGTTTCTTGCTTGTTCTGAGATCTCTATGGCGGGTCTTAATTTCTGGATCAATTTTGTTAATTTATCTAGAACTCTTGGGACATGAGTCCTGTCCTCCCCTTTTCAATTTTTCTATATCGTTCAATTATTCATGTATCTGCTCATCAATTCCTTCACTCATGGTTATCAAACATTTCCTGGGGAAAAAACACATGACTGGCAACAAAGCAGTTGCTAAAGACACAGAGGTGAATAAGACCCAATCCCCGAAGAGGCTCATAGCCTGCTGTGGGAATCAGACACAAACATAAAGCAGATGCAGTAGACAGTGATAAGCTTAGAGATTTAGGAAACACTGGGGATATATAAGAGGAAGATTTGTTTCTTTCTAGCTCCTGAGTCTCAGTTAGGATGACCAACCATCCTGCTTTGCTCAGGACTATCTGGTTTTACAACTGAAAATCGTGTGTCCTGGGAACCCCTCAGTCGTATGCAAACTGGGATTGTTGGGCACCCTAGTTCTCAGGCAAAACCTGGGTTCTTACTACTCTCTGACAGTATTCATGGATGCTATTCATACACTGAGGGCTATAAATGTCTCAACTCATCCACAACACTTTGCCTACCTAAGACAGAGCACATTTGATCTTCACACTCAAACTTTATTTAAATTTCTCACAGATAAACAAAGAAGGGTATTATAAGCAGAGAAGACAACAAGTACAAAGGCACACAGTTTTGAAACAACACAACATGTTCAAAGAAAAGAAAATAGCTCAGTATGGCTGAAGTACTGTGTTCCTTCTGAAGACTGTTAAGAGAAAGTCATAAACAAGTAAGGCAGGAGCCAGGCCATGAAGAACCTTCATATCATGCAATGGAGTCTACAAGATATCCAAAAAGGCTCCGGGAAGCATCAAATGGTTTTAAACAGGGAAATAATATACGTTTTCTTTTACAAAGATTACTCTAGAAAAGTGTAGTGTATCGACTAGAAGTTGACAAGGACTATGGCAAAACAACTGGTGAGCAGAGTGTTGTAATATTTGAAGTGACTCAGAGAAGATGTAATTGTGAGCTAAGCAACTGGTGGTAATGAGGAGAGCAGGAGATACATTCTGTGAATATTTAAGAGGAAAAGCACCATGAGTCTTTGACTAATTGAATGTGGAGCTGGGAACAGTAAGAGTCAGTAGGAAAGTTAAACTACATCCCTGAGGGAGATCCAAGAGTTAATGAAAGAAGAACAAATACAGATGATGAAATTAATAGGAAGGAGTTAAACCATAAATAAGAGAGGAAGAGCAGATTACAAGTGAGTACAACTCAAGAACACTCAAGATAGATCATGACACTCGGGGAAGGACCTGAAATAGTGCTCAGATGCCACGGTTCATCTTTGGGGGAAGGTACAGCAATAGATTTGTCAGTCTAGATTAAACATCCACATTGGACATGGGCAATTCTAGGGAACTGTCATTTTAGTAAATGGTATTTTCCTATTTTCTTCTAAATCCATCATTTATCCAGTATTTAGAGTAGGCACTGATCCTCAATTTTTATTAAAGAAAAGCAAGCTTTTGTTAAAAAAAAATACTTTCTACATAAACTACTTATTTATAGCAAGAAAACTGTTTACATCTTCTTCCATTGCTATCCATTCCATTCGGTACTGACAGGAAAAGGAGAATTCACTCTAAAATTAAGCTCAGGGAACATTTCTTCTTAAGAAGAGAGATTTAAGGCTTACCACATTAGAAAGTCATCAGTTGGAAAAAATTAATGACAAGTACACGTTCAATGTAAATCTCAAATCCTCCAGTTTTACTTTTTCTCATGTCATACAGAAGGTCATTTAACATAAATTATTGTTTCAAAATATATGCACATAATTTCCCTGTTAAGCCATTTTCTTAAATCTAATCAAGATGATGTCTTTTCAAAAGAATTCAACTAAAACTTGAATTGCTATCTTGTGTGTATTCTATAGATTTTTATGCTAGTACTCATTAAAGACTGACTTTCATTTATAAGTTTTCTTTTTTCTACCCAGTTTTCCCAGTGCTGAAATTATTCCCTGAGAGTAAATTAAGCTTGTTTTTCTTATTTTAAAAGACATCAACTTTTTAAGGCCACTAGGATTTTTTTCAGTATATTGAAGTTACCATTTTTTTCAGGTAGACTGCCTATTTCCTCTTCATTTGTTAGGTCTGGTGGGTTTTTATCTTGCTCCTTCATCTGCTGTGTGTTTTTCTGTCTTCTCATTTTGCTTATCTTACTGTGTTTGGGGTCTCCTTTTTGCAGGCTGCAGGTTCGTAGTTCCCGTCGTTTTTGGTGTCTGTCCCCAGTGGCTAAGGTGGTTCAGTGGGTTGTGTAGGCTTCCTGGTGGAGGGGACTAGTGCCTGTGTTCTGGGGGATGAGGCTGGATCTTGTCTTTCTGGTGGGCAGGTCCACGTCTGGTGGTGTGTTTTGGGGTGTCTGTGGACTTATTATGATTTTAGGCAGCCTCTCTGCTAATGGGTGGGGTTGTGTTCCTGTCTTGCTAGTTGTTTGGCATAGGATGTCCAGCACTATAGCTTGCTGGTTGTTGAGTGAAGCTGGGTGCTGGTGTTGAGATGGAGATCTCTGGGAGATTTTCGCCGTTTGATATTATGTGGAGTTGTGAGGTCTCTTGTGGACCACTGCCCTGAAGTTGGCTCTCCCACCTCAGAGGCACAGCACTGACTCCTGGATGCAGCACTGCTAGTGTTGGAGGGTCTCCTGCAGAGTTGGGGTTGGCTGTGTCTCACCGCGAGGACAAAGAAGCTCTGAAGTTACCATTTTTTAAATTATTCGCCAGAGCATTTAATTCACAAGATTTTAGCATATACGATTTAAATCTTATATTTATGTAATCACTTCATTTCAAGATGAATTATCTTGAGAAATAAACTTGTTTCTCTTGTTAAAGCTAGTTATTTCTTTAAGGTAATAGCAGAGAGTTTTAAACTTAGATTGCTAAGGAGTAATCCTTTTCTTTCTGCTGTTTTCTTATTTGTTTCACTGTGCATTAAAAAAAAGAGTTAATTTGCTAACATGAGTATTACTACAATTATATAACAACTGCTACCAACTACTAAAATAATCGGGTGAAGAGCTATACTTCAATATAGCATTTCACTCTGAGGAAGGAGAGGGCTATACTTAAAATATTCCAGTTTTTGAGAAACCTTTTATATTAATATTGTTACACTTTAATTGGCATGTTGGATGTTGAACAGACACATCCTTATTGGTGCGTAGTTTCACTTGAAATAAAAGCAGAACTTATTTTCAAACCAACAGATATGGAAATACTTTATAAATTAATTTTTACAAAAGCAACTCTGTAGAAAAAAGTTTTTGATGTTTAGAAGACAAGTATCTTTTTTTTTGTCCTGCCACAAATACAAAGAGGGCTCAAATCAATAAAATTAGAAATGAAAAAGGAGAAGTTACAACTAACACCACAGAAATACAAAGGATTATAAGAGACTACTATGCGCAACTATATGCCAATAAAATGGACAACCTAGAAGAAATGGACAAATTCCTAGAAAGGTACAACCTTCCAACACTGAAACAGGAAGAAATAGAAAATATGGACAGACCAATCACAAGTAATGAAATTGAAACTGTGATTAAAAATCTTCCAACAAATAAAAGTCCAGGACCAGATGGCTTCACAGGTGAATTGTATCAAACATTGAGAGAAAAATTAACACCTATCCTTCTGAAACTCTCACAAAAAATAGCAGAAGAAGAAACATTCCCAAGCTCATTCTACAAGGCCATCATCATCCTGATAACAAAACCAGACAAAGATGCCACAAAAAGAGAAAGTTACAGGCCAATACCACTGATGAACACAGACGCAAAAATCCTCAACAAAATACTAGCAAAATGTATCCAACAACATATTAAAAGGATCATACACCATGATCAAGCGGGATTCATCCCAGAGATGCAAGTATTCTTCAATATACACAAATCAATCAGTGTGGTATACCACATTAACAAACTGAAGAATAAAAACCATATGATCATCTCAATCGATGCAGAAAAAGCTTTTGACAAAATTCAACACCCATTTATGATAAACTCTCCAGAAAGTGGGCAGAGAGGGAACCTATTTCAACAAAATAAAGGCCATATATGACAAACCCACAGCTAACATTATTCTCAGTGTTGAAAAAGTGAAAGCATTTCCGCTAAGATCAGGAACAAGACAAGGATGTCCTATCCAGACTTGCCACTTTTATTCAACATAGTTTTGGAAGTTCTAGCCATGGCAATCAGAGAAGAAAAAGAAAGAAAAGAAATCCAAATTACAAAAGAAGTAAAACTATCACCGTTTGCAGATGACATGATACTATACCTAGAAAATCCTAAAGACACTACCAGAAAACTACTAGAGCTCATCAATGAATTTGGTAAAGTTACAGGATACAAAATTAATATACAGAAGTCTCTTGCACTCCTATACACTAACAGTGAAAGATCAGAAGGAGAAATTAAGGAACCAATCCCATTTACCATCACATCAAAAAGAATAAAATACCTAGGAATAAAACTACCTAAGGAGGCAAAAGACCTGTACTCAGAAAACTATAATATGCTGAAGAAAGAAATCAAAGACGACACAAACAGATGGAGAGATATACCATGTTCTTGGATTGGAAGAATCAATACTGTCAAAATGACTATACTACCCAAAGCAACCAACAGATTCAATGTAATACCTATCAAATAATCAACTGCATTTTTCACAAAATTAGAACAAAAAATTTTTAATTTGTATGGAAACACAAAAGACCCTGAATAGCCAAAGCAATCCTGAGAAAGAAAAAAGGAGCTGGAAGAATCAGGCTCCCTGACTTTAGACTATACTACAAAGCTACAGTAATCATAACAGTATGGTACTGGCACAAAAACAGAAATATAGATCAATGGGACAGGATAAAAACCCAGAGATACACCCACACACCTATAGCAAACTAATCTATGACAAAGGAGGCAAGAGAATGGAGAAAAGACAGCCTCTTCAATAAGTGGTAGTGGAAAAACTGGACAGCTACATGTAAAAGAATAAAATTAGAATGCTCTCTAATTCCATATACAAAAATAAACTCAAAATGGATTGAAGACCTAAGTAAGGCCAGATACTATAAAACTCTTAGAGGAAAACATAGGCAGAACACTCTCTGACATAAATTTCAGCAGTATCTTTTTTGATCCATCTCCTAGAGTAAAGAAAATAAAAACAAAAATCAAAAAATGGGACCTAGGGCTTCCCTGGTGGCGCAGTGGTTGAGAGTGCACCTGCCGATGCAGGGGACACGGGTTCGTGCCCTGGTCCAGGAGAATCCCACATGCCGTGGAGCGGCTAGGCCCGTGAGCCATGGCCGCTGGGCCTGCGCATCCGGAGCCTGTGCTCCACAACAGGAGAGGCCACAACAGTAAGAGGTCCACGTACCAAAAAAAAAAAAAAATGGGACCTAATTAAGCTTAAAAGCTTTTGCACCTAACAAAACATAAACCATAAACAAAACCTAAAGGCATCCCACAAAATGGGAGAAAAATATTTGCAAACAAGGTGACTGACAGGGGATTAATCCCCAAAATATACAAACAGCTCATGCAGCTCAATATCAAAAAAACACACACCCAATCAAAAAATGAATGGAAGATCAAAACAGACATTTCTCCAAAGACATACAGATGGCCAAAAGTGCATGAAAAGATGCACAACATCACTAATTATTAGCGAAATGCAAACCAAAACTACAATGAGGTATCACTTCACGCTGGTCATAATGGCCATTATCAAAAAATCTACAAACCGTAAATGTTGGAGAGGGGGTGGAGAAAAAGAAATCCTCCTACTCTGTTGGTAGGAATGTAAATTGGTACAACCATTATGGAGAACAGTATGGAGGTTCCTTTAAAAACTAAATATAGAACTACCATGTGATCCAGCAATCCCACTCCTGGGCAAATAGCTGGAGAAAACCATAATTTGAAAAGATACATGCACCTCAGTGTTCATTGCAGCACTATTTACAATAACCAGGACATGGAAACAACCTAAGTGTCCACTGATAGAGAAGTGGATAAAGAAGATGTGGTACATATATAAAATGGAATATTAGTCAGTCATAAAAAAGAAATAATGCCATTTGCAGCGACATGGATGGACCTAGAGATTGCCATACTGAGTGAAGTAAGTCAGAGAGAGAGAGAGACAAATATCATATGATATTGCTTATATGTGGAATCTAAAAAAAAAAACAGAACAAATGAACTGATTTACAAAACAGAAATAGAGCTACAGATGTAGAAGACAAACTTATGGTTACCAGGGGGTAAAGGAGGGGGAAGGGATGAATTGGAAGATTGGGACTGACATAAACACACTGCTATATATAAAATAGATAACTAATAATGACGTACTGTATAGCACAGGGAAATCTACTCACTTCTCTGTAATGACCTATATGGGAAAAGAATCTAAAAGAGTGGATATACATATCTATGTATATATGTAAGTGAATTCACTTTGCTGTACACCTGAAACTTAACACAACATTGTTAATCAATTATATTCCAATAAAAATTTTTAAAAAAGAATAAATAGGGGAATATGTAAACTAGGGGAAGAGGGAGTTAAGAGAATTCTCTACTCAATTTTCCGTAAACCTTAAATTGTTCTAAAAATTAAAGTCTATCAATTTTTTTTTTGCGGTACACGGGCCTCTCACTGTTGTGGCCTGTCCCGTTGCAGAGCACAGGCTCTGGACGCGCAGGCTCAGTGGCCATGGCTCACGGGCCCAGCCGCTCCACGGCATGTTGGATCCTCCTGGACCGGGGCACAAAGCCGTGTCCCCTGCATCGGCAGGCGGACTCTCAACCACTGCACCACCAGGGAAGCCCGTCTATCAATTTTTAAAATAAAAAAAAGTGGATTAGTAATTGGACCCCTGGTCCCAGAGATCTCATGGATCCACACTTACCCTGATGTACATTTTACCTGCAGGTATCTTTTCTCTATAGGCACAGGGTTTCTCTTTATATAAAACTGATGATGGTGTAAATCTTTGTGAAAACATAGATAAAAATTTTTCCTCTTCAAATGTTTTGGGTGTTTCATGACAGTCAGTTCAGAAAGAGATTTTACATTCAATATCTTTTACTGCAGTGTAATGAAACCTACCACATGGTTGTGTTGACAATAATAAATGATTAATAATTTTGATTAAAGATTTCTTTCCAAAAATTAAATACTGTCTACAAATCCATACATTCTGTACCAGTGTTAACATTTATCTTGACATATCAGACACAATTCTATACCATAATCAAATAATTAGCTGAGCTCTATCATTTTTCACTTAGTAGAATGTCAGGGGAATAGGACACAATGTTCAATAATTTCATAAATTTAATAAAATAAGAAATGACACAAGAACAAATCCTTGGTAATAATTTCCATTCCAAATGAAAATTTTTGTGATGACTTTTTCTTTTTTACATTCCCTTTCAACCATATAAACCTAATGTAATCTTTTGCCCAGTTATTTCACTATTAAACAATCTTGGTTATAAAAAAAACCTTGAAGTTGGAATTAAGGACTATTTTGTGCTAGCTTTATACCTCACTCCCCTAATGCTTCAACCCTAAAAATATACATTTTTATAAAAATTTATTTTAAACATATTTTCTTATATATAGTCACCATGCTATAATTAGGTGTCAAGAACTTATTCATCTTATAACTGAAAGATTTTTATCCTTTGACCAACTTGTCCTCATTGCCCCCATCCCTTAGGCCCTGTTAACCACTATTCTAGTCTCTGTTACTCTAAGTTTGACTTAATTTTCCATGTATTGTAAGTTCACACAGTATTTGTCTTTCTTTGTCTTATTTCACTTAGCATAATGTCTTCCAGGTTCATCCATGTTGTCAGAAATGGCAGAATTTCTTTTTCATGGCTGAATAATATTTATATACATACATATCCCAAATTTTCTTTATCTATTAATCTGTCAATGAACATTTAAGTTGATTCCACCTCCTGGGTATTGTGAATAATACTGCAATGAACATGTGAGAGGAAATTTCTCTTTGAGATCCTGATTTCAATTCCTTTGGATATTTACCCAGAAGTGGGATTGCGGGATCTTACGGCAGTTCTACTTTTAATTTTTTGTGGAAACTCCATAGTGTTTTCCATAATGGTTTTACCAATTTATATTCCCACTAATGGTCTATAAGTGCTCTCTTTTCTCCATATTCTTGCCAACACTTGCTATCTTTTGAGTTTTTGATAATAGCCATTCTAACAGGCATGACGTGATATCTAATTGTGGTTTGGCTTTGCATTTCTCTGATGTTTAGTGATGTTTAGCACCTTTTTATATACCTATTGGCCATTTGTATGTCTTCTTTGGTGAAATGTCTATTCAGGTCCACTGCCCATTTTTTAATTGGGTTATTTGCTTTTTGGCTATTGAGTTGTATGAGTTCCTTATATATAGTTGGATATTAATCCCTTATTGTGTATATAGTTTGCAATATTTTCTCCCATTCTGTAGTTTATCTTTTCATTTTGTTTATTATTTCCTTTGCAGTGTAGAAACTTCTTAGTTTGATGTCATCTCATTTGTCTATTTTTCCTGTTGTTGACTCTGATTTTGGTGTCAGATCCAAAAAAATCATGGCAAAAATCAATGTCAAAGAGCTTTCCCCCTATGTTTTTTTCAAGGAGTTTTATGATTTCAGGTCTTACAGTGAAGTTTTTAACCTATTTTGAATTCATTTTTTGGTATATGGTGTAAGATAATGGTCCAATTTAATTCTTTTGCATGTGGATAACCAGTTTCCCAACACCATTGATTTAAGAGACTATCCTTTCCCCTTTGTGAATGGGTTTATATCTGGGTTCTTGATTTTGTTCTATCGGTCTGTGCCTCTATTTATATGCCAGTACCATACTGTTTTGATTACTATAGTGTTGTAATACAGTTTGAAATCAGAAAGTGGGATAGCCAAACAATCTTGAGAAAGAAGAACAAAGCTATTTGAGGTCTTTTCTGATTCCATGTGAATTTTAGGATTATTTTTCCTATTTCTGTGGAAAATGTCATTGAATTTATGATGGCAATTGACTTTAATCTGTAGATTATTTAAAATGTCCACACTACTCAAAACAATGTTAATTCTTTAAATCCATAAATGCAGTATATTTTTCATTTATTTGTTTCTTCTTCAATTTCTTTTATCTATTTATAATTTTCAGTGTACAGATCTTTCACCTTGGTTAAATTAATTCCTAAGTATTTTATTGTTTTTGATGCTATTCTAAATGGCAATGTTTTCTTAATTTGTTTTTTGAATAGTTCACTGTTAGCATATAGAAACACAACAGATTTCTGTATGTTGATTATGTACCCTGCAACTTTGCTGAATTCATTTATTAATTCTAATTAATATTTTGGTGGAGACTTTAGGATTTTTTATATGTAAGAAATCATGTAATCTGCAACCAGAGATTTTACTTCTTTCTTTCCAGTTTGGATACCTTTTATTTCTTTTTCTTACCTAATTGCTCTGGCTAGGAATTCCAGTACTGCGTTGAATAGAAATGGTGAGAATGGGCATCCTTGACTTATTCCCCATCTCAGAAAAAAAGCTCTCAGTTTTCACTGTGGGCTTGTCATATACGGTCTTTTTCATGTTGAGGTAGATTCCTTCTACATCTAATTCATGAGAATCTGTATCATAAAAGTATGTTGAGTTTCGTGAGTTGTCTTTTCTTCATCTATTGAGATGACTATATGATTTTTATCCTTCATGCTGTTATGTGGTATCACACATTTACTGATTTCCATATATTAAACCACTTTACATCCCAGGGATAAATTTCACTTGATCATGGTATATGATCCTTTTAACGTGCTGTTGAGTTTTGTTTGCTAGTATTTTGCTGAAGATTTTTACATCTATGTTCACCAGGGATACTTGCTTATAATTTTCTTTTCTAGTAGTGTTCTTGTATGTCTCTGTTGTCAGGGAGATGCCGGCCACACAGAATAAGGTTGGAAGTGTTCACTCTTCTACTTTTGCAAGAGTTTGAAAAAGATTGGTATTGATTTTTTCTTTAAATTAAGTCATCTTTAAATTCTTCTTTAAAGATCAAAATCTATCAAAATAATGATTTAAACCCTGTTAAAATTATATATATATTATGAATATGTATAATTTTTATGTTTGACATAAAATATAAAGCACATAAATGAAATATGCCATATTGTTTCACAAGTTATATTTTCACATTCTTTTAGAACTATATACACATTTTTACCTATCTCATCACAGAATCTGCATGTTTGTAACATGCTAGGAGATTATGGCCCATGTGAAATATTTCAAAGTTTGGAAATTACCAAAATGATATAATATTTGTGCCTAAAATGTGTAGATACTGCCCATAATCAACCTGAAACTAGTATTTGCTTTTCTTAGCTTTATGATGCCAACAATTTAGGATAAGCAATAAATTAGATTCTAATATAAAACTATTCACAAACTTTTTTCTGTTATTATGGTCAATTTATTGAGTAAACTGAATTAATCTTTTGTTGGACAATAAAGATTTGCTGAAGGGATGAATGAAATGAATGAATCATGGCCATCAAAGAACATTCAATCTGGATTATTTAATGGTATGTCATGAATTAGGTTTTCCAAGACATGGTGACTTATATTACTCACACTGAATTAATGCTGAGCAAATATCACCTCTATGAATGTTGCTATTCTAAACCTAATTCTCTTTATTAGAAAACTTAAATTAAGACTGTTCAATTAAAAAATTGAAATTCACCTTGGAAACTATTTAATATCACGGTTAACCATATTTGTAGATAAAATTAAACACAAACATCCACACACAAATCCACTCACCCTAACTAGAGACTGAATGTTAACTAACATTCAGCCTCACCATAAATAAATTTCCAATGTGCTCTGTTTTGTTTTCATCAAAAACAGAAGTTATAGCCCTACTAAAAACAGAAGAGGGAAAATCACAGCTGTGTATAAGATCAAAATATGAATAATGATACTTCTTAAAAACTTGACCTCTTCGAAGATCTACTTTCCGAGTTTTTTACATATTTATATACATGCATGTATGTGTGTGTGTTTACATATACATTTAGGAAACACTTCCTCAGAATTGAAATTGGAGATTTGAGTAAACCCTATGCATAGTTTGAATGATAGGATATAAAATTTCATTCTTGGCAAGTGTCTTTAAGAATTTTACATTTACATACTAACTTTTCAAAAGATACACTTAGAGGTAAATGTGAAAAATAATTTTTGATGCCTATGTATTACAATCACAGTAAACTTTCAAGTTAAACTGTAGCTCTTAAGATAATGGAAAAGTAAAAATACTTTAAAAATACTTAGATATTTTAGCCTTCCATATTATAATGGTGAATTTAGTGGAAGGCCAATATCCTAGTCCCAGAATTAAGTTTATGAAGTTCGGTGGTAGTAAATAATCATTGCTCCTCTTTGAACCTGTGAAAGCTTAAATGCTTTTTCCTACAACTTAATTTTAGTTTTCATATTCTATGGTTTAGAACTGGAGAAGTGAACTGTAATATTTAGTTGAAGATCGGGTTATCTGACTCACATGTAAAAACGTGGACTTCCAAATTAATATCAGCCTTTAGTGAATTCTTGGTTTCTTGATGTATTTGATTTTTATATACCTCTCAAAATAGTAGTCCTTATGGTTCTCACTGGGGACAACAAAAAGTGAAGTGATGATCCAGAAGGGGAAGAAAACGTTCTCATCAACATCCTCCCAGAGCCTCTCCCTGAAGTTGCTTGGCACAGAACCGTAATGTGTGGCTGCAGGATAGGGACAGAGGCAGAAGCGGTAAAAGGTGGGGGGAGGGGGTTGTGTTTTCCTTATTCGATGATACATTTACTTTCTTTCTCTCACTTTTAAAATGTTGTGCTAGTAATTTTTAAATTATAAGCTCTATGCGTGCTAAATATTCTGATTATTATAAGATCTGATATCAATGATTTAACTTTGTGATAAAATGGTATACTCCTTTTTCCAAACAGATCCAAGTCATTGCATAAGCCAACATCTTCAAGGTAGAGATAATGGTTTCATTCACTAATGACACTCCCTAAACCAAAGAAATAGAAAAAGAAATAGCCTTTATCTTAAAGCAGACACAAAAAAAATTAGACATTTTAGTGAGAAAGCTCAGGACTTCAAAACATGATCTGAAACCAGATGAAAACACTGTTTGTTCCCTAAGGGGCAGCTACAATCGGTGCCATCAATAGTCCATGTATGAGCTGCTTGTAAATCTTGGAGATTAACCCTTTGTCAGTTACTTCATTTGCAAATATTTTCTCCCATTCTGAGGGTTGTCTTTTGGGCTTGTTTATGCTTTCCTTTGCTGTGCAAAAGCTTTTAAGTTTCATTAGGTCCCATTTCTTTATTTTTGTTTTTATTTCCATTTCTCTAGGAGGTGGGTCAAAAAGGATCTTGCTGTGATTTATGTCATAGAGTGCTCTGCCTATGTTCTCCTCTAAGAGTTTGATAGTGTCTGGCCTTACATTTAGGTCTTTAATCCATTTTGAGTTTATTTTTGTGTATGGTGTTAGGGAGTGTTCTAACTTCATACTTTTGCATGTACCTGTGGGCAGAAGACCTAAATAGACATTTCTCCAAAGAAGATATACAGATTGCCAACAAACGCATGAAAGAATGTTCAACATCATTAACCATTAGAGAAATGCAAATCAAAACTACAATGAGGTATCATCTCACACTGGTCAGAATGGCCGTCATCAAAAAATCTAGAAACAATAAATGCTGGAGAGTGTGTGGAGAAAAGGGAACCCTCCTACACTGTTGGTGGGAATGTAAATTGATACAGCCACTATGGAGAACAGTATGGAGGTTCCTTAAAAAACTACAAATAGAACTACCATATGACCCAGCAATCTCACTACTGGGCATATACCCTGAGAAAACCATAATTCAAAAAGAGTCATGTACTAAAATGTTCATTGCAGCTCTATTTACAATAGCCAGGACATGGAAGCAACCTAAGTGTCCATCATCGGATGAATGGATAAAGAAGATGTGGCACATATATACAATGGAATATTACTCAGCCATAAAAAGAAATGAAATTGAGTTATTTGTAGTGAGGTGGATGGACCTAGAGTCTGTCATACAGAGTGAAGTAAGTCAGAAAGAGAAAAACAAATACCGTATGCTAACACATATATATGGAATCTAAGGAGAAAAAAAAAAAGGTCATGAAGATCCTAGGCATAAGACGGGAATAAAGACACAGACCTACTAGAGAATGGACTTGAGGATATGGGGAGGGGGAAGGGTAAGCTGTGACAAAGTGAGAGAGTGGCACGGACATACACTACCAAACGTAAAATAGATAGCTAGTGGGAAGCAGCCACATAGTACATAGAGATCAGCTCGGTGCTTTGTGACCACCTAGAGGGGTGGGATAGAGAGGGTGGGAGGGAGGGAGATGCAAGCGGGAAGAGATATGGGAACATATGTATATGTATAACTGAATCACTTTGTTATAAAGCAGAAACTAACACACCATTGTAAAGCAATTATACTCCAGTAAAGATGTTAAGGGCTTCCCTGGTGGCGCAGTGGTTGAGAGTCCGCCTGCCGATGCAGGGGACACGGGTTCGTGCCCCGGTCCAGGAAGATCCCACATGCCGCGGAGTGGCTGGGCCCGTGAGCCATGGCCGCTGAGCCTGCGCGTCCGGAGCCTGTGCTCCGCAACGGGAGAGGCCACAGCGGTGAGAGGCCCACGTACCGCAAAAAAAAAAAAAAGTCCATGTAATACTAGGTGGAGAGTATTTCGTCAGACTCCATCTCCTGACATAACAGATTCATGACTTTATCCCTTTCAAGTGAGGCTGGAGCAGACTTTTTGATGTTGTGGCGTCTAAGCGTCTTCCCAAAGCAATTGTCCCTTGAATTTATTCAGCAACTGCATATCTGGTAGGAAGTATCAGGACTGCCAGTAAGAAAGCACAGAAGCAACTTTTCCCCTCCAAACATTTTTTTTCTTTTCCTTTTTTTTTCTGGCGCATCAGAACAATTTCAAAGTAAGAACATTCCTCTAACATCTAAGTGCATTAACTATTCAACCAAGTCTCAAAGATGCCTTTTAACTCTAACACTCAGCATTTGTTTTGCCATAACTGCCTCTGAGAACAATTTCTACATGTTACTCCATGCAGCACAGAGGGACCTCGTACTTTTTAAATACATCATTAGAAAATATCCAATAGGGCCCCTGTGCTTTGCATACAAAATATGCTCACTGACAATTTATATATTTTCAACAAAAATCCTCACGTTAGAACACACTTAAGCTTACAACTCCCACCAATACTTTTTCCTTCTCTCAAATTTCAGGCAACAAGAGTGCCAGAAAATTTGGAATTTGTATAACCTCAAACTGTGTTTTCCTAACTAATCTTGGCAAGCTTAAAACCCTGGAAAGTCACAATTCACTTCCCAGGCGATCATCCTGGACAGCTCAGCAGCAGAAAAGCAGAACAGGATATCCAGCTATTGAACAGGGCTGCCGGCCCAGGTGGCCAGCCTTGCAGCTGCGGAGAGCGTCCTACTAGGAGGGCAGCTCAGGGCTGCAGGAAGACACGTTCCTTTCCTCTGTCTGTTTTCAGCTAGAGAGGAAAGCACAGTCTGCACTACCCAAACACTGCCTGCCGACACAGCACTTTCCAGCCACTCTGAAAAGAGGGTAGGTCTCTGAACAATAAATGTCAGAAGAGGAACAAATCATTTACGAGATATAGGAGGCCCCAACGTAAGCAGATAATTGACTATGCAAAAACAGCTTCAGTTTTATTATTGTACTGAATAAAACATAACATCATGGATGTGAGGCTGTTTAGGACCAACTGGTTTTCTACCTAAATGAAAGGAACTACCGGTTAGAAGTCTGGGGTTAATTACAGGTTCTTTGGCCTTGTGTTAAAAATTCCATGATAGGAATTTTCATCATTATTAAGAATAAAATCTTCTTGCTAATACTATTCTTCTATTTTTGTATTTTACTTTTTTATTTTTTAAAGAAAGAATAATTTTTATTCAAGCTAAGAAATCCTAAGGACATTCTTCCTCAGAAGTCTATTCACACTTATGAAATAATTCCATTTTTTCCAGTTTTACTGAGATATAATTGACAGATAGTATTATGTACATTTAAGGTATACAACATGATGTCTTGACTTTCATATATTATGAAATGTTTACTATAATAAGTTTAGTTAATATCCTTCATCCTATATGGATATAAAAGAAAACAAATTTCTTTTTCCTTGCAGAAATAATTCTTAACTAAACAGTATGGAAACACAAGAGGAGTGATAGAAAAATGTGTATTTCCAAATTTTGATAAAGTAAATTGATACTTGCTGATCATTATAAATCAACGTCAAAAGATTTTTTTTTAATTTTTAGCAGTTTAAAGAAGGAGAAAGTAGAGGCTCTTTTGGGAGAAAATTCATTACAGTTTTTAAATCTGAGAGACTTTTATTCTAGTTCATAATATAAAATTTAAAAAATGAATATTTTATATGTTATTGTATTTCCAGTTATTAG
Organism: Delphinapterus leucas; assembly: GCF_059928025.1. Lineage (NCBI taxonomy): Eukaryota > Metazoa > Chordata > Mammalia > Artiodactyla > Monodontidae > Delphinapterus > Delphinapterus leucas. Next base: position 50,357,821 of record NC_143140.1, read on the forward strand.
GGAAGTGTAAATGTTATGTATACAGTAAATGTTATGTATACAATAAGTAGATGATAAATAAATGGCAGATAGATAGACTGATAGATGACAGAATAGAGAAATAGCTGCTAGGTCTTGACAGCTGAGAAATCAGAGGCCAAAAGTAGTATCTCAGTTTAGTAGTCATTTTGTGAATATTCAAATTCAAAATAAACCTAAACATTAAATTTTATGCTTCTGTTATCCCACAAGAATACTGGTCTGGATTATTGTGAAAAAGTATTCTGAGACCATCAAATCAAAAAATGTATAATTGCAATATATGATCAAGATGATCCATATAAGGATATAATTAACAAGTGAGACTTTTTCATTAACTTAAATAGCAACTAATATTTATTGCTTTCTTAAAATTAAAGAACTGTTTGGGGACTAAATATCAAATTATTTTTCATATGCAATGCAAGGATTATTAGTTGTTTAAATAAATTAATCCATTGTTGGTGAAAAATGTTGTTGGTAAACAATGCAGAGAGAGTCTATATATCGGAAACAGGAGCAAATCGACCCACTCTGCTATTGTCTATGGTTACATTTCATCTCGATGTTGGTTTCTCCTTTTGTTAAACAAATGACTGCTTAGTCAAACATCTATTCTTTTAATATCAATCGTCTTCTTGTAAGTAATAAAGAAACATAATGTCAATGCCCACCAGTATTCAGGTAAATTATATAAACTTTTACTTAGATTGTATCTAGGAGACATTAATTAAATTTACCAGACATTAATTAAATTGTTTGGAAACCCAGAAGAATTTTTCTTCCATTTGAAAAATCTGATAGTAATTTCATTTCCATACTAAATTTGAGATTTTCATGTGTGTGTGTGTACTAGACTCTTTTTTAAGTTCAATTTTTAGTTAAATATTCTCAACCAAGAAAAATTAGAAATTCAGAGAAGCATAAAAAGAAAATGATCCAGAAACCCACTACTCAAAAAAATGGTTAATATTTTGTATCTATGTATTCAGAATTTTCTATGAATAAACTTATTTTAACAGCAAGAAAAAAGGTGACATTGGTGTACACACTGTTTATCCTTATTTTCTTTTATTGTATTGTGACTATATTTTCAATCAGTCTATACATATTTGCACTATCACTTGTAAAATCTGTACCATATTCCATTTTATAAATGTGCCGTAACTTATTTAACCAATCCCTGTTACTACCCATTTACTTTGCTTTTGGTTTGCAGCACTCTAAAATATGCTATAATTTCTACTTCATCAAATCTTTGTTAAATCTAAGATAAATTCTTGATAATGCAATTACTGAGGGAAAGCCAACATCCACTTTCAAGGCTTCAGATTAATATATTGCCAAATTCCCTTCTTGAAAAGAGTATATCAACTTACTCCCCCATGTATTTGAATATTTGTTTTCTTGCATATTTACTGTCACTGGGTATTATTAAAACATAAGAACTCTGCCTCAATTATTTTGTTCAGATGTGGTATCTTATTGGCTTTGTTTGCATTTCTTTTGATCTCTTTATATTAACTTATAATATTTCTTTATTGACCATTAGAGTTATTTTTCTTCACTTGTTTCCTAACGTTGCATTCAATAATTCTGTATATTTTTTTTCCGTCTTCAGCACCTTATTTTTCTGAATGAAAGTTATTAACCTTTTGTCTGTTACAAATGAAACAAATATTTTTTCCAGATGACTGCAAACAGTCTTTCAGTAGGAGGACAGATTTTGGTATTAGGCAAACTTGAGTTTCAAATCCGAATTCTATCATTTACTAGCTGTGTGACTTTGGACAAGCCACTCTGGCTCAGCAAGACTCAGTTTTATCATATGACACAAATGAACTTATTTACAAAACAGAAACAGACCCACAGGCATAGAAAACAAACTTATGGTTACCAAAGGGGAAAGCGGTGGGGGGGGGCGTATAAATTAGAAATTTGGGATTAGCAGATACAAATTATTATATATAAAATAAACAACAAGGTTTTACTGTATAGCACAGAGAACTACATTCAATATCTCATAGTAAGCCATAATGGAAAATATGGTTTTATATATATATATATATATATATATATATATCTGAATCACTTTGCTGTTCACTAGAAACTAACACAACATTGTAAATCAACTATACTTCAATTAAAAAAAAAAAAGACTCAGGTCTAACATATATAAAATGGGGATGGTGTGACCTGTTATGGACATAAAGTCTAAGCAGTGTGTCTAGGAAATAGCAAGTACAAACTTGATGAGAGCTAGTATTATTTTCATTATTTGCAGTGTTTTAGACATTCAGACACTGTTCAAGTTTTGGGAAACCAAATTTCTATCTTTATGGTTTCTAAAAGAGTCAACTTATGAAAGTTGTTAAAATCTCAGATTCAGGAAACAGTCTTGAGTTGGAAACGTGGCTCTGGTTTTTAGTAGGTGTTTAATTTTAGGCAAGTTATTTAACCTTTCTGAGCCTCAGTTTTCTCATGTGAAAAAACGGATGGATATTAGTACCTATCTTATAAAAGTGTTGAAACAAAGTATTGCTTATAAAGTGTCTAAGATAGTGCTTGACACATAAAAAAATTCCCAATAAACTTTAGCTTTTATATATGAGGATGATAATTATATGCCTTTAAGCGCTATTTTATTAGTTAGGGTTTTCTTCATGGTTCAAAAGGCATGAGAGGAATTCTCTAGATTTCACAGTATGATATAATCCAGCTGACTGAAATAGAGGCTTTCTGAACTGTATTCCTATGCTGGAGTGTCCAGTGGAACCCTCACCCTGGCTAAGAAAGTTTTTCTGGGGGAATATCACTAATTGTGTAGTGATACTCTCATTTTTGTAATATCCAAAATTAAAAGGTATATCTTAATAAAAGTTACCCTGGAATCTTAAAAAAAAAAAAAAAAGGCACATTGAACTACATGCAGATAGGACTAATCCCAGCTTCCACTAAGGAACAGAACCTTATATTGATGGAAGCAGGGGCCCATTCACCCAACGTGGACCTGAGGAGGCAGATACAGGCAAGCAGTCATTTCCTAGTTAGATCATGTGGCTCAACCATCCATGGCCCTGGCTTTGAATTCTAAAATAAGGTTTTCAGGACCTATTCTGATCATCTAACAGGAAGAGGTCAAAATAATTGGTTGGATTTGGAGCAGTGAATGTGTGTGCATGGGCTCCTAGAAATTGACAGATACCACTTTTCTGGTTGTAATTGCCATCATAAAACTGGATTTTTCCCCCTCCCTCTTAAGGATCAAGCATGATGGCTTTCTGTACCATATGCATTCTTATTTCACTGTTTAACCGGTCTTTGGGACAAAGGATTTGCAAATCAGGACAATTTCAGTATGCAAGTCCCTTCTCAATTTTTTCCTGTGAAGTAGGCCTTAATTTCCATTGAATCATATTCCTATACAGCTCACGTTCCTTCATCTTCCATTGGCTAGATTCTTATTGATTAGCTGTGCAGTACACCCTGAATTTATCCCCAAGTGTAGCAGGTATTTGGGCTCTAGAGATGATATTTTCACCCTCTGGTTATAGAGCTTTCTATCAGTCAGCCATGAATTTATGCAGAGGAGTACTGAAGGCTTCAACAAAAATCCGACAATTTGAGAAGTAATTCCACTCTCACTCATCTCTCGTACTTGCGCAAACCCAAGGTCGTCTTCCTCCTGATATCTCCTAAGCTCACTAGTCTCAGCGGTGACATGTGAAACTTACTATCCTAGCTCTTCGTCCACTGTACTTTAACCAGAAGGTGTGATCCTTTCTACAAACCATGCATCTCACTTATCTTTAAATATATGTAGATTTCATTATTAGCTACTTCTGATTCAGGACTCACAGCTACTACTCATTGTAGGGGAAAAAATGGAGAAGATTCTTGTTTCACACCAGACACAATTATCCTTGTCCAAATTCAGTATGTTTCATGTTTCTTCTCAGCAAGATATCCATTTCTTATCCGTAGAGATAAATATTATGCATAAAGAATTTCTAGGAATTGCAGATTCTATTCTATAGCCTTTCATTGATATACAGGTCTTATTATATGCCACTGTCGAAGATGATTCTATGTGCTTTGCGGTGTTTACCATGTAAATCCATTAAATTCAAGTCAGATTTCTTTGTGTCACTCAGCTCTGGAGAAAAGTGCAAAACTCTGAACTAAGTGCCATTTGTGTGAGAGAAATGATTTGAAAAAGAAATGCTTTTTTCTTCACAATATTTAATTTTTTCAAATAGTGAAGGGAAAAAACAGAACTTGACTTCCACTTTATGGACAAAAAATACTACCCTTTGAGAAAAGCCTCTCATTTTGTCAAGTGGGCCCAAGAGACAGCTGGCATATTCAAGATATAACACCCACTCCGGAGAGCAATGAATACAAACACATACAACAAAATCTGTCACTCAATGACTAATATTCATGAACCATCAACAGAGAAATCAAGTTCATAATGCAGGCAGAAAATCTATTTCCTCATTGTGTTTCTGATAAAATATACAACATAAACAAATTATGAAAAGCCTAATCGTTGCAGGCCCACAGAGGATTCTACTGCTATCCCCATGGTTCCATTATTCAATTAATCAATACCACAGGTAGAGCAGGGAACACAATTATAATCTCCAGCAATGTTGCCAGATATGCCTCTTCTATGGGAGCACTCTTCCCCCAGATTTTTGTGGAAGATATTTGCATGTCATAAATGAATAAAAAGGCAAGGTGCAAGTAAATTGCATTTGTTATCTTTTGCAAGGTTCATCTAAAGAATATGTCAAATCTGGGCTGAAACACTTAGCTGAGTCTGGTAAAGATATGCTTTTATGTCTTTCCTTATTACAAAGTTCTGGTTCCTCATTCTCCTCATGGCACTGACAAATTAAACTTATACCATCCTCATCACTTCACATCCACTTAGCATTCATTAGAGGCTTAGCACTGTGAATAGCAAAAATCATTATCAAAAGGGTTACCTAACTCAATATCTGATAGAACTGACTCAACAGCCAGACAGAAAATCTACTTCATCACAAGCTATTAAAATGTAAAATTTCATTGCATAATGGATTTGCTTTGGTTAAATAAACCCATCAGTATAACTGGCTAAAAAAATTCTGATGGTTAAAAGCCTTTATTCTGTGTTATTAATAGCACAAGAAAGTTTCCAAATAATGCCAAAGGCACAGATTTCAAATGGCCAGTGCTGTTTCTCATTCTACTGGCCAAATATACTACCAGCCTTTTGGATGATTTGAAGATACAGATAAAAGTTGTCCCTTTTAACTGACACTAATGTAGAATTCAAATTAATCGATAATGAAATTCCATCTCCTTTCACTCGTGTCGCAACTCCTTATGTAACAGCATTCCCATTAAATGCACCTTTTGGTAATATGGTCCTTTGCAAGAATCAGATCAAGTGCATGGTCCATTTGATCTTTGGGAGCCTGATGCATAAAAGTACATTCTAATGTGGCAAGAGTGGGTGCTTTCGATGAGAAGAGCCGCTTCTTTGTGTATCTGTGTGACCTTTTTCCATGGGTCCCCCTTTTAGGATGTTACAAGAAAGGCAAAGTCCAATAGCAGGGCTGCAGAACACCCACCTATGGCCGTTGCCTTACCCTCTCCACCCATGCTATGTGCAGGGAATAAAAAGCTGCTCTAAGGTCCAGGTGTTCATCAGGGAAAGAGCATATACACTTGGGAAAGGCCCAGAGAAGCTAAGCCCAATAGTAGAACATAGACTTTTACATGAAGTATAAACAATGTAAAGTTAATTTGAGATTCTTCTGGTAAAAATGTGAAGACGGTTTTAAAAGTAAAGACCAAAATAGGGCTATATGAAAAATTTTAAAAGTCCTACATTCTAAAATATCGTGGTGTCCACTCTTCACCATTCATCTGCATAAATCAAAATAAAAACAATGCTGAACCATAAGAACATCTAATAAAGTTCTAATTTTTCTTTGGATGGTTATTTAATGTCCACATAAAAGTCTTTGCCATCTTTCCCCAAAATATTTCTGAGGTTGTATCTTCTGGTGCTCTGTATACATGCTCAATCTGTCACTTGTACAATGCAGCCAGGGTAGTAGCTATCAATTTATTTTCTTTATGGACATCTAGAAGCAACAAAGTAATTTTGATCAAGTCACTTCACCTCCTCAGGCCTCAGTTTTTTCACCAATGAAAGAACTGATTGGAATGAAGTTGACTTTCTAACACTCTATATTGCAAGGAATCATAGAGAAATTAAGTATAATAGTATCTCCTTTTCACAGATAAAAAAGTAGACTCAGAATTCTATGCATAATTTTCCATAGTCTTAAGAAGGAGTATAAAATACTGAAACACCGGATGAAAAGGAATTTCTGCCTAAATTTTCCTGGTATTTGTACCACCTCTGCCATATGCAAGTACTATGATTCAGCCTCATCCTTGTCTTCATAAAGTCCTACTTCATCAAAGAAGCTTTCCCAAGCTATTTCAGTGTTAGAAATTTTCATTAAACTTTGCTAAAATCCTGCAGAACTCGATTACATATTACCAAGTAGCATCTGTTATCTGTTTACTTGAACCCCAAGACATAGTGTATACTTCTTGAAAGGGACCATTTTTTGGATTTCATTGTATCCCTCACATAATCTAGAAAGCTATTCAGTGTATACGGGGAGTTGATAAAAATTGGTTGTTAATTTCTTTGTCAGCCCTTGACTAATGAGGAACTGGCAAGTTAATACATAGTAAACAATACAAACTAGAGTTCAATTTCTTCATACCTGGCCTAGTCATGCCCTCTCCCTCAGACAGCTGTTCTCATCTGCCTAGAATGTCCTTTTCACTATTAATAATGCTTTCTTTGACCTAGCTTTAAATTATCAATATCTACTTGTTGTTTAATGGTAGGAAATTCTAAAAAGTACTTTCTAATTATACACTGAATTGTCCAAAATACTGATACATATCGTAGAAAGAATAATTTATCAATTTTTTTAAAGTGACAAAATGTTGATCCAATAATTGTTATAACTGTTCAGTTAATATAATTTAAATTTTTCAATATTCTTGTAAATTCTTGTTATATTTATTTCTACATATTACTATAGTCCTTTTCCCTATTATCATTTTTTTCCAGGATGTAATTTCATCATCCATTAGTATTTAATAGGACAAAATACCAAAAACCACTAACATATTGCTCTCTTTGGGGATGTCTAATAAGAGCAACATTGGCTTATTACAGTTCCCAATAGAGAATTTTATGTGACAAACATTATTTTTATATCTAAGAACATATGGAAAGAATTGGCAATACAGTTTTCCATCACGGCATCTTACCACTCAATTCTGAATGAGCCAGTAAACAATAACATCACAATGTTTTACTACACAGATTATCCCTTGTTAGATACCATAAGCACATGGGTAACATTTTTAATAATCCCATGCCAGTATTTGTTTGCCCAGAAAAGGGATCTCACACAAGCAGCAGAAACTAGATCTGTCAAATACTGAGTTAATCTTACTATCGTGAAAAGTTAATTCAGATAATACATGATTTTCCATAATGCTTATTATTTGAACTGCTACCCGATATACTTCCTACCACTAGTGGATTATGATTTTTCAGTAGAAGTTAAGTAGGAGCCAAGTCTACTTTGACAAGAGAGTCCTTTGAGGAAGATTTCTAAGTTAGTGGGTCAAGAAGCTCATAATCAAAGCTGGCAGTTGAAAGGGACATCAATAATTACCTACATCAGGAATCGAACTCAAATGTCTATATGAGCCAGACAGACAATGTAAAGTAGCACATTGCACACTGTACGCCCATCTCATGTGGACAGTAGCTACTAACTTCAGACAATGGTTTGCATGACAAGAATGCAGAGCAGTGTTGCCATTTTTCAAGAGAAGCCACAAATGTTGAGTTTAGTATGAAATTTTTCTATCTTATTTTACTTCACCTGTGTTCAATGCAAATCATTTTGACTCTTCAACTACAAAACTATCAGCTTCTTAAGAGTAGGAGCCAGGACTCTCATTACTTATTTAACAGCATTAGCTGAGAGCCAAGCCTAAAGAAAGCATGACGTGGGTATTGTTGATTGCCTGACAGACATGACTAATTGCTTATGTCCATTCCAGGGCAGAGAAGGCCACTCTTTATAGAGTTGCTAGTCAAAAATTATTTTAAAAATACAAATCAAATCTATTTTAAGTACTAATTAATCTTAGGGTTAAAAGAATATCTAAGAATCTTCGAAAACTGGTGCTACAGTGGAAATGAGGTAGGTTAACAATAAGATAGTAATTTTGAGCAAAAACTTTATCTGACAATACAGAGAGTAACCACCATTAGTCATATTAGAAACACAGACACACACAATGAAGAAATATTAAACACATATAAAAAGATAAATTTCTATTAAATTTAATTTTTTCACTCTGAATAACTGCTGGATACTCTACAGGAAAACAAAAGTGGCATCAGACATCTCATCATAAATTTCAAGTTGTATTTTTTGGGAAAAGAAAATTTTCAAAACCTGTTTTATAAAATGTATCTTCATAGTTGGTCGTGTCATGTGGAAAATAAAATGAATTGCCTAGAGTAGCACTATTTTAATAGAAACAGAATGTGAGTTATCTATGTAATTTAAAATTTTTAGCAGCCACACTTTTAAAAAGTAGGATTAAACATATAAAATTAATTTTAATAATAAATTTTATGTAACCCAATATATCCAAAATATCATTCAGCATGTAATCTTTATTAAAAAATTATGTACGAGATATTGTACACTTTTAATTCTCAGTCTGAAATCCAATGTGCACTTTACATTTACAGCACGTTGAATTTGAACCTGTCACATTTCAAAACTCAATAGCCACATGTGCTGCACAGATTTAGGAAGAAAGTACGCATTCTCTCTACGTGTTAGATAAGATCTGATATTGTCAATGTTATCTCCATGAATGAGAACTGTCAAGAAAAAGTGGCTCAAGTTTATAGGAAAATGGTGACAAGAATAACTTAAAATAGCTTTATCTGGGCTTTTTCTTCTTTGAATGCTGTCAGAGTCAATGACAGAGTTGCCTCTTCCAGTATTTGTGTTCTCTTGGTGAATCAGAAGTCAAATGTAAACACACAAAATAGTTTGTCACAGAAGTTCTGTTAGGAAGCCAGTCTCTTTTTCCAATTATTGATATATTATGGTGGCTATGAATTATTGTCTATTCCTTCCCAGGAAGGTTAATGCTTATCTCATAAGATGTCTTTCAGGAAGGTCGATGTCATAAGCAAGTCCCCAATGATTTTTTCCAGAAATGATTAAACCTCGTATTCAAATCTACACCTTAAAAGAGCACCCTTTCTTCTGAGAATTAGCAAATCTGTACTAATTTGTTTATACGTATTACAAAGTTGAATTGCTACCCTTCTAATACAAAGCAAACAGATCTGCTACACTTAATAAACATTTGTTGCAACAAAGAAGCAAATGATTGTACTGAGTATTTCCATAGGATTGAGTTTACTTTTCCTCCTATCAGTGACCTCAAGTTTACTCTTACATTAATGGCATGGAGGAGAGAAAGAAATGTACGTATTTCATTACTATTTCTCTGCCTTATTTTAAATAATCCATTTGCAAGCTGAAATGCGAATCTCTGAAAATACTGGTATCACTGTGAGGGGCTGTGTGTGTGTGTGTGTGTTTGGCTGCGTGATGTTTTCATGTCTTTATCCTTCTTAGGTTTATTGGAGCTGGAAGGAAGAGGAAGAAGGCTTGTGAAAAAGAAGGGGTGGCATTGAGGAAATGGGGTGTGAACTTGTGTTAACAATGAAGGCTGTAGGCTCTTTTTGTGACTTAAGATAGAAAGATTAATTTCATTCAGAGCCCAACACATACCTCCAGGAGTGCTTATCACAGCTCTTCAGAGAGGAAGTGGCCATTTTTTTGTAGTTGCAAAACAAACAAACAGTGCTTGTTTTTGTAGCCATGACCTGAGATCTCTCCCACTGTATCTCTCTGCACTTGCAAACCTCCTCCCTGAGTCCAGTAGCAGGTGTGAGGGAATTGAAAACAAAATATTTAAGCTAAGCAGTCCCTTTCCCATTTAAGAGCCCTGTTACCATTTGAGTTCTTGGAAAGGCATAGCTGAGGTCAACAGCATGATTATACGAAGCGGCTGCTGCCAACTGGCAGGCATTTTTCAAGGTCACGGAGAGTCTAAGGAGTGAAATATATTTCTAGTCTTTTACTTTGAAGTTTAATATTTGTATTTGTTTATATAAGTTGAATCCTGTCAAAGAGAAGTTTCCATCTGGAGAAAGGGAGACCAAAAAATAGAAGTGCAAGTTTTAGTGTGACTGGAATATTTAAAGTTGAGGGGAAAATATCCCTCCATCAGAAGCGTACAGGTGTTAGACCACCAAAACAAGGGGGAGGGATGCTGCAGTCAGCCTATCCATTTTCAAAAGCCCTAGACTTATTGGAAACAACATCTTCCGTAAGCTGTTGTCCTGTCTCCTCTCTTTGAATAAATCAACCCCAGCAAGCAGAGCTGCAAACTAAATTTATACATGACACAATCCATATGCACAAGCTGGGCGTCTAGGTCCACAATTAGGTGCATTCTGTAGGTCCACAAAGGATTCCTGAGTCTGCTTCATTTTAATGTAGGCATTCCTGTTCGGTTTTATGGGGAAGTTCCTCACCAGTCCTTGTGAGAATTGAGTCATTTGGTTTGTGGCCTTGTGTAGAGTTGCAGACGACATGACATGTGTTTGCCCCTGGGGGAATGGTGAGTAGGAGGGAAAGGGAAAAGGCCTGTGAAATATACATTTGGGTTACAAATAAACTTATTTTTCAAATCATAATTCATTTGAGATAGCCTAGTAAATACTGACATATTTTGCCCAATACAAAGGAAATCATATTACCCCCTTCATAGGGATGGATCACACCAACACAAGGTTCTTAAAGACGATGAGATCCTCTGTCTGTCCTCCTGAAAGGACATGAGACTCAGCCCCAACATGTAACACACACACCACACACGGACACTCGCCACAAATATAAATATGCATACACACACCACCCACATACACAAACATACACACCATTTCCTATGGGCATTTGACACTGTTTTGCCTAATGGTTGTTTCTTCCCACAAAAAAACAGCTTCAGTATTGACTAAACTTATTAGGGAATTTACTAACTCATCCTAAGATTCTATTTCCCCATATAAGGATAATAATCATAATCCCATATTGTGATATAAGAATTAAGTAAAGTAAAACATACCAAGTATGTGGTAGTATGCCTGCTATATGACAAGAGCGCAGTAAATGCTGGAAATTGTTAATATATTATCGGAACTGTGCGACCGTGGTTGTCCTTCTAATAGCTCTATTTCACTTCTGAAAGGATTTTGGAGGAAAAATGCCCTGAACACAAGAGACAATTTATCATGGATGTTACTTTTCTATTATGTACTTTTTCATAGCAAAGGCTTCAGAAATTATCCTTATCTCATGGTTTACATGATAATCTGACTTTATTTCTGTTGCCATTTGGAAAAGTCATTGGTGAGGTAGGTGGGGAGTTGTCTTCTGGGAGACACATAAGAAATGACTAAATAAATATAAAAATGTATTTACATTTACTAAAATGTAATAAATATAAAAATGTCTTCTGGGAGACACATAAGAAATGACTAAATAAATATAAAAATGTATGTATGTATTTATATAAATAAGAAATGATTATAAGACAAGAAAATTTATCAGCATGAGCATGTATGGCTCTGTGCAGATGTTCGATGACTTCACAGATGTAAATGTCAATATACTATCGTATGTGTTAAGCCTATGCCTAAAAAAAAAAAAGAAGCCCAAAGAGGTATTTAAGCAGCCATACTAAGAGTAATAATTTGCCAAACAACACAGAAATGATTTTTCTTTTTTTTTTTTTTTTTTTTTTGCGGTACGCGGGCCTCTCACTGTTGTGGCCTCTCCTGTTGCGGAGCACAGGCTCCGGACGCGCAGGCCCAGCGGCCATGGCCCACGGGCCCGGCTGCTCCGCGGCATGTGGGATCCTCCCAGACCGGGGCACGAACCCGTGTCCCCTGCATCGACAGGCGGACTCTCAACCACTGCGCCACCAGGGAAGCCCAGAAATTATTTTTAGACTTGTTTTTATTTGCAGTCATGCTCTTTTATAGTATTGTCAAACATTAAGTTGGTACTGAACAGACTAACTGGCTCAAAGTACTCTCAGCTTTGTAATTTTCATTTCTAAGACTTTGGCTGTTCAACCTACGATCTTATCCAGGCTGGTTCAATTAGGTTGCTTGTCATATTCAGTGAAAATGATTATCTACAGCGCAGGCTACTTAATAAAGAGCCAATGAAAGACAGTGGTTAGCCCTTTGCAGGCTTGTCCATTAGCAAGTAAGAGAGCCTGAGATCAGCAAAATGCACCTTACTATATGGAGTCTATTCCTCACAAGTCAAGAAAAATCTCTATCTAGTATTTTCCATGGAGTATAATGACTGTAATTTGGAAGAAAGAAATACTGATCTTTTCTAGGACTCAGGCAGCATTTTCCTTGTTCTTTGATTTTAGTTAATGTGGAGAACACACATGTGAATGAACTTCTCACTGGTTTGATTTGATGCACAAGTCTCTGCAGAATGGACTCTTTGGTATCATCTGGAATTTGCTCTGCAGAGACTTTAAAATCACCCAAGCATCATTAGACTCTGGTAAGTGCGACCAAGGAGACCCTTGCTTACAACCTCTCTTCCTCCCACTCTTCCTCTTCCAAAATAGCATTCACACTGCCACCAGATAGGTCTTTTTTAAACAAAAATGGCAACATCACTCTATTAAGATTCCTGCCTGATTCCACATTATCTACTTGATAAAGTCTAACTCCTGGGCTGAGCCCTCTGGAACCAGTGCTGGCTGCTGATAGAGCCTCACCTCTAGGTACTCTACCAGCACAGGCTTTTAGGAGCCCAGCATTCAGAAATACAGGTAGTTCCTCAACAACTCATATTTTTTATTCCCTACCTCCAAGGCTTTGCCAATCTATATTAGCTTGCTAGGGCTGACCTAACAAAGTACAACAGAATGGGTGGCTTCAACAAAGGAAATTTATTTTCTCACAGTTCTGGAGACTAGAAAGTCTGAGATCAAGGTTCTGGACACTAGAGAGTCTGAGATCAAGGTATCTGCTGAGGGCTGTGAGGCGAAATCTGGACACAGCACCCTGGTCTCTCCGTGATGTTCACGTGCATTCTCTCTGTGTGCCAATCTGTCTCCAGATTTCCCTTTTTTTTATCAAAACACCAGTGTGGGGACTTCCCCGGTGGTCCAGTGGTAAAGAATCTGCCTTCCAATGCAGGGGATGTGAGTTCAATCCCTGGTCTGGGATGATCCCACATGCCACAGTGCAACTAAGCCCGTGCACCACAACTACAGAGCCTGCATGCTTCAACTAAAGAGCCCGCGTGCCACAACCAGAGAGAGAAAACCCACACACTACAACTAGAGAGAAGCCCATGCGCTGAAACGAAAGATCCCGCATGCTGCAATGAAGATCCCACATGCTGCAAGTAGGACCCAAAGCAGCCAAAAACAAAAAAACAAAAAAACACCAGTTGTACTGTATTAGGGTCTAGCCTAATGACCTCATCTTCACTTGCCAAAGACCTAAACTTGGTAAAGATCCAAGTAAGGTCATACTGTGAGGTACTGAGAACACTATTCAACACATAACACCATCTCTCTGCTTGGATTACCCTACCCTATCAACTTATCTCCACTGAGTAAATAATTATTCAACTGTCAAAAGCCTGTTCAGACATGTCCTCCTCAAAAAGCCTTTCCTGACTCTATCATCCTTTATCTCTCTCTCTCTGGGCTGCTTCTCTGCCTTATATATGTACTTGCATTTTTTCATAGATTGATAATATATTTTATACTTATGCATGTTATTGTTATGGTAAATGTTTTTCTATTGTATTAGAAAGCTCTGAGGCCAGGGTCTTCTGCATATTCATACTCTTAGCACTCAGAATAGTGCCTAGCACATAATAAGAGTTCAATAAAGGCTTATTAAATTAACTGAAAGATAAAAATCAAACACTGCTTTGAGTCTTTCAGATAAATTTTATAAAGGAAAAATTTTACTTACATCAGGTCACAAGTGCTTTGTAAAGAGTGAATGTGGTAGGATCTTATTGGAAAATACCTTTTGATTTATTCTTAGATACTTTAAAAATGATAAATGCATCAAATATAATATGGTTTTTAAGAAAAAAAGGAGCTATTCTGAGCTATTTGTTGCTCCCTACTGAGGGTTTTACATGATCAGTTTATTTTCTTATAAATAATAATCTATAATCTTTAAAGGACAAGCTTACATTTTGGAAAAATAATTGGTTGCAGGTTTTTAAACAATTGCGTAATGTTTTGCAAGAATCTGACACGCATTTAGTAATGTGGGGAGAGAGCAAAGTCCCAAGGTTGGAGGGAGCTTTCCCATGTAGGTAAGGCTCTGTGACACAGCTTTCCTCCACCCATTCCATCATCTCAACCTTCTGTGTCCCTTCCCTTCCTCTGAGGCACACACAAGGCGACAGGGCAGGGCAGACTTTCAGAATATTTGTGTCCAGAGGAAACAATAACTACTTGGGACCCTGAGGAAGCAGGAATTGGGCAAGGAACTTCCCACCACCCCTCTAAATAACAGCAACACAAACAATGCCTAATCTGTAAAGTTATCCTTCTCTGTAGATAGGGATCATTTAATAACACTTAGCATCTTAAAAAAAAATACACATACACAAGAAAACAAAAACTTGGAAGGCAAAAATTCATTATTTTCAAGTTTTGTACACATGAGGGGTACTTGGTAATTGCAAGAATCCTAATTTGTACAATTCGTTGATTATTGTATTGTGTACTTGGTCTTCTAATTTGTAGATAGGTTTAAAATACTTTTTACATCACTTAGAAAAAAATTATCAATTCAAATCTCCTCAAGTCATCTTTGTTAGTAATGTCTATTCAGCACCACTCCTAGAGCTTTTACTGTTTAACATTCTCAAATGAAAAGGGCTTTGGAAAGAAGTTGTTGTTATGAAAATAAATATAGGGAGAAAGATGCAAGATATAGCTTAAATGTATATTTAATATATACATGTAAATTAGAAAAAAAGCAGTGTTATGGTATTTCAAACAATAAGACATATTCCCAGGTAAGAATAAAAAGGAGTACTAGGTTGAAAGAATTATTCAAGTGGAGGTCTCTTGACAAAGAAAAAGAATCAAGTATAAACAACTTTGTATTTTCTAAGCAGTGATTCTTATAGTTCATATAAATAATTGATTGTTTTACATTCATTTTTCAACAGTTCACTGTGAATTATTCTGATCGTTAGCCTTTAGAACAAAAACATACGATTCAAGTATTTTCATTAAAGATGACACTGGGGCAGTTCCTTTCAAGGTGATATGAATCGGGCAGGGAAGGTGAAGACAATTTCCTTGATTTAGAAGATTTGGACTTGGATGAAGAGATTAAGCCCCAAATGAGCAAGGGAGGACCTTCAAGATGGTGGAGGAGTAAGACGTGGAGATCACCTTCCTCCCCACAAATACATAAAAAATACCTCTACATGTGGAACAACTCCTACAGAACACCTACTGAATGCGGGCAGAAGACCTCAGACCTCCCAAAAGGCAAGAAACTCCCCATGTACCAGGCCATGCGGCTGATAGGGTCTTGATGCTCCAGCCAGGTGTCAGGCCTGAGCCTCTGAGGTGGGAAAGCCGAGTTCAGGACATTGCACCACCAGAGACCTCCCGGCCCCACATAGTATCAATCAGAGAGAGCTCTCCAGGAGATCTCCATCTCAACGCTAAGACCCAGCTCCACTCAGCAACCAGCAAGCTCCCGTGCTGGACACCACATGACAAACAACTAGCAAGACAAACAAAATCCCACCCATTAGAAGAGAAGCTGCCTAAAATCATAATAAGTTCACAGACATGCCAAAACACACCACTGGATGTGGTCCTGCTCACCAGAAATACAAGATCCAGCCTCATCCACCAGAACACAGGCACCAGTCCCCTCCACCAGGAAGCCTACACAACCCACTGAACCAACCTTAGCCACTGGGGGCAGACACGAAAAACAACAGGTACTACAAATCTGCAGCTTGCAGAAAGGAGACAAAGTTAAGTTAAGCAAAATGGGAAGGCAGAGAAATACACAGCACATGAAGGAGCAAGGTAAAAACCCACCAGACCAAACAAATGAAGAGGAAATAGGCAGTCTACCTAAAAAAGAATTCAGAGTGAAGATAATAAAGATGATCCACACCTTGGAAATAGAATAGAGAAAATACAAGAAATGTTTAACAAGGACCTAGAAGAACTAAAGAGCAAACAAACAGTGACGAACAACAACATAAGTGAAAATAAAAATTCTCTAGAAGGAATCAACAGCAGAATAACTGAGGCAGAAGAATGGATGACAAGGAAGATAAAACAGTGGAAATAACTACCGCAGAGCAGAATAAAGAAAATGAAAAGAATGGAGGACAATCTCAGAGACCACAGAGACTACATTAAATGCACCAACATTCAAATTATAGGGGTCCCAGAAGAAGAAGAGAAAAAGAAGGGACTGCAAAAATATTTGAACAGATTATAGTTGAAAACTTCCCTAATATGGGAAAGGACATAGGCAATCAAGTCCAGGAAGTGCAGAGTCCCATACAGGATAAATCCAAGGAGAAAAACGCCAAAACACATATTAATCAAACTATCAAAAATTAAATACCAAGAAAAAATATTAAAAGCAGCAAGGGAAAAACAACAAATAACATATAAGGGAATCCCCATAAGGTTAACAGCTGATTTTTTTAGCAGAAATTCTGCAAGCCAGAAGGGAGTGGCAGGACATATTTAAAGTGATGAAAGAGAAAAAACTACAACCAAGATTACTCTACCCAACAAGGATCTCATTCAGATTCAATGGAGAAATTAAAACCTTTAAAGATAAAGCAAAAGTTAAGAGAATTCACCACCAAACCAGCTTTACAACAAATGCTAAAGGAACTTCTCTGGGCAGGACATACAAGAGAAGGAAAAGACCTACAATAACAAACCTAAACCAATTAAGAAAATGGTAATAGGAAGCTACATAATTACGTTAAGTGTGAATGGATTAAATGCTCCCACCAAAAGACATAGACTGGCTAAATGGATACAAAAACAAGAACCATTTATATGCTGTCTACAAGAGACCCACTTCAGACCTAGGGACACATACAGATTGAAAGTGAGGGGATGGAAAAAGATATTCCATGCAAATGGAAATCAAAAGAAAGCTGGAGTAGCAACTCTCATATCAGACAAAATATACCTTAAAATAAAGACTATTACAAGAGACAAAGGATGACACTACATAATGATCAAGGGAACAATCCAGGAAGAAGATATAACAGTTGTAGATAGTTATGCATCCAACATAGGAGCACCTCAATACACAAGGCAAATGCTAACAACCATAAAAGGAGAAATCGACAGCAACACAATAATAGTGGGGGACTTTAACACCCCACTTTCACCAATGGACAGATCAAACAAAATGAAAATGAATAAGGAAACACAAGCTGTAAATGACACAAGAAGCAAGATGGACTTAATTGACATTTATAGGACATTCCAGCCAAAAACAACAAAATGCAATTTCTTCTCAAGTGCTCATGGAACATTCACCAGGATAGATGACATCTTGGGTCACAAATCAAGCCTTGGTAAATTGAAGAAAACTGAAATCATATCAAGTATCTTTTCCGACCACAACGTTGTGAGACTAGATATCAATTACAGGAAAAAAACTGTGGAAAATATAAACACGTGGAGGCTAAGCAATACACTACTTAATAACCAAGAGATCACTGAAGAAATCAAAGAGGAAATAAAAAAAATACCTAGAAACAAATGACAATGAAAACACAACAACCCAAAACCTATGGGATGTAGCAAAAGCAATTCTAAGAGGGAAGTTTTTAGCTATACAAGCCTACCTTAAGAAACAAGAAACACCTCAAATAAACAACCTAACCTTACACCTAAAGCAATTAGAGAAAGAAGAACAAAAAAACCCCAAAGTTACCAGAAGGGAAGAAATCATAAAGATCAGATCAGAAATAAATGAAAAAGAAATGAAGGAAACGATAGCAAAGATCAATAAAACTAAAAGCTGTTCCTTGAGAAGATAAACAAGACTGATAAACCATTAACCAGATTCATCAAGAAAAAAAGGGAGAAGACTCAAATCAATAGAACTAGAAATGAAAACGGAGAAGTAACAACTGACACTGCAGAAATACAAAGGATCATGAGACATCACTACAAGCAACTATATGCCAATAAAATGGACAACCTGGAAGAAATGGACAAATTCTTAGAAAAGCACAACCTTCTGAGACTGAAGCAGGAAAAAATAGAAAATATAAACAGACCAATACAAGCACTGAAATTGAGACTGTGATTAAAAATCTTCCAATAAACCAAAGCCCAGGACCAGATGGCTTCACAGGCGAATTCTACCAAACATTTAGAGGAGAGCTAACAACTATGCTTCTCAAAATCTTCCAAAATATAACAGAGAGGAACACTCCCAAACTCATTATACGATGCCACCATCACTCTGATACCAAAACCAGACAAAGATGTCGCAAAGAAAGAAAACTACAGGCCAATATCACTGATGAACATAGATGCAAAAATCCTCAACAAAATACTAGCAAACAGAATCCAACAGCATAGTAAAAGAATCATACATCATGATCAGTCAGGGTTTATCCCAGGAATGCAAGGATTCTTCAATAGAAGAAAAACCATGTGATAATCTCAAAAGATGCAGAAAAAGCTTTCAACAAATTCAACACTTATTTATGATAAAACTCTCCAGAAAGTAGGCAGAGAGGGAACTTACCTAAACATAATAAAGGCCATATGTGACAAACCCACAGCCAACATTGTTCTCAGTGGTGAGAAACTGAAACCATTTCCAGTAAGATCAGGAATAAGACAAGGTTGCCCACTCTCACCACTATTATTCAATATAGTTTTGGAAGTTTTAGCCACAGCAATCAGAGAAGAAAAAGAAAGAAAAGAAATCCAAATTGGAAAAGAAGAAGTAACACTGTCACTGTTTGCAGATGACATGGTACTATACATAGAGAATACTAAAGATGTTACCAGAAAACTGCTAGAACTAATCAATGAATTTGATAAAGAAGCAGGATACAAAATTAATGCACAGAAATCTGTTGCATTCATATATAGTAATGATGAAAAATCTGAAAGAGAAATAAAGGAAACACTCCCATTTACCATTGCAACAAAAAAAATAAAATACCTAGGAATGAACCTACCTAAGTAGACAAAAGACCTGTATGCAGAAAACTATAAGACACTGATGAAAGAAATTAAAGATGATGCAAACTGATGGAAAGATATACCATGTTCTTGGATTGGAAGAATCAACATTGTGAAAATGACTATACTACCCAAAGCAATCTACAGATTCAATGCAATCCCTATCAAACTACCAATGGCATTTTTCACAGAACTAGAACAAAAAAGTTCACAATTTGTATGGAAACACAAAAGACCCCGAATAGCCAAAACAATCTTGAGAAAGAAAAATGGAGCTGGAGGAATCAGGCTCCCTGACTTTAGACTATGCTACAAAGCTACAGTAATCAAAATAATATGGTACTCACACAAAAACAGAAATATAGATCAATGGAATAGGATAGAAAGCCCAGAGATAAGCCCATGTACATAGGGTCACCTTATCTTTGATAAAGGGGGCACAAATATACAATGGAGAAAAGACAGCCTCTTCAATAAGTGGTGCTGGGAAAACTGGACAGCTACATGTAAAAGAATGAAATTAGAACACTCCCTAACACCATACACAAAAATAAACTCAAAATGGATTAAAGATCTAAATGTAAAGCCAGACACTATAAAACTCTTAGAGGAAATCATAGGCAGAACATTCTATGACATAAATCACAGTAACATCTTTTTTGATCCACCTCTTAGAGAAATGGAAATAAAAACAAAAATAAACAAATGGGACCTAATGAAACTTAAAAGCTTTTGCACAGCAAAGGAAATCATAAACAAGATGAAAAGACAACCCTCAGAATGGGAGAAAATATTTGCAAATGAAGCAACTGACAAAGGATTAATCTCCAAAATTTACAAGCAGTTCATGCAGCTCTATATCAAAAAAAACAAACAACCCAATCCAAAAATGGACAGAAGACCTAAATAGACATTTCTCCAAAGAAGATATACAGATTGCCAGCAAACACATGAAAGGATGCTCAACATCACTAATTAGAGAAATGCAAATCAAAACTACAATGAGGTATCACCTCACACCAGTCAGAATGGCCATCATCAATAAATCTACAAACAATAAATGGAGAGGGTGTGGAGAAAAGGGAACCCTCTTGCACTGTTGGTGGGAATGTGAATTGATGCTGTCACTATAGAGAACAGTATGGAGGTTCCTTATAAAACTAAAAATAGAACTACCATACGACCCAGCAATCCCACTACTGGGCATATACCATGAGAAAACCATAATTCAAAAAGAGTCATGTACCACAATGTTCATTGCAGCTCTATTTACAATAGCCAGGACATGGAAGCAATCTAAGTGTCCATTGACAGATGAATGGATAAAGAAGATGTGGCACATATATACCATGGAATATTACTCAGCCATAAATAGGTATGAAATTGAGTTATTTGTAGTGAGGTGGATGGACCTAGAGTCTGTCATATAGAGTGAAGTAAGTCAGAAAGGGAAAAACAAATACCGTATGCTAACACATATATATGGAATCTAAAAAACAAAAAAAGTCATGAAGAACCTAGGGGCAGGACGGCAATAAAGACACAGACTTACTAGAGAATGGACTTGAGGATATGGGGAGGGGGAAGGGTAAGCTGGGACAAAGTGAGAGAGTGGCATGGACATATATACACTACCAAATGTAAAACTGATAGCTAGTGGGAAGCAGTCGCATAGCACAGGGAGATCAGCTCCGTGCTTTGTGACCACCTAACGGGGTGGGATAGGAAGGGTGGGAGGGAGGCACAAGAGGGAGGAGGTATGGGGATATATGTATATGTATAGTTGATTCACTTTGTTATACAGCAGAAACTAACACAACAATGTAAAGCGATTATACTCCAATAAAGATGTTAAAAAAGAATAAATGATGACATTGGACGAACTTTTCAGTTTAAACAGTATATTTTGTTCACTCTTGTCTCAAGATTTTCAAGTTACAACATTTCCCTGGGATATATATTTTTTTCCTTGCAGCTTCTTTGAATCTGTTGTTGACAAAACATGGGCTCATAATGAACTTCATGGCCTAAAATACCTTTCACTTGCCCTGTATGTCCTTGCTTTGTTACCTTCAAAACAGTGGTTAAATTCCATGCCTTCCCATTGTCTGATTTAACCACTTGCTTTGATCTTGCACCAATATATTTACATTTATAGACATAGAGAAGCACAGAGTATATTTATATAAATTCTTAGACATGAATGTGCACACATTAATGTATGCTGGGTTCCAGTGAAGGCAAAATGATGCTACCAAGAGTAACAGGCTGGGAGTCAGCCACCCTAGGTTGATTCTTGATCTGCCACATGGTTGAGAGCCCTTGAGTGAGAGAGCCATAGTCCACCTGTCTCTATCCTCCACTGTCCTAACTTTGAAATACACAGTTTGAGCTAAATGAGCTTTAAGAGGCCTTCCAGCTCTTTCACTCTAAAATACAGACTTAGTGAGCCCTGTGTGTATTTCAACGATATATAACTAAACATGTTAGGGAACTCTGAGGACTGCTTTTAAGATACCAGTGAATATTAGAAACAAAGGTTTGCTTCTCAGTAGAATAAAGCAAAGAACAGATGTAATTACAGTATCTTGATCACTTAACTGGTTGCTACTCTTTTGTCTGGTTATCTTTACAATTAATAGTAAAACAACTCATTTATTACAACAACAAAAAACACTTGCAGGTAACGTTCTTCTTTAGCTGTTTGCTTTATTTTTATGAGGAGATTGAGAAGGATATAAAATTGGAGATGGACTGGGAATAAGATGAGGTAAAGATATTTACGAATAATAGCCATGGCATTGTGAATCCAGAGCAAAGCTAACTGAATAAATTTGGAAGAAATTCTATGAAGTCCTCATGTGAACTGCATCACATTGAGAGATTATGTGAGACTACAATAGCAATAAAATGCACCAGATGATTACATCTACTCTCTCCAATTTAGTTAGAAGAAGATATATAAGCTTTATAACAAATTCACTCCATGGATAGGCTGTGCTGGCATAGTAAAAACGCCATGAATACACAGCATCAGATTTTGCTATAATCAACGAGAAAAAGAAGCCAAGAACTTTAATTTTTATCTCTCACTGCCACAAAAAACACAGGGATTGCAAAAAGCAATCCTATGGGATTCCTGTTAATAGATATTTAGTTTTATGCTTCAAAAGGGAGTTCCTTTTCTTTTTCAGAGAAACAGTTTGAAATTATACTTCAGCATTCAAAACAAAACAAAACAAAATCCTCTACCAAATCTACATTCCTTCTTGACCATATTCTGAAATTGGTTAAACTGGTCACCACCATTTCAGCAACTTTTAATTGTAAAATGCATTTCTGAAAGCATTGAGGGAACACCCCTCTGGGAGGGATATAATGATTTTCTTCCATCAGCCTTACCTAACCAGGGACAATTCTCCCCCTGAACGTAATGAAAACAGCTTACAACTGAGAGAAAGGAATTAGGCATGGCAGCCATGGCTACAGGAGTGAAAGAAATAGTAAGCATTTGAATATGAAATGACCATGAGAAAAAAAGGCTAAATTCTTAAGGTCTGTGTGGTATTTAAAAATAAAGTTTTGTTTGTATTAACAGTGCCCTTGGACTTAAAAATAGCTGTTTTAATTATTTGTATCATCTGCACATTTGTCCTATAAGTATGTTAAAATTTGTCTCAACAGTAATATCCAGTTTTGAGGAAAACTGCATATTTTAAAGAACAGAAATCATTATTGCTGATGCCTATAAGATCATTACTTCTTACAGGGTCAAATAAAATAACTAGAACATTGTTTAAAGTTATCACACTTTCTAAATAGGATATTCAGAGAGTAAGGAAAACTTCTTGCTATTTGTTCTTAAGGATATCTTTGACACTCAAAAGTCCAGAAAAATTCCAAATTCAAGATTATGTCAAACATCAGAAAGCTCTAAATGGTAATCAAAGAGCTATAAAACTCTTTCCCCTGAAGGATAACATTGAATTCCATGATGACTCTTGTTTAAATAATAGAAAACTGTAAGGTTTATTTTCATTATTCTGTATTTTTTTAAATACATTAAGAGTAAGCACTCTAATGAGATTTCTTGGATTCAAATCTCACTACTACTCAAATGACCTTGGGCAAATGCTTAATTCCTATAGTCCTTAGCTATCTCACCTGTTAAAGGAGTCAAATAATACTTCCTTTATGCAGTTACTTGTGAACATTAAATGAGATTTTGCATGTAAGTAAAATGATACACTGTGCAGCACACACTAAATACCTGATCACTAATAAATTATAACTGTGTAGACTACAAGTCAAGATAAAGAATCCTTAAGGAAAAAAAGACTGGTTAACAATACAGTACAAAAGCTATAATCTAATCAACGCAAACTATGATCACCAAACCATTACTACTGCTTTGAAGAGAACGTTCATTCATCACAAATATTCACGAGAAAGCTTATTTCCACAGCATACTTCCTATGGATAATCTAAAAGAATATTTTAATTGAGGCTTATTTAGACCTCCTCCATGTTCAAAAAAAGAGACCAAAAGAAAGATTATCAAAGCAGAAGTATAAGGAAAAAAGAGTGGAAGATGAAAATGGAAGCTGTTTTCATAAATTTATAGTAATTTTTAAATTCCATTAAATCTTAATTTTGCAATCCAATCAGTATTCCATTTGACAATAGTACATTTTAACTCAGTGTAAGTTATTCACATTTTTAAAATGCATTTCACAACTTCCAGAATTTTTATGAGGCTGATCCACAATATATAAATTTTTTTAATTATATATGGAAGATTATAGTAGTCTCTTAATTTTGCCTTTTCTGAAAGTAATACTAATAATTTGAATTCTTTTCTATTTTATTTTAAAATTTAAAGTACACCAATAATTGTAATGTATTTTAAATGTATATATGGCTTTTAAAATTTAAGTTTTAGTAATAATATCTTCTCCATTCAGTACATCACCTTATTATGAATTCAAAGAATTCCTATACTTAGTTCTTCCTTATAATTTTAGAAATATTGCTACTTTTGGCAACTTTTTTCCTAAAATATCTGTTAATTTAATAAAAATCTTTTAAAACTATATAGATTTTTCCCAATTACATGATATTATCAGAACGTTTTAAATTTCAATCTGTAAAAACTGCAATTTTCTCACAGGAAATAATATTTTTTTAATTATTGACTTTAATAGGTTATTAAATTATCCATTCCATACACCCCATTGTTTTGAGAAGGTACACATTTAAAAAATATCCAATGTTGATGGTTTTCATTAACGCAATGGCAGAGAGAGACAAAATAAAAATAAGAGGAAGTAAATCCAAAGAAACTATATGGAAGGAAACAATAAGAGCAGAAATTAATAAAACAGAATTAAATATAGATCTTAAAGGGGAAAAAAAGACAAAAGTTGGCTCATTGAAACAATTAACAAAATTAATAAATCCAAAATGAGACTAAAATAAAGAGAGAGAGAGAAAACACAACTAATATCAGGAATACAAAGAGGGGAATCACTACAGGTCTTAGAATCAAGTAGTCAATAAGGATATATTATAAACAACTTTACCCCAATAAATTTAAAAATAGATGAAATGGACATATTCCTAGGAAAACACAAATGATCAATACCAATATGAGAAGGAATAAAATGTCAAAGTAGTGCTATATCAATTTTTAAAAACTGAATCTATAATTAACCTTCCAATAAAGAAATATCCAGATTCAGACGCTATTATTAATTGCTACCAAACATTTAAGGCAGATATAAAACCAATCTCACACAAATTTTTCTAGAGATCAGAAATAGAGAAAACTTTTAACGAATTATTTTGAGACCAACAAAACTTGATACCAGAATTTAATAAAGACATTTTAAGAAAGGAAAATTACAGATCAACAGATAAAT
Source organism: Delphinapterus leucas (assembly GCF_059928025.1). Lineage (NCBI taxonomy): Eukaryota > Metazoa > Chordata > Mammalia > Artiodactyla > Monodontidae > Delphinapterus > Delphinapterus leucas. Next base: position 50,383,260 of record NC_143140.1, read on the forward strand.
CACTTTCATAAACATATATGTGAAAATCATAAACAAAATATTAGCAAGTCTAGCAATATGTAGAAATAATATATCATGACCAAAATGGGTTTAAGAATGAAAAATTAGTTTGACATTTGAAAATCAATCCATTTAATCCACCACATTAAAATAATAAGACAGAAAAACCATATGATCATATTAAATGCAGAAAAGCTAGTGATAATATTCAATATCCAATAATTACTTTCTTAAATGCACCATAAACAAGGAATAGAATGAAACTTCCCTAATCTGATAAATATCTTTAAAAGAAAGAAGCCTAAATACCAAACTTATGACTGAACTATGGAATCGTTTACTCTTGAGCTGGAATGAGACAAGAAAGCCTGCTATTAACACTCCATAGTTGTCCTCACCAGTGAAATTAGTCAAAAAGAAGAAATAAAAGGTGTATAAGGATCATGAGGAAAGGCGAAATCTGTTTTTATTAGCAGACAATATGATTGTATAGGGAGAAGTCACAAAAGAATACACAGATAAATTTACAGAATTAAAAAGTTAATTTATGAAGTCTATTGAAAAAAGATATAGTCCTATATACTTGCAACAAACAATTAGAAAAAAATCTCTTTAAATAATACCATTTTCTAAAGCAAATTTAAAAAACACCAAATATCGAGGAATAAATTTAGTGAAAGATATGCAAGACCTCTACAGAGAAAACTCTAAAATATTAGTGAGATTAAGTAAAAACCTAAATAAATGGGAGGTGGATGGGTGCTGTATTTAGGGACTGCAAAATTCAACTAAAATCATGAGCCAACAATTACAAACAATTTTCAACATTTCATGACAGCATTCAATGTGAATAATAATCCCAAACAGAAAAAGAACAAAATAGAGGAAACGGAAAGTAGGCGAGAAGGATGAAGTAATATAAATATATATATATTTTAGAGATAAGAAAACACATTGCAACTATGAAACAAGATGCTATTAACAAAGGAGCATGGTACAGCTTACCAGAGCAGAGACGCGGAGCAGAACCAGCCGCAGAAACCAGGAACTGACGCTGCTGGGAGTAAGACAAACCAAACTGGGGTTTACTAATTTCTAGAGTATGAACAACTCTGAGAGTTCAGAACTCCAGGGGACCCAGTCACTGGAGGGACTTCCACAGCTTCTTGAGTTTTGCCGCCAGGAGCTCAACATAGTAACAGTAAAAAATGGAGAAAAATCTCCTAGAGCTTCCAGCCGGGTGAGAGGAAAGGAAACCATTTTGGAACTTGCCACGACGCTCTGTTCTTAACAAGGTCTGCCCTCAGGAGAAACTAATTAACCAGATCCAAACCTGCCGGGGTTTAATCAGAGCCTAATTGACCTGGGGAAAGGGAAATACCCAACTCCAGTCAGCTGTAGCCATTCTGTCCCACCTACTGAGGGAGAAAAAAACTGAGAAACTCTCGTGAAGTTTAGAGTCCAAAGGCATAGGATCACTAAAAAGGAACAAGGAAAAAGATGGAAGGGAGGTGCTCTTGGATACTAAAATGGTGGTAGAAGAAATAAAATAGCCAGTTGAAAGTTTAGATGATAAAGATGTAGAAAGCTTCTAGAAGGTACAGCAAAAGACAACACAGCATCACTAGAAAATAAATGATGAGAAATTAGCTAATTGGTCCTTTAAGGATACATCCAAATAAAATTTCCAGAAAGGGAGACCAAAAGAAACAGAAGGAAGGAAATTACCGAAGAAGTAATTCAGGAAAATTTCTCAGAATTGAACAGCATGTATTTCAAGACTGAAAGGGCCCACAGAGGGCCCAGCACCAATGAATCACAGAAACCCCATGATAAATATTCAGATATCCTATATATTTATATTTTCAATTCAGTAAACCCTCACAAATTCACCATCTTTTTAACCCAAAAATATCAACAAGGACATTTCTATGAATATGTTGAAAATTTTTGTCCATTGCCAAGAATAAAAATGTGTGTTTCTGTGTGGAAAAGGTTTAGCCCTGTTTGGAACTAGAACTAAATCAATTGACTGTTCACTTAGAAGAGTCTTTGTCAAGTTAACTCAGAACAGAAAAACATACAACATAAACAGTATACAAATAAATATATATTTATCTAAGTGAAACAACATTTCATGATATAATATTTACCCTTACTACATGCAATACAGGCTTGTCTATCCCATCCTGTTTTCCTTAAAGAGATAAACACTGCTATTGAGGTCCCCTAAATTGATTTCACAATGTTGTAGGACCATTAGTTTAAGAAATACTGCTATTTTAGACTTAATGTATGATGAAGCTTACTTCAAAGTTCCCTTTTACTGTTTTCTTTTTAATATTAGTGAAATTATGGCAATATTATAGATTATTACTGCCTAAAGGGTTCTGAGGCTATTAAAAAGCTTTGAGAAGGAGTATTCTTAGAAGTAAGAAGCATAAATTAAATTTATTCTATTTTCACTTATATGGTTTGGTTAGCTGAGATCACACACAATATTTCCAATTTACTACATTCTCACTTTTAGTGGTGGTCTTTAAGAACATTATCAGTTTTTACAATAATGTTGTGGATTTGATTTACTGTTAAAGAGATCATTAGGTCTACCACCTGCTTTAGCAAGATGCACCTGAGGCGATACTACTCAGTCTAGAGATTAAAAAGGAGCAAACGCTATCAGCTTTTCTTTATGGAACCTAATGACTTTTACTAAACGTGCCTGCCAATTATTAACATCTTAAATTTGCAGCTTCATAGATCACTTGATAAAGAAATGAGGGGATCAAGAATGAAGCAGCATATTCTCTAATAGCAGATATCTATCCAAATTTCCCATAAAACTTAAAACAGTATTTTTTCTTTTACTCTTTCTCAGTTAATAAAAATACTACTTTTCTGATCCTTCCTTTCTTCATGCTTCTGAGTAAATCCATATTCACAGTAGCCCTTGACTTACTTTTATGCATCCCTTGGGATATTATTTTTTTCTGGACATTACTGTAGCAGCACAGTGAATTCATTTCATCTTAGTGAAATTCTAGAATTATCTGAGGGAACACCAGTTGTCTTTAAGGTTGATGAAAGAAAACAGAGAACAATGAGCAGTGAATGACAAGAATATAAAAGGACAAGATTAGAAGTGATAATAATCTGAAGACACAATCCAAATGTAAGGCAGGGTAGAATGAATATTTAATTAACTCTTCAGAATCCCCAGTGTTCTGACTACTTTTTCCTTCTCTTCAGTTTTTAGCCTAAGTGTGTATTGGTCATTTTGTATATCTGTTTTCATGTTTCTATTTTCTCTATTGTTTGTCTCTGACCATAAATTCTTCTTCCCTGCTCCTTCAGTTTAAAACTAAAAGACATTTCCTGTTTTGTGTTTCTTGAAGAAAAAAAGGTAATTTTAGTTACTTTTAGACTATTTCCCTCAGTTTACCATTTCATGGGCCAGTTGTCTCAGACAGGCAAAAGTTTTTGACTCACAATCTACACCTGTGCTGTCAAATACAGTGGCACTAGTCACTGTTATTTAAATTTAAATTATTTTAAATTTAAACTAATCAAACTGAAAATAAATTAAAATTGAGTTTCTCAGTTGCACTAGCCACATTTCATGTGCTCAAAAGTTACTTGTAGCTGGTGGCTCTGTGATGGACAGCACAGATAGAGAACAATTCCATTACTGTAAAAAGTCCTATTGGTCAGCACTACTTCACATTAATCTTGCAGTTTACCAAGAGGAACAGGGAATTTGTATGGTCTTCTTTAAACATGAATTAAAGGCTAGGAATACTTCAAGACCTGAAGAAATAATTCAATAATCTCTACAGAAGAAAACAAATTCCTGAAAAGTAAAAAACAGAAAACAAAAGCAAAATAAAGTTTCTGCAATGGACTGCAAACAGTTGGAATGATGTTTTTTAGCTCAATTTATTGAATTCATTGAATTGGTTCATGGAAACTTATAGGTGTGCTACAAAGCTGTGCATGACATATGTATCACCAGTGACAGGAAGTTATGAAAGAGATGTGAGAGGGAAGCATTATTTACCTGCTTCAATAAGAAAATCACAAATAATCTTTTGATGTTTCCCCTACAATACGTGCTAAGAGAATTGTTTTCAGACTTCAAAAGAATTTTAGCCTCGTATGCCATCTTGTCCCTTATAAACAAATTATTCTTACCATATAAAATAGGCTTTGGCATATTTATAAGTTCAATTCTACTCAATGAAAATTTATGAAATACCTCCTCTAAGCAGTACTGCTTACAGAGAATAAAAGAGGTGAGCTTAACAAAATCCTTTTGATGAGAATCATGGTCCAAGAGAAGTGGCCTGAGCTTAAATAACTGCAAAGACAAGTGAACCAGGAGAAGCATGTCTTACATGTATTTAAATTAAGCACATTAAATTAATATGCAGAGTCAAAAAACGGAAAACATTTACAAATTCAGGAGAGGAGAGGAATGGCAGGAATGGCTTCATAAGGATTTTTGAAAAAGGCCTTGAGGATGGAGGAGTTCCACGTACCATCCCAGGCAGAGAGAACAGCATGAGCAGAAAGCACAATGCAGGACCTGCAAGTAGAGCTCCTCTGGCCAGGGCTTCTCTTGGTCACATACAGCACTTGTGGAAGGTAACTGGGGACAGGTAAATTGGAGCTGTATTGTAGAGAGCCTTGAAGAAAAGGATGACATTTATCATCTTTGTTCTGTTGTTGATGAACAGGATTAAGAGGGGCAAATCAAGAATAAAGACGTAATGGAAAATTCTGTGAGCTTTCAGTATCTTGCCGGTCCCATAAGTCTATGCTAGAGACAAACATCAACACACAACTGAAAATGTTTAGCACTTTACAGTTTATAAAGTGCTTTCATGTTCATGATCCCATTAAATAAATCCTTACAAAAACTATGTGAAGTAGGCCTTATTATCTCTGTTTTATAAATAATGTAACTATAGCTCAGATTATGTAACTTGCCCCAACTCACAAAATAACTAGCAGAGGACATTTTTTTAAAAAAAGGTTTCCAGTTGACAAATGCTCTTATTTTTCCACTACACCAGTGGTTCTCACACTGTTTTGGTCTCAGGACACTTTACACTGTTAAAAATACTGGGTATTCCAAAGAGCTTTTGTTTATATGAGCTATCTCTCTCAAGGTTTCTCATAAAACTGAAAATTTTATAAAATATTATTTAATGATTTGTTTAAATCAGTAATAATGAGCACATTACACGCTAACATAGATAATACACTTTTTACCAAAAAAGAGAACTTTCTTGTCAAAACAAAGAAAATTACTAGGAAGAGTAAAATCACCTTACATATTTGCCAAATCTGTCTAATGTCTCACTTAATAGGACACAGCTGGATTCTCAGATCAGCTTCTGCTCAATCTGTCAAAATATACAGTTTTGGTTTAAAGTATACGAAGAAAATCCAGTCTCACACTGACATGCAGACGGATAAGGGAAATGTCAGTAGCCTTTTTATATTGTGTATATTCACCTTTGATATCATGCCAAAAGCTCAATCAGAGGTAGCTCCTAAAGGTTAACTTCAGTGGAATTTGAAACTTTATCAAGGAATTTTTTTATAATCTCTTACTTTGAAATACATTGGTCTATATTGCATGCTGAATGACTCCTTTACCCATGAATGACTGCATAACATCAAGCATTGATCACATAAGAAACAGCAGTTCATTAAGTATTGGGTTGGCCAAAAGGTTCCTTTGGTTTTTAAGTAAAAATAAAGAACACATTTTTCATTTTCACCAAGAACTTTATTGGACAATGTATTCACCCTTTTGTTCTACTGTCTTCTGCCATTTTTCAAGCAACTTCATAATTCCATCTTCCCAAAACTTTTTATCTTTCTGAGCAAAGAACTCTTCCAGGTACCTTTTACAGTTTTCCAGGAAATTGAAATTTTTTTCCATTAGGAGAATTTTGTCAAGACCTAAATAAATGGAAATCTGAAGGTGTAATGGCTGCTGAACACAGCGGATGAATCAGAACTTCCCGGCCAACCTGTAACGGTTTTTGCCTGGTCATCAAAGAAACATGTGGCCTTGTGTTATCCTGATGGAAGATCATGCATTTTCTGCTGACTAATTCCGGACGCTTTTCATCGAGTGCTGCTTTCAGTTGGTCTAATTGGGAGCAGTACTTGTTGGAATTAATTGTTTGGTTTTCCAGAAGGAGCTCATAATAGAGGACACCCTTCCAATTGCACCATATACACAACATCCCCTTCTTTGGATGAAGACTGGCCTTTGGTGTGGTTGGTGGTAGTTCATTTCACTTGCCCCATGATCTCTTCCATTACACATTGTTGTACAGTATCCAGTATTCATTGCCCATCACAATTTGTTTTAAAAAATGGAAAATTTTCATTACGTTTAAGTAGAAAATCGCATGCAGAAATATGGTCAAGAAGGCTTTTTCACTTAATGTATGTGGAAGCCAAACATCAAAGCGATTAACATAACTGAGATGGTGCAAATGATTTCCAACATTTGATTTGGATATTTTAAGTATGTTGGCTATCTCCTGCGTAGTATAATGTTGATTGTTCTTAATTAATGTCTCAATTTGATCGCTATCAACTTCAACTGGTCTGCCAGACCGTGGAGCACTGTCCAGTGAGAAATCTCCAGCACGAAACTTCATAAACCACTTTTGACCCATTCAATCAGTCACAGCACCTTCTCCATACACTGCACAAATCTCTTTTTGTGTTTCAGTTGTGTTTTTACCCTTCTTGAAATAATAAGGCATAATATGCCGAAAATGTTGCTTTTTTTTCTTCCATCTTCAATATTAAAATGGCTACCCACAAATTCACCAATTTTGATAAGTTTTTTTTTTAAATGCACACTGATATGACAGTTGTCACAATACAATCTAACAAAATTGTTTCAAATGAAGTTTAGGACCACTAAGCACTACTAGAGCCAGTTTATGGAAAAAATCTGAACAAACTTTTTGGCCAACCCAAAAAGTTCATTGCTTCTAAATGTGAACACATTTCTTAGGATAAAAAAAAGAAATCATGAGGCTGGACTACCACAGCCCGTGCTACAGAGAGCCCACATGGGTCCTGCCTGCTCTGCAGAGTGGCACCACAACAGGGTGGGGGTGGGAGAGGCTATGGGGAGTAATCAGCTGTGAGGGACAAAGGAGACCTAAATGCAACAGGGATTGCCTCTGTCTGTAGTCAGCCCACCACAGCCTGCATCTCATCATGAGCTGAAAGCCCACATAGGCCCCTCTTGCTCCAGCACTGCTCCCCACTGGGGCAGGGGTACCAGGGCTGGGAGAAGGGAAAGCACACACTTAAAGGGAACAGAGCCAGCCTGGACCCAACCATCAGGGCTTCTGCTCCATCAACTTGGGATCCAACCCCACACCCAAAAGGGCGGTGATGGCCACTGAACAAAGAGGAAAGTCCCGCCTTACACCTGCCTCTGGCCCAAGTCCCTCCAGCTCCAGCTCCACTTCCTACCAAGGTGATAGCTGCCAGCACACCCTGAGGAAAGATGAGACTTTAGCTCCAATGCAGCTCTCCCACCAAAGTCAATGGGCACCCACAGACTGTATAGGGACACTCCCATGGAAGGGCACCCCTTCAAGACTGCAGTAGGTAACTGTTTCACCTAAATATACATAGACAGAAAGTTAAGCAAAACAAAAAGAGGAACTGGTCTCAATTGAAAGAGAGGGAGAAAACCCCTGAAAAAATAAGTAATGAAACAGAAATAAATAATTTACCAAATAAATAATTCAAAACATTAGTAGTAAGAATGCTAACTGAATTAGGAAAAAGGATAGATGAGCACAGTGAGAATTTAAACAAGGAACTAGAAAACATAAAAAAGAACCAGTCAGGAATGAAGACTACAATAACTGAAATGAAAAACACACTAGAAGGAATGAATAGCAGACTAACTGATACAAAGGAATGCGTAAGTGATCTGGAAGATAGAATAATGGAAATCACCCAATCAGAACAGCAAAATGAAAAATAAATTTAAAAATGAGAGCAGTTTAAGAGATCTTTGGGATAACATGAAGCATACCCTGAAGCATAATGCATACCAACACTTGCATTATAGGGTTCACAGAAGGCGAAGGCAGAGAGAGAGAGAAGGGGTTGAAAATATATTTGATAAAATTATGGCTAAAAACTTCCCAAACCTGAAGAAGGAAACAGATATTTAGGTATGAGAAACACAGAGGGTCCCAAACAAGGTGAACCCAAACAGTTCCACACCAAGACATATCACAATTAAAATGGCAAAGTGAAAGATAAGGAAAGAATTCTAAAGGCAGCAAAAGAAAAAGAGTAATATACAAGGGAACCCTCATAAAGCTATCAGCTGATTTTTCTGCAGAAACTTTGCAGGCCAGAAGGGAGTGGCATGATGTATTCAAAGTACTGAAAGGTAAAACCTACAACCTAGGGTACTCTAGCCAGCAATATTGTCATTTAGAATTGAAGGAGAGATAGAGAACCTCTCAGACAAGCAAAAACTAAAAGAGTTCTGCAATACTAAAGCAACCCTAAAAGAAATGTTAAAGGGTCTTCTCTAAGTGCAAAAGAAAAGGCTATAACAATAAGTAAGAATCTATAGGAAAGGAAAAATCCCACTAGGAAATGCAAATATATAGTAAGTGCTGAGAATCAACCACTTAAGTAAGCTAGAATGAAAATTAAAAGACAAAAAATTGTAAAAGTAATTATAGCTACAATAAAAAGGAAGGGATTAACATTAGACATAAGATATGATATCAAAAGCACAAAATGTGGAGAGGAGTAAAAACGGTAAATCTTTAGAATGTGTTTGAACTTAAATGACCACCAGTTTAAAACAAAGTTTTAGGTCAACATATATGAACTGCATTGTAACCACACATCAAAAACCTACAATAGATGCATAAAAACTAGAAAGAAAGGAACACAAGCATACCACTAAAGAAAATCATCAGATCACAAGGGAAGAAAAAATGAAGAGAGAAGAACTATAGAAACAACTGGAAAACAAGTAATGAAATGGCAGTAAGTACATACCTATCAATAATTAAAAATCAGTGGATTAAATGCTCTAACAAAAAGTCATAGGTTGGTTGATTGGACAAAAATAACGAGACCAAGCTATATGCTGCTTACAGAAGACTCACTTCAGAGATAAAGTCACACACAGACTGAAAGTGAGGGGATGGAAAGATACATCATGTAAACGGAAGAAGTAAAAGTGTCACTATTTGCAGATGACATACTATATATAGAAAACCCAAAAGTCTCCACCAAAAAGCTATTAGAACTAATAAATGAATTTGGTAAAATTACAGGATACAAGATTAATATACAGAAATCTGTTGCTTTTCTATACATTAATACTGAACTATCAGAAAGAAAAAGTAAAAAAAAAAAAATCCAGTTTAAAATCACATCAAAAAGAATTAAATACCTAGGAATAAACTTAACAGAGGAGGTGAAAGACCTATACTCTGAAAACTATAAAATATTAAGGAAATTGAAGGTGATACTAAGAAATGGAAAGATAGCCTGTGTTCTTGGATTAGAAGAATTAATATTGCCATACTACCCAAAGCAATCTAGAGATTTAATGTAATCCCTATCAAAATACTCATGATATTTTTCACAAAACTAAACAAATAATCCTAAAGTTTATATGGAACTACAGAAGATGCCAAATTGCCAAAGCAATCTTGAGAAAAAAGAACAAAGCTGGAGGTATCATGTTCCTTACTTCAGACTATACTACAAAGCTACAGTAATCAAAATAGCATGGTACTAGCACAAAAACATACATACATATGTTAAGGGAACACAACAGAGAGTCCAGAAATAAACCCACATGACTGTGGTCAATTAATCTATGACAAATGAGGTGAGAATATACAATGTGTCAGGAAAACTGGACAGCTACATGTAAAAAAATGAGATTAAAGTATTTCCTCACACCATATACAAAAATAAACTCAAAATGGATTAAAGACCTAACTGTAAGACCTGAATACATAAAACTCCTGGAAGAGAGAATAGGCAGAACACTCTCTGACATAAATTGTAGCAATGTTTTTTTGGATCTGTTTCCTGAGGCAAAGTAAGTAAAAGTAATAATAAACAAATGGGGCCTAATTAAACTAAAAAGCTTTTGCACAGCAAAGGAAACCATTGTCAAAATGGAACAACAACCTATTGAATTGGAGAAAAACAACTGCAAATGATATAATGAATAAAGATTAATATCCAAAATGTACAAACAGCTCATACAACTCAATATTAAAAAAAACAAACAACCCAGTTAAAAAGTGGGCAAAAGACCTGAATAGACATTTTTGCAAAGAAGATATATGGATGCCCAAGAAGCACATGAAAAAAAGCTCCACATCACCATCACTAATTATTAGAGAAATGCAAATCAAAACCACAATGAGGTATCACTTCACAACCTGTCAGAATGGCTAACAGCAAGAAATCTACAAGTAACAAATGTTGGTGAGAATGTGGAGAAAAGGGAATCCTTGTAAACTGTTGGTGGGAATGTAAACTGGTTCAGCCACTATGGAAATCAGTATGGAGGTTCCTCAAAAACTAAAAATAGAAGTACCATATGATCCAGCAATTCCGCTTATAGGTGTATATTAAAGGAAAATGAAAATACTTATTTGAAAAGATACATGCACCCCAATATACACAGCATAATTATTTACAATAGCCAATACATGGAAGCAGCCTAAGTATCCATCAACAGATGAATGAATAAAAAAAATTTAGTATATATATATATATCATATATACATACATGATATATATATATAATGGAATATTACCCAGTCATAAAAAAGAATGAAATCCTGCCATTTCCAACAATTTGGATGTACCTAGAGAATGCAATGTTTAGTGAAATAAGTGAAGCAGAGAAAGACAAATACTGCATGTTATCACTTATATGTGGAATCTAAAAAGTAAAACAAATGAATATATATAACAAAACAGAAACAGACTAGATATAGAAAAATACTAGTGGATACAAATGGGGAGAGGATTGAGGGCGGCAAGATAGGGGTATGGGATTAAGAGACACAAACTACTGTGTATAAAATAAATATGCAATATATTGTATAGCACAGGGAAACTTCTCTTGTCTAAGCCAACAGTATTTTATGGTATTTGGTATCTGGTTTATGGTATTTTGTTATGGCAACCTGAGCAGACTAATACACACACTTACTTTATAATTCATAAAAACCTAATCAAAGCCCTAGAATTTTACATGAAATATATATTTTTTCATATAAAAAATTGAGGACTTGAATGCAAAAGAGGCTTTTTTAAAAAGTTAAATTTTAAATGTCTAAAGTAATGGGACATTATACTAAATTTACATTATTGGTTCAGCTCCAAAGTTAAGAAGTTAGATGAGATGATTACTTTCCTTAATGCCCCCTGCATGCCAAGAGCAAGACCATACTAGCTTGAAGAGTCTGGATATATTTTCCAGAATCAATACTTGTTCTTCAGCAGTGACACAGTAGCAGACAATTGCATAATGAAGCTGTCTGTCTTTATTTACACAATGTATTTTTGTATTCACTAGGCCAGAAAGAATAGTTCTGTGTAGCAGCTGTCATTGTATTTTTTGCTTATCTCAGTCTTGTCTGCCAGTGTTATAATTCACCAGCTGACACCCGTCTTGGCAGAAACCAAGGGCAGTGATTTCATGCCAAAGCAACAACGGGGCTCTGAACTCTGACACAATTCATCTTAGTTCTAGTTGGTAAAGGGGGATTCTTTGAGTTTTCTCTCCCTTCTGTTGAAGCATTTCCCTGCTGGAAGGGGAGAGGGCGAGGGAGGAGGTGGAGGGAGGGGTCGTGGTAGGATGGAAATGAACACTGAGATACAGTTATGGCTCTGTCTGATGCAGGGGAACAGGGTCACAGGAAGACAGGGCCAGTTGTGAGGGATAAAGGCTGAACGCCCAGATAATGAAATTCCTGCTTGTTTGATTTTTCAGAGTTGGAAGGATATGAGAGCACATTTGGTATCCAAAAATACACTTCTGTTCAACTCACACTATTTGGAGGTTCAAAGTGTAATTTCTGGCACTTGCTGATTTAGGAAGCTTAGACTTGGGCATGAAGGCAGTTGATTGTAGTCATCAAAAATAGCCCTGTTTTGGTTGTGAATGCTAAATAAAATAGAAAATATACTTGCTCAAGTTAATTTCTACACATTAGTGTTCATAGTTCTTATAGGTCTTATTCGGCAGGTAGAATAATCAAGGCAGTATCAAACCTGAGAGGAAGTATTGGACAGATAATCATAATTTTTTTAAAGTCCTTCCTTTTTATAGTTTAAAAAAAAGTGCATGTACCCACTTTAAGAATCCCCTAGACTTCCCACAATATGCCTAGAATAAGGACCGTACTTTCCATCCTATTTCCTGATACAGAGTGTATTACAATGGTCAAACTAAAGTGCAGAAATGAGAGAACAAACTAGAAAACCGAGGCCTTTGAATATCACCCTGGCATCAATTGTCTTAATATTACCAGCCAAAAACAAGTTTAAAGCTAAAAATATTAAGCTACACGCCTCAGTTTTCCCCTTTCCTCTCTGTGTACAGATATAATCTGATTAAGAAAATTTGTAACAAGAGGATTGCCTTAAAAGTAACCTGATTTCCTGCTGTATAAAAAGCTGCTGTTTCTTGGCAAGCTACAGGCCAGTTCTTTTCAGCCCCCTGCATTATTACAGAATATTTTTGGGTTGTTTGATTGTGATCTTCATATTGTGTTATTGGTACAACTCCAAATGTGGCATGAAATCTTATGTGTCAACATTGCAACTTACTAGAAATAACAAAAACAAAAAGAATAATTCATCAAAACCTTTTAAATAAAACTACAACACTGGGTCATGTAGCAACAGACCAATAATAGGCCAACAATCACTGAACACAAAAAAGATTATCAGTTCCACATGTTTTGTTGACTACAGCATCAACATCACAGCATTGAATAAGGCCAGATATTTCTGATGAACTCAATTTGCAAGGAATGTTTTGGCTATGTATTCTCTTGGAATGATCATCTTTATTTGAGGGAAGACGTTTGCAGACATTAGTTTTTACTTTAAAGCTCATAAAATAACTTCACAGTATCAGTGACAGACCACATCTACTCCAAAGGAAAAGAACAACCTCACTCCCATCAGACCTTTAAAGAAAACGAAGCAAGGAAAAGACTCTCTAAGATGTTGGTAAGACTATTTAGGATTGGATTTAAAAATTGATAGGCATATTTGAGCAGAAATGGCAAAGTATGAAGAAAAGTTATTGGGTCACACAAGGTAACCAAACAGCTGAGTGGCAAGTAGGCCTATCACCAGTGCTGACCCAATCGTAGCATCCCTGGATCCCAGTCAGAAACTGGGCTCTGGGCACAGCTGGAGGCTCTGGTGGTCATCTGAGCACTGAGAGGTCAGAAGGAATGAGTGGATCCACTCTTTCCCCAAGCCTCGCTGTCCGCCCTCATAGCAAAGTTGGAAAACAGTCAACCAGAGCTGTTCCTGGTCCTCCAACCAAATCCCGCCTATGGGCATGTGCAGTTGGCTCACAAAAATTGAATAGGTTGTCAACATTTAAAAATCAGAAGATTATACTTAGAAATATAGATTTAGGATTCTTCTTTAAAAAATTGGCCAATCTGACAAAACTAAGTGTATTCTCACAAGTTCACAAGGACATGTTTATGTGTGCCCTTCTATTTGCCATGGTCCTTACACTATCTTTCTTATCCTCACCCAACCTGCTTCGAACATTTATCTTATCCACCTGCTGTCTTGCAAACATTTGAATTGTGCACTATCGGTCATTAGGTGGTTCTGCACGTATGTTCAGTAAGAAGACTGAACTGGCTTTTCTTTTATACTGTCCTAGTCTAGGGTGCATGTTACAGCTGCATAAAATTAATTTGATAGCATTTTCTCTTTTTCTTTCTTGGAAGCAAATTTATAATATGTGGATTGTCTGTTCCTTATAAGTTTGAGAAAACATTTCTAAAACAATTTAAAACTAGTTTATTTTAGAATAAATAATTCTGACTAATGTAATTTTTCTTTATTCAATTTTATTTCTTTATATTTTTTAGAAAAGTATTTAATATTAGTTTGCTAATTTATTGGTGCAATTGTCTTGATTTTAAAAATGTATCTTAAAATGTCTTAAAATATCCACTCTACAGTTGTATCTTTAATTTTTTTATGTTAATCTTACTATAGCTTTTTCTATTTTGTTCATCTTTTCAAAAGATAGGATTATTTTCTTTAAACATTTCTATTGGTTCTATTATTGTTGGTTATGGTTTCTATGTCAATAATTTATACTTTTGCTTTTATTATTTTCTGTGTTCTAATTCTTGAGTTGATTCTAGTTCTTGAATGTTTAAATAAGTTATTTTCCAATTTTCTTAATTTTTTAATGAATATAATTTAAAGTTATAATCTTTTTCTAAGATGTGGAGTCAGGGCACAAACAAAATCTATGGTCCACACGTGCATCTCATATTTTATAGAATATTTTAAATTTCCTTTAGTTCTTAGTATTTTCCAATTTCCAGTGACATATTTTAATCCATAAATTAGTTAATTTTATTTTCTTCTTTTTTAGAAACATTGAGTAAGGAAATTGGCCATTTTGTATGTTAATTTCTGACTCAATTCAATTGTGGTCAGAGAAAGTAGTCTTTATGTTACGTGCTCTTTGGAGTTTTTTGAGTTTGTGGCCTTATAAAGGGTCATTTTTTAAGTACATTTTAGCTTGAAAAAGTAATATATATAATATCACAATATATATTTCATTTACTAATTTTATTGTTCAAATCTTCTATGACTTACTAAATTTTTGTCAGTTAAATCTATTGGTTTCTAAAGCATGTGTTAAAATCCATACTATAATTATTGATTGTCAACTTCCCCTTGAAATTTTATCCATTTTACATTAGATAATTTGAAGTCATATTGTAATATGCATAAAGCAAATGATTTCTCTGTTTTGCTAGAAGTTTATTCATAAGTATCTACTATACCTAGCTATGACTATTAGTCTTTTTTTCCTGAATTTTCTTTTGTCTTGATATTAATACTGTTCTATTCACTTAACTTTGGTTAGAATTTTATGCTATATCTTTTTACATCTCTTTATTTTCAGCAATTCTGAATCATTTGGCTTAGGTGTATCTCTTGGGAATAATATGTGACAACCTTTTTGTTTTTTTTTTTTAGATATTTCAATAGATTTTTCTTTAGTAGCAGGTACAGTCCATTTATATTTATTGAAATTATTGATACATTTAGATTTATTTCTACTGTCTTTTCCCATTTATATGCTTTTAGTCATCCCCCTCATCTTTTTTTATGCTCTGATGATTTAGAAGCTACAAATTACATACAAGTAAATAAATTATAAATGTATATAATTTATGTGTGTATATATAGATAACACATACATCCACAGTCATTCCTTTGTCTCTGCAGAGGATTAGTTCCAGGACCCCCTCGGATGCCAAACTTCTCAGATGCCCAAGTCCCTTATATAAAATGGCATAGTGTTTTCATATAACCTAACATCCTCCCGTACAATTTAAATCATCTCTAGATTACTTATAATACCTATAATACAATGTAAATACCATGTAAATAGTTGTAAATAAAATATAAATGCTATGTAAAGAGTTGCCAGTGCATGGCAAATTCAAGTTTTGCTTTTTGGGAATCTCTGAATTTTTTTTTGGAGGGGGTGAATATTTTTGACCTGAGGCTGGTTGAATCCAAGGATGCAGGACCTGAGGATATGGTGGACCAGCCACCTGTACATAGATATGTATGTGTGTGTATACAATCTTATATGCTAATCACATTCTTATACATGCACATACAAATAAACATTTTTCCTTTTTTATTATTTGGAATTACATATTTTTAAAAGAAAAATTATTTTTATAATCAATTACATTGAACAATAGTTTCTAAACTTACTGTAACTGTGAATAACTTCAGACTATACCCTATTCCTTCTCTCTGGGTAATGTTCCTTGGAATTTATATATTGTTAGTTCCACCCATATTCCACTGGCCAAAATCAAGGGGTCAGGGAGGTATATACCACCCACCCTGGTAAGGGTAGGGAGGAAAGATTTGTAAATAAATAATACCACCTACCACAATAGCTAAAATGTCTTCTTTCTTGTAGCTTTGAAAATTTCTTCTTTATCCCTGATCTACCACAATCATGATTTGTTTTTTATTTCAACTGTTTGGCAGTTAGTGTGACCCTTTTAATTTAAGCTCATATTCTTCTTCAATTTGAGAAATTTTTCATATGTTATCTATTTTAATATTTTTTATAGGCCATTCCTCTTATTAACGTCTTCTGGAATTTCTTTTAAACATCTGCGAACCTGTTCACTCTACCTTTAATGTGTCTTAGCTTCTCTTTTCTTTTTTTAATTTATCTCTTTTTCTCCTTAGCTACATTCTGGACAAGCTGCTAGGTTATCTACCTAGTCTCATTTTGTGTCCAATTTGGACACAATGACTATTGACCGTTTTTCAATTAGCTAATTTATCATTTTTAGTACTTCTATTTCTTTCTTTTGGTTACTGTTTGTTGTTTTATTTCTACCTGGTTTCAGGTTTTTTTCACATTTTTCTTCACACATAAGCTCCTCTGCATCTTCTCTCATTCTTATCTCCTTTTCTCCATATCAGTAAAAGAGGAATCTCTCCTTCTACCCAAGTCTAATCTGTTTTTCTTGTGTGTGTGTGTGTGTGTGTGTGTGTGTGTGTGTTTTTGCGGTACGTGGGCCTCTCACTGTCGTGGCCTCTCCCACTGCGGAGCACAGGCTCTGGACGCGCAGGCTCAGTGGCCATGGCTCACGGGCCCAGCCGCTTGGCGGCATGTGGGATCTTCCCGGACCGGGGCATGAACCCGTGTCCCCTGCATCAGCAGGCGGACTCTCAACCACTGCGCCACCAGGGAAGCCCTAATCTGTTTTTTTTAACTGTCTCTACATCCCATTTTCTTCAGATCCTTCTATTTATTGTTTTGTTTTTTTCTTTTCTTTTCACTTGTCTCTAAACTCTATGTTTCTATTATGTCTCAGCCTCTAGCCTTTAAGTATGGCCAAGTCTAGTTGATCTTTAAAAATCAAACAAATCTTACATTCCTCTAGCTGTTACCCTCATTTTCCTCTTCATACTTAGTATTACTGGGAAATCCTCCCTCAGGCTTCAGTTAACCATCAATGCCTTTGAAAAAATTAGAAAATGTTGCCAATGCCTTAGGATGTATACTACCTTGTAACTGGGCATATGACCCACTAAATAGACCAAGTGGGTATATTTAGCCCACACTTGCCTACTTGATGGGAGTTCTCAAGCAAGACGTTCCCTGCATAACCATACTCAGCAACGCTCACAATCCAATCAATCCTCAAAGTCCTAAAGTCTGGCTACTCTCTCTACTACATGTTGAAAGAAAGAGTTACCCTAGGGTACCAATGACCACCAGGATGTTAAATCTCAGTAACTCTCTTTGATTCTTCTATTGCCTAATCCCTCTGTGAATTTGATGCCAGTGACCAACTTCCCCCACTTATTTCTGAAATCACCTTACCTCTTGGTTTTTAGAGTGCTAATCTTCTGGATTTATATTTAACTTTTACCTGCAGTCACCACTTCCTCTGCCTGCTCCTTAAATGTTAATGTTTCCCAGATCTGTAAGTTTTACCTCATCTTTTATATATTTTTCTGGTTTATCTCATCCACTTTCATAGCTTCAACTGAGACCTGGTAAATCTCAGATTTTCCTCTTTCACTCACATCTGAACCAAGCCCTCAACACTCAATATATGTCTGATCTTGGATAAACCACAGATAACTGTACTCGATGTGTCCAAAAATAAATTCACCATTTTCCATGTAAAATCTCATCCTTTTCCTGAATTTCCTGTGTTGGTTTTTGGCACCACTCTACATCCAGTTGTCAAAGCCAGAAACCTAGACTCTCTTTCCTTATTCTTCACATCCAAAATTCACTGAGTCATATCTACCATTTACATCTCTTAAATAGTCCTTGAATTTGCCCCGTCTCCTCCATCTCTGTTGCCATTGCCTTGTTCAGGCCTCTTCCTGGATTACAACAAACCCTCATAGTTGGCCTCCCCATTTGCACTCTTGCCTGTTTCCAATGCAGTCTCTAAACTGCAGCCAGAGTGTTTCCACTATGATAATCAGAACAAGTATCCCGCTGGTTAAACTCTCCCTAAGGTGCCATACTGCAGTATGCCTTACCATAAACTATCAGGTCTTTCATACTTGGTCACCCTGTAAACCCTTGAATGCAGTATTCTCCACATTGCATATTATGTTCTTGTTATAGTGATATTCTTGTAAGTACATAGCTCTTCTAATTCAGCATGTGTTGGTCCTCACCTCCACTTGCTCTGGCTAATGATCACCTACTTGTGAAGGCTGACAGAAGGGTCATTTCACCTGGGCAGCCTTATCTAGCTCACTCTTATCATCTGTCAGAGCAACCTGCTTACATCTATTACGTATAACAGCCTATTACAACCACATTTACACATCCTGCTTCCCCACTTTACTGTGACCTCTCTTATTCGTCTGTTTATTATGTTGAAAAACCTAGCATATATGTCATAACACATGCTCATCAGTTTGAAGAAACAGGTAATCATAATTTAATGCAGTGTAGCATGTGAAAGCTCTCAATATCTACCAAATATACAAATAATTTATTATCATGTGAAACAAGCAATATTCTAAGATGAGAAATGTGGAAACTAAAGAGGTCATAATAATTTTGGATGTTAACAGGGGTTCTGAAAGAGGTGAGAATAACCAAAGATACGAGTACTTAAAACAAAGTTCTTTTATTTTCTCCACCATCATGTCAAAGTTTCCTGAAGGCATCAGCAGACACTTTCCCCAAGTCTTTATTCATTTTTTAAAACTCCCTGTGCATTAAGGCAATAACACCTAAGAGGGTTTCTATGGCAGGTGAAAGAAAGTGTGTGATGACTTTGATGACACAGTAACTGAGGTGAGAATTTTATTTTATTTTATTTTTGAAACTAACAAGAATTTATAAATAATGGAGTCAAATAGACCTATGTTTCTGTTTCTTCTTCATCATGGAGGGAGATTTCTAGTCATCTGTCAGAAAAGTAATAGGTTTAAACATTTCCCCTTTTGGAAAACAAAAATGTGGCTTCTTCTCTATTAGGTGCTCAGTCCTGATATGGTATTAACATCACCCGGACTTCATTCATCATTGGTTTAAAAGCACCTGATACCTTGTAATACTCTTACCAGTAGATGATGCTTCAACATGCTTCCTAACCCTAACCCTAACCATATTTTCAAGTGTATTTGTCCTGTGCTTCTACCTTAGAAGCAGAAGGAAGGGCACACAACTAAAGATAGTCTATAGCCTCCACATCATGTAAAGGGGCTAAGAGGAAGAAGTACAGAGCAAGTTCATCCATTCAAGTAAATTTTTATTTTGAATATGTGATTTTCTTTCATAGGCCAAAAAGATTGCTATGCCAGATTGTAAAGTAATATAAATAAGAATAAATATAAAAACAAAAATTATTCTACTTTAAACATATTTAGGTGGAAGGATAATTTTTTTATCTTGATGTTTAGAATTTTTCCTCCTCTCCATTCAAACAGCCTATTCAATGTGTTCATTGTCTCAGAGATGAATGTGACAGAGTAAAGAGTTGAGAAAAGGAGAATCATATGCAGTTTATTTGTAAAATCCTAAGGCCTTAGGGATATGGAAAAGACTTAGGTCATGGGCAAATTTGGGGTAGAAACATCTGGTGTGAGAGAATGAAGTTTCTTCCTACCAGAAAGGGGTATGGTGAGAACAGAGATATTGAGAGGTGGTGTGGAGGGAGAGCTCTGAAGGAGGAAAGGGATGTGGAGATGAAGAGTATTTCTGCAAAGGGCCTTACTCTCAGCTTTTCAGCAGTGTGGGAGCTAAACCTGCATCAGTAGACTACCCAGTATCCATGGTCACCAGTGCTCTGGGGCTGCCTAGGAGTTGAGTGGTCGTATGTAAGCTGTCCAACCCATACTTGGCCCCTGTGCATTGAGGCCAACAGGGCTGAGACCATTCTTTCCAATTTCCTGCTGTTGTCTGGCAGAGAGTCCTCCTCTCTGCCATCACTTCCCTCAGTATGTGCTCAGCATGAATGATGTTGTCCATAATCTGGAAATGTCCTTGAATCACCTCTTTGCCTCCCCTAACATTCCATTACATCCATAAACCAAAAAGCACATTTCTCTGGACAGCAAACAAGGAGGTGAGCATTGAGGAAACAGAAAATCCCTGCACCTGTATTGGTGGGAGTCAGGGTGAGGAAGTGGGTGGTGCTGAATGGAACCAGTCCCTGGAACCAGCAGATTCTTCAGTGGCAGGGGCAGGGAGAAGTCCTTCTTTTACAGAAGGTATTTCTCCCAAACATGTTATCTGGGTGTGCATTTTACATTTACATTTCTTTTTTAGACATTTTATGTTGCTGTTAAATGAAGCTGGTAAGTCTTACGTAGAGTATTTTGTTTCTAGATATGATATACCCCCTGTTTTACAGAAGAAATTGCACACTAGGCACCCACAAACTTATTTGCTTGGTTCGCACAGTGTTTGACTTAGAATTAGCTACTAGAATTTGCATATTTGGAGCTTTCAAATGAAAATCCAGGTTCCTGACTACTCTTGTAAACCTGGATGATTGAACAGCACTGGGACTGTTATTGCATAGCAGCAATT
Source organism: Delphinapterus leucas (assembly GCF_059928025.1). NCBI lineage: Eukaryota > Metazoa > Chordata > Mammalia > Artiodactyla > Monodontidae > Delphinapterus > Delphinapterus leucas. The sequence goes on from NC_143140.1 coordinate 50,404,171, forward strand.
GACTACAGCTGAGTAGATGCTGGTACCTTAAGACAAAGTGCTCTTCAGCCACTGTGCCCACAACCATTTTATTCATCTCCCTTCCTCTCTGGAAACCTGAAGGCATTTGAGTCTAAGAATGCTTGCATGAGAAAGTTTAATATCCCCTCCAAGAATTATCTAGTCTTTCAAGTTCAAGATGAAGTATGGTACACTAATAAATACTTGCTATACACACATATATGCTTAAGTAAAAATGCAAACTATACATATAATCATGAATCAAGTCATCCTCAAGTACGAATTATTAAAAGGCAGACATGTTTCCTATAATGAAAGAAAACCCTCTAGGATTTAAAATACAAGGAATGTATAGAGAAAGTGGACAGCATATGTGTAGCTGCGACACAATGGGTCAATTAAAGAAGAAATTTTGCACAGAGATTCTAGAAGAATAGCCAGTTTTCCCTTTAGAAAAACTAGAGTTGCCTATGCAGAGCATTGGGAAAGTTCTGAGAGACAGAATAAGGACAAGACTCCGTCATTAGATTAGTAGACCTGTGACAACTTGTTAACATTTCATTTAAAAATTCAGCTCTCAACTTATGAAACTTTTCCGGGGGAAGACTTAAAAAGATGCTTTCCTGAGAAGAACCTTTCCTTGCTAAATTAGTAAGAATTCTAGTCGTTTAAGCAATAATGATTTATAGACACCATTGTCCTCATTGCTCCTTAAATAAATGTAAAAGAGAACTCAGGATATTTCTTTGGCCCAGATAAATCAGAATTTATAGAATTACATAAATACACTCAGAAATTCAATGGTAAGCCTTTACCTTATCTCCTGTCTTTATCATGCATTTGCAATACATTATAAAGACTTACAGCTGGCACACAGCAAGTAAAATGTGTTGGAATAGAAAATTTTAATTGACATAACTTTACTGCAAATACTTGATGAATGGCAAAATATCAGATTTCTCTCTTTGTTGTCTTGCTAAAACGCTTTGACTTTAAAGAGAACATGAGGGCTTCCTTGGTGGCGCAGTGGTTGAGAGTCCGCCTGCCGATGCAGGGGACACAGGTTCGTGCCCCGGTCCGGGAAGATCCCACATGCCGTGGAGCGGTTAGGCCCGTGAGCCATGGCCGCTGAGCCTGCATGTCCGGAGCCTGTGCTCCGCAACGGGAGAGGCCACAACAGTGAGAGGCCCGCGTACCACAAAAAAAGGAAAAAAAAAAAAACAGAGAACATGAAACGTCAAGGCATCAGAAAAGTCTTCTGTGTCTTACTTCTTTTTAAGGCCTTTTTAATTTTTATTATTTGCTATGAGTCAATATACTTAATAAAAAGCTTTCATTACTCTGAATGTTTTTAAAATATTTTTTGAGAAGGTGAGCTATTGAGGTATTGTGTTCCATAAGGTTCTTCCTATTTTATTTCTTATTGACAGCTGTTTATGCTGAAGGTTACTAACATTTCCAAAGTGCTTAGTAAGTATTGACTAAATCTGAAGATTATGAAGGTTTATACATTTAACATATGTGATGTGACCTTAATCTGCTCAAATCTAAAAAAAAAATTTCATAAATACCCATGAGCTCCTTGGAGATGATTTTTTATTTCCTGGGATGCCTATCGGGCTCATGGATCAGAAATTTTAAATGCAGCAGAAAAATATGTCTTAAAAAAAAAAAAGGCATTTGTAGCATGATGAAAATGTTCTATAGTGCTTTGAGGGAAGTCCATTCAATTTCACTGACATTCATAAATGATGACTAATGCATTCAAATAGAATGAGTAATTTACCAAATTACAGACATTTGGATGGGCTCAGAATGAAGATCTTGTTTGTTTGGGTATGTCCTGAAGTGAATCTCAATGAGGTTTACTTCATTATGCCTGAATCTACAAATAGGCTTCAGTCACAATCTGAAGAAAAGCCCTGACATGTAAATAAATGTGCGAATGATGGCCAGCTACATTACTCTTTTTGTCCCCAGCCCACTCAGAGATAGTCAACCCCTTCAAAAATATCAGTCACAAATAGATGGCACCATTGTACTTATCGCACAAGTGCCATAGAAGGCTTCTCTTGGCATGGCGTAGCTGTCATGTTTACCCTCCTCTTGACCACAAGAGCCAGGTACACAAACCATAAGTTCCCTCTTCCATCGTCTGTGTGCCACTCTGCAAAAAAGTGGTCCCTAACAACGTTTTCTCCACATCTGCATGCTAGTGACTCCCACATGATTAGTAAGCTCTGAACCTCAAGATGCTTCCTTTAACGGGTTTCCACCCTTTGCTATAAACCAGAGATGAAGAGCTGCAGAAAACCCAATTTCCAGTGGTAGTAACATGCATTACTATGTGCCCTATGATGGTGCCCCAATTTTGTACACATTTTCACTCTTTCTTTAAAAATAAGAAATTCCAGGTGAAAAAATAAAATCTGGTCCTTCCCAGAACTGTTTCAACTGTATCCCAAAATAAATTAGACCTAGTGTATGTCTAGTCCAACAAATTCGGAACATTTGATAAATTTGAGAAAATAAAAAATAACCTTTGCCTCTGATAAGCTGAACTGAATTAGTAGTACAATTTTTCTATAGGCAATTACATCACTATTTCAACTTCAGTTACAAATAACTACCTCATTGGATTTTGCTAATAAATGGAAATCTTACTAACACCATGTCCAAAGCAGTACTATAATTGTCTATTTTTCCTTCCAGAAGTTATGATCCTGTCTGTTTTTAGCCTGTTCATTCCGATGCTTCATTCAAACACATAGAGTACAAATATATAACAGATATAGGCACACACGCTGCAGACAGAGCAGTGAGTAAGGCAGAAGACATATATTGACGAAACAATTGGGAGTGATATGGGCTATACAGTAGATGTACAAAATGCTATGGAAGATTACCACAGAGGAACCAAACCTAGTCTTAGGGAACAAGGATGGTTTCTCTAAGGAATGATATTTAAATTGAGACTTGAAAGATGAGGGTGCTGACTAGGTGAATGAGTAGCATGAGCATGTAGGAATGTCCCAAGTGAAAAGAACAGTACATCTAAAAGTTTCAGAGTAAGGAGGATAATAGCATTTTCAATGAACTGCTCAAAAGCTAGTGTGGCTGCTGGAGTGGAGAGAGGGGCAGAGAGTGGCCAAGGATGAAGTGGAAGAGGCAAGCATGAGCCAGATCATCCTGGGCCTTAGAAACCCCATCCGAGCATATAGACCTTACCCTAGAGATGACTGAGAGTCACTGAGAGGTATATGAGTTTGCTAGGGCTGCCATAAGGAAGTACCATAGAGACTGGGTGGCTTAACCAAGAAATTTATTTTCTTCCACTTCTGGAGGCTAGAACTCCAAGATCAAAATATTAGCAGGGGTCTTCCCTGGTGGCACAGTGGTTGAGAGTCCGCCTGCCTATGCAGGGGACGTGGGTTCGTGCCCCAGTCCGGGAAGATCCCACATGCCGCGGAGCGGCTAGGCCCGTGAGCCATGGCCGCTGAGCCTGCGCGTCCGGAGCCTGTGCTCTGCAGCGGGAGAGGCCACAGCAGTGGGAGGCCCGCGTACCACAAAAAATATATATATATATTATCAGGGATGCTGAGGCCTCCTTCCTTAGCTTGTAGTTGGCTGTCTTCATGTGATCTTTTCTCTATGTGAGTCTGTCCTACTCTGCTCTTCATATAAGGACAAAAGTTCTATTGGATTGGGGGCCACCCTAATGACCCCATTTTAGGTACTTGTTCAAAAACTCTGTCTCCAAATGCAGTCACATTCTGAGGTACTAGGCTTTAAGGCTTCAACATATGAATTTCGTCAGGGTTGGACACAGTTCAGGCCATAAGAGAAGGTTTAGCACAGGACAGTGACATGACCTCAGTTATGTGTTACTTGTTCACTCTGGTTGCAATCTGGATGGAGCAGAGGGGCGAGAGGAGAGCAGAGTGCCATGGAGGAAGCCTCAGCTGTGATCCAGGAAAGAGGTCAGATGGGTGGGGCCCAGCTTTGTTTTCTGAGAAGGACTATGTCCTTGGGGGCTCAGTCCAGAGGAGAGGTAACCTGGAGAAGGGATGCTTTCTACTCTGTGCCAGGAGGGGAGAGGAAAAGGAAAAGGGGCAAATGGAGGTAGATTTGTAGATATGATGGCAGGAAGTTGAAGTGGTTCGCTTTCATGGTTTCTATTTTAATTTTCTGTGAAATAAGACATCTGCTAGGAACAAGAAGAAAGCAAATTGCAGATGTGAGTTGAGCAGAAAATGTTTTAAATTGCCATTCCAGAGAGTGGGGAAGAAAGCTAAAAAAAAAAAAATCTCATTAGAATTTCTATGAAGTGTTAAAAGCCCCATTAAGGTGGGTGACCATGGATTTAAAAATGGCAGAAATGCCCCCCAGTTTTGTGGTTTTTCTATCTGTGCTGGACTGGGTGGGCACAGAGGTGGAGGGGCAGAGTTGGATTCTTCCAGGATTGGGGTTTCTCTGGCCAGAGAGTATGGTCTTCTGGGGTTGCTGGAGGAGTTCTGGGCCATAACTGTTCCAGCTGAACTCCTGGGCATTTCTCAGGTGCTTGGAATTTGAAGCTACAGTTTAGCAGAGAAGGATGGGGTAGTAGATGTTTGCTTACAGGGCTGCTGAAATGAAAACCTTCTGGAAGCATTTTACTTTGTGGGAACCCTGTTCATCTTGAAGCACACACATATATAAGCCATAGCTCCACATATCTGGCCTGGATAGATACACTAAATCTTTTTATATTTTTATATTTCAGCTATTTAAAAAGTCTGCTTGGCTGCACATTTCCCTGAATGGGAAACATGCTTAGAATTTAATAAAACAAGTATTATGTTCATGCCACGTAGCATATAACAAAACACAAGATATGATGAAGGGTTTCTGACTAGACTCCCTCTTCCTGTTCTACCTGCTATAGTTCCACTGGGCTTTTGTATCATGCTGGCTGTGCTGGAAATTGAAAAAAATTTTCTCCTCTGAAAAATTATAGTAATTGCTAGGAGTCTGAATGCAGAGGGAAGGTGTCTCAGAATGCCTGGGATTTAATGCTTCACTTCCATCAGCCCATGTGTCATGAGGATCCTTCCATTCCAAACTATTCCATTGCCTTCCTGCCACCCACTCCCCAGCACACACACACACGCATGCACAAATAATCTGTCACAATATCAAGCTCGTCAGAACCACAGGAGCTCAGATTTCACATATCTGAAAGGGAAGGAATTTTAGAATATAAATTCCACAACACAAATTGTTTTTACATACGCTACTACTTACTGTGTTTTGTAGCAGGATATGGGCTCTTGGTGTGAAATGATAATGACAAGGGATTTGCCAATAAAAAGAAGCCGGATACTGTAAAATATTGTCCAAACAATGTATCGCTCTAAGATAATGCCTAGACATTTTAGAGCATAGTATGCTTTTCTGAAACTGACAGTTGAAACAGGCGTTGCATTTTCTGAATAACTGCATGACTTCGGTGTTAAAATTCATGATACAAGCTACAATATTAGAAATGGGAAACTTTAGAGAGTATTTACTCTGTGTTCATCCTAGAATATAAAAACATAATATAATCTTTCTTAAAAAATATAAGCTAGTCTTCCATTATTTAGTTTGTGATGGCAAACAGGAAAAAGTGATGCTACCAGCATCAAGAACTCTCTTGGATTTCGTTTCTGGTAATAATTAGAGACCTGAATTGGTGAGGAAGGAAGAGGCAGAAATAACAGAACATGTCTGGATGGTATTTTTATTAGATGGTATCCTCAGAGAATCACTTATTATGTGGCATTCCAAAGATAATGAATAGGACCCCCCAAGTTAAAGACCCAACTGAGCCAGAATTATGACAGCTGGCCCCCTTGCAGTGATGGTAACCAAACTTCTATTTCCAAGGCCTTTCATTAATTTAGACATGTGTTTCTACAATGTAGTGCCTTTTTAGTTTCAGGTCATTCATATATAAATGTATTATATATAGAAACATATTCTACAATTCTTTTCCCTCTGTATAGAATTCTTGAGAGAGAAAAAGGGAAGAAAAAAATATATATATATTTAGCTTAACAGATGTTTTATTTTATAAACCCACAGAGGTAAAAAAAAATGGCTTTGAATTCTAAAGCCAAAGAGCTTTTTTTTTTTGTCTATCTGTAAGGAAGGTAGTTTTCAAATCCTCCAATTTTCAGATTCTAAAAAATCCCACACTATTTACACAAATCCTTCATCCAACATATAACAGTCTTACAATGGTTTGACTCCCTTGCTTAAAATCTAGATCCATACTCTGTTCACTAATGATGCCAGTACTTCCTATACATATATATATATATATATATATAGAGAGAGAGAGAGAGAGAGAGAGAGCGAGCGAGCATATAACAGCCAGGAATATCCATCACAGGCTCACACGGTCTTCTAAGTGAGAGCAAATCCTCCTTCATATGCCTCTCCATCAGGTATTTCACAACCTCCTTAAGACTACAGAAGGAAATACTTTAAGTCTTGTAGAAAAGAAGCAAATTTACCTATAGAAATAAAAGAGTCGTAGTCCTTTTGAATTTTGGAGGATTCCTTGCCTGGCTCTCTATTTGCTTTCTTTCTTTTGCACTATAGAAACAATTCAGATGTTATATGTTGTAAACATGTCCTATTGACATACCAAGATCTTATTTCATTTGCGAAAATTAATGGTTTAAAAGAAACAAGAAAAGAAAGATAGTTCTACAAAGCTATTTTACCAAAATTAAATGGCTATTAAAAAAAACACGTGGCAATTAGACCTAAGAGTTTGTTCTAAATTGGAAGTGTTACACCTTCCAACTTTCAGTTGAAGACCAGAATTACTTCCTTCTGCCTGAGACGAAAAAAAAGCATGCTGAAGGGGTACACAGGCTATTTGCTATAATGTTATTTCAATTTCATGGACCTGTACAATCTTCAGCTGTGATATTATGAAATTATTTTTAAATTTTCCAATAGAATATTTTCCTTTCTTTCCTATTCACTTCCTCCTACACAGAAGCTTGTAACTATGCATATCTAAAAAACAATGAACAGCTTTGCAATCCCATGGGACCTCACCTTTGCCTCTCAGATCAACTTCAATGAATATAGTTTTGGTTATTGCTCAGAATATCAGGAACTGTGTCTCCTTAGGATAAGTATCACCCTGCTTCCTATTAGCCCAGACCATGTGTTCTTCCCATGGAATTTCCTCTATCGCCATAGCCACTTCTACCCTGGAGTCAGGATTGAGCTTGTAGGGTAGGAGTGGAGGTAACACCTTCCCCATGACCTAAGCTTCTCTGTATTGCTCTAGCCTGCTCTAATTGAAATTACCAATGTGGTGGTCTACAGTTAAACTCTCGGAATAGACAGTCTCTTTCCACAATGTTTCATGTCTTTTTGGTGCCGTCTTCCCCTCAGTGTTCATATTCCTACTTCTCTCCTAATCCCCTCCTCTGAAAACCTCCTCTCTGGAGAGGTATGCAGAACCTTCACATGAATCTGCAAACACTTTAACATGACTGAATGATTCCAATCCTAGGGGTATTAAACTTCAACAGCAAACACAGATGCTTAAAGCAAGGAATTGTATCTCCATTTGCATAATTTCAGGCTTGAGCAAGTATGGAGAAATTTAAGGGGTACCACAGAGATTACCCCACGCACTCAATCACTTACTCGGCCTTCATTTTCTCATTCTATAATCATTGAGTGCCTAGAAGTTATCAAAAAGCACTTGTAATCTGGGAGAGGAAGAGAGCTCCCCTAACAAGGAAGGTCATTGAAGTGTTAAAGGGGGAGACAGAGAGAAAGAAATAAATTCACCTTAGGGTTCAGAGAGGAGATGCAGCTCTAGGTCTGAAAGGTGTGAAGATATTTTCTAGGTAAACAAACAAAGGAGTGAAAGGTTTCTTGGCACCTAAGAACAGCTGTGAGCCACACCTCTAAAACAGGGTGACTTGGGGAAATATGAATTATTCAAGCAAGCTAAGCAATGGGATGTGAAGCATGATTCAGAAAGAGACGAATCTGGAGAGAAATCAGGGCCAGATCACTGAGGCTTTGCATGCTTTGTTCACGTGGACCTTATTCTGTATGTCCGCACTTCCCAGAATGTGACATGTGTGTCTTAGTGGAACATGAACGAGCTTTAGGTGCGTCTTCTATTTATCTTATTTTGGTTATTTTTACCCAAACATTTTGGGGGAAAATCTTTTAAAAATGAGGTTCTTCAATGCAGGCCATGAGATACTGCTTTTACATCTGCTTTTACATTTGCACAAAATGCCCTATAATACTGCTACTCCTGCTGCTAATAAAAGTCTTAAGTATTTTATGACATAAATAAAAGGATACTTCAAATGAATAATGACACAAGCGGTACATGGACATGGCAAAACCCATAAAAGTGGTACACAAGTAACTTCAGTTGGAGAAACATTAAAGCAGCTAGTAGGAGGCTGCTAGGCTTGTCCACTTGGGAAGGAGACCACCAGCGTGGCGTTCCCATGTAGGTCGTTGCCAGCTTTCCACCCACGTGCAGTCAGCCCCATTCTGAGTTTCTACCCAAGGGCTGCTTTCCTCAGGCTTCTTTTTGCCTCAGGAAAGTACCAGGTGTTAGCTTAACAGCTTGTGATATGAAGGAAAAGATTTAAGGGGTTTTTGGTGAATGACATTGGTATTCATTTAAATTCAATCAACAGTTAAGCATTTACGTTGAGCACAAAGCAGTGGATCTTACTTCCCCTTTGTACATGTGTATATGTATTGATATATATGTGTGTGTGCACACGCAAGGGTGCACACACACATGCACACACATACACAGAACAAGGTAGGGACATCTCTTTCTGGAACTCAGTCAAAAATGATTCCTTTCCACTCCAATAGCGATCACATTCCAAAAATCATCCAAGGAGACAAAATCAGAGGAATTGATGTGTCTATGCATTAAACAAATAATTTGCAGGGTCAGTGACCTGAGCTATCTTGTGTTTATTAATTACATGGGTATTTTAGTCTCCACTAGTTTTCTGTCCCTTCCAATAAAAGCAACTGATGAGATGCTCTTGACAAATCTATTGAACAGACTAGTTCTAAACTCCCCAAAGGAAAAGGAACACTGCGGGCAATTTCACATGAAGTTTTGATGGCATTTATGGTCATTATTTAACCACTCAGGGCTTAATAACATATTGACTTATATTGCTCCCTAATTATTTTATTAGTAATAGTCTTGTCAATCCAACAAGATTGTAGTTTCAGGAAGGAGAAAGTCATTTATTTCGTGTATGTATCAGAGGCCCTTGCGCAGGATTAGAAATACGGTAAGTTCTAGCTAAATATGTGTCTATTCATGTTACAACATGTAGTCTATTTCTTACTAGAGAACAGAGGGAACATAGGATATGGATGGGGAAAATTGTGAGGGTGATTAGAGGACTTGGAAAATATGAATTAAAACTAATTATCCTTGCACATAGGCTGAACCTAGCATGGGAGAGAGATTGATTGAAAGACAGACAGAGATACAGAGACAGAGAGAGAGATTGATTGAGAGAGAGAGGAATTAACAATCCCTTAACAGTTACTATGTGCCAGAAACTATGCTAAGCTTTTACATGTTAACACACTTAAGCTTCACAACAGAGTAGGGGGACAGGTGTTATTTTTCCCCATTTTACAAATAGGAAACTGAGATTGGCAAGGCATTTAAAAAAATATTTTATCTTTCACCTAAGTTTTCCTTCCTTCCTACTTACTTTGTTAAAAAATTATTTTGAGAGGCTTATGAATACATGGAATAAATATTTTTAAACTCAATAAGAATACAGAATAAAGACCCATAAAATATAAAACATATGTGAAGAAACAAAGTCAGATGAAAGGTGTGAATAGATCAGCCCCAAAGAAAAACCTTACGTGGGGCTTCCCTGGTGGCACAGTGGTTGACAGTCCGCCTGCCGATGCAGGGGACACGGGTTCGTGCCCCGGTCCCGGAGGATCCCACATGCCGCGGAGCAGCTGGGCCCATGAGCCATGGCCGCTGAGCCTGCGCGTCCGGAGCCTGTGCTCCGCAACGGGAGAGGCCACAACAGTGAGAGGCCCGCGTACCGCAAAAAAAAAAAAAAAACCTTACATGGTTATCAGAGTAGAGTTTCATGGCTGTGGCAAAGTGAGGGACAACTAATTCTTTATTATTCATTATCAGAAAGAAGCAGCACTCTACTTCCTCAGCTTTCCTACTATACTAGAAAGGGCCCAAATCCCCTAGCTGGTAATTGTCTTGGAAAGAGTTCCAAGTCTGACTAGCATCATTTCTCATGGTGTGCCCTCATATGGAAGCTCTCTGGCACAAAATGACTGATTTCACCTCACTGACATTTTGTCCAAAGGTTTCCTTTTGCATGGTAGATTTTTCTGAGACTAAGTATCAGCACACGGTCCTGATTCTCTGGCCTCACTACGGAAATCACGGTGCTATGTCCTTCTAAACATAGTTGTCCAACTTCCAACTTGCTAGTCAAGCAGATTGCTGTATGGGTCATGAGAAAGTGTCACTGGTGATTACTAGGGTATCTCAAACGTGAGAGTGCAAACCCTTGGGTATTCTCAGAATCCAAAAGTATTTCTACAAGAAATTTTTATTGCTGTACTATAGTTTTAATATTTTAAAATATCCATATCCTAACATTAAAAAAATTTCTAATTCAATGAAAATGAAAATACAACTTAGCAAAGTTTGTGAGTACAGTGAATGCAGTGTTTAGAAAGAAATTTATAGCATTAAATATATACATTTAAAAATAAGAAAGATATAAAATCCATAACCTATATTCTACCTTAGGCAACTAAAGAAAGGAGAGGTATTTTAGACAAAAACAAGTAGAAGGAAAGAACTAATAAAAATTAGAGCAGAAAGTGAGAAAACTGAAAACTGGAAAACAATAGATACAAACAAAAATAAGAGCTGGTTCTTTCACATGGTCAAGAAGAGTGATAAATGCTAGCACGATGAACAAAGTAAAAAGGGAGAAGTCACAGATTACCGGCATATGAAATGAAACAGGAAGGTATTCACTCAGACCCTGCAGACATCAAAAAGAATAACAAGAAAAAACTGCAAAGAACTCTATGTACATAAATTTGACAATTTAGATGAAAGAGCATAAGTCCTAAACACAAACAAGCTACTATAATGCACGCAAAGAGAAACAGCCTGAAGAGCTGTAGTTTGGCTAACCATGTCAAAAAAAGAGAAGACACAGATTATCAGTGTTAGAAATGAAAGATGTGTCATCACCCATGGACACGAAAAGGATAAGAAAGGAACACTACACTCTATACCCACAAATTCCATAACTTAGGTGAAATGGATCAATTCCTTGAACAACACAAACTACCAAAACTCACACAAGGAAACATAGGTAATATAGCCGAAACAGATTGAATCAATAGTTGATCATCTTCCACACAGTTTTAACCACATATAGTCAAACACAACTGAAAATATATTGATGGGTTACGTTCAGGTATGAGTAACACAGTCTTTCTCATATGAGGAAGCTGATTACTCGCACATGGAAGGTCTCGGTCAGAGCCGTTCTCCACTGCTCTACTGTGGAGAAAAAGTAGAAATAGAGAGACCACTTCCTAACTCACAACTCATTTTATGAGAACCAGCATTACACCAATACCAAAGTCAGATAAAGACCTTACAAGAAAGGAGAGCTACAGACCAATATCTCTCATGGACATAAACACAAATGTCCTTCAGAAAATGTTACAAGTTTAATCCAACAACGTATAAAAGGATTCATACACCATGACCAAGTGGGATTTATTCCAGGTATGAAAAGCTGGTTCAACATTCCAAATTCTATCAATATAATCTACATATCAACCAGCCAAAGAAGAAAAATCATGCTTATATCCACTGATGCATTAAAAAAACTGACAAAATCTAATACCAATTCATGATAAAAATTTTCAGCAAATTAGGAATAAGGGGACCTTACTCAACTTGATCAAGAACATCTACCAAAAAAATCATACAAGTAACAACATATTTAATGGTGATAGACTGGATGCTTTCCCCCCAGGATCAAGAATGTGGAACCACTCCTACTCAAAATAGTAATGGAAGTCCTAGTAAGTGCAATAAGAAAATAAAAAGAAATAAAAATTATACAAATTGGATAAAAAAAAAAACAACTGTTTTTTTCTTTTGGAGAATGGTATTAACCACAATTTGAGTAAGGTTAAAGTCTAGTCAAGAAGAAGGCTCAGAGGAGGCTGACTAAAGTTTGGTAAAGTTTGGCCAATATGCAAGAAAATGAACCTGGGTGCAAACCTTTCACAATAATTAACTCAAAATGGATCATAGTACTAAATGTAGAATGCAAAACTATATGATTTCTAGAAGAAAACATAGGAGGAAATCTATATAATTTTTAAATTTGTTTACGAGTTTTAGCTACAACACCAAAAGCATAATCCATGAAAGAAAAACTTAGGCTTTATTAATATTAAAATTGTTCTACAAAAGATATTAGTGGAATGAATATACAAGCCACAGACTAGAGGAAGATATTTACAAATAAGATATCTGATGAAAGACTTGTATCCAAAAACACAAACTCTTAAAATTCAACAATAAGAAGACAAACAATCTAATTTAATAAATGGGAAATGATCTGAACAGACATCTCACCAAAGATATAAAGGCAAATCAACTTATGAAAAAATGGTCAACATCATTTGTCTTTGGCTATATTTGCTTCCTACTATTGTTATAATAAATTATCACAAATGTAGTGACTTAACACAGATTTATTCTTTGACACTTTTGGAGGTCAGAAGTCCAAAATGGACCTTATTGGGTGACAATTAAAGTGTCATCAGAACTGCATTCCTTCTGGAGGCTCTAGGGAAAAATTCATTCCATGCTTTTAAATATGTACATGTACAGATTAACACAGAGGCATGTGTTTCCTTGCTCTGTCAGCTAAGAAATACACAAGACCAGCCTGGAGCATCAGTAGTGCCAGAAAGTAAGAAAATGCTAAAACAAACAAACTCAAAGGTGGGGGCATGTCAAAGGGATACAAGAAACAACTGAAAGAGCTCACATTGGTCAATTCTGGAACAATTTGAGCAAAAACACAAAGGCTTGTTGGATTATAAGCCAAAGTATAAAATGAATATCCATGAGTCCACATTAAGATAAATAAATGGTTGAATAAATAAATAAATGGAGGAGAAGAAACAAATCTGTACAGAAGAATTCCAAATAATTTATGTTCATGGAGATGGAGCATAACTCCCTACTCCTTGAGTATGGGCTGCACACAGTGACTTCCTTCCAAAGAGTGACATATAAAAAGGAGGATAAAAGTAACTGTACAGTGGAAAAGTATGACAAACATGACCTCAGTGAAATGATCAAGGTTAACATTCGGCAGTGAGAAGGCATCTTGAGAGTACATACCCTTGATATGATGTGATGGGAATGGCACTTTACTTTTTTGTGATCTTCCTCACCAAAACTCATAATCCCAGTCTAACCATGAGAAAAACATCAGACAAGTTCCAATAGAGTGACATCCTACAATACATAATACATGATCAGTACTCTTCAAAACTCTCAAGGTCATCAAAAACAAGGAAAGTCTTTGAAGCAGCTACAGCCAAAGGGAGCCTAGTGAGACATGACAACAAAATGTAATGCAGGGCCTTCCCTGGTGGCGCAGTGGTTGAGAGTCCGCCTGCCGATGCAGGGGACACGGGTTCGTGCCCCGGTCCGGGAAGATCCCACATGCCGCAGAGCGGCTGGGCCCGTGAGCCATGGCCTCTGAGCCTGTGCGTCTGGAGCCTGTGCTCCGCAACGGGAGAGGCCACAACAGTGAGAGGCCCACGTACCGCAAAAAAAAAAAAAAAAAAAAAGTAATGCAGTATCCTGGATTGGATGCTGGAACAACAAAAAAAAACAGCATCAGGTAAAACTAAGAAAAATCTGAATAAACTAAGGATTCAATCAATAATAATATCAGTACTGGTTCATTAATCAGACAAATGTGCCATACTAATATAAATTATTAATAATAGGGGAACTGGGTGTGGGGTGTATGGGAACTCTCTGTCCTATTGTATCAATTCTTCTGTAAATCTAAAACTATGCTCAAATTAAAAGTTTATTTTAAAAACTGTTTATTATCATTTATCTGAATCACCATTTACTACCAAGTTTTACCACAAGATTTTGGTGTACACATTCCTGTACTTATTTATAAGCATGTATGTGACAAATGATCATGGACACATTTAATTTTTGGTGAACATATCTGGGAGCAAAGCAAGTCTGATCAAAGTTATTGTTCTTATACTAAATAATTTTACTAGAAATAAATATAAAATGTCTCTTCTACACGAATAATTTACATATGACAGATATTTCCACGATAAAATAATTTAATTTCTTAATGTTTTTAATAAACCAAGCCTTTGGTTCTATGTGGCAAAAATGATATATTCTGGTAGCTCAATATACTACCTTTATCCTTTTAGACTAAAAAGAAAAGAACAATGGCTTAATCCTAAAGTAAAATGTTCAAGCCAAGTGAAGGCTAAATGCCAAAAATAGCTTCATGAGGATTTGAATGTTCCTAGTCCAAAACAGTAGAGGATCTACTTCTAACATTTAGTGATGTTCATCAACAGTCCAATGATGTGCTTTGTTGAAAGTATAATATTTTTCTTATCATCTGAAGAGTTGAAACCAACTTCAGATACTATTTTGCAGTTTCTAATTCCAGAAATAATTGGATTACATACCCATTTAATACAAATTTTAATAACATTGCACGATAATATTTTCTTCAAATGAAGACAGCTTTATAGACTTAAGAAGCAATGCCACATTAAAACGACATTAGAGTATTGCTTTCTGATGAATGCCAGATTATCCTGAACTTGAATTTACTATCTCTTTATATACTATTGTAATGTTACCAGACATATTCTGAATCTGTTTGACTAAAGTAAATGGATAGTAATAAAGACAAAATGGATGCAAAGGACCATATTTCTACATTAAAATTTGAAGTTCATGTGTCTATCTATTATTTTGTATTTAATTTGTAGATTAGTTTTTGGCTGTATAGGAATCGTAAGCACAATATACTTATGTCAAATTTTGTGTGGTATATATGTAGATCACATTAAAATAAAAATAACTAAAGACAACACTATAGGTCCAGAAGATTGTTTCTTTCTGAGAGAAATCAATACATTACTCATATTTCAGAAAGGCTGCATATAGGTCCCATAAAATTCCCCAAATAGCAAGCCAACACTGAAAAAATCAAATTATTGTTTTAAAGCAAATCAATGCCAGATTTCACCTGTTTCTCCCTTGCTTTGATCACTAATGCTAAGAGGAAATGATCTTCTGTTACACTGTGCATTATTTAGGAGTCAGCACCTCTAACAGAAAAGTCATCAGCTAGAGTCAAATCTATTATCAATAGTGAGATTCAGTGAACAAGTCCAAAGGATATGGAGGCAGACAGAAGAGAAAAAAGAAACAGGATAGTAGAGAGAAAATAGGTGAAAGCGATGAAGTTAACTGTAAAAGAAAACAGCAGAAGGAAAATGAGAAGGAAGGAAGGAAGGAGGGATGGAGGGAGGGGAAGGAGGGAGAGAGGGAAGAAGGAAGGGGGGAGGGAGGGAGGGAGGGAGGGGGAAAGGAGGAAGGAAGGAAGGAAATAGAGATAGAAGTAGTGCCCAACATAGCTTCATTAATCTGTGTTTTTCTGGCTCTTCATCTTGGGATATCTCCTCTTAACAAGTCAGACAAAAAATGCTCTCTTTTCACAGGGACTGAAAAATGAAGGGAAACTGAGTCTGCATATCAGAGAAAACAGTTGAAAATCAATCATATGGTTGATCTTTATCTCATGAAGTAACATATTTGACTACTTTGTTCAGTGTATAATTAATATTTCTTTCACTAAACTAAACTGTGCTTTTTGTTGTGACAGAAGCCAGTCTCACCAGAAAAATAAACTGTCATTTTGCATTTCTATGACTTCCCTTCCAGGTTTTGGCAGGAATGTGAATTTAAAGAGAATATACTGTAGAACACATGACCCAATCATTGTGACCATTGTGCTCATTCATTTGGGACTGGTATTGATTCAGTAGCAACTCTAAGTACAGATCATGAAAACAAATGTTGTGATTGGCTCAGATGAAGTGCCACCTAGCTCAGGAGTCACAAAGGCAATGAGAATTTGAAGGATTTATCTCAACAATCAAACAGAAAACACTGTAGTTTCACTTCATTAAACAATATTTTATATTGGTGTAACAAGTTTTTAAAAGATTCTTGAAGTATACTAGAAATAGTTATATTTCTAGAGTCTTCTTTAAATTCTTGTTAGTCTAATACGAGATCATATCAATTTATGTTTCTAGGAATTCATGGCAGATATTTTAAATTCATCAGATAAATAACTATATACATACAAAGTGTCAAATCGAAATGTACATTAAAAGTATATTTATGTTAAGATAAAATATTTTTATCCCACAATATTGGATTTGTGTGTAGTGTGTGTTGTATCTTAAGTAACTAAACTTTGAGTCCCTTTTTAAACTGTTGAAATTTTTTATTACACAAAAACTTTTTACATTTTTTATTTTACATAAAATATTAAATATTACATTAAAATTTTTCAGATAGAACAGAATATAGATATGGACAGCATATTTATGTCATATCTAAAAATTCTGTTCTATTTTAGCAGTCTGTGGTGGTCACATCCAGAATCAAACCCACAGCACCTAGCTATCTTCCCAAAGCTGACAACAAAATTTTGTCGGATTTGTGACAATATTTACAGCTCTCGAGTCTACAATGTTGTGTGAAAGAAACTCAGTATAAATTTTTATTTACTCTAGGTATTATAGATGAAAATTTATTTAAGATACAAAACTAAGGGAAATGTTCATCTCTATTAAAAAAAAAAAAATGAAACAATGCCTTTTATCCATCTGTTTGTGCCTCTCTACAATCCAATTAATATTGTCATTTTGATGAAATGCAGCTACTACTCTTTGGCAAGAATCAACCAGTCACCAGTTTCTTACAGTTTTTAGTCTCTCTCTGCAGCAACTCACCTTTTGTATTGCATCCAGATTTTTTTTTCTAAACACCAAAATAATTCTTAAAAGGTAAACAACAGCTGCCCTGTCAATAAACACAATAGACATCAATCCGCCTTTATCATTCTTGACATTTCAGAAGATTTAAAGCTGTTACTAGTCTTTCCTTTTTGAAACACATGCTTCTCCTGGCTTCCAAGGTATGACACTCTCCTGCCTTTCTGACTGCTCTACTTTTGTCCCTTTCCAGAACAGTAACTGGCCGAAAATGCTCAAGGCACTATACTCAATGCAGATGCCCTTCTGAGGAGTTCTCATCTATACTTTAATTACCACATCAATACAGATGATTTGTACGCTTATATTCCCATCCTAGACTTCTCCTCTAAACTCTAGATGAGGCTATCCAACCGTCTCTCTTAGAAGACTCAAAGGCACTGTAAAATGAGAATGTTCCAAATTGCATTTAAGTGGTTTTATAACATGGACACGAATTCTTTGAAATTCTTCCCATTGAGTGACAGGGTTTCTGTCCCCTCTCTTTGAATCTGTGTAAGCCTGTGACTACTTCAACTAATAGAGTACAGTGGAACCAAAGGCATGTGATTTCCAAGACTAAACAATAAAAGGTCACACAGCTTCCACCTCATTTGATACAATGCTCACGGGAAACTACCATGTAAGAATTTCAGCAACTTCAAGGCTGCCATGATATGAGGAAGCCCAAGCTATATATAGACAGGACAGGTGTAGTCATTCTCGTAGACAGTTGTAGCTGAGCCTAAATCATTGAGTCATCCCAGTCCAGGCTCCAGAGAGGAGAAAGAGGAACCTCCAGATGGTTCCATTCACTACTTCTGGTCATTTGATTTTCCCCAGCTGAGATTCCAGACAGATGGAACCATCATGATAAGCCATCCCCACTGAGCCCTATCTAAATTCTTGACCCAGTGGTAAAACAGCAGTAGATAGCAACCTTGGTCCTCTTTCAATGTCTTACTCTTTTTCAATTCCATTATCAACTCCTGTGGATTTTGTCCCTTAAATATCTCTTGAATTCATGAACTTCTGTCTTCTGTCAACAAAACCCTTGTCCAAATTACGATTATCTTTGGCCTAAAATATGGCAATGGCATTTTCATTGGTCAACCTCTTCTCCTTGCCTCCAGCTCAGCCCCAAGTCATTCTCCACACTGCAGAGTGATCTTTTCAAAACTCAGATCTCCTAATGTCATGCTGTGCTTAGCACGCCTTAGTCATGTTCCACTGATCTTTGAAGAAATACAAAAATCTGAATGAAGTTTAGAAGGCCTGTATGATCTGGCCACAGTCTTACTCTCCCATTTCTCACTGTTCCACTGAGTAGCTGCCAGTCTCTCTTGTGATTATTGAGTATTTGCAATGTAACTAATGCAACTGAGGAACTAAGTTCTTAATTTTATTCAATTTTAATTAATTTAAATTTAAAAACAGATACTTGATTCAATTATTGAAAATCTTTTAAGTATGTTTGGAAGAACTCAATATGTGCAGTTATTTTTTTCAACTATAAATCTTACGAAATTTAAATACAGATCAAGTACTCCCAATGAAAATCTATCATCTAAATTTAGATGTGCTACAAATTTAAAATGCACACTGGTTTTCAAATAGTGCAAAGAAAAAAATAGTAAAATATCAAATTAATAATTTTTATGTTGACTATATTTTGTACTGATAATGTTTTGGGTTAAATAAAATACTTTAATAAAATTAATTTCACCTGCTTCTTTTTACTTTTTTAATGTGACCACTAGAAAATTTACGTTACATACCTGGCTCTCATTATATTTTTATTGGACTGTGCTGCTTTAGATCTGTTTCCTCCAGACACTTCGGTCCCCTCTTTGCTTCTTGTATTTACAGAGCTTCCTCTCCTCACAGGGCCTTTGCACATGCTGTTTCTATCCCTTTCCATCCTTCACCCAGTTAACCACTATTCATCTTTCAGCTCTTTGTTCAAGCCTCTTTTCCTCAAGGAAAACATTTCTGGCCTCCGTATCTTGGTTCAATTTTCCTCTTATCTACTTTGACATCACTATGGACCTCACCACTGTAACATTTGTCACAGTGACAAATCTACCACGTGTACTTATTAGATACCAACCCGCCCCCACCCTCAACTAAGCTGTCTGTTCCATGAGAACAGAGACCACATCTTTTGCTCACCACTTTCTTCCCAATGTTTAGCACAGGGAAGGGCATATAGTAGCTTGGGGTGCAAAGATTACTAAAACACAAGTCAGGAAGCAAGAATATCAGACTATAGCAAGTAAGAGAACTTTGTATTCATAAAGCAATAAAACAGAGCTATGCATATTTTACTGAGTTCAATATGTAGCTGTTAAATGAATGAATGAATTAATGACACTCAGTTTTACGAGAAAAATATTTCACTCCTTTCTACTGTTGAGGGAAGAAAATTCAAACTCTATCTGATCACTGCAGCGCTTGACCATCTGAGCCCCAGACTCTCATTCTAGTTTACTTCCTGCCAGCGTCCTCCTCCTGAGGAGACACGATGGCTAGTCTCCAGAGTCGGGCAAACCCAGGTGCAGTCCTGTTTGTCTCTGTGACCTTCCTAAGATGTTTCCTCAACTATAAGACAGGATAACAATAGCAACTATGTCAAAAGGCTATTGTGAAGATGAAATGAAATGATGTATATTTAGCACAGTGTCTATTATGTAGTAAGCTCAGTAACTTCTAGCTGTTAATATTATCTCCAGGCCAAGCAGAAAATATCAATAATAATAAATATCCCTCACTAAATATCGAGTATATACCAGTCATTATGAAGTATATTACTTCAACGAATCTTCACTGCAGTTACTATCAGAAAAAGAAAGTGAGGCTCAGAGAGATTAAGCCACTTGCACAAAACCACACAGCCAGTAAATGGAAGAGGCAAGATTCACAGCTAGACAACTTGATGCCTAAGACCACCTTTCTCACCACTGTATCTCCCTATCTGGCAGTAGGTACTCAGGCATCTTAATTTCCCTTTTAATTCCATTACCCTATTCTCCTATCATTTAAATAACCATTCCTTCAAGGTAGCATGCACTTTCACAACTCCATTTTCCTGCTAACTCCCTTATGAAATCACCTTCCCCTCCTTTCTCCCAAGGGCAAAATTCTCTTCACAGTTCAAGGCTATCTCACACATCATCAGCACCTTCCTCCATTGTCTATCCTTCCTCTGAATGTGTAATTCCATCCTATCAGCTAACTAAGGACTCTGTTCATTAAATTAGTAAAACATGCATTCCATTGCTTTATTGCTCTTTGTATGCAAAGTTGTCTCTTCTGTTCTGTTCTGACATTCTCAAGGTCCAGAACAGGGTCATACTCATTTTTGTATCCCACACATTTAACAAAATGCTAGAGACGACATGAGCATGTGGTCAGTGAATTTATGGTGACATGAAAATTAACTTAATACGTGGTCTGCACAAGCTGCTTCTATTTATACACACACATATTCATGCACATGCATGTATACCAACACACAAGCTCACATGCACACAAACACAATCAATTCTGCACACAAAAAAACCATTCACAATTGCTTGTGCACATGCAAATGCAGACATGCACACATATGCACACAGGTATGCTCACACGCATATTTGTGCACAACTGCAAATGTGCACACACAGAGATGAACTCAGCTTTTTGTTTTGTTTGTTTATGTCTAGACAAATAAAATATCGAGGGAAGAATGAGTTTAAAAGGATTTTGAAGAAATTAACCTAGCCTCTTTGACTTTATTATTTAAAACAATGAAAGTAATTTGTATCTTTAATTTTAATAAGAAATTAAATAGCAAAAGGAGTATTTTGTTGCTGTATTTTTCCACGTTTCATTATAAAAATGTATTTTGAGATAAAGATGATCCTAGTATTTGGTACCAAAACCTAACTCTCTCTCTCTCCCATACACATACACATTCCTTAGAATAATGTTCACTCATGTATCTTTGGTAAAAGAACAGAAATATAAAGAAAATTCAGACCAGGATCATCTTTATAAGATCACACTAAAGGCTTCACATCAATATTTTTATCCAAACTATTTGGCTTTTGGATTTTATATTCTATTAAGAAATCATAAGCTTCTAGGATATTTTATTTTATGATCCAAACGTTTAAGGCAGTAGAGCTACGAGTAAAAGATGTTTTAAAGAATTAAACAGATACTTTCACCTTTTAAAGCAAATTAAAAAATACCACTAAAGCAGGAAAGTGATGCTGCATTATCATTAAAATTTTAACAAAGCAGATTGTAAACAATCAAATGTACAACTTCAGATATACAGATAATTCTGCTGCAGACTGCTGATGACATTACTAAATCATGGGAGCTTTCCTTCCATGTTGGGATGTACGGAGAGCCCACGAAGGAATTATAGCCCGATTACGTACAGCCAAGTGCACATTACTAACTGTTAGGAGAAGGTACAGGGGTTATAAACGTCTCATATGGCCTGCACTCCATTAGATAAGGATATTAAACCCTCAGATCAATAGGACACCATGTTGCTATTATGGTCATTGGCAGTTACAATAGCCCAAAACACTTACTTGTGTCCACAAAGAGAGAAAGTGTATTTTAATATCTTTGGGCATCAGATGTAGCTGCATTCTAAATCTTCCTGCTTGAGGCTTCACCCTTGCTGTCACCAGGAAGCAACACTCTCGTTTGCATACTCAGCCTGGTGCCTGCACCCTGAGTGCTGGAAATGGTGATGTCAAATGTGCCTGATTGATGTCAGTTTAAGAGAGCCTCCTAGTTTCAGATCTTGTAATGGAGTTTTCATTCTTCCAGCTACATAATGCATGCAAACATTACCCTGATGGCTTTTAAAAAGTTGTCAAAATGCATGGGAAGAACCAAATGTGTTATATGTTTGCCTCCTACAGCCTGCAGCGGGGAGAAGAGTGGCTCAGAGAGATTTCCAGTGTGTAGAATTACAAGTAGCTCTCCAGCTGAACAGTTATTGTAATGCCCACAGTGTGTGGTGTCTGGAGAATACAGGGAGATGTACAGCACAGTACTGTTGCCTCATGTATTAAACATATATTCATACACACCACGTGACATCATCACTACCGCCCCCCCCATCACCCTACATATGACGAAAGGGCAGTAGCAGTTTATCCAAGTTCCCACCTCCCTGTGGCTCCCTCCACGGCTCACTCGTCCCCTAGAAGAGGGGAAAAGGGGAATGGAGGCCCATAATTCTCTTTGCTGATCTGGTTCACAGCTTTCCATCTGGTCTTCACAGTGACATCTGATTAAGCGGAACTATAAATCTGTCAGAAAACCATTAGCCCTCACAGGTCTCCTCTGTTTTCACAGTGGGCCATACTGAGGAGGGCAGATTTAGGGAAATCAGCCCACTCCTGTACGAGCCACTCAGGATTATTTTAGTGCTACGCAGGTCAGGGCACCACCATAGGGACTTCCACACACTGGCGTTTCCTGACTTCCCCAAAGCCTGCTGAAGGTGGGAGGGAGGAAGCCCAGCCCCCTCTGCCCCTTCATCTCTTAGCCTCATTCCCCTGATGTTAAGTATTTGGTGGAATCCCAGCCTGGAGGAAATATACAGCCATTTGTGGGGACATACAGGTCTCATACTTTACACAATTAGACATACAATAGGTTAAACAACTGAACTGCTAAATGAAACACCATCAGGGACTAACATATAATACAGAAAAACAACATGAGATGGAAGGAGAAATGATCAAATTGCCTGGTTTTGTCCGAAACACTTATAAAGAAAATGGAATCTGAGATAAGCTACCAAGGATACATTGACCAAAAGGGGGCAGGTGAAAGAATGCAGGCCAAGGCCCAAAGGCAAGATGCTCCTGGTAACCCCTTCCTCACAGAGTAGAGAGAAATCTGTCTCTCAGTGTCCTATCATTGAGAGACAGATCTCTTCATCCATAGATGGGATGTATATATACAAATAGATCCATCACTGGCTCTAGTTCTTTCCCCACCTAACCTCTTGGATTTGGAAAACCCGCTTGCCTTCTCTGTCTAGTTATCCTTTCCCAACTCAGACTGCTCTTCTTGGGAAATCCTGTCTTTATGCCTTGATCTCCTCCAGCTCAGATCCTTGGCCTGCTCCCAATCTTAGAAGCAAGGACTCCAGAGTCTCTCTTTTTTTTCCCCCTAGTCCCTAAGTCATTTATTTGCTTCTGATCCTAAAGCAAGTGTGGATGTAATATGAGTCCGAATCTGAAACACTATCTGGGACATGGAAGGTGCTCAAGACTGAAAAGAAGAAGGTCTGAAGGGTCCCTTCTTTGTTTAGTTTTAGGTGAAAGCAGGACAGGAGACTGACCGGAGAAGCTCAGGTGAGCAAGGATGCTACATTCCTATAGAGGAGCTGGGAACAATTCTTACATTTTAAATGGATCTTTACCTTTCCCAGATACTAATGGAGGGTCAAAATGAAGTTAAGCAGGAAGAGGCAGCTCTGTGTATACCCTGGGGGTGGGTGAGTGGAAAGGGGAGGGGGCACAAAGGGAAACTGATGAAGAAGCCTAAGAATTGGTACTCTTGATGGACTGAAGACTTTTCTGAATTGACTGAATTTATTTCACTATAGCTTATGCAGACTGTAGCAGTACTTACACATCTACCACCTATCCCCATTTCTTATTCCTTCACGTGAAAAGACATACAAGCAGTTCCTTTGGGCCTATATCTTCTGTTACTCACTACATCATAGCAAACACAGCAGCATTGTCACAGCTCATCTGCCCTAATGGAATCAGACTGTGGTCTGATACACACATATTTTGGTGCATCAAAATATCCCAAATACCTCATTCAACATTAATTGCTAAGAAACATGACAGCAAGCTGTGAGCATAAGACCTGTGTGGTATTGCATATTATAACCTGGCCTAGAGATTCTGCTGCACGATGAGTTCAATAAAATGCCTATCCAGAGAGGTTTCTTTCTGGAGAAGGGAGTTCAAGATTACTCATGAACAGACAACAGCGGAATATGTGACTGGGAGAATCAAATCATAACACTTCATTGTGTTTGAGATTATAAAAGCTCTGCTGTTTGAGTTTTCTTGCAAAACCCAATACCGATAAAATTCAATGCAATTTTTCCCCATATTCCAAGAATACTATTGTTTCATTCACAAGGGAAAAAATAGAGAGATACTACAACCAAACTATGAATTTCCTCAAGCTCTTAATGTGTGTTTACTAAGATTTTTAAAAGGAGCATTAAGGGCCTACTTACTATGTGCGGAGTAACAAGAAAAAAAGACAATATTCCTGTAATTTCAAATAAATCATAATACCAGATGGTATTATGATTTCCTGCTTGAATTAAATTGACTTTGACAGCAAATGCCATTTTTGGCTTAGAGAAACCTCTGAATTCCTACCTGTTCCTTTCACTGCTTCCCATGGGACTAGATTCTGATTTGACTTAGATATTTTGTCCACCCATTAGTGCTGGCAGTGTTGAGTTACAGCCTCAGCCTTGCTCTCAGAAGGCCCCTTACCTTCTAAATTCTCCTTGCCTGGTAGTTCTTACTTTATTCACTTTTGTCAGTTTGCCCACTATCCAAGTTATCACACCACATCCTGTTAGGAAAAATCTCCATTATTCAGTTTCGTGTTCACTACCACATGGAAAATGATCTGAATTAAATGTCATTCCCAACAAATAAAATAACCAATCCTATCTGATATAGGAGTTTTACTGTTAGAAGGTATATTACTTCCCAAGAAAAGCACTTTTCAGAAGTGCTTCGTTAAGTTCCAAAAATTTATATTGACCAGTGATTGGGGATAATTCAACAATAGATAGGAAAGAGAGGTAGTCGTTTGGTGACAGGAAGGAACTCAAAGCCTACCCATGTGTCAAGACCTCAGCATCTCACAGGCAAGGGTGTGTGACTTAAGAACCCTAAATAAAGTGGCTGTCTAAATTAGTGGTATTAACCCACTTGAGTGGAAAATTTATTCAATTAACCCACACCACGTATCAAACTGAAAGTTAATAATGAATCTAGTTTGATCATCAAATTTGCCACCAAGTGAATCAACCTGATGTGTACCTGTCTTCCTTCCTTTGTGTGTGTGTGTGTGTGTGTGTGTGTGTGTGTGTGTCTTAGTTTTTATTGCATATGTGGAATGCTTAGAATGCTTGGGCAGAAATTTCAAAGGAAAAAAATTATGTTTGTAAAATACCACAATTTTCACCGAGAAGGGTGAAAATCACTTTTAAATAAGAACCTGAGATTGTGTCTCAATGAATCATATTAAAATGTAACCATGCTGTCCAGTGTGAGGGGGAACAAAACACTTGTTTAGGGCTCCTATTCCCCATACCAATTCCCCTTCATTAATAATGGATATTAAATATTTAAAATTAATTTGCTAAAATTTTAATGTTATTTTTTAAAACTCAAATGTATAGTCAATAGTATCATGGTATTTTTGTCCTGAAATCAGAAATAAAATACATGTGTATGTATACATATATAATTTAGTTTTATGAATGCAGTATCATATTATCTCCAAGAACAATTCGTTAAAGTATCACTGAGCAAATTGACCATCTTTCTTATTACGGCTGAAGCCAGGATCCAAACCAAAGATGTTAGCGTCACTCCTTGATTTGTCTCTGAGCAGACCTTTGTACATTTATGTACTTACTTGCCCCTCCTTTTTATGGAATTCCTGCTGGTTCCTCCTACGGAGGGATTCTAGGCTCTTGCTCCCCAAAGCAGACTGCATCTGGATTGTCTCCTCTGTGGCTCTGGCGCCTGTGGAGGGGGCCAAAGCCTTAACCTCAAAGGGACAGCAGCCTTTGAAGCATGACCAAGCATCTGGGCTGTCTCAGGGGCCCAGCAGGCCTAAAGACTGTGACAGTGTCACTTTTCCACTAACGAACATAAATCCAGCTTTAACATTGTTTCTGTTGTGTTAATTAATGTATATCAATGAATATATCTTTGTAATAATGCAAATTGAGAAATAATCTTGCAATTATGCACATTCTATAAACCTCAGGAATTTTGAAAGTAAAAGGAGGTTCCATTAGTTCTTCACTACTTTTTCATGACCTACTTTCACAGAGGACACCAAAGCAAACAAGAATGTGTGTGCACGTATGTAACGTGTAAAAGTGTGTAGTGTACACAAACACATATGCCACCTTAAAGTCTTCTGTTTAAGAGACATTAAGCCACCTATCTAGTTTTTTACATAGCTAAATATACAGATAGATAGGAAGACATTTCCTCCTCAACAGTCATAAACAACATTGCCTGTTTTATTCACTGCTATATCTGCAGAATCTAGAAGCTTAGACACTGTCTGGAACACAGTAGGTGCTTAAATATTTCTTTACTAACTTCTTATTTTATGCAAGTTTCAAAAGGAATGCAAATTCTTGTGTTTATATGTACACGCATATATATGTATATATAGTGCATACGTGTGTATATATGTATATGTGTATAAATGTGTGTATGTAGAGAGACCTTCAAATCATGTAAATATGCAAACATTTAGGCATGTTAAATAAGCAAGGCTCTCGATTTGCAGTATCAAGCAGCTGCATCACAAGCAAAAGCATTAGTGTTTTTATTTGTTTGTGTTTAGTTTTGTTTGTATCATTTGCTTTGGTTTTGGTTTTTGTATTCCACCTTTAAACCATGGTATTTTCTTTTCGTCTGTAGAGAAAGCCTGAAAGTGTGAACCTATGTCTTGTGGAACAGTGGAAGGACCAGTAGTCAAATAATTTCATTCACTAAGCAGAGTTCATAGGTTCCAAAGCGGTCTCATGACCAAAGCTGGGCCTATCTGTCATCATTCAGAGAGAGGGGGAAAGAAAGAGACGGACAGAGAGCAAGAGAAGACAGGCTGAGGTCAGCTCTCTGAGGTGACTTGATCTATAAGCTCTAGGCCTGAGAAACTGAGATGAACCCCTTCCACCCAGCTTGGGAACTGAGGAAGCAGAGAAAGCCAGTCACAGTAAGAAGGAAAAAGGAAATAGATCTGCCAAGAGGAATGAGAGTAACAGATAGTCTAATTCCTTTTCCAGTCCCTATTCCCAAGGTCTATGTTAGTCTTGCCTCTTTCAACCTTAAAAGAATATCTAATGTATTTTGCTGAAGATAGATTTCTATTAATTATAAGGAAAGGAGTTATAAATTAGTCAATTCACACACACACACACACACACACACACACACACACACACACACAGTGCTTCCACAAAGGATTTGAAGTGGCTATATCACAAAACATAAAATTATTTGAAACACTGAAACAAAAGATCCAAATAATATGAAGACCTGAGAATGAAGGAGATTTTCATGCCAGAAAAAACAAATTAAGAAAATCCCTAGCAATCTCCCCTAAGCGTCCTGGAAGTCAAAGCAAAGAGGAAAACAAGCTACAGAGTACGCGTTGTTCTTTGAAAGTAAGCACTGCAATTCAGCACAGAAAGACAAAAATGTATACTTTGAAGGGAACTAGGTTAAGTATTTTTACAGATAGTACTAAATAATTTAATGTATGACATTATTCATAGCATGTATCTCTATCTATATATAGATATATAAATATCTTCATATTTTATATTAACCCTCAAATCCTATAGCATATAGTTAAGATATATTTCTAAAAGAAAAAAAAGTCAGAGTCAAATAACCCCAAAACATAGCTTATTATTTCTATATGGGACCAGACTAAAGAATTTTGAGGAGTGATGGTTTAACCTACTTAAAAACTAGAACAAGATTTAAAACTCATCTGTAGTAAAAACAAAGAAACAAAAAACAGTCTTCTTGCCTATGTTTATGTTATCTTTCCTGATTTCATTTACCTTTTATGTCTGCTCCCTTCATCTACTTATTTCAAATTATATTTTAGCTTACTACTTTCTATGTTTACAAAGCTGTCCTAAATTCTTCCTGGAACTAGGTAGAATGTACATACATACATACATACATATATACATACATAATACATACATAGACAAGCAGAGCACGGGAAACTGTCTAAATTGATCCCCACTTAGCTTACTTGATAGGTTAAGCAATGTTCTCATTTCTTCTGTAAAAATTCTGGCTGTGGCCCAGGGCACACTCATACTCCACTGGAAGGTAACTTTGCATTATCCTGATATGTATTTGTCTTGAGTCATATACAACCTTACATCAGTTGGATTTGTTCCAAAGCTGGTTTCATACTGTGCTGAAATAATCTAGTTAATAAAACAGTATTTTTAATAATCTAGTTAATTAAACAGTATTCATGCTTATGGAATGAGAATGTGAAAAGAGATCTAAAAATAAATCAGCTTAAGGCTTCATAAAGACTTGATACAAGCATCTTGCTTTAGAAAAATCTGTCAAAATTTCAAAATATATCTAAAATCCAGATATTTCTTATCATCTCCACTGGTACCATCTTGGTCAAAGCCAGCATTTTTCATCTGAGTTACTGAAATAGCCTCCTCAGTGGTATCCCTGTCCCTTCTCTTTTGCCTCTGGACCTACTCCCAGCATAGGTGACAGAGCCTTTGCACTGGCTGATCTTCCTGCTGGAAGGTTCTTCCCTACATAACAGATTCACTAACTTCCTTTAAATCTTTATTCAATGTCATCTCCTCAAACAGGTCTACCCTGAACTCTAGTAAGATTGCAAACACTTCCCCACGTTCCTGATCCCTTTTGCCCTGATTTTCTTTTCACTAGCACATTCCACTTCTATTATTGTATGCAATTTAGTAATTTATTGTTTATTGCCTTTCTATCTGTCCCTATGATGTAGATAGAATATAATCTCCATAGGAGTATTCTGCTATCTGAGCTACTGCAAGTGGCTAGAAGAGTGCCTGGCACAAAGTAGGCTCTCAATAAATACTAACCGTATTAATTAATGAAGCTTGGAAAAGACAGCTGTAAAACGTAGGGAGTAAATGGGTTAATCATTTACTAAATCAGCTTATGAAAACTGATAGTGTTTTTTCTCTCTAACAGCAATAACAAATTAGGAAAATAACTTTTTAAAATGTGTTTTTTACAATATGCACAAAATTATAAGAAATCTTCTTAGCCAAGAGTCTAAAAAACTTCCATGACTAAAACTTTAAACTGGGAAATAAGGGCAAAAAGGATTATCTGAATAGAGATATTTACATCAGTTCTCCCCCTAAATTAATTTGTAAAGTCAATGCAACCCCAATACAAATTGCATTTGAATATTTGAGAAAATTAGTAAACTATTCTATATAGTATATAGAATATATACTATATAGAATAGTATACACATACATATGAAATGTGTGTATATACATATATATGAAATAATAAGGGATGATGAATAGATGTCAGCCTTCGAAAGAAGATTAAAAGTTGGGACTTGCCCTCCCAAGTGTTAAGCCATACATACTACAAAGATAGATCGGAGTGAAAATATATATATACTATTGTGATACTGCCAGAGCAATAGAACAATGGATCAATGGTACAAAATAAGAGAACTCAGAGAAGACCCCAAATTTACAATAAACTTGGCACCACAAATTAACTGAAAAAGACAAGTTGCTTAGAAAATAAAGTTTGGAAACTAATTCACTGTGTGAGGGAAAAAAACCTGTATTTTTACTTAAGATGACAAGCAATGTGGACTACAGATGGAATAAATAAATACTTAAAAGATAAAACTATATATGTAATAGAAAAAATTAGAGAATATCTCTGTGATCTAAGTTCAGAAAAGGACTTCTTAAAACCTCAAAAACCTGCAGCATAAGGAAAATAAAAGAATGCGATTCCATAGAAAGTAAGGATGTCTGGTCAATGAAGAACTCCATGAATAGACAGGCATATTAAAGATATTGGCAATGTCTAAAAAAACAGACAAAGGACTAGTATCTCTAACATAACAAAAATGTCTGTGAATCAACCAAAAGAATACAGGATCCAAAAAGGAATATGGGCAAAACATATGAATAGGAAATTTACAGAAGAGGCAACACAAAAGATTATCAAGTTTATGAAGATAACACCCCAACTTACTAGTAAAAGGAGAAAAGCAATTTAAAACAATGGGACTTAATCAGCAATGATAAATCACACTGATACCTTGTATCTCTTGATATGACATGATGAGGAGGGAACATCATCTCTGTGGTACTCTTTCCAAACACCAAAACCAAGTCTAATCAGGAGAAAACATCAGACAAGCCCAAATGAAAGGGCACTGTACAAAATACCAGGCCAGTGACAGTCAAAGGTCTCAAGGTCATTAAAAAAAAAAAAAAAAAAAGGAAAGACTAGGGAAGTGTCATAGATAGGAAGGGTCTAAAAGAGCATAATAATTTTTTTTACCTTTTTTTTTTTTTTACTGATTGAAAGATTCTTTAAATTTTATAGCACTTTACAGTTTTTTTAAAAGTTTCACACACATGACTTCCTATAATCCCATAATAATCCTTTTTCCCCTCTAACCCTATATTGCCCCTCCCCCTTCCCTCTCCCCACTGGTAACCACTAGTTTGTTCTCTTTATCTGTGAGTTTGCTTCCTTGTCATTTTATTCACTAGTTTGTTGTATTTTTTAGATTCCATGTGTAAGTGTTATCACACAGTATTTGTCTTTCCCTGTCTGACTAATTTCACTTAGCATAATGTCCTCCAAGTCCACCCATGCTGCTGCAAATGGCAAAATGTCATCCTCTTTATGGCTGAGTAGTATTCCACTGTATGTATGTATGTATATGTATAACTATAGATATATAGATATATACTACATCTTCTTTGTCCATAAGTCTGTTGATGGACACTTAGGTTGCTTCCATATCTGGCAATTTTAAGTAATTCAGCTATGAACTTTGGGGTGCATGTAACTTTTTGAATTAGTGTTTTTGTTTTTTTCAGATATATACCCAGGAGTGAAATGGGAGCATTAATAGTTCAGTGCAATGTAATATTCTGGAGTGAATCTTGGAACAGAAAGAGGATTTAAGTGGAAAAATGTGAGCTCTAAAAAAAAGTCTCTAGTTTACTTAATAGTTTTGTGCCAATGTTGGTCCCTTAGTTTTGACAAATGTATTATTGTTATGTTAATTTTAGGGGAAGCTGGATGAAGGGTACACAGGAATGCACTATCTTTGCAACTTTTATGTAAATTTAAAATAATTTCAAAATTCAATAATTTTATTTTTTAAAAAATAAAAATGAAATATCTCTTTATGTCTATTAGACTGACAAAACTAGAACAGTAAGAAAAGCAAAGTATTGGTGAGGATGTGCAAATACAGAAACTCTTACATACTACTGGTGGAACTATAGACTGGTGAAGGAATTCTGGAGAGAAATATGGCATGTGCTACAGTCCAACAATTTCTCTCCTGTGTATCTATCAATAAGAAGAAACTCTCACACCAATCCAAAAAGAGGCATATGTAATTTTTATATATATCAGAGTATATCAGCGTTATTTGTAGTGGTTGAGTGTCCATCACTGGAGAATTGACTATAGAAAGTGTAATGAATTCACACCAAGAAGTACTATGCAGCATTATAAGTAGACAAATTACACACAAACCAACACAGATAGATGTTAAAAATATGGGGCTGAATGAAAGTAGGAACAAAGTGAGAAATACTGCAATTTATACGACATTTATAATACAGCATACAAAATAATATACATTTTTCTAACACACATACCATAAAAAGCATATGCAGTTAAACATATTAGAATGGTTGTCATTACATTAAACATGTTAGGATGGAGAAGAACACAAGATTAGAAAACAGGTAATCATGCCAGTCAATCAAGTAGCAAAGTGACCTTGAGCAAAGCAATGATAATACTGGGCCACCAAATAAGTAGTATAATTTACTCAATTTGCTACAACAAAAAAATGTTTAAACTAGGCAAAATCTAAACTATTACACTCCAATTACTTTCCAAGTGTCCTTACGTTTTGTTTGTTTTGTTTTCATTTTAAAGAAGCTAAAATCGGGTATCAAATAATGTAACGTTCAGTTTTTTTTAAATATATAAATTTATTTATTTATTTATTTTTTGCTGCATTGGGTCTTTGTTGCTGTGCATGGGCTTTCTCTAGTTGCCGCGAGCGGGGGCTACTCTTTGTTTGGTGCGCGGGCTTCTCATTGCAGTGGCTTCTCTTGTTGCAGAGCAAAGGCTCTAGGTGCGCAGGCTTCAGTAGTTGTGGAACGTGGGCTCTAGATCACAGGCTCAGTAGCTGTGGCACACGGGCTTAGTTGCTCTGCAGCATGTGGGATCTTCCCAGACCAGGGGCTTGAACCCATGTCCCCTGCACTGGCAGGCGGATTCTTAACCACTGCACCACCAGGGAAGCCCTACAGGTTCAGTTTTTTTTTGTTTTTGCTTTTTTTGTTTTTGCTTTTTTTGTTTTTGCGGTACGCGGGCCTCTCACTGCTGTGGCCTCTTCCCGTTGCAGAGCACAGGCTCCGGACGCGCAGGCCCAGCAGCCATGGCCCACGGGCCCAGCCGCCCCGCAGCATGTGGGATCCCCCCGGACCGGGGAACGAACCCATGTCCCCTGCATCGGCAGGCGGACTCTCAACCACTGCGCCACCAGGGAAGCCCTACAGGTTCAGTTTTAACAGAAAAGATGATTTCAAACTCCATTCAAAGGGCTCAAACTCAAAGACACTGCCTTGACCTTACATCTGAAGTTTGGCAAATAAGTAGCTATTTTAGGTTAAAATTTTTAATTATGTATGTATTATTTTTTAACGAAGCTCTTTTTCATACATATATTTCGATTACCTTATTCACCACTCCTGAATAAGAGTGTCCTAGAATACATACTACTATAATGAAACAATTCACTTATCCCATAGACTATCCTGCTCAACAAATATTAACTGCTTTAGCAGGGTTTGAAATTGTGATTCTAGGGCTCATGAAAATAAGATCACTAAGTAGGTGATGACTTTAGTGTTCTTTTTTTGTTGACTAAAAGACAATTCATGTGGTCTAGAGCAGCCCTTTACAAACTTCAAGATGCACACTAATCACCCGGAGATCTTGTTCAAATTCAGATTCTGATCAAGTAGTTTTAAGGTGGAGCCTGAGATCCCGCATTTCTGACAAGATCCGAGTGGCAGCAACACTGATGGTCTGTGGCGCACACTTTGTGTAGTAAGGGTCTCAAATGACACAATGAATTTCGCAAAATCACATTTGTAGTTATTGATGTGTTTGAACAAGTTTACAACTGATGCCCTGAAATTCTGTACTACAGAGATGGAAGTGATATGTAAATTCGTATACTTTTATAGATATTTAATTATCAAGCAAATATTCACTTGTGATATAAGATATATATTTAAATTACCTTCCATACTTATATTTAACTATTTATATTTATTTGTCTCCACTATAGTATGTTAGAAACAAAATGTACACCCAAAAAACAAAATAAGTTAAACTGTAAAATAGACTTAGTGCTACCCATCTGACTGCTAGAAGAAATCTGCCCCAAATCAGAAGTGTATTTTTGTCCTAATTAGTATTTAGTCCCTCCTACCCCACCCTTAGCAATTGATGAACAGTTCAAAAAATTTTAAAGACCAATCCTAGAATATAAATGATAAGGTTGTGTTCTTAGAATAGAGGAGGATACAATCCTCTTTGTTGACTCATGAAAGGACTACTATACATTTTAGGCACAAACAGAACCTGGTCAAACAACGGCTTTATGAAATTCATATATTACTATGTAAATGCAAACATCTTTTCACTCACCAATGACAAAGACATTTTTAACTGAGCAAATGATGCCAAGTTTATTTATGCAAGAGAAACACAATGTGTGAATGCTAATTTTTCTTCATTGTGTTTTCCATTAGGAAACATTCACTGTTTAGCTATAACATGTATGATAGTTAATTCATCCCAAAGGCATTTATTGCTGTTCTATGAATAGACATAAATTATAAATTTATCTAAACATAATTTTATCAGCATCTTGAAATCAACATTAAAGGAATGTTAATTGAATTTGTTCAAATATTGAAAAGTTAACTGTCATTTTCTTTGACTTAATGAGTTTCATACAGGATCTTAATCAGTGCAATGTTAGACTTTTCTTTGTTTTTATTACAGGCATACCTCGTTTTACTGTGCTCAGCCTTATTTTGCTTCACAGATACTGCATTTTTTACACGTTGAAGGTTTATGGCAACCCTGTAACGAGCAAGTCTATCAGCACCATTTTTTCCAGCATTTGATTGCTTCCTGTCTTTGTGTCACATTTTGGTAATTATCACAATATTTCAAAATTTTCATTATTGTTAAATCTGTTACGGTAATCTGTGATCAGTGATCTTTGATGTTACTATTATAATTGTAACCGTACCCATATAAGATGGCGAATTTAATCCATAAATGTTGTTTGTATTCTGACTGCTCCACCGACCCTTCCCCTTTGCCTCTTTCCCTCTCCCCGGGCCTCCCTATTCCCTGAGATGCAACATTATTGAAATTAGGCCAATTAATAACCCTACTATGGTCTCTCCGAGTTCAAGCGAAGAGTCATATCTCTCAATTTAAATCAAAAGCTAGAAATGATTAAGCTTAGTGAGGAAGGCATGTCAAAAGCTGAGACAGGACAAAAGCTTGGCCTCTTGTGCCAAACAGCAAAGTTGTGAATGTGAAGAAAAAGTTCTTAAAAAAAAATTAAGTGTTATTCTAGTGAACACAGGAATGATAAGAAAGTGAAACTGCCTCATTGCTGATCTGGAGAAAGTTTTAGTGGTCTGGATAGAAGATCAAACCAGTCACAACTTTCCTGTAAGCCAAACCCTAATCCAGAGCTAGGCCCTAACTCTATTCAATTTTATGAAAGCTGAGAGAGGTGAGGAAACTACAGAAGAAAAGTTTGAAGATAGTAGAGGTTGGTTTATGAGGTTTAAGGAAACAAGCCACATCCATAATATCAAAGTGCAAGGCGAAGCAGCTAATATTTATGTAGAAGCTGTAGCAAATTATCCAGAAGATCTAGCTAAGACAATTAATGAAGGTGGCTACACTAAACAACAGAACGTCAATGTAGATGAAGCAGCCTTATATTGGAAGAAGATGCCATCTCAGACTTTCATAGGTAGAGAGGAGAAGTTAAGGTCTGGCTTCAAAGCTTCAAAGGACAGGTTGACTCTCTTGTTAGGGGTTAATGCAGCTGGTGATTTTAAGTTGAAGCCAATACTCATTTACCATTCCCCCATATCCTAGGGCCCTTAATAATTATTCTAGATCTATTCTCCCTATTTTCTATAAATGGAGCAACAAAGCCTGGATGAGAGTAAATCCGTTTACAACACGGCTAACTATTTTAAGGCCACTATTGAGACCTACTGCTCGGAAGAAAAGATTTATTTCAAAATATTACTGCTCATTGACAAAGCTCTGATCACCCAAGAGCTCTGATGGAAATGTACAATGAGAGTCATGTTGTTTTCATGCCTGCTAACGCAACATCCATTCTTCAGCTCATGGATCAAGGAGTAATTTCAAGTCATATTTTTTAAGAAATACATTTAGTAAGACCATAGCTGCCATAGACAATGATTCCTTTGATGAATCTGGGCAAAGTCAATTGAAAATCTTCCAAAAAAAATTTCACCATTCTAGATACCATTACGAACACTCATGGAAAAAGGTCAAGATATCAACATTAATAGGAGTTTGGAAGAAGTTGATTTCAACCCTCACAGACGACTTTGAGGGGTGTAAGACTTTAGTGGAGGAAGTAACTGTAGATGTGGTGGAAACAGCAATAGAACTAGAATTAGAGGTGAAGCCTGAAGATATGACTGAATTGCTGTAATCTCCTGATAAAACTTTAATGGATGAGGAGCTGCTTCTAATAGATGAGGAAATAGTTTCTTGAGATGGAAGCTCTTTGGTGAAGTTGCTGTGAAAACTGTTGAGATGACAACAAAGTATTTAGAATATTACAGAAACTTAGTAAAGCAGTGACAGGGTTTGAGAGGATTGACTCCAGTTTTGAAAGAGTTCTACTGTAGGTAAAATGCTATCAAACAGCATTTCATGGGACAGAGAAATCGTTTGTGAAAAGAAGCATCAGTAGATGTGGCCGGCTTCCCCGGTGTCTTATTTTAAGAAACTGCCACAGCCATCCCAGCCTTAGCAGCCATCACCACATCAGTCAGCAGCCATCAGCATCGTGGCAAGATGCTCCACCAGAAAAAAGATTATGACTTGCTAAAGGCTCAGATGATGGTTAGTGTTTTTCAGCAATAAAGCATTTTTTAATTAAGGAATGTACAATTTTTAGACATAATGCTATTGCAACTTTAATTGATTACAGTATAGGGTAAACATAAAGTTCATATGCGCTGGGACACCAAAAAATTCTTGTGACTCTTTTATGGTGATATTTGCTTTACTGCAGTGGTCTGGAGCCGAACCTGCAGTATTTTCAAGTATGCTTGCATATGGTATAATTTTCAAAATCTAAGTTGCTTCTCTATAAGCATTTCATTTGCACAGGTTACCATTTCAGTAGTTCAAAGTAATTAATGGTTAACATAATTAACCTAAATACATATGATTATAGGATTTTCAACCTGCAATTACATTGCCTAATTAGGAAATTATGATGCAGAATGAAATAATTATGAAAGGTAATGACTTTAAATAAAATCTATCCTAAAATATTCTTTGTTTACTTAGTAGAACATGTGATTAGCAAAATTATATGGTATTCTCTTCTTTCCAGTTATGCATTTTTGAAGGAAAGCAAATAACATGCATTCCACACTCATTTTCCCTTCCAAGGCTAGGAAGAACCCACTCTCTCCAGGAAGGTGGAAGAGAATAAATCTCATCCCCAATTCTCTTTCATAAGAATGTGGCAGAGTATAAATTGAACAGAACAGCAGGACTTGTCAGAAATTAGTATCCCTGTTTCAGCAGAGTTATACCCACTTTTCTCTTTTGATTACATGAGTCAACAAATAACTGACTCCTAGAATTAAATAGTAAACAAATCATATTAGGTGTGATCAAGAGAAAGAATACTTTGCTATCAAGAATTACCTTAGCTCCTAGATAAAAGAGGTTCTCAACCCTGACTCCTTCCTACACTGGGGATCATCAACACAAAGTGGTCCCAGTGAAGGTTAAAACCACATTACCCTTCTAGCCTGAATTTCTACACAGAAGCCCAGGGAACACCCTCCATTCCTCTTCCACAAAAGCTTATTGGCTTGCATTCATTTTACCGTCATATACATCTCATCCATTTGTTTGAGGATCAAATAAGGAGGTGTTTATGAAGTACCCTGGAGCTGTAAAAGGTTTTAAAATATAAGGGGCTTCTGTTATTTTCATTAGAGTCCACAGCTGCCATGTGATGAAATAAGTGCATTTCAATCCACCCTCTCTTCTAAACCATTGACATCTTCCCAGAGAAATATTTGCAATGTTGAAACATCCCTTCGCCCACATATACCCAACCTAGAGAAAGTACTCATTCCCTTCTCTGTGCTCTGATAACATACGTGTATTCCTTGTTTTGCATTCTGATCTGCTGTGGGTCTTCTTTACTGGGTTGAGAGCTCCTCGAGGGCAGAGGCTACAGTTTTCATTTCTGTTCACTGGTAACTATCAAAGTACCTGTTATATAGTAAGTGTTCAATATATATTTGTTGAATAAGTGAACAAATGAATAAATAATGAATTAAGAGATCCTTAGACAGCTGAATAGCATTCTGTACCCAACTTCTTACAGATTTACAATTAGTCATCCAAAAATCATAAAAGTAATGAGAATCAAAGTGGAATATAAACTCTATGTCTAAATTAAATTTATCCCTGTTAGCCACTATAGAAAACAGTATGCAGCTTCACCAAAAAGTTAAAATAGAACCTCCATATGATCCGGCAATTTCACTCTAGGTATTTACTCAAAGAAAACAAAAACACTAATTTGAAAATGCATATGCACTCCAATGTTGACTGCAGCATTACTTACAGTAGCCAAGATATGGAATCAACCTAAGTGTCCACTGATAGACAAATGGATAAAGAAATGTGGTATATAAATGCAGTGGAATATAACTAAGTCATAAAAAAGAAATCTTGCCATTTGCAACAACACTGATGGATCTAGAGGGTATCATACTAAATGAAATAAGTCAGAGAAAGACAAATACTATATGATCTGGCTTATATGTGGAATCTAAAGACCAAAACAAACAAACAAAACAAAATGAAAACAGACTCATCGATATAGAGAATAAACAGGTGGTTTCTAGAAGGGAGGGGGTGGTTACAAAACAGGCAAAGGTAATTAAGAGGTACAAATATCCAGTTATATAACAAACAAGTCATGGGGATGTAACGTACAGCATAAGAAATATGGTCAACAATCTTATAATAACTTTGTATGGGAACAGATGGTTATTAGACTTATCATGGCTATTATTTCAATATCAAATTATTATGTAGTATACCTGAAATAAGTATAATGTTTTACATCAACTATGTTTCAATCAAAAAAATTATCATTGTTACAGAAAACAAACTTGCTGATTTCAGGAAAAATAATTTCTTGAAATTTTTGAGTACACAGAATTTCTATGACCAGAATACAAAATCTGACCACAATCTCACTATTCTAAATAAAACTGTAAGTAAAAGCCTCCATAGGAAATAAACACACACACATCAGTTTTACTTTACCTTCTAAGGAAATTAATAAAAGATGCTGTTACTATATTTATTCTTTCCAGCACCTCTACTCTTGAGTAATCTACAGTGGCACAGAAAGCATTCTGGGACAGGCACGAATCTAACCATGGGCCAAGATGTTAATGTATCACATTTGTTACTGTTAGTAAGATGCAAAGCAGATCCAAACCATCTGAAGTTTTAGTGGAAATTGTTAAGCAGGGATCAGATAATTATCCAGCAGGAGGCAAGTCCAGCTTGGAGAGTCATTGAAACCATCTTTAGTCACTTTTCAAAATGTGTTTTTAAAGTGCAGTCCTTGAGACTTAATTCTCTTAAATGCCAACATAATTTAGTCCAATCCACTGAAGGATGAATTATTTTTCCAGTCACTTAATTTCTGGGATAATTTTTTCAAAGATCCTGCACCAGAAATAGCTGATTCTATATTCACTGAAGGAAATCTTCCTCAAAACAAAACCATCTTATATGAGTTCATTTTCTAGTTTTTCCAAAATTTGGGTGCCACTTGTAGCTAAGAAAAAAACTTTTGCATCATGCTCCTTTATGACCACGTTCAGAAAAATAAACTCTAGAGACAAACATTATGACTCAGTGAGCCTGTCTAAATGCTACACTCTCAGAGGCACTCCACATTGCAACCACTGTTGCTCTACAGTAACAAAGCCCCGAATCACTGACTTACAGAAAACGGACTGTGAAACCTATGACGTAGTCCTTTTGACTTTCTGCAAAATCAGCAAGTTAAAAGACTAACAAATGAATAGAAACAAGAGCCTAAACCGTCTCCTGTTTCAATAGTTACACAGGTAAATATTGTTAATCTTTGGTGAAATTGCCAAGCCAAACTTTGCTTTCTCAACTCATTCAGGAGTGTGTGTCCAAAATGGCTCTTCTGGGAAGTACAGAGATAATCTTCCATTCAGCAGACTGCCTGCTATCTGGCACAAGCTGGGAGGAGAGAGTGTGTAATCTGATAAACTGTCCTTCCAGATGGTTTACAGAAATTACTGTTAGCTGCTAGTTTGAAATAAATATCATACTGGCCTACATATTCAAGATAAGACTGCTGACTTACATGGGCTTTTGCAAGATAAGTCACTTCTCAGAATTGCACGAAAGGTTAGAATTAAGGAAAAAAATATTTCTAACAAAAAAAGAATTCTATGAGGTGCTGCCAAGATCTACTAGGACACTGACATCTTGACCTTTCAGAAGTTGCAAAAAAAATTTTCTTTCAAGATCAACTTTGATTTGACTTCATAACCAGATAGAGAGATGCATGTGATAAAAATGAACTAAACAAATGCTCCTCTCTTTAAACACACTGGAGTATAATTTGATCAGGTTTTCTGTTAAGGGGATAACATCTTGGAGAAAATAGTTTAGTCCCAACACGATGTTCCTTGAGGAAAATGTCCATGCCTTATCTCTGTATTG
The DNA here is from genome assembly GCF_059928025.1 of Delphinapterus leucas. Lineage (NCBI taxonomy): Eukaryota > Metazoa > Chordata > Mammalia > Artiodactyla > Monodontidae > Delphinapterus > Delphinapterus leucas. The sequence goes on from NC_143140.1 coordinate 50,444,625, forward strand.
TTTACAATAACCAATATAGAAGCAGGTATGCAGTAATTACTGACTATCTGGTAATTTCAATGAAATCACACTTGAGCATGTACTTTATGAGAAAGTATATGAGATACTACTGAACCACAAAGGAAATACAAAACAGAAGTATTCCATTTATAAAGCTTACTGTGTTATTTGGGAAACTAGGCTCATCAATATGAAATTGTTAAACGATGACAAATCAAAGTGTAATACCAAAAAGTAATAGTCTATAGAAGTTATCTTCTAACTTTAATAATTATAAAACTGAGAAAAATATCAGATGGTATGTAATTAGACATATAAATATAATAGAAGGAGAAGAAAAACATGAGTCTTAAAGCTAGCAGAGAGCATGAAAAGATTGGAATTGGATAATATTTGCCAATGGGGAAAGTTTCCTACAGAAGACCAGAAAAGGAAAGAGCAAGAGAAACTGTTGAGTTTTTTCATTAGGAAATGACATCTAAGGGACGCTCAGGATTTTAGGCTATAGAGAGGAAGAGATGAGTTGGGCCAACTGAAGGAGGAACAGAAGTGTGGAAGTGTATGAATAAATGAAGTACAACAGAAGAACTGCAAGAAGACTGGGTTGACTAAACTAGGGTTTATAGTAGACAAGGCAAAACAGGTAAATGGAGGTTAAGTCATAAAGGTCTATCAATGGTAGGTAGGGAAATTTGGAATTTGCTCTTTGGGCAGATGGAAATCACTAGAAAATTTTGATCAGATGTGATTTTAAAAAGTAGCTTTAATTAAATTTAATACAAACATTAAAATGGAATTAGATTATTTTTGTGGCTAGAGGATAGATCTAGGATCAATGAGTAGAGATCATAGGGAGAAAAAATTTGCTCAAAGCGAGAGATACATAACAATTTGATTTAACTGAACACAGCATAGAGTGACTTAAAAGATACAAGTGCCTTATTATTAGTTCAAAGAATCTTGTATTTATTGGTCTGATTGTGAAAAAAAAAAGCAAGCAACAAACAGATATTCTGAAAGACATTCTAATTTCAGACATTTAAGCAATGAGAGGTAGAACGTGATTGCAGATTCTGGGTATAAGAAGATCAGCCGGGAAGCCAATGATGGAATTCAAGATTAGGTGAAGCAGCCCACACCACCACCCACTGTACCACTAATATTTATCCTTCTAATGTCTATGAGTTCATGGTACTAAGTGCTTTTTTTACATTATCTTTTAACCTTTTTAAGACCCTGTGGAGTACACACTATTCCTCTCCTTATATCTCAGATAAGATGTAGAGTGATGGGAATGGAAGAGGCCTCTGAAAAGACAACAAGAGTGAGGTGATTAATATGTTACACTTAGTAAAGTAATGGGCTGAGGTGAAGGTTACTTGCTATGACTTAATATGCTCCATTGCAGCACAGTCCTATATGGTCCACAAATTGGTATTTATTGGGTGTCAATGAGTACTGAATTTCAAACATAATTTTTATCTAAGAATTTGCTTTTTCCTCAAGCTGCCTTACAGTGGGTTATCATCATCATCAAAAATATTCATAAACTACTTCTCAGCCACAGGTTTCAGAGGCACTGGGTGAGGTTCTCAGCAATAAAAATAAACAAGATATTGAGGCACGGGGCTGAAGGCAATGTAAGCATTTAGTGCAAATGTTTGAAAAAGGATAGTGTCCGTGAACCTGCTCTTTTATTATGCACTGCTCAGGGACTGATTTACTTAATTCTTTTTCATGAGTTAATACATAATAACCATGTTGTTTGAACTATTAAGGATAATGCCAATTTTCTGCAGTATCATAATCTTGCTGTTGACCATGATTTTTGGAAGCAGGAGGTAGGCACATCATTTGTAAGTAGCCTCTGCTTTGGCCATCCTCAGCCCTTTATACCTGTTATTGCCTCTATATAGAATTTCCCTTTCCTCCTTCACTCTGTGGAGAGAGCTAATTCAACACTCAACCAGAGACTCTCCTTCCATTAAAGGCTTATTTCCTCCCCTTGGTACCACTGGGTCTATTAGAGCCCTTGTCACATTGTGTATTTCATATATAGAGAATTCCTCATAAGCAAGAAAGTGTTTTTGTTTTGTTTTTTTCCTTTTTGCTGCTGCTTCTCCTCACTGCTCCCCTCCCCACAGTTTTCAAAGCTAGGAACATAATTTGCACTCATGATTTGTTAAGGTGAAAATCAAAGAGGTGACAAAGGTATATGTGTTACCAGGTTAAACCATTCAGGTGAGTAAGAAGAGGAAAGACTAGATTAACTCTCTCCTCTTTTGACCAACCTGAAGCTTATTATTGAATTATCATAAGTTGTCTTTCTATATGCCATGCTCAGCAGATTGTATATGGCATATAATTTATACCCAACGTATGTTCCTTGAATTAATTCAAATTATCATTGTCTTTCTAAATATCTAATATAACTTAATGATATAAATTTTTATTCTAGTTCTGGAATAGAACTTAGGCAAACAGATGTGAATCAGTGAAGCTAAGAAATGGTATTTAAAACTAGCATAAATCAAATCCCCTAAAATAAGTGGCAGCAAATTACAAGACAGAGAATAAAAATATAGCCAAACCATACATGGTTTGCTTGGCTCCAAATGTTTCTATAATGCCTTTAGGTGTGGCATACAAGCTGCCGTCAATGCCCTGTGCTCCCCATTTATTTACATCAGGCCTTTTAACACATTTATATTAATTTCTTGACCTCTTGGGAAATTTGAATTTGTGGCCCTTCTACTATAATTGTCTTGTACCTATCTATTAACAGGATAATCTACTTTTTCCCTCAAATTTCTTTTTTTAGGTTTCAGGTAATCTACTAAACTTTAAGAAATATAAGTTGCGTTCCTAAAACAAAACAACACCCACATAGATGGAATAGAACGTGAAAACTTGTATTCATAACAAATATAGCACATTTGCCTCTATATACTTTTAAACATGACTATCTAGGTTACATTCACAGGAAAAACCTTGTTTTGTTCATGAATATAATTTTTTTTTCTTATTTATGTGGCTCCCTAATTCTTTAAGAACCATAGCTTCTTGGGGAAAAAATTTGTCTCTCTGATCTGTTCTCCTTACCTGAAGTAATAATCCTTTAATTATGGAATTAAAGGCATTCTGAAATAACTAAAAGAAGAGGAATGCAAACAGATAATGGTAAAAAGAAGCTCTTGAATTCTAGGAAACAAATGTTATTTCTAGGCAAAATATAAGAATATAAATTTTTAAATATCATCAATATAATAGTATTTGGATGATTAAAGCTTTATCCAGACTATTTTTCAGGAGTTTGAGACACAGGCTAGTTATGGACAATAATGAGAGGAGGTGTGCAAAAGTGTCAAAACTTTTCTCGATTTTTCTCCAAGAGTTGGAATATGACAGACTTTGAGCAGAATTCAATTTATTCAGAATTTTAAAAAAAATAAAAATATTCACAATTCTTACAACAGAACTGAATTTACTCTTCACACATTCTCTTGTCATTTTGTATCACTAAAACACCAAGAAAATGTTTTATCACTTTAACTATGAACATACACTGCCCCTCTGGGGGAAATGTCTACTCTTCCTATAACTTTTAATTATTCATCTTTAAATATCAACTTTGATACTTTTATGATATTGAAAGATTAAATGGATTAAAACTGAAGAGAGATAGGAAACAAAAGAAGCATATGCAACTGACATGGCCATCTCTTTCAGATAATTTATGATTGTTTTAACAGGGTATATTCCTGGTATGAAATAATACTGCTGCTAGATTGGTTCAAGATGGAGGAGTAGAAGGATGTGCGCTCACTCCCTCTTGCAAGAACACTGGAATCACAACAAACTGCAGAACAATGATCAACAGGAAGACCCTGGAACTCACCAAAAAAGATACCCTACATCCAAAGACAAAGGAGAAGCTGCAATGAGACGGTAGGAGGGGCACAATCACAGCAAAATCAAATCCCATAACTGCTGGGAGGGCAACTCACACAATGGAGAACAATTATACCACAGAAGTCCACCCACTGGAGTGAAGGTTCTGAGCCCCACCTCAGGCTTCCCAACCTGGGAGTCCAGCAAAGGGAGGAGGAATTCCCAGATAGTCAGACTTTGAAGGCTAGCGGGATTTGATTGCAGGACTTTGACAGGACTGGGGGAAACAGAGACTCCACTCTTGGAGGGCACACACAAAGTAGTGTGCACACCGGGACCCACGGGGAAGGAGCAATGACTCACAGGAGACTAAACCAGACCTACGTGCTAGTGTTGGAGGGTCTCCTGCAAAGGCAGGGGGCAGCTTTGCCTCACCACGAGGACAAGGACACCAGCAGCAGAAGTTCTGGGAAGTACTCCTTGGCGTGAGCCCTCCCAGAGTCCATTAGCCCCACCAAAGAGCCTGTAGGCTCCAGTGCTGGGTCGCCTCAGGCCAAACAACCCCAAGCTGGGGGAACTCAGCCCCACCCATCAGCAGGCAAGCATATTAAAGTTTGTTGGTTTTTTTTAAATTAATTCTAAAGTACTCTGATTCTACTTTCAGAGAATGACTTTGTGTTTGGTCTGTTGAACTAGAGAAGAAAGGGAACACATCATAAATTCATTTATTTAATTTATTTATTTTTGGCTGCACTGGGTCTTCATTGCTGCACGTGGGCTTTCTCTAGTTGTGGTGAGCAGAGCTACTCTTCGTTGCAGTGTGCAGGCTTTTCATTGTGGTGGCTTCTCTTGTTGCGGAGCACAGGCTCTAGGCATGTGGGCTTCAGTAGTTGTGGCATGCAGGCTCTAGAGCACAGGCTCAGTAGTTGTAGCGCACGGGCTTAGTTGCACCACGGCATGTGGGATCTTCCAGGACCAGCGCTTGAACCCATGTCCCCTGCATTGGCAGGCAGATTTTTTTACCACTGCACCACCAGGGAAGCCCAAGCATATTAAAGTTTTACTGAGCTCTGCTCACCAGAGCAACACCCAGCTCTACTTAGCACCAGGCCCTCCCATCAGGAAGCTTGCATGAGCCTCTTAGATAGCCTCATCCACCAGAGGGCAGACAGCAGAAACAAAAACAACTACAGTCCTGCAGCCTGTGGAATGAAAACCACATTCAGAGAAAGACAGACAAAAAGAAAAGGCAGAGGAATATGTACCAGATGAAGGAACAAGATAAAACCCCAGAAAAACAACTAAACAAAGTGGAGATAGGCAACCTTCCAGAAAAATAATTCAGAATAATGATAGTGAACATGAGCCAGGACCTCGGAAAAATAATGGAGGCAAAGGTCGAGAAGATGCAAGAAATGTTTTAAAAAGACAGACCCAGAAGGAAGAAAGAACAAACAAACAGAGATGAACAATACAATAACAAATGAAAAATACACTAGAAGGAATCAAGAGCAGGATAACTGAGGCAGAGGAACAGATAAGTGACCTGGAAGATAGAATGGAGGGATTCACTGCTGCGGAACAGAATAAAGAAAAAAGAATGAAAATAATTGAAGAAAGCCCAAGAGACTTCTGGGACAACATTAAAAACACCAACATTCGCATTATAGGGGTTCCAAAAGGAGAAGAGAGAGAGAAAGACCTGAGGAAATATTTGAAGAGATTATAATTGAAAACTTTGCTAACATGGGAAAGGAAATAACCACCCAAGTCCAGGAAGCACAGAGAGTCCAAGGCAGGATAAACCCAAAGAGAAACATGCTGAGATACATAGTAATCAAGCTGACAAAAAATTAAAGAAAAATTATTAAAAGCAACAAGGGAAAAACGACAAATAACATAAAAAGGAACTCCCATAAGGTTAACAGCTGATTTCTCAGCAGCAACTCTACAAGCCAGAAGGGAGTGGAATGATATATTTAAAGTGATGAAAGGGAAACACCTACAACCAGGATTACTCTACCCAGCAAGGATCTCATATAGAGTTGTCGGAGAAATCAAAAGCTTTACAGACAAGCAAAAGCTAAGAGAATTCAGCACCACCAAACCATCTCTACAACAAATGCTAAAGGAACTTCTCTAAGTGGGAAACACAAGAGAAGAAAAGGCCCTACAAAAACAAACCAAAAACAATTAAGAAAACAGTAATAGGAACATACATATCAATAATTACCTTAAATGTGAATGGATTAAATGCTCCAACCAAAAGACACAGGCTTGCTGAATGGATACAAAAACAAGACCCGAATATATGCTGTCTACAAGAGACCCACTTCAGACCTAGGGACACATACAGCCTGAAAGTGAGGGGATGGAAAAAGATATGCCATGAAAATAGAAGTCAAAAGAAAGCTGGAGTAGCAATACTCATACCATAAAAAATAGACTTTAAAATAAAAAATGTTACAAGAGACAAGGAAGGACGCTACATAATGATCAAGGGAAAAACCCAAGAAGAAGATATAACAATGAAAAATATATATGCACCCAACATAGGAGCACCTCAATACATAAGGCAAATGCTAACAACTATAAAAGAGGAAACAGACAGTAACACAATAATAGTGGGGGGACTTTAACAGCTCACTTACACCAATGGACAGATCATCCAGGCACAAAATTAATAAGGAAACACAAGATTTAAATGACACAACAGACCAGGTAGATTTAATTGATATCTATAGGACATTCCATCCAAAAACAGCAGATTACACTTTCTTCTCAAGTGCACATGGAACACTGTCCAGGATAGATCACATCTTGGGTCACAAATCAAGCCTCAGTAAATTTAACAAAATTGAAATCATATCAAGTATTTTTTCCAACCACAACACTATGAGATTAGAAATAAATTACAGGGAAAAAAACATAAAAAATACAAACACATGGAGGCCAAACAATACGGTACTAAATAACTAAGAGATCACAGAAGAAATCAAAGAGGAAGTCAAAAAATAACAAGAGACAAATGACAACAAAAACATGATAATCCAAAACCTATGGGATGCAGCAAAAGCAGTTCTAAGAGGGAAGGTTAGAGCAATATAATCCTACCTCAAGAAACAAGAAAAATCTCAAATAAACAATCTAACCTTACACCTAAAGGAACTAGAGAAAGAAGAACAAACAAAATCCAAAGTTAGTAGAAGGAAAGAAATCATAACTATCAAAGAATAAATAAATGAAATAGAAAAAGAGAAAACAATAGCAAAGATCAATAAAACTAAAAGCTGGTTCTTTGAGAAGATAAACAAAATTAATAAACCTTTAGCTAGACTCATCAAGAAAAAGAGGGAGAGGACTCAAATCAATAAAATTAGAAATGAAAAAGAAGTTACAGTGGACACCACAGAAATACAAAGCATCCTAAGAGACTACTACAAGCAACTCTATGCCAATAAAATGGGAAACCTAGAAGAAATGGACAAATTCTTAGAAAGGTATAACTGTCCAAGACTGAACCAGGAAGAAATAGAAAATATGAAGAGACCAATCACAAGCCATGAAACTGAAACTGTGATTAAAAATCTTCCAACAAACAAAAGTCCAGGACCAGATGGCTTCACAGGTGAATTCTATCAAACATTTAGAGAAGAGCTAACACCCATCCTTCTAAAACTCTTCGAAAAAATTGAAGAGGAAGGAACACTCGCAAACTCATTCTATGAGACCACCATCACCCTGATACTGAAAGCAGACAAAGATACTACAAAAAAAGAAAATCACAGACCAATATTACCAATGAATATAGGTGCAAAAATCCTCAACAAAATACTAGCAAACAGAATCCAACAACACATTAAAAGGATCACATACCATGATCAAGTGGGATTTAACCCAGGATTGCAAGGATTCTTCAATATATGCAAATCAATCAATGTGATACACCATATTAACAAACTGAGGAATAAAAACCATATGATCATCTCAATAGATGCAGAAAAAGCTTTTGACAAAATTCAACACACATTTATGATAAAAACTTTCCAGGTAGTGGGCACAGAGGGAACCTACCTCAACATAATAAAGGCCATATATGACAAACCCACAGCAAACATCATTCTCAATGGTGAAAAACTGAAAACATTTCCTCTAAGATCAGGAACAAGACAAGGATGTCCACTCTCACCACTATTATTCAACTTAGTTTTGGAAGTCCTAGCCACGCAATCAGAGAAGAAAAAGAAATAAAATGAATACAAATTGAAAAAGAAGAAGTAAACCTGTCTCTGTTTGCAGATGACATGATACTATATATAGAGAATCCTAAAAATGCCACCAGAAAACTACCAGAGCTAATCAATGAATTTGGTAAAGTTGCAGGATACAAAATTAATGCACAGAAATCTCTTGCATTCCTATGCACTAATGATGAAAAATCTGGAAGAGAAATTAAGGAAACACTCCCTTTTACCACTACAACAAAAAGAATAAAATACCTAGGAATAAACCTACCTAGGGAGACAAAAGATGTATGCAGAAAACTATAAGACACTGATGAAAGAAATTAAAGATGATACCAACAGATGAAAGATATATCATGTTCTTGGATTGGAAGAATCACATTGTGAAAATGACTATACTACCCAAAGCAATCTACAGATGCAATGCAATCCCTATCAAATTACCAACGGCATTTTTTACGGAACTAAAACAAAAAAATCTAAAAATTTGTATGGAGACACAAAATACCCCGAATGGCAAAAGCAATTTTGAGGGAAAAAAATGGAGGTGGAGGAATCATTCTCCCTGACTTCAGGCTACACTACAAAGCTACAGTAATCAAGACAATATGGTACTGGCACAAAAACAGAAATATAGATCAATGGAACAGGATAGAAAGCCCAGAGATGAACCCACGCATCTATGGTCAACTAAACTATGACAAAGGAGGCAAGGATATACAATGGAGAAAAGACAGTCTCTTCAATAAGTGGTGCTGGGAAAACTGGACAGTTACATGTAAAAGAATGAAATTAGAACCCTCCCTAACACCATGCACAAAAATAAATTCAAAATGGTTTAAAGGCCTGAATGTAGGACCAGACACTATAAAACTCTTAGAGGAAAACATAGGAAGAACACCCTTTGTCATAAATCACAGCAAGATATTTTTTGATCCACCTCCTACAGTAATGGAAATTAAAAAAAAATAAACAAATAAGACTTAATGTAACTTAAAATCTTTTGTACAGGGCTTCCCTGGTGGCGCAGTGGTTGAGAGTATGCCTGCTGATTCAGGGGACACGGGTTCGTGCCCCGGTCCAGGAAGATCCCACATGCCACAGAGCAGCTAGGCCCGTGAGCCATGGCCGCTGAGCCTGCGCTCCGCAATGGGAGAGGCCGCAACAGTGAGAGACCTGCATACCACACACACAAAAAAAGCTTTTGTACAGCAAAGGAAACTATAAACAACATGAAAAGACAACCCTCAAAATGGGAGAAAATATTTGCAAACGAATCAATGGACAAAGGATTAATCTCCAAGATATATAAACAGCTCATGCAGCTCAATATTAAAAAAACAACCCAATTAAAAAATGGGCAGGAACCTAAATAGACATTTCTCCACAGAAGACATACAGATGGCCAAGAAGCACATGAAAAGCTGCTCAACATCACTAATTATTAAAGAAATGCAAATCAAACTACAATGAGGTATCACCTCACACTGGTTAGAATGGGCATCATCAGAAAATCCACAAACAACAAATGCTGGAGAGGGTGTGGAGAAAAGGGAAACTTCTTGCACTGTTGGTGGGAATGTAAATTGATACAGCCACAATGGAGAACAGTATGGAGGTTCCTTAAAAAACTAAAAATAGAATTACCATATGAACCAGCAATACCACTACTGGGTACATACCTTGAGAAAAACATAATTCAAAAGAACACATGTACCCCAATATTCACTGCAGCACTATTTACAATAGCCAGGTCATGGAAGCAACCTAAATGCCCATTGACAGACGAATGGATAAAACAGGTGTGGTACATATATACAATGGAATATTACTCAGCCATAAAAAGGAACGAAATTGAGTCATTTGTTGAGACATGGATGGATCTAGAGACTGTCATACAGAGTGAAGTAAGTCAGAGAGAGAAAAACAAATATCATATATTAACGCATGTATGTGGAACCTAGAAAAATGGTACAGATGAACCAGTTTGCAGGACAGAAGTTGAGACACGGATGTAGAGAACAAACGTATGGACACCAAGGGGGGAAAGCGGGGGTGGGGAGGATGAACTAGGAGACTGGGATTCACATATATACACTAATATGTATAAAACAGATAACTAATAAAAATAAAATAAAATAATACTGCTGTAAGTTACTGACAGTAATAATAATATCTAACATTTTTCTTGATAGATAACAAATATTCACCATTATCCTACAATTATTTTATGGTATATTACTCCAAGAAATTTACATATATTATTTCAACTATTCTCCCCCAAATTTCTAAAAAGTAAGTACTACTATTATTATTACCTCCACTTTCTAGATGAGGACACTGATAACCTCACAAACCAGGATTTGAACCTAGACCAGGGCTCTTAACCACCCTGCCATTCTGGCTCTAGGTTCATATTGACGATGTGTAACAAGACACATCATCTTTCTTGATCATCCTAGTTAAGTTTATTAATACATCATGGACTTAAGGGATAAAGACAAAACACTCATTCATCTTATCTAATTATTACATGTCCTTCTAGTAACAAATGATTCCAATTAGGTTTGATTAAGTATACCAAAGAAGTAATTTTTGCTAAATTTTAATAATTATATATATCCTCCTCAATGTAATTCTATTTTGGGGGGGTAAAATTTAAAATATTAAATGGTCAAAATTACCTCAAAGGTAAGTATTTTGTCTTATGAGACACATGAATGCATTTGCAATTTTGTCATCTCTTGTCTAATTATTTCCACTCTGAAGACAAAGTGTACATTCAAGAAGTTTCTTGTTAAATGTGTGGCTAATTCTCAAATCAGTATTTTCAGCCTGGACTTTCTTTTCTGGAATTCAAGAACATTGCTTCCAATTTTCTAAGGATTGGTGTGATCTACTGATAGATAAACTGAAGAAACTTCATTTTCCTCTTGATTTCATATTAGTGTTATTGCTGTACCATCATTTTCTTGCTTACCCAAGATTAAAACTTCAAAGTCATGGTCTTTTTAGTCTCAGAGCATTTGTTCAGGCTATTTCATTTCCCTAGACTGTCATCCCACCTTATTCCACCAATTGAAATCTCGCCATCTTTCAAAGCTTAATCCCTTTACTCAAGTATGGCTCCTTTTTCCTTGGAATCTCCAGCATATTTTTTTATGACTCTCTTACAGCAGTATATGTTCAGAGTTAAGAGAATGAACTCCAGAGAATCCAGACTGCATAGGTTCATATCCTGACTCCATCACCTGATAGACCATGTGACATGGAACAAGTTATCATTCTGAGTCTTGGTTTCTCATATATGAAATGGGAAAATTATAGTATCTACTTCATAGGAATGTTGTGAGGACTAAAGAAAATAATTTTATTAAGTACTTAGTATTCTATGTGCTCATTAAATGTTAGCTTTTATTATCCTTATTACATTCACTATTACCATCATCGTTATCATTATTTTAAAAAATAATATATGACTTATTTTATGCCATTAAATGGTCCTATCCTACATAAGAACCTTTCCTTTTCTTCCTCAACAAGCACCCAGCTTAGAGATAGAACTGAGACACTGAGTAAGTGGATGTGACTGGGCATCTACAATAGCTAGATCAACCCTCACACTAGATGTGACAACCAAATTATCTTTAGGTATCATTTCCTAACAATGTTAGTTTTCAGGTACTGTAGTACAAAATAACTTTTTTACAGACCCGACTGTTTAATTCATTTGTCATCCCTGTATTACTTAGCACTGTCTCTCATATGCAGTCGGTCTCAATGCATAAGTGCTGACTCTAGCTAAATATATCAGAATCATGACATAGCATCTTTAAAAAAGTCATAACACTGAACACATTTTAAACAATGACCTATGTCTATATTCATTTTCTAAGGCTTTGTGTTTTTTAATGAATTAAACCATTAAGCTCCCCAAATTGTCAACATTTGATTTTTTTTCTTTCACTCCTTCCTTAAATTAGTATATATTGAGTATAGACTGTGTGTTAGAAGTTGTTTATTTACGATTCTAAAAATATAGATGAAGTCATTGTCTAGAGCCTTGCTAACCAAAGTATTAGCAGCATTAGCAACACCTGGAAACTTGTTAAAACTGTAGACTCTTAGGCCCTGATCAGGCTCTAAGTCAGACCTCCTGAATCAGAGCCTGCATTTTAGTAAGGTCCCCAGGTGATTCATGAACACATTCAAGAGAAGCACTGGGTTGCACATAAGAAATCACTTACGTTTTTAAAATACAGATGCTTGCAATATAAGTGGGGAGCCAACTGAGCATCTTTTATACATATAAAAGTGTCATTTTTACTGAGAAATAATTAACATACATCACTGTATAAGTTTAAGGTGTACAGCACGATGGTTTGACTTACATATATTGTGAAATGATTACAACAGGTTTAGCTAACTTCCATCTTCTCACACCTACACAATAAAAAGAAGAAAAAAAAATGTTCTCCTTGTGATGAGAGCTCTTAGGATTTACTCTCTTATCAAATTTCCTACATATTATACAGCAGTGTTAGCTATAGTCATCATGTTGTATATTACATCCCTAGTGCTATTTATCATATAAATAGCACTATAAATATTTATCTATCTTATAAATATCTATTTATCTTATAAATATTTATCTATTTATCTTTGTACCCTTTGACCACCTTGCTCTAATTATCCCTTGGCCCACTCGCCCCCTCTGGTAACCACAGTTTGATCTCTTTTACTTTTTTTCTATGAGTTTGATGTTTTTGTTTGCTTGCTTTGTTTTCTTAGATTCCACACATAAGTGAAATCATACAAATTTCTCCATCTGATTTATTTCACTTAGCATAATGCCTTGAAGGTCCATCCATGTTGTCACAAATTGTAGAATTTCCTCATCTTTTATGGCTGAATAATTTTCCATTATGTGTGTGTGTGTGTGTACACATATATATCACAACTTTTTAATCCATTCATCCATCCATGGATTCTTCAGTTGTTTTCATGTCTTGGCTATTGTAAATAATGCTGCTATGAACATGGGGGGTAGGATACAGATATCTTTTCAAGTTAGTGTTTTCGATACCTTTGAATACATTCTTAGAAGCAGAATTGCTGGATCATATGGTAGTTCTATTTTTAATTATTTTGAGGATCCTCCATACTGTTTTCCATTGGGGTTGCACCAATTTACAATCCCACCAAAACCGCACAAAAGTTCCGTTCTCTCCTCATCCAAGCCCACATTTGATATCTCTTATCTTTTTGATGATGACCATTTTAAACAGGCTTGAGATAACATCTCATTGTGGTTTTAATTTGTATTTCCCTAATGACTAGTGATATTGAGCATGTTTTAATGTACTTGTTTGTCCTTCATATATCTTGTTTGGAGAAATATCTATTTAGGTTCTTTGCCCATTTCTTAATTAGGTTATGTAATTTTTGCTATTGAATTGTGTGAGTTCTTTATGTTTTTTATATTAATCTCTTATCAGATATATGGTTTGCAAATATTTTTTCCCATTCTGTAAGATGTCTTTTCACTTGACTGATGGTTTATTTTGCTATGCAGAAGCTTTATAGTTTGATGTAGTCCCACTAGTTTTTTTTATTTTTTTGCTTGTGCTTTAGGTATCATATGCAAAAAATCATTACCAAGACCCATGTCAAACTGCTTTATTCTTATGTTTTCTACGAGAAGATTCATGGTTTCAGGTCTTACATTTGAGTCTGAGTTAATTTTTGTGAATGATGTAATATATGGGTCCAGTTTCATTCTCTTACATGTGAATATCCAGTTATATCAGCACCTTTTATTGAACAGATTATCTTTTCTCCATTGAATATTCTCCCTTGTCAAATATTAGTTAACTATATATGGTTGGATTTATTTCTGGGTTTTCAATTCTGTTTTTATGGTCTAATTTGACTGTTTTTTTAGGCCAGTCCATACTGTTTTGATTACTATACCTTTACAGTATTACTTGAAATCAATTGTTCCCTACGCAAGTAAGGCTACAGGATAGGTTCTGTGATTGTCTAAATTCTTGGATCAGGCTTACCAGGATGGTGAGGACTGAGTACTATATTCATTAGTAGAATTAGCTTCTCTGCCCTGACAGGAGAGCAGACCAAGACCCAGGGCCTGTGCAGCTCATTGTTTGAGGGCCCAGACCAGCCCTGAGTGGGCATGGAATTCCCCGGTCAGGTGAGCCCACTCATTTTGCTCTGTTGACCAGGGAAGCCATGGGCTGTGCTCTCTGTATAAGTGCCACTGTATGCAGGGCTATTGAATGGGCTATATATCTTCCCATGTGCTCTGGTTTGCTTCCCTGGTTGGACAGGTTTAAGGGTGTGTTCAGCAAATTAGATTTCCTGCCTGGGTGAAGCAGTAGAAGCAGTTCTAGAACCAGTAGAGCTCTGTTTCATGTCTTAAGCTGACCTACACCCCAAGTTCCTTGTCTGAACAGGACCACTATCTTTGCTTTGCAAACTATTAGTTCCATCCGCCCTTCTCTCCACTCAAGTGCCACTGGGCCGCACTGTTTCTAATAGTTGTCACCAGCCTTTCTGCTCAGACAGGGCTGGAAGGCACTCTCCACAGTGGGTGGGGTGGTGACTCAGCACCTTGCCTAGGCGTGAAAAATTGGGCAAAACTTCTCGTTTGAGGATGTGAGTCAGGCAGATCTGCACCCTCTCGAGGTCCTTGGTCATAGCACAGTACTGACTTAGTCCTGCAGATGAGCAAAGCCACTGATTGGGATTGCTACTTCGGCACTGCAGGTATGAACTTGGTCTGCCACGATTCCTGTGATGATTGTTGCAGGCCCCTTGCCACTTCTCTGTCACAGTCAGATTCCCAGAGACTGGGTTGTGCAGATTCCTGTGTAATCCCCACCGTGTGAGATCAGAGTAGGGACTCCGCCAAATTCCCCTACAATGCTGGGGGAGTCTGGCCGTCCCGCTTGGGTTTCCTTTCACCACTGGGGGAAATGGAAGCTCAGGGGAGACCTTTCAGCAAGGTGCAGTGCCAGCCTGTCCAGGGATAGGACAATGCAGCCAATGTGTAGCTATTTTTCTTACCTTAAAATGCAGCCTACCTTGCTCTCTGAGGTGCCGCGGTGTGCTTCAGCCCTACCCCCATGTTCTAGAATTCTCTCAATGGTGTCTTGTTCTTGAATAAATGTTAGTTTTTCTTCTTGTGAGGGAAGCAAAGTCAGGAACAACCTGTATCACCATCTTGGTGACCAATATTGATACTGAGCATCTTCACTAAACAATTCCCTGATAATTCAAGATTTTTGAATATATAGATGAATTTTTGTAATAGTACCATTTAACTTTGCTGCATAATACATTTTAATTATGTGACAACTATAATTCCAAATCATAACTTGTGATAAAGAAACAAAGATACTAAGATTGTGTGAAGGTTGCTTGCTTTTGGCCCTTTATGTTGATATATTCTGGGAAGATATGTCAGGAAATTTTGTTTTATTTTAAAAGAAATGTCCTTCATGAATTGTAATGTTGATAAATTCTAGATGAAAGGAAAAAGAATATTTGCCAGAACCAGAGGCATTAAATCTTCCTCCATCTGAAAGGGTTAAATTAGAGTTGACATTCCATTAGGAGGCAGCCAGGTCTGTGGCAGAAGCAGAGAGTTCCAAGTAAAGGAACAGACAAGAGACCCAACTCAACAGGTGAGCCACATTAGGGACCAAAGCAGGTAACCTGGAATCCAGGAGTGAGGCTAAATCACAGACTGTACTGGATTAAATAAGAAACTAGGAGGCACTACACCAGGAGCCAGAATTAAAAGGAACCTCCAGATGGGAACAAATGTCAGTTTAAATGCTGAGTAGGGCCTACTCAAAGGACAGGAACAGAGCAGGTCAAAGCAGCACCAGGTATCAAAGATATCAGAGATACATTGCACTTAATGTGCTAACCAAAAATTCCACTTGAGGAAGAAACCTGGGATATCCTAGCTGGTCCTATGGAACCAGCACTTGCTCCTGATATAACTAAGCAGTTAAGCCATATTACGTTACTGATGAATGCATTATAATGCATCTTAATTATACCTCATTATAATAGTTGTAATCAGATCAGATGAAGGAAAAATTCTCTCCTGTGCCTCCTTAAGGTTTCATAATTTTCTGTGATCAGCTCCGGGACAAGATTTTCAGGATACTTGGAGTACCCAGAGATGACCATTTTTTGTCTATTTAAAATTTATGATAGGAAAGTTTCCTCAGTGGATTTCTTATGTGGCATTTCCTGGATTACAGGTCATGAAATAAAATCACCAATAAATTAGGGAAAACATAAAAACACCAGTGGGTACTGTAAAAATGGCCTGGGTCCAAGAACAGCATGCAAAAAAGCAAACACTTTGCACTCCTTAAACCCTCCTAAGTTTTCAACACTTATTTATTTCTTCACTTCTTTTAAGGAAAACCCTTAGATTACACACTGTGGCAAGGACTTTTTGTCCCTTGGGTCTCCTGGTTTCCTTATTTCAATGTTGATTTAAGAGTTGGCCAAAGCAGCTAACAGTACATGACAGGTAGAACGCCTTTTCAACAAACTTAATAGGGCACCAACATTGCTGTATTACCTCTACACTACTTTCAGATATAAGTCTATTGCCCACATGAACAGATGAGGTGTCAACAGCATATAAAAATCTTTTTACAGACTTCATTTTCATGAAAGAACAAGTGTAGAATTGTGTAACAGCATCTACGTTGGGAAGATAAACATGGCTCTTACTAAATTTATACCTTCAGTTGAAACGGTCTAGCCAGTCTATGGACTGTCCCCAAAATATGCTTTTCCCCACCCTTTGCCGTTTTTGACTTTCCTTCCCCATCCAAATTCTGTTTTTCAAGGTTAAAGCAAGTTTTTCCTTTGTAAAGTCTTTTCAGACCCCTCCCCCAATTGGAAGTGACTACTTCCTCTTTCTACTTGGAAAGCCTCATTTACCTCATAAAGATGTAAAAAGAAGTTCACCCATTACATTTACACCCATCACTTTTTCACGTGTAAATGTGGTTTACAACCAGTCCCACACGCTGCTGACAGAAGTCCTCCAGTACCACGTGCTAAGTTACCTAGTTCCACCTATCAGAACCAAGTAGGGAGCAGACCCCTTCCTCCCTCCTTCTCTCACGTCAGGCCACTACCCATTAGTCACACTTAGCACTAAACAGAAAATCAGCACTAGATAAATAATGAAATTAGTGAACAGATTGTAAATAAATGTGCAAGTACAGTGTATCAAAAGGACAAGTTATTTCTAAATAAACAAAGACTTGTGAACAAATGTGATTTCTAGAACTGCATAGTCGGAAAAAACCCTTCATTCTGTAGTTAAAGCTACATGCGTGCTCTTGGTTCCATCACTTAATAATCAAGTCTGGATGCAAACAAGGATCACTGGCGAGCTTTTAAAAATGCCTTGGGGTCCTAGACCACAGACTTCCTGTATCAAAATCTCTAGGGAGATGAGAAGAATGGCAAGGTTCTTATCATGAACCTAAATTATGTCACTAGGATCCATATGTAGGATCTGCTTCTGCTTGGGTGGTTGCAAAGTGGCTCCTGGCTCCGTCTTTGTGGTTGCAGCTGTACCAGGCACGCCATCCTTATGGGATAAGCCTAGCAGAGACGAGTCTACATTCCAGCATTCCAAACAAAATGTCTGAGATTCACTCTGATTAGATGAGCCTCGATTTGGTAACCAAATCCCTTCCCCCCAAACCAATCCTTAGACCAGTGATAGACCTAAGCCAATTATAATAACTAGTGGAGGCATTAATCTTACTCAAACCCATTCGGCTGGGAAATTCAGAGCCACGGTAGGAAGGGAGATGGAGGAATGGATGCTGGGGAGGCAATCAAGAGATAACACTACACATGATTATTCTCCCTACTAGAAGGTGAGTTACTAGGGAACAGGGGTATCTGCTTAGTCATCCATCCAAGTGGCAACTGCAGGTTCTTTAGTTATAAAAAGATGTTACAAGATCATTTATAAAATGATAATATAAGGGTCAGTCCTAATTTTTTATGGCTCTTAACAACTTAAAAGTACCATCTATTTTAATGATTTTGAAAAATATGAAGTTATTTATGTGCATTATCACATTTGCTTCTCACTAAAAGCCTACTAGGCAATGAATGAATGAATGAATGATTGGCATCTTTTAGTAAATGAGGAAGCTAAGGTCTAAAACATTTATATGGTGGGACTGACATATACACACTACTGTATATAAAACAGATAACTAATAAGAACCTGCTGAATCGCACAGGGAACTCTACTCAATACTCTGTAATGGCCTATGTGGGAAAAGAATTTTTTAAAAAAAGGAGTGGATATACGTATAACTGATTCACTTTGCTGTACACCTGAAACTAACACAACACTGTAAATCAACTATACTCCAATATCTTTTAAAAAATAAAATAAAAAGGTTAAATGTTTGCCTAAGTTTACACCTCTGTTTAGCAGAGATTAGAATCCACGTCATCTAACTCCTACTCTAATGATATTCCCATTTTAGCACTCTGACTTTTCACATTTGAATAAAATAGTAATAGTAAAACCTTTCAACCATATGATGGGATTTTTATATAAACTAGTTTCCATAATGGCTAAAGCAAAGCAGAATTTTATCTGGAGTTTATCTTCCCCAGAGCTTTGCATAACAAAAAATATTCATCTGCCATATCCAAAGTGAACAGCCTGTTTAAAAAATAAAACTTAAAAATGGTAACCGTCTGGGCTTCCCTGGTGGCGCAGCGGTTGAGAGTCCGCCTGCCAATGCAGGGGACACGGGTTCGTGCCCCCGTCTGGGAAGATCCCACATGCCGCGGGGCGGCTAGGCCCGTGAGCCATGGCCACTGAGCCTGCGTGTCCGGAGCCTGTGCTCTGCAATGGGAGAGGCCACAACAGTGAGAGGCCCGCGTACCGCAAAAAAAAAAAAAAAAAAAAAGGTAACCGTCTGAATCCGCACTTTATGTTTTATTGTTTGTGCCTTGTGGTGACATGTTAAAGCAGTGTTGGAGAATTATATGGTGCCTTTAAGATGTCATCCAGAACAAGAGGTTTGTCATTCACAACTAGCCAAGGAAATCTAGGAGAGACAGCAAGAAAATCATATGCTAAAATCTATCTTATCTTCCCCACCTGACCCTTTACTCTTATCTTTGATGTCCAGCTACATTCTCTGGCATCTGACATAGCAGTGCAGTCTGGACTTTGTATTGCTATAGCCTTTGAAATGACTTTTGCTACTCTCTGTTGAATGCTGTTACTGACCATGGTTATTCTTCATGCTTCCCTCCCCTGAAGCCTCAAGGTCTTGGAAACAATTTACCTCTTGGCTTCATGTTCCTATTACTAACCTGGCATGCCTACCCACTGAATTTGATATCTAACTAGCCGTGTTGTGCCAGTATCAGGCAAAAGCTATTACTGACTTGAGTTTTAATTTGGAAAATGCAAATATGCCTCTCATTCCTTTGTTTGAGACAACAGGCAACCTGTGCAGAACTCCTGAAACAAAGAACAAAACAGAATCTACACGCCTAGGCACTTGCAAAAATATCTAGGGATAATTTTCTTGATGCTGTCTTCATACCTTGTCAATCTCTAGTGGTAATATTTGCTTAGAAACAAAAATGCATGCACTCAAAGGCTCAATCCTATGCTCATTTCCAGCAGAACTTTGTTATTTCATCTATGATCCAGGATATTAATGAAGCAGCTGGATTGGAGCCATACTTTTCACAGAATACAGTGAAGGAAACAGTAAAGCAGAACCCATTTACAGCCACTGCTTTCGCAGAGAGCTGAACTGTCAGGTCTGAGATCCACAGTCACTTCTGCGCCTGCAGACTGTAAGTTATCATAAACCTCCCAAAGCTACCCTGCCAATGCTGTCAGAGATGGTAGAGGCACTAGTTGGGAGGGTTTTAGTTGTTTCCTTCAAACCAAATCCTATGTGTCTTCAGAGGTGAGAGATTGGAGTTATCTATTTTCATTATTAATCAACCACTAGAAAGCAAACTTATAGTCAGAGAGAGAGAAAAAATAATTGGTTTCTTGTGCTTTATAAAATAGTGTATCTTAAGCTTCCTTCCAACTACAGTCTGAAACATAGTAGCTCATCTGATTGAAATCACAAAAATGACTACAAGAATGAGAAGTCTGCAGGGCTAGATGAGGAAATCTGTTCCTTTCATGTTGCAGAATGTCTATTACCACCTGCTCTACTGTAGAATCTGTTAAAAGAAATTTGTGAGAAATATAGAAAGATTTAAATATAATTTTGGAAGGTCATAAGTCTTACTGCCAGAGAGCTCAATTTTAAATTTTATGAAACATGGTGTGGCCAAGATGGCAGAGTAGGAAGACCCTGAACTCACCTCTTCCCACGGATACACCAAAATTACAACTACTTACAGAGCAACTGTCTATGAGAATGACCTGAAAACTACTAGTAAAGATTTTCCACATCTAAAGACATAAAGAAGGAACCACAACAAGATGGATAGGAGGGGTGGAGACAGCAGAGTCAGGACTCACAACCCAGGTTGGTGACCCACAAATGGGAGGAATACCATAATCACAGAGGTCCTCCCCAAGGAGTGACGTATCTGAGCCCCACATTGGGCTCCCCGTCCTGGGGGTCTTGCACTGGGAAGACACGCCCCAAGAGCATCCAGGTTTGAAAACCATTAGGGCTTACGTTCAGGAGAACTGGCCTACCAGCAGGCCAATACCAGCCCTGTGGGCCCGTGACATCTTGGCCCATGCAGCTAGCCATGTGGGTACCTGCCCTCTCCCACCCAGCAGGCCCACAGCCACCACACAAGGCAAGGTCTCACAGCCATCAGGGGTTGGGGCCAGCCCTGCCTACCAGTGTACCCACAGTAGTCAGCACCTCCACAACTGAAGGGGGCATGAAGCACATATAGGGGGCAACCCTAGAGCATATAGCTCTGATGGCCAGAGGGGAAGATGTGGCTGGCCCCACAGAACATCTTCCACATAAGGCCACATAAGGCCACATCTCTTGGATGGAAAAATGTAATTGACCTACCTACCTGATAGGTGGAAATAAACACAGAGAATTAGGCAAAATAAAGAGACAGAGGAATATGTCCTAAATGAAGGGAAAAGACAAAACTCTCAGAAAAAGAACTAAACAAAGTGGAGATAAGCAATCTTTCTGATGAAGAGCTCAAGGTAATGATCATAAAGAGCTCAACAAATTTGGGAGAAGAATGAATAAACACAGTGAGAATTTAAACAAAGAATTGGAAAATATGAAGAACCAAATAGAGCTGAAGAATACCATAACTAAAATAAAAAATACACTTAAAAAAAATCAACAGATTAGATGGTAGAGAGGAATGCATAAGCAATCTGGAAGACAGAGTAGTGGAAATCACCCAAGCTGAACAGAAAAAGAAAAAAGAATTTTAAAAAAGTAGGATAGTTTAAGAGACCCTTGGGATGACATCAAGCATACTAACATTCACAATGTAGGAGTCCCAGAAGGAGAAGAGATAGAGGAAGGAGCAGAGAACTTATTTGAAAAAAATAATAGCTGAAAAGTTCCCTAACTTGGGAAGGAAACAGATATCCAGGTTCAGGAAAGACAGAGAATCCTAAACGAGGTGATCTGAAAGAGGTCCACACCAAGACACATTATAATTAAGACAGCAAAAAATTAAAGAGAGAATCTTAAAAGTAAAAAGAGAAAAATCATATTAAAAACAACTCCCTTAAGTCTATCAGCTGATCTCTCAGCAGAAACTTTGCAGATCAGAAGGGAGTGGCAGGATATATTCAAAGTGATAAAAGGGAAAAAACCCAAAAAACCAAACTACAGACAAGAATACTCTACTGGCAAGGTTATCATTCAGATTTGAAGGAGAAACAGTTTTACAGACAAGCAAAAGCTAAAAGAGTTCACTTGATTATTATTTAATATCCTGCTTTGTCTCTTACAACAGTCTTTACTTTAAATTCTATTTTGTCTGATATTGCTGCCCTGGCTTTCTTTTGACTTCAATTAGCATCAGATACTTTTTCCATCCCCTCACTTTCAGTCTGTGAGCGTCTGTAGATCTGAAGTGAGTCTCTTGTAGGAAGCATATATATGGGTCTTCTTTTGGTATTCACTCAGCCACTCTATGTCTTTTGATTGGAGCATTTAGTCCATTTACATTTATGGTAATTATTGATATATATGTTCTTACTGCCATTTTGTTAATTGTTTTGGGATTGCTTTTGTAAGTATTATCTGTTCCTTTCTTCTTCTTCTCTTCTCTTGTGATTTGAGAACTGTCTTTAGTGTCATGTTAGGATTACTTTTTCTTTTTTTGTGTGTATGTCTGTAATATATTTCTGGTTTGTGGTTACCATGAGGTTTTTATACAGCAATCTATATATATATTTGGGATTATTTTAAGTTGTTCTT
The DNA here is from genome assembly GCF_059928025.1 of Delphinapterus leucas. Lineage (NCBI taxonomy): Eukaryota > Metazoa > Chordata > Mammalia > Artiodactyla > Monodontidae > Delphinapterus > Delphinapterus leucas. Next base: position 50,467,267 of record NC_143140.1, read on the forward strand.
ACTTTCAAATGCATTTTCACAGTCCTGCATTTGTACTCTCCTCCCTTCATGATTACTGTTATTGATATCATATTTGACATCTAATTGTTTTGTGTATCCCTTAACTGCTTATTGTGAATATAAATGATTTAACTACTTTTGTCTTTTAATCTTCCTACTAGCTTTGCATGTGGATGGCTTCCTGCCTTTAATGTATGTTTGCCTTTGCTGATTAGCTTCCTAATTTCATAATTTTCACGTTTCTAGTTGTGGCCTTTTCTTTTTTGCAGAGAAGTTCCTTTAACATTTCTTGTAGAGCTGATTTGGTGGTGCTTTACTCTTTTAGCTTTTGCATGTCTGTAAAGCTTTTCCTCTCTCCACCATATCTGAATGAGAACCTTGCTGGGTATTCTTGGTTGTTTTTCCCTTTCATCACTTTAAATATATCATGCCACTCCCTTCTGTCCTGCAGAGTTTCTTCTGAAAAGTCAGCTGATAGCCTTATGGGAATTCTCTTGTATGTTATTTGTTGCTTTTCCCTTGCTGCTTTTAATATTCTCTCTTTATCCTCAATTTTTGTCACTTTGATTACAATGCGTCTTGGTGTATTCCTCTTTGGGTTAATTCTGTATGGGATTTTCTGCACCCCCCGGACTTGGATATCTGCTTCCTTTCCCAAGTTAGGGAAGTTTTCAGTTATTATGTCTGCAAACACGTTCTCAGGATGTGGAGAAAAGGGAACCCTCATGTACTTTTGGTGAGAATGTAAACTGGTGCAGCCACTATGGAATACAGTATGGAGATTCCACAAAAAATTAAAAATAGAGCTGCCATATGATCCAGCACTTTCATTTTTGTGTATTTACCCAAAGTAAACAAAAACACTAATTTGAAAAGATATATGCACCCCAATATTCATTGTAGCACTATTCACAATAGCCAAGATATGGAAGCAACCTAAGTATCCATCAATAAATGGACAAAGAATATGTGATATATACATACAAGGAAATATTATTCAGCAGCTCCCCCCTAAAAAAATAATTTTGCTATTTGTATATCTTATGTATATGTGGAATCTAAAATATAAAACAAACAAATGAAACATAGCAAAATGAAAAGAGACTCATAGATACTGAGAACAAATGGGTGGCTGCCAGAGGGGAGGGGTGGGTGAACTAGATGAAGGGAATTAAAAGGTACAAACCTCCAATTATAAAATAATTAAGCCATGTGGATATAATATACAGCATATGGAATATGATCAGTAATACTGTAATAACTTTATATGGGGACAGATGGTTATTAGACTTATGGTGATCATTTTATAATGTACGCAAATGTCATATCACTATGTAGCACAACTGAAACTAAGATAGTATTGTATGTTAAGTGTATTTCAACAAAAAATTAAAGAAAAGCAATTTTATGAAATTTGATGGCTGTCATTAACAGTTTTCTTCCTTCTGTGAAAGAGGCAAAGTAGATGATACCTCTTTCATCTGAAAGTTGATGCTAAAAGTTAAGTCAAGTGATGAATTTTTTTAAAGGTACTGTTCTTTGGGGCTTGATTCTCATTCCCTTCTGGGAGAGGACAAGCTTGTTTCTGGGAGTGAATAGGGAAGACTATTTAGGCCTCCTGAGGCATCATATCCTGGTACCCAAAGAGCAGAGAAAACTTTTCTTGGTAAATGAATGTGGGAAGTGAGGTACACCAACCAATAGCTCTAATCCCTGGTTGCCCTTATTTCCACAATGACTACTGGTACTCAAACACTGGTACATTTCAGAATTATATGGTGGCTCATTAAAAAAAAAAAAAAAATATATATATATATATATATATACATACATACATGCCAGGTCACATCCCAGAAGTGAGCCTGACTGAATAAGCCTGAGAAGGTCTTGAGCACCTGTATTTTAACAAGCTCACCGATAATTCTGATGCACACTAAGGTTAAACCATGCTCTAGGCCCCACTATCCCAGATCTCCTTCAAGTGGACACACTACACAGTATCCTTTCATCAAATTGATTTCTCCTGTAAATAGATGTTTTCTTGGAATGATAATGAGAAACTGGAGATGAACAAGCTCCAAATAAAGCTGTTTATTAGATACAAACTCTATGTGAGGTAAACTCCACCTTTAATCACTGCAGCAGTAACTAACTGCAGGAAGACAAAGGAGAACAAAGTACTAAACAGAACTCAGAAAAGCTAATGCAAATATTGAATGACACTGACCATACCTCTTTAGCCCTTAGCCAAAACTAGCAGAAATTTCATTTACTGAGGCTGTCTTGGTATTATACTGTTGACTATAGAAATATCAGGAAACCCTATTTCAGCATTCTCACTGGGGAGGGGAAAAGCCTATTCCTTGCATTTCTGTCACTCTGAGGGGTCTCATATGTGACCAAAATTGTTGATGCTGAATGGATATAGAGGAGTTGCTGCTTTTAACTATGCTGTCGTCAAGATTCCCTGCAGAGAAATCCATTTTAGTCGATTCCTATGGTAACATTATGCCAGTCCATCTGTACCCTAGCCTGTGACCTTGTAAATATCTCTTTAGAGAGAGTGCATATGTTTTTGGTAATTGGGACAAGGGACCTTTGTTACTGTATCTTTTGGTTTCAAACATTAAATTGTCTTGTATTGGCTGGTATAATTTTCTAGTTTACATTTAACTGGTTGTTAGCCCTGTGCTGATGAGAAATACACTTGTCAAGTTTTTGGTGTGTAAACCAGGTATGTATGTTTCTAGAATATGTTCAGGGGAATAGAATAGTCCCTAGATGACATGTGGCCTTTTGAGTGGGAAGAGATTTCCAGGGGATTAAAAATAGGTTGTAATAGCTGCCTTCAAGTGTTTTATGATGTACTCCAGCATTGTTGAGTCAACCTGATAAAACTCAACTTGTTTTAGAGTCTGTCTGTGAGTAGAACATGGCTTTATCAGCTCTGCCCAAGCTAAATCATAACATATTGCTCTCTGCCAGAATGTATGCTCTTATTTTGTAATCAAATGGTTTATCAATTGATAAATATCTTCCATGGAACATATGTGTTGCCTATTTTGTTGGACAAAAGTAAAATGTCTATTGATATCATATTGTTTACTGTGGTTCATGAATGCTGTCTGGGTCACTATAAGGGAATTAAAATTTTAAAATCACTGGTAACTCTTGCAAGGGTAAAGACAATTTTAATTGACGATGAGTACCTCTCTACCTCCTTCAAAAACTTTTGTTTTCCATGGGCAAAGTAACAGGAAATTATTCCTTCGTTCTGAAAACCAATGGACACTCTTATTTCTCTTAAACATATTTTCTTCTCTGCTTGGCAGCCTTAATCTATGACTGCTTCTTTTGACTCATAGTATAGCCTTGGTGTCATCACCATTTCACCATTGTCCTTTATCTTCCAAGATCATAAATCACTGTCTCTTGTTGGATTTTTTTTTAAAGTAACCTTGCTACTATTTCCCAAATTATTTTTCCTCAAGTCAATACTGTGTTCTATCATGCTTTTCACATTAAATTCACTATGGATCTTTCTAAGATAAGAGTTATCTGTTGCTGCATAAAAAATTATTCTAAAACACAGCAGCTTAAAACAACAATGTATGCTTAATATCTCTCATGATTTCTGTGAGTCAGGAAGCACCTTACCTAAGTGGTTCTGGCTCAGAGTCTCTCATGAAGTTGTAGTCAAGACAGCAACTGTAGCTGCATCATCTGAAGACTTGATTGGGACTGAAAGATCTTCTTCCAAGATGGTTCACTCACATGGTTGGCAAGTTGGTGCTGGCTACTGGCAGGAGGCTAGTTCCTCACCACATGAGCCCATCTATAGGGCTCTTGAGTGCTATCATGACACAGTGGCTGGTTTCACTGAGAACAAGTCATACAAGACTGGGCAAGGTGGAAGCCACGTATCTTTTGTGACCTAGCTTAGAAGTCATACATCTTTATTTCTGCAATATCTTATTGGTTACACAGGTCAGCCCTTCTCAATATGGGAGGGAAATAAACAAAGGCACAAATACCAGGAACAAGGAAAAAAACAATTCCCAGAGAGATTGTTTTCACAGCCACCCACTGCCCAGAAGTTATTCATGCCCAAAATTATGGTGAGAAAATTATAGTCCTTTCAGGAGGGCTGAGATCAAAGGGAAATAGTAGGAACTATGGAGGTACAAGTGTCCTAACAGACCTCAAAGTTGTGACCGTCACAGGGGACCCACCATTGTCATTATGGTCAATGGCAGCAAGAATAGAAAGCAGATGAGACCTCTGAGATAAGTACCTGAGGTCATACTATCTACAGGGGCTTTCTTTAGAAGACTTCCAAGAGAAATAGGATGCAAAGAGCAGCACAGGATGAAAGCCCAGACCATTAAGAAAACTAGTACTAGCAAAGATTAACGCAGAGCTCTGGGAAAATGCCTAAAAGATTTCATAACTAGAGAGAGAGAGGTATCTCCCATTTGGAAGTCAAATGCAGAGCACAAGAGTGCAAATGTGCACAGATAAAGATAGATGAAATTAAAAAAGAGTTTCAGAAAGAGTAAAAGCAGATGCTACAGTTAAGATGTTCAGCTTAATACACTGGGAACTAGACTTCAGGAAGTAGAAGGTCACCTGCAGAGGCCTGAAATTGTGTTTTAAACGCATTACGGTAATAGAAGATGCCCTTGTTTGTTCATTCAACAGGTATTGATTACTGCTGCATACCAAGCGCTGTAAAGAAAAGTTTTTTAAAAATCCAACAAGATTCTTATGGAAAGGACTACATTAAGAATAAGAACTGGAGCCAGGACTGCTGGACTAGAAGAATGGCTACTTCTAGTCATTGCCGGTGGAAAAACGTACTTATCCTTGGTAAAAGGAGAAAGCAAATTAATAAGAATTATACCATGTATCCACATTTTAATTATGTTATTTAAGTGCCCAGGCTAAATGCGTAGGGGAGGCACTACAGAATGTACTCATTTGCAATTCCAAGGGCAGGGGAAATGTTTATTTTGTCTAAAACCGTTCTGATTTTCCTCAGGCATCCCCACTGTCTAGGTGGCAGGGAAAAAAGGAACAAATGTCCAATCTGGTTTATAAATTTGTGTGATAAAATAAATAGTCCCTTTAGGTAATGATCAGTTTGGAGGACCGTTGCCCAGGCTCTCCTACTTCTCTCTAAGACAGAGTCTGGGAATGTAGGGCGGATGGGCAGGATGTTAGTTTGATCCTGTAGGCAGAGGGAAGAGTCTGCTGAGCTACGCAGTCACCCAGGTTCTCCATGGTTCCCGCTGCAGTGTTTGGTGGGCATCAGTGAAGTGCAGCCACGTCCCTGAGCTTACATCCTGGCTCTGCTGATGATGTCTGCCCCCTCTCACCTGGCATCCACGTTTGCTCAGCTCAGTGGCCTTGCTCTGCCACCTCTGTCTCCCCTTAGCTCCTGCTGAGTCTTCCACGTGCCCCAGTAGGCCTGGTTGCTCTCACCCCAACTTCTGAAACAGTGTCAATTTGCTCTTGCCCCAGCGGGGCCCATGGCAGGTTTGCTTGCTGTCATCAAGCTCAGGTGTGACTGGTCGCTTGAACACACAGGGCTCCTAGATGGCGATCAGAAGCAACCTTTTGCTTTCCCCACACAGCCTGTTCAGCACTCATTTCCCCTCTCCCTGTGGAGATCATTTTCCCACTTCTCCTAAGATCCTGGGCAATTTTCCCAGTTTACTACTTACCCTCAGATAATAAAAATTCCTCCAGTCTATTTTAGAACAAAAGGTGTCATTTCGGTAATTACTGTGTCCAAGACAGTGGGCAAAATAGTTAATCTCTAGAATTTATTTAAGGCTGAATTTTCTTTTACCTCCCACTTTGAGCCTATGGCAGTCTGGATAGCTGCAGGTGGAAAGAGGTGCGGGTCGGTTACCTTCTTCATTTCCCTATCTTAGCCTCTTTTTTCTTCCTTCTACTCACTGGGCTATGGAAGGAAGGAGGGGGAAGGGAGAGGAAGGGCAGGACAGGTTTATTTGTGTGGCACTGATGTCCTCTGGCACCAGTTTCCCATAGCCATAGCAGCTGCTCAAAGCCTCTCACGGGCACTTTTGTCTTCCTGATTCTTCTGCCAGCCTCTCTGAACATAGCCCCTTGGCTTGAGCAGGGCCCCTCCTGCCATCAGAGACCTCTCTGTGGCTTCAGCAGCCATCAGTTCACCTTTAGTTCTTCCTGCTGCAGATGTCATGCCCTCTGGCAGAGGCCCTCCTGGGCATCATCCCTTTTAAAATAGCCCCAGGCCATCGTTTCTACTGCAAGTTACACATCTGGTTTTAAAGAATAAAGCACCTTTGATCATCTCTCAGTGGGAGTGCAGTCATTTCCCCCAAGCAACCCTCTCTGCTCGCTGGCCTCTTCAGGCAGCCTCATAGCATTTTTCAGGCATTAAACACAAGTCTACTGCGTCCCCCAAGCTTCACGGGGGGAAATCTTAAACTGAATTCAGTCTCTTTATTGTTAATAATAATATTGACATTTTAATTTTGAAACTATTCAAAACGAAACTGGCTCAAACTGAAGCCTCAAACAAGTTCAGTCACTTACAGCATCCCCCTGGACACTCAGTTGAAGAAAGGCTCCCATCCTGAATGTGGAGTCCAGGAGATGGTTTCCCCAGTTGGAGAAAGCTAGCCGGTGCTTTGCTACACCTATCGTAGCACTTCTCATGATGTGCAATCATCTATTTGTGCGTCTGTCTGCCCTACTAAACTGCCAACTCTTTGAGGACAGAAACTTCATTTGCCTTGTTCACCACTGTTTCTGACAAACAGTCCATGCCTTCTCAGGCGGGGTGATATCACTCCCAAGGGGGTGAAAAAAATCTTAGCGAATGGTTTATCATCCCCCAGCTCACCCCGCAAAGGGTCAAAATCCATCAACAGATACATAGTATATCCATGTTACTAAAATTTTATGGTGAAGGAGTACAATTTGGCAGGGTGGGGAGGCTGATAATGAGAAAAGGTTGACAAACGTAGATCTAGCACAATATAGACAACGATAAACATGGGTTAAGTAAGCACGTAAATGAACAAGTGACCCTAGCCCTTGCTCTCTGTAATTTTCCCTTGTAGTGTCTCCTGGCAATGTTTCATGAGGCCAATGTTTATTCATTCACTAGGGCCATCTCCTATTCCTATACACAACCATGAGTTTGCTGTGTATTCTTTCAAGAGCATTAAGCGACAGCCTTTTTATGTGTTATTCTAGGTGGAGTTAGTTCATAACATCTTTTTATAAGTATCTCTCAGTTTCGTGTATTTGTTCTCAAGAGTGTAAAGGCTTTCAACCATGTTGGCTTATGGTTATAATAAAGTTTATTATAGCCTCTGAAAACAACCAGTTTCACAAATAGACTTGAAAATTCAGATATGGGTTTAACCTTTTTTTTCTTTTTTAGCACTGCCAAATAAATTAATTTTTTTGAAAATGGAAAGTGAGCTGTGAATATATGTTTCAGGTTATTTATATAATCCATAGGTCAAGTTTGGGCTGATATCACACATGGAAATATATAATTGTTAAAGATAAGTAGTAGTCACAAAGTGGTACATCAATAATGTTATGATTTAAATAATAATTGGAGAATAAAATTATCAATGATTAGATAAAATATTGTATATATAATTATATATTTCTTAGAAGCTAAATTTGAACAAATAGAGAGTTCAATGCAAACCAAGCAATTATTAAATACATCTTGTTTTAAAAACAGAGGAAGAATGGCTAATGATATCTAAACTATATATAATATTTTTTGAAATGTGATGGTGCTTTGTATGGATGATCTTATTCAGTTTGAAATATCACAATCATCTTGGAAAAATACTATTAGCCTCTATTTTGTAAGTTGATAGATTATGCTTCTAAAATATTAAGTGATTTTCCTAAGGTCACAATGGGAGTCAGTAGTAAAGGCAGATTAAAATGTAAGCACCTACGAAGTTTCTTTGCTTTTTTATTTCAGAAGAGAATCTTCCAGTTTCTCACTTTGATTTTGCCTAAACTGAGACCCAAGAAAAGTGCAGTTATTATAATATCTAAAGAACTAAATTTCAAGTTCATAATCAAGATTGCCCCAACTCACTTACATATGTCCTTCCCACATTTGGATGGCAGCATTCATTGTCTGAGCAAAGGAGTAACGTAGCAGAATACAAAGGCCAATTCTTCATTTTTTTAAAATGGTGGATGTTATTTTTTAAATATTTTATTTTTAGAGCATTTTTAGGTTTACAACAAAATTGGGAGGAAGGCATAGAGATTTTCCATATACTCCTTGTCCACACACAGGCATAGCCTCCTTCATTCTCAACATCACTTACCAGAGTGATACTTTTTTTTTTTTTTTTTTTTTTTAACCAAGGATGAACCTACAGTTACACATCATAACTCAAAGTCCATAGTTTACCTTATCTTGGTGTTGTACATTCTATGTGTTTGGAAAAATGTATGACACAAATCCTTCATTACAATATCATACAGAGTATTTTTACTGCCCTCACAATCCTCTATGCTCTGCCTATTCATCTCACTCTGCCAACTCTGGCAACCACTGATCTTTTTATGGTCTCCATAGTTTTGCCTCTTCCAGATTGTCATATAGTAGCCTTTTCAAATTGGCTTCTTTCACTTAATAGTATACAGTCAAGTTTCCTCCGTGTCTTTTAATGGCTTGATAGCTCATTTATTTTTAGCATTGAATAACATTCCATTGTCTGGATGTACCAAAGTTTATTTATCCATTCATCTACTGAGAGACATCTTGGTTGCTTCCAAGTTTTAGCAATTATAAAGAAAGCTGATATAAATATCCTTGGGCAGGTTTTTGTGTGGATTTAAGTTTTCAGCTTCTTTGGGAGCATGACTGCTGAATCCTGTGGCAAGAGGAGGTTTAGTTTTATAAGAAATCAGCAAATTGTCTTCCGAAGTCACTGAACAATTTGCATTTTCACCATCAAGAAATAAGAATTCCTGTTGCTCCACATCCTCACTGACATTCGGTGTTGCCAGTGTTCTGGATTCTGACCATTCTGATAGATGAGTAGCTGTATCTCATTGTTTTAATTTGCATTTTCCTGATGAATTATGACGTGGAGCATCTTTTCATATGCTTACTTGCTATCTGTATGTCTCCTTTAGTGAGGTGTCCATTACGGTCTTCAGCTCATTTTTTAATCAGGTTGTTTGCTTTCTTATTGTTGAGTTTTAAGAGTTCTTTGTATATTTTGGATAACAGTCCTTTATCAGATGTATCTTTTGAAAATATTTTGAAAAATATGAAGAATATTTGAAAATGTGGTTTGTCTTCTCATTTTCTTGATATTGTCCTTCATAGGGCAGAAGATTTAAATTTTAATGAACTCCAGCTTATCAAATATTTCTTTCATTGATCATGTCTTTGGTGTTGTCTCTAAAAAAAGCATCACCATACTCAAGGTTTTCTAGGTTTTCTCCTATGTTATCTTAAAGGGGTTTTATAGTTTCGTACTTTACATCTAACTGAGTCTATGATCCATTTTGAGTTAATTTTGGTGAAGGGTGCATAGTCTGTGTCTAGATTCATTTTTTGGCTTGTGGATGTCCAGTTGTTCCAGAACTGCTTGTTGAAGAGACTGCCTCTGCTCCATTGTATTGCCCCTGCTCCTTTGTTGACTATATTAGTGGGAGTCTATTTCTAGGCTCCCTGTTCTATTTCATTGATCTATTTGTCTATTCTTTCACCAATACCATGCTGTCTTCATTACTGTAACATTTTTATAGTAAGTTAATGAAGATGGGTAGCGTCAGTCCTCCAGTTTTGCTCTTCTCCTTTAATATTGTGTTGGCTATTCTGGGTCTTTTGCCTCTTTATATAAGCTTTAGAATCGGTTTGTTGATAGCCATCAAATAACCTGCTGGAATTTTGATTTGGATCACATTGGGAAGAACTGACATCTTGAAAATATTGTGTTCCTATCCATAAACATGGAATATATCTCCATTTATTTAGTTCTCTGATTTCATCCATCAGAGTTTTGTAGTTTTCTTCATATATATCTTATACACATTTTGTTAGATTTATACTTAAGTATTTAAGTTTTGGGGGTGCTAATGTAAATGGTATTATGTACTTAATTTCAAATTCCACTTGTTCATTGTTAGTATATAGGAAAGCAATTGATTTTTGTATATTAACCTTGTATTCTATAACCTTGTTATAATCTCTTATTAGTTCCAGGAGTTTGTTTTCTTTTCGTCAGTTCTTTTGCAGACAATAATGTCATTTGCAAACAAAGACAATTTTATTAAAGGGTGAATTTATCACCATTATCATTAAGTGTAAAGTTAGATTTAGGATTTGTATAGATAGTCTTTATCAAGTTGAGAAAGTTTCCCTCTATTCCTAGTTTACTGAGAATTTTTATCATGAATAGATGTTGCATTTTGTCAAATGCTTTTTTCCCCTGCATCTACTGATACAATCATGTAATTTTTCTTTTTTAGTCTGTTGATGTAATGCATTATCTTAATTGATTTTCGAATGTTGAACCAGCCTTGCACACCTGGGATAAATCCCACTTGGTTATGATGTATAATTCTTCTTATAATTTTTTTATTCTATTTGCTAATGTTTTATTTATTCTATGCTCATGAGAGATATTGGTTTATAGTTTTCTTTTCTTGTAATATCTTTGTCTAGTTTTGGTATTAGGTAATGCTGGCCTCATAGAGTGAGTTAGGAAGTATTTTCCCTGCTTCTAGCTTCTAAAAGAGGTTGTAGAAAATTGGTATAATTTCTTCCTTAAATGTTTGAGAGTGGACCCCTCTGAGCCTAGTGCTTTCTGTTTTGAACAAAGCCAATCCTTGACTTAAATTTTTAAAGACAATTAAGGACATAAAAAGGGTTTTAAGGTTAGAAAATATGTATTAGATTTCCCTTCCTTCTTATTAATCATTACCCAACCTAGATTATATAAAGATTCTAGAACAGTACTATCAAAAATGATAGCCACTAGTTGTGGTTATTTAAATTTAAATGAATTAAAATTGATAAAATTTAAATCCAGTTATTTAGTCACACTAGTCACATTTCAAATGCTCAATAGCCAAATGTGCCTAGTGGCTACCACATTGGAGAGCACAGATTTTAAAATTTCCATTATTACAGACAATTCTACTGGATAGAACTTCTCTAGAGATTGAGATGAGGTTGAAAAAGAGAGAAGATTGGAGATTTAATAAGAGAATGAAGCCTTAATATGAGTCCCTGAGAAAATGCTTGAACCCACTTCCCAGGGGAATGGACAACTGAACTGAGAACTGAAGGGTCGTATACTTTAATCACAGACAGGTAGTCTCTAAGAAATCAGCAAAATTCCAGAACTTTCCATACCTCAGTATAGCACAGAAACAATAGAACAGCAATGACTTGGGGTGTTATCTTGGCACGTAGACTTGGGACAATCTCGTGAGTTTCCCATGTGTACTGGTATGGCCCAGGCAGTACTCAAATGTTATTTCTTCTAGTCAAAGTAGAACAGGTATAGTTAAGAGTTTCCTGCCAATCCAAGAAAACATCAGATTAATTGAAAGAGGGTAGACCTTGAGAGGTTTTGTTACTGGAGAAAAGGGATGCATCTGTAGAGGTGAATGACTGATGATTGCTCAGCATCAAATTATTCAGCAAATGCCTGCAAAGACAGGTGATAATGACAAAAAAACAGGTGCCACCTTCGAACCTAGTGCTAGGACATCTGCAATTTTCATTAGAATAGCTAAACATGAACATTTTGATATTTCATGTGCAGTAGCTATTTTAATTAAGAATCTTTACCCCAGAAGTGGTCAGCAAGCATTATATCAGGAAAATCACTATCCAGAGGTGGTTATTATGAGCACTTCAGCTATCGTTATATCTGAGCACAACAGACATTTAGCTAACCAGAAGACTATCAAAAACTGAGTTTTCATAAGTGAAACTGTGGTTTATTAATAGCATGAAGATTGTTAGAAATATACTTCTTAGGTGACAGTAAATCTATTACAGAATGTGGACTGAATAAACTATTTTAGATACACTCTTAGCCTTGCCTGCTTGGATTCATTTTGGTAATAGCCTGAAGTAAATGCTATGCAAGACAACTGAATAAATTTGGTCCCAGCTTCTGTAGGTTGGATTAATCAAAGTTGCTTACGAAGTGGCAAACTCATGGGAAAATTCACCAGAAACCAAGACACTGTAGAAATGAGGGGCAGGTATTATTTAGAGATAACTTTCCATGGGTCTTTCAGGTTTCTGCATGTCTCTGAGCAAAGGCACAGACTGTCCTTCTTTTGGACTACCTTTTCAAGGCTTATTGTATTGTAAACAGCCTAGGAAATAGAGATGGGTTTCCTCCTTGGGCAGTTGGCTTTTTTTTTATAGCAGGAGTTGGTAAATGATGGCCAGTGGGCCTAATTCAGCCTACAGCCTATTTTTGAATGTCCTGTGAGTTAAACTGGTTTTTAAATTGTTAGTGGTATGAAACAAACAAACAGTTAAGAAGCATATGCAACAGAGCCTGTACTTGGCCAAGAAAACCTAAAATAATTAAAATACTTACTGTTTGGCCCTGTATTATAATATCCCTTTACACAAAAGTTTGTCAATCCTTGGCTTACAACTTTGAAAGATAAAGATAATATCTCTCTCCAGAGCATAAAGTAGTCAGGTTTACTATCTAGTATAAAAGATTCAGTTATCAAAACTCAGGTTTACTCTTGCAATGTACCTGAGTGTGCATGTATTATCTGACCCTGTTCACATTGCCTGTGAGAACCAGAACTCAGAGAACCAGTGTAAATGCTGATACTCTAGCTATTTCTATTGTTTTGAGTATTAACTGTCCTCTGTCTCTGATCCAAGAGTCCCATGTCTTCTGCCAGTGTTCACAAAACTATGAATTAGTAGATTAACATGTAAGTTTGCAAGTAGGGTAAATCTCAGATCCTTCACAATTCTTGACACCTGTTGACAGCAGACAAGATCATGGAACCCAGCCTCTAGAAAACTGTCACATCTGCTTTAAGGCACATTTTATGTAAGATGGTGGTTGGAATACATTAAAGAACAAAGAACAGAGAACTGGGACTCCATAAAGATTGCAAAATAGGTTTATGAACTGTTTGTACTAGCGAACTAATAAGGATTTGTTTAACAGATCACTCCCCACCCTCGCCTACTCTGTGTGTGTGTGTGTGTGCGTGTGCATGTGTGTGTGGTGTACATATATGGTGGAACTTAGCCTAAGACTTTCTTTTTATCTTGAATTAAATTTCTTGGAAGGCTGTCACTATCTACAGAGAATAAACTGGCTCAGATCAACTTGTAATACACTGACACCTAAGCCTCCTATAATGGAGGTACAGCTTTGGGAAAAATGTCCATCACCTGGCAGAATGAGAGCTCAAAACAAAGATTAAGTTCACTTATAGAAAAAAAACTAAGAGTTTATAGCTTAAGATAAGTACATGCTATAGCAGTTATTTGTGGCTGATGAAATAAAGAGACATACAGCTTTCAAGATAAAAATTTTTAAATGTATTATTTGCACTTTCGATCTATATTACTCTAACCACCTAGGCATTTGGAGTAGTATAATTAACCAAAAGCTATTCCACAGAAGACTGTGAGTGGTCACGCTTTAGGAACTTCAGAATGAGATTCTATAGTTTCTCACAAACTATGGAATGGTTAAAAGAATTTAAGGATCCTCTAAAATTTATATTTTATCAGAAAATGTATAGAATGCCAATCACTAATCAGTTAGGAAATTTAAATCAGAATGGAATTTTGACACCATATGTATGCCTAGCCTGTTGCTAACGAATGGAATTCTAGAGAAATGTTGTATCAAAAGATAAAATGATTACATATTGGGAAGCATGTTACTGACCTTTTAGAGAATATTCGCCATCTCCTTTTTACTTTTAAATGTTCAGTTAATTGTGTTTAACAGTATCATGTAGAGCTTCTTGACTGGCTAGTACTATTTCCTGCTGTCTGAGTCCCCTAATTTTTATTCAAGGTATACATCTTCAGTTATGAAACAGCACTAGTCCTGGCATTAGTTAGCAGCTGCAAAAATGTTGCATATAATAAAAATACTAACTTTATTCTTTATTCACTTGCTAAGTTGTAAACATAGTTTATTCTTTCTGAGTGGCTAGAACCTACAAGAGCAGCTTTCTAAAGCCAGGGCCACCTGCACAGATCTGCATGAGGTCCTGTCAGCACCAGGCACAGGCTGCTGAAGGCATGGACTCCACAGAGACATTTGGGGCACTTGATGATGACTTGTAATCTCCTTTCCTGTCTCGCATTCCCCTTATTCTTGCCTATTTGGTTTTCTCTCTGTCCTTTCCATCATACAATAGATGTGCTCATGTGTGCTTATTTATTATTTACCCTACTGGTGACATTCAGGATGGTTGTTTTTATACCATCTACAAACTATCAAAAACAACTCCTAGCATCATGCACATCGCGTATCTGAATGATTGACAAAAGTCTCACTTTCCAATGAAAACGTTTAAAAGTACTGCAGACACAACAGGTGTTCAGAATGGACTCTAACATGCTCAGAGAGCAGCAAACGAAACTCACTCATTAGAGGAGACCGCCAAAGGAGGGAGGTCCTTTCTGCTGGAAATTTACATCCAACACAGGTAAAATGTCTGCCTAGAGGGCACATGAGTTAAATTTCTTCTACTGCTTCTCAATGTCTAATCTGGGGAAAATGATTTCGAAGTCTCACTACTCTGAGTGCTCTGTAATTAGCATCTTCTCTGCATGTGTTTCCCATAAATATTCCAGCAGAGCAGGGTCCCTGCTGGCCACTCCAGTAACAGAGACACACATTAGGTTTTTTTCTAAACACGCTGAATACGGCTCTGGATGCCTATTCCAGAGGAATTTGTATTATTGGAGGAAGGAATTTTTTTAAGTATAAAATGCTGTAAACTATTCCCAGGCATACCAGAACCTGAACTCTAGGGAGATGTGGTTTGGAAGATTGAGAATGCAAGATATGACTTCCTCAACTTTCCTTTACTTTTTGTTCCAGATGGAAATACTTAAATGAAGTCATAGCCTGATGTGCATGGAACAGAGGCCAGGAGAAAGAAAAATAAACAATACTCCTCCCATATATGTATGCCTTGAAATATCTTACATACGTATATACATAAATATGTATATACATATATACACATTTTTCTCTCCAAGCAAGTATTCATTAATATTATTTTTGAAATCTTACATTTGTATAATTCTTATTTTTTCAAAGTGCTTACACACAAACACAGACATATATGTTCTTTCCAGCTACTGTATAAAGTAATTAAAATATTCATTATTATCCCCATTTTGTAAATGTGAAAGAAGAAAATAATTTTCCTAGGACTACAGTTAATTAGTAACAGTAATTAACATCTAGAATTTCAGATTCTTATCTTAGTGCTCTGAGCCCTATACTTTAGAAGAGTTTCCCCCGAAAGAGGCTACAATATTTCTCTTAATCTAATGGCATGCTAATTGCCAAAGATACAGCATATAAAACAAGATGTTTTCATCATATGCTACTTCCACCTGTCATTTGGAAGTAAAGACATATTATCAGTGACCAGGCCAGGCTGGTGAATAGCTCTGTATGGGAATTTCATTTTCAAATAGGGCTTCTGCAAAGAGAATGTTAGCAGAATAACCAAATCAATTCACCAGACCTTGCTCTGACATAAAAGCAAACCAGAAAATGGAATTTCTTACTTTACCATAAGAAATATGGAATATGTGAAAATAAATGGGTAACAAGAGGAGATATTGTGTAAATAAATTATTTATCTGCCAGCTAAGTCCTTAAATCTTATTGTCTCCTCTCAGGAAATTACTCCGTAAGATGTTGGTTCTTAAGTGATAATACTGTTAATTGCTGCTCTTATCAAGGTGCATTATTTCTACTACACTGTTTAGAAGGGAAAACAGTGCTATGAGCAGCTATTAGCTCAAGTATTCCAAGCCTGGCCGCTTGATCTGATTTAAGCTCTTGGCAGAAAAGAGCCAGATATTAAGTCTGGTCTATAACAAGGACAAATGAACTAAAAAAATACAAATTTATCCCCCCACCATGTAATTTCGCTTTACCCTTATCACAGGTATTCAGCATATTTCATTTTTCTTCCTCCCACTTTATCACTAAAGTATGCCCTTTCTCCTCAATCTATAGTGAAAAGACCAGTTCATCCTGGGCTATCTCTGGCCTGAATCATCACATCTTTTTCATTGAACTCTTTGCTTCTTTCTTTTTTTTGTCTGGTCCATCAAAATTGTCACAAAAATGATAATCCTTATTTAAAAACTACATTTTCAGCACCATCTTTGAATAGGAATAGAAGCACTTTGGGAGAAGAGCTAGAGGGAAACTAATAAACACTTGAGTTGAAAGATGGACAACTGAATACATCATGCATGTGATGAATCTTCTCTGCCACCTCCCAGAGACTTTGCAGTCAAAATATACACCAACATAGAATTATATATCAGTTGAGTCTACACATATAAACCAATAGGAAAAAATGAAAGCAAATTTCATCAAGTAGCCTATTTTTAAAACAACTGTAATTGAAATTAATTTGCGTTTTAAATTTAATGTTAACATACATGGTTACTTCAGGATAGTCACCAGGTTTATCATCTATCAGGAATTGGCTCCTGTTTGCAGACAGCCTGTATAAGGGTTCTTTGGTGCACATCAGTGACACACATGTTGATGGTAAATACTAGCCTCTCCCAGCAAAGCAAAATGTCCTGAGTTCAACAGGGAGAGGCTTACCCTTTTTTAGCAAGAGAGAGAGAGGCTGAGTATCCTACCCAGGGCTGGTGAATGAAGACTGAAAGCAACATATATTATACTTTTTGGCAATACAACCATTGCCACTTTCTATTATTTACAACACCCTAGCTTTGCTAAAGGACTTGCAAGAGAAGGTGAAAGGCAGTCAGGGTGAGGAAAGCCAACATTCTTTCAGAGCAGTTACTTGGGAGTCATTTTCTACTTCCAGAACTAGCTGTCAGACGATAAACACATAAGGTGCCTCCTCACAAAAATATTATTTATTCTATGAAAAACACAAAAAATTTTACTCAAAATTTTCATAAAATGACGTCTACCAAATGTACAACTTGTAACATCCAGTGTAAAGAGGTGAATTCTGTTTCTATTGAGCATTTTAACATCACAAAACATTAAGGGTTAAGCAACATTTATGAATTATTGTAGTAGGTTGAATAATGGCCTCCCATAGACATCAAGTCCTCATCCTTGGAACTTAAAAGGCTACCTTATTTTGAAAAAGGATCTTTGCAAATGCAATTGAGAATCTTGAGATGAGGAGATTACTGTGGATTATTCAGGAGTGCCCTAAGTGCCACCAAAAATGTCCTTATAGAGACAGCAATCAGACATACACAGAGAAGTCAGTGTGAAAATGGAGGCAGAGATGACAGTGATGGAGCCACAGGCCAAGGACTGTCAGCGGCCACTAAAAGCAGGAAGAGAGGCTTGGAATTCTCCCTCAGAATCTCCAGAAGGAGTCAACCCTGCCAACACCTTGATTTCAAACTTTTGTGCCCAGAACTATGAGAGAAGAAATTTCTGTTGTTTTAAGCCAACAAGTCTGTGGTGATTTGTCATGGCAGCCCTAGGAAACTAATACAGCTATTGACAGCACATACTATGAATTCTTAAGACAGTCATTCTTCATATAAATATATGAACTTTTGTCAGTAGGATACCATGTCTGTAGTATTTACTACCATGTATTATAAAAAAAAGGGAGGGGATTAAATACTGAGATCAGGAAATTAGAAAGGTTCAGGGAACAAAATATGAAGACCTGGAAAGAAAAAAATATAAAAATCAATTAAGAATTTTTTAAGCATAGTTCTTAATGAAAGTAGAAATTAGTTGTTCTGTCATTTCTTCCAGTCTTCCCTGAGGCTGGCTTTCAAATCTATTTAACTGATCCATCATGAAAGAAGGTTTAATTTAGTATTTTTTTTTCTTAGAGATGAATGACATGCTTTTATTCCAGAAGTCAAATTTTGTGTAGCCTCTAAAATGGAAAAGTAAATTAGATTTGGACTTCATGTAAGTGTTAGTATCTTTAGAAATTAATTCTTTTCCTGACCTGGAAGGAAGGAAGGAAGGAAGGAAGGGAGAGAGAGGGAAGAAGGAAGGGAGGAAGAACTAGAGTGTGTTAACATTCAGGCTGCCAAGAAAATCACTTTCTAATCAGATATCTCCTCTGTGCTAGCCCTAGGCAAAACTTGGAATTGGGTATAATGTTTTAGTGGTACTCCTCCTTACTTTTGCTTCCACCTCACCTACTAACATGAAATTATGTATTTGAAAAACACATTCACACCAATGCACTGAAGAATACATATATTAGACATCTATAACAGAGAATTTTAGTTTATCCCCCCAATATCCATTCTCCTCTCATTATAGAATTTTTAATTTTTAACTGGGCACATCGTTGCTCAGAATAAAGCCCACATTTTCCAGCCTCTTTTATAGCTAAATGTTGCCACATGAGGAAGATGAAAGTGTTCTTAATGGGGAGAAAATATATATCCATTTTTAGTTGCTATTATGAGCAGAGATGCTATAATTTAGTTCCAAGCAGCCCTCTTGGGCCAGGAATGGAAGCTACATGTGGTGGACAACAAAATATACACCCTGCAGACATTCTGTGAGGACTAATAAGAATAGAACTAATAAGAATAGAAAAAGACTTGCTTCCTGACACCATGTCTTACCATGCCATTCAAGCTAACCTCTTAGCACAGGGGCTAATACAAAATAAGTGCTCATTAGATATTTTCTATTCTTATTAGTTTTATAACAGCTATTATTTATTAATTACAATGTACTAGACTCTTACACAGGTAGTCCTCACAAGAATCTAGTAAGTTAGATATTACTATTATCATCCTCATGTTATATAAACAGAAACAAAAATTCTGACAGATGCCCAATGTCACAGAGCTGGTAACTGGTATATGAGACAATCCTATCAGGATTATCTGATTACCAACTGAGTGTTCTTTCCACTACATTAGTCTGTCTTATTATAAGATCATTTGTTTGCTGTCTCTGTTATTCCAAAGATGTTCTAAGGTTTTGTATCTTTTTTTTTCAATGTAGTAATTGAGGTGAGTATGAACAGAACACATGCACTGAAGCAGATAATATATTGCTTTTTAAAAACATGAATAAAAATAATATATGGAACAAAAAATCTGTAGGGAAAAGAATACTTTGGATGAGATTTCTGGTATTTCCTGCTACTAATCATGCAGGAAATGTCTTTTTCATTCTTTTCGCCAACCCTCACACTCAAGATTTCAGCACTTCTATTTCAGATTGAAGGCAACAGTTAGGGGCCTCAGGAGGAAAACAAAAATACAGAGTCAAAAGGAAGAAAAAAAAAAAAGGAAAAGAAAAAGAAACCCTTCTCATTGCATTTACAAAACTTATAAAATTCATCAATATGAGAAGATTTTAAGGAATTTTTCAAATGTCCGACAGTTTCTTTCTTTTGGTTTCCATAATGTGAAACAATTTGACTACTCAGAAAAGCTTTGTTTAACTTTTTCTTACGAACATAATTTACTTTCAGATATGTCAAACATTCTGACCACAAATAATATTGCGACATAAGAAAACAGAACATAATCTTCCAGACTAATCAGAGGGCAGAAATAAGATAAAATTACAATCTAATTCCATCTTTTATTCCAATGCAAATTTTTCCTTTGCAAATTGTGGGCTGCACGTAAAGTAGTTAAAATATTTAAAAGCTGGCTGAACAAAGAGACTTGGCCAACGTCAACATTAGAGTTATATTTCAAGAGTTCTTTATTTGGTCAGAATCTGCTCAATAATTTGGATATAGAAAACACCACATTTGTGAGTGACGTGCAAGTGAAAGAATACATGCTATGCTAACCTAAGTGTCCATCGACAGATGAATGGATAAAGAAGATGCGGCACGTGTATACAATGGAATATTACTCAGCCACAAAAAGAAACAAAATTTAGTTACTTGCAGTGAGGTGGATGGACCTAGAGACTGTCATACAGAGTGAAGTAAGTCAGAAAGAGAAAAACAAATACCGTATGATAACACATATATATGGAATCTAAAAAAAAAAAAAAACAGTTCTGAAGAACCTAGGGGCAGGGCAGGAATAAAGACGCAGATGTAGAGAATGGACTTGAGAACACGGGGAGGGGGAAGGGTAAGCTGGGACGAAATGAGAGAGTAGCACTGACATATATACACTACCAAGTGTAAAACAGATAGCTAGTGGGAAGCAGCCACATAGCACAGGGAGATCAGCTCGGTGCTTTGTGACCACCTAGAGGGGTGGGATAGGGAGGGTGGGAGGGAGATGCAAGAGGGAGGAGAAATGGGGATAAATGTATATGTATAGCTGATTCACTTTGTTATACAGCAGAAACTAACACCACAGCAGAAGCTAACACACCATTTGTAAAGCAATTATACTCCAATAAAGATGTTAAAAAAAAAAAAGAATACATGCTATGCTATATTAGATGCTGTATAAATTAGCTTTTGCTACATAAAAGAAAATAAATCAGCCAAAACTTTGTGGCTTAAAACAGCAGGTATTTATTAGCTCATAGTTCTATCGTTCAATGGTTTAGGCTGGGTTCAGTTGGGCAGTTCCGCTGACCTGGGCTGAGCTTAATATGTCATGACTGAAGCTCATTCATGTGTTCACCATCAAGTACAGGTTGCCTTGGACTAGCTAACTGTGGGATGGAGTGCCCCAGTGCTCCACATGACCTTTCATCCTCCAGCAGGCTAGCTTGAGCTTGTTTGTTTTGTAGTCTCATGGTTCCAAAGAGCAGCAAAAGAGAATGCAAGCCCCTATTGCAATCACTTCTCAGGTCTCTGCTGTGTCACATTTACTATTGTCTCATTGGCTAAAACAAGTTACCTGGCCAAGCCTTGAGTCAGGATAGGAGGGACTAGCAAAGTGCAGGGGACAAAAAGAAATATAAATAAACTTGGAGCCATTACTGCAACAACCCATCACAGATGATAAATAAGAATTTTTTTAAATAGCAAGAGTGGTAGACCAAAAATACAAGGTGAAATCTCGTAGGGATAAAATGTAGATTATAGCAGTTGCATTCAGGACACCCCTACATAGGTAGAGAAAGAAGGAGACCTGACTTAACTTCACTCCCATGGAAAATGTCTTAGGAATTTTGGCTGGTAACTAGCTCAGTATAAATCAGTGGTGTGAACTGACCATCAAAAGAAAGAGATGAACTAATGTAATCTTAAGTGGCATTACTGGAAGTAGAGATGTCAAAACAATGGAGCCAACAGTCTGCCAGGATTTTGCATACCTCACACGTTCTGGGTATAACAAACGACAGGGGAAAGAGGAACGCAAAGTGTTCCAGAGGAGTGTGATCTAAGTGATAGGAAGCTAGAAATACAAATCCTATCCTTCAAAAGAGAAGATTTAAGATTTAAAGGAAGTGTGATGATAGCTTTCTTCAAATACTTTAGAAGCACTGTTACATAGAAGCAGGATTAGATGTGTTCCTCGTGGCTTTGGAAGGAAGAGGGAGCTCATAACTAGAAGGTACAAGGGGATAAATTTAGGCACAGTGGCAGGAAAATCACTCTCATGATTATTAGATGTGTCCATAAATGGGATGATCTACTTGCCAGGTGGTGAGCTTCCTCTCACTAGAAGTGTGCAAGCAGAGAGAAAATGGCTACGACAGGGAAGTCATGCAACGCCCTCTGCAGCAGTGGTTCTCCAACCTGGCTGTGCATCAGAATCACCTGTAAGGTTTGTAAAGTAAACAGGCCATGGCACACCTGTGGCATAAAATCTGGACAACTGTTCCTGAAACTTCCTTACTGAAGATACTGATATGTGACCTGGTTTGGGAATAAGCACTCAAGACAGTCAGTCAGCTATGGCCTGCCACCTGTTTTGTATGGACCTAGAGTCAAGAACAGCTTTTACCTTAATACTCTGTGACAGGTGAAAATTATATTAAATTCACATGTCAGTGTCCATAAAGCTTAATCAGAACACAGCCATACTTATTCTTTATGTTTCATCTACAACTCTGCAACAGTGGAGTTGAGTAGCTGTCACAAAGACTGTATAGCCCACAAATCCTAAAATATCTGGCCCTTTACAGAAAAAAAAAAAAAAAAAGCCATCCCTTGCTCTATGATCTTGCTATCAAAAGTGTGGTATCACCAGGAAACTTGTTAGAAATGCAGAATCTCGGGTCCCACTCCAGACCCACTGAATGAGAAACTGCATTTTAAATGATGCCCAGGTAATTAGAATTCACATTAAAGTTTGAGAGGTACTGCTCTAACGTGCTGTTCGATTCTAAATTTCTACAGCCTGCATACATTTAAACTCCATGTTGCACTGTTTGCATCAATTATTCAATGGAAACAATAGAATATTACCTAGTCTGACCCTCTCCTTTAAGTGACATATTCAAAGCACTTTTAAATGACCCAGAAATCCACTGGTAAAACAGAAATGTACAGGATCCTTTCAGTCACATGGAGAAAATTATTATTTCAAAAATTAGACAGTCTTCCCGGCACCCAGACCTTGGTTTATACTAATACTCTCCAATAAAAGGAACCAGAGGTTCTTGGAGAAATGAAAGATTCTAGGACTGGGGAAGGCAAAACACAAGACTGGAGCATCTTCTAGTGCCATAAAGTAAGGAAGTAATCAAATATAAAACAATGGGGATATGTCCCAGGGACACAGGAGACAACTGAGAGAACTCCAAGTGGCCAAAGCTGAAATAATTTAAGTAGGAAAATAAATAATGTAGTATCAGATTATAACCCAAAGTATGAATAAATATGCATGAGTCCATACTGAGATAAATAAATGATTGAACAAATAAATGAGAATGGAGAGACAAGTCTCCTATACAGGATGCCAAATAAAATGTATACACTCTGCCCTCAAGCAGGTGGAGCACAACTCCTCAGCCCTTAAGTATGGACATCATCACTTCCTTACAAAGAGTAAAGTTTGGAAAGGTGTACTCCTTCCAAAAGTGACCACAGGGAGTAACTTGATAGCGGCGAAATCTAATGAACGTTGCCTGAGCCAGATGATAGAGGTTCACGTCAGTAGTGGTCATATTGATATCACGTACCCTTGATATGTGATGAAAATGGGAGTTTACCTCAGTAAGTCCATAACCCCAGTCTGTTCATGAAAGAAAAAAAAAATCAGAAAAGTCCCAAATGAGATATATTCTACAAAATACCTAATTAGTACTCCTCAAAGCTGTCCAGGTCATCAAAGTCAGAAACTATAATAGCCTAGTCTGGAGGAGCTTAGGGAGACATGGCAGTTAAATGTAACATAGTATTCTGGATGGGATCCTGGAACAGAATATGAGCATTAGGTAAAAACTAAGGAAATATGAATAAAGTATAGACTTTAATTAATAATAAGGCTCATTAATTGTAACATATGTACCACACTAGATGCTAATAATGTTAGATTCTAATCATAAGAGACACTGTTACAGGGTGCATGGAAACTGTACTATCTTCACAATTTTTCTGCAAATCTAAAACTATTTAGGGGGACAGATCAAGATGGCAGAGTAGGAGGACATGGAGCTCACCTCCCCCCAGGAGCACATTAAAAGTACATCTTCATGTGGAGCAACTTTCACTGAAAACTAACTGGAGGCTGGCAGAAAGATTCTTATACAACAAAGGCTGTAAGAAAGATACACACGGAATTGGGTAGGAAAGGAAGAGAAGCAACCAGGTTGGGACTTGTGCCCCTGGGAGGGGACACAGAAGGGGAGGGGGATTACATGGGGAGGGGAGGGGAGGGGATCCTCCCTGGGGAGTGAGCAGTTAGAGCCATATATTGGGCGCCCCAGCCCTGTGGTCTGACACTGGCAAGATGAGTTCCCCTAGCTGGTTAGAAAACCAGCGGGACTAACAGGAGGGTTGTAAGAAACCCAGACTCCATTTGTAGTTTTTTAAGGAACCTCCATACTGTTCTCCATAGCGGCTGTACCAATTCACATTCCCACCAGCAGTGCAAGAGGGTTCCCTTTTCTCCACACCCTCTCCAGCATTTATTGTTTTTAGATTTTTTGATGATGGCCATTCCGACTGGTTCATGTACCAAAATGTTCATTGCAGCTCTATTTACAATAGCCTGGAGATGGAAACAACCTAAGTGTCCATCATCGGATGAATGGATAAAGAAGATGTGGCACATATATACAATGGAATATTACTCAGCCATAAAAAGAAACGAAATTGAGCTATTTGTAATGAGGTGGATGGACCTAGAGTCTGTCATACAGAGTGAAGTAAGTCAGAAAGAGAAAAACAAATACTGTATGCTAACACATACATATGGAATCTAAAAAAAAAAAAAAGGTCATGAAGATCCTAGGCATAAGATGGGAATAAAGACACAGACCTACTAGGGAATGGATTTGAGGATATGGGGAGGGGGAAGGGTAAGCTGTGACAAAGCGAGAGAGAGGCATGGACATATATACACTACCAAATGTAAGGTAGATAGCTAGTGGCAAGCAGACGCATAGCACAGGGAGATCAGCTCGGTGCTTTGTGACCACCTAAAGGGGTGGGATACGGAGGTGAGAGGGAGGAATACGCAAGAGGGAAGAGATATGGGAACATATGTATATGTATAGCTGATTCACTTTGTTATAAAGCAGAAACTAATACACCATTGTAAAGCAATTATATTCTAATAAAGATGTAAAAAAAAGAAAAAAAAGAAACCCAGACTCCACTTCTGAAGAGTACATACATGCTTGCTTACTCCAGAATCCAGGCAGAGAAAGCAGATTGAAACTGCATGAGTCTCTGGCCAGTTTCCTGCGATCACCCCAGTGCTTGTCTCAGCCTGAGCCAAGCACCTGCTGTGGCCCTGCTTGCTTTGTGATGTAGATCCACACCAGGGTGAGGACTGCTGGGCCAGAGGGGAGTGCTCAGCTGTGAGAGATGGGCTCCGACACAGAAGAGCATCTGAATGGGGTTCAGACAGCTTTTACTGGCTCTCGTAGAGGCAGCACGTTGGGAGTGGTCCAGGACTCTGACTGGGGCCAGGACTGCCACAGCCTGAGCCCATACCCACACCAAGTGCCCACTCTGGGGCAAGGGTGTCAGTACTGGGAGAAGGAAGAGCTAGAGGAAAAGGAGCCAGCTCAGACCTGACCCTCAGGGCTTCTGCTCCAGCAACTTGAGACCTGACCTCACCACCAATAAGGTCATGTTGGCTCCTGAGCAGAGGAAAAGCCCTAGTTCATAACTGGCTGTGGCTCTAGCCCCTCCATCTCCAGTCCCATCTCCTACCAAGGTGATAGTTGCCAGCATATCCTGGGGGAAGATGTGACATACTCATATCAGATACAGCTCTCCCACCACCGCCAATGGGCACACACAGACTGTATAGGAGTGCTCCTACACAAGGACACCCCTTCAAGACAGTGAAAAGTAGCTGTTTCACCTAATTTCATAAAGAGAGAAAGTTAAGCAAAATGAGAAGACAGAGGAATTTGTTTTAATTAAAAGAACAAAAGAAAACCCCTGAGAAAACAACTAACAGAACAAATAAATAATTTACTAGATAATGAGTTCAAAGTGTTAGTAATAAGAATGCTAACTGAATTAGGGAAAAGAATAGATGAACACAGTGAGAAGTCTAACAAGGAACTAGAAAATATAAAAAGAACCAGTCAGAATTGAAGAGTACAATAGCAAATGAAAAACACACTAGAATGAATGGATAGCAGACTAGGTGATAGAGAAGAACGTGTAAGTGTTCTGGAATATAAAATAATGGAAATCACCCAATCAGAACAGCAAAAAGAAAAGCAAATTTAGAAAAAAACTGACAACAGTTTAAGGGACCTCTGGGACACTATCAAGCATACCAATATTCGCATTACAGGGGTTCCAGAAGGAGAAGAAAGAGATTGAAAATGTATCTGATAAAATTATGGCTGTAAACTTCTCAAACCTGAAGAAGGAAACAGGAACAGGAAGCACGGAGGGTCCCAAACAAGGTGAACCCAAACAGGCAAAAGTGAAAGATAAAGAGAATTCTAAAGGCAGCAAGAGAAAAACAGGAACCCCCATAAAGCTATCAGCTGATTTTTCTGCAGAAACTTTGCAGGCCGGAAGGGAGTGGCATGATATATTTAAAGTGCTGAAAGGGAAAAACCTGCAACCTAGGATACTCAACCCAGCAAGATTATCATTTAGAATTGAAGGAGAGTTAAGAACTTCTCAGACAAACGAAAACTAAAAGAGTTTATCAATGCTAAACCAAGCCTAAAAGAAATGTTAGAGGGTCTTCTCTAAGTGGAAAAGAAAAGGCTATAACAATAAGTAAGAATCTACAGGAAAGGAAAAATCCCACTAGTAAAGGCAAATATATAGTAAAGGCTGTGGATCAACCACTTGAATAAGCTACTGCAATGATTAAAAGAAAAAAAAATTGTAAAATTAAGTGTAACCACAATAAACAGTAAAGGGATAAACACGAAGATATAAAATATTTCAAAACAAAATGTGGGAGAGGGGAGTAAAAATGGTAGCTCTTTTAGAATGTATTTGAACTTAAATGACTACCAGTTTAAAACAAGTGGATATAGTTATACGTCGACAGATATGAACCCCATGGTAACCACAAATCAAAACCTACAGCAGATACACAAAAATTAGAGAGAAAAGAACACAAACGTAACACTAAAGAAAATCATCAAATCACAGAAGAAAAAACTAAAGGAATATAAAACTATTCTGAAATTTAAAATGTACTTAAAATAACTGGGCCATTTTGAGCTTTGACCTCTAATTTAATATATTTATATTCATGCCCTTAAGAAGTTTCCTAACACATTTTGTGTAGAATCCCTTTTAGAATTAGGTTGACTATAAATCATGAGTCACAAATTAAATAATTAAGTCATGCCCATAATCGTATCTTGGTGCATCATCTGGTTAGTTCTTCAAGGCAGAAACCTGTTTAATTTGACTGAATGACTGAAGACTTGTACTATTCATTGCTCTAGCAACCTGGCTGGTCTAAACAAAGTGAGTTCTTCCTGGGTTTCAGTTTCAGCAGCAAAAATGGAGATTGATGTGGTCTGAATATAAGTTGAAGTAATGAAGCAATTCTGACACATGGAGAGGCAGAATTTTGACCTTCAAGCTTTTTGGAAATGTGAATGACTGCTGAGAGCTGTAGGGGAGACTCAGCAGGACTGAGGAATGTTAATGAAGTCTGCCTTTTTGTAAGCGGTTGTTGCTGGAGAAAGAAACCACAGTTACTAATGATAAAATATTGTAGAAAAGTTTTGTAATATAAGCAGTTCTTCCTCTTACAAACATCCATCTCACAGTCCTCAGAAATAGCCCCTTAGTGCCAAGGAAGGCATTGTGAAAAAAAAATGTTTTTGAGCTTCTGGGGCATCTGTAGTCTCAGGAGAAAGCAAACTTCCTGTGAAATGTAGGAAGAGGTGGCCTTTGTGGTGTATTCTCAACTTGCAATGCCCTGAATAGATGGTGACGTGTCCCTGGACAAATACATCATATGCACACCACCAGATTTTTACCTTAATCTGTTACATTCTCAAAATTCCACCAGTTCATCTTATTATGAAATGTAAATATAGCTGGCATCCTTATGAATCTCTGTCTTTCACTATTCATGTGGATTAATTCCATCAGAGGATTGCTGCCTGGTTAATATCTAATTGAGGGTGGCTGTGCTTAGGGCACAGAGATTTCCTTTGACTGTAGTAACTCTTTGGCATGGTGCAAGTTTAGGAAAGATCAGAGACCACATAGCAAAGTGGTTTGCAATGCAATTTCAAATAAATTTTAGAATCAGTTTGTCAATTTCTAAAACAAAAAAAGAAAATCTTGCTGGAATTTTGACTGCAATTGTGTTAAATCTATAGATGAGCTTAAGGAGAATTAACATCTTAAAAATATTGAGTCTGCCAAACCATGAACATGATATTTATCTCTCCGTTCTCATTAATTTCTCTCAGCAATGTTGTGTAGTTTTCAGTGTACAGGTTTATCACTTGCTTTATTAAACTTATCTTTCAACATGTCACGTTTTTGATGTTATTATAAATGAAATACTTTAAATTTTATTTTCTGATTGTTCACTGGCAATATATAGAAATCCAGTAGTTTTTGTGTTTGCTGTATTGACCTTGGGTGTTGAGACGTTGCTAAATTCCCTTATTAATTTTAATAGATTTTCTGTACATTCCTTAGAAGTCTCTGTATTACATGATCATTTTGTTTGGGAATAAAGACAGCATAACTTTTTTCTTTTCCAAACTGTAGGTCTTTTATTTTTCTTACTTTATTGTGCTGGCTAGTAATACTAGTATAATGCTGAATAGAAGTTGTGAGAGTGAACATCCTTGCCTTGGTCCCAATTCTAGGAGAAGGCATTCAGGTTTTCATCATTAAATATGTTGTTAGCTGACAGTTTTTTAAGTGTCCTTTTTTAGAATAAGGACGTTTCACTCTATTCCTAGCTTGTATAGAAATTTTATCATGAATGGGAAATGGATTTTGTCAGATGTTTTTTTTATCTATTGAGATAATCGTATGGTTTTTCAACTTCATTCTGTTAATATGTAAATTAAACAGAGTGGTTTTCAAATGTTAAATCAACCTTATAACCTAGAGACAAACCATACGTTGTCATCATTTATTATTATTTTTACATGTTGCTGAATTTAACTTATTACTATCAAGAACTTTTTCTTCTGTGTTTCTGAGAAATATTAGTTTATAGTTTGCTTTCCCATAATGTGTAGGTCTGATCTTGGCATCAGAGAAATGCTAGCTTCAAATAGTTAGGAGGTATTATCCCTCTTTTACTTTCTTAAAAAAAAAAAAAAGTTTGTATACAATTGCTATTTTTTCCTTTAATAGACGAAAGAATTCAGCAGTAAAGTCACCTATTCCTCAAGCTCTATATGGAAATATTTTTAAAAACAAATTAAAAGTTTTAGATTTTTGATTTCTTCTTGAGTTTATTTTTGTAATTTGTACCTTTAGAGGCATTTGTTAATTTCATGTACACTATCAAATGTATTGGCATATTATTCATAATATTTCTTTATTATCCTTGTAATATATGCAGTAATTTATCTTTCTCCCTCCCTTTCTCTCTCTTTCTCTCTGAGACTAGCTAGATGTCTATTTTTATTGATCTTTCAAATAACACGCTTTTGAATTTAATTGCTATTATTATTTTCCACTTTCTATTTCTTTGATTTTTTGCTTGGCTTTTATTTCATTTAATTTTTTAAATATAAATGAAATTTGCATTTAATTTGCTCTTCTTTTTCTAGTTTCTTGAGGTAGATTTTCAGATCTGTCTTCTTTTTCTAATGTGAGCATGACAAACAAGTAAACCTATAAATTTCTTTTTAAGTATTGCTTTAGCTTTGTCCCAAATATTTTGATATCTTATATTTTCATTATCATTAATTTCAAAATCTTTTAAATCTCCCTCATTATCTTCTCTTTCACTTATAGATTACTTAGAAGAGTGTTGATTAATTTCTATTTAACTACACTATTATTAGAGAACATATTTTCTATGTTTTCAGATATTTTGAATTTATTGAGACTTGTTTTATGTTCCAGGATATTGTTTCAGTAAAATTTCAGGATATGTTCTACCCCAGTAAAATTTACTTGAGAACTGGAAAAAAATGTGAACTATGCTGTTTGGTGTTCTAGAAAGGTCAATTAAGTCAAGTTGGTTGATAGTATTGTTCACTATATTTTTACTGATTTTCAGTTTATTATTTTATTAATTACTGAGAGAAGAGTGTGAAAATCTCCAACAAGAATCAACAATAATAATGGATTTGTCTATTTTTCCTTTCAACTATGTAAGTTTTGCTACCTGAATTTTGAAACTCTGTTATTAGGTGCATACATATTTAGGATAGTTATGCTTTTTGATGAATTCCCTTTTATCATTAAATTTTTTCTTTATTATGGGAAATAAATATTTCTTGTTCTGAAGTCTTTGTCTAATATCAATATAGTAATTCTACTTTTCTTTTGATTAGTATTTGTATGGTATACATTCGCTCATTCTTTTAACTTATCTGTGTCTTTATATTGAAAGTGGGTTTCTTATAGACAGCATAAAATTGGGTCTTGTTTCTTTATCCATTTTGATAAGCTACACCTTTTAATTTAAGTGGTTAGACCATTTACATCTGATGTAATTATTAATATGGCTGGATTTACGTCCACTATCTTGCAAGATGTTTGTTATTTGCTTCCTCTGCTCTTTGTCCCCCTTTTCTTCTTTCCCTGCCTTCTTTTGGTTAATTGAGCAATTTTTAGTATTCCATTTTATTTCCATTATTGGCTTATTAGCATACACCTTTGATTGATTGACTTGTGATTGCTTTGGGGTTTGTTTCATATATATATTATATATATATATATATATATCTTTAACTTTTCACACTCTACTTTCACATTATATTTTATTACTGTAGATATCAGAACTTTATATCCTCTCCCATCCTTTTTGATAGTCTTCTCATACATTATGCTTCTAACCAGGCTGTGAAACTCCAAATCCACTGCTACTGCATTAAACAGTTTTCTTTTAAATATATTTTTAAATGAGAAAAACTATTTTACATTTATTCATATATTTACCATTTAGGGGCACTTTTCAGTCTCTTTGTAGTTCCAAGTTTCCACTTGATGTCACTTCTTCCATCTGAAGAATTTTTCTTGGAGTACAGATATTGCAGTGGCAAATTCTGACTTTTGCTTTCCTGAAAGTATCTTTATATTTTTTTTTTCTACTTTGAAAGATATTTTTGCTGGCTACAGAATTCTAGGTTGACATTTTTCCTTCCTACAACTTTAGAAATATTGTTCTATTGTATTCTGGCTTGCAATGTTCCTTCCCAGATATCAGACTATATCTTTCAACTCTTTCTTTTTTTACAAAGATATTACTTTTTTTTCTTCTTTGTAAGTCATGTGTCTTCTACGGCTACCTTTGAGGCTTTCTTTTTAATTACTGGTTTCCAATAATTTAATTACTGTATACCTTGGTCTGTTTTTTTTATAATTATCCCTCTTGGGCTTTATTAAACTTCTTTGATCTATGGCTTAAAATTTTTATTGAAGAAATTTTTTGACAACTTTTTTTTTTTAATGTTTCTGCTCTCCTTCTGGAAAAATTGCAGCTCTACAACTATTAGACACTTTTAATATTGTCCCACAGGTCACTATAGCTATTTTTTTTAGTGTTTTTTAATCTCTGTGCTTCAGTTGTATACTTTCTATTGCTATGCCTTGAATTCAGCAATAATTTCTTCTGCAGTGTCTAATTTGTTATTTAGTCCACCCATCAAACTTTATTTACTGGTACTCTATTTTCATCCTTAGAGGATCCATTAATTTTTTGTTTACACTTTCTATTTTTCCTCATTATTTTAGAATTTTCTCTAAATTGAGCATATTTCTAATAATTGTTTTAAAGTTCCTGTTTATGAATTTCCTCACATTTTACATTCCTAGTTCTTTTTCTACCTCCTGATTTTTTTGGTTAAGAACCACATTTTTCTCCTTCTTTATGTGTCTAGTAATTACTAAATGGATGCTTATCATTGCTAACTACATTGCTGAGTGTTTAGATTCAGTTACATTCCCTTAAAGACTGCTGAATTTTGTTGGGCTAGCAGTTGATATATTTTCAGGTCATACTGATCCTTTCAAGGCTTGTTCATAAGCTTTGTTAGGGATGATCCAGAATTGCCTTTATATGAGGACTAGTTTAGCCCTATTCCTCAGGCACGGCCTTTTTTGAGTCTTTACTGCATATATAAGGTGTTTAGTGAGTTTCTTCAAGTTTGGTTGGTAAAATTTAAACATCTCCCAGATTTGTATGAGCACTGAGAAATGTTCCAGTTACAGCTCTCAGGTACTTTTTTGCCTTTCCTCATAGGATTTCCATGCCTACTCTTTAGCAAAATATTCAGAGACTTTAGAAATATTACTGTAGCTCTTCTTCTGCCTAGTCTTCTTTCCAGTACTCCTTCCTGTAAATTCCAACACCTTAGCTCCCTTTTCTATGAACTCTATCTGTTCAGCTCAGCGAGACTGTTGTCCTGAGTTTAAGTTCCCCTAACCTGGCCACAGTCTGAAAAGTGCTTCCAGATAGAAAACCAGGGCCATCACAGACCTTACCTCATTAGTTTCTTTTCTCACAGGTATCACAGTCCTACTGTCCAAGATCTGAAAACAGTAGTAGTAGTTTCTTATATTTTGTCCTGTTTTCCTATCGGGGAGGCAAGTTTGGTACTATTATTCTGACATGGCACAAGCAGAAGTCCCCCTTCAGTGAAGATTTAAAGTGTTACAGCCTGTGAACAAATAACAAAATGTAGTGTACACTACAGTGGAATAATATTCAGCAGTTAAAAGGAATGAAATACTGATAGATGCTATAACCTGGATAAATCTTAAAGATATTATGCTAAGAAATCAGACTCAGAAAGACATATTATATAATTCCATTTATATAAAATGTCCAGAAAAGGAAAATATAGAGAGACCTAAAGCAGATTTGCGTTGTTTAGGGCTGGGGTGTAGATGGGAAATATCTGTAAATGGGCAGAAGTTTTCTTTTTAGGATGATGAAAATGTTCTAAAATTAAATTGTGGTAATGGCTGTACAACTCTATAAACATACTAAAATTTATTGAATTGTACAATTAAAATGGATAAATTTGGGGAATTCCCTAGCGATCCAGTGGTTAGGACTCGGCATTTTCACTGCTGTGGCCTGGGTTCAATCCCTCATCCAGGAACTAAGATCCTGAAAGCTGCGTGGCATGGCCAAAAATAAAAAAAAATTTTTTTTAATAATATATTGATGAATTTTAAGATATACAAATTATATCTCAATAAATCTGTTAAAAATATATTATATCCTGCAGTTAACCATGCTTCAGAAAATTGAGGAAGGATTTGTACCTACATTTGGGGCAAAGCAATATGGGATGGACAGGTAACTGTCTTGGAAAACAGCAAAATATGACTTCAAAGCTTTGGAGAAGAAGGAGTGTGGCCCACATAGCTTGGTGGAATGACAATGGCACCAGTGTTGATTTGTAAAACATATGAGCACTGCTGAGGATTACCATATATCACATTGTAGTTGACTGGACATTTTTTGTGATTTGAAGGGAGAGAATATGGATTAGTGTTATTTGGACTTTAAATGGAATTCCTACGGCTCATAACTGGAGTACACAGGGACATGAGCATTACAAAGATTTAAAAGATATAAAGAGCTACCTATAGCCAAAGCTAGAGCTCTTATAGCTATAATAAGAGACTGTTGCTCCATTTAAAAAAAAACACACCAGAAACTATTTATAATTTAGCTTGTTTTGGAGACCTCTTAAAGACCCTAATTTTACTAAATGAATATCAAGTCTCTACTAACAAAAATCTTTTCTTGGTACACATGTCTGAGATTGCTACAAACCCCTGTTTCATATAACATAAAGAAATTACTAAACCAGTTCTCAGCACTCCTAAGGAGTCAGGTTGTGGCTTTTTAAAGGCAGTTGAATATTCCTGTTGTTTGTTCAGCATGGCAAAACTGCATTGTTGGTGGTACTACAGTGTTATCAGGAAATTCCCCACCATCAAAATTCACATCCTTGTACATCCAATGCAATAATGTTCAAAGATTAGATGGATTTTACTTAAGTGATAGGAGTATTGTCTTGAACAGTTCTTATGATAAGATTAAAAAGAAAACATAAATTGAATCTATTTGGTCAAGAAAGTTAAACAGTTGGAATGGGGTTTTACATACTTGACCATATTTATGTTTTGAAATTTAATTTAGTTTGAATAAGGATAATTCTTTCATGGTTCATAACACAAACACACTAGAATTCAAAACAAATAGCTGATTCTGTTGATAGACTCATAGTGTTAGATCTTCTTTTAGGAAACAAAACTGTGGCTAAATATGTTAAGAATATGTTTTGTTCCCTATTTCAGTGTTTCACCCTTGTAACACATTGCCTCTCCCGCTGTTGTCTGCAACCTTTTTACAGTTGGCATAAATATGTATATTAAATCTATTCTGATTATTATAGGTATCCCACCATGCAGCTCGCATTACAATGGTGTCTGTTAAAGCAGGGTTTTCATTGCCTAAGTTACTATGCCTTGGAATGTGTGTTATTAAGTGCCATCTCTTTTCAACACATTGAGGCTCTATTATTACCAAAGGAGACAACTGTATGATGTTTGCAAATTTAGACAGAAGCTTGAACAGGGACACCGGCTGCTAGATGGCAATAACAGAATTTGTGCCTGGGAATCCTGCTGAAAAATGGTAATTTCAGTTCAATATTTTTAAATTTCCAGGGAACCATCTGAATATAGACCTCTGGGCAACCACACCACACTCATTGGAAAGAGACATGACTGCAACACTGACAAATGCAGCAAAATCCTCTCAGAGCATTTTTCCTCTAATATTGCTATACATGTAGCACTTTGCTGCTTAATGGACACAGGGCTCTATTTATTTATCTATTTTTGGCTTTGACAACTGTATAATTTTTTTGTAACTGAAGACCATCCCCCTCTTCCAAAAAAATTTTACTGCATAAATCTGAGTAAAAATAAGGGCAGACATTCTTGTCTTTCTTCCTATATAAGCTACTCCCCACTCACAAGTAACTTTCCTGTTATTCCAGTATGTTTTGCTTACACACCATGAAAGAGTTATTGAAGTCCATTTTAGTTGACTAAGTTAAAAGAGTCAAAGTCCTAGAGGTACACACAAGGTGACTAAGGATATGGTTAACCAAGGAGGAGAGATATCTGGGCCATAGTGAACCAAAAGTAGCATATGAAGCACAGCGTGGAGATCAAAACACAGGATTCTAGATCACAGTATCCACACGTATGGCAAACTACCCTGACAAAGAAGGCAAATTTGCCCAGTACTATTCTATGTCCATATGTATCATATCAGCAGAATAGAAATGAAGTCATTGAGAATTTACACAACTATTGAAGAAAACTGCATTTCTGACCAAAGAACCTTTTGAATAATGCACGGCAATGTTTAGTCAAATGCCAAATAATGAAGTACAAAAGGACTAAAACAATTTTTTAAAGTTACATGATCTTTACAGGGTTAAGCATTTGAGAAAAAAAAAAACTCTCACGAAAGGATAAAATTGAAGTGGAAAAGGAAGAGTTAGTATAAGTCTTTCAGGAAGTAAAGGATAAAAGTACAAAGGAAGTTTAATATTCCTGAATCATGTGATAAATGTTCGCTTGTTTATTGATTAGATACAGACAATAATAATAAAATGCATTTATATAGTACTTTACAATTCACAAGATACGTAGATTGTATTGATTCACCTAACAACTTCTTAACGTGAGGCTAACAGATATCTCCAGTTTTCGAAGAAGAAACCAAAGCTCAGGCTAGATAGAAAGTTTAGTGGTGAGTATACAGCAGAGACTATATTGAACCTTAGTGTCCTATATCCTAATCCAGTGTTTTCTTACTCATCAACACGTTAAATTTAAAAAACGTTTAAATGATGGGTCTGGAATTACATTTTATACCTCCTTTAGAAGAGGAGTATTCAGATTGAACAGAATACTTAAGTTCTGGCCTTTGGACATATTTTCATCAACCTCCACTTCACCATGCTAGGGCTTTGCTATTGAAAAGCAAAAGAGATGAGAAGGTGGGAGCAGAAAAAACAGAGGAGGAACAGTACCATTTCTCAGAGCATTTCTTCAGAGCTTCGTGCTATAATCTGGCCGATTTGCCTTGAATTTTCCAAAGTCCCATCTGTAAAAAATAATGACCTTTTCATCTGACTAGAAAGGACTCTGTAGGGGGTGCTCCACTGCAGTTGTGTATGTTCTATTGAAAAGATTACTAGGGATGTTAGGTATGTTTTCATAGTCTCTCCTATATTCAGAGCCTAGGAATTAATAATAGAATGTTATCTCCTGTTTTCACTCTTTGTCCAGACACCAAGTTGATAACCATATTCGACGGTTATCAGTGATGTGCATCAGCTCATAAGTAACCCTTTGGCGTGTGAACATGGGGGATTTTAAAATACTGGGCTCTTCAATATGGATTTCTGTTACAGTCATGTCATTATCTCACCCTTCCACAATTTCAAAGGATCAGATGGCTATAACTGCAGAGAAGTAAATGAGTAATCTCTAGTCTATTTTAGAAATAGGAGGCCAGATGATTCCCCTTCCATAAAGGACTAAGATTTCATCTGCTGCTGAAGCCGAGTCTGATAAGAATGTAGTAGTTTCTGTGGATGAAATCTGAACCGAGGCAAGCAATGTTAT
This sequence comes from Delphinapterus leucas, assembly GCF_059928025.1. NCBI lineage: Eukaryota > Metazoa > Chordata > Mammalia > Artiodactyla > Monodontidae > Delphinapterus > Delphinapterus leucas. The sequence goes on from NC_143140.1 coordinate 50,503,903, forward strand.
TTTCATTTCTGAAAATGACCTATGTCCAGTGGAGCAATCACCTAGTAGGGCCATACTCCAATAAAAGCATTTCAAATGGAAGAGTTTCTTCTTTCCTTCAGTTCCCCTCTTAATTCTATCTTAAAGTGCATCTTGAATCTGAATGAGCTCCAGACAAACCTCACATACAACAGACAGGAGAACTCAAACCAATGCATTTATTATGCTCAGGAATCACAGCTGACTCCCAGCGCTGCCAAATCCTGCAGGATTTGCACAAACTGCACGTGATTTTCATAAGCATTGATTGCAGCCCAAATGCTGTTTTGTGAGTTGAATTTTTATCCAACTGCCAAGTGACCAATGTTCACTTCGCATCAGCAGGAAGGTTTATCAAGCTTATTTTATGACTTTTTGCTTTCTAGCTTATTTGGTTCTGCAAAAATGTAGCATAAATGTGAAATTTTCCTTTCAAATTACTACCAATGAAGACAATGTTTTGTTTTGTTTTCATGACCCCTGAGCTGTTAGACTGCAATCAAATACCAAAAAACAAATAATACAAATCAATCTCTCCAGTGATTTTGGAATATGAAAAGGTAATTTTTATCTCTAAAGAGAATTGTGTTCCTGCACCTTTATCTATAAAACCACTAAAATAATTACCAGCAGTGGAAGCCTGTAAAAAATAATGAGTCCTCCGTGTACTACATTGTACAATAGATAAAAATAAAGTCCAAGGCCCCGAGGAATTCAGAAGCTTAAAGTTCTGCATGTAGAGGCGTGGAAACAATACAGGACTTAAGTACAGTAACAGAACTTACCTCTAATTGAGGATGCTCTCTAAGGGGCTTATTAGCACAAGATCTATCTAAAGGGTTTCTAAAAACCCATTTGGGTCTTGGTCATCTAGCTGGCCTTCTACAGTAACAGATTTTCACTGAAATTCAGTCTTATTGATATCCATATTTTTTTTAAGACAGGAAAGAGAAAGCTTAAGAAAAAAAAAACAGAAAAAATGGTATTAATGTTTTAAACGAGTCTCTCTCCTTTAAGATTTGAATCTGTTTAGAGTAGAAATGTTATCCTTGTGATTGGCTCCCTCCTTATTGTCAGTCTCTGCTAAGAGAGTAAGGAGAGATGAGGGTGGGAATTTGAAGCAGATTCCTCTTTTGGGTCCTTGCTCTAGAAGAAAAAGCTCCCCGTGGGAAGGATGGTTACAGATGTCTATGCTGTCAGGCTTTGTGAAATATGGGAGGCTCATATACAGCAAAGACTTCAGTGTGCATTTGCCAAAGCCAGCTTAGAAAACAGGAGGAAAATAATTAAGTTGACTTAAAACCAAAACCGCAGACTTACATGGGTTGCTGGGTATTTGACAAGGTGGCCAGTCTTAGTATCACAAAGACAAAAGCAGAAACAAACAAATATTTCAGTCTGTCACTAACCAACAATTTTTTCTCACGGAGATCTGCTCACTTCTGGTAGAATTTTTATTTTTGGTTTTTAGTGATGTAACAGCAGTGTTGCTGAGGCTCTGGAAATATGAATATTTGTGTTTCCATATGGAAGCTGTCAGCACACAAAGCAGTCAGGCCAAACCCAACTACTTTCAAAATCCCAAACAGTAGAGTGTAAACCACTGTAAGTTTTCATATCCTCTAAATTTGTTTCATCATCTTTCTAGAGAGTGCTAGCACTTCCAAATACACTAATGAAGTCAAAATTGAGTACTGAAGTTTTAAGATGCACACTTTCAGAATTTAATGTTATAATTCATTTTAGTGGTACTTAATGCCAAAATACTTTTAAATTTAATTTCAGAATACCACAATAAAAATTTGATCAAATATAAAGATTCATTTTCACAGGGTCATTTCATTCAAACTATTCCTAGAATGTAAACTCTAGACAATTTTTATTCGGAAACCTAAATGATCCTAATATGGTTCTTAATAATGCCTCTAAATAAAGTGAATGTAACACCTTAAGTTTACCTAATAAATAAAAATATATAACAAAATCGTTGTCAGAATGTTGTCTTAGTGAGCACAGACACATTTATCATCATTTTAACATGCTGAACAAAAATGACTAAAAAAATGTTGAAAATGTAGTATATATCAGTAAACACGCTGAGCGTTGGGGAAGATTATTCATTTCACCTTTATGTAGCTAACAATACTTCCTGTCAACAGCTTCTTCATGTCGACTCATTCATTTATTAAATAGATGCTGGGTGTCAAGCACATTCCAAACTCTGTGCTAGTCCCTAAGAATAAAAAATGAACAAGAAGTATGTCCTAACATCCTACTTAGGCAGACAGTAAGTAAATAATCATAATATAACGTAACAAGTACCCTGATCTTGTTATTCAGAGAACTCATCAGGTTCATTCCTGCCTTGTGTTACACCCAGGATGTGCCTTCTGCCTGGAACACCTTTCCCCAGCTCGCTACATGATCTGATTCCACACAACGTGCAGTCTGCTCAGACTTCTTCTCCACAGAGATGGGTTTTATTTCCTTCATAGCCCTGCCCCTGTCTGGAGCTCTGCCTTTGATTCGCATTGTATTTCCTGTCTTCCCCGTTAGACATATGCTCCACATGGGCAGGAATTTTTTCTTGTTCACTTTGATATTCCTAGTTCTCAGAGGACAGGGTGGCATACAATAGGGGCTTAATAAATAGCTGTTACATGAATCAATAAATGTAGAAACCATAACAATGGTAAAAAAAAGGGGTTTTGCTTTTTGAAAAACTACCATTTCTCTGTCAAATCCGTATCATTACGAATAGGTCAAAATGGCAAGGCAGCCTTTAGGAATGAAAGAAAAGAAATTAAAAGATTGAGGGGTCTGTTGAAAAAAGAAAGAAGAGAAAAACATTGAGTCTACTACACACACCAGCTAGGAAGGGAGGGCAGGGTCCTTTTCAAGATATTTGTTTCCTTTCTTCCTTAGTTAATTAAGCCCAGGGTCTAACCTTGGTCACTCACCCAGTAACCCAAGGGCTGCTGTTTTTCTACTAGGAACTGCTTCACTGGACTTCCTTGTGGATAGTCCTTTGTCTGCTTCCCCAGCTTCTGAAATAACTGTGGTTCTTATTAAGTTAGATGATGAAGAAATTAATTCAATATATTACCGATAAATTCATTTGTTTTTCTTTTCCCTTTTAACACAGGACTTTTTTGGGGCGGGGGCTATTTCCTTTTTATTCTTAGGTTTTATAATAATATGTAAAGTTACTATTTCATTTGTTCTTTCTGCTCCATATACTACATAGGTCTGGAAACAATAATTTCTTTTTAACTTTTAACCGATTTCATTTCTTTGTATGGTAAGGAGCGGTAATTAGGTCCCCTGATTTAAATTGTTCTAATTTATACTTAAATTGTAAACCTTATACAAACAAACTCTTTTTTTTTTTTTTTTGCTCACAACTCACACACACACACTGTATTTTATTTTTACAAGAGATAAACTGACACCAAGCATTGTAAATGGATGGCCACAACAAAAGCAACGATTGTAATTACCAAACACGAGACACACTCATACAACACAGGACTTTTTGAAGGATTACATTTATATCTTTAATTAGGAGTCTTCTCCAGCTCTCATCTTCACCCCTAAAAGCCACGTTCCATTCATATCAGTTTGATCACCCTGATTAAGCAGAGACCGTGTTGCACATGGGGAGGAGCCTGCTTTCTTGAGTGGAACTGCTGGGGCATGACTTGGGTATGTCACTTTTCCTCTCTGCACCTCAGTTTAATCAGCGGTGACACTGAAACAATAATACCACCCTATAGTGTGATAGCAGGGATTAAATGTGAGAGTCAATGGATAATACTTAGCAGAGAGCTAGGCCCTTGTAGATGACAAATTAATGGCAACTCTCACAGGTCAGTACCATCAATCTTTCTTCCCCTAATGCAATTTTCCTCTCCTCCTAATGCAAAATTATGGAAATTTTATACCTTTTGCCATTTATATTATGGACTTTGAAAGGGAATGCTATAAGAAATGGTTACTGTTCCAGCATTCATGAGCTCCACTCAGTATCCAACAGGGCATGGGGGTGGAGGCTAATAGGGAAACTCAAGACAACAGTCATATTTCTCCTACTTTTTTTTTTTGCATTTCCTGGAAAACTTAAAATTTGACTCAACCTAATTCATCCTCATAGGATTTTCGTGAAGTAGATATGGGCCAATGTGAATGTTCTTATTCGCTAACAGGCACATTTATCAAACTAAATTGCCCTGCTTGTATGCCAATGGCAACGGTGACTAAGAAGAGAAAAATGTCATCATGGCATCACAATCAAGAGCAGACTGAGTTTTACAGTCAGACAGATACGGGTTCAAAGTCCCCCAACCTGTGTGCTACCTTGGTTATGTTATTCAACTTCTCTAGATTTCCTCATAAGGCTATTGTGAGTAGCAAACCACAAAATACAAGTAAAGTGGTTATCAGGGTGCCTGGCACATAGATAGTGTTCAATCTGTCTTAGTTTTTATTATTACCAGGCAGCATCCTAAATTCTCCCCAGTTGTGATGCTAAGACAGCCTGCACTTAGAAAATTTGACCAGCCTTTTACTGCAGTCATGTAATTATAACAGGGAAATTAAAATTGAGATCACGTACTACCCCGCGCCCCCAACACACATCCTATTGCAGCTTAAGGAATGGAATTTAGATACCCTAGATGCCACTATGTGTATGATTTTGTAATCCATCATTTTTTACCAGTGCTAAGTTAGTTAAAATTGTAGCATGTCATCCCTCAACAGGGGAAAGTGTGCCCCCTCTTGATTGGCAGAACAGCCCAGGATTTATTTCCACTGAACACCGTGCGATAGGCAGGAATGTGTTCTCTCTGGCTTCAGTTTCTAGGGCAATGTCTGATTTTTCCTGTGGTTGATGGGTGCTTGATATTGGGTTGGCCAAAAAGCTCATTCTGTTTTTGCCATAAGAGGGTTCTAATAGCACTTAGCTGTCTTTAACTTCATTCGAAACAATTCTGTTAGATTGTATTGTGACAGCTGTCATGTCAGAGTGCATTTAAAAAAACGTATCAAAATTGGTGAATTTTTGTGTAGCCATTTTAATATTGAAGATGGAAGAAAAAAAGCAACATTTTCAGCGTATTATGCTTTATTATTTCAAGAAAGGTAAAAACGCAACTAAAACACATAAAAAAGATTTGTGCAGTGTATGGAGGTGCTGTGACTGATTGAATGTGTCAAAAGTGGTTTGCGAAGTTTTGTGCTGGAGATTTCTCACTGGACGATGCTCCGTGGTCAGGTAGACCATCTGAAGTTGAAAGCGATCAAGTCGATACATTAACTGAGAACAATCAACGTTATACCACGCGGGAGATAGCTAACATACTCAAAATATCCAAATTAAGCGTTGAAAACCATTTGCACCAGCTTGGTTACATTAATTGCTTTGATGTTTGGGTTCCACATAAGTTAAGCCAAAAAAACCTTCTTGACCGCACGCAATTCTCTACTTAAACGTAACGAAAATGTTCCGTCCGTTTTTAAAATAAATTGTGATGGGCGATGAAAAGTGGATACTGTACAATAATGTGGAATGGAAGAGATCGTGTCTTTTATTTCTACTTAAAAACCAAAGGAACTTTTTGGCCAACCAATAATTCTGCTTTTCTAGTAACCCCCAAATCACACCTGATTGTCCCCTACTCGGGTGTTAGTAGAAATGAAGTGATCTCTTTTCGGGGACTTCAAACTAGAAAGACATTCCCCAAGGAACCATTGCAAACTGGAAGCTTCCCTTGCCATGTGCATCTGCCAATTACGCTCGGAGCCAATTATAACAGCCAATTATAATTCACTGGGGCTTTCAGTCTAGAGGGTTCTAAGTGGATTTTATATTTAATCCTAGGACAATTATCACCATATAATACTCCTCTAGTTTCTGTGGTTTGGCAGCACCAAAGAAAATGTGTCTTATTTATTAGCCCTTTTATTTTCAGCATAAGCCAGGGCTAGCTCCATATTACTTGTGAAGTTGATGAGATTTGTTGATGGAGCCTCTCTCTTCACCTACATTCTAGCACATATGCTGAGAGTCACAAACAGGCCCTGCTCCAGATCCTTCATGTCTCCTCTACCTGCAACATTGAGACTCAGAGAATATACTCCCCAGATCAACCCATCACCAATTTCTCTCCTAATTGTCCTTCACTTAGGATCCTACTCTGAGTAGTTATCCTCAGAAAAATTCACCTATAACTTTTTCATTAATGTATCACCCATTGGGTACAAAGTGCCAGGAGAAAAGACGTGACGCATAGGCTCTGTTCTTGAGAAGTTAAGATGAAGAAGATACATGAAAGGAGGGGAGCAGGTTAACTCAGCAATTTCTCTCTTGCTTTATTTCTGCCTGTCTTGAAGCTGGATTCAGTGCTGTGATAAATCCTCAAAATAGATCCAACTCCTTGGAACATCATAACAAATCAATATTACAGCAAAATTTTTGTAGCAAATAACTATAGTAGGCATATACTTAGGAAACAAACTCAATTATATGAAAAATTTATTATCTTTTTAAAACATTTGAAATAGTCTAGGCATAGCCAGTTGTTGGATAATAATTAAACACCCATGTACCAACCACCCAGCCAGAGAAGTAAAACGTTTCTGAGTTAATTGATGTCCCTAACATATACTTCATAGAAAATCATCCCAGTTTCTGTCCCCAGGGTTAAAAACTAGCCTGTGCTTGGTATTTATTATTCCCATGAACATTTTAATACTCTTTCTATATTTTATGTATTCATGTACAATATCAAGTAATATTTTACATAATTTTTAACATTATAAATAGGTTTGCACTGTACCTATTCTCCTCCAGTTTGCTTTTTCTTTCAACGCTAGTTTTGTAAAATGTATCTGTCCTGATACTTGTAGATATATGAATATAACACAATTTATTTGTATACAGCACAGTAAAGGACAACTCAGAAAGTGTGAGTCGTCCACATTCCAAAGAAAAATTTGGCCTTTGTCCAGCTCCTGGGAGGAATCCTCTAAGCCCTTGGAGTGTCCTGCTTGGTAAGAGTGGCCTTGTTAACTTAGGGGCCTTGGGTGGTGCCAGGCAGTCTACGCTAACGAAGTGATTTATGGTGGAGAAACTGAACCATGCAATATCTGACCTGTGGAGGGGCTAGAGAGTAAGGTCAGCCTAAGATCAGTCACATAAGCAGTCAGCCAAGCTTAGTTGACCAACCCCAGTAAAAATCTTGGACACCAAGACTTGGGTGAGCCTCCCTAGTTGTGAGTGTTGTCACACACTGTTGCTGAGAGAAGTAGTGGTGTCTATACTACTCCACTGCAAGAGAACAACTAGAAACTCATGCCTGTTGTCTCCTGGATTCTGCCTGATGTGTCCCTCTCTGCTGCTAATTTTAAGCTCTACCCTTTCACTGTGATAAACCATAACCATGAGTATAACAGCTTTGCTGAATTCTGTGAGTTCTTCTAGCAAATCATTGAACCTGAGGGTGGTCAGGGGACCTCCAAATACATACACTCTCCTATCGGTTGACATTGTTTCCAATTTTTTGCTATCACATGCAATGCTTATGAAGAACATAACATATATTTTGTTCATGTGTAAGTGAAAATTCCTGAGTCATAGGAATTGGTTCTAAAATTGTGAATTGCTCTCCAAAGTAGTTGTACCATTTCACACTCCACCAACCTTATCTGAGAATTCTCATCACTCTGATCCTCACCAACACTTGGTATAGCTAGACTTTTTAGTTTTCGGAAATCTAATGTTATGAGATTGTATTTCAGTATTCTTAACTTGCATTCCCTTGATGATTAATGAGGCTGAGCACCTTTGTGATTTGAGATTTCCTTTCCTGTTAATTGTTTATTTATATCTTTTGCACATTCCTATTATATCATCTCTTTTATTATTTATAAACGTTCTCTATGTATTTGGAAATAATTATTTAATGGTTATAAGTATGGCAAATATATAGCCCTATGGCTTATCTTTTTACTTTATCAAAATTTGTAGTACAAAATTTGAAGATTCAATGTAGTATATATTATCACTTTTTTTCTTTACGATTTATGCTTTTTGTATCTTGTTTGATTTTTCCCTAGTTCGTTGTCATAAAGATAGCCCCTATATTTTCTCCTAAATGTTTTATAAATTTTTGCTTTTTTACATTTATGTATTTTCTCTCTCTTGAATTTTGTTTGTGCATGATGTGAATAAGGAAACATTTTCTTTTTTTCCCATGTAATCAATTTTCCCCATAGCATTTTTGTATAAGCAGTATATTCTCCCCCCCACTTAAAAAAAATGTTTCCTCTATTATAGACCAAGTTTCCATAAATGTATGGTCTCTTCCATTTCTTGCTTGTCTAGTATATATTATTCTTTATCTATTCCTGCACGAATAGCATGCCTATTAATTAGTACAGCTGAATTTTTAAGCTTGACCTAATTACTAAAATCTTGGTATTTGGAAGATACCTCTTATTTCTTCACAAACTGATTTTAATTTAAAGTCAACTTTTAAATTTTCTCAAAAACATTTGAGATTTTGAATAGATAGCACTGTGTATATATTTGTGTGTGTGTATATATATACATATATATATATATATATATAAAATTATCCTAAGTGCACATATTGGCAATACTTAGTCTTCCTACACATGACATGGTGATTCCCTGTATTTCTATACTTCATTTTAATATACTTCCATAAAATGTTATCTATTTCCCCATGAAGATTTGCATATATTTTGTTACATTTATTCCTTAGGTACCATATATGTTTTGGTTGCTACTGTAAATACTATTCAAAAAATATTTGCTGGTATATAGAAACACGACTGAATTCTAAATATTAATCACAAATTTTGTTGAATACTCACCAATTCTAAAAAAATTTCTCTCCATTATCTAGTATTTTCTTTGTAGACAAATACACTATAAGCACATAATGACAAATTTGTTTTACATTTCTTTATTTTCTTTAAACTGAATTAAATTTGACTGAGATTCCATCCTACTAAACTGGTGGGAAGTTGTACCTCAGTCGTTACAGGTCATTACCCTGTCACACTCGCACACCCAGTGTTATTCGACGGCCCAGGATCTTATACCTAACCAAACAGTCAGGGAGCTCCATTAGTCAACACCTAAAGGTCCACACTAGCTACCACTGACACAATACTCTCCATGTCCCAAACCACAGAACACGGTCAGGTCTGGTGGCTTTGCTGCTTCTGTGCCATGCTTAAGGTACAGAAATCTTTGCCAATCCTGGGAGCCCAGGTCCAACCCCCAGAGGCCCCGTGCGTAGCCATCTCCTCTGAGATCTCTCAAACTGCTGCCACAGTTCCACATGGAGAGGCAGGGTGGGAGTTCTCACCAATTACTCCGCTTCAGATTAGCCCTTTAAAAACAATCAAAGGTTCTATCTATTTGAGTGGAACTAAATATACAAATTAAAATCTTAAATTACCTACCCATGTGCTAAAATCACCTTTAAACAGGTTGTTCTTCCTGTCAAGTTTCTAGTTAGTTGTCAGGGACTGGGTATTTATTTCTTGGCAGCCAGCTTTCCTTCTACCTCCCCGCCCCGTAAGTACACATATCCTAGTAATCTGGCCAATTTGGCCTATTTAGCTCCAGCCTTATTCATACACACATTTAATCTCTGCCTTTCTAAAACCTTTCTAAAGCAAAGAATGAAGCACTAACTTCTCTGATTTGCTTTCTTTCTCTCATCACCTCATTCGGTCAGCAAAGAACCCTTTTTAGGAATTTTCAGTTAGAAAGAATTTCACTCTCACAATCATTTTTCCCAGCCAGGAGGACATTTACAACATAATCAGTAGGTACTAACCTGAAAGACCACACAGAATTCTGCAGGGCACTGGCCCATTTGTATGAGCCAAGGAAGGATCAGGAAGAGAGAGAAGGATCAAAGAAAGAGGCAAAGCCAAATGCAGAAGAATAGGGAGACATTCTGCCAGGCTAAGGAAACTGAGGGCAAGGGGACATTTCTAACAGAAGGACTTATCTGTGCAAAGGGACAGGGTTTTGATAGAATATAGCCTATATTTTCAAAATTTGGAAGAGTCATGTACGCCTTTCAGCAAAAACCAAAAGAAAGGGGTAGGAACTTGGGCTAAAAATATTAGGATTAGACAATTATGCGTCTTTTAATTAATATTAAATAATATATGTCATCTTATAGGTGATTGGACCCATTGAAAATATTTGAGTGGAGAAAAGAGGAAGTGACATGTTTGTCTGTTTCTTAATTGAAAATGTGATGTTAATGACTGATGTCAGCTTAATACATTATCCCTTCTAAATTTTTGCATTTTAAAAGATATATCATTAGAGAAAATTAACACAAAGAGATACCACTACACCACTATTAGAATGGCTAATATCTAAAAAAAAAAAAAATGACAATACAAAATGCTGGTGAGGACGTGAGCAACAGGCACTCTCATTCTTTGCTGCTAGGAGTAAAGAACGGTACAGCCACTTTGGAAGACAGTTTGGAAGTTTCTTACAAATGTAAACACAATCTTATTATGTGGTACAGCGGTCACATTCCTAGGTGTTTTCCCAAATGAGATAAAAGCTAATATATACACAAAATCTGCATATGAATGTGTTTATAGCATGTTTACTTGTAATAATCAAAAACTGGAAGTAACCAAGATGTCCTACAGTAGGTGGATGTAACTGTGGTATATCCATAGAATGGAACATAACTTAATCATAAAAAGAAATGAGCTAGCAGGCCACAAGACATGAAGGAAGCTTAAATGCATATTGCTAAATGAAAGAAATCAATCTGAAAAGCCTACATACTGTCTGATTCCAACTACATGATATTCTGGAGAAGACAAAGCCAAAGAGTAAAAAGATCAGTAGTAGCCTGGGGTTAAGGGTTTGGGGGTGGGGAGAAAAAGAAGGGATGAATAGGTGAAGCAGAAGGGATGAATAGGTGAAGCAAAAGGGATTTTTAGAGCAGTGAAATTATCTGTATGATATTGTAATCGTAGATAACAATACAATATATATTTGTTAAGACCTATAGAACTGTACAACAAAGAGTGAACCCTGATATAAGCCATGGGCTTTAGTTAATGATAATATATCAATATGGGTTAATCAGATATAACAAAATATACCACACTAATGCGAGATGTTAATAATAGGGGAAATTGAGGGGGGAGGTATAACAAAAGGTATATGGGAACTCCGTACTATCTGCTCAATTTATATGCAAACCTAAAAAACTGTTCTAAAATATTAAGCCTATTAATTTAATTGAAAAGCATACACACACACACACACTCACACACACACACACTCACACACACATACACTGAGAGAACACAGCTGCATCTAAATCAATTAACTCTTCGAACCAATTATCTACATGCACATTTCATTATTCTATACACATACAAGTATACATTGTGTTCCAGACACCATAAAAATTCTGAGATAAAAGCTTCATGAGGACAGGAGTCTCTGCCATTGGGATTTGTGTCATTGAGGTATCCCAAGTGTCCGCCACTGACAGGCCCTTTATAATTAATTAGTACTGTAATTTTTAAATTAATGAATAAATTATTGGAAACATGCAATAAAGAGGATTTGCAAAGTGATCAGAAAGAATCCCCAGTGAGTTTAGAAATAGCTTTTCAGTAAATCAACAGTATTAGCATCAAAGATAGAAAAATGGAGGGATGAGGCAGAGCCAAGCAGGGAGGCCCCACTGGTGAATGGGTTTGTCCATAACATTTGTGGAAATGATTAGCATGATTGCGACTCTTGGAAAAGAACCTAAGATCTCTTCATCTGTTTAGTCAGGTGGGTGAACTCTAGGACACACACAGATTTGACCATTGTCACCATGGAAAATTTAATTTCCAAACAAGCTTACTTTGTCAATGGTCAAGATGGGTATATTACTTAAATAGGAAATTTCTATTTTGATATTCCCATGGTAAGAGATTCTATCCTATATTTCACATATGGGAAAGTGCTAAAAAAGGGATGAAGGTAAGACTAGGAACAAGTAAACAAGAAAAGTTTCTGGGAATTTTTATGACTGTACTGACATTGGCTTGTCTGAATATAAGAAACTTTCTTTCTTAAGATGCTCAAAATCCAGCTTAAAAGGACTGAATTGTAAATGAAGGAATGTTCATTTACACAAAAAGTCCTAGAAGAAAACACATGAGAATTTTTATACAAATAAAGCCCAGGAACCATAAAGGGAAAGTAAGATCAGTTGGCCCTATAAAATTTAAAATGTTTGGCTAAAACTGGCATAAAAATGTTAAGGCACAGTCACAAAAAGATTTTCAATTTTAAACATTGGAGTAATATTCAGTAGTCTAATAATAAACAACAAAAGGAGAAAAAAGATAATTCATAGCAGAAGACAATCAAAGCCTTGATACAGCCTAAAAATTTTCAGTCATTCTTGAACTGAAAAACAATGCTAATAGAGATCATTTTTTAAAATCTATTCGATAGGAAAAGATTTAAAATATTATTCAATTTCAATACAATTTGATTTCAATAAATTGATATTATTCAATGATCCAGTTTTGTTAAGAATATAATAGATAGGCTTTTACAAATGTTCTTAATGAAGACTAAATTGTTTCAACTTTTTTGAAGTTGATTAAGCAAGTTTACCAAAAATGAGAGCAAGAAGTTATTACATGCTACACATTGTTAAAAGCACTCTATGTTTATTAACATTTAGTCTTTACAATGACTCTGTGAGGGTAGATACTGTTATTATCTCCCCATTTTACAGATGAGAAAATTGAGTCGTGGAGCAAGCAGATAACTTACCAAGTAAGAATTTCACATACCTAGGAAGCAGAGATGCTGAAATTTAAACCCAGGTATCAGAGTTCATGGCCTTAACCATCACCTCATGGTGTTTCATATATTGTTTGAAAATGTACCTGGGATTTTGTTTTTATTCAGAGATGGTGAGGCTAACAGATCAGGAGAAAACTGCTGCTGAAAAGATCGTTTTTTACTCACAGTTCTCAAGTGGAGAGGGGATGCCATGCCATGCAGAGACACATGAGGAAGCACCAGGATCAGTCGAGAGACAGAAGGAGCGAGGGGAAAGCATGAGCAAGAGCCTTGATCGTGGTTTTTGCAGGAAGGAATGGGCAAGGCAGGGTAAGCAAGCTGAGCAGACTTAGGACTGGATCGTTTGAAGGATTTCGGCAGGCTCTGGGCTATAGGATAACCAGGGCAGAGGAATGTTGCCTCCTGGAGTGTAAGAATCAGAGGGAGTTCAGAGTACGGGCTTTGGATCGATTGATTTATATATTAAAGGTGTGTTTGCAGGCAAGTTGTTGCTATCTCTTGAAATTAGATAACTCTGGGAGGGGTAATTTCTCCAGGATCAGTAAGGCCCCAGATGTCAGAGCATCAAGATTACAGGAAATAAGAAAATACATTAATACCTATATGTATATTCTTTGACTCAGCAGTTTACCATCTAGAAATTTATGCTGTAGAAATACACACACAAGCAGACATGTGTAAAAACAAATGCTCGATACAGCACTGCCAGCAATTGCTTACATTTACTATTAGCAACTGTATATGATTCTGGTGTTGGTGGAGGCTAAGAGACTAAGAGAAAGAAGTGGGGGCCCCAGCACAGTATTGTTACCGGTATGGGTGTTTCTGAAGAGTTCTAATCACGAGCCAGAAGAGGGGGACAGTGGTTCTGAAACTTCAGCGGGCATCAGAATCACCTAAATGGCTTGTTAAAACAAGATCCAGATCACTGATCTCTACCTCTAGAATTTCTGATTCAGAGGGTATGGGGTGGGTCCTCCATATGTGCATTATTAACAAGCTCCAAGGGATGCTGATGCTTCTGGTCTAGAGATGATGATCTGAAATTCACTGCCCAAGAGGAAGAGCTATTGAATGAGGACACAAATTTAAGACATTCTAACAGCTTAGCTCAACTGACCTTGACAAAGCAGCAACCAATCACACCTGTGAGACTGGGTGAGCAAAGCTTGCCACCAGAGGGCAGTGCTAGAGATCCTAGGCACCTCAATTTGGACAGAGCTGCTGTCCTAATTAGACCTGACTTAACTGGATGACAAGTATTCAAAATAATTCACTTTTCATGTAAAGTTAAGTAATGATTCTTTAACACAGCTGTTTTCAGCAATTGGCTGCAAGATAAATACTGGAAGGTCAATCCTTAGGTCTGGAATGTTCAGATGGCCAAGTCACATATGGGTTACTGAGGACCCCAAAAGAGGCATTAAAAAACCTTACAGCTTAAAAGCCCGGATGCCAGGGATATTATTCTGCAAAAATGCGTTTTAGCTTCTCTGTGTGGTCTTTTCACTACCCATTTGGATTCATTCTTGTGGAACTTAACCCTAAGGAAGGTAGCACTAAATATTACCCTGCTTTGCTAGGGTAATACTATGAGAGTTGTGTTTTGAAATATATCACTTTCTCATGAAAAATAATAGAAAATCCTTGCTTGAATCTTTGCTCCAAATTTTAACCAAACTCATTCATGAGGTTGGATTTTAGTTATTTTACTTCCAGAATTGTGGACTAAATGTTGAAAAAAATACCAAATAGTAATTACCTTACAATACTTTTTATTACCTCAAATAATAGTTTCTATGAGAAATTTTGTAAAGAGCTGATCTCAAAAATAGTGTAATCATATTGACTGAATTATAGAACAGTAAGGAACTGTGAGTTTTCTTTAACTGTTGCCATTCAAATGTAGCTTTTGTCATTCTAATTATTTTTAAAAGGTTAATAGAGACAAAGGGAATATTATTAATATATGTTGTTTTATAAATAAATTCGAAGAGTTGAATCAAACTAACTCGGACAAAACACTAGAATTTTACTTAGGGTCAAATATTATTCCCAATGTGAAATACGTTACAGAATAGAAAAATAAATGGTCTCGTGTTATCAAAAGCTAATATTTATTTTCTATTATTTAATGTTAAAGTCAGAACATTGATCCCCCAAATATGAGAAATTAGGAATCTTTTAGATACCTACATCACTTCTTTCTGCATACGACATGCTGTGTTATTTGATTTTAGGAATAATCTAATTGCAGCGACCATTTCTTACATCACAGATTCTCACACTCTCTGTGACATGGTGGGAAGAGGGCGGCAACGGTTCACTAATACGGACAAAAAAGCAGACCAGTGAATATGCAGAGTGGACGGGTGGCATTTACAGATGAGCAACACATTTTCCAACTATTAATACCAAGGACTAATCATAGTTCATACATCCTTCTCACTCTTCTCAGCCTGGTAAAGAGCTTTGGCAGCAGAGGGCTGAGTCATTTTTATCAGCCTGTTGCCATAGGATTCTATTGTCCTGGAGACACTTCTACCAGAGTCTGCAGCTCTGACAATAGCATCACTCACACTGGGAGCTCTCCCAGGGCAGGAGCTGAGGTGGGCCACTCATGACCTCTTTGCAAAATCAGGAAGTGTCATTTCTGCAGTGGTTAAGTGAGTTTTCTCTTTTCCATGAGTAAGCTAGTTTGGTCATTTTTGCTTTTAACCTAATGTCATTAAGTGCTGTGTGTGTGTGTGCGCGCGCGCGCGCACACACGCGTATTTTAAGTATAACTGACTTCTAATGCATCAATATGACAAATGAATTACTGTATTGACCCACCGCTTTTCTAAGCATACAATGTTAAGATTTACATGTTTAAGTCAAGGGCTCTGCCATTCTGTCCTGCTCTGAAAAACCTAAACAACAAAAAAAAAGCATAAAATATTCAACAAAATGTACCACCAATTAACACTGAAAACAATATTATATTTAAAATGCATGAAATGTATGTATCTTATATGTGAGGATTGGGAGTAAATATATTTATTCATGTAAAACTTCCATCAGATAGTGTTTCTCTGTTTATATTTCATAATTACTCAGAGCTCAGGATGAAATTTAGCTTTCACTTTCAATAAGGAAAATTTTTCTTAGCAAATTACTATCATAAGATCAATGAGGTAATGTTTAAACTTCTTAAAATGTACATATTTTCAAACATGCTAGAACAATTTAGAAGCATTGGTTTACACTTACATAATTTATATGCTTATATCCTTTTTATCTGCCTGATAAAACTTTACCTGTTGTTTGCTAAAGATTCTTCTACAATAATTCATTAACTTAATTGAAAAACTCATGGTACAAAAAAGTCATTCAAGAGCACTTTTTTAGAATTTATGTTTTATTCTAATTCGTGCAAGAATTAATAAAAAATGGAACAGAGTAATAAGGCTAAGATATCAATATTTTGTTTCTCTACAATTCTATGATACAAAGATACTTTTATGAAAATTTAAATTTTTGATTCAATTAATATTTATGGAATGCCTACTGTGTGCAAAAGGCATTGGTTGCTGAGACACAGACCAGTAAGTACCTATCTGCTATTCAAGGTCCACTTCTTCTGAATAGCAGAACCCGCTTTCTCTTGGGTGTGGGCGTGGCACTGTGTCAAGTTGAGAAACTACATTTCCCAGCTTCCTTTTCAGATAAAGATGCCCACGTGACTGGCCAGTAGCAAGTAGCAGAAGCTGTAGGGTGAATCTGACTTGGCTAGAGGTTGGCCCTTCCATCTTTCTTTGGTTTATTGTCTGAAAAAGAAATGTGAGGGCTGGAGCTCCAGGATAGAAAAGCCAGCATTCATAAGGTCAGAGGTGAACAAGAGAAGGACCTTGGGACAGTGGTGACAATGCTAGTAAGGTTTCTCCAGAGAAACAGAACCAACAGGATGTAAATATATATATAAAGAGATTTATTATAAGGAATCAGCCTACGTGATTATGAAGTCCCAAGGTCTGCAGTCAGCAAGTTGGAAACACACTGAAAGTGTTTCAGTTTGAGTCTGAAGACTGGGAAAAAAACAACGACCCAGTTTGAAGGCAGTCAGGCAAAAGGTGTTCCCTCTTACTCAGCTTTTTGGTTCTATTCAGGCCTTCAGCTGACTGGATTTGGTACCCATAATAGGGAGAGCAATCTGCTCTACTCAGTCTGCTGATTCAAACGTTAGCCTCATCCAGAAACACCCTCACAGGCACACTCAGAAAAATGTTTGATTAAATATCTAGGTACCCCGTGGTTCAGTCAAGTTGACACATAAAATTAACCATGGCAGTGACATTTGGCCATCACATACCTGCTTTGCAGAGTGAGCCTCCAAACTTCTTTCATGTGAAAGAATAAATCTCTACCTTATTTAACCTACCATTTTTTATATTATTATTATTTTTTAACATATTTATTGGAGTATAATTGCTTTACAATGGTGTGTTAGTTTCTGCTTTGTAACAAAGTGAATCAGCTATACATATACATATATCCCCATATCTCCTCCCTCTTGTGTCTCCATCCCACCCTCCCTATGCCACCCCTCTAGGTGGTCACAAAGCACCGAGCTGATCTCCTTGTGCTATGTGGCTGCTTCCCACTAGCTATCTATTTTACATTTGGTAGTGTATATATGTCCATGCCACTCTCTCACTTCGTCATATCTCTTAACAGCCAAATGCAATTTCTAACTGATATAATGACTATAGTCACATTTGAATATCTGGATTTCTCACAAGTATTTTATACGTTCAAACATGATTTTCACATGATAAACTCTCAGCAAATATGTTCTAATGTTGATAATCTAAAATCAGGACATAAAATCCTTTGTAAACTAATTTATATGACAATACACTATAAATGTAACCATATTAAAATATATAAATATACTTTCTCGTTGAAAATTTTGTCCCATTTTTCTTTCTTTTATTTCCTTTCCATCCACTTCACCTGGCTAATTCAGATTCATCGTTCAGAATTCAGTTTATGTGTCAACCCTTCCAGAGAGTCTTCTAAGGGTTGGGTGTCTCTCCCAAGTTCTCTTTAGCATGCTGTACTTCCCTCTGTAATATAATACTTCCCTTGCTATACTCTATCATACTGATTACTCCGACAATCCATGAGTCCTCTGAGGACTGGATTTAAGTTTTATGACGGTTTCTTTTCTTCTAAATAATTTGGATCTCAAGTGAGGAAGGCTGAGTTAATCCCAGTTCTGAATTCATTGCCAATTGTCACACACGGTGATCTTAAGACTACCCACCACCTAGTTGTACCTATTTACTCATTTACTTAATTCCTTAATTTCTGCATAACACTCCAGTTCCTCTCTGCCATCGATAGGCAACAGTGTAATGTGATAATGCACACTCGTATTTTTTTGCGTTCTTGTTCATTGTTTCCTATCTTATGTGCATTTTTTTAAATTTTTGTAAGTGGTACTGTGTTATATTCTAGGTTTTATTCGTTAATTAAACTTATCCTGTGTTTTGATTTGTTTGCTCAACAATATATTTTTAAGATCAATCCATGGTGCCACAAGTACACTCAAAATCGATTGCTTCTAACTGGTACATAATGTTCTCTGGTATACAGCTGCCACAATTTACCTATTTGTGCTCCCAAGACATTTACTGGTTGCTTCCAAATCTTCATCACCACAGTAATGCAGCAATAAGCATTCATTTACAAGTCCCCTTTAGACCTTGTGGGAATTTCTTTAGCATGTGTGGATAATATGTGTACATATACAATGAACATATATATATACACACATATATTTTGTATGTATATACACGTGTGTATAATGTATGTGTGTATATATGCATATGTTAAATATATACATCTCTTAAGAGCTGAATTCCTGGCTCACAGGAAACTCACATTCTTATTTGACTAGGTAGTGCAAAAATACTCTTTCCAAAATGGCTTAATCTGTCAACACTCCTACCCGCAGCACATGAGAATATCAATACACTCACATCCTCCCCAACGTTTGGCATTACTTACTTCCCAAATTTTGCCTTTCTAGCAATGTAAAATTATATTTCTGTTTTTACTTTGCATTTCTTGGATTAGTAATGTGTTTGAGAATCATTTTATATACTTAGTCTTTTGGTGGTTTCTCTTCTCTACATCACTGTCCGTATTTCTATTAGGATTGTTGCATTTTTGTTGCTGTCGATTATTTTCAGGAGTTTTTTGTGTATTGTACATATTAATCCATTCCCAGATTTAGGCATTTGAAATATATTCTTCCATTTTGCTAACTGTTCATTACATAGTCCCTTAAATTCCTCACAGAACAGAAATGCTTAATTTTGATGTAAAACTAATATTTTATCTCATGGTTTGTAATTTGTTTTATTTAAGAAGTTTTTCCCCACCCCATCTCTTAATCACAAAGATATTCTCCTATACTTTGTTTTATTAACTTTCCAATTTTGTCTTTCACACTTAAAATATTTTAATCCATCTGGAGTCTACCATTGTATGTGGCAATAGATAGGGATCCTGTTTTATTTTTCTCCATATAGTGAATAATTTTCTCAACATCATCTACTAAACAGTTGGTCCCTTCCCCATTATTTATGATGCCCTCTTTTCAAAAAATATTTATTTATTTTTGGCTGCATCGGTTATTAGCCACAGCACGGGGGATCTTTCGTTACGGCACACGGGCTCAGTAGTTGTGGTGCACAGGCTCTCTGGTTGTGGCGCGCAGGCTCAGTTGCCCCGCGGCATGTGGGATCTTAGTTCCCTGACCAGGGATCTAACCCATGTCCCCTGCGTTGGAAGGCAGATTCTTAACCACTGGACCACCAGGGAAATCCCTATGATGCCCTCTTTATCATATATGTATACACTAGCCTGTCTCTGAGGCTTTTGGGTATATTTCTTTTCTTTTTTACCTATTCTTATTCATCATATTGACTTCTATATCCTCAAAGCCTAGCAGAATGCCTAAAATTTTTTGTGGAATAAATGATGATAACATATTCATAACAAAGCCTTTTAACCAGTGTCCATTTAACATAATTGTCAGATCAACCAGAGTTCTCTTCCCATTTCAAACATAGCCGGATGCTCACAGTCTCTGAACACTCACAGCAGAGATTTTTCATTATTAAAAAGGCCCTAGCATTTTTGTACCCACCAGTTAAAGTGTATGTTCATAAGAATTAGTTATTTTAGTTCCAAAACTGCTTATGCCTACTATACTTATTACTGCAACTATATAATTTAAATGTTACATAAATAAATGAAATAAGAGTACAAAGAGTTGTTTCAATAAGGACTATTTTGAAGGACTGCAATAAGGAGAATTATTAAAATAATTATTGCAAAACAGGTGTGGGCTAGGCAACTATGACTGACTGGGAGAAAGGGATGGAAATTATAAAGATACAAGAGGAATCCTCCACTCAAAGGGCTTTAACTTCTTATCCACTGTGGAGAAATTGAAACTGGAAAACAGATGATGCCTTATGGGCATGGTTTTAAAGGAAAGATGAATCGGAATTATAAACGGGTATCTATACTCAAAAAGAAAATGGACCTTAATCAAAAGATTGATACAAGAATGTACATGTACATATTCACAGTGAAATAAAATGTATTCATGTATCATTTTTATAATTCCCTGCTTCAACCAACTTTTTATCAACCAATTATGAGATCAGATAAGAGGTCTTCTATAAGGCAACCGTGTAAAGATGATTACAAGTTCCAAATAAGCTGCACATTCAAAATCTGGGGACACATCTAGAAAAAATATTCTCTAGAAATGTATTTAAAATACTGAACTTTTGGGGTTTCCCTGGTGGCGCAGTGGTTGAGAGTCTGCCTGCCGATGCAAGGGACGCGGGTTCGGGCCCCGGTCCGGGAAGATCCCACATACAGCGGAGCGGCTGGGCGCGTGAGCCATGGCCGCTGAGCCTGCGCGTCCGGAGCCTGTGCCCCACAATGGGAGAGGCCACGGCGGTGAGAGGCCCGCGTACCACAAAAAAAAAAAAAAAACTGAACTTTTTTCCCCTAGGTTATTAAAACTAGAGGTACTATGGCAAAGATTATTTCAGGATGGGGGCTGAGCACATACATCTTTAAATGTTTTTAAAGAAGCAGATCCACAACAACAGTTACAAACAGAAAGAATGCTACCAGCTCCTGGGAAATTTTGAGGAATTCCTGAAAGATAGGAAGCAGATGGAGTCAGATTGTCAGAGAAACAAAATTGGAGAAAACAACAGTCCAAAATACACAGTTGAGAAAATTACTGTTGAAAGCAATTTCACATATAAACGAAGCTCAGAGTCAACAAACAAGAGGACCTTAGAAAATAATCAGAGAAACTGAAGCACCAGATTTTGAATAACTAGGCCGCTTTGACCCCTCTTATGCTAGGCAACAGGTAGTAGCCATGATTCCTCCAAATATCCTTCCTTTCACTCCCTCCAAAGAAAATCTAGGTCCTTAAACGTGAGTGATCTTCCAGGATATGGCTTTTAGCACTGTGATGGGAGTACATAGAAAAACAGAGTAAAGCCTAATGAAACATCACCTTCCATAAGGAAACCAGAGAAAGAAACACGGAGAACAGTGGACTTCAGCTTCTTGTGCTAAAGCATAAATACAGGACTTTTTGAAAGTGTGTATTTTTGGCATAAAAGACTCCCAGAATAAATACTGTACCTAGAGAAGTAGAGCAGTACCCCAACTAACTAAGACTGTGGAATGAATAAGGAGCCCCCCACACTGTGGCAGACTACTTACTTATCCTCCCACACAAGTTCCAGAGAAACCTACTTTAATCAGAACATATGTTCACAATTAAACATTGATTATCATGTGCAAATATGAACTATCAAGATTCACTAAGATTAGAGGAAAACCAGCACCACAAAACAGAGGCACCATATTCACCAAATAAAAGAACACTTGAAGCAATTGAGTTAAAATAACAAACAGAAGACAGCTTATATACAATATATAGGTATAACTTACATCCTCAGAGAGGTTTTAGTTGATATTGCATCCATAAAACAGTAACAGGATTCTATGAAAAAGAAACAATTAGAGATCTTAGAAAAACATGATCACAAAATGTAAAAAATAAAAACAACTCGGGCTTCCCAGGTGGCGCAGTGGATGAGAGTCCGCCTGCCGAGGCAGGGGACACGGGTTCGTGCCCCCGTCCGGGAAGATCCCACATGCCACGAAGCGGCTGGGGCCGTGAGCTATGGCCGCTGAGACTGCGCGTCCGGAGCCTGTGCTCCGCAACGGGAGAGGCCACAGCAGTGAGAGGCCCGCGTACCGCAAAAAAAAAAAAAAAAAAAAACAACTCAATCAGTATGCTGAGTGGCATTCTGGACACAGAAGATATAAGCTAGAATATCTCCCTAAGGGATACTCTTGGAATGTAGAGAGAAAGGACAAAGGGATGGAACACATGTAAAAAAATTTGAGAGATATTTACACTATGTCTAGCATTCTTTCCGTTTTAATTTGATTATAGCCACCTGGTATGGTAGATTTAATTATTATCGTTCATTTTGCAGATGGAGAATCAGAAATCCATACACAGTGTAAGGGAGGCAAGTCAGTGGCACTCCCCAGCCCAGAACTTGGGTCAAGTTTTTCCTCTCTTTGGCCCAAAATTGGGTGACTGTTGAGCTGGGATAACTGGGAAACACCTGTTTTAACCTATTATAATGCTGAGGACATCCATGAGGAGAGGATGAGTATGGCTGTATCCCAGACAAAGTCTAGGAGACTGAAAACCCAGAGAAGGCTGTTGGATTTGGCAACTGATAAACCTGGAGAAAGATTTCATCAGGGCTGTGGTTCTCAGAAGTCAATAGTATTGTATAATCACACCCCAAGTGATTCAGAAGCAGGTTCAAAAACTGAGAGGACAGAGTTGAAGATATAAAGAGACCAAGACAGGTAGAATTCCCAGGGCAGAGTACCAGAATGGAGAGAGAGCCCTGGAGATCTATAGAAGATTCTCCCCAAGACTTTAGCTAAGAACTGATCAGCACATGCCTGTGAGGAAATTGATCCTGGCTGGGGAAAGACCCACCAAAGCTGGGGGAACAATTTTTAGAGATTACACAAGACAGGAATAGTTTACATTCCCACCAGCTAGAGTGGAGAATTCCCACAATACATAGGGCGTTATGTACTGCCTGAATAGTGGAGCTACATTAGTCCTAGCTCAAATGGCATTCTTGTCCCATCTAACAAATCAAAAAAGAAAATCATGAAAGAATCAAAATGTTTCCAAGTAACTTAGCTGAATCCCAAAAAAAACTCAAGAATATTTAAAGAAATATTCCTTACTCAAAAAAGTAAACTCATTAAATAAAAAATTACCAGACTTGCAAAGAATCAGGAATTTCATGAGGAGAAAAATTAATTAATGGAAACAGACTCAAAAATTACTCAGATGACAAAATTAGTAGGAAGGACATAAAAATCATTATATTATTATAACTATATTCTACATATTCAAAAAGGTAGAGAGAAGCATGAGAAAGTTAAAAGAGACATGGAAGATACAAAAAAGACACAAATAGAACTTCTGGAGATGAAAAATACAATGTCTGAAAGGTAGGATTAACAATGGATTAAATATTGTAGAAAAAAATAGTGAACTTAAAGCTCTAAAAATATAAACTATCAAAAAATGAAAAATGGAGAGAAAGGAGACTAAAAAAGTGAATAGAGCATCAGTAAACTGTGGACCAACTTTGAGCATTTATGTGTAATTGGAGTCCCTGGGTTGGGGGTGGGGTGGAGGGTGAAAATATATTTGAAGAATTAATGGATAAAAATGTCCCAAATTTAATGAAAATAATAAACCCACAGATCCAAAAATTCAATGAACCCAAGCACAAGAAACCTGAAAAAATTACACTAAGACCTAACATTATTAAATTGCTTATAACCTTAATAAAGAGGAAATCTTAAGAGCAGCCAGGAAAAAAAAAAAAGAGGCACATTACCTACCTACCAAGGAGCAAAGATAAGAATGACAGTAGATGTTTCACTGGAAACAAGGTAAACTAGAAGACAGTGGAGGAACATCTTTAAAGTACTGGAAAAAAAAATAATGAGAAGGATGAAGATTTCCTCATCTTTGTGTCAGAACCCAGAACAAACTCCCAGAACATAGTCTGGGTACAATGATTCTCTGACGGATGAACAACTATGTGACTCTTTTTCTCCAATCAATAGTTGGCTTAAGGGGTATAATTGTGTTTTTAAAAATAAAACAATCAGAATTGGGAATAAAATTTAAGCACAATCTACCACTTTGTATAGTTTTGCAATGCTATTTTTATATGTAAGAACAACCTTCAAAAACCATTAATTTATAATCAAAGGAGGAAAAAAGTAGAAATGATGCATTGAAACAAGAAAATGTAACATTCTTTTAAACTCTTCTCCAAAACAGGGAGTGGTTAATGTCAAGGCAAAGTCCCCACTTCCACGCTGACATTCTGCTAAATCCAGCCCTGCTTTAAGTACAGCTGGGTGAATTCTCTTCCATTTCCTCTCTATTCTTAATCCTCTTCACTGGGCCCCTCCTCCCATTAAAGTCACCAGAAAGCAGATGGATGTCCATGAAAGCAAATCCCCAGTGGGTTCCAAGGTCTCCAAAGTTGTTGTTAACCTGTCTCAGAGTCCAGATGGCAGGGTGCAAAATCTCACAAGCAACCCAGAGGCCCAGCAGTAGAGTTCAAGCCCCTATGAATAAATCATCTCCTCCACTCAGTACTCTGGCCCTGGGTACTGGGTAGCATTTGTCATTCACCTGAGTTCTGAGCAGCTCATTATAAAGCTGCAGAAATTTCTAATGATAATATTCTTTATGAAGAGCCTGTATGCAATACTTGGGTCTTCTTGAGTGTGTGTCCATCTGTGCGAAGAATTCTAAACTTGCTCTTGGTAAAATCACCCTGACAGTGACAGAGCCTCCCACATGCCCCTCTATGAAAGGGTGCATTTGGTTCAATAATAATTAGCATCAATTATGGGAGAGTTCTTTGCAAGGACTGAGCCTGGCCTTCCCAGGCTGCAGGTGCAGAATTATCCCCGTGACCTTTTGTGCCATGATCAGTCATTGAGGAGAAGAGTGGGAGCCGTCAGGAGAGAATCACAGCCTGTTTATCTTCCCTAAGAATCTTTGTCTGGCCTCTG
Source organism: Delphinapterus leucas (assembly GCF_059928025.1). Lineage (NCBI taxonomy): Eukaryota > Metazoa > Chordata > Mammalia > Artiodactyla > Monodontidae > Delphinapterus > Delphinapterus leucas. The sequence goes on from NC_143140.1 coordinate 50,529,077, forward strand.
CTATTCATGTCAGCGGCAGCATTTTCCTCTTGGGAAAACTGCAGGACAGGCCGAGAAGCCTCATCTGCGTGCTTGCTTGCTGAAGCCTTGCGAACGGGCACCTGGTTTTATTTTCTGGGTATCTTTATGCTTATTCTCAAAGAAAGAAAATCCACTTTATTATCAGGAACAAAAACATAATGGAAAGAACCCAGGTGGCTGGAGGCTGAGTGACAGGCAAGGACATCAGGAATAAGATGCCAGACAAGGACCCTGTGTTTCCAAATGGCAGTTTCTGGGTGCCAGTGCCCATGTGAAGCCTGCAGCATGTTGGAGGGACACTATTTAAAGGTAGTCAAAAACTGGACCCCACTTCACTCACATGCTCCAAGCAATGCAGGTATTCCAAGATGCTACATGCAAGCCTGTCTTTTTCCTCAATTGTTTTAGGTTACTGCTTCATATTCATAATAAAAGAAGGAAAGAAAACTCAAAAAGCCACTGTGACCAGCTATTATTCCTCTGATGAACTGTTTTTAAGAATTCTATAGGATTGAATGCTTTTCTGGCTCTTTGCCATTTTGGGTGATAAATGGAACTCCTACTTAAGCACTTTTAAGTTTCCCCATCCTTCATGGCACTTTCATAATCATTTTATACCATAGATGATCTGAGCCCTGTCTTCCCTCCCTGTAAGGTCCTGGAGGGCAGAGGCAGCACTGAATCCATGTTTGCCTCCCCCTCAGCTCTTCCTGACTGTGGCTGGCAGTTCACATTCAGGAAGAGGAAGCACTCAGCAGCCAGAATGGGAACCAGTCAACTCCAGCCCGCTAAGCCTCAGATTCCAGCTGTGAAAATTGGAGCTAATTAGATCGACCTCACTTCCTATAGCTCGTTATTTGAAAGTCATCTTCTCAGTGACTTGCATCATCAGAAATTTCAAACCCCTAACATTTCATATTGCCCTTCCTACTTTATTTGTTCCTTCATATTTATCACTGTCTAAAATGCTTCTCAGCTCACTTAGTTATCTTCATCATTGTCCATCACCATGGTAGAATATAAGTGGCATGATGGCAGGGGGTTCTGACATTTTGTTTACTACTTTCTTCCCAGCAGGTAAGCAGTGTCTGGCAGATAGCAGACCCTTAATATATATTTGTTTAATTAATTAATTAAAGAACAGAGACACGTAAATTATTGGTATATCTCAAGCACTTACAAATCATCTACTTGAAAGTGACTTTTTTTGAATGAATAAACCAAGTAAAATTCAACAAAAATGTCTACGTATCTGTGAAAAGTTCTTTGATAGTTTGTTTAGTAATGTTACGTCTACTACGGTTTTAGTACCCATATCTTAAAATAACCCAGAAACATACTATTTTTCCTAGTTCAAAGATACTCAGAGTGGCATTTGTAACACTAATAGCATTAAGAGAGAGGAGAAGGAAAACGAAGATTCTGATTAATGTACAAATTGTAAATATTACTCATTGATTTGTTTGCCAAAAGTGGTAGTAGATACACAGGTGGATGCAAGGGCTGAGCCAATTGTTTGATAACAACTTGTCTGTGAGGTCACAGCTTCCAACAATATTTAGGTTTGGTTATTTCAAACTCTCCAACTTTGCCCTATTTTCACTATATCTGCTGTCATCAGGATAATACTTCACATACCATGCCTGAAATATGTTGCTGGAGCATGTCTGGCAAAGTCCTTCATGATCTGGTTTAAGACACCTGTAGGCAGAATAGTGGTCCCCTAAAATGTCCATATGCTAATCCTTGAAACCCGGGAACGTTACCTATATGGCCAAAGGAACTTTGCAGATGTGATTAAGTTAAGGACCTGGAGATGAGACAATTTTCCTGAATTATCCAGGTGGGCCCAATCTAATCACAGGGCTTTGATCAGAGGGAAACGCGACAATGGAAGAGTGGTGAGAGAGATGTGAAGGTAGAGGAAGGGAGCCTCTAAAAGCTAGAAAAGTCTAAGAAACAAGTTCTCCCACAGCCTGGCTTGCACCTTGATTTTAACTCAGTAAGACCCATGTCAGACTTCTGATTTACAGAACTGTAAGATAATAAATATGCATTGTTTTAAGCTACTAAGTTTGTGATTATTTGTTACAGCAGCCATAAAAAACTAATACACTACCTGTTCTGCTGTTCTGGCCTCACATCCCATTTTCTTTTTTTTTAAGCACAAAATTGTGTACTTATTTATGTTAATAGATCAGAGTTTTGTGGTGTTTTGTAAAGAGCAAGGTGACTAATAAGTGTTTCACTATGACTAACTGTGAGGACCATTAGGCTCAACCATGAGGTCAAGGTATTTTCTAAGCGACAAATGCATTAGTTAAGTAAACTTAATCAGAAAATAGTTTACTGTTTTAAAAAAATTCTCACTTTTATTTTATATTGGAGTATAGTTGATTAACAGTGTGTTAATTTCAGGTGTACAGCAAAGTGATTCAGTTATACATATACATGTATCTATTCTAATAGCTATACTGTCTACTCACCGTACCAAAAATGAAGCATTGGATCGAGAACAGAGACTTCCATACCTTTCATTCTTACTGTTCCCTCCATTGGGTGTCATGCTCCCCCGTTTAAAATTCTCATCCACTATTCACAGCCCAGATTGGATCACCTCTGACTTCCAGGTCAAATGTAGTCACTCCTCTCTCACTCCTTCACTGAGTTCTTATACACTTGTGTATCAATGTTGTTCTCTTTGCCTTGTATCATATTTACTTTGTTCTCAATGGGCAGGGCCTGTGTTTTTCATCTTTCTATCCCTTATAGCACCTAGTTCAGAATCAGACACACAATGCCCATTTGACATATTTTCAATGATTAACTAATTGCAGAATGAGAGGCTGTCTGTTTATTTCCTTCATCTTTAGAACGATTCATAGGGTATAGTTTTACTCAATTGTCATCTGGGCTTGGCAGAGAAACAGCCTTAGATGCACATTAAAAGATAGACGGTAAATAATACTCCCAGGTGTCAGGAAGTAAATGCAGTAGAAGATCCTGTAAGTGGGTGGAAATGCTTATAGAAAACAGCTTGAATGACTCTGAATTACCATAAAAAAAGAAAACAAAATACATAATGTAATCAAAGACTAAAAAAATTGAATGTAACACAGGTGGGCTGTGTTACACAAATCAAAGAGAAAAGGGCAAGCTTCCAAAGGTAAAAATAAAGAGATAAAGAATCAGAAAATTTCTTACCAATGAGACTGAAAATAGACACTAAAAAGCACAAACCCCAAAGAAGGATGAGAACACTGACAATACATGAAAATGGCAGGTGCCTTAGTTATTTACCAGGCTCAAAAAAATTCACTGTGCAAATAGAACACACTTATTTTTTCTTTCATTCAACAAACATTATTTGTGTCCTGATATTTACAAAATATACTGATAATCATCTCTGGGGTTATGAAATTTAAAAATACTCTCCCTGCTCTAAAGGTGCTCATAGAATAATAAGGCTAGAGGGTAGTATATATGGAGTAGCTATGAACATGGAAAAGGGAATCACAGTTACAATCAATGGAAGTGCTTGAGTATCGATCAGTAATGTGTATTAGGATTGTTTGGGTTACAAACGATAGAAAACCTAACTCAAAATAGATTGAGGAAAGTGAGAATTTATTGACTTCTATAACTGACAAGCTCATGGGTGGAGCCAGTTGCATGCATAACTGGACTTAGGGCTCAGATAATATCAAAAGATCCTGATGTTTTCATCTCTGCTCTCTTCCAACGGCTGGCTTTGTTTTCAGCCTCCATAGAAGGCAAGATAGCTTCCATTTTCTCTCAATTTTATTTCCAATGTAACTGCAAGTATATTCTTCAAGAATTCCTGTCAAACGTTACTATATTGCATTGGCTCTGATTAGGTCATTTGCACATCTTTGAACAAATTATCACGGCCAGGGGAATGTGATGCTCTGACTGACCAGATATGAGCCATGTTCCCACCCTGATTCAGGTGAGCAGTCAACTCTACCTGAACTATAGGGACCGAGAAAGGGAGAGGAGGTGGTACCCAGATGAAATTCAGGGTGCAAGTATCAGCAGAAGGGAGAACAAATGCTCAGCAGTATAATAAAAGTAGATGTCCACAAAATGATGGAAGCAGAGAGAAAGAATAACTGAGGGGAATGGCGAATACAATGTCAAGAAAAAATTAGCAAATATAATAATTCCTGAGCTGAATCTTGGATGACAAGTAAAAGTAACCTAGATGAACGTGTTCCCTCCTCATCCCAGTGGTGAAAGGTAGGTAACAGCTACTAGGTAAGATCACTAATATTAAGGTAACATAGTCTGCTTTCCCATGGGTTTTTCTTTAAGTGTGGATCAAGGGCCAGACAACTATTTAGGTCTGAGGTGAAGAATACCGACAACTCCTAAAACTGACACGTGTTTCGGTCCATCCTAATGGGTCCCACATCGTGCTTGTGAGTTCCAGCTTGTCCTCACTCTCCCTTCTTTACATCCATCTTCCCTTCCTCACTGGCTGCTTTGTGGACTTCAAACTCGAGCATTTGTCTTACAGAGACTGTTTAACCAGCTCATTTACATATACTCTCCTAACGATTAGGAACAAGACAAAAATTCCCTTAACCCCTCTATAATTTAGCATTGTGTTAGAGGCACTGACCAATACAAACAAAACAAAAGAATTTAGAAGTATGCAATTTTTTTTTAAATTTGTTTTTCAACATGCAAATAATCAAACTACTTGTAGATATATGGTTATATGCTTGGAAAACCCAAGAAGACGTTACTCTAATTTACAAAAGCAACACAGAAGGAAAAAAAAAAACCTAGGAATAAACTTAAGAAATGCTTAACACCTATATGAAGCAAAATTTTAAAAATTTTTAATTTGAAAGACCTCAAAGTAGACTTAAGCAAATAGAAAGACATACTGTGTGCTTGGATAGAACACCTTTGCAAAAATAAAGATACTGATTCCTCCAAAATTGATTTCTAAATTTAATGTGATCCCAATAAAAATATCAACTTTTGCAGGGAGGGTATCAATAGATGAGATGATTTTAAAGTTTGCCTGGAAAATTAGACAAACAAGAGTTGCCAGCAAAATTCTGAAACAGAACAACCAGTAGAGATTAAGCCAGCTAAATATTTAAATAGATTATAAAGATTTAATATTTTAAGAAGTTTCATACTGACATGTGGACAAAGAAAGACTAATGAGACAAGACAGGAAGTCCTGAAACAGACTCAAATACAAATGGTAATTCATTAAGTAATCAATGTAGCAAATCAGTAAATGATATTGGGATGGATCTGTCCTTCCCACTGCACATTGGGTTCAATTCCTAATGCATCAGGATTGGAATGTGAAAAACATTAAAGCACAAGAATCCTAGAAGAAAACGTGGGGAAATGCCTTCATAAAAAAGATAAAGGACCTTCTAATTGACTTGAAATTATCCACAAGCCATAAAAGGAAATCTTTATAAATTTGATATAAAATTTTAAAAACTACTACTTTGCAAAAAAAGCAGCAAAATACAAACAAATGAACAAAAAGCTATATGCCATTCCATCAGAGACTAAGTGCTAATCTCCCAAATTTATAAAGGAAAAGATCAATAACCAAGCAGAAAAATGGTCAGAGTATAGTTCATAGTAAAGGAAAGACAATGGCTCTTAAACATCAAAAGATGCTCAATGTCACTTGCAAAAAGAGAACTGAAGATTAAATCTACAATATATTACCATTTTTTCTTATCTATCAAAATGGAAAGTATTTAAAGTTTTGATTAGCACTTTTGGAGATGCTATCAGTGAACAGCCAACCTCATACATTACTGGTCGGATGTCCTTTGAGGACAAGTGGGCAATCATTATCCGTATTACAAATGTGTGTGCTCTTAGTCACAGCAATATCACCTTCAAGAGCTATATTTGTGTAAGTGAAAATGCTAGGCCTCAAAAGTGACTTATTGCAGAGTCTGTAATAGCCTAAGTTCAGCTACCATCCAAATGGCTGCCCAAAGCACACAGGTTATACTAATTAAGTTACTTCTAATCAACTAAATACAATGCAGCTGTAAAGTACAAATAGCAGCACACTTCTGTCATGCTGTGGATATGAGGTGAAAAATGAAAGCTCCAGAACAATGGGTAACATGGCTGCCTTTCACATAAAGTAAGGAGGAAAATAAGGGCATATGATTATTTTTAAATGGCAAGCATTATGTGTCCTGTTTTTCCTTTTTTACTTATGCAACTCACATATGAATACATATTGGCAAAGTTTATTTTTTTAAAAGTACCTTAAATATGGGACTTCCCTGGTGGCGCAGTGGTTAAGTATCCGCCTGCCAATGCAGGGGACACGGGTTTGAGCCCTGGTCCGGGAAGATCCCACATGCTGTGGAGCAGCTAGGCCAGTGCGCCACAACTACTGAGCCCATGTGCTGCAACTACTGAAGGCCGCACACCTCGAAGCCTGTGCTTCACAACAAGAGAAGACACGGCAATGAGAAGCCCGTGGACCGCAATGAAGAGTAGACCCTGCTCGCTGCAACTAGAGAAAGCCCGCACACAGCAACGAAGACCCAGTACAGCCAAAAAAACAAAAGTACCTTAAATATTTTTTAAGTACCCTAAATATTACTATGAGCCATTAAGTATGTGTGTTCATTTTATAACCCCAACTTGCAGCTTCTTGTTGTGAACTTAACTATCTCCTGCTCTTTTCTACTTATATCATGGGGACACTAGCAGAACACTTTGTACGCATCAAAAAATAACAATATCAATACTACTAATACCAATTACAATGACAGCTCAAAGTTATAAAGTTCCTGCTATTTTTAATATTTTACATTTTGCAAGTGCAGCTCTTTTTAATTCTGAAAACAATCTTCTCATGAGTCTGTTGGCTGAGGGGCAAGTCAATCACGAAGTCACAGAAGTAGAGAAACTGTGCGGATTTGGGCAGTCAGTCCACCCCAGGGCCTGTGTCCTTCATCCCCATCGCCCTTTGTCCTTGTCTCTTCCAAGGGCTCAAAAAACACGTGTGTTTGTTGTGTAAGAAAATGAATAAATAAGAATTTGCATTGCAAGGGTACAAAATTGAGAGGGTGTCACTCAATCATGTTCCCAGTCCTGGGGAGCTGTAGAAATGTCAACAATGAAAATGCAACCTTTCCTGAGAGAGCTTGTCAGTCAGAAACCTTTTGTTTGGAAGCAAACTGGCTGAGAACAAAAGGGAAATATGAGTTCACGTTATCTAAAAAGTTCAAGGGGGTGGATTAGACATGGCTAGATCCAGGGTCACAAATGATGTCATCACAACTAGCTCTCCTGCTGTCCCCCATATGCTCGTCCACATTCTCTCTGTTTCCATCTGTCTCAACTCTGCTTTTTCCTGGGTTGACTTTATTCTCAGTCTGACTTAACTATACTTAAGGACCACAAACCACTCTATAAAATCTAACTTTGCTTTCCTCCGTTCACTGTTTGGAGGTGAATTAGACTTTCTTATGACTTTCTATGACATTTAATTTTATCTTTATAACTTGGAGCCACATGTTTGCAGAGAGAAAATAACATGTCAGTGAATTTCTGCAGAGTAGTGCCAGAGAGGGCTGATAAAATAACAACAAAACGTTAGGTTCCATATAAGGAACAGAATATTTTAGGGTAATGCACATTTTTACTAAAACAGGGGGGAAAGAGGTCATTTTAAAAGCAAAGCCCATTTTTCTTAAGGAAATTTGCTGAAGTCATAACTTTTAAATGCCATACCAGCAGTCTCACCCTTTCATCTCATTTGTTGAGGCCACTGAAAAAGAAAATTGAAATATGCCAGCTACCATCAAAAGGAAAGGGGAAGAGATGCTTGAATGGCATAAGCTTTGGTTGTCAGCTCAAAAGTTCCTCTCTCTGTGTTGCTATTTGTTTTCCTTCTTTGCAGTGGAAAAAAAAAAAAATTACCAGTTTGAAAGCCAAACTGGAATAACTAGTGGAGAATAATTCCATATATTATCTTACTTTAAAATCAAGAGAGAAACCATTCAGGTATAAAGACTTGATTGTGAAAACTGGAAACTTCCTCCACTGAGACATTTATGGTGAATCTTCTCCCCCAAGATGAAACCTCCATTGACCCAAACACATTTATCATGAATCCACTTGGATGAAATTTCTTTATTTTATTCTCCTGTATATGCCTAGGACACTACCTCATAGAGTCTCTTTCCCACATGTAGGACAGGGGTTGGGGCCCAAGATAAAAACACAAAGTCAGTTAGAAGGAACCAAATCTGTAACTCAAGGAGGAACACTCATAAGGTGACCGACTGGTTGTGGTTTGCCTGGAACTTTCCCAGTTTTAGTTTTAAGATTCCTATGTCCCAGGAACCCCCTTAGCAAACCATTCTATATCTTTTGACTGTATTTTGTGTGAGATTTGAGGCAGAGGTTAGAAATGGGTTGCATAAACCCCACATTAATACTTCACAATTATTTGGCTACTCTGAAGTAGTAGCCATTGATGACTGTACATTAATCTATAAGGGCAAATTTTACACTGGGCCTCGGGAGTTCCAAAAAGACAATGTACAAGAACTCATTAAAATGGGTAAAAGTTAAACATGCCAATAAAATATTTAATATGCCCAATTAAAGGAACAAGAGATTTATATAAAACACATAAAGAAGAATGTTAAGTGTTAGCAACTGAGTAGTTTATTGGCTAAACTATAAAAATGGCATGATAGATTTCTCTAATATTTTTCTAGAATTCCTGAATTTAAATGCCATGGAGTAAATATAATGAGATCTCTGATAGCCTTTGTGTTAGAGAAGGCTCTGCAAACAAAAAAGCTCAACAGCTACACTGACTTCAAACTGTATTGTCTAAACCTCGCCATTAGGAAAAAGAACAGAGACAGTCTTAATAAGTAATGCTTTACTTCTTCTCGTGTGTTTGGCAGACAGAAATCTACTTCAACTCGAGAGCAAAGAAAGAGTGCTTGGAATGAAAGAAAGCTTTTGTAGGCTCTAGGGAACATGGAGAAGATGGTCCCTAGCACCAACCATCTATGCGCTCTCTGACATTTCCAATCTCTCTTGTAGTTTGGTTGTGACCATGTGAATGAGGGCTTACTGAGAAGAATGTGAATGGAAGCTCAGCCTCAGGCAGCTAAGACAGAGGTGAATTCTCCTCGAACGCCTTGGCTGGAAGTGAAGAACTCTGAAATGGAAGCAGTCGCATCCCTGAGACATAGTTGGAGGGCCAATGAGCCGCTAACGCCTGATCTGCAGCAGATTACAATGGGAGCAAGAAGTAAACTGTGCTCACTCAGTAGTGCTGTATTAAAGCACTGAAATTCTGGGGTTTGTGCTACTGACCTATAAAACTGCCTGTTGAAATGATGAAAGCTAAGGTTCTCCACTAAGCCCTTCTAAAATGTCTTCTTTGAAAGAAATCTTGACTCTCTATACTACAAAGTATCAGGTGGGCATCTCATACCATAATCAACTCAAGAATAGGTGCTATCAGCTCTTCTGTCCTTAATAAAGTTATCGTTTGGAACACTGTATTTTCAGAATGGGGTGACTATGTTGTGTTGCCCAGTTTGTAGGGCAAGGACATTACAAGCTTTTTTTTTTTTGGTATGAGACAGCTAGTCTGGATTGCCACATGTTTTATGCTTTTTCCTTTCAGCTCCTCTTATCCTCTATTCTAGCCTTCACTTTTCTATTCAACAGTACAGACTGTCATGTTGCATTCCAATGGATGTGCTGATTATTCATTCAAATGAATACAGTAGTAGTAAAACAGGGAGAAAAAGTATGGCTTTAACAAAATGCTTTTTCTTGACCACAACTGTGTCCTGGATTATCCCCACAATATGCCACTGCAGCTGCAGTGCTGTGAAACGTAGATTCACAAAACATACAATCAAGTTTGTGCTCCACCACTTAACTAGCTGTGTGACCTTGGGAATGTTACTTTACTTTAAACCTCAGTTTTTTGTCTACAAAATGGGAGTAATGATATCTACCTTATAGCTATAAATGAAATAGCTATAAGAGTGAAATAAGGATGGCAGAAGGGTGTAGTGCAATATCTGACACACAGTGAATGCTAAGTGAATACACAGTGAATGCTCACGAGTTTTTAAAAAAAGAAAGCACAAAAGAATTGAAGTTCGTATATTAATTGTAAGAGCTGTACACAGCAGTATGCTGATAAATATTAACAAATGGCTTTCCTGGGGTTGAGGGTGCAGATTTGTAGTGTTTACTTATTTCCATGGTCTAAACGTTCCTACCATGGCCACTGTCAAGCTACTGATGTGAGGTCATTGAATGTGGAGTTGGGAAGACAGTGCAGCAGCACATCATCATACAGTATTTCTGCCATATAGACACAATAGACACAAGTCACCTCAAGTGCACAGATAATGGTAAACTGTAGAAAAATAATTTCAAGGTGATGTTTTGAGTTTTTATTACCTTTTTTTTATATATACCTTTTTAATACCTTTTATTACCTTATTTTTACCTTTTTACAAATAATTTATTAGATTTTAAGTTTATGGAATTTAATGTTTATAAACGTCTAGGTGTAACAACCAGCAGTTGAAAATTCAACAATCAGCTCTTGTGAGCTGGTACAAGCCAGCTGCAGCACACACTGGATGTGTCTACTTAAGTTTGCTTAAGTTAACCCTTAGTAAACAACACGTAGCATGCTCCACTCTGGGAGACTCAGTCTTGCCATGGTTGGAGGTCACCTGCTACAGTAGGGAAAATGACCTGAATCCCAGCTCTAAGATGTGTTAGCCCTGGGACTTGAGACAAATGTCTTAACTTTTCCAAACCACATTTTCTTCATCTTTAAATTGAGGGTTAGGGGGAAAATATAATACCTAACTCATAAAATTTTTATAATTCATGTAAAGAACTTGACACGATGCCTAACACAACATATGAATTCAATAATGTTAGTACCACCTTCTTCCTTTTCTCCCTAAACCTTTTTAGTCTTTACAATGTTTAGAGGAAAAATAAATTAACCAAGGGAACAAACAACAATACCCCCTTTGGGTGTGATAAAGAAAAGTCCTCGAACCAGGTAACTTCACCCAGATTGTGTCTTTGTGTGTTTTTGTGTGTCTTTGTTCTTCATACAAGAGCAGTAACTAGAATTACCTAGAATTGGTTGCTTCACAGGAGCAATTACTATTTAAATGAAGCAGACCTTATATCAAGTGCAGATAAAAGAACCAACCTTCCCTGAATCTTTTGAAAGGACTGGGTTTTGAATTTGGGTCAAGTGGAATGTTGTATATGGGTTGTAGGTGTGTACAAGAAAAAAGAATCTTGAAAATGCTAACATGTCAAAAGAGAACCCAGGATTCAAACTGAGAGCACCTTTTATAAATCCATTTCTGACTTTTACTAATTTCAAGCGTAAGACAACAGGTTGATATTTAACATACAAAATATTCCTAAATAAAGAAAATTTATGCAAGTGTATAAAATCACTATTAATTCAATATTAGACCCTTTTCTTTCTCATTAAAAAAAGGCTTACTATATATACAGCCATTAAAAATAATATGAAGTCATGACATACACTAATATCTACTGTACCTGCTACTTAAATATTACTAAGAATTTCTATGTAAAGAAGATCTCAGATGGATCCATTTTAGCCTTAGCCACAGGAACATGCTTAAAGAATGGAAATATCTTTTACGGTTGACAATTTACCTTTATGTTTTGTTTTCACTCTAGTGGACGTAACCAACTAGATGTTATCCACACCCCCCCATCGCCAAATTACCTGGAAGCAAGTTGCAACCCACTTAACCCTACTCCCCCTTAAAGATATACCACCTGACACTGCCAGCTCCCAAACCAATACCAAAAAATAGCATTAACTTTAATTAAATAATAAAAATATCATCATTGGAATACAGACATAGTTACTAAAATTTAACAACTAAATAGAAATTTATGATTCTATGTGATGTTTTCCAGCAACTTCCCACTCCCTCTTTTTTCTAGCAATTTTTTGTTCTTTGGCCGTCCACTGGCTAGCACCAAAATTTAGGCCTGGGAAATTAGAAAAGGTAAGACCCTAAAGAGTCAATATTTCAAATTTTATCAGTAACTTTGTCCAGAAGATTTGATTTTAAAAAATGTTGTTCACAGCATCGGCTAAAACCAAGTGTTGGGCAGGTGAGTAGTTCCTCTGTAGCCTGTTACAATAGGTTTGGTTAAGGTAGGTTTAGTTTTTAACAAGTTTGCCTCTATCTGTGTCTCCAGGCCTACGAATGGAGCTTCAAACGTTTTCTGCACAAGGCCAAAGGGTAGTAAGTATTTTATGCTTTGTGGTAAAAAATGGTCTCCATCTCAACTACTTAAGTCAAGGCTGCAGCAGACAAAATACAAATGAATGGTCGTGGCGGTATTTACAAAACCAGGCCATGGACAAGATCTGGCTAGTTGGCCATAGTCCCCCAACCCCTCACATGCTCCTTTCCTGCTTTATTTTTCTTCATAGCACTTAACACCATCTGCCATACTGTGAATTTGTTTGTTTATTTTATGTCTCCTCTAATTAGGATATAAGCTACATGAGGGCAGGCACGTTGGCTCTTTTCTTTAGGCAGTATCTCCAGCACCTAGAACAATTCCTTGTGCATAATAAGCACTCAATATATAATTGTTGAATGAATGAATGAGTGAAGATGAAGATGCAGCCATGCAGGAGATCAATGGCTGATAAGTCACTGTACATATGCACAAAGAAAACTAAAACATACAAGCCACTGCACACGTTGTGATGCCCCATCTCATTACACCAGGCAAATCTTTCCCAACACCACCATCTAAATTTCTTAATCACGAGAAATTTATCATGTAATTAGGATAACAGAAGGATTTCTTATGTTTCTACAACACTGTAATTTTTCAAAATGACCCTCAATATCTATTATTTCACTTTGTCTGGATAAAAGTCTTATAAGGAGTCAGAGAAAATTGTTAGTATCCACATTTACTAATTAAAAAGACAAGACAAAGAGGTTAAATAACTTTCCAAGGGTCAGAGAATTAGTGAGTCCTGCACAGAACCAAGCGATCACTTTGCCCTGATGCATTTTTCTCCTCTCATACATCTGAGTCTCAGTATTCCAGGTTTCATGCTTCACAGGAAAAGGGAATATATTCGGGGGCTGCTGGGGGCTTGGGGGTAGGGAATGAAAAGAACTTTGTCTCCTGAGATACTTCTGCAAAGTTGTGGGAGAGAGCAAGACGATTAAATTCACCCATCCCTGAAAATAATAATCCTCTGGGCTTTAGTAAGAGAATTATTGGGTGCTAAATGACAATTTGCTAGTAAGAATGAAGAATTAAGGTACTGTTTACTGGGAAGGCAGTAAAAACTTTTTAAAATAATCAAACTTTTAAACTTCTATGACCTCCATTTCTCCAGAGGCTCTCCCACTGGGTTTTGGTAGGAGTACTCACAGTCTCAAAGAGCTTCTGCATGTTCTTCCAGCTTCTTTCTCAATCAGGGGTTTGGGGAACCAGTCTCTGTTTTCTTAGTGGCAAAGAGGCAGGCAGAGAGATTTCTGAATTCCTATTCTGAGGTCAACCATATCCTAAGGGAGAAATGGAACAACGTTTTTTTTCAGCATGACATTCTGATTTATGGCATTTGGTGTGTTACAGCTTTGTTTCTTTTGGAGATAGCATCAATGTAAATTTCATACAAACACTCCTTGTATCTTTCCAACTAATAGCTGAAACATGTAGCTTCCTAACACCTGAAATATAATTTACATATACAAGCACCTTTCAACAGCTTCTGGTTTCCATCTTTGGGATCTTCCATTCATTACCTCTAACAACATAGTCAGAAAAATCTTTATAATCAGCAATCCACCAGTCAAAACCTTGCCATGGTACCCTAAAGACTAAGTTCTCAGTTCAAAGTGCCTCACTCAGCACACAGGAAAGAAGCTGGAGCTGCCCCTGAGCCCAGCAGGAACACGACAGGTGGCATGGTGTGGAAGTGGTGAGTAGAAGCACAATGCCACAAGTTTGTCATTCCAGAAGCACTAACCAACATTTTCAACCTTCTCTCTCATCACTCCCCTTCAGCTGAGCTTCCCTCCGGCTGCCAAACATATTCTGTGGTTTTGCTTCCCTTTTCTAAAAGGTTGCTCTTTCCCTAAAATGCAGCCCCTCTACATACATACAAACAAGTAACTCTGCATACAAACAAGTTACCTTCTGTTATTAGAGTGTGATAGATACCACTATAGAAGAATGTACACGAAACAGTGGTGGCACCCCATGTCGGGTGGGGTTGGAGTGGGAATCAAATAGACTTCACAGAGTGGTTGTCACTGAGCTGAGTTTTTTTCAAAGATGACAGGAATGGTCCCCATAGATGGGGAGGAAAGGACAATGCAGACAGAGGAAGAAATTTAAGTACCCGAAGGCCCTACCGGAGTTCTACTTCTTAACTACCCCAGTCTCTCCTGCCTCAAACCTCAGGGCACAGTTTGGTCTTTAGCTATCCATTTAGTGCTTCTTGTTACTTCCTAATACTTAAATCTCCCTCTTTTAACTCCAAGGTGAGGCTAAGGATCTGAATTTCTTTGAATCCTTCAAAAGTGCATTCCACATAGCGAAGGAAGGATTAAATACACTTGATGCATAAAACTAATGGTTAACTTTTTCTCTATATTCTTTTTTTTTTTTTTTTTGCGGTACGCGGGCCTCTCACTGTTGTGGCCTCTCCCGTTGCGGAGCACAGGCTCCGGATGCGCAGGCTCAGCAGCCATGGCTCACGGGCCCAGCCGCTCCGCGGCATGTGGGATCTTCCCGGACCGGGGCACGAACCCGCGTCCCCTGCATCGGCAGGTGGACTCTCAACCACTGCGCCACCAGGGAAGCCCTCTATATTCTTTATATCCTTGCAGTTCTTTGAGTTTGTAGTTGTCCGTGATAATATCCAAACTCTCTAGCGTGACCTACAAAGTCCAGTCTGTCCTGGAGCTACCTAGTCCTTCAGCCTCATTCTCCACCGTCCTCAGTGCTGCTCCCTCCCCCATTCACATTATAGTCCCACAGATACACACACATTGCTTGGGTCACCACGGTGAACTACTTGACATTCCTCAAGTTTGTCTTGTTTTGCTTCACATATTCCTAAAATGTCACTTCTTCCCTCTGTCTGCATTGCCCTTTCCTCCCTAATCTGTGGGGATCATCCCTCTTTTCAACCTTGAAAACTCAGTTCAGTGACGACTGCTCTGTGAAGTCCCCTCCATCCCCGCCCCCAGCCTCAGCCCACATGGGGTGCCACAGGACCGCATACATTCTATAACGTATCTATCACATTCTAACCGGACAAGTTACTTGTTTGCATGTCTCTCTCTCCTACTAGACAATGAGATTCTTGATGCCCATGTCTTATTCATCATCGTTGGTCAGAAGTGTTTAATAAATGTATTAAACATGTACATACAATGTACAGAGAATTGTATGAAGCTCTGAAGGGAGTAAAAAAAAATTACAAATGCAGAAGCAAGTGCCCTCTCCCTTGGGGAATTTAAAAACTATTTAGGTGGGTTAGGCACGCATACGTTAAGAATACTTATAAACAACTTGTATATCAGTCAGGGTCCTATCAGGAGACAGACATCAGATCAGTACTTTGAATAGAAAAAATGTAATATAAGTAATTATTAATTCATAAAAGCAGGTTAACCACTAAAAGGACTAAAAGAGAACTCTAAGCAGTCCAGAATTCCCATGTGCAAAAAAGCAGCTACTACCTCCTGGCTGAGGGAAAGCGGATAATAAAGGGACCCAAAGCGGAGATTCAGATCTCTTCAAAGAGGGCATGGTCTGAGAGTTCAACTAAAGCTACCACAGATGTGGCCCACAAGAGGTGCTCAGAAACAGCCCCTAGTTGATGAAAGTGTGTCCTGGGAATGTAACTGGAACTTCCGGACTTCCACACTGAATAACAAATGGAGGACTGGAACCACGAGGGAAGTATCAGCCTGACACTGTCACCTTGCGGTATCCCTCTAGTGCCCTCTATTGGCAAAGCCTAGCATCGTGCCAGCGGCAAAGGAAAAATGTTTACAGGGTCCAGTTTATTTTCACCAAGCAGGGCAGCGAAGGGTGGATTTGAAGCTGAAAGGCAATAAACTGACCACTGAAACAAGCTTTAAAACAAAATTAAAGAAGGGAAATTAATATATAATATAGAATTAATATAACACAGAAGTGCTAAGGGCAGTTAATCCATCATATTTCATTTCTAAAAGAAAACTGTAAATGTCTTTTTTATTCTTTTTTTATAAACCAACAAAAATTTTAATATAGAACCTTGCAAAGGTAATACAGCTTGGGTTCAGTTGATTACAGGATTTTTAAATCCCAGGAGTTAAACACATTGCTTTTTCTTTTTTCTCTTTTAAGTTCTAATAAAAGGCAGGTTTATGTAACCTGACATGGAGAGTTTGGAGTGTTTGAAATATTATCAGAATCGTCCCAGACAACCTTAACCAGAACCTGCAACAGAAAATATTTTTCACACAACAGAGTAACTTCTTTTCTCTACTGCTCTTCAGAGTAGTAAGAGATGATATAGAAGGCTAAAAAACAACCATGGGAAATAGAAACACAGAAATCTGTTTAATTTTTGTAAGCTAAACAACAATAATTTCATATAATAGAATGAACGGACAAAATACATTTATGTCATAAGAAGGGAGCAATCAAACTTACCTATTAGACACTGGGTACAGGACAGAGACAGAGGACCAGAGAGTCACAACTTGAGCTCATTCCCCTGAAACCTGGGCAGCAACACCTGTGCCTGCCCAATATCTGTACTACTTTGCCTACATTGTTCCATTACCAACATGCATTCAGATATTGTGAATGCAGTTCTGCATAGAGAGTGTTTCACTTTTAGGATACATAATCTAGAATCACGAAAGCCGTCATGAAGATGGGCATTGCATTCTAGAGTTTGGAAGATGGGAAGAAAGCTGAGAAATCTGCTGAATGACAGATTGAAAAAGCTTTCTTAACGCAACTCATAGTGAGTACCAAAGTCTCTTAAACACATAAACGTAAAAATATTGTCAGACAGATATTCGTTTCCAAGTGATACGGTAGTATTTGAGACCTGACAGGCTATGAGGCTCTGGACATCAGAGCACTGGCATTGTGGACCTCAACCTCGGGTTGTATTTTTCTGCACTGACTTTGGCAGCAAGGGACATAACTATCTGTGACGTGGCTTCGCCTGGTTAACTGGTCTCTTCAGTTTAAAATCAACACCACACATCCTTAGTGTGTTCTGTCTTCCTTATCTCAGCATCTGAAGATTTCGTTCTTTGATTTGCCTTGGATGACCTCCAGACACAGACCACTGGATTTTACTAAGAAATCGGGCAGAACCCACTGGAAATGCTTATTATTTTCTGGCAGAACGGCACCCACGATGCATTGCTTCCTCTCACCGCGCTAATTAATTACAGTACCTACGCCATATGACTCATCTTGAAAGGACAGGTCACTGAAAGAAAGTTGTTCTTTCCCTTTGGGGAGCATCTGGGAGTAATATTCCCACATGTCAAATCTGTTAGCTCCTGTCTCAACCACACCGAGACACCTGGCTGCCAGACTCACACAGCAGCTTGCTGAATCCCATCAGTTCATCAAGAGCAGAGAGGGTCTCTGGATTGGGGTGGCCCAAGAGTAGAATGCTTACCAGAGAAAATATCACATTCTATCCTTTCTCACTGAACAATGATTATCAGAGAAGGTTGAGCAGCCAATCCTTTGTATTTTTCTTAGCGTCTGGTAAACACTCATCTGATCCCAAACCAATTTGTTGAGCATCTACTGCAAAAGTGAACTCAGATCATATTTCTTAAGTACTCATCAGATATTCATGGGCACCCAGATATGTTTTTCTTCAGGTAAATATAGGCAACCTTAGTCATCCCCGAGCATTTTTGATAAGATTCATTACATGACTTAGGAAGGATTGTTTATATCCTTAGATAATGTGCTGGAGACTTTTCAAGGGAGGTTCAGGTACTTCAGCTGTTTCCCAAGAATGCATTGTGGTTTAAATTCAAACCAGACTGCACTCATCAACACATGTTTCTTTGATAAATTATTATTTATGTGAACTGACAAAGCAGTGTGATTTTTCCATCAGTCATCAAATCTGCCCTTTCACAGTTGGCAATAAATGTTTATTTTCTTCAGTAAGAATGATCTAAATATGCTTGCAACCTGCTGTTTGTTATGATGTTTTTATAACAATGGTAACTTCTTTAAAAAACAAAGTCTGACTCAAACATTACACAGCTCTTCACTGGGTTCAAAACTAGGGAAGTCACATTTTTGCAATTTTACTCCTATGATACTCACCAGGTACCTAATGATGTTAGATTGCTTTATCTCAACAGCTACTCAAGGCTCAAACACACTAAAGGAAATGAAAGAAGATAAGAAAAGAGAATATCCTGGCCATTGATGGAAACAAGATGCAATAGATCAGCTCTCAATGAACATGACGGTACGTTAAACCTGTGGAATATCAGGCAGATGTCTACAAAGTCTCCTTAGAGGGGCAATAATGAAGAAAACGTTGATGAACACTGACATAAGCTTCTCTCAAATTATAAATACTACACCGGTTGCTATCACATCTTTTCACAATTAAAAACCCCTCAATGTTTCCCTATTACTAAATTAAAGAACAAACTCATCGGTCTAACATCCAATGTTCCCTATGCTCTCGAAACAATCTACCTCTTTAGCTTTCTTTTTCAGTCCCATCTTATAACCCTCCTGTTTAAGAAAACTAACCTCATCATTTCTTTTTTTTTTTTTTTTGGTACGCAGGCCTCTCACTGTTGTGGCCTCTCCCGTTGCGGAGCACAGGCTCCGGACACGCAGGCTCAGCGGCCATGGCTCACGGGACCAGCCGCTCCGCGGCATGTGGGATCTTCCCGGACCGGGGCACGAGCCCGCGTCCCCTGCATCGGCAGGCGGACTCTCAACCACTGCGCCACCAGGGAAGCCCACCTCATAATTTCTTAATCACACCCCAAATTTCCTCATTCCCTGTGCCCTTGTTTACACTGGTCCTTCCATCTGAGAACAAGCTCACTTTTTAACTCCCTCTTCCACTCCTCCTTCCTAATTTTATCTTTCAAGGCCTGGTTCAAATACCTCTTCTTCTTCAAGGTTCCCCATGCTCACAAGAGTAATCCAAGAGATCCTCCTCCTCTTCGAACATCTAACCGGTCAGTAGCGCTTACTTTCACTTTACCTGGAATTAAAGTTATTTAGGGTTCTCACATCTACCAGTTAAGTTGCTTGAGAAAAAGAACTGAGTTTCACAGAACTCTGCAACACCCTGATGGTCTAACATAGTACTGTGAACATATTAAACATTCAATTTTATCAACTGAAAGAAAAACAAAATTATCCTTCAATGTTTTTTTGTTGTTTTTTTTTTTGCGGTACGCGGGCCTCTCACTGTCGTGGCCTCTCCCGTTGCGGAGCACAGGCTCCGGACGCGCAGGCTCAGCGGCCATGGCTCAGCGGCCATGGCTCACGGACCCAGCCGCTCCGCGGCATGTGGGATCTTCTCGGACCGGGTCACGAACCAGCGTCCCCTGCATTAGCAGGCGGACTCTCAACCACTGCGCCACCAGGGAAGCCCCAATGTTTTTTTTTTTTTTAGAAGAAAATATCCTTTTTGTCACAGCCTGATCCCTGGGTCAATACAGGGGTTAGTCTGAGTCCTTAGTGAAGTGTTGCTTTCTCATAAGTGGTGACAACCGCAGACTATCAGTTTGGGGAAACTCAACAGATCCCTCTTCAGGCACTGATTGCCTCAGAAAGATTCCTCTTACCTTTTTAATTAATATTAATTATTAGTTATGTTATTACGGGTATCTAAAGTAATATACAAGTGGCTCTGTCCCAAGGAGATAGGTACTTATACTTGTCCATACCCTCTTGGTTATCCAGGTGTTTTCGATTTTTTCCAGTCCAGAGTGGCTTGTGTTAAATCTGAAAAGACAGATGCCTTAGCAAATGCTAATAGACTCCTTAACGCATGGATGATGACAGTAGGGTAATGATTTCTTGAGTTCCTTTGATTAGTGGTATTTTCCTGAATAGTTTCTGTTAAGGGGCTAGCATTCCAGGGAAGCTTTCTTGCAACAGATAAAGTAAACATCAAGCACATTCTGCATGCTGAATCAGTTGGGAGTAGTTGGTCAATTACACAGAAGAAAGAGATACTTCTTTCTGATGTTTAAAAAGTCTAAAGCTTAGTTAAGGGAAAAAAATATCACTTAAAAGATGTCTTGTCTTGAATATGAACTTACATCTATCTGATTTTAGAGACGGTCAACTTTGATATGAACTTACATCTATCTGATTTTAGAGATGGTCAACTTTGATCATGCTGTCCACACATACCCTCTTCTACCAATGTCCTCAGCATTCTGTCACTCTTTTCCTCCAAAAGGCTTCCCTTGTTGGTCAAATGTAAAAGTATGTACTCTGTCAGTGGGGAAAGCACAAAGGACATGAATGGGCCCCAAATATTAGCCATAAAAAAGAATGAAATAATGCCATTTGCAGCAACAGGGATGGACCTAGGGATTATAATATGAAGTGAAGTATATTAGGTGAAGTCAGACAGAGAAAGACAAATATCATATGATGTCATTATATGTGGAATCTAAAAAAAAAATGATACAAATGAACTTATTTTAAAAACAGAAATAGACTCAAAGACATAGAAAACAAACTTATGTTTACCAAAGGGGATTGGATAGGGGGAGCGAGGAGAGATAAATTAGGAGTTTGGGATTAATATATACACACTACTATATACAAAATAGGTAAACAACAAGGACCTACTGTATAGCATAGGGAATTATATATCTTATAATAACCTATAAGAGAAAAGAATCTGAAAAAGAATATATGTATATATAGATATGAATAACTGAATCATTTTGCTGTACAGTTGAAATTAACATGTTATAAACTAACTTTAATTAAAAAAAAAGAATAGGACATCAAGATGAGACCTTCCGCTATCATGGTTTAATTGGATCCATTCCTTTTTCATGTAGCTGATCATACCAATATTTATTTTCAAAGTTCTTTTCATCCCTGATGTAATTTTTCTAGTTATAATTTATTTATAGCATTCACAAAACTATTTCTAAAATTACACTATATTGAAATATATAATTAACGACACAAACTTATTCACTCACTACACCCATTGTGCATTTCTGTGTCTTGATTACAGTCTTCTAGGAAAAAAAAAAGAAAAACTTTGTGGAGGGTGATATATGAAATCCCCCCTCCCCCCATAAACTGCCTTTGTTCTTCACTGTTGGAATAAGATTCCCTTCCCGGTTTCCTGTGGTAGGGGAAAAAATGAGATAAAATGCATGGTGGCGTTTCTGTTAACTGTATTAGCTCATCAGCCCCATTGCTGTTTCACAGATTCATACTTGGAAAAGGATGTGATGAATTATCTACTCCTAATGCCTTCAAGAATCTCCTAGAAACAGTCAGAAACTTGAGACTGAGGAAGATGAAAGCAGCAAGAAGAACTTGACATTTATATGAAAGCCATCTTCTTTCATGTCCAATTAGCAACAAAACAGGGGGTACAAGATTTCTATCTATGTAGACACACATAGTTACTCTTTATTTGCTTACTTTGTGCAAAACATAGCACATGGTATGCCTCTGTGCTTAACATTTTCAGCCTCTCATTATCTAGAATTGAAACAAGAATGTAAAAAGTTCAGAGGATTAGTTCCCTCCCAGCTCTCGCCAATGATACTTGATTACCTGGAGCAACTGCAAAAAATCTGAACAGATCTTACTATAAAATCTACTTCTGTTATATACCTACTCATACATACATATATTATATATACCCTCTATGTATTTATAGATAGTTGCATATGATTTATGCCTAAATTAAAGATAACTCTCAGGTAAACAAAATAGTTACCAGATTACTCCATTTACTGACTATTCTAAAGAGCAGAATTTGACTTCTAATAATTTTCTTTATATTTAAATTATATTTTACTATAAAGTTTATGGTATTTTTCATTTCAACAATGGAAAATCTGTATAAGTGAGGATTTCTGGTTTTATCCAACAGAACATAGAAAACTGCCACATATTAAACAGAGGGGCTGGGAAAACAGCTGGTTTGTTCATTTGTTTGTCTGTTCTTTGCCTCACCTCTGTCCACAGACAATTTGAATAGAATTACAAAAATAAAAACAGTAAAAAAGATGAAAGGAAATATAACTAAGAATAGATATTTAGGGCCAAACTTGGATAAATATCACAAATATGGGAGCTCTAAGGGCTTATATATTTCCATGATCTAACCTTAATTCCTTGTAGGTTTTTGTTTGTTTTTGTTTTTGCAGTGGAAGCAACGAGAAATAAAATGAGTTACATAATCTTTTTGGTAGTAATGAAGAAAATACTGATGTACGCTTCTCAACACACCAATTTTGAAAGAAGTTTGCCCTCTGAGAGTTAGTAAAATTCATAACAATCAGTGAGATCTGCCAGCTATGGGAGATACAGTTATACAAATTTTACATATACATAGATATAAATACACACACACAAGACTTTGAAATATCCAAACTAAGGTTAAACAGAAATTTAACATCATGAGGCAAATCATGATGTTATTGGGTATATTAAGAGCAATATATATATATATATATATATATATATATATATATATATTCCTAACGATATATGTTTTGTTCATCTGGGAAAACCACTATATGACTAGAAAGGGGATGTTCCTCCCATACCAACTTAAAAAAAAGCTAAAGCCACAGAAGCTGGCACAGTTTTATTAAGCACCACCCTGGAAAGAGAAAAATTTGGCCTTGAACTACAAAGAAATGAATGTTTTTTTGACCAGGATAATGCACCAGGCCCTAAGCCCTGAAAGAAATTTCTCTTGAAATTGTCCATCTCTCTTGGTTCTGCTTCTTATGTTTCTTCAGCAAACTTAAAGATGGTAGGAAAAGCAGACCTCACATGGAAGACAGTGGCATTCCACATTAGGAATCTGACTCTTAGAAGTTTGAGCAGAGTGAATTGACCTCACTGGGTCTGATCAAATCTCGAACACCGACAACTCAGTGAGAATTTCAGTAGAAAGCCATCTTGGCTTCTCCCAGACACACTCAACCTCATCCTTCCCCTCCACAAATATTCTTACCATTAGAGAGAAAGAAATAAATCACTTCCTCCAAGGAAAAAAACTTCCTAGTGCTAATTCTGAACAATTTTTCAGGTAAGATTTTGCATGTGTATTCTGGCCGAAGCAGTAGATGACACCCAGAAACACAGTCAGATGGCAAGTAGTTTCACTGTACCCTTTGATAAAAACTTGAAAGCCTGGGGAATAATGATTCTTAATGGGGTCAAGATAATGTGGTCTGAGTGGTACAGACTGAAAATGAAAATGAAATGAAAACAGCTTTTCAGTGATCCGGGCTGATGCATGCATGGAACTTTGAGGACCCTGGGAATCACCTTCCAACAACCCTCCAAAGGGTCACTTCCTCAGCAGGGCTTTGGAGAAAGGGGCTGGAGGCAACCCAATTTCATGCTCTGCGGAGAGCGCAGAGTCTGGAGGGAGAATGTCGAGTCTAGAGGGAGGGTCTGAGGCTCACGTCCTGAGTGGATTGGCTGAAAGAGCATCCTACTCTTTAGAATTTGGAGAAGGGGCAATTATTTAGTTTCAGATCCTTGTGTGGAAATAAAGAAGCCTAACCAGGACCCCTGCCTCAAAGGAGAACTGTTCAACTGCCTCTACTAAAAAGATAACTGATAGGAAAGTGAGGATTTTCTTTCCTCAACCAACTGTCTAGTCTTTAGTCTGTTCTAGCAAATAAGCAATGGATGACTCAGCTCCTGAAGATCTCTACCAAAATGGGTTTTACCTGGAAATTTTTCAAAGCAGAAATTACCACATAAGTAGCCCAGGCCCCCATTTCTTTGTGCCTATGGAGACACAACCAGGACACATGGTCATGGGGCATCTGTGTATATGTTAGAAGAATAAAAGGTATTTATTTAGTTGAATATTGTAAATCTATATTAAAATGACTCTTTGTTAGGACTGTGTTTTATTCACTGATTTCATCAAGCATCTCACTAGTTACTATGAGCAAGTCACATTTCACTAAAATGACAGTGGTCATTATAAATTAATACCAAACTCTTCCAAGTTTGTTGCTCATACTCTTTACTTGATGCCCTTTGTTCAGCAGATATGTGGTTGCTCATGAGGAATTTAACAATCTGAACTCGGGCTTCCCTGGTGGCGCAGTGGTTGAGAGTCCGCCTGCCGATGCAGAAGACACGGGTTCGTGCCCCGGTCCGGGAAGATCCCACATGCCGCGGAGAGGCTGGGCCCGTGAGCCATGGCTGCTGAGCCTGTGCATCCGGAGCCTGTGCTCCGCAACAGGGAGAGGCCACAACAGTGAGAGGCCCACGTACCGCAAAAACAAAAAACAAAAACAAAAACAAAACAATTTGAACTTTATTAGAAATAAGAAAATAATTTTAAATTATTATTTTTATGATATCATTAAGACATACTTATTATAAATACATATAAAATACAGGTAAGAATAAAATTTTAAATCACCCATAATTGCAACACCCAGAAAAACAATTTGGTGTGTAACTTTATTCTCCAGATTACATTAAAAAAAAAAATTCATAATACATACCAAGAAAGAAAAGAGAAAGCCTATTGGTTTAAACTAGTGTTTAAGAGCAACCCTCAAAGCTGATTGTTGATATTTACTAGCAAAGTGACTGACCTTGCATATGCGTTGCTTACCTCTCTATGCCTTCATTTTCTCATCTCTAAAACAGATGTGTGTTAGCTATATAAATGGCACCCTCACATGCCATCTCACAGGACCAAGTCTTAAGTAACTGACAAGAAGAGTAAAGGGCTATTCTCTCTATTGTCCGTATTTTCTCCTTATGTATCTTACTTTTATTATTTCTTACTGCCCTTCAGTCTTCCTTCCCTCTTGATTTGCAAAATTTAATGTTACCTAAACTTACTTTCTTGACAATAATCCCTCTTCAAATTTTTTGTTGCCCAAACCCTTTGAACATATAATGTAAGTTTTAGACTCTTTTCACGAAAAAAAAAAAAAATGTACATGGGATCATTTGGCAGATATTTACATGACATTTCAGACCCTTCAAAGCCCTTACCCAGTTCCCTGAAGAAGCCAGAACCCCTGTCTTAGCTGTCCTTTCTTCCTCTGCTCTCTGCAGTTTGATTTTCTAGCTGACATCACTCCCAAGGACACTTTGGAATCTTTCCTCCAGCCACTGGCAGGACAGACTTGCCATCCGCTCCTGCAGCTCCCAGCAGCTGTGGGGCTAGTCGTCATGGATAGAGGAGGGGGTGTGAGTGTGTCGGGAAAATGAGTATGCTATACATCAGCAGCGGCTTCCTATGACCTGCTGGACCCACGAAGGACTGGTTTAGTCACCTACGTACAGTCAGTTTTAAACGTGACACAAAGATTTGTGAATTCCAGACACGTGGGAAGAGAAACAGAAAGGATAGTATAAAACAATGAGAGAACAGCCTCAAAACGAGCAGACAGTTCTGAAAAATACGGGAAAGTCTTTGTGGGATTCTGGCTACCAGATGCTCACTGTTCAAAGATCTAGTTACTGTGCAATTCGCAGAAGACTGAAATATCAGGAAATATACTAATAGCATTTGCAGTCCGTCCCAAACCAGGAAGCTTGCAAGGGAGCTCCTGGCCAAGCATGTGAACTCAGCCTTTTGCTTTATTCCTGCAGCAACCTGATCACTTGCCTAATGGGGGAAATCGACTGTTTTTCAACCTTGCCTTGAAATTGTGAAATGCCTGTCATAAAAATAAGAAATCGTATATGAAGCTTCAGGGTGAGATCACCCACTGGTTTCAGGCATTCTCAATAGAGTTATTATGCTTTGGAGCAACAAGGTGAGGGGAGTTTATGGCTTCATACCAGTATTTGAATTTCCTGATATTTGTTTCCTTGAGAAGGACCCTTATCATCATTGAAATGTTTAAAGAATTGAGAGAGCTGAGGGTTTTTTTTTCCCACAAATCCAGTTTTTGAAATAGGAAACTCCAGGCTGGAATGGATAGCCACAGAATTTAAAAGTGAGTTTTATGTTATTTTTTATCTGATAAAAAACACCAATCCAAGGGTTCATTTTGTATCATTCTTCTTTTCATACTCCAGTAACACACTGAAATACTGGAAAATACTCACTTCGGCAGAGGTGAAAAAAAAAAAAGATAAAAGATCCAATACCACATGACATCCCACGATACTTTCCTCAGTTGTTAGTCACATTGTATTTTTGGCTGTGCCCCAGAAACCACAACCCTCAGTTACAGTTGCTTTCAGACATGTGGAAGAAACACATGCTAAAACAATTAACAAAATTATGACATTTACATTTTTCCCTAGACTGTCAGTCCCTGTGATTCTGTAGCATGTGATTCTATATGAATCAAAACAAGGATCATAAATCAAGCTGACCACATTTATCCTTACCTAGTGCTTTGAAAATGTTAAAAAGTAAAATAGGAGAAAACAGTTTTTCCATAGACTAAGCACACTCCCATCCCTGTTGGAAACCAGAACCACATGTGACAACGGCAGGAAGGCAGGGCATCCAATCCTCTCATCCCAAGGCCATCAATAGATACACAGCCAACTGCAATTTGATTACAAGTAGCTCTGAGCTGTCTCATTTACCCTACATTTGCTCGTCCTTCTGTGCTGACAGATTTTAATGCTCATTGAATGGAGTATGTAGGATAACCGGAAATTGATGACCTTTAAATAGAAAATGGAAGTGGAACATCAACTTGTCATAGGGTAAGACTTGTCGCAGCAATGGTAAGTGGATCTTCCTACTCTCTCAGCTCACATGGAATAGAACATCTTAGAGAGCAATTAGAACAGTGTACATTTGTTTAGGCCCCTAATACCAAACTGATTTACAGGACTTCAACAATAGTTTACCATCGGCTTCATATATTTATAACTCCACAAACGTTTGTTAATCACCTGCTATGGGCCAAGCACATAGGTACTATAGGTATAAAGATGTATAAGGCATGGCCTTTGCACTCCATAAGTTCAAAATAGCAGAAAACAGAGCCATACATATTAATGATTGAGCTTAATGGGATGCAAGTTATAATCAAGCTCGTCAAAACATTCTATGAAGCACAGATGAAGAAGAAACACTTCATCTGCAAGTCACAACAGAGCCTATGACCCTGACCACAGCCAGGAAATATGTCTTTGGTAACTGGGCTGCATATCTCTTGTTTGTCCCTCTAGGTCTGCTCCTTTCTCCACCCTGTTCTTGCCCCAGGAGGCTGACCTCTGAGGACTGGACCAACAAGCTCTTTTGTCCTCTTGGCTAGAAATAAGAGGATGGGAGGAGAATGAGGTCAAGTTATTTATTCCCTGCTCAGTTTCCATGGTTGCATCTTCCTACCAAAGGCCACAGTTTCGGTCAGGTGTCCCTCTCCACCCACCTCCCCACTCCAGATTCCTGGCCTCACCCCTCCGCCTTCTCCCTTCTGGACTGGGAGAGGTACTTCACTATCCCTTGTTGGATTCCTAACCTCTGCCTACAACTTGGAAGGGAGAGAGAGAGGAAGGGAGAGAGGGAGGGAGGGAGGGAGGAAAGCCTCTTTATTAAACTCTACCCAAATACCCAGTTTGAGAGCAGTCTGTTTCGTGCCAGACTGACTACTTCAGTAACTCTCTTAGCAGTTAAGGGATCACATTCAGTGCAACTCTTAGAGAAACCACCTCAGAAGTATAGAACCAGGGTTTTACTTGTCACTGAATGCCCTCAATTAGATACCAATCTATAATAAATTTAAATCCAGTTCTTACTCAGGAGAACCATAGGACACTAGAACAGGCATCATCTCATCAGTCCTGCCATATGCAAGTCATACTAACCCCCACTTCTCTGCAGTGGGACCAGGTATTAGGCTGAATTCTGAGAGACCCCCTAGGGGCCTGGATTCTGGTGTTCACATAGCTTATCCCAATAATTCAATCAAATGCTCATCTAGTGAAGGGTTAATCCCTTGAAGGGCTTCTACAGATGTAGTTACATCCCAAATCAGCTCTACTTAAAATAGAGAGATTATCGGTGTGGGCCTGACCGAGTCACACAAGCACTTTAAAAGCAGAGCCTTTTCTACAGCTGGTGGAACCAGAGGAAGTCAGAGATACACACTTCAGCTGGCCTGGCAGAAAGTAAATATGTGTGAACGGCCTGTGGAGGACATGGGTCAGGGAGCTGAGGGTGTCCCCTAGGACTGAGAGGGGCTCCTGGCCAACGACCAGCAGAAAAACAAGGATCTCAGCTCTACAATCACAGGAAAAGGCTTCTGCCAACAACCAGCGAGGACCCCAAGCGCCAGATGAGAACCTCAGCTGACACCTTGTTTCAGCCTGATGAGACTCTTGAGTGGAGAAACCAGTCACGCCATGTGAAGACACTACACAGAACCTGTGACATAATCAACTTGAGTTTTTATAAGCCACTAAGTTTACAGTAATCTGCAATGCATCAACACAGAATTAAACAGGCTGTATTATACCTTTGCTTTGTCTTGGGGAAATGAGCTAACTCACACAAACATTTTTCTCAGATAAACCATATTCCTTTAAGTGCAAACGCTTGATGAATATATATTATCATCTATCTGCTTTATAAAATAGTACTCAGTACACTGCCTGATATTTAAAGAATCTAATAAATATTTGTTGAATGAAGTATATGGGGACTTGCTTAACTTTTTCTTCATTACTCAGATTACTTTATAAGCATCAATTATTTACTGGACTCTGTGATAGACTGTATCACGGGTTACCAAGACCTTCTTTCCCTCCCTGGGAAAGGGTTATGCTTTCCTGCTCCGTTGAAAAGAGGCTTGACGTGTGATTTACAGGAGTCAACAGCAAACAATGTGGTCACTTCCACGCAAAAGCTTTGAGAGTGATTTTGTGCTTGACCACCCCTTTTTTTTCCCCTCTGCTGTGGTCACTAGTTAGAGGCTGAACTATGATGCTGCAGAGCAAAGCCCAGCCAATCATAACTGGCAATATAACCAATCAGTAAAGCTTTCCTGTCAAGGCATTGAGATTCTTGGGTATTTGGGCACTGTGGCGTAAGCTAGCCCGTGTTGACTGATCCAGACTCAACAATACTGATGCCCTCAAGGGTTAAGAAGTGAATATCCATTTTCCCTTAGTACTAACTACTTCTCAGACTGGTACATTTTCTTAATTCCTTCCGGTTCTGCCATCTCTAAATGTGTCCTTTTAAAGCACAGGCTTCTGTTAATTGCTGCCTAATTTCATACAAAGCACAGGCTTAGCATCCCGAA
Source organism: Delphinapterus leucas (assembly GCF_059928025.1). Taxonomy (NCBI): domain Eukaryota; kingdom Metazoa; phylum Chordata; class Mammalia; order Artiodactyla; family Monodontidae; genus Delphinapterus; species Delphinapterus leucas. The sequence continues at coordinate 50,558,704 of NC_143140.1, forward strand.
AAGGGCTCAGGCCAAAACAAAACATACATACATTTTGTTGAGAATTATTTTCCACTAGCAGATTATTTTCACTTGCTTTCAGAACTACAGTTATATTTCATGGTTTAAATAAAAGGGTGCCTTCTGTATGGGTGAAACAATTGCAACAACACACGAACTGGTATTAAAAACAAAAATCCATGTGCAAAATGTTCAACAGAGCTTTGGTTCTAAAATGGTTTAATTCCAGGAAGTCATAACAAAGTAGCTGTTTCTTCTCCTTGGAGATCTGAAGGCCTGTGAGTTCCACAGTCAGACTGATTTCAGAGGCTTAAACCCTTAACTTCACACCGTGCCTTAATTGCCGCTAACTGCTAATGTTGGCTAGTTATTGGGTATCCACAATGTTTTCCCTGCACTGTGGATGGGGAGATCATCATATACTTGGTTAACCATTTTTATGCTAGATGCTGTAGGGATTCAAAATGTATATAGCCTTTGCCCTTCATAAACTTGCAAAGGTTTGCAAGCCGAATTTTTTCAGCTTGAATTTTAAAAAATTCTCTTCTAAAATAAACAAAACATTTTAGAGCATGAGGAAAGGCAGAAGAAACATTGCTTAATGAGGTAAACAGCCACTGAAAGTTCATTTTCCATCACAGCTCTCTGCTCCAGTGACTACTGTCCAAACTAGTCCACAGTGTTGAGGGAGATGGAAGTGATCATAGCTCTGCACGAACGTGTGGAACACTCTCTTCCTTGTACTCAACTACATATTTCCCTATAAATTCCACCTTCCCATTCCTCCTCCTAGATGATGAGGCTTTTCTTTTTATGAGAAAATATTTCCTACATCACCTGTTCTGGTTTGGATAATAAATGACCGGCCCACCCTAGCTTTAGAGCCTGCTTTTCAGTTTCCCCTCAAATAGTAAAGAGAGAAAGCATGGGTTGGGTTTGAATCCGGCTTTGCAGCTCTTTAGCCACGTGTTCTTGGGCAGTAAGCAAACTCGGCTGATGGGTAAGCTCTGCTCATGGTAAAGTGGGAATAAGGATACCCACCTACCTCTCGGGACTTCTATATAATCTGGCACACGGAAGCTGTCCAAAGAGGTAAATTCGCTTTCCCTTCTTTTCCACCCCACGTGTGTGAACAGAAAACAAGCCCAGCAGTGCCTTTTGTGAGGTTAGACTGCGTCTGCAGGGCACGGGGCCCCTGCCTTGTGTAGGTTAGTGGGGAGGAGAAAGGCCCTTCTGGGCAACTCCCAGAGGTCGCAGGAGAAGGAGAGAGACCCTAGGCTCCTGGTTACAGTCCTTAGCTGTAATCATTCAATTACACCCTTTTATGTTCTATTTTACTGCACCTGAAAGGGGCAGGGATATCTGGATATCTAATAGCTGCCTTTACCAGGAGGTGAGCTACTAAAAATAGTCGCACAACCTGTGGGCGGGTTTCCAGGAAATGCTTGACTTGTTAGAGCGCACCTGGAGAGAGAGAGTGTGTTAATCAAACCCTACATCTGAACGTTTGCCCGGGCAGCTTTCAGAAAGTTGAGGGCTTAAGTCTTATTACCAAGTGAGGTAGAATCTTAAAGACATATAAGCAATTACAAAGAGAGCTGAAAATTAATACTGAAACGTTTGTGGGCTTCTATGGCAGTTTGAGGCAGTTATAAATACCACCACCACCAAACAATTTATATTGTATTTCCCTCTGAACGAGATTGTCTCTAGAATTCCAAGCCCTTAGTGATGATACGTGTTTTTGTCTGTTGATCCCCTCACACCTCAAGTTGGATAGGCAGAGGACCCATACCTATTTTTTAAAAATACAAAGTAAATATGATGAAAAGACTTGTAACTTCACAAGTGGGTGCTACTCGCTACTTGCTATATTTCAGGTTATTTAGCATAGAAGGTGTCCCAGTTTCTTGCAGTTCTTACAAAGGGCAGAGACAGCCTGATTAGGATGAATTTTCATTGTCAGAATTTTAGAGTCTGGCATTTTCCTTGAGTTTAATTACTATATTAATAAATGTTGAATGGAGTTTAACGCCATTACTTCCTATTTGAAGTCAGTTATTAAAAAGTCAAACATAACATATGATTCTTAAGGAAGAATACTACGCAAATGCAATGCAATGCACACATATGTAAGCAGTTTTTTAAAAATGTTATTACCTATCTTTAGTAAGCATTGAAGGATAAATGATAAAAATCCAAAGTTGAATTACTAATGTCCTTTGAACTTCTATATAATAAATGAAAACACAACACTGCCTGATGTTGAGTATAATTATGCATCTGCTAGAAACACAAAATTAAGGTTTTTAAAAATTTTTTAAACTAATTTAACTACTGTTTTAGGATGCCCTAAAGATATTTTGTAAAGAATTTTTTGTACTGCACTTTTGACAAAACAAATGGTATATTTAATTAAGGGGATACTTGCGGAAGAGCTAACAAATGTTTCATCATAAGGAAGTAAACACCTTTACATGTAGTAGACAGCACTATTTTGAAGTGGGAATTGATACCATCTTATACTTCAGTTATGTTTCAAATTGTTTATTTCTGTAAAAGGGGGGCAAGGGGTGTTCCTGACAAAAAAAATCTTTCAATAGCCTATTAATGAATCACTGTGGTTAGGTTCACAGACAAAAGCCTTTTTATGGACTAAGTTGGGTCAGGTTTCCAGACTTTTTATACCCTTTCTCATCTCATGAAGGCACAACAAGCCAGGGTAGGAGTGTTCGGGAGACATACATCACTGCAAGTTTGTGAAAGTGGGGCAGCAATCAAGAAATTTGCTTCAAAGATGAGATGTAGGGCTTCCCTGGTGGCGCAGTGGTTGAGAGTCTGCCTGCCGATGCAGGGGACACGGGTTCGTGCCCCAGTCCAGGAAGACCCCACATGCCGCGGAGCGGCTGGGCCCGTGAGCCATGGCCACTGGGCCTGCGCGTCCAGAGCCTGTGCTCTGCAACGGGAGAGGCCACAACAGTGAGAGGCCCACGTACCGCAAAAAAAAAAAAGATGAGATGCAGTTCCCGGTTTACTGTGAAGGGTGTGACACTCCTGTTCAACCTTTGTATACATAAGGCACAGCATTCTCTTATCTGACAGAGAGGTCATGTCTGCGGGCACAGTTGTAAGGAAGCAGTGCTGGGCCCAGGATTGTTCTGGTCCCAGTTCAACCCTCAGTAGCCATGTGACATTAGTCACATCCTCCAAAATTCTTAACCTTCATCCCTGTCAAATGATGCATGGACAGGCCTCTTCTGAGGTCCCTTCCTACGAATTCCATCTCTAGTTCTTTAATTTTCTGCCATATACATATTTTTTTAAAAAATTCACATCAGACAATTATTTATATATTAGTAAAAATTAAGAACTATATTATTGGTGATAATAAAGTTTCAAAATTCAAAGCAAACTCCTTAGTTCCTTCTTGGTCTTGTGACAGTTTAATATGTCACTTTTAACACCTTTGCTTGAGGCTTCAAATCTTAGTCTTAACCACAGAGGAAGTGGCAATTTTCAGGGCCAAACATCAGAAAATAATATAAATGGTAAAAACCAAAAAAGAGGGGGGTGGTGAAGGCAACCAGGGTCAAGAAAGTCAGTGATTTCTTTTTTTAAGCAACACCATCATGTTTAGTAAGTTAAGAAGGGGTTGATACACCCACTGTAGAAGAGGAGGTGGTATGTCACTAAGGACGAGTCTAAGAGATGATTAAAGGTCAGATGTCAACCATTTGGCTGCGGGTTTTATGTGCTTGTTACATTCATTGCTCTCCCATAAAACTAAAATGTGATGAGTTAAATAAGTATTGCTAACACAGGATATTGAGGTTGTAATAATATGACAGCATTGTAAAGAACCCTTGGAGAAATTCAGAACTTTTCACACATTCTTTTCTTAAATAAGATTGAGCTGTTTTACACTTTTAAGAAAGAATTCACTTAGAAAGGATTAGGACATTTTTAGGGAGATAAATAGACAGACAGACAGACAGACAGAGAGATAGATACCACTAAGCTAGGTTTTCATGAAATGGCTAAAAAATATTTGTTTGAAACAGAAAACTCCTCAAATCCTTTGGGTATGCAAAAGTATTGCTTTGGAAACGAAATATGTAGCTGAGCCTTCTGTGATTTTAATTTTATGTTTTAAGTTATTGTAATATAATGCCAGATACTGATATTCACACATTTAAAATATCAGCCTACGACCTTTGCTCCCATCTGTAATAAATCCTCTGCTGGGGCAAGGCTATGCGGCAGGGCCCAGGGCCTTGCTTTCAGAGCCCAGACAACTAGCTTCTCGTATGTTGCTGCAGACCTCAGTCTCCAGGACTTTGAATTACCATGTCTATAAAATAGGAGTAAACAAACATCACTAAAAACAGAAGACTTGACAAAAGCTACTTGATCTTACTTCTAGCTCTGAGAGCCAGTGAATGTGTCAATTCATGGCTAAAATGCATTGAAACTTTCATTTCTAAGGTACTTAAAAAATAGAGCCAGTTCACGTCACCCTCAGAAAGAGTTGTCACTGATTCCTCTCTGTCCCAGGTCCAACCACAATCATCGGGGTCTCTGCTTCTCTCCCATTATTCCACGACCACTACCTAACTCAGTGGCCCAGAGGCTGGTGGGCTAACATCAGCAGACAAATGGCTATATCCCTTGCCTCCAGGCTTCCCTCCCCTCCCACAGAGCACTCACTCTTCCTAAAATCAACTGAGGTCATTATATTCCCGTGCTCTCAAACTATGTTTTAAAGTTTAAATTTGGTCTGGCACTCAAGACTCTCCATAATCCAGCCTCATTTTTCCTTTTCAGAAATATGGCTCTTTATCCCTTGACCTATAAAAATTCTTGGCTCCAAACAAACTATATTATTCACTCGCCCCTGAATTAGAACCATAGTGTCCTGTTGCTATAATCTTTTCCATAATATTCTCACTCTCCCTCACATGCAAAGAGTTGGAGTGATCCTCTCCAACTAACACAATCTTCCCCATCCTTTAATGTCATGTTCAAATCCTACCACTGCTTTGAAGTCCTCTTTCTCTCTCCTCTGAACTCCATTAATAAATCGTGCCTTTATTATTCATCTTGCCTTTTACTTTTAGTCTTCTTGATAATAGTTTAGCTTTCACGGACCTATGTTTCTTCTTCCAACTGGGCCATAAGATCCTTGAAAAATACTCTAAATCTTGCCTTGCTTTGTCTATTGCACACTTACCAAAGCCTCATTCAGGACTTCCTGAGTGATATAAAAACATTTACAAAATGTGTCCATTCTCCTTGATGTTATGCTTATATTTAAAATCAAATTGTCCATCAATTTTAGTATTCCTTATTCCAGGACAGAGTTCTCATCATATGAAATATACTCACTTGGTAAAGTGTGAAATGTATAGAAATTCAAACATACCTGCATTATTTATTCTTAGATGTCAACAGCCTTTCAAGTCCTTACATTTAGAAAAATCAATGAACGATGATAAGCAAAAGTATTAAAGCACTCTCTTAATTTCTGTTATAGGTATTAAACAGAATTCTAATCTTTAGCCATAACATTTATCACAATTGTTTTCAGTACCAAAATTTTGCACATCTTTTCCTTCTCTTGTTCTCCTTTTAGCCAATATTCAAAAGAAAAGAAAAAAAGTAATGATCCTATCATAGCCAAAATATTTTCCCTTGTGATTCAAAATTAAAATTCTGTGTGACCTGCAATTTTTTATAAAACTAACGTCTAGAAAAATATACGACAAAGTTTAAGTGGTTTTAATAATGATGTTATTCAGATATGAGTATTGGAAAAGGTCACAATTTCAGCTAATCATTAACTGTCTGTAAAGTCTACTTTTTCTATTACCTTAATTTTTCATATCATAAAGTGAAAAACTTATTTCTAGAACGTCTAAAGAGCTTAAGTTGCAGGAATTAGTTACATATCTGGATCATGCTTTGCTATAATCCATCTTGGTTTTACATTACATTTTATGACCTAGGATAGGAAAAAATAGAAAACTATAATGAGAAACTAGAGAGGTTGAAGACGTAGGCGTTTTCCTGGCTTTTCCTCCAGTGAATTTCTCTGATGATGTACCCAGGACCTTTAAAATGATGGGGAACATGGTCTTTCTCTGTGGCTTCCTGCTTATGGGCCCAGGGGGAGGGTCCATAGCGTCTATTGGTGCTCCTTGCTTGGACTGTCACACTTTCTCCAAATTGGGCAATGTTCACACCTCTCAAAGTCCCATCCCCAGAACCAGGGGAAGAAGATGCCTCTGATATTTCCCCTCCTGTGTTGTCTTATAGGGCACATTTGCCTGATCTTCTGAATGCTTCTTATTATTGCTTTTGAGTTAGAATTTCTTAAATAATGGATTTTTAAAATAAACTCCCACTTCAGCTGTCTTTGGACATTATCAAGTCCTGTTCCTCTGATGCGTAAGGCTGTGTTCACAAATTCCCCAGCAGGTGAGTTGTGAACCCAGCCTAGCATACAACACCTGTGACAAAGTCTGTCTAACCAAGCACCAAGCAGAACTTGGAAATTCCACATCTCAGCCCCCAACATGGGGGGCTGAAAATGTTAGGAGCTTTCAAACAGAGGGATTGATTCCTATGTAGAGAGAGAATTCCTAAATCACGTTACGTGCCATCATCAGTCTCAGCCTATTGACAGCAATGCTATCAGCTAGAAATGCCTGGGATACCCCCTGGACTGTACAACTTGGGGCAAGCCTCGCACAGAAATTTCCCCAACCAGAGCCAACGTTGTGGCTGGACCAGTCTCTGAGGTTATTAGGATTGCAAGACACACCTAAACAAACAAAAAAAGATCATCAGGAAACTGAAGAAAAAGATTCATTACTCACAAGTCTAGGGGGGTACACAGCACATCCACGAGCCACACAGTGAGGTCACAGAGAGACTGAGGCAGTGCAGACCTGGATCTCTCCTTTACTGGGGCTGGAGAATGGGGTGCCTAGGGCTTTGCGGGTTCACTATTGGCAGATTTAAAACATAATGTGGGATTTAGGGTAAAAAAGGGATAAGGAGGGTCACTCAAGCAGAGTGACCTTATCTAGGTTACTCAGGGATTTCTAAAAGGGGAACGTATCGAGTGTGGCCACACTTACTAGTTGTTTTATTGGTATCTGTGTCATATAGCTGGCAATATGTTTATTCCAGATGAATGTCTTTGAAACGGATGCCTCAGCCATCAAGACCTAATGTCAGCACTTACATGACACCTGCTAATTCCTCTCTTCTCTTATCACTGTCTAGAAACATCCTCAGCCATCTTCTATGTTTCCTAGCTCTCCTAAGGTGGGAGCTTTTAGTTTAAAAGCTCGATTTTCTAGGGAATTGTTATGAACACAAAACTGTATCTCATATTTCAGAGGCATTTGTTCTGGATAACTTTTTGGAAACTATTGAATTTAGACATAAAGATGTAGCCATGAAGAATCCCATCCTTGTTTAATTTGCCGGTGATTTCAATGGGAAATGTGGTTCTTCTATTAGTTGTCTTGATCCTTAATCTGCCTGGATGAGTTACTCCTAGTAAGTGGCTCTCAGTGAGCTAACCCACATTTCTCAAAGTGGTTTCACTCCTCTAAAAATGACTTCATAGAAAAAGGAGGGCGTTTGTGAGCGATCTCCCCACACTGGGAGAGTCACAAAACCTATTGGCTTATTAAAGTCTTGCAAATTCTTGGGGTGGACAAATGTGATTGGCTGTGTGTAACAGTACTTCCCAAACTTATGCAGCCATGTAACTGAAAAATTCGTTTCTAGTTGGCATCTGGCCGAATTGATATTTCTCAGAACACACTTTGAGAAGCATTGCATTAAATATCTTGCCTTACAAAAAAAAAGAGGGACAATTTTCTATCAACATAAAGTATAACTGAAATAAACAGCTGTCTTATTTTTATCCTAGAGTCATTTGCCATTGTGTAACCACGGGTTTCTCACTCATATTTCTAACGGTCTGGTCTTAGATACTCTATCTATACATCATTCCTTTTAATCCATTTTGGAGGGATGCATGTCAAAAATGTGACTGGGGATTCTAGGCACCGTCTGAAAGCGAGAATGGAGAGTACAACTTGGGTATCCACAGGCACACATTCTGTCCCATTCCAACTTTTCTTCTGAATCTGTAATTATACTAGATCTTTGCAGAGGTAGTAGGTGTCCTGATTGGTGGGTCAACAGGACACAGGCTGGACAAACTTCTCAAACAATCAACAGAATTTCTTTTTTTTTTTTTTTTTTTTGCGGTACGCGGGCCTCTCACTGTTGTGGCCTCTCCCGTTGCGGAGCACAGGCTCCGGACACGCAGGCTCAGCGGCCATGGCTCACGGGCCCAGCCGCTCGGCGGCATGTGGGATCTTCCCGGACTGGGGCACGAACCCGTGTCCCCTGCATCGGCAGGCGGACTCTCAACCACTGCGCCACCAGGGAAGCCCAATCAACAGAATTTCTGATGAGATGATTGAAGCTACACTCTATTCAATATTTAGAGTCCAAAACAGATGATGAAAAAATAACTCTTCTACACAGAAACTGCAGAGGAGGAATTCTGAATCAATGAGGCACACAGACAAAGAAAGCAATCAAAAGCAAAAACTGCAGACTTATCATGTAAGTATCACTGTATCATGGATGCAGCTGTGGTCAGGTTACGATTTAAAAGCACTAAGCCAAATCTGACCCCCCTCCATGCACACAGTGGTGAAGTCCCTGCAGTGTCTCCTCTGGATGTTTCTGGGAGTCTGAGAAGCCGTCTCAGATATGCTGCTCTAATGGCTTGTGGGCCTGGGGCATTCCTTCTTTACACTCTGCTATCCCTCACCAACTTGCCACTCTACCACCATTGCTGAGAGTGTCTTCAGTGCTCCTGGAAATAGTCCCTGATGCCCCTGGCACTGCCAGCTGCATGTACTGGAGCATGCTATAGTCCCCACAGAGATGGGGGGAACATTCCAGCCCCAGGCCATGTCACACTTAGTCACTGCAAATCCCTTTACCCATCCCTCTCAGGATGTCACAGAGACATTCCAGCTTCTTCAGTTTTACCCCAGCCCCTCAGGCCACACACCCTGGACAACAGGTAGTTTCAGGGAAATTTCCACCACATAAAGGCTCTAATACTAATACTTCCACCCACCCCTGAAGCCAAATAAACCCACATGCAAATCAGCTTGGGCCCATTAACTCCCCAACCTCATCAGATAAATACAGGTAAGTCTCAGTTTCCTTTAGACCCAGGCCAGACCCCCCTGACTCCATCTACAGTTACAAAACACAATGGCTAAAGCTGAAGTGCCCACTTCTCTTGGGCCACAGATGGTCAGCTGGGGCAGCTGTTCCCTTGCTGCTCCACTTTAAGCCTGACACTAACATTCATCTTAACTCAGTTTCCCTGAAAACTTCTGGAGAACTATGTTATACGGTATTCTCTGCCCCAGGTAGGAACTTCCTTCAGAGATGGATGTGCCCTTTATTAAAGGGGTTCCTTCAGAGATGGATCTGCCCTTTATTAGAGGGCTCCAGACAGATCTGGGCCCCACTTTAAACCAGGACGTACAAAATTTGGAGTGCATGAAGAGAAATGTTAAAGGATGATTACATATTTAAAGCAATGAGAATAATGGAAGAAGGCAAAGGCTCTGGGGTCACTGGCAGCATCCCACCAAAGAAAGAATGTAGGTTTTAGAATCAGAGAGACCTACATTCAAATCCCAGTTTTTTCTTAATAACTGTGACCACAGCAGTTGCTTATCTTCTCTGAATCCCAGTTTCCGCACCTCAGAAATGGAAATTATGTGTACCGTACAGATTGTCTATATTGTCTAATATCTAACAAAAATAGAAACATAACGGGAATGAACAAATGTGTAAAACAGAAGTTCCATTTCTTTTCACTCACAATTCAATGACTGGAAAGTTTGGGAACTAAAATTCTTTTCACTATAGGAAGAATAGAAAGAGTGCCACCCTCCCTCAAACATAAGCCTGCCACCATGCAGGAACCCTTAGACCAAAAGATCTCTTAGGATTTTGAAATGCAGAAATATTAAGACTGGTCACATCAACTGTCCTGTATCATACAGTTCCTTTTCTTTACCTTCCAGTTGCTTCTGATACAAATCCATGTTTCTCATGGATTTGGCATTATATAATGGTCCTGCACTTTAAGGATAATATATGCCAATTTAAAAGTAGCAAGCAAATTCAATTTAAGATGAGCAAGTAAAGTTTTAAATTAATAAAAATTCCTTACTGTATTCTGAAGCCTACGTTATTTTTACCACTATAGGACAGACGAAAAAAGAAAAAATTTATACACACACACGTCTGTATTCACATTGATAGTCATATTAGTAGTCATATTAAAATAGGAAGACACTGCCACTGTAGTTCATCGATATTTTTCTTGAGCTTCTGTTTAAAGTAAATTAATGGGGCTTCCCTGGTGGCGCAGTGGTTGAGAGTCCGCCTGCCGATGCAGGGGACACGGGTTCGTGCCCCGGTCCGGGAAGATCCCACATGCCGCAGAGCGGCTGGTCCCGTGAGCCATGGCCGCTGAGCCTGCGCATCCGGAGCCTGTGCTCCGCAATGGGAGAGGCCACAACAGTGAGAGGCCTGCGTACAGCAAAAAAATAAAAATAAAAAAAAATAAAGTAAATTAATGGCTTTGCTGTACCAAGAGATTTTTGGTTTGCAAGTACACTATGTATATGAAGGACCACACAAAGCAAAAGAAACTCGCATAAAGATGAAACAGTGTTCTTGTTATACAAATAAAGCTTTTGCTTGAAATAGCTCCAGGAAGTAGCAATAAATAGGAATATCATTATATTATACATAAATAAGTAAAATTAGTTATATCAAATGAATAATACTGGAAACTAGCAAATTGCACTGAGTTGTGGTAATAGTTAACAGTATGCATCTCAGTGGCTGCCTTAAGAGGTTGCCCTGGCTGCTGTCAGAATAGATCAGCTATACATCCAGCAGGGGCCTCGGGTACTTCTCCTCCCCTTACTCTGGGAGAATCCATTGAAGCAACATGCCAGGACAAACATAAACACTGGACACTCTCCTATGCACGCTCTATACATTTACCACTCACAAACTGGGGATCACAAGAGATGTCTAAGCCAGGGTGTATATGCCAGGTATAAACAAACATGATTTAAGATATAAATGGTCTTGACTGAACTGTAAGCCCTAGATTTTATAAAGTTTTTCCCTACATAAAGGGGTATTTCATGAGGCTAATCAGTTTCAGACATAAGTTTTAAGGAAGAAGTGAGGTTTTTTTTTTTTCCTAGAGGTCTTCAAAACTTTTATGGTTATAATATAAATTTTAAATTAAAAATTGAAAGAGTTCACGATCCATAAAATGCTCATGGCATTTTCAGAAACACTTTTTAAATTGCTACAGTATAAGTTGAATATGTATTTATGTATTTCTCAATGGATTATTCTCCCTTGTTAACTAGACTGAGGAAAGGCAATAAAATATTCAGCTGCCTATGAAGTCTTCCTGATAAAGAAGTCAGTTTTAAAAGCTACTCAACCAGCAAATGTCTTATTCAGGGAGGACCCTAGAAATTCTCAACCTAGTAATCTTTGATAAAAATTTCCCTACTGAAGAACTGCAAATGAATGAAGGCTGAAATATATCAAATTTATCTTTTTTGGAGGAGAGCTTATATTAACCAAGTTACTTTGTTCTGCATTTACTTTGTGTTTTCTCAAGTCACAGCGATTTTCCTTTGAAAATTAGGTTATTTTAGAGCAATAGAGTCCCGAAGAGCATGGTGGCAAGGTGCCATACAAGACTAACAATATTCTCTAATGATTTGAAAGAGCCTGTGCAACTTTGAAAGGGAGGTCTTAGAGAGGACCAGTTTACAGAAGCGCTGTGGAGAATAGCACATTTCAAAAGTTTGTTTGATAAACTGGGGCAAGTCAGGATCTCATCCACAGTTATGCACCCACAGTTGTGTACATTTATGCACAGTATGATCTTGGGTGATACTAAGAGCACAAACAACGAAAGTCACCAGATAAACCCACGATCGCCATGAAACAACTGGTTTCAAATTTCTTTCTTTCCAGGATTTTCATTAGAGCTGCTAAACTTAAAAGAAACTAAATGTGACTAGGTTGATTTTTCTTTCTTTCTGAGTTGCTAAAAGGTAAATAAGAGCAAAAAAAGAATATGTGAAAAAAAGAATAAAGGAACTATATAATATGTATCTGAAAAACAGGCTTTGAAAAATAGAGACAACTGTAAATATGCAAATAGGAGTCATTTTTTCTTATAAAAATCTTAATATTTAAGAATGTAAAAACACTTTATCCATTAGTCCATTACTTTAAAATTTAATTGATATTTTGGCTATGTTAATTGTTGCTAATTGAATGTGATTCAACTTCGGATCTTGCAGTAACTTGCAAAAAAATTAGTGAATATTTAGTTCCAATGTACGGAGAAAACTATTTTCTCCTGGCCTCACTGCATCCCCTATAATTTTACAAACTTGGTAAAATGTGGATGAAGACCTTTCTAATAATTTTCACTCACAGTTATTTCTTTTTGCTTCTGAAGTCATCATGTTCACATACTTTGTTACTTTGTAGCATTTAAGTCTTTTCCTTAAATAATTATCTCATTTTCCTTGTGCATACGTCATGCCTTCCCAAATATACTTCAAGCTTTATGATATCAGAGGTAGAGTCTTGGTATATTCCAAAGTGCATAGATCTAAGTGCCCTCTGAAGGCTAAGGCTGTGTGTGTTTGTGTGTGTGTGTGTGTGTGTGTGTGTAGATCAGAGAAACTCATCTAAGTGCACCAAGGCCATTTCCCATTATCCAGAGGCCCTGGAATGAGGTAAACCTACCAAGATACCCTCAGTTCGGTCTAGACCAATAAGAATAGTAAACCCAGTAAAACAGCTCCTGAGTAGCTCTGGACATGGAATTTAAACTTGCTGTTTCATTTCCTACTTCTAATGTATCACTTCTGATATCATTTATCAGGCTATGATACCGAGGAAAAGTGGGATGAGGAAGCGTTGCTCAGACCTCCCAGCATCATCATGTAGGCCACTCCCCACATGCTCTGGTGTCTGGTACTGAGTGGATGAGACAGGTAAGGGAAATGAGGTCACATTTTATGCCTTCCTTACCTTCCCTCACCACTCTTATCAATTTCTATATCAAGAGGGTCATCGTATACTTCTCAGTAAAGGCAGAGTTCAGGAATAGGACTGGAACTGTATGAATTCATTTATTCAGTCATCAACTATTTATGGAATCCTACTGTGTCCTAGGTGCTGTTCTAGGACTAGGACTGAAATGAAGAACAAAACAGGCAAGGTTCCTGCTCACGTGGGCCTTGCATTCTAGCAGGGAGTTGGGGACACAGCTAAAAACAAACAATAAATAAACACATAAAAAATGAACAGACAGGGACTTCCCTGGTAGTCCAGTGGTAAAGAACCCACCTTACAATGCAGGGAACATGGGTTTGATCCCTGGTCAGGGAACTAAGATCCCACATGCCACGGGGCAACTAAGCCCATGTGCCACAACTACTGAGCTCGTGCACCTCAACTAGAGCCCATGAGCCACAACTACAGAGCGCACATGCTCTGGAGCCCGTGCGCCACAACTAGAGAAGAGAAAAAACCCACACGACCCACAACTAGAGAGAAGCCTGCGCACCACAATGAAAGATCCCACACACCCCAGCGAAGATCCCGCGTGCCACAACTAAGACCCAATGCAGCCAAAAACAAATTAAATTAATAATAATAAATAAATCTTTTAAAAAATGAACAGACAATAATGTTTACTAGTGATAAATGCTCCAAATAAAACAAAACAGAATGATGTAATAGAGATAAGGGGTGTCGGGGTGGGTGCTAATTTAGGCAGGGTGGTCAGGTAAGAGCTTGCTGAGAAGTAGATATTTGGGCTGACAGCAGGCTGACATGAAGGAGCCAGCCCCCCGAGGTTCACGGAGCAGAGCATCCGCTGCTAAAGAAAACAGGTGCATGACTGAGTCTTGTGTTCAAAACCAGAGATGGCCTGTGTGGCTGAGGCATGGTGAGTGATGGATGGACAGGTACAAGAGGGGGTCAAAGAAGACAGACATGCCAGGGCACACAGGGCTGTGTAAGCTTTGGAAGAAATTTGGGATTTTATTCTAAGTGCAATAGGAATTCAGGGGAGGGTATACCACCGTTGTGACCTACTGAGATCTAACTTTTCAAAAGATCACTCTGGCTGCTACGTGGAGAATGGTTTGGGCTAGAACAGGGCCAAGCATGGAAGCTGAGATATGCTGTCATGAGAGTCAAGTTGGCTCAAATTAAAATGACCGTTAGAAAGGAAGAAGAGTGGGGGCTTCCCTGGTGGCGCAGTGGTTGAGTCCGCCTGCCGATGCAGGGCACACGGGTTCGTGCCCCGGTCTGGGAAGATCCCACATGCCACGGAGCGGCTGGGCCCGTGAGCCACGGCCGCTGAGCCTGCGCGTCCGGAGCCTGTGCTCCGCAACGGGAGAGGCCACAACAGTGAGAGGCCCACGAACCGCAAAAAAAAAGAAAAAAAAAGAAAAAAGGAAGTAAGAAGAGTGGGTGATTTCGGGATACATTTTGCAGGTGGTGCTGAAGAACTGGAGGACAGGGTGTAAATGGCAAAAAGAATCAAGGATAGCTTTGGGGGTTTGGGCTGAACAATGGGGTGAAGAGTTACTGAAATGGAGAAGCAGCCAATTTGTGAGAAGTAGAGATGGAAAACAGTTCTGTTTGCAATGTCAAGTCTGAGATGATTATTATACCTCTGAGTGAAAATTTCAAGTAGTCAGTCAAGCTAGTTCAGAGACTAAAAGGCATGAATGGTTTCAGTGATCAGCGTTTTAATCTTTGGAACAGTAGTTATGGAGGAAACAGAAATAAATGACCATGTTCCCTTCCTTGAGGAGTCATCAGAGCATGGGACAGACAGTCATATCCATAGCTGAATGTATTATAGGTGAGATCTTTGGCAACTGCTGTTAACAGGCCCCAAGAAAACACTTTAGGAGAATTAAAAGGGAGTGACTAATTCTGACACATGTCACCTTTGATATCCTATTGCTAAGTGATTCTGCTCTTCCAGAAAATTTATTTACTTTCCCACCTCAGTCCTTGTGGGTCAGAGTCTAAAACTCTGCTAGGCCCATTATTTTTTAAAGTTTCTAAGGGAAATTGCAATGATTTTTTTCATGGTGAGTTCCTTAATGTTATCAACATTTTACAGAGTTAAATATTGTCTGTGAAGAGTTAGATTGGGCTTCTTTGTGGACTTTCAGGTTTCATACTTTAGGGGCTTTCAAATGCTTTTACAGGTCAAATACTACAGCACAGTCTTAAATCAATTATAGCACTTTTTTGCACAACATTTATACTATTCTGTTTGAACTATAAGTGTCAAGGACCATATGATCTTCAGTGCCTAAGTTCTCAAAGCACCCTGCAGCTTCTGAGGTAACAATTTCATGTATAACTTCGTTACTGAATGGATGGTTTATAAGTATTCAGAAAAGTGAGTGGGTGGTGAAACCAATTACCAAATAAGTTTTATTTTAGCACAAAAAATTTGCAAGTCCTTGTGCTTTTCTTAACGTAAGGTTTTAATGTGCCTTAATATGTTTTTAACTGTGGCCATTATAGCCTCTAAAATCAAAAATCTGTGAACGAACTAGTAAAAACTTACATTTTGAGTGGGCTGGGCTTTAGAAGAGCCACAACAAAATAATGACCAAATAACAGACACACACACACCACCCAAACTGTGGTTGGTATTTCTTTGTAAATAGTAAGTCCAAAGGAATGTGTCTCATAAATAAATAAGTATAGATTCCAATCAAAAATATCTTTTTAGAGAAACGTGATCTTTAGCAATAAAAAACCATTTATCTGAAACACTCAGCACCACGTCGAATCTCCCTGCCAGCCACAATGTCCTGTGCCCTGCCTCCTTCTCAAGAATCACTTCCCCATAGAATGAAAGGCCCAGAAAGAACCTTAGCGAGCATGCAAGTTGGCCACCACGTCCATGCATATGCACACACTTCTTTTACACAGACAACAGATCTGAGCCCCAAGAAGCTTGGTGATGTGTGCATGGTCACATCAGTGGGTAAAGAATTCTTCAAGATCCTAGCCACAGACCACTGAAATAAATATGCAATCCTTCCATCAATCAACATTTTCCTTTCCTTTGTAGAGCTGATTTACAGGTAGAGAAAATAATTTTATTAAATGAATCTAATCTGAGATATAATTTCCCTTCCTCCAATCCCCACCAGAATTATTTATTGAATTATTACTTAATTATTATTGGAGGGAGAGATCAAGATGTGACTAGAAGGATGGTGTTTGAGCCTATATGATTGCCAGTCTAAAGCAAGTAGATATAGTAATGGGTTAATATACTTGAAAAGAAGAGAAACAACAAATCCAAAACATATAACAGATTCACAAAAACCAAAAACAAGAAACTCAAGCATAACACTTTATTATTATTAAAGCACTATTTATGATTGCAAATACACCTCTAAGTGGTGATATTTAAATTGGGGACAGTTTAGGGGCAGGGGACCTTTTCCAGAGCCATTTCGACCACGTATTTAACTTCACTGCCCATGTTCAAGACCACTGCAGTTAAAAGGAAAGCAAGGAGCATTCCTCAGCTCCTTTCACTCTCCCCTGCAGAAGGAAGGACTGGGGTAAGGTTTGTCTCTGAGCCTATTCTGCATCCCCCACTATTTGTTGTTGGTTGCTCAGAACCTAGTTTCCTAGTCCAATTCATGCTCCTCAGTGATGGTGACAGCCACTTCCTTAGGGGAAGGGGCTGTACTTACCAGAGGCTGGCCCTGTTTCTCATCCCTACGTGACTCTTCCCACAAAAATACCAAGCACGCAGAGAATCCTGGCTGCCTGTGCCCTAGGACCAGACCCAGGCATACCCAGAAGTGCCCCAGGACAGTTTACCACTTCACTCAGTTCACTTCTCCCCATTTCTCTACCTCCCTTTTGCTTTAGGAAAAAGAAAACGACAATAGTAATTTTGACAACCTTGTACTCCCCCACTAGAGGTGCCCCCTGAACCTCTTTCTTTCTTCTCTTGGGGAGAGTGATGCTGTGGCTCACTGGACAGCTTGGCCCCAAGGCTGTGTTACCTCGGAGACTCCTCCAAAGGAGTCCAAGGGAAATCCAATCCAAGGGAAGCCACCCTCTGCCCAGCCTCATCCTGTGGAGGGAAGTAGGCCCCGCTTCTTGGGAGCTCCGGAGTAACATGCAGTTCTAAAACGCAAACATGGTGGACTGTTTCCTTAACCTCAACCAGAATAGGCCTCCATTCTCCATTTATTTCTGAGAGTCTGGTAGCCAGCTCATAGAACAGAGGCATCTGCTCCCATTTACAAAAAAGTTAGAGCATATTAGATTCAGCTTTGAAAAAAAAAAAAGAACTTTAAATTTGGAGAAAAGCCTTTGTTTAATCACATCAAGTCTGTGTCACAAGCTGAAAAATGCCAGGAAATTCCAAGCTAAAGGCAGATACTTCATCTATAACTCATGCCATAGGGCTTGTTTTTATTCTTTCACATGCCTGCAAATAGAAGATGAAGCATCAGAGAAACTCTGAGTTGTGTGTGTTTTGTTTTTAGAGTTTGTTTTTTTTGGTCTTGTCAGTTCATGTCACAACCTTGGCATTACTCTGCTTTTTTTTTTAATTTAATAAGAATATGAGATTATACTGATCCTGTTCTCCTATTTCTTGTTAGTGCTGAACAAGCACTTTTGGCACTTGCAACTCAAATTACTGCCATGTTGCTCTGTGCCTCAGTATGTTTGGCTATGAACTCGAGTGTCTTGACCTGACATCTATCTTTAAGGCCTGAGAAAGAAATTATTTTAGCATTCCTGCTCTTAGCTAATATATATAAATCTGTGATCTATGACATGTCTGCAGCTCTGAAGTTAGCACAAAAACTATGAAGAACGAAAGGAGTGGAGTAGAGTGGGTGGGAGTGGGAAGAAAAAACAACAAAGACCCAAAGCAGAATAGTATTAAATCTCCTGCTTTGTGCCCAGCTGTGGGTTCTGGATCTTATAAATGGGAGGAAGAACATATGTAACTCCAAAAATATGTAACTCATTCTCGTTTAAATGTGGAAAGTGTTCATTTTTCAGTCTGAATACTCTGAATTTCTGTGTTGCTTTCAGAGTTGCGTGGTACATCATAAAACTATGGAGCCTGCCACAGACAGTGCCGTTCACCCTTTTCAAGGATTTGAAATCTTGATCACTCCAAATATCTTGGAATAAAGGAGAAAAAAATGAAACATTAACACCAAGCATAGCCTGGTGACACAATCATGATTATGATTGTCAGTCATTATAACAGAAGAACAGAGTGTGCCAAGGATCAGTGATAGGAATGTGACTATAATGAAACAGATAATGCTCCATAATAGATCACACTTTATGATCAGCTCTTGATCAGTTGGTAAGTGTTTACTGAGTACCAACCAACTATATGCTTCACTCACTATAAATGTAAACTATGGGACCTGCTCTCAATGAGCTTCCAATCTAGTTTCAATATGACAGTATAGGATACAGGTTATAGGATAGAGCACACATAGCCACCAGGACTCAAAAATCCACATGCAAGGATTGATCATGGGAGCCCTGCAACCACTCCTCAATGAGTAAATCCATGACTCTAGAGTTGTACAGACCTGGGTTCGAATCTCACTTTAACTCATTCTTTCAACAATATTTACTAAGCGCCCACTTCACATCAGTTTCAGTGGTGGGCACTGGAGACACAATCCCTTCCCTCCTGGAGATTATAGGAGAGTCTGGGACACATATATTAGTAATCACACAAATGTTAAATCCCAATTATTATAAATGCTGAGGAGAAAGTATAAGGTAAAGAAGAGAGTTTAAGGAGGTCCCAATTTAGACTGGGAGTAAGGCAAGTCATTACAAAGGCAGAAGCCACAGAGAATGTCATCAGACCTGCTAGATGGTTCTGGAGCAAAGGAGTGATCAGGGCTTCCCTGGTGGTGCAGTGGTTGAGAGTCCGCCTGCCGATGCAGGGGACACGGGTTCGTGCCCCGGTCCCGGAAGATCCCACATACTGCGGAGTGGCTGGGCCCGTGAGCCATGGCCGCTGAGCCTGCGCATCCGGAGCCTGTGCTCCGCAACGGGAGAGGCCACCCCAGTGAGAGGCCCGTGTACCGCAAAAAAAAAAGGAGTGATCAGAGGCAAAGAACATGGCTTAGAGCCCTCTACCCCTCAAAAAAATGTATCACTTGGAATTGAAATGATCATGTCCATGAATCAACCTGCTTGAAGCTCAGTTTCCTTATTAGTAGAATAGAATATATTAATACCTACTACAGATTTATATTAGAAAATAAGTAACAAGCAACATCTTTACAAAAAGAGCAGAATATCCTAGAAAACTTACTGAGACCATAACAAAGGTCATCCAAATGCCCACTGAAGAGCACCACAGACCTAATAGGGAAAAATATATAAAATATTTACAGCACCTTAAGGAGGAAACAAATCCTAAAGAATAAAGGGAGGTCATGATGTCTGCAGTGGGAGATAATTAATGGTGGGGTCCTTAGGTGTCAACACTTTTTTTCTTAAGTTCAGCAACATATTAGATTTATGAGGCAGTACATTCAAAAGTTCATATAACTAAATATACAAACTGGCTTGTTTGTTTTGGATCATTCAGTGCCTGAGAGTAAATTATTCATTCAAGCATTAATAAAGTAGAATTTTTTTTTTTTTTGGCAGTTGACAAAATTGACTTAAGGGAATAAAAGAGATATCGACCAAGTTTGGACTGGCTTATGCATATTTTTAAGCTGGCTGACATCTCAAACCTCCAGGAAAAGAAGAAAGTTCAGGTTATTTATTAATGTGTGTCTTTTACTGATTTACAATACACGTGAAAACAAATCCTGAGATTGGCTGGAACTCAAGGATGAAAACAGGAAGAATTTATGTGCATATTATCTAACCTAATGATAACACTAACTTCAGGAGAAAAGAGAATCTGCTATAAGAATCAAAGCCGGGGTGCTTCCGGGAAGATGGCGGAAGAGTAAGACGCAGAGATCACCTCCCTCCCCACAGATACACCAGAAATACATCTACACGTGGAACAACTCCTACAGAACACCTACTGAACGCTGGCAGAAGACCTCAGACCTCAGACCTCCCAAAAGGAAAGAAACCCCCTACGTACCTGGGTAGGGCAAAAGAAAAAAGAATAAACAGAGACAAAAGGATAGGGACGGGACCTGCACCAGTGGGAGGGAGCTGTGAAGGAGGAAGGGTTTCCACACACTAGGAAGCCCCTTGGCTGGCGGAGACTTCGGGTGGTGGAGGGGGAAAGCTTCGGGGCCGCGGAGGAGAGCACAGCAACAGGGGTGCGGAGGGCAAAGCGGAGAGATTCCCGCATAGAGGATCAGGGCCGACCGGCACTCAGCAGCCCGAGAGGCTTGTCTGCTCACTCGCCGGGGCGGGCGGGGCTGGGAGCTGAGGCTCCGGCTTCGGTCAGAGCGCCGGGCGAGGTCTGGGGTTGGCGCTGTGAACACAGCCTGGAGGGGGTTAGTGCGCCACGGCTAGGCGGGAGGGAGTCCGGGGAAAAGTCTGGACCTGCCGAAGAGGCAAGAGACTTTTTCTTACCTCTTTGTTTCCTGCTGCGCGAGGAGAGGGGATTAAGAGCGCTGCTTAAAGGAGCTCCAGAGACGGGCGCGATCCGCGGCTAAAAGCGCGGACCCCAGAGACGGGCATGAGACGTTAAGGCTGCTGCTGCCGCCACCAAGAAGCCTGTGTGCGAGCACAGGTCACAATCCACACCCCCCTTCCGGGGAGCCTGTGCAGCCCGCCACTGCCAGGGTCCCGGGATCCAGGGACAGCTCCCCCGGGAGAACGAACGGCGCGCCTCAGGCTGGTGCAACGTCACGCAGGCCTCTGCCGCCGCAAGCTCGCCCCGCACTCCGTGCCCCTCCCTCTCCCCAGCCTGAGTGAGCCAGAGGCCCCGCAGCGGCTCCTTTAACCCCGTCCTGTCTAAAGCGAAGAACAGACGCCCTCCGGTGACTTACATGCAGAGGCGGGGCCAAATCCAAAGCTGAGCCCCTGGGTGCTGTGAGAACAAAGAAGAGAAAGGGAGATCTCTCCCAGCAGCCTCAGAAGCAGCGGATTAAAGCTCCACAATCAACCTGATGCACCGTGCATCTCTGGAATACATGAATATACAACGAATATCCCAAATTAAGGAGGTGGTCTTTGACAGCAAGATTTATGATTTTTTCCCCTTCTCCTCTTTTTGTGAGTGTGTATGTGTATGCTTCTGTGTGACATTTTGTCTGTATAGCTTTGCTTCCACCATTTGTCCTAGGGTTCTACCCGTCCGTTTTTTTTGTTTAATTTTTTTTCTTAATAATTATTTTTCATTTTAATAAATTTTATTTTACTTTATCTTCTTTCTTTCTTTCCTTCCTTCCCTCCTTTAGACAACGAATCATCCCAAATTGAGGAGGTGGACTTTGAGAGCAAGATTTATGATTTTTTCCCCTTTTCCTCTTTTTGTGAGTGTGTATGTGTATGCTTCTGTGTGAGATTTTGTCTGTATAGCTTTTCGTCCACCATTTGTCCTAGGGTTCTATCCGTCCATTTTTTTTTCTCTTAATAATTTTTATTTTAATAACTTTATTATATTTTATCTTACTTTATTTTATTTTACTTTATCTTCTTTCTTTCTTTTTTTCCTTCCTTCCCTCCTTCCTTCCTTCCTTCCTCCCTCACTCCCTCCCTTCTTTCTTTCTTTCTACTTCTACTAATTCTTTCTTTCTACTTTTTCTCCCTTTTATTCTGAGCCGTGTGGATGAAAGGCTCTTGGTGTTGCAGCCAGGAGTAAGTGCTGTGCCTCTGAGGTGGGAGAGCCAACTTCAGGACAGTGGTCCACAGAGACCTCCCAGCTCCACATAATATCAAACGGTGAAAATCTCCCAGAGATCTCCATCTTAACACCAGCACCCAGCTTCACTCAACGACCAGCAAGCTACAGTGCTGGACATCCTAGGCCAAACAACTAGCAAGACAGGAACACAATCCCACCCATTAGCAGAGAGGCTGCCTAAAATCATAATACGTCCACAGACACCCCAAAACGCACCTCCAGACATGGACCTGCCCACCAAAAAGACACGATCCAGCCTCATCCACCAGAACACAGGCACTATTCCCCTCCACCAGGAAGCCTACACAACCCACTGAACCAACCTTAGCCACTGGGGACAGACACCAAAAACAATGAGAACTACGAACCTGCAGCCTGCAAAAAGGAGACCCCAAATACAGTAAGATAAGCAAACTGAGAAGAGAAGACGAAAAACACATAGCAGATGAAGGAGCAAGATAAAAACCCACCAGACCTAACAAATGAAGAGGAAATAGGCAGTCTACCTGAAAAACAATTCAGAATAATGATAGTAAAGATGATCCAAAATCTTGGAAATAGAATAGACAAAATGCAAGAAACATTTAACAAGGACCTAGAAGAACTAAAGATGAAACAAACAACGATGGACAACACAATAAATGAAATTAAAAATACTCTAGATGGGATCAATAGCAGAATAACTGAGGCAGAAGAATGGATAAGTGACCTGGAAGATAAAACAGTGGAAATAACTACTGCAGAGCAGAATAAAGAAAAAAGAATGAAAAGAACTGAGGACAGTCTCAGAGACCTCTGGGACAACATTAAACGCACCAACATTCGAATTATAGGGGTTCCAGAAGAAGAAGAGAAAAAGAAAGGGACTCAGAAAATATTTGAAGAGATTATAGTTGAAAACTTCCCTAATATGGGAAAGGAAATAGTTAATCAAATCCAGGAAGCACAGAGAATGCCATACAGGATAAATCCAAGGAGAAATACACCAAGACACATATTAATCAAACTGTCAAAAATTAAATACAAAGAAAACATATTAAAAGCAGCAAGGGAAAAACAACAAATAACACACAAGGGAATCCCCATAAGGTTAACAGCTGATCTTTCAGCAGAAACTCTGCAAGCCAGAAGGGACTGGCAGGACATATTTAAAGTGATGAAGGAGAAAAACCTGCAACCAAGATTACTCTACCCAGCAAGGATCTCATTCAGATTTGTTGGAGAAATTAAAACCTTTACAGACAAGCAAAGGCTGAGAGAGTTCAGCACCACCAAACCAGCTTTACAACAACTGCTAAAGGAACTTCTCTAGACAAGAAACACAAGAGAAGGAAAAGACCTACAATAACAAACCCAAAACAATTAAGAAAATGGGAATAGGAACATACATATCGATAATTACCTTAAATGTAAATGGACTAAATGCTCCCACCAAAAGACACAGATTGGCTGAATGGATACAAAAACAAGACCCATATATTTGCTGTCTACAAGAGACCCAGACCTAGAGACACCAGACCCAGACCTAGAGACACATACAGACTGAAAGTAACGGGATGGAAAAAGATATTTCATGCAAATGGAAACCAAAAGAAAGCTGGAGTAGCAATTCTCATATCAGACAAAATAAACTTTAAAATAAAGACTATTAGAAGAGACAAAGAAGGACACTACATAATGATCAAGGGATTGACCGAAGAAGGTATAACAACTGTAAATATTTATGCACCCAACACAGGAGCACCTCAATACATAAGGCAAATACTAACAGCCATAACGGGAAATCGACAGTAACACATGCACAGAAGGAGACTTTAACACCCCACTTTAACCAATGGACAGATCATCCAAAAAGAATATAAATAAGGAAACACAAGCTTTAAATGATACATTAAACAAGATGTACTTAATTGATACTTATAGGACATTCCATCCAAAAACAACAGAATACACATTTTTCTCAAGTGCTCATGGAACATTCTCCAGGATAGATCATATCTTGGGTCACAAATCAAGCCTTGGTAAATTTAAGAAAATTGAAACTGTTTCAAGTATCTTTTCCGACCACAATGCTGTGGGACTAGATATCAATTACAGGAAAAGATCCATAAAAAATACGAACACATGGAGGCTAAACAATACACTACTTAATAACGAAGTGATAACTGAAGAAATCAAAGAGGAAATTAAAAAATACCTAGAAACAAATGACAATGGAGACATGATGACCCAAAATCTATGGGATGCAGCAAAAGCAGTTCTAAGAGGGAAGTTTATAGCAATACAATCCTACCTTAAGAAATAGGAAACATCTCGAATAAACAACCTAACCTTGCACCTAAAGCAATTAGAGAAGGAAGAAAAAAAAAAAACCCAATTTTAGCAGAAGGAAAGAAATCATAAAAATCAGAAATAAATGAAAAAGAAATGAAGGAAACAATAGCAAAGACCAATAAAACTAAAAGCTGGTTCTTTGAGAAGATAAACAAAATTGATAAACCATTAGCCAGATTCATCAAGAAAAAAAGGGAGAAGACTCAAATCAATAGAATTAGAAATGAAAAAGGAGAAGTAACAACTGACACTGCAGAAATACAAAAGATCATGAGAGATTACTACAAGCAACTATATGCCAATAAAATGGACAACCTGGAAGAAATGGACAAATTCTTAGAAATACACAACCTGCCAAGACTGAATCAGGAAGAAATAGAAAATATGAACAGACCAATCACAAGCACTGAAATTGAAATGGTGATTAAAAATCTCCCAAAAAACAAAAGCCCAGGACCAGATGGCTTCACAGGCGAATTCTATCAAACATTTAGAGAAGAGCTAACACCTATCCTTCTCAAACTCTTCCAAAATATAGCAGAGGGAGGAACACTCCCAAACTCATTCTACGAGGCCACCATCACCCTGATACCAAAACCAGACAAGGATGTCACAAAGAAAGAAAACTACAGGCCAATATCAGTTATGAACATAGATGCAAATTCCTCAACAAAATACTAGCAAACAGAATCCAACAGCACATTAAAAGGATCATACACCATGATCAAGTGGGGTTTATTCCAGGAATGCAAGGATTCTTCAATATACGCAAATCAATCAACGTGATACACCATATTAACAAATTGAAGGAGAAAAACCATATGATCATCTCAATAGATGCAGAGAAAGCTTTCAACAAAATTCAACACCCATTTATGATAAAAACCCTGCAGAAAGTAGGCATAGAGGGAACTTTCCTCAACATAATAAAGGCCATATATGACAAACCCACAGCCAACATCGTCCTCAACGGTGAAAAACTGAAACCATTTCCACTAAGATCAGGAACAAGACAAGGTTGCCCACTCTCACCACTCTTATTCAACATAGTTTTGGAAGTTTTAGCCACAGCAATCAGAGAAGAACAGGAAATAAAAGGAATCCAAATCGGAAAAGAAGAAGTAAAGCTGTCACTGTTTGCAGATTACATGATACTATACATAGAGTATCCTAAGGATGCCACCAGGAAACTACTAGAGCTAATCAATGAATTTGGTAAAGTAGCAGGATACAAAATTAATGCACAGAAATCTCTTGCATTCCTATACACTAATGATGAAAAATATGAAAGTGAAATCAAGAAAACACTCCCATTTACCACTGCAACAAAAAGAATAAAATATCTAGGAATAAACCTACCTAAGGAGACAAAAGACCTGTATGCAGAAAATTATAAGACACTGATGAAAGAAATTAAAGATGATACAAATAGATGGAAAGATATACCATGTTCTTGGATTGGAAGAATCAACATTGTGAAAATGACTCTACTACCCAAAGCAATCTACAGATTCAATGCAATCCCTATCAAACTACCACTGGCATTTTTCACAGAACTAGAACAAAAAATTTCACAGTTTGTATGGAAACACAAAGGACCCCGAATAGCCAAAGCAATCTTGAGAACAAAAAACGGAGCTGGAGGAATCAAGCTCCCTGACTTCAGACTATACTATAAAGCTACAGTAATCAAGACAGTATGGTACTGGCACAAAAACAGAAAGATAGATCAATGGAACAGGATAGAAAGCCCAGAGATAAACCCAGGCACATATGGTCACCTTATCTTTGATAAAGGAGGCAGGAATGTACAGTGGAGAAAGGACAGCCTCTTCAATAAGTGGTGCTGGGAAAACTGGACAGGTACATGTAAAAGTATGAGATTAGATCACTCCCTAACACCATACACAAAAATAAGCTCAAAATGGATTAAACACCTAAATGTAAGGCCAGAAACTATCAAACTCTTAGAGGAAAACATAGGCAGGACACTCTATGACATAAATCACAGCAAGATCCTTTTTGACCCACCTCCTAGAGAAATAGAAATAAAAACAAAAATGAACAAATGGGACCTAATGAAACGTCAAAGCTTTTGCACAGCAAAGGAAACCATAAACAAGACCAAAAGACAACCCTCAGAATGGGAGAAAATATTTGCAAATGAAGCAACTGACAAAGGATTAATCTCCAAAATTTATAAGCAGCACATGCAGCTCAATAACAAAAAAACTAACAACCCAATCCAAAAATGGGCAGAAGACCTAAATAGACATTTCTCCAAAGAAGATATACAGATGCCAACAAACACATGAAAGAATGCTCAACATCATTAATCATTAGAGAAATGCAAATCAGACCTACAATGAGATATCATC
The DNA here is from genome assembly GCF_059928025.1 of Delphinapterus leucas. Taxonomy (NCBI): domain Eukaryota; kingdom Metazoa; phylum Chordata; class Mammalia; order Artiodactyla; family Monodontidae; genus Delphinapterus; species Delphinapterus leucas. The sequence continues at coordinate 50,585,494 of NC_143140.1, forward strand.
TCACACCAGTCAGAATGGCCATCATCAAAAAATCTAGAAACAATAAATGCTGGAGAGGGTGTGGAGAAAAGGGAACCCTCTTGCACTGTTGGTGGGAATATAAATTGATACAGCCACTGTGGAGAACAGTATGGAGGTTCCTTAACATCTACAAATAGAACTACCATATGACCCAGCAATCCCACTACTGGGCATATACCCTGAGAAAACCATAATTCAAAAAGAGTCATGTACCAAAATGTTCATTGCAGCTCTATTTACAATAGCCCGGAGATGGAAACAACCTAAGTGTCCATCATCGGATGAATGGATAAAGAAGATGTGGCACATATATATAATGGAATATTACTCAGCCATAAAAAGAAACGAAATTGAGCTATTTGTAATGAGGTGGACAGACCTAGAGTCTGTCATACAGAGTGAAGTAAGTCAGAAAGAGAAAGACAAATACCGTATGCTAACACATATATATGGAATTTAAGAAAAAAAAAATGTCATGAAGAACCTAAGGGTAAGACAGGAATAAAGACACAGACCTTCTAGAGAATGGACTTGAGGATATGGGGAGGGAGAAGGGTAAGCTGTGACAAAGCATGAGAGAGGCATGGACATATATACACTACCAAACGTAAGGTAGATAGTGGGAAGCAGCCGCATAGCACAGGGATATCAGCTCGGTGCTTTGTGACCGCCTGGAGGAGTGGGATAGGGAGGGTGGGAGGGAGGGAGACGCAAGAGGGAAGAGATATGGGAACATATGTATATGTATAACTGATTCACTTTGTTATAAAGCAGAAACTAACACACCATTGTAAAGCAATTATACTCCAATAAAGATGAAAAAAAAAATCAAAGCCAATGGAATTTTCCTTTATCATGAAATAACTTTTAATGACACCTCATTCTCTTTCAAAATGTCACTTCTGTATCTTTTTTCCCATGGCTTAAACATAATTTTTCTTTCCCATTCTCTACTGAAATATGTTTTTGGTGACTTCAAACTTCTGAAAACAATTACAGTTTTGGCCTATTCTCATCTAGATTCAATAGATTCAATAAAATGTCATTCTATGGACCACTCCATACAAAAACTAATAGCTCCCAAAAGGTGATATGTTGTCTAAGGTCCATTAGAATTCAAATTTTTCTTAGAAGAAAAACAAAAGACTATTTATTTGACTTTCCCCTCCTTAAAAAAAAATCATGGCTATTAACTTCCCTTTCATTTTGTTTTCTCATATATGTTCAAACATCTCTCCTCAAATGTATATCTTTGCAATTCATTTTGTTCTGCTTTCTTTGATGAGCTTGATAGAAAGTCAAAGAACCCAGCATGATTCCTCTGTCTGCTTATGAATTGCAGAGATCATGCACATGCCGTGCAAATCTTACAATAATATCATAGAAAATATTTCCTGGTATCTGTCACTAACTGTTCTTTTCAGCACTCTCAGGCTTTCTTTTAATAAGCGTTGGCAGATATTTTGTCCTCCATTATAACTCCTAATATTGAGGGAGGAAAAACACCACAACATTTAAATTCCAGAGTTGTCCCATCTTTCTTAATCCAAGCATCATCATTAGAGTTGCTTTCACCCTGGCACTATCTATAGCTTAACAGAAAACCACATCCTTTCTCATAAACTGGAGTTTATATAAAGCATTCTTCCACACCCTGACATATAATAGGCACGTGAAATAATAGTTCCCTTCCCTTCATCCTTTTCACATCTTACTGCATCTTTGATACATGATCGTTGAACAACTGATTTAAATTGTAGTTTAATAAAATTATACATTATTTCTTTGTGAAAAAGATCTCCTATTATATTGAATTTGACCTGTGGATTTGAATTAATCCTTCATTTCAGTTGTCTGGTATTCATCATGTCTAAACCTACTTTTTTTTCTTTATTTTTTTATTGAAGTATAGTTGATATACAATGTTGTGTTAGTTTCAGGTGTACAGCAAAGTGATTCAGTCATACATACATATGTATCTATTTTTTTTCAGATTCTTTTCCCTTATAGGTTATTACAAAATATTGAGTAGAGTTCCCTCTCCTTGTTTAAACTTAGTTTTTCAATTTACCTTTGGCTCATCTCCTGTCTTCTAACTGCCCCAACGTTCCCGTGCTTCTCTAGCTGCTATCAAAAGTGGTAGGCTGGGGCTTCCCTGGTGGCGCAGTGGTTGAGAGTCCGCCTGCCGATGCAGGGGACACGGGTTCGTGCCCCCGTCCCGGAAGATCCCACATGCCGCGGAGTGTGGCTGGGCCCGTGAGCCATGGCCACTGAGCCTGCGCGTCCGAAGCCTGTGCTCTGCAACGGGAGAGGCCACAGCAGTGAGAGGCCCGCGTACCGCAAAAAAAAAAAAAAAAAAAAGAAAGAAATGCCTGCTCACCCACCACTGCCTACTCTCTACTCTGTGCCAAGTACTCTGCTAGATTCTGTTGGGCGTAAAAGCATACATCAGATATGCACTTTACCCTTAGGATCCAAAGTTTGCTTGGATACAAAGCAATGGATAAACAATTTAGTCCTCAAGTTGCACGAAGTACTATGAAGAGAATTCAGAGAAAATGAGATAATTGTGGCTGGAACACACAGGCCTCATGGGCTTGGCCAGATTTTGATATGTAAAGAAGATGGCAATTAGCCTGTGGACCAAATCATGTTCTGCTCAGTGAAATGCAAAGCAAGAGGGTCCCAATATGCATTGTGTTTTGTGTCATGTTTGCTAGGCTTGGGGAAGTCAATTCCTGAAAATTAGGTAACCATGACTCTGCCTAGTTAGGTTTCATTGGAACATAGTTGGCACAGCAGGAGCTGAGCAAGGGCATAGCAACACTCATGTAAACTTCTCTTTTTACCACGCTTCACAGCTTTTTCAGAGCATTCCACATCTGTGATATTATCTGACTCTGCAAAGTACAAAGGAACCAAAGATTTCATTTCTAACGTAAGAATATTGAGTCTCAGTGCAAGAAACTTGCCTGGTATCTTCTCCTATTGAAACCGAAGTTAATCGTCAGTTAGATCCATTACACCTGTAACCGGCCTTCACTCAAGCACGCTTTAACTGTTTTTATAAAAAACTTGCCTGCATCCTCCAAGTATCATGCAGCCTAAGCAATAAGGTGTTTGCCCAACTTGTTTTTTAGGAACTTGGAGCTGGCAGCATCCTGTTCGAGCACCAGCCATTACAACTGGTTAAGTCTATCGACCCTCCATCTGGGCATGCACAATTGTTCACTTGGCGACCTTTTGACTTAAGATGGCCAAAACCCCACCCTCAGAGTAGGCCAACGCTGCCATTTTCTGAGCATGCGTACCTTGAAGAAGCCAGCAGCTTAGTTGTGCGTGTGCGCAGAACAGTTGCCCACCTTTTTCTTGTCTCCAATTATCTTTCCCCACTCTCGCTCCCAGTACCTCAGCTTCATGCCATAAACATCTCAGGCCCCTGGCCTTCAGGGAGGTAGATTTGAGACTTGTTCTTTCCTCTCCTAGCTTGGCTGCCTTGTGAACAACCCCTTTCTCTGCTGTAAACCTCTGCGTCTCTGCGTTTGACTTGCTGTGCTTTGGGCAAATGAACCTGGTTTGGTAACTGTATTAGATGTAGAATGCTAATAAAACACAGTCCTCGTGATCCCGAACTCAGAGTGCTTCCCACTATAGCAAATTCAGTACAAAAATTTCCCAGCTTCAGTAATTACACAATAATGATTTTCCGTGTATATGTTTATGGTAAAGAGTAAGTGTATTTATGAGATCTGTCTGAAAAATGTCTAATTACTAATTACAGAGGAGAAAAACCAAACTCAGCTAAAAGTAAGATTTATATAATTCTTTTTGTTTGCATAATAATTTTAACTATTTATTTATCTAAAAATAGTTTAACTTTTTAATTTCAAGTATCTAGATTATGGGTGACAATTTATATATTACAAGTCCTAAAGATGAACAGAAAATGTTTTCATTGCCTGCCAAAAGAAGAGTTCAGGTTCAGCTAATGACCAGTGGACTTTAAAGGAACTCTAGTACACTCTTCGTGGGAATGTAAATTGGTGCAGCCACTATGTAAAACAGTATGAAGGTTCCTTAAAAAACTAAAATAGAGCTACCATATGCTCCTAAAATCCGACTCCTGGGCATATATCTGAAGAAAAACATAATTCGAAAATATACACGCACCCCAATGTTCATAGCAGCACTATTTACAATAGCCAAGATATGGAATCAACCTAAATGTCCATAGACAGATGAATGGATAAAGATGTGGCATATATATATAGTATGTATATGTATGTATATGTATTGTATACAAATATATAGACAATGCAATACTACTCAGCCATAAAAAAAGAATGAAATAATGCCATTTGCAGCAACATGGATGGACCTAGAGATTATCATACTAAGTGAAGTAAGCCCCAGACAAATACCGTATGATATCACTTATATGTAGAATCTAAAAAAAATGATACTAATTAAACTTATTTGCAAAATAGAAATAGACTCACAGCCATAGAAAACAAACTTATGGTTATCAAAGTGGGGCAAAGGGATAAATTAGGAGTTTGGGATTAAAATATACACACTACTATATATAAAATAGATAACCAACAAGGACCTACTGTATAGCACAGGGAACTACACTCAGTATCTTGTAATAAACTATAATGGAACAGAAAGAAAAAAAAGAATATATATATATTATATATATATATAATATATATATATATATAACTGAATCACTTTGCCATACAGCTGAAACTAACACAACATTGTAAATCAACTATATTTCAATATTTTTTTAAGTTCAAATTGTAAAAAAAAAAGATGTAATTCCACCTGAAAGCTGTTTGGAATTCTTTTTTAAAAATTTTTTTATTGTGGTATAGTTGACATACAGTATTATTAGTTTCAAGTGTACAACAGAGTGGTTCAACACTTACATACATTAAGAACTGATCACTAGGATAAGTCTAGTAAGCATAAGTCACCATGCGAAGTTATCACAATATTATTGACTATATTCCCTATGCTGTACCTTACATCCCTGTGGCTTATTATTTTATAACTGAGTACCTCTGATTCCCCTTCACCTCTTTTGCCAGACCCACCACCTCTTACCCCTGTGGTGACCACCAGTTTGTTTTCTGCATCTGAGTCTATTTCAGGTTTTTTTGTTGTTCATTCTTTTGTTTTTTAGATTCCACATATAAGTGAAATCAGATGATATCTGTCTTTCTCTGACTTATATCAGCATAATACCCTCTAGGTCCACCCATGTTGTCACAAATGGCAAGATTTCTTTCTTTTTTTATGGCTGAGTAATATTCCATTATATATATATGTGTGTGTGTGTGTGTGTATATGTATCTTTATATTTATTCATGTATATAAATGCAAAGAATTTCTCTTTATTGATTTTTGTATGCTGCAACTTTACTGAATTCATTTACTGGCTGTAATAGTTTTTTGTGGCATCTTTAGGGTTTTATATATATAGTCTTATGTCATCTACAAATACTAACAGTTTTACTTCTTTTCCTATTTGGATGTCTGTTATCACTTTTTCTTGTCTGATTTCTGTGGCTAGGACGCTGAATAACATGTTGAATAAAAGTAGCAAGAATGGGCATCCTTGCCTTGTTCATGATCTTAGAGGAAAAGCTTTTAGCTTTTCACAGTTTAGTATATTAGCTGTGAGTTTGTCATATATTGCCTTCATTATGTTCAGGTATGTTCCCCCTATACCCACTATGTTGAGAGTCTTTATCATAAATGGACATTGAATTTTATCGAATGCTTTTTCTGCATTTACCGAGATGACCATATGATTAGGCCATTTGAATTTGTTATCTAGCCTTCAACTTTCCCGGTATGGCTACTAATTAGGTAACACTTTATTAAAATACACAAATACCTGTTTGTTCTATTCTTTGTTTGCTTCAAATGCAAACATTTCAATTACCCACATATTTGAAAATGCTAAGAATTTTGTTCATATAGAGAATCCTAATCATGTTTTCTTCATTGTCTAAAGAACTCAATAAAGCATCATGGGAATGTGGGCAACCACTATTGTTTTGCTTTTGCTTACTCTTAACAACACACATATATTGCAACCATAAGGACCATTAATTAAGCCCTAACTTTGAGCCAAGAACTGTGCTAATATTACAGATACTGCCTTATTTAATTCTCTCAAGAACACTATAGGGCTGTATCATTACCCATATTTCATACATGAAGAATTTATTTTTGTTGGTAACCAAGTAGAAAGATCACTTACTGAGGTCTGGTCATTCCATCATTGGAGTACTTTTACAAAAAGGAAAATGTAAACATAGCTGCTCTCAATGCCCCTCTCTGCTACCCCACAAAAAAATACTAGTAAGTTAACACAACATCCCTAGGTTAGCATCTAGGGATGTGGTGTTAAAAATAAATTACAGCAATATACAATGGAATATTACTCAGCCATAAAAAGGAACGAAATTGAGCTATTTGTAATGAGGTGGATAGACCTAGAGTCTGTCATACAGAGTGAAGTAAGTCAGAAAGAAAAAGACAAATACCGTATGCTAACACATATATATGGAATTTAAGAAGAAAAAAAGATGTCATGAAGAACCTAGGGGTAAGACAGGAATAAAGACACAGACCTACTGGAGAACGGACTTGAGGATATGGGGAGGGGGAAGGGTGAGCTGTGACAGGGCGAGAGAGAGTCATGGACATGTACACACTAACAAACGTAAGGTAGATAGCTAGTGGGAAGCAGCCGCATGGCACAGGGATATCGTCTCGGTGCTTTGTGACCGCCTGGAGGGGTGGGATAGGGAGGGTGGGAGGGAGGGAGATGCAAGAGGGAAGAGATATGGGAACATATGTATATGTATAACTGATTCACTTTGTTGTAAAGCAGAAACTAACACACCATTGTAAAGCAATTATACCCCAATAAAGATGTTAAAAAATAAATAAATAAATTACAGCAGCAAATATTTAAATGAATGCAAAGTTGTTTTCATTGATACCAACCCATCCCCATTAATTACACTCACCTAAGGCTCCTACTAAAAGCCATGGAAGCACTATGCAGTTGCCTGTTATGTGGGTGACATTTTGCTACAGATAATGTACATAAGATGAGCCCAAATTGACTTCATCCATTTAGCTATATCCTTAACTGGGTAAATGCCATTAATTCTTTGTGAGCAGAAAAAAGTGCTAAGGGCAGCATACCCACTCCTCTATAAGCCCCTCCTCCACTCCCCCATCTTGAGACATTTACGCCCTAAGGCTACTGGCATGGAGTCAAAAGAATTTACCAGCCTGCTGGATTTAATCCTCAGTCTTCCATAAATTGGGTAAATTCAGTTGCCCTCAGCAAACATTTGTTTGTTTATTCATTCATTATTTGGCATACTATTGATGAACTAACAGGCAACTTGTTATCCCTGGTGACACTAATATGACTTCATAAATTCTCTTTCCCAGAACTATTTGGATTTTTAACAAGGGAACTGCCTTAACTCAAAGTAATAAACTTTAGGCGTTAACAAATATGCTAGATGCTACACATTTCGACAGACACCCTCACTAGTTGCCCTCAAGTCCTACCTGGAAGCATTTACTCCAGCTATAGGTAATTCCAGCTTTGCTCATCTACCTCAGCACTCATTGATGTCTTCCCAAGTACTGATGTCTTTCCCTTGCTTTTAGAACTATCTTCCCAGACCAGCAGAATATGGGTATATTTAGTTGCGCAAAATTCCAACGTGAAAGCTATCTGATACTTGGATATATTAAGATTTTTTGATAACAAGACACTCAGAGACAAATTCTGGTAGCATGTTTTCGCCAGAGTACTTTACGTATGCAACACCCTTATGTGAACAGTTCTAGAAGTGAGGAAAGAGAGGTAGAGAGCAGGTAAAAAAGTAAGATAGTTCCTTCCTTCAAAGGAGTTCATGGTGTTAGACAGACAGATATTAACACACACAAACACACATACAAAGTGGTAAATAAAGGAGAGAATAGGGAATGATGCTGGGCACAAACTGGAAACGGAATTGTCCCAGCTCGAGTGTCAAAATGAAAACACCGGTGTCATATTTGGAGTTACTGCTCTTCACTCCTATTTCCCAGGGTTGTGGCAGTTGAGAAACCTTAATAATTCTTATTCTCTTGCATTTCTATCATGTTACTCATCAGCCATTTTCCTCCTGGCCTGCATGACCTTCAGTACTATCTTCTATGCAGAGGAGATATATGGGGTCCTAAAGGGTTTCCAAAAGTGAGGTCCATGGACAACATGCCTGAGAATCACCTAGGACATCTGTTGAAAATAAGGTTTTCTGCTACTCCATTCCAAACACTTGAGTCACTGGTACGCTAAATCAGCTTTTTAACATGCTCTCTAGATGATTCTAATGAACATCAATGAACTGCACTAAGAGTATAGCACTAGACTAGAATCACTGAGCCCTCATTTACTTCATATCTAAAATTAAGAATTGGATTAGATCATCTCTAAGCTAACATCCATCACAAATATACGATTCTAGGTTAAGCATTTATATTGTCCTATGTCTCTTGGATACTTTATATGTATAATTTCTCTTGTTTCTTTGCTCCAAATGCCCAATTCTGTAAAGCTTTTATTCACCTCACTTAGGCTGTCTCTTAACTTATGAATATAAAAAAACCCAAAACACCACAGTGATATGTTTTACTTCAGACATTTAGATAACCTTATATGTAAGTGATTTAAGAATGGGAGCTCTAGACTCTGATGGAAGCATTACTCCTGAGAAATTCATTTGGTTTAAACCCCAGATCATAAACTTTCAAATGTGGAACAGGGGAAGAGTTCATGCTTTTGCTCCACTTATTATCAATTCAGCCCTCGAGGACTTGTACTTTATTTGCCCTTTATCTAAAATAGGGATCCTAAACATGTAATTAATAAATAAGAGATGTCCTTAAAAGAGGTATTCTAAAATATCTAAGCAGAATTAGCTTTGTTCCTATCAAGCTACAAACCTGCACATTCTACCAGACTGTATACTCAATTTAAACAATTAAAGATTTTCTGAACAAGTGTTTATTAATTGAGCCATAGCATTATAGCTGAGTCCCTTTCCACTTCCTCTTGTCAAACCTATTGAGGATGCAATGCAGAGCTATTTGGCAGGTGGCCACACTATAAAGCAGCAGGACATATTTGACAGATTTATATTATAAGTTGCCAGTTGCCAGACTTTTGCCATTTGGATGGATAGCAAGTCTCTCTCTCTCTTTTTCTTTTTGCTTTTTTTGTCTTTTATATAAAAATATGTTTTTTTCCTTGACCGAATTATAATTCATAGATATAATTAACATCACATTAAGTATAAATAATAAAACATGATTTTACAAAATTGTTTGCAAAGCACACGGAATTCTTTCCGGAGAATTTTCTCAAGGCGACATTAGGTAATCTCTAATGGGAAGGTGACTGGTATTGATCTACAAATATTAATTGTAAATGTCCATGTTCTATGCACAAACCACATAAAACTCCAAAACATAAATTATACTTTACACAAATGTAAATCATATAATACATACCTATGAAGTTTCTTTTCTTCCTTTAAATAAATCCAAATTTGAGTTTGAAATTTTCCATCATTAAAGTGCCTTTTTTTGTTTGTTTAATATACCTTGATTGGACTACAACTGCTTCACAATACTGCACTAGCCTCTGTCGCACAACAAAGTGAATCAGCCACATGCACACATACATCCTTGACTGAGTATGATTGTATGCTGAGTTCCCAAACTGATTTCTTAGGCCCTCTGCGTCATACTTGGGAAAAACAAAACAAAACAAAGACAAAACTGCCCTGGAACCTGGACAGGAAGGGCCCCTGTCTTGGGCCCTATATTTTTAAAAATTCTGCGTATCACAAACAGAAAAACAAAAGCTGCATTAAAGGAAACATGAGTGCCTATGTCACTCAGGAGGCAGAGCTCAGTTCCAGCACCTGAGCTACACCTGGAACCCTAAACAACTGCTTTCCTCACCAGCCACCATTCGAGCCCCAGCAAAACCCTTTATCCCATCTTATGCCCTATACCCTCAAAACAGAAGTCCATAGTGCTCAAAAATCTGTGAGATGTGTCATTGCCAGCACTGGAGATGGACGCTGCTTCGAAGTGCAGAGACGATTTGGGAAGCAAACACATTAAGGAAGAAAAAAGACAAATGAATTAACCAAATCCTTCCTCTCAGACACTATGAATGCGATAGATTTTTGCATAATGAAATATGATTTTCCAGTAGCTCTGGGAGCATCCATTTTTAGGCTTCTCTTTGTGTCCCAATTTGTGGTTCTGAAGGTACTCATAGATTACCTTGGGTACACAAAAGTTCCATGTGGCGACTAATGAACATTTTGCAGTATTAAACAATTCCTATTACCCTTAAATTTGTATATATGTGGTCAAGTAACATGCCTAAGACATGATCCTGACAATTTACAATGACCACCAGATGGATACTGAATGTTAAAATAATATTTTAACAAAAAATAGTTAACAAATTTCCATTAATTTTTTAAAATAAATTTTTTAAATATATTTTTAATATTTTAATAATTTTACTGCAACATTTGGTGTATGAAAATCAAAATTTGCATTTGTCTTTACTGTTAGGAGATAAATTTAATATTTTAGAAAGAATACACCTTCTTGAAAACATGAAGACTACTTTTAATATTACACATTTAATTTACATCTTGATAAAAATGTATTCAGTGGGTCTACTTTTAATGCTTTAGAGCATGACTGCCAACACACAAAAATAATGTAAAAATGTTGTTAATAGCAGCAAAATTAGAGCAGAAATGTGCTAAAATAAATAACTAATGTATTTATATTATTAGTCATCAAATATATCTGGTTCATAAACAGCATACCCAAACATGTGCAATAATAATTCCATTTTCTTTGATATCATCTCAACTTTCAATATATAAAAAATTATAGCTTTGCACAAATTCTTTTGGTATAAAAGTATATTTGATGGAGTACGAGGGTTGAACAATTTTAAAATCTGATACCTCAGTTTATAACTTTTAAATATTTAGACATATGGTAGATGTCTAATATAAAATTTTATTCTTGTCCTTGCCCCTCCATGTTGAGGGAGCCCTATTTAACAATGTAAATGTTTACCATGGATGGATATCAAGTCTCGAATTAAGGCAGCCTGTGTAAATGGAAGGCCTATACATGTTTATTATTTCATTCAAAATAAGTGTACATAGCACAGTAGCTTTAAAAGAATAAATCATGGAGAAAAATCACAATGCATAGTAATGTTGGACCAATTTACTCACTGAGTACTTGTTTAATGGCAAACACTCATGAAGGGTAGACTTAAATTATCCCCAATTTGGCACAAATACTACTCAAAATCATGAAATTAGCAGACAATTGGAGCTTAATTATTTTAATAAAACTTGTATCTAAAAGCCCATTCTCAATTAACCTCAGTTCCACTTTTAGAAATACATGAGGGATCAGTTAACTGGTGAATAAAATGTTTGTTGGCATATTCAAAGTTTGTAGGAGACACTTATTTTTTCTCTGCTATTATCTATCTTAATTATGCATGGTGGTCTTTTCCTCTACTGTCTTTTTCATGGCAATTACAACACCCAAAGCGTTAGGTTAATAAGACTGGGGATTTTAAGGTCAGATTGGAAAAAATGTCAAAGGAAAACATCAGTAAGCTTTGTTACCATAGAGGGGCATTCTTACAAAGATATCCCAACATTTTCTTTAAAAATGATTGCACTTGCAACGACTTAAGAATCCAACAGTGGATCCCAACAGATAGAAATTCATATAGGCACAGCTACCTGCACTGGATAGCTGTAAATAAAAGCAATTCTTTTCAGAAGTTAAGAATAAATTCTGATAAAAACAGAGATCTCTGGAAGTCATATTTTAATATTAAATCACGAAAATACCTACAGGCTATTTAGAAACAAGGGATGAGATTAATTATATGAGAGCACAAATAACATAAAGGAAGTGTACAGTTGGTTATTTGAAAGTAACCTGCTGTGATTATTCACTCAATCTAACAAATTATTCCTCTCTTTAGAGATTTTTAAATCCTAGATCATCGTTAATGTAATATTTCTGGATTTTGCTTTGTAAATCACTTCAGGTCATTATGAAAGTAAAAGTTTTAAAAGATATTCTCTTCATCTGTTACAATCCAATTTTGTTCTGGCCTCTGCTATTTCAAAACATCCTGTGAGTATATCTGACATGAGTTAGAGGCTGGTTGTTTTATTTTTTTACTTGCTAACTCGTCCTTTTCTCTAATTCCCAGCGTGACTCTGACAGCTGGTTGTCAGAAAGCACTCTATCATTTTGCTAATAATCAGATTTTACTGTCATTGGAAAAAATAGGAAATGATGTAGACTAAAAAAAGGATTTCATCTTAAACATTTTGGGAAAAAAATAGAAAACTTCAAATGACATTTTGAGAGAGCTGGAAAAATAAAGCCATGTGTCCATCTTGGAAATTTTATTAAGTGTTACATTGTTGAATGGGTATTCTTGATGTGTTTTATAGTCAGCAGATAAAAAGAGGTCTAGAAGTTCTTTATCATTATTATTTTAGAAATTCTCTTCAAATGAGAATATATAAGTTCTATAAATCAAGTACATTTTTTGATACTTAGGCAGACATGTGAATTTTCATGCCATAATTTATGCTTAAATTTACTTTGAGAGTTGATAATTATTGTAATGTGGCACAATTCATTCTTATGACCATTTAAGTTTAGCTTTATGATGTATACCACATTTGTATACAAAGAAAGCTCTTTGGGAAAGATAAGAAGAAAAGCTTTTTTACTTCATAGTATCAAATTTTCTTCAAATAGTCTAAATGAGATTTTTTTAATTTTAATGATTTTTTTCTGCATGTATGATATTTGGGGTTTGCTATCTCAGTGTTCTTTCTATAATAAACACTATCGAAAATCAGTTTAAGGGTAAAATGATAAGGATATGTTTTATAGAACAAGATAACTTACAGAAATTGTCATAACACTGAGAAAATGTACTTCTTTGGAAGAATCAGAATGAAACTATGCTAGGATAATTTTTTTTTTTTTGCGGTACGTGGGCCTCTCACTGCTGTGGCCTCTCCCGCTGCGGAGTACAGGCTCCGGACGCGCAGGCTCAGCGTCCATGGCTCACGGGCCTAGAAGCTAGCCGCTCCGCGGCATGTGGGATCCTCCCGGACCGGGGCACGAACCCGTGTCCCCTGCATCGGCAGGCGGACTCTCAACCACTGCTCCACCAGGGAAGCCCGCTAGGATAATTTTTATATTTGCATTTATTTATTTGTTTATATTCAAAGCCATGAACATTCCACATAGTTTTCTGCTTAAGTGCATTGTGCTGTTGACAAATCAACACTCATTTTAAAACTATTGATTTGCAGACTTTGTGGACTTCCACTTTCACTTCCTTTCAAAGGCTCTTGGTTGTATTTTTATATTACCTGAACATACTTAATACAGACATCACTTAGCCTGCAAACTACCTAAAACTAAAGGGACAAATTTATGTTAGTTCAACATCATAGTCTCACCCATACTCATTAGAAGGTACTACTATTCATGAAGAAAGCATTGTTTCTGGCTTTTATTATACTTTAGTCTCCAAAAGTAAGTAACACATCAGAGCCCTAAATTTCTACATTTTGCACCAATACTTATACTGATGAGTCTATAGAGAAACCAGCGTCCAGTTTGCCTTCAGTGGAAATGCAGAGTGGAGGGATTTCTATCCAATGACTTGAGCCACATCAAAAATCAGGGACAATGTACTATTAAAGAGCTTGACATATCTTCACTTAAAAAGAGTATGGCTTGTGCTTCCCTGGTGGCGCAGTGGTTGGGGGTCCGCCTGCCGATGCAGGGGACGCGGGTTCGTGCCCCGGTTCGGGAAGATCCCACATGCCGCGGAGCAGCTGGGCCCGTGAGCCATGGCCGCTGAGCCTGCGCGTCTGGAGCCTGTGCTCCACGGCGGGAGAGGCCACAGCAGTGAGAGGCCTGCGTACCGCAAAACAAAAAAAACAGTATGGCTAAGTTCCCAGGGAACTGCCACTGATAGATTGCAAAGTTCCTCTGACCTCCTTTTTCTTTTGAGCAAGCTTTGAGTTTACTTACCACTCAGACCAGAGGCACTGCCCACCAGGCGCAGTGGTCGCTGTGGAGAAATTGTCTCGTCCCTATGAGCTTCCGATGTACTTCTATTACTCTTTAAATGCTTTATGAAAACTTAAAGGCCAAATGTAAAATAGATAGCTAGTGGGAAGCAGCCACATAGCACAGGGAGATCAGCTCAGTGCTTTGTGACCACCTAGAGGGGTGGGATAGGGAGGGAGGGAGGGAGACGCAAGAGGGAGGAGATATGGGGATATATATATATGTATAGCTGATTCACTTTGTTATAAAGCAGAAACTAACACACCATTGTAAAGCAATTATACTCCAAGAAAGATGTTAAAAAAAAAATTAAAGGCCATTTTCCCATAAAACAAGAGTGTGTAGCGACTTTAATAGCTAAAAATGTTCTCTGAAGAAAGACTAGAGCTATTATCTGGAAACTTGCCTTTTGAAGTATAGTCCGCAACCAAGGACAGCAGCATCACTGAACAGTGGTTAGAAATACAGATGCTCTGGCCGCACCTGAGATCTGTGAATCAGAATCTGGATTTTAACAAGATCCTGAGGTGATTCAAATGCACATTCAAGTTTGCTTTTTTTTTAATTTTTAAAAATATTTATTTATTTATTTTTGGCTGCACTAAGTCTTTGTTGCTGCGCAAAGGCTTTCTCTAGTTGTGGGAATAGGGGGCTACTCTTCACTGTGGTGCACGGGCTTCTCATCACAGTGGCTTCTCTTGTTGTGGAGCACGGGCTCTAGGTGTGCGGGCTTCAGTAGTTGTGGCACGCAGGCTCAGCAGTTGTGGCTCAAAGGCTCTAGAGCGCAGGCTCAGTAGTTGTGGAGCACGGGCTTAGTTGTTCCACGGCATGTGGGATCCTCCCGGACCAGGGCTCGAACCGGTGTCCCCTGCATTGACAGGCTGCTGCTTAACCACTGCGCCACCAGGGAAGCCCCCACATTTAAGTTTGAGAATCACAGATATAGAGCAGTTCTCACACGATCTGCGGTGATCGAACTGTTTCTGTTGGTGATTTATTTATAATTATACTCGTAAAATACGATAAAAATAAATTACTAGAATAATGAAAGAAATAAAGGCATATGAACTACAATTTTGATTTTTCTATTTTTAGAATCACAAAGTAACATTCTATTAAATTTGTAAGATGTTTGGTGATAATTTTTCACAGATGTGCGATATCAAGATCATCACCCACTTTATTGATAATTGTTGTTTCATGATATCTGTTATAATCTATAGAAGCTCTATGCTTTTTCAAGCTTCTAACTTTTATTTTTGCTTTTCAATTTTATCAGCCACTGAAAAACAGGTTGCATGCCTTCCTCGCATGCATGCAAGTATTAAGATCATTCGAAAAACAAAAACAAACAGAGAGAGAAGAAATTCCGGGGCGCCAATCCCCATCTTTAAACATTTGGGACCAAACTGTTTCTTATCTTGCAGATACACAAAGAATGTATTTCATAGTTTAAACTCTCCTGACAGAATTTCCTCCCTTTCATCCTCTCACCTCAGGGTGCAGTGACAGTACTTTACAATCGGTTTCCATATTATCTCATGATAAGGAGAATAATCTCTATTTTAATGCATTAGACTCTACCTAATTCACAAGTTTTACTCCATTGCTAGGATACTGCTTAGTGCATATGTTTTTTTTTATTTTAATAGCAAGACTTCCTTGATGAAGACAGTGCATTACTTGCCTTCTAACCAAAGCTCCTAATCTAGATACCTGCTCCGGAACATTTTTCTGTCACAACTGGCACATCATCATAACAACGCTCTGGTGCAAAACAAACCCCAAACCAGATTTGCTGATAATGTAATCTGTCATCGTTTTCTTGCTTTTACACATTTCAGAGCTAGCATTCATTGTCATTAATGAAGATCAAAAAGATTCTTCCTTCATATCACCATCATGTTCAGATTGCACAGATACTAAAGGAATTGCTATGTTAATATGTCCATTTGTCAAGTGCAATTCAAAAAAATACACTCCTAGTTTTGTTTACTCTATTTAGGCCTTCCATAGAATCAACCAGTTCCTGAAAACATCAAACTCTGATGTCACTGGAAACTCATACGTAATCTTACTTCTCTGCAGTTTCCCAATATTTTTCTAAGAAAGCATCTTTGATTCAGCCTTTCACCAGTGCTTTAGAAGTTGTGTATGATTTCTTATTCTTATCAGTCCAAAGTGCTACTTTACAAAAAGACTGAAAATCACTAATATGTAGATGTGAAATATTAAACCTCTGCTTCTGAAAGTTTCTGAATTTAATAGTCTTTCTTCTACAATCCTTTTGGTTTTAAACCTATGGTTTATGATTCGTACGTAAATAACCCTTAACTTGGAATAGTTTCTTTAGTTCATTAGCCTATACATACTATTTAATAAACAACTGTGATTTCAATACTCCACCATCAGTTAAGGCTACAAAATGGAATTCAATATATGACAAATCATAATCCCAAATAAAAGCAGTAGAAATTCTTTCAGTCTTTATTTCTTTGGAATCACTGCCATCATCATCTCATTTATTTCTATAGCCATATTTAGAGAAGTGCTTTTTTTTGACCAAAAATAATGCAATGAAGCTTATTTTACCATATATTAACTAGAAATACATATAAATAATATATTTGTTTTTAAATTATAAATATAATTTGATTAAAATATGATTAAAAATTACAAGTTATAAGAATAAACACACGCTTATGTTCTCTCATATTTCTATACCTTTTGGGGTTACAATTGACTAACCTGAAAATGTTGTCATGTATTCTTTCCATGTGTGATCATTATGCACCTCATGCCGCATATGACTCACCATACAAGTTTGACAGTAGTCAGACTGGTCTATACCCTGTGGAGTGAGACAAGTCGTGACTTCAGATATTGCAACAATATTAAATTGCAGTCAAAATTTCTAAATTCTCACTCTCAAGTTCTGTACATATTTCACTGCAGAGCATCGGACACTATTTACAGTCTGGTACGCAGTGGTGGACTACACTTTGACAAGCTCTGATACAGTCTAGCTTTCAGTTCTATTGGGTTGGTTTCACCAAGTATATACTGAGCACTGTGCCATGCTATGTGCTATACCTATACGGGAGATGCTAGAAGTCTACTTAAGTCTACTTAAGAAGATGACAAGGAAATGGACGGTATTTTTATATATGTAACTGCACAGGATTTTACTTAGAGTACCCAAAGATGCAACTAAGTTCAAATAGGAGGTCAGGGAAATTTTCCTCTAGAAGATAATGCCTGAACTGCATACATTAAAAGATGAAAGAGTGGCAATAAAATACGGGAAATTTTTCCATGGAGAGAGAATTTCCTAAGGATTAGCATAGCAGAAGTGTGTGCTGGAAGAAGCCAGTGAAGGGAATAAGGACACACTGAACACTTCGGTGCTTCTGCAGGGTGAAGTGCAAGGCAGGACGTGAGAGAAGGTGGGACTGGAGAGAAAGAAAGTCCACTGTACGGAACCCAGGATTTGGACCCGTGGAGGGAAAGCAATTTGTTCCTTTTGTGTACTTTGCTTCACTTATGAACATATGGGCACAAAACCACCCCATCTCACTGATATCCAGTCTATTATGGAACACTCAGCTGTTGTGCATCAGCCTTTTCTTAATGGTCTTTAAATTTTCTGTTATTCCTGTCATTCCAAATTCCCCTTTATAACTATGCACAATTAGTCTTTAATTTCTCAAGAACGGATCATTCAGTTAGATGTTACTCCGGAATGTTGCTTCTCTCCCTCA
This sequence comes from Delphinapterus leucas, assembly GCF_059928025.1. Taxonomy (NCBI): domain Eukaryota; kingdom Metazoa; phylum Chordata; class Mammalia; order Artiodactyla; family Monodontidae; genus Delphinapterus; species Delphinapterus leucas. The sequence goes on from NC_143140.1 coordinate 50,603,553, forward strand.
TACTAGGTCTTTCTCTTTGCTATATTGTTATATTCATCAGACCAAGAGGATGAAAAGAACAGGTTACACTGACTTTAGACAATTTTTTTTTGTCTGTAGGCAGATAGGAATTTTTTACAAAAATATGGTGGGAGGATGTAAGTTGAAAGTTACTAGAAAAAGAAATGTTGGTTCTTTTCTATAATTTTCTTTTATATAGGCTCTTCTTCACTCCATCCCTCGTTATTATAAATAACTAACATCACTATGTTGTTAGGTTGAATTCCCGTTCTAACTTCCTTGCACGTGCACCTTAGATAGCTGCCCATTTCTTATGCTCTTTTAAAATTCACTTTGTCCAAGAATCCATCCACTCACTGCGAAAATAATTTGATCATTCTGAAGTGCTGTTGATTTTATTTTTTTCTTTACGTCCTCTTTCATTCTATCTGGGTAGGAAGCTGGATGTTACCCTTTCCAATTAATTAAGGTGTTTATCCATGAAGTTACCTTTACTTAAAGGCACAAACTGAACTTCTACCACAATATATTCTTGGAAACTGTGTCACAAAACAGATTATTTCAAACTGGAATCTACTTTTACATAGAAGCAAATTAAAAGCAGAAAATATTGTTTTCTGATTTCTTCCATTTGTTTAGATATCTCTGTTTTTACCAGCCCTAGCTACTCAGAATAAGAGAAATCAAAAATAAATTTATCTTCCATTTTGTGGATGAACTTTGGACATATAAAATTTTAGAAGCAACCTTTACGATCATTTGACCTCCTAGGGCAATGCCCTTCACTGAATAAAATTTGTGTGAATGCCTACCATAAAAAAGAAATTAGAGCAAAAAAATGCAGTTGAATCCTACAATAGATTAACTGAAATTTAAGTTACTTAAACACTGAAGAATAATTAATTAGTTTTCTAATATAGAATTTGGAACAGTTTTTTTTACTTGATTTGGGGGTTCCTGCCATTTAGATCAGAGTCCAGGAATATCTGATCTACAGTCTTCTATTTCTTTACATGAATATCCTTATCAAAAGGAGAGACTTCCAAAATTATTCCATAGACTTTAGAGCACCTTCGAGGTCCTAAAATAAGTAGTTAGTGTATTTATTGTAGATCCACTTGAGGTTTCTTAAAATGAAAACAAACTTTTAAAGAAAGGACAAACCCAATACTTTTTCCCATTTTCTTCCACTAACTCAAGTAAGTCACCTCATATTTTTTGATATCTGTGTAATGACCATCTGAAGTAAGCACTATTATTTTCTTCATTCGTCATTGCTATAGGACCATTTTGAGACTTATTTGACAGTTGTCACCAGCCTTAACACTTTAAGAATGAAAGTTATACCAGCAAGTATCCAATAACTAATCGATCTTTTCATTTTATTTTTATTTTTTGCGCGGAGCACAGGCTCCGGACGCGCAGGCTCAACGGTCATGGCTCATGGGCCCAGCCGCTCCGCGGCATGTGGGATCCTCCCGGACCGGGGCACGAACCCGTGTCCCCTGCATCGGCAGGCGGACTCTCGACCACTGTGCCACCAGGGAAGCCCACTAATCTATCTTTTTAAAAGAAACCTCCAAATTGTACCCAAAGACTTGTGAAGTCTGGACTAAGTGGTACTAATTTGTGTGTCTTTACTTGAGGTTGGGAATGCCAAAGAGCAAATAAAAGGCACTGTGACTTGTGGTGTGAATGTTAATTGGTCAGTAAGGAATGAGAGATGTGGTGAAGTTCAAAGTTATAGGAAACGACTAACCGTAAGTAGAAATCAAGCCAAGTGCTAAAAATCACAGGCTTCAAATTCAGTCTCCTCTGCCTCCACTGCTTCTTCTACAGAACTGCTTCAGACTCTCCAGCGCAAGAGTAAAGTCAAGAGCCAACAATTACTTGAGTTGTTTACAAATTGTTTCAATTCTTATGCAACAGCTAACCATTGCTCAGATCATTATTTGATTAGGAAAACAATTCAGAATTCTTGAAAAGAATATCAAAGTTTTGTATCAATATATATAATGAATAATTTGACTTTGCATCCTCTGGGATTCTCACGTTTCTCTTATATTACAGTTATTTTGTAATTTAGATTCTCCACTGGACTCTGGATTTTTCAAAGCAAAGCTCATGGCATGTTGTACTGTCTCTATTCTCAGCATCCCCACCAGTGCCTACATAAATAAGGTGTTCAAAAAATGCTTTCTTTTAAATTCCATTCTTTTCCACAGACACGATTCTTTCTATTCCATAGTTGCTTACTCCCTGCTTAATTTTATTTTTTGGTGTTATTTCCTCCTCCACCCAGAAGGTTGCATTGATGAAAGTTAAAAATAACAAAAACCTACATGCTTTGTGTGTGCGAATAATCTCATGAATGGAGTTCACAGCTTTGATTTATTTCTTTTCTTTGTTCACATCTGTTGTCCATTTTAATAGAAATTCTCTTTCAGGGCTTGAACTGTAACTTTGATTCACCACCATGCTTTTGTCCACTGGTCCCCAGCATGGGGCAGCAGTTACCAGAGATTTTCATGGGAGGAAAAGATAGAGAATAAACCTCCAATAACCTTCTAAGGAATTAATTTAATATTTTCACCATTCTTTCCTTTGGAGTAAGAAGATATTCCTAAGGTAGGTCAGACACTCAGAACTGTGTTGAAAGACTATCTGGCACTTCACTCCTTCTCAAGAATAGGCAATGTTTTAAACCAGAGATTAAATGCCTGTGTTAAAAAACAAAAAACCAACAAAAAACCTCTGGATTGAGACATCACTCACGATGAATTACAAAATGATTGCCAAAATTAGCTATTCACACTCAAGTGTGACACCAGTATCATACCAAATTGTGCGTATGGCAGGTATTCATGTTTGCATGTGTGTGTAAAAACATGAGTTATGAAAGGAGAGGAATTAGTCAATTAGACATTCAAGCAAAACACTCAATTTGTGGTTTTACAAAGAAAATAGCCACCTAAGCAGCTAAAATTTTTACTCTCCAAATCATTGTTAAAGCATTGTATAAAACTATCTTATGAAGAGAGTCTCACTGTGTACTTGCAAAAGCTGTTTATTTATTTATTTTAGCATCTTTATTGGAGCATAATTGCTTTACAATGGTGTGTTAGTTTCTGCTGTATAACAAAGTGAATCAGCTATATATATACATATATCCCCATATCCCTTCCCTCTTGCATCTCCCTCCCACCCTCCCTATCCCACCCCTCTAGGTGGTCACAAGGCACCCAGCTGATCTCCCTGTGCTATGCGGCTGCTTCCCACTAGCTATCTATTTTATGTTTGGTAGTGTATATATGTCAATGCCTCTCTCTCACTTCATCCCAGTTTACCCTTCTCCCTCCCCGTGTCCTCAAGTCCATTCTCTACATCTGCATCTTTATTCCTGTCCTGCCCCTAGGTTCTTCAGAACCATTTTTTTTTAGAATCTACATATGTGTGTTAGCATACGGTATTTGCTTTTCTCTTTCTGACTTACTTCACTATGTACGACAGACTCTAGGTCCATCCACCTCACTACAAATAACTCAATTTCATTTCTTTTTATGGCTGAGTAATATTCCATTGTATATATGTGCCACATCTTCTTTATCCATTCATCTGTCGATGGACACTTAGGTTGCTTCCTTGTCCTGGCTATCGTAAATAGTGTTGCAATGAAGCAAAAGCTATTTAGACTTGGTCCTCCCAGCCCTCAAGGTTGTTGTTTACTCAGAAGATTCTCTGTTGGTTGGATTTCTACCAGGTCCCTGGTGCTTTATATAATTCTCTTTGATAATGGGTCTTTATTATTTTATTTCCAAAACAAGAAGAAATGGCCCCAGAAGCCTTCATTAATCTCTGAGATTCTCTTTCTCATTCATCAGAGAATTAACTCATTTGAATTACATTCCAATCTCTTCCTTCAGTACCAAGAGTGTGTTCTAACAATGCAGTGTTTGAGTAATGGGACAGAGGAGGGAAGAAGAAGCAATTTGTAAGTGAATTGAAGAGGCAGCTTCCAGGACTATTTCTCTTTGGAAGTTTCATGTTTGGTGTTTATGTCTGCGAAATCTAAGGGAAGAAGGACCATCAGTTGCTATGCTCTCCCAGAACAACCCATTGTCTTTTAAAGACTCCCTAGTGAGATAAACAGCCTTATGTTTCTAACACAAAGTGGGATGGGAAGGGACCTCATTACCACTCAGTGGAAGAGAATAGACAAATCAAGTCTCCTTAGTTTTTTTCTCCACTACTTCCCTTGACCCTTTGTCCTCCTGGACAAGGACAAATTGACCCCCATATTAGAGCACACTTTGTTGACTCTAGTAGTTACTATTTCAAAACAGAAAATTCTGTGTGTAAAGGTAAATTTTTCTGGATTTTTATGTCAAAAGAGGATTGTGAAAAATGCCAGTAAATATAAGTATTCCAGCTTCTGATTTATGCATATGGTTGGGTAAAACATGGCATTAGTGTGAACTTTTTTAAGGTTCATTGTCATATGAACATGTTGGTATGAAATAAATAAAACTTTGCATAAATGAAAGTTCCTCTCGCCTTGGCCAGCTGTCTCACAAATGAGTGCCATCATTCATGGAACCATGAGGCACATGTATTGAGGAAAGCTCATCTCCGTTATCAGAAAATCAACTCAAAACACAATTCTATTTTAAAAGTATTCATAATAAATCATATTATTTTAGGAGATCCATTACAAAAAAATTAAAGCATCAGTTTAGATATCACTTTTTTTTTTTTTTACTTTCTGTCAGCCTGGAAACTGCAAATAGTTGCATCCAGGAATTTGTGAACCTTAATATATCCAATTTAGTAATAATATCATGCAGTGCACGTGTTTAGGTTTAAGTGTAGCAATGGTATATTTCTTCCAGCTGGTATGTATGAATACTTCAAAGTACTTGGCTCTTGACTGATGAAGATTCCACATCTTATTGATTTGGTTCCTAGAAAACTAGGGGATTTGTTATTTTCTATGACTTAGTGGCATTTGAGAAACACATGTGTAGAAGACTTGCAAAATTTATATACACAGGCAAGTGGGGGCAATTTTATTGATCTCATATGAACAATCTCCAGGTTGTTTTTTTTTTTTCCTGTGGAATAGTCATATTATAACTCTCATTTGCTGCCTATAACAGGGTATGGAACTAAAATATGTTCTGTTAGTTCTTAAAACCAGATGGAAAATTGTGCTAGCTAGATAATATAATGTCTTCTAGGGACACACACAAGCGAAAGTACAGCAAGCAAGATACTTCCTTCAATTTTTTTTTGAAACCTTTTAGAAAAAAAAAGGCACTTGTTTTTGAGGGATTAGGATTATTGTGGTTTTTTACTTTTTTCTTTCTTTCTTTGCTTTTTGCAAAGGAAAAAAATAAAAGCTGGCCTAAGACAGGACTGTATGGTTCTAAATGCTGGCTGCTGAAGGCCCATGGTGAGGTTTAAACAGAGTTCAAGATTGAAATAAATGTCTAAACTTAAGACAAGCACAGTTTCTTTCACCACTGAATGCTCCATGTATTACTCTGAGTGTTGGAGTTCTTTTCTGCATCTTTGGTTTCTGCTTTTATAAAAATAAAACCCCTCACAATAATGACAGGAATAATTTCTGAAGCCACTAATGTGTATTTCAGAGTCAGCACAGATTAGCCTTATTGGCATCGTTTCCTTCATTGTGTCTGTTTCCACACTCTCTCAATCTGCAGACAATTTCTTTTTTTAATCTTTCAACATACAGAGTAGAAGTTTCATCATAAAACAATTTACTCCTTGTTTTTAGAAGTTATAGTTTTACAACACAAGATAGATTCTCAACTAAGAAGGCAGGGTTTGCCCTTCTAGGAGTCAGGCCATCTGAGTTAACGTCTTTTGGCAACTTGAACTTTCCAGTCTGTGTTATGATTCACAGCCTGTCTATGATTCATAGCTTGGTAGACGTACCTGTTCACGTTTCCAGTGGATTAGTACCCACTTCTGTTGCAGGTCACTTGGGTATCTGTAGCACTGACGACAATAATAGTTAGTTACTCTCATCGTATCCACGAGGAAACTGAGGCGCAAATGCCTTAGTGAAGGCACTTAAGGGCACCGAGCAGACAAGTGGCTGAGCCAGAATTCTAATCTAGAAAGTCTGACTTTCATAGCTTCAGAACTATGATGTTTAGCTAAGACCTATGGACATGGATAGATCCACTGATCTTATTATTACCCCATCACTCAAGTGCTCCTGGCCTTGTTAAATGATGGAAGAGGCCACTGAAGCCATCCTAGTGCAATGGTTTATGGACAGTGCTTATTGGGAGGATGCTATTTATTTTTCACACGGGCCAAATACAGAGATCTAGGAGTCAAGGATTAGAGGTATGGGTGGCACTTTTCACACCTGGAAAAGTGGCTTCAGGAAAAAATTTGACTGATAATCCCAAGCTAATAGGCTCTGATAGATTAGAGCTGTGCTAATATGGTAGACTAATAGCCACATGTGGCTATTTAAATCCATCTTAGTTAAAATCAAATAAAATTAAAAATTTAGATCTCCAGACACGCTAGCTACATCTCAAGTGCTCAGTAAACACACGTGGCTAGTGGTTACTTGTTGGACAGTGAAGACACACTTTCATCATCAGGGGAACTTCTATTCGACAGGACTAGTTTAGGATCGAAAGGTAAAAGAACACAGAGTCTGGCAGTGATGGTTGACACAAGTGTCCAGAGGTGGCTATGCTGGGGGCAACTTCCTAACCAGACCCCAGCTGTAGCTGTGCCTGAGCTGCTTCCTACAGCCTAACCTTGCAGGTCACTGTCTGTTATCTAAGCCTGATTCTGAGAGCCACTTAATTTCCTTCCAACAAATTTCTTTCCTGTTTAAGTTACCCACAGTTGTTTTCTGTTAGTTCCAACAAGACCCTTTCCAGGTAGAAGGTCCTTTACTTAGCATTTCCTAAAACTGAAAAACCCACACTTTAAGAAATTACTGATGTTGGATTGTTACATATTAACATAACTGTTCTTGAACCTCACAGGATAATTACCTAGAAAAAAGCAGGTTTGAGGACAGAATAATGTAGACCTGAGAGCAGTGGAAAGGCTGAATTTTTTCTTTCTTTGGGCCTAGTGATTTGGGGGCCCAAGGACACTTGTCTGGTGGAGATGAATTGATCTGCCGGGAGGAAGAAAGCCAGGGGCTATGTGAGAGTGTGCTTTGTGAGAGTCCCATGGCCTACAGGCTTCAAGAGCGACCATATCTAATGGCAAGTAATCCCAAATCTTTGATAGATCTTAATGAAAATTACAGCCTGTGCTGTAGAGAATTACATGAAGATTTTTTTTTTTTTTTTTTTTGTGGTACGCGGACCTCTCACTACTGTGGCCTCTCCCGCTGCGGAGCACAAGCTCTGGATACGCAGGCTCAGCGGCCATGGCTCACGGGCCCAGCCGCTCCGCGGCATGTGGGATCTTCCCGGACCGGGGCACAAACCCGTGTCCCCTGCATTGGCAGGCGGACTCTCAACCACTGCGCCACCAGGGAAGCCCTGCATGAAGATTTTGTTCTATACTCAGGATGGATGGCCAAAGGAGGAATGGGAGCTCCAAAGTAGTGACCATCAGTAACAACCAGCTGGGCCTGGCAGAGTGGCCACCTTATAATGACCATCTGGGTTTGAGCAGGTAACATGGCACATTGATTAGAGGACCAGAGCAAAGAACTGGGCTGGATCTATACGAGAGCACACGTGAAACAACACCGTTGGGGGTGGAGGGCCATGAAACATACCTAAGTTTTCTGAAAGGACTCAAATTCTTACAAGGTCCCGTAGAGACTCAAAGTCATCATAATTTGGGTTTTAATAGAAACAAAACCTTACAAATATTGAGAGACTGAAAAGGCAAATGACATTTGAATTATATAAAGAAGAACTTTTTTTGCCATCAGATATTCAACAATAGAGTGGGCTGACTTGTGCAGTAATAAGGTACTTGCTACTGGAAGGACTCAGCTAGAGATCAGATGAGAAACTGTCAGCCAGGCTGTGGAAAAGATTTCTGTGCGGGTGGAATATCAGCAGCTTCCTCTAACCCAAGGTTCTGTGAACCTCTCATTATAAACAGAATAGCCTTTACAAACTAATGTGATTTCAGATTTTGAGATAGGAAATTTTTCCTAAAAACGCAAGGAAAAACAAGAGTATCCATTAAAATGCTTGGCATTTTGTGGCTGGACCTTCCAGTTTAACTCCCTTCATCCCTGGATCTTTCCATTTTTTTCCTGTTTCCTTTGCAAAATCACAGTAAAGTAAACTGTGATCTTCAGTAGGGTGGAAGGTATTAAAATACTTTAGAGGAAAAGTAAATGATTCTTAATACTATTAGAATTTTAAGCAGAATTTGGTGAACAAATCTTGAGGAATACTAACCCTATTTGCTACAAAGATTAAAACATTGCTCTGCAGAAAAACAATCATGTAAATGGTTCTGGTTTCTACAGTGTTCTGCATATTTATGTTTCCAAGAACATTTCAGTCAGGGGCTGAGCAACTTGGGGAAACAGAATTATGGCTGGGCTTTCCAGGACACTCACATGCGCGACCAACTCTGTGGACATGCTTGGAATCTATTCCTGGCCCGGGATCAGATATATACATAAACTCCTCATAAACTCAGACCACATTTCCAGCCTATCTGTTTCCAAGAGTAATTCTTCACAAATGCTGGAAGGCTGCTTGATGTTTTACTCATTTATTAATGACCCACATAATCTGTAATTTTTCATACCTTGGGAGATGTTAGGTCTAAGTTAATCTCTCTGTTTTACCTTTCACGTTTGGTTTTTCTTTTAAGTCATCCCCTCTCCCAGCATCAACTGTAATGAAATATCAAATAAACACTTCTAAATTTTACCAATTTTTTTTTACAAATTCATTAATTCATTTTTGTTTAAAAAACCCATATGCCAATAATTTGCCAAACAGTGTTACCACCATGTGACATTGCTTGCGTTGTTGTATTGCTGCATGTTCGTCTTTCTAATTGTATGTGTTCTTATTTCTTGTGGGTTTTTGTACTTTGCCTCTGTAAGTAGATTCTAAGTTCCTTGTGGGCAAGGTTAATATTCTGCATATGGTCTAATAATGTCTGAAACGTACTAGATATGCAACAATATTTTTCAATTTTATTTTAAACTACGAATACTTTTATATTAAACATGGCAAAAGTCAACAAAAGGAAAGCATCAGTGAACAATAATAATATTAGCTAATATCTATTGAGTGTCAGCTACGTGCTAGTCCCTTCTTAGTTCTTTGCATGAATTAACTTATTTAATCCTCACAAGAATCCTTTGATATGAGTTACTATTTTTATTATTTCTCCTTTACTTATGAGAAAATTGAGGCACAAAACATTAAGTAATTGGACCAGGGTCACACAATAAGTAAGTGGTGAAGTAAGAATTTGAATTCAGATCACCTAGCCCCAGAGCCTAGACTCTCAACCGCAAATGTGTGCTGTCTCTAAAGATGGAGAACAAGGTGAAGGACCTGGAAAATGCTTTTTTTTCCTCTATGTTTTATAAAATCTTTCATGTGGAAGATCAGATAATCCATGGTGGCAAGGAAATTGAATAAGTTCCTTCCTCCTTAGCATGATCACCGAACATTAAATGGAGGCAGCATTGCAATTGCTCTATCAACATTATTAAATGCACTGAGAGAATATAGGCTGTGAGCTCTCTTTGCTGCACCCGAGAGAACACAGCTCCACGTTCCACAAAAAGAAGCACAAACTCTCCTCTAAACTCCTCTCCCTTGTGGTTATTCAGTGATAAACATTCTACCTCAAAACTTTAGGGTCACCTTATGTTTCTGCCGCACTCTGAGATAAAAATTATACCAAGCTAAGATTATAGATCAGTCCAATTCCTCTTCCATACATAGGTCTGTGAATATTTGAGACATGCTCACGCTGTCATTCATTCTTTCTGCCACATTTACAATGATTCCTACAGAGACTATCTCTATGCTACACCCACTCTCTTCTTTGGGGGAACTGGTTCCCCTCCCTCATCCTATTAGATGTGTGTTCTGAACAGGAGCTGCCAATTTCCTTGACCTTGCCTCCATGGCCACAGTATTTGACTAGAAGTATTATAACACTTAAAAGGTAATTGGTTGCAAGTAATCAAAACTGTTTAACAGTAGCTTAAAGGATTTGTTTTTCTCACATAATAATAATGCTGGAGGTAAGTATTTGCTCACATTCATTATAGTAACTCTGAAAACTTGGGTCTATACCTTTGCAATTCCCTTGGCATTTCCCACATATATATTAACTCATGGTCACCAGTTGGCCTCTGCAACTCAAATTATATGTGTTCTAAGGTTGAAAAAAAAAACAGGAGGAAGAAAGAGGGTTCCAATTAATTCCAATCCTTTTTATCAAGAAAGTAAATGGGTTTCAGAAGTTTCTGCAGCACACTTTCCTTAAAATCCCATTGGAATGAAGTGGGTTTCAAGGACACCTTCAGTTGCAAAATATGTACATACATACATAAAAGTTGAAAAAAGTGTAGAATAAAATTGTAATGCTTGGCTTAAACTAATCATGATACATTGCATGGTGTTGGCCCACTACATCCCAAAACAAACTCAAGGTCCTGTTATCAATTAAGAAGTAGGTATTGGATAGGCAGGTAAGCTCCAAGCCTGTCAAAACTAAGGTCCTACCACATGACCTTAGTGATTTGTCCACAGATGAGCACATGACCCAAACTAGCCAACAGAGCCCTTACACAAGATTGTTGAAACTCCCTGGAGAGACAGCTGCCTGTAGTCACTGATTAAGCCTAACAAAGACTTACATGAGAGAAGGAAGCTGACATACAAAGAAGTAAACACAGGAGATAGAAAAAGAAAATCCAAATGGCACTCAGGTTACTAATTCTTACAGCGTCATTGTTAAGGCCAATTTTACATCTACACTTGGTTATAGGATCCAATCAATTTTCTATTATGCTTAAACTAGATCAATTTAGATTTCTACCCCTTGCAACCAAAGACTCCTGACTAACCTATTTCTTAACATGTTTCCCTGCTTCCAGCCTCTTCTGACTTGTTCGTGCAGCACTGAGCCCTTAAAGTTGTTTTTCTTAAACACAAATCCAGTGATGCCACCAAGTGACGATCACCAGTTGGTGATGTTTTCCCCATCACCTCCAAGATGAAGTTCAAATTATTCATTATATTAAAATGTAAATTGGTGCAGCTACCATGGAAAACAGTATGGAGGTTCCTTAAAAAACTAAAAATAGAGTTGCCATATGATCCAGCAATCCTACTCCTGGGCATATATCTGGAGAAAACCATAATTCGAAAAGATACATGCACCCCAATGTTCATTGCTATTTACAATAGCCAAGACATGGAAACAACCCAAATGTCCATTGACAGATGAATGGATAAAGCAGATGTGGCATATATACATATATACAATGGACTGCTACTCAGCCATAAAAAAGAATGAAATAATGCCTTTGCAGCAACATGGACGGTCCTAGAGATGATCACACTAAGTGAAGTAATTTAGAAAGAGAAAGACAAATACCATATGATACCACTTATATAGGGAATCTAAAATATTATATGATACAAATGAATTTACTTACAAAACAGAAACAGACTTACAGACATAGAAAATAAACTTATGGTTAACAAAGGGGAGAGGGGTGGAGAAGGGATAAATTAGGAGTTTGGGATTAGCAGATACAAACTACTATATATAAAATAGACTAACAGCAAGGTCCTACTGTATAGCGCAGGGAGCTATACTCAATACCCTGTAATAAACCATACTGGAAAAGAATATATCTTTTCATAATATATTTTCTGAAAAGAAAAGAATATATTTTCAGTATGTATCTGAAAAAAAAGCTATTCATAACTTGGTTCACTAAACAAAAATCCAAGCTTTGGCCATATAAAACTTTTAATACTCCTCAATCATGCCATGCACTTCCATGTCATGATCTCCTTTATGTGGGATGTCCTTCCCCATGTTGTCCAACTAGATAACTCCAATTCCAGGACCCAACTCAGCAGAGCCTGCTTCTATAGCTTCCAGTGACCCATACAGGTACACTCACATCTAAACATACATATACACACATGCAAAATGTCTCACGTATGTCCTTTTCTCAGATCGAACAGTCCCTTTTACATAACTTTATCACAACATACATCAAATTGTGGTATAATTACTCCTAGCTAAGTATGAGTCCTGCAAAGGCAAGGCAATGAGTGTTCGTTTATTTGAAATAAGGTAAAATATTTGCACAAGTGGAGGAAGAAAGGAACTCCTAAAATCATCTGAATTTTTCTCCTATCTGGCTTATTTTCAGTTAAATTCCTCAGTGCTTTTTTTCTTAAGTTGCTGTTATAGTCGGTTCCCATCTTGTAATAACACTACTGATAATTTATAATTTAAAGAATATGTCTACGTATAACTTACATCTATTTGTAATAACCTTGGCATTGTGTTTTAGCCCAGCTTTGTGGGTATAAAATATTTTGATAATTTGATTCTATAACTGAAAGCTATCCTCCCATATTTATGTATGTAGCTTTAATAATCAATTCTATATTTCTGCAAAATGTTTCAATATACGCTGAACAGGACAAAATTTAAGAGTTGTGTGGGACACCCACTAAGACCCGTATATAAAGCTGACATTGACCAGTAGTAGTCTTTGAGGCTAGTTCTTTTTTCTTATGATTTTTAAAGTTTTTTTTAAAAACTGAGGTATAATTGATGAGTCTAGTTCTTTATCTCACTATGAATTCATCGTCTAACTAAAGTTTCATCCAAGTCATAGTGCTGAACCTTGCTCTCAAGCATTCAGTAATTTTGGAATGAGATTGAAAATACCTAAGTAAAAATGCCAGTTTTAAAATGTAAAATAGCTAGCTAGGGGGAAGCAGGCGCATAGCGCAGGGAGATCAGCCCTGTGCTTTGTGACTGCCTAGAGGGGTGGGGTAGGGAGGATGGGAGGGAGACGCAAGAGGGAGGGGATATGGGGATATATGTGTACATATAGCTGATTCACTTTGTTATACAGCAGAAACTGACACACCATTGTAAAGCAATTATACTCCAATAAAGATGTTAAAAAAATATGCCAATTTTAGAGTTGAAGAAACCTAGTTTCAGAACAGCTACACGACTTGTGAAGGCTTATGGAACTGATAAGTGGGAGAATCAGGTCAGTTTTCTGATTCTAAATCCAATGATTGTTTCATTATACAACCTCCTCAATTGAGACTGTATCAAATGTCCTACTAAAAGGAAATACCGTACGCATAACACTTTACTTATCGATCACTCGACAAAGCTCATTTAAATAGGAAATGGTGTTTCTTTGGTACGATTCATTTTCAGTGAATCTGTGGAATTTCTGAGCAATCACGGCTTCTTTTTCTACATGCTTACCAACCATCTGTTAATAATCTAGTTTAATCCTAAATGTCTCTTGTGGTTATCTGAGATGCCTCTAGTCAGTGTTTGCTCAACTTCTTATAATCCCAGAAACTTTTGTAAACATTTTTGCTCAGGAGCTGTATAATCCAAGGAGGCTCAATGTGACTATGGAAATATCAGCAAACAAGTTTAACACCAACCATAACTCATTTTTTAAAATCTAGGAATAGTCCCTCCTAAGCTATTGGCATGGACAGGTTTAGCATTTCTACATAAAAAGGGGCTTACAGGCAAAAACCTATTTGGAAGAGAAGGACTACTGTACTTGTCTTGCATTTGAATACATAGCAAGCTCGCTGTTGGTTTTGATTCAGATTTTATGTACTTGGTATGTTTGGAGGGCTTATGGAGATTGGGGTAGGGGACTAAAGGATGGCCCCCGGTCACCTTTGGTATTGCCACTGGATCCTGGCCAGTTCCTTCACATGCCTGAATTCCCGTCTCATCCGAGTGACATGCTTGCTCTGCAGTCAATAAGACCAAGGACTGAACAGAGGCCTGCTAATTGTCCAGACCCCTCATGTCTGGCTGTCATTTGGCATTTCTCCCTGGAACAGTAGTATACACTGCTCAGTGAAAGAAGTCACTGTAGACCAACCTGAGGCACTTCCATCCCCCAAGGGGAGCACAGCAGAGGGATTTAAAGACTTTGCCAACCAGAAGTCTGAAGACTTAATTTCTCCAGGGAGGAGCAGCCCTCTAGGCAAGCCAATAAAATCACAAACCAAGAAATCTCAGACTATAAAATAACTCTTTGTAAAATTCACCCTGTGATGGAGGTAAAGGGCCGTATCTATCCTTAAATCTTCTCATTTTGTTTGTAGATGAGCAAAGGAGAAGAGGAGAAGGTGGAGGAGATGGAGAAAAGGGAGTGGAAGAAGAGGAGGAAGAAGCTTTACAAGGTACACTGAGAAAGTTAATAGTTTCCAACTGAGAAGCTCCTTGGAGAATAAGTGGTATGTCCAGCCCTGGTACATATTATACCTCTTGTCTGAGTTTGCCTATATGCCACATTATTGATTAGCATTTTATAGACATACACATACACACACACACACAACCTTGGTTTAGTGAGGAAAACAACATAAATGTAGGAACTCTGTTTCTCAGTTGTCAGAGCATTGGGGCCAAAAACGATTACTGCTCAGTCTAAACCAATCTCCTAAGTTTATAAGCTTAAAGGCATTTCCTTCATTGGATACTCTCATGGCCGACTCTGGGGGCAAAGCCCCAGATAAGTATTGCTCCGCGTGCCCAATCATAATGAGATCAATTCCAAAATTTTTTGAATTTTGGAATTTTTTTCTCTTGAAAAGGAATATAAACACAAAAGATGCCTCTAAGATGGGGACAGTGAAGAACTGGGAAGGAAAAAGACTCAATTTCATGGTTTTGTCTGGTTTTGATGAAGTTAAGATGAAGTGGGGAGACTATGGCTTCATCTTCTCTATGCAGGTCTTCAGCATTTTAAATGTCCCTTGGTAAGCCAATTTCCTTTTGCCTTATAAGCAGTCTCTTAAACCCCAATGTAGGAGTGCCCTTAAAATGGTAATTTCATAATCTAAGCGTGATCCTAGATATGACTCTTAGAACTCCATTTTAAAACTCAATTAAAATAATCATCTATTTTCAAACTTTTCCAAGACTTAGAAATGATGTTATTTGATTAAATTGGTTGGCCCCATAAAAGGAACAGTGTACCAGTCAATGTTTTTTAACTTGTTTCTAATGAAGTTTATATATTAATTATTTTAAATTTCTCTTATTTTTTCTGAAGTTGCTGATATAGTAAAAGATTATTGAACTCAAGCGTTCAGAGAAATATGTTAGGTTAAAATATTCTATTTCCTGGTTAATTGCCAACAAGAATGTTATTTACCTGTACTGAAGTGAAACCATATCCCTAATGTTCAGTCCTGACTGCTGTCAGAGGCAGGGGGCTTTCCTTAATGTGGAAACTAAAGAATTAGCATCAGGAGTTTAGAGGAGACTTTCATCTCTCAAAACATCCTTTTTGTCTACCCTGTAGATTTGCCCGCAGAGTTAAGCACTTGGAAAAACATTTTGCAAAGAATAATGTGACATGCTTGTGCATGGGAAATCTTCACTCCACCCGGGAAAAGATAAATGGTACTTAAGAACTACTCTTTAAGAGTGAGATGTTTACTGAAATAAGGGAGGCTAATTGTCAAAAATGATGAGAAACAAATGTGAAAAGCCCCGTGTTTGGAACTCCAGCCACATGGAGCGTTTAAACAAGCATATGCTGTGTTTCAAAAGAAGAGGCATAGTTTCAGACATTGCCATTTTCTGGAAAAAATGTTCAGCATAAGAATGAAAAAAAAACACCAAACATGGCTGCCAAGGAACATGGAACAAGAAACATGACTGCCAAAGTTATCTTCTCCGAAACACTGGAGCTCCACTGTGGTATCAGTTTGGCTTTTTTTTTATTATATTCAGTGACATCACAGACCAGTCTTACTGGAGACATGTGCTAAAGGGGCTGATATGTGAGAACTGCTAGAGATAGGACAGAATTCTCTATGGATATGAGCTGTTTAGCTCTGCTTATCCAAGTTCTTGATCTTTCCAAGGTTGTTCTATTAATTTCCAGAGCACCCTAAAACAGAGTTTCTTAAACTTGGCACTTGGCATTTTGGGAGGCTAATTCTTTGTTGAGAGAAGGCTGTCTTGTACATTGTGGGATTCTAGCAGCAATAGCAGCTCCCACTCAGTTGTGACAACCAAAAATGTCTCCAGACATTTCCAAATGTCCCTGGGGTAAGGCAGTAGGAAGCAGAGGTAATTGCCCTGGGCTGAGATCCACTATTCTGGAGGATAAAACATTAATTTAGGGTTCTCAGATAAACTGTGTATTATATATTTGCAAATGTATTTAACAAAGGGGCAAACTTCACTAGTCCAGGACAAAATAGCCCTGGCCCCCACTAAAAAAGCCAGTAAGTTCATGATTCTTCTATGCCTTTCAGGTAATAAGCACTATGTGTGGTGCTTCCACAGATTTTTTTCTTGACTCCATCATTTTGTCACTGGTGTGACCAAGGGCTTGTTATCTGACCTCTCTAAGCCTCAGTTTTCCTCGTCATAAAATGGGAACAATACCTACCTGAGAGCTTATTGTAAGGGTCAAAGAAAACAGCCTATCTTAATACTCATACTTGGAAATCCCCTAATAAATCATCATTTATTATATGGCATGATTCATATTCAGCTTCAATGAAGAAGATATGTCTCCCTTTTCTTTTAAACCACAAATCCAATCAGGACTGACAGATCTCATTAATGGGAACAAGTTTAAATAATCATACAGTAGGACCTACAAATAATTAGAGCTCTTTCCAGCTTTTATTTTGATTTGCCTTTAGTTCCCTTCATGTTGGATGCCCACAGTTTTTGTTTTCAGTAGGAGTGCCCGGGAAAATGGTCAACATAAACGTAACTGCAGTTTGACAGACCACAAAGTTGTTTCAGTAAACACTCAGCATGCTGAGCTGTGTGGCTTTAGGAACTGGTGAACGCTGACCAAGAACATCCTCTTTGGGGGCCCACCCAGTCACCATGACAGAGTCCAAGTGATCACCTGAAATCATGGAGGGATTCAGATGGTTCAAAGCTTCACTTTAACCAGAAATCCACCAGCCACAGCAGAGAGCATGTGGAGGACTCTGACAGCAGGCAAGAGCAGACACTGATTCAAGCGACAAGAAGAAACAGGACCATCTGGGTGTTTCCTGTTCATTTCTGCTAAAATTTTCCCAAAGACCATGCTGCTGGGGATTGTGAAAGGAGACCAATGACTATTTTGAGAAACCAAATATTCTTAACAAAAGCTTCCCAGAGGGATTAGGATGTTTACGATACTTGGAGAATGGCCAAGTGGGAGTAAACTCCAGCACACCATGGAGAAGTGATCAAGTTTACAACCTATGGTCTGGACCGAGGGCAAGCGTGCCAAATAGCTCCCCCAGAGTGGCATTAGCTGGAGAGCTCTTTGGGGGTTTTTATGAGGGGAAGAGGACTGCTCATCTACAATCACTTCCATTTGGGAGAATCTCAGCTTCACCCAGCTGCACGGGGTCAGGAAGGCCTCAGCTGAGGAAGACATCTGGGGTCTTCAGCTTGGGGTAACCAGCGAAGCCAAGTAGGTAACCCCGTCCCTTCTCCCTTCTAGCCTCATCTCCAGCTGGGCGGTACGTACTCTTTGGACTGGCCAAACCCTTCCAGGAGCGAGAAACAGAAGTACAACTCACATTAGCATAGGCCAACGACAGATTTATTGACTCAGTGAAAGGAAGAGTTGACTCAGGAAAAGAAGACCCTCAGTCAAAGGTGGCAGTGCAAGTACAAACTCCTACGTGGCAGAGTGAGTGTGGGGTGAGCATTTCTCAGAAGAAGGTCATAGGTGTTCTGGGCTTGCAAAGCCAGAGATGGCTACCCCGAGATTCAGTCACTTTCCACAGATAACCTTGATGTGCAGCAGTGTCAATGCTTTACATCAGGCCCACTGGCTGCTTTCGTAAATAAAGTTTTATTGGATACAGCCAGGCCCTTTCACATACGTGTAAACTGCGGCTGTTGTTCTCCCTGCAATGGCCGAGTTAAATAGTTGCTGTAAAGACCGTGGAGACTGCAAAGCCTATGTCTACCCTCTGGCTCTTTGCAGAAATACAAAAAGTGTTGACCCCTGTTTTAAATAATTTTCTCAGAGGATATCTAGAGTTAAAATATGGCATAAGTAAAACCAAAACAGTTACAGGTCTGAGAAACCTTTCTAGTTCCTAAATGTTTTCTATAAAAGAAAATTGGTTATGTATTTATTCCTGTACTTACTTTGAGACACTTAGTTCTTTATACCTCCTCTTTTTTTTTTTTTTTTTTTGCCGTACGCGGGCCTCTGTTGTGGCCTCTCCCGTTGCGGAGCACAGGCTCCGGACGCGCAGGCTCAGCGGCCATGGCTCACGGGCCCAGCCGCTCTGCGGCATGTGGGATCTTCCCGGACCGGGGCACGAACCTGCGTCCCCTGCATCAGCAGGCGGACTCTCAACCATTGCGCCACCAGGGAAGCCCTGTACCTCCTCTTTTTAAAGAATAAAACATATGAGGCAATATATTTACGTTTTTAAATTTGTCTGCATTATGTAGTTTTGATAATTTATAAACAAATAACTAGGCTTCCCATTATGCTAAATGTTCAAGAATCACATATATCACGATTATGATTCCCTACTTCAACTATTTTTTTAAATAGTCAACTAATTTCAAATTACAAACAGATAAGAAAGACCCTTTCATATATTTAAATCTCTTTCAAAGTCTCCAAAGTCTGAACAAAGTTTGACAAAAGTAAATGCCTATACCCTTGCTGATTTAATTATTACTGGTTAAAATAATCGTATTTTCCCCAGCTTGTCTTAGATGTCCCTGGGACTTGTAGGGACTTCCTCCTACTCTTCATTTTCTCTCTGTAATTGCTAAAATTGCCTGGTAATCGAACTGAATTGTTAGTTTCACCAGAAGGCTCTTGTGGGTTTCCTAATGAGTTACATAGTCCATGCCCTATTTCCTCTGACATTTCCTCATTTTCTATGACTTAATGACAAAATGATGGGAGGTAAAAAATAAAATAAAATAGGAAGAACATTCTACCCTTTTTTGCCTCTAAGAATTTTCTTGATGCTACAGTTCATGTTATTAATGATTTTGAAACAATGGTAAAATGTAACTTTAAAAAAAAGGGGGATTCCCTGGTGGCACAGTGGTTGAGAGTCTGCCTGCCGATGCAGGGGACGAGGGTTCGTGGCCCGGTCCGGGAAGATCCCACATGCCGTGTGGAGAGGCTGGGCCCGTGAGCCATGGCCGCTGAGCCGGCGCGTCCCGAGCCTGTGCTCCGCAACGGGAGAGGCCACAACAGTGAGAGGCCCGCATACTGCAAATAAATAAATAAATAAATAAAAGGTTTATTTCAAAAACAACCAAGCAACCAAACAAAAACATTTACTGTGGGTCTGCTATATTCAAGCAAAGCACTATTTTGGGCAGTGGTGGTTATAAGAATATCTGAGATAATATCATCCCTCAAGACACTTCCAATCGAAAAGAAAGATAAATAGATACATCTCAAATCACACTTTGAAAATAAGGTTTTGGCGGAGGAAAAGCAGAGTGCCTAGAAAACACTTCATAGAGAACATGATTGGAATTCAGTCTTAAAACTTCTGATGGGTGTGAAAGTGTAGGGTTGAGGGCTCAGGTTCACTGTACTTTGTGGAGAGAAAATGTCATGAACAAAGGCAAAGAGATGTGTGAGTCTATTTTGATCATTTACTATATAGCACTGAAATTACTTATTCATGGGTCTGCCTTTCCCACCAAACTTTAAGTTCTTAGGAGGGAGCCACATCTTCTTCATCACTATGCTATCAGACCTTCACACAATGGTGTTTCTTGAATTCAGCAACGAATCACTCGTGGGATGCAATTCATTTCTTATTTAACTTATTTCAGTTGCAATTCAAAATTTCCAAATTTCATGCTTAAAAAAAAAACTATAAATTTTAATCCCAGCCTAAATCTTACTGGTTTACCAGAACACAATATCTAACCTCTTAGATCCTCAGTTTCCTAATCTTCAGCTGGGAATTGGGGGGATGGTGGGGGCCATGGCAGGGGAAGAGTAACAATATATCACAGAGACCAGGATAAAACGAGATGACACATATCAAGCACCTACCTAACTGCACTTTGGACCCAGGGGACAATTAAATTGGCTTAACTTCTTTTCCCTTAAGATAAAGAGCCATAATTGTGTTTTCCACGTGCTCAATACTAACAGAGAACTGTGCCCCAACGACTTGCTTCCCCTGTGAGCTCTTCTAAAAGTGTTCCACACTTGAATGCATTTGGGGAATGCTCTATAACATGTTTCCCTCCTGGAGAGTTACAGGACACATCAGCAAGGCTCAAAAAAAGTCCTACAATAAACAAGTCTGTTTAGCTTTATTTATCCCAACGTTCTTCAAAATTATTTGACCACAGACATTCTCCATGATACTACCACCCACCAAGACATACTTGATGAACTCAGATCTAAAGAGGACATTCTGGGCTCGTCACTTTCATTCTACTGTCCACCCTGCAAATATTCTTGCCCTTATTCACATCTAATTGTATAAACAGAGATAGCAGGAAGGTAGTTTTTTTTTGTGGTTGTTGTTTTGTTTTCTGGCTCCGAATAGCTGTTTTACTAAGTTATGTGTCCTGCTCTAAGTGTGGATTAAATATTCCTCCTTCCATTAATATTGAGCATTTTTTTAAATCAAAGCAAAATAATTGAGAGCCATGTTATTTTAAGGTTTAGTTTTTAGTTTTCTTGTTTTAAAAATCTGTACTGAGAAAGAGAAATATCTTATGATATCCCTTATACGCAGAATCTAAAAAGAAATGATACAAATGAACTTACTTACAAAACAGAAACAGACTCACAGAGAACGAATTTATGATTATCGGCGGGGAAAAATGGGGGGAAGGGATAGTCAGGGAGTTTGGGATCGACATGTACACACTGCTCTATTTAAAATGGATAACCAACAAGGACCTACTGTATAGCACAGGGAACTCTGCTCAGTGTTATGTGGCAGCCTGGATGGGAGGGGAACTTGGGGGAGAACGAATACATGCATGCGTATGGCTGAGTCCCTTTGCTGTGCACCTGAAACTGTCACAACATTGGTAATTGGCTATACTCAATATAAAACAAAAAGTTTTTAAAAATCTGCACTATACTAGTTGGGCTTTAATGTAGAGATTGTTTCAGGAACATCTCCTTAATGGCTCACACCACCCAGGGCTGCCTGAGCTCCGCATTCCTGTGCCTGCCAACAGGACTGAAAAGGACCAAACACTGTTATCATTTGTCATTCAGCACTAGCTAATGCGTCCATGTGGGACTCAGCCTTCTTTCATCACAGTTTCACTTTTTACTTATTTTACTTTCACTATGATCCATTAGTCCCAGCCTGAGGCTTTTTCATCTTGCAAAGAATATCATATGTAATAACGATGCCTCTTCTCTCACATTGTGAAACTAGTAAAATAGATATTACCCTTTCATAAGTTCAGAACCTAGTTTTTAAAAAATGCCAGAAAGTTTTTGTAAAAAGTATTAAGAAGCACTAGTAGATTAACATAAATTATGCAAATATGTTTTTAAAATTGTAATGGAAAATATTTTTACCTTTCCTTTCTCTGTATTAATGTCCCACACCAGATTCTAGGTTCCTTGTTAGCTGAAATAACGTTTTTTTTAATCCCCAGGGCTTAGTGTAGTGTCTTGTACATAGTGCATTCTCAAATATTATTTATCGAACTGAACTGAATTTACCTCTTTAAAGAGTTAAGCTTCCAGTGGGAGTTGTTTCCAGGAACACCTGGATCTCTGAAGAGTAATGAACTCTAATTTCATATCAACTTGCTATGTCTTCACATGAGTAGGATCTGAGTAAATCAGTAGGAAAAAAAAAGTGTGGCCCAAATGTCCTGAAACTCAAACCATTCTTGATACTTAAAGACTCAAGGAAAAAGAAAATGTACCTAACATCTATGTTAGAAATTCTTTTAGTTTAATAAATAACATCTTGATTATCCAGAATTAACAACTGAATGTTATCTTGCTCTTCTTAACTTTCAGGAGAAAGGGGTAAGGAGGAGAGAAAGAAAGAGAAAAGATAGAGGGAGATAGAGAAAAAGAGAAGGAGGGAGGGAGGGAGGGAAAAGGGGTGTGAAGGAGGGAGGGAGGGAGGGAGGGAGGAAGGAAGGAAGGAAGGAAGGAAGGAAGGAAGGAAGGAAGGAAGGAAGGAAGGAAGGAAGGAAGGAAGGAAGGAAGGAAGGAAGGAAGGAAAATACTGTTATCAAGGTTTGCTTGTTTATTTCAAACAACTTTAATGGTTTGTTCAACAGTGAATCTAGCGTTTCCCTGGTGGTGCAGTGGTTGAGAGTCCGCCTGCCGATGCAAGGGACACGGGTTTGTGCCCCGGTCCGCGAAGATTCCACATGCCGCAGAGCGGCTGGGTCAGTGAGCCATGGCCGCTGAACCTGCGCGTCCGGAGCCTGTGCTCCGCAACAGCAGAGGCCACAACGGTGAAAAGCCCGCATACCGCAAAAAAAAAAAAAAAAAAGAGTGAGCTTAACTTAAATTGAATTCCTCTATATCAGTTTTCCTCGACCTTCAGTATTGCACAATCACCTTCAAAAGGGAAAATTTTGATAATGAACTTATCTTCACCATCAATCCATTATTGATAAAATTCAATAGTAAACCCCCAAATATAATAATGCAGAAAATTTAATTTCATTGAATTTAAAAAATATTTTTCATATATTTGCTTCTGCATTCACTACTATTGAACATTTACAAGTTGCCTCATCATACAAAGACAAGAAAGATCCACACCTGACATTTACTCCCAGCCTGAATATAGTGAGTATGGTGCTGACTGCTTCCTCTCAGGCTCTATACGTTTGGACATGTCTGCTCTTCTATGTGCCGAGGGAAGTCCCCAAACTCCCATGACTTCTATCTAACGAGTTATGGTAAAACCATCTTTGACATAGCACTCCATATAGCAAAAACATAAAGTTTATTTATGTAGTAAGTTCACTCCTGTTAGTTTCTTCGTGACTCCATAACAATAAGTACCCAATTTCACTTTTATGGTATCATATAAAAATTCACAATTTATTAAATAACTTAAGAAACTAAAGTCTTAGGACTTCCCTGGTGGTCCAGTGGTTAAGAATCCGCCTTCCAACGCAGGGGATGCAGGTTCAATCCCTGGTCAGGGAACTAAGATCCCACATGCTGCAGGGCAACTAAGCCCACGCACCACAACTACTGAGCCCGTGTGCCACAGCTAGAGAGAAGCCCGCACATCACAAAGAAGAGCCCGCATGCCGCAACGAAAGGTCTTGCATGCCACAATGAAAAAGACCCAATGCAGCCAAAAATAAATAAACACTAAAGAAAAAAGAAATTAAAGTCTTAGTCAATAAAATAGTTTTTCTATTGTAAATCATGGTTGTAAAAGAAAAGTTCTGTTATTACAACTGGCAAGAAGAATTCATCTTGATGGCTATCTTGCGACAATTGCTGTTTTGACATGAGACTGGACACAGGACATGAAGGGTTAGATACTGACTATTTAGGTGATCTTTCAGCACTGAAACAATAGTAACACAAATAGCAACCCTGAGTCTATACAGCTGTCTTCAGGTGATCTGGCATACACTGCATATACATTTTTTAAGTGAAATGAAAACACAAAACCAGAAAAAGTTCTCATAAAACTTCCACACACTGAAGAACACATCAGAATTCCAATCTGAAAAAACACTGCTGTAATAGATCTACCATCTTGAACATTAAATTTATTTTTAAAATAATGATCTTTAGATACTTTTGGACATTTCAATTATCAAAGAAACTCTTGACTAGACTGCCTTTATTTTCTAAAGCAGGAAAATGCTTTGGTTTATTTTTGAAAGTTTTCATAAAACAATTTTTAAATTAAAGGTGGGATTTTTCCTTAAAACATTTTTTAATTTGAAATTTTAGTTTGTCAATATGCTCCACTTGACAGTTTTTTTGGGTTTTTTTTTGGTCTATTGTGTTTTAGCTGTCGACACTTGTAATGCAGCTTCTGAGTAGTAAAATCATGCATCCAAGCCTTGATAACAAGGAAGTTCATGAAAGATGGCTTGTAACATTTTTTACAATTATTTTGTACTTCTTCTAACACAGGTTTTTTAATTAATCAGTTTGTAACTAATAGGAATTGTCTCTCTTTTTTTCTTTTTCTTTAGTGACTCAAAACTTTCCTTTAAAAGCCATATTCTCTGCTTTATATTGCTGACCATTTCTTTTTCTCCAAGTTGGATTTTTCACTTGGAGGTATAATCATTCTTTCAGGAAAACTATTACTTTATCTGAACACGTCATCATTCAAAATGGCTGTGTCCACAAAAAATGGAAAGTAGAGCAAAATATCAATGTGCAGTAAAAGAACTATGGGAATATTTGGAATCTGGTTTTTCTTTGTAGAAAAAGCAAATTTGCTTTCCAGAACACCACCCAGATAGCAGCCAATCACATTAATTAACCATATGGACCTATTCCAAAGAACCAATTTCAGAGTCACTGGGTTTTCTGATTTTGAACAAGATAATGTCATTTCTTTTGAATGATCTGCTAAAATTCAAATTTAATGGAGACTGAACTATGGTCATTATCCATAAATACTAGAGTTATCTTGTACTATGAGATCTAGCATAATTTCTGTTTTTCTCTGATATAACCAACCTTCCATTCTGGGATGTTAATTTACATGAAAGGGTAGATTTAGAAATAAATATGAAAGTATCCTTAAGGCATGGAAAATGTGCTCATCTTAAAGAGTTTTTTGGTTTGGCAATGCTTGGTTGACTTGCTTTCTTTTTGCTCCCAGAGTTAACCCAAATCAGCAGTTTCTAATGCCCTAATTGCAATCACGTACAAAAAGTTAATGCATGTAATACTAATAAAGCAATTTAAGAAAATCGTTAGCATACTAGACTTGCTATTAATGATGATGATAATAATAATAATGATATTTTATACCTCTACAGTGTCTTTCATCTAAGTATCTCAGAGAACTTTACTAATAAATACTTTGATTTTCCCCAAATGAACCTGTTTTTCCAATTATACGCACTTCTGTAAAGTTGCTTCAAATATCAGCATTAATCATAAACACAGAATCCCTCAGTTTTAGCATTTCAACCATTTATACACTTAGCTTATTTAGAGAATATCTGTGCACTTTTTCTAGAAATAGCTTGCTTCCTGGGAATTGATGACAGGTTTTATCAAAGTTAAACATCTATTATTGTAAGAGGTACCAGAATAAATATAGACATATGCATCCTTTTTCTAAGTCAGGAATTGAAATTCTAATGACCTGGAAAAAGAAATCTTTGAGAAATTTTTCTGATCTCAGTAAAACTTAGGCATTTTTTGTTCTTTCAATTTGAAGAGCAAAACTCTTCCCATTTTTTTAAAATACACACACACCCACACACCTTGGGTTTAATGGCGGTCTGACATATTGTAAGGTACTCCAGATGTGAGAATACTCTAAGAGTGGTCTTTCCTCCCCTGTGCTGTGCAGACCCCTCCCAGGTGGTGCTAAGGGGTACACCTCATAGAGAAGGGTAGCCTTGACCAAGGGGTACATTATAATCTGTGGTGAAAGGCATCAAGTAGCTGATGGTCTCCTGTTAGAACCTATAATCAGGCTCCCCAGACTCATCCAGGAGCAATCCAAAACATTTGACTTGGTCATTAGTCAATGTTACATAAAAACGCACCACAAACCCCATTACCCTGTAGGATTACTGTTAAGGATTGAGGAAGTTCTTAGCACAATGCCAGGCCCTTTGTGACTGCTTATGGCCCAGGGGAATAATCCCATTGAAAATTAAATTAAAACAAAACAAAATAGAAAACAGAGTGATGCATAAAAAGAGAAAGTTCCATTGCCGCCTTACGGCCAGGTCTCTTACCCTGGTGTCCGCTAGCCTGGTGCCTCTCTAGACAGACTTCAGGTGATTTGAAGGCAAAATTGGGATTGAATATGTACATGGGGATTTTTCTAGACTCCATTCCTCTCATCAAAGACTCCAAAAAGTCCCTGACCCAAGAGTTTAGAAACCATTGCCTTACAGTGATAGTATTGTTGTCAATAACAATAACATGACAGTAAGATTCTCTCCTTCCTTCCCTAACCACCACACCCTCACAAACTTGCCCTACCCCAAAAAAGAGTTCTAAAAATTACAATATTTAATCATTTACTATCTGGTGCTAATACTTTCCTGATGATTTTAATTGTAAAGGTAAGTGTGCTGCCCACAAGCACTATACTACTGGTCTACCATTCCCTGGACACACTAGCCTGGTTGATGTGTTCTATTTCTCCATTTCTTCCTCTCCATCTTTATATCTGTAAATCCCCTTCCACTAATCTCTGGATAAATAGAAGTTAGAATGCTGATATGTAGCTATGTGGGGCAAGATGGAGATGCAGAGTATCTGTGATTCTTGGTCATGAGGGTTTGTAAAGTATCTTCTAGTTTAAAAGTATTTACTGTAAGTTAGGGTATGATTCATTTCCACTTTATAGATCAGAAAACAGGGTTCTGAGTGGTTAAATGACATGTCCAAACTTACCCAGTTAGTGCAGGAAAGAGCCAGAACTCAAGCCTAGGACATACAACTCAAAATCCTATATTCCACCAAAACCAAGACCACCTTTCCCAAAGGAAAACAGCCTAGCCCTCCTTTCCCACAATATTCCATAAAAAACGGTTCAAAAATCAAATACATTTCAGCTCATTTGACTCTCTATTGGGAGACATTAGAGGATCTTTAAAAAAAAAATCAATTAAATAGCTGTTTAAGTTTCTTATCCCAGACATGAGCAGAAGATCTTCTATGGAACAAAAGTACTGAATTGATGCTGAACTACATCAAGTCATATCTTTGAAAGTAACTCCTCAGGATGGAGAGTCGGGACAAGGGGTAATTTTTTTCCTTCCATTTTCCCTAACAAGCTCCCTAAAACTTATAT
The DNA here is from genome assembly GCF_059928025.1 of Delphinapterus leucas. Lineage (NCBI taxonomy): Eukaryota > Metazoa > Chordata > Mammalia > Artiodactyla > Monodontidae > Delphinapterus > Delphinapterus leucas. The sequence continues at coordinate 50,630,783 of NC_143140.1, forward strand.
TTTGAATAAAATAGCCATCAAAAGGAGTTTGGTTCTTTTCTCTTGTCTACCTGCTTTACTAAATCAAAGTTTTTAATCAACACTGCTCCTTATCTAAAACACTTTTCTTAATTTCAGTCTTCTCCACCTCATACCATTACTGGTTTCCCTAAGGCTATTTTTCTACTACAGTCAAGCTGGCTGTATTTTTGCCAGATCAGTCTTTCTAAAATACAGACCAGGTGACATTAGCTCGCTGACCTACTACAGAATACTACTAAGGGTTATTATAATCTAGACTCAACTCACCTCTCTAATTTTGTCTCTTTCTATTCCTCCACACTGATGATGACAAATACGTGATACATTTAACATCACATCCCACCCAAGCTCATGTATTCATTCAACAATTATTTACTGAATACCTACCATGTGCCATGTACTCTGCTAAGCTCTAGGAATATCCCAGGCATGTGGCCCCTGACCTCATAGATCTCATGGCTAAGCGGCGAAGACAGATGATAAACAAGAAGATAAATGAACTATGGTAAGTATTCCTAAGGAAACAAAGTTGTTGCTGAAATACAGAAAATGGGGATGGGGCTCCTGGAAGAGAGGGAGAAATCTAGTTAAATAGGATGGTTGGGGAAGACGTAGCTGAAGATGTGACTTTTAAATAAGAGGAAGTCATCCTCGCAAAGGAGCATTCCAGGTTGAGGGACCAGCATGTATGAAAACCCTGAGGTGGGAAAGAGCGTGCAGAAATGGAAAGAGGCCTCTTTGAATGAAGAGCAAGAGACCAGGATGTTGGCCTCCAGTGAGGCAGAGTCTATATCATGCAGGTCCTTAGACCCAAGGAGGGAATTTGGGCTTTTACCCAACATGAGGGGAAACCAATAAAGAGTTTTAAGCAAGGAACTGCCACAATCTGATCAATATTTTAAAAACACCAAGGAGACATCTGTAACCAAAGTAAGCCTCTGCCTTCACAGGGAACTTAAATATAATAGTAATTATATTGAAAAGCAGAAGTACTAAGATATAGAAAAAGAAGTTACAACATGTAGTACAAATATGTGTTTATGTGAGATTATCTGCAAACAAAAAATAAGACTTGAAAATTTTAGAGGGTCCATTTTAGGATTGGAACAATCTAGAGCCTATCTAGCCTCGGTCTATGGTCTGACAGGTAGCGTATGGAAACAAGATGAGAGGAAGAGCGTTCAGTCATGACTTCAACTCTTTTAGCCCAAATCTATTGGAAGAGTATGGGGGTAGGATCAGAAATAGAATATTATTTTCAGAATACATTATAAAGCAAGCTTAGCCTGAATTCCAGAGTATGAAAACACACGATATTCCTAAGTAAATTCCATATAGTATCAAACTAGCTAACATCTAAGAATATCTAATATGTAGGAAAAGTCAGCAGAACCCCCGAAATGTCAAAAAGAGCAAGCCTACAGCATTCCCAACAATTTTCAGTAAGATTTGCAAGAGCTGGGATCAAGCCCTTTGTATCAATACGCTTACAGCCTAATATTAGAGGTGTTTTTTTCATTACGTCTGATGTAATTTTCCATTTTTTGACAAAAATGTAGAGTAGACCCTAAGAAAAAAGGGTGGAAATAGATTTTAAACAAACATATTTTAGAAGCAAGCTAAACACTAAGTAGGAGGCAGCACTGCCACAGGAAAAGCCAGGCTGTGTTTTCACATCATTGAGGCCCTTTGAGGTTGCCACTGACTTTCCTTCAGTTGGGCCTGAATTGTCCTATCACTGAAGACACTGCATAGGTGCCTAACCCTCTATGAGACCCCTGTGTGGGCTGATGTCCACGTCGCTGTCCTTGCTGCCTGGATTCCACTCGGTTTTTACTATTTATCCTCTAGTTCCTGTGGCTCTGAATCAATAACTTTTTTTTTTGGACCGAAGCTTCTCTTAAAAATATATGAACAAGGTTAGAGAGAGAAAACGTGCCTTTTCCAAGTCTCAAAACATCATTGTTCACCCTGGAGAACACTGATCTGGGACTGTGGCTGTACATGAGAGGATGTGTGGAAACAGGAAAGAAAATCTTCTGACAGCACCTTACAGGAGTTACAAACCCCACGAATCCGGAGCACCGGCTTATTATCTGTTGACTCTATCACGGCCAGTTCCAAATTGGCCTTGTGTCACTGTCTGAGTCCCCATCTCTGCCCCCGAGGTGGGTAGATACAATGCAGTGATTAAGCTGTGTTTCTGCTTTCTTTATGATGCTAACAAAGGATGTCACCCTGACAACTTTTTTAACCTTTCTTTTGATCAAATTCCCAGGTAGCTACTGCAATTCCAAACTATAGCCAATTGAGTTTGAAGATATTACAAATAGGCTTCTACAGCTGTTGTGGTATTGAAAGCAGTGATTATCCTACCAGGCACGGGCGGGCTCTTTGGAACAGCCTTGTAAGCCTTTGATTAACAGCCCCGCATCCTGTGTTGGTGCTGTACAGCTAGTCTTCATGTAAAATATCACCCACCCTACCCAATTTGCTTGCAATTTAGCCCAAAGACTACTTGAAGCAGAAGTCATTAAAATGACGCTATGAGGAAACCCATTCAAAATTTGACTCTACATTTTTATGAAATAGCAAAGAATTCTCTCTAGCTTTTAAAGAGCTATACAGGCGGTCCCCAATTTTATGATGGTTCAACTTACAACTTCTTGACTTCATGATGGTGCAGAAGCAATGTACACTCAGTAGAAACTGAACATGGAATTGTGAATTTTGACCCTTTCTCAGGCCAGCGATATGCAGTAGATACTCTCTCCTGATGCCGAGCAGTGGTCACCAGCCATGTCCCCCCAGTCAACCACGCAATCACGAGGGTAAACAACCCATACATTCACCTTTCTGGACTCATACAACCACTCTGATTTTCACTTTCAGAACTGTATTCAATAAACGGCATGAGAAATTCAACACTTTATTATAAAATAGGCTTTTTTTGTTTGACAATTTTGCCCAACTAACCGCTAATGTGAGTGGTCTGAGCATATTTAAGGTAAACGAGGCTAAGCTATGATTTTTGGTTGGTTAGGTGTATTAAATGCTTTTCAACTTACACTGGGTTTACTGTGATGTAGCCCCATGGTAAGTTGAGGAAGATCTGGATTCTCTTTCAATTCCACCACCTTTGCCTGATACCAATCGGCTCAGGGTCAGCCAGCAAGCTTGAGGCAGCAGCTGCCATCCCCACCAATCAGAGGAGAAGCATCCTTCCCAGAGCAACTATGCTGCTGCTCACAGAAACAAATACCACCGAACAACTTCAGACATTTATTGTCCTTAGGAAACTACAGGAAGATGGGAGGTGCTGTTTTCTAAGCGGGAAAACAACAAAACTATGGAAACACAACGTAATCAAGAGCCAATGGGATTAGCAAAACAGAAACTGTAGTAATGAAAATAAATAAATAAATTTGAAAAATATCCTCTGTTGAAATTTGTTTAGACCATGTTTTAAGAATATAAGACTTTATTTCTCTTGTAATAATACATGGCAAAAAATAAGGCTTTAGATTTTCAAAATTCTTTATCTGGCGTCAGGCTACCTAGGTTGAATTCTGGCTCTGTCACTTGTTAGTTGTTAAATTTAGGCAACTAAGTTCACTGTATCTGAGTTTCTGCTGTAAACTGGGGGCAAAATATAGAAACCTCACAGAAATGATGGGAGGGTTAAATGAGATAATATATGTAGAAAGCTATAACTGTGTCTGGTCCACCACAGAAAGAGCTAAATAATTTTTAGATGCAGCTGCTATTATTATTACTGTTATTTATCATCATCACCATCATCTGTGTCATCTTACTGAATTTCCACAACAAACTGTAAGAAGCCATAGCCAATGTGTCCCATTATATAGATAAAAGAAAGTAATGTCCTTATGGTTAAAAAAAAAATTGACTTTCCAACTAATTAGAGCAGAGCCACGGCTAGAATTCTGGGCGCTTTCCACTGACTGTGCCATTTGGAACTTGTTGCAGGAAAATGGCCTCCAACATCACTTCAGCGCTGCTTTCACTAATATTCTTGCACCATTTCCCCTAGTCTCTGGTTGCAAATTCCAAAGCCTATTTTCTCCTCACCTTCTCCTGAAGGCATTACGTGTTGCAGGAAAAAGTCACAGCCTGCAATTTCCTTTGACCCCCAGATGCTACTCACTCACATTTGTACTCACCTCTTTCAGATTACAAAGCAGTTTATACACAGATTCCCTCCGTACTCTCTTTCCTCCTCTTCCTTCTTCTTCCTCTTTTCTGTCTCTTTAACTCTAACTTTCTCTGGACTCCTTCAATTATTACTCTTTTCTAAGCTATCTTCAAACTATTTTCCTTTCTTTCTACTTTAAACAAGAAAAGATCTTTCCTTTTTTGTTAAATCTTTACTTACCATTGAGACCTTTCATTAATGGTCCCACAATTCCTCCTCCACTCACTCGTATATCCTATAATCAAGCACACATGTTTGCCAAGCTTATTGGGATTTCTTGCTTGAAAGTCACCCACAAGAGGCCACTTACTGTTGTATTTGGTACCCTTTTCTCAGCCCCTAACTCTCTTAATCTCTCAAGCAGCAACATTATGGATCCTGATCTCTGGCTACACACTTTTCCCTTGGAATTCCCTACATCCGGACCATCCTAATGTTCCTTCCAGCCACTTTTCATACTTCTCTGTCTTCACTACTTGCCTTTGTTTTCTCACCCCACTTTTTTTTCTCAATTAAAAAACCCATCATTCTAAAAAGATCTGTCTTTAAGCCCTATCTGCTCTCTCTCCTTTATTTCCTATCTGTATTATGGACGTATAGTTTGAACTCTGTCTTCTCTCTAAAACCTTTTCACTTCCTCATGATTCCTCTATTTCTTGTCCTGGTCATGAGTGGCTCTCAAGATATTTAAAGTAAAAATGGCCTGGGATGAAATTTTGGCTTTGTCGTTGACTATATCACTTAGCAGAAGCTCCTTAACTTCTCAGAATTTTGGTACATCGTCCATAAAATGGGGTTTTGGATGAGGAAATTATAAGTAAATAGAGTCTCAACCCATAAAGGGGATCTTAGGAAGTCATTTCCCCGGCCACTCCCTATTCTTACCCCACCACACACACCATCCCTGCCCCACTCCAGACTTCCAGCACTGAAATCATACAGCTAGATTTGACTCCTTCCTCAACCCCATCTCCCATACCCAGTCTATCACCAAGTCCACCTTCTTAGTAGCTCCTGCATCCTTCTCTTCCTATCGGTTTCCTTTACCATCTCCAGAGCATAAGCCCTCATTTTTCACTACTAGAATGTTACAACACTAGATTGTTTCAACAGTCTTCTGACCAGTCTCACTGCTGCTCATTTCTTCCAACTTTTGGCCTACCCTGGACAATGACACCAGATTAACACTCTAACATTACTGCTTAAAATAATCACTTTCCCAAAGTAACCCAGCTAACAAGCAGAAAACAAAGATTGAGCCCAGACGGACCACTCCAAGTCTATACTCACAACTATAAGCCTGCACTGAGTCAGAACCAGTGCTTGGGCCTGGAATTCAAAATCCATCATGACCTGACCCAGAGTACCTTTCCAGGCTTTCCCTCCACGGCCCTATACACCAGTGTTTCATTTACTTGCACTTCCTAAAATAAGCTTTATCTTTTAGGGTTATTTAAGCTGTAACAAAAAACTAACTCAAGTGGCTTAAATAGTAAGGGGATGTATGATCTCATATAACAAGCCCAGAGGTAGGATAGTTCCAGAGGTATTTAATATCACAGCTTAACATCAAACCTAGGACCCAGATTCCTTCCATCTTCTTAATCTGCTATATTCAACATGATCTCACATGAGCTCCTTTTGTGTTTGCCAGTCGTTGCCTCAGTTCCAGGAAGCATGTACAGATATAACAACATCCAGTGAAAGAAAGGACAGTAGCTCCACTGTGCATGATGCTTCTGAGAGAAGAATATTCTCCCATATCCCTATCCATACTCAACCTTCCCCATCAGACTTCCCTTGACATCTCATTGGCCAGAGCTATATTACCATCACAGGGAAATTTGTAAACAAAGCACCGTGAGGCCAGATTCAACAGTTTCCAAAGTTTCTGAGATAGGACCACAGTGAAAAATACATTGTACACCCCAGCTCAGCACATGAGTAAATATGCTTCATAATACATACATAACACAGAAATGAAAAATTCATAAAATAAAATTCACCCTTATTGTGCAATACATGTAGATATTTTCTACTCTATTTTACTCTCAATATTACTCTATTCTACTAATTTTTAAGAAATCCTGATTCCAACTACTAAGTTGATTTTAGAACTCACTAATAGACTGCTACCTGCACTTTGAAAAATGCCAACTTATACTAATGAGAATTTACCCAAGTCATATTGGAGTGGGATAAACTCAGGAATATTATCAGGCCAACATGGTAGAGGGGAAATAGCTGTTTTGAAGGCAACAAAGGCTTTCCCATTTTTGTATGTCTTAGATTATATATTTATCATTTCCATCCCTATGACACCCCTCACTCAGCACCTATTGACTAAAATTGGGATTTTCAAACTTTGGATGTTTCGACTACTGCTGAAAAGGCTGGATTTGTATTTATAATTTCAAAAAAAACCCAACTGAGATTCCTCAGTAGTTTGTAAGTCACAGAAAATAGAGTGTTTTTAAAAATTCAAGATCTAGTTTCTTTTGATGATATAAGTAGGGTAAAAGGTCATGGGAGTTCATTTAATTTACTTTAAAATGCTCCTTTTAAATGATGTCTAAAGAATAAATCATCAAAGATTAATCAGGAAAAACTGAGTCTCTCCCTCTTGTTTAGAATGTCTAAGGATCTGAGAGCAGCTGGCCTCATCTCTGTTCTCTCTTTTCCTGATTCATCATGTGTGTGACCCAGGAAGAGGTCACCCTGGGGCCCTAAATTACGTGAGCCTGCACACGTAGTCTGCCACTTTCTCCCTGCAGCTACCCTACCCTCAAGAACCTTGCTGAGCGCAGCAAAGGCTTTAAAGGACCTGAGCTTTGTGCCCAGGCTTGCTCTTTACAGACCTAGGATTATTTGTATTTTTACAGTAACACGTTGATGTATCCAATGTGCCTGAGCATCTGCTGGGTACAAAGCACTGTGCAAAGTTGCAGGGAATCCTGCGTGAATAAACTGTAGTGCCTATTATTAAACAACTTGGAGTCTAAGACAGGAGATAATCCTGCAAACGGAGACACAAAACAGAATTTAATAGCGGAGGTCTCCAAGAAGGGATGCTGATTAGCATTTGGGAAATGCCCACTGAGTGCCAGACACTGTGCCAGGCCATTTATGTGAACTAGCTCGTCACAAAGCCTTAACTCTTTTGCACATGTTGAAACTGAGGGTCAGAGGGGCCCCCTAACTTTTCCAATGGGGCATGTTTAGTAAGCCGTAGACCCCAAGTGCAGAATGAGATCCTTGAGACTCCAAAGTTTATTGTTTTTTTCTGTCACTTTCTCTGAGTCCCCAGGCAAAAAGAATTTTATCCAGACAAAAGGAAAACATATTTGAAATAGGCCTTTAAATAGAATGGATATATCCCTAGTGATGGGAGACAGAGTGGAGTGCCAGGTGTAGAAGGCGGCCCTTCCATGAGTTTTGCAGGCAGGGTGGGTTCAGGAGATGCTAAACAGTACAATTTGGCTGCCAGAGAGGTGAGCTTAGGGCAATGAAAGAAAGCAAATCTAGAAAAGGTGCTTAATTCCAACTCGCCCAGCTTTTATAGTTCAGTAGAGGGTTCCAGAGGAGAAATTCCTTTCTGTAGCTTACCTATTAGATTGTGAGCCCAGAGGGCAGGAAGCACACGAACAGAGGTGACCACCTAAGAACAGGGACCAGATGTCATATTTCTCTGTGACCCTCATGGTGAAGCTCAATGTTTTGCAGCTAGTAGGTCAGCAGTGTACCTCTAATGAATGAATGCAAAACAAACAAAGGAGGGTTTTCTGCTCTCTCTTGCCAAGTTCCTTAAGGAATGGGTCAGGGTAAGTTGCTGAACAGCAGGCAGCGGGGCCAGGCACTGACCGAGCAGAGCTAAGGGCAAGCTTGATTCTTTCTCTGTACCAGCCTCCAGATGAGTGAACTAAACAGCACAACCAGCCTTTCAACGGGTCCAATATCATCCCTTCTGCTGTGTAAAAATGGTGTGCTGGAGGGCAGAAAGTTTCAGGAAGGAACAGACAAAAGGTATAAAAGGCAAATATTTTAAAGGATTTTCAGTGGGATCCCAAGAGTTAATAATCCCATGGTTCATACTGTCATGCCTCCAAGCCACCTTTCTTGCACACCAACCTGGTACTTTAGATGGAGAAAGAAAGAAGCCTAAATTTCTAAGTTCATGTTGCTATTGCCTTGTCGGTTAGGTGACAGGGCAGGTGACACAGATATGGTGACTTAGCAGCGCAGTGCATAGCGGTACGGATGGAGCTTTGTGCAAAAGCTTGGCTCCAAAGCCTTTGCAAGCTGTTATATAGATTAATTTCAAACAGGAAGAGGCTAAAATACGGGACAGATCAGTTCTGCAAAATTAATGCTTGGCTTTACAAGCAGATAAAAATGAGCCCCCTTGCAGTAGCCGTAGGCTGAGCAAAGAGAAGCCAAAGCTGTGCGAGTGTGGAGAGATGAGAAGGGACAGAAGCAGGGGAGGCAAGATGCAGAGAGGAAGTCAAATCTTAGAGATACACCTGTTTCCGGTATGGTGCAGGCCTGGAGTTCTTTACAAATGTGGTAGTAGCGAGTGGTAGTCATACCAACTAGGAAGTTGTTGGTGACAGTTGTTGATGATATCTTCTATTGGCTTTTATACGCCAGTCACAATGCAGTGTGAGGGAGGGCTGGCCACATTTAAAGTAGCAAAGGTCAGGTGGAAAATACCAGAGACTTTCATGCTAGTGTTATCCAATAATCAGTGAAAAGAGATGTTGGATACATTAACTTTGGATAAGTGTGTACCATGTCTGTGACTCTGATATGGTGAGTTGGATGACTTTCCAAGTGTGTCATATTGAGTATTCAGGGCTTAATCCTGCAGTTGTGTCCTTTTAAGAAACAGTTGAATCTGGAAGAGCGTCATGATACAGTCAGTATATGGGTCATTCTGCTGAGTTACCATGTAGCCAAAACTGTCATATACTTAGCTGCAGAGAAGCAAAATAGCAACTTCAGTGTGCAGTGAGGAGAAACATCCACTTTATGAAAGCCAAACAGAATCTTCTAAGGCTAATGTATATTACTTTGTATTTTAATATACAACGGACATTAATGGCCACATGTGTTCATAAAACATGAGATATTTTTATTTAATTTAAATCAAAACATAAAACTAATATTAAGAAGTGTTTTGAAACCAAAAAATTAATTCAGTGTGAGAGGCTAAGTGCACCAACATGGTCATGTTCAATAAATAGTTTTTCCCTTTCCATCCTCTTATTTTTTCATATAATCTTAAAAATGATTTCTATCTTCAAGCTGGGAACCTATGCTGAACTCAGGAACACAACACATCAGATAGTTTCTCTCTCTCTCTCTCTCTCTCTCTCTCTCCCTGATTTCATAGCTATATACATAAATGCATTCCCAGGCACAACAAAGCTAAACACAAGAAGAAAGCTGATTTCTTGGAAAATCCAAATTCTAAGATTAAGATTTTGGTCTGCCTCTGAAGTATATTTATGTGAAAATGTGAGATTTTGTTTGTTTGTTTTTGCTCCTGTATAGGAAACTTTCAGGTGTTAATAAACTGTGGATGAAACTCACTATCCTTCAGCTGTGAATCTGATAATGCTAGATTGAGGCATTTAGTGAAATTTCTTCTCTCTGCCATCATTATCCCGATTTGCCGAATCTTCACTAGCCCGTCCTAGGCTATACGTAAGTGAAGAAACCCTGCAGCTACAATGGGACAATCTTTTGACTCTGGTAAAAATAAAACAGCTTCCTTGTAAGATGAGCTCCCTTTACACTCAGCTGCAATTCCTTGCTTCTGAACTGTGGTTTCCAGGTAATGATTCTTGATAGAAGGACAGTAAAGGTTAAAAGGAGGTCACTATTTGAAGGCTTTGTGGTATCTTGTTTGGAAGGGGTACTATTATGAATAAATTGGTTGATCTGCCTTACTTCACATGTGAAGAAACTCTAGTCCCAAATGCTTAGGAGACTTTACCCAAAGTTCTCACAAGCAGCAAATTCAGAGAATCTAGTAAAGAACCCAACTCTTTTGCTCCTTCTGTCACTTAACGTCACTATGATGCAGAAAAACAAACTAAAATTTGTCATTGTAAAATGATGGGACTCCCTCTTGAAAATGGTAAAGAAATTTGCAATAGAGCAGAAAAGCTTCAGTATGTCAGGCATCAGGCATCATGCTTCCAGCAGCTTCTCTGATTGCCTCTGTGCCCCATGGCCCCCGCACCTCTGATCTTGGCTGTCCTTCTTCTTCTCTCCTCTCCAGGGGTATTTTTTATTTCTTTATACACTCACACATGGTGTACAACAACCATATGTTCATAAGCCTATCTTCTCCACTAGAGGTTAAATTCATTGAGAACGTAATAATTCTTTTATCGAAGTATAGTTGATTTACCACATCGTGCCAATCTCTGCTGTACAGCAAAGTGACTCAGTTATACACATGTATACATTCTTTTTTTAATATTCTTTTCCATTATGGCTTATCACAGGATATTGAATATAGTTCCCTGTGCTATACAGTAGGACCTTGTTGTTTATCCATTCTAAATGTAATAGTTTGTGCCTACCAACCCCAAACTCCCAGTTCATCCCTCTCCCTCCCCGACTCCCCCTTGGCAGCCACAAGTCTGGAGAACATAATAATTTTTAAAATAACTTTTTAGATGAATAGTGAATAAAGAAAATTATATATATATAATTTTATTTTTTTATTTCAAAACAACAAGGATAATAATGCCGGCCTTTTAAGATTGCTGTGAAGTCTAAACATTATGCAATAATATATGTTAAGTGCTTCACATAGGGCACGTAACCCTGTCAAGCTACATATTAGTAGCTCAATAACACGTATTGAATGCTTACTCGCTCTTCTCTTGGAACTGTCAAAAAGTATTATAATCCTTCCACATGCTATCAATTGCACTTTTAGTATCCATTGATTAAGAAGAGATAAATGGATGGATGGATTTTCAGATGCCTGATTTTGCAACTCTGTAACCTCCCAAGGGTCCCTAAGTCCACAGGCTGGAAATCACATGAACTTTAGATTGTTCCAATACCTACAATGAGTCTTATAATCCACCATGAGAGTCATTACAATGGAGCGAAATAACCACAACACAGGCAAAGCGCAAAGGTCTGACAGCAAAAGAGGGAGAAGAAGAAACAGTAGGCCTTCATTGCTTCCTACTTTAAAAAATTCCCACTAATTCATAGGTTATTGCAGGCAGCTATTTCGCTGCTTTCAACCCCTTTCACCACAAAGGTACCCGCTATTCTGAGCAGTATAAAAGAGAACATCACACACACACACCCCACAGTAGCTCCAGGAGGCTACGTAAAAGAAAAATAAACAACCTCGAACTATGTTTCTTAAGAGCTTGAAGAATTCCAGCTAGATTTTTTGCACTCCTCCTCTCTCTCTCTTTTAACCTATTTTTAGTTTCAAGTGATGGAAATCCAACCTGAATGGATTAAACATACAATAAAAAAAAAAATGAAGATAGGTGTAAAGAATTCATTGACTTACTGAAAAACCCAAGGGTAGGATAGGTTAAGGCAAGGCTGGATCCAGGAATTCAAAAAAAAAAAAAAAAAGAAGTCACCCATACTCAGTTTCTCCTTACCTCTGGTTTTCTCCACCTTAGGAATTAGTGTCAACCAGAGTCTCCCCGCATGATATAAAGAAGGTTAGCTGATACTCTAGATAATAACCACAGCAGAAAGTGAGGTTCTTTTCCCCAGTGGTTCTCACAAAATTTCATGATAGGCAATCAGGTTTATGGATGCCATGTCTTATCCACTCTCAGTGGCCTGGAGGATAAAATATATTGATTGAACAGGCACGGGTTATATATGGGATGACCGGCCTTTGTGGTTTACTCAGAACTGTCCTGGTTTTAGCATTGCAAGTCCTACGTCCCAGGAAACCCTGGTCAAATTGGGATGGTTGGTCACCTCAGTTTTCATATAGACCACTGAGGATGGTAGTGTTTCCAAACTAGAGGGGTTGAGAGTGGGCATAATAACAGGGGTTGCATGCTAAGCAGGGGGAAATATACACTACATTTACATGTGACTACAGAACTATTCTGACCACAATGGCCTTGTGTGTCCATTGATCACTCGGAATCTGATCACCTGCATTATAGTCTGAAGGTAGGTCTGAATTGAGATGCCCATTAAGTGTAAAATATACACCTAATTCCAAAAAATGTGTATGAATAAAGAATGTATTTTAATAATTTTATATTTACATGTTGAAATGGTCATGTTTTAGATAGGTTGAGTTGAATAAAAGATATTGTTCTTCTTACTTTTTAATGTGGCTATTAGAAAATTTTACATTACACATGTGGTTCACATTGTACTTCTGTTGGACAGAAACAAGCAATGGACTGCTCTAAGATTTTTAACAAGGTGATGATATATTTATGTCATGTGTAGGTGGGGACATAGAAAGATGCTTTGAATGTACACGGACCTTAAACAACAAATGATAAATAAATTAAAGAACATCAGGACCACAAACGATGGGAGATCAAAATGTCAAATCAAGACCAAATTCATTCACTTAATCATTCCTGCCTTCATTTGTGCCAGGATCAGCATTACATCTTGAGACTCCAGGCCCAAATGAGAAAAGAGGTTTGTCCTTCAGAAGCCTACAGACCAAAGAGGGAGAAAGGAAGGTATCTGAAAATTAAATATTTTAAATGTTTTAAAAATACAAAATTACGCTGTAATATGATAGATTCCAGCACACATAGTCTGTATTTATTTAATTAATTTGATCATCCAAGTAATTTTGAGTTTATTCAATCCACACTCTATATTTTCCCTATTGCAGGCCAAGCTCCTTGAGACTAGGAATTTGTGCTAATAAGCTGCATGCAACCAAGTGTATTTGTTTCAGTGCTCTCTTTTCACTTAACAATCAAATGTTCCTTCTCTCTCTTACTCTCACAAGAAGCAGTTTAGCCCAGTGAAACCTAACAGGGCTTAGGTTTAAATGTTGCCAATGTTCCTTACCAACTCCCTTACCTAGTAAAAGCTTTGAACTTCCCTCTGTGCCTCATTTTCCACCAACAGCAATGAGAAAAACACCCTGGATGACGCTTTGAACTCACACACACACACACACACACACACACACACACACACACAGCTTCGCTTGCAATTTAACTTATTATTGTTAATCATCTGAAAACACTGAACGCTTACAAACACCCCAACTTACTGTAATTGTACTCCCACAATATAACTGTTTTCAAACACTGGGATGGTTCTGCATACTAGCTACTGGGTTCCCCCTAAACATCCTTGAGAATGTTTATTTGAAAAGATTACCTTGTTTTCCTTCAGGATTAAGTCATGGTCACTGCAGAGAGAGAGGATTTGGAAAGATGGCAAGCAGTTTCTGATCGCTCCTCAGAGACTGCCTTTGTTCAATAAATAGACCCACAGAAAAACAAAATGTATTCTAGCCCACACATGTTAGACACATTTTTCAAACACCTAGATTGGAGAAGATAGGTATTACAAATAGCATATTTGTTGGAGACAGTGAAGAAATCACAAACTTGCTTGGATAAACACTATTAAATACATACTTAACCAGCGGATTGCAACAGTTCCCCTCTGGCACTCACTGACAAGCTTGACTCCATCTGTAAATTAGGTTGCAAAACTTCCTTGTCAGAGAATTCACCCTGTTAGGAGGACTCAACCCTGCCTTTGAATCCACAAGGACAGAAAAAATCAATGTGACAGAAAAGCAGTTGCTTGTGTCAGGCTTAACCAAGGAGAGAAAGGGCTTTAAATTAATCATGATTTAGGGTTGCTGGTAAATCGGTGCAAAGACACATTCCTCTGGAGTCTCTGAAAAAGGAAAAAAAAAAGGAGCCTGGAGCGCTCTGCGCATGCTACCCGCAGACACTGCCCTTCCTCTATAAACAGGATTCAGTGTTTACTGTGAGTGTAGCCAAGCATCGTTGATCTTGTATAAACAGATAAAATGCATCAAAATCTACAAGATTTCGGCTGAGACAGTTATGCACAGTAACTATTCATGTGTAGAGTGAAGATAAATGAAAGTTTCATCTTCCCTTCTAGAACCTGTGATCTGACTTCAATACGCTGGGAAGATTTCAGGTTATATATTAAATTTTGATTCCCCACGAAAGCAAAGGCTGGCATGAGCCTCTTATCTGGAGAGAGGTCGAACACCACCTTCTGGAGGCGCCTGTTTTCATTCCTTGCCTACCTTAGACAATGAGAGCATCTACAGGAAGGAAAGCAATTTTTGCTTGGCTTATACCCTGTGGCTTTAAAGCTGTCACCAAAGACCTACTAAGGGTATTGTTAAACAGCCACCATTAGATGGCACCTGCGAGGCAGTAAATCTCCTTAAGGTAGAGGTGAGCTCTGCCTCAACTGTCAATCTCTGTTGGCCAAACAAGGTCACTTCAATCAGGAGCTTGTTTGCCTCCATTATCAATTTAGGTAGTTGGGTCTTTGCATTAGAGACAATGACAACCTGGTCAGCTGTCTTCAGACTTGTCTTTGATCAACAGCTATCAACCAACCCTGGCCAAATTAGGAAAAAGGCACTCCCTCCTCTAATGTACTGCTAACCATAGTGATGGGCAAACTTGGAATTCAGTGACTGAGGACCAATGTCCAGGGTTGAGGTATTTTCAGAGATAGAAGAGAACTTGATCTTTAGCCCTTTTGGTGAGCCTCAGTCTGGCATTAGAAGCCAAATCAATGAGCCCAGTTCATTTATTTCCATAGTCATCCCCAACTAAAAGGACCAGGATTTTGCGGGGCTTCAGAAAATCACTGGCCTCGACTATGTCAGTTGTTTGTCCTGATGATACAAGTTATTCCTCAGTTCTTTACTGTGTAAATGGAGAGACATCCAATGAAGGTCTGACAAGATCAGACCCTATTTTAAAAATGTTCTCCTGGGGCTTCCCTGGTGGCGCAGTGGTTGAGAGTCAGCCTGCCGATGCAGGGGACGCGGGTTCGTGCCCCAGTCCGGAAGGATCTCACATGCCGCGGAGCGGCTGGGCCCGTGAGCCGTGGCCGCTGAGCCTGCGCGTCCGGAGCCTGTGCTCCGCAACGGGAGAGGCCACAGCAGTGAGAGACCCGCGTACCGCAAAAAAAAAAAAAAAATGTTCCTTTGGCTTCATTTTACAGTGTCATCTTTATCACGACGCACAAGAAGTTCCACCGAGAGAATGATGTAGATCTTATTCCTGTCCACCAGGGCTCAGAGAGAAACTAGAGAGCACTTAATCTATGCAAATGTGATAAGTACATTGAAATGAAAGAATAGAAAGGCTGAATCAGTTGAAATTTGAGATATAAGCACCTAAAGAAAACTGAGTTGTAGGGATGAATAATATAAGTAAATATGATGACTGTAAGTTTTTTTAATAATGAATTTTTGAAATTTATTCCAGAATAAGGAAAAGAAAAGGTTTACACAGCTAGGCTGCTCCACACCTTCAGTGGTCCTGAAGCTTCACTAGACACGTGGCCAGGTAACTAATGCATGGCTGCTTTTATAGTAGACTATTTTAGGCATCATTGTATATCAAGCAGCTTTCAAAAACAAAACCATTCCTTTTTTATTTTTATAGAGAAGAATGCACAGCCTTCAGTGCAGTCTTTGAAACTAAAGAACAGTCTTCATATGTACCAAGGGAAATTACTAAGAAACCTTGCAAACACTCCCTCTCTGGAGATCTTTATAAATAGGATAACTTTTCACCTGTTTTGTGTGGCATTCTCTGAAAGCAGATAATAAGCAAAGAAATCCTTTCAAAATCCTCGTTAGATCTCTCATTCATGTTTATTTTCCAGTCTATTTGCCTTTTCCCCATCTTGCTATCAACACCCTTAAGAAAGGACAATCAGAGAGGATGAAGCAAATGGACTTTAGGGTTCCTGATAGAATGGTAACAACAGAATTGTTAACAAATATTCAACCGTTTCTATATTCCAAGACTACTTAGTACTCTACTTGAGTTTTCAAAGGGAGACGAAAAATGTAGCAGTTTTTATAACTCGAAAAGATACATGCACCCCTATGTTCATAGCAGCACTATTTACAATAGCCAAGACATGGAAACGACCTAAATGTCCATCAACAGATGAATGGATAAAGAAGACGTGATACATAGATACAATGGAATATTACTCAACCATAAAAAAGAATGAAATAATGCCATTTGCAACAACATGGACGGACCTAGAGATTATCATACTAAGTAAAGTAAGCCAGACAGAGAAAAACAAACACCATGTAATATCACTTACATGTGGACTCTAAAATTTGACACAAATGAAATTATCTATGAAACAGAAACAGACTCACAGACATAGAGAACAGACTTGTGGTTGCCAAGGAGTGAAGGAGGGGAGGGAAGGATTGGGAGTTTGGGATTAGCAGAGGCAAACTATTATATATAGGACGGATAAACAGCAAGGTTTTACTGTATAGCACAGGGAACTATAATATATTCAATATCCTGTGACAAACCATAATGGAAAAGAACATGAAAAGGAATATATATATATATATATATATATATATATATATAACTGAGCTACTTTGCTGTTCAGCAGAAATTAACACATTGTAAATCAACTATACTTCAATAAAATTTTAAAAACAATTTTTTTTTAAATGTTGCAGTTTTCCTGTCTAGACCAAATCAATAGCCAAGTTTACAAAGAACTTTCCAGGTGCCAGGTCCTCTGCTGAGCACTTTGTATGAATGATCTTATTCAATCTAACAGCCCTTTGAAATAGACACTTTATTGTTCCCATTTTATAGATGAGAAGACAGAGTCTTAGAAAAATTGTCTTGCACAAACTAGCAGAACTAGGACATGTTGAAGATAAGATTAGCGTATTAGTTTCTTATGGCAGTTGCAACAAATTATAACCAACTTGGTAGCTTAAAATAACACGAATTTATTCTTGTCCAGTTCTGGAGGTCAGAATTGTAAAATCAGTCTCAGTGGGTTAATATCAAAGGGTCAGCAAGGCTGGTTCCTTTTGGAAGTTCTAGGGGAAAATCTTTCTTTATCTATTTCAGAATTGATGCTATCCTCATTCCCTGGCTCATGGCCCTGAATCGCATTATCTTTTCTCTCCCTGTTTCACATCACTTTGCCTTCTCCTCTTTTTTATCAAATTGCTTTCTGACTCCCTCTTATGAGAACACTTGTGATTACATTTAGGTTCTACCTGGATAATCCAGGATAATCTCCCCAATTTAAGATCTCTAACTTAATTCCATCTGCAAAATCTCTTTTGCCATATAAGGTAACTTTCATAGATTCCAGGTATTAGGACCTGGATGTGTTTGGGGGCCATTATTCAGCTACCACAATTAACATTCAAACTATCTTCCACTTTCTTAAGTGGTATAACATATTCTTCCTAGATGAGTAATTCTTAACAAGCTCAATGACTGATCTTTAGCAAATGGGTGTATCCCATATAAACTAAAGAGGTTAACTTAAGTAATTTTCATGGAAAGTAACACAACATAGTGGTATGAGCCTGGCTTATAGTCAGGAAATGGAGTTCTTATCATTAATTAAGACATGCAAGCTTGGACCAAGCCCTGCCTCTCTTGAAATCAGGGATAGTAAAGAGGTTTCAGCGTGTTCAGTACAAGTGGAGAAGGACTCCACAAATCTCTTCAAGCTTCACGGGAAGTGTTGAAGCCAATTATCAGTGCCTGCCCTACTTAATCTCTAGTGTTCCTTCTAACTCTGACTTTGTATGATCAATGACTGCATTAATTTATCAATTGCTACCTAAAATTATCATAAACTTTAATGGCTTAAAACAACAAACATTTATCATCTCAAAATTTCTGTGGGTCTGGGAATTGGTGGCTCTGACTCAGACTCTCTCACGAAGTTGCAGTCAAGATGCCAACTGGGGCTACAGCCATCCAAAGACTTGACTGGGGTTGGACAGTCTGCCTCCAGGATGGCTCACTCACCTGGCTGCTGGCAATTAAAATTCCTTGCCACATAGGGAAATCCATAGGCTACCTGAGTATCCTTACAAAATGTGACTGGGTCCTCCCAGAGCAAACGATCCAAGGGAGAGAGCAAGACAGATACCACAATGTATTTTACAAACTAGCCTTGGAAGTGACATACTATCACTTCCTCTGTGTTCCACTGGTCACACAGACCTATCCCAATACAGTGTACGAGGGGACTACACTAGGGCATGGATACCAGGAGGTGGCGCTGAGGCCACCACAGAAGTTCAATGCCCTGCGTGGACTAGCGCTTCCACAATAGGACCTTCATGTTGGTGTCTATCTATGGAAACCCATATTTCATAATACTATGTGATGACTGAGTAGCTTTGTGGCTTAAAATGGGTATTAACATCATAAAACTTACATTTTTAAGAAGATTTCTCTGATGGCAAAGCAGAGGATGAATTCATGGGGGCTCCTATTGCCTTTCATGTGCCCCAGGCTGTAATACAAACTTCTAGCCTGGCCTGCAAGCCCCACATGTGTGCCCAATGTCTTCTGTCTGTGTGCTGTACCTCTAGGTACTGTGCCATTCTCATCCTTTCTCAAATGACTCTCTCCACACCATGCCTTCAATAGCCTTCCTAGCTCAAATGCCATGCTCTCCATGAAGCCTTCCCCAATCCCTGAGACAGAGCAAGTAGCTTGTTCTACCATTTCAGAGCACTTTGTTCATCTATCTGTTACAATGCATATCATGCTTTCCTTTTAATAATTTGATTATGTTTCTCTCCCCAAATATTCTATGTATCTCTTGAGGGCAGAGACCAAGACCTCACACCATGGCTAGGAGATCAGCTCAATCAACAGATGTTTTTTGAATTAATGGGTAGCCTTCTTTCAGTAAGTCATATTTCTAACACTTAGTGAACACCAACTAAGTGATAAGCATTTTGTTTGGTGCTAAGTCATACAATATTGATCAGTATGGGCAGGTCCCTACCCTCGACATGCAGTGGGAGCATCCTCATATGGTGCTTTTGCCAATGGCTATCCTTGTTCTCTCTCTTCCCCACTGCATTTTCTATTTTCCTACCCCCTTCTTGCCTCTTCTCAATTTTCCTTCCTCTCGACTCTCCCCTAAGCATGCCATAGCACACATAGGTACTGCTTAGATACTCTGACAAATATCATGGCCAAACAGTTGGTCACTCCAGGTCCAGTTTATGTTGCCTGCAAAGCCACGTGTACATGAAAACCTGTTGCTGTTTCCCAGCTACCACTTAGAAAATAATGAAGGGTAAAAGAAGCATTCCCATGCCTATATGACTCAACATTTTTATCTTTTCCTGTCTTCATTGTCTCAGGTGAGTTGAATGCTAAATGTTTTTTAAATGTTGGTTAGAGTAGCATCTGTTGTGTTAGTGCAGGTGATATAAGTATGTAGAATATAAATTCTATGACAACAGAATATTTTGTCTCTTCTTTCCCTCCTGTATCCATAGCTCCTAGAATATGGATGTGCTCACTGAATTAACTGTGTTCCTTGAAGCTATAACTTCTTTTCATGTTAAGTTTAGAAATGACCTGTTCTCTTTCCCACTGCAAATGGCTATGTGGCCTCAGTCAAACTCACTTAGTAACAGTCTGAGTTTTCTTTCCTATAAAACAGAGATATTAACAGTTACCTCTCTTGCAGAGGCATGTTTTGAGTATGACAGAAAATGCATGTAAAGCATATAGTTCAGTGTCTTTCCAGAATATAAACTGAATAAATGGTTTGTTGCTGAATTCAGAATCCATCTGATAATCTTATTTCTCTGAACATGTAGATTTTAAAAATGCTTACCTCTGATTGTCCGTAATACACCATGTAGAACAACTTTCTTAAAAGTTGGGCTTTTGATAACTTTTTGAAACACAGGATATACTGAACCAATATTTATTACATAATTAGAATGAACCTGTTGTTATACTAGGCACTAGAAGTACAAAGAATAATTTTAAGAGAACCCATGAATAATTTTAAGTTGATAAACTGATAAATTAGATTTTATTAAAATTTAAAACATTTTCACCTCATCAAATTTAAAATATTTGTACTTCAGTTTTGAAAATAAAGAGGCAAGCCACAGACCAGAAGAAAATTTGTCTAATAAAGGACTTGTACCCAGCATATATAAAGAACACTTACAACTCAATAATAAAAAGACAAACACTTCAACTTACAAATGGGCCAAAGATTTTAAGTCATGTCACCAAAGAAGATATACAGATGGTTGATTAAGCACATGAAAAGATGTTAAACGTTATTTGTCTTTTGGAAAATGCAAATTTAAACCACCATGAGATGCCACCGTACATCTACTAGAATCTATAATCAAAAAGACAGACAATATCAAGTGTTGGAGAAATTGGAACCCTCATATATTGTTGATGGGAATGTAAAATGTCACATCTACTTTGGAAAATGTTTGATAGTTTCTTAAAAATTTAAACATAAACTTACTATACAGCAAAGTAAGTCAGCTCTTAGGAATTTATGGGAGAGAAAAGAAAACATATGTCCATTCAATGATATGTAAATGAATGTTCATAGCAGCATTACTCAGAATGGCCAAAAACTGGACAAAATTTAAGTTTCCATCAACTAGTAAATAGATTTTTTAAATGCGGCGTATCCATAAAACGGAGTATTATTCAACAAAGGATCGCACAACTGATACATGCTACAACATAGATGAGTCCCCAAAAAAGTAGTCAGACACAAGAGGCATAATTATTATATAATTCACTGATGTGAAATATCTAGGAAAAGCAAATTTATAGAGAGAAAACGCAAGTCAGTGGTTGCCTATAGCTGTGGGTGGAAGCACGGTGAACTGTCAATGGACACAGGGAAATTTTAGGGGTAATGAAAATGTTCTAAAACTGAAATATGGTAATGGTTACACTTCTGTATAAATTTACTAAAAATATTTGAATTGTATACTTACAATGGGTGAGTGTTATGGTATGTAACTTATATTCCCACAAAGCTGTCTTTAAAAAATTGTGTTACGTTAGACGGCATCTGGTCATAAACTACTTAGTCACTGCTTATTATAAAGATATCCTCAGGATTTAAAAGCTCTGACCTAGTTTTTAGTCTCTTTTCATCTGGTCCCAATCAAGGTAATAGAAAGTTAGTTTAGTTAGGTTCCCCTGAACACGAACACATCTTAAATGTGGAGGCCAAAAAAAAAAAGTTAGTTAGCTCTCACATGATCCGAACTTGTTAGCCCATCTCTAAAAATGAGTCGTGGAGGCAATTTTTTCTTTGCTTACGAAAATGTTTGAGGAAGAACTATGTGCTTGGTTTAGCATAATTGACCACAATAATTATAGTGTATGTGGATTTATGTTGCATGTATAAGACTACTGGATTTTGTATTAGAGGTTGGGGTGGTGCTTGAAATCTAGTCTTTAATCCACAAAAGCCATGTTTTTTTTGCTTTTTTTTTTTTATGGTTCAAACTGGCAATTATGGGTTGCAGAAGTATTTGTGCTTGTTCAGATGTTCCATAACCAAGAATTTGAAGATGTCCATTTTCAATGTACATTGAGTATTGAGGAAAGGTGTTGTCAAATCTGAGAGCTGTATCTATTTTTATAATTTGTCACATTTCTAGTAATGGAGTAGAGATGAGCCCATCTTTTTAAGAGAGACCAAGTTTGCATGGAAGTTATTTAGGAAGAAGGTATAATTCAGATTCTTGGAGGAAACAAAAAGTTGCACTTATAATTTGAACTCTATCACTAAATCATTAACGATGGTCCCAGAGCAGCTGTTAGACTAATATGTGTCACCAATTTGATTTCAAATCAATAAGAATAGCATAAAGACCCCATGTGTTCCCACAGAGCAACAGGGTGATCACATCTCTTAAGCACCTTCTGCCTAAACTGCTAATTTTGCCATTTAGTCAAAATCGGTAAGGCACCCAAAAGGTACAAGCTTCCAGTTATAAGGTAAACAAGTACTAGGGATACAATGTACAACATGATAAATATACTTCATGCTGCAGTATGTTATATATGAAACTTATTGAGAGGGGAAATCCTAAGAGTTCTCATCACAAGATAAAATTTTTTTTCTATTTCTTTAATTTTATATCTATATGAGATGACAGATGTTCACTGAACTTATTGTGGTAATCATTACGTATATAAATCAAATGATTATACTGTATACCTTAAACTTATACAGTGCTGTATGTCAACTGTATCTCAATAAAACTGGAAGAAAAAAAACAATAAGGCACCAAAGCCATTACTTCAACCCAGATTAAGATCACAGGTTCAGGTCCATGAGGGTATGACTCTGCTGGACATTATCTATATATTACAGAATCAAAGTTAAATAGAGTAGCTTTCAGGTTTGTTATCCTAC
The DNA here is from genome assembly GCF_059928025.1 of Delphinapterus leucas. Lineage (NCBI taxonomy): Eukaryota > Metazoa > Chordata > Mammalia > Artiodactyla > Monodontidae > Delphinapterus > Delphinapterus leucas. The sequence goes on from NC_143140.1 coordinate 50,653,503, forward strand.
AGTTATTCTGAGGCAAGATTATTTCAGTTAAGCCTATTTGATAGATCGTTATAGTAAAACCAGATAGTCCTTACATATAATAAAATAAGCCAAACATTTTCTTTTGTTTCTGTTCTTCCAAGTAGCCAAGAGCATAAAGAAAAAAGGAGTGTTTAACTACACACCTAGGTCACCTAGTAGGCTGTGTCTAGTACCTGTGGTAATGCTGAAAAGAATTTTGCTCTTTTAACCAGTGGTGAGAAAAGACATGAGAGTATCAAAGCCCCTCACTTCTGGTCCTTTCCCTCCAGTCCAGAACCACAGCTGAGTAATTAAAGCAGCTTGGCTCACATTTTGGATGGCAAAACTCCAAACCAGTAGAGAGTTTGTCAGAACCTAAGTTCAGCTACTATCTCATCCCATCTGCAATCGATTGATGTCAGCTCCTATTGCCACTGGGACATTCAAACCTGCACATGACCTGGAACCAGTTACTGCTCAGGCAAAAAGTGGACCAGAGGCTCCTGGCTGAGTCAAACTTTGCTTCCCAGGAATTAACTCATGGCACCATGACCCATTCTTCTGTCAGGTTCAAGATGTTGTACCTAAGCTGACCTCTGGGAATGGCTCTTCCACTAACCTGGAGCTCATCTTGAATCCTCACTTCCCAACCCTTTTGAATCCTTGTCACAGAATGCATTTTTAATCCTTTCTTGATGTCTTCGGACCTCTGACTTCTCACTTCTTCTAGTCTCTCAGAACTCTACACCCTTGTACTAATTCCTGGACTCCTCATATCTGACATTTGCCCAGTGACCCCACGTGCTGTGGCTGCCACTGGACCTAGCCTAGCCATGCCATGGTGGAATGGGAACCATTGTCACTGCAATGAGTTGTTGAATTGTCATATTGCTCCATGACCCTCAGTACAGCCAATTGTATTTTGGCAACAGGAGGCTTTAACCTAAATTCACAAGTCCTTTTTCCTTGATTGAACAAACATTTGTTAAGAACCTACTCTCTGCTAGGTATATTGTAAAAGTTACTATCTACACCTAACTCCCCAAATCCACAGCACTCTTCACCCCTCCCCCAAGATTTTTGGTTTCAAACTGGACTGAGGAAGAGTTAGTAATAAATGAAACAGCTGTCCCTGAATGCTTTGCTCTCTGAAGCATGAACCCAAAGTTTTCTCTGATTTATGAATCATAGTCATGACAACAACATTCTTTGAAGTTATTTTCCTTGAAATGTTAGTAAAAGGCATTTCCTATCCTCCTCACAGGGGTTTTATGTAAATTAGTGCTGCTTCTGGAGTGCTTCAAAGGAAGTATAAATGCACAAACTATATCAGTGTCTCTCTTCATGATGTTTACTTCCAAAACATCAAGACTGGCACTGTCCAACAGAAATAGAATGTGGGCCACATATGTAAGTTTTAATTTAACTTAAACTTAAAGTTAAGTATCACCATTTAACGAAGTATAAAGAAACAGGTGATATAAATTTTGATGATATATATATATATTTTGCGGTACACGGGCCTCTCACTGTTGTGGTCTCTCCCGTTGTGGAGCACAGGCTCCAGACACACAGGCTCAGTGGCCATGGCTCACGGGCCCAGCTGCTCCACGGCATGTGGGATCTTCCCAGACCGGGGCACGAACCCACGTCCCCCGCATCGGCAGGCGGACTCTCAACCACTGCGCCACCAGGGAAGCCCCATGCTTTTGTAATTGACTGAACCTGTCCAATAACCATGATATTAGATCTTGCTTAAAGGTAAACTATAGATCAGAAATAATGTTTTTGATTTGTCAAAGCTCACGAGACTACAAAACTAATGAACTTCATCCAATCCCTTGCTTAGATCTTGCCTAAATGTGAAAGGCTTTCCTTTACAGGTCCCGCTGAAAGAATTAAAGATGTCACAGTTAATTATATAAGATTTTTGATACTAGACGATTCCACCTTTTGAACTGAGCTCTCTCTCAAATGCACCAACGTGATTTATGATGAGACTCTTCATATCAGCATCAGAAAACAAGTTAACAAGGCTATTCAAGTTAGACTCCGTCCTTTGCATATCTTGTGGTATGTCTGGTGGCACTATGCCCTTGGCAAAGGTCAGAGACACAGACTTGGAGACTGAAGGACTGATTTACAGTCTTGTGATAATTAACTTTGCAGAAATACAGTTCCTGACCCTGAAAAGAGAAGCCTCCCTCCATTGAGAAAGAGTGTCTAGTCTCTTCCTGTGTAAGAATGTTTTGCTTCAATGTAAACAAACTAGAGTTGAAAAATGAGGTGCAAAAATGCCCTCTTTGGCATAAACAACCAAACTAGTTAGGATATGATTTTCCCGGAATGTGTTGTGAATTCCAAAGGCAGGCACACACTCGTCACAGAACAGGCCGTTCCTCCGATGGTCATAGCCTGAAGACTTAGTTGGACACATTCATGCATTAAATTCCACAAATCCAAATCTGTGTTTTTCATAATGTTTGTATACATACTCAAATATTTTCTGAATCTTAATTAAGAAAAAAGCAAGGCATAGCAAGTATTTGTTTCAAAGAACAACTTGGTTCTGAGCCCATTAGAACCATCCTTATTTGGTAGCCTCACTGAATATTATAATCACCTTCTAGTATCACTGACACCTGTCTTGCTTTTTGTTTTTCATTTTATAATAGAGATCCAACATACTGACTAAAGAAAGAAAAGTTTCCTCGACTACATGAGTATCTTAGTACAATTACAGTAGGGTATGGTTGATGAAGCTCCTAAACATGCATCCAGCAGGGTAGGAATATATCCCCTGCTCCTGACATTTCTGTCTGGAAGGGTCTCCATCCATTTACCCTTTTATCTTCTTGCAGGACTGGGATGCAGATGAGCCTGCTGAGGCGCTCACCTCCATTAAGAAATTTAAGGATGCATCCAAAAGCTCAATAATCGAGAAAAATAATATTTTAATACAATATTTTTAAAAATCAAAATACAAGCAAAAAAATCTAAGATGAACAAAATATCAAAATTTTACATAAAGACTACACTGCCTCACTTGCCTCACCCTAGTCCCGGCCCTGTTCAGCCTCCTGCCTTGGGAAGAGAGGTGAGTGTTCTGTTGGTGAGTTTGAGAGAAGGATCTGAGTGTGCTCTTCCTTCAAAATCTGCCTGCCTGCCCTGCTCTGCTATGTGAGCGTTACTCAGGTGAGCCCCAGGAGGCAGGGGCTGCAGTTGGCCAGAGCTGACAGAGACTCTGAGGTTATTAGCAAGTCCACCTCACTGACAGACAAAGCATGAGGTCCCCCCAGCAGCAGTCTTGGTGATAAGGGTGACCTTTTGCTCTCCAACCAACTGCCTGACTCCTGTGGGTGTGTATCTTTCTCAATAGATTCTGAACTCAGGGGAAAAAGAGTTGTTGGTAGTGATTCCACTGACAGGCAAATAGAACACCAGAACTCCTGTGCAGCCTTCTAACCATGGTAACAAATGGTCTCATGGTAGCCAGATGGTGTGCCTCGGTCTCTCTTGCTTATTTGTCCTCAGGATGATCATGGTTGGGCCATTCAAATGTTAATTAGCTTAAGTTCACAAACTACGAATAGTCTTCAACACATTTTACGTCCTTTTGGGTCTACTTCTGCTTCATCCTGTAGCTGGTACTTGAAAGAAGAATTAGGCATATTTTAGTCAGACCCTAAATGATCACAAGCCTAGCTCCCAAGAGCTTCAGAGAAAGTCCATCACCACCATTATCACCATTCATTGATTTCCAGAATATAACATGATAGAACTGTATCAGATTTTCTCTCAATTGGCTTGTAGTCTGAGATAGGTCAAATCAACATATAAAGAGCAGTAAAGTACATAAAAATGAAATAAGTAGTGGATAATTAGTTAAGGGCACAGAAATATCTTCTTAACAAAGAGAATGAATTCTATTGTTACACTACTGGCTTGAGTCATTATTACCAAAGGTAGAAATGACATAGAGGCCATTAGAATGGTGTTCCCAGAACAGATGTCCATAGTACAACAGTGGTGTTATACAGTAAAGAAAATAAAATCTACTTGAAATCAGATGGTATGTTTCTCAGAATTTTGAGGCTAAAAGAGAGGTAGAAAGGGTCAGAGTTGGAGTACACCTACCAGACAGGAGAGAGAATGACCTGCGGCCAGGTAGGTGGAAGGTAAGAAAGCACTATCAGAAAACATGTGGAAGGCTCCAGAAATCATTTATAACAAACGAGATAGCTTTCTTCATCCACAGTCAACCACCTGCTTTCACATGCCCCCTCCAACCCCACACCAAAAAAGGCCTCATCATTTGCTCGCTAATGCCTGGAATTTCTATATCTGGGAGTAAAGGCGTTTATGGCAAGTTGGGTTAAGAATCATTAATTCAGACATATACTGAGATTGCAAATGGAACTCAATCACACTAACATGTAATCAGCGAATTAATCATTAAACTCTTCTCATTCTAATGAGGCCAGGACTGAAACGTTAAGATGGAAACCTGTGTGTCTTATTTATGTTTGTATCCTCAGGCCCTAGCACAGCACCAGGAATTAGCATGTGCTCAGTAAATATTTGCTGCACGAATGAATGAATGAATGGAGATACAGCAAGGGCAAGAGAGAGCACTGAAAGAGGGTAAAAGAGCAGAGAAGCAAGCGAGCAAACACACGTGCACGCATGTGTGAGGGAGAAAGGCCAGCCCTGGCAGGCACTGCAGTAAATGCTTTCTCTGTGTTTTTGTTACTCACTTTTCACAACAATCATATAGTATGTTAACCATTAAAGAATGTGTTCATCTGCCAATAACAGAAAGCCCAACAAACTGTAGCTTAAATATATATGGGATTATTTTTCCCACATAACAAGATAAATGGAAGTAGGCAGGAGCTAGTGTTGATTAAGTGGTTCAACAAGGTCAAGGCTGTCATCTTTATGAGTCTCTTGGCCCCGTATGGCTGCTACAGCTCCCTACATAGGTATATATTCAAAGGGGAAAATTGGGAAGAGGAGAGCACCAGGGTATCTTTCCCTTTCATCAGGAAAGCAAGCCTTCAAGAATCCTTTTCAGACTTCCACTCAGAACTCATAGGTTAGATATGTTCCCTTTGTTCCCTTTTCAGCAAAGAGATTCAGGAAAATAAAGTATTTTTCTGGGCAGCTTGACTTTCTGAAGGAAATTTAGGTTTTGTTAATAATGAAGAAAGAGGGGGAATGGGTTTTGGTAGGCAACTATACTAGTTTTCTATTGCTGCTATAATGACAGAATGAAGTTACCAGCTCAAAATGACATACATTTATTATATCTCAGTTTCCATGGGTCAGGAGTCTGGGTATGGTTTAACTGGGTTCTCTGCTTAGAGTCTCACAATGAAGGTGTCAGATGGGCCATGTTCCTTTCCGGAGCTCAGGATCCTCTTCCAAGCTCACATGGTTGTTGGCAGAATTTGCTTTCTGGCTGCTGTATCACTGAGGCCCTTGGGTCCTAGAAGCTGCCCACAGTGCTCTGCCACGTGACTCTCTCAATACTGTTCACATGATAGCAACTGCTTCTTCAAGGTCAGCGGGAGAGTCTCTTTCTCTGTCTCCAGTCTGCTAAAACGGGGTCTCATATAACGAAACACAATCACGGGAGTGACAATCCATCACCTTTGCCATATTCTATTGGTTAGAAGCAAGTCATATTCATGGGGAGGGGATCATACAAAGGCATGGGTGATCGAGGGTCACCCTAAATTGTGAACTGACAGGAACTGACAGTGTCGTGAAGAAACCAAGAGGGGGTTCACTAGAGCTTAGAAGCCCACTCTGGTCATATAAAAAGTAAAGGGGCAGTTCTGGGATTAAGTCCCAGAACTCCACAGATGTCTCACTAGGTTGTCATTTTCAAAAATACCTTCTGCAGAACCCCACTTCTACAAGATAATATTTGGTGTATTTGAGGGGGAAAATGTTGGTGTTCAAATAGGTTTACAGAATGCTGGAGTAACTAAAGTCGAACTGTTTTTTTTAATGCAGAACTCTTTAGCACTTTTATTATAAACCTCATAGGAAAGACAGAGGGAGGTTGCAGCCCTTCCAAATTAATCTCATGCTGGAACATTTTTGTGCATAAACCAATAATAATAATAGCTAACAACAATCGAGCACATTCTACGCTGCAGGCATTATTCTAAACACCGTCACAAGCCAATAATGCTGGAGGGAAGCTCTGTGTGCGTGTCTGTCTGTGTCTGCTGTGTCTGTGTGCGCACACACACGTGTGTTCATATGTGTGGTTAGGGAACAAAATATGGGTGATGCAGCTTCTCCCTTTCCCCCACTCTTCCAAACTTCCAATTTCCCATCAATGCCTCCAGGAAAGGAGTCTGGAATATATGGTGCACGTTTAAGAGAAGGTGAAGAAGGGTGAGTTTGAAACTTAGAACAGACTATCCTGCACATCTTCAAGCATACGCACTATTATTTAAACAATGACTCAGATCCAGATCCCTTGATTCCAGGTCTAGGGCTCTGCCAGTTGTGATGTGGCATTGTGTGTTAAAGAATGTAAGTGGTTGATCTTGCTAATCATACATTCTGTAACACTATCCATATCTGAAAGTTTATCCGGTAGTAAATGGAATAGATCAGAATCTGTAGCTTTATGGTATTCTTCCTAAAGTAACCAAAATTACTTTATTTTTTCATTTTGTTACAATCTCTTTCTTCTTGACTTCGTTTGGCTGATCATTCACTTCCTGAAATTTGCTTCCTTAAAAGAAGTATTAAGGAAGTTGTTAGCTGGCAGCCAGGAAGTGGGTGTCGCCTTCCATCAAAGGTCAGAGTAGAGCTGCAGCCGGCACCATGGGAAGGGGCCCCTTTGCGAGGAAACAAGACCAAGTATTTCTCCAAGTCCATGTGACAACCAGGAATCCTCCAGAGCTGGACAAGAGTAAATATTCCAGGAATGGCTTCGTGGTTGGTTGTACCATTCCCACAAAGTCCAAAGGGAATTTTTAAAGAACCTGCCCAAACTCTGCCTATGTAAAAACTTAGTCTGATCCTTTCTTTCTTCGTTTCCTCATTAGAACAAATGACAAAATGAGAACATCATTAGGCAGTTAGGAGAATTGCAAATGGAATGATCTGGGACTTAACCAGTTCCTGAATAAAATTTATTACCTAAGAGTATATGTACATAAATTATTTTCAGTTTTTTTAAAACAAACAAGAAAATTCTAAGAAGACCTCAAGAGAAAACTTTTTATGGACCTGAGGGGGTCTGATAACAGGTTACAATATTATTCTGGCCTTTTTTAGTATCATTATTTGTTTCAAAATCACCTTACTTTAGATCATATTTTCTTTAGTTACTGCTTTTCCTTTGCACTGGACTGTTGGCCTTTCTTCAGTAAACGAAGGAATTCTGCATGAAATGGTACAAATGAAAGTCAGATATCTGGGGCCAGAATGTCTACAGGAGCCCATGTTCTGGACTCTGAGGGGTAAACAACCACTGGTCACAGGAAAAAAAGAGATGGGAGGGAAGAGAAATTGAGAATTGGTCTTCTGTTTTCCCACAGGAAGAGGATTGTGTTTTTCACATGTCCATTTCCACTGACGATAAAAGCAACACATTTTCCCAACCCACCGGATTGCCCTTGTTTCCCTCCCTTTTCAAAGCAAAAAGGCTTTTTCTTTAACTGGTTAATTCCTGAGGCCTTCCTCCTCACTATGAAAAAGAATTTCTTTGCATCGTATGTGTATATATTTTGAGGACTAACCAGTATTCCAAACTTTAGCGTTCCTGCTTTTCTTTACCACTCACTAATGACAATGATTCCTTAATAACATTCTGGATTAATTATGGCCAGAGAACAAGACTCTACTCGAGATCAGGGTAGGTTCATTGCAGTAAGCATAAAGGTCAGAGATTGGATTCGAAATGTTACTGTAAGAAGCCATGAAAGGAGCAGAATAAGGCACTTTTTTTTTTTTTTGAGTAATGACACATTGTGTTTGTTAACTCAAACCATACTCCATGAACGGTTCGGACAACCAAACAGCAGTGAGTCCCAGAAAGGATGAGGACATTTATAGGAAGAGAGAACATTAAAAGGAATTAAAAGAAAATATATTGTGTAATCCTTTAGACCAGCGGTTAGCAAACTTTTCCTGTAAAAGACCAAATGATAAATACTTTAGGCTTTGTGGACCACATAGTCTCTGTAGAGTATTGTCCTTTGTTTGGTTGTTCTTACAACACTTTAAAAGGTAAAAGCCATTTCTAATTCTTGAACTGTACATAAACAAGCCACTTACAAATTTTGACCCATAGGCTGTAGTTTGCCAACCCCTGCTTTAGATAATTTATACCCAGCAATTAAAATCAATTCTTTCTTTTTTAATACAGATTCAGAAATCAAGATTCCTGGTTGTTTAAAAATAACTCAATGAGGTAATGGCTCAACGTGCTAAAACTTTTATGTGGTTAAAATACAATCCAAGGTGTCAAGTCAAAGGGGCTTACTTATTTGTCTGTTTTTATTTTCTTCCTTCATCTCAAAAATATTTAAACTTAAGAAATTGATTATAGGGTCAAATTAAAATTGCATAGCTTCAAAAGTAGGAAATTTTTCTTCTTTAACTTATTTACTTATCTAAAATCCATGAATATATTATAAAAAACAATAGTTGCCTAATACAGCATTAGATGGCTAATTATATATTTCCCGTAAGTGCCAGGAGAATGTTAATTCTTGATTTGGTTATTAAAAAAGGAGAAGGAAGAGGATGAGAAAAAATATACAGTATATTTTTTTAAAGAGTTGTGCCATTTTTTTAATATATATTTTTAAAATTTATTTATTTTATTCTTTTTTTTTTTTTTTTGGCTGCATTGGGTCTTCATTGCTGCGTGCGGGCTTTCTTTAGTTGAAGCGAGCAGGGGCTACTCTTCACTGCAGTGCACGGACTTCTCATTGCAGTGGCTTCTCTTGTGGAGCACGGGCTCCAGGCACGTGAGCTTCAGTAGTTGTGGCATGCAGGCTCTGGAGCGCAGGCTCAGTAGTTGTGGCTCACGGGCTTGGTTGCTCCGTGGCATGTGGGATCTTCCCAGACTAGGGCCTGAACCCATGTCCCCTGCATTGGCAGGCGGATTCTTAACCACTGCACCACCAGGGAAGCCCCAAAAATATACAATATTATAACCACTAGATTAATAAGCATAAAGAACAGTAACCAATAACAATTCAGCTGAATAGGTTAGCTTTTAAAAAGCACAAATGGGGGCTTCCCTGGTGGCGCGGTGGCTGAGAGTCCGCCTGCTGATGCAGGGGACGCAGGTTCGTGCCCCGGTCCGGGAAGATCCCACATGCCGCGTAGCGGCTGGGCCCGTGAGCCATGGCTGCTGAGCCTGCGCGTCCGGAGCCTGTGCTCTGCAACAGGAGAGGCCACAACAGTGAGAGGCCCACGCACAGCAAAAAACAAAACAAAACAAAAAAACACAAATGAAGGCAAACACCTTATCTCTTTTTCATCAGAAAATGTAATCAAACAAAGCCATTTACTTCCTTAGGATGAGTCTCAGTAAAGCCCAACAAAGCTAAGAGTAGTCCTGCATGGTGGGTGCGCCAGCAGCTGATTTTAGGAATACAGAGCTAACTGACTTTCTCTGCAATTTCCTCACATTACCTTAGTGTCAGGGTAGAATACTTCTACATTTTACATTATAAATTTTACTTTATTCCCACCTCAAACACCGAATTTCTTTAAAGCCTTTATGTGTATTTTGAATTCTGCCCTATAATTTATCCACATCATTTTCATACCAGAGAATGGGCAAGTAGTTAAATACCTATGGTGCTACTAAAATTCCCAATGTCTACTTTATAGCTTGATCTGCTCCTCCGGACACCACACACACCCTTGGAGTCACACCCTTCCCGTGCTGCAGGAATCCAACAGAAAAAGGCTGAAGGATGTCCCCTGCCACAGGCCATCTCTTTGCCGGGGACTGAGTCTCCCTATAGGGATGTAGGGACTCCCAGCTCTGAGCTAAGGCTTCTTGACAGAACAGAAGGGAGGAAAAAACCCAGCCCGTGGGAACAGGGCAAACACTTTGTATGATTACATGTAGATTTGTAGAATGTGCTTAGGTCAAGATATATATAAGTCAGAGAATATTTCAAATGCGCCAGAAAACAGCTGCTTAAAAAACAGAAATATTTGAGCAAAAATTATTTTTTAACACAGATTTTCATCTATTCACTTTTGCTTACAACACTAAATTACTTACATAACATTATACTATAACAATGAGGGGAAACCTACATTATCCTCATTTTACAGCTGAGAAAACTGAGCCTCAGGAAGGGCACATGAATAACTTGCCCACAGTCCCAGGGCTAGGAGAGGCCAACTTGAACCCATACTGCTTGACTCCACAGCTGACTTTACCCCTGTACTCTTTTTTTTTTTTGTGGTACGCGGGCCTCTCACTGTTGTGGCCTCTCCCGTTGCGGAGCACAGGCTCCAGACGCGCGGGCTCCGCGGCATGTGGGATCTTCCCAGACCGGGGCACGAACCCGTGTCCCCTGCATCGGCAGGCGGACTCTCAACCACTGTGCCACCAGGGAAGCCCACCCCTGTACTCTTGATGATGCTATTCTGACACTGGACCATATTAAAATCGAAATAATCCTCAGTAACTTCTTACCGTTATACTGCTTTATGCGGAAATTAACAATACTTCTATTTAATAACCCGTCACTGATTACTGTTATAATGCCAGCTGAAATATTATATTTGAAGAGGAAAGGAAATGTGTACTTCTAGCCCTTAGCTTCCTATGGATCGCTTGTACCTGATAGAATCTAAAGCATCACCCCATTAGCTTGTACTTAACAGCACATCCTTTGGGTCTGCACAACCCCTAAGCTATCTCACCAGCCACCCTCTGCGCTTCCATTTGCTAGTGTCCACCTGCTCCCTCTCATTAATATGCAAACATGCAGTGGTTTCAGCTCATTCCCAAAACCTTGTCTTGACATGAAGTCATCTTTTCTCTCAGTGTGCTTCTTTGAGTGCCCATTATCTGAACTATGAGATGTCCCGTAGCAACCTAGATATCTCTGAGAAATAGAAATGTTTCATAGCCCTGACAACGGAAGCAAACGGAGTAATTCTCAGGTAAAATGACAGTGCAAGCATGAATCCCCGCAATCTGCTATTTCAACCCTCATCTCACCACAAGGCCTTGCTCTGGCAGAGTCCATCACAGCCATGAATACTTAAGGGCGTGACTCTGTTGGACTCGGAGGTAGCAAACATTCGGCTCACGTATTTCATGCTGCCCTAGTTGTTTTCTTATATTTAGCTCCGGTCGTCTTTGTTAGAGGGGACCTCAACCAGTCCAACAGTCATTTTTTCTTGCTGCGTAAGCGTGACGAAGTTAACGTGTTGCCCCATTGTGATCTTCTAGCTTTCCTAACAAAAAAGTTCACTTTGCAGCTACCAGGATGTGACAGAAAGGCAGTCTGAGCTTCCTGCTTCTTCATGGTTTGGGTATGGGACTTTTGCTGTCAGAAGTTCGGGGTGGGGCTTCCCTGGTGGCGCAGTGGTTGAGAGTCCGCCTGCCGATGCAGGGGACACGGGTTCGTGCCCCGGTCCGGGAAGATCCCACACACCGCGGAGCGGCTGGGCCCGTGAGCCATGGCCGCTGAGCCTGCGCGTCCGGAGCCTGTGCTCCGCAACGGGAGAGGCCACAGCAGTGAGAGGCCCGCGTATAGCAAAAAAAAAAAAAAAAAAAAAAATTTCGGGGTGGAGGGTGGGTGTTGGGGATACAGTTCTGAGTCCAGTGTGCATTGTTTGTGGTGTGTAGATAGCAGGCACGTAGGCAAGCTTTGAGCAAGAGGGTGTGTGATTTTTAAGTTTTGAGAGAAATATTCCTATTGACCCTTTTGAGGACTGTGAGAATCTCTGGCGTTGAGTGAGCTCTGTCAGTCTTTGACTGAGGGTCCATTCCCCTTGTATAATTATGAGAAAGAATATTAAAGTGTCTAATTCTTCAGTTTCAAAGCATAGTACACACACAATTTGCAATCCATTACTGAAAAGTGATAGCATAGAATTGGGGCAATTGTCCACACAAGAGAAGCAGAAAATCCATCATCACAATTTTCTACATTTATCAAAAGACAATGTGATGTTGGCCTGATTTTATGGGTGAGTTTCCTCTAGCTCTATATTCACTTTGTATCAGACCAGGAGAAAATTCCATTCCAACCCTATAACCACTACCCTAATGCCATCCCTTTAATACATCCCTTTAGCTTCATATCTTCAACATTTTTTACCTTGAGTCTTATAAAGTCTTACTTTTGAAAGCCACACTAGATAAACCACAAAGCTGTCAATGTGGAGAGGCAGCCCACACATGTGCCTAACAGTGAGGGGACCCAAAAAGAAGAGTTTTTAAAATCAAGATTCGAGTCAAGTTATTTACTTCCTCCTGGTAAATTGCACTCGTTATGAAACAGAGACATCAAGGTCCTGTCCTGAGAAGTAACAAGATCGCATTGGTTAAGTGCTCTAAACCCTCTGGAGATGAGTCCATCATTTTCCCTCCTGGGTGCATGATTAAAACAAAAAAAATCCAGTTTCCTTTAATGCACAGTACGTAGAGTCAGCAACAGCCAGCAGCCTTTATTAATCTTCTTTCTTTCATCTCTTTAGTAACTAATTTTATTGAAGAGAAAGTGTTGTGAGCCAAGGCTAAAAGTGACGTAAAGGCAGATAACTAAGAGGCAAATAAGAAACTGATTCCTTTAATTTTTACCCAGCACATTAACCTTATAGCCAAATTTCACCAAATTCATCTGTTAGTCTATATGACAGAGCAGAATGAGCAAGAAATTGAGGATAAGACCAAATTAGGTTCAAGCTCTGGTTCTACTGGACAGATATCTCTCTTTAGACTTCAATTTCTACATCTAAAAAAGGCAATGACAAGCTTTCTTCTAATAATTACAATGTAAGTAATTCAGACCCACACTCCTATTAAGCACAAGCAAAACAGCTGAACAAAATATTTATAATAATAATCCAAGAGATAACAAGATAGTGAGGAATTACTGGACCAAAATCTGAAAGACAAGATTCCAGAGAGGTAAGGCCCAAACACAAAGCTACTTTTGCTCTGAAGTCATCTGCTGATCTAGAAAAAAAAAATAGCAGCAGAACTGAGCTGAGCTTTCAGCAGCCTTAGAGACTAGAGTGAGAAGGTAGAGCCCAGAGTCTACCGAAGCTGGGGACTTTGATAAACCACTCCCAGTCTAACCTGGAACCCCATACCCTCAGGGTGAGGGGACCCGGAAGTCACCTAGCCCACAGACCTGCAGTGCTCTGGTTATCCCAGAGAAGCTCAGGCCTTGGACGGGGACTGAGAGTTTCTCTAAGGCTCCTGGGAGCATTGCGTGTCTGGGTCAATGATGGCTCAACGCATGCTCATTCATAATGCAAATTTTTGTATTTAACGCATCTTTCATATGTGTGTTATCGTTCACCTAATACAGGTTTGTTAATACAATGATTATACCCGTCTTTCAGGTTTATGATTAGAATTTGATGAGACTACTGATATCAATGATTCAGCATAATGCTGAGGTAGTCTTATATACTAGCCTACTGTCCTTTCCTGTACCTTCATTCCTTCCTCTCGATTTCACATCTTTTCTTTTTCTCTTTGCCCCCTTCTCCCTTCAACACTCAGGTTCCACCTCCTCTCTCAGTCCCATATCACCTAATTGCCTTCCCATTACTGCTTCACCATATTATGAATTATTCTCAAGTTTAGCCAAGTCACATGGGAAACAGTGCAAAGAAGGGGGTAAGTGAGGCCATACAACATCAAGGCTACTTGAGGACATGTGTTCCAAAATTTTTCCTCAAATGGTACATCAGAAGAGTTTGTTATTTTATGATACGTGTGAATCCATCTACTTTAATACCTCCATTGCTAGGTGTTGAGCAGATGACATGTGTCCAACATTAGCCAGATGCTGGAGAGAGTAGAAAAGAAGTCTAAGAATGATTCCTGCCCCTCAAGAGGTGCACTTGAGCTGTAGCTGAAGAAAATGCAGGACAACATGTCAGGCAATTAGAGAAACAGTGAGAATTCAGACAAGACTGTGAGGAAAGTAGGACTTTAACTGGGAATTAAGGGTGAAGGGCACTGGAAGTGCCAAGGAAGGAACAGAGATGATGCAGCCCAGGAGAGTGAGGAATCTAACACAGAGGACAGAAGTGAGGGAGCGCTGGCTGGAAGGTAAGAGTAAGTACATGAACTGAGTGCCCACCGTGTGTTGCGTACTATTCTACACACCTTACAAATGTCACCCCGTTTTAGATGCCTCTAAAAGCCCTATCAAGGGGGCATTACCATCACTTTTCAGATAATAAATTGAGGCTTAAATGGCCATACCACAGAGCCTGTAATTAAGTGGTGATGCTGGAATTTGAAGCTAGGTCAGGAGGACACCAAAACCTCTGCTTAACTACTACCCCAAAATACATTTCATTAGTGTCGTTTTACGGAAGGCCTGGCAAGAAGGCAACTATGGATTAAAGGCAATAGGCAAATGGGAGCCAACCATTACGGGTTGTTGAGGAAGGAAGTAAAATGCTAAGAGCAATTTTTAGAGCAATTTCTCCGATCTTAACATGCGAGAACAAACAGAATTTGGTTATGACCAAATAGAAGGCTGTGGGCCATATCCAGGGTTTGATGTGTTCTGGTCTTAGAACAAGTGGGTGGCTGTGAGAACAGAGACCTATGGGTGAATCTAAAAACCAGTTTCGAGGAAGAAAAGGAGGATGTGTTGACATTGGCTAGACAGATGAAGGAGAAAGAAAAGTAAAAAAAAAAAAAAAATCTGAGAGAAATGGCAAAAAAAAATTGTAACATTGACAAACAGACAATAGACAGGGGAAGCAATCTCCATAAGGAAAAAAGGGATTCGGTTTTAATGTGTTCAGTGTAGGGCAATGGCAGGACATCCGAGGGTGAGTTTAGCATAAGTATTGAGGAACCCTATAGGATAAGAGACCACAGGGAGATGCCTGTGCAACAGTAGAGTGTATGAAGCACCAGGGTGTCAGTAAGATAACTGTTATTATTGTGTAAAGACTCAGAAGCTCCTTATAGGAAAGATGCAGCAAAAGTACAAAATGGTCAATAACGAGAGAGTTCCCCTAGTTGCCATTTGTGTAAATTTCTCTTCATTCCATGCTTTCCTCTCAGTACACACTAACTGCTAGGCATGCATGTCGAAATACTGGCTCTACTTCTTAATTCTGGCCCGTGTGTGTTTGTTTAGATGTGTCTATGCCTTTAATCCTGCCCTACGGTTGTGCTGTGTCAAATAATACAGACAGTAATGACTGGAATCTGTCCACTTGGGCCTATACAGCACTGGTCGCTGTGATATTTCTCTATACCATGTTATTTCATGAAATAAAACTCAGTTACATTGAAGATTAAATTCTTTAAGTCAGCCTTTCTAATAAGTCTGACCTCACAACTCTTGCATGACCTTTGTTACATTACTTTTGGTAAAGGCTAAACTACTAGGTAAAAAAAAGAAAAAAACCCTCAAAATATAGGGGCTCGACTGCATGGAATTTTATTTTCACTCATGTCATAGTTCAAAAGGAGCAGTTAAGGTCTGCTGGCGTGGCTCTGACTTCCTCAACTCATGGCTTTCATCTTAGAGACTAAGGTGGCTCTAAGATGGGAGGGGAAAAGAGAGAATGGAGGGCAGTGGGCTTCCTTTTTTTTTTTTAAAGAATTGACATAGAATGTGCACAGATCAGTTCTGCTCAAAGCCTTATTTCTCTGGACTTATTCATATGACTTAGGGCTGGTTCGAGAGAGGCTGGAAAATATGGTTTCTATTTGGTGGCCTTGTACTAGGCTTTTAAAATGGGAGGAGACCAGGGAGCTCAGAAGACTAGTCCTAAAAAGAATGGATTTGTGGGAACCATCAGCAGACTCTACCACATCTGGGTTCAGATCCCCACCCCCGCCATGCTGCTCTTTTCACTTCATAAGGCCTTCCTCTCCAAGGGTCAAATTAATTTTTTTTTTTTGTTTTGCAGTACGCGGGCCTCTCGCTGCTGTGGCCTCTCCCGTTGCGGAGCACGGACGCACAGGCTCAGCGGCCATGGCTCATGGGCGCAGCCGCTCCGCAGCATGTGGGATCTTCCCGGACCAGGGCACAAACCCGTGTCCCCTGCATCGGCAGGCGGACTCGCAACCACTGCGCCACCAGGGAAGCCCCAAATTAATTTTTAAAGCAGCAAGTCCATGTTGTAGTGTTACTTGCAAATGTAACATATTGCTATTTAAAAGAGAAGAGGGAAAGCTCCTTTGGCTGTAATTAGAAAGTGAGGGGCCGGAAGGAGCCTCTGGGTCTCCTCTGATCCCCACCCCACTCAATTCGTGGGAGACCTTTCATTCTAAGAAATAAAATGTGGAAACTGCTCTCACAGTGTTTATCATCAAAAATAATATGCTATGATTCCTCAGCAGTTAAGCACAGCCAGTGAAAATCACTCTCAGCCAGTGAAAATCACACTCTCCCATTTAAATAATGAAAAGTCCTCTTCAAATCCTGATTTATATCCATCTTGTCAGCTGAGTGAACACCCATGGAAGTGAACGTGGAGCCATTTCCCAGTGCGTCCTGAGAGCACTTCTGACCTTGCAGAACACACTGCCAAGCATGAATTAATAATCATGTTGATGCAAAGAGTAAAAGGGGAGGATATTTCTGATTCTTCCCCACAAATCTAATCTTGACAAATGAAGCAATGTTATGTCTCATTAGCTAATAAACTGTCTAGATTGGAGTTGCATGTAAGGGTAGAAACGAGCTCAAATTATGCCTAATACTCCTGGAAACAACTTTTCCATTTCATTTCAAGAGTACAAGAGAGAAAAAAATTAAACCAGTCCCAAAAGAAAAATCAACAGAACTAAAAAAGAAAAAAACTAAAGTTTTCACTGGGTCCATCCATTTTGAGAAAACTTCTTTGCTTTTATATTTTTCTTTCTTTCTTTCTTTTTTTTTGGTTCTGTTGACTTTTCTATTGGAACTTGATTTTCTCTCCCTTCTACTTCAGCAACATGGATGGACCTAGAGATTATCATACTAAGTGAAGTAAGCCAGATAGAGAAAGACAAATATCATATGGTATTGCTTATAAGTGGAATTTAAAAACTGATGATACAAATGAACTTATTAACAAAACAGACATACTCACAGACACAGAAAACAAACTTATGGTTACCAAAGGGGAAAGGGGATTCAGGGAGGGATAAATTAGGGGGAAAAAAAAAAACTTAAATTAGGAGAAAAAAAAAGAAAACTAAGACGTTTTCATTCTAGCCACTAATTCCATGGGCTCTATTACTGAAATAAGAAAACATGGCAAACACTTCGACCACATAGGGCTGTGTTTGGCTATTTAAAGTCCTCTGAGCCAAAACCAGGCCATGAGCTTCATTAGGCTTTCTGATTTTTAATTTTTGTGCTATTATCACTTGGAGCTTTTATATATATATATATATATATATATATATATATATATATATTTTTTTTTTTTTTTTTTTGCGGTACGCGGGCCTCTCACTGTTGTGGCCTCTCCCGTTGCGGAGCACAGGCTCCGGATGCGCAGGCTCAGCGGCCATGGCTCACGGGCCCAGCCGCTCCGCGGCACGCGGGATCCTCCCAGACCGGGGCACGAACCCGTGTCCCCTGCGTCGGCAGGCGGACTCTCAACCACTGCGCCACCAGGGAAGCCCTGGAGCTTATATTTTATTTTAGATATGTTAGGGAATGGAATAAATCATTTGATTATAGATAGTTTTCAAAATATTAAACCGCTATTTTTTTAGAATAGTGCCATAGTTTCTCACCTATTCACCCATTTTCCAATAAAAATTCCCAGTGAGAGAATCCCTTTCTTGAAATGTAAATGTTTAAGTACAAATCATTTGTGTTTCAGATTTCTGAGTGTGGGAGTATTCAGCTACTCATTAATATTCCTACCATGAGTTCAAAATGGGTCATACTGATGCTTGTTAAGCGAAGTTCTTTACAGAAAAATCTCATTGTCTGAATTAACAAAATATACACACTTTCTCACCATGTGACTTTGTCATGTACCAAGAGCATTCGCTTCTAGGTTATTAGTAGTATTTATAGAATTCAAATAGAAAACTCAAACTATTGATGCACTTTATATTTGCAAGAGTAAAATTTCTCCATACTTTACAAGAGGGCTCCTATTTATAAAGAAATAACTCTCAAGCTATACTAACATTTTTAGTGTCTCCTAGTGATTACTTTGCTATTGAAGATTACAGGAGACTATTTAAGAGCCATATTGTAATGAAACACATGTTCCAGTGCGTTTTAAGTTTTAAGTTTTGTTTCAGTTTCAATTATTTTAATTTGCATAGGACCTCATGCCAAAACTTATCCAAGAAAATATTAGGGTTTCAGATACTGCTTTACAGGATTTCTATCAAACAATATTTAGATGAACAAAATACTGTTTTTCAAGTTCTAGTCCCTGGAGAGTCATGAATAACCGCTTGTATTCAGGAGAGAGAATCAATGGAAACAATCCCGCCTACAAGAATGCAACGTGTTATTTTTCCAACAATTCATATTCTAGGTGCCTGATCAAACCAGCAATTAAACTATCTAAGCACTACAGAGATAAAATCAGATTAAAATCAAATCATGGCACCTGGTCAAATACTTCTCCAAATGAAAACAAAAAGAGAGCCGATAATCCCTTTTTAAAGATGCCAGATGCTTCCACTCATAAGATAAACCATATTCAACAAGTCCTAGCCCATAGAGGCAGGGCTTGTTCTAGTGCATCCTATGGGCTCACAGTAAACTTCCCTTAGCCTGTGTCTTTCTTGCTTTCTTCAGCCTTCAAGGGTGTGTATGACTATGTGCACGTACACACGTAGTAAAGGTCTGTTTTGAAGTTGATCCCTCCATGATATCACAGCCTGTCCTCACAGTAGAATACTCTAAACTTGGAAAGGTCAGGGCAATGTCTTTCTTGTTCACCTCAAATTCTCAGTGATTGGCTCAAAGCAGATACTCAATAAATACTTTTGAATGAATTAGTGAAAGAATAACCAGCGCCAAGATTTTCACCCTCACGCTGTATAAAAACTACTTTTATCAGTGTCACCAATCACCCCACATTGCTAAACCCAGCTGTCCATTCTCGGTCCTCATCTTTTCGATTCATCAGCCGATTTGACGAGGTCTGAGGTCTTCATCCTTCACCACTACTCACTCTTTTTCAATCTCTGTTTCTGCTTTCTCTTCTTCTCCTTGAGCTCTGAATGTCAGAGAGCCTCAGAATCCAAGTGGTGGTCTTCTTTACTCTTCATCTCACGGCTTTAGATAACACCACCAACTTTCAAATTTATGTCTGCAGTTTAGAGCATCTTCCTGAATTCCAGACTATCCAGTCTCTTACTGACAGCTCCACTGGGACAGCACCTCAAACTTCACATACCCAAACTCGAACTCCTATTCCCACCACTTCTGCTCCAAACTTGCTCCATTTACGTTCCTCTCCTTTTCAGTTGATGGTCTTTCCCTCCTCTAGGTGCTCAGTTACCCACTCTTCCTACTGCCACCACAGCTGGAGGTGCCACCAGGAAAAATGGCGCTCCCCTTCCTCCTAGGTTCATTTTGCCACCATGCTTTCCAGTGGCAGATCCTATGTGGAAACCAGGTGGCAAAGGATTCCAGGAAAATAGTTTGCAAACTTCCAGCCTCACAGTACCAAGGAATGTTTAGAAGACTGAGTGTGCAGCTGAGCATATGTGGATGTTTTCTGCCACAGCCTCCTAACTGGTCTCCCTGCTTCCACACTTACCCCCAGCCTATTCTCAACACGGTACCCACAGGCATTGTTTTAAAAATGCAGATCAGGGCTTCCCTGGTGGCACAGTGGTTGAGAGTCCGCCTGCTGATGCAGGGGACACGGGTTCGTGCCCCGGTCCGGGAAGATCCCACATGCCGCGGAGCGGCTGGGCCCGTAAGCCATGGCTGCTGAGCCTGCGCGTCCGGAGCCTGTGCTCCGCAATGGGAGAGACCAAGCAGTGAGAGGCCCGCGTACCAAAAAAAAAAAAAAAAAAAAAATGCAGATCAGACCACGTCACTCCTCTTCTAGAAGCAAATAGAATAATAAAATAAAATTTTAAAAATAAATTAAAATTAACTTCCCTTGCTCTCCATTTCACAGAGTAAAAAACAAAGTGCTCACAGATGGCTACCGATGGAATATGATCTAACCTCTGTGATCTTTCTGACTTTCTTCTTCTATCGTTAGCTCTGTGGCAGCTACACTGGCCTCCTTGCTGTTCCTGGAATACAGGTACACTCCATTTTTGCCCTTGGCACTGATTATTCTGAAAGCCTGAAACAACTCCTTTACCACTAAGTCTTTGCTCAGTTGTAACTTTCGTAATGAGTTTTATTTTAAATTGCAATCCTCCCACCCCCAGCATTTCTACTACCCCTACTGATTTCTTTGTTAGTGGTGATCGTGTTTTGAACATAATGCTTATCACCTTCTAACCCACAGAATAATTTACATGTTTAGCTTTTCATGTTTTCTTTTTGAATTATCTCTCCCTGCACACGAAGTTCAACTCCACAAAGGCAAGAATCTTTGTTCGACGACATTTCACGGGCCTAGACCAGTGATTAAATAGTTATGAAAAAACACTTTTCCTCATGATTAATGCAATGGCTATCAGGGCAGAGCTATTGAAAACCAGGCAGTTGGTTTGTGTGAATGATAAACATGGCAACCGTGGCTAACTCTTTATGCCTTTTCTAATAAATAGCTTTTCAGAAGGAAAAATAGAGAATCGGTATTACAGTGAAACGGTAGCATAGCTGCAAAGTGACAGAAGCCGGTATTTCGCAGAATCTCTCTCATCTGCAAGTAAACAAAAACCCAGTCAAATCAACTTAAAGCCAAAAAGTTGATTTATCGACTACCTAAGTGAAAACTCCAGGAGTAGACGTGGAAATGGCGTGGCTGGATCCCCCAGGTACACTGGCTGAGGCACCAGGGATCAGTCTCACTTCTCCACATGACTTTTTCTTCTGTGTTGGCTTCAGGCTCAGTCAGAGTGTCCCCAGCTGCTGCCAATCTGGCCACCAGCAGCAGTAGTTCACCTCCTGCCCAAGAGGACCACAGTGGAGAGAGTGGCTCTCTCCCAGTGGTTCCGACAAAGTGCCCTGATTGACTCTCACTGGCCTGGATGAATCCCTGTCCTCCTGGAACGAAGCACTCCATCTTCAATCGTCCTGGTTTGGGTGATGCCCTGTTTCTTAAGCCAGGGACTGGGGTGAACTCATTCAAACCAGAAGAGAATGAAGTAAGTGCTTTCACAATGACTAGTCAAGGGCTTTTACAAAAAGAAGGAAGAAGGGGCACTGAGCTGGCATTACAACTGATGTCTACTGTATTAGGAAATACCCGAGGTCTGAGGAAAGGTAACAGCACATCTAGAGTAAAGTGATAGGAAATGAGGTTGGAAAATTAGGTTGAAGTCTTAGTATAAAGAGCTTTTTTTTTTTTTCTTCCAATGAGAAAAGCACTGAATGAGGTCTCAGGAGACCTGAGTTCTACTCCCAAACCTTTCCAGAACTATCTGTGTGACCTTGCCAAGTAACTTAGTATCTATATAAATGTGCCCTCAACTATGAAATGATAAATTACGCTAAAATAATCTCCACGTTTCCCACCAACTCTGTCAGCTGACAGTTCCAACGGGGCAAACTAGATGTTTCAGCCAGCCAATGTCCACATACTGTAGACATTCCTATCATTATATGAAGGAAGAAAGAGGGAAGTACCTGCTCCCTTCTCTCTTGCCACAGGCTAGGGACCCCGTTTAGCACCCATACCTGGTACGGAGGCAGTCTGACATGTTAAATTTAATTCCAGGCAGAGAGAACTTGGGTTTTGCCAGAGCTACCTAAACCTGACTATGCTTCAGCATTACCAGGGAGCTCATCAAAAATATCAATTCTTGGGCTTCCCTGGTGGCGCAGTGGTTGAGAGTCTGCCTGCCGATGCAAGGGACATGGGTTCGTGTCCCGGTCCAGGAAGATTCCACATGCCGCGGAGCAGCTGGGCCCGTGAGCCATGGCCGCTGAGCCTGCGCGTCCAGAGCCTGTGCTCTGCAACGGGAGAGGCCACAACAGTGAGAGGCCCGCGTACCGCAAAATAAATAAATAAATAAATAAATTCTTGGGCCTACCCCTACAATATTGAGTTGGACTTTTGAAATTGTAGTTTTAGAATTGCCCTTGTTTTTACTTATTTCCTACTTTCCAGTCTTGGATGTGGCAGTTTTCTTTTGGTCAATATTATTTAATGCTAAAAATAAATCTTATATATCTGTATACCAAGAGAGATCTTGGTTTGGGAATATGTATCCAAAATATAGAGTCTATATTGCTTGTCACTAAACATGGGAGGAAAACGAAACACCACATTCACTAACATATTTGAGTGTTTTATGCATTTGACAAGAACTGTGGTTTTCATAATATATACAAGACACAACCTCTTTATTCTGCCAGTTTCAGAGAACTAGTCATAACTTTGCAATTTTCACGTAACATCCAAGTCACAATAAGAATAAAAGCATCCTTCACATTTCTTCAGTCATTGATTTTTTTCAGTTCATCTCCAGAACTTTTAAAACTGGATAAGTAACTCAATATCATATCGTATCTAGTACATCCGCTCTCTTTTGCGATGATTTTTTGAATAGATCACTACGTTATATTTGATCAAGTTCTTAAGTTTATGAATCAATCAGCTTTAATCTTAATTTTTCTCAAAATATTGTTCTTTGATTTGTTTAGCCAATATTTTAATTTTTAAAAGTCTTTCCATTCAGATGTGATCACATCAGCCACACAAAAAGCCTGAGTCCTGAGGAAACGACATCTCAATGCTGACATGTTTACCTTAAATAGTTTGTTCACACAGACAAGAGGGTCAGAATGACAGAATGTGCTCTGGGTTTGTCAGGAAATAGTTAATTCCAGCATGATGCAGTTTCCTGGGACCGTAGGAAGGGAGTTCTGAGAAAGCTGAAGTGACATGTAAATACAACATTTCCTCTCCACAAACACAAGTAAATAAACAGGCCTCCACACACACACAATACATGTAGGATCTGTCTGTGAAGTGCCCTGAGAAGAGTTCAAGCATGTGCCTTAGGTTCAATGGGAATAATCCAAACATGCAAAAAATTCTGACTTTGCTGTAAGAAAAAAACTTGAATATATTCCTCCTTTTCACTGGAGAAGAAAGGTTGTGATCCTTGTCAGGCCTATTTTGAAATGGAAAGAATTGATATTTCAAGTCATTAAGTTGTTCATTCGCTAATTTATGAAATATTTATTTAGCCCCTACTATGTCTAGACAGAGCACTAGGAGATTTTTAGTATCTTTCTCATAAACCAAGACTGACACTACCATCGTTTTTTGAGTAGATTTCCTGAGACTATGAAGTTGCCACACCTCCACATCAGAGGAGGGCTCAGAAGCTCCTCAAGGCCCCTCCTGCCCAAATACATCTCCTATCAGGACCCACAGTAGATGTGCACCTCTTACCCATGTTCACAGGGCACCTCCTCTGTGCCTGGCACTGCCCTCCTTCTAATTCTGGGAGTAGAAAGGTAAATGAGACTCGGACCCTAACCTGCAGGAGATGAGGGAGGGACAGGGAGGTGGGGAGGGAGATGGACTTCGTGAGAAGTCCTAAGTGCGCGGCAGAAGCTACAATAGTTGCTAAGGCATCCAGGAGGGCAGCTGGCTCCATCCCTCATGGCATCAGGGGCATTGAAAGGGACATGAAGAGGAGGGAAGAAAGACCACGTGTGCATGGCAGAGGGAGATGCTGGTACAAGTCCAAAAACAAGCATGGCCTGTTTGGGGGGAGTAGCTCTGGATGGCTTGAGAAAAAGTGAATACGAGGAGGGGGAATAAAGAGGGAGGAGTGTGAAGAGAAGAGTGTGGTGAGAAATGAGGCTGGGCCAACTAACGAGGGGTTTTATTTGTTTGGGGATGGGTTTTTTGTACATTACTTGAAAGCTGGAGTGGTACAGTCTGACTGCATTTAGAAACGTCCCTCCTGTGTTGACATGGGAGAGACTTAAGGTGAGGAAACCTGACGTCAAGGAGAAGCGTTCGAAGACCATCTGTATCTTAGAGAGACATGATAAAGGCCTATAAAAGGGGAGGGCCAGGAGGAATAGGGAGGGGAGAGGCTTGAGATTTGAGGAGACCAATTAGAGGTGGAGGATGCAAGGGAGCGAGGAATCATGGGTGACAGGCGGGTTTCCAGACCCCACAGGATGTGGCCCCTGTCTAGGTTTCTAAGATCCTCTTTTCCTCTTCACCCCCTCACTCACTACCTTACAGGCACACAGGTGTTTTGCTATTTCTTGAACATGCCAAGCTTGTTCCTGATTTGAAACCTTTGCAGTTGGCCTCCCTTCTGTACAGAATACTCTCCCCAGTCTTCTTCACAAGGTTGGTTCCTTCTTGCCATTCTGGTCTTACCTAAAAGGTATCTCCTCAAAGAGCCCTTCCTGGGCTTCCCTGGTGGCACAGTGGTTGAGAGTCCGCCTGCCGATGCAGGGGACGTGGGTTCATGCCCCGGTCCGGGAAGATCCCACATGCCGCGGAGCGGCTGGGCCCGTGAGCTGTGGCCGCTGAGCCTGCGCGTCCGGAGCCTGTGCTCCACAATGGGAGAGGCCACAACAGTGAGAGGCCCGCGTACCGCAAAAAAAAAAAAAAAAAAAAAAAAAAGCCCTTCCTGTCCATGAAGCTAAATAAGGCCCAAGCCTCACCACCATCCTCCTGCCTCACTTTCTTTAAAACATGTATTATTCTCCGAAGGTATTGTGTCCAGTGACTTTCTTGGTTTTTGTCTGTCCCCCTTCACTGAGGTGTCACCCTGTGAAGAGCAGCCCTGCCTCCAGGAGCTAGAACTGTGCTGGTGCAGGGTAATGCTCAATCATCTTTCAAAATTGACTAATAAATGCTGAGCCTTCCACTATGCATGAGGAGGCACATGCAAAACGCTTGTTGGAGAGCAGGGAGAGGAGAACATCAAGAGAAATAGCAGTTCTGAGGATGGAACAGCCTGCTAGAATCCTATCATAGATGACTGGGGTCAGAGGTGGGGTCAGTGGAAAACAGTGAGCCAATGTGCAGGAGGTCATGGGAACAAAGAAAGAGCACATTTTCAGTAACTGTTTTGAAACTTACCTGACCCAACGCGGAGTCCCTGGGTGGAGAACCGCTGACTCAGGAAGTACGGGTATATGTCATGCATTTTGTCACTGAATTACAGCATGCCCGGTGTGGTAATTTGACTCTTTAATGTACGTGTGTACGCCTTGCCGTGAGAGGCAGTGTGGTGTGATGCAAAGTGCACTGACCACAGGATCAGAAGGCCCAGATCCTAGGTCATTAACTAATTCTGTGACCTCGTGGGAGACCCACACATGCCCAGTCCCACTGAGTAGACTGTTCTCTGTCCTCTAAACCAGTCAGAACACAAAACCTTGCATCATTCCTCTGCGCTAGGATTTGAAAATGCTCCTCTTCCCATTTAGTAACTTGACCTTGGCTGCTCTTAGATTTAACCCACACCCAGTTCTTTCCACAATGGCCCATTTTTATTTGTTTATAACCTTATTTTCTTCCCTAGGCCAGATCTTCTTTGAGGTCTTGTTCATGTCTACAACCCATCTTCCAATCCAACCCCTCATCCCTCCCTACTGTTATCCCACCACTATTCATCCCACCACTATTATGCATGTGGTAAAAATTTTTAAATATTTAAAATGTTTGTCAAAAATTTTTAGAAAACAAAGTAGTGATACATATCAAGTTCTTTAAACGTTCTTTGATCTAAGTACTTGTGGAATCCTAGACTTAATAAGCAATTCCAAATGCAAACAAAAATATATATGCAAAGATGTTCGATCCCTGCTGCATTGATTGCAAAACAGAACAACAAAAAACAATGGAACAGCATAACTAATCATCAACAGAAGAAAGCTGAGTAATTTATGGAATATCCAATGGTAGAAGCATCATGTATGATACAATATATGATAGAAGGACATTAAACATCCTTGAAAAACAATGTTTTAATGGTCAGGGAAGTAAGACATACTATTAAGAAATCAAGTATAAAAAAACCCTATGCTTTATGATTCTGGTTGTGCAATGTTATAAACACACACAATACACACACACACACAAAGAAAAAAGACTACGGAAGTATAAAAAATGTTAATCAAGGATATTCTTGGAATGAGATTATGCATGATTATTTTCCTTCTAAATCCTTTTCTGTGTTTTCAGTTTTCTATAATGTCTGTGTACTACTGCTTAATAATCAGAGAAAAAAGTCTTAAAATGTTGCTAATGAATTTTAAAAAATCATTGTACTAACTTATTTAACAATAAAATGGGACTAATAATGCTATTCTCCCTCCCATATTCTCATATATGAAGCAATGGAAACACTATTATACTTTCCCATGTCCTCATATACAAAGCATAACGGAAACACTATTATATTTGTGTTCAAATTGTTAATATTGGTTTCCTCCATAGGTTAGTAAAATTAAAAAAAAAAAAAGACAACATCTATATTTCTTTCAAATTAATGACTTCCAGGGCACATAGTAAGATGTGGCCAAAAAGCAGTTGTTAAGAAATTATGACTTATGAAGATTCATTAAATACTATAATTTCTAAACTCTGAAATTCACAGTAATGCAAATCAGTGCTCATCCACAGATATCACAGAAGAAGGAAAAAAGAGTTAGATTTGTTCAGAGCATTTAATTTACATCTGTTTACTGAGAACAGTTGCAGAGACAGAGATCATTAGCCTTGTTTTACAGTTTGAGGAGGTTGAGATTTAGAGAAGTAACCTCACTAAGATCACTGAAGTAGATTATATTCAGACTATTTTCTGCTACTTCCAATGAGCTTATTATACAATCCTACCCCACTGACTCAGGCTTGGCCGTGTGCCTTATTTAAGCCAATGAGTAGAAATATCACATTGTCTACTACGGGCCCTCGTTTTTCCCTCTCCCATGAGGCCAACAATGCCTTCAACAACAATAAGATATGGGTTGCTTCTTAATTTGGGGTTCTGAAATAAAGAAAACATGGAGCAGAGGCATGGCCAACCCAATAAAACATGTAATGCAAGTAAGCAATAAAAGTTGGCTGTCATAAGCTACTGGAGGGATCTGGCCGCAGTACATCCTAACTTAACCTACACTGACGCTGACTGAGAGTCACTAGTAACTGGTGAGGACAAAACTCAAATCCAGGTCTGTTTGGCTCCAAAGTCCATGCTCTTTCGACTTCATCACACTAGCTTCTCAAGTTTTCAATTATTTTGATGAAATTTATTTTTATGCTGAGAAAAAAATTTATAGTAAAACATAGCTTTGGTGGATCAGAGGTGTTTTCTAAATATAAAACTGAAATATATAGTACTCTGCTTCCCCGTGACTCCTATATCTTCTATTATACAATAAATAACTCAAAAGATTTACTCTAACGCCCTGGAAATTGTCACTCATTCCTGCTGATTGATGCTGAGCTAAGATTTCATGTTTGGGGTTAGCTTTATTACCTGAGTGTCCAGACACAAAACCCACATATGGGCAAATCCCCTGCCCCTTTGCTTTGGAAGATTAATTGAGTTCATGGGTACATGTCACCTCTTATTTGCAAACCATTCCTATAGATGAGTAAATAGGCTTTTTTAAGGCTTCTGCTTTTATCTTGGCAAGGTGTCATTAGGCCATCCTGTAGGTGGAAATCTCTCAGTCCTAGCGTTGGAGGTGGCTCAGAGTCTACCAGGAAGCCTTTCCAAAAGAAACGGCTTCTACCTGGGATCAGCTCCTACTGAGCATAGCCATTTGCTGCTGTGGAGATTCAATCTTTCGGCAGCTACTGCCGGACTGGCTATAAGATTTTACAAAATTCCTGGCAAGCTCGCCCTGTTTTGAAAGTCTGGAAACTGAAAGTCATTTTCTAACTGCTTACAGATTGCAGCAATAAAACTGATGATCAAACCCAGTCAGACTCATTGAGCTTTGACATTGGGGTCCAAGAGCACACACATGAATACAAATCCCACATACCATCTCCTCCTGAATGTAACCCAATGGCCCTAGACTCACCAGCCTTGAAGAAAGCTGATGTCACAGTCATTTTACCTCTCTGACTCATCTCTCACTTTTTCATATAGAATTTTTAGTCCCCTTTAAAATAACATCCCTGCCCCCAAAGATGCATTCTGGAACAAGTCTAACTTGGACATAGTGTAACTTTTCTCAGGCTTATGTTGGACAAACACCACACCTGTGAGCATCCCCCGTGTCCACCAATATTTCTACTGCTTCTAGAGGACACTGTCTTGCTAAAGGTACTTCTCTTAATGTATTGAAATTATATGGCCCTTAAGGTACGGAAACACAGCTGTGCTCACATTCTCTCTAAGCTAGGGATCTGAATCTATATGCCACCCTCAACTATCTTTATTTCCATCCTCCCTCTCCTCCCAGTAGCGATGCACGAGCTCCCTCCTCCCTCAACCAAAATACCAGAGCCATAGTGTAGATTAAACTGCCTCCTCACCACGTCTACAACTTCTTCAGGTTGTCCTCACTGAGGATCCAGCACAAATTTCCCTTGTAATCTCTTCTTTCTTTACAATATCTTATGAGTTTTTCTAAATTTATGTTTATAGTACTTTATTGAAGTATAATTTACATACAGTATAATAAAAACCTTAGTTGTACAGTTTGATGAAATTGTACATACATTATACTTCAATGTAACCAGATCAAAATAGAGAATATTTTCACACCTCTGGAAAGCTTCTTCAGTCCCTTCACAATCAGTAACATCCCACATCTGCAGATAATCACTATTCTGAATTCTATCACCATGAATGAGTTTGATCTATTCTTGAATTTTATGTAAATAGAATCATACATTCACTTTTTATGTCAGAATCCTTTTTCTCAAATAATTTATTAGTAGTTTATTCCTTTTTATTGCTGAGTAGTAGTCATATATATATATATATAAATATGCCATAGTTGGTTATTCCACTATTATACTGATGGACATTTTGGTTGTTTCCATTTGGGGGCTACTGTGAACAAAGCCACCATTAATACGCTTATGAAGGTCTTTTCAGGGATGCACATCTAAAAGTACAATGGATTAGTCGTGGGGTAAGTGGCTCTTTGTTAGAAACTGCCAGTTTTACAAAGTGGTATACCATTTTATTTTTCCTCTGGTAATGATGAGAATTCCAGTTGCTGCATCTACAGAAGGATGTGCAGTGGTCTTTCCTAGGAGTTCCTGAAAGTCTGTGAGTAAATCTAATCTAGTCTTATGGCAAACATAACATAATTCCTGTGTTCAAATTAAACCATGATGATTCCTATAGGCTTAAAGATTTCTCAACACTAGAAGCTCAATATAGATTTTCCTTTTCTGAAGTCAGGAAAAAAGAATTACAGTAAAAAGCCTGGACTCTTTCATCCAAATAAAATTTCTCTATATAGGCTGCTACTGTTGTGCATGCCTCTAGGAGAAGTTATTCTGTCTTGACGTATTTATCACCAGATTGCTCGTTTTCAGAATTCCTCACCCTTGAAGGGTACTTTGTGATTTCACGAATTCATTGGCACTCTCATGGCAGCCTTTATAAGTTAAGGAGATAAAAGTGTTATCCTGCTTGGAACTCCACGGTTGGTAGATCGGTGCTGAGCAAAATTAGCAACCACAATAATGAGGTTTCGCAGAAGAGGAGCCTAGACGTGAAGCTCGAACTATGTTCCAGATCAGCACTAGAATCACAGGTAAAGAGATTTCACACCTGGAGATGTAGTCACTGAGCTCCCACGCCCCTCGACACATCTCAAATATGCAACGGTGTTGACTAATGAGTCCGCAGCTGCCATGTGCTGTTTACTTCTGGGCTAGATATTTCATAACCAGCTCAGCCGAGGCCCAGATCAACAGTTACAAGGTGAAGGAATTTAAGGAGATAATAATTTCTTGAGAATTCAATTCATAATTAATTAAACAGACACTCCCTGCTTCTCCATTGGAATTCTTCATATGCAGGGAAGTACATCCTAGGTTTCCTTTTACTCTGTTCTTTTTATCTTGGTGGCATTTAAGGTTAATTAATACATAATATGCATTATTTGCCCAATATTTTCCCTGGATTATTTCTCTGGATATATTCCATTGTAACAGTAATATATTTTTAAATAAATTATTCAGAAGAAGAGGATTAGGTACATGCAATTATTAGTTAACTTTAAAATGGACTAAAATTAACCGACATCATCTCTACTTTTACTTTCACTAACTTGATTTACATATCTGTGGACACGTGTTTGTATATGTGAATGTTTGTGCACATGTGCAAGCCTCATAATTAATTAAGTCAGGAGCCCTCAATCTGCCAAATGCTGCAAGCCAAGCCCAACCATCTTTGTCGTGCACAATCTAAATGGACACAGGATATCCATTCTCCTCTTTGCAGTCTTGGACTCTTTAAAAAGAACTTCAGATAAAAACCAGGAAATGGTTGGGGACTGGGTTCTATAATCTCTTGCAGTCAACAGACACTTGCCCAGGGAACTGTTGTTGACCTGAGATGCGGCCACACTGCTGCTGATGCTGCTTTCTGTTCTTCTTTCTTAAGTCACTCGCTTTCCCACCCTCCTTCTGGCTATTTCGTACTAACTATGGAAGTTCACTAAGTCTACTTGAGGAAAGAGCCTATCCAGTACCCTAAGAGAATATTCATTTGACATACTGTTTCTTGGTCCACCCGTGCAGAGTTGCGTGATCTTCTAAAGCATAAGTTTTCTACTCTGTAAAACAAAACTCGTAACACTTCCTCTAGGGATAGTTGTGAAAAGCGAATAGACTAGTGAAAGTCCTTTATTAATTTTAAGGTATGGCAAAATATTACCCGCTGTTCTTTAAAAACAGAAAAGCCAAAATGCGTGCCTAGAACAGGGTATCACGAAACGTCTGCATCTGAATGTACGAATGAAATGTGTGGTATTTTTCTCAAAGTGTCTTCTACTTCACGTCAAGGAGAAAAAGTAAGGTAAGTAATGTCCAAAAGAGAGGCTGCTGACAGAAGTTATGTCAAGATGATGTCTGACAGAAGAGGGTGGTATTAATGCTAATGCTAAGAATAAGAGTAAAGGAAGGGCAGCTAGAAAAACTGAAAAAAGGAGTTCATACAGAGGTGATAACACAGACAGATGAAATGTAATTGTGTTCATAAAATTTAGCAATAAAGCTGTTAGAGTATATGATAACTAACTCTACTAAGATACATATTAAAGTGACATTTAGAGATCATAAAATCAAAGAACTATGTCAATTCTCTTTTCAGGTATTCCTGATGTTTGCAAAATCTGTCCCTACTTACCACTCAGCCGCTTGTGTTGTGGGATCATCTTGAACCTTTGGCCCAAGAGCTGTTCAGTGATTGTGCTTCCGACTGTTCCGTGCTACGGCTGTTTATTTTCTGCATCCAGGCTGAGGATCATCTGTACTCTGGAGTCTACTGGCCCCAGTTCAGTCACCTTACAAACATTCTGGGGGGGCAGCCTGCTTTCTTTATCCTCCAGTAGCTCGGTGGAATTACACTTGGATTCAGGAGACCTCAGCCCTGATCTCCAGGACCTATTACTGCTAATCACAGCTTGACCCATTGAAGTGAACTTAGAGGTGACTCTGATTACTGTTCTCTGATTTCTGTATATGGTGGGGCTTTGTCACCTGCAGATGTCATTCAGCCTCGCACGTGACAAAGCCTGATTCACAAAAACGTCTACCTCCTCAATGGATCCACTTAAAAATGCCCCTTGGGTTTAAGAAAAGATTTGCTATAGGATTCCTTTAAATAACTGTTTTACTTCATTTGAATAAGATATTATTTACCAGTTTCCAGGAATGCATCTATCACAGGTAAAATGTGATATTTCTGCATAACAATATGACAGGAAGAATATCCTTAAAAACCTAAAGGCCTGCCTAGGCAGCATAATAAAAAATGATGCATATGACTAGCCTTGTTCGCAAGGAAGAAAATGGCCTCATTCTTTCCCCAAGTCCTTTTAAGGCTCTATCCAAACATGGGTCACCCATTACCCAATGTCCTTTGCATTCTAGTTGCTTAGGCTTGACACCTAGATGTATCTAGAATCACTATATATATATATATATATTTTTTTAAGGATAAACCCCCTTTTATATAAAAGAAAGGAAAGAAAGTAGACTCCTAGAGGGAGTCATAAGGTTGAACTTACATTTTGAAAATTGGGGGAAAAGAAGAGTAGAAGCAAGTAATCCTCAATTATCTATGTTAATCAGGGGCAAAGTTAGGTTACTTAATGCAAAAACTTTCATTTTAGACATCACATTCAATTTTTAAAATTCATTCTTTCATGATAAACGTTGCTTTTACTTTTTTGATTAATACATTTTCCCATTCTCCTTCCTAAATCTCCATGTAATTTTTGTTTCCTAAAACCCCAGCAGCATTCTATAGACATGAAGGAGTTAGGTCATACCTCTTCAACTAATTCATTTAATTGCCCAACTCACCCCTAAGCAATGTGCTAACCAGGAAGACAACGTATTTCATCAGTGAGTATCTCTGGTTGGCAAAACTGGATCAACTAGATTCTGCTCTATCAAGGTCCTGGTTTCTGAATTTCTGTTCTTAGTGAAGCACTGTAGGGTCAGGCAGCATAGCAGAGGCACAGAGGTTTGGGTGAGTTTCTGGCTTCTTCCTCTTTCAATATTCTTTAAACATGTACAAGACTCTTCCATAACCATTTTTTTGAAAATCTCCTTTTGTCCCATTCTGTCTCCGGGTATACCATTCAAATTTTTTACCCCTTCTCCAAATTTCTCAAAAGCAAAACCTGCACTCCCATTTGCTTGAGAACTCAGTGAAATCTAACATCTGCTCCATGACTTGACTGAAATTCTTCTCATTGCTCCCCTGAAGGTCACAAGCAACTTCTAAGTTACCACCTCCAGGAGCTATTTTTCAGTCTTTACTTGTGGAAGGCAACTTGGTTTTAATTCTCTTATCGTCTCAGGCTTCTTAAAACTCTACTCCCTTGGTCTCTGTGCCACCACATTTCCCTGATTTTCCTTATGTTTCTATGAGTCTTCTTTTTGCCTGTTTTCTCTGCACAAACATCCCGTATTGCTCAGGCCCAGAGCTTTATTGCACTGTTCTCCATCTATGTTCTCTCCCTCTGTGGTTTCATCCACACCTGTGTTTTAACAACCACATGCCTACTAATGGCTTCCAAGTTCAAAT
Organism: Delphinapterus leucas; assembly: GCF_059928025.1. Taxonomy (NCBI): domain Eukaryota; kingdom Metazoa; phylum Chordata; class Mammalia; order Artiodactyla; family Monodontidae; genus Delphinapterus; species Delphinapterus leucas. Next base: position 50,687,071 of record NC_143140.1, read on the forward strand.
CCTTGGTTCAGATCTCCCAGTGGAGAATGAGATTCATATACTGAACTATAGGCTAGATAACTCCACCAGAATAAACAACAAAACTTCAAACTCTTCACATCCAGAGCTGAAATCATCATTTTCCCTTAAATTTGTTCCTGTTCCATATTCTCTGTTTAGTGTATAATACTGCTGTTCAAACAAATATTTAAACTAGAAACCTAGGTGTCATTCCTGACTTTGCATCTACCTTAATTTTCGTATGTAATCAGTGAAATCACAAAATTCTGATGATTTTACTCAAAGTACTTTTAAAATCTATCCTTTTTATTACCCCAACTACTACTTTATAACTAAGGCTCTTGTCTCCACTTAAACACTGTGGCAACCTCCTCTCTCTATCACCTCGTTTACATTTGTTTTATTTTCCCTACCCCTAGAGTTATGTCCAAAATGTCTGTCTTTTAACGGAGCCCTAGCTCCTCAGAATGAAGTCCTTGACATGGAACACGGTCCCTTGCCCAACTCTATGCCCTCATTTCTTGTCACGCAACCTAACACCTTTAATTTTTTACCATTCAATCTCACTCTCCCTATTTCAGAAAACTTGAAATGTCTGTCACTTCCCATATAGCATTCAATTTTTTGCCTTCATACTTTGCTTAGGCTGTCTCCATTCCTATCACTTATTGTCCCCTTGCCTCCACCAACACCACCTCCCTGCCTAGCTTCTACTCATCCTTTGAGAATGAGCTACATATAAGTTTCTAAAGCTTTTCTGACAGCAACACCCATCCACACTCCAGGTGGAGCTGAATCTCTCTCCTCCAAGACCTCAAAATGTCTTGCAGAGCTCTCCTACATACTCATCCTTAGTCTTTAACACTGGGCCTGACAAGTGTTGGCTCTCATGAATATTTATTGAATGAGTGTGAAAGAGCAGGTTGGCCCCCTGCTGACCATGCTTTAAGCCTTGTATCAGCCTAAGATGTGATGTCATTTCTTTCCAGTATAGAGGAGACTCAGCGGTGGAGTGTGGCAAGTGATTTTATCACCATTTCCTTTTAATAGTTGAGCCTCATGATCTTGCTTGAAGTGTTAAAGCCTTGCAGAATATCAGACACATGCAGATCTAAATGTGGCCATCAAATTACGTTTCAAAATAATTTTAAATTTTTAATATTTTAAAAATATTAAAATATTTTAATTTAATATTTTAAATTAAATATTAAATTAATATTTTAAAATATTAAAATGTAATTTTAATACTTAAAAATCATTTTAAAATAGGGCCCATTGTGGAAAATGGGTAATGTTTCCTCTGATAGAGGACACAATCAAAGGTTGCCTACAGTATTCATGTCCTTCCATGAAGTTTTCACTGGAGACACCAACAAGCAGTACCAAGATCACCTGCATGTCTAGTTTCTATCCAAACCCTGATACAGGCGTGGCAATTGATGTGAATGGTTAGGAAGTTGGTCACCAAAGAGGAGAAAAATCTAAAAGCATAGGAACCACCCTTCCAACAATCAAGAGATAACATAGTGCATTATTACACTATTTTAGCATTCTCAACTAGAAAAAAAGAACAGTGCTTCCTGTAACTCATAACTCAGCGCCTGTGCTTTGTGTCACAGGAAGCATCTGGGTGCTGCAGGTCAGAGGCTATGAAGGTCACAGTGGGCAGGTTTCACAGGGAGTGATTAAGTGTGTGGAAACTGCAAGTTTAAGGGAATAGGACATGAATACTGTTTAAGACAAGAGCAAAGAAGCTTAGACAACAGAAGAACTATCAGAAGAACTATCTGGAAAACAACAACAAAACCAAAAAACACATAAGAGGCTTTAAGAGGTAAAAACAAAATAAGGTAATTACTACGTACTGTGTAAAAATGATAGAAAGGGAAAAATTGAGAAAATGAGGTTTTAACTTTAAAAAGTGACAAAAGAAATGCAGCAGAATCTGTAGATGACCAGATCTAACTTCCTTTGCTTGGGAAATGGTGGGGAACAAAGATACTGGAAGGAGGAAGAATATTTTTTATCAGAAAGTTTTCCAGATTTATAGACAAGAAAGCATTTAATTCTTTACCTGCATAATGTTTGTTTTGTTAAATCTTATGTTAAATATCACTAATTTTCATTTAAGTTTTAAAAGTATTTAATCACCTTAAATATTTGATTCTGATAAGATAAAACTCATTAGATTGTTCTACTTATCCTGGTTTATTTTCTAATTTGCAATATTAGCATTTGGAGATTTATATTCTACTCTCATCCAGTCGGTATCTTCCATTCAAAGTACCCTCGTGATCCTTTTCAGCTGTTGTCTAAGATCAAGTGCAAAGTACTTTCATGAAACCCAATCCCCGAACTCTCCAAGCTCCTGTGTTCCTTCAGCTACCAGAAAGACTCAAGCTTGCTCTTTTATTCCCAGGCCCTTTCTCCAAAACCTCAGCCATCAAGAGCACCCTAACAGTTTCTCAGATAATAATTTCTAAAGACTCAAGATTTCATATGGAACAAAGTTCATACAAGAGAGTTTACTTTTGTCCCTCTGGTGAAATGAAGTAATAGAAAAGTACATGCATATAGTACTTTTGATGAAATAAAATGTGCTTGGTCTGAGCTTGAAAAGTCAGTTATATGATACTGATTAATATTTTACAGCAACACAGTGCATAGGTACCACTAATACAAAAGCTATAGCTTCAGAATATTTAGACATATCTTTAAAGTTTAGGATCACCGAATCATTTTATATCCCAGAAGCCCAAACTCCACATAAAACAATGTATAACCCACAGTGTTTTAAACCTCGCAGTAAAAAACTGCATGTACTGAGAAGTCAAATTTCATACTACGTTGTGGAATCCTGAATTCATCTACTTGTTAAGCAAAAACTGAGTAATATTTTTTTTCCGTTTCTCAACTATAAACACACTTGTAAATGTTGTAAATAAAACATCTTATTGATGCCTAAAACTAACTCAAACACGAAATCGTTATTCCAGGCTGCTCTCCTGAGGCCACAGTGAAGCAGCAGTGAAAGAAGAAAAGGCATCAGCACTTGATATTTTGTTTGGCCTCAGCATTTCTTTGCTGCTTTGCCTTGTTCACAGGTAGTAATTCCATCGATGTTCACGTAGGGCATTCCTACTATTCCAGTGAGAAGGCATTCTGTTAACGTTTCTCCACAGCCGTTGAAACAAAAATTAAGGTGCCAGGAAAAACAAAATGTTCTCTGTCCTATAGGAAAGTAGGATCTGGAGAAATCTCCTAAGCAGAGGTGTAGAAAATGACAGCCTAATCCTTTGCATTTTCCAATATCCTTTCGGTCAGGACAGAATGTGGCTTCTTGGTGCATGTGATGTGGTATGTGAATTACTTATCCATTGCTGGTGACAGATTACCACAGAAAACATTTAGTATCTCAGGGATACTGGAAAGTCAGGGATCTGAGAGTGGCTTAGCTAACAGGTTGTGGCTCAGGGGGTCTCGGAAAGTTGCAATCAAGCTAGGCTGACCAACCATCCCAGTTTGCCTGTGACGGAGGAGTTTCCCTGGATAAAGAATTTCAGTGCTAAAACTAGGAAAGTCCCTGGAAAACCCAGACAGTTGCCCCACTGCGCCATCCACATACACACAAAAGAAATCAGGTGTCATTTGGGGCTGCAACCTCTAAAGACTTGACTGTGGCTGGAGGATCCGCGTCCAAGTTCACTCATGTGGCTGCCGGCAGGAGGCTTCTCTTCTCTGCTGTATATATACCTCTCCATAGGTCAAGTTCATGACATGGCTTCCCTCAGAGAGAGTGATGCTCTGCTGCCTTTTACGGCCTAATCTCCGAATCACACAACCTCACATCTGCCTTAGTCTATTTATTAGGAGCAAAACACTTAAGTCCAGCTCACACTCGAGGGTAGGAGATGCATACCAAGAGACAAGGATCACTAAAACCATCTTGGAGACTGGCTACCACAGTAAGGTGTGGTATGGTGGTCTGGATGCTAAAGGAATGTGTTGAAAACACCACAGGTAGGTGTCCAGGTGAGGCCCTTTCATGTTTTCATTCAACAAGCATTTATTAGGGACCAGATACCAGGTTAAGAACTCTCGTTTGAGTTTATCCCAGGAGAATCATGAGAGCAGAGCAGTGCCCAAGGCAACGCGCACTCTAACAAATTATTCCCTCAGCAGTTTATATGGGAGACATTGGGTTTAAAAGAATTTCAAGGTTAACCTGGAAAGGGAAAAGTAAGTATAAAAAGCTAAAAGTAAAATAAAGAGACCATGATATTTTATAGCTTCTCCGGAAACTTAATAGGCCAAAGTCTCGGTGTAACGCAACGTAATACACAGGCTCTAGAACCAGACTGCCTGGGTTCAAATCCCAGCTCTACTGTCTTCTAACTACATGACCCTGGCCAAGTTACAGCTCTCAACTAGGGACAATAATGGTACCTACCTCATGGAGTTGTTGTGAGGGTAAAAGAAGCTAATCTTGGAGAGTCTAGAACAGTGCTCGGCACACAACAGGCTATCGTGAGCCTTTATTACCAATCGTCACCATTCTTTCCCCATTTTTTTTTTTTTTTTTTTTTTTTGGTACGCGGGCCTCTCACTGTCATGGCCTCTCTCGTTGTGGAGCACAGGCTCTGGACGCGCAGGCTCAGTGGCCATGGCTCACGGGCCCAGCCGCTCCGCGGCACGTGGGATCCTCCCGGACCGGGGCACGAACCCGTGTCCCCTGCATCGGCAGGTGGACTCTCAACCACTGCGCCACCAGGGAAGTCGTCACCACTCTTGAAGCCAATGTCCCTCAGTTCTATACCACTGTGCTTTTAGCTCTCTATCTCTTCTATAGATCATTTCTCCTCTAACTCAATTTCGTCTGCCATTCCTCTTCCCATTCCTGTGTTTCTCAGGTTCCTCACTCCAAACCACTTTTTTCCCTACACATTCTCCCTGGGAAATGCCATTTTCACACACCACCACCACAGTTTTAACCACCAACTGTGTGCCAAAGACTTCCAAAACCCATTTGCCTGTTCACATTCCTCTCCTATAGGCTTTAAGTATCAGCTAGACTCATAAGCTGTAGGAACACAACAGATCTAAAACTGACAACACCACGTTTCCTGCTCCATTTCTTACCCACTGTTACCCCTTCTTGGTAACTGGGGTCACTATCTTCCTACTTGCTCAAGTCAGAGTTCCACCCAAGAGTCATCCCAACTGATTCCTTAAGTCGCACTCAGCATTCAATCGGTCACCCCATCTTATCTCTTATAAATCTTTTCAATCAATCTCTGTCCCACTGCTTCCATCTAATGCCTCAGCAAGACCTTCCCACCCCCAAGGGAGTTGACATAGTATGGGCAAAGGACATGGGCTCCAAATCCCAACGTTGTCACTTCTGTTTATATGACTTCTCTAAGCCTCAGGATCCTCTCTATTAAAAACAAAAAAACAAAACACCAAAAACAAAACCTCTGGCCACCAGCTGAGGGACATTAAGACCCCCCATTCAAGGCTCCCACAGTAGTCTCTATTGGGGGCTGATATCTGCCTATCTCCACTGTGCTGTGGACCCCTTGAGGGTAGAGGTTTGCCTCCGTGGTGCTATACACCGAATAAAGTGGGAGCCTGGCCCAGAAAGCCTCAAAAGTGTGGAATAAATTGAATTGAGGTAGGTAGGCCTTGAGCTTGTCCAGCACCCAGTGTTAGAACCATCACTGCTCCCTTGTCAACTGCATTCCTGAGCCCAGGGCATGGATGTTCACCATACCACCCGCATCTGTCCACCATGAACGACTTAACGAACCACCTGCTGACCATTTTACATGAAGCTGCATTTTACCAATCATAAGCATATATGCATTACATGCAATATATTTTCCTTTTTTTAAAATTGACTAATCAAATCCATAATAAAACCACTTTAATTTGATAAGAATCATACCTTTTATATAAAAATTTTCTTCAAAGATAGGGAATTGGTGAGTAAATAATGTTCATTACATTTTTTTCCTCTTAAAAAATGTAATAATACCTTATGTAATTTTTTTTTCACCCCAGGCCTGACAGCTATGATAATGATCTGACTTAACATTGAAAAAGAAATATTATTTTTGCTGGTATAAGCCCTAGAAGTATAATTTGGTTTCACGCTGGGAAAAAAGTATGTTATCGAGCCTTCTCAGTTCTCAAACTACAAATATAAATTCTGAGGCCTTTGCAGCACTGACAAAGCAGGCAATTCAGGTGTCCAATATCATGAATAGGTAGAAATATCCCCGCTGTGGCTAAATACCACAACTATGACATTTTTCTTCAGAATCCATAGCTCTGCCAAGGCTTCCCAATCCCTGGATGCACCTCGACATTCTGAAATATTCTGTGAATCTGACTGCTGAATTAGTTTACACCTAAGAAAATGTTTTTGTTAAATTCAGGTCGTTTCTATGTTTGTGATCTCAGAGCAACTGACACCTGACAACTTGTCAGAAACAGCAAAGATACTTTCTAGAAAGGACAACCTTCCATTTGTCACAGATTTGGTAATAGTGGAGATCTCTAACACAATTTCATCTTTGGTCTACTTTGGATATCTTCCCACAATCACTCAGACATGGTAAATGACTTTATCAGCGACATGGTAAATATTCTTAGAAAGGACAAGTCTATCAGTGTTTACATTAACCTGGGTAATTAGAGCCAGTGTGAGGTATAGTTAGACCAGAATCAGAAAGAAATGAAATGAAACTAAGTTTTAAAAATTCTTTGCCCAAAGAGAGCAAACATATATTTAACTTTGGAGCATGAGGAAGGTTTCTAAAATCTTTTTTCTAAAGAGAATTTCTTCTTCTCCTAGGCAAGCTATGTGTTATTATTTCTCAGTATTTTGATAGTCCCTTATTTCTAAACTTTAAGCTTTATCCTTTGTCTTTTGGAAATTTGAAAAGATAGCAGGATATCATTGATCAAATTAGATGTGGCAAGCAACAAAAATAGTAATAATACAACGGATTCATGACACAATCCTATTAAAAATATGACCCTATTAAAAATATAAAAGAAGCACCACCCTTTATAACTTTGTTAAAAGACACTTAAGCACAGTTTTTTTTCTTATTCCTCCCTCTGCCCTCCAATTTATAATGCACAGTGGGAACCAATTAATGATTATTGTAATGATGATTCTCAGAATTAGCCAAACTCTCTTGAAAATTTTTAATAAAAATTGTTGTCCTTTTTATTATCTGCAGATCATTTAAACTTGTAAAAGTGTTTAGAAAATGTAAATAAAGAAGAAAACATAGGACATACATAATTTCACTTCCCTATAAAAATCACTTTAACATTTAGAGATGGTTCTTATTTCTCTAACTTTTAAAAAAAACGTAAATAAAATATTATACTATACCTATATTTTTATAACCATCTAAAATAGTTCATGTTGTATGGTACTTGCACAAAAACAGAAAGATAGATCAATGGAACAGGATAGAAAGCCCAGAGATAAACCCACGCACATATGGTCACCTTATCTTTGATAAAGGAGGCAGGAATGTACAGTGGAGAAAGGATAGCCTCTTCAATAAGTGGTGCTGGGAAAACTGGACAGGTACATGTAAAAGTATGAGATTAGATCACTCCCTAACACCATACACAAAAATAAGCTCAAAATGGATTAAACACCTAAATGTAAGGCCAGAAACTATCAAAGTCTTAGAGGAAAACATAGGCAGAACACTCTATGACATAAATCACAGCAAGATCCTTTCTGACCCACCTCCCAGAGAAATGGAAATAAAAACAAAAATAAACAAATGGGACCTAATGAAACTTCAAGGCTTTTGCACAGCAAAGGAAACCATAAACAAGACCAAAAGACAACCCTCAGAATGGGAGAAAATATTTGCAAATGAAGCAACTGACAAAGGATTAATCTCCAAAATTTATAAGCAGCACATGCAGCTTAATAACAAAACAACAAACAACCCAATCCAAAAATGGGCAGAAGACCTAAATAGACATTTCTCCAAAGAAGATATACAGACTGCCAACAAACACATGAAAGAATGCTCAACATCATTAATCATTAGAGAAATGCAAATCAAAACTACAATGAGATATCATCTCACACCAGTCAGAATGGCCATCATCAAAAAATCTAGAAACAATAAATGCTGGAGAGGGTGTGGAGAAAAGGGAACACTCTTGCACTGTTGGTGGGAATGTGAATTGGTACAGCCACTGTGGAGAACAGTATGGAGGTTCCTTAAAAAACTACAAATAGAACTACCATATGACCCAGCAATACCACTACTGGGCATATACTCTGAGAAAACCATAATTCAAAAAGAGTCATGTACCAAAATGTTCATTGCAGCTCTATTTACAATAGTCCAGAGGTGGAAACAACCTAAGTGTCCTTCATCGGATGAATGGATAAAGAAGATGTGGCACATATATACAATGGAATATTACTCAGCCATAAAAAGAAACGAAATTGAGCTATTTGTAATGAGGTGGATGGACCTAGAGTCTGTCATACAGAGTGAAGTAAGTCAGAAAGAGAAAGACGAATACCGTATGCTAACACATATATATGGAATCTAAGAAAAATAAAAAATGTCATGAAGAACCTAGGGGTAAGACAGGAATAAAGACACAGACCTACTAGAGAATGGACTTGAGGATATGGGGAGGGGGAAGGGTAAGCTGTGACGAAGCGAGAGAGTGGCATGGACATATATACACTACCAAATGTAGAATGGATAGCTGCTGGGAAGCAGCCGCATAGCACAGGGAGATCAGCTCCGTGCTTTGTGACCACCTAGAGGGGTGGGATGGGTGGGTGGGAGGAAGGGAGACGCAAGAGGGAAGAGATATGGGAACATGTGTATATGTGTAACTGATTCACTTTGTTATAAAGCAGAAACTAACACACCATTGTAAAGCAATTATACTCCAAGAAAGATGTAAAAAATAAAATAAAATAAATAAATAAATAAAAATAAAATAGCTCATGTTGATATCTTGCCTAGTGAAATCATTATGGAGAAGGAAACAATAATAAAAAAAAAAGAGCCATTGAGGGCTTCCCTGGTGGCACAGTGGTTGAGAGTCTGCCTGCCGATGCAGGGGACACGGGTTCGTGCCCCGGTCCGGGAAGATCCCACATGCCGCGGAGCGGCTGGGCCCGTGAGCCATGGCCGCTGAGCCTGCGCGTCCGGAGCCTGTGCTCCGCAACGGGAGAGGCCACAACAGTGAGAGGCCCGCGTATCGCAAAAAAAAAAAAAAAAAAAAAAAAAGAGCCATTGATACTCTTCGGTGCCTCACATGGAGCACTTACACAAATGCTCAATAAAAAGGAATGAATGAATGAATGCCTGAATTGACTTATGAATAATTTTCCTTGTGAAATTTTGAATGGTTGTTTTAATGTAGTGCTCACTTACTGGCATTTTTAATAGCCCTTTGCTAAGCTTCCCAGTAACCTGAGAAGATAGGTTTTGTCCTCCATCGCCACCATTTCAAAGGTCTCTGAGAGAATGAAGAACCTGCCCAAGTTTTAGAGCCAAGATTCAAACTCAAACACAATGGAATCAAAAACCTACACAGTTCTTTCTACCATAACACAGTGCCTTTTAAATATTGCTAATATATTGAAGTGAAGCGTTGTTGAAAAGACATCCCTACGACCTACGATAAAGGGAATCACATATAGACAAGCTTTTCAGAACTGTGCACTGCACGTACAATTACTGTCTTCCCTGGTGTTACAGTACAGCTGTTACCATCCATTTGTGTGCTGGCTGTTTCATACTGCACTGCTGGGGTCACTGAAATCACAGACACATTCACTCAGAAGAAAATGAGTGGATTTTCTTTTTCTTTTTGAGAAAGCTTTTTACATTAATCCAATAATCCCATGGCTGATTTGCCATTGAAATCTGAAGCAGAGCTTCTTTTACCGGGAAATTTCTAACTCTGAAAAAAAAAATTAAATTAGCCAATACGATATTTTTATTGCCCCTTCCTTAACTTTCTAAAAAATAGAAGTATGTGAGTGTGTGTGGTTGGGAGGGCGGAGGTGGGGAAGTGGGAGTCAAGGAACAGATGGATCCTTTCAGCAAAATGAATATTATTTTACCTCTGAGGAAAACTACGAGGAATATTCCATAAAAGCAAAGCAAAGTGTGAAAATTTGTTTGCTTAGTAATAGCTAAAAATAATTTTTTTTAAAGTGGGATTTTGGATACATATCATTATACATTCATCAAAACCTACAGAATGTGCAACACCAAGAGTGAACCCGAATGTAAACTATGGACTGTGGGTGATAATGATGTGTCAACGTAGGTTCATCAGTAGTAACAAATATCCCACTCTGGTGAGGGACGTTGATGGTAGGGGAAGGTGCACGTGTTGGGGGCAGCAGTTTTATGGGAATTCTGTACTTTCCACTCAGTTTTGCTGTGAACCTAAAATTGCTCTAAAAAATAGTTGGTTATTTTTCTTTTTTAAGTAGATTGGCATGACACAAATAAATGTAGTCTCTAGCTTTTAAGAGAAGTAAAAGATGTTTTTCTCATTCCAGTGGGATAGAGACATATTTAAATATGTATATATGTACATATATAACTGGCCTTGCAGCTTACTTATTTATATGAGAGGTGATCCCATAGCCATAGAATTCTGCCTTAGTTCTCGCCAGTCCTGAATAATGACATCACAACCTCACATTATTCAGCCCAACACAGCATCAGCATCACCTAGGAACTTGAAAGAAATATAAATTCTCAGGCACTACTCAGACCCACTGAATCAAAAACTCTGGTGCTGGAGCCTGACAATCTGTTTTTCAACAAGCCCTCCAGGTAATTCTGATGCACACCAAAGTTCAAGGACCATTGGTTTAGACTTCAACGTTACTGCGTTCCCTAGCCAGATCATTCTTACTCTGAGTTGAAAGGGACCACAGAGATCCAGCACTTTTCTTTCACAAACATGGGACCAAGGATCGAGAGTTCAATCATCTGTAAAAATGGAAAAACAATACCTGCTTCACAAGATTCCTATGGTAATTAATGAGTGAGTACATATAAAATACTTAGAACGAAGCCTGGCGTATATGTGCCTAATAAATATTAGCTTATTATCATTATCATTGCTACCATGATACGGTAGCATAGTTCATGAAATGGTTCATGAGCATAATTAAAATACTATGTTGGGACAAGTGAACTTTGATTCTGTGAACTGCTCTTAAATTCTTTATTGAGGGGAAGTGTTTATATGCCTTTCATTGTTAGTAACCTGTGGACCCTGAGGCAGCTCCATGCAGGTTTCTTACTGTCTAGCACCATAGGCCACGGATGATGTCCTCTCCTCGGCAGGGGTGCAGTGTAAGAGTGATGATAACCAGCCTCCCTGGACAAGGTGTTGAGAGCAGGTGAATAACGTCAGAGTTCTTAAACAGGTGCTCAAGTTATTGGGGAAGGGACAGGTGGTGCCAAACAGCTAAGGGGAATGTTGTAAAGACACATTAAAGAAATAAACTACGTAGGGAAATAAAATTAAGTCATGTAGCCTAGCTGTGGAGACCCAAACAGGGTATTTTCTACAGCTAAAAGGAGTAATGATGAAATGAAGGAGGGAAGACCAGGGACAACAGAATGAATGGTAGGGATCAAAGACGGGACCATCAGATGGGCGCATGGCCTCATCAAGATGGCCACCGCTGTTACCTGGACTCTTAAGATTCAGATCAGACTGATTTAAACCCCCGTGACCCAATGCCCTCCTGAGATTTCTGTGCCTTTCCAGTGGGCTTATAGTCTTACGGTACTCATGAAATTAACATAGCTTATGGATTAATAGTAATAGCTAACACACTTACCAAACTGGGCACTGTTCTCTGAGCTGTACAGATAATACCTTGTTTAATATTCACAACAACCTTAAGGGGACTATTACTATTGTCAGAGGAAACTGAAGTACAGAGAAGATAATAACTTCCCGAGATTAACAGAGCTGGTAAGTGTTGTTGCCAAGATCCAAGCCCGGGCAGTTTGGCTCCAGAGCCCAAGTTCTTGTCCATTAAGTTTTGCTGACCTAATATTGTCCTGTCCTGCAGGTGCTGTTTCTGTTTTGCACCTCATAGACCTTGAATGAAATAACCTCTTTATTTGATTTACCGGAAAAAAAAAAAAAAGAGAGAGAAAAGAAAAACAAGGTCACACAAAACATTTATGTAGCAGACTTTATTTATCCTTTATTAGAGGATGGAACAAGTCTGCCTTACAGCTATTAAAACAACTTAAGACTGAATTGTAAACACCAGTGTACCTAAAAGGCCTTCCTTTTTTTCTGTTCTCACCTTCCAGACTGAACCTTCCGAAAGAACCTAGGGCCTCTTTCTCACACTCTATTGGGCCACTTAACCTTTTTTATAAAGAAAGGGAAAAAAAAAAAAAACAGTTTGTTCCCGAAGAATAATCCTGACACTTGCCACCAAGGTGATTATTTTTATTTACCCTTGTTGCCCTGGCATTCAGAAACCAGAGAAAACCGAAAGCCAGTTTTAAGTAAATGCCCTCTAAAGGGCTAAGAAGCTGGAATTACATTAACAATAGTGCCTAACACACACCTGGCTTCACCTGAGTGCAGTGTGAAAAGGACTGTTGTTCACGGTTCTTCTTAGGTCATATGCACACATGTCAAGGGACAACTGTGTCAGCAGCAGCAGGTGCAACATCTTTGAACACTGATACCACATGGGCCTCAGTAGACTCCAGAATGAGTTTCACAGGGATGCCTCCTAGAGCACCTGGCAGTGCAGGCACATGGCGTCTTGCTCTCAGGTATTAAAGTTCAATGGAGCAATTTAAGGAACCCAGTCACGGACAGCATCATAGGTATGCAACCTTTGCAATTGCACAGAGCCCTACCCTCAGAAGGGCCCTGAAACTTGATTTAATTCTCTGCCATCGCTGTCGTGAAATTCTTAATAACTTCTGAATAAGGAGCCCCGTATTTTCATTTTGCACTGAGCCCTGCCCATTCTATTGCCAGCACTGGCCCAGGTGGGTGCCCTGCATCTTCTCATCTGCTAGGTCAGCAAAATACCTTTTAAAGGGACAGGAAAGTGAGTTAAAACTGTTGGAAGATATTAAGCCAAACAGCCTCTCAGCTTGATCACAAACCAACTAGAATTCGACTTTGAATGGCATCAGATACCTCGGAGCTGTCTCCTCAAAGAAGAGCCCAGATACTGTAAGCCCATCTACAAACTGTTACCAACCCTCAAAGAGAGAGACACAGAAACTGAGACTGAGCATACAGAAATGTTTTTAACAATTTGACATTGCCACAATATTCAAATACATGATCTTTTTTCTAGTCATTTGCATTGTATTTTATAAAAAGTGGAGTCCATGACAGATGGGAAGGGAGGGGGGAATACCCTGGTCCTTGCCACAGATGTTTTGAAAAGCCCTGCCCAAGAGTCAGAATCTCTTTTCCAACAAAGACTAGGAAACAGGTCAGGAACACCAAGAAAAGAGACACCACCAATGAATTGTCAGAATAAGATACTGCCCTTAGGAATTCGGGGCTCTGGGACATCAGACGGAGACTTACAAAACACCTAAAATATTTTAGAAACTGGCTCTTGTCTAACAGCTGCCATAGAAAACATACTTTATTTCTTGGAAAGTCTTCTTGATGTTATCAAATTTGAAGTATATTCTTTAGACGCAAATGTAGGGTAACAGTAGTTTTATATTCCTACCATCTTCAGGTCCACAATTAGATGTTAGCAAGCGGTATGCTCTAGGCTGGAAACTGGCCTTTCCACACCCCAGGAAGACCAGCTAGACTCGGGGAATTGTTTACTGCCCTAGTGTGCTGGCGCTAATTAAAGACTGCATATGAGGGCTTCCCTGGTGGAGCAGTGGTTGAGAGTCCGCCTGCCGATGCAGGGGACACGGGTTCGTGCCCCAGTCCGGGAAGATCCCACATGCTGCGGAGCAGCTGGGCCCGTGAGCCATGGCCGCTGAGCCTGCAAAGACTGCATATGAAAACATACTAACACAATTTATATTCTCTGGAACTCAATTAATTTTCTAGGCAGTATTTGCTTCCTCTCTGGGAGGAGGATGACTCCCAGTAAGCTTACATTCCATGTAGGTGGAACTAGGTCAAACGAGGCTGCTTCCAGCCTAGTGAAGGAAACTTCACTTCCTCTCCTGAGCTTTATAAGTCATACTCTTCTCTGCGGAGCAGACAAAAAGAGGCAGAGCAGTGACCAGGGCTCATCAAATTGTTGTTACCAAACAGAGCTTTGGCAAGATGCCATCTGCTCACACCCAGGGGTGCTCCATGAAGTAGCCCCACAAAACTCATTCTTGTGTCTACTAAGAGGTCGTTTGTTGGGTTTTTTGTTCATAACTTTACACCCTCAGGAGAAATTCCTCTCTGTCCTTATTACAAGCAATAGTTAAGTTTTTTCTGTCCATTTAGTCTCTTTCTATGTCATGGACTCTCTAAGTTATACAAGTAATCAAGCAGTGTTCTCTTTCTTCTTGGCTGCTAGGATGCCAATTAGTATCAGATTCACGGTCCTTTTGTACATACTATGTAGGCTTTTATGGAATGTGTTTTTACATTTGGTTTGTTCTTAGCTCTGTATTACATATCGCTCTAGCTTGCTTTCTCTTTCCTGAACTACTTATAATTTATATCTCACTGTAAAATACTTCAGTTGCTGTTGGAAGAAAATATCAGGAACAGAGAGACCGGAGAAGAAAGAGATGGGACACAAATAGGGTAGACGGGAGAAGAGGAAGAAGGAAAAAGGGAGGGAGGATGGAAGGAATTTAGGAAAAAAAGAGAAAAGGCAAGGCAGGGAGGGGCCATATTCTTACGGCAATGAACTGAAGAGTCTCACAGAATTCACACAGTGAAAGGGTCATAGAAAAGGAAGTGGAGGATAGATTACTCTGGGCTTCAATCACGTAGAAATAATTCCAAAGCTGAAATCTGAGAATTGCCCTCCAACTGTGTTGCTCACTATCACTCTTAGAGTATGTCCAAGTTCAAATGTAACAAGATACGGAATGAAGATTTTCCTATTGTTTCAGAAGTTTGGCTTCACATCCGAAAGCTTCAAATCTAAGGACCAAAGGGGAGTATTATCCCCTTCCCCATTTAAAAAAAGAGGTCCTAGACACATCCCCACAGAACTTAACTAAGAAGTGGTCAAACTGCTTTCTTCAACTACAGAGTCCATCAGCCTGGAGGAGCTGAAGATGCAATAGAGGAGATTTTTCTTGAAAGACATTGGTAGGAATGAAGAGAGCTTAATGTTTTCTCTCACCTCCTGTTGGGATGCTTCCTTTCCTACACACACACACACACACACGCACACGCGCACGCGCACGCGCACACACACACACACACACACACACACACACACACCCTCAAGCCCTGAGAGAAACTCTCTTTGAGATTGGAATTATCTTCTCTAAGTGCCTGGTACCTCAGCCTCCAGCTGCATATGTACAGAGCTGCAGAATCTCGGAGGCTTGTCCTTCAGAGAAGACTTGGGAAAATGTGACATGCTGACAAGTGTCTCCAGGACTTTGGGGCTATGCCTGAAGAGAGAGACTGATGGCTGCCTCTCCTTAGAGAAGTCTGAGGATGGGAGGCTGGCTGGAGGAAACTAGAACAGAGGATGAGAAAAGAGGGCAGCAGTGGGGGGTAACCTACACTTCCAGAGTTTTCCTTTAGGCCAAGAGAAAGTTGCAGGAGGGACCCAGGCTCTAGCCATCTTGAAAGGATCCCAGTGGAGAGGGCAGCCCACAGGGTGGAGGGAACCACAGGGGTGTACATCTGAAGCAGGAGAGGAGGAAGGTTCAGAGAACTGACCCAGAGGAAGCCTCACCTGTGAGGGATTTGCAGTGTGGACATCCTCTGAGGGGCCTCCCCAAAGAACCCACCAATGCACCTAGCAGGAAAGCAAGCATTGGGCATCCACCATAAAGAGGGATGACAGCTGGACTAGGGCACAACAATCAGGCAGGGGGGCCTTTGCTCCTTTCCTCTGATGCCTGGGAAAGCAGAGGCCAGGCCTGGGTTAGGCCTTAGTTAGGGAGAAGTGATACTGCTCCGAATTTAGTGCCAGCTTAATTTTTTTTAATTAAATTCTTTACATAGCTGGGAAAAAAAGAAAAAAACAAAGACTGTTCTAATACCTAAAAGCAACTATAAAAGCAATGGGATCTCTGGTTCCTGGGAAGGGAACTCTAAAAGATAGTAGGAGAAAAAAAGTTTTCCTGATTTATACCCTCTCAGGTCCCACCCATTCGCCCATTCAATAAATCATTTACATAACTTTAAGGATTCTGATTCAAAAGACAAAACACTTGAAACATTACCACAAAAAAAGACTGGGAAACCTAGTAATATAAAGCACCCACATTCTCCTCAGAACTCTAATGTGTTAACTAAAAATTAAATCGATAATATTATCTCACACCTTATTTTTTCTCTTTCTCAGGTAAATGGTTGAGCTTCCCTCTTCCTCCTCCTTTCCCAGATTCCCCCATTTTTAGTTTACTTTTTTTTCTAATTAGTTTAATTAGAGTAAAGAAAAAAGGACAAATAACAAAAGCAGGAGTTTGTAAGTTTCAGAAAATTAGTACGGTTTCTAAATTCATAGGGTATAGTAGTTATAATAGCTCAGTTACAGAGACATTTTCATACAACAGTGAATTCATTCGATTTTGTATGCAGCCCTATACCCTGTGACTTGCTTGGAGGACTTACTCCCCAGAACAGAAGGTTTATAAGCCATATATGCATAGTGACTTAGACTACATCACTTTCAACAATGTAGCTTCATGAAATCAGCCCTCACCAAGCTCCTTTCTCAAAGCAGCTTCATATTCTTGCTGCAGTCAGCAGTGCCAAATGTTTCACCATTTGGATAAAAAATTCTCCACTGAGAAATCCTAAATCATTTGAAAATTGCTTTCATGACTATACCCTAAATTGGGCCTCGAAATTTTTTTCTCTCCATAAAATTGAGTTTTCAAAATGAGTGTAGTTTATTTTCTCTCCTAATGACTACTTCCAAAATCTCTGCATACAGGCTGCTTTAACTGGGTGGAAACAGGTGGCTGGAGCCGGAAAAACTGGGGCCTATGTCTCCAGCCCATTGAAACCTGTTTCCTCCCTGGCAGCAGCTGTCCTTCTGAGCATAAACCATGAATCCTCCGCACTAATAATACAATCAATCAGTGACTGCTTTTAGATAAATGCATGTAAAATCCAGAATGCATGATTAAAATTAGACAAAAATTGGACAGTAGAGTAAATCAATTTTTATGGACTGTGTGACCCTAACTGGTAAAAACCTTCCAATCTACAAATCGTTCCAGAAATACATAAATGAATAAATAAATCAGGTGATATCATATAAATTTTCTGATACTCTTCTATTTATACTCACTACGTCACAAATGATTACAGATCTTAGTGCCTTAAAACAACTGTTTCATTTGAGGCAGTATTTTGTGGATCAAAGATGTAGGAAGGGCTTGTCCAGGCGGTTCTCAATTGGGTTGTCTCAGGAGGTGGCAGTGAGATGTGGGCTGGGATCAACCGAAGGCTCTACTGGGTTGGCCATCCAAGATGTCCCCCTCACAAGGCCGGCAGCTGAAGCTGTCTGCTGCTAAGCATTGAGCTGGGGACAACCAGAGTGCCAACACATGGCCTCTCCCACACGGCAGTCTCGGGGCTGGACCACATAGCAGCTACTTCCCCCAGAGAGAGCTTCCCAAGAAAAACTGGAAGAAGTTGCGTGGCTTTTTCTGAGCAAGCTTCAGAAGTTCCCCAGTGTTGCTTCCACTGCAATCTGTTGCTTAGAAGCTAGTTACTATGGATAACCCAGATTCCACGGGAGAGGACATAGATCCCACCTCCCCACGGGAGGAATGTCAAAGAATGTGAGGACCTGTCTAAAACTGCCACATTTCAGTTCATCTATTATCATGAAATAATCCCTCCACCTGTTTGCTTACGAACTGCCCACCACGCAAAAGAAAACTTCTGAACTTACACTACCCTTTAAAAATCCTGGCTGAAATGTAAAGCATTTGAAAATACAAGATTTAATTATTTAGTTTAAAGCAAACATTTCTGGTTTTGGTTTTGTTTGGGTTTGGGGGTGTCCACAGATATTTTGTCTATTTTTACCTGGATGGCACAGATGAAATTTAAACATTTTTTAATGGGTTTGACACTGTTTCACTGGGATTGAGACGTCTCTATGAATAATTCAACTAATGTATTTGGTTCTAAGACATGGCTTGGTTAGTATTTTGACACCATCAATTCAAACAAATTTTCCAAATAGAGCTCCATTCTACTAACTATAAAATAATGAATCGCTAGGCTACTGACAATGCAAAGTCAATTAAAAGCTTCTCTACCCCTTTGGCAATGCACAAGTCATTATTGTTTTTCCACCGCTCTGAAGTTCTCTTGCTTTGCATTATCCTTTTCCCAGGCAGACCATAAACACTTGAGTAACTCTAAGATGAATTCATGATCTTTCCAGTGGAACCTCGAATCTAAGGGTTTGGGCATTTCTAAAACTCACTTTTCACCCAGAAGGAATAGCATACCCCATGTTTCCTGTCCCACTCGCCCTGTATGTGGTTCATATATAACAGGTTGCAAACATCTTTGTTTCCTTGTCTCTCTCTCCTGCTGAGCTATAAACTGTCTCAGTGGCAGGAATGGAGCTTTAGTCATGGTTTCATCTGCCAAAGCTAGAACACAGAAGATGCTTAACAAATGTTTGATGATTTTATTCTTTCTTTTTCTAGTAAAAGCATTGCTTCTGAAGCCTTAAAAAATGTGTAAGTACATACTCCTTATTTAAAAGAAAGCTGGGGGCTTCCCTGGTGGCACAGTGGTTAAGAATCTGCCTGCAAATGCAGGGGACACGGGTTCGAGCCCTGGTCCAGGAAGATCCCACATGCTGCGGAGCAACTAAACCCGTGCGCCACAACTACTCAAGTCCGCGTGCCACAGCTACTGAAGCCTGCATGCCTAGAGCCCACGCTCCACAACAGGAAAAGCCACCGCAATGAGAAACCTGCACACCACAACAAAGAGTAGCCCCCGCTCACCACAACTAGAGAAAGTCCGCGTGCAGCAACGAAGACGCAACGCAGCCAAAAATAAATAAAATAAAATAAATTTTAAAAAAATTAAAAATAATAAAAAATAAAAGAAAGCTGAATACCAGGGTTTTTTAAACCTTCCAAGGACTACTGTTTTGGTAACCTAAATCAGTGGTTCTCAATCCTGAGGCATATTGAAGATCTTAAAAATGTCCAAGTCTTAACCCCAGAAATCCTAATTTAATTGGTCTGTGATGGGACTCAAGCAACCATATTTTTTAAAACACTTTTTTAGCTTTTTATCTTGAAATAAATTTAGACTTAAACATAAAACAGCAAAAGTAGGGCTTCCCTGGTGGCCCAGTGGTTGAGAGTCCGCCTGCCGATGCAGGGGACGCGGGTTCGTGCCCCGGTCCGGGAGGGTCCCGCGTGCCGCGGAGCAGCTGGGCCCGTGAGCCATGGCCGCTGAGCCTGCGCGTCCAGAGCCTATGCCCCACAACGCGAGAGGCCACAACGGTGAGAGGCCCGCGTACGGAAAAAAAAAAAAAAAAAAAAATTGCAAACGTAGAACAGCCTCCCCTAATGTTAGCATCTTACAAATCTGTAGTATAATTTTCAAAACTAAGAAATGAATATTGGCACCAAATTGGGATTAGGTGCCAATAATCAAACTACAGATGTGAATCAGATTTACCGGTTTTGCAGGAATGTCCTTTATTTGTTCCAGAATTCAATCCAGGATCCCGCGTTGCATTTAGCTGTCATGCCTCCTCAGCCTCCTCGTGTCTGTGACAGTTCCCATTCTTTCCTTGTCTTTCATGACCTTAACATTTTTAAAGAGGACTGACCAGTTGACTTGTAGAATATACCTCAATTTGGGAGCATTTTGTTTTATGATTATTCGATTAAGTCTTTTACTTTTTGCCAGAATTCCACAGAAGTGGTCTGCCCTTCTCAGTACATGATATTAGCAGGTATATTATGCTGATATGTCTTATTTCTGGTGGTGGTAATCTTGGTCACTTGATTGCGGTGGTATCTGCTGGGTGTCCCCACTGTAACACTACTAGTTTCACTTTCGTAATTAATACATTTCTTGAAGAAAACACTTTGAGTCTATGCAAATGTCCTCTTTCTCCACAAACAAGTCAACTAACTTCAGCAGGTGTCCCTGGATCTTGCCTGCAACAATTCTTACTGTGGTGTTCAGATGGTTATTTTCTGTCTCCCTCTTTCCTCCCACACTTATTAATTGAATTCTTTTGTAAGAGAATACTATCCCTTCTTCCCCCATTTGTTTAACTAGTCATTTAATTTTATTTATGTTAGTATGGACATGTGGATGAAATTTTTTAAGCTCCCAGGTTATTCTAACTTGTACTCAGGATTGAAAATCCCTGCTAAGCGATCTGTGAACCTGACTCATGTCCGTCAGCTAACACGACCTTCATCCTTTCAGTGTATGTGTCATTGATATGACCTGTTCCCATACTTGTACCAACTTCTCAGTTCCAACTGGGTGCATCTCTCCTCTGCCCTAGACAAGCTTGGCCACACCTTGAAACATCATAACTTAGAACTCTCATACTTCTAAATTTCTGAGCCTAATCCCAAACTCGTAGTTATTTACATAGCCCACTTCTTCACATGTACTAAAATGAGCTTTGCTTTTAGCATAAACTCAAAACCTATAATATCACCCCCACCACATCACTTTCCTTTAGTCTTCATTAGCCTCCTACCTAATTATATGTATTAGTTAATCACTTCCATGTTACATTCTCTAGCAAGTCATGATTACATGAAATTTTAAACTCTTATAAGGAGGGATTTTGTATCACTGCTGTTGTTATCTTCCTTTCACTGCATTACATTCAGTAGATATTCTTGTCCCTTATTACTCTTAAAAAGGAGACAGCAGGCCCAAAATGGACTCACTTGTGCTAAACCCCACATCAGCAAACCAAGACTTAATACCTAATTACTGTCTCAACCCCGCTAGGAATATAACCTTGAACCAGTCAACCTGAAATTTTCTGGTCAGCACTAGTGAGGTTATCCACCCAACAGGCCCTTAGGAGGGTGACCTTGCCTGAAACAATGCATTCTTTGCTAATACTGTCCTTTTCCACCCCCTTTCCACCTTTAAGAACATTTTCTACAGCTTGGCAGACCTCTTTACTACTCACTAGATGGGATGCTGCCCGATTCATGCCTTGCTCAACAAAGCCAGTTAGATCTTTAAAATTCAATCAGTTGAATTTTTCTTATTTAACACAACTTTAGTGTGAATCACACACCCAAAACACTGACATCTCCTGGGTGCTTGTTAGCAATGCAGAATCTTGGGCCCCCCTTCAAGCCTACTGAATCAAAATAAGAATCAGTGTTCTAGCCCAGTGAGTCACAAATTTAATGTGTATATGAATGACCAGAGGATTTCACTAAAATGCAGATTACGATTAGTAGATATGGAGTGGGCCAGAGATTCAACATTGCTAATAAGCTCACAGGTGATGCTTATGCTGCTGGTCTCTGGTCTATACTTTGAATATCAAGAATCTAGTCTAGTCATTCTTAAAATGTTGTTGTAGAGTATTATTACCAGTATCACCTGGGAAATTTTTAGAACTGCAAAATCTTGGGCTCAATCTCAGAACTATTGGATCAGAAATTCTGTGAGTATTACTCGGCATCTGCGTTTTAACAAGTCCCTTTGGTGATTCTGATACATGCTAAATTTGAGAACCAATGGTCTAGTCCGTTAGTTCTCAACGTTGGTTACACATTAAAATCATCTGGAGAGCATTAAAAAAAAAACACTGATGCCTGGTTCCCTCACTCATAGATTCTTAAAGTGAACACAGAATATGTTCACTTTTTTTTAATGTGTCCATGGACCACTTACTAACACAGACCATATAAAACAAGTCTCAATAAATTTGAAGGGATTCAAATCATACAAAATCTGTTCTATTCCCAGACTGTAGTTAAATGAGAAATGACTAAGAGAAAAAAATCTGGAAAATCCCCAAATATTTGGAAACCAAATACACTCTAATAATCCATGATACAAAGGAAGCATTGAAAGGGAAAGTATTTTGAAATAAAAACTTACCCTTTTTTGTAGATAAGGCATCTACAAAAAATTTACAGTTAATATCTTATTTAAATGGTAAAACACAGAAAGCTTTTCCCCTAAGATCAGAAACAAAACAAGGATAGCCACTTTCATTATTCCTATTTAACAGTGTCCTGAAGATTCTTGCTAGTGTAATAAGATAAGAAAAAAAGAGACAAAAGTATCAATGGTGGGAGAATATGGAAAGAAGTAAAACTGTCTTTATTCAAAGAGACAATTTCTATGTAGAACATCCTGTGGAATCTACCAAAAAGCTACTAGAACCAATATAGATACCAATTTGATCTACATGTTCAACATAATGCAGTCAAAATAGGCCTTTTTTTTCCTGTCGAATTTGACAAGCTGACTCTAAAATTTATATGAAAATTCAAAAGACCCAGAATAGTCAACATTTTTGAAAAAATAAGAATAAAGATGAAGGAATTACACTACCAGATTTAAAGCCTTATTGTAAAGCTATAGTAATCAAGACGTGTGGCATTGACATAAAAATAGGCAAATAGATCAATGTAACAGGATATAGTCCAGAAATAGATGCACACATATATAATTAGTTTATATTGATTCAGTAATAAGAGGAAAAATGACCTAATTTTTAAAAAGGTGAACAGACCCTCCACCAAAGAATATATATGATTAGCAAATAACCACATGAAAATATGCTCAACATCATTAGTCATTAGGCAAGCACAAATTAAAAGCACAATGGGCCATCACTATGAATCAATTAGAAATGACTAAAAATTGAAAAAGAGTGACCATATCAATTGTTGGCAAGGATGTGAAGGAACTAGAAATCTTATACTGCTGATAAAAATGTAAAATGATACAGCCACTTTGGAAAACAGTTTGTCAGATTCTTAAAACTTAAACATCCACTTATCATATGACCCAACCATTTTACTCTTAGACATTTATGCAAGAAAAATGAAAGCCTATTCCTCTACAAAGACTTGTTCATAGCAGCTTTATTTGAAATAGCTACAACTCAGATGTCCATCAATAAGTGAATTGATAAGCAAATTATGGTTTTTCCATAAAATGGAATACTACTTAGCAATAAGAAAAAGAAAATAAGGAATTAATACATGCAACCTCTCTCTGGTAAAAGAAGCCAGACCTAACAGAGTATATACTATACGATTTTATTTCTATAGAATTATAGGAAACGCAGACTAATCTATAGTGACAGAAAACAGATTGGTGGTTGCCTGGAATGGCAGCAAGGGGCAGGAAGAAGAGTTTACAAAGGGGCATAAGGAAACATAGGGATATGTTCATTATCTTGATTGTGGTGATGGTTTCATAAGGGAATACATATGTCAAAACTTACTGTATGTTAATGATATCCAGTAAAGCTGTTTAAAAAAAGAAAGACATTACAAGAAAACAAAACTACAGGTCCAAATCCCGCATGAACATAGATTAAACAACAACCATAAACTAGATCCCAAGTTCCCTCACCCAGAAATTTGGATTTAATTGGTATGTGATATGACCTAGATATCAAGACTTTAAGTTCCCTGCATGCTTTTGATATGCTGCAAAATCACTGTCCTATTCCATGACCCTAAACTGGCCCCCACGCCCTGGAAAACCCTCACTTAAATTAATGTCCATAGTTGCCAGGGAACCATGTTTGAAAAATGTGAGTAGGCAATGTAAACCCATCATCACTTCCAGAAAACAACCTGAAGTACCTAATATTGCTGGCTAATCAGTAGTATCATCTTAGTAAAGTGAAGAATAACTTTATTTAAAAACAAACAAAAACCAGCAGTGGGATGCTAAGAGTTCAGTACAAGTGCTAACAACTAAAAAAACATGTAACCATAGCTGCAGCATGTAAGGAATAAGTAACTCAGAAAATGAAGTTTTCTTAAACGCCCTGATGAACAGGGAAAAGTGAAAGGTACAAGGTAATTTTAAAGAAAAAAAAGGAAAAAATGCAGAAGTTCTAGATAAGGGATCAGGTAGTGAAGGAAGTCAACAACTTGAATCATCCCTCTAAAAGGCACTCTCTGTCAATAGAAGTTTATATTTACTTTTTTTAATTTGGTGCCATCTACGTTTTTTCTATTGTATAGTATTAACTGTTGTTTTAGTTTTTAATCTACTGTTTTATTGTTCCTTTCTTCAAAAAGATATCCAAAATTCTTTTCTTTCTTCTTATCAGCCATGCAAATAGTTGTGCAGTTTTATGTTTTGGTTTACTGGTTTATTAATTTTAAGGATTTAGGGCTTCTTTTTGAACTCCTTTTACTGTAAGAATGTTTACATTCCTTTTCACCAACTACTGCTTATTGAAGGATGTGGGGAAATTAGTTCACTGGGCTCAATCCTCAGCTGTTTTCTTTCAGCAGCTCTGATAAGGCCCAACAGAATTCCTTTAGGAACAAGAAAAGAGACAGAAATCGATGATTTCAGTCATTTGTCCCTCCCTAATGCTGACTAATGTTTGTCCTGAATTCCACTGAAACACATTGTAGATAATGATAAATCCGTATGATCCTAACTGAATACTTGGTAACCTTTCTATTTGTTAAAGGCAAGAACCCAAGAGGGAAGCAAGAACACTTCCAGATCATGTTCGACTTTCAACCCATGTGCAAAAACTAAAGGTGCTAAAATCCGTAAGTTTTGTACCAGTCTTCCTCGACTTACAAAGAGGTTAGGTCCTGATAAACCCATTACAAGCTGAATATATCATAAGTCAAAAAATGCATTTAAGAGACTTCCCTGGCAGTCCAGTGGTTAAGACTCCACACTTCCACTGCAGGGAGTGTGGGTTCAATCCCTGGTCAGGGAACTAAGATCTCACATGCCACGTGTGGGGAGGGACAAAAAAATGCATTCAATACATCTAATTAACTGATCATCATAGCTTAGCCTAGCCTACCTTAAACATACTCAGAACACTCACATTAATTAGCTTACAGTCGGGCCAATATCACCTAACACAAAGCCTATTTTATAAAGTGTTAAATATCTCATGTAATTTATTTAATACTGTACTGAAAGTAAAAAACAGACTGACTATATTGGTACAGAATGGTTGTAAATGTGTGGGTTGTTTACCCTCACGATCACGAGGCTGACTGCCCAGCATCATGAGAGTATCTACTGCATATCACTAGCCCGGGAAAAGATCAAAATTCAAAGCATGGTTTCTATTAAAGATGAATCACATTTACACCACTGTAAAGTCAAACCATAGTTTGACAGGGAACACCTGTATATGGAAAAAACTTTAACATCATTTATTAGAAATGGCAAAACTGCAATTTTGTTTTTTAAATCTTTACAGCCAGGATACTATTTAACAGTAGAAGGTATAGGACTCTCTTCCAGAGGAAATGAAATAAAAAAGCTCAGATCTATATTATAATAATATAATAACTATATTATTTCACACAGAAATATACCAGGTAACATTACAAATTTAGACATGGATCAAAAAATGGCTTCTGAATATTTATACCATTAGGTGGTACCAAAAAATGGACCCTGGTTCTACACGGCCACATTAATAAGAAGAGAAAGTAGAACTTCCAGGCCCTCACTGTAGTGTG
The DNA here is from genome assembly GCF_059928025.1 of Delphinapterus leucas. Classification (NCBI taxonomy): domain Eukaryota; kingdom Metazoa; phylum Chordata; class Mammalia; order Artiodactyla; family Monodontidae; genus Delphinapterus; species Delphinapterus leucas. The sequence goes on from NC_143140.1 coordinate 50,712,981, forward strand.
GAGTGCAGCCTTAATAAATTGGGCTATTGGAGAGGAAATATATTAGGGTTTCTGGAGAGAATCTGGTGACTAGAAGAAGGAATGAATAGGCTTTACCACATGTGATCTTGAGCACAGTTTGACAGAAATGAGTCATGATAAGGAGAATATGAGAAAAAAAAATTTCACAAAGAATGGTGTGTATCATTACTGAAAAGCACAAGGGCAACTCAAATAGAGAACTGCAAAGTAGATTTGTCGTAGCAGACACAGTCATGACAAAGGTTCCATTAAGATAGGATGACCCTATAGTTTCATATCTAAACAGGACACTTTTGAGAGTAAGAAGGCACAATTAATAATTGCTCTGCAGCAACAGGCACAAACCAGTACTATCCTGGGTGAACCGGGATATACAATTCCTTACAGAGAGCAGAGGGCAATGAGATGAGGAGGAAGAGGGCCATGGAAAGACCAGAATCTCTTGAGAAGATACTTAGACTTGATGTGACCGGTTACTGGAAGTTACTACAAAAGAAGTCATATAAAATAAAGAAAAAGATATTTTTTGTGTGAATGCAGCCATTCAAATGAAGATAGACTAAAGACAAGGAGATTGGCAAGGAGGTTGCTAAAGGCAGCAAGCTGGAGGCTCTGTGACTGTAGAATGAAAAGATGCCAGGAGTGGACTTCAGAAGCATCTGCGGGAAAGAAACACAGGATGGATGGTAAACTGACTGTTGGCCAGTTAAGCAAAACAATACAGTGATATGACCATCAATGTAGGGATGGGAAAAGAGTTCAAAAAAGAAACCTGGAGAAACGTCAACACAGATAAAAAGAGGCTCAGGAAGTACATGCAAAAATACATGCATGTATTTTTGTAGAAAATAAGACAAGGAATTAGAAGAGTCCAGAAAAGCATGAACAAAAGGAGGAATAAGTGTGAGGATGGCGAAAAGAGCACAGAAACTTTGAAATCAAGAGCACCCAAGATGAGAAGGTGGTCAGTGCTGTTAGACCAATATCAAGACTGAGAAGGAAAAGATAGATTTGGGGGCTTCCCTGGTGGCGCAGTGGTTGAGAGTCCGCCTGCCGATGCAGGGGACACGGGTTCGTGCCCCGGTCCGGGAAGATCCCACATGCCGCGGAGCGGCTGGGCCCGTGAGCCATGGCCGCTGAGCCTGCGCGTCCAGAGCCTGTGCTCCGCAACGGGAGAGGCCACAACAGTGAGAGGCCCGCGTACCGCGAAAAAAAAAAGAAGATAGATTTGGCTTGAGAGACCTCACCAAGAGGTTTCATTAAGCAACTGAAGTCAGAGATTAAAAATTTTTTGTTACTGTGGTTATAAAAAATGAGAGCTATTACAGTTCTTTGAGAAATACTTGCAATTCTTTCCATATGATATAAGGAATTGATTGGAAATATAATTGGAAAATAGGAATTTCATAGAATTTTGGAGAAAATGCATGATGGCCGCTCTTTTGCTGCATTTATTTATTGTTGTGTTCAACATGCAAAACTCATTATTTTACCTCTTTTGATACTCTCATTCTTGGTAACTCTGGGCTCTCCTTGGTTTTCTGATTTATAACTTTGCACTCAAGTTTGACTTCAAACTCCTACTAGGCAAGCTTCAGTTCAATCAAATCCCATCCAAGCTAACTAAAATATTTTAAACCATTACTCCTTTATGAATTGATTCATTCTTCACTGTGATATAATTTGAGGAGGTATTGAGTATGAGAGTAGTCACCCAATGAGATTACAGAGCTGGGGAAAAATGGAAATGATCCTTTGGGCAAGTTCTTCCAATGACCTAGAATCTTTAGAACTAGATCTCTCAGTCACCTGTGAAATACAGGTGGGGGAAAATTCCTCTTTCCCTAAATTGCTTGATATCTGAAGCTGTGTAGATTTATTTTCTAATTAAGTCTAATTTTTTTTGGAAAATTAGGCCTGGCGCCTGAAATTCCTGTATTCACCATGTTATCTGATAGGATACCTATAATATGCAGAATGTACCGATCGTCTTTTTGATCTTAAACGTAAATTGGATTGTATTCTCATTAATTGCCTTCTAAGTGAATTGACTGTGAAATGAAGAATTCTAATAACCCTTCTTTTTGGCTTCATTCTCACCTTTTTCCACAAATTTCTCCTGACTCAGGGCCTTGCTTGCCTTAAACTTTTGTATAAATTAGAAAAACACCTTTTCCTCAACATTTTCCTTCAGTGTGTCAGAACAATATCATAAGAAATGTGAACATCTATAACATCTTTGACTTGAACGGTGCTCCTAAAGTTGGGTAGTGTACAGCCTGCACAACCATCCACAACAGCCCTGGGAAGCTGCCCCTGGTGCCGGTCTCCCTCTGCTCCAGTGCAGAGTCACCTAGATGAGCTAAGGCATGGACTTGAGGCCCAGAAGAATGAGGCAATTCTTCCATAGAACCTCGTAACACACAGTGATAAAACCAAAGGCAGAGATCTAACTTCCTGGCACTTCTGACCAGGATAGCCTGAATCCCTCTCAGTAATCCTCCCAGAGCTGCCAATCTCCCACTCAGCAGTGATGCCCCAGCTCACCCCAGGAGGCATGACATCAATGTTACCTCTGCTCAGGGCTAAAGCTCAGTTAGGGAAGCAGCCTTGTTCTAGTAAGGAATGTCATTTTCTGACAGCGTGTTTCTAATAACTGTCGGTGCTTCTACATCCAAAGAGAATGGTAATACCTTCCTGCCTATCTCACAGACTTTAGGACTCTCTAAAGGAATAATCTCTACGAACATTTTCTTAACTATAAAGTGTCATAACCAGATAAGCTGGCATAATCTTATAACAAAGATATTTACTAAAAGGCAAAAAAAAGTAAAACTTACGATTAGTGGGAGGAGAGGTTGGGTTGGGCTTACCCTGGGGCTTGTTCTAAGAAGACCCCCTGCCAGTGCCTCCCTCTCTCTGATTCTGCTGTTGCAACAGGTATAAGTCATATCCCCCAAATACCCTGGCTGCCAGCTAAACAGGTGAGACACATCCTAGCCATACACATACCCGGCTCCACGCAGCCGCTCTATAATAAGAATACATTAATTTTATGCAGCACCTTTCATCTGAGGATTTCTAAATATATTTTAGTCATTAAGTAAGTCTTAGAGCATCAAGTCAGCCTCCTAAATTTTAGAGAAGTTGCAGAATGTTAAGGCTCAAGATCAGTGCCTGGATGGAAATGAAATATTCACTAAAGTTCATTCCTCTCCTCAGGTGTATGTAATCATCTCATTTTACCTTTTTTTTTTTTCTTTGTGAGTCAATATACATGAACCAGGGTGGGAACTAAGAGCCTTGACACAATGGACAAAGCATTAAAGACCTGGGCCCACGCTCTGACTTTGCAGTCACCCGGACCTGTGGCCAACACCCTTCCTGGGTCTCAGTGTGCATATGTAAAGGACTTGAGGCCACTGAGGTTAATGGTTAGAGCATCTCTAGGGAGGTAGATATGAACTCATTGTGACTGAAAAGATTAAATAGCAAACAGCCGCACTAAAATTCAAATATATATTCTCTGCATAAGCCTTTCATCTTCTGTTCTGTATCTGGTCTTTGCCCCCAAACCTCTCACCGTGTTGATTGACCGGAAATGAACAGTAATGAGACAATGATTGATTGGTTCAAACCAATGAAGACGTAATCAGGTCATGGTTTTGAATATGAAACACTGTGCACAGAGTTTTCAGATAATCTATCAGCCTGATTTGATTACTACTAACATACCTGAACCTCTTTAGATGCCGGTAGTACCTATTTTTCCCCCAATGCTTCTTCTGGCTTGATTAGATGCTCCTAACACTTAGAAGCGCTACATACTCAAGCAAACTGTCATAAAATATCTTAAAGCCTTCTTCCTGCTGAATCTTCACAAATGTCCTTCATACTTGGCTTCCCTTTGAAGTCAGCAGACAATAACACTTGATTAGATTTATTTAAGCTTCTCCCAGGCCCTCATTCCATGTTGCTTTCAAAAGCCCCACATTGGGTTTGTCCTGAAGAGGTAGAGGCATAAAGAAGATAAAAAGGCTGAGAAATGATATGCTTTATATGTATCCCTTTTTTCCAAGGGACGTGCAACTGCTGCTGCTATTAAAACATTGATTTAACAGAATTACTTTATATCCTAAGACCCCAAGCAGAAGAGGCCCGAAGGAATTCTTCAGACGTTCAGTTCCTTTCAACTATGTAGGCTGCCTCCTCTTTAGAAACCGTAAGAGATAATCAATGCTACTCTGAGGGCTCTCCTCCTATTAAATAAGAATTAAAATCCAAGGAAGTTTTAAAGCAGTACTTTGACTTCTGTTTTAACTTTTGTTGCTGGCTGTACCAGAGGACCATTTCATGATTTGAGGCTGACGCTTAATCCCTGTGGGCCCCTCAGCTTCCTTATCTGAAAGTTGATGCGCTAGAACTGAATGACCTCTGAGATCTCCCTTTCACCAAGAACCCAGGCACTTCAGAAGCCCTGGCTGGTGGGGGTCAGGGGCGTGGTGAAGAGTGCAGGCTCTGGGGTTAAGCTGCTTGGTTTGACCTCTTGGCTCTGCCACTCCCCTGCTATAATTCTGTAATTTGTTCATTATTCTCTCCCCAAATATGGCCTCATGTCTATCAAACTGCTCAGATGCATGTGTGGTGAATCCTTCCCCAAATGGGTCTTCTCCCCTCCAGTCACCAGATCATCTCCGAAAACCTCACCACACCTCCTCTCCATTTAGCTGAACATCCCATGGCTGCACCACATACAATCTAGCAGGGAGGGGAAATACGTATCAATACTGCTTATCAAATTGCCTACCCAGAGTTGGACACAATCTATTCATAAATTCAGGGTACTGTCAATAACCTGTATATTACATTGAAAGTTCAAGTTGGAAGTTCATTCAGTAAGAGCTAGGAAATTGGACACTTTTTTTACTCAGAATGAAGATAATCATTCACATTTATCCATTTATTCATTAAAAAGAGGACACTTATTTATTTCCTGATTTTTTCTGCTTTGTTCCTTGTGGTGCACAGACCCTAAAGTGGCTCTCTTGATTATTGCCCTGTGGTATTTACACCCTTGTGTAATCCCTGCCCTTGAGTATAGATGGGATCTGTGGTTTGTATCTTACCAATAGAATACAGCAAAGGTGACAGGATGTACAGAATTACATACATGTGATTATAGTACATAAAATTGTAATGTCCTTCCTACTAGGATATTCTCCCTTCATTCCTGGCTTTAGGAAGCAAGCAGCCATGCTTGGAAAGTCCGCAAGGCAAAGGGCTGAGTACTAACAGCTAGCAGATAACTGAGGTCTTCAATCTGACAGCCCACAAAGACCAAAATGCCGCCAATAACCACCTGAGCTTAGAATCGGATCCTTCCTTAGGTAAGATCCCCGGCCCCAGCCAGCAGTGATTTCAGCCTTGTGAGATACTCAAGCAGAGTTATCAGCTAAGCTGTGCCTCAAATCTGGAGCCACAGAAACCATGAGATAACAAATGTGTGTTGTCTTAATCCACCATGTTTGTGCTAATATTATTACACTGTAATAGACAAGCAACATAATCCTCAACTTAAACTATCTACTTGAGTCAAATCTGTCTCATTCCTCTTATCTTAGTCAGCTCAGGCTGCTATAACAAAATACCATAGACTGGGTGGCTTAAACAATAGACATTTATTTCCCACAGTTCTGGAGGCTGGGGAGTCCAAGATCAAGGTGTAGCCACATTTAGTTCTTGGTGAGGGCCCTCCTCCTGGCTTGCAGACAGCTATATTCTTGTTGTGTCCTCCACAGTGGAGAGAAGAAACTCTGGTGTCTCTTTCTCTTCTTAGAAGGTCACTACCCCTATCATAGTGCCCTGCCATCATGATCCCATCTAAACCTAATTACCTCCCAAAGACCCACCTCCTAATACCATCACATTGGGGATTAGGGTTTCAACATATGAATTTTGGGGGAATATAATCATTCAGTCCATAACATCTCTCTTTTTGTTTCTTCCTTCCATACTTTAGCTCATTCTATTACCACTTCCTGAAACATTTTTCCATTTTTCAAAGCCAAACACAGTTGTCTCTTACTTCTCTGGACTCTCATGGTACCAAATTAGAACATCAGCACTCTAAGAGTTAGAACCATATTTATTTTATTTTATGCCACTACAGGTATAGCGGTCTTTGCTTTTTGAAGACTAAATGAATAATAGAGTGCCTTGCATATAACAAAAACTCAGAATGGTTATTTTTACATTAATAGAGGAAAATACTATGTTCCAATTCGTATTGATGAAAAGTACAGTGATTCATATTTTTAGTGAAAACATTAATTACCGTTATAAGTAAGTGTTAATATCCCCTTAAACCAAATACATATTTTAGGGACAAGCTTCACCTTAAAATTGGGTTTAATATTCCATTCATCAAGGGTGTAAATATTCTTGCAGAAAGAACTCTTAACAAATGGGTGAATAAAAAATAACGTTATAAATAATATTTTTTGTTTTGCTTATTATATTTTCTTTTTGGAAATAAGTATTTGTTTCCAGAATGGTACTCATTATAGATTCAGAAAGTTAAAATGTACGCTTAAATCTCTGTTTTTAGAAATTATCTTTAGAAAAAAGATAATTACTTGCTTTAAAGATGAAGTATATTTTAAATAATTCATTCATAAATACAAAAGACTCTTTAATATCTTAGTCTGTTACAACTAACCCTCATTAAATTACTCACAGTAGTGAAAAAGAATAGACACTTAAATGCTGAAGTTTAAAATAACCCCAGGCACTGATGTTGTTTTCAGGGTTCACAGTGAGCTCAGACAGAGCCAGATTTGGCCTCTCTCCTTTGACCAGGGCTCTGAAACTACATGCACTTCACAGGGGTCTGTGGGAGGTGCAGTGACTCACCCAAGGATGCTCGTTTTCATATAAACACATTACAGCACTGCTCTGAGACTCAGACCCAATTGCCCTTGGGCAAATCAGAAGAGTAGGAGCTTTGTCTATATTTGTGGACTAAGAAAATATACTATGTTCATTCTAAAGAGGAGTTGAAACCAGATAAGGCCAAGGAGGGAGGAACTTTGAGTCCAATGTGAAAAGACTGTAGATAATCATTCATTTTTACATTAAGGAAAACCAAAATGAATTTGCCTTGGAAGAAAAAAAGGTTGACAATTTCTAATGAGAAAAGAAGGGTTGGTTTGCAATTCTAGTGTTTGACCCTATAGTTTCCCAACGTTATTTCTCTTTGCATTTTATCAGACATACATAGTGTAAGACATAATACAGGGGATAGTTATATGTGTATGCATACATACACATAAACACACATACATATATGTGCACAGGCATACATACATATTTAGAGAGAGGGAGGAAGAAAGCGAGAGAATAAGAAGGGGAAAGTAAAATAACTTTGCACATCACCAATTTAATATCTTTCCACCAGTGCTTTCAGGGCTGAAACTGACTCACACCCCTCCCCCCATTATATGTATATATATATATATATGTGTGTGCATTTATTTTATAGAAAGCATAGGAGTGTGTTACAAAGCTTGGCTATATTATTAATAAAATATTATAAGTAACTGGGGAAAAAATATTATAACTTTAAGGCTTATATACCAGTGTAACAACATACAATGTTGTTTTTGAACTTGAAACAAACATAGAAAACCTAACAGTTAAGGAAAAATGAGGTTAAAACAAAGGACATATACTTTTATACCAAATGCTCTTCACCTCGTGGTTATTAGCTCAGCTCTAGTGTCACAGATCATTAGGTAGCAAATACCATTCATTAGTACTTGGAGGAGAAATCTGAGTGGTGATGTAGAATAGCCTGTGGCTATTGAGAAAATGAATGGAGATTGGGACATATTATTTGTTCTTCTTAGATGATGTGATCTTAGAAGACTTGAAATGCTCTGTCATCAACCCAAGAGGAATAATAAAACACATAATTACACAAATATTTAATTTTCCTCAACTAAGTGTATCCACTATACTGTTTGTCCAGAGTATAAAAATAAGAGTTTAACGAAAATTGACTGGTGGAATGTTAACTCTTTCAAATCAAATTGTCAAGTGATCGGATGCAACCCAGATTACCAAGAAAACTTTCAAGATGGTCACGAATTAAATAATGTCACATGATTATTTGGTTTCCTTAATTCTTAATGATCATGAGAAGTCCTTTCTGAGGTCACTCATTCCCACCTGAAGTTGACCTAGACTATTCAGCTGTTAAAATATCTTGCAAATTTTTCTTTGCTGATGAAGTTGGGAGAATTTGGCTGTGGCTAGTACTTCCCTAGTCATTTGCCTTTATTAACTGCACTTTAACTTCCAGTAATTTATCTGGTATAAAATGGAGCAGAGCTCCAACCTGTTCTGAATTCTACCAAGAAGGACTGAGGAGAAAGAGAAGCGATAGTTGAGAGGTTTTTAAAATGCACCAAAGCAGGCTTTCCTAGAACATTTGCCTTGGGGTCCAAAGCCAAGCCTATGTCTCTCTCTCAAGCTGGGCAAGTGGCCCTGAGTAAAATCCCAGAGTATTCAGTTTCAGCTCCGGAAGCCATTAACAATGGGAGCCCCTTCAGATGAGAACAAATGATTTGCAAATGAGCTATCGTATTCTCCATTGTGGGTAAGAGTCTAAGTCAAAAACAATGATATGCTTTTCTTTTTACTTTCCCATTATCATAAGTATAAAGAAATTTCGAAGAAGCTTGCTCCAAAGTTAGGGCTGTCAGGTAAAACATCGAGGCTGCAGAGCTTATACATTTGTGCCCTCAATTCTCTCTCCATTGTCTCCTCTCAAATTCTTTTCCTCCCACTCCATCCTGCAAACTAACCCCACACATTAACATACTCCAGATCTTCCTTTGAATTTTTATTCATATTTTCTATGTCAACAGCTGATTGCATTTTGCCCCAATCAAAGCCACACACTAAAGGTTTATCAATCCACTGGTACAGTATCAACAAAAATCTGCCAGAGCAAAGATTGCGTCTTGAAACGTGAGGAACAGAAAGACACTTTATGTTTACTTTTGTTGATTGGGTGGACTGTTTAGCACCAAGCCAGTTCTGGGAAAGCCCAGAGTCAAGTCTTCATTGCCAAGAGGAGTAGAAAAGGAAAATCTTTTCAAGGAAAAAACTGGAGTCAAGTTGCTTTTACATCAACTGATGTTCCAAATGATTTGAGATAACCTGGTAGAGTGGCAAGTTTACAGAATTTGAAGACCACATCCAAGTGTAAGGCAGAGACCACAAAAGTTTTGATGTTAAAAGAGCTTAGAGCATTCTATGTTCTTTTAATTCTGGAGATATGCCTAGAAATACAAGTGAATGATCTTAGTTTTCTTTTGTCGTACTCCTTTGCCCCTCACTAGCAGAGGATCTCTTTAAAAAGTCACTGATTTTTATTTTTATCAAAGTAATTCAAATATATGGTTTTGAAAAGTCAAATAGTTCCAGAAAACACAGTGAAAACCAGCATCACTGCCGTACACCTCCACACAAAGTCCCACTTCCCAAGGCAAATATTTGCAAAAATGTCTTAGCCCTTTTGTCTGACTTCTACCCCTATATTTCCAATTAATATGATTCTACATCATCTACTGACTTCCAATTATATTTTTCTCTTTTACAGATAAAAGATATTTTGATATCTTTTACACTAAAGATATTTAGTGTAAATATTTTTATTTTTTCTCCTTTACACTAAACCAACCCCTTTACACTAATAATCACTTCCCATTCCCACCATCTTCCCAGTAAAGGTTTACAGAATTTTTGGTTAAATTCCTGAATGGAGGTACTTCATTATAACTGCGTAATTATCGTTTGCTGCTGAGCCAAGTAGTGTAATATGATTATGTTTCCATTTCTGTAGTATTTTTATTCTTTCTTGAAGTTAATAATTGTCTCAATTCTTCATTGACTTAGGCTTCTATATACCTGCACCTAATTTGTCTCAAAAGGGTAAACATAACACATAGGGTATTTCATAATACTATTTTCCACACGGTCAAATGCATCAGATGTCTCGCCGTTCCATATTTTTTCCTGGAAATTTCTCCCTCTGAGACCTCTTTCACCCACTCTACAGTCTGGACTGCTCTTCCAAACCCACTGCATAGCTGACAACCTAGAACTTTCCTTTACCACTCTCCTGTGATGGCTCCTTTGTTTCTACAATCCTGTAGTTCCTATCTGTTCCTTTCTTCTTCTATTGCTTTCTTCCCTTGTGATTTTATGACTTTCTTTAGTGTTGTGTTCAGATTCCTTTCTCATTATCTTTTGTGTATCAACTGCTTTGTGGTTAAGTACTTTAAGACAAGCAAATGAATCTCCTTCGTATATAATATAGTCACTTCTCAAACTGTTGCCTTTTCACTGGGCCCCAGGATGAGCAAGTCCATACCTGAGCCCCTCAAAAGGAGTATCTCAGATGCCCACAGCCCTCCAGATCCCCTGGATGTCAACCCTGTTGGTTTCTAAAGCCAGATATTTTGGGGACCTCATCTCTTCATTCAGGTCCCAAGAGTTGGAGTACCCAATGTGAGGCACAAACCCCTCATGCTCAGGGAGATGCTCCAGACCTGTGAGATCCCTCCCTGTTCTGGGTTACTGTGCCAGGGGTAGGGTTTGGGGAGAGACTACATCTCTGCCCCTCCTACCTGTCTCATTGTGGCTTTTTTATCTCTTGCTGTGGAGGGAACTGTTCAACTAATATACAGTTCTCTTCCAGCAGGAGTTATTCCATAGATAGCTGTAGATTTGGTATGTCCATGAGAGGAAGTGAGTTCAGGGTCTTCCTATGCTGCCATCTTGGACCCTCTTCTAATCGAATGTTAGATATTAAGAGGACAAAACTAGTATGTAAGCAGTGCTTAATTTAGGAGGGAAGGGATATAATATGTTTCTGCCAGTCATAGATGTAATGCTGGAAACTATTAAAAAGTTTCCAGCTCTCCTGAAAAGAAATAACCTCCACTTTTTGCCCTACTTACTTCAAGTACAATTTTTAAAATAATATTTCTCTGGTTACAAAAACAGGACATGTTTATGTTTATTGTGGAAATTTTGGAAATGTGAAATTACAGAAAGGCTCAAGGGAAAAAATGAAAATCAACTGCAACTCTACTACTTAAATAATTCCTGCTGTGATTTTGGTTTATATCCTTTCTGTCTTTTCGTGTACATTTCTATCTACAGAGGTGTGACTTTTTTATCAATACATAGCTACTATTTTTATGCCATTAAAATATTATTTTAAGGCATAGTATCCAATCATGGCTACATCATAATTTACTTAATCTCCTGCTGTTGGATTTTATTGTCTGTTTTAATTTTTCTCTCTTGGTTTTTGGTCAACATGACCAGCAATTTTTTAATGTGATCCTGGACATCATACATAAAAAATTATTTGAAACTCTGGACAATGTCATGTTTCTCCAGAGAGGATTTACTTTTGCTTCGGACAGTGAATTAAGGCAAAGGATTATCACTTTAACCTAATTGATTAAAGTTGATTGAAATGACTCAAAACTGGGATTTTTTTTTTCCCCCTTGTGAGAGCTAGCCAGTCAGCCCACACTCCTAGCGTGTAACTGTTTGGGAGCCCCAGTTGAAAGCCTTGGGTATTTACAAGTAACTCCTCTTTAGTGAGCTCTCAAATCTAGCTTGGGTCACCCCAGCCCCATAAGACCACCCCAAATTCTGCTGAGCCTCGAAGCCTCTCAAACACCACTTTCTGCAAAACGTCTAGCCTCTCAGCCTTCACCTATGCTTCTAACTGGCAAATGCCTTAAGACGAAAAGTGGTGCCCAAATGGGGTTCATCTCTTAGTGCTCTTCTTCTCTCCAGAATTCTGCCCCTCAAGCCCTTGCTACCATGGTAGCTCCTCAATGTCTTCAAACAGATTTTGTTGTTCTTGTTAGTTTATCTCAGTTTTCTCAGTGTATAGAGTTGGTTTAAAAGTAAATAGTCTGCTATGGCCACAAAAGGAAGAACTTCATTCTGTTCTCAGTAATTTCTGCTTTCACCTTTATTAATTTCTGTTAATGTACTTTTTTGTTTGGTTTGTTTTATCAAAGTTTTTCTTACTGAGTTGAATATTTAACCTGTTAACTTTCTTTTCTTTATTGCTTTGAACAATGTAAAATGTAAATTCATTTTGAGCTTGTTAAATAAATATCCATGAGTGGTGACCAGCAAGACCATAGAACCTGATGCAGTACCCCAAAATTTATCTAGTAAATATTTGATGATTTTCTCCTTGGTATCCATTAACCACTTCCCACTTTTTAATAGCACTCGGATTTGGTTTATGTATCTCCTATTCTCCCTCCAGCTAAACTACTTTGGGGGAAATTGATCCTACCCCATCTCCAATTTTAGGTCCTGGATTAGTTTAAATCAAATGACATATTTTATTCCCCTAGCCACAATAATTGGTTCAGTTGTGCACATATGCTCTAATCAAATTCAATAAGAGTCATCTCAATATCTTGCTTGGAATCCTAAGATAAGGATACTCTTTTTCTCTCCTTTTTATGAGTGAGAAAACTCAAACCTTGTTTTCTCCTGGTATTCATCTTGCAACCACAAGAGAAGCCTTTCAAGGAGTAACACGATACGTGCATGGAGTTGGATAGAGCTGGAACAGTCACAGAGCAATAACCTGGAGCCCTGATTAAACCATGCTGGAAGCCCACCTTCCAGCTGGACTTTTAAGTTACTGAGCCAAAAAATTCCCTTTATTATTTAAGCTAGTTTGAATTTAATTGACTTTTCTCTCCCTTATAGCCAAATGCATTTTAACTAATACACTTTGTACCTAACAAACACTTTGTAGTGATGGTGACATTAAAGCAAAGCAAAACAAACGCAAACAAAACAAAATAAAAACTAAATTTATGGTTTTAAGACCACATTCACTTGCCCATTAAATAAAAATATAAGCCACTCATTCTTAGCATCTAGAATATTAATTGCTTTGTTCCTCACTATATCCCTAGCACCTAGTCTAGTGCCTGCCAGTTTTCAATAAATATTCCATAAGTACCTATTGAATAATTGAACAGTTATGGATTTGAATGATGTTTTCTAAAGATATTCCCATAGATTTTCAAATAGTGGAAGAAAAACATTTTCTCAGTGTGTAAAGTGTCTCAACCCCATGCCCAGGAAGGACTCTTAGCACTCAGAGGTCTCATTCAAATGAAATGCTTTGTTCCTAATACTTCCCAGGTTCAAAGGTTATGTGCATAAACAATAAGTATAAATCCCCAAAACGATAAATTTCATGACGTAGGTTTTTACAGAATATCAACTAATGGGAATAGCAGCAATGTGTAAACAAAACATAACCAAGCTATAGGACTTCTGGTTCTCTAATTTATAAATCTGTTAAATGAATGATTCTGAGATAACTTCCTGCTCTGAAAATAGTATGAGTTTATGATGCTAGAGCTGTTATCTCATCATTAAAGGGATCAAATCTATTCACACCTCTTTCCTGTCCTGGTGGCCTCTGTGGTACTTCCACTAGCTCGGTAATCATATTCGGACTGCAAAAACTTAATGGCCTGGGACGTGCATGTCCAAGGACCAGGAGCATTTCAGGAGGGGACCTAAGCTCAGCTGATTAAAGACAGCATGAATCAGTCCTCCATCTTTTGTGAGTCCTCATCCAAGCAAGGACTCACAAAAGATCTCTTCAGTGAGAACTGGGGATGGCAAGCACAATGGGCAATATCAATCCAATCAGACCCACTCCAAGTTAGAGCAACGAGTCAAATGAAGGTGGGAATTGGGGTTGTGGGAAAGGAGGGAAGTGATTGTAAACCTAGAGGCAAACATATTCCATGTTGTTATATTTTGCCAGTAGAGGAGGATTTGAGTCTATGCCAGGCTGGTAATAGCAAATGCTTGGCCCTCAAAGTGTTTCCTATCCCAACATCTGCCATGGGAGAAGAGACAGCAGCCAGCAAGGGGCTGTGGGGACTTAGAGTCTAATGCACTGGATGGGGGAAGAGTGGCAAGGGTCCTGGGTGGTAACCCAGGTAGCAGCCAAGTGGCAACTTGCATGCCAGATGGGCGAGTGTCACATGCTGCCCTCTGGCATATACAAAACCCATTTTAGGGAATTAAGGAAGCCCCGCCCTTCTCAAATGGACATATGGTGCCAAAGAGGGAAGTATGAAATTCTACTCTGTGGAAACTGATGAATAAAACCAAATATTTCTTTCTTACTTAGAGAGGAACTGTAAATAAATGAAATTATCAAATATGATTTTCTAATAAAGAAGACAAAATTTTCCATTGTAACCTGAAGGAAGAGAAAACTGTCTAAATGAGTCCATTCTACAAGAAGGCTATGCCCAGCTTCCCTTTACAATCTACCTCCTTTCTCAGCATTAATTTTCTCCCATCTTTAATCTGTCTGCCCATCTCAGTTCTAAACTTTCTCCATAAGGTATTCACCACTGTGGGGTAGCTTTTCCAATGTACCCACATTCTTATAGGCATGTTAATGGATCCCTTCAAATAGGAAATCACTACTTTAAAGCTACAAGACACTTTTAAGACCAAGACAGTTGAAAAGATGCCATTGTAAGCTAATACAACAGACAAACAGAATCTGGAAAGAATTCTCTTCAAATGTATCTGGACATGAAGAAGGAAGTGGGTCAGAAAATTATGACCCCTGCATATTTAGCCTAATATACATCCTCATTCCAGACAACTAATTGTGAGCTATTGAAAATGAAAGTCTTTTAAAGAGAATAGCATAAAAAGACATTCTCATAGCTTCTTCTCTGAAGATTCCACAAATAGATTGAAAATAATCTCCAGAGGACTTTTGCGACAGCTTGTGGACTGCTAGCAGTAATTAACAGAATCCAAATATAATGTAATCCAACACTGTTACTTTTTCTTATTTTTCCTAAAAATTGTGATTATTTCTTGTTAGCTTCCTTGGCTCAGAAGATATATTTAAATTGCCCTACTTCTTCTCCCTGTACATCAAAGAGGAAAAAAAATACAGCCTAGTGAGGCAGAAAGGAAAACATTTCTATAAGCATATAATCTTACTTTAAAACTGGCAAAGCAAATAGAAGTAACTAAAAATATTATATCTTTGATTTCCATATTCATTACCTCCATGATATAATATGTGGTAGTGGCAGTAATCAGCTCTTTATTTCTTACTGTATGTAAAAAAGTTCAAGCATAAATCCTATAAAAGAAGGGGATTGTACTTAGATATTAGAAAGAATTATCTTCCTTTAGGGGACTCTAAAATGCTGGAAGAGAAAACGAGGAAGGTTATACAATTTTCTTCTTCATGAGATTATAAAGAAGAAAGCAACAATTTTTAAGGATAGTTTATCAATATTTCCTAGAGAAATAAAGGTATGAATGCTCTTGTATCCCGTAAACTCACTAATGGCATGACACTATCTTTTCTTCGGGGTGATGGGAACACTCTTTGTTATAGAAGAATTTTGCCTAGTAGTAGTTCAAAAATGCTCTAGACTAAATTCCTAATTTTCTTTGTTCCTTTTTATTTATATATAAATTTATTTATTTATTTTTGGCTGCGTTCGGTCTTTGTTGCTGCGCACGGGCTTTCTCTAGTTGCAGCGAGCGGGGGCTACTCTTTATTGTGGTGCCCCGGCTTCTCATTGCGATGGCTTCTCTTGTTGCAGAGCACGGGCTCTAGGCACACGGGTTTCAGTAGTTGTGGTACACGGGCTTAGTTGCTCCGCGGCATGTGGGATCTTCCCAGACCAGGGCTTGAACCCGTGTGCCCTGCATTGGCAGGCGGATTCTTAGCCACTGCGCCACCAGGGAAGTCCCTTTCTTTGTTCTTCTGAGTAACAAGATGATTCTGAAAATTATTCCAATGGTAATCAATAAATGAGGTTACTAAATAAATGAGGTTCAGAAAGCAATTAGGTTTCCAAGCTACTAGTGAATATGTGTATAAAGTACAAATTCTATGGGGCCCCCTTTAGAGCACATTTTTTGTTTCACTGTGATATCTAAAAAATACACATGTAATTTTAGAACGTTTGTACATGTGAATGTGTGTGTTCAAAACCAACATTGAAGTTAATAAGGGGTTTTTACCTAGACACTGTTCTAATAGGTATCTGTATTAGTTTGCTAGGCAAGGTACCACAAACTGGGTGGCTTAAACAACAGAAAATTATTGTCTCACAGATCTGGAAGCTGGAAGTCCAATATCAAGGTGTTGGCAGGGTTGGTTCCTTCTGAGGGCAGACAGGAAGAATCTGTTCCATGCCTCTTGCCTAAATTCTGGTGGTTTGCTGGCAGTCTTTGGAATTCCTTGGCTCAGAGATGCATTACCCCAATCTAGATCACTACCTTCCTCTTCACATGGCATTTTCCCTGTGTGCATGTCTGTGCTCAAATTTCCCCTTTCTATAAAGACATCAATCATATTGGATTAGGGCCCACCATAAAGACTTTATTTTAATTTGATTACGTTTGTAAAGACCCTATCTCCAAATAGCATCACATTCTGAGGTACTAGGGTTAGGATACCAACATATTCTTTAGGGGGACACAGCTGAGCCAATAGCATATCCCCTAAAAGAATAATTACACTGATAGAGTAAAAGATACAAAAACAAGCAAGAACCAAACTAGACGCCTGGTTTGTTATTTTATTAAACAAAGACTAGTTCTCTATAATACCAGAATACATTGACATTTTACTTCTATCCTCAGACTGAGCTAGTTCATTGCCTAGTGTTTTGGAGGCAAACTACCCACTGGTTAATTTTTTTTAATTCAATTTTCCTAAAGTTGAACAGACGGTGTATAGATACAGGAAAAAACCTAAAACTGCCATACCACTGGAATGACTCAGAGCTATAATCACAGGTCACATAGGCACAGCATTTTGTTCTTGTGATAAATATCATGTGAACACCACAAAGAAAACCGTTAAAATTATTTTACTGCTGTATGTAGATCACCTGAAACAGTAGAAACGTTTTTCAAGTTTTACATTAAAACAGTCAACTTTTTTTGAAATAATGAAAATAGAAAATATTACATCTAAAGGGGACTTCAAAATTGTCTAGTCCAATTATAGACCTGAAAACTGTGTGTCTGAGACAGTAAGTGACTTATCTAAGGTAATCTAGCAAGTTAGGGTAGAGCCAGGAAAATAACCTGAGTCTTGGCTTCCCCTCCAGGTTAATGATATTCTGTATCACCATCGCATCACCTTTGTCTGGGAATCACCTCTTATACTCAGCATTAGGCTCTTAATGGTCACATAGAGCCTAGAAATAAGGTTAGAATCTGTCACAAATGTCATGAGCTATTTCTCTACAGGTCAGAACTATAATCACCCTCAAGCACTCACACAAAAACTGTGTTGTCTTAGAGCTTTATGTAAAGTGTAGTATGTAATTTTATTATTGTAGTTGTCTGCTTTCTCCTTTAAATCTTTTGTTCTCCCTAGATTATGGTTATAATTGCTGAGTTTTCAAATCTAAAAATCAGGACACATGTTCTAATAGGAAATGTGTATATCTCAATACACTTGCACATAATGATTACTCATTTAGTATTATTTCAAAATGACCCTTTTATGAAAGTTTCAAACTGGTTTGAATACTCATGTACATACGCATATTACATTTACATTCACGATGGGTATGACAATGGAAACAGGATGGAATTTTTAAATCAGAATTGCCCTAGATTAGTGGTGGGGTGGGGATAAAGGGTTCTTAGGACACCATGCTTACAGCAAACAAAAGAAAAGTAGAAAAGTTTGAAGGCGGGGAGAAGTGAGAATGATTGTAATGAGGGCCCTACGAAACAATGGTTTCTTCAGAAGTAACAGATGACAAAACTACTTAGGTGAATAACATGAAGCCTTTTTTGTTTAAGGTTAAATATACCTTCTGACTAGGGCACAGCAAGGGAGGCACCTAGGATGTAACATTTGAGAAAATACTCTTAACTCACTCTAATGCTGGACTGAGTGCCTTTTTTTTTCTTAATTATTACTGGAGTATAATTGCTTTACAATGTTGTGTTCACTTCGGCCACACAACGAAGTGAATCAGCCATATGCATTCGCACATCCCCTCCCTCTTGGACCTCCCTCCCCCCCATCCCACCCAACTAGGTCATCACGGAGCACCGAGCTGAACTCCCTGTGCTATACAGCAGGGTCCCACTAGCTATCTATTTTACACATGGTAGTGTATTTATGCCAAACCTAATCTCCCAGTTCATCCCACCCTCTCTTCCTTGAATATTACATCCTAGGTGCCTCCCTCTCCTTACCCTAGTCCCAGGCCTGCCTCTCCTATCCCTCAGTGGTTCTTGAGAGAATCATCGCATTAGGCTTAAGTTCTTAGCAATATATAGTCAACCAGCATGCCTCATCCCTGGTACTGCTAGGTGACTCCCCCGATGACTGCACAGTATTGCTGGCACACGATATGGAGACATGTCTTCCCCTTTGGGTGGAAGCTGCCTGTGATACCCAGAGTCAGGCTCCAACAGCACTATTATACTACTTGCACCTGCCAGCTTCCTCCCCTCTCTGATTGGTCCAGAGTGATCACCTGACACACACCCAAGCTGGGCCCATCAAAATCCACCTTCAGTGAATCTGAAATTTAGATTCAGAGGCTTGAGGTCACCAGAATGTGGGCATACTTATGACCAAAGCAGTCTACATATTCCTGCAGCCCGGGTGCTGGCCCTTTCCTTCTAGTCTTAGCTGTTCACCATTTAGAGGTGAACCTAAAGGCTCAGAACCTTTCCAGTAAATCCTCCTTTGGGCAGAAATATGCCATTAATTTGTAACTCAATTCCTTGTAACTCCCAAAGCAGAAACAGACACAGACTCACTCCAAGGCAGGAATTGTGCTAGGTGCTAGGGTACTGGAGACAAACATAATACAATCTCCCCCTTTGCAAATCTCACAGAGCATCAGTGGTAAATGTGGCATTACTTCCACTTATCTGATTATTCCATAATTAATATACATGAGTCCATGTCTTTTTTCCAGTGAGAAATTCCCTTGGTGTTGTTTGAGGCTAGAAATTCTGAGAAGACATAAAGCTATGTGGTTTTATGTATTAAATACAGGCTTTATAGGGTATAATCTACCAATAAAATGTTTCCTTTCAGGTATCATTTGATCCTAGTAAATTTTAAGTATCAATTAGAGACATTTTGGAGAAAAAAATACTTTTTAGAGAAAAAATTTATTTTTTAGAGAAAAAAACGTTAGAGAAAAAATACCATAACCATAAGGTTCCCAGGTAGGAAAGAAGGAAAGCATTTTAACAGCAGAACTAATATTAAGTGGAATTTCTTTCACACTTTGAAAAATACGTTTTGCTTTAAACACGCAACATCTTAGCAGCTGGAAACCTGTTATGTGTTTAAATGGCCCCCACATGTGTTTATCATACAATAGCACAGCGGTCTGTGATACGATCCCTGGGGTGTATGGTCAGTCTTTTGCCTCATTGAACTCCACGCTGGAGGTCATGGGAAAGGGGGTTCTTGTTTGAGTTTTCTCCTTCCCAGTTCCACATTTCCTCCACCAACTACCGGCGTATAAACAAACCCCAGTTCAAAAGGTGACGGACTCCGCTGACCTAATCCACTCTGAAGAGCCAGCCCCATCCGTACATCCGCTGGATTAGAGCAGCATGCCCAGCTCTCCCGGACTTCCCCTAAGGAATGGCACAGCCTGCCTCCTCCAGGCCAGGTTCATCTGCTGGATCTGTCTTTTGCACTCTTCCTCCCCTGGGAAGAGAGATGCTCAGCACAGACTGGGGCAAAGAGAACTGTGAGGCTGAGATGCTGATTCTTCCTCAATGAGCTGAAGTTCTCCAGATGGCAGCCAGTGCTCGTCATGCAAATTCTTGGCAGCAGGGATCCTGTCAAGTGGCTACTGCTGCTTATTGTTACCACCACGCCCCCACCCCTTCCACACAAATGCAGAAGAAATACCATCTGTCTACTGTGGGGCTGAGGGTACTTTCCAAGCCCCGTAGTCGGTGCCACTTAGCAGCCCTGTGCTGTACGCGCAGCCTAAACAGGAGTTGCCTCAAGATGGCATCCAGTCTCGAGAATCCCTGAGCCAGGGAGGGCCAGCCCAGCTGGCAATCACCCTCCTCCCCGGCCTGCCCCCCCACCCCCACCCCAGCCTGGCTCCACGTGGGGCACTTTGCTAGCAGATTCCTCATAAGATATTTGTGTAACAAAAATAGCAAAACTGGTTCTGTTTATCCCCTTGGATTCTGGGAACAAGATGAACTGAATTAGCAACGTGTCTCTATCACTAGTGAGAGATGTAATGACGGAAAGCACACTCCGGAAGTGAAAAGCACAGGACGTGTAAAGGATACCTAGCACACTAAAATGATTTCTTGTTTGCTTTTCCGTCTCTCTCACAAGCATCGTCTGATTAACATCAATCTCTCCTTAGACATAAAAGTTTTATGTACAAATGAAAGCTGTCACTCAGAAGATTCTGAGCTCCAGAGAAAGCTCAATACTTTGTCCATCCTTGAGTCCTGGGACCAAATTCATAGTCATGACTTTTTTTTTTTTTTTTTTTTTTTTGCGGTACGCAGGCCTCTCACTGCTGTGGCCTCTCCCGCTGCGGAGCACAGGCTCCGGACGCGCAGGCTCAGCGGCCATGGCTCACGGGCCCAGCCGCTCCGCAGCATGTGGGATCCTCCCGGACGGGGGCACGAACCCGTGTCCCCTGCATCGGCAGGCGGACTCTCAACCACTGCGCCACCAGGGAAGCCCCCTAGCCATGACTTTTTTATTCTCTGCTCATTATGTAGGAAATTTTATCCCATTCCACCTTCTTTTTCTTTTTTTTCTCTTTTTCCTAAGCAATGCCAGCCTAGTACAAACTAGTTTTTTTGTTTGTTTGTTTTTAATTTTTACAGTTAAACTTTGCACAACTTGGTTGTGATATTTGGCTTCTTCTATTAGCAGCTTACTCTATGATTCCAGTATCTTATTAGGTGTGATTTGGCGAGTGGGAGGCTTATTTTAACTACATACAGTGTAAAGAATGTGGACTTTTAAAACAGATAAATACGAATTCTAATCCTAATTATGCCACTTACCAGCTCTGTGACCTTAGGCAAGTCATTTATCTCTTGATGCCTCAGATTCTTCCATTTTAAAATAAGCATATAAAAACCTGCCTCTACGTGAGAAAAGTCAGTATAGTTCCTAAAATTTAGTTCAAATACAAAAGTTCTAGAAGGCAAAAGTATAAATATGTTATATGAAAACATTACACTTGAAGAGAAGTTAAAAATACCAGAGAAACTTGCATGATATACGAAACTGATTTGAATTTTTAGAAATTACTTCATCCTACAAATATATACATTGTGTACCTGTCAAGCCTGGGATATGGCATATTGATTTAGACCAGAGTTCAGAGCAATTCATAGGATGAGTCTCTAAGGCAATGTAACTTCCAGGCACTCTGCTAGGCACTTTGCAAATAGCCCACAAAACATTACTTTGGGATGAGTCCTTGGCCTCTCTTTCCCCAAGGCCTATGTTCTATTACAACATCATGCTGTGAAAATGAAGGCTGACTATTACTGTGGGCTGAGCAGAGCTTTATGGTATTTCATCAAATCTGTGATATCGCATCTTGTAAAACATCCCATTATTTTACATACAACTAAGAATGACTAAAAAGCTGCAAATTAAATGATTACCCTTACTTTTTTCTCTCTTAGAATTTTAATTTTATACGTACTAAAAGAGCACATTTAGATTTATTCCAGATCATATATTCCTCTTATGCTTCTATAAAAGGGAAAACATAAGCAAAAAGTAGGTTAAGGCATTTGAAAAACTTTTGCGTAGTTCAGGTTCAACTCTCTTAAATCATGTTTTGTAGGAGAATTGTTAATGCCTATGTTTTCCGCACAATGGCGTCATCTGTGCCATCGAGAGCCTTGGTGAGGCAGAATTTCTTACAAGACAGCTCTATCATCATGTCCAGAATTTTCTTCCAAGCCACTGACACTAATTCTGCTGGTTCTTATGCATGTGTGCAAACAACATCCACAATAGGGGTGCTACCTAGCCAAGAACGATTGACAAACATCCAATTTCAGCGATAAAAATATGAAAAAAGGTACATCTTAGAATCAGTGAGGTGCAGTACTTACTGAATGAGCTATAATTCACTAGGTAGAACTACTTTACTACTCCACAGAAGTTGATACCAACTTTAGAGCATGAGAAGACAGTTTTCTATTGTATTGCGTTTTGTCCCATCTTTTCTTTTCTTTTTTTTCCTTTCTTCCTCTAGAATTATTGTTTCGTCCCTGACTCTCTGAAATTCCATGAAATGGAAACCTGACCACAGAGGCCAAGCCAAATAGGGACTTATTTTTGTCACATAACCCGGAAGTCTCGAGGCGGAAGGGCTAGAGCAGGTGCCACCACGATGCCACCAGAGACCCATCCTGCTGTCTTTCTCTCTGCCCTGCTTCAAATGCTGTCACATCCTCACGGTTGCAAGATGAACGATGCATTATGGCCACATTCCCAGGAGGAATTGGGGAAAAACAAAGGGTAAAAGACATCATGGAAGTGTCAGTCCTTTCCCACCAGTAGATTTCTTCTTATGGTAAACACTGGTTGTATGACCAACTCTATTTACAAAAGAGTCTAAGGAGAGAAATGTTTTTTAACTGGGAACATAACTTCTCTGATTATATTGGGGTTCTTTAAGTAAGAAAGAAGAGAAAGATGGCTATTGGTAGGAAACTAGCTCTACCTGCTACACTTCTGGCCTGAAAAGTTTAAAAGTATAATGTAGTATGGTTGTCACATGGAAGGCTACAGTTTTTACTTTATTTAGCCTAAGAAACTTGGTAGAATTTTACTGGGAATTAAACACTTCTCCTAGCTAATGTGACTAGTATATTGTATGTCCCTGTCTTCATAAAAGGCACTAGCTGTACAGTAAAAACAAAATGCTTAACAAGAATTAAAGTATCATAATATTATAGTAGTTTCCTAAGCCAGAGCAATGTTTTACACATAACAAGAATTTAATGAATGTGTATAGAATAAATTAGTATTTTCATCACTTTTTGACAGATTAATTTTGGGTTTATTTTTTTCTACCTCAGATGAGGGGGGAAAAAAAAGACCCTATGAAAGTTATATAATAATAATCCCCTACATGTACATTTAACCCCAAATACATTCTGTCACATTCCAATTTCAACTTCTAAAAGTGAAATTATAAAAAGTATTTATATATTAATCAAAAGTTGGTACAATCATTTCTCTAGCAAAGCAAACAGCATGTCCACTGACGTTACAGTTCAAACTTGCATAAAAGTTTTACCAGAGTAAACTTTACCAGAGTATGTTTGTAGTTTGCCCTTCACCTGTCTCACCCTCACTTCTTCCCAGCATTCTGCTCTGCTTACTAGTTCTTCTCTTGACTCTCTCACCCTTCTCTGTACTTGGACTTTACTATAGTTCCAGGAAATCATTACCCCAATATCACGGTTACTTGTTATTCTTTATACCAAGAAGGATAAAATGCTGTAAGATTTCCCTCATAACAACTACAGGCTATCCTTTCTTCCTTCTCTCTCCACCTCCAATTGTCTCCATTTTCTGGATCCTGCTTCCATAAAGTACATTCAGAAAATGCACTTTGCTATAATCCTTGTACCCTTCTCTGGCAAGGTGCTGTCTCTACAACCCTAGAGTTCTACACAGTTTTAATCAGGAATTATTACGTAGGCTATTCCACTGACATCTATTTTGTACCAATTCTTCGATCTCTTACAGATAATTGCCATATGTTATTCTAACCTTTGGGTCCATTAATGTCTATTTTACAATTACTATTCAGATCTGATAGATCTTACTGTAGCACATTCCCGTAGTTTTCCTTTGTTTTTGCTGTTTTATAACCCTTTTGAGGTCCTTTATGTTTACACTAACCCTACACAATCTATATTACTTTTTATCTGTACTAGATGCTAGGCTGCTAGGAATAGGGGACTGTGTGTAAATAGTCCTGTATCCCTACAACACAGCAGAGTATTTCATATAGAAATGCACAATAAATGTGTGTGGGGTGAATGAATAATTCTTCTACCCAGGTTTTCTATAATTCCCCCTTCCTATTTCAAAAAAAAAAAAAAAGAAAATCTCTTTAAGTAATGTGTCCATTTCACTAGCCACTTGACACGAGCAGGCCGAATCTGAGGAATGCCCTCTTAATTGTTCCTGTGTTCAGACACATCAAACTTGAAAAACATCCAAGTTGGTGTGCCTAGAATCTCTCTCACCCTTGGCAAACATTGTGAGCTGCCTTCCTGTTTGCAGTGTTGTTTCATTAGGTCATGAACAAGGCCCCATAAGAAGGCTGGCACACCCCATTAGTAGAATTACACTCAACTACGGTTCAAAAAAAATTGGCAGCAAAAAAGTATGTTTGTTTAATATTACTCTGTTTTCTAAAATTTGGTTTGCTTACTTTCTACTTCCTATGTTTTCATTTCTCAATTTCCTTTTGTATGTTCTGATCATCACAGTATACTCCAAGAATTTTCACTGGCCCTTTAAAATTCATACATTCGACATTTATTAAGCCACCTCTTAATGGCAGAAAATGCACCCTCCCCCCAACCCTGCTACTCATGCTCCATCCAGCCCCTACTATCCCCCAAACTGGTCTGTCTCCTGAACTGATGCTAAATATGTTTGTCCCTGTGTGATTGTTCTGTTGGAGTTGTTACCCCCGAAAGGAGAGGGTGGTCCCTTTATTAAATGGAAATTATATAGATCATAATACTGAAAATTATGACTTCAAAGGCAGAATTTAGAGAGTGGATAAACTGGATTCCTTTCACTTCTGCAGCCACATTCTCTTGACCCTAGAATCTAGATATTCTTGAACATATTATGGGGTGGTAGGAGAAAGATGGCCATTGCCATATTAAAGTCAGAATGGGAATTCGGCAAAGATACTAGCCACTTTGAGTGGTATTAAGGGAAAAGCCCATGTCCACTCACTTCAGAAAAAGCTAAGGAGAGCGCAGTGCTCCCTGAGGCCAACAAGGAAATGGCAATTGTGATTAGTGAGATCTCAAAGGAAAGGGCCATTCATGGTCCTCCCTCCACCAGGATTTGTCCCCTACTGCCAAACTTGCAATCTAATAACTTGCAATTATTAAGAGAGCCAAGAGGGTTCCTGTAGAGTATTTTGTGTGCTGCTCATTTTGCTGGGGTACAAGGATAGAAAAATGAACAACTCTGAACAGTAAAAGCTTACATTCTAGGAGGGCATGTAGCCCATGAAACAAGCAATTATAATAGAGTGTCATACATGACATGATAATACTACAAAGTAAGTGCCTTTCTTTGATATCTTGAAGATTAATTTTTTGTCTCTCCTTTTTAAGGTTCTCTACTTTGCTTTCTTTGTTGTTCTACAACAACCACAGAATTTAAAACTTTAAATACTGTCATGTTTTATAGTATAATAAACCTATGTTTGCCATGTGAAATACACTATGGTTTGCTAGGGAGTCCTCAAAGCCATAGGATGAAATGATTCATTTCCTTAAAACTTAAATTCTACTAATGTTTAGGGTAATGGCTTTAGTATTAAAATAATCACTGAAATATGGAGTAGGATGCAAAATTAATAGTCAATTTTTTTTAAGTCATTGAAGAATTCAAAGACACTCTGTGCTTAAAACAAGGGGATTTGATTTTATCCCCAGACCCTCAGGAGTAATGGATGCCTAGTGAAATATTTTTTAAAGTCCTGATTAAAAACTCTAAGCAATATGAGCCCACAAGCCACCATCCTTTTTCTTAAAACTATAAATTGTCCATAAATACCAAAGAATACAATAACATATATGAAAGGTATAAATAATAACAATACAACGAAACATTGCAGTACCATTCACACTCTCGTGTATCCTATCCTGTCCCACCGACCACCATCCTGAAATTTTTCTTCATCATTCTGTTTTTTTGTTCAACACTTTTACGACATATACATGTATCCCTAAGCAATATATTGTTTTTGCATGGGTTGCATGCTTGAAATGTTTTATAAAGGTACTCACACTGTATTTATCCTGTTGAAATAGATTTTTTTCACACACATTGATACTTGTGTCTATTGATTATTTTATATATATATTTTGTAGCTATTGTTTATTGACTTTCACAGCTGTATAACTGACATGGCATGAAAAAGATAAAAAATATTTATCTATTCTCATGTCAATGAACATTCAGGTTGTTTCCAAACATTAACTTTTACATACACTGCTCTGCTGGGAACATTATCATACATGTGTCCTGGTGCACATCGGTAGAAATTACTCTATTTATCTAGGAGTAATTTTCTGGGTCATAGGATATGAACATTTTTACTCCACAAAATAGTGCCAAATCATTTTCCAAACTATTTATACTATTTCCTGTCCAAAATACATGAGTTCTTATTGCTTCATATCCTTTACAACATTCATTGCCTGACTTTTTAATTTTTGCCAATCTTAGGAGTTGAAATGGTATTTGATTCAGAGTTCAACTGGCACTTCCTCAGTGTCTTATAAGCTTGAGGCTTTTTTCATGTCTATTGGCCTCTGAGTTTCCTCTTCCCAGAAATGACTCTTTCCATATTTCTACTGAGTTGCTTATCTTTTTCTTATGGATGTTCAGGAGTTTTGTGGTATATAACCCATTTTGGCTAAATACGCTACATAGACAATCAGTCCGTACTTGGCTTTTCATGTTATTTATGTCTCTAATGAAAGTATGCTTAATCACAATGTATTCTAGTTATCAATCTTTTTACTGTGGTTTGCACTTTGAGGTTCTTATCTAAAAAATCCTTCCCTATTTCTAAGTAGGAGTAGAGGTAAGCAAATGTTTCTCCTTTGAGGAGCAAATATCATAACAAATAGATAGAAGCTCTGATGTCTGATTTTCATTTAACAGACTAGCCTGGGTAACCAACGCTCTCTACAAAAAAACTGAACCCTCAAAGTCAATAGACTGCTTCTTAGGTGTGGTAAATTACAAAAGCAATCACAAATTCCTCCCCCCCCCATGTACTCTTCTTTACAATGTGATATTGCTGCCTCTGCCATCATGAGATGGTGTCTATCTTCCCACTCCTTGCATTATGGGGATGGCCATGTGACTTGCCTTGTCAATGGGACTTCAGCAAATATATGCAATCAGAGGCTTGAAAATTGCTTATCCTGTGAAGCTTGCTCCTTTGTTGCTTTATGCACCTCTGAGATACCTATAAAAAGAAGCCTGGGCCAGCCTATCAGGGGATGAGAGACCATGTGAATCAGAAACAGGTCATCTTAGTGAGACCATCGTAGATCATGCAGCCCCAGTTAAGCCAGCCAGACCAGAAAAAGCACTCAACGAACGAACATGAGGAATAATAAATATTTGTTGTTTCAAACAACTAAGCTTGGGATAGTTTGCTGGGCAGCAAAAGCTAACTTATACATTAGTACACAAGACTCACTTCCATTTCCCCTAATTACTTTCTTTGTTTATGGGGTCAGAGACTGCTAGTGCCAAGATTCATCCGCTCCTTTCAGTATTAGAAGTTCCACCTTTATCTGGACACGTGGCCAGCTATGGACTACATTTTCCAGCCATCTTGTAGCTACCCAAGGCTAAGTGACCAGATTTAGGCCAACAGAATGTGAGTAGTAATGACAAGTACAACCTCAGGGTTGTCTCCTTAAATACAATACTGTTTGCATTGGACTCTCTCCTTTCCCCTCCCCTACTTTTTGGACTGAATGTAGGTATAGCATAGCTCACCTTTAACTAAACAAAAAAGGAAACACTTTAAGGGTTATTGTTTACCCACCCTAAAGTACTCACCTGCTTTTGAACCCTTCTGTGAAAATAGCAACTTAGCCTTAACTGAACTAATAAACTTACCAAGAGTCAGTTGTGTTTATATTCAAACTTATTTATGACAGATGTATGTTATTGTAATTACATGATTCTTCAAAATATTACTTCACCCAATAAAATAGAAACGTAAAGTAAAAAGAAGTTATTGTCTCTATAAAAACTACTTGAATACTTTGGAACAATTTAGTAAAGATGAGTCACTAAAGATTAGGTGTGAATGAGACATCTGGGAATGATGGGCATAAAAGCATCAAAATCTAAAGGATTCTTCCCTCAAGGTGCTTCACAAAATGTCCTGAAATTCTCCTTTTACTTAAAAAAATTGAACATTATAGGAATGATATGTGTGAGATTTATAGAAAAAAAGATAGCTCTGAGTTCTATCAGTAAACATGTATTTAAAGAAAAGACTTTGATGCAAGATTATAATCTAGCAAAAAAAGTAAATTAATATGTTTTAGGATAGTATAGAAAGTCTAAAGATCTTTTTTTAATTTCCTGCTTTAGTTGTTTTTTCATGTTTTTTTAATGAACCAAATATTGGTCCCAATTACATTGGCTAAGAAGGCCTCTAACGATATAATCCCTTCAAGCGTGAGTTGATATGCCAGGGTGGAGTGAAGTAGGACCAGGGTTGGGACAAAAATAGAAGTGGTGAAGATGATAGCAACCCAAAGATAGGATGCTCCTTCCAAAGGGGAGCTGCTGCTTGGCTCCATCAAATTGTTGTCATGTGGAATCTGACCAGAATTTTCACATCTTTCCATTTTGGGGGAAGCTAGAAATGGGTGTGTGTGTGCGTGTGTGTGTGTGTGAGAGAGAGAGAGAGAGAGAGAGAGAGAGAGAGAGAAATCTGTGGGCTTTAAATGTCAGCAACTGTGGTAGAGACTGCTAGCCATCTATCAGAGTACATTCTCCTCCTCAGCTAGACCACATTTCCCAAGATCCTCTGCTTTCTGCTGGGGCCACATGACTGGGTTCCAGCCAATGGCAAATATGCAGAAATGATTGATGTCTTTTCTTTCCAGGCCTGGAGTATAAAATGTCAAGAGATACTTTCCCTTTCCACTGCCTGGGATGTTGATAACCAGAGCATCCATGTACTGCACATATTAAAAATGATAGACTCGTCGTCATCCTGGTTCCCTGAAAGACGGCATGAACAGAGTCCTCCCTCCACCTCCCAACCTGAGACACAGGAACATCTATTCTGGATGGAGTGAAAAATAAACTTCACTTATGGTAGAGACACAGCATTTGAATCTATTGGTTATACCGGTTTAGTTGATACTAACCAGTATAGCTACCAACTTCATTTTAAAATGTTACTGAAGTATAGTTGATTTACAATGTTGAGTTAGTTTCAGGTGTACAGCAAAGTGAAAAAGAATATATATATTCTTTTTTCAGATTCTTTTCCCTTATAGGTTATTCCAAAACATTCAGTATAATTCCCTGTGCTATACGGTACGTCCTTGTTGGTTATCTACTTTATATATAGTAGTGTG
Source organism: Delphinapterus leucas (assembly GCF_059928025.1). Taxonomy (NCBI): domain Eukaryota; kingdom Metazoa; phylum Chordata; class Mammalia; order Artiodactyla; family Monodontidae; genus Delphinapterus; species Delphinapterus leucas. Next base: position 50,742,555 of record NC_143140.1, read on the forward strand.
TATATGTTAATCCCAAACTCCTGATTTATCCCTCTGCCCCATTCCCCTTTACAACATTGTAAATCAACTATACTTTACTTTTTTTTAAGTTATTCAGTTCAGTCCTCTGAGTCCCCATCTTGGAACCTGCCTTTAAGGATCTTCTTACTTTCATCTCCGCTTTCAGAAAGTGCAGGGCGATTCTTATTGTTTTTCTTCCTTTTGAGTTGCTCTCTCCTTGCTTAGTCCTTTTTGAAGAAGATGATAAACTAACAGTTACTTCTTTCTTTCTTTTTTGTCATTTCCCCTTCCTCCGTTCTATCCCTTTCTCTTCTTTTATTCTGCCCTAATCTTCAGCTATTCCTTTCAGCTTTTCCTTTAGCTTCCCTCTTTTTGAAACTCTCATGTGTAAGTGTAAAAAGGTGTTTGTGTGTCCAAACTCATTACATCAGTATTCCCACAGTTTTGATTTTCCTGAAGCCTCCGTTTTTTTTTTTTTCATTGAGTTTTTCATGACCCACACCCTGACCTCACAGTCCTCATCACTAACAAATATCTTTAAATAAGTGGACCTGGAAGAGAAAGTGTTCTATCATGATGGGGTTGGGAGGAAGATGAAGTGGCAGTAATCACACGCTGACAGTTACACGAGGCCCCCTCTCTTCCCATTGGCTCAATTTGGACTCCAGAGCCCTCTCTCACAACCAAAACACCACAGATGACAATCCTAAGGCACAGAAGAAGACTCTTTTCCAAAGTCCCACCACTCACCAACAGAGAACCCCAGGTTTTGTAAGTCATAGTATAAAACTTGTTCCAATAAACCAAACATGTTCTCTGAATTTCCAACTGCCTTCATATACTAGGCATCCACACCTTACAAAAACTTCACAACATATCTAATTAGAATCTTCCACAGAACCTGCTCTCTTGAAATACCCTCATTTTCAGTAGATGTCTCCTACAAAACAAATATATTGATGCTCTAATCTAACATTTGGGTGCTCTAGCTATAATAGTTTCAAATTCCTGAATATTTAAAAATACCTCATGTTTTATATTTTCTAGACACAATATCCAAATATTTGATAGCATTTTTCATTTCTATTCCAATGTTTTAGTTGTTATGTAGATAATCTTAAATATTTTCATTTGGGAAAAGCCATGTAGACCTCTATTTCTCTGCATATTTAATATATACCTTAGAGCTGACCTTTTTTTTCAGAGTACTACATTGAGATTCATGAAACAGAAATTGAGATCTCAAAATCCTCCCATCACCTTTTCTTATCTCCTCAGGGAAATGTAAACAGCTTGGTCCCCCAAGAAATATTTTCAAAGTACTAGTCACCTTTTGTTTTGAAACAGCATAAAATAGTATATATCACCTCCTTCTCTAATAGGGTATAGCAAATGGTAGAAAAGAAATAAGGCAACTCCATGAGGTTACTAAACCACTGAAGCAAGGAAGCTCATGAAAGAATAATTTGAAGTTAAAATTTGGCTAGAATACTATCCCTCACATTTCTTCAATACTAAGGTGATGTATATGTATACAAAGTAGAACAGAATTGTAGCAATTATCTAGATAATTTAGACTAAGGACCACTTTCACAGATAATAATCCACACAATTATAGTCTCTTTTTGGTTTGGCTGGAATTATTCAGGCAGCTGCCTCAATTTTTTCCTTCACTTTCCCTGTATAGGGACATTTCAAAGTAAAAGGAAAACCCATAGTTGGAATTTTAAATGCAAAGTTCCACATTTTATTCAAAACATGAAACTTGTGAGACTGGAGAGAGAAGTCGTTTCAAGAGGGAGATCATTCCACAATGACCAAAACCAAATCTATTCATAGTATCCCACTAAAAGAATGAGTTAGTTGAATCTTCTCATTCACTATGCTCTGTTTTTATCCAACTTTCCAAAGTTAGGCAAACACTATGGATGGCAGTAGTTTAAATAGTTTATTTAATTCTTATTTTAGAAAATCCTCTATATAGTAGATACAATTCCATCTATTTTGCAGATACAGTCAAGAATTTTTAAAAGATAAGAAATTTGCCCAACAACATGAAGAACCAAATTGTTCTCTTGCTATCAAGCCCAAAAGTCTATCCACTGCAGAGACACAGATGAGAAAATTCTCTAATCAGGGAATTGAAAAGTAACACCTTCTGGTGGTTTCTTTTTTAGTGTAAATCCTCTAAAAGATAGGAAATCTTCTCTACATTAGTAATATCAAAAACATTCGGAAACTTCCTCTTCCTTAATCTCTGTCCCTCAACATCTTGCTAGTAAAATTAGAAGACTTAATTACTTCTGAAAGTCAACTGACTTGGCTTAGCAAACCAAAGGGAAATTAAGGGGAAAAAAAAGGAAAAAATAATCAAATCATTTCTGAGAATGTTTTACTTCACAAAATCAATTAAATCCGACAGGTTGTTTTTGTTTTTCCCATTTTGTGCTAGGCAGAGATAAATAACATCATCACGTAACACAATGAGCCTAGCGTTTGAATGGGTTCTTTGAATTAGGAACTTAATAAAGGCCTAATCCTTACTTTGAAATGTACTGTACATAGTTGTCTAGATAGTTAAATTAAGGATAGGTACATGCCAGGTAAATTCCAACTTGTGTGGAGATAAGATCCCAGAGGGGTTCTGACACTTAAATCTAGGAATTGGTTTCTCACCCAGGGTTGGTCTTGTGATCCTATTAATCAGGAAGCAGATCGGGATGACTTGGAAAGCATTACCCAATTACAGAGGTCCGATTCCATTCTTATAGAATTTAATTCCTCTAGGATATGGTTTGGACATAAATGCGTTTTGAAATTTTTCCATATATGATTTAACGTCTATCTTGGTTAAGAACTACTGAGTGTTGTATCGACCTGAATTTTCTACAGCAGTCAGTATCTTCCATGACTCTGATCAAGATATCCCTTTTTCATCATAAGTGTGTGCTTTTTTTTTTTTTTTTTAAATACTGCTTCTACATCAGCCCCTCATCTACCTTGGCCACTTCTGTATGGGATTGCATCAGCATTGCAATTACTCCCGCATGCATAGTGGAAGGGAGGCATAGAAAGCCTACTATAGGCTAGGCTTTCAGCTAGGTCTCCACCATCAGGGGCTCAGAGTCTGTGGGTTCTCTGTGTGGCCTGTATTTGTCAAGGTTCAGTCAGTGCCACATCCCAATCCCCTTCAGTTCTGATGAGTCATTTGTTCCTTTCATGTGTCTACCAGGTCCTCCATTCATGCGTGTCCTATACTGATCACTGTGATGACCAGGAGGGACTCCAATACACAGTGGACATTTATATTATTACTAAAACTAAAACCATTGCCTTGGGCAGCTGAACTTTAAAACTCAATTTGTTCTTTCTAATAATGCCGTATCAGGCAAGATGTTCTATGAGGGTATAATGGAAATTTTGTTATGACCATGGGGAACAAGCATTGCCCATCATACTTTAAAATGTTTGTAGATAAACATCTCTGCAGCCCTGTTTTATGGAACAGAGCTGTGGGTTTCCAGATTTCCATTTATTTGTGTGCTTGACATATAGAACTGCGAGTTTGTTCTGTTTTGTTAGAACATGTTGCCCTAACCCACCACCTGTGGATCAGCCCACCTATAAACAGAGGAAAAGTACCCACATTTTAAAAATTTCTATGAAAGGACATCAACCCTATCCTCCAGTTTGTTGATATGCAAAACATTTAGATTGACCCTTAATAAACTCAGGGGACATCTGCACTCTACATTCTTTCCAGGGTGCAAGCCCAGATATTCTGCCATTTAATTCTTATGAAGAACTTATTTACAAATCAGAGTGGTAACCCTAATGGAAGATTATCTGAAGGACATGGACTCCCACCATTATATGTATATGTTTTTTCTTGGATCAAGCCAGAACTTGAGAGGCTGCATGTTTGCACTTCACTGTTTACTTCCTTGTAGGATTTCTAGTACTGAGTTGCACTTCAGATTGTGCCATGAGCTACATACTTGGCTTCTTCTGACAATGACAAAAGTCAGCGATTCTCTCAGGTTAGCTACAGTAATAAGCGCAAGCCCACGTCTTGCAGGAAAAGCAGAAGCACAGTAGAATCAGGCCCCAGGGAAACCTGCTGTCGTTCAGAAACCACTGCAGAACCAGCAATGGGCTCTCCCACCCCAGCTCAGCAGCAGGAGTTTATTGATGACATCATTTCTTTCCACAGGAAATCACCACCTCATCCCTTGCTCTGTGTGTCCCTTTCACTTTGTGCCTATTTATTGTCTCAGCTGCCTCTTGGCCTTTGCAACCTAACTTTTCTCCCTGTGCCCTTTGGTTCCTGCTCACACTTCCAAATAATTGCCTCCCTCTGTGTATCTCTTAACTTCAAATGTTCCAAAAGAAAACATCCAATTGTTTCCTCTCAACTTCGATCACCCTTTCTGAACAAACCTTTTTTGTCAGATGGCCTTGTAAGGCCACTGGCCAGTCTGTAAACATTAGTTCCTCTTGAGTCAAGTGCCCCTCCCATCCCCAGGCCAATTAGCAGTGGCCATAATGTTTGTAATTGGGAGGTTTGGGTTAGTGTGTGTGTGTGTGTGTGTGTGTGTGTGTGTGTGTGTGTGTGTGTGTGTGTGTGTGTGTGTGTGTGTGTGTGTGTGTGTGTGTGTGTGTGTGTGTGTGTGTGTGTGTTAGAAGGGAGGCTACAGGGTACAGAGCGGTTACTTGTAGTCAAGTCAACTATGGCTACTTTCCTTTCTTTAGAGATCTGTGGCCATTGTAAACACTTTGAATCTTTGTCTTATTTTGCACTGAGGAACAGTACCCAAAGTATTTATAAGAGCCATGATATTGCATTTATTTTAGGAATGTTGCTGAGAATGTACCACGGCATGACACTATATACATACGCTCTTTTTCACAGATCCAGTAGGGAGATTTCTCTTATATCTCCATACAAGTAAAAGTGTGGCTTATCATTAGTTTTTGCTGGCTCTGCTCTTAGGTATACCATGAATTTTGTAAACAATACTCTTTGGACTGGCTGCTAAAAAACTCAAGGTCAAATTTGTGGATCACTTCTGGCAACAATACAGGATTTTCTGGTCTGTTTCTAGAGCACACCGTACCCATACTTTCACCTTATTTTCTTTTCCTGTCTTGATTTTATTTCACCTATTCATCCTCTTTTCTCTTTTCTCATATATAATTATTTAAGCCATATCAAATCTTAATTTCAGAAGAGATGACATATAAAAGAAAAACTGTAATTATCTATTGACATAATTATCCATTTCGCTAAACAATGAATTTTTCAAGAAAAGCAAAAATATTGTCTTCTATGTGTGAATAGAATTTAGTCCAGTTCCGGTCCACAATAGACACTCATTAAAAGTTTGTTGAATGAATGAGTGGTTTAATGATTTTTACCAAAATATTGGACAATGATAAACTTCACACTGCAGATACTGAATAAATATATTGAATAAAATGTGCATTTGGAAATAAGATTATTTTAAGTAAACTGGCATACTTTTGATACAATCTTGGTAACGATATTGTCATATCTCAAATTCTGATTCATCAGAGCTACAATATCTCTTTTCTTTTCATGAAACAACACTACTATAGATACTAATAGCATGAAAGTGAGATTCATATAAGTTCATGAAGTTTATAAGAAAAGAAAAGGAATTACAGGGAAGACCAAAGCCAATACTTTAAAAGCACATTGCAAATTCTTTTAGTAATCATTTTGGCATTACCATTCATCATTGTGACCTGACTCTGAATGAAGTTGTATTTTCGTGTTAGTGTCCTTTGAAATATGTAATTCCATAAGCATTCCATTGTGATGAAAGCTCTTGTGTCCATCCAAACAGAGAAAACACTGTATCACAAGTTACTCAGGGCAAGTTTTTGGCAACTACTTAAAGGGGACAAATAAGAGGAATTTAATATAATTCAATCAAAGACTGGGTAATACACATGAGAGGAAAGCAAGGCTGGACCGACAGTAAAGTCAGCACTATTCCTGAATGCAGCACTTTACAGTGTTTTAGAACTAGGTAGAAGGAATGCATTGTGCTAACTTGATACAACAGCTAATTGATATGTGTGACTACTTAAGTCAAAGTAAAAAATTAGCTGTACCAGGCATTACGAAATCTGCCATGAGGGTGTCACTTCATGTTTCTGGAAGGATAAACAGCCAGCTGGGATTTCTTGTCATTGGTCACCGAAGCCCAGGAATGCCATCGGTGTCCTAGGGCCCGCTCCTGTGTGCGTCCTCAGCGCTTTCAACACATCATTGGGGATAACGCTGCCCCACGTTCAAAGGCTGCCTGGAGAGGAGAGCAAGCCTTTCCCATCGCACTTCTCCAGTGGCCCAGCTCTAAACGCCTTCGGATACTCAGAGATAAAAGCCCTTGACCTTTTCACCTAAGGCTGAAGTGCATGATCACAGGAACTGATAGTCTGTGAACGACCCAGGTTCCTCCTGGAAGCAAATCCTCTTGGTTAAAGATTCTTACTCACAACCTTCTAAAAGGGAAGCATCATTGAGGGTGCAATTTGGACTCATAAAACTCTGCATTAATTATATACTGACTCTGCACTATTAAAACAAAGCCCTTTGACTAGCGGCCATCAGATACCTTTCAGAGGAGGGAGTCTCGGCTGTTATTCTTACAGCGCCCGTGAAAGAGCACTGATCCTCTCTCTGGTGGTGGCTTTTGTTTCCAGCCCTTCTTTTTCAATGGTTGTCATGGAATCAACTTATTAACATATGAAAAGCCATACACAACACTTTTCCCTTTACCCCCATCTCACCCACAACCAAAGCCTGTTGCTAAAGACTTAGTCCTTAATATTCATGTAAAGGAGGGTGGGGTGTGAGAACAGAAATAAAATGGTGGGTGAAAAAACAAAGATGTTTTCAACTTGCATCCTCTGGAGCAAAAATGGTTGATTTTCTTAGTTTGAATTTTTTCAACTTCTGTTTTTTTACTGAATCTTTCCCAGATTATGATAACTGTAGTCTCCTGTCCTGTTACAGCCAATTTATTCAACAGAATTGCTTTTAATTGCCTCCTGGGTCAGACGATAGACGCGCAAGCTTTACAACATACTATGTCAACAGCTTTTGTTTAGTTTAATTCGATGAGCAATTCTCATGTTTTCTTCAAAATAATTTTTAAATTTCTTTAAAATTTTCACCTTAGTTCAGAAGTAACATAAAATTTTATTTTATTTTTTAAAGTGATCTTATCATCTGGACCGCAGTTCATGAAAAAGGATAGGATCCTGTTTGCTTTTGAGGAGTTGTCTTAGCCATATCAGTAAGCTACCTCTTGTCTCCCCGTGTAGGCAGTCAAAGTAATATATTGTTTTTCCATGTAAAAATAAACCTTGCCAACTCCCCCCAAATGCACTTATGTAACTGCCTTGGAAAGGCTCTGAGAATACTAAGAGAAAGAACGGAGAATTTTTAAAACAAAAACAACAAAAATCTCTGAAGCACATTTTACTCCATATAACTACAGTCATATAGACTAAACCCCAAGTACTACCTGTAAAATATTCGTGCATAGCATATAGATTTACCACTTTCTGGCTTCCAGGCAATTTCTCAACCTAGTTCCCATCTCAAAAACTTTAAGTAAACACTTAGGATGAAAATGACGATGATGAGAATTAACAAACAATTAGAACCATGTGCTAAGTGCTAAGAGCTTTATATGACTGGTTTATTTAATGCTCATAACAATCACAGGAGCAATAGTTGATCACTTCTTCAATCCTGGGACTTACTATATTCAATTGGAAAAGTTCTTTTAGGGAAAGAAATTCTGATAAAATATACCTCATCCAAAATTGACCAAGTTGGTTTGGATAATCTACCTGGATATTCCACAGGTAACGTTTGATTGTCAGTGGCAAACAACCAATTCAAACAAATGAGTAAGAAAATAAAGGGGGAGGATAGTTATTGACGCTTGTAACTAGAAAATCCAAGAGAGGCACTAACTTTAAGCATGACTAAATCTTGGGATCAATAAATGTCCAATATTTGTCTGACCCTTTGCTTCCATCCTTCTGCTCTTCCATCATCTCTTGGCCCTACTTTTCTTGAAAGAGCTGCCTTATGCTCTGTTACAGTGGAGACTCCCTCTGAGTAACTCCAGAAAATAGCTGAAGGAAGTTCCAGATTCACATCCGTTCTCTAGTAAGTCCAACAGAAAGCGGTCACTCCTTTCTCTGTTAGTTCCCATGTAACAAAACCAGGGAAAGAGTCTGACTGGCCCTGCTTGGTTCATAAGACCAAATTTTAACTTTAACTTTCTAGCCAGGGGAATATTTGGCCAGTCTTGTTACTGCCTATTCCTACGGCTGGAGTTGCAGTATCTGTTGTACAATAAGAGAGATGAGAAAGCTTCTGGGAATGGATAAAATCAATAACTACGTATACTCTACGCAGGACTTTACTCATCCGTGTTTGAAGTGAAATATAACTCAGGGTAAGAAAGGATTTCTAATAATCAGCTTTCTAAGCATCTGAACTAATGAAGGTAGTAGAGATGTGTTTATTACCAGAAAAGTAAAAAATATGAAAATCTCCTTCAGTGAAAATTGATTTAGCAATGTGAAGTCCTGGACAAGTTGGAATGGACCAGTGATAGGGAGACATAGTGGAGGCCCAATTTTATTGAGATGAAGTCCTTAAAAAGACAAAATCAATCAAGATATACTTACTTAGTTCCTACCATGTCACCCACACTGGGATTGGTGCACTGGGAGAGGAAAAATCAGACACATCCAGGCTATCAAATGATAGAAGTAACATATAATAATTACTCAACACACAGCCTGGAGGGTAAATAAACTGAGAAATAAAATTGGTTCTTGTCCAGTAGGACAATCTACAGGAAAGTGATAAGGCAGTGAGTCACCTGTGTCTGAATAAAGGAAGCCTTGAGTTTAGAATGCTCCTCCCCTGCTGCCCTTGACTTTCTGTGATATCCTCTAAACCCTTGGTAGCAGAGGCGAGGGAGGTGCAGAATTCGGCTTACGTGGGATCGGGTTAAGGAATCTGTAAGATAACGTGCTTATCTCCTGACTGCTTGTTACCATTCCACTTGACTTGGGACAGATGTTCAAGTACCCACGTGATTTTTAAAAGCATCAGGACTGGGGCTTCCCTGGTGGCGCAGTGGTTGAGAGTCTGCCTGCCGATGCAGGGGACACGGGTTCATGCCCCGGTCCGGGAAGATCCCACATGCCGCGGAGCGGCTGGGCCTGTGAGCCATGGTCGCTGAGCCTACGCGTCCGGAGCCTGTGCTCCGCAACGGGAGAGGCCACAACAGTAAGAGGCCCGTGTACCGCAAAAAAAAAAATGCATCAGGACTTCTTTGTAGCCTCCATGCTCTTCTGGGTTTCACCTCTGAAGGATCTGGGAGAAGATGGTGTGTAACAGGAGCTCATTTTCCACTTTACGGCGTCTCATCACCCTCCCAGTCACCTCATAGACATGAATGGAAATCACGGACGCGAAAACCTAAAGCACCTCCTCATATGTGAACCTGTAAACCATTCTGCCACACGAAAAGGCCTGTGCAGAGCCACAATTCTTTGGAGTTTAATATTTGGAGAGTTGTCAAGGCCCTAAGGAGTTTTTGCAATTTTGATTCACTTCAATCACTTGTCCATTGGTTTTTTTTTTTGTTTTTCTCTCTCTAGATGGAAACATTTGGGAGACTTACCCACTGATAATCAGATATCACTATACTCTAACCGCTTTTGAAATCACAACATTGTTTTTGAAAATCTTACCAAACACAGCTCATTCAATGAATCTGAACATGTTCCTATACTCAGGGGATTGTATTTCAGTGAAGATATTCATTATAAACTCGTATTTCTCTTAATAAATTTAAAAGCTTCATTAAACACCTATCTCTAATTTCATATTTCCCCATATGAAGTCTCGCCTTTCCAATCAAACACTCCTTTCCTTCTTCAAAAATCAGTTTTGAGCACACATCCATGAGGAACCTTCCCTTATTAAATCCCTTCTATCTTGATCAATCTACCACTTTAACCTCTACAGAGATTTGCAAGAATTGGTAGATAGCCAATCAATCCACAAATAATTATTGGGCAACTGTAACATGCTTAGTACTGAAAAAGTATGTGGAGAAATTGAAAAATATATAAGACATGATCTTTTCCTCCAAGAAGCTTACAGTCTTGTTGAAGAGATAAGATTTACAAATGGAAATTTTTTTTTTTAATTTATTTAATTTTGGCTGTGTTGGGTCTTCGTTTCTGTGCGTGGGCTTTCTCTAGTTGCGGCGAGCCGGGGCCATTCTTCATTGCGGTGCACGGGCCTCTCACTATTGCGGCCTCTCGTTGCGGAGCACAAGCTCCAGACGCGCAGGCTCAGTAGTTGTGGCTCACGGGCCTAGTTGCTCCGCAGCATGTGGGATCTTCCCAGACCAGGGCTCAAACCTGTGTCCCCTGCATCGGCAGGCAGATTCTCAACCACTGCACCACCAGGGAAGCCCTACACATGGAAATATTTTTAAACAATACGTGATTTATTTTCTCATCCTAAATTAATGTTCACTTTGGTGCCTAATTCTGTGTTTTTTATCATAAAGGGAACTCCCCAAATCGTATAAAGTTCCATTCAGAACCTGAATCTGCCTTGCTGAGGACAGAGACTTCCAATGAGTTACTTTGCCACCAAGATAGGCCTTGACCTGGGCTTTGAAGAGAAGGCTCCCCTGCTGAGCAGAGAAAGAAATTGTATTTCAAGTGGGGAAGTTTTGTCTCTGGGATGGTTTAAATGCAAACTTTCCCAGAAACAGAAGTAGACTAGATGGCCATGAAAGATCCGGTTCTGTCTGAATTTAAAGTAAACAAGGTGTAAGTATCAGATACTTAAACTTACATGGGTCACGTTGTAGCTGAAACCTTAAAACAGTGGATCCCATATTTGCAAGACTTGAGTGCGGCCAATTGTTAAGGGTAAGCACAGCTCCGAGTATATGTCAGAATTTACACGTAAACTTCAGAATTAAAAAGCTAACTACTCAGCTCAGAAATAAATGTCATTCAGATAGAGGCTCTAAACTGTTGTTTCCCTCCTTTGTGTTTGTGTAGATTTAAACTAGGTGATCCATTTTGTAGGTAGTGTTTTATGTGAAGTCAGTAATATATCTTCCTTCAAGTGTCCTGGCGTAGGCCAACGTTACAGGCTAAAGAACTCAGTTTGGGCTAACCAGAAGTGCTAACCAGAAAAGTTGCCTGCTGCAGTTGATAGAACCCAGGATTCGGAGTCGAAAGACCTGACTTTGGGTCCCAGATCCGCCACCTTCCTGATAAATGTACACGGTAATGTCTATTGTAAGAGATTTCTAGGAGGAGTAACTAGAGGAATCTGTCAGATGATGGTAAGGCCAACCAGTATTCTACAGTTGGAGTCTGTTTGGACTCATTGTTGCAGTGGTTGTTAAATGTTAACTATTTTCAGTTTCATCTGGCATGGAGATATCAGTTAAGAGCTCTGCCTACCACCAGCAGAACCTATGTAAACCAGTCTTACTCACTGCTCCAAGCACCGAACTGACTGTTGGCTAGAGCACAGGAACCCTGTTATTCTGGAGATGAACATCTCCTGAGCCATGGCAGTTTTGAGTTCTTAGGGTTAGGCACAAGGGCGAATGCCCTGGGGTTTGAGAAGAAAAATCATTAGGCTGGACCCAGTGGTTCTCAATTCTGGCTGCACATAAAATTACCTAGGAGCTTTTTAAAAATACTTGTGCCTGCAGCAAAGGAAACCATTGACTAAAGGACAAGCTACTGAATGGGAGAAAATATTTGCAAATGATACAACTGATGAGGGGTTAATATCCAACATACGGAAACAGCTCATACAACTCAATATCGAAAAAGCAAATAACCCAATTAAAAAATGGGCAGAAGAACTGAATAGATATTTTTCCAAAGAAGACATGCAAATGGCCAACAGGCACATGAAAAAATGCTCAACATTGCTAACCATCAGGGAAATGTAAATCAAACCCGCAATGAGATATCACCTCACACCTGTCAGAATGACTATCATCAAAAAGAACACAAATAACAAATGTTGGCCAGGATGTAAAGAAAAAGGAACCCTTGAACACTGTTGGCGGCAATGTAAATTGGTGCAGCCACTATGCAAAACTGTGTGGAGGTTCCTCAACAAACTAAAAATAGAACTACCATATGACCCAGCAATCCCACTCCTGGGTACATATCTGAAAAAAAACAAAAAACACTAATTTGAAAAGAGACATGCACCCCAATGTTCATAGTAGCATTATTCACAAAAGCCAAGATACGGAAGCAATCTAAGTGTTCGTCAAATGACAAATGGATAAAGAAGATATAGTATATATTGGGTTGGCCAAACATCTTACAGAAAAACCCGAACAAACGTTTTGGTCAACCCAATATATACAATGGAATACTACTCGGCCATAAAAAAGTAATGAAACTTTGCCATTTGCAGCAACATGGATGGACTTGGCAGGCATTATGCTAACTGAAATAATTCAGACAGAGAAAAACAAATACTGTATGATATCACATATGTGGAATCTAAAAAGTACAACAAACTAGTGAATATAACAAAAAAGAAGCAGACTCAGATAGAGCAAACAAATTAGTGGTTACCAGTGGGGGCAGGGGAGGCAGGGAGGGAGGGAGGAAGGACAACAGAGAAGTAGGAGATTAAGAGGTACAAACTACTCTGTATAAAATAAGCTACAAGGGAATACAGCAAATATTTTATAACTATAAATGGAGTATAACTTTTAAAATTATCCATCACTATGCTGTACACTGTAATTTATATAATATTATACATCAACTACACTTCAACTTAAAAAAAAAGATTACAAAAAATATTTGTGCCTGGACCCTACACTAACCAAATTAAGTCAGAATCTCAATCGTGGGGTCATAGAAATCTTCCCCAAGTGATGTCACTATGCATCCATAATTGAGAACCATCACAGCTAGACATTCATTCTAATCCAGCATATGAAGCAAAGAGCACATTATCCTGATGAGTCGCCAACTGCTATACTGTAGTGGGCACGGTGGCAAGTATCCATTTTCTAAGTGAAACGTCCTCTTACAAAGGACCTACTTTATACACACTATCCATAAATCCAAGCAAGAGGGCCAACTGCTCTGTGCCCTGCATCTTATAACGCCCAGCCTGGTCTTTTAACAGCGGCTCTCTTAATGGGGAGAAGAGTCCATGGGGCCAAAGGGTTATTCCCACACACATACCCTCAACCATGCTTTGATTTCCCAGGATCTTGGAATTCCCTTTCCAATCAACCAGAGTCAATTTCCAGGATTTGTGTGAAGCCTCTTTCCTGTGTGTGCGCACCTGAATGCAAACCGGGCACACCGCTAGGCCAAGGAGTGGCCCTGGGGGGCTGATGGCGGGAGTGTCCCTGGTACTTGGACATGTGAGGTAGAGGGTCCTGCAGGAGTTTGAGAGACCACACACACACTGACGTCTGGAGCCAGAATGTGAAGAGAAGGGGCTGGACCTGGGACCAAGGGCACTGAGTTGGGCAGTGAGAGGCCACCTCTCCCTGGACATTGTGTTCCAGAATGAGACTCCAAGGAGTGAGAGAAATCTAAATTTCAACCCAGCCTCTAGATTATCACTGTTTATCATGGAGGGAGGATAGAACATATTTTATGTTTTATCTGAGAGTTTTCAAGCTTGAATCATAACTTTTAAGTACTTAAGCATATGGCATGTGCGCCTCTATTTGGACACTTACACTGGGCCCACATATGTTAGAGGCGAGCCCGAAGGACACATCTTTTCCCCGCTTCCCTACGGGATGTTTTCCTATTTGAAATCAGCAGCCATGGAAGCTTTCCAAGGCTGTTCAAATGCGATGAGAATGTGGTCCATCAAAAATGCTGTCTGGTTTTATTGCACATAAGAGGTTGTTAACTCTGGCAGCCTACCCAGATTCGTCCCTGTTCTCATTGTCCGTTCAGCCTCCCCAGCCAAATCCTAATGGGGTAATGAGTCTGCGCCTATGAGATTTGAGGGAGGGGCCGAGGGAAGTGTAATCAAGCAAATCACCATGTGCTGAGCTGAAAGACAGAAGGCCTCTGCTCCTTGGACTTCATTTCCAATTCACTTCATTTTGGGTTTGTTTTTTTGTTTTGGTTTGGTTTTTGGCAGCAGAAAAAAAGGAACGGTCTCTGCTTTTCCTCTTGTAAAACCTGGAGCAAGATAACTACCCTGGTTCCACAGGAACGCTGTAAGGAAGATCTCAGAGAACAGGGGCTGTTTATAGCCTACATATGAAAATGCATAAGAAATCATCCTTTCCCTACCATTTGTTCATCTGGCAGGATGTACTAGGGCTTTAGAAGGGAAACATGGCTGTGTTTTAAGAGAAGCTACAATAGGAAAGTTGTGGGAGTTGGGCAGAGAAGGCCAAGGGCAGAATTCAATTCACACTTTATAAATCTGGCACCAGTGTGTGTGAACTGCTTCATGAACTGGCCTATATTAGGCAAGGAAGAAACCCGAAGCAAACCAAGAGTTATTCTCAAGCAGTCAGTCCTGCCAGCGAATTAACCATGAACCAGCAGGGGTAGGAAACTCCAGAACCCAGGAAAATTCTACGGAGACCACTGAAAGAGACTCTGCAGCTGCCAAAGCAGCTCCTGGATATTGCACACCAAGGGGAGGAAATAGAAGTCCCTAAGCCCAGGCTTCTGTGGAACACGGCATAGGTCCCGTGACAGCAGGGCAGCTCCAAGGGCTAAGGTGGCCCAGAGATGCTGCTGAGACTTCGGTGAGAGCAGGCAGGCAGGAAGGAGGCGGTGTGGGAAGTAGCCCTCACACAGATGCTAGCATCAAAGAGCCTGTTTACTTGGTGATTAGTATCGTGAAATAAAAGGCTCAGGTTGCATCTGCTTAGGGAAGAATGGTTATTTTCCCCTCTGTGCGGCCTTAGCCAGGCACTGAGAATGTGCTGTGCTAATTGGCTTCCCAGGTGCTTCTCTCGGGAAGGCGGGATTCCAGATTCAGGTTGGGTTATCTCTCCTGGTGCCATGAGGTGTAGGGACTGGGGGCTTGTCTGGGCTTCTGAGTTTACGTAATGAGTAAGGGGTTGAGTCACAGAGGAGTTACCTGTCAACCAGTCTCCCCTCGGGGTCTGTGTTTACCTTGCATGTGTCACTACAGAAAGGTCACCAACACCATCTGTTTCCCAATGCCACTGGGGTGGGGTGGACTAGTGTAGAGCTTCTTGGGGGGCAGCGAAGGAATTAATCAACCCTTCACCAAGAATGGACCTACCCACGGCCATAGCATCCCAACTGCGCATACTGTGGAAAGATTACTCTCTGTGCCTCAAAGCCTGGAATCACTGGTCGGCTGAATTATTCTACTGTTTCCCCCAGAGAAGTCTGAACCAAGAGGCAATTCATGTAGTGGAAAGGACACAAATCGTGAACACAAAGAGCCCTCGGTTTGAATGCTTGTTCTTCTACTTTCTAGCTGTGTGACCTTGGATAAATTATTTAAGCCTCCTGCATCCCAATTTCCTAACATATAAAATAGAGATAATAATACCTATATCATAGAACTATTAGGCTGATGAAATTAAATAACTCCTTATAGGCACTCAGTATAAGGAAGCTGTTCTTAACAGGAAATGTGCTTTTCAGAGGAACCAGTCCCTCTCTCCCCTTCATAAATCTTGGAGCTCAGCAGAAGCACCAGGGGCAATTCCACTCGGAGCTACAGTGCTGCCTTCTGCCCTCCAAATGGTAACTCTAGATGCTCCCACTGCAAATATTACTGTTTGGATAAAACTTTCAGAGAAAATCATTTCAGAAAACAATCTGAGCAGCCCCTTCCCTTCTTCTCCTTCCTGCCATCCCACCCCACCTCCATATCTGCCACACAATGTGGTAAGAAACTGAGTTGGGGAAATAATGTCTGGGGAAAGGATGAGGGATGTGGTTCTTTTTGGAAGTAGTGACAGGCAGACAGTTGAAGGTCATGACCTTGAAAAGACATCAGAGGTCATCCTAGGGAGTCCCCTCATTTTGTTACTGAATTGCTTGACTGGACCCACGCAGCAGACCTAGCCTGGGCCAAGACCCCTTGTCTAGGCCAGGGAGGTTCTTTTTCTGATTGGATTCCCACAGCCAATAAGGAAACCGATGCTGGGACTGGAAGAGCACAAGCTTTATTCGATGGCCAAAGAATGGAGAAATGGGAACCTAGTTTGAAAATCAATTTCTCAACCCAATCTGAGCAGAGATGCCAAATACATAGGAGGGTTGAGGTAAAAGGGGGGAAACTGGAAAGAGTGGGAGGAATATTCATGAGTTATCTGAGAACAAGGGTGTGGTGTGGACCTGGAACTGATGCAACTCTCCTTTCTAGTCCTTGTATGGGCTCTTCTGGTCTTTGTATGGCAATTGTCAACTGTCATGGTGCCTGTGGGTGTGTCATTTAGCATGCTAATGCATTACAATGAGGCTCGAGGTCTACTGGAAGTCAAATCCTCTGTCACCTTGGGCCTAGTTGGTTCTAACCAGCTCTTGTTTTTTTCTCTTTGCAGCTGCCTCTTGAAACTTAGATGAGTACTGTAATTGGTTTACATTTGAGGGAGGGGCAGGGGCATGATTCTGGGGCAACAGACTCGGTAACAATTCCACCCTGAAGTTGAACATCTAGATGGTTACAGAGGGGTGCTCTGAGACGCGTGCTCTTACCAGCTTCAAGGCTGCCCTGAAGTTTGGGATTGACATGTATATACTACTATATTTAAAATAGATAACCAACAAGGACCTACTGTATAGCAGAGGGAACTCTGCTCAATATTCTGTAATAACCTAAATGGGAAAAGAATTTGAAAAAGAATAGATACACGTATGTGTATAGCTGAATCACTTTGCTGTACACCTGAAACTAACACAACATTGTTTATCAACTATACTCAAATATAAAATAGAACTTTTTTTAAAAAAAGTCTGCCCTGAAGGCAGACCAGAGGCATGGATATACATTGCATTCAATGTTGAACATGTGTACTGAGTGTGTAATGGCAGGTCCATGGAAAGTGTGTATGTGGAGGGGCTTAGATAGAATAGACTGCTTAGAAATGGAAATGGGTAGCTTAGAACTGCACAAGCATTCCAGACCTCATCGCAGCAAAAGGGAATTTTATCAGTTCTTTGTCTTAGTCAGCTTAGGGATCTACCAGAAATTTCTGGAAGGGAAAGGCTGACTTTCCCTTTCCAGGATTGATTTCACACTTTGCAAACATGGAACTTTGGTGTTGTTATTGGCAGAAACACGCACTGACGTCCCTACTCTTAACAGACAAGCTTACAAAGCATGCTGTCAGAGGACCCTGGGATGGGAGGGGAAGAGCAGGGTGGGCAGGACTGTGTAGCTCTTCTGCCTGGGTCCAGGGAGAAGGGTGACTATTCTGGACACTGGAGACACATTGCTTTTCTAAAGCCTTGGTTGACAAGTACACAAGCACCATCTAACTCCTTAATCCAGTCTCTAAAAGCAACTAGAGCATCCATCATCACTGTTTAAAACAAACAGAAACCAGAACCAATAAACACGGATTCTTAATCCCTTACTTTCGTGGGCATCATGCTCTGCAAGGGATAAAAGAGTCTCTCAAGCAGTGAGTCACAGGAAGGGGGAAGAGAACAACCCGGCGGTCTCAGGGACTCTCAGGGACGCCTGGGATAAGAGCTAGAGTAGGAGTCTGAGGCAGAACTCCCACACTTCTTCAGCCTGGTCACCCTGCCGTAAGTCTCAACTGGCCTAGGAAGTCCCTTATTTGGCCCTTGGGCAAGTCCTATGTAGCGTTATAGTTTATAACCTATTCATACGGTAGCTTGGCAACTAATTGTCACTAATGTATAAAGGCCACCAAAATGTCACAGGATCAATGTACCTTGATCCCATTCCCAGTGCCTTTGAGAGGAGCAAACGAGAGCATTCCTTACTAGGATAAACCTATTATAGTTGGGTATCTTGGGGAAATGGCACGAAGGCCTTCAACTAAAGATCACAGAGTGCTGAATTCTGACAATAAGAAGTGTTCAGCACGGTGCTGTTTATGGAAATGATTTTATTATCTAAATATTAAACACTTTCCTATGCCATCAACAAATTGAGGCTTTGAAAAAGCACAGAAGCAGTAAAAAGAAACAAAAAAAAATAAAACACACAGAAAAATAGCAAAAGTTTTACCAAATTTTTTTTTTAACATAATGTTCTTATTGAGCACTGAAAGGTAACTGGTAAGAACCTGGTTTGTATATAATATTTAATAAAAGATAATTCATTTCTCTGCATTCCCACTGAGTATTGGGTTAATGTTTTTTAAATATCAGTTTGATATTAAATCATGCATTATCCCAAGTTACCTTCATGTCTAGTCCCTGGTGGTACTCTCTTAAAAAAAAATTTTTTTTTCTGGAATGAATAACTGAAGATCTACTGAAGTTGTTCATGGGCCAAATAAAGCAGAACCACTGTCCTAGAGACTATCAAATGGATATTTCCCCTGGGAAGTACCTACTGATTAAAAACAATAGAATGAAGAGCCGAATGCATTCCAGTTTTCCTGTGGTCTTAATTACTAAATCCGTTTGATTATGTGGTTAATCAAATTGACTGTGGATTAAACAACTGGGGGGAAGCACATTGATCCTTTTTTCTAGACGGCAGTTCATGTCAAATAGACGTGGCCTTTCCTAAATAACTCTAGAGACTGAGATTTATTACTGTTCTTTGGTAAATTTTTCCAATGATTAAATGCCTTAAAATCCAAATATTATTTGGAGATCTAACCCAAACTTTCTCCGTATAAACAAAATGATCTTTGTTCAAGATCATTTTCAAAACATGGATGACCTCCTCTCAGCTTCATTTTGCACTCTGAAAAAATCATCCATCTCATTCAGAATAAAATTCAAATTCCTTAATGTTGCCTCAAAGACCCATTCGTAATCTCTCTATTCACCCTTCTCTTCACCTCACTGATCTCATCTCCTCCCACTCCACCGCTGCCTGCTCAGTTATAGGCACACTGGCCTCATAGCTGTAAAAACACTAGACACATACCTGCCCCCGTGCCTTTGCACTTGCTGGTTTATTCTATCTAGAGCCATTGTTCCCAGATATCTACCTGGCATGTTCCCTCACATCATTCAGGTTTCTGCTAAATGTCCCCTAACCAAAGAGGCTTTCCCTGATAGCTCTACATTAAAAAGCTCCTCAACAATTTAACAGTTCCATAAATTTCTCCATTTATCCTGCTTTTTTTCTTTTTAACAGCTTTTCCCTCAAATATTTATATATCTATTGTATGTCTCCACTATAGATGATAAGGTTTGTGAGATCAGGGTCCTTGTTTTTATTCACTGGTATATCCCTACACCTTTATAAGAAGTATTGAACATCTCTGTGTGACAGACTCTGAGACATGTAGCAAAATGAAAGGTGCAGCAAAAAGATGTGAGACCAGCCTTTCCCAGCATGAGAAAGGTAGAATGTCAAGAGGTTATGAACTTTGTGAGCCTTTCTTTCTCTTTTGTTCTCCAGTAAAGCAAAGATATCAGCATAAACCGGTTTCGTCCAGAGCCCTTTCAATTTCTTTTTTTAATGTGCAATCGTCCTATTTTGATTGCTTTCACAATTCTTAATGGTCTTACCTTTACAGACTAGTCTCTCTCCTTTATAAAACATTTTTAACAGATTGAATTTTCTCTTAAACGAAAGGTTAATTTTAGGGTTGCAAAAAGGCATGACATGTTTTAGGGATTCTTTCTGACTCTTGCACATAACTTGAAGTCATAGGTTTCAGCAAGACTAAGTATGGACAAATTCAAGCAATTTTACAGGCTCAAATGTGGCTAGGCTCAAGAAAAATGCTGGGAGATATTTGTCCGATGCTCATCTGTGCATTTGGGCAGAGTGCCCACTAAGAATGAAAGCCGCATGCAGACGGCAGCACACCAATCCTTCTCTTCTCTGCGGCAGCCAGCCGGTACCTCGCAGAGGGCCAGGTAGTGGTGAACTATTAGGGAACAGTTGGTTCTGTGTCAGCTTCAGTGTATTCAGTCAGTGTTCTGCCTTCCTCCCGATGTTCTTGGATATTTTAATTTGTTGTAGTCATGTTTGTGTCTTCACCCCCTACTCCTATAGAAAGATGCTATCTTTCTAGATAAAAGTTGAAATGCTACCTTCCCAAGTAGCACGTTGATTGTGAGCACCTCAGATCATACTTCTCAGTATTTCTACTTCTCTTCCCACCAAAGGAAACACCTGCAGACTATGAAACAGAAAATGAAGCTAACCAATTTGTTTATCCATACAAAGAGTTTGAGCTCAGTTGGAGACTTTGGCCATGATTTAGGACAGTTCCTATGTTGTCAAAGGTGTTTAGCCATCCCGAAAGGGAGCCTTATTACACTGCTTCCTACACAGCAAGGAGACAGAGAGAGAAGGGGTGGTGAGTTATGTATGGGAAATAGGAGAAAGGCCTTTCTCCTACCCCTGGGGATTGTCGATGGTTGATATGGAAGATTACACTGGAACAAAGATTGCATTGCTGGCTTGTGTAGTTTCTGCTCTACTTGTACTACATTATTATAGACTAGTTCTATTGTCTTGGTGGACAATAGAGGGTTTTATTTCAACATTCTGTACAGAATGCCTGTATGGCCTCTTTCTTCCCTCCTCCAGATGCAGGAAGATATTTAGTATCAGATTTCTGGAGGAGCCACCTCAAAATGAGGAGGTATAAACATTTCCTTTTTCACCTCCTCCCCCCATACGTCAGCTTTCAAAGCCCAGTGGTTCTGTTGTTTGGGACAGAAGAGCAAATCATAGCACACTAGAGTACAGCCTAATTGGGCAACTCTGTACAAATAAAAAAATGAGTGATAAAATAGAATATTAAAAGGATGATTTCTATTTCAAACGCTGAAGGGCAGGTTTCTAAGTAGTTTAAAGGAAAAATGGCTTAAGCACAAATACTCAGAAAATTCAGCTTTTAGGTAAAACTTATTTTTCTTCTCTCTCCCTGTTCCTACTTCATCGTATACATACGCAAAATCAGAAATTTTATATTTCCAAATAGATACACAAACACACAATGTATAACTGATGTACATGCATAGTAATTGTTTCAATGAAATCATTGCTTGCTAGTGTAATTTGCTGGGATGCATCTTCAGTAATGTTGTCAAAACTTGTATTCAGCTGAAGCTTATGCTCTATCTGATATCCTGGTTTTTTCCTCCCACTGGTGAGCCAAGGATAATCCCTAAATAGACAGTCCCATGTGGGCAGCTAGTAGATTGGGACCTACTCAACGCAAAGTCAAGTATTAACAAGGCTTTTTTTTTTGTAAATTTGACCAAGAAGATAAAAAATATTCCAGAGAATTCTAGACAATAATCCAATGTCATTGTCCTAAATTTCCTAAATTATCCATGCCAGCTTCAGCAATTAAGAACAGTTCCTTGTTAGAGGACAAACCTCAGTCCTCCACATACGCTCAACATTAATCATCACTCATTAGACATTTCATCAAAAGTTTGGCCTGGTCAAATTATTTCACTGTTAGTTAACTGCCATCCTGACCTGTCTCTTGCCAAATACAGTTGGTATAATGGGAATACTGCCTTTGTGCCACCTTGTATACATAAACTTTCTATGCTGCAGTTTCCCCATCCTCAGACAGAAACGCTCTTCAGTCTCAGAGGGGTGCAGGAGGGTTGAACAGGTAATGTCCATAAGGTCCCCTGCTCCTGCATAGTGTGGGGAATGGAGGGTTGGGAAAGAAAACATATTGGACGTAAGATGATAATCATTACCTAGCATTTGATGTATGTCTTTTAAATCACCGACTGAATCCATTTCATAAGTAAATCATGGACAAAATAAGTTGCACATTTTTTGAAGGCTTAGCAGAAACATAACTGATTTTACTGCTTCACTAATCAACACAAACTCAATTCTCTGGGGAAATAAAATAACACTCCCATGTTACATGTCTTCCCTTTTATTCACATTGCCACCACCTCCTTTCCAACTCTTATCGCATCACACCTTGAGTGTTACAATAATTTCCCAATTGACCTTCTTCCCTCCTGTGTTCATCCTGCAGATTGTCCTTAAATCATTTTCTTAAAGCACAGTGAAGTCATCAAGCTCCTACTTAAAATCTCACTGTCTCTTCACTGCCTAGAATTTAGACCAGACCACGTAGCCTTAATATCTGGCTCCCAACCATTCTTACAGTCCCCAGCCCTACTACTCCTCAAGGTTGAATTCTAAATGCAGCTTTTTAAAGACTCTTCTGATCATAGAGTGCCCTTCTAGTGCCCGTGTTGTTGCTGCTGCTGTAGCTTCTGAGTCCAACACTGCCCTCCAATCTTTATCCAAAGGAAGGCTATAGTTTAGTTCCAAATATTATTTCTACTACAGCCAGGATACCTTCCATTTCAGATTTCTGAAGCACACAGTCTTCATCATATATATGGCCTGTCATCACTGCCAGGGATACTATATATATGAGTACAAGTATTAGCCCTCCCACCAGACTACAACCCAATGGAGAGCAGAAGTCATATCTTGCATGGCACAGTATCTGGTACGACGTCTTGTTGAAAGAGAAAGATGGTATTGATTGGATATTCACTGAGTGAATGAATGAATAATATCAATAAAAATAAAAACAGAGCTTTAAGGGAAAAAATAAAACAGAGGAAGGACCATGATTTTTTCAAAGAATGGAAAATCATTTTATCTTTCAATAAGAAAACTAACATAGACTGTGAACATATCATGCTATAAGGCATTTCTTCTGAAAATTCCAAGGGGAAAATGATACCAGGACCAGATCCTCACATGTATCCTACCTGCATTAGGACTAAATATTCTCTACCTAACACCATGCTTTTGCAGATCAAGGCAAATGATTTTTTCTTTACCGTTGATGGATGCTCCAGTATTTCAGAAATGGACTGGTCATCTGCATCATTAAATGTCTTGTAGTTAAAGCATCGAACCCATGGTCAATTCACAATGATGATTCACTCTACAAGATAGTGAATGTCTAGATAATGAATTCCATTAACACTGTGCAGAAATTCAGAGCTGGATGTCCGAAAGCATTTGCAAACATAATGTTTTCACTAGTTCTTAAATACCTTGGCCAGGAAATCCATAAAAGTTAAAAAATCAGTGACTGAAGGGTGGAAGGGAAACAATATCACAAACATTAAAAGGATTTTGAATGATCTAATGAAATACCCTACCCTATATTTTAAAATGTTTTCTATGGGAAACAATCCACCAGAATGTATTGATATCATAAGACTTTTTCCTCACAAAGTAAAAAGTAATTACCATACAGTTAGATTGCTAGCTGTATGCCAATTTAATTAAGGAAGTGACTTATATATGGCATGCGTACATTGTTTTTTTAAATCAAAAGCCCTGGCGTTACACTGATCTCAAATATTTCCTGTCTTCCAAGTATGAAATGACAAACACGTTCTGGATCTATGTGTGCTTTCCCATAAAGGCCATTTTCAGAACCACATAACATAGCTTCATAGTCCAAGGAATGAAAGTATTTGAAACTAGAAGGCTGGTTTCTACCTCGTGTTTCAGATCATTTACACTGAGGAGTCCTGCTGATCACTTCTCTGTTGGCTTCACTGACTTTGATGACTTAGGTGTAAAAATAAGAGAGAGGCAGCCTGAGTTGTATGATTTTAAGGGTGAATGACAAAATTCCACCAAGGAAGATTTCTCTTCGTCTTTCAAGTCTTCCCTCCTTTCAAAATCACAAACAACCCTCCAGAAAACAAACTTTTAAAGCTCTTATCAATTATTTGTAGACAGGTGCTAGGGGAAGATCTGAGAACTTAAGGCCTTGGAAAAGGAACAGGAGAGACTAGCGAGAGCAATAGGGGTGGCGGGACAGGTTTAGAGGAAAACACTTAACTGAGGAGAGTAGCGTATAGCGGATTATCCTGGAGAGAATGAGACACCAATCTGAACCTCCCTACTCCCCATTGTTGGTTATGGTCACTCTGGAAACATGCCTGTGACCAAATCTATCATGTGAAGGTGGTGGAACTCCTGCCAAGAGGTGGTGACCTCAGGCTTTAAAGATAACCCTCTTCCTGATAAAACCATAGCTGTAGACGGCAAACTGAATTGTAGAAAGACACTGAAGAAAGATTTTTCAAGCCCTGAAAATATTATTTTTGGGAAGACCATGTAAATTTATCATTCAAATGAGGATACAAAAGGGGCCACCATTTATAATTATATCAGGATGACAGGAAGATAGGCAAGCTAGAACGTATGGTTATTCTACTTATAACTCCATTTTTGCCCATGACTGACTATTAATATCTTTCTGCTGTGTTGGATAATTAATTTTCATCTTTAATTGACTCTGAGAGTTGAATGATTGATTCCATAGCCACTAGTGTCTACAAATGGCATTTGTTTTCTAACTCATCTAGTTTGCAGCAATGTGTTAGATCCTCAGTTCACCTAATAAACCCTTGGCTGACAGCCGACCTTGGGATGAGGGGTGGCACGACTGCAAATGTAGTTAGATGTTTCTCCAACAGAAGTTAATTCTTTCACATAGGATAGAGACTGCTCCTGGAAGACTTTGGAAGGAAGGATACGGAAAGGAGGCTGAGCCCTTGTAGGAGAAAAGGAAACCTTTTAAGGCACTGATGGAAAATGCTGAGTAGGAGAGAATGAAGAAAAGATCTTAACATCTTTGTTTCAAAGGAAGTGAATGGCTCATTTATTTTACAAAGATACATTATAGTTTTATTTCCATGTTTCCATAAATGGCATTGGATTTATTCCATGGTGCCAAGCTATGGCTACTCTTCTCCTTCGTCTATTTGAAACTAAAGACTCTGTGTGACTCTATCATCCTCAAACAAAGACCCTCACGGCCCAAGGATAGGGTCAGTCACTGGGAACAGACTCTGCATCATATGAAACAATTCTTTGGCCTGTTGTGATTTTGTTTTCTTTGTGTAGGAAACACCAAAGATCACTCAGAAAGTTCTAAGGTTTAATCTCCTGAGCTAATTTAACAACAACCAAAAAAAGCGGTGCTGAGAATGGTGCATGGGTTTCAGTATAAAGACCTGCAAATGCTTTCAATTCTGTGCTATGGCTTTTGTCAAAAAAGCAGAGGTTGCATTTCAATGTGATCACACGCACAAACCAGGCCCTGATTTTCCTAAATTACACTTACTAAATGGAATTCCTTTACCAAAGCACAGACCCATTTTTCCCCCCAAGGGGCATACTAATTTAGTTCTCCAATGAAACTCAATTCTGTACAGTTCAAGATTGAGCCTAAGCTATAATAAATCCACATTTAAATACTTCCATTTATTTATAGGAGATTTTAAATTATTAGATTCTATATACTCTGTTTTAACAGACCAGAATATATATGGCCATGGAAGTTAATCCCTTAGCCTTTTCACCTACTTATTCTCTGTTTATCAATACACTCTGGCTGGAGACATATTTATTACAATGCTATTGGCTGAGTAAAACATAAAATAGATAGTTTTGCTGACAGTTTAGAACATGGAAAAGACTAACAGCAACTTTCTCACATTTCTCTTCTCCATCTCTTCCACCACTGTCAAAGAATGTCAGCTTTGGTTGGGTTTTCTAAATGCATTTTTCAGAAACTCCAAGTAAACTTAATTTTGAAATCTTTAAAATGCCAGCAGCATGGGTTTCCTTGTGCATGGCCTTTAGCAGAGCAGCCCAGGTTGTCATGGTGAAATGGGTCAGCGCTGTTTGCCAGGCAACCCGTGAAACTGCAAGCAGGCTGCTGGCCTACTGGTAGCCACACAGGCCAAAGCAGTTCCGGATCTATAGCTGAATCTAGGTCATCGGGATTCTTTGATGCTGCAGCTGTCCATGTGGGACTTCCATCTCCAGCGGGGTTCATAGAGCTCTCCTGCACACAGGGCATCCCCTGTAGCTGTAAACATTGTCATTCTGCTGGATCCCCTCCTTCTGCTGGCCATGTGTTGTGCTCCCCATTTAACTGAAAGTTCCTAGTCATGGGAGCCAGAAAACATTCTTTGTGTGTGTGTGTGTGTGTGTGTGTGTGTGTGTGTTTGTAAGAAAGACACAGAGACAGAGATCTTGCTCTGGAGACTGCGTGCTGAAACTTCCCCCACTTAAATGCATATTTCTGCAGAGTGAGCTAAATATTAATATCACATTCCTCTGTTAATGTAAACACCAGCAGCAAGATTTGGCAGCTCATAAAAAGAGGAAGAACTTGGGCTTTTCTCCATACGCAGCATGTGCATTTTTTTTTCCTGGGTACCATTTAAGTTAACAGCATGTCTACAGCATGTCTGAAATAGCAGGAATTCAGTGAGATTGGAGGGGAGCTGAGAGAACAGAGGCCTCAGCATCTCTGCACCCTTGACTCTTCATCAGAGCTCTTGTTGCTAGGAAAACTCTAAATTGTCCTTGCATGTTGGAGCTGTAAATTATACATTTGTGTCCATTTATTTGACATTCCCTTTTAAATATTCATTACCTTTTTCTGTTCTTTTTAAAAGCAATGATCTGCATTTTGAATACAGACAAGCAATCTTCCCCAGCATTTATATTTTGATGATTCCTTTTTCCTTTAGATTTTTCTAAATCTTTAGGTTTTCCTATTTTTGATACTTTCTTTAATTGAAGAGCAAGCATTTTTTAAATTGTCCAAATATGGGTTAGGATTTCCAAATTTTCAGGCTAACTGCCAAATGCACCCACCTACACACACACACACACACACACACACACACACACACACACACACTTCTAGTATGTCACTTGCTGCTACCTAAACTGCCCTGTATAAAAATCTTAAAACAAAGGACCTTTTCTCAATTTACTTAAGGAGAAAATAAATAAATATTAAGTATGTGAGGTAGGAAGATTTATAGTTATCCATCTCTTTAAAAAAAATAAGTACATAAATAAATAAATGAACAGCAAAAGGAGATATGATATAAAGCCCCAAATATCAAGCCACTGGAAAGGAGGAAGGCAATACTTAATGGGATAAGGGCCATGTAGAAGGATTAACCTTGACAAGAAAACTAACACTCTGAAAGCAGAGGAGAAGAATGTAAGAATGGTGTCTGTTAGGCACCAAATTGTAACCCCCCCTCTTCAAACTCATATGTTGAGGCCCTAACCCCTAGTACCTCAGAATGTGGCTGTCTTTGGAGAGAGGACCTTTAATTAAGGTTAAATGAGGTCATATGGGTGGGCCCTAATCCAATAGGACGAATGACCTTACAAGAAGAGGGAGAGACACCAGGTTTGTGTAGAGAGAAAAGGCCATGTGAGGACACAGTGAGAAGGTGTCCATCTGCACACCAAGGAAAGGGCCTTCAGAGAAACTAACCTGCCAACACCTTGATCCTGAGCCTCTGGTCTCTAGAACTGTTAGAAAATTTCTGTGGTTTAAGCCACCTAGTCTATGGTATTTTGTTATGGTAGCCCTAGCTTACTCATGGTTACAAATGCAAATAAGTTTGGAAGGTGATGGACAGAAGCTAAGCAAATTTTTGCTTTAGTGAGGCATCTAAGCAATGAAAACAGCTATCATTTTAATCAGCATTTGTTATGTACCGGGCAGCATGCTAAGTGCTTTCATACACTGTTTCCCTGAATCCTCCCTATAACACCAGGAGATGAACACTATTATTGCCCTTATTTCACAGATGAGAAAGTGTGTGTGTGTGTGTGTGTGTGTCTGTGCACTCATAGCCACAGGGGATGAATAAACTAACCAGAACCTCAAAGACAGTCACTGGTGGTCAGTCAGATGTAGGTAGTCTCCCTGCAGCCCTCGTGCTTAACCACTACACAATAGGCATGTCTCCAGCCACACAGGCTTCCTGAGGTTCTTCAAGCAGAGAATGTATATTCCCACTCCCTTCGTTCCTTATCAGGAGGTACATCTTCCCTGCTTCCTCCAATTCAAAGCCCGAGTGAGGGACTTCCCTGGTGGCACAGTGGTTAAGAATCCTCCTACCAATGCAGGGGACACGGGTTCGAGCCCTGGTCTGGGAAGATCCCACACGCTGTGGAGCACAACTACTGAGCCTGCGCTCTAGAACCCACGAGCCACAACTTCTGAGCCCGCGTGCCACAACTACTGAAGCCCACGCACCTAGAGCTCGTGCTCTGCAACAAGAGAAGCCACCGTAATAAGAGGCCCACGCACCGCAAGGAAGAGTAGCCCCCACTCGCCTCAACTAGAGAAAGCCCACGGGCAGCAGCAAAGACTCAACACAGCCAAGGAGGAAAGAAAGAAGGAAAGCCCAAGTGAGATTCCAGATACCCATAGAAGCCCACTCATGATCTCAACTCCCTCTGTATCCTGGAGCATAATGTTCTATGTATTCCTAAAGCATTACCTGTATATTGCTGGGGATTATCATGAATTATCTGCCCAGGGATATGTCCTGTGCCCATATGTAGAGAAAAGGCTTCTGGGGTTTAGGGGCTGTAGCACGAACTTCCTCCTCAGCATCTACTACCAGTCTAACATATCAAGACACTTAAGAAACATTATTTGACTGCAGCTTCCAAAGATAAATTTCAGTACAGACACTGTAAATAAACTTAAATCTATGCAAACACCTCAATAATAATCTGGGAGGTGTGATTTCAGCTGTGTTCCGAGTTTGGACTGCCTTGCGCCTTTGAGACTCTATATGGATGTGGTGCCCAGGGATGGTGATACAAGGAAAAGTGGGGAGCAAATCCAGTGGCCCTAGGCTGAGTTCTGTACTGTCTTCCATGCCCTACTCAAGTATCCCTACGCTTACCCTTGCATGCTCATTTCCAATAATCACCAGTTTCTCATTTAGACAATTTGTTCTGTAGAAGAGGCAAAGTTTTAAAGTCAGACACTTAACAACTAGGAACCTTGAGCAAGTTGATCTCTCTGAACCTTCGTTTCTTACTTGCAAAGGGATGATAATAATGCTTACTTATTCAGTGTATGTTAAGACCCCCTTTTCTCACCTCTTCCTGTGCCAAATTTAAAAACAACAGCAATGGACTTCCCTGGTGGCGCAGTGGTTAAGAATCCGCCTGCCAATGCAGGGGACACTGCTTTGAGCCCTGGTCCGGGAAGATCCCACATGCCGCAGAGCAACTAAGCCCATGTGCCACAGCTACTGAGCCTGAGCTCTAGAGCCCATGAGCTACAACTACTGAAGCCTGTGTGCCTAGAGCACGTGCTCCGCAACGAGAAGCCACCACAATGAGAAGCCCGCGCACCACAATGAAGAGTAGCCCCTACTCGCCACAAGTAGAGAAAGCCCGTGCACAGCAACGATGACCCAACACAGTCAAAAATAAAATAAATAAAATTTTTAAAAAAACAAAACAAACAAAAAAAGTTCTATAAAGGATCAAAGCAAGAATATTTACCATCTTAATTTTAGAGAAGAAAGTAAAAATCACTTTAAGTCCCCTATAGAACAAGTTGCTCAACTTAAACAAACTCTCTCAACTAGAAAGTCACAAAACTCAGACTTAAGCCCAGAGAATCAGGATCCTTCTGGGAAAGAACAATGACTCCCCAGCTGGGCTTTGGGTAAGGTGACTGTTGTAAAAAAACACAATGCAGGACACTTAGTACGTGTTCTCTGGACAATCATGACAAAGCTCTCTTTTTCCTCCAGTCATCCTCAGGTTATGTTCCCTTCTAGGGGTACTCTCAGTATAAAGAAGAAACTATCTCCTTCCCATTTCCGATAGTATAAGAAATGGTGACAGCTATCCAGTTCTCTTCCATCTAAGAGAGGCCTTGTGAAAAGGCTGGGAAGGACTGTGTGCATTGCACAGCTTGATTCAAATTATTTCACCTCATGCTGTCAGATTTTAGCTATAAAATTGAGTAAATTTAATCGTGTTTTTGTGAGAAATAAGCCACGAAAACCTAGTGATATGGTTTGTTAAATTTGCAAATGTATTCATCTCAAAATAATAAAGCTAGAAATGACCTAAAAATTAAATTGAGAAACAAAAAAAAAGAGAAAATAAAATTTCAAAAGAATACCATGTACAATGGGATCGAATGACATAAAATATTTAGGAATAAATTTAACAAAAGCTGTTCATGATCTTTATACAGAAAATATAAGACATTGCTAGGGACATTTTTAAAGAATTAAATAATGGAAATATATACCATGATCATGGATTGGAAAACTCAGTATTGTTCTCTAC
Organism: Delphinapterus leucas; assembly: GCF_059928025.1. NCBI lineage: Eukaryota > Metazoa > Chordata > Mammalia > Artiodactyla > Monodontidae > Delphinapterus > Delphinapterus leucas. The sequence goes on from NC_143140.1 coordinate 50,772,973, forward strand.
TCTTACCAAATTAATCTATATTATGTAATCCCAACCAAAATCCCCAGCAGTTTTTTTTTAAGAAACTGACAAGGTGATTCTAAAAATGTGCATGGAAATGCAAAGGATCTAAGGGGAAAACAGAATTTTGTAAAACACAAACAGAACTGAAGAACTGTCTACTTGATTTTAAGACTTACTGTGAAACTACAGCAATTAAGATGATGGAATAACATAGAGAGTTCAGAAATAAACCCAAACATGTATGATGACCTTGTGGGTAGGCAAAGATTTTTTAGTTAGGACAGAAATAGCACTAAAAATAAAATTGATTAAACTGGATTTAATTAGAATTAAATCCTTCTGTTGTTTTCAAAAGAAAATATCAAGAAAACAAAGAGGCAGATTGAGAAAAAATATTTGCAACATATATAACTGCTAAAGGAGTATATCCAGAATATAAAAAGCACTTTTTCAATTCAATAAGAAGACAAATAATGCAACTTATTATAAAGGCCTTCAGTAGCCTCTTCACAAGGATATATGAATACCCAATAAGCACATGAAAAGATGTTCAACATTAGTCATTTGGGAAGTGTAAATTAAAACCACTATGTGAGATTACTTCATACCACTAGAGTGGCTAATATTAAAAAGACTGGCAATAAGAAATATTGCCAAAGATGGGGTGCAACTGGAATTCTCACACATTGTAAGAGTGTAAAATGATGCGGCTACTTCAAAGAATAGTTTGGAAGTTTCTTACAAAGTTAAAAATACAGTTACTAAATGACACAGCAATTCCAATCCTAGGTATCTACTCAATAAAAATGAAAACATATGTGCACACAAAAGAATTGTACACAAATGTTCAATGTTCATAGTTATCCAAACCGGAAGTCAACCCAATGTCTAACAGCAGGTAAATAAACAAATAAATTGTGGTACAGCCATACAGTGGAGTACCCTACTCAATAATAAGAATGAATTACTGATACACATCACTGCAGGAATGAATCACACAGACATTATCCTGAGTGAAAGGACAGGACACAAAGAAGTCATGGTGTATGGTTCTATTATATGAAATTATATAACAGGCAAAATTAATTGATGATAATAAAAATCAGATGAGTGGTTTTCTAAAGTGGGGGAGGGGAGAATTGAGCACAAGTGGTAAAGGGGAACTTTCTGGAGAAGTAGAGATGTTCTATACTTTGACCAGGGTGTAGCTCCACAGTGTCATCAACCTGTGTATTTGAAATGTGAACTTTACTGAATGTAAATTATACTTCCCAAAAGTTGAATTTTTAGAAGCTGAACTTGGTCAAACTTTCTTAAATATTCTTTCTCTCTCACTTCATACAAAATATTGAAAATCTTTCTCTTCTAAAACAGAGATTAGTCTATATTGAGAACCACAGACATTACTGAACTTCCCTCTCAGATGTTCCAAACATGACTCTCCTGAGACCAACGGTTCCAATATTCTTAAAAACCGTGAGTGATGAAAGAAGGTCATATTTCTGAAACTACTAAAAAATGAGACAATAACTTGACCTACAAACAAAAGAAGTTCCAAGCCTTTAAAAAAATGTTTTTTATTATGGAACACTACAAACACACACAAGAAGAGAGCACAGCACAATAAATCTTTATGTACCTGTTACCTAGCTTTAACAATCATCCTTATATGGCCAATGCTACCCATATACATACACTCCCCTTCCCCAGCCTCCGCTTGAATTATTTTAAAGCAAATCCTGAGTGTCATATGATTTCATCTGAAAATACAAGAAGCTTTAAAATTGTGATTCACTTGCTCTTGCTACGTATTTCTGCCTGAAATGCTTGCCCCTTAGCTCTGAATATGGCTGACTTTTCTCATCTGTCAGATGAGACCTTTTCAGAAAGGCCTTCCCTGACCTCCCTACCTTGGCCCCATTACCTTTTTTTTTTTTTGCGGTACTTGGGCCTCTCACTGTTGTGGCCTCTCCCGTTGCGGAGCACAGGCTCCAGACGCGCAGGCTCAGCAGCCATGGCTCACAGGCCCAGCCGCTCCGCGGCATGTGGGATCTTCCCGGACCGGGGCACGAACACGCGTCCCCTGCATCGGCAGGCGGACTCTCAACCACTGTGCCACCAGGGAAGCCCGGCCCCATTACTTTTTGAGATGGTAATTTTTCACAATTTGTAATTATTAGTTACTGTTTTTTGTCTGTCTTCTCAATTATACTCAAAGTATCAGTGGGACGGCACCAGCACAGTGCTTGGAAGATGATTAATAAATAGAATGTTTTCATTGTTAATTAATTGTCTGAGCAGATAATCAGCTACAACTCTTAAGAGGTCAATAAGTAATATTTCTTCTATATGTGATGATGCCCTGGACAACCACCAAAGATGAATTGGCACTGCTGTTTCAGAGTCTCCCAAAGCCTCCTTCTAAGGTATAAGTGTCAAGTAGAACCAATGGGTATGTTTTTATAAGAATCATGGAATGTTATAAGTGAAAGCTGCTTGAGAAATATTCTACATTCATAGATTTGTTGGCTTTTAGAATGAAAAGATAACATTTTGTTGAACATCATTAAACCTCTTTCAGTTAACAGACAAGAAAACATTACCTGATGTTGCAGAATTTGTGTCTAGAAATATAATCCATGAATTTGAATGAGAATTAATCCCATGAAATGTTAGAAAAAAATACTCAATTTTATACTATCTATGCATAGTATACTCAGTTAATCCATTTATTCAACAAATATTTATTTCACATCTATTATGTACCAGAAACTCTTCTAGGTAGTTGGGGATATATCAGTGAAAATAAAGCAAAACTTATATTTTAGCCCATGTGTCAGTATTGTAATAGTACCCCCTCCTGAGCTTACTACAGTATTGTCATAAAGTAACATAGAAGGAAGTGCTTTCTATGAAGTTCTCAGTAAAGGCAGAACAGATCACTTCCTTGTAAAGTATATAATGCCAAAATTTTAATGTCATTATTTAGCTTCTCCGCTGTTTAAACTCAGAAGAATTACCCCTGGCAGAGCACCAAGTTGTTATTAGCTGGAAGCCCAGGGAAAAAAAGAGAACATTTTATCCCAGGAGCTCCCCTCCTACTGACTCACTGATGTGCAATCTGACTACAGGATCTCTTCTTCAACAACCTCAAACCTTTTATGACAACACTGGATGGGAGCAGAAATGGAGTAGGATGCACCCTTGAATCCAGAAGTGCTCAACATACCTAATACACCTTAGAGTTTTAGGTGACCCAAAGCAGAGAATTCAACCAAGTCTGATCCATTTAGAAAGGCATCCTCCATTCCATTTTCTCCAAGAAGTTACGTCAAATATTCTGTCCATTTTCCTCCTCATTCATTTACTCTTGTCAGAGCACTAGTCCCAAAGTGTGGTGTGGGAAGTATGGGCGCCACACTGATACTTTCTCCTGTGTTGGGATTGGAGTTAAGGACAACCTCAAAGTGTAGGAGTAGAGGTAAGTGAGGTGAGGCAGGGAAGCAAGGGGGAAGGCGTACCTCCCAGAAGGGGAGCAGATGCAAGCAAGAGTCTCTCCTATAATCTCAGGATGATATCTCTGCCCTGATCTCTGTCTCTTCAACGTCCTCTCCCACCAACACAACATGTAAGGGAGCTTTCCTTGTTCTCTGATAAAATTCTTTTCATTCTCTGAATATTGACTTGGTTTTCCCATGGCATTACTGGGAATTCTAGCTAGACTTGCTGCTTTACCTGGAAACCACCAGCCCATGACGTATCCAATTTGGATGACAAGGATATAATCTCAGGAAAGACCATCCAACAAGAGTGGATTTTTGAAACAATAAGATATTGAATCTACATGACTTTCCCCCACCTAGATAGGAAAATAACATGCATTGCATTTTTAAAATGATAAAATAATGTAAATTTCTTATTTTAACAGCTCAGATCTCAGTTGCCAAGTAACAAAACCCACAAGTTCTTTGTATTTTCCGTGAGCTTTCAAATTGTATGTTTCTAGTGTACTTCAGGGCAAGGAGGAACTTGTTGCTAAATATACTGCATGTTCTTCCTACAAGAAATTTGGGGATTTCTCAGAACAACCTGGGGGGTTGAAGGGGTGATTGAAAAGTCACTGCTGGCTTTTCTTCTCTGAGCTGTTGATTCTATGACTAATGAGAGATAAAGACTAATTGTTCCTCCCCATAATGAAAGTTGCTTTGAGAAGTCAGAGGCACTTCTGAAAAGATGGAGCATTAACCCTGGTGAGTTCAGCAAGGAGCATGCTGGAGAATAAGTCTAGGAGCCTATCTTCCTTGCAGGTAGTTTTCTAAAAATTCAAAACCTGCAAAATTTTAGGCAGTGCACAGCACTGGATGCCCAGCCCTGTGTCTTGTCTTTCTGTTTGACACTCATGGTGAAAATTAATACCTCCCTCCTCTGAATTCTTATAGACTTTATTTTCTATATAAGCTCTTGTTACTTATCATATGCTGTCTCTGCTATTGATGCTATTATACAGGTGTTGCATCCCTAACTAGATCACAAGATTTGGCGGAGTAGATATAACTTCCAGTATATCCTCCACTGCCCTAGGAAAAATGCTGTGTATGTAGGCTTTAAATAAATATACGTTAAGTGACTAAACAATCCTTATATGACTGAGCTAAGGGAACACAAGTAATATCTGCTGACAATATTCCCCACGTTCCCTGTTTCCTTCTCTAAATCCCAAACAACCACGCACACACACACACACTCCTACAGATATTAAAAGGAAAGTCTTTTTTTTTCATTTTCATTAGCCCCACTTCCTAAATTTTCTTGGCCTTTCCTGATTTCTTACAATAAAATGTATTAAGAATTGGTCCTGTGTTTTAATCCACCTTGGTTTTTCTTAGAGTCATAATTCTGTACCATCAGCACTCCCTGGCTTTCTCCTTATTTCTTTTCTATCTCAGTCTCCTTTGTGGGTTCCTGCCCAGGGCTCATCCCTTGGTTATGGTATTCCTTGGCATTGTGCCTACTGCTGCTCCCTTAGCCATCACTCCAGGTAATATCTTCTATTACCATCTACATGCTGGTGACTGCCAATTTATCTGCGGACCAGCTCTCTCCTCTGAGCGCTGGACCCATATAACCAATTGCACTCCTGGACATCTCCACAGGCACCTCAAACCCTGCATGACCCAAACCACAATCATCATCTCCCCTCTTCAAACCTGCTCTTACTCCTGTATTTCTGATCTCCAAAAATGGCATCAGCATCAAGCCAATTACCTAGACCAGACCTCTTGACCTAGCTAACTACCAATCATCAATGGCTGTCACGTTTACTTCCTCCATACACCTCTTTATCTTCTGGTCACTGGGGTAGTTGAGGCAACAGCATCTGTCACATTACTGAAATCCCATTCTAACTGGTCTTCCTACAGATGCGTGGTTTTAAGTTCTCCGGGTCATTTAATGCTGAAGCCAGAGTGATTTTTCTAAAATATAAATTTGATCATGTCACCCTATGCCTAAAAATCTTTCAATAAATCTCACTGTTCTTAGAGATAGAGCAAAATTCCTTAATTTAGCTTACAAACTCCTATACAATCTCATCCCTGCCATGTCAGCCCAACCCTAACCTTTCTAGCCCACCTAAACATCTTATTACCTCAAATGCTCTCTCTCATTTTCGAGTCCTGGCTTGCGCTTTCCTCGACCTATCACTCTGTCTTCGGAGCCTAGGCCTCGGCTTTGCCCCAATTCCTGCTCATCTTTCACTGTGGCTCCACCTCCTCCAAGAAGCCTTTCCCAGCCCCCTGAGTACAGGTTACATGCCCCTCCTTGGTATTTCCAGAGCATATGTGCTCTCCCTTTATCTCATTTGTCGTGCGGTGTTATCCTTGGCTAATTTTTGTTTTGAATTTCGCACTAGCCACTCCCAGGAGGGCAGAGATTTGATTTTATTTGAAGCTTAATCCTCAGCACCTGGGCCAATGCCTAGCACATAGTTAGTGCTCAGAAAATATTTGTTGATGAGTGTCTCGCATGATAAATCACATGAAATCACTTTCTCAATGCGAGAGAGATACACTGATGAGGAAAATATTTCTTACCTGTACTTCAAGCCAGAAGTGGGTTTTCCCCTTTCCCAGCCTTACTGGTTGTTTCAGTTATCAAGAAGAGGCAACTTTCTTATTAAGTGAGGGAGAGGTAGGAAATGTACAGAGGACCTTGGTATGAATGATTCTAGGGTCCACTGAGAGCAGATTCCCCTTCATCATGAGGTCCACACAGAGCAGGAGTCTAGAGTTTGCAGAGTTAATTCCTGCAAAGTTACTTTCTTTGACTTATTGACTGATCTGAGATGGAGCCAATAATAAGAACATTCCAAACTTCTGGTGCACTCTGGAAGGCTGCAGATCAGTTTTTCTACGCACATTAAATACATAATAATGGTCATTCAGATCTCATACTTGGCAGATTTTACATCGAAAGCGGCCTGTTTCTTATGTGACTCTCAGACTACCTGGCACTCCCATTAAATTCAAAGGGACTCTGGGTTTGACACCTCTCCAAGCAGACACTGAGCAAGGTAAGAAAAGACAAAATATATTCAACGATTTAGTGATTAGTAGCCACATATCAAAGTTAAAGACCAAGGTACAAAGAAATCCACCATCTTGCCCTGAGTGAGTTACCGAGAATGTTTTTAAGAAGGTGATTAAAACTAAAGGTCAAAAGCAAACAAACAAACAAGCAAACTACTAAAGCTCTTAGCTGGCAGGGTCTATAAAACCTGTTGACTCCTTTCCAAGAAAATAAGTCTAAATTAGATAATAACTCCAAGAGGCATTTAAAGGCCACTTTAAGCAGAATGCTCCTGTGAGAAACATGGGGCCTAATTACTGTGTGCTGGGGACACTAGTCAACTTGTAAGAAGGAAAAATGAAGGAAATGAATAAACAAACACAATTCTTTTGTCTATCCCTGGATGCAATGTATCTTAAACTGCAGTGAGTGGATTCAGCTGGCCTCCTCGGTAAAGGGCTAAAATCCACTTCCCATCTTTCTAAGGTGCCATTAACAGCAACCTGGAAAGCTCCTTTATTTATGCCCAATTAAACTGCAAAATGTCAAGCTTGTGAATTTAGAAACTGACTATCAACATTTTGCTGCAAGTAGATATTAATTGATATTAAATCACCATGAAAGGCCTATAGATACGCACTGCATGCCAAAGGCTTTCTGACCAAGGAAAGGTAAGCACGATGAAATAATTAGATGTGATTTTTCTATTTCTTTACAAATGTTACTAAATACTTAACTCAGCACCACCTGGGTTCTCTCTTTATGATTAGTTTACTTGTATTCATTTTGTCTACCTCTCTGTAAGTTGTTTTTTTTAAGCCTTTTAAAATAAAATACAGTATTAAAAATCAACTTCATTTGTTACTGTTTGCTAATTATAGTATTGATACTTTTTTAGCATTAACTATTAAACTGAAATCTGGATCTGTGACAATACTGAGAAAATTCAGGACTTACAAACACTTCTAAGAAAGAAGATGGATACCTTGAATTTGAACATGGATTTATCACTATACATTTGAGGGATATATGTAAATTCCAAAGTTATTTAAAATACTCTACAAAGTTGTGGTCATGGAATAGATATATATGCTGCTTCCCTGTATTCCTAACTTTCCTCCCTTGGCACAAAGGAGTATTATTACACTTCCCCACTTCCTTGAAATTAGATGTAGCCATGTGACTTCCTTTGGCCAATGAGATATGAGTGTCACTTTCAGGCAGAAGCATTTAATGGCTGGTGTGAGACCCACTAGCATTCTCCTGCCCTGACTTGGCTACCATGGAAGCAGATGTTAACATGGAAACTAGATGCTGAACCATCACATGGAAGGGAGCTTCCCTGGGGGTCGCCTGTTCATGCAGCAGACCTGGCACAAGCAAAAAGAAACTTCTGTCACTCTAAGATTTGGGGTTGTTCACCACAGCATGGCCTAGCCTTTCTAACCAAGACAGAGACACCAAGCCCTACCATAGCAAGCTCCCTTGATTCCCTAAGCATGTCCCGAAGTACTGTCCATTCTCTCCTTAAATTCACTACTAAACTGAGAAACATACATACTTTTTAGGAGAACTAATAAGAAAATATTGGGAGCTGGCACCTGGAAAAGCAGTTAATTGGATTGACCATATGTATATAACACAGACAGATAAACACACATATTTATATACTGGATTAAATGTCTACTGGGAGTAGAGACCTTCAAGATGGCGAAAGGAGTAAGACATGGAGATCACCTTCTTCCCCACAAAGGCATCAGAAATACATCTACATGTGGAACAAACTCCTACAGAACACCTACTGAATGCTGGCAGAAGACCTCAGACTTCCCAAAAGGCAAGAAACTCCCCACATACCTGGGTAGGGCACAAGAAAAAAGAAAAAACAAAGACAAAAGAATAGAGATGGGACCTGCATCTCCGGGAGGGAGCTGTGAAGGAGGAAAAGTTTCCACACACTAGGAAGCCCCTTCACTGGCAGAGACAGGGGGTGGCGGAGGGGGGAAGCTTCGGAGCCATGGAGGAGAGCACAGCAACAGGGGTGTAGAGGGCAAAGCAGAGAGATGCCCACACAGAGGATCCGTGCCGACCAGCACTCACCAGCCCAAGAGATTTGTCTGCTCACCCATCGGGGCGGGAAGGGGATGGGACCTGAGGCTCGGGATTCGGAGGTCGGATCCCAGGGAGAGGACTGGGGTTGGCTGCGTGACCACAGCCTGAACGAGGCTAGTGTGCCACAGCTAGCAGGGAGGGAGTCCGGGAAAAAATCTGGACCTGCCTAAGAGGCAAGAGACCATCGTTCGGGGTGCGCGAAGAGAGGGGATTCAGAGCACCGCCTAAACGAGCTCCAGAGACGGGCACGAGCCACGGCTATCAGCGCGGACCACAGAAATGGGCATGAGATGCTAAGGCTGCTGCTGCCGCCACCAAGAAACCTGTGTGCAAGCACGGGTCACTCTCCACACCTCCTCTCCCGGGAGCCTGTGCGGTCCGCCACTGCCAGGGTCCCGTGATCCAGGGACAACTTCCCCAGGGGAACACACGGCACGCCTCAGGCTGTTGCAACATCACGCTGGCCTCTGCCGCCACAGGCTCGCTCCACATTCCATACCCCTCCCTCCCCACAGCCTGAGTGAGCCAGAACCCCCTAATCAGCTACTCCTTTAACCTTGTCCTGTCTGAGTGGGAAGAGATGCCCTCAGGCGACCTACGTGCAGAGGCAGGGCCAAATCCAAAGCTGAACCCCAGGAGCTGTGCAAACAAAGAAGAGAAAGGGAAATCTCTCCCAGCAGCCTCAGGAGCAGCAGATTAAATCTCTACAATCAACTTGATGTACCCTGCCTCTCTGGAATACCAGAATAAACAACGAACCATCCCAAAATTGAGGCAGTGGACTTCAGGAGCAAATGTAGACTTGGGGTTGGCTTTCTGCATCTAATTTGTTTCTGGTTTTACGTTTATCTTAGTTTGGTACTTAGTGTTTATTATCATTGGTAGACTTGTTTATTGATTTGGTTGCTCTCTTCCTTTTTTATTTTAAATATATACATACATACATATGTATATTTTTTTCCTTTTTCTCTTTTTGTGGGTGTGGGTGTGTATGTGTATGCTTCTTTGTGTGATTTTGTCAGTATAGCTTTGCTTCTACCATTTGTCCTAGGGTTCTGTCTGCCTGTTTTTGTTTTTTTTCTTTTAGTATAGTTTTTAGCACTTGTTATCATTGGTGGTTTTGTTTCTTGGTTTGGTTGCTTTCTTCTTTCTTTTCTTTCCTTAAAAATTTTTTTTATATTTAATAATTTTTTATTGTAATAATTTTACTTTATTTAACTTTTTTTTTTCTTTTTTTCTTTCTTTCTTTTTTTCTCCCTTTTCTTCTGAGCCATGAGGCTGACAAGGTCATCATGCTCTGGCTGGGTGTCAGGCCCGTGCCTCTGAGGTGAGAGAGCCGAGGTCAGGACACTGCTCCACCAGAGACCTCCCGGCTCCAGATAATATCAAACAGCAAAAGCTCTCACAGAGATTTCCATCTAAACACAAAGACCCAGCTCCACTCAATGACCAGCAAGCTACAGTGCTGGACACCCTATGCCAAACAACTAGCAAGACAAGAACACAACCCCACGCATTAGCAGAGAGGCTGCCTAAAATCATAATAAGGTCACAGACACCCCAGACCACATGTGGTCCTGAGCACCAGAAAGACAAGATCCAGCCTCATCCACCAGAACACAGGAAACAGTCCCCTTCACCAGGAGGCCTACACAACCCACTGAACCAACCTTAGCCACCGAGGGCAGACACCAAAAACAACGGGAACTACGAACCAGCAACCTGCAAAATGGAAACCACAAACACACTAAGTAAAATGAGAAGACAGAGAAACACACAGCAGATGAAGGAGCAAGGTAAAAACCCACCAGACCAAATAAATGACGAGGAAATAGGCAGTCTACCTGAAAAAGAATTCAGAGTAATGGTAGTAAAGATGACCCAAAATCTTGGAAATAGAGTGGAGAAAATACAAGAAACATTTAACAAGGACCTAGAAGAACTAACGAGCAAACAAACAATGGTGAACAACATAATAAATGAAATTAAAAATTCTCTAGAAGGAATCAATAGCAGAATAATTGAGGCAGAAGAACGGATAAGTGACCTGGAAGATAAAATAGTGGAAATAACTACCACAGAGCAGAATAAAGAAAAAAGAATGAAAAGAATTGAGGACACTCTAAGAGACCTGTGGGTCAACATTAAATGCACCAACATTTGAACTATAGAGGTCCCAGAAGAAGAAGAGAAAAAGAAAGGGACTGAGAAAATATTTGAAGAGATTATAGTTGAAAACTTCCCTAATATGGGAGAGGAAATAGTTAATCAAGTCCAGAAAGTGCAGAGAGTCCCATACAGGATAAATCCAAGGAGAAACATGCCAAGACACATATTAATCAAATTATCAAAAATTAAATACAAAGAAAAAATATTAAAAACAGCAAGGGAAAAACAACAAATAACACACAAGGGAATCCCCATAAGGGTAACAACTGATCTTCAGCAGAAACTCTGCAAGCCAGAAGGGAGTGGCAGGACATATTGAAAGGGATGAAGGAGAAAAACCTACAACCAAGATTACTCTACCCAGCCAGGACCTCATTCAGATTCGATGGAGAAATTAAAACATTTACAGACAAGCAAAAGCTAAAAGAATTCAGCACCACCAAGCCAGCTTTACAACAAATGCTAAAGGAACTTCTCTAGGCAGGAAACACAAGAAAAGGAAAACACCTACAATAATAAACCCAAAACAATACAGAAGATGGTAATAGGAACATACATATCAATAACTACCTTAAATGTAAATGGGTTAAATGCTGCAACCAAAACACATAGACTGGCTGAATGGATACAAAAACAAGACTGATATATATGCTGTCTACAAGAGACCCACTTCAGACCTAGGGACACATAGACTGAAAGTGAGAGGATGGAAAAAGATATCCCATGCAAATGGAAACCAAAAGAAAGTTGGAGTAGCAATTCTCATATCAGACAAAATAAATACTAAGATAAAGACTATTACAAGAGACAAAGAAGGACACTACATAATGATCAAGGGATCAATCCAAGAAGAAGATATAACAGTTGTAAATATTTATGCACCCAACTAGGAGCACCTCCATACATAAGGCAAATGCTAGCAGCCATAAAAGGGGAAATCGACAGTAACACAATCATAGTAGTGGACACTAACACCCCACTTTCACTAATAGACAGATCTTCCAAAATGAAAATAAATAAGGAAACACAAGCTTTAGATGATACATTAAACAAGATGGCCTTAATTAACATTTATAGGACATTCCACCCAGAAACAACAGAATACACTATCTTCTTAAGTGCTCATGGAACATTCTCCAGGATAGATCATATCTTGGGTCACAAATCAAGTCTTGGTAAATTTTAAAAAACTGAAATCATATCAAGTATCTTTTCTGACCACAACACTATGAGACTAGATATCAATTACAGGAAAAAGTCTGTAAAAAATACAAACACATGGAGGCTAAAAAATACACTACTAAATAACCAAGAGATAACTGAAGAAATCAAAGAGGAAATCAAAAAATACCTAGAAACAAATGACAATGAAAACACAACAACCAAAAACATATGGGATGAAGCAAAAGCAGTTTAAGAGGGAAGTTTATAGCAATACAATCCTACCTTAAGAAACAAGAAACATCTCAAATAAACAACCTAACTTTACACCTAAAGCAATTAGAGAAAAAAGAACCAAAAAAACCCCAAAATTAGAAGAAGTAAAGAAATCATAAAGATCAGATCAGAAATAAATGAAGAAGAAATGAAGGAAACAACAGCCAAGATCAATAAAACTAAAAGCTGGTTCTTTGAGAAGACAGACAAAATTGATAAACCATTAGCCAGACTCATCAAGAAAAAAAAGGGAGAAGACTCAAATCACTAGAATTAGAAATGAAAAAGGAGAAGTAACAACTGACACTGCAGAAATACAAAGGATAGTGAGAGATTACTACAAGCAACTCTATGCCAATAAAATGGACAACCTAGAAGAAATGGACAAATTCTTAGAAAAGCACAACCTTCTGAGACTGAACCAGGAAGAAATAGAAAATATAAGCAGACAAATCACAAGCACTGAGATTGAAACAGTGATTAAAAATCTTCCAACAAACAAAAGCCCAGGACCAGATGGCTTCACAGGTGAATTCTATCAAACATTTAGACAAGAGCTAACACCTATCCTTCTCAAACTCTTCCAAAATATAGCAGATGGAGGAACACTCCCAACCTCATTCTACGAGGCCACCATCACCCTGATTCCAAAACCTGACAAAGATGTCACAAAGAAAGAAAACTACAGGCCAATATCACTGATGAACACAGATACAAAAATGCTCAACAAAATACTAGCAAACAGAATCCAAGAGCACATTAAAAGGACCATACACCATGATCAAGTGTGGCTTATCCCAGGAACGCAAGGATTCTTCAATATACACAAATCTGTCAATGTGATAAACCATATTAACAAACTGAAGGAGAGAAACCATATGATCATCTCAATAGACCCAGAAAAAGCTTTCGACAAAATTCAACAGCCATTTATAATAAAAAATCTCCTGGGCTTCCCTGGTGGCGCAGTGGTTGAGAGTCCACCTGCCAATGCAGGGGACACGGGTTCGTGCCCCGGTCCGGGAAGATCCCACATGCCGTGGAGCGGCTGGGCCTGTGAGCCATGGCTGCTGAGCCTGCGCGTCTGGAGCCTGTGCTCCGCAACGGGAGAGGCCACAACAGTGAGAGACCCGCGTACCGCAAAAAAAAAAAAAAACCTCCAGAAAGTAGGCAGAAGGAACTTACCTGAACATAATAAAGGCCATATGTAACAAACCCACAGCCAACATCGTTCTCAATGGTGAAAAACTGAAAGCTTTTCTTCTAAATCAGGAACAAGACAAGGTTGTCCATTCTCACCACTATTATTCGACATAGTTTTGGAAGTTTCAGCTACAGCAATCAGAGAAGAAAAAGAAATAAAAGGAATCCAAATCAGAAAAGAAGAAGTAAAGCTGTCACTGTTTGCAGATGACATACTATATATAGAGAATCCTAAAGATGGTATCAGAAAACCACTGGAGCTAATCAATGAATTTGGTAAAGTAGCAGGACACAAAATTAATGCAGAGAAATCTCTTGTATTCCTATACACTAATGATGAAAACTCTGAAAGAGAAACTAAGGAAACACTCCCATTTACCATTGCAACAAAAAGAATAAAATACCTAGGAATAAACCTACTTAAGGAAACAAAAGACCTGTATGAAGAAAACTATAAGACACTGATGAAAGAAATTAAAGATGATGCAAATAGATGGAAAGATATACCATGTTCCTGGATTGGAAGAATCAACATTGTGAAAATGACTATAATACCCAAAGCAATCTACAGAGTCAATGCAATCCCTATCAAACTACCAATGGCATTTTTCACAGAACTAGAACAGAAAATTTCACAATATGTATGGAAACACAGAAGACCCCAAAGAGCCAAAGCAATCTTGAGAAAGAAAAACGGAGCTGGAGGAATCAGGCTCCCAGACTTCAGACTATACTACAAAGCTACAGTAATCAAGACAGTATGGTTCTGGCACAAAAACAGAAATATAGATCAATGGAACAGTATAGAAATCCCACAGATAATCCTATGCACATATGGTCACCTTATTTTTGATAAAGAGGCAAGAATATACAATGGAGAAAAGACAGCCTCTTCAATAAGAGGTGCTGGGAAAGCTGGACAGCCACATGTAAAAGAATGAAATTAGAACACTCCCTAACAGCATACACAAAAATAAACGCAAAATGCATTAAAGACCTAAATGTAAGGCCAATGTAAAACTCTTAGAGGAAAACATAGGAAGAACACTCTATGACAGAAATCACAGCAAGATCCTTTTTGACTCACCTCCTAGAGAAATGGAAATAAAAACAAAAATAAACAAATGGGACCTAATGAAACTTCAAAGTTTTTGCACAGCAAAGGAAACCATAAACAAGACGAAAAGACAACCCTCAGAACGGGATAAAGTATTTGCAAATGAAGCAACTGACAAAGGTTTAATCTCCAAAATTTACAAGCAGCTCATGCAGCTCAATATCAAAAAAACAAACAACCCAATCCTAAAATGGGCAGAAGACCTAAATAGACATTTCTCCAAAGTAGATATACAGATGGCCAACAAACACATGCAAGGATGCTCAACATCACTAATCATTAGAGGAATGCAAATCAAAACTACAATGAGGTATCACCTCACACCAGTCAGAATGGCCATCATCAAAAACCATACAAACAATAAAGGCTGGAGAGGGTGTGGAGAAAAGGGAACCCTCTTGCACTGTTGGTGGGAATATAAATTGATACAGCCACTATGGAGAACAGCATGGAGGTTCGTTAAAAAAACAAAAATAGAACTACAATATGACCCAGCAATCCCACTACTGGGCACATACCCTGACAAAACCATACTTCAAAAAGAGTCATGTAACACAATGTTCACTGCAGCTCTGTTTTCAATAGTCAGGACATAGAAGCAACCTAAGTGTCTATCAACAGATGAATGGATAAAGAAGATGTGGCACATATATACAATGGAATATTTTCAGCCATAAAAAGAAACGAAACTGAGTTATTTGTATAGAGGTGGGTGGATCTAGAGTCTGTCATACAGAGTGAAGTAAGTTCGAAAGAGAAAAACAAATACCGTATGCTAAGACATATATATGAAATCTAAAAAAAAAAAAAAAAAGGTTCTGAAGAACCTAGGGGCAGTACAGCAATAAAGATGCATATGTAGAGAATGGACTTGAGGACACGGGGAGGGGGAAGGGTAAGCTGGGATGAAGTGAGAGAGTGGCATGGACATATATACACTACCAAATGTATAACAGATAGCTAGTGGGAAGCAGCTGCAATGCGCAGGGAGATCAGCTCGGTGCTTTGTGACCACCTAGAGGGGTTGGATAGGGAGCATGGGAGGGAGACTCAAGAGGGAGGGGATACGGGGATATATGTATATGTATAGCTGATTCAATATGTTATAAAGCAGAAACTAACCCACCATTGTAAAGCAGTTATACTCCAATAAAGATGTTAAAAAAAAAAAAGAAAGAAATCTGCTTATTCATTGCCAAAAAATAAATAAATAAATATAAATGTCTACTGGAATTTTCTTTCCATGAGCCTAAGAGAAATGTGTGTTAGTTTCCTATTGCTATTTTAACAGCCATAGCGATGTAACGCAAATTTATTCTTTTATAGTTCTGAAGAGCACAAGCCTAAATCGAAGTGTTATCAGGGCCGTGCTCCTTCTGGAGCTTCAGAAGGAATCTGTTTCCTTGTCTTTTTTAGCTTCTAGTGGCTGCCTGCATTCATTGGCTTGAGGCTTCATCTTCAAGGAGCATCACTCCAACCTTCTTTTCCATCATCACATTTCCTACTATTCACTCTGAACTCCTGCCCCTGTCTTATAAGGACCCTTGTGATTACATTCGATCTACCAGGATAATCCAGGATAATTGTCCCATCTCAAGATGTTTAACTTAAAAATATCTGCAAAGACTCTTTTGACATATCAGATACATTCACAGTAAGTGTTTTTTAATCATCTGTCCCTATTTTGCTTCTCACCCTGTGTAGCTTAAACAGAAGTCCTTGCTGAATAAAACAAATGTTTAGTTCATATGTACACTGTATCACATCTCTTTTTTCAAGAGCCCAAACAATATGGTTAGTAAAGCTACACACACAAACATACAAGGAGAGAAAAAGATCCTTCACAAAAGCAAGAATAGGAGAAAAGAAAGTAGCTTGATTGAGGCTGATCAAAATTAATGGAAAAATGAAATAAAATACCTTCTCATACTGGCACTCAGTACTAGGTCCTTAAGAAAAATGAAAAAAAATTATTCAAACACATATACTGTCCATACATATATCAGCAGTTGATACATATGCATGGATTCAAATCACTAGGAAGTAATCAGAACATAACCATATGTCTTCTACTGTAATTTGCATATTAGTTGTCCCTCATTCCTCCTATGTGAGAGGATTTGCTGAAAGATAGAGTTGGTTATTTCATTCTTCTCAGTTCAGGGTCTGAGGAGGATAACTCCTATTTCTGTTCTCTTGGTACCTTTATATTCATCAATTTACATGGGCCCGAGGTAAGAAAACAGAGTAAAAGAGCCCCCTTTAAATGTGTGATCTCCCAAATCTGCCAAATTCCACGACTCCATGGTAAGGCTCCATGGTAATTATTTTAACCACTTTCCTCTGTTGACCCAGCACCTACAATGCCACAGACTGAGGGCATTTTCTTTTATGGGCTGTTCAATTTGCTGGCACTCTAGCAACTGACCTATAGTTTTCATCATTTCCCCGAAAGAACAATTCTGTGGGAACTTCCAACAGTGAGTATGGACTCATTGGAGCAATTATCTATGGGGCTCCTAAACAGCCAGTAAGTGGCTGTCCAATCCAACAACTGGATTGCAAATAAATCTCAACCACAAAAAAAGTTTTAGTTTGAGTGTAGGTTCTGATGCTGAAGCTAAAAATGAGAAAGATTCAAGTGTTATTTTAAGAGCCTATTATACCGAGAAAATAGTAAGTACATTTTGGCCACTGACAGCAAGTGCTAGACAGGAGTCACCAGCCACATAGCGGCCTGAGAAGGCCTCAGAGGTGATGGCCCCATGGCTGTAGCTGGGACTAGGACCATCTGAGCCACAGTAGTGAATCCCACAACGTTCCTTGCTACCCAGACTAATACCCTAGTATCAAGGATTTCTCCCCTTGAATTTCAGATCTGCTCTCATCTCCTTTCCATGCTTGTCAATTCTAGGTTTTCAGCTTCTTTAACTTCTAGCTTAGCTTCACTTTCCTCATCCATAGAATAATATTAGAAGAATGAAATGAAATAATCTTTATAAAACACTTAGCATACTACCAGTACAACAGATCACCAAAAAATGCTATTTGATTGATTGATTCATTCCTTCATTCACCCGGTGTATTCAGGGCTCAACATGTGCAAGGCTGTCTACTAAGTGTGGGAGAGATCATGTCCAAAATGTCCTGGTGCTTGCCCTCAATTATTTCATACTATAGAGTTTTTTTGAAGCTGGGATCTATGGAACTCTAGGGTACAGTATGCAATTTCAGAAGTTCTGTAATTATAAGCAGAATTACTGAACTCCAGTAATTATGAGGAGAATTGTTTCATGTTGAGATGAGTTTATGAGCAATTTTCTAGAAATAGAAGGTTCATCCTTTCATCAGATACTCAGACACTTATAGGGATCTGTATAGTGGTCATTCTTGGTGTTTGCCTGCCCAGCATCATCCCTTCTGCTAGTAACAAAATGAATTCCTTCCCTTTGGAGAAGGACCACTTTGCCATTCTCAATCCATATGATTTAGATGGGGCTAATCGCCCCACCTGGCTCCAGGGTGGGCCTGTGACCCAAACCAGGGCAATCAAAATTAAAAAGGCATACATTTTCCATCAGGGCTACAAAACTTGTAGAACATAAGCCACAAGCAGGTGACGATCATCTTTGCCAACATATTGGGAAACCTGCCTAAGATGGAACCCAACAAGGGAGAAAGCTAAGTGGAAAGCTGGAGGAAGACAAAACTGTAACAACTTTTGTTGGAAGACATAATTTCATCCAAAGCTGAAGCCAAATCTAGCATAGGATTTTTTAGTTACATGTGTGATAAATTTCAGTTTCTGTGTAAACCTGTTAGAATTGTCTTTCCTTTTCAGTGAGAATCAAACTAGTTAATTCAGTTTAAATACTCCCTGCAAACAAACAACCAAACAAACCAAGCCACTAGTTTATTGCTCCCACATACTTAGCTCTCCAGTGCATGGTCTTTGATGTAGCTTAGTTCTACAACTCTCAGAGCCCACTACTTTATACTTCCCCAAATGCAAACTCAATGCCACCATTAACCCATGGCTTACGATGCTCTCTCATTTTATTTCATCACCACCACATCCACTTCTTCCTATGCTGTGGGACATAATGCAGAGAATATCTTTCCACTTGGATTGGCCCTGAGCCACTTGCAGAATCACAAACGCCAAACTGTAAGGTTCTTCCATGCTTTTCACTCCCATCTTGAACAGGTCAAAGTGATTTTACAACTTTTGTCCTAAGCAACATAGTAATACTCAATACTTACTGAGTATTCAGTAGATATTTGTGAAAGAAATGAAATAAAAAATGCTGGAATTTTCTCTGTCACTCTTACAAGGAAGAGAAACTTCAAAAAATGGAGCTTGATCCAGAGACCCCACTGGGGACCAACCCCCAGGACAAGAGAATGTTGGCTCCAACATTAAGTGGTACATTGCAGGTCAAAGAAGACAGGGCGCAAGAAATCAGAAAAGTGGGCAGATCCATTGCAATAAATTTTAGGCAACATCTAACTTTATTTTTATGGCACAAATTTTTAAAGCCTGCCCTAATGAAACCATACACATGAATAGTACATGAATAAAAAATGAAAGTTAATGAAAGTGAAATGAGTTGTTATGCAAAAAGGATTAGAGTCCTATTTTCTCTTCATGAAAAATTCCTGTATGATGTTTACAGTTATGTAAACTATTTTCAAAGCATTAACACAGATCTGTACTTTTTTAAAAGTATTGTAGATACTTCACTTGTTACATACCTTCAAGTGGGAAAATTCCCTGATGACAAAATATCTAGAAAGTAGGGCACTGAAAAAAAAAAACACACACACACACACATACACACACATTTGGGATAAAAGGATGAATCCATTTGATAAAATAGACTATATTTTATCATAATATGGACATAGTATTTGAATTAGAGAAAAATGTCACAAAAATGACTGGAGAACTTTTTCTTTTTCATTACAAGACCTGAACCTAAGTATATTTTTGAAACTGTGTTTTTAAAAAAAAAGGAGAAGACATATGCACTTACGTGCTAGCTCCCCCATCCCAGGGGAGAGGAGCCAGCCTAGGCTACTAGGACAGAAGAGGCTTCTTAGGAAATCCCTGAGAGCTATACAGGAAGTGAGGAAACAGAAAATGCAAAGCCCCAGTAACCCCTAAGAACCACAGAAGCCTCTAAATTTCCATCGGGGGTTTCAAGAGTGAGACCTGGTGAAAGGGGAAAGCTGGAAGCACTGGGAGGCATGGTGCAGAAATGGTGGCAGTGAAGTCACCAGGGGCTACCGTGGCCAGACCCTCACCTCCCACTGCATTCAAGCTGCACAGGACATTCAGGGCAGGTCCTTCTCTGTGTCCAGTCAGCCACCAGGCTGAGGGGTTGCCTGCACAATTTGAAAGAGAAGTGTAAAACTCAAGAGGAGGGGAAATGCCTCTTTTGAAGGGGACTTTCCCTTGCTAGTGAGGTTTCAGATCATGTTCTGCAACAACCTCCTGGCTTGTGACAGGGTTTCAGGGAAATGAGACAACACTGATGCAAATTACGAAGAAAAAAATATTCATCGGTGTCTTGAGAAAATGAGCTGAACCACGCTAAGCCTGACAAGGCAGAACTCTAAGAGTGTGGAGAACCACAAATGCTGCTTTGAAAGGGAGCAGCAGGGAGGAAGGGCAAATGCCTCTTAGTCTTCAACAATAACCAGAGCTTCAATTTATTGAGCACCTACTGTGTGCCTGGAGCTTTGCATACATTATCTCTTATCCTTACAGCAGATAATATGAACTATCCCCTTCTCATCTGTAAAGATGAGAAAACACACTCAGAGAAATTAAGGAATACATTAACCAACCCCACCCAGGTCCACGGCCAAGATTCAAACAGAGGCCCATGTGATACCAATTACTGCACTTCTGCCCCAACCCCCTGCCCCTAATTCATGTGACTCACTGTGCAAGCCACAGACTTCTTTATACCTAGATTTTCTCTTATGACAGGTATAAGTAAGCCTAACGTCAGGAAAGATAGTAGTCTAAAATTAGCTGATTTCAGCCCTAATCTATCTCTGCCACTGACCAGTTCCGTGGAAATGGACAACTCATGTAATTTCTCTGGGTCTCAGTTTTCTCATCTATAAAATGGGGTTGTGGTGGAGGCTTCTCTTCTTTCAATTTCTATGAGGCATACCTAGTCCTCACATGCCAAAATAAGGAAGGAACTTTTTTTTTCTTATTATTCATCCATTTTATACACATCACTGTATACACGTCAATCCCAATCTCCCAAATCATCACACCATCACCCCAACCCCCCACCGCTTTCCCCCCATGGTGTCCGTACATTTTTTCTCTACTTCTGTGTCTCAATTTCTGCTCTACAAAATGGTTCATCCGTACCATTTTCTAGGTTCCATATATATGCGTTAATATACGATATTTGTTTTTCTCTTTCTGACTTACTTCACTCTGTATGACAGTCTCTAGATGCATCCACGTCTGTACAAATGACCCAATTTCGTTCCTTTTTAGGGCTAATTAATACTCCATTGTATCCACATCTTCTTTATCCAATCATCTGTCGATGGGCATTTAGGTTGCTTCCATGACCTGGCTATTGTAAATAGTGCTGTAATGAACATTGAGGTGCATGTGTCTTTTTGAATTATGGCTTTCTCTGGGTATATGCCCAGTAGTGGGATTGCTGGGTCATACGGTAATTCTATTTTTAGTTTTTTAAGGAACCTCCATACTGTTCTCCATAGTGGCTGTATCAATTTACATTTCTACCAACAGTGCAAGAGGGTTCTCTTTTCTCCACACCCTCTCCAGCATTTGTTGTTTGTAGATTTTCTGATGATGCCCATTGCAACCAGTGTGAGGTAATACCTCATTGTAGTTTTCATTTGCATTTCTCTAATAATTAGTGATGTTGAGCAGCCTTTCATGGGCTTCTTGGCCATCTGTATGTCTTCTTTGGAGAAATGTCTGTTTAGGTCTTCTGCCCATTTTTGTTTGTTTTTTTAATATTGAGCTGCATGAGCTGTTTATATATTTTGGAGATTAATCCTTTGTCCGTTGATTCGTTTACAAATATTTTCACCCATCCTGAGGGTTGTCTTGTTTATAGTTTCCTTTGCTGTGCAAAAGCTTTTAATTTTCATTAGGTCCCATTTGTTTATTTTTATTTCCATTACTCTAGGAGGTGGGTAAAAAAAAAATCTTGCTGTGATTTATGTCAAAGTGTGTTATTCCTATGTTTCATTCCAATGAGTTTTATAGTGCCCAGCCTTACATTTAGGTCTTTAATCCATTTTGAGATTTTTTTTGTGTGTATGGTGTTAGAGAGTATTTTAATTTCATTCTTTTACATGTAGCTGTTTTCCTAGCATCACTTATTGAAGAGACTATCTTCTATCCATTGTATATACTGGCTTCCTTTGTCATAGAATAGCTAAGAATAGGTGCATGAGTTAATCTCTGGGCTTTCTATCCTGTTCCATTGATCTGTATTTCTGTTTTTGTGCCAGTACCATATTTTCTTGATTACTGTAGCTTTGTAGTATAGTCTGAAGTCAGGGAGCCTGGTTCCCCCAGCTCTGTTTTTTTCCCTCAAGACTGCTTTGGCTATTCGGGGTCTTCTGTGTATCCACACAAATTTTAAGATTTTTTGTTCTAGTTCTGTAAAAAATGCCATTGGTAGTTTGATAGGGATTGCACTGAATCTGTAGATTGCTTTGGGTAGTATAGTCATTTTCACAATATTCATTCTTCTAATCTAAGAACATGGTATATCTCTCCATCTGTTGGTATCATCTTTAATTTCTTTCAACAGTGTCCTACATTTTTTGCATACAGGTCTTTTGTCTCCCTAGGTAGGTTTATTCCTAGGTATTTTATTCTTTTTGTTGCAATGGTAAATGGGAATGTTTCCTTAATTTCACTTTCAGATTTTTCATCATTAGTGTATAGGAATGCAAGAGATTTCCATGCATTAATTCTGTATCCTGAAACTTTACCAAATTCATTGATTAGCTCTAGTAGTTTTCTGGTGGCATCTTTAGGATTCTCTATGTCTAGTATCATATCATCTGCAAACAGGGACAATTTTACTTCTTTTCCCATTTGTATTTCTTTTATTTCTTTTTCTTCTCTGACTGCCGTGGCTAGGACTTCCAAAACTATGTTGAATAATAGCAGCGAGGGTGGACATCCTTGTCTTGTTCCTGATCTTAGTTTTTCACCATTGAGAATGATGTTTGCTGTGGGTTTGCTGTATGTGACCTTTATTATGTTGAAGTAGGTTCCCTCTGTGCCCACTTTCTGGAGAGCTTTTATCATAAATGGGTGTTGAATTTTGTCAAAAGCTTTTTCTGCATCTATTGAGATGATCATATGGTTTTTATTCTTCAATTTGTTAATACGGTGTATCACATTGATTGATTTACGTATACTGAAGAATCCTTGCGTCCCTGGGATAAATCCCACTTGATCATGGTGTACGATCCTTTTATGTGTTGTTGGATTCTGTTTGCTAGTATTTTGTTGAGGATGTTTGCATCGAAATTCATCAGTGATATTGCTCTAATTTTCTTTTTTTGCAGTATCTTTGTCTGGTTTTGGTATCAGGGTGATGGTGGCCTTGTAGAATGAGTTTGGGAGTGTTCCTTCCTCTGCAATTTTTTGGAAGAGTTTGAGAAGGATGGGTGTTAGCTCTTCTCTAAATGTTTGATAGAATTCACCTGTGAAGCCATCTGGTCCTGGGCTTTTGTTGGAAGATTTTTAATCATAGTCTCAATTTCATTACTTGTGATTGGTCTCTTCATATTTTCTATTTCTTCCTGCTTCAGTCTTGGAAGGTTATACCTTTCTAAGAATTTGTCCATTTATTCCAGGTTGTCCATTTTATTGGCATAGAGTTGCTTGTAGTAGTCTCTTAGGATGCTCTGTATTTCTGTGGTGTCTGTTGTAACTTCTCCTTTTTCATTTCTAATTTTAATGATTTGAGTCCTCTCCCTCTTTTTCTTGATGAGTCTGGCTAATGGTTTATCAATTTTGTTTATCTTCTCAAAGAACCAGCTTTTAGTTTTATTGATCTTTGCTATTGTTTTCTTTGTTTCTATTTCATTTATTTCTGCTCTGATCATTATGATTTCTTTCCTTCTGCTAACTTTGGGTTTTGTTTGTTCTTATTTCTCTAGTTCCTTTAGGTGTAAGGTTAGATTGTTTGAGATTTTTCTTGTTTTTGGAGGTAGGCTTGTATAGCTATAAACTTCCCTCTTAGAACTGCTTCTGCTGCATCCCATGGGTTTTGAGTTATCATGTTTTCATTCTCATTTGTCTCTAGGTATTTTTTGATTTCGTCTTTGATTTCTTCAGTGATCTCTTGGTTATTCAGTAACGTATTGTTTAGCCTCCATGTGTTTGTGTTTTTTATGTTTTTTTCCCTGTAATTCATTTCTAATCTCATAGTGTTGTGGTCAGAAAAGATGCTTGATATGATTTCAATTTTCTTAAATTTACAGAGGCTTGATTTGTGACCCAAGATGTGATCTATCCTGGATAATGTTCCATGCACATTTGAGAAGAAAGTGTAATCTGCTGTTTTTGGATGGAATGTCCTATAAATATCAGTTAAATCTATCTGGTCTATTGTGTCATTTAAAGCTTGTGTTTCCTTATTAATTTTCTGTTTGGATGATTTCTCCATTGGTGTAAGTGAGGTGTTAAAGTCCCCCACTATTTTTGTGTTACTGCTGATTTCCTCTTTTATAGCTGTTAGCAGTTGCCTTTTGCATTGAGGTGCTCCTATGTTGGTTGCATACATATTTATAATTATTATATCTTTTTCTTGGATTGATCCCTTGATCATTATGTGGTGTCCTTCCTTGTCTCTTGTAACATTCTTTATTTTAAAGTCTATTTTGTCTGATATGAGAATTGCTACTCCAGCTTTCTTCTGATTTCCATTTGTATGGAATATCTTTTTCCATCCCCTCACTTTCAGTCTGTATGTGTCCCTAGGTCTGAAGTGGGTCTCTTGTAGACAGCATATACTTGGGTCTTGTTTTTGTATCCACTCAGCAAGCCTGTGTCTTTTGGTAGAAGCATTTAATCCATTCATGTTTAAGGTGATTATCAATATGTATGTTCCTATGACCATTTTCTTAATTGTTTTGTGTTTGTTTTTGCTTGTTTGTTTGTTTTGCGGTATGTGGGCCTCTCACTGTTGTGTCCTCTCCCGTTGTGGAGCACAGGCTCCAGATGCACAGGCTCAGTGGCCATGGCTCATGGGCCCAGCTGCTCCGCGGCATGTGGGATCTTCCCGGACCCGGGCACGAACCTGTGTGCCCTGCATTGGCAGGCGGACTCTCAACCACTGCGCCACCAGTGAAGCCCTTGTATTTGTTTTTGTAGGTCCTTTTCTTCTCTTGTGTTTCCCACTTAGAGAAGTTCCTTTATCCTTTGTTGTAGAGCTGATTTGGTGGTGCTGAATTCTCTTAGCTTTTGCTTGTCTGTAAATCTTTTGATTTCTCCATTGAATCTGAATGAGATCCTTACTGGGTAGAGTCATCTTGGTTGTAGGTTCTTCCCTTTCATCACTTTAAGTATATCATGCCACTCCCTTCTGGCTTGTAGAGTTTCTGCTGAGAAATCAGCTGTTAACCTTATGGGAGTTCCCTTGTACGTTATTTGTCATTTTTCCCTTGCTGCTTTCAATAATTTTTCTTTGTCTTTAATTTTTGCTAATTTGATTACTATGTGTCTCGGCATGTTTCTCCTTAGGTTTATCCTGTATGGGACTCGCTGCGCTTCCTGGACTTGGGTGGCTATTTCCTTTCCCATGTTAGGGAAGTTTTCGACTATAATCTCTTCAAATATTTTCTTGGGTCCTTTCCCTCTCTCTCTTCTCCTTCTGGGACCCCTATAATGCGAATGTTGTTGCATTTAATGTTGTCCCAGAGGTCTCTTAGGCTGTCTTCATTTCTTTTCATTCTTTTTTCTTTATTCTGTTCTGCAGAAGTGAATTCCAGCATTACGTCTTCCAGGTCACTTATCCATTCTTCTGCCTCAGTTATTCTGCTATTGATTCCTTCTAGTGTATTTCTCATTTCAGTTATTGTATTGTTCATCTCTGTTTGTTTGTTCTTTAGTTCTTCTAGATCTTTGTTAAACATGTCTTGCATCTTCTCGATCTTTGCCTCCATTCTTTTTCTGAGGTCCTGGGTCATCTTCACTACCATTATTCTGAATTCTTTTTCTGGAAGATTGCCTATCACCATATCATTTAGTTGTTTTTCTGGGGTTTTATCTTGTTCCTTCATTTGGTACATAGCCCTCTGCCTTTTCATCTTGTCTATCTTTCTGTGAATGTGGTTTTTGTTCCACAGGCTGCAGGATTGTAGTTCTTCTTGCTTCTGCTGTCTGCCCTCTGGTGGATGAGGCTATCTAAGAGGCCTGTGGAAGTTTCCTGATGGGAGGGACTGGTGGTGGGTAGAGTTGGCTGTTGCTCTGGTGGGCACAGCTCAGTAAAACTTTAATCTGCTTGTCTGCTGATGGGTGGGGCTAGGTTCCCTCCCTGTTGGTTGTTTGGCCTAAGGCGACCCAACACTGGAGCCTACCTGGGCTCTTTGGTGGGGCTAACGGCAGACTTTGGGAGGGCTCATGCCAAGGAGTACTTTCCAGAACTTCTGCCACCAGTGTCCTTTTCCCTTGGTGAGCCACAGCTGCCCCCCCACCTCTGCAGGAGACCCTCCAACACTAGCAGGTAGGTCTGGTTCAGTCTCCTATGGGGTCACTGCTCCATCCCCTGGGTCCCAATGCGCACACTACTTTATGTGTGCCCTCCAAGTGTGGAGTCTGTGTTTCCCCCAGCCCTGCCAAAGTCCTGCAGTCAAATCCCACTAGTCTTCAAAGTCTGATTCTAGGAATTCCTCCTCCTGTTGCCAGACCCCCAGTTTGGGAAGCCTGACTTGTGGCTCAGAACCTTCACTCCAGTGGGTAGAGTTCTATGGTGTAAGTGCTCTCCAGTTTGTGAGTCACCCACCCAGCAGTTATGGGATTTTATTTTATTGTGACTGCACCCCTCCTACCGTCCCATTGTGGCTTCTCCTTTGGCTTTGCATGTGGGGTATCTTTTTTGGTGAGTTCCAGTGTCTTCCTGTCGATGATTGTTCAGCAGTTAGTTGTGATTCCGGTGCTCCCGAAAGAAGGAGTGAGAGCACGTCCTTCTACTCTGCCATCTTGAAACAATCTCTCGGAAGCAACTTCCAAAATGGTTTTTCCTTTTCTTTTTTAAAAAAAAGAATATGATGGGATTATCATATTCCATTCTCAATGGATAATATATATTTAAGGATCCCAAGCTAAAGAAACAAAAGTGCTTTTAAACATTTTTAAGAAGGATTTGTAAATGGAGACAAAGTATCCCTAGCCAACCCCACGTTAACAGAAAGGTTGAATTAAAACTGTTTTTTTAAAGAAGCAAATCAACACTTTTTACCCCTCTCCCAGAATAAAACACCACTTTGGGAAAATGATTAATTGCCAGGAGGCAGGCGCTATGAATCACTATACTGTTGTCCTCGGCCTCTGATCAAGGAAGAACTACAGGGGGAAATGCTGAGATGCTGGGGTATGAACTCTGAATTGCCAGGAGTTTCACTCATGGCACCATAAGACAAGGAAAAGGACAGCTAAGTGAGCTGCAGGGCTGTTGAGTCACGACACTGCTACACTGCATGGCCGAGTCCAGAGCAGAATGACATGGGTCCATGGTTTTCTGAGTCACTCTGTGAGTCAGAGTCTTTACAGCTCCCAAGAGTCATCGATCAACAAATGCAAATAATGCCACCCCTGGGCTTGTCCTGACAGGCAACAGCTTGTTCACTGATGCTTGTGTAAGAGACAGTCTCCTCATCTGGAAACACCAGCAAACATGACAAAGAAGGGGTTAAATTACTCAACATTAGTGTTCATATTCTAGAATAGAAATACATGAAAGACAGACACCACAATCACACTTTCCTCTGTGGTTTCAGCATATATTATGCTGTAATTTCTCCTTTGTTGCTAGTAAGCTAGGGCATATCTATGGCAAATGGTTTTCACATTATATTTTTTTACATGGTCTTTGATGTCTTTAGAAATTGCTTGGTTTGAACAAGGAGCTATTTTGTGATCAAAGGCATAGAAAGTTAAAATTACACACTGCATATATAAAATCCTAGGGACTTATGGAATGCGATATGAAAATTGATCTCTTGACTACTCCAAGGATTGTTCTCTACTTTGTTTAATGTCTTAAAGGTAGTGAAAAGAGAAGAACATTGTTGCGATTATGAAGAAGGGAAGATGTTTAAAATTCTCCCAGTCCCAAAAGGCGATGATAGATATGGTCTTACACTGGTGGTTTTTGATTAAGGAACTAGAGTGAGGTTACTTGGAATAATGAAATGAAACTAGAGTTAAATCTGGTTAACTTAACATCAGTTGTAGACTTAACATCAGTCTTCAAATGATGTTAGAAACAGCAAGTCTTTGGACCTGAAAAACTAAGAGAAAGGAAGCATCTTTCTAATGCTTTTAGGGCAAGAATGATATTTCTTCAAGTAAGTTCCACAGAACTCCAGGCCCATGAGCTATTGTGCATAAATGTTTTATGCCCCAAAGTAGACAGTTTGGAAACCCTGAAGTGTGATGTCCCCTGCACTGCACCCATCTTGTTGGAGAGACCTGGGCATATCTGTCAGACTCAACACATCCCAAAGTTACTGGCGACCTCCTCTTTTATTTTTCATATCACAGCTATTAATCCTGCACAACTAGTGCTTTAGGAATAATTCTTAGTGAATTGCTAGTGAGGAAGAAATGAAACTATAAAGGGGAGAAGTTACATGGAAGGGGCTCCACGGAGGGCTCCTGATCAGTGGTGTCCAAAAGGTGACATCCTAATGTGAAGAAAGATAATCAAGGGATGCTATGCAGGTGACAACTTTGGGAAGTAGGAATTATTACCTCATTTACCAGTAGAGAGAATAAGCAACGCATCCAAGATCACGCACCCAGTAACTCAGAGCATCGAGACTCAGGCAGGCACCCACCCCCAGACAGCCACTCAGAGAACAGCTCCAGGGGCTCCAGGTCACCTAGATTCTGATGGTAACAGAGCACGTGAAGTTGTGCAGTGACGCAGCCCTGAAGCGATTTGAAAACAGATATGTAGGCCTTCAAAACCGGAACGTGTTCTTTCCTCCGCAGCTGAAGAAGGCTGAGGCAGAAAGAGAAGAAATGCTTCTATTTCTTCCCCTCCCCTCCACATTGTGTCCCTTGGGGATGAAACTTTTGAAGAAACAGACAGGCAGGAATTATGCCTAGAACATCCTCTGTGACAATTCAAAGCAGGCAACCTCTTCTCTCACAGGGGGTCCCCTTTTATGATGTCTAGAGAAGGACAAGCTCTAATTTTCCTCCCCTAGAGAGGACAGATTGTAGGTAATCTTCATGAACATCCATACTCCGCACTCTGATTTCCACCCATCTGGCTTCCTCAAATCCCTCCCTTGTGAGCACTTATAAGTATCTGGTGGGGATGTGTGACTGTCATGATACTAAAGGATTATGCAAAAAAAGTGCCTTGGCTTAAAAAAGAAATGTTTTCCTTCAAGAGCGGCCCTCAACTTTATCTAAACTAATACTGGACTCTCTAGGTAACTGTACCCAGCTTCCACTTCTAGAGGTGGCTAGAATTCAGAGATAAACTTTGGATTCTGAGTGAGGCACGACTACCTCTTCATTTTCTTGGGTAGACTGCTTACGTGGAGAGCCCACCTTCATTATAATGCATGGATTGGAGGGGGTTGGGCATTAAAGGCAAGGCGCTCTTGTCTTACTAAATCCCTCCTTCTTACTAGTTAAAAGAAAATAAGCATGTACCCTAATATATCTGTTTTTATTTATGAGTTACATAACTGTACTACCAATATGTTATGAACAATATAAAGCATTCACAAAAATAGAATTTTTTAAAAGATTATATTTAAAGAGTCATCTATTTATTTATTTTTTCATCTATATATTTTTATTATTTCCCCTCTGTACCTCACTAAATCAAGGGGAATGTGCACCTCACTTTGGAGCCACTTACACTTTGCCCATCCTGATAGAATTCATCTGTTAAATGAGCGCAGAAAGGTTTTGAGTCTCTAAATAATCTTGTTAAAATCCTAAATTGCCTGTTAATATCAAGATGAATCTTAAGGCAACTGAACTACACGCTCAGAAGAAATCGCCAAGTAAAAGAGTTTAAGCCACTGGTTGGCTAGCTTGCAATGAGTTACTTCTATTTCCCCAAATGTTCCTGGATCTCGGCCCATTGGATTTTGAGGGAACAACTAACTATCGTCTCCTCAGTAATGTCACTCTCCCTCAAGTGTATTTAATCTTGCAGAGCTGTTTGTCTAAAAGAGAACAAGGTTATGCGAAGGGCAGAGAATGTCTCTCCCTCCAGGGTAGTTATGCAACGAAGGGTCAAGGGCTGTGTCTGCAAAACTCAAAACGACGTCTAGGGAGTCCTGGGGGAAGAGACAGGGCTGAACAGACTTGATTCTCCTACTCGGGCATGGGGATTGTTTGAGTTTTCAGATTCAGGGTGCTGTTGGAAGCACAAATAAAATATCTGGCACAACCAGTTTAAAAAACAAAACAAACAAACAAACAAAAAACAGTGGGACTTCGTCCGGGGTATTTTTGATGAGTACAGGAAAGCACTAAACCCTTCCACTCGCTGTTCATCTAGATACCCCCATGCACAAAATTCCCCTGCTTAGGAGAGTACTGGTCGTCCACTTCACTTCTCATTGAAAAGGGTGTGTTTTTTAAAGACTCCTCGGCAGGGAAACCCACTAAACCACTATTAACATCTTAATGTGACCTTCACGAAGAGGCCCTGTGGACTAATAAAAGTGCTAAGGGGATCTGAAATGTTACTGATGGGAAATGTGGTAGAGAGGGGAGGATGAAAGGGGAAAATTGTTTGGAAAGCCTATTGATCTGAACATGGGAAATATTGGGGGGCAAGTGGTGAATAAGATCTCTAAGGGCAAACATCCTCATTCACAGTTTTGTTTGGAAATCATTCTAATGACAGCCACTCTAAATTTTGGCTCTTGGTTGAGTTAGTTCCACAATCCCTGAAATGAGGAAGTGAGCTCAACAACTTGGTAAGCCTCAGAGTGGACAAGAAGTTATGGAAATTCCTGGTGGGCTTATGCTACACTCTAACATGCAGGCAAGGAAAAACAGGGAGATTCCATTGATGAGTCACACCGAAGGGACAGGGGAGACTCCAAAAGGTTTTTTCACACAAAATGAGTCTTTAAGAAATTTGGGAGAGTCCAATGAAGTTAACAAATTTGAGAGATATGGATGTATTTCCCACAGAACCTGAGAAAGAACACTAAATGATAAACCCTCAAAAATAAAGGTTTCAAAGAAATAAAAATAAATAAAAAATTAAATTAAAAAAATAAAGGTTTATGTGAGAACACTTGGCTTGAAAAGAGAAAAACAAAAGTGCTGGCACTCAGGCTGGTGGGACTGCTGGTGGAGGATCTCGGGACAGGGTCCCCTGGGACCAGAGAGACCCAGCCATAGCTGGAGGTGCTTGGGGAGAGGTGAAGGTAGGTCCAAAGCCTGTGAGAGGAGGTGACAAGCGAGCCCGAAGACAGGGCCAGACCCTGTAATGCCTAACTCCTAATGCAGCCAGCATGGCCATGACTGGCCAAAGGTGCCTTAACTCTGGAGGCTGGAGAAGGCAGACATAAACTGGATCAGGAAGAAGCACATTGATGGGAGATGACTAATATGCAGATGGGAATTTCTCATAAAGGTTTTTCCTATTGAACACATCTGCTATAAAAGCTTTGGCATCAAATTTTGCATGGTACGAAAATCTTAAAAACTCTGAAGCGACTATTAAATGTGTGATGTCAGATCTAATGCGACCATAAATAATGCTGAACACCATAGACAATAATTTAGAAAGTTCTAATCACATCTTGACAACAGAAACATTAAAGTCTATGTGGTGCCAAAGCATCTGAATGAAAAGAGAGAAACACAAGCAGCGATTTTTCCAGGAAAAGCCAAACATCTGGATATTTTGGAAGACTAAACATATATTTCATAAACCCACAGTGTATAAAGTTAAAGCATTCTATGATCTACTGCTTGGATCTAATTATTTTCCATAGTTTTATGTAAACATGGCAAAATAGTATTAGTTCAATAACTAATAATTGCATATAATCATGATGATACGTAACAGTGGTTGAGCTTCAGAATTACTATATGACGTATGTATTTTAAAAGAAAGTGCCTGTATTTTAAACATAATGAGTCTTTTACAAATAAAGTAATTTGCTCAGTCACAGAAGGGCGGAGTCCTTTAGGATTCACCACTATGCTTAGCTATTTCCAGGGTCCTAGTTCATCCTACATCTGGCCATTACATCCTTCAAACTGGATTTAAACAAAAAATATTTTTAAATTAGCAATCATGTCTATTATACCCTTTTATCTTACAGCATCCTGTTTTATTATAGCAAAAGTTTCTGCTTACTTGTCATCTCTTCAACTACACTGGAATTCTTTCAGGGCTTACGTGAGGTCACCAGTTTCCGGCTGTGTCTATAACACAGCAAATGCTCAACTAATATTTACTAAACTGAACTAGAGCTAAAACTGAAATAAAATTAAGAATTCTGCTAGAGTTCAGAGAGCATGTTAGATCAGTTGCATATTAACTAATAGTACATTAGCTTCCATACTTGAGCAAACAAGTTACCCCTGCACCTTTGATTTCATGGAGTTTTTCAATATTCACATCAACTTAGATGCAGTTTTATTACTTCAAATGTGAGTAGTTAAGATTGTTCATTATGAATTTCCTTTTTGTTTTCCCTTTTGCTGATTCCTTGCCAGCTTTCCTATACTTCCTTCTCACCCCTTACTTTGTCATTGCCTCTGGACAAACCTATTAAGAAATTTGTTAGATTTAAGAAAAAAGAAGCACAGGAAGAAGAAACAAACATAAACCTTGCGCATAGACTTTTTATTCTCATTTAATTTCCCAAATTATTGTAAAAACAGCTTAGAGCTACTTTTTACTTTTCCCTTTTAGTGCACTGTACACCCTGGACAGGCAGCTACTAACTCTTAAGGTCTGTCTTTTAAATATTCAAAACAGGTCATGAAGTCTATAATTAAATATTGACTTGTCATTTGGAGTCTGTGCCTATGGAGAACCAATGAGAAACAGCGAAAGACAAATGTTTGCACTCATTTTCATAACATAATCAAAATCCATTTCCTGGAGAAAAAAAAAATGTGTTCGTGGTTTGACCCTTCTGTGCACAGGGAGGAAACATTGACCCCCATCTCCCTGCAGAAACAGTCTGGGAAAGGCACTTCAGGCTAATCCAGGTATACGTGCTATCTTTAAATGCCTCTAATTCCCAAATGGAGAGCAGGCTCAGGGCAAAGCCCATAGCAATCCTTCAATGTCAGCCTTTACATTTGCCTTCCTACAGTTTAAATAATTTTTTTGAGCTTGTCAACTTTGAATAAATTTTTTGACCAATTTCAGTTGCACAGGAATAGAGATGGGAGGATAATAACTCCTACTTCCTCCCCCTCCCCCAAACCATTAATCCAATATTAATTCTGATATGTTCTCCTGTAAAAGGGTACACCTCAGTCTATGATTTTTCGGGATACGCCAGATCAAAATGTTATACACACCAAATTCAAATGATATACAAAACATTTGTCTGTTTTGTTCCACAGCATGGTCTAAGCTAGCTCCTAAGTACAGCGTACACCCAATGATGAAGCTTTTACATGGTATTTCCTTCTCCTTACACCAAACCAGTAACTAAGTGGCTTCAAGCAACTATTAAAAAACACCTTTCCAACTAGGAGTAGGGATATAGGTATCAAAATCTTGCTTCTAATATCAGTGTATTACATAGACCTTAGATTTTACATATTTATCTTAAGAATTTAGGATCTCACAGGCAATAACTTCATTTTGCCTCTAGTGAAAATTTTTTCTTTTTTTCGGTACGCGGGCCTCTCACTGTTGTGGCCTCTCCCGCTGCGGAGCACAGGCTCCAGACGCGCAGGCTCAGCGGCCATGGCTCACGGGCGCAGCCGCTCTGCAGCATGTGGGATCTTCCCGGACCGGGGCACGAACCCGTGCCCCCTGCATTGGCAGGTGGACTCTCAACCACTGCGCCACCAGGGAAGCCCTAACTTAGAGATTTTTATTAAAGTATGTTTATGGTGTTTTAATGGGTAATAATGTCCTTGAGAGGAACAAGAGCTGAGTGACATACAGAGCTGATGAAAAGAAGATCCCAATATCAACACACACAGCAATATTAAAATATTACCTATGATAGACACATATATCATGCAAAACTCTCCCCAATGAGCCCGTCTCAGGGTTTGAATCAGTAACTCAAATGGCGTTGCTTCTCCACGCTGCCCCTTATTAGCTTCTGTATTTCAACAAGTCTTTTATACGTCTAACTCAGCCGTGCACGTCTGTATTTTCAGATTGCAGGATTGATTCCTTTTATTTATTAAACTTTCTGCCCAATCCCTCAACTTTCTAATTCACTGGAGAATCTACATTTGCTGACGTCACTCAACACCCAAGCCTGCACTAGACTTGATCATGTCTACCCAAGTCTTTGACCTCACCGCTTCTATGCTACAGTAATCATATTGCTTAAATGGAATTTTGTTGTTTTAAATTTATTTCATTCAGTTTGCTTCTTAGGACTTTGCTCTTCATTTTCCTTCTCACTGATTTTCTCCCTTTATCTTCTTCTTCTACTCCACGTGCCTCTTGACGAAACTATTTCTAGATTTAAACATACCAATGTGGATAGAATATTAAGGCTGTGTCTACACAGGAAAGTAGGGAGCTAAGGCAACTACCTTGAGAAGTATTCAGCAAGAAATAACAACCTCTTGATCCCTGATCCAGGGGAAGGCAGGCTTTTTAAGAACAGAGTCTCTCCAAACTCTTACAAACTGACAGTTTCTAAACCTTCCAATCCGCTCCAAACAGCATATATATTTCTACTATATTTAACTAACATGTTTAAATGCCTGTTATATACTAAGTGTGAGCAGAAAGTGCTGGGGCAAGCAGATATCACAGAAATACAAGAGAAGGAAAAAAATGTATTGAGGAACTGAATCTAGGCTGTGGGCTTGATATTCTCGTTTTATCCCTAAACAAAGTGAAAAGTAGATACTATCTCTGAGAGATGAAGTACTGGAGACAGAGAAGTTAATTACCTTCCCAATGTTTTCAGTTAGTAAGTGAAAGAACCAGAATTTGAAAGCAGCTAGGCTGATTCCACAATTCATGCTTTTTCTACTTGCTGAACCATGTCTTCATACCAAATGGACCTACCCTGATGATGCTTGAAATCTACAGGGAGAGGCCTTTTCTTTGCTTACAGAAAAAGGGGAAAAAATATTGAGGTAAAAAAAAATACAAGATGAGATTCAAGCAACAAAGAAGGTGGTGAAGAACCATCACACGTGGTCATGAACAAAAAGTAGAGAGGAAAAACTTGTGTGGAGGTTCATTTTGATGTATACCCTATTGAGCTCATTACTTATTGAGCTGATGTGAAATCTGGATTCACTGGAAGAGTCCTCCATGCTCTAACTTTGTGTCTGAATGTAAATGCTGAGTCCTGAGATTCATTTGTACTATTGCTATTTGTCATCCCCGAACTTTCTATTCACCTACCTTGACCAAATTCCTTCCCCAAAATGGCAACCAGGCTAGTGAACCTTGAAAAATAACAAGAAAGTAGAATTTATAATTACTTTGATAATGTCTGAGCAAATAGCCATAAATTCTATACTTCACATCATACTGAGGGCTGCAGTGTTTACAGTAAGAAAGGGTCAAACCAAATATTTGCATCTGGGGCCTCACCTGTTAGAATAGCAGTGAAGAGTCCAAAGTACAGGACAAAGGCATCCACTGCAGGCTATAGGCGACATTTAAGAGTGTTTCCTTGAAAATTCCTGGGAGCCACCTTAGTCTGGCCTGCTTTGAAATAGGGCTATCAGCTTTCCCCACTCACTTATCAAAAGTCTGTCCATTACTGGGCCCGATAAAATTGTTTGAGTGGTCATTTGAAATACTTAGCAGTCATTCCTGCTTTGGACCAGAAAGACATTCATTTAAGGTTACAGCCTGATTAAAAAAAAAAAAAGAAGAAGAAAGAAAAGAAAAATAATTGGGGAACTTTATCCACACCCTCAACACCTTTGCTGTCGCCTTCCTGGAGTTTGAACTGGAGACCCTGGTGTGTGGCAGTGACGGGGAAAACACCCGTCCATTCTACTGGGAACCTCCAACACATCTTCTTTTTTATTCTTCAGGTTATTATAAATCAAAGGTTTTAAAGGAATTGATTTCATTTTGGTTTTGGTTGATTGAAATGAATTCAAGCTATCAGATAACAGAAAGAACAGGAATGAAAATATGGTCTCCTATACCATCACAAGTCTGGAAACCTTACTGTTTCAAAGTCGTTTCTTAATACAAAGTTGTCATAAACAATTCACAGGGAGAAGTGAACCCATACT
Source organism: Delphinapterus leucas (assembly GCF_059928025.1). Taxonomy (NCBI): domain Eukaryota; kingdom Metazoa; phylum Chordata; class Mammalia; order Artiodactyla; family Monodontidae; genus Delphinapterus; species Delphinapterus leucas. Next base: position 50,809,266 of record NC_143140.1, read on the forward strand.
TCTTACAATAAAGAATATGCTAACGAATGAGCTCCTCATACAGTGAAGTGTCATGTCATCCTGGAATTGGGGAATAGGTACCAGACTCTTCCTGGAGACCCTTTGCGTAATACTGAAAGGCAGAAGCCTTGTACAGACAGCAAACAACTTGGATTTTCAGAGTTTTCTGGACATCCTTGCCTGCTGTAAATATTTTACCCCATTGATAGAACAGAAATATATCTGTACATCCATCTGCATCCAGTGTGCATGCTCTCTCTCACAGGATAACTCTGTCCTGATTGTATATGATCTGACGAAGCATGGGGGTGATCACATTTTAAATCTTTCTGCTTAAAATGTTCATTACATCTTATCAATTATAGACTAAATATAGCTGGAGCCCAGTTTTGAGGACAACAGAAGAGGAAAATATTATTTACTTCTTGATTAACAAATATGCCAACTTTTTGAGCTTGAAACCTCTTTTGCCAATTATTTTGCTCGTCCGTAAGCATGTCCCGGAATAATAGTTAAAAGCTGAAATACATCCCATTCCTTGGATGCTTGCTTTGCCGTTTTTTACTAGAAACAAGATCTCTTTTGTAGTCCTCAAGAGTATCCACACAACCCACTTCCATTGGCTTAATAGCTTTAGTTTGAAAGCATCTGGGTGGAGGCTCAACAGCTGAACCACAAAGGCCAGAAAACGTCTATTGAACACGAGGCACGGAAGACTAAATGCCATTGCCTATGCCATTACCCAAACTCCTAAGTTGCCTTCTTCTGACTCCTCAAGCACAATAAAGGTAACCCCACAAAGCCTGGAGCCTTTCACAGGGTACTGCACAGTCCTGCCCCAGTCCAAGCTCTGAGGAATACCACAAACCCCAGAGAATACTCACGTACGTGGAAACTTTTCCCATAGAATTGTGGTGGTGGTATGTGGTCGTGTGAGTCCCTTTATGACTCATTTAATGGCTGGGTTTGTTTACCATTTTCTTTCTTTTAAGGGCCTCAGTGGCTACAAAAGATTGCTGTGAGGATAGTTTGCTGGGTTTTGGTTTTGCTTTTGAACCCGTGCCCTAGTCCTTTGAGAAATGCTGCTACCAAAAGGAAGGAAAAACTATGCTGCTGAAAGGGATGCCCCAGTAGAGAATGCAAGAAGTCTAACCTGTTATCCTACCTCTCTGCCCTGCAGGGGAAACCTTCCCAATAGTAAACATGTCATGGAGACTAAATTCTTTATTTAATCTTAGTTCCTTCCAAGAACAGCAAAGGTGGGTGGGGGAAGCTTGCGGACTGGAGCTGCTTCAGCACACCCACATCCACCCCTGCCTCTCATGATACAGCCACGTGGCCTCGGGGAACAATAAATGCCAAGGTGTGTCAGGCCAGCCAGCTGACTGTGAGCTGTGCTTGTAACACTGATGGCTCCTTGTTCTCATGCTGAAGATATGCACCTCCTGGAACCTCTTCTCTCTGGGTCAGATGTGTACGATGTGATTTACGTTTTGGAATGTGGGAGAGTCGTGCACTTACAAGCGTTCTGATCCGGGAATCAGGTTTCTATAATGCACACGATCCATATTGCCTTTTGTCGTAACCTTAATACTTTTTTTTTCATTTTCCTTTTGAAATTATTTTAAAGCAATTCATTTTCTAACAAGCCCTAATCCCAAAATGTCTGCATGGAGGATAACTGCTACAGTTACCAAAATGTCCCGGAGCCTAAATCACAAGCTCCTTTTGCCTGTGGTCTGGGAGCGCTTGGCCTTGGCACCCAGGGAAAGCTATTGTGCGATTAACAGCGAGGCAGGGAAACATCCTCTTCGTGTCCACTCTCTTGGCAGTCACCTGCTGCGGTGGGCATGTGTGAGATTCCAAGCTTCTTTAATAGCTATGACAGGTTTCATAGAGACATCACTAATATATTTGGTGGAACTATTTATATCTTCTACTTCTTAATAAGACTGTGTTTATATTCATTGAAGCTTAATTCTCACACAGATGTAAGGAATAAGCTTCATGTTTCTGGGAGTCAGAAAAACCTAGCTAGCTTAGTTTTAAGCCCTCCCTCTATCGCTAACCCACCAGCTGACTTTGGTGACTTAGTTTTTTTTTTGGAACTGAGTTTTTCTTTTTTTTTGGCTGTGTTGGGTCTTCGTTGCTGCGCACGGGCTTTCTCTAGTTGGGGCAAGCGGGGGCTACTCTTTGCTGCGGTGCACGGGCTTCTCATTGCACTGGCTTCTCTTGTTGCAGAGCATGGGCTCTAGGCACGCGGGCTTCAGTAGTTGCGGCACGCAGGCTCAGTAGTTGTGGCTCGTGGGCTCTAGAGCGCAGGCTCAGTAATTGTGGCACACGGGCTTAGTTGCTTTGCAGCATGTGGGATCTTCCCAGACCAGGGCTCAAACCCATGTGCCCTGCATTGGCAGGCGGATTCTTAACCACTGCACCACCAGGGAAGCCTTTTGGGGCCTTGGCTTGGGAAACCTTGGTTGGATCAAGAAAAGTCTAATGGTTTTGGACTGGGTTGTATTTTGTTTTTCTGTAGCATCTCTCAGAGTCTTTCATATGCTAATGAGTATCATAACCTCTAAGTGTGCATAGTGTATTCCAAGCTGGCAGAGCTATCGAATATTTTTTCCCCAAAAAACTATCCCCATATCCTGGACTCTATTACAAGTTTTCTACAGAATATATTTTTAAAAGTTCTAGATCTGAAAGTGTCCTTCCTGCTCTAAAGTTCTATGTATCTATACAGGCAATACAGAATGACACACATTTAATGGATATATAAAAAGAAGTCATTATTGACCCTGTTGTATCAATCAAGGCTTTATGTTGCAGATAAAAGTATTCACTATAGCTAGTTTAAGCAGAAAGAGATTTAAGTAATCATTAGCTTATACCATCTATGGGAGGACCAAAGAACCAAGGAATGTTACCAAGGAAAACACAGGACAAAGTTGCCCAGAAAAAATGCTCAACTACATTTTTGCTGGTCGTTCTAGCAAAAAAACCCCAAAAAACCCTTTTCTGCTACTTCTCACTCCTTGGCACACGTGGCACTAGGAAACAGAAACAGAAACTCTCCTTTTTTAAAAGCAGCATCAATGCCACTGTGCTTGCTGAACGGTACAATCTCCCTACCTCACCTTGGTTACTTCTATCTATAAATGGCACATTGTGGTAGGCAGAATTCTGAAACGGGCCCCAAGATTCTTGCTCCTGAGGTACATGCACTGTACAAGACCCTCTTGAGTACGAGCAGGACTTGTAAATACAATGGAATAGCACTTCCACGATTGTGTTCTATTATATGGCAAAAAGGGATTTTGCAAATGTAATTAAGGTCTCCAGTCAGCTGACTGTGAATTAATCAAAAGCGGGTGTTACCCTGAGTGGGCCTGACCTAATTAAGTGAGCCCTTAAAAGAAGTCAGAAGTTCAAAGCCAGAGACATTTTCCTATTGGCCTTGAAGAGCAAACTGCCATGTTGTGGAGAGGGCCACAGAGCAAAGAGTGCAAGAAACTTCTAGGAGCCGGGAACGACCCCATTGATGGTCAGCAAGATAACAAGGACCTCAGTCCCACAACTATAGGTAACTGAATTCTGCCAACAACCAGTGGGCTTGGAAGAGAACTCTGAAAGTGAAGCCCTGGCTAACATTTTGATTTCAGCCTTGTGAAACCCTGAGCAGAGGCTCCAGCTACCCCATGCCCATACTTCTGATCTGTAGAAACTAGACGCCAATATATGTTATTCTAAGCCACTAAATTTGTATGATTTGTTACACAGCGATAAAAAATTAATACTTGCATTTGCATGACTGAGGCCAGGTTGCTCACCAAAGTTTGAGGAATATTATTTTTAGCTTTCCACCTGTAAAATTCAGTAAGGGAAAGTCAAAAGTGGCTGATGTTGGTATCAAATGAATCGATCTCTAACTCAGCCACTCTGTTCTCCAAAACATCTCTCATAGGTCATACAACTTTAAAAAGTCCCTTAGTTTTTTAACTTTAAGCTGGCAAAGATCAACCTATCATATGTGTATTCAAGAAAAAATAATTAACATTTTTGCCAACAAGTCCCCTATAGGAACCAATTGTCTCAACTCACATGCAGATATTCCTGTGGATTCCTCTATCAAAAAAAAAAAAAACAAGAGTTTCTTCATAGAATAGTCAATTCTTTTAGGAGATCAATGGTATTCCAGGAAAGGTCTGTAAGTAGAATTGTTTACATAGAGATTTTTTTCATACCTTTATAATATGTAATATATTTATAAGGACATATATTGATAATATATGTCAAAGGCCTGGCCTCTGAGTCTCACCAACAGTGAGTATGTCGATGATAGTGGTTTTTTTCATTAAGAATCAAACAAACCGTCAACAAAAGAGAGCTAATAAGAGAAAGGATTTTTTAAAAAATTTGTCCAGAAGAGAAGTGTTAGGGCAAGTTTTATTTATTTGATATTGTACTGCTACTTCTCCCTGACACTGTGAGAGGATGAGGACCCCATGAGGCTCCTGGGAAGTCAGAGAATTTTCTGATAAAGCTGAATTTGTTTTCCATCCCTATACATGTGCCCATTTATGTAACCAATGTCTAGCTTACTATCTTCCCAACATTAAAGTGGTTCAGTTTCTATTTGTTACGCCAAGTAAATTTTAACCATCTGCTTTACCTTATTAATACTCCCTGTCTCAGCTTCCTCTCACTTCAAAACCACCCTTGGTGACATAGGGCAAACAATGAGAATGACAAGAAACTGTAATCTTTGAAAACAAAACAGAAAGCCACACTTGCTTTCCCCCATGTCGTAATTTCCCAGACATGTTCCTCTTGGCCAATGTTAAGCCAGGCATTTTCTCTCTTGGAGGCTGAGCAACTTCTTACAAAACCACACTCTGTGGGTTTTCCCAGGTGCCTGTTACTTCCTGAGCAGCACATAATAACAGCCCCTTAATTTTTTACAGTGCTGAAAGTTTGCAAAGTGCCTTCATAGAGGCCTGTCTCAACCAACTTGATCCTCACGACAACTCAATAGGAGTCAGGGCAAGTATCATGATTGCCAGTTTTTAAGTAACAGAAACTTCCATTTCTAGAGTTACGTGACTCGCCTAAAAACTATGGTAAACTGTGATGCTGAGATTAGAACCCATGTCTTTTGTATGCAAAGCAGGCAATCTTTCCCCAGGACTCTTGTCCTCCAATGGATGGAAATAAATAGTTGACAGGCAGTGGCTTCCTACTATTCTCTCGTCTTGCCCATCCAAACCCTCTGCCACACTTGTAAAATGCACAGGTGACCATGGCTAACACAATCAAGTACAAGTTCCCAAGCATAAATCTGGATCCTGCCTACCTCATAAGCCTTCCCTTTATCCTCCAGGAACGCCATGTTTCTTATAGTCTGTTCTTCATACTTTCTTGCCTTTGCCTAGACTTGCCTCCACCTGCCTTTTCTGTCTAAGTTGTATTTGTCCTTGGAGACTCTGCTCAGACTTCACCCAGGCTGGTCAAGTTAGTTCTCTTCTGTGTTCAATCTATTCCTCTATTTATCACATTATTAAAATGTATGCTAATTTGTGCATCACCTTCTCTAGGGTATGAGTCCTTTGAGGTGTCTTATTTATCTCGTGTCCTCTGTATTTAACACAGTGCTGGGAATTTCACCCCTGAAATGTTTGTGGACAATTAGGATTTTTTTTTTAAGGAATGATTTTATTGGCTAGGAAGTAAAAACCAACAAAAGTGAGCCCCTGGAGGTGTAGCTTCCCTATCTAAGCTTGCTCTGTGGGTACTGAGAGTCTAGGAATGGAAGGAATCGCCATGAGTTTGGCCGGAGATGGGAGTGGAGAGTAGAAGGAATAATGCCAATAACCTTTAGAAAGCTCTGCTGAGGATCCTGAGGTTTAAGGTGCCACCTTTGGATACTTCAGTGGCTGTGGAGGTACCCCTTTCAACTCTCCCTTCCAGAGGACCTGCTGCAGGGAACATAGCTGACGGACAGCCTCAAATTGTCACTTGTGGATCCAGTGCAGCATTCAAGTTAGATCACACTTCCCACCGGCTGCCCCCAGACAATGACAGAGCACAGTGGCGGCAGTAGGCCCAGGCCACTTCAGCCTGACACAGGATTCCTTTAATGGGACACTCGAGCTCAGAGAGCTCAGGGCTCCTCACTAGCCAGGCTGAGGCTTTCTCAGAACTACACTGTGGTCCGAGGCTCCTTCCAACCCAATCCTCCCTTCCCACTCTCCTTTCACAGACCTGCATCAAGGACTCAAGGCTCTTCTTGGCCTATTCGTGCTCCCTCCCTTTTTTCCTTCACCATGTTTCCCCCCCAAATCTCTTGCTCATCTAATCAACCTTGACACCTGCTTTTCAGAAGACCCAAACTGAGAGGTACTTAAAGATTTAGGTCAAAAAGTCGAATTTTAAAAATGCTACTCTAAATCTGTGGACCATGCCCCATATTGAACTATGCCCTAACTTAGTCGAAAGCTATGCAGTAGTTTAGAATCAGAGCGTAAAATACCACAAGACAGGACAAACGGATTCTGCTTCTGCGTATCTGAGGGACACACTGGCAAAACGGAAGGTGAAATTAACCCAGGTTGGCTTGTAACTGAGGATGTCAGGATACTGTTGACTCCTGTGACGACAGGAGTGTGGCCAAGTCATCGAGGGACCGGGGGTTGAAGGCATGGACCAGGCCTCCAAAAGTCACAGAGTATAAAAAGCACAGCTATCTCCTTCACTATCCATCTGAGAGAGCCCCAGAGAAGAGGAGATTGCAAGAACTGACTTTTGTATCAACTCCCGCAATGGGGTGGCATTTCAATCTCTATTTGTTTTTAGTTTGTGCTGGGCATTTTAAATCATTTTATACTTTTGTTGTGATGTGGATACTCACGACCAGAAAGTTATATGAAAATCAAGTCGATTTTGACCTGGAAGCACTTTATTGTAGGGGGAAGTCATTCAGATGCCAAACAGCAAGTAGTTAACCCTTAAAAAACTCCTTCAAATAAGAAGACCCCAAGCACTGTGAGAGCACAGCCTCTAGTCCCTTAAAAATACAGCACCCCATCACCCAAATCCACTATGCTGGGTTTCAGTTCTCTCACAAGATCTTGCTACAATTAAACTAAACCATCAGCCTGTCCTGGATCACATGGGCGAGTCCAAGAAGTAAGAGCAGTTCTATACATCAATTCTTCAATAACTCAGTCTGATTGGTTTTCTTACCCTCTTTATCTTTCTCAGCCTAATATTAATATGATCTATAGATTTTGCCTCTCTTCAAAATAAGGTAAAGAAAAAAAACAAAGGTGACTGAACTTTGCCAACACATGCAAAGAAAAACAAGATTTATGTCATCCACGATGAAATCCTAGGTGACTGGAGCTCTTCTGGATTAGTGCAGTGTCTCTTAACTTTACTGAACTCATTGAAAGCCATAAAAAATGTAAATTATGACCCTTCCCACACCTACCTTAGAGTTTTTTACACAACTTCCTGGGAAGAGTTGTCCCACAACCTCTGAGAAGCCTGGATGCCAACATTTTCCAGGATACTTTTTTTTTCTATTGTTTAATATTATAGAAATAGAGCCTTTCTTTTTATTTTACAAATTTAAAATTATATAATGATACTGAGTATGTTTTTTCAAACCACAATATCCTAAGATTCTGAGGTGTTCTACTCCATCCCTGAATATTGGGATCGGTTTCCCCAACATCAGTTGAGAATTATTGGTCTGGTCTGACACCCTTATTCTGCAGATGAGAAAAACTGAGAACATAAATGATATGCCCAAGTTTGCAAAATTAATAAACACTGAAATTTAATAATATATCATCTTACCTTAATAAATTTGAAAAGTATAGCCCAATATTTTTGAGAGGTAGTGAACATAATAATCAAAAAATAATTCCTTCCCTCAAATGGTAAAATATGATGTTATGTTTCCGCTGGTATAATTGCGTTCTATTCAGTTTCTATGACCCCTCTTCTATACAGCCTCTCACGGTGGACACAGTAAGCAGCAGAACACAATTCCTTCCCTCAAGGGACTCACAGTCTAGTGGGTATAAAAGACAAGTAAATAGATGACTTCAATCTATGAAGTAGGTTTAGTGATCAGAGGACAGATTTTAAAGGTCAGGAAAGCTTCCTGGAGCAACCTTCCGGCCACTACAAGATGGCTGCTGAGGACAGGGCCTGTAACTATTTCATCTTACTAACCGTACAACACCTACTAGTATATCTGGTTTATTAGCCCCTAACAAATGCTGCTTGCACTTCTGCACAACAGTTTTCTAACACAATTCTATAGCCAAATACTTTTTAGAACTTGGCAAACAACTGTATCATTAAACACATCGCTATTCTTTTTTTTTTTAATTTTCTTTAAACTTGATTTAAATTTACTAAACGATACGATACAAAAACTAAAAATTAAAAAAATCCCACTTTTGGGACTTCCCTGGTGGCACAGTGGTTAAGAATCCACCTGCCAACACAGGGGACACGGGTTCGAGCCCTGGTCTGGGAAGATCCCACGTGCCGCGGAGCAACTAAGCGTGTGCACCACAACTACTGAGCCTGCGCTCTAGAGCCCGCAAGCCACAACTACTGAGCCCACGTGCCACAACTACTGAAGCCCGTGCGCTGAGAGCCTGTGCTCCGAAACAAGAGAAGCCACCACAATGAGAAGCCCAGGCACCACAACGAAGAGTAGCCCCCGCTCGCCGCAACTAGAGAAAGCCCACACACAGTAACAAAGACCCAACGCAGCCAATAAATAAATAAATAAATTTCTTATTTAAAAAATCCCACTTTTATGTCTTTCTATTCAAAAGAGAATTTTTTTTCCTTCACCACCTCCTCTGTTTCACTTATGAGAATTTGGATCCTTGAATAACTTGTATAAATGAAAACAGAAACAGAATCCTATTTGTGTGAATCTTACAATTAAAAAAATTATAAAAATAAACTCACTAATTTAAAATATTCAGGTCAGATGGATGGCCTGGATTATGTTACTCATAAAATGGGGCAAGACTCAAAAGGTTTTAGGGACATGCTGTTACAAGGTCTATAATTTGGTCACCCTCCACTGCCTATTTGCCTCCAACTTTCTTTCCTCCTCCCTTTCCCACTGGCTTCAGTGCTGGCCTGGGCAAGCAGGGTGACCACACGGCCTTTTCCTCAGAACACAAGAACTGTGCCACCCACAGTCCAATGGCTGGAGGCCAGGGCACTGCCAGCAACAGAGACATGAGTCAGGCTGTGGCGTGTAAGAATTCCTGCTAGAGGTTCTTTCCTGACCGTTCACTTGGAATTGCCGTCATTGACAGCACGACGGCAAGAAATATGTGATATAAAAGAGTTATTTGTACGAGGTGGATGGACCTAGAGTCTTTCATACAGAGTGAAGTAAGTCAGAAAGAGAAAAACAAATACCGTATGCTCACACATATATACGGAATCTAAAAAAAAATGGTTCTGAAGAACCTAGTGGCAGGACAGGAATAAAGATGCAGACGTAGAGAATGGACTTGAGGACACCGGGAGGGGGAAGGGTAAGCTGGGATGAAGTGAGAGAGTGGCATGGACATATATACACTACCAAATGTAAAATAGATAGCTAGTGGGAAACAGCCACATGGCACAGGGAGATCAGCTCGGTGCTTTGTGACCACCTAGAGGGGTGGGATAGGGAGGGTGGATGGGAGATACAAGAGGGAAGGGATATGGGGATATATGTATGTGTATAGCTGATTCACTTTGTTATACAGCAGAAACTAACACACCATTGTAAAGCAATTATACTCCAAAAAAGATGTTAAAAAAAAAAAAAAGAAATATGTGATATGGCAAGTCAGAAAACTTGAGTTCCAGTCCTGTTTCTTTCTAGATGTGTGACAATTAACATTTCTCCTCATCTGTTCTGTCTACATCACAATTATTATAAGAATCAGAATGAGACAATACAAATTAATAGTTTAATTTCTATTAGTGAGGAAAGAGTGTATTTGGTCTCATATGTATTTGGTCAGAGTGCAAATTATAAGACTTTGTGGAGGACAGCTTGGCAGTAATTATCAGACTTAAAAATGCCCAGAACTTTGTCCTGGATTTTCCTCTTCTGGAAATTTAGCCTCGGGAAATAATTAAGAAAGCACAGAAAGGTGTATGTAAATGGATATTTACCAGTGTGTTGATTGTAATAACAAAATGTTAGAAACAATCAACTATCCAATAACAGAAACTGATTAAATAAATTAGACTATACTGACATAATAAAGTACTATACAGCTGTTAAAAACAATGTTGTAAAAATAAAAAATATAGCTACTAGTATATAATGGTGTGTAAAATGTAACTATTAAGTGTACAAGCAAGTAAAAATTTTATGTATATGATCTACACACATCCACATGGGTGGGAGGATGGTATGAAACTAAACTCAAAGTGTCCAAAGAGTTTAACTCGGAGTAACAGATTTTATTTTTCTTCCATTTATGTGTCTGTGTTTTCTAATTTTTCTATAATGCGCATGTATTTCTATTATAATAAGGAAAAACAACTATGTTTAGAAAGCAAAATAAAGCATATGAAAACATGTTGTGGCACTTGTTTTACAAATGTAAGCTATTATTATGTTCTGGTAGATTCTATAGACTCTACCCTTACGGTATATCCAGGGATCAGAACACTATATATACATATGAAAGTTAAAATGGCCTAGCCTTTGTCATCTCAATGATTTATCTGTCACTGTAAATTTATAATTGAAAAAGCTTCTCCTTTTCCCATGGCAAGAAACTGCTAAGCATTTAAAATACTGAAATACTTTGTAAATTTTCACTAAAATGAACATTCCTTTTAGTAAATATAATTGAGGTTAATGAAGAAAATGACAATCTCCAGGCAGAAGGTGATGGTAATGCTGTAAAAAGGGAAGAAAAACTGATCCATTTGTCTTTGTATAACAAGTTTGACAGCCTTTGCCCAGTAAATATACAGCACATAACGTTCTAAAATAGTTACCTCATTTGCAAATAGGAAACTCCAGTTCCACTGCTAGTTCCGGCAAAAACTTTCTGCAGAAACTCAGACATGTATAACTTGTATGTGCTTGAATTAATTTGTCTATGAAATGAACATCATATTGGCAAAGCCTTTAAATGAAGCTTAGCTTTTGAATATAAAAAAATTATAAACCTCCTAAAAATGAAGTAGGAGGAGAATTTGGAAAAGGAAGAGAAGAAAGTTTTGATGGTTCATTACAGAAAATTTCATAGCCACTTCTCGATGAGATGCTACAAAATTTCTTTAATGAGCCAATTCCAGTGCTTAACTTGAAAAAAATACTCTGCTGCTGCTGCTGAAATTTGAATTATTGGTTTTCATCTCTGACATAAACACCACTATTTTTTTAAATGGGCCAAGTCTTTTAAAATTTTAGCTAACTTTAAATAGTACCTTTACTAAATAATACATAAATTTTTATTGAATTATAATTGACATACATTATTATATTAGTTTCAGGTGTATAACATAGAGATTCAATATTTTTATACATTATGAAATGGTCACCACAATAAGTCTAGTTAGCATGTGTCACCATACAAAGTCATTACAATATTATTGATGATATTCCTTATGATGTGCATTACATCCCCATGAATTATTTTTATAAATGAAGCTTGTACCTCTTAACCCCGTTCACCTACTTCACCTGTCCCTCCACCCACCTCCCCTCTGGCAACCATCAGGTTCTTCTCTGTATCTATGAGTCTGTTTCTGTTTTATTTTGTTTTTTTTAGATTCCACATATAAGTGCAATCATGTGGTATTACTTCACTAATATATTACCCTCTAGGTCCATCCATGTTGTTGCAAATGGTAAGATTTCATTCTTTTATGGTTGAGTAATATTCCATCATATTCCATCAGAGAGAGAGAGAGAGAGAGAGAGAGAGAGAGAGAGAGAGAGAGAGAGAGATCACATCTTCTTTATCCATTCATCTATCATTGGACACTTAGGTTGCCTCCATATCTTGGCTGTTATAAATAATGCTTCAATGAACATGCGGGTGGATATATCTTTCGAATTAGTGCTTTTCATTTTGTTTTCATTTTCTTTGGATAAATAATCAGAAGTGGAAATGCTGGATCATATAGTTTTTAATTTTTAATTTTGGGGGAAACCTCTATACTGTTTTCCACAGTGAGTGCACCAATTTACATTTCCACCAACAATGCACACAGGTTCCCTTTTCTCCACATTCTCACCAACTCTATTTTTGGTCTTTGGAAAGAGCCATTCTAACAGGTGTGAGGTAATATCTCACTGTAGTTTTGATTTATACTTCCCTGGTTATTAGTAATGCTGAGCATCTTTTCATGTAACTATTGGTCATCTGTATGGTTTCCTTGGAAAAATGTCTGTTCAGGTCCTCTGCCTTCTTTTTTAATCAGATTTTTTTGTTTTGTTATTGAGTTGTAGGAGTTCTTCATATATTTTGGATATCAAACCCTTATCAGATATTCTAATGTGCAACTACCCAAATTATACAGTGTTCATTTTTCAAAATAAGTCAAATACTGAATTATATTTTACTGAATTATAAACTCATATAAATATATTGGAACACAACTAATAAAAAGAAATCTATGTCTCCACCCAATATATCACGTTTGGCTACTTTTCAAATGAAACAGTTATGTAGAATTGGCTATAAGACATTCTATAATAAATGTATCAGGTCTGAGTCTACTGAAAGAGCAGTAAATTACCCACTTTTAGAAGGTATATTAATATTTCAAACACTAGTGCAATATTTCTCAATTTTTCCCAGTTCCCAGCAGATATCATGAATTTACAAGGGATAATGGTTGGCACTCACATTTCTTTCCTTTTTCCGTATTCTTTTTAGTCTATTATCTGTATTTTCATATTCTTAATCAAGTAAGAATTTATACCTGCCATGTCCAATTCATTCTGAAAGGTGCTACAGAAAATACAACATAATTAAGCCATCAAAAAAAATACTATAGACTACGGTATGGCCCTGCAATCCCACTCCTGGGCATATATCCAGAGAAAAACATGGTCCAAAAGGATACATCCACCCCAATGTTCACTGCAGCACTATTTACAATAGCCAAGACATGGAAGCAACCTAAATGTCCATCAACAGAAGAATGGATAAAGAAGATGTGGTACATATATACAATGGAATATTACTCAGCCATTAAAAAGAATAAAATAATGCAATTTGCAGCAACATGGATGGACCTAGAGAATGTCACGTTGAATGAAGTCAGAGAAAGAGAAACATAGTATGATATGCTTATATGTGGAATCTAAAAAGAAATGATACAAATGAACTTATTCACAAAACAGAAACAGGCTCACAGATTTAGAGAAGGAACTTATGGTTACGGGGGCAGAGAGGGTGGAGGGAAGGGATAGTTAGGGAGTTTGGAACTGACATCTACACACTGTTATATTTAAAATGGATAACCAACAAGGACCTACTATATAGCACAGGGAACTCTGCTCAATGTTATGTGGCAGCCTGGATGAGAGGGAAGTGTAGGGGAGAATGGATACATGTATATGTATGGCTGAGTCGCTTTGCTGTGCACCTGAAACTATCACAACATTGTTAATCGGCTATACTCCAAAATCAAATAAAAAGTTAAAAAAATTAGTACACAGTATAAGGGTAAGACATAGACACAAAAATCTCTTGAATCAAGTAAACATAGAGGAATGCCATATAATGTTAAAGACAATATAAATAACTCACATTCAAAAGGAAGTTGAGTGCTCCAGTGCCCAAATTAGATTAGAATTGCATGTGAAAGGTACATTTCCTGGAAGATAATAGGTGCTCAATAAATGTTAGGGAATTTTGTTTTCCCCTTGCTTTCCCTCTTCTGAAAGTTTTGTGAATAAAGGGAGAGCTAAGTATTAAAAGATGGGTAAGATTTGAATAGGCAAAAAGGAATGGAATAGGCATTAATACAGGATATTGTTATGACAAAAGGTACAGAGGCAGGGTGACATATTCTGATTTAATAAACTGTTCCCTCCAGTTGGAAGAGAGGTGTTGGTAATGGAGGAATGGGATATACGTGTGGGAGTCCCATGACCTTTGGTATTTGGGCTTGGAAGTAGCCATCTATATATTTCTACTATCAACTGAATATCTATCAAATGCATATTGAATCTAGAATAAGTGCTGGAAGTTTATCAGGACATTCAGTCCTCTGCTACTCTTTCCTTGCCCAACAGCCCTCTCCAATCTTAATTTCCATAATTATCCTGCATAGATTTCATGGTTTGAACATTCTGATTTCTCTCTTACCAGTACTCTAGATTCCCCTACCCCCTTGTCTTTCCATAGCATCTGCTTGGCAAAACCCCACCTCTAGGTGAACTCAACTGTTTACTTTTTTTTTTTAACATCTTTATTGGAGTATAATTGTTTTACAATGGTGTGTTAGTTTCTGCTGTATAACAAAGTGAATCAGCTATACATACACATATATCCCCATGTCTCCTCCCTCTTGTATCTCCCTCCCACCCTCCCTATCCCACCCCTCTCGGTGGTCACAAAGCACCGAGCTGATCTCCCTGTGCTATGCGGCTGCTTCCCACTAGCTATCTATTTTACATTTGGTAGTGTATATATGTCCATGCCACTCTCTCACTTCGTCCCAGCTTACCCTTCCCCCTCCCTCTGTCTTCAAGTCCATTCTCTACATCTGTGTCTTTATTCCTGTTCTGCCCCTAGGTTCTTCAGAACTTTTTGTTGTTGTTGTTAGATTCCATATATATGTGTTAGCATACTGTATTTATTTTTCCCTTTTTGACTTACTTCACTCTGTATGACAGACTCTAGGTCCATCCACCTCACTACAAATAACTCAGTTTCATTTCTTTTTATGGCTGAGTAATATTCCATTGTATATATGTGCCACATCTTCTTTATCCATTCATCTGTCAATGGACACTTAGGTTGCTTCCATTTCCTGGCTATTGTAAATAGTGCTGCAATGAACATTGTGGTACGTGAATCTTTTTGAATTATGGTTTGCTCAGGGTATATGCCCACTAGTGGGATTTCTGGGTCATATGGTAGTTCTATTTTTAGTTTTTTAAGGAACCTCCATACTGTTCTCCACAGTGGCTGTGGAAAACAATCAATCAACTGTTTACTTTTTCCATGAAACTTCACAGGCTTGGTTCAGTGTTGCATGGTGCAGGTGAGAAGTAGCAACTGGGCAATTTGCAATCGTAAATCTGTGATCGTCACTCTCTGCTGGGCTCTCCAAGCTGGCTGTCAGGGAACCTACCAGGATTCCTTAGCCATGATCATTTCCCATGCTGCTTTAATCTCACTTCCCTCCCCTCAAATCTCTGATAGCTACACTTTACCTTGCACTTCCATCCCATAACCTTTCCCCGTACTCCACGGAGAAAGAGAAGTCATCATAAGGGAGCTTCTCAACTTCTATCTAACCTATCAAATCTACCCTTGTTTTCACCTCTCCGTTTCTCTTCTACTAGGAAAAATAGCACTATCCATCATTGCATATAAAGCTAAACCCTCGACAAGTACGATGAAATCCATCCTAGTGTTCTCTGGGACGCTGACCTGTAATTAACCTCTCTCGTTTATTAAACCTTCTCATCAGTATTTAAACAGGCTCAAGTCTTATGGTGGTAAAGGGGGAAATCTTCTTCTTTCCAAGACCTCTTTAATCCAATGCCCTATTGCATTTCTACTCTTCGCAGTCAAACTTCCTGAAAAACTTGACAGTACTCACTTTGTTCCCTCTCTTCCCACTTCCCCCTTAATTCACTGCAATCTAGTTTTCTCTGCCATGAATTGCTCTACCAGAATAGCTCTCACCAAGATCACCAAAGTCTACGTATGAATAAATTCAGTGTACATTTTCAGTTGTTTTATCACTTGCCTTTCTTCAGCACTTGACACCATAGATTACTTTTTAAAAATAGTCTTCCTGTGGCTTCTATGGCTCTTCACTCTAGTGATTTAGTATAGACCTTTCTGATTCCTCCTTTGCAGTCTCCTTTACAAGTTTCTCTTCTTATCCCTATTCCTTAGAGAGTAAACATCAGCCTTTTTCACTATGCACATTTTCTCTGGGCTATCTTATTTACTCCCAAGATTCTAAAGTCCCCCTAAATCTTTCATCTCAATCTCTTCTATGAACTTCAGACCTATATCTCCAACTACTTCCTGGATGTCTCCAAATGGATATCCATGAGAAACCCAAATGCAACATAGGCCCCAAACTGAAGTCATTCCCCTCATCCCCCAAGTGGCTTCCCTCTGCAGGTTTCCTGTCTCAGTAAAGGCTGTCATCACCCAGCTAGACACTCAAACCTGAACTCAAGTTCAAGTCTCTCTCCATCTCTCTCTCTCTCTCTCTCTCACACACGCACACACTCACTCACACTCAGTCTACCACAAGTTGTACAGAATCTGATGCTGATTACCACAACCATCCTATCACCCAGTTCACTTTATCTTTTCAACCATTTCAGTGACCGCAACTGTTCAAAATCACGTAATCTTTATGGATCATTAGTGTAACTAAAACGATCACCTGTGGGGAGGTTTAAAGTTCTGGTTCTTTTTATAGAAGATCGGGAAAAAAATCTAGTAAAGGTTTCTCAGTTTCTTCCTCTCACCTTTTTAATGATAGTGTTGGTAAGATGATACCCCCAATTTTCTCACAATTTTTTGCAGATACACATCATTAATGTTTGATCATGCTGACAAAACTGGGAGAAACACGTTTTCTTTCTGCAAACACAATATTTCTACAGCCTGGGGAAATACAGGTTATTGCTGCTTGGCTGGCTGGCTGCATCAACTAGATATCTCTAACAGGCTGAACCAAAACAACCGAATCAATGTTCCAAGTATCTGCTGGAATTAAGAGCAATAGTGAGAATGCCACAAGGAAACCTGGCTACTTCCCTGTTAGCTACAAATCAACAACAGATCACCTGTGTGAGGCAAACTTCACAAGTGGTATCAAGCTTGTTTTTCATGGTCATACCTACCTCTTCCTCAGTCTCTGCAGAAAGAGGTCCACACGCGGACTTGAAGTTAAAAGCCATCTTTCCTCTTGGTTAACATGCCTTTGTGGATGATATCAATTATTTCCTACATTCAGGAAAGACAGTAAAGACAAAAATTAGTAAGACACCATGGTATAGATGCACAACTACATCTATACCTCGTAATGGGTGAGAAACACCCATTACATAGATAGGAACTCCTGTTTGAGACATAAGTTCATATATTTTAATAGTTTTGAGTACAATTTACATTAGGAAATGGCACCAGCTTAGCCAAAAACCCAAGTGTAATCCTCAATTTTTCTCTTTCCTCCACCTTCCACCTCAGCAAGACTTGACAGCTCACCTCCAAGCTAAGCTCTAAATCTATCCAATTCTTCCCCTCCCCCTAGCTGCACCCATAATTCAAGCCACCACCCTTTCTCACTGGGTCCACTACAACAGCCCCTGACGGTCTGTGTCCACTTTGACTTCCACTAGAATCTCTTTTCCATACAATCATCAAGTTGATCTTTCTAAAATGTAATTCAGATCATATCATTCCTGTGCATAAAAGCTTTCAGAGAATTTTCTTTGCCCATAGAGAAAAATACACACCTGACATCCTAAGAGGCCTTCTGTGAGCTGGCCCCTACCTAACCCGAGCTCCCTCTCTGATCTCACCTACTACTCTCCCCATCTCTCTGTGACCCAGCCACGCTTTCCTGTTCCTGAGACGTACCACTTGCTGTTCCCTCTGACTGGGACCCTTTGTTTCCAGATGCTTCATGGCTGTCTCCTTGTCTTCAGCTCTCAGACTCGCTATCACAGGGGCCTCCTCTGGCCACCCCATCTAAATTAACCACCTTCACTATCCATCACATCAAATGTTTCATTGTCTTTATAATACATTCAAAGGTGTGAAACAATCTTGTTCATTTATTCTTTTTGTTTGTTTTCCCATTAGAATGTAATTTCATAAGTGCAGAAACTTTTCTTATATTTCTCATGTTGAATTCCCAGTGGCTAGAACAGGGATTGGCAAACTTTTTCTGTAAAGGACCAGACAGTAAGTGTTTTAGACTTTGTAGGACATGCAGTCTTTGTTGCAACTACCCCAGCTCTGGTTTGTTAGCATAAAAGCAGCTGTAGACCGTAGCTAATGGGAATGTGTCTGTGTTCCATTAAAACTTTATTTCTGAACACTGAAATCTGAATTTCATATAATTTTAACGTTCCACAAAATGTTATTCTTCTTTTGATTTTTTAAATTATTTAAAAACGTGAAAAAAAAAAAAAACAAAAAAACGTGAGGGACTTCCCTGGCGGTCCAGGGGTTAAGACTCCATGCTCCCAATGCAGGGTGCATGGGTTCAATCCCTGGCTGGGGAACTGAGATCCCACATGCCACCACGGCTTGGCCTAAAACTATTTAAAACAAACAAACAACAACAACAACAAAATGTGGAAACGATTCTTAGCTCATGGGCTGTGCAAAAACAGGCAGCTGGCCAGATTTGGCCTGCAGGCCACAGTTTGACCGTCCCTGATCTGGAATGGCTGTTGTTACACATAGGAGGCTTGCAAAAAATATTAACTGTTTAATGAATAAATGAACAAGGAAATGCATTTTCCTTGTAAACATTAATAGACTTGCCATGGGCCAGGAGTTAATATGATAACCCATTCTACTGCTTCAACCCTCAAGATGGATTTTTCTCTGCTTGGTTGTTTTGATATTTGTTTACGGGAATCAGAATCAGCATACGATGTGAAGTTCTTATAAGAACAGCTTGGACCTTTTGATTACTTGGGGTATAAAAGACCAACTAAATTGGGTTGGGATCTGTATTCAAGATCAAAACTTACACATTTCACTTCAAAAAGCTTAAACCCTATGATGGAAAAAAAAGGCATTGCTCTTAATATATATACGATGAGTGAAATAAGAGTCATGAGTGAAATAAGAAAACCCTCAAAGATAATTTTAGAAAGATTATTTTTACCTGTTCCTTTAACTCCCTACTTTATATCTTGGGGAAGGTTTCCTAAAGAAAGTAATATTTGAGGAGTTTTAAATTATGGCTTGGACATGGGTCACGTTTACTCTCATTAGGATTGTTTTCTTGTCTATGACCATGTTTCTTGAAATGCTTCCCTTTTAATTATACCCACTCAGCCCAAAAGTTCAAATAAATAAAAGAGATTATACTTCTGTTTCTAAGTTAAGATTAGAACAAACATTAAGTTGAAACAATAAAAGGGAAATAACAATAAAGGTAAAAATCTTTAAGAAGTTAAAATGACAAATAAAGGATTAATGTTAAGATATTAATCATTCTCAAAAAATGATTTCCCCAATAAATCAGATTAAATCCCTCATCAGACGGAAAACACATACTGTCTTAAGGAAAGGTTTCAACAGCTTCAACAGCTCCTGGCAGCAGAAACTGGGCAGGAACGTTTGGAATGACAGCATGAGTCTGCACAAGCGATCAACTGATAGCTCTAAAGAATATTGAGGTTCTGTTGGAAGTAACGGTTAAACTGGGGACTGTAACTTACTTTAGAGTAGCCCATTACTGTCTGCTTCTAAATTGTCACGTATAAAAGTGAATCACAAAGTGGAGAAATTTTGAGAGATTTCTTGGGCTGTCTCTAAGATGTATTTCATAAGTCTCAATCTCACTCTGATTAATAAAGAAAGTGCACAATGTGGGGTGGAGTGCTTATTCTTCTGGAAACTCCAACAGACTATACTAACATTTATAGCCTTTATAAGGAAAGAAGAAGGAAGGAAGAAAGGAAGGGCAGATGGGAAGGTGGGTGGAAATGTCCTTTTCTTTGCAATCACTTTCAATCTGGAAAGTGATATGAAGCTTTCTCAATCAACAGTCCTCATCTGGGTGTACTTTTCTAAGCTCATGCTTGAACTACTGAGAGCATCCTCAAGGTTTGCTCACCTTTCATTGAGACTGGAACGTGAGGTATCTGTATGAAAGCCAAGTTCTGAGTAAACCTGAGACGATTTACAGTTTCAGGTGGGAATCAGGTGCTATTCAAGACTAAACTAACCAACTAAACTTGGCAATTTTGCCTGGACTAAACATTTAATGTTACACAAATTATGAGGCATATCAGGAGTGGGGGGAGCTCCATTGCTAGAAAGTGAATTCAACAAGCACACAGTTTAGCTTTGTATACTTCCCACCTGGAACCCAGCCCCATGGCTAACACATAATGGATACTCAATAAATGTCTGTGTGCCATGTGGAAATATACCTAACTATAAGGTTGGTACTTTCAGGCTTCTAGAGTTAAAAGCTGACAGTCCCACCTGAATAGCCAAAGTAATCTTGAGAAAGGAACAAAGCTGGAAGCATCACACGCCCTGATTTCAAACTATATTACAAAGCTACAGTAATCAAACCAGCATGGTACTTGCATAAAAACAAACACATAGATCAGTGGAACAGAATAGAGAGCCCAGAAATAAACCCACGCATATATGGTCAATTAATTTATGACAAAGGAGCCAAGAATATACAATGGGGAAAGGACAGTGTCTTCAATAAATGGTGTTGGGAAAACTGGACAGCTACATGCAAAAGAATGAAACTAGACCACTATCTTACACCATACACAAAAATTTACTCAAATGGATTAAAGATTTGTATGTAAGACCTGAAACCATAAAACTCTTAGAAGAAAACTTAGATGGTGAGCTCCTTGACATCAGTCTTGGCAATGGTTTTTTGGATTTGACACCAAAAGCAAAGGTAACAAAATCAAAAATAAACAAGTTGGACTACATCAAACTAAAAATCTTCTGCACACTAAAAGAAACCATCAACAAAATGAAAAGGCAACCTACTGAATGGGGGAAAGTATTTCCAGATCATATCTCTGGTAAGGGGATTAATATCCAAAATATATAAAGAACTCATACACACTAATATGTATAAAATAGATAACTAATAAGAACTTGCTGTATAAAAAATAAAATTTAAATATTCAAAATAAACTAATTTTTAAAAAAATACTCATACAAGTTAATAGCAAAGAAACAAATAATCAGATTAAAAAATGGGCAGAGGATCTGAATAGTCATTTTTTCCAATGAAGACATACAGATGGGCAATAGTCACATGAAAAGATCATCAACATTACTAATCACCAGGGAAATGTAAATCAAAATCTTAATGAGATATTACCTCACTATTTGGCTATTATCAAAAAGACAAGAAATAACCAAGAGTTGATAAGGATGTGGAGAAAAGAGAACCCATGTGCATTATTGCTGGGAATGTAAACTGGTGCAACCACTACAGAAAACAGTATAGAGGTTCCTCAAAATTTTTAAAATAGAAATATCATATGATCCAGCAACTCCACTTCTGGGTACTTATCTGAAGAAAATGAAAAACACTAATTCAAAAAGATATATTGCCCCCCACACCCTGCCATGTTCTTTGCAGCATTGTTTACAATAGCCAAGATATGGAAATAACCTACATATTCCTTAATGTATGAATGGATAAAGAAGATGTGGCATATATATAAAATGGAATATTATTTGGCCATAAAAAAGAATGAAATCTTGCAATTTTCAGCAACATGGATGGACCTCGAGGGCATTATGTTAAGTGAAATAAGTCAGACAGAGAAAGACAAATACCACATGATCTCTCTTATGTGTGAAATCTAAAAAATAAAATAAAAACCAAGCTCATAGATACAGAGAACAGATTGGTGGTTGCAAGAGGCTGGGGGTAGGTGGTGGAAAAAAATGGGTGAATTGGTTTGTTTGGTTTTAGTTTAAATAAGTTGAATAATTTAAAATAATAACATAAAATAAAAATAAAGACCTATCTACAAAAATTTAATTAATTAAATTTTAAAGGTCATGGGGGTGTAATGTACAGCATGGTGACTACAGTTAATAATGCTATAATGCATATTTAAAGTTGCTAAGAGAATAAATCTTAAAAGCTTCCATCACAAGAAAAAAAGTTCTGTACATATGTATGGTGATGGATGTTAACTAGACTTACTATGAAGATCACTTCGTGATATGTATTATACAAATATCAAATCATTATGTTGTACACCTGGAACTAATACAATGTTGTGTATCAATTATATCTCAATTTAAAAAAAATTGACAATCTCTTCTTCAACCCATCCTCATCCAAATGTATCCATTAGGTGATATTTTACTCATATTAGGAGAAACTGCATGTATGAAACTCTGCATTGTGTATGCGTGTGTGTGTTTAGGTATGTGTTTCCTTCACTGCACAACTGTTATTGCTAGACACAAACTGAGGGAGACAGAGCTAGCTGAGAGTTTCTGAGATTAAGACTAAAAGGCCTATAATGGTGGACACAGGAAGCAGGCTTGGCCTTACTAAAATTAAGTATCTCTCTCCCAACAGAGGTGTGTGCCTGTCAGTTCAAGATGTTATGAGACAGTAGAGAAAATTATTGTGCTTTCACTGCCTGATGTTCCAAAAAAAAGGAAGACCTGATAAAACTGAAGCTATCTCTATATCAACTACTTGTAGCCATTAGCTCACTAGTGGAAGCATAGAAGGTAATGAAGATGATGTAAAGGTCTGAAACAAGAAAGGAAGTTCGAGTGGAGGTTAAGAACTTCTTTGAGTCCTTGCAGAGAATGGTTATCAGGGATTTGCAGAGGGAACACTTCCTTGATAAGAAAGTGCTTAAGAGCAATCCTAGTCAATAAGAATCTGTTTTCCTAAGACTAGAAGTTGACATTTTGATTGCAGTGTAATTAAAATTATCTATAACACTTTGCAAATTGAATACAGAAAAACACTAAACAAAAAACTAAGTGATTTGGAGAGAGAAGGAAGGAAACAGGGAAAAACAGACCAGAGAAAGTAGAGCTCTTCAACCCCTTAATTTACAAATGAGGAAATTGAGTCTAAGTTTAAATGACACAGAAGTTTACTCAGCAAATTAGTCTCTGGGGATCAGACTGGCTGCTAATGAAAGGAAATTCCAACCAAGGTGATATGAGGTCTAGCAGAGGTATTTTGAGCAGGCAGAAAGTCCAATGTCCTTCATTTATTTATTTTTCATAAATTTATTTTTTTTATTTTTGGCTGCATTGGGTCTTCGTTGCTGTGCGCGGGCTTTCTCTAGTTGCGGCAAGTGGGGGCTACTCTTTGTTGCTGTGCACGGGCTTCTCATTGTGCTGGCTTCTCTTGTTGCAGAGCACGGGCTCTAGGCGCGTGGGCTTCAGTAGTTGTGGCTCACAAGATCTAGAGCGCAGGCTCAGTAGTTGTGGCACAAGGGCTTAGTTGCTCCACGGCATCTGGGATCCTCCCAGAACAGGGCTCAAACCCATGTCCCCTGCATTGGCAGGCAGATTCTTAACCACTGCACCACCAGAGAAGTCCCAGTCCAATGTCTTTCAAAGCAAACCCTATTTATATACAGAGTGAAGTAGTTTTGAGAGATACACACTATGTAAATATATCTTAAAATTCTAAAGCCAACCTTAAATGCCATTATGAACACAACATAGAGGGATAGCCCCACTCAAGGCATTCTTTAGGTTTACTCAGGTTATTTGTGCCACGTAAACAAACTGCCTTGGCAAAAATTAGGCAATTATCTGAAAAATAGACATATTATTTGTACAGTTCAAAAGGAAGTTGACCCAAACTACACAAATATAGTAATTACCTCCATTTTCCACTTCGCAGCCATGTATTATTTTAAAATCCCTGGAATGGTATGTGCTATTACTTTGATGACTTCACACACACACACACACACACACTCACACACACACACACAAAGACACAGTGAAGAAAAATCTGTCTCCACCAGAGGAAGGAAAGAGAAATGCCTGTTTCCATAGTTAACCTATGAAGGAAGTCTCCATTTCCATTAGGACCTTCTTGTTTGCTGTTTCCCAGAATGACCAGCTTCCAAAGTACTATTTACTGACACAAGTCAAGATGCTCCTCCCAATAAAATGAAGGTAAATTTAAAGTTTGAAGTGGGCACAAGGGGAGGGAGGTAGAGAAGGAGAGGTGTTCCGCTGTTGAGGTTATTGTAATTATGGTGGTGAGCTGAAACACCTTCCTGTGTGTGATTATCAGCTCAAGTGTGGCTTGTTTTGAGAAGTAATTAAGATACTACTTACTTAGGCTCAGTGAAGTTTGTGTGACTCTCTTGGTCCTTTGAGTAAATAGATCTTTCTCTCTGTCTTCTCCAAATGAAAAAACAATTGCACTTATACAATTTATCTTGTCTCCCAACAAAGTCTTTGAATCTAATTCCTTGTCTAAAATGTGGTGAACTAACTACAAGGAAGGAAAAAAACTTCACACTGACTGAACTTAGTTTGGGCTGTGTTGGGCTGCACCCTGTACTGGCCCAGCTTCAAGACCAAAGTTAGAGCCCAGAGTCAGCGACGGAGACATCAATGGTTTTTAGGCGGTGGGCGAGCTTACACGTCTGAAGCAAGGTCCCCGAGCAACACCCCACCATGCGCGGCTGACGATGGGCAGGACGTGACTGCAGTCTTCACTCCGGGAGGGAGGGGGGAGGTTACCATTTATAGGGGGAACTGACGTCAGGTTGGCTCATGGGTTACCAGGGAAACTAGCAGGGGGCAGGCCCCTCACCGCCCCTTTGAAAAGCTATCAGGTGGAGATGTTCTATCTAAATGTTAGAACAATCACCAGCTGGGTTGGGGGCAAGTATATAGGAAGGTCAGTCATGTGAGTAGAGGGTAGGTGAAGCAGGCGCTGGTCCAGCGAGGGATGTACAGAGAGCAAGAGAACAGACATCTTGGGTGGCCTGATCATACAGACTGTTACATTTTTGCTTAATCTAACTAGATCTCTTA
Source organism: Delphinapterus leucas (assembly GCF_059928025.1). NCBI lineage: Eukaryota > Metazoa > Chordata > Mammalia > Artiodactyla > Monodontidae > Delphinapterus > Delphinapterus leucas. The sequence continues at coordinate 50,834,273 of NC_143140.1, forward strand.
AGCAGGGGGAATGCTATGACTCTTTGATATTTAATTTAAACTGATTTCTCTAAAGAATTTCTGAGTCTTTTTCCCAACTCAGCCATGCTTATACACACCAATTGTCAACTTACTAAGGTCACAAATGCCTCTCCAGGAAAGGGATACACTCTCCATTCCCATGTGGGGGATGGAGAGTATCAGAATCTCCAAGAGGAAATCTGTAATTATTATTAGCAGTAACCATTGTGTTGAGTATCTCCTCTGTGTAGATTTCCAGGGTAAATATGTAAGAACTTAAAGAGATACACAACTATAAAATGTGTCCTATTCCTCAATTTAATTGGGAAACAAGGCTTGTGCACAAAAAAAGATAAAAGCAGAAATAACACAATGCAAGGGGGCCAAACTCAAAGAAAGCACTACAGGCCATAAAATTTACAGGTGTTTACTAAGCAAAACATGAGAAGTTCCCAAGGGCTAAAGAGGTGACTGTTTCCTTATTTACCTTGATTCAGGGAAGCCCTAAGTAAGGTTTCTCAAAACTCTTTTAAACATGTGTTCCAGCTTCTACAGCATTTAATTCCCATCACTTAAGTGACTCAACTGATTCAGAGAAGCTGGGGTCAAGAGGGGAGGAGTGAATTTCAAAGTAGGGTAAATATAGGAAGCAGTTTCCCTTTGTTTATGAGTGACATCTCAAACGTACAGGATTATTTTTCGAAGGGTTTCTCTTCAGTCTGCCTTGGGCAAAAAGGCAGCTGGCTTGATGTTGCTTCTTTTCTCCCACTGTCATTTTCAGCATATGCTGTAGATGGATCCTCTCTAAGAATGTGTGAAAGTCACACCAGCTGGGGCCCCGCTAGGAACTAATAGATGAGTATCTGTCGTCCAGCAGGTCCCAAGTATGGCCAGACTCTGGAGAGTGAAAGAAAGTTTCCTTAAAGGAAAGCATGTGGGGCTTCCCTGGTGGTGCAGTGGTTGAGAGTCCGCCTGCCGATGCAGGGGACACGGGTTCGTGCCCCAGTCCAGGAAGATCCCACATGCCGCGGAGCGGCTGGGCCCGTGAGCCATGGCCGCTAGGCCTGCGCATCCGGAGCCTGTGCTCCGCAACGGGAGAGGCCCACGTACCGCCAAAAAAAAAAAAAAGCATGTGAAAACACCCCAAACCAACAAGCACTTGATGGGGCACTCAGAAACATTTCCTAAACTTTCCTCACCCAAGTCGTATCTACAATACATGAGACAATGGGTCTATATGAAAAATTAAAAGAACTATGTTTCAATCATCTAGTGTTTACAGATATCTGGATGACTGAAGTTTTCAGTTTTCACCCAAATATGAGATTGGAGTTTATAATATTTACCCAACTATTCACTAAATTTGACAATCTGAGGGTCTGGAGTCAATTTAACAGTGACAATTATTCATTTGAAAGGGTACACAGGTGCCACATAATCATACTGTAGATTAAGACATCATTTTCCAAAAAAAAATGGAATATAATTTATAGAGAACTCTGACAAGAAGGTGGTATGATTAAGTGGGAAGACACATTGTGAGGACTCATCGTTGAGATTAAAGAGTGAAATGGAGATTAAAAAAAATATTCTTCCTCCTGTCAAGGACTGTTTGTTAGATCAATCTAATTGATTTCAAACTACACATTCTAAACAAATTTAAGTTCTAAGCATAACATTACTGAGTGCCAACCCCATCCCCGACTAGCTGTGTCATTCAACCTCCTTTGCTTTTTTTTCTCATTTGCAGAATGTAAAAAATAGTACCATACTTGCTCTGACTACCTTAGAAGATTACTCTGGGGATTGAATTATTAAAAGAGCAGAAAAGTGCTTCAAAAAACTTTAAAAGCACTTTGCAAATGCTAAAGTTAAAAAATTTTAAATATAGCATAATTAGCCATCTAGCCATTAGCCATTAGCCATTTTAAAATTAAAAGAGTGTAGTATCATTAAAAAAGTATGGCTTAATTATAACAATATCTTTATTTATACCAAAGAATTAAATAGTAAGAATATTGAATTTTCCACTTTGTACTTACAAAATCTTCTTCATTGATCCAGAGAAGCTAAGAAGGTAAATATGTTCTCACATTCATCGTTGCTACTTGTTTTATGATATAGTCACACTCATATGCTATTTCCTTTCTAATTTTCTCATTTCCTCAGACTCTTCAAAATAAAATGACTTTGGTGTATGAAACTATCTTTAGAGAAAGTAAAATTAATATCGGTATTCTCCTTAAAGGTACGAATCAAAATTCGGAGTGAATTCCATGGATGATGTTGATAGTCATCTCAACTTTACCTCCTAAAAAAGTAAATGTACATATTTTTCTTCCCTAATTTTAAAATTGCTTTGTCATGTTAGTTCTTATTCTTGAAATACCAGTAAAACTATAAAGGATACTACTTACAATTATTCAGTTTTTTTTTTTCTTTTAATGCCCCAGCCACTGGGCTGAGCCCTTTACCTGTTCATCATTTTATTTTATACTAACCTCATGTATATATCCTTACTGTACAGTGAGAAAAATGAGGCCAGAGAGGTTAAGCAACTTGCCCAGTGTCACATAGCTAGAACTAGAATGGGGTAGATCCCAAGTATATGGTGAATCCATCGCACAATACTACTTCTCTCTCTCTCTCAATCTTTCCATCTCAAGGCAGGTAAATTTTTCTTCATTCAATCAAGGTCATCAATCTTGGTTACAGGTAGTTGTACTTCTTCCTTAATCAGCTTTGTTCAGTGAGTCACAATGTTTAAGTACTTTCGAAATAAGCCCAAAAGTCACTTTTACCATCACAGCTGGCTGATTTCTGTCGAACGGTGAGTCTAGCTACAGACGTGAGATTCCACTGGCATGTGCCTCATGCTTCTGCTTCTCTTCCTCCTGAGACCCTTGCTCCTGAGCTCTAAGAATACTCTGCTACCATAGCGGTATCAAGATTCTAGTGTAGAGTTACAGTCTTTTGAAATGTTTGACACTGAAACAGAACACAGAAGACATCATCTCAGCAGTTAGATACCCTTTGTTTGTTTTTCTATACTCCCTGTTTGCAAATCCAAGCATCAGTCCTATATTAAATCTGAAGGATCACTATATCAATGATCAATTTGAAAGATCTAATAATAAAAAGAGGATTTATCTGAAGTCTACCTGCATGTTTTTGAGGCCACTTCCTCCATCCACCAACATTCAAAAGATACAGGCGGTATTCAGTCCTTGAGTTACTAACAGCTTCTCTGTGCTGATGAAAACCGGTTTCATGTCCCACCTTTAACTGTAGAACCAGTTAAAACTAAGCTCAGTGTCCAAAGATGATACCAAAGTAAGACTGAGTATTTCTTCAAAGCGTCCAGTATTCCCCATAGTAAATACTGATATAGAGATACTTTCATAAGCTTTCCCCCAGATGGTTACTTTCCAAGGAACTTTGAGAGCAGAGGACAAAACAAATATGTCTTCTGTTAGTAAAGCCCGGTCCAAGTTTGAAGCTGAAAACTTTTAATTAACATAATAAAATTCTGCAAATACTACCAAGATCGAAAACTGAATCTATATACTTTTGGTTAAATGGCTTTATACCTAGTTTTTGTTCTATTCTGTTTTGTTTCCCATAAAGGCCAGGTCCTTATGGGTAACATGGAAACCAGTGAAGAATGAAAACATATAGAAGTTGTTGGTTGAATGGATGGAAATTATTCTACCATGAGATAAGAATGGGCATTTAGGGAAACCCCAACCAAAATCAACAGAAGACCCCTGAAAGCAGAGGGGCTAAGTATGAGGGACTAGTCAGAAAAGATAAAAGTAGCCTCTAAATGGTGAAATGAGTATCAGTTGTGGAGGACAGTCCTCCACTCGGTTCTGCCAGGAACAGCTCCTATTTACCCTTGTCACCGTTCGTCTTAAACTTGACAGAGTTGTATACCTTGGTGTTACTCAGGAGGCAATAAGCTTCATTTTACCAAGATTTTCAACAGCATGAAAGTGTAGTTCTTGCACTCTTCAATCCTCCTGGGACTAACTTGAGCTATGCAAGGCTTAGCAGCAGGAAGCATGTAAAAATTTCATCCCAAATCTTTGACAGCTTCAGAAGCTGGTGTTTTTGCTTTAGGATGTCCAAAACAATTCTGGAACTTTATAATTGAAGAAGCTAACTCTAAGACTTTGACATATTTTGAAAAGTGAAAAAGTCCGATTTTTCTTCTTGCCTGCTTCCTCCAGATCAGGACAGAAAGTCTTTATGTCAAACCAGCAAACTTGGTCTTCACAGGATTTCCACAGGCAGTGGGAGACCCACATGTCCACAAAGCTGAGAGCTTCCAAGAGTAGGTGTGCAAGCCAGCAGTCCTCATATCCACAGACTCGGTCCTTCCCCAGAAGGCAGGTAAACACGCAGGGGGGGTAGAGTTGCAATTCCCATGAGGTGAGGCCACTGGTTAGAGTTTCCAGAAGCCGCCAGCAGCTCCCCACCACTTCCCTGCTCTGCTGTCCTTCAGCCCCAGGGGAAAAGTGAAAAGGGCTCTGCTTACCAGTCAAACCACACAGACAAATACCAACTGCTCACAGGGCAGTCCAGCCCCACCTGCAAGAGAACAGCTGGTCCCTTAAAGAGCAGAACACCAAGAAACTAATAATACAGGCAGGCCCCAGCTAGAAAGTTGTTTGTTTGAATTTCCCTGGGGGAGGGACAGTGGTTATTATACTGCTATACAATAATACTGAGAATGGCCAGCTAATATTTATTAAGCACTTTCTATAAGTCAGACACTCTTCAGAGCAGCTTTACATATTATAATTCATTTAATCTTCATAACAATCCTATGAGGTGAAGAACTCTTTTTGTCCCCATTTAATACAAGAGGAAACAGACCCAGCATGTCCAAAAGCTGCTTGGCATGTGATAGTCTTGAGATAAATATTTGCTAATTGAAGCTAAAAAAGTAAGAGATCACCACTCCATATAAATAATGTCATAAATAGGAGGATAAATTCCAAGACCAGCAGACAAAATCTATTCAACCCATTTGCATCTTTTTATTATGAATTTAACACCATTTCATTTAAACCTAATAATCATTATAACATTGTTTTTATAGGGAAATTTTTTCCAAATTCCAGCTTGTGGCACTCTTCAACACTTTTCTTATTGAGCAGCTACTTTCTGAAGGAATATTAGTGCCAAGGAAAGGTATAAAGCTGAGCCAGGAGCATACCTACCATTTAGAAATTTCTACCCCGCCCCGCCCCCAGGAACAGAGCAGGTACTTTCTAGAGGGACTGCCTGGCTGGGGCTGGAAAGGCGATAAATCTTTTTGGACACAATGCCCATTCTCTCAGCACCTCAGATGCTCGCGTACCCTTCCAACAGAGTCCTGGGGTTCTCTGAGCTGCTACCGAAATGAGGGATCATCATTTCTCAAATCAGAGTTTTAAACTAAATTAGTGGATAGAATTTTCTCAAGTCTCCATTTCCTTCAAATTTGGGTACCTGTTCCTGTTTGTCTGGCTACAAGTGCTAGCAAATGACAACATGGATTAATGAGGTGCATGTTAACATTAACAAAAAAAATTAGGGAACCGTCCATCCTGCTTAGCTCAACAGCTCGCGGTTATTCTGTGGGCCTGGGAGTTCACAGCTGTGATTTTACAGTACATATATAGATTTAAGTAGTTATGTTTTCGGCTCTTAAGATCAATTCCAGTTTCTGTAGTGACATAAAAGGGATCAGCATTCCACTGTGTTCCTCAGTGGTATCCACCACCTAAACGGGTTTAAGGATTCCCGAACTATACATCCCTTGGTTGGATCACCCCATGACTCCACCCCACCTTCGTATACCAGAGTTTTCCCACCCTAAACTGTGAGCTCTGTGAGGTTGGGGCCATCTCTTGTTTATCTTTGTACCTCCAGGGGCACCAAGAGTTAGGGACTAATAGTCATAGTAAATGTATAATAAGTTTTACTGAAGTTAAATTAATCCCTGTGTAGGTGAGCAATCAAGGTGCTAAACTTGGCTTCCCCTCCCATCCTCTCCATCTACAGAAGGCTGCCCAAGTCACAGATTTGAACACGGCCTGCTTGAGAGCTACTTCTTAATCTTAATAACAACAAAATGTCAAAACAAAGACTACCACTGGGCTTCAACATCTAACTTTGGGTTAACTCAGTTCAGTTCCTATTTATTAGTTTTTCTAAACATACATGTACACTCATTAGGTAAATCTGTTAAACTTCAACCAAGACCCAACAACCAACAAAAGTTTCTAAGTAAACCAACATCCTTCTCTGCTGAATACTTAGGTAAAATATCAACTGAAAATAAGTAAAACTGGAAGTTTTATTCTAATATTCTAGTAACTCGCTTTCAGTGTATCATTTTACAGTCAATGCAAATTCAACCTAAAATTCTATCACTATCCAGCTGACAGAAATGTGCTGCAAAAATCTCTAATCACCAAGAAAGCTTGATTATATATCCACTACCCACTAATTTTAAAAAATCAATTTTAAGCATTTTAGAAAGATTTTCAACAAAAGTTGGAAACAGGATCTTTTTCTTTCAGTTAAGCCTTTGTCAATCAAAAACAAAGAAGAAGTAAATAACAAGAATCCCCCAATTCCTTGAAAATTCTGCTTCACTGAGGTTTTATTGCATATGGAAAATTTTGTAGTAAGAAATAAATAATGAAATAATTATACTCTTGGCAAAAGATCTGCTGGGAAATTCCTTTTAAATGACAATTTCTCTGCTGAATTTAAAATGTAATTTTTTTTTTTTTTTAAACCCCACATTTGTTTATCTATTTATTTTTGGCTGTGTTGGGTCTTCGTTTCTGTGCAAGGGCTTTTCTCCAGTTGCGGCGATCGGAGGCCACTCTTCATAGCGGTGCGTGGGCCTCTTACTATCGCGGCCTCTCTTGTTGTGGGGCACAGGCTCCAGACACGCAGGCTCAGTAGTTGTGGCTCACAAGCCCAGTTGCTCCGCAGCATGTGGGATCTTCCCAGACCAGGGCTCGAACCCGTGTCCCCTGCATTGGCGGGCAGATTCTCAACCACTGCGCCACCAGGGAAGCCCCTAAAATGTAATTTGATTTACAAAAGTATGATTTTCAAATTCGGTCAAAATCCATCTGTTGTATGAAGTACACCCAGCTGGTTTACTTCTTGTGTGGGGAGACCCTGCTGTACCCCTTCCAAAGGTACATCTGCAGCCGAAGAATAACTTAGATCCTAGGAAAAATCTGCCTCAATTACATTTTTTTTGGAGAAACAGATAAGATTTTCTTTTTCTCTCTGCATTTGGAATTGGCTACTATCTCATTTTAAAGAGCTTGTTCTCAAAGCAACTATGACACAGGAAGGGGGAAGGGGGAGTGGCACCTGCAAACCAAAACAAACAGGAGTCCTGAGGCTTCCTGCCATACAGGGGACACTGCTTGGTTTCCGTAGCCAGGCTGGCCTGACCAGCTTCAGCTGGCTGCCTGGAGCTTTGGGAGCCACAGACTGTGTTTGTTGATAAGTAAACGCATTATTGCTTATCAAACGCGCATCCTTTTTTCAACGTGCAGAATATTCCCGTATGGCATGCAAGTTCTGTGTTGGAAATATCTCCAAACGGATGTGAGCAGGCATTCCCAGGGAGCTGATTCTTTATTATACCCAATTATCCATTCACAGTCTTGTTGACGTTGCTTGTAACTGACTCCCTGGTGATGATTGTATTGTTATGTTTCTTGACACAACGGACGCAGAGATCCATTGATCTGGTTTAAGACTAAATCCCTGGTTCAAACATGGAATTCAGAATGAGGTTTTCCCTCTCAAACTTTAGCATGCATGAAAATCACCAGGGAAGCTTGTTAAAACCAGATTGCTGGGCTTCCCTGGTGGTGCAGTGGTTGAGAGTCCACCTGCCGATGCAGGGGACACGGGTTTGTGCCGCGGTCCGCGAAGATCCCACATGCCGCGGAGCGGCTGGGCCCGTGAGCCATGGCCGCTGAGACTGCGCGTCCGGAGCCTGTGCTCAGCAACGGGAGAGGCCACAACAGTGAGAGTCCTGCGTACCGCAAAAAAAAACAAAAAACAAAACCAGATTGCTGGGCCCAACCCCCAGAGCTTCTGATTCAGTTGGTCTGGTTTGGGGTCCAGAAATTTGCATTTCTAACAAATTCCCAGATGATCCTGCTGCTGCTGCTGGTCTGGAGACCATGCTTTGAGGACCACTGTTCTCAACAAATTGGCTATTTTGCTAAGAATATAAACTCACTAGGTGTGCACAGATAAAGCTGGCTTTAATCAGCCTAGCTACCCTTAGACTCAGAAGAGGAGAAAGAGGATGGACTGTTCGCTTCCCAGGAGAGAGCAGAGAATAACAGTTCCCAGCACTCCAGGTTAGAGGCACCGTGTCAGCCTTGTCTGAGAAATTCTGCCAGGAGCTCTAGTGTAAGGAGTACCACATAGGCTGCAGTGTATGTCAGGTCACTCCCAGCCACCTGGACAAGAGAGGTCTGGAGAACTTTTTTCAATGGTTCCTATGAAGAGTAAGGGGCTGGTTTCCCAAGTATAAGTAACAGAACAAGTTTTGTAAATTATATTGCTACAAGTCAATCATAATCTTACATTTCAAACATTTGCACATAAATCCATTTTTCTGGATCATAACTAAATTACATTACCTTGCTCATACTTTAAGGCCTATACATTCTAACTAATTTAGGAGACAGTCTGTTAATCAAAGGGACAAAGTCTAGTTATCAAATGGCATCTGCATGATAGATCTAAGCCCCAGAAGAGGATGGTCCAGAGGGCCCTTCCCAATACTAAAAGAGAAGATTATCAGCCCCATACACTACTATGTATATAGTATATGTATATAGGTGTGCATTATTACTCATATGCAACCCCATTTGAGACCAGATACTCAGCTATCTCCCAGGTCTGAAGAAGTGTTCATTTATCACTATTCAGAGCCATCTAGTCATTTATTAAGCCAGTCCTGAGCTAAGCAACATGCATAGAGCCCTAGTTGCCAGCCCAATCCAGGCCCTCATCAGTTCATTAGGCCTGGATTAATGCAAAGTCCTCTTCATTGATCTTAATGGGTTGAGATAACCCCTACTTTTTAATGTCCATGACTTCATAATATGGCCTCCCTCTGTATGTCTGATGCCGTCTCTCATTACCCACCCACCCACTGCCCAAGAATACTCCACTCCAACGACACAGCAAGCATCCCATTCCATTGCCCCAGATTAACATTCCTAAAACAACAATTTTTCATCAAGTCAGTAACAACCTTACTCAAAAACCTAGTGATCCCTCACTGCCTACAGGGCTAAGCTCAAACTTCTCTCTTTCCACTCAGAGAAAGCTCACTGCTTTACCTGACTCACCTTATTTCAGTCACTCCCAAATCCCACACATGTGCATGCACACATACCATTCCTGGGCCTGAACCTGTAGTGACAATGGTACCGCACTCCCAGTGCCTGCTCACTTTCCTGCAGGACCTAAAGAGCACGGCTCAATCTCAGCTTTTTTGGCAGAACAACACATGGGGATTGCTCTACCTATCTGACCTCCTAGAGCAGTTTCCCTAGAGAACGGTCTGCAGAAGAGTACCAGGCCATTACCTGTGCTGATCCACAGTGAGATAAGTACAGAAATGAAGAGTAAGCGTTTAAAAATATTTGTAACAATTTAACTAAGAAAATGCATGCCTTTAAATCTAATAATAAAAAATAAGGGGGCTTCCCTGGTGGTGCAGTGGTTAAGAATCCGCCTGCCAATGCAGGGGACACCAGTTCGAGCCCTGGTCCTGGAAGATCCCACATGCCGCGGAGCAACTAAGCCCATGCGCCACAACTACTGAGCCTGCACTTGCCCCCACTCACCGCAACTAGAGAAAGCCTGTGTGCAGCAACAATGACTCAATGCAACCAAAAATAAATAAAGTAAATAAATTTATTAAAATAAATAAATAAAATTTTTTAAAAATTTTAAAAAAATTAAAAATACGGACTTGAATTTTGTATGCCTGTATGAGTTGGGGTTCTCCAGAGCAACAGAACCAATGGGACATATGTCTACATATAGAAAGAGATTTGGTATATGGAATTGGCTCACACAAATATGGAGGCTGGCAAGTCCAAACCTGCAGTGTGGCCCAGGAGGCTCGAGACACAGGAGAGCTGATGGTGGAGTTCTAGTCTGAAGGCAGCTCCTCGAGAGCTTCCTCTTGCTTGGGGAGGCCAGTCTTTTCTTCCTGTCCCTTCAACTGATTGGATGAGGCCCACCTACATTGCGGAGAGCAATCTGTTTTACTGAAAGTTCACCTAATTAAATGTTAACCTTGTCCAAAAACACCCTCTCGGTTGATATGTAAAATTAACCATCACAGTGCCTTTTTTCTAGTAAGTGATTTTTATTGGCTTTTACAAAAGTATCTGTTGGCAGTAAACTGGGAGGCAGAAACTGCTTCTTCACAAACTGTTAGAGAAAGCGTCTAGGGCAGAGGTTGGTGCACTACAGCCCATAAGCCAAAGCTGAGCTACGGCCTGCTTTTGTTTGGCCAGCAAGCTAAGAATGGCTTTTACGATTTTTAAAGAGTGTACAAAAAAAGGAAAAAGATGCAATAGACACCATATATGGCCCACACAGCCTGAAGTATATCCTATGTGGCTTTTGCTTTTACAGAAAACGTTTGCTGCCCCCTGTTCCAGAGCAGTCTCTCCATACCATCCTACATGCTTCATGTTAATGTAAGCTCTTCTACTGTCGCTCCATTTTCTCTCTGTCTTGCCTCCCTAAATAGGCAATGCACGTTTTGTATGAAGGGAGATATGAAGTCCTTCACACAGAGCAGAGCCTACACTATACAGAGGTCTTAATAAATGCTGATTTGATTGAACCGGCTCGGCTGTCTTCAGTGTTCTGAGAAGCAAGTTTCTCAGAAGTCAGGTCGCTCAGATCTACCTCCCATTGTTTACTTTTTTCTTCTCAGCACAAACATAAGTTAGCTCTGCTTTAGAATAACTAGCAGCATTCTTTGATCTCACAGACTATTTACTTGTGTGAAGCTCAATTAAATGCTTGTTTGTATTTGGTGGCCAAAACTATTCATAGATGAAAGATTTCTGTGACAGCCCTGTGGGAAGTGGCCTCTAAGATGGCCCCCAACAGTCCTTCCTGCTAGTCAACCCTTATGCAATCACTCCCCTGAGTGCTGGGGACCTAGCGACTTGCTTCTAGCAAATGGAGTGTGACAGAAGTAATAGGATGTCACTTTCAAGATCCGACTTAGAGAACGAACTTATGGTCACCAGGGGGAAGGGTGGGGAGGGAGGGATAGTTAGGGAGTGTGGGATGAACATGTACACACTGCTATATTTAAAATGAATAACCAACAAGGATCTACTGTATAGCACAGAGAACTCTGCTCAATAATCTAAATGGGAAAAGAATTTGAGAAAGAATAGATTCATGTATATGTATAACTGAATCACTTTGCTGTACATCTGAAAGTAACACAACATTGTTAATCAACTATACTCCAATATAAAATAAAAAGTTAAAAAAAAAAAAGTCACTTCTGTCTTGGGGGCTCTCTCTTCCCCTCTGTAGGATCACTTGCTCTCAGGGAAGCCAGCAGCCCTGTTGAGAGGCCCACTTGAGTGAGTTTGGAAACAGATCTTCTGAGGTCCCTCAACAGCCACAAGAATGAGCTTAGAAGGAGCTTCTTCCCCAGATGAGCCTTGAAAGGACAGCAGCCCTGGCCAATCCTTCAACTGCAGCCTTGCAGAGCCCCTGAGCCAGAATCACCCAGCTGAGCCGCTCCTGGATTCCCAATTCACAGAAATTTTGAGATAATAAATGTTTCTTGTTTTAAACCTGTACGTTTTGGGGGGTTGATTTGCTATATATACAGACTATAATTTGTACTTCAGACAAAAGATTATGTATTTTCTGCTGGAATACATAAAAACCCAATTCTAAAGGAACCCACCTGAAAATAATAGCTTTGGGCAGTAGACTCCTTTCTGATAGAATGAATAAATGAGGTTACATGTAGTCTCATATCTGAATGTAATAACCGTAAAGGAGTGTTGGTTTTTTAGCATGGTCTAGATGTGCCTGAAATTTTCTCTTGGTAACTAAAATAATAATTGTGGAAAAAGAACTTTTCTACAGCAAACCTGGGGTTAGGAGAAAACAAGTGCTTAAATAAAGGTTGTTTGGCCCCTGGTGCTCTGTCTAAAAGATAGCCGGGCCACAGAGCTCTCAACCCGGGAGGGAAATAATACCTCCCTGGAGAACAATTTCCCTGAAACTTCACACTGGTCACACACACACCCTACACGGTCATTTTCTCTCACTTATACTCATGCCCACACAAATACACTCACACCCACCATTAAGCCAGGAACAAACCAACTGTGCCCTGAGCATGTCCAGGAAGCCTGGTCCGTGTGCGTCCTCCTCTGTCCCCCATCAGGCTCTGGTTAGGAGCTACTTTCCCAGGCAGTAGACCAAATTCTTTGCTATAATCATTGAGAAAAGACTGAATCCAGTCTTGGGGCTCATCACAACTTTATACCCAGAAATATCATCACCAAATAATACTAATGTTTCAGCCGGAAATCTCCTTTTTGTTGAATGCTCTTCCCAGAAAGGGCCAGCTCAGCTGTGCCACTCTCTGAATGCCATGCCTCTGAATCTTCAGATCCTCACTTTGGGGCCTGCTAGGTTGGTTCACCCCAGAAATGAGTCCAGACAACACTGTGCTGGGACTGGAAGTGAGCTGCCAGGACATGAGCTTTGGAGCCAGACAGAGCTGTGGTGGGGATTAAGTGATATAATGTGTTAAGCGCCAACAGCCAAGGTACCAGACCTGAGAAATGTGTTAGGCCACTAAGGGAATGTCTCCATTCCCTGCAGGGAGTTGGCCCGCTCCTCCCTCATTTCCTTTCCTCCTCCCCTTCCCTTGCCCCTTGTTTTTCCTCGTCCTCCAGTCACCACTACCCTAGTTCCAGTCCTCTTGCTCTTTCCATTCTGTGCTCTAGAAAAAATCTGTTCTCACATCTTTCAGCCAAACTGAAATGACTGAATCACAACTTTAAGTACGCTTTTCCCAAAGACATTTATGCCTTAACAGGTATTAATCGGACATTCTCTCCCAAAGAGGCATTTGTGCATCCCGATATCGTCTGCCGATGCTGCAGTCAGACGGCCTTCCTCAAATTCCACCTCCTCCACTTACTACTATGTGACCTGGGGCAGAGGAATTAGCACCTCTACATTTATATCCTCCTCCTCTGTAAAATAAAACCATCACCCCAGCACCGCAGTAAAAATAAGATGAGAAAGTCCAGGTGACATTCTTAGAAAAGCTCTGGACACAGAAATGGAAGCCTCATGAAGGGAGAGACTGTCCGCTGGACTCATGCCTACGACCTGGAACAGAGCTCAGTACAAACAAGAGGCTCAAATAGTTGTTGAACGAATGAGCACATGGTATGTATATAGATACTATGACATTTATTATGCTTTTTAATGCAAAGATTAACAAGTAAACAGATTATCCACTTGTCTCTTTAAAAAAAAATAAAAACAACTTGAGTACAAAGCTAGAAAAGTCAAACCATTATGCTTCAATTTTAAGCATAGTTAAAAAGTCCAACCATGCAGAAATGATAAAATAAAAAATAAGAGCCAGCTGTTCCATTTTCTCCAGACCTCTTCCCCAAAGGAAGCCACTATAGTAAGTTTCTCATAAATGCTTTATGCATGTATTATAAACAGCCATTGAGATGTAAAGACAAAGATTGAAGCCCTGAAGGAAAATTTCAGGAGTCAGAGAGCACCAAATAGAAGTAGAAGAGGATGTGGGAGAAGACGGCTTTAGGGTCTTCCATGGTCCCTGAGACCACATGGTGCTGACCATTCAGTGCAAGCAAGCGGCACCCTGGTGGTCCTTGGAAGGACCTGTTGAGGCCCACATTGTATCTCTTTTTTCCTGACCAAGAAGATACTAGAACCATGATGGGGTCATTTTATACGCTGTTCTACCTTCTTGGAGTATAAATAATGCAGTCTCATACAGCTTTCAGAGTTTACCATATTGACTGATTTGTAACATCTGTTGTGGGCACAAGAAAAATATGATATTGCAGACACCACACCAGAGTCTATCTCCTGAAATGAATAAGGAAGGCATTTGATTCCTGATTCACTATGGGATCCTTGGGACACAACTAGAAAGTGATTCATTACCCTTCTTATCATCAAATAGGACTTGACTCAGTTGCAAAGTGAGGGAAATGCAACTCAAAGAGATATGAGAGAAAAAACACAATTTTTTGGTTCACATAATTCAGAAGTCCAGGGAAAAGTCATGGCTGGACCTGCATTCTCTGACAGTTTCACTAAGAATGTGTCTCCACCCTCAGCTCCAATTGACTCAGGGCTTTATTTTATAGCAGGTTCACCTTTGTGGTGACAAGATTCACCTTTGTGGTGGCAAGATTGTCCACAACAGTTTTAGGCTTATAACCTACTATACTAGCTTAGCAACCAGCAGAAAGGATGTCTCTTCCCCAATAATATCAGTAGAGGATTCGGTACAGCCAAGCAAATGAACCACACAGGATGGCCATATCTGAGACACAGACCCAGTCCTGACACCAGGGAGTGAGATCGCCTCTATCTGAACAGCATGCTCTGGACAGTGGTGACTCCCCCCAAGATAATCTGGATGTGGCTAACAGAAGAAGGAATAGGTAAGAAGGGAGCAGTAGCAGAGACACGTTGGCCAGCCCCAGTCTGCATAGATGCTTCACTGGATTTGCTCACCAAACCTAGGGAGCAAAAGAATCAGGGCAGTGGGAGTTTCAGTAGCACTGGCATGATGGGGCATTTGAAAAAAGTCAACTCCTTTGTTTTAAAAGAGGAAGTTGCTGCCATTCAAATGCCTAGAAATAGAATACATTTATCTCTGAATATACACTGTACTGTATTTATTGAAGCTTATTATAGATTGAAAGAAAGCAAAGACACACAAATGTCAACCTTACATAGGAAAGAAGATATGTAGAAACTGATTTTAAAATAAATAACAAATAATTATGCTCAAGTTAAAATATATAATGGCAGTAGGCAGTTCTTTACGGTAAGTAAACGTATTGAGTCATCTGGGAGAAAAGGCACCTTTGGACTAGACTAGATATTTACTTCTATGTTGCTTTATTTTCTCTTTGCTCCAGCTGTAAAATGTTAAATTCCAAAGAGCCCAAGACTCTCCATCTTAAAGAATCCCCAGGTCAATCTCAAGTAGAAACTTCTACCATAGAGTGTACAGAAGTTGTCAAAACCAAGAGGAGATGGTCACCATCACTACTGTAACCCCATTCTCACTTGGAACACCATGGCCAATCTCTTTTTTGGTATCATAGTTCACATGCCAATTTTGTAAATTAGAAAAAGTGAGCAGCTAGCACCTGAAGGGCTTAGATGACAGGCCTTTTTTGATGAACTCTTGCGACTATAAATTTTTTTTTTTAAATAAGATAGTTGACTCTTTTTAATACTTTCTATCCTTAAAGCTTTATGCTGATAGGAGGATGCCTTTGTATCTAAAGGAACCTCCTCAGTTCTCAAGGTCAGGCCGCAGGAAGATGGCAGTACCTACCACAAGTGGTCATGGAATAATTCAACAAAAATTAAACCTTGAGGATTCGGTAAAGCCACTCTCCCAGATTGAGAACTGGCCTTATTTTAATAATCACTGATGGATAAAGAACACATACTGTTTAAAAGAACTCTTAAATAAATAGGTAGTTCATGATTTCCTTTAGTATTCCATTCCAGTATTTAGCAATCTTTATGCTTAGAGAAGAAAAGCTGTTTGATATTTGTGAATTTGTTAATCCTTTACCTCAAAGCTTATTATTCAACTTTCAGACATAATTTTCAGGCATTGCCACAGTGGAAAGGAAGAGACTATTCTGTAAATGTTTGTACAAAACAAGATGTTCAGTACTATTTTAAAATAATTTCAGTCACCTAATCACTTTCTTCATTCTACTACTCTACTGCTATTTTCTGTCCTGAACTTTGACTTGCAGCACTGCAGTTTCTCAAGGTGTGCATGCTGCTGGAATGTTTTCAGCTTCGATCTTTGCCTCTTTAGAAGGTAACTTTAGTGTAATGGTAATACAAGTACAAGGAATTCTTAGAATCCTTTCTAAAGTGTCCTTTGTTTAGTCAGTATTTACAAACACTTTCTTTGTTTTTCCTCTCTATATAGAACAACAGAGAGACAGTGAAATAAGGAGAGTGGCAAAATGGTGTGTGGGTATGAAATTTAGCTACAGCCTGTGACACAAACTGGATACTAAATTAACTTGCAATTTTAGGCTGGAATGTATTCTAACAGAATGGAATGTACCTTTTCTTGTAACAATGTTGAACCAAAGGCCTTTTTCTTGTTAGCAAATACCACAAAAGAGATAAAGGTTCTTCTAATGTTTTTCAATTTGCATCTCTTGCTTTTCAAACTCATTGCTAATAGAGGGCTATAGGTTATTCACATCGATTACGTGAATTTTCCTACTGTCATTCATAACCTGGGTTCCATTAAGAATTGTACACTGTGCTAGATATTGAAGAGCACAGATGAATTAGCAGCCCAGAGGCTGGAAAGAAGAATGATGGAAGAAGATTCGCTTAGAGTCAATGTGCTGAGAGAACTAGATGCTCTCTGCTCTGGCTACCAAGAGCAGCATGGCATGGAGGAAGGCCAGACAGATCAACGAGCAATGACGTTTTGGCTCCAACTATTAAAAAGTTGTGTGACCACCCTGTCTGGGAAAAAGCATCTTAGGAACTTGTTTAGAAGAATGCAGTAACCATTCTATCTCTAGACTGCTGCTCTATTCTACAGATCCTGGACTTGAGCTGCAACATTTCCAGCCTGCTCCCTTCAGACTGGCCCCTACAACTCGAATTGGCTCTTCTCAATCTATCCTGTTACTGTTTGTCCTGAATTCAGTGGGTTTTGTATATTGACAGACTCCTCGGTTTGTCTCAAGTTGGAAGTCAAGGGGAGATTCTGTCAGCAACCAAGGACCTCTGTTTAGTCCTGAATGGCACGTTTTTCCTCCATTTGCAGGTCTTGTCCCTATACTTGTGCTACAAAGTATATAAAGGTACCACCCCCTAGATTTTCTCTAACTGCTGAATATACTGTGTAATATTAAATACACTGCATCCTTAAAGCTGTCTGTCCATTTATCTTTATTTTAAAATTCTGAACATATGGCCAGCATATACTTGAGCTCAATGTTTAATGGTGAAATTTAAATGTTAATAAAATAGTATACCCCCCATAAACATGTGACCCCCCCATACACAAGTGACCATAAACAAGTGACTAAATCTATCGATTTGTTTTCTATTGCTGCCATAACAAGTTAGCACAAACTTAGTGGCTTAAACAATACAAATGTATCATCTTCTAATTCTGGAAGGCAGAAGTCTGACATGGGTCTCACTGGAATAAAACTAAGATGTTGGAAGGTCTGTGTTCCTTCTGGAAGCTCTAGGGAGAATCAGTTTCCCTGCCTTTCCCAGCTTCTAGAGACTGCCTGTATTTTTTCCTCATGGCCCATTCCTTCATCTTCAAACCCAGCAACCTTCCTCCTCCATCACAATTCTCTCTAATCCCGCCAGGAAACGTTCTCTGTATTTAAAGATTCATGTAATTAGACTGGACTCACCCAGATAATCCCAGATAATCTCCCCATCTCAAATTCTGAACCTTAATCACATCTGCAAAGTCCCTTTTACCATGTAAGGTAACATATTCACGGTTCTGGATATTAGAGTGTGGGCAACTTTGGGGCCGCTATTCTGCCTGCCACACAACCTTAGCTTCAGTTTCCTCATCTATAAAACCTTGTAGGTTGCTATAAGTATAGCACATGCTGCACAGGGAGGGCCTAAAACCCTGTCTAGTCTGTAGGTCTTGGTAAGAAGTGATTCAGATGATGAGGAGGAGATGACAATATGGTCACGTCTGTCGTCGCGGGGTGGGGGGGGCGCTGAGTGAGAAAAACCCAAAATTAGTGAAATAAGAGTGAAAATTATGGAAGGAACGTCAACCCACAGGCTACTTAGAAAAAAGAGAATGTATTCTGAAAACTGAAATTAGAATTTAGAAGGTTTTCACTTGATAAGAGACCATGAGAGATTTTAGCCCCCTTCAATTTATTTTCTCTGAAACTAGAGTAAAATAATTTAAGATAAGTATAAAGAATCATGCTAGGGGAAATGCTTCTGATTAAAAAACAAAACCAAAAAAAAACACTCTTCAGGACCTAGTTCAAGGAATAGACTATTTTTCCAGGCATTTGAGACAGGAAAGCAAGAGAGAGAGAGAGAAAAAAATAATTTTGGTACTGTAAGAATATCCATGTTTCAATCCTTAGCTAAATACTCATACATAGTAGGTTGTTATAAGAAATAAATGGCTTTTCCAATGAAAGTGACTTGGAAAAGGCCAGGAAGTGTAAAGGAGGGTAAGGGAAATAAGAAATGGACAATTTTTAAATAATCTTCAAAAAAATAAAATATTAACATTCTTTTTTATTTTACCTTGTATTAAAGTACAGCTGTTCAGTAAATCTTGATTATTTTAAACCGTATTTATTTCCATTTTCTTTCTACCCAATATGTCTTATTTGAATCTAAATTCAATACCAAAACATCTTGAGGAATTTTTTTTTTTTTTTGCGGTATGCGGGCCTCTCACTGTTGTGGCCTCTCCCGTTGCAGAGCACAGGCTCCGGACGCGCAGGCTCAGCGGCCATGGCTCATGGGCCCAGCCGCTCCGCGGCATGTGGGATCCTCCCAGACCGGGGCACGAACCTGTGTCCCCTGCATCGGCAGGCGGACTCTCAACCACTGCGCCACCAGGTAAGCCCTTGAGGGATTTTTTAAAGCTAGCTGCTCACATCATATAAACTGTTCACCACAATTTATGTATTTAAGTGTTACAGGAACAGCTTTCAGCGTGAAAGCTGACATCCCCAAAGAGGTATGTAAATGAATTTTTATCACTTCCTGGCATTAGCATCAAAGTAAAAATGAAGTCACATAGGACAAAGATTCAGGAGGAAACAAGTTTGACATTTACCTGACTAACAATTGTATCCATTCCAAAACACAGTCCTATAAGTTATCAAATATTAAAACAAATTGAAATGGCATCTAAATGGAGTTTAAAATAGATAAATATAAATAATGGTAAGTTATGAGAAAGCATCATATTATAACAGACTGAGCCACTTTAGTTTACCTTTCTAAACTTATTACAATGAAGTTCTATAGAAGTATGACCTCAAAAGTGGTTGAAGCATGAACATTTCAGTCGTACTGATTATTGTGACTGTCACAGAAGACAAATTCATGAATTGGACTGGCTTTAAACCATAGTATTTGCTTTGCTTTGCTTCTATTGATACTAAATTCAGTGGAATTTGAATTTAGGTGGGTGTATGGAAAAAGCTAAAACGTCATTTGTATGTTTAAACATTGAGTGCATGTGTGCAGAACAGAGCAGACTTCCTCAATTCAGAACACAAGAGTGGGGGAAGGTCTTCAGCAAGGAGGTCCAGCCTCAGGGCAGTCACCCGGTGACCAAAACATCCACCTGCCACAGCACTGGGAGGGGGAGACCAGGACAAGCAACCCCTGAAAACTGCTAAGAGGAGAAGACTCAATTCCAGAGAATTGATTAATTTGTGGAATCTGGAAATACATCGATCAAAAGAGCATCAGAACTTGGAGAATAATAACAAGCTCCGGTCAAAAGTACACTTAAAAATATACTAAGTTAAAGAGAACCTCCTGCTCTTACTTAAACCAAAATTACATAGCCAAAATGGAGTAATTTTATGACTAAACGAATTGTCCTATTTGGAGAGACTGAAAATTTACTTAGCATTTTAGAAAAAAATACAAATTATCTAAAATTATCCCAGTTTCCATAAAAGGGGAAACAAGCCTCATTAAAACTTTTAAGAAATGATTAACTAAAATCTAGAATTTTAGGAAACTTATCATGTCTGTTAACAGATCCAATACAGCCCAACTGAATCAATTAAAATATCAATTCATACTTTAAACAATATGGATTCCAGAAAGAAAGTAGTTGGAGGAGCACACAACTGCTTTTTCTACAAGTCAAACAATAATACAGTTGAAATAACAAAGCAAACCATGTGACACTGCAGTTATTTCAATTACTTAAACATCTGAATCATTCTGGCCACATAGCAGTCTGAATACTATCCTGGTACCTGACATCCGGCTGGCTTTGAAACCTCTGCCTAAATGAAGATGCCTCTACTGATCTTGACTCAAATGATGGATCTGTACCCTTTGACAAAGAAAAGCCAATAATCCAAAGCAACTGTGACTGTAACTGATGGCAAGTGTGTTAGTTGCAAAAACATTTTTTGTTGGCAAAGGCTGGATGCTATTGAGTTAAAAGACACTGAATCAGCTCAATGCTATTGTTACTCAAAGACATACACAGCTATAAATAAAACCATCAATTAACACATATTTGTCAAGCACCTATTATGTTCTCAAAGACCTTGCCCTTATGGAGCCTAAATCTTGTTTCATAAAAATCATATAAAACAATTGGAGAACAACAAGGTAAGACAATGCTCAATAAATTGATGCATACAAGGGGTACTGCAACAATTCAGAGAAGGCTGACAGGTGTGAGCTGTTGTCTTCAGGGAAGTCCACGGACAAGGTGAAACCTGAGGGTGTGGTAGAATTCCCACAGGTGGAGAAAAAAAGGCCTTAGAATCAGGAATGGAAGAGGGAGATACAGGTGAGCATGATAAGTAAAGAGACGCCGAGTAAGGACAAAACTAGTCTGAATAAAGCATGGCCTTCAGTAGAAGAGTTAGACACATAAGCGTAAATATGTTAGGAATTGGGTCTCCACCCTGCTAGTTCATACTTTTAACAATTGACTGAGGTCTAACTTCCAAGAACCAAGCTGCCCTCTCTTTCAGAGAACATTTGTCTCTGAATTGAAACTAACGCCAGGACTGACAAGAATTCTTAATGACTTGCTTTGCTGAAGGGATGGGGATGAACAGAGATAATGGAAGGCTTTTTTTATATTAAATTTCTTAGGTGTGATATAGTGTGGTTATGTAGGAAAATGTTCTTATGCTTAAGAGATACATGCTGAAGTATTTAAGGGTGAAGGGTTATGATGTCTTCAACTATTTTCAGATGGTTCAACAAAAAAGTGCATGTATACAATAGATTTTATTAGTGATTATTAACAATTGATTAATATTAAAATTGATGAACCTCAGGAAAAAGTATATCAGTGCTTATTACATCAGAACTTTTATGTAGATTCAAAAATTCTCAAATTAAAAAGTTGAAGTAGAGTCCTCCTTCTTTATGAAAGAAAATACTGCAGGTAGGCTTTAGAAGTCAAATTATATATATAAAACATAGATGGATGGAGAGACAAATAGGTAGATAAAAATAAATAGAATTCTCTTGCTTCCCTTGTACACAATGAGAATATTTTATGTCTTCCCTGAGTTATAGAAGGTTTAAGAAGAAAATCCAGAATATATTTTGCAGAGTAGCTGTCATTGTTGAGTTCCTATTGTATACTGGACATTTTTGTATACATTAACATAATTATTCTTCTAGGTTGCCCTGCAAGATAGGCATTATTATCCCTTTTTTGCAGATAAAGAGACTGAGGGTCAAATAAATTAAATAACCTGCCCAAATTAACACAACTTATGCTGGCAGAACTAGAATTCAAACCAAGATTTCAGTGACTCCCAAGTCCTTGCTGTTCCATTTTGGGTCCCCACCTCCCAGGTTCTAAAAGTGAGATGAAGGCATTATTTGGCTTCTTAATTGCCAAGTGGACTGAATGTTCGTGTCTGCCCCCAAATTCATATGATGAAATCCTAACCCCCAATATGTGATCATGGTAGGAGTGGGGCTTCTTGAAGGTGATTTGGTCATGAGGGCTGAGCCCCCATGAATGGGATTAGTACCTTTTAAAAGGGCCTTCAGAGAGCTTGCTTGTCCCCTTCTGTCACGTGAAGACTCAGTGAGAATTGGAACCAGGAAGCAGGAACCAGACACTGAATCTGAAAGCACTTTGATCTTGGACTTCCCAGCCTCCAGAACTGTGAGAAATACATTTCTATTGTTTACAAGGCACCTAGGCAATGGTATTTCTGTTATAGCAGCTCAAACGGACTAAGACACCAAGTTTAACCAGTGACTGGCCTTCAGCAACGTTTGAAGTAGAAAGAGCCTGGAAGGAGTAAGATTCTTCAGAAGGATACATGTCAGTGAAGACTGACTGAAGTGGCTGCAAGAAAACGTACAGAAGAGAAAAATTCAAGAGTTAACATGAAGAGAGATTAAAATAGTTCTATTATACCTAAATCTAACAACAGACTTACAGGATATACAGTATATAATTTGCTCTCAGCAATCGAAGCAGTAACTATACTTGATCTAAAAATAATTATACCGCATGCCACTTGAACGCCGTGACATGGTGCTCGGCATGGAAAAGAAGACAAAAGAAAATCAAGGATTCAGAGATGATCTCAGTAACCTATATAAAAACCTAGAAGTCAACACAGGAAAAAGAAATCACTGCTGGATAATCTAAATAAGTATTAAATAAAGACTGGTGTCTAGAAGTAACTGAAAAGACGACCTAAGAAGCTGAATCGGCTGGCTGGATAGGCAGACCCAACTTAGAAATCCCTGAGGCGTGACTGCTCGGCTTTAGCTGCCAGCACACACTTTCCAGACCTCTCTACCCTCACGCAGCAGGACACAGGACACCTGGCCGGTGTTAAGAAGCTGTTTGCCTTGCGGAGCCTGCTACTGCCTGCTTGCCTCGTGACTCCTAAGCTGACTGCTGGTGTTTACTACAAATAGAAGAATTCCTTCATTCAACTGATGTTTATGAACACCCACCATATCATAACCACAGTGGTAATGTCCAGACCAGCTATATAAGTTGTGGGACCCAGTTCAAAACCTATGAAGCATTTCAAAATGGCGACAATAGAGCATTAAACCATTAAAAGTGCATTGCCTTTCTAAGGCTCTGTGTGACTGCACAGGTTGTATACTCATGAAGGTGGCCTTGCAGAGGGTCTGTCCTCACAGATCACACAGCTTGCTCTTTGTGAGTTTTTATGGCCTTGTAAACCCTAGTCCCATGGTCCCTCTTGCATTATACTAAGATCCACAGCCATATCCCTGGCAGGGATTTGTGGTAACCCTTAAATTCAATCCCTTGAGCTCTCTCAGATTCATCTGCTTCTCTGCCAGTACCCCAGCTCCAACCTTAATCCTCCCTTCCTGGATGTCTATAACAGCTTTCTCTTTAGTCTCACCTTCCAGTCCATTATCCGCACTACCTGCCAGGAGAATCTTTAAAGAACTAATTTGATCTGATCACCCTCCTGCTTAAACTCCTACAAGAGCTTGAGATTGGCCATATGATGAAATCTAAACTCTAACACTGCTTTCAAGGCCCTGTGTGACCTATCCCAGGTGACTCCTAAGGAATATTTCTTGCACAACTCACCTCCCCCAACTCCATGGACCAGCCCTACTGTTTGTTCACCTTTCATACTTCCTGGAAATCTTTTTTCTGCATTTCCTGCTTAGACAGCATCTCCTCTAGAAAGCCTATTTTGACCCCCTCTCCCACCCTAATCTCTAAGGTAAGCCTGTTATGTGTTCCCATGGTCCTTATCACAAAGTCATACTTGCTTGTTTATGTGTCTGCATCATCAGCTTACAATAAGACCCACAAGGGCAGGAAGTAGGTCTTTCTTAGTCACCTTTAAACTTGAACGTATAGCCCAACTCCTGATAAATAAAAGGCACTTGAAAATGTGTTGAATAAATGAAGTCTTACATCAAAAATCCATTTAATGTACAAATACATTTGTTAAGTCTTTGTGAAAAAGTTATTCTACTAATAAGGAAAAAATAAAAGAGAAAAAATAGTAACTTTTGTGAGCTCATGTGTCCCCAGACAACTCCCCCTATGAGACACTGCTCCACCCGGGGTCACTGGGTTTCAGCTCTAGGTCTTCTTGGTCTACCCACCATGGAGCCTGAGCTCAGACAATATCCATCAAATTAGTAGCTCATGTATTTGGTTCTTAACCTAATGATTTGAATAGTTATCTGATGGCTGACCACATCTACTCAAAACATTTTTCTTCCTAAGTTAACTGTTAATTTGTCAAAGAAATTGGTAGCGGCTTAAAATACTCCTTTGGAAAAATCACTCAATAATATACAGTTCAATCATTCATTTATTTCATAAATATTATTAGACACAGACTATATGCCCAGCCCTATGCTAGAAAATGAAGATAAAGTAATAAACAAGACAGGCACGTTCTTTGCCAGGAGACTGAAAACTTTAAGTGAATTAATAAAAAAACTAAACAAACATTATTACTATGGTTTTCAACAGCCAAAGCTCCAACTTTCACAAGGGTTAGCCATCAGTTGAGGAGGTGATTTTCACGATAGATTTATAAAGATTATAACACTGAAACAACATGGTTATCAGGAGAGAAAACATAGCAACTGAAATTGAAGGCTTGGCAGTTGGAATATCTTCACTGAAGATTATGAAAGAAACCATTTAGGCTTGTAATTGGCGATTGCTATATCCAGAATCATTGCCAAATGTCTGTGTAAAGAGATTTTTTTGTTTATTTTCCAGCACTTTCTTGTAGTCCTTCATTTAATCCTCACAGCCACCCTGAGAGGTAGGTAAAGCAAGTATATTAAAATACCCATTTTAGAGGTTAGGAAATTAAGGCACAGAGGCATTAATTGACTTGCTTTTCTTCACTTTATAAATTAATGGCAGAAGAAGAATTGGAACCCCTATCTCTAGTCCATTGCTCTGGACTTTAGGCCAACATAGAAACAAAAGTGATTAGGTGAGCTGTACAGGGTCTGGTTTAAGAATACAGCACAGGACTTCCCTGGCGGCATAGTGGTTAAGAATCCGCCTGCCAGAAGACCTCAGACCTCCCAAAAGGCAAGAAACTCCCCATGTACCTGGGTAGGGCAAAAGAAAAAAGAAAAAACAGAGACAAAAGACTAGGGATGGGACCTGCACCAGTGGGAGGGAGCTGTGAAGGAGGAAAGGTTTCCACACACTAGGAAACCCGTTCACTGGCGGAGACTGCGGGTGGCAGAGGTGGGGCGCTTCAGAGCGGCGGAGGAGAGCACAGCAACAGGGGTGCGGAGGGCAAAGCGGAGAGATTCCCGCACAGAGGATCGGTGCCGACCTGCACTCACCAGCCCAAGAGGCTTGTCTGCTCACCTGCCGGGGCGGGCGGGGCTGGGAGTTGAGTCTTGGGCTTCGGTTGGAGCGCCGGGAGAGGACTGGGGTTGGCGGCGTGAACACAGCCTGAAGGGGGTTAGTGCACCGCGGCTGGCCAGGAGGGAGTCCAGGAAAAAGTTTGGAGCTGCCGAAGAGGCAAGAGACTTTTTCTTGCCTCTTTGTTTCCTGGTGCGCGAGGAGAGGGGATTAAGAGCGCTGCTTAAAGGAGCTCCAGAGACGGGCGCGAGCCACGGCTAAAAGCGCGGACCCCAGAGACGGGCATGAGACGCTAAGGCTGCTGCTGCCGCCACCAAGAAGCCTGTGTGTGAGCACAGGTCACTCTCCACACCTCCTTTCTGGGGAGCCTGTGCAGCCCGCCACTGCCAGGGTCCGGGATCCACGGACAACTCCCCCGGGAGAACGCACAGCGCGCCTCAGGTTGGTGCAACGTCACGCTGGCCTCTGCCGCCGCAGGCTTGCCCCTCGCTCCGTGCCCCTCCCTCCCCCCGGCCTGAGTGAGCCAGAGCCCCCGAATCAGTGGCTCCTTTAACCCCGTCCTGTCTGAGCGAAGAACAGACGCCCTCCAGCGACCTACACGCAGAGGCGGGGCCAAATCCAAAGCCGAAGCCCGGGAGCTGTGCGAACAAAGAAGAGAAAGGGAAATCTCTCCGAGCAGACTCAGGAGCAGCGGATTAAATCTCCACAATCAACGCGATGTACCCTGCATCTGTGGAATACATGAATAGACAACAAATCATCCCAAATTGAGGAGGTGGACTTTGGGAGCAACGATATATATATATATATATATATATTTTTTTTTTTTTTTCCCTTTTTCTCTTTTTGTGAGTGTGTATGTATATGCTTCTGTGTGTGATTTTGTCTGTATAGCTTTGCTTTTATCATTTGTCCTAGGGTTCTGTCCGTCCGTTTTTTGGGTTTTTTTTACTTTTTAAAATTTTTTCTTCATTTTTATTTTAATAACTTTTATTTTATATTCTTTCTTTTTCTTTCTTTCTTTCTTTCTTTCTTTCTTTCTATTTTTTCTCCCTTTTATTCTGAGCCGTGTGGATGACAGCGTCTTGGTGTTCCAGCCAGGCGTCAGGGCTGTGCCTCTGACGTGGGAGAGCCAAGTTCAGGACGCTGGTCCACAAGAGACCTCCCAGCTCCACATAATATCAAACGGCGAAAATCTCCCAGAGATCTCCATCTCAACACCAAGACCCAGCTTCACTCAACGACCAGCAAGCTACAGTGCTGAACATCCTATGCCAAGAACTAGCAAGACAGGAACACAACCCCACCCATTAGCAGAGAGGCTGCCTAAAATCATAATAAGGCCACAGGCACCCTAAAACACACCACCAGATGTGGACCTGCCCATCAGAAAGGCAAGATCCAGCCTCATCCACCAGAACACAGGCACTAGTCCCCTCCAACAGGAAGCCTACACAACCCACTGAGCCAACATTACCCACTGGGGGCAGACACCAAAAAAATTGGTAGCTACGAACCTGCAGCCAGCGAAAAGGAGACCCCAAACACAGTAAGTTAAGCAAAATGAGAAGACAGAAAAACACACAGAAGATGAAGGAGCAAGGTAAAAACCCAGCAGACCTAACAAATGAAGAGAAAACAGGCAGTCTACCTGAAAAACAATTCAGAATAATGATAGTAAATGTGATCCAAAATCTTGGAAATAGAATAGAGAAAATACAAGAAACGTTTAACAAGGACCTAGAAGAACTAAAGAACAAACAAACAGTGATGAACAACAAAATAAATGAAATTAAAAATTCTCTAGAAGGGATCAATAGCAGAATAACTGAGGCACAAGAACGGATAAGTGCCCTGGAAGATAAAATAGTGGAAATAACTACTGCAGAGCAGAATAAAGAAAAAAGAATGAAAAGAACTGAGGACAGTCTCAGAGACCTCTGGGACAACATTAAATGCACCAACATCCGAATTATAGGGATCCCAGAAGAAGAAGAGAAAAACAAAGAGACTGAGAAAATATTTGAAGAGATTATAGTTGAAAACTTCCCTAATATGGGAAAGGAAATAGTTAATCAAGTCGAGGAAGCACACAGAGTCCCATACAGGATAAATCCAAGGAGAAACATGCCAAGACACATATTAATCAAACTATCAAAAATTAAATACAAAGAAAAAATATTAAAAGCAGCAAGGGAAAAACAACAAATAACACACAAGGGAATCCCCATGAGGTTAACAGCTGATCTTTAGCAGAAACTCTGCAAGCCAGAAGGGAGTGGCAGGACATATTTAAAGAGATGAAGGAGAAAAACCTACAACCAAGATTACTCTACCTAGACAGGATCTCATTCAGATTTGATGGAGAAATTAAAAGCTTTACAGACAAGCAAGAGCTAAGAGAATTCAGCACCACCAAAGCAGCTTTACAACAAATGCTAAAGGAACTTCTCTAGGCAGGAAACCCAAGAGAAGGAAAAGACCTACAATAACAAACTCAAAACAATTAAGAAAATGGGAATAGGAACATACATATCGATAACAACCTTAAATGTAAATGAATTAAATGCTCCAACCAAAAGACATAGACAGGCTGAATGGATACAAAAACAAGATCCTTATATATGCTGTCTACAAGAGACCCACTTCAGACCTAGGGACACATACAGACTGAAAGTGAAGGGATGGAAAAAGATATTCCATGCAAATGGAAATCAAAAGAAAGCTGGAATAGCAATTCTCATATCAGACAAAATAGACTTAAAAAAAAAGACTATTACAAGAGACAAAGAAGGACACTACATAACGATCAAGGGATTGACCCAAGAAGAAGATATAACAATTTTAAATATTTATGCACCCAACATAGGAGCACCTCAATACATAAGGCAAATACTAACAGCCGTAAAAGGGGAAATCGACAGTAACACAATCATAGTAGGGGACTTTAACAGCCCACTTTCACCAATGGACACATCATCCAAAATGAAAATAAATAAGGAAACACAAGTTTTAAATGATACATTAAACAAGATGGACTTAATTGATATTTATAGGACATTCCATCCAAAAACAACAGAATACACATCCTTCTCAAGTGCTCATGGAACATTCTCCAGGATAGATCATATCTTGGGTTACAAATCAAGCCTTGGTAAATTTAAGAAAATTGAAATCTTTTCTGACAAAAACGCTATGAGACTAGATATCAATTACAGGAAAATATCTTTAAAAAATACAAGCACATGGAGGCTAAACAATACGCTACTTAATAACCAAGAGATCACTGAAGAAATCAAAGAGGAAATCAAAAAATACCTAGAAACAAATGACAATGAAAACATGACGACTCAAAACCTATGGGATGCAGCAGAAGCAGTTCTAAGAGGGAAGTTTATAGCAATACAATCCTACCTTAAGAAACAAGAAACATCTCAAATAAACAACCTAGCCTTAAAAACCCCAAAGTTAGCAGAAGGAAAGAAATCATAAAGATCAGATCAGAAATAAATGAAAAAGAAAGGAAGGAAACCATAGCAAAGATCAATAAAATTAAAAGCTGGTTCTTTGAGAAGATAAACAAAATTGATAAACCATTAGCCAGACTCATCAAGAAAAAAAGGTAGAAGACTCAAATCAATAGAATTAGAAATGAAAAAGGAGAAGTAACAATGGACACTGCAGAAATACAAAGGATCATGAGAGATTACTACAAGCAAATAAATGCCAATAAAATGGACAACCTGTAAGAAATGGAAAAATTCTTAGAAATGCACAACCATCCGAGACTGAACCAGGAAGAAATGGAAAATATGCACAGACCAATCACAAGCAATGAATTTGAAACTATGATTAAAAATCTTCCAACAAACAAAAGCCCAGGACCAGCTGGCTTCACAGGCGAATTCTATCAAACATTTAGAGAAGAGCTAACAGCTATCCTTCTCAAACTCTTCCAAAATATAGCAGAGGGAGGAACACTCCCAAACTCATTCTAAGAGGCCACCATCACCCTCATACCAAAACCAGACAAAGATGTCACAAAGAAAGAAAACTACAGGCCAATATCACTGATGAACATAGATGCAAAAATCCTCAACAAAATACTAGCAAACAGAATCTAACAGCACATTAAAAGGATCATACACCATGACCAAGTGGGGTTTATCCCAGGAATGCAAGGATTCTTCAATATATGCAAATTAATCAGTGTGACATACCATATTAACAAATTGAAGGAGAAAAACCATATGATCATCACAATTGATGCAGAGAAAGCTTTTGACAAAATTCAACACCCATTTATGATGAAAACCCTGCAGAAAGTAGGCATACAGGGAACTTTCCTCAACATAATAAAGGCCATATATGACAAACCCACAGCCAACATCATCCTCAATGGTGAAAAACTGAAAGCATTTCCACTAAGATCAGGAACAAGACAAGGTTGCCCACTCTCACCACTATTATTCAACACAGGTTTGGAAGTTTTAGCCACAGCAATCAGAGAAGAAAAAGAAATAAAAGGAATCCAAATTGGAAAAGAAGTAAAGCTGTCACTGTTTGCAGATGACATGATACTAGACATAGAGAATCCTAAAGATGCTACCAGAAAACTACTAGAGCTAATCAATGAATCTGGTAAAGTAGCAGGATACAAAATTAATGCACAGAAATCTCTTGCATTCCTATACACTAATGATAAATAATCTGTAAGTGAAATTAAGAAAACACTCCCATTTACC
This sequence comes from Delphinapterus leucas, assembly GCF_059928025.1. Classification (NCBI taxonomy): domain Eukaryota; kingdom Metazoa; phylum Chordata; class Mammalia; order Artiodactyla; family Monodontidae; genus Delphinapterus; species Delphinapterus leucas. The sequence continues at coordinate 50,864,480 of NC_143140.1, forward strand.
ATTGCAACAAAAAGAAAAAAATACCTAGGAATAAACCTACCCAAGGAGACAAAAGACCTGTATGCAGAAAATTATAAGACACTGATGAAAGAAATTAAAGCTGATACAAACAGATGGAGAGATATACCATGTTCTTGGATTGGAAGAATCAACATTGTGAAAATGAATCTACTACCCAAAGCAATCTACAGATTCAATGCAATCCCTATCAAACTACCACTGGCATTTTTCACAGAACTAGAACAGAAAATTTCACAATTTGTATGGAAACGCAAAAGACCCTGAATAGCCAAAGCAATCTTGAGAAAGAAAAACGGAGCTGGAGGAATCAGGCTCCCTGACTTCAGACTATATTACAAAGCTACAGTAATCAAGACAGTATGGTACTGGCTCATAAACAGAAATTTAGATCAATGGGACAGGATAGAAATCCCAGAGGTAAACCCACGCACATATGGTCACCTTATCGTTGATAAAGGAGGCAAGAATATACAGTGGAGAAAAGACAGCCTCTTCATTAAGTGTGCTGGGAAAACTGGACAGGTACATGTAAAAGTATGAAATTAGAACACTCCCTAACACCATACACAAAAATAAACTCAAAATGGAATAAAGACCTAAATGTAAGGCCAGACACTATCAAACTCTTAGAGGAAAACATAGGCAGAACACTCTATGACATAAATTACAGCAAGATCCTTTTTGACCCACCTCCTAGAGAAATGAATATAAAAACAAAAATAAACAAATAGGACCTAATGAAACTTCAAAGCTTTGCACAGCAAAGGAAAACATAAACAAGACCAAAAGACCCTCAAAATGGGAGAAAATATTTGCAAATGAAGCAACTGACAAAGGATTAATCTCCAAAATTTACAAGCAGCTCATGCAGTTCAATATCAAAAAACAAACAACCCAATCCTAAAATGGGCAGAAGACCTAAATAGACATTTCTCCAAAGAAGATATACAGATTGCCAACAAACACATGAAAGAATGCTCAACATCATTAATCATTAGAGAAATACAAATCAAAACTACAATGAGATATCCTCTCACACTGGTCAGAATGGCCATCATCAAAAAATCTACAAACAATAAATACTGGAGAGGGTGTGGAGAAAAGGGAACCCTCTTGCACTGTTGGTGGGAATGTAAATTGATACAGCCACTATGGAGAACAGTATGGAGTTTCCTTAAAAAGCTAAAAATAGAACTACCATACAACCCAGCAATCCCACTACTGGGCATATACCCTGAGAAAACCATATTTCAAATAGGGTCATGTACCAAAATGTTTACTGCAGCTCCATTTACCATAGCCAGGACATGGAAGCAACCTAAGTGTCCATCAACAGATGAATGGATAAAGAAGTTGTGGCACATATATACAATGGAATATTATTCAGCCATAACAAGAAACAAAATTGAGTTATTTGCAGTGAGGTGGATGGACCTAGAGTCTGTCATACAGAGTGAAGTAAGTCAGAAAGAGAAAAACAAATACCATATGCTAACACATATATATGGAATCTAAGAAAAAAAAAAGGTCATGAAGAACCTAGGGGCAAGAAGGGAATAAAGACACAGACCTACTAGAGAATGGACTTGAGGATATGGGGAGGGGGAAGGGTAAGCTGTGACAAAGTGAGAGAGGGACATGGACATATATACACTACCAAACGTAAAATAGATAGCTAGTGGGAAGCAGCCGCATAGCACAGGGAGATCAGCTCGGTGCTTTGTGACCACCTAGAGGGGTGGGATAGGGAGAGTGGGCGGGAGGGAGACACAAAAGCGGGAAGAGATATGGGAACATATGTATATGTATAACTGATTCACTTTGTTATAAAGCAGTAACTAACACACCATTGTAAAGCAATTATACTCCAATAAAGAAGTTAAAAAAAAAAAAGAATCCGCCTGCCAATGCAGGGGAGATGGGTTCAAGCCCTGGTCCTGGAAGATCCCACATGCCAGGGAGCAACTAAGCCCGTACACCACAACTACTGAGCCTGCACTCTAGAGCCCGTGAGCCACAACTACTGAACCCACATGCTGCAACTTCTGAAGCCCACATGCCCTAGAGCCTGTGCTCCACAAAAAGAGAAGCCACCACAATGAGAAGCCCGCGCACCACAACAAAGAGTAGCCCCACTCGCCACAAGTAGAGAAAGCCTGCATGCAGCAACAAAGACCCAACACAGCCCAATAAATAAATAAATAAATACATACATAAAGAAAGAAAGAAAGAATACAGCACAGTGTTCTCATATGCCATGACCCTGACTCATACTTCTTTTACAAAGCTATAGAAAATGCAGCTGGGCAAATGTAGCTACTGTGTTGATCCATAATAAATTATCTCTTCCAATTCTCTGTTTACTTTTATTACAGATTCTAATTACTGCCATTAGAGGAAATGCATTTATTCTGGAAACAGTTTTATAAAGTTTATTAAAGTACTTATGATAGAACATCTGTGATCTCTTTGGGATTATTTATTATTCCCAGTGTTATGCATGATTCTTTCATTATGAATGCTTGTCTAGGTTTCTACGCCATTAGAGAAGTTTAAAGACTTCTCTGCTCAATGATATAGTTACAAAGAATGGTCCAACATATATGATATGGTAGATTTTGCTTCCCTCAGAAGTAGAGCATGCTGCCAACATGCCCCCCACGCCCATTCATTCTGGAATCCTCAGGAGACAGCTGCCGTTATGCCAGGAACAGTATCAGGATTTGTGAGAAGCATCCTGGTAAGTTTGACATTGGTCCCAGAGGAGTTCACAGATGGTTAAAGAAGCCTTGACATGAAGCAGGCACCTGTGAAGATATCAATAACTCCTTCAACAGACATTTCTGTGGGCCTACTGTATGCCTGCTCATTGCTAAGTGCTGAGGATAAAAACGATGGAGACACTGTCCCTGTACTTTAGGAGAAACAAATCTAAAAGCTTTTCAACTGGAATTTACAAGCAGTTCTGCTTTTGTGACATTATTTCATTTAGTTCTTACAACCACTGTGAAGTGTTATCCCATTTCATGGATGAGAAACCGGAGGTTCAGAAAAGATGTCACTTTCCCAGGATCACAAAAGTGATCATAAGAGAGTGGCCAGGTCAAGACTCAAACACAGATCTTCAGATCCAGAGTCTCTCCAAAATTCTCTCCATAGTTGTGTTGAGGCTTATTCTAATAATTATGCCTCTATGATATTTTCTTTATGTAAGGAAATCATTTCAGATGAAAACAGATTATTGATTTAGGAGAGTTATCTTCTGCTAGAAAGACAACAAAAAGCAGAGAGAGATTCAGCGCTCAAGTATGTGAAATTGAGGGACAGTGGGAAATGAATCAGGGTATAAAAGTAGCTGAAAACAACCCGCTTAGGGAAAAGGTGCGGGGAACACATATTTTAAATGCTTTCCCCTTCATTTACAATCATGTCTCCTGCAGGATCCAGTGGGAAACAGTAAATTAAAAGAACTGCGCTAAATTTTGATCATAAAATGTTCTCATTTTATTGTTTCTCTCACATGAGACCCTTCCTTTAAAAACCCCAATAATTGTAGCCTGGCAGGTGACACTGGAAATACAAGCGAGAAACAAGCAAACATTTGGTTCTCAAGAATCAAGAGCGTTTCTTACTTATCAATATCCGTTTCCTCTTTCTATATTTAGTCACTGATATTTACAACAGTTTTTAAAAAATGAATGACTAATGTAAAAGCAGTTTTTCAGAAAAAAAAAAAAAAAAGAAAAAATCTAATGCTGCTTGAAACACACACAAGTCCCGGAAACTTAGTGTTGACTATCAGTTCTCTTTTGCCTTTTTCCTTATGCACCTAGCTGAGCACTAAGTCAGTCAAGACAAGCACCTCAATCAAGCGTCTTCAATTAGGTTGAAGCAAACTAAATTTATTCCCAAGAATGGAATTAAACACCATTAAGTAAAATCAGTAGCATCTGAATTTCACATTATCATCTGTATAATGCTATTCTATATAATTACTGCCATTTGTCCAAAGTACTCAACTACATTTTCAAACAACATATGCTTGATATACTTTGATTAAATACTGGTGACTTATCATGCTCATTCCTGCACATGGAGGAAATTGGAGTATATACCAAACTGCATGGTTTCTCCAAAAGAGTTTAGGCAAACTAGGGTGGCTCACTCCATCAGGAAAGTGGACACTGGATCTCTAAGGAGAAAACAGCTTTATCCTGGGGCAATGTTTCCTCTAGGACTCCATATTTGCCATTCTTCCACCCTAAATTAGAGACAGGAATTGAGTCAGAGCCTACATCAGCAGCACCCAATCAGAACCAACCTTCTGGTTAGCAGTCCAAAACAATTACAAATTCTAAACTCATCAGCACCCTCTTCTTAAACATCAACAATGTTTCATCTGATTTTCCATTCTCTATCTTACTAGCCTGGATCAGAAGAGATGACTGGAGACTACAGAAATGGAAAGCTTGCTTTTTTCCTGAGATCTCTGTCGGGTTTAGCAGCTTGATGGTTCCCTCCTCTGTCAAAGCCAAGCCTGAGGGCTGAGTATCTGGAAAGTGCTGGATGCTCTAGGTACACCTTCTTCCTCAATCTTCCAGAAAATCAATAAGACCATCACTAGCATCTCTATGTTACAGATGTAACAAGTGAGGCCCAAAGGGGTTAGAGGATTGCCTTAGGGTCATACAGCCTGTCTGGTCTCAAAGCCTCTGACCTTTCCATTATTCCATGCTACCTTTTGGTGATTTTGCTCCATGGGTCAGGGAATCTCTCCATATGCGCTATTCTATCCTCCTTTAACCTTATTTCTCAGTTCTGCTTTCCCCCGTTTTCATCATGTTACCTCATAGCAGAATTCTGCTAGTAGAATTGACAACAGCACTTTGGAATTGACACCCTAGTTCAACTGTTTACTTAGTTTTCTCTATCAATTTCTGCTTTACACACTATACTTTAGAAGCTCCCGGGGTTTCAGTCCCATACCCAGGTCAAGCCCCTAGGACATAAGGCTTACGTCTGGAACAGAGTCTGGATGAGTATACAATCATCTACTCTCCCATCCTCATCTTCAAGCATTATGATGAAAGTCTTGCAATAGCAAAGAGACAGGAGAGATGTAAGTGCAAAGCGAAGGAGGACAGTGAAAAAGTCTGTCCTTAAAATGCCAAATCGCACTCAAAATGGGTCCTCTGTTATTTGTCATCCTGTGAACCTCAGTGTCATCTGTAAAGTTGGGCTCAAAGTCAGCAGGAGGCTAAGGTCAGATCCTAGCACCTACAAACAAGCTACACACCAGGGTACATTTGAAAACAAACAAAACTGTTGGACCAGAATCACAGAACTCTGCAGCAAAGCCGTGCCTCAGGAGCACATGGCCCACTAACAAGAGAGACAGTTTATCCACTGCTTACTACGTGCTGAGAACCATGGAGAGAATTCTGCTGACATTTTCTAATTTTCTAATTAACTCTGTGAGGTAGGCATTATTGTACTCATTTTACAGACAATAGAACTGATGCAAGAGAGGGGTTCAATGTCACAAATCTAGTAAGCACCAAAACTAGTTTTTCAACCCAGCTATACTGATTTCAAACAGCACAGTCTTAGCCATTATGCCATTTTATTCCTCCAACCCACTCTACAGAGCTAACACATTTCAATCAAAATGCTTACCTAGTCTTTAAAATAGCTGCATTCAATACACTTTGGGTAAATACAAAGAACCTTAGTCATTTTTCTTAACATTGCCTCATTGATCGGCTTAGGATTTTATCATCTGATTCAATGGTTGCAAATATTACATCATCTCAGACTAAGGACAGGACTTCACATTTATTCAGCAAACACTTTGAGTTGACTATTATGTGTCTGCCTTACCTAGAGCTTGGCTCTGAGGACCCGGTTGTGAAATAATCACAATCTATTGCTCCCAAGGTGCTCACAACCTAGTAGAGAAGACAAATGTGCAAAGAGATGGTTATTATTCAGTGTGGTGGCTACCTCTGAGCTACACCCAAAGTGTGCTGCTGAAAAGAGGTAGCAGCTACCTCTGCAGAGGCAGATCTGAAAGGGTTTGCTAGAGAGCTGAGGTTTTTTTGTTTTTGTTTTTTTGTGGTACGCGGGCCTCTCACTGTTGTGGCCTCTCCCATTGCGGAGCACAGGCTCCGGACGCGCAGGCTCAGCGGCCACGGCTCACAGGCCCAGCCGCTCCGCGGCATGTGGGATCTTCCCAAACCGGGGCACGAACCCGTGTCCCCTGCATCGGCAGGCGGACTCTCAACCACTGCGCCACCAGGGAAGCCCAAGAGAGTTAAGGTTTTAAAGATGAACTCCTCTTCACCCAAGAGCTAGAGAAAAGGGCAGTTCATGTAGCAATCTCAGCAGGACCAAAGGTGTGGACGTGAGAAAGAAGGTAGTATGTTTAGGGTCTCCTATCTTCCAGTCTGTGTTTTAGCATCTATTATCTAGAACAACAATAAACACGGATATGGCTACATGCGGCAAGTATTTCCAACTGCCCTGTGTTCTTTGGCTCAAAATATTGTTCCCCATCTGTTTTATTTGTCTAGTGCACACAAAAGACATAAAAGATAAGGTGGGAACTTGTCCAGGTGAGGTCATTAACTAACCAAACAAGGCCTCGTCTAGAAGCCTCCCTTCTATATGGAAGAAATAGGGATCTGAAACAAAGGTTTAATGAAAGAAAGAAAAAAAAGTGGGGGAAAAGGAGGTAAAGAAGTGATTGCTCAGCTAAAACCTAACAACAACTCAGGTGAAACAATTAATTTTATCTCAGTATATTTGGGTTTTTCTTCTGTTGTCAGTCACAACACTTGAATAAAACTGTCTTAGAAATCACCATATATACATTTATTATTGTACATAACAATATGAAATAGTCTGTAAACCTACAAACTATGAGTAAAACTTTGTAATCCATTTCTTTTCTTTCTCCTCACTGATCATACACAATAGGGAAGTGGTTCATTGGATTGTCCTTGTTAAAAGAAATCATAACATTAGTCCAAAATGTCTAATGAGAACTGTATATATTAGTTAAGGACCAGAAATTAGACTATAATTGAGTTAGATCCAGCAGTTACATGAATAAAAATTGAAATGAATAAAATGTGTTTCTTTTTCTACTTTGTTTTTGACTCTTAGAAGAGGCGTAGAAGAGCATGGTGTTTGGAAATTAAATCTTAGTTCTGCCACTGCAGAAGCCTGTAAGTTTGCGCAAGTCACTTCACCTCTCTAAGCAGATTTCATCTCTAAATAGGGTTAATAATAATATCCACAATGTACAGTTGATAAATCAGACAAGGCCACAGCCCTAGAGCCCACTGGTGAGCCTAGACTCTGGACTCTACTGCGAAACAACCCTGACATGAATTTAGTTCAATTTTTTGTCAGGAACATGGTGGCAAGTGTTAATACAGAGACATGTATGGAGTGTTAAAGGGATTTGGAGTCTGGGCACTTAACTCAGCAGAGGAAGGCAAAAGTTAGGCAAATAGAAAAGGGTGAACAGGTATTGAAACCAACCTGTAAAAAGAATGCCTGCCAGCCCGGCCCATTCTGAAGACTTCAAGTCATTCATTAATCCATCCATCCAATCATTCATTCATTCATTCAATTTTTACTTCATTACAATGAATTACTCAACATTCCATTCATTCAAGATACACATATTGAGACATAGCATGTATAAGGTATATATTATATCCAAGAGATAAGAATATCTTATAAGAAGCCTGAGGGGCTTCCAGGCTACTAGGGAAACTGGAAATTAAATCAATGAGGAAAACATGATGTAATCCATGCTATGGCCATGCTATGCACATGGCGATGGAAACCACAGTGGAAGGAAGGGCACTTAAACCAGGCTGGCTCATCAGGATACCTTCCTAGAGGAGAAAAAGCCTGAGCTGACTTTAAGGGAAGTCTGGGGGTTAACCAGATGAATCAGAGCAGAATGGGCAGAGTCTAAGGCATGAGAACCACACACGGGAAGGTAAAGACTGTCGGAGACTTTCAAGAAAATCCAGGTGTGATTTGTGGTGGGGAGTAGCGGGAGTTAACTGTGAAGAGATAGTGGAAAGCGGGTCAGGAAGCTCTCCACCCACCATGCTGTGGAGGCAGACTTGACTGTGAACTCTCCAGGGAGCCACTGAAGAATTTAAATTGGGTCCAGACAAGATTAGATTTGCATTTTAAAACTTTATTTTAGCTGTAAGTGGATCAGGGAAACTGTGGCAATGATCCAGTCAATAAATAAGGAAACCATGAGACTAGATGGAGGTAATGAATCTTAGAAAATTTTAGAAGGTTAAATCAATAGCACTTTGTGAACAGTTGTATCATGGAGTTTAATTATAGGGAGAAAAGGGTCCAAGATGACTTCTAGCTAAAGAAATTAGGAACAAATTAAGAAGAGCCTAACACTTAATAAAGGTTTTCTATGTACTAGGCATTGTGCTAGTCGTACATATCCTTGACCTTATTTAATCTTCATAATAACCTTATGACATAATTGTTACCACCTTGACCTCAGATGAAGAAGCTTAGAGCCAGAGATGTAATTTTCATAAGACCACCCAAATGGCAAAGACAAGTCTTGGATCCAGATGTGTCTAACTGTCTTATCTATCAGACAACAATATCATACCATCCATACCATCTTGGGTGGATGGGTCCTCTCACTAAATAAGACAGCAGATCTTGAAGAGCAGGTTTGAGAGGCAACCCAATATAGAAGTGTTGAAGAAAGAGGACTATCCATGGGGTTAAGAGGTAAACAAACACTGAATGTTAACAGAGGAGCCCAGGGGATGGAGTGAGTCACAATGTTGACAGCTTGTGAACAGACAAGATACTGATTGACAAGTGTTTATTGAATTTGGTGACAAGAATTTCGATGGTTGGTAACCTTGAAAAGAACAATTTGGGGGCAGTCGTAGGAACAAAACCATATTGTGTTGGTTGAAAAATGGCAATCTACAAAAAAAACTAAATCCAACTTGAAACTCTAAGTGCTGAGGGGATGAAAAAGAATGAGCTATTGTTAAGGTGTGAGCCTCATCAGGGAAGGCTCCCTGTTGGACTAGGCTGGCAAGCACAGATTTACTGCATCTTGACCCCTGAATAAGGTGTTGATATTAACCTTAAAGGAAATATGGGAAGGTTGCTTGTTTTGTACAGCTGAGGAATGCCAAATACACTAGACATATGGATTTATCCCAAGGATTCATCACCAAATGTAGCCCCAAAGTCTTCCCTTTCAACACTTACATGGTTTATACTACATGGAATCCCAGGGAAAAAATAGTGTGATCAGGTTCACAACACACATAGAGAGAATCAAAAACAAATGCTAATTATAGAAAGAGAAAAATGTGTATAATTGCATGTGTATGTATATCCATATATATGTACATAACATCTATTTGTACCTTTAGTATATGTCACCTGAAAAGGTCACAATATTGCAAATTAGCATCACTTCAAACTTAAACCTCCTGTGTTACTTGGATCCCCAAGCTTTGAGTTTTCTAAACTCTGCCCAATCTAACAGCAGGTGCACACAAAGAAAATAAGAAAGTTTTGCAATAAACAGTATTGCTTTGAGTTCTTTTAGAAACATCTGTAGAGGAACTGATTTAAGTAAAAAAACAAAACAAAAAATTCTTTCAAACACATAAGTTTCAAATAGGTTTACAAATGGGGACAACAATCCTATCTACTAAGGTCTCCTTAAATTATGAAAGATGTCGTCATCAAATATTTCAAAATATCTTTAGAAATTGAGATATAGAAATTGTGACAGTTTTGTATTTAAACTGTTCTTAGTAATATATCTTAATATAACTCTAATTTTAATAATTTCTATTTGGTTGCAGAAATAGAGACACAGATGTGGAGAACAAATGTATGGATACCAAGGGGGGAAGGCCGGTGGGATAGACTGGGAGATTGGGATAGACATATATACGCTACTATGTATAAAATAGATAACTAATGAGAACCTACTGTATAGCACAAGGAACTCTACTCAATGCTCTGTGGTGACCTAAATGGGATGGAAATCTAAAAAAGAGGGGATATATGTATACTTATAACTGATTCACTTTGCTGTACAGCAGAAACTAACATAACATTGTAAAGCAACTATACTCCAATTTAAAAAATAGAATAAAATAATAATAATTTCTGTTTGGTCACTTGAGGTCAGTGGCTTTAATCTCTATTTTAACAGTTATAACTGAGAATTTTAAACTACACTTCCTTAGATTTCATTTCAAAGACATAAAGTAATACCAACTGAGCTTTGTGGCTTATTTTATAAGAAATTATGTAACAAACAACTTTGAAGATGGCAAGAAAAATAATTTTAATTAGCAATATTTGATATGAGAGAGCAAAGCCTGATTATAGTGAGAGAACACTGTCCCATTGTTTGACACTCTTGATGCTACAGTTTATGTATAAAGTGAGTCAGAAACAATAACAAAACTACTAATCCCATGGAGTGTTTTCAGAGTGTACATTTTCTGATTAATTAAGGACCTTCTTAGATGATAGGGAAGATTCCTAGAAAGACAATAAAAAAGAAAAACTTTAAATCGGGGTTTCCTTGGGCTTTGTACCAATTTTGATACTAAATCATGCTCATTTTGTCCCCAAAGATATTAAGTTAGTTTTTCATCCTTTTGTGAACTACCCGCATACATTTTCCCACAGTGTTCTGGGCATACTCTATGTCTTTGTTCAGACTGGGTGGCTTAAACAACAAACATCTATTTCTCATAGTTCTGGAGTCTAGGAAGTCCAAGACCCAGGTGCCAGCAGGTCTGGTGAGAGTCCTATTTCTGGCTTGTAGACAGCTGTCTTCTCGTGCATATCCTCATATGGTACAGAGCAGAGAAAGGAAGCAAGCTCTCTTCTTATGAGAGCACTAATGCCATTCATAAGGGCTCCACGCTCATGACCTAATTACCTCCCAAAAGCCCCACCTCCTAATACCATCACATTGGGTTAGGATTTCAACATATTAACTTGGGATGCATATAATCATTCAGTCCATAACACCCTACATTATTTTTATTTTATTTTAGGCTGCCTTAAAGAGAGGTCTAAAGCCCCTAAGGGGCTAGCACCATGGAGATTTGCCAGATCTGCTGAGTGAATCTCATCCACCCCTGTCACCTCAGAAAGCTTGCCAGGAAAGCTGGAATGTTCGCATCCTTCATCTTGCCACCTTTATGTCTTCTTGTGCCTGTTTGTTCCTCCAGAGACAGATCTTCCCTAGACCTCTGCAGAGGCTGCCAACGTTCCTCTCCAGGAGGTCAGCTTGTACTGTGAGGGGTCACTAACTCTTCTGTCCCCTGAGTCAACCTGGGTGATAGCCCCTCCAGACCCTGTGATGTCACCCCTTTTAATTGCTCACAAGCTTGGGAGCCTCAGGAGAGACTGAGATTCAGGAGCACTTACACAGCCAAATAACATGCTGCAAAGCTTTGCCTTGGCATCCTAGCCCCAGTGTCTGAACAGCTCTTTTATACTTGCGCTCTCCAGGCCTTGGAGATCTGATGGAGATCCACACTCCATACCATGCTCCCAGGGGGTGGCTGCAGCAGTAACCCTGAGGCAGTAACCAGAAAGTGGCTTCCCAGAAGCCACTGTCCCCATGGGCAATCTCTATGAGGAGGGCTTTCTTTTTTTCATAAACGTTAGTTTTTAAATTTCTTAACTCTGCAATTTTTCCAAATTTTTCCAAATTTCCTATTCCTTTATCTCATTTTGTTTCTTGAAAGAGAATGAAGAAGGCAACTTTCGATATTTGTAAATATTGATTCCCCAGATACCTAATGGAGATTTCGAGGATAGCTGTTCAGTTGATTTGATAAAGCCCATGAGGAAGTGACCAGAAGTGACCTGACACTAGAGGAGAAGTATCTCCAAACTTCTGACTTGTCACTTTCCAAGTTCCTAGGAGACGTACCGATCATAGCCATAACAATATAGAGACAGGAAAGAAGTTCATTTGGGTCACGGACTAGTCAGATCAGTTTCCAAGCAGGGCACTGTATTACCACCACATTTTTAAAACATTCATTGACTTTCTGTACTCGAGGAATAGTTCTTCTTTTCCGGTTTCCAACAAGCCCCAAATGAGCAGCCATGGGCTTTCTATTTTCTCATGTAGCCTATTCTGCATGCCTCTTAAAGTACAAGTCTTCTCCGGGCCTTGAGAGTTTACCAGCAGCTTCTCTTTGGCGCTAAGAGCCACATTGCAAGAGGTTTGGTTTCCTTTACACTTTCAGTAAATTTATGTCCAGCTTTCCTTTGGCTTAATCCTTTTCCCCGACCTCTGGCTATCCATACTGTTTGACCACACCCTAACCGAGCTGTTATCTGCAGGACATACTGCATTCGTAGGTTCATAATCTATTATAATTACAGTGGTTTGCATATCATGATAACTCAAACTCACGTAAGAAGTTTCTGGAACACCTTACAAAACAGCAAGTGACAAGATCCCTACCCTGAGGCACTTAGAATCGAGGTATCTAGGTCAGTCAAAAATTAGAGTGGCTAACAAGTAAAGCAGAGTTGCAGAAAATTGTTCAGGAAATGAACATTAGAAAGATGTAAAAAGAAGAGACGACTGGATATGTAAATGACAGCTACATTTTCTGTGAGCAACATAAAAACAAAGCATGAAAATAAATATATGTATATAAAAAAAACAACAGTCCCAGAAGCTGACACAAGGGTAAAAGCTATGAAATGAAGTAGAAGATCAAGGTGGATTCCAGACTGTGCAGAGCCCCAATGAGAGCAAAATCACTGAATTCAGTTTAGAGAAAGAACTAAGTTAAAGAAGCACGTCATGGAGCAGAGTGACATCTTATTTGTGGGAGGAAAAAATAGCATGCCTCACACAGAGATTTAGATAAATTTTTAACGTAAAAATTTAGAAGTTGAAAATTCACAGTTCCAAATAGATTTAAAATTGCTTTTCCCTCACTGTAATAAAATTTTAGATAACTGTTCATTGTTCACATTTCATAGATGGTGGTATATATCTAAGGTAACAAGGAAACATTAATGGAATCAAAATCACCATAAGATGTTATATATTTTTCTCTCAATTGTTCAAAATCCCTTGGTAATTAGAAGACATACTCTCCTTTGGATTTTGTTTTAAAAATAATTGTTCTACATCAGATTGTACATGTTTTAGCTTGGAAAGTCAGCTGCCTTTTTATTTTGTTTTACAGATGACAATTTCAGACTTTGGCACTGGGTGTCTTTCTTTCTTTCTTTCTTTTTTTTAAATTTCAATTATCCCACACTGAAGTTGGCAGGAAAACCAAGTAGATAGTTTATAAACACAGATAAAGTGCCACAGAGTAAATAACACACTATGATAACACCCAGCAATTTACTGTTGAAATCCAGAGTAAGCGGGTGAAAGCTATTCACTCCATGATGTCTCTCCTCTTCTGAATTGAAGGTTTGCTTGGCTCTGTGTATCTAAGGCGGTGCTGCAAGGGCGTGGGTCAGGTGGGACCACGACCCTCCCCTGGGCTGGGAAGATTACTCATTAGTAATTACCCTGTGCCTCTCCCTCCGCACAGAGAGCCTGAGCCAAGCTGGAACTGGCTTTGTTGGGGCGGGGAGGGGGAGGGGGGGAGGGAGAGGGGGACGGGTGGATTTTCTCAGTTTGCCTCTGGCGATGATGGCGCTACCCCTCCTGGCTCCCCTGTCTGATTTCCCAAAGGAGAGTCACAGTTTTCTAGCCTTTTCTCTGTGGGGTGAGGAATGAGTTTCCCCACAAGTCTCCTCAGGCCACTGCAGAGACCTGCCAAAAATGGGTCATCTCCTCTCAGTGCGTCAGGAACCAGTTACACCTAGGAGAGCTGAACATTTAGCCCATACCTAAGATCATTTAACATGAAGAAGACCCAAAAGATCACAGTTATGCGCTGAATTGTGTCCCCTCCAAACGCACAGATTGAAGTCCTAACCCCCAGTACCTTAGAATGGGACATTATAAAGACAGGGTTTTTACAGAGGTAATTAAGATAAAGTGAGGTCACTAGTGTGAGCCCTAACCCAGCAGGACTGGTATCTTCATAAAAAGGGGAAATTTGAACACAGAGACACACACAGAGGGAAGATGACATGAAGAGGCAGGGAGAAGATGGCCATCCACAAGCCACAGGCAGAGGCCTGGAAGAAATCCTTTCCCTCGCAGCCCTTAGAGTGTGCCAACACCTTGATTCAGACATACAGCCTCCAGAACTGAGACAATATATTGATATTTCCATTGGTTAAGCTTCCCAGTCTGTGATTCATTGTTACAGCAGCCCTAGAAGACCAATACAATCACTAAATACAAAGGTCACCTAATACAACTCTCTTGACTCTAGCTGAGGAACCCTTGGCAGAGAGATAGAAAAGGAGCTGCTCTTGTCACACAGTCTGTCAGTATTAGTTCCAGGACTGGAACCCTGTTTCCTGACACCGAATTCAGTGTGCCTCACCGCCGCAGGTGAGTGACCTCACCATCAGGAGGTCATTGAAGGGTCACTTTAATCAGTAGAGGTCACACTGAAGGACCTACACTCACTCAGCAACTCCGCACCATGATGGGAGCCGAGTGTGGACAGACCCAAGTGTCCACCCAGAAGATGGATCCTTTGAGCTCTCAGCACTTCATTCCCCTTCGTGAGGTGAAGCACCCACAGCAATGGCCCTTTGGGGTAAATCGTGAAACGATGGAGCTGTGGGGGAAGGTTTTAAGATAAATGTACCCATGGTTTATTTTCACACTCCAACTTCAGACCCGCAACTCCAGGGCCCAGGACTAATCTTCCACCAGCATAATGTAAGCAGTCTTTTTTCACCCTCTCCAACTCAGTGTGGGAAGCCATGGAGGAAGCTTGTTCCAGGGATCTGGAGAATGAACGGTCCAGGAGGAAAAGCTGCCCTGAGGGGTGACCAAATCTCACATCCAACACCTGTCTGCAACTTCACACAATCAGTCTGTAAGGTGGGCAAGTAAGAGGTCAGGCATCCCACACTGCTCTAGGGCAAACAAGAGTAGCATCTTTGTGTGTCTGCTGCCCTGCCATGTGCTATATTTAATATAGTCTTTTTCTCTAATTTATTAGGAAGAAATTTCTTAGTAGTGACATTGTTGAACTGGGAAGCAACAGAAGTTTTTCCATGACTACCATCTACCTCTTTTGACAAGGGGAATCTTACTCTTAAGTTCATGAACTCCCTGATGAGGAAAAAAAAAAATCACATCTTTATTTTTGCTAACCTCTAACTAATCTTTAGCATTTCCTTCTATTTTGAATGCAGGCAATAAAGCAGTGGTATTAGCAATACCAGTAATAGAAATAGAATTCATTAATACAATCACAGATACATCAATTGTTAAGGCTATCAAATTTTCATTTATGCTCATCACAGCTTTGAAATGCTGGTAGTTATTACATCTACCATTCAGTATTATCATTTTATATATTCATTTAAAAAGGCAGATATTACATTTTTCCTTTGATAACTGTGTTTCAGTATAATTGATTTTTGGTAATCCTATGTGTTTTATTTATGCATGTATAAACAGTATCCTAAGAAAGGAGTCATAGACTTATCAGACTCCCAGTGGAGTCCATGACAAAAAGTTAGGAACCCTCACTGTGGCAGCAAGCACAGTCACTGGGAAAAACGTGACCGGCCAGAACTGTGAATGTTCCAGCATGTTATTTATAATCAGAAAAGAAGAGAAAAATCCACACTACACCACTGAATCATGGGAATCTGATTAAAAAACGTAGATAGTTATCCCAGATAGTTGAGTTCAGGTAGTCCTGGGTGGAGTTTGTTTGTTTGTTTGTTTGTTTTTTAAGAGATTTTGAAGCAGGTGGTGTGAGGCCCACACTTTGAAAAACACAGATGTTGACGTTCTGCTAACCTAACCATTTTCTGTTAACACATAATACCTATCCTGGATTATTTCTTTTTCATCCCTGGCTTCTAAATCCATGATTAAGTAACACAAGCAAAAATTTCTTTTACGTTTTTACTTTACTTTTGGCTGCAAAAATAATTTTTAAAGTATTTTCACAAGTAACACAGTTTAGAATAGCATTTATGCTTCAGCACTTTTTAAAAATAGAGGCAAACAACGTCAAAAAGAGAAAAGTTAGAGAGGCATACACAGGTCAGGGACCCAAAAAGGATTAATATCTTTTTTGAGCATAATGTACTTTGCTGATGTGAAAGATGAAGGAACCAAAGGCTGTTGCAGGCTTGTCTAGCTCTTTGAAAGTTTGCTTTTGCAAATTCCTCTACCTTTCTTGAGTTACATGATTCACCTTGTGTTCACATTGACAGCTCACTGCCATTTTGCCAAGAAGTTGATAGGATTTGCAAAGCAGTAATTGACATCTCTCCTGGAGAGGTACACAGCCCTTAAGTGATGGAGGCTTTAGTTAGTGGCCCTGAAAACTCAGCTCAAGTGTTCCGAGTAAACAGACTAATTACAATAGCACTGGAAGGACCAGCGTGTTTGCTCTGGGTGTGAAGCAAGCATCGTTTTCTCAAAGCTACTGCAGGACCTTGGAGGCCCCTTAGCTCAGCAGCTACTATAGTATGAAGTATCAGAAAATACAAAAGAAGCTTTAAAAAGTGATTTGCATAGTGTGTATCTTTTCACCCTGGTCCGTTTCAATTGCATATCATTGTATCTAGGACAAAAATGCATCCAGCTATTAAGAAATTTAAATTGTAAAAGTTTTCCCAACTTACTTTATTGGTAGCTTTATTATAGACCTTATTAGAGCCTACCTTGTACTCTCTCCCCCCCCCGGACTGAAAGCCCCTGGAGGGTAGGAATATCACTTCAGGGCTGGCCTGGCTCAGAGCTTTCCTGATGCAGCTCTTGATGCTGGAGACCTTTCCACAGCAGGGGCTTACGTGGAACAACTCAAGGACCTTACTGTGATCTGTCCTCCTGGCCCAGCATCTCTACTCACCAGGGCTGGGGCCTGGGTTGGAGTCCTGGCTCTGCCACTTACCAGCTATATGACCTGACTTTAGGCCAGTAAGTTACTAGATATTTCCAAACCTCAATTTCCTTGTCTGTGTAAAGGAGATAATAAGGGCCTCTTCCTCTCAGATTTGTTGTGGGAACCACAGGAGATGATGTATGTGAAGCACTTAAGACAGCACCTGCGAAGTGTTCAGGAATTGTTAGCTACTATTATTTTCAACCAAAAACATGGACAAAACATGAAAATGATGCTACTGTGAAATCCTGAACCAAGGAAGCCTCAGATAATGGCAGTCAACAATCTGAGTAATAGAACCACATGACAGAGCAGCTCTTAGCCAGGTCCACTCATCAGAATCACCTGGAGAGCTTTCTCAACATTCTAACAAGCCAGAGTTGCTGGGAAGATGTGAGAAACCCTCGCCTTTTGAACACTTACCTGTTTGTGATAATGACCCTGGAGCAGTATTTCTGGGCAGATGGTGCTGGGGGGAGTCTGGGATCTACAAGGCCTCTGGGAGCCACAGATGGGGTCTCCTAAGAACAGTTAATAACTTGCTGTTCGTTTACAGAAGAGTCCATGTTAGCAGGTCTTTCCAACTCGTCTTTTATATTTCAATTTTTTTTTCTTTTCATATTTACAAGCAAGAGATAAGTCACAGAATTCCCCTGTAAAAGATGATTTAAAAACTGTGCATTCCATATTCACCTAAAAATGGTTAAAATGGCAACTTTTATGTCATATATGTATATATCTTGCTACAATGTAAAAAAAATAATGTAATATGCCAAAACCCAATATACTTTAAAAGGGTGCATTGTATGATATGTGAATTATATCTCAATAAAGCTCTTTTTTAAAAATAGGGGGAAAAAATTTCAATCATTTTTGCATGAAAGAGGCCCCAACAAATGTCTTTGTCCTCAGTAGCTAGAACTCATAACTAACTTCCTCTATGCATGTTTTCAGCCAAAGCAAAGGTTTTGGTCACTTGGGACTCAGAGAGTTTCCTTAGAAAATGGTAACTTAGGTCTCCTAAGAAGAAGAAAGAGGGGGAAGAGAAGGAGGAGAAAAAACTAAAAATAAATATATAATTATAAGGTGTTTCTTCCTATCTAACTCAGTAATCCTATTTTTATCATTAGGAAATAGCAAAATAGCTCTTTGGCCATTATTCTTCTCCAATCTCCTTTTTTCCCTTAATCTTGCTTTCTCTTCCCTGAAATAATAAGGTTATTCCTTGGGATGCCCTTGGGGAGGACAGAGCCTTTGCATCAACTCCCCACTGCAGCTTGCCCTTTCCTCAGTCACACATAAGATTGTTCTCCTTATCTGCATCCAACAAAGTCACAGGAAGGTGTGAGGGGTTATCAAAAAGAAGCATCTCTGGGAAAGTTAACTACAGTGAGCTAACTTTCCCAGAGATGCTTCTCTTTGAAAAGTTTAGCTCGTTACCTAACATGGATGACTGTCTGGGGGCTGTATATATCCAAGGTAAATTTGATCAGATGGGCTTTTCCATCCATCTCAGATATAACCACAGTACACTGTGTGTGTGTGCCAGAGGCTGTCACCATCTATCTTTCCCCTGGAGTTAAAATCCTCCATTCCAGGTGGATGCCACTGAGGTGAATGATATAGTTGGCCTTGCCTTCAGACTCAGTCTGCTCGACCTGAAGATGGTATTTTGGAAAATTTGTCTCACTGGAGAAACAGCAAAGCCATTTGTAGAGCATGTGTCCATGTCCTTCACTGTTTACAAAGCAGGGATGGAAGATTAAAAGATTTTTAAATGTACTGCACTCAGAAAGTACCGCTTTAGTGTTTTAAAGGTTAAGAGATTCATCTATGGTCAGCTGGTCAACTAATGGCCAACAGAGCTGGAAATGGAAACACCCAGTTACTCAAGTCCTCAAATCACTGCCTGGGCTTTAATCTCCTTATCTGTCTGTTATGGTTGAGAAGCCAAGAAAGAGATTATATGACTTTCAAGGTCCTTCCTAGGTCTATGACTACAGTTTTACATCAGGGAATGTCTCATCAGCATAGTGACAAATTAGCCAACATTGCCCCACCTAAGGGTGACTCAGGATCATTCTGCTTTTTTTTATCTAGGGTAGTGGGTAGAAGATTCATCCCTCTTCTGAATACAATATTAGATATACAAATGCACAGATCAGAATCCGTGATCATCATAGAAAAACATACAAGGAGTGACTCAAATGTGTGTAGTCTTATATAATGATGTCATTGTAACAATGGCAGATTGAGAATGTCTAGGCAGTAGGGGTGACAATCTGGCTGTTAGCTGAGGATTGGCATTATAGTCAGCTTTTCTTTCTCCCAGCAACCCCCGTGGTGGCCTCACTTGCATCAGGAGAACAGGAGCCACATTCTCCATCTGCTGCTCGAGAAAGAGCACAGGCTTTGGAATCAGCCCACCCTCCTCTGGTCTCTTGTAAGTCAGAACCCTCACTTGAAATAGCCCAAATCTCTCCCACCAGTCCCCCATCCATCCTCTGTTTTACTCACATTTATCTTTTGAGCTTCCCTACTAGTGTTTCCACCCCACCCTTCCTTCCTTCGGCACCCCTCCAGTCCCTACACAGATCTCACTGCACCCTGTGCCTCCCTGCTTCTCCCTTGGGAGGTAGTGACTATTACTGTCTTCATCTTGCAGAGGAGCGAGCTGAGGCACAGAGCTAGTCTAGTGATACTGACTTGAAACAGTAGTGGGGATTTCGAAGTGAAAGGAAGTGTAATGAGGCTGGAGAAATAAGGAGGTTGACCCAGAGGGCAGGAAAGGGGAAGAGATTTTCTTCTTATTGCCTTTTCTCCACAGCAAGGCCCACTTGCCCTGGAACTCAGGATCCCTGGAATGACTCAGTCAGTCAGTTAAGAAATCACTGAAGGTACATGTTTTATGTTGCACGGCCCAAGTTAAAATGAGGATTAGGCAGTTTGCTGCTGATTCCACACTTTTTTTGCATCATTCAAGGGGTTCAGAGGCTGCTTTGGGCACACATGTTATGGAGACAGACTCATGTGGCTCAGTTCTGTGCCTCTTGTTGTCGATATTCCCTGAGATACGAGGAGCATAGCAGCCCTTGGGTGATATTTTCCCAACTCCCATAAAATATAGGTTTGTAAATTAAAGGGAAAACCCACCACACATGCTTTGTACGTGAACCCAAAATTTTACCTCATCCGTGGTCCTTAGGTATTCAATTAATATGCATAATTTTCATTTATGAAATCCTGGCGATGATTCAACTGAGAAATGAATTAGCTTCTTCCTGTTATATCATCTTTGTTTGAATACTGACCCTGCCACTTTCAAAACGTGTAACCTGTACTAATTACTTAAACTTTCTGAGCCTCAGTTTTCTCACATGTACAATGAGGATAAAAATAGTTTTGCTTCTAGGTTGGAAAAATTAAATGAGTTAATACATATAAACTGCCTAGCCCATAGTAACATTCAAATGTTGCTGTTACTTCTTGTGTATTAAACACACATTTATTGAGTATCTTAGTGCTGCCCAGGTGCCAGTGGTATGTTAAGCCCTAGGAATACACAGATGAGTATTTTCCTTATTAAACCCTCCAAGTTTAAAACTTTTTTCAGATGATTTACTAAGATATAAACAATGCTGCCAGATAACAGGAATTAGAAGTACATAAGATAGATAAGGCCAAGGGAAGATGAAGAAGGGGCAAACTTAGAGGCAGGAAAACTTCCCTGAAGGGTCACATACTTGCTAAGGGTGGGCCACCTTTCTGGCTCTGGACTTCCCTGCAGCCAACAGGAAGCTGCAAAGTTGAACAAGACAGAGATTTCCGACCTCAGGGAGCTCTGAGTCTAGTTGAGGAAACAGATGTGTAAACAAACAATTACGGTGCAATGTGATGAATGCAAAAGTGGAAGTTCTCTGGCAGGCTTTACAGAGGAAGTGATATTTGAGATTGGTTTTCAAGGATGGAGAGGGTTATAGATACTAACCAGGAAACAGGACAGCACAGACAAAGGCTTGGAGCCTTGAAGAGCACTGCTGTCAGCTTGGAAAATGGGGTAAAATTTATTAGAGTCTCATCAGAGAAGTTCTAGAAGGCATCCAGGTGCTTAATTTTTTTTTTTTTTCCCCATGAAATAATGACAGGGCTCATGATAAGTGTTCCATGCCAGCAAGAACAATAAATACAGCTTTAAAGAAATCAGAGTGAAGTTTAAAAATCAGGCAAGGGCTTCCCTGGTGGCGCAGTGGTTAGGAGGCCGCCTGCCTATGCAGGGGACACGGGTTCGTGCCCCAGTCCGGGAAGATCCCACATGCCGCGGAGCGGCTGGGCCCGTGAGCCATGGCCGCTGAGACTGCGCGTCCGGAGCCTGTGCTCCGCAATGGGAGAGGCCACAACAGTGAGAGGCCCACGTACCACAAAAAAAAAAATTGTAAGATAAATGACGAGGACTGGGTCAACACAGGTAAGTATGGGATGTGTATCTTTGGTAACTCCCAACTTCCTTCTCAGTTTTGCGGGGTGTTTTTTCTCTCCCCCTGAGATATCAATTACACATTGCCCAACAGCTGTCCAAAGCCTCCACTTTCACTTTTCACCCTTATGAACGCCAAACACTCTCCATTATCATTAGCAGTATTAACATATACTACTATACAGTGTAAAAACTCCATTCTATTACCTCCTTCAATCCACAAAACAAGCAAGGATTATTACCGGAACACACGCACAAGGAAGCCAGGAG
The DNA here is from genome assembly GCF_059928025.1 of Delphinapterus leucas. Taxonomy (NCBI): domain Eukaryota; kingdom Metazoa; phylum Chordata; class Mammalia; order Artiodactyla; family Monodontidae; genus Delphinapterus; species Delphinapterus leucas. The sequence goes on from NC_143140.1 coordinate 50,886,338, forward strand.
CAGGAAGCCTGAAGGACCTGGCCATTAGCATATGGTCTAAGTAGCACTGGTGTTCCCATCTTCACGGCCCTTCGCCCCTTATCCTCGTTCTACAAAAGTAGCCCTTCTTCTACGCCCTACTTTCACTCCACCTTAAAATATCCATAGCTTAGCTAAGTCATTCAGGAGACTCTTAAGATAAGGAGGTACAGCTTAGTTTCAAATCCATCCTCTACCACATACCCGATTGCCTAACCTCTCTGAATCTCAGCGTTCTCATGTGTACATTGGGTTCATATATAATTTCTTGTTACAATGAGCGTATATTCATTTACCATCTCTGCAACTTAAAACATTTGAATACAAATATAAATAATAAATAAGTGACGGTTCATTGAGATGTCATGTGTAAAGTAGTTGGCAGAGAATAGGTCCCAAATGTTTGCTCTCCTCCTGCCCTGAGCAGCTCCATTACCTCGTTAACAAGACTGATAAGCTTCGCTATGACACATCTGTTGCACAAAGATGTCCACAACCGAGTGACTTTCTAGTCGGTGGAATGTGTGAGAAATAAGCTCACCCGCATTCCCTCTTACCCTGTCCTCTCTGCTGGGAGGGGGGTTGGCCTAGGGGACTGCCTACGGGGAAGAGTGCCCTGGGATTGGGTTGATCTCTGGACAAAAGAGCGAAGTAGGGTACATTGGCCTTTCCTGTCCTTTCACTTCCCTCTCTGATTACCTTCTCACATTTGGGTTTTTTCCCTCCACCTACTTTCCTAGATCCTGTATTTTAGCATTCCCCTCGCAAAATAATAATTACTAGTTTGTCTGTTTTTAAGGCTAACCATTCCACTGCATTAAATATCCCATGTGCCAAGAATATATATTTGGTTTCTATCCTTTAATGCCTAGTGGACAACTAACTATATACACTGAATCTAAGGTTTAGTATCGTAACTAATATATATATACGTGTATAAACTTGGTCACAAATAATTCTTTATAGCTAATGATTATAGGTACAGAGCTTCAAGACTCATTCTCTTTCAGAAGGAATATATCCTTCTACTTCAAGAATGTTCAATAGCTTTTATTTATCGTAGATAATTATTCTGGTCTCTCCACACTGGGATGGCAGTCAGGAAGCAGTACTCTGCTGTGCGCTAAGGCCAGGATTTTTACCGATACTTCCATGGCATTATGACTTTCATTAAACGGCAAGGCCCCTCATCTTCCAGAGAACACAGGGATGCATAAACAGACGTGCCAGTGAGTATGCATACACGACACACACACACACACACACACACACTGACCCTGAAATAAGACTTCCTCCTTCCTCTGATTGAAATACATTTCCCCGAAGTGGAAAACTCAGAGAAGGGAAAGTATTTTTTTTTCCATTTGGTGGTTTTTAGTGATTGTCAATTAAACCTTAACTTTGATGAATAATGCAATGCTATGTCCAGTTCTATCTAAATATCATATATCTAAACTTTTTGTAGATGTATATTTTTGTATACACATAACCTGAGGAGAATGTATCCAGATCTAAAAAGAGTTGGATCATTCTTTGTGATTTTTAAATATGGAAGAATTGACTCCAAATCTAAATCTGTGCTGTCCAGAATGGTAGCTACTGCCCACATACGGCTACTGAACACTTGTCTGAGTAAATATAAAATACATACTCTAAGTATTCAATACACAGTGGGGTTTGAAGATCTAATATGAAAAGGAATATGTAATATTATAATCTTTATATTAATCACATGCAAAAATGATAAAATTTTGGATATACTGGGTAAAAAAATATATTATTAAAATTAATTTCACCTGTTTCCTTTTCCTTCTTAATGCCTGTGTAGCTTAAGCTTGTAGGCTGCATTATATATCTATTGGACAGCTCTAGTCTAGATGTTAATTCAGTCCTGAAAAAGGAAATGTTTTCTTATTCTAGAGCATATGGGGCTAGCTGAGAAATAATCCCCAAGTGGTCATGTAACATCTGACATATTATATATTCACTTGCCTATTTGTTCATTATCTCCCTCTCTTCCCCCACTAGAAAACAAAGTTCATAAAAATAAAACTTTATGGTCTGTTAACCCACAGTGTGTGAAATAACTGAAAATTCAAAACGCATCTGGCCTCCTCCTTTATGAGCAAAGCTTTGCAGGAAGACTTTTCAGCTTTTGCCCTTTGAGACCTGTGGGTTTCCTGCATGTGGACGCATACCATACAGCAGTTGTGTGAATGGTGCCATGCCAGAGTCTGACCACCATCAACTCCTTGGAAGAACTGCCACCTGTCACAGAGTGTCTGAGAAATGTGGGGGCCAGCTTTGGAGATTGTGATTCAGTTTTGGTTTATGGCTTTCCCACTGTTCCCTTCTTTCTTCCTTCCTTCCTGGTGCTTAAACCAAAACCCTCCAAGTTATTCTTGACCCTTCTCTCACTCTCCACTTGTAGTTCATTAGCAAATCCTGTTGGCTCTTCCTTCAGAATATTCCAAACTCTGCCACCGCCACCTTGGCCCAAGTCACCTGCATCTATATAAATGGAAGTCAGATCATGGTGCTCCACACTTTAAGAGCATCCAATGTCTCTACTCCTGTCAAAGTAAAAGTTCTTATAATGACTTCAAAGGCCTATCTTACTCCCAGATTACAGCTCTCAATCCCCTAATGTTCTCCCATTGTCCTACTCTGTTCAAGCCTTACTGGTCTCAAAGTTGTTCGTCACACCCCAGGCATGCTCCTGCCTCGGGGCCTTTGCACTCCCTGCTCCTGTTGCTTGGAATGCCCTTCCTCCAAATCTTTGCCTGGCTGGTTTCTTCACTTCTTTCAAGTTTCTGTTCGAATGGCATATCTTCTTTGACCACCTGTGTAAAATACCATCCTCCCCCGTTGCTTAATTCATTTTTCTCCATAGATCTTATCAGCATATGACATATCATATATTTACTTATTTGTTTGTCTATTACGTCTCACCATGAGAACTTTAGGTTCAGAAGAGTGAGGCTTTTGCATTGTTGTATCTCCAGTGCCTAGACATAGCTTATAGCATAGGTGCTCGATGATATTTGTTCAAAGAATGCATGCAAAATAAATACTTTGTAACTAACTCTCATGTTTCATACTTTTAAACATTCATACCTACAATTGGCAAAGTACACCAGAGGTTCTCCCAGAACCCTGGAAAACAAACCATTTCTTTTAATATTCTCCCCCTCATTGATAGTCTTATAAATTATTTCATATACAAACTGTATATATATATAAATATATAGTAATCTGGTTCAGATTACAATTAATACATATATGAACGCATTCATACATATACAAATTATATATATTCATATATATATATGCTAATCATACTGTTAAAGTTACATTTACATACTAGACTTCTGTGAGTTAGTTGGAAAAAATAACATGGCTAGACATTTCCAGTCTTAACTCGTCCTGCTAACTGGACCTGGAGTACCCTTTCATGGATTAGAATTCTACCCATTTTTCAAAATGTACATTTTCTATATTTTAAAGCTCAAATACCTTTTAAAATACATGTTAATTGTGGGACTTACCTTCTTTTGCCCTGAAATAGAGGTTTTGGGTGAGGTCTCATATTTTCTTACCGCTGTTTTTTGCAATTAGCCTAGAAGCACTGCAAGAAGGCTCTGTCTTATTCATCTGTATTCCCTGCAGCCACTAGCACAATTCTTTGTGCATAATAGGTGCTTAATTATATTTGTTGTATAGAATTTAAGTATAAGAATATTTCTATTTAAAAAAAGTTTCATCAATGTTTCTTAAACAAAATTTGAGGCAAACTTTTTAGACAGAAATAATTTCTAAGTTAGAGTCTGAACTATATAAACTGGCTGTATTTTTAATTTTTATTTGTTTATTATTTTTGGCTGTGTTGGGTCTTCGTTGCTGCGTGCAGCCTTTCTCCAGTTGCAGCGAGCGGGGGCTACTCTGCGTTGCGGCACACAGGCTTCTCTTGTTGCGGAGCATGGGCTCTGGAGCACGTGGGCTTCAGTAGATGCAACGCATGGGCTCAGTAGTTATGGCTCACGGGCTTAGTTGCTCCGCGGCACGTGGGATCTTCCCAGACCAGGGCTCGAACCCGTATCCCCTGCATTGGCAGGCGGATTCTTAACCACTGCGCCACCAGGGAAGCCCCCAGCTGTGTTTTGGTATACTTAAGTTTATCCTGTCGATTTAAGTTTCCCACTTGGGAGAACTTTCTTCACCTCCACTACCAGCATCTCTTTTGGGGGCTTAGCACCTCCAGCCATAGCATCCCTTTAGCCAGTTTATTTACTCTCTCTCAGAAGATGTTCTGTTTGGTGAAACTTTACTGTATACCACATGGTCACACACAAAGACAGTGTCTAGGGCTGAACCAAATTACTTTCAAATTACCTTCCTTCATTACCCACCCCTGCCCCAACTAAAGTATGTGTTTTTCATTCTTAAAAAATAAATTCAGCTCTAGAGAAGAACTATTTCTTTATTTTTATTATTGAGAAGAAGTGAAGGGAAAAAAGTGCAACTGTCACCCCATCAAGGTCTTCATCTGTTAAAATTGTTCTGAAAGCAGAAAATTTAGGATTTTTTAAGGACCTTCCCAAAATTGCTTCTGCTTAAGAGAAATTGAAAATGATTCCCAGCCACCTCTCATTGTCTTACCCATCATTCAGGCTTTCTAACTTCATCTCATCACCACCTTTAAATGAAACAAGCTTATATGAATGACATGTTACTGGTCTAACTCAAAAAAATCCTTCTTAGACAGGATTTTAAAATGTGTTCTCTCATTGGGTAAATGCTCAGAGAATACACTGATGTCTTTTAAGCTTAGCTGGAATCAACTTATTGGGCAAGTAATGAATCTAATTGTTATGCTAGCTTCCATGTCAGCAAAATAACAGATGTAGAGTATAATGGAGGGGGAAAAAGTTGCTTTGGGATTGCTAGAGCAGGTGCGACATTAAAAAAAAAAAAAATCACATGGAACTTTATCAAGTGCATGTGGAAACGGTTGGAAATTAGCCAGGAGGAATGTTCTCCTTCAATCCCTTAGACATCCAGTTGTGGGCTGGGATTAGGCTCCTGAACAGCTGAGTCAGGAGGACACTGACACCTTGTCACTTCTTCTAGCTCTTTATTCCCTCCTCACCCTCCAACAAAAGCACCAGAGATTGCCCTCCCCCAACTAGACACACACACACACACACACATGCACACACGCATGCGTCCAGCTGCCAGATACGGCTTTCAGAGAACACTAGACAGCGTTGAGTCCAGGCAAGTTACCATGGTTCTCTGGCTATTACTGCATCCAGCACATCAGGGAATGGAAATAAGTGTGCACATGTTCTAAAAGGCCCTTTGGGAAAGATCAGTGGGGCTGCATGGGGGACACAATGGCAGGCTTTGTCCCAGAGAAAGGATTTGGGCTGGCAGGCAGCAGCAGTCCTGCTGGACACAGTGTTTGTCCGTAAGGGCAGTGGGGGAAAACCATGTGCAGGTTTACAGAATATCCTCATTGGGAAAAGTAGGGCATTTAGTGTAATTAAAAGTCATCCTGAAGACATCAGGTAAGAGGCTGCTGTTTTTAATTAATTGCTCCCATGATCCTGTGACCTTAAAAGTGGTGCCGCTCAGAGAGGTTTAGAATTATTCCAGAAGCACAAGTTATTCAGATGAGGGCAAAGCACAGTGTATCTGAAAGTTTGATAAAGGCCAAAGAGGAAAGAGAAGGAAAACTATGGGAGAGTGAGAAAGAACTGAAAGAACTGAAAAGTATAAATAGTGACCTATCTATAATTTGCTAAAATCGAGTTCTCTTTTCATGCTCTGCACCTCAACATCCTCACGTCCAAAGTACAACTCCCCACTGACCTGCATCCTGCCTTGATATATAAATTATTGGGGGAAAAAATTCCCAGAGTCAAGGTTAATAGAAAACAGCTGGCAAACAAACTGAGAGCCATATGTCATAGATTCCTCCAAGTAGAGAGATTATTTTTTAAACTCTGTTTTGAAGAGTCAGCGTGTCCACAACAAGCAGGGTGAACCAAGGACTTTACATGGTCTCCACGATCATGAAAATAAACATGGTGAGGACTATATAATTGTGTCAGTTAGGAAAAGTGGGACTGGACAACACAAGAAATCTGATCTGAAATGCTTTTTCCTTTCTTAAGTATAAAATCCCCAACTAAATTATCTAAGTAGTTACTACTGCTCTCTACTTTTCTTGTGCACCTCCTTAAATGGAGAAATGGTTACATTTTAAAGAATACATCACAGCTCATGCCTTTAAAATTTCTAAGATATATAAGCCTCTACTGTTTACAGATCTTTTGGATGAAAGAGCACTGGTGGCAGTAGAATGGCCTCTGGATGACATCAGGTCCCACCACCCATCAAAAAGAAGAAATCTGGGACCTAAAACAGCACTGTCTGTGTCCTTTCTTGAACTGTCTACCCTGCTTTTTTCACAAATCATGATAATAAAACAAAGTTATTCTTTAAAAAAAAATACTTTTATTTAAACTTCACTATCTATAAGGTACATTATATAAAGTAGTATCAGCACATGAGATAGACTTTGGTTATATTAAAGGTTAGAAAGGAAAAATAGGAAGTTCCCTGGTGGCCCACTGGTTAGGATTCCGTGCTTTCACTGCCAAGGGCCTGGGTTCAGTCTCTCGTTGGGTAACTGAGATTCCATAGGCCATGCAACCAAAACAAAAAAAAAAGAAGAGCATTAACTCACTGACTAAGTCAAAATGTATTTTTTAATTTGTATATTTTCTTCTAATTTTCTTCCATAGTTTCGTGTTTAAATTTGTATTCTTCTTTTCTCACTTAATATAGCAAATATCTAACAAACTTGAGGACACGGGGAGGAAGGGGAAGCTGGGAAGAAGTGAGACAGTAGCATTGACATATATACACTACAAAATGTAAAATGGATGGCTAGTGGGAAGCAGCCACATAGCACAGGGAGATCAGCTCCATGCTTTGTGACCTCCTAGAGGGGTGGGATAGGGAGGGTGGGAGGGAGGCTCAAGAGGGAGGGTGATATCGGGGTACATGTGTACATATAGCTGATTCATTTTCTTGTACAGCAGAAACACAACACTGTAAAGCAATTATACTCCAATAAAGATATTAAAACAAAAACAAAAATAAATAAATAAATTCTGGACAGTGTAGTGGATACTCCATGCAAGATGCCTGAAAATTATACCTCCCTCTTTTCAGAAGCCTCAGAGTTTTCACCAAGCTCAGAGCTCTTTGTGTGTGTGCGTGTGTGTGTGTGTGTGTGTGTAGCCAGGCTCTGTGTCGTGCGGACCTGCTTCCATAGCCTGGTTCAGAACTACAGTTGATATTGTACTCAACACAGACACCTCCGTTCTATTAGGATTTGTCAAATCTGTCAGATTTTCTGTTACAGGTTAGAGAAGGTAAGAGTTGGTGGTTGGTGGAGTCATAAGGAAGCCCAGAGAAAACCACAGAAAAGGCAGTACAACTCATAACGTAGACAGTGGAGTAGAGAGAAATTGTGGCTCACTGATTTAAGCTGAGTCACCCTGTTGTATAAACTACTAACAGAGCCAATAGTTAGTTACTTTCAAAAAATGATCAAATAGTTGAGTCGGGAGAGATATATTAAAATGTCAGTAATAATAGTTAACATCTAAATAACACTTACTGCAGGTCAGGCGTTGCTCTCTGTTCTCCACATGTGTCCTTCGATCTAACCTTCCCATAATTCCTATGGTGTGGGTTCTATTATCATCCTTATTTTAAAAATGGGGAAACACCTGAGCAAAGCTGTTAAGTGATTTGATAAAGAGTCAAACTCAGAGGAGGGGTGGTTCCATGGCTATAATTTTGGTTTTTATAATAAATATATTTGGTCTTCATCCCCTTTGCTGGCACAGAGCTCCTAAAACTCTTGGGATTTCCTAAGTGATAAGAGAGATTGGAGGACCTTGATATTCATAACAAACTCCTTTCAACCACAGCTGAGTTTATGTTAATGAGGCAATTTTGAGATGCACCTAAGGATGGGGGCTGGTTGCCGGAGGAACCAATCATGTGATTAGAGGGTTGGAAGTTTTAGTCCCACCTCCCTGACCTCTGGGGAGGGGAGAAGAAAAAAGGGTTAGAGACTGAGTTCAATCACCAATGGCCCATGATTTAATCAATTGCACCTATGTAATGAAGCCTCTATAAAAACCTAAAAGCATGGGGTTCAGAGAGGTTCTGGGTTGGTGAACACATGGAGATTCTGGGAGGGTGGTACATCCAGAGAGAGCATGGAAGTTCTGCATCCCTTCTCACATACTTTGCCCTGTGCATCTCTTCCATCTGCCTATTCTTGAGTTATATCCTTTTATAATAATCAGGTGATCTAGTAAGTAAAATGTTGCTCTGAGTTCTGAGCCACTCTAGCAAATTAATGGAACCCAAGGAAGGAGTTGTGGGAACCTCTCATCTACAGCTGAAACCTCATAACCTCACATGGGATTCGAACCCAGCCAGAACTCAGACTGGGACTTGAACCCATAGACTGGGACTCAAAATCACTGTCTTTTAATTGAAATCGCACACCCGGTCTCAGGACTTACTGAAGCTCAAATTCTTTATGTCTCAGAGCAGAAGGAATTCAGTGAGAGGGAAAGTGATAGGTAAGAAGTAGATTTATTGAGAGACATACACACTCCATAAACAGAGCATGGACCATCTCAGGAGGCGAGAGGCCCTGGGAGATACACATTCCATAGACAGAATGCGGTCCGTTCAAAAGGTGAGAGCAGCCCTGAAATATCGCGTGGTTAGTTTTTATGGGCTGGGTAATTTCATAGGCTAACGAGTGGGAGGATTATTCAAACTATTTCAGGGGAAGGGGTGGCGATTCCCAGGAATTGGGTCACCACCCAATTTTTGGCCTTTTATGGTCAGCCTTGGAACTGTCGTGGGTGTGTCGTTTAGCATATACACTAATGTATTACAATGAGCATATAATGAGGTTCAAGGTTTACTGGAAGTCAAATCTTCCACTATCCTGAGCCTAATTGGTTCTAACCAGGTTTTGTCATATCCTCCATGACTATGTCATTCTTCTGAAGGTTGTGCCCTACTCCCTTTCCTCCTGTTTCATAGTCAATGGGTCAGAATCACAGATGACAACCTGGACTTGCCATAGGAGTCTGAAGTGTGTGTGCTGGGACGGGAGCAGGGAGGGGGAATCTTGTAGGACTGAGCCCTTAACCTGTGGGATCTGATGCTATCTCTAACACCTGAATGCACATGAATGCCTGAATGCCTGTGTCTCCATTTTTGCAATCTAAAAGAGTTTCTCTCATACAAAGTCTTTGTACATAACATATAAATGTACGTATGTGTATGCACGTATTGTATATTTGTGTGTATGTCTATATAGAGAGAGACAGAATGTGTACATGTTTATATATATATAATTAATCTAGTGCCCATTCCGGTATGGGTATAGCCCATACCCATTCCAGAGAGATAGAAAGATAAGTGGTTGCCAGGGATGGAGATGGGGGAGGGTGAGGAGTGACTACTAACATGTAAGGGGTTTCTTTTGGAGGTGATGAAAATGTTTTAAATTAGTGATGATGGCTGTGTAATGTTGTAAATATACTAATACAATACCATTAAATTGTATTCTTTAAAAGATGTGAATTTCATGTATCTAAATTATAGCCAAACAAAGCTGTTATTTTTAAAAAGTCATTCTACGCAATCATTTCTCCTGTAAATAACATTTCCTACCTCTGCACATCAGAAGTCATACAGGAGAAATGGAGAACATCTTGAGAGGTTATCTACTTGCCTGCAGGCAACCGACGGATCAATTCCCGTCAGAAGCTTAAAATCCTGTCAACCTTTAGAATAATGTCAAAGAAGATGTATCTTTCATCCTAATCACTCTTTAGTGAAATGTTCACAAGTATGTAGCCCATGATTAGAATAAAAGCAAATAAGTAATTCTAGTTAAAAGTTGATCTAAAATTCTGGGGACTTCCCCAGTGGTCCAGTGGCTAAGATTCCAAACTCCCAATGCAGGGGGACCAGGTTCGATCCCTGGTCAGGGAACTAGATCCCACAGGCATGAGGCAACTAAAGACCCCGCATGCTGCAACTAAGATCCCATGTGAGACCGGGTGCAGCCTAAATAAATAAATATTTTTTTAAAAAATTGATCCAAAATTCTCTCTAGATTTCTAGCATATATCTTCTGGTAGAAAAAAATATTTTTAATATATTTTATTATTATATATTTTAATATATATATACTTTTTTCAAAGCTAAGCAATGCTAATAAAGGAACATGGATAAATGTGTTGCAACTCTGATTCTACCTACATGTTGTAGGGCTACTAGCTGTGAACTCTAAAGTCATCTTATAATTTATCTTCAAAAAGAGAGGGCAAATGTTAACTCATGGTTCATTTCATCACCCCCCAAAAAAACCTGTTTTCATCAGATGGAGGTATACAGCCAGGATTCACTGAGACCCACTTCTATTCATACTCATCCACAATGGCCAATAATACGTGCTCCTGTCTGTGGAGTGTTCCAAACCACTTCCCGTGTGGAGCTGCCCACTTTGAATGGATGTTTGCTCAAACAAACTCTTAAAATTTCTAACATGCCTCCATTTATCTTTTAGCAAAGTAAACCTCGCTAGCATTCTGTGAGATATTAATGGGAGGTCCACAGAAGAAAACAAAACAAAACCTTCTCAGCATTAGCAATATTTCCTCTCAAATTACTCTAGAAGATGCATAAGAGAAATATCAAACACATAGGTATCCCTTTTTCGTGTGTGATAATTTCCCTTTTAAAAAAGTGCGGCAAGAATGTCAAACAGTCAAGTGAAATGATGTAACAGTCAAGATCATGTGATGTCAGGTCTACCATTGCTACACAAGCTATACCTACCCAGCAGCTGGTGCCAAACTCTGTCTTCTATTATTATTACCATTCTATGTTAGGTATCTCATAATTTCAGCATGTATTTTTGATGTTACCCAACATCAATTGTATATTTGCATATAAATCAAATGCTGATAGCTTCTAACTGTAATTAATTTTTTCATGAGACCCTTTTATGATTTCTGTTAATCCAAGTCTATTTCTCATGAGCTCCAGTTGCTGTCCCATCACTATGTTATACTTTTAAAAGTATTGTACTGACAAATGAATTTGGGAGATTCAGACCTAAACAGGCAAGAATATTTGAGCTCAGAGAATCCAACAATTCTGGGTTTTAATCCAAACTCCATCAGTTATCACCTAGTGAAATGAGATAATCCAGTTAAGTGTAACCAGCTATACCTGTCATTCATCATATCCTAGGCACTCAAAGGAGCAGAGATAGAATGGAGAGCCCTGCCTTTAGGTCATCAGAGTCCAGAAGCAACATTCCTTTCTTGTAGCCAGATTCTGACAGCAAATAGAAATGACTATTTCCCAGAATCATAGAACTTCAGAACAGAAAGGATGATGGAGATCATTTAAGTCCCCCATTCAACAGCTGAAGATCAGAGGGAGTATTGTGTTGCATATTCAGGAAGCAGTGATAAAATTATGATTAGAACTTGGAATAGATTGTACCTCTGTCCCCAAATATTCATTTCCCTTTCATATGAAAAGATTAATTCATTCCACCCATTGCAATGTAACATACAATGCCTCGTACAGAAGTATATACCTCTATCCCACTGACATTGGGCTTGGTCATGTGCTTTGGCCACTGGCATGTGAAGGGACATTGCTGGCATATGCTGTGGCCAAGCAGAAGCTTTAACAGTCATCATGTGGGTTTGCCAGCTCCCTATTCTTTTCCCTCTGCCACAGACTCACATGTCCTGGAGGAGACAGCTCCTTCAGGCTGGAATGAAGAGGACACTGGAAGCAGACAAGCATATGATCCATCTTCTCACATGTCAAGAATGTGAAAAACTGTTTATTTTCTGTTGTTGTAAGCCCCTGAGATTGTACAGTTATTCATCCCTAGAGCAAAGCTGAATAATTTAGAACACAGAACCAAAAAGGATAAGTGATTTGCTCAAGTTTACACAGCTAGGCAACTAAATAGCAGAACCAGAATTAAATCTCAGTTCTTTTAACATGCAGTCCAGTGTTCTCTCCGTATTTCAGAACTCCTGAAATGCTCAATATAAACATCTACACAGAATATTTTACTGAGATATTTAGAACATCTGCAAAAGCAATTTACTCCAAGACTACAGCTTTGTCCAATTAATCATTCCTTATATGCTGAGGGCAACTAACAGGCTACTAACAATCCATGAAACTCACACTCATTGTGGTCATTAGTGACCATACCAACCAGGAGCCATTCCCCCTGATGTGAACTAGGTGCTGTGGAGTTGCAGACTGAGTGAGGTTTGCCCTTTTTCATCTGTTGTCGTTGGCCTGGTCATCTTCAAGTGCCTGTTATCTGGGGTGAGATACAGGATTCTAGCAACAGCTCCGTTGTATAGTCTTATCTTTGGAACATATGGGCTCTTTCACACTTGGTTTCCCTAAGTAGGCCTTTAAAAGTGATGGCAAATTCTGTCAACAAGTCACACCTGTTTTTTGCCCTCTCCAGTAAAAATCTGTCCAGGAGCTTCAAGAAGCTCTTTCTACTACAGGGGCACTTTGTGTCCCTGTTCCATTTGCTCCTGTAGCCATTTACCTCAGAAGTACTGTCAAAATGTATGTCTTCAGTAAGCCCTCCCAGTTAGAATCAGAACCTTTTATCTAATGATTATGCTCTTTTTTTGGACCTTTATACCCCATTTGAACTATATGATATAGATGTTCTAGATCTAATTCAATGTTCTGTATTCACTTTTGGGTGATCTTGATCTTAGTCTAATAGTCATATTAGACTATTGGAATTTGAATGTGGAGCTCAAACTAAGTAATTTATTGTGTTTAGTGCTATAGACCTTTAAAGGCATTCATTATATTCTGAATAATTACATAATATGATTAATTAGGCTTGTCTTATGAGGGGTTACTCCTCTTTGTTAATTCAAAGTTGGAATCTTGAGTTTGGAAAAGTTGGAAGTTATACAGATTATATGCAGTAAAAGGGATTTTTGGTTGAGCAATCATTGTAGACAACCAATCTGAGCCATTATTTAGTAAATAGATTCAGTTTTTATTCCAAACTATAGGAAGGTTTTATCTTAGTTTTCCTGATTATGTCAAAAGATAATTTATTGATCTATATCTGACACTATACACCAAGATAAATTCCAAAGGGATCAGAGATTTAAATATGAAAAATTAAACTGCAGAAGAATATTTTTAACTTTGGAGTGTGGAAGGCTTTTAAAATATGGCTCAAAATTTAGAGACCATAAGAGAAGCTGATAAATTCAACAACATTTAAAAGAAATTCTGAAACATAGACACACACATATGCAAGCCAGTCATTTAACAAACTGGCAAAAAAATTTTTCAAGTTAAATTGAAAAATAATTTTTCTAATATATAAAGAGCTCCTAAAAATCAATAATAAAAAGGCAACCCCCAAAATGGGCAAATTATATGAACAGTGTGTTCAAAAAGTAGAACTATAAATTACTCTTAAACATATGAATAGATACTGACCTCACTCATTATGAGAGATACAAATTAAAATTACACTCAGATATTATTTTTCATCTAGGAGATTGGCAAAAATTCAATGACTTGAAAATATACCTATAGGAGTATAAACTTAGACAAAAATCTCTATGATGACAATTGTCAATATTAACAAATTAATAAATGCACAGAGAAAATTTTCCAGTAATATTATTTTTGAAAATTTACTTGACTAATATACTTGCCAATTTGCAAAATGACATTTGTACAAACTTATTCATTGAATAATTGTTTATAATACTAAAATAATGCAAACAACCTAAACGTGTACCAATAGAAGACTTTATATTAATTGTGGTACATCCTTACAAACAAATACTCTGTCGCAATAAAAGAGAATGAGAAAACTCCTTATGCACAGTATGAGAAGATTGCTGAGCAATATTGTTTAATGAAAAAAAAAAATAGGGGGACTTCTGTGGTGGCGCAGTGGTTAAGAATCCGCCTGCCAACACAGTGGCTCGAGCCCTGGTCTGGGAAGATCCCACATGCCGCGGAGCAACTAAGCCCGTGCACCACAACTACTGAGCCTGTGCTCTACAGCCCGTGAGCCACAACTACTGAAGCCTGTGTGCCTAGAGCCCATGCTCTGCAGCAAGAGAAGCCACCACAATGAGAGGCCCACACACCGCAATGAAGACCCAACACAGCCAAAAATAAATAAATACATTTATAAAAAAAAAAAAAAGAAAGAAACTACTACTTAAAAAAAAAATAGGGATGGGGGGCAGGAAGACAAGGATAAGGATAAGAGACATCTCCAAATAGTTTTTATTCCTTTCAGTTTTCGAACCATGGAAGAGTGTCACCTATTTAAAGGGTCAGTGAATTAGAGTTAGGAAAGCAAATTAGATGAGTTAGTTTTCAAAGTCTACTTGGCATTAATAAGTAGAGCCTTAGATAGTTTTCTTCTTTTTTTCTTCCTAAAACTCACTCTAGAGAAATATTGTGGGCTGAATTGAATTGCATCTCACGATGCTGCTAGGCAAAATCCCCAAAAGCATGTTCTAACACATTTTATATATATGGGGCCTGAACACTATTTCCTGGTACCCTCTTAAGAGTAACTATATGAGAAGAATTTCAGGATATAGCAATTTATATTTTGGTATTCTGATACATTTCCCACAGTATCTGAAGAAATAATGGCATTTTGCATTTCTGGTGGGGGGAAGCTGTATTGGCTAGAAAATCTATTTCCAACCACAGGGTTTCATACTTGATGGCTGTATAGGAGGAGGACTGTGCTGTGTTTCTTTGGAAATTATTGTGGATCCATGACATAATATATTTTAAGTACTAGGGGTGGAGATTATTTTCTAGTCAGATCATTATCCAGGTACCTCATAGAAGAAACTATTTGGTGAAAAAGAAAAAATAAGGGGGGCCTGGCAATAAGTAGAATACATACATACATACATACAACAAATAGATAAGTCCTACGTATTGAATTTCTATGGAGTGCAAGGCAGAATTATAGGCACAAAGAGATATAGAAATTAATAGAATATGATTCCTACCAAAAAGAACTTAAATTTAATACAGCAAATAAGTTATGTAGACAATTCATCAAAATACAAAGTAGAATGTAGTAAGCTATTAAGGAACAGATTTGCAGAGCACAGAGAAATCTCTTTCACCTGGATAGCTGCACTGTCAAAAAAAATAAGAATTGCAGAGTAAAAATTTACAAGTATTCCTTTAGCACTGTGTAAGGAAGAGGGACCTTCTGAGGACTTCAAGTGACTTCCAGTCACTTACGAAGACAGGACAATCTCCCTGGCTCTACAACTGCCTGGAGAAAATAGTCCCCAAGATTGGCCAGCTGCCTTCATTATGTGGTGATTGTTTTCACCACCAGAAATCTTCCGGTTACTGACCTAGGATGTCTTGAGACCCAGGAATCCTTTTTTGGAATCCCAGACCAATTCCAAAAACGAACTATCTATCTCCATTTCACAGTACAAATTACTAAGTCTGTATGAACAGGTCTGTCATGAGTAGACCAGCATGAGAAAGGGAGTCGCCTCAAAGTCCTGCCGACTTTCTATCTACAGAAAACCTCACATTTCAGAGCCTGGGAAGATGAGCTCCAGGAATAATACCTGCTGGGACCTCAGGGAAGTGCCAGCACCAGGAGCAGCTCAGCCAGAAACAAACAGGAGGCCACGCCCAGCCCCATCCTCTCTGACATCTTTTCATCAGTACTTTGGAAAATAAAATTCAGTGAGCCAATAAATATGAAAACAGGAAACTACTTTCTGAGGCAAATGCATGTTTTTACAACAGTGTGAGCAAGGCAGTTATACCAAGTCCCAGGGCAGGCCATCTAAAATATTTGCCAGGGGCTTCCCTGGTGGCACAGTGGTTGAGAGTCCGCCTGCCGATGCAGGGGACACGGGTTCATGTCCCGGTCCGGGAGGATCCCACATGCCGCGGAGCGGCTGGGCCCGTGAGCCATGGCCGCTGAGCCTGCGCGTCTGGAGCCTGTGCTCCGCAACGGGAGCGGCCACAACCGTGAGAGGCCCGCGTACCGCAAAAAAAAAAAAAATAATAAAATAAAATATTTGCCAGGAGAAGACTGTCCAACTTAAAAACACGGTTCAGCGAAGCTCCATTTTTTAATCTCAACATTAAATATTGATGAACTAGCTTTGGGTTGTTTTTTGTGTGTTATTATTTTTTTAATTGGAGCATATAAGCTTATGTATAAATATAGCTTAAGCAGCCGTTTCACAAATTTCTATAACCATAAAACACCTCTAAAATTGTTACATGGTGGATTAGAAATTTACGAAGAAATGAGTTCTTGGATTAAAGTGGATAGCAAAAAAAAGTCTAATCTGATCTAATTTCTGAAGTAAAATACATAACATTATGCTAAAGGCGATCTAACTTCATACAAGAGAGGCATTCATGCGGGTACTTCTGACATTCATTTCTTAGCACTGGTCTTCCTGTCTTTGAACATGTCTGGAGGACACTGCGGTGATAGCTGAAGTTCTTGTGCAGAGTCTCCTCCAGAGAACTCATCTTCCTTTCCCTCCCCTTTGCCCTTTTCTCCCTGCCATCCCTCTGCACATCCTCTCTCTCTCCATTCACACTGCTCTTCCTGTGTCAGCATCATGAAACCTCAAACCAAACTTTAAATTTTTAAGCAATATTTTCATTATTAGGTCCTTGATTATACACCCTGCTCAGAGTTACATTTTCGTTAAAGAGTACAGGTTACTAAAGTTCAACATGTGTTTGGCATTATTTTAAAAGGCGTTGCTCTCTGGTAAGCTACAAGGAAAATTTAAGACTGCAAACCTGCAAGCTAGCAGCCCAAGCATCTACTCCATGGATTCGTTGCTTCCTTGCAATAGAAGCCTTCACTTTCTTTCCTTCTGCTTTTGGTTACATCAGCTTAAAATAGGAAAGGACCCAAGAGCAAACTTCAGTTATGAACTGAGCACTTGTGCAAGATGTGGTCTCTGCCCTCCAATGAGGCAGACGACATCAAAATGCCTTCAGCCTACAAAGATTCGAGGAGATCCTAGAGCAGCACAGGGAGGATTCTAAACCCTAAGAACGTGTGGTGGAAGAAAAGTTTGATACCAAGTCTAATGTGAAACAGGGAAGCAGTTTTCATTCTGGCCCTGGTATATTCTCTCTTCCTCCCCACCCCCCTTTTTAAAAAATATTTTTTAAAATTTCTAATTGTGCTGCCCTGGTATATTCTCTTCCTTTAGCCAGAGACAAATCATTAACTGACTTACAATTCTCTCTCTTTCTCCTTCTTTCTCTCTTTCTCCCTCACCCTCTTCCTCTTTCTATTTTAATAATACTTAGCTACCTCAAAGTGTTGCTGGAAGGATTCTTAAGTATGTTAAGTGCTTTGAAGATAAAAAGCAATATATAAATGCTTAAGTACTACTATAAAAGTTCAAGTAAATGAGCTCAGAGCATGTGATTTAAATGGAATGCACGTGAATATACAATCCACAGACAGCCAAACAACTAAAGAAGCTTCAGCTAAGACTAGTAACCCACATGACAATAAGCCTTAAATATCACGGAATGTTTTCAGAGCTGAAAGGCTCTCAGAGATCATACAGTGCAAGGCCTTCCTTTTACAGGCTGAGAAAAGGGAAGTCACAAACGACCCGTCCAAGGCACATGGAGGGATAGGGACAGACATGAAGAAACCAAGCCTCGTTAGTGCCCACCAGTGCTTCTTACACTGCTCCAGCTAACTACCAAATGTCAAATATAGGGAAGAAAATAGCATGTGCAGTTGAAATGTTGGTATTTGTTACCACACATCTGGATATTGCTAAATATACTGATTTAAGATTAAATTCTCTTTTGTTGAGAATAAGTGTTCTTCTATAGATATATCTTGACTCTTATTTGTATATTTGAAGCTGTTTTCCCATTAGAAGGCTAGTTACAAGGATCTATAACTATACTCACATTCTAGTGACCCTCCGAAAATTGGTAAACGTGAGTGAGAAAGGAAGTGAGAATATTTTCAGCTGACACCAAGCACGACAACCGGAGCAGTTGGTAAGAAAGAGTAAATAACCATTGATACGATCCCTAAACTGACAGATATTCTTCAGCAAACTTTTCAAATGAGACTCTCCATGCTACTTTGGAATTATATCTTTTTCAATGAAATATACCAGAGTATCTATTAACAGGGTAATGATACCCAGCACCGTTTGGAACGTCGCATAACCAGAGCGCTCCGGCTCCGGATGCTGGTAAGGTATTCATCTTATTACCAACCCAGTAGATCTGTTCTGGTTTAATGAGGCTGCCTTAAATTCTCTTCAAGTAAATTGGGGCCCTCCAACTTTTAGTGGGCATGAGAATCACATGGAGGGGCTTGTTAAAACAGATTTCTGGCTCCATTCCCGGAGTTTCTGACTAAGTAAGTTTGGGGCGGGTCATATGAAATTAGCCCATTTGGGATGGGCAAGTCTCATTTGTATTTCTACAAGTTCCCAGAAGATGCTAATACAACTTAGGACCTCACTTTGAGAACCAGTGGGTTAAAGGAAAGCCATGCAAATAGCAGTCAGTAATTTGTTTGGCTCTGCTTCAATTAGCTGCCTGGGTAGAAACCTACTCAGAATGCAAAGAGGAGTGGGTAATTAACCAGGAAAAATTAATTCCTGAAGACAAGTTTTCAAATTAGCAAAGCCAAATCTGGCCCAAATCGATTTTGACTCACATAGTGTTATTTATTTTAATTGAATTTGTTGTCAACATTTAAAATTCATAACATTTTGTATAAAAATTCGCCCTAGCTTCTCTCAATAAATCAACTATCTGACAGCACAGGGCCACGTGCTCCCGTTAGACAGGGCGCCATGTCAGGGGACCACACTCTCCACCTGACTCGCTTCATTTGCTCAGACTGCCTCCTGCTTTTGATTTTGTGTTACTGTGTAGATAATGAATCTAAACATTTCAAGCCTCTAAATCATTTCTTCAGTTTAGTTATCTACTGTACACACAGTTTTATTAAATAAAACAGGCATGTCACCCTCGTTTCATTTTACTGTATTCTGTTTGAAAGCAGTCTATGCATATACGGAAGAGCCAAATGGAATCTCGCATCATTAGCCAGTATCCCTAGGATTGGCCGGGCAGTTTTCCTTTTTTACTTTACTTTAGAATAGCTAAATATTATATTATCTAAGTTTCAAAGGAATTCAGAAGTAAGAAGAAGCTCAGGAATGATATAAGATTTGCTATATAGAATTGATACTCTCAAATGTATATTTTGTTAAATAGTAAAATATATTTCATTTTCTGTATCTTACTTTTTAAAATACCTTTTTTTTTTTTTTTTGCAGTACGCGGGCCTCTCACTGTTGTGGCCTCTCCCGCTGTGGAGCACAGGCTCCGGACGCACAGGCTCAGCAGCCATGGCTCACGGGCCCAGCCGCTCCGCGGCATGTGGGATCTTCCCGGACCAACCGGGGCACGAACCCGCGTCCCCTGCATTGGCAGGTGGACTCTCAACCACTGCACCACCAGGGAAGCCCTAAAATACCTTTTATAGGTATGTGCTGTTTGATTTTATCTTACTACTCAAACTTTACTTTTCACCCTAATTTCCTTACCTTTTTTTTAATTTAAAAATTTAACCTATTTTGTGTACTTTTAGAGAATCATTCAAATCCATTTTGGAATAAAAATAATACTAAAGTAAATATTCACATTATTCTTCACAAACTTATAATGAGCTTTTGGGGAGAAGTGTTCAAGTTCTACTTTAGTTTGCTGTGGTCCCATGACCAGCCTCACCTGGGAACTTACTAGAAATGCAAATTATTGGATCCCACCCCAGACCCATCAAACCAGAAACCACAGGAATGGAGCCCAGCAATCTGGATTTTACCAAGTTCCCTGGGTAATTTAGATGCACAATAAAGTTTGAGAAGCACTACTTCTTTAAACCATCAAATGGGTATGGAAAATAATTGTGCCTGTGCGAATAGTAAAATATAAAGCCAAAAGATTTGTGCAGGTGATTTCTGAATCATTTAAACATATGGTTTTTGGTCAATGTTGTTCTCTATTTGGTAGTACTCATCAGATAGAGATTTTTCTTTCTCATCTTTCTGAAAGAGTTTTCTGTTTTAGAATTTGCTTTCATAACTAACTTTGAGAACTATAAGGCATATTTTATCTGAGACAGGTATACGAGACCACAGTGCCACTGGAAAGGGCAAGAAGATAAACTTATGCTGTCATTTTGCCTTATCTCTTTTTGATATTCTTAAAAATCAAATGTCTGTGGATCATTTGGACAGTGGAACTGAAGTATTCTCCATCTTTTTTATACTTTTCATCATCAGAATGATAATATCTATGATGAATCCAATGATTCTCAACCATGGATGCTTTCAAATCACAAGGGGGCTTTTAGAAAATGTCCTGGCCTCAGCTCCAACCCCAAAGATCCTGACTTGGTTGGCCTTATATGGGACCAGGGCCACTGGTACACTTTTAAGAGCTCCCTAGGTGATTCTCCTGCAAAGCTGGGGCTGAGAAGCCCTGTTTGCATCCTTTTTCAGTGTTGGCAGTGACCTAAAAACCAAATCTCTGATCTCAGCCCTTCTCTCCCAGTGGAACATGAAGCTACCTCTCTTCACGTGAGCAGAGACAAGTCCAGTAACTAGGAAATCTTGAATAACTATCAATTGAAATGGCCTAAACACAAAGTCACTCTGTTTGTATCAAGCAAAGATAAAAATATGTGCAAATAATTCAGGTTTCCAAACACTTTCTACCAGATAATTAAATCCAAAGTACTTTTTCTTTGACTTGAAAATTTGGATAATGTCTTATCTCTCCACCTTGCTCTGGGTTGTAGACAAAGTCCACAGCAAAAGTAGTGGATTCTGCTGCTTGCTAGACCTCAAGCAAGGGGGAGGGGTGTAATCAATTCTCAATTTTACTCTGTGGGTGGAGTGTTGATACACCCAAATCCAAAAGCCTTCAGTCTTTTGTGGGATGAATTGTCACTTCTGAAAACATTACATCTGGATCAGAATTCAGAAACAAAATGTTCATTTCTTCTCTCCATCCCCCTCAAAACTATTTATTTATTTATTTATTTGTTTGTTTATTTATTTATTTATTTATTTATTTATGCAACTTCTGGTGTTTTTGTGACATACTCTCTTCCCACTATTTCCTCATGGATCTTTGTTTTTTGACCTTCTGATATGAAAACAGGCATTACAGCCATGTTTTGTGGCTCTTTTTTTTCTTTGATTTAGGGAAGTGGCAAGAATGTGTGGAACAATCACAGAAGTTAACGTTTCCTCTTATAAACAAATGGAAAGGGCAACTCACCAAAGTTTCTCACTGACTTCAGGGACCTTTTCTTTAAAAAGAATGAGAAGAAAATGTAGAAAATCTTTAATTGTATGATATCCACAAAGACCATGACATTAGGGAAGATCCAACATTTATTCTCAAAGTTTCAGCAAAATTGTTCCATTGTGTTTAGCGGCATGAAGATCTGAGATGGAATTTTAGTTCTATCCACAAACTAATTGTGTGATCTAGGGAAAATTACCTAACTTCCCTAAACCTTGTTTTGTCTTCAGTAAAATGATCTCATGGGATTCTTATGTAGATTAAATGACAGAATATGTATAAAGCATTTGCACAGTACTTGGCAAGGAGTATAGAATCAACAAGTGTCAACTCATCATTATTATTACTCTGGGCAGATTCCCTGAAGGCTAGCTTTGGCTACATTTCTCAAACTCTTCTCTGTCTACATCAAACTGAGGTATTAAACAATTAAGAAACAGTGATTTGAGATGTTTCCACAGTAGATAAAGTTATTTAAAAAAAATTTTTTAAAGAAAAGAGGGAACTAGCAAACTCAAAAGCCACAGGATAACTGGATAAGCAGGCTTTTATATTGCAGCATTCACTTTGGAGAAATAACCCATAAATACGAGGGTTATCAATCCAAGTAGACCAGTAATTACAGAACATGAGGGCTGTGTCATCAAGAAACTAAAGGAGCGTCTTTCATCCTAATTGCATTGGATTCTATAGTGACTGGATTGGACTGAAACACCTGCACGATGCATACACCTCAGCAGACAGTACAGGGCAAGCCTCCGTAAGGCTGTGTTGCAGAAGCCTCCCAGAGCACTGTCAGAGGAGTCAGCCCCACTGATCTATCAGCTCCGAGCCTCTGGGCAAGCAAGCAGCAACCCCACTTCCTGTTACACTCCGGATTCCTCCCTTGGGCTTGCATTCCAAGCTGCCCTGACTCTCCCTCCCAGGGACTCCTCCAGGTCACAGCCTGAGGAATTCTACGGCTGCAAGTAGACACTCTGAGAAGACTGAGGATGGGAACTATTTTAACTCACAAACAAATCTAAAAGGGGGATGGGTCTCTGCACTCCCAGATGAAAGAGATTCAGGCTTGTGAATCACTGAAAATAGCAGGAAATCAGACAAGAAGGGCCTTGTCCCAGAGTAATAGCCTCACTCAGAGATTAAAATAGGTCTGACCTTTGTCTATGGGACTGTGTTGTCTCAGTCACATTTAGCTGCTCCAGCTGAGGACTTCTGGAAATCTCCATCTGCGTGTTGCAAAACCGCATCTCTGTGTCAGGGGGTGGTCTCTCCCTCAACACAAAGGAGCCACTTATTCAGGGTGGCACTTAACTGGAGCTTGTGACTTGTAAGCCAAGAAAATGGAGTTCACTGAAATTCCAGTTGTCTTTTCTCCCTGCTCAAAGGAAGTTAGAAACAGAGAAATGTGACAGTGAAGGAAACTGAGGTTCACGAGCCAACACTGAAGTTATGTGATGGTCACCCACACATTTGCTAGCCTCTGGAGGGGCCTAAAGGTCCCAGTCTTCTTGTATGGCTTCTCTGCTTTAAAAGCGTATTTGGGGAGCCAACTGTTGCCATGTTTGGGGACATTGGGGTGCAGCTTTGTTGGGCAGGATCAACAGAACAGAAGGCAAGCTATTTATAGACAGGAGGCCTGGAGATCAGGAAATTAATCCTGTTTTCTACTGCTACCCCTGCCAATGAGACACTGCTTCAAACTCAGATTACTTCTCTGTGCCTCAGTTTCACCTTCTATAACTATAAACTGGAGATAATAATACCCATTCCTCCCTGGTTTCTCAGTATATTGTGAAAAGAAATTATTGCATATGTGAGCCCTGGGGAGAAATGCCTTAATTCAAAGCATCATTATTGCTATTTCTTATCGCCCAATAGTCTCCAAAGTAATCATAGCTTTCTTTTACTAATATCCCATGCCATCTCTGGCCTGGTAACCTAACTGTCAAAAGGTGGATATCCCATTGCAAGCTTTGAAGGTTTCTGTTCTTCCCAACTTTGCTTTTAATTCACATGACATCCAATTTGCTTACTTTATTTTGCCAAACATCACTTTGCACAAGCAGCCTCCACTAAGATGCAACAGGAGCTGAAGTGACCATTCAGATCTTTAAACATCCTGTAGATGAGTTGGGGGTGTAATATCTCCATCTCAGAGGGTACCACCTAATTAGACAGTGGTGGCCATTTCCTTTTCTGATTTACTCTTCTGTTCCTCTCTTTGACCTGGAAAGAACAAGGTAATACCGCTTAACCATGTATTGTATTCAAACCACGCCAACCACCAAGCATTATTTCAAAACTTACCTGGGCTGAGCTAGAGCATGTGGCCCATGCCATCAGACTCTAACTCCTCTAAAATAGCTCTCTGTTATTTTATATGAAGAGTGATGTGTAACAATCAAACTTGAAATTCTATTTTTTAATTATCTTTTATTGTGGTAAAATACCCATAATTATTTTTCACATGCAGTTTTCTGGGATTAAGGTGTATAATGTCAGATTTTCTTTTTTTTTTTTTTACTGAGGTTAAAAACATGTAACGTTAGATGATTTATCATCCTAACCATTTTTAAGTGCACAGTTCAGTGGCATTAAGTACATTCATATTGTGCAATCATCACCACTATCCATCTCCAGAACTTTTTTCATCTTCCCAAACTGAAACTTTGTATCCATTAAACAACAACTCTCCATTTCCCTCTCAACCTCACCCTGGGTAACCACCATTCTACTTTCTGTCTCTATGAATTTGGCTGCTCTAGGTATCTTCTATAAAGTAAGCTATACAACATTGACTGGTTCACTTCACTAAGCATAGTGTTCTCAAAGTCCAACCAAGTCATAGCATGTGTCAGAATGTCCTTCCTTTTTAAGACTGAGTGATATTTCATTGTATGGATAGATCACATTTTGTTTATCCATTCATCCATCAACAGACTTGGCGGCTTCTACATCTTGACTATTATGAATAATGCTTCTATGAACATGGGGGTGCAAATATCTCCTCCTTGCTTTCAATTCTCTTGGGTGTATGCCCAGAAGTGGAATTGCTGGATCATATATTAACTCTTTTTTATTTTAATTTTGTTTTATATCTTTATTGG
The DNA here is from genome assembly GCF_059928025.1 of Delphinapterus leucas. Taxonomy (NCBI): domain Eukaryota; kingdom Metazoa; phylum Chordata; class Mammalia; order Artiodactyla; family Monodontidae; genus Delphinapterus; species Delphinapterus leucas. The sequence goes on from NC_143140.1 coordinate 50,911,045, forward strand.
ATTATAATTGCTTTACAATGTTGTGTTAGTTTCTGCTGTACAGCAAAGTGAATCAGTTATATGTACACCTATATCCCCTCTCTCTTGAGCCTCCCTGCCACCCTCCCCATCACACCTCTCTAGGTCATCGCAAAGCACCGAGCTGATCTCCCTGTGCTACACAGCAGCTTCCCACTAGCTACATCTATTAATTCTTTTTAAAATTTTTTTAGGAACTGCCATACTGATTTCCATAGTGGCTGCACCACTTTACATGCACAAAGGCTCCAATTTCTCCACATCTTCACCAACACCTGTTATTTTCTATTTTCTATTTTTTTTAATAGCCATCCTAATGGGTATGCTGAAATTCTATTTTTGATAAGAGAGTAGGAGATGGAGGGGCCAAGATGAAACAGGTTACAGGGCGTTCTCATATATTTGTATGAGATTTCTATTGGACAGAGTGATGTGGACTAAAACAGAACGGCTAAGAGCCGTCTCAGAGGAGTGCACTTCTTGGTTACCCTTGCTCTAACTGGAGAGAAAGTGTATAAAAATGCCTACAAAGGGCTTCCCTGGTGGCGCAGTGGTTGAGAGTCCGCCTGCCGATGCAGGGGACACGGGTTCGTGCCCCGGTCCGGGAAGATCCCACATGCCGCGGAGCGGCTGGGCCCGTGAGTCATGGCCACTGAGCCTGCGCGTCCGGAGCCTGTGCTCCGCAACGGGAGAGGCCACAACAGTCAGAGGCCCGCGTACCGCAAAAAAAAAAATTAAAAAGTCAGCAAGAGAAAACTGAGCCTGAGAAGAATGTCAGAAAGAATTTAATGCAAAGTACTCCCTACTTGTACCACGCATCTGGCATACAAATGTTCCACGTGACCTGAGATGCATTTTAGTGTTTCACCATTTTGCAGTTTCACCATAAAATTTCCAGATTATCGACAGAAGCAGATAAGTCACTGAAGGAAGAGTAGGAAGGGTTTTCTCAGGAACTGAACAATAGAATGGGGAAAACATGTATGGCTAACCCCGGTCAAAGGTAGAAATTAAAAGAATGAGATGGGAAGTTAAGCCTCGAGAAACTCTCTTGCTTCTGCTCTTCCCGCCAGCAGCCCATGACCAGCACCAACAGAACAAAACATCAGTTCTTTGTTCTACTGCTCACTTCCCTTTCTAAATTGCTGATGTCCTTGTTCTGCTGCCCCCGGGGACCTGATACTGGCCTGCTACTTTCCAATGCCCGCAACCCCCTTCTGAGGGATTTCACCCATCCTCCACTCTCTCTCCTCGTTAGGCATTCAAAAAATATGTATTGGATGCCTGCAAACCATGGAAGTCAAACTATAATGGATGACTTGAGATTTTTAAATTTTTTTTTTTTCAAAAATTTTGTTCAAAGCAAAATTAGTATCCTCCACAGTGGTGAACCTAGGACAGGGAAATGGGAACGGTCTGCCCCAGGTGCAAGCAAGTCATCATTGTCTGTAGAGAAATTTTAAAATTTTAAATAATATTAAGAATTTTTCAGTAATAAACTAAAAGAAATGACAAGCTCAAAGGCACACTGCTTTTTATTTTCCCTATGCTCTGCCAACTCTAAACAATGTCAATGATAAAATACTCCTCCCCCTTAAAATATCTTTCGTTGGTCCAAGTTCCAAGCAATTGCTGTGGTTACTGCTGAGTTTTAATAATACATATGTAATCTTCATATATATATATAAACATATTATTCTTAAATAAACATCGTATTCTGGAACGTCCGTTTGTATACCCAGAGACTCAGCTGTCCACATTCACTTAGAGAGTAAGTTCAAAATGGTTTGGAATCCTTTGAGCTTACCTAGAGGGCAGTTAGCATCTCCAATTCCTAGGGTACTACAGCTTCAAGTGTTTAAAACAATAGATTCAAAACAAACAATGATTGTAAAGACAAAGAAGGCAAACTCGAGTCCCTTCAATACCGCCTCTGGAAGCAATGGAATAAATGGCAGTATAAAGTATTTTCCTTTTTCCCAAGAAATCATTAATGTATTATATTTTAATTTATATATATATATAAAACTAAAATATTTTTATTCTGTAACTTTTATTTTTAATTAATTTATTTGCATGATTATCTGTTACGTTTAATAAAACTATTGTCTATATTTCTCTTCTGGCTGTTATTACTCATTTCATTGCACAATTATTACTGAAATACATTTTTCATATAAGGGTATTGAAAATGATTGGCGCTGGGTGTCAAAAATACTAGATTCATGGCTGTTCTCACTGCTTTTTTTTCTAATTAGTACATAATTCATTGGATTCAATTATCCAACAAAGCGCCTGATATCTGCCAGGCACGGGCTCAGCCATGGACATACAGAGACCAATAAAGCACACAACAAGCCTCAAGGTTGGTGTCTCTGGGATACGGCATATTGGAAATCCCAGTTTATGGCTAGAGTATGAAGCTGAACTGAACATACTAATGCAAGTCTAACTTACTGGCGAAGTTCTAGACAATCCAAGACTAGACTGATCAGGTTGCTTATTTCATTCATTTTCCCATAAATGAGAGAACTGGCATATGCCCAAAAGAAGGGGTCTAATATTTTTTACACCTACTTAAAAGAATATTTATGAACTTTTTCTTATCCAGTTCTGTGATTATGTTTATGTTTAAGAATCACCCACTATCATTATGCCTCCTTAGGCCATGTCAATAAGCACACAATAAACAAAACAGACTTATGCACATCAAACATAAATGGGCCTAGTTCCCTTTAATTATTTTGAGTATTCCTATCAAAAGGAGCATCCTGCAACCCTCTATGAAGAACCGTACAGGTGGTCCAAGGGGTAACAGAATGAAATTGAGCAAAAAATTTTAAAAGTTTAGGTTAAAAATCAGGTAAAAAATATACCTACAGCAAGTCCCATTATTCCGTGGAATAACCTCCCAGGGGAACCTGTAATGGCCCCATCATTCGTGTACGTCACTCTAAACAAGGATGGAAAAAATATTTGAAGATATTCTGTAAGGAAAGCAGCCTGTATTGGAAAAGGAAAAAGAAAATGACCTAATTTTCCATCTGTAATTTTCATGATTCTGCCTTGAATGGCCTCTTCACACATAATATCTGACAATTTGGATATAAGAGACTAAAAAACAGAAAAATGATCTTTGGCCAACCCTTTAAGGCAAGAGTTTAAAAACTCTTAAATGGAAACATTCTTGACAATAAAAATCAGACTTCAAATTATGATAAGGCACGCATACTTATTTCATATACATTTACATACTTATTCAGCGTGTGTGGCTTATTTTAAGATCCAAATTCAAATGTGTTACAATGTGCTAGTCGCTGCTGCAGCGTCTCTGTCACTGCAGCTGATGCCGTTACTGACACTTCCTGTTAAGAGTCAAATCCCATTTTTTAGGCTGAGACAGGAAATACCACTCAGCACTGGAATACATATGAAAATCAGGACACTTTCAAAGATGTAATGCAGGAAATCAACCCAAGAGAATATTCAAATAGTCACAATGTGCCTAACATTTTCTTCCTCTTTTAAATGTTGAAGCAAAGCTTCCTGTGACTCAAAAGCGACATCAATGGACTCTCAAAATGGCAAGTCCCACGTACGTATTATTCCTTCTCTTCACACTTAATTTTCCTGGCTTGATGTGAGGTTTCTAGGGCTTTAAAGATGGCCTGTAGAGCACATCTATGTATTTGCATTTAAAATTCCGTCTTCATGGAGTAGACAGAAAGTAAAACCGGCCATTAACATCAACAATTTGCTCCTTTGAGTTCCTACTGCGTGTGGGGAAACTAAGATACCAAGAGATAAGAAACCTGTTTGCAGTTCTTGAGAGGATTACAAGTTAGATGGGGAGAGGCGATGTAATCTAATAACATAAATAATAATACAATGTTACCTGTGTTTCCTTACCTGTAAAATGTAGGTAAGAGTACTTACCTGGTGGTAAGGGATTAGAAGGAATGATTATGGCAAAGCACTCAGCACAGAGTTTGGCACCCATAAATGCTGTATCACAGGTTATTGACCTTACAGGAGAATTGTCAGATAAGCAAATTTTTAAAAAAAAGGTGAGTTAGGGAGAAGCAGAGGTCAGGGAGAAGTGAGGCTCTCTGTGGCAACTCAGGAAAGTTTCTTGGACAAAGCAGGACTTAAACTGGGCTTTGAAAAATGAAGAAGACCAAACAAAAGGCAAAAAAAGTCCCCATTCACTTCCGAAAATGGCAATTGGCAGGACTACCGGAGGTGATGACGCATTCTTTCAAACTCCCTTCTTGAGTGAACCTATGGCTCTATTTCCTGGATCTTTTAAACCTGTTTTTCCAGGTAAGTACAAACATCTGAGCATTAGTTTATTTACAATTTAGTCCTCATTCAGTTTTGTTCCATTTCGAACTCCTCTGTAGCACAACCTAAGCGCATTCACCAGCCAATGTTTCCTGAAAGACATCTAGGAGACAATACCAGAAGACCCTTGGAGAACAGCAGGGAATGGGGTTTCAGAGTGGACTTTCGCTACATTTTCAACGGAAGTCAAAGCAAACCAGGTGATTCCTTTCTAGTCAGTACGGACCAGTGAGAGCCCCACACCCTTTGAGTCAGTGGGAAATGGTTTCTTAACTCACTTTTGGGAAATGCTGCCAGTGATTCAGCACTACAGGCTGGCTCCCTGGGATATCATAAGGCATATTTCCCTCACAGCCTCCCCACCCCCTCGGTGAGAGGCAAGTTTCCCAGGCTCCAGTGTTACCCGTAAGCACTGCTGCTACAATAGGAAAGCGTATCAGAGGGTCAAGGGCAGTCTTTCCTTTACCAACATGATTAAGACTCTAGAAGGCTCTTTGAGTAGATACTGCATAATTTATCATCCAAACTGGGAACTTTTTGAGAATAAAATGTGGCACTACTACTAACTGTACTATAACAGCAGATGTAAAAGGGAAATGTCCCAGGAAAATTGGATGTATGATCACCCTATCTCAGGGGCTTGAGTCCTTGCATGCTAGAGATACTGTATTGATTGTCTTTGCCCTAGAAGCCTCAGATTAGTAGGGAAAATAAGCACATACATGGGCGTTTATAAAGCATTGTAGAAGTCAGGGAACCAGGAAACTTCCTGAGGTGGCTTTTAAGAGTGAGAGAAGACTTCTGGGGAGAGGGGCTGAACTACCTCCACCTTCATCAGACAGTGAGGAATAGGACCCAAATTCCAGGCAGAAATGTCATTGAAAAACAAAAATATCTGATATTTATCAACCTCTTACTGTGTATTAGCCCCCTTATAAAATACTCATTTAACCCAGACTTCTAGTACCGCCATTTTACCTCCAAGGGGAAACAGTTTTAAAACGTTAAAAGAATCATGGGCTTCCCTGGTGGCGCAGTGGTTGAGAGTCCGCCTGCCGATGCAGGGGACACGGGTTCGTGCTCCGGTCCGGGAAGATCCCACGTGCCGCGGAGCGGCTGGGCCCGTGAGCCATGGCAGCTGAGCCTGCGCGTCAGGAGCCTGTGCTCCGCAACGGGAAGAGGCCACAGCAGTGAGAGGCTCGCGTACCACAAAAAAAAAAAAAAAAAAAAGAAAGAAAGAATCTATGTCCCTTCCCTTGAATCTTGCTACCATCAATAGAGTACAGTGGAAGTGACACTATGTGACTTCCAAGGCCAAGCAGCTTCCACCTGGTTTGCTGAAACAAACATGTTGGATCCCTGAGCTGCCAGTAAAATGTCCAGCTACCAGCAGAAACCATTCTTCAGGCATCAGCCCAGGCACCAGACATGTGAGGAGTCATCTTAGAAATGGATCCTCCAGACCCAGCGTACAACTGTCCCCACTGGCCCTTTCCTGAATCTGGATCCACAAAAGCTGGCTTTAAAATGGTTATTGTTTTATATCACTAAGTTTTGGGTGGTTACTTTCATAGCAATAGTAACTGGGTCAAAAAAACAAAACAAAACACAAGCTTAATCAGGCAATGAAAGAGGATTCAATTCCAGAAAGCTTGGTATCAAAAAGCACTCTTTTAATGACTTTTGTATCCATACAAACACCTGTGGTAGCTGACATAGGAAGTTCAGAAAAGAAAGTGATTAGAGATGGATTTGGAGAGAAAACAAGAATCTATCAACTTATAGATTTCCTTATAAACCACGTTAATGAGTCTGGAGCAATAGGGAAGCCATTGAGAAATTTTAAAGTAGTAGAATATTGTACTCAGCTTTGTGTTTTAAAAGGATCACTCTGATGTTTATGTGGAAGATCTTCAAGGGAACCAGATTTGTGGCATTTAGGAGCCTGTTAAAGCAATTCAAGCAAGAAATAAGCCAAGAGCAGTGGCAGAACAGATGAGGGGGAAGGGGGATAAAATGAAGAAACAGTAGCTAGACTGAGGACAATTGTTGAACGTTATTCTCTAATTCCACAAAATATTCTATAATCATTCTACTACCAAACCTGGAGGTGGAGAGAAACTGAAAGACAGGTAAAATGATTAGGAAATACTTCTAGAGATGCACTGTACTGAATGATCAGGGCCACAATTGCCCCATAAACTGAAAAGTATAGATGCTTTCATTTTCCTTCCCTCCCCTTGCAGATGGTGGAGGAGGAACAAAGCATGATGGGAAGGTTAGTTATAGACAATCACTTTGAGAAAATGTAACTATATTGTCAATAATGAGAGCCAGGTTCCTCACTGTCAAAGGAAATGAAAGAAAAGAGAAAGCTAGAAATAACCCTGAGATTATGAACTGGAATTGGAAATATTAGAGTGAACTTGTAGTTTTAGATAATAGATGATAAATATAGATTTGTGTATATAAATATATATACATACATATATATGCATCTGTATGTATATACATATAGAAGTTCAGCTCTGTTTTCCAAGAGAGTCTAGAAGCAATGACACTCCAGTAGCAATGAGCAGTCTGAGAGCAGATTTTGGTTTCCAATAACATTTTCCACTAAAAGGAACCAGGACTCCTTAGATAAACAATTGATTCCAGCACTTGGGTGGGGAAGATACAATATAGACTTGGATTATCTTTTTGTCATAGAACGTTAGGAAGTGTTCAAAGAATGATATAAAGATTGTCAAAAAGACTTGGGAGCAAGTTTACAAAGGTTCCAACTGGACAATTCTGGAAAACTGAGCATCAGAGTAATGATAGTAACAGATCCATTGAATAAAATAGGAATCCATAAATCTATACTGATATGAAAAATAACTATTAAATGAAGAAATAAATGAAGGAGAAGGGAAAAAAATCTATCCAACTCTAGAATGCCAACTGATAAATAATGGAAATAGAAAATCGCCATTTGACAGTCATATAATAGTCATTAATTCAGGCAGGAATTAGGAACAGATGCTAAGGCTGGTGAGTGGAGGCTTAATGAGTTTGAAGCCTTTGGCATAGCCTTGAACTATCTCAACATAAAATCTTTATCAATTAAAAAAAGGGGGAAATGGTGATTTTAAGGTGGAGAAAGCTGGCAACTTGACCGAGTGCTCAAGGTTGGCATCACCAGGAGTGGGATAGATGCTCATCCTGAGCTTCCATTGTGCGATCAACTTGGGAAGAGCACAGCATCATTTCTGAGGTCTTCCTGCCAGGAAGGAATGATCTGAGTCTGGTCATAAGAAAACCTCGTAAAGGCCCAGGTTGAGGGACATCCTATCAAATGAAATGTCTGTACTCTTCAATCTGTCAAGGTCATGAATCACAGGGAAAGGCTAAGGAAATGCTCCAGATTAAAGAAAAGTAAAGAGTGGTCAAAATTACCACAATGCATGATTCTGGTTCATAAAGGAAAAAGACTGCAAAAGCTGTCAAAATTTGAATGGGGTCTGTGGATTGAAAGGCAGCATTGTATCAATTTCCTAATTTGGAGGATTATTTGGGATTAAGAGGAGAGTATCTTTGTTTTTGAGAAATGTACACTGGAGTTTTAAGCATTGTGTCTACATGAGATATGGAAGTTTTTTGAACTGTTCATGCAACTTTTCTATAAGTTTGAAATACTCATTTTTTAAGAAAATCTTAAAGAAAAGTTTTTAAAAAACTGAGGGGGGAGAAATTTGCAACACAGATGGAAAAAATAAAGTATAAGTGCTCAGAGGTTCCTTCATAACAGGAGCTAAAATAAAAGGGTTTTAATTCATTATTTAAAAAGATTAAGTACCATTCCATATGAAAATTATCAAGTACAGATGATAAAATGCTTAGTAGTTTTGATTCACAAATATCACTGGCATTTGAATAAGTAAAAAAAAAGTAAGGTTATGCTTTTCAAGCTGTCTTTCTGAGAATTTCTGGAAGGTGATTCAACTGTTCTATAAATACTGAGCTCAAATTTCATTATAAAAATATGCTTTCAAATAAATTTTAAAATAAATAAAATACAATAAAAATACATTCAATAACATAAGAATTATAATTTAAAAAGAAAATCTATACGCTGAAATATGTTCTATATCAAATAAGAAACCATCAGTATGTTCACTTGACCCACTTTCTCTTGCCACCTCTACGTAGATATTTGAATTTACTACAAATGTGTCATTTATTAATAATTAATAAATGTGCCTGAATTTTTTCTTTTAATTCTGGAAAGATTCTGGCTGTATAGCTAAAAGTGTAAATTTAGATACTAATCCCTAACAGTATGAACTATAACTTTTCTTGAGTCAATTTTATTTTTCAAATAAAGAAAAAAATTGGATGGTAAAACTGACATAAACCTACCACAGTCTTTCCTAACTTTTTTTTTTAATCTTTCCTGTTCATTTTGAATACCAATGTTCATAGGAAGAGTCTCTTAACATGACTGACTATAATAAGCAAGTCGTACAAATTGACCTTACAGTTGAGCATATTACTAGGATACTGTTTTCATCTATTTTAAATGCTAATTTTTTTCCAACAGATGTCTAAGGAAGAGAGTTCTGCTTTCTTTAAAAAAAAAAGTTGAAAACAACAGTGTAAGATATTGTTTTAAAATATGTTGTGGGACAAGATACATTTCCTCTTTCATTTTGTTAGGTGATTGATAACAAAATATAAGGTCAGGTCATCCTGGAAGAGTGGGCTCCTATCTTTTAAATGGCATATTTTGCCTGATGATCTGGAAAAGGGTGGAGTTAATGACTGATAATGAAACACAACTGTATGTCATTTGATGTCTTTAGCTCCTTTGTAATACAAAAACCTACATTGTTTGTATCAAAGTCAACTGACTAGCTGTAAATAGAGTCTTTCAACATCTGAGAATCATGTGCTCAGTTAATTGGTTTCTCCAACACCTGAAGATATAATATAGCAAAAGAAAACAGTAAAGACCAAGAAAAAGTATTTTGTCAGAGATTTGGACCCACAAAGCCCTCCCAGAGCTTTAGAGCATTGGTTTTCTACCAGGGCAATTTTGCATCCTGCCCCTTCCCGATATTTGACAATGTCAAAGACACTTTATTGTCGGCACACGGGGGATGCTATTGGTATCTAGCAGGTAGAGGCCAAGAATGCTGCTAAACGCCTTACAATGCACAGGGCATCCCCTCCCCAACCCCCAGCAAAGAACTATCCAGCTCAAAATAGCAACAGTGCTGAGGTAGAGATATCCTGACCTATAGCAAATATTACTCTCTTACACAAGAGTCAAGGGTAAATTTTTAGACTGTTCTAGATTCACACCTGAGCTTCTAAATGCCTTTTCTTCACTCTTCCCTGTTTCTTTATTTTCTTTTTTTTTTTGGTCACACCACACGGAATGTGGGATCTTAGTTCCCTGACTAGGGATTGAACCCATGCCCCCTGCAGTGAAAGTGCAGGGTCTTCACCACTGGACCGCCAGGGAAGTCCCTTCCCTGTTTCTTCATAGCTCTCCAGTGATGGATTGATCTTTCAACTTCACTTCCTGGTTAACTCAGAAATGGGATTTATTATACTATTGTTGCTGGAAGGGGGACCCCTTCCAGGGCCTGAGAGTGAGCTCTTGTCTAACACTTGGAAATGAGTTGTCTGAGCAGACACACATACTGACAAAGCAAAAGACTTTATTGGGACAGGGTGCTAGAGTGGAGAGCAGCTGGGTAGGGGAACCCAGGAGAAATGCTCTGCCGTGTGGCTTGCAGTCTCAGGTTTTATGGAGATGGGGTTAGCTTTCTGGGTTGTCTCTGGCCAATCATCTTGTTTATGACCACATTTGGTCTGGCTCAGGGTCCTTCCTGGTGGCGGGAGCATCTCTCAGCCAAGATGGATTCCAGCATGAGGGTTTCTGGGAGGTTGGCAGGACATATTATGGGCTGGCATCTCCTCCCTCTTTTTGGCCCCTCCCAAATTATCCTGGCAGCACTGTGTTCCTTATTGGGACCTCTTGTTGTGAAACAACTCATGCAAGCAGTTCTTATATTGCCTGGCCAAGGTGGGCAGTTTTGGTCAATGGTTCCCTAATAACTCCCCGCTGAGAGACTTCACACTCAAGACACTTCCCGGGAATTGGGGTAGAGGTCTTTTTCTTCTGTAACTACTTCCAGTAGGAGTGGGTGCTGTCCTATCTAGTCGAGTAAAAGTCTCTCTCCACCTGATCTAAATGGATGTATTCTGTATCTAAACCAGCTTCCACCCACATAGAAACAACATCTTAGTCTGAAACTGTTGGACCCTGTCAGACATAAACTTTGTAAGCAGCTGAAACAGGCAGTGGCCAAACAGGATACCTAACAGGATGGCCACCTCCAGATCCAGGGAAGGGAGAGAATGCAGAAACAAGGGAAGAGCAGTCAAAGGCAAAATTTGGGGTGAGGGCTGCAAGGTGTGTGACTTTCTTCTGATTGGTTGGTGGTGAGGAAACAGGGTAGTGCTCCAGGTATCTTGGGCTCAGCCAGAAGTTACCATCCTCCATGGCTGTGGGGGGGCCTTAACTCCACGGAAGAGCTCAAAGATATTGTCATGTATGTTCCTTGAGGAGGAACCAGGACCCTGCCCCAAGTCTGCACTATTGTTTATTGACTGCTCGTCCCTTGTTTCTGCATTCTCTCCCTTCCCTGATTAGCAACTCTTTGAATCTGCCCTTTAGAACTCAGGGAAGGTCAAGGAAGCTAAAAGAAGCCAATTTCCTACAAACAAGAAATAGGGTGCACAGAAAGGATTTGTACCCAGGAGTCCCACAGGGTCCTGCTTTGGTTTCAATTATACCTCATTAGGTGGAGTGGTTGGCTTACTGGTGTCCAGATCCTATGGCAGAAGTATTTAAGAATCCTGAATAGAAAATTTAAGGTCATCAACCTGTATTTAATTTTGTGGAAAAAAGTGTGTAAGTAACTTAAATTTAAAAAAATATAAAATTATAGAAAGACTATCAATGCTGTGCAAAATCAATGCTTTATTAAAGGACTCCGCTTACACTATTAAAAATACTTTAGTATAATTAAGATTTTTTTTTTTTTTTTTTTTGCGGTACGCGGGCCTCTCACTGTTGTGGCGTCTCCCGTTGCGGAGCACAGGCTCCGGACGCAGAGGCCCAGCGGCCATGGCTCACGGGCCCAGCCGCTCCGAGGCATGTAGGATCCTCCTGGACCGGGACACGAACCCACGTCCCCTGCATCGGCAGGCGGACTCTCAACCACTGCGCCACCAGGGAAGCCCTAATTAAGATTTTTTTTGATGTCATACAGACCCAGGTTTGAATTCCAGCTCTCCAACTTAGTAATCACGTTGGATAAATTATTTAGCTACCATTTCCTCATCTGTAAAATGAAGATAATAGTGACTTTTTCCTAAGGTTTTGGTAAAAGTACAGGTATATATGAAAAGTATTTAGCATAATGATTAGTATGTAGTAAATGCACAAAAGTGATATATCATTAACTGATATTATTAAAGAGAAGTGCAAATATGCTTGTGCACCTTTTTGAAAAAAAATTTAATTTTGGTAGAGAGCATATTTGTCTCTTGAAGAGATTACTGTTGACCTTGAGCAAGTTATGTAATCTCTCTAACCCGTGGTTATCTTATGTTTAAAATGGGAAAGTAGTACTAGAATGTTGTGAGAATTAAATAAGTTATGAAAGAAATTCTAGCATAATGCCTGCCCCAAACACAGTTTGCTTTAAAATCATTGTGAATGCAATTTATCACACTTAGTGAAACATTATTTACATTTAACTCTTTGAGGTATAAATATTTACCCATTTTTTGTAAAACATGAATAGATGAATGTTACTTAGAGTTGTCCTTGTTTTTCTAAGGGAAGAGTAGAGCAGAAGAATAGGCCTGTGATTTGAGAAGTGCTGGAGGATGGCTCTGAGTAGAGTGATCCAGAGCTTAATCTACTTTCCCTGATGAGGTCATCTGTACAATAAAGAAAGCATCTGCTTGTTTGTAAAGTGATCAGATTGAAAGTACCAGGCATTGTTTGTTGAAATATTTCTTTTCACTTGTAGATCTCCAATCTCTGCCTTTATATGCAGCCTGACAAGTGAAGTGGAATGCCAACAGCCTTCTCTCAACAAACTAAGAGGCGGTAGAGCAGAGAAGAAAAGGAATGTAGTTAAGAGAAAGGGTCCAGGACTTCACGCAGATGACACCCACTTAGGAAAAAACAAACAACCTTTAGCCTTAGCAGAGGCACGACAAGCCTGAGGGCTTCTCACAGCGAGAAACTGGGATCTATCCCAGGCTGGATCCAATTAATTTAACAAATTAATCCTGATCGGTTCACTCATCTTACCTAGAAACATACAGAAGTCAATTGCTTAGAGGGCTTACCTAGCTAATTGTTCACAGGTCATTAAATAATCATCCAAGAGTAGCAAGTACATCAAAACCACTTCTAATGTGTGTAAATGTGCAATAATTTTTAAAAAACAGTAACCAGCAAGATTGTTAGATATATTACCTATACTTCCTTAGTTAATTGCCACTGCTTCCCACAAACTATTCCCCCAACCTGCTACTGGCACTAGGAAACAGCTAGCTGTCTCTTTCACCTACGAAATTCTCATAACCGTTGCTTCCCTTTACCCAGGTCTATTCTTTTGGCCTTTGCTCTCCCTTTCCCTACTGTAAGCAAGCGAAGAGATTCAGTAGAGCACAGAGCACTGAAAAGAATCCACGAATACTGTGTGACCTTAAACACATCACAAAATTCTCATCTGAAAAATGAGTATAATTCCTACCTCATAAGGTTTGAGAATTAAGCGAGTTAATTCATGTAAAGTGTTTAGAATAGCACAAGATAGGTGCTGTTTCAATTGGGGGATCACATGTCCCAGTTTGCCTGGGCTGGTCCAATTTATGATTGTTGTCTCAGCTTCCCAATTAGTTTGGCATTTGTCATTCTCGGGGGTCCTGGTTTGGATGACAATTCATGTGTTCAACCTGTGTGGAAGCGGTAAAGCTGCTATTATTATTGTTATTAGTAAACTGTAAACTTTTTTTAGTAGTTTAGTGAAGTCGATTACAAATGCACATATATGTTGAGATATTAATGTGTTGAGATATTCCAGAATCATTATTATAAATGATTATAATAAAAAGAGTATGATAAAAATAAAATAAAATGAGTATAATAAAAAGAACTAATTCTTACACACTTACTTGCTGTATGATTTGATGGAAGTTACCTCACCTTTCACAAACTCAAATCCTCTTCAGTAAAGCCAGATAATAATAGTCTCTGAATGGTTTTAAGAATCCAATGACATAATATATATGAAAATACTTTGTCAATTATAGTACTTGATATAAATGGAACATAATTCTTGGACTAAAAGTTGACATAAAGTATCATGTTTCCATAAATGCCATATTTAGAAGCTGGCTTAATATTTCCTCAAGCCTTCTATGTACCTAGTAGTACAGATATACTACTGGATTTATAATATTGGTTTAAAAAAAACCACGAAGAAATCAGATGACCTGTTTGCTCAACCATGCACTAGAAACTCTAGAACTTAGTTCTTCCTACTTCTTGACTTGCTTTGGGCACTTGAAGAGGCACAACAGAATCAGTAGTTAAGTGCACAGTTTCAAGTCTTTGGTTTGCCATTAATGAGCTAAATAGGATTAAGCAAATTCCTTAATGAATCTAGGTCTCAGTGGGGGTAACATTATTACCGATTTTAACAAAATTATGAGAGATAAGTAAGATCATGATTATAGAAGTCTTAGCACAGTGACCTTGCTGTGCCTGATACATGGTAAATCTGAATAAATGTTAGCTATTGTATGTAATTTTTTTTTCTCTTTTTAATTTAATTGTTATTTTATACTGGAGTTTAGTTGATTTACAATATTGTGTTAGTTTCAGGTGTGCATCAAAGTGATTCAGTTTATTGTATGTAATTTTAGCATACTACTGCATGTAAGTAGTTCTTAGCAAAGCACTGAGGTCAGTTCAATCTCTCTATTTTAGATCGCATTTTATCATTGTGGAGTGGGAAGTGGTCAACAAGCAGATGACTTAGTTCCTGACCCTAAGAAAATTCTAAATTGTATCTTAAAGTTGGCAGGAAGGCAGCTGTTAACTGATGTCAACAAACGTCTATTAAATAATTGCTATATGCAAAACACTCTGTTAGGAACAGTGGAATACAAGAAAATGAGTGAAAGGTCAACGAAAATTACAATACTGAGGTCTCATGGAGACAGGCCCGTGGATGGTGACCTTTTGGATTGGCCCTGAAGGTTGGGACAGGCAGGGGGGAAGGCAAAAACAGTCTAGGCGGGGTTGAGGAAAGAAATAAGGATTTATTTCCACACATTCAGCTGACTGTTGGAGTAAAAATGCATACATGAGCTATGGGTGTGAAACTTAAAAACAAGACAATAGATTTTTAAAGTCTCTGTATCAACCCTCCTCACGATAATCTAAAAAATAGTAACTATTCACTCACTAAATTTACTGTATCATGTTTAGCTGTACTGGGTGTTTTAGAGGTCAAAGGCATTTGGACCATACTGAACCTTTGAAAACCATTTCAAGTAGGATGACCCAGCTTTTTATATTATGTTTTATTTATATAAGCCCATATTATAATCATGATACCTAATTGCCCTTTGCTCTTACAGTGAGAGAACAGAGGATGTCTTGGAGTGTCTTCCAGCTTTAAGACTTGGGCTCTCCACTTTTCAGAATGTCAGAGATCTTTGGGGAGTAACGAACAAAAGAAGGTTGCAGGTGTAGAAAATACAGGTATAGGAAGGGGAAAAACTAGCGTTCATTATCTTCCAGTTTATACGGGTTGAAACCTGCTGAGCAAATAATATTTACTCTAAAAGGCACTTTGGAATAGAGAGAACTAGAGCAACGTCAGTCGTACTACTGCTTCTTCCAGCAACTCTGCAATGTGTAGGAATACAGTTGGCCCCTGATCTTGGAGTTCCATATCCACGGATTCTGCATTTGGTTGAATCTGGGAATGCTGAATTTGCGGATGCAGAATCGGAGGATCCACAGGGCCAACTGCATTACACCATTTTAGTTAAGGGACTTGAGCATCTGTGGATTTTGGTATCCGCGGGCGGTCATGAAACCAATCCCCCCCCACCCTGCACATACCTATATACACACTACAGTCTGTGACCCTTTTCTCTCAGTTTCAGTGGGCTGCACATTCAAATGTGGTGCGCACTGACTGCCATCGTCTTTTCTTCCACTCTATTATGTTTCCCTTTACTCAAAGGGAAAGCTAGAGACATCCCTCCCTGACTAAATGGCCTCTATATCCAGCAAAACATATAACTACTGTAAGGAGAGAATAAAGATCCCAGTGTGTCTCTATTTCTGTATTTACTTTTTTTCTAAAACCTGAACTATACACTCTGTGAGCATAGACATTCCAACATCAGAGTTAGGTTCTTTAATTCTGTACCACTCTATTACCCCCCCAAGGAATTCAAATTTAACGTAGTTTGCAGCTTAAAAGTGGCATAAAATAAAATTCCAGAAAATGTCATGGCAACACATCAGACATTTAATGTCAGGTCCCCTTATGTTCATTGCATTGCAAAAGGCAACCACCAATCATGCAATTTGGGAATGATATTTTACTTCATAATTAAAAACCAGGTTCCTTGTATTTGGTATTTGTAGAGCATATGTGCAAGGCAATTGCTCCTTGGGAAGGAAAGATGGTATGCTTGAACTCTGAAAGAACTCTGTCTGCGATGCTGTTGTAAATAAGCTGTTCTCCTTTGTTAGCATCCCGCACCTAACTTCACACTTAGAGGTGCTGTCGCAGAGTCACCAAAGAGTAGGCAAGCGTGAGCCCATCGTTCAAAACCTGGGGTAAATTTTGTTAGACAGTTGCTTTGCTCAATATGACAGATATTACCTTCATTTAATTATAATACTGAGAACTTCATCTGATATGATCTCAGCCTTTGTTTTTTAATCCTAAACTGACATTATTGGACTCTTTGAATATAATTTGAATAACAACGTACCAATTGATCTGATGTTGAGAAAAAGAAGATATCTGAAACACTGCTGAAAATATACCACCTTGTTTATGGTCTCTTCCTTCTCCTTTAGCTGTAGAGCTCCAAAAATGAGAGGCGTACATTTTAATAAAATCTCTTCACTCGAAGTCCATTCATCTTGGTGAACTCCTGTAGGCTGATATTGTGGGCGTCCCTTATTCTGATACAATACAGCTTTCAATGTGCCTAAATAAATAAGAGTACTACAAACATTTAAGTATTGCTTCATAATTTATTTTCAGCCAGTGGAATAAATGCCTTATCTTATGAAGTAAGGTCTGATAAATTAAGGTACAATCATCAATGGAGGCATCTTAGCAAAGGAAATACTTTAATTGGGGTATTAATAAAAACCTCAACTATGTAGAGACCAAATTTTTTTCCTATTACTAAATCTTTTCCTCTGTGACAAATCCTTTTGATATTTGAACTTTCTTTATATAAAGTTTAAAATTTTTATTTATTTATTTTTGGCTGCATTGGGTCTTTGTTGCTGTGCACGGGCTTTCTCCAGTTGTGGAGAGCGGGGGCTACTCTTCGTTGCGGTGCGCGGGCTTCTCATTGCGGTGGCTTCTCTTGTTGCGGAGCATGGGCTCTAGGCGCACAGGCTTCAGTACTTGTGGCACGTGGGCTCAGTAGTTGTGGCTCTCAGGCTCAGTAGTTTTGGTGCATGGGCTTAGTTGCTCCGTGGCATGTGGGATCTTCCTGGACCGGGGCTCAAACCCATGTCCCGTGCATTGGTAGGTAGATTCCTAACCACTGAGCCACCAGGGAAGCCCTGAACAACTTTAAATGGAAATCATTCTTAAATATATTATACAATTTTCTACCACCTTAAACAGGGCATATTGATCACAATAAATTTTTTTTTCAAAATGACTCAGGGCCACTTTGAGCATCAATTATTATATCACACTATAATATAAAAATGACCTCAAGACCTAAAGAACTCTTTTTTCTTTTCTTTTTTCTGTTATTAAATGACTCCAGGCAACTGTTTTCAACTTACTGTAGCATTTTATCCTTTTTGGTTCCCTCCTAGCCACTGAGTTCTTTAATTTTCCTTCTGAGTCTGGTCATTGTGCATAGGAGGAGTAAAATGTCCCCTTCTTTTTATGACTTCTACTCTGCTTTGGACTTAGGAACTACATCAACAAAGTTGTTGGAACTATATACAAAGCGTGAGTACACAGACATCAGCTGAGGACTCAGGGACCTGTCTGTCAATAAAGCTCTGAGCTTTCGTGTGTGGACTTTGTAACATTTGTATTGTTTATTCAGAGGTCTTTATATAGCTCAAGTCCTAGACTATTATATTAGGTAGAAGAGCTGCTGGTTCACTGAGCTCTCCATCAAAAGGGTATCACTCTGCTAGAACTGACTCAAGCTTCATATAAGGCAGATAATTTATTATTGACTCCTAGGAAAGAGCTTTAACAAGATGTAGTCAGTTGTTTCTTAACTATAACAATATTTGAAGTAGTAAACAAAACAAAGTCAGGAAAAACCCCAAATGAGAGGTGATTTTTAAAAAATTCACTCTTGGTTGGTAATATACTAAATTCTAAACATGTGATTTAGTATAGGATGGAATTTAAAATAACAGGCCTACCTATTTTATAGCCTATCCATGGTGTTGCAGTAAGAGAAGTGTAAGATCCTACTTATTGTCCCACAGCACAGAGTCTAAATGTGATGTTTCAGCAAAACTATAGTATCGGGCTGGAATCTTATTCAAGTTTGTACAGTGTAATATTAAGAATCCAGCACTGTAAAAATACAATGCTAGATTTCAAATGGCTAACCACTAGGGGGGTAATTAAAATTGGGGGAAGAGGAGTGAAGAATGACTCTCATTTTATATTTTACATTTATATATAGTTTAATTTTTTAAAACAATATATGTGTGTGAATATATGTGTATATGTCATCGTTTTTAGTTAAAATTCTTTTGATTACAAATAAAAATCACAAAAACTCCCACTTAATTCCATTTCAAACAAACAAAATTTCACTTTACTCTGTGGAATGACTCAAATACAATCAGGATTTCTGCTGCTTATTTACTCCTTAAATTCATTCAGGTTGGGTGTTGTATTAGTTTGCTAGGGCTGCTGAACAAAGTACCACAAACTGGGTAACTTAAACAACAGGAATTTATTGTCTCCCGGTTCTGGAGGCTAGAAATCCAAAATCAAGATGCTGGCAGGTTTGGCTCCTTCTGAGGGCTGTAAGGGAACGCTCTGTTACAGGTCTTGCTCCTTGGCTTGTTGATGGTCTTTTTCATGTTCACGTGGTGTTCTCCTTGTATGTGTGTCTGTCTTCAAACTTGCCCCTTTTGTAGGAACACCAGTTATATTGGATTAACGCCCACCCTAATGACCTTGAACTTGATTACCTCTGTAAAAACTCTATCTCCACATAAAGTCATATCCTGAGGTGCTAGTGGTTAGGACTTCAACAGACAAATTTTGGTGGCACTCAGTTCAACCTATACCGGATGTCAAAAATCTATAGCCATCACAGGGCACTGGTCAATCAGACCATTTTCTGAAGCAGTATTGGGCCCACTCCCTCCCCAGCCACACTGCGACACCTCCTCTGTCCTTCCTCAGGTTCTGCTCTCAACTCCAGCAAAGGTGGAAGCAGCCACAGATCACCTCTGCCATCAAGCAAGTCTTGTGACAATTCCATTTTCATAGTTTTTTCATTCTCAGGGAAGTAATTCAAAGGGTAGCTGGAAAGTATCTTTCTATAAAGACAGAAATTTTCCTGAAAGTTGAGAGTCCTGCCTACACACTTCCTACACAGACAAAATTGGCATTTATTTTTTTCCTTAGGGAAAACATTATTGCTTGAAAACTCATTTTAGTACTGGCACAACTGTACATTAAACCATGTTAAAACCAAAAAATATTCAACACATGCAGATACTGAGGCTGGGATTCTCATTTTACCTCGTTCTGAGTGAATGTTTTTATGACGAAAGCGTATATCTTAGGGTAACATCCATTTATATGTTCCTGATTCCTATTTTCTTAAGTTCTTATTCTAAAAGATCCCAAATTTCCCACATTTCTTATTTTAAAAGAAATTTCAAAGATAATTGTCTTTATATAATCATAAAGAGGATCTTTAGCAATTAGCCATTGTAAACCTTCAACTCCCAGATCAGGAAACTGAGCCCAAAGGGTACTGTTTGGTGATGTCGAGTTAATCACCAGTAGAAAAAGGTCTTCCTTAGATGGAAGATCCCCATGCTCTATGCATGCTTTCATAATATTTACAATAAGAAGGAGACCTTATAGAATCTTTACAAAAGTAATTAATTTGTGGGACAAAAAAAATACTATAGCATATATACCTAAAATCCAGAATGTACGTGTTAGTTTTAAATAAGTCCTGGTGTAAGAGGAAGGTGGAGTTTACTGCCAATAAGTGCACGTTCGTATACTGAGCTTGTACATGAAAATATTATAGATTACCAAAGGACATATAGAACATAAAATATTGATATAGTCAATGTTAATACAGACCACATAAATCAACTTAAAGAGATAGCTCCTATTTTTTTTTTTTTGCGGTACGCGGGCCTCTCACTGTTGTGGCCTCTCCCATTGTGGAGCACAGGCTCCGGACGCGCAGGCCCAGTGGCCATGGCTCACGGGCCTAGCCGCTCCGCGGCATGTGGGATCCTCCCGGACCGGGGCACGAACCCGTGTGCCCTGCATCGGCAGGAGGACTCTCAACCACTGCTCCACCAAGGAAGCCCCAGCTCCTATTTTTAATTCAATGTTTTTATCAGCTTTCTATATAGACAGTATATTTTAAATGTTTTATGAAAGTATCTACTCATTTTGACATTCTGTTCTTCAATCTGTAAAACATATTCTTCTTCCTGTCAAACCTGTCATCCACACCAAATCTAGAATGGGATGCCTGGCTAAATTTCCTTTGTTATGGATATCACAAAACCAGGCAGATAATATTTTTCCAGACATTTGGGATCTTTCTTGTTGAGTGAATTAGCACTGATAATGGTAAAAACAAATAAACAAACAAAAAACAGCACATATAGTATATATAGTATATACATGATCATTTGATCATGACTACATTTATAATTAATTTGGGAGCAGTTAGTTTAAATTCATGACACTCTTATTTTGAAACTTTTAATTTTTTCAGAATTTCAGGAAAGGGTTCTAGTAATTCCTAAATAGATGATGCTTTTAGCTGTTGAAACTCATTTCAGAAGTAGCAATACCTAGACCGAAACAAAATGGAACATTAAGTCAGTGATTTCCTGAAGTTAGAGGAACAAGATCTTCTAAATAATGAAAACCTCAGAGGGACTCAAATGAAATCCCTTTTTGTTTCAAACTTAGTGGCTGATAATTTTTCTAATATTTTTAAATAGATTCCATACTTTAATAAGCAGAGTAAAAATTGCTTTAATGATTTTTTATGATTGAAAATGTTACAGTGCGCTAGAGTCATCGATGACAATTACAATTAAATGGTTGTGCAGATTTGACGGGAAAGTACAACATACTGATGTTAACCTATGTTGACCCCAAGAAATACCCTGCAATTATTCTGTTGCCTTTTAAGGTCTTTGAAGTGAGTTGTTTTTTCTTGTTTGTATTTTAGAGCTACTCATAGACCCTTAGCAGAAGTATAGTGTAGTCACATTCTTTTCTCAGTTGGACCACCGTGCATCCTGCCAATTTCTGTGATTTGTCTTTCTTCTTCTTATAGAGAAATCCTAAGAAAGCAAATGATGTTTCCTTACAATTTCACTTTACTGAATTCCAGTTAATTAAGCGTTTCTAAATCCAAATCAAGATAATATACACATAAAATAAAAGGTTTCTTTCTTGGTTCACCCAGTTGAATCCTATTGTACAATTACCTATACTTATTATTCAAGTCCTTTATATAAAAATTAGGATAGCTCATTCCCTTAAGTCCTGAATATTTCCCTCATGTTTTTCCTTTGGTTATTAATAGTTTAAAGAATAATTGTATTTTTTTCAGATATTAGAAATAATCTTTTATGTATTTTGACATCTAAGAAAGTCTAAGTTTATAGGAGGTCAAAAGAGTATTAAAGGAAAGAGTGCTTGAAATAAACAAGCTGTCAGAACAGTTTCATCCTGTAGAGATCTACAATCTAACCAGTTTTATTGCAATGGACTTTCATATACAGACATACATACATATATGCATATACATATGTACATACATATATACATGCCTTGATTTAATGGGATTAGTCCTGAGCACAGTCTAAAAAAACAATGATATTGCTCAAACTGTGCCCATAAAACACTTCAGGATAGCAGTAGAGGAATCACCATGCTAAGTGAGAGGTTACTAGCATATTGTGATACAGTACCCTGACTTACTGACAATACTACTTAGCTACAATTGGAAGAAAATGTCACTTAAAATATAAATATGTAAAGTAAATGACCCCTGGTTTCATTCCCCTGACACAGAGAGGACAGAGCTTGCCTTTATTGCTCCTGTTGATGGTAGCCTCCACTGACTGCAATTAGAGGATGCAGGGACCCTGATGGAAGAAATGCACACACTAGTCTGGTAGTGCTTGCAGAACGCAAGATGACTCCCAGGAGGGCAGGCACTGTGGTTCCACCAGCCACACGTTGGTAGTGCCAACCACCCCAGGGCCAGGAATGCGTTCTCAGGCTTTGTCCTGAGCTTGGTCATCAAGCAGAAAGGTTTCCATGCTCCTGTCATTCACTGTTTTCTCTCTAGTCCTGCTCCACTTGTGTTCGGCCTCACAGGTTTTCAAATACTAAAAGATTTCAATAATAAACATAGGGGCTTCCTTGGTGGTGCAATGGTTAAGAATCCGCCTGCCAATGCAGGGGACACAGGTTCGAGCCCTGGTCTGGGAAGATCCCACATGCCGCGGAGGAACAACTAAACCCATGCACCACAACTACTGAGCCTGCACTCTAGAGCCCGCGAGCCACAACTACTGAAGCCCACGTGCCTAGAGCCTGTGCTCCACAACAAGAGAAGCCACTACAATGAGATGCCCACGCACCGCAACAAAGAGTAGGCCCCATTCGTTGCAACTGGAGAAAGCCCACGCACAGGAATGAAGACCCAACATAGCCAAAAATAAATAAATAAAATATTTTAAAAATAATAACAAATAAAATGATAAATGTATTTCAAATACAAAAAGATTTCAGTCCTCTCCCAAATCAAATATTACTCAATGTCATAAACAGTCTTGATGAAAATTCTCAGCCACAGAAAATTCAGAGTTTAATTGAGGCCTTGGGAGGGTTAACATTTTCCAAAAAGCTTTTTTCCCCAGTGGGGTAAAATAATATCTTCTCCGCTTAGTTTCAAAGAAACATTATTTGAGGCAGGCTCAAACATTACTTTTGTTACTTATATTCATGACTTTTCACTGGCCCAACTTTTCATTTCAAAGATGTGCCAAGAACACCGTGATATGCTCTCTGGTGAGGTATTTGGCATATTCTGTGACTTTGCTCAATCGGATTCTTCTGCCTCTGTGTTCCCCAAACCCATCCCTGTCTGCTAGCCATAACATTACTTGCCACATCAAATCTTCTCTTAGAGCTATCTGTTTACATATTATTCTCCCCTACAAGATTGACAACTCCTTAAGATAGAAACACTCTTTCTTATCCGTGTACCTTCTAAGTCTTATACTCAGTAGACTCACAATGAACCAGAAGACCTCTTTCAAACTTGTACATTTTGTTATGTGACATCTTGCCCTGCTTACCTTCAGGGATGCTGTGGAGATCATGTGAGATACAGATGTGAAAGTATTTTGAAAATGGGAAGAAAACCTCAATCCAAAAGCAAGACACAATATTAATCTATAGCTAATAAACACTGCAAGCTGCTTTCTTTGAACAGTGTTTAATTTTTAAGGATGATTTCTTAAGTCAGTTATTATAGCTCTGTATTGATGTCTTAAATATATTAATCAATATGGAAAACAGCATGAACATTTCTAAAAACCTTTCTAAAAAACTGTATATGTCATGGAAGAAAGACACAGAATTGATGTAGAATATTGCTTGCTGGCTCATGTTATGTGACTCTTAATAAGCAAAATTAGTCAACTAGTAGCATGTTAGGTTGGTGATAATATGGAGAAACCAGCTGTGATGGTTAATTTTATGTGTCAACTTGACTAGCCACAGGCTGCCCAGATTAAACATTATTTCTGGGTATGTCTCTGAGGGTAGTTTCTAGATGAGAGTAGGATTTCAATCAGCAGACTTAGTAAAGTAGATCACCCTCTCCAATGTGGGTGGGCATCATCCAATCCATTGAGGGCCAAAGGCAGTGGAAGGAGGAATTCACCCCTTCTTTCTGCCTTACTGATTGAGCTGGAACACCTCATCTCATCTTCTCCAGCTCTCAGACTGGGATTTACACCATCTGCTCCCCTGGTTCTCAAGCCTTTAGACTCAGCCTAAATTACACCACTGGCTTTCCTGGATCTCCTGCTCACAGACAGTAGATCACGGGGCTTCTCCGCCTCCATAATTATGTGAGCCAATTCCTCATAATATAAAACCTTCTCTCTTCCTCTCCCCCCCCACCCCCCACCCCCCCCCACCCTCCCCCCACCCCCCCCCCACCCCCCCCCGCTATCCCTCTCTCTCTCCCTCCCAGTTTTTCAATCAACACTAAGCTAGGTGTGGCTATGAAGGGATTTTACAAATGTAATTAAAGTCCCAAGTCAGTTGATTTCAAACTAATACAAAGAGAGATTACCCTTAGGGGACCTGGCTTCAACAGTTGGAAGACCTTTAAAAGAAAGCTTAGGACTTCCCTGAGCTAAAAGACGTCAAAACAGCAGCTGGATGCGCAATTCCTCTCCCTTTCCCCTAGGTCTTCCTTCCCGAGTGCTTGCTGCCTAAGGACAAGCTTCAGCCTGTGCTCACAGGGCTCCAACCTGCTCATGACCTTTCCTTCTTGCCTGCCTTTTGCACAGCAAAGGAAACCATAAACAAGACCAAAAGACAACCCTCAGAATGGGAGAAAATATTTGCAAATGAAGCAACTGACAAAGGATTAATCTCCAAAATTTATAAGCAGCTCATGCAGCTCAATAACAAAAAAACAAACAACCCAATCCAAAAATGGGCAGAAGACCTAAATAGACATTTCTCGAAAGAAGATATACAGACTGCCAACAAACACATGAAAGAATGCTCATTGGTTCTCCCTATTCCTGTTCATCTTCCGCAGAAATTGCAAACTGTGCCAAACAGGAGGTTAAAGGCACTGACTCTCCAAGTGGGGAGACTGTTAGTAAAGCGTCTGGAATGGCGAACCCGAGTACCAGGGGACGAAAACAGAAATCCATCTCCAATCCTAGACATACTGCTAGAATTTTACCAGCCTCCTTTGCAGTTAGGTATGACTATACGGAATTATTTCCAAGGGAATGTTATTTGTAGTGAAGTCAAATTCAGGCACATTAAAATCTAAAACATGGCTCCTCCATCCCTTTCCCCTTCCACCAGCTGCATGCAAATAATTATGTGTTCCTAGGGGATGACACAGTCACAAAATATAAGGAGCTTTAGGTTCCAAATCACCACATGAAGGAAAGCCATATCTGATATATAGGAGGTTCCTCTGATTTTGTGGTTTTGACTTCAGGCTTGCTTAGTGACCCCCATGAGAGCATACGTAGGTCAATTCTTTGTAAATAATACACACGCACACACACGCGTGTGCACACACACCTCATATATATATTCCCTTCTGGTTCTGTTTCTCTGGGTCAACCCTGACTGATGTAGCAAGTGTTAGTGAACATTTGTCAAATGAAAAAAAAAAAAATAGAAAAACTGGAAGAATATTCTACGACGTATCTATTGTGTAATGAATCATGCCAAAACTTAAGGGCTAAAAACAATAATCAATTATTATCTCTCATGGTTTTTATAAGTCAGAAATTTGGGAGGAGTGGAGTTTGCAGTTCTTGCTGATGTTCTCTCATGAGGTTGCAAGCAGGTGATAGCCAGGACTGTAGTCATCTGAAGGTCTGACCAGGGCTGGAGGATCGACTTCCAAGGTGGCTCACTCATGTGGCTAGCAAGGTGATGTTGACTGTTGGTGGGAGGGCTCAGTTCCTCTCCCCATAGGCCTCTCCAGGGTTGCTTGAGTATCTCCAAACATGGTGGCTGGACTCCCAAGAGAGCAAAAGAGCAGCTGTGATTTCTTTAATGATTTACTCTCAGAATTCTCCCATAGCCACTTTCAAATGATTTTAATGCTCACATGGATCAGCCTGATTCCACAGGCAAGGAGATGACACGAGGGAGGTGAGGATTGTTTGCATGCCATCTTGGAGGCCAGTCATGAATACATAGCAAAATAGTAACATCAGATATCTCTGGACATTGGGATAAAGTGTATGCTTTTCTTCTTTGTGCTTTTCTAAAATCTCTACACTGAACATATATTTTTTAAATTTATTTTTATTTTTATTTTTTTGGCCAGGCCATGAGGCTTGTGGGATCTTAGTTCCCTGACCAGGGATCAAACCCGTGCCCCCTGAAGTGGAAACATGGAGTCCTAACCATTGGACCGTCAGGGAATTCCCATACATATATTATTTTTAAATCAGAGAAAAATATGTGCTTTTATCTATCTTATATAGAGGATTCACCTGGTTGTGTTTTAGAAAAGAAAATTAATGCATTGTAATAAAGTTTCAAAGATAAACTCATGTTTTAAGGGACAGAGTATTTTTAACAATAATATCATCTATACTCACATGATCAGATGACAATATAATTAAGAAAATATTTGGGTAGTGGATCTGGGAAATGGAGAGGGCAACATTTATTTAGAAGCTAGACACTGATTTTCAAGTCTACAAAGATGTTAAAAATAATCACCAGTTACAATAAGCCACATGAAAATTTCTTTTAGTTTCAGGACTTCCATTGCTTTATCTTGAATCAATTTTTTAAGTTTGAGCTCATTTTTGAAATTGTTTGTTATGGACTGATTTGTGTACCCCCCCCAAAATTAAATAGGTTGAAGCTCTAACCCTGATGTTACTGCATTTGAAGAGAGGGCCTTTAAGGAGGTAATTAAGGTTAAATGAGGTCATATGAGTGGGGTCCTAATCCAACAGGCTAGGGTCCCTACAAGGTAAGGAAGAAACACAAGGAGTTGTGAGCACAAAGAGGAAAGGCCACTTGAGGGCACAGAGAGAAGCAAGCACCTGCAAACCACGGGGAAAGGCCACAGGAGACACCAAATGTGCTGACACCCCGAT
Source organism: Delphinapterus leucas (assembly GCF_059928025.1). Classification (NCBI taxonomy): domain Eukaryota; kingdom Metazoa; phylum Chordata; class Mammalia; order Artiodactyla; family Monodontidae; genus Delphinapterus; species Delphinapterus leucas. Next base: position 50,937,878 of record NC_143140.1, read on the forward strand.
CCTGGACTCCCAACTCCAGAACTATGAGAAATGAAATTCGGGTTTAAGCCACCTAGTCTCTGGTATTTTGTATTAATCCTAGAAGATTAATACACTGCAAAAATTAAGACCTATGTTAACTGAGTAATATCTTAAACAATAAAATATTTTGAGTACTGATGTCAGTCACATTAGCCTCTATCTGAAATTTTTGAAAATTATGAAAACAGAAAAAAAATAATGAAATAAAGTCATTTACAATCCACCACCTACTCTTCACTTTATAGTACTTCCTTCTATCCTTTTTTCTACATATATATACTGTTAGAAAAGTAAAATCAGAGCCACCCCCTTATGTATGTTTTTTAATTTTACTTACATATGCTTTGTATGTATGAGTGTATACTTATGTGTGTATATGCATATGTATATATATATGCAGAGTATATATATGAGTATGTGTGTGTGTGTATATATATAAAATGTGTGTGTGTATGTAATGAGCATATAGTGATTCTTTCCTCTATTTAGAAATACTCTTCAGAGATGTGATTTAGTAGCTATGTAGTATTTCACAAATGTACGTATAGATTATCATTTTAATGGCTGCTGAGTGTTCATTGTATAGATATGCAGTACGACATGCCACGTCCATGTATTTATATGTATTTGATATAACACACTTCTCTCCCACTAGACTAGATCCTTTAAGGTATAGATGTAACTCTCCTCCTTTTCCCCCAGCATATAACATTGTTCCTTTGCACAAGGATGGCACTTAATAAAGTTGAACTGAGCTGAACAAGATTATGGTTATCTTCTCATTTCAAGAATCAGTGTTTAGGGACTTGCAATTGGTGGCTCAACCCTAATTTCTCGATCTCACTTTAAGGAGGTGCATCCTTGGACCACGAGAGACACAGAGCACATGGGGCAGTGCCTTGCAGTGGTGCTACCAGCACGGAGGCGAGGGGGTAAATCTGGTCACACAACTTCTCCTGCCAGTTTCTCCCATGTTTTACATCACACTTTCTCCTGCAGAGAAGGACTGAATCTCTTTACCAGATCCAGTTTAAAAATTCCCAAGGAACAAACTGTGGGAAGGAGAAGGTATATAGCTTACGTGGGGGAAGGACACTTACCAGGAAAAGGGGAGCTGATTCTAAAAGGGATGGAAGGGCAGAAGAAAGTGTATGTTTCCCTACAGAAGATCTGGACAGGATGATACACGATTGCCTCTTGTCCCTAAACGGTCTTTCATTTCTCCTTCACACATTACCTGAAGTTCTTACCAACTTTCCAATTCAGTAAATTGAAGATAGTTATGGTTTCTGACATTACTAAACTAAGAGCATCAAGTGTAGATAGAGAAGAGGGAGGGAAATTGATTCTCTGACTAAGTGATTTCTTTGGGGAAAAAATTTGCTAAGATTTTTCCAATCTGGTTTTAAGTATAATTTTATTGACATTTAATTAAGACTGAAGCCAAAAGTCAGGCTCAAACCTTGATTGGTAATAGACACTGGGATCAGGTACTGATCGGGTACTGCTATGTACCTGCTCTAAGAGCCAATTGTTAAACTTTGGCAAGGAATTTGGTGAGCCAGTTGTTAAACACTGATATTATTAAAAATTAAACTACACAAACTTACGGTTAAACAAATGACATTAAGAACAAAGGTAATAAGGGACTTCCCTGGTGGCTCAGTGGTTAAGAATCTGCCTGCCAATGCAGGGAACATGGGTTCGAGCCCTGGTCCGGGAAGATCCCACATGCTGTGGAGCAACTAAGCCGTGTGCCACAGCTACTGAAGCCTGCGCATCTAGAGCCCATGCTTCGCAACAAGAAAAGCCACCGACATGAGAAGTCCATCCACCACAACGAAGAGTAGCCCCCGCTCGCCACAACTAGAGAGAGCCCGCGCACAGCAACGAAGACCCAACGCAGCCAAAATACAAATTAATTAATTAATTTTTTAATAAAAAGGTAATTCAAAACTCTCATCACTTCCTAATAATTTGATTATATTTGACTATTACATATGCTCTTGAAGTTATTTATATTTATTGTACCTGCATGGTAGAAATACAAAACGGTAGTAAGTTATCATGCTTCTCTCCCCATTGGCAACTAGAAATCAACCAAGGCAGGAGTATGTACACCATGGAAATTAGCAAACACCACAAACAGGATTTTTTTTTTTTCTGAGAAAGCTGATTGCTAAATATTTACCATCACACCACTGGACACCATCTTTGAACACTAAAGAAATAAATTTGATTTGAAAATCTATGGAAGGACTTTTGGGGGGCCTAGAATGGCCTGAAGCAATCTAAAATGATTTAAAATTATTTGCTCTCGTCTCCATTGGCCAAGTTCAAGGCAGTTTGAACACTAAAATGTCCAAAAGAGATTATAACACATTAAATAAAAAAATTTTTTAAGAGTCCATGATACTAAAATAGAGAAGGAGGAAATAGAAAAGCACTGTTGTGCAGAAGAATACAGCTAATAATAAGTGTAAAAAACAGGACAGAATTACAAAAATCTCCATTTTTGTAACCATCACTGTAATAAATGAGTCAGGTAAGGATCATTAATAAATGTCAAAACCATCCGATGAAGGGTTATTGAAGGACACAATATTCATATGATCATGCTACTGATTAGTTTTTAGTTTCAAAGAATGATCTGGTGAAAATATCTTAACCAAGGGATCAAGATTAACTTCACCAGCAAAGGAATACACTGACATTATATAAGGCAACACATTATACACATAACTTGTAGTATTCTTGCCAAAAATGTTTAACCTGAACTTAATCATGAGGAATTAATCAGACAAATCCAGGCTGAGGAACATTCTACAAGACAATTGTTTTAGATCCCTCAAAATATCAATGTATGTCAAACAAAAAAGGTAGAGGGATTGTTCTAGAGTAGATTAAAGGAGACGAAGGAAATAACTAAAGGCACTGCATTATCTTTGTTTGGATCTTGAAACAACGACAACAAAAAGTATAAAGGAAAGTTTGGGGCCCATTTGGAAAATTTGAATATGCACTCTATATTAAATAATATAATCGCATCAATGTTAAATTTCTTGAGAGTAATCATTTTATTGTGATTTTGCAGGATTTTTCACATGCTGAAGTAACATCTGCAACTTAAGAAAATGTACGTGCCCACACACACACACATACACACGCATGCGTGCGTGCATGTGCACACAGCATGCAAATGTAGCAAAATGTTAAGAATTGGTGAATCTAGGTGAAGGTATACAGGTATTCATTATACTCGTCATTCATTTTACTTTTCTATAGAATTAAAATTTTTTTAAATAAAAAATTAGGTAAAATACACAAAGTGGGGGAGTTCCCTGGTGGCCTAGTGGTTAGGATTCCAGGCTTTTGCTGCTGTGGCCCAGGTTCAATCCCTGGTTGGGGAACTGAGATCCCGCAATCTGAGCAGCATGGACAAAAAAACCCCAAAAAACAAAAACACAAAGTGGGAGAGAAAGAGAAGGAGGAGGAGGAGGGAGAAGGAAGGAAGGGAGGGGGGAAAGATTCAGCAGGAAACATCTAATAATGAAAGACCATTAACCTCCATTACCTAATCAGGAACACCAGATATCCTTGAACTAAAAGCTTAAATATAATGTTCCTATGATCACAAATGCACACAAAACAAGATGCTTAGAGATAAAAGAAAATTTACTCATGCTTATTATAAAATTTGAGATTAATCTTAATATTTATAAATTAAATATTGATATATTCATATCTTGGTATATAATCTTATTCATATCATGATATTTATATTTGTATGGTGTCAATATCCTGAAACAATATGTAGCCATCAAAACACTTTCTCAAAAAGTAATAAAGGGAATATAGAAAAACACTCACAATGTAATTTTAGTCAAAGAAGCAGTAAATAAAACACTATATGATCTTCATTTTTATTTTTCATTACAGCATTAATACAATAAAATGCACAGATCTTAGGTGTTCAGTTTTATGAGTTTTGGAAATTGTGTACACCAGTGTAACTACCATCCAAAACAAGAAATAGAGCATTTTCATCCACCCCATAAGATTCCCTCCTGCCCATTTCCAATTGATCCCTTTCCTCCATTCTCATTAGGCAACCATTTTCTTATTTCTGCCTCTATAGATTAGTTTTGTCTGTTCTTGGACTTCCTATAAATGGAATCATACAATATTTACTCTTTTATGTCTACTTGCTTCTGTTTAATAATTAGATCAGGTAATTACATTTTGAGATTCATATTAGGAGTGCATTCTTTTGTATTGCTAAGTAATAATCAATCGTATAAATATACATTTTGTAAGCATTCCACTGTGTAAATTCATTTTTCCTTCTCCCTGTTAATAGACATTAGGTTGTTTCCAGTTTTAAGTGTTTATGAATAAACTTAATATTGCCGTGTTTAACACTTTTTGTGGACATATGTTTTACTTCTCTCACGAAAATACTAGAAGTGGAATGAGTTAAGTGTAAACTTTATATGACACCGCTAGGAAATTCACCAAAGTGTGTGTACTATTTTACACTCTCACCAGCAAGGATGAGAGTTCCAGTTGCTCTGCATCCTCTCCAACATTTGGTGTTGTCAATCTTTTTCATTTTAGCCCTGCTAGTGGGTTGAAACAGTATTTTACAGTGGAGTTAATTTGCATTTATCTTATGATTAATGAAGTTGACCACTTTTGTTCTTATACTTATTGCTCATTTATATGCATCTTCTTTTGTGAAGTGTCTGTAGTGATTTAAATTTGATACTCCTCCATTCAAAAGGTGAAACCAAACGTCTTAAATCTGGATTGTACTTAGTGACTTGCTTCTAATAAACAGACTATGGTGGAAGTGATGATGTGGATGTCTCAATAAGAACATAAAAGGCACTGTGACTTCCTCCTTGCTCTCTCTCTTGGATTGCTCACTCTGGGGGAAGACAGCTGCCATATCAGGAGTACGTTCAGGCAGCCTATAAAAAAGCCCACGTGGCAAGGAGCTGAGGCCTCTTGCCAATAGCCGTATGAGTCATCTCTTGGAAATGAATCCTCCAGCTCCAGTCAGACCTTCAGCTGACTACAGTTCCAACTGATATTTTAATTGCAGCCTCATAAGCAACACTCAGTCAGAACCATCCAGCTAATTTGCCCCCAAATTCCTGATCCTCAGAAAGTATGAGATAATGTTTGTTGCTTTAAGCTAAGTTTTAGAGTGATCTGTTATACAGCAATAAATAATTACTGTATAGTATTATTTTATTATTGATTTGGGGGGTTCTTTATAAATTCTGGATGTAAGTCTTTTGTCATACATACATGCTGAGAATATTTTTTCCCAGTTTATGACTTGTCTGGTCATATCTGAATGGTGTCTTCTAATGAGCAGAGAAATTTTGCACAATTCAGTTTAACATTATTTCTCTTATGGTTAATGCTTTCTGTGTTTTTTCCATGAAATCTTTTTCCCAAGATCATAAAGATAGCCTCTTTTTATTCTCCTTGAAGCTTTATGTTTCTGGTTTTAAGTTTAGGTCTATGATCTATCTCAAATTAATTTTTTGTGTATGGAGTGAGATATGGGTCAAAGTTCATTTGTTTTCCTCCATATGGATATTCAGTTGTTCCAGCAGCACTGGCACATTAACTGATCTTGATTTATTTTTTAAAAAGATAATATACACCCAAAAATGCTAAAAGTTATCCTAAAAATGTTAACAATTATTATTATTAAGTGGTAGAATTAGAAGTGGTTTCTTGTCTTTTTTCTTTTAAACATTATTTTTTAATTTATTTATTTTATTTATTTATTTTTGGCTATGTTGGGTCTTTGTTGTTGCACGTGGGCTTTCTCTAGTTGTGGCGAGCAGGGGCTACTCTTCGTCACGGTGCACGGGCTTCTCATTGTGGTGTCTTCTCTTGTTGCGGAGCATGGGCTCTAGGCGCGTGGGCTTCAGTAGTTGTGGCTCACAGGCTCAGTAGTTGTGGCACACGGGCTTAGCTGCTCTGCAGCATGTGGGATCTTCCCGGACCAGGGCTTGAACCCGTGTCCCCTGCATTGGCAGGAGGATTCTTAACCACTGTGCCACCAGGGAAGCCCGTTTCCTGTCTTCTTTAGAGTTTTCTGTATTTCCTTAATTTTTGACAATAAACCTGTAATACTTTATATCTAAAAATGAATAAAACATTTAATTTTCATGTTTATTTTTCCTTCTTTAACTGTAAAATAAAATCTATAAAATTATAGCTTAAAATGCATGTAAATAAAAGTATCTTTAGAAAATTTGTGGGTATGACTCAAATACAGTAATATTTTACTAATTCAGATAAAAGACCATCTGAATAAGTGGACACATTGTAAAAAGTCTTATAAAAATTGCTTTATATTTAAGTTCAATTTTTATTACTTTCATTTATATTGAATAATTCTGAAAGTCCATAAAATTTGCCAAGTAAAAAACTTTGGACTCTGCTTTTACATATGAATATTTTGTCATTTTGATTTTATAATTATTTATATGCAAATTATTTCTGGTAAAGTGTTTTACAAAGGCCCAGATATCCCTCTTCTCTTACATGGGTTAAACATTTATCTCACAAGCTTGTACACCATTCTTTGGAAACTCTCGTCGGGGCAAAAGTAAACATCAACCTCTTTGAGTATCACAAATGCAGTCAAAATGAAAGCAGTTTTACTGTAACATGGTATTATTCCCAAAGAGATAAATATATTCTGGCAAAAGAGGAAGACAAGCTAAGAATCAACAGTAAAAATGTATAACTCATCAGTTTCCATCAGAGCAATGTCACATAAAACTTTCTTCTTTCTGTTTGAATCGGTTTTGGATTCCCTAAGTTTTGCTTGAGGTTTAAATTTCAGCCTTAAACGATCAAACACCAGTTCTTTCGGCCTGGCTTTCTCACTTTTACAGCAATTCAAGCCAGCTTAGAAAATTTAACTTAACCAAAATATAGTCAAACACTTGGAAAACTCTCAACACACCTGGCCTACATTTGAGCTGTATGACAACCTGGGTTTCAAGCTTCACTGCATTAATTTGTGGTACAGCAGTTAGCCACACGCTTGCAGGGGGGAGCTGTATCACCCAAATGCTGAGAATGGGGGTACGGAGGGGGAGTATAACAGCAGTTCTTCTATGTAATCAAAACATTTCATTGCTAAAGTTATTGTGCCAAGTGAAATGTACTGATGAAACTGAGTAGAATATTTTAATATTTTTTAAAACTACTGTATGGAAAGCAGCACTGTCAGAAATATATCTAACAGGAGGGACCTTGTAACATGGAACAAACAGTTAACATGAATAAACACTGAGGGGGAAAAAGAATCCTGGAAAAGCGATCACAAAACTGCAAAATGACTATTTAGGACTGAAAGATTTTATGTGGAAACTTCTCTGCAGCTGTGACCGTTTGTCTGTATTAACAACAGACCTGTTTTGTTTTGTTTGGGGGTTTGACAAATTACAGTATCCTGTGCTGTTCTCCTGTCTCATGGAAAAATACAGGGAACTGTAGCTCCATAGATTCTTCATCCTGTATTTTTACGTTTTCCCCACTTTTCCTGAGCTCTCCCATAGCTGTAGACTAGAAGAGAAAGCCTTCGACCTTCAATTGCAAAGTCAGAGGGAAAAAGGTTTGATCTTGGCAACTAAGTCATTCACTAATGGAAATGAAAGCTGTTGGCTCTGGAAACCCTGGCTTCAGTGCTGGGGAATCATGTGCAAACTGCAGAGTAAGTGGTGAGGCTGGAATCTGGACCAGCGTTCCCAGGCCTTTGCCCCGTCTCCCACTCCCACAATTTCCATAACTGCTTATCCCAACCTTACTTCTTTGCTTGTTCTCATCCAATACAAATTCATATTCTCATCAAAAGTATTTCAGTGCCTAATTGGTGAAGAAGGCAAGGTACTATAACAAGAAGTGAACGGTTCCCTCTCTTCCAGGACAAATGTAAAGTGACAAGAAAACCGAAATCAGTTCCGAAAGTATTACTTTTCAAAGACAAATAGATGAGATCCTTTTGCTTTCTGTTGTTTTTTTTGCTTGTTCTTTTGAAGCTTAAGGAGGTTTGCTGTGATTTAGGCAGAAAGGAGAATATTCTTAGTGCTTGGCCCATGTCCCTCAAAACACACACACACATGCACACACATGTACTTTTTTTTTTTTTTTAAGAAGAGCTTGTGGTGATAACTGGTTTGAAAAGAACTGGAAAAAACAGAGCGCACGTCCGCCACCTTCTATTCATTGCCATTAAGTGGGATCCAGAGGGCAGAAAAGGAGTTTCTCCCACTTTCCTATTTCTACTTATGAATACCATCCTTATTTTTTTCATAGTCACTATAGTGGGTTGAATGGTGGCCCCCAAACTACCAGAACTTGTGGATGTGGCCTTATTTGGAAAAAGAGTCTCTGCAGATGAAATTAAGTTAAGGGTCTTGAAATGAGATCATCCTGGATTATCCAGGTTGCCCCCAAAGGCAACAAGTGTCCTTAGAAGAGGAAGAAGAGAAAAAGGGAAAACGGAGACAGATATTGAAGTGATGCAGCTACACACCAAGGAACCGCTGGAGTCCCCAGCATCTGGAAACAGAGAGGAAGGAATCTCTCCTAAAGCCTCCAGAGAGTGTGCGACCCTGCCAACACCTTGATTTGACACTTCTGGCCTCCAGGACTATGAGAGAATAGGTTCTGTTGTTTTAAGCCACCAAATTTGTGGTCATTTGTCACGGCAGATTTGTTAACTAATACAGTCACCCAAGGTCTTCAACAGTTGCTGCTTCCTCAAACTCTGTTATTCATTCACTTGTTCAGAAAACAAACAGGCAAACGTGTCAGGCACTGAGCAATGCACAGGGACCCTGAGCTGGAAAACTAATTTTGCTCTCAAGAGCTTTATAATCTGATAGACAGAATCAGACACGTAAACTAAGAAGTACAAATAAAGGATAGCTGATGTCATTATAATGTGTGGGCACAAGAAGAAAATGGTCACTGCTTCCTGGCATAGTCACCCAGGGTTCACAGAGGAGGGACATGTGAAAGTTGAGAAGGTGTCTGCTGGCTAAACGGATATGGGAAGGAGGGAATCGTTGGAAGAGAATGGAGCATGAACAGAGGTATGGAGGCATGAAGTCATGTAGTCTCTACTGAAATTGGTTGTTTTAAGTATGTCTACTAAGGTTCCAAAGTAGGCGTGACAAGAGGAAAGGGTAGATAAGAACTAGATTATAGAGACCCACATTAGCCAAGCTAAACAGCTTGGAATGCATCCAAATGGAACAATGGGAACAAATGGGAAGCTACTAAAGGGTTTTAAGCATAGTGAGAATATCACCACTCTTGTATTTTAGAAAGATCACTCTGGTAGAGGTGGGAAGAGGGGCTTAGAGACTCAAGGCAGGGAGATTCATTATAAGAGCACTGATGTGGTCTAGGTAACAGAGGATAAGAGGCTGATGTCAGGCACAATTGTGAGATTAAAGCACAGGGGTGGATGAAAAGAGAAACTTGCAAAGGAATCTGAGATAGAATAGAGTCTGAGTCAGAGAAGTAAGAAGGAAACAAAGAAAATTCTATGAGAGTAACCAAGAGAGATGAGGGTATCAAGAGGGGAATAACAATAGTCAGAAGCCACTGAGAAGCCAGGTAATGTAAGACTCAGAGAAGTCCATTGGATTTGTCAATGAAGAGACCACTGGTGACTCTGTCAGAGACATTTAAGGGTAGATCTTAACAACCAGCAGTGTAAATTTCTGGGAAGTCAATGAGCATTGGCAAAATGAAGAGGTTGGTCAACAGATTAGTAGTTGTCAAAGTGTGTTCCCTGCACTTTCCCCAGCATCATCTGAGGACTTAGAAATCCATATTCTCAGGCCCCACTCCCACTAAACCCGACACTCAGGTGGAGAGGCCAAAAATCTGTGTTCTAACAAGCCCTCCACTGATTCTGATACTCGCTAAGTTTGAGAACCACCTACACACACCATACAGGGCCTTACTACTGAAAATGTGAGCGGCAAACTGGCAGCATCAATATCATTTGGGAGCCTGTTACACATGCAGAATTTAGAACCCAACACCTGACCCACTGAATCAGAATTGGCATTTTTAACAAGATCCCTAGGGATTCAGATGTACATGAAGTTCAAGAAGCACAGCTGAAGGATTTCAACTCAATAACTTCCTTGCCCAACATCTCAGATTACTTATTATAGACATCCAGTAAATTGCTAACGCAAAGAATGAGAGAGAATTCAATGTAACACACCAAAATATCCTCCTTTCAAATGGGATCACAAATACCAGACAGAAAATGGGCTGTAGTTTAGATGAGACCAGGAGAATTCCAGGTGTAGTCCAAGTAATACAGGTGCTTTCTAGTTCTTTGGCATTCAATTCCAGATTACAGAAATACATGTTTTTCTTCAAAAAGCTAAAAAACTTACTGAAGTTCGTTCTTATGGAAAATAACATCAGGCCACTAGGACTTTATTCAAAAAAGCCTCTTGGTATCCTTGACAGAGACAGTATATGGGAACAGGTAGATATCTTTATGACCTAGTAGGGAGTTACTTATGTTAGGAAACCAAGAACATTAATATCCTTGCGATTTACTGTATGTAAAATATAACTAAATAAAAATGACGTTAAAAGCTATTATACTTATTTTGTGTGAATACGGTTTAAGCCAAAGGTTCTCAGTGTCCCCAGACAAGCAGCATCAGTATCACCTTTGAGCTTGTTAGAATCTGTGTTACTGCATTACTGGCCTCCACTCTGACCTACTGGATCAGAATCTGCCGATGGGACCCAGGAAACTATTTTACCAAGTCCCCCAGGTGATTCTGATGCACATTAAAGTTTGAAAAGCAGGGTTTAGGCGTCAGAAACACTTCAGATAAAACAGTCTCCTGTTTGCCTAAACTGCCTCTTAAAGTCTCTTCTCCATTTAACTGTTTTCATTTATCTTTCATGTCCTTTCATGGCTCCTTCTTTCTTCCTTCCTCTTTTTTCTTCCTCTATCTACCTATGTCTTTCCGCTCTACTTTTTCACTTCCTGTTTCTTTCCTAGCTCACTTTAGCTTTGAACTGCCTCATTCTTGAAGATGCATACAAATCTAGCACTTCTGCTCACAAGTTTGCCAGCCTAAGCAATTCTATCGGATAGCCATGCTCAGCATTATGAAAGAAACGAAACAGAACATCAGCCGCTTTGTCCTTGAAACAATGCAGCTTGCAGAAACGACAGTATAGAACTAGTCACTATACAGCTCTTTGGTATTAATGAGACTTTAATTAGCAAGAGCACTCATGACAGTCATGTGTTCACTGTCCACAAAACGTCTGCAGGCATGGAAGAGGACAAGACTTTCAGTCTACAGGCAACTTACCAGAACATCTGGCCCCTGTTTTAGGATTAGGTATTCATGCCTTCACCATAGGAGGTGGCTAAAACCACAGCAGGAACAAATATTAATAATATTAATAAATACAAAAATTTTTAATATTAATAAAAAATATTCTTTTATTTAACAGAAATAGTCTGTCTTTATTACACAGCCTACTGCTCATAATAGTAATTGCTCATAATTATTTAGTACTAAATATGGTCCAGGCCCTTTTCTATGAGGCTTACTGTTATTAATATATTTAAATCTTCCCATAACCCTGTGAGTTCAGTAGTATTGCCATCTCCATTTTACAGATAAGGAAATGAAAGCATGGAAAGGTTAAGTAACTTGTCAGGGGTCACACTGCTGGGAAGTACTAGAGATGGGATTTGCATAAAGGCAATCTTGCTCCGGGGTCCTAGATCAGATCCACTCCGTTACACTGCTTCTCAAGCGAGAATGCCTTGAGTCAGACAAGGTGCATTTGAATTTCATACTCCTTCATATTTCACACTAAGAGATTTATTAAACATCTTCACGTCCTAACACTTTCAGTTGGAAAGAGTATGGTGTAGTGGAACTACTGCTAGACTGGGAGCCACAGGTCCTCAGTTGCAATCTTAGTGTTATAGGCAGCTAGCTGGATGATGATGGAGAAACTCAGGGTTTTAATTTCAATGGGTCACAATTTCTTCTCTTATAAAAAGACAGTACTAGACTTCATTAGATTATATTTATGCTTCTCTCCAGATCCAACGTTCTTTGAATTCTAAGAATAAAACATAGTCCCAGGAAGTAAACTTAGGAATATAATGGTACACAGAAGCATAATTAATTAATTTTCTAATTATTCCTTTAGCTGTAATATAAACAAATAGCTCAATATAGCACAGTCCTTGGATTTTTAGGCAGAACAGTGTTTGCTACTATGTGAACATGATAGAAATATGAGTTTCCTACCACTGCTTCTAACAAATTATCACAAACTTAGCAGTTGAGAACAAAACAAATTTATTACCTTACAGTTCCAGAAGTCAGAAATCTAAAATGTGTCTTATGAGGCTAAAAATCAACATTTCAGCAGAGCTGCATTCCTTCTGGAGGCTCTAGGGGAGAATCGGTTTCCTTGGCTTTTCTCGCTTTTGGAGGCTGCCTGCATTCTTGGCTGAGAGCACCCTTCCTCCATTTTCAAAGCCAGCAATGGCAGGTTCATCCCTCACATCTGACCTCTTCTGCCTCCCTCTTTGACATATAAGGACCCTTGTGATTAGATTTGGCCCACCTGGATAATCCAGGATAACCTCTCCATCTCAAAATCCTTAACTTAATCATATCTGCAAAGTCCTTTTGTCATGTAAGGTAACACATTAACAGATTCCTGGGATTAGGACGTGGACATCTCGGGTTGTGGAGTATTATTCTGCCTACTATGGGGATATTTTATAGTTCTCCAGGAAGCCTTCTATTTCATATATTTAAAAACAAAAGTACTTCCCTGGTGGCGCAGTGGTTAAGAATCCGCCTGCCAATGCAGGGAACATGGGTTTGAGGCCTGGACCGGGAAGATCCCACATGCCGAGGAGCAACTAAGCCCATACACTACAACTACTGAGCTCTAGAGCCCGTGAGCCACAACTCTGAAGCCCACGTGCCACAGCTACTGAAGCCCGTGCGCCTAGAGCTCATGCTCCACAGCAAGAGAAGCCACCACAATGAGAAGCCCATGCACCGCAAGGAAGAGTAGCCCCAACTCGCCGCAACTAGAGAAAGCCCGCATGCAGCAACGAAGACCCAACGCAGCCAACAATAAATAAATAAATAAAGTAAAAACCAAAGTGTTCAGAACAAAAAGGAAAAATATTCAATTCTGAAATGTAATATTAATGAAGTTTACATCTAATTAAACAATGAAGTGCATATGTCCATCTACTGAATATTTTCTAGAGTTGCTATTCTTTTGAGTACAAAAGAATGTTAGAGCCCCAAAAGACCATAGAGACAACCTAGTGAAGTCAAACCTCCTTATTTTATGTACAAAGAAACAAGGGCCCAGAGAGGCTAGTGACTTGCCAGTGAGTGAGAAGTGAGCCTAACACCTCCTGGCTTGGTTTCAAGTTCTAAGTCTCTTCCATGACACCTGTAGGCTGCTTTTCATTTTTTCAATCTACCAATAATTTCTAAGACTTTTTAGCTTAATGCTTAAGGGAAAATCTTAGCTAAATATCCTTTGGTACACCAGGCAAATCAGACACTCTTTTGTAGCCAATGTTAACGATCAGAACAGGCCTCTTACTCTTCCTTGTTCTTTGGGGAAGTATGTAAAATAGTAAAATACTGCAGAAGGAAAAAAAAAGTCTTGGTCTTTTGATTGCCATGTGACAATAAAGAGTAGGAGGAAAGCTATGCTGTGGTAAGGAAAGTAGCTAAACCACAGATGAAGAGCTCATTGAAAAAACATCTTGTAAACACCCTTTCTTACCCTTAAAATGTGTCAAATCAAATGCTTTAGATGACACGCTTGTAAGCGATTTAATTCCATTTGGGCTGTTGATAAAGCAAAAAATGATATTAAACACAAAAAGTCTAAGAATAACAACAAACTTAGTTGACTCCTTAAATTATGTCATAGCCTTTCTAGGGTAAAATCCTTGGTTTGAAAAGTAAAATCTTAACTTCTGCATTGCATAGAGCAAGGAGAGTGCAACCCCAGACCTAAACATGGGCAGCATGGACAGCATTGTCTGCCTTCCCGCCCCAGTTTCCCCTTTTTTAGCAGAAAATTTTAGCTTCTCCTTAGAGAAGGACAACAAAGCCCTTCTGAAGTACTGCTGTTAGAAACCCTATCATTCAGAAACTACATTAACAGATTAAAGGTTAAAGAGTACATGATGATTTCAATAGATGCCAAGAAAGCATTGTTGAAATACAAAATCCATTCTTTTTTTTTTATTTCATCTTAGCCAGCTAGTAACGGAAATAAATATTCTTAAATAAATGCATTGTATAGAACCTACCAGAATTCTACAACAAATATAATGGTGAATCCCACGTTCCCAGAGATTCCAGTTAGCTTTTTAGTGACTCACTCATAATATGAATGAATAGTCAAGGATCCTTAGACATTTGGTTGAAATTCCTAACAAGATAAAAATAAACAAGCACATAGGAAAAAAATGCAGGGAGCAGAAGAACAATAAAACGATTTCTAAAATAACTGTAGAGGGGACTTCCCTGGCGGTGCAGTGGTTAAAATCCGCCTGCCAATGCAGGGGACATGGGTTTGAACCCAGGTCCGGGAAGATCCCACATGCCGCGGAGCTATTAAGCCAGTGCGCCACAACTACTAAGCCTGCACTCTAGAGTCCGTGAGCCACAACTGCTGAGCCTGCGTGACACAACTACTGAAGCCCATGCGCCTAGAGCCCATGTTCCGCAACAAGAGAAGCCACCGCAATGAGAAGCCCGCGCACCGCAACGAAGAGCAGCCCCCGCTCGCTGCAACTAGAGAAAGTCCGCACGCAACAAGACCCAATGCAGCCAAAAATAAATAAATAAACAAATAAATTTGTAAAAAAAAAAAAAACTATAGAGAGGAGGAGGGAAGAAAGAAGGAAGGAAGGAAGGGAGGGAGGGAGGGAGGGAGGAGGGAAAGAAGGGAAAAAGGAAAGAAGGAAGAAAGGAAGACAACCTTGGCACTTCCCTGGCAGTCCAGTGGTTAAGACTTTGCCTTCGAACGCAGGGGGTGTGGGTTCGATCCCTGGTCGGGGAGCTAAGATCCCACATGCCTTGTGGCCAAAAAACCAAAACATAAAACAGAAGCAATACTGTAACAAATTCAATAAAGACTTTAAAAATGGTCCACATCAAAAAAATACATTTATAGAAAGAAAAAGAGAGGAAGACAACCTTCAGAGAACATAAAAATGATCTGGAAATTTAAAAATATATATGGAAAGCAAAACCAAGAGAAAGGTTGGAGGATAAGATTGAGAAAATCTCCAAGAAACTAGAAGAGAAAGATAAAGGGTTTGAAAATGGTAGAAAAAAGATAAAATAATTAGAGGATCAACTGAGGAAATCCAGTATCTAAATAATAGGAATTCTAAAGAGAGCTCAGAGAAAATGGTAGGGAGGAAATTACTAAAGAAACAATGTAAGAAAATTTCCAGAACTAAAGTCCATGGGTTTCCAGATTCAGTTACAAAGCACAAAGGCACACCAAGGCATATCACTGTGAAATTTCAGAGCACTTAGGGCAAAGAGAATATTCTGCAAACTTCCAGAAAGGAAAACAGGTTACATTAAAATGGCATTGGACTTCAAATAATAACACTTTCAACAAGTAATTAAGGAATTAATGTCTTCTAAATTTTGAGGGGAAAATATTGCTAACATAAATACCTGAATTCAGCCAAGTTATAAATCATATCTAGTGTGACACATTTCAACATTTAGGGTCTCAAAAACTTTGCTTTCCACAAGTGTTTCTAAGGAAGCTACTGAAGAATATGTGCCACCAAAACAAGGGAGTAAAATAAGAAAAAGGAAGACTTGAGATTCAAAAAAGCAGGGATGAAAGAAAATGAAAAGGTCAAAGGGCTTCCTAGATTGATGGCAGAGGCAAAGCATGGGATGACTGAAGTTCAGCCTGTGACAGAGCAGTTATTTTTACCTAAAGGAATATTATAACAGTCAATACAGGCTAAGTTATGCTACAGTAATAAACAACCCTCCCCCAAATCTGTTAATTAGACTGAGATTAATTTCTCTCTCACTCTACATGTTCATTGTAGATTAACTTTGTTAGCAGACAATCTATGCTTACTACGGTCACTTAGAAATCAGGCCAAAAGGGAAGATTTTTAAAAGAAAAAGTGAAATATACATATTACTTTAACTGACCATACTGAAATAAATTTTGTAGCTTTGTTGGGAAGTCTGAGGCTCAATTAACGATAGGTATACAAAAAAACTCAGCAAATGAGAAAAAAATAAGATTGTACAAGTACACACTTGTGTAATTATAGTACATAGTGTAGCTTAGCTGTGAACAAAATTTTTACGATCATGTCAATATTGACATTGAATATTTATTTAACAAAAACTTTATGATGTAACAAATAGGAGTATGTGGGGATGGAGCAGTATGTGTGGGGGTAATGTAAGAGCACTAAATTCTCTCCTAAAGCATGAAATAAGTAGGAAATAAAATAAATGGAAAAAATTAAAAATAGCAGTATAAGAATGATATTAGAAATATGAAAATAAATATTATTAGAAATAACTTAAAGATTGGAAAACATTTGTTGTAGTGGAACAGAAAATAGAGATGGAGAAAGTTGGAAGAATACTGTTTTTGTAATATCATATGACAAATTATGTACATGTGTTCATTGATAAAAATTAAAGTTGAATTAAAAATAAACTTAATATAAAATTTGCAAGGCCTATGTTAAAAAATTAATCCAGGGCTTCCCTGGTGGCACAGTGGTTGGGAGTCCGCCTGCCGATGCAGGGTGCACGGGTTCGTGCCCCGGTTCGTGCCCCGGTCCGGGAGGATCCCACATGCCGCGGAGCAGCTGGGCCCGTGAACCGTGGCCGCTGAGCCTGCCCGTCCGGAGTCATGGCTCCGCGGCGGGGGAGGCCGCAGCGGTGAGAGGCCCGCGTACCGCAAAAACAAACAAACAAACAAAAAAAATTAATCCATTTATGAAGGACATTAAAGAAAACATGAAGAAATATAAAAATAAGTAGTGATCCTGGAAAAGAAGGCTCCATATTGTCTACACTCATGAATAGTATTAGAATCTCCCAACAGTGTACATCCAATTTCCCTCTCCCAGGCTTTGTGCTATTGTTTTATATATTGTATATCTACATGTGTTGCTGTTGTTATAAAATTCACAATATGTTGTTATTATTTTAGCTTTAAGCATTCAATTATCACTTAAAGAGATTTGTTTAAATGTCATTTATATTTACGTACCTATTAACTTTCTGGTGTTCTTCATTCCTTTGTGTAGATCCAGATTTACACCTGGTATCATTTTCTTTCTGCCCAAAGGGCTTCCATGAATGTTTCTTATAGCGCAAGCCTGCTGGCAGTAAATTCTTTTAGCTTTTGTTTGTTTGAAGGAGTCTTTATTTTTGAAAGGTAATTTGGCAGGTATGAAATTCTACATTGATGAATTATTTTTTCAGTACTTTAGAGGTGTTGCCCAACTGTATTCTGCTTACATTGTTTATGGGGTTTTTTCTCTTACCACTTTTAAGATATTTTTATTATCAGTTCTAAACAATTTGATTATGACATGAATTGGTGAAGTTTTCTTTATGTTTCTTGCCCTTTTTGTTAACTGAGCTTCTTTGATCTCTAGATTTATAATTTTCATCAAATTTGGAATATTTCAGACATTATTTCTTCAAAAATTTTTTTCTGACCTCACTTCATCCACTTCTCCTTCTGGGACTCTAATTAGACACATATTTAGCCTCTATACATTGCTCTACAGCTAGCCCCATGAATCCTTTGTTCATTTTTTTTCTGTATGTTTCATTTTGGACAGATTTTTATTGCTCTGTCTTCAAATTCACTGGTCTTTTCTTCTATAATTTCTAATCTTCTGTTAACCCCAGCCTTATTGAACATATTGAACATATTATTACCTTATTGAACATATTGAGTATATTTACAATAGCATTTCAAGGTTCTTTTCTACTAATTTTTCATCTGTGTCATTTCTGTGTTAATTTCAATTGATTGATCTTTTCCTCATTATGAATTGCATTTTCTTGCTTATTTGTATGCCTGTTAATTTTTAAATTGGATGTCAGGTACTGTGAATTTTACTTTGTTGGGTCCTGGATGTTTTTGTATTCTTATAAATATTCTTGATCTTGCTCTGGGACATGGTTAAGTTACTTGGCCCTTTTGAAACCTGCTTTTTTAGGTGAGACCAGAACAGCCTGTTGGTCTAGGACTGTCTCACCAATAAGTACCCCTTGTGAATATTCTACTTGATATCCTGTGTGTTAGGTCTTTTGACACTGGATGATGGGAACATAAACTATTCTTGGCCCTGTATGAGATTTGGGGACTGTCCTCTTGATCTTTTCATGAAGTTCCTTCCCTGGCCTTAGATAGCTTCCTCACACATGTGTGCCAATCATTACCCAGCTGCAGATTTGAGAAGAACTCTCTGCAGAACTCCAGAGATCTCTTCAGTTCTTTCCTCTGGTACTCTGCCTTATGAATTCTAGCAGCCTCGGCACCCCTGAATTCTGAGCTAAAAATCCAGAATTCAAGTAGCCCACCAGGCTCTGTGTGGGTTCTCGCCCACTGCATGGCAGCCTATTTGTAGGGCCCTCTTCATTTATTTTCCTCTCTCAGGGGTCACAGTTCTGCCCTGTTGTCTAATACCTGAAAATCATTATTTTACATATTTTGTCCTGCTTTTAGTTGTTTAACACAATAGGTAAATCTGGCCCCTGTTACTCCACCATGGCCAGATTGTATAGATGTCAGTTGTCCCCAGATTAAACCGTAAATTTAATATAAACCCAATGAAAAGCCCACAGGATCTGTTTTTTTTTTTAAATGAGGGAGGGCTGATTTAACAATATATCTAAAAGCAAAAATGCAATCAAACAGCCAAGACATTTTTGAAAAAAATAAAATAAATCTTTCCCTATGTGGCATTTAAGCAATCTTATAATGCTGGAATAAAATAAAAATGATATACTTTGGGAACAGAAATATACATATAGATTGACAGATGTTGGAGAGAGTTTGGGCAAGTGTGGGGTCCTGAAGCTTAAATTTTCTTAGGTTCACTATAAATCTGCCTTTGACACTGTATATAAAAGATATTATATAAAGGTCAAGTTAGGTTTACCACAAGAAAACAAATAGTTTATTGTTTGAAAATGTGATTTTATTTGCCACATTAACAGATGTAAGGGAAAAACTATATGACTATCTCAATATATGCAAAAAAAGCACTTGAGTAAATTCAATCCATTCATGATTTGTTTAAATGGTCATATCAAAATGGAAAAAAAGGAAACTTCCTTATCCTATTAAAAGATATCTATAAAAAATACAATAAACATCATAAGCAATGGAAATCCTTTTAAAACCATGAACAAACACATATATCAGCTCCTCTTAAATCTGTTCAACATTGCCCTAGAAATCCTAACCAGCACAGTAAAGCAGAAATGAATGAAAACACTGAATACATAAACAAGGCATAAGGATTGTAATGGAAAAACTAGGCTTTCATAATTCGCTGATGATACAATCATCTATAGAAAGAATCCAAAAGAAACCACAGAAAAATTAACTATAGTAAGAAAGTTCAGTGAAGTTCCTATACAAAATCAACAGGCAAAATCAATTGAATTTCTAAACTCCAGGAAAAAAAAGTTAGAAAAATCTAATTTTTAAAAAAAAAGATACCATTACAACATGGATGGATCACAAAACATAATATTGAATAAGAGAAACATGACAGAAGAATGCATAAAGATTCCATCCATATGAAGTTCAAAAGCAGGCAAAACTAAATTACATTATTTAGGATGGCATATTTTGGTGTGAAAACTAAAGTAAAAATAAAGATCTGATTACTTTAAAGTCATGATAGTGGTTACTTCTTGGGAGAGGCTGGGAGGCTACAACTTGGAATATTTTCTACGGGGTTAGAAATATTCTATAGCTTGACTTGAATAGTGATAACAAGCGTGTTCATTTTATAATTATTTGTTAAACTGCATACGTGTGTGCTAGGGTCTTTACAAACATACACTAGACTTCATGATTAAAATAGTTAAGAATATATCATTTATAATAACAAAAATATAAGTTCCCTGTAAGTAATCTAACAAATAAATTATAATATCCTCATAAAGAAAATTATAAAAGTGTATTAAAAGACATTAAGGAAAATCCTATAAAAAAATCTGCAGAGATACTCTACACACATCTATAGGAAAATCTAATATTGTAAATTTTCTCATTAACACAACATTGTAAGTCAACTATACTTCAATTAAAATTTTTTAAATTAAAAAATGAATAAATTTTTTCACTATATTATCTTATAGATCCAATATAAACCAAACAAAATCCTAACAGAGATTTTTGTGGAACTGACAGATTTATTCTGAATTCATATAGAAATGCAAATGGCCAGAAATTGTCAAGATATTCCTAAAGAAGCCCAGTGTTGGAGGTTTTGAAGCTATGGTAATTAGGGTGGTGTGATCCTGACACAGGGATAGACAAACAGACCAATGGAACAAAACATACAGCCTAGAAGCAAACCCATGAGTAATCGTGAAAGAACTGGAATAGCAGCTCAAAGAAGAAAAAAGGGACTATTCCATAAACTGTGCTGGGACAATTGGAATATACACAGAATAAAATATAATTGGATCTCTACCAGTCTCAAAAATCAGTTGCAACTTCATTAAATACTTTAATTCTAAAAAAAAACCTTAAAAATTTGAAAGGTAAAACTATGAAACTTTTAGGAAATAATATGAAAATGCATCTTTATTACCTTGAGTTAAGGAAGACATTAAAATGTGCAAATTATAAAGAGAAAGATTGTATATATGACTATATTTAGATTTAGAAATACTATCTATCAAAAGGTACATAGAGAGGACACAAATATACTAATAGGATAAAACAGAAAGCATAGAAGAGATCCACAGATACAATTATCTGATTTATGACAAAGATGTCACTGCAATTCAGTAGGAAAAAAAGTGATCTTTTCAATAAATTGTGCTAAGGTCAACTGGATATCAATATGAATAAATAAATAACTAAATAAATCTGGACCTCCTCATACCACATATGAAAAAAAAAATTCAAAATGCATTATAGACCTAAATATGAAAGCTGAAACAGAGTTCTAAATGAAAACATACAACCTTGGAGTAGGCAAAGATTTCTTAAACACGAATCTTTGTGTAATGTTAAATATTATAAATTTTTTAATTTATAAATTGGATTTCATTAAAAACATTAACCATAAAAAATTTTATAAATTGGACTTCGTTAAAACTAAGAACTTTTGTTTACCAAAAGACATCGTGTAGAGATGAAAGGGCAAACCACAAGCCAGAAGAGGATACTACATATGTCTAACAATGGACTTGAATCCATAATATATAAAGAAATACAAATCAAAATCAGAAAGACTGACAATCAAAAAAAAAAAAAGAGCAAACAATAGTAGCACTTCATAAAAGAAATTTATGAATGGCCATTAAGCCTACAAAAAATTGTTCAGCATCATTAGTCACCAAGAGAATGCAAATTAAAGAGAAAATGAGAGTCTATTAGATTAAACCATATAAAATTGCCTATGACAAGATGATTTCATATAGACCAATCTAATAAAATGTGGTTAAAATTCAAGGAATGACTATACCAAATGTTGGTGAGGACATAAAGCAGCTGAAACTCACATACTGTTATTCCAAGCATATATTGGTGCAACCACTTTGCCAAACAGTCTGGCTATACCTACTAAAGCCAACCATACATACAACTATGCCCAGAAATTCCACTCCTGACTATAAATGCAGGGATTGACTATATCCCCACTATAAATGCAGGGATTGATGACTATTGTCCATCAAAGGATAAGTACAGGAATTCTTATAGCAGGAATGTTTAATAGTCTAACACAAGAACACATGTATGCATCAACTATAGAATGGAAAATTGTAAAATGTTCACATAGCGGAATACTATGTAGCAATGAAAAAGAACAATATTTTTACATACAGTGTCTGGCAGATACAATATTGGGTGAAAGAAGCCAATTATAAAATAGTACATTTTGTATGATTATTGTATGATTATACAATTGTACATATTGTATACAATTGTACAATTGTACATATCGTATACAATTGTACAATCATACAATATTATACAATATTATACACGGGACTTCCCTGGTGGTCCAGGGGTAAAGAATCCGCCTTCCAATGCAGGGGGCACGGGTTCAATCCCTGGTCGGGGAAGTAAGATCCCACATGCTATGGGGCAACTAAGCCCGCGTGCCACAACTACTGAGCCCATGAGCCTCAACAAGAAAGCCCACATGCCACAAAATACAGAGCCCACTCGCCCTGGAGCCCATGTGCCACAACTAGAGAGAGAAAACCCTCATGCCCTCAAACGCTCTCTCCTCTAGAAAGAAGCCCACGTGCCACAACAAAGAGCCCACATGCTGCAACAGAAGATCTCGCATGCCACAACTAAGACCTGACACAGCCAAAAAGTAAAATAAATAAATATTGAAAAAAATTCCCTTATACAAAAAAAACCATATTATAAAATTCCATGCACTAAGAGTTCAAAACAGGCAAAACTGATCCAGAGTGGTAGAGGGTAGAATACTGTGAGCACAGGCAGTGCAGGAGCATTAACTAGAGAGGGGGCATAAGAGATTCTACTGTAGTCCTGGAGATGTTTTACATACTGATCTAGGTGACGGCTATATGGGTATGTACATATATAATAATTCTGTACACTTAAGTTAATTCACTTTGCAGATTGTAGATAAGACCTCCGTAATATGTATGACAAAGGATGTGAAAATGTAAGTTTAACTGAGAAAACATCTGCAAAACATAATTGACATAGACTTATCATCCAAAATTCATGAAAATTTTCTATATATTTTAAAAATATAAATAACCCAACAGAAAAATAGGCATCATTGAAAAGAAAAAAAGAATATATCCAAAAAAATACAAGATAATTCAATCTTCTTAGTTATCATGGAAATGCTAATTAAAATCACAAGATATCATTCCCATAAACCAGAAAAGCAAAATTTAAAGTTCATCAATATCAAATGTTGGTAAGGGTGCGGAACAATCAGAACTTAAAACATTGCTGGTGACTTATTATCATGATTCCTATTTATATCAAGTTGAAAAAACATACGAAACTAAACCATGTATCGATCGATCAGGGTAATGTTTTATTTAAATAATTTTTTTTTTTTAAGTGTGAATAAAGCTTTAATGTTATTAGTCTAGGAGAATATTTTATGATGTCAGAGGAGAGAACGTCTTTTTATTTATTTATTTTTTGGGGGAAAAATAAAAGACCCCCACTAAGGAAGGTAATAATAGCATCCTGATTGTATGAATGGGGAAATCGAGGAGCTGAGAGATTATGGGACCAGACAAGGCTATATGAGTTGTTGGACTTGTATTAGGAATCCCTGTCTCTGTAGGGATTCTTTTTTTTTGACATCTTTATTGGAGTATAATTGCTTTACAATGGTGTGTTAGTTTCTGCTGTACAACAAAGTAAATCAGCTATACATATACATACATCCCCATATCTCCTCCCCCTTGCATCTCCCTCCCACCCTCCCTACCCCACCCCTCTAGGTGGTCACAAAGCACCGAGCTGATCTCCCTGTGCTATGTGGCTGCTTCCCACTAGCTATCTATTTTACATTTGGTAGTGGATATATGTCCATGCCACTCTCTCACTTCGTCCCAGCTTGATCAGAGTAATGTTTTATATTTTAAGCTAGATAGAGTACACAGAAGTATTTGTTATTTTTCACAAATTTTTGCATTGAACTTCTATACCATATTTATATTAAGAAAAATTTGTCTAATAATATTTTGTATAGGTTCATAGCAGAACTAAATGATCTCCTAAAACTCTTCTACTTCTAGTAAATCAAAGGATTTTGAACTTATCACTAAAACTCTTTCCACCTAACTTTAATATTCTAGTATTTGTGCATTCCCAAATTGGAAGCCTGAGAAGTATTACCCAGAACATGGACTAGTAGGCACTCTTTCTTTTGTAACACAGTACTTTCAAAAACATCATTTTGTACCTTTGCCTTTCTTCAGAGGATGTGAACAAAATGTTCAAGGTCAATGAAACAATTCACAAGTTTTACCAAACAGGGGAGGGTGGGGAGAAGGAAGAAGAGCGATAAGGTTTGACTCCCAAGGACCTTCTGATATATGAAAGGTCTGTTGGAAAAATTAGTATCTTTACAAAGTAAATAAATACTTTAGAAGTCAGTCCATTCTGTATAAGCAAAAGACAGATTTAAAGGGAGGGAGAAATGAAACTGACCAGCTGAAGCAGCACTGTCCTTTCAGATTGTCATTCTCTTTAGACATTACACATTTAGAAGACAAACTCTAAGCAAATAAAATTTAATGTCACAAAAATGTACTTTTCTACCAGTAGCTATAGAGACATTACCAAAAACTCATTTAATAAAACCTTTGGAATAATAAATATCTCTGACTTGAGCATAATATTAACCAATGGACTAAGAAAACATGACATAAACAATAATTCAAACTCTTACGAGGACACTCTGATTGGTATATAAATTATAATTTTTATTTGTTTAAAGGTATAATTTAGTGTAGGGATCTTATAGAAATTGTCTATTTCTGCAGGGTTAGTTAGCTTTGGCATTTCATTAAATATTATTTATCTCTATCATAACTAAATTACACAAATAAGCCTTAATATATATTTTTACTTTTTCCCCTCCTTCTATCCTCTTAGCCTGCAGACTCAAAACTCAGCTAAACTTGTAAAGTAAATTGGATATTTATGTACATTTCACTTATAGATTCTACCTGAGAATCATTCCTTACACCTTGAGCTTTTGTTAAACATTTACTTGCAAATGTTGTTTGAGAGAATCAAGAGAGTCAAAAGTCTTACTGTTTTAAAATAAAACATAAAAAGGCCCCTTAACTGTAATTCCTTATCTATGATACCTCATAAACGTGAAATTCATGTTCCTTTTTTAAATTGTTTTTCCCCTTGTTTTTCCTTTCATGAGAAGAGGGTGGTGGTAGGTAAATATTTGTGAAAGTAAAGATAACTTACTGACAACTTGATACTTCCTGGTTCACAGCACAGAGCTGGGGCTCTCCCAGACCTGACTGCACAAGGCCAAGCAAAGGTGTGTGTTCACTCAAGGACTTACCACCTGAGGATTTCATTAGTGTGGCCCAAACTATTATTTTGATTCAGCATATTTTCTATTACTTTATCTCATTTACAATGTAAATGGTGGCTTCTTGGTTAAATCATGGTCATTTTTCTGTGAACTTTTGTGCCTTTTTGCTCAGCCATTTTGACATTATATTGACCTTTAAAACTGAGAGTCCTTTGTAAACAAAAACGGAATTTGGAAGAAGCAACAGTGTCCTTGGTCTCTCTTGACACTTACTAAGAGGGAGAGAGAGCTAGTGGTGAAGCCCCCCAATACAGTTGAACTGTATAGTTTCTGAATAGGAAAAAAATGCTTTTGATCTCCTTGAAAACCTCTATCTAGGTGTGTATCACGTTTATGCTCTATTATTAAACCCTTAATTTCAGTGTTTGTTCTAAAATCAATGGGGAATTTCAGCTATAAATTCAGGTAAAATAAAATATTAAAAAAATCATTCTAAAAGGAAAATCAAAGTTGTAGAGCTAAACAAAGTTATTAAGTGTATTTTCTGGAATGCTAATTATGTTCTAGTATAAGTTAGACCCACCCTCTCTCCCCCACCACCTTGTAAATTGCATTTTAAATTATAATATTTCAAAATAGGCACCATAAGGGTAAGAAAGTGGGACTGAAAGGGTAGATGTGAAGGAAAAAAAAAGAAAAAGCTCGATGGCCTGTTTAACCCACTTTTGGTGTTCATTATACAGTAGACATCTAGTGCACACTACAGTTTTAAATAAACAAAGTCATAGAGTTTATAAAATATTAGGTACAGTATGATCCAATTTTAGTTTTAAAAATTTATGCATACATGTTCAGGAAAATATCTGAAAATATAATATATACACCAAATAGATATTTCTGGTTATGGGATTGTATACATTTTACCTTTTTTTTAATTTTCAAAAGTATATATATATAAAAATTATATGTATATAGTTTTACAATATATATACTTACCAGATATACTATATATTGTACTTATATTTTGTATGTGTATATGTATTATATATTTATATATAATGTTTATATTATATATTACATATATTATTACTACTAATAATACAAATTATTTTTAACTTAAAAATAAATTATATTATCTTTGTGATCCAAGAGGTTCCTAAGTTAAACTTAGAGAAATTTCACAATTCACTTCATTCATTCATTTATTTGAGCATTTATAACAAACATAGCTTGAGCATTTACCATATGTCAGGCCCTCTTACAGGGGCCAGGGACACAGTATAAGACATATGACATATGACAATGACATATGATTGTTCCATTCTCAGGCAACTAAAAGTCAAATCCCAAATCCAGGGAATTCAGCTGTCTCCCAACACTGTCTAGATTATTTCTACAAATATTTGTTGATCAACTTTGATATGCAGAATCTTATGTTCGATCCTCAGAGGATGAAAACAAAAGGGATTGGGGAGAGAGGTGTGGCCTTAGACTGTAAAAGCCAGTGAAACACTCAATGTGGGTGAATGATAAGAGCTAACACGTAAGTAGTGCCCACTCTGTGAAGACGCATTCTAAGCACTTCATGTGTGTAAACTCATTCACTCCTCACAGCAGCCTTATTAAGTAAGGTCTGTTGTTATCATTCCCGTGCTATAGATGAAGAAACAGGGGCTCAGAGATTGTGTCCTGCACAACATGAATTACCTAGTAAATGGCAGAGCTAGAATTTGAACCCAGGCAATCTGGCTCCAGCACCCAGGCTTTAAACCACTACCCGGCATAGGTGTGGGTTTGGCAAAGAAAAGGAAGGAGTACGCTCCAGAACAGAGGAAAAAATGTTAAACACATTTGGAAGTAAGCCTGTGGAAGGAATGTGTCCGACAGTGGGCAAGACTTTATAGACAAGGTACAAGTAGCACAATGAAGAAATTTAAGTAGTGGGAATCCGGGAGCTTTGCCCTAAAAATTATGTACAGATAAATTAAAGGTAAAGATGAGAAACATCTGATGAATTTGAAGCAAAGCGGGCTGCAAACGCACCAGAGAGAAAAGAAATTTTTGTTCTGAAATATTTTGTAGTGATCAAAGTTGAGAAACCTCAGACTGGGAGACCAAGTGAAAATATCCAGGTGTGAGAGAACTAAGAATGGGAGGGTGAGCCGTCAGGGACACAGAAATGCCAGACTTTTGGAATGGCCAAGTGAGAACAGCTCAGCGTTTTGAGGAGGGTGGCAGACTGTAGGAACTGAGTAAAGTGAAGAACTTTCTGTAAAAAATGACTTGGGCTGTGTAGACTGACCCGTCAGGCAGCTACTGTGCAGCAGAGGCTGGAAGTCTGAAGGAGGAGGAAGCGGAGAGATGGACAGATAATTTGGATGGTGCCACGGTCACCAAACCAGGATGATGACACTGTACGGTGGGGAAGCTGTGCAACGAAGAGAGTGTGGACTCGTAGTGGAACCTCATTCCATAGACAGGGGGAAAGTCTCTAAAAGAGGAGTAAGGGAGTCAAGAAGGGAAAAATAAATAGGAACAGAAGGAGAAAAGTAATCAATGCCGTGACAGCCCAGATCAAAAGGAAGATTTCAAAGAGTTTTTTAAAAATCAGTATTGACTATTTGTTTTCACACACCTTCCATAAAATGTGAAATACGTCATTTCATTTTATTGTGATCTTAAACTACATACATTGCCCATGTTAAAAGTGAAAAAAAGTTGAATTTTGATGTAAATTGATTTTTTGAGAAAACTGTCATTGCAGTTATGTTAATCACAAAACAAAACTATGACAGTAACTTAATTATTCTTGGAGATTTCTGAAGTCAAAACACACAAATCACATAATATGACTGCCTTTTAGAATCATATGCTGATCTACTTATGTAGCTGAGCCCCGCAGTTCAAAGGTATTGAACGTTAAGATCCAAGATCATTTCTGCTCTGTGGAAATACTGTGCAGTAGAATTATTCCGATACTTAACATGCTCCAGTTCTCACTTGCTGTACAAATGGCTTCTGCAGGAATGAATGTGACTGGGGAGGAAACAGCTATTGGAAGGCATCCCCTGTACTCTTCCGGAACACAAAGAGCTATCACATTCAGGATAAAATAAAAGAGAATCCTTTGGGGATACAGATCTCAGGGTCTAGCATCAGCAAATTAGTCAGTTCTTACGAATCTTTTTATTTTTTAAAAAGCCTAACCCAATAAGAAAAGGCAGCAGGGAAGAAATCCTTTCAAATGTACAAACTTCTGTTACATGTAATAGACAAAGAGTCTGTAGTCTTTTTCTATCTTTAGGATTATCACAGATACACAAAAAAGATATCAAACTTTTAGCGTTCCAAAGAGTGATTGATCTTTTCTCCCCCCAGCTGTTTACTTACTGATCTATAAATCAGTTTGTATAATGCTCAATTTTTAAAAAAAGTGTTTATAAAAGGGGAGTAAGGTGTAGTGACTCTCCCCTGGCACAGTTTCATTCCAAAGGATGCTGGTAACCAAGCAGATGTGATCAACTACCCCTTTAACATGCCCCAAACAGACACCATGACCCCTTCGATCCTGACAGACCATATTCTTTGTAGCTTCTGTAGCACTTTGGATGCCTGCTAAATTGTTATTTGTTACAAAGCATGCTTTTGCTATGACAGATGCCCCCAACTCCTTCTCTCTGCTGAGCTCATGGAATCACAGCTGTGTTGTACCACAAGCACAGTGTTGTCAAATCTTTGCTTTGTTTAATTATTCAAGTTGGTTCTACCACAGAATTAAACTGCCTGGGGACATTATGGGATTTCAGCACAAACAAGGCACATGACCCTATACATACCAACCCTTGCCAAGTATCCACGCGGACCCTGCTGCTCACTCACAGTGGTAACTGACAGCATAACCCCTAACAACCACGAGCAAAGTTAGATGGAACAGTTTAATCCAAAGCCAGATTGCCTCCTTACTGTATCACAGTCCTTCAGGCTGAGAGCTCTTGCTGGTTCAAGGCCAGCATAAGTCTGAAAGTCAGCCTGGAAGTGGTTACCTCCTCAGAACTCAAGTCCTGGCCAATTTAGGAACACTACTTCAAGGTTGTAGTTTCCTGAATGTAATGGAATTGTCTGGATCAATTTCATCCTCTGAACTTTACTTTTTCTTTACTCTCTTCTTCCCAAAGTACTTTAAAAAGCATAAAGGAGTGTTTATCTGTGAGCTAGACATTGCCCAGTACTCCAGTGGGATTATGACAAGACCAACTTGGAATGTTTATTCTCTTTCATCCCATAAAATTTTTAAAAACTAGAATATTAGGAGAGGAAGTAGGCTTTAGAGATCATCTAGTTAGAGTTGCTCATTTTGCAAAGAGGAAAGGGAGATAGAGTGGTAGAGAAACCTGAACAGTGTCACACAGCTAGAAGTAGCAGACCTCCTGCTGTGCCCTAATCCAGGGCTCTGCCACTGAAGAGACACCCCAAAAAAGGCCCTTTTCTACTATCCTATCCTCCTTCCTTCTCTGCACTTCGGCAGGGATGAGTGTCTCTCTCCTGAAGAGAGAAAAGACAGCTGCAGTCTCTTTGCTGTGTTACAGTGTGAACTGTAGGGTTGACTAAAGCAAGGAGGAGGAGGGGGCAACTCCGATGAGGCCATATTTACAGGGCAGAGGGCCTCCCCAATCCCTACAACATCCTGGTGCCTCAATGTCTACGGGCTAAGAAATCAGTGCATAGAAAGGGACTTTGCTTGGTCACCGTGTAACTAGGAACGCAGCTGCACTGGCGGCCGCGCAATTCTCCAGGGGCGACCAGGCATCAGTCCAGCACCTCTGAGAACTGACAGAGCTGGGGAAGCTGACTTCTTCCCTCCACACTTGGAAGGATGCATGGCTTGAGCTCTCCCAGGCTGGGAGAGGAGAAGCAGATTAAAAAGTACAGAAGCTGAACCAAAAAGTACCCTTTCTCAAGGCTCCACAATCACTTCTCAGTACTGGATGAATTTATGGGGAAACATGGGGGAAAAAAATAGAGATGTTCGATGTAATGGACACTCTCAATATTTCAAGGATTAGTAGATTTATCTAGGTGGAGTTTTTTCCACCTAACTTAGAGAAGCATAGATTTCTTAGAAGTTTAAGGGAGCTGAGAAGTCAGCAAGTAAAAAATACCAATTAACCGAGGGATCCTACCTGTAACAGGATTAAAGCCTTTCAAGTTATTTTATACTTAAATCAAATATAAATTTTAATTTGGTAACGTGTACTAATAAAATATTTCCCAGGAGACAGAAAAGACTGAGACTGTTTCCTGGATATTTCACTGTTCCGTGAATTTCACATGTAAGTGCTTCCTTTGCACCTCAATCATGGGCACAGGGAGCACAGAGTTGCTTATGACTCTAGGTAGCTTTCAAGCAAAATGACTCACAAAATGCCTACTATCTGCCAGGTAGATAGCAAAAGCAAACAGTACTTGGTCCTGCCATCAAGGAGCGTACAACAAAGGCAAGTAGCTGGACAACTCTATCTTATCTGTATTTACTTCCTAACCCCTGACCTCCCTCCTAAGCTTAAGTCCTGTCCTTTTAACAAGCTGCTTTAATTCCCGCCTCCTCTGCACCCACATAGTCTAATGCATTTCTCGAGCTGAAATGCCTAAAGCTGAATGCATTGTTTTCCCTCTAAAATTGATTTTCCAATTTTTATAAATGGTATCACTATTTTTTTATATAAATTAATGTATTTATTTATTTATGGCTGCATTGGGTCTTCGTTGCTGCACGCCAGCTTTCCTCTAGCTGCAGCGAGCAGGGGCTGCTCTTTGTTGCAGTGTGCAGGCTTCTCATTGCGGTGGCTTCTCTTGTTGCAGAGCATGGGCTCTAGGCTCACGGGCTTCAGTAGTTGTGGCACGCAGCCTCAGTAGTTGTGGCACGCAGCCTCAGTAGTTGTGGCTCGCAGGCTCAGTAGTTGTGGTGCCTGGGCTTAGTTGCTCCGCGGCATGTGGTATCTCCCCAGACCAGGGCTGGAACCCACGTCCCCTGCGCTGGCAGGTGGATTCTTAACCACCACGCCATCAGGGAAGTCACGGTATCACTATTTTCAAAATCATCCAAACACAAGACTTTGTAGTCAGTTTTTATTCCACCCTTTTCCTTATCCTCAAACTCAGTCACATCTTCCTATTGATCCTTGCTTCATACTCTTTGGAGTCCACTCTTCTGCTCTAGTCTCACTGCCTCATGCCTTTATATCTGTGCCCAGGCGCTCACACACTCTCACGTACTCTTGCACTAGTAACAAATTTGTCTAATACCTCCAGTTTCTAGGCTGTCTCGCTACCTTGCATACTACCTGAGGAATCTTCCTAAAATACCTCTTTGATCTTGTCACTCACTTGCTCAAAAATTTTTGAGTAGTAGCCTTTGCCCTCAGAAGAATCTTGTTGCCTTAGCTTGGCATTTGCAATGTCCCATCCTCTAGTGACTACTGTCTGTCATGTCCCCTGGCTCCCCAAAGATGTATTGTTTCCATATGTGCCAGTTGTTAATGCCTTTCCACTACTTGGAATGCCTTCACCCTAACTCCACCTGTTACCACCTTGACTACTTCCAAATGTGTTTCCCTGCTCGTCAATTCACCTTCTCTTAATTCCCTAAGCATTTATTACATGCAGCACTATATGTCCATATAACATCATATACTGTCTTATACTATTGTTATTTTTCTACATGTCTCCTATTACATATCTATCTGTGAAATACAAGGGGATGTGCTAGACAGTTTAAGTATTTAATGATATATAAGAATTATAGTATAAGAAAGAAACATGTACACAAGTAACATTAATATGTATCATTATGTGGTAAGTACTATAAGAAAGCTAGAAAGTAGGAAACCAGAGCAAAGAGAGATTACCTGCAACTGAGAGTATCAGGTAAAAAAATTCATGGAGCATTAGACCTGAACCCTAAAATTAGGATAGCATTCTATGGTATCTTAGACATACTAGGTTCTCCAAGAATATGTGCTGACTGAATAACAATGAATGAAGTAATTAATGAATAATGAAAATGGACACCAAGTACAAGGTGATTTATCAGAAATTACCCACGAATTTAATGACAAAGATTAGAAAAGCTTATCTAAATGTCTCATGAGCAGTTATCAATCCAATAGACATTCCAGCCTTTTGTGTTTCCTTAAACTACAAGTCTGCCCAGATCTTGCATCGCGATCTACTAGAGGTATGTGACATAGTTGTGTCATTCCAGAGGTGGGCAGTATCTGAGAGCCCGTGGAATGATGGATACAGGCATGCCTTTCCAGTGCCTGTAACTCTACGCCGCTCTTGGAAATCTCTTCTTTCCAGGGGGAGGAAGATATTCTAGTTTTAAACTTTCTGAGAGCAGGAGACCTTGAGGGCAGCTTCACAGACGTACCACTTGTCCTATTTATAATAAGCCCCATGTAGACACTTTCCATGTTACAGTTGGGGAAATAAAGGTATCAAACATAAGGGAATTGCCCAAAGTCACAGAGCAAACCAGTAGCAAGTAGACGTATCTGCAGAGGGCTGGGGTATCCTGTCCCAAGTCCAGTGGGTCACGAGAGCCCATGAGTAGTCCAATTTTGACTACTTAGAGGAGCCAGAACTAGTCCCAGGGCTTTCTTTGACAGTGGGACCTTTTGGCAACCCCAGTCTCTTTATGCATTAACTGACTGTATCAACTCTCCTGCCCGTCATGTACTGAGCTTCCCACCTCCACAGGCACTGACATTACAGGTTCCTAAAGAGGAGGTTATAAACATTAATCAAGAGAGTGAAGTTCATGCCTGAGAATGTTATGATAATCAAAGTAACACGTAAGACAGAAATTGCTTCCAGTGAATAAGGAGACATCTTTTCTCTGCATGAAGCCTCTGCCTGCAATGTAATTTCCTGTAGAGGTGGCAGCATGAAGGAAAGAGTAGAAAAGCAAACGAATATGGTTCTTTATAATGACTACACTGAAGAGGTCTTATAAAAGTAAATAAAGTCCCTATAAAACACTAGGAAATTTCTTTGAAAATAGCCCATAAACTGGCCATAAATGTTACTTCAGCCTGAAAGCCAAGGCATGAATATAATTAGGACTCACTAAAAGAATCCAGACCAAGGGTGAGGACGGGTCTAAGTACTGCACCGTGTGAAGGGAGCAACTGGAGAGTGGTCAGGTAGGAATGTTAATTGCCTCTTGAACAGACCCCTGAGGAGATTCTGCAGGCCCTCTCCATTCTTTTGGCGGGGGGGGGGGGGGGGGGGTGAGGCCCAGGGATGGGGACGAGAAGTTAACCATAAAAATTTCACTGCTGGACTAAGTTCCTGGCTCTGTACAGTCACGAGCAGTTGTGATTATTCCCAGACTTGTAATATTTCTTTTTTTTTTTAATTTATATATTTATTTGTTTTTAGCTGTGTTGGGTCTTCGTTGCCGTGCGCGGGCTTTCTCTAGTTGCGGCAAGCGGGGGCTTCATTTGTTGCGGAGCATGGGCTCTAGGCACGTGGGCTCAGTAGTTGTGGCTCGCGGGCTCTAGAGCACAGGCTCAGTAGTTGTGGCACACAGGCTTAGCTGCTCTGCGGCATGTGGGATATTCCAGGACCAGGGCTCGAACCCACGTTCCCTGCATTGGCAGGCAGATTCTTAACCACTGTGCCACCAGGGAAGTCCGGAATATTTCTTGAGTATTGATGAGCCTAAAGAAATAGGAAAGGTACAGACAGTGGTTCCAAAAGTCCTTGAATTTTTATAAATCTAGTAATTACGAATTTAAAATAATTATGTTGGCTCCTCTTAATGGTATGTTTTTAAGGCATGTTTATATTAATAGCTCATGTTTCTATAGCTTTTAAGGGTCTACAAATGATTTTTACCTACATTACCTAATTTGAACCTCCCATCAAGCATGTAAGGTACTACATTGTGTGAAAGTACAGGCTTAAGGAATTTTGATCTCTCACTAAAGAAATCTTTGGGAACCTACTTCTCCCTGATGCTATACATTGAGTGCGTGGAAAGTCTACAAGTTCTGTTGGAGAACCATGCCTGTGCAGAGTGAAATAAAAGACATAAGGTGATACATATATATACGTATATACATACTCACACACATATATACATACATATATATGCATAATTTCAGTATACATGTGTATATAAGATAAACCAGTTTTTTTACAGTAAAATGGATGTAGGAATTGTTAATATTTAGGATCCAAAAAAATCTGTGAAATTCAGCAATTCTTGTGATATTCAGTAAACATATAAGTGTACTGTGGAAACAACTGGACATACGTATTAACAAACTTCAGAAATGAAACACAGACAGAAAAAGAACTCACTAAGTTCTTAATGAGAGTATCATTTATACACACATTTTTCCAAAAATGAAAAAGTACCGATCTTCAGAATTTTCACTGAATGAGAGCATGATGTATATGTGGTATGGCTTAAAGAATTACAGAGATCGCTAATAATTACTTTTATTTGTCCCTTGCTGCATTAAATGATTAATGGAGCACCCCCAGAGACACCTGGGTACAGCTTGGAGGCATGGCTACCAAGAACTAAGTCCAAAACCCACCTCTCTTACTAGGTAAGTGATTTTGAGTAAGATTCTTAACATGTTTGGGCATCAGTTTATAAACCTATGAAATGAGGGTAATGATCTAATACTTACCTCACCAAGAGGCTTGAAAGATTTTTTAAAAAAGCAATATATGTGAATGTACTTTGTAAAGTGTGAAGCAATACAGAAATATTAGTGGATTTTCTTATTTCCCTTCTTAAATTCAGCCTTCCATATTGATAGGTTGTTTTTTTTTTAAAGTTTTATAGACTTAGCTTGTAGCAAATATTGTATGTGAGTATGGTAATTTTTGAAGCCATAGAAAGCTGTGCTCACCGTTATAACCTCTTATTGAACATGTAGGATAATTTCTACAGTGATTGGCTGGGATCAATTTCAAAATGATCACAAATTTCTCTAAGTCCTCTATTCAAGCCCTTTTTGCTGTTCCTCCCATCAAGAGATAGAGTCTATATTTTCATCTTTGAATCTGGGCTTTGCTGTATGATTTGCTTTGGCCAATGGGATATTAGAAAATATGACACAACAGAGACTTGAAAAAGGCACACTGGTGTTTGTGTTCTTTTGCTGTTGGGATCTTATGAACAAGTCCAGACCTGCTAGCCTGCTGGATGATGCCATATGGAGAAAGGCCTAAGGCATTTCAATCGTCCAGGCCACCCAGATGAGGCCCCATACATGTGAGTGGGTGACGCCATCCTCAACCTTCCAACCTCAACCAGGCCAGCCCATCAAAAAAGGAGAAGGAATAAATGCTGTTTTCTTAAACAAGTAAGTTTTACAGTGGTTTGTTATGTAGCAAAAGCTAACTGATGCCTTGGCCTGAAGTGGTTGCCATAGCTACAGAAATTTCCAGAAACTTCTCTTCAGTGACTTGTTTAGGGAATAACTATTCCTATGCTCAAAAGGCCTCTAAGACTTTAAAACACTATATTTGTGTGCAGTTATCATGTTATCTGAAAAAAGTTACTCAACTAATGGAACCAAGGGACCAAGCAAATCCTTTAAGACTCAGAATCCCTAAAGATGACCCAGGAAGTAAACAGTAGTTTGGTTAAGTTTTTTAAAACCAATTGCAAAAATGTTATCAGAGACCCCCTTAGCTGACATTTTTCTTCAACTAAACCCTGACATTGACACTTTACGCCACCCTCCTCGCCCACTCCTCACTTACCCTTGTCCCTAGCATAGCAAAATTCTGAGCAGCTCCCTCCAGCCTATCTAAATTTTCTTATTTCTGAATTGTGGATGACCCTGACTGACATACATTAGTGAATGTAAATAAGAAATCCTTTTTAACAAAACAAAGCCTAAAGTATCTATAATCAGATCATATTCAGAATTATATCACAAAGTTGTAAGATTTTCTGAGTAAATGCAATGCAATAAACATGCCCCAGTGATAACTCCATGAAAAACCAAGAAGAAAAATAATAAATCACGGAATCAACAAAATAAGAAGGAATGTGGAAATATGGTTATGTTAGGATATCAGGTCTAGAGCAATAGACTGAAAACATATTATTTTCCAAAGATGATATAATTTAGATTACACTAAAAAGAGACACATGGTGGGACTTTTTAATCACACGCACACCAAAAAAAATTCTATAAGTCACCTCAACAAAATCAAAAACAGGGAATAGACAAAGGTAGTAAAATACTGAGTACATGAGACAAAATTTCAACTGGATATGGAGATATAATATAATTAAATAAGGACACATAGTTATGACAGTACAGACTATTCCCCTTGCCCAATTAGCAGCCATCAGTATCAAATTTATCTGGATTAAGTTCCAGGAAAATGAGTCAAATAACATTAATCAGATTGTAATGGTGAATTAATAACCAGAGACCTATAATAGTAATAGAGGTCAATAAAGTTTTATTGTACCCTGTGGAATTGCATAAATTACTATGTCGTTCCAAAGTTTCATATCAAAAGTAACTCTATGATAACTGGACCACTGTATAAAAATATTTAGCCAGTATTTATTCAGCTCCTACTATGTGTAAATCGACCACTATAAGGAGTTTCTTTGTACAATTTGGGTTCCAAATGTTTATTTTGGTCCCGTTATTTTGAAGTTGGACCATATTTTATCCCCAAGCAGTGCTATAAATGGTAAGCAGTTTCCCAAATCAGTTCACAGAAGCTCATTTATCCCCTTACGTACATTTAACTCTCATTAGTACTCCAGCTACCAGACAATGCATGACAGCATTTCAGTTGAATAAGAGATGCTGCGTTACATCCTGTGGTCTCACCTCTTCCCACAACCCAAACCACATCAAACTATCAAAGTTGCCATGAATATGCCATGTTTTAACACCTCCATCACTTTTGCACAGGCTATTTCTTTTATCTAAAATACTACCTCCAACAACCAATACCTTCACACACACACACACACACACACACACACACACTTAACTGCCTTGCAATCTTCAAAATACACTTCAAGGCTAGACTCAAATATCATGCTGCCTCTGTGAAGCCTTAATGGCTCCCCAAAGCTGAGTTAGACAACTATCTCAACTGTTTTTTATAAATATGTATAAAATCATTCCATTATAGCCTCTAAGAAACTGACCGATAATTTATCTGTTTATGCATTTGTTTTCCACTAGACTGTGAGCTTCTCAACACATTCTATATGTTATTCTCCTTTATCTTCTCAAGGTTCAGCACAATACCTGGAACTTAACAGGTACATAATAAATGGTGAATAAAGAATAAATGGATGAATAAATGAATAACGGAAAGAAAACTGAAGTAAGGATCAGAGTGTCAAAATTATCCTTTCTGGTCTGCCACCAACTACCTGAGCAACCTAAGAGCAATAAGCCTTCTGAATCCAATTTCTTCTTCTGT
The DNA here is from genome assembly GCF_059928025.1 of Delphinapterus leucas. Taxonomy (NCBI): domain Eukaryota; kingdom Metazoa; phylum Chordata; class Mammalia; order Artiodactyla; family Monodontidae; genus Delphinapterus; species Delphinapterus leucas. The sequence goes on from NC_143140.1 coordinate 50,975,802, forward strand.
TAAATAAGAGGGTTGGATTCAATCATCTAAAGTTCCCTCAAATAGTAGCAATAAAAAAGAAATAACATTATTTGAGCTCCTCCTAAATGTGAGACACTGGCTCAGTGCTTTACACACACAGTAACACTAATCTTTACAATACTCTTTACAATAGTACCAAAAGTGGATACTATTTATACCCATTCTGTAGATAAGAAAACCAAGACTCAGTTTAAGTAACTTAAGGCTCCCATAGATAATGAGAATAAAGTTAGGATTCATGCCCAGGTCTGTCTGGCTCCAAAGCCCATAAGACACTGCTAACAGAGTATGTTGGCATCTTGTAGGCATATTGTAAGTGTTAAGATTATCTACCCATTTTTGCATACAAGTGGAGGATTATCTATCCACTTTCGTATACAAGATTTCCATGTCATCTAGGAATAATGATAATTCAGCCATTCTGTTCTGGGCTGCTAAGTGCATAAACCACACCAGTCATCACTGAAATCCACTTGAGATGCTGGCAATCAACTCTTCCCTACACCAAATTGAAGCTCACAGGATTTTCTCAATTCCCAGCCAAATAAAACCTCTACTAATACGTTTTATGAATGGTAAAACCTCATTAAAATGTTGATGTCATCAAAGAAGCAGGATATCTGTTTAGAGTCTCTCTGTAGTAGAGAGAAAAGATCCATCACTGAACCCAAGGTGTAGTAAGTTTCTGAATAACAGGATTTCACTATATATATATATATATATATACACATACATATATATATATATATATATGTATATGCAAGTTATTTACACTGAGTCATTCTCTACTTTTTGGAAACATTCTCTACTTTTTGGAAATATGACTTTTTCATATCCTATTATCAGCATACTATGAATTTAATGTGTAATTAGGTATTTATACCTAATCATACTTTGCTCTTTATGTTCATAAACTTTGTCCCCAAATCTCTTGAAACATGTAAAATATCTGTTGAGTATTCTTTTTCATTTGCTTTCACAATTACATGGGGTGGAAATTTTTGGAAAAATAACTACCAACATCTCTTCAGAAATTATCTCTGGAAACTGGGATTATGGGAAACTTTCACTCTTTATATTATTAATTTTTGGAATTATTTTAATTGCTACAAAGATCATGTATTGGTTTTGTAATTAGAAAAAAGCAAATATATAATCTCAATCTTTAATAATAGCCTCAACAAATTTTTATTACTTAAATTTTACTAGAAACAATTTTCACGATAAACCAGAATGTTTAGATTTATTTTTACACCCGGATGACTTAACAACTCTTAGCATTAGAAGATAAAGTCTGTTCAGATGTGCAGAGTATTATCTAATAACTGGCCTTGAATGAGTATCTAGGGATTGACAACATCTCACCAGAATGCCATGTAGTACTAAGTCACAAAATGCCTTTAATTTAAAATCACCTCAAAAGCATACTCAAACATTTGGCAGCAGGAGTGCTATGAGCCCATGAGGGAAATGCTCTAATCCTTCAACATAAGGACCCCAGGTCATGTTCTTCATTTAAGCGTGCATCACCTCTTAATCTTGACAGCAAAATCCTCACCAAAATTTTGGCAAGCACACTGGGAATGATGCTGCCAAACAGGCATCATTACTGATCAGTCTGGTTTCCTCTCTGCTGAAACATGAAGCTATCTAACAAAAATTGCTTGATGCAAATCACAAACAGATTTTCTCAGAATTTGGTTCTTTTGTTTATGAGCAGAAGGAAGAAAAATTACCCTATAGTTACCTCTGTCTGCTGACCAACACTATATATATCAGATGTTGGCAAACTATGGCCCATGGGTCAAATCTGGCTGTCCCCAACCCCCGCCTGTTTTTATATGGCCCACAGACTAAGAAATGTCTTTTAAATTGTTGCATAAAAATCAAAAGAAGAACCATGCTTCAGGACATGTGAAAATTATATATAATTCAAATTTCAGTGTCTATAAATTAAATGTTATTGGAACACAGCCCACTCATTTGTTTAGGTATTGTCTGTGGCTGCTTTTGTGTGACAACAAAGTTGAGTAATTTCATGGCCCTCTGTAGTGGGTTCAACAGAAACAAAATATTCATGTCAGCCTGGACCCTAAGAAGAAGAAAAGACAAAGAAATACATGGAAGGAATCTTGTGGAGATAGAAACTGAGATTGGAGTGAGGCATTTACTAGCCCAGGAACACCAAGGATTGCCAGCAATGACCAGAAGCTCAAAAAGAGGCATGAATAGTTTCTTCCTCAGAGCCTCCAAACTGTAAGAGAATAAATTTCTGTTGTTTTCGAACACTAACAGAAATGAATTTCTATTGTTTAGTGGTATGTTTAGGGGCAGCCTAGGAAACTAATATATCTGACCCTTTCCATAAAAGTGTTGCTGATTCTTGGTACAGAAGATTGTGCCCTGGAAGAAAATTCCTACAGGCTAAGTTACCACAGGCCAACCAGCGAGGACAAAACTGGGCTTAGAAAGGGCATAAAAGCACTTAGAGACAGCAGGGCAATTAGAAGAGAGGGCAGTTCTTATCACATATGCTCGTATTATAGTTTTTCTTAATCTCAGAGAAGAAAAGAATACTAATCATTTATTTCAAATGTTTATCACACACCTACATCACAGTGCATGAATTTCAATAATGGTACTTCAACTTAAAAGTTCATGAGCACCTCATGGTTCTATTTTCTGTGAGCATAACAGGAAGTCAATGCTTTAGTGTATGAGGCCAATGATCAAAGGTAGGGGTTGAGGGGAGGGGTTGGTTAGCTGACTCTCACTAAAGAATGATCCACTATAACTGCACTCAAATCGGGCGCAGTGAGAATGCCATCCCTTCCAGGTTCTAGGAAGCTCTGTTGCCATCACGACAGAGTCTGACAGCAGTACTTTAAAATCTTTAAACTCAGAAGCATTGAATAGGGACTTCCCTGGTGGTCCAGTGGGTAAGACTCCATGCTCCCAACGCAGGGGTCCCAGGTTCGATTCCTAGTCAGGGAACTAGATCCCACATGCATACCACAACTAAGAGTTTGCATGTCGCTACTAAGAAGTCTGCGTGCCGCAACTAAGAAGTCCGCATGACACAACTAAAAGATCTCACATGCTGCGACTAAGACCCAGTGTAGCCAAAATAAATAAATAAATATATAAATAAATTTTTTAAAAACCCTGGAATGTTGCAAAAAAAAGAAGCATTAAATAAATACATGTTGATTGATTTATTGAATGTCCATTTCTATTTTTTCCAGAATACCTTAACTGATTTATTTTACTATATTTTCTTTTCAATGTATATACAAAAAATGATATATAAATAAGAAACTATGTCTATATAAGTCTAAGAAAGCTGTTTTGATATGCACACTTAAATGAAAAGCTAAGTAATAAGAGAATATTGTGTCAAAATTTAACTGGCAATTTTCTTTCAATCTTAATGGTACATAAAATAATGGTTCAGCTTATAACTAGTAGCATCTTAGATTCAGTGAACTAAGGTAAAAACACTCCCTGGTTTGTTACAAGAAATAAATGAGACAGTGTATGGGGGAATACCTGGCATGCACCAATCATCCAACACATACTAATTGAATGTCATTCAGAATTGGCAGTCAGAGACTCTTAGAGATAGAAGTGACCTCAAAGGTCATTCTCCCAGAAGGGTTATTTCTTCTGCCAGTTACGCCGGTGCCAAGTGTGTCCACAGACCACTTTGAGGAGTCTCTCAAATGTAGCCATCACGACATCAATCCCCTGGCCACGTTTGCTTGGGGCAGAGCCTGGAGCAACTCCTAAACCAGGATAACCATCTGTCTCTATGCTGGTGCTGACCTGATGCTAGAGCTCGGTCCAACAGATGTGCTCTATGGGTAGTGACTGACTCTCTAGAAGATCCCCTGACTTGGGGCACTTGAGATGCATAGACTCAGCCAATAGTAGAGTGGAGAGAAATCCAGGGGACCCGCCAGACAGTAAAAGCTATGAGCAAGAAGAAGTACAAAAAAGCAGTGCCCAACAGAAGACCTAAATAGACATTTTTCCAAAGAAGACATACAAACGGCCAATAGGCATGTGAAAAGATGCTGAACATCACCAACCAACCATCAGGGAAATGCAAATCAAAACCACAGTGAGATATCACCCCATGTTCATCAGAATGGCCATCATCAAAAGACCACAAATGACAGATGCTGGCAAAGATGTGGAAAAGGGAACCCCTGTACACTGTTGGTGGGAAGGCAAATTGGTGTAGCCACCATGGAAAACAGCATGGAGGCTCCTCAAAAAATCAAAAATAGAACTACCATATGATCCAGCAATCCCAATCCTGGGCATACATCCGAAGAAAAGGAAAACACTAATTCAAAAAGATACATGCACCCCAATGCCCATGGCAGCACTATCCACAACAGGCAAGACATGGAAGCAACCCAAGCAACCATCAACAGATGAATGGATAAAGAAGATGCGGCGCACGCACACACATACACACGTACACACACACACACACACGTATATGAGTGTATATACATATATATGTGTATGGAATATCACTCAGCCATAAAAAAGAATGAAATTCTGCCATCTGCAACAACATGGATGGACCTGGAGGGTATCACACCCAGTGAAGTAAATCAGATGGAGAAAGACAAACACTTTACGTTATCACCTATATGTGGAATCCAAAAAAAATAAAACAAATAAATGAATATAACAAAACAGAAACAGACTCACAGATATAGAGAACAAACAGGTGGTCACCAGTGGGGAGAGGGAAGGGGGAGGGGGAAGGTAGGGGGAGGGGGATGAAGAGGTACAAACTACTATGTATAAAACAAATAAGCTACAAGGATATATTGTACAGCACAGGGAATATAGCCAATATTTTACAATAACTTTAAATGGAATATTCATTTCTATTAATTGGTAATGTCTAAAGAAGATTCAGGTTCTTAGTGAACTTCTATCATACTTGATTACAAGAAATTCCATTACTGGTGCTCTACTGGATATAAAAACCCAGTATGAGGGTAATAAAATACTTCTTTCTCAATAATCACCTAATTATTGTGCAACTTGAATTTATTCAACTCAAGACTAAATTTGTATTCTCTTGGCCTAACTATTCAAATAAAGGATGAAACATACCTAGTGAGAGAAAGATGAAACATAATATATAATTGTAATATAAAAATACCCATGGTGATGGTTATGGAAGTCTGGTAACTCTGTGCCCAGGATACCAAACAACTCAAAAGGAAACTTAAATTTCAGTTAAGAAGCCAGTTATAATTTGCCTTGCATGCCAGAGAACTTCAAAGACCTTGCTGATTATTATACCAACCATCATGATTTTTCAAGTGGAGTAGCTGAAGGGTCAAATTTGGTTTGATGAACCCCTTGCTTCTTCTTGGCTAAGAAAGAAACAAAATTGCCAACGAGGCAAGTTACATGATGCAAATCTCTTCCAAATGTTCTTTGGCAGAGAAAACAGGGGTCAGCCAAAGAAGCATCAATTCCTCTGTGAAAAGCTGGGGCACTGGTATCCTGAGAGGGCTACTTCCACCTCCTGTCTGGGTACCAGATCCCAAGTGCTCTCATTCCAGGTGTGGCTGCCTCATGAAACAGTGGAGGTTTACCTGACTGAGCTTGAGGGTTTCATGTGAGCAGCAATGAGAACAAGGAACAAATAGTAGAGATATTGAAGCTGACATGTAATTATTAGAAACATTTTCGTTTTCAAAATGAAATACTTCTTTTTTAAAAATAATAAATTTCCTAAAAAAAATAATAATAAATTTCCTGTCAAGAGGACCTGGATGAAAGACAGCAAAACAAAGAACAGAAATAGTATTTAATGTACTGGATCACTTTCTGCACCATGCTTTCCCAGGCTCGATTTCACCAGAGAAGAGCCACAGACACCAAAATTCAGAGCCAAAAAATTCTGTGAGACCCCTGTGTAGAGTGATATAAGAGTTTCACTAAAATACAATACTTCTTTAAGTCCCATCATTCACTTGTGGGACACTCCACTTGGCTTCTGCATAACAGGTATCAAGGAAGGTTCATAGCTGACTCATTATCAAGGTAGGAGCCACCCGTAAAAACAAGGATGTCAGAATCCTCATCCTCACATACGGCTTCAAGAAGACACCAAGACCCTCTCCAGTATTTGATGAGTATCTCCACAAGCACTGCAAATTCAGGTACCTCCTGAGCCAAGACAAACCATATTTTCTTTATTTTATTTTGTGATCTTTACTTCAACTGGCCTCCACTCTGGGCAACCTGGATCCCCTCATCTTTGATCCTTTCAGTCAGTGCCTTTCCTACCCTTTCTGTATTTAGAACAAGCCAGATTTTTATCATCTACTAAATCTATATTTGACTGGATCAACATTTAAATGGGCTGACTATACTACACATTTCAAATTTTTATTGTTACATTTGATCTAATCTAATAGGCATAACTGTATTTTACTTAAGGCCCTGTGCTTAAAAATATAGAAAAATGATACAGAGGTAGTTAAATCTTTCAGAGTTCTTCTCCTTGTGATATGGAATTGGCAATACATACCTACTTATTCTAGAGAAACTGCTGGAGACTTTTGTATAATCAAGGGATACAATACATCAGGCTTCCTCCTGACTATCCACCTGAGAAATTGTTGGGATGCATCACTAAGCCAGAATCTACCCATTTACTTCCATTTAAGTTTTTGATAAGAGAACTCTAGTATCACTTTTATTTATTGATATTTGCAGAATTATCCTAGTGTCAAAGCACTTGATGATAGAGTCATACTGTATTGATAATTGCTGAAACTACTACTGTGCTTTTGCAACCATAATAAATAAAAGACAAATGCTAAGCTTAATTATAATGTTTTTCAATTTTATGAATGTGATAACATTTTATAGCTTTATTTTATAGGTGAAGTTTGAGATTAATATTTAAGAAATTTTGCTGAGGTTTCACTTATGTGAGGCCTTTAAAGAAATATTAGTTTAAAAATAAATCCCAGAGACTTCCCTGGTGGTCCAGTGGTCAAGACTCTATGCTTCCAATGCAGTGGGCGCAGGTTCAATCCCTGGTTGGGGAACTAAGATCCCACATGCTGCGCGGCACAGCCCAAAATAAATAAATAAACAAATCCCAAAATTCTAGCGATGTAAGTATTACTCCAATTTGAGAAATTTTAACCTTATAAGAGTCTATTGTTCCCATTTCTTATGATTCAGAGACTTATGAGATTATGAGATTATTTCCTTCAGTCAGATTCATTATTCAACATGAAGGTACGTTTAAATTTGGGCTAGACATCAACCCTGAATCACATGATACTGGTGGCACTGCATAGCAAGAGCACAGTTTGAATGTGATGTCTAATCTTCCATGAAGTTCTAAGGTTCTTGCTCTGTAAGGGAAAGGGCACTTTTAAACGCAATTTCCAGGCCCTTGAGAGTACTTTTGCTGCTTATTTTCAGTGTGATCTAAGCAAAATCACTTCACCTTTCCAAACCTTGGTATCTTTCCCATCATTGAAGGGGTACCAGTGCTTGCTTCACAGAGCCTAGACCCAAAACTAAGTTTATTTGATCGTAGAACTCTTAACTGCTACACCAAGCAGAATGAATGATGCTTCCTGCCTCCTGGTATACACACATTTCACAGTCTGTAATCATGATGATGATGAAAATCATTGTGAGGATCATAATTGTTATAAATATGATCCTCTTTTTAATATTTTTTTCAAAATTGGAGGAAAAAGCAAAAACTGCAAAAATAAAATTTGTATATGGATAACAAAATACTGCCCAAAGAAGTTCAGGGCATAAATAAATTATTAATAGATTGCTGCTAACAAGATTTTTAATTAGCACTCAGGAAAAAAAAAGAGAGAGAACCTGAAGATACTCATTACTCTACCTGGGCTTTCTATGAGAAGGGTGGGATTAAAAAAAATCTATTGCAGATTTTTCAAATTGTGGTTTTATTCTGACACCTCTCAGCTGGCTAAGCCTCAGATGAAGAGATGTCCAAGGAAGGAGGGCAAAACGCCGACTTATATTAAACAGCTCGGTTTTGTAGCATATTTCAGGAAAAGCACAGATTGAGAAAAGATAGTTATAAGAAAAGCAAAATGTGGAGATATAGCATTCGCTTAATCATGTAAAAGTCTAAACATTAACTAAAATTAACATTAATTAAGAAATATAATCCCACCTCCCTCATGAGAGCAGCTGGCTTACTGGACGAAAAAGACAACTACCAATTCTACTGCCTTCTAGCACCTTCTCTAGTCTCTAGTCAGCTTCTCTCAGAATTCCTTCAGGAATTCTGCCCAAGAGAGAAGTCAAGATATGGGTTCACTGCAAATCCTTACTTAAACGAGTACTTAATAACAGCTCTACTGATATATGTTTGCTTATTTCCCTTTTACTTCAAAATCTCTTCTGAGGTTTTCCCTGATTCCCCCTTATTCCAAGAAGAAAAAGAATCCCCACATTTATCGAGGACTTACTAAGTGCTGGGTCCCACGCTATATAACGTGTATTATATATACATGTAATAACATGTTTATATATACATGTAATAACATGTATATATACATGTATTAACATGTATGTGTATATATACATGTAATAACATGTATTATCTCAAAACATTTCTCTTATCTCCTGCCTATTTTCATTCAAATCCCAACAGAAAACCTCTCACAGAGTACATCTTAAAACAACAATAATACATTACCCCAAAAACTCTTTAAGATATGAATTTTTATCCATATCTTGCAAAGGGCTCAGAGAACCTCAGTCAACTGTCTAAGGTCACAACATAGCTACCAAGTGTTTGAACCTGAAATTGAACCTATGTCCTCAAATACCGCAGTCCCACTACACCATGGCTGCTTCACCCCAAGAGTGGCACACTCTCTAAAGACAAGTATTAATTTTAAAGACAGCCAAAAGCACAGTGAATAAAATTATATTTTGAAAGTTAATTGAACACTTTTTCATGTACCTAGAAGGTGTTAGTATTATTAAAGTCAGTGATCAAAGTGGTATACAGTTTATAGTAATAAAAATTATCATCATAAAACACAGTTATAAAATATTGAGGCAGAGTTTCTTGTGTGGCTTGTGAGGCCTGACCCAAAGAGGAATGTTCCCCAAACTGATTTGAAGATTGGCACTTGTCTGATGGGTGTTCTGACAAAGTGATCATTTCAAAGGATAGTTGCTTGTTCCTATGAGTGCTGATACAATGACAATGAAAATCAATGTTCTCAACTTCCTATTGTACCCCATGCATACTACACTATAATAATCATATGTGATATATAATATAGATAATGTAAATAATATATAATGTAATATATATTCATACAGTGACATAAACTGCATCTTAATATATTTTATGAAATCATCCTGAAGACTCATTAAGGACTTAAAAAAGAATTAAGTTGAAAGATATGGACATAACAACATAAGTAGATGTTTGCCTATCTGGTGTCAAATAATGTTTTACTGTTTTCTACCATTAAATTGAATGAATCAAGTGAAAATCAAATTCTTTTCAAAAAAGTAGTGATGAAGTCTAAAGTCTAAAATATAACAATTCTGTCTTGCTTATTATGGGATACTCTGAAGAAACCACAATTATCATAACATGGATTTTGTAAATTCAAAAGTGGCAGATAGTTTTTGCCATCTAGTGAAAAGAATATAAAACAAATACAGGGGGAAATATTACCTGTTTTAGGCAATTAATGGACACTGTGTAGTTTAAATTCACTAAAAGTAGTTAGGACATTTAAAGTATGGTGGGGGAAAAAAAAGACAGGGGATCCAGCCAAGGAAATTAAGTGTTAGTGTGAGAAAATGAAATGTTACGGACATGAAAAAATATTTTCATCAGGAAGGAAAAACTGGTCCTGTCTACATAATCAGGAGGAAATGTCTATGATTTACCAGTTGCTGTTTTCTCTTCTCTCCCTCTTAGGGGGTTTTTGCCTCTTCTGGTGCAATGGTTCTTGTGGTTGGGTCAAACATACGAGACTGGAAAAGGACGTGAGAAGTTCAAAGTCAGGACTCTCTCTTTGACAAAAAGGGAGATCAGTCCACCATCTCCTTGAAATCTGCTCCTTTTTCACCCCTAAGAAGAGAAGCCGGTGGAGAACTGGCTTCCTAAATTGTTTTAAATTATGAAATACCTTGAAGAAGAAGTTCTTCAACCTTCTCTCTATAAAGAATATTTAATGGGGCTATACTAACAACTTGTAATTACTAGTTCTTTGCCAGGAGGCGGATGAAACAATTACAGGGAAGAGTTTAATAAATTGTCCCTCAATGACCCAAACTACTCCTCTGCCTGGAGATTATGGGGACAGATTATAAAGTATTTGGAAGTCAGGAAAGGAGGGTTAGGTCCCAGGCAACTGAAAGTCAGTTTTTGATCAAGGGAGTTAGAGGGGAGATATTTGTGGCATAGAATGTCCTAGAGAGGGGAGAAACTACCTAGGAGGTAATTCAGGCAGAACGCATCAAAAACCTTGATTTCAATTTTAGCACTGGTTGAGAAAATACCAAAGTTGTTTGAAAGGAAAAAATCAACATAATTTGACAATGATGATCCGTGGGGTGTTCTGAGCTGTAATAAATCATACAATGAGAATTCCAGTACTTTCCTTACTACTGAATTATTTTTATATTTTGTAAAGTCTAACAAATGGTAATTTTAAAGAGAGAAAAGGTAACATAAGGAAAAATGTGTCCAAGATGTGAAAGAGAGATGTGGAGATGGAAAGAAAAGTTTATGAGCTGACCAAACAGGCAAAAGCTTCAGGCTTTGTTTTAGTTTGTTAGTTCATTTTAGTTTTTAATTCTTTTTGTCTTTTTTTAAATTGATGTAATTGGCATATTAACATTGTATTAGTTTGTGTACAATGTAAGGATTTAATATATGTATATATTGTGTAGAGTGGCCACTGAATCCTAAAGGGGGTCTTATATCTGGTTCTATTCTTAGCCTGGAAAGTGAGGGAGAAAAATGAGTCCAAAATGTCTCCAAGAAAGCTAAAGAAATCCTTTCAGAATGTGATGCTGGTTTGGGTGGGAAAATGATAACCTGAGTTTGAGGGAGTGGTGAGAAATACACACACAGCAATGCCCAGTAAGGAGACAGCAGAAAATACAGATCTGGAATTTGGGGTAGCAGTTAGGACAGGTATTTCTGATTTTAATGTCACTGGCATAAAAGTAGTATTTGAAGCAATGAGAACAAAACTCGAAATCAATTAGAAACACAGCATGATTATCCTTTTATTAAGTATTAAGGTGGAATAGGAGTGGGAAAAGGCTACACAAGGGCAGAGACAGCAGGATGGGACAGTGAGGAAGTCCCTGTTTGTCCCAGCCGACCACAAGACACTGGCTGGTCTGAGCAGCTATAGTTAGGACTTGAAGCAAATTATTTAACTCTCTTATCATTGGGAATTAACTTAATTGATGCCTTAATTTACTGTGGGTATTAAATGAAACATATGTAAAATTGCTTTAAATTTTAAAACCTACAACCACAGTGTAAATCAAATTCCAACTGCAGACTTAATGGAAGAATGTCCCATTGTCATCACCCCTACATTCTCTGCTGTGATTTTCTTTCCAGGAATACTTACAGTCTTCCTACAGTGGTCCTGCACCTTCTCATCTCTGATCTCACCTCCCATCTCATATCTTGATTTCCTTCCCAACTGTAACTTCCTCTTTCTAGTTCTACACTCTGTTTTACCTACATTCCAATGGCTTCACTCTGCCCTCAGCCAGACTCACACTTCTGCCTCCAGAAAAGATAGAGGTGAGATCTGAGTGCAACTTAACCATGTTTTTATTTAATTACACCAATATCTGATTTGCAATAACTATATTCTGGATAGAGTTACTAAGGATGTTTCCAGGTTCAAGAATCTTATCTGTCAGATTTTGTGTGCGTGTGCGTGTGTGATTTTCTGAATGCTAATTCTCATTTTATGGACGTGGCCCTAAATACTTCTCTCACAATGCATAAATGAAGTTGAATGCCTTTTGGTTAATTTCTAGTGTCTCTTGGGCATTTTTGTAACCTCCAGGAGAACTGGAAACAGCCTGTAAAATTCTTACTTTAAGACAGCATGGTATCCAGGGAAACAGTGCCACAAGCTTTGGAAACACCAAGAGCTGGATTCAGAACCCAACCCAGCCCAGACCACTTAAAAGCAGCAAAAAATTGAACATGTTATGTAACCTCTGCAGGACTTGATTTGTGAAGACATAGGAAGCAATGGTTTCTACCTTATAAAATTACTCTGCGGATTCAGTGAGCTATCGTAGGCAAAGCACTATCACCCAGTGCTTGGTATAAAGTAGGTGCTTAATAAATATCGGTTGAAAAAATGAATGTCATCATCCTTCCAAATCATCCCATCAGAAAGCCTAACAGAGTGCTAAAGGCACTGAACTGTCCATCAGACTGGAGGGGGCCTTAATGAAGTCTGGTTTAGCAGCAGCTTAATAAAAACTTGTCAATTTATTGGCTGCAACATGTGATTTCTAAAGGTTAACATATCCTTTTTTAAAAACTCCATTATCATTTGGAATAAAGATAAATGTTTGATATGATTTTATACTTTAATTTCTTGAGCCATAGAATAGTTCAAGTATCTCAGGGGTTTAATCTACTTTTTAATATCAGAAAGTATTTATGACTTTATTTTTATTTTTTTATAAATTTATTTATTTTTGGCTGTGTTTGGTCTTCATTGCTGCGTGCAGGCTTTCTCTAGTTGTGGCGAGCGGGGGCTACTCTTCGTTGTGGTGTGCAGGCTTCTCATTGCGGTGGCTTCTCTTGTTGTGGAGCACGGGCTGTAGGTGCACAGGCTTCAGTAGTTGCGGCACGCGGACTCCGTAGTTGTGGCTCGCGGGCTCTAGAGCGCAGGCTCAGTAGTTGCGGCTCACGGGCTTAGCTGCTCCACGGCATGTGGGATATTCCCAGACCAGGAATCGAACCCATGTCCCCTGCATTGGCAGGCAGATTCTTAACCACTGCACCACCAGGGAAGCCCCATGACTTTAAAATAACAATGAAAAATGAACCTTTACATGGTTCCTATGATGTCACACTGAAAATTCAACTTTTTTTCCATGTGAATTTTCTACTCTCATTTCTGGCTGACTAGTTAGATAACTCTATAAGACTAGGAACCATATCCTTTTAATGTAAACTTTGATTGTTTTTCTTTATTTACTTGCCTGTTACCTCTGGAAACAAAGATGGGAAGGGAATTATCTCCCTCTCCCAACTCAGCTCTTTCAAAAGCTGATACGGAAAGTTTTCAGCCTGTCCCTTAGAGGATAAATACTGCAAATTCTAGAAAATGCTACTGTAGATAAGCTTTGATTCAAAATTTCTGGAGAAAACTTTTTCTTTAAAATTTTGGGGGTTTTCCTGCTTTTTTTTTTTTTAACCTTTCTCTAATCTAGAGTGTATCTTACCCTTTGGGATTTTTTCAAATATATAAACTCTTGCTAAGTCGATCAATACGCCTGAAGAGCAGTAATTAAAAATATACTCAAGCTTCTAGTGGTTTTGTAGTAATCACCTAAGTATCTGGAGGGGATCTAACATTCCAGAAGCTTCATTCCTATTCTAGGTATTAGTCCTTGAGCCTTCAGATCAGATAATCAGTGACTCTGATGTTTCCTAACCATGAAAGAATCTTTCTATTTGAGTGCTATTGGATAGTTAATAAAGAACACTAAAGCAAGTTTAAAGTTAAAATTTCAGTACATGGTACCAATTAAAAAATTAATAAAGCTCCTACTATGAGAGCCCACTTTGCTGTTACAACCACTTGAGATTTTATTAGATTCCTAAAATCAGATAGCCCTCAACACACTAGTTGAATTTCACTTCCCAAACCTTGCTGAACATCAATTTCCAAATCTATAAAATGGGGATAATGATTCAAGTCCATGGGTTTGTTGTAAGGGTGAAACACAAGCCTAGCACAGGCTCACATGGTGCAGTGCCTAGCACCCAGTAGGTTCTCTTCCCTTTTCCATTCTGTTTATACATATCTGTACAAAATCATACAGGATTAACTGAAATGGAGTTTATAAAAGCAGACCCAGCTTACTCTATATTTTTGTGCAGATATTGACTGCATAGGCATAATACAAATTGGATAGCAACACTATTCATAATAGCCAAGAGGTGGAAACAACCTAAATGTCCATTAACAGATGAATGGATAAAGAAGATGTGGTACGTTTATACAATGGAATACTACTCGACCATAAAAAAGAACAAAATAATGCCATTTGCAACAATATGGATGCAACTACAGATTATCATACTGAGTGAAGTAAGTCAGAAAGAGAAAGACAGGGACTTCCCTAGTGGCGCAGTGGCTAAGAATCCGCCTGCCAATGCAGGAGACATGGGTTCGATCCCTGGTCCGGGAAGATCCCACATGCCACGGAGTAACTAAGCCTGTGCGCCACAACTACTGAGCCTGCGTGCCACAACTACTGAAGCCCGTGTGCCTAGAGCCCGTCTCTTGAGCTTCGCAACAAGAGAAGCCACCGCAATGAGAAGCCCGTGCATCGCGATGAAGAGTAGCCCCCCCACTTGCCGCCACTAGAGAAAGCCCGCATGAAGCAACAAAGACCCAAAACAGCCAAAAATAAATAAATTTTAAAAAAAAGAAAGACAAATACCATATGATATCACTTATATGTGGAATCTTAAAATATGACACAAATGAACCTATCTATGAAACAGAATCAGGGACATAGAGAATAGACTGGTGGGTGCCAAGAGGGTGGGGGATTGGTGAGGGTTGGACCGGGAGTTTGGGATTAGCAGATGCAAACTGGTATATATAGAATGGATAAACAGCAAGGTCCTACTGTATAGCACAGTAAACTATATTCAGTATCCTGTGATAAACCATAATGGAAAAGAATATGAAAAAGAATGCTTATATATGTATAACTGAGTCACTTTGCTGTACAGCAGTAAGTAACACAACACTGTAAATCAACTATACTTCAATTTTTTAAAACTGGGTATAGGCTGGGAAAGGGAATAGCTGGTAATCTTAAAGAGGATTGTAATAGATACTATTTTTCACTTAAGAATTTATTTGAGAGAGAAACTTTGATATACTGACTAAGCATCATTGGGATTTATCAACCTCAAATGGGTACTCATTATTGCTCTAAAATCTTACTATGCCCAAAAGTCTCAATCCTATGCTTCCCCATTATTATTCCATACCTTCTATAATATAATCACACCCCAACTTCTCTTCCTCGCCCTTAGCTGATGAATTTCAAAGGCAAGTAGAAACCATCAGGAGGGAGTTCTCTCATCTTCCAGCCGTGTCAATCTTGACCATCCTCTTCTTCCCCTGTTACAGGAAAGGAGGAGAGTCTTTCAAAAGTCAGTATCTCAGCATGTGCCCTACATCTCCATTCCCTCCTGCATTCTTAGGAACCTCATTCCATTCACTATTCTTTTTCTCTCTTATATCTGTAACATTTTCCTTTCTACTGGATTAATTTCCAGAGTAGTTAACTTTGCTCTAATATCTTCCATCCAAGACAACACAAACCCAAACAAAAAACATTACACCTTCCCTTTCCAGCTACTTCCCTGTCTCTCTACACCCTCTACCCAGCCAAGCTTCATAAAGAAGGGACTATTTATGCTGTCATCTTCTTCACCTCCCGTTTACTCTTTAACACACTAAATCTGCATTCCACTCTCAACATAGGATAAAAACTGCTCTGGAGCCCATAACTAGTAACTTCTGTATTCTGTATACAGAATGCTGTTCTATAACCAGCAACAGCCAATGGAAACTTTTCAGTCTTTATTTGACTTCTCAACAGCATTTGACAAAACTAACCACTCCTTCTTGAGACACTGTCTTCACTGATTTTCCAGACAGGACATTGTCCTGGTTTTCTGTCTCCTCCTTGGAGGTTCCTTCTCAGTCTTCTTTGCCAGCTAGCCTTCTTTTCTACCCAACCGCTCTCTTTTTTTCTATTCACTGATTTTTATTTTACTTTATTACTTTATGTTATACTTTATTAAGGTATAATTGACAAATATCTACCCAGCCTCTTAAGGCAGAAGGTATTTAGAGTTATTTAGGTATTTAGGTATTTCTGCACTCTCTCTGTATACGTTCATGACTTGGCTTCAGAAAATAATGACATCTGGAATGATCATATATCTATATTTGCATTCCAAACCAGTCTTTGAGCTCCAGACTCCTACACCTGCACATTTAACTTTTCTACTAGAACATTTTATAGGCAACCAAAAATATGGCCAAACCAATCTCTTGACATTCCCCCCAAACCCATTTGAACTCTTCCCTCCTCAGGGGCTTTACTCCATCTGAATACAATTTTCCACCACTTTACCTGGTTAATGCCTACTTATCCTTTAGGTTTCCTCTTAAAATGTCACTCCTTTAAAAGGCCCTCTGAAACCCTCTTAACTAAATTAGACTATCTTATAGCACCCTACATTTCCCTTCAGAACACATATGATTATTTATAATGACTTATCTATTTGTGATCTTTTTGTTCAACTCTGATTTCTCCTTCTCTTGCTAGGTTAGGTGCACCTGACCAATTCCCTCACCTCCTCAAATCTGCTCAAAGTTTATCTTCTCAGTGAGGCCTTCCCTGACCTCCTACATAGAATTTCAACCCTGCACTCATATCCCCCTTACTTTGCCCCCACCCCAACACTTATGTACTACTAGTATTCCATATAATCTGCTTACTTACATTTATGAAAGTTTGTTTTCTCCCTACTCTAGAATGTAAGCTCCATAAAGATTTCTTGTCTCTTTTGTTCACTGATATGTTCCACATACCTAGCACATGATAGGAAATCAATAAATACCTGTTGAATGAATGACGGGCTGTGTCTGCTTTGCTCCACACTGTATTCCACATTAATCAATTTCTGTGGAATTAAAGTTCAGGTAATATAAAACCTAAGATGAAAAACGGAGCACCACACCATTAACACAGTGTGATCTTGTACTTTGTGAATGAATGAATGTTGAATGAATGCTTTCAAATGAAAAAGGTATATTTAATTTGGAATCTAGAACGTGGCCCGCATCTTTGTTATTGTTTTTTCGTTTGTTTGCTTTCTTCTAAGTACACAGTTAATCCCATCCTTTGTTCTCTTTCTTCATATTCTAAGAAATTTTAAGAGATAATAATGCGAAGTGGAAGTTACATGAGAGGACAGACATTGTTCATCCTCTTCCCTGGTGTCAACTGATGTCTAGCCCCTTCCTAGTACTTAGCAGGAGCCGAAGAAATAATTTAGTTATGAATAACCAACCTATCCAATGAATCTGTGCCATCAAGGGAAGGAAGGTTAGTCAGCACCGGGAGGAGTGGAAGAAGCCAGAGATGTGGAATCATCAAGGGGGTGAGCTCTATCCCTGACTCTACCAACTGACATAATCTGGCAACTTCCCCAGGACTGTTTCTTCATCTGGTAAGAGACTAGATGAAACTAGATAATCCAATTCACCTAAAGCAATCTACTAAAATGCAAACTCCTAGGGAATTCCTTGGCGGTCCAGTGGTTAGGGCTCCAGGCTTCCACTACAGGGAAGTGGTTCAATCCCTGGTTGGGGAACTAAGATCCTGCAAGCCACGCGGCCAGAAAAAGAAAGTAAGCTCCTGGAGGCCAAAGATTGCATTGCATCTCTCTTGTTCTCTGATGGGAAAACAAGGCCTTGAGGAATACAGCAGGCCCTCAAGGAATTTGTGGAACTATCTAAAAATTCCCTTCTACTGCTAACATTTTAAGGAAAAAATAACTGAGGTATCCTAAAGATATCATTCTTTTTCTAGAGAAAACCATATACAGATTGTCATCCTCTTAGAAATACCCTAGTGCGTGGTGAAAAGAGAATAAATGACTGTTTCCTCCTGGTGAGTTGGTTACAGGCATTTACCAGTTTTACATTTTCACTATGACCACTTGGGTTCTTTAGTCATATATATATATATATAATCATATTTATATACTTAGAACTTGATTTGAAACCTTTAGCTCGGGGTGTAAGAACACCGAACTCCTGAGGAACTATGTACTTACACTGTACAACTTCCTACTGGTTCCAGTCTTGTTTGGAGGTCCTTCCCAGTCGTTATGTAGTTTCCGAGGCAGAGTGACCTCTTCCCATTTCCCAGCCCCTTCCTTCCTCACCTCCGCCTTCACCCGCCTCGCGCATTCGCGGCTTCCCCCCGGCTGGCCCGACGCCGGGAGAGTTTGAGGAGAGGTTGACCCAGCGCCCCCCGCCCCCGCTGCCACCCCCCGGCAGAGCCCCGCAAACCGCCTCCCCCTGCCAGTTACTGGGGACTGTCGGCTTTCCAACCTACGCTAAAAATGCGCTCTCTTATCGAAAGAAAACCAACTTTACTACCCTAAACTAGGGACCGCTCGTGGGTAATCAATCTACGTGTTTACACTTGTTTTCTAGCTCCGGAGGAGCTGAGGGAATTGATTGGCTCCGTCGAGCTCGCGACGTCCACGCCCCGCCGGGACTCCGCCCCCTCGTGCGGCCATCTGCTTCGCTGACTGTCTCTCGCTCTGCGTCTCTTTCTCTTCCACCACCTCCCTGCCCACCCCCCGTCGGCTCCGCCCCTTCCCACTCCCCCCAGCCTGGGGCTCCGAATCCTCCCTGGCCGTTGCCAAGGAGACAAGCCGATACCAGGCAAATAGGCATTCGAGAAAGAAAAAGACGGGAAAGCTACACCGCAGCCTGGTAACAAAGGAGCAATAAAAGCAGCCCCCAAATGGAGGGCTAAGAACACGTCAGGAGAAAATCCAAAAGCGAGCTAGCAATCGCCCCAAGTTTAACCGGGAGGGGGATGCAAAGGAAGGGGCATGATTCACGTTGGGGGTAGGGGGAAATCAACAGCTTAAAAGAGCTTTTGAGAATCGCCTGGATGGTGGTTTTGGATCAGCCCAGTTGGCTTTTCAAGTTGGAACGACGATAATACAAGGGATTCGTAACCATCGCGGCGGCTGGGGTCTTGGGCCAGGCTAGCGGGCTCCCTTAGGGTGATAACAAGTTTGGCAAGATACACTTCTACGGAAACGTCTTAACGTCGGCTCTGGGGAATATGACTTCGTGATTGAATAATGACGCATCTGAAGAAGTGGACAGTGAGAAGACGAAGCTTCATGTAACGATCTGCAGCTTGGTGATTTTCAAAGCAGTACTTGAACAAAGAGTTATTGGCTTGAATCAACCGTCTTTTTCACTCAGAGTGTGACCCATTTCCCTACAATGAGCAGGAAAATAAAACTTTGAGAATTCAGAGCCAGCACCGGGAGAAGTGAACCATTCCTCCGACTGCTTCTCACCTCCATAAGCTAAAGATTATTCATTTGAGGATCACTAAATGTAAACGAGAAAAAGTAGTCTGATTTGGACACGAGTGAAAACTTTGGGAGCAAAAATGTAGGTGGTAGGAGAATGCTTATAAGGGTGTATCCTTGATTTTTGCCTCTCCCCCCTCCCCCTCCATTCTTTAAATCAGCGCGCTGTCTTTCACGCACAAGTAGCGTCTGGTACTTCGGTGGCAAGGGGTGCAGATGGAGGTACACTGGTAGACCTTTTCTCTAACCCAAGTTAGACTTGGAGCGTTCAGGGATGTTCTTGCTATCTCTCAATACGTAATTTCTCCTTAGAACTGTAATAGTCAATCCGGTTGTTCAGAGTTTCGTCGCGGCTGCCTCCCTCCCTTCCAGGAGCCCACTCGATTGCGTGCACATTCACACATGTTCAGGAAGAAAAGAGTCCCTCCGAGGCTGGCAGTAGGCTGAAAAAGATTCATATCGACGCGAATTGCATCCCAACTGTAAATATGGATTCGTACACTCTAGGCTGTGTCTCATTTCACCACAGAGGAAAAACTGTCATTTCATACAATGATAAAATGCAGACCTTTCCGATCTTTTGTACATGGCCCTCACTTTATATTGTTGGGGGGGAAATCACTAATTGGGAACGGGGAGGGCGGGGGGTTGATGAGCGCCGCAGGCCAATCTCGAAATATTTTATTTCCTGCCAGTGTGGGATAGAGAAGGGAGTGTGGCTTCGTCTGCTTGCTGCTTTTGCATTTTCTACATCTGGCCTACAGACCTAATTCTAACTCGCGATCTCGTTTGATGAAATTCGATCTTCTTGGTTTAAATACCTTTCAATTTGGGGCTAATTCACATTTGCAACCGTTAGAAAAACAAACCCTGTGCAGTATCTGTGAAACCAATATGGAACACAGAGACAGAAAACATGCTGCACACATATCCCCACCATTGTCTTAAAAACTCGCATACATACACACATACACAGAAACACACGGGAAAGATGGGGGAGGGGAGGGAGGGGAGGGAGACAGACACGGATATAGACCGACCAGAGTCAAAGCGAGTCAAGTTAACGCTTTCTCCGCCCCCATCCACAAGTACCACCCCTCCCGCGTTAATTAATTACAAACAAAGCAAGCCAATCAAGTAATGCATTAGTATTTTCAAGCAGAGGGAGGCGAGAGGCATGTATTTTTTAATTGATTTATTTATTTGGAGGACATTAATTCTCGGTCTGAGGCTGATTTTCAAACCGTTTGCAAAGCGCGGCTCCATTGTTCGCCGGGCGCGCAGGCCCCGCCCCCTGCTTTGTGTGCGGCGCGCGGATTGGCCGGCGCGCGCGGGGGCCGCGTCAGCGCCCGCGAGCCCATTCATCTGTGCACTTGGGCGTTGGACCCCGCATCTTATTAGCAACCAGGGAGATTTCTCCATTTTCCTCTTGTCTACAGTGCGGCTACAAATCTGGGATTTTTTTATTACTTCTTTTTTAAAAAAACTACACTTGGGCTCCTTTTTTTGTGCTCGACTTTTCCACCCTTTTTCCCTCCCTCCTGCGCTGCTGCTTTTTGATCTCTTCGACTAAAATTTTTTTATCCGGAGTGTATTTAATCGGTTCTGTTCTGTCCTCTTCACCACCCCCACTCCCCCCTCCCTCCGGTGTGTGTGCCGCTGCTGCTGCCGCCGCCGCTGCTGCCGCCGCCGCTACTGCTTACCCCGTCGTTACACCAACCCGAAGCTCTTTGTTCCCCCCTTGGATCTGTTGAGTTTCTTTGTTGAAGAAGCCAGCATGGGTGCCCAATTCTCCAAGACCGCTGCGAAGGGAGAAGCCGCCGCGGAGAGGCCTGGAGAGGCGGCTGTGGCCTCGTCGCCTTCTAAAGCGAATGGGCAGGTAAATTCTACCTGTGGTTCTGGTTATTTCTTTGGTGTCTTTCTCTAGTCCCGACGCTTCCCCTTCCCTTCTGGTCGTGCCCGAAGCGCCTTCGGCGGAGAGGACCGTGACCAGATTCCAGTCTGAAAGTTGAATGGAAATCGATAGCTTAAATTGTCAATTTCTTATAGGTGGGGTCTCCCCCCACTCCAAAGTAGTGGTTCCCGGAGAATCCTGGTGATTCTTGTGTAGACGGGAGGAATGAATGATAAATCGTCTAAAATGGCGTGTTTGGAGCTTGGCAGAACGTGACTAGCTAGGTGCTACCCCACACCCCCGCACCCAGCCAGGTTGCATTTGTGTTTAGTGGGCACAAAGGTATTTGAGTGTCTCTCGTGTTTGTTGTCGAGACTGGGTCGCCTTCAAGATTTCTGAACTGGTGTGATTGTGTATGTGGGTAGGGAAGGGCGGGGGGAGGGCGAATAGGGATGGCGGTGGAGAAAGGCGAGGAGGGAAGAAGGGCTGTCTTATTGTATGCCGAGGCGGCGTGCCCCGGGTTCTTGGAAAGGTTGCTGGCTGGCTGGCTGGAGCTGGGCAGAAGGGTTTCACTACCTTTCGGTGGGCTTTTCCCACTGTTCTAAATCTTTATTTGTAGTTGTCTCTGGAATTACACACCCATCTGACTTTTAAATGGTCTCCCTAGTGTGGGAAGACTCTGTGGGTCCTTGAAGAACCTGTCCAGATGGTCAACCAGAGGCAGTTCTTGTGTTTCGGTCGAGATTGTTGCTGTGCGTGCCGCCTGGACCACTGCGGGGGCTGCCCCTGCGATGCCCGAACCCAGGCGGATGGCTACGGTTGGGTGGGCCCGAGAGGTCGGCCAAGGGTGGCTGCTTCGCAAACACCGGGCACCCACCACGCCTCTTTTCCTAGAGCAGAGGCCGTGTTGCTTCGGCGGCAAGCTCTGCCAAGAGGCTTTGAACCCGTTAAAAATGCAAAATGAGCCGCCTGGGCGCGCCCGGGCTTCGCAGAATCACTGGCGAAGGTGGGCGTGGAAGAAGAGGCGAGACCTCTGAAATAATCGGTTTCCCCCTGCCTTGTTAGTTTTATCCAGACTAGGATGCCACCTGAGCTTTGTTTGCGGACTCCGCGCTGCGCTATCCGGGCTTGGGGGCGCCTTGGCTAGCGGGCAGGGCCCGACCCGGCAGGGCGGGGTGGCCCGGCCGCCCCGCCCCTCCGCGCCCCGCTCCGCGCCGTGGAGCCGCAGCGCCCCCTGCCGACCCCAGGCCCTTGGCGGGCGTAGGGCCTTTGCGCGCGCAGCCCAGGCACTTCTGGCTGGACCGCTGGGATCCCGCTGGGAGTTCTTGGTGTTTTGAAGGCGCCTTTAGAGTTTAGGGAGAAAGGGGGATGTGTAACCTAGGCGCAGATCACCCGCTCTGGCTCTGTGCCTCCTTCCAAAGGGTGTTTGGCGTATATTACGTGACTCCTTTATCCCAAAGTCCTTGAGGCGAAGGTTGGAATGGGTTACCCTTTGCTTTTCACGTTTCAGACTCGGCCCTTTTAAGGCCTCGGGGGCATTTATTGCGTAGTCGAGGCTTCCTCAGTTCCTTTAGACATCCCAAACAGCACTGCCCCCAGGTCTTCGAGGAACTCTCCTCTGGGCATCCAATACCGCCTCCCCATGAAGGAGAAGGTCTCCAAAACCAGAGGGGCCCCGGTGGACGCTAGTCCCTCCCGGTCCTGGAGTGGGGGCGGGGATGACAGGCCCAGGCCCCCTTCAGTGACCTCCCGCTTTCTCTGCCCCGCAGGAAAATGGCCACGTGAAGGTAAACGGCGACGCTTCTCCCGCGGCCGCCGAGCCCGGCGCCAAGGAGGAGCTGCAGGCTAACGGCAGCGCCCCGGCCGCCGACAAGGAGGAGCCCGCGGCCGCCGGGAGCGGGGCGGCGTCGCCCGCCGCGGCCGAGAAAGATGAGCTGGCCGCCGCCGCCCCCGAGGCCGGGGCCAGCCCTGCGGAGAAGGAGGCCCCCGCGGAGGGCGAGGCCGCCGAGCCCGGCTCGCCCACGGCCGCGGAGGGGGAGGCCGCGTCAGCCGCCTCCTCGACGTCTTCGCCCAAGGCCGAGGACGGGGCCACGCCCTCGCCCAGCAACGAGACCCCGAAAAAAAAAAAGAAGCGCTTTTCCTTCAAGAAGTCTTTCAAGCTGAGCGGCTTCTCCTTCAAGAAGAACAAGAAGGAAGCGGGAGAGGGCGGTGAAGCCGAAGGCACCGCCGGCGCCTCCGCCGAAGGCGGCAAGGACGAGGCCGCCGGGGGCGCCGCTGCGGCCGCCGGCGAGGCTGCGGGCGCGGCCTCCGGGGAGCCGGCGGCGGCGCCGAGCGAGGAGGCGGCCGCGGGCGAGCAGGGGGCGGCGGGGGGCGACCCGCAGGAGGCCAAGCCCGAGGAGGCCGCCGTCGCGCCCGAGAAGCCGTCCGCTAGCGAGGAGGCCAAGGCCGCCGAGGAGCCCAGCAAGGCCGAGGAGAAGACCGAGGAGGCCGGGGCCAGCGCGGCCACCTGCGAGGCGCCCTCGGCCGCGGGGCCCGGCGCGCCCCCGGAGCAGGAGGCGGCCCCCGCGGAGGAGGCGGCGGCCGCCGCGGCGTCGTCAGCCTGCGCAGCTCCCTCACAGGAGGCCCAGCCCGAGTGCAGTCCAGAAGCCCCCCCAGCGGAGGCGGCAGAGTAAAAGGGCAAGATTTTTTGAGATAATCGAAGAACTTTTCTCCCCCCGCCCCCGTTTGTTTGTTGGAGTGGTGCCAGGTACTGGTTTTGGAGAACTTGTCTACAACCAGGGATTGATTTTAAAGATGTCTTTTCTTATTTTACTTTTTTTTAAGCAGCAAATTTTGTTTTTAACCACCTACCCACAGATCCCATCTCAGATCATTCTGTTACCACCATTCCAACAGGTCGAGGAGAGCTTAGTTACCTTCCTCTGCCTTGTTTCTCTTTTATTTTTATTTTTGCATCAGTATTAATGTTTTTTGCATACTTTGCATCTTTATTCAAAAATGTAAACTTTCTTTGTCAATCTATGGACATGCCCATATATGAAGGAGATGGGTGGGTCAAAAAGGGATATCCGATGAAGTGATAGGAGCCACGATGGAGAAATTTAGTGGTGCATAACATTGCCAAGATAATGTACCACTACAGAGGATGGTGTAAAGGCTTAGTCTTTTTTTTTTTTTTAAAGAAAAGTTATTACGATGTATTTTGTGAGGCAGGTTTACAACACTACAAGTCTTGATTAAGAAGGAAAGTGGAAAAAAAAAACAAAACACCAATACCCAGATTTTTAAAAAGATCATAGTCTTAGGAGTTCATTTAAACCATAGGAACTTTTCACTTATCTCATGTTAGCTGTACCAGTCAGTGATTAAGTAGAACTACAAGTTGTATAGGCTTTATTGTTTATTGCTGGTTTATGACCTTAATAAAGTGTAATTATGTATTACCAGCAGGGTGTTTTTAACTGTGACTATTGTATAAAAACAAATCTTGATATCCAGAAGCACATGAAGTTTGCAACTTTCCACCCTGCCCATTTTTGTAAAACTGCAGTCATCTTGGACCTTTTAAACACAAATTTTAAACTCAACCAAGCTGTGATAAGTGGAATGGTTACTGTTTATACTGTGGTATGTTTTTGATTACAGCAGACAATGCTTTCTTTTCCAGTCGTCTTTGAGAATAAGGAAAAAATCTTCAGATGCAATGGTTTTGTGTAGCATCTTGTCTATCATGTTTTGTAAATACTGGAGAAGCTTTGACCAATTTGACTTAGAGATGGAATGTAACTTTGCTTACAAAAATTGCTATTAAACTCCTGCTTAAGGTGTTCTAATTTTCTGTGAGCACACTAAAAGCGAAAAATAAATGTGAATAAAATGTACAAATTTGTTGTGTTTCTTTATGTTTGATAAAATACTGAGACTTTGAGGTTCTAGTTTCATTTTGAAGAAGATCTCGCATGCCATCAAGAGTAAATTTTCTTGTGGTTTTTAATCTGAAGTTTTCAAACTGGGAAATTTGTAATCAGTAGTATCAGATTACGTACAGGAATATTTTACAACATTCCATGTCAAATCTGTTACCATTTATCTGCATTTAGTTTTCATTTAAAAATTGAACAATTATTTTTATTGTAGTTAATAGCATGTCAGGATGAATCACTTAATACAAAAGTGGTATGACCCAAAGACTCTTTAAATGTCTTATGTGAAAATGTCATAAAACTACATTTTTTGTTGTTGTTGTCATGCAGATCCCAAAACAAATTTATACTGAGTGAGAGTCTATTTAATCCAAACTGCAGGTGGGTCATGAAAAGTGACCGAATGTGTTTCAAAAACCGATGGTGTATTACCTGCCATTGTAATTGCTTAGTGCTTGGCTAATTTCCAAATTATAGCTTAGAGTACGCATTATACTTAGGAAAACAAGCTTATGTAAAGAAGTAATGGTGGTGAATGGACGACTTTGTCAGTTTATGGGCCTTTAGTACTTGCCTCAATTCAATAGTTGCAAGCATTTTTTTTTTAAATGAAAGTAGTGTGTTAGCATCTTGTTATTCAAAGGAAAAGATAGAGAATAAATTTCCTTGTATAGTAATAATCCTTACTAGTTTACCTTCTTTGCTCTTTACCATCTGTAACTGGATTTATTTTCCTCACTGGACCCTAAACTGAATGGAATTTTAAGATAAAGATGGGTATCAAATATTATTTCACTAAATGCAAAGAAAAGCGTTTATGCACACCTGCTTTGCTGTTTTTGAGCAGTGTGCCTTGTAGGGTTCACAGTAAGTCAGTAGTGAACCACGTTTGTAATAATGTCAAATCTTAAACTCATTAGAAAAATAAATTAGCTTTTGACATATGGTTTTAATTGGAATAATGGATTATAAATAATAGTTCATGACCTCTTTACCCTCCCCACTATTACCCTCCCCACTAATAAAATCAAATAACACTTGGAGGAGTGTGTAATTTTAGTTGGTGTTTCTTGATCTTGGAGGATGTTTGAAAGTTAAAAGTCAAGTCTGGTAACCCAAGGACCGCTGTATGGGGTCTTCCACCTTACCAACTTCTCAAATACCCACTTGGACAAGTATAGCACTTGGTATGTGGTAGGACTCAGAAAAAAAATAGATTTTAAAAAGTAACTCCTGAGTAGTCAAAAATACTATGTAGCAAACTATATTACTAGGTTTGTTTTTTTAACAGCTGGAATTAAGATGCTTACTTTGACTTTAATCATTGCCTAAAACACTTTGGGTGGTATTGATGGAGTGGTGGGTTTTCCACCAAATGATTAAGTGAAATTTGACATATATCCTTTCATCCAAAGTTTTGTACATCACATTGTTTTCTAATGGAAAAATGTTAATATGGCTTTTTGTATTACTAAAATAGCTTTGAGATTAAGGAAAAATAAATAACTCTTGTACAGTTCAGTATTGTCTATTAAATCTGTTTTGGCAGTATGTATAATGGCATTTGCTATGGTTATAAAATAATTCCTCTGGATTATAATAATCATTTGATCCAATTCCTATTGCTTGTAAAATAAAGTTTTACCAGTTGATATAATCAAGCTTGCTAAAATAGGATTTTTTACAAATTTAATTTTAAAATGCAAGTTTTAGAGAAATTTTTTAAATCTTAAGTGTTGATGGTAAGTATAACATTCAATTTAAGGAATTTAGAAGGTATGCTTGACATCATACTTAGGATATAAAATTATATCCATTGAAGGTGAGTTAACAATGCTCACAAGTCAAATAAAAATTTTAATGATAGAACTTGATAATATGTTTGAGAAACAATGTAATTTATTTATATTTCCCCTCATATGAATATAAACTTAATAAAACTGCAGTTAAGGTTAAGGATTTGGGGGAAGGGTGCTTTTTGCTTTTATATATTTTAGGTAGGTCCAACTGGGAGGGGCATGTAGTTTAACATAGCCCAAGTTAGCTTTGAAAATTAAAAAATTAGTTAAGTAACAGGGCTATTAGCTTTTATCTTTCCTTTAATCATTCACTGTGCAAACAGAGCATTTTTTTTCCCTCTCCACTTCCCAGCTATATGAAAGTGCTTAAAGCAGGGTGTAGCAAACAGGAATTTTAAAATGCTTTCAAATGCTCCAGTCCCTGCTGGATATTCAAGTTCTAGCACTCCTTTAAATTACACCCAACAATGCTATTTTAAAAATGGAAAATAAATACTTCTAAAAGATGTGAATGTTAACCATGTTTTATGTTCCTGAAAAAGTGATAAATTCCTGATCCTGAAATACTCCTATCTATAGTTCTTCCTCTCAACTGTTCAACATCAACTTTAAAACAAACCAAAATTTCTATTCCATCATAAGATCTAGCAGCTGAAAGTATGTAAAATAATTCCTTCAAAATTTTTAGAAACTATCCTGATAATCTCAATTCTAGTATGTTTTTTTTCTTTTAATAAATTTATTTATTTTATTTTTGGCTGCGTTGGGTCTTTGTTGCTGCGCGGGCTTTCTCTAGTTGCAGAGAGCGGGGGCTACTCTTTGTTGCACTGCGTGGGGTTCTCTCATTTGCAGTGGCTAATCTCGTTGCGGAGCATGGGCTCTAGGCGTGCGGGCTTCAATAGTTGTGCCACGGGGCTCAGTAGTTGTGGTTCGCGGGCTCTAGAGCACAGGCTCAGTAGTTGTGCACGGGCTTAGCTGCTCCACGGCATGTGAAATCTTCCTGGACCAGGGCTCGAATCCATGTTCCCTGCATTGGCAGGTGGATTCCTAACCGCTGCGCCACCGGGGAAGTCCTCAGTTCTAGTGTTTCGATAAAATTAGACCATAACACTTTTTCGTACTACTAGTAAATGCGAAATGAGAATATCTTTGTCAATTGATCCTTTTACAATTTCTCTCATTTCCAGGGAAAGGTGAAAGGCAACAGGATTACTCATCACTTAAAATTTCAATGAATATAACATTTCAGTTGAATTTGTTAAGTTGGCATTACAGACTGTCTTCCTAACAAGTGGGCAAGTGTTCCTTAGTTTTGAAATGTGTGTTATGGACTGGATAAAGTGCTAGAATTCTGTACCTGTGTAAATTAGTGGGGGTGAGAAAAGGAAAGGAATCCTTCGG
This sequence comes from Delphinapterus leucas, assembly GCF_059928025.1. Lineage (NCBI taxonomy): Eukaryota > Metazoa > Chordata > Mammalia > Artiodactyla > Monodontidae > Delphinapterus > Delphinapterus leucas. The sequence goes on from NC_143140.1 coordinate 51,004,317, forward strand.
GAGAGTTATAAATCAGAAGTCTAAGAAAGCCTTCAAAACAAGTCTTAATTCAAAAAAAAAAAAAAAAAGTCTTAATTCAAATGACACATACCTGCATTTTGGGAAAGCACCATCCAATAAAAATATAATTCTAGCCACATATGTAATTTTAAACTTTTTCAGTAACCATAATTTTTTAAAAATGAGGAACAGATTAAATTAACTTCAATAATCTATATATCCAAGATATTTGAACATGTAATAAATATAAAAATTACTGAGATAGTTTATATATTTTTTCTTACTAAGTCTTTGAAATTCAGTGATTTTAGACTAATAGCACATCTCAATTTGGACCAGCCACATTCCAAATGCTTACTGGCCACATGTGGCTACCATATTGGAGGGCACATGTCTGGAGAATTAAGGTGTGAGAGTCAAGGAATGATTAGAAGTGTTGGGCTACAGACTATTTGCAAAGTGTAGCTTTGTAATTAATTCCATGAGTTTCAAGGGCTTAGCTTTTGAGTCAACATTTGTTTCTCTACTCAACATCAAGTATTTTCTAGATTTCAAACCATTTTAAACAGTTAATATGGCATTGATGTTACAAATAAACATGGTTAGATTCTTGAAAGAACTTGTTATGGGCTATATTGTCCCCCCCCAAATTCATGTTGAAGCTCTAACCTCCAGTACCTTAGAATGTGACTGTATTTGGAGACAGGGTCTTTAAAGAGGTGATTAAGTTCAAATAAGGGTGTTAGGGTCAGCCCTAATTTAATGTAACTGATGTCCTTATAAGAAGAAAATAATTGGACATACTGAGAGACACCAGAGGTGCATGTGTATAGAAAAAAGACCATGTGAGGACACAACAAAAGGTGGCCATCTGCAAGTCAAGAAGAGGAGCTTCAGAAGACGTCAGACCTCTCAGCTCCTTGATTTTAGACTTCTAGCCTCCAGAACTGTGAGAAAATAAATTTCTGTTGTTAAAACCACCCAGTCTGGTATTTGTTATGGCAGCCCTAGCGAACTAAAACAGGACTCCAGGGTAAGAATGGAAAGATTGTCTGTCCTTAGCTGAAGTTGTAAAGAATTTTACAGGCTTGCTTTTTCTCCTCCTTCAGTGGAAGAGAGACTACTTTCTAGCTTGAGATTTTTATCATTATTATTATTGTTTTACCCTAGAAAAGAGAAACAATAGTTTCAAAATTAGAAAGATAGATTACGTCTCTATCTTAATTCTTTATTAATAAGTTGATGGGGAAAATCTCTGAAACACGAATAGTAAAAAAATATTGTCTAAAAATACAATGTAGTGTTATGTCTGAATTTATCCATCTCTTTGTATTTTCCTTGCAATTTATTTGTGCAAGAAACTGAGTTATTTGTCCTATAATTTCCAGTGTGAATTTTGCCAATTGCACCTCATGCTGTCATTTAATACATTCCTTCCTCTTTTCTGTACTTCTTGTATTTTCTGTAAATTGATCAATAGATCTAGAGGCTTGATCAGATTCAGGTTCAAAGGACTATATCATCGGTGATGGTATATATTTCTATCAGAAGGCACATATGCCTGGTTGTTTCTCTTTTTGTGATGTTTGAAGTCATTGATCTTTGGATCTTAAATGGATCTTAAATCCATTAATTTAACTTAGAGTTGTAAAATGGCATTACTCTAATTGTCTTTCCTTTTTCTATTATTTGTGCAGCTACTCTATAAAAAGAAACTTTCCTTCATCAACCATTTTGTTGTTCTGAGGTACATTTCTTTATGGAAAGGCAGAATAAATGTTTGATTCTTTCCCTCTATTTACCGATTTTCAGAATAATGAGTTGGTTCCTTAATATCCTCCAAAGGTGACCAATGATGGTATTTGTTGTTTAATATCCTTACACATTCATCGATTTAAGCTTATTTGATATAAGCAATGTAAGTGATGCTCTGATTGACTCATGGTAGATTATCTTTTAAATTTACAGAATTCAATAAATGAAATCAGTTTAAATTTTATTAAGATGCTACATGGGAATGTGCAAAACACAAATGCAACTCGATATTTACTCAAATTAATTGGATTTACATATTTAAATGTGGGCATGCCCATAAATTTTAGTTGAGGTGTCATGTCGAGAAGACTTCTGTTTACATAATTTCAAAGAAATAGGAAGCATTGCAATTGTTTCTCTTACCCAATGATTACTGCTGGGTAATCATTTTAAATGTCATCAAAATCTATGAACTTAACACTTTACTCCATGTAGTAAGAAAAATGTCTGGAAATTTACAAGATTGAGGAGCCTCAGCAATCACTAGTCATGGAGACATACATTTTAGCACTTGATGAAGCGGTACACTAAATAGAACATGTTGGTCGGCAGGCATTACTAATTTCCCCGGCAGAATACTAAAACATCTGTGATGGAGCATAGGTCAGTGAAACTGGCAATTTTTAAAGAAAAATTATACTCATTGTAGAGCCCAGAGCCCCCATGGCAGAATTAATTGGCTGCTTTTATACAGAAATTTTGAGGAAGTTGAATTTAAGTACCGTAAGGTAATATTCTCTTTTAAGGAAACTACCAACTAGAGCTACTTATTTTAAAGTTTTTAAAAAATTGGCAAGCACTGGATGAGGCAATTGAGTATTTAAAATACATAACATTTCAACAGATATGAGAACACAGTGAAATTATAAAGGAAAAGAAGCCTAAGGACTTGGTCAGGTCATATTACCAAATATTAATTTTTAACTAGAAAAATTAATTATCTTGACAATGTCATTTTCCTCCCATTTCTGGGGCACTATTATAGTTTTAGTATTGGAATAAACTGGTACAAATAATGTCTTATTTTCTTTTTAACATATATGTTCTGATATGTTAAAAACATAAGTTATTGGTAGAAATTTTGGAATTAGAATTTTAAAAATTTTTAATGAGAATTTAAAAAAAATTATTGGTATATACCTTCTAAATTTAAATTTTCATTTGATCCAGAAATGAAATTTATTAGCACTCCAATGATGTACTTATTTCAAACAAAAAAATATGCAAATACTAGAGTTTCTTCTCAAAACTATAATGAAAGTTGTCATTAATATCTCTTCAGAAAATCTATATTTTCAACATTCTTACACAGAGCACAATGATTTTTCATGCTTATTTTTTAAATTTAATTATTTTTTTTATACAGCAGGTTCTGATTACTTACCTATTTTATACATATTAGTGTATATATGTCAACCCAATCTCCCAATTCATCCCACCACCACCCACCCACCCCCACTTTCCCGCTTGGTGTCCATACGTTTGTTCTCTACATCTGTGTCTCTATTTCTGCTTTGCAAACTGGTTCATCTGTACCATTTTTCTAGGTTCCACATATATGCATTAATATATGATATTTGTTTTTCTTTCTGACTTACTTCACTCTGTATGACAGTCTCTAGGTCCATCCACGTCCCTACAAATGACCCAATTTCATTCCTTTTTATGGCTGAGTAATATTCCATTGTATATATGTACCACATCTTTTTCATCCATTTGTCTGTCGATGGACATTTAGGTTGCTTCCATGACCTGACTATTGTAAATACTGCTGCAATGAACATTGGGGTGCATGTATCTTTTTGAATTATGGTTTTCTCATATGGTTTCTCATATGGTTTTCTCATATGGTTTCTCATATGGTATATGCCTAGTAGTGGGATTGCTGGGTCATATGGTAATTCTATTTATAGTTTTTTAAGGAACCTCCATACTGTTCTCCATAGTGGCTGTATCAATTTACATTCCCACCAACAGTGCAAGAGGGTTCCCTTTTCTCCACACCCTCTCCAGCATTTGTTGTTTGTAGATTTTCTGATGACGCCTATTCTAACTGATGTGAGGTGATACCTCATTGTAGTTTTGATTTGCATTTCTCTAATGATTAGTGATGTTAAGCAGCTTTTCATGTGCCTCTTGGCCATCTGTATGTCTTCTTTGGAGAGATGTCTATTTAGGTCTTCTGCCCATTTTTTGATTGGGTTGTTTTTTTAATATTGAGCTGCACGAGCTGTTTATATATTTTGGAGATTAATCCTTTGTCCATTGATTCATTTACAAATATTTTCTCCTATTCTGAGGGTTTTCTTTTCATCTGGTTTATAGTTTCCTTTGCTGTGCAAAAGCTTTTAAGTTTCATTAGGTCCCATTTGTTAATTTTTGTTTTTATTTCCATTACTCTAGGAGGTGGGTAAAAAAGCAATCTTGCTGTGATTTATTGCAAAGTGTGTTCTTCCTATGTTTTATTCCAAAAGTTTTATAGTGCCCGGTCTTACATTTAGGTCTTTAATCTGTTTTGAGTTTCTTTTTGTGTATGGTGTTAGAGAGTATTTTAATTTCATTCTTTTACATGTAATTGTCCAGTCTTCCCAACATCACTTATTGAAGAGACTATCTTCTCTCCATTGTATATCCTTGCCTCCTTTGTCATAGATTAGCTAAGAATAGGTGCGTGGGTTTATCTCTTGGCTTTCTATCCTGTTCCATTGATCTATATTCCTGTTTATGTGCCAGTATCATATTGTCTTAATTACTGTAGCTTTGTAGTATAGTCTGAAGTCAGGGAGTCTGATTCCTCCAGCTCCGTTTTTTTCTCTCAAGATTGCTTTGGCTATTCAGGGTCTTTTGTGTCTCCATACAAATTTTAAGATTTTTTGTTCTAGTTCTGTAAAAAACACCATTGGTAATTTGATAGGGATTGCATTGAATCTGTAGATTGCTTTGAGTAGTAGAGTCATTTTCACAATATTGATACTTCCAATCCAAGAACATGGTATATCTCTCCATCTGTTTGTGTCATCTTTGATTTCTTTCATCAGTGTCTTATAGTTTTCTGAGTACAGGTCTTTTACCTCCTTAGGTAGGTTTATTCCTAGGTATTTTATTCTTGTTGCAACGGTGAATGGGATCGTTTCCTTAATTTCTCCTTCTGATCTTTTGTCGTTAGTTTATAGGAATGCAAGAGATTTCTGTGCATTAGTTTTGTATCCTGCAAGTTTACCAAATTCATTGAATAGCTCTAGTAGTTGACTGGTGGCATCTTAAGATTCTCTACATATAGTATCATGGCATCTGCAAACAGTGATAGTTTTATGTCTTCTTTTCCAATTTGGATTCCTTTTTTTTCTTTGTCTTCTCTGAATGCTGTGGCTAGGACTTCCAAATGTATGTTGAATAATAGTGGCGAGAGTGGACATCCTTGTCTTGTTCCTGATCTTAGAGGAACTGCTTTCAAGTTTTCACCATTGAGAATGATGTTTCCCGTGGGTTTGTCATATATGGCCTTTATTATGTTGAAATAAGTGCCCTCTACGCCCACTTTTTGGAGAGTTTTTTATCATAAATAGGTGTTGAATTTTGTCAAAAGCTTTTTCTGCATCTATTGAGTTGACCATATGATTTTTATTCTTCAATTTGTTAATATGGTGTATCACATTGATTGATTTGCATATATTGAAGAATCTTTGCATCCCTGGGATAAATCCCACTTGATCATGGTGTATGAGCCTCTTAATGTGTTGTTGGACTCTGTTTGCTAGTATTTTGTTGAGGATTTTTGCATCTATATTCATCAGTGATATTGCTCTAATTTCCTTTTTTTGTAGTATCTTTGTCTGGTTTTGGTATCAGGGTGATGGTGGCCTTGTAGAATGAGTTTGGGAGTGTTCCTTCCTCTGCAATTTTTTTGAAGAGTTTGAGAAGGATGGGTGTTAGCTCTTCTCTAAAGGTTAGATAGAATTCACCTGTGAAGCCATCTGGTCCCAGACTTTTGTTTTTTGGAAAAATTTTAATCACAGTTCCAACATCATTACTTGTGATTGGTCTGTTCATATTTTCTATTTCTTCCTGGTTCAGTCTTGGAAAGTTATACCTTTCTAAGAATTTGTCCATTTATTCCAGGTTGTCCATTTTATTGGCATAGAGTTGCTTGTAGTAGTCTCTTAGGATGCTTTGTATTTCTGCCATGTCTGTTGTAACTTCTCCTTTTTCATTTCTAATTTTATTGATTTGAGTCCTCTCCCTCGTTTTCTTGATGAGTCTGGCTAAAGGTTTATCAAATTTATTTAGCTTCTCAAAGAATCAGCTTTTAGCTTTATTGATCTTTGCTATTGTTTTCTTTGTTTCTATTTCATTTATTTCTGCTCTGATCTTTGTGATTCCTTTCCTTCTACTAACTTTGGATTTTGTTTGTTCTCCTTTCTGTAGTTCCTTTAGGTGTAAGGTTAGATTGTTTATTTGAGATTTTTCTTGTTTCTTGAGGTAGGATTGTATTGCTATAAAATTCCCTCTTAGAACTGCTTTAGCTGTATACCATAGGTTTTGGATTGTCATGCTTTTGTTGTGTGTCTCTAGGTATTTTTTTATTTCCTCTTTGATTTCTTCAGTGATCTTTTGATTATTTAGTAATGTATTGTTTAGCCTCCATGTGTTTGTGTTTTTTAGGTTTTTTCCCCTGTCATTTACTTCTAATATCATAGTGTTGTGGTTGGAAAAGATGCTTGATATGATTTCAATTTTCTTAAATTTACCAAGGCTTGATTTGTGACCCAAGATGTGACCTATCCTGGAGAATGTTCCATGTGCACTTGAGAAAAAAGTGTAATCTGCTGTTTTTGAATGGAATGTCCTATAAATATCAGTTAAGTCCATCTTATTTAATGTGTCATTTAAAGCTTGTGTTTCCTTATTAATTTTCCATCTGGATAATCTGTCCATTGGTGTAGGTGAGGTGTTAAAGTCCCCCACTATTATTGTGTTACTGTCTATTTTATAGCCTCTTTTATAGCCGTTAGCATTTGCCTTTTGTATTGAGGTGCTTCTATGTTGGTTGCATACATATTTATAATTGTTATATCTTCTTCTTGGGTTGATCCCTTGATCATTATGTGGTGTCTTTCCTTGTTTCTTGTAACATTCTTTATTTTAAAGTCTATTTTATCTGATATGAGTATTGCTACTGCAGCTTTCTTTTGATTTCCATTTGCATGGAATATCTTTTTCCATCCCCTCACTTTCAGTCTATATGTGTCCCTTGATCTGAAGTGGGTCTCTTGTAGACAGCATATATATGGGTCTTGTTTTTGTATCCATTCAGCAAACCTGTGTCTTTTGGTTGGAGCGTTTAATCCATTCACATTTAAGGTAATTATCGATATGTATGTTCCTGTTACAATTTCCTTAATTGTTTTGGTTTTGTCTTTGTATGTCTTTTTCTTCTCTTGTGTTTCCCACTTAGAGAAGTTCCTTTAGCATTTGTTGTAGAGCTGGTTTGGTGATGCTGAATTCTCTTAGCTTTTGCTTGTCTGTAAAGCTTTTGATTTCTCCATCAAATCTGAATGAGATCCTTGCTGAGTAGAGTAATCTTGGTTGTAGGTTCTTCCCTTTTATCACTTTAAATATATCATGCCACTCCCTTCTGGCTTGTAAAGTTTCTGCTGAGAATCAGCTGTTAACCTTATGGGAGTTCCCCTGTATATTATTTGTCATTTTTCCCTTGTTGCTTTTAATAACTTTTCTTTGCCTTTAATTTTTGTCAATTTGATTACTATGTGTCTTGGTATGTTTCTTCTCTGGGTTTATCCTGCGTGGGACTCTCTGCACTTCCCGGACTTGGGTGGCAATTTCCTTTCCCATGTTAGGGAAGTTTTCAACTATAATCTCTTCAAATATTTTCTCAGACCCTTTCTCTCTCTCTCTTCTCCTTCTGGGACCCCTATAATGTGAATGTTGGTGTGTTTAATGTTGTCACAGAGGTCTCTTAGGCTGTCTTCATTTATTCTCATTCTTTTTTCTTTATTCTCTTCTGTGGCAGTGAATTCCACCATTCTGTCTTCCAGGTCACTTATCCATTCTTCTTCCTCAGTTATTCTGTTATTGATTCCTTCTAGTGTATTTTTCATTTCAGTTATTGTATTATTCATCTCTGTTTGTTTGTTCTTTAATTCTTCTAGATCTTTGTTAAACATGTCTTGCATCTTCTCGATCTTTGCCTCCATTCTTTTTCCGAGGTCCTGAGTCATCTTCACTACCATTATTCTGAATTCTTTTTCTGGAAGGTTGCCTATCTCCACTTCATTTAATTGTTTTTATGGAGTTTTATCTTGTTCCTTAATCTGGTACATAGTCCTCTGCCTTTTCATTTTGTCTATCTTTCTGTAAATGTGGTTTTCATTCCACAGGCTACAGGATTGTAGTTCTTCTTGCTTCTGCTGTCTGCCCTCTGGTGGATGAGGCTATCTAAGAGGCTTGTGCAAGCTTCCTGATGGGAGGGACTAGTGATGTGTAGAGCTGGGTGTTGCTCTGGTGGGCACAGCTCAGTAAAACTTTAATCTATGGACTTCCCTGGTGGCACAGAGGTTAAGAATCTGCCTGCCAATGCAGGGGACATGGGTTTGATCCCTGCTCTGATCCCACATGCCACGGAGCAACTAAGCCTGTGCTCCACAACTACTGAGCCTGTGCTCTAGAGCCCACAAGCCACAACTACTGAGTCTGCTCACTTAGAGCCCGTGCTCCGCAACAAGAGAAGCCACCACAATGTGAAGCCCGCACACCGCAACAAAGAGTAGCCCCTGCTCGCCACAACTAAAGAAAGCCTGCGCACAGCAACAAAGACCCAACACAGGCAAAAATGAACAATAAGTAAATTAATTAATTAAAAAAAAACTTTAATCCACTTGTCTGCTGATGGGTGGGGCTGAGTTCCCTCCCTGTTGGTTGTTTGGCCTGAGGTGACCCAGCACTCAACCCTAGAAGCTCTTTGGTGGAGCTAATGGTGGACTCCAGGAGGGCTCAGGCCAAGGAGTATTTCCCAGAACTTCTGCTGCCAGTGTCCTTGTCCCTGTAGTGAGCCACAGCTGCCCCCCCCCACCCCACTTCTGCAGGAAACCTTCCAACACTAGCAGGTAGGTCTGGTTCGGTCTCTTATGGCGTCAATGCTCCTTCCCCCTGGGTTGGTGCACACACTACTTTGTGCGTGCCCTCCAAGAGTGGAGTCTCTGTTTCTCCCAGTCCTATCAAATCCTGCAACCAAATCCTGCTAGCCTTCACAGTCTGATTCTCTGGAAATTCCTCCTCCTGTTGCCGGACCCCCAGGTTGGGAAGCCTTATGTGGGGCTCAGAACCTTCAGTCCAGTGGGTGGACTTCTGTGGTATAGTTGTTCTCCAATTTGTGAGTCACCCACCCAGCAGTTATGGGATTTGATTTTATTGTGATTGCACCCCTCCTACCATCTCATTGCAGCTTCTCCTTTGTCTTTGGATGTGGGGTGTCTTTTTTGGTGAGTTTCAGTATCTTCCTTTTGATGATTGTTCAGCAGTTAGTTGTGATTCCAGTGCTCTCGCAAGAGGGAGTGAGCACACGTCCTTCTACTCTGCCATCTTGAACCACTCTGATTTTTCATGCTTATGAATGTTTAGTGGACAAAGAAGTATTTAGTACAGTTGGTAAAAAATATAGTCATAGTAACAGCAAATGAAGACTAGCTCTTTTGAAACATTTCTGCCATAACTTAAAACACAGAATAAACATTTATTGAGAAAATAAAAAGTTTTGATATTTTTTGGTTTAGATCAAGAAGGCTCATTACAACTAGTTGCTCATAAAGCATACGTCCTCCCTAATTTCTTACTGTCCTGGATACCGATTTTGTTATCAAAAGTATATTTACAAGTAATACATATGTAGTCAATATATTAATTTATATACATATAATAAATTAATAATAGCAAGCATACAAATATTCTCACTATTATTAATAAGTCTAATATAAATCTAATATATATATAACTCAGGCATAAATCAGAAAGTGTGCTTGCTAATATTAATATTAATTTTTTTTTTTTTTGTTGGTACGCGCGCCTCTCACCGTTGTGGCCTCTCCCGTTGCGGAGCACAGGCTCCGGACGCGCAAGCTCAGCGGCCATGGCTCACGGGCCCAGCCGCTCCGCGGCATGTGGGATGCTCCCGGACCGGGGCACGAACCCGTGTCCCCTGCATCAGCAGGCGGACTCTCAACCACTGCGCCACCAGGGAAGCCCTTCAGTCTTAATTTCATCCAAGTTTGGGAGGCATTTCATGAGATGCTAGGAATGCTCGTTCCCACGTCAGGTGAGGAGTTCATTGATAGGTAACTCAATGTGCTATTACTGGACTTGGCCCTGTTAACAGCAGCCAAAAGCCTCTGGACCGACTGTCTTACTAGTGTGTTATTGTTCAGGAGATGTTTCCCTTTTGTTGCCTCTTCCCATATCTTGAGTTTTACTATCATGGTCATTGATCTCATAGAACTATATATTTGCTCAATCATTTCAAGTCACCTAATCATGATTAATTTTATCAGAGGCTCAGTCACACATTTGGTAGTGCAAGAAACCATAATCTTGTAAAATAGGCAGAATACAAGCAAGATAGCAAGTAACATTAATAAGGACATAAATAAGAATTTAAGCTAAGAATTCCATTAGGTGAGGCCCAGTATCTCCCCAGGTCATCTGACCCAGTCTGTTCTGCATCAGTCACTAACTTTAAGGGAAATGATATATTGGCATTGTATATAAAATTCACCAAAGACATCTGCAGGTTTGAGGCAACTAGTGGGTCATCGTAACCCCTCACAGGATTGAGAAAGGAAGGTTACCTTTTACAGAGTGACATGGCTGGTGCCAGAGGAAGAAAAATTGATCTTTATGGTTGAGCAGGTATCTCTGCCATTGGGAAGGTCTGGTTTATCATAATGCAGATGCACAGTGCATACCAGAAGGGAGGGAGGAGGTCCAAATGGGCAGAGAAAAGAATTTCATGTTTAAATTTTTCTTGTCTTTCCTTAAAGTATGATTTTTATTTCATCAGATATATTTAGTGGAGAGCAGGAAATTTAAAATCTATTCCTAAAAAATCTATCATTTTGACAGTGATTATATTCGTTATATGATTGAAGCTCAGAAAACAGAACTGACGACCTGCACTGAGAGAGAATGATCCAGGGTGGCTTTTATGCTAAGGCTTGAAGAGTGAAAAGGCGGCCTGAAAATATTGGTAGGCTGCAGTAAGAAGAAATTGAGAGGGGTCAATGCTGATGGTTTCTATTTTTTATGTGAAAGAGGAGGCAAGGTCATCTCTTGAATATGAATTTTTCAGGGTAAGAGGGAAGGCTTAGAGAGAATGAAAAATTTTGGCAGCATTTCCATAGGAAATGAGTAAGACAAGCAAGAACAAGTAGATGAGCCAGGTCAAAAAAAGACCTGAGCTTGCAATCCTGCCATCAACACATCGATGAGATTTTTCTCTGCTGACTGAGATACAGAGAAAACAGATAATGAACTGATCCAGGATTGAAGATGGATGAGGCAGGTGTGGGAGAAGGACAAGAGAATATGGAAGGACTCTGGTGTGAGAGATGTAAAAGCGATGGACCCTACAATCCTGGACAGGAATTCAGAAGAAATGGGAGACAATGAGAAATGAGCAGTGTGGAGAGGACCCAGAATGGGAGTAAGGGCGGTGAAGTTAGACAAGTAGAAGACAATTTGATTTGTGGTTTGAAGTCAAAGATTTCAAACACAGGACGATTCTGGATAAAGGTACAATCCAAGGAATGACGGACCGTGGGGTTCTGCTTCTACTGTTGGTTGTTAGAAATGTATTGCCACTGTTTTATTTGGGGGTATTACTATGTGACTGATATTGTAAATTGGATAAGTCCACTTAGAACACTGACGCATGGTTAGAGTGACCATATTTTTTAAACTAAAAACCATATCTTTTAAACTAAAAACAAATGGTTTAACAATGGCCCCTACTTTTTGGTAATTTGTTAATAATATATTTACATGAAAAGACAACACAGTATACAACATACACAGTATTTGGGTACCATGTTAGAAAACCCAGGAATCACAGTTTATGTAGACACTACAGACGTAACTTTTATTTTTTTAAAAAAATTTACTGGGCTTCCCTTGTGGTGCAGTGGTTGAGAGTCCGCCTGCCGATGCAGGGGACACGGGTTCATGTCCCGGTCCGCGGAGCGGCTAGGCCCGTGAGCCATGGCCGCTGAGCCTGCGCGTCCGGAGCCTGTGCTCCACAACGGGAGAGGCCACAACAGTGAGAGGCCCGCGTACCGAAAAAAAAAAAAAAAATTATTGAATTATTTACTTACTTATTTTTGGCTGTGTTGGGTCTTAGTTGCTGTGCGTGGGCTTTACTCTAGCTGTGGCGAGTGGGGGCTACTCTTTGCTGCGGTGCGTGTGCTTCTCATTGCGGTGGCTTCTCTTGCTGTGGAACACGGGCTCTAGGTGCGCGGACTTCAGTAGTTGTGGCACATGGGCTCAGTAGTTGTGGCTCACGGGCTCTGGAGCGCAGGCTCGGTAGTTGTGGCACACGGGCTTAGTTGCTCCGTGGCATGTGAGATCTTCCCGGACCAGGGCTCAAACCCATGTCCCCTCCATTGGCAGGTGGATTCTTCACCACTGTGCCACTAGGGAAGCCCTACAGATGTAACTTTTAAAATGACAAATGACGATGCAAGAAAATTAAATACTTCCAAACATGTTTAAAATGCAAAAATTTTGAGTTAAACTGTAAAAACTTCTTGAGAGAAGACACCCTTTATTAACTCAGTGTATTCCAATACTTCTTTTGAAACTTGTTCCCCTCAAGCTCTACCACTGTGTAGAACTGTGCAGGTCAATAGTAAGAGATAAATAATACTTCTTGTTTATGGGTGTATTCTTTCTTGTTCTATGTCCAAAGAACAAGACTACTTCCCTGCTCAAATTCCAAATTCCTTAGGAAAACAGAAGCTGCAACAAAACCACACCAGTAATTTCCACTCACATGTCAGTTTAAAAACAACTTGGGAAAGGTCAGCCTATTCGACTTCCTTCTATTGTTGAGTTTACCCAGTTCCTGATTATATTACAGTGTGGTGGTGATTTTTAAAGGTGATTCCTTTATCTGTTTCAGTTTTCTGAGCAACATAAATTAGCCAGGAACATTCTTTTCATCCCGAATACTATACGTCTTGGGAAGAGATTCGCTGTGATAAAAGCCATTATCTCCAGTGGCCTTTGCAAGAACATCTATGGCACTTGAGTGGAAACCCATTCAAGAGCTGAGGTGCAAGGGGGTCCAGGAAAGGTCACCAGTGACACTAAGAGGCCACTAGTGTGCACTGTATCTCAATTCAAAGGCCAAGGACACTCCTGGGCAGTTTAAGCACTAACATTTAGACTTATTGCAAATATGGTTTTAGCCTTCAAACTGAGGTATCAGTTTGTTTAGACTTCTATCGCTTTGAAGTTATTAGCTTTGCCCAATTATCTGAAAATACACATTTATACCATGTAGTGGTTGAGTGAGAATGACATGTAGAAAATTGTTTCTAAGGAAGTCTTTTAGCCTATCTTTTGAAAAATTCAGAATACTATATTATTTTTATATTTGTAATTTTATCGATTTTTGTTTTACTTTTCAACTACCAATTCTAGCCTACCATTTTCTACGCAATCTCTATGTTTTTAGTTCCTTTTAAAATGCTGCACAGACATCTCAGAGTTAAAGTGAAATTCAAAGTATTCAACATGAAAAAGGAGTATCAAGGGCACCGTTTGCAAAACAGACAATCCAACAAAAAAACAGGGCGGGAGCCGTCTGGGAGGAGCTGGTGCCAGGCTAGGAACGTTTAGAGCATCGTTTCTTCCTCTGATGATGAGTGTGTTAACAAGCCTGCTTTTAGACTTGCAATAACACTGCTTACCAGGAGAACGTTCTGAAGGCAATTAAGTTACATGCATCAGCAGTGTTTAGAAATTTGGCTACCAAACAAGTAAGCTCAAATTGGGGATAGCAGTGGGGACCAGTGGTTAAGAGCACATGTTCTGCTCTGTTGAATTCTAATGGCATGACCTTGGGTAACCTACTAACCTCTCCGGGCCTCAGGTTCCTCACCTGTAAAATGAGAATAATGGAATTACCTCTTAGGGTTGTTGTGAGGATTAAATGAGGTAATAAAATATGTAAAAGTACAATATTACAAACAGTGCCTGGTACAGAGCAAGTGCTCAGATGTCATGGGGAATTCTCTACCCAGTTTTGAAGTCAGGTTTGGTTTCTAGGCAAGCCCTTACAATGGCGGAAGTTTTAAAAAAAATGTCCTTTTCTAGAGGTGAAAAAAATAAGAAGACCAAAGAGTCTTGAATACTATGAAAGGATGGTGAAAAAGGAGAGTGATAATTAAGCATTTTGTTTATAACAATAAGGAAACAGGTTTAATTTATAGCAGGAATGGCTAGGCTTCCAGTTTGTAGACTTCCTGCCACATTGCACTGTAAGATACTGCTGAGCTGGAAATTACAAAGCAAAGCTACTTGATTTTAGTCATCATGGTATTAATAAACTTTGAAGCTTCCCTGCATCCTTTTGATTGGATGTAGAGTATAGTGATTTAACATAAACATACTACTACCTACAGGAAAAGAGATGGATTCTAACACTGTTAGGACCATTTAACGGGGAGAATCATTTCATCAAGGGAGTTTTGTTAGCAATTCAGTAACTAAACTCCCTTGGTTGGGTTCCAAGACCAATGATAAGGATAGGGAGGTTGGCTTTAGAGCACAGTGCTCATGGTGATGTTTAAGGCCTAGGAATATTCCATTTGAATTACAGTGGAAAGCAACAGTATTTGACATCTAATAATCCACTTAATTTGTTAGCAATCTCAGTTTAAATCATTGTATAGATGATCTCTGTGGCATGCTATTTTTATTACAGAATTTTGGTTTTTGTGGAGTTTGTAAAGTTTTAAGACATTAATTTTTTTTAATATTTACTATTTCATTTTTTTACACAAAATATTACAAAATTTAAAACTATTTTCTAAACCAAATTTAGTCCAGAACATATGTTAAAAAGCACCGGTAAAAAATGATATTTTAAAAAGCAAACATGGGGCTTCCCTGGTGGTACAGTGGTTGAGAGTCCACCTACCGATTCAGGGGACACGGGTTCGTGCCCCGGTCCGGGAGGATCCCACATGCCACGGAGCGGCTGCGCCCGTGAGCCATGGCCGCTGAGCCTGTACGTCCGGAGCCTGTGCTCCACAACAGGAGAGGCCACAACAGTGAGAGGTCCGTGTACCAAAAAAAGAAAGCAAACATGAAGAAAATCTAGAGAAAAGCTGGAATACCACATTGTCATAATGATTAAGTTTTAGCTCAAAGTGATTTTAAAGACCATTTTATTTGCTCACCCCTCCTCCTGTTATAGACAGACTGTCTTGCTGCTCAGTCATGATGTGAATGGTCTCCTTGAATTGTACGATGCAGACCTGTATGGTCATAGTGGTACCCTGGTAACAGATAAGAAAATAGAAGTGAAAGTACCTGCCCAGGTTCTTGAGAAGCTTGGTTTCTTATTGGCTTCTAGGGCTCTTTCCAAACTCTATAGTAGTGAAATAAAATTTGACCTGCTAATTCACATAATATATCAGGACACATTGTTCAGTTAAAATCAGTAGAGATAACAAACCTGATCTAAATCTTTACAAACTCATGCTTCACAGGGGACTGAATTTTTTGGAAACAATTGAAAAATGTACCCACAGGAAGAAGATTGAACAGAGTAGAGAAAATAGTGTATAACTGTTTGGATAGCAGCAGTGTCAAACCTATTTAAAAAAATTAGCAGTCCCCTCTGGGTAGAAGGTGGGCAGGGAATCACATGGCAGAAGCCCAGGCCTGGACCCCTTTGGCAGCACAAAGCTCCACTCAACCACCAGGTACCGTAGTGTATCGTGATGCTCTACGTGGTTTTCCATCTCACCATTTTAATTTTATGGGGTCATGGTTTAGGTGGTCTCACAGAAGCAGGGATTCTTCGGAGATCCTATAAAATATAGAAAAGAGAAGTCACTGAGGGAGAGCTGCAGGAATTGGGGGAAATTGGGAGAGTGTGTAGCCCAAACAAGAATAAGACTAAGGCGATCACTTTTGCATTGGGGGAAATATATCTAACTCAGATGTTATGTCACTCACATCCTCTGGATATCAAAAGAGATAGAAGCACATGTGAATAGATACTTTCAGCTTAATTTTTTTCTATCCTGGTAAATGATTCAAACCACAGTCATTGTGATTCAACCTTCTTATATTTGCCCTTGAAGGACAGGAAGTGTCACTTACTTCTTTGGTATTCCTCACAACATAGAGCGTATGACAGGGGTAAGACAGAGTTTTATTAAATTTGTCCTGGATTACTAAGGGAAGGGAAGGGAGAAGAAGATCCCTAGTTTTCTAGGTTGTTATTCATTCTTGCCAATATGCCATGTATGTGCCTTCTGATTTGTCAAAGCTTGTTAACTGGGTGTGAGCCTATATTTTCATTCAGTCCACAAAGACTCACTCTAAATCACAACGTATGCCAGTAGAAAAAAAAACAAAACCAAAAAAACCCAAAACAAAACAAGCCCCCAGGCTGGCTGGCATTGAAAGTGCTGGCAGACAGAAGCAGTAATCTGTTGGTAATTTTATAAGGTTTCTGTGCTGATTGCCATTTGGGCGGTGTCCACAGTCACTGATGAGACATTCACATACTCACAGCTGCCCTGGGCGCAAGACAACATCTGCACAAAAACAGACAAGGATTATTCTGACAATTAAAAGAGCTGTTTACTGCTAATGCTATTGTCACGATCTACTACAAGAATTTCAATTAAAGGAAAATCAAATGCGGCCCTCAGAGGCCATATGGCGCAGTGAGGGAAGGACCCCACTCCCACAGTCAAGAAGCCCCCATTCCTGCCCTGGCACTGCCAACGCCTCGCTATGAAAGACAATGCTCAGCTGACACGTGCCCAGGCCTAAGCCAGGGTCTTTAGACTCAGAAAGAAAGGACCTGCTGCTTCAGGAATGCAAAGAAACTGAGAAAAATAAAGCCCATCTTAGATGGAGAAGAACAGACACACCAGAGAGGACAGAAAGGAAGAACCAAGCTCAAAGAAAAAAATGGTGCCAAGTAAGGTAATAATAATTCTTATTATTTAGTGCCTACAGTATGCCAAGCACTTAAAAAAGATTCTTCATATATTTATGGGAATGTGAAATGAGTTGACCACAATCCTTTCAAACTTCTTTCATGTACATCACTCAGCAGTTGCATTGCAATGCCAAGGGGCGAAGCACTTTTCAAATATTATTTCTAACTTATAAAACAAGCTTTAACCAGAAAGTATAAGTTGTGTTTGTTGAAGAAACTGACACTCAGAGGTTGAGTTACCTGGGGCCACACAGCTCGTGTGGCTCTTCCCTGTTATGAGCGATTTAGCCAAAGCTTTCAGATGACTCAAGCTGCCCAGGGTAAAAGGGGCCCAGGAAGTGGGGAGATTCCTAGTCTGAGATGTTCTCACTTGGTGGAAGACTGCCTCCTAGTCTTAAAAAAGCTCACAGTGAGAAGAGTGCTAAAAAAAGAAAGAAGAGAGGAGAAAAAGCAGGAATCTGAGAGAAGAAAGGTAACAAAGAAGGGGAAAGGTAGAAAGAAAAATATAAGAAGGTAAGAAATAAAGGGAAAAGCTAAGTGGGATCATCATAGTAAATGGGATCTAGATAAGGACTCTATTTTCTGCAAAGTCATAAAATGTCGATTCCCTATGTTTTGACACCAGGTACAGGGGCCTGTTTTCACCAGATGTGACAATTGCTTCAAAGAGAGCCTCCGACTGGGAGCAAGTGACTTTGACAAGTCAAGGAGAATCAAAATGGACACTCCACACTGCAGAAAACACATTTTTTTTTTTAAAGGCATAGATCTACTCTATACAGTTATTTTAACAAGTTCAGGCTAGTTTTGATCATACATTATTATAACCTTGACACTAGATGTATTATAAAATTTCATGTAAAACAAGTGTTTAATGGCAGGGGGGCCATGAAACAATTCTAGGATATTAAATTATTTTCAGAGAAGCAGGATGAGCACATGAGTGTATGATTATCTTCTATGTTTGCCATTAATAGTGTCAGATTCATCCGCCTACTCACAAAGACTTGCAAATGGGATAAGTGAATATGGAATAATACGCCACAATTATAATAATAACTAATATTTAGTAAACCCATTCTTTCTTAGCATAGCCTCCCCCAATCAATTACTTAAAATTGTATCCCTAATATTCTCTCCTCTATCCCCATTATTTTTTTCAATAGCATTCTCGGACACTCTAAAATTTCACCTTATTTGTTATTTCCTGTCTCCCCTCAGAGAACGTAAAATTCCTGGGGCCAGGGTTGCTGTTTTGTTCACTGCTGTATCTCCAGTGCTGGGTTCAGGGCCTGCACAAGATAGAGCCTGATTAGTATTAGTTGAATGGATGCATGAACAAACCAGTGTTATATTTCAAGAAGTATACTTTTGCTTTAAATTCATTATCTTGCTTGATTGTCATATAATTCTAAGGTAGGAAATGAGTCTTCAGAAAGTTTGAGTTAGTTGCTCAAAGTCTCACAGGTGGGAATTCTCAGGTCAGAGCTTGAGGAAGGCCTTCTGATTCTAAAATCCTTAAACAAATACACTATGGAATGATAGCTCGTGTGTGTGTGTGTGTGTGTGTGTGTGTGTTTGATCCCTGCAGTTAGATTGTTTAACAAGACTTTCTCATTTAAAAACTCAGTTGTATTCAACCAAAAGATGATGACAAGACAAAATGGAACAGTTAAACCATATAAATAAATGTTAAGCTTTCTCCAGTTTCTGCCAAAAAGAGAATTGCTTGTGGGAGTGAAAAAAAAAAAAAGACCATAAATTTCAACATCAGTGAAATTCTCCTTTCTTCACATTTTTTCATAGTATGTTATACACATAAAAATCCAACTCACCATCTTCCCTTAAATTAAGCTAAATATGTAGGCATCATCTTTTCTCAGAGTGCTACATAGCATCTTACTTTATGAATCTTCGTTCATCACGTCCTTCAGAGTAAGAGAACATTTGATTTTCATTTCCCATCCAGACCAACTATTTTCAGCTCTCTGCTCTTAACTCCTTTCAAAGTCGGGACACACTATAAATATGTCCACTTTGGATTCTGAGATGGTGTCAAGCGTTCCTGGGCCACACACTGGAGACCTAAGGGTAGAGAAATGGAAACAATAAAGTGTAAAATACAGCATGTTCGAATTATGATGGCGTTGTCCATAGAGTAGTTATTTAAGTTTTTCTTTTCTTTTTCTAGTCTCTCAAGCTGAATTTAAACTTTCCATGTATGAATTCTGCCCTGAAATTAGAGGAAACATTATGGCACCATTCAGAGCCAGGAGAACTGGATTCAAATCCCAATTCTGCCACTGGTTGGCTCTGTGGCCTTGAACAAGTCAGAACTCATTTCCTCAGCTGGGAAGTGAAGAATTGTGCCCGGCTGCTTCTGTGAAGATTGTAATTAGACAGAGCGTGTGAAGGACTTTGCAAACATTAAAGTGCTTTATAAATGTTCACAGTTTACTCAAGAAATTTTTATTACACATTGGATGGAATAAGAAAGGATAATTGAAGGGATACAGTTCTTTGTTTATTGCTTTATTCTATAATGCAGATGCGATACAATTCATATTTATGGCCATTTCAGTAAAAAGGAAAACTGATTTGTTGAAATTAACCTACATTAAACAAAATAAGCCTATTATAATATTTTCTCTATGGTAAAGTCAGATTTAATTAGCAAGAAGTAATTTTTTTTCTGCAGATATATTTCTTATTTATTTTTGTATTATATTTTTATTGAATGGTTCAAAAACTAGAAGTTCAAAAATATATGCAACAAAGAGTATCCTTCCGATCTTTGTCCCCAAATTGCCCAGTGCCTACACCCCTCTAATAGGTAACCTCTATATGAGTGCCTCATATGTCATTTTGGACTGTCTTTATGAATATGTAAGCTTTAGGTCTTTTTTTTTTTTTTTTGCAATAACATGAACTTCTTTTGGTTTAGGGTGGGAGGAGAGGCGATAGGAACTAACCCTTCTAAGCAATGCCATAATCTGCTCAGGGTTTCGGTGGCAGAGTCAGGTTAGATTTAATCTATTTGATTACAAAGCTGGTATGTGGCCCAGTGTATCAGACTGGAGAGGGCTGGAGTTAGAGGTCACAGAAAAACAAAGTGAAGGTAGAAAAAACTTTAAAGGGGAGCAGGAAGAAGGTAGGAATGTACTTTGTCTCTATCCAGGGAAAGGGTCCCAGTCCAGGGGTGCCAGGAAGTGACTGATGAGTGTGTGCTCACCTGCAAAGAGGCTCCCATCCTCAGCCTGAGCTGAGGCACTGTGTGCCCTGGGCTCCCCTAATACGCGTCGCTATGGCTCACAATGAAGGCCCAAGGTCAGCAGGGGGGTGTGAGCTCACTGGACCACGTTTATTCACCTGAGGGCAGGGAGAGCAAGTGCCGCTTCCAGGAGGATTTTTCTTCCAGGTGAAACCGCACAGTCTATCTGACCCCTTTACTGTGCATGGCCTGAGACTGGAGAAAGGTCAGTAAGTGACCCTCAAATGAGAGGCTTCCTCTGCTACGGTTGCATTTTTGAGGAGCCTGCTAAGGGGTGAACACCCAGAGGAGTGCAGAACACTGGGTGCTCAGACATCTATTTCCATCACCTTGCAATGCGCATTGGAAACACTTGGCCAAATGAGTAACCTCTGAGGTCAGCCTTCAGCTAATTAGCTTGGTCTTTGAGATTCTGAGATGACATAGTTTGTCAGAAAGTTCTTGGAACTTGGGAAAATTTGTTTATAAATGGTTGGCCTGATTTTTTTTTTTCGAACATTGTATTTTATAAACACACACATACAAATCACACACACACACAAACTATCTATTACAAACCAGCAACAGAATTGGAGGGGGGATTTGCGTCTGAGATGTGTGATTCTTCCCATCAGCCCTCAGCCACTCCAAAATAACTCAAGAAATCTAGTTTGAATTTCAAAGACATTTCTAAAGTTGTATTTTTGCTGCATTTTGTTATCCTAAAAATTCTTTTAACTTTTCTTGATTTTTTTCCTGTGTAATTGTTTTCACATGCTTCTATTGTCTTAAATCTGCAAAGTAACACTCAGAAAGCTGCATTAGTTGATCTGTCCCAGAAGAGCTGCTCAACTGGAAATGCCTTGGAGTCACGGAGTCATGGCTTTGTGTTTTCTTTTCTTTTCTTTCTTCGTTAATTTTATGCTGAGCTTCACCGCATGTCCTCACCAAAAAATTGGATAAAGAGAAAGATGCCACGGACGTTCAACTTGTTTGTATCTATCAAAGCTATTTTAGGATTTAAACAATTAGTTCTATGAGGTATACATATGCAAAAGAAGAAAGAAAAATGCTAGAGTGTGCTACATAGTTAGAATTCAAAAGTTTATGATGTCTCAGCAAAACATAGAGCTTGAACAGAATCTCAAATATGATTCTTCCTTGCCTCTGAATTGTTGATCAAATACTCAATTCATGTGCAAAGTAATGTCAACACAACGATAGTCATTGCAGCACTATGTTTCCAGCAAAAGATCAGAAAAACTTAAACACCTCTAGGTGACTGTTTAACAAACTATGGTACACCATTTTCGACCCACCTGTGACCACTCTAGATCCCGGTGGGGCCGGAGAGACCCTGTCAGACCTGTTTCGTGGTCTGAGCCCCTCCCCGCCCACCTTCCATCCCTTGCCCCTTCTCAGCCCCATCCAGACCCACGGCCCTCTTGCTGTTCTCTAGCACCTCAGGGATGCTGTTACCTCAGGGCCTTGGACTGACTGTTCTCCACCTGGAATCCTTTCCCCGGAGGTCTGCCTGCTCACAGGTCTCTTCTCCACTGAGCCCTTTTCTGAGCTCTCTTTACAAAAACAACAATGTCCTCCCCTGCAACTCCTGTACTCCCTGCTCCGTCCTGCTTTATTTTGTTCCTCAACACATACATCTCTAACTTTTGTTATGTTTACTGTCTGACTCTTTCCATTAGAATATGAGATTCATGAAGGCGAGAACTTGCTTACGTTGTTTCTGGGTTTTCCAGCTCCCAGATCGGGGCCTGGAGAAGCGTAAGCATCCAGTAAACACCAGTAGCAGAAGCACCTCAAAGTACCCCAAGTCCAGATGCTCCCAAACACCAAAATCGATTACAATTTAAACTTTCCATCAGGTATTTGTTATTGAGTAGACACTCTCATAAGCCCCAGTTCTTCATATACTCTGTGTTTACGGAATCACTTGACATAAACACTTGGATTAAACATATGGCCTGTGCGCGCACCGGGTGAGAGTCCTTACAGCACAGCCACTTGACCGCTCAGCCCCGCTTCCCCATTCCATAAGTAGTATTGTTTGTCTTGTATCTACAGTCTCAATTCACAGAGTGTTTTTATTTCTCCACGGACACCAAATGTTCAAGTTGGCTCTAAAAACGCTTTTGTTTATTTTCCTCCCAAATTAGTTAAACGACTGAGACGTTATAGGTTTTTCTTTTCTTTCTCTCTCTTAGTTATCTAATTTTTTTCAAGAACATCACCCTCAAGGCTATTACATATAAAATATTTTTATAAAGTCCATTGATTTGACTCATAAAATCGCACTGGCATTTCACTCAGAGGGTTGAAAACACTGTTGAAGGATTGTTGTGGCAGAATTCTTATTCTGTGGATTGAATTCATCTGTCATTCACATTCTGATTCTAAGCACTCAAGAAAGTCATGTAATATTTTACATATTTTATGTTAGATATATTATGTGCCATATATACATATATTAGATATATTAGATTCTTCTATATGTCATATGATAGTTTAAAAAGTGTTTTATTATAGAAAGTTCCAGATATATATAAAGTAGACAAAATATCAATAGTATAAGTAATGCCAGGGCTTCCCTGGTGGCGCAGTGGTTAAGAATCTGCCTGCCAATGCAGGGGACACAGGTTCGAGCCCTGGTCCGGGAAGATCCCACATGCCATGGAGCAACTAAGCCCGTGCACCACAACTACTGAGCCTGCGCTCAAGAGGCCGCAAGCCACAACTACTGAGCCCACATGCCACGACTACTGAAGCCCGTGCGCCTAGAGCCCGTGCTCCGCGACAAGAGAAGCCACGGCAATGAGAAGCCTGCGCACCGCAACAAAGAGTAGCCCCTGCTCGCCGCAACTAGAGAAAGCCACGCACAGCAGCAAAGAGCCAAAAAAAGCAGCCCAAAATAATCAATCAATAAATGTATATATATATGAAAAAATAAGTAATGCCATGTATGCATCACCTAACTTTCATAATTATCAACTCCTGGCTTATCCTATTTCATCTATACCCTCACATACTTTCTCTCCTCCAGATTATTTTGAAGAAAATGCCAGACATCACATTATTTCATCTGTAAATACTTAAGTCTATATATTTAAAGGACAAGGCCTCTTATAAGGTAATTAGAAACCTTTAAACAAATTCAATTCCTGAAGGCAAAGGGAAATTATTGATGGTCAGATTTTAACATTGGGAAAATCACAGCTTTACTGGATTTCTTTTTGTTTGCTATCTATATTAAATTTTTTTTTTTATTTTGGACAAACCATGTAATGTCTGACTGGAAATGTCTAGAAAGGGGTAATAATCATAACTCCCTTCTATGAAAATAAAAACATAGAAGCATCAGAGAAATAGGATTTTTATTCTTTCTTTAGTTAATCTTCTGATTTTATCCTAGGATGAAAAATGTCTTACATTTCAAGTATATATTCCTACTTCAGTTATGCACAGGCCTGAGAAAAGACACGGTAAGAGAATCAACCACAACAGGTCTTCCTTGGCTCACTTGTGTTTCCCTAGCTGTTATATATGCCATGTGCCTGGCGGATAGCGGAGGCTTAATAAATATTTGTTGAACGAATAAATTACTTTAACAGTGTAAGTTAAGGACTGCTTATCATAGTTGCAACTTTTTAATAAAAGGTCCAAACCACTTGAGGGTGGCAGTATCACTAGGTCTAACTGGGGTGTCTACTCCAGCAGACGCCAGCCCCAGCTTCCTCTCCTCTTTCCTCCTTTCTCTTTGTTCTCTCCTCTCTGTTCTTTCAGCAATTTCATATCTCATCATTTACATTGTCTTAGTCTTTTGAAATCTTTAATAGGTTGCCTGACTTGGTATTTTGCATTCATTTTCTTATTTTAAAAAACAGTTGAAAATAATAAGAAATTGCCATAGTTGCTATCATTCATGTTTATTCCCATCAAAAGTGGAGGCAGAGCTTCCCTGGTGGCGCAGTGGTTGAGAGTCCGCCTGCCGATGCAGAGGACACGGGTTTGTGTCCCGGTCCAGGAAGATCCCACGTGCCGCGGAGCGGCTGTGCCCGTGAGCCATGGCCACTGAGCCTGCGCGTCCGGAGCCTGTGCTCCGCAACGGGACAGGCCACAACAGTGAGAGGCCCGCGCAAAAAAAAAAAAAAAAAAAAAAAAGTGGAGGCAACAGTTTGATATAATTTTCTCTCAGAATAGCCAGCTGGAAATCCATGAACTTGAGCTTGAGCTGGCTAGTTACCTTCCCTTCCTAACTGCTTATCGTGTGGACTTGGGGCTTGCTTAGACAGCTCCCACAATTGTGTAAGGCAATTCTCTTTCTGTAGACCTACATATCCTGCTGGTTCTGCTTCTCTGGATGAACCCTGACTGATACAGGCAGTTTCCACAACATAGGTCTTAACTGGAATATTCTGTATCCCTTCTCCTTCTAAAGTTCTGTTCACTCAGTGCTTTCTTGCTTTCTTCATTGCAATTTCTGGAGCAAATCAACCCATAGCTGTCTGATGACCCTTCATATTCTAGCTGTACATTAGATACCATAGTCCTGTTAAGTCTGAAAATCATGGGAATTTAGCCCATGTCTTTTAGTTATCCCAATATTGGCATCTTCATAACTAATATTTTCTAGCAAATGAGATTTCTGGTCATTCTTTAAATAACTCCCTTGCAGGCAGTGGTCTCACTTGTAGGGTCTCCTCCTCTTTAATCTGCAGTCCTTAATGCTGCCGGTTGGGTTTTTCTAACATGTGCACTTGACCATGTCACCCCCTGGCTTGAAAAAGCACCAAACACATTTCACAGAATCAAACATGCAGGCCAGAATGGCATTCCAGAACCTTGTTTTTGAGACTCAGGTACCAGCATAATAATGAGGCACAGCACTAAACATAGGTCAAATTGAGTATTTATATTAAATAATAAAAATGTTTGTTTTTCTGCACTTTCTCTCTCCCTGTAGAAGGTAAGGAATCTACACATTTTCCTTAAGTCAGTGTTCAACTCTTCTGCTTTTGTCTAAGGTGAGGTCTGCTGTTGAAGAGTTTACTTTCATTAGGAAGTCAGGAAGGCATATATACCTGGACAGAGGAAAAGATGGATTGATGGTGGGGTTCAGATTTACCAATAAATGAGACCAGGTAGCAAGAGGAAGTTCTACCAAATTGCTCCTCCTGGCTCCCAGCTCTCCAGGCTTAAAACCCTGTGAATCACTGCTCTCTCCCAAACCGCAATATTGCGGATACTGCAAGGTTTGGGAGGAAGCTGACCAGAATGTTTGCTCCAAACGAGATTTCCATTTTTTGCATTTCAGGCCTTTGCTGTTATCCAAAGTTGGCTAGAAGTTTTGGAGTCATGGTTACCCCTCTGCACAGCTGTTCTTTACTTTTTTTTATTACCACCATAGATTCAATCACAAGAGAAAAAGGAAGTGTATTATTTCGAATAGTTTCTTTAAATCTGAAAAACCAAGAAATAAGCCTGCAGTCATAAAAACATGTAAATTCAATCATAGCACCTCAGTCAGGCAAAACATCAGGCTCGTGAGCCAAGCAATCTTAGCCCCAGTCCCTGCTCAGCCACCCTCTCCGAACACCCCGTAGGACCCATGCTTTAAAGCCAAACCGAGCTGAGTCACTTACTTAGCTCTGCGTGCCAGAGTGAAGAGGAATTAGTGGTGGGTGGGCTGCGGAGGGTTTCAGCTGACAGCAAAAACCCTTTCTCACATATGAATGCCAGCAAGATGGCTGCAGATCTTAGTTTTCAGACAAACGTTCTACTTGAAATAAAAAAGCGGGAAAATATTTTGGCTTCTAAAATTGATTGTTTTGTTTTATTTTGTTTGGGCCGCCCCAGGCCACAGGTGGGATCTTAGTTCCCCCACCAGGGATGAACCCGCGTCCCCTGCAGTGGGAGTGCAGAGTCCTAACCACTGGACTGCCAGGGAAGTCCCCAAATTGATTGATTTTAATAATAAAGCCCTATGCTTAGATTTTTCTACAATAATATGAGATTCTCAGGGTAACTGACTTCAGTTTCCTTGATGTCAATGCTCCTAACTCTGATTTCCCGGGTCACAGCATCAGGAAAAAGACAACATGGAGAAGAACGTCCTGTGGTTGCCGGCCTCCATCAGTCCCCGCTGGACCCCAACCCTGCAGCGCCCTGCTCCGCCTCCTGTGCTCTGACCTGGTTCCAGCATGGCATGCATCCTCTGGAAGCATCCCGAATGCTGCTGCCGCTGTGCCCGTGCCCATCGCCATCCCCGCTCTGCTGCTTTGTGGCTGTCACTGACGTGGTCACGCTGCTGCCCCTAACCAGTTACGCAACCCTTTACCTGTCCTTGGGATTTGTTACTGCCACCCTGACGGCCATTCCTAGGGGACTCCTTTTTTTTTTTTTTAAACCCCACATTTGTTTATTTATTTATTTTTTTGGCTGTGTTGGGTCTTCGTTTCTGTGCGAGGGCTTTCTCCAGTTGTGACGAGCGGGGGCCACTCTTCATCGCGGTGCGCGGGCCTCTCACTGTCGCGGCCTCTCTTGTTGCGGAGCATGGCCTCCAGACGCGCAGGCCCAGTAGTTGTGGCTCACGGGCCTAGTTGCTCCGTGGCATGTGGGATCTTCCCAGACCAGGGCTCGAACCCGTGTCCCCTGCATTGGCAGGCAGATTCTCAACCACTGCGCCACGAGGGAAGCCCGGGGACTCCTTTTTTTGATAAACTCATAGATTTAAACAGAGTTAATGTGCTTCCATTTATTTCAGTTACTATTTTTATTGATATTCAAACGAGAGTCCCTCCAAGTTAGTTCCTGACTCCCTTTGACACAGTCATAGAGGTGGTCAATAGTGTCATTCTTTTCACATATGACCAGATGTTAAAGATTCATCTTGAGCAGACCTGGAGCCAGGTATTTCTCTAAGGAGCCCTCCTCCTTCAGGGTTCCTAATCTCTGTGTTAGGGATGCATGTTCCTAATGGGTTGTTCATTGTTTCTAGGCCTCTTCAGGAAACAAAGCTCGGAGATTAGAGATGGACAGATGATAGATGATAGGTAGATAAACAGGTAGATGTAGACGAAATATTGCAAGTTGATACTAATGTTTCCAGTGCAAATTCTAGTTCAGGACCATAGGGCTTTGATCTGGTCTTGTCTATCTCACATCTGTATCTCCCTTCATACCCAAAATCCTGGTTCCCAGCAACACCTACATAATTACTCATTTGTTTTAACCCACAAAACGTATCCAACAGTCTCAGAATAACAATAGCAACAATATAATTATTGAAAATTTTGAAGTTTTTTTGTTTTTGTTTTTTCCGCAGTTCCTTCTGATCTAAGGATATATATATCCCACTTGGGATCTAGAGTTAATTCCCATGTTTTAAAGTCACTTGAAATATTTCCTCCCTGAGGGGATGTGCCATCAACCCCCAATACATAAGTTCAAATTTTCATATTGTTTTGTTTTAGTGATCATGTCTTAACATTTAATTCATTGACAATATATCCTGGAGATCTTCTCATAGGGTTATATAGAGATAATATTCTTCATTTCTTTTTATAGCTGTATAATACTCCATCGTATGGATGTAACCATAGCTGATTGTCCCCTTTTGATCAACATTTGAGTTGTTTCCAAAAACAAATAGTGATCCAGTGAATAACCTTGTGCCTACATCTTCCCATACTTGCCAGTGCATCTTTGGGATAGAGTAGAAACTGGAATACTAAGTCAAAAAATGGTCAGTAGAACATCTTTTAACCTGAATAATCACAGCAGTACTCCTATGCTTTAAGGACAGAATGATGCTACCTATTCCCCAAGCTCAGGGAATGGAGAGATGAGCCTTTGGCTTCTGATATAAGTCAACAGTTGTCTCCCCCAGAAGACTCATTAAGTCTTCAGACCAGTAGAATTTCTGGAAGGACATCCAAACATGCCCTGCTAGAACTAAATTCCTATTACTAGTACTCAGAACAGGCCTGGAACATCATCATGTACCCAGGTGGAAACACATCTTATACATGTATAAAAGAAATCATGAAGAGTCAAAATAGATCTCAAAATTTCTTTCCACCATACAAGTTCTAAGTATGTCACATGAAGTGACCTTTTCCTCCAACATTAGAACATATCACTCTTGGTTGAGCACCAGGTGGACAGCCTCCTGTTGGAAGCTCAGTCTAAGTAATCTGACATTGAGAGAACTAGAAGGTACAATTACCAGCTCTTATCACTAATGGTTGAATTTGGGTAACTGAAATGCACATTTTATGAGATTCCAATGATGTCAAATATAGGCATTTTTGTTGTAGCAGCTGTTATACTTAAATAATCACAACAGTGAACTCCACTTCTCAGCTTCTTGGAAGCCAATCACTGGGCAATAGTTACAACTTTTTTAGACTACTTTCTGCTGCAAGCACACAGTCAAAAATAGAAGAGCTGCAGGGGAGACAGAGGAATATTTATTATTACATTGGAGACAGAAATGCAGTCACATTTGTCACATTAAAACTGCATCTCTCTTATGCAGCTTTCTTAAACAGATATGAATATATCACATGTAGAGAGAGGTAGATACGTATTTCCATTTTATAACTAGACAGATCTTAAATTGTCTTAAATTTCAGTTGTAACTTCTACCACTTTGAAAAAGCACTGCCTTGACCATCGTCTTTGCAACAAAGGCTTCTACCACAAATAGTTCACTGGATTCCCCAAGAATCATTTCAGGACACTCCATTTAAAAGACCCATTTCTGGGGCTTCCCTGGCGGTCCAGT
The DNA here is from genome assembly GCF_059928025.1 of Delphinapterus leucas. Classification (NCBI taxonomy): domain Eukaryota; kingdom Metazoa; phylum Chordata; class Mammalia; order Artiodactyla; family Monodontidae; genus Delphinapterus; species Delphinapterus leucas. The sequence goes on from NC_143140.1 coordinate 51,033,441, forward strand.
GGTTAGGGCTCCCCGTTTCCACTGCAGGGGGCATGGGTTCGATCCCTGGTCAGGGAACTAAGGTCCTGCATGCCGCGTGGTGAGGCCAAAAATGACGATAAAATAAAATAAAAATCATAATAAATAAATAGAAGACACCTTTCTACCAGTGTAAGAATCCAGTCGTGCCTAGTGATCCCTGAGTGATATCTAGGACTAATCCTTGCCAGGTGATTGTTTCCAGAAAAAAAATTCAAGTTAGAGTACCAGGTGGAAAAAACAATGTAAAGGAAAATGTTAAGACAGGTGGGCCCAAGCCTGGGCCCTCTCTGCGGCACGTGCAAGGAGCCTGCAGAGAAATCACCTCATTGCATCTTATTTGGACCTAGAAGCAGCCTGTAAATTCCCTGGGATATAAAATTACCTGTTTAGCTTGGCCAGCTGCCCATTCCCTTTGCTTTCCCATCCTGGGCCCACTGTTTTATAAAGGTGTCTCCACCTTCCCTTCCAGGGTCACATAGGTGACATGTGAGCTCACATGGCTGGTGTGACTTGTCACAGCCCAGAGTAGAAAGTGCCAGAGCAGACAGTAGTTATCAGGTGAGAGCAGCTGAATCCACTGAAAAAGTCCTTAGGAGAGGCTTTTTTTTTTTTTTTAATCTGAGCATTTTATCTCCCCACTCCCACTTGTTAATGAATTCTGCCTATTTGGAATTCTGGAAAACATGAACAAAACGAGTTAAGTCAAAAGAAAGTTACCACCTTTTGTAAAACAGTGGGAAATACCACCCAAGAGTGAAGGAGTCTTTACTTCTTCAAAGACTGTGAGCTACTGACCTTTTTGGATTCTTGATCTACGCTATCTTTTCTTCTTTCTCTCTAATACCTAAACTTATTTATCTTTTGGTACGGAAGACCACGTGATAAGGCCAGGCTGATATTCTTTCACACCCTAAAGGTCCTAAAGTTGTCTCTAGAAACAAATGTTGAGCAAAACGGTCCATGAGAAAGTTCTTATTATCTACTGTTCAGCCAAAGTAACACCACGCATAAAGTTGACCATGAAAGGTCATAAGGTAAAAGTGCACTGAAGAAATGACTCCAGAAAATCAGTACAATCTGTTCAGGGAATGGCATTTTCATAAAAAGGAAACTCACTGAATACATCTAAGAATTTGTGAAAATATTCTGAGTGTGTGCAGTAATATTTCCCTAGAAAAATGGTTTTATGTAGATTTCAATCATATTCTAACTCAAATATCTACATAAATATCACCTTCAATATGAATTGTCACTGAGGTATTATTTTTTGCTTTTATTGCGGATCAGTCTATTAATCATGTATTAACCTTGTTTATACTTTTTAAAGATAAAATATTAGCTGTTACCTTTGAAAACTGAGTTGATAATTAGACTCTGGCAATAAAATTAACCTGCAGTTGTGTCATAAAAAAAAAAATATTCTGAGCGGATCACAAAAGTTCTCCTAGGAACTCTCACTACCTCCCCTTCACCCCGGCAGCTCCCCAGGAAAGTAACTCTTGGTGTCGATCTTGCGACAAGAGGGATATTAATTTTTTAATGACCTTGACAGATTTGGCGAGGGCTGTACAGCTGAGTGCTCAGCGAGCAGGGGTGGCTGCTCTGCAACGTGCTGTAGGCAGGGCGGCCCAGGACCTGGAAGCTCTGACCGAATTCTGCACATTCACGCCACGGCCCCTCCCCCTCCCCCCACCCTCTCCTGCAGAACAAGTGACCTCGCTCGGATCCTGTTTGTGCTTTACTTCCTTCCTGCACCAAAGCGGTTTGCCCCTGAGCTTACCCGCTGATCCCTTTGGAGTTGCCTAGCTGGCTTTTCCTCCTTCTTGTCCTTTTCTCTTGTGCATTTGTTTTCTCACAGTGAGCACTCACTGACGTCCCGGCTCCACTGACTGAATTACAGGAAACCCGCCAAGGCATTCTCTGCCTTCTGTTCCTAGAGAGTTAGAAAGCCTGGGAATGGGTTTGACAAGAAGGTTCCTTGTACCCTCAACCTTGCTTGCCTCCAGTGCTGCCCACTTCTTCCCAGTGACAAGCACAAAAACCTGCATGCATTGCCCTCTGGGGAGCTTCAGATTCACCTACGTCCCCCAGGCCAGAGGGCATCACCAGGAGCCTTGTTGCAGAAGGAGGGACTCAAAGGTTGTTGAAAAAGAGACCCGGAGATCCCCAGCCCAGGCTTCTCTTCCAGCTGCTTCGGTGGGGCCTGCCAGCCCCCTCCTCTACCTTTAGCCTCCTTCCTGCCAGCGCCTTTGTTTATCAGAGGCATCAAGTTCCCACTGGGAAGACTGAAAGAGTGACCAGTGGTTCTAGCTCTTTATCTCTCAATGTCGTCTTCTTTCCTTCTCAAAGATAACTGGATGTTTGTTTGCTACTGATTTTCTTGGGATGAGGTCAATGGACTTCATTCTCCCCAAGAATGTTTGACTGTGCTACAGAAACACAGGTAGCAGGGCAGAAGGATGAAAGGAATCAGTTCGGGACCCCTGGCACTGGTGTCCCTCCAAACTTAGCTTCACCCAAACATGCCAAAACCATTTCCTTCCAGGCTTTTCACACTTACAGGACCCATGGTAAGTCTTTAACTTTTAGGTGAAAATGACCTTTAAAGAAATAAAAGAGGGCTTCCCTGGTGGTGCAGTGTATAAGAATACATGGGTTCGATCCCTGGTCCGGGAAGATCCCACATGCTGCAGAGCAACTAAGACTGCGAGCCACAACTTCTGAAGCCCGCCTGCCTAGAGCCCGCGAGCCACAACTAGAGAAAGCCCGCGTGCAGCAACGAAGACCCAACACAGCCAAAAATAAATAAATAAATAAAAATTAAAAACAACAACAACAAAAAAATGTAGCACTGTGATGTACATAATGTGATAGGAAAGTGGTACAGCTACACTGGGATGTGCTAGTGGTTTAAAAAAAAGAAAAAAGAAAAGAGCTTCAAAAGCTGAACTAAAGGAAAGAACAGCACACTGAACACTTAGCCTAAAATAGGAGTGAAAAAGCAGAAGGTCCAAAGTTATTTGATGGGTATTCTGTATCCTACCTGCTTACAACTTTATACTTGCCCACCCCAAGTCTTAAATCAGCCTCCAATCTCGTTTTAAAAGGGTCATCAGGGTTACAAAACCATGTCCTCCAGTGACCCCATCCAATTCCTATGGCCATCTGTTAAGCATCTGAGAATTTAAACATCTCTCCAGAGCAAGTACATCAGGAATTCCCAGCCCCCACTTTATATGACATCTAAATGATGACAGTAAATGAATGACAGTATGTTCCATATCCCACATGGAGTAGTTTGGACTTCCTCACAACATGGCAGCCTCAGGAATGCAGGCTGCTTATATAGAAGCTGAAGTTTACAAGAGCAAGTATTCCAGCAAGCAAGTTGGAAATATCGTCACTGCCTTTTTTGAACTTGCCTTGGAAGTTACATAGCATCACAGTCAGAAAAGCCTGCCCAGTTTTAGAGGGAGGGAGCATAGCTCCCACCTCTTGATGAGAAGAGGGTAAAAGGATTTGTGGATGTACTAAACAATATTGACTGACCATCCTTTTTGTCTTGCAATTAAGTTTTTCTTACCCTGATCTTTTCCAGTTCTTCTGATTGGTCTCGCTTCAGGCATTTTCCACATTGAAAATGTTAGCAGGTGAGGTAGCTGGTCTCCAGAGATGGCCCCTGAACCATGCCTCCCAGTATTGTGCTCCTGTGTAGCCCACTCTGGGTGTGATTTCCCAAGAAGCCTTGCTGCTTCTACCAGTGTCTTTTGAAATGCCTATTCTGGGGAAATTCAGCCACCATGTAGGAAGTCTGACCTGAGACCACCATGCTTTGAGGAAGTCCCATGTAGTCACATGGAGGAACCGCATGAAGAGAACAAAATGCTTGGCGAGCCCCTAGAGATTTCAGCTGTCCCAGCCTGGATGGCCAGACACGTAAGTGAGGACGCCGTCTTGGATGTTCAGCCTGGTTGAGCATTTAGATGACTCCAGCTGAGCCACCATCTGACTGCAAATGCACTTGAGATTCCAAGCAAGAACCATCCAGCTAGGTCTAGTCAACCCCCAGAAGCTTGAGAGATAATAATAAATTGTCACTTTAAGCCACTAAGTTTGAGGTGGCTTTTTACATAGCAGTAGAACACCAGGTTCTATTCATGCTGCCTCAGAATGTCTCCCCAATCTGGTTCTCTTAGGCAGACCTTCAGCTTCATATATTTGCTAAGGCAAAGCTTGCTGTCTGGTCAGAACAAGGACTCATGCCTTTAAAGAAGTTGTTCTTGGATGTGATACCAGACGTGCTCTCAAGGAACCATGAAATAAAGGTCAGTACAGAGAAAAAGTACCATGAGAACTTAGGAAAGAGAGGGAGAGAAATATTCCAGACTGGGACTGCTGGGTCTGAAGAGGAGGTGGTATTAAATAGGATCTTGAATGCCGAGTGGGAATTTGTGGCTTTGTTTTGTAGAAGTAGGGAGCTACTAAAGGTTTCTGAGCAGAAAGGTGATGAGATAAAAAAATTTGTTTCATGAAAATTAGTCTGAGAGCCATGTATAAAGTAAATTGCATTTAGGAGACACTAGACAGAAGTGGCCTGTGACGGTGGGGAGGCCAAGAAAAAACTATCATGACCATCCAGGGGAAAACAACGAGCTCTTGCACTTGCCTGTGGCACTGAGCACCGGTAAAAGAAGTAGTTTTAGGGAACATTCCAGAAGTTGATATGACCCTGAAACACTACATATTTCATACATGTATCATATGTGAAATGGTAAAATTATGATACCAATTCTCCCATCCGTGAAAAAATGAAAACAAAATAAATAATTCTAAAACCTTCCTTTTGAATAAATGTGGTATTTAAAAGAGAGTACCTTTAAAAAGTAGTTTATGGGGCTTCCCTGGTGGCGCAGTGGTTGAGAGTCCGCCCGCTGATGCAGGGGACACGGGTTCATGGCCGGGTCCGGGAAGATCCCATATGCTGCGGAGCGGCTAGGCCCGTGAGCCATGGCCGCTGAGCCTGCGCGTCCGGAGCCTGTGCTCCGCAACGGGAGAGGCCACAACAGTGAGAGGCCCGCGTACTGCAAAAAAAAAAAAAAAAAAAAAGTTTATGTTCTGGAAAAAAGAGAGAAGGTAAATTAGATCCATAACTTTATGTGTCATCAGAGATTACACTTTTGGACATTTCTAGACAACATTTCTAATATATTCACATGGATTTACAATTCTTGTCACTTATCCATCCTTTTGCAACGTTAGCAATGAAAGAAGCCTCAAAGAACAAAGAAAAAAAATCAGTGCAACATCATTACGAGTTTTAAAATCCACATTGGAGGCCTCCCTGGTGGCGCAGTGGTTAAGAATCCACCTGCCAATGCAGGAAACACGAGTTCCAGCCCTGGTCCGGGAAGATCCCACATGCCGCGGAGCAACTAAGCCCACGTACTGCAACTACTGAGCCTGGGCGCCATAGAGCCTGTGCTCCGTAACAAGAGAAGCCCCCACAATGAGAAGCCCAGGCGCCGCAACTAGAAAAAACCCGCGCGCAACAACGAAGACCCAACACAGCCAAAAATAAAGAAAGAAAGAAAGAAGTTTATTTTTAAAAAAAACAAAAAAACCCACATTGGCTGTCGGTGGCACAATGTGGTTGCTCCATTTTTTTTAAAGTATGAGCTCCCTCTAGTGGCCAAAATAGTCTTTACTGCCTGATCAAATCTGCACCAGGCATTTATATTTAAATAATTTTAATGGTAAAGTTTAACTTCTAGAACTGAATTTGCACTTTAAAATTTTTCTTTGCTTTGTGCTGAGTAGGCTCCATAATATTAGCGGTGAATCTCAACATCTACTATTATTGTTACAATTTATAATTATCAGTTTTCAATAATGTGTTTATTGAGTTTCAGCCCACACCAAAATGCAATTATCACCTAATTAATGTACAAGCTAATTTACTATACATGTTCCCAGGAAGTGAGGTCATCACTTATCACTCTATAAAATGTCCTCATAGATGAACCTATATCCTCTTAAAACTAGTTCAAGTTGAAACTATTCCAGAAATATATACTTCCCAACCAAATCCCATCATTCCTTACAGGGAAGGATCACCCTCAGTGGATTCCAATGAATCACCTCTCCCACTAGGGAACAGAGTCAGACAAAAGCCTCCGAGAAGAGGGATTTGGAGGGGTTGGGGGAATGAAAAGAAGGACTAATACTGAGTGTCTGCTGTGCGTCAGGTGTTAGGTTATATGCTTACATCTGCTGTCTCATTTGAAGCCCTAGAGGGATGTCACCCATTCCTCTCCTATTTAACACAAATTTTCCAAATTCTTGCGTCAGAATAAGGCATAGAAGAAAAGTAGACATCATCTCTGCCTTTATGGTGTGCAGAGCCCAGTGGGAGGACCAAAAAGGAAGAAGATGAGTGTACCCACTGGAGAATCCTGCCGAGATAAAAGTGAGGCCTCAGTGATGGCATTGCTGCCTGCGGTTCACCTCTACCTTATGTATCGGGGGAACGTGACAGCCCCGATCAAGGTGATGCCAGGAGAGGTTAACACCAACAAAAGTAATTATGAGGCCAGCCCTGCAAATGCCTCCCTCTTTGAAGCTAACAATGGCTGGAGTTGTGTGTTTGAAGCAAAAGCGTGAACACCAGAAGTGGTTTGGTAGCCAGTTATGATGAGCATAACACAGCTCGCTTTGGGAGTGAGCCTTGCGAATGGGCAGAGTGGGCAGCTTTCCCATTCAAAGGCTGCCCAGCCTTAGATCCTGACCTTAAGATCCAACCCAGCTGCCCCATCCTGGCACTCTTACTCAGTGGAATTGCATCTTCTAGCCAGCTAGGACCTAAAGTGAACAGGAAAGACAAAAATTGTGTGTAGTCAAAATTACTCTCGAAAAATACCTTAAATTATCCGTAAAATGAGCCATATAAACATGGTTTTGTATATACAACCCAGTATAGTGAATCTTATAAACCCTGCAGTGTGGACCCACTGAGCTAAACTAGGAAAAGCACAAAATTAGAGCCTATAAGCAGAGGTCTGGGTGTCCAGCCCATTCCTCCTTTAAAGTCATCTGAGCCTGACCCTCTCCTCCTGATTTCCATGATGCTTATTCCTCTCACGCTGTCTTTAAAGCTACTTTGTTTTCCCCCAGTTTTATTGAGGTATAATTTACGCATAATAAAATTCACCCATTTTAAGGGTATAGTTGATGAATGTTGAAATTGTACACAGTCTTATAATCACCACCGGAATCAGATATAAAACATTTGTCATCCCAGAAGCTTTCCTTGTGTCCTTTGAAGTCAGCCCCCTCCTCCAAACCCTGGCCAAAGGCAACCTCTGGTCCTTTCGTTGCTAATAGCTTTGCCCTTTCTAGCATTTCATGTAAGTGGAATCCTAGAATATGTAGTCGTTTTACATGGCTTCTTTCAATTAGGATAAAGTTTTTGAGGTTCCTCCATGTTTGTGTGTATCAGCAGTTTGCTCCTGTTTTTGTCCTTAGTGTTGATCACTGCCCAGCTTCACAGAAGGGCAAATGACAATGAATTTTCAAAGGCTCCTCTGAAGTCCAGGAAAACACAAGGTATAACAGACCTCACTCGCCTTAATGAGGAGGCCTGAGATGAGTTTAATTACTGCGCCATGCAATGCATATCCCAAATGCTCTGTGAGATTCACAGCTTGTAAGAGACAATGTGAATATAGATGAGTGTGGACATGGCATCAATAAGACATGTCGAAGCTATTCATCACTCTGAAGTTTCATTAAAGCTGTAAAGAAAGTGCACCCTCCCTCAGGACTGGTCGGGTATCTTGCTGTGCTCCCGAGAAGGCAGCTCCTACTGACCTGAAAGAGCAGGTAAGAGAGTGGCAGTGCGTCTTTTCTTCTGCTTCCAGCTCCCTGGCTGCCTGGATCACTGCCTGGGTCATCTGTGGACCGAAGGTGACACGGTTCTCCCGGAGGCTGGAGCACAGGTGGATAAATGCCAAAGCCAGTAGGGACTCCCCTAGAATGAGGCAAGTGGAGGTGAGCTAAGGAGGAAAGGGAGCTTGAGGAGTGGGCCTAGGAGGAAGGGTGGGGGTTATTTATGTGGAAGGTATGGATAGTAAAGTCATGATTAATGATTCTGAGAGAGAGACAGCCAGAGAGAAACTACTGCAAGCACACCACCCAGGACAACCCAGGACCTATGTTGTCAAGGGTGTCCTCCCCATGTGCAGTGCATTTGTCAACAGGAAACTTTGTGCAAAGGTCCCAAAGCAATACCTAAGAAGTACTATCTCATCTCACATTTAGAAAGATCTAGACATGGAAATGTGGCAGTGACTGTAGTGGGTATAATGAACCCCATTGGAAGGCCTGGGTCTTAGCTCCTGCAGTACTGGTTCTCTTCAAATAAGAAGGCTTGAGGAATTTTCTCCCCCCTTAGGTGTTTGTTATTATCTTATTTTAAAAGTAATAATAGCTTGCATAGTACAGAAAAGAACAGTGAAAGATGAATGCCCATCAGTAGTACATTGCAGTGATTAAGAGCCCAAGATCTGGTAAAAATCCCAGCTCTGTCACTTTCTACCTTTAAGGTGACAAGCAAGTCACTTAATCACTTTGTGCCTCGATCTATGGAAAGAATAATGATAATAATAGTATTTGCCTCTATAATGTTGTTGTGGAGGAGAAAGAATGTAAGTATATGCCATGCTTAGCCTGATGCTGAGCAACAGGAAGCTTTCAATAAACTATAGTTGTAATTATCATTGTTGTTTCTATTATTATTATTGTTGCTCCTGTTGTTATAATGACTCTAGCCTTATCTTCCACTTCCTATATTTAGTCTGTTAACAAATCTTCCAGTGTAAAATCTAATCTCCTCCTTGGCCCAGACCTTTAACATCTTGATTGAAAATATATACACCTGTTGGTCCCCAGCCTCATTATTTTGCATCCCAGAGCTTTGACCAAGTGTATCCAAAGGTAAGTAAGTGTGTGGTAAATATACCTGTCATTTACATTATCAGACAGCGTATTTGTTTCCTAGAATCCTGATACTGAAAACACATAGCATTGCTAAAAACGTTAAATGTAATAAAACTCAATATAGCTGCACTAATCCGTGCTTTCTAAATTTACTGCCAGAAGTGCAGAAAGTAGGCTGGCATGGCTTTTGTACGATTTCCGTATCACACTAACCTAAATTCAAACAGTGTGTTTAGATAAAAATATTGCTCCCTCCAAAGAGGTTCCCAACTTTGCAGAGAAAAACACTTCTGTGTGGTACGTTACTTACGCAATGAACGCCTTGCTTTCTGGAGGAGAAACGATGCAAGCACATCACCGCCATATTCTCCAGAAGTAAAGATTCTCTGGCACCAAGTCACAGCCAAGGAGGGGTCCCCAAGCCATGGAACAAATGGCACCAGCAGTTTAGCACCACCAGCCGCCTTGGTGGGGTCAGAAGATAGAGGGGTCCTTGTGTGATGCGTGTTGACTCCCTGTTGTGGCCAGGCTGGCTGCGATGGAGTGGTAGAAGGCAGGCAGGAGAGAAACCAGAAGCACAAATGACAGATGGCTGGCCAAAGCGCCAGGGACTTCGAAGAAAGTATTTGCCTAGGAGGCTGTTCCTTAGAGAGATATTGAGGGTTGTTAAATGTATCCTGTTGTTAGGGAAATTAGAATTGTTTTCTTCTCTTGGTTGGAAAGAACAACCAAGAAGAAAAGCAGTACTCTTAAGAAGTACAACTTATCAATTATAAGATTAGAAAACACGCTTCTTTCCAAAATTTACATTGAATTTCCTTCCTCATCCCATATGCAACCTTGTGGACTTAAGGTGGTGAGTCCTCAGGGTCACCTGTATGCCTCTCTGTCTGCTCCCCCTGCTAAGTAGGAAGATATCTGAAGTCGCATCTGTGTCTGCTTCATTTCTGGAGTGCACAGGCCAGTGTCACACACTTTGTAGGTAACCCAGTAGATACTGATTGGATTAATGTTTAATAAAATGAAGCCATCAGCTCTGGTGTTATCATCATCCTTATTTCAATTCACTGACCTTTGCACCAAGGTCAGATACATTATCATCTTTACGCTTTGTTAAAGCCATGTATGTAAAGTTGGCAGAAACTGAAATCTTACAATAAACTAGAGTTAGCAGTAATAGCCTCTATGTGGATTTTGTGTTTTCAACCCCAGATCTCAAAGCATTTTAGGAAGAAACATTACTATTACATGTTTTCTTTTGTTTTGGTTTGGTTTTTTAGTAAAAAAAATAAAATGATCATGAAAAATGAATGCACTCTATATAATAGTCAATAAGAAGTTAGTAAATAAATTCTGGAAACTGATGAAAAGACATACTATGCAGTCATTAAAATTATAATGTAGCTCTATATTTATTAACAATGCTATCCTTGGAAAAATTTTTATTTAAGAAAAAGCAGTTTAAAGTATGTATGATGGAATACCTTTTTTGGGTAAAACTATGTATGACTATATGCGTAAAAATATGTATGAGTGTGTGTTTGTAAATAGGAAAATAATTTCCCCTAGGGTGGGGGGGTTTTTACATTTTATATATTACCATATTTTCTGTTTTTATAATGATGGAAAAGTATTACTTTACACTCACAAAACGCTAGTTTAAAAGGATATGTCGAAAAAAATATTTTTAAAGAAAATATTTTTAATTACTCAAAATCTTAAAGAACATATTTTTAATTACTCAAAATCTCATCACCAATAATTATCCAAAAACATTTTTATACCATTTGTATGGATTAGCTAATGTTTCGTTACAAAGTACTTCAAAACTCAGAGCCTTAAAACGCTAATCTATTATTACAGCACGCGAGTCTGTCGGACACCTGAGCACTGCCTGATCTAGGCTGAGTTTGGCTGATGTTATGAGCCAAGTCGTGTCCTCCAAAGATTCATATTTTGAAGTGCTAACCCCTAGTGCCTCAGAATGTGACTGTATCTGGAGACAGGGCCTTTAAAGTAGTAATCAAGTTAAAATTAGGTCATTATGGTGGGCCCTAATCTAATTTGATTGGTGTCCTAACAAGAAGAGGCGATTTGGACATAGACACACATAGAGAACACCACGTGAACGTGAAGATGGCCATCTACAAGCCCAGAAGAGAGGCCTTGGAAGAAACCAACCCTGCCAGCATCTGATTTCAGACTTCCAGCCTCCAGAACTGTGGGCAAATAAATTTCTGTTTAAGCCACCCGGTATGTGGTACTTAGTTATGACAGCCCTGGAAACTAATACAGCAGGTATGAGTTGGGCTCCAGGTACAAGTGAGCTGGGAGCTCTGCCCTGGGCTGGGTTTGACAAGGGTACTTTAACTGGGGCGACTCACCTCCACATGCCTAAATTCCTACTGCTGGCACCTGTGGCTAGTCCTGGGCATATCTTTCTTGTGGATGGCAGGAACACAAGAGAGAAAATGGAAATATGCAAAATCTTTTGAGGCCTAATCTTGGAGCTAGCAAACTATGATGCTGCTTCATCCATTGACCAAATAAATCCTAACGACTAAGCCCAGGGTAGAGAATTAATGCAATCTAGATAACTGTCAATAAGAAGTATGCCTACTGTGGGAGAGAACTGCAAAGAGGCACAGCAAAGTGCTCGGATATGGAGGAGGGAAAGTGGGGCAGGGGCAACTGGGGCCAATGATGTAATCTATGTTAGTATCTTAGATGTTCACATATGTTTATATTGCAGCAGTCTTAGACCGTGTACTATATCTATATATTTCTAATTTTACTTACATTTAATCTTATTCCACATTTTAATAGGATTGTTAATTTTAAACTTTATTAGATGCAAATACACCATATTAAACCCACTCTTTTTATTAATTGAGACTACAGAGGTACATAGTCAATTGCACAGTACATTAGTGAGGAAGTAGTATAAAAAAATCAGGTTGAAAATTTGTTTCTAAAAAATCAGTCAATAAAATTGACACATAAATTAACCAATATAAAAGTTTAATCTAAATGGAAAGTGTATAACAGCACAGTATAATGTCTCATACATAGGGAGTACTCTATATATTTGCTGAACAGATTCTATGTAAATTTATTTTGAATGTGAAAACTGTTGCTAAAACAACACATTCAAAATGTTAAAACTCTCATTTGTTGAGACAAAGAAAAAAAAATACATACAAAATACTGACAACAGTATTGACTCTAAAATGTTACAATTTGGTATCCACCATCATCTTTCTAGTTAGAAACACATGGAAGTATTTTATGGACATGTTAAAACTTTTTTATTCACTTGGATGGAAGATTGGCTAAAATTTAGCCATCCTGATAGCCATTTTTTAAAAACTATGATCCTATTTCTGCACTCCAAAAACACTTTTATGTTTATGCAAAAGGAATGTGAGAAATCTTCGAGAATTTTGTTTTCTGAAGAGTGATAAACCTCATTTTCCTAAAAGGATCAAAGGAAGAGAAAACTTTATTGAAGTTTCCTTTCTAAGAGAAAGTAAATCTTGGCTCCAAGTTCATTTTCCAAATCAGGAAGCAGAAATTTTTTCTTAGGATAGCATTGAACTTGAGAAATAGAAAAAATATATATTTTCCAGTGGTTAATTATTTTTATAATTTGGTTCTAAAAACATTATCACTACACATATTTCTAAAAAGATTTTAGGGTCTTATGTAATCAGGAATGCAGTCACTTAAAAAACATGTGGAAATTGCAGAGCTAAATAGCGGACATATATTTATTACATTTGGTACATGCCCATACTCTAGGGATAGCTAAATGTGTGTATAGTACTCCTTTGTCTCCTCTTAGAAACCCCTCCAGAGCTCTGTTATGAATTATATTGTTTAAATATGTCCACATTCAGTTTCGGGGACTTACTCCCAAGCCAGTTTCAAATTGAACACATGTTGCATCTGTTTTCTGTTTGTGAATACTGAATGCTTGGCACTTTAATTGGGATATTTTTCTTTAGAATGAAATAATTTCAAATATTCGCTGAATCAAAACATCAGTTTCCTTTTCCAGTTTCCATCGTGGATTGTTGGTAGGTTTCCCAGACCTGGTCTCCTATGCAGTAGGGAGGGACCCACCTCCCCTTGGCATGTAAGGGGGAACAGAGGAGAGAGCAGGCAGTATCCAGAACACTGGATCATCCCTTCTGCACATCCCATGCCTCTCCAGATCCCACCTGACCTGAGGGCACATATTCAAGTACTCTGGAAGGTTTTAACCATCTCACCTTCTTCTAGTAATTTATAATCTTTTTTTCTTTGAAAACTTTAATGGGTGCAGAAGAATCTTCCCCACAGATAAATTTCTGTGAAGCTACTGGAGCCTCAGCTCCCTCCTCTGCTTTGATTCAATCAAAAGCCTTTGGGGACCTCGATTTTGGGGGTATATGTGTTTAGGATAAATTAACCTGGTTGCAGGGTAGAGTATGGGACAGTGTGGATTGAAGCAGAAAGAGATTGGAGGGAAGGAAGGAAAACTAGGAAGCTGTTGGTGTTGTCCATGGGGAAAACGGGGAAGGTCACTGCAGTAGAATTGAAAGAAAACAGCACGTACTCCTGGGAAAAGCACAGACTTCAAAGTTACAAAGGACTGGGTTTGAACCAAAGCTCAATCACGTATGAGCTCCGTGACCCCAAGCAAGGTACCTGACCCCTCTAAACCTAAGTTTCTCTACCTAGAAAATGGATGTGAAGTTAACATATATAATTCTTGTGAAGACTAAATTATAGTTTTTTAAATGCCTAGTATATAATGTTAATATGTGATTTTAAATAGACACATTTGAAAGATACTATGAAGAAACAAAGAAAGGCCAATGGATTGAATACAGGAAATGAAAGAGAAAGATGTTCAAAGATCAGAAAGTATCTAGTCCACCAACACACAATTTCTCTAATTTACTGACCACAGGACATGTTTTTTTTCCCCACAAAAAATTAAGTAATTAATCAATTAAGGAATAATGAGGTTAAATAACTTGCCTTAAATCAGGCACTAATAGTGGCAGACAAGACTCCAGTTTTTGTCTTTTGCTCTCCCTCTTCCCTTCCTTTACCTTCTCTTTCTGAAAAAAATTTGGTCTGAAAAACTGTATATTAGACAAGGCAGAGCCAAGGCAGGTGCCTACACCTTGAGGAGCCTCAAAGTGGAGTGGCAGAGTCTGAGCAGGCTGAGGGGCATCCACATGGAGATGAGCGCCTCTTCTGCTCCTCAAGGGACAGACTGAAGTCACCCCGGGGCCCTCACTGGGCCTGGGCTGGGCTAGTCTTTCCATTTCTTAAATGCACTAGCTCTTTCCTGCCTCAGGACACTAGGCAAGGTGCCCTTTCTGTCTGGAGTCTGTAATACCCAACCCCTCACTAGGCTTAATTCCTACTCATTCTTTAGATCCCAGCTGAAAAGTCACTTCCTCAGATAGACCTTCCTGACACCCCCTCTCCCGTTGTCCCCTCTCTCCCACATCCCGATCTAACTTAATTTCCTCACTGTTTTCTTCATGCCACTCCTTCTCTTTTATATAGCTAACTGACCAAAATCAGTTAGTAAATGAGTAATCAATTGTCTGCTTGTTTGCTATGCCTGCCTCTTTCATGAGACTAGAAGGTAGATTAGATTTAGGGCCAGTGCTATGAACCCTACAGTAAATACATCATTCAGGAGAGAGCCTAACATAAACATACACATTTTTTTTTGAGGCGAAATTCACATAACATAAAATTGAGCATTTTAAAGTGAACAATTCAGTGGTGTTTAGTGCATTCACAGTGTTGTACAACCAACACTTGTATCCAGTTCCAAAACATTTTCAGCACCTCCAAAATGAAATCTCATACCCATTTAGCACTTACTCCCCAATTCCCCCTCTGCCCTAGCCCCTGGCAACCACCAATTTGCATTCTCTTGCTAACAATGTACCTATTCTTGATATTTTATATAAATGGAATCATACAATATGGGATCCCTTGTGTCGGGCTTCTTTCACTTAGTGTAATGGTTTCAGGGTTCATCGATGTTGTAGCATGTATCAGTATTTCATTCCTATAACATTTCACTATTATATATTAGTCTGTAGTTTTTTCTTGTGTCTTCATCTGGCTTTGGTATCAGGGAAAGACTGGCTTCATAGGATGAGATAGTAAGTGTTCCTTTTCTATTTTTTGGAAGAGTTTGAGAAGTATTGGCATAAATTCTTCTTTAAATGTTTGCTGGAATTTGCCAGTGAAGCCATCTGATCCTGAACATTTTTTCTTTGTTGGGAGGTTGTTTTTTTTTTGTTTTTGTCTTTGGTTTTTAACTGATTCAATCCCTGTTACTTGTTATGTCTATTGAGATTTTCTATTTCTTCTTAAGTCAGTTTTGATAATTTGTGTATTTCTAGGAATTTCTCCATTTCATCTACACTACCAAATTTCTGGCACACAATTCTTCATATTATTCTTTTATAATCCTCATTATTTCTGTAAGTTTGTTAGCAATGTCTTCACTTCCATTGCTGATTTAATTATTTATGTATTCTCTCTTTCTCTTAGTCAGCCTAGCTAAAAGTCTGTCAATTTTGTTGATCTTTTCAAATTTGATGAAATATATGAATCTACAAATCTAAGAAGCTCAATGAACTCCAAGAATTATAAACACAAAAAATATACATTGAGACACAGTAGGGTCTCACAGTTTAGCATGAAGGCTTTCATTTTCTCAGAGTGTCACCTCAGGTCTTGTGTCTCTGAGCCCAGAGCCAATCTGGTTCATCTTCTGCAGAGGGCAAAGCTCTTCTACTGGGGAGAAGGAGTGGGGTGACTGCCAGGCCTCTCAGGGTAGGGAAAGGTATTTAGAGATCTAGTTGATCCTCTTAAAGACACCACCAATTGTCCCACTTTCATTTCCAATTAGCACTGCAGCTTTCAGTGATGCCTCCCATTCTATGCCTTTCTGGAGTTCTGACAAGGAACTGACTGCTTCCTGACTTTTACCCTTGTAGGAGTTGGTTCCAATCATAACTTTCTGTAACTTTCCAAAATGATCATTTTTCTTTTCTGCTTTAATATTCACTTCCATTCTCCTTCTGGATTTAGTTTTTGCTCCTTTTTAATATATTAGTGGTTTTAAGAAGGACCAGAGATAAAGTCATATCTCATTTAATCTTTATATCTGAAATTGATATTATTCCCATTTTATAGATGAGGAAACTGAGGTTCAGAGAGTTTAGGAAACTTGTAAAAGGCCACAAAGATAGTAAGTGGTGATCTTTATACTACCTTATATAGCTTTACTAAGCATAAGTAGTCACAATTACTCCAATGTTACCTGGCTTCAGCAAGTGTTCTAAAACAAGTTTTGCTTATAGAGTTCCCTCTGTTCCCTATGGCATAAATCAAGAAGTTCATTTTCCTGGTACTCGTACCCCAAGACTAGACAGGTTCATTATTTTAACCTTTACTCATACTCAATGTTCCTAGAGACACAGGAATCTGTGTTAGGCAATTACTAGCAAAGGTTCAAGAAGCAGTAAAGAGGAAATCGAGTGGTAGTGATAGTGGCTGAGAGAGATTTGGATAGTTGTGCAGGAAGGAAGAGTGGATTTGCTTCTAGGTGGGCAAGGCAACAGTGACTCAAGTCTAGCCTACCTGAGCCCAGAGAGGGAACAGTTGATGTTTTACTACTCCATTGCACAAAACAGCTAACACCAGAGAGTCCTCTGGGAAGAGGAACAGGCCAGTTATGAGTTTATTTCCTCTCAGTTCCAAATAGAGTTTTCTTTGCCTGCACTGCAATATTAGAGCGGACTCTTCTAAATACCTCTGCTTGGTCAGCTGGCACGATACCAAGCTTTGTCAGTAGAGGGTGCTAAAGGAGGAGGGGCTTCTCTTCTCTGGTTCTGGTGTGCTCTCCTCAGCAGGTCCTTGCAGCGTGAATGGCTTCTCCAGCACCTGGCTCCTGCATCACCAGTCAGTTCTCTAGCGCTTGGCCCCATCACACAACGGTCAGCAGCATCTCCCTAGCACCTTCGAGGGAGAATTTCTGGCAGGTGTTGCAGAGTGGGTTTCTACCCAGACAATCCCCGGTGACTTCTCTGCTACCCTGAGAGCCATGCACGTTTCCCCTCCAGAGTCTGGATCTCAGTCTTGGGTTGGGGTGGTGGGCTCTTTGGACACGCTCTCTCAGCCCTAGGGGTAGTGGACTCTCCTTATATCTGTTATTTATTGCTGTTTTTTCGGTTGCATTTTTTTTTTTTTTTTAGCATTCTCTTTATTTTTCACTAGGCAGTCCCTCATTACTCCAATCCTGTTATAATTAATGATTATATTAAACTTGTCATGTGCAAATTACATTGTGGTTTTTCTCTCCTGATTAGACTCTGGCACAGGGAATCTTTGGTCTCTGTGACCTTTATGATATTTTTCCAATAGAGATTTTTGGTATAATGAACTGGTGTAAAATTTTAAAAATTAACCTCTATGGGTAAATGTTTAGATATGAGGGAAAGATTAAAAAAAAGAATTTCTAGTAAGTATATTATATTCAACAACCAAGAAATATATTGCATACCTATTATGCAAAAAGACATAAAGGCATACTGTTAATTTTGGACTTGAAAGATCTTTCAACACAGGGATGGCAAAAGCATTTCATCTTTAACGCCAACTCTGATTAACTATAATGGCTATTTGGGTTGAGAAGAATTTTAAGGTCAGAAAACAATGATCAATTTATGATATCTGCCACAGGTAAAAGAAAAGTGGTGGAAAAGCACGGTTATTTGTCAGCTGTTACCTGACCAGTTTTACAGATTAGTAAACTGAGGCATAGAGATTTAAATGACTTGGTCAAAGCAAAGCTATATAATATAAAGACTGGGGCTAACTCCATATTTATGATTTCCAGTGCACTGCTGTTTACCTGTTGCTGCTCTAAGTGATGATGGAGTTTTGAGCAGGCCAAGTAAGAAGCACAAACAAGCTAAAGATGAGGCTGTTTACCCTTAAATCACTTTTAGGATCTGTGGTGCATATCTGGGAAATCAGATTTATTGCCCACCATAGTAATAAATAGATCTGAAATAAAATGAACTTACAGAGTTTTCTGTCTAACTCTAGAAATAGGACGGCATTCAGTGTCATTAAATTAAGAAACCCCAATGCTTTACCATTTACTTAAAGAGATGTCATATGTTAATTTGGTTTTCAGACAGATTTTAAAAACGTACTCACCATCAAAAGGGAATAGCACACTGGGGTCTTCCGTGGTGGCGCAGTGGTCGAGAGTCCGCCTGCTGATGCAGGGGACATGGGTTCGTGCCCCGGTCCGGGAAGATCCCACATGCCGCCGAGTGGCTGGGCCCGTGAGCCATGGCCGCTGAGCCTGCGCGTCAGGAGCCTGTGCTCCGCCAACGGGAGAGGCCACAGCAGTGAGAGGCCCGCGTACCTCAAAAAAAAAAAAAAAAAAAAGGGGAATAGCACAGAAATTGCACCTAAGCCTAGTACATGTAAACATTAACTATACAAGTAAATATGTCTAAATATAATATTTTCTTTTAATTCACCAAAAGAAATTTTATTTGCAATTGACTGATGGGGAGGATGATAGCTAGTAATAGTTTGGACTTTGGATTGTAGAGAAAATATTTTTCTGGAAAATACTGTATGTCCACTTCAGGTAGATCCTATGGAAATTCGAATTCAGCCCATTTAAGAGTATAACTTCTGCAAGGCTGATGAGATGTAGCTCTCCAGTTCTTGTACCTGGAAGGCTGTTATCCACCACAGGAGCACACAAGAGTGCCCTTAAGCAGCTCAATCCCACCTAGAATCTAATCAAAGACAACCCAAGTTTGAATTTTCCTGCTAGACTACAGAATAAGGAGATTTTTGAAGTGCTTTTCTCACCTAGGGACACAGCAAAAGTGCAATTAAAAAAGGCAAAAGGAGAAACTCTTGTCTCTTAAGTCAAACATTCAGTTTATTAGTTGCCGGAACCCAATGACCTTTTGTTAGTATTTATTAAGCAGAAGCAATTTTGAGAACGTTTTCTCTTTTAACTTAGGAACTGCTTCTCTATATTTGCCTGTTTATTGAAAAGTTTTACCTGCACATCAGGAAATTAAGTATATGCCACGTGATTGGCGGTCACCCTTGAAATGTTGATTTCTGAAGAAACAAAAAAAGCTAATTAGTTAAAGGATACATGAGAGAAGCTAGAAACTTCTACTTTATCAATAGAACCAAAATTCATAACTCGAGAGAGACTAGAGTCCTAGATTTCACTCATTACTTTGTTGAACTCACTCGTGAACACATACCATTGGTTACAAGGTGGGCCTGGCAAGACACTGACTGATTTGGAATTTTATTATTCACGTTATTTTGGAAATAATTAATTTGTACATATTTCCTCAACCTTTAAACATTCGTAAATTATTAAATAAAGAGCAAATAACAATTTAATCAAGGAAGGACTCAGCTCTCCTTTATAATTTATTCCACTACCACTTACTAGTAATCCTAATCACAACTCTGCAAAGTTTCATAATTTCAAAGATCAAAGAGGTTAGGTACTTAGTTTAGTAACACAAGATGTGGAACAAGAGTCCAATGTCCCTGCATATGAACTTCACTCTGAGATCCATTTCTTTTTTTCTTTTTAAGAAATATTTATTTGCTTGCACCAGGTCTTAGTCGCAGCAGGCAGCCTCCTTAGTTGAGACTTGCCAGCTCCTTAGTTGCAGCACACAGGCTCCTTAGTTGCGGCATGCGAACTCTTAGTTGCGGCATGCATGTGGGATCTAGTTCCCTGACCAGGGATCGAACCCAGAATCCCTGCATTGGGAGCGTGGAGGCTTATCCACTGCACCACCAGGGAAGTCCCTGAGATGCATTTCTTAGAAATAAATTTCAATTCTCCTTTTCTATTGTGTATTTTAAATGATTCCATTCCCAGCCAAAATAGAAAACTACTCTGGCTCTAATATTCATTTCTATTCTACTTTTGACTAGACATGTCACAAGTAACATTTACTACCAGATACACTCTACTGCGTTTTATGGATGTAAAGCTCAGGAATCAGTTATAATTTTTCTACCTAAAGAAAAATCCAAATCAATAAACCACATTGTGGTTTTATTCAAATAGTATTGAGTCCAATATTGCATGCAGCAGAACCTGTTAACGAGTGTTACTCTGCTTGTTAAATGGATCACCAAGTGATTACAGGAGAAAATGCACAAACAGTAGAAAAAAAAATTTAAACAATGGAACATCTGCCATCTTGTGGTAAGATGGAGGAAATGCAGCTACTGTTGAGTAACTTCTAAATACTGTAACCCTTCTGAGCATTTATTTCTTTACATGAACATTGCTACGCATGTAAATAGCCGATAACAATTTAATAGTTTCATTTTTTCCATAATCCATTCACAACCATTTTTCTTGACAGATTATCCGCGAGTAAATTGCAAGGGCATTGAGATCCCCTTAAATTTGCCAAACGTTAATAGCTTCCTTGCTAAAACAAGTTGTCCAAAGATTGCTTCTCTATCCACCATGGCCTAGTAGTTTGATGCTAGTAGGCATCGAAGTGCAACAGAAGGCTCAAAAGCAATTCATCTGATGTCTAAATAACACTTGAAGATTTAAGACTTCCCTCACAATTCTGGCCCCATCTATCTCCCTTTACCTGACATAACAACAACAGTAGTAGTTAACACTTGCTGAGCATTAACTGTGTATTGACTCAATCCTTACAACAACCTTAATGAGGTGAGGACTATTATCATCTTCCTCATTTTAAATTAAGAAGCAATTGAGGCACAGAGAAGTTAGTAACTTGCACAACATTATGGAGAAGAAAAAAGGATCTTTAGGCTGCTGAAACTTATTACTTGTGATAGCATACAAATTGAAGTTTTCACTTAAAACCCTGAAGTCCCATGTCCTTTATACCACAATATAAATAAGAAATGCTATGAACCCCAGGTATAAGAGCTTCAGTAGTAATTTTACTGAAACCAGGGAAACCAGAAGATGCAGGTAAATTACTTCAATGTAAGGACTTCAAAGAATCTACTATTGACGGAATGCTAGTAGGTTTGGTACAACTACTTTATAGTACCAATGGGATTTGGAAGCTTTCACCCATGCCACAAGGAAAATGAGAAAAATTGAGAACACAGCAACATCTTCATTAACTTAGTTAAAGGACTGGCCCCCACCCCCTTGCTGAATTGAGGTCTTAGTTTTAAAGTGCCATTTTTTAAGAATGAAATGATACCGATGGTTGATAGCTACTATACCCTCATCGGGACCATATGGTTATTCCAGATGACTTACATACCTTATTTTTTGTGTTAGGCTTTTAGCCACATGGCAAAATCTTCCTTCTCCTGGGAAGAAATGAAACTAAGATAGTCACTAATGTCCCAGCAACACTGAACTATATGAATCTGCAAGTCATTGCAAAAGATAATTTGAGAAAAGGAAAAGAAAGTTGTAAGGTTGTATAAAATTTCCATCCCTTTGACTAGAAATGATCTGTTCATAATTTTTAGTTAATTAAAAATTTACACATTAAAAAAATTGAATAAAAACCCCATGATAACATCAATAGATGCAGAAAAAAACTTTTGATAAAATTCAACATCCATTTGATAAAAATTCTTCAGAAAGTGGGCACAGAGGGGACATACCTCAACATAATAAAGGCCATATATGACAAACCCACAGCTAGCATCATACTCAATGGTGAAAAAGCTGAAAGCATTTCCTCTAAGATCAGGAACAAGACAAGGATGCCCACTCTCACCACTTTTACTCAACATAGTTTTGGAAGTCCTAACCACAGCAATCAGAGAAGAAAAGGAGTCCAAATTGGAAAAGTAAAACTGCCACTGTTTGCAGATGACATGATACTATACATAGAAAATCCTAAAGACGCTACCAGAAAACTACTAGAGTTCACCAATGAATTTGGTAAAGTTGCTGGACAGGAAATTAATATACAGCAATCTGTTGCATTTCTATACACTAACAATGAAATATTAGAAGGAGAAGTTAAGGAAATAATTCCATTTACCACTGCATCGAAAAGAATAAAATACCTAGCAATAAACCTACCTAAGGAGGCAAAAGACCTGTACTCTGAAAATTATAAGACACTGATGAAAGAAACTGAAGACGACACAAACAGATGGAAAGATATACCATGCTCTTGGATTGGAAGAATCAATATTGTTAAAATGACCATACTACCCAAGGCAATATACAGATTCAGTTCAATCTCTATCAAATTACCATCGGCATTTTTCACAGAACTAGAACAAATAACTTTAAATTTTGTATGGAAACATTAAAGACCCCAAATAGCCAAAACAATGTTGAGAAAGAAGAATGGAGCCAGAGGAGTCAGGCTCCCTGACTTCAGACTATACTACAAAGCTACAGTAATCAAAACAGTATGGTACTGACACAAAAACAGACATATAGACCAATGGAACTGGATAGAAAGCTCAGCTAGGACAAAGGAGATAAGAATATACAATGGAGAAAAGACAGTCTCTTCAGTAAGTGATGGCGGGAAAACTGGACAGCTACATGTAAAAAAATGAAATTACAACATTCTCTAACACCATATACAAAAATAAACCCAAAATGGATTAAAGACCTAAATGTAAGACCGGATACTATAAAACTTCTGGAGGAAAACATAGGCAGAACACTCTTTGACATAAATTGCAGCGGTATCATTTTGAATCTGCCTTCTAGAATAATGGAAACAAAACCAAATGGGACTAAATAAACTTAAAAGCTTTTGCACAGCAAAGGAAACCATAAACAAAACAAAAAGACAACCTATGGACTGGGAGAAAATATTTGCAAATTATAGTACTGACAAGGTATTAATTTCTGAAATATATAAACAGCTGATACAGCTCAGTATCAAAAAAAAAAAACCCAAACAACCCAATCAAAAAATGGGCAGAAAATCTAGATAGACATTTCTCCAAAGACATAGAGATAGCCAACAGGGACATGAAAAAATGCTCAACGTCACTAATTATTAGTGAATGCAAATCAAAACTACAATGAGATATGACCTCACACCCATCAGAATGGCCATCCTTAAAAGTCTACAAATAACAAATGCTGGAGTGGGTGTAGAGAAAAGGGAACACTCCTACACTGTTGGTGGGTATGTAAATTGGTACAGCCACTATGGAGAACAGTAAGGAGGTTCCTTCAAAAATTAAAAATAGTTACCATATGATTCTGCAATCCCACCCCGGGCATATATCCAGAGAAAACTCTAATTCAAAAAGATACATGCACCCCAATGTTCACTGCAGCACTATTTACAATAGCAAAGACATGGAAGTAACTTAAATATCCATCAACAGATGAATGGATAAAGAAGATGTGGTACATATATACAATAGAATATTACTCAACCATAAGAATGAAATAATTCTGTTTGCAGTGGCATGCATGGACCCAGAGATTATCATACTAAGTGAAGTCAGACTGAGAAAGACAAATATCATATGATACTTACATGCGGAATCTTAAAAAAAAAAAAGATATAAATGAACTTATTTACAAAACAGAAACACAGAGACAATAAATTTATGGTTACCAAAGGGGATAGTGGGGAATTAGGAGTTTGGAATTAACATATACACATTACTATATATAAAATAGATAAACAAGGTCCTACTATACAGCACAGGGTACTATATTCAGTATTATCTAATAACCTATAATGGAAAAGAATCTGGAAAAGGATATATATGTATATCTGAAACACTTTGCTGTACACCTGAAACTAACACATTGTAAATCAACTATACTCCAATAAAATTTTTTTAAAAATTTGTATACTCACATTGTCCAGCATTCAAATCCCCATGAAAGCAGCCAATGCTTCAATACTACCAGTTTCATGATCACCTTTCCTAGATATCTGTATAATAAAGTAATTTTGCCTATTTTTTTCATTTTACACAAAAGGTATGTCACATGTCCCAGGTCTTCCTCTTTTCACTTAATGATGTGTCTTGAAGGTATTTCCATATATACAGTACATAGTTCTCATTCTTGTTAGTTATGGCTGTATAGTATTCTTTCTTAAGTGTCATTCAACACATCCTATATTGAATATTTAGGCCATTTTAATCTTTTATTACTTTAAGCAATGTTTCATAATGAAGACTTCTGAAAGTCATATTGCACATAAAGTATATTAAATTTTCCAAAATGGCATTTTAAATCAGATTATTTGATTTTTATATAGAATGTCAAATTAAGCTCAAGAGGTTATACTGACTTATACAACCTACTGCAAAACACAACTTCCTTAAACTTTTGCCAACAGCTGTTCTTTATAAAGTGATAGGTTTAAAATTTAGGTTAAAAATTTAAAAGTATCTTCATAGCTTTTAACTTGCATTTCCTAAATTAAGGTTAAAAATCTTTTCATACTTAAGAATTATTTGCATTTTTTCCCAGCTAACTCTCCACATCCTTCATGCCTTAAAAAAAAACCTTTAGATATTAGCCTCTTGAACTGTAATGTTGCAATTCTGCACACTGCCCACCCCAATTGTCATTTTTCTCAATTAGAAGTTGCTAGCCTACAGAATCTTTTAAATATCATTTCGTTTACAGTTTGGGTTCAGTGTCATACTTAGAAAGGCCTAGTACTTTCTCAAAAGTCCCTTATGGTTTCTAGTACTTAGTTTCATTTTCCCTTTCCAACTAATCTGATTCTTCTGATGGAGGGCATAAAACTTTTTTCCCATTTGACTACCCATTATCCCAATATCACTTAAGGGATACTCTCTCTTCCCTCATCAACTTGAAATATTTTTATCCAATATTAATTTCCAAATGTATTAGGGTATTTATACATCCTGTATTACAACCTTTTTCACTATACACCAAAACAGTAGCTTCTTTGCACTTTTATTTCTAGAAATTTTTGTTATTGCTCTTGTAAATGGGATCTTCCTTTTTCCAACAGATCTTCTGGTTGTTGTTCAGATATATTAACAGCTGCTGGTTTCTGTGTATTAATGTTGTACCCAGTCACCTGGCTGAACTTGGTTTCATACTGTTCTCTTGAGGCTTCAGTTTTATATAAATGCTTCTATTTGTAAATAGGAAAACAAAACCTAAATGTGACCAAGCAGGCTCACCTCAGTATTGAAACAAATTGTTGGTATACCCTTGTAATCGAACATTAATACAGAGCAGTTAAAATGAGCTGTACTTGTTAAACAGGGTTAGATAATTAAAATGTAAAGAAGCAAATTACAGAAGTGTACACATGCAATACCATCTGTGTTTCTCAAACACTAAATGCATGTCACTATTTCACTAATGAAAGACTGAATTCCATAATTCCTAATGTCATAAGGGTTTATATGCTGACAGATATGCAGCAAGAGTGAAAACATGGATGAGATATGGTTACTTCTGAAGAGTGGGAGGGAAATTAAATGGCAAAGTGGTAAGGAGGGCTTCTACTTCTGTGTAATTTATTTAAAGAAAAAAGAAAACGCTTGAACCAAATATGGCTAAAGTGAAACATCTGTTAAATACAGGTGGGAGAATGGCTGCTCATTACAAAAGTCCAGGTGCTTTTGTGAATGTCTGAAGTATTTCTTAACACAGGCTTTTAAAGAAACATTTTTGACTGGCCTGTTGTCTAGCATTCTATAATTTTTATCTCAAAATAATCAATTTGGGCTTTGTGAAAAGAGAGATTTCACTGATTTTGGCAAGTTTCTAAAATGTTTTACTTTCTCCTTTGCATATTTTAGTAGAAATTACCCCATTTGTCTGCTTTCTACCGCTAGAATGTAAGCTATAGGAGCAGGCATTTTCCCCTTTATGTTCAGATGCATACTCAAAGCTTTAATGGGTAGACACTCAATAAATTGAACCATAAATGACTTTTAAGTGTTGATTTCCTTGATTTGGAAACCTGGGTGTAAATTGTGGAACCTGGATACCATGTAAATGCAGTACAAGAACCAGGTTTTGTCTAAACAGCAGGTTTTATTTTAGCCTTAATATAAACACAGGAAAGTTCTGGTAAAACACAACCATACAATTTCTTGTCTACTTGGTTTATTGTGGGGGTTGGCAAAAGAGTCACATGTAGCTCAGTATGGAAGCTATAGTTTCCTTTTCTGATTATTGATTTCTTCTTTCAACTCAGAATCTCCATTTCCAGTTTTTGAGAATCTTTGGTTCAGCTCAAAGATAATTCCTATATCTCAATTGCATAGCTTGTATCATTAATTTCAGAGATAAATTATGATAATGAGATATCAATCTTCACCAACATTGACTGGTTAACCTATAGAGGACAAGACTGAAGAACTCCTATTACATTAAGAAATAATAATTACTGTAAATACAGTAATTTCCTCAAGAAATAGTTTATGGATGTCTTTGAAGTTGCAAATCAGTATCTTCCACCTCTAGTGTATTCTATTGCTACAGAAACAGTCATGTCATTAGCCTATGAAAAAAGACTCCATGATGTAATAAACAGACAAAAGACAATCCAAGTACAATTTTTTAATAAAGATAATTACAAAAGATGGAAAAATCAGCTCAGAACGGCCAATTACTTCTTTAATAGAGCAGTTTTTTGACATAATAACACATCAGTTTTAAATACTATCACATAAAGCATGGTGGAGAAAAGAAATTTTGCTTCATAATTAGAAAACTCACAATAAAACTTGCCAAGAAAAACAAAACCGAAAAAAGCCATTTTGAAAATAAATACAGTCCATGCCAAAGTAGTATAAAATGAAGCCAGAAGTCTTCAAAAAGAAAACATTTTTCTTCCCAATATTTCCTCACTGAAAGTGATGAGACTCTCAAATTCAAGGGTTGCTGAGCTGTTCTGATTTGGCTCTGTTAAAAGAGGCAACATGAAATATTAAAAACAGCACAATCACCACTTAAATGCACCGACCAATGGATCAGTCTTCATTGAGTCCTCATTCTTGGCTCGTACCAAGAAACACGTTAAGCTGATAGTGCCTTGAGTGTTTTTGGAGTACTGACTGCCTTGATCTTTCTAGTGGTTCTACAATCTATTCCAAGTCATCCTATGAAGGCTAGCACAAAATTATGTGTGGCCAAGCTTTTAACATGCTTTCCAACAATAAAAACCTCAACTATGGTTTTTAAAAAAATTATGTACGGTTTAAAAAACAAATTATGTTATGCTAGCCCAGTGCTTCTTAAATTTACCTGTCTCACAACACTAAAAAATCATGTATACAGAAATAAGAGCACCATGAAAGACCACAAGTGCCTATATAAAAGTTAACAGCGGGCTTCCCTGGTGGCACAGTGGTTAAGAATCCACCTGCCAATGCAGGGGACACGGGTTTGAGCCCTGGTGTTGGAAGATACCACATGCCACAGAGCAACTAAGCCTGTGCACCACGACTACTGAGCCTGTGCTCTAGAGCCCACGAGCCACAACTACTGAGTCCGCGCGCCTAGAGCCCATGCTCCGCAACAAGACAAGCCACCGCAATGAGAACCCCCGCACCGCAACGAAGAAGAGCCCCCGCTCGCCGCAACTAGAGAAAGCCCATGCGCAGCAATGAAGACCCAACGCAGCCAAAAATAAATAAATTAAATAAATTTAAAAAAAAAGTTAATAGCAAAACAAGGCTCAGATAAATTATGTTCAAGAATATAAACTGATCTATATTCAGCTATAATACTGATTATTACCAGTCTTTGTAATTCTTTAAAAGCAAGCTACATAAATGAAAAATGAGAAAGTAGATGACACATAAACTAATAGTTAAGATACATATATTGTCTTATGCACCATTACAGACTAAAATTCAGAGCATCTCACAACAACTTACTGATATTCCAGGTTCAGTTCAGTATTTCTCAAAAGAACACATGTACACCCACCGCAACCCCAGTATGTGCTCATTATTTTTATAGTATATGAAAATTACTAAAGAATATAGTTTACCCTTTGGTATCTGTTTTTTCACCACTATTGTCCTTGGACTTATCTTCTTCTTTAACATCTAAAAACAAAAATTGGGAAAAGATTAACACCTACTTTGAAATATAAAGTGTATACATTTTATTTTAAAATATATCTTACTTAAAATATAAAAAACTGCCATATACAATCTTACTATTCATGAAATCAGTAACTAAATAAGCTTTGTGTTAGGTGCTGTACTAAATGACAGAGGTTCAAGGTGTCAGTATAACACTGTAGTCCTGCCTTTGGGAAGTTTTCTTCTATGGGATCACAGCACTACAGCCAGGATATGTGCTGTGAAGAAGTCCAGCCTACAGACGTGAGCATAGCACTGTGGGAGATTAGGAAAGCCTACGATGAAGAAGTGATGTTTGAGAGACATTCTGAAGAACGAATAGTTTTTGGGTGGGAAACAGGGAGAAGTCTCTTGAACAGAGGGAAAACTTAAAAGGACTCTGAGGCAAGAAGGAATTAGGCTGGAAGGAAGAACTGAAAGACCAATGTGGCTGGGGTACTGTGAGAAGGGGACAGAACTAGATGAGGCCACAGACAAAACAGAGGGTAAATTCTATTACTTATGTAACCATTAGTTGTTTTTTTTTTTGTTTTTTTGCGGTATGCAGGCCTCTCACTGTTGTGGCCTCTCCCGTTGCGGAGCACAGGCTCCGGACGTGCAGGCTCAGCGGCCATGGCTCACGGGCCCAGCCGCTCCGCGGCATGTGGGATCTTCCCGGACCAACTGGGGCACGAACCTGTGTCCCCTGCATTGGCAGGCGGACTCTCAACCACTGCGCCACAAGGGAAGCCCTAACCATTAGTTTTTAACCCTCACTATATAAGTACCAAAACTTTACCATTAAAAAAAAAATTAATGAAACAGGAGGAGCAATACTACCTATTCAAGATCACTGAAACAAATTAGCCCAAATGTACTAAATTTTTTCTTTAGATAAGCAAATGAACCAAAGTTGTGAGGCACTGATTATAATACAAACACATGGCAATATGGTTACGATGACATTTGTTTAGGCTTCTGGCTTAATTTAGGATGTGCAAATTTAATAATTCAAAGTGCCAAATGGGATAGGGGGAGGGAGGCAGAGAAAAGAAACGTTCCTAACTTCAGGTTTTGAACTGCAGATTTTTAAAAATGTTTTCTATGGTAATATTTCTTTTATTTGTAGGCTGCAAGATTTTAACAAATGCAAGACCCTATAAGAAGAATTTCATTACCAAATTTCATTACCGTATCAATAACAAAAGTATTTAGGAACTACTATGAGATTAATCCACCACCTGGCCATTAAGCCAGATCAAAAAGTACTCTCATTTCTAGCTTAAATAGCAATGAAAGATAAGCACCACAGTGCACCCACTTTCCTATTTGGAAGAAAAAGCACAGAAAAGATAAAGATTTAAAAACAGGAAGAAACACCAAAATGGAAAACAAACAAACAGAAAAACCAGACAAGACAAATTAACAGTAAGAGAAAAAAATACTAGAAAAATCCTACAACTAAAGCTAAGTCCTTACCTCCATCACAGCTGGAATTTCTGGATGTCAATCAGTACACAAGAGTAGACTGGAGCCATCATTGTAATACATTGGGAAGTTAAAATTATAAAATGGTAGACAGAGAACAGTAGCGTATAGAGGAGTCAATCCACGAACAAGAACAGAACTAGATGTGTCAGACATGCTACGGATTCCTAACTCTCTAGTAAAAAAGAACATGAGAGGCAGCTTACTCACATAACTTCAATATGATAGGAAAAGGATGTTGGACCAGTATCTCTGAATCAGTTTTCCACATGCTACAGGGTCAAAATTAACAGGTCAACTAAAACCTGTGCTCATCACCTTTACTTGCATATAGGTATCAGGTATCCATCAGGAAATGCACCAAGCGCAAGAATACAGATATTTAGCACGTTGCATTCTCTAGCCATGAGCAGCTCAATCTAGCAGAGAGATATATAAAGTCCCTAATGAGGTGCTATAATACAATGTGTTAAATAAAATAAAATGACCCAGGTATGTGTAAGTGCTCTGGAAACTCAGATAAAAGTAACACATTCTGGTAGCAAATTCAATGCCCTAAAGCATCTATTTTCTCAACAAACTGACACAGCATTTTTAAAATTAAGACAACAGAAAATATTATCTCCTCCCAACCCAGCTCCCAAATCCCTTCCCATCTCTGCAGCTTTTATGTTTCCTTCATATAATTTCTGAACAAAGTCTATTCTCTGAGCCTTTTCAAAATAGTGAAACTGGTCTAAGGATAGATAATGTGACTCTTCTGTGTTTTATTCCCATCAGATAAAGTTACAGGTAGCTACAAATTATCTTAGAATTTCACCTCTGCTCACAGGCTACATATGGATCTATAACCGCTTTGTCCTCTCTCTTACCCAATCTATATCATAGTACAATGTTCACTATTTTAAGCCTATGTCGTCAAGAAGAGAGAGTTTCCTGTAATATAAAAACCAATGTGACTAATAGCATTCAGAGAGCTCTAATTAAAAGAGCTTACTTACATGGGGGGAAGAAAAAGTCACCTACTTAGCACACTCACCCCCTCCAATACTTGCATCATTGACTTCAGGATCTCATAAAAATTGCAGTATAGCTCACTTTCAAAAACTTACAATTAAAACATTAATCAAAAAATAAATCTGACCTGTTTTTTTGTCCTCCGTTTCCTTCTTGTCTTCTTCAATTCTAGCTTTCTTTGCTCCTTTCTTATGATCAGCCACATTTCTACGACCTCCCTCTCCTTCGTCCTCAGAATCTGAGAATTCTTCATCACAAGCTATCCGTTTGTCTGATGCTCGAACTGATACATTAAAGATTTTTAATAAAAGTTTTGACAAAAGCAGTCACAGGTTTTACAATTGTTAAGTGCACCCCTCTACAAAAGAACTAGCCAGTCACCACATTTAAAAGTAAGGATAACAGATTTTAAGATTAGAACTGAATGCATGGCTTGCTAAATACTGAAAATTTAGCTTTAGGAAGAAATAATTCAAAGAAACAAGAAAAACATTTGCAGATCTCATTAAAAAAACAAACAACTTTAGAGGAAAAATACTGTTTTCCTGATAGGTAGTGGGAATGATGTCTTCAAATAAAAATCCTTTATTTCAGAGCTGAGTGGAAGTAGAGAAAATAAAAAATATCATTAACACCAAGTATGTTAGAATGTCTATACCGTGATAGCATACCATTATGCTATAAACCTACGAATCATATCAAGTGGAATTAGACTGCAGAATCAAACAGAAGGTGCTTAATGTTATTCAACTCACTCTACATAAGTGGTTAATTTGTGGAAACTTTTGATCATATATGTAGTCAAATAAACTGAAATGGCTGATACTCCAATCAAGCTTTGAGACATAGGAAATTAAATCCACGTAAGATTTAAAAAATGGTAAAAATAAAGACAAGTAATGATAGTGTGCTCATGAACAGGGATCCCCAATACCCCGGACCATGGACCAGTACCGGTCTGCAGCCTGTCAGGAACCAGGCCGCACAGCAGGGGGTGGGCGGCGGGCGAGCGAATCAGGGAAGCTCCATCTGCTGCTCCCCATCGCCTTCATTACCGCCTGAACCATCCCCATCCCCGGTCTGTGGAAAAACTGTCTTCCACGAAACCAGTCCCTGCTGCCAAAAAGGTTGGGGACTGCTGCTCATGAAAACATGTGAAGTCCTTGGGCCACCAAAAGCTTCAATTTATAGTATTCTTTTAATAAACCAGAAAAATGTAACAATACACATCAAGGGACTATCTTACTAGAAATTCTCTTGTCTGGATCTTCTCCATCTTCATCTCCACTGTCTTCATGAACTGCATCTTCTGGAATAGCTTGCATTTGGACTCCAGGTGCATGTGGCAACATGCGTAAATTTTCAAATAAACGCTGTCTAAATTACAACATGCGCAGTTATAAGAAAAAAATATTTTCTTTCAAGTTCCTTTTAAATGTAAGAGGAAACATTATGCAAAAAAATTGCATCTTTTATCTAGCTTAACCTATGAATTAAAATAGTAACATTTACTGAGCACTGGTACTTTACATATTATTAACTCGTTTAATCCTCAAAATTTACAGGATAGATACTAACATCCCCCATTTCAAGAATGAGGAAATATAAGCACAAAGGCAAATTAACTTGCCAAAAGTCACAGAGCTAGTGTGTGGTAAAGAGAGGACACAAACCCA
Organism: Delphinapterus leucas; assembly: GCF_059928025.1. NCBI lineage: Eukaryota > Metazoa > Chordata > Mammalia > Artiodactyla > Monodontidae > Delphinapterus > Delphinapterus leucas. Next base: position 51,065,774 of record NC_143140.1, read on the forward strand.
GGTCTGTGTACTACAATGTCTCTCTAAACACTCCGTTCTTAGATAAAGCTTTATCAAAATGTTTCAATGAAAATAAATTTCACTTTCATGTAAGGTGAGAAAATATAAAATTTATAGTGCCCCTTTCAATTGAAAAATCCATTTTAACTAATAGAAAATAGAAATATTTTTGAGCTATGAATCCCATACATTTTCCATTATTTTATAAAATTAATCAATAACCTTAAGGTTTCAAATACTTTTGACAAAGGAAATACCTATGTATAAAGCTAAAATGACCTACTGCATTTGGCCCTCTAAAAACTCCTAATGCTGTATCAAGATGAAATGTTTATCAAATCAATTCAATGATGTCTTACTTTATCTTTTCCATATATTCTGGAGTGTTCTGGTTTGTCATGTTTGAAGGACTAATATGCAGTTTGAAGTCTGGTCCAAAATACTCAAAGTAATCATTATATGGCAATTCTATCAAAAACAATGAAATAAAGTTACATATTAAAAGCTCAATTTTCACACAAATCCATGCACAAAATCCAGATTCAAGTTGTAAAATATTTCCAGAGAAGATGTTTAAAAGTGAACGCAAAATGAATTCATTAAGTGACTGCTCTCCTATTTACATGGTTTTGGAATTAACTGTAATCACCTAAACATCTTTCTCTATGAACTGACAGTTCATCCAATAAAGACATCAAAATAAGAACACTTACCATTGGGAATCTCACAATCAAGGGCAACAGCAGTCTCATATGTCCAACATCGAGCAACATTGCGGATTGTGTATCCACCTCCCCCAAGCATCAGTAATGGTAAATTGAAAGTTTTTACAACTTCTACACATTTAGCATGACCTAAAACAAAGAAAATTTGGGTAACAATACATCTGCACATTGTAACAGTTGGAAAAATAAATTTTAAAAAGATAATATAAACAAGACTTTACTCAACCAAAATGGCTTTAATTATGTGAAAATTTCTAGTTTAAAACTTTTATCAATAAAACACCTTTTATGCAATGATATAGAAAACACAATAAGACATAACTGGCTATGTCAGCAAGTGTCCCTGATCAAATATACAACTATATTAATATTAAAATATGACTATAACACATTTTATTAATGTGATATGAAGATATTATATTCCTGTGAGGTTACCTGGGGGAAAAAATAAGTGAGGTTGCAATGAAACATTGTATAATCTAATCTAAACTGACTTTTTGTTACCACTTTCCCCCATAGACATATACAGAAAAATTATGTAAGGCTATACAGGTTTAACTATATAGGTTATCGTTAGGCAGTGGTATTATGGACATTTTTCTTAACTTACCTAAAATTATAAAATTAATATCTATTACTATTATAAAAAACTTTAACCAATTTCTATATGTAGAAATTTCAGTATAAAGTAAACCTAACATGAAAACAAAATATTTCCTTTGGATGTCATAGTTTAGAAATCAGTTACGAGTTACTAGTAACTTCTTATATTATCATCATCATTCAGGAACACAAGTCAATGTTTAAAGCAAGAAAAAAATCCTTCAATTATAGAAGAAATTGATGTATGTTGAATAATATTTTGGAAAAATCAAAATAGTACAAAGAAAAAAACTACCTAAAATTCTCATCCAAAGATAGTTTTTTGAATATTCCTTTCCAATTCTTTTTAATTTTTAAAAGCTTAATGGTATGTCTTCTTCACGTAACTATACTGTGAGCATTTTCATTAAGTACTCTTCAATAGTTACATTATATGCTTTGTGACCACCTAGAGGGGTGGGATAGGGAGGGTGGGAGGAAGGGAGATGCCAAGAGGGAAGAGATATGCGGACATATGTATAACTGATTCACTTTGTTATAAAGCAGAAAGTGACAAACCACTGTAAAGCAATTATACTCCAATAAAGATGTTAAAAAAAAAGGGTATATAAATATGTATAAATATGTGAAATTATGTATAAGGACATAAAAAGTGTAAACACATAAACATATAACATATATAAAAACATATATGTATATAAAAACAGTTATATTATATGATTCATAACCCAACTGTTATTACTGCAATTATGAAAATTCAGGCTTCTTATAATAAAGGAAAACTGTTTGGGTATTTTTTAAAGATGAAATAAACAAACAGTTAACTTAAAGATGAAATAAACAAACAGTTAACTTAAAGATAACAGTAAAGATAGCTGGCTAAACAAAGACATTTACTTTTCTTTCATCTCAAAACCTGATAAAAATGATTATAAAGGAATATTTTAAAGGCTAAAATTTATAAAAATGAAGAATGGGAGAGCATACAACAGTATCAATATAAAGTAAGATAGAAAGGAGACAGACAAGAGGTAAACTGACTTTAGCAGTTTGAATTGAAGCTGGCAGTGGAGAAAGCTTGGAATCAAGTTTGACATTTGGGATTGCAAATATCTTTACCTGCTTTATACAACGGATATTCTATCAGTTAGTTGAAATATAGATTTATAGTAAGAGTAAAATAAAATGCTGTAGTTTGTGATTATGAAAGCTATTGCTTTTAAGTACAAAGGCATTAATAACTTTCAAAAAGTTAAGAAAACTGACAAGTTAATACACATCTTAAGAGTACATTAAGTAGATTTTAAGAAGATTGTATCCATTTTGAGGCAACAGATGGTTATCTGCACATTATTTTCAACAATACGAAACTGCTGCTTTTTGGCCACTTTTGACCTAGCAAGAAAAGGGGCAATTATTTCAAATTGTTCAACCTAACATAAGCAGAATAGATTGATTACGTCATAATTGTAATGCTGGCTGGCATAGGAGCTATCGTAACATCAAATAAAATAGCCTTTAATACCTGTATTTAGTTATTAAATTCCATTTAGGCCAAGAGTTGTTCTGGAAAAAGTTCTACTTGAGAATTCTTCACATTTTATGAGAGAATTCAAAGCAGAACATGAACTTGTTACCTAAAAGTTCACAAGGAAAACAACTCCAAAATCATGTACAATATCTGTGAAAAATCACAACTAATCCATACATAATAAATTTTAAGAACTTATTAAATAAAATTTCAGATTTATTCTTATACCCTAGCAGTTCATTCCATAACGGTGATCTTTACTTTGGTCTGGACCTCTAGCATATGTTGATTTCAACACTTATAAGCAAAGAACAGCTCGATGTTCTACCAGATCTACAGAGGAAATTCACCCAAACAGGAACAAGTCAGAAGGCTGTTCTTCATGGAGGTAAAACGGACAGAACACTTGATCCATCTGAATATAATGTACTATTTATAAATACTGGCAATTTACTAATGAGTAAGGAGAAAACTAAGGAAATGACAAAATTGTATGGGGAAAAACAAGTTATGCAAAAGGAAATTGAATAAGCTGAAACATGCTTTAATGTTGCTGGTGATGCCATTAACACTGAATACCATGACTAAAATTCTGGTCTAAATACCAGATTTAAATTGTAAAAATGGAAATATTGGAAGGGTGTACGCATGTGTTGGGGACAAAGTGGTGGCTCCCTCTTCTTTCACAATGGAAAGTGAATATACAAGGTTAAAATTAAAAGTTAAAAATAATAAAGCTTGGGGAATTCCCTTGTGGTCCAGTGGTTAGGACTCTACGCTCACACTGCCAAGGACCTGGGTTCAATCCCTGGTCAGGGAACTAAGATCCCACATGCTGCATGGTGCGGTCAAAAAAAAAAGAAAGAAAAGCTTACATGTTATTTAAAGAAAGGTAAGCACCAAAAGAATCAACAAAAATTGTTGAAAATTATGCTAAGTGTAATATGTGGAATCAAAAAAACAAATGAACAAACATAACTAAACAGAAACAGTCACAGATATAGAGAACAACAGATGGTTGCCAGAGGGGAGGAGAGAAATATATGAGGGAGATTAAGAGGTACAAACACTGAGTTACAAAATAAATGAGTCACAGGTATGAAATGTACAGAGTGGGGAATACAGTCAATAGTAATATAATATTTTTATATGATGACAGATGACAACTAGACTTAGCATGGCGATCATTTTGAAATGTATAGAAATATCAAACCACATGTTGTGGACCAGGAACTAACATAGTGTTGTAGGTCAGTTATATTTCGAAAACAAACAACAAACAAACTCATAGAAAAAGAGATCAGATTTGTGATTACCAGAGGCAAGAAGTCAGGGGAGGGGAGATTAGATGAAGACAGTCAGAAGGCACAAACTTCCAGTTAAAAGATACGTAAGTATTAGGGATGAAATGTACAACATGATAAAGATAATCAACACTGCTGTATGTTATAAATGAAAGCTGTTAAAGAGAATAAATCCTAAGAGTTTGCATCACAAAGAAAAATATACATATTTTAATGTATTTCTTTAATGTTGTACTATAGGAGATGAGTGTTCACTAAACCTGCTGTGTTAATCATTTCATGATGCTGAAATCATGATATTGAAGTCAAATCATTATGTTGTACATCTTATGCTCACATGGTGCTGTATGCCAACATCTCAATAAAACTGGAATAAATAATTAAACAAATAAATAAAAGTTTAAAAAAAAGAAAATCGCTGCCTTGGTTGGTATTGCAACAAGCCTTACAAAACTACTCATGTATGAATATATACATAAATTTGACAAAATAAAAGATACATATGACAAAAACCCATAAAAAACACATGGCTCCCTGTTAAAATAGCAGGTAAAAATTAAATGACAACTTTTATGGGAGGTTATTAGGAAGAAAAAAAACTTTCTTCCTGGAATATCACCCTTCAAATTGCTTACCTTTGACTGTCAAATTGAAGCAACCAAGTCTATCACCGGATAGTGAGTCTGCACCACACTGTAGCACCACAGCACTAGGTTGATACATCTCCATCACTTTTGAAATAATCTATGTACAAGGTAACAAATGTTAATGTCTCTAAAAAACATTTTAGAATTCCTTTTCATTTCTGAAAATAATAATACTTACAGGCTTAAATATCTGCCCATATGATTCATCATCTATACCATCTCTCATTGGAAAATTGACAGCATAGTATTTGCCTTTTCCTGCACCAATATCCTAAAATACATAGTTAAATAGATCTCAGAGAATATATCATAATAAAAAGTTTGACATATTTAATTATTAAAATATGTTTAAAAGATTAAAAGACTAGGTAACAAAACCCAATTCTTAATTCATCTAGTAGGCTGAGAAGGGAAATAATACAGAAAAAGTACATATTACAACATTTATGGATGGCTTATAAAGCTGAAAAGAACCAATTCCACTTAATCTGTAATGATTATTTTGGGGAGAAAAGAAATTTAACACAGTTAAAGGCAATCTGAAGTTAAGTATTACCCAAAAAATTTGTCATAAACAAAATACACAAGACAACTTTATAGGTAAAACTGTAGGAAATATAAACTCTGAGCCAAAGAACCCTGCAGGACAATTGTCTCTAAAGTAGAATCCTTCTTGTGGCTCACAATCTGCTATGAGTTTACTTATAAGACTTCCTTGAAGTTTTAACAGTTGCAGACTAAAGCATTGAAATCTGTTGTTTAACTGGGCTTGAAATAAATTTTGTTTCTACTTGTTGAATAAGTACCACTCTAGACATTAATACCTCCCAAAAGAAGCAAAGGAGAGAAATTGAGAGCTGGGTTCCAGCTACACACACACACACACACACTTAAAATATACATACATGTACTATATACTTATTTATTTGTGTACACACACACACACACACTTAAAATATACATACATGTACTATATACTTATTTATTTGTGTATGTTATGCATGTGTATATCTATGTATGTGTATGTTCATACAGATATATACACACATAAACAGTTGACCTTTGAACAACACCAGGGTTAGGGGTACAAACCCCCGTATAGTTGAAAACCTGAATTTAACTTTACAGTCTGTCCTCCATCTCCATGATTCTGCATCTGCAGATCAACCAACTGTGAGTTGTTTAGCACTGCAGTAATTATTTATTGAAAAAAATCTACATAGAAGTTCAAACCTGTGTTGTTCAAGGGTCAACTGTATATTCCTAGAAGATATGGCTGAGACATTTCTACAAAACAGTGCTTTAACTACAACATCAAAGGATTGGGGGTAACTGATTCTTACATGTTTTAAATTACAGTTGACCCTTAAACAACAGGGTTTGAATTGTGGGTCCACTTACATGCAGATTTTTTTCAATAAATGTATTGGAAAATTTTTCTGGAGATTTGCAACAACCTGAAAAAACTTGCACATGACTACAGTCTAGAAATATTTTTTTTAGAAATATTTTTAAAAATTAAGAAAAAGGTATGTTATGAATGCATAAAATACATGTAGATATACATATACAGAATATGTTAACTGACTATATTATCACGAAGGCTATTAGTATTTATGCTTTTGGGGAGTCAGAGTCATATGCAGATTTTCAACTGCACAGAAGTCAGCGCCCTGACCCTCTCATTCTTCAAGGGTCACCTGTATAATGTCTCAATATATATGAATCTTTAGAACTACTAATACAAATACATGTTCTTCCCTTATCTCTCATGGAATGATCTCAGCTTGAACCCATTTTTTTAAAAAGCATAGCTTACCCTTCAATATTAGAGTTATTATGATCCAACTTTCAATGAAAAAGCATGAAATTACACACTCACTCCTACAATTTTTCTTAAAGAATCTAAATTTTTATATAACTAAATACAAACTATACACATGTGGACAAACTTAAAGAACTGTAAACCCCTAGACTTCTGCACTAAAAACACAGTTGGAATACATGTTGACACTAAGATTTTACAATACAGAAAGTTGGTCAGCACTTCTCACTCTAGCTAAAGGCTGGTAAATCAGAGCTGTGGCCTTTGTTGGACCGAGTTTTATACCTTCCATTTCTTACTCCACAACTACTACTTCATCACACCTTTGGTTTTTTTCTTCCACCTAGACTACTGATCTAATAAATGCAAGCATAGTTCTAACAACAATCTAAGCTTAGAGTAGCCTTCTTTTCTGATTTAGAATGAACTGTCAGGTAGAAAAGGTGATATTTATTAAGTTATGCTTGAGTTTCACGAAAGTCCAAATACAACTACACATATAATGAAGCAGTTGATTTTAGTTTCCTAAATTTGGGGGACACCTTTATAATATGCAAAAGGAAAAAATTTTGACATTTTATACAGGGAGTATAAAATCCTAAGAAAAGAGATATTGAAAGTCATTCTCAATCTTTTTAAAACACACATATTCTCCAATATTTTCTAACAACTTCAAGTACACTGTCAGAAATTAAAACAGAGGCTTCCATTTGCTATTTCTGAGATTATTAGAATTGTATTGCAAAGACACTATCTTTCTTTAAGCTTAAAGCTGGAAAGCTTTGCTTAATTTCTATCAGAGTGCAATGGTTATACACAAACAAATACTACTGGTTTAGAACAGTGGTTCTCAAACTTTAGTGTACAGAAAAGAATCATCCAGAGTACCTAAAGTCTGAGAATATGTGCTTCTAAGTTCTCAGGTGATAGTGATTCTGCTAGTTTAAGGATCAATCTTTGGGAACCACTGGTCTGTAAGATAAGACCAAGTGGGGAAAGTCACTGAATGAGCTAACATGGCAAGAAAGAACTGCAAATATAAATTATTTTAAAAGCCACATAATTTAAACTGAAATAAATGAAACAAATGACCTCTTACCCACTTATAGATAAAGTAAGGTTTCACCATCTGAATTCTTACTGAAAGAGCACAACGTTGTGATCAAATAATTAAGTCATACATTTGAAGACTACTTTAAGGTCACTCTAAACTTTTGGTTGTTAAACTATAAAGACATACCACAGATCTGAAAAACAACCTTAACAAAACAGTTTAGAACAAATGTTGAATGCCATGCCAAAAGAAATCTCCCATAAAATACAGCTAAACTAAAAACAGCTGTTTAAATTTCAGAATAAACTTCAACATGTTTGTAGTTTGGTTCAAAAAACCAAACCTCTAGTATAGCAAAAACAAAAAAAACCCAAAACAACTTCAAGAGCACCAAATGAAAGAAGATAACAGAAATATAGAAATAAATGCACTTGATGTAATAGGCAGGCAGGATAAGCTATGATATTCTTTCTCTCCCCAAGGTGGGGGGGGGGGCGGGGGGAGAATATACATACATTACAAATTTCAGAAGCCTAAAGAAAAAAAGGGATTAAAATTAGACCAATTAAATAAAGACCAATCATAAAAGGAGGGCAGTACAAGAACCTTAAAAAGACTCAATTATTTTATTCCACCAATCTTTATATTCAACAGCAATACAGGCTACCATCAAGTAGGTTCTGAAGATTCAAACTGAACATCAAGAAAACTGCTTCATGCTTTGTGGATGTTCAAAAATATTTATTCAACCAAAGAAAAAAGCTCAGCAAAAGAAAGCCCTTTAAGTTCTCGTTGAATGTTTGCTTGTAGTCAGCAAAAGTGAATTCCAACAAATGTTATAGCATATAAAATGACGAATCCTTCATACAAGATTCAAATTAATGACTCAGAAAAACATTAGTTCAGGTGTAAGATTACTAACCTCCTAGGTTAATCTCATAATATTTATTCAGACAGAATTCAATCTTACCCTCAAGTCTCCCGTTCCAGGAAAGTATTCCCCATATTTATGGAATGATACAGTCATTACACGATCTGTTGTATAAAAAGCTTCTTCAACACCATCACCATGATGGATATCAATATCAATATATAAGACTCTCTGATGATACCTGAAAACAAAACCTTAAGTAAGTTTTCAAAAAGGTTTTAAGACGGAAAAAACCACCATGGATTCAGGAAACCTATTTTTGAGCTCCTGCATTCCAGAATGTTTAATCCCCTTTCTTTTCTTTGCTTCCAGCCTAAGACACCATTCAAAGAGACCATCCTGAAGTTACAGTTTGAGCCTCAGACCTTTAAATCTTCCCTTTACACCCAATCTAGGTGAGAAAATGTTTGCTCTGTGAAATCTGCCTTATTCTGCTTTAAAATCATAGTATATGTTTCCGTACATTAATAACTGAAGATTATACCTTACTTAAGATTGTTACTTTAAAACATCTCTCTAGCGTATCTTTAGTATTATAAAATAGGGTTTGCCAATCTATGGTCCATAGGCCAAATTCGGACAATGGCCTCTTTTTGTATAGCCTTTGAGATAAGCATAGTTTTTAACATTTTTAAATGGCTGAAAAACACAATCAAAATAATAATTTTGTGATATGTGACAATTAAATGAAATTCAAATTTCAACGTCCATAAGTAAAGTGTTACTGAAACATGGCCATGCTCGCTTGTTCACGTATTGTCTATGGCTTCTTTTTTATTTCAACCGAATGCTTGTGACAGAAACCACAAGTGGTATTCTCAACACTTCACAGTACTGCTTGGAGAACTACAAATCGCAGTAAAATTCGAATGCATTTTAAAAGCCACATGTATCACCATACTGGATCTTATAACCAGTGCATACCCATGTCAAAACAAGAAAAAAGAAAAGTGAATTTCATATATCATCCTTTCAAGGCACAATGAAGTGAGGATTATTATGGAATTAAATGGCAGAGCACTGTGTTTATTTTACAATAATACCACAGCCATGTTAAAAGAATACAATACAGGCTGACATTACCGACTAAGCACTCACAAGAATATCCTCAACTCGCAGGAAAGCAACATTCAGAAACTTGGAAAATAAAAACCAGAATGTCTCATCATAGACTTTCTTAAAAAAAGAAAAAAAAAAGTGTGAACAAAGTTAAATGTCTGAGTGGCTCATAAGCTGTTTCCAATAGTCAATTAATTAAATCAAGTTTGCACTAGTTGAAGAAGTGTGTCCAGAGAAACTACATTAAACCTGTTAAGACTGTTAGCATGCAGGTAAGAACTGCTGCTCAGAGATGAAGACACAGCAACCAACATCAACAGTGAATTAAAAAACAAGGCAAATGATTTCAAGGGGTTTTGCTTGGCTCTCAATTAGTCAATTGACAGAGATCAGTTGTTTATTGAAGGAGTCAATACCTAATTTTAAGTAACTGAAAAATTAGCCTTTATAAATAGTATGCATGGAACAACTTCAGGCAAGAACATTTTCAAAGTTAAGAAAACACCAATTTGTTACAATCTGAAGTAGAATCTGCTAAGATGTGTTATAACTAATGAGGGTAAAAAATCTAACTTTGTAAATCTCCAAAATCACAAATACCGCTATAGATATTGCTCTCAAACTGCAGTCAAGAATAACTTTAACTCCTGTAGCAACTTAGATGATTATATCCATTAGCACAAAACCCCATTCTATGTGGAAGCTAGGCAGTTAGCTGGTCTCATTCAATAGGTAAACAAATTTCCTTTAACATAGGTTTCAAATTTTTGCCTTCAAAAGTTAAAACTTACAAAATGTTAGAACATAAACTTCTCGGGTCATGTCATTTTTCATTAATTAAAACTATATCTCCAATCTAAATTGTCAAACTACTTCTAATATTTTTTAGAAAGGTACTTAATGGAGCCTCAAACATTGATATGTACTTCTCATTCTTAATGATCCAAGGACTGGGCAAATTTCCTGTATTTTTACAATGGTTTGGAATGAATCCACAGATGATGATTCACCATTAACTATTTTCAACCCACTGTTCACTTTTATTTTTTTAAGCCATAGAATTTTATTGTTTTAAATAAAACACTTTTTCATAGGAAAAACATCAACACAAATTAACTTACTTTAGTAATTCAAGGATGGCAAGCACAATATCATTAACATAACAGAATCCTGATGCTTCTGATTTCTTAGCATGATGTAATCCTCCAGCCCAGTTAACAGCCATATCAGTTTGTTGTCGGTTTAACTTCACAGCCCCAGCTAACAAACAAGACAGGGGAGACTTTTAAATGTTTAAGATAAAAAATTAGTATAACTAGACAAAAGCCCTAGTGGAAAGAGTATGCCATGCATAAGCAAATAAGCAAGAGTATAAAACCATAAAAGGATCATTATCAAGGGCACTAACAGTTTCTCCTTAGGTAACTATTTTCCTATAGTTGTGATCTGATTAAATAAGAGCACATAGATGGAAAGGAGTAGTGACAATGGTAGTTAGAAGTCTCTAAGTGAAAATGCAACTGAAGTAAAAAACTGAAAATTAAAAAAAAAAAGTTTGAGACATTAAGATCCCAAAACATGGAGGGGGGCCCAGCTAAAGAAAACTGTACTCTGCTAAACACACTTTTTGTTATTAAAATCCGCCACTATTAAAACTTGTTCTAAGCAAATAACCCAAAAGATACATACCAAGTTTAAATCAATTTTCAAATTTGACCAAATCAGGACACTTACCAACTGAACCACCAGTTGAAAGCTGACAAAACTCAAAGAGCCCATCAAACACTGGACAATCCTCTCCAACATTAACTGTGGAAGATGGATTTCATTAATTTCAATTCATTCTGTGAATTAATGAAAGTCTTTTCTTACAAAAACTATTTCCTACAAATAATGTTTGTTTGATGCAATCATAAAACATACACAGCACAGCAGTAATCTAAAGTTTGCAATTTTATCCAAGGCAGTTACAGTGTTATATGTGAAATACCACCACCAATTCTTAACATGATTATTTGTGGAATATGTCTGCTTTGTTAACAAGAAATCAATAGCTAGCAAAATATAAAAGGTATTTGGTGTTATTTAATTAAAACATGGGCTTAAATTTTCCAGGCATTTTTCCTTAAATATACGACAGTAAATTAAACAAAATTCTAAAAACTTTAAATAAGTAACTTCAGTTGCTTTATGATTTACATTCTTTAAAACTCCTTAAGTACACAGAACATCCAAAACTTTGAAATGTATTTTACTGACTACCAAAAAGATGTAACAGTTGGTTCCCTATGTCCATGGTTAGCATTGATCTTGAAAGATGGTAAGAATTAACTAAGCTCATGACAGCCAAGATACAGAAGAAATATTTAAGGCACAAGGAGACAACACATGCAGATATACCACACATCACGACATATTTAGTTCCTTAGTACTGAATGAAAGAGGAACTAAATATGTCGTGATGCATATAACCCATTCTCAGTTTCTCCTCATCCCTTAATTTATATCCTCTTCAAAAAAAGGGTCATTATTTTATGTAGCTTTGCACATCCTTAATTTATTGACACTATAATGAATAAATTTTAGCTTCCTGCTATTCAGATATGATCACAATCTTAATACAATTCAGTATTATGTAAATTTTAAACCAATCCTGTTAATTCATTTACCTTAGGGCTACCCATGACTTAATCGAAGCCTGAATCCCCACTGAAAAAACAGGGACAAATAGTATCTATTTATATTACAGCATTTTATTGAATCAAATGAGATAATCTATGGTAGAAATGTACATGAAGTTCTATGAATTTATGAGATGTCTAGCAACTACACTTAATTTAGTATTATTGAAACTGTTCTTTTTTTAAAAAAATCATTACTGAAGTCCATCAATAAAAACATCAATGAGAATGAATTCCAGTATCAAGCTTTAAAAGACACTGTTCCAGTCATTTTAGAATGACATTTTGCATTCCATCTTCAAGCCAACCAATCTCTAATAATAAAATACCTTTTATCTACAAAAGAGAACACTATGTAGAAGAGAATCAAAAGCTCCACTAATACAACAAAGGGAAGTACAAATTATATGTACAACTGTCCCTTGGTATCCACAAGGGAGTGGTTCCAAGACCCTGAGGATACCAAAATCTGGGGATGCTCAAATCCCTTATATACTATTTGCATACAACCCATGGAACATCCTCCCATGTATTTACATCAGCTCTAGATTACTTACAATACCTGATACAACGTAAGCATGTAGTTGTAAATTCAATGTAAACAGCTGCCTACAGGAGGCAAATTCAGTTTTGTTTTTTGGAACTTTCTGGAATAGTCCAGATTAACTAAAGCACCCAAACAGAAGACAAGAGGCATACACACAAAGCTAAGGCCAAAGTACAATCTTTTTTTTTTTTTAAAGCAGGGGAGTGAGGTCTCCCCACCAATATCCATTATCCCAAAGTTAACAAGGAACCAAAACAAAATGCAAAGAAGATCCAGATAGCCCTCTGGCAGTTTGGCAGACCAATAAGCTTCAAGTAGGTTTTTTGTTGTTTTTTTTTTAAAGTAGCTTTAGTATTGTTACACGGACTTTTTAAATCAGTAAATAATTAAAACAATATTTTAGATCAGGAAAATACCTAGATTTGGATAACTAATTACAAGCTTCTAAAAGTACTCATTTATATTTATCATTACTAATATATACTTTTAACATAGAAACATACATCTCTGCATCTGCTTACTATACTCGGACATGTTATCTGGTCTTATTGAACGCAGAAATTTGATGTACTCATCGCTGTGGTATTTTGTCATTTCTTCAGCAGTGGCTTTATGGGGCCTCTGTGAAGAAAAATAAATGTCAGAATTGTGGAATTACAACTGGTAACATCAGGGTTACCAAACACAAAGTATACAATTTCCCCTAACAATACTCTCAAAAGAACTAGGTCTGCCAGAACAAAATAAATTCCAAAGCAAATCCAAATTTATACATGTGTGTTTTAGAAAACAGAAATCAAATCCAAAGATAATTCACATTCCTTTAAAAAGGATTAAGGCAGGCCTAACACCAACTATGAATTAATCACTCCTTTTATTTTAGTGGAAATAGGTCAACCCTTCTAAAGACTAATCCACGTTCATAAACTCTACTTTCTCTTATTTTCTATCACAAACCTCCTGCTCTATATCCAGTAATTTCATCAATGACCAAAAAGCTTCAGGAAGGATGAGTGAGACTCATTCAGGTAGAATGAGATTCATTCTCTATTAGTTCATGATCTCTCTTCCTTTTCCTCTGACTATCCAAATCATCCTTGTTCCTAGGATCGTTTCATTTATGACACACTTCTGCCACAAGGCTTCCTGACTGAAAGTCTTATCCAACTCCTCTTCTCTAAATGTCTATAATCTGAAACAAAGAAGCTCACATATATTACCCAACATTGTTAACTGCTTCAAGTCTTTCTCTTCTCCCCAAGTGGATAAGAATTGTTGCATCTTATATCTGTTTATCTATACTCCCACATCTTCTACAAAATAGACACTTTGCTTGCTCACTAATACAGTGTTCCTATACGCCAACAAATATTGGTAGGATTAATTTTCTGCATAATTCTTTTTTAACAGTCCCAGGTCAACTCTTCAGCAGCAGACAGGTCAATAATTATCATAACAAAAATATTTAGTATGCTAAATTGAGTTGGTCTCCAGTTATGTGAAAACCTGGGGAAGGGAAACTGTTTTTTAAAATGGTTGAAGGAATAAGGGAAAAAAAAGAGGCCACAGCTCCCACACTCTCAAGTTTTCTCTGAAGAATAAAACAAAAAGAGGAGTTTCTGTTTTCTTCCACACCTTTTCATCTGCTAAATGCCCTCCAACTTTGAAAACAAAGTTTCAAAGTAGTGGTTTAAACAAACAAACAGTGAATATTTACCGAAAGGTATACTCACATATATTTCCATTTTTCTATACAAGCCATAATTTAGCAGCAAGTTATGGGTCATGCGGATCCTATGAGGTTTCATGGGATGACCCTGTCCATAATAATAATTTCCAATATCACCTAAAAGAGGAAAGAGACAAAATGAACAATACAGACAAGAGAATCTTCATGAACTATTAAAATTTATGTGTCCACCATTAGACGACATTTATCACCTAAATAAGCTTTATTTGAAATCTTAAATAATAATTTTAGATTTTTCAACTTTCAAACTGTATTAGAAAACCAAGATCCTATGCACACTTTTACATACTGATGACTCCATCAATATATTATGTTTGTTCAAAGATTAAGGCAAGCAAGCTTTTCTGATTTTTAGTTTACTGAACTTTCTTATTTAGGATTAGCCCAAATAAAATACTCTTTACTCACTTACAAAAGTTTTTGTTCCTTAGAGTGATATCTGCTTTTAGTATTTACTGGCAAATTTAGATGCTTAAGGTACATTCTCTGAGTTTCACCAGTATGACTTAAAAATTTTATAGCAAATATTGCTTCTTGGATGATTCACTGGCATGCCAAAAATCCTTTATAGTTGGTATTATCATGGCTACAATGTTTTATATATCCATATCACAGTCAATAAAAATTTTGGTAACTGAAATTTGGATCCTAAATAAAGTTTTGCTATGATGACATACTTATTACATTTTTCAAGGTAATAAGGATATTTTTTCTCATTCTTCACAATTAAAAAGTTATAATTCCTAACCTATCTTTTTATGATATATTACATCCCAAGGTCTTAAAACTGACACGTAAGATTTACTTTAAATAACACCAGGGCTTCCCTGGTGGCGCAGTGGTTGAGAGTCCGCCTGCCGATGCAGGGGACACGGGTTCATGCCCCGGTCCGGGAAGATCCCACATGCCGCGGAGCGGCTGGGCCCGTGAGCCATGGCTGCTGAGCCTGTGCGTCCGGAGCCTGTGCTCTGCAAACGGGAGAGGCCCGCGTACCGCAAAAAAATAAATAAACAAAATAAAAACACCAAAATCCCAGATTTTTGTCTACCAAACTTCAACAAAATTAATACTTTAAGGTAAAGATCCAGTGTTTCTATAATAAAAAGTGTTAAGGATGCCACTTAAATATATACCATTTTTCTAATGTAATGGGCAATTTTTACAACAGCCTTTATTAGAAATTACCTTCGGTACTAATTCTAGTTTTTAAATAATCAATTCTAAAATTTTGTTACGATAGCCAAGCTGATTTTAGTGGTTTGAAGTTAATCATTTAAACATGGGTTCATATAATAAAAACTAGGGATAAAAAATGCCATTTACTCCCCTTCTAGATCAAAAAAATCTTTCAAAATCCTGCCTAAATACACACTTTTTGTTTGTTTAATGAAAACTAAGAATTCAAAACCTTTTGCTTCTCTCTTCCATATTTTTGATAACAGTCCAGGATGAACATTCACTTTTATACCCGTTTCTAATACTACTACTAATTGATTTTGTTGGTGCCGCACCTCTAATTTACTTAACTCTTCATTTTCAACACAAGCTCTCTTCTGAAAACGATTCATATATACACATGGTCATTTAAAAGGAAAGTAACCTTTCTTAATCTGTACCAACAGTAAAGCTAAGACAATACAGACAAATAGCAAAGCAGAGCTATGGGGACACTCCTCTGCATTTATCACAATTCAGTCTATGAATGCAGGAAACAAACTACCTCCCAAGCTATAAAGCTCCGCTCTACATCGTGGTAGTACACATAAAGTTCCTTGAAAGCAGCCTGGTCTCAACGAATTCTTAGATGTAGAAAGCCCACTAGAGACAGGAAGCATCATTGAGCTAAGGTTAATGCAAGGAAGGTATTTCTAAGTTATCATCACTACCAAAGGAGATAACGAGAGTAAGAATAAAGAAACTAATCTTCACATAACTTCCATCTGCCCCTGTGTAAGAATTATCAAGATGAAATGTCTCTAATATCTACCGTATCTTAAGATCAAATACTCTAGTTATGTACATACTGAGAATCCAGTGAAAAGTAATCACTAATCTAATAATGGGAAAGACCACAATAATCTATAGAAGGGAAAGTACAGTTGCAATTTCTCAGCAAGAGTGCTTGATAAAAAAAGATGTTAGCAATAATTAACATTTATTGACAGCTTACTAGAAGGCACTATTCTAAGCACTTCATGTGTATTATCTGTTAATCTTCTCAACAATCCTATGATGTAGGTATTATTACTACTTTCCTATTTTATAATAGTGAAGATGGATGAGATGCAGACAAGTCAGGTGATATTGTCAAAGTCACAATAGCTAGCAATAGAGGAGCTAGATTCAAACTCAGGCAAGGCAACCCTGCCAATCTTCTTAAGTAGTAGCTACTGGGAAAGCAACGACACTTATAGAACCTAGAAAGAAATGGTAGGGGGAAGCCTGACAAGAAAAGGACATAATACAGAATATAAACATTTTAATAAAGACTTAAGATCTTTGTTGGGCTTCCCTGGTGGCACAGTGGTTAAGAATCCGCCTGCCAATGCAGGGCACACGGGTTTGATCCCTGGTCCGGGAAGATCCCATATGCCGCGCAACAACCAAGCCCATGCGCCACAACTACTAAGCCTGCATGCCCCAACTACCAAGACTGCGTGCCACAACTATTGAAGCCCGTGCACTTAGAGCCTATGCTCTTTAACAAGAGAAGCCACCGCAATGAGAAGCCCGCGTGCACACTGCAAGGAAGAGTACCCCCATCTCTGCAACTAGAGAAAGCCCGTGTGCAGCAACAAAGACCCAATGCAGACAAAAATTATTTTTTTTTAAAAAAAGAAGAATATGCGCACTACTTAAATGACACATGTCCACAAGGGCAGCCAAGCTACAGATAACTGCTATTTGGCTTATGAAGAATTCTTCCAAAATGTAAGGGGGGTCTAAAAGAACCATCCCCAACTTTTTTCCTGCTTAATCCCCTATCACAAAATTCTCTACGTGGGTGCTCTGCAGCCATCCACTTTTTCATAAAGATAAAATATGGCTTTTCTTAGTTTTAAAAACCTATGGATTTCATTCATCTGATTTAAATGGTCAGTAATGTAATTTGGGCATTTAAAATGTTACCCTGATTTTCATCAAAATAGTTTAAAATAAAATGCTTTACCAATGAAATAACTATCCAGGAAAATTAGCTCTAAGTGGCTCCTTGAATACAACAAACTTTGTCAATGTGAAGTAATTACCAAAAAGATTTAGTTATCTGCAAAATTTTCAAAGCTGCTCACTCTTCAAGAAGCTATCAGAAGAGAAGTGGCTACTAAGGTCTACAATCTCTTTTATCTAAAGTCCTCTAAAGTCCTTGAGACTAGATACATTTCAGACTTTTTCAGATTTTATAAATGTAAAATGATAAATCTGCCAGATATTATGTGATAACCTGGAGACTGGGCAGCCTTCTGTAATCAAACATTAATATTTCTGCAGCAAAAATGTACGAATATTCAGAATAAGAGGAATAAAGATGATAAACATTAATTCAGGTTAAGCTTTTGATTCCAAATGAGTTACAAAAATTTCTTTTCACCTTTCAGATAATTTTGGACTTCAGGACTATGAAATATAAAACATACCCCTGAAGAAAAGCTGACTAAAAAATGATTCAGGAAAAAACAGAGAGCTACTGTATTATTTTTGTCTTCCAGACTAGTTAGTCCACTAGCGGCTTTAACACACTGGCCACTTCTTGAAACATTCACTCTTGGCTTCCACAATACCACGTTCCTGGACTTTACTACCACCCCACAGCCACTCCTCCACCAACCTTGAAATATCAGGGGTTTCTCAAGTTCACTTATTCACTGAACAGACCAAGAGCCTACTGTGTGCCAGGCAGGTGCTTGGGTATGTCAATGAATCAAGAGTGCTGCCCTAAATCCTCTTCTCTCAGGAATAAGCCACCTAACTGCTCAATTCAGAAATTTAGGAGCCATCCTTTATTCAGTCATCACAAAGCCCCAACTCCATTTCCAATCCATCAACAAGTTCTATAGGTTTTACTCCCAAAACCTCTCTTAAATATGTCCATGTCTATCAGTTGCAATTATTGTCTTGTACGTGGGCCAGTATATACTCAATTCTTGCTTTCAGTGTTCACATTCTATTACTCTTTACCATTCTTTCTCCACTTTCCAGAGTTCTCTCTACTTAAGAAACCTTCAATGGCTTTCTGCTTCCTGAATATTCAAGTCCAAATCTCTTACCACAAAGTCTTGTGTGGTCTGGCCCTTTACTACTTGGCCTGGCACCCTACAGTTCCCCCATGTCTTCCTCTTGGCTTCCTTTCTGTTAAGTGTACTAGGTTCTTTCTAACTACCCAGCCTTTGAAGTTTGCAATGTCTTATGTAGGAAAACTCTTTTAAGGAGGCTGGCCCATTCTCTGCCTTCAGGCCCTCCCTTGTCCGATTTACCCTACAAAGGTTCCCTCTCTTACTATCTAACAGTCTTATTTTTTTTCTCCTTAAAGACATTTTTAAAAATTTTTTTAGATTTTTATTTTACATTGGAGTATAGTTGATTCACAATGCTGTGTTAGTTTCACATGTACAGCAAAGTGATTCAGTTATACATATACATATATCTATTCTTTTTCAGATTCTTTTCTCACATAGGTTATTACATAGTACTGAGCAGAGTTCCCTGGGCTATACAGTATTATACAGATTAACTATTTTATATATAGTAGTGTGTATATGTTAATCCCAAATTCCTAATTTACCCCTCCCTCCCAACTTTCCCCTTTGGTAATAACCATAAATTTGTTTCCTAAGTCTGTGAGTCTTATTTCTGTTTTTTAAGTTCATTTGCATCATTTTTTTAGGTTCCACGTATAAGTGATATCATATGATATTTGCCTTTCTCTGTCTGACTTACTTTACTTCGTATGATAATCTCTAAGTCCATCCACATGGCTGCAAATGGCATTATTTCATTCTTTGTTATGGTTGAGTAATAGTCCATTGTATGTATGCACCACACCTTTATCCATTCCTCTGTCGCTGGAAATCTAGGTTGCTTCCATGTCTTGGCTGTTGTAAACAGTGCTGCAATGAACACTGGGGTGCATGTATCCTTTTTTTTTTTTTTTTTAATCAATTTATTTATTTAATTTTGGCTGCACTGGGTCTTTGTTGCTGCACACGGGCTTTCTCTAGTTGCGGTGAGCGGGAGCTACTCTTTGTTGTGGTGCGTGGGCTTCTCAATGAGGTGGCTTCTCTTGTTGCAGAGCATGGACTCTAGGCGTGCGGGCTTCAGTAGTTGTGGCGCACAGGCTTAGTTGCTCCGCGGCACGTGGGATCTTCCCAGACCAGGGCTCGAACCTGTGACCCCTGCATTAGCAGGCAGATTCTTAATCACTGTGCCATCAGGGAAGTTCTGGGGTGCATGTATCTTTTTGAATTAGAGTTATCTCCAGATATATGACCAGGAGTGAGATTGCTGGATCATATGGTAGCTCTATTTTCAGTTTTTTAAGGAACCTCCACTGTTCTCCATAGAGGCTGTATCAATTTACATCTCCTCCAACAGTATAGGAGGGTTCCCTTTTTTCCACACCCTTTCCAGCATTTACTTCTAATATGGTCTTATATTTTCTTCTTAGGACTTCAATCTTTTCTCTACCTGGCACACAGTAGGGACTTTAAGCCCATTTGATATTTCTGAACCCAAAGCTGACTTCACCCTTACACTTGAACTTTTAAATCTTATCTCATCCATGTTTCAGTGCTGTTATTATTCCCTAAGAGATAACTACCCTCCCTCCTCAATTCCAACTGTTTCCTTTAAGGATGTGTCAACACAAGCATTTAAAATTTTTGTTAATGGAAAGATATAATTACCAATACTTTTTTTTTTTTTTGGTAGCAGAGAAACCTTTTTTTTTTCTGTAGCAGTGGCAATAGTTCCACTCTTGGGTCACCAAAGGAAAAAAGAAAAATCTTTTAGGTACCAGATGTTGATCTCGCCTTGGACATTAAAACTAGACAATGTAGAAAAGGATTAAGTGGTGGACTGAGTCAAACAAAGATACGAATCTATTTTCATGGGGAAAATAAATAAAACGCCACTTATCCTACCTGTCTGTAACTAGAGTGGGTGTAAGAATTAGAGAGAATATTATATGAAAGTGCTCCAGCTATAAAAATATAAGGTGTTAATCATTTATTCATCAATAATGTAAAAAATGTTTGTTTGTTTATTTATTTATTTATATTTAGGCTGGTGAAAGTATAGACATCAGCAAAACAGATTCTGTCCTCATGAAGTTTATATTCTAGTGCGAAGAGAGACAAAAATTAGGTGGTATAATTGATAGGGAGAAAAGCAGTAACAGGGATTAAGGTAATAGGGAAAAGCTTCTCTGAAAAGGTGAAATTTGAAGGAAGTAAATGGTAAAAAAACATCTGGGGGAAGAGAACCCAAGTATATGAAAATCTCAGTCTTATGTTCTACTATGTTTAAATTAATGATGTGCAATTAAAACCATTGGTATTTGTGAACTGCTGCTATAATTCATTCAGCACCCTGATTTGCCTCCAAAGAAAAGGTTACCTATTTTATGGATAATAACGATTTATACTATAGCTAAGAACCCATGCAATTACATTAAAGACTACCTAGCAAAAGGCTTTGGCATCACTGTTATAAGTAAACGTCTAAGGAAATCTGTCAATAGTTGGCTGCCAAGCAGAATTCTTACAATGTGCTACAGTAAACTAGGAGTATATTGGGAGACATGATCTTGGTAACTCTTTGTACAGTGTTGAGTGCTTTTCTCTGAACCACCTGTCTCCAAATAGTTTGATGTGTCCTATCAGAGAAGGGAAAAATATAACACAGAGCAATGCATGTAATCATATAAATTATGTATATATACAACCCTATCATATTGTATATACAGTAGAAGACACTAAATGTAATTGGCCTCAAGCTTAAAAGAAAGTACTCTTAACATTTCTAGATAAAGTATTAATAATGTGAGTATTTAATCAGAGCCTAACAAAGCTTGGTTTGCTAATTACATTTAAGTACAGAATCACATCTATTTATTTTCTTCTCTTTTGGCCGCTCTGTGTGGTGTGTGTGATCTCAGTTCCCCGATCAGGGATAGAACCCGTGCCCCCTGCAGTGGAAGCTCAGAGCCCTAACACCACATTGCCAGGGAATCCCCGGAAGTCACATTATTTTAAAGCCAGAAGGGATCTAACTATATCGTTTACAGATTATTGACAATCTTGCAGTATATACTAGAAGATCAAGATTTAGATATACGTTTTCGGAAATGAGTCATGAGTCAATAGCTGCAATAAGAGAAGTAAAAACTTCTCTTACTTGTCCTCAAAGGTTTAAGAATACTTTATCCATCAGTGCCTGAAGGTTCACTTGAAACCATCATTCCATGGGCTTCCCTGGTGGTGCAGTGGCTGAGAGTCCGCCTACCGATGCAGGAGACGCGGGTTCGTGCCCCGGTCCGGAAGGATCCCACATGCCGCGGAGCAGCTGGGCCCATGAGCCATGGCCGCTAGGCCTGCGCGTCCAGAGCCTGTGCTCTGCAACGGGAGAGGCCACAACAGTGAGAGGCCCGCGTATGGCCAAAAAAAAAAAAGAAGAAGAAGAAACCATCATTCCAGTGATCTAAAGGGTATTGATATTGAAGACTGTAATGTGTACGGAGAAAAGAACATACGTCTTTTAGAAGCCCCTTTCATTTGCTAGACATTCTCTCTGTGTCACCAAGAGTAGTCCTAATGGTTCCAGTAAGCCTAAAGGTAGGATTCCTATGGTTACAGAATTTGCTACTTCACTCCTTTCCTCTTTATCTTTCTTCCTTCTACTTCCTTTACTAACAAGTTAAAACCAGCTATTCTAGTCTAATAGATTAAGGCCCTATTATTATTGACACCACACACTCCAAATCCAATCCATGTTGTGTATCTTAGAGTTAGTTCCCTGTGCACAAGCTGCTTTACTTGCATCCTCTTTCCTCACAATTAAAAAAAGAAAAAACTACTATCGCTACCTCTATAAGCTGACAAAATAGGGTTTTTCTGGTGATGAAAATGTAAGCTTTGGAATTAACTATGCACAGCTTAAAATACTATCACATACAAAGAATTAGCATAACAATACCCCTTCAATTTAATAACCTCTGCAAAATATTTTATTAGCCCCACACCCATGAAAAGAACTCAAAGCATATTCCAAATGTAAGCAACTACAAATTCCATTCTAAAAATTAGTCAAGGAAGAGCCATAGACAAAAGACAGATAACCTAACCAGAGATACCCAAACATTCAGTTATACACCTGCTGCTGGCCATCAGATAATGCAGTTGTATGGTCCACTATAAAGTACTTAAGTCACAATCAAAGATTACTCTTCCTATCAAGTCTGCATCCCGCCTTTGGGACCAGTACTTGCTCCCATTTCCTCAACAGAGGCTCATCATAGACGGGCCCAGGAACAAATAGCTGATAAAACTGCAACTTAAGTGTACCTCCTGGTTCTACGGTTCAAGCCTGGTGACAAGAAGTTTCAAGCAGCTTACTTCATCAGAGCCTATCACTGTCAACAGCAACTAACAGCTCCAGGAAGAGCCTTAGCACCAGTTACGCCAAACTTTTAAAACCTTTCTTCTCTACCCAAAGCCCTGACAACAACAATCTCTAAACCTTAGGGAAACAATGTTGTTTTAAAAATTAACTTACATACATGGTTATTTACTTTCCAATTTGGTCATGGAGTGCAAGACCAGGCCAGTGACCCAAAATATGCGGGAATTCTTAAAGAATTAACTTTAAGAAACGTTAATAATTCACGTTAAAATTAAAATGTACTCCCATCTCCACCCCCCCATGATGGCATAATTTCAAATCAATTTGTATCACACATACATGCAAGTTCTCTCAAAAAATATTTTAAAAACATGGCTGTGACTACTTAGCACTAGCTACCAAATATCAAACAATTTAGATTTCTTCTGTAAGATTTTAGATTTTTCCACAAATGACACAAGTGGTTATTTTATATAAATAGGCATTAAAATGATTCATCCTTGCTAACTGGAGAGATATGATATGGCCATTTTAAAATTAAAGTCAGATTTATTCTGACCTAGTCCTGTAAGATCTTTCCACCGCTCTAAGATTTTACGATTTACAATACATTGAATGTAGTAAACAGCTTCCAAAATTTGTATCGCTTCTCACAAATCAGATGGACCTTCAGGTCTCTGAACCTAGCTTCTTTGTTAAATTTTAGAATTTCTTCTCTGGAGAGTAACCTACTAGGAACTATGTACCAAGTTAACGTCTTTGTGCAATCTGTAAAAAAGTAACCGCTCCTTTCATTGTATTTTGACTGGCCCAAGCAATGGGATTCAAGAAGACTTACTGCTCAAATTGCAAATGAGAAGAACCCCTAAAATTAAATTATCTTACTTTTATAATTTACTGTTCCACGAGTTCAAGCTTTTCTGATTATTTAGCACTTTCTGCACTGCTCCTCAAAGTTTTCCTGCACCAGGCCTCCCATCGCCTAGAAACAGCCTTCGCAAGCCAAATGCCAATGCTATCTGTCCCACACCTCCAAAGCACGGTATTTCCTGATCGAACAAAGCAACAAAGAAGTGGGTGGTAACCACCTCTCAGAGAGGCAAGCCAGGACCCATCGAGCCTGACCGACAACACAAGCAGCAACAGCTCTACGATGCCCTCCCACCGTCTTATTTCCCCTGAAGCCTGACTACCTCAAACTCGAAAACCCTCATTTTTATTGAGGAAGTGAAGCCTTTTCATTTGAATGCTGAGAAAGTGGCGCTCAAAGCACCCGGCAAACAAAGGAGAGGGATGGAGCCCACGCAAAACAGGGGTGTGAGCGCGCCTCAAGGCGCACGTGAGCCCCCACCCTCAAGGGGTACTCTCCAGCACCCACCCGGGTCGAGGGGTCCGGGGAGAGGCCGGCAGCAGAGAAAGGAGAAGACGCTCGGGCCAGCCGGGGACAGAGGGGAGCGGAGGAGGGGAGAGGAGGAATGGGGGCTCGAGGGGCGGAGCTCTCGAGGCCGTGGGGCTTTGTGTGGAGTCTGGGCCGGGGTAGCTGTTTTGACCCGGGGGGAGAAATCGGGTGCAGGCGGCCGGAGCAGGGGACCCCAAACCTCCCTCCCACGGAGAGGCGGAGGGGAGAGACGCGAGGGAGGGCCGTCTGCTTCGCACCAGCACGAACCCAGGGTAGGCCGGCGGCGGACGACACTGCGGGAAGGAGAGGGGCCGGACGGAAAAGTGGGGCGTCCACTTAGGTCCCCGCGGAGGCTGCCAGACAGTGTCGGGTCGCGAATGGGTTAAGATGCGGCCAAACGTCGGTCCCTCCTCCTGACCCCTCAGCACCGGCGACCACTCGCGACGGCTGCCGCAGAGCCAGGTGCGGCTCCGGGCCCGGCGCCGCAGCCCTGCCCGCCCACCCACCCGCCGGCCGGCCTGCCTCTCACCATCGTAGTAGTAGCAGACTTTCTTCTTGCCGCCTCCCTGACTGTACGCCATGGGCTCCCCGGCCACCGCCGCCTCCGGCTCCTCCTCTGGCTGCTGCTGCTGCTGCTGCCGCCGCGGCTCGGCGGGGAGAGAAGAGGGCTGGGGCGAAGGTGGGGGGGCGGTGGCAGTGCCGCGGGGAAAGGCAGGCCGGAGGGCCGGAGGGAGGAGAGGAGGGGAGTGCCGGGAGGGCTCGGTACCGCCCGGCCGAGTGGCCGAGAGCGCAGACCAGGGGGTGGCAGCGGCGCCAACTCGCGACACTGGGGGGGGGGGAGGGGGCAGCCAAACCACCTCCGGAGGCCGAGGGGAGGTGGGGCGCGTCCACTGTGACTCCACGGGGGAGGAGGGGGCACGACTAGAGAAAGAGGCTTCTTCATTTCTGGGGAAGGAGGCCTTCCAACGATGAACAACTTGCGCAGGGCGGCTACAAATACAGTCGGAAAACTATTTTTAAAAAGAGTCAGGCTTTCGCTCCGTAAGTAAAGAGAGCGTGGAGCCAGGTGAACGCTCCACCCCTTCGGATCTTCGCACAGTGGTTGCGCCTATCACGAGCCTGCGCAGTCGGCGCCTCCCCAACCGTAGCCGGGGCCGCCTAGACCCCCTCCGCGATGTCCCACGCCGCTCCCCTCCCCCACTGTGGCTAAGCTCCCGCCCGGGCGGACCACGTGCTCCGAGCCGGGCGGGGAGAGACCGCTCTCCCACCCCTTCGACCGCATGGAACCCGCTGAGCTGCAGCCCACGACCCCTATACTGGGTCGTCGTGGATTTCATTTATTTTTTCATTTTCTGCTGATAATTGCTCGGAGGTTCTGACCTGTTAAGGGGACCTACTGCAGACATTAAGGAGTACCTGGGTTTGAATGGGCATTTATGGAATGCATTTATGTGTTGGATAGGGTTCTGAGTGTTTGCATTAATGATGTATTTCATTGATACCTATTTGTAATAGATAACCTGTTAACTCAGTTGAGACTCCCAACAACGCTGGGATGTAAGTATTACTTCTAGTTCTTCTTTATAAATGGGGAGATTAAGGAACTTGATCCTCTCAAATGTTGATGGTCTGGAGTTTGATTTCAGTCTTTCTCCAAAATCCATACACCCTAGCTACTCCATTATGACTGCTTCTGATAGCTGGGCACTGAAAGATTGGTGCAGAAGTTCAGAGAAAGGACTTTCAAAAGTCTTGGAAGTTATAAATACCTTTGTCCCTGTGTTCAACAAGTCAACAAACATCGAGCACCTACCTACTCAAAGCCAGCCACCTTGCAGGTGACTGGGGGGAGGCGGATGCTGACAGTCCGCTACATAGAACTCTTATTCCCCTATACCGTTTGCCACTTAACAGTTTTCCCAAAATACACACTCTCCCTCACCCCCATTAAAAAAAAAGGCCATATTGAAGCAGGAATTATTCAGAGCCACTACCAAAAATATCCTCTTTATTTTGCTATTTGACTTCAGAATCCCCAAGTAGTTCATACTTAAAGCAGCAATTTTCCTGGACCTCATCCCCAAGAAATTTAGAAAAAGTCCAGGGTAGGCTCCATCGCCCTCTACCCAAGTCTGTATTTTTAGCAAGCACCCCAGGTAACTGATGCAGTTGGTACAGGAACCAGAGTGAGAAACTTTGACTCAGAGGTAAAAATTGCATGGTATTGACCTTAAAAGTTTTACTCTATCAAGTCCAAAATCAACTTGCTACATTCTGAGAACAGAATAAGTTAATTTAGTAGAAACTAATGTTCTCAGAGCCAGCATAGTGGAATCTGAAGTGAGACTTTGTTTACTTCTGTAACACTTCCCTGACTACTTCTTCCCCACCCCGGAGTCTGTTTTTTCAGCCCCTCACTGCCTGGATGTGACTTGTACCCCTCTAGCTCCACACTCACCATGTTGCAGTTGCCTGTAACTTCTCTGAAATTCTCATTAGAACAGAGCGTTATGAGAGGAGCGACTGTGTCTGTCTTGCATATAAGTATATGTGTATGCCTATGACTTGGGGCAAGTCACTCGATTGTCTGAATTGCCTTATCTGTAAAATGGGGCAGTATTACTTGGAGAGTAATTCCTCATGTGAATATAGAGTACCTCAAATAAGAAAATTAATACAGAATAGTTTTTAAACAATAAAGAACTATGTGAATATAAGGGATTATTAGGATTATTGTTATAATGCTAGTAATAATTATTATTGTTGGCATCCACAGCACCTAGCCTTGAACATGTGAAAAGAGCCTGGACATATATTTATATATTTTGACTGGTTGAGGAACTTGTTATATTAATTATTATTTAATAATTTTATTTATTTATTTTTAGTTTTTTAATTGAAATATAGTTGATTTACAATGTTATGTTAGTTTCTGGTGTACAGCAAAGTGATTCAGTTTTATATATATATGTATACTTTTTAAAGTATAAATGTGTACCTTTTTATATTCTTTTCCATTATGGCTATTACAGGATATTGAATATAGTTCCCTGTGCTATACAGTAGGACCTTGTTGTTTATTTTATATATAGTAGCTTGTATCTGCTAATTCCAAACTCCTTAATTATCCTTCCCCCATTCCCTTTCCCCTTTAGTAACCATAAGTTTGTTTGTTATGTCTGTGAATCTGTTTCTGTTCTGTAAATAAGTCATTTGTATCATATTTTAGATTCCACATATAAGTGATATCATATGGTACTTGTCCTTCTCTTTTGATTTACTTCACTTGGTACGATAATCTCTAGGTCCATCCATGTTGCTGCAAATAGCATTATTTCACTCTTTCTTATGGCTGAGTAATATTCCATTGTGTAATAAAAACAAAAAACTTAAAAAACTTTTTAAAGATGGCCATTCTGACCAGTGCGAGGTGATGCCTCATTGTAGTTTTGATTTGCATTTCTCTGATAGTTAACGATGTTGAGCATCTTTTCATGTGCCTATTGCCCATCTGTATGTCTTTAGAGAAATGTTTATTTAGGTCTTCTGCCCATTTTCTGACTGGGTTGTTTAGTTTTTTGTTCCATTTTTGGTTAGTTTTTAGTTTTTTGTTATTGAGTTGTATGAGCTGTTTGTATATTTTGGAAATTAAGCCCTTGTTGGTTGCATCGTTTGCAAATATTTTCTCCCAGTCCGTATGTTGTCTTTTCGTTTGGTTTGTTTCCTTTGCTCTGCAAAAGCATATAAGTTTAATTAGATCCCATTTGTTTATTTTTGCTTTTATTTCTGTTGCCTTGGGAGACTAACCTAAGAAAACACTGCTACAATTTATGTCACAGAATGTTTTGCCTGTGTTGTCTTCTAGGAGTTTTATAGTATCATATCTTATATTTAAGGCTTTAAGCCATTTGAGTTTATTTTTGTGTATGGTGTGAGGGAGTGTTCTAACTTCCTTGATTTATATGTGGCTGTCGAGCTTTCCCAACACCACTTGCTGAAGAGACTGTCTTTTCTCCATTTTATATTCTTGCCTCCTTTGTCAAAGATTACTCAACTGTAGGTGTGTGAGTTTATTTCTGGGATCTCTGTTCTGTTCCATGGATGCATATGTCTGTTTTAGTGCCAATACCATGCTGTTTTGATTACTGTAGATTTGTAGTATTGTCTGAAGTCTGGGAGGGTTATGCCTCCAGCTTTATATTCTTTTTCCTCAGGATTATTTTGGCAATTCTAGGGGTTTTTTTGTTTTTTTGATTCTATATAAATTTTAGTATTATTTGTTCTAGTTCTGTGAAAAATGTCATGGGTAATTTGATAGAGATTGCATTAAATCTGTAGATTGCTTTGCATAGTATGGCCATTTTAACAATATAAATTCTTCCAATTAATGGTGCTTCTATGGAAGACCTGGGCTAGGTCCTGTGTACCCCCCCACACCCCGATTGCAGCTCAGACCACACTCCACCCCTGCAGGCTGTCTCCACAAGGCCAACCCCAGTCCTCTCCCGGGCCTGTCTGCTGAAGCCCGAGTTTCAGCACCCAGCCCCCACACACACCAGCAGCGGTGTTCTTGGGCTAGGGAGTGCACAGAGATGGCCAGGACCCTCTGTGCTGGTCTCTCTCTGTTCTGCCCGCTACAGTCCAGCTGCTGTACTCTCCTCTGAGCCTCTGACGCTCCTTTTCTGTTCAGCTGATCTCCCAGCTGGTGAAGGGGGTTCCCAGGGTGAGGGAACCTTTCGTCTTTCACAGCTCCCTCCCAGGGGCGCAGGTCCACCCCAATTCCTTTCTTTTCTTTCATCCTACCTAGTTACATAAAGATCTTTCTTGCAATTTGGATTGTATGAGATCTGCCAGCATTCGGTAGGTATTCTGTGAGAATTATTCCACAGAATTTTGATGTATTTGTGGGAGGAGGTGAGCTCCATGTCCTTCTGTTCTGCCATCTTGATCTCCACCCGATTATTTGATGATTTTAAATCAACTGAGCAAATTATTTTAGCCCTAGAAACTGGTATTGGAGAAGGAGTCTTGTCCAATGATAATTATGGTCATGAGAATTATGTGCCTAAACATCTGTAGTGAACTTTAGATCATTAGAGCTAAACCTGGAATCAGTTATTGAAACCTGTTGACAAGTTCATTTCCATATTCAAACTCGTCTCTATCAAACCTTTTTACCATTAGAAAAAGGGGAGTTTTAGACAATAATCAGTAGAAGGAAACAAATTGAATGCATGGATAATTCATAGAATGCATAATTGAGGATAGCCTTTATTCTTAAACTATTTTTCTTTAGTTCCTGCTCTGTCTACATGGACTTATTTTTTTCAGTCTTGAAGATGTTTAGTGCTTTGAGATTATTCAATTAAATGATCTGTTAAACATAAATGGATTATTTAGAAACATGACTATTTAAAAACATTGCTTCAGCGTATGCTGACAATGAAACCTTGCTATCAACTGCAGCAGACAGTTTAATTTTGGTTGCTATAAAATTATTCATATAAGCTTGTTTCTACTCTAAGGAAATTTAGATTTCTTGGCATTAAATTCTATGTAGCAATTCCATAAGGTAATACAGAAGGTAAAGTATAGTGACTAACACTAGGGTGTTATCGCAAACTAAAACAGCCTCAAGCTGAATTCTGATCTCCTTGGAAGCATGGTGCCTATTTTTACACAGTACTGTAAACTGTAGCTCATAAATCTAAACAGTAGTACCAAAACAATGAAGTATTATAATGCTATTTGAACTGTGTGTTTGCGTAACAAAATTTAAAATCGCCCGTTTTCATTAAAAATATTTTTGAGTTATAGCTTATCTACTAAATTATTCAGTTACATTAAACCTTCCAAGTCACCTCTGTTAACTTGTTAATTATTACTTTGCCCGTGAACCTCAAAACATAGTATTACTTTGATCCAATCCATCTACTTGCACAAATTTTCTAGTAAAATTCTACACCCACACTGTTTCTATGGAAATCTACTTGCTAGTATCTCCTAATCACTCTACATTTGTATCTTAATTCTTCCTCTTTCATATCTCAGTTTTTTAAGCTTTCCTTCAAATCTGATAATCGGAGCACTAGAACTATACAAATGGGAGCGGAGTATGTTGTTACTCCACCCATCAAGTGGAAAACCAAATGGTGAGGATGGTAGAGCAGGAGGATAGGGACCTGGTCCTTGAAGAACTCATTTAGTTTTGTACCAAACCCGGACTGGCCACCTCTGGACTGCTGGTTACATGCAGGGAAAAAGCCAAACAAAACAAACAATATTTGGTTAAACCACTGTACTCAGGATTTTGTTATACACAGCTGAATACAATAGCTCATGCAAAATATGAATTAGAAGTTAGTGGCTTCTGGTAATTTCTACTAAGAAACTATGGATTTCTGTTAGGAAACAGCTCTCCATGGGTTTCTGAATATCTTGAGAGCAAAGGTACTGAATGCCTTTTGTTCTGAACAGTCCATTCAAGGATGTTTGTATAGTGAACAGCTCTGGAAGGTAGAGACGATGACTCCCCCTGGAGCAAAGGATGGGCATGCTTACTACCCATTATAAAAGATTCAGGTTCCCTAAATTCAGGGTTCCTCTCCTTAATGCAATCCACTGCAAGTGTAGGTATCATCTGGGCCTCTTCCTCATGGCCTGTAGGAACTGGGGCTTCAGGGCAGCATCACGAAAAAATATTATCGATGCACTGGTCACTGCTATCGTCATGAATAATAACTTATCTTTTGTCTTTAATGCAGGTTTTTGTGTCTTATACTAGCATCTGTGAAACTGTGTTGGCTAGCTTGTTAGCTTGCAAATAGGGTAAAATCTCAGATCCTTCCCATTTCTTAACAGTTTTTGGTGATGAGGCTTGGATGCTGAGAGAGACATAGCTTTCTGAAAAAGGAAAGATGAAGGCCTTATCAACTAACAGAATTTGAGGAAAGTCCATGGGAATTGGTAGCAAACATATCAGCCAGATTGTATGGTCATCTGGGAATTAAATGGCCCTCCACTGTATTGCCTGTTAATGAGGAGCAAGTGAGGAGGGGGTTTCAGGATGAATACCAGAAAGTAGCTTTACAGACAGATGCCTGAACAGTGTCCTGGTTGTTATAACTTTCCCCCAGGTGTTGGAACTTCTTCACCATGTTGGAGGCACTGTCCATCTGGGATCTCAGACTTACGTTGGTTCCACTGGGGAGCCCCAATAATTATAATCAACACTTTCTTTCAAGGGACACCCTGTTCACCCCCAGGACTGTACTTCTTGTGTGGAAGCCACACATTAATTTTTCTACTTCCAAGATCACAATAATTTGTACCCCAGGCGTGGTCATAAGAGACTCAGATAATTATGGAGATCTCTCTGAAACAGGACCATCCTTAGTTACTTGGAAGGACTTCCCAGAGGGATAACTGACTCATTTATGCGCACTCTGTGATTGGTAATCCCAATGATGTGAGTCAGTTAATCAGAAAAAGTGGTAAGATATGTATCCCTGAGTTTAGCTAAAGTGATCAGTGATGCCACCTGAGCCTTAGAAGGCAGTCAGATCTGCCTCAACTCACTGGCCAGAGTTGTTATAGATGATAGAATTGCCCTAGATGGCAGATTCTGAACTATCCCTAATACATCCAGATATACCTGGATTAATGCCTCAGACCGAGTAGAAAGGTCAAATCAGAGCCTTAAGGAGAAAGCTGCTGGCTTTCTAAGGTACCCCCTGATGGGGACTTCCCTGACGGTCCAGTGGTTAAGACTCTGCGCTTCCAATGCAGGGGGCACAGGTTCGATCCCTGGTAGGGGAACTAAGATCCCACATGCCACGCATGGCATGGCCAAAAACAACAAAATCAAGACAAAAAAACAAAACAAAAATATTACAAGAGACAAAGAAGGACATTATATACTAATAAAAGATTCAAAACAGCAGGAAGATATAACAGTTATAAGGTAGACCCTGACGGTTTATGGGATTTCAGGAACCTGGGGGCTACGATTGAAGTCACTACTGCAGATTGGCCTCACCCTGCCGTTCGGCTATTGGTGACAGTGCCTTAATTAAACGCTGTATGAGACAAATTGCATGACACCTTTGTCAGATTAATCATAGTGGTCAACAGAATCACATATCCATGTAAACATTTCAGTTGTGCCAAGAATGTGTGGAGTGGATTGTTAGAAGAGGCAGGTCTGCCGTAGCTCTGAGTGTCCTTGCACATCCTTGCTGAGTATGCCAGATTGTGAGGCTTCTCCTGCGACTGAGCAGTTTCTGTGGTTCGTCACACAGACAACTAAGTAGGTCAAGGTGACCATATCATGGCTATCGTGTAACTGCCTGCTCTCAGGGGAAGGGAGGCTGGCTTGCTGCTGCTTGCTCAAGAAGCCTGGATTCTTGGTCTTTAGTTCCTTTTTTACAGTGCAACCCACTTGGTGTACAGATGTCATCCGGGTCCATCACATATTCCCCCCGTGGGGCTTGGGGGAAAGAGCAACTGACACAAATATGTTGATGCTCATGCCACTCGCTGTGCTGTGAACAGTAAAGTACTTTGTTTCTGATCCAGGAGTCTCTTGACTTGAGCCAGAGTCCATGAAACTGTAACAGGTTAATTTGTTACATTGCAAGAAGGAATAAAATCCCAAATGCTTCACAGTTCGTAACCATATAACGCCAAAACATTGTTAACAATGAGAAATGTTTCCTTATACTGTGAGCCTATAGATATTTTACATCCAACTCGAGATGAATCCTAGATTCTTCTTTCTGATCACAGGGGAAAAACTGTAAAAATTCCCAGGAAACTGCACATTAGCTTTGGATGGGTTTAATTGGACAACCCCATCAGATCGGTAGTTAGCAAAGAAAACTGGATATGCTCTTGTATCATATCCCATTTGTGCTAATGTTAATACAAAAAAGGTTGAGGTATCGAAAGCACTTGAATAGAATCACAAATTATCCAAGATTCAATATCTTCATGAGCCTGGATAGAGAATGCTGGTAATCCGGGCTAGATATTACTCAGCAGCAGGGGAGGTTAGATTATGCCAACTGACATTTTCTTCACCTTCTCTTTTTCTCTTCTAACTCACCTTGTTTTCTTTTTTTCCAGTTTTATTGATATACAATTGACATATGACCTTGTTTTCTTTCTCATCCAAACTTTCCATTGTGGTGCCTGGAGAAATGACCACACCTTCCTTAATATAGCAACTTCCACCTGGGTGCACACAGTCATAGGGGCTGCGCTCTCTGCTGCTGCTAACTCTTTTTTTTTTTAACAAAGTTTCATCATTTTCTAAAGCATTACACTTTTCACTGTGGACCCTGGCTTAGTTGTGCTAGTAGCAGTCTTTCTTCACAGGATGGTCAGTTGCTGTCCTGGTATAATTTAGCCACCTTGCTTTGTGGGAATAGTCTGATTTAGTTATATATTCTATCTGTTCACACAATAAATGTGTACAGTGGTTAATATATTAGTATGTTCGAAAGCATCTTTCAGGAAAAACTTTAAAAATAAGATGTTAAGGCTTGAATTTTTTTTTGTCCGTCAGTTGCTTTATAGTTTGCCTTTACTGCATTTCTTTTGTGATTGTAGGTTAATTCGCCAAATATTTTCATTTTCTTCCTAAGCTTAAACAACTAGTACTTGAACTAATGAGTTTCAAGAAAAGATCATGTTTAAAAATAAGACAAATAATATCTAAAGCCATTATAGCATTTTCCTAACCCTCTTCCCTAACTCTTCATGCTTATCCTCCCCTATCCTCTATTTAATTTATATCTTAGCATCTATATTTTTTTCTTACGCTTATTCATATTTATCACCCTTTACAAAGTTTTAAGATCCTTGCAAACATGTGTGTTATTTCACTAGGGCTGCCATAACAAAATACTGTAGACTAGGTGGCTTAAATCATAAAAACGTATTTTCTCACAATTCTGGAGGCTAGAAGTTCAAAATTAAGGTGTTGGCAGGTTTGGTTTCTTCTAAGGCCTTTCTCTTTGGCTTGCAGATGGCTCCCTCTTACTGTGTCCTCACAAGGTCATCCCTTTGTGTTGTCTGTGTCCTAATCTCCTGTTCTTATAAGGACACAAGTCATATTGGATTAAGACCACTCTAAGAACCCCATTTAAACTTAATCACCTCTTTACAGGCCCTGTCTCCAAGTACAATCACATTCAGAGGTCCTGGGGCTTAGGGCTTCAACATATGACTTTTGGAGGGACACAATTCAACCCATAGTAAGAGGGAAACTTGTCTTATTTCTCTTTGGATTTTGGATGACTAATATAAATGTACACAAGTTATGTTGTAAAATTAATCCAGGCTTTGTAACATATCAAAATAGCCCCACTTATGCTATAACTACTTTATAAACTATATCAAAAGAACTTCCCTTGAAACTTCCTAGACAAGAGTGCTACATTAGTCAGGGTTCTTGGTTGCCAATTCTGGTTACCATAAGCATACAAGGAATGTATTAGAAGGGTACAGGTTGCTTACAAAGCTGATGGGAAAGCCAGAGGTACGGGCTTGGAAAATTGACAGGAATCAACCAACGTAAGACAGAGCACAGCTAAATATTTCACTTGATGGGTCTGGTTATGATGTTACTTCCTCATTGGCACTGAAAACTGTCATTGATAGCACCACCATCCCCACCCCCAGCTCCAGACCCTGGAATCAGCTACCACTGGTCACACCAGAGTCACAAATTGTCCCTCCCTTCTCTGTGTGTTCACTTCAGGTTAAAAGTACTGGGCATTTCCAGTCATCAGGAATTCATGGGAGCACGTGTCTGGTGTTTTTGGTGGGAGATGGGAGCTTGGCTGCTATCAAAATAAACCAGTGGAAGACTGCCCAAACGTAAGAAGAGAGTCAAAATGCTGGTCAGCCAACAAATGTCCACCTCAGATCTTAGCCTCTTGATACAAATGACATATAATTAACTTTGATGGTTCTTCTATGTTATTATACTGATACACAGACTCATCTTTCTTTTCATAAAGTAACTTGAAAACCTTAATTTTTATTATAAAATATTCAACTGGAAAATGAACCATTTCTGTAAAAAGTAAAGAAAAATTACTGTTAATCTCATAGACATCAGATACAACTTAGGTCACTGTGATGGTTAATTTTATGTGTCAAGTTGGCTGGGCCACAGGGTGCTCAGATATTGGCTTAAACATTATTCTGGGTGTTTCTGTGTGATGGTTAATTTAAAGTGTCAACTTAATTGGGCCACAGGGTGCCTAGATATTGGGTTAAATATCATTCTGAATGTTTCTGTGAGGGCGTTTCTAGGTGGGGTTAACATTTGAATCTATAGGTTGACTAAGGCGGGTTGACTATTCAGTTGAAGGCCTGAATAGAACATAAGACTGACCTCCTCCTGAGCAAGAAGGAATTCTGCCAGTGGATGGCCTTCAGACTTGAACTACAATATTGAACCTTCCTGGGTCTCCAGCCTGCTGAGCCACCCTGCAGATTTTGGATGTACTAGCCTCCATATTTACAGGAGCTAATTCCTTAAAATAAATCTCTTTCTATAGCTACACACACCTTATTGGTTCTGTTTCTCTGCAGAACTCTGACTAATACAATCATATTAGAATACAATAGAATGAGTACTATGTCCCTAAGAATAAGCTGTGTGCTGCATAACTGAAATCTGGTGCACAACAGCTCTCCTGTAGTAAAGCTTCCTTTAAGCTATTAGGAAACTGTAGAATTATAGAAAAAAATAACTGAATGGGTAATTTAACTTATATATTTTGCTGAGTTTCCCTCTACACTGTATTTCCAGATACAGACATTTTATTGTGCTTTGCAGATACTGCATTATTTATGAATTGAAAGTTTGTGGCAACCCTGCACGGAGCAAGTCTATTGGCATCATTTTTCCCAAACAGTATTTGCTCACTTCATGTCTCTTTGTTACATTTTGTTACTTCTTGCAATATTTCAAACTTGTTCATTATTATAATGTTTATTATTATGGTCTGTGATTGGTGATCTTTGATATTACTACTGTGACTTGCAGAAGGCTCAGATGATGGTTAACATTTTTTAGCAATAAAGTATTTTTAAATTAAGGTATTTACATTGTTTCTTTAGACATAATCCTATTGCACATTTAATAGACTACAGTATAGCATAAACATAACTTTTGTACGTACTGGGAAACCAAAAAAATTTGTGTGACTCACTTCAGCATGGTGGTCTGTAACCAAACCCGCAATGTCTCCGTGGTATCCCTGTACTTTAAAACTATTCATAGCAGCCAATAAAGATTTTTTTCTACTCCCAGTGGAAAATTATTCAGTATATTCATAATAAAGATTTACCAGAATTTAGCTTAACTCATTTTATTCTATTAAACAAAACTTTTCCATTAAATTACTTCCCTTATTACTGACTGCTTTCCATTATATTACTTATGTATACTCATTTACTAGGTAGAGTTGAAGCAGTCTTAATTATTCAACTTACTTTTATTTCTTCATTTAATTATCATTCTACTAAAGTTTTAGGATAATAAGAAACACCTAAAATTGTAGACTCCCTAAAAGTTAATCTGCAAACTCAAATTTGGTGTAATAAAATTATATTTTAAATCATTTAGAAAGTAACCTTGATGGAGTTTTCTGATTATAAAAGTGCTTGTCCTAAGTATAATACTTAATTGGTGCCTAGCAAAATGCTAATGAATTTTTCTTTCCTTCCTTCTCCCATCCTCCTCCCTCCTTCCTTTCCTTTTCTGTTTCTTTCAGGACTATCTATACTTTCAATACTACTTTGCTAACAACATAGATATGATCCTAGAATTGTTTCTATAATGTGAATTTTTGAAGATTTTATGAATTTTGATCCCTAAAATTTTGGAATGTATTCTACTGGGAAAAAATGTAGTAAAATGATTCTACTTTTCAAATCAAAGAATGTTTGATGACAACTGTATAATTTTATGATTAATGTTCATAGGTGAAATGTTAGACAAAAGAACTGTGCAGTTGATGATCGTGGGAATATAAAGGCACTGGGGTGTACAGTGGTCCCTTCCTGGCAGTGCAGACACTTTCTTCTCACACTGTTCCTTATGATCTCTGAAACAGGTGTTCTCATGCTTCAGTGTGCATAAAAATTCCCTGGGGGACTTACTGAAAATGCCAGTTCTTTGGCCCACTGCCTAAATTTCTGAATCAGAAAGTCTGGAACAGGACAGGGAATCTGCATTTTAGCAAACTCCTCAGAAATGATTCTGATATAGGTGACCCAAGACCCACACATTGGGAAACATTACCCATACTTGGTATCTAAATGTTTTCCTGCAGGTCATTGCAATCCACTGAGACTTTTGGCCCAATTTTTCTTATTGACCAAATCATTTAGTTAACTAGGTAAGTTAGTGGGGCCGACACCTGCCTGTTGCCACCACTGTGAAACTGACTAGGTTACTTGCAAGTAACATTTAATGCATAAAATTTTATATAGAATTTGAGTTTTATTTTATAGGAAAATAAAAACTATATATAGGCCAAAATTTTTAAAAATCATCTATCATCCATTTCTTTCCAGCTTGAAATATCCCTTGGTAACATTCTATTGTATATACTTCCCTACTTTTTATTTATTTTATTTATGTATTTGGTTGTGCTGGGTCTTAGTTGTGGCAGGCAGGCTCCTTAGTTGTGGCATGCATGTGGGATCTAGTTTCCTGGTCAGGGATCGAACCCAGGCCCCCTGTGTGAGCTCAGAGTCTTAACCAGTGTGCCACCAGGGAAGCCCCATTCCCTATTTTTTAAATGCATATGTATATATGTAAGCAGGTAAGAAAATACATTATAAGATGAAAAGAGAGACTTAGTGTTTATATACTGCTTTATAAATACATACAGTTTTTAAATCTCTATATATATTCAAAACCATTTCATGAATAACATAAGATTTGTTTAACTGAAGCTCTACTAGATGATTAAATAAAAATCTTTAGCTCTTATAAAACAGTGTTTTCTTTAAATCTATGATAATAGATTTTTATGTTTTTGTCCAATATTTACCTTAAAAAGCTTTTGATATATAGTTATCTATGTTTAGGTTCATTAGAATTATATCATACAACTGTGCCTCTATGAAGCATAGGGGAAAATTGTAGCTATGGTTTTTGTCTGTCTACCAGTGTCTCCTTCTCTCTTCTGGTTCTTTAGGTGAACTGCACCTTGTAACATCCTATTCTGCCCCCACCCCACCACCTTGGATCATGATCCTGGAAGGGTTGTTAATCACCTTGCCTCCCTTCTCCCATCCCAGGCATGGGCTTGTGATTCAAATTGGACCAGAGTATTCCCCCAGACATTGCTGATAAAGCAAATTAAGAGACTTATTTTATCTGCTCTTGGCTGTCTTCCCTGGCCTTAAGGAGAAGGCTGTTTGTACAAAGAGCAACTGAGAGAAATATGGAAGGAAGTAGAAAATGATAGATGATTGATGTTTAGGTAGATAGGCAGATAGATAGCTGGATGGCTGGAGGGATGGATGATAGATAGATAGATAGATAGGAAAGATTTGAACCTCTGTATCTAGCCATGCCTGAAAGTTACAACTACCTTTGGACTCCCTAGTAATAGAGGCCAATAAATTCCCATTTTTTGCTTAAACTAGTTGATGTGGATCTCTGTC
This sequence comes from Delphinapterus leucas, assembly GCF_059928025.1. Taxonomy (NCBI): domain Eukaryota; kingdom Metazoa; phylum Chordata; class Mammalia; order Artiodactyla; family Monodontidae; genus Delphinapterus; species Delphinapterus leucas. The sequence goes on from NC_143140.1 coordinate 51,105,146, forward strand.
ACTTATAACCGTAACAGCCTTGATAATACATGAAGAAATTTATCTTAATATCTACGTGTACATTTATTTCCTATCATATGGTTCATTAATTTAAAACATAGGATTTTTGCTCTTAAGCTTACATGATTTATCTCTAGCCTCTACCTATCTAAACATCCAACTTTGCAGGAATACTGCACTTTAAGGAAAAATGTTTGTTTTAGACACTGAAAATTTGGATTAAAGAACTAAACAGTTTGTACGTTCTCACATTTCAAAATGTTATTCTATAATATTCTTTTAAATGCTTCTCATGTGCAATGAAAATATGGTTTCAATTACAAAAATACAAATTATTCATAGCTTTTTATGAACACATATTCTGCAAAAGATTATCACATAATTCTGTTTGGCAGCTGCACTTTTACCTTTTGTGAGAACACACCCGGTTGTATTTTCACCATCTTCTCTTAGCACTTGCATCATTTTTGACACAATTGTTGTGCAGGAGTGTATAAAGCTAAGGAAGTAGGATTGGCATCACTTTATAAACTCAGGATACAAATACTGTTACATCTCTTATTTTTCTACTTTCTAGTTTGAAAACTCACATGCCATATTTAACAGGAAGCATAGTGTCCCCTCTTAACATCTTTCCTCCCAAATCGTCCAAGAACTCTGAGAGATGACCAAGTTCAAAGGTTAATCCTGGCAAATAGATGGCACTGAAGTCTGCAATAGCCACAAAGTGTCACAGAAAAGTTTGCATGGACTGACCACCCTCTGCTACAAAGCAATACTTGCTGGTCCAAGCCCCTGTCCAGAATCCAGGGCATCCCTCTGTACTGTATTCCCATTTTCTGAGGCTCGCTCATTGCTTCCCAAAGCACAACCAAGCCTATGAACATTGCTGGATTCAGAGAATCTTCTAGGAGCAAGAAGATTGCCTGTGCCCAAGCCAGCCCTATCCCATGAACGCTTAGGCCCCTCTCTTCTTTTAGGGGGTTAGGGAGAGCTATTTACTCTGACATAACTTTTAACTTTCAGAATAGTTACAAGGATAGTACTAGAAACTTCTGTATACTGTTTTGCCAATTATTCACATACACTTCTTTTTCCCATTTAAAAGTAGGTTGAAAACATTTCAGTGTGTATTTCCTGAGAACTAAGACATTTGCTTACATAAGCAGAGTAGCATTATGAGAATGAAGAGATATAATATTTGTAGAATACTATTATCTAATCCAGAGTCTATGTTAACATTTCTCAACTATCCCAATAATATTTTTATAGCTATTTTCACCCCCAGTTTAAGATCTAATCCAGGATCATGTGTTGCATTTAGCTGTGATGTCTCTTTAGTCGCCTTTAATCTGTAAGAGTTCCTCAGTCTTTCTCTGTGTTTCTTTTTTTTTTAATTAATTAATTAATTTATTTCTGGCTGTGTTGGGTCTTCGTTGCTACACGTGGGTTTTCTCTAGTTGCGGCAAGTGGGGGCTACTCTTCGTTGCGGTGCACGGGCTTCTCATTGCAGTGGCTTCTCTTGTTGTGGAGCACGGGCTCTAGAGCACAGGCTCAGTAGTTGTGGTGCACGGTTTTAGTTGCTCCGCGGCATATGGGATCTTCCCAGATCAGGGCTCGAACCCTTGTCCCCTGCATTGGCAGGCGGATTCTTAACCACTGCACCACCAGGGAAGTCCCTCTCTGTCTTTCTTGATCTTGCCATTTTTGCAGAGTACAGGCCAGTTATTTTGTACAATGCCTTTCTCTTTGTGTTTATCTGATGTTTCTCATGATTAGATTCCATTTTTTACAGATATGCCACTGCAGTGATGGTGTGTCCTTCTTGGTATATCATATCAGGAGACGCATGATATTCATTTTCCTCATCACTGGTCATGTTAACTTTGCTCACTTGGTTCAGATGGTGTCCACAGGTTTCTCCACTGTATAGTTTTTTATTCTCCCCCTTGTAAATAGCAACTTATTTGAGGGGAGATACTTTGAGACTCTCCACGGGTTTGTTTAGTGTTTCTTGCAGCATAGTGGCTGAGTTCTAAGAACATGCCAAGATAACAAAGTGAAAGAACATGGCATTTTTGGTGACCTTGCCTCAGAAGTCACATAACTTCACTTCTACAGCACTTTCTTGGATAAGGCAGTTACAGAAGTGTACCCCAACTCAAGGCAAGGGGATATAGAGCTCACTGCTTGATGAGTGGAATGTCAAGGTCACATTTAAGAAAAACACTAGGGATTGAAAGTGTTGGCAGCCATTTTTGAAAAATGCTGTGTGCCACACTGGGCACCACCATGCTTATTAAATCATAGCCCTTTTCTCACAGCTATCTCACCCCTCCAACTCTGTGGGCCCACTCTATTTAATTGTAGGCCTCTGTGAACCCTCTTAAGATTGGGATTCTCAGGAGAGCTCTGGCCTTAACATCCAGTGGATTTGTAGGCAGCCCAGCCTTTTTGTGTGACTCTTGCTGCCTCCAGCACAGATATCCAGCTGAAAGGTGACACATTCCTGTAAGGCCATGTTGGCAAAGAAGAGAATGTAGCCCAAAAAAGATCCTCATCTTGCCCTCCATCCCAGAACCACTTACAAACAGTGGTTGACTTTACAACCTCCTTGTTCTTCAGTTCCCTTTTGATGCCATGTTTATACTCTGGTCCTAGGATCTGGGCATTCTAGCAATTGACTTCTTCCACTCCCCTGCTCTAAGACATCTAAATTCCATACTGTAAGATTTCTAAGGCAGGGGAAACTTTTCGAGTCAGACTCTAGTCTCTATGTTCTACTCCTTGAACGGGCTGAGACTTTTCAAATATCTTATTTGTAAGGTATTTAGTAGTTGTGGGGATGAAAATCTGGAGGAAATAGTAATCTGCCTCAATATATTGATCTAGTATGATTTAGCCAAAAAATCTATTTTTAATTAGAGAATATTATACATATATGTATATTACAAATGGGCAAAAGAGCTAAACAGACACTTCACCTGTGAACATATACAGGTGTTAAGCACATAGAAAGATGATCAACCTTATTAGCCATTAATGAAACATACATCAAAATCACAATAAGATACCACCACACACCCATTAGAATGGCTAAAATAAAAAAGACTGTCTATACCAAGTGTTGGCAAAGATGTGGGGCATTTGGGATTCTCATACACCACTGGTGAGAATGTAAAATGGTACAATCACTTTGGAAAACAATTTGGCAGTTTCTTTAAAAAGTTAAACATATATCTATCATATGATCCAGCCATTCCACACTTAAGTATTTATCCAAGGGAAATGAAAGAATATGTTCAGACAAAGATTTGTACATGAAGGTTCATAAGGGCTTAATTTTTAATAGCCAAAAACTTGAAACAACCCAAGTGTCCATTAACAAGTAAATGGATAAAAAAATTGTAGGGTGTCCATGCAATGGAATACCATTCTGCATTAAAAACGTAATGAACTATTGATATATGAAGCACCATGAATGAATCTCAAAATAATTATGATGAGTGAAAGAAGACAGACAAAAATAAATACATACTGTATAATTCCATGTATATAAAATTCTAGAAAATGCCAACTGATCTATAGTGACAGAAAGCAGACGGATGGTTGCCTAGAGATGAAAGAAGCACTGGGGAGGAGCAGAAGAGCGGGAAGGATTGCAAAGGGACAAGAGGAAACTTTTGGAAGTGATGGATATGTTCTTCATCTTGATTGTGATAGTGATTTCACAGTAGACACAGGTCAAAGGTCACTTAGATATACGCAGTTTGTTGTACACCAATTATATCTCAGTTAAGTGGAAAATAAACAGTACCATGTACTCTAATGTGTATCTCCATTACACATGCCTGTAATATGAGTATGTTTCAGTTCATGGGCTTAAGGAAAAAAATGATGTTTTTAAGGGACTCCTATTCCCCTTATCCTTTGATCTTTCTAGGATCTGCATTGTGATGAATTTAAGTATACTGAGGGTACTTCATCCAGAAGGGCCATAGCTACCAGTGTGAGGAAGTCTAATGGCCAGTGAAGCCGCCCCTTTGCCGCTGTTGCTGCTGTTCCTGCCGCTGGGTCCTCTCGGTGCTGGGTGAGCAGAGGCTCCAGCATCAGCCATACGCTATACCCAGAACAAGCTTCTCCTCTCAGTTTACTCCCAACTGTGCACACAATCTATTTCCTTTAACTCTACACAGATTATTTGCTCCATACAAATTACCAAGGACACTATGGCCTAGAAAAGCACTGCTGGTAATTGATTCTTCAATATTAAATCATCCCATAAGAGAGCCACCACCTAGATTTCCTTTTTCCTTCTAATGAAAACTTTTCCTTTTATGTTGTTTGTTTTTTGGGGTTTTTGTTTTTGTTTTGAGGGAAGGGTCTGACTAACTCTACAATCAATGTTTGTTGTTCTCTACAATCCTTAAAATCCTAGGTTGTAGCATCTGTCACAGATTTAAAGTGACCTCAAACTAATCTCTGAAAACAATGGATGGTTACTAGCTTTATCTTTGTATAAGTAATCCCATTAAGTTTTACAAAACGAAGGGTGGCAAACTCAAATAATATGACGGCTTCATATCTAGGGACTGAAACTGCTATTAACTGTGCAAAAGGCCATTTCTTTGCTATAAAATACTTTAACAGTTTTTCCTCAAAGAAGCATCACACACTCCAGGGACAGGAATTGGAAGTAGCCTTGGGACTGGTGGAAGATCAGGCTCTCTAGACATTCAAGTGATGGGAATTCAGAGATCCTTATGAGGGAGTCCCCCAGAACCCATCCTGTCCCAGTCACATTTCCCCAAGGGAAGTCGCTCTGTGTATGCTAAATTCAAAGCACTAAGTCAGGAGTGGTGCATAATCTAGTTAATGGGTAAGTAGAGTCCAGTGGTCAGTAGTCAAAACTCATCAGCTCCTTAATGTTTCTACCATGAAAAACAAAAACAAACAAAGCAATAGGAGGAGTAAGAATGAGCCAGCCATTCCAGTGAGCCCTGCTCATGCTTTGGTGGGCTGCTTCCAGATGGATTGCTTCAAGTGGCAGAGAGGAGGGAAGGAATTCCTCTCAAGTGATTGCAGGGCTGAAGATGTGTGTCACTATTTGTCATCCAAAGTTGCCTAAAAATGTAGAGACAGTGTGAACTCTGCTTCAAAAACTGCTTCATTACCGTTCCAACCACTCTTCAGGGTTCTGCGAGGGTCCTTTCCTCCCCTCTGCCACACCCGTACCTGCTGAGGCAGGTGCAGGAGCTGGAACGCATCTCTCATCCTCTGTCACATGCGAGAGGCTTTGCAATGGTGACTGTAAAGGGAGTTCTCAGGAGTTCCCAGGCTGCTCACTCCATGGATGCATCTTCTATTTCTGCCAATACATTTAGAAGATGATGTCAGGCAGCAGCCAGAAGAAGAGCTGGGAGAGCAATGAGCAGCTTAAGAAGATGCTCCGTGTGCCTGCCCTAGCCTTTCCTATCTGCAGTAGCTTGTAAGCTTTTGACACCTTCAAGATGGTAAGAGGAAGCACAATCAGGCATGGGCCATCTAGAAGGCATGGGGTTCTTGTGTCCCCACAGGTACTGAGTTCCATGAACTTAAGTCTTTTTACACAGATATGGAAATTGCCGTGACAGAGTTCCCCACAGGCCACCCAAAGGAGCGATTGCACAGAATGGTGGCACTGTGGCTTCCAGCAGTTTAAATCCTGAAATTATCCAGATTTATGAAAGGGCATCAAATCCACCAAAATGCAGGAAAATCTAAATGAGGTGCAATGGATTAAACAGTCTCTAGTTAGCAGAAACTTTTGCCATGGAAGGGTTATCGAAAATCTCAGAAGAACTCGAAACTCCAAATTTAAACACTTGTGATTGTTTGTGTTCTGTGGCCCATAACACTGATTGCTAAAGTTGTGTGTAATACTTTCTATTTCATGGTACAGTATTATTCTATAAATTATAGTGTTAAAAAATCTATAAAATAGAACAAGACACTGAATCAGTTAGATACTTTGGGCTGAATGTAATTGAAATCATCACTCAAAATGGCTTAAACAATAATAACATTTATTATCCCCCTAACAGAGAATCTAGAATAAGACAGCCTTCAGCGTTGGTTGATTCAGCAGCCCATCCACTTTGTTGGAGACGAGCTGCCTTAGGTCACTTTTTCTGCCATCACAGAGTCGGCCCCACCCTAAGGCTGGCATCAACTTGGGCAATGGGCTTCCTTTTTCTCATCCAGTAGGACATAGAAAGGCACAGTGGAGTGTAAATCCTTCTCACCAGTCTCCTTGGCTAGCCTTGGTTACAGGCCCACCCTGAACTGGTAACTGACCTTGGGAAAGACTGCGCCTATTGATTTAGATTCTAGAGTTTCTCATCTTGAGCTAAGAATGGGTCAAATGTAGAGATATTGACTCCTTTAGGCCTTAAAACCGTCATTTATTCCTGTCCAGAAGCCACTGTCACATCTGGTTAGTCACCTCCAGCCAGAGTGGCCTGTTCCCTTTACCCCATGGTTCCAAAAAACACTATCATTTTCTGTATTTGTCACATCATGAAAAAGGTGAAACAGTCTGATAAGTTTGTCTATTTCCATATTATATACAGTACGCCTATATGTGGATATCCATCATGTACTTCCACAATTTGGTATCTTTAATAGAGTATTTATATATTTCATTGTTTAAGAATAGTTAATGCGTGGAAAGCACTCACCCATGTCAAGCAATACTGTATTAATTTATTTAATCTTCACAATAGGTCCATGAGGAGGTACCATTTTTACACTCATTTAACAGATGAGAAAATTGAGAGGTAGAGAGGTTAAGTAATTTGTCCAAGAAAACACAGCTAATAAGCACTAGAGCTTGTGATTGAACCCAGGTAATTTAATTCCTGAATCCTTCCTCTTACAGTTTGATTGGGGGTGCTCTGGAAGAGATAGTGGTCTAATCCAGTAAGTATTCAACTTTTGTCAATGACCCACAGTAAAAAAAATAAAATTTTTATTATGACCCAGTGCACACACACTGAAAACAAAAACTCTTAAAGCAATACTTACTTATACAGGGAGACAAGCATTGGGCTATTTCTATTCCATTCTATTCCATGTTCCATTCTTGAGAAAAGTAGTTATAACTCCCCAAATGAATTCTAGTCCCAATAATGGGTCGTGATCCACAGCTTTAAAAACCCTGGTAATATAATGAGATTGATTACAGTGATGATTAGATGCTCAGTAATCATTTTTGAGCCAGGGCTCTAGTTCTTCAGGAAAAGCAGGAGGTAAAGGGGTAACTGTAGTTACAGTGCCAATTAACCTCAGGGTTACGAGAGCCCTGAGGGGTTTTGAGTTTTGAGTGAGTAGCTGGAGATGCAGATCTGGGAGTCCGCAGCAGATAGCTGAAAATCAGTCAAAGCCATGGGGATGAGATCACTGGGGAAGAGTGTGCAAAGTGAGACGAGACGAGGCCTGGGACAGCACCGTGAAGAGCACCACTATTTGTAAGACAAGGCTAAGAAGCTCCTGCAGCAGTGGCAGGAGAAGCAAGAGGCCAGCCGCTCCCCACCACTCAGCTTCCCTTCGTAGGGTAGAGATGTCACGGGAGGCTGCTGCCCGGCTGGGACTGCATCCTCTATAGTCCTTCCTGCATCCAGATGTGGCCACATGACTAGTTCTCACCAATGGAATGAGGAGGAGATTTATGTCACTTCCCAATGTAATTGAATTTTTCTTTTAAAAAGAATTTGTGGGGGCTTCCCTGGTGGCGCAGTGGCTGAGAGTCCGCCTGCCGATGCAGGGGACGCGGGTTCGTGCCCCGGTCCGGGAGGATCCCACATGCCGCAGAGCGGCTGGGCCCATGAGCCGTGGCCGCTGAGCCTGCGCGTCCGGAGCCTGTGCTCCGCAACGGGAGAGGCCACAACAGTGAGAGGCCCGCGTACCGCAAAAAACAAAACAAAACAAAAAAAAGAATCTGTGCCTTCCCTGCTCCCTTACGCCTGTCTGAATGGGAAAGCTTCTTCAGCCTTAGGGGTTGGCAGAGTCATAAGATGGAAGGAGCTTAGGTCTCTGGGCTCCTCTATAGAGAAAGGTGTAGCCAGTGCAGAATATCTGCTCTGAACTGTTAACCTGGATATGAGAGAACTAGCCATTGAAACTTTGGGGCTTATTTGTTTAAGCATTTGTCTAGTGTTACCATAACTGGTACTAAGCATTTGTCTAGTGTTACCATAACTGGTACCTAATTAGCCTTCTTACATACACCCTCAACCTTCTCACCTTAAATTCCATCTTCTGCTATTCCTTCCAGGTCTAACTCCCCTGTAATCTCTGGAAGAGGCTGCTCTTTCTCCCACAGTCCAGAAACCATGGGGCTTAAACTCCTCATTGCACGTTTCAGACGACCTCACCTTTGAAATCAATGCTGTCCAACTTTTCCTAGCCAGTGCTCAGTAAACAGGGTTAGTATTGTCATTGTTATACAGTCTGCATGTGCTTAGGGAGAGGATTTAAAGATAAAAGAGAATATCAGCCCCGGGTCAGTGTCTATGGCAACCATAAGAAATGTATGAAGTTGTGCACATCAAATTCTCTGATTACCAAGAGGAAAACACCCATTTCCTCCCAGTCTGCCACCTCTTATTTGTCTCACTCCTTCTCTCCCTACCCACCAATTGCCTCAGCTCTACCATTGCTACAGAGGGTGTGGGCAGCAGAGGGAGATGCAGCATAAGACATCAGTGTTGAAAATCCTGCCAGGAAGGACCAAAGACCCAATGAGATCCTGTAGCCGACTTTCTAATGCTTACATAACCAAGGTATAAGGCTCCACTTTGCTTAAACCTCTCAATGATATGATAATTTACTGATGATTCAGTTTAGAGCTTTGAAAACAAAAAACTCTTGTATTTCTGAAAATAGTCCTAAAATTCAGTAGTCTTCTTGTATAGCTCAAATATTACCCTGTAACTGGTGATTTAAGGTAAGCACATTTTTGCAGTCTATCTAAAAGAACTTACTTTTCCATAAAAACCGTCTGTTTCTCTGCCACTTATTAGATTTATAGCTGGTTCTTTCAACGCTGACTTTCACCTTGACCTGCAGACAATAGCAGAATATGAATTCCTGGGGAAGGCCTTAAGCACTGTCTTTCTCAGACAAAGACTGAGACTCCTACCAGGAAGAACTAAGAAATGCTGCCAATCTTAATGCATATGATTAAAGTCACTCCCCCACGACCCTTCTTTTCCTTTTGATTTATTTCTCTAGGTTTACTGCACTTGCCTCTGGCAGTTACTGAACCTTGTGCCACTCAAATCGTCCATCAGATTGCAAAAATGCGCTCGTAAGATGGTGCTTTTGTGCTGTGGTGAAAACCGTCTTCAGGCAGACACTCTGGGGCCCATGATGCAGCAACGGATAGAATGGATGCCAGTAAAGAACCAGCAGAGCGCAGCCTTCCTGCGCAGCAGAACCCTTGTGGGAAATGGCAATGTAAACAGCTGGCCTTTTTTGAGAACAATTATTCCTTCAAGGCCCTGCGCAGGCATTCCAACAAGTGGCTCCCAGGCAGGCTTGGCATAGCTTAGGATCAGTGATAGCCAGGATTATTTTATTTCTGAGTGACTGAGAGAAGTAGTACGTGGGGGTCCCACTTCATGTGAGTTTTATTTTTTAAGAACAAAAGAGCAACAAATATAAATTATTGTTAACAGCAAAGATCATAGTTCTTTCTAAAATGAGGATCATATTTATTTATTGTTCTTCTTTTAGGTGTTTTTATATTGAAGTAGAGTTGATGTACAATATTATATAAGTTACAGGTGTACAATATAGTGATTCACAATTTTTAAAGATTATACTCCACTTCTAGTTATTACAAAATATTGGCTATATTCCTTGTGCTGTACAATACATGAGGATCACATTTAGAATGTCCCAGATTGGGATACATCGTCTGACAAGATGTCAGAATATCAGAAGATGGAAGTGTCTTAATTAAATAGTCCCTAAATAATTTAATTTCATGGGTAAGATTGTTTTAAGGGCTAAAAGAAAGCACAATCTCTAAGAGAAATAGTCCTACCACCCACATAATCATCATACTGTGTGTATTTTATAGTCAGAGATGCTGCACCCTGGCCAGGGATTTTTAAAGTGTGGTTCCTGGCACAGCTGCATCAGAATCACCCGTGTTGATGATTTAAAATAAGGAGTCCCAGGCCCCAAGACTCTGGAGGTGAGACTGGGGATCTGAATTTGTAAGCGGTTGACCTGATTCTTCTGCTCACCAGTGTCTGGGAAGCCCTGCCCTCCGCTCTTTCAGTAAAGGTAACAATAGTTTTAAGAGCCCTGCACCTCAGCTCTCCACTAGAGAGACTCTCCTTCCTCCCAGCTGAGGTCGTCCTCAGCCTGCTACTTCTAACTGCTGGCTTCCCGCCTGCCTGCTGCCTGCCAGAGAGAGGGGCTGTGGGCTCCTGTGGGCCCCACCCCCTCTTCCTCCAAGCCCAGGGTTTGGTCCTTCATCTACCGTTTACGAGGACACCCTGTTTTTCTTAAAAGGGGGCAACCATTTCAAATCTCATCTGAAACAAAACAAAAAATCACCACCACTAAGCTATACAAAAGCAGGTTTTTAGCAGCCTTTTGAGCCACTGATTCAGACCAAAAAAAAGGAGGTCAGTGGCAGCTGGGTCCTATGCCAGTGGGGCTTTCTTATCCTTTCATGCTTAGAGAGAAATACCATCAAGCTAAGATGTCAATTTACTTCTTTTTCAAATTAAAATAATGAGAGCTATATCTTATTAAGCAAAGTACCTTTCCTCTTGCAGTTTTGTAGCATTTACAGAAATCTATTAAAAACTTCTTACTCAGTAGTAAGGTTTAGCAATTGCTTATCGTCATGGATAAAATAACTTTGTCATAAATTTACAACCCAGAAACCCGATCTGATTTCGGCTCCAGAAAATAATTACGGGCACTCGATTTTGAATCTTGCCCATGTCTTCCATGATTCACAACCTAGGAATTTAGATTCCTGGACCAGCTTCCACTTACTACTCACCTCTTGATATTTATAGAACTGGTCGTCACTTTCCATATATTTCAGCTCCACTCCTCCAGTCTTTAGAAGAAAAAAGAAAATAGCAATAATTGTGAGAGAATCTCATCTCCTCCAGAGAATTAGTGAGGAAAGAAGAGAGGGAAGAAAGCAAATGAAATGTTAGAATTGGGGATACGTATGAAGAGCCAAATATGAGACGCGATAGCAGCTGGCAAGAGGGGAAAAGGTGGTGTAGAGAACAAATTCATTATTAGAGAACCTGTAAACTGAACAGCATGCAACCTTTTAAGAAATAAATGTTTTGTCAGTGGTTGTGATAGTGGAAAAGACAAGGATATTGGCAGATTACAAAAAGGGACATGCCGGGCTTCCCTGGTGGCGCAGTGGTTGAGAGCCCGCCTGCCGATGCAGGGGACACGGGTTCGTGCCCCGGTCCGGGAAGATCCCACATGCCGCAGAGCGGAAAGGCCCGTGAGCCATGGCCGCTAGGCCTCCGTGTCCGGAGCCTGTGCTCCGCAACGGGAGAGGCAAAAAAAAAAAAAAAAAAAGGGACATGCCAAGACTGTGAATAAATTTTAATGAAAATAGAAATGGATCACCTTCTATTGTCATATCAGAGGCCACAAAGCTACAGGAAGTAGATGCTTCACTAGAAGAATATTCTTCACAACCTCTTTCAAAGATGACATACACCTACTTCATTTTACATTACATTTCAGACACAAAAATAAGTTAGAATGGAATCGTTTTTCACACTCACAACCTGACACCCTTAGAAACCTGAATCTTATGCCAACTTAGAGCAGAAAGCAAAATTGGAAAATGGAGCATAAGAAAAGAGCATGAGGAAAGAAGACCAAATAGAGTCCACATAAGGACATAGAGACTTCTGGTCTGTATATGTCAACACAGTTTAGTCCCTAGTCTATGTTAATCACCATCTGTAAGTGGAGACCCCAGTCTGCATGACTCGGTGGTAAAAATTCTTTTCTCTGGCACCAGTTTTAATGGGTTTTTTTTGTTAGGACTTTCATCTCTTTTCCTTCCTGTTATAGAGTGACATGGAAGCCCGCTAGCAGACCGCATCCATCCACATGATTCTGACAAAGTAGCCTGCATTTCCCAGTTTATACCACCTTCCTTTACGAGACTTATTTTTCATTGCGTTCCGAAGACTTAAGAACCTTGGTGATGATCGATCGGCAAAGATCCTAACAGGGTGGCAGGCAGTCTTCCAGGGAGCTTGCAATTCCACCTCCATCAGCCACGAGGTGGTTCAAACAAAACACCTGGCCACCATTGGGCAGGACCCTGTGGGCATATCTTTCTCTTTTCCATTGTGCTTCATTGTCTATTGTCACTCATAGAATATGAGCATGGCAGGATGCAGACACCACCGTCTGGTGTTCCTGCCAGTGGGAAAAGGTTGGGGTTTGAGCCTAGATCCCCAATTTATGTCACTGTACATCCCTCTACTGTTATCTCAGTTTTGCTACCTGGAGGGGAAAGCAGTGTTTGCTAAGAAGGAGGTAGCTGTTGCAACCCTGTGAATGTAGCCTGGGGCCATTAGGAATTCATCCATCTGTCAAGTCTGTGGAAGGAAGGAATGTGAATGGAAGCAGCAGTACAAGTGTGCCTTAGAACAGATGTTTGGATTGCCAAGTCTGTGAGGTGGTGTAGCATGGACCAGGGTAGTGTTAGTACCAAGTGAGAGTGGGGCTTTGTCTTTGCAGCTGTTTCAGTTGCAGATTTGTTGCAGTGGTTTGAACAACATGGATTTTAATTTTTAAAGGGAATTTAGCAATTTGTGGAACTTCTCCAGAATCAAACCCTTTAATAATAGCTCCTCTACAAAAAGAAAGTTCCACTGTGAGTTTTGTTTTGTTTTGTAAGAAAGCACAGCAGCATCCATTTATTATTTCGCTCTATTTAGGGATACTCCCTCTTTAGAGATTCATTTTTAGGTGTTGCGCTTTCCCTCTCTTCCTCTCTCTTGGGTGTGAGGGAAGCTTTGCAGTATGCTCCTATGAGACTTCTCAAAAGTGATAAATGAGATTTTCAATCTTCTCATTCAATAGTAACTGCCTGAAAAGCCAAGAAGTGGAGTGAGGGGAGTGGAGCTGAAGGTGACAGATTGGTGAAGAGAAGGAGAAATGAATTTGGAAAGGGAGGGAGGAACAAACCGATGAGTTGTAAAAACCAGAAAAGCAATTCTAAATTAGATTTAGAAATGGCAGAATGACAAGGTGAAGTTTTCTATAGGGAGAAAGTTGCTAGGCTGCCACATGTGAGATAGCCTGGAAGTTTTGAAAAGTGAGAATGCAAAAAAAAGCTAGAAAAGAGTGACCGTTTCATACGAGGCAGGAATGATCAGAGTATCTGCGGAGGCAAGCTTAGGGCAGCTTCTCTGGAGACATTCACTTGATTCTGGGTTGTGATTTGATCAAAATGGCTTGTTTATAGAGAATTAATGGCACATCGGATATGTGAGTCATAGAGACCTGACTACAGGAGCTTTGGCATGAATCTTGAATTTTGCAAGACTCCTCACTTTTAGCTCTGTGGCTTGTGTTACTGTCTTGGTCTCTGTTGGCTCCTGAAAAATGCCTAGAAAGGAATGATCCAAATGACATACCCACTTCAAATCTCACTGCATCCCAATGCATCCTTCTCCTCACCCAAACCTAGATGTTGGCAAGGTTAAAGGAAAAGCAATTGGAGGGTTTCCCTGGTGGCTCAGTGGTTGGGAATCCGCCTGCCAAGGCAGGGGACACGGGTTTGAGCCCTGGGCCGGGAGGATCCCACATGCTGCGGAGCAACGAAGCCCGTGAGCCACAGCTGCTGACCCCGCGTGCCACAAATACTGAAGCCCGCGCGCCTAGAGCCCATGCTCCGCCACAAGAGAGGCCACCGCAATGAGAAGCCTGCGCACCGCAGCGAAGAGTAGCCCCCGCTTGCCACAACCAGAGGAAGGCCCGCACGCAGCAACGAAGACCCAACACAGCCAAAAATAAAATAAATTAAAAATTTTTTAAAAAAGAAAGAAAAGCAATTGGAAATCTCCTTTGGGACCTGATAAGGAACACTGCTGTTCAGGTTCAGTGGCTTTCTGGGCTTCCATGGGGTCTCTCCCTTTGTCTCCACCAGGAAACTGTTGATATACTTGCCTTCTCACCCCCCAAACTCTGTTGTCCTCTGGAAAGTCTGATTGCCTTTGAATCTTATAGTGCCCAGGACCAGAGAGCTAGACAAGCCTCATCTTCCCACCTAGCTCCAAGGTTTCTAGTGAGAACCAAAGGAAATAAGGTATTCAAAGGTGGTTTGTAAAGCAATACAAGCACAACCCATATAGATAGGTATGATCATAGCATTATTCTTGAGTCTTACTCCATAGCTCCTTTTCTTGCTTTGTCTCTCTCTCTCATGTATGTATACATAACTGCATAAGTACATGAGTGCTAGGTGAGCACATTTGCAAAGTTTATGCTGCCTTATTTTTAAAAAGTTCTTCTTATGTCACTGTAAAATTTTTATAAGGTTCAGATTCCAAATAGTACCATTGTACATTTGCAAATGATGCTCAACTCTTCAGTATAAACCAAGTTAAGAGCAACACATATTGAACAGAACAGGAACTGGAGAAAGTGCTTTTATAATGAGCATCTTTTTTCATCAGCCTCAGCATTCTCAGAACAAATTGAATTCAGTAATCCCCATAAGACCTAAAGATGAACTATCTTATATTTTTAAGACAAAGATGAACTCAGTGTCAGGGTTCTTCAAGAATATGATTGCTATTTCTTTTATTATCATATATAGTACCTTTCCATTGAAAAGCCAAAGGCATTTTACAAAATTTGACAGTGATCCTCACAATGTCCCTCTGAGTCCAGTAAGCTTCATTACAAACAATAAATAATAAACTGGAGAGGAGCTTCAAGATGGCAGAAGAGTAAGACACGGAGATCACCTTCCTCCCCACAAATACATCTGAAATACATCTACATGTGGAACAACTCCTACAGAACACCCACTGAACGCTGGCAGAAGACGTCAGACCTCCCAAAAGGCAAGAAACTCCCCACGTACCTGGGTAGGGCAAAAGAAAAAAGAATAAACAGAGACAAAAGGATAGGGACGGGACCTGCACCAGTGGGAGGGAGCTGTGAAGGAGGAAAGGTTTCCACACACCAGGAAGGCCCTTCACGGGCAGAGACTGTGGGTGGCGGTGGGGCGAAGCTTCGGAGCCAAGGAGGAGGGCGCAGCAACAGGGGTGCGGAGGGCAAAGCGGAGAGATTCCCGCACAGAGGATCGGTGCCGACCAGCACTCACCAGCCCGAGAGGCTTGTTTGCTAACCCGCCGGGGCGGGCGGGGCTGCGAGCTGAGCCTCGGGCTTCGGAGCTTAGATCCCAGGGAGAGGACTGGGGTTGGCGGCGTGAACACAGCCTGAAGGGGACTAGTGCGCCACAGCTGGCCGGGAGGGAGTCCGGGAAAAAGTCTGGACCTGCCGGAGAGGCAAGAGACTTTTTCTTCCCTCTTTGTTTCCTGGTGCGCGAGGAAAGGGGATTCAGAGCGCTGCTTAAAGGAGCTCCAGAGACGGGCGCGAGCCGCGGCTAAAAGTGCGGACCCCAGAGACGGGCATGAGACGCTAAGGCTGCTGCTGCCGCCACCAAAAGCCTGTGTGCGAGCACAGGTCACTCTCCACACCTCCCCTCCAGGGAGGCTGTGCAGCCCGCCACTGCCTGGGCTCCGGGATCCAGGGACAACTTCCCCCGGGAGAACACACAGCGCGCCTCAGGCTGGTGCAATGTCCGGCCGGCCTCTGCCGCTGCAGGCTCGCCCCGCATCCATACCCCTCCCTCCCCCCGGCCTGAGTGAGCCAGAGCCCTCGAATCAGCTGTTCCTTTAACCCCGTCCTGTCTGGACGGGAACAGACGCCCTCAGGCGACCTACACTCAGAGGCAGGGCCAAATCCAAAGCTGAGCGCCAGAAGCTGAGCGAACACAGAAGAGAAAGGGAAATCGCTCCCAGCAGCCTCAGGAGCACCGGATTAAATCTCCACAGTCAACATGATGTACCCTGCATCTGTGGAATACCTGAATAGACAACGAATCATCCCAAACTGAGGCGGTGGACTTCAGGAGCAACAATATATATATTTTTTTCCTTTTTCTCTTTTTGTAAGTGTGTATGTGTATGCTTCTGTGTGTGATTTTTTCTGTATAGCTTTGCTTTTACCATTTGTCCTAGGGTTCTGTCTGTCCGTTTTTTTTTTTTTTTTCAGTATATTTATTTATTTATTTGTTTGTTTGTTTGCTTAGCAGTACTCGGGCCTCTCACTGTTGTGGCCTCTCCCATTGCGGAGCACAGGCTCCGGACGCGCAGGCTCAGCGGCCATGGCACACGGGCCTAGCCGCTCCGCGGCATGTGGGATCTTCCCAGACTGGGGCATGAACCCATGTCCCCTGCATCGGCAGGTGGACTCTCAACCACTATGCCACCAGGGAAGCCCTTCAGTAGAGTTTTTAGCACTTGTTATCATTGGTGGATTTGTTTTTTGGTTTGGTTGCTCTCTTTCATTTTTTTTATTACTTTTTAAATTTTTTTTAATTATTAATAATTATTTTTTACTTTAATAACTTTTTTTTTCTTTCTTTTTTTTTTCTCCCTTTTATTCTGAGATGAGTGGATAACAGTATCTTGGTGCTCCGGCCGGGCATCAGGCCTGGGCCTCTGAGGTGGGAGAGCCAAGTTCAGGACACTGGTCCACCAGAGACCTCCCAGCTCCATGTAATATCAAACGGCAAAAATCTCCCAGAGAGCTCCATCTCAATGCCAAGACCCAGCTCCACTCAACGACCAGCAAGCTACAGTGCTGGACACCCTATGCCAAACAACTAGCAAGACAGGAACACAACCCCACCCATTAGCAGAGAGGCTGCATAATACCATAATAAGGTCACAGACATGTCAAAACAAACCACCAGACACGGTCCTGCCCACCAGAAAGACAAGATCCACTGTCATACACCAGAACTCAGGCACCAGTCCCCTGCACCAGGAAGCACTAGTCCCCTGCACCAGGAAGCCTACACAACCCACTGAACCAACCTTAGCCACTGGGGGCAGACACCAAAAACAACGGGAACTACGAACCTACAGCCTACGAAAAGGAGACCCCAAACACAGCAAGTTAAGCAAAATGAGAAGACAGAGAAGCACACAGCAGTTGAAGGAGCAAGGTAAAAACCCACCAAACCAAACAAATGAAGAGGAAATAGGCAGTCTACCTGAGAAAGAATTCAGAATAATGATAGTAAAGATGATCCAAAATCTTGAAAATAGAATGGAGAAAATACAAGAAACGTTTAACAAGGATCTAGAAGAACTAAAGAGCAAACAGACAATGAGGAACAACACAATAAATGAAATTAAAAATTCTCTAGAAGGAATCAATAGCAGAATAACTGAGGCAGAAGAACAGATAAGTGACCTGGAAGATAAAATAGTGGAAATAACTACTGCAGAGCAGAATAAAGAAAAAAGAATGAAAAGAATTGAGGACAGTCTCAGAGACCTCTGGGACAACATTAAACGCACCAACATTCGAATTATAGGGGTCCCAGAAGAAGAGAAAAAGAAAGAGACTGAGAAAATATTTGAAAAGATTACAGTTGAAAACTTCCCTAATATGGGAAAAAAAAATAGTCAATCAAGTCCAGGAAGTGCAGAGAGTGCCATACAGGATAAATCCAAGGAGAAACACACCAAGACACATATTAATCAAACTATCAAAAATTAAATACAAAGAAAAAAATATTAAAAGCAGCAAGGGAAAAACAACAAATAACATACAAGGGAATCCCCATAGGGTTAACAGCTGATCTTTCAGCAGAAACTCTGCAAGCCAGAAGGGAGTGGCAGGACACATTTAAAGTGATGAAAGGGAAAAACCTACAACCAAGATTACTCTACCCAGCAAGGATCTCATTCAGATTTGATGGAGAAATTAAAAGCTTTACAGACAAGCGAAAACTAAGAGAATTCCACTAAGATCAGGAACAAGACAAGGTTGCCCACTCTCATCATTATTATTCAACATAGTTTTGAAAGTTCTAGCCACAGCAATCAGAGAAGAAAAAGAAATAAAAGGAATCCAAATTGGAAAATAAAAAGTAAAAGTGTCACTGTTTGCAGATGACATGATACTAGACATAGAGAATCCTAAAGATGCTACCAGAAAACTACTAGAGCTAATCAATGAATTTGGTAAAGTAGCAGGATACAAAATTAATGCACTGAAATCTCTTGCATTCCTATAGACTAATGATGAAAAATCTGAAAGTGAAATTAAGGAAACACTTCCATTTACCATTGCAACAGAAAGAATAAAATACCTAGGAATAAACCTACCTAAGGAGGTAAAAGACCTGTACTCAGAAAACTATAAGACACTGATGAAAGAAATTAAAGATGATACAGATATATGGAGAGTTATACCATATTCTTGGATTGGAAGAATCAACATTGTGAAAATGACTATACTACACAAAGCAATCTACAGATTCAATGCAATCCCTATCAAACTACCACTGGCATTTTTCACAGAACTAGAGCAAAAAATTTCACAATTTGTATGGAAACACAAAAGACCCTGAATAGCCAAAGCAATCTTGAGAACGAAAAACGGAGCTGGAGGAATCAGACTCCCTGACTTCAGACTATACTACAAAGCTACAGTAATCAAGACAGTATGGTACTGGCACAAAAACAGAAATATAGATCAATGGAACAAGATAGAAAGCCCAGAGATAAACCCATGCACCTATGGTCACCTTATTTTTGATAAAGGAGGCAAGAATATACAATGGAGAAAAGATATCCTCTTCAATAAGTGGAGCTTGGAAAACTGTACAGTTATATGTAAAAGAATGAAATTAGAATACTCCCTAACACTGTACACAAAAATAAACTCAAAATGGATTAAAGACCTAAATGTAAGGCCAGACACTATCAAACTCTTAGAGGAAAACATAGGCAGAACACTCTATGACATAAATCACAGCAAGATCCTTTTTGACTCACCTCCTACAGAAATGGAAATAAAAACAAAAATAAACAAATGGGACCTAATGAAACTTCACAGCTTTTGCACAGCAAAGGAAACCATAAACAAGATGAAAAGACAACCCTCTGAATGGGAGAAAATATTTGTAAACGAATCAACGGACAAACGATTAATCTCCAAAATATATAAACAGCTCATGCAGCTCAATATTAAAAAAACAAACAACCCAATCCAAAAATGGGCAGAAGACCTAAATAGACATTTCTCCAAAGAAGACATACAGATGGCCAAAAGCACATGAAAAGCTGCTCAACATCACTAATTATTAGAGAAATGCAAATCAAAACTACAATGAGGTATCACCTCACACCAGTTAGAGTGGGCATCATCAGAAAATCTACAAACAACAAATGCTGGAGAGGGTGTGGAGAAAAGGGAACCCTCTTGCACTGTTGGTGGGAATGTAAGTTGATACTGCCACTATGGAGAACAGTATGGAGGTTCCTTAAAAAACTAAAAATAGAACTACCATGCGACCCAGCAATCCCACTTCTGGGCATATACCCTGAGAAAATCATAATTCAAAAAGAATCATGTACCACAATGTTCACTGCAGCTCTATTTACAATAGCCAGGAAATGGAAGCAACCTAAGTGTCCATTGACAGATGAATGGATAAAGAAGATGTGGCACATATATACAATGGAATATTACTCAGCCGTACGAAGAAACGAAATTGAGTTATTTGTAGTGAGGTGGATGGACCTAGAGTCTGTCATACAGAGTGAAGTAAGTCAGAAAGAGAAAAACAAATACTGTATGCTAACACATATATATGGAATCTAAAAAAAAAAAAAAAGGTCATGAAGAACCTAGGGGCAGGACGGGAATAAAGACTCAGACCTACTAGAGAATGGACTTGAGGACACAGGGAGGGGGAAGGGTAAGCTATGACAAAGTGAGAGAGTGGCATGGACATATATACACTACCAAATGTAAAACCGATATCTAGTGGGAAGGAGCTGCATAACACGGGGAGATCAGCTAGGTGCTTTGTGACCACCTAGAGGGGTGGGATAGGGAGGGTGGGAGGGAGGGAGACGCAAGAGGGAAGAGATATGGGATATATGTATATGTATAGCTGATTCACTTTGTTATAAAGCAGAAACTAACACACCATTGTAAAGTAATTATACTCCAATAAAGATGTTAAAAAAAGACAATGCCAGGGGAATGGATGCAGTAGGTTTATGGTAATCAGTATTGACCTGTGTCTCAATGTGGTCTCTTAGTCCATTGGAGTATTTTCTTCTAATTCCCCTCAATACCATCAGCACATTTAATAAATATGATCTCTCTAAATAATAATAAACTGCCCTTTATTTTGAAGTGTTTCCTACAGAATTTATTAGCAACATAGTGGATAGTCATGATTCATGGATTCCACAGGGAGTTTATTTCATTGGAGTTAGAGAAGATGGTAGATTCCCATGGATCTTGATTTATTGAAATTGTGTTGATTCAAGAAAATACTTGCATCAAGAACTCCAGTGCATTTGAAAAATATCTCTCATAATTGCTAACATTTACTTTTAAATTGAAAGAAGTATAGACTATGATTACATTACATAAAATGATATGGAATGATTATCAAATTTAATGACTCAATGAAGATCTGCAAATCAGATACTGCAGCTACCTACAGGTGTGTCTTCTGACTGAGTACTCTTCATTTAGTTGTTTTACTAGAGATGCCAGTCAACTGTATGAGCTATTTAGTGACCTGGGCATGGACAGGTCCTCTGAGACAATCAGCTGATCTCTCTTGGGCATTTCAAGTGGTATATTCCAAGAGAATAAAGTGTTAGCAATGGGGAGAGAAAGTGAAAGGGAGTGAGATAGAAATAGGTCAAGGGTGAGATAAAACTATACATGAGCCATGGTTACGA
Source organism: Delphinapterus leucas (assembly GCF_059928025.1). Taxonomy (NCBI): domain Eukaryota; kingdom Metazoa; phylum Chordata; class Mammalia; order Artiodactyla; family Monodontidae; genus Delphinapterus; species Delphinapterus leucas. Next base: position 51,126,232 of record NC_143140.1, read on the forward strand.
ATGAACAGACACTTGAAGATGGAGAAGACTAGAGAATAAAGAAGCCAGTTCACAGGAAAAGAAAATAAAGAAGGCATATGGAGAAGTGGTGGTGCTCTGTAAATTGTGGAGCACTGCAGCAAAGACATCCCACTGCTGAGGACTCCTGAGAAATCTTGGATTAAGCCCCACCCTTCAGTTTATTCTTCCTGACAGTTGAGCTTTGACCCTCTTCTGACTCCTCTTTCTGTATATCTGTGACATTCCCTTTTCTTTTTTCTTTTTTTTGTGGTACACGAGCCTCTCGCTGCTGTGGCCTCTCCCGTTGCGGAGCACAGGCTCCAGACGCGCAGGCTCAGCGGCCATGGCTCACGGGCCCAGCCGCTCCGCGGCACGTGGGATCCTCCAGGACCAGGGCACGAACCCGCGTCCCCTGCATCGGCAGGCGGACTCTCAACCACTGCGCCACCAGGGAAGCCCTCCCTTTTCTTTATCCCATTTAGATGTTCCTAATATCCTGACTCATTTGACTTAGTTTGAGTCTTTGTTCCCGGAAACCAAAAAGTTCCTTAGGACAGTGGTCCTCCTGTCTGATATGGAGTATCAGATATATTCCTTGCTCAGTGTCCACTTCACCAGGGTATGAATGCAAGCAATAGTCATTCACTTAAAAAACAAAAAAAGGAATATAAAAAAATTCTTCCCATGATGTCTTCCAACAATCTGAGATCAACGTCTTCTCTGTAGATGATTCTTAAGGAGGCTAATTTCATCTTTTAGCTGCCAAGCAGGACAAAGTGCCAGCCTAATAAAAAGGCACAAGGCTGAGGGTGTTGATGCAATCTCAGTGCATTCTCTTTCCAGCCAATTGTTTTTATCCTACCCAATCACATTAGCATCACAACACATACTCAAAACATACTGACAATTTATGCTCTGCTTATTCTTCTCCCCAGACACTACTTCTAGAATTGATATTTCCTTTGGCCATCTAATATTCAAGAGTCATGTAACCATCTTTCATCATCACTCTCTGACTTTGCTTAATGCTCTTTTAAAATTATTAAGTATATAGTTGTCACTATTGAACAAGAAAACTAGAAGGACCCATAAAATGTTCACAATTTTCATTAATGTTTACTCTCCTTGGTATTATTTATTAAATAATTAAATTACTATGAGCAGATGGTGATTACAGGGTATAAAATGTCAATGTCTATGATATCAAATAAGGATATATTGTTGATAGAATTTAATTTAAGTACTCCTTGTTGATTGGTCCTTTTCCTACAGGAAAAAAAGATAACAGGGGTGCCTATTACTACATCCCATTTAGATTAAGTAATGCATTTTCCATATTCAAGAAATCCCGGTGGTGTCATGAGTTAATGGTATGGAAAGTTAGTAATTTGGGGACATATGGTCAATGTGAAAGATAACTGCCCAGGCATAAAACAGACTAAGATCTAATGGTTTAATGTCTGTAAATAGTTCTTATCTCTTTAGAGAGAACAACACTGCTGAATCATGAATAGCTGACATCCTTTACATTTCCTTGAGAAAGGGAATGGTTTGAGCATCAAGGATTTCTCATGTTTTACTCCACCAATGACCTTTAAAATTATTTTTAAAAATTATTTTAAAATTACCTTAAAATAATTATTAAAATATCTAAAAACTATTTTTCCTCCATGGATTCCTTGTTTTAAGTCTTTCAAATATATGTATTTAGTTATTAATTTACTGAAAACTTTTATTACTTCAATCTATATTTAATGGTCAATATGGGCTCCTGATTTGCATGAGAGAACAATCCTTAACATACTGACCTTATAGAATTTCAGTCAGATCAAAAAAATCTTTTAGCTAGTTTGTGCAAACTTTTCTCCTAGGGTTTTTGAGATATTGAAAATAGTTAAGAAATTCCATCAATACCTTCTGATATTTCTAGGGAACTGCAGAGTGGAAACCACTGTAGTCACCATCTCTGTGGTCCCTCAGATTTCCCAGGGCAATCTTGATATCAAATATTCATTTCTAAAGTCAGGTCTGATTTGGGATTTTAATAATATGGTTGTTGCATCTGTTGTTGTAACCAACAGAGGTTCCTGTCCTTTATCCTTGCTAAAGGAACCTTGATTTGGTAACTCTTTTCCAAGAGGCAACTGCTTTAGAGAAAGCTGACCCCATGGAAGACTCATAATTGGTTTCCTTTTCCTCATTTGCCTTTGATTGATGTGGCATGTATGCTACTTGGTTCTATGAAAGAGTACTGAGGGGAAGTCTGCTAATTTAAACCAGTCATGGTAAGTACATGACAAAAGTTTGACCAGTGAGAAGCCTAACAGGGAAGCTTTATGAAAGGCTTTCTTCATTCTTAAAAAAAATGGAAGGAAGCAAAGATGTTTCCCTTTTCCTTGTCTTGCCTGTGGAGGTGCTGTGTAGTGATGTTAAACCTGGGGCTGCTGCAGTCATTTTGTGACCATGAGGTAAGTGCTGAAACATTGACAACTGGCAGGCTAGAATGAAGAAAAAATTCTTGGCCCTGTTGATTTATTAATCAACTTTTTAAACTAACCCTGGAACTTCTCTGTTTCTGGATTTTTTATGTGATGTGGTTAAAGTCACTTTTAGCTGCATTTTTAAAAAAAGATATTTGTATTTCTTGAGGCTGGAAGTAATTCAACTTGTATATCATATAAATAATTATAATTTTAAAAATATTAACAATAAACAAATGTACTCATAGAATTTCAGAGTTGGGAGGGTCTTCAAAGTTCATCTAGTCTAACCATCTGATTATATTATGCAAACTGAAAATGTGATGGGTAACCTATAGTCACTATTAGAAAATGTTGTGAGACAGATGTAGAGAACAAACATATGGACACCAAGGGGGGAAAGTGGCGGGATGGGGGGTGGTGGTGGTGGGATGAATTGGGAGATTGGGATTGACATATATACACTAATATGCATAAAATAGATAACTCATAAGAAGCTGCTGTATAAAATTGAATTAAATTAAATTTAAAAATTAAAAAAAAAGAAAATGTTGTGAGAATTGGTTTTCACTGACACTCTAAAATGTTCACAATCACCTAAGAGATAGTATATTATCTATAAGAGGAGACCTGTTATGAACAGTTACAGTGTCCTTCCCAAATTCATATGTGGTTCATACATGGATATATGAACCACATGTGAATTCGGAGATAGGGTCTTTAAAGACGTAATTAAAGTTAACTAAGGTCATGAGGATAAGGCCTTCATCCAATATGGCCTATGTTTTTATAAGAAGAGGAAGGGATACCAGGGATGCACTCACAGAGGAAGGACCCTATAAGGGCGATCAACTACAAGCTAAGGAGAGAGGCCTCAGGAGACACTAAACCTGCCAACATCTTGATCTTGGACTTCGAGCCTCCAGAACTGTGAGAAAATAAATTTCAGTTGTTTAACCCACCTAGTCTGTGGTATATTATTATGACAGCTCTAACAAACTGATATAAGATCCAACAAAATTGCTTTAATATAAGCAAATTTATCACTTCATATAATATAGAGAGTTCCAGAGTTAGGACGTTCCCAGGGTTGATTAATTAGCAGCTCAATAATGTGAACAAGGACCCAGGCTCTTTTCATTTTCCTGCCCTGCCATCCTTAGCATATTGACTTTTAACCCTTAGGCTTGTCTATGCATGAATACAAGAGAGCTAATAGCCCCAAGTGTTACCTCTGCACACAGCTGTATAAGAAGCAGAAAAGCAGGCTTCTCCTCATGCAAATCCATTTAAGAGTGAAAAAAAACTTCTCCAGTAGTCCCATCCCACCCTCCAAAATCCTCTCCTCAGTCTTAGTCAAAATGGTATCATATGCTTTTGCCTAAGTAGTCCCTTCAAGGAAAATGGGATTACTGTGATTGGTTTAGATCAATTGTGAGTCACTTTTTGGGACTGGGATGGGGCCCAGCCCTCCCCTTGAAGCAGGTAACTCCTGGGTATCTGTTAGCCAGGAACTATGGGGTAGGGATGAATCTTGGATAGGCAACCAACAAGATCCCTTTCGTGTGCTTATTCCATGTCCTGCTTTGATCCAATTTACTAGACTGGCATGTCTTCTGATATGTAAAATTGCCAGGGCAGGGAAGACAGGACTGCAAGTAACATCCCTTAAGACTCTCCAGCTTTCTTTGACCTTATTCCATGCTTATTAAGCAGTATTCTCTTGATTAATTATGCTACCTAACTACCTTGATATCTGGTAGGAAGTGCCCTAGTTAGCTGACTGACATAATTAGTATATTCAAGAGGTGTATCACATGTTATAAATTAATAACTTCATGCTCTGACCTCACATAGCAGTCCCATGTGTGTAATTGGAGTAATTTGTTCATCATTCATTCAGCACTTTCTTTGTGCTGGGCACCACCGCAGGTGCTAGAAATTCAAAAGTGAATAGGATGTGATTCCCACTCTGAGGGCTTCTCTCATCTTTAGGAGCTCAGTCCCAAGGGTAACTATTATAGTTACCATTTAGGGAGTGTGTGCCTGGCACTGGGTTAAGAGACTTCCATGTCTCACAATCTTGCTCTCTGTCATCTTTCTGATCTCGTTTCTTGGAGTCCTTCCTCTCACTCACTCAGTCTGCTCCAGCCGATCTGGCCCATGAAGCCTTGAAGCAGCACTTTTGGGAACAATCCCTAACCTAGAATACTTTCCCCCAGATATTCTCTCATCTCTTTCAGATGTTGACTCAAATGTTATATTTACGGAGAAGCTTTCCCCAATCATTCTATTTAAACTTTCAACTTCCCAATGCTTCCTATCCTCTTCCCTGCCTAATTTTTTCCCATAGAACTTATGACCATGTAACATACTATGTATTTCATATATTGCTTTTATTTATTGCCAGTCTTCCCCTACCAAAATATAAGCTCCTTGAGGGCAGGGATTTTTGTCAATATCCTTAATGTCTACAATAGTACCTGATACATGGTAGGATTCTCAATAAACATATGTATTGAATGAATGAATCATTGCCTATAAGTAGAATTATTTATACAAGTTGCTCTTGATTACAAAGCTAGTAAAAAAAAGTGGTGGAACCAGGATTGAAATTCAAGTCGTTCCAGTGATAAAGTACGCTCTAAATTCTTCATATTCAAAAAAAAGTGGTGGAACCAGGATTGAAATTCAAGTCGTTCCAGTGATAAAGTACGCTCTAGATTCTTCATATTCTTTGAGCTTCCAGATCTGCAAAGCCAGACCCTGGTACCAGACCCTGGACCATGGTAACCCTTGGAGGCTTTAATCTCCATGAAGACCTCACGGAGACAGAAATCACACCAATAACTGAAAAGGGAAAATTTAACACGAAGAATTGTTAACTTGCAACAGACAGTTAACTAAAGAGAGTGTGAAAGGACTCCGAGAGGTAAAGCAGAATCTATGCCTAGGCAGAAAGAGAGTGAACAATAAGGAACTAGAAACTTAGAGGAAGCTCCTCCCTCAACCCCAGGTTGAGCTTCAGAACCTCTGAGAAGAGGGTACATGTGGCCCGCTGGTGCTGGAGAACCTTGCTGGAGGGTGTCAGTTGACCATGCTTGCTAAATCTGCCAACTGCTGAGTGGAAACGTCCCACCGGAAGAAGGAAGGAAAATCCCTGCCTCCTGTTCTGTCCTTGAAGAGTCTCTCTAGTGCCCTCTATTGGCAAAGCCTTATATGATCCAGCCAGCAATGAAGATAATTTTACAGGGACCCGTTCCACTGTCACAAGGCAGGGCAAAGAAGAGTGGATTTGGAGCTGTGAGACAATCAATTAATAACTGGCCCACCGAGTTACAAAACGCCCCCCTGAGGCCCTACGGCACGTAATAGTGTTTGATGCATATCTGCCCCTCCTGTTTCTCATCTCCACAGCACAAAAAATCCATTGGCTTGTAGCCTACCTTAGATGTTCTTGCATGTTTTCTTTCCACATATGATTTGAGAAATTTCTCTAGTTTTTCTTGTCAGTTCGCTCAGGACTTTCATGTAACCATATGGGATGGCAGATGATTCAGCTGAAGAAAGTAATATTTTGGTTAATTTGGTCTACCTCTATTTTTTTTCCCCAAAACTAATTCCTTCCCAGTCTAACCATTTACAGACGGTCCCCAACTTAAAATGGTTTGACTTATGATTTTTCAACTTTATGCGGTTTGAAAGTGGTATGTATTCAGTAGAAATAATACTTGGAATTGTTAATTTTGACCTTTTCCTGGGCTAGTGGTAGGTAGTACGATACTCTCTCACGATGCTGGGCAATGGCAATGGGCTGCAGCTCCTCAACGGCCGTGAGATCATGAGGGTAAACAACCAATACACTTAAAACCATGCTGTTTCCATACAGCCATTCTGTTTTTCACTTTCTGTACAGTATTCAATCAATTACATGAGTTATTCAACAATTTATTGTAAAATACATTTTGCGTTAGATGATCTTGCCCAACTGTAGGCTAATGTAAGTGTTCTGAGCACGTTTAAGGTAGGCTAGGCTAAGCTATGATGTTTGGTAGGTTAGGAGTATTAAGTGCTTTTTCAATTTACACTATTTTCAACTTACGATGGGTTTATTGGAACTTAACCCCACTGTTAAGTTGAGGAAGATCATTAAGATCACAGAGCTACTATCCCTGCTGTTCACACACACTGTACCTTCAGTTTGATTTTCTAGGCTCTGGAATTCATGGGCAGTCCCATTATATCTGTGCATCTCCTGCTGGGGAATAGAGACTCCTTCCCTCTGTGCATGGACATTCGGGAATTTGTACTGTCCTCCTGAATCAGTCTATGAAAAGCACCTGAAACTTCTCTCATTATTATTTTAATAAGTATCAATTTATTAAAGATTCTCTTTCCTTACTTCTCCAGATCTTTTGCCTGAACATTAGCGGCCACGCTTCTCCAATGTCTGTGGTTTTATCTTGCTGAGGGTAAGGATTCAGGATATCATTTTGAAGTCTGCTCCTTTAAAGGTAGGCCATTTATAGTTTTGTTGCCTGGGCATAATTTTAACCTTTTTGAAAGCACCAGGGCTTGTTTCAGGGGAGAGGTGAAGTACATTAGAGACAATTGCTTCTCTTATAGTCTGAACTGAACTGTGGTTTGGGTCGGTTTTCTAATTGGTTTGGATTTTCAGTCCATTAAAGGAAAGCTCTGATTACATTTTACAGCAGGTCACTAGTAAAAAATCTGCTTCATCTGCACAGTGGCTGTGGTTCCCTTTCATTTGACTATGTCATTGGAAGATACTTACTTTGTGCTGGGCAACAGAAGCATCCCAGGGAGTGCCCCATTCTCCCAACCGCATCAAAGCACTTTATACAACACAGAGCCCTGAGGGAGGACTCTCAGGTGCACTGGCTGAAGTTCACTCATCCATTTCATTGCATCCAACCTAAGTCTTGGATCTTGCAAACAGCAGGGTGGTTTCTGTATTCAGACCCCAGTGCGATGTGAATCTCCCAGAAATCTCTGGCCCATGCAGGGAAAGTTCACATCTTCCAACTTTAATAGCTAGCTGAGGAATGAGGAGGGAAATTATAGGAACAATGCAGTGCCCATTAGAAGGAAAGCATGCAGGCTTCCCTGGTGGTGCAGTGGTTTGGAATCAGCCTGTCAATGCAGGGGACACAGGTTCGAGCCCTGGTCCGGGAAGATCCCACATGCCACAGGGCAACTAAGCTCGTGTGCCACAGCTAACTGAGCCTGAGCTCTAGAGCCCACACGCCACAACTACTGAAACCCATGTGCCACGACTACTGAAGCCTGCACACCTAGAGCCCGTGCTCCACAACAAGAGAAGCCACCGCAATGAGAAGCCTGCATACCACAACGAAGAGTAGCCCCTGCTCACCGCAACTAGAGAAAGCCTGCATGCAGCAACGAAGACCCAACACAGCCAAAAGTAAATAAATAAATAAATAAAAATTTTAAAAAAGAAGGAAAGCATGCTTGCTTGTGCCTGTGCTTTGTTATCCCAAACAGTCTTGGAATGACCAAAAAACGTGAGGGAGGGGAGAAAAATAACTAGGATTTTTAAAGTTATGCACCTCTGAGCCTGGGGTTTTAGTATATGGCACTCTGAAACGCTTACTGTATGCATCAGTATCAATAAAGACAATTATCTTAAAAATCACTCCCAGCCTTAGAAAGACATCATCCACAGGTAAAGCCAACTTGCCTTTCAGTCCTTTGTGAAAGGGATTTACCTAAATCCCTAAACGACCAGGCCAAAAAGCCAATCTATCAGTGTTTTAAGATTTCAAAGCAAAAATATTGGCAATTTCCTGGTCAAACTAAAAAGCCCTAATGCTTTGTGGGCCAAAAAAAATGTATCAAAGATATGTCTTTCCTTGACTAAAGTTCCTTACTAAACTGTGGCCTCCTTGAGGGTAAGGAACTGGGTCCTACTTATGTTGGTGTCCCTAATGCCAGCACTGTACCCACCTATAGTCAGCAATCAGTTAACGACTATGGAGAAAACAAAGAAGAAGGAAGGAAGAAAAAGAAGGGAAGGAAGTGAAGGAAGGGAAAAGAAGGGAAGGGAAACTTCAATCAGTTACAGACAGTGAATGTAAGAGAAAGAAAACACATCGAATATGAGTGAGAGATGATGGTGGAGTGTGATCCTTCAAATGCTGGAGCCATTTTTCTTTTTCTTCCACCAATAGTCTCCTTTCTTCTTTGGGGGTATTTTTCTTGTCCTCCAACACATTTTAAGGCCTCCCATAGCCTTTCATAGCTTTGTAGAATAATTTTTTACTGTAGTAAAAGGAGCAACACGGACACTGTGAAGTCTCCCCTGGGTTGTCCCTCACTGCATGTGCCACTTAGTCCATCACGGTGTGACCTGAGGGAAAGGCAGGCATCTTTTTGTGGTTTAATCTCTCAAAGAATTATCCTCATGAGGCACGTGGGATAAATATTTGTAAAGAAATAGAAGCTTTTTAGATTAAAAAAAAAAAAGCTAAGGAAGGTCAAAGTCTTATTAGAGACAATACACTTGATGCACATTACAGAGAACAGCGTCTTTTGTGGGCAGTGCAAGTGATTTTTGTCTTAATAACATTTTCATGATGTTAATTTAAAACATATTCTTAAAGCCTCAATTAAAAATGAATGCATTTCTTTGCCTGTTATGTTTTAAAAGAAGCCTAATTTTAAGAATATAATTGATGATTAATTATACTGCCCTTTTTCATAGACCTGATAATAAAATACTGCGTACTTTTTTCCACAGTTATAAAAATAATTACAGTACTTGATTTGAGAGTAATTTTTCCTAGACCATCTTTCAAAAGCAGCGTATAACCATAAGTATATAACATTAATTAGTTAAGATTTCCTCTTAGGTGTGACTCTTCTTTGTGTGGCTTCAGAAAATAATAAATTAATCATTTTAGGTGCTAAATGTCTGCACCTTCTCCACAGCCATTGTCTTCCTGAGTTCTGTCTTGGTGAAGGACATTATCAGCCTCTCAGAGCCCACATTGAAACCTGGGAGCCACTAGTGACTCTTCTTTCCTTCTCTCATCCCCAGTACTACTGGGAATTAACACTCTTATCAACCTTTGCTTGGACTGATGAGATTTTTTTATGGCATATCCCCATCAGTTAACTGATGAGTTCAAACTCCCCAGTATATATATTTTTATAGTTGATGAAATTAAATTCATGCACTATTTATCTAATATTTTATATATTATAAATAAAATTTTAGAGGAGGTAAAATTGAACAAAACAATAATTTTTTAAATTTTATTTATTTTTTTAATTTTATTTTTCTGGCTACCGACGCATGGCTTGTGGGGCCTTAGTTTCCCAACCAGGGATCGAACCTGGGCCCCTGGCAGTGAAAGTGCCAAGTCCTAGCCAATGGACCACAGGGAATTCCCCAAAACAATATCTTAAAAGTTGTGTTTTTAAAAGCACAAAAGCAATTTTCTCACATATTATAGAAATTTGTCAACGTACTTGAGACTTTATTATTAAACATCTGACTTTAAAAAAGTTTTTGTAAGTAAACTTTTTTATTTAACAATAACATGCAAGGAGAAAAGAAGACAAATCATGAATGTCCAGCTTCATGAATTTTCACAAAGTGAACATAGTTGTGTAATCGTGTAACTTAAATTAGGAGCAGGAAATAGAACATGACCAGTGCCTCAGAAGCTCCCCTTGTACCCTCTCCTGGTCACTATTCCCTCCTCCTCCACTGCCAAGGATAATCACTAGCCTGACCTCTGACACCACAGTTGAGTTTTACTTGTTTTGAACTTTATATGGCAGCAGTCAAATAGCATATCCTCCTTGTGCCTGCCGTCTGTTGCTCAATGTGAAGTTTCTGAGATTTACTCCTATTGTGAGTAACAATATTGTTACTTAAACATCTTACTACTTTTATATGATTTATCTTTTATAAATCATGTATTCACTTGGTGAGGGTGAGTTTGGTTTAAATTAGATAATATAATGCATGAATCCACTTAACTGGGCACATGTTCACTGAAATAGGCACTTTAAAGTATGTGAGGTGAAGAGTGTCCTAACAATGTTACCAAATTAATTCGTATAGACTCTGCTAGGGCCCTAGCCCTGCCAAAGGCTCTCTGCCTGGCAGTGGGGAAGCTCTTTTTCTGTTTGGGTTTGAGCAGCCAATTACAGCACAAGTTTTATTCAGTGGCCAAAGAATGGAGAAGCGGGAACTAATTCACAGGTTAACTTCTCTCCCACCCAGTGAGAGGGATTTAATTTTAGAGTAAAAACAAAGAGAGGAGAAGTGAGGCTAATGGTGGGGAGGCATATGCATTAGTCTACCGGGGGAGGGGCAGGGCTTTTTTGAGGGAGTAGGGTGCCACCTACTTTTCATCCTTTTCTGGTCCTTAATGTCTAGTCATGGCCACCAGTAGGTGTGTCATTTAATATGTTAATGTAGTAAAATCAGCATATATAATGAGACTCAGGGTCTGTTGGAGGTCAGATTCCTCACCATCTTGGTCCCAGCTGGCTCCATCTGGTTTTTTTTTTTTGGTTTGTTTGTATCTTCCTTTCTTATTACTGGACCCTTTAACTTAAAGATTTATGTTAACTCCTGCTAAAGGTGAGGGTTGGAGGGTTGTGAGAAGGGACACTCCTGCTAAGGGTAGAGGTTTTGAGGAAAGACCTGGAGCAGCTCTGGCTGCAAAATCTCTTCTACAGTGTAGAACTCTCTCTACTCCTCCAGCACGATAAGCAGCATGTGTCCCTCTGGCACACAAACCAAGTGAAGGTCCCCGTATTAATCCATATATTAAATGCTATTAAGCCTTATTTTTTTCAGATGACAATATAACAAATACATATCAACAGAATTTCTGAAATTTCCTTTCTGAACCATGATGGATACACTTGTACCCCTCCTAGGGTACATTATTCTCACTTTGGAAACCACTGATGAAATGTATATAATGGTGTCTTCCCAGCTCTTTGCTAGCCTCTTATCCCACTTGAGTCTATACTCCAAATAGCCTAGGGTCAGATTTTTAAAGTGCATATCTAATTAAGGTATTCAAGGCTTGAAACTATTCACCTCCTCCCCACTTCCTTCCCCAGCTTTACAAGCCGCTTCCAGCCTACATTGCCAAGCTCTTCATTCCAGCCCTTCAAACCCAGCCCTTCCCTGACAACACCCCCAGCTGTGCTTCAGTCATGCACTAAACTTTTGTTATCTTACTGTAAGCCCTGACAATTCAGGCTTCCTTGCTTTTGCTCATTTGGCTTCCTTGCCTGGAAGGCACATTTGCAATTTGTCTGCGGGCAAATGCTCTTTCCTCTTTGCAACACATCTTAAGAAACGTCTCTTCATTGGAATTTTTCCTTTTAACAGTGGGATTTTAACTGCCATCTTGTGCAACAGGGCTCTGCCCTCAACTGCTGCCCCAGTTTCTGGTTCCAGCACCTTCTCAAAAGGTATGCTTGCATCAGACAGTGATGGCTTTCAAATGACCAAATTCACCCTGAAACCAAGTCCCCCTAAAACCGAGTTCCTCTGCCGAGTTAATCTTTATCCAAAACATTATTCCCTCTCTTGTCCAACACCTATTCACCTCAAGGTTGAAGAGTATCAAAGAAAAGGGGGGAGATTGAAACCAATCAGAACCCTGTGGGACTCTCCCAGGCACAAAAGCCTTTCCGTGTCCCCTGTTTCTTGTTTGTAGGAAAAAGGCTTCAGCCTCCTAGACCTTCCCTGAGTTCCAAAGGGCAGATGAGAACAGTTACTAATTAGCGGGGTGAGGGAATGCAGAAACAAAGGAATGGCAGTCGCTGCCCCATCCCTGCCCCATCTAGTTTAGATTAAACTGTTCAGGAAAATAGTATTATTTTATCTGTTAGGCACCACAGGCATGGTCTACAGTCTAGAGCTTTTGAAGAAATGATGAAGTATGGATAACCTAGAATTAAAAAAAGAATTTTGGCTTTAAAAACAAAACTGCAAATTGAAATTGATAAATGTTTTAAGTAAATGTCTGCAAACACTAAATTGCTGCCAACTAATCAAATGCAAATCAACTTCTAGAAAGTTGGGTATAAATTATTTTTAATGTTGGATTTGGTTTCACTTAGGAATGTTTGATAGAAAGTGGGATGGGGTCTGCAAACTCAGTGCCTAGGCCTTAGGGACTATGAAGGTCTTAAAACAGCCTTTCTGGAAAAATTGGAAATTTGGGTTTTAGTGGGAAATATTCCCATTTTAAATGTTGGCAACTTATTTTGAATTTTTTAAAAAGTATGTAGGCTTTTGTGGAAACATGGGTGGACCTTGAGGGCATTAAGCTAAGCCAGATAAGTCAGACAGAGAAAGACAAAAACTGTATGATATCACACCTACGTGGAATGTAAGAAAAGCTGAACTCATAGAAACAGAGAAGAGAATGACAGTTACCAGGGGCTGGAGGGTGGGAGGAACTGGGGAGATTTTGGTCAAAGGGTACAAACTTACAACCAGAAGATGAATAAGTTCTGGAGATCTAAGGCACAGCATAGTGATCATAGCCAACAATACTGTATTACATGCTTTAAAGTTGTTAAGAGACTAGATCGTAGATGTTCTCACCACAAAAAAGAAATGATAACCATGTGACGTGACAAGGGTGTTAATCAACATGACAGTGGTAATCATATTGCAATGTATTGAATATAACTGTATCAATATATAAGAGGTTATACACCTTAAACTTGCACAGTGTAATACGTCAATAATCTCTCATAGAAATAAGCATGTAGGCCAAATAAAATCTGCAATGGACCAGATTGGGCCACTAGTGTGTGAATTTGGTTTGGCTGGCTAGGATTATTGAAATAGTCTTACTGATTTTTCAGTTTTCATTCTTTCAACACATCTCATTCACAGATATCCCTTCAAACTTTCCAAATCATCAATGTCTTCATCTGCAGGTTGAGTACAAATTGCTAAACCTGACATTCAAGAACTACATCATTTTGCTCTTAATCATCTTTCCAGATTTATTTTTCATTATGTCTAGTACAAGAAACCTGCATTGTAATTCCAAGAAGACAAGCCAGATGAATTCCAACTCTAGATTTTTGCTGACATATCTTCCTTACCCTGGATGTCTGTATTCCTCTTTATTTATCCAATTCTTCTCGTACTTTCAAACTCACTCAATGTCGCATTCTCTGTGAAGTTTTTCTTTTCCAGAGCAGTTACCTCTTTCTGTGGCATTTATTGTCCTGAGCATTCATTTGGTACATAGTTTACGCCCCTTTGTTATTTCAATGCATGCTCCTCTGCGTTTGGGTTTTGTCTCCTCAATAAATGTTTGGTGATGGTGCAAATCTAGAGTAGCGTATGCTGCTTCAAGGGCAGGAAATAAAGGAGTTACACACCCGTCAGAGAACTTACTTTCTTAAGAAGTCACTTATGCCCTTGAATAAAATCCTGACACCTAAATGGAGAGTCAATACATTAAAAAGATCATTAATCCAGCTGCCTGGGAGCATTCCTATGACTGATGGAACTTTGGACCAAATTGGCCAGATGTTCTGTTCAAAGCCAAATGTATTTGTTTGGAGTGAAAGTCTGTGACAAGAAATACAAGACATTGATTTTTATTCAGAAGCTTCTAGATATATACTTTTGTCTGCTCATACCTTCTCCAGAGGGTGGTATGGATGAGATATAGCCCTGGTCTGTCAAGTTTTGTATTGGATTGAATTTTCATTTCTCAGCCATGGTTCTTAATATCATATTGGAACATGTTTTAAGGCAAGTTGTAATCTATTATTTATATTTAATAAAAACTACTCCTCAGTCCATAACAATTTCACATGTAGGGTACTGCCCCCCAAATCTTCAAGAATCTGAGGTTACGGAATCTTTCTATCTTGCATCTGAGTGTTAACACTGAGTGCCGACCGGGCCATTACTAGCATTTCTCTGACTTGGCCCTTTACAGCTTTTCCTCTGAGTGTGAAATGCTCTCATACCCCTTCGGGGCAATCTAATTATGATGTAGGCTTTTCCTTTTGTCCTCCTTGGCTCTAATATCTTCAAATGACAGCTCTTATTACCTCTGTTAGTGAGAGCAGACATATTTTCCTGCAACCACGTTGGCTCCCCTTAATGAAGAGAAGCTTTGTCCCTTAGTATTCTCAATTGGTTTCTAAAAATAAAACCTGATACTTTCTTTAGGACAGAAGTTAAACCAGACAGTCCACAGTTTTCTGAATCTAGAGCGTCCCGGGCCTTTGTTACCGTTACCTAATTTCAGTTCCTCATGTATTTCTCCTGAATTCTTGACTGACGTCACTCCAATTAAATCGCCTTGGTGTTTAAGTGCTGTGCTAAGAATTTGGCCAATCAGGACTCCTAAAAATAAGGTGACACTAATTCTGACGATGGGACCAGTAAGCGTTGATGCTGCATTCTTGTTCATTCTTTTGTTTTACGAGCAAATGAGCTTTGGGAGGGGCACAAAGATGGTCTCCACTGTCTGCTTTCAGGAACTGATGTACTTCTGATCCCCCAAAGAGCAGTTTGAAATAAAATCAGGCAGAGTACGTTGAAAGTAGCTAGCTTGTCTACTTCCTTCCTTTCGAGTTACACTGTTTTTCTTTTTTTTTCTCATCTTTAGTCTAATGGACCATCACCAAAGTGGAGTTAAGGAGCATGCAGTGTGTTCACTGTCATCATCTTTCCATCAGCTCTTTGTCTGCTTTGGGCAAGTTTTCCAACACAATTCAGTTTTGGCAGTTTCCACCTCATTTAAGTACATTGAAAAAGCTGTGAATTACTGCCCTGAAAAGTTTTCCAAACTTCCAAGTTCACCTGCCATTTAAAACTGCTGTTTTCCTCATTTTAACTTTTGTAACTCTTCCTTCTACAAGGATCTCTGAAGTTATTAAAAAAGAACCCCAGTAGCATGTGGCACTCTTTTACATCTGCCTTACCTTTGGTCTTGTACATTATCAGAAGGAAAATCATTTACTTTCAAACAATTGTTTCTTGCCTAAGCTGTGAGTTTTTCCAATGTTATTTTAACCAGTTTGCTTGCAGTGGGAAAAATTTTTTTTCTAACATTCTATTTTTTATAGCATATGAAAACAGAGCAAAAAAAATATGAGTTTGGGGTAGCAAATATCCTGACTAACAGATAAATCTTGTCAGTTCTTTTTACCAGAATGGATGCAATCTTCAGGCATATTTCATGCTGAAAATGTGTGAGGTGTGGGTCCAAGAACAAACTGCATTTCCGATGAAAGGAATAACCTCTGCATAAGCTATAGGATACATTAACTTAACAGAAAAGGCACTGAGGATAACTATGAATTCAGAACTGTGCTAGTCATTGTGGAGACATGACTTACACCAAGTTAGAGTTCTAGTTGGAGGGACAAGACTTTGATGTAGACATTTAAATGACAATACGAGATAACAAGTCACAAGGAGTTACTAGGTAGGACTGGCAAGAGTTGTTTGTGAGTCATTGGGTGAGAATGGTCAGAGATGTCTCCAGGGAAGAGTTGACAACAGAGCAGAGTTTTGTGTGATGGGAGGACCCAAGTAGGCAAAAGGCAAGGAAGACGGCCTCTTGGGTGGGAACAGTGGTGGGAGTGAGGTTTAGAGTCAAGAAGCAGAAGATGTGGCAGGTCCTAATGAGTACTATTGCTGTCAGCTAGGAGTAGGACCTAATTTTGAAAAAGCATTTGGGGCCACATCATGGAGGGCCTTGATTGGAAACCTAAGGAATCTGGAGTTTATCTTTAGAATAATGAGAAGTTATTGGATAAATTATTAATCTCTTTTTACTTCAGTTTACTGTAAAGTTAGGATACTAATCATTCCTATTGCATAGGGTTGCTGTGAGACGAATTAATGTTAAGTAAACATTTAGAACAGTGCTTGTCACATAAGAAACAGTCAATGAGAGTGATAATTATTTTAAATGATCGTTAGTGGCATTATTATTACTGATCAGGGAGGAGCATTATGAATATGCTTAATAGCAACCAATTCCCTCAGCATTGAACAGGAAATGTTCCTTAGACAATCATTCCTGAACTTCATCTTTAAGTTATTAAATATTCCTTTGTCTATCTCTTAAAATAAATAAGTACATTAAATAAAATGGAAGATCTCTTTTCATCATCCATCATCAGGACCCTTTGCCCTGGGTTCTGCCCTGGTCCAGTAAATCTCATGCCCTTCCCAGTAGGACCAATGACACCGACATAGAATAGTTTTGAAGGATCACATCCAATTTATTTGAACCTTTGGTTTAATCCTGAAGAAAAAAGAGAAGCAGATGAGGTGTGTTGAGATATCCCTGTCCCAATCTGCTCTGTTATTCTATTTTATATCTTTTCCTCACTCCATCCCTCCACTATGTCCCCTATTTCAGTGTCCAAAACCCTTGTATATAAAAGTATATAACGAATGAGATGGGTACAGAGGAACAGTTCCCTGGCCCTTGCACCATGTTTCCTCTCCATCCCTGGGCTCCTATGATGTGTTACACATGTGCCAGGCTCTGGGCACATACCCACTTTCCTTTCTCTTTTCCATCTACTCTCTTACTGAGTGTCAGGAGAGAAATGAAGAGGAGGAGGAAATGAGAGCATCAGAGAAAGAACCAAGAAGGGTTATAACTGAAGATAGGGGACAGAAAAGCAAGAATCGTGACGATAACAGGAAACACATTCGATGTCAGATCAGCCTTCCGGGCTGCACAGTTCTTTAGAGCTTCCTGTGTGGTCCCTGAAGCAAACATGAAGGGAAAAATAATATTGTAAATTTATGCTGTAATTAAAAGTAATATATTACATTTATTCTAAGACCTAAAATAACTCCTCAATAAAGGCATATGAGGATAACTTAACCAACCAGCGACAGGTAAAATAGTTTTACGTAAGAGTCCCAGTATTTGCAATTAAATGTATTGTTGTTCAGTGGAGTCAATTATGGTGTCCTTCTGCTGGTATGGCTGGTTACTCATGATTGTGAACAACTGCCTTTGATCCTTTTAGGTAGATTGTATAGTTGTTTAAATATTCCCTAGTAGTATCCACTAATTTTTTTGAATTATAAAATATATTTTTTTCTGTAAGCTCTTTCTTCTTTCTATTTTGGGGAAAATGTATTATTAATTTTTAAAAATTATTTTGTTCCCAGGGGCTTCCATTGTAACTTCTAGTGATGCTGTTTATTAGAAAGAAAACATCATCATGTTATGTTGTAAAAAGAAATAATAACTCTGAACCACAAAAATTACAACAACTATAAAAAGTGTTGTGAATTTGTTGAAAACGGTAGTTGAAATGTTATTGGATATTTAGCTTGAGGTTCATGGTACAAAATATTGACTTGATTAAAAAGGAATTAGCTTTGTTGAGTTGGAATGACTTTAGGGAAAAGATAGGAAAATGAGAGGAGAGCTTGAGGTGATTCCCAGGGTTTCTGGGTAGAAGACTTCTTACTGGGTAATAGGTGCCCTACTGTGCTTCTCTACAAGACTCTACAAGTCAAGTCCTGCCTCACAATGGCAACTTGTTTAGCTTAATGGCACTTTCTGTCACCAAACTGACTCGGCAGTGACCTCAAACACACATCAGTGTTCAGAGGACTTTGGCTTAAATGGAACATAATCTACTCTCTTAAAGAATAAAACAGTTTAAAATCAAAATTTTGTTCTATGAGAGACAGCGTGGGATAATATAATTTGGGGATTTGCAGGGTGGAGGTCACATAACCATAGGAGCTGTGTGGTTCCAGGTAGGTTATTTAACCTTTCTGAGATCCTTTTATTCATCAGTAAAACAATTACTATTTCAGAAAGTCACAGTGAAGATTAATGAAACAATAGAACTACAGTGACAATCGTGGCCTCCGGTAGACAGTAGACAGTACGTAATGATCAGTAGTGTGCTGCAGCTGGTCCTTATCAGCTCTCAAGGACTGATTGATCAATTATCAGAAATTTTGAGAGCCAGTTGTTAAACACAGTCATTGTTGAAAATTATATATATTTACAGTTAAAAATTATATTAAAAACAAATGAAATATATATATATACTCATAACATCACTTTCTAATCAGTTTATTACATTTTATTATTATCTATGTTCCGAGCCTATTTGCATCTATTGTATCTGTAGGATGAAAACACTGTATGATGGTGTTCCACTGCACTTTTCTTCCCAACTCTGAATTCGGTGACTACATGGTGGTAACTTGAAATCATGGTGGGAATATTTGCACCTCAGATATTGGGAAAATGCTACAAATCAGGGTTGTTTTTTTTTTTCTCCCCTGAAGAGAGCTGGTTGTTAAATATTTATCACCACTGGTAACAAAAACCATTAGTTTTCTTCCCTTTAATGTATGTAAAGTGTCTGGCAGCATGTATGGCACATAGAATGTGCTGGTGAAACACAGGTCTCCATTGCTCCAATTTTTCTTTATTTTTTTGGCCACCCCACACGGCATGCGGAGTCTTAGTTGTCCCACCAGGGATCAAACCTGTGCCCCCTGTAGTGGTGGAAGCATGGAGTGTTAACCACTGGACTGCCAGGGAAGTCCCTCCATTGCTCTTAATTGGGGGTCAACTGACTCTTAGAACTAGAAGGAGCCTTAGATATAATCTCATTCAATTCCCTTGGTAGAACAGAGGCAAAGTGGCCTGCCCAAGGTCATGGCTAATTAAGGACAACCCCAGAGACTCAAAGCCTTGTGTCTGACCTTGATGATTCCCAAGTTCTCTCTCCTTCTTTCCTTCAAAGCCAGAGTAATTAACCCTACCTGCAGGCTCTGTAACTGTGACATTGAGCAGGAGGAACTTAGGAGCTCTAGCTTGACATTTGGAGTTCAGCCTAAATCCCACTTAGTCCTCATCCAGCTCTGTCCTGTGCTCCCATTTTGGTAACTTGCCTTGGGCCTTATTCTGGGGTCTCACTTTACTTCCTGGATTCCTGGCAGCTCTGCCAAGGGACCTCATTTGCTTCCTCTGCTGGGGTCCCTGTCTTGGGACCTTGAGCTTCTATACTTAGGCCTTTGCCTTGTCCATGCCAGGCAACCTTCCTTTGTAGGGACAGCAAACCTGCCTGGAGCAGATCCTCACTACTTGCTGTTACCCAGCATAAGTGGATTTCAGGATTGCCTTCACACCTGGATTCACTGCTTCCAGACCTTTCCTTATGTCCTTGGTGTTAACTCTCATCTTCCTCGACAAGACCAAAGACATGGGGCCCATGGTCACAATATTGCCACACTCGAGCTGCTAGCTCCCACATTTGGCCTGCTGGGCTGGGCTTCCTCCTCTCAGACCCTACCCCTGTGAGCAAATCTGCCTCTGGGTCATGTACCCTCCTAATCTCTGTTTTTCTGTGGTTGGCTAAGCCAGGGACGATCCTGTCACAAAACTTGATAAAAGTAAAACTACAAAGGGAAACTAGCTCTACCAGACATTAAACATACTATAAAGCCTCTATAACTAAAGCAGTATGGTACTGGCTCTTCGGAGAAGTGGGTCGTTCCAGAACTGAGGCAGGGAAAATGCAAGATGAACCCATAACGTCTTGTGATCTTATTTAGTGGGGAACACTACAGTCTTTTTCACTAAGATCAGGCACAGGTACGTTTCTCCCAAACCATCAAAGACCACATGGTCCACCTGCTCTGTAAATTATTCCAGGTCAAATGTCCACAAACTAAGGCCCACAGATCAAATCTGGCCCTCTGCCACCTGTTTTTTTGTTTTTTGGGTTTTTTTTGCGGTACGCGGGCCTCTCACTGCTGCGGCCTCTCCCGCTGCGGAGCACAGGCTCCGGACGTGGACGCGCAGGCTCAGCGGCCATGGCTCACGGGCCCAGCCGCTCCGCGGCCTGTGGGATCCTCCCGGACCGGGGCACGAACCCGTGTCCCCTGCATCGGCAGGCGGACTCTCAACCACTGGGCCACCAGGGAAGCCCCGCCACCTGTTTTTGCGTATAAAGTTTAATTGGAACACAGTCACTCCCACTTGTTTCCTTATTGTTTATGGCTGCTTTCTGGCCGAGTTGAGTACACACAGCCCTCTGTATCCATGGATAGAGAACGCATGGATACATGCTGGGGTACAACTGTTCTATGCCATTTTATATAAGGGACTTGAGCATCCTTGGATTTTGGTTTCTGTGGGGATCCTGGAATCAATCCCCCATGGATACTAAAGGATAACTGTAGTTGCAACACAGAGACCATATGGACCACATCGCCTAAAGTGTTTACTATCATTTACTATCAACCCATTAGAGAAAAAATGTGCTGACACATGTTCTAGAACATGGAATGGGAAGGAAAACTTCCTCACTTCTTTTATGAACAAGTTTGACACTGATACATAAGCCAGTTAAAGATACTATAAGGCAAGAGTACCGAAGACCAGTAACACTCATGAACACTGATGTAAAAATACTAACTAGAATACAGTAAGCAAAATGTTTCCCTGTAACTTCTTTGGCATTGTTTTGAACGGAACTTCAGTAATTTGGTTCAGTGCCATATATGTCTGTTATCACTGCCGGTGGTGGTTTGGGTTTTTTGAGGTCACTGTGCTTAGTGCTGGGGAACACAGACAAAGTCTAATTGATGCCCTCACTATGCCTGTTGTCCATGGGGGAAATAAACACTGTAAATATTTCACTCAAAAGTGATGTTTATCAGGGTATAAATGGAGGGTGTAGGAGCAATTACCAGGCCAAGGGGTTCAAGGAAGGTTCCTTTACCCAGTTGCGTTGCTGTACATTGTATAGTACGCCACGATGTCCATTTTGCCCATATGGAGCCTGGCACACATCTACAATGAATAGGAACCTTGGACTGTGCACTGCTATGCTCCTTGTGTCCAGCACTGAGCCTGGACTCTCGTTCCCTCCAGGTAAGCTCATTTCATTCTGCACTGTTGTGCTTCTTGGGTCCAGTACCGAGGCTGGCACTCAACCTCTGTGGGAAGGCACCTTGCATCATGCACCGTCAAGCTCCTTGTGCTCAAAGCTCAGCCTGCCCTCAGCTCCTTGGAGGTAGGTGTCTTGTGCACTGTTGTTTTCCATTTGCCCAGCATTGAATCTAAGCGCTCCTTGAGGGTAGGCATCTTTTACACTGGTTCATCCTTTGTGGCAAGCAATGAGCTTAGGATAATTGCTTTCCTTGTACATTGTTCACCATGCCCACTTGTGAGCCTGGCACACAGCTCCTTGAGGGTAGGCATCTTGCATTGTGCACTGTCATGTTCCTTGTGCCTAGCATTGGGCCTGGCACATAGTCGTAACTGGGATGATTCTCAGTTGAGCCATGAAGGGTCAGCAGAGGTTACCCAGGTAAACACAGAACAGAGGATTCTGGGTAAAGGAAGTAGCCTGAAAAAGGCAGGAATGTAAGTGTTGAGATGTGTTTATACACCTTTTATTCCTACTGTCTATTTTTTCCCTTCTGGTTTTTGGCCACCCCCTGGCAAATGGGTCATGGAGACACATTTCTGGCAACCTGCCAAGACCTCTGCTTCCTGTTGGGGGCCACGTGTTTGGGGCCTCAGTTCCACTCACAGTAGGATGTGCATCCTGCTAATTTGCAGTGAGATAAGTAAGACCCTAGTAACTTTCTTGGAGATGACGTGTTAGGCTCAAGAATAAGCAGAACAAGCAGCAACTTACTTGAACTTACTTTCACATTTTCCTCCTATTCTACCTGGAGAGAGATTTTTGTTATTTCATGGTTTCCTGATGAAAGATGTCTCGGGTGGGAAAATCTTCAGCAACTCTGAGAGTGTGAGAAATTTTCAAAGAGGAGGGAGAACATGCTTTGAAAGCTGAGTTAAAACGCTTCTCTCTTCTGAATGCCTTTCACAGCCTCGGGTCTGGTCTTTTCAATCTGACTTTTGAAGTTCTGTTATCTTTCAAGCTTAATTCCTCTTGGAGTGTGACCAACTTACTAGAGAAGCTATGTTTTTCAAAAGGAATGTTGAAACCAGAGCATTTCCATGGGAATATGGGTTAGTGTTCCTGTATTTTTTTTCCCTGCTAGCACTCTCCCTCCTAGCACTTGCCCTGCTGGAAAGAAAGTGCATTCTCCTGCAGGCCTGTGGATCCCATGCTATTGTTTCTCAACCAAATTGACTAGGACAAGCAAAGTGAATAGGCTAAAGGGACACCCCTTCCAGCCTGCTGCTCCTGTGGTGCCTGAGTTTAGGTCCAGGAGTCTGAGATTGTTGTCTCTCATAGGTCGAGGGGCCTACCACCATTTTCTGAGGTTTTGGGTGTATTAACAAAATATGTCAAAAAATACTTTTTGGAAAACTAGGATAACCAGTTAGGATACCCTATGAAAACTGAAGCAATGAGGTTGTGCTCCTCTGGCAGTACATGGGTGCAAGTTATCCAAACCAAGGGCAGTAATCTCAATATCCTTGTACTCCGTGTGATTTGGGGATTCTCTTCTGGGCCTCCAGTGAAGAGTTCCTGGGTCTGAGAATGGCTCTGGCAGTAGTGGATTTGGGGTTAAGGATAATCCCACTCCTTGGTCAGTGGATGGGCAGTGGTCCATGCCTCTACTGTGGACGACAGGACATCAAAGGCACCAACTGGCAGACGAGACCCAGGCAGGAGTGACTCACTCTGTTTTCTACAGTGGATGCTGATGAAATACCAGCCAAAAACCGAGATTAGATTGCTTTATTCACTGGGTGAAAAGCAGTCTCTACAATGCTGCCAGCTTATTTGGATCCCCATTCCAGCTGACCACAAAGCCCGTGGTAACTTCTGCTTGTAATGGAACATGGAATGTGGTTCCTTCAGGAAAGGTATTTTCGAACTCTTCATCTTCTGAACTGACAGGTTCTGGATCCTGGAACAACATGCTGAAACTGGGTAATAAATCTCCTAATGGAATAAGTGACCATCCAAAGATCAGAGTGACAGTAACTCGAGATCAGCCATGCAGAGTCCTGCCTTCCTTTGGTTTTACTTTGAGCTCAGAAGCCTGTAATAGAAGACCAGGTGACCGTCGCCATAGCAAAGGCAATCTGGAGAGTTCCTTAACGTGTAAGTCTCAGGAACAGGTTGTAACAGATGATTTCTGAAGAGGGTGGCAAGGGTCTGAGGCGTCCCCACTGTACTGTGGAGGAGGGTGTTCAAAAAGAGGAAAGAGAAATACCGAAGGTTATTAGAGTGACTTAAAGAAGGTGGTCATGGAAACTCTGTTCCTCCTGTAACTTCAACTCATCATAGTTTTCAAAGAAGTCAGATAGACACATTAAAGACCAAAGGCTGGGGGCAAGAGCAAAGGCATGGAGTCAAAACAACTCAGTCTGTTCCAAAACAATATAGAGTTGTTTGAAACAAGGGGACCTCTATGGTCAGTGAGAAGCGAAAAGAGGTGTTCAAAGGGGAAAATTTCTGATACAGAGAAGACAGTTGGAATCAGACTTGAAAATGAAGGTAGGAGGGGACTCCAGCTGGAACCTGACCTATCTGAAGAAGTGTCAGCCCGACTCCGCCTGGGCAGTGGAAACAATGGCTTACTCAGGAGGAAGATGTCAATACTTGAGACAAAAGAAAAAAATTGCTCAAGCAAAGAGAGGGATAAAAGGACGTATGATCTTCTTGAACTTAAGAGGACATGGAAAAGGAAATCAGTAATGCTCTAGGCCATGGCCCACAGGATGAGATCCTAAATAGTGCTTTCAAATTACGGATCACTCGAGGAGATATCCAGACCTTGAAGAACTATCACTGGCTCAATGATGAAGTCATTAATTTTTACATGAATCTCCTGGTGGAAAGAAATAAAAAACAAGGGTATCTAGCACTTTATGCATTCAGTACTTTCTTTTATCCAAAATTAAAGTCTGGGTGTTACCAAGCAGTGAAAAGATGGACCAAAGGGGTCAGTCTCTTTGAACAAGAACTTATTCTGGTGCCTATTCATCGGAAGGTACATTGGAGCCTGGTAGTTACAGACCTAAGAAAAACGTGTCTTAAATATCTGGATTCTATGGGACAAAAGGGCCACAGGATCTGTGAGATTCTCCTTCAGTACTTACAGGATGAAAGTAAGACCAAAAGAAATATTGACCTGAATGTTTTAGAGTGGACCCACTACCACATGAAGGCACATGAGATTCCTCAACAGTTGAATGGGAGTGATTGTGGAATGTTTACTTGTAAATATGCAGATTATATCTCTAGGGACAAACCCATCACATTTACTCAGCACCAGATGCCTCTGTTCCGGAAGAAGATGGTGTGGGAAATCCTTCATCAGCAGTTGCTGTGAGAACGCCCTGCCGCTGTCCCTCCAGCTGCTGTTGGTTCTTTCACGGATGGACGTTTCCCTATACCTCATGCATTGTGGGTTAAAAAGTCCCTGCATCACCTCTGTTCTCCCACAGGTACTGAGCTGTCAGAAGTGCATGAAGGCCCCCCTCTGCACCCTAGTCCTGACTTGGTGTGCGGAGGGCTGCTTGCAACCCTGTTTATAGCAAACCTGTTTATAAGGCCATGCCTGCTCAGAGCCCTGGACTCTCTACCCACACAAGAACAAATGCTAATTAATACTCTTTTTTTTAAGATTTTTTTCCCCTATGAATGTGGGAAACGATTTATTCTACTTTATTCTTCTGTGTGTTTGTTCACGTGTATTCATTCTCTCACTCATTTGCAAACATAATGGTCAGTGGCTGTTTTCTGCCGCTCTTTTAAAGTTAACTCTAAATTACTTATTTGAACTATTTATTTCTGAAAGGAATGTTAAGCTGCCACTCCCTGCTGGAGATCAGGAGGGAAAGCAGTGGGGAGGGGAAGGGTTAATTAACTTCTCTAGCCAGAGCCATAACTGCAGACTTGAAGCAGGAGGTCTTTCTTCTTTTGAGGCTTGAAAATGCCAGGAGAAGCGCTGTGGTGTAGGGCTCTGCCTTTCAGAGGAAGTTCCACACTACAGCATTGGCACGGTGTCGTGGAAAAGTGGAACTGTGGCCAAGGAACTCTGGCTATCCAAGTGTCTTCAGAAGAGTGTCGTGGTCATCCTAAAGAGACTTCCCTTTCTGGAAATGAGGTGACTTGGCTACTCTTGAAACTGGATTTAAAGTCACTGTAAACCCTAAATCTTCATTTTCATCCCAGATCCGGTTGAGTATAAACCTCACATATGTAAGTGCTGGACTGAGCTGTTTATTTCAAAAGATACTATTCAATTTAAAGGTATTTTTCCTCAAAGTTTCTTTCTATATATAAAGCCAAAATTAAGTTTGGTACTCATTAGGATTTACATCTCCCCATTCCACTGCCGCTGAAATCTGTGCAAGAAAAGTTAGCTCTTGGCTCTGAGGTTGCCAGTTACACAGTAATCTATTTTGCAAATGAAAGTTTGTATTTAACTGTTTTGTTCACTAAAAACCTTACAGTGGTTACACATATTTAATTTCAGAAAGTTTAGAGTTGGTCAGAACATATTTTGCAATATCTAGTGCCTAATGTTGCTTTTCTCATGTAATAAAAGGTGGTCTGGAAAAAAAATGTCAAAAAATAAGTCAGAGTTTTTCAGGAACAGTAGTCTAATGTCATTTGGAGGTAATGTCACCAGTCCAACTGTGACCTCTTCGTCAATGTGAGTCTTGGAGCAAATGGCCCTCCCTGCACCCACTGTGATGGGTCCTACACTAAATGCACGTATCTACGATCATCCATATTTGGTGGGCTCTGAGTGGTATCGTGCATGAGAAGCTATTTTTCAGCAAATAATTAATTTTCAAGATTCTTGATATTATTTAAATAAATAAATAAATAGTTATAATTTTTTCATTTGAAAAAAATTTTTTTACTTATTTACTATGGTACAAAGTGTGAGTCTGTGGCCTTCAAGGGAAAGGGAAATGTCGATGACAATACTTGTCCTATAGTTGCTTACAATGAGAAGAAATGTTAAACAAAGACACCATTCTCTCTCTCTCTGTTTTTAATTTCCTGGCCCCACGGCATGTGGGGTCTTAGTTTCCCGACCAGGGATAGAACCTGTGCCCCGTGCACTGGAAGCACGGTGTCTCAACCACTGCACTGCCAGTGAAGTCCCAAAGACACCATTCTCTTAATGATGCTGCGTTTACTAAGACAATAAAGTCGACACCTACATTTTAGAATAGAGAATAATGGTTCTCCACCTGGGCTGCTTATCTGCAACCTGAGGGGTAGGAACTGGCAGAAACATTTCTTTTGAGTCTCTGCCAGAATTAGCTGTGAGATACTGAAATAAGCAGCCCAGTGGGTAGATGTTAACCATATTACCATCCTGCCCTGACAGGTGTATTTCTATTGACAGGTGGATACTCAGGTCAAGACTGTTCATGTATTCACAGCTGCTGCCTCTTCACTTGCTGAATTTTCCAAAATCATTCATGCATCAAAGTGTGTTCCTAAAAGATTTGCCTGTGTCTATATGTTGTAACCATTCAACTGAGATGCAAGAATCAACTAGATTCAGGGAATGACAATTTCAATTTGCAGGGACTTCCACTATTAGAGTAGAAATAAGTAGATCATCCATGGTCTGGTTGTTTTATTTGGACATATGGAGCCTTCATCAAATAATTAGCTTTAATCATTCGTTAATTAATATCTAATAATGATTTCCTAAATGTGTCAAAACAAATAAAAGTGGGTGTTTGTTCTACTCTGTGACTGGAGAGTTATTGTGTATACGAAGATTCCTGTTTTTTTCTAGTGTCTTTGTGGCCTATGAACGGTCTACTTCTCTTTGAGTCCACCGTATTGCGTCTGCACATTCTCAGGCTAAGATGTGTTAACATGAAAAAGAGGTAGAAGTGTAATTAAAAACGACAACAATGAGCTGTACGTACTTCTATACCATTAGTGAACTAAGCTGTTCACCTTTAACACTGTAAAACCCTAAACAGTGATATTCAGCGCATGGTTCACTGTGATGAAAGTGGAAATTAGTTTATTGTTTCGGTCATTATTTTTGAAATTCACAATTTTACTTTATGCTAAATTAAGTGTAAAATTTAACAGTTTAATAGAGAAAGTTTAGAGATCCATGTCATTGAGGGGCCAGGACTCATATAAATAGCAGTTGACATCTGCTGCGTCACTGTCATATATTATGAGACATAAAGGAGAGAAGTGATTTAAACTGTCATGCTGGTTCCTGGCATGAAAAGGTCTTTGAAGTGTAGAGTCTGAAGCTAGCCCTTGGTTCTTAGCATCTGTATCTTACAATGCATTAAAAGTATAATGGGCGTTCAGGAGCCCAGCAAAAGCCTGCATTATGTCCATTGCTGGGGAACATGTCTGGCTGTATGGTGGGTTGGCCACCAGAGATCTATTTGCATAAAGGACTTTAGAATCTCCTGGGCAGAGGTCCCATTCTAAGGGAAGAAAGAGACAGGCAGACAAGCTTAATCCAGCAGTAAAGTCTCCATCATCATAAGGAAAAAGTCATTAATCTGTTCAATCCACAAAGGTTTATTGAACACCTATTATGAGATTCTGAGTTTACCATGGTGTCTGTTACTCAGATTTGTCTTCCACTCTAGCCTGACCTTATGGAGAGGGTGGATTCTGAACACAGAGTGGAAGGGGCACCTTTTTTGGTATCTACATAGGATGGCTTTTGTACTTTTTAAAAGGGAGTATAACATGAGAGACAGGATCTCCCCCCGGCTCCGCCCCTTCCACACACACACACCACGCATACCCATACATACATTGCCATAGGTCTTTGGGGAAGTGGAGATGGTGGCAATGCCAGCTGGGAAGCCACAGTGCCCAGCAGGGTTGGCTGCAGTACTGACAGACAGCCACTCCTGACGGTGCCCTGTGGTGCTGGCTGGCTGTGTGTCAGCAGAGCTAAGGAGCTGTTGAGGGTTCCTGAATGCTCTGAGAGCACGTTGCAGGGGCCAGGGCCCATGTTGGGCATGAGTCAGCCAAAGGGATGGAAAAAGAAGTAATTTCACATAAAGAGTTGTTAAGCTTTCTCCAAATATTTCAAAGATATTGTTTGAAGGAGAAATTGGAAAGATTGAAGTAACTTTTTTTCAGGACAATCACGTAGTCACCAATTTGACCAATTTCAACAAACTCTATCCAAATTAAGGGTTTGTGTAACTGAAGTCAGCTGGTCATTCTGTGGGTATAAACACAGATAATGGTAAGTGGGTGTCTGGTCCCTTTGCAGTCTTTCCCATGACGTGACTCTTTCCCATGCAGAGCACCGGGGCTATTCTGTCATGATGATTCTGGCCCCTCACCTCAAAAACCTTTTATTTTCAGTGTTGTTTCCCAGAGAGAGTTATCAATGCCATACTCTCAGAGTTTTAGGCTTGGAGGTTTGTACTTACTAATTTCACACAATTTAAAATTAGTGCCTCAAGCACAATAGATGCAGATAATAATACCAAGTAAACACATTGTTCTTAAATTTATGTTTAAATTTAAAAGTAATAAAAATGGGGCCTCCCTGGTGGTGAAGTGGTTAAGAATCCGCCTGTCAATGCAGGGGACACGGGCTCGATCTCTGGTCCGGGAAGATCCCACATGCCGCGGAGCAACTAAGCCCGTGCGCCACAACTACTGAGCCTGTGTTCTGGGGCCTGCGAGCCACAACTACTGAAGCCCACGTGCCTAGAACCCATGCTTCGCAACTAGAGAAGCCACCACAATCAGAAGCCCGTGCACTGCAATGAAGAGTAGCCCCCGCTCGCCACAACTAGAGAAAGCCCACGCGCAGCAACGAAGACCCAGCGCGGCCAAAAATAAATAAATAAATAATGAAAAATAACTCAGAATCTAGTGATAGGTGTTCAATTAACCTTTGTGGATTGAGTGAATGAATCACTCTTTCGTTATTAATTATACTGTTATCATATAATTATTTTCATTATTAATATTAATGATTATTACTGTGCTTTCAGAGGAACCTGATACAATTCCAAGGTGGAAGACTTGTGATGATCAAGCTGAAGAGTAATGTGATAATCACATGAGGATGAGACACTGTTATAGAATTGTCAAGAACCACACACACGCATGCACGCACATACACACGTGTCCACATGCACAGCACACAATGGTGGCAGGTATAATATTTTCCATGTGAGCACCTTCAAAATCCTTGAATTAGCAAGACAAATAAACATATATTTTTTACCACTGAAACTTATACTATATGTAATGACACTTTAATTAGGCAAATTGTATTCTTTTATCAAAATATTTGTTTCCAGATCAGTTAATGTGCTTCTGAAATATTAATTTATTGAATTTTCCTTTTCTTTATGTGCACTCACTGTGTTTGGCTGGACTGTGACACCTTTGGAATGTAATTTTTAGACGGCAGCTGTGCAAATTTGACAGATAATCACTAACAAAAGAATGGTTTTGATTAGTCCCATAATGAACTATTATAATTAGCTTCTTTCAACAAGCTTACAAATACAAATATGTCCATAAATATTACATGTGTACTAAATGTGTGTACATTTTAATTTTAATGCTAATTCATATT
Source organism: Delphinapterus leucas (assembly GCF_059928025.1). Taxonomy (NCBI): domain Eukaryota; kingdom Metazoa; phylum Chordata; class Mammalia; order Artiodactyla; family Monodontidae; genus Delphinapterus; species Delphinapterus leucas. The sequence goes on from NC_143140.1 coordinate 51,156,298, forward strand.
TTTATACAGACTCAATACACGTTACCATTCAAGGTTGATTAAGTACAAGAGGGTTGAAATGCAGCCAATAAAACAAGATTAGAAAGAGATTAGCAACAAATTTTAATTAGAAAATTGCCACCTCAAATCCTTTTAGGAAGTAGGTAGACATAAATAATAAATAGAACCATTTAGAGGCTTTTCTTGACAAGTGGCTGGAATTCTGGAGGGCTGTATTCTAGTCACACCTCTAACTCTGGCTTTCCTAGTGACCTTTAGTAATTGTTTGGTAAATCTTTCAGAAGCTAGGACATATTAGGTGATCAATAAATGCCTCTGAATTTCATTAAGGTCAGGAGAAAGAATCTCAGGTTGTTTTCCTCACCGGACAATTTCCAAGGCCATCTGGAAGAGATCCTGGGACCAATCTAAAATAAGGCTCCTGGCTCTGATCTTTGGAGACTTCAGATATTTTGGATCGAGGATAAATTTTATGGACTTTTAAGAAGACCGAATATGTTTCAGTTTTTCAGCGTGAAAACCAAAATGTTAAAGATACTTTTAAATGTCACATAATCTAGACCTTGCCGTAAAGTTATCTGCAATTTACCATTAAACTGTTTCTTACCTGTTGGGCTTCAGTGGAGGTGTCCCAGAAGAAATGAGACTTGCTCTGTGTTTCAATGACCAGGGAATTATCTCCTTGAGGGTCACTCTGCCTGCATTCACCTTTGGGAACTTGCAGGGGCGCTACCCTTCAGGTCCTATGCTTCAGGACTTCTGCTTGCTTTGTTTGGAAATGCCCTTTGTGACTGACGGCTATTGCTCCCTCACCCTGTGATGCTGGAGGAGAATAAGCTAATTAAACACACCAGCATTTGCTGAGTGCTCTGTTTCCCCTGATTTCTTGCACTCATTTTCTAAGGCTCCTAGAACAACTTACCACAAACTTAGCGGCTTAAAACAACAAAAACTTATTCTTTCACATTTCTGTACATTTAAAAGTCCAACACAAGTTTCCCTGGGCTAAAATTAAGGTGTTGGCAGGGCTATGTTTCCTTCCAGAGGATCTAGGGAAAACTATTTCCTTGCTTTTTCCAGCTTCTTAAAGTTGCCTATATTCCTTGGCTTGTGGCCACCTCTCTCCATCTTCAAAGCCAGCAATGCTGCATCTCTCTGAAGGTCCCCAAAGTCTAAACCCATTTTTCCATTATCATCATCTCTCTGACTGTCCCCTTTTCTCTTTCTCTCTCCTACCTTTAAGGACCCTGTGGTTACATTGGGCCCACCCAGATAATCCAGGAAGCTCTCCCCATCTCGAAGTCCTTCACTTCATCACATCTACAAAGTCCCTTCTGCCATGTAAGGTAACATATTCACAGGTTCCTGAGGTTAGGATGTATATGTCTTTGGAAGGAGGGCGTTATTCTGCCTATCACCCTTCTTATTATCATTATGTTTCTTCAGGAATGGAGGAAGATAAAGTTGTTTTGTGAATTATTACTATAATTGTTATAACTTTCACTGTGATAGAATCACGGTTGAGAGATGTGGTCCATATTTGCAGAAATGGCCACGATAATTTTCTGTCCTATACACACTTTTGTGTCATCCCCTCTCACGCTGACTATGGGCTTGACCATGTGGCATACTCTGGCCAATGAGAAATAACAAACAGGATGCAAACAGGTGCTTGAAGAATGCTTGCGTGTTGGGATTTGCCATCTCTTGCTATTCTTTACACCCCTCTGACTACCATGAAGACACCCGAGTGAGTCTACTAAGAGGTGAGACACATGTAACCCAGGCACCTTTGTCATTGAGCCAATAGTCAGTATTGGCAAGTAGCACCAATCGATCAACTGCACAAGCCACCAACATTTAAGAGTGATCACCTTAGATCATCCAGTCACCAGATGACCTGCCAGAAACCACAGGTGCATGAGGAAGGCCAGCAGTGTGGAGCCCAGCTGGGCCAGACCAGAAGGACTGCCCAGATAAGAAACAGAATACTGAGCTAATCAGGATGTTTTGAGGGTGGTCTGTTATACAACAAAAGTTAATTAATGCAGGAAGTGACAGGCAAAATGGAAGCCAAAGCCAAGAATAAGGTTGAATAGAAAGAAAATTCAGTTACAAGGGAAAAGTGAAAAAGAATATCCCTTAAAGAAAAACCATAGATATGAAACTTTTGGGAGAGATTCTACGCACAGGAACAGCTAAGTACATTGAGTCTAACCCCTCTTTCCTCTCCGCCTTCATGCCCTCAACTCCGTGACATTCACTGTCAAAAGCATGCTCCAGTAATCGTTTTCATCTGATGGTATGATGTTATCTTGAAAGAGCTTAAACATCCCCTAATCTGATGCTCCTATTTTATTTAATAGAAAGCTCAAGCCCAAAGAGATGAACTGACTTGCCCATTTCACTTACATTTAGCTTATATTTCCTTTGTGTTCAATGAAACAAATCTATTTCCTAAACACTTTTGAAAACGTTACAGTACTTACAGGAGAATGTTGTGTTCAGTTTCCTTCTTTTTCCTGTATCTCCTGATATAAGTCTCAGGATGGGTGGACCTATAGCCAGAAGCTTGGTGGCAAGGAGAGAGTATGACTCTTCCATGGTCAGCATACCCAGAGAACTGTCTTTGAAAGGACACCTTTGCCTCATTCCTGGAAAAAATGAGCCAGAGATGGAGGATGCCATCCACGTGGCCTTACCAAAGAAACAGGCAGTTTTGCAGTTGGTCTTAAAGATTGTTCTCTGGTGCCTTTAAAGAAAAGGTAATGTAAAGCAAAGCTGTGCGCATTTAGAAAGGTTGGAGGTGAGCCAGCTCTTTGAAATGATGTTACCAATCTTCTGGGAGCAACTCACCTTCTTGGTGGACTGTTTTTAAAGGGGAATGACATGTATGTTTAGAAACAATAAACCCTTTCACCAACAGCTCCCCAAGACCTGGTAGACTGATATGGTTCACAAATTCAGACGTGATGGAACTAGCCCGATGAGGTACCAAGCATGCTGCTGCCTCCTTGATATGATTGAAAGGCTATTGCTTTTCGACTGAGCTGACTCTAAATAACAGACACTTGTTCTTGGAATACCAATCAGGTGCTTTCTGTGGGAAATGCATATTGCTCTCAGTTCAGTTCTGCCTTTTCAATGCACCAATCCACTTCTAATCATTATGAAATAGCACTCTTATTCCTTAAAGTTACGATAAAATGTAATTGGAAATAAATCTTTAAAAGCATAAAACATAAAGAAATTGTTCTTGTAAGATGTATCATAAGGTATAATTTATTAGGACCTTACCAAATGATCATATTTCGGACTAAATTTCATCCTTGCACTAGCTGTAAAAGAAAAGTTTGCTATAAAAATTCATAAACAGATACTAGGGGGCCTGAGTAACCTACTTAAGAGGACAGACTGTTTTGAAATACTTGAAGTAACACCCATTTAGGAAAACAATATGCCAATTAAGAGGCTTTTATTTTGTAAAGCTGGTGCAATTAGATATTTATTTATCAATGCACTCGTTAGTATAGTTTGGTACTTTGCCTACTTGGGAATAATTGCAATGAATTTGCTTTAAAATATTTTCACCTTGTTAGCCTGAATTGCTAAGATTTTGCTGTATTTAGTCATTTTTAGAGGGAATGTTTTCAGCAAAGTTTTCTTTTCTGCTTAGACTGTGTCTGTTTTCATAAGTGGAAAATGGCTGCTGAGTGTGTGAAAAGAGTACAAAAGGCTTCAGCAGGCAGACACGATTTACGATCATTTGAAATTTTCCATCCATGGAAAATTCTCAAATTAAGCTTATGAAGACAATCCAATTTAGCAGACTGATAAATGGACAAAGCACAAGCTCATTGGTAGGACTGGATTTGGGGCTGCACTTGTCCTTGGTTCTTACCTTCCCTTAGCACATCCCAGGAGTTTTTCACCGGTCCTGGAGCTTGTCCTCCAGCAGGGCCCTTGTTCCAGGGGCAGCACCCCAAGCAGTGCTCTCACAAGGCTCCATCAGCTTTAGTGGAAACTGTTCTGGCAATTGCTGGTCCATCAACATAACAGGTACCAAATCTAAGATCAGATGTGATTACAATGGATTTACATGCCTTTGCTTTATCACACATCACCTAAAGACCCTGATGTCTTAGATTTTTTCCTATACTACAGTGTAATTAGTGGGAAAAATTAATACCTTCATCAGTTGAAGGTTTTTGTGGGGTGATTTCAGGTGACTACAAGATGGGCTTGGAATATGATGCCTGTCTATGGGTTTGCATGTCTCCTTTTCTCTCTGTTCCCTACTCTCTCTCACTCCCTTGGGACTCCTGTTCCTGTTTGTACAATTATAATTGGAATTCCCTGGCTTCCAAAATGGTGTCGTTTCAGCTTTACAATCCAGCAGAAACCTCACCGTTGCTTAAACAGTTTTTTACTCTTTGCAGCTGGAACTGTTTCACAAAACCGTATGGTGCCACCAAGCCTCTGGAAGAAATGCAAAGTTTTCATGATGTAAAAGGAATAACTTACTAAAGAGAATCCTAGTGGATCTATTGTGATGAGCTGTAGATTCCTCTAGAGGTCGGTTACCTGTCTGATGACAACAGGAAACATTTTCTAAACAAGGAGGTTTGAAACCTCCAGTGGAGTGTGCTATTAAGGTCGTAGCATTTTTATTTCTACCTAGTTCAATCAGCAGTGGCTGTGACTGTTTTTTTGTTTTGTTTTATGTTTGTTTTTTTTTCAGTGAAATGAAACCTGCCTCTAAAAACATCCTCCTAGGCCAGGCGTCCTGTTTTAGGTATCTGTGAGGAGGCCCCAAGGTCTAAAACAACTCTCAAACTTATTTAACAACTGGAAACTGCAACACTTTTTTTTTTCTGCATGTGATGAAGAAATACTTGCTTACTGAGCTAAAAGCAACAAATTATAAAAGACAGCACAAGTCAAATAGAATCTTAGAATCAACTCTGATATATACTCTTGGTAGCAGCAGCAAAGTTGAAGAAAAATTTGGACTATAAAAGATTATCACTGAAACATTTCTATTCATTACTTTTAAAAATTTCTCTATGAGTCTAGGAAAAGATTGCTATTTTTCAGTTTTACTGGTGGAATACCTAGGCTGAGTTTTTGAAACGTCAGTGTTCCAGTCGAGCATACTTTGACAGTTACTGGTATAAAACTGTATTAGCTGTAGAGTGCTCTAGGAAGATTTATAATAAAATTAATGATAATGTGTTGATTATGTCCTTGAGTGTAGTATTCAATCAGTTTACTCTGACGGTTAGCTGAGAGTTGAGGCATAGAGAAGTCTGATGCTAAGTTCCTTATGTTTGATTTCCTTCACGGCTTAGATGAGAGTGATTGACATTTAGACCCAAGACTCTCACTCCAGACTCACTGTGCAGTCAGTGAGAAGCTGGCCTCTAAGCATGTGCTGGTGTCATGCCTGTTCCATGCTGAGAAAACAGCACCAATGCTAATTGAAACGGTAGAGATGATTACCAAGGCTGAAGCTTGAGAAGCAACATATACCGACAATGAAGGGCAAAGGGCTATTTATTTAGAAAAGTTCACCATCAATCACTGGACAGGATGAACAACTCATGGAGAAAATCAACACTTAGTACAATCAAAAGGGAATCCACTGTTATTTGCTAGGCACTCTCAATGTGAACAAAACTCGCTTAAACATCTTCCACTGGATAAGCAACCATGATTGTGAAAAATCCATCTTATTATTATTATTATTTTTTCTGTTGATACCTCTTTCCAAGGTTTTCCAAACTATATTTAAGCATCTATAAATGCAGAACAGTACAGGCTATCTGATGTTAGCAAGCACCCAATTTAGCATTAATTTCTCTGGATGGAAATCTGAGCCATATGTTTATGTTAGTAATAGCAACACTCCGTAATTTGATCATTCCTGAGCAGGCTGATGTAGTTTCATCTCAAAGAGGGAGTTCTGAGAGTTTGCGGAAGCATCAGCAGCTTTCAGTACAGAGGCTACACAAGTTTTCTAATCTTATTTAATTTCTCTATTGGTCTGACTTTGATTAGAGGTTCGTATAAAACTGTGATTCTTCTATGCCTTGATTATATTAAAGTATTTCTTGTCTGTCTCCTAGCACCAGGAGCAACTGCAAGTAAGTTAATTGTTACAAGGTTGTAGCAGAGAAGCACAAGTGCTCTTTGAGGTGGCTGTTATACTAGATTTCCAGATGGTTGAGATATTTTTAAAAAATATATCCAACCTTGCTTCATATCACAAGGGTACAGAAATCCAACGGAGAAGTGCATCTTTCCAAGTGCTCTCATGTGCACATAAACAGCTTTGACTTTGGGAGCCAGCAAGGGGCACATAAAACAAAATGAGTAAAAAAAAAATTGCACATAGAGTAATTTTAATCCATTCCATTTTTTAAATACCACAATAAATTTAATGTTCACAATAAATTAAATAGCCATATTCAGTTTACAAAATAGAATTAGTGTGAAACCAGTATTTACAACTATATACACTATGTACAGGACATTTCTCTTTGTTGACATAGAACACGGAAGTAAAAGGACTTGACTTTCCGATGTGTGACTGACATGCTACAAGTGACACCATGGTCCATATGAGAAAACGATAGTGCAAAATCACCACAGGAACTTTGGAACGATGTCAATTTTATGAGATAAGACATTTTTTTAAATAATAAGAAAATAGTATTTTCTGTTTTCATGGCATCAATTCAGCATCTGAATTAAAGAGTCAGCTTTCCCTTAGAAAAGAATGCATAACCGAATCCTCTACTTCCTGAAACTTCACAGCCATTGGTACATTTTCACATGTTAATCTTTTGGCTTAAATCTATGAAAATGGCAGGCGACAAATTCTGACTCAAAGGAAGACTAACTCTTTGAGAATAGCTGAAGTCACTTTCCCCCAGTACCACCACCTCTTCTTTTTGTAAATAGCATAAAAGATGCAACTATGTAGACAGCAAATTGGTTTGTTTTTTGTTTTTGTTTTTGTAAATTTTCAGTAGAAAAAGAGCTGATCTTATATTTGGTCACACACTGCGTATGTACAAGTATACATGGAAAAATGACTTGGACAGTTGTGTCTATAGGAAAAGTGCATATTTTAATCCAGACGAGACATTGTGTGTCCCCAGGCACAACACATAGTGTTGTATGACATTATTTTAGGGCCAGTTCAATGTCCTCCCAGTGATCTGGTAAAATTTTTGATTGAAAGGGTGAAAGAATTTGCGCAATTTGGTAATGACAGAGGGGTCCACCTCTGGATGAATGCGCCCCTTGCTGCCCGCCAGGCACTTATTAAAGATAATGTTAAATCGCAAGCAGTAAAACCCTCTGGTAGCATTGAAATACAAATTGTATTGACTTATCCTCGGGGGAAGATTTAGGAACTTCTCCACCAGTTGAAGTTCTGGCAGGGGTTCCGTGATGAGGCGATCTCCATCGACGATGTGAAATTGCTCAATTGGAAAGTACTTCAACCACCGTTCCAGATGTTTGGTGTAGACGCTGGTTCTTACTGCCTTGTACTTTGTGTTCACTTCGCAGGTATTAGGGTCTATAGCCAGCTTCTCAAACTTGTAATAGGTTTTATTCTTCCTCTCCTTCCCCTCTAGCACCTGAGTGTAATCAGAAATAGCTCTTGTGGTTGGCTCCCTGACAATGATCAACAACTTGATAGACGAGTTCATTTTGTAAATCCTTTCTGGAACTTCCTCCGTGATAAAATATGCTGGGCTCTTTTCAATTGTGATTTGCTGAGGGTAGGAAAAAGGCATCTTTTTCCTATACCACTCAATACCCTTGGCATAATTCTCATCATTGTCAAAAAAGTGGATTTCTTGAGAGGCTTTGACCACTGCCGGATGGAGGTTCAGCATCTCAAGCAGGGCCCTGGTGCCTCCTTTCCTCACCCCGATGATAATGGCCTTGGGGAGCTGCTGGACCAGGTCATGAAGGCGTACCTGCTCCTTGGAAGAGTTGCCCTTCCGAAACTCGTGCAGCAAGCCACGCTTAAACTGCAGGGCGCGCAGGGGGAATTCAGCCTGACCACGGGCTCCGAACCGGCCTTCGATGGGGCAAATGGGTTGTAGCCTGTAAGCAACAGAGAGATGCTCTAAGGAGCTCACTGCAACTAATTTCTCATTTCTCTGGTTCCCCAGTGAGAGTAAGACTTAAAATGCATAAATAAAACCACTGCTCCCTGCCTACTGCAATCCACAATGAACATATGTTTGGGAAATTTTATTTTAAGCAACTCTGTATTAAATGAAGCACACATAATTGATGGAATATTTTTATTAGTGTTTCTTAAAATTCTTATTCACCAAGCTCTTAATTGACTATAGCGTGTACTGACATTCACAGTACAGGACAGACAAGTGACACCAACCATACTAATAGCCTTTTAGCAGCCCACCAGTTAACATCATTTAGAAAATACGAAAGACGGAAGATTAGAATCTTCAGTTGGGAGGCTAAAGGGCAGCTAGGAGGCCCTTTTGTGGGTTTCATGTGGTATTATTTTCTTGCAGCTCAGCTGCACTCATATGACTCTGAAAAATCTTTTGAGATATAATCTGAAAAGAGGTCCCAGTCTCTGCCCTCGGCTATTTGCGTCATCAACCTGCAAAATTCCAATCTTGGCACTTGCTGAGCTTTCCATTATATGAGAATTTCTGCTTTTGGCCTTGGGGACAGCTAGAAGAGTACATATTTCTTCTGCTTCTCTTTCTCTTTCTATCTAAAAAGGTCAGGCTTATGTTTTTACTTTGCTGAACATAGGAGCAAACCGAATGCCAACAGCAAGTGCTGTATATCACCTACCACACCTGGGACCAGAAATCAACAAGACTCTGGCAGTGTCAGAAACCTCAGGTCCTCATTGTCAAGCCCATTTAAATCCGGGACTCAAACTCATGAAAGAAGCAAAGCAAAGGATGGAGCCAGAAAGGAGGATTTCCACTTCAACATTGCCCTAAGCAGTGAAAAAGCACCACTACTTTTTTTCGCAGAGAAAGTTGTGGTAACAATCACAGTGATATTAGGCTGGAGTGACTATTTAATTTGGTGTGGCCAATTTATATGGTTAGTAAATTGAATTTCCTTTGGGGTATAGTCTGCAATTGAACTGAATTCATTATAACTTTCCTAAGTTTATCTGAGAAGGTATTTTTGCTTTCTTGTTAAAGGGTATAGTATTAGTCGAAATGGCTGTTAAACCAATTCCTCCAAATGAAGCTTCTAGGTTGCCCTAATAATTTGGAGTCTGTGCTCCCCTCTCTGTGGCAATGAGGCTGTCTCTTGCTTTTCCCAAGAGACCCCACTGTACCTTTCTTATCTTCTGTAATGTTTACAATTAAAGGGAGAAGGGAAAAACCTCAAGGTCATGCCAAGGCATTTTGCAGAACTGAGGGGAAGGGGCTCGGCCTATGCAATGTTTAAACAGCTATCATAATGCTTAAGGAAATATATGAAGATATTTTACCTTTTTTGTGGGTTTTTTATGATTCTAAAAACAACGTATGCTCATTGTGGAAAACATAAAAATATGGCATACTATAAAAAACAGGGTTAATCACAGTTAATATTTTAGAGAAACATGAGTTTTGTTTTCATAAATTTGTTAATAGGATTAATATGTTAGAGCTCTAAATGGAAGATATATAAGGAGCAACACGTACATAGTCGAAGTATGTTTTCAATTGTGACGTTGATTGGGATGTCACAAATTCATCTTTTAGCTCTTGCTGGGCTCCGGTTGAGAATTAAACCCTAATCCCTTAAGGCATCCACTGAATGCAATGGATGGACTTCTCTCCCAGGCATCTTGAATGATGCTGTCCTTGGGAGAACTGAGGAAACAGTCAATCAAATTCTTTGCTGTAGGACTTGATTCTCTCACAGAACCCAGGCTGAGAGAGGCTGAAACAGTGTCTGCCCTGTCTGAGCTCGAAAGGAATTTCTCTACTTCTAGAAAAGGTCATTTTCCTTCTTTCCTTTATTTACCTTCTACCATGGGAGCTCGTTCCCTGCAGAACAATTGCTTTTTGGACTCCCTAACTCAAGATAGGAAAAAATATCATATTATTTCCACTCCCTAAAGAGTAGGCATGGACCCCAGACTAAAAAACATGAAATTTTAGGATTGGAAGGGACAGTAGAAGTAATTGAGCTCAGCCTCCCGCCCAGAGAGCAGGGTCTTCAGTTTCTAAAGGACAGGTCTGTGTCAGCATGTGTCAATTTTAGACAATCTGCTCAAACTCTCAAGTGAGAGGTTTTGAGAAAGCCCCCCAAGCAATCCAATTCCTTATAAAAGCTACCCCATTAGAGACTAGAGACCAGGTTAACAATGAAAAGAGTTATCAACTAAATAACTAATATGTTAATGATTGTTAGATCAATTACTCAATAAAGCAAATGATTAGAAGCAAACTAAAGGTATTGGGAAGAACTTGATATAAAAGTTCCATTATGGACATAGGACAATGGTACCACCTCAAGGCTCTTCACTAATAACAAGTCCTACTTTAGGGAACTACTCGGAGTCAGTGATAAGCTCTGGGTTATACCGTTTCCCATAGTGAGTAGGAAGTTTACTTAGGAATTTTGAATTGAAAAGCATTAAAGGGGTTCATTTTATCAGTCAAAATTAATACTGGCTGAAGGAAAGCAAAGACCACTGTTATATTATTTGTTAAATATTTCTGTGATAAGATCTATAGATTAGAAAAGAAAAACTGTAAGGAAGATATTTTTATTTTAATGTGTGGCTACACTTTTATAGAAAATGGGAATTGAATTCATGGGGAGCATACATCAGTTTTTCAAGAGCAAGAATTAATTTTAAAGGGCAAAAAAGGAAGCTTCAAATTTCAGAAATTAACTTCTCTACCCTTTCTAATCATACCGGATGTGGGACAGTCCAGTGGCATTCAAGCTGAAGCCAGGTGACACTGCTGGACTTCTGCAGGTCTAGTACCTCTCTCAACTGTTGGCTTATTTAGAGCCAAACACTAGCTCTGTAAATTTCCTCTCTGTGAACTTTCCACTGCTTTCTGGGCCATTACTCTGAGCGACAGACTCCTTGTCTGGTATGTTCAGCTCCTGGAAACCAGAGCTAATTAACATAGTTAAAACTCCCCCTGCAGCCATCCTTCCAGGGCAATGGATTCCAAACCTGATGAGCTCCTTTACAGTCTCATACATAATTTTAACTCTCTTGGTAGCACATTAATTGCCCACTTATAAAGTTCAAAATGTAGATACATAAATACATCATCACTATTTTGCTACGGCTAGAGGTCAACAACCAGATGCACACAGAGCTATAGTAAATGACATTTTTACTGTACATGGCTTTATCCCTTCTCTGAAAGCAAACAACACACACAGAATACAAATGGATCTTGATGAACACCTTGGTTTGAGCAACTTGGATCTCTTTCTTTTAAAGGCTCAATAAATCAAAATCAATACTGCAGAAAAACATGCTTCTTGGGAATCTTGAAGGAGGAAAACAAATGGATAGATTTAAAATTATGTCCTAAGGAAGTTGAAATCAAGAGACATTTAAAGTCATACAGGCATAAGTATGTGTTTAATCACCTACCTATCCAAGCTCCCAACTCTGGCGACTAGATACAGGAGACTCCCAACGGCAAGGCTTCCCAGCACCAGGAGCTTCTGTCTCAGCCATGCCTGCTGTTTGAATAGCATGGCCCTCCATCAACCTTCAGGACTTCTGCAGCCTGAGAGATGGGGATAGAAGGGGACTCATCAGCAGTCATCTCTTACTGGCTCTGTTGATTGTCACAAAGCCAAGCAGGGGTGGGAATACAGGGGATAAAGTGATGTCACACAAAGAACAGATGTCATACCAGCCTTGACAGCGTTCATGGACAACAGCTATTTAGCAAAACTTACCTACCTTTCCCTGCTCTGTGTTATAAGATCAAATGCTAAACCAGAGGGAAGACACTAACTAGACAGAACTTGCTGGGCAACTGTCAAAGTACACTAAAATGCATATATAATTTTAAATGCATATATATGTAAATATATATATGTTTTTGTTGTTAGTCATTCAAAGAATACTGATAAAATGAGCAACGGAGCAACCTGAGGTTTAGCAGCCGGGCAACCAGTAAACTAAAGGTTCTACTTCAGTATAATGGGATGAAGGTAGCAATTGAAATCCCCCTTCAGTAAGTTAGTATTTGGGGCATAACAATGACATGCTTTACTGATATGTTTTTTGTTTCGTTTCGTTCTAGTTGTGAGCGGAGGAAGGGGGTAAGATCAAAAGCTATGTCTTTGCTAACTGAGGTCATCAGTGGTAGCTATCAGGATCTCAAATGTTTGGGGACAGTGGCTCTCAGTAACCAGATGTTTCCCTTCATCTCCTCTGCCCAGGCCTGGATTGGACTGACTGATTCTGAAAACATGCTCTGACTAGGTGCCCTGCTATGTGACCCCCTCCTGGCTCTCAATGAATTTAAACAGGGTTGGTGTTATGGACCTCGCTCTAACATCAAGACAGAAGCTTACCCGGAAGCTCTGTACTCTTATACCTGAAATAAGGCCAGCTGAGGAGTGTAAGGCTTTACTAGTGCTGTTATTAAATTTTGGGAAAAAATGCAAGCTTCCAATTCAGTCTCTCTTATTAAATATAAATCCAGTCCCCCTTTCAAGATAAGATTGTTTGCTTCGCATTCAAAGTCAAAATGGTAACCCCAGAAGAGGGACAACAGCAATGGGTCGTGGTTAGAGATTGTTTTGATGCAATAGTCTCTCCCTATTTGCTAAGTGAAGATATTCTCTGTACAAAAAAGGATTATACTAGGATTGATGGGTTGATTCACTCATTCATCAGGAAATACTGAGCACTGATAGCATTTCCAGCTATTCTACTAGGTTTATGGGGGATCCCAAAAAAGATCCTTAAAGAGTTTTAGCCCTTGGAAAACTGACGATGTGATTAGAGAATCATGAAACAATCAGAGAACACCACCTCATTCGTGATAATGTATGAATAACTGTTGGGAAAAGAAAATGAAGGAGATGGTCAGGTATGTGGGCTCGATGGGAATGCTGTTTGGTGGTATGTAGTATATGATTTGCTGAGGAGGCTGTAGGAGGTCACCCCAAAAGGGAGAGAGAAGAGCAGCATTCACCCAACACACAGCCCACAAATATTTATGGAACGTGACTTAGGTTTTAGATTCTGTACCGGGTGCCCCAGAGATAGTGGCCAACGTGGGAGGCTATAGTCTCGTGGAGAAGACAGAAACTAAACCGGTAAATGTAGGATTCACATGTACCTACAAATTGTAATAACAGAGGAAAAGTACAGGATGCAGTGAGAAAGAATACAGGAGGAAGATACTTCCGTCCTTCTTGAAGAAGTGACATTTGGGCTTACGCCTGGAGCACAAGGACCAAGGAGGGCCGGAGGAGGGCAAGGTGCGTTTCAGCCAGACTAACCAGTGTGTGCAAAAGTACTGCGCAGGGAGAAAGCTTGGCTAGTTTGAGAAGCGAAGGAGGGTTGGTGTGGTTGGACACGGGGATTTAGCGGAGAAGAGGAAGGGCTAAGAGCAAAAGCAAAGGAGAGGCGACAGGAAACGTCTTTGTAGGGACTGGGTGAGGCTGGGGTTCTAGCTTAGCATGGCCTGCCTTGTGTGTAGATAAAATGGGGAAGAAAAGGGGGAGAGAAAAGGAGGTTTGTTGAGACCGACTGTGTGACAAGGACATTATCCAGGTGGTATTTCAGGAAATTGTCAGAAGAATCGTACTAGGCAGATACAGTTATTTCCATTTCAAAAACAGGTAGAGTGAAGCTCAGGCAATTTTCTCTAACTTGCCTGTGATCACACAACTTGCAGGTAATGTGGAGGCAAAGGCAGTAACTTATGTAGCATGACTCAGGGCTCCACTGAAAGAATCAATCTTCTCCTATCTCTGGGTCGATGTCTGAAGTCCTCAGAGCCACCTACCTTCAGCACAGGGCTCTGATCCCTGTTGAAATGCAAATACTGCAGCAAGATGTGGAACAGGGTGGCAGAAAGAAACCTGTGTTCAAGTCCCCTATTGAAATTCTCCCCTTAGTGATCTTGCAGTGGCTGTTTAGATTCTCTGAACCTTTTTTCCTTCTCTATAAAATGGGGACAATCTCTAACTTCCCCACTCCATAGGGCTATAACGAGAATGAAGTAAGGGTTCTACAAGTGACATCACTACACAAAGGCTTATTAATATGCCAGGCTAACATAAGGGATTATGTGTCATTATATCTTAGTGTAAATGAATTTAATGTGTGCTCACAAACAGTATGAGAGAGTAAAAGCTAGGATGTGGTTGAAGAGGGCCAGCTACAAATGGGAGAGATGGGAAAAGCAAAGGTAAAAATGTGCTTGCCCGTGGCCCCAATGAGGGTCACTGGCCTCATATAGAAGAGCAACTTGGAGGGAGGCTGGGGATCACCTGGCCTCCTCTGCTACCTAAATGTAGCACCCACGCTCCCCATTCAAAACTATACCGCATGATGCTTAGTCTGCTTTCGCCAGCTCCCTGATCCACCTGTCTGTCTGCAGCTACAGCTCAGCCATTCTTCAAGGTCTGGGCCATGTCCCAGTTCCTCTAGGAAGGGCTCTCCAGCTGATGCCCTAGTCCATGGTCCACTCCCTCCTCTCCTGAATTCTTGTTCTTGTAGTTAGAACCTCAGTTAGGAGGCCAGTGTTCAGAAGTGTTGCACTAGCGTTAGCTGCTGCCTCCTGCGTGTTCCATCACACCTCCTAGCAATGGGCTAAGCCCGCTGACTGAGAAATCCGAGAAGACTAACTGAAAGGCAGTCCGCCTGGAATCTGTCTGCTTTGCTCCACAGGCTGGTGGTTCCCCACGTTGAACTTGCAGAGTCTTTAGAAAACACACACCTGCCCCCCCTACTCAGAGATTCCAACTCAACAGGTCTGTATTAATCTTGTGTCTGTATTTTTACAGTGGAGGGAATGACGCACAAAACTCCAAATCGTTTTCTATTATCTTTTTTCTCTTTGGTCACCACGGTCAGTAAACTCTCCTTAATTTCTTCTCTCCTTGTCTTGTCCAGGCACTTAGTGCCTCCCTTGTTTCTTAACATCTGGGTGTGTCTCTGTGTTCGTTTCCTATGGTCCAGACAGTCTGATTAATCTTCCTAACACAACTTATTTTGTCAGTCATCTGTTTTCAGTTGTTCACTAGATCAAGTCCAATCTCTTCCCTTTGCCAGCCCAGGCCCTTCCTTCTGAGGTCCCAGCTTGGGCAGTTGGCTTCTTCCCTCTTATTACTCACCAACACCAGCCCCATGCCTGTCAGGTCGGCCTCTTCATGGCTCCCCATACCCCTGCGCTCTCATCTCTATGCTCTTGTCAGTTTCCTCACTGGCCTGGAATGTCTTTCCTATCTCTCCTCCTTTAATACTCCCAGATTCCACTGATATCTTCCTGGGGAGGGTGGTCCTGGTGGAGGTGGAATTTGGGGGGAAAAAATCCCAACACTCTTCCCGTTGGTAGGTAGTAATGGGTCAGGTCCCTTGTGTAGATAATTATGGGACCAAAGGGTCATAGCTGGGTTTAGGGATAAAACTTGGGAGACATTTACCTGCATGGGGTGAGTGAAGCTATGAAGCCATCTCACAGCTGAATTCTGCTTGAGTGAGCAGGCAGGAAAGAGACGAAAAAAGCGACTAAGGATGTGAAGCCTGCTGGGGAAGTAGCCCAAGATTTAGGAGAATATCATGGCAAAGTTCTCCAGTTCTCTATTGCAACGCACATATCATCTGGTAAACATTAGATTATTAAACCTGACTGAATATGGGGTCATTACTTCTTCTACTGCCACTGAATGTCGCTCAGTCTCGAAGACTCCAATGCTCCACCCACAGACTCTTCCTTTGTGATAAGCCCAGTTATCACCATGAAGGTTTTCCTCTGTGGGATAAGTTGCTGCTGCCGGCCCAGCTTCTTTATGGCTGAGATGACTTAAATACACCCACTGGGGTTTTCTCTCTTTGGGAATCCTGATTTCTCCAGGCTTTTGTTTGCAGGGCTGGCCTAGCTCTTTACACTGCCTCGTCCACTTATGGAAAGTCCATTATGCCCTCCAAAGCATCTTTATGCCCACTAGGACACTGAGGAAAACTAAGATTTTTTAATTTATTTGAGACCTCAACTAATATGAACAAGTTGTACAGGGTGAAGTACAAAGACCATTGGATTGGGAGTCAAAGCCCTTGAGTCACATTTTTGTTTAGTTTTGTAACTGAAAGTTTCTGAGTTTTGGTATCCTCACCTGTAAAATTAAGATAATAATGTTTGTCTCACAGGGGTGTTATGACAGGAGCCTTGAGTAAGATACTGTGGAACAGAACTTTACATTTGGGCACTTCACAAAAATGAAGCAGAATTAGTATCTTCGGGAGGGTAATACTTTAACAAGAAAAGAATAAAATAAATGCAGTTCTCATTAATAGTGTAACTGGATTGCAAAACACTAAATCCACTTTTATATAAATAACTTTCAATGGAAATTCCTGTTAAACATTAAAATGCTAACACACACTATAATTGCTGTTCAAAGCAAGATGGCACAATTACAAACAAACAAAAAGTTAACACTTATCTTAAGTCGAAATCTCTTGGAATTTTTGAGAAGTGAGGGGGGCCAAGGTTGCAGTTTCTAATAAGGCTCTCTGGGACACAGGAAGTGAAATCTCGTTCTGCTTTGTAATCACTCAGACCATGTGCTAAGAGATAGTATTAGAGCAGCCGCAGAATAAACCTTGCTCAAGGAAAACCAAAGGTGGACTTCCCTGGTGGCCCAGTGGTTAAGAATCCACCTGCCAATGCAGGGGACACAGGTTCGATCCCTGGTCCAGGAAGATCCCACATGCCGTGGAGCAACTAAGCCCGTGCACCACAACTACTGAGCCCACGTGCCACAGCTACTGAACCCACGTGCCACAACTACTGAAGCCCGTGCGCCTAGAGCCCGTGCTCCGCAACAAGAGAAGCCACTTCAGTGAGAAGCCCGTGCACCACAACAAAGAGTAGCCCCCTCTTGCCGCAACTAGAGGAAGCCTGCGTGCAGCAACGAAGACCCAATGCAGCCAAAAATAAACAAATAAATTTATTTTAAAAAAAAGGAAAACCAAACGTACTTGGCAAATTTAACATTCAAGATGCCTCTTTGGTTTTCTATGACATCACGAAGTGCTCAAGCATCTGCCACAATGGAGTCTTAAAAGCTGGGAGTTGCAGGTCTTGGTCTAGGAGTACAAGTCACAGAGAAGCCATACCATCTAACCCTTACAGACAATGCTATTAAATTGGGGAGAAGGTTAACTGCTTCTCCAACCCCAAAGTCCCTTCCCTTTAGCTATGCCAGCTTTAATGGATAGTTTAATAATCTTTCATCAGAGCAGTCATACTGGTAATAGGCAATTTATGTAAAATTAAAGGTTTAAAAAATTTATTATTTCTTTTTATTAAAAAAAAGTTAAAGACCTACAGTGACATTTAAGCCCTCCTTTATCTCCAGTTTTTAATCTCCCAGTCTCTTTCATTTTGTGTGCCAAGAACAGCACAATGATAGTTTCTCCAGACTATGAAAGCTTTAATAGACACAGTATCTTAGCTGAACAAAGCTGAGTATCTAAATAACAGGGTATGTGGCCAGAAACGACAAATTGTACAGACATCTGGCTGTTTCTCCAAAGCAGCGCTAAGTAAAGAAAGAAATGATTCCCAAGCTGACACAAAGAAATAAGGGAATTCAAAAATAATAATAATAAAGATATGTTCAAGTGCTCTTCAAAGGCTTGTAGACACGGTTGCTGCAAGTCCCTGGTACCAATAAAAATGATAACAGAAACAACATCAGCAAAGTTCATTAAAAACAACTGAACTTATATAGCAGAATTATTCCAAGGAAATCACAACAGTCTATTGAGTATTAGCTCATTTATCCTGGGCAATGGCCTTATGGGGTGGACAGGAACCACATTTATTGAGCCCTAGTCTCTCTGTTACTTTCTTTCACATTTATTATCTCACATAATACAACAGACCTGTGAGGTATTATCCGTTTTATTATTTTTTCTGATGGAAACCGAAGAGCAGAGAGATGAACAGATTATTTACCCAAGGGCATGTGGCTGGTAAATGCAGGAGGATTTAAATTCAGAATTATCTGACCCCAAAGAACATGGCCCCTTGATGGCAATGTCACTCCCTGAGCTTTGGATGCTCACCTGAGAGGCGCTTTTTGTTTTTTTGATTAAATTTTTCTTTCAGTTTTATTGAGATGTAATTGACATAGAGCACAGTATAAGTTTAAGGTGTACAGCATAATGATTTCACTTACATGCATCACGAAATGCATATCACAGCAAGTTTAGCGAACATCCTTCATCTCACACAGATACAAAATAAAAGAAAAAAATCTTTTTCCTTGTTATGAGAGCTCAACAACTTTTATATATAATGTAGAACAATATTAATGATATTTATCATGTTGTACATTACACCCCTAGTACTTATTTATAAGTGGAAGTTTGTACCTTTTGACTGCCTTCATACAATTCCCACCCACTACACCCAACCCCTGCTTCTGGTAACCATAATCTGATCTCTTTTTCTATGAGTTTGTGTATTTGTTTTTTGAAGTACAATTGACCTACAACACTATTTCGTTCCTAATGCATAACACAGTGGTTTGATATTTCTATACATTTAGAAATGATCACCGCTGGGAGACTCTTAATAAATACTTTTGCTTATTGACTGATGCGAGCAGACAAAACCACTTCAACTCTCCTCAAATTTCCTTCCACTGAATCTTACAGTAGAAGATGAGGATGTGAAACGAAAGAGTAAAAGAGGGAAACATTTTTATGGAGGGGTAAATAAAAAGGGCTATTTGGGTGTTTGAACCTAATAAAAGGAAGGGAAAATATTAATAAGTAATGATAATGAAAATAATAATGAAAGGTAATGTCTATATAGGTTATAATGTATTTTTCATATTCACTATGTGCTTATGATTAAAACCAACCAGAATCATGGGAACCCCACTTGTTTTCCCCGTAATTCACGAACTGACTCTCCTTTTGAAAGATTTTTTGGTAGAGGATCAAAATAACATTGGTTTTGACTGCCCCTTGATTCAGATTCTTATGTCCTGATCTCTGTAAGATCTTGGCTAAATCCGTTTATTGCCTTTTCATTATCACCCCGTCTCATCTTACCTCCCCCCAGCTCTTCTCAGTATCTCAGTGAATGGCTCCCCATCTGCTGACGGGGTTGCCCAACCCAGAAACCTTGGAATCTAATCATCCTTGGCTCCGCCCCGCCAGTAAAATTCTATCTCCAAAGTACTATTGGACTCTACCTAGTTCTCTGCACTGTCATTTGTGAGTGCCTTGGTTCAGGCCACACTCTCTTTCCCTCAGATTTGATGGGCTCCTAACTGGCCTGCCCACTGTTAGTTTTTGTTTTCGCCTCAGTTTATTCTCCACACCGATGACAGAGTGGTCCTTCCAAACAGAAATTTGATCCTGTTGCCTTCAGGCTTAATACTCTTTAATGGGACCCTATTATCCACAGGGTTTTAAAGGCCTTTTACTTCTTTCCACCGCAATTCCTCATTACCACCACCCCTCCCCCAGCACATTCACGTACAAACTTCAGTAGACAGAACAACTTGCAGTTCTTTGGAATAGGTCATGGTCAGTTTTGCATCAGGGCCTTTCTATTGATAAATAAAGTTTCCAGAGCCTAAAAACAATAACTCTGTGCCTCATCTATCAGGTCTGGGGCACCAATAGATGGTGTCCCAGTAAGATACTAATAGCCCGCCCCAAAGAACTTCTGTGAGTAGGAAATGAGCATGTAAAGTAATTAGAACACTGTTTGACACATTGTAATAGTCAATAAACATTAGCTACATCTACTAATGCTGACTTCTCTCCAGGCCTTGGATTAATTCCTATCTTTTAGATTTTAGGCTCCTTGGGAAAGTCTTTCTTTATCACATAAGGTTGGCTTACATGTTCCTTCTATGTGTCAGCACAGCATCATTTAATTCTATTGAAACCAAATTGTAATTGCCTGTGTACTGTGTGTCCCTCTAACTAGAATGTAACTTCCATGAGATTATGGACTGTGCCGTGTTCGTTATTGTATCACCAGCATTTAGGGTCTCATACTCAGTAAATAATTGCTGAATAATTGAATCAGCTAGATGAAATGAACTTTGACTATCCTAATAGCTATGGTACCTGTATACCACATCTCTTTAAGCAGGTAAAAGTACTTTATCTTTGTTTAGTACTTTGCAGGTTTACAGAGTGCTATATGTGTATAATAACCTCATTAATATATAACCTCATTTCCCCACCCTTTTTCTTTTTGAAAGATTTTTTTTTTTGATGTGACCATTTTTTTAAAAAGTCTTTATTGAGTTTGTTACAATATTGCTTCTGTTTTATGTGGGGTTTTTTTGGCTGGGAGACATGTGGGATCTTAGCTCCCTGACCAGGGGGATTGTACCCGCACCCCTTGCATTGGAAGACGAAGTCTCAATCACTGGACCGCCAGGGAAGTCCCTCCCCACCTTTTTTTTTTTCATTGTGGCAACATTTATTTTTTATTTATTTATTTTTTCCTTTTCTGGTTAGCACTTTGGGGTTTTTTTTTTCTTTTTAACATCTTTATTGGGGTATAATTGCTTTACAATGGTGTGTTAGTTTCTGCTTTAAAACAAAGTGAATCAGTTATACATATACATATGTTCCCATATCTCTTCCCTCTTGCGTCTCCCTCCCTCCCACCCTCCCTATCCCACCCCTCCAGGCGGTCACAAAGCACCGAGCCGAGCCGATATCCCTGTGCCATGCGGCTGCTTCCCACTAGCTATCTACCTTACGTTTGTTAGTGTGTATATGTCCATGACTCTCTCTCGCCCTGTCACAGCTTACCCTTCCCCCTCCCCATATCCTCAAGTCCGTTCTCCAGTAGGTCTGTGTCTTTATTCCTGTCCTCCCCACCTTTTTATTTTGCAAAATTTGAATGATTACATATCCTTCATCTAGATTTACCGATTGTTAAATTTTGACATCTTTGCTTTATCTTTCTCTATATAAACATATTATTTTTACTAAACCGTTTAAAAATAAGTAACAGATTATCAACATTTCAGCATGTTAGAAGACCCGCACCTGATCCCCACAAAGTCCTGTGATATAAGTGGGGCAGTGGGCATCCTTGAGGCCTAAGAAAGTGAAATGACCTGCTCAAAGCCTCAAACTATTAAACCTGGGGTTGCTAACTGCTAGTTTCAGGCTTTTTACATTGTGCAACTCCGCCTCCCTACTAAGTTCATTTAACGTTGAAAATGTTATAGAGTTTATTGGTAGAAATAGATATATCACTCATCTTCTCTTAAACATTCAACTTGTAAATTCTGATGAGTTAGGTATCAAAAAAAAAAAAAAAACCTTTGGAAAAGTGGCTAAGGAGAAAATATTCTCAGGAGATTTCTTGTACTGTCTCCTGTTTGCTTTTCTCAATTCTTTTAAAGAAAGAAAAATGGAAAAAGCTCTTTCTATACAACGTGAATAATGGCAGCATCTGAGGACGCCCATCCATCGGAGGGCTGGAGCTGGCTCATACTTTGCAAGCTAGTTCTTAAAGCCATGATTAAGAACTACATTACAGACATTCACAATTAAAGAAGTTAAAAAACAAAGGCAATAAATATTGAAAACTCATTATTTCCTAATTATCATACTACATTTTACTATTATCTATGCTCCTGAAGTTAGGTCTATTGTGTTGTTCAGTGGAGATAATATTGTGCCTCTCTTCCTAATTCCACACTTAGTGAATTCATGTGGGTAGTTTAAAATTGGCCTCGGAGGGAGGATTTATACAACTGATATTTACAAACACTACAAAACATCCCCCCTCCCCAAGAGCAGGTTGTGAAGTATTTACCAGAACACTACTAACCATGTCCCACTCACTTTTTCTTTTATGGATTCATTAATCACAACTTTCCTGAGTGCCCACTGAGTGTGTAGTGTGCCGCCAAGTGCCATCACGGAAAAGGACAGTGTACCTGTCTGTCACCTCCTCTTCCCTCTTTAGCCTCCTCCTCCATTCTCCTTCCTTTCTAAAGAGATTATATTCATTTCTTTCTTTTTTTTTTTTTTTGTGATACGCGGGCCTCTCACTGTTATGGCTTCTCCCGTTGCGGAGCAACAGGCTCCGGACGCGCAGGCTCAGCGGCCATGGCTCATGGGGGCAGCCGCTCCGCGGCATGTGGGATCTTCCCGGACCGGGGCACAAACCCGTGTCCCCTGCATCGGCAGTCGGACTCTCAACCACTGCGCCACCAGGGAAGCCCTTTTTTTTTTTTTTTTTTAATTGGAGTATGATTGCTTTACAATGTTGTGCTAGTTTCTGCTGTGTAACGAAGTGAATCAGCTATATGTATACACATATCCCCTCCCTCTTGGACCTCCCACCACCTCCCCATCCCACCCATCTAGGTCATCACAGAGCACCAAGCTGAGCTCCTTGTGCTGTACCGCAGGTTCCCACTAGCTATCTATTTTACACATGGTAGTGTATCTATGACAAACCTAATCTCCCAATTCATCCCACCCTCCCCTTGCCCCTCTGTGTCCACATGTCGGTTCTCTACGTCTACGTCTCTATTCCTGCCCTTCACATAGGTTCATCTGTACCATTTTTCTCGATTCCACATATATGCGTTAATATATGATATTTGTTTTTCTCTTTCTGGCTTACTTCACCCTGTACGACAGACTCTAGGTCCATTCACATCTCTACAAATGACCCAATTTCATTCCTTTCTATGGCTGAGTAATACTCCATTGTATATATGTACCACATCTTCTTTATCCATTCATCTGTCGATAGACACTTAGGTTGCTTCCATGTCCTGGCTATGGTAAATAGAGCTGCAATGAACACTGGGGTGCATGTGTGAGAAAATATTTGCAGATGAAGCAACGGACAAAGGATTAATCTCCAAAATATACAAACAGCTCATGGAGCTCAATATCAAAAAAACAAACACCCAATTAAAAAATGGGCGGAAGACCTAAACAGACATTTCACCAAAGAAGACATACAGATGGCCAAGAGGCACATGAAAAGATGCTCAACATCACTAATCATTAGAGAAATGCAAATCAAAACTACAGTGAGGTATCACCTCACACCAGTCAGAATGGTCGTCATCAAAAAAATCTACAAACAATATATGCTGAAAAGGGTGTGGAGAAAAGGGAACACTCTTGCACTGCTGGTGGGAATGTAAATTGATACAGCCACTATGGAGAACAGTATGGAGGTACCTTAAAAAACTAAAAATAGAACTACCATATGACCCAGCAATCCCACTACTGGGCATATACCCTGAGAAAACCAGAATTCAAAAGAGACTATATTCACTTCTGAGGCCCTTGTAATCCCTTTCTTTCTATTTTCACTTTTCTAGGTCTTTGTCCTCAGCTTTCTGTGCCTGCTTCCAGTTTCTCCCTGCATCCCGCCACTATGTTCTTTAAATAACAGAACTTAAAGAGAAAGAATGCAGTGCTGTTATTCTTGGCATTGATAACAAAAGAAAAGTACAGCTACATTTCGTAGTAAAATCTTTTGAGTATTTAATAAATCTGTAAAATAATTTATAATTAGTTTGTATGCAAAATGATTCTAAAAGTCTCCTTCTTGGGCAGGCTAACATTTTCTTAAATTGCAGTATTATTAATGTGCTTCAAAGCATTCCTCTTTTTATTACCATAGACACCTCTTTTTTCGGAATCTCAGATCTTCCTTTCAGGGCCAGAAGGGCTCCACCAAATTCTGTTATCTCAAGATAACTGCCTATGTTACCATTCATCAACAAATGTTTACTGAGTGCTGCCATGTTTACTGCAGACTCCGGGAATGATGTGGGCAACAAGGGACACAGATCCTGCTTCATTACTCTCTTTGTCTTCCAGCATTCAAGGTCAACTCTTGTTAAAAGTGTAAGGAAACTGCATCCTCCCTTAAACACAGAGCCCAGATCCTCTTAGACTGGCAGTGAAGGAAGACTCCTCACAAGGGCAGGGTCTGCTGGATCTCAGAGTCTCATCTCCTGGCCCTAAGATCCACTTCCCCTGTGGAGGGTCCTTGCCTCCTGCCCAAGTATCCACAGTCAGACCACTCTCCAAAAGGCACTAGTCTTCCTTTAAAAGACTCCTCTCTTCAAACCCCCCTGCCAGTGAAGATGTTGGGATGTTTAGACCAGAATCTGCCAAGGGAACAGCTTGCTGCCTGACAGGGCCAGCTGTTGGCCACGTGACCTGTGTATTTGCATGGGGCTCTGTGTTTAGAAGGGCTGAATGCTTGGTTTAAGGCTCTGCTGTCACTGCCTTGAAATTCTTAATAATTTCTGAACAAGGAGCCCATTTTCATTTTGTAGTGGGTCCCACAAATTATGTGTACAGTCCTGGTGCCAGACCCTCCAGCCTTCAGAGAATGGATTACTTGTGTATAGGCTGTGGGCCTTCACAGTGGTGCCTCCTTTTTCCAGATGCTTGGCTTTAAGAGAGGTGCTGTCTTAACCCCATCACGTAGGAGCACAGTCCTTCATATCTTCTTACAGCACTGGGATTCCACTCCCCTTCATTTCTCCCTCTAAGTTCTGTGGTCTTCCCTGAGGCCCATCTCTTCCTTGGGTACCCAACCCTGGGAATGGTGTTGACTTTCAGAAGCATGGTAGCTATCCACAAAGCCTTACAGTCCTAAGTACAATATCCCTAAAAGAGCATGGGCCACGCAAGGATAATGTGGTCACACACATACACACACACACTCCAGCAGAGGGGATCCCCTACCATAGATCTGTGGGGGAAATCCTCTGACTCCCACCTCTCTGCTCCCTTTAAAGTAAAAACAGGAAGCTCAAACTTTGTTACTCACCTGCTCTGTGACTTTGGGTAAATCATCTACCCTCCCTGGTCTTCTGATTTTTCCTCCCAAGAAACAAAGGGTTTGGAAGGGATGAGTTTAACAATCCCTTCTGGGTCTAAACTTCTCTTACACTAAGGAATTTTAACAGATTAGCACTAAATGAGTGTTCTTATAAGGACAGATTAATGTGTAAGGAAGTAAAGACAATTGCAGTGGGGGCGGAAATTAGTGCCTGAGGTGAATCTCAATTGTTAAGTGCTTATAAGCCCCCAGTTGTAAATAGTCTGGAACTCTTTCAAGATGGCTGCCTCACATTCCGCTGCCTATCACTGTGAAAAGCAATTCTCTCATTCAAAGCCAAGAAATTTCTTTGAAAAGACACCGACACTTAAGAAAGAGTCTACTGATGAGCTTTCAATCTGCCCGGACGTCAGGGAGCCCATAGGAATCTCATTCTGAAAAAGTTAACCAAGGGCAGCAGAGGAAAAGTGTCACAAAGAATTCACTTTTCTTCTGTTATAATGATCACATAAGACAGCTGTAAGGAGAAAGAAACAAATGAAGAGTGTATAAGAACAAGGGCATGGGAAGTGGTGCTCTGCATGTGTCAGGTCAAATGTGAAGAGACGGGTGTAGATTAAGAGGAAAATGGACACCACTTGTTAGCAGATTAAGCAGAAAATGTATCCGTCAGGATGCTCATAATTGCTCTATCAAATGGCTAAGGAAGCTATTGAGTTCTTTGTTTCTTCAGTTAACCATGAAGGGTCAATGTTAGACATGAAAAGAAAAAAGTTGGTAAATTATATAGAACTGTGGAGTTTATTACTGCTCCGTGCTGAGGGCTTATCCTGGGAGTTACTGCAGGAGCAGCTTTGAGCAAATTCCAAATTTTCAAATGGGTTCTCCATTTCTTTCCTCCATTCAGCTTCTGATATCGTGCATACATAATTTCTCACAGCTACCATTATTGCATTAGCTTGAGTAGTCCTCTGGCTCTCTGCAGGATACTCATTTTGCATTTGTAATTACTAAACTTAAAAGGAATCAGTTAATTCTGTTTCTGTTTCAGGGTCTCATTTACTAGAATGAGGTCTTAAGGAAAGAGATAGGAACTGAATTTTATTTTGGCATGAAATCCCAATTAGTCTTAATTTCCGTATCTCATTGGTATATGTAACTAATGTTTGTAGAAGAAGGGTATGTATTTTCCCTCCTAAAGTTTCTTTTCACTTCATTAAATAGTTACTGGAGTTTAGTAAATTTTTCCTGCTGATAAGTTTGGAAGCAGAATCTCTCCTCTAATCTTGTGTTTATAGAAAAGTGTGAGTTGGAGAGGTGACAATTATACAGGTAATTAAGTTAAGATACGTGGTCCAAACAGATCATTCCAGTAATTTAGCCTCATGCAGTTAAAGAGCTCAAGTTAACTGGATAAGCTCTTCCCTCTGCCTTGTATAGCTGGTAAATTTTATAGTAACATCAGTTCTACTTGTCATACTCAGTAACAGTTGAGTATATTTATTTTAAAATCAAGTATAGTATCGGGCTTCCCTGGTGGCACAGTGGTTGAGAGTCCGCCTGCCGATGCAGGGGACACGGGTTCGTGCCCGGGTCCAGGAAGATCCCACATGCCGTGGAGTAGCTGGGCCCGTGAGCCATGGCTGCTGAGCCTGCGTGTCCAGAGCCTGTGCTCCGCAACGGGAGAGGCCACAACAGTAAGAGGCCCGCATACCGCAAAAATAAACTACCAGATAAAAAGTCAGCTTTTAAATCTAATTTCTTGTCTCACAAATTTTGTTTTTGGTGAGGATCAAAGAAATGATGTATATAAAAAAATACCTTAATGCCACAAATAGATTAAAAGTATGGTGGTATTTTTATCATTAACTTTTATTTCATTGTAGTTTTCATTATCCTCTGTCTGCAGCAACTTTTTCCTCCCCTTTAACCTCTATAACACTAAGTTATATATTTCTTTTATAATCTGAAGATGATGCTGATTTTACCATTAAAGTGAAGAATTAAACCATTAGCAGACTGATGGCACAGAAATGTGAATGCACCATGTTCAAATCTCAAAGTTGGACTGAGAAAATTCAACACATTTAACATAAAATTTAAGTGAATTTGTATCAGAACAACCTAAAAACTTTAGAGAAAGATTTCCTATTATCTACTTAATCATCATAAAAAGTTTTCATAAAGTTACTATCTATTTGTGTAGCACTTTGCAGTTTTTAAAGCTCTAGCTTAAACATTGTTTCATTGGAGTTTAACAGCAAAGATATGAGAGACAATAACTATTTTATTCTCTATTCTCTAAATGAGGAAGCCAATGTCTGGTCCAGGTACAGTCCTAGGTCCGCTTAGCTAATGACTGGCAGAGTTCAAAATAGAATCTAGCTGTATTGACCGTCAGTATTTGTGGGAAAATTCATCCTCTTTCTATGAAGATTTGGCATTAATTTTAGTACCAGGACTAGATACTCATTCATCAGTGCAAATCTAATCCTTGGGTGCTGTACGTTTTGAAAGAGTGCTAAAGTGATTTTTGTCAAAGTATAGCGCTTGGAAGAAAAGAAAGCGGTATAAAGTAATTAACAAGTGTTAATATCCTTTCTGTCTCTCTCTGGTTGGATCATCAGTTCTTCCCAGAAAAACATCCTGATTGGATGACAATACTTTCATCAAGGGTAGAAAAAGAGGACAGAAACCAGTTAATTAAATAATTCCTGAGAATAACAATCATTATGCAAATTACAAATTTAGCACATTAACTCCAATCACTTTCTCCCAGCCACTATGTACATTTCAGGTCAGGATATTCATTCTAGTGTGATTCCTCAGCACCTCCTAGGTTAGGCATTATTTTTGTTATTACTGTTTTACAAAACATTGCTTATTTAGATTTATCTGCATTTATCAATATCATCCAAAATTCCATTATCTGAGGCCGTTGAGGTTTTTTGTTTTACTCATAGTGTCTTATTTCCTTGTTTGTTCCATGATTCTTCATTCTGGGTTGTTCATTTTCTAAGGAACTTTATTTAACCCAGGAAGCCTGTTTTGTTTTGTTTTTTTTAAATAAAATCAGTTTAATAAATCAATTAAAAATATATGCAGTACATGTGCAACTGTCAGACACCTAAGTTTGCTTTCAAGTTTTCTCCATTATTAGGAATAATGCAACACATATCCTTGTATGTCTTCTACTACAAACAGCCACTATCGGATTCAAACATAAACTGAGTAGTAAATGATCATGTCGTAAAAAGCATGACTTTTTTTAAATTGGAGTATAGTTGATTTACAATGTTGTGTTAGTTTCTGCTGTACAGCAAAGTGAATCAGTTATACGTGTACATATATCCACTCTTTTTTAGATTTCCTTCCCATTTAGCAGGAAGCCTGGGTTTAAGTTGAGTCTTTCAAAGGAGTTATAGATTTGCTTCTGCCAGTTGCCTGAGGGCATGATCCTCTGGGATAATGCTTGAGGTTTTTTGGACCACACCTGTAGCATGAATTAGAACACCAAACTCAAGGGAGGACCTATTTGTGATTATGAATCCTCAGGGAATTTTGTCTTCTCACTCTGTGCCAAAATTGATTTCCTTGTGGAATATTAGGGTTTATTTCTAATTCATTCTTACAATAACAGTATAGTCTTCTAGAATACTATTTTTATGAGTGTCTCTTATTAGAGTCCTTGCACTGACCAGCTCCCGTGCTTTTTCTCAAAGCTAAGCCCACATAACCATCAAAGTGCAAGCTAAAGGATTCTAGGGTTTGGCAGAAATTCTCGGAGTAATATTCTCTTGGGAACTTACTAATCATTCCTAATTTTATTTCATTTTTGGGCTCCACTGATTCCCTCCTTTCAAGTAGCCTCATAGATATAGTTATATACTTATAGAGATGGACATATAGTTTAGTTACTTCACCATACATTTTAGTTATTTCAATAGTGAGTGCGATACAGGGTACTTATTTGACCACACTGCCAGAAATGAAAGTCTCTTTTATTTTATTCCTTTCCCCTTAGGCTCATATAAATTTCTTGCCCATCTGTTTAATCAGTCACTCAGCAAGGACGAAATTTGTCCTTTTATAGACAAAGACATTTTGTGTCTTTGTTTCATCTTGTATAGTGGCTTATTTCAATTTACAAGGAAAAAATGAAATGGTTCCATTTGAAATGTATTCTGATATGATATAGTAAGGGCACAGTAGGTGGGGAAGAATTCTTCATTTCCTCCATGACCTTTGCCCCTGGTGTTCCTCCTGTGATTATGTTATGTTACAGAGCAAAATGATTTTGCAGATTGTAATTAAGGTTGCTAAACAGTTGACCTAAAAATAAGGAGATCACCCAGGTGGGCCTAATCTGATCAGAGGAGCTCTTTAAAAGCAGGGAGTTTTCTCCAGCTGGTAGCAAAAGGGATGGTTAGAGAGATTCCAAGCAAGAGAGGATTTGATGTGCTGTTGAGAGCTTAAGGTACATGAACTTGGAGAGCAACTTCTGGGAAGTGAGAGCAACCTCTGGCCAGCAACCAGAAAGAACACAGGGACCTCATTCCTACAACCACAAGGAACTAGATTCTGTCAACCGTGAATGAACTTGGAAGTAGATCCTTCCCCAGACTCTCTAGATAAGAGCCCAGTCAAACTGATGGCTTGATTTCAGCCTTGTGAGATTCTCCAGAGAGAATCCTGTTGAGCCCACCTGGACTTCTGACCTACAGAACTGTGAGTTAATAAATCGGTATTAAGTTGGGATGCTCGCAAGTCATTTGTTATGCAGCATTATAAAACCAATACAGACATATTTCCCCATCATCTGTAGCTTAAAGAAAACAAAAAAGCAGGAGTGATTTCTTTCTTCTCTTAGAATACTGAGTACCAAACAGGGAAGGCTTGCCTTCAAGAGACACATGTACCCCTGACAATGCCAGCTCTATGCTCAAACATTGAACAGAGAGGATGATGCAATTGAGTTTGCTATTGGCAAGAAAAGGTCAATTTAGTGAAATGTCAGATACTTTTCAGTGAAAAGGCAGATCATTATATCCGACACTAAGTCAGTACTCCGAGTTATAATGTACAAACTACTGTCTTCATATTACTCTCTCGGAAGCCGACCCCTCTGCATGTTTTTCTCAAGCTAAAGCCATGTTCCCCAACGCCCACCTCTGGAAGTGGGCTTCTTTCCCTGATGATGCTCCAGGCCTCTGGAGCAAAGTGGAACACTGTTCATTTAACTAGCTCTTGACATTCCCTCACCCCGATTTCTCCTTAATCACCTTTCCAGCTTCCTTTCATATGATATGTCCATACAGACCCTAAATTTGGCAAATATTTAGTTTCCAAATATTTAATTTCCAAAATATGCCAGATATTTTGCTAATTTCCTTCATGCCTTTCCTTCTACTCATGATGTCCTTTCTTTATGTCCACTTGTAAAAATTGTCCTTATTCTTCAATATTCAGCTCTGAGCTCACTTCCCCCAAGAACCTTTTCTAGATTCTTCCAGGCAGAATTGTATATTCCCTCTTCTGTGTTTCCAAAGTGTTCAAAATCAGGTTTTGCTCTCTGTTGTGTAAATGCCTGCTTTGCCCATGATGTTGTTAAGTTACATTAAGAACAACTGTTCATATCAATACATTTATAAACATTTATATACATATATATATATATTTATAAACTCCCCAAAGCCTGGCACAGTTCATTAGTAGATGTCTGTGGAACTGAGGTTCCAATCTAGTGAGATAAGCAAGATAATCAGGTGGTGCAACAAACTGTTCTCCTTTTCCTTTAACTATGTGAATTGGCATATACTGCTCTTTACTTTCTCCTTCAACTGGATTGTGCAGACTTGGCATTTCTCCCAAACTTCTATAATACACGAGTCAACCACCACAGCCCATCCTCAATTATTTCAAAGCCAGGTTATTTCCACAACATCGTCTCCCTGTCTTGTGTCCATAATATCCTTCCTGTGACCATAATATCCTCACAATCTGATACATGTCTACATACTAAAACGTCATTCAGCTGTCTAAAAATTGTTTTTACTGAACCACTCTCTACCTCAAAACCCAGCAATGTCTGTCCATAGCCTAGAGTTGCTTTGTCCAATACTGTAGTCACTGGTCACTAGCCATTAGCACACTGCTGCAAGTGTTAAATACCCACAGATTTTAAAGACATAGTATGAAAAAAAGAATGTAAAATATTTCATTAAAATGTTTTGTATTGATTATATTGACTATATGTTGAAATGAAATGATACATTGCCTACACTGGGTAAAAGAAAATATATCACTAAAATTAATTCACTTGTTTCTTTTTACCTTTTTAAATGAGGCCACTAAAATTATGTATATGGCTTGCATTACATGCTATAGACAGTGCTAGCCAAAGGCATAAAGTCCTAGCACCTGCATTTGGCATCGTGATTCACACTTGACCTCAATCTCCTTTAACAGCCTCATCTTTCATGTCTCACACATGAAATGTCCATATGGTCAGTACTTTTTCAGATATCCTGTTCTTAGTCTTTTCCTCTGCCCTTACTATTTCTTGTATGACCTCTTCTTCCACTTTGCTTCACAATCCTATCCCTTCTTCCAGGCTCATTTTAGCACCACTACCTACAAGAAATCTTTTCTGATCTCATCAAGTGAACGGATTTTTTTTTTTTCTAAAGAAAGGATTCTGACATGTAATTATTTGTGAGTATCTTTTGTCTCCTCTATTACAAAGTACTTAGAGGGTAAGGACTATTTAATATATCTGCACATGCCACCACAAATAGCGAAGTGACTCCCCTCAAAGACTCTCAAGGTGTGATGCATAAATGAATGGAGGAATGCTATTTAGGAAATAAGTTATAGACGTGCATATGTGTATACATTATAGACATTGTAATGTCTCTATATACATATTCATAAATATTATTTTATAGTTTAATGAATAGGAAAGATCAGCATGAAGACTCCCTGAGTCTTTGGAGGAGAATATAGGATGAAAATCTGCAGAGAGGAAAAGAAAGACATTAGAACTGAAAGGGACTGGAGAGAGCATTATGCCCATTTCTCCCTTCTTACAGATGCAGAAGTTCTAGATGGAGAGTTTGAGTGATCCCTGCTAGGGATGTGCGAAGTATACTGCTGTATCTTTTGTGCTCAGTACAGGACCTGACACTTAGAGGTCAATAAACATTGGTCCAATGAATGAATGGATGAATAACAATGCAATGCACACCTAGGGAACTGAAACTAGACGACATATCTCCTGATTCGCAGAGTAGTATGATTTTCACTCTGCCATGTAGAAAGGGGAAGGAAAGTTGGGAAGCAATGTTTAAAATATTCTTATCAGCCAACTTTGGCGTTATTCATTCAACAGTTTTTCTGGCAATGGCATCTAGGGATATGTGGTTATACAAGAGTAAATTACACTTCCCCTCCTGTTCAGGTGACCCCCTCCAAGTTGGTTAGGGTTTATTTATCTTGCTGCCCTTTATCTGGGCAGAAGAGTATGTGCTTTCGGTAACTTTCAAAATAGCAGTGATGGATTTCATTGATTCCCCCATTCTTTCTTGTTCTGGTCCCTTCTGTACACTTATCTGTTGCTTGATATTTTACAGAGCATTTCTCCCACATGTATTACACTATAAAATCCTCAAAGCAAAGTTACTAGGTATTATGAGCACCTCCACTTAGAAATGTGATACTCAGGGAAGTGAACTAAGACTGGTCAAACATCATACAGCTAAGAAGGGTCAGAGCTGGATGTATCTTCTGTATTATTTCCAAATAACTATACTTGCTTCCTCCATTATTTCCCATTATCACTGTGAATAAGAGTACACATTCATTATAGCTGGGGCAAGAGGTATTATCTGTGGCCAGTGGACAGAAGAGAGCCATCGGTCAACCTCATGGGGCAGAGCTGAGCTCAGAGGCCAGGAGGTCTCTGGAGAAGGAGAAAAGCAGCCTGATGAACAAAGCCTCCAACTATGAGAAGGAGCTGCAGCTGCTTCGGCAGGAGAACCGGAAGAACATGCTGCTGTCTGTGGCCACCTCCCTCCTTCTGACCCTCATCTATGCCTACTGGACCCTGTGAGCCTGAGATTTCTCCAGTCAGCACAGGCTTCCCCTCAGCGCCGTGGTCACGGCCAAGCAGGCCCTTGAAGCCTCAAGAGGACCAAGGTACAAGGGCCATCTCTCCCTGACCCAGACATCGGAGCAGGGCTTCCTGTCAGCTCAGCTCCTCTTGCCTCCCATTGCTGCTGTGGGGCTTGAGTCTCCAGATGGACTTCGTGCTGGCTTAGCCCAAGGGAAAGGCAATAAACACTACCCTGGCTGGAAAAAAAAATCACCAGCCAATTTCTTATTTTTCAGAATATTCTCTTCAAAACACAATTTTTGGGGTTTAGTATGTGTGGAAAGAAAATAGCTTTTCTGTTTTCAATAGTCTTATCCAATATAACAACAACTAGAACCATTGCTAAATGGCTCCCCAAAACTTCATATGGGGTGTACCCTTGCTCCATTTCTGAAACTCCAGTGATGAAGAGACAGCAATTGACATTTTCTTGGGAACTCTGTACAGGTGGATTCCCCCCACCCGCTGCTAAAGATTAGGGGACTTATGAAAGCTTGAAGATTTTGAAATGAGGTTTAGGCTTAATGATTTTTTTTTAAGAAGTTGAAAAGAATGCAGGGTATGATATTAAATAGGATAGATAAGTAGAACAAAATTCATAAATCTTAGTTGAGGTAGTTTACACAGGAGATCTATTCATCTCACACATTTTCCATCTGTATAAGGCAATTTGCTTATTATTTAGATGGGACTGACACAATCTGACAACCTGGTTTATTAGCATACTTTGTAACTAATTGTATGTAAAATGCCAGCAGTATTTTTCCCACCTCTTATTTTAGCAAGGGGAATTTTTCTGAAGCTGTAAATGAATGTCCCCAAAGTTCTCTCCCTCCCCTCTTTTCTTCCTCTCTGCTCTTATCTTGAACCTACTAATGAAAACAAAATTTAGAACATCAAATATTACTGGAAAGCCTGTTGGCCACGCATATCATTGTGGGTATGCCACCCTCTTAGCTTTAGGAAGGTTGAGTAAATGTCTACCATCCCTTTATGTTACCGCCCTGCTCCTCCCATCGCCCTCGCTTCCTTGGGTGTGATGGGTAGACTGAAAAAAGTGCCAATGAAATAAAAGGAAGCAGTTCCAAAATACGTGGACTTGCACTATGAAATCCTTGTGTTAAAAAGTAGTGTTTCTTAACAGAAAGAACCTATTAAATGAACAAGAAGAAAATCATAATGAAGTCATCTTGCTAATTAACTTGGACGGAACTAACACTGCTGCAGCTAAAACTCACAACAAAACTGCCTTCTTAGTGGAATTTTGTTGAATCATAATCTCCTGTTTCTTCGGTATCCACATGTCTAGCTATTTCAAGAATGTTTATATCAAACTTTCATTGTAAGTGCTAATACTGAATTATTTAGGAGAAATAAGTGACAAATACTTTCCGTGTGTGTGTGTGTGTGTGTGTGTGTGTGTGTGTGTGTGAAGTATCACTTTCATTTCAGGGGGCCTAATTATAACACTACTTTCTATTTTAGTCTTTACTTATTCTTCAGCTCTTCCGGGATTGGGTAGTTTTTAACAATGAAACAAACAGTGCTCCAGTGTCTAATTAAGATTTTCTTGTAGGATTCATAAATGTCTCATTTATTTCTTGTAGACATTAATAAATGTCTCTTTAGCCCCCCTGAACTAGAGATGTTACTCTTCACCTTGGCCTTCTAATCTGGAGACAAGTTTGTGGATCAAGTATTGAAGGGTATTGAGCAAAGAGTTTGATTAAAGCCACTGAGTCTTCAGATGCTAGTCCCATATTATTGATTCAAATGCACTTCTCTATATAAATGCTTAGATGTGTCTTTTCAAATGTACAAAGCAATGGTCTGGAATGACCATCAGAGGAAACCATCATCTTGGCCTTCCCTGGCAAAGAAAGTAGAAAGCATCTTTGCATTCTGCCTGTATTACCTCTGTTTCTATGACAGATTTTTTTTTTTTCATGCTGAGGAAGAAGCAATGAGACCAGAGCACAGCCACCAGAGAGAACTCTTGTCAGTTTTCTGGTAAAGACTTGCAAGAGGTTATGCCATGCACGTTTGGGGCAACGTTCTCTGAGAGGAGTGGGCTCAGTTTCACAATGACATGGCAGATGGTAAAACCATTCAGTTCCAAACTCTTGCTCAGTTAAAAACACCCTAGACTTTTCTCTTTGTTTTTCAAAATGACATGATTTGGTAGGCCAAAAAAAAAAAAAAAAATCAGTGATGAAGAAATTAAAAGCCTGAGTCATCTCTTAGATCCTCAATCACACATTTATAAAATGAAAGAGCTGGCCAGATAATCTCTTAGGTCCTTCCAGTTTTAAGATTCACATGCTTTTACTTGAGTGGTATCATCCATGCCTCGCTCCAGGAAGCCAAGCTGTTATTTGTTTTTGCATCCCCATGCCTCCCAGCCAGTGGGTGCTCAAGAAATATTTGTTGAAGGAATGAATGAAGTGGGGCCATGAAATGCATTGTAATAGCAAGTGCCAGCTGAGTTTGTGATGAGCTCAGCATTGGGAAGACTTTCCCCAGGTCGTTCATAACATCATTGGAGAAATTAGCTTACATCAACTGAAACTTTGCAAACCCACAGCACAACAAAGAATGAGGCAGACTCTACAGATCACAAGAGCTTAGAGAAGGTCATGCAGCTCTCAGGGACGACTGTGTAGCCATTTTGGTTTTGGCAGATGGAAAAATAAAAATAACGATAAAAATCAATAAGTATGTGTATGCTTGCTAAATGTCAGGCATTTCATATATATGTAATCATATTTAATCCTTATAACACCATGAGCTCGATATGATTATCCACATTTTACAGATAAGTGAACTGAGGCTTGGGGAAAGTCAATAAGTGGTCCAAAGTCACACAGCCAACAAATGGTGGAAGAGGAATTTGAAACCAAGACTGACTGGCTTTAAAAACCATGATCCTCCACATGCACCTAGCTGCCTAGATTAAAAGTACACTATGTCATGGGAAAACTGGGGTCTCAGGCAGAGTACTCCCTCTTATCGAGTTGTTCTCTCATCAGGCAGGTGAATATGCACCTGTCTGCTCTTTTTGATCACCTGCCCATCCCTATAATGCCTGAGAAGATCCTCACACATGACCTCTCTTGCCCTCTGGGATTTTGTTTTCTTGGATGCTTTCTGTCTGCCCATCTCTGCTTATCTCAACCCTTGATACTTACATTTGTCCAGGCTAAGCAACCTAGCTTGGCTCTAGGGATTGGTTTTGACTTCTAGGATGTGATGACCTTAGTGCTCATTATACCCACCTTCTTCCAACCTTCTGTCTCCGCCTCCTCTGCTACCTTCTGAGTCCTGTTATAGATTTGCTTTGTCGTTCTCCTTTTCTGTCATATACATAGAATCTGGCTTTCCCCTCATTCTTTACCTGGGTTCTCCATCCTCCAATATCTATTCATTGTGACTTAGGACATTTGCGATGATGACAGGGGTGTGAACAACCCAAGTACAATATGAGCAGAGATAAGGAAACAGACACAAGCTCGCCATGTGTAGGAACCAGGAGGGAATTATTGGAGAGAGAAAAGATGGCTTGTACTAAAGCATGGAAGTGAGATTGAATGGAATATATATGAGACGATAGATCTTGTAAAAAGCCAGACGTGGGTGTGTACAGATGGTAGCATAGGAAACGGAACAGCAGCACAAATGATTGAAAAAATAAACTGTTTGTTAAAAGCTGTTTATGTAGAAGAAAAATTCAATCTTGAATAGGACTGACAGAGTGGGGAGGAAATATTAGAATAAGGACACCAGGTAGGGGGCTGATGCTGATTTATCCAGACATGAGGCACTGACAGCTTGCCCTAGAGTACACGTTGTGTGAATGGAGGAAAAGGGGTAAGTAGAGCAGGTATTTTGAAGAAAAGGCCGTTAGGACTTGGAAGAAAGACTGGATATAATATATGACATTTTAGGTTATCTCCAGTTCTCAAAAATTCTTGTTTTTTGGTGGGTGGTAGTGTTCAAGAACAGGTGCCCAAGGAAAGGATTTAAAGTCAGTTCCAATATTTCACTAAATATTCATGTCAAATCAAACCTCAGAGTGGACAGTGTTGCAACCAGCAACAACCCAATGTTTTTATAATCTCATTTAGTATGAAGTATTCTTAGATATTGCTCTTTTGTAATTTTGAAATGATGAACTGAGATTTCTCAAATAAAAATTTGTTTCTGAAGAACAAATTTTTATTTAAAATGTATATTGTAACCTTTCTTGAATGGATGTTGAAGATCAGAAAGAATTGAGCTTTTCCTCTCTCTCTCTACGGTAGATATTTTCAGGATAAATATTCTAATAATCCTAAGTTAGTGTAATAATGGTCCAAGTTATGGTATATAATGGAATTTCCTTGAGTTGACAGTTGGAAGTAAAGATACCCAGAAGTTTCACATTTTAAAACCTTATTAAAAGGCTCACATGACGGACAGTTAGGGTATCACCCATGATCCCTGGGACCTGATGTTCATGCCTTTGGATAAGCCCCTCCCCTTAAGCATGGGTAAGACCTATGACTTGCTTCTAACCCCTAGAATATGGCAGAGGTGATGGGGTATCACTCCTGTGGTTTTGTTACATTATGTAAGACTCTGTCTTGCTAGCGGGCTTTGCTGGCTTTGAAGAAGGAAGCTGCTATGGACTCTCTGCTGAGAGAAAGTGAATGCAATCCACAGCTGCACAAGCAAGGAAACACATCCTTCCCTAGTTGAGCCTCCAGATGAGAACCAAGCTCTGGCTGACACCTTGGTTGCAGCCTTATGGGGCCGTGAGGGGAAGAAACCAGCTAAGCTATGCCCAGGCTCCTGACCCAAAGGAATGATGAGATCATACATGTGTGCTGTTCGAAGCTGCTAAAGTTTGCAGGAGTTTGTTACACAGCCTAGAAAACTAGTTCACTTTGCTCCTTCTCTCTTACTGGCTCTACAAACCAGTGATTAGTGCTTCCATCTTCCCAGTTACCATACCAGAGGCCTAGGAGTCATTCTGGGCTTCTCCCAACCCTTATGCCCAACATCTAATCATTCTGCACGTTCCGTGAGTTTGTCTCTTCCATGCTTTACATCGTCCAAAGTAGTGAAATTTGACTACACAACCCATGTCTTTCTTCAAGGCTGAAGGCTATGAGATGCTCATGTGAGCTCACTTTCAGAGAGAGGGAGGGAGGCAGTAGTATGGCCAAGGACAAGGGGTAAATAAACAAAAAGACAAAATTGATGGGGTGCTGAGCTGAGGCAGGGTGTGCCAGGGCCTCTGCTCAGACCTTGGTTAATTCCACTGTCACCCAGGGTATCAGTGGCTCAGAAATGACCTCACTTACTACAGAGGCACTTTTACAACCTGCTCTACCAGCTCTCATCCTTTCCTGCCTGGACCAAATCTTCACTCTGACTTGTATCTTACTCCCTCTCAAATTTATCCTCTACTTTGTTCCCAGACTCGCTCTCTAAAACACGAATCTTACTATCTCACGACATTTGTCACTGGTGTTCAGCGTAAATTCAAACTCCTTGGCATAGCCGCCAAAGCCTTCCATAGCTGGGTTGGCCCTGCTACATCTCTGGATATGTCTCCTATGCTCCCACCACTCACTCCGTGTTTCAATGATATTGACAGTTTACCATACGGTTTCCAAGGCAAAGTCATGCTATTTTCATCTCTACATGCCTGCTGAAGTTGTTCTCACTGTGAAGAATGCTCTCCCCCATCGTTTCTTTGACTTCACCTCAACCTTTAAGATTCGGTGGAAGTGTTAAAACCCACAGGAAGCCTTTGCTCACCTATTAAGGAGGATCATTCCAGGCCAGAATAGAGTAGAGGCTTTGTGGGGATCTGGTTGGAAAAGCATCAGAACTACTGCTAATTACTCACTTGATCCAAGGGGACATCATACTTCAGCCCATCATCAAATCTTCACCATAATTAAAAGTAAGTTCTAAAAGTTTTATATAGTTGGCCCAATGATAATGCAGTCTAGGTATCATTGCGTACATCTTCCTTTGGCTAGATGGAAGTATAATAAAGATACGCCTCTGTATTACAATAATATTAAAACTAACCTCTATTTGGGTAGATGTGTGTTTTTACAATTTAATACAGAAATTTTGTTTCCCATGAAAATGTTTCTTTATAGTCAATCTCCAAATGGTTTCTGAGATGACTGGAAAGGTCACAAGATGAGAAAGAATGAAAAGAGATTGTAGCAATTGGGCATTTGAATAACTGGAGATGAGAATTATTATGAATATATTTTTGATTCCAGAAACATACTCAACATTTGTGGGACATGAAAGAAAGTCTACTTGTGTTTAAAAACTGGGGAAAAAGTCAGCAAAATATGTGTAAGTATCAAAACTGGTCCAAGTAATTAGTAAAACAAAACAAAACAAAACTAACTTTATTCTTTAGTTTGGAAATTTATTAGAAATACAGGCGCCACTAGGGGGCTCCCTAATATTCCAAAATTGTTGGGAGACCTCAATATCATAGAAGGGGTAATAGAATAATGAATAAAAATGCTCTGTAATTTAAAGTATATTCCTTAGCAACATTAACATTTGCATGTTTGTATAAAGGCTGAAAATGGAATTTTATTATTTTAAGGTTTGCTAGAATTAAAAATGTATTTATGGTAAATAATTTAGAAATGCAAATGTAAATATGCACCTGACCAGAGAAATGCATAATATGCTTCGCTGAACTCAATTTCTTTGGTGTAGTAAAAGGGGAAAAAAGCACTTCATCTAGTTTCCTGATTACTTTTCTTGCTGAGTAACACAAAGTGAAAATATTAAAATGTTTTTATCACCTGAATTATTCTATCATACTAGTAGATCGTTATTTACTGACATGAAATAAATATCCCTCTGGAGAACATATAGATATATATGGAATTGGATATTAGATTGTTTAACTCTATGCAACAGAATATGCAGAATAAAAATTTTAAGTTGTGAATTCTAATATATTACCAGTTAGAGAAATCTATGAAAGGCTTGGTCCTGTGTAGATATACTTAAGAGAAAAGGTATCTTTTATTATAAGGATATATTTGATTTATTGTTCTCAGGCGTATAAAATGCCAAACTCATTTAAAAAAATTTTCCCCAGTAACATTAAATTATATTTATGACACAAAGCATTATTACTAGGAAAGGAAAAATTGGATATTTAGCATTCTTTATACAATATATTGTGATTGGTGCTTGTTTCCACAGACTTTTAGATATGTCCAAATTATGAGCACTGCATTATGTTAATTCTTATTTGTTTCTATTCTGGTCAAATGTTGAAGCATGAATATCTGAAAATTCCACATAGAACTATATCTGAAGTGTATTTTGTGCTCTGGAAAATTTGTATCCTTTGAATTGAAGTAATCAGAAGTGTTTTAGGGGGTGGTAGGTGTGGAGAATGAGAAAGGGAAGAAAATTTTCCCTAGTTTTCCTTCCTTTTTCTTTTTATCAGAGTATAGTATGCATTCTCATTCTTTTCTGTTTCCCATTTCAGACTTTTAATTCCCCACTAAAATTTTAAGTATAGATTTTTAACTAACTCTACCCCCTATGAACAAAAAAGAGTAGTGACAAAATTTTGTGGGTTGACAAATAATTCATTCTTATTTTTAGGTTTATATATGTGCATTTTTTTTCTATTTCTTTCCTACAAACAAAAGACAGATGAATAACCTGTGTACAACATTTACTTGTATGCCTCTTTCACTAGTCTTGAAAAAGCAGGGCAGGCTGTGAAAGGAAAGGATGGGAATTAAATGTTAACATACACTTTAGACTTTTACTAAGCAAGTAAAGAATATACTAAAACATTCAAGGTAGTAAATAAAGTTATTATGATCTCAACCTGGAAGTTTTGGGCTGTGACAATTTCTTTTCCTAGCACAACTGCTAATTTCTTTTCCTAGAAACTTATAAAACAACCACACAAAAACCTACAATTTGGTAAGTGAAGTCAAAATCAGAAGATCAATTAATTTGTTAAATGCATACCTCTAGACAACATATTTGAAAATTCTGGGTGACCACTAAATCTGGAAACACAGGCAAATGTATAATGATTTATTGCTATTATATTACATATAGTTGATAAATTAATATTATCCATGATTCAAGACTTCACGGCTACTCTCAAATCATTTTATCTCATTGTCTTAAGTATACGTATTTGAAAATGATATTTATATGCCTGAGCATGAGAGAAAGGCCTCTAGGAGTTACTTAATGAGTGTGTATGTTAAGCAGTTGAATGAACTATGAGAAGAAAAGCATTTTTCATTCTGAATAATATTTTCTGAGTTGATTTGAGCTTATCCTAGAATGAATAACTGTGTAAATCTATTGGTATGTATATTTTTGATTTCAGGGTGAAAAGTGGCTAAGTTAAATATATAAATATATATTATATATAATATATATATGCATCTGTGTGTATATATATATGTATGTATATTTATAGGTTTTTTCCCTTAAGCAGTTATGAAGTTATGCATTGCTGGTAACACAATGAACTATAATGCATGCTCTCTGACTTTACTAAGCTTGCTATCCTTTTGGAGATACTTAATCAACATATATCCAAAGATAAATAACAGTACAAGACAACAATACGTGGGATGGCAGGAGGCACAACAGTCAAGAGTTGGTCTAGGACCATCGTAGGCAAATATCTCTGGGTCTGCACTGGTTTTCCAGGCTGCAGGAAGGGCTGCTCTTGTAACCTCCTCAGGGAAACTCTGGAGGATCAGCCATAAGCTTAGTTTGTTAGTTAAACTACAGATCTAGCAAGCTATACCTATTTTAAGAGCTACAGATTAATTGTAACTGTTTTAAGACACTGGCCCTAAATTGCAAAGTCCCATCTACTTAGAACATTTGTTACCTCATTTGTTACTACAAAGTAATTAACTGTCTTCTGCAAGCTTTTGCTACACATTCCTAAATTTTAATGCAGGACATTCAGCATAGAATGATCTCATCATAATAATTCCCATTCCCTTAAGGTCTATTTCCGATCATTGTTTTTTATTTAATTTCGAGGGCAGAGTGTATAGATCATGAAATCTAGAATACCTCAAAGGTCATTGAGTAATCAACAAAAAGCTAATCAATTTGCAATGTGGAGTTTTTATCACGTGCCTGTGCCTAAGGCCAACGAATCAAGCTAAGTGGATTTAGCTCTCTAAGCTACCATGGAGGGAATGACCCTTCCCCTTATCAGTTTATTAGGAATTTCTCTAATCCCAACAGCTGATTCCAAATAATCCACATATATTGGCAGGTGATGACCTCTCCTTTTCCATACTAATTTTCCATTCTAAGTGCCCAATATTAAAATCCATCCCTTACCCCAGCTGAATCGTGAAGTGCAGCCTTGTCTAGGCAGCTGAAACCTCCACAGATTTGATCAAAAGCTGCATGATTATTATTATTCTTGGCCTTTTCTTAAACTGTTCATCAATATTTACAAGCACTGGGGCCTATGAGTAAAGCACAGCTCAGAAAATTACTTCTAAGAGGGGAAAATGTGGCTAGTTTCCTACAGGCTGAAGGAGAAGAAAGACCCCAACTTGGTGGTTTGTATCCTAATAAATTTCACCTTCTATCTTACATCATGGTTATCTTTGAATAGGATTTTCTAAAAATAAACATCCTTCTGAAATGATTTATCTTGGAACACATGGGCTGGAAATTTCTAGCTTAAGTGTATGTGTGTGCTCTGATCCATATACAACAGGCCAGTTGGTAGGTAGGTGGCATGGATCCACATCCTTTCCCACGTACAAGTCCCTCTTAAACTTAAAATTCTCCTTTTCATTTTATTCCTGGATATAGGGACTCTGCGCCATTTTTTTGAGCAGAGATTGCAGATGATGGACCAGCATCCTACCACACCTCAGTTAAAGAGGAAAATTTGATGTCTGGACATGTGTAGTCTTGTGGAAAGGAACC
This sequence comes from Delphinapterus leucas, assembly GCF_059928025.1. Taxonomy (NCBI): domain Eukaryota; kingdom Metazoa; phylum Chordata; class Mammalia; order Artiodactyla; family Monodontidae; genus Delphinapterus; species Delphinapterus leucas. The sequence continues at coordinate 51,199,519 of NC_143140.1, forward strand.
TTATTTCACTCATAGACAAGAGCAGTAGTATGGCTAGCAGTATTTCCCCAGAGATGGTCTGATTTAAAAAAAAATCGATATCAACTCTTGACACATTTTCATTTACATCAACGCCTGGCTTTCAGTCAGGGCACAAATCAATAGGCAGCTTTTAACATGCCAACTATTTCTTCCTATCGGGCTCAGGCAGGCCATTTGCTGTTAACGTACCATGTTTCTTGGGGAGGAAGTTTAACTGTTTTTTCCGTGACTAATCACAGCAGCCTAAACTGTAGTATTAATCACATGACATTTCTTCATCACCACTTACAGCCAATTGACTTTTTACTTAGTGAAAGCGTTTGAAGAAGGCGACAGCTGTTCTAAGGGGGTCAAGAGTCAATGGGAAGAAGAAATATTTAGTTCCAAAACATATACAGTATATGCTTCTAAAGTTGACATCATGCCAGACAGTCATTACAGGCTTTATCACTTTGTAGGTAAGGTCTCCCAGACAAGATGGAGAATAGGATTTGTTTAAAATTAAAGTGCTAGCTAAGAGTCATAGCATTTGGATTGAAAAGAATTAATCTGTGTCTTTCTATAAACTAAGTCACATCCAGGGTCACTAGCAACTGGCACAGTGTTTTCTCTAACTCTTGAAAGTGAATTCTTTTTCTTTTTTTTTTTTTTAAGCTGGCATGAAAACTCAGTAAGGTCTGATGCCATGTGAGATTGGCAACCTCTGCAGTATTTGTAGTCTCAATTAAGTGTAATATCTACTTCATTTAGTGCAGCTACTAAGATTTCTAAATAATGAATCAAGTTCTTACATTATTCAGAAGCCACAAAGCGGTTACTAAGCTGAATAAGCAGAGACTTAACAAAAGTTTAAAACATATTTATCTAGGGCAATTCCAAAGCACAAAAGTAACATACTTTTAAAATAGATGAAAAGGTAACCTCCTATATTATATTGCATTACATTTATATTATCCACAAATAGCAATGTTATGTTTTTAGAGCAGTGCTCTCCTGGGACACTAGTCTCCTCAGATACTCCCTAAAAAAAAAAGATTATGTGGTAAAATCAGTTTGTGGACTGATGCATATGGAGTCCCATCTTGGTGATTTTCAGTGACTATGGGTATATCAAAGGCTCCAAAAATATCATCAGTATAGAAGACTATGTGTTTACTGTAGCATTTCCTCTACTGACTAACCATTTTAGTATATGTTATTGAACTCCTGGCTTAGGAACAGCTGCACGCAGCCCATTCTACCTTCGGACTTTGGCATTCTGGAACATAAGCTGATTCTAGAACCTCTACATTCAGTGCTGAAATGGGAACAAATCTGTAGATCTGGGGCCTCCTGTTGTCGTCTACAGCCTTCAGAGGGGCAGGCCCGGGTAGCTTGAAAAGTGGTAGTAAACCTTGATGGCAGTACTTATACACTAAGAAGCAAAAGTGAGGCACTCTGGTCTGAAGGGATTTACATGGTCTTTGCTTCCCCTTTTAGAATGCTCAGTTTATTGGATGAATGCTTGTGCCAAAAATCACACAATATAGCCTTATTTCAGACTCTATCATTGAAATTATATCATAATGCCAACATGCTGAGCTACAGCTATGGCTGTGTAAGAAATTTAAAATATGGCTTCATAAACAGGCATTTCAGAAAAGTCTCCCCTTCTGAACTGCAGCATGTGCCAGTGTGCCCTCCCCCAATGGACAGAAATTGCTGGACCAAGACAGGTTTCTAAAACCCCAAATACAAAGTTTTCTTGGGAAACCACACTTCCAGATGACTTTAGTTATTGTAAAGGCATTTCAAAATAAAATTCCAACTCATCTAAAAAGCAAAACTGTACCTTTTGGGAGAAGAGTGATTATATCTGAAAAAGGATAAAATAATTGCCAAAACCTTTGATGTCTTCCATTTCTGACTCTGTTCAGCCTCAACTACTTGCCTGAATTTTAAAGCACTCTTCTTTAGCAATGTTTACTGAAGCATGGTATAGAGAACTATAAAGAATTTTAATAAGTATGAATTTATTTTAATATATATTGCAATTATATAAGAAGCACTTCAACCTCTGATTTTAGGAATATTAATTTTAGGATGAGGCTTCAGTAGGCACAAAAGAAAAAAAAAGTGAGTTAATTTATGGAAAAAATACTAAGTAAATAATAGTATAGGTGGTAGGAGGATATGGGAAAACTCATGGAAACTGACCGCAAATGGTTGACCTTTGAGAACCACAGCTCTGCAGAGTCCAGCTAACTCTGGAAAACACTCAGCAATTCATTACTTGTTGATTGACTATATTCTTAACATCTTATCTAGTGCTCTAATTTCCAAAGCACTCCTACGTGTTGTATCCCTTTTGATACTTAAAACGATCCTGAGATCCAAAAGGGAGAAGCATTTGACTTTCATTTTAAAAATGTTTAAACCATAGAGATTTTATAAGTTATAAAAATCCTATGACAAGCAAGTGACAGAGCTTGGAATTGAACTCAGTTCCTCTGATACCTAGACTGTGTGGTGAAGGAAAAAATACTAACAGCTAGGGGACTATGTGCATTCAGATTTCCCAACAGACATTTCACTTCTGTTGACTAATTATAGGTTAAAGTTGTGTCTCCAGAGAGACAAATCCACACTCATTATCTCCTTTTCTGAGCATCAGTATGTGTTTAAATCAGTGGTGCTTGACCCCAAGTCCAGGTCCCCAGCAGCCATCTTGCTCTTTGTATCTTCTCCAAATCTATTCAGTTTGGGGGTTTTCCAGAACTGGTCCTAGTTTCCTAGGCTCTCTTGGGCCCTGCAGAATCCTACGCTGAACTTCATCTCCACAGCTACTCCTGGCACCACGTGGGCACAGCTGATTTTATGTTGGCCCTTCACTAGACTTTGTTTAGCTGCATGAAATATGCAGGTGCTGGTCTTGAAAAGTTAATGTAGCTTCCCCAAAGGTTGACCTGACTTTTTTTTCCTCTCCTTAGAAAGTTTTGAAGAACTAGTATGTGGGATCAAATGCAAAGGAAAAGAAGAATACTTTTGGCCCAAGTTACCTAAGGACTAAAGGTATGTCACAAGACTTTTGGCCCAAGTTACCTAAGGACTAAAGGTATGTCACAAGACTCCTTTTTGTGGCTTTGAATATCATTCTCCTCAATTCAGGCTTAATTAAAACCTCAGTTTTTGCCACCCTTTATCCATTCACTTAAAATTGACAGATTTTGGAGCAAATACTTGTGCTCTGGGTTTGCTCTGGGATACCTCTTATCTTTGCAATTCCTAAGAGAACTTTCAAAGCTCTGAAGAAAAAGAAAAATAAAGGTTTGTGTCAATGACCTGGTGATTTTTTTTACGGCCTCCCAGTGAAGTGTAAACCACTCTCAGAGCTGTCAACAGTGGCTGGTTATATTGAGACCAATGATTTTGATTTTGAGGTCGACAAAATAATTATGTATGAAAACTTTTGTTTAGTAGAGGGAAAAATACATTAGGAAAAAGAAGGGAGATGTGCAGATGTCTATGGATAGCTTTAGGAGAGTTGAAAAAGTCACAAAATCCCTCAGATGTCCTCCTAAATTTTAAGCCAAAGAAATTTTAGTAGAATTTTAACCAAAGTTTGTTTTAGCCAGTATCCTACTTTAGGTTAGTTACCACATAGTACAGTGGTATTGTTTGGTACTGGGAGGTATGATTTTTAACTTCCTTGAGGGATTCATAATTAGTTCATTTGTTCTCTTTTATACAAAGGCAGCATCATTTTCCTACTTGATCTGATCAAAATTTATATTTGTTGTACTTTGCTATTTTGATATAATATTGATTATATTTTTAATTTATATTCATTTTATCAGGAAATGGAACCACAATAATATATTCCCCCTGTGGAGAAATACTGCTGTCAGCTTAGAAGCAATTTTCAAGAATTAAATTTGGTGAAGAGTGTAGACTTGTTCTTTTGATCACTGTTGACCTGATTTTCCTTAGGATGAACTCTATGCATTTGCTGTAAGCACTAGCTGATCAGCTTTTAACACAAAGAGCTCAGGCAGTTTTCTATGTCAACAAATGTTTCTACATAATACTGTACACATCTCCTTCCTTATCTGGACACATCTCACATAAAACAATTAGAATATTTTAATGAAATATTCTTTTTTGTCTCACAAAACTATCTTATTAGCGAGGTCAAATTAACATTGTGTAGAAAATACAATTTCATGAAATAAGTCGCACACGTGTTCTTTTACAAATGGACTCGACTCCTTGTGGCATTAGCAAAATTTACATTGATTAACCAGTAAGCTGTAATGCTGCTTTTGATCTGAACTGAATGAATCAATTTTATTAACACTAAGTTTTCTTGACTTTGGGGTGTTTAGGATAAGTAGATATTATATTGCTTGTGGGAAAACACTACACTTGTAATTAAGCTAAGGAGGTAATTTCATGAAAAGAAGAAAATTGGGTAAAGTTTTAAGGACAATGGGATTCCTAGAAATGCAAAAACTCTCCCTACTTGAATGAAACAAATTACATTATCATCCATCATATGACTAATCTAAGAGTAGCCATCTCTCTGTTAAAATAGACCTATCGAATGAAATGATAAAATACCATCATTTCGGAGAGGGATAACAAATTAAGAAATACTATTAAGAACCCTGTGTTGAGTTGGCATTCCTTAAATGTCCCTTCAATTGAATAAACAACAACAAAAAGACCTACATAAAAGGCACTCACCCTTCCCCACTCATTATACGTTCTATTTGTATTTTTCTATAAATAATAGTATAGAGCAAAACTACATATTAGATATATATCCATACTTTTAAACGTATCATCTAGAACTACCTCTTTTATGAAACACATAAAAATGATGTCCTGATTTGTGGCAGCCACAGGTAAAATGACTGCCCAGAAGTGGTGTCCAAATAATACAGGAGAATATTTAGGATGGAATTGAAACTTCCCTTTCGACAAAAATTCCTTGCTAGTTAGAGTTGAAGCTTATACCAGAATACAACTGAAGCTTATACATGAATTCAATTGTTCATGGTAATTATGAAATGTTAGGTACAATGTAAAAGTTGGAAATAAAGACAAGGTTCTGAGAAAGTATACAATCATCTATTCCTAGAAAATAATTAATGAGGAAAAACTACTTTGAGCATTATTTCTGTTGGAGAGAAGTTACCAAGTAAGATATAAGTTCTATAAGGTTGTTATGTATTTTACCAAATCTTAGTCTCTGTTACTAGTGCTAAAATTAAAAGACCAGCAGATGGCATATTAAAAATAATTCCATTAACCACATCTTAGAAATTGCACAAAAAGGCTTGTGTTAGAAATTATACTGAGAAGTAATGAGAAGCAAACATAGGTTATAATCTTCCCCAATGCTCAAATTACTGACTAATTTAAAACTGAGTAAGGAATTAAGAAGGAAACACCATATTCTCCTGGCTTTTTGTTTTCTTCCCATGAGTTTCAATTCCTGCTTTTTTGAGACAAAAAATAGAAAAACATTAAAAAAATGCATTATGACCAAGTGAGGTTTATCCCAAAAATGAAAGATTGGTTTAACATTTGAAAATCAAGTAATATAACTACGTAGTAATAGACTAAAAAAGAGAAACCATATGATCACCTCAATAGATGCTATAAAAGCATTTGACAAACTCCAACATCTGCTCCTGATGAAAACTTTCAGCTAATAAGGAATTGAAGGGAATTTTCTCAACCTGATAAAGCTTATCTATGAAAAACCTTCAGCTAACATCATACTTAATGATGAAAGATTTAATGCTTTTCCCCCCAAATCAAGAAAAAGACAAGGATGTTTGTTCTCACCATTTCTATTCATCATTGTATAGGAAGTTCTAGCCATTCCAATAAGGCAAGAAAAGAAGAGACAGATTGAAAAGGTAGAGGTAAAACTGTCACAGATGACATTATTATCTATGGAGGAAGATTGACAGAATTTATAAAAACGCTACTAGAATAAGTGGACTTAGGTTGCAAAACACAAGTTCAATTTATAAAAATCCATTATATTTCTATATACTCGCAATGATCGATATAAAATCCAATGCCATGACAATAGCATAAACATATGGAATATTTAGAAATAAACTTGACAAAAGATATGCAAACCTGTACACCAAAAATTATAAAACAGCATATAACTGCTGAGGGCAATTAAAGAAGTCTCAATAACAAATGGAGAGGTATACCTTGCTCATGGGTTGGAAAACCCAATATTGTGAAGCTGCCAATTCTCCTTAAATTGATTTATAAACTCAACATAATCTCAAGCAAAATCTCAGTATGCTATTTTTTTTGGTAGAAATTTCCAGGGGATTCTAAAATTCATATGAAAATCCACAATGCTTACAATAATCAAAACAAATCTGAAAAATAAGATCCAAGTTGGAGGATTAATATTACCTGATTTCAAGGCTTATTATAGAGCTATATTAATTCAGTGCGGCATTGGTATAAGGATGGGCAAATAGATTGACAGAACAGAAGACAGTCCAGAAGTAAACCCACATATATATGGACAACTGCTTTTTGACAAGGGTACAGAGCAATTTAGTGGAGAAATCATCTTTTTAATAAGTGGTGCTGGAACAACTGGATATCTATATTCGAAAAAGAACTTGGACCCATACCTTGCACCATATGCAAATATTAACTTAAAATGGATTACTGACCTAATGTACAACCTAAAATTATAAAACTTATAGAAGAAAACATAGGAGAAAATCTTTGGGTTCCCATATAAAATTCTAGAAAATGAATTCTAATCTATAGTGACAGAAAGCAGATCAGTGTTTGCCTGGGGGAGGGAGAAGCAGCAAAATGGGATGGTTAGGAGGGTAGCAGATACGTAGATATATAGGAAGGTATAGATAGATGGAGAGATTAATAGTCAGTCTGGGTCCAATCAGGAGAGGGAAAGAACACAGCAATTCAAACAGAGAAAGTTTAAAACACAGAAGTATTAACTATACCAGGAGATTGCAGTAACCAGGGATCGGCTAGTAAGAGGTAATAAAGACTCTATAGGAATAGCGATATAGAAGCAGCTATCACCCTGAACGCTGAGATAGAGCAAGCATCTGAGTAAAAGCCCCACTGCCACCCCCCCTCCTCCCATGGTTGAGACACAGACCTTGTTGGAGAGGGTGCAGCTTTGGCTCACTGGATAACAAAAGGAAGTTGCTGTGGTGCAGCACGGGTGCAACTTGATTGAGATCCATCCTCTACGGTGCCAGGGGGAGCTGTTCCCTGGACATGTCTCACTGGAGGCACTCAGCTATGAAAGTGCCCGAGGAAGCACCGTGGGAAGCTTCTGGCCACGGGGGGCTGCTGGCTGCTAGGCACTGCAGGAGCTTGGCCCTGCACATGCTGTAGAAGGCTGCTCAGTGCATGAAACAGAACCTAGAAGCAAGCCTCTTTCTTCCTGGGATACCTCTCCAGCATCCTCTACTGACACAGGTCCTTTTTCACTGAGCAGGCAGAAAAGGGTGCATTTGCAGCTGAGAGGCAATAAATCAGTAAATGGCACAAAGGTATTAAAAAGAAACATGAGGACATCTTTCTGGTAGATGCTGGATATGTTCACTATCTTGATTGTGGTGACAGTTTCACAGGTATAGACATATATTGAAACTTATCAAATTGTATACTTAAAATACGTGCAGTTTATTGTATGTCAATTATACTTCATTAAAGCTGCTAAAAAAATGTATACAGCATTCCTCTACTTCTCTCCTAAGAGAACTGACCCTTGCATCTATTAGAAGTTTAAAGTGGAAGGTGTTTGTATGTATGTATGTATATATTATTTTTTCACACCAAGAGACAAAATTGCTGACCATTAAGGGCTCCTTGCCTTACTCGGAGTGAAATCCTCCAGAAACTCTACCTATAGATCCAGTCTGACTCTAGTTCAGAAGCCAATTTTTTTTTTTTTTTTTTTTTTGCGGTACCTGGGCCTCTCACTGTTGTGGCCTCTCCCGTTGCGGAGCACAGGCTCCGGACGCACAGTCTCAGCGGCCATGGCTCACGGGCCCAGCCGCTCCGCAGCACGCAGGATCCTCCCAGACCGGGGCACGAACCCGCGTCCCCTGCATCGGCAGGCGGACTCCCAACCACTGCGCCACCAGGGAACCCCAGAAGCCAATTTTGACTGAGGAAGCTCATCTCCACCTGCCTGTCCAGTGGGACCAGGGATTAAGTAATCCTCCCTTGCAAAATTCAGGGCCAGCCTTAACTGAGACTTGGTTTGAATGGGCATCGACTGTCCCAATGTAGGGCAGCTCTCCTCCCCTCCCTTTTCATCCGGGTCTTCATTCCTGGTTTGATTGGCTTCCCTGGACCTCATAGCTCCCCTCTCTCTGAGGATGGCATCCACGGCTGCTGCTGATTCAAAGATTTTGATAATACACTGGGTTACAGCAGTGTGTGCTACCTTTGCAGTCTTAGAGTGACTGCCCTTCCCCTCACCCCTGGTCTCCTGTATGTTAAAAAGCAATCTGGCATTAATTTAACTGTATTTTGTGACTACTGTATGCAGGTATTGTGTTAGTTTTTAAGGCTACAACAATGAACAATACAGACATAGTATTGTAATCCCTCATGGAGCTTACATTTTAGTAGGAACTATAGAAAGCATAAGCAAAAATCTCTCTCAACATGCAATGTCTTTTCTCAAGCGAGAATTATTGTCAGCTTCTTGAGGGCAGGGACTCGGAAATGGTGAGCTATAGTGATGCCATTTACATGTGTACCCATATACATATAGAACATTTACCCTTCTAGATGATGACCTCTTGCTAGATAAGTGCTTATTGGAGAGTTGTGTTGTTTTTCTGTTAGTCTTCTTTAATCTCTCTAAAAGTAATTAAAATTGTTTATGAAATATACAATTGTGGCCTAGAGTCTATACATTGTTTTATTTCCCTGCTCTGTCACCACTGCCATCACTAAGTGAATCTCAAGCTGGTGGCTGGGATGGCTGAGTTGGGGTGGAGAGTTGAGGCATGCATCAGTTATTCATTGAATCAATAAATAAAACATGCTTTTGAGCCTGACTCTGTGCCCAGGGCCAGGCTGGTTCTGTAAGAATGTGATTTAATTTGTCCTTATAGACATTAAATTGTAAAATGTTAAGATTAGTCAACAGAGGCCATTTGCATTGAGAATAGTGGTACTAACCCCAGGCCAAAAGGAAGCCAGAGATGAGCTGTGTGTGGGTCTCAGGGTCAAAGAAATCTCTGTGGAAAAGCTGGGCTTCACAAGATGTTCAGAAAATTAAAAAGCTGCAAGAAAGAAGGAAGGGTGGATATGAGAGAATGAAAAAAGGGCGTGAGGTGGAATGAGACACGTGAGGCTATTAGAAGTGTGGAAATAATCACATGAATGTTTTGAAAGTGAAACTTGTATTTGCACATCCCATAATGTAGTGGCGTCTATTATTTTAATAATATATGTAAAAGATATATGAGGGACTAGTTTCTAACTAGTTAAAACAGTCAAACCTTTGTTTCTAAATTCTCTCCAAAGGCACAAGGCAAATCCTTATTTTCTAATAATATCACTGCAATAATTACATTTAATTAATTATTGACGTCAGAACACATAATGTACCATTCCATTTATTATCTGATTTTATTCAGTAGGTTTCTCATCCAACTCATATTCACCCCCAAATTACAGAGGACATGCAGACCTGGCCTCTTGTTTTCAGTAAGCTGTCATTTTATAATGCTTTAGAAGAAAGTATATGCATGGACCTGGAAGAAAATAATGATATTTTAATAATGTGACATGGAAACTATGCACCCCTCAGACGATTTTGTACTGGTTTCGACAGCAGAACTAATTCAATGCTTTCTGGGCATAGTACACTAGAGAGAAATCTTTCAATGAACACTGCAATGAGACGGCCCGTATTTGTACTGCAAAATAAAGCATGAAACAGTTTTAAGTTCAAAATAGAAACATCTTTAGGAAATTAGATACAAAATATTCTATAGGTACCATAGAAGGCATCCTAAATAACACTGCCACACTTTAGTGGAAGCCGTTACACATAATTCTCGAAGTCATTTACTAGTCCCTGAATAGGATGGATATCCTCCTCACATAGAGCATCTATCTTCTGGGTTCTACTTCCCTGGGTGATAGAAATCACTGTCCATGCACTGCTCTCCCCTCCCACCCTGCTGAGGCTGGAGGAGGGGCTTCTTCCAGACAGGTCCTGGGACCAGGAACAGAATGTGAAACTTTTCAAAATGGATACACTGCACTTGTTCTTTGAAAAAAAAAAGCACCCAGGAACCTTACTATCTCCTTGGGGTCAATACTAGGTGTCTGACTTATTTTGGAGGAAAATGACTTGTTATTAGTTTCTTTGGGTTCTTCAGTTTTCAAAACTCATACACCTTGCCATTTCCAATTACCCCAAGCCTCTGAAATTCCATTTTAAAATCTTCTGCCCTCTGACCATCACCTCCTATTCTTCCAGCTTACTGATTCCAGTCTTCCCACTCCAGAAATTTCCCGACCTCATCGAGATCCATTATTCCCGGATATTACAAGTTTGCCTCCTTCTAACCATCCTTCTCATACCCTCACTCTCTACTTACAGCTTGGATTCTATAGTTCAGCTCTATAACCATTCCTTGAAAACACTCAAGTTTCTCACCTGCCTTCCTTTTCTTCATTATATTTCACTTGTCAAAAGTCCAACCATGGTGTATGTTATGGACTGAATTGTGTCCCCTCACACAAATTCATAGGTTGAGGCTCTAACCCCCAATGGGACTATATTTGGAGACAGGGCCTATAATGAGGTAATTAAAGTTAGATGAACTCATAAGGGTGGGGCCCTGATCCCACAGAATTAGTGTTTTTATAAGAAGAGACATCAGAGCTCCCTCCCCGCCTCTCCTCTCTGTCCCTCTCTGTCTCTCTCTTTCTCTCTCAATCTGCTGTGTGAAAACACAGTGAGAAGGCAGCTGTCTGCAAGCCAGGAAGAGCGTTCTCACCAGAGACCGACTGTGCTGACACCCTCATCTCAGACTTCCAGCTTCCAGAACTGTGAGAAAGTAAATTTCTGTTGTTTAAGCCCCCCAGTCTATGGTTCTTTATTATGGCAGCTAGAGGAGACTGGTACGGTGTTAGGCAGAATAACAGCTCCCCAAAGATGTCCACAACTTAATCCCTGCAAGTGTGAATATGTTAGAGTGTATGGCAAAGGGGAACTAAAGTTGCAGATGGAATTAATGTTGCTAATAGCGAACCTTGAGATGGAGGCTTATGCTGCATTATCCGGGTGGGCCCAGGGTTACCACATGGGATGCAGAGAGGGAGAAGCAGACTGTTGGCAGCATGAGAACTTGACCAGCCAGATGCTGACTTTGAAGATGGAAGGGAGCAGTGAGCCATGAAATGTACTCTAGAAGCTGGAAAAGGCAAAGAAATGGATTCTCCACTAGAGTCTCCAGAAGGAATGCAGCCGTGCTGACATCTCAACTTTATCCCAATGAGACCCATTTTTGACCCATTTCTGGACTTCTAGCAAAGTAAGATAATAACTTTGTGTTGTTTAAAGCCCCTAAGTTTGTGGTATGTTACAGCAGCAATAGGAAACTAATACCCATGGTTAAACCCAACAATCTACTTATTCTCTGCCAGCACCCACAGAGCTGATCATTGGAAAAATTACACAACCTTGTTAACTGGCCTCCCTTCGAATATGACTACATATCAGAACTGACCTCTTGACCTTTCCAATCAATCTTAGCACATTTTTTATAAATTCTCTTTCTCCCTCTCTAAGGTGATTATTTCATATCTTTTCTTTCCTCAAATCTCCAACACTACCTTTCCTCAATTTACTCTCAGCTTGTGTTTGTTTCTTCATAGAAAAAATGATTCTAGATGGGAAATACAGCATCTTCCCACCATTTCCCTAATCTGCTCCCATTGCTACATATGCATCTTGCCTTTCACATGGAGTGGATGAACTGTCCACGAGCCAGTCGAAAGCCAGTCTCTTCCACTGAACCCTAGATCCCTTCCCTCTCAACTTTTCAGGGGCCTCCCTAATGGCAGCAGCATTAACTCAGCAGCTCAGGCAAAACATGTAGACGTCTTAATTCCACTTTTCCCCTCACATGCCACATCCAAATGCACAAGAAGTTTCTGTATGTCCTGAGTCCAGTGACTTCTCTTATTTCTAATGCTAAGGCTCAGTCAAGTTCCCCTTCATCTCTCACCGGGATGGAGGCAATAACCTGTCCTCACTTTCCACTACTCTATAGACTTAGGGTTTTTTCTCTAAAGTGAAGATTAGATTTAGCTATCTCCTCACTTACCATCTTCAAAAGTCTCTCCACTTCAAAAGTAAAAATTCCAGACTCTACTACGGGCTACAAAAATTTACATGATTGGACACCTGTCTACTTTTCCATCTCATCTTCTACAGCTCCTCCCTTTGTTTACTTTAGTCATGCTGACCTTCTTTCTCCTTTCTTTTTTCTTCTGTCCGCAAATTAAACAAGTTTGTTCCTACCTCAGGGACTTTGATTTGCTTCTGCTTGAATTGATCTTCCTCCACTTCATTGGATAGCTGTCTTCTCCTCATTGATGTCTCAATTCAAATGTCGCCTCTTTTAATAAGGCTTCAGTGACCCTATCCAAACAAGCCTGAGGTTGTTCTGTTAAACTGCTGGTAAAAAAACTTTCTTCATAGCATGTATCAGTACCCAAACTCTTATTCATCCCTTTATTCACTTATTGTCTGTGTGGCTCCATCAGAATACATGCAAGGCATGTATTCTTCCAATGAATTTTTATGACTAATTCTTACGTACCAAATTCTACTCCAGAGTTAACTTGGTTAAAGGAAGGTCTGGGCAAGTCAGAGTCTTTTTCAAGTGATCATTTACTTGTCCTTGGAAGTAGTATGAAAATAGCATTCCTGTAACTTGCGGCAGTTCTGGCCAAAGTTGACATCATTAGAAAACAGGCTGGGCAGCTACAGCATCCATCTTTGTCTTGTTTCTGTGTTGATTCTGTGGCAGGACTGATGACAGTAACAAGTATCTCAAATGAACAACATACCTGTGGGCACCTGTATTTTAATTTTTGTTCTGCCATTGCAACGATGGGCTTTGGGCTGACTCTGCATTTTTGGCTTATACATTGGTTTGATTTCTCAGATTAGAATGGAATAATCTTGATGGTGGAAACAATTTATAGTTCTTTAAATCACTACAACACCAAGTATGTAGCAGGTTCTCTATGAATAGTTTAATTCATTGATGGATTTTTAATGCAGTCAGGAATATTAAATACTTATCTTACTTGGTCTTCCCTTTCCTCCATGCCTAACAACATATTCCACGTTCTATCTTATCCATCATGCTGTAATGTTAGCCATGAGCAGGGGAATAATCATTTCCATTTCTGATTTACAGAAGAGAATGTTACTGAAGTTTCCTTGATGGTGATGGCACAAACTCTTAAAAGATTTTCAACAGAGGCTTAGCTGGTGAAGATCCAGTGAGACCATTCAAAAACTTAGCTGTTGAAAAGCCAATGAAACTCCATAATAAATTGACCTCCTATGGCATGGGCTGCACAGACAGGAATGTTGTAAAGCTTCAGTATGTCATTTGGCATTATATAAAGTCACGTATTTTCCCACTTAGAAAACTGTTTTTTAAAAATCTGACTGTGTGAAGGTAGTAAGTCTATTTTGGTGTTATACATGTGATTTTCTGACTGGTACAATATTCATGCTTTGATTTTTGTCTTTATTGACTGAATTAATCATAGTACAATATATAATTGAAGGGATTAATATTAAGGAGATGGCAAAAACTTTAGGGAGAAAGCTAAAGTTAAAACCACACAGATAATTTTTCTTTTAATTCTATTGACCAGTTGTTTTGTTGTAATTTAGACTCTGACATAGGCAAATATACTCCTTTCAGGGCTTCCCGGGTGGCGCAGTGGTTGAGAGTCCGCCTGCCGATGCAGAGGACACGGGTTCGCACCCCGGTCCGGGAAGATCCCACGTGCCGCGGAGCGGCTGGGCCCGTGAGCCATGGCCGCTGAGCCTGCGTGTCCGGAGCCTGTGCTCCGCAACGGGAGAGGCCACAACAGTGAGAGGCCCGCGTATTGGGAAAAAAAAAAAAAAAAAATATATATATATATATATGTATATATATATATATATATATACTCCTTTCATGTTAAAAGATTATGTGAAAACAAAGGTCATTCATTCATTCATTCAGCAAATCATCTTCTCTATTACCCTTGTAGGATTTATAAATGTAAGATGGTGTCTATATGGTTCCGTTTGTTTCTCGAGTGAGCCACAGTGCCTGTCCAAACTCAAATGCATAAATGCTATGTATAATGTGAAATCTCAGTAATTATCCATTGACAAACTATGAAGTTCAACAACCTATTCAAGGATTTTATGCCTCCCCAAATATTTCTTCCACACATGAAAAATATATGAAAATAACACATGAATGTTAGAACGATTGTAGTTGAAGAGTGTATTCATTTCCCTGAGGGTAATTTATTTAAGATCCTGATTTTCAGGGTATGTGCCCAGTAGTGGGATTGCTGGGTCGTATGGTAGTTCTATTTTTAGTTTTTTAAGGAACCTCCATACTGTTCTCCATAGTGGCCGTATCAATTTATATTCCCACCAACTGTGCAAGAGGGTTCCCTTTTCTCCACACCCTCTCCAGCATTTATTTTTGTAGATTTGTTGATGATGGCCATTCTGACCGGTGTGAGGTGATACCTCACTGTAGTTTTGATTTGCATTTCTCTAATGATTAGTATGTTGAGAATCTTTTCATGTGCCTCTTGGCCATCTGTATGTCTTCTTTGGTGAAATGTCTATTTAGGCCTTCTGCCCATTTTTTAATTGGGTTGTTTGTTTTTTTGATATTGAGCACTACGAGCTGTTTGTATGTTTTGGAGATTAATCCTTTGTCCGTTGCTTCATTTGCAAATATTTTCTCACACATGCACCCCAGTGTTCATTGCAGCTCTATTTACAACAGCCAGGACATGGAAGCAACCTAAGTGTCCATCAACAGATGAATGGATAAAGAAGATGTGGCACATATATACAATGGAATATTACTTAGCCATAAAAAGAAAAAATTGAGTTATTTGTAGTGAGGTGGATGGACCTAGAGTCTGTCATACAGAGTGAAGTAAGTCAGAAAGAGAAAAATAAATACCATATGCTAACACATATATATGGAATCTAAAAAAGAAAAAAAAATGGTCATGAAGAACCTAGGGGCAAGACGGGAATAAAGATGCAGACCTACGAGAGAATGGACTTGAGGACACGGGGAGGGGGAAGGGTAAGCTGGGACAAAGTGAGAGAGTGGCATGGACATATATACACTACCAAATGTAAAATAGATAGCTAGTGGGAAGCAGCCGCATAGCACAGGGAGATCAGCTCAGTGCTCTGTGACCATCTAGAAGTGGGGGATAGGGAGGGTGGGAGGAAGGGAGACGCAAGAGGGAAGAGATATGGGGATATATGTATATGTATAACTGATTCACTTTGTTATAAAGCAGAAACTAATACACCATTGTAAAGCAATTATCCTCCAATAAAGATGTTAAAAAAATAAAAATAAGTACTGAGAGCAAAAAAAAAGAAAAAAAGATCCTGATTTTTCTAATTAGACTGTAAAAGTCACTTATAGACACATTCAAAACAAGGAATAATGGCATTTATTTGAAGACGGGGATGAAGTGTGTGCAGTTAAGTATGTATAACATGAAGCTGGCAGTCTTAGAACCCATCGGTTGAATCACACTATTCTCTTAAAAAGCTTAACCAATTCCCTATTAGCTGAGTCTAGTTCTGCTGTTAAAAAAAGAGTAATAACATCATAATAGCAATGATATGATGTTAACATCTTACGGGAGGGGGAAGTGAGGTATAGACACCAGGATGAACCCACTGGTTCTAAAACCCTATTCTTTCCCTTATAGCACCATCTTTCTACAAATGCAAAAAGCATAGTGGAACTAGTTGTGATCTTTCCCCATATTATTTCAAAAGTGCAAAGAGATGCTCAATCATATCAGAAATTGAAGTATTCAAAGGAAGTTATCTCTCCTTTTATACTTTGATTGAAATTCTGTTTAGCATTGAAGCAGGCTTCTATGATCGAACGTGGTAAATGATAGATAGGGTTCAATAGAGTTCTGTAGTGAAGGGTAAGTATTTTAGTGTGTCTGTGACCTGATCCAAAGGCTATTTCTAGCAGTTTGTCATTTAGTACAGAGAAGGTTAGTGAGGTCATGTTGATATATGATCTTTTATGCTCTGAACTTATCACTGCAGTTGAACTGGCCCTACAATTCTCATTAACAGTGAGCAGTTATCTTTTGATACTAAAGAATAAAATAAAACAACTGCTTTACTTTATTCTCCCAACTAAACTATAAAGAAAAATCAAAGCCTAAAGTTTGAAATATTTAGCTGGAGAAATTTAAGGCATCTTTATTTTTACCCAAGGAAGTAAAAATAGCTTTAGTATTCTCAGAAGAAAACCAAATAAGATCACATGGATGGAATTGCCGGTGAAAAGTGTCTAAATGTTAACATCACCATGATAAATATTTAGTTCCAGTAGAGAATGAGATTACTTTAAAAACTGTTCTAGCACCCTAGCACACATTTCAAAGGGAATAGAATTCTCTAAAGAAAGAAAATGCCAAAGAGACAGGAAAGCACTGTGGGATGGGGAAATAATGGCAACCTAGGAATTAGGACACCTGGGTTCTAGTTTCTGATCTGCCTGTGTATGTGCTAAATGATATGCAGCAAAGACCGTAACCTCTCTTTGTTGTTTCTTGCTTGGATTTCACTAACAACCTATTTGGATGTTTTCAGGTCAGCTGACAGACCTACCAGGCCCCCAAATCCACCTGCCCCACAGACCTTTCTGATTTAGTCAGATTTGTCAGTGGCTCCAACAGCATAAGTATAAAGTTGAAATTTCTTAGCAGGGCATCCAGGTCTTTCAAGGTTGGACACTTGCTCACCTCTCTAGCCCATCTCACTCTACTCCTGCCTCCTTCCCCATCCTCTTACCATGCAGAGCTACTTAAACTACTGCTCTCATATCCAGAACTCCATTCCCCACCATTGACCCAACTAACTCTCCTGCCATGAGGTTAAGTAACAGCTTAATTCACCTTAATGGCTGCCTCTTCCAAGAAGTTTTCTTGACCTTTCCTTCGGGGTTTGGTATCATCCTTTGTTTTCTTATTTTCTCCCCATTCCTCCACCCATTAGACTAAAACTTCTTGGCAAATGGTAGTAAATGAATGAAAGAGAATCAACTCTCCTTATTTCTATTATTTTTTGGGGGGTGAAGACGGAGTTGAGTCATTGGCTAATACCATCATCCTAAGAAATCAAGTCATCATTTTTACTGGAAATTAAAAAGATCTTCCCCTCCCCATTCTGGCTGAATGCTCTGGTGGAGAAAAACTGATTAATTAACTGAATTAATTTTAATTCATTAGAATATTAAGATTAATCTTGAAGGAATGGTTAGTTCTTTTCATTTTCTAAGCAAAAGAAACCTGTAATTGGCTTTAAATGATAAGTTCCTTCCTGCTTGTTCAATCAATTCCCTCCTTTCCTACCCTATCTTGGTTCCACCTGATCATGGTTTATAGCTGGGTGTCACCTATGCCTGCCAAAAACACAGAGGCAGCCTGGAACAATGGAATAAAAGATTACTCCATGCAGAATCATAAAATCTGGGTTTGAGTTCATTATTTCTTAGTGTGGCGACTTTGGGCAACAGACTGAATCTTTTGGGCTTCATTCTCCTTTTTTGTGACTTGGGATGATGCCCATCTCACAGAGTGATAAGTAAGGCTCAAATAAGATTATATGTGCTGCGAAAGCACTCTGCAAACAATTAAATGCCAAATAAACATATCATTACTCTAAACTCAAAGCATAGTATTATTTACAACCAGCTGTCCAATCTAACTTTTTTCTAGAGGTAATATACTCAGCAAAAAAAGGACTAATTTGAATTTTATCTCTTCTGCCAAATGTTTACGATAGAAACCAGAAAAATGCCTGAAGAAAGGAGGAAGATCAGTGCATCCAGCAGCCCAGATATAATCCACAACAGATCTATGACTCTGTCTACCTGGGAATTCAGGAAGTGACATCTCTGCCCTATAGAACTGCCTCTGGCCTCAGACATTTCTCTCTCTGGCCAGACAGTCACCTCTAGGAGGAGAATTGTAGGCAACAATGGGAATTCAGAGCACATCAAATGTCTCTACAGTGTCTCATATTCTGAAAATGCCTTTGCAATCAAATCTACATATTATGCCTCAAGGACCTAGAGGAGTATGTTAATATTATCCTTGGACCAGAAAAGGAAGACAGCTAGCAATTAAGTGATTTGCCTCAGGTCATAGAGGGGATTAATGCTGCCATTAACATTCACAAAGCCTTCTCTCTGTGACAAGGAGAACTCCTTTATTCCCCTAGTTCTGGGTTTTCTGTATTATGACCAGACTTACCAGTCTTCAAGGCAGATGACCTTTAGGTACTGTTGAGGGTCTAAGGGGGCAAGTATACACTTCTTGCTGACTTAGACATTCCCACATGTCAAAAGAGGTAGGCACAATTTTCACTGTAAAAAATGACATAGAGAAAGAAGTTGATCTGTAGTTAGGCAGGACATACAAAGAAGAAATAAGAGGGCAAATTTGTGTTTTGTCTTAAGAGTTTGATGTTCTTTTTAGTAGACTAGTGATTCTCAAACAGTTGCTTTCTTAAGGATGGGAGTTAACTGTATTAAAAACAATCTGTATATAAATAAAGCAGTTGTATGGGGTTATTACCACTATTTACTATTATCTTGACTACTGGTTCCCATTTTTCTATTCGAAAGTGTATGGTTAATAAAGTAAGCAAACTTGAAATTTTAAAGTATGGAAGTAAGTATGAGCTCCCACAGGTGGGACAGGATGCATGGCCAGAATGAATTGGTAGAAAGATATATGTCTGGGCTTCCCTGGTGGCGCAGTGGTTGAGAGTCCGCCTACCGATGCAGGGGACACGGGTTCGTGCCCCGGTCCGGGAGGATCCCACATGCCGTGGAGCGGCTGGGCCCGTGAGCCATGGCCGCTGAGCCTGCGCGTCCGGAGCCTGTGCTCCGCAACGGGAGAGGCCACAACAGTGAGAGGCCCGTGTACCACAAAAAAAAAAAAAAAAAGAAAGAAAGATGTATGTCTTAGGCATTAATCTCTTTCCCAGTTATTTCTAGTTCTTCTTTTAGACAGGTGGTAGGAGGGTACTGCCCCATTCCCTTTTAAGACAGGAATGATATAGGGCTTACCCTGGCCATTGAAATATGAGCAGAAATGACAGATGTTGCTTCGAAGTGAAAGCTTTAAGAGCTAGTGTGAGATGTGTCACTGATCATTCTCTTTCTCCCATAGTGGCTGTTGTTTGACTATGTTCCAGGAGTACCTTGTCTGTTTGCCTCATACTAAACTGAGGCCAAAGGGAACAAAGGAGCACCAACCCATGCTGAGTATGTAGCTTGACAGAGAAAAAAGTTTATTTTAAACCACTTAGCTTTGTGGGTTGTTTGTAACCAAAGCATAATATATACTGTCTTAACTGATACAGTTCACCTTGTTCAAAAGGAACAGATACACTAAAGGGAATAAGAGATTAGCAAGGCATACGAAAAGGTACACATTGAATGGATGTCCACACACCTAAAGGGAAAAGTAGAATGCACAGTCTCTGAGGGAAGACAAATGGAGGAGTAAAGAGATGATCTTATCTGGATGTATCAGCCAAATGCCTTCCTAACACAGATGGTAAAACTGGCATGGTGGTCAGACCACCACTGGGAGACTTTACCATTTCATATGTGTCAAAAATTCTGTTCTGCAGGGAGCCCAAAAATAAACTCATGGACCTATGGTCAATTAATCTATGACAAAGGAGGCAAGCATATACAATGGAGAAAAGACAGTCTCTTCAACAAGTGGTGCTGGGAAAGATGGACAGCCATATGTAAAACAGTGAAATTAGAACATTCCCTCAGACGATATACAGTAACAGACGCAAAATGGTTTAAAGACCTAAATATAAGACACGAAACTAACAATCTAGAAGAGAACATAGGCGAAACACTCTTTGACATAAATCATAGCAATATTTTCTTGGATCAGCTTTCCAAGGCAAAAGAAATAAAAGGAAAAATAAACAAATGGGACCTAATTAAACTTAAAAGCTTTTGCACAGCAAAGGAAACCATCACAAAACAAAAAGACAAGCTACAGAGTGGAGAAAGTATTTGCAAATGATACAACCAACAAGGGGTTAATATCCAAAATATACTAATGGCTCATACAACTCAATAGCATAAAAACAAACAACCCAATCAGAAAATAGACAGACTTGAATAGATATTTTTTCAAAGAAGACATACGCATGGCTATCAGGCACATGAAAAGATGCTCAACATCACTGATTATTAGAGAAAGCAAATCAAAACCTGAATGAGGTATCTTATCACCTCACACCTGTCAGAATGGCTATCATCAAAAAGTCTACAAATGGGCTTCCCTGGTGGCGCAGTGGTTGACAGTCCGCCTGCCGATGCAGGGGACATGGGTTCGTGCCCTGGTCCGGGAAGATACCACATGCCGCGGAGCAGCTGGGCCCGTGAGCCATGGCCGCTGGGCCTGCGCGTCCGGAGCCTGTGCTCCGCAACGGGAGAGGCCACAACAGTGAGAGGCCCACGTACCGCAAAAAAAAAAAAGTCTACAAATAACACATGTTGGAGAGGATGTGGAGAAAAGGGAACCCTTCTGCACTGTTGATGGGAATGTAAATTGGTGCAGCCACTGCGGAAAACAGTATGGAGTTTCCTTTAAAAACTAAAAATAGAGCTACCATATGATCTAGCAATTCCACTCCTGGGAATATATCCAGAAAAAACAAAAACATTAATTCAAAAAGGTTCATGCATCCCAGTGTTTATTAGAGCACTATTTACAATAGCCCAGACATGAAAGCAACCTAAGTGCCCATCAACAGGTAATTGGATTAAGACGATGTAGTGTATATACATACAATGGGATATTACTCAGCCATAAAACATAATGAAATATTGCCATTTGCATCAATGTGGATCGACCTAGAGAATATTATGCTTAGTAAAATAAAGTCAGACAAAGAAAGACAAATACTGTATGGTATCACTCATATGTGGAGTCTAAAAAATAATACAAGTGAATTATATAAAACAGACTCACAGACATAGAAAAGAAACCTATGGTTACCAAAAGGGAGAGGGATGGAGGGTGGGCAGGGAGGGACAAATTAGAGGTATGGGATTAACAGATACAAACTACTATACATAAAATAGATATGTAACAAGGATTTACTGTACAATATGGGGATTATACCCAATATCTTGTAATAACCTATAATGGAATATAATCTGCAAAAAAACTGAATCACTATGTTGTATACCTGAAACTAACACAACATTGTAAATCAACTATACTTCAAAAAAAAATTTGTTCTGATAAAATGGCAGAATCTGACAAATTCTTGACTTATGCAGAAAATAAAACGACCTTTCAAAAGCAACATTCTGGTTCTTCAAAAGCTGAGGAGGCTGTGAGAAGAAATGTAAATTAGAATTAAATTGGCTCAGTAAGGAAGAATTGCTTAAGGTTAAGGAAGTATCGAAAAACATGGGAAAACAAAGAACAACGAAAATAGGAAACACTGGACATAGAAATATACTCCAGCTTCTAGAGAAGTGAATACAAAAGATTTAGAGAAAAGATATTTATGATAACAAAATCATAAAATTTAAGAGGAATTGGAAATCTGGCATAATCTACTATATTATATTCCAGCAAAGTCACAATTAATCCTGAGTAGGAACCCTCAGTCCTTGCAGGATATTATACTACTCCATTAATTTATTCAACAAATGTTTATTGAGCAACTACTAGGAGAGAGGAATTGTGCTAAAATGTTGAGGGTCCGAAGAGACTATAGTTCCTGCCCTGAAGGAGCTTACAGTATAGTGAAACAAACAGATAATAAACAAGCCCTCAGCTAGCACTTATTACATACTGAGTATTTGCTAGTGATTATGACAGGGACTTTGCATAATTGTTTCCCTAATTTTTACAAGCCTGCTGCATAGGGGTTACTGTCCTTTTAAACAGGAGACACCGAAGCTCAGGGAGATACAGTAATTTGGCTGTACATTTATATAAACAATGATTGGCTAAAATGGGACTTGAAATCAACTTTCTGTGATTTCAATATCTGTACACTTTCAACCATACCTTGATGCCTTTCATATCTAACTCTAAGATTACGTGATATCGTTTTTTATATTTTTGAAATGTGAATTTTAGTGTGTGTGTGTGTGTGTGTGTGTGTGTGTGCTCTAAATAGACAATGGATTCATTCCACAGGGAAAAAACATTTTTGTGTGATTACATTTTAGTCTTTTTTTTTTTTTTCAGTTTGACTGGAAGATGATTTTAGAAACTGATGAAACATTAATGATTTATAAGCCATATTTTAAGAATCTTTCTAGTAAGTCACAGGCAAAATACTAAGTTGCTTTTCAGGAAAGTCTAGAAATCAAATTTAACAAAGGAAAAGGAATACTCTTAGGTAAAATAATAAAATCTTCTCTACAAAGATAAGCAATGATCAAGCTGGTTTTATATATTTATAGCTGAGAGTAGAAACTTTCTCCTTTTAGGAACATTTAGTTCTTTTTCTTCAGGGCTTGAATTCCAAGAATTAAACAGGGAAGTTTCTCACATTTTTTTTTTCAAAAGTCCCAGTAATGTCACCTGATTGGAGGAAAATTTGGCATCTGAGATTATAGCCCACCACTTAATACAAGCCAAACAGCTAAATTGATTTTAGCATTCGGAAGAAAAATTGCACCTTTGGTGCTGAATTGCTTCCCTCTGAGTGTTGAGCCAAATATTAATGTAGATTTGAAAGGAAACAAAAAGTGTTCAAACTCTAATATACCTCAGGCTTATAAATCGGAATTCAGTCACCTTACATTAAGTTGGATTTCTTGAAGCAAAACTACTCTTATTATTTTTGTATTATTGCTCTGACCCACAGTGTATGTATCACATAATAATGTTCTAAGTCTTTTAGCTACAACAGAAGTGGAAAGCTCGGTGCCAGAGGCTTCTGTGGTAACGCTCACTCCAGTGAACACTGACACACGCCAGAGGAGCAGTCCCTTTCTAAGGACTTAAAAAGACATGAGACATTCCGCTCAGATGTCTTTCTGTAACCTGTGCATCAAGGAACAATTTACTGTTAATTCTTTTATATTTTTGTTGCCTTATTTTTATTTAAACAGTAATACATGTTCATTACAGAAAAACTGAGTTCCAGGAAAGCAAAAAACAAAAAAAAAATTGTAATCCAATTATGAAACAAAAACCATTGGTAGCATCTTGGCTTATATCTTTCTAAACTGTTTTCTTTGTAAATAAACTAAATTTTCTTTCTATAAAAAATGCAATACTAGTTACTAATTACCTTATTTTTTTCACTTAATAACATGCTAAAATGTTAAAGAATATTTAAAAATAATTTTACATAGCTGTATCGTATTAGTGCATGGTTATTCCACTTTTTTTTAAACCAAGCACTGTATTTGAATATTTAGGTTACCTCCAGTATTTGGTTATTATAGTATCATTCCTTAAAGATATTTGCCATGGTCTTTGGAAAGAAACTGAAAGTTTATTTTTAAAAATTTGTTATTCTTTATCTGTACATTTGTTTATTTTTAGCAAAGGTTAAAAAAAATAACATTTTGATAGTGGTGACTAAGAAGTTAGCTAGTATTAGATCCCAGTTATGACAGCTTATCCTACCTTCTACCCACTGGGGGTCCTTCCCGGGCCCAGACTGGGGGCTAGATGCCAGGGCTTGCTGCTTTCTCCATCCTTGCTTCCCTTCTTAATGAGACTCAGGTTCTCCCCTGGCCCAGTCCAGACACCAGCCCCTGTCCCTGAGGATGAGCCCAGTTCGTGCAATGCTGAAAGAAAGTTCCAGCTGGGATCCTCTGCTACTCTGCTTAGCCAGCCTTGCTACTGACAGTTTCCAGAATGTCTGACCAGCCCTTAGAGTCATGCCTTGACTGTCTGGAGCCCTTCAGGGGTCACCTTAGCAGGATCCATGCCATCCTCGAAGGCTGACCTTTGGGGCTGTGCTTAAACATTTCACCATTTCACATAAACATTCTGTCATCTATCACACGTTATAGTGAGCCTCTACTTTTTGGAAGATTGTCCGGGCCTGGGGATATAGCTGTGAATAACACAATCTCCACCTTTATAAAAGTGGGTCTACAGTTCACAAGTCCTGGGGAATTCGGAGGAGAAAGAGAACGAGAAAGCATGCATTTATTGCATCCAGTTGGAAAACTCTGAAATTCATTTTCAACAGGATGGTAGATTATATTTAGTAGGAAATGACTGTGGCATTAGATATTTCTAATGTCTTTAGCGCTATGTGCTTTATTTTCATGGTTTTCCCTTTTAAACTCATGATAATCCTTGTTAACATAAGCTTGGAAGAAAAAATCACCTAGGATGTTTAAACTACACTTCTGTTAACATGTATTACAGGTACGTTACCATACATAAAATCAGCTGGACCTCCACCACCTACACATTTTCCACCTTTGGAGGAGTGTGTGTTGAACAGTAAAGTGTGGGGCACAGAAGGAAAGATACAGGGATGACTCACGGGTCATAATATTATCATCCGTTACACAAGACTGTAACATCTGATTCACTGAACTCTCAATGTGTGGATATCTAATTTTAGAAATTAAGTCATTAAGCAAGTGAAAACAACTTTTCCTTATTTCAGTGTCAATTGGATATGTACAGCATTTCTTTACTTTTGTAAACTGCCCAGACTCACAATTGTAAATTGAAAGAGATCTCAGAAATATTCTAGCCCAAGACTTTCATGGTAGAGATGAGAAAACTGAGCCAAGGTTAAACAGCTTGAGGTTCCTTCATGGCAGAGTTTGAATAACCAAAAACAAAAGTTTCTCTAAAAAAAGTGAACAGAACAAGGTCCATACCCAAGAGAAAAATTTTTCAAAAAGTGTCAAGAAAAGGGAAATAAAAATTAATTAATAGTTGTCCAATTATCAAAACTAAATTTTTTAGCCTGATATTCAAGGTCTGTTTTTTGTTTCTAACTAGCACAAGTTCTCCTCTCCAGCTAAACCAATTTCTGAGCACAATTAACATTTTACCACAAGCATACAGATCCATTATACCATTTGGCTTACTAATGCGTGGCTCTGACCCTCTTCACATCCAGCTCAGAAATCCAGCCCTCGTTTTCTCCAAAGAAATGGGTCTTTCCTTGGTTATGGATTCTTGCTCACACGTAATTTGTAAGGAACACATTTACTTGCAAATACAAAATGTTCCTTTGGAAATTTAATAACTCTTTGCATTCGCTGATATTTGATGTCTGCAAAATGTTTCTTTCTCCCCCTAGGATTTTAGGACCTGGTGAGCTTGCTAGGATGCACCAGGGAGAATTTGTTACTGCTCTCTGGATTTTTTTTCCAAGCATTATGTAAGGATAGCAGCTGCCTCCCTTCTTATCTTTACTGTGGTCACCACCATGTCCTCTCTCTAAGGTGGAGATCAAAGCTGGCAGTGCCCTTAGCATCTCTTTCACCAGGAGGGAACCTGCCACAAAGAGCTTCCTCCCTGGCTTCAAGTTGCCTCTGGAAGGCTCTCTGAACTCCCTAGCTTTGAGTTTTCCAATTGCTGTCCCTGCTTTTTTGTCTAGCTCTTTCTGTGATTGACTTTGCCACTGAGGACCTAATACTTTAGACTCTGTCCTTCTTGATGGTGCTCTGAGGGCTGACCATCCCTGACAGTCCCAGCTCCAGAGACCCAGCGTAGGTGAGAACTGCTTCCGAACTGGAGGGAAGGAGAAACCCAGTAGTGCAGGTGACACCAAGGATGAAGGTTAGGCCAAGCTGAAAGCCTGGGCACTCAATCATCAATTTCTTTCATTTCTTTCAGCCCATAGTCCTTATTCTACAAGCGCTTCAATTAACCATACTCACTCCCTGTGCCCACACACATACGAGACTAAAAGAAGATATGGGTTGTTTTTTGTATATCAGACTGATATTTATATTTAGGTAAATGAGTTTTGAAAATATTCCAGCTTATATTTTTCCACTACTGTGGCTCAGTTGTCTGGTAACCAAATCTATTCAAAATCAGCTTGCCCCCTCCTTTTTAAAATCTAGTAGTACTAGCTGATGAAAAATAAACCCTGATAGTGGGGAAAAAACAACACAAAGGCTTTAGCATTATTATCCTTCTTTCTTGGTACATTTGAGACAATGGAATTGAAATGTGTCTCCTCTTTCAGAAGATAAAGGGACCATATTATTAACAATCAACTACTGATTTTCAGATTTGCATTGTTTTCAGTCATTTGGCATATTTCTCTGCAGCAAATTGCTTGATGGTAGTAAGGAAAATGTCCTATAAAATAAGTAAGTAAGATGCAACATTTCAAAGCATGGTCTATGGGGTGATTCTAGCTGTGTGACAATAAGCAATTTGCTGGGGTGGCAACTTTTACTAGGAATTTCTTAAGCAAGGCAGCCAGGATATAAGTTTATGTGTCTCAGATTGGCACTAAACTCAGTCTGGGAAAAGTAAATAAAATGTAATTGATTTTTCTCTGGAAGATGTGATATTCAACTGAAATATGTAAAATGTAATATGGTCAATGAATTAAATGATTTTATTTTCCTTTTAAAAATAGAAAACACTGTTGAAGTTGAAATATATTCAGAAAGACTTAGTATTGTAGCTTTTCTAGCATCACATATCAAGAGTAATCTAACAGGTCCCCCTCAACTGAGAACAGGACATACAATTTGGAAACTTTATGTCTTTCAATAGAAATTCCCGTCCTAATGCATACAATTTTAAAGGTGAATTCTAAAGGTCATTTAAAAATGTGTCAGTATTCTCAGAAAATTAGCTGTAAAATTTAGGACAATATATCAAAAATAGTTTTAAACATATAAAATTTGATTTTGGTTCAGCAAAAAAAAAAGCATCATTGAATTCTAGAAAACCAGTTTTCTACCATTTCATGAAAGTAGTTAAATATTTAGCAAGATCAAAAGGTACTCACTTTCTGGCATCATCTACCTCAAAGGCGATTCCCAAGAAATTGGTAATTAGGTAGTATTTTATTCCAGTAATGGAGTCTTATACCACATATTCCTGTTTAAGGCACTAACACAATAAACGGCATAAGCGGGACCCTAAATTGAATGCCACATGATTAATCGAATCCCACAGCGTAGAGAGAGTACTTAGTGGACGCAAGGCTGAAATGACTGCACAGCCTCAGATATATCAACTTGATGACTGCCTGACTGGCCTTTCCTGCTGACTCCTTGTCAACACATGATAGCCTACTTGGCATTGTTTGACTTGCTCTAAAACGCAGAAATAGGCAAATTATCCATCTTTCTTTTGAAGTAAAAAACATGCAGCAAGGAAGCTGACAGGCACTGCTACAGGAACCAGGAAACAAAGTCCGCGGAGAACTCTCAGAAAAATACCTACAGGAGGCCATTAAAACAACAAAGCTCTGAGGTAAAATTCTATCTAAGAAGCTTTAATCAAAGAACAGCTTGAATCTTATATTCCTGTTCTTTCTTCACCATGATTAATATCATCAGTTCCTCAGGGCACAGTAATAAGCAACATTTCAAAAACATTCCCTGGATACACGAAGAAAAAAGCGCCAAATATACATTCTGCACAAGCAAACAATTTAGTGTTGAGGGAGACGTTTAAAAAAAAGAGTAAGTGGCGCAGTGGTTGAGAGTCCGCCTGCCAATGCGGGGGACGCGGGTTCGTGCCCCGGTCCGGGAAGATCCCACATGCCGCGGAGCGGCTGGTCCCATGAGCCATGGCCGCTGAGCCTGCGCGTCCCGAGCCCGTGCTCCGCAACGGGAGAGGCCACAACTGTGAGAGGCCCGCGTAGCGCAAAAAAAAAAAAAAAGAGAGTAAGAAGAAAATAAAACTGAGAGCCTTTATAAGTTTTTCATAGTGAGTCATTCATAAGTAGTAATTCAGGTCAGCCCCTGACAAACTTACGCAAAAAGTTCAATTTCACTCCTTTTTCCAGCCACTTGCATGGGGAGTGTTCCTATCTCTCATCCCTCCTGTTCAGTGTCTAATTAGAAGAGGGTCATGTAAGGGGCAGTACACTATAGGGATTAAAAGCACTTCTGTACATCTAGGCAGATTTGGGATTAAAAAAAAGTTTCTCCAGTTACTTGCTGTGTAAATTTGGGGAAGTCACTTAAGAATTCTGGGCCCTGTTTATTCATCGGTCATAAGAGGATGACAATATCCACCTTCCAGGATTATTCTGAGAATTCAGTGAGGTATCTACTGAATGCAGAAGACTAGCACAGAGTCAGGGATGGGGTACAGGTTAAATAAATGGCAGCTGTTTTTATTATTATGAACTGATTTCTATTGGGCGAACATTATGTAAATGCAACTCATCCCTCAGGCATTCCATTTTTTTTTAACATCTTTATTGGAAAATAATTGCTTTACAATATTGTGTTAGTTTCTGCCGTATAACAAAGTGAATCAGTTATACATATACATATGTTCCCTATCTCTTCCCTCTTGCGTCTCCCTCCCACCCTCCCTATCCTACCCCCTCAGGTGGTCACAAAGCACTGAGCTGATCTCCCTGTGCTATACGGCTGCTTCCCACTAGCTATCTATTTTACATTTGGTAGTGTATATACGTCCACGCCACTTTCTCACTTCGTCTCAGCTTACCCTTCCCCCTCCCCGTGTCCTCAAGTCCATTCTCTACATCTGCATCTTTATACCTGTCCTGTCCCTAGGTTCTTCAGAACTATTTTTTGTTTTTTAGATTCCATATATATGTGTTAGCATACAGTATTTGTTTTTCTCTTTCTGACTTACTTCACTCTGTATGACAGACTCTAAGTAGGGCATTCCAATTTTTTTTTTTTTTTTGTAGTACGCGGGCCTCTCACTGCTGTGGCCTCTCCCGTTGCAGAGCACAGGCTCCGGACGCGCAGGCTCAGCGGCCACAGCTCACGAGCCCAGCCGCTCCGCGGCATGTGGGATCCTCCCGGACCGGGGCACGAACCCGCGTCCCCTGCATCGGGAGGCAGACTCCCAACCACTGCGCCACCAGGGAAGCCCGGGCATTCCATTTTAAAAGGGATTTCTAGAGAACTGAAGAACTCTCAGGAATCAAAGACGTCAATTTACTTCAGGAATTTCACCACCATGATAGGCTGGTGGGTAAGTTAATTTTTGTCATGGGAGCCTTCCTTGTGCCCTTCAAATAAACAGACAGGCAGCTGTGAGCACTGAACCTGGGTCAGGAGAATTGGGTTCAAATGACAGTTCTATCACTTGCCAAATGTGTGACCTTGGGCACATCACTACTTAATCCTTCATGGCTCAGGCTTTCGCTTTGGTAAGGTAGGGATAATGATAAATCACAGGGTTATTAAGAGGATTACATGACACAAGGCATGAAAATAACTGCTGTCAATGGTCAATGCTATACAACTGTAAATTATTACCACGGTCCGTTCCTTGTCCTTGGCAAGGAACATGCCCTAAGAGTGACAGAAATGTCTTACCACTGAGAGACACATAAAAATCTGACTAGCTAACAATAAACCAGAGAAAGGAAGGAAGGAAGAAAGGTTGATTCTAGCATTCATTTGGTTAGCAAAAGTTTGAGAACCTTCAAAATTACTTGGGGAAACAACTACAGTTATAAGCAACTAAATGGGTGATTCTCTAAGCATTATGCTAAGTGAAAGAAGCCAGGCACACAAGTGTACATAGGCAGATGAATGGATAACAAACTGTGATGTATACATACAATAAAATATCACTCAGTCGTAAAAAGGAAGGATATTCTGACACATGCTACAACACGGTTGCACCTAGAGGACATTACGCTAAGTCAAATAAGCCAGTGACACAATGATAAATACAGGATTCTACTTGTATGAGGTACCTAAATTTATAGTGACAGAAAGTAGAATGGTGGTTTCCAGTAACTAGAGAGAGGGGAGAATGAGGAATTAGTGTTTAATGGTTACAGAGTTTTAGCTGGGAAAGATGAGAAAGTTCTGGAAATGGATGGTAGTGATGGTTGCACAACAATGTGAATGTACTTAATGCCACAGAACTGTACACTTAAAAGTAGTGAAAATGGTAAATTTTCTGTTATGTGTATTTTACCATGGTAAAAAACAAAAGAAGCCAGGCCCAAATCGTACATATTATATGACTCAATTTATGGAAAATTCTAGAACAGACAAACCTGATCCATAGTGATAGAAACAGATCAATGGTTGTAAAGGCACAGGAGTCAGCTTTCTGGGTGAAGGAATGTGCTTTATCCTGAATGAGGTAGTAGATACTGAAAATATGCATTTTCAAAACTCATCGAACTGTATACCTCAAGTGGGTACATTTACAATAAGTAAACTGTACTTCATTGTGATGGTTAATTTTATGTGTCAACTTGGTTAGGCTATGATACACAGTTGTTTGTTCAAACACCATTCTAGATGATGTTGTGAAGCTATTTTTTTAGACGTGATTAACATTCAAATCAGTAGACTTTGAGTAAAGCAGATTACCCGATAATGTGGGTGGGCCTTGTGCAATCAGTTGAAGGCTTGAAGAGAAAAGACTGAAGTTCCTAGAAGAGGAAGGAATTCTGCCTCCAGACTGCCTTTTGACTCAAGACTGCAACGTCTGTTCTTGCTGGAATTTCCAGCCTGCCTTACAGACTTCACACTTGCCAGCTCTCACACTTGTGTGAGCCAATTCCTTAAAATAAATCTCTCTAAATAAATATACACCTACCTCCTATTGGCTCTGTTTCTCTGGAGAACCCTGACCAATACACGCATAAGGTTGATTTAAAAAGAAGAAAGATTACCTAGGATTCTCTGTGAGAAAATAGATTCTTAGACTCCACCCCGGATTCACGGAATCAAACAACCTTTAGGGGAAAGACCTGAGCCTACATAGTTTTTGTTCATTTGTTTACTGAAGTACGGTTGATGTATAATATTACATAAGTTACAGGTGCTCATAATAGTGATTCACAATTTTTAAAGGTTATACTCCATTTATAGTTATAAAATATTGGCTATATTCCCTGTGCTGTACAATATATCCTTGTAGCTTATTTTATACATAGTAATTTTTTCTTTTTTTTGCAGTACGTGAAAAAGTTGACTTCCTATCTGGTAGTTAATACTATACTTGATTTTTTTTTTTTTTTTTTTGCGGTACGCGGACCTCTCACTGTTGTGGCCTCTCCCATTGCAGAGCACAGGCTCCGGATGCGCAGGCTCAGCGGCCATGGCTCACGGGCCCAGCCGCTCCGCAGCATGTGGGATCTTCCCGGACCAGGGCACGAACCCGTGTCCCCTGCATTGGCAGGCAGACTGTCAACCACTGCGCCACCAGGGAAGCCCTATACATAGTATTTTGTACCTCCTAATCCCTTATCCCTATCTTGTCCCTCCCTCCTTCCCTCTCCCCACTGGTAACCAGTATACTTTGTTCTCTGTATCTGTGAGTCTGCTTCTTTTTTGTTGTATTCACTAGTTTGTTGTATTTGAGCCTATGTAGTTTTGAAAAGTTCTTCTAGATCATTCTGATACGTGCTCTGCCCCCTCCCTGGTTGAGCACTAGAAATATTTTTCAATAACATCTTAATATAGCTAAATAAGATTTTAAGAAATTCTTAAATACGTCAAATTTTGTGTGCATGCCTTCTTTCCCCCATGTTTCTTAGTATTTCATATAAATAGTAAAACACTTTTAAAAGGGGGCAAAATTGTAACCCCTCACCCCCTCAAGATGGAATAGAGGAACATAGTGCAACCATATGAATACTCTGAATTTTGGTCATCACTCATCTAACAAATGGTGATCAAGTGCTTATAATATGTCAGGCACTATTTAAAGGACTGCAGATACATGTAGACGTGGACAAGCCAGACCAGATCCCTGCCCTCACCGAGCTTACACTCCAGTAGGGGGGACCTTAAAGCGAAGCCAATTATGCCTATGCCCTGTATACAGGTTTTCATGAAAAAATAAAAACTGCTCCATAGGCAACACACTAGACTGCCAGGAGGTTAAAAAACAACAAGAAACAAACCTATAGATCACAACTTGTATTTTCATGGTAAAATTTAACTGAGAGTACCAAACCAAGACTTTAGCAGCACCCTGGAGTGATTAATACAACTGCTGAGATTAAAAAGTACAGGAAAAGAGAGTAAGCAATTAGCTCCAGTCCAATGTGAATGTCAGTGAGCCAATCTGGACTCTTTATAGCTCCCGAGCATTGCTCTTTCAACCCTTGGTTGCTACGAATATTAGATAGTCACGTTACGTTCTGCAATGAAGAAAAACTGATGCTAAGGTCTTGTCACTGTAGAAAAGGCTGCTGAGAACTTCTTTTTGTCTGTCATGAGCACGGCCAACTCCAGGAAAAGGAAAAGCCAAGTTTCTGGCTTGATTCTTTGTCCATTCATCATACATTTATTAAACTGAGATTGTAATAGTATTTACCGCATAGATTTTGTGAGGGTAAATGAGAATATAAATCCCTTAGCACAATGTCTGGTCACAGCGAGCTCTTGGTAAACGGTAACTATCATCGTTGGTATATGGGTCTCATTATTGGCAAGGCAGACTTCCAGGAGCTGGGGATGCAGACGGTTGCCACAAGCCCACCACAGCAAGAATCTTAACATCTACCAGAGGGAGGGCCCCCATATGTGAGAAGTATTTGAATTGCTACTGTAGAGATCAGTGGTGTCACTGCAAAAGAGGTCTCTGGTGGGGACGGAAGGGACAAGGGAGAGACAGGTGAGCCTCGCAGGAGGATGTTTTGCCAGTGGTGGCTTTTGATGTAACTGCAGTTGTGTGAAGGCAGTTTTAGGAAAAAATACTTTCTGTGATCTGTGTAAAAAGCAGTTGTGATAACATTGATTATCAAAGATTTTGTATAAAACTCAAGACTCATTTTCACTGATGCTACTAAAGCCTCACAGTATTAGATTTGATATTTAGGCTGTTATAGAATTAAAGCTGGGTGTAAAGAGTGTGATATTTTGAGACGAGAGGAGAGTCAGACAAGTTTGAGCTGCAAAGAACATTTAGAAATCACGTAGTCAACACTCATTCTGCTAATGAGAAAATCAAGCTGCACATAGGTTTGGTCTCAATGGAACACTGTATATAGGCAATGAAATGACCACATCTGTTTGCTCTGTGCTATCCAATACAGTAGAAACTAGTCACATATGGCTATTCAAATTTAAAATAATCACAATCTTTTAATCCCCTACTGTATCTTTCCCCTCCCTCCTGCCCTCTCCCCACTTCTAATCACTAGTTTGTTCTCTATATCTGTGTCTGCTTCTGTTTTTTTTCTTCACATTTCTGTGAAATGTTTTTAATAGTGGCTAAAAGTTACTTTCCTCTCTCACTGCATAAAAATAACACAGTGCTGTACAGTAGAATGCTTTAGGACGATGAAAATCTGTATGTGTGATATGGGACTACTAGTCCCATTGAGCACTTGAAATATCCTTAGTTCATCTGAGGAACTGAATTCTTAATTTTAAGTGATCATGATCATTTTATTTTATTTATTTTTTATTGAAGTATAGTTGATTTACAGTATTATATTAGTTTCAGGTGTACTACATAGTAATTCAATACTTTTATAGATTATATAGTCCATTTAAAGTTATTACAAAATAATGACTATATTTTCCTGTGCTATACAATATATAGCACTTGTTACTTGTTACTCTACTCCTTGTTACTTATTTATTTTATACATAGTAGTTTGTATCTCTTGTATAATCCAGCAACGTATATGCTGGGTATATATCCAAAGAAAACTAAAACACTAATTTAAAAAGATACATGCACCCCAGTATTCGTAACAGTACTATATACAATAGCCAAGATATGGAAGCAACCTAAGTGTCCATCAATAGATGAATGGATAAAGAAGATGTGGTACATATATACAATGGACTATTACTCAGCCATAAAAAAGAATGAAATTCTGCCACTTGTGATAATGTGAATGGAGCTAGGGACTATTATGCTTAGCGAAGTAAGTCAGACAAAGACAAATACTCTATGTTATCACTTATATGTAGAATCTAAAAAGTAAAGCAAATGAATGAATGTATATAAAAAAACAGAAGCAGGGGCTTCCCTGGTGGCGCAGTGGTTGAGAGTCCGCCTGCCGATGCAGGGGACACGGGTTCGTGCCCCGGTCCGGGACGATCCCACATGCCGCGGAGCGGCTGGGCCCATGAGCCATGGTCGCTGAGCCTGCGCATCTGGAGCCTGTGCTCCGCAACGGGAGAGGCCACAATAGTGAGTGGCCCACGTCCCGCAAAAAAAAAAAAAAAAAAAAAAAAAAAAAGCATTTCACAATAAATAAAGAGCTTATTTCACATTATGACCAAATTTTCCAAGTGTACTTCTAAATTTACCTATGTAATTGCTAGCCTATAGAAAAATCTACCTTAGCACACAAATCTTTCACAGAAAAAATTCGCCTGGTGTCACCACAATGGCTTTACAGATGCATCAAAGTTACATGCATAAGTTTGGAAATGGGGTGGAAACAGCTTTAATGTTCCAACTGTCATACATTTCAGGAGCAATCTAATACAAATATCTACTCCATAGATTATCAGAGAGAAGAAGAAGGAGGTAAAGGTAATTTAAGTAGATCATATTTGAGGAGAGAATTCCTAAAATAGGAAACAAAGAAACAAATACAAGTTTTGTTCTTAAAATGTTGTGAAAGTAAACTTTAAAAAACTTAGCCACTTTTCCTATACATTTGGGAAGTAAAAAAGTGTATTCTCCTTCCTTTGACAATAATTTTTCAAGTATAAAAATACATATAATACCAGTTCTTAAAAGATGTGTTTTAAAAGAGTATGCTGTATGGAGGGAAAATGTCCTTACACTTCTTAGGGGCCACAGTTTTTATACAATGATTGGAAACTGGCGGCGGGGGAGGCGGCAGGGTGTGGATGATCTGAAATTGAAAGAGAGATTTTTAAAAATATCCTTCAGGAAGCTGACATTTTAGACTTGAATATTCTATTTTAAGATCTGTTGTATAGCTACCAAAAATCTTTACCAATTTAGTTTTTCATATATATACATATATGTGTATATATGAATTATATTTATAAGTGAAATCCATGTTTGACATTTCATATATAAGCAAAATCCATAAATTTCACTTCTGCAAAATTACCTTTTGCCATTTTTCCTTCTATATTTCTCTTTCTGAATAGTACAATTCCCTACCAGTGTTCACCATCAGCTTTGGCCTTAATCCTGTGGGCATCCAATATTCCAGTGTGCCCTTTCACCAATGCCAAGGGTGTGACTGTGGTGTGGCTTCCATTTGGAAATTCCTCTCCCATTACTATATAGTGTGTTTTACCCCTCATCTTAATTTTTCTATATTTTATTTTACAAATATTTTGGTTCTTTATCTTATTTGCACCCTGCATTTTAAATTTCCTTTTGCATACTAATGATTCACTTTTTTCAATATTCTCATAGCTTATATCCCAGGGTAAAGGTTCTCAAACACCAGTCTATTAACTATTGTCAAGAGAGAAAATAAGGACCATGCAAGGACCATAATGTGCATGGTATGGTATAGACAGTCGATTTGTAAACAGTACATTTGCATGATTTTATGAATTTCCAGTAAAACTTCGCAAAAATACTCTTCATTTTACCACTTACTCCTACGATGAATTAAAATTTATTGGCAAATGTGATTTTGTTTTCATACACCCAACATATCAATTTTTGATACCCATTTATAGACCATGTTTACTGTTAAGTTTGTCATATCTTGTTATGCCATATAAATGCTGGAAATGAACCAAGATCACCCTCTTGTTCTCCTAGCAGCTGGCTAGCCAGGGCAGCTAGAAAGACAGCTATTCAAAATTCAGCCAAATACCAGCAGGGCAGGCATTTTCCAAGAATGTGCTAGTGGTCACAAACAGAGAATTTTCCGTGCTGTCTGCCTATAATATAAGAGCAACAGGAAACAGAGCAGTTTCCATGGGCTGAAGCAATGGGGATGGCCCGGCCTGATTTAAACAAGAGTTTTGGCCAGGTCCATGGAGAAAAGGCCGACTTGTAAATAGTTTCAGGCACAGTAAATATTAAATAGGGCCTGCACCAAGGTATGCGTGTGTGCCTACTGTGAACCAAGGCTGGGTGTGGTAATTCTGGAACATGGGCTAACTGCTGGACCTTTGGGCCCTTGTCCTATTCACCACCTGAGGCCGAGGCTCCCTTTCAGGCCACTCTGAATTTGGAGCATTTGACTTTTTTTTTGTGGTACGCGGGCCTCTCACTGCCGCGGCCTCTCCTGTTGCGGAGCACAGGATCCGGACACGCAGGCTCAGCGGTCATGGCTCACGGGCCCAGCCGCTCCGTGGCATGTGGGATCTTCCCGCACCAGGGCACAAACCCGTGTCCCCTGTATCGGCAGGCGGACTCTCAACCACTGCGCCACCAGGGAAGCCCGGAGCATTCGACTTTTGACTTTCTTCCTGATGTGACATTTTCACTGTTCTCTTATTCACATTATGCCTTTGTCAACCGAATCTCCGACCAACCCTCCAATTTCATCTCTCTCCCCTAAGTCCTTTCATTGCGCTTGCTCCATGGTGGGCCTCATCCTCCTCCTAGGTACTCCCATTTCTTCCCCCTTCTCCAGTTTCCTCTAGGCCCTGCATCCAGACCTGCTCCTTCTGGATTATTCTTCCCATACAGATTGCATCATTTCCCATTCAGTCTTCTGTCCATGTGGGTATGACGCTGGGTCTGGTCTCCACTGCCCTGTCCATTCCTCCATCTTTCTCCTTCAGAGCCAGCTTCTCTGAACCTCCCCAAGCTCTGAGCCTAGACCCTTCGGGTTCTAGAGGTAGAGGGAACCTTAGAGCCTCTTCAGCTCATGACTCTACTGCTCATCTGAGGGCATTGAGGCAAAGGCAGGGGATGAGGCTGTCTGCAGAGGACAGTCCTTGCCTCTGTACTGTCGTGTATCCATGTGTACGCGCGTGTGTAACCAAAGGTACATTCTAACTAGGTTTCTGTCCGTGTGGTGGTGTTTTTCTTATTTAACCCAAGAAAATGATTCCAATGGTAGAAAAATCAGGCTGGAAGAAGGAAGTGGGTATCTTAATAGGCTACCAGAAAAGATAGTTTAGCACATTTAGGTCAGTCAACATTGATTGAGTGCTTGTGGCATACTGGACACTGTTTTAAGCACCAAAGGTACAAGGTTAAGTACTTCCAGGAGCTCAATTCTAGTGGGGGCAAGGGGCACGTGCATAGATAGCTACAACACACTGTGATAAATGCAGAGTTAGAGATAGTACAGGGCGTTTTGGTGGCACAGAGGAAATGACTCTGCTTGGCATGGGGTGAGGGGATGTTCAGGGAAAGTTTCAGGGAGATGATCACGAGATGAGTCTCAAGGATGCAAAGGAATCATGAAGACTGAAGGAAGGGCAGAGAGAGGCCAGGCAGAGGGAACAAGACGGGGTTATAAGAGACACCATGGAGAAGAGAGAAGAGAGAAAAAGAGAGAAATTAAAAACAAGTCAAGTTTGAAGATGCAATGAGCCAAGAAATTGTCAAACTCTGAAGCCGGGGGCTGGGTAGAGACTTGCACATACCAGGCTGACACGCACTGCTGACAGCAAATAGCAGCCATCTGCTATGTGCCAGGCAATACGTGAGGAAATTTACACTTAGACTTCATGAAATCATCACAACCCCATGAGGTGGGTATTATTATTATCATCTGTTTACAAGTAAAGGAATCCGAGGCCAGGAGAGGTTAATTACCTTGCCCAAGGGCTCACTGCTGGCCTGGATCCAAGGTCTGACCCAAGGGTCTGATTCAAACACTGTATCACTTAGCCATCTCTTTCCCTCTCACGTACAGGGTCGTCTGGTTGGAGCCCAGTTTGGGAGGCCCAAAGAGGGAGGGAGGCCCAGGAAGGAGTCCTTTCCAGGCAGGCAGGCAGAGTCCTTTGCAAACAGCTGCACGGAAGGCAGGATCCACAGAGGAGTCCTTTGTTGTGGCTCTGATTGTAGCTCAATGGCCGTTGGCCCTGACGGACAGTAGAGTCATCAAGGAAATACCGGCCTGGGCTTTACCCCAGAGGTTCTCATTTAACTGGGGACTGAGCATTAGTTTTTGAAAGCTCCTCAGGTGATTCTAATGGGCAGCCAGGGCTGTTGGAAAATGCTGCTTCTATGCAGGGCTTGGGGTACATCTCCTTATATATGCCCTGTATTCATTTCCCTTTCTCCCTGTTCTCTGTCAATCTTACTTTCCCTCCAGTATCCCAAATTTTTCTGTTCATTCAGGTTCCCTTTAAACCCACATCACAGTCATTGCCTACCACTCTGACATCCGTGCTTACTTTCCAAGTAAACCATCCAGGCGCAAAGGGACCAAAGATACGAGGGCTGGACAGGACGAGAAAGCTCAGAAACCCCACGGGAAGGGATCATGTCTATGTGTGAACTCAGTGACAGGCTAGTTTCCTGTATAAGTGACGGCTAGGCTGCGGAAACGGGGTGGAAGGGGTGTGAGAGAAGATCCAACCTGGCCAGGAGGTAAAGACCGGGAGGGCGCCATGAGCTCCTTCTTCAGAGCCCCTGTGGAAACTTCTTCCATGTTCCTACTACGCAGTGGCTGCAAACATTCCCTATACCCCTCCTGCTCCTTCCATCATTCACAGGACTACAGATTCGAGATTAGATCATGACTCGGATGCTAACCTGAGAGAAAACCTATGCATTCATTTGATTATTTATTTTTATTTGAGATGTCAGAAAAGTTAAGCCAGGTAAGAAAATAGATGAGTGAGTTGCGGGGGGGGTGGGGGTGGGGGAGGGACTGTGCCCCAGAGTCAGGGACAGGATGACCACAGCACTTCCCAAGCAGGGAAAAACATAGAAATGGATAGGATGCTAAGGGCAGAAAGAAGCAGCAGGGTGCTGTTAGTGAGGTAATGAACACCATAATCCAGAGAACCCGGGCTGTCACAGACAGGCAGATGCCAGCAAATTGTCCCACTGCTCCTGGCTCGTGCTCAGCACTACACATATCTACCTTCCTCACAGACTCTTTACTTTGCCCTGCTTTTCCCCTGCCTAGGATGATCTTCCCCAGATCTCCCAGTGATTTACTCCTTTACCCTCTTCATGTCATTATTCAAATGCCACCTTCTCTGTGAAGACTCCCCTGGACACCTTATTTATCACTGGAGCCAACACTGTATCCCCCTTCTCTGCTTTGTTTTTCCCTGTATCACTCTTTATACCATGAAGGCAGAGATATTTGTTCTTTGCTTTATTTCCAGCATCTAGAATAGAGACTGACATAGTAGGTACTCAATGCATATTAGTTGAATGAATGAATGAATGAATCCTGCCCTGCATTACGACTGTTAGAGGAGCTGTCTGTCTAGCTCATTCGACTATAAATCTCTAAGGACAGGAACTGAACTGTATCCCCCTCGTATTTCTCACAGCACCTCCCACACAAAAGTTCACACGTATTGCTATAATGAACTGAATCGGACATTACCTTGAAATCCTTCAGCCTCTCCTGAAGGAGTCAGTTCGTTTGGTTGGTGGCTACTGTGATGTGCTGCCTTTATTTTATGGTTTTGGCACTTGAGAATACAATTCAAGGAATTTATGGCAATTTAAAAGCTTTGTTTAGTTCAAGAGAAGGTCACTGTAGACAATTCCTCATTTCATTTGCATAATCCAAGTACTTCCAATCATTCTGGACACCTTCAGGGAGGAAGGCGTGGTGCCGTTTTTCATATTGGGCTCAAAATCTTTCTTCAGTTTGGTTCTTTTAATTATAATAGTTATAAAATGGTATTTATGTAGTGCCAAAAGTCCTGGTGTTTTTATGAAGAATTACTTTTGGAGAGAACATTATTCTTTAATATTTTGCCTTCTTAATCTCATTCATTCAGAAAACGTAATGTATTCTGCTGAGGAACTCTTACCAAAGTATTTTTTCTTCTAAATCTGTATGTGGATATGACAGTATAATGCATCATAGCAATCTTATTCCAATGACTTTTTGGATAATCTTATTTCAATGATTTTTTGGATAACGGCAGTATCCAAAGTAGAAACCTGAGAATTATCTCTTCTTGAACAGGTTATCTGGAAAAGATACTTTCTCCCTTAATGAAAACAATTCCCATTTCTCTGTTTCTTCTCACATATCCCATTTACAGTTTCAAAGTACAAAAGTTAATAGTATGCTGGTTTTAACTCTTGGATACTAGGAAATCATCATTGCATATGAGAAAGCCACTTATTTTAGTTAAAGTGATAAAAGAATTACGCACCTATGGATGTTACAGAGACAAGATCTGCTGCAGTTCTAGATTTTAAACGTTAATATCTCTTTGGGGTGCCAACAACTGGGTTTTGGACTGGGTATTGCTCCACAGATATCTGCTAAATTTCTACAGTAATTAATTATTAAGTTGGTCATACAAAAGAGTGAGACTCAAAACAGTGGCAGGAAATGATAAGACTTTTTCCAGGTAACCATTCAAAATCCCCAACTTCTGTCTCTCTTGTAGTCTGAGAGGATGCTCCAAGGAAAGGAGAGGTGAGAGAGGTAAATCCCTCTGTCCCACCTGCTAACAAGGCAGGTACTCTTGTCACGTCACTCTGACTCGGATCCTCTGCTTGGCTTTCTTTCTTTGTCAGACTTTTATATTCGATTCTTTTATTCCTATTTCATCTCCCCCACGTTTTCCATTTCCCACTGCTAATGTCCCCTTTGGCCTCCAACATTATGTCCTGGTGGCACTGACTAAAAAGATAGTTGGATCTTTGAGGGAAAAGACATTTTTAGACTTCCTTAATACCCCCAAAGAATAAGGACAGAGCACAGATGCACTTAGCTACCATTTATTAAATTCCTCCTATGGGCCAGGTACTATGCCAGATGCTCTACATACTTTGTCTCTAATCTTAAAAATAGCACTAACATTTTATAAATGAGAAAATAGAGACTCAGAAAGCTGGGTACCTTGCCTAAAGTCACACCACTAGTAAGTGGCAGTAGCAGAATAAACATCCACATCTGATTGCTGAGCCCATACGTCCAAATGTACATTCATTCATTCATTTGACAAGTACTTATTGAGCATCTATTATAATGCAGAGTAGATTCTAGGTACTGGGGACAGGACAGAGTCACTGACTTCATAAAGTAAGAAGTTTCTACTACTGAATTGAACTTAAAAAAATATTTTCTTCACAAATTCACTTTTCAGATTTTCTTTGTTCTCCAAAAAAGGTGACTTGTATAGAATTGGCACAGTTAGAAGCAAGGTATTTGGGTTAATAAGATCTTGTCTGTAATTGCTGTTAGAGTTGCTGTTGCTTAAAGTGATGGAATTTTGGGGAGGGCAGAAGGTCTTGACATTGGGAGAGGTCAGGTAAAACTTAAAAGCAGAAGCCAGAAGAGTTAGGAGAAACTGGGTTGGAATGAGCCAGTAATCATTTAAGAACATCTTACATGTACTTTAACTTCTTTCTTAGCATTTCCTGCTCTAATTTATGAGGTCAAATGGCTGAAAATATCACCTATCACAACCCTTTGGGCCTAAACCATCTACGTGGCTCTTCTGGTAAACACGCAGAGCAGGAGTTTAAGGGAAACATTTCTGCAGGCTCCACTAAGAGCCAGACTGTGCACACCACAAAGATGGCAGCAGGGAGGGTGCTGTGCCAGGAGTGGCATCCTTTGGTCCCAAAGGCACATCTTTGACCTACTGCCCAGATCTTCTCCCCACTCTTCTTTCAGAAGCACTTCTTTAGTCTTTACTGCAATGACTGAGGCAGCTTTGTTTCCAACTATTGCTGAGTTTTGGTGTTGAACAGTGAGGCCATCTGGGATGCATGAACATAACTGCTTAATCTCAGCTACTCTCAGGCCAATGTGGGTAAGGAGACTATGAAGCAGGTTGGGAAAGCAGTTGGAAAAGTCCATGACAAGCTCAGAATTTTAAAACTCATTCCAATAGCATGGGGGACAAAGGGAAAAAATGGGCGAGGAAGGCAGAGGAGGCCTCTGTAGACAACTTCATCTTCTAGGTAATTCATTAGCATGAGTAATCCCATTTATCTTTTTTTTTTTTTTTTTTTTTGCGGTATGCGGGCCTCTCACTGTTGTGGCCTCTCCCGTTGCGAAGCACAGGCTCCAGACGCGCAGGTTCAGTGGCCATGGCTCACGGGCCCAGCCGCTCCGCGGCATGTGGGATCTTCCTGGACCAGGGCACGAACCTGTGTCCCCTGCATTGGCAGGCAGACTCTCAACCACTGTGCCACCAGGGAAGCCCTGCACCCAGCTCTTTTAACTACCATTTACGCAGCATCTTCAACTTGTGAGGCAAGATGCAACATTAGCAAGAACATTGCTGGGAGTCAAGAGACCAACTGGCATTTGATCGTACTGACATTAAGTGGTAGCAACAGAATTAGAATGCACATTCTATTCTAAAGCCCAAATAGCCCATTTATGCATTCATTGAACATCGACTAAGTGCAAGGTATCAGATATGTGAACATGGAAAATCATTTCACCTTTCTGGATCTCAGTTTCTGTTTTGGTAAAATGTGGGAAATAGACAAGACCAGAGTTTTCCAAGTGATGAATACAGACTACTGTTTGTGCTAGAGA
Source organism: Delphinapterus leucas (assembly GCF_059928025.1). Taxonomy (NCBI): domain Eukaryota; kingdom Metazoa; phylum Chordata; class Mammalia; order Artiodactyla; family Monodontidae; genus Delphinapterus; species Delphinapterus leucas. The sequence continues at coordinate 51,242,645 of NC_143140.1, forward strand.
TGACTAAGTTATGCACGGACTTGGCATTAAGTAACATTGAACAACCTGGGGAAAGATTTTTTTCCCTTCTAATTCCTTTTTTAATCCTCCTATTTATTCTAGGAGAAAAGTCTCAGTTTGATGCTACAATGTCTTTAATATCCCCAAACAATTTCAAATATGCACAAGAAAAACCTGGCTATCAATTTCAAAGAATTTTGGCCATGTCTGGCTAGAATTTAATAACATTACTTTGTTTTGTCTGTATTTTTTATGGTTAACTTCAAATTATGGAAAGTGTACTAGTTTTCCATTTAAAATAGTGATGTAAAAGTTCCTTTTATAATAAATGATTTAATATAAAAAAGAGTTTATTTAAACGATGTATTAAATAATTGTAAAAGTGATGGGTGGTTCTGGCTGAAATGAAGGTGGTATGTGACTGGCTAGAATTCGAGACACATTAGATGTTTGAGATGAATTAGAAAAGCTCTAAGGTCTGTCTACCCTCACTTGTTATAATGTTCTAAGATTCATTTGTAAAACAAATGAAGATTTAGAAGGCATTGGACATTGCTAATTCTCTTCCACTCTCACCTGACACAGGGCACTAGTATCACATTCAGGTCTGCTCCAAGGGCTTAGGGAAGAGCATCTTGGACAGAGGAGCCTCAAAGGGGCTACTCTGGGATAGAGCCACCAGGGAGATGTGTGACTAATGTAAAAAACGGCAAGTTTGCTATTTGCCAAATGGGAAACAGACGAGGGTTTTGGAACCAGGCAGGTCTTTGCATTTACTGGTTGTGTGATTTTTGAGCAAGTTATTTAGTGTCTCTGGTTCAATTTCCTCATCTGTAAAATGGAGAAAGCAAGGCTGTTTAGCGATTAAATAAGGCAGAGGGTGAGCGAATCAAGTAATAAGTGGCAGCTATTATTTTTATTCATATGAGGACCAAAATGGGATTTTGAAAAGAGTTTCAAATTGGGTTATCTGGCTTCACTGCCTAATTAAAATGTACTCATCTACTTTACCACTGGAAACCTGTGTCTCTTCCAGCTTCCCCAACCTCTAAGAATCTCCACTTATCCAGCAACCAAGGACAGAAACCTGGGATTGTTCTAAATTGCTTCCTTTCTCCAGGATTGAAATGTAATCATAGCACTGCCATGGATGGTGTATTAACTGAACATTTTTATCATGTAAATATAGATACTAAACTTCTTCTACAGCCTATCAGTAAATCAGTGATGAAGAAGTTATTTTTCAGATCTCAAAATTCCATATAATATTTATAGCCTCTGAATATATTTAAAGCTAAGCATACCAGGGATAAGAAAAAGTTCCATAAGCAGAGAAATAAATATGGTAAATGTGTGCAGTATAACTGTCCTACAAAGCCCAAGCATGCTTCATGCAATGCTGAGAGTTTCTGAGTGAGAGCTAAGCTGCGTTTCCCTGCAGAGGTTATTTGGAAGGTGAAGCTGAGAAGGTGAGTCTCATCTTCCTGCCCATTAGCTCCTGTCCGGTAGCCGCTGGTAGGGACAGCCAGTGTCCTCAGCGCCTTACACTCTGCCATCTCTGTGCTCTCTCTAGATGATAGTTCATCTGTTGCTTTTTACACAGGCTTACCATGCTAATGACTGCTCGAGTATTGAACTGGCTCTTAGATCCTCACGTTATCTGAATAAAATGAATACTTCCTTGCTTCACTTTTTTCAAATTTAATTTAATTTTTTTAAAATTAATTTTTGGGACTTCCCTGGTGGTACAGTGGTTAAGAAGCTGCCTGCCAGTGCAGGGGATATGGGTTCCATCCCTGGTCCAGGAAGTTCCCACATGCTGCAGAGCAACTGGGCCCGTGAGCCACAACTACTGAGGCTGTGCTCTGGAGCCCGTGAGCCACAACTACTGAGCCCGCGTGCCGCAGCTGCTAAGCCCGTGCACCTAGAGTCGGTGCTTCACAACAAGAGAAGCCACCACAATGAGAGGCCCGCGCACCGCAACAAAGAGTAGGCCCCACTCGCCGCAACTAGAGAAAGCCCGTGTGCAGCGACGAAGACCCAACACAGCCCAAAATGAAAAAAATTAAAATTAATTTTTATTGGAGTATGGTTGCTTTACAATGTTGTGTTAGTTTCTGCTGTACAGCAAAATGAATCAGCTACATGTATACAGGTATCCCCTCTTTTCACTTTGTATCCCACTTTTTTCCTTCATTTCCTACAGCCAGTTGTCTGTCAACACACATGATATTTCTTGGTTTCCACGTTGTCTCTTCTTTCTCTCTCACAAAATGATGTCCCATCCTTTAATGTCCTTGTACTGCCCTTCTTTCCCTGTCATCCTTATTTCTTAAGCTTTTTGACTTGGAGCATCACTGCCTGCTTATTTCAAAGGAGACAACTTCCGCCCTTTGTATGGAATCCTCAGAAAAGGCTATGAGAAACATGCCACCTTTATAGACATTGTACAATGGCAATTAGGGTTTAAAAAGTCCAAACAGTCCTAGTTCAAATAGGACCTACAGTTTGGGATTGGCAAATCAATGAAAGGAATTAGTAAAATGAAGTAATATCAGAAAAGGAATGCCATCCACCTTGTTTCCTTGTCTTTTTCATTAAAAACCCATTCCACGTGGAAACACTGAATGTGGTCTTGTGGCAAGCACGTGTACCCTGGGAGATGGGGAAGGCAGGCAGGAAGGAGGGGCAGTAATTTCGAAGGTGGGTGGGGATAATGCAAACCTGTGAGCCAAACAGAATTTAAACCTGGCAATATTTGAAACATGTTTGTCAAGATGGATAATTACATCACCGATAAGTAAGTATGATAATCTTTTTGCCCCTACAGGTAAAGTCACAGACTAGTAAATGCCATTACAGGAAAGTATTCTGTAAAGTAAAACTATTTCAAAGTCTCAGAAGAGAGGCTAAAAGAACACCATTTACTTGATCTAGTCTTATAAACTCTATGCAAGGAATAATCCTATGTTAAGGCTTTCTGATAAGTCTATCTATTTATGGGGGATAAGGAGGGATAAGGAGCGGGCAGGGACAAGTGCTCCATAGAATGGGATTATTTCCTTTGGACTGTTTTTAGGTAAAAGTTATTCTTCCATCTCACTCACCATTTCCTATCTCATTATCACAGGTTCCTCACCTAAATATATTCACAAAGAAAAATTTTCAGGTTTTTGGAGTAGGCGAGATACAAGTGGATGGTGCCACAGGGAGCAGTGCAGTAACTTAGTGTTAAGTTACACATGTGAGGTGACTACTGAGATCTTTCTTCTTCCTTCACTTATTCTAAAGTACCTGCCACTCATTATAGCTGCCTCATCATCATCATCCTTCAAGTAAGGAGCGCACTTTTAGGAGGTGCTTTTTACTAGACACCTGGCTTTGGGCAAGTTACTTAACTGGTCTATGCCTTTGTTTCCTTATCTCTAACTCTGGCATAATAACAGTACCGCCTTCACGCAACTGCTGTAAAAGTTAAATGCGTTAATATCCATAAAGTGCACAGAACAATACTCAGCACATCATAAGCATTACATAAACGTCTGATGGAAAAATAGTGATTATCATTGTTAACACCTATGTTGTATTCAGTGGGAGTTCACTGTATATAATCATTGCCCCATTCTTCAAGATTGGTGTTTCTCTTAGGCACTCTGCTCATGGCCACAGCAGAATAAGGGGTGCTTAGGTATATAGTTTTGTTGCTATTTCAATACTAGAGTTTGGCAGGCGATGCAAACTCACTTGAGGCGTTCCCAGCGGCAGTGTGCTCAACACTCTCCATTCTGTGCCCAGGTAACTTCTGACGAGGCTGATGATTTGAGTATCAGGAAATCTGCTGTTCTGTATTTTTAAGCTGAAAGACTTTCATTCTGATTTGGACTATACCAAGGCAAGCATGCTGTGCCCCCAAACATTGTCAGGATACAACTGGATGACCTAAGACCAATACATTTAATGAAATGATTACATTTTTAACTGGATTTCCCACCAGTCACTGCTCAAAGATTGAAATTTCACAAATAAAATCAAAGCCTGATGAAGGCTTTTTGCTTATATCATAAAGAAAGAAATCTGTTTCAGCCTTGGGACTATCTTTGATAAAAATGTAGAATGGTCTGGTTCAAGGACTTAAAATTAAATTCTCCAAAGATTCCTACAGTCTAAACAAACATGACCATTTAATGGTGAGGAAAATCCTTGCCCAGAGAAAGCTTTCACTCCAATACGTCTATAGGACAGAAGCAGAGAAATGGAAACTGGCTGTGACAGGCCCAGAAAACTCATGGATCATTTTAAACAAGTTCTAACCCCTGCTAGATGAAAAATGTAAAGCCTTTGGCATCAGAGAGATCTGGGCACTAAGTTCTGACACTTTCTAGCTATGTGATCTGAACCATGTTTCAGTTTCTTCATCTGTAAAATGCTGAGTTGACACCTACTTCAAAGTGGCATTGCCAGAATTAAATGGGCAACCTTTGAATAGCTCCTATGACAGTGTCTGGCATATTAAGAGCTGTTCTGTACATGTTTGTGTCTCCCTGGCTCATTGCTCTGCTGTTAATTAGGACCTGAACAGTGGGAGCCATTACCAGGTGACGGTTCACATGTGCCCATAGAGCCTGGGCCCCTCAAACATCCTCAACTGATGCTCGTGGAAATGACTCTCACTTGCCCACTTCTTCTCCACCCCTGCTCCTCTATGCCCTGTTGGTTTTTGTCCCTGATTTGACCCTCACTTTTTGGTATTCCTCACTGTTTACCCTGAGACTCTTGGCTTTGAACCTGACCTCATACTTTTCATACTAATTAGGTTCTGGTTTTCTGTTCATGTTCCTTCAAGTTCTGGATCAGGGTTTGCCTTCGTACTTCTGGGTTGGTCCTGATAGCACACGCCAGTCCTATCTCACACATGGCTCAAAGACTGCCTCACCAAAACAAAACAAAATGACAGCTTGTTTGGATTTTCATCATCTTTTCAGAAAGAGACTTTCTTTATTACGGAAGATCTCTTCTCAAGATGGCTTAGTGTGCTTCTAGTTTCATCTCAAGTGTTATTTGCAATGGTCCTAGCAGTAGGCCTTGCCTATCTGGGTCCTGGTTTATGGTAGAGGCTGAATGGGAGAGGCCAGGTATGTTAAGCAGGCAGGGTGAAGGGCACCAAAGCAAACACATACAGCAGATGCATAAGTGAGAGTTCAGTCTTTGCTGTTTTGGGAATTGCTTGTGAGAGGGCGTGCATGTGTGGTTGTGTTATGGGAAGGCTCTGCCATGGCAGGAAAAGGGTTGTCTGCCACCAAGCCACAATTCTCTGCTCTGGGCTGACCATTTCTGACTATAGTGTCATACTGAATTTAAAGAATTTGTGGAAAGTGACTTTAAATGAGCTATTACCATTATGCCTCATTACCTCTAAACCAATGGACAGCTGAAAGGCAAGTACATCTTCCTCAGGTTGCACCGAAGTGAATTGCTATTGGAGACAGGCTAACGAAATGGGTCCAAAGCCTCATCATTTTTAGCAGACAAAATTAGTCTGATTTGGAAATAAGACTGCCTTCAGCATTTCCATTAATATTGACAAAAATAACCTGATCCAGTTATTCTGCTTCTACATATGCCTCTTCTCTTTAAAACACTGATCTACAAGAAGCAGTCTTTGATAGCAGAGAGCCTTATTCTGATGACGGTTCACAAAAACAGCAAAATAGGATATTTGAGAGAACAATTTGTGAGCGCCATTAAAGGGTAACTGCTGTTTTAAAACAAAACAAAACAAACAAAAAAGTAATTGGCTTTCTTCCTTTCTTATGGCAGAGACTAGCTGAACCTGCGGTATGCGGGCCTCTCACCGCCGTGGCCTCTCCCGTTGCGGAGCACAGGCTCCGGATGCGCAGGCTCAGCGGCCATGGCTCACGGGCCCAGCCGCTCCGCGGCATGTGGGATCTTCCCAGACCGGGGCACGAACCTGCGTCCCCTGCATCGGCAGGTGGACTCTCAACCACTGCACCACCAGGGAAGCCCTGAACCTGATTAAATTTTTAGACTCATATTGCTAAAGAAACCAGAAGTCTAGCCCATAAAAGCCTGTGATCATTCAATCTCTAAATTAGGCCCCAAAAAAGGTTTTCTTTCTATCTCACCTCAGATATGGCTAAGGAGAATACCAGACAAGGAAGAAACTCCCAGAGGACTTACCCAAGGGGACAAGTCCCCAGGCAGGGTACAGAGTCCCAGAAGTTCCTGAGCATCAGGATTTCAGCACTGGCATGGACCACTGCTATGTGTTTCCCTTGACTTCTTCTCTAAAGGAGCACCTTTATTGTAGTTGTCCTATTCCTATGTCCATACTATGTATTGAGAGTAGGTGAGTAGAATCAGACAACTTGACTGTTGGTCTACAGGTAGCTGGAACACAGGAGCCATCTCTGCTCCTGATGGGAAAGGCGGTACATGACTATGTGCTGGATGCAAAGACTGGCTGGGCTTTTGAAAGCACATGTGCATCTGGCCACCCAGAGGCACACACTGGATGGGGACTGCCACAGACTATGTGTCCAGCCTTCCTTGCCGCTGGATGTGGTCATATGACTGAATCCTCACGAACAGAATGTGAGGATAACAGAATGACGTGCACTACTTCCATATTATTTACCTGATTGCCCTTCAATTCTGCTCCTTCATGGTGGGAGCACCAGCAGCTCCAACCATGAAGATGAAGATAATGGAAAACAATGTGGAAGGAACCTGGGTCTTGGAACAACCTCATGGAGCAGAGCTACCCTACCAGCCTGGACTGCTCACTCCAAATGGTTAGGGCAGTGAGAAATAAACTTCTATTATATGTAAGCTTCTGCGGTTGGGGATTTCTTTGGCATAGCAAATAAATCCTCCTTCATCCCAATCCATTAAATCATGATTTCAGAACGATTCGATATATTTGATATAAGAACAAATATAAGCATCATCTCTAGAGTAATTTGAAATTTCAGTTCTAGGCACCACAAAATCATTTTTCTAGATATTATAAATTCTTAGAGTCAGCAGGAGTTTTGAATCTGGGGCATGTCACGCCCCCTGAAATTACATGTAGAAAAGTGCAATACGCACATAAAATTTTTCGTTTTTATCAGCTACTCAAAAGTAGTCTTGAATGAATTAAAGCACTGTTAAATATCTTGGTAATTCCGCACCATCCAGAATCAAGAACTGTATTCTTAAGATACAACCCCTTTGCTGGTTAGACGAACAAGTTAGCTAAATGAGAAATGACTCTATTTCTGCCAGGAGGATGCTCTGATACTCTTGGCCTAGTGTTACTTTTAGATACGAGAATTTGTATTCGGTAGGGAGTAAGGAATGGCTAATTACGTTTTCCTTGGCTGCCATCAAGTACTCTTGTTGAAAACTAGTCTTTTGCTCATTATTGCCACCTGAATGGAAATAATTTAACAACACTTCCAATACACTGAACTGCTATAGATGTCCTGTGGAGGTTGTTATCACCTGTACTTTTATTCATGCACACAGATCTAGATGTCACACAGCCTATGTCCCCACAACCGTAAACATAAAACACCACCAAGCTCCATCAGGCTCCAGTCCCACAGAGTACAAAATGATGGCTATTCAGTGTTTGCCCTCTTAAAGTTTTCTAAGATGGGTAATCTCATAAGCAAATGTATAGAGATTCAGCTGCCTTTTTGACTAAGTACATCAAAGTAAGTATTTACTTCATATATAAGAAATTATACAAGTGCCCTTTACAGAGTAGAGAATGTGGAAAGCTGTTGCAATTAGACATTAATATGGAGGACTGGAGGGGAAAGCCCTACTTCACTTTCATTCAGGAGAGATTTTGTGAAGAATATGGGGGTTCATAAGCTATTTGGGTATGGTGGGAGAAGGTGAGGGGGATTTGCATTCTATAATGTACAATATATATTTAAAAAAAGGCCCAGAGAAGGAGGTACTACCTGACTGTAGGAAATGAACTCAGTAGTTACAATAAAACCATGAAAGAAAGCATTGTCATTTGTGATCATATTTATTTATTCACTAGAAGCATGGAGAAAAAACCCCAGAAGGGACAGTCAAGGTGTCTTCTGTGAATTACACTGGAAAACTTGTGTTTTAGATATTTTCAAAACTCAAAGTATTTTGCTTATTCTTGAAAGTGGGAACTCTAGTATAACTTAATATTCTTTCATCTCACATATTTCACTGCTTGTTTAAACCATGAATAAAAACCCAGAAAACACCTATTCCCTTACGCCTGTAAATTTTAAATGATGATTTTTCAAGTCATTCAAATGAAGGCTAATTCTGATCGAATCAAACACCTGAAAATGTTGATGATGAGGTGTAAGCCTTACAAACCAACCGTATTGAGTCAGGATTTTTAGGGGTTTTGTTTATCTTGGGCAGCATGATTTGACCCACAGAACAGCTATCTGAAACCACGTAATAAAAATCTTTTCTATAATGGGGTTCTATTGTATTGCCTTTAAGATCAAATGTCAGTGTTCTTAGATCTTTGTTGCTCAGATGTTCTCATGTGGAGCAGAATTCAGCAGGTGTTCGATTGTTTATCCAGTAAAGGGGAAGGTAAGCTGGGATTAAATTGCTGTGACATAGCTTTGTTTTCGCCCCGCTGAGTCTCGCTGAATTTGGAGTAACTGTGTTGCTGCAATAGCAATCTTGCTAAGTACAAGAGGACACGGAAAAGTTTGGCTCAGAGACTAACGGACTGCAACTACCATCTGTGGGACTGAAACTAAATGCCTCTAAAAGAAATACCCATAAACGTAACTAGCCATCTTGTTGATTAGCTTGCTGGTGGCCACGATTCCAGTGGTCTAAACGAACCAGCACAAGCTCTCTCTGGAAGCCTGTAAGTAGACGAATAACCATTTGCTTCTGAATAAGCATTTGCCCAATGAATTCCAATATACTCAAAGTCCCTTTGAAAGAAGACACAATCAAATTACATAAAATGTAGGAAGTTATATCAACACTTCACAAACTGTAAATTAAAACAGGAAAACATAAGTTCTTTTTTTTTTTTTTTAAAACATAAGTTCTTGTGCCAGCTTTTATAAGGTTGTTCTTTTCCAATTCAACAACATTCTGCTCTCCTCTTGTATCCTATTCTGTGTCTGAGTTAATTGTAAGCTGGCAAGTTCACGTTTCTGTTCTTTGATTTATTTAAAAGAAAATTTTAGTCTCCATTCTCAATATTAGCACATATTTTATTTTTTCTCTTTTTAATGAAAAAGAATCCATCTTTGCAAGTGCACAGTTGTGTTTTTCTCAGTGTACTCACATCGGCACAGCACATACCACTCTTAGGCTTCATTAACTATTATTAACACACCTACGTTTTTAATGTCTTTACTTTTGATTCCAGAATTTTAAGTTTCTGAGGACATAATTCTTCACTAAAATCCACCTAGAGGTGGATTTCATCTAGAGGTGAAATTTTAGATAATTAAGAATTATTCTGTAACTATATGAGCTAAGCAAGAACTGGTGTTTATAAAGAATTTGAAACCCCCAAACAACTCTACAGATTTACTTTTCAGAATTCAGAATTCGTCTTCTCAGAATTTCATCTTGCAGCCTGAGGAAATCCAGAGGCTAATGCGGATTTTACTGAGAGCTTGCTAGATGTGAGGGGTTAGCACTGGTTCAGTTCTCTGCCTCTGCACACTTTCTTCATGTGTCCTAACCTCCCAAATGCAGGCACCGATCAGTGCCCACCTCAGCTGGGAGGGATGTAGGATCTCGGTGTCAGCATCATGTAGCTTTTGCTGTTAGGTGCTTTCGCCTATGCTTTGGATTGTGATTCCAAAGTTTCTGTCTTGTCTTTATGTATTGAATCTTAGTTTTGTTAACTGAATCTGCCTGAAGACCAGGCAAATAATTTCCACACTCTTTAGTTTACCCCATGTTAGTCTAGTCTCTAGCCCCTCTTGTCCCTCTTTACTCTACAAAGAGTTGAAGTCTTGCCTATGATCCCAGCCAATGATTGAGGCCCTACACATTTGCCTGAATATTCCCAGTTGCTCTATTTAACTTTCCCATCAAAACATCCCTTTATTGCCCAATGTCTGTGTTAGCGGTAACATGACTGCTGCCGTTCAGAGTGGCCTCCGTCTTTTAGTCTAGACTTCCTTAGAGTACATACGGCTGATATGTAGCCTCTTGTATGTTCTGTGCTGGAGGGGCTGTGCCAGGCCCTGACACCCTGCATCTGCCCTGCTTCAGTATAGCTAACAGAATAATGTTCAACAATTCCCCATTAAGTGACAATAGGTTGGAATATTTACATATTCTATTGGAATTCTGTTATACATCCTAATTTTCCAAATGTTGTCTCTTTCTGTATCTTCACTGATATACTCTTCCTTCCCACCCATTGAAAAACTCTGGCCACTCTTAAGGGCAGGTATTGCCTGATGCTCATTTTCATATTCATGTTCTCAGCTGGGCAGACTCCCATCAGACCATATTGATGGACACATCAAGCTTTGGCCCTGGACTATCATATTCTGTGTTATCTCACTCTAGTTAACTCTTCTGCACTCAGAAGTGGCAGTATGGTGAGACTATGAGGCTAGAACAAAAATGTAAGTAATTTTCACCTCTGTTTCTTCTATTTCAAGTTCCTGGGACCCCCTTTTTGCCCTCCTTTTTCTCCTATCGGATCAAGGACTCACCTGGAATCGGCCATAATCACTTTATTAATAGCTACTACCCCATACAACAATTCTGCAGGCTGGGCAAGATCAGGCCCATTTTGCAGATGAACAAGCCAATAATCTTGACCTTTCTTGACTCAGAAAGGTCAAGATTATTTTCCCTTCAGCTCTTTGCTGTTCAAGTCCCTTCAAGTGGGCAACAGTGAGCAGGGAGGAATTACCTAGGAGACCCAAGGGGACTGAGCACACATGGAGTCAGGACGGGGGTTCAGTGGGGAGCAGAGAGGATCACAGCGGGTTTTATTTCCTGGGTCAAGGGAGTGGGTAGAAGCAGCAGCAAATTTAGCTGCTGGAGACTTGGTTCTTGGACTTCAGGCTATTAATAAATGCAGGTGGGGGAGGAGAGATGGAAAAATCGGCGTGGGAAAGGCTATGTCTGGAATGGTTCATCTCTTGGCCAGCTCTGACCTTTGGCAGGGAGACTAGAGAAATCTGTGATCTTGTATCGCTGCCCGCCCCAGGGGAGGAGAGGGGAGTGGCAGCTTGCTTATTTTCTGATCCTGCTCTCCTTGGTTTCAGGACAAATCATCCAACTGGATCTATTTATAACTAAGAGGAAACCCGAAAGAGGAGCAAACCGGTAAAACTTGGATTGGACATGTTAAAGCAATATTAATCGTAAATGTGACTTGCTTACTAGATTTGACTAAAGTCCTTATGTGACTTACAGGGCCCTCTGAGGTCAGACCAGCTGCCCCATTACCAGGCCTGTTGGATTTAGCAGCTCGCTAGCCATTCTCCATTCCCCTAACCTATTCATTCTGGCTACCTGGCCTCCTTGCCTTGGGGAAGACAGAGGCAGGGACACACAAACACTTGGCAAGTTCCTGCCTTGGGTTGGTTGGTCAGGCTTCCTCTTCCTGAGGTGCACTGCACTGGGCTGTGGGCAGGGTTTGCTCCCTGTGGCTTCTGTCTAACTTTAACTCACCTGACTGCCTTACTTGAGAACACAACGTCTCTCTTTCCATCCCCTCGGCACTCCCTTTCTACTTGACTTTGCCCTCTCTTTGCCCGCTGTCATGGTTATACATGTGTTTACTGTCTACCTCTCCCCTCTCCCACTTAGAAGGTCAGCTCCAGGAGTGCAGGCCATCTGCCATCTGGTTCGTACTCCACCTTTGACACAGCATACAGGAGAGCCCTATATGTATGAGTAGTAGATGCTCAAGAAGTATTTGTTGAACACATTTATGCTAATTATTTTATGGAATAATATCTCTCATATTTAACATGAATGTGTTTGACTCTATTGATAATACATCTTATTTGATTTTGAAGTATCATACTCTATCTCATGACTTAATAAAATATCTCCTTCTTCATCTTCTCCCTCAATTTTAAGTGGCCTGCAGAGATAAATATAAGATATAAATACATATAAAGAATAAAGGAAAGAAAAGAATAGGGTGGTAAAGTGAAGCCTGCGATAGATTTAGAAGACAACAATATTAGTCTTCTGTTAATCAAGCAAATAGACTCTATTCAAACCTTGGAAAGAAAGCAAAAAGCCAAAACAAAAACAAAAACTAAAATGAACAATACAAGCACATAACTCTTCAGGTCCAGTATGTCATTATGGAAAAATCTGGGTTTGAATCCAGGTCTTGTTACTTACTAGTTGTGTACTTGGGCAAATTACTTCATTTCTCAGGTTCTGACTTTCCCTTTCTGAGAAATGAATATAATTAGAGTGTCGACCTCTCAGCTGTGCTGGAGATGAAGTGAGAGCAGAGTGCTCTATCCCCAGAGGGGAGGCGCTCAGTGAGTTGGAGGACGAGGGTGAGGGGTGCCCTGCAGGGCTCTGCCACTGACGCACCAACTGCTCCACAAAGCACCGCTCCTTAGCTCTGCCTTCAAGCGCCAAACCACTGTGAGAGGACGCCCTGTCCGTGAAGGGACCCATTCTATCATCCACCTAGGTGACCTTATATATATATATTTTTTGAAACTGGCAAAGATTTTATTTATTTATTTTTTAACATCTTTATTGGTGTATAATTGCTTTACATGGGTGTGTTAGTTTCTGCTGTACAACAAAGTGAATCAGCTATACATATACGTATATCCCCATATCCCCTCCCTCTTGCGTCTCCCTCTCACCCTCCCTTATCCCACCCCTCTAGGTGGTCACAAAGCAATGAGCTGAGCTCCCTGTGCTATGCGGCTTCTTCCCACTAGCTATCTATTTTACATTTGGTAGTGTGTATATGTCCACGCCACTCTCTCACTTCGTCCCAGCTTACCTTCCCCAGTGACTATATATATATATATATATATATATATATATATATATATATTTTTTTTTTTTTTTTGCAGTACACGGTCCTCTCACTGTTGTGGCCTCTCCCGTTGCGGAGCACAGGCTCTGGATGCGCAGGCTCAGTGGCCATGGCTCACAGGCCTAGCCGCTCCCCGGCATATGGGATCTTCCCGGACCGGGGCACGAACCCATGTCTCCTGCATCGGCAGGCGGACTCTCAACCACTGTGCCACCAGGGAAGCCCCTTATATATTTTTAAAAGGAAAATTCCCCAAACATGATCCTTTTCAAATCTCTTTTAAACACGAATCTCACGCATTAAACTGGTTTGGGGCTTGGTGTGAAATGTGAGGATAAACGCACCCTACATTTATAGATGAATTGGAAGCAGTGCTTTCACATAGTGTTCCTACACCCTCCTAAATGAATTTGCTACGCTTTACCCTGGTGCCCCAACAGGAGCTGCTCCTGAAATGAAAGGAGCTGAAAATGAAAGAATTTTCAACAGTGGAACAGGGCAGGGAAAACAGAACTTGCTTCTCCTGCTTATAATTTATAACATGTACCCTCTTAGCTCACAACAATGAGTCACCAACTTTTCCGCCAAGCAGTATATTCTCTCTCCAAGTTTGAATCTGCATATATGTAAATGCAAGGACAGGAACTTTCCTTACAGCTGGAATTCCTCCATGCTTTGCTTCCACATTCTATTCTTTGCAACATTAACAAAAAAATCTCCAAAAGGAGTTTCTCTAAAGGGAACATTCTCCCTCACCCCATTCCTGTTTCTTCAGAATTCTCAGCTGGGTTTCAGGAGGCGAGTTACTAATAATCAGATTAAGACATAAAATTCATATTCTTCTAAAGAACGTTTTTATGATTCAAAGGTATATGTTAAACCAGTGATGAACACCCATTATGGAAAAAGAAAACATGATCGAAGTGGTAAATATTTTGTAGTTGTTGTATTTAAGTTTTAAAATATGTATTTAACAGATCTCAGAGTAATGACCTTACTAATATAGTTCTGTAACGTGCTATTTAGTCATCACATTTACCTGAAATTCCATCAAATCTTAGTTATGTTTCCATTTATTATTTGTACCTCGACTTGCTCAAAGCCAGCCACTTCCTAGCAAAGTTTCCACAGATCTTCTTGTTGCCAAATCTGGTGGTTACACATCTCAGTATCCAGCTTATTTCATACCTTGGCAGCATCTGCCACCACCAGCCATTCATTCTCTTCTTCTAAAAACATTTTATCCCATTGGCCATCACGATAACCATGCTCTACATTTTCCTACCATGTCTGTGGCTGTTCCTTCTCAGTGTCCTTTGAGGCCCCGCTTATTCCATCTATATCTGAAATATGGCTTTACCTCAGGGCTCTGTTCTAAGCCTCTGTCTTCTCACTCTAAACTCTGCTTAAGCAACCTGTCCGGTGTTCACGGCTGCTGCAATCACCGTGTTATTTACATCTTCAGCTAAGATTTCTCTCCTAAACTCAAAGCTATTTATTTAGCTCTTACTGGTCTTCTGCACTTAGATAACACAGGCACTTCAAACTCAAGGAGCCTTCAAGCACCAAAGCTGGAATATATACATCTTCCACCTCCACCTTCTGTTTTCTTTCCTTCAGTGACATCTATGACTGTCCATTCCATTATTTGTGCTAGGACTGTGGGTGCCATCCTAGATTTCCAAGTGAGATATTTTTTATCCATCCTCTTCTCTTCTCCCTGTTTTCACTGCTGTTGTGGAGCACAGGCTCCGGACACGCAGGCTCCGGACGCGCAGGCTCAGCGGCCATGGCTCACGGGCCCAGCTGCTCCGCAGCATGTGGGTCCTTCCTGGACCGGGGAACGAACCCGTGTCCCCTGCATCGGCAGGCGGACTCTCAACCACTGTGCCACCAGGGAAGCCCCCTCCACCCTTTTTACTGTCCCAACCTCCTATCTGGTCTTCCTGCCTCCTGTCTTGTTCCCACACAATCCATTCCTCACTCTGTACCAAGTGGTCCTTCTAATATACAAATCTGATCAAGATACTCAAATTTAAAACCATTCAATGGTTTCTCATTATCGTCAGGATAAAGTCCAAAGTCCAAAGTCCAATCTATAAGGGCTTAATGGATTGGCATCTCCTTACCTTTTTAGCCTTACCTCTTTTTCTGGACACATTTCATTTTCTTTTCCCCATATCTAGTCTGCTAAGCTTCAGCCTTTCTGAAAATCTTCCAGTCCGCTCATACTATTTCCTCTGCCTGGTATGCTCTAGCTCTTGTACATTCCTTACCCCTCCCTCACCTGGTTAAGTCGTATGCATCTATCAGTTGTTAGTTGAGCTGTCACTTCCTCCAGGAAGTCTTCCTGAAGTGAAGGGCCTCTTCTGTGCAATCCATAGTGTCTGGACTTCCCCTTCATACCGAGTCCCACCACACATTCACTGCGTGAGGACTTGTGAGCCATATCAGCTCTGTGCCCAGAGCAGTGTGCGGACTGTTTATGGTGAAATCAGGGATTGTAGGTGTACAATGTTGCATAGTGCATAGCACATAGTAGGTACTCAATACTTATTTGTGGAAGAAGTAATAAAAAGAAGAATAAAATCTAGCTGTCAGGTTCTGATTGACTTTATAGCATAGCTGTCTATCCACAAAGTATGAACAACAGAATCTTTACTATTTTTAGACAGAGGTTGGAAGAATACCCATCTTAAAATTTAAAAAACAACAATAACACCACCTGATATTTATTGGGTATCACGTGTAGGCACTGTGTGAAGTGCTTCACGTGTGCTATGTCATTTGTTCTCACAGTGATCCATGAGGCAAGTTCTATTATTTCTCCACATTGCAGATGAAGAAAATAAGACTAACGGAGATTAATAATTTGGCCAAAGTCAGTTGGTAGAACCAAGATTCTATGAAACCCCCAAAGCCCTCCCCCCGCAAAAAAAACCCATTCAACAAAATGGATAAATGAGTTCATCAAAAATGTACTGAGTACTTGTTTTGTGTAAAATACCAAAAGAGATGTACACCTACAACCCCTGATTTACTCCAGTGGAAATAACCAGGGACATTGAAGGGAGAGACTGTTTTGCATTTGGCTAGTTATTACCATCAGCCTGGCAAACAACGTTCTGTGTTACATGAAAAAAACGCAATTGGGCAAACCAGAAAACTTTCCAGCTCTTTTGCATCAGTTACTGTAATTTCATTATTTAGCATAAAATGTGAATACTCAGGTTCATTAACAGTCAAATCCAGATGCAAATGTAAATAGAGAAATATAATGGAAAACCAAATAGCAGACTTTCATTATTTGCCTTATGTTGAAATCGATGCTAATGTTCTCCACTGTAAACAAGTACTGAATTACAGAATTTCTGGCCTGAAAGAAACGTAGAAATTATTCGCTCCAATTCTCCCCAGTTATTTTTAAACTTGGGGATCAAAGGAAAATAACTAGTAAGTGTAAGAGATTACCGGGACTGTGGAAAAAGTTTGGCAGTATTTATGAAACCTGAATCTATACCTATCCTGAGACACAGCTATTCTACTCCTAGGATATTTCCAACAGAAATGCTTTCATTTTTCATCAAGTGATATATATGTTAATGCTCATACAAGCATTTTTTGGCAATAATCCCAAAATATAATCAATCTAGTGATCAATGTAGACTGGGTAAATAATATATGGTATATATATATATATATATATATATATTTTTTTTTTTTTTTTTTTTTTTTTCCTCTCACTGTTGTGGCCTCTCCCGTTCCAGAGCACAGGCTCCGGACGCGCAGGCTCAGCGGCCATGGCTCACGGGCCCAGCCGCTCCGCGGCATGAGGGATCTTCCCGGACCGGGGCATGAACCCGTGTCCCCTGCATCGACAGGCGGACTCTCAACCACTGCGCCACCAGGGAAGCCCAATATATGGTATATTTAAATGAAGAAATACACCATGTGGCAATGACAATAAAGTACAACTACATACAACCATGTGGCTGAATCTCGAAAACATTACGTTGAGGAAAAGATGTCATACTTTTATCATGATTTTATTTGTATAAAGTTCAAAAAAGAACCTAGGGCTTCCCTGGTGGTGCAGTGGTTGGGAGTCCGCCTGCCGATGCAGAGGACACGGGTTCGTGTCCCGGTCCGGGAAGATCCCACATGCCGCGGAGCGGCTGGGCCCGTGAGTCATGGCCGCTGAGCCTGCGCGTCCGGAGCCTGTGCTCCACAACGGGAGAGGCCACAACAGTGAGAGGCCCGCGTACCGAAGAAAAAAACCCAAACAAACAAAACCAAAAAGAACCTAATGTAATCTAAGATGCCACAAATCAGAAGAATGTTTACCGGGGTGAGGGTGGGAGGTGGTAGCTGGAAGGAGACAGGGATGTTTGCTGGAATGCTGGTGATTTTTGTCTCTTGATTTGAGCGCTGCTTACACAGATCTGCTCGCTTTGTGACCATGCATTGAGCTGTATACTTATTATGTGTGCATTTTCCCTGTATGTATACCATACTTCAGTAAAAATCCACCCCCCGAAAAAAGAAACTTTGGCACTCCCATTATCAGACTATACGTTATCAAGAAATCCTCTGGCACAATCAGAAAAATTTACAGAATGTTGTGTATCGTAATTCTGCTAAAACTAACATTTGTTTCAGTCATGTCAACAAAAATAAATACTTCAATATTGAAAATGTTTGCTAAAGAAACAAATGTGTTTGATGAGAAAGCAAAAAACGCTATTTCCTTTGGCAAGCATTTGTGGGATTGGAGGTAGCAAATGTAAAGCTTCCAAAGTGTTACTGAATTTGTTTACATGCTCAGTTTACTCAGGATTCAGAATTTGGTGGAGTTGTATTTTTTCAAAACCGTAGGGATAAAAATAACTGTAACAGAAATAAAAAGAATAAATTTCTAAAATGTTGCTATGGCTCTGTCCCAACTCCACAGTTTACAATGCCTGGCGCGTAACAGGCACCCAAAAAATATTTGGTATGTGAATAAAAATATAGAACACTGAGCACTCTTTAGAATACATCTAATCAATCTTTGTCACATAGAGGTAAAATGAGTATTTTTTAATATCTGGTAAATAGCAAATTAACTATACTTCTTTACAATTTTAGTAGACAATAATAGAGAACAATGACTGAAAAAAATAAATTTCTATTAAAGTGCTAATTAATATTATTTACAAAGTACCTGTAAATGATAGAACATCACTAAATGATTTATGAAGCAACAAATCATTTAGGATAAAAAAGTTTTTTTATTAAAGAAAAACTTGAAACTTGTTAGAACCTTAGAAAAATGAATAAAAAATCCACCTTCCTGTCCACTACCTTTAGAGAAAAAATTAAGACAGAAGTATTACTCTCCCTGGAATTAATCATATATTAAATTGGTGTCAAGAAAACCTTAGAAAATATGAGCTTTCAGGGAAAAACACTTACAATTTATATTTTCTACTTTTAAGTCATATATTCTTACTATGACTCTAAAAATCTGTCTAAACCACCATTAACATTTTAAGAGAAAGTTCTCTACTTCTTACCAAACAGAAATAAATAATACCTGACAACAGCATTAGGGAACATAAACATAAAATTACCTGTTATTAAAAACTGAGCACATTTTTCTCAAAGAAATATATTACTCAACTGTAAAATAGTATGTTTGCCATTCACACTAATGTTTCAACATTATGGTTCAATCTTCTGAAAAGCTGACATGGAAAATAATGGTGTAATAAACTAATTCATCATAATGTGCAAAAGAAACAGCTGGAATAAATTGTAATAACCTTTCAAAAACTAGCAGCTTTTAAAAGTATTAATTTCTACTCCAGATAATTGGAAAGGACACCTGGGTGGGTAGGCAATATTTTTTATGGGATTGCTCTGTCAGGAGCTCAGATTGTCTCTGGACTCAGCAATGATCATTTAGCACTAAATGACAGTGAATCTTGCAAATAGGTCTTCCTAGATAGCATTTGCCATAAATTACCAAACTCAGCTCCCCTCAAGGGCAGCCATATGAGAGGGCAGGTATCAAACGGCCTTTGCCGAGACCTAGAGTGGTCCTCGGGTTTCTCATAAACGGACAATAGTTGTGTTGGCTGCCATAAAATCAACGTAATGGACTGACAACATAAATTACTGTCAAACTTTGACAACATTCGTCCCTAGAAAACAACCGAAGAATGCTTTTATATCAAAGCTGGGGAAAATGGATAACAATATGTTTTGCTCTATACTAGAACATAAATATTCTTAACAATGCTAAGTGGGGAATGAATTAATATTAGAAGACACAATATGTCTTACTTGATGCACTAAAAACAGCATCTAAGTAATAGTAAAATGACACTTGCTTTTTGAAGTAACTGATATATATATATCTATCTCATAGTAATGCAATGGAGAGAGAGAGAGAGAGAGAGAGAGTGTGTGTGTGCGTGTGTGTGTGTGTGTGTGTGTGTGTTCGTTCTAGGGAAGAAGGTTGCATTTGCCTGGCACTGGGTATTTTTATTAAACCTAAACAACTGAAAAGAATATTGATGTCTTTCTAGTTTTATTTTATCTATGTAGTCCATTGGATCCATAGGAAAGATATATTCTTCTGCTCTCACACCACCTTGGATAAGTCATTTGAATTCACTTTCTCTATGGCTTAATTTTTCCATCTATAAGTAAAATAATTATTATACAAAGACATCTTGAAGACAATGGAAATAATCCTTGGGGGAAGGCACCAAATAAACCCCAAATTACTAGAGGATCATATCAATAATGTGTGAAAATAATGTACTCTAGACATTCAATTCACTGTTTTAGAAGTCAGTTTGGTAGAAAATACAACAGCTAAACTAATAAATTGGAATTCTGGAGGTAAATTAAATATCAGCGTTTTGCTAAATTTTCTTTACTCGTCTAATTTTGCTACCATTCTGTAACTATGGTTGTTATTATTATTATTACTATTACTACTATGATATACAGTTAGAATTATTCTCTCAGGCATTTTTACAATATCATCTACTATCTCTTGGAAAGCAGGACTTCACTGTAGATTTTGCTAAAAGTAATGCTACATTGAGTAAAAGCAAGATCTTCCTTGAATCTAATGACATCTCAGACCATGATTACTGTATATAAAAATAACATCCAGTGAACTCTATCCACTTTTATAAACTACAGAAGTCCTAAACAGAATTTAAAGTTAATCTATTTTGTGCCTCTCTCTCCCGTATCTAGTCATCACCTTCTTTTATGTCTTTCTTTGCACGCTCTCTTGCATTTATTTCTTTCCTTCTAGTCCCATTGTTACTCTGTCCAGAACGTCATCACCTTAGACCGAAATTATTGCAGTAGTTTCTTTGCTCTTGTTCTCTTTCCACCAAACCATCCTCCCTGCCAAATTAATCTTTTTTAAAGCACTATTTTAATTATGTCATTCCCCTGCTCAAAATGTTTCAATGACTCCCCATCACCCGGAGGCCAGAGTCTTCAGCTAGAATCGAAGCCTTTGGCTATCTGGCCTGACCTCCTTTTCCAATCTTATCTTTTCCAGTTCCCCTGCACAAACCTTCAGGATAATAAATGTACTTGCTGCCTGGGCACCTCCGCCACAAACACCGGCCCGGCCAGTGCCATCCATCCTCTCTGCCTAGCCAGTTGCCTTCCTTCGGAAAGGCTTTTTTTCCCACTTCAACCCATAGTCAACACCTCCAGCCATGAAATTGAAGTGTCCATTTTTTGGTGTTTAACATGATTTATTTCACTGTTGCAATATTACTTAACTCAGTCTTTGTTGCTTAATAGTTATCATGCCTTTTCTCCCTAATTAGTTTGTAAAGGTCTTTGAGGGCAAGGGTGTTTGAGTTCTTATCTGCCAATCTCCCTAGCACACACTTCTAAAAATAGTTGGCAATCAATAGATATTTGTTTAATGGATGAATGCACAATGCTGCTCTAGGCTTCTTGTAAGATTAGGATGAAAGCTATCCAGTTGTGTTTGTAACTTGTAGTATTCCAGCACAGCAATTTATGTAAATGAGACAGTTTTCCTAAATTTAATACATGTTTCAATTCTTAAGTTCTTAGTGAAATTCTAGATTATAAAGTATAACCTGGGCACATTAGATAGTTAATGTTAACTCTGACTTTAATGTAAACATGAGCACTATTAGAAGAAACAGAGACTAGTGCATATTCACTGAATTAGTGCTAATTTTCTGGAAGTTTCTTACTAACAGAAAGCTCAGTAATTTCTAAACAAAACTAAAATCACTCTGAGAATAAATTCAGAGAAAAAAGATAATGATGTAGTACTACACAACCTAAAATATAAATCAGACATATATTATATTTTAGCTTATAATAGTCTGTAGAAAGATTATGAATTTTGGAACTTGGCAAGACCTGAGTTGGCAACTCGGTTCTGCTACTTACCAGGGGTGTCATCTTGAGTTAGTAACTCAATGCCTTGAACCTTAAATTTCTCACAAGGCAGATGAGAATATTAATATCCAATTCATTTGAAATAAAAGGAGTCCAAATTGGAAAGGAAGAAGTCAAACTGTCACTGTTTGCAGATGACATAATACTATATATAGAAAATCTTAAAAGATGCCACCAAAAAACTATTAGAACTAATAAATGAATTCAGTAAGGTACAAAATTAATAGACAGAAATCTGTTGCATTTATACACATTAAAAATGAACTATCAGAAAGGGAAATTAAGAAAACAATCCCATTTACAATTACATCAAAAAGCATGAAATATCTACGAATAAATCTAACCAAAGAGGTGTAAGACTTGTACTCTGAAAACTATAATACAATGATCAAAGAAGTTGCAAGATGACACAAATAGAAAGTTACCATGCTTATGGACTGGAAGAATTAATACTGTTAAAATGGCCATATTCCCCAAGGCAATCTATAGATTAAATGCAATCCCTATTGAAGTACTAAGGGCATTTTTCACAGAACAACAACAAATAATCCTAAATTTTGCATTGAAACACAAAAGACGCCAAATAGTCAAAGCAATATTGAAAAAGAGGAACAAAGCTGGAGGTATCATGTGCCTTAATTTGAAACCATATTACAAAGCTACAGTAATCAAAACAGTGTGGTACTAGCACAAAAACAGCTGCATAGCTCAATGGAACAGAATTGAGAGCCCAGAAATTAATCTGTACTTCTATGGTCAATCAATCTGTGACAAAGGAGGCAAGAACAAACAATGGGGAAAAGACAGCCTCTTCAATAAATGGTGCTGGGAAAACTGAATGGCTGCATGCAAAAGAATCAAACTGGATGACTTTCTCACACCATATACAAAAATAAACTCAAAATAGATTAAAACCTTAAATGTAAGACCTGAAACCATAAAACTCCTAGAATAAAACATAGGTAATACACTCTGATACTTGGTCTTAGAAATATTTCTTTTTTTTAGATTTTTTTTTTCCTCAGGTAAGGGCAACAAAAGCAAAAATAAACAAATGAGACTACATCAAACTAAAAACCTTTCACACAATGAAGGAAACTATCAACAAAATGAAAGACAACCTACTAAATGGGAGAAGATATTTGCAAATGATATATCTGTTAAGAGGTTAATATCCAAAATATACAAAGAACGCATACAACACAACATCAAAAAAACAACCCAATTAAAAATTGGGCAGAGAACACAAATAGACATTTTTCCAAAGAAGACATACAGATGACCAACAGACACATGAAAAGACGACCAATATCACTAAACATCAGGGAAATGCAAATTAAAACCACTGAGATATCACCTCACACCTGTCAGAATGGCTATTACCAAAAAGACAACAAATAATAAGTGTTGACGAGGATGTGGAGAAAAGGGAACCTTTGTGCACAGTTGGTGGGAATGTAAATTGGTGCAGCCACTATGGAAAACAGTATGGAGGTTCCTCAAAAAATTAAAAACAGAACTGCCATACAATCCAGCAATTTCACTTCTGGATATTTACCTGAAGAAAACAGAAACACTAATTTGAAAAGACATATGTATGCCAATATGCATGGCAGCATTATTTGCAAAGGCAAGATATGGAAGCAACTTAAGTGTCCATCAGTGATGAATGGATAAAGAAGATGTTGTACACACACACACACACACAAAATGGAATATTACTCAGCAATTAAAGAAAGAAATCTTGCCATGTGCGATAACATGAATGGACCTACAGGGTATTATGCTAAATAAAATGAGCCAGGCAGAGAAAGACAATCACCATAAGATTTCACTTATATGCGGAATCTAAAAAACAAAACAAACAAACACAACAAAACAAAATGAAAACAGACTTTTAGATACACAGAAGAAACAGGGTTGCCAGAGTGGAAGGGGATTGGAGGTGGGTGAAATAGGTGAAGGGGATTAAGAGGTACAAACCTCCAGTTATAAAATAAATAAGCCATGGGGATGTAATATACTGCATAAGCAATGTGGTCAATAATCTTATGATAATTTTGGGGACAGATGGTTACTAGACTTATTATGAAGATCATTACATAATATATGCACATGTCAAATCACTACATAGTAAGCTTGAAATTAATACAACATTGAACATCAACTATATTTCAATTAAAAAAAAACTTCAAAAGAATATCCACTTAATTTGAAAAACCTGAGATGATTAAACTCTTCTGAGCTGGTTATTAGGATAATGAATTTAAAGCCCCTAGGGCACCTAGCCCAGTACACAGCCCAGCACATTAATAAATGGTAGCTATTGTTTTGTTTTCAGAATTTTTATTTTTGACTCATTACCTCCTATCTATTATGGAGGTAAGTGGCTTCCGTAATAGTTAAAGAGCATGAGTACAGGAGTCTAAAAGATTTGGGCTTGAATTGTGGTGCTACCATTTACTAGTTTACTAATCTCTTTATTAACCTCTCTGAACTCCAACTGTATAAGGATATATGGGGGAAAAAAAATCTCCTTGCAGGGACCTCCTGAAGACTGAGAGATACCTATTTTAAAGTGTCCAGCATAGAGCAGGCCCTCTATGAATGTCAGATAATATAATTCATATGAGTCTCCTCTGAGATGGGTACCATCCTACTATGTGTTGAGGAACACATGTGTATGAATATTTTTTAAGTAATGGAGATAGAAACATTTTTCTCTGTTATATTCCAGTACTTTTCAGAAAAACATAATTTGGTATTATAAAAATTATTCTTATAAATAATATTCAGATAGTGACTTACAGTTTACAAAATACTTCTATAACTTAGGACAAGACCCCTAAAAATATTCACCAAATTAGCCATTTGTTGCTATATTATTGAAATCATTATCTTTGCAACCCTTTCTACCATCAAGATGCTTAATAATTAACAGTAACGCTAAACTGCAAATATTAGGGAGGCTACTTCAAAGAAGTTAAATGTGTTATTGTCATAGGCCTATAGTTTTAGGAATACTTGACAGCTGAAATTGGCCAGATGAAACTGAGCAACTGATGATAGCTTTTCCATATCAGCAGTAATCTTGGAAGCCTCTTCTAGGCAGGCTTTCACAAAAGACACTTACCAAAGTGGTTTCTTAATTTCTCTTTTACTTCTTGAATACTGTTCTAAGTATCAGATGGGTTACTTGTTCTCATTCAGGTTAAAATACAATTAAAAAAAAATCTGGTAGGTGGTTTCTGGAACTTTGCATGTAAACAAAAGAGTAGAAAAAATGTGGGTAATTTTCTTAAATCTAAATGAATTAGGTCATATGCTGAGATTAATGATTTATTGTCTAAACTCAGTAGGAATGCAATTAAATGCTCAGAAATGGAAAGCACCTTACAGTTTTTTAAGACTGAGCTGTTTTTATTATCATAATAACTGAAGCACATGCTTAATAACTCATCAAATACACTGACTTCTCTTCAACATCTACAAGGTCAAAACCAGACATCAGGTACAACTTGAGTGCCATTAATTCCTCTGAAAAACTTTTGAAGAGATTGTTTCAAGAAGCAGCAGGCTGGATCCCACTGAGGCCTGTAGGATGTTTTAGGTCAGGGGTCCCCAAACCCTGGGCCACAGGCCAGTACCGGTCCGTGGCCTGTTAGGAACCGGGCCGCACAGCAGGAGGTGAGCAGTGGGCCAGCGAGCAAAGCTTCATCTGTATTTACAGCCGCTCCCCATCACTCACATTACCGCCTGAGCTCCACCTTCTGTCAGATCAGCGGTGGCATTAGATTCTCATAGGAGCATGAACCCTACTGTGAACTGCGCATGCGAGGGTTCTAGGTTGCACGCTCCTTATGAGACTCTAGTGCCTGATGATCTGAGGTGGAGCTGAGGCGGTGATGCTAGCGCTGGGGAGCGGCTGCAAATACAGACTATCATTAGCAGAGAGGTCTGACTTCACAGAGGCCATAATAGATCAACTGCTTGCAGACATATCAAAACCCTATCAGTGAGTGGCAAGTGACAATGAAGCTGCATCTGGTGGCAGGCTTTATAGTGGCAAATGAGTTGATGTACTTAAATTGTACAGCTGCATCTGGTGGCAGGCTTTAAGTCAGAATCCGACACTTATTTTAGTCCATGCGTGGCCCGCCCATTATTTTATTTACCACTTCCATCTGTGCCTCTTTCCCACACTGTGCACTTGTCTCAGTCAGTTTGGTAAGCCCACAAGCTAACCCTAGCCAAAAAGTAAAAAACAAACGTTGCTGGAGAGCTTCTTTGAAAAGGGGGAAAGACCCAATGATGAGACAGCAGAAGACTTTAAGACTGCCAACAAAAAGAAAGCTGCATTTAAAAGAAAATACCAAGAGTCCTACTTAAATTACGCGTTCACTGCAAGAGGTGATTCACATTCTCCAAGCCCGCTTTATATAATGTGTGGCAACCGGCTATCCAATGAAGCCATGAAACCTTCAAAACTTTTTCGCCACATGGAGACCAAGCACCCTGCATTAAAAGACAAGACTTTGGAGTTTTTCAAAAGAAAAAAAAGTGAACACAAAGAACAGAAGCAATTATTGAAGGCCACCATTTCATCAAATGTGTCTGTACTGAGAGCATCATTTTTAGTGGCTAACTGCATTGCTAAAGCTAAGAAGCCCTTTACTATTGGTGAAGAGTTGATCCTGCCTGCCGCTAAGGACATTTGTCGTGAACTTTTGGGAGAGGATGCTGTTCTAAAGGTGGCACGTGTTCCTCTTTCGGCTAGCACCATAACTAGACGAATTGATGAAACAGCAGAGGATATTGAGGCACAATTGTTAGAGAGGATTAATGAGTCACCATGGTACGTAATCCAGGTCGACGAGTCTACCGATGTTGACAGCAGGGCAACAATGCTTGTTTTTGTGCCATATTTTTTTCAGGAGGATGTGCATGAGGATATGTTATGTGCACTTTTGTTGCCAACCAACACCACAGCTGCAGAACTATTCAAGTCTTTGAATGATTACATATCAGGAAAACTGAATTGGTCATTTTGTGTCGGTATATGCGTGGATGGAGCGGCTGCCATGACTGGACAGCTTTCTGGTTTCACTACTCAGGTCAAAGAGGTCGTTTCTGAATGTGAGTCTATGCACTGTGTCATCCATAGAGAAATGCTGGCTAGCTAAAAAATGTCACCTGAACTTAACAACGTTTTGCAGGATGTGATTAAAATTATCAACCACATTAAAGTACGTGCCCTTAACTCACGTCTGTTTGCGCAGCTCTGTGAGGAGATGGACGCAGAGCACACACGTCTTCTCTGATACACAGAAGTGAGATGGCTTTCTAAAGGCAGATCACTGGTCAGAGTTTTTGAGTTACGAGAGCCGCTGCAGAGATTCCTTTCAGAAAAACAGTCACCACTGGCAGCACATTTCAGTGACACAGAGTGGGTCGCAAAACTTGCTTACTTGTGTTACATATTCAACCTGCTCAACGAACTCAATCTGTCACTTCAGGGGAGAATGACAGCTGTGTTCAAGTCAGCAGATAAAGTGGCTGCATTCAAAGCCAAACTGGAATTATGGGGGCGATGAGTGAACATTGGGATTTTTGACATGTTGTAAACATTAGCAAAGATTTTGAAAAAGACTGAGCCAGGGACTTCTTTCTCCTAGCTGGTGCATGATCACCTATTTCAGCTTTCAAAAGAGTCTGAGCATTACTTCCCAACCACAAAAGACTCCCAAACTGGGAAGGAATGGATCCGCGACCCATTTGTGAATAAGCCAGGTGAATTGACTTTGTGCTAGAAGTGGATCAACTTCTTGAGATCACAAATGATGGCGGCCTTAAAAGTATGTTTGAGACAACTTCAAATCTCCACACATTCTGGATTAAAGTCAAGGCAGATGTGGCACATATATACAATGGAATATTACTCAGCCATGAAAAGAAACGAAATTGAGTTATTTGTAGTGAGGCGGATGGACCTAGAGTCTGTCATACAGAGTGAAGTAAGTCAGAAAGAGAAAAACAAATACCGTATGCTAACACATATATATGGAATCTAAGAAAAAAAAGGTCATGAAGAAACTAGAATAAAGACACAGACCTACGAGAGAATGGACTTGAGGATATGGGGAGGGGGAAGGGTAAGCTGTGACAAAGTGAGAGAGTGGCATGGACATATATACACTACCAAACGTAAAATAGATAGCTAGTGGGAAGCAGCTGCATAGCACAGGGAGATCAGCTCGGTAATTTGTGACCACCTAGAGGTGGGATAGGGAGGATGGGAGGGAGGGAGATGCAAGAGGGAAGAGATATTGGAACATATGTATATGTTTAACTGATTCACTTTGTTATAAAGCAGAAACTAACATACCATTGTAAAGCAATTATACTCCAATAAAGGTGTTAAAAAAAAATAGCCAAGGCAGAATATCCTAAGATTGCCACAGAAGCACTGAAATGCCTGCTTCCATTTCCAACATCCTATCTTTGTGAAGCAGGGTTTTCTGCAGTGACAGCAACCAGAACGAGATTACAGAGTAGATTGGACATAAGCAAAACACTTTGGGTGTCACTATCTCCCATCACCCCCAGGTGGGATGATCCAGTTACAAGAAAACAAGGTCAGGGTTCCCACTGATTCTGCATTATGGTGAGTTGCATAATTATTTCATTATATATTACAATGTAATAATAATAGAAATAAAGTACACATTAAATGTAATGCACTTGAATCATCCTGAAATCATCCCCCCGCCACGGCACGGTCCATGGAAAACTTGTCTTCCACGAAACCGGTCCCTGGTGCCAAAAAGGTTGGGGACCGCTGTTTTAGGTACTTTGGGAGCTGGGTACATATTTTTGAACCATGTATTTAAGGACAGTATTACTCTTAATCCTCCGAATGAGAAGCTTGCCACACAACCATTCCTTATACAAGGTATCTGGTTCCATATGCAACAGTCCTGATTTCCAATGTTTTTGTCCTGTGTCTAGTCCTTGGTTTAGTGATTATGGCTATTATACCCAACATTGAAGGACATGATAACTGTCACTTGGTAACTGGTAACTGAACAGCATTGGGTCAGCATTGGTACTAGAGCCATCTTTTCTAGATCTGCTCCCAGAGTCCCTACACAGGCATGGTGTTTCTTCATGTTTGGTCTTTGCTTCCTTTCAATGCTTCCACCTTCTCCCCATGGCCCACTAGGAATTTCAAACCATTTGGGGATTTCTCCAATGTTTCAGTATTTATATTTACCAGGCCTGTGACTATATGTTTGTAATGTTAATGATAATTTCAAAGCCATCTTACAAATAAAATATTTTGATTCTCCTGACAATGTCATGTGAGATGAGGAAACTGAGGCATGAAGAGGTTCTATGATGTGTCTGAGTCACTTGTAGTTAGTGTCAAAACACAGTCCCTGCCTCATAACGCTGCATCGAGCCCTCACTTCACCACCATTACTACTGCATCATTTGCTTGGTTGATTAGACTTGTGCTGGAAATTCTTTCTCACCAGCTTTGTGATTTTTACAATATGTTTGTTAAACTCTCTGAATTTTAGCTTCCTTGTTGGTAAAGGGGATATAATAATACCTATTTCATGGAGTTACTTTGAGAATTAAATAAAATGCTGTATGCAGGGTAAAAAACCTAGAATAAGGTAAGTGTTCAAACATGTTAGTTCTTCCACTCCTCTCTCTTGGGTATGCTTCACATAAGGTAGTTCCTCTAGGTCCACAGAGACTTCTGAAGTTACTCTGTAATTCAGTGGTAGACCAGGAGAGCAGAGCATATTTAAGTATTAGTAGGGTGACAAAATTCAACTTAATCAAGGATTTATCAATCATCTACTACATCCCAACACAGAGCTAAGTGCTACAGCACAAATGAAGTAGCAGTAGCCGAGGAATTTTGGCAGTGAAAAGAACAAGACTGCTGATAATTTCCTAGAAAATAGAGAGATTCCAAGAGGGGCTAGTCTGCCAAGTTTAATAGAGCTCTTTGTAAATTCTCCAAAATAATTTCAAATAAAATAAAACAATTTTAAAACTCATAAATTTTATAGTTTACTCTTAAGTAGCACATTCCACCAAACCCCAAAGTGTTATCTTTGTAAACAATGATACTGTGTCCAACCTACATTATTACATGGGGTGAGGGAGGGACCACGGAAGAGCCAGTCTCATAAGGAACCTAGAGATGAGAGGTTAAAAAATGTGTTAGATATTTCTGCTTTGTTTCATTACTTGAATCACCTAGATTGTAAAACATCCTAGGATAGGAATAGCCATCTTGTATTTTCTTCATCTTTCTCCTTCAGTGCCTGGGACTAGAAATACTTGTTGAGTCAAATTTGGTTTAAACCATAAGAAAAGAGAAGAATAAATTTCATTATTATCAATATGAACTAGTCGCTAGGCACCTGTGTAAGACAGCGTGGGGAGTGAAACAGCCCAGGGTTTAGGATCAGACACTTTGGTTCTCATTCTGTCTCTTCTCTCAATCTTAGGCAGTAACCTGACTGCTCAGGGTCACAGGGTTCCAGTTTTTAGAATAGGAATTATGGCATCTATCTTCTAGTATTATTGAGAAATTAAATGGATGAACTATTATTGTATACACAGTAACAAATAAGTAATGATTTTTGAGTGTTTGATATGTATTAGACACTATTCTAAGCGCTTTTTCTTTATTAGCTCACTGAAATTTTACAACTTAAGGAAATGGGTGTATACTATTATTCCTATTTTGGAGATGAGAAGATGAAGAAATAGAAAGTTGTGGGTTTTTTTTTAGTAAACTTATTTATTTTATTTTTGGCTGCATTGGGTCTTTGTTGCTGCTCACGGGCTTTTCTCTGGTTGTGGTGAGCGGGGCCTACTCTTCGTTGCGGTGCGTGGGCTTCTCATTGCTGTGGCTTCTCTTGTTGTGGAGCACGGGCTCTAGGCCTTCAGTAGTTGTGGGTTCAGTAGTTGTGGCACGCAGGCTTAGTTGCTCTGCGGCATGTGGGAGCTTCCCGGGCCAGGGATCAAACCCGTGTCCCCTACATTGGCAGGCAGATTCATAATCACTGTGCCACCAGGGAAGCCCCATAGAAAGTTTTAAAAAAAAACCTTGCCAAGGTCACACAGCTAGTAGTTGGCTGGGCAGCAGCTCAAACTCAGGTAGCCCTGCTCTAGAGTCTGTGTTCTTGACCACACCCCTTTGTTGCCTCGCTCCATCATGGTAGCTCTTTTCAAGCCCATTTCCCCTGGTCCTGGACTCTGATACAAAAATGCAACAGATCCTGCCTCTTCAGAAATAAACAGCTACACTGAGGACACAGGATAGATGCATGAAGAGAGAAACAACCATACATGATAGAAGTTGTCAAATGCCAGAGGAGAGGTATGACTACAAGCCCTACACACATTTGAAAGGAAGGAATGAATTGGGATAGGGAATCAGCAAGATGTTGTCATGTACGTGAAACCTGACTTAGGTCTTGGAGGAAAAACAGAACTAAAACCAGCAGAGAGGATTTGGGAAAGTTATTTCAGATAGTGGGACAGCAAAGACAAAGGCCTTCTGTGTTCAGGAAACAAGATTAAGTGCCAGTGGGAAATGTTTCTATATGGGAAGGCTGAGATTACAGAATCAGTTCTTTTTTTTTTTTTTTTTTTTTTTTTTGCGGTACGTGGCCTTTCCCGTTGTGGAGCACAGGCTCCGGACGCGCAAGCTCAGCGGCCATGGCTCATGCGCCCACCCGCTCCGCGGCATGTGGGATCTTCCCGGACCGGGGCACGAACCCGTGTCCCCTGCATCAGCAGGCGGACTCTCAACCACTGCGCCACCAGGGAAGCCCCAGGAGGCAGTTTAAAGTCATTCTGTATAATGTTTTAAAAGCCCACAGAGGAGAGAGGACCTGCTGCTGGAGAGCTGCCCTTCATTTCTGAGTGGCTGTGTGCATATGTGCGTGCCTCCAAGTCCTGCCAAGTAGGGCTTCCAAAAAGCTGATGAGACAGCAGGTGTATAACATGAATGGGAAAGCTAGATGATGGATTGCAGGAACACACAGAAGTCTTTGGTACACATACCTACATCCTACATCCAGACACCTCCAGTTATTCCAGCGATGATTATCTGGTTGGTGGATGCTCCATTGCCTCTCCGCATCTGCTGTCCTTTTGGCTTGTTCCCTGCTCTGTTA
Source organism: Delphinapterus leucas (assembly GCF_059928025.1). NCBI lineage: Eukaryota > Metazoa > Chordata > Mammalia > Artiodactyla > Monodontidae > Delphinapterus > Delphinapterus leucas. Next base: position 51,274,361 of record NC_143140.1, read on the forward strand.
GCACCTGGGGGTAGAGACAGAGGCAAAGTGATCTTCCCATTAGTCTTTTTTTTTTTCTCTCCACTCCTCAGTATCTGTGGTTAAAAATTTGTGTTTGAAGGAGCATATTAGGTATGATCAGAACATTTCTTTCTTTTTTTTTTTAAAGTACTTCCAGTCTTTTTATTAAACAATTTGTTGATGAAGGACAGAGCTCACATTTGAGCCTAACCCTGGAATATGTAATTGCTGATTCCCTTTGATCAGAGATGGACTTGTAAATTGGGGGCTACCCACATGTACTTTCACGTAATGTTCTTGTTTCTGATCTGGTTGCTGAGGATTTTAGGTTGAGAGTGGTTCAATGTTCTCTTTTAAAAAATGCTATATACTGGCCTTTTTACAACCATATGATGATTATTCATCAATCATTCTTACCTTTGCTACTCCTTGAATATATTAAGCAATTGCTGCTTCTTCCTAAGTTGAATATAGATTACTAGGAGACCTGAGTAATTCTCTAGCTGCAGAGTACATGTATGGCTCTAAAACAAAAAGTGTTGTATTGGAAAGATGAAGAAAGAAATTGATGGGAAAATGAAAAAAGTTTTCAACGTAACAGATTTGCAATGCCAAACTCCTTTTTAAAAGGTAATATTTCATTGTCATTTCAGGCTATTATTAAGAATGCGTATGAAGTCTAAATAGACTGTAGGAGCCCAGTCCTAATACATCATTAACACTAATATGTATTTGATAATAGTAGACATAAAGATTACTCAGTCCAGGGCTTCCCTGGTGGCGCAGTGGTTGAGAGTCTGCCTGCCAATGCAGGGGACACGGGTTCGTGCCCCGGTTGGTCCGGGAAGATCCCACATGCCGCGGAGCGGCTGGGGCCGTGAGCCATGGCCGCTGAGCCTGCGCGTCCGGAGCCTGTGCTCCGCAAGGGGAGAGGCCACAAGAGTGAGAGGCCCGCCTACCACAAAAAAAAAAAAAAAAAAAAAGATTATTCAGTCCAAAATAGCGAGAATGTCCATCTTTCACTTGGGTCCACGGGATGCAAATATATTTAGAGTGCAAAGCTACACACACACACACACACACACACACACCTCTTTCAAAAAAAGGAAAACGTTTAAATTTTTATATGTACTTGGCTAATAGCCAGCTACCAAATCTATTGTATTTCTTCTCTGATTAACATGCTTTCATTCATTATTTCCAGTTCTTCCATTTGAATCCTTGTCAACACTTCCCCTCACCACCCCAATATTGCCCAAATAGTTTTAGAGAAACCAGAGAATGAGTAAAGTTCATTCAGTTATTTCAGGACATGGCACACATCAATAGTATCCACTTATTAGCCAGAAAACTGGCTCCATTGCTCAGAGAACTTCTTGGCATGTTCATACACCTGCTGAGACCTCAATATAAAATAAAACAAAACAAAGCCTCAACTACTCTGTTTCTCAATTTGTTTTGATAAACCAGAATTATTTCTAAAGTTCCCAAATAAACAGAAATCATTATAATTATGAATAATTAACATGCTAAACTCAAGAGGGCGCTCAACATTCATTACATTGTAGAATTCGTCCCCTAAGGGTAGTACCTTCAATTAGTTCAGTTTTTACAACAGAAGAAAAATGTGACAATCAGTAATTGCAGATACTTAGTACAAGGAACAAAACAAGCTAACTTGCCTTTAAATCACACTCTCTCAGCCAGCAGAGGCCCTGCTCTCTTTTAGATTCTTAATATTTGTTCTACTTCCAGAACACAGAAAAGCAATAGATAATAGAAAAACACACTGCCTTCAAAGACGTAAGTAGATGCACTTCAGCTTTATCAGCTATTCTAATAGAGCAGCTTAAAGTAGAAGGTAAGATATCACAATAAATGGTTTTAAAACAGAATCTTTTAAAAGACGTTTTATAAGATATATCAACATATTTATTCACTCAATTTACAAACATTTATTAAGCACTTACAATGTGTCAGGGTAAATGTGCTAAATGATAGTTACATTATAGTACAGGAACTAGCCAATGTGGAGAAAAGGGAACCCTAGTAAACTGTTGGTGGAATGTAAACTGGTGTAGTCATTATGGAAAACAGTATGGAGGTTCCTCAAAAAACTAAAACTAGAACTACCATACGATCCAGCAATTCCATTCCTGGACATATATCTGAAGAAACAAAAACACTAATTCCAAAAGATATATGCACCCTAATGTTTATAGCAGCATTATTTATAGTAGCCAAGATATGAAAGCAACCTAAGTGTCCCATAAGCGGATGAATGGATAAAGAAGGTGTGGTATACATACACACACAGGAATATTACTCAACCATAAAAAAGAATGAAAATTTGCCATTTGCAACAACATGGATGGACCTGGATGGCATTATGCTTAGTGAAATAAGTCAGAGAAAGACATGATATCACTTACACGTGAAATCTAAAAAATAGAACAAATGAATGAATATAACAAAACAGACACAGACTCACAGATATAGAGAATAAACTAATGGTTACTAGTGGGAAGAAGGACAAGATAGGGGTAGGAGATTAAGAGGTACAAATTACGATGTATAAAATAAATAAGATACAAGGATATATTATAGCAAAGAGAATATAGCCAATATTTTATAATAACTTTAAATGGAGTATAATCTAAAAAATATTGAATCACTATGTTGTATAACTGAAACTAATATATTATAAATCAACTATAATTTAATAAAAAAAATAAAGACTGAAACATAAGAAAATGCCAATGATTTCTTTAAATAAATACACATTTTTATATACAAATTTGAATATAGCAACACATTTGTATATTCTTACAAATATAAAGTTTGAAGTATATTTATAAAATGAAGCTATTCAGTGTTATTCCTCAAATTCAACTGCAATTGAAATTGCAATACGTCATTTTAATTAAAAAAATTAAATCACAAAATTATTTAGATTTTCTTCTTCCTCAGAGTCTCCTCTATAAAAGTCATAAAAAATTTCAACCAAAATATATCCATTTTCTTTTGCAGTAATAAATGCTATTACAATTATTAGGGGTTTTCTTAGGCACTTACAGAACTAAAATATAAGTCAAGTTGAAAATGGTTTAGCAAATAGTAACTACAGTTGTGTATGCAAGTAGACATTTTTGCTCTGGTTCAATATCAAATTGACAACCATGACCCAAGAAAGGGTTATCTTTTATTAGCGGCCACTTTGGGGAGATACATTTTATCTTCCATTGAAGTAGAGGAAAGAACTCATTAGATATGTGGTACAAGTGGTTTCAGAGTGATAAATCTCAAGTTACCAATTCCACTTTTAATGATTAGTTGCCCGAGTCATGTATTTAATTAAAATGGTTATATTAAATGCTTATATTTAAACATAATTAGCTAAACCTCAATGTTACTGCCTCATCCATTTTGAAATTAATTTATAAAATAGCTTAAAAAGTGCTGTAAGATTTTAATATTAAAATAAATCACGATCAGTTTGTATCTTTTGTTTGTTTCAGTTGTGAACCCACAGTGAGCTGTTTATATTAGGTATGACTGCAAGGTCTCTGGCATGGCTAACATGTAGTAGAATCAAATATTGATACGCCTTTGATGTTTCCTTTATACATGTGACATATACTTTAGCCTCATAGGCAAAAATAGTCTATAGACAGGATATGATTATTTAAACTTTAAAGGGATCTAAATATAAATTAATTTTGGCCTTAATACATTTAGGAGGAGCCACTGTTTTTAGCAGATGATTCATAAGTGTGTAACAATCAGTGTAACAAAACTTCCTTTGTGTCAGTCTAATACATTCTGATTTTAACTTCTATTTAAACAGACAACATGATATATATATATATATATATATATATATAACTTAATTAAAAGGTGAAGGTAACACATTTGGCTGGCCTATTAGTAACTAAAATCTGTTCTTCCCAATATTAATATCTTTTCATACCAATATATGCAGAATTTTCTAATATTTCATTAAAACCTGGGCCTTCTGCTCTCCAATGAATGCTTATAGTTGGGGGAATCTGTTTCCACCATTCTCTAACATTAGCTCAAACCATCTGCACCCTTCTCCACCCCTGGCCCCGACCCTTTAGGAATTTTAATTCAGAACATAAAATCTGACTCAGCTTACACATCAAGTGAAGCTGTGTAGAATATTTCTCCTCTTTTCACACTAGTACTATTATGTGGCATTCCAGGATGCCTTCAAGCTATACTGTACCTCAATTACCTCAAATGCCATCTGCTTCTGTTTCTTTCAGTCCTTCTCCCTGGTTCTCTAAACAATGAACAATAGATATTATTACTCAAGAGCTAGACTTAGGCTCATTCTCTGCAAAGAATGTAGGTAACATATACTAATATCCCTCCTGTTTAGATAAGACAATATGAGATTGTGATCAAAGCCAATTATGTATTGATTTACCATTTATCATTTCAACTATCAACCATTATCTTAACTCCAAACATCCTCAGAAAGTCCAAAGGATTGTAACTGTCTCAAAGTAATCACAATGGAGAGGGACTATTTGAGAACCGGGAAGGTACATCTGCTTTGTTCATCTTGCTCAGGCCTTTAAATACCATCTGTTTTCCATTCTTTTCTGGCTACCATCTTCCCCTAGGCTAAAAGGTTTTTAAATGACTGGGAAAAAAAAAAACTTGAAAAACTAGTTTGAGATTTTAATTCAGCATTTCATCTGCCAGACAGTGAAATGCAGTTAGCCGCAGCAAGTGTTCCTAATAGATAAGGGAATTGTTGCTTCACATATAATTACATTGAGTCTAACGGCAGACATAGCCAATCATATCATCTTCATACTATTAGAAGTGCTAGTAAGTCTGAAAAGAATCCATTTTGAGGAGGGTCAGAGCTACTTTTATTTTACTTCAAACCAGGGTTATAATGGAATAAAACTGATAGTTCTTTTGGAGGAACAGTTTTTGGTATATAAGAAAAAAGTATTAAAGAGTAAATGAAACTGACTGTTGGGACTGGCAGTAAGTTCAGGCATTTTGTGCGCTTTTGTGTTTGCTTTGGAATGTTAAACAGGTTGGGTTCTTTTAGAAAGAAAACATTTTATTCAGAACATCTTCCCATGAAAGCCCTCTTTGACAAAGTGTCATTTTTTGATATATTAGTACATGTATGCCCACATTTTATATTCAGAAAAGGCAAGCAATGTTTTAACAACTTTTGACAAGCATGGGGAATTAAACTACCACAGAATCGACTCTCAGTGTAATAATATAGACTCTTATATTTCCTATTTTTGTACTTCTTCATGGCAGGACACAACATTTTAATTATATAAATTTCTGGTTGAAGAAAGAGACATTGAAGATGAGTAATTAGAATAGGAAACTTCAATTCATCAATAAAATACGTTTTAAGCATAGAATTCTGAATTTGTTGAGAAACAGAGCTACAGATATAGCATGCAGTGAAATATAAATAAGTAGCGGGAGATAAGTCAAAGAATTTTCTAGAAAACTAGCCAGGAAATCTCAAGAAATTTAACTGCTTCTTCATTATACTTACAAGTTACCTACTAAATTACAAATTTCAAAACCAAACCATCCCTCATTTTTTGGCAGTGCAGGCTCTGCCTATTGGAACCTCACTAGGGCACCCACAGGTGCCTCCAGTCAGCAAACTGCTTCCAATCCTGTGTCCCTGACTATGACCCTGCAGGACAGGGTTCTGGCTGCTCTCCAGCCTCATCTGTCTCCACTCCACGCTGCCCTTGCTCACTCATTCACCCAGACCTTCTTCCAATTCCTTGATTACGTCAGGTTCTTGCTCCTCTGCCTAGATCACTTGGCTAATTTCTCCTCTTCTTTTCAATCTCAGCTTGGATGTCACTTCCCTCAGGAAGATCTCTCTGACAGTCCTCTCTCTAGGTGTCCTTGCTCTAGAGCCTGTAGAACCCTGTTCTCTCCAATCCAATTCGCTGTCATATAGTGATGCCATTGTCTCTTTATTTGCTGACTGTAAGCTCCATGAAGGCTAAGACCATGTCTATCTTATTTACTGTTAAATATCTACTTCTTAGACAGGTGCTTGGAATATTCTCGATGCTCTCGAACACTCTGTTAAGCAGGTTAGTGAATCATTTGAGTGAAAAGTTCATATATAACCAATGACTTTTTTTCCTTTTGGTGACAATACAAACTATTAAATATAACCACTTTTACCAAATATATTAACTTATTTGAGTCGGCAGTGTTAATGTTATTGCTCCCATTTGATTATTTGATTTAGCTGGAGTAAGTTTCACATTTTAGTTCAAGAGCTTTCTCATACCACCTTTCTCTATAAAGAAAGTGCAATGTGGATAATAGCCATTGAAATGCCATTCTTGGATTTGAGTTTAAGATACAGACTTCAAATGATAAAACGAGGGTAGATTGAAAAGGGGGAGAAAATATTTATGGAGATTAATGTATAATATCTGAAAGAGCTGAAGGTCTTGCTTTACTATCTCTCTGTTAGTATAATCTGATAACGTTTAGGGAGATGCGAAAACTGGAAAAAAAAAAAAAGGAAAATTTGAGATCAATACCCATTAGTGAGTAGGGAACTGGAGTTGGAGAAGAGGGCATCTTATGAATATTGTTATCAGATAACCAAGAGCTGTAATAATCTATATACTCTTTTTTTCTTATTAGTTATCTATTTTATACATATTAGTTTATACATGTCAATACCAATCAACCAATTCATCACACCACAACCCCCACCCCCCGCCGCTTTCTCCCCTTGGTGTCCATACGTTTGTTCTCTACATCTGTGCCTATATTTCTGCCCTGCAAACCGATTCATCTGTACCATTTTCTAGGTTCCACATATATGCGTTAATATACGATATTTGTTTTTCTCTTTCTGGCTTACTTCACTCTGAATGACAGTCTCTAGATCCATCCACGTCTCTACAAATGACCTAATTTCATTCCTTTTTATGGCTGAGTTATATTCCATTGTATATAGGTGCCATATCTTCTTTATCAATTCGTCTGTCGATGGGCATTTAGGTTGCTTCCCTGACCTGGCTATTATAAATAGTGCTGCAATGAACATTGGGGTGCATGTGTCTTTTTGAATTATGGTTTTCTCTGGGAATATGCCCAGTAGTGGGATTGCTGGGTCACATGGTAATTCTATTTTTAGTTCTTTAAGGAACCTCCATACTGTTCTCCATAGTGGCTGTATCAATTTACATTCCCACCAACAGTGCAAGAGGGTTCCCTTTTCTCCACACCCTCTCCACCATTTGCTGTTTGTAGATTTTCTGATGATGCCCACTCTAACTGAGGTGAGGTGATACCTCACTGTAGTTTTGATTTGCATTTCTCTAATAATTAGTGATGCTGAGCAGCTTTTCATGTGCTTCTTGGCCACCTGTATGTGTCTTCTTTGGAGAAATGTCTATTTAGGTCTTCTGCCCATTTTTGGACTGGGTTGTTTGTTTTTTTAATATTGAGCTGCATGAGCTGTTTATACATTTTGGAGATTAATCCTTTGATGATTCATTTGCAAATATTTTCTCCCATTCTGAGGGTTGTCTTTTCATCTTATTTATGGTTTCCTTTGCTGTACAAAAGCTTTTAAGTTTCATTAGGTCCCATTTGTTTATTTTTGTTTTTATTTCCAATACTCTAGGAGGTGGATCAAAAAAGATCTTGCTGTGATTTATGTCAAAAAGTGTTCTTCCTATGTTTTCCTCTAAGAGTTTCATAGTGCCCGGTCTTACATTTAGGTCTCTAATCCATTTTGAGTCTATTTTCGTGTATGGTGTTAGGGAGTGTTCTAATTTCATTCTTTTAAATGTAGCTCTCCAGCTTTCCCAGCACCACTTATTTAAGAGACTGTCTTTTCTCCATTGTATATCCTTGCCTGCTTTGTCATAGATTAGTTGACTATAGGTGCGTGGGTTTAACTCTGGGCTTTCTCTCTTGTTACATTGATCTATGTTTATGTTTTTGTGCCAGTACCATATTGTCTTCATACTGTAGCTTTGTAGTATAGTCTGAAGTCAGGGAGTCTGATTCCTCCAGCTCCTTTTTTTTCCCTCAAGACTGCTTTGGCTATTCGGGGTCTTTTGTGTCTCCATACAGATTTTAAGTTTTTTTGTTCTAGTTCCTTAAAATATGCCATTGGTAATTTGATAGGGATTGCATTGAATCTGTAGATTGCTTTGGGTAGTAGAGTCATTTTCAAAATATTGATTCTTCCAATCCAAGAACATGGTATATCTCTCCATCTGTTGGTATCATCTTTAATTATCTTACATCAGTGTCTTATAGTTTTCTGCATACAGGTCTTTTGCCTACCTAGGTAGGTTTATTCCTAGGTATTTTATTCTTTTTGTTGCAATGGTAAATGGAAGTGTTTCCTTAATTTCTCTCTCAGATTTTTCATCATTAGTATAGAGGAATGCAAGAGATTTCTGTGCATTAACTTTGTATCCTGCAACTTTACCAAATTCACTGATTAGCTCTAGTAGTTTTCTGTTGGCATCTTTAGGATTCTCTATGTATAGTATCATGTCATCTGAAAACAGTGACAGTTTTACTTCTTCTTTTCCAGTTTGGATTCCTTTTATTTCTTTTTCTTCTCTGACTGCCATGGCTAGGACTTCCAAAACTATGTTGAATAATAGTGGTGAGAGTGTACATCCTTGTCTTGTTCCTGATCTTAGAGGAAATGCTTTCAGGTTTTCACCATTGAAATGATGTTTGCTGTGGATTTGTCATATATGGCCTTTTTTATGTTGAAGTAGGTTCCCTCTATGCCCACTTTCTGGAGAGTTTTTATTGTAAATGGGTGTTGAATTTTGTCAAAAGCTTTTTCTGCATCTATTGAGATGATCATATGGTTTTTATTCTTCAATTTGTTAATATGGTGTATCACATTGGTTAATTTGTGTATATTGAAGAGACCTTGCATCTCTGGGATAAATTCCACTTGATCATGGTGTATGATCCTTTTAATGTGTTGTTGGATTCTGTTAGCTAGTATGTTGTTGAGGATTTTTGCATCTATATTCATCAGTGAAATTGGTCTGTAATTTTCTTTTTTTGTAGTATCTTTGTCTGGTTTTGGTATCAGGGTCATGGTGGCCTCATAGAATGAGTTTGGGAGTGTTCCTTCCTCCACAATTTTTTGGAAGAGTTTGAGAAGGATGGGTGTTAGCTCTTCTCTAAATGTTTGATAGAATTCACCAGAGTTAGCCATCTGGTCCTGGAGTTTTGTGTGTTGGAAGATTTTTAATCATAGTTTCAATTTCATTACTTGTGACTGGTCTGTTCATAGTTTGTATTTCTTCCTGGTTCAGTCTTGGAAGGTTATACCTTACTAAGAATTTGTCCATTTCTTCCAGGTTGTCCATTTTATTGGCATAGAGTTGCCTGTAGTAGTCTCTTAGGATGCTTTGTATTTCTGCAGTGTCTGTTGTAACTTCTCCTTTTTCATTTCTAATTTTATTGATTTGAGTCCTCTCCCTCTTTTTCTGCATGAGTCTGGCTAATGGTTTATCAATTTTGTTTATCTTCTCAAAGAACCAGCTTTTAGTTTTTTTGATGTTTGCTATTGTTTTCTTTGTTTCTATTTCATTTATTTCTGCTCTGATCTTTATGATTTCTTTCCTCTGCTAACTTTGGGTTTTGTTTGTTGTGCTTTCTCTAGTTCCTTTAGGTGTAAGGTTAGAGTGTTTATTTGAGATTTTTCTTGTTTCTTGAGGTAGGCTTGTATAGCTGTAAACTTCCCTCTTAGAACTGCTTTTGCTGCATCCCATAGGTTTTGGATCATTGTGTTTTCATTGTTATTTGTCTCTAGGTATTTTTTGATTTCCTTTTTGATTTCTTCAGTGATCTCTTGGTTATTTATTAATGTATTGTTTAGCCTCCATGTGTTTGTGTTTTTTACTTTTTTCCCCTGTAATTCATTTCTAATCTCATAGCGCTTTGGTGAGAAAAGATGCTTGATATGATTTCAATTTTCTTAAATTTACTGAGGCTTGATTTGTGACCCAGGATGTGATCTATCCTGGAGAATGTTCCGTGCGCACTTGAGAAGAAAGTGTAATCTGCTGTTTTTGGATGGAATGTCCTATAAATATCAATTAAATCTATCTGGTCTATTGTGTCATTTAAAGCTTCTGTTTCCTATTTATTTCCATTTTGTATGATCTGTCCATTGGTGTAAGTGAGGTGTTAAAGTCCCCCACTATTATTGTGTTACTGTCGATTTCCTGTTTTATAGCTGTTAGCAGTTGCCTTACGTATTGAGGTGCTCCTATGTTGGGTGCATAAATATTTATAATTGTTATATCTTCTTCTTGGATTGATCCCTTGATCATTATGTAGTGTTCTTCATTGTCTCTTGTAACATTCTTTATTTTAAAGTCTATTTTATCTGATACGAGTATTGTTACTGCAGCTTTCTTTTGATTACCATTTGCATGGAATATCTTTTTCCATCCCCTCACTTTGAGTTTGTATGTGTCCCTACATCTGAAGTGAGTCTCTTGTAGACAGCATATATATGGGTCTTGTTTTTGTATCCATTCAGCAAGCCTGTGTCTTTTGGTTGGAGCATGTAATCCATTCACATTTAAGGTAATTATCAATATCTATGTTCCTATTACCATTTTCTTAATTTTTTGGGTTTGTTTTTGTAGGTCCTTTTCTTCTCTTGTGTTTCCCACTTAGAGAAGTTCTTTTAGCATTTGTTGTAGAGCTGGTTTGGTGGTGCTGTATTCTCTTAGCTTTTGCTTGTCTGTAAAGCTTTTGATTTCCCATGAAATCTGAATGAGATCCTTGCTGGGTAGAGTAATCTTGGTTGTAGGTCCTTCCCTTTCATCACTTTAATTATATCATGCCAATCCTTTCTGGCTTGTAGAGTTTCTACTGAGAAATCAGGTGTTAACCTTATGGGAGTTCCCTTGTATGCTATTTGTCGTTTTTCCCTTGTTGCTTTCAATAATTTTTCTTTGCCTTTAATTTTTGCCAATTTGATTACCATGTGTCTCGGCATGTCTCTCCTTGGGTTTATCCTGTATGGGACTCGCTGCGCTTCCTGGACTTGGGTGGCTATTTCCTTTCCCATGTTAGGGAAGTTTTCGACTATCATCTCTTCAAATATTTTCTTGGGTCCTTTCTCTCTTCTCCTTCTGGGACCCCTATAATGTGAATGTCATTGCGTTTAATGTTGTCCCAGAGGTCTCTTAGGCTGTCTTCATTTCTTTTCATTCTTTTTTCTTTATTCTGTTCCACAGCAGTGAATTCCACCATTCTGTCTTCCTCATCATTTATCCGTTCTTCTGCCTCAGTTATTCTGCTATTGATTCCTTCTTGTATAGCTTTCATTTCAGTTATTGTATTGTTCATCACTGTTTGTTTGTTCTTTAATTCTTATAGGTCTTTGTTAAACATTTCTTGCATCTTCCTGATCTTTGCCTCCATTCTTTTTCCAAGGTCCTGGATCATCCTCACTATCATTATTCTGAATTCTTTTTCTGGAAAGTTGCCTATCTCCATTTCATTTAGTTGTTTTTCTGGGGTTTTATCTTGTTCCTTCATCTGGTACGGAGTCCTCTGCCTTTTCATCTTGTCTATCTTTCTGTGAGTGTGGTTTTTCTTCCACAGGCTGCAGGATTGTAATCCTTCTTGCTTCTGCTGTCTGCCCTGTCGTGGAGGAGGCTATCTAAGAGGCTTGAGCAAGATTCTTGATGGGAGGGAATGGTGGTAGGTTGAGCTGGCTGTTGCTCTGGTCGGCAGAGCTCAGTAAAACTTTAATCTGCTTGACTGCTGATGGGTGGGGCTTGGTTCCCACCTCGTTGGTTGTTTGGCCTGCGGCAACCCAACACTGGAGTCTACCTGGGCTCTTTGATGGGGATAATGGTGGACTCTGGGAGGGCTCACACCAAGGAGTACTTCCCAGAACTTCTGCTGCCAGTGTCCTTGTCCCTTGGTGAGCCACAGCTGCCCCCCGCCTCTGCAGGAGACACTCCAACACCAGCAGGTAGGTCTGTTTCAGTCTCCTATGGGGTCACTGCTCCTTCCCCTGGGTCCTGATGTGCACACTACTTTGTGTGTGCCCTCCAAGAATGGAGTCTCTGTTTCCCCCAGTCCTGCCGAAGTCCTGCAATCAAATCCCACTAGCCTTCAAAGTCTGAGTCTCCAGAAATTCCTCCTCCCTTTGCCAGGTCCTCAGGTTGGGAAGCCTGACGTGTGGCTCAGAACATTCATTCCAGTGGGTGGACTTCTGTGGTATAAGTGTTCGTCAGTTTGTGAGTCACCCACCCAGCAGTTATGGGATTTGATTTTGCTGTGATAGCGCCCCTCCTACTGTGTCATTGTGGCTTCTCCTTTGTCTTTGCATGTGGGGTAGTGTTTTGGTGAGCTCCAGTGTCTTTCTGTTGATGATTGTTCAGCAGTTAGTTGTGATTCTGGTGTTCTTGAAAGAGGGAGTGACAACATGTCCTTCTACTCTGCCATCTTGAACCAATCTGCCCAATCTATATACTCTTGAAAGACCTTAAATCTAATGAAGCAGCTGTGGATAACTAAATTATGATTATGACAAATTCAGGGAATTGGTTCAGAGTTCCTTGCATCCGATATGCAAACAAGTAATCAAAGTGGAATTATATTAGCTCACCTCCTCAGACCACTTCTGAAATACAGGGGCCATTTATTAAGAATACTCAAAACAACAGCATGACATAACTGCTTCCATATTTCACAAATGCCTTTGGCTAAGGGGGAGGGTGGGTGAAGTTGGGCTGGGGAGGGTGGGTATGAGGGGAAGGACACAGAAGGAAGCGAAGGAGCTACCTGGAAAGAGATCAGTGGAGCTCTTCTTTTAAAAATTGCCATAGCAGAACTCTCCTTAAGTTAAGATTAAAAATGTGATGAACTTATGGAATGCTATCGTCCACAGCAAAAGTAATATAAAAATAATTTTTATTCCTACATAAATTACTTAACACAGCAGCCACTGGTTTTATAGACTAATCCTGGAACTGATGGTCCATTATGTATAAGAGATTTTCTCTGTATTTTCTTAGTCTTACAGTATTTCTTCATCTCTTTAGTAAACTCTTATTCTTAGAAATATATTGAAATAGTTCACCAGAAACACACATAGAGTTTCTACTGGCTCTCTTCTGGGCTTCCTGGGGCCATTATGTGGGTGGGGGCTGAAAATAATCTCAAAAACAATAATAATGATGAATAAATTAAAACACGGTGTATATAGTCCCCATCAAACAAATACATTTGTTTTACTGAACTGTATTTTCATCTCAAAGACTGTTCACCCCATCATCACCTCATTCCAAAATGCTTCTTTATAGCAATTCTCATTTCAAAAGGGTGCTTCAAATTGATTCTGAGGAATTTCAATTCTTCACACTGTTTTCTGGCTCTATGCTTTTTTTTTTAAAATCAGATCAGCAGAAACAATGTGAAAATACCTGCCACAGTAATTTCAAATGTTTACCATCTACCAAATTATACATAAATGATCTATGGCTGCAATGCGGTCCTTGAGTGAAGAACTTTTTCAGGAAAGACCAAAAAATGCTGTTGAAAATATAAATGGATATGTTGCAAGAAGAAGACACTTGTAGCATTTGCGGAAACTTAGAGTTTTTGTTTTTATTTTTAATCAGAACCGAGAGAACATTTCTGAAAGAACTAGTCTTGCTTTTCACAAGAGTCTTGCATTCACACAGAGTGTTATATATACACACTCGCCTCCTCCTCATAGGGGTAGACATCACTCAACTAAATGCTACATGGCTGCAACTGGCAATGCAGTCTGATAGGCAGCAAAGCATTTACTGGATCGCAGGATCACACGATACGCAGGGTAAAGTGATAAAACATCTATGCACCCACCCCACGCCACCCCCCCGAAACAAAGAAAGGTATAATCGTTGAACATGTATAGGTTTTTAAAAAAGCACAGAGAAAGGCTCTGGGCTATAAATCTATTTGTATGTCCTACATACCAATTCTGTTCTGTGGTCTTAACATACATGCTAGTCACTCTTAGGGACTGCTGTGCTCCACGAGGATTCTATTGTGCATCCAGAGCTGAGAATCCTGCTCTAAAGCCTCTTCTGCTCTGTGATTTAGTGACAAACTCCCTTCCCATTTCTTGTTTCAGTCACCTGTGCACATCTGCATTTCCCTCACAACCAAGGAGGCCTTTCACCAGGGCTTGAAAGTTTTGGTATATTTTCCTACTCCATTCCCCCTTCTGTCCTCAGAACTGGAATGTAGTTTGAATGTGAAGTATTACAGATTTTAACATTCAGATTCAAGGAAGTATGTATCAAAATAATGTTTAAATTTATCATCTAAAAGAATAACACTTGAAGTAAGCCTTTTGCATGGGTTTGCAATTTTATAGGAAATAAAATGGTATAAAAAGAAATGGAAAAACGTATCCTTTTATTTTTTTAAGTTCAGTGTATTTCAGACTTAAGCCTATGGGAACATAATGACACAGTATTATAAACACTCCAATATTTCTAAAGGTTTGACTTTTTTTTTTTTTTAAGGTTTGACATTTTTAAAGAATGTGTATAATATTCAGGTGGGGCTCAAATGGATCTAACCACCCCAGCTGCTGTTTTGTAAAGCAGCATATTCTATGGTAGCGCAGCTATGGGCAGCAATATCCAACCCTCAAAAGGCAATAAAGACCACTCTTAAATGTACCTTATTTCTAAACTATGGTGGCATATTATAGCACTCTTCGTCAGCACTTTATTGGTTTCACAAGAATAAAAACAAACACTGAGGTCTTTACTCTGAAATTCATTTCTAGAATTTATTTTACTAACAAAGGCCTTATTCCTGTGAGAAGTGTTCTAGTTATAAAAGAAGAATCTCTCTTGGTAAAGCTTATTTGCTGTTTGAAAGGCTGTATTTATTTGACATTCTTAATTTATAAATGTGCTTTAAAAGCAACAGACTCTGTAAAATCATGCTTTTCCATGATCCATATGATAAACCAAAAGAAGGAAATTTACTGAAATAAGAATAGTTTTCTGTATCTGGGCAAAACTGATGCATTTATGCATTTATATGGGAAGAAAAAAAGAAACCCTAAACTTTGTTTAAACATGAAAAAAAATTGGAATAAGTCCAATTTGCATTCAGCATTGTTCTAGAGGTTATTTACCACAATTGCATATTCATTGAAGTTTTGCCAAAACATTTACTCTTACTTTTTCCTTTCTTTTATTTAAGCATACAACAATAGGCAGCTGATATCAGTGCTTCTCTTAGCTGTTTTGATTTTGTATTGTATATACATGAACTCAGGTTGCCTCAAAATAATAAAAGAAAATAAGGTATATTTCCAAAGCAACAAAAGATCAGCCTATTTTGCTACACTGTTACTGCAGAATTGTGTCTAGGAGAATGTATGTTTAGATGTGAAAAATGGTTTATGAATCATAACGAAATCCATTTACTGATCAGCCCTGCCTATGGGTGACAAAAGGATGACAAACACAACAAAGAACATGGTAAATGGCCACCAAACCAAACAAAATCTACTCTGCAATTATTTATGCAGCAAGAGTCCACTCATTTTGGCTGCCTTCTGAATCAAGAGGGAAAGATGAATGGTGGCTGGAAAAGTGAGAACACCCCTCGTCCCCATCCTCCAACACTAGGAGGCTAACAGACTCTCCTATACAGACATCCACAAATGCTAAGAAAGGGAACTGGCGACAGGAAGAGGCCCCTTTTAGAAAGGTATCGTTGTGAAGCTTTAATTTCCCAACTTGTTTTAAGATGTTTTCCATTTTTCAGGCTGAAATTTTTCAGAGACAGGATTCAGGAAAGCCAATTAAACATTATAGGACAATAGATAGATCAAGGTATAATTCTCTTTAGGGTAAGAAAGCTGTCTTTATATAAAGCCTGTCTCACTAGAGGGGAGAGATGAGAGAAGAAAGGCTCTTAGAGAATAAGAGTAATGAGTAGCTTTTTATAAAATGTCATGTCAAACAGGAGTCCTTCATGCATTTTTGAAAAAGAAATGAGCAATATTTACCATATATGTGACAAGCTATTTGACAGCATACATTTTGTTTCTTTTTACATATATTTAGCCATTCATGGGGACTGTGTGAGTTGCCCAGAACAAAACCTTTTTGGACATGAGACATGGTTGGGGACTCAGGAGCCTGCCAACCCCAGGTCTTTGTCATTAGACTCCTAAATTCTCTCTAGAATGTAAGCTCTCTGAAGGTAGATTTTGTTCTGTTTTGTTTCTGTTTTGCTAGCTGCTTTATCTCTAGCACCCATAATCAGGCCTGGCAGTAAGTATGCAATAAATATTTGGGGTATGAACAAATGAATGTAGGCTAGCTCAGACCCCAAGTTCTCTGACTTTGGCTACTATAGGGAGTTACCAATTCACTGAGATGTTAGCATGTGTCACACATGGTGCCAAATACTAATGTCGACCTTAAACAAACAGGCTGCAGCAAAGATGGTTTTATTCAGGATCAGCAGGAAACTGCAATTCAGGGTCTGCAACCATTGCGAGCCATGTGCAAGTCCCCCCACCCGCTTCCAGGAAGGGGAGGAAAACTTTTATAAACGAGAAAAGGAAGTTGGGAGGGCTACAGGAAATAAAGAGTCCATGGCTTTTCATTGGCTGAGTCCTTGCCAGGAAAGAGAGGAGTCTTCCTTCTTCCTGCTGGCTCTGCTATTGTTTCAGGGCGTGAGAGCTCCCCGTTCTCATCGCCCAACTCTATTTAATTGAGGTTTCTGTTTATTAATTTTTTTACACTAATCGTTTAATTCTCACAAAGGCTACGTGATAAAAGCACTATCATCTCCATTTTAGAATTAGTTGTGAAGTACCAGAATTAAAATGAGGTACTTAAGTAACTTAAACTCTTGCAACATGTAGAAGATAGAGAAAAAAGTCACCTTAGTTTAAGTCCAAAGCTTAAACTCTTCCTTACTGTGCTAAATCCTGGCTCAGTCCTGCTTAGCTGATGACTCTGATCCATCCATAGTCTCAGTCTTGTCTTTATTCTGATCCCTAGTCTTATCTAAACTCTGCTCTAGCTCTGATCTTGGGATTTGTACTGCACTCCAATGTCTCCAGTTCATCTGCGTGGGGCTGTCTTAGTCAGTTTTGGCTGCCATAACACAATGCCATAGATTGTTGGCTTTAACAACAGAAATTTATTTTCTAACAGTTCTGGGTGCTACAAGTCTGAGATCACGGTGCTAGCACAATCATGTTCTGGTGAGACCGCTTCCTGGCTTGCAGATGGCTGTCTTCTCACTGTGTGCTCACACGGCCTTTTCTGGGTATGTGCACCTGGGGAGAGATCGCTCTCCCTTTGTCTTCTTATAAAACCACCAATACTATTGGATTAGGAGCCCACCCTTATGACCTCATTTAACTTTATCAACTCCTAAAAGCCTTATCCCCAAACACAGTCACACTGGGCGCTAGGGTTTCAAAATATGAATTATAGGGGAACACAATTCAGTCCGTAGCAGGTATCCTTCTGAACTAAATAATCTGGGACAGTAACAACCAAGCATATCCTATTTTTCTGCATTTAATCACATGATTCACTGTCACACTTGTGGAAATAACTTTTTTGTCATCTTTTGGGTTCTTGTAATGTTTTGGCCTCAGCAATTTAGAGATTAAATATTCAAATCTTAGGCAAATGTGTACTGGATTTGAAGAACTGTTAAAACTCAAGTCATTTGCTGATGCAATCATCCAACAGTCATCTCTTGGGAATTCCTCGATTTTTCCAGAGTCTTCATTCTGGCCATCCCATGATCAGAGTTAGTATTATAGAGGAAAACAGATTCGGGGGTCATATACCTGAGTGCTAAGCCTCTTTCTATGTGTATGACCTGGAGAACATGGTGCACTTCACAAAACATACATTAAAAAATTATTGTTGTTCAAAGTCTACCAAACCAAAGATACCTCTTGATTACCCAAGGGAAATTTTGTAAGTATTATGTGGCCTAATATAGTTTCCAGTGGTCATCACATCTGTGTGCTGCTTTTTTTTTCCTATATGTAATTTTGAGAATCCCTGTTCTAAGTGGACAATGACCAGAGGGTCAATACAACTCTTAATTATTCCTTGAGATATTGTAAGTATTTCTTGGAACTTTCCAGTTGGATCTTAGGATCAGAAATCATATTCTGACCTAGTTATTACAAAGGTTCCTTACTACAGGGGAAAAAAAAATGAAGCCTGTGACAGTCTCTCTTTGGTAACAATGGTCTTGTTTTCTGAACTTGTATTAAGCTTCTATTGGGGTGGCAGTGAATCTTGTATAAGAATACAACTACATGGCATCATGACCTGCACCAAAATCCCAAAATGCTGTTGTAGATTTGACCATTGGAGATATGACTAAAACACCAAAAAGTCTTGGTGCAGCAGTGTGAGCATCTTGTTTTGACAAAAATAGACCTGACTTATGAACGTCCTTTCTTCAGGGAACTCAGGGAAGTCTAATTGTGTGTGTGTGTATGTGTGTGTTGTATGCACATGCTGCCGTGAATTGCAAAGTTCCTGTGGAAGGGAGATATTTCTTTACATGTTTCATTAGCATAATTACATTTTAAGATACAATAGTGGGTTTTAAAATATGTGATTAAAAAAATTAAAATATGTGTCTACAGTAAATGCAAAGCCATTACTTAAAACAGAATGAGAATGTGTGCAAGTCATACATATTGTAGTATTTATAGGCATTTCTTAGAAATATTGTAACAAGTTATCACCATTAGATTTTCACATAATTACTTATGAATCTAAAATAGAAATTACTTTTTAAAGAAGAGATTGAACATCCTTAAGCTGCTATCAGGTACTAAATTTAGACAATAATGCAAAATTCAAGTAGAAAAAGTAATTCCTTTTTGCAATATTTTCTTTCATTACTGAACAAATAAAGTTTTCAGTTGTTTGGTAACACTGTGATAATTAGTTTAATAATTTCAGTTTCTCAAAAAGACCAAGGTATATTTTTCTCTATAATTGTAGAGAAGAGTTCTAGACAAGGAGCTTGGAGATCTGAGTTCTTGCTTTGGCTCTAGCATTAAATAGCTGTGAGACTTTGGGCAGACTACTAAACCTCCTGAATTTTCCTAACTACAAAAGGAGAGGATAGGATAAGAATACATGAGCTCTGAAGTCCTTACAGGTCCTCCCAGTCTGTGATTCCAGGTGATTATTCATATTACTAAAGCCGGTAGAATTAATCTCCATGAACAGATTAGATGGTAAAGGTAATTACAGGTGAATGTTTTTCCTCACATGGTCACCATGGCTCATGTTGTCATTATTAAACAAAATGCTCCAGGTGACATCCTGCAGTTAATTACCCCAGACCAACAGAAGCCACATTTGATGGTTCCTTACTCTTCTCTGAAGTTTATTACTCATAATGGTTGTTTGCCAACTACTTGGGGTTGGCATCTACCACACAAGGTGCCAACATGTCACTCTCTCACATTAAGATTTACTTGATCTCCCTACTACGCTAAGCCAGCACTCTTTTTATATGGGTTTACACAAGATTAAACAAGAAATTTCAGTCACAGCATTTAGCACAGTTGGTAGTTAGCTACATATCTATGTAATCGTATCATATCTGTCTCTTTCTTTAGGGTGTAAACTCCAAGACAACCAAAACGAGGCTAGTATTTTTTTTTTAAATTTGGTTTTTAGTTTTTCAAGGGAACAAATGAACATATCTTAAAGAGACAGTGCTATGGGGCTTAATAGGGAAAACAGCAGCTCCCTGCCCACTCCAGTACCATTTTCAGCTCTTCAGAAGCAGCTACTTTCAATTCTTCTAGCTGAATATTTTGGCATTTTTGACCACTTTTTGTAAATAGCATGCCTATATTACTTTTGCTTGAATTCTTGTTTTAGGCATTGAATATTGATTTCTCTCTTGGAAGAAAAGGTTTTATTTAGTTCTTTTTCACTTCGCCACTATTCTTATCTCACAAATGCTTTCTGTCATCCCATTCTCACAACACAGATCAACAGTGATTATTATGACTGTCATTAATACATTATTATTACATAGTGCCATTCTCAGCTGAGTCATGTAGTATACCATGATTGAGTCCCTTTTTGCACAAATTCTTAGTCCCGCTGAGTTAATCATTATCTTGTTTAGTTTATCATTATTTCAACCCTAGCCCTTTCCTAATCGGGAAAATCTCTCAGTATGTACAAATACACTAGGATTCTGTCAGTTTCCTTCTTTTGGAGAAATCTCTTGGAGCTTTCTGCCTGGTTCTGTTCTAAACTAGTTGCTGCACAGATGTCATTGTGAAATTCCCAATGCTTTCTCAATGTTTCCTGATTCCTTACATCCTATGTATTCTACTTTTTTTTGGTTTCTTTCTTCTTTCATGAAGTACATCCTTCAAAGGCTTTTTGAGAAATAGTACATGTAAGTTAGAGTATTCTGAATCTTGTATACCTAAAATATGATATCGTGACATATGTCTCTCCTCACAAATAGTCAATAGTGCCAGTTGGTATAGATTCTAGATTAGAAGTAATTTTCCTTCTGAATTTTGAAGGTGCTTATTATCTTCCAGTTACCCAGTATTGCTGCTGAGAGGTCTGATATTATCCTTATACTTTTTCCAACCTATGAACTCTGCATTTTTGCTGTGGAATTAGGTTTTTTCTTTCTCCCAAGAGTTGTAAAATTTCCTAATGAATGTAGTTTACTTTTACTCATTGTGCTGGGCACTTCATGGCCCCCTCAAATGAAAAACTCATATTCTTTAATTCTGAGAATATTCCTTTGATGATTTTTCCCCTTCATAAAAATTTTTTCTCATATTGGGGAATTCTTATTATTCAGAAGTAGGATCCTTACACTAATTAAAAAAAAAATCTATTTTCCATCTCTTTACCTTTTTGCTATATTTGCTGGGATAATGCCTCAACTTTATCTTACAAGCTTTTTATTTTGTTTCTCATTTCTGCTATTATAATTTCCAGGCATATTTTTCTTCTGCTCTCTGGATACGCTTTTTTTTTTTTTTTTTTGCGGTACGCGGGACTCTCACCGCTGTGGCCTCTCCCGTTGTGGAGGACAGGCTCCAGACGCGCAGGCCCAGCGGCCACGGGCCCAGCCGCTCCGCGGCACGTGGGATCCTCCTGGACCGGGGCACGAACCTGCGTCCCCTGCATCGGCAGGCGGACTCCCAACCACTGCGCCACCAGGGAAGCCCGGATACACCTCTTTTATATAGCAAACTCTTCTGGTTCCACTGAGACAAATCTTGTCTTATGTCTTCATATAACCTCTGTTTCCTAAAAAGTATTACTTTCTGTTTTTGGTCTGTATGCCAAATTAGATGCCTGCCTTAAACATGTATTGATCTATTGTTGTTTACTTACATTTATGAGTGAGGCGCTTGTGAACATGCAAGAAATGGGTCAATTGTACTCTGTATACTCCACAGTGATCTGGCCAGGCTGTTTCCCTAAGGAATCCCTGATCTCTGTATCCTTTGGATTTTCATTTCTACATTGATCAAATTCCCCAAAGACTCCTGAATATCCTTCCTGGAGAACTCTGATTGTCAAGATTCTCAAGTCCAGTGAGGAAGAAGGCTGTGAATCTCAACATTCCATATGTAAACTCTCACTTAAATCCATCATTTTTAGTGTGATACTCTGTTCTTTTTTCTCCTAATGTTCCCAAGTCCACTAGCTCTGTTTTGCCCTCATTATGGAATAAAACATCAGTCTCCCAGCTGTATGGATGAGTAAGGGGATCTGGAGGGTGACTAGTTGCTCTCGATCAATCTTCCTGTTATTAAGCTCATGTTTACTCCCCAAATCGAGACATACACGGTGAGGTCATTTCTTGAACATTTTGGGAGTGCTTTGGTGGAAACTGCATTGCTTCTAGACTTTGCCCCCCTGCTGGTTTTAACATTCAGCATTTTGGGGTTTGTTAAATTGGTTTCCATGTCTACATCTGCTCTCTAGCTTAAACGACTTATTGCTATTTTCTCTTATCCCATGCTTTTGTCCTTATAAGTGTGTGCCTTTAAAAGAATCCATCTTCAATCATATCATTAGGGGTTAAGAAGATAGTTAATACATCGTAACTACCCTGCTCACCGTGGCATCCTCATCAGAGGGCATAGTGCTTTGCACTTAGGGGGTCCCTCCTAAATACCTGCTACCTGAGTGAAGTAATCATCACCATGTATAATTCTTCTCATATAAATAAGCCTCTTCCAATTGAGCAAATTCTCTGGATTGGTCTTATGCAGATATCTCCAAATATTCTAAGATCTTAAATATTCTCTGTCATCTTAATGTAAAACCATGTGTGGAGCTCTTTGGTCTCTTAGAATGTAGCTGTTGTAAAGATACCTTTTTGAAGCTAATATACTATCTAGACTAGAACTGAATACCAATCTCCAACAAAGACAAAGAACTTCTCTGTGGCTGATATCGCCATCTGTCCTGTTTTCCACTTAACATGTATATTAGTTGTTTGAATAGATTCTTGGATGGTGACGGTCACTTTATTGCTGCCCTTTGAGTATGGGGTCATCCTGAATAACCTCAAGTTGCAGCTGTGGCCAAAGAGAAAACGCCTTCAACTGTTGACAAATGCTCTTGGTCCAGATTTAATGGTGGTCTAATAACATTAAATATAGAAAATATAGGACAAAGGAAAAAAGCCATGGACTCACAAGATCCCCATTGCATATATCGACATTTTTTTCCTCTTAAAGGAAGTGCTTCAAAATGTATATTCAACGTACTTGTGTGTTCTGTGTTTTGCTCCGTCTCCCAAAGTTATTTTCAATCACAAAGTAATAATTATTATAAAATAAAACTGTACTTAAAATTGATATTATTGTCACTCAATCCTGCCTTATTCTTTTTTTAATCCTGCCTTATTAACACAGAATGCTATACATATGAAAATAGGCTCCTTATTTTATTAGAGAGATACTTAAACAGGTAGCTTACAAACTGTTATTTATTTTTGTTGAAATAAATATTGTATTATGGGCAGAGAAAGATGACATAAGAATCAAATTCAATGAGACTCAATCTTGAGGCAAGTAGTTTCTAGGCTTTGAAAGTAAAACAATGGATGCTGGCTAAATGGAAGAGACCTTGTCTTTATATTTGTGGCAGCACCAGGTTGAGTGAGGAGAACCCTCAGCATACAGCCCTGCACCATCAAATACCCACACACTCACTGCCTGGCAGTGTCAAAAGCTGCTGCTTCACAGTTACACTGGGATGTTTGCGGAGGCGACTATTTTCTGAGGAAAAGCTTGGCTCTGTTCACTGTGGGTCCCCGGCCCACCTCTACCCTAGGTACCAGTGACCATTCTTGAGACATTCTTCCTGATTAGACTCCTTAATTTCTGAAAACAAAATTTAACTCTATTTTCATTTGGTTGATCATAAAATCATATGTATCTTGACAACACAGGCACTGAAATTTCAAGTTCTTCCAAAGGTTGTAACCTTGAACTCTGTTGGCTAATTCTTCCTCAAGGCAAAAAGTGGTCTATAATTTTCAATACCTTATAGAAACAGATACCTATTCTTCAAGAGAGAAAAGTTTTACTGGTACTAAATTCAAAATTAAATTTGTCATGTAATCTTTAGGTAAGAAATAACATAATGAATATTAAATAACATAATAGATATTATTTTGGACAAGGGTTCTAACTTGGAGAAATATTTTTCACAGGGTTATTTTTGTCACACGTTCAGGAAGTGGAGGGCACAGTATATAACAACTTTTGAAGGCACTTCTGTTGAGATCTAATGCATGCACATAGATTTCTAAATAACTTGATGGTGATGATTGCAAGCACTCATAGGGTACTTATGTGCCAACACTGTTCTAAGCATTTTACTTAGATGAACTCACCTAATCCTCCTAATTACCTTAGGAGATAGACACTTATCATTATCTCATTTTACAGATGAGGGAATTATCTCACAGAGAGGTTAATATCTTGCCCAATATCACACTGTTAAGTTGCAAGAACACAAGGCTAGAACCTGTCTATTTATGGTGTGTTCCACTTTTTTTGGCCTACCTTTTTTTTTTTTTTATATCACTTCTTTCACCTTGGAATTTTTGAAGTAGTTGTATAATGATAAATTCAAAACTGAACTCCAGGAGCCTACTATCTTGTAATTCTAAAGTGTCAATTAAAAGATCAACAACCAGGGACTTCCCTGGTGGTGGAGTGGTTAAGAGTCCGCCTGCCAATGCCAGGGACATGGGTTCGAGCCCTGGTCTGGGAAGATCCCACATGCGCGGAGCAGCTAAGCCTGGGCGCCACAACTACTGAGCCTGTGCTCTAGAGCCTGGGAGCCACAACTACTGAGCCTGTGTGCCTAGAGCCCGTGCTCCTCAGCAAGAGAAGCCACTGCAATAAGAAGCCCGCACAGCACAACGAAGAGTAGCCCCCGCTCGCCACAACTAGAG
Source organism: Delphinapterus leucas (assembly GCF_059928025.1). Classification (NCBI taxonomy): domain Eukaryota; kingdom Metazoa; phylum Chordata; class Mammalia; order Artiodactyla; family Monodontidae; genus Delphinapterus; species Delphinapterus leucas. The sequence continues at coordinate 51,298,946 of NC_143140.1, forward strand.
AAAGCCTGTGTGCAGCAATAAAGACCCAGCACAGCCAAAAAATAAAAATAAAAAAAAATAAGATAAATAAAAGAGCAACACCCAGGAGCAGAGGTGACATTCCAGTTTTGAAAATTTAGAAAACTGCCTGCAGTCTGAGGGAGGGTCACAGATTATTCAGCTAGAGACTTCAGAATTATATAATTTGGGGAATACTGGTCCTCAGCTCATAGATTTTACCATAAAGTTATAAAGAGAAAGAAATCATTCCAATGTCAATAAAACATGTGCTACCACAATCTCTCTTAAAGAAGCTCTACCATGAACTTCTATGCTATATAACATGGTTATATTATTTTTCTCCATAGTTTCCATAGAAGGCTATTATTGTCTAAGTTGTTTTTTCCTCCTCTTTTTAAAAATTTAACTTGATAGCAGCATGGATGTGCTTTTCTTTTCTTTTCTTTTTTTTTCTTTTCAGATTTTATCAAGCTAACATTACAGCAGTCTTTATGGAACAGGACTAAGTGGCTAATACCCTGTTTGCCCATTCATGGAACATATTAAATCAGCAAGCTCCCATTAATCATTGATGTGTGGGACACTGGAGATCAAAGCTACCTGCTTCCCGATATCATCATTATTTGGTGGAGGAACAAGCATAACAAATGACAGTTTAATATAGTAAAGGCTAAAGGAGAAATATATGTGAATATAAATATATAAATAAATATATAGAGAGAGTGTGGTGTGTGTGTGTGAGTGTGAGTGATCAGAGCTTAGAGGAAAGAAAACTATAACTCTCCTTGGAAAAGCCAGCAAGTCCTCATAAATGAAGTAGCAAGTCACAACATGGACCTGATGAGCAAAGGTATCATGGGTAAAGGGACAACCTTGCGGGACACAAAAAGCTTGGTGTGTTGGGGAAATGCGATGACTGTAGTACAAACATGTGTGTGAAGTAGTGTCACATGGAGGTTAAGAAGGTAGACTCTGGCATCATTCTGCCAGATTTGATCCCTGGCACTGACCTTGGATACGTTCCTTATTAACTTCTCTGTGCTATAGTTTACTTATTTATTTAACAGGGAAAATAATGGTACCTAAGCTGTAGGGGTTTTGAGGGTTAAATAAAATAGTGTTGTAAAGCCCTTAGTATAGTGCCTGGTGCATAAGCATTCAATAAATGTTAATTGTTATTATTATTACCCCAAAGAGACAATTAATTCTTAAGTAATCAATATCACTATTAAGGGTGAAATGTCCTCCACATGTGTCTTCACACTAATAGTAACTTTAGATCATGCTTATAGATTCCTTTGGTCTAAGGTACTCTCTTCTGTAAATCAGAAGGCTATTCCTGGAAGGCAGCTTCCCAACTCAGATGTTCTGAGTGGTGTCTGAATAGCTGTTTTATCTAAGCATTCAGATCTCCTAACTTATAAATTCAGTTGATGAATAGGCGCAAAAAGTAAGTGCAAGACACCCACACTGTCACTAGATACCTTACATACATATTTTAGAAGGATAAACGTTATTTTCAAGACATATAAGGTTTATCTTTTGGGGGAAGATGAATGATATTGAGAGGAACAAGTTCTCATTTGAGCTTGGGTAACTCAGAATTCAGTCCTCTAATTCTGACTGAATTTGACTTAGACATCTTTACCCTTCCATTGGCTAAATTTGGAAATTTGAATGGAAGAAAGACTTGAATAAATTCATTTTCTAAATGCTGCCTCCTTCTAGCTGAATGCTATTAAGTGATTACAATCACTTCAATGGATACCACTTAAAGATACAAGGAAAGTTAGCAGGACATACAGTCTTTACATTCAGATCCCATATCCCACCACTTCTCATGTGAGAGTTTAAGCCATTATTAAGTGCAGAGAGCCACTAAGGAATGCCTGTTTGAATGACACGGGCAGGTTTAGGAGGACCTATTTGTCCAGAGCAGAAATTCAGCAGGACAGACCAAATTATACAGTTAGGAGATCTTTTCTAGTTCCCTAGATCAGGTCAGTTTGTTCTTAGGAACTCCTCTTTTTGCCTGTGAGTTGGGGTGGAGGTGGTGTAAACAAAGATCTTTCCCAATCCGTCCTTCCACTAAGTGGGGCTTTTGTGAGAGAATAAGACATTATATCCTTTAAGTAACTTCTTTTAGCTTATTCTTTCCTTTGTATTTATTCATTACTTTAAAATGGCACATGGAAAAGGTACTGCCCAAATTCCAGTGACAAAGCCTAAGAAGTAGGGAGTGGCCCTTTCGAAAATCTCCTCTCTTTCTAGCCTAAAACTCAAATACTAGTATCTTTCCCAGCACCTTTTAGCCAGACTGGGGCTCTACAAAGAGACACCCCAAATTCCCTGGGAGTTGAGTATCTGTCTATAAAGTGACAGTCGCTGGATACGGATTTTAGAATGTGTGATGACAACATGCTACTATATGAGTATATTTTGAAGTTACTAATTTGCTTAATAGTGTTTTGAAAGATACGTTTTTTTTAGAAGGGAGTTGGTATCATTACGAAGGAGAGACTAAATTCCTGGCAAATTTGTAAATGAAAAACAAAGATTAAACAAGAGGTGGGGAGAGGACTAATTGGAGAAAAAGTTCCTTTGAAGGGCAAAGGAGTAAAGAGGCAAGGTTCTTTTTTCGGTGGTTGTTATCTTGAAAAGACAAAATAATTTTAGCTGCAGGATGGAGACAGTACAACGCCCAGAACTGCAACCAGCTAGCCAAAAACCAGCCATTTTTGGTTGAAATGAGAAGTGACCTACTCTAGTTCACGGAATAATCAGGGTTAATGGAGAAAGGTAGTGGGTAGGTTTAAGGGGCAATTAGCATCTTCTTTCCCACACACCAGCAGTGCTTCTACAGCAGGTGATGTGCTAGGCTGTGTGAAGAAATTTAGGATGGCTCTGTAAGTGGACAAAATTCAATGAGTAATTAAGTAAATTAAAGAAATAATTCAGCTTACTTGGAAGCATCCTATACTTATTGTGGACTTTGCTCGGCTTTGTAAATCATGTAGATTTAGAAAGGAATTTAGTAGAAATTAGAGATGGATGAAAATATCTGCTACTTAGTAGAAGTTCTTGTTTACAAGAAAGTAAATGTATCAATGAGATAATTATGGGTTGTATACCTAATTCTCATGATGGCCTATGCCTTAGGACAGCCAAACACCAGTCTATGACATATACACCCACACCCCCATTTCCCAGGAGCAGCTACCCAGACGTTTAATGCCCTCAAGCAGTGAATTGGCCTTTAAAAGGATGATTTTAGAATAGCAAACATTTTACAGACTTAAAACATCACATGTGATTTTGAATAGATATCTAGGTGCTTCCAAGATTAGGGTAACTGTCCAGATATAGAACTGAGGGAATAGTGAAAGTGGTAAAAATATTAAAATCATGAAATATTCATGCCATTATTACCAAAGTAATAAAATAGGAACACAGAATATTTATATTTTAACCAAACATATAAATAGGAACATAAAAATAGCATATCATGAAGCAAAATTAATAGGAGAAAACATCAACAAACTAAAAATTCAAGTGCAAAAGTGACTTAAAAGTTTTGGTGACTATGGCCACAAAGGATGCAGGCTCAGGATAAGGTATCAGAACAAAATAAATGTACCCACTGTTTATGGAATTGGTCAAATCTGTATTAGGTCAGCATGGCATTTTCCAGTGTGTGAATTGGTCCTAGGAGATACTCCATTAAAAAAAGTTCTATGATCAAACACATTTGAGAAATGCTGCAAAACACATTTCTCTCTTGAAATTTTATAATGCACACAAGCAAGTCCTGAGAAGTGCTACAGTAAAGAAATGTTTATGTTTATTTGACACCCAGAGCTCAGCACTGTAAGGTCAAATAAAAATTAAAAACAAGAGCCTTAACCCTCCCGGTTGAAGATTAGGGAAGAGATTCCCCCATCTCCCACCCCTGCCTCCTTTTACCTAGAGCATTTACTTTAGAAAATTTATCATTGTAAATACTTTCTCTTGTCTTTAAAATGTACGTAAATCTACTTGAAAACTAGATAGGCCTTTTGTCAGCTTTATGACCCAGAGACCTGGAAGCCATCTTTATGTAAAGCACACATCAAGGAAGACAGCACCCCTCTCTCCCTCTTCTGTGGGAGGATAGGAGCCTAGCTTTGGTGAACGCCTTGCTCTAATTTGCAAAGCTACCTCTTGTCATAAAGATATGAGGTATATTTTTCCTCTGGATGAAGCCAATAAGCTAACACAGATAGGCACCCCAATTACTAGGTAGAGTTAGGATAAACTATATGTGACAAATGGTGCTGTCAAGTCCTCTTACTTTCAGACTAGTTACTGTGTCTGTAATGGGTTGTATCTACCTGCCTATACGAGAGAGTGCAATCTCTTTCTGTTTTTGCAGTCTCTTATTAGACTATGTGTGATGCACATCACATTTAAATTTAATTCTTATTCATTAATAAAAGTGTTTTCTTTTTCTACTGCTTTTGTGGAGAGTATATCTGGATTGGTAGAAGACTTTGTTTTAATTATTTTTCTCCAACACCATACATATCTGAGCCATCACCCCCCCACCACCTTTTATATGAACACCAGTGAAAAACGTGCCCATTTTGGGAATCACTGGTTTACAGTATTCCACTTAAGGTTTTTATAAAATGACTCCAAATATCTTAAGATCTCAATTACTTTAAGAATAAAAATTAAGACAGTTTGCCTGAAAAAGAGACAGAGAACCTAATTTTCTTTAGGCATCCAAGCAATCTTTCTCATCTGGGCTTCCTCACCTGAACCACACAACACAAAGAGACAATTTCTCAACTCTTTAAAGGGGGCTACATAATCCGTACCATCCTAGATACCGGGAGAGAACCAAATTGATTACATACAAGAGATCTTTAGGAAGGAGGGCTTAATTCCCTAGTGGAACTCCAGCTGAGGGTTCTGGCTGGTCTTCACCTCCTCTCAGAGTAGGACAATCTACATGCTGATGACCTTTCCTTAGATTCATAAAGGCAATTGCTGACTTGACATTTCCATTTAAATGTCTAATAAACATCTCAACTCAATACATCCAGCACTAAACTTGATCTTTCATCACAATGCTGCTCCTTGAAATATCTCCTCTGTCTCAGTTGATAATACTATTCTCCTAGTCGTCAAGTCAAAAAAATCTTGGAGTCATTCTTGACCCCTCTTTTTCATCTAAAGAAATATTGTTGGCTCTACCTTCTAAATATGTCTAGAACTGGCCACTCCTCACTCCCTCTGTTGCTATCACCCAGGAGTGAGATATCACCATCTCTTGCCTCTTTATTCCAACAGCTTTTCACTAGTCTCTCTACTTGTACATTGGTCTCTCCCATCCAGTCATTTTCAGCATGGCAGCCAGACTGGTCCTTTTAACAGTTATCTCTCTGACCTCATCCTGGCACATTCTCTCCTTGCTGTTCAAACATGCTAGGCACCTCTCACCTTAGAGTCTCTGCCTTGGCTCTTCCCTCTGCCTGGAATATTCTCCCTCATGGTCACATTCCTCACTTCAAGTCTTTACCCAAATGTCACCTTCTCAGTGAGTCTACTTTGACCAGTCTACTTAAAATTGCAACCCATTCCCCAATCCTTGGTGTTCCTGATGCCCCTTACTCTGCTGTTCCCCTTCCCCCATATATGTATTTCCTTCTAATATACGAGGTAATTTACTATCTTTTATGCTTACTGATATTTTCTGACTCTCCTCTCCCACCTTTGAAATATAAGTACCATGAAGGTATGGATCTTTGCATCCCAAGTTCCCAGAGAGATCCTGGAACACAGGAAGTAGGCAATGCACATTTGAACAAATTAAACAAATGGAGTTTGAAACCAGCAGCAGGTGAGATTAAGATTTGATGCATGGGAAAAAAATTCCAGTAGGCTGGTTCTCAGGTTCATGTATAGGTTAATGATCAAGGTCACAAATTCCTCTCGTAGGAAATTGTAAGCCTAGAGTACATTTCTAAACAGTCTAGCACAGCGAAGGGAAGCTGGCCTGGAGGCAGGGTAATGAAGCTGACTTTGGACGATTCAGACGGCTCTGTTTCATAAATTATTTTAGGGAATGGAAGAAAGAAAACTTGAGGGCTATGCTTTTCTTTCAAAGTCAATCTAAGAGTAATCTACTGACTAGGAGCTTGATTAACTCTCCCTAAATGAAAATGAAAACTGGGGTCATAAATTCCTACTGACAAAGTGGTATTGCAAATAATCTAAATTTTGATATTACTCTTAGGATCACAGGTGATAACTTCAATGTCTTAACAAAAAAACATGAGGAAGAGTTGAGGTATGGTCGATTCTCTCATTTTGTAATTAGAACTGGTGGTTAGCTGCCTAATTGAAAAGTTGGCTAAGGAGGGAATTTGACAAGTAATACACACTTTATGCATTTCATTTTAACTTAAAACATATGAATCATCTTTTGAAGAAGAATCAAGGTCTTTTCTTTGAGTATAGGTCTGGTGGTTGTGTTTCTTATTTTCTTCCTGGCTAAGTCACACCCATATTTCATCATCTACAAATTTCAGTTTTATTTCTTTAAAGTGAAACCTTAAAGATACTTGTGAAGAATTTTGAGTGGAAACTCCTCCTGATTTATTTTTTAAATTTAAAGGTTTTGTACTATAATTCATATTTATGCAATTAGTTTTTTATGATTCTAAAAGTATATTCAGTTTTTTATGATTCTAAAAGTATATTCTGAAGTAATTTCTTGGGTAATTTTGTATTCTAGTAATAGATACATTTTTAATCTTTCTAGATTTAAATTTTTTCTTCAGTCTTTTAGAACTGTCTTGTCCAAGCCCACTTTGATAGAATTTTCTTGCAACTTACCTTTATCAAAGTCTTTCCAAAGAATCTGACTAAATTTTCATAGAAACTACTCTTGAATTTCACATTTATAGTCCTACGTTTACTTAATATTCAATTATAGTGCATAACTATACAAAATACAATTACCACAAACAGTCTGGGGACAAACACTACTAGTTATTGATAAGTATACAACACAACTGGTGGACACAGAAATGCAAAGTGACCTAGAGAGTACCACACTGGCCATATATACTTCACATGCCTTGAGCCACATACAGGGCATTTTGTAGAGGACATGGTGAGCACCGGTGTTTGGTTCTTGCAAGCAATAATCAATTCTCCAATCCTCTGACCCCCACTAGGTGTCTTACAATTCAATTCAATTTTGACAGTAACTACCTTCTGTCATCTCTGGTTATAAATTCAAGGATCCCCTCACCCCAGGTTCAATATTCACTAAAATGACTCACAGAATTCAGGAAAACACTATACTCATACTTATTGGTTTATTATAATGGATACAACTTAGGAACAACCAAATGGAAGAGATGCCTAGGGCAAGGTATGGGGGGTGGTGATGCCGATACAGAGCTTCCATGCCCTCTCTGGTTGTGCCACCCTCCCAGCACATCACTGTGTTCACCAACCCAGAAGCTCTCTTAACCTCATTGTTTCAGAGTTTTTAATTAAAGTTTCATACAAAGGCATAATTGATTAAATCACTGCCAACTGGTGATTGGACTTATCTCTAGCCCCTCTCCCTTCCTGGACATTGAGGGGTGGGGCTGAAAGTTCTAGCCTTCTAATCACATGGTTGGTTTTTCTAGGCCTCCCCCCTTCCCCCATACGTCATCTCATTAGCAGACAATGAGACATTCCTGTCAGGAAATTGCAATGGTTTTAAGAGCTTTGTGCCAGAATGAGAGTGGAGGGGGCAAAGACCAAATATATTTTTTAGTACATCACAAATGGTTAAGGTATTGTAGTGAGCATATATGTTTATCTGCTTTCCCTTCTGGACTGTGTACTCCTTGAGGGCAGCTTCTTACATCTGTTTTGCTTTTTTCCTCCTGATGAACAAAGGAGATACTCAAAAAATTTTAATAAAGGAGTGACTGCCTGAATGGAGCAGGTAAATTGCATTTTAGCAGTCTATAATATTGCCCAGTAATAAAAAAAGGATAGAACGAGACACTTCAGCAGAAATGAAACTATCAGAGTCAATTATAATAATTCCTACAACAAAATTCTTATAAATATTGGCATGTGGAAACCCCGGTATCTGGCACCAGCTTGGCCACCTATTCACTATATATGACTGGGCAAGTCACATAACCACTCTACGTCTGAATATTCTCAACTGTAAGACACAGGAGAAATAATACCCTCTTTTATCACACAGCAGTATTGTGAGGGTTAAATAAAATAAGGTACTAAAGTACTTGTAAACTTAAAATTTTAGTCAAATAAATGTTATTAAATATATAATATTAATAAAGTCTGACTTCTGAACAGCAAAAGAATATTCATGAAAATGCATAGAAAAAAACATTAGCTATAAAGTTTAGTTAATCCGGAAAGAGGCTGAAAAGGTTGGCGTTGTATACATAGCTCAACCTGAACTTCCAACTCATGAAGTTTGAGAAGGCTATAATAGCATAAAACCAGAAGGGACATTGTGAAGTGTGTTACACATTACCTTGTCTTCAGTCCACTTTGGGTCTGATGCTGTAATCAATGGGAAATTTTCCTATATAAAGGCTGGAGGATACAGTATATCACATTCAACCCTTTCCAATAAGGTTATTTATTGCTGTTCAATTCACATTTCCCTCAGGTTTTGGCAAGATTATAGAATTTATTCTCCTACATAGTGGCCAGCCAAGTAAATCACATCACATATTTCCAATGTCACAGATTTATCTCACCCTGCATCGGTGGCTTTATTTCTTTGTCCCTTAGATTATCTTAAAATTTAGCTGTCCAAGCTTCCCTTTTATAATTCTGCAATTTATTGTTTCCTTCCTAATATTTTCTTAATAAAGAGTGTTGAAAAAATAGAGTAAGTCAACAACAAAACCAGAGACAAGGTGATAAATATTATGGATGAAACACTTGTCCTTGTAGACAAAAGGTACTTGTTGATATTAAAATAAAAATAATACTATCTCTGCCACAGGGTCTCCAAACACTTCATTAGCAACATACAAGCACAAAGAGCTGCATTAGAGCAGCCTTGTGGGCCCCCCCAAGGACAGTAAGAATGAAGATGGCTCACTCCCCCTGCTTTATGCCAGGCATTCTGAGTAAGAGTCCAAACTCCTGAGATCTGCTCAGGTTATGTTGCACTATAACTCAGTGGCTCCCACTTTTTTTTACTGACTTTTGTAGGCATCCCTTTTGGTAAGAAAAAACACCCCACCATTCATCTATGTCGCTTGTTTCCACTTTCAAGTGGGAAAAAACTTTGTTATGACAATATTACACCGTAACATATTATCTATATTATTACTATATTATATGGTACTATTTTATAGTATTACTATACTGTACTGTTTGTATACTTTAGTATAATTATAATATTCTATACTGTATATGTTATGCTGTACTATACTACACTATACTGTACTGTGTAATTTCTGAAGGAAAGTTTGTGCATGTATCTACTTTAGCAATAAGTTGCATGAATAATCCGTCTTTGAATCACAATATATAGCATGTCTTAAAGTATAGTTACTGTAAATTATAGGCCAAAAATACTGTTTATAAAAGTAGGGATAACTGAACACTTCAGGCTTAACTAAGTACATATAATAAGTGAAATCGATAATGCTGAATTAAAACTAACAGTAACATATAATAAGGAATAGCAGCAACTGAAAACCCCGACCAACTCAAAACTACAATGCTGAAGCACTGATAACATGTTCTTTCTAAAAGCTGGGGAAATTCCAGTGCTGTGTATACATTTGCAGGAGGCTTCTGAGTGCTGTCCCAGGGTCAGGTTCTTGATAAATTCTGACAATCATTAATATTCAGGTCATGAATGCCAAGTTTTAAAAAATATGAATAACTCACTATTAGTAATTAATGGCAAAGGTGCTTTTCAGCAGGGACACTGTTCATATTTGGGGTTGGAAATCTCTTTATCACGCGCACTGGTCTCTCGCCTAGACAATTATTGTCTCTCGCTCCTCTGAACGCTAAATGCCAATGGCATCATTCAATCTTTGTGATCGTCAAAAAGATCAAGGCCAAATGTTTGCTAGTGGGGGGAGGGTGGTGTTGAGAATCATACTGCTTGTAAACACTCAACAAAGGACTGGTGCAGGGGCCAGTCTGCCTCCCACCAGGAAGAGGCCAACCTCTCATATTGCCTCGGTGACTCTGAATCTGACCAGTCACACTCTGAAGACAAGAACAGATATGTTTCTTAGCTTTGCACTGTAGGAAATAAACAGCTTGGCCTCCTATACTTATTCTGTGACTCCAGATGAGTTTTTCCTAACTTCTCTGAGCTTTAGCTTTCTCAATTTTGAGAACGGGACAATAATGTCTATTTTAACTTTTATACAATTTTATGTGAAGTGCTTCGTAAATTGTAAATCATGATGCAAAAAGATACTATTAATTTTTTTAGTTTTTAAAGATCAGAGATTGCCCTGGACTATATATTCAATTCTTAAATACAATGATTACAAGATACATCATAAGCTCAATAAATATTCCTGGGCAATGAATGCAATGGCAAAACAGGGAGGATAGGGTTAAAATCCATAAGCAATCACAGCAATTACTGGAGTATAAATGGCAGCCTGTAGCCCAATGACAGTAAGTCGGATTGTGGGTAGGAGAGTCAGTGGGCTATACAGATTTTCAGAAGCACTTCATTATTGCCAAATTAAAATGTATAACGTTCTTTCCTATTTTCTGTATTTTCGGTAAGACGATACACTCTCCACAGTCAATTCAATTCTATCAAGCAGTTTTATTAAACATATGCTAAATTTTGGCACTTTTTGCTTTGAGAATTTCTAATTATATATTTTAAATCTTCAAAAAATAATCATTTCTAGTTCCCTTTTTATTACTGAAAAAAACCTTGTCTATCTTCTCTTTTATAGCCTTCTTTTCAAAAACACCTTCCCGAAGTATAATTTTCAAGATATTTTTTTCCCTCAGACACAATTTTCTCCCTTTTAAGCTTCCTCTTCCTACATTTTCCCTTCCTGTATTCTCGCAGCTTTTCTATGGAGTATTGTCTTTCTTTTCACCAACACACTAAGTAGTCCTAGAATAAACAATTTGGTATTCAAATTCTGGACACTCATTTTAATAAAAAGAAAGTTGTTAAGCAGAAGATGAAAATTACTTGTTCCTGTTCCAATTTTTATTCTGAGATAAATTTGTTTATAGTAGGAACTGGCATGTGAGTATGAATTTAGGTTGGTTAGAAATAGAAATCACCTATATCAATCGACTGAATATAACTTCCAATATCCTGGGTGATTGACTGGAAGTCAGGAGGGGAAAGGGGAAAGCAAGAGGAGAAGAGCGAGAGGGGAGGGATGGAGAGAAAATACGAAAGCATGTCAGTGTGCGTGTTGGTGAGAAGAGGCATAAAGTTCAAGTTTTTTCTCCTTTTAAGGTATTGTAGAGAGAAAATTCTCAATTAATAGCATAAAGTGAACTTTCAATGTATCTTTAAAAATCCACGAAAGGCTAACATTATCATTCTAATAGCATTTTACATCATGCCCAGGTTGTTCACAGTCTCTGATTTTTCTGTCAAAGGCCAAGGTGGAAAAATGGATACGGCATCCGTGACAAATATGTAAATATTGTATTGTACGTGAACCAAATGGAATAAAATGGAAAAGTTGCTAAAACGCTTAGATAAAACATTCATTACTAGTAGTAATTTTAAACTAAAATTAGGAAATAAAAGTTCCATACAGGCAGAAGTGATTTTGTAGCTCCATTCATCTGTGTGCCCCTGTAGGTATATTCTACGTTTTCATTGCATAATTTGAAAGCAAAAGGCTGCTGTAATCTTGGACCTCAATTACAGGAACAACAACAAAAAATTATTTTAAATCTGTGATCACAATTCATGTCTTAAGGGACTTTAGCTTATTTTCTCCATTGTAGCAGCTGCTCTGGTTTCAGAGAAAATGATAGACAAGAAAACTATTAGCACTTCTCCAGCTTAGGCAGTAGCAATGTGAACACCGACTAATATGACAGGAACTGGCTTATTTGGGGCTGCATTAAATGGCTTACTGTAAAAGTTAACTGTTGTTTCATTACATTTTCAAAAGGCAAACAGACCTCTGATATATTGCTAAGAACATGTGCTGTACTCTGTTAAGGTTTGGGCCACTTCTGTATAATTCTGATCGAGGTTTAGGAGGCACCAAGAACTGTGGCCTTTCGGAGTCACCAGACACCATGGTTACTCGGACCAGTCACATTTTGATTGAGTTCCCTTAGCACTCGCGGTGATAGGTTTTTGACAACTCAGGGGCCACTTGCTACCTGCCAGGCATCTCAGTTATAGTTATAATAAAATTCCTACTTATATTGAGCAAGGTTTACACACTAGTGTCATCCGCCCTTTTCTCCTTGTTCTGCTCTATTCCTATACTCCATACCCCCTGGCAGCCTTCAGATACAGAAGACAGTCTTCAGTCTTCCACTCTATCCCACTATACCTTATCTCCTTCCAGCTAAACATTCTCCTCTCCTTCAGGGTGCTGCTTCCCCTGTTACAGCTCTAGGGGCCCTACTCTGAACACACTTTGTTCCAGTTGCAGTGCAGCTCTGAAAACCTAATGTGATGTTTTAGGCCTGGCTATGGGTGTGCTCAACCTAGTGTAAGAAAGGCCATCATCCTCTTTGCTCGGAAATGTTCTTATTACAAATCAAATCTAAGGTCATATCAGCATTTTTACGCAATTACATTGCGTCTCTAATTCATAATTAAATGAATGCCTAGAATCTTTCATGTGTGTTTCTTTCAAGTTCCTCTCAATGGACCTTTTTTTTTCTTTTTTTACTGGAGGATGGGATTTTACACTTGTATCCATTTCATTTTATTTCCCCAGATTTGTTCCAGTGTTATAGCCAGTACAGATCTTTCTCAGTCTTGGTTCTAGCTTCCGTGTTATAAGTTATCTGTCAGTTTCATGCCATCTGCAAATTTGATTTCTAGGATGCCACTGGTTCCTAGGAATCATTCTAGAAATGCTTTTATAATAGTAAAATTAAAGATAAAATTATACACATATTTTATGTGATGCTTATATAAATAATTTTCCTTTCTATTAACTTTAGGATTTACGAGTCTCATGAATATATTTACTAAAATTATGCCATATTCCATTAAAACAAAGACTTCATTTACTAAGACGTGTTTAACTTTATATATGTCAGAAAAAAATGTGTTAAAAACCAGTTTTCATTAATTAATTCCCAGATTATACAGAAGGACCAAAAAATTATTTCCAATTATGACACTACAGTGGTACAGAAAAGACTTGGCATAACAGACTAAGCTAGAAGAATCAAATGGAATTCATAATAGACTGAATTCTCAGAGGCTTTGGAATTATTGAAAGAGCATGTAAGGTGATTGCTAATGGCTAAAACATAATGAATGGGAAAAAAAATACCATCAAGTGTCATGCACACATGTTATGTGTCCCGCATTGTTTTTCAGCCTTAAGGGAAACATGATAGAATGACATACTATAACACTTTGCAGTGATTTTGTGAGAACTGGCAACCAGAATGTGTTATTTCAGGCATGGCTGTGGGTGTGGTCTCTAACTGCTTCTCACTGATCTCACATCAAAAGCGTTTGTGTTAATGGAGTCTCTGCTTGCTAACAGGTTAAAGTGTTTGCTTACCAGGACTTAGTAGGAGTTAGACTGGGACTTAAAAAGCGTCTCCCCTCCAGGAGACATGGAGCTTCTTCAAATGAGGGCAGGCTTGGCCTTCTGAAAAGTTGTAGTCATGGTCACAGTTGATACAGTATTCCAAACTCCTGATATGTTTTTCCAATGGGAAGCTCCTGCCATTGGGTTAGGATATTCAGGAATACATGGTGATGCTGATGTTTTATTGCTCTTTTTGCATTACTGTTCCAGAGTAATGAGCACCCCTCTAATTTATCACTCCTCCTCTTGAACCCAAAAAGCAAGACATCAACACTCATATTCTACAAGTTCTGGTAGGAAAAACAAAAATGGCAGTGGAGGTTTATTATTTCCTGCTAACAAGTACATTTACTGGATCAAAACTGCTTTTACACATAGAGAACTTCTAATATTATTTAACATCTTCTGTTGTGGCCTCTCCCGTTGTGGAACACAGGCTCCGGACGCGCAGGCTCAGCGGCCATGGCTCACAGGCCCAGCCGCTCCGCGGCATGTGGGATCCTCCCGGACCAGGGCACAAACCCGAGTCCCCTGCATTGGCAGGCAGACTCTCAACCACTGCGCCACCAGGGAAGCCCTATTTAACATTTTAATAGTCTTCTAATTAACTTAGATATGTGTACTTTTGCAATTCCATCAAAGAAATCTATTTTCTCTCTATCCAAACATTTAAACTAAAGCAGTTAACTCTAAATATACTGCCTTGTGTTTCTAACACCCTTAACTGGCCCACTGCAGTAGGTCAGTATGGCCTTCATTCTAGCTAATATGTCTTTACTTTAAGCCTTTCTCTCAGGTATTCACCTTCTGGCCTGCAGATTCAAGCTTCTCCTGCAGCTTCCTCTCTTTTGGATATCTCCTCTGTACACCTATTCCCAGATATCTCAATATAAGATAGAATTCCAGTTTTAAAGTACTTAGAGTCTCCTGGGGAATAAGCTCAAACATGTACAGGGCTATCTTGTTGCATAAAAGAGGCAGGTCAAACTCCTTGTCTGGCATTCAAAATCTTTCACAATTTTATCTCTACAACCTTCCAATCCATCTTCGTCCCCCACTCAGCCTCAGTTCACATATGGTGAGCTCAAGCAAATCAAATTGCTTGCGAGGGCTTCCCTGGTGGCGCAGTGGTTGAGAGTCCGCCTGCCGATGCAGGGGACACGGGTTCGTGCCCCGGTCCGGGAGGATCCCACATGCCGCGGAGCGGCTGGGCCCGTGAGCCATGGCCGTGAGCCTGCGCGTCCGGAGCCTGTGCTCTGCAACGGGAGAGGCCACAACAGTGAGAGGCCCGCATACCACAAAAAAAAAAAAAGAAGAAAAAAAATTGCTTGCGAATCTTTTTCCATGTCCCATACACCTTCCTGCGTCTTTGTTCGCCTATAAACTAAATCCCAAGTCCTTCCTCATGGGCTATAATGCTCTTCATTTTACTTACACTGTTTTTTCAGAAGCGTCCTCCCTTTTCCTGTTTTCATGCCTTTACCCACATTAATTGCTCTTCCTGGAAATGTCCCTTATTTTATTCTCGAATGACCAGCTGTCCCTCTATGAAGCTTCACCTTATCTCATCAATTGGAAGTACGTAATTTTTTCCTACTTTGAACATCTAAATGTATTCAGTTGTGCCTTCCTTATAGGATTTATCACTTTTTAAATTAAAACAAAAAAAAATTTTTTTTTTGGGCTGCATTTGGTCTTCGTTGCTTCGTGCTAGCTTTCTCTAGTGGTGGCGAGCGGGGGCTACTCTTCGTTGCTGTGTACGGGCTTCTCATTGTGGTGGCTTCTCTTGTTGCGGAGCACGGGCTCTAGGTGCGCGGGCTTCAGTAGTTGTGGCGCACGGGCTTAGTTGCTCTGCAGCATGTGGGATCTTCCCAGACCAGGGGTTGAACCCGTGTCCCCCTGCACTGGCAGGCGGATTCTCAACCACTGAGGCACCAGGGAAGTCTCACTTTTTAAACTTTTAATTTGAAATGAATTTAGGCTTATAGAAAAGTTGCAGAGAGTTTCCATTATACCCTTGAATCATATTCTCCTAAATGTAAATATATCATAGAACCATAGCACAATTTTCAAAATGAAAGAATTGACATTGGTGCAATACTTATAACTAAACTGGAGAGTTTATTTGGATTTCACCAGTTTTTCCAGTAATGCACTTCTCTGGTCCAGGATCCAATTCAGGATCCCACACTGCATTGTGGTCATGCCTCGTTCATCTCCTCCAAACTGTGACACTGCCTCAGCCTTTCCTAATCTTTCATGACCTTGACCGTTTACCTAATAATATGATTACAGCTGTACACGTATATTTCCTCACTCTGCTACAAGTGTCTTGAAATATTTGTCACTGAGACACGTTTTTATTCCCAATAATGTCTAGCACATGACGGGAGCTCAATAATTAATACTTACCCACATGTCAGAAACAATTAGAAAAGATAGTAACAAAATCTACATAATTAAATACTGAGCTGTGTGCTATAGTGACTCTAAGTTGTTACAAAAATTAGACAGCAAGAGTGCCAAATTGTAAGACAGAAAACGCTCTTTGCAGATATTATATCAGAATCCATATCTGAGCCCCCAGAGCAGAAATCATCGTAGCTCCCAGCCCATGAGCTGATCATGGCACATGGATATCTGGTGACAGCAGGAAGGGCAGACACAGCCTCAGTCCCAGAATCGAGCATGACTTGTCGGATCTCGCTACCAATAGACTTCATCTGTCCTGTGACAGGGGTGGGTCCTTGCACACACTACTGAGCTAAAATAATTACTCCCTCTGCCCCTTACACCTTGGTTTCTATCCAATAGCTTCCTGTTATGAAACTCAGGATAGAGAACTCTAGTTTTCTTGCCTGGGGCCCTGAGCCCTGGCTGGTTCCATTTCTGGCTCTCCCTACAAGTGACTGACCAGTGTGTCTGGTGCCTCACACCATGACACCAGCACTCATCTACCCTCTGATATCCAGTTGCCTGGATTTCCCCATTGCTATGACATGTTTGGCCCTATTGAATCTCACTCCTCTTCCATGAAGCCAGGAGAAAGCTCAGCTGACAGGTCCATGCCTTTTATATGCTATCATACACACTGGTTGTCCTCCTTAGCCATGGAAGCTTCTTTTTCTCTTTCCCACCAGCACCTCCTGCTAAGTTCCAGCACATTGCAGAACTGTGCCCATTCTCCTTATGACTCAGACGTCCTTAGTTATTTCACTTTGTTTCTAGTCTCAAATTGCTATGATATCCACATAAAGCTATACTTCCTCATTACTGCTGTAGAGGCTGACTCTGTGTTTTTCCCATCTTGCTGAACTTGTTAGTGTTGGCTTGCTGAAGAATCCACCCATCTTCTGGGGCCACAGAAGCTTTGCTTTGTTTTGAAGGGACTGTAATTACTGACATCTGAAAGAGGGCGTTCTTTCATTTTAATTCCGTACTGCGTCTTTCACAAAGACCCAGAAATACCATTTGACAGGTTCAAGAGAATTTGAACTGATATCTATTGGGTTTTAACTGGGGCACTGCTGTATAATTTTTCATTTTCTTTGTAAGGCCTTACCACCAAGAGAAAACATGCCTAGTAGGGCCTCACAGAGGTGTTTTGACATTAGGCTTAATAAAGCATGAAGAACTCATTAATAAATAATGTTCTGCTAGGTTAAGAAATAAAGCTGAGTGAACTAGCTAGACCCTGGAGTAAATCAAATCATGCATGCAGCCATGTGACCTGTTAACCTGCAGCGGTCTCTTCACAGCTTCTGGTAGAGCCCAGTGCCACAACGCACAAGTGAACCCAGCACATGACAAAGGCAGGCACCTTTGGTTACGACACAAGCTGTCATCCTTTTTCATACTCTGTGGGTCCCCAAAAGTAAACAAACCTCTACTGATGATGATCAAGAGGCAATTCAATGATACATTTTATCTTTGCTAGAAAGAAGGTTCCACTCATCAACTTGTCTACACAACAGTAGACACAATCATACCTTCTCGCCTCATAGCCTTTGTCTCATTATTTACAGGTAGTTGACAAAAAAGAATGAGAGAATGAGTTAATGTGCACAGGCAAGCTAGTCAATTCAGCTAAAATGGTTACTGATGAACTTTTTAGTCTGACTCAGAAAACCTTTAGGAATGAACAGAAACAGAGAAAAGAATCATCCTCTCTCTCTCCTCTTTTTTTTTTTTCTGTATGCGGGCCTGGAGCACATGCTCCGGACGCGCAGGCTCAGCGGCCATGACTCACGGGCCCAGCCGCTCCGCGGCATGCGAGACCCTCCCGGACCGGGGCACGAACCCGCGTCCCCCGCATCGGCAGGCGGACCCCCAACCACTGCGCCACCAGGGAAGCCCTCATCCTCTCTTTTTAAAAAGAAATGTATGTTCAGTGCTCCTGAAGAGTCCTTTCCTGGATTCAGAAGTTTTCATGGTTTTAGCTGGAGAGAGATTTCATGGCTGCCCAAAGTGGGTGAAAGTTCTCAGAGTGGTGGAGGGTGGGAGGGAAGCTTCGGTACTTTGGGCAGTTGTATTTCTCTTTTGGTTCTGTGGTGCTTAAGGCAGCTGCTGCTTCAAGGAAGGCATTCTGAGGATTAAAAGCTTATGGACAGCTGTCAGGTGTGGGTTCAACATGACTCACTCCAGCTGCTCAACAATCTGGAGGGACAGAACCTCCTGCCCCACACTCTTCTGATTGCCCACCTACTCCATTCACTAATGGGTTTAGCTGGAAAGCCAATCACCAAGCAAATAAGATACAAACATTTCCAGGCACTGTTATGATGAAACAACTTGTTGGGTGGGTTCAGTTTCAACTCAAAGCCTTGCCAACCATGCTCATATGCACAAATTTACACATCTTGCCAGACCTTTTATGTGGTTATGATGACAAAGCCATTAGGTTGCCATTTAAATTCTGTTCCAAAGCTGCAGATTTAAAGGCAATCATTATCCCGAGAAGGAAAGTATTCCATTAAACATTCTTACTTGAATATTTTCACAATTCCTATATACTTATGTGTATGTATATGCCATATATACACAGTTATATAATTATATAAAGTTATCTATTTATAGTTTCTTCATTTTCAAGTTAATGGAAACAATGAAACTGAAGGAACAATCAGAGCTCAAAGTAATGCATGACAAGATTTCATTTTTGAGAAAACAAGAGAGGCCATGTGGAATAGTAGCAATGAGAATAGTCTATACTTATGGAGACTTACAAAGTACTTTATGTGACCCATCTCCTTTAATTCCACTAGCCCTAAGTCGTTGGCGATATTATCATCTGCATTTTACGTATGATGAAATTGAGACAGTGAGTTGAACGTACCCAAGATCACACGGATAGTAAGCAGCAGAACTGGGGATTTGAATTTAGGCGATATGGTTCCAGAATTCACCTTCTTAATTGTTATTCTATACCACCCGTTATATTATCAGGAAATCCAGTCATGGATGGCTCTACCACTGAACTGGGAAAAATGGGACTTCCTTTTGTCCTCATATTAAAATGGGTTTAGCATTAGCCTAAATACTTGTGACCTTCCTGTATGATTATTCTAATAAACATTAAGTTACGTACATATAGATGGTCCCTGACTTACAGTTTTTTGACTTTACAATGGTGCAAAAGCAATATGCATTCTGTAGAAACCATACTTTGAATTTTCATCTTTTCTGGGGCTAGCAATATGGTGGATACTCTCTCATGATGCTGGGCAGAGACAGTGAGCTCCCGGTCAGCAACGCAGTCACAATGGTAAACAACTGACACACTAACAAACATCCTGCACCCATACAACCATTCTGCTTTTCACTTTCAGTACAGTACTCAATGTATTACATGAGATATTCAACACTTCATTATAAAATAGACTTTCTGTTAGATGATTTTGCCCAACTGTAGGCTCATGTAAATGTTCTGAGCACATTTAAGGTTGGCGAGGCTAAGCTATGATGTTTGGTAGGTTAGGAGTATTAAATACATTTTCTACTTACAATGGGTTAATGGGGATGTAACCCCATCGTAAGTTAAGATCTGTTTTTAAATTATTTTGCTTGCAATATGATGGTTCTCAATTGCAAGTTACAAAATTAAATCGAAAAAATTCATTTTGTTATCTGAACTAAGCAGTTGTAGTTTCAGCGACAAATGTCCTTGACATTTAGCCAAACATATTGGTATAAAAACTTTTCTTCATAACGTAAACAATACTTAACACCACAGTGTTGAAAATTTTGGTTCTCTTGGAAAGAACAAAACTTGGTTGAAAGGCCCCTAAGTCTTTCAGTAGATATGAAATTTTGAAGGAAACATGCTATTTCCTGATCAGCTAGGAGCAAGCTGGGATTCTGACAGTGTACTCTGAAGAAATGGGAAATGCAATGCCTTGATTAGGTCTTGCATGAGGATGTATTTGATCCCTACTAAGAATCAAGCACCTAGGGGAGACCTTCAAGATGGCGGAGGAGTAAGACGTGGAGATCACCTTCCTCCCCACAAATACATCAGAAATACATCTACAAGTGGAACGACTCCTACAGAACACCATTGAACCCTGGCAGAAGACCTCAGACCTCCCAAAAGTCAAGAAACTCCCCACATATCTGGGTAGGGCAAAAGAAAAAAGAAAATACAGAGACAAAAGAATAGGGACGGGAGCTGCACCACTGGGAGGGAGCTGTGAAGGAGGAAAAGCTTCTACGCACTAGGAAGCCGCTTCACTGGCGGAGATGAGGGGGCGCGGAATGGAGGGGGGGTACGCTTTGGAGCCATGGAAGAGAGTGCAGCAACAGGGGTGCAGAGGGCAAAGTGGAGAGACTCCCGCATGGAGGATCGGTGCCGACCAGCACTCACCAGCCCGAGAGGCTTGTCTGCTCACCTGCCAGGGCGGGCGGGGCTGGGAGCTAAGGCTCCGGCTTCGGTTGGATCCCAGGGAGAGGACTGGGGTCGGCTGCATGATCACAGCCTGAGGGGGCTAGTGCGTCACAGCTAGCCGGGAGGGAGTCCGGGGGAAAAAGTATGGAACTGCCTAAGAGGCAAGAGACCATTGTTTTGGCTTGCACGAGGAGACGGGATTCAGAGCATGGCCTAAACGATCTCCAGAGGCGGGCGCGAACTGCGGCTATCAGTGCGGACCCTAGAGACGGGCATGAGACGCTAAGGCTGCTGCTGCAGCCACCAAGAAGCCTGTGTGCAAGCACAGGTCACTATCCACACCTCCCATCTGCGGAGCCTGTGCAGCCCGCCACTGCCAGGGTCCAGCGATCCAGGGACAACTTCCGCAAGAGAACACACGGTGCGCCTCAGGCTGTTGCAACATCATGTTGGCCTCTGCTGCCGCAGGCTCACCCCACATTCCATACCCCTCCGTCTCCCCGGCCTGAGCGAGCCAAAGCCGCCTAATCAGCTTCTACCTTAACTCCATCCTGTCCGGGGGGCGGGGACAGATGCCCTCAGGTGACCTACATGCAAAGGAGGGGCCAAACCCAAAGCTGAATCCCAGGAGCTGTGCAAACAAAGAAGACAAAGGGAAATCTCTTGCAGCAGCCACAGGAGCAGTGGATTATATCTCCACAATCAACTTGATGTACACTGCATCTGTGGAAAACCTGAATAGACAACAAATCATCCCAAAATTGAGGCGGTGGACATTAGGAGCAACTGAAAACTTAGGGTATGCCTTCTGCATCTAACTTTTTTCTCGTTTTATGTTTACCTTAGTTTAGTATTTAGAGTTTATTATCATTGGTAGATTTGTTTATTGATTTTGTTGCTCTCTTCCTTTTTATTTTTAATATATATATATATTTTTTTCCCTTTTCCGTTTTTGTGAATGTGTATGTGTATGCTTCTTTGTGTGACTTTTGTCTGTATCGCTTTGCTTTTACCATTTCTCCTAGGGTTGTGTCTGTCTGGTTTTTTTTTTTTTTTAAGTATAGTTTTTAGTGCTTGCTATCATTGGTGGATTTGTTTTTTGGTTTGGTTGCTCTCTTCTTTCTTTCTTTTGTTTTTTTTATTACATTTTAATTTTTCTAATTTTTAATAATTTTTTAAACTTTTAATTTTAATTACTTAATTTTTCCTTCTTTATTTCTTTATTTCTGAGCCGTGTGGATGACAGGGTCTTGGTGCTCTGGCCAGGTGTCAGGCATTTGCCTCTGAGGTGGGAGAGCCGAGTTCAGGACACTGGTCCACCAGAGACCTCCCAGCTCGACGTAATATCAAATGGTGAAAGGTCTCCCAGAGATCTCCATCTCAAGGCTAAGACCCAGCTCCACTCAACGACCAGCAAGCTACAGTGCTGGACACCCTATGCCAAACAATCAGCAAGACAGGAACACTACCCCACCCATTAGCAGAGAGGCTGCCTAAAATCATAATAAGGCCACAGACACCCCAAAACAAACCACCAGACACGGTCCTGCCCACCAGAAAGAATAGATCCACCCTCAACCACCAGAACTAAGGCACCAGTCCCTTCCACCAAGAAGCCTACACAAACAACTAAACTAACCTGAGTCACTGGGGACAGACACCAAAAACAACAGGAACTACAAGCCTGCAGCGTGCGAAAAGGAGACCCCAAACACAGTAAGTTAAGCGATATGAGAAGACAGAGAAACACAGAGCAGATGAAGGAGCAAGGTAAAAACCCACCAGACCAAACAAATGAAGAGAAAATAGGCAGTCTACCTAAAAAAGAATTCAGAGTAATGATAGTAAAGATGATCCAAAATCTTGGAAATAGAATGGAGAAAATACAAGAAAAGTTTAACAAGGACCTAGAAGAACTAAAGAGAAACCAAAAAATGATGAAAAACACAATAAATAAAATGAAAACTTCTCTAGAAGGAATCAATACCAGAATAACTGAGGCAGAAGAACGGATAAGTGACCTGGAAGATAAAACAGTGGAAATAACTACCACAGAGCTGAATAAAGAAAAAAGAATGAAACGAATTGAGGACAGTCTCAGGGACAACATTAAATGCACCAACATTAGAATTATAGGGGTCCCAGAAGAAGAAGAGAAAAAGAAAGGGACTGAGAAAATATTTGAAAAGATTATAGTTGAAAACTTCCCTAATATGGAAAAGGAAATAGTCAATCAAGTCCAGGAAGCACAGAGAGTCCCATACAGGATAAATCCAAGGAGAAACATGCCAAGACACATATTAATCAAACCATCAAAAATTAAATACAAAGAAAAAATATTGAAAGCAACAAGGAAAAAACAACAAAAACATACAAGGGAATCCCCATGAGGTTAACAGCTGATCGTTCAGCAGAAACTCTACAAGCCAGAAGGGAGTGGCAGGACATATTTAAAGTGATGAAAGCGAAAAACCTACAACCAAGATTACTCTACCCAGCAAGGATCTCATTCAGATTCGATGGAGAAATTAAAACCTTTACAGACAAGCAAAAGCTAAGAGAATTCATCACCACCAAACCAGCTTTACAACAAATGTTAAAGGAACTTCTCTAGGAAGGAGACACAAGAGAAGGAAAAGACCTAGAATAATAAATGCAAAACAATTAAGAAAATGGTAATAGGAACATGCATATCAATAACTACGTTAAATGTAAATGGATTAAATGCTCCCACCAAAAGACATAGACTGGCTGAATGGATACAAAAACAAGACCCATATATATGCTGTCTACAAGAGACCCACTTCAGATATAGGGACACATACAGACTGAAAGTGAGGGGATGGAAAAAGATATTCTATGTAAATGGAAATCAAAAGAAAGCTGGAATAGCAATTCTCATATCAGACAAAATAGATTTTAAAATAAAGACTATTACAAGAGACAAAGAACGACACTACATAATGATCAAGGGATCAGTCCAAGAGGGAGATATAACATTTGTAAATATTCATGCACCCAACATAGGAGCACCTCAATACATAAGGCAAAGGCTAACAGTCATAAAAGGAGAAATCGACAGTAACACAATCATAGTAGGGGACTTTAACACCCCACTTTCACCAATGGACAGATCATACAAAATGAAAATATATATGGAAACACAATCTTTAAATGATACATTAAACAAGATGGACTTCATTGATATTTATAGGACATTCCATACTAAAACAACAAAATACACTTTCTTCCCAAGTGCTCATGTAACATTCTCCAGGATGGATCATATCTTGGGTCACAAATCAAGCCTTGGTAAATTTAAGAAAATTGAAATCGTATCAAGGATCTTGTCTGACCACAATGCTAAGAGACTAGATTACAATTACAGGAAAAAAACCTGTAAAAAATACAAACATATGGAGGCTAAACAATACACTACTAAATAACCAAGAGATCACTGAAGAAATCAAAGAGAAAATTAAAAAATACCTAGAAACAAATGACAATGAAAACACGACAACCCAAAACCTATGGGATGCAGCAAAGGCAGTTCTAAAGGGAAGTTTACAGCATTCCAATCCTACCTTAAGAAACAAGAAACATCTCAAATAAACAACCTAACCTTACACCAAAAGCAGTTAGAGAAAGAAGGACAAAAAACCCCAAAGTTAGCAGAAGGAAAGAAATCATAAAGATCAGAACAGAAATAAATGATAGAGAAATGAAGAAAACAATAGCAAAGATCAACAAAACTAAAAGTTGGTAATTTGAGAAGATAAACAAAATTGTTAAACCATTAGCCAGACTCATCAGGAAAAAAACAGAGAAGACTCAAATTAAAAGAATTAGAAATGAAAAAGAAGTAACAACTGACACTGCAGAAATACAAAGGATCATGAGAGATTACTACAAGCAACTTTTTCCCAATAAAATGTACAATCTAAAAGAAATGGACAAGCTCTTAGAAAAGCACAACCTTCCGAGACTGAACCAGGAAGAAATAGAAAATATAAACAGACCAATCACAAGCACTGAAATTGAGACTGTGATTAAAAATCTTCCAACAAACAAAAGCCCAGGACTAGATGGCTTCACAGGAGAATTCTATCAAACATTTAGAGAAGAGTTAACACCTATCCTTCTCAAATTCTTCTAAAATATAGCAGAGGGAGGAGGAACACTCCCAAGCTCATTCTATGAGGTCACCATCACCCTGATACCAAAACCAGACAAAGATGTCACAAAGAAAGAAAATTACCGGCCAATATTACTCATGAAGATAGATGCAAAAATCCTCAACAAAATACTAGCAAACAGAATCCAACTGCACATTAAAAGGACCATACACTATGATCAACTGGGGTTTATCCCAGGAATTCAAGGATTCTTCAATATACACAAATCTATCATGTGACACACCATATTAACAAATTGAAGAATAAAAATTATATGATCATCTCATTAGATGAAGAAAAAGCTTTCAACAAAATTCAACACCTATTTATGATTAAAAACCCTCCAGAAAGTAGGCATAGAGGGGACTTACCTCAACATAATAAAGGCCATATATGACAAACCCACAGCCAACATCGTTCTCAATGGTGTAAAACAGAAACAATTTCCTCTAAAATCAGGAACAAGGCAAGGTTGTCCACTCTCACCCTATTATTCAACATATTTTTGGAAGTTTTAGCCACAGCAATCAGAGAAGAAAAAGAAATAAAAGGAATCCAAATTGGGAGAGATGACGTAAAACTGTCACTGTGTGCAGATGACATGATACTATACATAGAGAATCCTAAAGATGCTCCCAGAAAACTACTAGAACTAATCAATGAATTTGGTAAAGTAGCAGGATACAAAATTAATGAACAGAAATCTCTTGCATTCCTATATACTAATGATGAAAAATCTGAAAGTGAAATTAAGGAAACACTCCCATTTACCACTGCAACAAAAAGAATAAAATACCTAGGAATAAACCTACCTAAGGAGATAAAAGACCTGTATGCAGAAAATTATAAGACACTGATGAAAGAAATTAAAGATGATACAAACAGATGGAGAGATATACCATGTTCTTGGATTAGAAGAATCAATATTGTGAAAATGACTCTACTACCCAAAGCAATCTACAGATTCAATGCAATCCCTGTCAAACTACCAATGGCATTTTTCACAGAAGTAGAACAAACAATTTCACAATTTGTATGGAAACACAAAAGACCCCGAATAGCCAAACCAATCTTGAGAAAGAAAAACGGAGCTGGAGGAATCAGGCTCCCGGACTTCACACTATATTACAAAGCTACAGTAATCAAGACAGTATGGCACTGGCACAAAAACTGAAATATAGATCAACAGAACAGGACAGAAAGCCCAGAGATAAACCCATCACCTATGGTCAACTTATCTCTGATAAAGGATGCAAGAATATATAATGGAGAAAGGACACCCTCTTCAATAAGTGGTGCTGGGAAAACTGGACAGCTACATATAAAAGAATGAAATTAGAACACTCCCTAACACCATACACAAAAATAAACTCAAAATGGATTAAAGATCTAAATGTAAGACCAGACACTATTAAACTCTTAGAGGAAAACATAGGCAGAACACTCTATGACATAAATCACAGCAAGATCCTTTTTGACCCACCTCCTAGAGAAATGGAAATAATAACAAAAAGAAACAAACAGGACATAATGAAAGTTAAAAGATTTTGCACAGCAAAGGAAACCGTAAACCAGAGGAAAAGACAACCCTCAGAATGGGTGAAAATATTTGCAAATGAAGCAACTGACAAAGGATTAATCTCCAAAATATACAAGCAGCTCATGCAGCTCAATATCAAAAAACAAACAACCCAATCCAAAAATGGGCAGAGGACCTAAATAGACATTTCTCCAAAGAAGATATACAGACTGCCAACAGACACATGAAAGAATTTTCAACATCATTAATCATTACAGAAATGTAAATCAAAACTACAGTGAGGTATCACCTCACACTAGTCAGAATGGCCATCATCAAAAAATCTACAAACAATAAATGCTAGAGAGGGTGTGGAGAAAAGGGAACTCACTTGCACTGTTGGTGGGAATGTAAATTGATGCAGCCACTATGGAGAACAGTATGGAGGTTCCTTTAAAAACTAAAAATAGAACTACCATATGACCCAGCAATCCCACTACTGGGCATATACCTTGAGAAAACCATAATTCAAAACCATAATTCAAAAAGAGTCATTTACCACAATGTTCATTGCAGCTCTATTTACAATAGCCAGGACATGGAAGCAACCTAAGTGTCCAGTGACAGATGAATGGATAAAGAAGATGTGGCACATATATACAATGGAATATTACTCAGCCATAAAAAGAAATGAAATTGAGTTATTTGTAGTGAGGTGGATGGACCTAGAGTCTGTCTGTCATACTGAGTGAAGTAAGTCAGAAAGAGAAAAACAAATACCGTATGCTAACACATATATATGGAAACTGAAAAAAAAAAAAATGTTTCTGATGAACCTAGGGGCAGGACAGGAATAAAGACGCAGACGTGGAGAATGGACTTGAGGACACAGGGATGGGGAAGGGTAAGCTGGGACCAAGTGAGAGAGTGGCATGGATATATATACACTACCAAATATAAAATAGATAGCTCGTGGGAAGCAGCCACATAGCACAGGGAGATCAGCTTGGTGCTCTGTGACCACCTAGGGAGTGGGATAGGGAGGGTGGGAGGGAGGGAGGGAGACGCAAGAGGGAAGAGATATGGGGTATATGTATACGTATAGCTTATTCACTTTGTTATACAGCAGAAACTAACATACCATTGTAAAGCAATTATACTCCAATAAATATGTTAAAAATAAATTAAAAAAAAGAATCAAGCATCTAATTTTCCTATGTCTAGAGTCCAAATCATTAGGAAATATACTCTCCTGTCAACAGACGAATAAAATGCTTTTGTACTTTTTTGCTTAAGCTTCTGTATGCACTGAACTTGTTTACATATGAAATACAGAAGGATAATTTATAATGGCCATGTAAATCCATATAGAAATTTGTATTTATTATTAACTCTTGTATAATATGACTTCTTATTTCTCTGTGCTTTACTTGTCCAAATAGATTAAAAGCTCTTTGTTGGAAGAAACTGCATTTGCTATTTCTTTGTTACCCTTTTGAAAACAATTGTACTTTCCACAGTGTGATTTATTTTGCATGTCTAAACTCTAGACAAAAATGTGTAAATGCAAATACTTATTCACAATAAATGCGGTGCCCCAAGGCACTATTTCTAGCTTATAATAATTTGGGTATTATATTACATGATACTGTCTGTCAAACTATACTCCCAATCACATTACTTTTATTCTTACCAATTTACATAATGTGCGAAAAGAGAGTGAAAGGCAAAGGTATGTTCAATTTTCTCAGCCCAAGAGACAAATGAAGACACTCTTGGACTCGTAGGTTTACCTAGAAGTGAAGTCTGGCCCACTAATTCCCTTGGCTATCAGAGACCAATCACCTATGAAGTGATTAAAAATGGAAAAATAATGTTCCTTTGGGAAAAGAATATGCAAAAAATGTTGCTGCCTTCTAAACCATAAATATTCATGGGAGGGAGGAGAGAAGGAAGAGGAGAGAAATTTCCAAGGATATCACGAAGGGCTTCAGACAAAATGAATTTAATCAATCAAAAATAAGCACAAATCAGTTATTTTCAAAGTTCTTTTCTCCATTGGTAACCTGAAGTATATTAGCTTTGTATTTTCTTAACCATCTTTTTTTATTATTGTTGAAAATAAAAAACAATCTAAAATGCCTAATGCTAGAATGCTAATAATTACCCATCACATCAACAAGAACCAGATGTAGTCTTAAATTCTAATTTTCAATTAATGTTACTTATTATAGAATACTTTAATTGAACTGTGTCATGGATATTGGAACAGATAGCAGATCCAATTTTTAGCTTGGTAGTCTTATAGGATTTAGAAGTGTACAAAAGCAGGAGTAAAAACTGGTTGAATTACTCATTTTCTTACTTCATTTACCATCAGACAAAACCATTAAAATCTTGCTAAGTTCACAAAGTACTCATTAAGTCTTCTGGACCCTGTGTCTTTACAGCTGTTTTCCTTATTCATCCTCATCAATCATTTAAAATCATTTAATGTTATATATACTTTTTAATATACTTAAAATTTAAATTATGTTGGTTTAATAAATGATATGCCTGGAAATACATGTGAAAATTCTGTGCAATGAGAAACCCCAATTTTATCATTATATAAAGCCATGGTTATATCCTTCGTTTCAAGCAAATTTAGAATCCATTTATAAGAACCAAACAGGGGCTTCCCTGGTGGCACAGTGGTTGAGAGTCTGCCTGCCGATGCGGGGGACATGGGTTCATGCCCCGGTCCTGGAGGATCCCACGTGCCGCGGAGCAGCTGGGCCCGTGAGCCATGGCCGCTGAGCCTGTGCGTCCATAACTGATATTGCTTTAATTGTTTAATTGTTTTTCGCATATGAAATTCCCTAGGATTAGCAGACAGAGTTTTTTTATACTTTGCTTTGAATATATTGTCTCTCTGCTCTATTAAATCTACTGGCATTATTTTTCAGTGAGTTACATAATTTTCCCTTATGAGGGTTCAGAGTTCTTACATGACTCGGCATGATTTCCTAAAGACTCTGAGGAACCCAGGGCCCAGGTGTTACTTAAGCTGTTTTCTAAACTCAGTACTTTACTAAATATAACTTTCTCCTTCCACAATTTACTGAAAAATAATAATGTTGTATTACACTTGTGCCATATATACTGATTAATAGGTAAGTAATTTCGTGACTCATTATTTATTTTTCAAAGAAAAAAATCTCAAAAGATCATTAAGAAAAGCTCACTTCTGGTAGTGCTGAAGAGGTTATCAAATAACAGGCCATTTCTGGGAGCTTAGGCACACTCACTAATCAGGTGACTTTGTGAAATTCAAAGGTATGGTCAACTCTCCTTAATTTAAAGGAAACATTATTTTAATAATAAGCATTGGGAAATCTCAGGTAGAATGATTTGCCAAAAAAAGTATGGCTTGTGATTTTTAAAGAATGGATTCCTGTCCTAGTTCTACTATTAATAGGCTTCCTGGACCTACACACAACCATCTAACCTGCACGAATTACTTACCCTCTTTGGGACACATTTTTTCACACCTTTAAAATAAAGGCAGTTGGACTAGAATTTCTGGAATCATTTCCAGCTCACACAGGCTGTAATCCTATAGCGTCGGTAGTTACGGCTGTACATGGTTACCAACATGAAAATAATTCTTAAATGGCATCAGAAAATGAACTAAATTAGAAATGACTAATGTGTTGTTCTTTTTTTAAATATATGCTCAAATTTGGAGTTCAGTCTTTATTTTTCTGGGAATCAAGTAAGAATCTTATCTAAAGTGTCCAAAACTAGATACTCTCAAAATCCAGGTTAATTCTAGAAGTTAATACATTCTAACTTGATGCTTGAGTCTTTTTGAACTAATTAGGTACTGTGTAACATTACCGATGAAGATTATGGTTACACTGATACTATAATTTAAAATTACTCCATGAATTATAAATTATCAGAACAAAAGAAGGAAGTTTAAATTTAATATAACTTTTTATTCTTCATTGTTTGACCCATTTGGAAATTCCACAGCACCCTTTGGAGAACACTTGTTAATTAGACTACCTATAATAAAACCAAGCTCTAAAGCTAAAATTTAATAAACACATGCAGTTGATTAATTTGTAGAACTCTAAGGTGAGTATCTCAAGTATGAATGTCAATGTATAGAAGCTTATCGGTAAAAAAAGAAAATTTGAGCAATGGTCATTTGATAATGACTCCACCCTCCAAGTACAATCCTCATACTCTGATTTAAAGACAACCAAAATGAACATAGAGAAACACCTGCCAGAAGAGCTGGCACAAACAGTACTGGATCTGATCCTACTCCTGTCATATCATTCCCTCCCCCTTTTACCTTTAATCCACATTTTCTTTCTTTCATACCTAATCATCGTCTATGATACTACATAATTCACTTACTTGTCAGGATTATTTTTTATTGTCTGCACGTCCTAAGAGAAGGCCATATTTTGCTCACTGATGCAGCTCAAGTCCTAGGATGGCCTGGCACTTAGTAATTATTAACCAAATACTTGGTTGACTGAATGAAGAAATGGAGTTTGCAGTGGAATAAAATGTATCCAGGTATGGGTCTTGATTCTCAGCTGAAATCACAGTACTATACATAAAAAACTCCATCAAGCCAGTATAGTTTATAAAGTTCATATTGGGCTTGGCTGGACATTTACTTCTTCTGTTATAAAAAATCAGTCTGTCATGGGATGGTGCACATGTACCTTACTCGTTAAAGAAGAGCAGTTAACAAAAGAACAAAGTGAATTCCCTGAACATCAGCATGAACTTAGAAGAGCTTGTGGCTGACACCCAACGAATCTGTTTGACTTTAGCCAACTTGATGAAACTGCCATCTAGAATTTTCTTATTCAAAGGATGAGACCAATATCTTAGTAACCTACATTATAGTAATGTGTGGTTTACATAATTCAATTTGAATTTATTACAGGTGCAATTATTTTAATACTAGGAGAAAAAAGATGCTATTTGAACAATCTTTACTTTCTCAAACAAAGTAAGGAAAGTCTGAACCATATGGTTGAAGTTGAGGCCTAGTAAGAAAGAAATTAAACTGAAGAAAATGTATGTAAATTAGAAAACCTGTGCCATCTAGGGAAAAAATGCTACTGTAGAATATAATAGCTTCATTAAAAAAATTTTTTTTGCTGAAGTAATATATCATACAGGCCAATGTACTACATTTTTATTTTTGAATATTTTTTCTCCTTTTATTTTGATAGGAGTGTCACATGCTGGCATACATGGCATTTCTTTACAATTTTAGGTCAGGAAAAATAAGCTTTTTCCTCTCATAATTTTTATAATGCTCTACAAAGTCTGCCATCATAAACCACTTTGCATTTATTATAAATAGGTATTACATTAGGAAAGCAATTCAAATGTATTCCATTTCACTTATGAAGCTAAGCAGCTTTGCATTATAAC
The DNA here is from genome assembly GCF_059928025.1 of Delphinapterus leucas. Classification (NCBI taxonomy): domain Eukaryota; kingdom Metazoa; phylum Chordata; class Mammalia; order Artiodactyla; family Monodontidae; genus Delphinapterus; species Delphinapterus leucas. Next base: position 51,330,782 of record NC_143140.1, read on the forward strand.
TAGGTTGAGTTAATGGGACTATGCTTAAAGAATGTGTTAACCTGGAACTGAAGTTACCCACTTGTTTCCTACGCAACTTAGGAGTCTACAAAATGAAGGCAGGAACCCTGCTGCGAGCAGGATAGGAAAATTATTATAATCTGCATTCCTAAATTGAACGAGAATTTTTGCTCAGCAGAAACCTCTTGACTGCAAAAACTCTGAAATTGTATCCTGCTGTTAAGAATACCTGTTGGGGTGGGGGGGAATCCAAACATCCCACTTTTCTTCAAATCAAGTAAGTGTAAGGCATACATTTACAGTCTTAGTGGAAGCTATCTTTCATTTCACAAAGAGAAGCAACTTGTAACCCTTTTTGCTGAAAATGAAAAAAAAAATTTTCATTAACCAAGTACTTGATCTTGGTTAATAGGTACTTTTAACTCTCTTTGATATCAAAATACTTTCTCTTGAAAATAAATTTCAGTACACATGTTTTGCTTTATAATACAGAAGGTGACATTCTTTTGTTTTAGTCCAGCACCTAAAATACAGATTATTGATATTTCTTGGGATGTTTTTAGAAGTTTGCTGAACAAACTCCTATGGTAGCCCTTAAAGCCATTATTTATTCATGATTGTATACCTTTATTATGTATTACACATATTAGCATTCACATAAAGTTTTTCTTTCGTCTTAGTTAATGCCTTTGGCCCTAAGCATCACTTTTTCTGATATTAAGATTCTAACTCCTAATTTCTTTAGATTGTATTTGCCTAGTACACTTTTTAAAAAATTGTTTTTAGTACCGTTTTATTTTAGAGGACCAGGTAAACAGTTGGATGTGAATATGTGTACTGGGCTGTGAGGCAGTATTTTTTTTTTACTCTGGATTTTGTCAAAAAGGCATGAAATCCACTGGTATAGTTATTGACAGAGAAAATTTGTGATATCCTAAGTATTCCATTGAAGCAAAAATCCCATTAACCACAGCTGTTTTCAAACAATTAGAAACATGCCATCAGAAAAGTACCAAAGTACCAAATGGTATCAGGGGAAATGGAAGTTTGAGTTGAATGTCCAAAGAATAATTGAGAATGTGAAAAATTGTTTTTATAAATCTTAAAATAATAAGTGCTAAGATAATCATGACTGCCATCATGGTATGACTGACCATAAAACTCTGAAAGGAAATTCCTTATGGGATTAGCAGAGTTTTGCGTGGTGTGGTAAAGTGTGACCTGTCTCAATACCCAACACCAGCAATTGCCATTTTGTGACTGCTACCTTCCCCTTTCCATCCACTCCTTGCAGTCTTATATTAAAAACCTAATTTTTACAGGCTTCCCACCAATACATAGGCCCAGTCTCTAGGTCCTTGTTTTCTCCATTATCCCCTCTAACCAGTTAGAGTTCAAGCACTGATAATTCTTCCTTCAAAAGATGCATTGCATCCATGTCTTTCTCTTTCCACTTCCCTTCTCACTTCTTGTCCAGACTATTGCTTTAACCACCTATCCATCCCCTCTACTCTACTAGGCCTATCCTTTCACTTTCAAATTTTTGAATAACTTTGTTTTTGTTGTATCCGGCTATCTGTAGAGACAGAATTTGGTTCAGCACTGTGATCTAAGCTGAAAATATTTTCTTAAAAAAAAAATCTATATATTTCTTTACATTTACTGACATGAAAGATACAACAAACCTATTTTGTCATATTTTTAAGTTTTCTATTAAAGGTTTTAAGTCTTAAAAAACTTTCATTATATGATCTTTCTTTGCTTAATATATGTATGTAACTTCTTAAGAATATTTAATGGAGTGCACATTTTCTTCTAATTTGTAACTTTATAAGTTCCTATAACCTACATATAAAGTTTGTAACTTCATATAATAAACGTGATCTTCTATATCTTTAGAATATTCACTATTTCCCTATTATGACTGATAGAAAAAGTAGCATTTTTTCCCCTCTGTCTCCCGTTCTTTGTCAACTAATGTTGAGCATTAACATGACCTTCCTTAGTGCCTTTTTTTTTCTAGCTTATACTTTTATGACTTGATTTGTCAGGTTTAAGTGGTATCTGATTCATAGATATTGAGAATAAAGCAATCAGCTAACTTTATACACCAGTTTCTTTCTGTTGTGTCCTCCTAATTTTTGTTAGTTACTTTCGTTCTACAGGATATTATACTTTTATGCTCTATTCTGTCACTCTAATCTTCATATCTGTTTTAGATTTAGTTTTAGAATTAAATACATTCAATGCTCACGAGCAGTCCTTTTTCAGTAGTGTCTACAGTCATCTCTTGGTTTGATGGAGTTTGTCCTCTAATAGTCGCCTCAAGAAGGGCTCATGATAGCAACATTTCCTGAATTCCATTATGTTCAGAATATTTGTCTCTAGCTTTTACACCTTGAAGCCAGTCTGGCAGGTTATAAAACCCTTGGTACACACTTTCTTTTCCTATAATGATGGTGAATTCACTATCTCCCAAGGCATCCTATCTCATTGTTGGATATCTCATCTGTTACTAGGTGAGTTTCTTTTTAAGTTTTGCCAAAATCGGTCTCTTTGTAAATTTCTAATAGAGTAGCCTACAGTCTCTTCTACGTAGAACTCTCCAAATATTTCTCTTCTCCAGGATAAAAGTAACAAGTCATTGAAGGAAAGTTCTCCAGAATACCTTTTAATAGACTTAATGATTTGTTTATTCAGTCAGCTCAAGTCATTGCATCTTCCTTGCGCTTCTTGTGCCTTCCTCATAGCACTGTTTTAAAGCAAGTCAGAGTTATCATTTTAGAGGGACCATTGGGATCATCTAGTACAAAGGCATCATTTTAGGAAGAAGAAACAGGCCCAGGGAGAGGCAAAGAGATTTTCCCAAGGTCAGTCCGCTACCAGGAAACTGAGTCTAACTTTGAACCCAGGTGATGCCCAGGCAAACGTTCTTTCCACTTCACTGAGTCCTTCAAAAATACAATGATCAATTTTTGTGTGTGTGTGTGGTGAGAATATTGAAGATCTCTTCTCTTAATTATGTGAGTGATGAATGTGCTAACTAACCTTATCATGGTAATCATGGTATCATGGTAATTGCATTATATAAATGTATCATATATAAATGTATCAAATCATCACGTTGTACACCTTAAGCTTACACAATGTTATACATTAATTACATTTCAATTAAGATGGAAAAAACACAATAATAAAAAACGTTTCAATGCACTTAAAGAACTCACTGTATGCCCCGTCACATAAGGGAAATTACCTAATGTCTGCTAGATGATTATCATTTCATCTCTTATTCCAGCTACATATGAAACAATACAATATACAGGATAGCCATATCAGAGAATTTAGAGTGGGTTTGCTGTTCATTTACATAAATTGTCACTTTCATTTTCTGTTTCTTGAAACTGACAAACTTCAGATAATTGCAGATTTCATTTTCCTACTGTAAACTCTGTAAACCATCATTTTGAAATCAAATTACACAGCTTATGCTTAAAACATAAGGGCCAGATTCTATCTTCAAATATACCACCCACTCTCTAACAGCAGAATTTGGCCCTAAAAACCCATTAACAAATATTGTCATTAAACTAAAGAGCTAATTACTTTGGATTCAGACAGAATAAACAAAATCATAGGCCAACCTCAGCTGGTAGTAATAATGGTAAGACTAACCGTATGTTACACTGGAGATTTAAAGAACAAAGACGTACTAACACTAATGTAACCAAACATAAAAAATTATCTTCCAAACGGAGCAAACTATTATAGTTAGAAAATTCTTGAAAGCACATTGGAATTACATGATATAAGAAATAAAGAATATTCTAAGAAATTAATGTCATAATTCAAAATTTTCAGTGTTTAATGAGGAGGGAAACGAGAAATTTATCTACTGCAATATTCCACAAATGAAGAATTACATCTAAAAATCATTTTGATCTAATTGGAAGTACTATTCTCATATTCAAATCAGTTTAATACTACAAGATGCAAGAGCCTTGCTTTAAGGCTATTTTAAATAACCATTAGCAGGACTACTTTATAGTTCTATGAAAGTGAACTTCCCAGATAACTGAACATTTTCTCAGCTCTTAAAAAATATGTTAAAATTACTTTAATAATATATACTTTAGAAAAAGTTTTATAAATCCTGAGGAGCAATAAAAATTAGCCACGATTTCATCAATCGATCATAACCATCAATAATATTATGATGTAGATCATTTCAATTTTCTTCCTATGCATCTGTAGCTTTTCTTAATCAAAATGGGACCATATCACAACATAGTTTGTAACTTGTTGTTTTCATTTACAATATATTATGAGCATTTTGCCACATCAATTTTACTTTTGCTACATCAATTTAAATGACTTTCGAACTTCTCAAATTGAGAATAATAGACATTTTAATTATTCTGGATATCTCACAAATATCATTATTACACTGTTTCATAATAACACTAATACTCCCCAGAGATTCCTACATATTTAAATCTCCTTTCTCCTATACTGAATGGTCCCAGATGGCTCTGCTGCTCTAAAGCTCTATCTTACTTTCAGCTCTTTTTCCCTCTCTCTCAATATCAGATTTCCAGATACAGCTAACCCTGGCTGAAATAAACCTAAATTTGCAATTTTCATTTCTAGATTAATGACATGGCAGATTATCTACTGACAACTAAAATAATACATGATTTCAAATTGAATTACATTTATAAGTACCCAGGTATTTTCTTCACTTCCTCAAACTTCATCTTGGAGGAAAAATTCCTCCTACCTTTCTCCCTCAAGAAATCATTATTGCAAAACACTTGGCTAGTTTCTCCTTGTTAATAACTCATACCTGCCAGATTGATGTTTACTGCTCTTTGTATTAAGCTTTTTACCAGCAAATTTGGAAGACAAAAGAATGCTATGATACATGAAGGGACCAGACTAGATCTCAATGGTCCATTTCTGCTCTAAAACTTTATGCTTCTATGAAGTTTCTGTATTTATTCTTTTGTTGTATATTTTACTTCATGAGTATGGAGGCTGTTTCACTCAGGTTCCCTGAAGCTACATTGTAAGTTTTCTATAGGAAGCCACAATTTAAGATAAATAAGCCAATGATAATGAACATGACTCGCTTGAGGACACAATTCTATTCTTTCTCCACCTGCTCCTCTGCAAAGAAAAAAAAAAAGAAGACAAAAGAAAGAAAGCGTGGAAAAGTAGTTTCTATATTTTTCTGAAATTGAAGTATTATAAAAGATCTGCACTAAAAGCTTTATGAAGTCTTATCTGGAGACTCTGTTGAACCATAAACTTGCATACTATATATTTAAGGATTTTTACTATCTTGTGTACTACAAATTTTAGAATTTTACCATCAGATGGCAATCTTATTGAAAACAGTTCTAACAACAAATGTACATGAAAATTCATTGTTAGAGTTAACCCAATTCTGTAAACCTTTTATTTTGGTTACTTTAAGTGTTGCTTTATTTCATTTTATTATTTTTGAATTTTTTATTGAAGTATAGTTGATTTACAATGTTGTGTTAGCTTCTGGTGTGCAGCAAAGTGATTCAGTTTAAAATTTTTATGCTGCTTTATTTTATGCATATAACTATATTCATTTTCTTTGTGCAATACTAATAGGTAATGTGTAGCTAACTTGCATTATATGGGCACACTTCTTTTTGATTAGGGTTTATTTTTGCCTTTTGATACTTTATGGACAAGAAAGTGTATACAATATGAATAAGTTCACACAAAGACTAACAGAAATGAAAATAGCTATAAGCCTGAAACTCAAAGGATTTTGATTAAAAACTTCACTCTTCACTGTAAAAGTAGTATCATATTGAGCCTTTAAAAAAAATCATCACAATTTAAGGTCTGAATATGTCCGTACCAGCCTCTTCTTTTACCGAAATAAAAATGCAAACGTTTTATAAACTTAAAATTGCAAATAATAAAGATGAAGTTGCTAAATTATATATAGGAAACAGAAATAAAATAAAGTGATATTCAATGAATGTACATTTACCCTGTTATAAATATAGCACGTGATTTCTAAGGTTTAATCTGCAGAGGAAAAGAGTAGCTAAAGGCATATTAAGCAGATCTGTTCTTTTCAAATCTAAGGCTGAATTTTTAAAATGAAGAGAAAAAGAAAAAACCGTCAAAAAAAATGCTTAGCCAACCCTCAGTAGTAATTCATTATTATCATCTTCTAGATACTTCTTAGAATTAGATCCATAAACATCTGAATAAGTTAAAACATTATGTGGAACAGAGAAACAGCTAAAGAGAGCAATGGCAGGACTGTCACTCTAAAAGAGAGATAGAGACATCGGGGAAATTAGCTCATCATACTGAACTTTAAAAAGGAATACTGGGGCTCCCCTGGTGGTGGAGTGGTTGAGAGTCCACCTGCTGATGCAGGGGACACGGGTTCGTGCCCTGGTCTGGGAAGATCTCACATGCCACGGAGCGGCTGGGCCCGTGAGCCATGGCCGCTGAGCCTGCGCGTCCAGAGCCTGTGCTCCTCAACGGGAGAGGCCACACCAGTGAGAGGCCCACGTACCACCAAAAAAAAAAAAACCCAATCCAAAAATGGGCAGAAGACCTAAACAGACATTTCTCCAAAGAAGATATACAGATCAAACACATGAAAGAATGCTCAACATCATTAATTATTAGAGAAATGTAAATCAAAACTACAATGAGATATCATCTCACACACGTCAGAATGGGTGGGAATGTAAATTGATACAGCCACTATGGAGAAAAGTATGGAGTTTCCTTAAATAACTAAAAATAGAACTCCCATACGACCCAGCAATCCCATTACTGGGCATATACCCTGAGAAAGCCATAATTCAATAAGAGTCATGTACCAAAATGTTCATTGAAGCTCTATTTACAATAGCCAGGACATGGAAGCAACCTAAGTGTCCATCGACAGATGAATGGATAAAGAAGATGTGGCACATATATACAATGGAATATTACTCAGCCATAAAAAGAAACAAAATTGAGTTATTTGTAGTGAGGTGGATGGACCTAGAGTCTGTCATACAGAGTGAAGTAAGTCAGAAAGAGAAAAAGAAATACCGTATGCTAACACATATATATGGAATCTAAACAACAACAACAAAAAATGGTCATGAAGAAACTAGGACCACGATGGGAATAAAGACGCAGACCTACTAGAGAATGGACTTGAGGATACGGGGAGGGGGAAGGGTATGCTGGGACAAAGTGAGAGAGTGGTAACGTATATATGAACATATATACACTACCAAATGTAAAATAGATAGCTAGTGGGAAGCAGCCGCATAGCACAGGGAGATCAGCTCGGTACTTTGTGACCACCTAGAGGGGTGGGATAGGGAGGGTGGGAGGGAGGGAGATGGAAGGGGGAAGAGATATGGGGATATATGTATATGTATAACTGCTTCACTTTGTTATAAAGCAGAAACTAACACACCATTGTAAAGCAATTATACTCCAATAAAGATGTTAAAAAAAAGAATATTGGAAAGGATTAATAATTCAATTGGGGGGGATCAAAAAAGGAGCACTAATTTAGCACTAATTTAAAATATGCCTTCCTTGTTTATTCTTGTGACTGAAGGAAACAAACCACATAAAACCCCTTTAAATGAAGTTTGAAAATTAGAAGTACATTATTTTAAATGCCAATTTCCATGTTTCTCAAAGGTACGAGACCCACTTTCATCAGGATCTTTTGGGGGTGAGTAGCTGTAAAAATGCAGATTGCTGGACCATATCCCAGTCTAGTGAATCTAACTCTCTGTGAAATATGCCCAGGAATCAGCATTTTAAGAACCTCTCTCTCCCCTCATGTCACTCTCATGCATATTAGAATTTGGGAACCACTGTATGCCATGCTTTTTTGGGTGAAACTGATTTCAGGTATCAAGATAACCACTGTGCCTTGCTTGTATTTATATTTACATGACATATAACAAGTTTTGAACTTTGTATTTTATTTACCTTTTTTTGCTGCAGAACTACACATAGCTGGCTATTTTCCTTATATTCAACAACTGCTTTTACTTTTGTATATTTTAAAAAATATATTAAATATTCACTTTTGATGTAATTAAGAGTTACACAAGAATGTGAGTTACTTCCAAAGTTCTCTTACCTTCAAATCCTTATTCTTATTCAGAAAGTTCTGAACATATACAATGGAAATTTTCAAGAAGAATATATGCAGTGGATTCTCTGTTTAATTTTCAAGTGTTTCAGAGCTGGCCAAGGAGACTCCTGAGGTGGACACCAGAAACGCCATTGAGAAGGGAAGACAGCAATGCTGAAGCCTCTGGGTACCTGATTACCTCTGAACAGAACAGAAAAACAAATAGTTGGTCACCTGAAATTCACAGAGAATCTGCTATGGAGAAGGTTATTTTCAGTAAACTAGCACTGTTACTAAATTTAAACTTGGCCGGGGTTCGCTGCTCCCTGATTTAGCACCGTTGTTATTTAAAATTTCATATCACTGTGAAGTCAGAATTGCGTGATGCTGCTGTCTGCAGAGGATTCTGGTTGAATTCATATTGCTTTAATTGACTACTTTTCTAAACATTGCATCAACTGGTATAATTACTAATTTTATTTTTGATATGCAGGTGCTACATTTTGGTGCTGAATTTCTTCCTAAGTCAAGGCTGATGAGGTCTTTTGGAAATACATCCTTATGTGAGACTCTATCACATCTCATAAAAGATAAAATGTGATACTTTTACTAAATCCCAATGGACTCATCTGGTACTTTTGCTATGTTTTCTTTAACATGGGTAATGATTGCCAAGATAATTAGACATAAATAAAAATTATATCCTTTGTACTCAATATGTGTTGCCTACTCAGGGAAACCAAAATTCTAGCTCCTTTGCTGCATGAGTTAAGCAGGTGTTAGTAGTAGCTAATGGAAAAAGAGAATAAAACACCCATTTTAAAAATTGGTAATTAATCATGAAAATATTCTCCCAAAGGGTAGAGGAAGCATCATGCACAGATAAATACAAAGTCAAATACAAAATAAGAGTGTAATACATATGTAAGCACAGAGCACACTGTAGAACGATAGGTTTTCACGGAAGAGCTTACTGTTTGGCCACCCAAAAACCATTTCCAACTTTCTTCTTGCTTGCTATGACTCACACAAATAGAGAACAGAATATCAAACGTTCACTCTCTTGGTCTCCCTTACTGCTAAGAGTGGTCATGCGATCCCATTCTGGCCCATGAACTATAAGAAGTACACTGGGTTAGAAATCCAGGCAGAAATTTGTTTTATTGATAAATAGAAAGATTCCTTCTCCTCTTCTCTTTACCACACAATTGCTTGCCTTGAATGAGGCCGTGATACTTGGAGGTAGAGCAGTCACCTTGTCACCGTGATGTAAAACATAACAAAAGTCCAGAGAAACTCAAAGATATCGGCCCTGTTAGCGATGAGCAGCTGAACCAACACTACTAACTGTTTCCTTTGGAATTGTAGTTGTTTAAACCACCGGGTTTTCTGTTGCTTGCTAACAGAATCATTGTAGGTTGACGAAATCTCAAAAAACATTTGTTAAACAGTAAGTGCCACTGCTATGATTGTAGTGATATCTATCTTTATAAATTGCAAAGTAATCTGCAAGTTCTCATTCTATGTAGTCAAGGACAGCTTTCATTCTGACAGAGGTTGGACTTGCCTTCTTTTGACTCCTAGGAAAGTTGTGCATGTGGGGAATAACGGGTCACAAGGTGGTGGTAACTAACTAGAACAAAATGAAATGAAAAGCCTAGCTCAGAGCTAAGTTCGGAATAAAAGGGTCAAGTACTACTACGGTAAAAGAAAGGATTTCATTTTTGCCTCAGTGCCAAAGCTACCACATTAGTCGAAATCTCAGTGGAAGAGTTTGAAGTTCCACCATTATTATATTACTAAGTCCTGTGGATTCTTCGTCTGAGATATTGTTCACATCCATTACTTCATTACTGGCTTCCTTTCATCAACATTTCTTACTCAATCACAGTCTGGGTTTTCACTTTCTCTATCCTAAACTATTGCTACAGACTCTTTAACAGATTTCTTTTTCTGTTTTTCTTAAACATTGCCATATGTACTATAGTTGCCTCAAGTCTTAATTTTTTGAAATAATTTCACTGGATGCCTCTTCTGTTCAAATCACAAGAACTTTTGGTCTATTAGATTAAGAACAAGGTCTTTAACTTGGCATTTAAGACCCCTTATAACATAACTCCTAGATTTCCTATCTCCCTTCCCCAATACTCTAGGTAGTTTAGTGAGAGGATTTGTCTCCACTCCAGAGGTACACCCTGACTAGGTTAAAATAATCCATGTACCTCAATCTCTGCTTACAATATTAGCGATGAGCACACAACCTTAATAGGTCAATGATCTCCATTCTGGGGTTTTCATTGCCCTATTGTGTAAATAAATAAATGAACTTTGTTTTTCTTGCTGGACATAAGCATATGAACATGTAGCATCTGGAACTACTAGCAACCACCTTGGGATCATCAGAGGAGAACTTGCTAGAACTCAAGTCAACACCAAGGAAATAGCTGAAAAACATAAAAAGGATCTGAGTTCTGAGCTTGGTGTTTCACCCTGGGACAGAGCTTTGCTTGCAGGTAGAATACCCTGAATGTCTCAGTTATGTGTGAATTTATAGATTCCTTTTTTTTTTTGTATTAAGCCAGTTTGGGTTGGTATCTGTTACTTGCAGCCAAAATCTTTAGTCTGTTTATTTATATTTTTATTGTGTTCCTGCCATTTCATTCATTTCTGCTTCTCTCTCTTCCTATCTATATTCTACCTCTTTTCATGATCCAGTCCTCTTCCCCACGAAATGTTTCCAGAGTTTTCTAATCTAAACCACTTTATTTTCCACTGTATACATTGATAAGAGAGCCCATCAAAGTATATGATGCTATCATTTGATGACTCTCAAATCTTATCTTTAGCTTAACATTTTCTTCTATCACCAGATTTTTATTTCTAACTGAATAGTTGAAATCTAAACTTGAATGTCTTGAAGGTCCCTCAAACTGAATTTTTCCATAACTGGATTCATAAAAACCTTCCTCTCAAATACACCTTTCCTCCAGTGTTGCCTACTTTTGTAAACAGCACCATCAGCCATCAGTTAAACAAGCCAAAAAGCAAGGCCTTCAACCTTTAAAAAAAGGAATCAGAGTAGATTTAATCCTTCTTTTCCCCCTTAGCCCCAGTACCTGATTATCAAATGCTTTTGATTTTACTGCTTAAATAATTTTAAAATCTATCTACTTTGTCCCCTTTCTTTCTCTATCTTCCTCTTTCCTTTTCTCCTCCACTATCATCACCACTACCACCACCACCACAACCTCTAAAACCTTGTCTGTTGCCTGGAATACTGCATGGCTTTTTACTGTCTCTCATCTCACATTTTGTTTCTCTCCACTAAATTCTCCTCATGGTATTTAGATCTTTTAAAAACACACAACTGATCATGTCAACCCCTTGTTTAAAAGCCTTCAATGCCTTCTCATTGTTCTCAGGGTAAAGAACAAGGACTTACATCACCCAGTCCCTACCTCTTCATCCTCATATCCCTAGAGAGAAGTGACTATTTCTGTTTATAATTATCCTCATTTTTAAAATACCCTGCATTCAGCAGAGTGCTTAGCACACAGTAGGCACTCAATAAATATTTGTTGAATGAATGAACAATTTCCTTGCAACAACTCCTGAACCAAGAACCACCTTGTGTTATTATTTTTTCCTGTATATTTTATTTTTTGAATTACTTAGTACGCTGAAGGCAAAGAAATGTCCTATTTCTTTGTACTATAGAGCAGAATGCTATGTAAGTAGTAGGGGTTCAGAAGACATTCAACTGTATTGATAATGATATTTCTTCTACTCTGACTCTTTCTTAAAAGGATAAGATTAAAGTGAACAAGGGGAAATATATTATTAGTCTGTCAAAAATGGAAGTAAAAAATAGGTAACTTGTTTCTGGATCCCAATTCTACAGAATCTGCATAGATTAATTATAAAGGAGCTGTTTTTCTGCATGACATGGAGAACCTTCAGATAAGCCCTGAGTTATGTGAATAAACACTCAAACATGATGTTTGCTGTTTTCACTGTCATACTTTCAAATATTTTATATTTCTCTTTAAAAATCTTTTGTCTTTTAAAAATATAAGCAAAAATTCGATAGTTTCAATAATTTTAAAAATATTTTTTTTTTTTTGGCTGCATTGGGTCTTAGTTGTGGGATGTGGGACCTTTTGTTGCAGTGCGTGGGCTCTTTGTTGCAGTATGCGGGCTTCTCTCTAGTTGTGGCACGTAGGCTCATTAGTTGTGGTGCGAAGGCTCTCTAGTTGTGGTGCACGGGCTCAGTAGTTCTGGCATGTGGGCTTAGTTGCCCTGCGGCATGTGGAATCCCAGCTCCCTGACCAGGGATCAAACCAGCATCCCCTGCATTACAAGATGGATTCTTAACCACTGGACCACCAGGGAAGTCCCAATAGTTTCAATAATTAAAAGCTAAAGTCTTTTGGAGCTGAGACAAGTTATTTTGGAAAATAGTTATCCCAAGTACAAATTAATTCCTAGTTATTGGATATTTACCTGAAAGAGGCAAAAAGAACTGCAGGTATTCCAAAGTAGGGATGAAATTTTAGCCTATGCTATATACTGATATTACCTTAAATAAGATACTTCTTAGGGTAACCTAAAATAAGAACATGCACTGGAGTCTAAAGGTAATGAAGCAGTGGGGCTGTGTTATTAAACAGGAGGATACAGGGATACATGCTTCTCAAAGGCTTCTGACTGTGTTAATTGTGGCCAGAAAATGCTTAAGTTGAAAAATGGTAGATAGAATTGAGGGGAGCCAGAAGGGGAGAGGCCAGGAAATTTAAGAGTAGATAATGCAAATTTTGTGCCTGAATAAAATTCTTCAGCAGGCTTAAACATCTGTTTCTTAAAAACTAGTTGAAGTTTGCCTAAGGCTTACTTATATACGAGGTAATCGCCTTTGGGGTTCTATAGACCTGTTGTTTAGTTATAAATATCTTCTAGTTTTCTCAGGTATTGAATCTGTTAGGGAGTTTGTAAAATTAAAAAAAAAGAAAGGAAAGAAAAAAATTGAAAAAGAAACCTCTTGCACAAAACGCATTTTAAGAATGACTACAAATAGTTTTCTTAAAAATCAGAGAGCAGGTCTTCCCTGGTGGCACAGTGGTTGAGAGTCCGCCTGCCGATGCAGAGGACATGGGTTCGTGCCCCGGTCCGGGAAGATCCCACATGCCGTAGAGCAGCTGGGCCTGTGAACCATGGCCACTGAGCCTGCGCGTCCGGAGCCTGTGCTCCGCAAGGGGAGAGGCCACAACAGTGAGAGGCCCGCGTACCGAAAAAAAAAAAAAAAAATCAGAGAGCAGGCTATTTTATAATTTTTACCCAGCTATTAAAAGATATTTTAAGAAACTAGTGATTTGTAACTTAATATTCAACTGCTTTTCAAGCAAAATTCCACCAGTATATAGTCATGATTTCTTTTCTCCTGTAACTTAAACTCCAAGGGATAGGCTGAAGTGGCCTGTTTATTTTGCTTCTCTTTATGTAAATAAAAAATAAGCTTAATTGCATGAAGGAAGGACCTTATGCTCTGCCTCTTTTTACATGCTTCTTTTCTGTATAATGGGAAAAATTATTTTCAAGTATACGGTATTTCACTGGCTAAACTTTTCTGTTTTGTTAATTTCTATAGCCATTGGCAAGATTGGGTTAGTCCTTTTGCATGAAAATTGACATGTGTTCTATAATTATAGTAAAACCTTTTGCTTTTTTTTTTGAATTTTATTTTATTTTTTATACAGCAGGCTATTAGTTATTTTATAAATATTAGTGTATATATGTCAATCCCAATCTCCCAATTCATCTTTTGTATTTCTTTAAAAACTGATTCCTTTAAGAGTATGAGATTGTCAATGGATGTCATAGCCATTCTATAATGCAAGTAGTGAAGTTTTAAAAAACACGTGGAGTACAGATGTTCATGAGTGCTACAAAAAGAATATAAGCTTGCCTATTTATGTATATTTTTTGTAGGTTTTTCTCAATATTGCAATGAAATTTATTTATCTACCTCTGGCTCAAAGATTTAGAGTACCCTATAACAGCACCTACTAGTAAAAAGCAAAATTCTCTCATAATTTTGAAAACTTCCTAAGGAAATGAGAGAAACAATATCATATGATGAGAATTAAATAAGTAAAAGCTACACATAAGACATCCGTGATTATTCCTAGATGATTGACCTTCTGTGATTATCTCAATAAAAGAAACACTGAGAGTTTGGGAACTCCCTATAGTCCATTAAGGAGATCTGGAAATAATTTCATTGCCAGGAGACAGGACTGGAAAATGACTAGAGAAGCTAAAATTGTATCACAACAGAAAGGGAATGGCTAGAGAGGGCAGTAGTTTAAGTTTTGTTTTTTCTATGTGAGAGGATCCATCTCCCACAAAATAATCCTTACACAGAATCCTAGCATTCTGTGGAACATGGATTGACCACTACTAGCTTTGAGAATGAAGAAGAGAAAATCCAGAAATCAGAAGTTGCCAGGGTGGATGAAGAGCTTGCATCCTCCTGCAAACAGAAGTCACATCTTCAGAATATTCCTCACACTCCCCTGCGGCCTGAATGGCACATCCCTCACAACCACCCACGTTTACTGGTCAGCTCCCCCAGGAACTGCTAGGTCAGAAAGAGGCACTGGACACAAAGGACACCAACATTCTGGACACAGTAGTGGAGTGGTTCCCCATTCACGAACTGACCACCTAGTTCAGGTACTTAAGTTCCTTGTGAGTCTGACCAGAATGAGACTGCCTCCTTAAATCAAATTCTCAGGCTGGTAATGCAGAGACTCATACTCTGAGCAGTGGTAAATTCCATCAAAGCAGTATGGCTTTCATTAAGGACGTCCATCTGGTCTGCTCCTTCTTATACACTGACCTTCTTTACTCTGTGGTTCTGACACTGGCATTTCTACAGCATTTTCATAAAAACAATCAGTAAAACACCTGCTATTCATGAATTTCTCTATTCTTTGCACTGTGGAGAAAATTAGTACAAATCATACACAATTCACATAAGGTAACACCCACTTGTAGACACAGACACACAGTTCAACTATCAACTATCTAACTGTCTTTAGTGGAGACTTGTAATAGGTTGAAAAAACTGTGTGAATGTATATAGCTCTACTCTTAAATCACAGAATATATTTAGAAGTTCTAAAAACTTCAATGTTTATTCTTTACTCTCAATGACTTTAAACTGTATTTATTTGCTTTTGATTAATAAGAGTTGAGAGTAGAAACTATGCCTTCAATATTCTTCTGCCCATCTAGAATGTCTGGCTTACAGTGGATGCTTAATGCATGATGATGATCACTACATACAAAATTTTGCATCAGTGCAAAAGAGAAAAACGTTTCTAGCCTTTATTATCGTTTTCATTTATTTCTGGCACTGGCAAGACAGGAGATTTGCATTACTTTTGAGCATAGGCATGATGCATTTAGATATGCTTTCCCATCTCGGCACAAGATAAAATACATGCCATACAACAATTGGTACTGCAATTTTATGCTGAATTGAAATATTTTAGACTTTGATGGGTTCAACAGATATACACACACAGAAAAGATAGATGTCAAAAAAACAGGAAAATGTTTAACTATATCTTCAACATTGCAAACTGGGCAGTGCTATCAGTGCTGTTTTCTCAGGAAGTGACTTACACGAACTTTATATGATGATTTTAAAAATGGGTCTACATATGCTAAAATGATTAAAGATATCTTGTGGATTTATATAAAATGAAAGTTATAAATATGGTTCAAAAACTCTTCACAACAATCAAAGACTAACTTCTTTTTGGTAGAAGGCAAGGAGGCCAACGCTACCGAGAAACGTAGGAAATTCATGTGTTAACCCAACATGGTGGGGTTTTTCCTCAAGTCTATTTGACAGAAAGTTTTAAGAAGCATCATTCCTTCTGCTAATTTTGTTACTGAGCCCAAGCTCGCTCTGCTCGCTGCACCACAGGCCTAAACTGGGAGATGAGGTGTTGGGGCAAGAAGCATCGACTTTAATCAGAAAGCCATCAGACCAAGAAGATGGCACGCTAGTGTCTCAAAAACCATCTTCCCTCTGGCTGAATTCGGGCTCCTTTTATACAGAGGAAGGGGAGGGAGGGGAGAGGGGCCCCTTGGGATGCCAATCAATGGCTGAGTGGGACTGCTAACTGTTGCTTGCTAACGGTTGCTCCCTAATGGTCACTTGCTTAGGCAAGGGGCCCCGGTTGCTTGCTAACAGCTGTGTGCCCACCCCACTCCTATTACAATTTTATCAAGGGAAAGTTCAAATGAGCCAAAACTAACAAAAGATATTAGTACCACATTGTTATGGAAATTGCTCTGGACTAGGGCTAGGTAATGTGGTTTCTAATCCAGGCTCTACAAGGCCTGAAATACTTCATTTCTTCCTGATGGGTTTTTATTTTGCCTATCCTTATGAAAAGAATTGGACTAAACCAGGGGTTTTAAACCTTGGCTGCACTTTAGAATACTCTGAGGTTTAAAAAAATACCCATCCCCAGGCCCTATCCTCAAAGATGATGGTTCAGTTGGTCTGGGAAAGATGGAGCCTCAGAAGTTGCCCAGGTGACTGTAATATGCAACCTGAACTGAGAATCGTTGACTATATGTCCTCTAAACACTTTGACTGCCTGAGTCTGTGATTCTAGAATTTCTGGGAAAAGTCTCTCTCTCTCTCTCTCTCTCTCTCTCTCTCTCTCTCTCTCTCTCTCTCTCTCACACACACACACACACACACACACACAGAGCCAAAGTTTGTTCATTAAACTGGACTCCCATTTCTAGTCTGATGGTAGTTTTCTGCACTTAGTGAGGTCTAGATTTTCAACTAACAAATGAAAACTGTGATACCCTTCATACTAATCAGGTAAAGTATTAATTCACAGGGAGGGTAAGTAGAAGGAAGAGAAGAAGAGAAACAAAATGTAAGTGCTGTCAGAATATAAGCTTTCTAAGAGGAACAGTGTACCTGCTCATCAACATTTAATAAAAGCTTTGCTAGGTGCTCATTTACATATAGAATTTTAGAGTTATAAGCTTTTAACAATTCCTCTACTTTCAACATAACAACAATAAAAAAGATAATCCTGAGAGTGGGAACACTTTAGAAATGTTGAGAGTTGGTCTAATTAAAGGAGACAAATCTATTTCAATGAAGATGCTTGATGCTTATTTATTGAATGAGTGAAATTCTCCCATGTCCTTAATATAGACCTAATGACTGGATAGATCTGATGACTGGAAAAGATCTTTCCAAAGAAAATGGTAATGGGTTTTGCTTTGCTAAAGGAAGATCCAGAGTATCTCTGACCTTAATCTTAAAACTGGAATGGGGTTTCCTTGGGAGACAGGAATATAGCATAAGTAATACGCGTATTAAGGTTAGACCTCCATCTCCACTCTTGTACTTCTCTGTTCAGGCCACAGTGAAGAGGCTGAAGTCGTGGTTTGATGGTAGGAGTTAAGAACTGTGGCCCTATTTTGCCACCTATATTTAGGCCTGGCCTCTCTTTCTGCAGTTGCTGGGACTCCTTCTAGTCTTTGAGACATGGCAACAGGGACAGAGTGCTAATGGTTATGTCTGAAAGGCTGCTCAATTCTTAGATCCTTCTTTCTGTTTGAAAGGGCTTAATTTCCAGAAAAAGGTAAACCCATAGTCACTAAAATTTCTTTAATTAGATAACATTTATTCATTTGTTCATCCAATAAATATTTATGGTATGTCTTCTTTGTTTTAAGCCATGGGGATATAAAGATTCTTAGATAATTTGCAAGTACACAGCATACTCATTGACTTCAGCTTACACTGTTTTAAGTCAGTTCTCAAGTTATTGCTTGACTCATTTCAATTTATTTTTAATCCCCATCTAAAAATATCTTAATAAAAGGAAATGACTCAAAATATTTCAGAGTCAGAAGAAAGAATGAAAAATGTGTGTATGTGTGTTGGAGGAGGGGAAGCGGAGAGGAGATACCTGGTGGATGTCCACTGGTGCTGAAAAATAGTATTTGAAATGACTGAGATGATCCTTTGTCACTAAACACAAGACCAATGTTCCTGCTCTGATTTAAATCCTTCATGAAAAACTGGAGTAGATGCATAAATATATCTTTGTAATTTAATGTGTAAAAAGCCCACCATGTAATCTGGACTCTCTTCTCTACGTAATTATAGTCATTTTCTAAAGTGTCTAGTATGAAAACACAGAGCCATAACTCAGTTTTCAGTAATATCTTGTAAAAACAGCATCTTGGAGCTTACAATCTACTACACTGTTCTCTGTACCAAATTACCTAAACTGTTTGCTATCTGGAGACGAGTACCGATCACGCAAGCTATGAAAGTCAAAGGTGCTCTGGGTTTCCTAAGAGCGTGAGCCCAGGTGTCAGCACTGGGACCAGCCATGTTGCCAGAGGAACAAGGAAGCATGAGGGCATTTGCCCAAAGTGGTTTTGATATCAATGGGTTACACACCAAAACACTGAAAAGGCACTGAATCACCACTGAAAAGGCACACAATAAGCAGAACAGGATTACAAAAGAAAATAAATCACGGGGTGATTCATGGCATTTAAAAGAAACCTTTTTCAGTTCTTTAAGCTATGCTGATATATTTAAAGAAACATCAGGGTTTTTATTTTTTAGACTACAAAGAAAATATCCTATCTCCCTATTCTTTTCAAGATGCTTTATCTGCAATTTCAATAGACAATAATTGTTTTCTAAAAACTACCCTTTTTGATAAATCTTGCTTGGACAGTTTAGTGCAGAGAAATCAAAACTTTCTTGTAGGCACTTACAAGCTTAATAAGGTCAAAAACAGATAAACACTATAATGTTTCCCCTTTTTTTCGCATTTTCTCCATTCTCTGCCTCTGTTACTCCTTGTACTACTTCTGAAGCAATATTCTCCCCTTTATCTATTATTATGCATTCTCTCTACAACTACCCACAGTTTTTTTTTTCCTTTTTAAATTTTTTTTAAAAGCAGATAAGCACTGAGAAAGTAAACTTTTCCATTCAACTTTTCTATCAGGTGAAGTTATAATGTGGAAATTTATCCACCTGGTAATAAGATTTCAGGTAATATCCCTTTACTATAGTGATCTTGAAAAAAAAGCCACATCTTTGTTGCCAGACTTTGGAGTACAGTGATGGCGCTCCATAAGAGATTTGAAAAAACATGTTGAAATGTCTCCAACCAAACTAGGCTAGAGAGGTTGCATGGGGTTGTATTATAGAGAACTAGTACCATAAGGAGAGGAGTTGGAGCACAGGGGCATGACAAGATCTGAGAAATGTAAATTAAAATATGAGTTTCTCAAAAAGATATATAATGACTACACTTTAAATTAAATCTCCTTTCTCTTGAGATTGTAAGATCTATGGGGCAGGTGTCTTGTATCCTCAGCACCAAGTTCAATACATAGTCTGTAACTTCACTGTCTAATACGGTAGCTAGTAGTCACTCGTGGCTTTTTAGCACTTGAAATGTAACTAGTTCAAACTGAAATGGGCTGCAAGAAAAAACTACATGCTGGAATTTGAAGAGTTAGTGCCCCCAAAATAAGAACATAAAATATCTCATTAATAACTTTAATACTGATTTCATGTCAAAATGATAATATTTTGGATAATTTCACTAAATAAAATACATTATTACACTTAGTCCTATCTCTTTATTTTTGTTTTTTAAAAAAGTAGCTACCAAAAGATGGCGGAAGAGTAAGACGCGGAGATCACCTTACTCCCCACAGATACACCAGAAATACATCTACACGTGGCACAACTCCTACAGAACACCTACTGAACGCTGGCAGAAGACCTCAGACCTCCCAAAAGGCAAGAACCCCCCCCCAAGTACCTGGGTAGGGCAAAAGAAAAAAGAGTAAACAGAGACAAAAGGATAGGGACGGAACCTGCACCAATGGGAGAGAGCTGTGAAGGAGGAAAGATTTCCACACACTAGAAGCCCCTTCGCGGGCGGAGACTGCGGGTGGCGAAGGGGGGAAAGCTTCGGAGCCGCGGAGGGCAGCACAGGAACAGGGGTGCGGAGGGCAAAGCGGAGAGATTCCCTCACAGAGGATCAGGGCCGACCGGCACTCACCAGAGAGGCTTGTCTGCTCACCCGCCATGGCGGGCGGGGGCTGGGAGCTGAGGCTCGGGCTTCGGTCGGAGGGCAGGATGAGGACTGGGGTTGGCGGTTAGTGGATAGTGCACCACAGCTAGCTGGGAGGGAGTCCGGGGAAATGTCTGGACCTGCCGAAGAGGCAAGAGACTTTTTCTTCCCTCTTTGTTTCGTGGTGCGCGAAGAGAGGGGATTAAGAGCGCTGCTTAAAGGAGCTCCAGAGACGGGCGCGAGCCGCGGCTAAAAGAGCGGGCCCCAGAGACAGGGGCCCTGCTTCAGAGACGCTAAGGCTGCTGCTGCCGCCACCAAGAAGCCTGTGTGCGAGCACAGGTCACTATCCACACACCCCTTCCGGGGAGCCTGTGCAGCCTGCCACTGCCAGGGTCCCAGAATCCACGGACAACTCCCTGGGAGAACGCACGGCGCGCCTCAGGCTGGTGCAACGTCACGCCGGCCTCTGCCGCCTCAGGCTCGCCCCGCCCTCCGTGCCCCTCCCATCCCCCCGCCCTCCGGCCTGAGTGAGCCAGAGCCCCCGCATCAGCAGCTCCTTTAACCCCGTCCTGTCTGAGCGAAGAACAGACGCCCTCCGGCGACCTACATGCAGAGGCGGGGCCAAATCCAAAGCTGAGCCCCTGGGAGCTGTGAGAACAAAGAAGAGAAAGGGAAATCTCTCCCAGCAGCCTCAGAAGCAGCGGATTAAAGCTCCACAATCAACTTGATGTACCCTGCATCTGTGGAATACCTGAATAGACAAGGAATCATCCCAAATTGAGGAGGTGGACTTTGAGAGCAAGATTTATGATTTTTTTCCCCTTTTCCTCTTTTTGTGAGTGTGTATGTGTATGCTTCTGTGTGAGATTTTGTCTGTATAGCTTTGCCTCCACCATTTGTCCTAGAGTTCTCTCCGTCCGTTTTTTTTCTTAATAATTATTTTTTATTTTAATAACTTTATTATATTTTATCTTGCTTTATTTTATTTTACTTTATCTTCTTTCTTTCTTTTCTCCTTCCTTCCCTCCTTCCTTCCTCCCTCCCTCCTTTCTCTCTTTCTTTCTACTTCTACTAATTCTTTCTTTATACTTTTCTCCCTTTTATTCTGAGCCGTGTGGATGAAAGGCTCTTGGTGCTGCAGTCAGGAGTCAGTATTGTGCCTCTGAGGTGGGAGAGCCAACTTCAGGACACTGGTCCACAATAGACCTCCCAGCTCCACATAATATCAAACGGCGAAAATCTCCCAGAGATCTCCATCTCAACACCAGAATCCAGCTTCACTCAACGACCAGCAAGCTACAGTGCTGGACATCCTATGCCAAACAACTAGCAACACAGTAACACAATCCCACCCATTAGCAGAGAGGCTGCCTAAAATCATAATAAGGCCACAGACACCCCAAAACACACCACCAGACGTGGACCTGCCCACCAGAAAGATAAGATCCAGCCTCATCCACCAGAACACAAGCACCAGTCCCCACCACCAGGAAGCCTACACAACCCACTGAACCAACCTTAGCCACTGGGGACAGACACCAAAACCAATGGGAACTACGAACCTGCAGCCTGCAAAAAGGAGACCCCAAACACAGTAAGATAAGCAAAATGAGAAGACAGAAAAACACACAGCAGATGAAGGAGCAAGATAAAAAACCACCAGACCTAATGAATAAAGAAGAAATAGGCAGTCTACCTGAAAAAGAATTCAGAATAATTATAGTAAAGATGATCCAAAATCTTGGAAATAGAATGGACAAAATGCAAGAAACATTTAACAAGTACCAAGAAGAACTAAAGATGAAACAAATAATGATGAACAACACAATAAATGAAATTACAAATACTCTAGAACAAATCAATACCAGAATAACTGAGGCAGAAGAACGGATAAGTGACCTGGAAGATAAAATAGTGGAAATAACTACTTCAGAGCAGAACAAAGGAAAAAGAATCAAAAGAACTGAGGACAGTCTCAGAGACCTCTGGGACAACATTAAACGCACCAATATTCGAATTATAGGGGTTCCAGAAGAAGAAGAGAAAAAGAAAGGGACTCAGAAAATATTTGAAGAGATTATAGTTGAAAACTTCCCTAATATGGGAAAGGAAATAGTTAACCAAGTCCAGGAAGCACAGAGAGTCCCATACAGGATAAATCCAAGGAGAAATACGCCAAGACACATATTAATCAAACTGTCAAAAATTAAATGCAGAGAAAACATATTAAAAGTAGCAAGGGAAAAGCAACAAATAACACACAAGGGAATCCCCATAAGGTTAACAGCTGATCTTTCAGCAGAAACTCTGCAAGCCAGAAGGGACTGGCAGGACATATTTAAAGTGATGAAGGAGAAAAACCTGCAGCAAAGATTACTCTACCCAGCAAGGATCTCATTCAGATTTGATGGAGAAATTAAAACCTTTACAGACAAGCATAAGCTGAGAGAGTTCAGCATCACCAAACCAGCTTTACAACTGCTAAAGGAACTTCTCTAGGCAAGAAACACAAGAGAAGGAAAAGACCTACAACAACGAACCCAAAACAAGAAAATGGGAATTGGAACATACGTATCGATAATTACCTTAAATGTAAATGGACTAAATGCTCCCACCAAAAGACACAGATTGGCTGAATGGATACAAAAACAAGACCCATATATTTGCTGTCTACAAGAGACCCACTTCAGACCTAGAGACACATACAGACTGAAAGTAAGGGGATGGAAAAAGATATTTCATGCAAATGGAAACCAAAAGAAAGCTGGAGTAGCAATTCTCATATCAGACAAAATAGACTTTAAAATAAAGACTATTACAAGAGACAAAGAGGGACACTACATAATGATCAAGGGATCAATCCAAGAAGAAGATATAACAATTATAAATATTTATGCACCCAATATAGGAGCACCTCAATATATAAGGCAAATACTAACAACCATAAAAGGGGAAATCGACAGTAACACATTCATAGTAGGGGACTTTAACACCCCACTTTCACCAATGGACAGATCATCCAAAATGAAAATAAATAAGGAAACACAAGCTTTAAATGATACATTAAACAAGATGGACTTAATTGATATTTATAGGACATTCCATCCAAAAGCAACAGAATACACATTTTTCTCAAGTGCTTATGGAACATTCTCCAGGGTAGATCATATCTTGGGTCACAGGTCAAGCCATGGTAAATTTAAGAAAATTGAAATTGTATCAAGTATCTTTTCCAACCACAACGCTATGAGACTAGATATCAATTACAGGAAAAGTTCTCTAAAAAATACAAACACATGGAGGCTAAACAATACATTACTTAATAAAGAAGTGATCACTGAAGAAATCAAAGAGGAAATAAAAAAATACCTAGAAACAAAAGACAATGGAGACATGATGACTCAAAATCTATGGGATGCAGCAAAAGCAGTTCTAAGAGGGAAGTTTATAGCAATACAATCCTACCTTAAGAAACAAGAAACATCTCAAATAAACAACCTAACCTTGCACCTAAAGCAATTAGAGAAAGAAGAACAAAAAAACCCCAAAGTTAGCAGAAGGAAAGAAATCATAAAAATCAGATCAGAAATAAATGAAAAAGAAATGAAGGAAATGATAGCAAAGATCAATAAAACCAAAAGCTGGTTCTTTGAGAAGATAAACAAAATTGATAAACCATTAGCCAGACTCATCAAGCAAAAAGGGAGAAGACTCAAATCAATAGAATTAGAAATGAAAAAGGAGAAGTAACAACTGACACTGCAGAAATACAAAAGATCATGAGAGATTACTACAAGCAACTATATGCCAATAAAATGGACAACCTGGAAGAAATGGACAAATTCTTAGAAATGCACAACCTGCCAAGACTGAATCAGGAAGAAATAGAAAATTTGAACAGACCAATCACAAGCACTGAAATTGAAACTGTGATTAAAAATCTTCCAACAAACAAAAGCCCAGGACCAGATGGCTTCACGTGCGAATTCTATCAAATATTTAGAGAAGAGCTAACACCTATCCTTCTCAAACTCTTCCAAAATATAGCAGAGGGAGGAACACTCCCAAACTCATTCTACGAGGCCACCATCACCTTGATGCCAAAACCAGACAAGGATGTCACAAGGAAAGAAAACTACAGGCCAATATCACTGATGAACATAGATGCAAAACTCCTCAACAAAATACTAGCAAACAGAATCCAACAGCACATTAAAAGGATCATCCACCATGATCAAGTGGGGTTTATTCCAGGAATGCAAGGATTCTTCAATATATGCAAAACAATCAATGTGATAAACCATATTAACAAATTGAAGAGGAAAAACCATATGATCATCTCATTAGATGCAGAGAAAGCTTTTGACAAAATTCAACACCCATTTATGATAAAAACCCTGCAAAAGTAGGCATAGAGGGAACTTTCCTCAACATAATAAAGGCCATATATGACAAACCCACAGCCAACATCGTCCTCAATGGTGAAAAACTGAAAGCATTTCCACTAAGATCAGGAACAAGACAAGGTTGCCCACTCTCACCACTCTTATTCAACATAGTTTTGGAAGTTTTAGCCACAGCAATCAGAGAAGAAAAGAAAATAAAAGGAATCCAAATCGGAAAAGGAGAAGTAAAGCTGTCACTGTTTGCAGATGACATGATACTATACATGAGAATCCTAAAGATGCTACCAGAAAACTACTAGAGCTAATCATGAATTTGGTAAAGTAGCAGGATACAAAATTAATGCACAGAAATCTCTTGCATTCCTATACACTAATGATGAAAAATCTGAAAGTGAAATCAAGAACACACTCCCATTTACCATTGCAACAAAAAGAATAAAATATCTAGGAATAAGCCTACCTAAGGAGACAAAAGACCTGTATGCAGAAAATTATAAGACACTGATGAAAGAAATTAAAGATGATACAAATAGATGGAGAGATATACCATGTTCTTGGATTGGAAGAATCAACATTGTGAAAATGACTCTACTACCCAAAGCAATCTACAGATTCAATGCAATCCCTATCAAACTACCACTGGTATTTTTCACAGAACTAGAACAAAAAATTCCACAGTTTGTATGCAAACACAAAAGACCCCGAATAGCCAAAGCAATCTTGAGAACGAAAAACGGAGCTGGAGGAATCAGACTCCCTGACTTCAGACTATACTACAAAGCTACAGTAATCAGGACAGTATGGTACTGGCACAAAAACAGAAATATAGATCAATGGAACAGGATAGAAAGCCCAGAGATAAACCCACGCACATATGGACACCTTATCTTTGATAAAGGTGGCAGGAAAGTACAGTGGAGAAAGGACAGCCTCTTCAATAAGTGGTGCTGGGAAAACTGGACAGGTACATGTAAAAGTATGAGATTAGATCACTCCCTAACACCATACACAAAAATAATCTCAAAATGGATTAAAGACCTAAATGTAAGGCCAGAAACTATCAAACTCTTAGAGGAAAACATAGGCAGAACACTCTGACATAAATCACAGCAAGTTCCTTTTTGACCCACCTCCTAGAGAAATGCAAATAAAAACAAAAATAAACAAATGGGACCTAATGAAACGTCAAAGCTTTTGCACAGCAAAGGAAACCATAAACAAGATCAAAAGACAACCGTAAAAATGGGAGAAAATATTTGCAAATGAAGCAACTGACAAAGAATTAATCTCCAAAATTTACAAGCAGCTCATGCAGCTCAATAACAAAACAACAAACAACCCAATCCAAAAATGGGCAGAAGACCTAAATAGACATTTCTCCAAAGAAGATATACAGACTGCCAACACACACATGAAAGAATGCTCAACATCATTTAACATTAGAGAAATGCAAATCAAAACTACAATGAGATATCATCTCACACCCGTCAGAATGGCCGTCATCAAAAAATCTAGAAACAATAAATGCTGGAGAGGGTGTGGAGAAAAGGGAACCCTCTTGCACTGCTGGTGGGAATGTGAATTGGTACAGCCACTATGGAGAACAGTATGGAGGTTCCTTAAAAAACTACAAATAGAACTACCACATGACCCAGCAATCCCACTACTGGGCATATACTCTGAGAAAACCATAATTCAAAAAGAGTCATGTACTAAAATGTTCATTGCAGCTGTATTTACAATAGCCCGGAGATGGAAACAACTTAAGTGCCCATCATCGGATGAATGGATAAAGAAGATGTGGCACATATATACAATGGAATATTACTCAGCCATAAAAAGAAATGAAATTGAGCTATTTGTAATGAGGTGGATAGACCTAGAATCTGTCACACAGGGTGAAGTAAGTCAGAAAGAGAAAGACAAATACCGTATGCTAACTCATATATATGGCATTTAAGAAAAAAAAATGTCATGAAGAACCTAGGGGTAAGACAGGAATAAAGACACAGACCTACTAGAGAATGGACTTGAGGATATGGGGAGGGGGAAGGGTGAGCTATGACAAAGCGAGAGAGTGGCATGGACATATATATACTACCAAACGTAAGGTAGATAGCTAGTGGGAAGCAGACGCATAGCACAGGGTGATGAGCTCTGTGCTCTGTGACCGCCTGGAGGGGTGGGATAGGGAGGGTGGGAGGGAGACGCAAGAGGGAAGAGATATGGGAACATATGTATATGTATAACTGATTCACTTTGTTATAAAGCAGAAAGTAACACACCATTGTAAAGCAATTATACTCCAATAAAGATGTAAAAATAAATAAATAAAAAAGTGGCTACCAGAAAATTTTAAAGTCCATATATGACTCACAACATATTTCTAGTAAGCAGCACCTGTCTAAAGAATTCAACATTATGTGTTAAATGAACAAGTGAATGAATGGATGAATGAGTGAAAGGTGTTTGCATCTAGAGCTGCCACTACCAGAAGGAACCATACCTAACTTTTAATAGGATGATACTCAAGAATAATAAGTCAACGACTATAGCAGACTTTATCAATGTTCCCAACCCTTTACCTCTTCCAACATCGATGCCCATTGCCATGTGCCTTTGTAAGCTGTCCTGATAAAAAGGGATAATCTCTTTCCCTACTCCTTTTCTTTGAGTTTGTTCATAAAACATTAGACAGCACAATTTGTTCAAAAGCCTGAACAATGCTTTCACTATTGTGTTTTCTCACCAGCACTTCTGCTACTGCCATGAGAACTTGGGCAGGCAGGAGGAGGATGGGAGACATGCAGAACTAAGCTGCCCTAGTGGAGCCCAGCCTGACCCCCAGTCACATGAGTACACAGCTGAGATCATCACATATCAACCCACTGCAGCCTAGATCAGCCAATCCCAAATGACCCACAAACCATGAGCTAGATACATGCTTACTATCACACAATGCTGAGATTTTGCACTTGTTTGTTATCCGGCCTACTTTGAGATACCTAACTGATATAGAAGTGTAGTCTTCAGAACTGAGCTTTCATTTTGAATGTAAGAATTCACAGTGGGGATCTTAAAGTCACACTTGAAAATACTCCTCTCTCTAACCTCTTAGATAAAATAATTTTTGCTATGATGACATGTATGGGAACTAGGGCAGATATTCTAGCAGGAGCTGGACAAATTCATCCTAGAAGTATAACTCATTGATTATCACGGGGAGTTTTAAGGCAGGCATCAGCAGGGATGCTAAAACTTAAAAGGAATGGAGTAGCATAGCATGATTCTTATTTTTCCAAGCAAGTGCTGGATTTGTTAAAACGGTCCTTCTTATGAAGGTCCTTAGGTTTTTTGTTGTTGTTGGGGAAAAGCTGTTAATATATGCGTACTCCCAGCTTTGTCTTATCCCTCTGCTTGATGAAGGTGGTACTGGCTTTGTCCACTAGTCATCCCCTGCTTTGCCCTCTACATGCTCCTGGGAGGGATCTCCTACTGCCTCATGGGTTCTTTGGTCTTCTGTGATGCTGAATAAGAACGTTGAGAATGACAGAGAACTGGAATTGTGGGTAGAAAAGTAAAAGGGTAAGATTAGGAGAGTAGTGTCCTTTTATAAAAGACAGAAAAGCTGTAGAAGATCAGGGATGGCACAGTGTTTTGTGAAGGACTTTTAAATAAGGGGACTCAGAGAAAGTGCGGGTAAAAGGGACCATGGATAGAAAAGGAAAGGAGATTTCAACAAACATTCCTGAAGGTTTTGTTAAGTTCTCTTCACATGATTTAAAAAATGTAGCTAGAAAGTGAGTTAATTAATTACATAATTGTTTTATAAGACCACCAGCTTCTGTGGGTCAAAGCTTCTGCCAGTGATGACCTTGTACAAAAAGTTTAATATGGAAGGAAGTCATAATGTGGTGGAGAGAATGGAAGAACACATAGGACCTACAGTGATATTCACTTCCTATATCACTTACTAGCTGCATATCTGGACAGTTACTAAGCCATTCCAAAGCTCATTGTCTTGATTTATACCATGGAGAAAGTTATATACGTCATAGGTTGTTTTCAGGCTTAAATAAGACAGTGAATATCAAAATGTCTACCACGTTGCTTAGACATTTATAAACATTAGTTGAAATGCTGGGGCACAGTATTTTCTTTACAAAATTCAAAGTGTGGTCTATAGTCACTATAAAAGTTGACCTATACACCCAGGCTGTGATCCAAGTTTAGTAGCAGCAGCCGACTGCTTAAGCAGTTGCTAATCGACAAACAGCTCTGTTTTCGTTACAAGTTCCTTTCATGGAAGGCGAAAGAAGCTATGCTCAGTACCAGGCATGGTCGATGAGGAGCTTCCAAAGGAGAGTGAACTTAAATGCTGGGAAACTCAACAAACAAAGTGACGACTTATGGAGACTTTTAAAATTAAATCACTATCCTAAGTTACTTTGAGAGAAGACAGCAGAGGTATACCCGTGATCAAAATAATGTCACATATTATTTTCAGTACTGAAATTTGGAAACATGGTGCTACTGCATGGGAATTGATTGTGGCCTGATAGAATTCTAGTTTTTACTAGCAATACAACCAGTGAATCACAAGGTGGCATCTAGGTTTTAGATACTCTTCAGCATGGAAGAGCTATATAGAGCTGTATAGAAAAGGCACTGGCAATCTGTGTTTTGAAATTGCAACACAAAATTGCTAGCTGATGCTGTGTAAGCAGCAACTTGCCTAAGGCTGCAAGGAATGAACATAAGAATAAAATTAGATTAAGAAGATAAATATGCTTTACTGGAGACTGGAAAACACCAATACAGCATCATGCTTCTGAATTTAATGGGGGTTTAGAGAGGACGGGAAGTAGTATGGGACCGAACCCACAGCTTTGAGACAGGGATGAATTGCAAAAATCCACCTGGTTCTTCTCGTGTACATGTGAATAATGCTTAACAGGAAGTGGCAAATCAGGATCATCATCAACAATAATGTCTTGGTATGCAGCCAGCCTACCGGCATAGATTGCTAGGCTGGAGCTCCACAGGTGAGAGGAATAGATGACAACAGCGTAGCTGAGCACATGTGGTTTGGTGAGTTGATGTGGGGACAGCCACAAGCTGCGAGGACAGATACAGTCTTGCAAGGACACTGAAACACAATTTCAAGGTACATCATGGAGGGCGGTGGACTACTGGGAAGCAAGAGCCTGATAGATTGCTCTGACACATAGCAATAAGGAAGAGTGGCCTCGCTTCCAAGGCAAACCTGGTGCAAAGAGCAAACTCTCAGAATCCTAGGCTCTGCCCACACCCGTAGAAGCCATAGACAAACAAGACAATTCACTATGCACACACAGGTGGGAAAGGAGTGCTGCAGGTATGTGGTATCCAAACCAGGTTAGTTACACTAGAGCCAAATCTGGAAAACACTATGTACTGTTTACTCGTATAAAGGTAGGAGTTTTATGGAAAGGGCCTAGGAAAGATATTTCTGTCAAGTCTCATGACCTCCGAGAAGCTGCGGCTTAAATGATGGCATAGCACGTATCTTCAGTCTTTGAATGCAGGTAAATAGAATAAGCATTTTTACAAACTGATCTAACCTGGGAATGCTCAGTGGCTATAACCAGTGTACAGCAGTCTACAGACATAATGCTTGATACATGTGGTGTATTATATCCTCTGTTAATAAAATGTCTTAAAATAACTTTGAGGAAGAGAGCTTGCCCAACATTTAATTATATCCATGATTACTGGCAAAGGGAAACATGTCACACAGCAATAGTCCATGAACTAAATTACCAGGGGGGGAATTACTAAAAACATGCAGGCATGGCTGAATCACATGAGTTTTGAATTTGTCAGATATCATCTCGTGGCTTAAGTCACAGTGTTTTTGTGGGGATGAAAAGTGATAATAGATATAGATGGGGTTTGTAAGCCATCAAGCACTGTACACACATATTGCAAGCCTTAAAGTACAATCAAGAGAACTTCAACAACAGTGTTCCAAGCCTACTACAATTTGCTCTTCTACTCATTTCAGCTTTAACAGACAGTAATATAGTTTGTTTGCTAGCCTCTTAAGCTAAGGCAAGTAAAAAGCTTTAATGATAGCTTAAGCAGCATTTTTATAGCAGTGCTCCTATTAAGAGAAAAAAGGAAAAAACTCTCATCCTCTTGTTGTCGTAATAGTCTTGAAAAAGCCATCTTCCCACCCCAAATCAAGTTTTATACTGGCTAGTTTGTTTGGACTTTACACAACTTCTGAATGTACGGCTGGGTACTCTTTACCAATTTGCAGTTACTGAAAAGGACATGGGTTGTGTTCTGTTCTACTTGTGTAACAGGACCACCTTCAAAGAGGATTTCTTTTTTAGCTCGACTGTTACTTTATTTATACTGATTCCCCACCCCGCAAAACGAACCTCCCCAAACCAACAATTTGAATTCAAAGGTAAACTCTAATCTACCACAACCTGGTTTCATTTATTGTGTTAATGGGAATAAGAATAGTAAGAGCAGATCAAACAAAAATCTCTTCCAATTTTCTCTTCATTTCAATCAGAGTTCCTAACTAAAATAAAGTCATTTTTATCCATCTCTTCCTTAATCTTGTTTCTTTTGCCTTCTTCCTGGAATTGGTAATTCACTCAACTGTGGGTTATTGTTTCTCATCTTTCCAAGTACCCTTCTGTGGCTAACCCTTTACATTTGTTAGTCAGGTTGCAACACGGCAGGTCTAAAGCTTTACTGAATTTAACGCAAGGGACCACAAGGAGAGCGCTCTGTAATTTTCTAGTGGTGTCAGTTGGTACTGGAGGTACCAGCCAATCGGGCAGTGAGACTTAACCTAACGGCCACCGACACATTAGGCTGTTTTCTACTTGTTCTTTAGTGATGAAAACGAGAAAAAATGTGCATCTTCATGAGAAATGAGAGAGATAAACCAAGAATGAGAGATAAACTTAAGAAAAGTAGAAAATAAACTTAAGGTCTGAGTCTAGTCAGAGAAACAAGGGTGACTGACAGAAATGTGACTTTGAAGAAAGCACTGGGGCTTCTATAGTGTGTAATCCACAAATTTGGTGATTCCAAAATGTCAGGACATGTTTTATAAAGAAGTTGCTGTCTCATTTAAAAGTTTGATAGTTGAAAATAAATTTAAGAAACTCCTTGGGGTTAAGCATTTTGTCTTATAGTCATTATTCAGTTTTCCCAGTGCCCTTGAAAAACTGCTACATCCCATATTTGCATTTCTATACGTTATTTAATATCTATATTTTTTTCTATTATGTGTACTGGATAGCTCAGTCTAGGTGAGCATAAATAACATTGAGCAGAGTCAGAAACATCAATTTTTATTATTTGTTTTTGAAGTCAAAAGAAAATTATTTTACTAACTGAATTTAAAAGCCTAAACTTGTTTTGTTAATAAATAATAATATATGAAATATGCACTATGAGATCCACCAATTATATATTCATATACATAGATGGTGATCCTTTTTGGAAATATAGTGAATAGTTGAAAATGAAAGAGCAACTAATATTTGATTAGAATACAATGTTATGAAGATTGCTATAAAAACTATGTGTCTCTAAATAAGAAGCAAACACTAACAGTTTGCTACAGAAAGTTCCGTTAGCTTTTCAAGACTCACCCAGCAAATAATTCAGATATTTACCAGAGAGTCTGAGAAAAGAGTGTATGGTCAACAGATTGTTGTGCATTACTTCATGGTTCATTCAATCATCAAAAATTTACTGAATGTCTGCTAC
The DNA here is from genome assembly GCF_059928025.1 of Delphinapterus leucas. NCBI lineage: Eukaryota > Metazoa > Chordata > Mammalia > Artiodactyla > Monodontidae > Delphinapterus > Delphinapterus leucas. The sequence continues at coordinate 51,363,298 of NC_143140.1, forward strand.
GGGCCAGGTATTGAGTTAGGTTGTAGGGATAAAATAACAAGGACAAACAAACAAGGTCTCTTCTTTCATAAAGCAAATGTCTAATAATTTTCAAAAAAGAGGCAAATTTATAGGACAATAAAAATGGCAATAATTAAAATAAAAGTTAATAAGACAGCCCTCACTTTCCATGGTTCCAACATGTTTGAATTTCAGTACTGTGCAAAGCAAAGATTGCCTGTAATATAATATCGGCTGTTTTAGTTCCAACGTAGAATTTTCAGGCTGAAGGTACTGTTTATGCAATCATGTGTCTACCCTGATTTGTTTTTTATGTTTTTTTGTGAATATGCTATGTGAGAAGAACATCTGTGACACTTTTGGTGGTCCCTGCTGATAACAAGAGTGCTACCTAGCTTTTCATAGTCTGGTCCAGACTAGCCTGTTTAATCAACGAAATACGTGAAATAATTTTCTTGTAATTTCCTCTCCTTTCTCCCTACTTAAGAAATGTATCACATACCAAAGAAGTCAACTCCTAGAAATTCATTGCCTTGTGTCTATGCTTTTTATTAATATTCTTTTAGCACAAACATGCTATTCAATAATTAACTTTTTAGGCCCAGGGGAACCTCTTACATGTTTTTCTTCTTCTATCAACTATCTATTACTTGTACTTTCATTGTATCAACAACTGTCTTTTACTTTATTCGGTCATGCATTCAAAGTTACAAGAAATAATTTGAGTGGCAAACGAGGTATGAAACAGAAGCCCTTGGCACTCCTTAGGTGTATACCTCAAAGCTCCTTTCTGGTGGTGAGCGCTGTCCTGTTCTGGTGCGGGCACTGTCCTGAGGTGGATGCCCCCCTTTAGAACTGAAGTACTCATTCCTCCAACATCCAGGAGTGTTGACTGCAGGCAGCTCATAGTTGCATCCCTCTCCTGGCATCGCCCTTGACTGAAGGGAACTGCCTTACCTACGGTGTGCCCCCTCCCCAGGGGTAGTGTTTATCCAGTGATTGGTCAATGTAGGATACAAAGGCTGGGACTCTTGTCTCAATGTACGACAATTCTGAGGCCCCATCTAGGTTAAAAGCTCCCATGATAACCTGGGGTCACTGTTTTAACCGCTTTAACAGGATTGGACAGGTCACCTTCTCCACCTGTCCAATCCTGCTTCCCTCAATTCCTTATAGCTGTTATTCCCAAACACTTCCCCAAATTCTATGTACACAAATTTCCCTTGGAATGTGTTTCTGGGGAAGTCAAACGAGGATATAGCACCAGATAAAAACCAAAGATAACTAATATAAAAATAGATCAATATGAATCTGATTTCTAATCCTTACCCATTTTCATGATTCTTACCATTCATGTAAGGAAATATTACTTATATAATACCACATTCCACAAAATTTTATGATATGAATATTACTCATTGTTTCAGACTGAATTTTAGGAAATATTCTGAATTCCCTAAATGTTTCTCAGAAAATATTTTTTAAGGATAAAAAATTTTTATAGACCAAATACATCATTATGATGAAATGGGATGGAAGTAGACTGAATACAAATAAATACAATGTTAAGATTTGAATCCTTTCAGAGCTAACAATAAATGTGATATATTTTCAAATTTTACATTTCATTGACTAGAATATGAAGGAGATAAAAATTTAGCAGCGAAAGAGAAGAATTCACCAAGTATACGACCATAATAAAGGTATTGCCAACTTTGGTATGAAATAAGGGATAATTTGTCTTCTCTTGTGTTAAAGTTTGGCTCTTTGTTACTTTAAGTGTTAATTTTCAAAGTATAGGGTATAACTTCAGTCCAGGTAAGCAAGTGGATTATTGAAAGGACAACAATAATTCCATTGCTTAGTGTCTACATTATTGGATCTCATCGGCAGATTCACTCATCTGTTAAGAATTCCACTTGCTTACTCACGACCTTAAAGTTCAGTATTTAGAAGTATTAGAAAAGTAGAAATCTTTCTCAAGTGTTTTGAGTGAGTAAATGGAGCAGGGAACGGAAAGAACGTCTATGCAAGGACTTACTAATAGCAAAATATCAGAAGCATGAGAAAAGGGCCTGTGAAATATAATCTTCAGCAATAAGACGTGTTCCAAGAAATGCCTTTCTGAGTCATTCAGTTAGCACTGGGGAGGCCCTGTAGCAGTAAGGTATGTTTAAAAAGTATAAAACACAGTTAATTTTGCCACTGCGGTAGCATTAATGTGGGAGAGTGGTTTTAAAATTGCCTTTCAGCAGCGAAGCACTTTCTTCAAATGAAATCTTATACAGAAGCCCAATATGAAGAAGAAAGAAGAAAGAGGACTAGCTCTGTTTGAAGTCAAGGTCAGGGGCTGGGAGTTCCAGTGGTGCAGAACCCCTCAAACTCCAAGACACACTAGAGAACTCCTAGAACTCCAGGGATCAGAGTGGAAAAACCAACTGGGGTATTGGAAAGCTCTCAACTGTGAGCACTTGAGTGTTTAAAATTTTTGTTGCTTCCCAGCATTTATTTTTCCATTTCCCCTTCCTACCAGTATTTTGGAATTCTCAGCATGTATTTTGGATAGGTTTGACACCATTCCTGACTCTGGGAATGGCCCCCAAATTGGCTTAAGCCAGTCAGCATATCCAATCTCCAGGTCACACTAATAGACTTAATAGATTCAGGGTTGAATACACGATCCAACTCAGGTAATGAGAGCTGCAAGAATCAATTACAAGTTGGTCTTTTTTTTTTCTATCCTAAGAGCAAAGTGGTAGATTTGTATCTGAAAGCGCATAACCCCAGGAGCTGCTGAGTTGTTATACCGTGACAGTAATGGAGGAGGATTGCAGAATGGAGCCAGCACTGAGGAAGTGGCCCTGAGAACTGGAAACAAGAGTCATCGTCCAGAATGCATTTGAGCTACTGGTCACGAGCTGCCCGAAGCCAGCCAGCCTTCTCAGCTACATGACAATAAATTTCCTTTATACTTTAAACCAACTTTTAATTGGGTTTTCTGTTATAACAGGAAAGTATCACCGCTGGTATCTATTTCATCCCAATACCTAGAAGAGTCAGTCCTAGCACACAATGAGTAGCTCAGCAAATATCTGTTGACTGAGTCATGGGTTCCAATGCCCATCTTGCCCCTAACTAATTCATTTTACTCCACCAGATATGACTTCCTTTATTTGTAAAATAAGAAGGGCTGCTCAGATAGTTCTTCAAAACCCATTCCTGCTCTAACACTATGAGTCTCTCTATGCCTTTGTGCAGATTATTGCTTATGTGTCTGCTTCTCAGCTAACCTGCAGAGGTTTGACAGTTAATGAGCTGATTCAATTTTGCAGAAATGTAGCCCACTGAGGATTTTTCATTAGCTGTGGGTTAAGGTAGCCCCGTTCCTCCCTCAGGTGACTGCCTGATTGTGAAATTATGGTAACCCACAGAAGAGAATCTGTACACTGGAGGACTGGGAATGTTGAATTCATGGGAATCAAAGCTGGGTTATCACTATTTGCTTGAGAGCATCCTGAACATCTGTGGAGGGGGATGGGTATAAGTTCTAGATGACTGCAAGAGAAAACTGTATTATTTGAGGATAATTGCAAGGATACCTATAAATCTTAATCAAAATTTCAGAATGCTAGGGGCCTGTGAGCAGAATGTGCTGAGAAATGGAAAGGAATGCTTTCTTTTGTAAAAAATGTAATCTATTCAATACCTATAAACTCACGCCAACTTAGGCCTGACCCTGACTGCGGCTTATGGCAAAGCACCATCATCTTTGGAGCTTCAGAGGATAGGATGGGTGGGTGCAGAATCTCTGTCCTTTCTTTATAAGCTTTCATATTGTAGGTTGTTCCATCATAGTCACAATCTAGAGCAGATTCAATAGAAATATAATGCAAGTGAGCCATAAATGCAATTTAAATTTTTCTGGTAGCAACATTAAAAAAAACAGTAACAAAAATAGGTGAAATTAATTTTAATAACTTATTTTATTTAATTCAATATATCCAAAATGTTACCATTTCAACAGGTGCTCAATGTAAAAAGCTGTTAATGAGATGTTTTATATATTTTTGGCACTAAATCTTAGAAATCTGAAATTATAACACATTGCGATTCAGATTAGTTACATTTCAAGGGCTCAATGGCCACAGGTACTCTGTATGGATCAACAAAGATCTAGAGAATGGCTCCTTCCTCGCAGGTTTTTGTTTTGTTTTGTTTGGGGTTGGGTAGGGTAGGGGGATCATAAGTACACACACTGTTATCAAACACGAGTTTAAATCTGAGGGGCCAGCATGTCTCTTCTCACAAGGGATAGAAGTTTAAGATGGCCCAGCATTGGGCAGGAGTGGGGGAGTGACAGGGAAGGAGAATGGGGGAGGCTGTGGGCTTGTACTAACATGTCTAAACTTGCACACCAGGTCCAGAAGTTTAGATGTGATACTCAACACAATTAGAAGCCACGGGAAATGTTTACACAGGGGAATAACATGATTTAAGTAGTGTTTTAGGTCTTCAGTCTGCTTGGCTTCTGTCTACTGAATGTGTGGTGAGACAATATTTCAGATAGGAATCTATTTTTTCTCCTGGTAATTCTTTTTCCCTTTCTTCACTCAAGCAGATAGCAGAATCTCTGCTCATTGCCTCAGGGAAGGAATATAGCAAGGTGAAAAATAGAAATGTTCTCTCTGGCTTTTCTGATCCAAAGTTGCCTTAGGGCAGCTTAGAGATTGTGTGAGGTAGGTTAATAAAAGAGAACATGGAGGTGCAGGGACACTGTTTTGGAAAGAAACACAAAGCTAGAAGGGCAGTCCTCTGAGCAAGGAGGAAAATGGCGAGAGAGAAGAGAAGGAGAGGAGCAAAGAGAGAGAAGAGAAAAGTAAGGGAGAGGAGAGGGTTTGAGCTTGCTTCTTGGAAAACAGGTCCTCTTTGAAAGGCTACCCAGAGAAGAGGCAACACTGCATGAAGAAAATGAGTGTGTGCTACAAGAAGATAGATGAGACCACAGACAACCTGGGAAAGATTTCTGTACCCAACCATGGCAAGGGTGAAGCAGAACAATGCACGCTGTGGTGGTGGACACCTCATGGCCACCAAAGAAGACCAAGGATCAGATTCTCATTTGTCTCTGCCCTACAGGATGATCTGATACTGCGGAAGACCCCGAAACGCTCAAATGAGTGTGTTGAAATTTCTTATCATCCTGGCACGTTCAATATGATTTCAGAATAGAATTTGACTGGGCTTTGGAAAATTGTGTAATCTTTGCTGCACACCTGAGTTTGTGATTGAGATTCATATCAACAAGGGTGCTAGGCTGAGGTAACAGCCCAGTTACCTTCCAGAGAGAGAAGTAGATGGTGTCAAGTGCTACTTAGAAGGCAGAATTGGCAGTGTTTGCTGAATGGAAGCAGTGGGCTGAGGAGAGAGAAGAATCTGGGCATATCTTAAATTCTGACCTAAGAAAACAGGGAAAAATTTGAAAACATCTACATATCTGAGATACTCACCAAATATTAAGTACTATTCTAAGCTCTTGACAGATAGTTCATTTTATCCATATAATACCCCTATGACTATTATTATCACCCCTATTTCCAGATGAGGACCCCAAGGCTCAAAGAGCTGAAGTGACTTACCTAAAGTCATAGCTGAGATGGAACAGAGGCAGGATTTCAACCCAGGCAGTCGGGGTTCACAGTCTGGTTTGTACATCTCTACTACGATTAGGTAACAAGCTAAACAAAGCTCAGGATTTTATTAAAACTAACAGGAAACTTATAGAAATATCCTGGTTGAGGCAATCCTGTATTTTTGTTATCAAGGTCCTGGATACTGAGTAACTTTTGTCCATAGTCTGTGCCTGTCTTTAATCCCTTTATGTGTATATATCTTACATGTGGGTCTCTTTTTAATAAGTTATTATAGACTTCAAATCCAAATATAAACGTTCTTGAATCCATCTTCCAATAAATTTAACAACTGAGCCACAAAATGCAGAGGCTTCCAACGGCCTTTCCTTACTCACAAATAAAAGATGGCGCCCGGGGTGACTTCCTTCATCCACATGTGCCCTCCTTTGGAGAGTTGATTTGACCCTGGGGAAAGTACCTGAAGATTTGGCTCCTGTTTCAGATCTTGAAGACTCAGGATTCCCTGATGGGATTCTGTGTACCAACCAGGGATTCTGTGTACCAACCAGTTCTCACAGAAATCTGAATTTAGATTTTTTTAAAAAGTTCCCATTTACAGTACTAACTCCACACCATCAGCAGCATGGCAACATACACTAGCAGGGCAGACCAGTGCTGTGTAAGACTTCGGGGGACGGAGGAGATGCAAGGCCAGAAGGGAAGATGAGGAAGGCATTGCAGCTATGGCCCTGGGCATGGTGATAAGCTGAGTGTCTCGTCCTTGGCTTTAGCAGTTGGGGGACACCTGGGGACAGGGCACCCCTTGGCAGTGCCTTCTTCCCTAATTGAAGCCCTTTTTGCCCAGTCTCCTTGCCCTAGCTCTCAATCCTTGTTGGTAGGCAATTTCCCCCCAATTTAAAAACTGTTGGCTGTCCTGACCTCTTGCTATATTCCTCTAACCGCCTGGGGTCCCCAGTTTTGATGTTCTTAGCTCTGTTTTACTAAGGTTGACTTCCATTTGATAGGGTTCTTTGACTCCAGCTGAATTGCCAGCTCCTGGTTATTTAAAATTATAGAGACAATAAAGCTAGTAAGACATGGGTCCTGAAGTAGAGATGATGTGGGAAACAAATACTTAGAGCAAGTCTTTGGACAAGGAAAGCCTTAAAAGCTTAGATTCTCATCTGGAGATAGTAAAAGTATTTTCTTATTTTACACTCCATGCATAGGCCACATCACACTGTCTGGCCAGTAGTTAGGTTAATGTTAGCTATTAATATTATTATTTTTTACTGTTATTATTGATCTGAACCTTCAGATTAGCCTCAGTTTTCTTAGATCCTATTCAATACCCTTTGTAGATGAACTATTACATGTTATTAACCAATTAGTAATCAATGATGATTAGGAATCATTACTGTAGCCAGTAAAAACATGAGCAGTTAATCATTTCACAGAGGATTTTGGAGAAAAAGTTTTTGTGTTTATAATTTACCATATAATTTATCATTGCCTTTCCATCAATCTCTATTTCTATATACTAAATTTAATAACTATTTATATAATTCTTTAACACTCATGTGACATCATGGTAACAGCTTTTTATGAATATGCATCATGTCTCCCCTCCTAGATTATAACTACACAAGGCAGGACTGTGTGTCTCAGTGTTTTGTGTCTCTACAGATTGTTGTTTGGCACATGGCAGAAATGCAATTAAAATCTGTTGACTGACTTGTCCTGTTAAGTAAGGGAGAAGACGTGTACCACGCACTGTAAAATGGGTACTCTTCTACAACTAAGTGGTTCTTCTACCAAGATAGCACTTTAGTGGTTAAGCTGCTAAACAATCAAGTTTTAACTTTAACAAGTTTTAAATCAATGTGCTTGTACCTAGAGACTGTCATACAGGATGAAGTAAGTCAGAAAGAGAAAAACAAATGTCTTTTATTAACGCATATATGTGGAATCTAGAAAAATGGTATAGATGATCTTGTCTGCAAAGCAGAAATAGAGACACTGACATAGACAACAAAGGAGTGTATACCAAGGGGCAAGCGGGGGGTGGGATGAACTGGGAGATTGGGATTGACATATATACACTATTGATACTATGTATAAAATAGATAACTAATGAGAACCTACTGTATGGCACAGGAAACTCTACTCGGTGCTCTGTGGTGACCTAAATGAGAAGGAAATCCGAAAAAGAGGGGATATATGTATATGTACAGCTGATTCATTTTCTGTGCAGCAGAAACTAACACAACATTGTAAAGCAACTATACTCTGATAAAAATTAATTTAAAAAATCAATGTGCTACCTCAGTGTGATTATCTTTATTTATTGAAAAGGATATTACTAAGATTTCTAGACATTTTTTGCTGGAATCCCTTAACACATAGATATAGATCTAGATAAGATACAGAACAGATATAGATACAGACATAGATATATGTCTTAGCAATGATTTAGAGCATCAATCTGCAATGCACATGCTTCTCCAAACATCTCAAAAAGCAAGCAAAAATTCCTATTTAACAAAAAGCAACTGATGGCAATAAAATTTTATTAATAAATTGTTTTCACTTTTTAAAAGTGGAATTTCTCATTTAGATTTCCCTATTTTTTTTTTTATTTTTTATTTTTTTTTTGCGGTACGCGGGCCTCTCACTGCCGTGGCCTCTCCCGTTGCGGAGCACAGGCTCCGGACGCGCAGGCCCAGCGGCCATGGCTCACAGGCCCAGCCACTCTGTGGCATGTAGGATCCTCCCGGACCGGGGCACGAACCCATGTTCCCTGCATCGGCAGGCGGACTCCCAACCACTGCACCAGCAGGGAAGCCCCATGTCTTTTAAAAATGTTTTGTAACATGTATTTTTGATTAAGTTGTACCAACATACTTCCTCTCACTTTTAAAATGAAATGAAAAGAATTTAAAATATTGCAAATATATTAAATTTTTTCATAATATTATATATATCTAACCTTAAAATGACTGAAATAGCAAAACAGCAATGTTACTTAACAATAAAGATAAAAGTCAAAGAAATGTACAAACTCAACTACTTAGACTGCATGAGAGACTATGAACTATTATATTCTCAGGTTAATTGATAGTGATTCAGGATCTCTTCTTGTTGAATAAGTTTTTATTGAAGAAATGCTATCAAAAATATCTTGTTCCCTTAGAAATATACTAAATATAAATGAATCTTTCTTTGATAATTGAAGATTTTGCTCTCCCTATGAATAAACCCAAAATATTAGTAGTAGTAGTCTTGAAAATATAGACAATGTAGGAGATCTAAATAAACATATAATAGTATCAGGTTGCTATTGTTTCCAGTAAATTCCCTATATAAGTTTGCTTTCTTTTAATTATCATCAGTGTAGGTCTGGAAACAAGGGGTGGAGGGATGGCTATCCCTGTTGGACTCCAGCTGACTGAGATTTTTACAAAATACTCAAAAAATGAAACTTTTTTTTCTAGTAGACAAGCTTTTAATAATTAAATTATAATTTTCTTTCAGGACTCTGGGCCTGTCAGACATACTTTTTAGTAAAATATTTCAAGATCTTTATTAACCACTTTCATTCAGGCAATTATAACCTCCATCTTAATATTCAAAAACAGATAAAAAGATTTGGAAAAAAAAGATTTTCAATATGCTTTCAACTCTTATATACTATCTTTCCTCATTAAATTTGGTAAAAAAAACAAAATTCTTCTTAGCTAGTTAAACAGTGAATTATCCAATTCTCCAGATAAGAAAAAAGCTATTTGAACTTCTAACATATCTCCTAATCTTCAAAGCTTTGAAATTTGTTATTTTCAGGTAGCTTTCTGCCAACCTTGTTTTAGATGGAATCTCATTCCCTTTTTAAAGTTTCTACGGCTAGTTTCTAACTGAAAAAGAAAAGCAAAAATCTTGCTGATAAAGTCTGAAAATGAGGTTGTGTTCAGGTGGTCCATAAAAGTGTTTACGGACGGCAATGTCGGCAGCACCCTGACCTCTCCAGGAAAGGACGAAGCGAGTGTGGGGCTCAGCCTCCCTAGTCTCCTTTCAAAATTGGTCATAAGAGAAAATGGATACAGAGAGAGATTCATCCCCCATCCCATTGCCATCAAGTGTCAACAGTAATTAACTAAGTGAAATAAGCCAGACAAAGACAAATATTGCGTGGAATTATACGTGGAATCTTTAAAAAAATGTCAAACTTACAGAAACAGAGAGTAGAAAACTCGACTACTAGGGGCTTGGGGGTGGGGGAAATAAGAAGAGGCTGTAAAAGGGTACAAACTTTCCTCTATAAGATGAATACGGTCTGAGGATCTAATATAAAACATGGTGACTATAGTTGATAACACTGTACTGTATAATTGAAATTTGCTAATAGAGTAGAACTTAAATCTTCCCACTCCCCCTGCAAAGAGACAACTATGTGAGATGATGGTTATATTAATTAAATAGATGGGGGGAATCCTTTCACAATGCATACGTATATCAAAACATCACACTATACACTTTAAATATCTCACAATTTTATAAAGCTATTGAGGTATAATTTTTAAAAAACAGTAATTAAGAACAGAAAAGTAACACCCATATTCATTTGTAAGGAGAGAGGTTTTTTATAATTAAGGAGGTAAAAGCTAATAACATGGTATAGTGAAAGAATCTGAAATATATAAAGTATAAAGAAAAATATAAAGTGTTCTTATAATAGCATAGCCCAAAAAGACTCACTATCAACCTTGTATTGGGTCTCTTTCCAGACTATTTTCTAGGCATGTCTAAACAAATATTTTTTTTAAAGGATCATAATATGAATATTATTTTGAAAACTGCTTTTTTACTTAATATAGTATTGCTCTTGTTCTAAAAATAAAAATAGAGCCACATTATTACATGTATGATAGCTTCATAATACGTAAATTATTTAACTCATTCCTTATTGATTGACATTTAGATTGCTTCTGAACCTTTGCTTTTATAAACTCTAAAAACCCTAAAAACATTGTCTGCATATCATGCAATTACAGAATTATTTCAGGATGCCTTTCTGGAAGTAGTAATGTATCAAAAGGCATACATAATCTGCATTTTGATTTATATTTATAAACTGTACTTCTAATGTACCATAGTATTCCCCCACCAATGTTATATGAAAATGTCCATTTCTTCAACCTTACTCATTATAATAAATATTATAATTCATCTTCATATTGCCCAATGGAATTGTTTTAACTGGATATTTTTATTACTAGCGAGGCTGAACATATTTTCATGTACTTATTGCCCATTTTCATCTTTCCTGTCCTCTCAGCTTCCTAATGTGGTATTTCTTTTTCTTTCTTTCTTTCTTTTTTTTTTTTTTTACTACAGATCTGAAAGAGTTTTTCACGTTCATTCCATTCAGTAGGTATGTGTGTATCAGATATTCACTGAAAAGCTTGGGTTGGTGTTGTAAACCTGACAGTTGCAGCCTATGGGAGGCATTTCAAATCCAGTAACAGGTGTGGTCATCTATGGGGAGAGTTCGGAAAACAACATAAATGGGTCTAGGACAAAACCCAGGAAAAATGTCTCATTGAGAAGTTGGGTAGAAGAAGATAAGTCAGCAAAGCATACAAAGCAAAAACTGTTTACATAAGGTAGAAAGAATGCCAAAAGGATATGGTGTCACGACAAGAGAATGTATGAAAATGGAGAAAGGGGTGGATGATGTGTTATTCTGCTGAGAGGCCTAAAAGTGTCCATGGGGTTTGGCTGCCTGGAGGTCACTGGTTATCTTAATATCAAAGCAGTTCTACTAGAAAGTGGGGGCGGTAATGGTGCAGAAGCCAACCTGGAGTGGGTTGAGTGAAATGGATTCCGAATGGCAGATGTAGCATGCATAAACACTCCTTTCAAGCAGCTTGGCTGTGAGAGTGGAGCGGAAAGATTGGGTAGTTGCTGGAGGAAGGTCTGGGTCAAGTATGGATATATTAGCTCACTTTGATGGAAATGATCCAGTAGAGGAGCAGCTACATTGCAGGAGAATGATAGGAAAACCCAAGGAGATAATTTTTTAAGAAATCAAGAGTCAATTGGTTCTAGCAAAGGACTGACTCTTCTGGATCTCTCTGGTCAATGTCACCAATGTCCTTCAGACCAAATCTCATGACCAGTTTTCAATTCTCCTCTTATGAGATATAGTTAACACCATTGTCTACTTATTCCCTCTACTCCTTGTCTTTCATGACACCCCTCTCTTCTGGTTCTCTTCTGTCCTTTCTGAGTGTATGTTCTAACCTTTTGGGGGGAGGCATCTCTTCTTTGCCCACCCATTCTTGGTGCATTTCAGGATTCCACCTCTGGTTCATTTTCCTTCTCATTCTACATGTGTCCCTAGGTGATCTCTTTTAGTCTTATGGATAAAATATAATTTATATGTCAATGGCACCCACCTTGCAACCTGGTTCCAATCTCAGGAAACAGAATTTGTATCCAATTGCTTGACAGACACCTTCACCCAAATGTCCCACATGTACCTAAAACTCAAGGAACCCAATCTGAGCTCATCACTCTCACTTTAAGATTTGCTTTCTATCTTCTGTTCTGTTAGTTAATGACCTTGTCAACTACCAGCTGTCATATCCAGAAACCCTTGTCATATCCTACTTCTTCTCCCTCACCACTCATATGCAAGGCTTTGCCATATTTCATTGTTAATTGGAAGGAGTCATTACAGGGGAAAGGGTTGAAAATAAAGGAGATTTGATTTTCTTTTTGAAGAAAGAAGCAAGGTATTCCATTTAGATAGGGTTGAGAAATATGTTTGTGATGTGATGGTTAGAGGTGAGTGGAGGTTTGATATTGTCATGGAGAACTAAAAAAGAGAGCTGGGTAGGAAAACATAACAGGACTGACAATGTCGATATTGTGTTGGGCCCAATGAGGAGAAAGACTACTTATTGGTATCCTGCCTTAACAAAATTAAAAATGAGTATTCTTATCTGGTAGTTTCTAAAGTACACTGGAAACTTTGATATTTACCTTGCGGATGGGTTACAGGGAAGACCAGTTTTACTGGGTCTTTGGGCCTTACTTTGGCCTTACTGCTCAGGTTGTTAGTCTCAAAGGCAGAAAGCCAGCTCAGAGGTGGGTGGCATCAGCACTGCCTGTAGGGAAAGCAAGTAGTTTAATTTCTGGGTATCAGTGAGTTTACCTGCCTGAAATATCCCTTCTCTCATGTTTGTTGATGCCCTAAATTTGCCTAAAGGAAAGATGCTTGAATTCAGAGATAAGGTTTAAAAATTAGGGAGTATTTCACAAGAATTTGAACTTACAAAAGTTTAAAAATTGGTTTTTGAAAATAAATGGAGTCAAATATCTCTCTTCTCACTTTTAAGTTAAATGGAGAAGCATTAGTTAACTATATATAAGTCAAGTCTCATCCCGAGAGAAGCAAGAAAAACAATTACTGATTGTCATTTTCCATTTTTAAATGCAATGTGTGGGCTTCTTTTTTAAAAATTCTCAGAAATGCATCCAATTATGAGGAATAGAAAACAACATTAATACTTATCACGCAGGTTTGAGAACCATAATTTGCCAGTATTCATGTCAGTATTTTTCTGCATCACAGACATGTCACCAAGAACCTTTTAAGATAGATGGCAAGCACCAGCTTTTTTTCAAAGAAATGTTTGCTCCAATTTTTGTTGATCAAAAGTATCAAAAGGATACACAAAACGTCTGTATTTGAAATAACTTAAGTGGCCAAGCTAAGCTTCTTGTCCACGCCCAGTACTCAAATATTAGTTCAAATATACTAGGGAAAAATCCCATTTCAATTGTAAAAAGTATGTCTAGTTGCCTATTAGATATACTTTTTGGTACCTGTTATTATCACGTCTGCAGAGAACAGGGGCTCCCACTTTTTAGTGCATCTTCCTTGTCTTGCCTCTAAACAAAAATGCCAGCCTCGGATCAAAGCACAGTCACACGTGTCTTGACACAAAATCTCAGACGTGGCAAATGTGACACAGAATGAATTGGTCTTTCAAGAAGCATGAAAAAAAAATAAAATAACTGAAGATTTATTGGTAGATAATTTAATATTATAAAAAATAGAAGTTATAAAAATAAGTCAGTATGATGAAGTTATTTTTGCAATTAAAAATCCGGCTACTGTGCAGAATATTGAGAAAAGGGTGTCCATTTGCCCTGGCTTCAGGGTGGGGCTCTGAGCCTTGAGATGAGGGATGGTGAAGCAGATCCCAGAGGACAGATCAGAGATTCAGATTCAGAGAAGACAAGGGAGAGTCCCTCTTCCTAGAATCAGGGTAGCAGATGTACTCTAGCTTCTGGACTGGGCTATTTACTTCTTTATTTATTTTTTATAAGGCAGGGGTTTGGTCAAAGGAATGACTTTCTAGATCCAGGGAACAGGCTGGACCAACCAAACAGCCAATTAGGCCAAGCTACCATTGGACCTTAGAATTCCCGAGGGCCTGGGAGACAGGGCCATGACGAACAGAAGCCAGACAGAACATGCAATTTCTTTTTTGTACAATATCCACATCAGTATACTCTTTCACAAGTTCAAGGTCACTGCTTTCAGAAAATGTGGCTTTCTTGGACATCTTCCCTGGGAAAATTTGTGTTGCTGCCCACCCTTCCTCTAGTTCTCATGATACAAGTCTCTATGAACACAATTAAGGAATAGAGAAAAAAAAATCAATTTATAAAACTTTGTCATCTGTTCCTGGGTACAGACATAGAACATTAAGTTTGTATACCCCATATAGGTCCTGAGCTTTCTACCAGACAATCAATCATGAATGTCCACTTTCCTCAATCATAGTCACTCTAATTGGTCCAGGGAACCTCTCTCTCCTGGTTCTTTGACCTTGTGTGCTGTGTGGTGCAGACACTCATACCAGACCCCGAGTCCTCAGGGAGCGTTCAATACCATCGTATGTGCAGCTTCCCACTCCTCCACCACCCAGGGGTGTAGGCTCACTCAACTCTCTAAGGGAGGATCTGACATAGAATGTATTCTTATTGTTGGAATAAGAAGTACTAATGGATAAAAGGATAAGAGGGAAGCTTAATCAGATCTGCCTCAGTTTCTCTTTGCCACTGCTACTCATTCTCATGACTTAGAGGAATAGAAAATAAATAGGAAGGATGGAAACAGTACACATTCCCTGAGCACTTCCCTAATATTTTTATAAACAGCAGTTAAAACTGTTTCTTTAAAACTTTTCTTCCTAACCCAACTACAGGAAGAGACATGTCTGAAACAGTATGAATTCTGCTCTGACCAAGTCTCATCTTCCATTTCCCAAAGTATAAACTACAAGACACCCACAGGTAGTTGCTTGTTAAGCAACAATCCAGAAATGAGGAATTGAGCCATTATTGTGCAATTAGTCATTTCTTTGGGCAACAAGTACTGAAGGCAGCAGTTAAAAAGTTGGAGGTGTGGTAAGAAATATTTTATTATCCACTGTTAACAATTTAACTCAATTTTAACTTAAAATAAGCTGAGGAGGGAGTAAGGCATAAGGGTGGAAACTACGGGATAGATGGGTTTTAATGAGTAAGAGAGAAAAAGCTGGTGCCCAAGGCAGCGTGTGGTCTGGATGAAGCCCCATACCAGAGAGAGACATGACCACGGAAGGTCACTGAATATGCCAAAGAGGAGGTGGTGGGACTCTGAAGATGCCCCGCAGGCCTCACTCCAGTTCTCCAGTATCTCAACTTGCAGAACTTACGGTCTAAGAGTTAAGAATTTTACAGACTATTAGATCACTACCTTTCAACACTTAACAATTTATGATTCTAAAATTTCATTAGTTGCTCTTCTAAAACTTTCACCTAAAGTATAAACCAGCCACATTTTTTAAAGGAAGCAGGAAATAGATTTGTTGACGTATCAAGCATGGTGTTGGGCAATATTATTATTACCTCATATAACCCAAATTCTGTGAGGAAAGAGTTATCTTCTTGTTTTTTTTGTTTTTTTTTTTTGCGGTATGCAGGCCTCTCACTGTTGTGGCCTCTCCCGTTGCAGAGCACAGGCTCCGGATGCGCAGGCTCAGCGGCCATGGCTCACGGGCCCAGCCGCTCCGCGGCATGTGGGATCTTCCCGGACCAGGGCACGAACCCGTGTCTCCTGCATCAGCAGGCGGACTCTCAACCACTGCGCCACCAGGGAAGCCCTATCTTCTTGTTTGATGGGTGAAAATAAACTCACAGTGATTAACCATCTTACCTAGTATCTCAGAACTCTGTGCAAAAAAGCTCTAAGGTCTAATCCCAAAGCTCATGCTCTTTCTAATCACATCGTGATACTGCTATGAAAAACCCAACATATACATACCACCCACCAAAACAAAGACATTTCAAAGGGGACAGAGATGGCTCTAAGAGGTACATGAGCATTCTGAAATTAAAGCGAAATTTGAGTGGTTGTGTGATTTCTGGGAAGGGACAGTTTATAATTTTTATCCAGTTCGCAAAGGGTTAAGCCATAAAATTTGAAGAACCACTGCACTCAGTGTATTTAGAAACTAACAGCCATATTCTCCTTCAGTCCCATATGGCATATGGCATCCTGAGCTTACTCCCAACATACTCAATTTTCTCCAGAGATTGGAGCAAGGCTGGAAACCTTAGAAAGAAGATTAAATCATAATGAAATATACAAGAGTCCATTTAGCTATGTGTGCTGTTTGGCGGCTGCCCATATAATTTCGGGCTATCAGTATACCCCAGGGGCTATTGCAGGTTCATTAATACAATTTTAGGCTAGAAGATCCTTGGAGATCATAGAGTCCAATGCCCTCAGTTTACAAATGATAAAACCAAGACCCAGAGGGCTAGAGTGACTCACAGATTGTCATATAACCTTTTACTGGCTTGATAATGGACTTAATATTTACCCAGCAATCAGTCACTTTTGGCCATCATCTGTGCCTCCATGGTCAGTCGAGGGAGGGAGAAAACTGCGCTAATGCTCAAATTGTCCCTTCCAGTTCTAGTATTGCTCTAGCATGGCTAGATACTATTTAGTTTTTGAGTTCTAATCAGATTTGCATGGTGGCACCACAGCCGTCTGGCACCACTGTGGTCTGCAGACGATTGTCAGGAAAAGTTGACATAAGGCTGAGGATTCTTGTATTCCAAATTAATAAACCAGAAAAAAGAAGATGCACTTCTCAAATGCAGCTTAATGAGGCAGACTGTGCCAATTTTGCTAATATAAGCCAAGTTATAATGATAAAATCAGTAATTTAATTAGTCTATTGCAAATGAAAACATTCTATCTACACCATTATTTGAAAGCACTATGATTCTATTGATTTCCTTCTCAGTGAAAATATAAGAAGAAACATTTTTTTTCAAAAGTCTGTTTTAAAATCTTTGACTTTGTGTTAAGAAGAAACTGCTAAAATAAATTGCAGTTTTAGACTGCATTATAAAATTTCATACTGGTTCAGTTTGATGCATGCTCCTGGTCATTGAACATGTTCCACCTGTACTGAAATAAATTAGATATTTGAAATAAAAACGCTGCAGAAACAGTCATTTAAATTAATTTAAACAGGCAACGGGCCGCTGTATAGTAGACAGCTCTGGAAGGGCGTCCAGGGAAGTTCTACGCCCCGTGAGCTTGGACAACTCACTTGGCCTCTCTGGACCTTAGCTTCTCTTCCTGCAAAATGTTGAAGTCTGTGTTACTTTTAAGGCTTACTCCAGCTCTAAAATTTTAAGTCTATGATTCTATCATACCATTTTATCCCTAGATAGGAAGTCAAGAAACCGTACAAATAACATTTCAGCTAGATCACTAGTAATGGGTTGTAATAATTAACAATGATCACAAAGGAAGTGGGAACTGAAAAAATTAAATCAGTATATTTTGGTTGAGGTCCTGTATTTAAAGAAAAAAGCTCCAAGTAGCCTTATTATAAGAGGTTACTATTAGATTCTGATTCTAGAGTCTTAGAACCAGAAGGGAATCTTAGAGGTCATCACTCAGTACAATTCATGATAGAAATTTCCCCTAAGGTATCACAAAGACATGATGCTTATCCTTTGTTTGAATATTTCTATTAACTAATGATACGAGAAAGTCTACTTCAACAGATCTAATTGTTAGAAAGTTCTTCTTTATGGTAATTAAAATCTGGCTACCAGTTGTCCTTACTTATTTATCCTACCTAGTTCTGGCGCGTAGTCTGATACTCAGCTGACCGTGAGGCTCATCTCACCACGCCTGCTTCTTGAACTTGATAGCTCTTAATATAATCTCCTAGTCCTGGATGAACAGAAAACCTAAATGATAAATATAATGAATCCAGGTCTTAGAGAAGCTTAATTTTAACACATATGCACTTTACATTTTAAAAACCAATTATGACTTCAAATTAAAGCAAAAATTTAGTTTACATGTTGCTGGTTTATTACCTCTTCCCCTACAGTATATTCTAAATTTTTTTTAGTTTCACTAAATTTTTCCCCTAACTCTCTGCACATAATCTTGCCTCCTATATAACAGGGATGACTGAACCCATTCAACATGGGGTCCCAATTAGTCTTTCTGACTTAAACTGAATATTTCTCATAAAATAAACCTTCGTTTATTTTATTCTTCTCTCCCACCTCAGAGGAAGAATGCTCTCAACTTCCTAAAATAAATTCTACACTTTGCAATCTCCATCTGATTCTCACCTGCCTACAGG
Organism: Delphinapterus leucas; assembly: GCF_059928025.1. Classification (NCBI taxonomy): domain Eukaryota; kingdom Metazoa; phylum Chordata; class Mammalia; order Artiodactyla; family Monodontidae; genus Delphinapterus; species Delphinapterus leucas. Next base: position 51,381,674 of record NC_143140.1, read on the forward strand.
AAGACCTGGCTCCAGTCCTCTTTCTCTCAAATCTCCCATCTTTCCTGGCAGCTTATAAATATGTCCTCAACATATTAAAAAAGCAGAAGATGGCAGAGTGTTAGATGGACAGTGGATGATACTGGTGACAGTGGATGATACTGGTGACAGTGGATGATACTGGTGAGCCACTGAATCAACCATACCTGGAGCACATCCTAATGCTACACTTCTCTGAATATATTTTTCTTTCATTATTTGAACATATTACAGGTTCTTTAAAGTCTTTGCTAAGTCCTACATCTGGGTCATCTAGGAGTTAGTTTCTATAGAATCCTTTCTTCTTTACTATGGGCTACATTTTCCTGTTTCTTTTTTTTTTTTTTTGCAGTTGGCGGGCCTCTCACTGCCGTGGCCTCTCCCATTGCGGAGCACAGGCTCCGGACGCGCAGGCTCAGCGGCCATGGCTCACGGGCCCAGCCGCTCTGCGGCATGTGGGATCTTCCCGGACCGGAGCACGAACCTGTGTCCCCTGCATCGGCAGGCGGACTCTCAACCACTGCGCCACCAGGGAAGCCCTATTTTCCTGTTTCTTTACACATATAGTAATTTTGGTTGAACACTGAATGTGTTGAACACTGATATACTGTACAAGTTCTGGAGTCTGTTTTCTCCCTCTGAGGTATGTTGATTTTATTCTAGTAGGCAGTTAAATTATTGGCTGATCACTTTGACATTATGTAGGCTTGGTTTACGCTTTCAGGGAAGACCTATGGAAAGCTTGAGGTGTTTCTCAATCCCTTCTCACTGGGCAAGACTTAACTCTGAAACATCTCCCCTTCAAACCTTGTCATGCCTGCTTTTAAGCTTTGAAGAGCAGGTGTGGTCCTATCTCCTAAGGCATGGCCTTTCTAGTCTTGCATCAGATGTTGAGGAAAACAAGATGTGAAGGTGTTAACATGGCTAGAATGGAAACTCAAAGTCTTCCAGCACTGCTGTTCCATTCTCAACTCCAGAGCAGTCCCTCAGTGCTAAGCCTCAGGGGGGTCTCACCCTTAGCCCAGCCCTCAGCCAAGGATCCATAGGGACCTCTGGGACTCCTCTGCAAACTCCTTCCTTTCTGGGAGCATGCATAGGGCACTGTAATTACTGAGGTGATATTAGATCAATGAGCTAAATGAGGTGAAGAAGTAAGGCATGTAGATATCAGTGGAAAGAACATTCCAGGTACAGGGAACAGCAAGTACAAAAGCCTTGAAATGTTAATATGTCTTGGTGTATTGTAGCACTTGCAAGGTGGCCACTGTGTGACTAGAGTGGAGTGAACTAAAAGTAGCCGAAGATATATTCAGAGACATACCAGGAGAGGGGAAGCGGGGGGGCAGACACCTTGCAGGAAAAATGGCCAGCCATTGGGGGATTCTGAGTAGAGAATAGTGACAAGATCAAAGTCAAGTTTTACAGCAATCATTCTGGCTGCTGTGGTGAGAATTAACTCTAAGGAAACAAAGACAAAGGAAAAGAGATTGAAATAATGCAAGTGAGAGAACATCATGGCAGGAACAAGTGTAATCATGGTGGAGAAGGTGGGATGCAGTTAGATGTATTTTGAAGGTGAGTCACCAGGTAATCCTGATGGATTAGATGTGACGTATAACAGAAAGAAGCTCTGTCCTGAGCAATGGGAAGAATGGCATTGCCCTCTACGGAGATGGTAAAAAACGCTGGAAGAGAATTAACAGGAAAATCAGGATTGGTTTTGGATCTTTAAATTTGAGATGTTTATTAGAATCTAAGTGATTTAACCCACTGTATCTGAGTCTGAAGCTCCAGGGTGAGGCCTGGGTGGGAATTATAAGGCTACTGATGGTATTTAAAGCCATAGGAATGCATTCAATCATTGAAGGAGTAAAAATAGAAAAGAGAAGAGGACTGATATCTGAGCCTTGTGGAACTCCAAGTTAAGGGGCTAAGGACATGAGGAAGAATAAGCAAGACCCTGAGAAAGAGGGGTCAGTGAGGAATGTGGAAGTTTAGGAGAGTATAGTCTTCTGAAAGCCAAGTGCAAACACAAAGCATTTCAAAGAAAAGTAGAGTCATTAACTGTGTCAAATAGCAAAACATCAAGTTGGATGAGGAATAAGAATCACTGTATGTGCAACGTGAAGTTACTGGTGACCCTGAAAGAGCAGTTTCAGGGAGCAATAGGGTGAAAGCCTGATGGGAGGCGGCCCAAGAGAGGTGAGAAGAGGAACCAGAGCCAGAATACTCATGACAGGTTAGAGAATTTCTACTCTAAAGGGGAGCAGAAAAACTGGGGTGTAGCTGGAGGGGAAGGTAGGGCAAAGAAAAAGTCAAATTAACGATTGGAGAAATAACGGGTTTGCACACTGTGGGAATGATCTTGTAGAGAAGGACAATTTTGATGATACAGGATGAAGAGGAGAAAACTGGTGGAGCAGTGATCATGAGTAAGTACAAGGGAAGGGGATCTAGTGACCGAAAGGCAGCCTCAGATGGGAGCATGGGTGGTTCACCTCAAATAATGTGGGCACAGAGGTTAGGGCCAGGTAGTTCTCTTGGTGGACTCTTTGGAAGTTTTCTTCTGATCGCTATTTTTGAAATGAAATAGGAAAGACAAAGATCAGTTGAGAGACAATAAGGAGGATGTGTGGACGTTCAAGAAAAGAGGGTGATGGATGGACGAGGGAAATATAACACAGCTGCTGGGCAGCACTAATGACCCCTTGCGGTTAATGATCATGAACTGAAAGATCATGCTGAAAGAGCATCAGCATGGTTGTGTTTTCCTCTAGAAATGTTAGGCTGCAAGGGACCCTGCATAGATAGAGAGCTGGATTTAGTTACTGATAGAACTGAGGGTATAAGCTAGGGAGAAATTTTGATGAGGAGCCACATAGTTAAGCTAGTAGGAGGGAATTAAAGCTGTGATAGTGCGAGGGCAGTGAGAAGGTGGTGGGGTCAATGGATTGTAGGTCCCTGGGCATTGCTCGAATTGGAGTAATAAAGGGAGCAAGATAGAAAGACAAGTAGTAGTTGGGGATGCGATACTTGAAAATAGGATTATGAAGGCGATGCGATTGTTGGTAATGAGAAGGGTTAGACTACGACCTCAGGAGTGGTTGTGCAAAGGAAAGGACAAGATCAGCTCAGATGTTGCCTTCTGCAGAAGCCTTCCCTGATTTCACCTTTCCTCTCCTCTTGCCTTCTAAGTCTCATCATACTTCATCTGTAAGTCTTTATGACTCTAGTCTACTTCGCGTTTACTGTTATTCAATAGATATGTTTCAGAGTATAAGCTCCTTGAGGTTTGGGAATGTGTCAGAGTTATCTTCCCATCCCTTAGGACCTAACGGTTCCCTGACTACACAAGTACACATAATAAGAGCATAACATATATTTGCTAAATCAATATACATATAAATAAATAAGAATAACAATAGTAGTAGCTAACATTGTCTCTCTGTGCCAAGCATTCTCCCACGTGCTTCATATAATGTTACTAAACTTTAACACCCTCTTGCAGAATACACGATGCTTATAATACATGTACAGTAACTCTGAGAAGAGAATGATTTAACTGACTCATATGGTAAGACTGCAGTCAGGGGATGTGCATTAGGGAGCACAGGGACAGTCAGGTGGCTTCTGGCTGAGTAGGGTCAGGGTTTTTATAGAGTAGGGTAGGTGCCAGCAAACTTTTTCTATAAAAGGCCAGATAGTAAATATATTTTTTGTAGCCATATGGTCTTTGTAGCAACTAGTCAACTCTGCCATTGCATCCTGAAAGCAGCCACAGACAATCCATAAAGGAACAAGTGTGGCTCTGTTCCCACAAACTTTATTTATGAATACTGAAATTTGAATTCTGTATAGTTTTCATGTGTCACAATATATTCTTCTTTGGATTTTTTTTTCAACCATTTAAAAGTGTAAATGGTCCCAGGTTGTACAAAAACTGGTGACAGGTCTTTGGCCCAAAAGCGATACAGTTTGCTGACTTTTGGGAGAGAGAAAAGTCCTTGTGGTTTTAGCTTAGGCAGCAATTTTCAGTGTTGATAGAAACTCAGGTTGGTTATTGTTGATGTTCTCATGGCTCTTGCCCTGGGGTTTTTGATATAACCCCATAACCATCTGAAAAGTATTTCGCCAAAACTGTTTATTGTCTAGTCAAAATTCACAGGGTCGGGGAGGTAGATTGCCAAAAAGAAAGAAAAGGTAGCAAATGTAGAAGGCAAGTTAGGGGGACTGGAGACCCTCTATCATATCTATTTTAGTCCTTTTACAAAACCAAAGATTAGAGAAATTAAGTGACTTTCTCAAGACTACACATCTCAAAACTGACAGCTGGGTGAGAACCGTGGACCTATTTGGTCCTCATTTCCTTGGCCATCCTACTGTACAATGCTATGCAAGTCATGCTAAGGATTAATACCTTGCTCTGAATGTACCTATAACACTCATCTGCCATGCACACAGAATGTTCTGCATGTATTTATTATTTGAATAAATTAACCCACATTTAAATACTGGTACGGTGAGAGAGCCAGTATTCAGTGCCACCTTAATCAGTGGGTAACTCAGGCTTTTATGCAAGACAAGGGTACTCTACTAACCAGCCATTAAAAGGCAAAAAACACTCTTTTTGTACTAGTACAAATTCCATTTGGGTAAATTAGCCCATGATCTGCCACAGCTAAATCTCCAAAAGTTGTGAGAGTAGAGAGGAAAAAAACAAACAAAAAACCAAAACAAGTCTCAGATTGGTGAAAATTTCCAGGTGAAATACATTAAATGACCTCAGCACTGCATTTTCAAGTTTCCTCTCCATAGCCCAAATTTCATAAAATACACAGCAATTTCTACAGCTAAGATTGCAGTCTAATGGGCACAAAAAAGGCTTGTTTTCCAAGCACATGCATATTTTCCCTCTTTTCTAGTTGATCTACTTAGCTCACCTTTGATGAAGTACTTGCTCTTTCCTGTATCCCTCTGTTTATGTAAGGACATAAAGAAATGAATGATGTTCAGTACGGGGTTATTTTAGACACTGTTGGAAGACATTATGATCCTTTGGCTGCACGAGGACAAATCTCCAGTTAAAGAAGGTACCCTATGAAGGGAAGGGTGCATTTGGTAAAGAATGAACATCAATGGGACCTATTTTAGCTTTTCCAGGTTGACCTCCCTTTACATCAAAGGAAAATCTGTAATCGGAATGTTTTTGGTGTTGTGTTGTCTTTTAAGACCAAGCAGAAAGATACAAAGAAATCCAGAAGAATCATAGTTTTTCATCTTGAAGTTTCAAATATTTGCAGAATCACTTTTACCCCTAATAAGGCTGATACATTATTAAAGCATATATTTTTTAAAAAAATTCTTGATTTAATTCTCTTTAATTCCATCCAGGGGTGGCTCTTTTTGCTTTTTCACATTAGGAAATATGTAGCTGCTTACAAAAGCAGTTATACAAACAGTAATAATAATTTTGACAATAATAAAGCCCTGTTTGTATAAATGCAAATCTTAGCTTTCTCCCCCTCTCTTTTTTGGTGTTGCAAATTTATCACTTTCATCTGCTGAATAAACAGATACATTCCTGGGTTATGATGTTTGTTGCACAAAACGTTTCATAGGCAAAGGAAAGTAGGGAAGTTCCTGATAAGAGAATTCATTCTAAACTGCTCCATACTTGAGTACACATGTGGAAATTTCAATGACTTCAGGAAATGCCATATGCAGATATTATTCAAGGATGTTTTAAAAGGTTTAGTTCCAGAGGTATATTCCTATATCTTTCCTGAGCAGAAATGCTCTCATTAAAGGTTGCCTTGTCTGGGTTACAGTTTTAATTATAAAGGAGAAAACGATGACCAATATTTTTTACTCTGATATGTTAAGATATATTTTTAAATTCCCCAAACATGAGAAGGTCACCCTAATTATCCCTGATGAGAGAGGATCGTGGCTCTCATTTCTTACTTTTGGTGAAGGCCACCTGAGATGGGCTTCTGGGAGTTTGGTTAGTGTGAGAAACAATAGATGGCTAAACACAGCCACCCATGACTGTCAGCTGTTTCCTGACATTTGGGTTAAGTCATGAGGGAAGAGACCCAAAAGGGACAAGGGAGCAGGTTTACATGTGCTCCTCAATTATCCTTATGAGATTTATATAGCTCCATAAATGAACACCATACTGTAATAAAAAAATATGTCAAAATCAATACAAATCCTTTCTGTTCAATTCTTTTACCTCTTGAATTTAAGTGTAGGTAATTTAAAGTGTTATTCTTTTTCTTGTCATTATTGCTCATTTCTCTGCCTTGAGGGTTGCATTTTCTGTATAATTTTGCTTGCAGATTTAACAATCTTACAAGGTTTGAGTCCAAATGAATGGAAAAATTTTCCCCCAATAAACAGTAAAATAAAACACAACAAAATGAAAACTGAGGTGGATTTAGCAACTTGGCAGGAATGTGAAGTCTTCTTATATTCATTGAAAAAAGTGATGTTTCAGTATTCTTTAAAAATCCAGTAAGATGTGAGACCATAAATTCTTATAACAAATCTCCATGGTTTTAATTGTTTATCAGCTGTATTCAGATTCCTTGAATACCGATTTCCACTAGAAGGTTGAAGGCTGATGGCTGGCAGGGTAGAGAAAGCACATGCTTGAGGTTGAGGCGGAGAGGAAATGGACAGGGAGTGATAAGAACCTCCGAGTGAATTTACATGAAAAAAGACCAAGGCTAGGGAAACACACTTTTTTCTTTGCATAAAATTTCATGCACACAGCAGATCTCAAAGGATTCCTTTTGAAAACCAGATGGAAATGTGTTCTCCACAGCAAATGACGGAATGCAGCTAACAAGATCAGTTTATCAGTAATTCACCACTCAGGAAAAACTCCAAAGCTTAGTAAAGAATCAAGCACAACTACAAAAATAACCTATTTTCATTCCGATTCTACTTTACTGCATCAATTCCATTTCTATTTCAAGAAAGAGGCAGTGCACTATAGGACTGCTAATCCATACCAGACGAACTTTACTGACAAGAAATAATCTATTTTTTTACTTAAGAATTAGACAAAGAGGGCTTCCCTGGTGGCGCACTGGTTGAGAGTCCGCCTGCCGATGCAGGGGACACGGGTTCGTGCCTCAGTCTGGGAAGATCTCACATGGCGCGGAGCGGCTGGTCCCGTGAGCCATGGCTGCTGAGCCTGCGCGTCCGGAGCCTGTGCTCCGCAATGGGAGAGGCCACAACAGTGAGAGGCCCGCTTACCGCAAAAAAAAAAAAAAAAGAATTAAGACAAAGAAATCTGGAACTACTTAAGGATGTTAAAACTTTAGGATTCTTCCAAGTTCATATTTCTTCACAAGAGAAATCAGCGCCTTATGTCAATATTTAGATGTGTGTGCTTGGGTTTTAATCAGCATTGAATGAAAGCAAGAATGTATATGCAATGATATTGAAATGTGAAAGCACTGCTTCAAGAAATGCCCTGAAGTTGTGCTAGCTCTTAACACAGTACAAGAGGCATAAGGAGCGGCAAATTGCACTACGGGCTTCGGCAACGGAAGTACAATTTCAACTTTAACTATAACTTGTTCTTTCTATTTAGGAAAAATAGGTGGAATCTGTGCTTTGTGTGTTATACAAGGTTCTAAATGTAGATTATGCGGTGATAGAGTATAACAAAGCTGTCCCAGATTTTTGTTGCAATTGCAGTGAGATTTAAATGATGAAGATACCAATAAAGGGTGTTCTCCATTCCGGCAGCTTCCACATTTCTATTAGCTCCTGAAGACTATTCCCATTTCATTGCTTTCTGAGAACCTCCTCATTATGGTCAGGGCAGGGTCCAGTATGGCAGGATTTACCTTGAAGGAATGGGGCAGGGTAGGAGAATCAGAAAGCGAGACTGTCTTCTGCAGGGGCCGTGGTCTGGTGGGAGGGGCAGGGCTACCTTTCAGATGTGAGAGAGTTGGGACAAACTGTCTCCAGTTTGCTCATTCATTCAACAAATATTTACTGAGAAATCGCTATGGAGCCAACACTAGGGTAAGTGATAGGAACACCATGGTGAATAAGCCCTGGTCCCTAACCTCAGCTAGCTTAGGGAGCAGCGAGGAAAGAGTTCCCAAAGAGAACAGGAGAGGGAAGGCAATTATAATTCAGAAAGATAAACAGGACCAAGGTAGAAGTACATGGCCCCAGAACTAGTGAAGGGCATGGAAGGACAGCCACACCAGCCCAGGAAGCCTTCTAGATATTTATGTGAACCCTGAAGAGACTGGGGGTTTTCCAGGATAGGGATGTTTGTGTTTATGTGTGTGGGTTAGAGAGAGAAAGAGAGAGAGAAAGAGACAGCACAGAGACAGAGACAGAGAGGCACACAGAGACAGACAGAGAGATGAAGAGGAAGATGCTGGAAAAAGTATTCCACACATGAAAGAAATGTGGGAGGGGGAAAGTCGTTCAGGGTGACTGCAGCATGAAGGGAAGTGGGAAGTTGAGGCAACCCAAGCAGATGCCAACTTATGAAGGGCCTTTTGAGGCCACGTTGAGGATTCTTTACTTGTTCCTGAGGACAATAGGATGCTATATTCCAGGACACAGGCAATGACATAGGTCAACGTTTGGCAGCCAATGGAGTGAAACAAGATTTAAAAGGGGCATGGTGAGCTGAGTCTGAAAGGAGACTCTGAGTCACTTTATAGAGCCTTTCAACAGATAAAAATGAGAGTTCTGGCCACAGGATGAGATTTGGGAGGTAGACTCCCTTCCATCAGGGAAGGGGGATCAGAGCCAGTTATCCAAATCCAGTTAGTAAAACTAGACTCAAAATCAAACTTGTTCGAATCACATAGTTGATTATTGCTGAGTCCTCTGAATACTGAATTACTACATGATTTCTGACAACATTTTCTGTCTTCCACGTGGCAAACGGTGTATCTCAAGTTTATTTCATCACACTGATTTTCAAAAAGTTCAAAAGTATATTTTTGAAGGCAGTAAATATTACACTCTATCTCTTCCCTTTCGGATGAGTCTTCAGAGATTCAATTTGTATGCCTTTGAAGATAAACTGACCTGCTTATTCACAATTCAGCATTAAAACCAAAGTAGGGCGCCTTCAGCTGTAGACAGAGCCTTTAGGAATTACAAAAACTGGTAAGTAACAGAATCATAAAACGTCTAATCATTATCAGGCTTACAAGGCAATCTGTAAATGTGAGAGCTTCAGAGCAATGGGTCTGTGGCTACACATCGAGGCCACTCGTTTCTACTTCTTTAAGGCAATAGCCTAATAAGTTTGGCAAAGTCTTTATTAGAAACAGATTTTGAGCATGCAAATGAGAGTTCGGACATCATTTAATTGGGAATGCAGAATAAGAAATGTATTCTAGGATACATCTGATGATTTCTCCAAATAACATATTGCACCTTTGTCTCAATGGTCCCTTCCAATATACCTCAGTGTTTCACTTATTTTATCTTACCTTATCTTTAGTCAGCTGTACAACTTATATGGGTACTAATGAGGGTAACATGATCCCTTAATTAAAATATATGATTTAAAATGAGTTATACTTTACAAAGTAGGCCAGTGTAGTCCTACCATGTTAGATCTAATTCTTGGAATGATAGTTCTGTATAATGCAGTTTTATCATGAAAGTGTTAAAAGCTTGTTCTGAAAGTAACAGAATTCCTTTGAAAGGCCACAGACGCTTTTTGGCCAGCTTCTAAAGAGACTGATAAAAATAAACTTCTTTTCTCCCTGGAGCAGCAGCCATCAGATTCCTTGCCTTCCGTGTCTATTTTCTCATCCCTTGTGGCCACCTGGAACACAGCTCACCACTGCACTGATGTTCGGGATGGCGGGCATTGGGGGGAGGGAGGGGAATCAAATGTGAAGACAGAGGTAAGCTTTTAACTCTGCTGTCAGTAAAGGAAAGAGGAAGTAGAAGATATTGCTGTTACCCCCTTTTTTCCACCTTCTTCAGGCCAGGCATGGTGTGAAGTCCCTGAGGGAACACCACAGATGTTTTAGCTTTTCTCAGTCTGGCAAAGCCTCCAGGAATACAGTGAATTGTTTATTTCAGATAGGCCCTTTGCTATATTCAACCCAGAAAACAAGCATGACAATTAGCCTCCTCGCTGAAGACATTGGGAGATGGTAGGAAATTACAAATAGGAAGTGCACCAGAGGGGAAAAATAAGCACCTTCTACAAAAAAAGCAAGGTGCGATGAGACTTGGCATTTGGAACAACCAAAATCAAGTAAGATTTTTGAACACTTTAAAGGAGTGAATTGATGTAGTAGCTTAAATTTGCTATGGAAAGGAATGTACATAGAGCAATAATCTTTATTTTTAAAACAACATATTCAGAAACTATGAATACACATATATACTAAATATATATAATATTTTGAACCCCTTAAGCACCTTACATGGAGATATTAAGTGAGGAAATATTTTTTCTAAAATGAGTGGCATATTGATGTAAAAAAAATTGCATCTTCTTGTTTATTTTGAAAGCTACCTTTCAAAAATGTAATATGCCACCACTGGCATCTTTGAATTCACTATTCCATTTTTCAAGCAGTCTCAGAGTTGAATCCTGCACTCTTGCCATATGCCAAGGGTTAGGCCATTAATATGTAAAAGAAGCTGGTATCCAGAGAATTGACTTTATAATTGGAGAACACCAAAATAAACCTAACACTTCTCTAACAATGTTGCACCCCAGCATCCCTGTTCTCTTAGGCTATTAAGCCATGTCCAATTTTCTCGGTCTGTCAGAGGATACAGCTGCCTCCATGTGCCAGGGAAGCTTTAATTATGGGGACTTTTCCTCCCACTGGAAAGCCTCTTCCTGTGGTTTGAAAGTTTGAATTATTCAAGCCCATGTTAATACACTGGGCTGAATGCTCTGTTTGGCCCACTGAGGTGCACCTGGAACTGTTCTCTTTTCACAGATTCTATTTCTTTCTTTCCCTCTCTCTCTCCCTCCCTCCTTTTTCTATCCTTTCTCATCCACTTTGCTCCTACTATTCAAGGCAAGAAACAAGGGACACTGAGCACCGAGAGACCCATGGAATCTGGCACAGCAAATCTCAGACTCTTCATGTGCAGTCACAAGAAAAATAATCTCTCAACTAAAAGTTTCTCAAGTATAAATCTTCATTCCCTAAACCTTACTTTTTTACAAAAAGTAATATGATTTATATACTGTGGTAGCCAGAATTTCAGTACTTTTAAATCTATTTCTCCCAAATTCAAGCTGTTAATTTGGTTTTACTCCTAAAATGGAATCAACAGGAAAATTCTTAATCTTTCCTGTTAAAGCTACACAGAGTTGATACAGATAAATCCTGTTTTAATACCAGATTCTAGATTTCAGTCTTTGATTAGTTTTTTAGGCTTTGCTTAAGATTCCAACCCTAATTTTCCTTTATTCTAATTTTTAGTCTACTTTTGAGTTGTCATTGTGACTTCTTTAGAACCAAAGTCAGTGTCAAGATAATATGAGGTATCCTTGGATTAAGGGTACCATGATTTCTAGACTTGGTTTGTCATTCATCCTCTGCAAGGCCTCTCAGAGGCTTACTTTTCTCATACATAAAATAGGAGTAACAATACAAACACTATCTAGAACCTGCAAAAAATCAAAGAGAATTATATTCAGGAAAGTTTTTTCAAAATTATAAAGTAATATATAAATTAAGATGTCTCTGCTATTATTATTTTTTCATGTCATAAAAGAAGCATCATCTTTGGTTTATACTCCAATTCATTCATTTAAATTAAAATGTTTTGGAAGTCTTTCTTCTATGTCCAATTACAAAAAGAAGCTACTGAGTTCACAATGCAGATAGCGGGATTCTCTTCCTTTCCTCCACATTGAGTCTATTGTTTTAGGAGGAAAGAAAAAGGTAGGGAAGAAAAATGTGTTCCCTGAAAACTCCTAAAGAGCTGTCCAAGTCCTCTGGCTAATAAATCAGAGAATTTGTGAAATTTATCACCTATACTGAGAAATGCTCTTAGAAACTGTTTCAGGGTATCAAAAAATAATGTATCTCCAAAAAGAACCTCAAACCTTTTTCAGCAGCAGGTGGAATATTTAGGCAAAAATAGTACACATAGAAAGAACTTATTCAAAATAACACTGCATGTACCTCTGGGATTGGAGAAGCTGATGAAGGACTCAACCAAGCCTACCAGTTGGAGGTTATTTCTATCTCTGTACAGGTCTAATCATTGGATGGTAATTACATATCTGCCTTGTTATTGACCAGGAATCTGGTCTTAAACATTCAACGTCAAGAAAAACAAAACAAAACAAAGGTGATAACCAAAAGGCTTTAAAGATGATAACAAAATGGCTCTGTGCTCATACACCATTATTTAGAAAATAAAACACTCGACTGTCTATGAAGAACTTAAACATCATTAAAGAATTTTAAAGTTTAATACCAAATCTATATTGGCTTCATTTTTCACATTAACAATGTGCTCTTCATCCACAAACCCATTCACAATTCACAGATGTGAAGGCTTTGTACTATGCTGAACCACTATTCTACAAAGGCAGTATTTTTGGTACTAACTGAAGAGTTGTCACAAGTCATATATTTTTAAAGTTCTTTTTCTTTTTTTCTTTATGTGTGCCCTTTTTTACAATGAGAAACCAGGTATGAAGTCATTTGTTTCCAAAGAAGTTTGCTGTGAGTTGGGAAGCTAGCCTGAGCCAGGAGATCTAGTCTTACTCACAACTTGGCCCTAGAAAAATCTGTGATGGTTTCTACAGTGGGTTTCCTAACCACAACCTTGGGGGCACTGCATCTCCCAGCTCCTAAAAGCCTGAGTCTGTGACTACAGGAGCCAGGGGAAAAAAAGAGCTAAAACTTCTTCCATATCAGGGTTACAAATCTTTAGAATGTTTTCCATAATAATTTGTGGGAAGTAAAATTACTACAAACTAAGAGTTTACAGCCAGAATAAATGTATTTTGTAGAGGTTAAAAAGTAAATCCTCAGTTTGTCTTTTTGCAATACACACACACATACACATATATATATATGTATATATGAGTGTGTATGTATAACTGTATGTACATACACACACGTATATTATTGTATATTCAGATCAGAGAAGAAGAGTAGATTTGAGAGGAAAAGATACTAAATTTGATAAAATTAAATTAGGGAGAAAAGAGAGAAAGAGAAAATATCCATAAGACTAAAATCCAAATTGGTCTGCAGCTCAAGTTAATCTATATACATTATTATACGACTCATTCTCTAAAGTGCTAGAATATTCTATTTGCACACCATTTTCATACATATGTTAGTTTTACAAAGTAAGATAGATCGTCTAGTAAAGATCTGAATGGTTATTAGCCAAGTATATCATATTATATGTTTAATAAAATAAAAAGAGAAGAACATAGCATGTTTATATTCTGGTGGGAAAAACCTTCTTTTTCTTTCCAATTAGATATATAATTGTCAATCTTCATTCTTCCCTTTTATGAACTAACCTTGCATTAACAAGCAGTGACTTACTAAACTCTTTTTCCCTCAAGCATGTAATTTTGCTTTTCACATTTTCTTGGGACTCACTTTCAATTAGGAAAAAAAAAAGTAACTTTAGAAACTGAAAAAGTTGTAATGAATAAAAAAAATTCTGTCTTAATATTTATTATTATAAATAATGTTTTGAGAAGAAAAGCTACTTACGTTTTTGTCTGCTAACCTTAATTCTGTGGAACTGTTAAGATCTTAGTAACATTTCACTTTTAATCCATTAAGAAGAATGAAATAAAAACTAAAGTGATATAGAGTAGTTTCTGTGTAGAAGACTTAAAGATGGCTGGAGCTGTGCTTAAAGATTTCTAATATAAATGAGAGTACTAGCCTTTTTATCCTCTTATTTAAAAAACTATTTAACCTTTATTCATGGGAATTTTAGACAATTTAGAAAATACAAACAATTATAAAGAAGAAATAAAAATTACTTTTAAGCCCAATTATCCAAGATAAGCACTATTAATATTATACATTAACAATAACAATATAATTTTAACAATATTGAGTACTTACTCTGTACCCATCTCCATTCTCTATTATATATAAATAATTTAGAACAGATAATATATATAATTTTTCATGTACAAACCCATTATTTCCATTTTGCAAATGAGGAAATTAAGGTATAGAGATGTTTAGTAACTTGCTCTGGGTCAAAGGTCACATATTTAATAAGGTGAGAAGCTGGGATTTGAAATTGGGCCCTCTGAACTATGTCAGAGACTGTGATCATAACCACAACTCTACTACACTAGGCTTTCCTCTGTGTGTATAACATAAAAAGGGGCTGTAATGTATACACTGTTCTATAATCTGTTTTTGTCCATGTAACTTACTATGAATCTCTCTTCTCACATCATTAAGTGATCCCCGACCACAACACTTGAAAAAGAAGCATTTTGACAAGTAAGAAATCTTGTAGGATGGCTGTTTCTAGCATGGTATGATTCAAGAAATCCAAACAAAGAACATTATCTTCTGACATGTATTCAACTCAAGCAAACATCACCCTCTTTAAGCAAACAGAAATTACCATAGCAGAACTGACCAATGATCTGATCAGTCCAATATCCTATTTCTGAAAATGTCCAATGCTGGCTATTTTAGTAGAAGAAATAAAATCCCCCATAAAGTACCCAATTGTGTGATACACTGCAGTAAGATGAAAATTTCCCCTTTGCCCAGTTTCTCATCTTCTTCTGCCTAAAAGCTTTAGAGGGAATAGCCCTTGAAATTTTATCCTACTAAAACTAGTAATGTATGAAGATGTTATTTTAACACACACATATGCACTATAAACGTGAAGAAACAAGAGTTATTCCTGAAAGCTTAAGAAAGTTAGGAATTATTATAGCTATTTATATAAATACATAATACATAGAGCACACATAATTAATCCATTACAATTATAAGAGAATATTGCTAGGTAATGTACAGCACCAGTGAAAGCAACTGGTAAATAGCATTCGATAAAATAATCCTTTCCTCCATTAACAATACATTGTAAAATATATTCTTTAGGGGAGGTAACCAAAGGGCAATTATTGAGTGGCAAAATTCATTGCATGTGTTTCTACACAGTGCAAATCAGAACATCAATGCAACCGTATATTTTATTTTGTTTTATATATACTCAAAGTCCCATCAACCACTGATACTATATAACAGTTGGAATTTAATGTGGTTAAAAATAGCACTAAGTATATTGGTATGGTAGCCAGGCAGACAGGGACATTTTAAAGAGGGTTATTTAAAAAAAATTTTTCTCTGACATTGTGCCTTTCTCTAATGAAAGAGGACTTAAGAAACTGGTATGTTCCATTTCCTGACCCTTGGAATGCTTGCTCTTAGACCCCTGAGCTGCCATGCAGATACAGACAGACAGATATAAAGACATATAGATATAGATACATAGATATATGACACAAGATGCAAGAGCTTTCTGAGTTCAACTAAATAGTCATCTTTGACTGGACAGATTGTAAAGGTTTCATGAGGAGAAGGCATTTACACCATTTCTATCTGCACTCTTCCAGAATCTCTCACCTGTGTCTCTTGTAGCCATCCCCCGAAACAACCAGAATGTTAGATGTAGTCTGTGCCCCAAAATTTGAATAAAGTAATTCAATCCAGTACTGATGGGGACCATTGCCTCATAACCTTGGGGCTTTGCTCTGACCTAGTCAGCTACTAACTGATCATCCCTACTTCCCACAATAGTACCAATCCTTAGTTCCCTAAGAAGAAAGACTGTACTTTATGAATTCTGTATTCCAAATGCCCGGCACGGTTGTTGGAACAGAGAATACGTTCAATACATCCTTATTGGAACAGTACGTGGCACATAATAGGTCCTCAATAAATGCTGCTTGGTGGAATATTTAAATGGATGAATGAATATATTTAACCACTGACTGAGTTTCTCTATTTATTGTTATTTTATACATTTAAGTCTGGAATACACATATTTTAAAATCTATTTCATAGGAACTATCATAATACAACATTGTAGTTTTTACACTAAAAATATATTCCCTAAAGACAATTCAGTCACCAGTTTAAAAAATAACATATATTGGATACTGACCAGTACTATTTATAAATTCTTTTTGGATAGGAAATGCAATGCTGCAACTGCTTCCAAATAGCAAAATGTACAGCCAATAAGGCCAAGAAACATGCAGATACTATATGTTCTACAAGAACAAAAACTCTAGATATTTATTTTAAAATTTAAGATAGGGCTTCCCTGGTGGCGCAGTGGTTGAGAGTCTGCCTGCCGATGCAGGGGACATGGGTTCCTGACCTGGTCTGGGAAGATCCCACATGCCGCGGAGTGTGAGCCATGGCCGCTGAGCCTGTGTGTCCAGAGCCTGTGCTCCACAACAGGAGAGGCCACAACAGTGAGAGGCCCGCGTACCGCAAAATAAATAAATAAATAAATAAATAAAAATAAAATTTAAGATAATTGATGGGATGTCTTTCCATAAAATGAACACACCATCAATTATCTTCCTCCTTACTATTTTTAAGTCACCCAGCCAGTAAGCCAGCACTAATGGAGTTAATTCACCAAACATTCTCCCTTGCTTGGTGGCTTGTTCCCACCTGAGGTAGGATGCAGAGAAACCACTCCAGGAGGTTGTTTTCCTTATAACTCTGCAGATGATAAAAGCTTAAGTAAATCCTAACCTGTGTTTGAGTTTGTCAGCTGAGGACATTAATACTTGTAATGTTATCTCCTTCTCAGAAGACCCCGAGAGCAATACTTTCTAGAACCCACCAGCTAAACTCCTTATCAAACACGTGCTACAATTACAAATTTTACACTCTGTATCATCACCTAAGTGATGAACAGAATTGAAATCAGAAAGAGTAAACAAGATATAGTTTCAACTTTTCAAACTATCTTTATGAACTTTAAAATCAAAGTTAAACATTTTACATTCAAGTAACTCTCTTGACCACCATTCTTAATTAAGCACAAAATGTCCTACAGGTAACATAGCAGTGAGTTCTGTACCTCAAATGAGAAGCAGAAGTAATAAATTTTTTTTATAATAATGATTATATAAGCTGTGAGGAACCAAAAAGTCTACGTCAGCTTATTACATAAGAATTCTTGACCAGAGGACAGACATCAGAAGCAAGAAGAACTAGAATCCTGCAGCCTGTGGAACAAAAACCACATTCACAGAAAGATAAACAAGATGAAAAGGCAGAGGGCTATGTACCAGATGAAGGAACAAGATAAAACCCCAGAAAAACAATTAAATGAAGTGGAGATAGGCAACCTTCCAGAAAAAGAATTCAGAATAATGATAGTGAAGATGGTCCAGGACCTCAGAAGAACAATGGAGGCAAAGATCGAGAAGATGCAAGAAATGGGTTTTTTTTGCAAAGACTTAGAAGAATTAAAGAACAAACAAAGAGAGAGGAACAATACAATAACTGAAATGAAAACTACACTAGAAGGAATCAATAGCAGAATAACTGAGGCAGAAGAATGGGTAAGTGACCTGGAAGACAGAATGGTGGAATTCACTGCTGCAGAGCAAAATAAAGAAAAAAGAATGAAAAGAAATGAAGACAGCCTAAGAGACCTCTGGGACAACATTAAACACAACAACATTCGCATTATAGGGGTCCCAGAAGGAGAAGAGAGAGAGAAAGGACCTGAGAAACTATCTGAAGAGATTATAGTCGAAAACTTCCCTAACATGGGAAAGGAAATAGCCACCAAGTCCAGGAAGTGCAGAGAGTCCCACGCAGGATAAACCCAAGGAGAAACACGCCAAGACACATAGTAATCAAATTGGCAAAAATTAAAGACAATGAAAAATTATTGAAAGCAGCAAGAGAAAAATGACAAATAACATACAAGGGAACTCCCATAAGGTTAACAGCTGATTTCTCTGCAGAAACTCTACAAGCCAGAAGGGAGTGGCATGATAAACTTAAAGTGATGAAAGGGAAGAAACTACAACCAAGATTACCCGGCAAGGATCTCATTCAGATTTGATGGAGAAATCTGTTGTTTGCTTTACAGACAAGCAAAAGCTAAGAGAATTCAGCACCACCAAACCAGCTCTACAACAAATACTAAAGGAACTTCTCCAAGTGAGAAACACAAGAGAAGCAAACGACCTACAAAACCAAACCCAAAACAATTAAGAAAAAGGTCATAGGAACATACATATCGATAATTACCTTAAACGTGAATGCATTAAATGCTCCAACCAAAAGACACAGGCTTGCTGAATGGATACAAAAACAAGACCAATATATATGCTGTCTATAAGAGACCCACTTCAGACCTAGGGACACATACAGACTGAAAGTGAGGGGATGGAAAAAGATATTCCAGGCAAATGGAAATCAAAAGAAAGCTGGAGTAGCAATACATATCAGATAAAATAGACTTTAAAATAAAGAATGTTACAAGAGACAAGGAAGGACACTACATAATGATCAAGGGATCAATCCAAGAAGAAGATATAACAATTATAAATATATATGCACCCAACATAGGAGCACCTCAATACATAAGGCAACTGCTAACAGCTATAAAAGAGGAAAGCGACAGTAACACAATAATAGCGGGGTACTTCAATACCTCACTCACACCAATGGACAGATCATCCCAAATGAAAATTAATAAGGAAACAGAAGCTTTAAATGATACAATAGACCAGATAGATTTAATTGATATTTATAGGACATTCCATCCAAAAAGAGCAGATTACACTTTCTTCCCAAGTGTGCATGGAACATTCTCCAGGATAGATCACATCTTGGATCACAAAACAAGCCATAATAAATTTAAGAAAATTGAAATCATATCAAGCATCTTTTCTAACCACAATGCTATGAGATTCGAAATGAATTACAGGGAAAAAAACGTAAAACACACAAACACATGGAGGCTAAACAATAAGTTACTAAATAACGAAGAGATCACTGACGAAATCAAAGAGGAAATCAAAAAATACCTAGAGACAAATGACAATGAAAACACTATGATCCAAAACCTATGGGATGCAGCAAAATCAGTTCTACGAGGGAACTTTGTACCTATACAAGCCTACCTCAAGAAACAAGAACAAGCTCAAATAAACAATCTAACCTTACACCTAAAGGAACTAGAGAAAGCAGAACAAACAAAACCCAAAGTTAGCAGAAGGAAAGAAATCATAAAGATCAGAGCAGAAATAAATGAAATAGAAACAAAGAAAACAATAGCAAAGATCAATAAAATGAAAAGATGGTTCTTTGAGAAGATAAACAAAATTGATAAGCCATTAGCCAGACTCATCAAGAAAAGAGGGAGAGGACTCCAATCAATAAAATTAGAAATGAAAAAGAGAAGTTACAACAGACACCGCAGAAATACAAAGCATCCTAAGAGACTATTACAAGCAACTCTATGCCAATAAAATGGACAACGTGGAAGAAAGGGACAAATTCTTACTAATGCATGACCTTCCAAGACCGAACCAGGGAGAAATAGAAAATATGAACAGACTAATCACAAGTAATGACATTGAAACTGTGATTAAAATCTTCCAAAAAACAAAAGTCCAGGACCAGATGGCTTCACAGGCGAATTCTGACAAACATTTAGAGAAGAGCTACACCCATCGTTCTCAAACTCTTCCAAAAAATTGCAGAGGAAGGAACACTCCCAAACTCATTCTATGAGGCCACCATCACCCTGGTACCAAAACCAGACAAAAATACTACAAAAAAAAGAAAATTACAGACCAAAATCACTGATGCATATAGATGCAAAAATCCTCAACAAAATACTAGCAAACAGAATACAACAACATATTAAAAGGATCATACACCATGTCCAAGTGGGATTTATCCCAGGGATGCAAGGATTCTTCCGTATACGTAAATTAATCAATGTGATAAATCATATTAACAAATTGAAGAATAAAAACCATATGATCATCTCAATAGATGCAGGAAAAGCTTTTGACAAAATTCAACACCCACTTATGGACAAAACTCTCCAGAAACTGGACATAGAGGGAACCTACCTCAAAATAACAAAGGCGATATACGACAAACCCACAGCAAACATCATTCTCGATGGTGAAAAACTGAAAGCGTTTCCTCTAAGATCAGGAACAAGACAACGATGTCCACTCTCACCACTATTATTCAACATAGTTTTGGAAGTACTAGCCATGGCAATCAGAGAAGAAAAAGAAATAAAAGGAATCCAAATGGGAAAAGAAGAAGTAAAACTGTCACTGTTTGAAGATGACATGATACTATACATGGAGAACCCTAAAGATGCCACCAGAAAACTACTAGAGCTAATCAATGAATTTGGTAAAGTTGCAGGATACAAATCTAATGCACAGAAATCTCTTGCATTCCTATACACTAATGATGAAAAACTATGAAACAGAAATTAAGGAAACATTCCCATTTACCACTGCAACAAAAAGAATAAAATACCTAGGAATAAACCTACCTAGGTAGGCAAGAGACCTGTATGCAGAAAACTATAAGACACTGATGAAAGAAATTAAAGATGATGGCAACAGATGGAGATATACCATGTCCTTGGATTGGAAGAATCAGTATTGTGAAAATGATTCTACTACCCAAAGCAATCTACAGATTCAATGCAATCTGTATCAAAATACCAATAGCATTTTTTACGGAACTAAAACAAAAAATTTTTAAATTTGCATGGAGACACAGAAGTCCCCAAATAGCCAAAGCAGTCTTGAGGGAAAAAAATGGAGCTGGAGGAATCAGACTCCCTGACTCCAGACTATACTACAAAGCTACAGTAATCAAGACAATACAATACTGGCACAAAAACAGAAACACAGATCAACGGAACAAGACAGAAAGCCCAGAGATAAACCCACGCACCTATGGTCAACTAATCTATGACAAAGCAGGCAAGGATACAAAATGGAGAAAAGACAGTCTCTTGAATAAGTGGTGCTGGAAAAACTGGACAGCTACATGGAAAACAATGAAATTAGGAAACTACCTAACAACATACATAAAAATAAACTCAAAACAGATTAGAGACCTAAATGTAAGACTGGACACTATAAAACTCTTAGAGGACACCATAGGATGAACACTCTTTTTTTTTTTTGTGGTACGCAGCCCTCTCACTGTGTGGCATCTCCTGTTGCAGAGCACAGGCTCCAGACGCACAGGCTCAGTGGCCATGGCTCATGGGCCCAGCCACTCCATGGCATGTGGGATCTTCCTAGATCGGGGCACAAACCCATGTTCCCTGAATCGGTAGGCGGCCTCTCAACCACTGTGTCACCAGGGAAGCCCAGGAAGAACACTCTTTGACATAAATCACTGCAAGATCTTTTTTGATCCACCTCCTAGAGTAATGGAAATAAAAAGAAAAATAAACAAATGGGACCTAATGAAACTTCAAAGATTTTGCACAGCAAAGGAAACCATAAACAAGATGAAAAGACAATGCTCAGAATGGGAGAAAATATTTGCAAGCGAATCAACAGACAAAGGATTAATCTCCTAAAATATATAAACAGCCCAGGCAGCTCAATATTAAAAAAACAAACAACCCAATCCAAAAATGGGCAGAAGACCTAAACAGACATTTTTCCAAAGAAGATATACAGATGGCCAAGAAGAACATGAAAAGCTGCTCAACATCACTAATTATTAGAGAAATGCAAATCAAAACTACAATGAGGTATCACCTCACACCAGTTAGAATGGGCATCATCAGAAAATCTGTAAACAACAAATGCTGGAGAGGGTGTGGAGAAAAGGGAACTCTGTTGCACTGTTGGTGGGAATGTAAATTGATACAGCCACTATGGAGAACAGTATGGACGTTCCTTAAAAAACTAAAAATAAAAGTACCATATGATCCAGCAATCCCACTACTGGGCATGTATCCAGAGAAAACCATAATTCAAAAATACACATGCACCACAATGTTCAGTGCAGCACTATTTACAATAGTCAAGTCATGGAAGCAACCTAAATGCCCATCAACAGAAAAATGGATAAAGAAGATGTGGTACATATATACAATGGAGTATTAGCCATAAAAAGAAACGAAATTGGGTCATGTGTAGAGACGTGGATGGACCAAGAAACTGTCATACAGAGTGAAGTAAGTCACAAAGTGAAAAACAAATATCGTATATTAACACATATATGTGGAACCTAGAAAAATGGAACAGATGAACTGGCTTGCAGGGCAGAAATTGAGACACAGATGTAGAGAACAAACGTATGGACAGCAAAGGGGGAAAGCAGCGGGGATGTTGTGGTGGTGGTGTGATGAGTTGGGCGATTGGGATTGACATGTATACACTGATGTGTATAAAACTGATGACTAATAAGGACCTGCTGTATAAAAGTAATAAATATAAAATTCAAAAATTTTTAAATAAATACATAAATAAATAAATTTGGACTAAAACAAAAAGAATATATAGAGTGCTTTATAACCTTGAGAAAGAAAAACAGAGCTGGAGGAATCAGTCTCCCAGACTTCAGACTATATTACAAAGCTACAGTTATCAAAACAGTATAGTACTAGCACAAAAACAGAAATATAGATCAATGGAACAGGATAGAAAGCCCAGAACTTAAACCACGCACATACAGTCACCTTATCTTTAATAAAGGAGGCCAGAATATACAATGGAGAAAAGACAGCCAATAAGTGGTGCTGGGAAAACTGGACAGCTACATGTAAGAAAATGAAATAAGAACACTTCCTAACACCATTAACAAAAATAAACTCAAAATTCATTAAAGACCTAAATGTAAGGCCAGACACTATAAAACTCTTAGAGAAAAACACAGGAACAACACTCTATGACATAAATCACAGCAAGATCTTTATTGACCCACCTCCGGGAGTAACGGATATAAAATGAAAAATAAACAAATGAAAGTTCAAAGCTTTGCACAACAAAGGAAACCATAAACAAGACAAAAAGACAATCCTCAGAATGGGAAAATATATTTACAAACGAAGCAACCGAAAAAAGATTAGTCTCCAAAATACACAAGTAGCTCATGCCACTCAATATCAAAAAAACAAACAACCCAATCTAAAAATGGGCAGAAGACCTAAATAGACATTTATCCAAAGAAAATATACAGATGCAGAGAGCTTCAAGATGGCGGAAGAGTAAGACGTGGAGATGACCTTCATCCCCACAAATACATCAGAAATACATCTACATGTGGAACAACTCCTACAGAACACCTACTGAACGCTGGCAGAAGACCTTAGACCTCCAAAAAGGCTAGAAACTCCCCACATTCCTGGATAGGGCAAAAGAAAAAAGAAAAAACAGAGACAAAAGAACACGGATGGGACCTGCACCAGCGGGAGGAGCTGTGAAGGAGGAAATGTTTCCACACACCAGGAAGCCCCTTCGTGGGCAGAGACTGTGGGTGGCGGACGGGGTAAGCTTCAGAGCCACGGAGGAGAGCGCAGCAACAAGGGTGCAGAGGGCAAAGCGGAGAGATTCCCACACAGAGGATTGGTGCCGACCAGCACTCACCAGCCCGAGAGGCTTGTCTGCTCACCTGCCGGGGCGGGCAGGAGCTGGGAGCTGAGGCTCGGGCTTTGGAGGTCGGATTCTAGGGAAAGGACTGGGGTTGGCTGCGTGAACACAGCCTGAAGGGGCTAGTGCACCACAGCTAGCTGGGAGGGAGTCTGGGAAAAAGTCTGGAGCTGCCAAAGAGGCAAGAGACCTTTTCTTGCCTCTTTGTTTCCTGGTGTGGGAGGAGAGGGGATTAAGAGCGCCCCTTAAAGGATCTCCACAGACAGGGCGCGAGCCGCGGCTATCAGCACGGACCCCAGAGACGGGCACGAGGCGCTAAGGCTGCTGCTGCCGCCACCAAGAAGCCTGTGTGCACGCACAGGTCACTATCCAAACCTCCCCTCACAGGAGCCTGTGCAGCCTGCCACTGTCAGATTCCCATGATCCAGGGAAAACCTACCCGCGAGACCGCACTGTGCGCCTCAGACTGGTGCAACGTCACACCAGCCTCTGCCGCTGCAGGCTCGCCCCGCATCTGTACCCCTCCCTTCCCCCGGCCTGAGGGAGCCAGAGCCCCCGAATCAGCTGCTACTTTAACCCCGTCCCGTCTAAGTGAAGAACTGACGCCCTCAGCCGACCTGCACGCAGAGGTGGATCCAGATCCAAAGCTAAACCCTGGGAGCTGTGCGAACAAAGAAGAGAAAGAGAAATCTCTCCGAGCAGACTTAGGAGCAACAGATTAAATCTCCAAAATCAACTTGATGTACCCTGCATTTGTGGAATACCTGAATAGAAAATGAATCATCCCAAATTGACGAGGTGTACATTGGAAGCAACAATATATATTTTTTTCTCCCTTTTTCTCTTTTTGTGAGTGTGTATGTGTATGCTTTCCTGTGTGATTTTGTCTGTATAGCTTTACTTTTACCATTTGTCCTAGGGTTCTGTCTGTCCGTGGTTTTTTTAGTTTGTTTGTTTTTTATTACATAGAATTTTTTTCTTAATAATTATTTTTTATTTTAAAAACTTTATTTATTTTATTTTATTTTATCTCCTTCCTCCCTCCCTCCCTCCCTCCCTCCCTCCTTTCTTTCTTTCTTTTTCTTTCTTTCTTTCCTGCCTTTTATTCTGAGCCGTGTGGAGAACAGGCTCTTGTTGCTCCAGGCAGGCATCAGAGCTGTGCCACTAAGGTGGGACAGCCAAGATCAGGACACTGGTCCACAAGAGACCTCCCAGCTCCACGTAATATTAAATGGCGAAAATCGCCCAGAGATCTCCAACTCAATGCCAAGACCCATCCCCACTCAACGACCAGCAAGCTAGAGTACTGGCCACCCTATGCCAAACAACTAGCAAGACAGGAACAAAACACAATCCATTAGCATAGAGGCTGCCTAAAATCATAATAAGGCCAAAGACACCCCCAAAAAAACCCACCAGAGCTGGACCTGACAAACAGAAAGACAAGAGCCAGCCTCATCCACCAGAACACAGGCACTAGTCCCCTCCACCAGGAGGCCTACACAACTCACAGAAACAACCTTAGCCACTGGGTGCAGACACCAAAAACAATGAGAACTACAAACCTGGAGCGTACAAAAAGGAGACCCCAAACACAGTAAGTTAAGCAAAATGAGAAGACAGAGAAACACACATCAGATGAAGGAGCAGGGCAAAAACCCACCAGGCCTAACAAATGAAGAGGAAATAGACAGTCGACCAGAAAAAGAATTCAGAATAGTGATAGTAAAGATGATCGAAAATCTTGAAAACAGAATGGAGAAAATACAAGAAACGTTTAACAAGGACCTAGAAGAACTAAAGAGCAAACAAAAGTGATTAACAACACAGTAAGTGAAATTAAAAATTCTCTAGAAGGGACCAATAGCAGAATAACTGAGGCATAAGAACAGATAAGGGACCTGGAAGATAAAATAGTGGAAATAACTACTGCAGAGCAGAATAAAGAAAAAAGAATGAAAAGAATTGAGGACAGTCTCAGAGATCTCTGGGACAAAATTAAACACACCAACATTAAAATTATAGGGGTTCCAGAAGAAGAGAGAAAAAGAAAGGGACTGAGAAAATATTTGGAGAGATTAGAGTTGAAAATTTCCCTAATATGGGAAAGGAAATAGTCAATCAAGTCCAGGAAGCACAGAGAGTCCCATACAGGATAAATCCAAGGAAAAACATGCCAAGACACATATTAATCAAACCATCAAAAATTAAATACAAAGAAAAAATATTAAAAGCAGCAAGGGAAAAACAACAAATAACACACAAGGGAATCCCCTTAAGGGTAACAGCTGATCTTTCAGCAGAAACTCTGTAAGCCAGAAGGGAGTGGTAGGACATATTTAAAGTGATGAAGGGGAAAAAACTACAACCAAGATTACTCTACCCAGCAAGGATCTCATTCAGATTTGACAGAGAAATTAAAACCTTTACAGACAGGTGAAAACTAAGAGAATTCAGCACCACCAAACCAGCTTTAAAACAAATGCTAAAGGAACTTCCCTAGGCAGGAAACACAAGAGAAGGAAAAGACCTACAATACTAAACCCAAAACAATTAACAAAATGGTAAGAGGAACATACATATCGACAATTACCTTTAATGTAAATGGATTAAATGATCCAACCAAAAGACATAGATTGGCTGAATGGATACAAAAACAAGACTCGTATTTATGCTGTCTACAAGAGACCCACTTCAGACCTAGAGACACATACAGACTGAAAGTGAGGGGATGGAAAAAGATATTCCATGCAAATGGAAATCAAAAGAAAGCTGGAGTAGCAATTCTCATATCAAACAAAATAGACTTTAAAAAAAAGACTATTACAAGAGGCAAAGAAGGATACTAAATAATGATCAAGAGATCAAATCCAAGAACAAAATATAAAAATTGTAAATATTTACACACCCAACATAGGAGAACCTCAATATATAAGGCAAATACTATCAGCCATAAAATGGAAATCGACATAACACCCTTGTATTAGGGGACTTTAACACCCACTTTCACCAATGGACAGATCGTACAAAATGAAAATAAATAAGGAAACACAAGCTTTAAATGATACATTAAACAAGATGGACTTAATTGATATTTATAGGACATTCCATCCAAAAACAACAGAATACACATTCTTCTCAAGTGCTCATGGAACATTTTCCAGGATAGATTATATCTTGGGCCACAAATCAAGCCCTGGTAAATTTAAGAAAATTGAAATCATATCAAGGATCTTTTCCAACCACAACGTTATGAGACTAGATATCAATTACAGGAAAAAATGTGTAAGAAATACAAACACATGGAGGCTAAACAAAACACTAATAAATAAGCAAGAGATCACTGAAGAAATTAAAAAAAAATACCTAGAAACAAATGACAATGAAAATACGACGACCCAAAACCTATGGGATTCAGCAAAAGCAGTTCAAAGAGGGAAGTTTATAGCAATACAATCCTACCTTAAGAAACAAGAAACATCTCAAATAAACAACCTAAACTTACACCTAAAGCAATTAGAGAATGAAGAACAAAAAAACCCCCAAAGTTAGCAGAAGGAAAGAAATCATAAAGATCAGATCAGAAATAAATGAAAAAGAAATGAAGGAAACGATAGCAAAGATCAAGAAAACTAAAAGCTCGTTCTTCGAGAAGATAAACAAAATTGATAAACAAAATTAGCCAGACTTATCAAGAAAAAAAGGGAGAAGACTCAAATCAATAGGATTAGAAATGAAAAAGCAGTAACAACAGACACTGCAGAAATACAAAGGATCATGAGAGATTACTACAAGCAACTATATGGCAATAAAATGGACAACTTGGAAGAAATGGACAAATTCTTAGAAATGCACAACCTTCCAAAACTGAACCAGGAAGAAAGAGAAAATATGAACAGACCAATCACAAGCACTGAAATCGAAACTGTGATTAAAAATCTTCCAACAAACAAAAGCCCAGGACCAGATGGCTTCACAGGAGAATTCTATCAAACATTTAGAGAAGAGCTAACACCTATCCTTCTCAAACTCTTCCAAAATATAGCAGAGGGAGGAACACTCCCAAACTCATTCTACGAGGCCACCATCACTCTGATACCAAAACCAGACAAAGATGTCACAAAGAAAGAAAACTACAGGCCAATATCACTGATGAACACAGAGGCAAAAATCCTCAACAAAATACTAGCAAACAAAATCCAACAGCACATTAAAAGGATCATACATTATGATCAACTGGGGTTTATCCCAGGAATGCAAGGACTCTTCAATATACACAAATCAATCAACGTGATACACCATATTAACAAACTGAAGGAGAAAAACCATATGATCATCTCAATAGATGGAGAGAAAACTTTCGAGAAAATTCAATACCCATTTATGATAAAAACCCTCCAGAAAGTAGGCACAGAGGGAACTTTCCTCAACATAAAAAAAGACCACATATTATAAGCCCACAGTCAACAACGTTCTCAATGGTGAAAAACTGAAACCATTTCCACTAAGATGAGGAACAAGACAAGCTTGCTCACTCTCACCACTATTATCCAACATAGTTTTGGAAGTTTTAGCCACAGCAATCAGAGAAGAAAAAGGAATTCAAATGGGAAAAGAAGAAGTAAAGCTGTCACTGTTTACAGATGACATTATACTATACATAGAGAATCCTAAAGATGCTCCCAGAAATCTACTAGCGCTAATCAATGAATTTGGTAAAGTAGCAGGATACAAGATTAATGCACAGAAATCTCTTGCATTCCTATACACTAATGATGAAAAGTCTGAAAGTGAAATTAAGAAAACACTCCCACTTACCATTGCAACAAAAGGAATAAAATATCTAGGAATAAACCCACTAAGAAGACAAAAGACCTGTATGCAGGAAATTATAAGACACTGAAGAAATAAATTAAAGATGATACAAATAGGGCTTCCCTGGTGGCACAGTGGTTGAGAATCTGCCTGCTAATGCAGGGGGCACGGGTTCACGCCCTGGTCTGAGATGATCCCACATGCTGCAGAGCAACTGGGCCCGTGAGCCAAAACTACTGAGCCTGTGCATCTGGAGCCCGTGCTCCGCAACAAGAGAGGCCGCGATAGTGAGAGGCTCGTGCACCACAATGAAAAGTGGCCTCCGCGTGCCACAACTAGAGAAAGCTCTCACACAGAAACGAAGACCCAACACAGCAAAAATTAATTAATTAATTAATAAACTCCTACCCCCAATATCTTCTAAAAAAAAAAAAAAGAATATACAAATAGATGAAGAGATACACCATGTTCTTGGATTGGAAGAATCAACACTGTAAAAATGACTATACTACCCAAAGCAATCTACAGATTCAATGCAATCCCTATCAAACTTGCACTGGCATTTTTCACAGAACTAGAACAAAAAAGTTCACCATTTGTATGGAAACACAAAAGACTCCAAATAGCCAAAGCTTGAGAAAGAAAGAACAGAGCTGGAGGAATCGGGGTCCCTGACTTCAGACTATACTACAAAGCTACAATAATCAAGACAGTATGGTACAGGCACAGAAACAGAAATATAGATCAATGGAACAGGATAGAAAGCCCAGAGATAAACCCACGCACATATGGTCACCTGATCTTTGAGAAAGGAGGCAAGAATATAGGAGAAAAGACAGCCTCTTCAATAAGTGGTGCTGGGAAAACTGGACAGCTACATGTAAAAGAATGAAATTAGAACACTCCCTAACACCATACACAAAAATAAACGCAAAATGGATTAAAGACCTAAATGTAAGGCCAGACACCATCAAACTCTTAGAGGAAAACATAGGAAGAACATTCTCTGACAGAAATCACAGCAAGATCTTTTTTGATCCACATCCTAGATTAATGGAAATAAAACCAAAAATAAACAAATGGGACCTAATGAAACTTAAAAGCTTTTGCACAGCAAAGGAAACCATAAACAAGACCAAAAGACAACCCGCAGATTGGGAGAAAATATTTGCAAATGAAGCAACTAACAAAGGATTAATCTCCAAAATTTAGAAGCAGCTCATGCAGCTCAACATTAAAAATCAAACAACCCAATCCAAAAATGGGCAGAAGACCTAAATAGACATTTCTCCAAAGAAAATATACAGACTGCCAACAGACACATGAAAGAATGTTCAACATCATTAATCATTAGAGAAATGCAAATCAAAACTACAATGAGATATCATCTCACACTGGTCAGAATAGCCATCATCAAAAAATCTACAAACAAAAAATGCTGGAGATGGTGTGGAGAAAATGGAACCATATTGCACTGTTGGTGGGAATGTAAATTGATACAGCCACTATGGAGAACAGTATGGAGGTTCCTTAAAAAACTAAAAGTAGAACTACCATATGACCCAGCAATCCCACTACTGGGCATATACTCTGAGAAAACCATAATTCAAAAAGAGACATGTATCACAATGTTCATTGCAGCACTATTTACAATAGTCAGGACATGGAAGCAAACTAAATGTCCAGAGACAGATGAATGGATAAAGAAGATGTGGCACATATATACAATGGAATATTACTCAGCCATAAAAAGGAACAAAACTGTTATTTGTAGTGAGGTGGATGGACTTAGAGACTGTCATACAGAGTGAAGTAAGTCAGAAAGAGAAAAACAAATACCGTATGCTAACACATATATGTGGAATTTAAAAAAAAAATGGTCATGAAGAACCTAGGGGCAAGATGGGAATAAAAATGCAGACCTACTAGAGAATGGACTTTAGGATACAGGGAGGGGTAAGGGTAAGCTGAGACAAAGTGAGAGAATGGCATGGACATATATACACTACCAAACATAAAATAGATAGCTCGTGGGAAGCAGTCGCATAGCACAGGGAGATCAGCTCGGTGCTTTGGGACCAACTAGAGGGGTGGGATAGGGAGTGTGGGAGGGAGGGAGATGCAAGAGGGAAGAGATATGGGGACATATGTATATGTATAACTGATTCACTTTGTTATAAACAGAAACTAACGCACCATTGTAAAGCAATTGTACTCCAATAAAGATGTTAAAAACAAACAAGAAAACAAACAAAAAAAAGAAAACATACAGATGGCCAACAAACACATGCAAAGATGCTCAACATCACTAATTATTAGAGAAATGCAAATCAAAACCACAATGAGGTATCACCTCACACCAGTTAGAGTGGGCATCATCAGAAAATCTACAAACAACAAATGCTGGAGAGGGTGTGGAGAAAAGGGAACCCTCTTGCACTGTTGGTGGGAATGTAAGTTGATACTGCCACTATGGAGAACAGTATGGAGGTTCCTTAAAAAACTAAAAGTAGAACTACCATATGACCCAGCAATCCCACTACTGGGCATATACCCTGAGAAAACCATAATTCAAAAAGAGACATGTATCACAATGTTCATTGCAGCACTATTTACAATAGCCAGGACATGGAAGCAAACTAAATGTCCAGAGACAGATGAATGGATAAAGAAGATGTGGCTAATACAGTGGAATATTAGCCATAAAAAGGAATGAAATTGAGTTATTTATAATGAGGTGGTTGGACCTACAGTCTGTCATACAGAGTGAAGTCAGAAAAAGAAAAACAGATACCGTATGCTAATACACATATATAGAATCTAAAAAAAACAGTACTGATGAACCTAGTGGCAGGGAAGGAATAAAGATGCAGACATAGAGAACGGACTTGAGGACATAGGAGGGGAATGGGAAGGTGTGACGAAGTGAGAGAGTAGCACTGACATATATACACTACCAAATGTAAAATGGATGGCTAGTGGGAAGCTGCTGTATAGCACAAGGAGATCAGCTCAATGCCTGTGACGACCTAGAGGGTGGGATGAGGTGGGGGGGATATGGGGATATATGTATATGTATAGCTGATTCACTTTGTTTGCTGTACAGCAGAAACTAACACAGCATTGTAAAGCAATTATACTCCAATAAAGATGTTTTAAAAATTTAAAGAATATATAGAGTGCTTTAAATATATAAAGTACAATTTAAAAAATAACAATTTAAAAATGGCCTAAGTATTTGAATAGACATTTCTCCAAAGAAGACATACACATAGCCAATTAAGACATGAAAAGAGGCTCAACAAATTCATTAGTAGTTAGAAAAATGCAACTGAAAACTATGAGACACTATTTTACTGCCACTAGAATAGCTAAAAGAAAACGGACATAATAAGTGCTGGCAAGTATATGGAGAAATTAGTACCCTCATAACATTGCTGGTGGAATTGTAAATGGCGCAGCTACTTTGGAAAACAATTTGGCAATTCCTCAGTATATTAAGCATAGAGTTACCATGTGCGCTAACAATTCTACTCCTAGGTATATACTCCAAAGAAATTAAAATAAGTGTACATACATATATGAAAATTCATAGTAGCACTATTTGTAATAGGCAGAAAGTGATGAATCCTAATAACTGATAACTGATGATCACTAATAACCCAAATAAACTGATGAATGGATAAATAAAATGTGGTAAAGTCATACAATGGAATATTATTCAGCAGTGAAAAGTGAAATGCTGAATCATACTACAGCATGAACATTGAAATATTATTCAGAGTTGAAGATGTTAATGACACAAGACCACATATATGCTTCCATTTGTATGAAATGTCCAGAATAGACAAATCTATAGAGACAGAAACTAGATTAGTAGTTGCCTAGGGATGGTGGGTTGGGGAGAGGGAGGATGGAGAGTGACTCTAATGGGTACAGAATTTTATGCGAAAAGCAATTAAAGTGCTTTTTAGATTGTGGTAATGGTTGCAGAGCTCTGTGAATATACTAAAAACCACTGAACTGTACACTTCAGGTGAATTTTATGATGTGGGAATTATACATCAATAAAGTTGTTTTTAAAAAATAATGTTTCTTCAAAAATTGATTCTGCAAAAAATCTCTATGTTAGTAAATTCATTTTTAGCTTGGTATACATAAATTAAACCATCCTGACATCTTTGTTACTGTTCCATAAAAAGTTAACTTATTTCTGAAGGTCATGCACAGGACACACTAGCATGCCCTGGGAAGTTAAAGATGTCTTTGTGTTCCCAGTCATGAAGCCACTGTCAAAGACTTGTATTCTTAGCTCACCTGAGTCAATGGCATATATAATTTTAGAAGCCCCATTCCCAGTAGCAAGTAAGGTCTAGACGAAACCTTGGTATCCTAGGTGCTGGTGTACATTTAAGGCATCTGTATCCCAAATAAGCTATAATTTTCTCTCTATTGTCTCAGCACCAGGGCTCCCCACCCCACACTCTTTCCCCAAAATAGTAAATCTTTGGTTTCCTAATTTCTCCACTTGGGGCCCAGTTCCTTGACCTGAACTCAATTTTAGGGACACTGACACTCTCCTTAGCTCTTATCATCTCTCCCCTGGAGGGACTGGACATACAGCTGAGCCCTTAGCTACTTCACGAGCTTCTCTTTAGAACAAGATTGGTCTCCCAGGACCGACACAGCCCTGCTATGTGCCATCATCACCATTTAAATATGCCTGCCATATATACAATGGAATATTACTCAGCCATAAAAAGAAACGAAATTGAGCTATTTGTAATGAAGTGGATAAACCTAGAGTCTGTCATACAGAGTGAAGTAAGTCAGAAAGAGAAAGACAAATACCGTATGCTAACACATATATATATGGAATTTAAGAAAAAGAAATGTCATGAAGAACCTAGGGGTAAGACAGGAATAAAGACACAGACCTACTAGAGAACGGACTTGAGGATATGGGGAGGGGGAAGGGTGAGCTGTGACAAAGCGAGAGAGAGGCATGGACATATATACACTACCAAACGTAAGGTAGATAGCTAGTGGGAAGCAGCGGCATAGCACAGGGACATCAGCTTGGTGCTTTGGGACCAACTAGTGGGGTGGGATAGGGAGTGTGGGAGGGAGGGAGATGCAAGAAGGAAGAGATATGGGGACATATGTATATGTATAACTGATTCACTTTGTTATAAAGCAGAAACTAACACACCATTGTAAAGCAATTATACCCCAATAAAGATGTTAAGAAATAAAATAAAATAAGGTACAAAGAAAAATAAATAAATAAATAATAAATATGCCTGCCAAGTTTAGAAGAATGGCAGGGCAACCAAGGGCTTAGAAGAAGCTTTTTAAGGAAAAAATAGCCTTTTGGATAACTGAACACTGATTTCCAGTGTTAAAACTACAGCATGTATTCATTAGATCTTTGTTGGCTTTGAACATCATTGATGACTCACTACATTTGCTCAAGCTGCAAATCATACTGTCTGCTCTTCTCTCCAAGATTTGCAAATATTTGCAGTTACCCAGAAAGGTGTTGAATTATTCTTGCCATAGTGGCAGCCTACAAACTATACTTTAGGTATCAAGCAGGAGGTATGCATTCAATTCATGAATGATGCCCCTTGATGCCCCTAAATATATTTTTTGAGGCTCAATTAGGTCATGATAGAGATAGAAAAATCACTCATTTCTATCACTATAACCCTCAAAAAGGAGAATCAAGGTAAGAATAATCTAGCCTTGCTGAAACTCATAGAAAATTATTATTTCATGATCACTGAAACATAGCAGTGTGAAATACTATGGGAGGGTCATGTTTAAGTTTATTAATGATAGAATTTACCAAGTTTTATTTCTTTACTATAGCTATATCCAAGCACATAAGCAAAATTAAACTATCAATCACCTACTACTTAAGTAAAACCAATGAAAATAATTCAGATATATAGATGTGTGGTTAAAAGAAGTTAAGGCATCTGGAAAGCAATGCAGAATAATGAAAATTCCTTATAAAAATTCTAGGGGGCAGAGATTTGGGGCACAGTATTTACCTTGAAAGAAAAAAATATTTTATTTTCTGGTAAGTTTCAACTATCAACACCAGCCAGGAATTACTGAACAAAAGTAATTTTTCACCCTTTTCTCTCATCTCTTTCTTTCCTATCGGATCCTTAGTGAGCATTTTTAGTCCTTCAATCCTTTATCTCTTAGTGTCATCATCTTATGTCTTCATTATTTGCAGTTTAAATATATTATTCCAATTCCTTCTCAATTAAGAGTAAAAATGTTAAAAACTGAATATGGATTAACAATTTTAATGTTACTATTTGGGTTTGCCTGTAATTAAAATGCTCTTAGCTTATTTTATATAACTTAAACTTGTGTAGCTATTACCGATGAATTCTTGAGACCAGTTCGGCTCCTGGGGATTGAGTGTTCTAAATCACTCAAGAAAGTTTAATTTGTTTAAAGCAAGATTGACTCAATAAGGCTTTTTTAAATGCATCACTTTCTTAAATTTGTTTAAAAAACCTGACAGGCTGAATGGACTTTCTGCACTGAGGAGTTACCAGGTTTCACCAGTTCTGGCCTCATTTCTACCAAAGTTTCCAGCTCTAGCTTGCATAAAATTTTTAACAGACAAGGATTATGAAGCCTTTACTAAAAGCATTTCAGAATACCCAAAGATGTTTTTAATGATTCCAATATAAATAAGATGATTAATGCATACTTATCCCAGATACTTATCTTTTCCCCCCAAATAAAAAAAAACACTACCATGTTCTATCTTCACTGGTTTTCTATTGATTTAAACAAGAATTCTTAACTGGAATTCTTGTGGACTTCAGAAGATCTGAAAACCTTTAAAATTGTATGCAAAATTTAGCATATTGTGCTTGTATATTTTTCTGGGCAGAGGAATCATGGTTTTCATCTGATTTTTAAAGTTTTTCTTTTCTTTCCTTTCTTTTTTATTTCAATATGTTAAGAACAACTGGTTTGAGAGAGCACAAGAAGTTCTGCAGGAAAAAGAAAGTACTTAGTGGAAAAAATTTCTCTTGCAGGGGACTTCCTCACCTTTGTCCTTCTCAGGACACATCTCGTCTTACCCAGGAACAAACATCCTAAGGAATTTGGAACAACATACCAGCTGTAAATTTGGATGTACTTAGCTGTAGTTTTACCATAACATTGATTGCTTAAGATTATTTATAAAATAAAAATAATAATGCATGCAATTATTTCTAAAATACCTACAAAAGTCATCTAGCAGCTTTAATTACTGATCCTGCACCCATCTCTTAACAATTAAGATGTGGTTCTCCATACCAAGCCTTCAGGAAGACAAAGGTAATAAATTTATTATTAAAAAATGGATGTCATTGAGGGAGAGTTCATAAAACCACAGGAATGACTGGCTGCAGTAGCAGTGTGATTTCTACGTGAACTTTAGAAAAGAGAAGAAATAAATCACTCAGAACTCAGTCACTAATTCCATATGTACAGTCATTTCCCCATAACTGATACAAATGTCTCTGGGAGAAATACAAAATGGCAGAAGTATTTCTGACTGACCTACACTCAACTAGCAATTACTCAAAGGTCAGTGAGGAGAAAGAATTGCATCAACTCCTGCTATTTATAAGGAAGCAATTAGAAAGAGAACAAAAGAATTAATGACTTCTTACCATATGGTGTCATATAGTAATACTTCATGATGTTTTCTTAAATGTCTACTTTAATGGAATTTTCTTAAGCATACTCGGCACACACAAACTTATGGCTATAGAAAAAAAATCCTTCCATTATGTTTAAAGAGCTACCATAGAAAGAAAGCACAAAAAGCTGGGGGGTTCTCGCAAAGCTCTGTGTTTTATATATTAAGTGCTGTGAGTCTAGAATTTTTGCATTTATTTTTCATAAAAATTCTTAATGCCTCTACTCTATACATAATTTATATAAAATAAAAGCTCCCTCTAGTGGCTAAAAAGTACTATTTTTAGCTTTATTTTATATTTGAATAGCTTCCCCCACACCAGCCTCATGGCTTCTATTAACAATTCTCAATCTTTTTGGTCTCAGATTCTTTTATTTATGTAGGTTATATCTATCACTATTTACCATATTAGGGATCAAAACTGAGATTTAAAAATTATTAATTTGTTTTAAAAATACCAATAATAAACCTATTATATGCTAACACAAATAATATTTTTATAAAGAAAATAACTGTACTTTCACAAAAATTGCAAGAAGAGATAAATTGTTTTACATTTTTACAAATCTCTTTAATGCCTGGCTTAAAACTGCTGGATTCTCATAAATGCCTCTGCATTAAATCTGTTGCAATACATTGTTTTGGTTGTAAGATACATATCAAGCTTCACATAGATGTGTACTTAGAAAAGGAAAGAATAATTCAAAAGCATTTTCAGATAATTGTGGTTATTTTTCTTTAATACTACACCGACATTTGACAAGTAATAGTTTCTTAAAGCTTGGCTGCATTGAGGAATCTGAAACTATATCAGTGAACTTTTGTACTCTTACATTAAAATAGTTCTTTCACTTTTACCAAGCATAAATTTTAACACTGGTCATTTGGAAAATATTACACTGAACTCTACAAATCTTCCAAATGTTGACACAGTTCATTATCAAAAAAATTACCACCTGTCTCATCAGAAGCATCTTTACCTATTTCAAAGCTGTCACAGTAATAGGGGCATATACATGTTTTCCAGTACTTTTATTTTGAAAGCTTGAATTTTATCATTGCCAGAAAGTATTGTCAGTTGTTCTCCTCGAAGCAAGAGCCCACCTTGCTCAGTTTTGAGAAAATGTCTGTGAAATACGCAGGAATGAATAACTGCAGTTTGTCCGCAATTCTTTCAAGTAAACATGATGTTCCATGGAAAAATGTGGCTAGTTTAGCTAGCAACTCAAACAATCCTCTTGAGCTTTTTCTCAAGAGAACTTTTGTACTTCGATATGCATAAGTGCTTGATGCATACTGCCCATTTCATCATGTAGCCTATTTAAAAGATCACATTTGGGGCTTCCCTGGTGGCGCAGTGGTTGAGAGTCCGCTTGCCAATGCAGGAGACACGGGTTCGTGCCCCGGTCCGGGAAGATCCCACATGCTGTGGAGCGGCTGGGCTGGTAAGCCATGGCCGCTGAGCCTGCGCGTCCGGAGCCTGTGCTCTGCAACGGGAGAGGCCACAACAGTAAGAGGCCCGTGTATCGCAAAAAAAAAAAATCACATTCAATGGTTAAGATTTAATATAATTAATTTTTACTGCTTTATCAAGGACATTCTTAAGGAAAGCTGCATCCTCCTCCTCCTCTCCCTTCTTCTCTAAATGCGAGTGTGTGGCAGGGGAGAATGTTATCAGTTTGCCTTGATTTGTGCTAAGGCTTCAGAAGTTTTTCTCACCACTGACTGTTGCACCATCCATACAAATGTCAACACAGTGAAAAGGACAAAAAACGCCCTCATATTATTATGGAAATGATTTTGACCTCACAGACTCCCTGACAGTGACTAGAGGATCCCATGAGTCCACAGATCACATCATGAGAACCAGAGTTTATATGATACATTGCACTATACTATAATGTTGGAAGGGAGAGACCAGCGGATTGGCTTCTTAAAATAGTAGAAATAAACATTTAAGCTTAGAAAGTCCAAGTGACTCACTCAAGGCCACACATTGCCTGGGCAATTCCCACTGCATTCTGCCGCCATGAAAGTACTTTAAATCCTGAAATTCTTAGTCTGAATACATTTTGAAACAATTACGACTACTAAAAATGTTCAACAAAGTCCTCCTTTTCTCTTTAAGGCTCTAAATTTTATTTTAGCATTTTTATTTTGGTTTATTCAGGGACCATTTAAGGCAAAACTTTTCACGAATAGTATATAGATTATTCAAAAGCAAAGAGTTTAATCATGAGATTATAAATAGTATGTAATTTCAACCTAGAATACATCTCCGGGCCAATTTCGTATTATAACATTACTAAAAGATGTTAGTGCTTTAGTGCCTGAGATTGTTTATAATAATTTTTCAACATAATAGACTAAAAACATTCTCATCATTTCACAGGTTACGAGAAAAAGGAGACACATATAGTGTTCCTGTAGTTAAAGATATAGTTGCTATAAAAACAGCTATATTTGAAAAATGCTACTTGGGTACCCACATTAAGTGAGATGGTATTAAATGCTTTATAACCCAGGAATCCAATGAGTTTAATAGATATCTCAATCACCAAGAAAAGAAAAGCTCTAAATTTAAGGAACACACATTAGGACATAAGATCACTTCTTGGGTGATTCTTCATTTCAATATCTCCTATTCCTCCTGAAACTCTGTTCTGACCACAATTGTATAGGTGGTAGCAGCAACCAGAGGAGGCTCATGGGGAAATACACATAACTGCAGTAGTAAGAACAGCATGAATATCTCATTACATTCCTGTTAAGCAAGGACTCCCAAGTCATGAGTAGAGAAGATGTGGATTGGGTTTCCTTTACTGTTGATACAGAAGGTCTAATCATGCTGTCAAACAACTACAGTTTCTTGACTTTGTGGGCACTGAGAGGAAATTCCAAACTTTGATTCCTAAAACCTTATTATACTATGGTCCATGAGATTACCTAGGGTAGGTCTGCTGGGACATCCTCTGAGTCATTACTCATTCTACCAGTGGTTGAATAATATAAAAATCATTTCTCTTTCTCTTGTAAGACCAACACAGGATGCCGCATTTGAAATATGTGTATCACAAGTATCCTTACTTTTTTCACATAGCACTCTGTTGAAATTATAGAGATTGCTATGAACTATGATAAAACTTTTTATAAATGTCTAAGAATTTTATTATATTAAAATTTAACACAGGAACTAGGATAAAAATTGGATTCATTGATGTTGGTCTGAAATAAATTTTTGGAGAATAGTGATAAAAAATAATTTTGGTATTGAAGCCTGTGTAAAGCAATGCATAACATATGCAATTTCTACTTTGTAAAGGTAAAGGGCAGAAAGAATTTGCATTTAAATTTAAAAAGCAAATGAATTGGCATTTACTAGTGAGATGTAATTTGCTTCCTTTTAATAGATAATAAAATATTGATAGCAACATATCCAAGGAAATTTGGAATACTACTATTTTAATTAATACCAATGTGAGGTGAGTTCAGATTTATTCTCAAAGATATTCTTATTGACCTGTTTTGAATTGGTTTTGATTAAAATGATTGGGCGTTTTGAGTATGTCAGTATATATAATATTACTCTTATTTGTAGTTATTAGTCAATGTGCAATATTAAGACTGATGTAGTCAAAAGTTTAATGAGTTGAGTCACAATAAGGACTGCTTAAAAATGATTGCTTTAGAAAGCAGATAACAACAGATTAATTTGGAAAGAAATTTTTTATACACTGACATTGCTCACAGAGAGGAAATAAGTAATTAACTGTATATTCTTTATTTCAAGGATAATGTGGAAAAAGTTGTCATAGTAAATGCCTATTAAAAATTTTAAGTTGAAATTTTATATACTAGTAAGCATATCTTAAGAGTATATTGAATTAAAAAAAATTCTCTTTAGAGCAAGAGTCTCTTAATATTCTTGTCCTTGTTTGACTTGCAGAGCAGGAAAGAGCCCAGTTTCACACAAACTAGATGGCTCACTGAACATTTAAGTATAAGTATAGGAAGTTAGCTCTCTCACTGTTGACTAGAGCTGTAGCTCTATGCAACGTCTCAGAGGCTCCAAACTGCCCCAGCACAGGGTCCCAGGAGGAGGCAAGGCCCGGGGAAGAAGTGAGTAAACACAAAGGTTGGTGAGGTGATTCTCCTGACAGTCCCTTGCATATCAACAAAACCCTGAACTGTACATAGAGATATTCCTGCTCCCTGGGAGCTGGGACACAGCTGTCCTTGACAAGCAGGTGGTCTCAGGGTCAAGCAGGCATGAAACAAGAAAAAGATGATCTTCCCTTCAGACCAAGAACCATATTAACAAGCAACCAGGAGGTAAAAATGAGAACCAATCCCACAAAGCATCGGTCTTTAAAATGTCACACTCACCTGGGATGTGGTTAATATTATGGAATGCAGAGTCACACCTTTAGAGATTCAGATTTAGAAAAGGTAAGGCCAAGGAAGCTGGCTTTGTACAAGTAACCTAGGGGATGCCACTGAAAGTGGTTTCTTTGATCACGCTAAAGAAACACTTTCACGGAGTATGTACAAGTACAAGAAGACATGAAGTTCTGAAAAGGGTGGTATGCTTCAAATAAATGAAACTTGTAATATACTTAAAGTACAAATAGAGTTGTCCAAGACATAGATTTAAGCAGTAATAAGTGAAAACTTCTTACTATTTGGATGACTTGTCAATAAGACACACCTATACGCCTCTTCTAAAATACCACTCAGCGTAATAAATTAAATAGTAACCTCAGGTTGAAAATATTAAACTAGTCTTTTGTGTTAAACATTTTAAATTTTTTATAAGAGGACTAAAACACTGAAAAACATAGTACTACAATACATTTACCTTTGGGCCAAGATTGTGTCACATTTTGAGCAGAAAATTAAGTTTGCACTAAATATTACCTGCCAGGGCTCTTTTCCAATTTTTATTTCATAAATATAAAATATATCTAAATAAAAAGGTCTCTATATTTATTTATACTTGAGCATGCCTTTCATCATGGTCTTAAGGGTAACATGCAGAGAACAAGACCTATGAGCCAATGGAAGACGGCAGTGAACCTGTTCCCGCTCATATATTACATTAGACAAGCAAGCAATGAATCCATGACAGAATGTCAGGAAAAAAATATTAAAGTCACCGTCTTTACAGAAGACTTAGATTTCATTGCAGACTAACATTCTTATACCTAAAATATGTTTCAAGTTTTAAATTCCCAGACAGGTGGCAAGCTCCTCTGGGGTACTCAGTACAACATCTATTATGTTACTCAATAAATGAATGAGAAATCTGCCTTTACTATATACCAATGATCAGAGAGAGGCAGTTGCATTAAAAAAAAAAAAATTGGGACTCTAGTTTTTTTTTTTTTTTCTGAGAGATAAGAAATCAAATGATTTAGCTTATCTGTAAGTTACTTAACGACTTTAGAGTAAGGAACTCTGCCTAAAATGGCATTTCAAGCTTTCAAATTCAGTTGTATTGTAAAAGGCAGCAATTTAAAAAACTTCTTGTGTAGAAGAGACTATTTTATTTAATCACCAGTTTTCTTCTCCTCCTAGACATTCAGGAAGTGTATTTTTTTTCTCCTAGCCCACTTCCATCGAAGTAGGCCTTGTACACAATAAATATCTGTTGAATATATGTTTATTTAGTGATATGATTATATTCCCCACAATTTTAAATGATAGGAAAGTTTGATAAATTTTTCATCTATTTCCACACATATAAACGCACTTAAGTCCTCAAAATGCCCTGGAAAAATAAGTACAGTTTGGCAACTTTCTGGTTCACTTCCAGATTGTAAAGTTTCCAGTAGGTTGAATTATTCTGATACAACCAAAGTCATCAAGATAAGTGCTCAGGCTCAAGAATAAATACATCAAATAAGCAAAGAAACAGAACTCCCAATTCTATTCATTGAAGCAAACACTGCCATTTAAAACAATCAGACAAGAATGCAGAATTATACATACCAGGCTGTTAATCACAGCACTATTTTATAATAACAAAAATCAAAAACAAAACAACAACAAAAACATTTATGTGTTTATTTCGAGGGAAGTGGTTAACCAAGATGTATAACTTTCAAATAATATAACCCTATATGATTCTAATATTCATTTACTAAGACATAAAGAGATCTACAATATCTTAAGGAAAACAGTGATATCTTGACTATGTTTCCATTTGATCTCTGTGATTATGTATTTGGGCCAAACTGATATTCAGACTAATACTAAATGCCTAGGAATATTTGGAGCTCTTGTTAATATGTTTGCAAACTAACATTATCTAATGGGACCTCTGGCAAAATCTAAAAATAATGGATAAGAGTCTCAAGCTTTTAAAAGAACTCTAATGTAAACTATTTAAAAGTTAAAAACAGATGCTTGTCGAAAGTTTCGACAAATGTGCTGAAACAACTGGATAGCCAAGTAGAAAAAAAAATAAACCTTGACCTTTACCTCACACCATACACAAAACATATTTAGACTTTAGGTCTAAATTAAAAATATAAAATATTTATATTTATAAATATAAAAGCTAAAATTATGAAACTTCTACAATAAAACAAGAAGACCCTTTAGGTAGGTAGTATTTCTTAGACTAGACACAA
Source organism: Delphinapterus leucas (assembly GCF_059928025.1). Classification (NCBI taxonomy): domain Eukaryota; kingdom Metazoa; phylum Chordata; class Mammalia; order Artiodactyla; family Monodontidae; genus Delphinapterus; species Delphinapterus leucas. Next base: position 51,424,512 of record NC_143140.1, read on the forward strand.
TAAATACAAAATTAAGAAAACAAAATTGATAAATTGGACTTCATTAAAATTAGAACTTCCAGTCTTCAAAAGATATCATTAAGAAAATAAAAGGGGGCTTCCCTGGTGGTGCAGTGGTTGAGAGTCCACCTGCCGATGCAGGGGACATGGGTTCGTGCCCCGGTCCGGGAAGATCCCACATTCTGTGGAGTGGCTGGGCCCGTGAGCCATGGCCGCTGAGCCTGCGCGTCCGGAGCCTGTGCTCCGCAACGGGAGAGGCCACAACAGTGAGAGGCCCGCGTACCACAAAAAAAAAAAGAACAGAAAAGGGCAAGCCACAGATTGAAAGAATATATTTCTAATACCTATTATGACAAATACTTGTATCTAGAAGCCAAAAAAAAAAAAAAAATTCTTAAAGCTGTGCAATAAGAAAATCAACCCACTTAAAAATGGCCAAAAGAATCCACTTCATCAAAGAAAAGATACTCATACCCAATAAACACATGGAAAAATGTTCAACATTAATCATCAAGGAAATTAAATTTAAAACCACAGTGATAGACCACTTTACAGTCATTAGCAGGGCAAACATTAAAAAAAAAAAAAGACAAAAAGCTAGTAGTACTAACTCCTGATGAGGATGGGATGGAATCACTTGAAACTCTCACATGTTTCTGATGGGAATGCAACCATGCTGGAAAACCATTTGGCAGTCTTAAAAGGTTAAACATACACTGACCATGGGATCTGGACATTCCAGTCCTATGTATTTATTTACCCATGAAATATAAAAACATGTCCACAAAAAGACTTGTAGAAGAATGTTCATCATATCTTTATTCACAATAATCCTAAACTGGAAACAACCCAAGTGGCCAACAACAGATGAATGGATAAACAACTGTGGTATATCCATACAATGGAATATTACTCAGCAATAAATAGAAATGAACTACTGATACAGCAACCTGGATGATTTTTTTTAATTATGTAGAGCAAACACAAATTGTACAATTTCACTTATATGAAGTTTTAGGACAGGCAACACTAATCAATAGTGATAAATATCAAACCAATAGTTTACTATGTAGAAAGTGACAAGGATTACCTGCAAAGGTACGTGGGGGAACTTCCTAGGGAAATGGAAAAAATATTCAATATCCTCATTGTGGTAGTGGTTAAATGGGTACAAAGATTTGTCAGATCTCACTAGATGTACACTTAAAAATGAATGCAGGGGCTTCCCTGATGGCGCAGTGGTTGAGAGTCCGCCTGCCGATGCGGGGTACGCGGGTTCGTGCCCCGGTCCGGGAGAATCCCGCGTGCCGCAGAGCGGCTGGGCCCGTGAGCCATGGCCGCTGGGCCTGCGTGTCCGGAGCCTGTTCTCTGCAACGGGAGAGGCCACAGCAGTGAGAGGCCCACGTACCACACACACACACACACAAAATGAATGCGTCTTATTTTATGTAAATTATGTATCAATCAAGCAATTTAAAATAGATGCTTGGCTATGGGGATTAGAAATAAGAAAATTCCTTAGATTAGTGGTTCACAACCTTTACCTTGCATCAGAATCACCTGGAAGCTTCTTAAAATATTTTGTTAGATTTTACCCCAAGTTTCTGATTCAGCATGTCAGAACAGCCCCAGGAATACTCATGTCTAACAAGTTCTCAGGTAATACTGAGGTTGCTAGTCCAGAGAGCACAGTTTGAGAACGACTGCCTTTAGAGGCAGACATAACTGATTCCTAAATTGAGACATTAGATAGGTCAGTTTCAGCAAGCTACCCTTGTCACAGTAAGATACAGAGCAATTTTACAAGTTTAAGTCCATACATATGCCTTTCAATTTAATGGGAATAACATTTAGTATTTTGAGTAATTTCCTGGAAAAAATAAAGTGAGCTTTCTTTTTGCTTTCATGGGTCCAAGGAGTCCCTGGAAATTCACAGAGAGAGTTGGTAAATCCTCTGAAATTCAGTAGAAATTTTTGTGTGCATGCTCTTTTTTTTTTCCCTAGTGAAAGGGCCAAATTTTCAGCAAATTTTCAAGTGAATATAGTCAAAAGAGATTAAGAAGCACTAAAGTAATTCTATGAATATCCTTTCCATTTTTAATTTTAATATACATGTGTTTTCTTCAAAGATAAACAGTAGAAGAACATGAACGCTTACAAATTCATTTTTTTAAATTTATGCTGAGCAGTCAGAAGTTTTAGATTTAAGACTTGGCACAGATATTATGTAGGTCACTGTGAAGAGAAATGAATAAAAGTTCGACACTGAAGCTTCTGAGCATTGTAAGACTTTCTAGAAATGTAATTTTTTCAAGTAAGATTAAAATTAATATAGTATTAATTTTATGCTATTATATCTCTACCTTTCCCCACTATTTCTGGTTGCAATGTAATTAAAACAATAAATATTAATGTAAAATTAATAACTATACTATGTGACCTGGGCAACATATGAACAATAGAGCATTTGTGGCTATGAAAGCTTTTTATTTGTGCATATAAATTCTCATGTATAGAATATGCAAGTATGGTTAGATTTCCTACCTATTTTACCATTATGTATAAGCATTTTAATGGAAATGCAACACATAATATTCGAATATAGCACATCTCTCTATTCATTGTCCATTACAACTCCCTTTATTCCTTACAAATATGAAAGAGGTATATTTTCAGTCTTATGCTTTATCTGATCTGTATCCTAGACACATATTTAGGGGGTCATTTTAGTTTCTTAACAAGGCACCAGAAACCTTGTTCCATTCAATCATTTTCATAAAATAGAAAAAAAATGCAAATAGAGCTTAGCCATCAACAGACTTAGTACACATACTTAGTATTAGTATTTCATAATAAACATGTCAAAAGGCTTCTACAACATGCAGGCTTCCCTGGTGGTGCAGTGGTTGAGAGTCCGCCTGCCGATGCAGGGGACGCGGGGTCGTGCCGTGGTCCGGGAAGATCCCACATGCTGCGGAGCGGCTGGGCCCGTGAGCCATGGCCGCTGAGCCTGCGCGTCCGGAGCCTGTGCTCTGCAGCGGGAGAGGCCACAACAGTGAGAGGCCCACGTACCGCAAAAAAAAAAACAAAAAAAAGGCTTCTACAAATATGTGATCCACTGACTGTTTTGTGACTTAGAGGTACACAGAAAACAATCTGATTGTAAAATATTATGACCACTACTAATTCTTTCATGCCCTGCTTTATGAAAAGTTCTGACTTTTATGCTTTTCAACAGGTTATAGACTTAGATATGTTCATGGTCTAGATAATATATAGACACTAAACTCTTTAGGAGATAAAAATATTTTTTTTCTCTTAACTAAACTTCGTTTTCTCCCCCATTTTTAAATCTTTGCATAAAATCACCTTGCAGAATAATATTCTTTTCTCCCTCTTCTTGTCTGAGCTGTTGCTAACAGCTTTTAATTTGGGAAGTCTATCTCTGAGTTTTCTGCGCCTCACTGATTTCAGCTCAATTGTTTCTCTAGCCAGCAGAGCATTTCATTTCTTCTGAAGGTCACTGCAGGCTGCCAAGGCTTTGAAAACATACCATCTTTTCATTCATGCTTCAATCTAACCCTGCAGTGCCATTAAGAGAAATGGAAGCAGGCATGTGACTTTTTCTATCAACAATTATTGAATTTACTGTTATATAAAGTGAATTAGGCCCTCAGTGAACAAGGATCTTCCATAACGCCGCCTTTTTTCAAGGCAATAGAAATTATTTTTTGTATTTTAGTAGTTTGCTTGTGTACATATAATTATTTGTATAAATTATACCATAATGTCATCTGCTTTTGGAAGTAACTCTTCCAACCATATCACTACCAGTTGCAATAAACCAATGATGCAGGAAGCAGCCCCATTCTGACACTCATAAAATGAACACACATTGGCCATCTGTTGGAGGAGGGATGGCATTAAATGTGATGTGGGCCTGGAACACATCCAGTATTGTTTATTCTGTCACATATCAGATGAGCACTGAAATCAAATTGATGATTTTTTAATTCCAAGGGGACAAGAAATGGAGAGCAGATGAGGGAGATGATTCCAGATACATCCAAAAATATTCAAGTGACAACTTGATTCAAAAAGAAAGAAAAAAACTAATAAAAGCAAATGATCTCAGAGGAAGAGTAATGCACATTATACACACCAAATATTTATATTATTGGGGTAACAGAAATTTTCCATAAATATTACTTAAGTGTTCTATAGTTAAGGCTGCTAGAAAAAATAAAGTTTCCTAGATGAGCAAGTTCATTGAATTATCAGCACTAGTTTTTATTTCTAAGATTTTAAAGGTAAAAAATTTTTTTCTATAGTTTAGGTAAGATAAAAATGTTTTAGATTATTGTATATGCTTAGATTAGCCTATAAGAAAGAGATGATACTGTGAATCATGAGTTGCTATTCTTTATGTTTTTCTTTTTTTAGTTCTAGGGCAATGAAATTGTTACATAGCAGTTACACTATGTCAGCTAGCTTGGGAAATAAAATGAGATTTTCCTTATAAAAGCAAATTATTTTAGGTGTTTTAATGGGAAACTCACTGAAGTTTGATTCAGAGATCTGACTTAACATCGTTGATTTTCCAATTATTAGTGAAGTGACTTTGTGCAAGTAATTTCCCAACTCTTGGTTTCCTTAAGATGTAAAAATGTCAAGTGGGGAATTTATGTCCAATATCTCTGTAAAAGCCAAGGTATCGTGAGACTGTAAATAATTTTATTTTCCTTTTTGTAAACTCTATAGGTCAGTCTTGGGGGAAAATGCCCTTAGGATCTCTTACGTTCTCATGTAGAAGTGCCCCCTTCTTCCTCAAGTCAATTTTTCTTCCTGCATTACTCACAAGGGCAATCTTCAACACACGTGGAGTACACAGAAGCACGTAGTATCAGTTACTGAGCTTAAGAGTGAAAGTGCTAACAGAAATGCAAAGGAATTCTGTAACAGTCTTAAAATCTCAATAAGAAAAATATTCTTTCCTTAGGTTGTGGGCAATATTTATGGATATGATATTTGAATTGTATATTACAATGTTTTTGATTATTTCAGGTTTAATGGGAAAGACATTTCATGCATCCATCTGTTCATTTAACAAATACTCATTGAGTACCTATAGTGGTAGACTGGGCATCTATAATACCTAGTTGGGAACAAAAGTGACATGGTGCCTGTTCTCAGAGAGCTTGTTTTAATTGGGGGCTGACACCTGCACAGGTAAAATATTCCCGAGTTGTCCTAAGGGCTATAAAGGAACCTCAGAGTAATGATGGTGTCTGCGGGTGGGCTGGAACGTGGGCAGAAGTCATGGGGAAAAGTGGCTGACTAGAAAGAGCGGCTAGTGACCTGAGTTCCATATCATCAAAACACGCACACACCAACAAGATTCAGAAAATCGGATGTCCTCATTAACATCACTGTTAATGCACATACTCAAATAAGAATACTTTATTAGATAAAGTGAGCTTTTCTCCACTTGAAAGTCTGAACTATGAGCTCTTACACATATAACTGGCAAGAGTTAAGCCCACTGCCGTGCAAGCAGATGCCACCCAAGCCCCCCCCCAACCCTGACCTGCCAAGGCTCATTAATCTCCACCGTTTAACACCTTACCATTCATGGCTCCCCATCCTGGGGAGTGAACTACATGCTGTCCGCTTCGTGGCTTGTCCATAATATAAGATGACCAATTAGGAAAACTGCAAGGTCTACACTAGCCAAAAGCATAGTATATACTTTTTTCAAACACTCTTAGCAATGCTTTAATTCAACTTCAATCTCTTCCTCAGTGATTTCAAAATCCATGTGGATTATTTTTATAATTTATCTACCTACTCATCACTGGATTGGTTAAATTTTTATTTTTTCTCCCTCTCTCACCTATTCCCAGGATCTCTCAGACTCTTTAAACAGATTAAAAAAATAATAACTATCTGATAATAAAGAACTATCCTGGACAAAATTATAACAGTAAAATATAAGTCATAGATTCTGCCCACTGAGACTCTGCACAACATTATTTCCTGTTTCTATACCCAAATCCATTCTCTTGAGTTGCTTTCCCTGTAGCTCCGTATAGCTAACTGAATCCTATCCCATCTCCCTCCTGTAGATTACACCCTAAGCTTAGAGCATTCAGCATCTTGGTTACAAACAAGAGCTCTGGTGTCAGCAGCTCTGGGTTCAAATGCCCACTTAACCTCTTACTACTTGTGGGACCTTGGGCAAGTAATGAACCACTTGGGGAAACAGAAGCACTTACCTTGTCAAGTTGTTATGGGGAATTAACTATTATGTAAATCTCAGTGCAATGCTTAGACCCAGCATATGCTCAGTACCTTTATAACTTCATAATCTTTTACCAAGAATGGCTAAAACACCACTTTTATCAGCTCCTATCAGCCCAAGGAGAAACAAGATTTAGGTATTTCCTATCATCTTGGCAAGTTTTTGTTTTGCTTTGCTATAATTGTTTGCAAAAAAAAACCCTAAACCAAAAACCATCCATAGTATGTATTTTAAATATGCATCTAATTTTATGTTTATGTGGCTTCTTTTAAATGTGATATTTGTATGTCTCTGAAGATGTTATCTACTCCAAGCTCACAGAGGAACTGAGAACTCAATCTGTTTAATTTTCTTAAACTTAATATATTTCTTTTGTATTATTATTATTTTTTGTGGTACGCGGGCCTCTCACTGTTGTGGCCTCTCCCGTTGCGGAGCACAGGCTCCGGACGCGCAGGCTCAGCGGCCATGGCTCACAGGCCCAGCTGCTCTACGGCATGTGGGATCTTCCCGGACCGGGGCACGAACCCGTGTCCCCTGCATCGGCAGGCGGACTCTCAACCACTTGTGCCACCAGGGAAGCCCCTCTTTTGTATTATTTAATTTGCATGCATGCAACACTTGTGATTTATATCAATTTGTCTCCTTTGGGTTCAAAACTGTTACTGCTGGGAGTGATTCCACAGACAAATATAGCTTAAGAGAATGATCTGCACCTTCAAGTTTTCTCTAAATTTGATTCATATGTAGTATAGCCTCTGGTCACCAGCTGTCACTGCTATTTCCAAGTCTATCCATAGTTGTGACCATGTTGATGTTCCGTGAAGGCCACTTCAAAAGACTTAGTTAAAAAACAACATCATCTTCTCATTTTTTATTCTATTTTTTTCTTTTTTTGGTACCCTGAATATAAATATCATGTGGGAAAGTTTACTGTTATTTTTCTGGAGAGTGCACGTCTTGCTTTTATATTTAAAAATTATGTTAAAAATCATCTCATATTTTTAAGTTCTATTTCATTCTTTCTGTCGATTACTATTCCATCGTATAGGTGTATCTTAATTTATTTCATCAGTTCTTTTCTTTTATAAATTTATTTTTTTTTTAATTTATTTTTGGCTGTGTTGGGTCTTCATTGCTGCACGCGGGCTTTCTCTAGTTGCGGTGAGTGGGGGCTACTCTGCATTGCGGTGCGCATGCTTCCCATTGCGGTGGCTTCTCTTGTTGTGGAGCACAGGCTCTCGGCACACGGGCTTCAGTAGCTGTGGCTCGCGGGCTCAGTAATTGTGGCTTGCGGGCTCTAGAGTGCAGGCTCAGTAGTTGTGGCGCATGGGCTTAGTTGCTCCGCAGCATGTGGGATCTTCCTGGACCAGGGATTGAACCCATGTCCCCTGCAATGATAGGCGGATTCTTAACCACTGCGCCACCAGGGAAGTCCCTACTTCATCAGTTCTTATTGATGGACATACAAGTTTTTCCATCTTTTGCTACTATGAACGATATTGCAATAAACATACTTCAGTTCCTTTGTATATTTGTGTAAGTATGTCTGTAAGTCCTGATTCTTATTTTTTGTCAATGGCTCCACCATTATCCCAATCAGAATCTCTCTCTCTCACCCTTCTTCATAATAATATATGCCACATCAAGTTTAATCAGTTCTTTATTACATCCAATCTTTTACTAGAGAGGAAGAAATGGTAGTAGTAAAAAAAATAATAATAGAACTTGTTCTTGAGTACACATAAGACAGTCCCTAGAAAATCTTATAAAAAATTGGTGGTGATGGGATGGTACTTTGTAGGAGACTACATTGTTCTTGGGATTTTACATGTATTATCTTTAATTCTCACAATTAGGTTTTATTATGCTCATTTCTCAGATAAGGAGATTGAGGCTCAGGTCAAATTAGGAATTTGACCAAAGTTATAAAGTAAGTACTGAGGCCAGACTATGTACCTGGGTTATCTGATTCCAAAACCCATATTCTGCCCTGAAATCTACAATGTCTCATGTGTGACATCAGACGTAATGCTGACTCATTATTCTTCTGAATCCTTCTGAATCTACTCAGTGTCCTACTACTATATCACTAGTTCAGGTAAATAGCCTCCTATGAAGTTTTCTTGTCTTCTGTTATTCCCCTCAAATTTCTCCTGCTCTCCACTCTCTGATAACCTCACTCCAGTACTAGTTCAATTACATCATAAGTTACTCTTTCAATCTAGTATTCATACTTTCTCACCATCTGGACTTCCCACACTTCCCACACTTGCATTTCCCACGCTGATATCTCCACTGTTTGGGTAGCAATCTCAAGGTGTAGGGACTCTCTAAGTAGGTACATGTGAAATGAGGAAGGAGGCAAGGGACGTGTTGATTGGGTAGAGCTCCCAGCTCCTTATCCTCACCTTAAACAGAGCATCTTTATTTTTGTCTGCTTTATGTATGGGGGGAGGGCATATAATATTTTATTTGAAAAAAACATAACATTCCTAAAACAAAATAGGAAACCATGAATATTGTAGAAATACCAGCCCCAAAGGGCAGGAGGGTTTTCCTCTCTTGTTCACTGCAGTATTCCAGCACTTAGAATGGTGTCTAGAAAACACTCAATAAATACTTGTTGAAAGAATAAATAGATGAATGGATTTAATTAGTTTTGGTTTACATGATGTTCTAACTGAAACTTAGGGCAAGTTAGCCAACTGCTTGCTATAAGCCTCTTCTTTTTATTTTCCTCCTGTGGAACCCACCACTCCCACCCAGGAGCATTGTGGAGATTTAAAATGTAAAGTACGTAGCACTTTTTTTTTTTTAACATCTTTATTGGAGTATAATTGCTTTACAATGGTGTGTTAGTTTCTGCTTTATAACAAAGTGAATCAGTTATACATATACATATGTCCCCATATCTCTTCCCTCATAGCACTTATTGTTATTGTGCTATAACTGAAGCATTCTAACCTTTGGGTTTATTGCTCTCTCTATATCGAAAATTATTTGTCATTTCATAATTCTTCTTCCACCTGGAATTTCTTGTTCTCTTTTCCTTTAAAATGTTTCTTCATCAGAGCCACTAATGGCTTTTCCCAGAGTCTTTCTCAATTAACTCAGAGTCTGACTATTTATCTGATTGTTTGGCATTTGTCTGTTTCTCATAGTAATGGGAGGTGCAGAAAAATAAGGCTAGTCTGGTATTTTTCGGTCACTTAATAATTTAATAATGTGGTGACTTGATAGAAGCCTTTCAGATTAATTATTAAAATCAATTTAGAACAAACAGAAAAGCCACTTTTTTCTTACAGTCACTATGGAATTTACTTTTCTCTATGCCATTTAGATTAGTGTAATATAATTTTTTTCATTTATACAGTGCTTGGTAGTATACAGACTTTTCCCTGAAAGCATGTCCAATTCTTGTTAGTAGTATTAACTACAAGTAATAGAATTGTTAGCCATTTCAAATTTTCTGTCACCAAAGTCAGAGGAGGAAAGCTCTCTATGCCTGCAAATGTTATTTCCCATGCAACTGAAAAATAAATGTGGTTTTAAAGGAGCAACATAATGTGTCTTTGGGAATGTGTATATATTTTCAATTTGTTTTATCTTAACCCTGAAAACTAATAAATCTATAGTCGTCAACTAGCTTCAAAGCAACTTAACCTTAATTTTAAGATACTAAAAATATGGTCTGCACAACCTTCCCTAATCAAGTTTGAAAGAGACAGATGGGCCTGCTTTTTCCTTGCACTGTGTTTATAGTTACAATCTACATTTGCTCATATAACACATTAAAAAAAAAAAAAACAGCTGCAGAACTGACATCAGAGAAAGTGCTTCCAAATTCTAAATATATACTCTAAATTCAAAAAGGCAACAGTGCAGTGTATAAATTCCCTTTTGATAATGACTAAAATCCATTTTAGCAAAAGTAATAGACATGAAGAAACACTACTTGTGAAAGGACAAGAATTCTGGAGGTCATTTCTGTTGAAGCTGTTAAGGTTGCCCTTGAGAAGATTCCTTGCAGCGTAGTTCCCTTCTTGCCATCTATACTTTCCAGTCTCTCTGAAGGTTTCTCTGACTTTTACCCACTAAAGAGACTAGACATACCATAGTGTTGAGATATGATGAGCATATGTAATGTCATAGACAGTATTAAACTTCCAAATACTTGCTGCTCCTGCCTGGGAGAGAACTGTATTTTCTTGGCCTCACTGATGTCAGACTTGGCCATAGGAACTGATTTGATTAATAAAATAAATACAAGTGACTTGTGTCACTTCCAGAGGGAAGCCTTGACAGCTAGCATGTCTTCCACAGTGATGTCTCCTCCCTATGCCACAAGATCAGCAATGTTCCCCACAGACGCTGCTCTGACAGAGCAGGTCACCTTGTGGCAGAGTCCTCCAACTTTCAGTGGACATGTGGTGGGAGGGAGAAATGAGCCTTTAAGGTGCGAAACCATTGAAATGGGGTCTTTTGTTACCCCAGCTCAACCTAGCCCATTCCTAACATACTTGATAAAAAGTCATACACCGGAATGAAGGGAAGCTCTTTTACCTAGAAGGCACAAGGAAAAAATAATACTAAAGCAGGACTGTTATTGGGATTAGAGAAAGATAACATATGTAAACTACCTGGCACAAATTTGATGATATGTAAAATAATTAAGGCATTCAAGGACTCGTGTTCGGATGACTATTGTGTGCAGGGGGATACAGGTAAAATCATTAATCTGTTGGTGAGTATCAATAGTACAGGAATACTTCAATTTTATGCTCAGAAAAACCTACAGTGGGTAATATGACTGGTGGCAGGAGTCACGAATTTATGGAATCAGAAAGACAGGAGTTCAGTTCCCATCTCTACTTCTTCCTAACTTTTCAGCTTTGAGCAATTTAACTTCAGCTGCAATTCCTCATCTATAAAAGTTGAAGAGAACCTACCTCATTGGGTTGACATTTACACACTGTTATATTTAAAATTGATAACCAACAAGACCTACTGTAAAAAATTGTTTTAGAAAGTAAATATGTGAGATGATAGATGTGTTAGTTAACTTGCAGGGGGTGGATGTCCTTTCACAATGTATATGTAAATCAAAACATCACCTTGTGCACTGTAACTATCTTATAATTTTATTGGTCAATTATACCTCAATAAAGCTGGGGAAAAAAAGAAGAAAGTAACAGTGCATGCTAAGGTTCTAATATAGCATGTGGTATTCAATGGCAACTCAGTCAATGCAAATCTTATTATTTCTATATATTTAGTTTACACTTTCCTTCTCAATGAATGGAAAGCTAAGGTATACAAAGTTACCCAGGGTATAAAGCTATGCTGGCCTGGGGTGGGTTAAGGAGTACAGGTTTCAGTACTTTTGATCTTAATTTTGAGACAGAGGATATTTTCAAAATTTCTCAAAAGAAAAACATAGTTTTAACTTTAGGGCCAAAGAAATCTAGAAGGCTACTTTGAAGGAACACTCGTGTCACGAGGTGAGGGTTAACAAAGACATCCTGAGGAGACTACAGCAGGAGCGCTGGAGGGGGGAAATTGACTTTTTTTTTTTTTTTAACATCTTTATTGGAGTATAATTGCTTTACAATGGTGTGTTAGTTTCGGCTTTATAACGAAGTGAATCAGTTATATATATACATATGTTCCCATATCTCTTCCCTCTTGCGTCTCCCTTCCTCCCACCCTCCCTATCCCACCCCTCTAGGCGGTCACAAAGCATCGAGCTGATCTTCCTGTGCTATGCGGCTGCTTCCCACTAGCTAGCTGTTTTACGTTTGGTAGTGTATATATGTCCATGCCACTCTCTCGCTTTGTCCCAGCTTATCCTTCCCCTCCCCATACCCTCAAGTCCATTCTCTAGTAGGTCTGTGTCTTTACTCCCATCTTACCCCTAGGTTCTTCATGACCTTTTAAAATTTTTTTTTCTTAGATTCCATATATATGTGTTAGCATACAGTATTTGTTTTTCTCTTTCTGACTTACTTCACTCTGTATGACAGACTTTAGGTCCATCCACCTCACTACAAATAACTCAGTTTCATTTCTTTGGAATTGACTTCTTTGTGTTTGATCTTAGCTCCTGAGAGTTTGAGATTCAAGGGGAGGAATAAAAAGGAAGGAGTCTGCATGAGATAAACATAACCTAACAGAAGAGGTACTGTGCACTGCTATAGCCATTATTGCACATAAAACGTAATTGCTTGAAAAGGCTTACCCATTCTCATTCCCTTATAGACAACAGGGCTGCCATGTTTCATGGGCACCCGAAAAATTGCAAAGTTTCTAAGATTCTGGATCATGTGAAGGGAGTTACACCTGTGTTGCTTTGAATATCTTTTCTGAAAACTCTCATTTCTCACTTGGCCCTGGAGGGACAAGTAGTTTCTGACACAGGCAGGTTTATGGTTTCAGCTCATCACTTTTATTCATCATGTACACATGGCTTTTGACATTCAATCACTGTACAGTGGAACAAAATCCGTGGACCTAAGATGTTCTGATGCAACATTAGTTAGATGGCTCTGACTCCAAGTTTTATAAAATGAACACCCTTCCCCCCAAACTATTTAATCATTATGTAGGCTAGGATTTATTCTCCTGAGTTTTTTGCAGATATCTGCCATTAAAATAAACTCCCTTAAAAAAAAACAAACAGGGTATTTCTTGGTAAACTACATCTTTGTGCACTTTAGATGTCACTTGTCAGTTACTGACTTGTTTGTATGTCTTTTGCATTCTCCAGCCAGGATGCACGAAGTCTGTCAGTAGCCTCTTCATACAGTGATGTTCTGAAAGAAGACTTTCAGCCACCATAGACAAGTGCATTCAGATGGACCAGGAATGGGACTACAGACTTGAGCAAACCCCCATTATAGCCTCCTTTCAGTCTGTGGGATCACCACTCTTATGCTTTCTAGTGGTTCCAATTGCTGATAATATGTCTCGTCCAACTTAAAGGACATTATAACATAGGACAGCTTTAGTCATATGGCTAGTCAGTGAAGTACTGTCAAACTAGGAAATGATAGTTATACATGCAGAAGATGCCTACACTGGGTTCCAGGCCAATAATCTGGAGAAAGAAACATTTAAACACAGATTTTAAAAAACTGTTTGGGTTGCCTTATAGTAGGCAATGAACCTTGAATGCATCAGCCTAACCTCCCACTTTCTGAAGAAACAGGCTGCTAGGTTTAGCATCTGCAGATAATTTATGCTTCCTCTGTAGTAGGAGACTTAGCTTAGGGCAGAGACCCAAGTGATTTCTACAGGTCAACCTGATGGGGTTAGTTATCTAGGCATAAGTGATCAAGGGTTAAAATAAGAACCTATTTAAACCACAAAGTAGCTAGCCTAGGCTTCATAGCAAAGGCTGCTCCAGTTTAAAAATGGGTATTACAGACAAATGTTGGTAAAAATTAGGTAACTGGTTCAAAAATATAGTGGGATAGAAACATGATCAAAGTGTTGTTCCTTTGTTGAGGTGGGTTGAATTGGAGGATAGTTTCATTAAGCGTTCGTAGAGAAGGAAGGCATATTCTAGATATAGCTGTTGTGTATGTGAAACACACAGAGATGGACAGAGGTGTCTCGAGGAGTTTTGCTGCATACCAAGACTCAAATTTCTTATATACTATTTTTGGCTGTCAAAGTAGTGTTTCTTTGACTCACTGTTAAGGCATGTTTCAAGACAAAAAGAAAACAAAACAAAACAAAAAGAAAACAAACCCACTCAGCTTTATGCAGGTATATGTGGCCTCTGTAAGCTTTGCTCAAATTATTTTCCATTTAGAGCTTCTAGACTGAGTTCAAGTACTTTCTTACTCCTTTCTCTCCCAGCCTCTTCTCTGTCCTCTACTCTTCTTCTTTAATACGTCATATAACTATGATTTCATTCAACAAGTATTTATTGAGCACTTACTATGTGCCAGGTAATATTTTAGCATACTTAGGGTATATTGGTAGATAAAAATTCTTGCTTTCAGTGGATTTTACATTCTAGCTGGTGGGAGGGGAGAAGTGAAAATAAATGGATCCTTATTTAATTGTAAAGTAATAATTTACTTTTTCACCTGACTCTTTGAAGCCAGAGGACTGTGTTTTGTTCACCTCTGTAGTACACAGTAGGCCTTCAACAAGTATTTGCCTAATGACTGAAAATGGAATTCTGAGTAATGACAATATTAAGAGTCAAAGCCATTTTTAAAAGAGAATATTTGGGGGGGAAAAAAAAAAGAGAATATTTGGGCCTTTATTCCTCAGTACTGATTTATGAACTAGTACAGTAATTAGAGCAGTTGCTGGCAGAGTTTCCAATTTTATAGATCTAATTTTGGAAAGTTTTATAGTTGAAACATTGAGTTGTCAAACATACCCAATTTCAATGATCACAATACTTTTTTTTTTTTTTTTAATTTACTTTTGTTGTGTTGGGTCTTTGTTTCTATGCGAGGGCTTTCTCTAGCTGTGGCAAGCGGGGGCCACTCTTCATCGCGGTGTGCAGGCCTCTCACTATCACGGCCTCTCTTTTTTTTGCAGAGCACAGGCTCCAGACGCGCAGGCTCAGTAGTTGTGGCTCACAGGCCTAGTTGCTCCGCGGCATGTGGGATCCTCCCAGACCAGGGCTCGAACCCGTGTCCCCTGCATTAGCAGGCAGATTCTCAACCACTGCGCCACCAGGGAAGCCCCCGATCACAATACTTTTTAGTCAATGTCCCTGAATCCTATAAACTGTTTTCGGTAAAGGATCTTCTATTCTTGGTTGGTTTCTAAAGCACAAAATAAAAATTAGCCTCTATTTTTAACAGGACTTAAATACCAGTATAGTATAAGACTCAGTAGGGCTTTAAATTTAGGGTTTTAGTGAAGCTTTGTACTTTAATATTCAAAATAACTCTTAAATGGTCTTAACTTAGATATTTATATTTAGTATCCATACAAATGTTGCTCCTTAGAACTTCCTTTTTGTAAAATCTCCCTGAAGTACAGATAAGCTCCTGAATTTTTTTTTTTTTCTAAATACGCTTGTTAGGATGATCAGTATTTGAGAATGAAGATGGTACACTGCCTAGTGAGGGGTTGTGAACGCAGCTGGTGGTCACATTGTCCTTGTGGATAACGACAAGTATCAAACTAGTGGGTTGGCCACATCCTTTGTGGAATCTCCACTGTTTACCTTGCTCAGGCTGTCCTGGGAAGCCCCCTTGTTCTTTAGCTTATGTCCACTAGAGGGTGAGTGGGAGAGAGGAAAAAAAACACCAAAAGACGTTTAGCAAGTCTGCTAAACAGTTTGATGATGGAAATTTTTTGGAGGATCAATTTAGGATTTCTTTATTCATATTCATCTTGTCTCTTATTACCATGGATACATAAGTTGATTTTTATGGATACAGCATTTATAAGTGGCAAGTTAAAAGATGGCAGTATATTATACTGAGTCTATTTTTACAACTTGAAAAATAAATGCCGTCCAGGTAACTTAAAGCAGCATTGTGAAAACACACTAGGCTTTCTCAGTGAAAACAGCTTCCAGACATGCAACATCATATTTTTTTGCTTCAGATTTTAGACCTTCAGTAAATATTTTTGAATTGGGTTCCATGAGTGTGAGAAAATATATTAGGTTCTTGGACTAACATTCTACTGATAATGCTGCAATAAGCTGAGCTGTTTATATATCTCGAGTGATACACTTAAGTAATGAAAATAGCAAATGTCATGTAAGTCAAGGACTGCTAGTTTGAGCGTTCTTCGCAGCCCTTCTTAAAGTTAGCGGCAGCTACCTATGCACTGCGGTTTGATGATGTTAGGAAGGTGGTACATGTTGCTCAAAATATTGACCATCTATTTTGATGTTTGGAATCCCACCATTATATGTTCCTGCTTAGTAAAAATTACCAGATGAGGGCAAGGTAGGGCAGGGGAGGGGGAATAACAGGGGCAGTGGGAAATAGGACAAGCTTCTATTATACGAAGGAATGGATGGAAACTGCAATTAACTTTAAATTTAGAATGTATATAAAATCCTAAATTTGATTGCATATACTTTTCAAGTCTCTACAAGTCACAGTTGTATATAGGGTAAAGCACAAAAAAAGAAAGAGGGAAGGAAGCAAGGGAGGAAGGAAGGAAGGAAGGAAAGGGGAAGATCCAGAGTGTCACTATAATCAGAAATTACTAATTTACATGGTTAATTGTGTTTCTGTCTTTGGCACCCAAACACCTCCACCACCCCTGCCCCCCACACCCCCCAAACGTACACACAGACTCAGACACAAAAAAAAATGACACACAGTTCCAGACCGGGGACCAATGTTTGGCACTGGACTATTTCTTATTCCTTATACAACCTGCCTGTTTAAAACAACAACAACAAAAACACTTTTATAGTTAATGTTTTTCTTTCTTTTTGTAACCATAGACACTCTCATGTAGCACAAGCTCAATTCCAGCCAAACTCTGTGTGTGTTTTTAAATAAAGAAAACGGGTCTTCTAGTTCTGTGTTAGCAAAGTCACCTCTTTTACTGCCACTGCTAATGCTAAACATGTAATGATACTTTATTGTCATGAGCAGGAATCTGCTTCGCTAATTAAATGCAGCTGTCAGTAATTACTACTTGTCAGTGTAATCTATTTTAGGGAGCTCTACTTTAAATGATAAAAGATGGGCCTGATATTGAGAGGGTGGGATAGGCAAGGTGACTGCTTACTTCCTCAGATCAGAAACTCACTCTTTTGTGATGAATGAGTAACTTTATTGTAACTTTATCTTAACTAGGTTATCCTGTATTTCTCTGGTGCATGAGTGACAAAGTTTGCAATTACATAGTTTTTCTTTTTTTTAATATCTGAAATCTAAATGTCACCACCTTTGTCACACCAACAAGTACTATGACTTTCACAGAGCTAAAAATGCGTCGTGATGGTAATCTATAAGAAAAGCGTCAACGGTGAAGTCACTGTAACCTCTACTATCAAATATTGAGCTCAGTATAAACGTACCTGCTAATTCTCACAAACTGGATTAGACACAGAAGAGGATCACTGTGAAAGGTGGGCAGGGGGAGGGGGGTAGTAACTGTTTCTTGTAAGCATTTTTCACTGATATTCAACCAGGTTTTCTCTGGGGAAATGTTTAAACTTTAGGTTAGGTCTTTGAAATCTGCGAATGAAAAAAAAATGCATGGTGTTTGCTTGTAATATTAATTTATCTTAACTGATTCTGAAATGAACCTCAAACTCTTTAAAGCTCTACATCTGCAGGACTAAAAGCAATGTCAGGACAAGGGTAATGGCAGCCTGATTCGCTCCATGGGATAGGTGCTGGGGCTGCCACAGATGCTGGCATTGTGTCCAGGGTCTAAGGGGAGCAGACCTTTTGCCCTCACCTCCCCTTACTTCCCCTGACATTTAAAATGAATGTGGTGGCAGTGGGGCAGGGAAGCTGCAGTCTCAAGGAGAGAAGTGATGGAGTGGTGGAAGTACCAATGGAGAAAACTAAGCACAGCAGGGAGTATGAGGGAGGCTTGGCGCACAAGTGGCTTTACCCCACACAGCCTGAAAGACTTATCACACCCCTCACAGCATCCTGACTGCCTCATCCTTCTTCTCCCACCATCTGTTTTATATCCAACACTCAATAGTCCTCGTGTTGCTGGATAATTAATTGTCTTGTTATAGGTCCCAACAAATTTGGCAGCTACTCTTCTGAATACAGCACATTATTTAAATAGAATTAATAATTCGGTTGTTCATCCCAGGTGAAAAAAAAAAAAAAAAAGCTTTCCAGATGGAAAAATAATGAACAAAAGCAGAACAACCTAAGTGTATTTCTGAAATACAGTAGGCAAAAGACTCTAACTTGTATTCTTTTTCCCAGTACTCCTTCTTTGGGTAAGAGATGAAAGGTCTGGGGGGAATGGTATAAATTCTCCCTTTTCATGGCATAAGTGTTAACCTCCTTTACTGAGAAAATGTGAGCTATTCCAGATAGTTCTAAAAAACCAAAATGTTAATAATTCCAAGTGATCAGCATCTCAGTCAAAGAGAGGATACATTGAATGGCCACTAAGCTCCTTAAAAAGTATTCAAAGGAAAAAACCAAGAAGACAAATATGGATAGTGGTGGAACCTCTGAGAGTTTCTGACTTTTATGTGTTCCTACAACCACAATTTCACTGCATCTTGAATAGCCTGTCATGTGCCAAACTCAGTCTTTTGAATCAGCTAAATGATATTCCTGGATTATAGTAGGTGTTCAATGAATTAGCGGCCGAATGTAGGAGTGATGATTTTGAACTACGGTCATGATATTGTTTCTTGCTGCTCACACCAGCTGGTTGAAGCTGGCAAGCGACACTCAGTGGCAAGTGTTTAGACAGCAGGGACAGAGGTATACTTCCCACTTGTGGACTGGTGATGACAGGGGTGGGGAGAACATAGACCTTGTTTTCTCATATGAGCATTGACAGGGCAACATACTCACAAAGATCTCCAGTTCCTTTCTCTGCACTACACCCCCTCCTGCATCAGGGTCCCTTTTGCCAACTTGGGTTTTAAGACCCACTTGGCTCTCTTCTCGAACAACAAAAAATGTCCTTCTCCTCAAGCCGACTTTAAGTAACAAAGGCATCCTGGCACAAAGACTATAGCATGTACAGCTACCAGCATGTCTTTCCCAGCCCTGTGCTGGGTGAGGGATGAAGGTGCAGGCCTAGGCACTGGTGGCGGTTAGGACGAGTATGTGTATATATACTTTGGGGGTTCATTAACAAATAAACCAACAATTCAATAAACTACATATAATAGAGGATCAGAAAGGTAACCCATCCTGGCTTGGAGGGAGGTGAGTAGGCTACAAAGAAGGAGAAGAGTAAGAAAACAAAAAGAAGTGGTGAGGAAGACAAGAAGTTAGACAAGCAGAGAATCCCCTTGCAGAGGAGCCAGCATGTACAATGGCTTGAAAGTGTGAAAGAGCACGCTCTATTCTTCGCTTGGAATCACCCAACTGACGGGACCTCAGGTTGAGTGACAGGAGATGAGTCCCAGGCTGGGCCACTGAAAATAGTAAGGACTCTGAAAGTTGAGCTAGCTTGAACTCTACCCTGAAGGCAAAGGATGCTACAGGTTATTAAGCAGGGGAATTACATGATCAGGTTTGCATTCAGAAAAAATTTCAGGAGCATTGAAGAGGATGGAGACCTGAAGCTAATAAGGAAGCTAGTAATTCAGGTGAGAAGTTCTGATGGCCTGAACTAAAGTAGGAGCATTGGGGCTGGTAGTAGGTAGATGTTCAAAAGGCAACACTGTCATGTCTTGGTGACAAACTAGAGGAAGAGAAGGAAAAATACAAGATGATCCCCAGTTACCTGTGTTCCTACTCTGATCCTTTAACTATCTTTCCTGGTTTCTCAGTTTTCCTGGGTATCTGGACAGATGCTGCTACCAATACAGAAGAGCAAAATAACATAAAGTATTTGAGAAGAGGTAACATTAAGAAAGTAATGGTGTGCAGGACTTTTTTGGTGGCGCAGTGGTTAAGAATCCGCCGGCTGATGCAGGCGACACGGGTTCAATCCCTGGTCGGGGAAGATCCCACAAGCCGCGGAGCAACTAAGCCTGTGCGCCACAAATACTGAGGCCACGCACCACAACTACCGAAGCCTGTGCACTTGGAGCCCGTGCTCTGCAACAAGGGAAGCCACCGCAATGAGAAGCCTGTGAACTGCAATGAAGAGTAGCCCCTGTTCACCACAACTAGACAAAGCCTGCACGCAGCAACGAAGACCCAATGCAGCCAAAAATAAATAAATTTATCAAAAAAAAAGAAATGGTGTATGAAAATTCTTAAACTTTTTTTTGCTTGTTTGTTTTTAACATCTTTATTGGAGTATAATTGTTTTACAATGTTGTGTTAGTTTCTGCTGAACCTAGGATAGGAATAAAGATGCAGACGTAGAGAATGGACTTGAGGACACGGGAAGGGGGAAGGGTAAGCTGGGACGAAGTGAGAGAGTAGAAAATTCTTAAACTCTTGATCTTATTGTTGATAAGTACAGAGTTGGGTGTCCCTTATTTAAAGGATGCCAGTATTTGTAGAATTCAGAAACTCCAAAACTAAATGCTGTCTAGTAACCTTTGACTGTCTAGTCATCCATTTCAGAGTAAACGGTGTATAAAAATAAGTACTTGATTAAGAAAACATAATTCTGTCTGCAGAAAATCAAGAAATAATCATTACAGCTAATACTTATTAAAATTTTATGATGTGCCAGATACTGCTACCAGAACAGTAGGCAATAATGTTCTTCATTTTACAGAGTCAGATATCAGGGTTAAGTGCTCACTGCAGATCTAGGCTAGATTTGGGAACAGAGGAATATAACCGTAACCTGAATAAAAATGAAATGAAAATAAGTACTGCCCCTGGCTACCAATCCATCTGCCGGCCCTTCACCCCCCCTCACCCCCTTATCTGCCCTGTTTTCTGCCTCCACCTCCCTCCTTGTGTCTTTCCAGCCTGGATCCCTCACCTCTCTGCTTTCCAGGTTCTGATGCCTGAAGGAAGAAGCTCCAAGACTCCCCCCACTTATATTATACCATGTGCCAAGTACCACGGAGAAAAGGGTGACAAGGACACAATCCAGCACAATCCCTGCTCTTGAGAGGTACTCAGGCAGGTGGCCCATGGAACAGTCCTCGGGCCTTTTCCAGCTATTCTTAGGAGGAAGGAACCCTTCAGACCCCCAGGAACCCTGGAGCTCCCCGTAGTGAGCCTTTCTGCTTATGCACACTGTGTCCGTGAGATGGAGAGCCCCTTCCTAGTGCCCTTTGGTCCTATACTATTTCATTCAGCTCAGAAAAAGTGAGGCAGTTAGGAAGTTCAGGTCACTGGCGGCCGGCTCACCAGATGAAGAAATTCCACTAGCATGGATTGGTAGTTCCCTACCACTGCATACAGAGCATAAATGCAACTATTTAGCAGGATCTTGGCAACCAATTTAAATCTACTGAAAAACAGATCCAACCATTTACTAAAAATTAATATGGTCTCATTCTTTGCTTTTGTGGCCATTGTACATACACAGGAAAATAGTGTGATAGGACAAAGCCAGGAAAGTAAACTTTATTGAAGATAAACCCCTCTTTTGTTGCAGGGAGGACACAGCGAAATAGGAAGGCGTGGGTTTCAAGGCCCAGAAATACAGGGAGGTGCTTGGGGGCTAAATGCTACTCAGAAGTCTGCTGGTGTGGCTAAGTGTAGGCTCTGGGTCAGATGACATGGGTTTGTATCATGGCTCCACCCCTCTAGTTAGAAGACATCTCTGGGCCTCAGTTTCCTTATCTGTGAAATGGAAATACTAATGACACATACCCTATTGAATACACTGTGGGAAAGAAATGTGTTAAGACCTGTACAAAGCTTGGTACATTAGTAAATGTTAATTAAATGTTAGCTATTATCATTTATTATTTTTACAAAGATAAAGAGGTAAATAGGTATATCCATTAGGACAAAATAACATGGAGGAACATAGTTTTAAGCTTTATAAGTCTGTAAAGTGAGGATAGCCAGGTGGCTACCGGAATTAAATGCATTACAGAAAAATAATCTATGAATAAAATTAAACTTTTAAATCAAGTTACTCAAATTTAATCATCAGAGTTAGGAAATAGCTTTTTAAACCATGAACCCTATATGGTATACAAGTATAAAAGGAAAGAAATTTCTGTGCATCCTAATACTTCAACTCATGTGGTATAAAAAGATAAATATAAATAGGTCAATGCTTTTAGCAAACCTTTTGTTCTTCCCCATTAACTGTATTTGTATAAGAGGATATATCTTTCAAAGAATTATGTAAACATACATAGCTGGGCCTTGCAAGAAAAAACTGCAGTAGCTGTCCCAAAAGCCTCCTCTCAATTTCTGTGCTTGACACAGGCCTTTAAATCCAGTAACATTTTAATCACACTTAACTCTAAAACACATATTTCTTCTCTTCATACCCTTCTCTCAACAGTGAGACAGTCCAGAGAACCTATGCTTTGTAATGGAGAACAACCAATTCAAGATACACACATACATAGACAGATTGATAAATAGATATAGAGAGAGTAATGTACCCATTATGTTTAACCATTGCTGATGATATTACAGTGATATTAAAGATGATAACAGCGATATCAATTACTACTTGCTGAATCTTCACTATACATGATACTGTATGCTAGGCACTTCACATATATTATCAAATCTAGATATAGGGAAATCTAGAACTGCTATTTCCATAACCATATAACAGATAAGATTACTAAGAATTAGACAAGTTCAGTAATCTGTCCAAGATCCCACAGCTAACAAGCCATGAAGCAGGGAATCTAATTCAGCCAGCTCTGACTCCAGTACTTATAATAAATACCTTATTTATATTGAGGCGCATTCAGAATTATTGTGCTTTTTTTATTGACTTGACTTAGGCTATGGCAAACAGCATTACAATGACATTTTAATATGTTCATAAATAGTTCCCCAAACTATACTCAAATAGTAAAGTTGTTAATATTTATGATAGAAGAGTTGTGCTACCACATTAGCAGTGTAAAGATTCTGTTACTTAATGTTAATTATGTCTTATATGCCTTTTTTTTTAACATCTTTATTGGAGTATAATTGCTTTACAATGGTGTGTTAGTTTCTGCTTTATAACAAAGTGAATCAGCTATACATATACATATATCCCCATATCTCTTCCCTCTGCGTCTCCCTCCCTCCCACCCTCCCTTCCCCACCCCTCTAGGTGGTCACAAAGCACCCAGCTGATCTCCCTGTGCTATGTGGCTGCTTCCCACTAGCTATCTATTTTACATTTGGTAGTGTACTTATATGCCTTTTTAAAATAAAAGGTACAATTACAGGCAGTTTTCCTTTTCTCAAATTCTAAATTTAAACACTTTAATCAATTTATTATTTTACTTTCCTTCCCCATCATCTTCCTTCATCTCAGGCCACTCAATCTTAAAAAGATTATTATTCCACAGGGTTTCATAGATGGTGATGTCCTGAGGTCATCACAACGAAGGAAAAAGCCTGTACAATATTGAATCACAATCTTAAAACTATGCAAGTTTAAAGACAGGTAAAGTTTCTGGACTATCGACTTCTAGAATACCCTTCATCAGTTTGTGCAGTAAACATTAATTGGATGCCTACTGTATGCCAAATGGGTCAGAGCAGAATAAGTCTCATTTCACACTTTCACATTAAACTCTGATTCCTTTGGCAAGTACCATATAGGAACACGTAACACTGACCTCTATGCAAGAAGCCGACATTATAAGGATATTAATGGCAAGCATAAAACATGCAATATCAGAACCTTTGAGCTATTAAAACTACTTAAATATGGCATCAGTTCTTAAGTTACCTAATTTTAAAAAGTAGTTGAACCTAAGAAAATTGTTGAGTCCATTAAAAACTGCATTAAGCTATAGCAGTGCTCTAGCATTGCTCTAGATCAGGTTATTTCTGTGCTTCATGCCAATCATCTTCCTTACAAATTCCTTAAGAATTCACTCTAACTTGAACTGTCATAAATCTCAGTTGCTAGAATGCATTTACTTTACAACTTAACTTGGTCCCCCTTTGGTTCCCTGTTTTAAGTAAACTTAAAAAAAAAACACATCTGTTCAAGAGCAGCGGCACGGCACAGTGGACTGCCTGGGCGCAAAGGCCAGCTCTGCCGTTTAGCAGGTGTGGGGCTAAAGGCATTTATTTAGGCTTGCTGAGCCTCACTTCCTCACCTCCTCAATGAGGATAATAATAAAAACATCCACTTTACCTATTTATTTTCCCTCTGGGAAGAGTAGGGCGGCTACCAGAATTAAGTGAGTTAATATTAGCAGAGTTCTTTGGACAGTGTCAGGCACATGCTAAAGGTTATGATAAGTGTTTTTTAAATAAATTGTTCAAAAAAGTTTGGTACTCTCCCAATTTTTTTAACATCAAACTAGTTGAGCATTTAATAAGTATCATTCTCCAGTTAATGATGACTTCACAAACTGCATATGCCACAAAGCGGGACTCTCTTCCTATTGTTCAAAGTTATGAGACAAAACGTAGATACATACTTAAACATACACAAGTATATAAAGTATACAAGTAGATAGAGATGTGCTCTAGATATATACACGTGCTCATATGTACATAAATATTTATACAGAAGCACGTGTGTATATTGATGTAACTTACCAACCTCCCACACACAATCCAGGTAAAATGGCCTGAAGTCAAACCAACTCTGCCAACATCTCTTAATACTGACAGAGCTTTCTTTTGTAAAACTTTTCAAGAAGAGGGAAAATAATCCATTGTACCAAATGTTAGTTAAGACGTGATAATGGAACTTGCATATGAGATTTAAAGAGGTCCATTTACCCTGCCTAATACATTATGGGGATCTCCAGATATAATCTTTTACTTCTACTTTCAATAAGTGTTAGCTGCTCTGAAATGGTTTTGAGTTAGATCAGTGATTTTCAAGTGTAGTTCTTAATATCTTGCTTTAATTGAACTCCTGCTGTAAAGGTTAGGATAACCTCATGACCCTCAGAAACAAATATCGGTTCTAGACTGAGCAGAATTTGTCAACAATTAAACTGGATTTCAGTGGGAAAGAAGTTATACTTTTGCTGGTTTTAAAGAATTTGTATTAAATTCACAGAAGAATTACAATGTAGGATTTTTCTAAACAGTAACAATTTAGGTCATAGTGAAAGTTTAACTAGTGATTTTGGTTTTGAGGTCCCCCTCCCCACCAAAAAAAAGGACAGAACTTGAATGAAGATAAATCTGAGGTTTGACAATCATTTACTTAACTTGACTTGCTCTCTCCTTTCAGACTATTCACCTTTTCTTAAAACAAAACAAGCTATAATTCCATTACCAATCAATAACTCCTCACTTAATTGCAATAATCTCAGAATATGACATATTTGAATAAAGTATTAAATAGAAAATTTAAAAATCATGCATAAATAAAATATACAAGTATTCACATAATTTCAGTGGCTTATTCCCCGTTTTAAGCATCAATTTTAGCAAGTGTCCCCTTTACTAAGGGATTGCTATCTCCTTTTACTAGGAAGTTACCTTGAGAGTTACTTCATTCATGAATGAACATCCGTAAAATAAAAGACCACCCTGGCAGACCTACCAACAGAGTCAAAGAAAATTCTTCTCAAATAAAATTTCCATAAGGTATTACCCTTTTTCTAAAGAATCCTAAATAACCATTTTTGTTAATCTGCTCTTTTACATATAACTGCACTTGTAAGAGAGGTTACTGTTCCTGAGATTATAAAAATAAAAAGATGAGAAAAGGAGCATAATATTTGTTGCATTCTAGGAATTTGGGTTAGCTTTCTCAATGCAACAGGACATTTGCATTTACTCATAAATGAATACTAATGACATATGCAGATCTGGCACTGCTTCATAGAAATCACACACAGAAAGCTAGAGCAGGGCACAGATAGTTCTATTTCTCCAAAGTATTCAAAGAGTGAGAAGATTAAAGTCAACATCAATTCTCTGAAGTTGAGTCATAGCTAAATGACACGGTGTGTTAAGAATAATGGTGGGATTTATGGTGAAAGCCAACTTAGCTATTGAATATCTTGTATGATTTTTGAGTCAACAGCTCATGATTGACCACCTACTTTGGGCAAAATGCTGCTTCCTTAAATAAGTCACTGTTCTGCAGTTCTTTTTACATTACACAGTGTAGGAGTAAGAACCCAGCTTCCACTGGAAACCCTTCCTTGCTATTTAAAATAACACTCAGCTCAGCTTTGCATACTGTGTGTACTCCTGTGCTCCTTTTTGAATGAGTGGAAATTCAGTGAGTAAGAAGATTATTCATTCAAAAACATCTGTGTATGCCTGCAAAATGGTACGGACAATGATGCAAGCATAGTCAACTCACTGTGGGCATCACCTGCTCACAAAGAAGTCAAAGGGACTTCTAAGGGAAGTGTCAAAGGGACACTAAAATTTAAGAATGAGGTCTGGCTTAACCTAGAAACCATGATCCTAGTACTTCTGCAAAACTCTGAAGAGTATGCTTGTGGTTTCCCATATTATCTCCTTTAGGCACCTATTTGAAAATATTACTTTATATTATTGATGATGTTTCTATATATTTTATTAATCCAGGAAAGAGTATTTTTTTAAATAGCCCAGAGTAATCTGGAAAGGGCCAGAGCAGTTTTCTTGTTCACTGCTAAGAGTCCCTGCACTGGAGACAGTTAAATTTAAGCAACAGTTTCCTTCCCATCATTATGTTTCTTATACTGTCTTCCTGTGTCTCCATCAGTTCACTAGTGAATGACTTCATATCCCTAAAGAAGCCTACCCTGCCGCTCATTCAGTCACTTTAAGCAAGGTCCATTTGTAAACAGAGGGAGAAGGATAAGTAGATCGCTTTCATTTCTCCTTTTAAGAGCATTACCAGGAGGAACCACTACGGCAACTTAAAAAAAAAATCTGCTACAACATAATTGACACCAATAAAAACATTAAAAATAGTTTTGATATCCAATTTTGTAATCCCTTTTATTATCTTCAACTTTTTCTTGGAATAGAAGCTGAATATACTTGAAATAAATTGTACTGTGGAAACATTCGTCTAAAGTCCTGAAATATGTCAAAACTACTGAGCAAAAAAGCTTTCAGAAGCACCCGCTTTAAATTACTTCTAGCAAATCAGTTCAGAAAGGAGCACCGTGAGAGAAAGAACGCCCACCCACTCTCGCTCCCACCCCAATCCGACCCTGAATGCTATTTATCCAACTAAGTTTACATAAATCAGAGAAGAGTTACAGTGCAATTAAATGTATCCACGAAGTAATATGATATAAAGCACTTTGCAAATATTAAACCTCCCCTTAAGGGATCAATGTTTTCCATGAAGAAGCTGGGGGGTGGGGGGGAGAAAAGCAGAAGGGAGAGAGCGGGAGAGAGAGAAAGAGTCCGACCCACCGGGTGAGTACTGAGGAGACCGGGATCTGAGCAGCTTCTCTTGGGTGGGTGCCCTGAAGCACTCAATGAGGGAAGCCAGAGAGCGGAGCCCACCAAGGTGAAGTGATTCCGGAGTCGTGACAGAGGTTTGCTCGCTGTGCACCTGGAACCGCCAGGTAGAGGCATCCGCAGGGGGCTGGGCGCTCCTTCCTGGCTTCCCCAAACCAAGGCGGTCGCCCAAGTCCCAGAAACAGAAGTCTCTGCGCTCCAGTTAGTAGCCACAGCGACCTCGCGCACCTCTGAGTAACAACGGTATGACCACCCACTCCATTGCATTTATCTCCTGAGTATGTGTATGTGTGTGTGTGTGTGTGTGTGTGTGTGTGTGTGTACGTGTGTCGGGGGTGGGTGGGAAGGGCTGCGTGAACTGCGTGCACTGGGGCTGCCCTGGGGCGGGGACCGGTACTTCGAGGGGTGGGGGCCGGCGGGGCGGAGAACGCACCCCACCCGCAAGTTCACCGCGCCTTTGCCCGCCCTCTGCTTGTCCTCCTCGGGCCTCGCAGCCCCCCACTCGCCCAAAGCCGTCTCGCGCTCCAAGCGACAGCCCCACAATCACCCCGGCAAGGGGCCGAGGGCGGGCCCCCAAACTCTGCTGTGCGCAGTTAACGCGTGTTTCCAACCTCCCTCAAAGACAGCCCAGAGCGCTGCGACCGGCTCGAGGAGAGACAGACAGACAGACTGACACGGACAACTCTCTCTACCTACCCCGAGAATCCTCCCTAACGTTTCCCATCTCGCACGAGTTTAACCTCGAGCCCCAGAGAACGTCTCAAAAGTCTCCTTCAGGGAGTGCCCAAGAGAACCGCGCCCCACAAAGCGCTTTGGCCGGCATCACACGGATGTCTCTCCTCGGCGACCTCCCCTCTTGTCATTTCCCCCCAAATCTACGAAGCTTCAGCCCCCTGTGCTCGAGCCCCTCCCCGGAGCGAGGCGGGCAGCGCGCCCTGCTCACCAACGTCCCCGGCGGCGGCAGCGTGGGCGGGAGGCCAGGGCGCGTGGGCCAGCGGCGGGTCGCGCCGGGCCACAGGGCGTCTCCTGCAGTCCCGTTGGCAGTTGGTGCAGTAGTTCCGGACGTCCGGGCTTCGGCTCCACGGGGAGCGAGGCTGCTCGAATGCGAGCGAGCCAGCGGGGCTGTGCGTGCGCGCGTGAGAGTAAGAGGCAGGCGGGCCCTACACGCAGGCGGCGGCGGCGGCTGCGAGGTCTGGGGCGGGGAGCCAGGAAGGGGAGGAGGCGGGTGAGAAGTAGTGGAGTTTAGGGCGCGTTTCCCGCACTTCCCCTGGAGGCTGGAGCCAGGTACGGCAGGGCGCGCTCCCGCGGCGCGGGCACGGCAGGGGCGGCCGCGGGAGCCCGAGTCCGCGCAGTGCCTGGGCCCGCAGCGCCTCTGTGGGAGGAGGTGAGCATCCTCCTCGCCCCACGCGGGCACCGGCGCGGCCCCAGACTCTGAGCGCCGAGCGGAGAACCTCCTGCGTCCTCAGTGACAGGTCCTTGGGCAGCTTGCTTCCTCCCAATCGCCTAAAAGAGCAGCAGTCAGTGCGGCTGGGATCTTCCCTTCTGGGGTCTTGGAGCCGCCGGGGCCAAGCTGCGTGGGCGCCCGGCTCCCCGCGGCTGGTGCTGTCACGGCCGCCGCCCGGCTCCCGGCGGCTGCCTCCCGGAGACGTGCCCAGCTGTGTGCGCGTGTGTGTGTCTAAGCGAATCTCTTCCCCTCCATCACTCGGGCGCGTGGGAGGGATCGGGTCCCCGGCGACCAGCTGCGGAGTGGCTGCCAGTCCCCACCCTCCCCGCTCTCTCCCCACCCACCCCGCCCCTTCTCCTCCTAGCCCTCGTCCTCCTCCCCTGCGCCTCCTCCAGCTGCCGCTCTGGAGCTCCCAAAGGCAGGGGAGAAACCGCAAAGAAAAGGGCGGGGAAGGGTGGGGAAGGAAGCGCAGGTGTCTTCAGCCGAGTGCGGGCCCGCCCACACGGGAGCAGCTTGCTGCAGGGGGAGGGCAGGGCCTTAGGCGGAGAAGGGGAAGGAGAGGATTTACCCGGAGGCCGAGGTCCTGCGGCTGAACCGCAGCGCGTCCCACCAGGAGCGCGGTGAGGAGGCCGGGTGGGCGCTCAGGGCTCCCCGGCCAACTGAAGTCGCAGCTTGGGGAACCCACGGAAGTGACCAGGGTGGCAGAACCCGGGAACACAGAAGTCGGAGAAGCTGAGACCGGTCTCTCCCGGGTCAGAGGGGCCTAGACCTGGAGCTTGGGGCACACAGGTGTCCAGGGAGCTCGAGTGTGGCTCCAGCATGCCAGGCGGGAGAGCTGGAGGCTGTGAGGGGTCGGGCGGCTGCGGCAGCGGCGGTTCTCAGACTGCTGTGTGCCTCCGGAGTCGCAGGGGGCGATCACCGCCTAGCTGGGAAGCGGAGATCAGGGCTTTGCCTTTTTCCTGGTTCCAGATCCCAAACCCGAGAGGCACACTGGCCTTCCCGATTCAGTCAACGTCCTGCCTACCCCTTGCTCCCAGAATAGCAGTGGGGCAGTGGACTCTACGTGCTATTTCCTGTGCTCTCTGCCTGATTGAAAAGATCCCACCTAGTCTGAGACTGATGTGTTGATTCTTCTTTCCTAACTCCAGTCCCCTCACTCATCATCTAGCCCCACCCGACTAAAATTTCCCAGAAAACTAGTATCTTTCTCACTGATAAAGTTTTCCCCTCTGGAGTTTGCTTAAAAAACATTTTTTTTTTCTCTCGAGGTATTAGGTCTCATATTAATTCCCTAGTACAAATGCAATACGCAGAAAAGTCCTTTAGACTGGGAGTCACGTTATTGCTTTATGAGCGCTGGTCTGTTTTCAAATGAGTCATAGAATGCAGAGTCGAGTCAACCTGGGGTCCTGGAGAGAATTGGTCCATTTAATTAGAGGTCTGTTGGAATGCTCACTGGCAACAGCACTGGAAAGAATTGTGGTGCTTCCGCCAGTATCCATTCTTTTCTATTATGGTAATTTTACTTTGTTAATTTAGGCAATCTGAAAATGAAAGGTTGGATGCAATTCACAAGGCACAATATTTCTAGATTATCATTCAACTGCGACCCCCACCCCCTTCCCCATGCCCGCTCTCACCATCACTTCCAAAGGTGGTGAATTCGGATCTCAAGCTGTCTGTACTTTTTCAATTTCAGGATACAGCCTGAAGGACAAAGCTGTTGAGTTCTAGAAAGAGATAACTTAAATGTAAGTAAACTTATTTACCAACTACTCAGACAAAATCATAAGCTCAGCAGCAAGAACAGAATGTATGTTGTTTAATATATTGAGCAGGGGGAAAGATGGCTGTTTGCCAGATATGTGATCCATTAACCTCTGTAGCTCATTGTTGGCAACAATAGCATACAATCACATCCTTATGTTTGAAAGACAAGGGATTTTTTCCCCATCTCAAAATCACAATGCCACACTATAGTCTAAAAGAAACCTCAAACAATACAAGTAAAAAAGGAAGAAACACGATTTGCTTTTTTCTGAACAAATGTTGCTGTTCTGTTTTTCTGGAGGGGAAAAATGCTGATAAGCAATAAAGTCTGCAAAAGCATGACAATAGATTTTGAAGAATGCATTGCTCCATCTATCAGTCTTTTCAATTAGTCAACTTTATTTAAAATGTTTATTTATATTACCTTTTTATTGGTATTCATTCTTTCTTTTGTGCCAGGAAGATTACTGGGGAGGACGATGGGGTGAGATGAATCTAGTTTCTCATAATTCTGTCTTGCTTCAGGTTTATGTTTGGCAGGAAAGGAACAATCAACAGCCCGTGCTTTCTCAGCAGTCCTAACTTCTCAGAGAATCCTTAGCTCTGTAGCTGATGGACTAAGACATTGTCACAGTGATTTTGCCTAGCTTGTGCAAGATCACACCTGGGGCTGGGAGCAGGTACAACCCCAGAAACTGTGAAGCAAAGCTCTGGAAAGGCTTTCTACCTAGCCTTGGGTTGGAGGATTAGATCAGGGTATATGCACTTTCTGCGTGTGCTGCTCTTCAACTCCTCCAACAATGTGGCTTTCTTGCTAGATAAAGCGCAGAGGAGGGTGGGTGGGTGTCTAAAATTTTAGTAGAAACATTTTAGCATTGTGTGAAATTAAACAAATAAAACTAAACACTGGATGAAGAGGCACAGCCAAAAAATCTTTTTAGAATGCAGTTTTGAAAACGGTCACAGATTCATTGGTTTGGTTTAGTCACCAAAGCCAAATAAAGTGCACAGTAATAAAAACATCTGGTTAATTAGTTTTCATTTGGTAAAGAATATATTTTTTCTGAGCATCATCACACTCTCTTGTCTCATAAAGATGCAACCGTTAAATACTGTTCAGCTTACGGTTTCAAATGGAGGCTGTCCTTTCAGTAAAGTATAGAAATGTTTGTCATTATTAGAGGGTATTTGACTTGTTTTCCCACTATATCTTTTTTTTTTTTTTAAACGAGCTAATCACTGACATCTAGACTCAGTTGGTTAAGTAAATATTTATTAAAAGGAACTCTTTTTGTGCCAACCACTGAAAACCAAAAGATGAATAAAAGAAGCCTCTGGTCTCATAGGGTGAGTTCAGTAATCACTAGGGTTATCCGGTATAGGTCTGGTTCAACAGGAGTCCTTACCTTTTGCAGAAATGAGCCCCTGAGCCCACATCTCCATGCTCCATCACTGTATTTGAATGTCCCTGTATGAAAGTTCTGGTTTTCTGTTGTGCTAGGAAATGTTTAGCAGTCAGAGGCCTAAAAGTGTAAGGCCACACCTGAATATAAGGAAACTATTTCTTATGGAAGAGGTGGGTCCACAGATCTGATGTCAGAAACGATGAGGACAGTCAAGAGGATTTAACCCCTCTCTAGGTCCAGACCAGTGCTGGCTAATAGAAGTGTCATGCAAGCACAAATGTGAGCCACTTGTATAATTTTAATTCTATATAGCTCATTTAAAAAGTAAAACAAAACAGGTAAAATTTAATATTATATTTTGTTTAACTTACTATATCTAAGATATTATAGTTTTGACACATGATCAAGATATAATTATTAGTGAAATATTTTACATTATTTTTTTCACATCATGATGGGCGGAATGGCTCCCACAAAAATGGAACCTAGACCACGAGAGAGTAGAAGGAGGACTTTCAAGGCTGCAAGGAGCAGTAGGGGTAACATTATAAAGACCAGAAAATGAATGGTAGGTTGATTGGCTGATAAAAAGGTCCTTTGACTGTAGCAAAAAGCTTTTGTAAGGAAAGCTGTAGCTGATGTTAAAGAGGGAAAGGTTAGTTAGCTCTAGATCTGCTCTGTTCAATATGGTAGCCATTAAGCACATGTGGCCATGAAGCTCTTGAAGTGTGACTAGTCTGTGAGTATAAGATACATACTGGTCTAGGAAAAAAAGATAACAGTGGCTTGAACTAGGTGGAAAGGCATGGATGGTCTTCAGATATATTTCAAGGGCACAGCCATAGGACTTGCTGATAAATTGAATGCAGTGAAGCAAAGTAAGGAACCAAGGATGACTTCTAGATTTGGAACAACTGGGTATATGTTGTTACTGTTTACTGAAAAGGGAAATAATAGGGTAGTAACAAGGCTTGGTGAAGCAAGGTCCCCACCAAGAGGATACATTAGGCATCCAGATGGAGGTGTCACTTAAGGAGGCAGATATATCAGTTCAGAGGTTTGAGAAAGCCTGGGGTTAGAGATATGAATTTGGAAGTGATCAGCATACGGAAGGTGTTCAAAGCACCCAGTGGGGGGAAAAGAAAATAGAAGGAAGCCCTGGTGATTGGGAAGGAGGGAAGGAAGAGCATAGATAGAAGACTGAAAAGAAATTGCCTGGCCAATTAAAGGCAAACTAAGAGTCTGGAAACTCAGAAGTCAAGAGAAGAAAGCATTTCAATGAGGAGGTAGTGGCCCCTATGTCAAATACTGCTCAGAAGTCAGTAAAAGAAAAATAGGGACACCTGTATTGAGTTTGGCAACACTGGAGATAATTAGTGACCTTTACAAGAGAAGTTTCAGTGGCAAGGTTAAAGCCAAACTGAATTGAGTTGAAAAGTGAATGGGAAATGAGAAAATAGGGAAGTGAAGGCAGACAGCGTTTTAAGAAATTTTTCTTTGAAGAATTGCAAAGAAATGGGGGCATAGTCCAGAGAGGGATATGGGACTAAGGGATATTTTGTTTTAAGATGGGAGGTACTAGAACATCTTTGTATAATGATAGAAATAGTCCAGTAGAGAAGGGGAGAATGAAGAGAATAATTGAAGATGAAGTCCTTGAGTAGGGCAGAAAAAAGGGGGTGTGGACAAGTGGAGGTGTTGGTTTCTCAGGAGCAGGCACCACTGTTCCCTCATAAACAAAAGGAAGACAGGAGTTGTAGAACCAGATGAAAGAATATGTAGACCTAGTCAAGAGAAGGTGAAGGAGTTGTTTCCATTTTCTCAAATTATGAGTCAAGGAGTAGTATTTTAGAGAAAGGAAGTAATGGAAAATTGAGGAGTGAGGAAAAATCATGGAATAGTGATTTCAGAGAGTGAGAAGTCAAGCTTCCTAGAAGAAAACAAGAAATTAGGTGGGGGAGTGTTGACTGCTATTGGAGGTTTGAGGTCCTGAATTTCCTGTGAAATCAGTGAAGCCAGTTAGATAATTTTCTCCAAGAATACTCAACTGATAAAGTATACGTATGGAGAAGCCAAGCAAGTGGTTGCATTCTGCCAAACTGGGAATATTTTAAGCAGCATGGAACATGGGAGTTGAGACTGTCTGCATAAGAACTGTTATAGGGCTAGATCATGATATTCAACCTGAGTACAGAGGGAAGTGGAGTCAGGAGGTTGAGATGATCAGTGAAAAAGTAGTGAGGTCAAGGGCTTCATTTCAATTTTAAGAGTGATTCAGTCTGGCAAGTAGGAGTCAGGACAAACTGGGGAAGGAGGGTCTTAATTTTTTATAGGCAGGGTATTTCTATGCAGAGTCTAAAAGGAGAAAATTAGGGAGTCAGATCAATCTAGATTCAACTTACATTTATTGGAATTGAATGTGTGCTACACTCTGTACTGGGCACTTTCCTGTTATTTCACTTAATCCTCACAATATCCCTATGCTTTGGTTAAGATAAATCCTTGTTTTATGGATGAGAAAATAAATCAGAGATGATTAAAAAAATAAATAAAATTAAAAAAATAAAATACATACTGGATTTCAAAGTCTCAGTGCAAAAAATAAAAAACTTGTGAAATATTTATTAATAATTTTATATTAATTGTTGAAATGATAACCTTTTGGATACCTTGGATTACATAAATTATGTTATTAAATTATTACTCTTTTTAAAAAAGCTTTTTAAATAGAGCTACTAGAAGATTTTAAATTACACATGTAGCTTGCATTATACTTCCACTGGCCATCACTGCTCTAGACTAAGTGCTTCTTATACTTTAATGTACATATGAATCACTGGGGAATCTTGTTAAAATGCACATTTAGAAACTCCCAGGTAAACCGCTGTCACTGGTCCTTGGACCACACTTTGAATATCACAATGATGATTGACAACTTCACCTGCAGTATAGAACCCTTCAGGAATTTTTTTTTTAAATCACAATGACCAGATTGCTGCACCCAAAATTAATTAAATAGGAATCTCTGAAGTTGTGACCTGAGGATAAGTATTTGTTATAGCTCTCTAGGAGGTGATTTTAAAATATTACAAATTTCAGAACCACTGCGTTAGAAGCTCTTGAATAGAGGTGAACTAATTTAAACTTTATTCTGTAGAAAATAGAGAAGTTTATATATCAGGTGCAATTAATTTGTCACTAGAAAATATTCATTTATTCATTGAGTGTAATTACTTTATGTAAGTCATGGTGACTTATATCCTGCCTTCTAGAAGCTTAGAAACTAGTTACAGAGATAAGATACCTACTTAAATAATGGCAAAGCAACATAGCATAGGTTCAGCATGACTGGTATAGATATTAAGAGTTATAGGAGTCCAGAAAAGGAAGAGTTAGTCTTGGATGTGATAATTAGTGAATCTTCCTGGAAGAACTGATGTGTAAGAAAGATCTGATACAGGAGTTCTCAAACTATAGAATGCATCAGAATCTTCTCGGGTGACCAGGGCAAGACCACTATTGTCATGGAACACTGCTGCTAATATCACCTCTGCCACACTATGAATGAATCGTAAAACCATCCTGCTTCTCTGTCCCAGTAACTCAAGTTCAAAGTCCCCAGTGGGAGGCTGACTAACTGAGCCCAGACCACATGCTCCAGCCTAGGCTGCCAGGAGCCACTGGCTATGCACAACTTTTCACCAACACTGCACACAAAGGAACTTTTTTCAAAAGCAGGGATAAAGATGCAAGTCTGCTCAGCCTGCCCCAAAACTCCTCACCCTACCCTTGCCAAAGCCAAATCAAAACAAAACAAAACCAAAAAACCCCAAAAGAGCCAATTAAAGAAACAAAATGTCTACCACAGATAGTATTACTAAAAACATTGACATATATGAGGGGGGACTTGATTTTGGCAAATTCAATTTTAGATTGTTAAGCCTGAGATTATGATGTTTAACTCAAGTAGAGTTGCCCATTTAGTTTGGGGAATGAGGCAAAGGCTAGAGAAGGTTGCTTAGGTGTTATCTGCATGAAGGTAAAAATAGAGAACAAATGTGAGCTTCAGGTGGCTGAATGTAGAAGGAGAAACTCTGGACAGAGACTCTTATAATATCCTCATACTTCTGGGACTAAAGGAGCAGTACAGAAGGGGTGTTGCATTACCTCTCAACAGCTATTAACCCTCCAACCAGCTCAGATTAGAAGAGTTAAATAAGAATTTCTATGGTAGTAGTTCTCAGTTTTTAATATGCCGATTTGTATTATGAAGCTCTGATTATGCTACACTTCCAAATATCATTTGACTATGGAACTTTCTTGAGAAACTAGTGATATATTGAAGACATTTTGGGAAACAATGGGCTAGAATTATCTGGAACCAGAAAAAGACAAAAAGATCTTAGAGAAATGTCCAGGGGGAGAAACTATAGTCCAGAATCCCGATTATTCTGACAATTCTGATGCCTGTTATTCCACTGTTATAGGAGATGGGTTTAATAGTATGGAGATTAGTGGTACTGAATTCTGTTTTACCCCCATGTCCCCCAAATGCACAGTGCTTGGTAAATGGAGGCACGCCATACATATTTGTTGAGTGAACAAATAAGAGAATAGTTAAGAAAAGCCCTTTATCTTGTCAATATGGAGGTCACAAGTAACCTCCAAAACATTGTTTCAGAATAATGGTGAGGTGGGTTGGAGGAGGCATCCACCTGCTAAGGATTTCTCAAGTGATTCCTCAAGGATCTCTGGCAGAGACTGAATTGTCTACCCCATCATCTGTTTCTCTCTTTTTTTCTTGGTAATATAACAAGAGTGACCATATAATTTATCATCTGAACTAGGACACTTGAGAGAGAGAAGGGGGGAGCTATTAATAATTATGCCAGGACAACACACACAAAATAGACTTTCAGGCAAACTGGGACAAATGGTCATCTTAAAAATAATTCCTGATTTTTAGCTGAACACTTGACTCTTGGGAATAAAGACTGCCTTGCCCAACCTCTCTTGTATTTATGGGTAACAATGTGACTAAAATGTTACTAGATCACAGTGGTTAGTTTTCCCCCGAGTTTTTACAGAGGTACGCATATCTTGACCAGCATGTGTTCTCATTTATCAAAGAAGATGGTAGAAGATGGTTTCAGAAGGTTGCACATAGAATGTGTCTTTTTTTAAATTGAAGTATAGATCATTTACAAAGTTGTGTTGGTTTCTGGTATAGAGCAAAGTGATTCAGTTATATATGTAATATATATATATATATATATATATATATAATCTGAAAAGAACTTTTCAGATTCTTTTCCATTATAGGTTATTATGAGATATTGAATATAGTTCCCCGTGCTATACAGTAGGTTCTTGTTGTTTATTTTATATATAGTAGTATATATCTGTTAATCCCAAGCTACCAATTTATCCCCCACCCCCTCCTCTTTAGTAACCATAACATTGTTTTCTATGTACCTTTAATGGTCTGTTTCTCCTTCCAGCTGGCTGGAATGTGGTTATTCTGGTTAGCGCTGTAGCAGCCATCTTGAATAATCCTGTGTTATTCTGGAGTTTTCTGTTACTTGCGGTTGAACCTAATCCCAGTAGATAAGACCTTATACCAAAGCTGCCTAAAACCAGTATAACATGAGCCACAAATGCAAACCACGTATGTAGTTTTACATTTTCTTGTAGCCATTTTAAAACATAAAAAAAGAGCAGGTGAAATTAATTTTAATAGTGTATTTAAATAAATGTGTCCAAAATATTATTTTTTCAGAATGTAACCAATATGAAAAAATATTAATGTGATATTTTATACACTTATGTTTTATGGTAAATCTTCAAAATCCCATGTGTGTTTTGCACTTACAGCACATCTCAACTTAGATTAACCACATTTCAAGTGCTCACTAGCCACATGCGGCCAGTGACCACCATATGGGACAGCACAATTTTATACCATGAATAACCTCCTCTCACCCATGTATTTTCTATCTCTCCCTCTCCTCTTGCTTCTCTTCAATAGATAAACATAGATAGGTAAAACTCTGTATCTTCCACAACAACAATAAAACCCTGTTTCATTTCTTACTTCCCAGAAGTGATTTCTCTATTGTTTTTCTTCCCTTCACAACTCTATTTAATTGAATTTGCAATATCAGGTAACTCTGTTCTTGGAATAATGACAGAATGTTGTCCTTCAGGATACCTTTTGATAAATTGGGTCTCTGGGTGTTGATCAGCCATAAGCAATCTATTTTTAGAATGATCCCCTAGCAATTTGAGCCCCTAGCTATCAGGAGTTGTTAATATCAGGACCAAAACCCACTATGCTTTGTCACCAGTTGCCACAAGGAATTGGTTAAGTAATTTTTTTTGCAAATGATTTGAGAAAATCGCTTCTAGTAGAATCAAGGTTACCCCTCTAATGATGACAGTCTTCCCTTCTTTGAGACATATGCTGAAGAGTGGGAGAGAAAAGAGAACTGTTAGAGCTGGCCACTTGGGAATTGAACCTAAACTGGGTACTCCCTGGAAGGGTAATGGATGCGTACATTGACTACCACGTTTGGGACAATGGAAGAGTGACTTCCAGCAGCTGGGCTTTATAGAGTACAGCATAACCTCAGTTATCCAGTGTAGTGTTCAAGCAATAGGAAAGGTGTCAGATACAAAAGGAAAAAAAATATGTATCTTGTAAGAAAGAAACTGAGATTTGAGCATTTTGAATGAGCGAGTTAAGAAGAACCAAAGATGTGAAGGTTATAGCGGATGAGCTGTGATTGATTAATTCTCCAGCAGGAGGGAAAAAGTCTTCTGGCTTGATGGTGGTGTATATAAAAGGTCAGCCTTTTCACGTAGGAGGCAAGAAGCTCACACAACATGACAGGGATCCGAT
Source organism: Delphinapterus leucas (assembly GCF_059928025.1). NCBI lineage: Eukaryota > Metazoa > Chordata > Mammalia > Artiodactyla > Monodontidae > Delphinapterus > Delphinapterus leucas. The sequence continues at coordinate 51,463,450 of NC_143140.1, forward strand.
GAGATAAGAAATAAGAAAGGCAGAGAGAAGGGGAAAGCAAGCAAAGAAGATTGTATATGGAGCCGAAGTGGTGGTAACAAAGACAGAAGTAGTAGCAAAGGAGGCTAACAAATGTCACCAGCTCTTGTGGGCGGTGGAAAGAATGATGCAGGGGTGAAGTAGTCTAATGGGTGTCAGGGTGCCACGTGTACTTAAATCTTCACACACACTATTTCTGGAAAAAAATCTCTTATGCCGACTGTAATCATTTGTTTCTTTGTTAATTTACTTACTTCCCTGGGGTTGTCTAATCTGTACCAGAGGTTTGCTCTCTCTTAGTCTATGTGCTCTCAGTGACTTAGGGAAAGTCGGTGGATGATGTGGATGACGCTGCCAAACTTAAGACCTAAACCACAGTCCATTGGCCAAGAAAAACAAAGTAAGGAGGAAGAGAAAGAAGAAGACCATCATAAATATTTTAGTTATTCAGAAGTCATTTATCTAGCCTCCTTAACTATGCATACTCTAGCTCAGAACAAAGGAGTAAGCAAAAGCACATCTGAAAATCTAGATAGATGATGCTAAGACCACACAGTAACTTTCATGCGATTTACTCATTGAAAACTCCCCAGGCTTCAGAAGCATGGCACCACTTTCTCTTGTCTTAACTATGCCAGACTTTGCTATGCCCAGTGGGCCCTTCCTGCAGAGCGTGGATGTTGCCTCAACCCAGCCCGCTGGTCAGCTACTGCTGTGCCATCAGGGTGAAGCAGGCAGCTCACGTACCATTTGTCATCCTTTCCTTATGTTGTTACTAAGAATATTTTATCCGTATTTCTAAATAAGTCTAACAAGCATGGTTAGTATTTTCTGATTGAAAACCAGAACAGCAAAATCAGGTAGGAGAGGGCAATAGCCAGAGGTGACAGGTGATTTTGAGGGAGGGGCAGAAAAACTGTATGAACTTCATGTCCAACCAAAAAGCAGGTGGCCCATTCCATGTCAGAGTGAGTATATGTGGTTTGGCAGGGAAGTGGATGGGCTTTGGCATAAGACAGGTCCAGGTTCAAGTTACAGCTCTTCTGCTGGTAGCTGTGTGATTTGGGGCAGGTATTTGAGTTACCTGAGCCTCAGCTTTTTCATTTCTAAAATAGAAATACTAATATTACCTTCTTACTCAATTATTGTGAAGATTAAATATATAAGAAACAACACATGTGACGGAATTATCTTTTTCCTCCCTCTGCTCCCAGAGATGAGTAGGTTCTTGGGTTATCACTGAATTTTATAACTTAAGGTAGTGCTTATTAAACTCATACTATATTATGGATTGTATAATACATAGTGCTAGGCACTGGGACATAGAATTATATGAAAAACAGCCAATGCCATCAAGGAACTGAGAGTTATCTGGGTAGAAAGACTGTAAAACACAAGTTAGACGGTGGGTAAAGGTGCACCAATAGAATCAGGAACAAGTAATTGAAGCAGTACTAGCAGCAGCATGGGGTGGATGGCAACAATTTATTGGGAGGAGGCATTGTATATATAGTGATGATAGTCCTGAATTATCAAGGAAACAGAAATTGTGTTTAATAAGCTATGTTTAAAGAGGCAGGATATGAGTAATCTTGGTTTGAAATTTTTCCATTTAAGCTGATTAGAGCTAAAAAATAAATTTCCATGGTTTAGTTTGGTGGAAAACTCATTAACTTCTAGTGGAATATCTTATCTATTGGTCCATCAAATAAATGAGGCATTGTTCAAATGGCAGATGAAAAAGGCAAAAAAAAAAAAAAAGGGAGAAAGTAATGGAGAAAGGATGGAGAAAGAAGCAGAAAATATTTACCTCCCGAGTATCAGTCTTTTCTAAGCTCATCCTTCCTGCTGTTTCATTTAATCTTCACAGACACCCTGTCCAGTTGGCGAAACAGATATTGTTCTCTGTTTGACAGATGACGAAGTTGAAAATGTAAGAAGCTATTTCTTGTCCTAATTCACATATTGAGTAAGTCACACATCTAGAAAGAAGAACCCACATTCTCTGCTTGAGGCACAAAAATGTAAAGAAAGTTACCCACATAAAAATGTATGGTTCTAAAGAATATATAATTTAAAGACAAAATTTTAAAACCAGGAAGCAAAGTGATATGGGCACAAGAATATTCTATGTAGGAAATAAATGCTGAGCATGATGGCTTCATTACAGCTTTACCTCATCTTTCTCTTTCATTGCCTTCCTTTCCTTCCTTTCTCCTCCAAAGAGATGAAGGTATATGTGAGAAATACAAGAAAAGAAGGAAATAGAGGAGAGAAAAACAGAAATTTATGAGGAGAAGGCATAAGAGAACAGGAAATGAATGTGTAGGGAGCTCTTAGTCATGAACATATAATATGCCTCTGGTAGATTTAAAATTTGGAAAGAACATATCAAAGATTTTGTTTTAAAATTTCTCCTGAAAAAAACTGAGGTCAGAGAGGGAGTAAATGTGTCAAGGAGTTTAGATGATGTCTTTGCAGCCAGTAAATGAATAGGCTATTTAGACAGAACCGAAAGCTTTCCCCGAGCGAGCATCTCTGGCTTCAGCTCCGTGGTCTGACACTCTCTATTACTCAAGGGCATCGACTGGCCAAGCACACCTTCTCCTCCCCATCGAGTCACTGTAAACACCGCCCAGGGCTGCTGCCGCTCCCGCTACTGCGGGGAGGTGACAAAAGATCAAGTGCTGGGCTTCCCTGGTAGCGCAGTGGTTGAGAGTCCGCCTGCCGATGCGGGGGACACGGGTTCGTGCCCCGGTCCGGAAGGATCCCACGTGCCGTGGAGCAGCTGGGCCCGTGAGCCATGGCCGCTGAGCCTAAGCGTCCGGAGCCTGTGCTCCGCAATGGGAGAGGCCACAACAGTGAAGAGGCCCGCATACCGCAAAAAAAAAAAAAAAAAAAAAAAAATCAAGTGCTGATCATGTTCCCTGGGCATCTTCAGGACACAGATCTACATCTGCAGAGCACAGTGATCAAGAGGTGGGCTAGGTTCCAACACCAGTGTCATCCTTACTGTGTGACCTCTTGGAGTACCAGTTTCTCTTCTGCTGGGGCATAATCATAGGACACATCACACAGGTTATAGTGAATGTCAGAGACGATAGTTCACGTGAAGTACTTAATATAGGGATTGCTCACAGAAAGTTCTCAATAAATATTAGCCTTTTGTAGCAAGCTGTCTTTCTCCCTCTCAAAAATTAACACTATTTGTCCTGTGTTAAGTTATAGTGAGTTCTCCAACCTATAATTATCATTTTTTTAAAAAATGAAAAATAGGCCTCAATTAAAACTAGCTTTTCATCATTTTCTATTCACAGAAATTTCCCTCCTAAAAATAAGTGACAAAAATCTGGTGGTATTTGAAATACCTGTATTAAAAGTCTTATGTGGCTATGGGCATTTCCTGGTTTCTTGCATCAACTTGGGAAGAATTGCTCCATGAATCAAGGACTAAAAATTTGTATCATTTACATTTTCATTTCTCTAAACAGCCTCCACAAAATTAAAAAGAACATAATTTTGAAAGTGATGTTTATTCATTGGGAATAAGGGAGGGAAAATAGTGAGAAATCTGCCTGAGAAGATATTTGAGAAGGCATGGAGTTTTAGTAATCTCAAGGAAAGTTAATATTTTAAGCTAACATTTAAGTGGTTATTAATGGGCAATAATACTAAGCTCATAAAAAACTATACTTCACAAAAATCCTTGTTTGTTTTATACCGCATCATAAGTATAAGATACTTTGGTATCATAATAAATTTAATTACTAGAGCCAGAAATAAATGACTTTTTAAAAAAACCCTAGATTTTTCTAGCTTACAAATAAGATTCTAACAAACTCTTTGAAGAAAAAGTAATATTTCTTAATATTAATTACCTGTAGTTTAGTTGGTTAACTATAAACATGAGATTAGTGAAGTGTGAATTAATGGGGTTTTATTGCATAATACAAGTTAAAGCAACATACTCATAAAATAAAGTCCACTTATCTTTTCTTACAGCTTTCGAACACCTAGGGCTTTGGTCTCGTTTATCTTTAGTTGTTCATGTACAGAATTCTGTCAAGGGAATGACAGGAATATAAAGCTGTTAACTCTTTCCACTGAAGTTGGAGGTCAAGAAACGTCTTGCATGTGAAGTCCTGATTTCTTAGCATAATTTAAGAGCATGGGCTCCAGACTCAGGCTGCCTAAGTTCAAACCCTGCTTGCCCTTTATAGGTTCTGTGACAGTTGGGAAATTACTTCAGTTCCCTCCTTCGTGAAACAAAGATGATTATGGAATTTATCTCACAGGGTTCAGTAGAAAGATGAACATTTAACAGTGTCTGGTATACCATGAGCTCTCAATACATTCCAATGTCACTATAGCTTACCTGGTGGAAGTTTACCCACCTTTAACCTCATGGCGACAAGTTAATCAAGTTCTAACTTAGATTATTAATTCAAATGTACTTATACTTTGCCATATCATTTAGTATTTTGTGTGTATCTCACCCAGGAGGTGATTTTTAAAACTTGTTCTTTGTATAAGTGCATTGTAAAATGCTTTTTAAAAATTCCTTAGAATAAAACATCTACTAAAGTTCAGGTACTGTACGGTTAGTATTTCAATTCAGATGTTGCTTTTCTGATGACAGAACAAGCACTGGATGATTTTCATGAACTTATTTACTTTTTGTTATTTGTTTTATGGCCGTTGAAATATCACAGGAGAGCTCTTGAATCTGCCCCCTCCCAACCTGCTCTTTGCCAGCCATCACCCATTTGTTCAAGCCCCAAAGCCTTGGTTTCTCCTTGGTTCCTTCTTTGGCCTCATATCCCATATCCACTCTATCACAAGAACTATAGACGTTGCTTCTAAAACATGTCGTAACTCCATTTGTTTCCCTCTCTGCATGATTATCTCTGTCTCCAAAACTACCTCCATCTGACCTCTTGGCTGAACTGCTGCAGTAGCTTCCTAAATGGTGTACTTGCTTTCACTCCTTTACTAAGAAAATTCATTCTCCACTGACAGCCCAAGCTGATCTTGGGGAACCACACATCTATCCATGGTACTATTCTTATTTAAAACCCATTCTCCATTGAGATCTCAGACTGATCCTGGTGAAACATATATCTAACCATGACACTACTCTTATTCAAGACCTTCCAGTGGCTTCTCAGCCTCCTTAGAATAAGATCCAAACTCTTGACTCTGGAATACAAAGCTTTGTATGCTCTGACCACGCCCTACCTTTTTGACCTCTTGTCCTACCCTTTTGCCATCACCCACTGTGCCTCAGTCAGATTGGCCTTCTTCCTGTTGTTTGAACATGCCAAGCTTGTCATCTTAGAACATTTGTACTAGCTGTGACCTTGGCCAGGAATGCTCTTAACCCCCAAACTTCTCATGGCTGGCTCCTTCTTGCTCTTCAGGTTTCAGGCTAAATGTCACGTTTTGGGAGATGTCCTCCTCTCTCATCCAACTGAAAGCATCAGTCTAGTTACTCTCTATCACATTACCTTTTTTAATGTCTTGCATGGTATTTATCAAGATCTGATTTTTTTCTTATTTGTTAATTTACTGCTCACTTGTCTCTTTGCATATTTTCAGCTTTGTTCCCACTAAAACATAAATTACAGCAGACAAGGGACAACTTTTCTCTGTCTCTCTTACTTCTGCATGTCGTATCTTTTGCATTTGGCAGACGGTCAACAAACTATTGAATGAATGTACAGAAAAGTTCTCAGATTGCCCACAGGAAGATACTCCCTGTATTCTGACTTCTAAATCCCTTCAATTGTTAAGTTCCACCCAGGATAATTCCATGCCACACCCCGGAGAGTGTAATGACATGAATTCCTCATCAGGAAAGCAGTATAATTGACTATTTCTTTCAGGACTGCCTTAGTTCGTTTCTATACTACCATGTGTTTTATCTCCCTTCTCTCAATTTTCTTTTTCTTGCCTCATAGTGACATCTTCAACAAAATTACCTCATTCATTCACACAACAACCAGGGCAAGTATCATTTCCTCCTTGTTTTTTAAGGGAGAAAGCTGAGGCTCAAAGAGGCCATACAACCCATGAGTGACAGACTGGAGATCTGAATCCAAGCCTGCGTATTACCTGTGGATTTTTCCTTGCCTGGAGATAGTGTCCCATTCATTACGGGGTCTCACATTTCCCACAGTAGCCATTAGTGAGCTGACCAAAGGGTTGCCAAACATGGCTGCCCTATATAGTCATTTTGGGGATTTCTCCTTAGACTTGCAGAATAAGAATCTGGATTAGAGTTTAAGAATCTGCATTTTTTGGGCTTCCTTGGTGGCACAGTGGTTGAGAGTCCGCCTGCCAATGCTGGGGGCGCGGGTTCGTGCCCCGGTCCGGGAGGATCCCACGTGCCGCGGAGCGGCTGGGCCCGTGAGCCGTGGCTGCTGGGCCTGCGCGTCTGGAGCCTGTGCTCCGCGGCGGGAGAGGCCACAGCAGTGAGAGGCCCGCATACCGCAAAAAAAAAAAAAAAAGAAAGAAAAACGAATCTGCATTTTTGAGGAGCTCTCCAGATTTAGGTACCACTGAGTTAGAAAATCAGGTGAGAGAATGTTAGATATATGTTATTCCAAAAAGGACTTTGAGATATCAGCTGAGATTAGTTTATCTGATAAGGTTAGTGACCCAGTGAGCCTCTGGGGCTGAGACAGGGAAAGATAGAGATTGGATACCTTCAAGCCCTTGCTTGGGGAGAAGGAACAATATATGCTATTTGTTAGGAAAAGAGCCACAAAGCATGCGATGGGGCCTGGTCTTGGGTGTGGAGGGCAACCCAGGGAAAGTGCTGAGAGTAGAAGAGCCTACTTTCAGTGGTTTAAGGTCCTTCAGTAAAACCCCATTAGATATTTGAGCTTTTTCAACTGTCTGTTCAAGTTTCCTAAAGTCTTTCGCATAAGTAATTTAGCATGTTTTTGAACCATTAAAAATATATTCAAAATAAAGTGGGCAAGAAGGGCATTTTATAGGAGTATAAGCTTATTTAGGCTATCAGAAATAGCTTAACAAGCATCTCCATATTACTCCCCAAACACTGAGCAGTGTTTTCATCATGTAATTATAACATAATGAAAGGAAACAACACATTTGAAGTACCTTTCCTATTGGAGAACATGCAATTTTGTCAAATCTATATATGCTAGCAAAATGCTGCTCCACCGTGCATCTTGTTAGCCTCGAGTCCTATCTCATAGAAGAGATAAATGGCCTCCTGAGGCTTAGAAGCCATGGAAAGTCACATCTGGTAGCTTGCACCTGGCTGACCTATTCATGGAAAAGGTCAATTTAGTGCAAAAGGGCATTTAAAAAAATCAGTTCTGCTGGAGGGAATTAAGCAGCTGTCGGGGGGGGGGGGGGGGGGGGGTTCATCCTTTCACACCCTTCCACTCACTGAGCCCATTGCTTTAACCATTGCTGGAGGGCCACAATTCTGCATTTGGTAACATTATTACAGGCTACTTTTATCGCCTTTTGTTACTAGAAATTCAAGTATTTCCTCCATTAATGCAGTAACCAAATAAAAACTGAGAGCATTTCATTTTATTACAGCTTGAAGTAGTATTTAGGACTAGGTTTTATTGTCTTTAAGAATATTCAGTATTGTCTTTTATATTTCAGTTAGCTTTATTTGTTGAGCTTTCTTCAACATTTGGTTGTAGTTTGTCATGAAAAAATACCTTTTTTTACTCTTCCCATATTTGAGGCAAGAGACAGTTCCGGGAAATCCATGTGAAAGGAGAGGCAAGTTAGAGTCAGCTTATAAGGGTTACAGTTTTGATCTCAGTACTGTAAGGCTTCAAGAGTATCCACAGTATACTTTTCTAAAATGAAGGAAGTAAGGTGTGGTCTTTCATAATATTTGGAAGTTTCAAAATGCCTGTGCTGGATGAAAGATTTGTTGGACTAGACTAAAATGCTGTTTCTTAGCTAGACCCAGAAAGTCTCCACTCAGAGTTGGTTTCCATCCTTTAATGCCCAGTGGACAATTAACTACATACGCTGAATCTAGGGTTTAGTGTTGAAACTACTTTCTGGCTTCATCAATTGCAAATATTGATAACATCTGAAAAATATGTTTAGCTATTTAAAAAAAACAACCCACTACTTTATCTTTTAACTTTCCTGGTCTCTATTCAATTTTATTTATTTATTTATTTATTTTTAACATCTTTATTGGGGTATAATTGCTTTACAATGGTGTGTTAGTTTCTGCTTTATAACAAAGTGAATCAGTTATACATATACATATGTTCCCATATCTCTTCCCTCTATTGATTTATTTTAAAAGGAGCTTTTTTCTTGGCCGCGCAGCTCTGCTTGCGGGATCCTAGTTCACCACCAGGGATCGAACCCAGCCCCCAGCAGTGAAAGTGCAGAGTCCTAACTGCTGGACCACCAGGGAACTCCCTCTATTCAATTTTAAATGGCCTAAAGAGAAAGGCAGTATTTACCCAGATAATGCAGAGATTTGCCCTCGGGTGTTTCCGGATCCCAGATTCCCCGTCACTGATGGACCGAATTTCTAGCTTACTCGATGAATGCTGAGCTTTCACATCCCCTCATCCTGAGGAGACAAGTTCATACTGAAATAATTTTCCTTTCATTGAAAGCAAAACATCAATATCCCCAGAATAGTCTACCCCTTCAAAAGAGAAAAGTCGGGAATCTTTGAGACTATTACGTATAATTATTTTATGTTTAACTAAGGTGCTTTTTAAAAGGCTTCAGATATATACTTTAGATATTTCATAAAGATTTATGCAGAGTTTAAATATTTAGTTTAACATGTTTAAGTTTCAGTGATTCATGTCAAAACAAAACTACCCATTAGCCAAATGCCAAACAAGTTTGACATGGAGATGAGTCAGACTGGGGCCATTTGGGCTCCAGACTGCAAAGTGCTGTTAAGCATTCCGGCATTATGGGTGCCATTTCCTCACAGGGTCCTCTCTCAGCATTCAGGCCATGAGGCTTAAGGGGAGTCACACTAGAAATATGGAGAACACTCCATTTCTGTTAATTTATCATGGCTGAATTGGCATAACAAATGGTGACAAATAGGCCTTTTTCATCCACATAAAAATTACCATTACATTTTCAATGGCTTTTACTTGAGCGTCAAAAATAGCAAGTTTAATTACACAAAAGCTGGTGGAGGCACGTACTGTGAATTTAATGCAGGGAATAGGAGAGGGGCTGCTGGACCATCAACTTTGAGCCTGCATAGGGAGATAGAACCAACATAAATATACACATGGAAGGAGATATTAGAGATTACAGAAATCATAGGGAAATTTACTTCTTCAGGTCAGTGTTATATTTATCTAGAAATAGGTTGAAAGAAAAACAACTACTAAATATTATTCCTTGATTCCCTTCTGTCTCAAGAGTTAACCATATGGCTGAAACTCTAAATGCATGTGAAATGTGAATTTTGCAAGATGTCTTTAACCTAATTTCAAGAAGTGCTTAGGCTTTGATCATGGTATTTAATAGACTGTCATTAGTTAAAAGAGAAGAGCCCATTATAGCATTGTCGGTTGGGTAGTAAAATCCTTATGTATAGAATCAACTTGATAAAATGTGGCCCCCAAATGGAATTATTATCACTAGACAACCATTTAGAGTTACTTGATACCTATTATATATCAATAAATCTAAATGGAGGTGGATCATAGCACATAAAAGATATTCCTTTGCAGCCCAGACTTAATATATTTTCCTTATCTTACTTGATTGATTATAACATAATTCTCTGTATAGTTTCACCTCTAGGAAATAAAAAAAATTAATATTGATAATATAAAATGAACCATCTCGGTAAGTGTTTTGATACTACGAAAATGCAATTTGTTGCATCTAAATATTACTGGCATGCCTTATTTTAACTACATATTGATTTTTTCTTATATACCTATGAAATGAAGTTTTTCATGATAACCATAATAACATTAAGAAGTATGTTCGCCAATGCCGTATCTCAGTGTTTTAAGGATACAAGAATTTTTTTTTTTTTTTTTTGGACGCGGGCCTCTCACTGTTGTGGCCTCTCGCGTTGTGGAGCACTGGCTCCGGACACGCAGGTTCAGCGGCCATGGCTCACGGGCCCAGCCGCTCCGCGGCATGTGGGATCTTTCCGGACCGGGGCACGAACCTGTGTCCGCTGCATCGGCAGGCGGACTCGCAACCACTGCGCCACCAGGGAAGCCCAAGGATACAAGAATTTAGTGACCATATAGTACAACTAACTCAGATCTAAGCAATGATAAAAACAATTAGCTACCGAATCACCTTAAAGACCAACTGGATGAATATGTGAAACTGCACATTAGATAATCAATGCCAAGAAATCACAAATCCTGATATTCTGATGTTCACTTGTACTTTACAGCTGCTGAGCAGTGTTTTTCAAATTGGAGCAGGAGGGAAGCCATATAAATTCACACCTGTCCCAGAGGCTTAGATGATCCTTTTTTAGTTTTGTTAGTAGGAAACTGCATGGAATAGATTACTTTCCCTTCTGCAGCTCTATTGTAATTTCATTAAAGAAGATCAAGGGCAAAATTGTGTTCTATCTGCTTATCGAAATGCAAATACCACCTTTAGGTTCTAGATAAATACTAGAAATCATTCTTCAGGTGTATTTTGGATTAACTATGTAAAATATAGCTAAATATAAATATAAACTTATCTAACACTTGCTATGTACCAAGCACTGTGTAGAAGATAAGAAAGTAAAGAGGCAAACACAGTGCTGGATTTGTTGGTGCATAGCAAAATACACCATGTCCTTACGGAGTTTACAGCATTACTGGGGAGACAAGAAAACTGTTGGAAATATGATTATGTATAAGCAACTTGATACAGGGATAGGCTACAAGGGTAGGTGAACATAGAAGTAGAGGGCAGTGTGTGGTGCAACATGAGAGGAAGCAGGGGTGAGGATACTGGTGACTATAGTCCTGAAGAGGAGACTCTTCACTCCTTGAATATGCTTTGGCTTGTGTCATCATGATATGAACAAAGAGTCAAAGAAATGCTAAGAGTTTGGACTCTATTGTGAATCAACCCTGTAATTAATCCTTCTTTAGTTTTTACTTTCACAGTGATCCTAGGTGAGAGAAACCTCCCCCCATCTATGTCCTTCCTTCCTTTTTTCCCAATGGCAAATCTATACTTCTTTCCACATCTAGCTTAAACATTTCAGGGAGGGTCGATTTTTCAAAATTCAGAAAAATCTTGAATTTGGAAGGAAAGAGTAGTAATATTGTATATAAAAAGTCTTAAAAGATAATTTTATGGTGAGCTGAGAACAAAATTAGTTTTAAGAACTTTTAATTATATCATAGATATTTGTAATCTTGGGTATGTGTGTTTATGAAGAGTCATTCCAAGGCCACGATCTCACATACCTCAAGGGGGTGGCTAGACAAAGCAAAAATTAATATTCTGTTTTTTTTTTTTTGCGGTACACGGGCCTCTCACTGTTGAGGCCTCTCCCGCTGCAAAAATTAATATTCTAAAAAAGGAAGGTAATGATTAGTGATCACTAAAGAAGCACCTCACTTCCTGAGGAAAATATAGTTCTTAGAATGGAATGATACAACTCTGAATGTGTTTTCTCTTGGAGCATTACAATTATGGCAATAACATTTAGATTTTTAATATTAAAGTCTCATATTCCCCTTGAAACTTCCCTCAACTCCTACATGATTCAATTAATTTTTTTAACTTAAAATTAAATGTCCTCATTTTTTTCCATGGAAGTATGTATGCATTCTTGGCCTCAAGATGGAAAGTTATTTGCTTTAATATGTATGATTCAGCAGGGTATTTTATAGCTCGCACGAGTTGCAGCTTAAGTGCATATCTTCTGTACATACAGAGGTCGGAAATAATTTGCTTCATGACATAGGAATTAAAATCAATACTCTTACTTCCTTAAGAAAACAAACGTAACATATGTAAATGAGAAATGAGTAAATTATTAATAGATGGGCCTATCTAAAATATAATTCAAGCGAAAGCAAGGTCAACCCAGAGAATCGAGTTTTAAGAAACAGTGCAAGTTACAGGAAGCATGAGGAGGTTAGATATATCACCACAGCTTTGTCTTTAGAAAGTTGCTTTCATCTAAGGTTTTTAAGCCATATTACAAACACCCTGTTATCTGCCCCTGTGAATAAGTGCATAGTATGATGTTTCTCAGATTGAGGACGAGGAAATGGAGAGCAGAGAAGTCTTACTGGGCCTGGAAGTCTTGCACATGGTACCTGAGGGGACACGCAGGTTTCTCATTAGCACTTAACTAGCAATCAGGCTAGAGGGAGTCCCACTGGATGCTGTTGTCAGGATTGTTCACGCTTCCAGATTTTCACTTCCAATGCCTTTCTTTTCTTTTCTTTTTCTTTTCTTTTTTTTTTTTTTGAAGAAGACTGCTTTCTTAGTTGTATTTTAAAAAGATAAAAATGTAAAACCAATAATGACTTGACACCAATGCCTTTCTATGTCCTTTCTGCTCAGGATTTAGGCAAATCCTATACTCCAGAATGATCCCTTCCTTTCTCTCTCTGCTTCGTATATTACCACCTATTGAAGATATGGTGAGCCCAAACTGGCTGAGTTAGGTGGAAAGGGCATTTTCTTCTTTATTGTTAGAAAACAGAATTTAGGGCTTCCCTGGTGGCACACTGGTTGAGAGTCCGCCTGCCGATGCAGGGGACACGGGTTCGTGCCCCGGTCCGGGAAGATCCCACATTTCGCGGAGCGGCTAGGCCCGTGAGCCATGGTCGCTGAGCCTGCGCGTCCAGAGCCTGTGCTCCGCAACGGAAGAGGCCACAACAGTGAGAAGCCCGCGTACCGCAAAAAAAAAAATAGAAAACAGAATTTATCAGCTGCTATCTTTCTGGGTCCTGCTCTAGCTTATGATTTCTACACAGCATCTGGGTTTGGCTTCCTATTTCCCAAGTCAGGAACAAGTATTTCCATGTGTCTAGAAAAGTATTCCTCTTAGAAGGAGGAAAGCTGCATGAGAACCTGACCCCCTTGAAAGTTGGACAGATATATAATTCATGATGAGCAAAGTCAGAATCAGCTTTGATTCTGTCTTTCTTACCTTCTATTCCATGTAATTTACTTACATTTGTAGGATCCTCTCCCCTACCATCAAGCATTGCTTCTATAGCAATACGTTCATTTATTTATTGACACAAAATTTGAACTTCTTTTGTGTCAGCGTTGGGGATGATAGATAAAGCAATTCCTTACCTTAAAACACTTATAGTTTAATAGGATGGACTTATACAAATGAATTCTAATAAATTGAAATGAAAAAGTGTATCATGAACATATGTCCAAAGTACTGTGGAGGCACAGAAGAGGATATGGTTATTGCTAACTGATAGGAGGCTATGCTGTATGCAGAAGTTTTTCAATGGAGAGATTACCAGTGTTGCTGCTGGGGTGATTTTCTTAGTAGACAAACAGGCAGTTCTTAAGATGGAAGTAAATATGTTCTGTCTGAGTAATTGCATGGTGCCTGAGGTCTCCGTTTGCTTTCAGCTGGACGTAACACTTTTCAAAAAGCCTATAAACTGGTTGACCAATGAAGGTAAGGTTAAAGCAAATTAACAGATTGAAATGGGGAGGTCTGCGAGTTGGGTTACTCAGGATAGGATCACAGATTTTTCATCTTTTACGCTCAGCCCCTACCATGGAAGATGGTTGTTGCATTTGTATATATGTACACATACATACTCACTTTTCTAATGAAGAATACTTCATAAACATGAGGTCATTTGCAATTGTATCTTTCAAGCAGGCTTTCAGAAGGAATTTCATTGTTCTTTGACTATTACAAATCAAATGGATCTCTAGCAGAGACCTTAGGGCCTCACTTACAGACTAGAGTCGAAGTTCAGAACAGATGGTCATTTGAATCTAGGGCATTAGTATGTATCTGAGAAAGGAGATTAAAACACCACAAAAAAGAAAGCCTTGTTCAGAGACATCATGTGGGCACAAGAGGTGAGAGATTATTTATCATAATGACTTATTCAACCACAAGGGAAAACATGAGTTAGAATGACATTATTTTCATCACACTTTTCCTCTGGGAATTCAAGAGACTGCCCCAGTCTTATGTAATGGGCAGCAATTCTCTTCATACTATGTTGCTTTGTTCCTAACCCCCACAGACAGTAGTAATAAAAGATTCCCAAAGATGACCAACTTATTCTCCTCTCAAAAATTACCCTCCCACAGATCCTGTGAGCTCATGAATACTTAAGGACAAGCTTATTTGATATTAACCACTATAGTTACCTGCTCATTGCTCGTCAGGCCGTTCTCCTTATTCCACCCCCTCCATGCCCCATCTCTCCAATTCTAAATACTCTCCTTGTCCCACCACTTCTGTGGAAAGAGCTGTTCTCCTTTCCCTCCTCATACTTAATCACATCACTTCAATTACTTCCTCAAGTTGAGAGGCAGGGTGAAAATTTTAAACGCAACACAAAGCATCTGGTGGGATGGGAAGGGGCATAATTCCTGCTCTGCTTCTATCACCAAATGATAGCATGCGCTTGGAATACTGTTTTTTTTTTTTCCTGGGCTTTAACTTCCTCATTTATCAATAACAAAGGGAAAAATAAACAGTAAATAATATGTAAGGAATATCCTGGTGTGAACAACAATATGATTCCTCAGTGTTTATCAAGATGAGTGGCACCAAGTTCTAACATGTCATGTAAAAGCCCCTACAAAGTCATGAAGGAGTCGGCCTTCTCATATCTGTAGCTGTCACTCATATACTTCTGCATATATGCACACACATATGTTTAATAGCACATGTATATAAATGTGACTACTTTTCTAAAATATTGACATGCTATTAATATATTTATCATTATTATTCCAATGTCTTAGATTATAATCTTTGTCATAAATGGGAGAGCAGCGGGACAAATGTCAGGAGACCTGCATTCTAGGTTCCTCTACACCTCTCCGATTTCATGGTTTTGAACACGTCAGACTCATGGGGCCTCAGTTTAATCTATAAAAAGAGAAATTGGGGAAATTATCCCTTTTAGGTCTATAATTGTATGATGTTTGTATTAGTGAAGACAGGAAAGATGATATTGTGGGGTAACTAATTAAACCCCAAATCTCATAGCTTAAACAATAAAGGTTTGTCACACGTGAAAAGCCTGACTGCAAGTTGGAAGATACTTAAAGATGACTGTGCTCCCTGTGGTGTCTCAGTAAACCAGGGTGCTTGAATTTTGTGTATCTATTATCTTTACACAAGAATCCCCCTTCCCCTTGGCAGGGGCCCCATTTCAAGCCACATTGCTTCTGCTCACATTTCACTGGCCACAGCAAAAATCATGGTCTTACCTAACTGCAAGGTAGCTATCTGGATATGTAGTCATCATTATTACATCCTCGAAAGACAACTATTAAATGGAATTTGTTGGACACTCAGACTGTCTTTGCCATGGTGCTAAATCAGAATAGAGCAGGGAGTGTGTCCCATGGAATTGTCTCTCCTGTCCCATCTTTAATATCATAGCATTTAGAACACATCTGTCATTCAGTACTTTCTGAAAGAGCAGGAGATTTTTTCTCTTTACTGAATGATCCTTGATGTTGTAGGGCGGCTCTAAGACTTCTCCCGGGTTTTTAACACATCAGGAATTTCCAAATACCCAAACTCTTATCCCTCAAGTTTAATGGTGAGAAATCTGTGCTCCCTCCATTGAGTCCTTTGCTAGAGGGAAGAATTGACTGGAATTTACATGTCACATGTGTTGAAACATGGAGGATTCTTAGGATATCCTTTGGAATGAGAAATATAAATGGAAAATGAGAGAAAGAGCTAAAGAAGTTGTCTTTTCTAACAATAACTTTCTTATTGCTTTAGAAGGTTTTGGTTTAGTGCCTTTTGTTTTAAAGCAGGAAGAATGAGTCTTGGAGAAGAGAGAGAGAAGAAAATCATTATGAAAACTCAGCCATGAAAGCATAGAAGTCAATTCAGACGGAGCTTGGGAGTGGTATTAAATAGTATCAGCTTTTTAGTTTGCTCTTTCTCTTTATCAGAGTAAGGAGAGTTTTGTCCTGATTGAGTGGCTTCCACGGAGGCCTGGGTGGTTTTTGCAGTAGAGTAGATGATGACAGATAACATTCTTACTTCAAGGCCTTTGGGGTGGCAATGTGCGTAGAAGGATCTTTCCAGGGAGATTTGCTTCTGCCCACTAATTGTGGTCATATATTTTATGGCTTTGGGAATATCGTGGCCACTAGTATAAGTCCCAGTGCTGTAAGAAGCAGTGTTTGTGTCTGATTCAGCAGAAGCTGTAGCTGTATTTCTGAAGCTAATCTTGATAAAATCACTCATGACAATAATTTTCACTTCCAATCCTGTATTTTCTTTCCTCATCCTGAATAATTTGTTTACAGCTGTTACTATTGATGATATCTACCTTTTAAAACACTCTCTAACTTTTCAGCCCTACTTCTTTACGTTCATCATTTTATCTAGCTACAACTTTTCCTCGGCACCACCAGTAAACACCTTCTCTGTCAACTCTTTAAATATTAACGTCGTCTGGAATTTTATCCTTGGTCCTCCTTGCTTCTCCTGCAACATGTTTTCCTGAGGGGATCTTATCTACTTTAGTGGTATTCAGCCACCACCAAAAACCTTTAAAATGACAAGCTCTGGGTCAATTCAACCACCCACGCTCTCTGTGCCGACACCAGAGCCGCATTCACTGGAGAAAATAAGAGAAAGAAGCAGTTGGTCCTCCACCACATTGGTGGTCTCCAGGCTCATCCAGGCCTTCAGCACTGCCTGGTTGTCTTTTTATTTTCTGTAGACACTGCCCTCTATTAATTTCTGCAAGAGCAATTTTAGATCTTCTACACCGAATGACAGATGACCTCACATCTTCCTTCACAGTTTTGAAATTGAAACCATAGGCCAGACTGAGTATCAAGAAGGAGAGGCTGGTGGATTGTGTAAAATGTTGCCCAGAGGGCAGAGAAGATGTTTACTTCGTTAAGACTTTCAAGAGGACTTGGGGAAAATCACACTGTTTTGGTCATCAAAACCAATGGGGATCATGGAAGGGATCATGATGTTTCCAAAAACTTTTTAACAAAAGCGTTACCATGAAGGGGAGGAATGAGATAGTGTAATAATTGTTGGAGGGACATGAGGGATCATGAGAGCGTACTTAAGAGATTAAAGAAAATCAGTGTGTTTTAATCCTATGGGAAAGGGCCCAATAAAGGCAAGAATTTAAAAGCAATTCCTTTGCTCTAGAAACCTTTGCCTGGTTTTCCTCCTGCTTGTCTGTCCATGTATTCTTAGAGAAATATGAAGGGTGATGCCCACATTTCTGGCTTAAGTGACTCGTTGAATAGTTGTGCCTTTCACTGAACTGCACGGTGTTTCTCAAACTATCTGTGGTGAAGGATCAGTTTTTGTTTTTGTTTTTTTAATTCTCATTCATTGTATACTTTTGTTAACTACAATAAAAAAGGATTAGTAGAAGTATGCTCATGCAGTTAGACGTTGCAGCATTGTCAAATTGCTATGAAAGTTTCCAAGTGCTTGCTCTCAGTTTTTGTACTTACTTCATGGACCAGATAAAATAATCCCCAGACCATCACTTCTCCATGGTTCATGCTGTCAGTAGCACTGACCTAGAGAATATATAGGGATTAGCAATGTGAAGGATGGTGATAAATTTCATTTTGGACATGGGCAAGTTGCATCCCCTGTTAGGCATCCAAACAGAGATTTCCAGTAGGTAACTGGATAGAGCACATGATATGTGCTTCAGAGAAAAGTTAAGGAACCCATAAAATAACATGATGTCTATCAGTGGTAAAATGTGGCATATCTGTATCATGGTAAACTATTAAGCAGTAAAGAATGAGAGCACGAAAGCTAAGTGTCCCGTTATGAAAAGAGCTCCAAGACAAGTTATTAAGTCAAGGAAAATAAAACAGGGTACAATATGACAAAATCATGTTTGTATAACATACATACATGTATAAGATACATTGAAGACTTCTGGAAGAATATGTATCTGTTAACAGTGGTTACTTTTAGGAAGGAAGCTAGGGTTAATGGGGTGTACAACATTTTAGATCCATATGTTACTTTTCAAAGTTAACTTCAGTATTATTCTTTTACAGATTTTTTTACAGTGTTTATATATTACTTAGGTAATTAAAATGTGAATCATAAAGTTTTTGTATATAATGCAATATATTGCTTTAAAAATATATAGAAATATAAAAGCAATCAGTAGCTTGTTACAGTTTAGTTTTGTAGTAATTATGTAATTGAGGGAGGCAATAACATAGTAGGCAGGAACTCTTTAGCACCATGCGATCACAGGTTCAAGCCCAGCTCTGCCGCTGACATGCTGTGTGGTCCTGGATAAGCTTTTGAACCTATCAGCCTGTTTCCTCATCATTAAAATGGAGACAGTAATTGTATCTACCTCGTGTTATTATTGTGAGGATTTATTTTAACTATTTATTATTTTAATTATTGAACTATTTTGTTACATGATATAATGCAGGTAGCATGCTTAGCTCAGAGCTTGGCAAATATGCAAATTTGTAAATATTATATCCCTCAAGCATTTTGTTGTTAGACTCTTCAAATATGTGGAATTACATAAAACGTGAAATCACTCAGCTCCTTTTTTTCTCCACTATGCATTTATATTATAGTAGTAAAATACCAGAGTTAGAATATTTTTGTTTCTATTTTGTTTATTTGTGTTTGTATGCAGTGCCTCTGTGGAGTACATGATAGTCAGGTCTCAAGAAAGAACATGGAATTGGGAGCCAGACAAAGTTCAGATTCTGGGTCTGTTATTATTAGTGGTGTGGTCTTGGGCCCATAATCTGTCTGAAACTCAATGTGCTTACCTGTAAAATGGGGCTGATGTCCCGTCCCTCCTTGGGCTGTTGTAAAGATTGATAGATATAATATATGGAAAGGCCCTTGTAGAATAGATGCTCCATAAATATTAGTTCTCCTTCCCTTCTCTGAAAAAAAAAAAGGGCATTTTAAAAATAATCAGTGTTTCAAAATTTTACTTTATATAAATCTTCATGATTAAATGGAAACGGCCTCCCAAATATTCTTATAAGTTATTTTCAAAATTCTGGAAACTCCTTCCAGAGTACTCATATCATATAACCGATTAGGCAAATATTTCTATCCATCCCCTCAAATTATCCAGTTCAAGATACCCTGAATTATTTTCTTCCTGACCTCTTGTATTGAGAAAAGAAAGAGCTTGACAGAAAGAGGGAGTTTTAAAAGTTCTTTTTGAATGATAATGGTAGAAATATATGGTGTGTGGAGAGGTGGGGAGTGTCCCACATAATGAATCATACGTAGAACGTACAACAGAGAATTGAATACTGTGCTTCTAAGACCTCAGTAGTGCTTACTGTAAGTGATACTTTTGTGGCCTTTTCTTTGCACAGATATTTGTCATTCTGTAGTTAATTTATAAAGAGATTCATGGAAAGTCATAATTATTTAAAGAAGAGAAGAGGCAAAGTGTTCTTTTGCCATGTCTATAAATCTTTCCTTATGCTTTGCTGAGAACTCTGCTCTGGCTATCTGCTTTAAGCATGTAACAGGAGTATATCATAATGTCAGGAGTTGTCAGACCCTCGGAACTCTCCATAATGTGAGATCACAAGCAGAGACAATTTCACTGTAACATTTCTGACTACAAAGTATATATACCATTCAGTTGGCATGCTGATAATCACATCAGGGAGTTTCTTTTTTTTCTGTCCTTATCCTTTAAGTTTGTCAAGGTATTTAAATCTGTAAAGTTAGATAAAGCTAGAATAAGAAAATTAAAATTCATAATAGAATAACAATGTCAGAAGAAAAACATATTTTTGAAAGGAAACATAAAAGAGAAATTAAAGATTACAAAGACGTTGAAAAAGGTGCTACATGTATTTCAGTTATGTTTTCATTAGTTCTCTCCAGAGAACAAAAACATTTCTCAGAACAATTTAGAATAGTAGATATATTTTTTTTAAAACTCAATCACAAGATTTAAAAATCTCTTTGAGAGCCTTGAGAGAATATTTCTTTCTCATGATGAAGTTACCAACTGGGAGTATTTCACTAATTCTTCCGTATGTTTACCTGCCTCACTGCGTACCACTATGGCTCCCTTAACAGCTATTGTTTTTAAAATGGAAAAAAAATTTAATGCTTGCATAAACTCAGATGTGAAAAACGAGCTTACAGATATTTTATTTTTTGCTGTGATTATGCATTTCCAGTACATGTGCCTTTTAAATGTTGCTATATAAAATAAATGGGCTCAACTATTATTTTTTTAAAAAAAGAAATATAGAAAGGAAGATAGAGGTACATTATTTTCTTCCTAGAAATACCTTACTAAGTTCTCCTTGGTCCTTCCAGGTTATCCTTAACTTCTTGTTAGTGATTGAATAACAGCCCGATTATCCCCACAGAATCAGTATTTCCTGACTGGCACTGAGGAAGGAGCTTTGTTAGGAGATATGCTACATGAATACATATGTTGTGCTCAGAGAGGAGATACTATACTCTTCTTCTATTTTGTAACCAACTCTCTCCTTCCTGGAAACCAAACATGCTTGCTGAAGTCTGGAACTGAGTCTCTCTCCCCAGGATGTGTTGGAAGGAAGCCTGCACTTCATGTCTGTGGTACATGGCTGCCATCAAAGATTCAGCACCATTGTTAACACCTGGTGAGGGCATGGACAATTCGCTTGGTCTCCTACAAGCCAAAGCAAATCTCATTTTAAATGCTTGGAGATAAATTACTTTTCAATAAACATGGGACAAATATATTGGTTGGTAAATGAAAACATCCTTCAATAAGGTAAAAATTAGACCTTAATCTGTATTTTTGATTATTTGAGGGTATCTTTGTAGTTTACTTAAATCAGAGACCCTTATAAGCCATCTTGCTCTCCTGTGTTTCCCTGACTTTTGAAATTATGATATTAGTGTATTCTGCTCTGTTCCTTTATTTGTTGTTTTCTGCTTTCCTGATAACATCTTTTTAGATTAGGGTAAAGTCTAGTCAGAATGAGGAAGTTGTGACAGATTTCTCCCTCCCCATTAGACTTATTCAAATCTCATCCTAAGATTTCCTTTTCTCACTTTATTCACTCTTTCCGGCAATCCCACCCAGGCTCATGGCTTCGATTACCCTCTCCATGCCTTACATACCTTGTCTAATTTTTTTTTTTAAACATCTTTACTGGAGTATAATTGTTTTACAATGGCATGTTAGTTTCTGCTTTATAACAAAGTGAATCAGCTATACGCATACATATATCCCCATATCCCCTCCCTCTTGCATCTCCCTCCCACCCTCCCAATCCCACCCCTCTAGGTGGTCACAAAGCACCGTGCTGATCTCCCTGTGCTATGCGGCTGCTTCCCACTAGCTGTCTATTTTACATTTGGCAGTGCCTTATCTATTTTTAACTTCAGCCCAGAGCTGCCCTCTGAGCTCCAGACCAGGATGTTCAGTTGACTATTTGGTATCTCCACCTGGACATCTTAAAGTCATTTACAATTCTACCCATCCCAAATGGAAGTTATCATTATCACCTTCCCGCCATAAACAAAGTAAGATGTTTTTCTAGCCTTGCTGTTTCAAAGATAAGCAAGCTGGGAACCTGAATCATCCTTGACGGCTTGCGTTTTTCATATGCCGCGTCTAATTCATCCATCACCAGGTCCTGCTGATTTTACTTTCTATACGTCTCTCAAGCCAACAACTTCTCTGTTTGTATTACCACCATCCTAATTCAAGCTGCCATCATTTTCACCTGGAGAACTGTTAAGAGCCTCCAAAAACCTTCTACCTTAAGTACTTTAAAATCTGGGCTGTACTACACTGTGCATTATGCCCCTGCCAGAATGATCTTTTTAAAATAAAATGTAACTTCCCATGCCAGTCCCCTGTTAAACAACTGAATGGTTTCTCATGATTCTTAGAATAAAGACCAAGATATTTAACGTGGCCTTTCTGTGTTGTTTTCCCCCTACGTCCTGCTCCCTCTGTCACTACACATCCCTTCCTCTGGGCTTCTTAGTCTCATCCCTTCTTCTTCAACACCCCTCCCCACCGCCACACGCACACCATCATCCTGTTAACTCCTACTCCTTGTTCAGATTTCAGGAAACTCATTACCTCCTCAAGGATGTTGCGTTGTGCCATCCTTTTTAGATCAAATCTCCCTCCTACAAACTCTCAGAGAATCACTGCACTTTCCTTTCCTAGTGCCAAACACATTTTACATTTACATGAGTGGATATTTTATGGACATCTTCCATACTGGATGATAAACTCTATATGAGCAGGCACTGTGTCTGTTTTCACTAAGTATTGTATCCCCGATACTCAGCATAGTGATGGCACTTATGCTGGATTCAGGGTTGACTCAGAATTCTGCTTGTTTATATTAACATCTGATGTAGTATGTCTAACTGGTTATGCTGGTTTTCTGCTTCTGTTACTTTAGCATCCTTCATCTCTCTCTGCCTCTTTTGCATTTTTGTACATCTGTGAATTATCCTTGCTGAATGAAAGGTACTTTCTTTATATGGACAGGAAATACATTATTATTTTTATTCTTCATCATTTGGACTTTGCTTTTTGTACCCAGATCAATCTTTCAGAGCAACACTCATGGATAGGTTACAGTGTGTTCATGTATTTATTTTTTCATCTGGTTCTCAAGGCTGTACTCTGTCATCAGCCATCTGCTTCTAAGACAGGTCTCCATGTTCTCTAAGGATCTGAACTCCATCTGTTAGAACTTCCTGAGTATTTTGTTCATTGTCAATCTGACCAATTTAGTCTCGCTCATTTCCCTGGCCTAATTCCGATAATCACAGCTTCCTGGTAAACTAATTTTGACTCTCAGGTTTCACTACTTCTCCAAGTCCGCTGGCTTCCCCCCGGGTCTCAAGGACACCCTTTGTCTTTGGTTTCCAGCCCTTCTCTTACATCTATGGTTTTAGGGACAAAGGATGAGAGTTTGAAGCAAGTGTCACTGAAAATACTGAACCCATGAAGTAATGCATTTCATTTTCTTTGGTCATTTGTGGTTGCTCTTTCAAAAATTTAACCTACTTTGCTTTTCAACCTCAACAAGAGAGAAAGGGACAAAATGACAATCTTTAATATCTGAAAATTGTAGTTTAAAATTAAAATGCTACTTTTCCAAGAGGAAAGTCCTTTTCAGTACCTTTAAATCCTTTGGCATTTTTCGCCCACTATGTGTGGATTGCATAAGCATAAAGAAGATGTTCCATGAGTGATGCAGTAGGTCAGATGCCTCCTGCAAGCCTCTTTTTTGTAACTACTTAAAACAAGATTTTGAAGTGGATGTACCTTTCTCATTAGTGCAAAGAAATATCTCTATAAAGGAAAAAAATATAGCTATTGTTTTAATAATTAGAATTTTCTGAGAAAAGAGTTTACTATTTGCTTCTAGTGTTTTCCTCAGGCAGTTGGAAAGAACCTACTATGTGTTGAATACCATCCCAATGCTGTAGGGGCTTTAAAGATTTACAGGTCACAGTCCCCCTTCACTCAACAGCATGTTCTGAGTAGGGAGGTATAGAGTAATAAAGAGTGAAACAAAGTTAATTACAAAGAATTTTTTGAGCTCAAAAAATACTAAAATAATCTATGTTCTTTATTTAAAAAAAAAATAAAGAAAAGTGGACACAGAGAAGTCATGGGACTAGTTCAAGTTTCTCCAGAACTAGATTTGGAACCCTTTTGTTGCTCTTTCATCTGCAGCATCTTGTGTGCTATAGTGAAAAGTTCATGTTCCCTTATCTACCACTGAGGGAGATCTTTCTGAGTCCTCTTTTTGACATCAGAATATTGCCTTGAATGGAAAATGGGCATTGGTGATACAATTAAGAAAAAAATAGACTGGAGTCCAGCTCTACTCAAAGTGTCCTCTGTGGATAAGAGTCAGCATCACCTGGAAGAAGCTTCTTAGAAATGCAAAATCTCAGGCTCCACCCAGACCTGAATTACAACTTTTTTTTCTAACATTTATATTATACATGCTAAAGTTTGAAAAGCATATCTCTAGAATGCTTGATGTAGAGCAATGGGTCCTGCAAATTTAACATGCATCAGAATCTGGATGGAGGGCTTGCTAAAGTACGACTGTTGGGCTTTAGCCTCAGAGATTTTATTCAGCAAATCTGAGGTGAGGCCAGAGAATTTGCAGCTTTCCAGGTGATGCTGATGCCACTGACCTGGGGGCTATACTTTGAGAACCAGTGATTCTCAGCTCTGGTTGCACATCAAACTCTCCTGGGCAGCCCTTTAAAAATACCCAGGCCTGTGCTTCATCTCTTAATAATTGGTTTTGGATGAAGCCCAGTCGTTTTCTTGAAAACTTCCTCATGATTCTAATGTGCAGTCGGGATCAGGAACCACTCTCTAGAAGATGAAAAGAGCTTCTGTATTTCCTGTGATTAACATGGGATCCCAGGAATCGAACACCTTTCTAAGGAACTCCAGGAGACCATCTCTGTC
This sequence comes from Delphinapterus leucas, assembly GCF_059928025.1. NCBI lineage: Eukaryota > Metazoa > Chordata > Mammalia > Artiodactyla > Monodontidae > Delphinapterus > Delphinapterus leucas. The sequence continues at coordinate 51,488,136 of NC_143140.1, forward strand.
CACACAGACTTCTGCATGATCCAGGCCAGTTGTGCACTGAAAGGGGGCCATAAGAACTGGGCCCCAGTCTCAGATCTGCTACTTACTGGCTGTGTGGCCTTGGGCAGGTTACTTCTCCTCTGAGCTTTAGTACTATATCTGCTAGGTGGAAATAGTAATTTTAACCATTGTGGGCCTGTTCTTGGGAGAGTTAAAGTATCAAATTGCCGAATCATAATAGGAATTTGATAGTTGCTGGCTGATAATAAGTTTGGGTAGTTCACTGTTTTTCCTACATGAGAGCTGAGATGAGCATACGATATTACTAAAGTCATACCGTAAATTTTCCCAAATCTGAAAGATTTTGAAAGGATATCCAATATTAAAGTTATAGTGAATGAGCAGAATCTAGTGGCAGATATAACTCCTGAAGAGGCTCAAACAAGGAAGTTTTGCTTTTAATATACAGTTTATCACTCTCACCATCATTACTTGAAGTTTGTTCAGCATGCACAGTGTTTATATAGCACCAAGGCAGTCATGCCTTTAGCAAATGATTTATTTTATGGTGATATAGACAGTTTACTATTGATAAGTCCTAAGGATTATAAGCCTCTCTCAGCATCCATGTGGTCAAGGTCAATGGCAGATGTGTCAACCAACTGACCATTCCCCTGCTTAGTTTAGGCACACTACATGTTTTGTTGGAAAACCCTGTAATTCCCCTAATGCTGAATGTTCAGGTGTACAGCAAATGTTTTAACCAAATGCTTTGGCGGGCCATTTGGAGTTAGGCAATAAGGGTTCATGACTGTTGTTCATATGCAAATCTAAGTACATCTTCCTAGAGCATGAGAGCTTGGGAGACACTAATGCAGCTCCTACGTTTCACAAATGAGGGACCAGAGTGACCTGCCAGAGGTGAATCACTTAGCTTTTCCCAGAAATAGTCTAGGGGCCATGTTCTCCTAGGCATACAATTTTCTCTTTATTTATTTATTTTTGTTATTGTCATTATATTGACATATTCTTGAGTTGACCAAATTTCTGTCATATTTGTAAGACGTTACTTTTCAATTTGGTGATAAGACTTTTTGTAATAAAGAGGTCCCAAGGTGTGTGACACAAGGTGTGTGTGTGTATCCATGTGACTTGGTATGTGTGTCTCTGAGTCTATGTATTTGTGCACATGAGAATGTTTGAGCATGTGCGTGTCTAAGTGTCTGTGACCAGGTATGTGTGGTTCTGAGTGTGTGTTTATATGTGACATTTGTGTGTATGAGAATGAGCATGTGTGTGCATGTGAGTGTGTAGGTGTGTATGTACAAATGGAAGAAGGAAGGGTCCTGATTCCATATTCCCTGTGATATGTATTGTACTTCTCAGCAGAGCTGCAGCCTCACCAACTGTTCTTTCCAGTATCTGGGCTAATAGAAAATCTGCCACATTTATGACTGCATATTGTTCAAACTGAAAAATTTCCCCCTTTACCTAGAATGTTTTTGGTATCAAAGACTCTTTAGTCACTTGTAGACTTAACACTCTTTAAAAATAAAACCTTTATTTCTCTTCTGAGTGCTGCAATGTAATCTCTTTTGGTGCTAAATGAAAAACCGAGTTTGGAAGAAAGATATACCAAAACAAGAAGTGTTATGATACCAGTAGGACGACTTACTAAAGCTGTTTTGAATTGCATTAGATACTATTTTATTCTGCTCCAAGTGTGAAAAAAAGAATTAAAAACTCATGTTTACAGACTTAGAAATAAGAACCACAGAAGCTGAGTGTTGGAAGGGCTTGCATAGCTCCCTTAAGTGCCCCGGACCTCAGTTTCTTTCTTCTCTAAAACAAAAGGGTTCAGGTTATTTTTCAGATGTCATGCCTCTTGTTTGCTATCCCATCACAATTTAGAATTTATTTATTTATTTATTTCAATTTTGAACAGCCTGGACAGTCAGACCTGCCTGACAGGGAATGTGTTACTTTTTTGGGTCTTAAAATGAAATATCTAGTGTGATGTTCAACTCTCGTAAAACATTATTATAAACTCATTATCATGCAATAATTTAGAAAGACAGAATACAGTATGCATGACACGTCAGAAAGGCATTTACTTATCTAGGTATGAAAATTTTGCTTATTTAGAGTAGAGTCATACAACTGGAACATGGAAAAGGTCATTTTTATAGACAGAAGGATTGTTCTTTTATAAAAGATGATGCCTTGCAATTTCAGGAAGCCAAAACTCAGTGTCTGAGGCATCAGTAACAAAGTTCTTGACATCATGAGGTAGAATATTCATGTCAAAATATTCCAAGAAAAGGGTAAAGTGTAAAGACTTAAACAAAACTGAAATTTTACTAAGCGAACACATTGAGTTGATAATTCAAGTTAGCTATTAGCATGTTTTTAGTTTATACAAATTTTATACCTATGTTCTTATTCAGTGCTTGGCCAGAGGAAAAACCTACCATTTTTCTTTTCTTTAAAACTTATTTTATATTTACATTATTGATTTATTTTAAATTTAGTTTTTGTGTATTTGTTATTCAATGTTGTGAATATCTGTAACAACATTGTTTGAGTTTATGAGTGGAGAGACGATAACATCACAGTCCCCCCTTGTCCACAAATAGGTGAAATCTATGTTGTAATTATAGTCTATAAGAAATAAAATATTTCTGTCTGGAAGGCAAAGCATATTGAAGAAATGAGGAAAAAAGTGCTGAATTGACAACAAAAAGACAAAAAATACCCTAAAAATAGAAAACAGGTAGAAAAATAAACTTAAGCAATTTCCCCCAAAACACCCTTCCTACTACATTCATCCAAACTGCTCATGTTTTCTGTAGACCACAGTCCTCACAGAAAACTACACAGTAGTAATAAAGGCACAGTGATCCTTTCCTCCGGATCAGAGGCCAGCAAATGTTTTCTTAAAGAGACACATAATAAATATTTTAGATTTTTCAAGTTAAGAGGCAAAAATCAAGGGTACTATGTAGGGACTTCTATAGCCATTTAAAATGTAGCCATTTAAAAATGTAAAAGGTGTTTTAGCTTGTGAGCCATACAGAAACAGATGGTAGCCTGATTAATCTTTTATTATGGAATTGGAATTTCAAAATTCTATCCTATATCAGCTATACAATCAATGTTTTATAAAAATTAAATAGGTTAGGTTAGACCTTTAAAAAATTTAAATGTCATTTTTTCCTCAACACCATTGCTACTAGCTATTAAACGTATTATCTTTAAATAAGAAAAGAACACTCAGCCTTAAACTTCAGGAACATTTCCCCATAGGATATCTCCATTGTCTTAACTCAGAATCAATGAGGTAAAAATGAAAAGTTGAACACAGAGCTAATAATAACAACAATATAAACAACATTAATAAGGATGGTGGAGGATGATCAGTGATTCAACATCAATACTTTAAAATTTGATCCTCCAATATGAGATGTCTTTAATGTTATATTAATAGTTGATGTAATTTTAAAAGTTTCAGACGAGATAATAAACATTTAACGATTAATGTTGTAAAATTGTATGAAAACCTTATTTAGATATTGAGATATATGCTATTGGAGGGAGATTAATATATTTTCACCCAGAAATTCTTGGGCACCCCATCAACTGGGGCAAAGAAGTATATTCTCTTCAAGATTGGAACATACGGGAAGCAAAGACAGTCTTGGCCCATCTTTTTCTGTGCTTTTATCTTAGAAGGAACAGAACTTAGCAATATTTTCCTCCATTGGCATTTATGGAATTATGTAGTTTGTCTTAATTAAGGAAACGAAAAGGAACTCGATATTTTTGTGTGAATCCACGTAGGTGGTAAAATATATAAACAAGACAGGAAAAGATGGTAGCGCAAGAAAAACACAGCCTTTTCAAGAAAACTGGAAGCTATAAAGCATCATATGTCATAATTTTGGGGTGGAACGTGATGTGCCAAACTACTCAGATTTTTTAAAAGTCAGCCATCAAACTCATTAACCAGCGTCCGCAAGCAGATGTTGCCTTGTGCTGTGGTGCTATTTGGTGTGTTCAGGGAAGTGGAGATAGATAGCAGCTTTTCAAATAGAAAGTTGCTACCTAATATAAAAAGTGACTTCTTTTCTTGAACCTTATTTGTCATATTATGTTACATCAGATGATTAAACAGAAAGTTAACTGTGTAATGAGACTGGGATACTAAAATGTAAAGGAGAACACACTTTTTTCAGCTTAGATACATGCCATCGTTTCAGACACAGGTAGCCATTCTGAAATGATGGCAGAATTTTTCATGCAAACCAGCTGCTTGTGAATTAGAATAATGTGAAAGTTAAATAAGTTTGAAAACTTCTCAAAAAAAAACAACAAAAAAAAGCAAGAGGCTCCAAGTGATACTTTGCTATTTTAAACAGAGATGTGACTGTTGGTAATGCAGAGTGACTCAGTACCTGGCTTTTTTTTTTGCCTACTAAAATGCCCAGGGCCCCTTGTTAATGTGAGCACCCCAACTTTTGGGTTGCTGATGCTTCTCAATACTGTATGTGATTCTTTTGATAATGGTGTATATAGATGAGCTTCTAGACCTTCATTAAAGTCTTTGTAGTTTATCTGTCAAAACGGAATGTAATACAGATAGTTGCAGAGTAGATAAACTGCATATTTGATTTATTCTGGTAAGAATGAATATATCATTTCAAGGTGAGAAAAATTTATAAGTAAAAATAACGTTAATAGAAAAAAAATAATGTGGAAATACACAGAGGTGGACCACTGATAAAATCACTTTTTAAAAAATTTATTTTTGGCTGCATTGGGTCTTCGTTGCTGTGCGCGGGCTTTTCTCTAGTTGCAGCGAGCAGGGGCTACCCTTTGTTGTGGTACATGGGCTTCTCATTGCAGTGGCTTCTGTTGGTGTGGAGCACGGGCTCTAGTTGTGCAGGCTTCAGTAGTTGTGGCATGTGGGCTTCAGTAATTGTGGCATGTGGGCTCAGTAGTTGTGGCACGCAGGCTCAGTAGTTGTGGCTCGTGGGCTCTAGAGCGCAGGTTCAGTAGTTGTGGTGCATGGGCTTAGTTGCTCCATGGCATGTGAGATCTTCCCAGACCAGGGCTCGAACCCATGTACCTTGTGTTGGCAGGCAGATTCTTAACCACTGTGCCACCAGGGAAGTCCCACTTTTTTTTTTTTTTTAGTTTTATATTTATTTATTTATCTATTTTAACATCTTTATTGGGGTATAATTGCTTTACAATGGTGTGTTAGTTTCTGCTTTATAACATATACATATGTTCCCATATCTCTTCCCTCTTGCGTCTCCCTCCCTCCCACCCTCCCTATCCCACCCCTCCAGGCGGTCACAAAGCACTGAGCCGATATCCCTGTGCCATGCGGCTGCTTCCCACTAGCTATCTACCTTACGTTTGTTAGTGTGTATATGTCCATGACTCTCTCTCGCCCTGTCACAGCTCACCCTTCCCCCTCCCCATATCCTCAAGTCCGTTCTCCAGTAGGTCTGTGTCTTTATTCCTGTCTTACCCCTAGGTTCTTCATGACATTTTTTTTTTCTTAGATTCCATATATATGTGTTAGCATATGGTATTTGTCTTTCTCTTTCTGACTTACTTCACTCTGTATGACAGACTCTAGGTCTATCCACCTCATTACAAATAGCTCAATTTCGTTTCTCTTTATGGCTGAGTAATATTCCATTGTATATATGTGCCACATCTTCTTTATCCATTCATCCGATGATGGGCACTTAGGTTGTTTCTATCTCCGGGCTATTGTAAATAGAGCTGAAATGAACATTTTGGTACATGAGTCTCCACTTTTTGTTTTTAATAGGATTTGTATTGACTCTCTGCTCTTGAATCATTCTTATGTATATACTGATTGATTTTTTAAACTATTACAACCCAGCCCACAATTAAATATCAGCTTAATTTAATCTTAAAAATTCTAGGTTGGTTCAGACCTAAATGGTTCCAAGAAAGATAATCACTTACTTTATTCTTTTTAAGATCTTGTCAGAAAAGGAATCTCACAAACTTGTGTGGGTTAAATTCTCTTTTTTCTTAGCCTTTGGTTGCAATGTGTTCCCTGGGAAGCTGACTGGGAGGATGCAGTTACATGCAGGACTTTATTAGGGATTGTTCTCTGTATCAACGACTATAGAAGAGAAGAGAAGGCAAGCAAAGAAAGGGAAAGGGACAGGAGGAAGGGGGAGGAGAGGGGAGAGAAAATGGGTTGGGAGTGAGAGTGAAGAGAAGTGACGGAGGGGCAGGGAGGGGACGAAGCAGGACTGGGCAGAGAGCAAAGCTGGAGCTGTGATACTGTCTCAATAACAGAGTTATCGCTGGATCTTTACACTGTATACTATATACTATGCTAATAGTTTACACTGTAAACTGTATACTATGCTGTATATTCCAGATACTACACTATATGCTGTTTTCTATTCCATATAGTATATATTCTATATACTATATTAATATGGTATATACTATTCTCTATACTATACTAATTCTATGTATACACTGTATACTAATCATTTTATTCTATATACTATATTATCATACAGTATATATTATAGTTTATACTATATAGTTATATGTAGTTTGTACTATGTATTATACTTTATAATTTACATCAGTCGTTGGATACTGCTGTCCCAGGAAGAAGGCTTGCAGTTGGCTGAGACAGCTTTCTTTAGTTCAGGGCACTTTCCGAGGTCAGTTTCTGGAGAACACTGACAGCTAAGGACACCTCTTCTAACAGCTGGGATAGTAAGTCCTGAAGTCCTGAAGGGGAATATGGCTGCTCATCAGAGCATCCACTACAGCTTTAAAATGAGGAAGATTGTTTTAAGTTCTAATCTACATTACTGCAATAAAATAATTTATATTTTTAAATATTGGAGTACTGGGCAGCTACGTTTCATTATACAGACTACAAATTTCAATCATGATGCAGAATAAGTTTACTAATATAACTGAAAACCAGATGAACAATCCCAGTCTACTCTTTTTTCTAAGCTTTGAAAGCACTTCTCTCGTGTTTCCTTGAATACATTGGTTAAATCTAGAACAAGATTTATTGATTTTGTATAATATTTTTGCAGAGATTATACCAAGAGGACACACTACATAACAATGCTTGGACGATACTGTTAAAATTTTAACTACCTGGAGGAGACCAGCTATTCAATAGCACAATATCTTTTCATTTCATAGTGGCCTGTGGGCAAGATATGTGTAAGCACATTTTGGGATCATAAAGTAGGATCCCAGGCTATCTATTTAATTAGAAGAGATGAGAACTAGGTATTTAGGGAAGAATAGAATAATTAATTTATTTTACTTGAATTAAAAAAAAGAAAATTATATGGCAATGTAAGAAGCAATGATATGTGCAGAAACATCAGCTCTTTGTGGGACATGCAAGCCCAGTGACCTCCATCAGCTGGCCAAGGGACACTTCATAGAAGCCAGATGAAATAAGGGTGTTTTGTTGACACCTCCATTCATGAGACTATCAACAAATCACTGCTCCAACCCCAGAATGCATGCCTGAACACAGAGGAAATCACACAACAAGGATTTCCAGTCAACTCTGTAATGGAGACGTAGCTTTCCCTTTTTTTGTGTGACTACTTTGATAGGAACAACTGGAAATATAAGAGTTTGAATTACATGAAGTCTTCAGAAAAATAGTCAATTCTGAAAAATTGGGAAAAATATTTCAGATTTCAGGACACCTTAGAAACACTAGGGATAAATGTGACCTTCAAAGTCTGCCCACGTAAGAGGTATTAAAAGTTTCACTCTTTAGGAACCCAGGAAAATATTTCCTCATTCATATTTTTAATTAATATATAAAGTACTGCCCTGTGTATTGCAAGTTGATGACACCAACCATTCCTTAGAAGGGCAGGTGATTTAAAGGAGCAGAATTGGTAAACCAGAATTATAAAAGATGATCCACTAAGTTATGGGGAGTTTTATTGCAAAGAAATAAAAGAGGTTCTAAATCTGGTTAGATGAACAAATGCCCATTAAAAATGATACCTTCAAGAAGACTAGACAGCAAGTAATAATTTAATGGTACAACAGTATTATAGTTTGCTAGTGATTGAACTTGCTCAGTGATTTATATATTTTTTTCCAGCGTGAGATAAGAAAATGAGACTTTGGTAAGGACTTGTAGAGGTTATGCTTTTCACTTTTCTGCCTGTAGAATAGTCTGAGAGTGTTTGGTTAAGACTTTCTCTTATTCTCTAGGCAGAAATAAAATTGCTGAACTTTTATAGAAATGTTGACCTCTAAATAATACTTCCAGCCTAGACTGCACGTTCCATAAATCTTGTGCAAAAGTGTGAACTGATCCTTTACCAGCTGCTGGAATTACCTATGCACAGTGGTAGCAAGCTTTTTTTTTTTTTTTGCGGTACGCATTTTTTTTTTTTTTTTTTTGCGGGCCTCTCACTGTTGTGGCCTCTCTCGTTACGGAGCACAGGCTCCGGATGCGCAGGCTCAGTGGCCATGGCTCACGGGCCTACCGCTCCGCGGCATGTGGGATCCTCCCGGACAGGGGCACGAACTCGTGTCCCCTGCATCGGCAGGCGGACTCTCAACCACTGCGCCACCAGGGAAGCCCTAGCAAGCATTTTTAATCCAACATTTTCTGCATCTTTGTCTTTCATTATTTTGTTTACTTTAAATACATAAATGAATATCCATGTGTAAGAAATACGATTATTTTCAAAGATATTTTGTGCCAAATTGGCTAATAAGCAATATGATTTCTATAATTATAAGTGAATACTAAAACTATAAATGGGTCCTGCCTTTGGACCCATATCCTACAGAACACACAGATTCTTCCTCCCTACTTATTTATGTTTCTGTGTAAATAAGCAACATTCTTAAACATTCTGGGGTAAGGAATTGAAGTTTCTCTTTTACCTTTATTGTCTAGTCTTTGACTAGCCTCAGGTCTTAGAATCTGAAATGAATCATTAGGTTTTCAGTTGACTTAGACTGAAGAAAGAACCTAATTGCACATTTTTGAAAGATTTTAAATATATAACATCTGCTGTCTTGGCTATAGATGATTTAATTTTTAACACGTGCTTCCAAACTTTAATTTTTCTGCAAAGCAGCCGCATCAATTATTAATGCATCTATATTTCCTCAAAGCAAGTCAGACTTAAGATCCTTCATAAATATTTAAGAATACTGCTGCAAAATAAACAGAAACTTTTACTGAACTTTTGAATGCAAGTTTGAGAACCAACTATTGCGAAAGCAACAAAAAGCAAGACAGATGTGTTAAAGGTTCCAGAGAAGTGAAAAGAGCAGACACTGAAAGAACAGGGAGGCCAGATTTCTGCTATAACCCTCATTGTCTCAATTTTATAATGTGACTCTCATTGACTGCACATTTAACTAATGGAATTAATGGATGTGGCCAAATTTAACTCAGGCCTGATTCATGATAGCACTTAATTTCTGATGGCTCACTTTTTCTCTTTCTTTCTCTTTCCCTCTCACATACACATTTCCATGTATCCTATACAGTCTTTACCATTAATACTGACCAAGTTACTGAACGAATGAATACATGAATGTATAAAAATAGCTCTAACTTTCCTTTCTTATTATCATTAGCAAGGCTTCTGAGATAGATGTGTTGAATTGTGTCCCTTCTCCCACCCCCTCATTACATATGTTGAAGTTCTCGGGTACCTGTGAATATGACCTTATTTGATAATAGGGTCTTTGCAGATGTAATCAAGTTTAGATGAGGTCACACTGAATTAGAGTGGGCTCTAATGCAATATGACTGGTGTCCTTATAGGAAGAGAAGAACCACACAAAAAGACACACAGGGAGAATATCATGTGCTAACAGAGGCAGGGATTGGAGTGATGCATTTACAAGCCAAAGAATGTCATTGTGGGCAATACTAGAAGCTGAGGGAAGGCGTGGAACAGATTCTTCCCTAGAGCCTTCAGAAAAAGCATGACCCCACTGACACCTTGATTTTAGACTTCTAGCCTCCAGAACTGTGAGAGAATGAATTTCTGTTGCTTTAAGCCACTCAGCTTATGGCACTTTGCTACAGCAGCCCTAGGCAACTAATACAGATACTGTAAGCAAATCTATCTTTTTCTCATTAAAAAAAATTATGAAATGAAACATATGTATAATGCATAGCATATATATACAGTTTAACAAATAATTACAAAGCAAGCATCCATCTGACCATCATTCAGGTGAGTAAACAAGATATTTCTAACTTCCTAAAAGGCTCTCTCTCTATACCCCTTTATTATAGCCTACTCCCTTCCCCCAGTGATAACTCCTGCCTGATAATTGTTAGCTTTTCCTTATAGTTCCATCACCTATGTAATCATATTGTAAACAATATAGTTTAATTTTTGTACTGATAAATCTATTTTTAAAAAATTTATTTATTTTACTTATTTATTTTTGGCTGCGTTGGGCCTTCGTTGCTGCGCACGGGCTTTCTCTAGTTGCAGCGAGCAGGGGCTACTCTTCGTTGCGGTGCGTGGGCTTCTCATCGCGGTGGCTTCTCTTGTTGCTGAGCACGGGCCCTAGGTGCGCGGGCTTCAGTAGTTGTGGCACGTGGACTCAGTAGTTGTGGTTCACGGGCTCCAAACCACAGGCTAGTAGTTGTGGCTCACAGGCTTGGTTGCTCCGTGGCAGGTGGGATCTTCCCGGACTAGGGCTCGCACTCGTGTCCCCTGCATTGGCAGGCGGATTCTTAATCACTGCACCACCAGGGAAGCCCTGTACTGATAAATCTTAAAATAAGAATATATTCAGATGAACCTACCTGATGAAAATGCATTTTAAAGCTCTGCTTAGGCAAATTCACAAGTTACTAACTGATATATAAAAATTAAAACCAATATTCTGTAAAATCGTATTTTAAATAGGCATATTCATTCAGTTGATTTACTCATTAAACACTTACTATTACTGAGGACATGTCGAGTGAACTTTATCTTTCAGGAATTTTCTAGAATAGAGATTAAAAATAATGTCAATAATTCCATTTTAACAAGTAAAATTTAATTTTTTATAGTCATACTTAATTGTTACATCCATACACATATACACATTGAGAGTTTGTGAGATTTAGTAGTATTCTTTGTAATGTAGAATACTTAGTCCATACAGTGGATTTTACTAATTTATAGATTAACTTTATTGATTCACATAAACAGGACTGTATAGTTTCAGAGATGCTACACATTTTAATTTTTATTAAGTCACTAGCTTTATCTAGGTGTGTCTAGTTACTGAACTTGCTCTGTTTGTGCGTATGAATTCCTCTTGGTATCTCCATGTATATTTATTGGGTTTTTCTTTTTAACATCTTTATTGGTATTTTTTAAATTTATTGTTAACAGAAGGTAAATAAATCTTTGTTTTGATTTCATAGACTGCTTACTGTACTATGTATTTAAGCATTAAAATGTGCTATACTGTTAATGAGGACATAAAGGGATTCAAAGTAGTTTACTTTAACACTGAAATGTTTGTCAGTAGAATATATCAGAAGTTTTGGAAGGCACCAGAGCACAAGTATTTTCTGCCTTTTGAGAAACTCATGGTCCCCAGGAGAAAAGAATGGGTTGGCTAATGATTATAATATAATAATGCATCTGTAGTCCAGAAAAAATTTAAGTGCATATTGTAGTCCAGAGAAGAGAATCAATGAAAGCTACCTAAAGAGAAAGAAATTGGTTCACATAGGGAATGGCATTTAAAAAGACATTCTTGTGTCTTGAAGAACAAGAATTTGCAGACAGGACATCATAAAGTCAAAGAAGGGCAAAAGTGTATGGTCTGCATTGGATTTTTTAATGACAGGAAATACACCTAGATAACATTTATCTGTAAATATAAATGATCATTATTATTACCTTAAGCCAACTTTTAGTTGGTCTTGGAAAGTCACCAGATTTATTGATTATTATTTAGTTAACAGAAAATATAACTGACATGTAATTTGGTTGACTCTCTCACTATCACAGCATTATTTCTAAATCCAGAACCCCTGGTACTGCACATTGCCAACTGCAAATTATTTCTCAAAAACATTAATTAAAAGGGTAATAAAAAGTTCACTAATTTTTAAGGATTACATTTCTCAATTTTTAATATGAGAACTAAATTAATGCCTTTCTTATAAGGATAGGTCAATATGTGTTAGAAGTTTTAGTTCAGTGTAATTATCAAGTTTTCTTAAATTGCTCTTAAACCTGTCTTTGCCAAAGACTTTGAATTTTGACCTTGCTATTGACTCAATCAGCATTTCTCAAACATGGGCCAGTGAACCTCCATGAAATTTACTACCATAGTTGGGAGGCCATTTAGTTTTCTAGGGCTTTTAAACATTTTAGAGGGTCATGAAATGGAAATATACAAAAAAAACACTTTTTATAGATTAAAATACTGTTTTATAAAATGTTACTTAAAATGTAGTTGTAACAAAATTAATACATTAAAGATTGTAAGTAATTATGTGATCAGTTATCTACATCCCCCAAAATTTATGTTCTTGGTAGCTTGAAAAGAAGGAATATTTTCAAACCAAATACTACACATGCCTAAGTATAAAGTAGCTCTATAAGGCAATCATACATCCTTTATATTTGGCTTTTTTTCAAACATGCTTTTTTTATGTGCCTCTTTCTTCAAGGATTCTGATCCCTTTAAAAAATTCTTTAACTACTTTATAGTTCTTTTCCAATAATTTGATTAATTTAAATTCCTGAAATTAAACTTCCTCAGTCCCTCCCATGAGGAAACTTGCACAACCATCTTAGATAGACTCATCCACCAGAGGGCAGAGAGCAGAGGCAAGAAGAACTACAGTCGTGCAGCCTGTGCAACAAAAATCACATTCACAGAAATATAGACATGATGAAAAGGCAGAGGGCTATGTACCAGATGAAGGAACAAGATAAAACCCCAGAAAAACAACTAAAAGAAGTGGAGATAGGCAACCTTCCAGAAAAAGAATTCAGAATAATGATAGTGAAGATGATCCAGGACATCGGTAAAAGAATGGAGGCAAAGATTGAGAAGATGCAAGAGATGTTCAACAAAGACCTAGAAGAATTAAAGAACAAACAAACAGTGATGAACAATACAATAACTGAAATGAAAACTACACTAGAAGGAATCAATAGCAGAATAACTGAGGCAGAAGAACGGATAAATGACCTGGAAGACAGAATGGTGGAATTCACTACCATGGAACAGAATAAAGAAAAAAGAATGAAAAGAAATGAAGAGAGCCTAAGAGACCTCTGGGACAACAGTAAATGCAACAACATTCGCATTACAGGGGTCCCAGAAGGAGAAGAGAGAGAGAAAGGATCCGAGAAACTATTTGAAGAGATTATAGTCGAAAACTTCCCTAACATGGGAAAGGAAATAGCCACCAAGTCCAGGAAGTGCAGAGAGTCCCACGCAGGATAGACCCAAGGAGACACACGCCAAGACACATAGTAATCAAATTGGCAAAAATTAAAGACAATGAAAAATTATTGAAAGCAGCAAGGGAAAAATGACAAATAACATACAAGGGAACTCCCATAAGGTTAACAGCTGATTTCTCAGCAGAAACTCTACAAGCCAGAAGGGAGTGTCATGATATACTTAAAGTGATGAAAGGGAAGAAACTACAACCAAGATTACTCTACCCAGCAAGGACCTCATTCAGATTTGATGGAGAAATCTGTTGTTTGCTTTACAGACAAGCAAAAGCTAAGAGAATTCAGCACCACCAAACCAGCTCTACAACAAATACTAAAGGAACTTCTCCAAGTGAGAAACACAAGAGAAGCAAACGACCTACAAAACCAAACCCAAAACAATTAAGAAAATGGTCATAGGAACATACATATTGATAATTACCTTAAACGTGAATGCATTAAATGCTCCAACCAAAAGACACAGGCTTGCTGAATGGATACAAAAACAAGACCCATATATATGCTGTCTACAAGAGACCCACTTCAGACGTAGGGACACATACAGACTGAAAGTGAGGGGATGGAAAAAGATATTCCAGGCAAATGGAAATCAAAAGAAAGCTGGAGTAGCAATACATATCAGATAAAATAGACTTTAAAATAAAGAATGTTACAAGAGATAAGGAAGGACACTACATAATGATCAACGGATCAATCCAAGAAGAAGATATAACAATTATAAATATATATGCACCCAACATAGGAGCACTTCAATACATAAGGCAACTGCTAACAGCTATAAAACAGGAAATCGACAGTAACACAGTAACAGTGGGGGACTTTAACACCTCACTTACACCAATGGACAGATCATCCAAACAGAATATTAATAAGGAAACACAAGCTTTAAATGACACAATAGACCAGATAGATTTAATTGATATTTATAGGACATTCTCTCCAAAAGGAGCAGATTACACTTTCTTCTCAAGTGCGCATGGAACATTCTCCAGGATAGATCACATCTTGGGTCACAAATCAAACCTCAGTAAATTTAAGAAAATTGAAATCATATCAGGAATCTTTTCTGACCACAAGGCTATGGGATTAGAAATGAATTACAGGGAAAAAAACGTAAAAAACGCAAACACATGGGGGCTAAACTATACATTGTTAAATAACCAAGAGATCACTGAGGAAATCAAAGAGGAAATCAAAAAATACCTAGAGACAAATGACAATGAAAACACAATGATCCAAAATCTATGGGTTGCAGCAAAAGCAGTTCTAAGAGGAAGTTTATAGCTATACAAGCCTACCTCAAGAAACAAGAGAAATCTCAAATAAACAATCTAAACTTACACCTAAAGGAACTAGAGAAAAAAGAAAAAACAAAACCCAAAGTTAGCAGAAGGAAAGAAATCATAAAGATCAGAGCAGAAATAAATGAAATGGAAACAAAGAAAATAATGGCAAAGATCAATAAAACTAGAACCTCGTTCTGTGAGAAGATAAACCAAATTGATAAACCATCAGCCAGACTCATCAAGAAAAAGAGGGAGAGGACTCCAATCAATAAAATTAGAAATGAAAAAGGAGAAGTTACAACAGACACCGCAGAAATACAAAGCATCCTGAGAGACTACTTACAAGCAACTCTATGCCAATAAAATGGACAACCTGGAAGAACTGGACAAATTCGTAGAAAGGTATAACCTTCCAAGACTGAACCAGGAAGAAATAGAAAATATGAACAGACCGATCACAAGCACTGAAATTGAAACTGTGATTAAAAATCTTCCAACAAACAAAAGTCCAGGACCAGATTGCTTCACAGGCGAACTCTATCAAACGTTTAGAGAAGAGCTAACAGCGATCTTTCTCAAACTTGCAAAAAATTGCAGAGGAAGGAACACTGCCAAGCTCATTCTATGAGGCCACCGTCACCCTGATACAAAAACCAGACAAAAATATTATAAAAAAAGAAAATTACAAACCAATATCACTGATGAATATAGATGCCAAATCCTCAACAAAATACTAGCAAACAGAATCCAGCAACACATTAAAAGGATCATACACCATGATCAAGTGGGATTTATCCCAGGGATGCAAGGATTCTACAATATACTTAAATAAATCAATGTGATGCACCATATTAACAAATTGAAGAATAAAAACTACATGATCATCTCAATAGGTGCAGAAAAAGCTTGTGATAAAATTCAACACCCATTTATGATAAAAACTCTCCAGAAAGTGGGCATAGAGGGAACCTACCTCAGCATAATAAAGGCCATATATGACAAACCCACAGCCAACATCATTCTCAATGGTGAAAAACTGAAAGCATTTCCTCTAAGATCAGGAGCAAGACAAGGATGTCCACTCTCACCATTATTATTTACCGTAGTTTTGGAAGTCCTAGCCACAGCAATCAGAGAAGAAAAAGAAATAAAAGGAGTCCAAATCGGAAAAGATGAAGTAAAACTGTCACTGTTTGCAGATGATATGATACTATACATAGAGAATCCTAAAGATGCCACCAGAAAACTACTGGAGATACTCAATGAATTTGGTAAAGTTGCAGGATACAAAATTAATGCACAGAAATCTCTGGCATTCCTATACACTAATGGTGAAAAATCTGAAAGAGAAATTATGGAAACAATCATATTTACCATTGCAACTAAAAGAATAAAATAACTGGGGAGACAAAAGACCTGCATGCAGAAAACTATAAGACACTGATGAAAGAAATTTAAGATGATACCAACAGATGGAGAGATATACCATGTTCCTGGATTGGAAGAGTCAATATTGTGAAAATGACTATACTGCCCAAAGCAATCTACAGATTCAATGCAATCCCTATCAAATTACCAGTGGCATTTTTTACAGAACTAGAACAAAAAATCTTAAAATTTGTATGGAGACACAAAAGACCCCGAATAGCCAAAGCGGTCTTGAGGGAAAAAAGCGGAGCTGGAGGAATCAGACTCCATGACTTCAGACTATACTACAAAGCTACAGTAATCAAGCAAATATGGTACTGGCATAAAACCAGAAATATAGATCAATAGAACAAGATAGAAAGCCAGAGATAAACCCACGCACCTATGGTCAACTAATCTATGACAAAGGAGGAAAGGATATACAATGGAGAAAAGACAGTCACTTCAATAAGTGGTGCTGGGAAAACTGGACAGCTACAGGTAAAAAAATGAAATTAGACCACTCCCTAACACTATACACAAAAATAAACTCAAAATGGATTAGAGACCTAAATGTAAGACCAGACACTATAAAACTCTTAGAGGAAAACCTAGGAAGAACACTCTTTGACATAAATCACAGCAAGATCTTTTTTGATCCACCTCCTAGAGTAATGGAAATAAAAACAAAAATAAACAAATGGGACCTAATGAAACTTCACAGCTTTTGCGCAGCAAAGGAAACTATAACCAAGATGGAAAGACAACCCTCAGAATGGGAGAAAATATTTGCAAATGAATAAACAGACAAAGGATTAATATCCAAAATATATAAACAGCTCATGCAGCTCAATATTAAAAAAACAAATAACCCAATCCATAAATGGGCCGAAGACCTAAATAGACATTTCTCCAAAGAAGACATACAGATGGCCAAGAAGCACATGAAAAGCTGCTCAACATCACTAATTATTAGAGAAATGCAAATCAAAACTACAGTGAGGTATCACCTCACACCAGTTAGAATGGGCATCATCAGAAAATCTGTAAACAACAAATGCTGGAGAGGGTGTGGAGAAAAGGGAACCCTGCTGCACTGTTGGTGGGAATATAAATTGATACAGCCACTATGGAGAACAGTATGGAGGTTCCTTTAAAAACTAAAAATAGAATTACCATATGATCCAGCAATCCCACTACTGGGCATATACCCAGAGAAAACCATAATTCAAAAAGACACATGCACCCCAATGTTCATTGCAGCATTACTTACAAAGCCAGGTCATGGAAGCAACCTAAATGCCCATCGACAGATGAATGGATATAGAAGATGTGATACATATATACAGTGGAGTGTTACTCAGCCATAAAAAGGAACAAAATTGGGTCATTTGTTGAGTCGTGGATGGACCTAGAGACTGTCACACAGAGTGAAGTAAATCAGAAAGAGAAAAACAAATATCATATATTAACGCATATATGTGGAACCTAGAACAATGGTACAGATGAACCGGTTTGCAGGACAGAAATTCAGATACAGATGTAGAGAACAAATGTATGGACACCAATGGGGGAAAGCGGTGGGGGATGGGGCTGGTGGTGTGATGAATTGGACAATTGGGATTGACATGTGTACACTGATGTGTATAAAATTGATGACTAATAAGAACCTGCTATATAAAAAAATAAATTAAAAAAATTCAAAAATTCAAAAAAATAAATAAACAATGTGCTCATCCTTAATTTTTTTTTTTTTGCCTGAGTTGCAGAAATGTTCTTAGATGGCAGTTTCGTAGAGCTTTGTGTGTTTCCTCAGTTTGTATTAGTTTTTATGTTAGTTTTTCAACTTGATATTTCCATGTAACCCTAATAATACAAATGCAAATTTCACACCTAGGATAGCACAGGTTTAAGGTTTGAATTTCTCTTATTAGACTCTATCCACATAATATCCCCACCCACTATCTTCTTTTGCTCAACTCTGGTAGAGATAAGCTTTCCTTGTGGATTCCCTAAACTAATGGCTATTTTCAGTATCAGTCAGATGCAGCCTTTCCATATTTCTGGCTTTTTATGCAGGGTCTTACATCTAGCTTTCTACCTTGCACAAGCCCAAGGTTATTCAGCTTCCATGTGAGTGGTAAACTTCCTCCGGCCAATATCCAAGTCTCTTTGACCTTCTGCAGCATTAGCTTATGTGTTCTTTATTCTGGCTTTGACTCCCGTCTTCATTTTTAAAAACTTCTAGTATTTATTTAAAGCATGACAATATTTTAAATATTTTGGTATGCTTCATACTTTCTATATTATTGTTGCCAAGGGCTGAGAAAGAGGGAAAAGAGGGTGTATTTTTCAAGTTGCTAAATTGCTAGAACTAGAATTAGATATTTTGGGTAAAGTTATGGAACGATTTGGGGATGACCCTGTCAGAGAAGGTTTTACAGTGTAAATAACTGAGAGATAAGTAGCAAAGGATGATGGTGGAAGGATGGGGTAGATATAACTTTTCTGGTAAGAGTGGAAAATTAAGGAACAAGTCAGAAGAAAGAGTCTTGGGGACATATGAATATGTAAGAACCAGTAGAGAAAGAGGTGTCAGTGAGGGAGATAGAGCAGCCAGATATTGAAGTAAGAGATTCAGGAAACTGCCGTCACCAAAACCTCGGGCGGGGGAGATTTCAGGAAAAAGTAGGGTACAGGACAGTGTTAGGGATCATAACTGGGAAAAGCTCATTGGATTTGGCATCCAGACAGTTATTAGCAATCTTCCTCACTTCAGTTGACAGCAACCCTATCCTTTCAGTGCTCAACCAAACAACCTGAAGCCATCTTTGACTTATGGAGCTCTTTCTCACAAGACAGATATCCAATTCATCAGGAAATTCTATTTGCCTGGCCTTCAAAATGTATCCGTACTGGACTACTTCTTTCCACTACTCTTTTTAAAACACAAACTGAGTCTCTCCCTTCCATTCCCAACTATTCCAATACTGGTTACTCTGCTCTTATTTTCCCACAGTATTTCTTATACTAGATAGTTTCCTCATTTATTACAATGATTACTTATTGTCTGTCTTCTCTCTCTAGAATATGAGTTCCATGAGGGCAGGGCTCCTCTTCTGTGTTCCAAGGGCTTAGAGCATCAGCACCTGGCACATAGTAGTCACTTAATATATGTTGAATAAACACATTATACTTTTGTTGTGTATTTAACTAAAATTTGATTCAAGTTTATAATTGGATCTGTATATTTTAGGTCTATGAACCAAATTCAATTCTAGAATGAATTCAAGCAGTATTTTAGTAAAAAACAATCTTTTATCCTGTTATAACAATTCTGTGCTCAAGAATTGCTACATTCATCATATCCCAGAAATTAGAGTCCACATACTACTACTAGAAGCAATTTTCATCTTGTGCTCTAATTAAATTAAATACTTTAGCCAAAGTTTTAAATTATGAGATTAAAAATATTCACAGAAAAAAAAAAAAAACCTGATGGGGCTTCCCTGGTGGTGCAGGGGTTGAGAGTCCGCCTGCCGATGCAGGGGACACGGGTTCGTGCCCCGGTCCAGGAAGATCCCACATGCTGTGGAGCGGCTGGGCCCATGAGCCATGGCCGCTGAGCCTGTGCGTCCGGAGCCTGTGCTCTGCAACGGGAGAGGCCACAATAGTGAGAGGCCCGTGTACCGCAAAATTATATATATATATATATATTCACAGAAATGAATACTTTATGTAACATTACTTCTAAGTGCTTATCCAGTAAACAAGAATATTCAAATTACAAAAAAAGAGTGCATATATTCAAGGACTCACAACATGTTCTTTGGGCAAGCTCATTCAACACACATTATTGTTGAATGTATGTAGACATTTAAATAATAAGGTTGTGACATGAATACAATTTTTCATTGATGCAAAATATAAATTTATTCCATTATATCAGCAATTCATATAGAATCTCTTTGTCACAAGGCATTTAAAATATTATTTTTTCCTGAAAAATCCTAATAAGAACTTCTAGCCTCTCTTTGACTGGAAGTTAAGAAACTGACCTCACACTTTCTTCCTTTCTTCCCTCCCTCCCTCCATCACTTCTTTTTTCTTTATTTTTGGTCTTACTCCCCACCTCACATCTTTATTCATTGACTGAAGAGTCAATGCCTACTCTAGAAATGAGCAAATGAAATGACAATGAACTACTATGCTTAACTTGTCCTGCAGAGTTCACTGCACAGTTTTGGTTCATCATTATTTTCCAATGGATTGTGCTTCTTCGATGAATATAATTGCATTGACTTCCTACCAAGTAGTGTAATTCTCAACTTCTTCTCTCTCACACCTCTCTTACACATCTAGGAATCGAGCCCACATCCATTTTGTAATCATCAGAGCTGATACTCATTTGTAGCTCCCTCAGCATTCAAATCATTTGTCTCTTGGGCTCAGGGGTCTATTTATTTTCTATTGCTCGGCCACATGAAACCTCAGAATAGAGACTTCAAAGGTTGTGATCTGTGGCTTTTCTTATGATTTGCACATGCTAAGCTTACTGGGTGTATTAACATCACACCTTGGACACAAACAAATGAAACAAGATGAAAACAAGTGAAAACAAGGTCCAGAACTCTAAGGACATTACTGTTGATGCAAGTTAATAGAGAGTATTAATCCAGAGAAATCAACCCAGCCGAGTAATGTAAAAGCAGCTCTTACTCTTTGCTCATTCAGATATCGAATCAAGAAAACACTAAAGTCTAATTTTCTTTTTTCTTTGCATATTTTACCATCTCTTAAAGCCCTGTAATTCAATCTTGAAAAATTTTGAATGTTAAAGTTGATTTTCAAAATTTAAAAGAAAATATAGACTCCTTTTCTGGCTAGAAGCACATCAAGTTTGAAAATGGCGAGCAAAAGCATTATGTCTTTCTCCTCCTTTTCCTTTTCCTTTCTGTCTCTCCTCACTCCCTTTTTTCTTTCTCCTCCATTCCTTTCTCCTTGTCTTATTCTTTTAATCCCTTGTCCCCCCAAATATTTATGTGAATGAAGCAAACTATATTCCAATTTGATAATTTGGCATTTTGTATTTTTAATTGCATCTTTTCTCCATGAAAATTTTAGAGTGAATTTATCTTGGGGGATGAAATTACCCCACTTCTTGAAATATAGTGAAGGTTAACAACATAAGCATATTCATGACATTTTCACCTACTGTCAATATAATTTGGTTACAGTGATAAACAAATATATTTAAGATAACAATAAGCTAAAACCTATAGATAACATAGCTTATTTTCAAAGGAGACATATGGATGGCTAATAGGTACATGAAAAGATGTTCAACATTACTAATTATCAGGGAAATACAAATCAAAACCACATTGAGATATCACCTCGCACCTATCAGAATGGCATCATCAAAAAGAAAACAAACAACAAGTGTTGGTAAGGATGTGGAGAAAAGGGAACCTTTGTACACTGTTCATGGGAATGTAAATTGGTGCACCCATATGGAAAACATTATGGAGGTTCATCAAAAAATTTAAAAAAGAACTATTATATGATTCAGCCATTCTACTTCTGGGTGTTTATCTAAAGAACAAAAAAACACTAACTCAAAAAGATATCTGTACCCCCATGGTCATTGCAGCATTATTTACAATAGCCAACATATGGAAACAACCTAAGTGTCCATTGATGGGTGAATGAATACAGAAAAAATATGTATATAAGTGGAATATTATTGTCATGAAAAAGAATGAAATCTTGCCATTTGTGACAACATGGATGGACCTTTAGGGCATTGTGCTAAGTGAAATAAGTCAGACAGAGAAAGACAAATACCCTATGATCTCACTGAAATGTGGAATCTAAAAGACAAATAAACAAAACACATACCAAAAAAAAACCCCCAAGCCAAGCTCATAGGTACAGAGAACAGATTAGTGGTTGCCAGAGGCAGGGAGTGGAGAGTGAGTGAAATGGGTGAAGGGGGTCAAAGGTACGTTCCAGTTGTAAAATAAATAAGTCATCTGCTTATAGTTAGTGTACAGCATGGTGCTTATAGTTACTAATACTGTATTGCATATTTGAAAGTTGCTAAGAGCCTGAATCTTAAAAGTTCTCATCACAAGAAAAAAAAAGTTTGTAACTATATATAGTGATGGAGATTAACTAGACTTCCTGTGGTAATAATTTTGCAATATATACAAATACTGAATCATTTTGTTGTACATCTGAAACTAATATAATGTTATATGTCAATTATGCCTAATTAAAAGAAAACATAGTAGCATATACAATTCAGTTTCATTTTTATGAGAAATAAAAGTCAAATAGGACAGCAGATCTTTGTATTTACATAGTAGAATAAGAAGAACACATTTTAAACAACATTTTCAAAGTATAAATATAGAAAACATTTGTAAAGCTTAATATAATTTTGTGATAATTTCTAGAATTATGCTACCCCTCCAAGTATGGTGATAATGTTGTAAAAAGTTGATAACTTCAGTAATGATTGCCAAATTATCTTATTTAATGAAACCAGAGTGATGCCAAAATTATTCTTTTCATTGTGCAATTTTTTCATAATTTTAAATAGTGACCTTCTGTCAAACAACTAAAAATCCCAATGAAAGAGTATGTTTTCTTTGAAATCATCCTTTTCTATTCCCTGTACCCTTTCTTCACATCTTGTTTGCTGATAGTGGAATAGAAGGGGATTGGGAAGCTGAAGTTGAGAAAAACTAATTTTTGGAAATTTGTGTCATATTGAAAATCAAATTAATGAACATAGTGATTCCAGATCATACCAGAATTTCTACAGTTCCCCAATAAGTTACTTCTTAACCTAGAAAAGGTCCTTTGTATAGCTAATAATCATAAAACTACATTCTCTAGATAGTTGTTTGAACTTGTTCTCTCTTGTCATATGAGAACTGTACATAAAAGAGGAAAAAAGTAACATGACAAGGTTGCCAGTCCTATAACTTGTCCATGTGCAAATATTTGCTGATGAATTCAAAGAAAAGGTAGACTTGACCTTTAACACGAAGCTCTGATGGAAACCAAGCGAGAAACAAAACCCATGTTGTACCACCTGTATTATTTTAATCATCAGTATCTATGTAAATCTACTAAATACAGTGCTTCAGCCCTTAAGCATTTTATAATTTAGTCATCTGTATTATCTTTATTTTATTGTCATAATATCTATACCTCATAATATTTAGATATTAAAAATAAGATATCTTAAGTGATGCCTATAAGCTATATATGTTTGAAATAAGGGCAAGCAAACCTCAGAAACAGAAGATATCTTTTGGGGAGGATATGGGATTAAAAAGGTACACAAAATAGCATGTTTTATAAAAAATTTTGCTTTCTTATATCTTAGGGCTTTAATGTAGTTCTATATTTATATTTTTCTTTGTGACTTTATTAAAAAATAAACAGCTAGTGTGTTTCCTATTTCCCCATTTAATTGCCCCTATAGGCTTTGCTACAAAAAATAATCTTAGAGAAGCAAAACTTCAGGCTTTTTCTAATTTCTATTTAGTCTCCCTCTGTGTAGATCCAAGTCACAACCCAGCAAATAGTACAAAAAAATTTTTTTTCTTAACTTCCGTATGGTACCTTCACTAACCCATTGTTAATTGCACAATATATTTAGTTAATCAAAGATTTTACTGGTTATATTTGCCAACTGAACCTTTACTTGTTTTTCTTGCAAAACTCCAATCTCAATTTTCCATTTGAAAATGATAATCATGACTAGGAATAAAGTGATTTTGCTAGGCTGCTTGGAGAAGTATGCAGTGGTTTTGACTGCCTCTATATCCTAGTTTTTTGTTTTTTTGTTTTTTTTACGGTACGCGGGCCTCTCACTGTTGTGGCCTCTCCTGTTGCGGAGCACAGGCTCCAGACGCGCAGGCTCAGCGGCCATGGCTCACGGGCCCAGCCGCTCCGCGGCATGTGGGATCTTCCCGGACCAGGGCACGAACCTGTGTCCCCTGCCTCGGCAGGCGGACTCTCAACCACTGCGCCACCAGGGAAGCCCTATATCCCAGTTTTTGAAACTCTCTGCACTTCTTTGAAATCAGCTCTCTTCTTGGAAAAAGCTAAGCTGCTGTTCAGGCTCTGCTCTTTAATCAACAGCAAAAATCATGCAAAATAAACTTTATAAGTTTATATAAATATAGTAGTACTTTGTCATTTTAAGCATGAGCAATTCTGTAACAAAAGCATAATTTATTCAATCATGCAATTATCTTTTTATTGAGAGCCCTGTAAGGTAGACATGAAGACTACCAAAGCAGGAGCTCTGCCCTCCAGGAGCCCACAGTCTAGTGGAGGTCACAAAGATACACACACGATTACAAAACAGCTAAGTAAGTGGTATTGATGACAGAAAAATGCACCGGCTCTG
The DNA here is from genome assembly GCF_059928025.1 of Delphinapterus leucas. Classification (NCBI taxonomy): domain Eukaryota; kingdom Metazoa; phylum Chordata; class Mammalia; order Artiodactyla; family Monodontidae; genus Delphinapterus; species Delphinapterus leucas. The sequence continues at coordinate 51,512,783 of NC_143140.1, forward strand.
GAGTGACTGTCCTTCTTGTCTGGGTGTCAAATGTCAGAGAAAATTGTATGAAGATTGTAATGTTTTGGCATCCACGTGAAGTCAGAGAAAGAATTGATTGAGTGAGAAGGGTGAAAGGAAGCATTCAGTCACAAAAAGCTGAGGACACACAGGCTTACTGCAAAGAGACTGATGCTTAAGTTTGCTTGTCTCCTTCACTGGCGTGGGCTCCTTCCAAGGTGAAAAACATCAGAGGTGGCACAGTAGAGCAAATGGGCCAGTTGAGCAATGTAGAAAAGCTGTGGGAATTTGAACCAGATCTCATGTAAATCATTTAATCTTTTTGTGCCTCCATTTTGCCATCTTTATTTTCATCTCTATCACAGGGCCAATTAACTGCAAGAATCCAGCTGGAAAATTCTAACAATATTTAGCTAACAATATTTACTAGGTTGAATTTTTAGGGCTCCCTGACTACCGTGATTCTTTTACATCTTCTTGTCTACTTCCTTCATCCTACCCTTATCCACCAAATAGCCAGGTTACCCCACAGTTCACTACCTATTCCCCCTCTTAAAGGCTAAAATTGTCTATGATTTCAGTAAACTTTGTCCCTGAGTTACTTATAGAAAGAAACAGTTTCATTTTACCACAAAAGACAAGAAGCTCAAATGTTGAAATACATTTTCTTTGCTCGTATTTATTTTGGATTGGGAGAGGCATTAGTATGAGCCTTGTTCTTCAAAGTCCTTAACCTCACAACAATTCTAGAGTTTCCCAGTCTTTCATCTCCTCTTGGAAAAAGCTGTTTTTAATTCAGAAACAATAGAAAATTTGTCCTTAAACAATCCAGAGGGAATACATAGAAAGACTTGTCTATTTAAAGGAAATCAGAAGAAAGAGTATTAAACAAATCATATTTCATCCATGAACTATTTCAAGAATCTGTTTTTTAAAACAAAAAAGCCAAGTTTCACTGAAAATTCCTCTAGTTCGTAACTTTCCTTCTATTAAAGGTGCCCTTTCTTCCTCTGACTATACAGCTCATGGATAGTGAGCTCATAGAAAACAGGAGAGAGAGAGAGCGATTTTAAAAGACGAATACTTACAGGTAGCTTGGTTATGAGAAGGTAGGGTATTTATGAAGACAAAATTGATAATCTGATAATCTGCTAATATACTGCTTTGATACAACTTGCAGTCCTATTATATCCTACCATGTGTGAATCCATCACAAACAGTCTTACCCCAGTCTCAAGGCTGACTGTAGGACACATGCTTTGAGCTAATGTCATACAGGAGATCAGCTATTTCTCACTGTGGTCCCCCCATTGGCACCTTGCAGAGAGCTTGTTAACAGCACCACTGCAGAGTGGATTGGCATATCATTAAATACTGGCCTAAAACAGTGCCCAGATTTTGCTTTATGTCATCAAATACTAGAAAATTCCAAACTTACAGGTGGGATAGCTGAAGAATGGAATCAATATCTAGATACAGGAATAGAAATTAAAATGGATTTTGGCTTAGATCATAGCATATCAAGATAACTTTCATTCCAAGGTTTTTCAATTGAATGCAGTTATTATAAGCATGTTGAAGAAAAAAAATGTTCCTGGGCTTTTATGTTCGTTTTGTCCTGGAAAAAATTGAAAAATAGCTGACTTACCATTTTCTTCCTTTTTTTTTTTTGCAAAAGAAGAAAGGCCTTCAGAGTTGAAGTACTGGTGACCTTTCAAAGGAATTATGCAGGCAGACATGCAGGGCTGTTCTAATGCTGATGGTGTGGTACAATCAGTTTTACTTGAAGAAGAGCCCTCTAGGCTGCAGGGTAACTAGCTTAATAGCTTTTCAAGAGGACAAATCTGATACAAGACCTTAAAATGCACTTTACGTATTTAAGTATTAAATGGGCGCATGGGGGAACTCCTGTGGTTGCACCGAGGTGGATAAAGACACATTGCAAATATGGGCAGCTATGACTTGCTACACTCCCACCTGCACAGATATTGCCCTGCTTGCCAGCCAGTTTGGATTTGTAAATTGGCAGTTTTTCCTCAGTATTCCCAAGTCCAGGGTACTCTGTTTGAAGCTAGTTGCCTTGGAAATACATCTGCTTTCTCTTTGTTTTACATTCTCATTTTTCTCACCTTTTGCCCACTTCGCTTGGTTAAATTATCCTTGAACATCACCACTAGAATATTGAGGGCTGCCTCTACCCGGAGCCTGGAGGGTTTGTTACTATCAGATGTTATCTCCATTGGTAGGAGCCAGGAGAAACGGTCTGAGTACAGCACACTGAAATGTAGCTGCGACTGTGGCTCTAGTTTAAAGATAACTTCAGTCTTGGTGTAAAATGTTATTTTGTGCATGTAAATTTGAGAGATATTATAGCATCGTGCTTAAGCGCCCTGTTCACTTGGGTTACAATGCCAGGCCTACCTCTCTTTGCAGATCTATTTAACTTTTTCAAGCCTCAGTGTTGTCATCTGGAACTCAGGAATTAAAATGATATTTATCTCATAGTGTTGTGATGATTAAATAGTCTAAGCAAAGTGGTCAGCACAGAGCCTGGCACATAGTTCTCAATAAACAATGGTTATTTTTTTACTGAATAAACCAAAGATGCTTTCCATTTATTAACTATTTTATTAGGCAATTGCACTATCTTTGTGTTTAACTTAATCTTATTTTTACTTTAAAAAAAATGAAGAGAAGCATTGCCTCCATCAGTTGCAATGAACTTACATTTATTAAAAAGATAAAACAAAAATATTTGACTGATTTCTGGGGCAGTGGAGGTAGAGAAGGTGAAGTCGCATGAGCCAGTAAATGGTTCTGGAATCAATGCAGAAGTTGCCTAATCTTGGACTAGAACACTCTAGAGGGAAGAGGCTAGATCAAAAGTCACAAACAGAGCTCACCATTGGAGGAGAGGTCTTGGTAAGTTATGAAACACAGGCAGAGAAAGAGAAAATTTCCAAACCCAAAGGTCTAACACAGCTATGAGACTTATCAGAAGAACTTTTTTTTTTTTTTCCTCCTGAAGCACTGGTGAAGTCTGACAATAGTTATTTATTCATTCAGCAAACATGTAGCAAGTATTAATAAACACTAGGAAGTTCTCGTGTTGACTCTCTTTCTGGCTTTGCACTAAGTGTGAGAGATAGAAAGGCAAGTTAGGGTCTCTGCCCACAAAGAAGGCAGAGTATGTAATTTTATTAGTTATAGATTAATATAATTCTAAGAAAATTCTTTATTTTATAGAAGGGATGAAATGAGGCATTGAGATAATGATTCTATTATATCAGTAAGAATAACCAGTGAGAACTGCTATTTTTAAAATCTAAATTAAGTACTTTTTGATTATTAGCTATCAAAGCACATTATAAAGTTACAAAAATTCAAACAGCTTGGTGGGGTCGTGAGACCAAATATCAGTGGAACAGAAGAGCTAGCAGACAAGATTGTTAGAAAGGCATGGTTTCGATGTCTGAAGGGGCCAGTGTTGTGATACTGTATCTGTGAGCAAGAGGTTCTAAAGCAACTACCTGGATGTATTTTTTTCTTTAATAGATCTTATTCTATTCATTTAAAAACTGGGACATACAAAAAAGGGACTACGTATGGAGAAATCTCACTTACTCTGATGTCAATCAGTGTATATTTTCTTTATTTTTTTAACATCCTTATTCGAGTATAATTGTTTACAATGGTGTGTTAGTTTCTGCTTTATAACAAAGTGAATCAGTTATACATATACATATGTTCCCATATCTCTTCCCTCTTGCGTCTCCCTCCCTCCCACCCTCCCTATCCCACCCCTCTAGGTGGTCATGAACCACCAAGCTGATCTCCCTGTGTTATGCGGCTGCTTCCCACGAGCTATCTATTTTACGTTTGGTAGTGTATATATGTCCATGCCACTCTCTCACTTTGTCACAGTTTACCCTTCCCCCTTCCTATATCCTCAAGTCCATTCTCCAATAGGTCTGTGTCTTTATTCCCATCTTACCCCTAGGTTCTTCATAACCTTTTTTTTTTTCCTTAGATTCCATATGTATGTGTTAGCATATGGTATTTGTTTTTCTCTTTCTGACTTACTTCACTCTGTATGACAGACTCTAGGTCCATCCACCTCACTACAAATAACTCAGTTTCGTTTCTTTATATGGCTGAGTAATATTCCATTGTATATATGTGCCACATCTTCTTTATCCATTCATCTGTTGATGGACACTTAGGTTACTTCCATGTCCTGGCTATTGTAAATAGAGCTGCAATGAATATTTTGGTACATGACTCTTTTTGAATTATGGTTTTCTCAGGGTATATGCCCAGTAGTGGGATTGCTGGGTCATATGGTAATTCTATTTTAAATTTTTTAAGGAACCTCCATACTGTTATCCGTAGTGGATGTGTCAACTTGCATTCCCACCAACAGTGCAGCAGTGTTCCATTTTCTCCACACCCACTCCAGCATTTATTGTTTCAAGATTTTTTGATGATGGCCATTCTGACTGGTGTGAGATGATATCTCATTGTACTTTTGATTTGCATTTCTTTAATGATTAGTGATGTTGAGCATCATTTCATGTGTTTGTTGGCAATCTGTATATCTTCTTTGGAGAAATGTCTATTTAGATCTTCTGCCCATTTTTGGATTGGGTTGTTTGTTTTTTTGTTATTGAGCTGCATGAGCTGCTTGTAAATTTTGGAGATTAATCCTTTGTCAGTTGCTTCATTTTCAAATATTTTCTACCATTCTGAGGGTTGTCTTTTGGTCTTGTTTATGGTTTCCTTTGCTGTGCAAAAGCTTTTAAGTTTCATTAAGTCCCATTTGTTTATTTTTGTTTTTATTTCCATTTCCCTAGGAGGTGGGTCAAAAAAGATCTTGCTGTGATTTATGCCATAGAGTGTTCTGCCTATGTTTTCCTCTAAGAGTTTGATAGTGTCTGGCCTTACATTTAGGTCTTTAATCCATTTTGAGTTTATTTTTGTGTATGGTGTTAGGGAGTGTTCTAATTTCATACTTTTACATGTACCTGACCAGTTTTCCCAGCACCACTTATTGAAGAGGCTGTCCTTTCTCCACTGTATATTCTTGCCTCCTTTATCAAAGATAAGATGTCCATATGTGCGTGGGTTTACCTCTGGGCTTTCTATCCTGTTCCATTGACCTATATTTCTGTTTTTGTGCCAGTACTATACTATCTTGTTTACTGCAGCTTTGTAGTATAGTCTGAAGTCAGGGAGCCTGATTCCTCCAGCTCCTTTTTTCTTTCTCAACATTGCTTTGGCTATTCGGGGTCTTTTGTGTTTCCATACAAATTGTGAACTTTTTTGTTCTAGTTCTGTGAAAAATGCCAGTGGTAGTTTGATAGGGATTGTATTGAATCTGTAGATTGCTTTGGGTAGTAGAGTCATTTTCACAATGTTGATTGTTCCAATCCGAGAGCATGGTATATCTCTCCATCTATTTGTATCATCTTTATTTCTTTCATCAGTGTCTTATAATTTTCTGCATACAGGTCTTTTGTCTCCTTAGGTAGATTTATTCCTAGATATTTTATTCTTTTTTGATGCAATGGTAAATGGGAGTGTTTTCTTAATTTCACTTTCAGATTTTTCATCATTAGTGTATACAAATGCCAGAGATTTCTGTGCATTAATTTTGTATCCTGCTACTTTACCAAATTCACTGATTAGCTCTAGTAGTTTTCTGGTAGCATCTTTAGGATTCTCTATGTCTAGTATCACGTCATCTGCAAACAGTGACAGCTTTACTTCTTCTTTTCCGATTTGGATTGCTTTTATTTCTTTTTCTTCTCTGATTACTGTGGCTAAAACTTCCAAAACTATGTTGAATAAGAGTGGTGAGAGTGGGCAACCTTGTCTTGTTCCAGATCTTAGTGGAAATTGTGTCAGTCTTTCACCATTGAGGTCAATGTTGGCTGTGGGTTTGTTATATATGGCCTTTATTATGTTGAGGAAAGTTCCCTGTATGCCTACTTTCTGCAGGGTTTTTATCATAAATGGGTGTTGAATTTTTTCGAAAGCTTTCTCTGGATCTATTGAGATGATCATATGGTTTTTCTCCTTCAATTTGTTAATATGTTGTATCACGTTGATTGATTTGCGTATATTTAATAATCCTTGCATTCCTGGAATAAACCCCACTTGATCATGGTATATGATCCTTTTAATTTGCTGCTGGATTCTGTGTGCTAGTATTTTGTTGAGGATTTTTGCATCTATGTCCATCCGTGATATTGGCCTGTAGTTTTCTTTCATTGTGACATCTTTGTCTGCTTTTGGTATCAGGGTGATGGTGGCCTCGTAGAATGAGTTTGTGAGTGTTCCTTCCTCTGCTGTATTTTGGAGGAGTTTGAGAAGGATAGGTGTTAGCTCTTCTCTAAATGTTTGATAGAATTCACCTGTGAAGCCATCTGGTCCTGGGCTTTTGATTGTTGCAAGATTTTTAATCAGTTTCAATTTCAGTGCTTTTGATTGGTCTGTCCATATTTTCTATTTCTTCCTGGTTAGTCTCGGCAGGTTGTGCATTTCTAAGAATTTGTCCATTTCCTCCGGGTTGTCCATTTTATTGGCATAGAGTTGCTTGTGGTAATCTCTCATAATCCTTTTGTATTTCTGCAGTGTCAGTTGTTACTTCTCCTTTTTCATTTCTAATTCTATTGATTTGAGTCTTCTCCCTTTTTTTCTTGATGAGTCTGGCTAATGGTTTACCAATTTTGTTTATCTTCTCAAAGAACCAGCTTTTAGTTTTATTGATCTTTGCTATCATTTTCTTCATTTTTTTAAAATTTATTTCTGATCTGATCTTTATGATTTCTTTCCTTCTGCTAACTTTGGTTTGTTTTTTGTTCTTCTTTCTCTAATTGCTTTAGGTGAAAGGTTAGGTTGTTTGTTTGAGATGTTTCCTGTTTCTTAAGGTAGGATTGTATTGCTATAAACTTCTTCCTTAGAACTGCTTTTGCTGCATCGCATAGGTTTTGGGTTGTCGTGTTTTCATTGTCATTTGTTTCTAGGTATTTTTTGATTTCCTCTTTGATTTCTTCAGTGATCTCTTGCTTATTAAGTAGTGTATTGTTTAGCCTCCATGTGTTTGTATATTTTACAGATCTTTTCCTGTAATTAATATCTAGTCTCATAGCATTGTGGTCGGAAAAGATCCTTGATACGATTTAAATTTTCTTAAATTTACCAAGGCTTGATTTGTGACCCAAGATATGATCTATCCTGGAGAATGTTCCATGAGCACTTGAGAAAAATGTGTATTCTGTTGTTTTTGGATGGAATGTCCTATAAATATCAATTAAGTCCATCTTGTTTAATGTATCATTTAAAGCTTGTGTTTCCTTATTTATTTTCATTTTGGATGATCTGTCCATTGGTGAAAGTGTGGTGTTAAAGTTCCCTACTATGAATGTGTTACTGTAAATTTCCCCCTTTATGGCTGTTAGTATTTGCCTTATGTATTGAGGTGCTCCTTTGTTGGGTGCATAAATATTTACAATTGTTATATCTCCTTCTTGGACTGATCCCTTGATCATTATGTAGTGTCCTTCTTTGTCTCTTCTAATAGTCTTTATTTTAAAATCTATTTTGTCTGATATGAGAATTGCTACTGCAGCTTTCTTTTGATTTCCATTTGCATGGAATATCTTTTTCCATCCCCTCACTTTCAGTCTGTACATGTCTCTAGGTCTGAAGTGGGTCTCTTGTAGACAGCATATATATGGGTCTTGTTTTTGTATCCATTCAGCCAGTCTGTGTCTTTTGGTGGGAGCATTTAATCCATTTAAATTTAAGGTAATTATTGATATGTATGTTCCTATTACCGTTTTCTTAATTGTTTTGGGTTTGTTATTGTAGGTCTTTTCCTTCTCTTGTGTTTCTTGCCTAGAGAAGTTCCTTTAGCATTTGTTGTAAAGCTGGTTTGGTGGTGCTGAATTCTCTTAGCTTTTGCTTGTCTGTAAAGGTCTTAATTTCTCCATGAAATCTGAATGAGATCCTTGCAGGGTAGAGTAATCTTGGTTGTAGGTTCTTCTCCTTCATCACTTTAAATATGTCCTGCCACTCCCTTCGGACTTGTAGAGTTTCAGCTGAAAGATCAGCTGTTAACCTTATGGGGATTCCCTTGTGTGTTATTTGTTGTTTTTCCCTTGCTGCTTTTAATATGTTTTCTTTGTATTTAATTTTTGACAGTTTGATCAATATGTGTCTTGGCGTGTTTCTCCTTGGATTTATCCTGTATGGGACTCTCTGTGCTTCCTGGACTTGATTAACTATTTCCTTTCTCATATTAGCGAAGTTTTCAACTATAATCTCTTCAAATATTTTCTCAGTCCCTTTCTTTTTCTCTTCTTCTTCTGGGGCCCCTCTCATTCGAATGTTGGTGCGATTAATGTTGTCCCAGAGGTCTTTGAGACTGTCCTCAGTTCTTTTCGTTCTTTTTTCTTTATTCTGCTCTAGTAGTTATTTCCAATATTTTATCTTCCAGGTCACTTATCCGTTCTTCTGCCTCAGTTATTCTGCTATTGACCTCTTCCAGAGTATTTTTAATTTAATTTATTGTGCTGTTCATCGTTGTTTGTTTCCTCTTTAGTTCTTCTAGGTCCTTGTTAAATGTTTCTTGCATTTTCTCTTTTCCATTTCCAAGATTTTGGATCATCTTTACTATCATTATTCTGAATTCTTTTTCAAGTCAACTGTCTATTTCCTATTCATTTGTTAGGTCTAGTGGGTTTTTACCTTGCTCCTTCATCTGCTGTGTGTTTTTCTGTCTTCTCATTTTGCTTATCTTACTGTGTTTGGGGTCTCCTTTTTGCAGGCTGCAGGTTCGTAGTTTCCGTTGTTTTTGGTGTCTGTCCCCTGTGGCTAAGTTTGGTCAGTGGGTTGTGTAGGCTTCCTGGTGGAGGGGACTAGTGCCTGTGTTCTGGTGGATGAGGCTGGATCTTGTCTTTCTGGTGGGCAGGTCCACGTCTGGTGGTGTGTTTTGGTGTGTCTGTGGCCTTATTATGATTTTAGGCAGCCTCTCTGCTAATGGGTGGGGTTGTGTTCCTGTCTTGCTAGTTGTTTGGCATAGGGTGTCCAGCACTGTAGCTTGCTGGTCATTGAGTGAAGCTGGGTGTTGGTGTTGAGATGGAGATCTCTGGGAGATTTTCGCCATTTGATATTACGTGGAGCTGGGAGGCCTCTTGTGGACCAGTGTCCTGAAGTTGGCTCTCCCACCTCAAAGGCACAGCCCTGACGCCTTGTTGGAGCACCAAGAGCCTGTCATCCACACAGCTCAGAATAAAAGTGAGAGGAAACAGAAAGAAAGAAAGAAAGAGAGAGAGAGAGAGAGAGAGAAAGAAGGAAGGAAGGAAGGAAGGAAGAAAGAGGAAGAAAGAAAGAGGATAAAATAAAATAAAGTATGATGAAATAAAATAAAGTTAGTAAAATAAAAAATAATTATTATGAAAAACATTTTTAAGTAAAAAAGAAAAAAGAGAAAAAAAGAACGGACCGACAGAATACTAGGACAAATGGTGAAAGCAAAGCTATACAGACATAATCTCACACAGAAGCATACACATACACACTCACAAAAAGAGGAAAAGGGGAAAAATAATATATCTTGCTCCCAAAGTCCACCTCCTCAGTTTGGGATGATTCCTTGTCTATTCAGGTATTCCACAGATGCAGGGTACATCAAATTCATTGTGGAGTTTTAATCTGCTGCTTCTGAGGCTGCTGGGTGAGATTTCCCTTTCTCTTGTTTGTTCGCACAGCTCCCGGGTTTCAGTTTTGGATTTGGCCCCGCCTTTGCATGTAGGTTGCCTGAGGGCATCTGTTCTTCGCTCAGACAGGACGGGGTTAAAGGAGCAGCTGATTTGGGGGCTCTGGCTCTCTCAGGCCGGGGGGAGGGAGGGGTACGGATGTGGGGCGAGGTGCGGCAGCAGAAGCCGGCGTGACTTTGCAGCAGCCTGAGGCGTGCCGTGCGTTCTCCCGGGGAAGTTGTCCCTGGATCACGGGACCCTGGCCGTGGCGGGCTGCACAGGCTCCCGGGAGGGGAGGTGTGGACAGTGACCTGTGCTCGCACACAGGCTTCTTGGTGGCGGCAGCAGCAGCCTTAGCGTCTCATGCCCGTCTCTGTGGTCCGCGATTTTAGCCACGGCTCACGCCCGTCTCTGGAGCTCCTTTAAGCAGCGCTCTTAATCCCCTCTCCTCGCGCACCCGGAAGCAAAGAGGCAAGAAAAAGTCTCTTGTCTCTTCGGCAGCTCCAGGCCTTTTCCTGGACTTCCTCCCGGCTAGCTGTGGAGCACTAGCCCCCTTCAGGCTGTGTTCACGCAGCCGACCCCAGTCCTCTCCCTGGGATCCGACCTCCGAGGCCGGAGCTTCGGCCCCCAGCCCCACCCGCCCCGGCGGGTGAGCAGACAAGGCTTTCGGGCTGGTGAGTGCCGGTCGGCCCTGATCCTCTTTGCGGGAATCTCTCCGCTTTGCCCTCCGCACCCCTGTGGCTGCACTCTCCTCCGTGGCTCCGAAGCTTCCCCCCTCTGCCACCCACAGTCTCCGCCCGTGAAGGGGCTTCCTAGTGTGTGGAAACCTTTCCTCCTTCACAGCTCCCTCCCACTGGTGCATGTCCCATCCCTCTTCTTTTGTCTCTGTTTTTTCTTTTTTCTTTTGCCCTACCCAGGTACGTGGGGAGTTTCTTGCCTTTTGGGATGTCTGAGGTCTTCTACCAGCGTTCAGTAGGTGTTCTGTAGGAGTTGTTCCACATGTAGATGTATTTCTGATGTATCTGCAGGGAGGAAGGTGATCTCCGTGCCTTACTCTTCCGCCATCCATCTTCTCCTCGAGCCTCCTCAGTGAATATTTTTAAGAAGAATTTAAGAGAAAGCTTTTGGGTACATAGAGGTGACTGCATTTTTTTTCCCCCTGTAAATATGCTTATTGTTGCAGCAAGCTAACTTATGGAACACTCTAGCTAAACCGTCACTCATCAATATAAACAGATTCCCTGTAAATTTAATCAGGAAATTCATTTTGCTTTGAAAGAAGACATTATGTGTTCATTTAAAATTAAATATCATAAGTAATAGGATATATTATGGCAAAAACTATAGACACTGGAACATTGCAGAATATACACTATGTAAATGACAAGCTTATGGATGACCTAGAGGGGATAAAGTAGCATGATATAATGGCCCTATGGCTGCACATTGAGGACTAGTCAGGGAGATACCCTAAGTTAAGGGGCTTAGGATACAGGCATACCTGTAAAATATACCTATTTTTTCCAGATTATTTTCCATTATAGGTTATTATAAGATATTGAATATAGTTCCCAGAGTGATACAGTAAATCTCTGTTGCTTATCTATTTTTGTGTATAGTAGTTTGTATCTGTTAATCCAATAGTCCCAATTTAGGAAACTGGCTTTTTAAACTCAGCATAAATCTTTTGAGATTCATCCATGTTGTGTCTACCGATTCCTCACTCCTTTATATTGCTGAGTAGTGTCCCATTATATGAATGAGCTACACTTTGTTTATCCACTCACCTACTGTAAGACATATGGTTGTTTCCATTTTAGGTGATTATGAAGAGAACTGCTATAAAAACATTCATATATAGGGTTTGCATGAACATAAGTCTGTATTTTTCTAAGTAAATACTTAGGAGTGGGATTGCTGCATCATATGGCTAAGTGTACACTTCAGTATAAAACACTGCCTGTTTCCCAGAGTGGCTGCACCTTTTTGCATACCCACTAGCAATATATAAGATTTGCAATAGCTCTGCATTTTTGCCAGTACTTGGCATTGTCAGGTATTTTAGCCATTCTCATGGGTGCATAGTGGTATCTCATTATGGTTTTAATTTGCATTTCCCTAATGGCTAATGATGTTGAGCATCTTCTCATGCTCTTATTTGCCACTCATATATCTTCTTTGGTGAAACATCTGTTCAAATTTTGTTGAATTTGGGCATTCTTTACATTCGGGGTACAAGCTTTTTGTCAAATAGGTTATTTGCAAATGTTCTCCCAGTTTGTAGATGATCTTTTCATTCTTTTAGCCGTATTCTTCAAAGAGCAAAATTTTGGTATGTTTTAAATTTCCCCTATTTATTGACTTTATCCTATACTACACTATAAATTTTTTTCCAGGTTTATTGAGAAATAACTGACATATAGCACTGTATAAGTTGAAGGTATAATGACCTTCTTTGTCTCTATTTACTATTTTTAAAGTCTATTTTGTCTGATATAAGTACAGCTACCCTTGCTTTATTTTTTGGTTACCATTTGTTTGAAATGTCTTTTTCTATCCTTTCACTCTCAGTCTCAGTGTCTTTAAGACTAAAGTGAGTCTCTTGTAGGCAGCATGTTGTTGGATTTTGTGCGATTTTTATTCCATTCAGTCATTCTATATCTTTTGATTAGAGAATTTAATCCGTTCATGTTTAAAGCAATTACTGGTAAGGGCTTACCTATTAGGTAAGGACTTACTATTGCCATTTTGTTCATTGTTTTCTGGCTGTTTTGTAGATCCATTGCTTCTTGTCTCTTATCCTTCTCTCTTTTTAAATGTGTGTTTTGACATCTTTAGTTGCAGTATGCTTTGACTTTTTTTTTTTTTTTTGCGGTACATGGGCCTCTCACTGTTGTGGCCTCTCCCGTTGTGTAGCATAGGCTCTGGACGTGCAGGCTTAGCGGCCATGGCTCACGGGCCTAGCTGCTCCGCGGCATGTGGGATCATCCCGGACCGGGGCACAAACCCGTGTCCCCTGCATTGGCAGGCCGACTCTCAACCACTGCGCCACCAGGGAACCCCCTGCTTTGACTTCTTTACCATGTTCTTTTGTGTAATTAGTACAAGACTTTCTCTTGTGGTTACCATAAGGCTTACATAAATTGTAATCTTATAACACATTATTTTAAACTGATAATAAATTAACTTCAATAGAATTAATATACTATACATTTTTACTTCTTCCCGTCACATTTTATGTTATTGCTATTATAATTTACATGGTTTTTAAATATTGTGTAACTAATAACAGATTAATGTATTTATGCTTATTCTTGCTACTTTTTTTAGCTTTTAAACTAGAGTTGTAGTGAGTTATGTACCACTATTACCATATTGCAGAATTAACTATGATTATCTATTTACCATTACCAGTGAGATTTATACTACCCTTTTTTTAATGATGCTAATTAGCATTCTTTTGCTTCCACTTAAAGAACTCCCTTTAGCATTTTTTGTAAGGCAGGTCTGGTGGTAATGAATTCCCTCAGCTTTTGTTTGTTTGGGAAATCTATGTTCCTCCTTATTTTTGAAGGTTAGCTTCACCAGGTATAGAATTTTCTGTTGACAGTTATTTTCTTTCTATTGTTTGCAATGTGTAGCCACTTCTCTTACTCTTCTAAAGCAGTCTGTCTTGGTCTCTGAGGTGCAGGGGATACTTCAGCTTATCCACATGTTCTAAGATTTTCTCAGTGGTGTCTTATTTTTGAATAGCTCTTAGTTGTTCTTCTTGTGAGGGGGAGTAAAGTCAGAGAAAAAACTATGTTGCCAACTTGGTGATATCACTCCTTTGAATGTATATCTTAAAGAACCGCCCTATAGACTTAGCATAAGTGACTAGCAGAGTGGACCACACTATATAAACTATACCTCTAGGAATAGACACTGCTTATTTCTAATTGCAGGAGGAAGTAATCAATGGCTAGAAGAGCAGTGTCTTCAGCAGTCTCTTTGATTGGAAAATACTATTGCAAGATAATAACCAACATTATAAAAAACTTGAAAAAGAATAGATACATGTATATGTATAACTGAATCAGTTTGCTGTACACCTGAAATTAACACAATATTGTTAATCAACTATACTCCAGTATAAAATAAAAGTTAAAAAAAAAAAAGCAGTTTTAAGAGCTCCTTTTTCATTCCTAAAATCTGTTCTCAGGAGGCCAACACATTCATCTTGAAACTACTATCACTTACTGAGACTATCTTATAATGCAAAATTAATGTTTATCAGCATCCTTTTATGCTGCTGTGGAGATTATTGTAGGAGAAAAGGGCATTTTGTCAGGTCTTCACAGGCAAGGCTAAAGGGAGAATTGAAGCAATTATCTGAATAATTTAATAAAACTCCTTTTATTTAATTATTCAAATTAAATAAAAGGAGTTTATGTATTCCTTATTTTTCTTTCTTTGCTCTGGCCATGGAGATTTCTTTGCCATCTAATTTACTTATGAAAAGTGACATGCTTTTTTTTTTTATAGCTAGTAGAGGCTTAAAGTTTTTTAATGTTTAAGGTTATCAGACCTTTACAATAATTAGTAGAGATTCTAAAACGCTGCTCCTCATAGCAGTTTTGAAGATGACTGAAAAAGTATGATGTAATCACATGTTTTTACACATTTAATTCTATATTCTAAAGAAACTACTACTTGCTCCTAATTTCCAGCTGCCAACATCTGCAATTAGAAATTGGCAAAACAATCACCCTAACAGCTGCTAGAAACATACAGTTTACAACAAAATGTCAAATGTGTTTTGAATGTTGAATAAAAAACGCTGTTTTCATTTCAGTTATCATACAACCTTTCTCTCAATTAATTAATCATTCTGTTGAATAGTTTCCCAAAGAGATCACATTTTATTAGCATTCACCACATTTATTTTTAGCGAAGAGATAACGGGAATACAAGGGACATTCAACTGTAAACACAAGATTGAATTACAAAACCTGTATCTAGATGACCTCTGTCGTCCCCTCTAACTCTCAGACCCTGGGATTAAAATCAAAGGAGGGTTTTACCAGGTCTATACAACAAGATTATCATCCACACCCCTTGTGGCCTTCAATTCTATTTTGCAAAGTTACAAATGCTTTTGTATTCTCTTCTACTGCAGGAATTGTTCAATATGCATTATATAAATTCAGGCAAAAACATATTTGTCAAGGCAGCAGTCTTTCCTAAAATATTTCTGAAAGCAGTGTCATCTGATCATACAGGTTAAAGCAGGTGTATCATTTTGCTCACAAAATTGCAGATGAAGCAGAATTGCAATATTTTTCTATTAGTTGATTTGAGGAATGAAAATTAATGAAAAGGTCTCTGAGATTCTTATAATAGGTGATTTCTAATTCAGGAATTTTCTGTCTGAAAACTGATATAGTGAAATGAGACTACGAATATTATTTCTTAATTCTAGTTTTTAAAATTCTTTCAACTGCTATTTTGCACAATAGAAAATTATTATAATGGAGATCATAATCCAATTCTACGTCTCTTTTAAAGATACACTTAATTTAAGAATTCTCTAAATATGTTTTCTCCAATACTATAATATTTGAAATTTAAGCAGACTGAGTTATATGGAGTCAAGGAAAGAAAATAGCAGGGAATATAAGACTATGAATTGTTAAAAAATGAATCTCACCTCTTTCCCTAATAAGTATAGACATATGCATGTACACTTGACCTATCAGTTTATCAGACAGCAAAGTGGTCTTCTGAACTTTCATAAGTATATGAGAAATAAAACTTAACAAGGAAGGTCTATTGCTTTGATATGTATAAAATCAAAATAAATATGACAATGAGATATTCATATGTTATTTAGTTGATCCATTTTGAATTGCTACATGTAGTATAGAATTCTCTTAAAACATTGAATTAGATATATCATCACCATTACTAAGAGCAAGTACAGTTCAGAAAGGCTGTATCATTTTCTTTCTTAATATACCTTTGTTAGTATTACATTAAGCACTTTTTATAACTCTAATTTTTTAAATAAAGATTCTGCTGATTTTCCAAATAAGCCTTAAATGTCAATTAGAGAAATATAAATTAATTGAAAGTTTATCTGCAATAACCATAACTTTTAATATGGAAATATTCTTCAGTATATAATCTGCGTTCATCAAAATGCATGGTAATATGAATAGCTTGTTAAATACTTGTTCAAAATAGAATGAATGGAAAGATAACCATTTGGTTATCATACCCCAGTTGAGCTTGCCCTATAATTATCCAATAAAATAAACATAAATATACAAAAGACTAAAAAGCAAAAATAACATTTAAAACTTAGACAAATTATAGTAGTGGGGTTAGTGACTACGAAGAGGATGCACAGAGAAAATTTTGGGGTGAAGGAAATGTTTCATATGTTCTGGGGGTGATGGTTACATAATTTGATTTGTTGAAATCCATAGAACTGTACATAACAAAAAGTACAGTTTAATATATACAAACCAAAAAAAAAAACTGTGCATAAATTCTGTACTCTGGCAAATCTGTTTCTCACAGAAGTATGGATTAACAGTTCTGAAACTGGTTTACATATATACTGGGACTGAACACATAAGTAAATGGATTTTGGGTGGCAGGGGCCAAGTTTCTCTTTGTAATAAAGGGAAGTTACATATTAACAAAAAAGGAAGTCTAGTATGAACACTGCACTGATTCATTAGAGTTGGAGACATTGGTAAGAATTTGTGTTTAGCTTAATATAGAACTGGATTAATATAGAAACAATTAAAGTTACACAGGTTAGTATAAGTGCATATAGTACCCAGCACTGTCCGCTGAGAGAGCCTAGAAGCAGTGACACCCCAGTAGCAACAAGCATACCCCACACCCTAAATACCATTCTCCAGTCAAAGTAATAGGGCTCCTTGAAGAATGGCTGGTTCTAGGACTGGGGCAGGGAAAATACAAGATGAGTCTGAATTACCTGTAAGTACCAGAAAGTAAGGAAGTGGGCTTCCCTGGTGGCACAGTGGTTGAGAATCCACCTGCCAATGCAGGGGACACGGGTTCAAGCCCTGGTCGGGGAAGATCCCACATGCCGCGGAGCAACTAAGCCCGTGTGCCACAACTACTGAGCCTGTGCTCTAGAGCCCGTAAGCCACAACTACTGAGCCTGCGTGCCACAACTACTGAAGCCCGCGCGCCTAGAGCCCATGCCCCGCAATGAGAAGCCACCGCAGTGAGAAGCCACCACAATGAGAAGCCCGCGCACTGCAACGAAGAGTAGCTCCCGCCACTGCAACTAGAGAAAGCCCGTGCGCAGCAGCGAAGACCCAAAACAGCCAAAAATAAATATATTTATATTAAAAAAAAAAAGTAAGGAAGTGCTCAAAAAGCAAAAGGATGGGGGACATGTCAAAGAGACACAAGAACCAACCTGAAAGAGCTCTGAATGACCAGAGATGGAACAATTTGAGCAACAAAAAAATGTAGTATTATCAATAGATTATAATCCAAAGTATATACATGAGTCTATGCTGACAAAAACAAATGATCGAATAAAGAAATAAATGGGGGGAAAGAGACAAATGTTTCTTACAGAAGAATTCCAAATAGTATATGTAGATATTCCCCATTATAGGATGTGAAGATTAATTTCCTCTACTCACTAAAATGCTCTAGACTTTGTGACTGATTTCCAAAAAGTAGAGTAGGAAATGGAAATAATCATAGATTTACTGTGGAGAAACCTGGCAAATGCTACTTTAACCAAGTGAATGAAGATCAACATCACAGTAATGTCATGTGGATACTGTATACCCCTTAATATATGATGCACCTTTGTTTCTTTTTTAAATATAATCCATAACTCCAGTGTGATGGTCAGTTTTATTTGTCAACTTGGCTAAGCTATACTACAGAGTTGTTCAATCAAACTGTTATCTAGGTATTGCTGTGAAGCATTTTGTAAATGTGATCAGCTTCTGCAATCAGTTGACTTTCAGCAAAGGAGATCATTCTCCAAAATCTAGTGTATCTGATCTGATGCAATCAGGTGAAAGTTTTTAAGAGAAGAAGTGATGTTTCCCTGAGGAAGAAGAAATTCTGGCATGCAGTGTCAGCTCCTGCAGTGACAGTTTCCAGCCTACCCTTCCTGATGGCCTGAACAATAGATTTTGGACTTGTCTAGCTAGCCTCCACAGTCACTAAGCCAATGTTTTGCAATCTATCTGCCTATCTATGTAGCCATCCATCCATCCATCCATTCATCCTTGTTCTGTTTTTCCACTGGATACAAACCCAGGTTGGGGGTCACTCTAAAGGATACCTGGCTGATCCTGCTCAAGACTTTCAAAGACATAAAAAGCAAGGGAAGACAGAAACCATCAAAGTTCAGAGGAGACTAAGGAAAATGATTTCCAAACACAATATTGTAAATAACTTTATTGATCTCTCCAGAAACATCTTGAAAGACCCATTAACTCTTCAACAGAAAATGGTGAAGTTTACATCCCAAGGCAGCTTTTTAACCCTCAAACTTTATTAGATAATTTGGGGGATCTTGAAAACTCATATTTAATGACAATAAAAAATACTTATTGAGGGCTTCCCTGGTGGCGCAGTGGTTGAGAGTCTGCCTGCCGATGCAGGGGACACGGGTTCGTGTCCTGGTCCGGGAAGATCCCACATGCCGCGGAGCGGCTGGGCCCGTGAGCCATGGCCGCTAGGCCTGCGCGTACGGAGCCTGTGCTCCGCAATGGGAGAGGCCCCAACAGTGAGAGGCCCGCGTACCGCAACAAAACAAAACAAAACAAAACAAAACTTATTGAAACTGGACCACTATCTTACACCATATACAAAAATTATCTCAAAATGGATTGAAGATTTGAATGTAAGACCTGAAACTATAAAACTTCTAGAGGAAAACATAGATGGTAAGCTCCCTGACATTGGTTTTGCAATAATTTTTTGGCTCTGACACCAAAAGCAAAGGCAACAAAAGCAAAAATAAACAAGTGGGACTACATCAAACTAAAAAGCTTCTGCACAACAAAGGAAACTATCAAAAAATGAAAAGGCAACTTACTGAATGGGAGAAAATATTTACAAGTCATATATCTGGTAGGCGGATCATATCCAAAATAGATAAAGAACTCATACAACTCAATAGCAAAAAATCAAATAATCTGATTAAAAAATGGACAGAGGATCTGAATAGACATTTTTCCAAACAAGACATACAGATGGCCAACAGGTACATGAAAAGATGCTCAACATCACTAATCATCAGGGAAATGCAACTCAAAACACAGTGAGATATTATCTCACATCTGTTAGAATGGCTATTAACAAAAAGAAAAGAAATAACAAATGTTGGTGAGGGTGTAGGGAAAAGGGAACCCTTATGCACTATTGATGGGAGAGTATATGGGTTCACCCACTATGGAAAACAATGTGGAGGATCCCCAAAATATTAAAATAGAACTCCCATATGATCCAGCAATTCCATTTCTGGGTACTCATCCAAAGAAAACAAAAACACTAAACTCAAAAAGATATCTGCACCCCTATGTTCACTGCAACATGTTTTACAATAACCAAGATATGGAAACAACCTAAGTGTCCATTGATAGATGAATGGATAAAGAAAATGTAGTATATATACAATGGACTATTATTCAGCCATAGGAAAAAATGAAATTTTGCCATTTGTGCCGTGGATGAACCTTGAGGGCTTTATGCTAAGTGAAATAAATCAGGCAGAGAAAAACAATACCATATGATCTCTCTTATATGTGAAATCTAAAAAATAAAATAAAATAAAAACCAAGCTCATAGATACGGAGAACAGATTGGTGGTTGCCAGAGGCAGGGGGTGGGAGATGGGTAAAATGGGTGAAGGGGGTCAAAGGTACAAACTTCCAGCTATAAAATAAATAAGCCATGGGGATGTAGTTTATAGCATGGGGACTATAGTTAATAATACTGTATTGTATATGTGAAAGTTGCTAAGAGAGTGTATTTTAAAATTTCTCATCATAAGAAAATTCGTAACTATATATAGTGATGGATGTTAACTAGACTTATTGTGGTGATCATTTTACAATATATACAAATATCAAGTCATTATGTTGTACACCTGAAACTAATATATAATGTTATATGGCAGTTATACCTCAAAAAGAGAGAAATGCTGTTAATTATTTAGGTATAGTGATGGTATTTTGGTCATTTTTTTTTCCCAAGATACTTTGAACCTCTCTTCTCAAAATCTTCTTTTTGCTGTGTTTACCAATCCTATACTATTATATCATGATCCTTACTCTCCTTCTCTTCTCCTCCCCATGAAAAGATCTACTTTAAATGAGGCTTCAAAATCTTATCAATATGCCAACTTTGCCCTCTCTCCTCAGAGATGCTATGAATACTACAGAGGTAGCATGCTCTCTTATCAAGGTAACTCAGCTTTGTCTTGTTAACAGGCTCATTTGGTAAACCAGCATTCAACAGAGGATTGAAAAAACTCACTGTAATCCAGGAAAAATTCAGTCAAAATATATCTCTACTTGTTCACTGAATAAAAAATGTTGAATTGCATAGATTAAAATACCTTATAAGTATCTAATCAGGTAAATGTAATTTATCTTCAAGGAAAGAAAATCCCGTTTGGCCTCAGGTCATCTGAGGCAAAAATTAATGTCCAGAAACAAGTCTGAGGGGCTAAAAAATTCTGCAATCTATAAATGTTTTATCTAATCAATCTGTCATTTAGGAAACAGAAAGATAATTTTGGGTTTTATTCGGTCTGAGAAAATGTTACCTGTCCACATTCTTGAAAAGTTACTTAGTTATATACTTCAAAAGAATGAGAGGTTGGGCTTCCCTGGTGGCGCAGTGGTTGAGAGTCCGCCTGCCAATGCAGGGGACACGGGTTCGTGCCCCGGTCCGGGAATATCCCACATGCCGCAGAGCAACTGGGCCCGTGAGTCATGGCCGCTGAGCCTGCATGTCCGGAGCCTGTGCTCCGCAACGGAAGAGGCCACAACAGTGAGAGGCCCACGTACCAAAAAAAAAAGAAAAAGAATGAGAGGTAAAGCACAAAAGCACTAAAGAAAGATTTTCACTAAAACAAGTTAGAGAAAAGTTAAAAAAATTTATGAAACAATGCAAATTAAAAATATTATTCTTAAAAGATAGGATATATCATATAAAATTAATAATGCAGCAGTAACTTAATGTAAAAACAATAATCATATCAAAGACACCAGACTCATTTAACAAAGGCTAAGAAGTGAGAGCTGGGAACTGTATAATGAAGGAGTAAGAATGTGAACAACTCAGTAGCTTATGTAGGTGACACTTAAAGTAAAATCTCCCACCTGGAGCTAGCATTTAAATAAATATATGTTTTAAAGTTTTTGTTAAAGGAAACACTATTAGAATGAAAAACAAGAAAAATACTTCCTACAATTCATTATGAGTAGAACATAAAGTGGGGTGAATAGAGGCGAACAATATTTGTAAAGGCAGGCAGAGGCCATCTCATAAAGGACCATGCACATCATATTAATGTGTTTGGACCCCAGTGATGCAATATTTGTTTAAGGAAACTTGGGGTAAGAATGAGGCAGTATGCCTAGTTAGTTGAGAAATGATGGTGGCCTGGACTAGGACATTGACATCAGTGACAGAAGGGAGTGGCGGGTTCTACAAGATATTAGAAGGTTGAGATAGATATGCTTACTAATTAACTGGATGGAAGGGTTGAGGTAGATGGAAGAATCAGGGATTCTGATTTGCTATCAGTGGATTATGAGGCCATTCACTAGGGGTTGGTGGGGAATGCAAAATGAAATCTGGGCTGGAGCTACAGATGTGGTGGAGTCACCCACATATACATTCATTTGTCTTGCAAATATTAACTGAACACTTCCGTTTGTTAGCTGCCCTGCTGCCTTTGAAAATTCCATGATGAGTAAAACAGATTCAATTCATGCCTTCATAGAAATTATAGTTTAGTTCAGTGCTGAAAGATGATCTGCAGGGGGTCACTGCTTTTCTCCGAATTGTCTGGGGTACTCGTTAAAATGCTAAATCTGGCCCCAGCCTACATCTATTAAATCAGATTTTCCAGTTGATTCTTATGTACACTAAGATTTGAACTCCACTGGTTAAAATAACTGAAACCATCTCACTATCAAGATCACCCAAGGGGGTGAACGCTGTAAAGAGATGAGGGCCTAGCACCACACCAGCATTTCTCAGAAGGCCAGAGGAAAAGCAGTTCATCAAAGACAATGAGCATCTGTGGCCAGAAATGTAAGAGGAAAACTAGAGGTTGTACTGTGTTGGAAGCCCAAAGGAGGGACTCTTTAATGTAGGCAAGTTGGCTTAACATTTAAAATGCTACCAAGAAATCAGTACGATGAGTCCTAAACGTTTTATTTAGTGACTCTGGGGAGAGCAAGCTGGGCAATTGTAGAATGGTAGGTGAGGAAGTAAACACGCCCAGAGCCAGCAACATGTCCATGAAATCCCTGAGGAAGAGGCTCAAAGAGCAAGACCAGTGACCAGAATCTGAGGGAGAATTTAAAAAACAAAACTGAATATTACATGCTGATCGGAAGGAGAAACAGAAGACGAAGGAGTGAAAGGAAAGAGTTAAAAAAAACCAAAACAACGAGAAACTCTTTATGGGATAAGGACCAGATAGAGGATCTAAGATAGATCTAATAAAATGTAATAAGATCTGATAAAGAAAGGAAGGCAGGAAGAAAGGGAGAAGGAATGTGAATACAGGTGGTTCTGTTTAGACTAGTGACCTGGAAGGACACAGGCACCTGTCTCTCTGTTCATCTGTATAAACAGTACCAGTTACTATCCCTGGCACAGAGCAAGTCCTTAATCAATACTTATTAAATTGATGAATAATTAAGGTAGAGAAGGTGTCAGCAGCTCATCGTCAATTTCTCTGTAAAATACTAGTTTAACATCCACTACAAAGGTGAGGGTGATTTTGCTTCCCATTTCTATACCCTTTATATAACAAATGACAATGACAAAAATGGCACTTTTGTAGTCTTGAAGGCATGTATCTCTTCTGTTTTATCCTTGTTTAAGTTACCAGACTGAATGTTTTTGTTTATAAACGTGAGAGGAAAGGGAAAAGCCAAAATACTGCACAACTAAAACAGCCCATTGTTCTGAATAATAAAACTGCCAGAGAAGGTAAATCGTGTGTCAGTGCATGAATTTATTTAAAGAAGATAAAAGACTTTGTTTCCTTAAACTCTCTGATAGAGACACTAAATCAAACTCCAAATCTGAAGCAGCAGATATTAGAAGTGAGACGCATGGGTCATTCATTCATCTCCCCCTTTCCTTGATGTAACTCAGCTCAGAACAAGGGTAAAAGAGTCAGCTGTATTAAGATGCAAAGACTAGGTCTCCATCCTTGGGTGTTGCCAGCAGTGCCCGAAGTAGCAGGCCCTCAAATGTTTGTGCACAGCTTGAGAAACTTGATGATGGTGAGAGAATTTAAAGGGGAAGGGACAGTGGATAACATAAGATATAACATGATTTTCTTCACATCAATCTCTTGTTTTCCCTCCATATGCAGACCCAAAGTCTTTAGAAGAATATTTTGAAAACATCACGAAAAATGACTACTTCTCTCCAACTTTGCTACTTTTGAAATTGTCTCCGTAAAAACTAAACAAATATTGTGATGAAACTTCTAAGTTCTAATGTTTTAATTGATTCCAGGTTAATTAAGTGAAACCCTTCAAGGGTCACACTGATGGGTGTCTTTTGGAATTGTCCTAAAATCCAAATACGTATTTATAATTTCCTAACTGTGTGAATCTCATGCTTACATTGTGCCCTCCTCTAAATGGGGAAAAACAATTTAGGCCCCAAACAGGCATTCTTCCTGCAGTGCCGTACCAATTCAACTTCAACCATGTGAAAAATTATTCAATTAAAGTCTCTTTTCTGAATGGAAGTGATTGCCCTTCCTGGAACAACTCTCCTTCTCTGTGGCCTTTTCTGCAGGGGAGCTGATAAGGAGCTGGCTGGGTGGACAACATGTGTGTGTACAAACACAACTGGAAGTTAGTCTCCTAGTGTGAACGCTTCTGTACTCAGAAACTTTGTGTTGATGTTGGACAATCCTTGGGTGTTTGAGTTTTTGTTTTTTAATTATAATGTTCACGCATTCACTATATATTTGTTTAAGTTGCACACTAATTGTTAAATATCCAAAATGACTTAACGACAAAATGCATTTTAAAGCCAGAATGGGGAGGGGAGTTAGAGCAGTTCAATCTTTAAGAGAAACTTAATGTATGCCTGCTGGGTAAAGCAGCGATCCCGGAATGAGTCAGACACAGTCATAGTCTCAAGCAGTGTATGATCCAGTTGGAGGATTGAGAAGAGGATGCAAAGAATTAAAATATAAAGCAGGTGAGATGAGTCACCCAGAGGTACCAAGTAAAATGAGTTCAAAGGAGGGAGTGCTTACATCCTTTTGGAACCGCAAAAAAATTCAGTTAAACTTGGAAATTTAAGATTGGCGGGCTTCCCTGGTGGCGCAGTGGTTAAGAGTCCGTCTGCCGATGCAGGGCACACGGGTTCGTGCCCCCGTCTGGAAGGATCCCACACGCCGTGGAGTGGCTGGGCCCGTGAGCCATGGCCGCTGAGCCTGCGCGTCCGGAACCTGTGCTCCGCAACGGGAAAGGCCACAACAGTGAGAGGCCCACGTACCGCAAAAAAAAAAAAAAAAAGATTGGCTTGAAAGATGAGTAAGATTTTGACAGGCAAAAGTATTCCACATGTAGGGAATAACATAAGCAAAGGCATAGGGAGCATAGGACTGCATGGCAAGTCGTTTATTTTGGCTGGAAAATGTGGTTCATATAAAAGAACATTAGGAATGAAGACCAGAATGCACTTTAACCTGGGAACACTGCAGACTAAACTGGTGTGAAGATAGAAATGACAGGGGAGGCTGTAGCTGGTTCATGGAAAAAACTAGAACAGCAATGAAAAAGAGAGATAAAGAGGAACTTAGCCGTAGCGGTGACAGCAGGAAAAGCAAAGACAAACATGAAGAACTTTCTAAAGAACTTCTTGCTAAAAACTGGTAATACATTAGATGTGGTTGAAAAAAAACAGTTATGACTGAAATGGAGCCTGGATAGCAAGGGTGCTGCCTAACAACAGAGACAGAAGAGTCAAGAGGAGGAATTGGCTGTGGGAAAAAACAGAACCTTTTTGCTCTGAGATTTGATTCCTTTGAATACTTGGTGCGATGGCCAGGAGGAGAGGGGCTCTTTTTTCTGTCAGACATCCTCGTGTCAAAGCCATTATATTGCAGCTATGGATATAAAATTTTGGGGTCAGTGCTTGATGATGGAAGTTTAGGTGGGAAAATGTAGGGCTTACTAGAGGAGAGAGAAAGGAAAGAGAGAAAATGAAGTCAAAGGGAATACTAGGTAGTTGAAATGTCAAAAATCTCAGAGAAGTTGGGAACAGGAGGGCTATTTTTGATGCTTAGGTGATCACTGGCAACATTGAGAGAATTTTTAGTACAGAACTGGGAGTGGGGTCCAGCAGGAAAAGCCCTGAGTGAGGTAGGAGAGAGACAGAGCTCTCCTTCTGGTATACAGCTTCTTTTGTGACTTGAACCATGATGTGCTGTTAAAAATGACCAGAATTATGTTAGTGTTGACCAAGCATCCCAGTGTGCCCAGGGCTGTCCTATTTTAGCACTGAAAGTCTGCATCCCAGGGAACTCCTCCAGCTCTGGGCAAAGTGGGATGCTTGGTCACTCTTACAGCTCCTACTGTGACATCTGACACTTAGTAGATTTTCAGTACCTTATCTGTTGAGTGAATGAAAAAAATGCATGTGATAACACAACAGCTCTGAGGTTCCTTAATTTCATAAAATGACGTTAGTAATAGTAGTAACCAGTATGTGAGTTTGTTTTGGCAATCAAATTAAATAACGTATATGAGAACATTAAGAAAAACCCATAAAACACTGTATAAATGTAAACAAATATATAGGATTCTTCCTATTAATTTTTGCATATTCTTGATTTATGTGAAAAGCGTACTATTATTTGTTGAAATTTTTGATACTGTCTGCTTTTTTTTTTTGTCAACTAGCCTCTCATTGCCAGTGATCTGATATTGGCACCGAAATTAGTAATTAATTTTGTTTATATGGCATCCAACACCCAAGAGTCTCTAGGCACCTAGCCAAATCCTTTCTTAAATATAGTCATTAAATGGAGGAAAAGAGCCAAGCAAATTCCTAAAAGAGGCAAGTGAAAAAAAGAGCAGCTGGCAAATGGGAAAATAAAAGTTATCAATTGAGAGAATTTCATCCACTATCTAGCGACAAAAATTATACCCCAAACTTAGCAGAAAACTGGTTGTATAAATTTAGCTACCCATCTCTTGACCTCTGGATAAAAGGGTCCCTGAAACATGGATTTTTAACAAACATTTCCAACTTTTTGTTTATTAAAAATACCATTAGGCTTTTTCCACTTATTGAATTCTCATGTTAAAGCTGGAACAGACCTTGGAGATCATCTCATCCCACTTCTTATTTGATAGGTGCTTTTTGTAGGAACAGCTCTGGGTAATGTTTTACTAACATACAGAAAACATAATGAAGTTTTATTAACACAGCTTGGCTAAGTGAAGCGAACACTCCCCTGTGAATGAAACTCTGCAGTTTTCTGCTAGCTCTTTCAGAGTACAGACAAGGAATGGCTCAGGGTCTTTGACCCGACTCCATCAATCCCTCCATCCATGTGCCAATTCCTTCCTCTCTAACAGACAGACCACTGTCTCATGGACCTGGGAGATTTTGACTCAGTTTTAACCCCCAAGGGCTGCACCTCAAAGTCTTTTTGTTTTATTACCTGCTTTACTTTCCTTGCCTTTTCTCAGTTCCTACTGCTTCTTTTTCTTTTTTCTATAAACAGCTCTCTATATTTCTAAAATGGTAGATGTGATGTGATTCAGAGAAATATTCAAGGACTTACACTTTTTTCTCCAAGAAATTCAGCACACTTTAAACTTTTCTTGCATTACCCCACTCATATTGCCTTTGAAGATTTCCCTGGGAGACACCCTATGTTTGAAGTGTACATCTCAAATTCTATTTCCACAGCAACAAAAGAGTTTCTGAGATTAGACCTTCTCCACAAATAAGTTATTTGATAATTGGCAGAATAATTATTTAGTACTCAAAATTCTCTAACACCACTGTGCTATGCTAACAGGTTTTAATAAATTATATGCACAAATTTGACCTGGATAAGTAAATTGTGAGAAGTTTATTCTATGGTGAACCCTGTTATATAATGTCTGATTCTCTAATTGTGTTGATCAAATTATCACTCTAATATATCAGTACATGATATCGTTAGCAAGGATATCTTGTTTGCAACAGTATTTATTTCATGAATGTATAACTTGTCACATGACTAGCTTGTGTCAAATTGTGACATAAAGTCACCTCTCTTCACTTTCCCCAGTAAACTCTTAAATCCTTAATTTATAGAGGTGTCTGTTGCTGAGAACAGCTTAAAGTGTTACTGCTTCCAAAGCAGCTCTATTCACAGTAGATGGAAAACATGAGGGTAACTATGTGGGATTAATATCAAACTCTGAAAGTTGAAGCACGGGTGTCTCTGGCAGAGAGGGAAGGTGCAAGAGTACAAGGAGCTCTGACATGACATTGTAAGACCTGAATTCACTTCTGATTCTAACTCTTATTAGCGATTTGACCTTAACTATGTGATTAACTTTGCTAAGCCTTAGTTTTCTTTCTTTTTTCTTCTTCTTCTTCTTCTTTTTTTTTTTTTTTTTTGTGGTACGCGGGCCTCTCACTGTTGTGGCCCTCCCGTTGCGGAGCACAGGCTCCGAACGCGCAGGCTCAGCGGCCATGGCTCACGGGCCCAGCCGCTCCGCAGCATGTGGGATCCTCCCGGACCGGGGCACGAACCCGTGTCCCCTGCATCGGCAGGCGGACTCTCAACCACTGCGCCACCAGGGAAGCCCAAGCCTTAGTTTTCTTATCCATAAAATAGAAAAATATGTTTTTCAGATAAAGTAGGTAAAGCATGTTGTAAACAAATTATAGAGCAATATACAAATGCCATATATTATTAATTTGCTTTTTTATACTTCCCATAATGCTTTTCTATGTGCCCATTAAATACTTTTCAATAAACAGTGATATGAAATTTTTACAGTAGCCCAAATATAATTATTTCTTATAATTAGTCACTTTTGGGGAGCTGCATATCATTTCATTAAATTTTATTTTTTAGAAGTGTACTGGAAATTCAGTTATTTGGAAACCATTTTTTTCTTTCGGATATTTGGGACAAAACATTTTAAATAAATCTCACAAGCTAGGTACAAGACAACCTTGTAATATTGGCTATAGATTTCTGAAAGAGGGTTACATTTTATTCTCAAAACGCATTTTACTCTAACAAACTTTTTTCCTTTTACAAGGAAAAATTTGGTTAAAATCCAGCTGTGTTCTTCATGTAGTATTCTCTTAGACAAAATTTGGTCCATAAGGTTTGAATCTTTTCCTCTTTCAAGTAAACAAAACCAACTAAACACATGGTTATTTGTAAAATTTTTCCTGTGAAACTTACAATTTATTCTACTCTTATTTTTTTTATTGAAGTATAGTTGATTTACAATGTTGTGTTAATTTCTGCTGTACAGCAAAGTGATTCAGTTATACACATATATACATATTCTATTCTATTTTATTTCTTTGGCAAAATATGGACTGTGAGGGCACTGTCTGGATGCATTTGAGAAAGATTTCTATTTTTAAGCTTCTAAGAAAAATTACTTCTGTTCTTTGGGAGTCATCTTAAGGGATTTATTACAGTAATTCTATTATATAGAGTTAAATATATATACTGAGATTATTTCACACTTAATAAAACATAGTACCAAAATAGATTTAGATATTTTCCTCACTATAAATAATCTCCCCCAAGTCCCTGATTTTTTGCCATTTTCTTCTTTCTCCACACCCTCCATGAAGGATTGCATTTTTTACAAATAAATTAACTGTGTACAAGCAAGTTCTTTCTGTTTTAATCCCATTCCCTGGGCCAAAACTCCTTTAAAATATAAATTGCCCTAGGATTTTTGGCTTTTACTTTCATATCAAAGACTTCTTTCTAAACCTATATCAATAATCATGCTGAGTGAACTGCATTGTACTCAGTTCATCCCCTACAGAAAAAGGGAGGATTTAGTTGATATTGTTGGGCTTTGGCTTCATGACTAGAGACAATCTGAACTACTACCAGGCTAGACCCTAGACTGAACATGATGGGCAATATTCCTGCATCTGATCACAATCTTCTGCTATTCTCCTCCTCCTTCCCCTCCTCCTCTTCTATCTCCTCCCTCCTTCTCTTCTGTTTCTTCTTCTCCTTCTTCATATTTTTTTGGAATCATCATTGAATGTGGTGGCAGATGGCATGTCTCTCAGTGAACTCAAAGACATATGGCAAGCTGTTTTCAATTGTGCCATGCCACTTAAGTTGCAGAATTTATAGTTCAAAAGAAAAAAGAATGTAGCCTGTGATACCAAGCTTTGAATGCAGTCACAATGAGTACTTAATTCCCAAACACCATGCATTTTGTTTCTAAAATATTGTATCGAAGTCCTCTCTTGAGGGTAGTGAGCAGTCAAGTTTAGAAATGTAGAAACTTTCTCTTAGACGGATCAGACGATTCTAAGAAAGGGACTAAAAAGGAAACTTTTAAAGACGTCATCTTAATAGCTTAAGGGGGAATATGAAACTTTCAAAAACAATGTCATCTACTTAAGAGAAAAAATACACTCATTTTAAATGCAAAGCCTTTGTCCATTTCTTTTCTTTTTTGGTTTGTTCATTAAGTTGTATGCAGGGATCAGAAGCTAGGGGTTAAAAAATTCCTTAAGTTATTTGTATGTACACTTCATTAATTCTATAGAAATAATTCATTTCAGAGTATTAATGGTTAAATAAAACTAGAACAATAGTCAAAATTCTAAGAACACTTCTACTCAGTATTTTTTTCTATATAACACAATAAACCTTAGTCTTCCTAGAAGACTAGAATCAGGTTTAATGTTAACTCTCACCATCGTATCTCTCTGGAGTACACATATTTGCATGCAGAAAATCAGCACCATGAAACAGGGACAGCTGCTGTGATAGCAACCCTATAATTGTCCTGGGCTGAACTCCCAGGAGAGTAAAGGAGGTGGGGTAGAGAGAGGCAACAACATCAAAGCTCAAAGAGACTCCATTTTTATTAATATCTCCACATTTAAGTCTAGTCAGTACGTATGTCTGAGTAATTCAGTGTTGATATTTGCTCTTTTATTAAGTAAAAGTGTTGTAATTTTCCTTCCTCTGCAAATACAGATTTTTTTCTTTCTTTTAACGGAATTATTGTTTGCTAACAAGTCTTATGGCTTTTGTAAAGCAAGTCTCTGAACTCAAGCTGTTACATCATCACCGGTTCCCACAAGACAGAGTGATAATTATCTCTTTTCCTCTATTTCAAATTTGACAAATCAACCAGAAACTGCTGGATCTTATAAAGATTATCCCTTCTTTTTCCTCTCAGAGTTTTCCTTTTTATGAAGTACTATACATTTATTTCCTATAAGATTCATTATATTTATCTTTATGTATCACAATTGTGATGCTAAAACTCAGAAAAGACAACCTGATGCACATTATATGTAGTGTTGCCTCTCCCAATGCTGCAGTGTTGTTTATCTATACCTCTTCCCATTTGCTGTTTGTTGTATCACTTAGATATGCTAATGGATTTGCAAAAAACACCTTTATTTAGGATGAAATGCATGTTACTCTGAAACTTCTTGACTGCTGAAAAAAGCCTAGCACAGTGTGTCTGATGTCTGGTCAGTCTCTGCTGCCCAAATTTTGGCAGGTAGAGGATTAGTCTTCCTTTTTTTTCAACTAGAATTATTCACATTAACATTCTGTCTTGTTATGATAAATCCTGATGCACAGGGTTGGAGTATATGTGGTTGTGAATTTTAAGAACTAAATTTAAAAATGGCTATTTGGAACCTATTAATATTCTTATAGCACCACGGTTAAAGGTACATATCCTGAAGCTAGTTGCCTGGGTTAAATTATAGGTCCTCCACTGATCAACTTTGAGGCTTTAGGCAAGTTACTTGACCTCTTTGTGCCTCAGTTTCATCAGTTATACAGTGGGAAGAACAACAATACTTTCTAAAAGAATTAATGCATTTAAGTACTTAGAAAAATGTCTAACATGAAGTAAACACTAAATAAAAACTAGCTGTTTACTTTTTAAATACAGCACAGAAGGTAGAAAAATGTGATTCAAGGCTTATGGATCATTACCATATTGTAAGTATTTTGTTGTCCCTGTAATTAATTTGCCATGGGCAAAACATTCAGCCCTTTGCACCTTACTTTTCTCATCTGTACAATGGGGATGATAACAGTTACTTTAGAGATATTATTGTGGATATTAGAAATAAAATATGTAAAACTCCTAGTCTAGTCCTTGGCAAAGAGTAGGCAGTCAATACATGTGTTAGTAGTTGTTACTCATACTTGCCACACTCAATTCTCTCTAATGCACAGGGAACTGATTTCAGAAGTAAAAAACATGTATGAAAACATCTTTTCTGTATTTCTATCGAAAACAAACTTACAAAGGACATATTTAGAAAAATCAGAAATATGGAGCTAATGTTGCACCTCTTTATCCGTCTGTCCTGGCGAAGCAGGACGAAGCTCAGGCCAAATTCCTTAGCTCAAAATTCAGACTGGTGCCAAGGGAGCCATCATCCCTGATGTGGGCTAAGAGCGGTTAATGTTGATTCACATATGGTTTTCTTTTTCCTAAATGAGATTATTCCTTTGAAACTGCTGCGTGCCCAAGGTCAGTGAGAACTCTGATCTTCTGCAGATGTGCCTGTTCATAGGAGGTAGGATTCAGATGGCTTAGCATAGTGAATTTCAGGCCTTGATTTGGAAGAAAATAAAATTAAATAAAATGCTTGCTCTCAATTTTAAAATTAAAAGAATTTAAAAGTATAATTATGAATTTTTTTATTGACATCATTCAGGAAACCTTAGTCTAAAAAGTAGAATAAAGATCAATGTAATGTATCCATTATATATTAGCTAACATTGTTATGCATTGTACAGCGTCCGGCAGTTTGTACTGTTATGTGTTACAGTTTACATGTGCATTTTTCTTCAGGGAGCTCTGTTTCCATCCTAATTTTGTTTATGTAAAATTTCTGTTTTCAGGAACAGACATATTTTTGATAGTCTTATTACTCAATAGTTTAGTTTTAATTAAGACAATTTGGTTACATTGAGCTAAAATGAACAACAGTCACAGAATTTTATTTTATGTGCACATCATTAGTTAAAAACTTCAGTAATTTTAAAATAAAACCTAAGTTGGCTTTTGTTACCCCTCTCTCCTCCTCCCCCAAAAAATAAGAAAAGGAAAACACAGTCATAAAGACATGTGCCTGTACAACTAAAGAAAGTCTTTTTCTCTCTTTCCTTTTTTTTTTTTTTTCGTATTTTCTACCCTATCTTTCTCAAAACAGTGGATCTCATTTAGTTTTCTAAATAAGTCATGATGGTGGCAAGGGGAAGATAATTTTCAAAGTGCTCTGAACATCTATCTAGTGATTGTAAAACAAAACTGTGATATTGATAACCCATTTTACCCACTAAGAATATTAGTCAAAGAGTGCAATACAAGAATATTAAAATAAATTTATAAAATAATGTAGTTTTGCAAGATAGTCATGTTGATTTGTTAATTCTGGGCTACCTTGTTATAATATTATTTTAACCCAAGTCTAGATAGTGACTAGATTTTGAGTAGCCTTCCTTAAAGTGTGGTCTGGTGACAACCACATCAGAATTATCAGGGCCCTTTGTTGAAAATGCAGGTTCTGGGTCCCCACATGTGACTGGTGGAATCTGACTTCTCTATAGGCTAAGCCCCAGAACTGTGTACGTTTAGCAGAAACCCAGATAATTCTCGTGCACACAAAAGTTTGAGAAGCAATGGGTTAGTATCTGTAGCTTCTACCCTCTTGATTCCCTACCTACAACTGAAAGCCAGTTGTCAGTCAGGGTGGAGACTTTCCAGCACAATAGATATCATCACTGGCTATGTATTAGAATAACTGAGAAAGCTTTCTAAAAATGTCAGTGCCTGGACCTGTACCTGAGGGGGTTAAGAACAGTGCTCCTTGATATTTCAATACAACATTTAGTAATTAAATATGCAGTGGCTTGTACTATCCTCTTTTTAAGATATGACAAGTTTTTAACCTTCAATTTCACTAAAAGTTCCAAAAAGGTCATATTTTAGAGTGTATGTATTTTCCCAAATAATGGTGCTGGCACATAGGAGTAGTTAAATAATACTCTTCGATTATAGAAATTGGACTGGAGAGAAGAAAATAAGGGGATAATGAGTGTGGGGTGAATCAATTTTCTAAACATAGTGGTGGCCTAGAGGGGTTTAAACAATATCAAACAAAAGAGAGGGAAGCTGAGTCACTGCACAGGGACCTGGAAGTTGAGAGGATGTGATGAGCTTGAAAGCTGAGGGTCAGTGCAGGTTTATTTCCTCCCCAGGGGACTGTTGAAGAGGATTGTGACCATTACCGGCAAGGCCAGTGGGGGAACATCAGATGCCCTGAGGGGCAGGTACACTGTGCATGCCATGCACCTGGGCTTGTTTAGGGCTGGTGGGGCGAGATGGAATTTACAACTGCCCATGAGCATACATAGGCCACTATTCTGGCTAACTTACTAAGTATCCTTCATATAGCAATCTAGTTTTTTAAATGCTGTTTTTCTTAATAAAAAGATAACTTTCTTAACTAACAAAGGCCAGTTGTAGGGATTTAAATGAATGTGTGCGTATGTGTGTGTGGTGTTTTAATTTTAAAAGGTCTTTTTCCTCAGTTTCTCCAAATGTTGCTTTGCCTTTTGTTTCTTGTTGCTTAATTCGTAAATAGAAGCTGTTAAAAGTTCCTAACAAGACAATCTGTAGACTACAGTCGTCCCTGAGCGCTTAGTCTTTGAGAGATGTGGCTCTCATAATTGTAGGTTCTGTTGGACAAGGTGTTGGCTAACCAGCTGATTTTAACTAGATTCAGAACTGAGATGACTGAGTGTTAATAAATTAAAACATAAGAATGGTTGGAGTTGTTGTTTAGCATGTGCTGTAGCTACCTAATGGTGAACTAAGGAAACTCTTTTGAGAATGTGGGCAAAGAACTAAATATCTGTTCCTAGGTTCAGTCTTTTTTTACATTTCTTTTTTTTTAAATTTTATTTATTTTTTGAACATCTTTATTGGAGTATAATTGCTTTACAATGTTGTGTTAGTTTCTGCTGTATAACAAAGTGAATCAGCTATACATATACATATATCCCCATACCCCCTACCTCTTGCGTCTCCCTCCCACCCTCCCTATCCCACCCCTCTAGGTGGTCACAAAGCACCGGGCTCATATCCCCGTACTATGCGGCTGCTTGCCACTCCCTGTTTTACAATTGGTAGTGTATATATGTAAATGCCACTCTCTCACTTCGTCCCAGCTTACCATTCCCCCTCCCCGTGTCCTCAAATCCATTCTCTACATCTACATCTTTATTCTTATCCTGCCCCTAGGTTCTTCAGAACCATTTTTTTTTTTTTTTAGATTCCATATGTATGTGTTAGGTATTTGTTTTTCTCTTTCTGACTTACTTCACTCAGTATGACAGACTCTAGGTCCATCCACCTCAGTATAAATAACTCAATTTCATTTCTTTTTATGGCTGAGTAATATTCCATTGTATACATGTGCCACATCTTCTTTGTCCATTCATCTGTCACTGGACACTTAGGTTGCTTCCATGTCCTGGCTATTGTAAATAGTGCCGCAATGAACATTGGGGTACATGACTTTTTTTTAAACATTTTTATTGGAGTATCACTGCTTTACAATGGTGTGTTAGTTTCTGCTTTATAACAAAGTGAATCAGTTATACATATACCTATATCCCCATATCTCTTGCATCTCCCACCCTCCCTATCCCACCCCTCTAGGTGGTCAAAAAGCACTGAGCTGATCTCCCTGTGCTATGAGACTGCTTCCCACTAGCTATCTATTTTACATTTGGTAGTATATATATGTCCATACCACTCTCTCACTTTGTCCCAGCTTACCCTTACCCCTCCCCGTGTCCTCAAGTCTATTCTCTAGCAGGTCTGTGTCTTTATTCCCATCTTGCCCCTAGGTTCTTCATGACCATTTTATTTTTTAGGTTCCATATATATGTGTTAGCATATGGTATTTGTTTTTCTCTTTCTGACTTACTTCACTCTGTATGACAGACTCCAGGTCCATCCATCTCAGTATAAATAACTCAATTTCGTTTCTTTTTATGGCTGAGTAATATTCCATTGTATACATGTGCCACATCTTCTTGGTCCATTCATCTGTCAATGGACACTTAGGTTGCTTCCATGTCCTGGCTATTGTACGTAGTGCTGCAATGAACATTGGGGTACATGACTCTTTTCGAATTATGGTTTTCTCAGAGCATATGCCCAGTAGTGGGATTGCTGGGTCGTATGATGGTTTTATGTTTTGCTATCAAGGCACCTCCATACTGTTCTCTATAGTGGCTATATCAATTTACATTCCCACCAACAGTGCAAGAGGGTTCCCTTTTCTCCACACCCTCTCCAGCATTTATTGTTTGTAGATTTTTTGATAATGGCCCTTCTGACTGGTGTGAGGTGATACCTCATTGTAGTTTTGATTTGCATTTCTCTACCGATTAGTGATGTTGAGCATCATTTCATGTGTTTGTTAACAATCTATATACCTTCTTTGGAGAAATGTCGGTTTAGGTCTTCTGCCCATTTTTGGATTGGTTGTTCGTTTTTTTGATATTGTGCTGCATGAGCTGCTTGTATATTTTGGAGATTAATCCTTTGTCAGTTGCTTTGTTTGCAAATATTTTCTCCCATTCTGAGGGTTGTCTTTTTGTCTTGTTTATGGTTTCCTTTGCTGTGCAAAAGCTTTTAAGTTTCAGTAGGTCCCATTTGTTATTTTTGTTTTTATTTCCCTTTCTCTAGGAGGTGGGTCCAAAAGGATCTTGTTGTGACTTATGTCACAGAGTATTCTATGTTTTCCTCTAAGAGTTTTATAGTGTCTGGTCTT
Source organism: Delphinapterus leucas (assembly GCF_059928025.1). Lineage (NCBI taxonomy): Eukaryota > Metazoa > Chordata > Mammalia > Artiodactyla > Monodontidae > Delphinapterus > Delphinapterus leucas. The sequence goes on from NC_143140.1 coordinate 51,548,884, forward strand.
ACATTTAGGTCTTTAATCCATTTTGAGTTTATTTTTGTGTATGGTGTTAGGGAGTGTTCTAATTTCTTACTTTTACATGTACCTGTCCAGTTTTCCCAGCACCACTTATTGAAGAGGCTGTCTTTTCTCCACTGTATATTCTTGCCTCCTTTATCAAAGATAAGGTGACCATATGTGCGTGGGTTTATCTCTGGGCTTTCTATCCTGTTCCATTGATCTATATTTCTGTTTTTGTGCCAGTACCATACTGTCTTGATTACTGTAGCTTTGTAATATAGTCTGAAGTCAGGGAGCCTGATTCCTCCAGCTCCATTTTTCGTTCTCAAGATTGCTTTGGCTATTCAGGGTCTTTTGTGTTTCCATACAAATTGTGAACGTTTTTGTTCTAGTTCTGTGAAAAATGCCAGTGGTAGTTTGATAGGGATTGCATGGAATCTGTAGATTGCTTTGGGTAGTAGAGTCATTTTCACAATGTTGATTGTTCCAATCCGAGAACATGGTATATCTCTCCATCTATTTGTATCATTTTTAATTTCTTTCATCAGTGTCTTATAATTTTCTGCATACAGATCTTTTGTCTCCTTAGGTAGATTTATTCCTAGATATTTGATTCTTTTTGTTGCAATGGTAAATGGGAGTGTTTTCTTAATTTCACTTTCAGATTTTTCATCATTAGTGTATACGAATGCCAGAGATTTCTGTGCATTAATTTTGTATCCTGCTACTTTACCAAATTCACTGATTAGCTCTAGTAGTTTTCTGGTAGCATCTTTAGGATTCTCTATGTCTAGTATCATGTCATCTGCAAACAGTGACAGCTTTACTTCTTCTTTTCCGATTTGGATTCCTTTTATTTCTTTTTCTTCTCTGATTACTGTGGCTAAAACTTCCAAAACTATGTTGAATAAGAGTGGTGAGAGTTGGCAACCTTGTCTTGTTCCTGATCTTAGTGGAAATGGTTTCAGTCTTTCACCATTGAGGACAATGTTGGCTGTGGGTTTGTTATATATGGCCTTTATTATGTTGAGGAAAGTTCCCTCTATGCCTACTTTCTGCAGGGTTTTTATCATAAATGGGTGTTGAATTTTTTCGAAAGCTTTCTCTGGATCTATTGAGATGATCACATGGTTTTTCTCCTTTAATTTGTTAATATGGTGTATCACGTTGATTGAAGAATCCTTGCATTCCTGGAATAAACCCCACTTGATCATTGTATATGATCCTTTTAATGTGCTGTTGGATTCTGTTTGCTAGTATTTTGTTGAGGATTTTTGCATCTATGTTCATCAGTGATATTGGCCTGTCATTTTCTTTTTTTGAGACATATTTGTCTGGTTTTGGTATCAGGGTGATGGTGGCCTCGTAGAATGAGTTTGGGAGTGTTCCTCCCTCTGGTATAGTTTGGAAGAGTTTGAGAGGATAGGTGTTAGCTCTTCTCTAAATGTTTGATAGAATTCGCCTGTGACACCATCTGGTCCTGGGCTTTTGTTTGTTGGAAGATTTTTAATCACAGTTTCAATTTCAGTGCTTGTGATTGGTCTGCTCATATTTTCTATTTCTTCCTGGTTCAGTCTTGGCAGGTTGTGCATTTCTAAGAATTTGTCCATTTCTTCCAGGTTGTCCATTTTATTGGCATAGAGTTGCTTGTAGGAATCTCTCATGATCCTTTGATTTCTGCAGTGTCAGTTGTTACTTCTCCTTTTTCATTTCTAATTCTATTGATTTGAGTCTTCTCACTTTTTTTCTTGATGAGTCTGGCTAATGGTTTATCAATTTTGTTTATCTTCTCAAAGAACCAGCTTTTAGTTTTATTGATGTTTGCTATCGTTTCCTTCATTTCTTTTTCATTTATTTCTGATCTGATCTTTATGATTTCTTTCCTTCTGCTAACTTTGGGATTTTGTTTTTCTTCTTTCTCTAATTGCTTTAGGTGCAAGTTTAGGTTCTTTATTCGAGATGTTTCCTGTTTATTAAGGTAGGATTGTATTGCTATAAACTTCCCTCTTAGAACTGCTTTTGCTGCATCCCATAGGTTTTGGGTCGTCATGTCTCCATTGTCATTTGTTTCTAGGTTTTTTTTTTTTGCGATATGTGGACCTCTCACTTTGTGGCCTCTCCCTTTGCAGAGCACAGGCTCCGGACACGGAGGCTCAGCAACCATGGCTCACGGGCCTAGCCGCTCCGTGGCATGTGGGATCTTCCTGGACCAGGGCACGAACCTGTGTCCCCTGCGTCGGCAGGTGGACTCTCATCCACTGCGCCACCAGGGAAGCCCTCTAGGTATTTTTTGATTTCCTCTTTGATTTCTTCAGTAAACTCTTGGTTATTTAGTAGTGTATTTTTTAGCCTCCATTTTTTTTTTTTTTTTTGCAGTTTTTTTTCTGTAATTGATATCTAGTCATAGCATTGTGGTCGGAAAACATACTTGACACTATTTCAATTTCCTTAAATTTACCAAGGCTTGATTGTGACCCAAGATATTATTTATCCTGGAGAATGTCCCATGAGCACTTGAGGAGAAAGTGTATTCTGTTGTTTTTGGATGGAATGCCTTATAAATATCAATTAAGTCCAACATGTTTAATGAGTCATTTAAGGCTCGTGTTTCCTTATTTATTTTCATTTTGGATGATCTGTCCATTCGTAAAGTGGGGTGTTAAAATCCTCTACTATGATTGTGTTACTGTCGATTTCCCCTTTTATGACTGTTAACATTTGCCTTATGAATTAAGGTGCTCCTATGTTGGATGCATAAATATTTACAATTGGTATATCTTTTTCTTGGATTGATCCCTTGTCCATTATGTAGTATCTTTTTTGTCTCTTGTAATAGTCTTTATTTTAAAGTCTATCTTATCTGATATGAGAATTGCTACTCCAGCTTTCTTTTGATTTCCATTTGCATGGAATATCTTTTTCCATCCCCTCACTTTCCATCTGTATGTGTCCCTAGGTCTGAAGTGGGTCTCTTGTAGACAGCATATATAAGGTTCTAATTTTTGGATCCATTCAACTAGTGTTTGTGTTTTGGTTTGTGCATTTAATCCATTTACTTTTAAGATAATTATCGATATGTATGTTCCTATTACCATTTTCTTAATTGTTTTTTGTGTTTGCTATTGTAGGTCTTTTCCTTCTCTTTTGTTTGCTGCCTAGAGAAGTGCCTTTAGCATTTGTTGTAAAGCTGGTTTGGTGGTGCTGAAATCTCTTAACTTTTGCCTATCTGTAAAGGTTTTAATTTCTCCATCAAATCTGAATGAGATCCTTGCTGGGTAGAGTAATCTTGGTTGTAGTTTTTTCCCTTTAATCACTTTAAATATGTCCTGCCACTCCCTTCTGGCTTGCAGAGTTTCTGCTGAAAGATCATCTGTTAACCTTATGGCCAATCCCTTGTATGTTATTTGTTGCCTTTTGTTTGCTGCTTTTAATATTTTTTGTTTGTATTTAATTTTTGGTACTTTGATTAATATGTGTCTTGGCCTGTTTCTCCTTCGATTTATCCAGTATGGGACTCTCTGTGCTCCTGGACTTGATTGACTATTTCCTTTCCCATATTAGGGAAGTTTTCAACTATAATCACTTCCAATATTTTCTCAGTCCCTTTCTTTTTCTCTTTTTCTTCTGGGACCCCAAAATTCGAATGTTGGTGCATTTAATATTGTCCCAGAGGTCTTGGGACTGTCCTTAATTTTTTTCATTCGTTTTTCTTTATTCTGCTCTGTGATAGTTATTTCCACTTTTTATCTTCCAGGTCACATATCTGTTCTTCTGCATCATTTATTCTGCTATTGATTCCTTCTAGTGAATTTTTAATTTCATTTATTGTGTTGTTCATCATTGTTTCTTTGCTCTTTATTTCTTCTAGTTCCTTGTTAAACCTTTCTTGTATTTTCTCCATTCTATTTCCAAGATTTTGGATCATCTTTACTCTCATTTCTCTAAATTCTTTTTCAGGTAGACTGCCTAGTTCCTTTTCTTTTGTTTGGTCTGGTGGGTTTTTACTTTGCTCCTTCATCTGTTGCATATTTCTCTGTCTTCTCATCTTGCTTTTCTTACTGTGTTTGGGGTCTCCTTTTCGCAGGCTGCAGGTTCATAGTTCCCATTTTTTGTGTGGTGTCTGCCCACAGTGGGTTGTGTAGGCTTCCTGGTGGAGGGGACTGGTGCCTGTGTTCTGGTGCATGGGGCTGGATATTGTCTTTTTGGTGGGCAGGACTGAGTCCAGTGCTGTGTTTTGGGGTGTCTGTGAACTTAGTATGATTTTCAGTAGCCTGTCTGCTAATGGGTGGGGTTGTGTTCCTGTCCTGCTAGTTGTTTGGCATGGGGTGTCCAGCACTGGAGCTTGTTTGTCATTGAGTGGAGCTGGGTCTTAGCATTGAGATGGAGATCTCTGGGAGAGCTCTCACTGATTGATATTACACGGGGCTGGGAGGTCTCTGGTGGTCCAATGTCCTGAACTCGGCTCTCCCACCTCAGAGGCTCAGGCCTGACACCTGGCCACAGCACCAAGACCCTGTCAGCCACATGCCCAGGTATGTGGGAGTTTCTTGTCGTTTGGGAAGTCTGAGGTCTTCTGCCAGCATTCAGTAGGTGTTCTGTAGGAGCTGTTCCTCATGTAGATGTATTTTTGATGTATTTGTGGGGAGAAAGGTGATCTCCATGTCTTACTCCTCCACCATCTTGAAGGTCCTCCTCTCCCTATGTTCAGTTTTAGGATGGATTACTTATTAATTTTCTGGCTACAGGATTATTTTATGATGGTGTCATTTATGACTGTCATGGTGCAAGTTGTGATTTGGCGAGTAGAGGATATGATTCAAGTATTAAGTAATGAAAGAAAATAGACTTTTTTCATTGATATTCAAATAGGGTGGAAGAAAAGGCATTATCTAGGGACACATGTGCAGTCAAAAAGCAATATTATATGTATATGTATCATAAAGTTACATTGGAAAAGGAAGAGGTGCAAAATGCTTCCAGAAATTCTTAGTGGGAATTAATAGAGAAGATGAAGTAAAATACTCATCTTAATGTCTATATGTGTGTGTATGTATATATGTATACTGTATATATTGTGAACTTGAAATTTTGATACAAATAGGTAAATTCATTCTCATAAAAATTACTGAGTTTTATTCACTTGAGTTCAATTCATGACTAGAACAGCAAAGAAAGGGCATTCTTTTTCAAAAGAAACTAAAACTGCAAGAAAGAAATCTATTTTCCTGAATACACTGTAATTATGATGACTTGTTTTTCTTCTTTGGTCTCAATTCAAAAGTGACCATCGGGCTTCCCTGGTGGCGCAGTGGTTGAGAGCCCGCCTGCCGATGCAGGGGACATGGGTTCGTGCCCCGGTCTGGGAAGATCCCACATGCCGCGGAGCGGCTGGTCCCGTGAGCCATGGCCGCTGAGCCTACGCGTCCGGAGCCTGTGCTCCGCAACGGGAGAGGCCACAACAGTGAGAGGCCCGCGTACCGCAAAAAAAAAAAAAAAGTGGCCATCACTTGGATATCTTCCTCAGTGGAAAGCAAGGATAAGTAATCAGAAATAGATATACCTTTTTAGTTTATTCTATTTGAGATATTTAGAAATTCAGCATTTTAGTCAGAACCTTATAAAACAAATTACTCTGGACATTTGTTGTATTCAGGTATTTAATCACACTGTATGTATAATTTTATATAAACTCTAAATGAAGAGCTGTGACTGATTTAGAGTTTGAAACTTTTAGATTATACTTAACTTTTTGTTAAAACTTCAAAACAAAAGAGCTGGTACACTTGAAACTAACACAACATCGTAAAATAACAATACTTCAATTTTAAAAGAAGAGCTGGCATTTTAGCACAATGCACATAAAGCCTTGCCTCTTCTCTCTCTTCCCCCACTTCCCTCCCCCACACCCCCTGGGTTCCAGTGTACAATATTTCCCGTGGCTCCATCCCCTTGGTGTAATTATCACATAGCTATCCCTTCTCCTCAGTAGGAGGAAAACCTTGACCGTGCTTCATTTTAAGAAGGAAGTTGGAAACTACAGCTAAATCACTCATTTGCACAGAAAAGCGTGAGCAAAGATTTTATTTATACTTTTCAAATAGAAAGAGGTGATCCCTTGGTCAGGGAGCTGGTATTTTAATGACATGTCATCTGTATTTGTTACAGATAAAAATCAAATGGAGGTCTGGATTCTTTCCTCCCAAATCACAAGTCTGATTTCTCTCCGTTAATCTCCACTCCAAAAACTAGTTGCCTTGAAGGAAACATTACCTTGAGGAGGAGTGCTTTCTTCTTCTTCCTTTTATTTTTTTCTTTTTAAAGCAGGAGTTGGCATCTGGATGCCTCAAGTTGCCAGGTATATTCCATGTAGAACTACAGCTGTTCTCTCTGCTAACTGGAGAAATAAAGAGCAAGAAACTGCTAGACACTGGGAGTCAGCAAAAGATAATGTACTGTTATTATTTTAATTACACAGGGCTCCTGATTTGTATTGTAATTGTAATATAATATTTTTTAAAGTTCATGGTATTCATGGAAAAATACCAAATATGTCATTTTCAGTAGTACTAAAGTTTACCAACAAGAGCAATGCACACATAAGCTAGGAGAGAGGGAACAATGATGATTGCCATAGTTTTTAAAGCTCTGTCTTAAAGTCAGTCTAACTGGGAGATGAATGAAACAAGAGCAAAAATTGAATATATTCTTTAGTTAATCTGCATTATATCATTCTTTTCATGATTGCTTTCTATCGTAAGAGATTTGTATCTAAAATGTTTCCTACATAGCTATATTATTTTTACATTGTAGAGTTTCTCAAAATATAATTTTACTAGTAAGTTATCATTGCTTTGGGTCCATATCTATATTTACTTAAAAATTGATGGTTTAGACAATTGGATTACATTCTACACAAAAACAAAGTCAAAGAGAGTATTTTTAAAAATCAGTCCAGTTTCTATGAATCAGTCATGATATACACCTAGATGTCACTAAGCCTCAATATATTATTACAGTTAATCTAGGCTAAGATATCATTACCATAACATCATGAGCAAACAGATGGCTGATTTAACAGATTGTCTTAAGGCAATACTGCATTAATCAATATGATTACTAGTATGGATTTAGTAGAAGATTTTTAGATTCAGAGTTTACACAATGGCAAAATATTTTACTTAAGACCATATTTCATAATTTTTAAAACATATATTCATTACATTAGCATATACAAATATTAAATTTAACTACGTTTTAATTATAAAATATTAAATGAATATCTAAAAGGTGTTAGAAGGCATTAGAAATGTGGATTTGATTTGCACTCCAGTTACATTGTTTACAATGTAAATATTCAGCCATTCAGTCATTTCTGAGAGCCTTCTGTGTATGAGGTAGTACTCTCAAGAAGCTTACATTCTAGTGAGAGTGACAAGGAGTACATTGTATCAGTAGGTGTAGCTATTATCAAGAAAACTAAAGTAAGATGGGGAAGAGTGATGAGTAGGAGACTGTGTTAGAAACCTCTGTTGGAAAACCTTTCAGTTAAGGTCAGATTGTTAAGCAAAGATCTGAATAAAGTGAGAGATTAGGACATGCAGCTAACTTGGAAAGAGTATTCCAAGTTAACTTGAAATAAAAGGTAGACTTCTGTTATTAATAAATTGCTATAAATATTTGTTTATTCAAAAAATATTTACTGAACACCTTCTAAGTCCTAGGGACTGGGCTCAGCAGGATTACAGGGGTGGATAAGATACAGTACCTGTCTTCAAGATGCTCATGGAAAAATATAAAAAATTAATTATAACAAAAATGCTAATTACCATGATTAGAGCTATTCACAGGGCATTTAGCTACCATTTCTACATTTTTATCTTGATTACACTGTTAACAATGGTATAACTATAACCTCTAATTTGTCTTTAATGAAGACTTAATTAATATGGTTATATAATCAGATATATTGGGTTAAATTCTGGCTCTAGTATTGTATTAACCAGAACTCTTCCTGTTGCATTAATAGAAATCCAACTCTGGTTTAAACAAAAGGGATATTTATCGACTTTTGTTACTGTCAAGTTCAAGGATTGGCATTAGCTTCAGCTACACCTGGATTCAGAAGGTGTCGTACGATTCACTTTTTTTCCATCTCTCAGCTCTGCTCTCCTCCATACTGGAATCACTCACCAGCAGGCTGTGTTTGTGTAGTGACGAAGAAGGTCCCTGGTACCTTAAATATACCCATTGTCCTGGCCTCTGGTCCTGCAAAGATCACATGGTTACTCCTAGATCAATAACTGTATCCATCCTGACTATCCATTCTGGTGACTCACCCACACTTGAGGGCTAGGTCAGTGAGAAGCCGGGCTGTATAAGTGACAGACCTACCAGAATCCTGTAGTGTGGAATGGACAGTAGAAAAATGGTTCTTGAACTAACAGAAGAAAGGGAAATAGTACTATGCTGGCTAAGACAAAAATATTCTACTACAGAAAGATTAATTCTGTGACCTTGGTCAAATCATATCTCCTCCCTGAGTCCCAGTTTCATCATCCATAAAAGCATCAACCTCATGGTGTCAACTTAGATGAGGTAGTGTGTGTAGCAAGGTTAAGCACAAAGAAACAAATGCTTAATAAATAACTATATCATTGTTACTACTTATAATAAACAGACATAATATGTGGCAAATTTCAGGTAGTGGAGACCAAAGTATCAGAAAAGATGAAGGCTAGACTCCTCTCTGAAAATAAAATAAAGTGACAAGGCCAGCCGGAGTCTGGACACCATGTGTTCCACTGAATGGTACCAGAACAGGGAAGCAGAATCCATCACCTTTGGTAATAAGCAGCCATTTAGTTGCATAATGTAGCTCAGAATGGAATTTATGCCTAAAAGATCAGAAAGCTGCCTTCTTGTTGCTACTTCTCAAATAACTAATAAAATGAACATTTTAGTGACTTAAAAAGAAGACAGATTGCCTCAGCAACATTCAATTCAATTCCTATTCAATTAAGTCGATAATTTAAATTGTAACAATATGCACTTCTCTGCTAGGATGCTATGAAGTTAGTTTCATTTTGAATGAAATATAAATATGGCATTTTTATGTTTCCTGAATTGGCTCTTAGGCAGATAGGGCTGCTCACCTCTGCTCTAGGCCAGGGGTTGCAACCATAGACCCTGGACCAAATTTGACCCTCTTCCTATTTTTGTATGGGACCCAAACTAAGAATGATTTTACATTTTAACTGGCCCTTTTTGGAAAAAGTTTGCTGACCCTAGTTTCAAGATAATCTTTTCCCTGAGAACTTTATTCCTTTTTTTTGTTTTTCACAGTTACTATCTAGATCTTGCTAAGCAGCATGGTTTATATCTCCTATGCTATTCTAGGCAGTTGATACAAAAGGATATCTCTGAATGAGAGAGAGATCTTTGTCCTAGATGTACTTTCTGCCTGTTTCATTCATTGTTGTTGTTGTTTTTTTTTTTTTGTGGTACGTGGGCCTCTCAGTGCTGTGGCCTCTCCCGTTGCGGAGCACAGGCTCCGGACGTGCAGGCCCAGCGGCCATGGTTCACGGGCCCAGCCACTCCGCGGCATGTGGGATCTTCCCGGACCGGGGCATGAACCCGTGTCCCCTGCATGGGCAGGCGGACTCCCAACCACTGCGCCACCAGGGAAGCCCTGTTTCATTCATTTTATCACATGATTTGTTTCTTCCACAATGCCTTTAAGGAATTTTGTGTGTGCCTGCTCTCTCGTAGCGTCAAAGATGAGCATCTTCACCAGAGCTTCTGACTCTGAATCCCATCCTTTGAGTCTCTCCTCTCTATCACTGTTCATGTGCACCAATGCATTCTGCCACATGGCTGACTCTAGACTTCCTCAAATCTACACACTAGGCCCCCTTTACTTGCACAAATTTTTCAGACAAGGAGCTTACCACTCAGCAGACCTTTGAGGAATATATCACAACAGGTTAGGATAAGTAAAGAGGCAGAGCTACTGTGTTATTTTGGCTCTCCCAAGAAGCCAACACATAAGTTTGATTACAGGCAACATAAGACGGGGCTGGGAGAGCTTTCAAGTCATAATGCAGGTCTAGCCCCTGTGTAAGAGAGAGGGAAGGAGAGAAGGTTGGGCAGGAAAAGTTGTAGAATGCAAGTATAGTTCTAAGAAAGTTTAGGCAAGGTTTATGCATAGTTCCTGGGCCAAAGGGCCCAGTCAGAGGAGACTGTATCTCTCAAAAAAGAGGATCGACTTACAATTTTCTTCTCATAGGTTCTTTTCATTTCTAACTTGTCCCCAAGCCATCTGTTTGAGATTCTGCAAATAATTTGTCTTGATGGCTTGTCACACAATGGAGAGAAGGATGAGCATGGCTGATCTGCAGCTTGGGGTGGGGGCCCTTTTTATCTAGAATTTCCTGTAGGGACATGGTACCTGTCAATTTCCAGATCTGGTCAAGACAGTTGAAGGATGATGTCTACTCTTATTAAAGAGAATGTGCTTCAATGTGCTAGTCCTTCAATTTGTTCATTTTCCTTTAACATGTTAATTAAGGGAAGAAAAGTGAGAGAAGTGCTTCTTAAAAGGATGATATATGTGAGATTTTGAACTTCTGTATTTCTCTTTTTAAACATTTCTAAGGAAGTTTGACACTGACTTGGACATTTCAGTATAAAATGGAAATATCTGATATTCTCTCAGCTTTGGCTTTCTTCTTGTGTGTGTGTGTGTGTGTGTGTGTGTGTGTGTGTGTGTGTGGTGTGTGTTTATGTACTACTTTCCCCAAGGTGTAAGCAATTTAGCTGATGTGCCCACTGGTTATTTGAAACCAACTTAACACATAATAAAGGTGAAGAGTATTTACTTTTTCAGTGTTCTTTCATCTATTTTCCAAAGGCTAAAGAATGGTGACCATATACAAACAATGCTATTTAGTCTTTTATAACTCTTTAAAAACTATAAAGATAAAGCTAGCTTTCTCTCCTTTTCATTTCCTGGCTTCTTTCCACTTCTGTAGGCTCATCTAAGGGATATATATTTTCGCAGTTTTCTGATGAACTATTGTTGGGCTTTCCTTTTGTATATGTGTAGTGGAGTAGCAATTTGGATTTATTAAGAAATGAATAAGAAAAGAGAAGATAAGCTCTACTAACTTAAAGATTATGGATACTTTCTTTCCCAGTTAATTTCTTCCTCTTTTGGAGGACAGGAACTACATCTCTCTGTGGATACATGATATACATGATATACAGATGATCTCACTTTCATCCCTTTTCCCCCCCCCCTTTGGTCTTTTGATATGTGGAGATGGTTTTAGAATCATTTTTCAATTACTTTCTTCTAGAAGAATATGTCTTCTGTTTACTGATATTCCTATCCATTAGATTCAAAGAACAAGTTTCTAGCTCTGTGCTTCTTTTAAGAGGGAGAGACACTGTCTTTAAAAAGAACTAATAAAATATAATTTCTTAGAAAAAAACCCAACTTTTAAAATAGCTGCTCTTCCATTTTAATTTTAGGACAATAAGACTGTGTCTATGTTTCTATGTTGCTATCATCAGTGATTGTAGAAAATATTTTTATTATCTAATTTAATATTAAAATTATTTTGATATCCAGCACACATGATGTTAGAGGTTGTTTGTGCCAGCATGTTGGTTGAAATAGAATTCTAACTAATGAGAACCTTTATGAGAGAAGAAAATTCCAAAGGTCACACAAGGAATAATTTCATACAGATCTCTCCTATATTATATATGACTTCTATCATTGTAAAAAGTTACATATCAATAATAAAATATTAATAAAGGTGATTTTAATTATTGTTTTTATTAATTTCTTCTACTGCTTGTTTATATTTTTACAATATAATTATCTTTGCCATAAACATTAATAAACCTGTATTAATTATTTATAATGTGCATTGACACATAACACCCATGTAATAAACAGACCTTTCAATTTAAACATGACTCTTGATTTTTAGAGGTTTTTAACAAAATTAAAGTATTCATGTTAATTTCACTCCTTTTTTTGGTCTTTCTTAGTGTTAGCTTTGGTGTGGTGTTTAATACTGGTAATATTGGTGAAGGATTTAAGTAAGAAAACTTATAGGAGCCCAGGAACCTGGGCAAGAAAGTGGTAGATTGGGAGACATGTATGTATTGCTGGGGTTGCCATTTGCTGTCCAGGTTTTCTTTGCTCTCTGTCAGCATTTGCTATTTTGATCTTTGCCTTTTATCAACAGAATCGGGAGACATGATAAAGAAATAAGATCGTTTGCTATTTAAGCCATCTTCTTTACTTTCTGGTTTCTGCAACCGAGTAAAAAGATCAGTTTAAAAATATTATGATCCCATTTTGAAAAATAACATACCTCTGTTTTTGCATCTGTAGACAAAGATCTGTTAACAATGCTTGCCTTTGTGGAGCAAGGTTATGGAGAATTTTCGCTTATTATTTTAGTCATTAAAATCTTTTTAACAAAGTCCATGTATGACTTCTGTAATCTGAAAGTGTTAAGGAGTTTTATGGGTGGCAGTGAAATTGAAATTTATTTTGGAAGCATAAATCTTTGCTATTTTAACTTTAAGCTTAAATATTTTGACAAAAATAACTCTAGGTTCTATTACAAATGACCTAAAAGTTCTATATTTCAGAAATTACTTATAAATAGACTGGGAATATAATTTATCCTTTAAATCAGTATACTTTTGAGAGTGAAGGAGGGTCTTAATTAAAAATTACTACAAGTGACAGGCCTTGACAGGGACTGTCCCAAGTAAACCAGGACATACAGGAATGGTTACTACTAATCAACTAAAAGTAACATATTAATAAAATAGATATAAAAAAGCCTATTAAGGAATCTATTTTGATTAATATGGTTTAATAAAGAATTGTTCTTGTGTTTAGTCCAAATAGCATTTTAGGTTTCATGTTAATAGTTGAAGCTGATATATGAGAAATGTATTACTAGGCTAGTCAGAATAATTCAAAACTCAGTATAATGCGGGTGGGTCCATTTCAATTCTCTCCAAAGGGTTCCTAACTAACTCCCAAAGTTCCTAATTCCCAAAGGGCCTCTTTATGAGGCTGTTTCTATTACATCACCAAGGACCTGCTGATAGCACTGAGAGGGGAGGCTCCAAGGTGGTAATGGGTGGGATTTTCCTTCTAGAATACAATTTTAGTTTACATGCTCTTAATCTGTGCTACTATTTCTGTACCAAACTTTTGCTGAGATAACTCATCCGTGCAGAAATTATTCACAGTCCATTAAAACAGAGTAAGGGAGAGAAAAAAGTGATTGAGGTGAGGGTGAAGTTTAAATTCTGAGATAACTTTTAAAGAAAAAGATAATATATTGTATTGAAAAAGGCATTTCTTACTCATTATTCCTTGCTGTTAAGTAGTTCTACTTATCATGTATTAAAAAAGACAAGGCAATTTCCCACTGAATGTGGTAAAAATCAAAAGGCTATAAAAAGAAAATAGTTTAGTGTTGAGGCACCCTATTGGGTTGCTTATGTGTTTGTATAATCTATCTACAATATCATTTCTCAAACAATAGCCCACTGCATCAGATACATGGAAACCTTTCTAAGCTCTAAAGACATATTTTTAAGATGGTGAATGCTATTTTCTATCTGGCCAACTGCTGGGATCTGATTGGTCATTACCCCATTTCAGGGGAAGATTCAAGAGCTAATCAGGGGTGTTATCAGCTATGACTTTTATTGCTGCTGCACAGAAAACTTAGCAATAAAGAAAACTGTAAATTCAGGATTTATTCTTTGTAGGGGTGTTCCCCATGCTTGGAAGATTAATGAAGAATTCCTGGTCCATTGTTTGTTAAAGATACCACCATTCTATAGAATTTTAATTGTAAATCCACTCTTTGACATCCTAACTAATGGTTCCTGCTAAATTAATAAAAGCAACATATTAAATTTAAATCCCAGATAAGGTAAAGATTGCTGTTTTAATATCCCATCCATATCCTTTATCTTTCTACCGGGGCTTTCAGGCCAGTAGTTTTAATAACATGCATGAATGAAGATGCTCTTTTTTAACTCAAATGGTGGTGAAGAGTTTTTCCTTTATATTAGCAGGCAATCAATTCCAATAGCTTTTTAATGCTTTCTTAAAGAATCAATTTTAAAGCACACAGTCTTCAGGGGACCCTCTTAAACTTCTTCACACCCGGTCTTCTAATTTTCTATTACAATGCAATCTAAAGCAGCTACAAAAATAATGCAGATAATGTTTGCTGGGTAATGATTTCCAATTTCCCCATTCCATGTACCCTGTTATTAGGAGGATCATCTTGGTTGTGTAAATTAATTTTCAATTCACTTCTGGGGAACATTACAATGATTTATTCAGCACCAGTGTTGAAGAAAGTGTTGGGAAGATTTTAGCAATCTGAGAAACAAAATCAATTTGTTCTGATTATCACCATGTTAAAGGGAATAAAGGAGAGAAACAAAAAAGTCACTAGATGTGTGTCCTGACTGTTGCAACCACACTAGAACCATGATTTGATGCTGGGTTGTCACTTTGTAATACATGAATTTAGCAAAAGTACGGTGTTTGGTGATTCATCTCAACTTGGAGATTAAGTAATGAAATAGGAATGTTCCTCCATTTGATATTTCAGGTAAATGCCTTCAAGGCGAGATAGCCACTCATTCATATTTCCTTGGAAGAAAGAAGTAACATACTAGCTTATAATCGAAGAGGAATAGATTTCCTAAGCAGAGCGTAATTAGCCACTTAGTTTGGTACAAAACTTAAAATAGGAACTATCAAAGCAATGTCTCATAACTATAAGAAGTACAACTTCTTTATCATAATTTATCGCATACAAATTTTTCCAGGATTGTATATGAACAATGGTCCTTGTAATATTGCCAAAAAGTCATCCTTTGTAAAGGTTTTACTGACCTTTTACTTTAATTAACTTGTATGTGTTGATCAACGGAGTCAAATTTCACCATGCCCAGGTGTGAATGTAAATCAATGCCCCATTCACTTCACCAGATCACTTATCTTCATTCAGCAGATACTCATGAGTAGGCTGTGCCATGCACTGTGCTGGGAGCTAGAGAGATGCTGAGAAAGAAAAGCAAACTGCTATAAATATGAAACTGCAACTTGTGACATGACCTATGAAAAAGAAGCTCATGGTAATATTTTAAATAACAAGTTTAACGATTTAGAGAATCAATTTAAAATTTAACCAGGTAAGAAAGGCTGGGGGGCAGGGAGTTTCCCCAGGAAGTGATTGTTGGAGTTGATGAAATTTGACCTGAATGATAAGTGAACTGACCAGGGGAAGTGGGGAGGGAACACTGTTTTAAGACAAGGTACAGGATCAGATTTGTTTTCTGAAAAGCCCCGGCTGCATTGTGGTGAACATATTGGTCGGGGGTGGGGGGGGCGGGGGGAGTAGAATGGATGTGAGATAAGACTGTTGACACAGTCCAGAAGGAGGTAAATCATGCCCAGGTGGATGTACTGTCTTTCCAAACCTCTGCCCATCCATCTGTGGGTGGCCAAGTTGGACGTTCCTTTCTTGACTTCATTGTAGCAGGTGATGAAGGTTCAGGTCTGTGTGGACTGAAGTGGAGTAGGCTTAGTTGGATTCCTGAAACTAGGTGCCTTCAGGAAAAAGATTGTGTAGACCAGTGGGAATGGATTTAGTATCCTTGACTGAGCAGTGGAAGGTCATAGAAAGATCCAGAAACTTGAGCTTAATTTATGAAGCTAAATCTTTTTTTTGTTTTTGAGTGTTAAGTCTACATATATTATTTGGGGACACTATTGAGAAATGTTCTTGTTTCAATAGAATGTTTTTATTAATAACACATACGTGTACTGCCTTGGCCTTGTTCTGTTTCCAAGTCAGAGCCAAGTTTGTCTCTTTAGTAGAGAATGGTCTAGTGAAGCAATTAAGCACATATAGTCCATGTTCAGCCTCATGTGTGTGCAAAGCCTGGCTCTGTCACTTACTAGCTCTATGACTCAGGAAGCTACCTAATTTCTGAATCTCAGTTTCTTCAACTGTAGGGTGAGGGCACTCAGTATCCCCTCAGATGAGCTTGCAAGGGATAGGTGAGATGGCGCTTGTGAAACTCCAAGCAGAACCTTTGTCATGTAAGCTGGCAGTAGTGTTGGTTCAGGGTACAGTCCCAAAAGTGTCAATTTATGTTGAACAGGTTTAAATGACACAGTCTAGACAGTAACATGCCACTCAGAATGGAAGGGTCACAGGGAACCAGGAACCAGGGCAGTTGTAAAGCAAGTTTACTGAAGTTCTAGAGTAAGGGACATGGGATTACCTTTGGAGAGCTGAGTGGCACCAGAATCCCCTGGTCAAGAGGAAGCTGTGTGTCAGGGGTCACTTGGACTGGAGTCTGGGGGGTTCAGATGATTTCTACACTCAGGATACATAAGGCCCTGAGTCTCATCTGATTAGACCTCTCAAACAGTACTGACTGTAGAGCTTCAAGAGACCATGAATACCTGAGGTCTTGCTCCTGGAGTCTGGAACCCTGTGCACTGTTTTCACTTCTACGAGCTGGGCTGGGGCCTGGGTCATAGTGATCTTGAATGAGTCCTCCCTCCACCGTTTTCAAATGTACTTAGACCTGCAGATGTTTTTGGCATTGGATTAACGTTGGAGTCAATGACCTCAAAGAAGTTAAGCACAAAGACACATTACCTGTTGTGTATAGAAATGTGAACTTCTGCATCACCCCTTTTAGGCTTTTTCATAGTCATAAAACAAGGATAGGGGTAGGATAGGCTCTCTATGAGATTGAAACATGAGCTCAATGGAAATAATATGGGAATTCAAGTTTCCTTCTTTAGACTGATTTTAACATTATTTATATTCTCTCAATAATGCAAACATAAATGAAGAACAAAACATAACTGATATATGTGTACGTGTCTACTAAGTTGGGCTGTTCAAAGAAAAGAGGCAGATTTTTTTTGAATTTTATATTATTTCGTTTTTTATACAGCAGGTTCTTATTACAGATATATATATATATATATATTGTGTGTGTGTGTGTGTGTGTGTGTGTGTGTGTGTGTGGTACGCGGGCCTCCCACTGTTGTGGCCTCTCCTGTTGTGGAGCACAGGCTCCAGACGCACAGGCTCAGCGGCCATGGCTCACGGGCCCAGCCTCTCCGTGGCATGTGGGATCTTCCTGGACCGGGGCACGAACCCATGTCCCCTGCATCGGCAGGCTGACTCTCAACCACTGTGCCACCAGGGAAGCCCACAGATATTTTTAATGTTTGAATTTTTTTAAATGTTAAATGCTGTTGTGGCAGGTAGAACAATTGTATATTTGAAAACTGCATTTATGAGAGTTAGTGGTATAGATTTTTTAAATGTCAGCACTTTTCCCCCATGCATTCCAAAATCCATCATCAAGCTTGTCAAATGAGAAGAACCTTTCATGATTTCACAGGACAGGCAAACATTTATTAATCTCTTGATTCTTTCAAGTTTTAGCAATAAACTGACAGCTTGAGTTAGAAGTAATCATATCTAAATATTCTATGTGTGGGGGAGACATTACCTCCATCTACCTAATCTTTCAAAGCTACATAAAAATGAAATTTGTCTGCTTGGTTTATTAATGCATCATGAGAAAATGAACGTGTGAATTGTCACCAGATTTATAGAGTAAGTTTCGAATGGTCTGATGTAAAAATGTAAGCCGCGTAGTATTTACGAAATTCACTCTGAAGGGGCTCTGAGGGCCACCTCAAGGAGAGAGATAATGAAGATATATATTTTTCAGTAAATATGAAAGATATGTGGGAGATCATCTGACTTTAAAGCAGACTATGACATGCCTGAAGTTCTTTTTTGAGGGAAACTGGAGACACCTCAGGTAAAGAGAAATTCAACTTCAGAGGTTAAATACAGTTAGATCAAGGTCCATTTGGTGCTCATTGGGAAAGAACTATCCTACATTTGAAGACACATGGAATGGTGAAAACAATCGGTGGTTTTAACAAATAACTGGACAGATGCTCAGAATTTCAGGTATTGGTTTGCATTTGAGTTATTTCTCACATGGGAAACTTTGTTTCTTACTCTAGGGCAAATTGTAGAATATGCAGCAAGAATTTTTTTTAAAATATATTTTAATTAATTCATGGTTGGTGAGTTTCCTAAGAAAAATTGGGAAGCTCAGCTAATAGACAATATAAAAACCTCTTATAAATGAATTATCCAATAACCAGAAATAATAATTGAAATAAATTTAAAATAAAAGTCTAATGAAGAACCTAACATTAATTGGGGGAGGTGGAGAAGTAGAAATAAAGCAATGTAGAATACATAAGCAAGCCCTCTTTCTCCCTTTTTTCTTAAATTTCTCTTTATATTTATATTCCACTACCTTCCAAATTGAATATATAAATGGAACAATGGAGAATAAAATTCAGAATAAAAATCTATCAAGAGTAGTTAATAAATACACGTATCTGAAACTGGCATGAGTTGGTTAGTTTGAACATGTGCTAATTTTATTCCTGAACTTCAACAAAAACAAAGCAAAATATGAGATTCTGATTCACATTGTCTCAAAAAAGTGAACTTTTCCCTGACACTGCACTCTAAAAGCTTTTTTTGTCTTTTTTTGTGATGTCAAATAACAAATACAACGATAATAATTAAAACATTATACAGCACTATTATGTGCCAGGCAATATTGTAAGCTACATATAATTTATATATAACCCTCACAATAATCCAATGAAGTAGAATTATTATTCCCATTTTAAAGATGGAAAAACTGAGGCACAGAGAGAGTAAGCAACTTGCTCAAACTCACCCAGTAAATAAATGGGGGAACCAGGGTTTAAGCACAAGCCATTTGGCTTCAGAGTCAATATTCTTAACTATTATGCTATACTGCTTATATATACACCTAACATGTATATATGTATGTAAGTGTGTGTATCTATACATCTACATATTGTTACATAGATAGCCACACACACATATATATATATAATATTTAGTAAATCAATAATTTGGATTGTCTCTTGTTAACTCAGGGTTCTACCTTCATTTTCTAATGTCACTTCTGCACTGTAGAGAAGCTGGGAATTATATTTTTCAGAATTCTTTATTCTGTGTTGCTTCAGCTTAGAGCTTGCCAATGAGAGGCACTGGGTGAGGCTGAGGGTGGAACGTAAGAAGCCAGTTTCCTACAGAAGCAGTTGCAGCCAGATGTATGAACAGACCTGACATGTCATGGAGGCTTCCCAACAAGCTCTTGAGAGGCACCTTGTTTCCTATCACAGACTGAAATAGTTGATGGACGACTTCCAGAGACTTTTAAGAAATGCAGAAGCTTCTGTGAGCTGTTAAGAACCGCTTGCCTCTGACCTTCTGACTTAGAAATTTGTGGAGACGTCTCTGACCTTCTTCCCTGCAGATTTTTCAAATTTTTAAAGCCTTGAATTCCTGTATTAAATGTGTCTTATCTAGTATGCAAAGAGCGGCTGTTGTTTTCCTGGCCATGGCCTTCGTACAATAAAATAGTAAAATAGTCTAACATAGTGGTTAAGACCACTGGCTGTTGAGTTAGACTTATTTAGTTTAGTCTTTCAATTCTACTACTGACTGGCAAATTTACTCAATATACATATATATATATATATATATATATATTTGCCCCTTTGTAAGATACGGATAATAACAGTACCTTTGTTAGTAGTACTTTAATGGGAGTATCTCTTTTAGGTAGTTCTGAATATTAAAAAAAAAAAAAAGTAAGGCACTTAGCACAGTACTAGATTTCAGAAGTAGTTATCGTGATTTACTGCAGTTTAGCTTAGAAATATTGTCCAAATTTTCTTATATCATCTTTTCTACACATCTGGGAATTTAACATTAAATTTAAACTGTACAAGTTAAATGAGAACTAAGGTAATATGGTACAATCTGGTTTCATTCAGAATATTTCTGTAATGAAAAGAATAATTTTTCTTAAAATAAGAAAACAATGTTAGGCTTATTATCAAAAGTTAAAGATACAGAAATGTATAATGTCTAAAGTGAAGGAGTTTACACAACCATTGAATAACTATACTTATAGTTCTATACTTTTTAATATGGATGTGTGTTTATATACATTTAAACAAAAATTCAAATTATATTTGCTTTCCCACATTTTTTAACTTAACAATAAATCTTTACAGATCTACATATAGAGAAAGCTACCTTAGTCTTCCTAATGGCTTCACGGTATTACACTGTATTGCTGTGTCATACTTAATTTAATTAAACTTGTATCTATGAGTATTAAGGCTATTTCCAATTTATCTGCACTATAAAAATGTTTCAGTCAGCATCCATGCAACTTGGTGTAAAGTCTAATCATTTTCTTAGAATAAACACTTGAACATGCAGTTTTTAAGTCAAATCAAATGTGCATTTTCAATTTTTGTTCATACTGTTAAATGCCCAAGAGAAAGTTTGAATAAGTTTTCACTTCCAACAAGAGAACGTGGAAGTGTTTGTTTCTGTAAACTCTTGATAAGCTTCTGGGTAGCTGGTTATAAAGGTATTGTGTTTACAGTATCCAGGATTCATGGATAATTAAAATGTCCTTTATCCCATTTGTATCAAACATTCATTGTCTTAAGTGGGTCTTTGGCAAATGCTGGAAGGAAGTCAGGTTTCAGGAAAATTCTCTGATGAGTGCTCTAAAGGCCAGGACTCTGTGTTGTTGAATTAGGGGAAAATGTATGCTTTAGATACCAGCTGCACAGGCCACAGATCCATGCTACTGTGAACATGTGAGAGCTTGATTTGAGTTTCTGCTCAGCTTCAGGATTTTTCCAATTGAATAGAGGTGGGCTTTGGGGATGCTGCGAATATCACGTTAAAAAAAAACTGTCTTATCATAAGAAGGTGAAGATGTATTTAGTTGAGATGTTTAGGTTCTGCACCAGATACTTAATGAAGAGGTGATTTGGGCCTTATAACCTACCTCTGTTATGGAAACAAAAATGAACAATTCAAACACCTCAATAAAAATGTGAGATTTTGAGGGCTTCCCTGGTGGCACAGTGGTTGGGAGTCCGCCTGCCGATGCAGGGGACGCGGGTTTGTGCCCCGGTCCGGGAAGATCCCACATGTCGCGGAGCGGCTGGGCCCGTGAGCCATGGCCGCTGAGCCTGTGCGTCCGGAGCCTGTGCTCCACAACGGGAGAGGCCACAACAGTGAGAGGCCCGCGTACCGCAAAAAAAAAAAAAAAAATTGAGGTTTTGAATAAGAGTAAAATCTCATTGCTTACCTAAATAGGTGAAAAAGCTTCTAAACAGTGGAATGAGTGGAGCTCTTAGGAGAGGTCATTTCATTTTAGTTTAAGCCGTTGCAAAACCATGTTCTTACTGATTAATGGCAACAAGAGAAAACAGGCTCAGTATCTTTTTAAGGCCATTTTATGAAAGCAAAATGGGAACACTGGCCCAGAGAAAAGTAATAGTTTCCTTCTTAATTGTGACTAAAGAGAAGGTCCCCACTTCATCAAGACCTGCATCTACTAATTTAAAAGTGTAACAAGGGCTCAGGGCTCCTTTAGGCCATTTGAAATTGAAATTAATTTGTCAAGAAAACAATGTCTTCTCTAATTTCGACAGCAATACTATGTGCAGCCTAGTCTGTGATCCCTGCGCCATAAGTTGTCTGGGAAATCAGAGGTAGATGGAATGAAGGTTTTCTTATTGATTGAACACAGTCAGACTTGATCTCATTTTTTTGTCTATATACTTCTTTAACTGATTCTCTATATATGCAGTTAGGACAAAAATGGAGCCAAAATCTAATAAAAGAAATCTGGGATTGGAAGGATTTGGGGCAAGATATTCCTAGTGTACTGCTATTAATTTGACTTTCCTACCTCTTCACTAAAGTTATTTTGACGACCGTGGGTGTCAGAAAAGGACTATTGGAATAGGTTTTGCAAGAAGAATCTTGTCAATTTTAATTAGAACATTTTTCAAAAATGTTATATAACTTACATGCTAGCAATGCATATTTAAAGAGACAATACCTTTTTAGAAAAGGAAGAACAATGAAAATTGATTTGTATAGACTCCTAAATAAAAAGCCATTTAAAGGAAAGTTGTTTTTTCATTTTTTATAAACTGACTTTAGCAGTTATTTTCAAGTGGATGCTTAAGATAATAAATACATATATTAATACATACTTTGATTGAAGTTTTTGGATCAGATATTTGACAGCAGGAAAAATATTATTAAGAATAACAATAATAATAATAGCTTAACTTTCTATAGCCCGTTACAATTTTTGTAGAATTTTACACACATCAATTATTAACTGATGTCAAAAATCTAGTATACAATTTAGACAGATGGAATTATCTCCCTTTTAAAAATGAGGCCTCTGAAGCTCTGAGAAGGTCACTGACTACTTCCCTGATAGTCCTAAGGTTTTCCCTCAGGGTACCTCCGGTATACTGTTCTTGGCACAAGACAAACTCCATCTACTGTTGTGTAAGTGATTTACCTGAGATCACGTGGCTAACAAATAGTTTCTTTGGACTCACACTTAGTACTCCTTATACTTTAAAAAGTTGGAAGAAATAAGACAATGTTCACTTTAACATTGCAAAATTAAGCCCTTTTTAATTTTTATTATTTTTTTTTAAATTTTTGCGCTATGCGGGCCTCTCACTGTTGTGGCTTCTCCCGTTGTGGAGCACAGGCTCCAGACGTGCAGGCTCAGCGGCCATGGCTCACGGGCCCAGCCACTCCGCGGCATGTGGGATCTTCCCGGACCAGGGCACGAACCCATGTCCCCTGCATCAGCAGGCAGACTCTGAACCACTGCGCCACCAGGGAAGCCCTAAGCCCTTTTGATCTGATGGTCTAGCTGAGTTAAGGGGAGTAAACCTTTTCTGCCAGAGCGTTTTCCCTTTTGAAATCTCCATGAATTAAGGTCAGTCAATTAACGAATGTTTTTCTTTGAAATTCCATCTAGTGGATGCTATGGTGCAATGCCCAGAACTCTTCAGGACTGAATCTTCTTGTCCAAGGGCATACCATCTACTGCGTGGGTGGGTCTAGCCTGCATCCAATGACTCCTACATGCTGAAGCATAAATGCCCTGTCTCTTTGCATCAAGACAAGACACTCTCAAGGGCCATCGTAGCTTCAAAGCTCACCTGGTACAACTGTTTCACAGTTCACCTTCTCCCTATGCCCAACCCGCTTGGCTCATCTCTCATAGGTATTGTTCTTGGGCAAACTTCCCAATGACCTCTTACATACAGATCTCTGATCTCAGAGTCTGTCTCCTGGGAATGTGATTTAAGAGACTCCATGCCTGGACTCTTGCTGGGGATGGGTAGAAACTGGGTTCTGCCGAGCCCATGGTTTTTTTCATGTAATTTCAAGGCCTTTTCATGACGTTTCTCTGGGTGGAAGGGTAGTTTGACTTCTTCCTTGGTGACTTAGGACTTTGAGAGACCAGGGCTGAAGCATCCAGTCCTCTTAAAGGCTGAGCCTAGAAATAGCAGAGCATCACTTTCTTTGTCCTCTATTGGTCAAAGCAATAGGCCAGCCAAGATTCAAGGGAAGAGAAAGAAAGTGGGAGAAGTATGAAAGAATTTGAGTTTATCTTTATCTGCTACATGTACTAATTGAAATATGACTTAGCCTGACAGGGAGAAATGGTTTTTTCCCCTATCTCTCTACACAGGAGGGCAGAGTTTACACCTAAGAATGTATTAGTTAGCCTGGTGCACTTTTTAGTGTCAATAGAAAGAAATCAAGACATTCTCATGGGCCATGGCTGGGGCAGAGGGTGTGATGGGGAGGTAATGTGTAGAAGGAAGGTCAATTAATTATTCCTCTTCCGTATAAACTATTAGAGGAATATCCATCATAGGTATATACTTTCAATCTATATTTATATTGGTTGTTCCTATGTATACAAAAATATAACAAATCAGATGCTGAGTTGGTTAGAAGTTAAAAACCTGAGACATGAAATCAGAGTCTTACATTTGAGTTTCGGTTTTGCCACTGAATGAATGTGTGACCTCTGATGAATGAACATTTGAGCCTACTTTCCATCTGTACAATAGGGGTAATAATGCCTACTTTATGGATTTTGAAAGTCAAGTAAGATGAAATAAGATAATGTTTATAAAGTATTTGTATTGGGTCTGGTGTATACCAAAACCTCAAAGATTGTGACTAAAATTTGCAAAAAGAAAATAATAGAAGTCAGAATATTGATATGAAGCAAACAAAACAAAAAAATTAAGGGAGAAACACTAATGATAAAAATCACGAGTAATATTGAAGGAGTCTACGCGTTATTAAATTGTAAAATTAAGAAAGGTAGACTTGAATTGTTAAATAATAATGAACTATAAGGACTGCTTTTCACAATGCCTGGCAGATAACAGACACTAAACAAATGTTGCAGATTCTGAGGTATCATGAAGATTTAAGTGGGAAATGAGCTGCATTTGAAGGAGATTGGTAAAGGATACGTAGAGGGTGGAGAACTAGAAAGTGACTTTCTTTCTCTGTGGAACCAAAACCAGCTGGTTGTTTCCTAGAATCATGTTTCCAACACTATTCAGATGCAGAAACAAAACCATAGGTTTTAGAAGAAAACTTAATTTTCCACCTTTAGTCACTGGGAAGTCTCCCTCAGTTATTTCTCATTCTTCATGCTGATTAACTACAAACCCCACTGGTGGTAAATATCTAGATGTTGTTGTGCCTATGGTTTTTTTTTTTTTTTTTTTTGCGGTACGTGGGCCTCTCACTGTTGTGGCCTCTCCCATTGTGGAGCACAGGCTCCGGACGCGCAGGCTCAGCGGCCATGGCTCACGGGCCCAGCCGCTCCGCGGCATGTGGGATCTTCCCGGACCGGGGCACGAACCCGCGTACCCTGCATTAGCAGGCGGACTCTCAACCACTTCGCCACCAGGGAAGCCCTGTGCCTATGTTTTAAAACTTTTGTTTTACTGTCTTTTTGACAGGACATAGCTAAAGAAGAAGAGAGGAGAAAAACCTATTTTGAAGAAAGTATATGCACCAATCCATTTGACCCATTAAATATTGATAATTTTACGTTACAGTTCTAAAACAACAAGGAATTATTGCTCCCATATCAACCGGTCTGAAACAGAAGCAAGTCTGTTTTCCTTCCCCTGTGGTTAGCACAGTGTGTCTGGACAAACAGACAATTAAGTTCTTAAAATATGCACCAAAATGAGGCTTCGACTGGGTGTGTTTTCATATTGTTCTACAACCAAAGACAGTTAACTCACTGGGGTGGCTTAACTTATTCTGACTCTTCTTGATAAACATGTGCCTTATACGTAATATTTACACAGGTTCTTAGCAAGTTTCAGGAAAAAGGATTATTTGTAAAATAAAGAACTTATTTTTCACATCTCAGTGTTGCTATGGTGTAAAGAAGAATCATTCAACAGAAAAGGTCAGAACACCTTGATCATATATCTATTTCACCCTTTAGCTATTAGTGTGACCTCAGCAAAGTCACCTCTTTCATTCGACCAGCAGGTACCTCATCTCTAAAATATGACTGATGCTAGTTCTTGATTGACCTACAGAATAAGGCTGTGAGGCTCAAATGAAATTATAAATGGAAAAAAGTGTTCAAATGCCATATAAAGCTCGTTTTCCATTAGTACTTTAATATTAACTCCATAAAAATTTTGTAGTTTTATAGTATCTGTTTGCATATACATGGCCACAAATATTTTGAACGTAGAGTTTTAAAAAAATCAGCCAGAGTATCTTCATGCTTTATCTCCAAGAGGCAATAACCTGCCTGTCTAAAATTATATAACATTTATAAAATAAAACACATGTAAACATATACATAATTATAATGTCATTTCATTTTGTATATGTGTTAGATACACATATAATACATATTATATACTAAATTAAATGATTTGTTAAAACTTAACTTTTAAATTATGTGTGAGGATGAGTTCTCAAGCTCTTATCTACTTTTTAAATGTTCTTTCTTAAATGCTGGTTTTAACATTCACCTTCTCCTGTAGCTTCCTCTCCCCTTTGCTTTATTGTATCACGCTTGTAAAATAACTGGTTACATAACCTTGCTGTCTGTGTCTGTTTCGTAAACATACTATTTTATACTTTTGTTTTTATTTTAACAAAGTGGCAATATTGGTGTAGGGCCAAGGGAGAGTGTATTTCCAGCACATTCCACAAGAGAATTGCTGGAGGTAGTTAATAAATGTCAAGAATTCTAAGCATGAAATACTCAAGATTTTCCAAGAGGAAAAAAAATAAATAAAATTTAGGTCTCATTCATCCAAATAGTACCTTTGATCAGAACAATTTTGATTACATTCTTTTAATTTCCTTGCTTCAGTTTGCTCATTGGCTTTGTCTATATCTCTGCACAGTTAACAAATTAGCTGATATTTCTGGCTATCTTCACAATCAATTATGCATTGATCAACTGATTGACCATGCAGCAATCTGGTTTGGTTGTTAAGACAGCTGCAAACACTGGATTGACTGTTGCAATTGTTAATTCAGCTGTACAGACCTGGCGTCAGAGAAGGACTTTTGAAATATGTATAAAATGCCTCACATTCTCAAATGGTCATCTAAATGTTAAACCTGTGTTCAAAATAAAGTTTAATCTTGACAAGATTAAATCTTAAATCTTAACAAGAACAGTCTTGTTCTCACAGATTGCACATTAAAAATAAAATTCCACATGGAACATAATTTAAGGTTCTCATATAACAAGAAACTGCCAGACTAACAATGAGGCGTATTAATAACTATTGCTGTCCTTCAGTGCTGAAGAGGATGTTGACCCTTGCAATTGTGTTGTTCTTATTCAAGTTTTGATTATGGTGAAATGATCAAAATACTTAGGTTCTATTCTATATCATTATTAATATTTCTTCTTTTATGACTTTGTGCTGCTGAAAATTAAGAGAATTTAACTGTTATGAATTGGGAACTGTGTACCCTTAATTTCTACCAACAGAAACTGTATTGGCTGTTGTCTAAATATTGTCTAAAATATTTACTGTCTGGCCCTTTAAGAAAAAGTTTGCTGACCCTGCCAGAGTTACTACCCCCCCTCTAGTGAGAAGGCTCTTTTCCACTCACAACATCAGTTGTCCCTCCATCCCACCTAGAGATCTGACTCTGCTTCAGATCAGGGACAATAGGAACCCCTAGGCGACAGCACCTTGCTAGGGCTCTGGAGGGCAGAGTTCTGGGTGAGATGAGCAAAGGACTTAAAATATCAGGTAGTCACAGAATGAACTTTTGGATTTGTTGGATTTTGGCTTCTCCCCTATGTCATTGTCATACAGGGATCCAAAGCCTTCTCTCCTTTGAGAAATGTTTCTTTTTTGTAACTTCCTCAGAAAGCCCATTGGTAATCGGATGGATTCCACAGTCCAGTACTGGAGTGGGTGCATTAGCTTTCTGTTAGGTCTTGAAATTATCTTTCATGGCTTCATCATACTATTAATGTAGAAAGATATTAAGCTTAGTTCAGTGCGTGTTTAGGGAAAAGGAGCAAATATAAATACCTGACGCATCTTCACATAGGCCAGGGACTCAACAAAGATACTTTGTGACTCAACTGGGGTCTGTTCTAGCTCACCGGAGCTTAGGATTCCTTTCCAAGCTTTGAGGCCAAACTCCAGTAATAAAGTCTATATATTTTCTGGTCTCTTCCAATGGTCTTTTCCATCTGTAGTGCCAGTAGCCTTATTTTGTCAAGGATTCAATATTCTCAGCCATCTTTCCCCTCTTTAGCAAACAAATGATGACATCATTATTATTATTGTTGTTGATGTGGTTGTTGTTATTACAGTCCCTACTCTCCAGTGATTCCTAGTCTGGTGATAAAAACATGAATGCAAACAGCTACCCTTAATGAAACGTGATAAGTGAGGAACTGCTTCACCAGAGAAGGTAAAATTTCTCAGTGGTGGGATGTAGTTGGATCTTACCATCTCCATCATTAAATATTCAGGAATCTGGACAGCTGGTTGTTAAAACATTTTGTAACTTAAAATTGGCCATGGTGGGAATATCAACCCCATGGAAACTGGCAAGTGCTACAAAGCAGGACGTTTTTTTTGTTCAGAGAGCTGATTTACCAAAACAACACTGCATTTGAGCTGGAAAAAAGAGGAAGGGAGCGAAGTCATTGCAAGAAGCGGGGACAGACATTATGATTAATATATAATATATATATAATATCAGTAATATTTGATGTTGAAAAAATTTATTCTCTTTGACATGCAACGTTACTTCAATTTTATTCATTCAAATATGAAAATCGTATTTTAATCAACTGGAATCAAATTCGAATTCTTTTCTATGCTTAATTTGCCACAGGCTGATAGGGCAAGCACAAGTTTGTCACCACAATTATGTTTTGGTAAATTTTCTCTTATTATTTTTCACAGATTTTATTTCTATTTCACAGGATATATATATCCTGCTCCGTTTTCCTTTGGTATATAGTGTTATTCAGGACTCAGGAAGTCTAATGTCAGCCTGATTTTTATCCCCTTGTAGGCAGGCCACCCTTCTTCTTTGATGTTTTTAGTATTCATATATTATTCTATAATCCCAGATTTCCATTGTTTCCAGAATGAGTCTTATTATTTTAGTCTGATATTTAGGGAAGCTTTTATATCTATAAATTTGGGTTTCTTTTTTTTACCTTAGGCAGATTTTTCTGTGTCATACTATTCCTTTAGTTGTGTCAGAAAGAACTTTCTTGGGTTGTATCTTTATTCCCTTTCCTCCATATCTATAAATTTTCCTGTCACTTTTACTTCTGTCCTTTACCTTTAGACTTAAGGTTTCTCAAATCTGCTATCCTTATTACCAATTTGATTTGGTCACATCCATTTATATCATCTCTAATAGGAATTTCAGTTCTGCTCTTGCTCTGGGGTTTTGTGCATTTTCTCATTATTTTATTCAGATTTCTTTGTATCTCTGCCTTTACCTAACACTCTTTAGTCTTCTCTTACTCCAGAGGACACTTCCTTCTTTCACGTTTTTGAAGACATCAAGCATAGTTTGCTAAACTTTGCCTTTTTCCTACTGTTCTTTTCTGTTTGCTCATTCTTACACAGGTGGAGATTCACCCAGACCTGGCATGTCCCAAAAGATGCTTTCTTGGTTTCATTAGCCTGGGCTGCTCTTCTCCTAGGTACAGACACTGCCATGTTTCAGCTCTAGAACCAAAGGCAGATTGATTCGCACAGACCTTAGAATATTTGTTTCTAATAGTGATTAGTCCAGAAAGGATGGACTTAGTAATTCTTTCCTTAAGGGGAAAGGCATTTCAGCTAGTGTTGGCCAACATGTACCTCTGGCTTTAAGGGTAGAAGCCCCTGAATGGATATATGGGCAGACTCTGCTTGGCTTAACAAATGATTCTTTGGCAGCTGGAAAAAAAAAATCACATGTTTTTCTGGTCTGTGTAATTTCTGTGGCCAGAGTTTAGGGCAGATATAGGAGGGTAAATCGAAGATTTTTCCTACCCCTGGTTTGGACTCACACTTGTTGCTTTGTATGTGCTGCTGTATCATATGTTGTGCCACAGGATTTCTCAACAGCAGTGCCATTGACATTTTGGACTAGACGATTCATTGCTGTGGAGGGCTGTTCTGTGTGTTGTAGGGTGGCCATACATTAAAGTAGCCATACCCTGCCGAAGTTGTGATAAACAAAAATGTCTCCAGATGTTGCTAAATGTTCCCTGGTAAGCAAAATTGCCCTCCCTCTTTCCCATTGAAAACCACTGCTATAGAGTCTAAGAATATACTTCCAATTCCATAACAAATGCTATGTATTTTATGAAGTTTTCTCCAAAACTGAATGATGTTCTTTTATGTGAAATTTTTTGTACCGCTGCCAGTCTTCTTCTCTGTCTTTGTACGCATTTTGTAGAACGTTGAATGGAATTGTATGAGGAATTACTGCTTTTGCTCTTGCATTTCTTTATTCACTGATTAATCTGCCAAATATTCATTGAGTGCATAATATATGCCATGGTCTCTGCTGAGTTGTGGAACAACAAACTGAGTAAGATACTCTCCTGCCAATTCTTAACTTTGGGGATTTCTTCTAAGATTTATACAAATGATCATATTTATCTTCTTGAAATGTCTTGTTCTTTTGGCTTCCTCTGCTTCTTTTCCTACATCTGGACTAATTGTAGGACTTGTCAGTTCCTTTAAAATGTTAATGTCATTTACAAATTTCCAAAGGAGGGGGTAAAGCATGTGGTATTCCTTAATCTTATTTGATCCTAGACCCCTATTTTCTCTAGACCACCTCATGAGATTATTAGTGCAAGTTATAGGCTTTGCAAAATACTCATTTAGAGATTTCTCTATTATCTGAGGATGGATGACACAGATGCTTTTCAAATTAATATCTTCAGTCCTGATGTTTTACAGAGTCCCAGACCCAAATATTCAATTCCTCCTGGGTATCTCCAGATTATAGTCCTACAAATAGCTCACACTCAGTGCTTCTTTCAAGGCATCCATGACCCCCAAAATAGAGAGTAAAATTTTTCATTTTCCTCTGTACCTTTAACACTGTTCTGTCCTAACCTTAACTCAGTGTAGGTTGGGCATCTGTTACAATTCTATCTCCCCTCTGAGACTGAAAACCCAGGGGCAGGGTCCAGGCCTCTTCTTCACTCTTTTTCAGATTTTGGAATAGAATGGGTGCTCAGGAGATTTTTTTTTTAATTAAATTTAAAATACAAAAACCCTGGAAAAAAGTAATGTCATTGACATTTCTTAGAAAATGTTTTTAGCTTATTTCTCTACATATTTAAATTGAGGTTCAGGGATAGATCTGAAAGCTCTAGGAACCTAAGGGGAGAAGCTGGAGAGGAGTAACAGCAAGAGGAAAAAGGACAGAGAAGGAGGGTACTTGGATTTGCCAAAGACAAACTTGAATGATTTAATAATACTGGATAATGCTAGCAGTGTTTTTGAAAAAAAAAAATTTGTGTCTTTTGTTTTTATTTTTGTGTTTTGCCAGTCCTAAGAATTTTGCAGGTTGGCTTGGGTCCAGTGTGATGATTAAACATTTGTTTCTTAAAAAGCAAATTGATTCTTTTGTTCCCTGTTACTCAATTTAAGACTAAATCATGAGGGGATTTGGAAGGATGTACTAAAGTTTCATCTGGTTTGTTGAGAACAATATGCTACTAGATAATCATTCCTTTATCACAGCTGAAGAAAGTAATAGTTGTTGTTTTTTAAAAATTAAAACTCCATATACACTTCTGATTAAATCCACACCACAGTAAACACCATGACTGGGATTGGGGGAGCCCACCAAATCTTCCTGCCACAATTCTTTGCTGAGCCCAGAAATGCAATTTCTCTCTCTTCCCTTTTGAGATGGGTATGTTATGGGTCCATTTATCTTTGCATTCAGGTGCGTGAGACAGAGATGAGGAAGAGAATCTGCCAAGCACTAGGAAACAATACTAAATGAGCACCTTGAGGAAACTGCAAAGTAGTTTCTACTTTATCAGGATTTTCAATTCCAGGTATCTTACTTTGGAACTTCTGTATTACTTTGATATCACTCATAAAGTGTTCCATTTCTGAAACTGCTAGATCCACAGAAATCAGTAGCCTCTTTTGGGCAATGTATCAAAAGAAGAACATAGATTACAATCTGATGATTGTAAAAATAAATAGGTTGATTTTCTTTTCTCAGCAATCAATACAGCTTTATTCTTCATCAAGAAAAAGTAAATCTTAGATCTCTGTTCTTCTAAGTCTGTGTGGAAAAAAAGACAAACCTTAGCGTTTCAGAGGATCAAACCTCATAGCGTAGGTATTAGTCTATTTGATGCCTTCTGTGTCTGCAATTAGCATTATTCCAGGTTCAGGTACTAAAATCAACAAAATAGGGTAAACTTTTCTTCTTTACATTGATTTAACAACACTTGAGGTCACTATAGAAGATGTAATTTGCCTAAATTAGGCCTATATTCACAATGTAAAGAAGTGCTTTTTAATACAGTTATCTACTAACAATGCTAAGTGTACATTGAAACATAAGTCAGTGGTTATGTTTATTTAAAGTAGATGGGGAGGACCTTCAAGATGGTGGAGGAGTAAGACGCGGAGATCACCTTCCTCCCCACAAATACATCAAAAATACATCTACATGTGGAACGACTCCTACAGAACACCTACTGAACGCTGGCAGAAGACCTCAGACCTCCCAAAAGGCAAGAAACTCCCCACGTACCTTCGTACGGCAAAAGAATAAACATATACAAAAGAATAGGGACGGGACCTGCACCAGTGGGAGGGAGCTGTGAAGGAGGAAAAGTTTCCACACACTAGGAAGCCCCTTCACTGGAGGAGACAGGGGGTGGGCGGGAGGAGAAGCTTCGGAGCCACAGAGGAGAGTGCAGCAACGGGAGTGCAGAGGGCAAAGCGGAGAGATTCCCGCACAGAGGAATGCATCAGAGCCAACCAGCCTGAGAGGATTGTCTGCTCCCCCGCCGGAGCAGGCGGGGGCTGGGAGCTGAGGCTTGGGCTTTGGTCAGAGCGCAGGGAGAGGACTGGGGTCGGCTGCGTGAACACAGCCTGAAGGGGGCTAGTGCGCCACAGCTAGCCGGGAGGGAGTCTGGGAAAAAGTCTGGAGCTGCCGAAGAGGCAAGAGACCATTGTTTCAGGGTGTGCGAGGAGGGGATTCAGAGCATCGCCTAAACAAGCTCCAGAGATGGGCGCGAGCCGCCGCTATCAGCGCGGACCCCAGAGACGGCCATGAAATGCTAAGGCTGCTACTGCAGCCGCGAAGAATCCTGTGTGCAAGCACAGGTCACTCCACACCTACCCTCCAGGGAGCCTGTGCAGCCCACCACTGCCAGGGTCCCATGATCCAGGGACAACTTCCCCGGGAGAACACACGGCGCGCCTCAGGCTGTTGCAATGTCACAGTGGCCTCTGCCGCCGCAGGCTCGCCCCGCATTCCGTACCCCTCCCTCCCCCCGGCCTGAGTGAGCCAGTGCCCCGTAATCAGCCACTCCTTTAACACCTTCCTGTCTGGGTGAAGAACAGATGCCAGAGGGCAACCTACATGCAGAGGCAGGACCAAATCTAAAGCTGAACCCCAGGACCTCTGCCAACAAAGAAGAGAAAGGGAAATTTCTCCATACAGCCTCAGGAGCAGTGGATTAAATCTCCACGATCAACTTGATGTACGCTGCATCTCTGGAATGCTTTAATAGACAACGAATCATCCCAGAATTGAGGCTTTGGGAGCAACTGTAGACTTGGGGTTTGCCATATGTGACTGACTAGTTTATAATTTATATGTTTACCTTAGTTAAGTTTTTAGCGCTTGTTATCATTGGCGGATTGTTTATTGGTTTGGATGCTCTCTTCTTTTTTTTAAATTACTTTTTTAATTTTAATAATATTAAAAAATTTTTTTTACTTTAATAACTTCATTTTATTTATTTATGTATTTATTCTCCCTTTTCTTCTGAGCCATGTGGCTGACAGGGTCTTGGTGCTCTGGCCAGGTGTCAGGCCTGAGCCTCGGAGGTGGGAGAGCTGAGCTCAGGATATTGGACCATCAAAGACATCCCAGCCCTATGTAATATCATTATATCATGACTCATTAAATAAGATGGACTTAGTTGATATTTATAGGACAGTCCATCCAAAAACAACAGGATAGAATTTCTTCTCAAGTGCTCATGAAACATTCTCCAGGATAGATCATATCTTGGGTCACAAATCAAGCCTTGGTAAATTTAAGAAAATTGAAATCATATCAAGTATCTTTTCCGAAGACAATGCTATAAGAGTAGGTATCAATTATAGGAAAAAATCTGTAAAAAATACAAGCACATGGAAGCTAAACAATAAGCTACTAAATAACCATGTTTTGGTAGGCAGAATAATAGCTCTGTAAAGATGTTCACATCCTAATCCCTGGAACCTGTAAATATGTAACTGTGATATTATGATTTATAATAAATATATATTTGATCTTGGTCCCAGTTTCTAGCTCAGAGCTCCTAAAACTCTTGGAATTTCCTAAGTGATAAAGGTGAAATGTGTGTCTTTTGTTATTCATAACAAGCCCCTTTCAACCACACCTGAGTTTATATTACTGAGGGGAATTTTGAAAAGTCCCTAGGTACGCTAAGGATGGGGGCTGGTTACCAGGGGAACCAACCTTGATTACAGAGTTGGAACTTTCACTCCCAGGCTCTAACCTCTTGGGAAGGGAGAGGGGCTGGAGATTGAGTTAATCTCCAACAGCCAATGATTTAATCAATCATGCCTATGTGATGAAAGCTCTGTAAAAATCCAAAAGGATGAGATTCAGAGAGTTTTCAGGTTGGTGAACTCGTGAAGGTGCTGGGAGAGTGGTATGCCCAGAGAAGGCATGGAAGCTCCTTGGCCCTTTCCCACATACCTTCCCCTAGGTATCTCTTCCATCTGGCTGTTTCTGAGTTACATTTTTAAATAATAAATTTGTAATCTAGTAAGTAAAATGTGTTCCTGAGTTTTGTGAGCCACTCTAGCAAATTAATCAAGCCTGAGGTAGGGGTCCTGGGAACCTCTGAATTGTAGCCAGTTGGTCAGAAGCATAGGTAACAACAACCTGGACTTGCAGTTGGCATTCAAAATGCGGGGCAGGCTTGTAGGATTGAGCCCTCAACTTATGGGATCTGACGCTATCTCCAGGTAGGTGATGTCATAATTGAGTTAAATTGTAAGACACCTAGCTGGTGTCACAGAATTGCTTTGTGTGTAGAAACTACCCTGCACCCCTTCTCCGCCTCCCCTTCCAACCCTCCCGACACATTTGGTGACCAGAAGTATTGAGTGTGAGTAATATTAAAAGAGTCACACAGGAGGAAGTTTTTCCTTTACAGTAACTTTCCATGGCAAAAGGAATTTTGCACATTAAATTAAGACTACAAACTTCAAAATAGAGAGATTATCCTGAATTATCTATGTGGTCCCCATGTAATCACATGGGTCTTTAAAGGTGGAAGTGGGTCATAGATCTGAGAAAATGGAAGAAGACAGGAAAGATCTGAAGTGTGAGAGACATGTCACCAAATATTGATGAATTTGAAGATAGAGAAAGGGGCCCACACACTAAGGCAGGCAGGGAACCTGTAAAGCTGGGAACGACCCTCAGCTGACAGTGAGCAAGGAAACAGGGACCTCAGTTTCACAAACACAAGGAACTGAACTGTGCCCACAATCTGCATGGATTTACCTAGAGCTTCCATAAAAGAAGACAGCCTCGCTGATAGCTTGATTTTAGCCTGGTGAAACCTGCACTGGATATTTGACCCACAAAACTGTAGGATAATACGTGTATGTGGGTCTAAGCTTCTAAATTTACGGTAATTCGTTATGGCACCAATTGAAAACTAATACAAAAAGGTCAATAAACTTCAAAATAGATAAATATAAAAAGAAAGAAGGGGCAGGTAATTATTTTTTTTAAATATTGGCCAAAAATTCCCCAAATTTGTTCAAAAACATAAACTTATAGGACCAAAAACTTGAATAACTCCCAGCAAGATAAATACAAAATAAACCACCTTAGGCATATCATTATAAAACTTCTGAAAACCCAACATAAAGACAAAATATTGAAAGCAGCCAGAGAAAAAGAAATTATACACAGGGGAACAATTATATAAATGATGGCTGAATTATCATCAGAAACAGTAAAGACCAGGAGAATATAGAGGCACTTTACATTTTCAGCAAATGGTGTTGGAGCCACTGGATAAACATATGTTAAAAAAGGAATCATGACTCCCCCTTACACCACAAACAAAAATAAATTCATGATGGGTTATAGCCTTAAATGTATATGTAAAATCATAAATCTCTTAGAAGAAAATACAGGAGAATACTTTTGTGACCTGAGAGCATAGGTAAAGATTTCTTAGGACAAAAATGCACTAAACATGAAAGAATATAATCATAACTTACACTTCATCCAAATAAATATATTTTGCTAATTAAAATATACAAATAAGAGAGGAAAAAGTCAAACTATGGACTGGGAGAATATAATCACAATACATATATCCAACAAAGAAATTATATCCAGGATATGTAAAGAATTCCCTCAAACCTGTAAGAAGCCAAATAATCCTTTAAAGTGAGTAAAGGAATTAGGTAGATATCTCACAAAGGAAGATACATGATGGTCAAAAAGTATATGAGAAGGTGTTGACATTACAAATCATCAGGGAAATGCAAATTAAATCACAATGATTTACCATTATACATTGACCAGAAAAAAAAATTTTCAGTGTCCAGTACTAGCAAGGATGTGGAAGAACTGGAACTCATACATTGCTGATGGCAGGGTAATGTGATACAAGTGCTTTGAAAAATTTATTGGTAGTTTCCTATAAAGTTAAACATATAACAATCACTCAGCAATTCTACTCCTAGGTATTAACCTTAGAGAAATAAAAATGTGTCTTCAAAATGACCTGTATGAGAAGCAGCTTTATACCTAATTGCCAAAAAAAAAGATATAACTCAAATGTCCATCAACAGGATTACAAATAGCAAATTATAGTATTTGTACAATGAAATACCACTCAGAAGTAACAAAGAATCCACTGCTGACACAAATGACAACATGGAGGAATCCCAAAAACACTATGTTAAGTGAAAGAAGCTAGACAAAATGAGTAAACAAACAAAAACAAAACCGCCACACATCTCGTTTGATTCTATATATTTATTTATTTTTAAATTGAAGGATAGTTGACTTACAGTATTAGTTTCAAGTGTACAACATAGTGATTTGATATTTTTATAGATTATGTACCATACAAAGTTATTACAATATTATTGACTATATTGAATGTGCTATACATCACATCCCTTTGACTCATTTATTTTATAACTGGTAGTTTGTGCCTCTTGCTCCCCTTCACCTAGTTTACCAATCCACCCACCCACTTCCCCTCTGGCAACCACTAGTTTGCTCTCTGTATCTGTATTCTGTTTTGTTATATTTATTCCTTCAACATATAGGTAAAAACATAAAGCATTTGTCTTTTTCTGTCTGATGTATTTCACTTAGCATAGTACCCTCCTGTGCATCCATATTGTTGCAAATGGCAAGATTTCATTCTTTTTTATGGCTTAGTACTATTCCATTGTATATAATATGCTACTTCTTTATCCAGTCATCTGTTGATGGACACTGAGGTTGCTTCCATATCTTGGCTACTGTCAATGAACATGGGGTACGTATATCTTTTCAAATTAGTGTTTTTGTTTCTTTGGAAAAACTGCATCGTAGGATAGTTCTATTTTTAATTTCTTGAGGAAGCTCCATACTATTTTCCATAGTGGCTGTAGCAATTTACATTCCCAACAACAGGACACAAGGATTCCCTTTTCTCTACATTCTTAACAACACTTGTTATTTCTTGTCTTTTTAATGATAGCCATTCTGACAGGTGTGAGATAATAACTCATTGTGGTTTTGATTTGCATTTCCTTGATGATCAGTGATGCTGAGCATCTTTTCATGTGCCTGTTGGCCATCTGTAGGTCTTTGGAAAATTACCTGTTCAGATCCCCTGCCCATTTTTTAGTCAGGTTGTTTGTTTTTTGATGTTGAGTTGTATGATTTATATTTTTTGGATTTTAATCCCTTTACAGACATATCATTGACAAATATATTCTCCCATTCTGTATGTTACCTTTTTATTTTGTTGATGGTTTCCTTTGCTGTGCAAAAGTTTTATAGTTTGATGTGGTCCCATTTGTTTATTTTTGCTTTTGTTGTCTTTGTCGGAGGAGACATTTAAAAAATATACTGCTGCTGTTTCCTTTCCTTTCTTTTTGTCTTAAAAGAAAATACTGCTAAGGCCAATTTCAAAGTGCATATTGCCTATGTTTTCTTTTATGAGTTTCATGGTTTCAGGTCTTACATTTAAGCCTTTAGTCCATTTTGAGTTTGTTTTTGTATATGGTGTGAGGAAATGTTCTAGACTGGTTCTTTTATGTGTAGCTGTTCAGTTTTCCCAACACCATTTATTGAAAAGACTGTCTTTTCCCCATTTTATATTCTTGCCTCCTTAATTGACCATGTGTGAATGGGTTTATTTCTGGGCTGTCTATTCTGTTCCATTGATCTGTGTGTCTGTTTTTGTGCCAGTACCATACTGTATTGATTACTATAGTTTTATAGTATAGTTTGTAGTTAGCAAGTGGGATACCTCCAGCTTTGTTCCTATTTCTCAAGATTGCTTTGGCTATTTGGGGTTCTTGCCTCTTTTACAATATACTTCATAATGTATTAGTGAGGGTGATAAACACTTCACAAGAAGACTGTAGCTACAAAAATTACTCTGGTTTACATATTTAGTGACTTCAGTCTGAACCTTAAGTCTTTTGATTTCAAGTCTCATTTCCTTTCAACTACTGTCTATGAAATTCCTGGTGTTAAATTCAGTACTAAGAAAAAGAGAGTTGGGAGGATAGAATACTCCTTGGCTTTTATTCAAGAAGTATTAGTCTTTTCCAAATCAAAATAGATTAAAAAGGAAATCAAAATTAACTGCAATCTGTATCATTGACTGGAAATGTTGCTATAAAGTACATTGTGGGTGACTGACAAAGTATAAACATGAAGTATAGATATGGATTATAATGTGATTTTGACAAGTGGAATGTGACTATATATGAATTTCCTTGTTTTCAGGAATGCACACTGAAGAATTTAGGGGTAAAGGGCCATGAAGTATATGACTTACTCTCTCTCTTGGGTAGAGAAAGAAAATGGGGAAGTAAATATGACAAAATGTTAATGACACATGAAACTGGATAGAAAGTATAAAAGAGTTCTTTGTACTATTTTTGCAAATTTTCTGTCCAAATTATCAAATTGTTTCATGATAATAAAGTTTTTAAAAAAGGAAAAATATTGAGTGTCTACCAAGTGCCAAGAAGGCATTCTTAGAGATATTTGCAATACAAAAACAGATAGGATGCAAAAACAGATGACTTCAGGAAGCTTTAAGCCCTGTGTGAAAACAGGAAATTAAACAGGAGTTACAAAATGGTGTCACAAGTGCTATAATCAAAATAGCTCTACTGGGGCTTCCCTGGTGGTGCAGTGGTTGAGAGTCCGCCTGCCGATGCAGGGGTCACGGGTTTGTGCCCCGGTCTGGGAAGATCCCACATGCCGCGGAGCGGCTGGGCCCGTGAGCCGTGGCCGCTGGGCCTGCGCATCTGGAGCCTGTGCTCCGCAACGGGAGAGGCCACAACAGTGAGAGGCCCGCGTACTGCAAAAAAAAATATCTCTACTGTACCTCTTCCTAAGTGAAGCTGGTTGTATTCCCCAGATTCATCTGCCCTCCCAAAAGACAGTAGAGGATTCTCCACTTTAGTATGTTACTTTAACCCTTAGCCTTGACCTTTATTCCTGGCCACTGATTTTCCTATGTGATTGACCATCAAAATGATCACACTCTCAACCCATTGATGCTGGCCTGTGACCTCTATTTGCTGCAGAAGAAGAATCTCAGGATATGCAACATACATGTGGGTAGATTAAACTTGTAACTATGGGGTTTAGGTCTTCTAGACTTTGGGTTTTTTGGGTGTTTTTTAAAAAATTTATTTATTTTTGGCTGCATTGGGTCTTCGTTGCTGCTCACGGGCTTTCTCTAGTTGCGGTGAGTGGGGGCTACTCTTCATTGTGGTGCACGGGCTTCTCATTGCGGTGGCTTCTCTTGTTGTGGAACATGGGCTGTAGGTGCAGGGGCTTCAGTAGTTGTGGCACACAGGCTTAGTTGCTCCGTGGCATGTGGGATCTTCCCAGAGCAGGGCTTGAACCCGTGTCCCCTGTGTTGGCAGGTGGATTCTTAACCACTGCGCCACCAGAGAAGCCCTCTTCTAGACTTTGAGTACTAACTAGACTGTAACTTTTGGTACTTGACATTCAAAGAACTATTCTGTTCACTGGAACAATTCCAGCACCTCACTCTCATGTTTTCAATGAGGCAGGAAAATGGAATGGTTCAATAAAGAAGCATATCAGAACAACTGTCTGCAGGAGAGAAAAAATGTGAAACCTTCACCCCTGTCCCCATTTAGAATCACTGTGCATAAGGAGAGTTATTGTGGATAGTGCTGTGTAGTGATGTAAAAAGTGGCAAAGCAAAATACAGGTTGGCACTCACTGATCTAGTCTAGTTTACAGGTAAGGAAACTTTTACCAAGAAAGGTGAAACGTCTTAACTGAGATTATGCAACTGGTACGTTGAACTCTATGAAATCAACATTTTTGTAGGTTAAAATAACTG
The DNA here is from genome assembly GCF_059928025.1 of Delphinapterus leucas. Lineage (NCBI taxonomy): Eukaryota > Metazoa > Chordata > Mammalia > Artiodactyla > Monodontidae > Delphinapterus > Delphinapterus leucas. The sequence goes on from NC_143140.1 coordinate 51,589,363, forward strand.
TCTAATAATGGTGACTTTATATAGTTAAAAATAATAATGTTATGCTTGGTCTTCATACTCCTAGGGAAGGGCCTTTCTAGTAGACCATGCTTTTTGCTTGATATAGAAAACAAAGTACTTTCTGAAAGATTCACCGATGACAGATATGCTGTTTAAATTGAACGATTTTCTTGATACCCAGGGCCCTCATTTATGGTCACACTCAGGGTGCAAGGCACAATTTCACGAGGCACTGTTCATGTATTCCATGACGCAAGTGGCAGAATCATCACATTCTACACTGGAAAAACATTTTACACCCATGCTCTTTTGAACTTGTTTCTTTTCCTTGATATCTGACATTAATATTCACTAATTATTGCTATGGCCACTTCCTGATACTAACCCTCCTTTCAAAGTCCTTCCTTTTTGATATTTCTCATTTTTACAGTCCTAGAAGCCTACTCGTTGCTTTTCCATTGGTAGCTTATTTCCCTCGCATGGCTCTGTATCCCTCCCAGCCTTCTCCTTAATGAGGATCATCCCATCTGCCCTTATTCTCTTTTCTCCATGAGCAATGTCATCAAAGTGAATCCCATCCAACGTTAATTTAAATTTACAGATTAATTTATTTATATAAGGTAACTCTTATCTGAAGTGCAGAAGCAGAAACACAAAACAACATAAGAATGAGATTTCTAGGTGTCCATTTTTTTCCTAAATATTTCTGAATATTTAGATGATTGGATGTGTTTTGAATTATGTTTTAAAGTCTATTTTATTTTATTTTTATATGTGCATATATGACTGAACTGATATGTTCCATGACAGTTTTCTAGAAGCAGCATGGGGGAGAAGAAAACTAGGAAAACAGAGTATGGACCAGAAGGAAAATTAGAGACGGGATCTGAAACATGTATTTACAAAAGTGCTGAATAACTTAGTTATGTGGAAGAAAGAACAGCAAACATGCAGAGATGTGAACTCATCCTAGCAACAGTTTCCAACCACGGCTGTGATGCCAATGATAGCTTTAGCTGAGAGCCTCTTTCATTCAGAAAACATTACTAATTCTAATATGCATTGTTGTATGTAACTTTATCTTAGGTGTACACATCCTATTTGGGGAAAAAAAACCCTAAAAAACAAGTAATATTGAGTAAAAATTTGATCTATTTTTTAATTTCTGTGTTTCACAGTTTAAGTTGAACCACTAGATTTTTTTTCCAGCAAAACTAGGACCAATTTGATGTTTTATTGATTTAGAAATATCATGCTTTCTGAGACTTTACATGCTATGCTTTGATGGCCTGACTGCTGGGTGTTTTATTTTAGCACAAAGCCTTAATAACACTCTTGGGGATGGAAGGTCTGTTGCTCTTTTGTTATTGCTGTTTGTTTGTTTGTTTATCTTTTTTTTTTCCTGACTAGAAAGTCAACATAGATATGTGCATTTTGTTGCAGGTTACCAACTACAGGCTGAAAATAGTTTTGTAAGACATAGTTTATTTTTCCTTTTTCAGACATAGTTTATTTTTCCTTTTTCTTCCTTTCATCGAGATCCGTCATGGATAACAAACATTTGTAAAGAATAAACACTGGGGAAAGAAAAAACCATAAAGTTTTAAAAAATATATACATAAAACATTGGAAAGACTCCCCTTGTGAATTGTTATAGAACTTTATGGTAACTTTTAAGTTCATGGATTTATTAGAAGTTACTAATTGGATGTTCAGATCCAGTCCTTTATTTTTATAAGAATTTCATCTACATTCCATTCACTTATGAAAAACACATTTTCCTAACTCATCTACTTTAACAGCAGGACTCAAAATGCCTTAGGAAGGTGAGTGCTGAGAAAGACTTTGCCTAAGAGGGGATTTTGGTTGGCATACTGTTCAACACGACATAGATTAAAATGGCCAGACATCCTGGATTGTCTTTTCCAATTTTAATTCAATTCACTTTAACAAATGGTCTAAAAATTATAAGACACTGGATTGGACTGGGCAGGAAATAAACATATGGGATATCCTTTATCCCCTAAGTAGTTTAGTTTGGTTGGGTGTTGGGGGAGGCAATAAAACTTGTACATATGTAGCTGTTACAGGAAGCAAGAGTAAATGGGCTTTGTTAAAGAGCTATCAGTACGGTGCTATAATGTAACAAGCCCAAATAGATGTCGTTCTTTTAGGACTGAGAGGGTTATTAAGCCTTCATGGAGGGAGCTAATTTTGAAATAAACGTTGGAAAAAATAAAGTTTTTAAAAGCAGAGAAAGAAAGTCATATCAGAAGGAGGGAAAAGTGTGAACCAAATGCAGTTTTAATTTTGCCAGCAAGTAGGGGGCTTATAATGGCTTTTGATAGAAATTGGAGTTGTGTTTTAGGCAGTGAAGTTTAAGATGAAGTTTGGACAAACACCTCGGCAGATCACATAGGATTCCATTGGTATTTTTAATTGGGTGAAATGTATCAAGTTCTTAATATAAATCTCTTTATAATCTGGACCTAATCTATTTACTCTAGCACTTTTTTCTAACACACCAAGATTAAAAGTAGAACCTAGGGAAACTCTAAAATATAAAGGATGGACACAGAATTATAAGCGGAAAAAAAATGTCTGAGGGGCTTCCCTGGTAGCGCAGTGGTTGAGAGTCCGCTTGCCAATGCAAGGGACACGGGTTCGTACCCCGCTCTGGGAAGATCCCACATGCTGCGGAGCGGCTGGGCCCGTGAGCCATGGCCGCTGGGCCTGCGCATCCGGAGCCTGTGCTCCGCAACGGGAAAGGCCACAACAGTGAGAGGCCCGCGTACCGCAAAAAAAAAAAAAAAAAAAAATGTCTGAGAAGAAGCAACAGTATGAAAAAAATATGGAGGAAATAAACTAAGAGAGAATGATGTAAGAACATGTTTCAGCTCAGTTTTTGAGACTGGAATAATCCTGACACCAAAAGTGGATAAGGACAATAACAAATAAAATTGCCAGTAAATGTTCCTTATCAACATGGACTAAAAAATTCTGAGTTGAGTTATATATAACTGGAAATCAGTTATATGTAGAAAGAAAAATGACAGTGTGGAGTTTATTCCTGGAATGCAAGGATGGTTTAAAGTTTGAAAATCGATCAGTGTAATTCATCACATTAATAGAATATGATGGTCTCAATAGATGCAAAGAAATATTTGATAAAATTCAACACCCACTTATAATTCTCAGCAAACCAGAAATTTAAGGACACTTTCTTAATCAAACAAAGGATATCTGCAGTTCAGAAACAGTTGCTACAGCCATTTGGAAAGTATTTTCATGGAATGACGTTGGGGGGGGGGCTAAAGCCTGTCTAAAAAGGAATGAAGAACAGGGGAATTCAGTGTAAACTGTACAAGCCTTGGCTATGATGGGAAAAGGAGAAAAGGGTGATGGTTCCAGGAGGATAGTAGGAAGGTGTTTTTTGGGTTTTATTTATTTTTGATATTTTGAAAATTGGAGAAAATGAACTATTTATCATTACCTAAATAGACCATGCAGTTTTACTCCCTATGCTTAGCACATTGTATATATCTGGGGACTGACAGGAAATAGATACACACTTAAAGCATTTAACTGGACAGAGCTAAATATTGGGACTATTTAGAGGTACACAGGGACTTGCAGTATTAGAATTCTGTTACCACCCCTAGACCTGAAGTTGCACCCATGAGAATTATATGGTCTAACAAGATTAATACCTTGAACTCTCTTTCTTCCCACCCGCCATTATCCTGTAGGTACCTACCACTGGCTGATCCCAACAGAAAACAGAGAGCAAGGAATCCTGGGTAATGCAGTCTGCAGGGGTCACTCCATTAGGTCACAAAGAGATAGACAGGAAGAGATTTGGAGAGGCCAATGAAGAATAACTAGTACACACATGTTGTTGTCTAACTATTACGCCCTTCCCTACTTTTCTATCTGGCAAAATCCCCATTACTCGTCAAGGCTCAGTTCATGAGAAATATTCTATAGGAACTAACAGTGCTTCCCAGCCAAAGAGAATTGGTCTCTCTTCTATTCGTATGCATGTATCTGTGACAAAGAATATTTACTGGTGTAAGAACGTGGTGGACACAGTATTAACCTGTATTGTTTATCTCATTTATCCATATAATCTTTTTTTTTTTTTTTTTTTTTTTTGCGGTACGTGGGCCTCTCACTCTTGTGGCCTCTCCCGTTTCGGAGCACAGGCTCCGGACGCGCAGGCTCAGCGGCCATGGCTCACGGGCCCAGCCGCTCCGCGGCATGTGGGATCTTCCCGGACCAGGGCACGAACCCGTGTCCCCTGCATCGGCAGGCGGACTCTCAACCACTGCGCCACCACGGAAGCCCTATCCATATAATCTTTTAAGGTAGATATATGTACTTAATCACTGAGGAATCCTAGGCTTAGCAGGTTAAATAACTTGTCCAAAGGTACAGAGCTGGTGACTGGCAATTTTGCCGAGTTCATACTGCCTTCATCACTTCATGCTCCCATAATGCCTTGTGTATAGATCAAATAGAGCACTTTACCACATTCCATTTGTTGAAAGTCAAGCAAGAAAAACATACATGTAGTGAATGATGATCACAGAATGCCAACAGGCAAGCAACTCATCCTGGCACCTTTAATCACTAGTAATGGTGTGAGTTTCTCTAAGAAGAGGGTCTTGGACTGGAGTTCAGATTTGGTATCTGTCCCAGTGACAAATGGGATGACAGCAAAGCATGGAGTCAGAGTTCTACTATATTAGGTAGGTCTACTTCTGTTGCAAATGATAAAAATCCTCCTTAAGTAGTTGAAGCAACAAAAGAAAATGTATTTGTCCATATAGCTAGCAAGTCCAAAGTGGACCTGACTTAAAGTATAGATAAACAAGTCTAAGAGTTCAAGGGTTCACACAATGTCTTCAGGGCTTTTTCTCTCTCCCAATCTCTCTGTTTTACTTTTTAAAAATCTTTTCCTTGCCTATTGCTCAATTTTCTTCTGACAAGTTCTCTCTGCTGCCACTGGTAGCCTTTGGTTTACACAGCAATTTCTTAGTACATTCAGTTGAATGAGAATGTCTTTCCAATATCCATTTATCAATTTAGGAAGGCATCTCTTTGGTCTTGCTTATTTGTTAAATGCTCACCCCAGGGTCAATTACTGTGATAGGGAAATTGGTCACATTAACTGGTCATGTTTGAGATACACGTCCACCACTAAGGATGGGAAAGGGAATAACTGCAGGATGCTAGAAAAATAATGAGAGTTAATGGAAAATGTGCTGGGTAGTCCATCCAGATAGCTATCACAATCTTTACCCAATCTCCTTGCCAATTTTCAAATTAAATGCACTCTTCTTTCAAAACATGGTTTTGTTTTTTGTTTGTGTTCCAGCTCTACCATCAAGCTTTTCAGGAAATAATTAGCATGAGTGTAATTAATAGAAGTATGGTATTTTCACCCTTATGAAAAATCTTTCTCACAGTGGTTAATTCAGCACAGGGAAACTGTATTGCAGTTTACCCACATTGTCACTCTCTTAAAAGCACAAGAATGGCTTCATATTGAATGATGTGTTATATTAGTCTTCACTTTTTTTCAGAGGACTGACATGACATGTATCTGACAACCCTTTGACATGTACCTGACAATCCAAATTACTTTTCTCCTCTGCCTGCTGTATCAATATTTCTTAAACATTTTGGGTCAACAAGAATCTGATGAAAGCCAAGGACCCACACCCTAGAAAAATGCACATATAAACATACCATGAATTTTCTACAGAATCCTAGGGAGTTCACAAATCTCTAGTGTGGAGAACAGTTTAAAACGTGGGGAAAGCAAAGTATAGGCTTGCACATCCAGTTAGTACCTTAGCTGAGGAGTGTGCAGTTTTGTAGGCTTTGTGTTTTTTTTTTTTAACATCCTTATTGGAGTATAATTGCTGTACAATGGTGTGTCAGTTTCCACTGTACAACAAAGTGAATCAGCCATACGCATACATATATCCCCATATCCCCTCCCTCTTGCGTCCCCCTTCCCCTCTTCCCATCCCACCCCTCTAGATGGTCACAGAGCATCGAGCTGATCCTCCAGTGCTACACGGCTGCTTCCCACCAGCCATCCACTCTACACTTGGCAGTGTATATATGTCAGTGCTACTCTCTCATTTCATCCCAGCTTACCCTTCTCCCTCCCCGTGTTCTCAAGTCCATTCTTTACGTCTGTTTTTATTCCTGTCCTGCCCTTAGGTTCTTCAGAACCAATTTTTTTTTTTTTTTTTAGATTCCATATATATGTGTTAGCATACAGTATTTGTTTTTCTCTTTCTGACTTACTTCATTTTGTATGACAGACTCTAGGTCCATCCACCTCACTACAAATAACTCAATTTCATTTCTTTTTATGGCTGAGTAATATTCCATTGTATATATGTACCATATCTTCTTTATCCATTCATCTGTCGATGGACACTTAGGTTGCTTCCATGTCCTGGCTATTGTAAATAGTGCTGTAATGAATATTGTGGTACGTGACTCTTTTTGAATCATGGTTTTCTCAGGGTATATGCCCAGTAGTGGGATTGCTGGGTCTTACGGTAGTTCTATTTTTAGTTTTTTAAGGAACGTCCATACTGTTTTCCATTGTGGCTGTATCTATTTACATTCCCACCAACAGTGCAAGAGGGTTCCCTTTCCTCCACACCCTCTCCAGCATTTATTGTTTGTAGACTTTTTGATGATGGCCATTCTGACCAGTGTGAGGTGATACCTCATTGTAGTTTTGATTTGCATTTCTCTAATGATTAGTGATGTTGAGCATCATTTCATGTGTTTGTTGGCAATCTGTGTATCTTCTTTGGAGAAATGTCTATTTAGGTCTTCTGCCCATTTTTGGATTGGGTTGTTTTTCTGATATTCAGCTGCATGAGCTGCTTGCATATTTTGGAGATTAATCCTTTGTCAGTTGCTTCGCTTGCAAATATTTTTGTGATGAGCTCTATCAAAAAATTTGTGATGAGCTCTATCATAAATTCCTGAAATTTAAGGTACACATATTAAGGTGGGATAGTTGGACATACAGGATCTGTGTTCATGATGACAATCTGGAATCCTTCTATAGGACAGTGTCTCTCAAACCTTAGCATGTGTAAGAGTCACTTAGAAGGTTTGTGGAAATAGATTGCTGGCCCCACCCCCCCGAGTTTTTGATTCAGTAGGTCTGGGGTGAGGCTGGAAAATGTTCATGTCTAACAGTCTACCAGGTGATACCAGCACTGTTAGTCTGGAGACCACACTGGGAAACACGGATGTAGAAGATTCTGTTGTTTTGGGTTTCCGTCCAACTTGTTCTCTTCTTGTTACAGCATCCCTTCCAATGCCCCCAACGTCCTTTGGGAAATTGCTTCTCTCTTACTCCAGCCATTCTGTTCTTATTTTTCTGCCTACGTTCATTCATGTGTGATTACTCACGGAGAAATACATCTATAGAGAAAACCAATTCAATAGAAACAGAATAGAATGGTGGCTGCCAGGGGTTGGGCACACGGGGGAATGGCGAGATGTTGGTCAACGGGAATAAACTTTTAGTTATGTAATGAGTAAGTTCTGAGGATCTAATGTACAGCTTGGTGACTATAGTTTAAAATAAGGTATTGTATACTTGAAGGTTGCTAAGAGTAGATCTTAAGGTGTTGTCACCACCAAGAAAAAGAAGTTAACTATGCAAGATGATTATGTGTTAATTATCTTCTCTATCTTGGTAATCTTTGCACAATATAGATATCTCAAATCATCACGTTGTACACTTTAAATATATATATGTTTGTCAATTACTCCTCAATGAAGTTGGAAAAAAACAGAAATAAAAAAGAAGAGAATGAAGCCACCACATAGGAGAAGCTAGAAACAGGGAAGGAAAAGAAAAGAGAAGAGAAAAGAAAACACAGAAAAGAGGACCAAGATAGTCTTTATATCCCACTCATTCTTTAAGTTGGGTCCAGCACTTGCCTTCCCAATCACTTGAGCAATAAATTCTTTCTTTCTTAAGTCACCTAGAATGTGTTCCTGTAACTTTCTATGAAGAAGTCCTGATACATTTTCTTTTATTTTTTTAAAAGACCTTTTGAGATTCCAGTTCCCACATGTTATATCTGGTTATTAAAGTAAGTTAATAAATATTATTTGTTTAAAAAATTGAATAATATTTACATATTCCCAAATCAAGTAAAATCAACATAATTCAAGTTTTATTTGCATACTTCAATTTGTGTTCCAGTTGCTACAACTACTGATTTGGTTACCTTAACATGAACACCAATCTAGGTAGTATTAGCCATAGAGTACGTGCTGGCATGGGCTCTGTTTAATATTTTCTGCTCTGATGGTGGTGTTGTTATTGTTACTGATTTATAGGGAGACATTCAGGTCTCTGTCTTGTATTTTGCAAGTAGCTCCGATTAACATCTACAGATGCTCTTACTATTTTTCTTTTAGTACAATGAAATTAATAGGAAGGAGACCACCTGAGGCACATTAATTAATAGTTAAGAGAAAACTTTAACCTATTTGCCCTCTTCATTCCTCCAACTGGATAGGTAATATGTTTTCACCAATAAAATTCAGCCTGCTGCTATGCTGTATGTAATGTGAATTACCTTTCGGTGGGGCGCCAGGAGAACTTAGTGTAACATGCAAAACCTCCAGAGAATACCAGATTTTGTTTTTGCTCTTCCTTAAATTCTCTCTCTGGTGTGCCTTGTGGTGTTTAGAGGGATTTGAAAGCATCTGGATTTTTTTGGAAAAAGAAAAAAAATTCAGATTGACAATGACTTGACAAAGTTTCTCTCACTCCTTATGTTGCTGACTGTGTAAAATTGTTAATGTGCTTCTTTACTATTTATGGTCTCCCCAATCTTAGTGACAGTTGAAGAAGAAAGATGAATGCCCATGATTCATCTTGTTCAGATAGAGCACTTCTAATCCTAAGAAAAAAGTGGAATATTACCTTTTGATGAGGTCTACTATTCCAGTGACAAATAGGACCTTAATAATCTACCATTATTGAATGAAGATAATAAATGACATTTCACTTATTCTCAAGACATCATTTCAACAGAAACTTTGGAGGGAGGGGTTACTTTATATCCACAGGGGGGAAAATATTAAGAGTTAGGTATAAACCCTGAAGCTATTATTCTCTAGTTATTTTATTAAATTAGAGATGCATGAAACTTTTCCAGGCTTATTTAATTTGTGCCCCTGGCTTCTCTTTAAGAGCGAGGACAGATAGCACACATTTCCATGATGTAGCATGAACAGGGACCTTATTTCACTTTTTAGTTGAGTAGAAGGTGAACAGAGTTTTCTGGGGGAAATATAAAACAGAGTTTCCCACTGAGCTAACCTCATTTTCTAGGATTCTACCATTGCCCTCGCCATATGTCCCACTGCATTATTATAAAGACATCAAACTGCTAAGGTTATTTCTGTTTCTAGTAAATAGGTGCTAGTTATATTTCTAAAATTATACCTATGCAAGTGAAATTTCCTTTTGAAAGAATTATCGGTACTAATGTACAATTTCGATTACCTAAATTCAATGAGAGGAAATGACATGTACAAAAGAGAAGGATGGGGCAGGGGTTGGGGGTATTAGAAAGGTAGATTGGAGTACAACATAAACATTAAGCTAAGGAGTTTGGAATGAATTCCAGTACCTTGGAGAACTCCTTATAGTAATTGGCGTGGGTCTCTGGGTATCATTGCAAATCAAACTTAAGCCATATGTGAAGGTTGTTTTTTTTTTTTTTTTCTCTACGTGGGCTTCTCACTGTTGTGGCCTCTCCCGTTGCGGAGCACAGGCTCCGGACGCGCAGGCTCAGCGGCCATGGCTCACGGGCCCAGCCGCTCCGCGGCCTGTGGGATCTTCCCGGGCCGGGGCACGAACCCATGTCCCCTGCATCAGCAGGCGGACTCTCAACCACTGCACCACCAGGGAAGCCCGTATGTGAAGGTTTTTTTTGCGGTACATGGTCCTCTCACTGCTGTGGCCTCTCCCGCCGCGGAGCACAGGCTCCGGACGCGCAGGTTCAGAGGCCATGGCTCACGGGCCCAGCCGCTCCGCGGCATGCAGGATCTTCCCAGACCGGGACACGAACCCACGTCCCCTGCATCGGCAGGCGGACTCTCAACCACTGCACCACCAGGGAAGCCCTGAAGGTTTTTTTTTGAGAACTTCTACTGCCAGCACCATTACCAGGCTTCACCCCTGATGTGAGAGGTGTGAGTGGGGGCTATCTCCTCTTCAGCCAAAAGATTATTTCATTTCAGATCCTGTGTTTCTATTCAAATAGCCCCTCTATCCATCCTCCTGCCAGCCTCTGTCTGATACATGCACACTGATATTGTAAGCCAACTTTCTCTTGCAGTAGGCTCCCACAACTTTTTCATAAATATAGTGCATGAAAGCAACATAACCTGTTTTTTAAGCATTGTGGACATGCAAAGAATAAATCAAGAAATGTGTAAGACTAATGATTAAGAGCAGGCATTCTAGAGTCCGAATGCATTGGGTCAATTCCATGTTCTGAAACTTGCTGTGTGACTCTGAGAAAGTTATTTAACTCTTTCAGTCTTTGTAAAATGAGGATAGTGTTTGGGCCTCATATGGTTATTTCAAAGTGTCAATGGGTTAGTATCTGTAAAGCACTGATAACTGTGCACAATACACAGTAACGTCTCAATAAGTGTCTGAAATATCTCTTATAGGTTTTGACCTGATGAGAGTTCTAATCAGTTAATATGGGTTAGCAGAAAAAGCAAGGGCTTTGTAGGCAAGCAAACTTGGTTTCAAATCTTGGCTCAGCTGCTACTAACCATGTGAACTTGGGCCTCTCTGAGCCTATCTCCACATCAAAGGATTGCTCAGCAGGCATACCCAGGCTGCAAGTAGTAGAACACCCTACTTGAAATGGCTTAACAAATAAGGAAAGATATTACCTTGTGTAACCAGTAGTCGGGGATGAAGGTACAGTGTGTCACTTTCTGACGTTTTTCTTACTACTCTTTGGCTTCAGCCCTTCTCTCTCTGTCAATTTTGTTCTCAGTCTGGCTCCTCTCATGGTCCCAAGTTGGTGGCTGGGACAACTTGGGCAAGATGCTCCTTTTTCCTGCCTAGAGTGAGAAAGAGAGATTCTTAGCCAACCATGAAATACAACTTCTTCCCTTTACCCTTCTGAATCATTTTAGGACACACAATCACCCATAGACCAATAACAAGACTCAGAAAACTAGCATAGACTAATTAGAATCCTCCTTTGGAAGGGATGGAGATAGAAACCTGAAAAAAAAAATCAGCATTGTATTTGGAAGAAGGAAGGGGGAAATGGATACTGTGTGGGCAACCAAGTATGTTCATCACAATTTGTTTTTAATGTTAAATAATATAATATAGTTACATATATATCATAGCACCCAGCTGCTGTACCAAAATGCTTTCTTCTTTTCTCTCTGCAGTACTTTTCTTATTCATAAACACATTAAATTAAACTGAGGCTTTATCTGGCATTGTTGATGGATTAGTTGAAAAAATGAAGGTTGGGAGGGGAGCTGGAGAGAGAGATTTAAGAGCAGTTAGAACAAATTAGAAGATTTTATAGTAGTTCAGATAAGACATAATAAACTCCAAACCATGGAGGCGACAAACTGGAAGATAATGATAAGTGTGAAAATATTACAGAGCTAGAATTCATAGGATTGATGAGTGACTGGTGATAGGAGATGGGTGGTAGGAAAGGAAGGAACTTCAAGATTTTGAATCTGGTTGCCAGGGAGAATGCTAGTATCTGTAATACAGAAAGGAGAAGAAGGGTTAGTCTGGGGGAACGGGATGACTTTGGTTCAAGGGGTGTTTTGAGTTCAAAGGTCTGGCAGAATATCCAAGCAGATAATTAATGAGATTATTAATTTAGTGTGGAGGCTAGACCCTTTGGGTCATTCAAATAGGGGTGTTAGACTTGGTGAAATTTCAGGAAGGATTGTGTACATCTAAATGGAGTGGATTAAGCAAAGGAATTAAGAAACAGCTACATTTGTAGATAGGAAGAGAATGATCAGTCAAAAAAACCACACAGATACAGCCCAACAATAGATGCTGAGGGATAAATTATTTCAAACAAAGGGGTATTCAACAATGTTGAATGGCACAGATGTTTCAAAGAATTTAAAAATAGAGAAAAGACACAGGACTCAGTGATTAGAAGGTCCATATTACCTCTGAGGAAGTAAATTTGATAAGATCAGTAATGAAATTTAAGAAATTTTGAGTGATCAGAAAAAGACGACAGGAATAGCTACTCTTTCAAAAATCTGGTGGTAAAGGGAGAATCATGGGGTGGTAAGCACAGGATGCTACAGGGTTGAGGAATTGTTTTTGTTTAAATTCAGAGAGAACTGAAGAGATTTATGGGAGAAGAAACAGAATCAGTATAAGAGAAAAGACTGAAGATTCAAGAAAAAGAAGCAATGATAGAACACCTCTCAGTTTTTAAGAACTTACTATGTGGCAGGCATTGTTAGGATTCCATATTTCAAAGGCAGAGCCTGAGCTCGTGGGCTGTTCAATAATTTACTCAGGATCCCACAACTAAAAGGGGCAGAACCATGCTATGAGTCCACTTGTGATCGCAAACTCCATATTCCCTGCTGTGCTGTGATCTCAGCTCCTGGAGGAGGGGGTGGGGGGCATCAGAAGTACCAGTGAAGAGAGACATTCACTTTGGCAAAGAGGAGGGGCACTTCTTTTTCAAATCTAGGACAAAGAGAGAAAGAGAAAGTGAAGGTGGGAAAGAATTTGGGATGGAGGAGGAAATTGAAAAGTGCAAGTGAGAGGTCCTTAACTTGTTTATCAGAGTCCTGCCTTCGGAACATAAGAGACAGGAACATTTCTTAGCCTTAAGGAAATTGGAAACTTTTCTAACAGTTAATGCATATCTTGCCCTTTCACCACCTCTTTGGCCAAATTTAACAGTTGTTACATATAAAGTTTTTCCTTTAGTAGAGAATGATTTAATATCATCAGAAAGAATTGTAAGAATGGTATGTAAATGGTAAATGTAAAGTTAAATGCTTTATAAATATTTATAGAGTGAGTGATTGGGCCCATGAACATTTAAAATGGGTAAGTAGTTTATATATGATTTTACCAGTAGTATGAAGGGATATTATGTTCATTGCTATTTTTTTCGTACTTTCTCTTATATAATAACCCTAGTCAGCTGGGCATTTTGCATCATTGCCTCAGGGAAGAAAAACACAGTAGAAAGAGAAAACAAGGGGTTAATTCTTAATTTTTGAGGGTTTGAGCCTAGGCCTCCGACAGTGAACATAAAATTTGGATAATGCAAAATGAAAGTGATATAAAGAGCAATAAAGTTCTGTCTCACTTTGTCTACCACTGGTGTTCATCTCCAGACTAGATGACCATTTTCATTGACACAGTAGAGATGTGGAGGAGAGATAAAAGGGAAACCAGGAGTGAGCAGATGCTGTGATCCCTAACAGGATCTGGTGGACCTAAAGGAAACCACAGCCACCCCATGGAGACCTGAAGATCGAAGAGCAGAGGACACTTTTCATGGGTTCAACTCACAGAGGAAGTTCTGCCTTAGTGTGTCTATGCAGTGTATGTAGACAGATGGATCTACAATTGACTTAGTGTTTCTTGCACTTCACTGGGGTGTAAAGAAAGTTGAATGACGCCTGGATGTGGGAAAGCAGCACATAAAAGGAAAATGACTGCATGGGGGAACTCAACTGGGTTTCTCCAGGCTCAAAATGAAGCAGTGAAAGGCAGAATGACTCCAGAAAGGACTTGCAGGAGTTCACCGAGAGAGAGAGAGAGAGAGAGAGGGAGAGAGCGCCAGTTCTGGAGGATGCCAAGAACAAGGGATGACTCAGGATTCTGACATGAATAGATAATGATGTAGTACAGAAGCACCTACCTTCTACCCCTCGATGGCTCAGTACTGAGTGAATGGTTCCTATACCACTCCCCACCCAAATTCACCTTGTGGATATTGGTGAATACCCACAGTGACATACTCACGGTGGGAATATACTCATAGTAACAACAGTCATAATTTTCATAAGAATCAGATTTGATAAATTTACATTTCATAATTTCAAAGGACTGGAAATAAATATATAGCATTTTAATTCAAATGTCTAGTGCTACCTTGAAATTCAACAATATTGTAATCCTTAGTAGCAACAATGTTTCTAATGTACTGGTATTATTTGCCACACAAACTTGTAGAGGAAGTAGAAAATCCCTAGGTAGTACATGGATAGACTAGGACATTTTTAAGTCCAAAATGAAAATGTTATAAAGTTCTCTAAAGTGCTTTCCTCAAAAGTCAGGTGTAATCAAGATGAAGGGAGGGGCTTCCCTGGTGGCGCAGTGGTTGAGAGTCCGCCTGCCGATGCAGGGGACACAGGTTCGTGCCCCGGTCCGGGAAGATACCACCTGCCGCGGAGCGGCTAGGCCCGTGAGCCATGGCCGTGAGCCCGTGCGTCCGGAGCCTGTGCTCCACAACGGGAGAGGCCACAACAGTGAGAGGCCTGCATAATGCAAAAAAAAAAAAAAAAAAAAAGATGAAGGGAGAGTGTATTTACTGCTTGCCATTTTGAATTATTTTTTAATTGTTTCATGTGAGTACTTATTTTATTTCTCAAGAGAATGTAAATTCTTGAGGGCAGAGTGTGGGTCCTACCCAGCAGTTCAGACAAACAAAAGGAGAGCTGCATTCAAGGAGATCCTGGAGAGCAGAGGGGTAAAAACCCAACGCTGCCCAAGTCAGCACTGACAAAAAAGAAAGAGGAACTGTTTTGAAGAATGAGAGCCAAATTTTGGAGCCAAAAAAGCAGTACAGGAAGTAAGTGCAAGGGCTTAGGGAACTATCAGTGGTGCACAGCTGCCGGAGAATCTCTTTCGGGGAGTACCAGCTGCAGAGTGGAGAGATGGTGCTGTTGATAGGGACTACACCACACACAGTGTTAGCACACCTATGATTCAAACCCAGAGGAGCCCAGCATTACAGCTTTCAAGCTTTACTTTAAAAGGGAATTTTTACTGGAATAAAGTAACTAGATTTTGCATGTAAGTAAATCTAGTATGGTAGAAAGATCCCAGAATTTGGAGGTAGAAGGGCACTGTTTGAAGTCTGACCCAGGGAAAACCACCTCTTGACCTATTTTCCTCATGTGTAAAATGAAGCTAATTACACTTTTTCTACCCTGCAGCATTACTTAGATGATCAAATAAAATAATATATGAGAAAGTATTTTTGTCCTAAAGTATTAAAGCTGTCAAGTGTTATAAAATATTAGTTATTATAATTATTTTTGAAGTTGTAATTTTAAAACTATTAAACTCTCCTGGTTGCCTTCAAAATACAATGGAAGGAAAAGTACGCAGAGTACAGAGAACTTTTCAGAAATCAGTTGTCTAATCAAACAATTGCATAATGCTTTTGTGCCTTTCCTTCTCCTTTTTTAGTTATTCCATTAATCAGTATCCCTTTATGAGTAGAGAGGCTGGGGAAAGAAGATTCCCCAAATCCCTGCAGCTTGGCCCACAGGCCAACAAGAGTCAGGCCTCATCCATAGTTTCAGACTTAGCTCCCGCCAGCGACTTGTTAAACAAGTAGCAACTTAACAATCCCAAACAAAGCCTGGTTCATGCCTCCTTGCCTTTAGCACTTATTCCTTCTTCTTACTGTAGCACATTTTTTTTGGACTCATATTCATTCTGCAAGACCCACTCAGGTGTCTCTGAAACCGTGGGGAATCATCAGTTAAATCCATAATGCCTGGAACCTGCCTTCCCTGAGCAAGGTCATTTTAGTTGTTGCTACAAAAAAACCTAGCTTGGCCTCCAAGCCACACTTACCCTAACAATAAGAGGTCGAGTTGTTTTCCAGGAAGGTAGAGTCAGCTGTGTCTAGTTAGCACTGAAGTGGTTAAAGCTGGATAGGACCACCCATTCTCCAACTGGGCATGCGCCACTGCGGCTCAGCGACCCTTTGACGTCAGAGGGCTGAAAGCTCCACCCTTTGATTATGGTAAGTGACGCCATTTTAAAACAAGCGTTCTCGGAAGAATCCTGTAGTTTAGTTATCCCTGCACAGAAACATGGCTACCTCAGCTTTTTCTTATTTCCAGTCACCTTTCCCGAAGCTTCGCATGCCTCCTTTGCCTCAGACGACCCTGCTTCTTTATCTCATAAATATCCCGAGGCTGTCACCTTCGTGGAGGTGCATCTGAGAACTTGTTCTCCCATCTCCTCGCATGGCTGCTGCAAAACTTGACGTCTTAGCGTTTTGGCTTGCTCCGTGTCAGGCAAATGAAACACCTCCTCCTCAGCAAAGCTTTTCCTGACTACCTGTGTGTTTTCTTGCTACCTGTGATGCCCGTCTTCCTCCCGCTTATTCTCTCTGTCCGAAAAATGAGGTTTCCTCAGGGAATCTTTCCCTGCTCTATTAAGGGTCTGCGCCAGAGCTCTTCAAGGACAGAGATTGCATTTGGTAAGCTTTTCACCAGAATGTCAGCTCCAAGAGAGGTGAGACTTTGTTTTTATTCTTTGCTGTTTCCTTGGAACCTAGAGCAATGCCTGGTATATAGTAGGTGCTCAGTAAATACTTGTTGCCCCATGGATGGTCATTTTAAAAGGCTATGGGGCAAAGATTGATAGTTGAAATCCTTGACTGAAGTTAAAATTTTTATTTTCTATTTTAAGAATTCAGTGCACTTTCATATGGTGGTAAAATATGTTGCATTTCAGTGGAATTGTGAACTTTCTTGCACTTTTGTGTCAAGGAAATAATATTCAAATTCATCGGGAATAAAAATGGGTGAATAAATGGATGAATAAAAATGTGTCCTGTGATTTTGCTGTAATAGGAATGATCATTACAGGCCCGCACTGCCATGGTGCACTGAAAACCATAACAAGTTAGAATATGGAAAGAACCAGAGTTTTCTATTATCAAAGTGAAATAAAACAATAAATAGGGCTTCCCTGGTGGCGCAGTGATTGAGAGTCCGCCCGCCGATGCAGGGGACACGAGTTCGTGCCCCGGTCCGGGAAGATCCCCTATGCCGCGGAGCGGCTGGGCCCGTGAGCCATGGCCGCTGAGCCTGCGCGTCCGGAGCCTGTGCTCCGCAATGGGAGAGGCCACAACAGTGAGAGGCCCACATACCGCAAAAAAAAAAAAAAACAAAAAAAAACAAAAAAACAATAAATAGAGAATCATCTTGATAATGCAAATAAAAATTACGTTTTAGCCTTATTTAGAGAAGTATTCCTGGAAGAAAGTATTTTGGTTCTGAACTATGATAGGCAGTTTCTTTAACTTCTCACTTTCTTTTGTATTTATAAGTTTTAGCCTTGGGATAATTTTAAAAATCCTCATGATTATCCTGTTTAGAGAAGTGACTCTGTGTCTTATTTGAAGTTTGGAAAGTTTGTTTTCTAGATGTACGGCCACGTGTCATGTTGGCTGCAGAGCTGTTGGGACAGGCTTGATTTGATCTGACTGCAAGGCCTGATGAACTGTTTTATCAAGTGCTGGCAGTTCATTCAAATAGCACCTGCAACAGATCAGAGACGCTGCTAAGCGGAAATTAATGCTTATGTTACTCTTCCAAGCAGCTAATTTCATAAACAAAATTAGATTCCTTGGATGGTAATTGACACAATCTGGTAATTCAGAGACTTGTCATTAAAAATTAAGCATATAGGGAAACAATGTGAACTCACCTTCCACTACCAATCCCCTGGTGGCAGAGCATCCAAAGCAAAAATATCTCAAAGGAATGTCAATAGCAGAATAAAGATCAAAGGGGAGTCTTCACTGAGTATGCACTGAATCTCTTTGGTCTTAGCAGAGAAAAAATTCTGATGATGTTTTTCTCTCACTGCAAAAATGTGTAATTTTTGGGAATGTGTAATTTTACCTAGAAACTATTGAAAACTGTTTTAGCATTCCTAGAGAGGTAGTGATGAATTTAACTTTACTTTTTCTAAAAATAAGTGAAGACCTTTTTTAAGTTCCTCAAAAATCCAGTAACTCTGAAATTCCAGGAGGTTGTATGACTGTTTTTTTTGACCTCTAAAATTTTTCTCGTAATAAGAATTCTTTTTTTCTTGCATGAAGTTCTTACGTATGATAGAAAGATATGTGCCAGAAGAGTTAAGGAAAATCTTAAGTACACAGGGAGAAAAGTTAGCGCTTTATTATTCTGTCTTCACTTTTGTTTTTCTCCCCATATCAAGGCCTCTTCTCTTCACACCTCATGTCTACCTAGCAACAACATTACTGCTTCTCAGAAGAGTTGCCCCACTATCCCAGCCTGATTTGTCCTTTTTGGATGTCCTTTTGCATTTATTTTTGAAACCACTTATTTGGTATCTAATTTCATACGGCACTTAATTTTTTTTTTTTTTTACTAATTTTACTGTTTATTGTGTATTTTCAGATTGTTCTCCAGCAATAGTGGCTCAATTTGTGGCAGTAAACACGTGTGTAGTTGTTTGCCTGGCTCTCTACCAACATGGGGTTTGTAAAAGGAAAACTCAAAGTTATAAACATCTAGAAAAAGAAACAAAGAGTTGACCTACAAAGAAAGACTAGTTCTCCAAATAACACAATGCTGAGTATTTAAAAAGAAAATACCCTGTGAAATTAGGAACGTTTCTGAGTTCAGATCAATCTGTTCAAAGTGGAAAGCAGCAACTTTGTCACATGATTTTTATATTCACAAAGGCCAAGACACAACTTCAGTATCTGCACAGAAAAGATGAGGGACAGACTTATTTTTGCAGGAGGTCCAGGTTATCTGAAATGTTCAGCAATTGGACATTGAGGAAAGGATCTCTGAGCTTGAGGATATTTCAGTAGAAACCACCAGAACTGAAAAGTGAACAAAGACCGAAAAAATTGGAACTGTGGGACAGTTACAAAAGGTATAATGTATGTGTAATGGGCATAACAAAAGGAGAAGGAAAAAAAAGGAAGAGAAGAAATAGTTAAGATAATAATGACTGAGAATTTCCCCCAAATTAATGTCAGATACCAAAAAAATTACAACTTGTCTTTCTGTATTTTGAATATGATATGCCTAAGTCAAAGAAAAGAATTCTGAAACAAGCCAAAGGTAAAATATACCTTACCTATAGAGGAGCAAGGATAAAAATTACATCTAACTTCTCATAAACCATGCAAGCCAAGAAGAGAAGTGGAGTGAAACATTTAATCTGATGAAAGAAAAAAAGCCACTTACCTACAATTCTGTACCCTGAGAAGTTTTCCTTCAAAAGTGAAGGAAAAGTAAAGACTTCCTCGGAAAAACAAAAATCGAGGGAGTTTGTTCCTAGTGGGCCTTGCCTTGCAAGAATGTTAAAGGAAGCTCTTCAGAGAAAAGGAAAATAAGTCAAAAACTGGGATCCACATAAAGGAAGAGCATCAAAGAAGGAATAAATGAAGGTAAAATAAAAACTTTTTATTTTTCTTAGTTGATCTGATAAGTTTGTTCAGAATAGTAATACCAACAGTGTATTTGATTATGTATGCTTATGTGTAAATGAAATGAGTGATGGCCATGATACAAGAGACATGATTAGAGTATGCCAAAGGTTGGAGAAAGATACACCATGCTAATACTAATCAAAAGAAAGCAGAAGTAGGTATATTTAGAAAGAGTGGACTTCAAAGCAGGAATGTTATCAGGGATGAAGAGGAGAATTGCATAATGATAAAGGGATCAATTCTCCAAGAAGTCATAACAGTTCTCAATATGTATATGCCTAACAGAGCATCAAAATAGATGAGGTAAATCTGAAGAAAATATATTAAAAAGAAATTGCTGACAGTAACTTTGTCAGCCTTTGAGCATGATTTTGTTTATTTTTAGTTGGAAAATACCTGCAAAAACTGAAATATATTAATACCCTTTACCTATATAAAATTCACCTAAGAAGCCTGATTTTTTTTTTCCGTTTGAAAATAAAAATAAACAAAATAGCTCTAACAGTATTGCACTGATCAGACATCTGGGTAGTGTCAAATATAGCTAATTATTTTTTAATATGCCTTCTTTTAAAAATGAAGGAATACATCTCTGTATCTATCTAATACATCTCTAGTACCTATCTAGCTAGGTAGCTAGCTAGCTAGCTAGTCATTTAGGACACTTAAACATAATTTACATGTAAAAGAAGTCTTAATAATTTTATTATTTTGAAATTGGAACCTAAATTTGCAAAAGACAAGGCAAGAAGAATCATCAGAAGAGATAAAATATGGATATATATCACAAGTAACTAAATGCAATAATTAGTAGGTAATATTTTAAAACAGCAATAAATAAAAATTATGAATTAAACATTTTCAAAGAATAAGAAACTTTAGTTGAAATGACTAGAGTAAGCCAAAAACCACAGAATTATTTTGATGATAAAAAGGGACTTTATTTGTGCAGGTATAACTTGGCCCTTTTAACAAAGAAAGCACAGATTTTACTTCTACTTTTTTGGATTATCATCTATATGATGATATGCAATAAAGGATTCATGAGTTTTTTTCTCTCATAAATAAAGTCATCAAATTTATCCAGCTTTGGCAAGCTCATTTCATAGTTCCTTTCAAGGTCATTATTTCTAACTATTATTCAAGCTCATTATTTCTAAATATAATAAACCCAAGCAAATGAGGTTCGTTTCTCAGACCTACATTTATGGTACAAACCATCAGATTTGTACTTCATTATATGCTTTTACATTCTGGTATATTTTTCCTTTAGACTAAATTATTCTCTTATAGCTCATAATAAACCAAATTATATTCATTATTTTGTTTACATACCTTACATCCCATATTTTTACATTTCTTAAAAAGGAACAGGAACTTTAATATAACTAAGATTCATTTGCCTTTTTAACGTGTTAACTGATGGCTACTTTGTAACGTAGTAAATAAGAGCCCAGGTATTTTAAAATTAAGCTATTTTATTAACTATTAACTGACTCAAATTAAGGTTAGTTTATGACCTTAAAATTAAAGACATGGAAATTATAATTCAGGCTAACATATGAAATCCTTATGATTTGTAGTATCATATGCATTGATCTCTTTTAAAACATTGCTTACTAGTAATTAATTCAGTTGAAAACAAAATTTTGTGGTTTTCTAAGTGATATTAGTTTATCTGATGCACCAAACCAGTAGAAGTAGTTTGGGAACTTCACAATAGTCTATTCATTAGAAAGTAAATCCAAGACTTGCATAAACTAGAATGTTGTGCTAGCATTATTTTTACATGGTGGTAAAATCAGGAAGAAGATATAGAACACTTTCTATTAAATCAGTTATGATAAATCAGTTATCAAAGTTATTAAATCAGTCTAATTAGTCCAGAATTATCTTGAGGAAGAAAATTACATGAGTTTTGTTTCTTACACAATGGTATACCAGATATTAAAATTTTTAAGTTGTTTAGAAGTAATGTTATTCTTTTTATCTTATAACCTAATAACTAAGGGCATTCATTAAATTCACAGGTCAAAGCTTTCTTAAAAAAATTAAAATTTTTTATTTTGAGATAATTTTATATTCACGTACAGTTGTAAGAACTAATACAGAGAGGTCCTGTGTACTCTCTACCCAGTATCTCCAATGGTAAAATCCTGCAAAACTATAATTTATTAATGTTAATCAGATTTCCCTGATTATACTTGTGTGTGTATTTAAGTTCCAGGCAATTTTATCACATATATGAGTTTGTATATCCATCATCTTCAGGTTACCAAATAATTCCGTCACCACAAGAATATCTAGTTGGTGTCCTTTGATGACTGCATCCCTCCCCCCTCCCTCCTCGACCCCCTTCAATCCATTCCTAATCTATGGTGACCTCTCCCTCCTGCACCCACTACCCCTAGTTACCACTAATCTGTTCTTCAGTTATATAATTTGTCACTTCAAAAATGTCATATAAATGGAATCATATTATATGTAACCTCTTGGGATTGACTTTTTTCACTTAGAATAATTTCCTGATGATTGATCCAAGTTGTTGTATGCCTCAATAGTCCATTTCTTTTTATTACTGAGCAGTGTTCCATGGTATGGAGGTACCACACTTTGTTTAACCATTCATCTATTTAAGGGCATCTTGGGGTGGTTCCAGTTTTTAGCTGTTACAAGTAAAGCTGCTGTGAACTTTCATGTACGGTTTTTTGCATGAACATAAGTTTTCATTTCTCTAGGATAAATGCCCAAGAACTTACTACTGGGTAGTATGATAATCGTATGTCAGTTATAAGAAACTGCCAAACTATTTTCCAGAGTGGCTTTACTCTTTTACATTCGCATAGACAACATAGGAGTGATCCAGTTTCTCAGCATCCTCTCCAGCATTTGGTGTCGTCACTATTTTAGCCATTATGATGCATGTGAGAGATATTACATTGGGGCTTTAATTTGCCTTTGCCTAATAATGATGCTGAATATCTTTTCATGTGCTTACTTGCCATCTGTGTATCCTCTTTGGTGAAATGTCTGTTTATATCTTTTGCCCATTTTATAATTAGATTGTTTTTTATTCTGTGAGTTTTAGAGTTCTAGATACTAGTCTTTTGTTGGATATGTGTTTTGCAAATATTTTCTTCCAGTCTGTTGCTTGTCTTTTCATCCTTTTAACGATGTATTTTTGAGAGGAAAAGTTTTAACTTTTGATGAAGTCTAATTTATCAGTTTTTTCTTTCATTGATCAAGTTTTGGTATCAAGTCTAAGAACTCCTTGTCTAGCCCTAAATCCTGAAAAATTTCTGACTTTTTCTAAAAGTTTTATAGTTTTGTATTTTAAATTGATCCATTTTGAGTTAATTGTTTGAGTTGTGAGGCTTAGAG
This sequence comes from Delphinapterus leucas, assembly GCF_059928025.1. NCBI lineage: Eukaryota > Metazoa > Chordata > Mammalia > Artiodactyla > Monodontidae > Delphinapterus > Delphinapterus leucas. Next base: position 51,612,318 of record NC_143140.1, read on the forward strand.
TTCGTTTTTTGTCTATATAGGTCAAAGCTTTTTGTTTTGTGTGCGTGTATGTTGCAGCTGTAATAATAATGAAAAAAAAAGAGCCAATGCATTTAAAACATAAATCTCTTCCTGGAAATATTGTAAGTTGACACTCCTGTCTTTCAGACGAAACCTGCTGAAATCATCACCTTCCCTTATATTTAATATATTTGCTGTCCTGGAATCAGGCTCAGTATATACATGAGGCTGTCCCTCTTTCAGTGTCAATTACCTACACCTTGCAGTGTTGAGGAGTCAGTAATGCCACCCATTGTTAATTTGCTGTAGACTAACTTTTCTCTGAGAAAAGACCAGAGAAAATGTGTACACCCAGTCATTCAAGAGGGATCCTTTGTGACTATTTCCTCCTTATTCTACCAGCATAAGACTTGATCATCTGATGCTTTTTCTATGACTCTCCATAATTCCTACCATTTTTTTCTTTTCTAATTTTAAATTCCTCTTATTTGTACATCAAACTCTGATAATATTAGCAGCAATAAGGATTACTTATCAAATGATTATTTTGCACCAAATATATATTTTTTCTCGTTCTTCACAATTGTTTATGCAACGTACACTTTATTTTACTCATTTTACAGGTGAGAACACTGAGACTCGGAGTTTTTTTATTTCAATGCCTTTACTTTTTCCACTAAGACCTTCTCCCTTCCTACAGACTTCCTATAAATTAGGCCATTGCTATTATATTGAAATGTGATAATCTGCCACAATTTTTAAATAGTTATGAAATTCTTAGATAACTTTCATCACTACCTTGCCTCCAAAGTTCTTGAATTTATTTAATTTGTCTCATTATACTACTACTCCCTGCTCCTTGAATGTATAGTAACAATCCCATTCTCATTTTTCTTCCTTATGGCTCTGGAAAACTTTGAAATTGCCATTTTTGTTCTTGTCACTTTAACAGCTTTCCTGTTGCCTAACTTCAAAAACATACTGCACTATTCAAAGGAATAAAACAATTTAGCCTTCAGAATTGAGTAGATTCATCCCCTGAGTGAAAGGTGAGCGTGAAGGATTCTCAAAGTTCTTTATATTTGGTTGCTTTTCTAGTTGTTTGCAAGCAACCTCTTAGACCTTTATTTGAAACTTTGTCTTATCTTGCGTTTCAAAATAATGTTCTAGCTTAATGGATTATGAATAAAATTCTGCCAAAAGATTTTTGTAAAATGTATCCATATTCCTGCCTAAATATATAACATTATTATTTTAAGTGGATACAATATTGGATCTGATGATTTTTATAACAAAATTAAATAATGTAATGTTTTACATTGGTATTTAAAAATGGAAGGAGTACTTCTCCATGCCTTTGACAGAGTTGACCATAAATCAACCCATACAATTTTTTTTTTTTTTTTTGCGGTACGCGGGCCTCTGACTGTTGTGGCCTCTCCCGTTGCGGAGCACAGGCTCCGGACGCGCAGGCTCAGCGGCCATGGCTCACGGGCCTAGCTGCTCCGCGGCATGTGGGATCTTCCCGGACCGGGGCATGAACCCATGTCCCCTGCATCGGCAGGCAGACTCGCAACCACTGCGCCACCAGGGAAGCCCAACCCATACAATTTTAAAAGCAAATAAAACCCACTTCATGCCTCTCCATTCTTAACATTCTCTGCCTGCAAGTGTAATATCTTGTTTTCTACTGAGCTCCATCACCTCTACCTGAATGCCTCAAAATATGACATTAGTGTTTTTCTCCCCTTGTTCCTTCAACAACTTTAGTATCTAGCTATCTTTTACTACTCTCCTATATAAGGACTTTACTCCAGATGAACTCGCTGTCTCTATAAAGCTTTCTCTCATCTTTCTTTACTCTTCTTCTGATTATTCTACCCAATGTATTCCTTTCTTCACTACAGTCTTTTCAGTCTTAGGCAGTATTTAACATTGATACAAAAATATATCTTCTTTATTTTTTTCATTATCCTCCAAAGTCCACTCATCTATCCTTCTCTCCATCCATGCATCTACTCATCCACCCTGCTCTTTATCCAGTAACGCAGCAAGTGTCCACAGGATCCATAATATGTGCTAGACGTTGTGGTAAACTCTTGAGTTATAAAGACATATATCAGGTGCAGTGAGAATACAGGCATAATTTATCTTAAGGGAGTTGAGAGACACTCCACTTGGGTGGTTGGCTGCTTGAAGGATCAGGAATGTTTGACAACTGGAGAAGTGTAAGGCGAACGTTTGAGGCAGAGGCAATAAGTGCAGAGTTGTGAACATTGGTGAGAGAAAGTGAGTGCCACTCGGGGTCTCCGAGAGATCCGGTGCTATGATAGCATAAAGTACAATGTGGAAAGAGGTAGGAAACAAGGCTGAAGGAATCATGAACACTGTATACCAACCCAAAGAATTTGAGACTTTGTGATAAGGTTGTTTTATTTGATTTATTTTTTAAAATAAAATTGTTTATAGTTAAGGTATACAACATGATTTGATACACATATATTAATACATAGTGAAGTGATTACTACAGTCAAGCTAATGTACATATCTTATCCTCACACAGCGTTACCACTTTTTCTGTGTGTCAACTACAAGTCTACTTTCTTAGCAAATTTCTGGTATTCAATACAGTATTATTAACTATAGCCACATTTCTGTACATTAGATCTCTAGAGGTATTCATTCTACATAGTTGCAACTTTGTACCTTTTGGCAAACATCTCCTCATTCCCCTTACCTCCCTGTCCCTGGTGACCATTATTTTACTCTTGGCTTCTATATATTTGACTTTTTAGATTCCATATGTAAGTGAGGTCATGCCGTTTTTAAGACCTAATGATATTCCATTGTATATATATACCACAATTTCTTTATCCATTCATCTGTTGATGGATACTTAGGTTTTTCTATATCTTGGCTATTGTGAATAATGCTGCAATGAATATGGGAATGCAGATATTTCTTCAAGGTAATGATCTCTTTCTTTTGGGTATATACCCAAAGGAGAAATTGCTGGATCATATGGTAGTTATATTTTCAGTTTTTTGAGGCTGTACCTGTTTACATTCCCACTAAAAGTGTACAAGTGTTCTTTTTCTCCACATCCTCGGTCAAGCTTGTTATCTTCATTTATTTATTTATTTTTGTAATAGACATCCTAACAGGTGCAAAGTGGTATCTTATTGTGGTTTTGATTTGCGTTTCCCTGAGGATTAATGATGTTGAGTACCTTTTCACGTATCTTTGGTCAGTTGTATATCTTCTTTGGAAAAATGTGTATTCAGGTCCTTTGCCTATTTTTAAATCATTATTCTTTGTTTTTTGTTCTTTGTTTTTGATCTTGAGTTGTATGAGTTCCTTATATATTTTGAATATAAACTCCTTATCCAATGTACGGTTTGCAAATATTTCCTCCCATTCCGTAGGTTGCCTTTTTATTTTGTTGATTGTTACCTTTGCTGTGCAGAAGCTTTTCTGTTTGATGTAGTCCCACTTGTTTAATTTTACTTTTGTTGCCTGAGCTTTTGGTAGCATATCCTAAAAATCATTGCCAAAGCCAAGGTCAAGGAAGTTTTCCTCTAAGCTTTTCTTCTCGAAGTTTTATGGTTTCAGGTCTCACTTTTCAGTCTTTAATTCATCTTGAGTTGATTTTTCTGTATAGTGTAAGGTGAGAGCCCAGTTCAGCTAATTAAGACCTGGCTCAGCTGGAAGTATCACCCATCATACCAAAAGCAGTCTCACCTTGGCTTGGACCTCTCTACTCATGGCACCTGGGTTCCCAGCATGACGGTCCCAAGAGAGAGTATCCATAAGGCAGGCATTCCAAGAGACAAAGCAGAAGTGGATTTTTTTTTTAATAACTTAGCCGAGGAAGCCACATAGGGTCACTTCTTCTGTAGTATGCATAGTATATTGGATGAAGCAGGCACTGCCCTTCCAGATTCCGGGGGAGGGGAATTAACTCCACAGCTTGATAAGGAGGATAAAGTCACACTATAGAAGACAGTCTATAGTGTGTATACAGAATACTGGGAGATTTGGGGAAATATAATCTGCCATGGTTGTTGGTAGCTGCTGGCAGGTTGGGAGGGGTTTTGGTAAAAACATTGTCTTAGAGGCTTCTAAGTCTATTTCTACAGGAAAAAAAAGCCTAAGGAAATATTAATGGTTAGGAACACTGAGTGGTAATTTACAGAATACTAATACAACTCAGTGGAGATTACAGTATTGCAACTTTGCGCTTACACATTTTTAATTAACAGTTTTTTTTTTTTCTGAGCTCTGGACAACAGCACAAAATACCATTTGTCGCTAGTTTTTTCGAATGATAAATTGAGTTGCTACAAATTTTCATTAAGGTTATTATTAATATCTCCTATTATGCAAGCTTCTAAGTACTTCATTTATAACATCACTGGGGTTCTTCACTTACATTTTATCAGAGTGGCTGGCTAGAAAGATAGAATATTCGATATGCAATAGAGACAAATGATGGCAGAACAATGGATTCTGAATGTTGCTTGAAAAACCACAATTCCCTTTACTGAGTTGAGACTCTAGAATTGCCCACACTTAATCACAAACTGTTCATTTTTTATGTTTTTGCCGTCTGGCCCACTGAATAGAAAACAATAAGACTACTACCCCTTTGGAATTTTCTGTTAAACCATTCCCTTTTCTAAGGTGAATGATATATATACACACGTATGGTCATATAATTTTTTGGTTCATCTGTTTCTTTTTGTTCCTATACCTGTTACCAGAATAACATATTTTCTTAAGTCTGTACTTTTTTTTTGATAAGCTTTGTTGACAAATTCTTTTCATATCATTACTAATCATGGGGAAATCTACTTAGCTTAATCAGTAATCCATTTCTTAACTTGATTATTTCTGTGCAAAAAAATGGTCCCTGTATTTAAGGTAATTTCCAATTTAGTTATGAAAACAAATCACATACAGACGGCCTATCATAGGAGCAAAAGAGAAATAATGTGTGCATTGATTAACATTTATCAGCAATCCTTTTCTTTTTATACTTTTCTGGGCCTTTTATGAGGCTAATTGTGGGTGCTAGAAGTAAAGAAAGGAATTATAGTAAATTTCAAAAATAAAAAGAGATGAATTATTAAGTTACTATATCATTATTAACAATAATATACTTATTATCAACAACAGTATACTATACTGTAAAAAATGTTTCTATGCTTTCATGATAAAAGTAATACAATGCTTATTGTAGAAAATTTGGAAAATATGAAAAAGAGAGTGAAATTTGCCCATATTCTCCCATTTCAGTGGAAACTATTCTTAATATTTTAGTGCATTTTCTTCTAGACCTACATGTACATATGTGTGTGTTTTCTATGCAAAAACATTGAAGTCATAGTGCAGTGGTGGTTGTGGTGGATTGTCACACAGCAGCTGATCTCACCTCCTTCCAGTGTGCTTTACTGCACAAGCCAGAAAGATAAAAACGTATATTTTCTAGATGCTCTTGTAGAAAAACATTTCAGATGTAAATTGGTTTTGGCAGTTAGGTGCTTCTTGTGAGTTTTGTAGGGGTTAGGTTGGGCAGCAGCTTTCTGCCTTGTAAACATTCTTGCTGTTGCCACTAGCAAACACAGCTGTAGAGATGTTTTTTTTTTTTTTTTTTTTTGGCTACAGTTGCATTGCAGGGTCCACTTGCTTGCTTCATGGGTATCTTGGGGCAAGTTAGTGATAGCAGCAGCTTCTAAATCCTTGGATGTAAATGATTCCAGAGAATCTCTTGATTCTTCAGCTTCCCAATTGTGATGCTGATTTTAAGTCCATAGGCAAAGTTGGCTATTTTATTAATTAGAGTTATTCAGTTATTGTAACAAACCCTAAAATGTCAGTGATTTGACACTTTATTTTTTATGTTTTTAAAAAATTTTATTATTTTAAAAAATTTTTAATTCAAGTTTAGTTGCTATACAATATTACATATTACAGGTGTATAATATAGTGATTCACAATTTTTAAAGGTTATACTCCATTTATAGTTAATATAAAATATTGGCTATATTCCTTGTGTTGTACAGTATATCCTTGTAGCTTATTTTATACCTAATAGTTTAACACACTTTAATAGTTTTTAAATAGTTCAGTGCCAGTACTTCTGGCTGGCTGACACTTTCTTTCCATTTTGTGGCTCTGGAATCCCCTAGACTTCATCATCTTTGTGTCCAACTGGCAGAAAGAGAAAGGGATTGTGGAAGAAACACATGTTCCTCTTAAAATCCCTGGCCCTGAAATGACACACATAACTTCTGACCATATCTCACTGGTGAGGCTATTATTAAGTGACCTGGCTTTACCTACACTCAAGGAAAATGGGAAATGTGATCATTGGCAGTCATTTCCCAGTAACAACTCTATATTAAAGGGACATGAAGTTTGTATCTGCGACAGTGGCTTATTCTGGGTGTCATTCTTAGAATACCAGACAATGGAACCCATTCCTGCATCCCTTGCAATGATTTTTAAGACTCTGTTTCCTTATATTCAAGTTCTTTTTACTTAAAAGCAGCTAGAATGATTTCTGTTTTCTACAACCAAAGTACACGTTATATTTGTTTTGTATCTTTTCTTAATCTTTATATTTCATAAAAATCAATTTCTAATACCATTAAAATTTGTCTTTTGGCTCTCAAATGCTGCTTCCATGACTTATACTATTTCATATCGTAGAGGATTATAAGTCTAGGTTGGGTTTTTCTTTTATTATAAACATATTTTCTGCCTAGATTTAAATGTTTTATGGCAGTTCAAAAATTTTGACAGAATGTGTCTAGGTATAATTTTCCCTGTAATACACTGACCATTTTTCTTTTGTCACCTCTGGGCTTTTTGTACTTCAGGAAAACTTATGCTAACCTTAAATATATTGGATTCCTTCTTTTTCAAAGGACTTAAATTCATTTTGTGAGAACACCTGTAATTTTGATGTTGAATTTCTGTGATATTTATAATTTTTATTAAAAAACCTTGTAGAATAACGTTGCTCTTTAATTATATGTATGTATAATTTGAATAAAAATACAACCTAAATATTACATGATAGTGTTAATAAAATGCCCTCCAAAATCTGCTCCCAAACAGTTAAGTTTTACTAGAAAGATCAGGCAGTTTTGTTGGAAACACTCTAAATGACCATGGTAGGGACTGTGTAAGTAAACAATGAAACATCCTTACATTAGAATGTGATATAACCCTTAAAAATAAATTTTTAAAAAGCAAAGAAACATAAGCATAACAACTGAGAAAACTCATATTCATATGAATGAACTTTGAGATATTTTGTTTAGGGATAAACTCAAGTTCCAAAGCAGTGGGACTCATGTGCTACATTTTTGTAGAAAGGGGATGAGAAAGAAAATGAATTTACATTTGCATATGCATAAAATACCTTTCGAGGCTTACATTAATAATGGATACCTTTGATTGTCTCTGGCTGGATAACTAGGTGGTTAAGGGCAAGATTTGGAGAGAGATTTTTGCATTGCATGCCCTTTTGTACCCCTTGAATACTGAAATATGTGTGAGTGTAAACTGCCCCCCAAATAAAAAAAATAAATAAATCTTAAAGACGCAGACGTAGAGAATGGACTTGAGGACACAGCAGGGGAAGGGGAAGCTGGGATGAAGTGAGAAAGTAACGTTAACATATATACACTACCAAATGTAAAATAGCTAGCTAGTGGGAAGCTGCCGCATAGCGCAAGGAGATCAGCTCGGCGCTTTGTGTCCACCTAGAGGGGTGGGATAGGGAGGGAGGGTGGGAGGGATGTTCAAGAGGGAGGGGATATGGGGATGTATGTATACATATAGCTGATTTACTTTGTTGTACAGCAGAAACTAATGCAACACTGTAAAGCAATTACACTCCAATAAAGATGTTAAATAGATAAATAAATCCTGTATGATAACCCAGAGGTTACATCATTCATATTAAAGTCTTGATCTGTAATCTCTTCAATAAAACTTTCAGTAGAAGAAACATTTTATGTATATGGAGGGCCTACACTGTGTCAGATATTGGGAATGCTAGCAAGAACTAAGACAGTTCTACTTTCAAATACATAAAAGTCTAGGAGGGGAGATGACTTTGTAAACCAACCACTGTAGTGCATTTGATAAATGCTGTAATGCAAATTACTTTGCTGTCCATAGTCAACACAGGGAAATCAATGCCTAGCCTCAATGCCCTGCCAACCTAAAGCAGTAGGTTAAGCTAGAGTCTTTGACTTCTATGCCAAATATATACAGCCTATATAGGAACCCCATGTGAGCCTAACTGATTTGTCCTAATTATTTGTCTAGGTGTTAGAAAATTAGTAGTCAGATACTTCTCCAGATTTCTAGGTTTGCAGTTTTCTTTCTTGTTCTGGAGGAATATCATGGACTTCTTCCACTGCAGTACAAAATATTCCTACTGCAGGTTTTCTAAAGAATTGTCGTTTCAGCGTTTGCCTCCACTGATGGGAAATGCACCACCTCTTGAGGGGCCTGTACTAACAGCTCCTGTTCCTCTGTTGTGCCTCCTCTTCCCACAGAAACTTAGCTGCGCCAACAGACGCCAGCCTTCTGAGAGTCAGTATGGCTTAGTGGTTAGGAGCTTGTGCTCTGAAGTCAGCCTGCTTGATTTTGACAAGTAGTTTCAGAAATCACAAATATGTGAACTTGAGTAAGTTATGTAAACCTTCTTTGCCTCCGTTTCCTCATTTGTATCAGGAGGATAACAGAAATACCTACTTTACACAGTTGATATGAGGATCAAACGAGACAGTTAAACAAAACTTAGAGCAAAGTGACTGGGATATAGTAAATGCCTAATAAATGTTGATTATTGTAATGTTCATTATTGTTTACAGGTTTGGTCCAAGCCCAGTCTCAGGATTGTCCCTGTGACAATCCTAACTAGGGAATTAAAACTACAAGTAACTTCAGTTTCCATTCATCCCCATCAATACTCCTTATATCCAGGGCCAACAGAAAATATTTTAGCGGGTGGCATGATGAATAAAGAGAACGTGAATGCAAGAGGAAATTAAAGACATATTCGTGAACAAAATGTATTTGTAGAGCATTTGCAGAAAGGGTATCAGACGGGTGGAGTCCATCCGCGTTGAAGAGGAGCAGTGTTGAACAGTGATTAAGCGCTCAGCATCTGCAGTGGGCCAGAACCTGGCTCAAATCCCAGCTCTGCCTCTTGCTGCCTGTTTCACTTTGGGGCAAATTAACTGATTCAAGCCATGGTTCCTTTAATTATAAAAAAGGGGAATATAATAAAACTGACATCATGAGATTGGTGTGAGCTTTAAATGAGATGATGACTATACACTGCTTAGCAGAGTGTATCCATAGGACAAGCCGAGTAAGGAGGGGCATCGACTAAATGGGCTGAGCCCACTGAAGGAGACATCCAATGTTTCCCTCCCAGAAGATGGAGGTATGAGAATGAGAGGGGTTGAGGGGCCTTGCCACAATCGGTCCCTTTTACAGTGGTCCTGTTCCCCATTTAACAGTGGGTTTGGGAATACTTTATGTTGAGTACAGGGCAAAAGGCTGCCTGAGTGGGAGAAATGGTAGGAGAGCTTAATTTTAGTTGGCTTTTGCCGTGGAGGCTTCCTTCTCTTACAAGCTTAAAGCAAAAGTAGAAGTGTACTATCAATGATTCAATCTTTACAGAAGTTGCATGCAGACCTACATCCTTGACCTTTTTCCCTTTTAACACTTACAGTGCTAATGGGATTACCTTGTTGTGGTGATCTTATTGTATGGCACTTAAGATTTCTAGTGGCCTTTCTCATTTGTTATTCATAGTACAAATAAATTTCTCCCACAAACATTATTTTGTGGCAGCTAAACTTTTGCGGTGGAAATCGGGGTCCCCAACCCCTGCGCCACAGACCGGTATGGGTCTGTGGTCTGTTAGGAACCAGGCCACACAGCAGGAGGTGAGTGGCGGGCCAGCAAGCAAGGAAGCTTCATCTGCATTTACAGCTGCTCCCCATCGCTCACATTACCACCGGAGCTCTGCCTCCTGTCAGCATTATGGTGAGTTGTATAATTACTTCATTATCTATTACAATGTAATAATAATAGAAATAAAGTGCACAATAAATGTAATGCGCTTGAATCATCCTGAAACCACACCCCTTCTCCAATTCCGTGGAAAAGTTGTCTTCCATGAAACTGGTCCCTGGTGCCAAAAAGGTTGGGGACCACTGGTGTAAATAAATAAATGAAGGGCACAATTTACTATAAATTTACAATTTATAGCTTAGGGTTCACTGCAGGGGGAAGATTTCCAAGATATTGTAGATCCTGATACTTTATGGCAGGAGTTACTGTGCCAATCCAGAGAGGCTAGGGATTCACTGAAGATTTTAATCTAACTAGGATAAGGAACGGATGTGATCTGTTTTTAGATTTAGAAAGCCCACACTGACAGATCTGACCTGAGAAAAAGTAACTTAATTTTATAGTGATTGCTTAGTTTACTTGCTGCAAATGGAAGAGATGGCAATTCAAGTCAGTGAGAGCATAAAATGAAGTCAAAATTATGTGTGCAGACTTTGTCCTTGCTTACCAGTTGAGAAAGAAGTACACATTGAAACTAAGAAAAAAAAGACTAATGATGAGATTAAAGCCATCTGGAAAAAAAAAGAGAACAGATTCTTGGGTGCCTGAAGAGAGAAAACACAGAGATGCAGGAAAAATAAGCTTGGAGGGAAATAATAAAGAGCTTTGGAGAAAAAAAACAAGTTTGAATAAAAGATGTACAGGAAACAGAATAAAAGCCTAAAGCAAGACGAAAAAGATATTTTACTAAAAGATGGAAACGGAGCGGGAAGGTTTGACCCAATTGAATGACCCTAACATGTGGAATCAGCCATTAATCGAGTCAAAGAAGAAAGGGTACAAAAGCACATTGCCAACTCATACAGAAGCTCAGTTTTTAATTTGTCTTTTCCTACATACTGCAATATGTGAAGCAATCTAGTTAGACAAAACACGTTCGTTATAGTCTGTATAATTTCCCCACAAACAAAAATGTTTTGTGCAAAATGTTAAGTGTGCTACAAAATATTGAGCTCTTTCCTAAGAATTCATATGTACTTTGCTGTGTAACAGTTAGTCATGGGTAGAATCCTAAATGGATTTAGTTCTGATGAGCAGTCATAACTTTAAAGCTCACTGTTTATAAACTAAATTATTTAGATATTTTATTAGAATTGTTAGATATTTTATTGGAAACATAAAAGAGAAGAATTTTCGATGGGGCTATCAGTGTTTTCTGATTTGATCCATTTAAGAATTTTCTGTGCTTTCTGGAGGCATTATGAATAGTATAACATCTCAGCACAGTAGATGTGAGTGGATGGGGCAGTGGGTAGCCACATTTGTTGTGTGGTCTGAAGGATTTTAGAAAAACTCCAAATTCTCTCTCTTGCCTAGGTTGTCAGTGCTTGAAAATCCTGAGGATTTTTTTTTTTTAGTAAGTATTTTCCATTCCTTGCTGACCTGAAGCCCAAATATTCCTTGATGTCGTTAAGGTCTTTATTAAAGCCTATGAATTTAATCGTTGTGGAAGCATGGAATTGTGGAGCTAAAAATAAGCTTAAAGATCCAAATTCACCTCTCTCAGCCCAGGTAGTTTAGGTAACTGGTCCCAAATCACAATTGTGGACACAGAACTAGCTCAGTTTATATGCGTCCTCGTTGGTTGCTTTTACTTAGTGATGGTGGATCGTTTTTCCTGAGAAGCAAGACCCAAGGACTTGAGAGTCTTGGGCTTCATGTGGGCACAGAAAGGACAAAATGGGTGAAGGTGGAAGGTAGAAATACAAGAGGGATTTCACCTTCTTCTCGGTTGGTTGGCTGCTATTGTCTTTTGAACATGCAGAGGAAAAGGGTAGTTTGGCATAAAGTCTACTAAGGTTTTGAATCATTTCCTCCCCAATAGAAGTATTTACAGTCTTTAACTTGGGTGTTATCTACTTTATAAAGGAGAAGCTAACTTGTTTGGGACTTTCTCTTTCCTTTGTGTTAGTGTCTCAAGCAACAAACTTTCTCTGCTGCAGAGTTGTTGCACTAAACACAAGACTCAGGCCATGAAATTCAAGTATTTTCCAGTATTTTCTTCTTCTCCAGCTGTGTTCTCTGATTACAGAGTTAGTGTTTGGAGCTCTTACTCTTTACCAATGACCCTTATATATATTCCAGTGACCAGGAAACCTGCAGCTTTTCCCTTACCCTTTTAAAGTGCCATTTCAGTGCTCAGAAAACATTTCATCCATCAGCGGTATCAATACTTTTCATGCTGTGAAAGTTGTCTGTCCTGGCTTCTTGCACAAATAATGAGCATGCAGAGCTGACCCAAATTCTACAAAAGAACTGCATAATATAAGCTAATCATTATATAAAAAGTGCATCGAGTGGCTCTATAATAAATTTTGAGGGATCTACAAAATAAAATGCACACCATGTCAGCTCTTTAATACATCTTGTCAGTGTTAGGAAAAACGTATTTTCTTTCACTATTTCCTGTTCTCTCCAAATTTCTCTCCTAAATAAGAGTTTCAGTGCTTAGTGTAAAAAATATAAACAGTAGATATAAATATAAAAAAATGAATGGTAGTTTCCAAAGAGAGTTCCTATCCAAAGAAATAAGTACTGAAACTATGGTATGTTTCTTCATCTGTAGGTATTCATAGAGAATGTGTACACACACACACACACACACACACGCACGCACACGCATTTATAAAGTGGACCATGACATACGTTTTATTCTATAACCTGCATTTTCCCATAATAATATATCATGGGAATCTTTCTGTTTCATAAAAAGAAACCTATGTAATCATTTTAAATGGATATATGTCCCATGATATAGTTAACTAGTTATCTATTGATGAACACATAGGTTATGTCCCAAAGTTTTCATTATTACGAGCTGAGTCACCCATGTCTGTCCAAGGCACACAATTACAGCATCCCAATAAATTGCCACCACCTTTCCTTTTTGCCTTCCTGGCACTTCCTGTTTGTGCCATGTAGCTGGCTCTTTAATATGCTCTTTGTTGTACCTGGCACTGTTAGTATATATTTTAATATATGTTCAGTTTTTCTGTGCTGTGTGTAAGCCCCCTGGAGAATGGAATTAGGTCTTCTATTTCTTTATTTTCTCTCCCTTAATGTGTAACACAGACCATTGATATAGTAGGAGATCCTCAAATATGAATACTTGATTTTTATTTCAGTTTGATTTGTGGCCCCTAGGTAGCTTCCCATGTTCTAGGCTTTTGCTGTTTATTTTATTCCATCCAGATTTATCTGTTCTTTGATTTATCCCCTTTTAAATATATACACCTAAATACAGGATGGTTAATACAATTAGACTTTTATAAACTAATAATGAAAATACAAAAAAAAAAGTACTTCCAATGTTCCAGGAACTTTTCTCACATATATTAATTCATATTCAAACATATTAATTCATTTGTTCCTTACAACAGCCAAATGACATAGGTTTAGTTAATAACCCCATTTATAAGTGGGGAACTTGAGGCATAGAAAGACTAAATTACTGCCCAAACAAATAGGGGCAGAACCAGTATTCCAACCTTGATAACTTGGCTCCAAATAAATGTACTTATCTATAAATGTACTTAGTGAACACTTCTGGTTCAATCTGTTTGCACCGTTACCATTACAGAGACCTGAAGAGATGGGACCTAAGAAACAAACTTCAAGCACTGTGAGGAGGGGAGATGCTGCAAACAGGCTTCTTCTTAGATATCGTGGGAGATGCGCTGCTCCTTTGCCTTCACTAGGGATTCCCTCTGCGTACTTTAAGACCATATAAGTCTGAAAAGGAAATGCCCTTAATAGTCCAAATGCAAAAAGGATCTCAGAACTGTCTTAGTCACTGAGACTTCAGATATAATACCCCATATTAGTGGCTCCAAATATATACAGTTACAATTTTATGCCACAATCATCCGTAAAAACCGCACAAAGCAGTATGTTTGCAGAGTAGGTTTGATTGCAGGATGCTGAATCAAGCATTTGGAAAGGGTCTTCCTTCTTTTTGCTTACCACCAGTAAGCATGCATTGGACGCGATCCTGGGCAAGTCACACCTCTTACAATCTAATTTTCCCTTTAAAATGAGCTGTTTGGAATGAGTGATCTCCAGGGCCTTCCTAAATAAGACGGTCAATGACAATCTGATATTAAATACTCCGAAATGAGCGTGTCAAGTAGAAACCTTAGCGCAGGTAGAATGAGAAATAAGTCAGCTGATAGTGACAGGGTCTTCTTTACTCTTCATCTTCCCTTGCAGGGTCTTGGGGCCAATTAGACTAGTGCTCTCCACAAAGCCAGATGACTTCACCAAACCCAAGTTTCTCCTGAATTTAAAGGGTTTGGCTGACACGAATATTTTAGGTGTAAAGAATAACAAGGTGATTTTTGACAACAGTCAGAAATGAACTCTTCTATGTGTGTGTGGGAAGAGGTAAGGTAATTGCTAGCATGGCTTTTGGGGTCCTTTTTGGCTGTTGGCTCCTGCAGGAATAATGTACATTAAGATAGTATTATTGCCTCTTTGACTACAACTAGCTCAGTGCTTCCCAACTGAGGTCAATATTGGCTCCCCAGCGACATTTGGTAATATCTAGAGACATTTTGATTGTCACAGCTGGGAGTGGGGTGGGGGAACAGTGTGCCACTGGCATCCAGTGTGTAGGCCAAGGACCCTGCTAAACACTGCTTCTTAAAATGCACAGGACAGCCTCCACAGTAAAGAATTATCCAGCCCCAAATGTCATTAGTGCCGTGGCTGAGAAAGCCTAGACTAGCTAACACATGGAGAAGGTCTAGGCTGAGGAAAAGATAATAACCTGTGGGTCTTGGTTCACATGCAATTTCATTTTGTAAAGTCAGAAACCTGTGTAATGACAACCGAATGAGCTTAGAGAATATATTGCTGAGAAGAATTTTAAACTAGTAAGATAATTTAGGTTTAATGAGCCCTACGACCTTTATAAATATCTCCCCCCAAACTTTCTTTTAAAAAATAAATTGAATTATGAAACTCATTTGCTTAGAACACTTTAAATAGATTGCTCTCAGGAAAAATGCACACTTCTTAGTGGCCCACAAGGCTCTGCATGAGCTGGTCCCAACTCACAGGGCTCCTTGTCTGTCCTTCTCCCCATACTAGCCCTTTAGCTCTTCAAATGCATGATGCTGTTCCTATTTAGAGTCTCCACCCACATTCCCATTCCTCCCTCTGTCTAGAACATGCCTTCCCACCCGCAGGACCTCTTCCTGCACCTACTTGTCCTTAGCTCACATGTTGGCATCTCTTGTGAGTGTCTCACTAGAGCTCTTCCTAATCTAAAGTAGGTTCTGTGTATTATTCTCTACATTTTAGAATATTTATCACACTTCTAATCATATATTTTTATGAGTTTGTGTGTTAATATTTAGCTCCCTTCATGGCTCTAAGATCCATGAGGGGAAAAAAATTGATGCTGTTTCTTCTTTTGTAACTTCGCAAAAAGTATTGATTGCCTCATTTGTACGTATTTACTGGGATGACAAATATAAGATACATTATTTTTTTAATGTGGTTAGAATAGGTAATATGAGTTCTACCCTCTTAACACATTTTTAATTATACAGTGCAATATTGTTAACTATAAGCACACTGTTGTCAGCCAGTCTCTAGAACGTTCTGACAGTGCTTTTGCACCTTGCATCTCCAGTGTTTAACTTAAGATCTGCTCAGAGTAGGCCCTCAATAAATATATATTGGATAAATAAAAGAGACTGGCTTTGAGTCATGGGGGAAGATGATGTCTCTGTCCTTTTTCCCCTCAGACATAACCACAATTTACCACAGTGCTCTCGGAAAGGAAGTTCCTCTGTTGGGTACAAGGAGCAGATGTCTTTACCAGGGGCTCCATTCTTTCTCTGAGGCAGAAATAGATAAGTATCCAAAACGGAGAGAACATTTGTTCAATGCTGTGTGTTCAACCTGGAGTTGATGTTTCTTGCTGCTGCCTTGTGATACAACTACATCTAGCTGGAGGTGCTGCTTCTCTCTGTAATAACAAGGACAAAAGGGGCAAGACAGTTCTTTCCCGAAGTTTAGGATTAGAACAGCAGAGCATCTCTACTTGAAGTATGCACTGGGTTGAAGAAAAACAGTCCTAAGTGATATCCACATGTCAACTGATCTTTGATAGGAAGATTCCTATGAGCACCATTGCCCATGTACGTTTAGGGTTTTGATTGACAAGGATTTAAAAAGAGCTCAGGACCTCAAGAAGTTATCTAGTCTATGCACATCCTTCTTGAGGCAAATAAAGCTTTATTAACATTTACAGCTGGAATAATCTGATGAGCATCCTGATATTCTGATTGCTGGTAGCCTGGTCTGCCTTCCTGTTTATTATCAGCACATCATCTTTGTGTTCCAAAGAACTGGGACTGACCTGGAACACTTAGTTCTTCTGAGTAAAATCATAAAGATATGTTTTCCTTTTTTAGTTCTCTGAATGTCTGGCCTACATTTAATCTTTTTGTTATCATGTAAAAGAACATTGTATTCTACTTATGGTTTATTATAAGAGAAGATTATGTCTCTGTGTGTAGATATATATGATCTTCAGTTTCTGTTGGGTCAAGGTATCTATATATAATGAAATGTATTCTCACAGTGAAAATCCTTTTATATAGATTTTGTTCAGATACAGAATTTAATTTTATAAAATGGATAAATTAAATCAATAGAGAGGTAAAAACTTCTTTTCTAGCACTATAATTCTTTCTGTTTGAGGTTAACAAGATGATCCTAATACCTTTAGTCTCTAATCCAAGAAGCTACAAATAGTTCTTTTTAAAAAATGCTAAATTTGAGATTATTTTAAAATATGAATTCCTGATAAGTATATCTGCTTTGTTGTGGTTCGAATCTTAACTGTCTAGTGTTTTGAATTCAGATCATATGTTTTACATATTCACTATTATCTTGTGAATAAAAACAATGATCCTGATTCAAAGATGGTATTTCCCTTATTAATGACAAGAAAAATTTTTCAGAAATATCAAATTGCCCATTGAAATAAACATAGAGTAAAATTTCACTGGATATTCTAATTATTTAAAGCATGGCGTAAATCAGTAAATGTGTATTTTTATTATCAGCATCATTACCATTATCACTTTGAATACTATTATTGTCATCACTGCTGCCCTCATCATCATTGTTGTGCAGTTTTCCTTTTCTTCCTCCTCGTCCTCCTTTTCCAATTCACAAAAGGCTAACAAAAATTTCCAAAGAAATACCTTAATATCTACTTTAAGAAACAGTTAAGAATAGACAGCATAATTTTATAAGTTGAGTCATTCTGCTGAAAGTTTTTAAGCATATTCTCTTAAATAAGTTAAGCTCAAATTCTCTGTATTAGTTTTCTGTTGCTGTAACAAGTACCACAAACTTCGTGGCTTAAAACAACATACATTTATTATCTCACAGTTTCTGAGGGTTAGGAGTCCAGGCATGAGTTAATTGGATCTTCTGCTCAGGGTCTCCCAAGGCTGCAGTCAAAGTGTAGGCAGGGCTGTAATAGCATCTGAGGCTCAGGGTTCTTGTCCAGGATTATTCAGACTGGTGGCACAATTCAGTTCCTTGCAACTGTAGAACTGAAACCCTATTTTCTTGTTGGCTGCTGGCTGGAGACTACTTCACGTCCTAGAGACAGCCTGCTGTTCCTTGCTATGTGGCCCTATTCATGACATGGGATTTGCATCTTCAGTCTCTCTCATACTCAAATCTCTATCTTCAAGAAAAGCATAGTTCTCTGTAAGGATTCACATGAGTAGGTCGGGCCCATCCAGGATAACCTCTCTTGATTAACTGAACGTTAACGGACTACTAACCTAATCAGAAGAGTGAAATCCCATTATGTTCACAACTCCCACCTACTCTTAGGGAGAAGAGATCATGCAGGGTATATGTACCAGGGGGCAAAATCTTGGGGCTATCTTTTAATTCAGTCTACCACACTCTTTAAGCTGCTTATTAATTTCTTCAGCTCTTCCCTATAGAGAGAAGCTAGGAGCCACATGTGGCCATTTAAACTGAAATGAATTAAAATTATATAAAATTACAAATTCAGTTTCTTAGTTGCACTAGCCACATTTTACAAGGTCAATAGTCATATGTGGCTAGTGGCTGCCACGTGGCAGTGGAAAGTGCAATTATAGAACATTTCAACTATCACAGAAAGTTGTATTTGGGGTTAAGGTATTAATACTTCGTATGAATTATCACTTCAATATAGCATAGCTAATAAGACTTTTATTGTCTTAGAAGATTGAGTAAAACTGGAAATTTTAAACATTATTATACAGGTAAGAGAAGGCATTTTTAAAGAGAGTATTTTCATATGTATCAAATCATACCACAGAGGTGGTATTTTCTGGTCTTCTCAGAGTCTGAGCCTCAGGGACATTTTCTTGGTATTGTCTCTTTGCTGTGGTTAATTTCAATAATAGAACATTACCAACACCACAGGAAGTCCTATTGAGGAGTGCTCCATAGGAACCCATAAAAAGGACAAAATTCAATCTAACATGTAGCTAGAACAGTGCTGTCCAATGGAACATTCTCTGATGACAGAAATGCTGTTTATATGATACTCACTAGCTACATGTAGCTATTGAGCACTCGAAATGTAGTTAGTAAGGAACTAAATTCCTAGTTTTACTTGATTTTAATTATGAATTCATTAAATAAATAACAATTTAAAAAGATACACGTGGCTAGTGGTTACCATATTGGACAGTCCAGGTCTAGAGTATCATACATTTTCTATCACTGGAGTCCCTAAATGAAGTTGGATACTGTTTTGCCATTGGCTCGTATGTAACATCTGGGTGCTTTTAGGTTGGTGGTGGGAAGATGATTGGGTAGATGAGGGAGAGACAGTGTAAGATGCTTAATCTTCATTATGTTTTAGACAGTTTTGAAAGTCCAAGAAAAGAGGTTGAAAAGTAAAATCTCCTAGTTTTAAATCTTATTTTAGATTCAAGTTAGCTTTTCATCTGTAGCAATTTGTTTGCCTTTAGAATGTTACAGCTTTATTCAGCTGGAAGAAATTTTCTCAGTGTTTTCTCCTCACATTCACTTGCCTTTTGCTTTGTTACATTTAATTAAATCTCCCCTTAAGGCAGATGGGAGGGAAAACATCAAGTAAACATGTTCCACTTCAGAACTTGTGCTTCCCCAAAAGGTATAATTTGTAACTTGATAAACACAACCACATTGTGATTTAATTAACAAGTCACGGCAACAAACAAAATAGTAAGTCTGTGATTTATTTTAATATGATGAAAATGGCAGATTTCTTTTACATGAACATTTAAAGTGGAGCAAAATCAAATTTAGCTCAGCGTACCATCTCTAGATGTGCTGATGTGCTGTCACAAAACACACACTGACTATGTACACCTATTTTTAGGGATGAAGATTTCCAGCATGCTAATATGTTTAGGTATCATTTCCAGACACTCAGCTTCTTAGGAACTGGACCAACTGTTGAAACTGCATGGCACTCATAATGATAACTATCTCTGAATTAACAACAACATGCAAAATCCAAGTCAAACAGGCAAGCATATTTTGTAGTTACATTTCAGCATAGCCAGAGTTTGCCATTTTTATTATATATATATTATTTTTGTTTGTTTATTTTTTTTGCTTATGGGCCAGAATGCCACAGAATGAAATGTCACAACTGAAGATTTCTAAGAAAGAATGTACCACAGAACTTGGCTCCATATGCACCATAGAGGTTAGAGAAGGCCACTTTGGGCACTGGCTTTGGTCCAATTACAAGTTCAAATTCCAGTTACCAACCAGAGCTACAAAGAGAATGAATTTAGAAAACAAACTCTGAAGAGTTCTGTACTTTGCCTAGTAGTCAAGAGCCAAGGAACATTTCCACCCACCATATTTGCTGTGTCTTGTTGCCTTATTTTTTCCTTGAGCTACAGAGTGATAAGTAGGATTGGAAGGTAGGGATGTACAGCAGGATAATGATACTTTGAAATATCACCTAAATATTCTTCTTTGTAGGTAATTCACTTTATTCTTCTCCCTTGCAACCTTTCAACACTCAAATTAGACTGTGAAGTTGAGACTTATTGCCATGGAAAATAAGGAGAATGGGGATATACCTGAAAATAAACATTTTTGACTGAGTCAACAAAAGAATTTTATTTAAATATAGAGTAGAGGGAGGGGACCTTCAAGATGGCAGAGGAGTAAGACATGGAGATCATCTTCCTCCCCACAAATACATCAAAAATACACCTACACGTGGAACAACTCCTACAGAACACCTACTGGACGCTGGCAGAAGACCTCAGACCTCCCAAAAGGCAAGAAATTCCCCACGTACCTGGGTAGGGCAAAAGAAAAAAAAAACAGAGACAAAAGAGTAGAGCACCGCCTAAACGAGCTCCAGAGATGCGCATGAGCCGAGGCTATCAGCTTGGACCCCAGAGATGGGCATGAAACACTGCTGCTGCTGCTGCAGCCACAAAGAATCCTGTGTGCAAGCACAGGTCACTATCCACATCCCCCCCAGGAGCCTGTGCAACCTGCCATTGCCAGGGTCCCATGATCCAGGGACAACTTCCCTGGGAGAACACATGGCGCGCCTCAGGCTGTTGCAGTGTCACGCTGGCCTCTGCCACCTCAGGCTCACCTCACACTCCAATTATAACTACTTTACCCCTCCCCCTGGGCAGAGTGAGCCAGAGCCCCCAGTCAGCCGCTGCTTTAACCCTGTCCTGTCTGGGTGGGAACAGACGCCCTCAGGTGACCTGCACTCAGAGGCGGGGCCAAACCCAAAGCTGAACCCCAGGAGCTGTGCGAACAAAGAAGAGAAAGGGAAATCTCTCCCAGCAGCCTCAGGAGCAGCGGATTAAATCCCCACAATCAACTTGATATACCCTGCATCTGTGGAATGCCTGAATAAACACCAAATCAACCCAAAATTGAGAGAGTGGACTTAGGGGACAACTGCAGACTTGGGGTTTGCGGTCTTTGACTTGTTTCTGATTTTTATGTTTATCTTAGTATAGTTTTTAGCACTTGTTATCATTGGTGGATTTCTTTATTGGTTTGGTTGCTCTCTTCTTTTTAAAAAAAATATTTTTAATATTAATAATTTTTGGTTTTTTAATAATTTATTTTTATTTAATGCTTTTTTTTCTCCCTTTTCTTCTGAGCTGTGTGGCTGACAGGGTCTTGGTGTTCTGGCCTGGTCTCAGGCCTGAGCCTCTGAAGTGGGAGAGCCAAGTTCAGGACACTGGTCCACCAGAGACCTCCTGGCCCTACATAATATCATTTGGCAAGAGCTCTCCAGAAATCTCTGTCTCAGTGCTAAGACCCATCTCCACCCAATGGCCAGCGAGCTCCAGTGCTGGACGCACCATGCCAAACAACTAGCAAGACAGGAACACAACCCCACCCATTAGTAGAGAGGGTGCCTAAAATCATACTAAGGCGACAGACACCCCAAAACACATCAGACACAGCCCTGCCCACCAGAAAGACAAGATCCAGCCCCATCCATGAGAACACAGACACCAGTCCCCTCCACCAGGAAGCCTACACAACCCACTGAACTACACAACCCACTGAACCCACTGAACTACCTTATCCACTGGGGGCAGACACCAAAAATAACACGAACTATGAACATGCAGCCTGCGAAAAGGAGACCCCAAATACAGTATGTTAAGCAAAATGAGAAGAAAGAGAAATACACAGCAGATGAAGGAGCAAGGTAAAAACCCACCAGACCAAATGAAGAGGAAATAGGCAGTCTACCTGAAAAAGAATTCAGAGTAATGATGGTAGAGATGATCCAAAGTCTTGGAAATAGAATGGAAAATACAAGAAATGTTTAACAAGAACCTAGAAGAACTAAAGAGCAAACAATGATGAACAACACAATAAATGAAATTAAAAATTCTCTAGAAGGAATCAATAGCAGAATAACTGAGGCAGAAGAACAGATGACCTGGAAGATAAAATAGTGAATATAAGTTCCGCAGAGGAGAATAAAGAAAAAAGAATGAAAAGAATTGAGGACAGTCTCAGAGACCTCTGGGACAACATTAAACACTCCAACATTTGAATTATAGGGGTCTCAGAAGAAGAAGAGAAAAAGAAAGGGTCTGAGAAAATATTTGAAGAGATTATAGTTGAAAACTTCCCTAACATGGGAAAGGAAATAGTCAATCAAGTCCAGAAGTACAGAGTGTCCCATACAGGATAAATCCAAGGAGAAACACACCAAGACACATATTAATCAAAGTATCAAAAATTAAATACAAAAAATATTAAAAGCAGCAAGAGAAAAGCAACAAGTAACGTACAAGGGAACCCCAAAGAGTTAACAGGTGATCTTTCAGCAGAAAGTCTGCAAGCCAGAAGGGAGTGGCAGCACATATTTAAAGTGATGAAAGGGAAAAAACCTACAACCAAGATTACTCTACCCAGCAAGGATCTCGTTCAGATTCGAAGGAGAAATTAAAACCCTTACAGACAAGCAAAAGTTAAGAGAATTCATCACCACCAAACCAGCTTTACAACAAATGCTAAAGGAACTTCTCTAGGTAGGAAACACAAGAGAAGGAAAAGACCTACAAAAACAAACCCAAAACAATTAAGAAAACGGTAATAGGAACATACATATTGATAATTAACTTAAATGTAAATGGATTAAATGTTCCAACAAGAAAACATAGACTGGCTGAATGAATACAAAAAGAAATGCTATATATATGCTGTCTACAAGAGACCCACTTCAGACCTAGGGACACATACAGACTGAAAGTGAGGGGATGGAAAAAGATATTCCACGCAAATGGAAATCAAAAGAAAGCTGGAGTAGCAATTCTCGTATCAGATAAAAGAGACTTTAAAATAAGGAATGTTATAAGAGACAAGGAAGGACACTACCTAATGATCAAGGGATCAATCCAAGAGGAAGATTTAACAATTGTAAATATTTATGCACCCAACATAGGAGCACCTCAATACATAAGGCAAATGCTAACAGCCATAGAAGGGGAAATTGACAGTAACACAATCAGAGTAGGGGACTTTAACACCCCACTTTCACCAATGGATCATCCAAAATGAAAATAAATAAGGAAACACAAGCTTTAAATGACTCATTAAGATGGAGTTAATTGATATTTATAGTACATTCTATCCAAAAACAACTGAATATACTTTCTTCTGAACAAAATACCTAGGAATAAACCTACCTAATGAGACAAAAGACCTGTATGCAGAAAACAATAAGAAACTGATGAAAGAAATGAAAGATGATAGAAACAGATGGAGAGATGTACATACCATGTTCTCGGATTGGAAGAATCAATACTGTGAAAATGACTATACTACTCAAAGCAATCTACAGATTCAAGGCAATCCCTATCAGACTACCAATGGCATTTTTCACAGAACTAGAACAAAAAATTGCAGAATTTGTATGGAAACACAAAAGACCCTGAATAGCCAAAGCAATCTTGGGAAAGAAAAAGGGAGCTGGAGGAATCAGGCTCCCTGAATTCAGACTATACTACAAAGCTACAGTAATCAAAACAATAAGGCACTGGCACATAAACAGAAATATAAATCAATGGAACAGAATAGAAAGCCCAGAGGTAAACCCATGTACATATGGTCACCTTATCTTTGGTAAAGGAGGCAAGAATATACAATGGAGAAATTACAGCCTCTTCAAAAAGTGGTGCTGGGAAAAGTGGACAGCTACATGTAAAAGAATTAAAGCACTCCCTAACACCGTACACAACAATAAACTCAAGATGGATTGAAGACCTAAATGTAAGTCCAGACACTATAAAACTCTTAGAGGAAAACATAGGGAGAACACTCTATGACACAAATCACAGCAAGATCCTTTTGGACCCACCTCTCAGAGAAAAGGAAATAAAAACAAAAATAAACAATTGGGACCTAATGAAACTTAAAACCTTTTGCACAGCAGAGGAAACCATAAACAAGACAAAAAGACAACCCTCAGAATGGGAGAAATTTTTGCAAATAGAGCAACAGACAAAGGGTTAATCTCCAAAATACGCAAGCAGCTCATGCAGCTCAATATTAAAAAAACAAACAACCCAATCCAAAAATGGGCAGAACACCTAAACTGACATTTCTCCAAAGAAGATATACAGATTGCCAACAAACACACGAATGGATGCTCAACATCACTAATCATTAGAGAAATGGAAATCAAAACTACAATGAGGTATCACCTCACACTAGTTAGAATGGCCATCATCAAAAATCTACGAACAATAAATATTGGAGAGGGTGTGGATAAAAGGGAACCTTCCTGCACTGTTGATGGGATGGTAAATTGATACAGCCAGTATGGAGAACAATATGGAGTTCCTTAAAAAACTAAAAAGTAGAACTACTGTATGACCCAATAATCCCATACTGGGCGTATACCCTGAGAAAACCATAATTCAAAAAGAGTCATGTACCACAATGTTCATTGCAGCTCTTTTTACAATAGCCAGGACGTAGAAGCAACATACATGTCCATCCACAGGTGAATGGATAAAGAAGATGTGGCACATATATACAATGGAATATTACTCAGCCATAAAAAGAAACGAAATTGAGTTATTTGTAGTGATGTGGGTGGACTTAGAGTCTGTCATACAAAGTAAAGTAAGTCAGAAAGAAAAAATCAAATACCGTATTCTAACACATATATATGAATCTGTAAAACATAAATCCTTCTGATTAACCAAGGGGAGGAGAGGAATAAAGATGCAGATGTAGAGCATGGGTTGAGGACACGGGGAAGGGTAAGGGTAAGCTGGGACGAAGTGAGAGAGTAGCATTGACATATATACACTACCAAATGTAAAATATATAGCTAGTGGGAAGCAGCTGCAAAGCACAGGGAGATCAGCTCGGTGCTTTGTGACCACCTAGAGGGGTGGAATAGGGAGGGTGGGAGGGAGACACAAGAGGGAGGGGATATGAGGATATATGTATACATATAGCTGATTCAGTTTGTTACATAGCAGAAACTAACACAACATTGTAAAGCAATTATACTCCAATAACAATGTTTAAAAGAAAAGAATATGAAAGAATATATATATAAAATGTATAACTATCACTTTGCTGAACAGCAGAAATTAACACAATTTTAAATCAGTTAGACTTCAATAAAATAAATTTCTTTTAAATAAAAAAGATTAAAAAAATATAGAACAGACACAATAGTATAAAAGCAAAATGCACTTGACTTGCAAGAGGCAGGCACTTGAAAGAAAAATGATTTATGGATTTATCTTGGTAGACCCAGAGCTTTCTGGAATCACACAGTGGAAGGGTGCAGGGTGCAACAAAGAGTGGGTTTTTGTTTGTTTGTTTTAACTAGAAAGAAAGCAGATGAAGAAAATGAGAGGCGTTGACAGTTTGAAAATGTGCAGGAAGGTCTGGCACAAACATGGGGCTTTATTTGTTCATTCATTCAGCTGTGCTTTGCATTGTTTTAGACACTATATACTAAATTGGAGTAGGCTTGGGACAATGTGAGAGGAAAGAATTGGAAAGAATGAGTCTAATGAAGTTTTGAGAGATGTTCTTTAAGAAGTGGGAAGATACGGGGGAAATAGAGTCAAGAGGCAGAGTTTTAGTTAAAAGTTTTTAAGATGAAATGAATAATAGCATGTTATATTCTGATAGGAATAACCCAGTAGAAAGGGGGAAATTGTCAATGCAGGAGAGAAGAAAAGCTCATTGTGACAATGTTCTTAAATAAGTGAAAGGGGATGGGAATGAGAGGTTGGGTTTAGTTGGAAGTAACAGGAACACTAGAATTGAAGGTGGATGTGATAGTAGAATTGGAAATGCAAGCAAACAGAATATAGCATTATTTGAAGATTATACTTACATAGAAATAATGCATTGAATATTTAGGAAAATAAATTCAGATTGGAAGGGATTTCAGTTGTGAAAGATGAAGTTGTCTGGGAATCCTGACTTTAAAGGCATTAGAGAAGAAGCCCAGTCGTTTACAACTGGAGGTGATTTTGCCTCCGCCAGTGCCCAAGGGAGATTCGGTTCTATATGGAGATGTGTTTTATTGTCCCACCTAATGGAGGGGATGCCACAGACATCTAGCACGTAGAGGTGAAAGGCATTGTCTAAAAGACAGCCCCCGCCACAAAGAATTATTCCGCCGAAAGTGTGATTAGTGCCAAGGTTGAGAAACTCTGGCAGGAGCCAGTCTACCTGATCTCTACCAAAATGTGCTGGAGCTTTCAAGGGTACAGTTAATTTTGTTTGGTCTTTAGAGCCAAATAGAGGAGGAAGAAGAAAAACACCAGGCCCCAATCCAGAGCATTGAATATTGACTTTTAGAAGGTATCTGGCCAGGTAACATGCTGTGGGGAATTCTCCTATCTGAAAGCATGTAACCTTTGGCTTAACTATGTGGCTCAGTCACCACCCTAAACACATTTATGTTGAATAGTCTCACTCAGATTCTAGGCAGTCACCACATTAAGCTAATTCAACAAGTCCTATGAGAAACAAATGTATACAGGTATTCTAGGTCAGCCTAAACACCAAAATGAGGTTTACTGATGAATTAGTTACTGAGGAAAACAAACTTATTTGAACACCATCTTTTGAAGTCATACATTTTGATGCTTAATATGCATCTTCATAGTTCAAATGAGAGTAATGAAAATGTATTTTCATAAACTTTATAATTATATGATCACATCCAAAAATTATTTAATAGTTAATAAAATAAGCCTCAGACAAAATAAGGATTTGAAAATTTGCCTATTTCAGATGCACATGTCACATTATCTGGCACATGTTTTGGTAAAATTCGAAGTGGATTCTTTATAACATTATAGGCAGAGTGAAGGGAATGGGGATAAGAGAAAGGTTTGAAAGACCAGAAAATTTTAGTATTTACAAACTTGAAGACTGTTGTGAAATATCATCTTGCACCTAACTAAGGTTTGCTTGAATACTTCCTAAAAGTCATCTAAGTACTAGGACCAATGTAAATGCTCCTATCTTGTTTGACAACCTTTCTTGTTTTTCAGATTCACTGGATTATAGTAACTGCAAGAAGGGATAGTCAAAACCAATTAACACATGCATCCTAATATTAGCTTTACATAGTTACACATAATAACACAGGTAAACTATATAAAAAAAATCAGCTGTCTCTAAACAATATCAGACTGAAATACAGCATATAAATATGTTTATTGTAAAATGCCTCAAAATCTTTTTAAAAGAAAGCAAAGCATAAATTATACAGCAACATCAAAATATTTAGTGACATATGCCTTAAAAATGAAGAATGACTTCAATTTCTCTTACATACGTTCTTTTATTTTCAAACTCCTTTTAAAGAGCCTTCTTTATTATGTCAACTTCAGCTATAAATTGATCTTTAATCCATTTGTCTATATTTGTTCTCTGCCCACTATATGCAAAACACTGACTTGGGCCTGGAGAGTCAGTGATAAGTAATATGCTGTACTTGTTCTAAGGGCTTTATAGTCTAGCAGGATAGAGAGAGAAGTAACAACAATATAATGTAAGTTCCCTGTCAAGGGTAACCATGAAGATGCAATGAAAGGTCAAATAAAGGAGTACTTAACCCAGACTTGGAAGCTTTGTGAGGAGGGTGAGTTCGTGGAATTCTAAGCTGCACTCTGAAGGAAGGATGAACAGTAGCTGCCTAGGGAAGTGAGGTGAGAGAGGAGGAGGTCATTTCAGTGAAAGGGAACAGCCGTTCAGATCAAATGTTCAGATATGGGATAGAGGATGGTGTATTGGAAGAAACATAAATGGTTCAATATGACATTAATCTAGAAAATGGAAGAGACCAATGGGATTGTGCTATGGTCTGAATGCTTGTATCCCCCCAAATTCATATGTTGAAATCCTAACCCCCACAGGTGTTAGGAGGTAGTACCTTTTGGAGGTGATTAGGTCATGAGGGTGGAGCCCTCATGAATGGGATTAGTGATTTTGTAAAAGAGATCACACAGAGCTTCCTAGAGTCTTCTACTGTGTAAAGATACAAGGAGAAGGTGCTGGATATGAACCAGAAAGAGGGTCTTTACTCAACCATGCTGACATCCTGATCTTGGGCTTCCAGCTTCCAAACCGTGAGAAATACATTTCTGTTATTTATATGCTACCCAGTCTGTGGTATTTTGTTATAGCAACCCAAAGGGACTAACAGATTGCTGAAGATAGAGAGGCAATCAGGGGCCAGAGCACCAAAGGCACTTTATCCTGAGAGCATTGGGGAGTCACTAGGATGTATTACTCTGTGGAACAACTTGATCAGGTTCTAAAATGAAGGATCTACTTATTTTTGCTTTTGTTTTCTTTGCCTGAGGAAACAGATCCAAGAAAATTTTGCTATGACTTATGTCAGAGTGTTCTGCCTATGTTTTCTTCTAGAAGTTTTATGGTTTCTGGTGCTACATTTAGGTCTTTAGTCCATTTTGAGGTTATTTCTAAATGTTCTAATTTCATCCATTTTGTGAGGAAATGTTCTAATTTCATTCTTTTACATATAGTTGTCCAGTTTTCTCTGCACCACTTATTGTAGCTATCCAGTTTTTCTAGCACTATTATTGTATCTTTTTCCTCATTGTATATTTTTGCCTACTTTGTTATAGATTAGTTGACCATATGTACATGGGTTTATTTCTGGGCTCTCTTTTCTGGTCCATTGATCTATGTGTCTGTTTTTGTGCCAATATCATACTGTTTTGATTATGGTAGGCTTGTAGTATAGTCTGAAGTCAGGGAGTGTGATACCTCTGGCTTTGTTCTTTCTTTCTCAAGATTGCTTTGGCTATTCAAGGCTTTTGTGGTTCCATATAAACTTTAGGATTATTTATTCTAGTTCTGTGAAAAATGTCGTGGGTATTTTGATAGGGATTGCATAAAATCTATAGATGCTTTGGGTAGTATGAACACTTTAACAATATTAATTCTTCCAATTCATTAACATGGGATATCTTTCTGTTTCTTTGTATCATATTCAATTTCCTTCATCAACATTTTATAGTGTTCAGACTATAGGTCTTTTGCCTTCTTCGTTATATTTATTCCTAAGTATTTAGTACTTTTTGATACAGTTTTAAATGGCATTGTTTCCTTGCTTTTTCTTTTTGATAGTTTATTATTAGCATAAAAGCCTCAAAAAACTAAAAATAGAACTAGTATATGTTCCAGCAATTCCACTCCTGGGTATATATCCAAAGAAAATGAAAACACTAATTCTAAGAGATATATTCACCCCAACGTTCATAGCAGCATTATTTATAAAACCCAAGATATGGAAGCAACCTAAGTGTCCATCAACAGATGAATGGATAAAGAAGATGTGGTATATATATACAATGGAATATTATTCAGTCATAAAAAAGAACAAAATTTTACCATTTGCAACAACATGGATACACCTGGATGGTATTCTGCTGGGTGAAATAAATCAGAGAAGGATAAATACTGTCTGTTATCACTTATATGTGGAATTTAAAAAGTTAAACAAACAGATGAATGTAACAAAACAGAAACAGACTCACAGATATAGAGAACAAACTAGTGGTTAGCAGTAGGGAGAGGGAAAGTGGGAGGGACAGGATGGGGTAGGGGATTAAGAGGTACAAACTACTATGTATAAAATAAATAAACTACAAGGATATATTGTACAGCACAGGGGATATAACCAATATTTTATAATAACTTTAAGTGGAGTATAATCTATAAATATTGAACCACTATGTTGTACACCTGAAACTAATATAATACTGTAAATCAACTATATACTTCAATAAAAAAACATAAAATTAAGGATCTATAGCTACAATTTGAAGAACATATTAGAGAAGGATAAAGTTGGAGTCAGTGTACCCAGTTAAGATGCTCTGCCTTACACTGTGTGGCCTGGACAAAGGTAAGGGAATCTTGATGAGAAGAGTGGGAAAATTTGGCAAATAATTTTGTGGTAAAATGGACATGACTCTGTGATGAGAGGTAAAGGAAATAGAGGGTTTGACAGTGATCTCCACCTCTTTGGTTTAGGAAGTTTGGTTAATGATGATGCCACTGACTGAGGAAGGCCATCCAGAGGTTTGTAGGGAAGATGAGGTCTATGAGCTATTGCACTTAAAGGTATATATTGATTACAGTGGGAATTCAGCTGCATGGTGATGGTTTCTCCTCTGGAATTTCCACATGTCCCATTTTTAGGTATCTAAATGCTACATTTAATAAGATATATTTCTGAAGACAACTAGTAGAATTTGTAAACAAATCCCTCTGATAGCTTATGAGAGGTGTCAACTCAACAATTTATTATTGTTTTCTCAAGCCAACTGGCTCACTAATAAATACATCCTAAATAATGATACATACATTTGCAGAAATGGCCACTAAATGTAGGCTGGGGATGTTAAATTTTTAGCACTCAAGTTGGAGAAAAATATATTTTAAAACTAGATTAAGGTGCTAACAAGAAGTGATATGAGAAGAAGAAGAAACGATATGCATTTAAATTATGTCTTACACAATTCAATAATAATACTAGTAAATATACTTACTGGTAAATGTACTCACTAGTAAATAATACACTAAACTCGTAACATTTTATTTCATTGCTGAGAATAAAGAATAAGTGGTAAGAATTAGGTGAATTCTATTTACAGAAGATTTTGGAAATTTCTTGATGTAGTTAAAACAGTATTAATAAGTTGCTTCTTATAATCTAAATTAATAGCTGATAATAAAATGTTATCTTCAAAATAAATTGTTATTTGTTGCTAGTTTAGATTATTAGGTATTAATGAGTTGCTTGTGCCTTATCCAACACATGCCTTACCCAACAACATTTATTGTCTTTTTTAATGATGACAGGAATTATATTTTTTTCTCCATGGAATTCAAGATCCTAATAGAACTTGTGACAAGGAACGTCTTATGCTAAAATATTGCTAATACAGCTCATTTCTTTCTAAAGAAAGATAAATGCACAGGAGCTGTTTTCCAGTTCTAGGTGTAAATCTTGATTTTTCTCAGGTTTTATCCTTTTGTTCTGGTAAACTAAACTACAGTTGTCTTCTATAATAATACACTGTGATTTTATGATCCACTTCTGTAATAGTGAATCATAAAATCACATTGAAGGTGATTTTAATGTTCGAACATGACCTTGTATAATGAAAATTTCAGAAATATTATTCTTTAAGTACTCTGACATTTTTCAAACACTCTCCTTTAAATGCTATAGCTCAGAGAAGGGAATGGGCCACTTTTACAATAACATGCTGTGTGCATATGTCTCTCTTTTTAATTTCAATTCAAAGAAAGTGCAAAAATCTTCAAACACAGCAGAAATTGTGAATTAATAGGATCTGCAATTAGATCTTTTTTTTGTGGTATAAACTGTGCCTGTGCCTTAGCAAAACAAGTTGTCAGCATTGTGAAGGTCAAAGTTGCTTGGTATCAAATAGATCAAATGCTGAATTGTTTATATACATGTTAGAAAAGTGCACTGCTGTAAAATTATTCTTATAATCTGCAGAACGTGACACTGAAAATAACATTTACTATTTAATTAAATGTTGAGAAGGCATTTATAGATAGACACCAATAGACAGCAGTTTTCTTGGATTGTGTCTAGAGCGACCTTTATTCTCCTTTGCAATAATTCCCTTCCACCAGAAATACTTGACAAAGAAGGGTGTTTGTCAATGGATACATCCCTTGCAATTTCAGCTGGGCTTTGAACTTTGAGGTCCAAGTGAGACAATTTTCAAGACTTATTTTTCACAAGATTTCCTGATTATTTTTTCTATGCTGGATGTTTTCTACCTTTTACTCACCCTAAGTATGGTGCAGATTATAGGTAAAAGTTTTTACTGTTAGAAAGAATGGAAAATCAGACATGGAGATGAAACCAAGATACTTTACTATACCACATGAGGCTCCCCAAAATATCTCAGTATGTTCCTATTGCTTTGTGGATAAAAATTTAAATTCATTAACTTTCTTTTCCATCATCCAGCCTTTCCAGCTTTGCTAACTGTTCACGCTAGCTGAAATGGCCTACTGTGTGTCTCTTAGGTACTATACGAACTCTGTTTCATGTTTGTTTTATTTTGTCTATTTATGCTGTTTCATGCAAAAGAAACAATTTCCCTCTTCTTTTTATTTGTGGATCTCAGTGAAAAAATATTTACATAAAGATATCTCCCTGTACTGCCCCCTGCCCACCCAGAATTTGTTGCTTATTTCTGCCTCGGAATCAAGAGAAATATGCAGAGTGGATAGCTGGGGGGAAACCACAGCTTGTTTTTATGAGGCTGTCTCCCGAAGCTCCTGTGAAGAAGCCATTCTCCTGTGAACCAGATCAGAGCACAAAGGACCTACTGAGATGCTTCTTGCTTTTCTGGTCTTGATTCACTTTCCCCATGATTCAGTACTACAACTTGGTGCTCTAGATCTTACGGTTCTTAGGAAAATCACACATTCATTTACCCCTATCAAAAATGTCACCCCATGCATCAATAATACTTAATAATATTACATTAATGATATTAATATTACAGTATTACATTAATATCCCTTCATATTCCTCAAGGCAGATATGAAGCAAAAAAGGAGAAGATTAAACTTACCTTTGAGCGGTTATTTTCAAATTCTGAAGAACATTTGGAGTATGGGAGTGCTGATGGTGAGGATTAAGGGGGGATAAGGAGGGGAAGAGAGGTTCCCACCCTGTCATCAGAATTGCTCTTCTTTCATGAGTTTTGTAATTTTTTTTCCATACAGTATTTCATTTAAACAAACGTTGCCATGGATAAAAAAAAAGACTTCTAAAGGTTGAAGTGAATCACTAACTCACTCTGTTCATCCAAACTCAACTTTCTCTCCAAAAAGCAAACCTTACCTTAAAGTTTGTCCTGACCTCCCCACCCAAGGTATGACTTCCTTTGAACGCCTGTAGCCATTACTGACTGGGCTCTGGGAGTCAGACATTCTAAACTTCTCTGTGCTTTGTTTCTCCTATTATTATCCTATAGTAAGAGGATAAGAATAGCATCTGTCTCAAGGATCTGTGCTGCAGATTGAATGAATGAAGTTACTAACACTTAATATGCAAATCACACTAGTTATTATTAGTAGCTACTTAATTCTATTCTGCCTGATGATAACTCGTGTGTTACTATTTTGAATTGATTTTTCATTTTATTATGAAATATATGCATTCAAATAATTGATATATATATACATATATGTCAACTGTATGTATTATATAATACATATAAGTAAATATTCACTTAGGAAATAGAGCTTCCCCAATATCATTGAACCAGTATGCACCTTTTTCCAGTGCATACTTCTTAGTTTCTGCCAGAAATTTTATCACACTTGTATCTCTAAAAATTATATTGTTTTAGTCTAGCACTTTAAAAAATTTATATAGGTGGTACCACACTGTATATATTCTTTATTTTTCAAAATCAGGTGACTTTTGCTTGTCAGCAGTTTCTTTGTGAAGTTCATATATATTATTTCATATTGTAGTAGTTATTTCATTTCTGCTGCCATAGAATGTTTCTTTTAATATTCTATAGTTTGATTTCCCAATGAGAGGCATTTTGATAGTCTCAAGTTCTTTGCTATATTAAAACAGCTATAAACACTCTTGAACATGTTTTCTAGTGTTAAATCGTACTTTATTTTACTATTTAATTTTTCTCTGCCCTCCTTCCCATCCCACCTAGGTTGAAAATGTCTCTTAAAGCCTTTATAGCATTGAACAGTTTCTTGAACACAATAGGTACTGCATATGTGATAGTTAATTTTATGTGTCAACTTGACTGGGTTACGGGATGCCCAGATAGCTGGTAAAACATTATTTCTAGGTGTGTCTGTGAGGGTGTCTCTGGAAGAGATTAGCACTTGAATCATT
Organism: Delphinapterus leucas; assembly: GCF_059928025.1. Lineage (NCBI taxonomy): Eukaryota > Metazoa > Chordata > Mammalia > Artiodactyla > Monodontidae > Delphinapterus > Delphinapterus leucas. The sequence goes on from NC_143140.1 coordinate 51,646,477, forward strand.
AGACTGAATAAGGAAGATCCACCCTCACCTATGTGGACGGGCATCATATTGTCCTTTGAAGGCCTGAATAGAACAAAAAGGCAGAGGAAGTGTGAATTCTCTCTCTTTTTGACCTGAGTTATATATTTTCTCCTTCCCTTGGATAATGAAGCTTCTGGTTCTCAGGCCATTGGATTCCAGGCTATGTATCAGCAGCCCTTTGGATTCAGACTGAGTTATCACTGGCTTTACTGGTTCTCTAACTTGCAGATGGCAGATCATATGGGTTTTCTTGGCCTCCTTAACCATGTTCCCATAATAAATCTATCTGTCTATCTATGTATCTATGTATCTATCTATCCATTTCCTATAATCAAAATAGATTTATCCCTTGACCAATATATCACTTACTTTAATTGGTCTTTTTCCTTTTTCTGTCCTTTAGCATTCATCTCTTCATTTGTTTGGCCATTTATTCTGTTGGTGGTAGCCCTTTAGAATATCGGTGGTACATGTGCTTGTTTATAAAGTCATGTTCACAATTAACACATGCTTTTTCAACATTACACACTATCATAGGTTGGGTAAGCTACTTAACCTGTCTAAATTTATTTCTTCCTTGATAAAATTAGTATAAAAAATCTACTTAATAACTTTGTTGTAGAGATTGGACATAGCACATTTAAAATATCTAGCATAAGGAGGGCTCAAAATATGTATTATTATTATTCCCTAACTGACTTCTGTAGTTAACTCCGATCTCTGAAGCCAGATGGTATGTCCCTAGAGCACAAAGAACACTTTCATAATTACACCCACCCACAGTGCCTGACACAACTCATGTTTGTAGAACTCTTCTTCCTCCTTTCTCTCACTTAACTCTCGAAGGTGATTTACCCTCGCGTAACATTACTGGTTAGGACGGGAGCATAGAGGGGAGCCATCAGCTGCAGCAAAATGAAGGAGAAATAATAACAAGAAATTGTTCCTGAGGCTGAGGACTATGGGCAGACAAGTTAGGTGGTCACCTCTGTGGTATGGCTTGACATATATTGTCAAAAATGTCCCCTCCTGCCTCCTGTCACGTTGTCAAGAATCGCTTCTTTTAGTCATTTCTTTTGAATTAAGACTTAATAGGGCTTCCCTGTTGGCGTAGTGGTTAAGAATCTGCCTGCCAATGCAGGGGACACGGGTTCGAGCCCTGGTCCAGATCCCACATGCTGTGGAGCAACTAAGCCCATGCGCCACAGCTACTGAGCCTGCGCTCTAGAGCCCACAAGCCACAACAACTGAGCCCACGTGCCACAGCTACTGAAGCCCATGCACCTAGAGCCCATGCTTCTCAACAAGAGAAGCCACCACAATGAGAAGCCCACGCACCACAAGGAAGTGTAGCCCCCACTAACTGCAACTAGAGAAAGCCCGAGCAGCAACGAAGACCCAACGCAGCCAAAAATAAATAAATTAAAATAAAAAACTTTGAAAAGACTTAATACAAGTCTTGTTAAAAGTATATGAATAAATAATAATATTTTAAATATTTATTATTAAATAATAATACTATATTAAATAATATTTCAGAAGGGAGGATGCAGAATGATCAGTTGAACTCTTTAGGGTGTCAAACTTTGCTAATTTCAAAGTTTTTCTTGGAGTCACTTTATTATAATAAAACATTCAGTATGTGTTTTCCACATGCCAGACAGCTTACTATGTCATTTATAATGTTTACAAACATCTACAGTTTTGATATTATGTCCATATTACAGATAAGCAAATTGAAGCCTAGAAGAGTTTTTTACCCAATTTATCAAATCTTAGCTATCCATGCCTTAGAGTTTTGTGATTCTAAACTCTACTACATAGTGAGGTCTTTCATCTCTTGCCATGGCCTGTGCTTGCACCACAGTAACTGACAGCATGGTGGGATAATTAGAGAGGACGTTCTTGACTTGTGTCAACAACGCTGTAACCCCATTGCCTGCACTTAGCTGTCTTCTATTCACATCATAAAAAAACCTAGTGTTAGACCTCATTTCAGTAATGCATGAGCTTTCTCGAGTCTTTTTGGGGATGTGTTCTTCTGCTTCTGGGTGACTCCACACTGCAGCTTGCTTCTCCCCAGTAACATGGCTCCTGACCATCCTCTGAACAGCTCCAGCCCCAGTCTTCACTCCCACTCCTGTGGCCACTGGCTTTTTGTGCACATTTGTGTCCCCCATGTGATCACTTTCCTTACTCCTTCATTCCTCTGCAGCACCACTTTTATAAGATAATTACCAAAATGTGCAGATAACAATTTTACCCTCAAGTTGGCCTAGGCTTGAGTTGTCCACCCTAAAGCCCTGGCCAAGGATTTCTTCACCTGAGGTGCAAGAACTCCCTGCATGTTCACATCCCTTGTTCTCTCATCTCATCTCAGGTCTTTTGTTACCTGTTTGGTGAGTTTTTTCCCAACCATCCTATTTAAAATTGCAAGCTTGCAGCCTCTCTTCTCTAGTTTCTAAACTTTCTATCCCCCATTGTTGCTCTGTTTTTATTCCTAGCACTTATCATCATTCTACTTATACAAATTTTACTGACTTGTCTTTCTTCCCTCAATATAAACTAAGCTTCAAGAATGAGAGATTTTTGTAAGCTTTGTTCACTACTGTATCTTCAGAGTCTTAAGCAGTGTAGAGCATCTGGTGGATACTCAACAAATGGTTGCTTAAATAATTAATAATTATGTTGGATTACTTGAATGACAGAAGTGGTACTGGGTGTGATAGCTGAAGCTGTTGAGGTAGTGGGGGCTGGGGTCTGGCACATCATTTTTTTTAGGGATTGGTGCTACATCAACATGAAAATATTCTTACTAAACCTATTTATTTAAAAAAACTTGATAGAGACACATGAAATTATTTAACATATTTTACTCCTCTTTCTGTCTCAATGTCAAATCCATAGAACTTGTTATAGGTAGTCACTTTTTATACACTGTTGTCCTAATTTGAACATTTGGACTGTGTAGAAAGTAATCATTTTCCCCTTCAGTTAAATCTAAAACACGTGGCAGAGATATTCCAGGGACTGTTTGCTGTTATGGTACAAATGGTGAGAGAGATAAAGGGGATGAGAAAATGGTAGTGAGCTGAAAGACTTTCAATCTGGTGCTGATCTTCAGCTATCTGAGATTATTACCTATTTCATTCTTGTCAAAAATTGGTGATAAATGGGTAGTAGTTATATTAGCCCAATACTTCGGTTTATTCTTTTAGTGTCTTATTTGACAAGGATTGCTAGGTTGGAAAAAAAAATCTTGGCAAGGCTAGTAAAGAGATCATTTGGGAAATTTTCAAGTTGAAATCTAATTGTAAACTTCTCATTATTGAGTTGTTCAGTCAAACTAATAATAAGGAAAGAGTCTGAGATATTCATAAATTCCTGAAGGACGGATTTCATGGGTGAGGTGGTAGAAATCAAGACCTTAAAGCTGACTTTTTCCAGTTTTTCAAATCATGGTCTGGTATTTGAAGCTTCATTTTTTGTTTTTTCGTTTAGTGCTGGTAATATTTTATTACAGTATAAGATATCTATACACATTTCCTGAAGTTTATATTATAAATCTACCCTTTCAGTTGCTCTAAATTTTGTATTTGGATTCAACCAGGTGGTCAGGAACTGCCCACTTGTTTTGCATTGTTTCAGCCCCTTGTGGAGTTGCTTGTACAGAGTTGCATTTTAGATTTATGCCATCAGCTTGTGTTGAGGGACATTGTAAGAAACAGCCATAGGAAAGACACTATCATACATATTGTATAAACCTTGTCAAGCACTTGTTCCTTATGAGAACTCCAGGAAAACTTTCTTTCCATATTCTATAACAGGGAAAACTGGGTTTCTTTTGAGCAAATGGTTTGTATAGGTCTTATAAATATGGTGAATTGAATGACTAGTAGGCTTTCTGTCTGCTTTGGCCTCTGTGGAACTATATCAGCCAGGATTTGGATAGGAAAACAGAAGTCACTCTATGCTTTCCAAGTATGAAGAATTATAATATGGAAAGTTAGAGTTTTGCATAACTGCTGGAAAATCTGTGGGTTATGAAAGTTGTCGCTACTGCAGATTACAATTTGAAGCAGCAAAGGGAGTGATTCTCAAATCTCCGTGGAAGCTGTTATGCTCTCACATCTGCCTCTGCTTCCATAGAACATGGCCTCTTTTTACCTTTGCCTTCCAAACCCACATGAGTGCTTCTCCTTGGCATATTCTAACCTGGACAATATGGGAAAGAGATTTTCAGAAATATATTGTCAAATTCGTTTGTGCAATACAGAAAAGAGCTTAGAAAAGCTGGTGGTAAGGCTGAATGGATAATAGGTAATTAAGCAAAAAAAAAATTTTAAGCATAGCAAATTTTGCCCACTTCTTGCAATAGGACAGGATCTAAAAATGCATAGTTTATATTCTAATTTTATACCTGGATTCAACTTGCTTTACCTATTTTAATACTAATTTTCTTATTTATTTATATTGTTGTATTATAATTATCTATTTTTATAAGCCATCTCAACTCTTTTGGAAAATGGTATATAAATAAATAACTTATTTGAAAGGTAAGTAGAGAAGAGTGAGTTTGTGAGAAATGTGTATCTAAAAATAACCTAATACACATGAACTATGGCTGAGATCTAAAGTGGATGGTAAGAGTAACCCAAACAGTTGCCATACCACTCTCCAAAACACCACCCGTTATCTTAGATATATCCTTTTTGTTATCACACTGATTTTTTTCTCTTACTAATGGATTCTCAAAATATGTTATTAAAAATAATAGACCATAAAATATACACATTTACCGAGCATAACTGAACAATGAAGTCTTTCATACAAGCAAATTTTTCATGTAGTTTAGGCTTATTCCTTTAAAGTCCTTAATTTTTTAATTTTAATAATTTTTGTGAAATTTTATAGAGAACTACAAAAATTTTATAAATAAAAATGTATATCTCTGCCTTCTTAAGCAGTCAGTCGTGAAAAATAATTCAAACTTTTTTGTACAAATTTAAAGTAACTATTATGAAGCAATAATTTAGTTGTAGTGTACCGTCATCATGCTTTCAGGGACTCTTGGGATGTAGAAGAATCAGATTCCTTAAAAATGAGCTTAATTCTTCTGCTCTTTTTGATTTGTTTCTTTCTTGCATTATTTTCCTTATCTAATGTCTTATTTTACACCTAGTTGTCTAGAAGAGTTCTGAGAATGGCTCTACCTTTCCAGTAGAATAAGTATAATGGTCTCAGTATAACAGTTAATATTTCTTCATGCTTGAGAGCTTCCTTTTTCTTTCTTTTTTTTTCCTTTTAAGTTTAAAGCTATATATCAACTCCTGAGGTTTCCAGAAGCTTGACCTCTGAATGAGTGGGCATTATTGCATGTATTTGATCCCTTTAATAGGATTACAGAGTAATGAAATTTAGAGACTAAGGGAGAGTATGAAAGGTCACCTGGTCCACCACTTTCCCAAAGAGGCCACTTCCATTTAGAACCATATCTAAACCACTGCAGGCAAAGGGCAACCTCCACTATTTTATAGCCTTTTAAAGACAGAAATGCTACAATCTCTAGTGGCAAGCCATTTTTTAACGTTTTATAATTCTCTCTGTCAGAAATTCTTCCTTACATTTAACTTAAATTTCTCATGCAAAAGTTTAAGCTCCTGAACTCGTCCCTGAGGAAATGTGAAAACAAAACAAAACAAAAAAAAACCCTGAGATTTTGAAAGGACTTAAGAAAATTAGGTTCTTCTGTTCCTCAGTTTTACTTTTCCAATGGCAAAAGTTGGCGTAAGGGTGTGTGTGTGTGTGTGTGTGTGTGTGTGTGTGTGTGTAAGAGAGAGACAGAGATAGAAACAGAGGCTGTAGATATTTTCAGATGCCCATCATTCATATGACATTCATTCATGGATCAGACTAGTTGGTGAGGGTCTGGGCTGAACTAATTCTACGTTCTCAACAAGTCTCCCTTGATACTTAATTCACATTCACAAACTAGCCAGCTGCAGCATAGGGTTAGGAGTGGTTTGTAGCTATCAGGCAGGATATAGAGATGATATAGCAGAGAAACAGTATCGGGACTGGAAAGAAGACCCACCATTATCCTTGGCATTTAAGAACTGTACGACTTGGAGCAAGTTTATTTCTGCTGTGGAATGGAGATTGATAGTAATATATCATTTTTATCATCCTATGAAGAGGGAATTTGGGGGACCCAAAGAGAAAATGAGTGTATAAATTCTTTAAAAATTGTAAGCCACATATAAATATATGGTAAGTTCTCATTCCTCAAGTATTTACCTCTTCCTTAAATACTGGATTGTGGAATTAGGAAAATCTGTTTTGGGTTATAGATTTGGCACTCTGTAATTGTGTGGCCTTAAGCAAATCTCTTAACATCTTTGAGCCACAATTTCTCCTGCAAAATGGGACAATATAATTGACCTTGCAGGTTAGTGGTGATGATTAGAGGTAATGAATGCAAAGTGTTTACCATGCTGTTTCCCAAACAGTAGGCATTTAGTAAATACTAACAAATGTTATCATCCAGTCATTGAAGCAAAAAAAAAAAGCATTAATTTCTACTTCTCTTGCTATCTCACATCTCCCATGCAGTTATGCCAGTTCTACCTTCTTAATATTTCTGGAAGTACTTCTCTTTTACAGTCTCCATGGCTATTGTGTAATCTGTGCCATTATCATAACTCTCACGATGTATTTCAGTATTTAACTGTCCCCTTTGCTTCCAGATATTTTCCCCTTTGATCCAGCTTCCATAGTATAACCAAAGTCATCTTTCAATGAGCTGTATGAACATTGTACTGGTCTTTATCAAATATTACAACAACTCTGCCATTAAATGAAGCCAAAGATATTCACAATAAGTTAAGGTTCTTCATGACCTGGTTTATTATTTTTATATTATCTTCAACTTTCCTCTCCACAGTGCACTGGCAGTTAGTCTAAATGTGCTGTCTGTGTCTTTGTGTGCGCTGCTTTCTCTGCATGAAATACTCTTGTCCTCTTATCTTCCTTGCAAGTCTACATTTGCTCTTTGGAGAATATGGAGATTCTAGCCTTGAAAGCTACAGACATGTAGAAGAATCTATATGTAAGCTTCTTGGGTTCAAATGTTAGGTATATGGATTTTTCTGAGGATTCTGTGACTCTTAAAATGTTAGGAACCACTGTTTGGACTCAGATTAAGCATCCTCCCCTTTGCAAAGTCTTTACTTTTCAGTGACCCTTGGGCATTGAATATCAAATGATGGGTAACATTGTCTTTAATATTTTGAAGCAGACATTTATCACTGTCGCTTTCAGCAGGCAACTGATGAGTCAAAGTAGGATTCTGAGCAGATAAACTCCTGTGTGAAGTGCCTTCGGAGTAAGATCTATTGCTCAAACTCTGTCTCTTTTGACTAATGCCTGGAAATACATGATCAAAGTTCATTGCTCTAATCTTAAAGTGTTGATTCCATTGAGTACACAAATCCATACATTTTAGTGTAAAATGTACAACTTTGGGCTATTATCAACCATTGTGCTTTAAAATTATAAGTGAGTTTTAGGTCTTTTCTCAACAGAAAGAAAGGGCAGGAGGAAGGATGTTATGGTCCCAGAGAATCTAAGGAAAATAACAGGACTACCATGAGAGAAAAATAGGAAAGTTAGGGAAATCAAAGCCAAATTTTACCTCTGTCTCTGTTTGTTAAGTGATACTATAAAGCAGTAGTCTTCCCACTGGATGTAGATAACCCTGAGGAAACACAAACATTTTCCAAGGGGTACAGGGACACCAAGAGTTTCAAAAAAATTAATTTCTAGATATTCAAATTCTGTGTACTTTTTCCTAAAACTGATTACCTTCGAATAAGCCTGAGGTCATGCTGAGTGTCCTTTCCCATCTTTCACACCTTTCTCCCACTCTACAAAAGAAAAGAAACTCTCTTACCTGTCCAGAATCATACCATGGTGCATTGCTATGGTTCATTGCTCTGCCATGTAAAACCCCTTGGGGCATTGTGTAAAGGTATCATGGGAAACATTGCTGTAGGTGCTAAGAAAGTGAGTTAAATTTGCTTAGTAAAAACCAATTTGCAAGTGAATTTGATTCCAATTCTTTGCTTTCAGTGCAGTTGAAGGAGGACCCAATTGAATTTTTGGCTGTGATGGCATTTGTCAGGAAACTCAGAAGTAGTGTAATAAATTATTATAACAAAACTCCTTCCATTCATGTAACCCATGCTTACATGTATAAAAATGAAAAATAAGAATTGAATTAATGCTAAAATTCTGTCATTTTATCAAAAAATAGTATTCACCCAGGGTTACACCTACTGATAGAGGAATGAAAGCTCCATTCATCTCATAAAATGCATTTCCAATAAAAGTTGACTTTTTATGTTTAATTATTATCAATCAAGTATATTTATATTGTTTTGACCAATAGTATATTAACAATAATTACAATACTGAAATTTTTTTTAAACATTTAGAGCTTTTGAATCTCTGAAAATAAAATCACAGAAGTATATATATGTTCATATATAATATATAATATATTGTACATAACATTTAAAATTACATATTGTAATATATAATATATATGAAATATATACAGTTGTAGGAAAGCATGATAACTTGAATAACAATAAACATTCAAACAAAATAATACGTTCCTCTAAGAAAAAATTCTGTGGGAGAGGTGGAATGATAATGCAAGTTTAAGGAGAAAATAAAATGTTAAGTTTCTGACCATTAAAAAGAGCTTTTCATTTTTCAATGGATGATGGTATGAAACTGCTATTATAAACATGTGAAAGTATGATGTCATATTTTAAATGTCAATGTTTGCAATATGCTGGAGATTACATTCTTCACAAGTATTTAGACTTGAGCAAATGTTTTACTCTCAGAATCATCTATTATAAAAATTGTGTTTTGGGGGTTTTCTTTTCATGGAGTCCTCTTAACTACTCATCCTTCCCCAAACTGAGCACATTCTAGTAAATACATTGACTCCTCAAAGAGATCCCAGTGGACTTTGGGATGGCCTTGGGTACTGAGAGTAAGGGAGCTGGACCAAACAAGGAGAGGTAAGGATGAACAGAGTGGGGAGTGCCAGAGGCAAACACACCTGTGCCATGATTTTCCTGGCTGTGGCTTTGGCTCTTAAAAGTAGATATCCCTGGTTGTGGTAACAAGAGCCTCTGCTGTGTTTTCAAAAGGCAGGGGAGCTTACCTCAGAGGAGGAGGTGGTCCCCAAGTACTCCAGGCCTTACCTCATGCCTACTCACGAGAATCATCTCCAAGGAAGGAAATGAGGTAATAACCAGGCAAACGTAATTCAATGAGGGAAAAACAATTTTTATCTCATTTATTTTCAGGGATGAATCATTTTCTCCTAGTTTATTTTCCCTGTTTATTAAATCATGTTCAGCTCTTCATCATCAAACTCTTCACTTCTTTTAGGCTTGTTTTCCCATGTTCAATACCTCTTTGCTTCACAATAATTTGGATTTCTAGCTACCAACTTAGTGTAACAATTTTAAGTAAGTGAGGAAGCAGTACTCTTGGCAAATTCCTGACTGATTTGTCACTATGTCTGAATTTATGACATATTTATAAAAGTCAACACAATTCATAAACTTTTTCTGTGGTACTGGAGGGGCAATCCCGAACTTAATTGAAGTGCTAATAATACAAAATAACAGCATGCATATTCACCAGAAAGTAGTTGAGCATGTTTTATTATTTCAGTGTCATTTTAACATTGGATTGAGTGACAACATGATATACTTGGAGCTCCCAGACTTGGGTTCCTGGCCAGCCAGTATTGCTACCAAATACTTGTGTCCTTTGAGAAATTTTGGTCCCTAAAATCTCTGGTCTTTAGTTTCCACATTTATAGAGTGAAGGAGTTGGACCCGACCAATTCTTATTTTCCTTTTCTGCTAAAACTCCATTACATGACTTTCTAATCTTATAATGAACTTCAGTAGGGATTTACTCTCTCCACGTCCCATTTATTCATTCTATTCTTAGGAACTAACAATATTCCTCTTGAATTTTAAATACTTATGAATTCCTTGTGTTAGATGGAGATCTTTAAGGAGAAGAACATGTTTGAATTCCAATTTGAGTCCTACATAACTTTTCCACATTTGATGCGATATAAGTTTTGGCTAGATTGACCTGAAGTTGTCTCTTTTTCTGCTTATTATAATCCTAATGTCAAGATTCATTTTACAGATGGATGTTAAGTGATCTTGTTTCAATATGATGTTTTCTCTTTCATCCTTTTCCCCATATCCATATTGATGTAATTTAGTGTTCTGCCTCTTTGATTCAGAATTAAATTTTTCTCTGTTTCTTGTATTTCTACGTAACCTCTCTAAACTACATCAAAGGATCTGTATCCTGTTTTATTCTCTACTTATTTGATCATCTTTATATCCTTGGCTGTCTTTCTGGTACTCATCAACTTCACAATGGGACTATATTTTAAAATATTGGTGTTCAGAGAGGATGGGGGGGTTGGATTATAAAAATCCATGTTTAACCAATTTACAATTTTATTTATATAACACTTTATTTAGTATTGGGAAACTAGACTTTTTATTAAGTGGGAACAAAACATATATTTTATGTTTGCATACTTCCTGTGTTTGCCAGTTTCCATGAACTAGATGCTTGAGGCTACAAAAGAATATATTCTCCTCCCTTATCCTCAACGAAGAGTGAAATATAATGCTGTGATTTTTCTTTTTGAATTTTAGAACCACTTTATTTTAAATAATTTATTTTTCCAGTCATTTTCCAGTCACAAGAGAAGGTTCTTAAATGATATCTCTAAGGCAGTGGTTCTTTTTTTTTTTCAACATCTTTATTGGAGTATAATTGCTTTACAATGTTGTGTTAGTTTCTGCTGCATAAAAAAGTGAATCAGCTATATGTATACATATATCCCCATATCCCCTCCCTCTTTCGTCTCCCTCCCACCCTCCCTATCCCACCCCTCTAGGTGGTCACAAAGCACCGAGCTGATCTCCCTGTGCTATGCGCTGCTTCCCACTAGCTGTCTGTTTTACATTTGGTAGTGTATATGTCCATAAGACTCTCTCACTTTGTCCCAGCTTACCCTTCCCCCCTCCTTGTGTCCTGAAGTCCATTTACCTCTTTATTCCTGTCCTGTCCTGCCCCTAGTTTCGTCAGAACCTTTTTTTTTTTTTTACATTCCATGTATATGTGTTAGCATACGGTATTTGTTTTTCTCTTTCTGACTTACTTCACTGTGTATGACAGACTCTAGGTCCATCCACCTCACTACAAGTAACTCAATTTCATTTCTTTTTATGGCTGAGTGATATTCTGTTGTATATATGTGCCACATCTTCTTTATCCATTTGTCTGTTGATGGACACTTAGGTTGCTTCCATGACCTGGCTATTGTAAATAGTGCTGCAATGAACATTGGGGTACATGACTCTTTTTGAATTATGGTTTTCTCAGGGTATATGCCCCGTAGTAGGATTGCTGGGTCATATGATATGATATTTTAAATGTGGTGGAGGGCATTAATATAAGTTGAAAATCTAATAAAAAATCTGTTTTCAAACAGGATATGGATTTTTCAATAGAGATAAGAGGAAATGTAATAATAAAAAGCTGCAAAGTAATAGTGTAATAAATCCCCATCTCTTTTTCTCTGCAGGCCTTTTGTCTTAAAGCAGTATAGAAAATACTCTCAACTTTATGAGCCCAATCGAAAGCTAAATTTAGTCTTTGAAAGGTGAGGCCACCTCACTGACCTTAATTATATTTCTTTAAAAATACAATTGAAGATATTTTTTCCCGTACAGGGGTTGCTGACACTTGGCTGGCGCAGGGCATATCTGAACCCATCTTCTCAGTCATAACTGTAAACATGTAGTTTCCAGTGCTCTTTTCAGGGGGTGTTAGCAATGGACTTGCTGGTAAACTCTAGGGGATATTAGATGGTCACTTTTGGAGGACACATCAACAAGGCATGTTTGAGGCTCACAGGAAGGTATTAGAGTGGACATGAAAGAAACAGACTTCAATTCAAACCCCATTTCTCTCTCTCATTAGATGTGTGGCCTGTCAGTAAACTGAGGATGCCATAGTACCTGCCTTGTAGAGGTAAGCCAGGCATACTTATGTGCTCTTATGAGTTTAATTTTACATTAAGATCTTTCTCTTCCAAAGACATGCCTGGCTCTTCATTATAAAAGACTGGTATCATCTAAGATTGGATAAGCAGGGTGTAAGCCACCTTTGGGTGAGGCGGGAGATTAAAAACCAGGCAAAGATGCTTGGATTTAATATGGCAAGAAACAGGAGGAGAACACATTTTTGAGGATAAGAAACAGTGTGTTTTAGAAGCGGTCTTCCACGTGAAAAGTAGTTCATAAATCAAATCACATTTAGAGTACAGTCTAAGAGGACATCTTTCTTTGTCTATATAATGGGATAAAAACTGTCCACCTCAGAGTTATGAGCACCAGAGTACATAGTGGTGCTTTATAACCATAAAGTATCATACAAGTAATACACAGGAACAAGGGCAAGGGAGAGTGCCGGAAGACAGGAAGAAGCTTGTCCCGACCTCTTTTTAGTCTCTGCAGATGCAGAGGATGATTTTCACAGGTACATCACACACTCCCATTTATTGTCTGTTCCAGAAAATAAGAACTGTAGAGCTGTAGACCTTTGTGTGGTGAGGGGGAGGGTCTTGGTCCTCCTAAAATCATGTTTTAAGCACATAGATCATAAAGTAAGCCATTTAAATGTTCACTCTAATCAGTCTCGAGTGCATGTGGAGATATATTTAGCAGTATAAGCACAGTTCCCTGCAAAGTAGCTCTACCCTTTTTGCTTCCACAAGAACACACTGAAAGCAAGTGAGAGGGATGTTACTGCAGTGATTACTCAAATCATCTTTAATTTGTAAAGAATATAATTCACAAACCTCATTAACTATTTTTAGGGGCAAACAATGTGTAATATTCTGTTTGCTTTGACACCCAGGTGGAGAACTTTACATTAGCCTGGAGGCAGAGTGGTTTTACCTTCCCTTCATGAGTGTCATATGACTATTGTGAAGGCAGAAGGTACCCTGGTAGCTAGGACCTAGGATGCTCTGTCCAGCCCTTCCTGTAGTCTTCCCAGGATGGGTTCCTCATATGTTTCTCATCTTCCTTCTTTCCCTGCGCCTTCACCACCATCTAATGCTTTTCCTTCTCTCCCTGCCTTTCACCGCTGCCCTTTGCTGATATTTCTTGTGTATTACTAACACATTCTGGAAATGGGAGTGCTACCAAGAGGCGTTCTAATTATACTTGCGATGTGAAAAGGTATCCTATACTTAAAAAATAAAAGCCGAGCAGTTCTTAACTGCCAGATGAAGATCAGTGAATATGATTTTTGTATAGAAATTCTTTGTTATTGACATCATTTACCACCAGAAAACACAGTGTCAGCCTCTGTATCAGTTAGGATGACTAGCGTGGGACAGGACACCTCGCTATTCTGCTGCATAAACCAAATGCCTTTGGCCTCCATGCAGGTCTAGGCTAACATGTGTCCCCCAAACTGAGATGTCGTGGAGGAATGTTGCAGGAAAATTTGAGGGTCAGACAAATTATGAGAGGTCATAAAAGGGAATGTTGGGAATAAAAGAAGAAATCTAGGAAAATGAGTCTCTGAAGTAGCAGACTTAGTAAGGAGGATAAGAAAGAGCAATAAAGATTTTTATGTATTTTGACGACTTGATTATTGAGTGGTCCTTGGAGCATACATGCCATGGGGAAAACACAAATCTCCTGTCTCTCTGCCTCGGGGAAAAAGATTATTAGACTTGCTTTAAAAAAGATAAAAGGTGTGAGGGACAAACTCTCAAATGGGATAAATGTATACAGCACAGACACCAGAAAATATTTCCCCAACAGAGAAGCCTTAAATAGCTGTGTGCTCCCCACTGGCACCACCTAAATCGCTCACAGTGCCTAGTAATTCACTGAAGGGAGGATTTTTTAAAAAGCACTTTCCATTACTCTGCGTATGTGTGTTGCCTTTGGAACAGTTATTCTGCTGAGCTTTATACCGAAAGGGAACTGTTTACACTATCATTTGCAGCTAAACCCGTGTGTGTGTGTGTGTGTGTGTGTGTGAAAATTCGTAGGAAAATATTCAGAATAGTGTTTCTTTAACCCATGGTTGATTTTCACTACAGCAATCAGATGTTTATGTGAACTTTTATTTTCACTCTTCCCTAAGTCACCAGGAGGCCCTGAGTATTGGTATAAGACGCTAATCCAGAAATTCGAGATATTTGCAAAATATACTTGGCGTGTCCTTGATTAATAGTCTTAATTATATCTAAAATGCAATTTTCAATTTGAATAAGAGAGAAATACACACTTATTGAAACAAAAGTTAAGCGGTAATGATAAGTAAAATCGCTGGGAGGGAAAAGAATGGAGGGGTTTTGTGATGCTGTTGAATAACTGAGTTCACTACGTTTTGCTACTGTTTTTTATTTTATTTTTTTAAACACAAAACATGAACTTTACCATTTCAACCATTTAAAATATATAATTCAATGGCATTGAGTACATTTATAATGCTGTGTAACCCTAACCACCATCCATCTCCAGGATGTTTCTCATCTTCCCAAACTGAAACTCCACGCCCATTCTCCCCTCCCTCAGTGCCTGGCAACCACCATCCTGCTATCTGTTTCTATGAATTTGACTCTGCTCCAGGTACCTCATACAAGTGGAATCATGTAATAGTATCTGTCCCCTTGTGACGGGCTTATTTCACTTAGAATAATGTTGTTAAGGTTTTTCCATGTTAGTGTGTGTCAGAATTTTCTTCCTTTTGAAGGTTGAATAATATTCCATCATATGTATATATCACATTTTGTTTATCCTTTCGTTTGTTAAGGGCACTTTGGTTGCTTCCAACTTTTGGCTGTTGTGAATAATGTTGCTATAAACGTGCGTAAAAATATCTGTTTGAGTCCCTGCTTTCAATCCCTTTAGGTATATGCCCAGCAGTGGGATTGCTGCATCCTATGGTAGTCCTTTTTTAAACTTTTTGTTTTGCTGTTCTCCAGAGTGGCTGCACCATTTTACATTCCCACCAGCAGTGCACAACGATTCCAATTTCTCCACATCCTCGCCAACACTTAGTCTTTTTTCAAATAATAGCACTTTTAATGGGTATGAAGTGGCATCTTTTTTAAAAAATCAGATAGGGCTTCCCTGGTGGCGGCGCAGTGGTTGAGAGTCAGCCTGCCGATGCAGGGGACGCGGGTTCGTGCCCCGGTCCGGGAGGATCCCACATGCCACGGAGCGGCTGGGCCCGTGAGCCACGGCTGCTGAGCCTGCGCGTCCGAAGCCTGTGCTCTGCAACGGGAGAGGCCACAACAGTGAGAGGCCTGCGTACCGCAAAAAAAAAAAAAAAAAAAATCAGATAGATTACTGACTAATTTCTGATACAGATTGAATGTATTTACAAATCTTCATTTTACTAACAGAATGTTTTATTCTTTCAGGATAGGTTACTTTTCAGTATTAGTGCCCAGCAGACCTGTAGCTAATCCGGTTTAGGCAGGTTAGGTAACTCCCTCATGGTCATTTGGCACTAAGGGATAGAGCCAGAATGCAAAGCTAAATATGTCTGACTCCATCACACAAGTCTCTTGAGACAAAATCTACCCACAAAATCTTACATTGTAGAAAGATGGGTGCCTACCAAAACTCCAGTAAGGATATAGTTCATATCTGTTGAAGGCTTACTCTGTTAATGGCTTTACAAACATTATGGCTAACTCTCACAGCAGCCCTATTTTTACATATAAACAGCCTGAGGTTCAGAGAACTTAGTTTACTATTCAGTATTATCCAGCTGTGAGTAGATGGACCGGGATTCAACGTGAGGTCTTCATACACTCAGGCCAGAGTTACCAGTAGTGCATATACTTAGAATTTTGCCTCCACAAGATGCGTATATCAAAAACTGCTGGGAAGACATCCTGTTTTTGTCCAGTAAAAATTTTCTAAGAGTATTTATAGAGGGAATATGATCCCTTGGAGGATGGGAAGAGCACAAGTACATGGAGATGGTAAGAAGAGGATTCCAGACAGAGGGAAATTGTGAGCCTCTAATCTAGAACCGGGTCTGGTGTGGCATTTCAAGGCTGCAGCATCTCGGTGGTGTTGGATATATCTCCAAATTAGTGGCTACGTCAGCAGGTGACTTGAGTCACCTCCTGGTCTAGCTTTGTCTGCATCCTCCTGCCTCCTAGATTGCAGTGTTATATTAGCCACAGCCTCTGCAGTGGCAGTGTGTTTAGTTCCTGATGATATTTGTTTTTTCTCTTTTTACCTATCTCTCAATGCTATGTGTTTAGAACAGCAGGGATGCTTCAGAGTGTGACCGCACAGATCTTTATTGATTAGAAGTCATGGAATAAGGTTGTGAGGTACCATTAAGTCAGGGCAAAATGGAAAGGGGTGAAGGGGAGTGCGTTGTCCAAGGGGGCTGTGAAAACTCAGGATTATTCAAGGAGACACCACTAGTAAAGGGAGTTCAGTATCCACGGCTGGGTCACAGCAGTAGGGATCTGAGCTGCAAACTGTATTCAGCATTAGACTGGAGGCATAATGTGGTTTGGACAATCAGTTCAAACTTCAAGTGATAATGGATTCGGGATTGGAGAGGAAATTTCAGGATCTCACTTGTGTGGCCTGTAAACTCACTTCCAACACAGCAGGAAAGTGTAGTGTCAGGTAAGGTAAATAAAGTGACATTGTACTGTGGTGGCAGGGTTGGATGAGTAACTTCATCTTTTCAGAATAGTCACCTTTCCTTCTCAAGCCAGCCAAGAAATCCATGTGAGTGGGTTCGTAGTGGGAGGTTCTGGTACCTCTGGCTGAGAAGTATCGAGAAAGACAAACTTTAATATCAGGTCCTTCTAACTCTGATATTCTACAATCTATAGAATAGTGTATTGAATTTTTCTGCCTCTTCTACTGCTTCTATTATAGTTAATATCACAAGGTCGTTAGCTGTAGTGTGCTTGAAGTACTTACTGCACTCACATGGAAATAGGGCCAGATTAGGTACCATATAATAAGGAATATTGTTTATTACCAGTACTTCAAAATAATATCTGTAAACAAAAAGGTAGGTTTTCTTGCTTATTTTATTTTCCAGATGGCTTTTTGTAGTTCAGGATGTCTAAAGAAAACAGAGACATTAACTGAAAAGAACTTAACTGTCAGTAAGACTAAACTACGGAGAAGTTGATAAATAAGTGAAGCATAAATTTCAACAAAATAGAAATAATGTTCAGCTAAGACTTCAATGTGATTCTCATGGTAATTGAAAATCAGTAGGGGCTTGGGGATAAATGTAATTCTTGAAAGGAATTCTTAATTTTGGGGTCTTTTTTTTTACCTTTTTTTTTAACATCTTTATTAGAGTATAATTTCTTTACAATGGTGTGTTAGTTTCTGCTTTATAACAAAGTGAATCAGTTATACATGTACATATGTTCCCATATCTCTTCCCTCTTGCGTCTCCCTCCCTCCCACCTTCCCCATCCCACCCCTCTAGGTGGTGGGGTCATTTTTTGATTAAACTTTTCTTTCCATTTATCTGTTTATTCAAAAAATATTTATTGAGAGCCTACTATAGGAAATGTATTGTGTTTGGCTTACGTTCCGCACCCTTATAAAGCTGATACAAGCCATCTTTGAGCTGACAATCGTCTGTATCCTTGTGGGATACATGTTATCCCTTGCTGGTTGCATGTTAAATCATTCCAAACCACTCTAGCTCTTCACTTGTATCTGGGCTGACAATGTATTCTTAGAGAATTCCTTCTGAGAGTGAATGAATTCTACTCATTCACTTAAAGACTATCTAGTAAAGTCTAGTCTAGTGGGACTTTATGACACGTTTTCCTGCTTTTGCAATGAGCACTTCTATTATAAAAAGGTATACATATTGTCTCAACTCAGATATGCTGGGAAATATGAAAACCATTCTTTAGATTAGGGTAGGAATAGAATAACTTTCAGACTGGATGCTACTTACGAGAGCTTCCCATTTCTCACCTCAATCAATTACTTGGAATTCCAGTACTCAATGACTTCTCCCTATATCAGACTGTCTAATTTGGGTATGGTCCACAAACTCAAATGCCTGTGGGATTTGACAAATAATAAATTTGAATAAACATGAATAAAACAAGCAGTGCCCCTGGCAATGAGGAGTGGTAAGAATGTGGTCATCTGAAAAGTGCATACGCTACGTAATGGGACAGCCATCACTCAGCTGCCACTGAATGTCCCATGTGGGAAATCTTGTCTTTTATTGCTGGACCAGCTCATGTAATTTGTAAGCAAAGACAGATTCTGAAATGTTATATAAAATTTCCAATTGAAAATATAATAGAATTTTAAAAAATCACCTGACTAGAGAGAAATATTCATGTTCCTGAATTTCCATTTCGTGACCTCTTCTATACTCCTAAAGCTGAAAAAGAAAAAAAAAAAGGATTCACTATCTTACTGGGCTTGGCTATTTTAAAGTGTAATGTCTATCTGTAGTTGTCATGTACAATGTGAAATATTTTTTTCAGTTTGCAGTTATAGACAAAACCACCTTTATAATCAAGTCTAAAAATAAAAAAAGACTGATTATACTTTAGTAATTTCTTGCTATTTCTCATACAAGTTAAAGGAAGAACTAATATGACAATGCCATATTCATTCCATCAATCATTACACAGTTTCTGGGAGAATCAACTTTCAAGATTTTAATAAGTTTACTGGAGTTCTGAAACCAAATTAGGAAGAAGTATTCTGGGTGAAATGTTCCCCGAAAACTCCTTATAAGCTAGGTAATCAAATCACCAGTGAAGGAACTTAATGTACGAAAAGTAAGAGAACTTAAAAGGTTTGGATCCAGTTCTCCTTTATACCAGAAATGATTCAAAACTATAATCTCTGCTTTCTCCAATCTTTGAAATCACTGCTGATTTCCTATGATCTTGAGCAATGCTGGCATATAATAAGGTGCTCGATTACTTTTCTTGATGAATAAATGAATGAAATAAAAGGAGAGGAAATTTAGAGTCAGCAAATAATGATAATGGTCATAAAACAAAACCCCACTGAGGAAGACAGAAAATATGGTCACAACACGTCTAGGTCATAGTAAAGAGGACCCCTTGTGCACCTAGGGACAGGTGTGGAAAGATGTGCCAAGGAACAGCCAGTTTCAACCTGACTGGGAGGCTGTCATATAAGTGAGCTCCAAAGTACATAAAGAGAAACAGTGGGACAAAGTTGATCAAAGAATACATGCTTTGTAAATGTTTTTCAGTTCTTCCTTTGAAAGGATTGGATTTTGATTGTCTCTCACAGTCTGGGACAAAGATGCCATGATTAGAATTGTGGTAAGCACAAAATCAACTGATAAGACTTTAGGGCTGGGTAGGTAACAACTGCTGGTCTATAAGATTTTCTGAGTCATCATTTTTTTTTCCAGTGGTTGTATTTACCGTACAATAATTGTTGGTATGTATTTCATAGTACAACAGAACTCAGCATCTTAATTGATTAATCAGATTAAGCTGATATACTGGTCAAGTAAAATATCTCTTAGCTGAAAATATTTGCTTTGTGGAAAGAGAGGCAATTTAAGGCCATTGAATCCAATAATAGTTTCAAATCAATCAACTGAATTACTCCCTGACTTGATAGATCAACATGGTGATTTTGTAATGAGTTATGGGCAAGAAACATTTACAGTTGCCAACTTATCATTTCAATATCAATGGTGGAATGAAAAATAGACTGTGTTCCCAGCTGGTTTCCTTGTGAGCAGAACAAGTTAAACATGACTATGTTTCTTAGGTAGAGTGAGAAACAACATTAGATAAGAGTAAATTAAGGGTCCTGCTTTGTTTTATTAATTACTGGAAAATTATTCATTCTCCGCCACAAGCATGGTAGAATCATCCTCTCCCACTCCAGGCTCTCCACCATCTAAGTTCTATCTTTACACCAAGATAGCTATCTAAAATTTAGTGGGTCTCGATATTATACCATATAATGTATCATACTTAATTCTAACAGCAACTCTGCAAGGCCTGCATTTTTAATCAATGTCTACGGTATTTAATTCTAAGTAAATAAAATGATTGGTTTGATTATTTAAGGTTATTAAAAATGGTGGTTATACATCACATTTTGAGATTTGGAAATATTAATAATTTTTTCAATATGTTAATATGTTGAACTCTTATCTAGTTATGTTAAAAACATTATATAAAGTTTCAATATATGTTAAAAGTACAACATGGCGCATGAAAAACAGTAATATACGATTAAGATATAGTGTGTAGATTAAAATAGACAAATTAATCTTCTAAGAAATTTTCAGGAAAAGCTTTGCAAGTTTAATACCTAAAAATAGGAGCTGCTACCCAGTGGTATGTACTTCTAGTGATTTTTTTTTAGAGACTGAAACAAAAAATAATTAAAGTATGGACACTTCATTTAGTTTAAATATAATAAATTTGGAGATGTCTATGAAATGCATTAAACTATTTTCCACTCTACTGTGTTGTGGTTTTAAAAATATGCATACATAAGTTATTATAGGATCCAATCATGATAATTAGGTGATTGTATGACCAGGACATTTAGTTTCTACAGACTGAGGTAATTAAATGATTCAGTGGCATGAGGGAGAATGATTTTGGAACTCTTGTTAATTTGTTGTGAGAATTCTGCATGTCCATAAGATATTTCTTCATATTTCAGAGCTGAGAAACTTGATTCCTAAATCTTTGGTTGCTTGAATCACCTGAAACCCCTTCGCCATGAATTGTGTAAAAGAATAAATTATGTTAGGGTATGGTGATAATATCTTCAAAGTGCCAGGAATTTTCAGGCTCACCTCAGCTGTTACTCAAGAAGCTTACTTTTGAAGACAGAGGGGAAAAAAGCGAAATCTTGAGTTCACTCATTGCTTGGCTTTCATACTACATGCCAAATCTAATTGTGTGCTAGTTGCCCTATTATTGGATAATGTGAATGGCATCTGTGTAAACTATGAGTACAATTAAATGATATTCCACTGTCCTGTGTGTGCTTTGCTGTCTGTCAATGTATAAAATTGAGTTTACAGTGAAGTAAAGGGGTGCTGGGTAGCTTTATGCAAGTCCTGGAATTATCACAAGAAAATAATTCAACTACGGAAAGAAACATAGATGTATCTTAACTTACCTTTTAAGATTGAGGAACTATGCATTTATTTTTCTTTGCTACTTCAAATATCAGATTTTGAGTAAATGTTCTGAAAATAGTCATCGAATCCCATTTCTATTTAAAAATTAAATAAACAAATTAGGTGAAAGTGCAACACACAAAAATGTTTTCAGCTATTTAAACTCTTGTCAGTGAAGGCAAGCATGAAGTGCACAGCAAAATCTTATTTATAAAAATGTCTTTGATTTTCATTTTTCTGGTATAATAATGTGATATTTTGATTGTATAAAAGATACTGTGAATTTAAAACAGAAATGACTGAGCTCTAAACCTAAAATAGCAGTAGCAGTGCTTTAATAATTGAGAAAGAGATTAAGAAGACCCTTGTAAATTTATCCTTAATCATAAACTGTGTGAAAATTATATAATTTGAAAGTCAGTTTATTTTTGGCAGGTTCTTTTCGTTATGCATATGTCACAGATTGAAAATATCTAATTTGCATATAAAAGTCTAAGTAGTATGTCTTCTGGAAATAGAAATACTTAAAATGCTGAATTAGCCTCTTTACTATGTATAGAGAAACGCTATAATAGATTCTGAGTTAAACTATATGTCTAGGCTAAGGTCCTGAATGGGCTAACGTCCATTAACAATCAACAAATTAGTGAATTGCCTTTATTGAAATTTATTTTCTCAACCTAGTGGTTTGTTTAACTGATGTGACCATTAGGAGCTATTAGCATGTTAAGTTGGCCTTAGAAACAAAAGGATAAACACAGCACAATTTATTATTTTGCTAGGCTAAGCAAACATGGTTTACATGCATTACTGCCTTCTAACAATGCCAGTAGTCATCTGTTGAATAAGTATTCTGTTGGGCTAAGAACAAAAGAGTCAGCAGATCTATGATCTACTGAACTTCTAATTATTGATATGTTTTAGCTAATTTGTAGACTTTGAGCCATATATATGTAGACCCATCCAAAATTTCATATTATGTTGGATTTTTTTAATCAGATATTATTATTATGAATAAGAAAAATGCATATTGCAACCAGATGTGGGTGAAACTTTCTTAAAATGAAGCTACTTTCAAATGTACTTCATTTAATATACATTAAGGTAAAGGAGAATCAGAAGGAAGTATTTATTTAAATGTTCAACATCCTCATTTTGATTTTTTACTACTGCTACATTTAGTTTCTCGTTATTGGTTTTATATCTAGGAAAGCAGACTTAGCAGTGTCATATAGAGGTCTGAGGGGAAGCTCTTTCCATTGGCCTGTTTTATTCTGATTTAAATGCCTGTGCTTTTGAAGTTGTTTCTGATAGCATTTCAGAAAGAAATAGGAATTTTTGTATGTATGCATTTTCCTTAGCTTGTGCCTTTCAGGAAGAAATGGAGGAAATAACATTTCCAACAGACTCTGAGTATTGCACTAGGCATGTGGCCCCATTGCCCCAGTTTGAGCCTGAATTTTCATTAATTCACTCCATGAATGTTTACTGATCACCACCACATGCCAGATACTTTTCTAAGCACTAAGGTTACACACTGAGCCCGAAAGAAAAAAATCCCTGTGCTTGTGAATCTTATATTCTAGTAGAGGAAGACAGACAACAGACAATAAACCTGAGTAAGAAGGATATTGAAGGATGATAAGTGCTATAAAAGAAAGAACAGAATAAATAGACTGGAAGCGGTGAGGGAGAGGGAACATTTGGCATTTTGAATAGAGTCATCCAGCTTCCCTCAGTAAGAGTGACACTAAAGTAAATATTTTAAAAAGGTAAGGGAGTTTGTTTTTCGGATATAGGAAGGAAAGAATGCTCCAGGCAGAGGGAACAGCTAGTGTAAATGTTCTAAGGCATGTGCTTGCCTGATGTGTTCAAGGATCAGAGTAAACAAGGCTAGGTAAGAGATCTGTGGGAAATGAGGTCAGAAGGAAAAAACAAGGAGAGTCTTATAGTCCATTGCAAGATATGTGTATGTGGCCTTTACTCTGAGCGTGATCTCCCATATGTTTTAAGAGGATCACTCGGACTGCTTTAGGAAGATTAGACTGTAAGAGGGTCAGAGTCTGTTAAAGGAGGCCTGGTTAGGTGTCAATTGCAGTGATCCTGGAGAGAGATTATGGTGATTTGGTTGTGGGAAGGGGGATCACAGGACATGAAAAGTAATGAAAAGTAGTCTGATTCTGGATATATTTTGAAAGTAGAACCAAGAAGATTTGGATAGTGGAATGGGGAATATGAACGAAAGAGAGAAATCAAGGATGGCTCCAAGGTTTCAACCTAAGTGGCTGGAAAGATGAATTGACATCCTCAGCTCATCAGGAAGAGTTGCGGGTAAGAGTAAGAATAAGAGTTCAGCTTTGAACCTCTTGGAAGGTTGCCAGATTTAGCAAATAAAAATACAAGGCAAGTCCGTGGACGTTCTCTTGGTCAAATTTGTATTTAAGTGTGTATTTAATCTGGTAGTCTTAACATGTTGACATCTAAATGAAGATATTGCAAAAGTATTTGGGGCACAGCTGTGAGCTGAAATTGTAATTTTTGTTAGCAAGTAGATGAAATTTAAAACCATGAGACTGAATGATACAGCAAAAGACATGAGTATAGATAAAGAAGGACAGAGGTTCTGTGGCCTTCCTATAGCGAGGCTTGAAGCATCCCAACTTTTATAAAGCTTGGGAAGAAGAGGGAGTTGCTAAAAAGTCCAAGAAAGAGAAACAATAATAGCAGGAAAACCAATAGAATGTGGTGTGCTAGTAGTCAAATGAGGAAAGATTTCAAACAGGAGGGGGCAATCCATTGTGATATGTGCTGATAGGAATAATCCAATATAGAGGAAAATATTGATGTATTAGAGAAAAAGAGTAATTGCTGAAGCAATGTCCTTGACTAGATAGGATGCCATGGATTCAACTAGTCACGTATAGGAATGAAGCTTGGCAGCAAGAGTAGCAGATAGGAGGGCAGAAAATGCAGTGACAAATGCTGGTGGGTAAGCAGAGGAGGTGGTGAGAGTCTGTGGAAGTTCTCTTTGATTGCCTCAGTTTTCTCAGTGAAGTAGGAGGCAAGATCATAGTTGTAATTCAGGATAGGTAAAGAAATATTTGAAGAGAAAGAAGACATGAGACACGTCTAGGTGAGGAGAGTAACTGGACAGGTCAAACACAGCATGATTGGGGAGCATTAAAACCCTCTTAATTTGTGGGCATGAATTTAAATTGAAACTAGTTAATATGGTTTTGTGTTATTTGTAGCACATCCACACCAAAGTAGGGCATTGAAAACTTTATGGTGAAAATTAAAGTTAGGATTTTAAAAAGTGAGTGCTACTTACCAGATATTACCCAATTTAGGTGAAAAAATCTTAAATATAATAGTCCTCCATTTGCCAGCACCAATTTATAACAAATCTGAGAGAAGTTCCTTTGCATGGTGATGAGTAAAACTATAAAAGATTTGTTGAGAGAGACTAAACCCAAAATAAAGGAGAGTTTTGTATACTTTACTATGTAAGAAATTATTAAGGGGATCCTGAGCTTAGTTTTCAGGTCCTCACAGAAATTGGTAGGAATTCTAAACCAGTATTAAGAATTCACTTCCTATTGAAGTTTACCTTCTCTTCCACGTTTTTCTTTTTTAAATCTTTATTAGAGTATAATTGCTTTACAATGTTGTGTTAGTTTCTGCTGCATAAAAAAGTGAATCAGCTATATGCATACATATATCCCCATATCTCCTCCCTCTTGCGTCTCCCTCCCACCCTCCCTATCCCACCCCTCTAGGTGGTCACAAAGCACAGAGCTGATCTCCCTGTGCTATGCGGCTGCTTCCCACTAGCTATCTAATTTACATTTGGTAGTGTATATATGTTCATGCCACTCTCTCACTTCGTCCCAGCTTACCCTTTCCCCTCCCCGTGTCCTCAAGTCCATTCTCTACGTCTGCGTCTTTATTCCTGTCCTGCCCTAGGTTCTTCAGAACCTTTTTTTTTTTTAGATTCCATATATATGTGTTAGCATATGGTATTTGTTTTTCTCTTTCTGACTTACTTCACTCTGTATGACAGACTCTAAGTCCACCCACCTCACTACAAATAACTCAATTTCATTTCTTTTTATGGCTGAGTAATATTCCATTGTATATATGTGCCACATCTTCTTTACCCATTCATCTGTCAATGGACACTTAGGTTGCTTCCATGTCCTGGCTATTGTAAATAGTGCTGCAGTGAACATTGTGGAACATGACTCTTTTTGAATTATGGTTTTCTCAGGGTATATGCCC
Source organism: Delphinapterus leucas (assembly GCF_059928025.1). Taxonomy (NCBI): domain Eukaryota; kingdom Metazoa; phylum Chordata; class Mammalia; order Artiodactyla; family Monodontidae; genus Delphinapterus; species Delphinapterus leucas. Next base: position 51,672,115 of record NC_143140.1, read on the forward strand.
AGTAGTGGGATTGCTGGGTCATATGGCAGTTCTGTTTTTAGTTTTTTAAGGAACCTCCATACTGTTTTCCATAGTGGCTGTATCAATTTACATTCCTACAAACAGTGCAAGAGGGTACCCTTTTCTCCACACCCTCTCCAGCATTTGTTGTTTGTAGATTTTTTTTTTTTTTGCGGTACGCAGGCCTCTCACTGTTGTGGCCTCTCCCGCTGTGGAGCACAGGCTCCGGACGTGCAGGCTCAGCGGCCATGGCTCACAGGCCTAGCTTCTCCGCGGCATGTGGGATCTTCCCCGACCGGGGCACGAACCCATGTCCCCTGAATTGGCAGGCGGACTCTCAACCACTGCGCCACCAGGGAAGCTCTGTTTGTAGATTTTTTGATGATGGCCATTCTGACCGGTGTGAGGTAATACCTCATTGTAGTTTTGATTTGCATTTCTCTAATGATTAGTGATGTTGAGCATCCTTGTATGTGTTTGTTGGCAATCTGTGTATCTTCTTTGGAGAAATGTCTGTTTAGGTCTTCTGCCCATTTTTGGATTGGGTTGTTTGTTTTTTTGATATTGAGCTGCATGAGCTGCTCATATATTTTGGAGATTAATCCTTTGTCAGTTGCTTCATTTGCAAAAGTTTTCTCCCATTCTGAGGGTCGTCTTTTGGTCTTGTTTATGGTTTCCTCTGCTGTGCAAAAGCTTTTAAATTTCATTAGGTCCCATTTGTTAATTTTTGTTTTTATTTCCATTTCTCTAGGAGGTGGGTCAAAAAGGATCTTGCTGTGATTTATGTCATAGAGTGTTCAGGCTGTGTTTTCCTCTAAGAATTTTATAGTGTCTGGCCTTACATTTAGGTCTTTAATCCATTTTGAGTTTACTTTTGTGTATGGTGTTAGGGAGCGTTCTAATTTAATTCTTTTACATGTAGCTATCCAGTTTTCCCAGCACCACTTATTGCAGAGGCTCTCTTTTCTCCATTGTATATTCTTGCCCCCTTTATAAAAGATAAAGTGACCATATGTGCGTGGGTTTATCTCTGAGCTTTCTATCCTGTTCCATTGATCTGTATTTCTGTTTTTGTGCCAGTACCATACTGTCTTGATGACTGTAGCTTTGTAGTATAGTCTGAAGTCCAGGAACCTGATTCCTCCAGCTCTGTTTTTCTTTCTCAAGATTCTTTTGGCTATTCGGGGTCTTTTGTATTTCCATACAATTGTGAAAATTTTTGCTCTAGTTCTGTGAAAAATGCCATTGGTAATTTGATAGCGATTGCATTTAATCTGTAGCTTCCTTTGGGTAGTATGGTCATTTTCACAATATTGATTCTTCCAATCCAAGAACATGATTTATCTCTCCATCTGTTTGTATCATCTTTAATTTCTTTCATCAGTGTCTTACAGTTTTCTGCATACAGGTCTTTTGTTTCCTTAGGTAGGTTTATTCCTAGGTATTTTATTCTTTTTGTTGCAGTGGTAAATGGGAGTGTTTCCTTAGTTTCTCTTTCAGATTTTTCATCATTAGTGTATAGGAATGCAAGAGATTTCTGTGCATTAATTTTGTATCCTGCTACTTTACCAAATTCATTGATTAGCTCTAGTAGTTTTCTGGTAGCATCTTTAGGATTCTCTATGTATAGTATTATGTCATCTGCAAACAGTGACAGCTTTACTTCTTTTCTGATTTGGATTCCTTTTATTTCTTTTTCTTTGATTGCTGTGGCTAAAAGTTCCAAAACTATGTTGAATAATAGTGGTGAGAGTGGACAACCTTGTCTTGTTCCTGATCTTAGAGGAAATGGTTTCAGTTTTTCACCATTGAGAATGATGTTGGCTGTGGGTTTGTCATATATGGCCTTTATTATGTTGAGGTAAGTTCACTCTGTGCCTACTTTCTGGAGGGTTTTTATCATAAATGGGTGTTGATTTTGTTGAAAGCTTTTTCTGCATCTTTTGAGATGATCATATGATTTTTCTCCTTCAATTTGTTAATATAGTTTATCACATTGATTGATTTGCCTATATTTAAGAATCCATGCATTCCTGGGACAAACTCCACTTTATCATGGTGTATGATCCTTTTAATGTGCTGCTGGATTCTGTTTGCTAGTATTTTGTTGAGGATTTTTGCATCTGTGTTCATCAGTGATATTGGCCTGTAGTTTTCTTTCTTTGTGACATCTTTGTCTTGTTTTGGTATCAGGGTGATGGTGGCCCTGTAGAATTAGTTGTGGAGTGTTTATCCCTCTGCTATATTTTGGAAGAGTTTGAGAAGGATAGATGTTAGCTCTTCTCTAAATGTTTGATCGAATTCGCCTGTGAAGCCATCTGGTCCTGGACTTTTGTTTGTTGGAAGATTTTTAATCACAGTTTCAATTTCAGTGCTTGTGATTGGTCTGTTTATATTTTCTATTTCTTCCTGGTTCAGTCTCGGAAGGTTGTGCTTTTCTAAGAATTTGTCCATTCCTTCCAGGTTGTCCATTTTATTAGCATATAATTGCTTGTAGTAATCTTTCATGATCCTTTGTATTTCTGCTGTGTCAGTTGCTACTCCTCCTTTTTCATTTCTAATTCTATTGATGTGAGTCTTCTCCCTTTTTTTTCTTGATGAGTCTGGCTAATGGTTTATCAATTTTGTTTATCTTTTCAAAGAACCAGCTTTTAGTTTTATTGATCTTTGCTATTGTTTCCTTCATTTGTTTTTCATTTATTTCTGATCTGATCTTTATGATTTCTTTCCTTCTGCTGACTTTGGGTTTTTTTCTTTCTCTAATTGCTTTAGGTGTAAGGTTAGGTTGTTTATTTGAGATGTTCCTTGTTTCTTGAGGTAGGATTGTATTGCTATAAACTTCCCCCTTAGAACTGTTTTTGCTGCATCCCATAGGTTTGGGTCGTCGTGTTTTCATTGTCATTTGTTTCTAGGTGTTTTTTGGTTTCCTCTTTGATTTCTTCAGTGATCTCTTGGTTATTTAGTAGTGTATTGTTTAGCCTCCATGTGTTTGTATTTTTTACAGATTTTTCTGTGTAATTGATATCTCATCTCATAATGTTGTAGTCAGAAAAGTTACTTGTTATGATTTCAATTTTCTTAAATTTACCAAGGCTTGATTTGTGACCCAAGAGATGATCTATCCTGGAGAATGTTCCATGAGCACTTGAGAAGAAAGTATATTCTGTCTTCCACGTTTTTTTCTGTCTTCCACGTTTTTTAAGTGGCTCTCTGAGACAGGCTATGGATTTCTTACTTAGAATGTTACTTAGAATCTCAATGGTAATTACAATTTACTAAATTGCAATTAAGTAAATACGATTATCTCAATGGTAATTACTAAAATGCATTTTAGTTCTCTCCAAACACATTATATACTTGGTGAGGTACAATCTTTAGTTCTTAATCCATTAATTTCTACTGAGTATCTTGCTTTCCTCCAGCAGCTCAAGTTCTGAAAAATACTGACACCCAGCCTTTCTAGGTACGAGATTGGCCTTGGGGCTTCTCTGGTGGCACAGTGGTTGGGAGTTTGCCTGCCGATGCAGGGGACGCGGGTTCGTGCCCTGGTCCGGGAGGGTCCCACGTGCCGCGGAGTGGCTGGGCCCGTGGGCCGTGGCCGCTGGGCCTGCGCGTCCAGAGCCTGTGCTCCGCGACGGGAGAGGCCGCAGCAGTGAGAGGCCCGTGTATCGCAAAAAAAAAAAAAAAAAAAGAGATTGGCTGTGTAACACTGTAGCTCCCTGATTCTCAAACCAAGCTGAGTACTCTGCTTTGTGGCCATGATCCCTGCCAGGTACATTTTTGCTGGTGTGATGAGATTTCCCTGAAGAACAGTTTTACCTGATAACTTTAGTGAGGAAAGGGCTTTTTGAAATTTATTTTGTTGGAAAAAAATGACTTCTTTCTTGGACTCTCAGTTAAAAATGCGTCTTTTTTTTTTTTTTTGGTAATGCTATGATAGTTTTAGTACAATCATCAAATGTCTCCTCAACAGCAAAAGGTTAAAGGCATTATTAAAGTATAACGACTTGAATAACTTTCTGTCTAACACAGCTTAGTCCAGTGGCTCCTTAATGGCAGTCCATGAGCATAATTGGCTGTCTGTGATATTAATATAGATGATACAGATATTTACCATAATCTATGGTAAAATGAGAAAAACAGGGACATTGTAAGATTTTCAACTGTCTTTATTTTAGAAACACTGTGATTCTGAGGTTACATCCTTTTTAATTTTTATAGCAGTAATGGGTAATACTTCTTATTTTATATCATGCTTAATTTTTGAAAGAAGTCGACACTCTATGACCTCTAATTTAATTTTAAGATTTAACTGGTCCATCAAATACAGAAGACAGTGAACCAAATATTTAGTCCATATATGATCCCATGAAGAACAGAGCATATGCAGGGGCTTAGAGAAACATAGAAAAGGTGAAGAAAGGAGCAGTTCTGTTCCCTTCATAAGGAATAAAAATCCATTTATGTCCACAGCTAGAAAAATTTGGTTCAGTGTTTCCAAATAGATTGATTGCATTATATTTTTAAAATTAGGATGAAAAATATGTAACTTAAATGTGACTTTGCTTATAAACTTTGTATAAAAATTCTAGATGGGAAATAGAAAAATTATTTTTCTGTAATTGACCTTTAAAAATCATCTGTGTTTTCTTTACATGGAAACTAGATGTTTACTTTTTTGACTGTGTGTGTACCTTCATATTGGAGACTGACTAATGCTTAGAAGGGCAAAATGTCATAGGCAGATCCTAGGCAGGAGGCAGTCAATCCCCTACAGTATTTCAAAAGGTCCTTCTGAGTAATTTTTTTCCTTGGGTGTTTAGATGCCTGTGGAGACATCTGAAAAAGAAGCTCCACAAAATATTTTGTAGTAGATACCTATAATCATAGAATTATCTTAGATTAAGTTTTAAGTCATGTAGAATTTAATAAATAGATTTTATTTAAACTGGGATGAAAATGCTAAAGAAACATGAAAGAAATCTTATCCTTAGGGTAACCATATTTTCTATAATATGCTTTTGACACATCATGTAAAAAGTAACAAGAAAGACTTGTGGAGAAATATGACATTCTGAAGTTTAAATATTTTACTATGTTCTACAAATCTCTAATTATTAAAAAATAGATTAAGTTAATTAATGGAAAATGATTTTTTAAATGTGCAAATAAAAATTCAGATTACATTATATTTTACACATTAAAAAATAGTTTCTGGTGAGGTGATTTTTAATAAGTCCCTAAATACTTTTATCATAGATAGCAAACAAAGAAAACAACTGTTTTGAACTTAAATGTCTAATTATCGAGTACTATTTTGAAAATCTCTGGTAAACATATTTCATGCCATCCAGTGTAGTTATCTGGGACAGAATAGCTCAGGGATGAAAGTACATACTAGAAACAGACTGCCTGGGTTTTTCTTTTTTTTTTTCTTTTTATTGGAGTATAGTTGCTTTACAGTGTTATATTAGTTTCTACTGTACAGCAAAGCGAATTAGCTAGACATATACATATATCCCCTCTTTTTAGGATTTCCTTCCCATTTAGGTCACCACAGAGCACTGAGTAGACTTCCCTGTGCTATACAGTAAGTTCTCATTAGTTGCCTGGGTTTGTATCCCTGCTCTGCCCCTTACTTGCTGTGTAAAAATGAACAAGTTACTTAACTTTTCTGTGCCTCAGTTTGTTTTTTTAATCTGAAAAATTGAGATGTAATGGTATATACCTCGCAGCCATAGAACTGTTGTGAGCATCAACTAAATTGATATATTTGAAATGTTTGGAACGGTAACCTACATACGATCAAAGTGTTAGCTATTATTTTTTGAAATAAAAATCTTAAAGTTTATGCAAAATGTTAAAAAATTACATACCATACAATGTCAGGTAAAAAAAACACAGGATACGTGATGAAATATGTTATGTGATTAAATTGGCTTTTCAGATATGATTAAAACAACTCACAAATAGAAAATGTCTGCAAGAAGAGTTACAATTGAGGAGTTTATAGTGCAACCTACATTAGTGTCTGCTTTGCATAGCATATTCAGTATTCACAACCCCAATCCCCAATTTGCAAGTAGTGGTGAACACCTTGTCCTTTTAAATGTGGACTCTACCATAACTAGGGAGGGAGGCATACAGCCTGACAGAGGCTGCCCTGGGGCTGGCTGGGGCAGTGATGCACTGCCCCTGCATGCCCTCGTGCTGAACTCTAATGTGTCGCAGACACTGGTCACTGGAGAATAATCAAAACTACAAATATTAAACTGGAAAAAAGCCAAAGTCAAACATATTCCTTGATATATTTCTGCTGGTGTTGCCATATTTTTCGCTGTTTCTGTGGTCACAACAGTGGATCCTCACTGAGCACAGCAATTTGAGAGTTCTAAGAGAAACTTGTCCTTTTTTTTTGTTTTTTAATCATCTCTCTCTGGATCTGAAATATAAAAATATACACTTTCCTCCTTAAAGTCCTACTGTTCACAGGGATTGACAATATGAACTTTATCCCTAAATTTATGGTTGCTTTTATTAAGCAGGTTCGGTTATCATTAAAGACTGTAAATCCCAGTTTGCTTCCAGTTGTATCACAGCTCAGGATTGTTTGTTGCTCTTGTATTAACTTGGCGAATATAACTAGTGTTGAGATAAACGAATGGGCATTTCCTCATTACAGAGATGCTTATTGTCAAGGACAATATCTAAAGCTGGAATTGGGGCAGTTTGCCTGGAAGTGAGGGGAAAGGCATAAAATCAGTAATAATGTTGTTTATATTTATTTCAATTATACTTTTTTTGGTGTTGTAAAAGAATTAAAAAAAAAAGACTTCTTTTTCAGCAAAGAAACCGTAAAGTATTTTCTTTATGGAACAATAAGTAATGTCTGCACATGTATACTGTGGCCACACATTGTGTGCAGGTTAACTGCTAACTTAATATTAGAAGAATCAGTATGGTACAGTTATCCAAATTGGATATTATCTGATTATTCAGTTTCTATTTCCCCATTTTTCCATTAGTTTGTTACTAAGGGATGAAAATGTAGGTGGTTTTATTGGAATTTTTGTCAAAAATTTGCAATAAACTATATATTTGCAATAACAAATATCTCTATATTTGTCATGTGAGCATTTGTTCATATGAAAAAATTATTATAGCAGCAATTTCTTTCATAACTTCCTGAACATATTAGCTTTGCTTGGTAATATAAATTTAAAAATCACTGATTAGTATGATGCTAGCGTTCTAGAAAAGATTGCACTACTAATTTCTGTATTCACTTAGCAGTCATGATGCTACAGTTAAACTCATAACTAGTAAAATATATCCTTTAGGAGGTACTTGTGTTGAGCCTTTTCCAAAACTTTTCTAAAATTTAGGTGATATTCAGTGAAACAAATACTTTTAATCATCTGCAGTCTGTAGTCCCCTTTGTACAAGATCACACAGAAATCAGCAGCATAATATTGGAACAAAGTCAGGGAAACCGAAAGAAAGTGGATGTAACTGTGAAATCAAGGGTATTCTATGGCAGTAGGGGGTAAGGTTGGAAAGAAAGATTTGGTCTAGATTGTGAAGGACCTGTGTGCTTTGATAAGAAGTTTGGGAGCAATGAATGGTTTTCAGTAGCAAACTGGCAATGAAATACAGGCTTAGGGGACATCTCTGAAAACAAGTCTGGTTGAATGTAAGCATGCTGTCCTGGGAATATGAGCCTTTTACTGTGATTCAAGCAAGAAATAATGAAGGGCCAGACCTATAGGGAGAGAAAATAGAAAGGAAGGGATTGATTTAAAATGTAGCTTTGATTATTTCATTCTATTTCCTTCAGTCTCTTCTGAGTTTTCCTGGCCTCATTTCAATCAAGGAGTCTTGTTAAAATATCATACTCCATTGAAAGTATGACCAAATAAATATGTGATGTTGGGAAGTAAAGGGTATGAGGAGGAGAGAAGATATATTTTCCAACAACAGGAGTAACAGACTTGATGGAAAGCTCTCCAGTTCGCACTCAAGAGTCTGATGTTTGAGCCTTATCTAAGTGATTACTAAAGATATGAAAGAGGAACAGGCATGACATTCTTGAGGAATTCAGTTTGATTCATCAATGCATACCACCCCTTTTTCCCCTGTAGGATGACACGAGCATTGCTCACAAGAATCCTTTTATACACCCAAGATAATCTAAACCCTGTCTTTTTCCTGTCTTATCCATTTTAGAGACATTTGCCAAGTGGCCTAGGACTAGAGATTTAACAAAGACAATGTTTTGCATCTTTACTATGTTCAGTCCCCTTTGGGCCATCAAACTAATTATAACTATTGATTCAGCAGCCCTGTTACTCTGTTATAGAAGGAAGTTAGATTAGGCAGACAAGCTTATTTTTGGACTTTTTCTCAATTCCTCATGAACTTTTGGATGCTTGTAAATTGATTTTTAAAATGTTTAATATATTCTGTGCACAATTATACAGTTCATAGACTTATTTTTCTCCTCTTTTACTTTGAAATAATGTATAGTGCTCACAGAACATCTTGCTGTAATACAAGGATAAATGAATTTTCTCATTTCCCGTCTTTGCTTCCTCTTTATTTCTCCATCCACCTCACCGTAAGTCATTTGTTTTTCATGCTAGCAGTTGTTCTGCCGGGTCTCTCTGGGCTACCCAGGAGACTCCTCAGAGCATGCTGCAGTCAAGCACACAGAACTGCTGCTAGTTTCTTTGAAAAAGCCTGTCTCCTCTCTTGGAGGGCAGCTGAAGCAGGGTGTTATCAGCTGGCTGACAGATACAGTATAAAGCAAAGCAAGCCCTCCACTGCTTTCCTCTGATGATCTGGGTGAACACCTGCCTGCAGAAGTGATAATTAGTGATACCCCTCTCTGAATATAGCTTCCTTCTTTAGGTTACTTCTCCATACTCAAGCCTCTAGTGAATTTATAACCATGATATAAGAAACTCCATTTTGCAGACACATCTAATTAGCAGTGAATTAGCCACATATAGCCAATTCCATCCATAGGGTCCTGAATATGACACTTAAAATCAACATGGCCTGTTAAAAGACCTCAGGTTAGATGTTTATAGCTTTTTACACATTATAAGGAGTACAAAAATGGGGTACAGTTAATCAAAACAAATCTAACAGATCATTGGGCTCAAACCAGGTTCATGTTTATTTGGGACCGAATCATTTTCTCTCTCTCCTTTTTTTTGTCTTTTAATGGAATTTAAACATGCTTAGATACAATCTGGTGGCAGTATGTCCCAAAAAAGAGAATTTTATGAGAAAAACACCCTCAAAACTGGGAGAAATATTTAGAAGCAATGGATAAAAGGTAGTAGAGGCAAACAAGCACCTTAGTCCATGGCCAAACATGCCAGTTAAATTCTAACCAGATCAGGACCACCTTAGACCCAGGCAAGGGCAGCCCCTGCTCTGGGCCTTGTGTTTCAGAGAGCTCTGCATGTCACAAACACAGAAATTCATTGAATATAAAACACATTGGCCATCTGTCCCTTGGGATCTGGCACTTGTGACCTGTAACCCTAAACATCTGCTCTTGTGACTAGTATCATTTAGGCCCCAAAGAAATGGATGCTGCTTCTACATCTCTTTGCCTATGATCTTGAAATGAAAGGTGATTGCATGCCAATGCCAGGGAGGTTTGTGGCATGTACAGCTGCTGACATCAGACATACACAATGCCTTGGAATGTAGGAAGCATTTGAGTGGATAAATCTCAAGTGTGAGGCCCAGTGAGTTACCACGAAGTGAATATACCTGTGTAATTAAGCATTTTCCAATCACAAGCACTGCCAAGAGGAATTGCTAACCGAACATTGTAGACTGTTGTCGTCTATTACTTCATGTAAATAGGATCCTGTAGTACTCTACTGTGACCAGACTTTTTTTGCTCAATATTTGTGAGATCCATAAAGATTGATGAATATAGTTATAATTCATTCATTGCTGTATAGTATTTTATTGTGTGAAAAAAACACAATTTATTTATGCTCTATTGTAGATGAACATTTGTGTTATTTCCAGTTTGGAAATAGTACTGAATAGTGCTGCTATGTACACTCATGTTCATGTCTATTAGTAAATCTATATATTTATTTCTGTTGGGTATACACTAAGGAGTGGAATTTCTGGGTAATAAGGTATACATAGGTTTAGTTTCAGTTTTCCACAGTGGTTGTATTCATTTATACCCTCTAGAGCACTCTGTAAGAGTTGCTATTATTTTCTATCCTTCCCAACTTCTGCTATTTTCTGTTACTTTTATTTTTGCCATTCTTGTGGTGTATAGTAGTATCACATTATGGTTTTAATTTAATCTTGTGTGCAGAAAAATCTTTAAAAATCCATACAAAAAATCTACTAGACCTAATAAATGAGTTAGGTAAGGTTGCAGGATACAAAACTAATGTACAAAATTCAATTTATTTCTATATACTAGAAATGAACAATCCAAAATTGTTCATGGACATTGTTGATGCGCAGTCATATTGTTTCCAGTTTTCTGGCTGTTACAAATAAATTGCTGTGAGCATTCATATACAAGTCTTTGTGTGCATGAAAGCTTTCTTGTTATTTCATTTATTTTATTTTAAATTGGGGTATAGTTGCTTTACGATGTTGTGTTTCTGCCGTACAAAGAAGTGAATCAGCTATATGTATACATACATCTCCTCCCACTTGGACCTTCCTCCCACCCCCCGGCCCCATCCCATCCCTCTAGGTCACCCTAGAGCACCAAGCTGAGCTCCCTGTGCTATATAGCAGGTTCCCACTAGTTATCTGTTTTAAACATGGTAGTGTATATATGTCAATCCCAGTCTCCCAATTCATCCCACCCCCCTTACCCCCACCATGTCCACACGTCCATTCTCTACGTTTGCGTCTCTATTCCTGCCCTGCAAATAGGTTCATCTGTACCATTTTTCTAGATTTCACATATATGCGTTAATATAAGATATGTGTTTTTCTCTTTCTGACTTCCTTCACTCGGAAAGCTTTCTTTTCACTTAGGCAAATACTCAGGAGTGTATGGCTGGATCATACAGTACATATGTGTTTAAAATACTCAGGAGTGTATGGCTGGATCATATAGTACGTATGTGTTTAACATTTAAAGCCAGTCTGCTTTTGAAAGTGGTTATATTGTTTTACATTCACACCTCCAGAGTATCAGAGTCCTAGTTCCTCCACATTGTAGCTAACATTTGATATGGTCAGTCTTTCTATATATCACTATAGTTGGTATACAGATGTGTCATAAAATATCCTTTTGATTTTTATTTGCATTTTTCTGTTGACTAATGATGTTATTAACTTATTTGCCATTAAATATCTTCTTTGGAAAATGGCTGGTAAAATTTTTGCCCAGTTTTAAAATCAGGTTGTTTGCTTTTTTATTTTTGGGTTTTGAGAGTTCCATATATATTTTGAAACAAATTTTTTTATCAGATATATGATCTGCAAATATTTCTCCTACTCTCTAGCTTGTCTTTTCATTCTCTTAACAATGTCTTTCAGAGAGCAGAAGTTTTTAATTAAAAAAATCCACTTCATTTTTTTCTTATACAGAGTGTACTTTTAGAGTCATAACAACCCTGTGTCCAACACAAGATCACAAAATTTTTTTCCTGTTTTCCCTTATAAGCTTTATAATTTTAAGCTTTATATTTAGGACTATGATCCATGAATTTTGAGTTAATTTTGATATGTGGTGTGATATGAATCAAAGTTCACTTTTTTTTTTGCAGATGAATATCCAATTATTTTAGTACCTTTTATTGAAGAGATTATCATTCCCCAATGAACTAAGTTTGCACCTTGGTCAAAAATTAGTTGTCCATATATAAGCAGGCATATTTCTGGACACTATGGTGTTCTAGTCATCTGTTTATGTATCTTGATGCCTATATTGCACCTTTGGTTGTTGCAGCTTCATAATAAATCTTCAAATAATGTAGCATTAATTTTCTAACTTTGTTCTTTTTTTAAAGTTGTTCAGGTTATTCTAGGTCCTTTGCATTTCTGCTTATTTTAGAATTAGCATGTTAATTTTTACAAAAAAAACTCTTCTGGGATTTTGCCTGAGAAGCATTTGAATCTATTGGTCAGTTTGAACCTTTAGATCAGTTCCTAACTACATTTAGTCTTTCAACCCAAGAACATGATGTATATTTTTGTCTTTTTCTTTTTGAAATTGAATCTGTTGTTTAACTGCCACATTTCAAAAACACATTTTTTAATTATATTTTTATGGAGGTATAGTTGACTTATAACAGTGTATTAGTTTCAAGTATACAACATAATGATTCAATATTTGTGTACATTGCAAAATGATCACCACAGCAAATCTAGTTAACATCCATCACCATACATAGTTACCATTTTTTTTTCTTGTGATGAGAACTTTTAAGATCTACTCTCTTAGCAACTTTCAATATCCCATCCCTCTAGGTCACCCCAACTTTCAAATATGCAATACAGTATTTTAAACTATGGTTGCCATATTGTACATTACATCCTCATGACTTATTTTAGAATTTAAAGTTTGTACCTTTTGACCCCCTTCTCCTACCCCCTACACCATCCCTGGCAACCACCAGTTTGTTCTCTGTATCTATGAGGTTGGTGTTTTTGTTTGTTTTGTTTTGCTTTGTTTTTAGATTCCACATATAAGTGAGATTATATGGTATTTGTCTTTTTCTGACTTACTTCACTTAGCATAATGCCTTCAAAGTCCATCCATGTTGTTGAAAATGACAAGGTTTCCTTCTTTTTTCTAGCTGAATAATATTCCACTGTATATGTACATCTTACATCTTCTTTATCCATTCATCTATTGATGTACACTTAGGTCATTTCTCTACCTTGGCTATTGTAAATAATGCTGCAATGAACATGAGGGTGCATATATCTTATCAAGTTAGTGTTTTGTGTTCTTTGGATAAATACCCAGAAATGGAATTGCTGGATCACACAGTACTTCTGTTTTTTATTATTATTTTTTAGGAAGCTCTATACTGTTTTTCATGATGGCTGCATCAATTTATATTTCCACCAACAGTGCACAATGGTTCCCTCTTTTTCACATCCTTGCCAACACTTGTCATTTCTTGTCTTTTTTATGAGAGCCATTCTGACAGGTATGAGATGTTATCTTATTGTAGTCTTGATTTGCATTTCCCTTATGATTAGTGATGTTCAGCATCTTTTTGTGTACCGTTTGGAAAATGTCTGTTCAACTCTTCCGCCCAATTTTAATTGAATTGTTCAGTGTTTTGTTACTGAGTTGTATGAATTATTTGTATATTCTAGATGTTAATCCTTAATCAGATATATGATTTGAAAATATAATCTCCCATTCAGTAGTTTGCCTTTTCATTTCATTAATGATTTCCTTTGCTGTGCACAAGCTTTTTAGTTTGATTGTATTTCCACTTGTCTATTTTTGCTTTTGTTGCCTAAGCTTTTGGAGTTAGATACGAAAAATCATTGCCAAGATCAATGTCAAGGAAATTACTGCCTGTGTTTTCCTCCAGGGTTTTTATGTTTTCAGGATTTAATCTCTCTCAACAGTGTATTATTAAAATCTCTATATCCTTACTGATTTTTTGTTTAGTTTTCTATCATTTCCTATCATTATTGATTAGAAAGAATTGAAATCTATGACTATAATTGTGAACTTATCTAATTCTTCTTGCAGTTCTATCACTTTTTGCTTCCTGTATGTTAAAAATTGTTATATTCTCTGATAAATTACCTTTTTATCATTATAAAATGAGATTCTCTATTGCTGTTCATATTTTTTGCTCTGAAATCTACTTTGCTGTAATATAGTCACTCTAGCTTTATTTTGATGATTATTAAAATACATTTTGTTCCTTTCAATTTTAACCTATTTGTACCTCTGTGTTGACAGTGTATTTATTTTAGGCTGTATATAGTTGGATCTTACTTTTCTATCTATTCTGACAATCTGTGACTTTTTAAAACTGTGTGTAAACCATTTATATTTAATGCAATTGTTGAGATAGCTAAGTTTAAACTTATCAGCTTTCTATCGGTTGTGTATCGTACCATCTATTCTTCTTCCCTTTTTCCTTTTTTGCTTCCTTCTCATAGATTGAATATATTTTTATGGTTTTATTTTATCTCCTTTGTTGGATCATTAGCATAACCATCTATTTTTCTATTTAGTTGTTGTTTTGTGTTTATTGTTACATTTTAACCTTATCACCATCCACCTTCAAATGGTATTATAACACTTCACATACAGTAAGAATATTACATATTACACTTCTGTTTCTTTCTTCCCGGTCTTTGTACTATTGCTATATATTTTACTTCTAAATATGTTATAAAACTCACATTATATTATTATTATTGTTTACATAATCAATTATATTTTATAAACATTTATATTTTAAGTATATTTAAATTGTAAAAGATTTATATATTTACTCATGTAATTACCATTTCTGCTCTTCAATTTTTTGTATAGACCCATATTTTCATCTGGTATCACTTTCTTTATTTAAAATTTTTATTGGAGTAGTTGATTTACAATGTTGTGTTAGTTTCTGCTGTACAGCAAAGTGAATCAGTTATACATATACATACATCTACTCTTTTTTAGATTCTTTTCCCATATAGGCCATTACAGGGTATTGAGTAGAGTTCCCTATGCTATACAGTAGGCCCTTATTAGTTATCTGTTTTATATATAGTAGCATGTATATATCAATCCCAATTTCCCAGTTTATCCCTCCCCCTGCCCCGGCTTTCCCCCCGGTAACCATAAGTTTGTTTTCTACATCTGTGACTCTATTTCTGTTTTGTAAATAAGTTCATTTTATGATTTTTTTAAGATTCCACATATAAGCAATATTATATGGATATAGAGATCATCATACTGAATGAAGTAAGTCAGACAGAGAAAGACAAATATTATTGTCTACTTTCTAGAAAGACTTCCTTTACTGTTTTCTGTAGTGTGGACCTGCTAGTGATAAATTCTTTCATCATTATATGTCTAAAAAAACCTTCACGTTGCCTTAATTTTTGAAACTTATTTTCAATAGACACAGAATTTTAGGTCACTTGCTCTCTCCAGTCATTTAAAAATGTTGATTTCCTATCTTCAAAATACTTTCTTTCCAACAAGAAATCTGCTGCCATTATTTTTTATTCTTCTGTAGGTAATATATCTTTTCGCTGACTACTTTTAGGATTTTCTCTTTATCATTATATTGTAGTAATTTGTTTGTGATTTGTCTTCTTGTATTTTTCTTTATATTTTGTGTGCTTAAGGCTCATTGAGTTTCTTAGATATGGTTTATAGTGTTCATCAGATAGGGAAACATTTCAGCCACTATTTATTAAAATATTTTCCTGCCTTTCCTCTAACACATCTACTTGCTTCTCAATTTTGAGAACTCTAATTACATGTATAATTGACCCCTTGACATTTTCTATAGCTCAGTGAAGCTTTTTCCTTTTCCTTTTCTTTCTCCTCTTCCTCCTCCTCTTTTTTCTCCTTCTTCTTCTCCTTCTCCTTTTCCCTGTCCCTTTCTCTCTCCCCCGCTCTGTCTCCCTCTCCTTGTTCTTCTTCTTCTTTCATTCTCTGCCACCTCTGCATTTCATTTGGAAAATTTCTATGAGTTCAGGTTCACAAATACTTGTGTAATATCTAATCTCTGTTAATATCATCCAGTAAATAGTTCATCTAAGATATTATGGTTTTATTTCTACAAGTTTGACTTTTTTAATATTTTCCATATTTCAACTAAAGTTTTTGAGCATATGTGACACAGTTGTATTAAGTATTTTAATATTCTTAGCAAATTCTAATATCTATTTGAATTCTGACTCAGTTCAATTGGTAGATTTTTCTGTTATTATGGGTTATATTTTCCTTCTTTTTTAAACATCTTATAATTTTAGATTGGATGCCAGACACTGTGAATTTACCCTTGTTTGGTGTTGGATGTGTTTGCACTTCTATAAATATTGTTGTTTTGTTCTGTAATGCTGGTTAAGTTACTTGGAAACAGTTTGATATTTTCAGGTCTTTCTTTTAAGATTGATTAGTTGAAACCCGAACTGAGTTTAATCTAAGGCCAATTATTCCTGACAACTAAGACCCTTCACTCTGCACAGTGTCATTATGAATTATGGGGTCTCTCACTGTTGTGGCCTCTCCCGTTGCGGAGCACAGGCTCCGGACGCGCAGGCTCAGCGGCCATGGCTCACGGGCCCAGCCGCTCCGCGGCATGTGGGATCTTCCCGGACCGGGGCACGAACCTGTGTCCCCTGCATCGGCAGGCGGACTCTCAACCACTGCGCCACCAGGGAAGCCCTCCAACTGTATCTTCTTAACTCATGGAGTTTCCTGAGCACTACCTGGATTCTTGCCATGCTGTTACACTGTACTTTCTTAAGGCATTGAGTTAGAGCAATCGTAGGGCTCTTGTTCATTTCCTGTCCCTCAGGGATCACTGTCCTTCATTGCCTCATGCCCACTGTTTTAAAAACTGTTCAGATATCTGGGACTTTCCTGGTGATCCAGTGGGTAAGAATCCACGTTCCCAATACAGGGGACCTGGGTTCGATCCCTGGTCAGGGAACTAGATCCCACATGCATGCCGCAACTAAGAGTCCGCGTGCCACAACTAAGACCCGGCACAGCCAAAAATAAATAAATAAATAAATATTAAAAAGAAAAAACACTTCATATATGTATTCATGGCTTCAAATGGAAGGAAAATTTTGTCTCTGTTACTCTATCTTGTCCAGATGTTTGGTATTTAATGTTTTGATATCTTTGATGTTATATTTAATCTTTTATGTAAATTCTATATTTCTTTGTTGATGATTGTGATAGGTTAATTACATATATAACCGTAGTTTTCGACCCCTTTTTGTATTCATATTCTTTACAATATGATTCTTTAATTCTTTCCATCAAGAGGAGGCATCTGTTCCTCCACCCATGGAATCTAGATGGCCTTGTGACTTGCTTTGGCTCAATGGTTTTCTAGTAATGCTTAGCGTCCATACGAAAAGGTCCAAGATAGCCTGCTGCTGCTGAGTAAACATCTTGAGCAGAGTTCAGTCATCCTAGCTACGGCCATCTCAAGTCAACCAATCCTAAGTGGCCCAGAACCTGACCACAGAGTATGAGTAAGCCAGGCCGAGAAATGAGAGCTGCTCAGCTGATCCCAGACCAAACTGTTGATGTTCAGAATTGCAACTGAACAGGTAGTTTTTTAATCAATAAGTTTTAGGGGTGGTTTTTACACAGCATTAACTGATATCATTAACGTTAACTGGTATATAGAAGTGCAATTAATTTTTACTGACCTTGTATGTAATGATCATTAATTATCCTTATAGTTTGTCTACAGATTCTTTTGATTTACTATAATCACAAAATAGTCATATGTGAATAATGACAGTTTTACTTCTTTTCAACACTTGCACCTTTCATTTCCTTTTCTTATTTTATTGTAGTTGCTTGAACCTCCAGTATAAATTTGAACAGAAATGGTGATCCTCGTTTCATTCCTAATCTCAGGAGGGAGTGCTTATAATAAACTTCCTTTGTGTGTAAGGTTTCAAAGCCCCTTTAGACTTTGACGTCTCTTGAGGGATATGCATTCTTTATGCTTAAAGCTTCTCAAGTCTCACTTTCTTTGTCACTGCAGAACTAGAGGACCACCAAAGTTCTGCCAACCTTTCCGTCCCCCAGTGAGACCCTTTGTCTGAACCAAGCTTCTACTATTGATACTGACTGCATCAAGCCAGCAAGTATTCCAGGGCAGAAATGGCTACAGATCTGTTGGCTACTCCTCCAGGATTCCTACTTCTTCAGAATTTTAGCCTCTCTAGTCCTCTTTGTTTCCACAGATCTCTGATGCCTATAAACAGAAGCTGTTTTTATTTTATCTGACTTTTCTATTTTTCTTGACTAGAACTTTGGTCAGACACAGACTATATCATTTGTATTAGAGTTCTCCAGAGAAACAGAACGAATATTATTTATATATATATATATATATATATATATATATATAGAGAGAGAGAGAGAGAGAGAGAGAGAAAGAAAGATTTGTTATGAAGAGTTAGAATAAAGACACAGACCTACTAGAGAATGGACTTGAGGATATGGGGAGGGGGAAGGGTAAGCTGTGACAAAGCGCGAGAGAGGCATGGACATATATACACTACCAAACGTAAGGTAGATAGCTAGTGGGAAGCAGCCGCATAGCACAGGGAGATCAGCTCGGTGGTTTGTGACCACCTAGAGGGGTGGGATAGGGAGGGTGGGAGGGAGGGAGATGCAAGAGAGAAGAGATATGGGAACATATGTATATGTATAACTGATTCACTTTGTTATAAAGCAGAAACTAACACACCATTGTAAAGCAATTATACTCTAATAAAGATGTAAAAAACAAAACAAACAAAAAAAAAGAGTTAGCTCATGTGATTATGGATATTGAGGAATCCCACAATCTGCTGTTTGCTTGCAAGCTGGACACCTAGGAAAGCCAGTGGTATAATTCCAGTCCTATTTAAAGGCCTGAGAATCAGAGGACCTGATAATGTAAATTCCAATCCAAGGGCAAGAGAAGAGCTATGTCCCAGCTCAAGTAGGCAAGTAGGAAGGGAACTAATCATTCCTTCCTCTGATTTTTGTTCTCTTTTGGCCCTCAACATTTGGATGGTGCCCACCCACATTGGGAAGAGCAATCTACTTTTACTGAGCCCACCAATTTAAATGCTAATCTCATCTGAAACACCCTCATGGATATACCCAGAAATGACCTTTTATATAGGCACCCCATGGCCCAGTCAAGTTGACACATAAAATAAATCATCACACCATCCTACTAAGAAACTTAAACAAATTAGCCTGCTATTTACAACAGTTACACATGGAAGCTGAATTTTACATTATAAAATATTCATACCGAAATTAAATTTGTATATATGCAACTCTCTTAAAACATTAGCCAGATCTCTACAATTTATGTTGCTATTTGCAGTAGAAATCTAGTTACTGCTTTTAAAGACAGTAAAAATTATGATTTTAGGAATGGTGATTTATGTGAAGAAACTGAAATATTTTGTAGTGTTTTATGCATAAGGACAGTTTATTGTGTGTTCCCGTTATGATGTTTGAATGTGGTATGTAAAATTCAGTATTTAGTTCTGAATATAACTATTGCTTTAAGAATTTTATTGACAATTTTAGTTACTACTGCCTATGCAGAGTTTCTTCAAATTGAAATTAATAAAAACTTGTCTAATAACTAGAATGACTAAAAATTATTTAGTTTGGTATTTAAGACACATAAAACCATAACTTTGTGCTTATATTAAGTTATAACTTTTCAGGGTAAGAAAATAGAAAATATTTTACCTGGAAGTTTTAGCTCAACTTATAATCAATATATACTTATTAATATAGCATGGGGACTTCCATTTGTACTCTTGCTGCGGGTTGTGAAAATAGGGTCAGCCCTCACCAGCACATTTGTGTTAGAGACATTTTAAAATGTCTTTTTCTTTTTTGTCTGCATAGACTGGCAGGATTATTTTTTACAATTAAAAAAAACCAAACCCTTTTTGTCTTTACCGACCACTATTTCACTTCATCACTTGGGGTTCAATCATAGATGCAGAATCACTATGAGTATTATGGAATAAGAAATTTATTATACAAAATAAACCTCACATTGTTGTCACAGGGGCTGGGAAATGAAGGTCTGAAAAGATTTAGAGAAAAGTCCTTAATTAATCCTGGTGTTGAAGGATGATTTAGAACTTGCAGAAAGTCACTTCAGGGTCCTAAAGTAGAACTGTATCTGCCTCACAACTTCCCTACTGCAGTGCTTGCGTGGCTCCTGTTTATCTATTGAAATATAGTTGGGATATCTCCTGTTATGTTCTGTGACAAGGTAGTGTTAAATAGGAATCTATTTCTGCAGACACTGTTTTGTTTGGTTATCTTGCTGTGGAAGCTCAAGAACTCCCTTATCAGAACTCATGGGTTTTCCAGACTAAATGGCTCTAATTAACAAGCAAATCACAATGGCTAGAGATAGAATTTGCTTGGTGAAGCACTCTGGGGTCCCAGGCACACCAAAGAATGCAAAAAGTTGGACACGAGGGACTCTTGGAAATACTTCAGCACCAAGTAGTACTTACATTTTATAGACAAAGCACCCAGACAGTAAGAAAATATAGATATTATCTGAAGTGTGTATGCAAAAGTTAGAGTTTTCTTAAATTCTAAAGGTAATAGAATTTCTAAATTGGTCTTTACTGTGTCTTTTTTTAGATTTGTAAGCAGCATTTATCTTGTAATGTATTATGTTCATAACATGCTTCATTTACAAATCACTTTCCTGTAAAAATTATATTTACTTCTCACAATGACCCTATAAGGTCAGTATTAATATGTTCATTTTACAAAAGGAGAAATAGAGGCTCAGAGGATAAGTGAGTTGTCCAAGGTCATATCAAGTATAAGTGGGAAAGGCAGGACCTTCATCAGGTCTCTGCTATGATACAAACCTACTCTTAGCACCCAGTGAAACACAAATGAGCAGTGTGTTGTTCAATAGCAGTATTTTTTCCAAAACGTCTCAGTCTTTCATGTTGTAAGTTTAACTTACATTCAAGTCTCTATCATTTTATGAGACCTTTATTTTTTGGTAACTCCTGAATTATTTTTTTTCTTTTCCTTCTCATCCAAACACTGAAAGCATAATCTACATTCCCTGTCCCTATTCACCTTCATTCATCTCTAAATTCTCAGCAACCTGGTTTCTTCAGCCACCACATCTCATAAGATCAACAAGTACCTCTTAATTATTAAATAAAATGTATATTTGGTGTAATTTTCTGGGACTGTTATATTTCTCTTGAATTGATTCTTTTATTACAAAATGCCACTCAATATCTACTGATACTTTCTTGCCTTGTCTTTAAAATCTAATGTACCTTATATTAATAAAATATCTTTCGGTTTCCATTCTTTTATTTTTAACTTTTCTGTGTATCTAATATTTAGATCTCATCTCTTGTAAACACCATATATCTGGCATTTTAAAAAATCAGTCTGAAATTCTTTGTCTGTTAAATGGAGTCTTTAGTCCATTTCTATTTACTGTACTTTGGCTTATATCTACATTTTGTTGATTCTTGTTTTTTTTGTTTGTTTCTATCTATTATTTATTCTTTTATTCCTCTTTGTTTCTTTTAGTTTAGTTACAAATTTTTAATATGCTATTTTTCTAGTAATTTTAAAATTCATTTAAAATCACATTTATTTATACATTTTGACTTTTAAAATATATACTCTTATTTACTCTTTCTATTTCTCTTAATTGCTTTCTGAAATGTCATGCTCCCAAGTAGGATAGTTCCTGCTGCCTAAAATCTCTCTTTAGTATTTCTTGGAAGGCAGCTTTTGTCTGATAACCTCTTATTTTACCTTTATTTTTACAGGATATTTCCTATGAGCATAAAATTCTACCTTACCATGTTTGTTTGTTTGTTTTTCTCCACACTTTAAAGATGTCATTTCACTACCTTCTGTTTTGACCATTTCTGTTGAGAAGCCAGCCGTCCTTTTATACTCTGCTCCTTTAAATGTAATGCGTCTTGTTTTCCCTCTGCCATTTTTATGATTATTTTTCTTTGTCTCTTTTCTAGCATTTAATTATACTATACCTATGCGTGTTTTCTTTATACTTTTCTTTCTTAGGTGTTGTAGAGCTTTTTGAAAGTATGGATTGAAGTCTTTGCCAGTTTTGGAAAATTGTCACCAGTTATGTCTGTAGGTATTCCTTCTGCTCTATTCTCTTTCCTCTACTTTTTTTTTTCTTTTCAATTTGTGAAATGCTTTATATACTTTATCTCATGAAATCCTTAAAATGATCCTACAAGGTGCTTTTGTGATTTTCCCTACTTTACAAATGATTAAACTGAGGTTTGAAAGGGTAAGGGATCAGCCCATGATCCACAACCAAGAAGTGTCAGAGTCAGAACACAAAACCAAGTTTTCCCCAAAGAACTCTGAGGATGATTTGGGCGACAAGCCAAAGTTCAAGAGACAGTGGAGTCCAGAGCGGATTTTATATATGGATTACCTAGAAAACTTCTCCAGGCCTCCGTATTACCATCATATTGAGTGGTGCAGTTGAAAGAACGTTTAAATGAAAGTTGAGGTATCTGGGTTATAGACTTTTTTTTTTTTTTTTTTGCGGTACGTGGGCCTCTCACCGTTGTGGCCTCTCCCGTTGCGGAGCACAGGCTCCGGACGCGCAGGCTCAGCGGCCATGGCTCACGGGCCCAGCCGCTCCGCGGCACGTGGGATCTTCCTGGACCGGGGCACGAACCCGTGTCCCCTGCATTGGCAGGCGGAGTCTCAACCATTGCACCACCAGGGATACCCTAGACTTTTTTTTGTTACCAAAAAGTTTGTGTAATTGAGAGCCATTTATTTAACTTGCTGAGGCACTGAAGACGTTTTCAAGGTGATAGAGAAGGTCCCTTCCAGTTTTAAACATCTTTAATTAGATGGTAGCTGCCTTTTGACTGCCTTGGAGGAATCAAGTGTATAATGTCTCTGATAGTGATATTCTTCTACAGCTTTATTTATTCATTTATTATTTGACCTTGACATTTGTAACATTCTCTCTTTTTTTAAAAGTAGATCTTTATTGGAGTATAATTGCTTCACAATACTGTGTTCCTGTTGCACAACAAAGCGAATCAGCCATATGCATACACATGTCCCCATATGCCCTCCCTCTTGAGCCTCCCTCCCATCCTCCCTATCCCACCCCTCTAGGCCATTGCAAAGCACTGAGCTGATCTCCCTGTGCTATGGTGCTGCTTCCCACCAGCCAACTATTTTACATTCAGTAGTGTATATATGCCGACACTACTCTCACTTTGCCCCGGCTTCGCCCTCCCACCCCGTGTCCTCAAGTCCATTCTCTATGTCTACCTCTTTATTCCTGCCCTGCAACTAGGTTCATCAGTACTATTTTTTTTTTTTATATTCCATACATATGCATTAGCATATGGTATTTGTTTTTCTATTTCTGACTTACTTCACTCTGTATGGCAGACTCTAGGTCCATCCACCTCACTACAAATAACTCAATTTCATTTCTTTTTATGGCTGAGTAATATTCCATTGTATATACATACCACATCTTCTTTATCCATTCATCTGTCGATGGACACTTAGGTTGCTTCCATGTCCTGGCTATTGTAAATAGAGCTGCAATGAACATTGTGGCACATGACTCTTTTTGAATTATGGTTTTTTCAGGGTATATGCCCAGTAGTGGGATTGCTGGGTCATATGGTAGTTCTATTTTTAGTTTTTTAAGGAACCTCCATACTGTTTTCCATCGTGGTTGTATCAACTTACATTCCCACCAACAGTGCAAAAGGGTTTCCTTTTCACCACACCATTTCCAGCATTTACTGTTTCTAGATTTTTGATGATGGCCATTCTGACTGGTGTGAGGTGATACCTCTTGTAGTTTTGATTTGCATTTCTCTAATTACTGATGTTGAGCATCTTTTCACGTGCCTCTTGGTCATCTGTATGTCTTCCTTGGTGAAATGTCTATTTAGGTCTTCCTCCCATTTTTTAACTGGATTGTTTGCTTTTTTTGATATTGACCTCCATGAGCTGTTTGTATATTTTGGAGATTAATCCTTTGTCTGTTGTTTCATTTGCAAATATTTTCTCCCATTCTGAGGGTTGTATTTTCATCTAGTTTAAGGTTTCCCATTCTGAGGGTTGTCTTTTCATCTTGTTTATGGTTTCCTTTGCTGTGCAAAAGCTTTTTAGTTTAATTAAGTGCCATTTGTTTATTTTTGTTTTTATTTCCTTTATTCTAGGAGGTGGGTCAAAAAAGATCTTGCTGTGGTTTATGTCAAAGAGTGTTTCTCCTATGTTTTCCAGTAAGAATTTTATAGTGTCTGGTCTTACATTTAAGTCTTTAATACATTTGGAGTTTATTTTTGTGTATGGTGTTAGGGAGTGTTCTAATTTCATTCTTTTCCATGTAGCTGTCCAGTATTCCCAGCACCACTTATTGAAGAGGCTGTGTTTTCTCCATTGTATGTTCTTGCCTCCTTTGTTGTAAATTAGGTGCCCATATTTATGTGGTTTTATCTCTGGGCTTTCTATCCTGTACCATTGATCTATATTTCTGTTTTTGTGCCAGTACCATACTCTCTTGATTGCTGTCGCTTTGTGGTATAGATTGAAGTCAGGGAGCCTGATTCCTCCAACTCCATTTTTGTTTCCCAAGATTGCTTTGATTATTCAGGGTCTTTTGTGTTTCCATATGAATTGTAAAATTTTTTGTTGTAATTCTGTGAAGAATGCCATTGGTAGTTTGATAGGGATTGCGTTGAATCTGTAGGTTGCTTTGGGTAGTATAGTCATTTTCACAATATTGATTCTTCCAATCCAAGTACATGGTATATTTCTCCATCTGTTTATGTCATCTTTGATTTCTTTCAGCAGTGTTTTATTGTTTTCTGAGTACAAGTCTTTCGTCTCCTTAGGCAGGTTTATTCCTAGGTATTTTATTCTTTTTGTTGCAGTGGTAAATGGGAGTATTTCCTTAATTTCTCTTTCTTATTTTACATTGTTGGTGTACAGGAATGCCAGAGATTTCTGTGCATTAATTTTGTATCCTGCAACCTTACCAGATTCATTGATTAGTTCTAGTAGTTTTCTGGTGGCATCTTTAGGATTTTCTATGTATAGTATCATGTCATTGGCAAACAGTGACAGTTTTACTTCTTCTTTTCCAATTTGTATTCCTTTTATTTCTTTTCCTTCTCTGATTGCTGTGGCTAGGACTTCCAAAACTATGTTGAATAAGAGTGGTGAGACTGGACATCCTTGTCGTTTTCCTGATCTTAGTGGAAATGCTTTCAGTTTTTCACCATTGAGTATGATGCTTGCTGTGGGTTTGTCTTATATGGCCTTTATTATGTTGAGGTAGGTTCCTTCTATGCCCATTTTCTGGAGAGTTTTTATCATAAATGGGTGTTGAATTTTGTCAGAAGCTTTTTCTGCATCTACTGAGATGATCATGTGGTTTTTAATTACTTAATTTGTTAATGTGGTGTGTCACTTTGATTGATTTGCATATACTGAAGGATCCTTGCATCCCTGGGATAAATCCCACTTGAGCATGGTGTATGATCCTTTTAATGTGCTGTTGGATTCTGTTTGCTAGTATTTTGTTGAGGATTTTTGCATCTATGTTCATCAGTGATATTGGTCTAGAATTTTCTTTTTTTGTGATATATTTTTCTGATATATTTTTGTGATATATATTTGGTATCAGGATGGTGGTGGCTTCATAGAATGAATTCCGGTGTGTTTCTCCCACTGCAATTTTTTGGAAGATTTTGAGAATGATCGGTGTTAGCTCTTCTCTAAATGTTTGAATGAATTCTCCTGTGAAGCCATCTAGTCCTGGACTTTTGTTTGTTGGAAGACTTTTAATTACGGTTTCAATTTCATTACTTGTGATAGGTCTGTTTATATTTTCTAATTCTTCCTGGTGCAGGCTTGGAAAATTGTACCTTTCCAAGAATTTGTCCATTTCTTCATGGTTGTCCATTTTATTGGCATATAGTTGTTTTCAGTAGTCTCTTATAATCCTTTATATTTCTTCAGTGTCAGTTGTGATTTCTCCTTTTTCATTTCTAATTTTATTGATATGCCTCCTCTCCCTTTTTTCTTGATGAGTCTGGTTAAGAGTTTATCAATTTTGTTTATCTTCTCAAAGAACCGGGTTTTAATTTTATTGATCTTTGCTATTGTTTTCTTTGTTTCTATTTCATTTATTTCTGCTCTGATCTTTATGATTTCTTTCCTTCTACTGACTTTGGGTTTTCTATGTTCTTCTTTCTCTAGTTGTTTTTTTTGCGGTATGCGGACCTCTCACTGTTGTGATCTCTCCCGTTGCGGAGCACAGGCTCCGGAAGCGCAGGCTCAGCGGCCATGGCTCACGGGCCCAGCCGCTCCGCGGCATGTGGGATCTTCCCAGACCAGGGCACGAACCCGTGTCCCCTGCATCGGCAGGCGGACTCTCAACCACTGTGCCACCAGGGAAGCCCTCTAGTTGTTTTAAGTGTAGGGTTATATTGTTTATTTGAGATTTTTCTTGTTTCTTGAGGTGAGATTGAATTGCTATAATCTTCCCTCTTAGAACTATTTTTGCTGGGTCCCATGTGTTTTGGGTCATCGTGTTTTCATTGTCATTTGTTTCTATGTATTTTTTTAATTCTTTGATTTCTTCAGTGATCTCTTGGTTACTTAGTAGTGCAATGTTTAGCCTCCATGTATTTGTGATTTTTACAGTTTTTTTTCCTGTAATTCATTTCCAGTCTCATAGCATTGTGGTCAGAAAAGATGCTTGATACAGTTTCAATTTTCTGAGGCTTAATCTGTGACCCAAGATGTGATCTATCCTGGAGAATGTTCCGTGTGCACTTGAGGAGAAAGTGTATTCTGCTACTTTTGGGTGGAATGTTCTATAAATATCAATTAGATCTATCTGCTCTGTTGTGTCATTTAAAGCTTGTGTTTCCTTATTTATTTTCGTTTTGGATGATCTGTCCATTGGTGTAAGTGGGGTGTTAAAGTCTCCTACTATTATTGTACTACTGTCCGTTTCTCCTTTCATGGTTGTTAGCATTTGCCTTATGTATTGAGGTGCTCCTATGTTGGGTGGATAAACATTTATCATTGTTATGTCTTCTTCTTGGGTTGATCATTATAGTGTCCCTCCTTATCTCTTGTAACAGTCTTTATTTTAAAGTGTATTTTATCTGATACAAGTATTGCTACTCCAGCTTTCTTTTGATCTCCATTTCCATGGAATATTTTTTCCATCCCCTCACTTTCAGTCTGCAGGCACCCTAGTTGTGGGGAGACGCTAACTCTGTGTCTTCCCCCACCACCATCTTGACTCCGCCTCCTCTCTTTCCTCTACTTTTGAGACTCCATTTATATGTATACTTGCCTTTTGACTGTGTCCCACTTGTACCTTTTATTCTGTTCTATTTTATTTTTCTTGTTGCTTCAATTTATATTTTTTCTGTTGATCTCTGAATTCATTAATCCTGTCTTCTCTTATGTTCTTAGTTCCCAATAATGAATTCTAACTTAAGATATTTTATTTTTTGTTCTAGAATATACATTTGATTCATTATAGTTTCCAATTTTTTATTGAAATTCATATTTTTACTCATTTTGTTCAGCTCTTACTCTGTTTTCTTTAACATATGAAGTATTTAAAAATACCTATTATTGAGTCCAATATTTTGATTATTTGCACATATGCTTCCACTGGATAATTTTTTACTTTTTTAGTCACATTTTCTCACTGCTTCATGCTTCTATTAGTTTTTCTATTAAGTTCTAATCACAGTTTAAAAGATAGTATATTTTATAAGTAAAAGCAGTAAAGTACTCTCCCCCTTTATTTTAGTCAGGCATAAAGAGAGAGGGGGTGATAACTCCAATCAAATCGGAGTTCAGTCAGAGCTAGGTTGCAGAAAGACTCAGTCCATCTGTGGTTTGACCCTGTTCATTGTGCATGATTCTCCTAGGGCCATTAAGAACATGTCAAATCTCTGTCTCCTCTGCTCTGAAAGTCTATGGAAGATTTCATTCTGCGCTTTAAAGGCAGAACCCTACTTCATGTAATCCTCTTTTCTGCCTACCACTCTCCAATATGTTTAAAACTATGATTTTGTAATTTTTCAGATTTTACGTAATTGTTACAGCAAGAGCATTGGGCTTCCATGACCTAATAATCCTATCCAAAAGTAGAAGTACTCTCCTCCTCTCTTAAAATTTCACTTTAGCATCAAATCATCCACTAGGGCTGCTCTGATTTTTTGTATTGAATGAGGTTAGTCATCTTTTTTTTTTTTTTTTTTTACCGTGCATTTAAAGTTTTCACACTCATCATAGTGAATTATAATTTTGATTATATATGTTTCTGTTTCCCAAAAACATTCACAGGGTTCAAGACCTTCTTGTGGAATATGTATTCTTAAGTGGCTTAGCATCCTCAATATATCCAATATGAAAATATTATGCTCATCACTTTTATGTGTAACTTTGGTCATCTTTCTTTTTAAAAAATGTTTTTCCTGTTTGAGAGATTTGTCATCCATTGTACTCATTCATTCAGCCATTGCACCAATAACATTGAGGATCTTCTATGGGGCAGAAACAGGATTAAGAGCAGGCAAATTAAATGATCAGATTCCTGTTGTGTTTTGAGTACCAGACATACTGAATCTCAAGTAAAGTTGTACTGCATTCATAGCATTGTGAATAGAAGAGACTATGGCTTTGGAGGTGCAAGTATCCAATCAAATGCAAGAATTAATTGCAGAACCAGTGATTCCATGAAGTCAAATCGCACCTACCATGCAGAGTTAAAATTTGATATGGTTAGCTGGAAATTCTTCTGAATTCTGGCAAAAGGTTTATAAATTCACTTAATTAGCTGTAAGTTAGGGAATACAGATGTGACTACCAAGAGCAAGATTGTTTGAGGGGGGCAGGAATTCCACGTCCTGGATGAGTGTGGCCTCAGTGAGACCGGATAGAAAAAAAGAGAAGGTTAAACACACATGGGCATGGACACACACATAGCTCTTCCTGGGGGGTGACACTTTCATCTTATTATTCTGCCTTATTACCCCTCCCTCCTTCCCTTAACACTCCTAGAATGTAGTCCACTACATAGAGACATCTTGTTTCATTTACACAATTACATTGCTTTCCAGATACTAAAATTCTGGTTCAGTGTCAGCTTACTTTGTCACGCCACTGCAAATTCCTTGCTAAAAGGTAGAAACTCTAGCACGGTTACCCCTCTTTGTAAGCATAAGAGTCTTTGCCTATGGGGCATAATTTGAGAAGCACCCCAGAGTCCTATAGCTT
The DNA here is from genome assembly GCF_059928025.1 of Delphinapterus leucas. Taxonomy (NCBI): domain Eukaryota; kingdom Metazoa; phylum Chordata; class Mammalia; order Artiodactyla; family Monodontidae; genus Delphinapterus; species Delphinapterus leucas. The sequence goes on from NC_143140.1 coordinate 51,701,177, forward strand.
GGGTCATAGTTCCCTCTAATTCGTCTCTAGAAAGACTGATTCCCTTCGGTTAAGTGATGGTCTTTAGGAGGACTGGGGTAAGATCATGATGTTAGCTCATATTTTCCCAAGGTTTCCTGTGTGTCATACGCTGTTACTAAGTGCTTTGCATATGTTAAGTTGTTAAACCTTAACACAATGCTGAGAGGTAGATTCTACATATATTTTGCAGAAAAGAAACAAAGAGGTAGTAAAACTTGTCCAAAGCCACACAGTTGGTCAGTGAGGCAGGATTTTGAAGCCAGGAAGTCTGATGCTATGGGCTTAAGTCTTATCCATTGCTTCATGCCAGCTTTTGAGTGAATTGAGGTCACGTGGCATAGGAAGGGGGAGCCAAGCCAGCCAGTGCTTACCCTTTAAGAGTGGCCTCATGTAGTAGGCAAGTCAATGGTAAGACACAGGGAGTAGTGGAGGTGTTCTTTTCAGAAAGACCCAAACACTGACAAACACCTTAAGGTGAGTCTGGGGATCAATAGACAGTAGAAACAAATCAGTCTTGCAAGCTATTCCCTGGTAGCTGTGAAAAAGAGAATGTAATCTGAGCATCAGGCTGGAAGAAGTGATAGTTAAATTTACTGTGCATAATAATCACCTGCTGTGCTTGTAAAATGCAGATTCCTGAGCAGTACTCCCAGAGGTTCTCACTCACCTCACTCTCTGGAGGAGGTCTAGCACTTTCCATTTTTGACAAGTGCAGCAGAGGATGGGGATAGCTTTCTGCCCACACTTCAGGGGAATGTTGTATTAGTATAAGATAATCATGCATTTTTATATTTTCAAAGTTTTCACAACTTTAACCTGTTACACATATTTAAATGGCTAAATAGAAAGTCTACCAGAGTGGTAAAAATTTGTATCTACTTTTTCATAAGTAATCAGTCTTTCTGTCTTGCTTTTTCATAAGTAATCAGTCTTTCTGCCTTAGTTACATGCATTCTAAAGCCTATTTTTTAAAATACAGTAAAAAAAAACCTTTCCCAGCCTAATCAAACACAATATCCCAAATATTTTTTTTCTGCATATTTATTTCAGTACAATTCAACACAGCAAAAGTAACATAACTTTTATATTAATGTTTCAAAATTAATATACATATGTTTAAAAGAGCTTCTCTTTACTTTTCTTTTTTTTTTTTTTGCGGTGCGCGGTCCTCTCTGTTGTGAGCTCTCCTATTGCGGAGCACAGGCTCCGGACGCACAAGCTCAGCGGCCATGGCTCACGGGCCCAGCCTCTCCACGGCATGTGGGATCTTCCCGGACCGGGGCACGAACCTGTGTCCCCTGCACCGGCAGGCGAACTCTCAACCACTGTGCCACCAGGGAAGCCCGAGCTTCTCTTTTCTTAAAAAATTATATATATATATATATATATATATATATATATATGTATGTATATAATGTTATATGTATATAATGTTTAAGAGAAAAGAATCAGGCCTTTCTGTGGCCCTCTTAGGCTTAATCTATATAATGCTCATAGGCAGACACTCAGGGTTGTGAATCTAGGAGGTCTAGAGATGAAGAGAAAGTAATATATTTCTTTGTTTCCGGGCATGCATTTCTGTTTGGGGTGGAAGCGAGTATTTGGCATGGGGATCAGAGATGCTCACATGGAGTTTGCAACAAGTAGATAAAATAAAGTGGTAACTGGCAGAGAATGGAGACCCCAGGCAGGGATGGTGGAAAGGATGCTACCACCTCTCAGTAAGTGTGTGTAGCAGGTGGATCCTACTGGAGTGTACAGAGGCCTCGTTTGAAGAAAAGACAACCGCATTGAATTTGGATGCCTGATGAGAAAATACATACATAAAGATTAAAAATTTACAGTGTTCCTTGAGTAGTCATTTTGGGGATGATCTTTGGAAAGCATCAATGTAAGATTATGCATTTCTGCCCTGTGCATTGAGTGGGTAACTGTAAGAGAAAGGGAATTAAAATGTTTTCTTTTAAAAATAAACTCATTTTATCATAAGGCCTTATAAGTTATGTATTTTATAGATATTCTTCCATATGCATCAAGTAAAGTGTAATAACAATGCAAAATTAGTTAGCACTGAAGTTCCACTGTAATCTAATAAACCGGGCTTTTGTTTGTTTGTTTGTTTTACTAGTTTTGGAAGCAAAACTCCTCCTTTGTTATGGTAAGTCACAACGGATGAGCATTTTTGGATAAAGTTGAAAGACTACTCTTGGCAATTTATGAGAATAATTTTCCTTTAAAACAAGGTATATTGCTTGTTTTTGAGAATCCCATATTCTAGGATGGTGAATATGGGAGCTGAGTCCCTTGAGACGAGATACCAGAGGCAGAACATGGAGTGCAGGGGTGGGGAGAGTAAACAGTCTCTTTCCATTCAAGTGGTAGCCCTGGCAGAGTGACAATCTCTGGCTTACAAATGGGATGTGTTCCACCCATTTTTGGGGGGAGAAGTCAGTTGCCTGACTGAACACATTTTCTTTTAGAAAGAGCGCTGTAAAAATTAGGTAGTATCCTGGACAAACCACAGAAACTGTTTAACCAATGTGTGACCAAATAAGACCAATGTTGAAAATGACCAGCTTCTTTACAGTTGGGGGAGACAGAGATCCTGTGGAAAGAGGTGACATGCTTTGAAATATAGCTCTGCCGCTTCTTGGCTGTGTAAGCCTGAAAAGTAACTTAAATCTCTAAGGCTTAGTTCCCCCCCCACCCCCCGGCAAAATAAAGACTAATAATAGTACTACCTCAGGTTCTTGTGAAGGGTAAATAAAACACTAAATACATGTAAATGAGCTTAGCCAGTGATGAAAAATATAAAGAGCCCAGTAATGATATTTTTTATTATTATTTGAATGAATTCCTGCTGACTTATGAGTGACTTATAAGCTCTTTACTCTTCCCAATGGTATCAGCATTTAAAATAGAGACATTTCGTCCCAGCTTACCCTTCCCCCTCCCCGTGTCCTCAAGACTATTCTCTATGTCTGCATCTTTATTCCTGTCCTGCCCCTAGGTTCATCAGAACCATTGTTTTTTAGATTCCATATATATGTGTTAGCATACAGTATTTGTTTTTCTCTTTCTGACTTACTCTGTATGACAGACTAGGGTGGGAGGGAGACGCAAGAGGGAGGGGTTATGGGGATATATGTATACATATAGCTGATTCACTTTGTTATGCAGCAGAAAGTAACACAACACTGTAAAGCAATTATACTCCAATAAAGATGTTAAAAAAATAAATGAATAAATAAAAGGACACACTTTAACACTAAAAAAGTAAAATAAAATAGAGACACTTGTTCACTTTAATTTCTTATGTGGAACTTTCTGGCACTAAAACCTGGTTAGAATATATAAAAGTTCAGGTAGTTTTTGTGAAAATAGTTTGAGCACAGAACCATCATGAAAAATGACCAGTGCTACAGAGTCAACAGCTCAAAGTTGTGCCTTCTTTCTTATTTTATACAATGAAGGCTTTTGTTAGCTGGTTTCTGGTTCTATTATAACAGTAACCAAGCCAAGGCTATGAGGTTAAGGTGGATGGCTTATCTTTATTTTTTATATGTGCTACCTGAGAACCTAAATGTGACCTATTATGAGCTGAATAACTCATTTTAAATACTGTTTAATTTGTGAATTGCTCTGGATTTCCTCATAGGGATAATATAAGAACATGTGCCTAATAACAAAATAAAGGCTCTTAAGCCTTTTAGATTTGAGGTTTTCTCAGAACCTGCTTATAATTCCATAAAATTTTCACAGTTATAAAATACTAATTTATACTTTTTTTTTTTTTTTTTTTTTGCGGTATGCAGGCCTCTCACTGTTGTGGCCTCTCCCGTTGCGGAGCATAGGCTCCGGACACGCAGGCCCAGCGGCCATGGCTCATGGGCCCAGCCGCTCCGCAGCATGCGGGGTCTTCCCGGACCGGGGCACGAACCCGTGTCCCCTGCATCGGTAGATGGACTCTCAACCACTGCGCCACCAGGGAAGCCCTAATTTATACATTTTTACATCCAACACCTCTGAGGGGTAAACAATGTTCTGGGGAAAGAAAGTGATATTTGTTCCAAAACTAATGGTCATTCATTCACTCATTTGTTCATTCATTCACTCGTTCATTTGTGTATTCATTCATCCATTTGTTCAGTACCTATCATGACAAACATGTACTGGGCATACAAATCTGAATAACACCTGGTGCCTACCCCCAGGATTGGTATTTTAGTACATGTAGAAGATGCTGTCGGTGTTCTGCCATGTTCTCCACTTTCTGAAGGCAAGAAAATGGCCAATTCAAATTAATGACTTGAGTTTTAACTTTTAGCTTTTTAAGCCTGTGATACCCTGACTGAGCCTGTGCATCTGCCTCCTACTCCCAGGCTGTAGGTACCCAGACCTCCGCCAACAATAGATGGGTATTCAGTGGATAAACCTCCTCATTTTTCTTATCCCTTGGCTGGGACCACTTCGAGGAGCTTTTTACACTATCTCACAGAGTACCCAACAGGTTTGAGCAGTAGTATCCCCAGGGGTAGCAGACCAGATAGTGCACTTTATTGATTATTCCCATACTTTTCCCACTCCTGCATGTATCTAAAAGTTTTTCCTGGGATCACTTCCCAAAGTGCTTAAATTCTAATCCTTGTCTAAGGGTCTGTTTCTGTGGGAACTCAAACCATGCTAGTATATATCATAATGTTAATAACAATTTTATTTAATCTTTGCAACAACACAGTGAAATGAATATTTCTTCATTTTGAAAATTAAAAAAAAAAAGCAAAAAACTAAGTCTCAGAGTGATCAAGAAAATAACTCAAGGGCAATCCAATTGATTGTGACATATCTGAGATTTTATTCTAGGTGTATCTTGCTCTAAAGGTTACTATCTTCTTGGTATCATTATCAACATGACAAGTAGCCGTGATAACAGTAGAATATCTAGAGAATAATAACTCTAAGTTAAAAACATAGCCATTAATTTAAATTGGCCATTTTCCATCTGCTTTCAAAGATAGTTTAGTCTATGTTTTATCTTTAAAATTTTTTCTTCTTAATTGACAATAATTCAAAGTTTAATTGGGTTTCCTTCCCAAATCACTTGTTTGTAAGGATCTACCCTCCCACGAATAGGTAGTTAGTCACATTCTTGGCATCATAGGACTTTTCTAATAAAAATGACCCCTTTTTGTCCTCCCATGGTACTTGAAATTTTTATTAGTAACTTCACTTTTTAAGGAGTTCTGTGGACCAATTTGCTCCTTTTTAACTGAGTTACATAGAGCATATGGAGTGTATCTCGTTGCCAAACGGAACATCCTCTTTCATTTCTTTCCCCAGTGTCTACTGTGGTGATTCCCAAACTCTGTTCCATGGAGAGAAAAGAAAATTCATGATGGCAAGAGTTTTCCTTCAATATGTATTTTCAGTTACATATGTAAAGAGGTTTTATAGTTGTTTTTAAATTTTGTGCCACAGCTAAGAATTCCAGGAAGTCACACATGTGATCACATTATGCATTGCCCTTAGCAAATAGGCATCATTTATCAACTTTCCTGTAAGTTGTACAATGTCTGTTGGATTAAACTGGAACAAATTATTTATGTATGATGTATTATCTCACAAATTCAAACATACTTGTGATATTATTTTTGCCTTTATTGATAATTTACTGCTACAATTAATTAGTCTCTGATGAGGGCTTTTTTTCTTTATCCATGTCATGAGTCATATTGAAGTTTCATCATTACTTTAAAAACTCTCTTGATTAAATAAACATGGGTAATATGAATCCAAGTTCTCAGCAATAGCATCTAGCTGTTTCTCATTCCCCACCTACCTCTCAGCCCCATCACCTCCCTGATAGTACTTTCTTGAATATGCTATTTTCTGAATACAGTATACCTTTTCAGTTTTCTGTGCACTTGCTGATGACATTTCCTCTCCTCTGGAATGCTCTCCTTCTCTTCTCCACTTAATAAAATCCTTCACAACCCAATCCGGATATTAATTGCTTCTGAAACCCTCCTTTCCCTGCCAAAGAGTTATTGTTCTCTCCTTACTCTCATTATATTTGTACATTCCTCTATTACAGTCCTATACATTGTTAATGTATTATTTATTAAAATACCTGTCTCTTTTACTAGGCTAGCTATTCCTAAGTTCAGGCCACTTTTATATTTGTGCTAGTGTTTAGCATAGAAAATGGAAGCTCAAGATAGCCAATAAATGCTTAGGAAATGACTAACTGCACACGTTGTATGACCTTTATTTTTCCTCCCTCCTCCTTCCTTTCTTTTCTTCTATCACCATGACACTCATCCGTGTATTTTTATATGTCATATATTCACTGACTACCTACTCTGTAAAAGCCACTGTGTAAATGCTACAGAGGAAACAAAAGTGAAAAAGAAAGACATCGTTTTTGAGTTTAGTGAATTTACATCCTAGTATTAACTATTATTGGACATTGTAACTTGGGCCCTGGAAGGAATATGTATTATATAAAATATTATATTATCTATACATATAGATATATACAATGTATATCTCTGTATTTTTGGAGATATATATATATATTCCAAAAGATTTAGTTGTTTTACTTTGTTATGGCCTAGTTACATTGACTTATAAGAGGTTGTGTCACATAATTACTTTAGGTTCTTGTCATTCTGGATCTGATAGTAATTAGATAGGATGGTGGTGTGATTATTTCTTGTTTGACCAAGAGCATGGAGACATGGTTTTTTTATTATGAAAAACTTTAAATGAGAATAGAGAATAGTTGTATTTATCAATCTTAGACATTCCAAGAGTTTTATTTTTTTAAAACTATTCATGTAAAAATTAAATCTTGATAACTTATTTATCCAAATATCTTGAAATTTTAGACTTGAGGGCTTTTCAGCCTGGCTTATTTATCTCAGCAAAAGAATGTCTCCAAAATGGGTTCTATATAAGGCCTTGAAAGCGTTCTGCAAATAAAATGTGGGGAGTGCCTTGATCAAACAGGTTTACACATGGCAGATAAGCTTCAACACACCTCCCCTTGGAAATTCATGTGCTTATTAGCAAAGAGCCCTGAGCTATGAGTCAGTGAAGAAACTTAAGTTTATTTCACCTATTTTTTTTCACAAATTCCTTTGACTTCTGAAACTTTTTCTATGTAACATCTAGAAACATTGTAATTAATATTTTGAAGTCCATGATGACATTGGTTAGTGAACTGGTTACCATTGGTCGGTACCTTCTTTTTTTTTTTTAAAGTCTTTATTGAATTTGTTACAATATTGCTTCTTTTTTTTAATGTTTTTTTCATTTTATTGGCCTTGAGGCATGTGGGATCTTAGCTCCCTGACCAGAGATTGAACCCGCACCCCTTGTACTGGAAGGCGAAGTCTTAACTACTGGACCACCAGGGAAGTCCCTGGTCGGTACCTTCTGATAAAATGTGATGTAGTGGTTCATTCCATTAACGATGATAAATATTCTGACAGATGGAGAAAGAAGCAAGAGAAAATATCTGCTTTAGGCTGAACACCTTTTGACCCAGTAAGAAAAACCAAGGGAGAGAGTGAGAATGGAGTACTTTCAAGGTTCAATATAGGATCAAATGGAGTCAGAAAAGATGTAAGGCAGAGCTCAGAATCAGCGATCATGAATCAGAGCTGAGAGGAACTGGAAGACGTCATTTAAACAAGCTTCTGAGGAAAAGCCTTCTTTTCCAGATTATGGTCCCTGTTTCCAAGGACAAAGCCACCTTGGAGGTTGGGCTGTCAAAGTGTACAACAGGAATTAGAGCTCCAGGAAGGATATATACATTACTTTCTGGACAATGAAGTCCATACTTTCTCAAATCAAAACCACTCCTATGTTCTGTCAAATAACAAAGATCTTTCTGTCTTCCTACCGATAATTTGGGCTTCTCTTTCCCCCCTAGTTATTTAAAATGTCACAGAGAATTAGGCTACAGATAATGTTTCAACAGTATTGCCATCATTTAATTTATGATGTACTCCAGCTGAAAGTTTCTCAAATTCAAGGCTTTGAGCTTTTATAAAAAATTATTAACACATTATTAATTAATAGAGTCAATATTCTATAATTTTTTTTTCTTTCAACTGTATAAAGTTGTAAAGTATTGGCCATTAAATAGAAATCGTGGTGCCTCTTTTTTCAATTGGGACTTTGTCTTTTGTATCTCTGTGATTGCATATACTAGGCACTCCTAAAATAGTTACAGGATTGAAGTCAGTAAATTATGGAATGAAAAAAGTGATCATACACCTACAATGTAAATGAAGAATATTAGTTTATCTATAGTGTTTTGATGGAGTCACTTATGTTTGCTTTGCTTTGCTTTTTTTTGATTCTAAAATGGGTTTATTTATGTATCTGTTTGTTTCCTATTGGCACGTATGTATGAGGCTGCAAAGAGAGCCACAGTAAAGATACTCTTTACAACCTGCCTCGTATATGATGTAAGGATTTATTAAATAATGGTGACTCTTCTGGGGTTCCTTCCCATACTCAAGCCAATCCATACTGCTTCCTGTGGAGAAGCCACTGGGTGAATAACAAAAATACTTTTTGATGGTGATGATGAAACCAAAAGACAGACTGCTTCTTTAGAAGATAGATTCTCTAGTATTCTTTTATTGACATACTGTTGGAGGAGTAGAAAATTATGATCTTCTGCCTCAGCTAACCTGGAGTTCTTCCCCAAATCAATTCCTTATTCAAACACAAAATGTACTTCTTATGACCCCTCCTCTCTCCTCAACTTCTTGCTCAGGGCAAGGCCAAGGAGCTTTTGAAGTGCTCTGGCTTAGCTGGCTTTTAATCTTGCTTTTTAAAACATCTTCTGTGTCTGGAAATCTGATTCAGTTTAAACAGCTGAGTTATAGTATGCTGCAACCTAGAATTTATAAATGCGTAGTAGTAAAGCTGTAGTGTGGTAAGTGAAATAATAAAATAGCATTATGAAGAGAGTTAGTTGATGTGCATACATGAAACCTATTTTTCATGTATTAAATACTGACTTTAAGTTATTTCAAAATCAAACATGCTTAAAAATAGAAAAGAGTTAAAGGTCACATTATGAAATATCTATAAATTGTTGTCTTTTTGTAAGCTTCACTGATTGGAAGTTTATAAGAAAAATGCCCAGTGATTCAAAAAAAATCAGCTAAGGGCTTCCCTGGTGGCGCAGTGGTTGAGAGTCCGCCTGCCGATGCAGAGGACACGGGCTCGTGCCCCGGTCCGGGAGGATCCCGCATGCTGCGGAGCGGCTGGGCCCGTGGGCCGTGGCCGCTGGGCCTGCGCGTCCGGAGCCTGTGCTCCGCAACGGGAGAGGCCACAACAGTGAGAGGCCCGCGTACCGCAAGACAAAAACAAAAACAAACAAAAAAAATCAGCTAAAACTATGAACACAGAATATTTTTATATTGTGTTACAATTCCCTTTTCTATTATTTTGCACTTAAGCTGAAATTTGTTTTTAGTGTCATGTATTTTAAGTTTTGCAAGAAGTTTTTTTTTTGTGATACGTAGGCCTCTCACTGTTGTGGCCTCTCCCGTTGCGGAGCACAGGCTCCGGACACGCAGGCCCAGCGGCCACGGCCCACGGGCCCAGCCGCTCCGCAGCATGTGGGATCCTCCCGGACTGGGGCACGAACCTGTGGCCCCTGCATCGGCAGGCAGACTCTTAACCACTGCGCCAGCAGGGAAGCCCTGCAAGAATTTTTTAAAAGACATTTGCAATGAATATTTCTCTAAAGATCGAGTTCCTGATAGTGTAGAAAAACCTTGAAATAGGTGTTTCTTTTAAGGTATCTATAAACTATTCATTTCTTAATGCAACTTCAGAAAAGTATTATCTCCAATAATAAACAAAAGTATCGGAAAACTTTCTGCCACTTTGTGATTTCCATTTTATTTGGAATTGTCTTAATCACAAAGTCTGAAGCTATAACAACTGTTGAAAGTTATCACAAATTGGTGTTTTATTATTGGAAGTGGCCCGTCTCATGCTTCCAGAATATGGAGTTTTTAAACGCCAGAAGGACATTCCACTAGCTGAGACCCATTCTTATTGTTTACAGTGAACATTGGGTCTACGCTTTGGGCTTGTCACCAGGCGGCGATTCAAGTAGAATAATGCTCCAAGACCATTTGTTCTTAATGAAAGCAATTTGTTATGAGCTGAGGGGAAAGTGTCCTTTGTCCTTCTGCCAAAGCAGCCTTGCTCTATGTTTGTTGAGTTTGTTCAGATTAATGGGGATACTACAAGATGCTTTAAGACAAAAAGCATTAGCAGAAAGATGCAAAGCATTTTTCTAAAACAATGCCAAACATCAGTGAGAACATACCATGTTTTCAGACATCTATTATGAAAACTGCTTATGTTTTCCTATATGTGTCCATAGGGTTCCATTATTCGTTTGATAAAATGCTTTTTGAGGAATGTTATTTTTTAGGATGATGGTAAGAATTGTATGGATAGAAATAGCATTCGTAAGACCACACAATTTATAATTTACAGTCAGTCCCCTTGGATAAGTCACTGGTCACAATAAATGATTAAATCACACAAAAACAATTTGCTGATCACTTTCTTCATCTGCAGTAGAGATGGCAATATTTTGCCACAAGAATTTTTTTAGGAATAATTGAAAATTGAAATGTAATTTTATGAGCCTTACCTTAGCAAAGTCTTCATAGTAACAACAACAATAATTAAGCATATGCCAGGTAATAAGATAATTGGAAGATGTACTTCCTTGGCTGTAATGTTTATACTAAGAGGTATAATAATATTGCTAAGATTCCATCAACATCCATAAAATACAAATTAATTAATGGATTCAAGCTGCATCTAAGTATTAGCACACATTTGTATTAGAATTAAATTATAAAGTAGATTTATACAAATAATAGATAACAGGCTAGCATTTTTTGTTTAAATTTGAGATACTATATTTTTGGAGAGTTTGTTCTTGCACTAAGAACATATAGCCTTAAAACCTTAAGTAGAGGAGATAAACAAGTGTGAAAGTCTGACTAAAGAAGCTGCAACTAAAGGAGCTTGAGAGACATACAAAGACATTTTGGTCCTGTACGCCTGATACCGAGAGACATTGAAAAATACAAAATTCCAACAATATCCTATTTCTTAGTATAGATAGAATTGTTCTCTGAATTCCACATATTGATTAGCTGAATAATTAGTTGCCTTGGTGCCATTTAGATGCATTTTAAAAGATAAAATATAGCGAGACAAGTAATCCAATAAAATAAAATTTGAATTTATAATTTTCTTTCTTCCTTCTGTCTTTCCTTCCCTCACTTTCTGTCCCACTTTCATTTTTTTCTCCACTTCATTATGCAAATAATTTTAACTGATTGTAATATTAATTTATTATGGACCCTAGAAATCAGAATTAAACCTGATACTTTGAGAATATCAATATGTTTCCATTCATTTTTATATCATACTTAAAAATACTGCTCATATTTCATGCATATCTGAGCAAATTCTGAGGTACTGAGTTTTAAATGGGGGTGTGGGTGAACATGGGATTGGGCAGAACTCTGTAATTTCTGTAATTTGGAGAACCATTGATTTGCTCTGTTGCTTGTGACTTGTTCTGTGGTTCCTACGTAATTCTAAAATGGTGGCCAGTGGCTAGCTAGCCATGGATAGTCGGCCCAGTGCTCCACTTTGTGGTAGCTGGCTTCGGGTGGGTGGTCAAAATCAGAGCCTACTCCCATTAATATCTTCATTTTGCCTTCTCTGAACACTTATGTGCCCAGGAGATGCTTTTCTTAGTCTACTGCCTGGAACAGCACAGCAGAGACAAGGTTTTCAGATAATGATTATCTAATTTGCTGTCTGTTCTTTTGGCTGCAGGTGGAACAGGAATTGGGAAAACACCAGAATCAAATCTTCATGAATTTTTAGGTAGGTTTGAACTTCTTTTTTTACTCAAAGGCTGATGCAGAAAGGATAGTAATCCAACAACCTGAAAGAAAAAAAAAAAATCAAGCCATAGGAATACGGTTATATTCTGATCTTTAAAAAAATGACTATACCTTCTGGATTTGATTCAAGTTTGATTTTATTCTCCCTGGATTTCTGCTATGTTGAATTTACCTGAAGCACACTTATATTTTATGTTTATATTTTTACTGGATTTCTAAGTGACTAGTGGGTCATACATTTTATGATAAAATTTCCCTACACTTGGAAAAGGACACGAGAGCTTATTATTCAAAATCTATTTGAGTCTCTTTTGTAATAACCAGGTTTATTCCCTTCTTTTAGGTCATCCCTTATTCCCAATTGGAATTTTGCTAGAAATAGAGTCTAATTTCTAATTCCCTTAAGAGTTGAAAAGCTGAAGTAGTATGGAAAGGTTTTAGATACAACTCTAGTATTTCTATAATAAGCATAATTCCACTGGCTTGTTTTGCAAGACTGTTATCGAAGAGCTATTTAATCACTGGATTTTTGAATTGCGGAAAATTTCATAACAGTTGGCATATTAACAGATAAATGAAATCCTGAATTTGTAGGGTGCTTTCCAGTAGAAAAGTTAAATTCAAAATAACATTGTTAATTATAAAGTAACTTGCAGCTTGTGCTCTATTATACAATTATTATACAATTATTGGTAATAATTTGTTTTAATAAAGAGTTTTATATAGACAGTATTTGTTCTAGCATAGACTTTTGTTGGAAACAGTTATCTTGGTCATCTGAAAAAAATTACCTATTGTGAGTAAAGAATAGTATAGAATAACTTGAAACTTAATTTTTAAAAAATAGATATTGTATATTGTTCCAATGTGCTTTACATATGCAAATAATATTTTTATGAAATACATGGTAAATATTTGAATCAAAAATGAAGTAAATTTTCTTTATAAAAGTTCGGATATTTTTTCCAGCTTTATTGACATATAATTGACAAAATTATAATATATTTAAAGTGTACAATGCAATGATCTGATAAATGTATACATTGTGAAAGGATCCCCAAAATCAAGTTAATTAACAACACAAGGCTATACTGTTAAGTAAAAAGCAAGAAATGTAAAAGATTTTGGTCTAAATTTTCAGATTCCACCATTATAATGCTATTGGTCAAGCATTATATTATACTAATTATACTATACTAACAAAATTATACTGTATTAACTATGTTAATAGTACAGGAACCTAGGAATTGAAATTTAGAAAACTGTAAAATATGAGCATTTTCTAGCATGAAAATTTAAACAAACTGATGACTAATCAAAGAAGTTTCTAAAATGTCATACATGGACAACGTTAAGTTTAATTTCCAAATTTTATAACTTTCCAGTCTATGCAATTTGCTAGTCTGAAAGAAACTACAAATTACTCCCTAATTCTCAAATTTTTCACTCTAAAACCTCCTGTACTTAGTTTCTTAATTTATCAAAATTAAGTGACCTGGATGTGAGAAGATAGCTGTTAATGTTTTAATGAGCCTGATATACCACTGTATTCAGAGCTTGCCCCTTTATTGACTTCAAAAGTACAGTTTGGGAGAGTAGGAGGATAGAGAAAAATGAAAGACTGGAGAAGGTTGATAGTGCACATTGATTAGAAGAGACAGGAGAAAATGTTTTGAAGGTATATTCTATCAGAATTTTCAGCTCATTAACAGATAAAGGACCTAGTAATTATAATGGCAAAAAAATTAAATAGAACTTACTATGTGATATATATATTATATATATATGAGGAAGGTTTTATTACCACCCCTTTTTCAGATGCAGAAAGGCAAAATAGATGTTAAGTTACTTGCCCCAAACCATCCAGCTAGTAAATGGCAGAGCTGAGCTTTAAACCTAGGAAGTGTGGTTCCAGGGTCTGTGGTCTTCCATATGAATTACTTGCCATACCGCCTTTCTATATAATTTTTTTCCCAATAATATATGCCTGTGAGCCTGGACAATTGGAGAATTTGCTTCAACTATTTAATTTTCTTCTTACTTTGTGTCTAAGCAGAAGGACTTGGAGAGTAACAGGCTGAATGTGGATACATTCTTATGTACATTCTTATGTACATACTGAATGTGGATGGATTCTTATACATAAGAATACATTCTTATGTATCCACGCTGAGAGAAATCTAGCACATTCTGTACTGGGAGTCACAGCTCTGCCCAAAGTGTCAGGTTGCCTCAGAGGGCTCACATAAGCCCCAGAGCTGTGTAAGGGGCTGTCACTTCACTGGAAGCTTCCCTTACAATGCACAGCACTACAGGAAGTCCTGCCAAGAGCTTGCTGAAGATTCGCAGACTGATGAGCCCTCCTGATCGCAGGTTCCCCATATGCAAAATAAAAGGAATCCATTTGGGATCATGACAGTTAATAACACTTTGACATCTGATGTGATTGAGAGGTTAAGGGTTTGGGCCTTGGAATCCAGAAGACTTAACCAACCGGTTCTTAGTTATATTAAAGTGGTTAAGAATGTACACTTTGGAGCTAAATTACTTGGGTTCAGACTCCATCCCCGCCACTAGCTACTGATGACCTTGGGAAAATTCAGTTCACTTTGTATACTCATTTTCCTCATCTGTAAAACAGGTAAAATATTAGTACTACCTCATAGACTTGCTACAGCAACTAAATGAAATATATGCAGAAAATTTCAGATAGTGTCTGGCTTTTGGTAAGCCCTCAATAAATATCTCTTCTAGTGCTTGCCCTTTTAAGTGTCAGCTTCGTCACCTATGACATGATGATAAAATAGCCCCTGCCTCACAGAGTTGTTGTGAGGCTTATAGGAGACAATTAATGGAAAGTGCTTCATACAATGGCTGGCATAAATCCAGTGCTTAGTGACTGTGTTATCATTATCAGTTGTCATCCTCTTGGTTTTCTACTTTGCCCTCCTGGACGTGGTTACCCTGGTGTCTATATACACCTACCAGTGAGGCTGTTGCTATGTGATTGTGCTACTTTTTTAAGGATGGGATGCAGCGAGATGGGGAGGGCTAGGTTAGGCCAGTTGGGCAGGGAAGGGCTGCCGCCACGATGAAAAGCCCCACTTTCAGGAGCAGGTCTATGAATGATGCTTGTGGTGCTGCCACAAGGGCACACGTGCTGGGTGGAATGAACAGGTGTGTTTGAAAGCCCAGAGCCTGGTGCAAGCAGCATCAGTGTAGGGTGATCATGTGGCCGACCTGGCCAACACCAATGATCTCCAGGTCACTTTGCCTTTTGTTTCTCTGAGAATGTTTGGAAATCTGCTCTGGCAGGGCCATGGCTGTTGGCTCTGTTTTAGATACATCATCAAAGTTGAACACGTGTGACAGTGTGAGCAGGGAAATGTGGGCAGGCAGGGAACGAAGGACCAAATGTCATACGACTCTTCATGCTAATTATTTCCAGCATAGTCACATGGATAGACCTGGGTAAACTCTTCCTTCCACTGAATTTTTTTTGCTATATGTAAGTACATGCAGGTTAAGTATAAATTTCATTAAAGAATGATATTTTCAAGCAAACATATTAAACATGTTAATTCTCACAATAAAAATCAAGAATTATGATCCTAATTTTATAGATGAGGTTGGGGAAACTCAGGCTCAGGGAGGCTGAGAAACAAACCCAAATCCTAATAGTGAGTAAAAGAACTTGGATTTGAAGCCTGATATATCCTATACTATAGTGTGTATATGTGCGTATGCATGTGTGTGTGTGTGTGTGTGTGTGTGTGAGTGTGTGACATGTATGGGTAGAGATAAAAATTTCACTACAACTCAGTAATGTAAGAAATAGAACTTACTTTTTATAATTAAATTCAATTTCTCTTTTGAGCCTCCATTTTACCCAGTGGCAGAAATATAATCTTAGTCAACTTTGTACCTTTTTCTTCAGGCTGAATCTAAGTTTTAGGGGGTGTGTCTTGGAATATGGCCAGGGAGGGACATGTCATCCTTAATATTGTATATTCATGAACAGACCTTTATATAGACATCCCTATTCCTATAGAAACCATGTTATTTATCATCTACATCAGATACTTTCCAGAATAAAAGGGGGTGCTGGAAATAACTACACCAAGAGAACAAATATAAGGCAAACCAGATTATGGTCACTATACATTTTGATTCCTTCTGGGTCTCTTCTGGTCTGGAAACTCCAATACTTTTGTGCTGGGACTGGGCCACAGCGAAGGCTGTGTAGAGGGAGCATAGGTCAGTTTCTGGAGGCACTGCAAAGGGGAATGTGGCTGCAGCAGTGTGGAGTGAGGGCAAAAACACATTGCATTAGTCAACTGTGTGTGCCATTTGTCCTTGCTCTGCCACTGTGCCCTGAAATTGTCTGCTCTGAGACCACACCGGGCACTGGGAATCTCTGTGAAGCTGTCCCTGTCTCTGTCTGCTTAGACCCACAGGCATCCCTTCCTTCTCCAGGCTCTTGCTATCTTCCTAAGCTATATGTGGGAAGGACAGTGCAGGTCTCCTCCATTCTCAGGGTGCACAAACATGCCGTGGGTTCATCAAATCAGTAGTAAAGGGAGGTGAACAGCTGCAGCAGAAGACCTCAAACCCCACTGGCTTTGATATTGGTTACCTCCAGCTTTAATTGAGTGTTTGGTGGGCATCTATTCACTCACACTGAGATTCAGGTTTCAGACTCTTTCCATCTTGTGGCTCTCTCATCTTCTAGGGTCTTTTCCAGAAAAGGGACAGAACATGGAGGCCAGCAGAGAGCTTGTAGAAACTAATCGTAGAAGTGGTGTACATCACTTCTATCCACTTAAACTGGAAGGGGGCTGAGAAATGTGATCTAGCAGGGATCAAGAATTAAGAGGGAAAACTTGAGTTTTTGTAAGCATGAGTGTTCTTGGCTAGTTGGCCCCTACCTGTGTCAATCCTTTTGAAAAATTTACTTGTACTGTATTAAAAATTTTTAATTGCTGTCATTGTAGAGAAAAATGTGATGAGTTATTTGTATTTGTAGAATTGAATAGGTAAAACTCGACTGAAACATTTTGACTGGACTTAATACTTTATGTTCTTGTTTATTTTTAATGTTCACACAAATATGAAGTTGGTAGAACTTAGTGATATTTAAGTCTGTCCTTTGTTTTTTCTTTTACATTCATACGGTTGTGATCCTTTGACTTCCTTGGAGTTATTTGTCTTCAGTGGAGAGTTTTAATATTCAGAGGTAACAGTAACAGGAAGAAAAGTTTTGTTTTGTTTCATTTTATTCATTTTGGGGTGCTATCTGGGAATGGACTGTTTCCCATCCCGGTAGAGCTTAAGCACATTGGCTTCGTGTGCCTCAGGCTCACTGGCATTGCTTTTATAAGTTTGGCAAGGCTGGAGTTTTCAAACTGGCAGAACATTCTGGAAGCATTTCCCTGTTTTGAAGTTCTGAACAACTTCTCACACTGAAATGTGGCTGTATTTTTGAACTAATTCATTGGAAAGGAAGTTTATGCATGAGAAGTT
The DNA here is from genome assembly GCF_059928025.1 of Delphinapterus leucas. Lineage (NCBI taxonomy): Eukaryota > Metazoa > Chordata > Mammalia > Artiodactyla > Monodontidae > Delphinapterus > Delphinapterus leucas. Next base: position 51,718,702 of record NC_143140.1, read on the forward strand.
CAGAGGATCATTAGTAAAGTCTTACTTAATTGAGTGTCTCAGTATGGAAACTGTAACAATGAGAGTCCCCAAAAGAGAGCACAGTCTTGGGAGTAGCTTCTGTAACAGTGGATGTGCATATAATTGTTTAGTATCAGTCGTGGTATAGAAAATTCCTTGAGCCTCCCCGTTCCCATCTTTTCTACTCATATCACAGCCCTGCTATTTTGACTGGAGTTAGGGAATAAGACTTCAAACATCAGCCCATTGATTTTTGAAATCTTGATAGAAAATGGAAAAAATAAAACCAATTCTTTCTCCATATATGTTCTTATAAAAAGATAGATATTTGAATTCATCTTTGAAGCAGACTTTTTGTTTGCGTCTTTTGGAAAAACCATCTAGATTGTCCCTTTTGTTTCACAGATATAAAAAGCACCCATTCACTGGTCTTGAGGAAAACTGTAGAAATCTGAATGGTTGTTTTTAGATAGAGCAGCTAAGAATTCTGATTAATAATTTAAGCTGTGTGTGTACATTGAAAACTAGTATGTTGCTTCTTACGTGAGGGGGATTGTTTTCCCCTGTCGATGGATTTGAATTGTTCTTGGCCTATAAAATAGAACACAGTTTGTGGAGTTGCGACCTAGTTGAGCAGTAGATTACAGGAGATGGTGAGCTAAGGTGAAGGAACTGCAGAAGGCTTTTGACTTGGTCATTAAGAGAGGCTTTAAAAAAAGGAAATGAACTGTTCTTTGTGAACCTGAGCTGAGATATTTTTGTAGATGCCATAGTTGTGATGTTAATAACAAAAAACTCAGAAAGTTTTGATTTTGGATTAGTCATACTCAGCATCATACCTGCTTGCAAATTGCTCAACTCTTTTGAGTTTATCTCTTTTTTTGAAATAACTTGTCAAAGGTGACCAAATACACTAATGTTTTTATTAGTAATCTCTGTTTCTAAAGCAGGACTTTTCAACCTTGACAATATTTACATTTTTAGGATCAGTATTTCTTTGTTGTGGGAGGCTATCCCACACACTGTAGGATGTTAAGCAGTATTTATGGTCTCTATTGACCAGATGCCAGTAGCACCCCCTCACTCAGTTGTGACAGCTGAATATGTCCCCAGACGTTGCAAAATGTTGCCTAGAGAGCACAGTTGTCCCTGGCACAGAACCGCTGGTCTAAAGCCACCATTCCATTCCTTCAAAGCCTTCTAAATTGTCCCAGGTGATGGCAGTCTTACCATCTCTGACATTTAATCTAATGCTACATGTTTTAGAGTTTTAATTATGTCAGTACTTCATTTCTGTTACCAATTTCTACATTAGTTATTATTATGAATTGAATGTTTATGTCCCTCCAAAATTCATACATTGAATCCCTAATCCCCAATATGATGGTATTTGGAGATGGGGCCTTTGGGAAGTAATTAGATTTAGATTAGGTCATGGGGGTGGGGACCTCAGAATGAAATTAGTGGCCCTTATAAGAAGAAGAATATAGAGGAAAGGCAATTTGAGGACATAGCAAAGAAGTAGGCATCTGCAAGCCAAGAAGGGAGCTCTCATTAGGAACTGAATCAGCTGGCACCTTGATTGTGGACTTCCCAGCCTCCAGAACTATAACAAGTAAATCTCTGTTGTTAAACCATCCAGTCTATGATATTTCATGATGTCAGCCTGAGCTACCTAGGATGGCTGTCTTTCACCATTATCCTAAGTAACAGCACAAAAATTTTAAAAGTCATGTTGCTTATAACAACATAAGTTTATTTCTCACTCATGTTATGTGTTAGCCGAGGCAGCTGTGAGTTATTTGTGTGTCATGTGTCTTCTTCATGCCAAGATGCAGACCGTATTGCCAGTCATGATTTGGAACATGATCTCCTCAAAGCAGAAGGAAAAGTGTGAATGCTGAACTATGTGATGGCTCAAATTTCTGCTAGGATATCAAATACTTGAGATCTGCTATGCCAGGGCAAGTCGTATGGTCAAGCCTGAAGTCAGTCATGTGGGAAAATTTACCTGCATAGGAGGACTCTGCAAGTTAAGACAGTAAATAATTGAGAACAATGATACAATGTAAAATGAATGGCATCATTTTGGGAGGTTCTAGGGTAACACTTCATCCTCTGGGCAGGAGGTACAATTTCCCCTCCAGGATGTGCACTTTTCCACTACCAATTTATCATTCTGTAAAGGGGTAGCTCTTGAGAAGAAAATGTGAGACTGGGGACACAGGACTTACGCTGGAGGGCAGGAGAAAACACTTCTTTCACACAGGCATCACAGTGTTTGGTTCTGAACCCCAAGGCATACTACTTTAATGTGAATAAGTAGCTCCAAAGGGATTGACAGGAACTCAGCAGAGCTTCTCAGAAGGAAACTGTGAGCAAATCTGACCTGGGTACCATGAGAATGATCTCATCAAATAGCAGCTGTAAGTAGCTTTCTATATCATGCTGTATTCCCTACACCTTCAAGTAGCACTCTAAAATGTTACAGGATGTGCTGTGGCTGTGCTGCTTTAGGGCAAGTGTGGACAAACTCTATAAAAGGCAAGATGGTAAGTTTTTTAATGTTGGTGGGCCATAAAGTCTCTGATTCAACTGTTCAACTCTGCTACTGTAGCATGAAAGCAGCCATAGGTGACACTAAAACAAATGTGTGTGTCTATGTTCCAATAAAACTTTATTTATAAAAACAGGTATCAGGGCTGGAGGACTCTATTTTGCCGTCTCCTAATTTAGAGGAAAAGATTGTTTTGTCCTTAAGATAATGTGATAAATGGACACTTGACACCCACCCTACAGTATAATCTCTTCTCCAAAGCCAGAAGAACTGTAGGAGGTGATCAGAGGACAGGCACTGCGGTGCTCATATAGGGAGGCCACAGGAGGGCAAATGAAGCACCAAACGTCCAAGGACCACCCCACCCCCACCCCCGGCCGTAGAGATACCGGAGAGTGTGGAAAACAGACCCTGACACGGTGATATTGTTACTAACCCTCCTGAGTGGGCCTCCAACAAGGATCCTCCTGCCTAGTTTCGTTTTGAGTCAGTAGAATGAGATCGAGTTTGGTTCAAAAGCAAAGGAAAGTTTTATTCTTTTTCTTTTTAAGACTCCGCGCTCCCAAGGCAGGAAGCCTGGGCTCGATCCCTGAAAGTTTTATTCTTTGATCAGAGAATGGAGAGGTGCAAGCTCTTGCTCTAGAGCACACACTCCCCTACAGGCCGCGGGTGGGGCTGCTTTATAGGGATATCCTGGGCGTCAGCGGGGAGGGGGCGGAGTTCTCGAAGGGGCGTTGCTCACATCCCAGATCACAGTGCCAGGCGCAGTGTCTCTGCACCTGGCCACCCGCCGAGCTAAGGCATCAGCGTAGCTGTTTCGCACTGGGAACCCTGGTCTGAAGTGCCCGGTGTGAGGCCTCTACATGCGGCACCCTATGAGCAAGGGAAACTAGACAAAGTGCAAAGGAAAAGAAAAAAACAGGTTAGACTTAATTTTGATGCCCAGATTCTGTTTTTATTTCCTGGATTTTTTTTTTTTTTTTTTTTTGCGGTACGCGGGCCTCTCACTGTTGTGCCCTCTCCCGTTGCGGAGCACAGGCTCCGGACTCGCAGGCTCAGCGGACATGGCTCACGGGCCCAGCTGCTCCGCGGCATGTGGGATCTTCCCAGACTGGGGCACGAACCCGTGTCCCCTGCATCGGCAGGCGGACTCTCAACCACTGTGCCACCAGAGAAGCCCTCCTGGGAATTTTTAATGGGCTTTGCTGGTGGCAAATCCCTCCTCTGTCTTTTGTTCTGCTCCGTGTTCTTGAGTGGCGCCGAGGGGCGATGGTCCAGCTTCCGTAACTTCTTTCTGTTGACATGGGGCGTTGTCACAACCCCAGGGAGAGGAGTGGAACTTCTCCCCAGCTGCTTTTAGATACGTTTGGTTGTCGCCTGGCCTTGGCCCTAACTGTTCGTATCCCTGAGTGATCACCAGTTGTCTAACCTTTTGGAGAAAAAGAACACCAGACAATTTAAGATACATGGCCCAAATATTAGCAAGAGAATAATGGTCACATGTCAAATTTTCCTAGAAATGAAGGTATCTAGGTCTTTTGCCTGCAGGCAAAAGTGTGCTGTGCTGTTGAGGCTCACTGTGCTGGCCTGAATATTTCTGGTTGCACTTCTGTTGTTTTTTGGAAGAGAAGCTTCAGGTCAGAGAGAGGTTCACATGAGTAGTCAAGGGGGTTTCTTGCCCCAGGTTGTCTCTCTGGAGTTGGGGGCTTGGGGCCCTCTTCACTTGAGTCTGATGTACCCACAGAGTGATCCCCTGAAGGTTTGGGAAGAATGAGTGGTTACGATCACCAAGTGGAGTCTGTTCCCCTTAGGAGTGATCTAATTTTGTGGGCTGCCGGTTTTCCAGGGTTTTAGGTTCACCAGGTCTCCTGGGCAGAAGGGGCCAGGTCAGTGGGTGTGGGCAGCACCTGGTTACCACATGCCATGAGAGCTTTCATAATTTCTCCTACCTGGAGGGCACACTTGAGTTGTTCTATCTCAAGGGTATTAAGGTATCCCTTCTCTCTGGTTTAGGGAATGGGTCTACCATACATGAGTTCAAATTCACTTAACTTTAACTTATCCCTTGGGACTAACATCAGGCAGAGCAGAGCAATCAGAAGCAACTTAATCCAATTTTCTCGAGTTTCCTGACATAGGTTGGCTAAGGCCCCTTTCAAGGTGTGATTGAATCTCTCTACTTCCCTGACAGCTGGGGTCTCCAGGTTGAGTGCAAGGTCCATTGTATGCCCAGGGCCCTCGTTATCCCCTTCGTCACGTGAGACACAAATCCTGGACCATTATCAATTTGTAGAGATCCTGGGAGCCCAAATCTGGGGATTATTTTTTCCAGTAATGCTCTAACCACTTCAGTTGCTGTTTCAGTTCTAGCAGGGAATGCTTCTATCCACCTAGAAAATGCGCTTACTAGCACTGAGATACCTGAAATTGCCTGGTACTCTCGGCATGACAGTGAAATCAATCTGCCAATCTTCCCCAGGTTATGTCCCTGTGGTCTGAATGGGCCTTATCTGGGGCCTTTTGGGGGTCTGGTGTTAGAGTTGTTCATTGTACAGATGGGACATGTCTCAACTATCTGACTGATTATACTTTTCATGCCAGAAGTTACCATGACCTCAACTAACCTATTATATAGGACTTCCCTCCCGTAGTGAGTTAGTTCCTTGATGAGTCTCCCTGATGGCTTGACAAGATGCAGTTTGCGGAAAGAAATATTGCCCATGTTCATTAACTAACCACCTGTGGCCTCCTAGATCTCTACTGAAGCCCCGTTTTAGGGCTTTATCTAATTCTTCCTTTGTGTAGATTGGGGAATAATTGGATGGATCTGGCCTTAGAGGCATGAGGGATAGTTGCCAAGTTACTGGTTCTAGGGCCACCCTTTGAGCAGTTGTGTCTGCCTGTTGTTTCCCTTTATTACCTCTGCATCCCCCTTTTGGCGACCCCTGCAATGAGTCCCTGACACCTTTTTGGTAGCTGTATTGTTTTTAAAGCTTCAACATGCTTATGCCATGTTTCACCTGTTCATTCTCTGCAATAAGCATACCTCTTTCTGAAACCGCTAAATGGCATCTCGGTGGGCTCCGAGAAGCTCCAGTTCTTTATGTCTCAGCACAGAAAGAATTCAGCGAGAGGCAAAGTGATAGATCAGAAGTGATTTATTAGAATAGGGCGCTTGTGAGACTTACAAGTGGGTGGACGAGAGGGTGCTGTGACCCGAGAAGTTAGTAGGCAACAATTTTATAATCAAAGGAAATGTGGGGAGGGGGAAAGGACCCCTTCTTCCTCATTCTTGAGTAGACCTCAAGCTTCCATCATCAGCTCCTCCTCCAGGTTGGGCAGGGGAGTTTTCTTGTCCCTTCGTGGTCAAACTAGGACTGTCACAGTACTATGGAAAAATTATTTCAGGTCTCAGTACAGTGAGGGTCTTTCACTTTGACATGTCATCTTTCCATAAATCATCATTTTTTTATGTGCAGAGAGCATGTCCTAGGGGTCATTAACTTACTGACTCACTGGGCAGGATGTGGGTCTCATGCCACCATTGTTTTATTGTTTTGGGGCATGTCTCATGCTTCTGTTGCATGGTTTTGTTGCTAAGCAGGCCTGCTTGGTTTTGTGGTTAAGCAAACCTGCTTTCTTGAGTGATCATTAACTTAAAGAGATCTCCCATACTTTTTTCTTTACTTACAATCCCCTAGTGGGATTAACTATTTAATTACCTACTTTTTATTCTGTCCCTATCATTTCCTTCCAAATAGCCCCATGTGTGTAGGATGGCATATGCATACTGGGAATCCATGTAAACAGTTAATATCTTCCCTGTCCTGGGCTCTAAGGCTCAGGTGAGGGCTGTCAGCTTGGACTTTTGGGATGAAGTCCCTGGGGGTAAGCTTCGTGCTTCTATGACTTGCGTCAGGGAGGTTACTGTGTATCCTGCCAGCCTTTCCCCCTCTCTCATAAAACTACTGTGGACCTTTCTTCTTCTTCAGGAAGAGGCTCACTTCCTAGGTCAGGGCAACTGATCACTTCCTAGATCGTGTCTATGGTTGCTATACAATCATGCTCCAGGGGCCCCATTTCTGTGGGTAACAGGGTGGCAGGATCTAGCGTGTGATAGGATTTTATGGTAACCGCTGGGGTGTCTTAAAAGCATAGCATGAACTTGAATCAACCTTTAGGGGATAGCCATTCTGTTCCCTTAGAACTTACTAAAGCTTGAACCTGGTGTGAAGTCCTTATAGTGATTGGCTGACCAAATGTTAACGTTTCAGCCTTCTTCAGCAGGGTTGTAGTAGCTGCTACTGCCTGTAGGCAAGGAGGCCACCCTTAGTGGTTTGAGCTAATTGTTTAAAGAAATAAGCAACCACCCAAATAAGGGGTTCCAGTTTTTGAGCTAATACCCCAAGGGTGATTCCCCTTCTCTCTTGAGTGTCAAGGTCAAAGGGTTTAGCTAAATCTGGGAGGGCCAGGTCAGGGGCCTGAAGTAATTGCTTTTCCAATTCTTGAAATGCCCTTTTACATTCTGAATTCCATTCAAAAGGATCATCAGTCTTTCAACTTTTTATATAGAGGCCTAGCTACTAGACCATAGTTAAGGATACAGATGCAGCAAAACCCAGCCATCCCCAGGAACCCCCTAAGCTGTCTTCTAGTTTTAGGCAGGTCTCAACAAGGGTTCTCCTGCTTAGTGTTTGAGCCAATAGAACGAGACTAAGTTCAGTTCGGTACAGAAGCAAAGGAAAGCTTTATGCTTTGATCGGAGAACGGAGAGGTGCGAGCTCGTGGTCTAGAGCATGTACTCTCCCTGACACATCATGGGCAGGGCTGCTTTATAGGGGTCTTGTCAGCAGCTGGAGGCGGTGAGCTCTTGCCGGGCAGGTGCAGCTGTTCTGCTCACAGCTCCAGATCCACAGCTCCCAGCGCAGCGTCTCTGCACAAGGCCCACTGCTGCCATCTTGAATTGTAGTGTTGTGCAGAGTGGTTCTACACTACACATGGCCTGCCAGCTGAGGTGTCAGCACAGCCCTTTCACACTAGGAACTCGGGTCTGAAGTGCCAGGTGTGAAGCCTCTGCACGGGGCACCCAGTGAAGTGAAACTAGACAAAGCACAAAGTAAAAGAAGAAAAATAGGTTAGACCTTATTTTATTACCCAGATTCTATTTTTATTTCCTGGGACTTGATAATGGGCCTTGCTGGTGGCAATATCACTTTGAATTTGGGAAATATACTCCTTTTCTAGTGTGTTTGATGTACCATCATCTTTTTTCTATGTAGTTCTACCGAAACTAAAATGTTATGAAATATTTGAATTTTTTTTAATCCTTCCAAAGTCCTAACACTATGCACGGATGGTGATCTACATGGTGTATTTAATCTGGAATTATCAGTCATCATCATCATTGATCCATGTAATTAGCCAGATTGTTTAGTTAATAAATTGATCCACAGGTATTTACATTGTTGCTTCCATGTGCCTAGCATAATGCAAGACCTTATAGGACACGTAAAAGCAAAGAGCGTAATCTGGGTTGGGAAATTGAGTGCGGAAGACAGTTCAGGGCAGAAGCCCTAAATTTGAGTGAGCTAGTTAGTAGGGAGTGAGTGGTGACATCCTGTTGGTGGATAGTTTATTTCAGGATGTTCCAAGGGTTGGTTAGGTCCCAGCTACCACCGTTACTGAGGAAAGGGCTGCTCCTGCATTCTTGCCATGCTCACAGATGGCCACATTGCTGGAAGAGACTGAGCCAGACCTTTGTGTTTCCTGCAAAAACATGTGGGGGGCAGCGGTGGTTGACATTGGCCTTATGCTTCTTTTAATACTGTGTCTGTTTTATGTTTGTTTGTTTAACTGTGTTTTGCCTGTTAACATTATTCAACTTTCTCTTGGGAACTTGACTTCTTCCTCAGAACTGAAGTTTCCCCCGGTTAATTGAGTCACTGGCTAGGTCCTAATGTTTTGCTGCTGGACTTCCCTGAGTCTAATACATTCAACTGACCATTGAAGGACCTTTTGGAACACAACCAGTTCCTAGGTTGGGGACTACTTGTCTCTAGATAATTGCCTCTTTCCCTTATTTTGCTGTGTAGAAAAAGGATCAGTAAGATGAAGAGCTGTACTGTGAGGTTTCTATTCCTGCTTTCCTATAAAATAAAATAATTTAGGGGCTTCCCTGGTGGTGCAGTGGTTGAGAGTCCGCCTGCCAATGCAGGGGACGCGGGTTCGTGCCCCAGTCCAGGAAGATCCCACATGCCGTGGAGCAGCTGGGCCCGTGAGCCATGGCCGCTGAGCCTGCGCGTCCGGAGCCTGTGCTCCACAACGGGAGAGGCCACAATAGTGAGAGACCCGCGTACCGCAAAAAAAAAAAAAAAAATTTAAAATGATTGAACTGTTGAATTACATTTTTGAGATAGAAAGCCTCTTAAAACTTTCTGGTCCATCTTTTAGAATTGAACTAATAACCATAATGATTTCAGATTTTAAAAATAATCAAACTAAAAGGTTACAGTAATTTTGTTTGTTATGTGCCGTCTCACAGCCCTTGAACTTTTTTCATTCCTGGACCAGAGAATCCATTAAATATAGTCAGAATTATAAAGTTCATAAAACACGCTAAAAAATTCAATATATGCTCAATAGAGTTCATAATTAGTAGTTGTAGAGATTGTGATTTTAGGCTTTTAATATTACTTTATAAACTATGAAGCCAAAAACAGGACAAGATCATGCAACTTCAGTTTTAGTGCACATTACTTTAATGACAGTAGCTTCCAAAATTTTTTGTATGCTGATAACAGGGAATAAAATTTCCAAGTACTACACATTTAGAACACTATTATAAAATATTTTGCACATCTTAAATCATAGTTTTATAAAATTGGAATATGTACTTTGCTATTTATTTTTTACCAACTAAGTGTTGTAACAGTTAACAAAGCAGATTTAAAGGTATCATCTCACACCGGTCAGGATGGGCATCATCAAAAGATCTATAAACAGGGCTTTCCTGGTGGCGCAGTGGTTGAGAGTCCGCCTGCCGATGCAGGGGACACGGGTTCGTGCCCCGGTCCAGGAAGATCCCACATGCTGTGTAGCGGTAGGCCCGTGAGCCATGGCCGCTGAGCCTGTGCGTCCGGAGCCTATGCTCCACAACGGGAGAGGCCACAACAGTGAGAGGCCAGTGAACCCAAAAAAAAAAAAAAAAAAGATCTATAAACAATAAATGCTGGAGAGGGTGTGGAGAAAAGGGAATCCTCCTACACTCTTGGTGGGAATGTAAATTGGTACAGCCACTTATGGAAAGCTTTCTGGAGATTCCTTAAAAAACTAAAAATAGAATTACCATATGACCCAGCAATCTCACTCCTTGGCATATACCCGGAGAAAACCATAATTCAAAAAGATACATACACTCCAGTGTTCACTGCAGCACTATTTACAATAGCCAGGACATGGAAGCAACCTAAATGTCCATTGACAGAGGAATGGAATATTACTCAGCCATAAAAAAGAAAAAATTAATGCCATTTGCAGCAACATGGATGGACCTAGAGATTGTCATACTGAGTGAAGTAAGTCAGACAGAGAAAGACAAATATCATATGATATCACTTACATGTGGAATCTTAAAAAATGGTACAAATGAACTTACTTACAAAACAAATAGAGTCACCGATATAGAAACCAAACTTGTGGTTACCAGGAGGGGAAGCTGGGAGAGGGTGAGGGATAAATTGGGAGACTGGGATTGACATATACATACTACTATATATAAAATAGATAACTAATAAGGACCTACGGGATAGCACAGAGAACTCTACTCAGTACTCTGTAATGACCTATATGGGAAAAGACTCTAAAAAAGAGTGGATATATGTATATGTATAACTGATTCACTTTGCTGTACAGCAGAAATTAACACAACATAGTAAATCAACTATACTCTAATAAAAATTTAAAAAAAAAGAATATGGCCAATCAAGTATAAGAAAAAAATGAAGTTATATATTCTCAAGGATTTTCATGTAAAGATATGGTCTTTTAAAAAATCCTCGTAACCCATGTTCTTTTAATCAATCGTTTTTCCAAAGATGAAATCTACATTACTGTACATTATGTTAAAAGTTCATAAGCTCTTGTAGGATTGGAGCAGATCATTCTACAACAGACCATTATAGAATTTTCAGTTCAAGAGACAATGTACCCCCCTAGCCTTTACCTGTATGGCTTCCTCATCCCTACGTAAACTATATGATATCCACCCTAATGGGCACTTAGCCACATGTTACCTGAACTTCCATTAAAAGCACTCCTTTTTGGCTCATAGAGACCCCAAGTTATTACCAAAATCAAACGGATAACTAAAAGTAAATATCTTACTTTGATACCCATTATTTTCAGCACACACTTTAAATTAATTCAGATCAAAGAGAAGGAATTTATCTGTTGCTCTTCTGAAGATACTCATTTATTGTCAATGACTGTGCTAAGAGATATTAAAAGTATAATGCGATGCTATTAAGTACCTCTAGTACACCTAGTGAGAGCAAGATATTTTTTCCTTATAGATTTATAAAAATAGTTTAGAGGTTGTGAGACATGGTCTTTTTTCTGGCGTTATTCTGAGGGTTTCTGCGAGGGTGTTTTTGGATCAGATTAACATTTAAATCAGTAAACGGAATACTGAAGATTGCCCTCCCTAATGTGGGTGGGCCTCATTCAATCAGATGAAGACCTGAATAGAACCAAAAGTCTGACTTTCCCCTAAATAAGAGAATTCTTCTTGCCTGATTGCCTTCAAACTGGGACACTGGCTTTCTTCCTGCTTTTAGATTCAAAATGAATCATGGGCTTTTCCTGGATCTTTAGCCTGCTGGCCTTAGGACTGGAACTAAGCCACTGACTCTCCTAGATCTATAGCTTGCCAACCCACCCTGCAGACCTTGGCATTTGCCAGCCTCCCTAGTTGTGTGAGCCAATTCCTTATAAAAAATATTTTCGCTCACACACACCAGATACACACACACACACACACACACACACACATACACACATACGTTCTGTTTTTCTGAAAAACCCTGACTAATATACCTATTCTAAGTCATGAAGGCATTCTCTTATGTTTTCTTGTAGACGTTTAGGAATCTAGCTTTTACATTTAAGTCTATGATTTATTTCTGATGAATTCATAGGTATGGAGTAGAGTGGAAGTTGATCTTCATTTTTTGTTTTCCTCCATGAGTACATTCAATTGTTTCAGCACCATTTCTTTAAAAAGCTTTTCTTTCCCCGTTAAAATGATTTGGTAAATTGGTCAAAAATCAATTGTCTGTATAGATGTGCAGCTATTATGAACTCTGTTGTATTCCACTGATCTTTATTTTTCCCTATGCTATTACCACATTGTCTTAAAACTATAGGTTTAAAGTAAGCCTTGTAATCACATATAGAAAGTCCTCCAAATTTGTTCATCTTTTTCAAAATTGTTTTGACAATTCTAGGTACTTTGAATTTCCATACAAATTTTCCAAATTTGTCCATTTCAAACAAAAAGTCTGTAGAATTCTGCTGGTATTGCATTGAATCTGAAGATCAATTTTGGGAAAATGTACATGTTAACATTATTGAGTCTTACAACCTATTCGCATGTAATATTTATATTTTCATTAATTATTATTTTCAATATTTAAAAATTTTAAACACACATCTTTGGTTAGATTTGCTTCTAGATATTTGATATTTTCTGATTTTTATTCTACTTTTCACTTAATGTATATTATAATCCACAAATAATTCATATCAGAGGAGAAAGAAAAATAAACGACAAAACAAAAATCTCTATCTGATAACTTGCACCTGGGACCATCTCAATATCTATTTCAGTTGAGTGTTTCCTCTATTTTACTGTAAATCATATTTTTATACTTATTTGTGAGTCGTGTACTTTTTCATTATATGCTGGACATTGTGTGTAAAATAGAGACTGAAATAAATATTTACAGCTAGTAAAAGCTTTGTTCCTTCTTTGGTCAGGCTGTTAGTGTGGGGAGCTGAATTGATCTAATAGAAATTTGATTTGAGTTTGGACTTTGATGCAGCTCTAGTTTTAGTTTACAACTGGTTTCAAATTTTTAGAGTCAGGACTTTTCCTTTATCAGGGATTGAGATCTCAGCATGCCAAGTCTTTAGCAATCTCTTTATGCTTTACAACTTAGGTGACAACTTTCTGAATGGTAGGATCTCTTTCTTCTCTCTTTCTCTCTCTCTCTCTCTCTCTCTCTGCTTTAAATTCTGGCAGTCAGATTTCAGTCACTGAGGTGTTATTGTTTTCTAATCCCATCTCTGGCTTTCTAAACAATGAAATGTTCTTCCATTCTATTGACATTTCCACAGCTTTCTGAGAGCCTCTATAGTGCATTCTGTAACAGCCTGGAGTGCATAAGATGAATTTCTCTCAACATCCTGCCCTGTCACCAGTCTCCAGCAAGTCCTAGTCTTACTTGTGGGAAAGGCCCATTTCTAGGGAATGGGGCACTCTGTCAGCTTTCCCAGACTTTCTTGCATTACCATTACTCATATGCTCACTGAAGACTCATGAAGAAGGGTTAATGAGTGAGTGTAGATTCCAGGTGGCTGGGCTCCTTAGGATTTCAGTCCATCACTACAGCCTCCATGTGGCCATTAAAAGTTCATTAAATTTTAACTGGCTTCTCCTTACTGCTGTTCAGGTAGTTTTGATGAAAGCAATGGCAGGTGCCTTCTCTCTTAGAAGAGTTCATGAGTTTCTGGAATTTAACTCATTCATGTTCTTTGTGACCTTGGCTTTCTGGTGGGTTTAAAAAGATAAAAATATAATAGTGAGGCTTATCTGACTTGTTCTCATTATTAGTATGGGAGCATGTCTTTTTAACTGGAAGCAAGAGTCCAAAATATGCATGTTGTTTTTAATTCACTGGTGTTGCAAATAATAGATACAGAAAAGCATTGAGTTCTTTAGTGACATGAAGTTGTTCTTACAGCTGAAAGCAACTTCTTTGATCTTATGCTGTCCTGTTTTTGATTTATCTGTCACTGATTAATGGTGATATTAAGATCATTCTAAATGTGAAAAGAGTAATTCTTTGGCAACCTAACATGAACTTTCAATTTTAGTCAGGGAAACCTTGGTTTATATGTCCCAGGACTGAATAAGAGAAAGGCTAAGATGCTTTTTTCTTACCTGGTTGTGTGTCTGTAGCCCAGTTTAGCTGTGTCCTTCAGAGATGAACATGAAGCTATCACTCCCTGTCCATACTTAAAAGTGATTTCCCCGAGTGTACTTTTTTGGGTGAGTAGAAACTTGTCCTTTGGTTAGGAAGTCTAGTGTGATAATGAGTGTCGTTCCACCCTTCAAGGTCCCTGAACATCCAATCTGCTGATAATTCCACTATCCATTCCCCTACCTCCTGTTTCTCAAAGGTCGATATTTAAGAGTATCTCTCTAATTTTCTCACATTTCCGTGCTCTACTGTTGAGACACTGTAATAATAGTTTAGTGGTTAAAAGTCTGGGCTCTGATGCCTGATGGCTTTGATTAAATCTTAATCACACATCCTCTGTTGTGTAACTTGGGCATGCTACTTAATCTCTCTGTGCCTTGGTTTTCACATCTATCACTTGAAAAAACGTTACGATATGTATCTCACACAGTTATTTTGAATATTAATTTGGTCAATTCATGAAAAACCTTAGAACTGTGCAAGGCACATAGTTAGCCTTAAATGTTAGCTATTATTTTATAATATTTATGGAGCACATTCAAATGGCCAGGTAGTGTGCTAAACAATTTTCAAGCATTATCTCACTTAAGAATCCCCCCAATTCCTGTGAGAGCAGTATTATTATTTCCGCTTTGCTGATGAAGAAGCTCAGGCTTAGAGAGGTTAGGCTGCACAATCTGTAAGGTGAAGCCAGAAGTTAAGGCCAGATCTTTTTAATTCCAGAGCCACACGCTAACCATGGTCTTGCTAGCTCCTATTTCGGGTGTCATTTCTCATGAAGTATGTTACAGAATTCACCTGCATAAAACGTTGCAGGGTTTTAATATCTCAGTGGAGAAGTTGCTTAGGAATCCAGAAGCTCTTGATTCTGGGACCGCATACCTACTATTCTCAAGAGTAAACTTACAATGTTCCTATTCTACCAACATCTTCAAAAGCTATAGGAACGAACCTAAGAGGTACTCAATATCAGGTAACATCACCAACACTCACAATAGCTAATATTAATAACTCATAAAGTCCCTGAAGCTATGTGAAATAATTTAAATACATTATGTCATTTTCTGTTTGGGACAAATCTATTTAAAAAGGTATTTCTGCTCTTAAGTACAGTTGAGGGAATTAAGGTCTGATCGGGGTTGAATTACTTGTCCAGGGTGATACAACTAGAAATAAGTAGAGATAGGAATTGCTCCTTGGTCTTCTTGTCTCCAGGGTACATATTTCTAGTGACTCTGTATGGGGTGACCAACTGCCCTAGTGTGCCAAGGACTGAAGGGTTTCTTAGAATGTGGGACATTCAGTCCCATATCTCCCACCCCAGATGGCTTTACTAAAACTGGGGTGGATCCAGGGAAACCACAATACTGCCTGTTGTTTTCCATGAAAACTGCTCCAGAATTACCTGTATAAAGATCCTGGGGCTAGAAGGATCAGAGTATAGGACATGGTGATGGTCCTGTACAGTTTCATGGTATGATGACATTGCAAGAGGTGGTTAAGGCTTCCATGATCTTCTGGGCTCTTAACACCTTCTTCTTGATGCTGCTAAAAGAAACTGGAATAGTCTGAGAAAATTAGAAAGTCCTGAAATCTCTGGCAAATCTAGAAAAAAAACTGCAGGGTGCACAATATTCCATCAGTTCTGAATTTTTTATGGCATAAAACTTCCTTTCCTATCTTACAGACGTTTTTTCCTTCAGCACCAGGGTAAAGAACCCAGTCATATTTTACCTTCCTCAGGCAGAAGAAACCACACGTGAGGAGTCAGCTGTGCCTCAGCAGCAGGTCAGTAAGGAAAGCCAGAGTAATCTATGGGGGGTCAGTAAATAGATCATAAGAGACAGCTAGGAGAGAGGCTTTTATTTGCTATTCTGGAAAATGTAAAAGAAAAATTACCTGATCATGACTTATTGGGGGCATTAGGGAATCAGCAATTGTCAGTTCTGCTGAAGGGAAGCGATTTAAGTAGACCGACAGGTGGGAGCCCTTTCAGGGTCTTTGTGCAAAGAGTATGAGGAAGGAAAAAAATGAAGGCTCACACTACACAGAAATAAGAGTTCTAAGTAGAGCTCTTTTCTCAAGGCTGGGGGTTCTTATCGATGATTTGAAATCAGAACCTGATCGAAATGCATCAAAGGGATTCCAGAAGGATGACACAATATTTTTCCTCCCCAGATGGCTTTACTTCTCCCTTCCTATAATTTAAAGAAGTACCTATTTACCAAAAAGTATATTAACATTTTTTGTCAATTTTGGAATAATTTTGTGTTCCATTCATGCTGGTTACAGGGTAGAGGGTTTTTTCCCCTTATGTTTTGCTGTCTTTGTTTGTTTGTTTGTTTGTTTTTGATGAGAGGACAAAACCTCTAAATTTCCAGAGAATTTTGAGAAAGCTGACATAATTTAATAATCATAATCAAAATATTTTGGGTGCTAATTTTAATTCACATTAATAATTAATTAATTAATTAAAAATGGCCTCTCATTTAATCCTCACAATAACTTTTGAGTTTTCCCACATTTTATTGATGGAGAAAGAGTCACATGGAATTTATGTAACTTGTTCATGATTTCACACCTAGTAGATAGTACAGAAAGGATTCAAATATTGGTGTGCCTATCTCCAAAATCAGTGCTCTTAATTACTCCATAATAATACTTCAAGAGATGCCATCACAAAATTAATGCATTCATAGTTGGAGGTTTCTACACTGTGGGGACACCGAATATATCAGTAAAGCTTCAATCTGAGAAGCAGCACTGCTTCTTTTAGGTATTTGAACTTACCCATTTGTGGGAACTAGTTAAGTAGTCTCTGTAAAGTTGTTGCCTTTGTGTATGATATTGGGATTTGAAATCCACAGGACATGTAATTGGGAAGTGAAAATGGATTTAAAGTAGGAGAGAAAACAAAACAAATTGGAACCTGTGAACGCAGCTGAAACTTACAAGTATGGACTGAAGCCCACTTTGGCTTTCACTGCCTCCAACTTTGACATCAGATTATCCCTGGTGTCCTTCAGAAGTTGGTACCCTTCATCTTAGAGTGGGCAACCATCCTAGTTTATCTTGGACAGAGAGGCTAATGACAAAATAAATGGGTCTCCAAAACAGGGGATGGAAGCTGGAGTGATCTTGCTTATCAGCACTTTTACTGTTTACTTTTAACAAGTAACCCACTTGGGTAATTTGTGATTGCCTTCCCCACAATTATAGTCTCCTTGGATCTATAGATTCTTGTTCCAGAGGGGAAATGCTTCTAATCTGGGACACAGTGAGACTTCCATTAAGCCTTAAGCTATGTTTGTTACCTGTTCCTTTGGATTTCTTGTAGCAAGAGATAAGCAGACAAGGAAAGAGCTACCCTAGCAGGGGTAATTGACTGTGATCATCAGGATATGGTAGGGATGCTATTATATAATTTGGGCAGGGAGGAATACACTTGGGATTCAGGTGATCTATTGGAGCTTTTCTTGTAGTTCTTTGTACAGTATTGGGAATCAATGGACAAATGCAGCAACCATAGCATGAGAAGGGCAAGATGACCAGGGCTGCGGGTCTAAATCATTTTGCATCATGGTCTACACCAATGCATCATAGTGCCTGGACCAGTGGAAGTGCTAGCGGAGGGTGAGTGTAATCTAGAATGGTTAGTAAATATATGATGAGTATTATTGTGACCTCAAGACCAGCTACAGCAATGATTCTTCTTATTCATGACCCACTTGTAAGTTTCCCCATGAAAAGAGATCAGTCATAATCCTGGATCAGCTGTGTTCCAGATGAGGTGAATTTACTTTATGGAGCAAGTAGATCCAAGCAGCTCAAGTGGATGTTGTGAGGTGCTGTCCAGATCCTCTCTTTAGAAGTAAACACATATTTCCCCAGCCCCAGCTCCCAGGGGTTTTGATTGATGAGTTACCAGGGCTCCTCTTTAGGAATTACATTTGGCCAAAGGAAGCTGCCTTGTCCACTCCTCTTTCCTGGGGGCATCCTACATCCAGTGACTGGCCAATATTGGGGTTACAAAGCCCCAGTCTCCTTTTTCAATTGGGATAACTCTGAAGGTCCATCCCAGATCTGGAGCTCCTGTAGTGTTGGCTAAGACCTCTGTTTATAGCTACTACTGTTTAACCTCTCCATCACCCAAACCTGCTCCCATTACCCCTCACAAATGTTCTTGAAGGTATTTCTTAACAAACCTCATGCATGCAAATCCCAG
Source organism: Delphinapterus leucas (assembly GCF_059928025.1). NCBI lineage: Eukaryota > Metazoa > Chordata > Mammalia > Artiodactyla > Monodontidae > Delphinapterus > Delphinapterus leucas. Next base: position 51,736,745 of record NC_143140.1, read on the forward strand.
TGTAAATCCATAGTGTAAGACAGAAAACAGGATAACCTTAGTACAGGGAAGACTGCAGTAATGTGCTTTAGGTCACTGTCTATGTCCTAGTTTACCTTTTTTCTCCCCCCGGTGACTTAGAAGCTCTAGCAGGCACACATGTCCAAAAAGCTAAGCACACCAATTTGAGAAGGTCGATTAATGCACCTGAGATATTGAGGTGAGGATTAAAATAACTTCAGTCGAATGAAACCAAGATGAAAGAGAATTTTGCATTGATGTTCTAGAAGTTACTTAGTAAGCACAGGATGGAGTAGCAGGAGTTGGCAAACTGTGATGCGTGAGCCAAGTCCGGTCAGCTGCTTGTTTCTGTAAACAAAGTTATCAAAACACAGGCACACCCTTTTTTGTCTTGGCTAGGCTGCTCATGTGCTACCATGTCAGAGTCCAGTAGTTGTGATTGAATATATATGACCTTAAAAGCCTAAAATATGTACTCTCTGATCCCTCACACTAAAAGTTTTCCAACCCATGAAGAAACCTGATTTGAAAGTCGGTAATATACAAAAGACTGGGTGGGGGGATCAGTGATAGTTGAAGTTGACTCTAAGCTGAAGAAAACATGACTTCTGGAGGAAATATCAAATAAGTTTGCATCAAGAAAATGTTATAGCATCCCAATAAACACAGGCAGTGGCCATATCCATAGCCCTCTGCCCTGAACAGGTCACGTCTGGTGCCTTGGGTCACACTGCATAGTCACAGTAAGAATGCTAATTGGGTGAACTGGAAGCCATACCACACGACAAATGGTTGAAGAACTGAGATAGTCATTTCCAAGAAGTGACAGTTAGAGGACCTAGGTGGACTAGTGTTGCCTTCAAATATGTGAAGTTTTGGATGGAAAGAGGTGGTTTTTTTGTTTTTTGGGTGTTTTTTATGTTGCTTCAGAGTGAAGTTGGGTTGGTTTGTGGTGAGAGGTTGGGGGACCAGGGCTCACTTTGAAATCCTCTGTAGTGATTAGAACTGAACAACCATGGAAGGAGTGAAATGTTCTGAGGGTGGAGAAAACAACTATAGGATTTAAATGTTATGGCTCTGGAGCCAGAGAGCTGCCACAGTATGAATTATGTGGATGAGAGCTAGGGGCAGGCTCATAGGGTTTTGTCTTTATAATGTCTATGTCATGGCTGTGGTGAGGATCAAATAAAATACTAGTGGATAAGAAAGCAAGATAAAAACTTCTCTCAGCTATAGATGATATAGACAGACCCAAAAGATAATGAACACAGTTCTTTTTCCTCAATGAAATTGATCTCCTTTCAACATACATGACATGAAAGCCAATTTTTCATGCACACCTGACAACTGTCTTAAGAAAACTGCGCATGTTCTTTCCAACTGGAAAGTGGAAGACACTGAAGTTTGTGTGGTGTTCTCAAATGATTTTTATAAGCCCCGATCGCTGCTCTTGAATTTTTAGTTTCATTTGTTGTATTTCTTTCTTGAAATGATATCGCCTCATCATAACTGTTGTCATGTGACTACAGTTATACATCTTACTGAAGAATGTACCATAAGTATATGATTAGAAAGAACAGTGACAATACATTCATGGGCAGTTTGGGAGAATGAATTTATGTTGGCATTTTTCTACCCCCTGAATTTGGTTCTTAATAAGCATAATATGAGAGGGTTAATGTATAGTATCTCCTAATTATGAGCACTACATGACAATTGAGAAGTACACGTAAGCAAAATAGTTGAAAAATCAGTATGCTGTCTGTGTTTCTAAATGTCAGAGTTTGTGTTAGGGTTAATTTGGTTAGGAGAGTGATCATAAATGATGAAATTTAATAAATATCATACTCTAACATGAAAAAAAATACTAGTGGAAAGTAGCTTAGCCTGGTGCCTGTCACATAATAAGAATGCAATAAATGTTACTGTTGTTCTTATTATGAGTTTGTGGAGGAAGAGTAACCAGTTGTCAGGGTTGCTACACCCTGTATTTGGTGAGAAGTTGTACTTCATTTTTGCTTTCATGGGTCAATGAATATTTTTGTTAAATAGGGTAAACAATATAAGGTTACCAAGTATTTATTTTGCCAAATAAATATATTAAAAGAAAACTACCATGCACTCTTACCATAATTTCATAAAAGAAGTATGCTAAAACAAAATGTAGAAAGGGTATAATTACCTACTTAAGGCAAGTCTTTTATGAGAAATGTTAAGTGATATTTGAATGTGTCTATACTTGTTTCTCTCTATATTCATATAATATTGTCCTGTTTTTAACATTTTTTTAGCAGCCCAGTAAAGTTGTCATGAAGTGGCCAGCATTTGTCAACCACAGAGTAAGACAATGTTCTTCATCACCAAAGTTTTAAGAATCTAAAAATTAAACACAAAGCAATTTGGCAACTATAACTGTTTTAGAGATTTTTAAGCATCTGGTTTTAGAGGATTAGGCCAGTTCTACTGGTTACCTCTGGATTTCTTCTGAGTTCTGGGATATAACATAACTTCATATTAAGAGATTTTGGCTTCTTCCTGACCCATTTCCCCAAAGAATATGAAGTTGAGGCTTATAATAATCAAGGGGTAAAGAAGCTCAAAAGTAGTTCAGTCAGCACTGCTTTGCTCCCCTCTCAAGTTTGGCAAAATTCCATCAACCACCAACACCTGGTAAATTACACTCCTTGCCTTGTATGTAGATTATCTGAACTTATTTGAATTATATACATCTTTTGAAATTAATTCTGTTTCTACAGGCATGATTGTTTTCTCTTTGTAAAAAGAAACAAACAAAAGCATGTTAGGGATTCATTCGTTAAATGATACTAACCAGAAACACAACAGAAATTATAACTGAGAGCCGGGACTAGGTGAGGTGAGTGAGGTACTTACCTTAGGTGCAAAATTTAAGGTGATGCCAAACAATCAATAATCTAGGTGAATATTTCAATGCAATATTTAAAAAAATGTAAAACAGTAATGATGAACAAAATATCAAAATTTTAAATAAAGAACATATCAGTATTCTTCCTTTTTTTTTTTTTTTCTTCTGGTTCCGTTATGCTTTGGCATGGCACTGTTGCAATTACGTTAACAGGTCTTGTTCACATTTTGGAGAGGTCTTTTTGTAAGGTCATTAGAATGCCAATAAGAAGCCTGTAAAGGGGAGTGATCTGTTAATTGGACCCTGTAACCTGAGAGACATCACATGCCACCTGTAAGTCCACAACTTCCCATCTCCTCATTGAGGTTGGGGAAACATTTTTGAGAATATTTCAGACTAAGTTCCTGTTTTAGCAGAGCATCAGTCTACATGAAGTCTTCCTACTTTTTAACTGCATGATTTTAGTAAGCCTGTCTCAGCCCTTCTTTCATACTCTAAATTTTTAATTTCATTTATTTATCTATTTATTTATTTTTGAAAAAAGACTTTTATTTTTATCCCTCATCCTGCACCTTCACTCTCCCTCTAGTTAACCATTTTATTTTATTTCCAGGTTTATTGAGACACAATTGAAATAAAACACTGTGTTAAGTTTAAGGTATAGACTTTGTTGATCTGATACATTTACATATTGCAATATGATTACCACTGTAGTACTAACACTTACATTATGTCACATTACTACCATTTCCTTTTTGTGATGAGAACATTTAAGATCTACTCTTTTAACAATTTTCAAATATACAGTACAGTAATGTTAATTATAGTCATAATGCTTGTGCATTAGATCCCCAGAACTTATTCATCTCTTAACTGGAAATTAGTCCCCCCCGGCCAACATCTCTCTAATTCCCTTATAGCCCCCACACACTGATAATCACCATTCTACTCTCTATTTCTACAAGTTTGACTTTTTTAGAGTTTCACATATAGGTGATATCATATAGTATTTGTCTTTCTCTGTTTGACTTATTTCACTTAGCATAATGCCCTCAAAGTCCACTCATGTTATTGGAAATAGCAGATTTCTTCTTTCTCATGGATGAATTATATATATACACACACACACACAAACACAATGGAATGTTACTATATATATACAATATTACTATGTATATACAATATTGATGTATTGTGTATATATACAATGTATCTATAATGTACAAATATTTTAACATAAAATTTTATAGTCATGTTTTTGTTTTAATATGTAGCTACTCTCCTTGGAGAAAAGACATTGTTTGGTTTTTATTATCCAGAATTATAAAGGCAATAATAAATTTCTATTAGAATATTAATCTCATCCAGAAAGTTCAGAAGCAATAGAAAAAATGTAATAAATACATTCTGTGGTCAGAATGTAAGTATTATTTTATGGTATCTACCTTGTTAATAAATTGATTCTTATAGGAATCAAGTAATTTAAGATGATGGAAGTAATTCACTGAGCAAAAGTCTGGTCAAACTTCTAGTCTTCACAAAATCGTGAAAATGTGATTTTAATGTTCATTATCTCAAAATAAAGAAAACCAATTAAAATAACATTGCATTGACAAAATAAAGTTTGTACATTTTAATTTTCCCTAATACTAATAACATTGTAGATTATTAAAACTAAAGGATTTCAGAAATCCAGTTTATTTTCATTCTTTAAGGTCATCATTTACTTCTTGTATTCTTCTCAGTTTGAATACTGGATGAAGGCAGATTTTTCTTTTTTCTTATCCTATGTATTTTCTGGTCTTCATGCAGTATAACTGTTTTATACATGAAGCTGGGAAAAAAGCTTGAATATTCTTTTTCATAGTAATGTTTAAAAATATTACAGGAACACTTTTCCAAACTGTTTTAAAAATATTCACTAAGTTCTTCCTTTAATTTGCCTAAAAAGTCAAATAATAACAGAAATACTTATAATAATAGACCACCTGGAGTTTGAACCTAATAAAATATTTGTACCTAAACTATAGTAGGATGAACTAATCTTTGTCATTGTCATAAAGAAATGGCAACTTTAAAATATTTTGGTAACTGCTTTTAAAAAGAGTTTATGCATTTTATGTAAGGCTCATAGAAAGAGAACTTATCTTTCTAATCAGGTTATTAATAAAAATATTCATATGTTATATATATTCATATATGTTGTCATATAGACTGTGTTGTTGGCACTAAAAGTAATATTTAAACAAAGTAAGGAATATAGGAAGGTGTACAGAATAAATAACACATTTACTTATAGACAATCCTTTATATAAAAATTGCTAGTATTTTGGTGTGTTTTCTCTACGATATATTCCTATTTTTCTTATTACTCTGAATATGCTTATTTATCCTACTGCCTTTTACTCAGCATAATATATCATTGACATTTTTCAACATCACCAAGAATTCTTTATTGTAATTAATTGTACTTTGTCTATTTCTAAAGAAATTTGGATATCTACTTTTTTACAGAATATAGTCCATTTCTAATCAAATTTATTAACATAGAATTATATTGTATACTGTATTCCTATAATAGCTTGTTTTCTTTTTCTTAGTCTTATTTGTGTTTTTCTCTTATTTTTCTTGATTCAATTTTTATTAGTTTTCTAGAGCTGCTATAACAAAGTACCACAAACTAGGTGGCTTAATCAATAGATTACTGTCTCACAGTTCTGAAGGCTAAAAATCTGAAATCATGATTTTAGCAGAGAGGGTTCCCACACTCCTGAGGCTTTCAGACTAGAAGAGGAGACAATATGTGATCATAAACAAATGCATACATAAATAATCATTTAATTTACTATTGCAATAAGTGTTAGAATGGGGAAGTGAAGGGGTACCCTGCCAACTCAGGAATCTCATTCTTAGGATACTTCCTACTATATAAGATTATCTATTTAAGTCAACATAAGATGACTCTGGATGAGGAGAATTTTACTAATGGAAGAGAGAGATGTTGAATATTCTGGGGAAAGGGAATTGTGATGCTGCAGACCTTAAAATTGGACCTCCAAGGTGGAGCATGAAGAAAATACAAAAAAAGTAAAACAAACAAAAAAACGAAACAAAAACAGAGTGACTAACACAGTAAGCAATGAGGAGAGCTGCAGAAAAGGAAACTGAGAGGCTCTGTAGGGTCTTGCAGCTTATATTAAGGGTGTTGGTTCTTTTCTTTAGGCAAGATAGCCATTGAAGCATTTAAGTAGAGAAATATGTTAAGATTAAGTTGGTTGCTGTGCTGAGTGTGATTGGAGGGATTAAAAGAAGATCCGGGAAGCTAGTACAGCAGTGTAGGCCAAAAGATGGAGGCTTGGTATAGAATGGTGACAATGACAGTATTGAAAAATCATTGGACTGGAGACATATTTAGTAGGTAGAATTCACAGAATCTTCTACTTGATTAAATGTTCAGTGTAAAGAAGGGAGAGCTGTCAATATAACTCACGGTTGTTTGGCATGGAAATCCTAATGGATGGCTTAACCATTTCCTGATACTAATAAGAGCTCAGTAAATCTTGGTGATGTTTAGCTGCTTGTTGCATAATAGTTTTAAGAAAAATGTGGATATGTGGTAAGTGTCCTTCCATCCCCAATGAATCACACCACACATACACACATATCCAAAAATCATTTGAGGGGAGTTCTCTATCAAGATGGCAGAGTAGGAAGATCCTCCTCCCACGGACACACCAAAACTACAGCTACACATAGAACAACTGTCTCTGAGAATGACCTGAAGACTCGCAGAACTGATTTTCTACAACTAAGAATATAAAGAAAAGACCACATCAAGATGGGTAGGAGGGGCAGAGACATGATCTAATCAGAACCCACATCCCCACTGCAGCAACCCACAAGCAGGAGGGATATCACAGCTGTAGAGGAGTGAAGGTTCTGAGCCCCCCATCGGACTCCAGCCTTGGAGACCTGTACTGGGAGAATGAGCCCCACAGTGTCTGGCTTTGAAAAGCAGTGGGGCTTATATTCAGAAGAGCTGGGTGTCTGCGGGAAACCAAGACTCTGCTCATGAAGGGCTCATGTACAAGCTTTGAGTCCCAGAGCAAAGGCAAACAAAACCCAAAGTGAGTAGAAGGAAAGAAATAACAAAGATCAGAGATAAATGAACTAGAGATTAAAAAACTGCAGAAAGGATCAATAAAGAGCTAGTTCTTTGAAAAGATAAACAAAATAGATAATCTTTTATCCAGGCTCATCAAGAAAGAAGGAGAGAGGGCCCAAATAAATAAAATCAGAAACGAAAGAGGAGAGGTTACAACTAACACCACAGAAATACAGAATATCATGAGGTTACTATAAAAATTATGTGCCAACAAATTGAACAAGCTAGAAGAAATAGATAAATTCTTAGAAACATAACCTTCTAAAATTGAATCAGGAAGACGTCAAAAATCTGAACAGACTGATCACTGGTAGTGAAATTGAATCCGTAATAAAAAAACTCCCAACAAACAAAAGAATTCACAACTAACTCAATGTCAAAAACAAACAAGCAAACAATCTGATTAAAAAATGGGCAGAGGGGACTTCCCTGGTGGCGCAGTGGTTAAGAATCTGCCTGCCAGTGCAGGGCACACGGGTTCGATCCCTAGTCTGGGAAGATCCCACATGCCGTGGAGCAACTAAGCCCATGCGCCACTACTACTGAGCCTGCGCTCTAGAGCCCGCAAACCACAACTACTGAGCCCGCATGCCACAACTACTGAAGCCTGCTCACCTAGAGCCTGTGCTCTGCAACAAGAGAAGCCATCACAATGAGAAGCCCACGCGCCAGAACGAAGAGTAGCCCACCGCAACTAGAGAAAGCCCGCGTACAGCAGCAAAGACCGAACACAGCCAAAAATAAATAAATAAAAAATAAATAAATTTTAAAAAAATGGACAGAGGACCTGAAGAGACATTTTTCCAAAGAAGACATACATATGGCAAGTGGACACATGAAAAGGTGCTCAAACTCACTAATCAGTAGGGAAATGCAAATCAAAGCCACAATGATCTATCGCCTCATACCTATCACAATGGCTATCATCAAAAGACAAGAAATAACAAGTGTTGTAAGGATGTGGAGAAAAGGGAACCCCTGTGTCCTGTTTTGGGGAATGCAAATTTGTATAGCCACTATGGAAAACATTATGGAGCTTCCTCAAAAATTAAAAAATAAAACTACCATAGAATCTAGCAATTTCATTTCTGAGTATTTATCTGAAGGAAATGAAAACACTAATTTGAAAAGATATCTGCACCGCTGGGTTCATTGCAGCATTATTTACAATAGCCAAGATATGGAAGTAAACTGTGTCCGTGGATGGATGAATGGGTAAAGAAGATGTAGCATATATATATACAATATAACATTACTCAGACATAAAAAACAAATCTTGGGACTTCCCTGGTGGTCCAGTGGTTAAGACTTCACCTTCCAGTGCAGGGGGTGTGGGTTCAGTCCCTGGTCCCAGATGCCTCGTGGCCAAAAAACCAAAACATAAAACAGAAGCAATATTGTAACACATTCAATAAAGACTTTAAAATTGGTCCACATTAAGGAAAAAAACAGTGAAATCTGGACATTTGTGACAACCTGCATAGACCTAGAGGTCATTATGCTAAGTGAAATAAGTCAGACAGAGAAAGACAAATACTGTATGATTTCACTTATATGTGGAATCTAAAAAACAAAACAAAAGAGAAGCAGACTCATAGATACAGAGAACAACTGGTGGTCACCAGAGGAGAAAGGAGTCAGAGTTGAAGGAAATAGGTGAAGGGGATTAAGAGGTACAGACTTCCAGTTATAAAATAAATGTCATGGAGATGTACAGAATAGGGAATATAGTCAATAATATTGTAATAACTTTGTATGGTGACAGATGGTTACCAGACTTGTGGTGATCAATTCATACTGTATTTAAGTGTTGAACCACTATATTGTACACCTAAAACTAATATAATATTGTATTTCAGCTAACAATCAAAATCAACCCCCCATAAAACACAAAACCCTCCAAAATGTTTGAAGAATAAAAAACAAACAAAAACTAGACATAAACCAAACTAACCAAATTAAAATTTACTATTCTCCTAAAAACTTTTCTAAGTCATAGTTTTAATAGCTATTTGGTGAAAGACCTGTATTATCATCTCTCTAGCCACTGACTTCAGGGTGAAATTTGACAAGGTGAAGTGGCTGTACTTTTTAAAAATTAATTAAGTAATTTTTTTTTGGCTGTGTTGGGTCTTCGTTGCTGTGCGCGGGCTTTCTCTAGTTGTGGCGAGCAAGGGCTACTCTTCATCGCGGTGTGCGGGCTTCTCATTGCAGTGGCTTCTCTTTGTTGCAGAGCATGGGCTCTAGGCACGCAGGCTTCAGTGGTTGTGGTACGTGGGCTTCAGTAGTTGTGGCTTGCGGACTCTAGAGCGCAGGCTCAGTAGTTGTGGCACACGGGTTTAGTTGCTCCGTGGCATGTGGGATCTTCCCAGATCAGGGATCGAACCTGTGTCCCCTGCATTGTCAGGCGGATTCTTAACCGCTGCACCACCAGGGAAGTCCCGGCTATACGTTTCTGAGCTTCACTTTCCTCAGCTAGAGGGAAAAAAAGGCAGGAGCTCTTGGCTGTTAATTATTATGTAACATATTATTTTCTGTAGATGTAAGTGGATAGCCAGAGCCTAAAACACTATGAAAATTTCTGCAATGGTCATGACTGTGGTGATGCAGTAGTCACTATATTTCCTTCATTATTGACACATTTATAATTTTTATCATCTAGAAGGATGGAAAGCAAACCTAATCTTAGAATATGTTAAAACCACTCTATTTAAATAGCATTATATAATTTTTCTATGCCCAGTATGATATTTAAGTTTTCTTAGTATAACTCTCCATATTTTATTGTAGCGTTTCATCTACTTTTTGTCCCTTAATTATGTGTACATTAGTTATGAGTATTAGTTTGAAACAACTATTTCTGAAGTAGATAAACAATCATATATGGAAAATCTGTCAGCTACAATGTTTCTAATTAATATTTTTCAATGGCTTCCATCCCATTTAGAATAAAACATTAACTAGTTACTATAGCTTATCAAGAAGTACTGTATAAACGGGCTTGACTTATATCTCCCAAATCACCTCATGCTCTCTTTCCTTTGTGCACCATTTGTGGAAGTTCACCTTTGCATCTGTCCCCTTGGCCTTTTATCTGTTCTTACAACATTGCCAGCTCTCTCCTTATTCATGACTATGGATAAGCTACATTTCTACTCTGAGAAATCTCTATTCCTAGTCTTCCCTTGGCTGCTTCATCTTGATATGTCAGCCTGAATATCACCTTGAGAGATGTCCTTGGCTTTTCCATCTAGATCTGGTCCTTTCCTGTTATCTTCTTTTACAAAATCCTATTTGTTTCTCTCATTGCACTCATCCTTTCTAATTACTAAAGTATGTTTATTTTTTTTTTCTCGCCCCCACCGGGATCATAGATGTCATATTCATTTCTGTATCCCTAGTGCCTACCATGTTGTCTGGCACAATATCTGGTGTACTTCAGACTCTCAAAAATATTTGTTTAATGAATTAACAAATGAACAGTGTTGCCACATCTGGTACCTATGTAGAATCTGAACTCTGAACTTTACGTGCTTGCAGAGAGTATGATATTTGAATTCCATCATCTTACCCTCAGCTGATTTTGAGTCTTACAATGAGATAATTTTAAAAAAAACATTTAAAAATTTAGAGTTAATAAAATGAAGATGTTGTCTCTGAGGCAAAGTTAAGAAGAAATAACGAGTTTCTTTTCCACAAGCAACTCACCTTATCACGTTTAAACTTTTTTTTTTTTTAATGCTGAAGGAAATGTCACCATGTTATTCACATATATGCCTGAAGCATGTTTAAGTTATATTTTGTCAAGGTGAAAATTTAAAAAGTCAGAAATATACAACAAAGGGTCATTTTGTTGCTTACACTGATTTAGTCTGAGAAAGGATTTCAAAAGTTTGATTTATTTCATATACTAATTTAAGTTCAAATTGTATGTAATTTTAATTCCAGAGCCTGTCATATCTCACAAAATGGTGTTGAATTATCCTTATTTCATTATTTGGAATCTACTCAGATTTTCAAAGAAAGGGAGTGAAATGAGTACCTAGTTTGAGGATTAGAAGTTATTTTAAGTGATGTGTCTATGCTTTAAAGATACAATAAACCTTATGCAATAATCTGTCTTAGACAGGGAGGATTCTATGATGTGGTGTTTCTCAGTTGGGGGAGTTCAGAATAGTCTTCTAAATAAATCACTTGCCAGACTTTGGTTAGAATGAAAGAAACTTTATTTTGAGCCTAAGAGAAATTTTTACAGCTTTTCAAATAACTTTTTTCATGACAATCACTATTCTAAAATTTTGCTTTCTTTGGCCATACTGGTATAGCTGCAAAGGGAGTTTTTTTCCATGTTGTTTATTCTATATCCATTTAATCAATTGTGTCCTAAAAGTAATTGGTTACATCTAATCCCTTTTCTCCTTCCTTTCTGTTTTCTTTAATAATGACTCCAGTTTGAGGCAATTTTGTTTACTTCATTAGTATTAACCATTATAGACAGCAAATTAAAAGTACTAGGATTTTGTATAAATTAATCCTAAATATACATTGTTTTCTGAATCCAATTTTGGGAACTGAACCTCTGCATTTCTTTTTAGAGGGGAAAAATGTGTCAAGCTTTATATTTACCACAGCCAATGTCAGGCACATACATTTATGCTCTGTTAAGTTAATCTCGGGTTATACATAATGCCTTCCATATTTTTCACCTTTTTATAATTTATTCTAAATTACATATGCAAACAGTACTATAACCTTTGAAGGAGGAAATCTGTCTCTAGGTAATATTCCCATCCTGTCAGAGCCATCCACCTAAGTGATATTAATGGGACTTTAATGATAGAAATTAATTACAGGGTTGAGTTGTTTCTCACCATTGTGTGCCACTGTGTTGTCACATTGCTTTCAGCTTCAGTGCTCCCTGCCACTTGTCCCTCAAGAAAGTTTTGCTTGTAATTGAAGTATGTGCATGTTTATCTCAGTCTGAACATATGTGTATGTGGGGGAGAGATGATTCCATTTTGCTGATCACTGCTTGTGATGATTATGTAGCTCTTTAGATCACTTTTATTTCCCAGAGTCTATTTCTGCCTTCTAGGAAGCATTTTATTGAAAGGGACATTTTGAAACATCAAAAATAGGTACCCTACAGCTGCCACTGGCCATATTCTATACACAGTAAGGATAATATAAAATTTTTTAACTTTTTTGTTTGTTTGTTTTGTTTTGTTTTGCGGTACGCCGGCCTCTCACTGTTGTGGCCTCTCCCGTTGCAGAGCACAGACTCCGTATGCGCAGGCTCAGCGGCCATGGCTCACGGGCCCAGCCGCTCTGCAGCATGTGGGATCCTCCCAGACCGGGGCATGAACCCGCGTCCCCTGCATCGGCAGGCGGACTCTCAACCACTGTGCCACCAGGAAAGCCCTTAACTCTTTAAATATTATCTTTATAGGATAATGTATTCAAATGGATCCACATTCAAGTGCAAGATAATATGACAATTAATCTGTGGTGATAACAGGATGATCCTCAAAACACATAGGGTTTTGAAGTATTTATGAGCAGGGATGGGGACAGGGGTGGAGATTAGGAAGGAAAAAGTGAAGAGTAAAGAAATTATATGCTGCACAATCTTAGGAAATTATTTGAAGCTAATAAACCAAGTATGAAAATACTTGAAGTTTGATTTAACAAGAAAAACAGATGAACAGGCAGATAGAACCTGGAGAGTCTAAGAGGTTAAAAATGAATTTTTTTAAACTTACGGCTCTACAGTTTATCTATTCTAAGCTCAAAGGGAATGGGAGTTTTGGGAAGGGTGTGGGGAGGAATCAAAACTGAAGTAATTAGAGTCATGAGGCACTGTATATTTTAAAGGAAGGAAGACTTTTTTACACACCTTTCTGAAGTAGAAGTACGAGGGTTATATGGGGCAGTAAGGCAGGAAAGAGTATTGGGCACCTGGAGAGAGAAAAACAAGGAACTTAGAAAAGAGGTAGAAAGGATGGTATTAAAAAATAAACATTGAATATTTCAAAAAAATCCCTTGGGTCAATCATCCACCCCAATCAGTGAAGAAACATTCTATAAAGATCATACATACCATCCCTGTTGTATTTTCAACCTACTTTTCCACCTCTCTTATTTATCCCATGAATTCCAGTTCTTAAAACCCTAAACCAAGGCTGGTAAGGTATGTGCCAGGCAATGTTTAAGCCTCTGGGGATTTAGCAGTGATCAAAACGGACACAAAGTTCTTCTCTCTCGGAGTTTATGATCTAGTGTGAATGGGAGACAGGCAATCCAAAAAGCAAATTGGTAAAGTTTACAGTACATTAGACCATTATAAAGGCTTTAGAGAAAGATAAAGCAGGGAAAGGGGATAGGAAATAAGAGTGTTGTATGTTCATGAGGATCTCACTGAGGAGGTGAAATTTAGAAGCAAATACATTGAAAAGGAATGCTTTAGAAATTGGGACATACTAGTTGGATGCTATTATCTTGGAGATTTAATTTTTGTACAACCAGTAGATAAGTGCAAAAAAAGCTTTGCTTCTAAATCAACAAATAATAAAGAACATTAAACACAGTTGGAAAAAGTTAAAAGTATCTGACAGAAAGATCAAGCTTCCCTTTGCTCCTAAGAGTGTATTACTGCCATTTTATTTCATTTTCATTTGTTTGCTTGAAATTGACCAGAGAAGTACTAGAATCTGCTCTTTGCCTGCACCCTCAGGGTATTTTACAAAGAAACCACTGTGAGTAAGCCAGGGCACAGCACATAAACTAGGGTTTCTCTTGACACAATTCATCTCATACTTTTGTTTCAGCAGAAACTAGACATCCTTCAACCCAAGTTATAGGAGCTCGCAGCCTGAGGCACTGAATTGCATGGGACATAAAAGACCTCATTCAAAAATAACTTATTTAAACATTCTGTTACAGCTGCATGAAATTTATCTATCAGAGAAGTGAGTGGGTCCTACATCAGTAACTCCTGGTTTTCCTACACACCCCATAAACCACCAACAGATACAATATTTTAAATGTGAAAGCCAGCATCTTTTGTTTTTCAGAAATGTGATACTATAATGATCCCTTCCTTTCAAATTATAGAAGTGTTCTTTTTGAGTAAGAGAGGCACTCCAAATACTTCTTGGCACTTTAGGTAGATTTTAATTTTACTAAATTTAATAGATATTGATATTTACCACAGTTATAGCACAAGAGCTTCTGTTACCTGAAGTGAAAGCACCATTTAAAAAATATATAGAACAATCACTTATTCTGAATTGTTTTGCCTACTGAAGCTCCTGAGTGGATGACAAAGGTAGGAAAGTAGATCTGAGATTGCATCACAAATATCCATGTGATATGAATTACAAGAAAATATTAAATTAGTTGATTATATTTGATAACATCAATAATTATTTTGCAATCATTAAATAAAGTACTCTGACTAATTTCTGGAAACTAACAGTGGCTTGCTTCTCAAGGAACAGATAATTGTATCTCCTTCCTCAAGAGCATCAATCCAGAAGGTCTGTTTCAAGTTTCTATATCAACGTTTGGTAGAAATCTGAAAGCTCCAGAGTACTTGGGGACAAAATTTTATAGATTGACCTTTCACATGATTTTATTGGGTGGTTCTATCGTCATTCAGGGCTTATTGAGTTGTGGCACCTGGAAAGACTGGCCTGGGGTTGCCGAAGCTTAGGTTCTCATTGTTGAACTAAAGCACTTAGTGAGATTATTATATCGGCATGACCATTAATTCGCTTTACAAAGTGTTGACCTGATGGGGTTTCCTTGACCAGCTATCAGTCTCAACTCTGTCAATAAGATAACAGAAAAAAAAGGTCTAAGCTTGAGGAAGCTAAATGCCTGAAATGAATTTAATTTATAATAAATAATTTCCTTCCAGTGAACACTTGATTTCTTAATGACATTTTTTCTTTTAAAAATGGAGGTGAGTCATTCTTGTTAGAATAACAGTTGTGTAGACTTTTACCACAATTACTTCAAAGGGACTACTTATCCTTAAAGACATCCCATGTACTCCTAGGGCAGAAAAGTACATTAAACTTCATATGTTTATCTATTCAATGTGTTATATAGCTTTATATAATCTATATAATGTGTTTGTATACTTTTTTTTCCCTAGAGTAATGCCTGGGTTATCTATGAACCACTTCTAGACTTCCAAGTTCTCAGAATAATTTTTTAAAAACTAAGAAGGAAAATGACCAAAGTAGCAGAGGGAGTATTTTTGACTGAAAAGAAAGAACACTTTAGCAGAAAGAAGTAATTAAACACATATGTCAAGCCAAAGTTTTAAATATGATAACTGCCTCACTGTGAATGCTTGGTTTTATATCAAAAAGAGAAAAAACAGACCAGTGCCCATCATCTATTTATCCTTTAAATAATTGATTGCTCAGCATGTGCCTAAATAATTGGATGAAATTTAGTCTTTTCCTTAAAGAACACACAAATAAGTGAGGAACTACTATAGGGACATGTATGTATATGTGTATGTGTATATGTATGTATACATGCACATATGTACACACATGCATATACACACTACAAGTAGATATAAATATATAATTATATATAAAGTATTACAATAAAAATTATATATAATAGTATAAATGTAATTATATATAATTATAATTTTTAACACAAGGTATACATATACAAAATACAAATACAAGCAGTTATAGTGGGATATATGTTCTAGTACTAGATATATCTATATAACAAGATATTTATGTCCTCTCGGTACATGGATTGTAGGAAGGGTCAGAAGAGAAAGGCTTCTACAAAGAGGTCTCTAAAGTCTTTTCAATAAAAATCCAATAAAAAGGGGGAGCAGCCAGAGACATAAAAGATCAAAAAAAAAAAAGGGGAGAAGAGATTAGAAGAATAGTAGAGATTAGAAGTGATGGTAGCAGAAGTGGCAGCATCTGGGTGATGAAAACCTTGTGCATCAGCAGTGGAGGGTAAAGGCTGGCTTGAGGTCAATGAGAAGACACACAGAGGGGAGGAAAGTCTGTAATGAGTAGACAACAGGTAGGACCACCACCATGCCATCACACTCAATGGCATATAGACACTTATATCTAAGTCTCCTTAGAAAGCACAGGTATCTGGTGATGAGTGTGTATATGTGTGTGTGTTTGTGTATCTATGTTTTTGTGTATATGATCCTGTTTAAGGATGGGGTAAAAGTGAAAGTCATTAAAGAGTATGCCACCAGTTATGACTTAGGTTTTGAGGTTCTAGTGTTTAACGTTCAGTTTCGTAGAAGATCCTCTTGCCAGAATAGATA
The DNA here is from genome assembly GCF_059928025.1 of Delphinapterus leucas. Taxonomy (NCBI): domain Eukaryota; kingdom Metazoa; phylum Chordata; class Mammalia; order Artiodactyla; family Monodontidae; genus Delphinapterus; species Delphinapterus leucas. The sequence continues at coordinate 51,753,125 of NC_143140.1, forward strand.
ATAACCCTCTCATCGGTGATGTCAGCTGATATTTGTTAGGATTGTGTCAACATTTTTTCTTTTCATGCTGTCTGGTGTGATTAAACAGTTTTCACATCATAGCTTTATATGACATATACCTTCAATCCCTCTGTTTTTCCCCCCTCCTCTTCATAAATTCTTCTTTGGAAAAATAAATTGTAGACATGTATTTTATAAATTGAGGTTATCTCAGTTGACTGATCTGTATTTTTTGTTTAAATTTTTATCCTATCAAAACTGGTATCAAAATCAAAATCATATTCTACAGGTAAATTGCTGAACTCTAATAGTGGGTTTTAGATTTAATAAAATCTCAATTTTTTAATAGAAAAATTGTGAGCTGGCTTCTGTTCCTTTCATCTATATTGTTTATTTATCTACAAAAACCTCTGCTTTTTTTTTTTACTAGCCTTTTCAGGTTTTTTAGGAATTTTGATAATACTTATATTTCCTCAAAGCCTTATTTTTTCCACATTAAGAGACTTACTTCTTTAGTTCTTACAACATTTCTGTGATATAGTCAAGAATTTGTTTTACCTGTTCTATGAGAGAGATATATACAATATACTGTATAAAGCATTTGCCTATAATTCAAGATAAATCATAGTAGAACTGAGTCTTATGCCTTCTAAACTAATTCCCTTCTCTTTCTCCTTCTCTCTTTCTCTGCATCTCTCCCTGACTCTGTCTCTTATCTCTCTCTCTTTTTGTCTTCTTTTTATTAATCAATTTGGGTTTTCTATATTGTATGGTATCACTTTTCATAATTTTATTTGCACATGACAATTTCCATTTCATCAAGTTTTCAAAATTGTTAGCAGTCACGTGTACATGGTAATATCTTTAACAGTGATTAAGCAGCCAGCTGCTAGGATGTGGGAAATGCTAAGGGAACAAATTTTGGTTATAGACCACCCACAGGAATGTTTACAAATCCTTGGAAGAAACTGCATGACTCTCACTGCAGTTGCAAAAATAAATATCCTTTCCTGTAGCTTCACAGCTCAACATTTTTAGGTAGATTTTGAGAGAGCCCTCTGTCAGCACTTCCACTCAAAATGTCCATTTCCCTGTTCTTTGCTTTCAGTGTATATTTGCCTTTATTTTAAACCATCCTGTAAAATGATACTAATAATTCTGATCTGATTTTGTAATCTCTTATGAAAGCAACCTAGGCAAATAGCAATAAAATATAGGCATACCTCAAAGATATTGTGGCTTTGGTTCCAGATCACTACAATATAGTGAATATCACCGTAAAGCAAGTCACACAGATTTATCTCAGTGCATATAAAAGTTATGTTTACACTATATTGCAGTCTATTAAGTGTGAAATAGCATTATATATAAAAAGACAATGTATACACCTTAATTAAAAAATACTTCATTGCTAAAAAATGCTAGCCATCATCTGAACCTTCAGCAAGTTGTAATCTTTTTGCGATGGTAACATTGAAGACCACAGATACCATAGCAAATATAATGATAACGAAAAGTTTGAAATATTGTGAGAATTACCAGAATGTGACCCAGAGACAAAAAAATGAGCAAATGCTAATGGAAAGTGATGCCAGTAGCCTTGTTTGACACATAGTTGCCAGAAGCCTTCAATATATAAAAACGCAGTATCTGCGAAGAGCAGTAAAGTGAAGAGCAACAAAACGAGGTGTGCCTTTATGTAAATTGGACATTATTTGCTTCAGAAAAATATTAATGAGATATGCGTCCTTGGCTAAATTGACCTATTTGTGCCTCTGGCTATTTGTTATTACCATCTCATCTTTTGTGAGGGTGGATTTGTAATCATAATTTTTCACAAATCCAAATGAGTATTTATACAAGAAATATTTCCTACCCATAACTGTTAAACCCTACTTAAACCAAATTTCATAATATTATTATAATATCAAATCCCTCTGGTGAAGCAGAAAGGGAAGGAGATGGGGAGCCCAAGGTCCCCATCTGTTCAAAATCTGTCATTGACTAGCAGAGTGAACTTGAGTAAGTCAGTTAATCAATCTTTGTTTCTCCAACTGTTGGATGAAGGTTTTAATGAAAAACATCAGTGTCATTGGTAACATTCTAAAATCCTAATCTGAACTTCCAGGAAGAAAAAAAAAACCCTGCTCTAAGCATGGGTAAGCACCTGCAGTGCGTTGTCCAATGTTAGGCGGAAATATCAGATTCTTCATGTAGGCCTTGATTTCTCCCACACGTAACTTATGTTTCACAAAAACTGAACATGATGGTTATGAGATTTTTAGTTAGAGAGTGTTTAGGAGCAGCTATAGTCTGCAATTCCATGAGCTATGACCCATGAGATTGATAGAGAATATGGTAGAGGTAAACCAGAGATGGAGGAAAGGCATTAAAAATTGGCTGAGAGAGAACAAAAGACAGTCAGCTATGTGATATAAAATAATAAGAACTAAAAGAGAGGTGTGATGGATGGAGTGCAAGCAGATTTAGTGGATAAGGGTGATTGACAGTGAAGAATTAAAGTTTGGGATAAGGCATACTGTGACATTTAGTTTTTAATAAATAGTATAATGACACCTGACATCTATAAGCTTTCAAAAATTCACATCAATGATGTTCATTCCAATAATTAAAAATAAATAAAAAATTTACTTCTTTGTTGCTTTCTTTTTGACTTCTTGAACTCCTTAAAAATAGGTTTTAAACCTAAGGCAAAGAAAATTTTTCAGGTGAAGCATACAGTAAACAGTGTTTGATGAATGACTTTTAATTTTTAATTGATAATAAAATTAAATGTATTTAAATTCAAGTATTAATATTCAGGTAATAGTTTAGCTATAATCTGTAATAATATTATGTTGGCCAATAGAACTTTAATGGTACTGATTAGAATACTTTGAATCATTACAAAGAAAAATAATACTTATTGTACCTTGAACTAGACTGTAGCCAAATAGAATGTCTGGAAGTCACTTGATCATATGATAGACATATATGAGAGCAGCTGATAAAGGATAGAATGAACTTTAGAACATAAAACTGGATAAAGAGTCTTCCTTTAATAGGTATATTCCACTAACCATTTATGATCAAGGACTTAGGCATTTTAAAATTTAGATGTGAGAAGTGGGTGAAGAGGAGAAATAGTTTAGGATTTTTAAAATACACTTTTATATTTAGCATATTTTTTTAATCAAACATTTTTGGGGGATTGGGGTACAAAAGGGAAATAAAATTATACAAGCACACTAGCATGGCATGAATCCTTTACCAAGATGGTATTAAGACTAACTAGGAAAACTAGATTTAAAAAATAGATGAATGACATCCATAGTGAAAAGTGCTGCCTTACTCATTCTGTTATCAAGTCTAAAATGCATACAACTATTTATTGAGAATCTGCTACATGCTCAACATTGCACTAGACTGTTTAGAGCACTAAAGAAATATGTGAATTTGATGTAACAAGAGTTTTGAATTGAAGAATCAATTTCAACACAAAGATAGCAATTAAAGAACAACATAGGCCTTTATATAATAATGAACTGACCAAGGAGAAGGAGTACTTTGCCTGAGAGATCATAAGTCCCTGCTCTATGCTTCAGTCTACACTCCATCATTTAACGTTTGTCAGCCAGTAAGGAAAGAACCTGAACAGAAGCTTTCTTAATGTCCCTTTCGCCTAATGGATTTATAATACAAATAAAGTTCATAGTGTTTACTTCATCCCTGACACGATTTGCTTCATAATATTTCAATTAATCCTCACTAAAAGAATGAGGTCTTATGGAATTTGAGAGATAAGAAAACTGAGAAATCAATAACTTTCTTTGGTTAATATAGCTGGCAAATTGTGGCTCTGAGATCAAACCATGTTGTTGATTCTAGAGCCTGTGGTTTTTGCTGTGTATTACCCCTTTTATCCCAATGCTCTTCTGATTTTATAAAGCTTTAAAATATATTCTGCAAATGTAACTGACATGTAATGGGACATGAGAGGATTAAGCAGCCACTGAAGGAATGTTCAGTGTTATTTTGAAGGATACATCATGTTGCTGCCCACATGGAGAACAGTTGGAAACTCTCACCTAACAAATTAAATCTGGCAAAAAGGCACACATCCCACTGTACCACCCCCATTAACACCCATACCACCCCTAATGCCAGCACAGCATACACATATGGATCATATCAGCATGATTGAACATAACAATGTATCAGCTATTCCTAGAGTACATAAAAAGAGACCAACAGCATTGTGTGACAGTCATAAGGGTTCTGAAGCAAAACTGGCTACATGGAACTACAGACCGAGGGCAACCAGGGTGACTGGACAAGGATGTAGTCTCAGTCACTTAGTTAGCACCAACCCCTTGCTCCTCACTAAAGAGAAATAGAAAACTGCTATCCTCTGTTATACAGCATTTATAATATTAATTTGTCCAGCACATAGCTTTTTTTTTTTTTGTATAAGATGTGAGCTCATACTAGCTACATTTTTTTGTCATCTTTCAAAGTATTTATTTAAATATTCCTTCAAGGTATTATTATGAGGTAATTGTATGGTATTTATACAGATGAAAATAATATAAATATATCAGAATGAGAGAGAGGGGGGGAGAGAGAGAGAGAGAGAGAGAGAGAGAGAAAACGATTGCTCAACTAGGATGTCCTCTTTGATTATCACAGGTATTACAGTAAAGGTTTTTGGGGACCCGAGTAGGGGTAGGACCCAGTACCATCTCTTTTTTAGTGTGCTTCATTGAATACAGACAATAGAAGTTCTGAAGAGAAAGTAGAATCCATGAGGAAGGCTTATTAGAAGAGTTGGATTTTTGAGGCAAGTCTTTTTTTTTTTCTTCTTTTTGTGGTGAAGGAAAGCACAGCGTTTATTGCAGGGCACCAAGCAAGAAGTCCAGGCTGCTAGTGCTCAAAAGACCCAACTCCCTGATGGCTTTCAGGCAAAGGGGTTTTATTTTGTTTGTTTTAATTTTTGAATTTTATTTTATTTATCTTTTTATACAGCAGTTTCTTATTAGTGATCCATTTTATACATATTAGTGTATATATGTCAAGTCTTGATATGACCTTTGTTTGGTTTGTAAGATGATCACTGGTTTGCTACCAACATGCTTTCATTGGCCCTAAATGATGTGTTGCCTTAATGTATTTGGTATATATGGCTATTTTGCTTTGGTACTCATGTCAACCTTGAAAAACTCAAAGATGCATAAAGCTGGAATCAGTGAGGAACAGTGTTAAGCTATAAGAGGCAGATTTAGAGGGACATTTGTACCTTAGTAAACTTTAATCATTGTCTTTCTTTAATCCACTTCCTTTAATCTTCATAATTACATATATACACAAGGGTGCCATACCTTAAATGTAATTTGTATACATCTATTAGGCACTATAGCAGAAACTCAGAGATTATCATCTTATATTGCAGAGCATTATAAGTTCATGATAGCCTTTTGATAATTCTTTGTCATTAACCAAAAGCTAAAAATAACCCGAGTTGTCAATACAGTAAAATATTTTTATTGGGGACTAACATAATCTTAAAAGGATTCTCATATAATTTTTTGGAAAATAGCAACCATTTTACCTCAGTCTGAAATTTTAACTCAACTCTTAGATTAATAGAAATAAAATGGTGAGAAGGGGGTGGGACTTGTATTTGTTTACACTGATACATACCAGGGTACTTTAGTTATGCATATTTGAAAGCAAATCTCTCATGGCAAGTGATTTCTGGATAGAATCTCATGAAACTTTATAGCTTTACTAGAACTGAAATATGTAATTGACTAAAATCTTCACAAAGTACAAACAGAATTCACACATCAAGAGCAAGAGGAAGATTATGGCTTAACATGAGGTGTAGCCTCTTGAGGAAGTGAAAGGCTGGTCGTTCACACTTTGTGCTTATGAACAAAAGAGAAATATAATTTTAAGACTCTTGGGAGTGATTGAAGTAAAACAACAAAGAAAGTGATGTACCTTTCAATTTTCATCTAAGTCACACTTGACATAAAATACATGTGTTAAAAAATGATTACCCAGGATATAATTTCCTAGCTAGTATGTCAACATGTAGCATTCGGGTAGATACATCATGCATATATAATAAGAAATATTCTTACTGTTAAAAATATTTAAGTTCAATAGCTAACTTAATTGTAGAAACATATTTAGTTAAGACCCTTAGGAAACTACATCCTTGATTTATTGCCCTGTCACACAGCTCTGCTTTCTGTAGCCCAGTCTCAAAAAGCCATATTACCTGAACTTTTTAAAGATTGTAAGGTGGCAGTTCCTCTAAAGGTTATTCATGATCAGTATTTTAAAATGGCACTTCAGCTCTGATATTGGCTTAACTTACCAGTTTTAGTTGTTGCTTATCACATAGTAAAGCTGATTAAAACCAAATAAGAAAGTATTATGCTACACCACATTTTCTTTCTCATCTGTGGTCTTGCTATATTTGTCTAATATAACATTATCTCATTATATTGCAATTGTGTGTTTATGTAACTTTCTTCTTCACTGATCTAAAAGACCCTGAAGGGCAAATATCGAGTGGGGTTGTATAGATTCTATGTCTTTCATACCCACAACAACCTAGAGCTGGGGAAGATAGGGACCACCATTATGTGGCTAAAACAAAAGATTTGTCTAAACTAAGTCTCAGTGTATTTTTTAAAAATCCAAATGGCAAGTCTAAAAACAGCCTTTTATTCTGATAATAACTTAGATGAGAAAAGTAGGCCCTTAAATTAAAATTGCCTTATTCATTTGGTTTTTTGTTTGTCTGTTTGAATGTACTAATGCTGCATTTGTGTAAGGTATTCAATAATTGAAGCAAACTTTCCTCTATTATTCCAGATTTGTGAGGTTTTATTATATAATTTCCCTTTATGGTTAGTGTAGATATGAATTTTCCTCACGTTGTGTTTTTATTCTCCATATAGTTATGGATTACAAATAATTTATGTCATCTAGATTTTTGAAGAGCTCATCAGTATCAGTTTACAGTTAATGATTTTCTAACTGTTGTTCAGTTATGTCATCATCAGATGATTTTTTAATGTGTTAAGTGGTAAATGATTATTTAAATATCACAAAGGATCATTTAAAAACCATAAACAACTGCAAGAATGGTTATCTAGAAGTGGTGAAACCAATCTGAATTTATGGAAAAGAAACTCTTGGTATATTTTGGGGAAAAATGAAGTGTAAATATCATGGGGAGGGGGTAGAAATGGACATAGAATAAGGCAAGCAATCCCAATTTCAGCATTAAGAAAAACTAATTTTATATGGTAAAAATTTTAAGGTGTCATAAGAAGTACTTAATGGATGTGCTGCCTTGGAACACTCCACTGCCTTGGAATATTTTGTATTCTCCCTAGTATTGCTTTTCTCTCTATAGATATTTCTAAATGCTGAGGGTTAAGGAAGCAGAATTGTTTCTGGTCATGTATGTTTATTAGAAACAGTTGGTTATGGAAACACCACTGGCTTGGATGATTCAAACTTGTCTAGATTTTTCAGGTAATTAAACACAGATGAGAATTGATGACTGCTGGGATTTTCTGAACTTTTCCTAATACTCTTGTTAGTGATATATAGATGTGAGGGAACATGGTACTTACAGCCTATATATACATGTGGACAGGTAAAGTTCCTTTTGTTCCCAAACACTTCTGCAACTCAAATATCATATGGCAAATGAGTCTTCTACTAAAAATTCATCAACTACCTATTGGCTCAGTTTCAGCTCAGACGAGTACTGGGATATGTTTGCAGAGTTTTTGCTTCAGGTTTGTCTTGATTAATGTTCAGTGGATAAGCGTTATCAACTTAGTTTTCATGTCTCAAGCCATTAGTATAATGAGGAATGGACTTTTCATGAAGTAATCTCAAAAGTTCAGAGGACACTATAATTCATGACATCTATGATATCATGACCCTCTGGGTGAGATATATCAAACGTGAGTGTGATTTCTGAAGAACTAGGAAAAGTTCTTTTCTTTTCTTTTTTTTTTTTAGAATTCTTTTTGAAGGGCTTGATTTGCGGTAATTGACACAATTATTAGAATCAGGATACTTCAGCCTACATTATGTATATGTAACATTTTATCCTGTGGTCAATGAGCAAGTGATAATTGTTTTTATCAAAACATCATCTTACTATTTTGAATTTTCTTTTGCTTTTTTAAGACTTTATTTTTTTTTAGAGCAGTTTTGGATTCACAGCAAAATTTAGGGGAAGGTACAGAGACTTCCCACATACTTTTTGCCTTCACACATGCATAGCCTTCCAAATTACCAACATCTCCTACCAGAGTGGTACATTTGTTTCAGTTGATGAACTTATGTTGACTCATCATAATAATCCAAAGCCCACAATTTACATTATAGTTCACTCTTGTGGGGTTGTTTGTCTCAAATGTATAATGATATGTATCCATCCTTATGGTATCATACAGAGTATTTTCACTGCCCTAAAAATCCTGTGCTCCACCTATTCATCCCTCCCCTTCCCCAACCCCTGACATCCACTGATGTTTTTACCATGTACATAGTTTTGCTTTTTCCAGAATGTCATATAGTTGGAATCATGCAGTTTGTAGCCTTCTCTGACTAGTTTCTTTTACTTAGTAATATGCATTTAAGCTTCCTCCATATCTTTTCATGGCTTGATAGCTCGTTTCTTTTTAGTGCTAAATAATATTCATAATATTCTATTGTCTGGATATACCACAGGTTATTTATCCATTCACCTACTGAAAAACATCTTGGATGCTTCCAGGTTTTGGCAATTATGAATAAAGGTGCTGTAACCATCTATGTGCTGGTATTTGTGTGGACATACGTTTTGAACTTCTTTGGGTAAATACCAAGGAGTGTGATTGCTGTACCATTTGGTAAGAGTATGTTTAGTTTTGAAAGAAACCGCTGAACTGTCTTCCAAAGTGGCTGTATCATTGTGCATTTCCACCAGCAATAGATGAGAGTTCCTGTCACTCCACATCCTCATCAGCATTGGAGGTTGTCAATGTTACGGATTTTGGCCATTCAAATAGGTATGTCATGGTATCTCATTATTGTTTAGTTTGCATTTCCCTGATGACATATGGTGTGGAGCATCTTTTCATATGCTTATTTGCCATCAGTATCTCTTCTTTAGAGAGGTGTCTGTTAAAGTCTTTGGCGTATATTTTAATTGGATTGTTTGTTTTCTTATTGTTGAGTTTTAAGAGTTCTTTGTATATTTTGAGTAATAGTCCTTTATCAGATGTGTCTTTTGTAAATATTTTCTCCTAGTCTGTGACTTGTCTTGTCACTCTCTTGACATTGTCTTTCACAAAGCAGAGATTTTAAAATTTTAATGAAGTCTGGAATATCAATTGTTTCTTTCATGGACCATGCCTTTGGTGTTATATATAAAAAGTCACTGACATACTCAAGGTCATCTAGGTTTTCTCCTATGTTGTCTTCTAGGAGTTTTATACCCTTAGGTCTACAATCCATTTAGAACTAACTTTTGTGAGGGGTGTAACTGGGTTTTTTTTTTTTTTTTGCATGTAGATGTCTGGTAGTTCTAGCACCATGTGTTAAAAAGACTATCTTTGCTCCATTACACTTATTGCCTTTGCTCTTTTGTCAAAGATCAGTTGACTATTTATGTGAGTCTATTTCTGGGCTCTCTGTTCCTTCCATTGAGCTCTTTGTCTCTTCTTTCTCTAATACTATACTGTCTTGATTACTGTAGCTTTATAGTAAGCCTTGAAATCAGGTAGTATCAATATTTCAACTTTATTCTGTCCTTCAATGTTGTGTTGTCTGTTCTGGGTCTTTTGCCTCTCCAAACACACTTTAGACTCAGTTTGTCAGTATCCACAACATAATTTTTTTTATTGGAATTGCATCAGATCTATTGATCAAATTGGGAACAACTGACATCTTGACATTTTGAGTCTTCTTTTCCATGAATATGACATATCTCTCCATTTATTTGTTTCTTCTTTGATTTTGTTCATCAGAGGTCTGTAGTTTTCCTCATTTAGATCTTGTACATATTTTGTTAGATGTAAAACTTAAGTATTTTATTTTTGGGGTGCTAATGTAAATAGTATTGGGTTTTAAATTTCAAATTCCACTTGTTCATTGCTATTATATTGGAAAGTGACTGACTTTTGTATATTAATCTTCTATTCTGCAACCTTGCTATAATAGAGTTTAAAAATATTGGTTCATTGACTGTAACAAAGGTACCACTCTGGTGCAGGATGTTGATAGGGGAGGAAGCTGTGTGTGGGGAGACAAGGGGTATATGAAAAATCTCTGTACCTTCTGCTCAATTTTGGTGTGAACATAAAACTGTTATAAAACTAAAATCTAAAAGAGAAAGAAAGAAAAGAAAATTGACTTTATGAAATCTGTTCTTATTTATCAGGAGACCAGTTTACTGGCGAAGGGTATATTCAACATATGAGTTGTCAATTAGAGAAAAATCAAGAAGTTACATTTTACAAATTGAAAGACCCATGGCATTGTATTTTATCAGAATACATTTGCAAAAACAAATGTGGCTATCAAATAAAAAGGAGGTAGCTTACCGAACATTTGCTGAATTCCCCAAAACATTGCTATTTAAATCTTGCTCTTAGTTTGTATTTATTTATATTGTCACTGTAGAGCACAATATGAGTTTGTTAGCATTTGTCCAGAAACGAAGTTTCTGCTGACAAAGCTGGTCTGAACCGGAATCGTTCTGGAAAAACGTTACTATTGAGCTCTTGAAGCAGTGAATCACGGGAGGAAGTAGCAGTGCTTCCGCAGGTCCTGTCAGGTGCAGGTTCAATTATATATACCTGGAGCACATCTAGCCTACCCATTTGATGGTATAGGCCCTGATCAGCCTGAAACCAAGTGGGGATATCCATAGGAAGAGAGGAATCGCCAACACACTTCCAGTGGAGAAGAGAAAAGGATTCCACCAATAATATGGTATCTCCCACCTGTACCCTTATTTCTTTGTATGTATTGAAGAGGTTCTACATACTCACTAAACCTCATGCCATCTATAATACTTTTACCTGTGATAATAAAATGTCCATTGGAAAGCACCATAACACTACTCTACCTGAGGTCATTATAAACAAAAATGATAAAATGTTTTTCTTAGAAAGATTAAATACTTTGTCATAAGAAAGCTTTTAAAATAATTGAACACTTCTTTGTCATATGATTATTTTAACTCTCTTTTTTCATTTTACATTTTAAGCCATCTGATTAGACACAAGCTAGGAGCTAGGATCTCTAAGATCATACCATTTTCATAGACCATAATACTATTTTTGCATACGTTCATCCACAGACCATGATATGAGATACCGATTAAATGGCTTACTACTCTTTAGTCAAGCATGAGAGAGCATTTAGTTCAAAAGATATTACGTTTCTCTTGTGAGCTTTATGATTATATTTTTCAGTTTTTCCAACACTTGTAAAGAGTCACAAAAAGCCACTAAAACAAAGAGAAGAATATTTTGAGCAGGATGTTAATTAATTGTTAAAAACTGGAAATCATCACATTCTTATTAGATGATACACATATAGTTAAAATATGAATTATTTCAAAATGATACTCATTGAATTAACAAAATCATTTCGTATACGATTTAGTTGTTCTTGCACTCTAGTAATAAACTTGATTACCTTTTTATCCTAAGGTAGAATTCAAAGACTTTAATTTCTTGCATTCTGAGGGAAACAGAAACCTTAATACTGGTTTAATTGCCCTTTCACTACATCAGTCTCAATGGCAGCTGGCACTATGTTCCCTCTGGCACATTGAGGGCAAACCATTAGAAAATTTCAAAAGGAAACAAGAAATACACAGCTAAATCAACGAGGAAAAAATAATAAATAGGACTTATACTTTAAATAGGTGCTTTACTGTGTTTATTCTAAAACTTATATAGACCTTTTGTTAAATATTGGAGTGGCAGTGGCATGAGTCCTTGCAAACATAATTCTAGGACAGAAAGTTGGATCTCCCTGCAGCCCTCTTTGCCATAATACTATTCTTCTTTTGATCTGTCTCAAACTGTTATATTTTTTTCTGCAAACATTCTAGTTGAGTCTTAAATCCTGCTGTAGCTTGGTGACCCACCTCTTCTTTATTTGTAGAAATAACTTCCGGTTTTAGTAACCCGCATCTGTTCAGAAATAATGAAGGACTCTAGATATCCACTTTTACCAATGGTTCAAGTGATTTTCTATTTAACCCCTTTTCATGCTGCTAATTTTGTAACATAATCAACATTCATTTTCTACTATAGTTCACTTCATTTATGCAGCCTTTAGTTTCACATTCTCAGCTGACTTTTTTTTTGTCATCATAATCTTGCTTGTTTACAATTATCTTGATCTAGAAACTATCTTGGAGTTTTACAGTTGCCTATCAAATATAACAAAGAAGGGAAAAACAAGAAAAGGAGCATAATATAAAGCGTATTAAGCTTGATAATTAGGTGTTAAAAGGTGAAATGTTTCAGCCTGTGAGTGGAAACTTTACGCTTTATCTTTATTTTCTTACAAAAACAAGAACAAACAAAGCATACAGTTTCCCATTTCAGTAAGTTTGTTTTGGAGTTAACTTAAATCATGAGTCAAAGATAAATCTATAATCAAGAAGAACAAATCAGAAAAATATCTGGGGTATTTAACTTGTTTTCTGAGGTAAGACAAAAGAAGACACTTTGCCTCTCAATGTGCCTATGATGAAGAAACCAGTGAGAGAGGACCACGGTCTCTGTCCTCTGCTGCTCATCTGTAAATAACTTTGGAAGAAGTATGAAAAGGGAGGGAGTTAATTTAATCCTGTGCTGGTTAGGTTTAAGGGGTAGTTTAAAGGATGAAGAAATAGAAACTACAAACCACCTGAGATTTCATCTGGGGCTGATAGAGTCAGTAATATATCTGGCCCATTGTTACAGTTGTCTGAGACCCAAAGCACTTCAGTTTTTCCAGGACTGGCTGGGTGGGAATGATTTCCCCTTTTGTCCATGAACCTAATATAGCATTAAGGATGGTACTTCAGGGGCTTCCCTGGCAGTCCAGTGGTTAAGATTTCGCCTTCTAATGTAGGGGATGGGGGTTCAATCCTTGGTTGGGGAGCTAAGATCCTACATGTCTGGCGGCCATAAAGCCAAAACATAAACCAGAAGCAATATTGTAACAAATTCAACAAAGACTTTAAAAATGCTCCACATCAAAAAAGTCTTTAAAATGAAAAAAAAAAGAAAAAAAAAAGGTACCTCAGATAAAATTTGGAACCGGGCCAGGGATAATTTAAATAGGTTATAAAAATGAAGTTAGCCTAGACAATCATTCTGAATCAGAGACAAAGTGAGGCCACAAGAATAACTAAATGCTATGTATCATAATGACCCACAATGTATTATGAGATGGGTCAAAATATTAACCAGGAACTTTCTAGCAAACAGCCTGACAAGACCCATTACATAATCATTTCCTTCTGTTGTTCTTTTCAAATATTTTCTTGCACCAAGTCTCTAAGTAAACCATAGCAGCTTCAATGGGAGTTGTAGAACCGCTCCTTTGTCATGTTTTTATAAAATCTCCCCACCCCAGGAAGGGTCAGATCTTTCTCCTCAGTATGTCAATATCACTTTGTTCATGACTCTTGTAATTATAGTGATTTTTTTTTCCCCATTTAGGGATTAAGTTCCTAAAATTTTCCATGGTAGAAGAATTTGTGATTGAGGAAGCTGAAACTTAAGAGTAATGTGATCAAAGTTCCGTGATATGAGGTGCTCTTAAGTTCACCAAAATAGTGCAGTAAATATAGAACACCAAAATAATAGCAATGACAATGAAATATATTAGTAATATCCATTCCAGTGCAAAGTATTGTAGAAACTCTTCCCCTAAGCTCTCCTAAGTTTGAACTTGAAATTTTATTTTATTTTGGTGCAGGTAAATGAATATTAACAGTCTTTTGTTTTCTGTCTCAAGTTTTTTCTTCCCAATACTTAATGCCTAGTCACAATATTTTCCAAAGCATATTTCTCAGGGCACTAATACACCAACCTCCAATATGGTCCCTGAAAAATAGGTTCCATCATCCAAAATTAGTATGAGGATTGCTATATACCATATTCTCCTGCTTAGAATTTCTGCTTTAATGTGTTAGAGACCACAAGACCTGTAATACAAAAAACTCATTTGAATTTTGTTTTAGCTTAGTATGTCATTAATGTGTTTGAAAACTAATTAAGTTGATGCGTATGTGATGCAAGACATCTATGAAAGTCCTTTGGTAACCATTTTTGGGGAATCTGTCTTAATGCACTGGGTTATGAGGAGTATTATACTAAATTATATTGATATATCTAGCACAATATCCAGAATATATTAGGTGATGAGTAAGCACTGCTATTTAAAATATTATTACTGTCTTTTGATCATTTCTCTCGTATCTCTGCCAAACACTTCCTTAAAATCCACTTCCACTTGTGATCATCAAATTAGCAACTCTCTGCATGGCTTACTCAATTCTTCTTCACATAGGTACTTAAGAAATGCAGCCATATGGCCCAATTTGACTTTTCCTTTATAGGTTTTATCTTTCCTTAGGAAAAGAAGAAGAAAAGTTCACATACATGCAAATACTCACACACACACCCCTTCTTTTCTGCTATTTTTGTTTTGTACTTTTTAACTTCATTTCTTCAGTTCTCTCCTTTTATAATCTTCAGTAGGAGTGATTTGATATTTTTCTAATTCCAGAATCAAAAATTCTCCTGATTTCTCATAAGAGAGATGAAGCATGTATTTGCAAATACTTTCATAACAAGAAGAAATAATATTCAAGTTGTTTGTATGTATCCTTTGTAAATCATGCAATATCTAAAGCAAGGGATATATATTTTTTAACTTTGCTTTCCTACCAACTGGCACATCCTAAAGAGTCTCAGAAAATGTTTGGTAAATATAAAAGTGAGTAGTGCATTTGATTTAGGAGAAATAAAGTTTCAAGCCAGAAGTAGAATGGGAAATCTCAAGACTATAAGGTAGACATCAGGGGGACTGGACAGAGGCATTCCCTGAATCCTTCATCTCCTACTGTCCATCCCTGTATCACAGTCTTTAGTTTTTTAATGGACCACTGGTCTCATAGTAGGTACTCAATAAATATTTGACAATTTACTGAAAAAACGGTGTCAAATTTCCTAGAAGATCATGATGGAAGAAGCAATGTAGACAGGAAAGCTACATTTGCTGAGAACTGTGGCAAGTTCTTCAGCATTTCTCCCGTAGTCTCATTAGCTCTGCCCTTTTTTTCTGCTTTGACTTCCAAACTAAATGGTCTCTCGCAGGAGAAGACAATATGGAAAAATCCCTTCAAAAAACATGAGATCTAAGGGTCATTAAGCTCCTCAATGTCAATAAGTGAAGTAATATTACCAAGATTGATTAAATTATTGTAGTGTTCAAGACTCAGTGTAAACTGAGTTTGGCTTTTCCAGATCGGGAGCAATAGATCTTTTACAAATTCTCTGCAATCAGTGGGTATGTCCTCCTTCCACACTCTTCTTCCCAGCTGGCTTGTTCAGTGGCCACTTTTGCAGCCCTTGGGTCAGTCTCATGTAGAACAAGAGAGAAAAAAAGCTAGTTTTGAGGCAGCCAGAGCAACAGTTGAGCCAATAGTTGAACCAACAGGAAGTCCTGCATCAGTTAATTTTTTTTGCTCTTGTAGAAAATCTCTCCACTAATAGCTTTTAGCTTAATTTCTAGTCCCAGCTACTTATCTGACCTCTTGATTCTGCATCCATCAGTCTCTGATCTGTCTACCTGGCATTCTTTCCTGCCTTGCCCTGACCTTACATGTATGACACTGACTTCTATTATTGGCTCACTTCTACAGACGCTTTCTTGGGTTTTGGCTCTTTAATGCATCTTTACTGCCTATAGATCCTGGTGCCAAAGGAGAAAAGGAAATGATACACATAATCTTGATTGAAAACTAAAACAATACTATTCAAGTATGTTGAGGTGCAAGGAAAATAAGCATTTCGGGTTAGGTATTTTCTTTTTTCACTGATTACAAGCAAGCTCATTTAGAAAGATAATTGTCTTTCTGTCTTGGGATTCTATCATATTGGATGACTGCCTAAGTGCTAGTACAAGAGAAAGAGACCCCAAGGGTTGGGGGTGGTGAGGATGGATATTGGCTGATCCTGGGTCAGCAGAAAAGCACTATTTTTTAAAGGAAACATAATATTAAAAACTCCAAAAAATTTATTACAATTTGAAATTATGAAATAATCTTTCCATTAAATACTGAATGTTTGTGCTCTTATTAGAGCACAGTGGACAGTTCTGTACTCCTTTACTAGAAAAGTTGGGAGGAAAATTAAAAGGGTAAATAAACTTTCCCTAAAAAGAAAAACAGGTGGAAAAAAGTTAAAGTGAATTTCAGCATGAAGAAAATAGTCCTCAAGACCAATGACTGATTGAATCCAAAGTTTATTTACTCTAAAATATATTGGGTACCTGTGAGGTGCTGGGTACATTAGAAAGGTAGCATTAAATAAGAACTAATCTGGCTCTCAAGAATGTCATGATTTAGCAAACTTGAATGAACTTATAAGGAGAGAAAGCAGTCTTGGACTGACAATTGTTGATCAGGTCTTCATTTTCCCACTGAGGACAAATAATACAAAGAAAACCCCTAGATATCCAGATGAGAAAGAAGAGAATTGAGACCTATAACTGGATTCTTAGATGTTAGAATGGTAGAACAGGATATTGAGGCCTTTCTTCTATGGAGGTCAAGTTAAGCATAATCAATTATTCTTTTTCTTGTGAGGTTTTGATATGATGACGTAGTCTGGGAAAAGTGGGCAATATGACAATTTCGGTGTATTGCTGCAACCCTGTGGCCCTTTGCTTCTATTTATTGGGCATAAAGTCAAACTACATTTGTTGTGCTCTAAGGTATGGGTGATCTTGTGCGACAGAAATATTTTATCTTAAAAACAAATTAGTTAGCAGAAGCCAGTGATCCACAATAATTTGTTTTGGATTGAGACAACAGAAAGCACATGGGACTTGGCATTGGAAGACAGAGGTTCTTTTTCCAGGAATGGCACAAACGTGTTGCTTTTGGCATGACATTTAATCCCTTTTGCATCTTACTTCTTTCAGCTATAAAATCTGGGGGCAATCTATAAGATCCTTTCCAATTCTATAATTATGAATTTTTCAATCACTTTTATGTTGGTGTCTGAAAACAAAAGATAGTATTTGTCACCGTGTTTATTTTTTCCTCTCCAATATGAGGTATTAACAAAATGAAATATTATATTGGCCCTAAATAAAACTTCCCATTTTCTATTTTCTTTAAAATAATTAAATGATTTGGGGTGTTATAGTACAGCTGAAAAGAAAATGAGATGAAATTACAAATTTCTATCTCAATATCAAGTATCCCTCCTGTTTCTATGCACAGGATTTTTTCTAACAGATAAGCATATAGTAGCAATTATATGCTAGCACATTATAGAGTTTTAGGCACAATTTTACAAAAGAGTGATGAAGCTGTATTAATTATTTTTCATTATGTAAATATATTTCTATGTCCGTTATTGGCTATTATCTCTTAGAGAATGAGAGAGAGAGAGTTCTGATCTGGCAGATTGTAACAGTTCTGCCAGCCCACTTGCCACATATGAACCACAGTTTGCGATAAGTCATTTTCAGTTAATTGCTAACTTACCTCTAAATTATTTAGTAGTTCTGATTTTGATTCTGAAACACCTAGAGGCAATGATCTGCACTAGGAACTAACAGCGTATAAAAATTCTGGTTTTAATAAGAGTCATTTGCTCTTAGAAGTTAAGTAATGACAATGATATATAAATTTCAGGGAAGAGGGAAAATATTTAAGAAGTACTTAAGAAATCTGAGTGTAGACTTTGCTGAATGCAAATTAATTATAGAAGAAATTTGTTTAGGTATTATAATCCTTAAGTTTCCTGCAAATTAATGAAAACAATATTTGAAAAAAGGAAGACAAAAACCTAGGAGAGTAACTACATAATTAAAAAACATGGCATACACAAAATTTAAGTGAAAAGAAAGGCTAAAATCAATCACCTCCTAGTAAACGTAATAAAAATTTTTAAGAATGACCTCTACGGGCTTCCCTGGTGGCGCAGTGGTTGAGAGTCTGCCTGCCGATGCAGGGGACGCGGGTTCGTGCCCCGGTTCGGGAGGATCCCACGTGCCACAGAGCGGCTGGGCCCATGAGCCATGGCCTCTGAGCCTGCGCGTCCGGAGCCTGTGCTCCGCAACGGGAGAGGCCACAACAGTGAGAGGCCCGCGTACCACAAAAAAAAAAAAAAAAAAAAAAAAGAATGACCTCTATATAGATAGATATTAGCTTCCAGCTAAAATTATAGGATCCAAATTAATAACATCATGTATGTATAATAACTATAAGAACTAATAATTAATGTGCGTACTTATGTGCCAGGCTCTGTTCTTATTACTCTATAAATAAACTCATTTAAGCCTCACACAAACTTATGAAGTAGGTACTATTACTTATTTAATAGAAAAGGCAACTGAAGCATAGGCCATTTGCCAGAGCTCACAATCTTACCTACAGTCACCTTCTCTATGCAAGTACGAAATATACAAATATGCACTCATTAAGAACATAACATTAAATATAATTGATCTATGAATATTCTGTGGGTCAAAACATTTAATAGCGAGTAAAAGTAGTACATTACTGTAAGAAAAAACAATAATCATAATAATGCTATGTCCAAAAGCAGGCACTGCAAAGTTGGAGATCAGTGGTCAGTCCTCTAAAATGTTTATTTTTATCTTCTTTTATTGTTCTTGAGAATTTTAATTCACAGCTTGGTTTGTGAGGGTCAAATAAGACAATGGACACGGGATCATCTCCCTCCCTATTTACTACCATGCATAACACTGCCTTATACACATATATCAATTTTTAAATTATAATTTTGCATGTCCCTAACATGTTCCTAATGTTATAAATGCATTATTTTCTGTATTCACAGATATGCCTCCATACAAAGTTTATATTAATTCATTGATTCTCTGGATAAGTATTTATTGAGCTACTATCATTGTCAGATGCTGTTAGGTAAATAAGAGTAAAATGATGGACAAAATCCAGTGACTATCTTTAGGAAAACTTTGGGTAAGTGATGAGGTAATTATTGTGTGATACAGTCAGTCCAATGTTAGGAAGCATATATCAGGAAGAAAACGGAGTCATTAAGTTTTGTAAGCAGGAAAATGAGATGCATTTTGGAAGGACCACTCCTTTCACAATATGGAGAATGAATTGCGTTGGAGGCAGTGATGGAGATACGGAAGCCAAGGCAGGGACGGTTTTAGTAACACAGGAGAGAAGTGTTGGTGACTAGGACAAGAACAGCAGCAGAGAGAAAATATAAATTTTTAGAATTTTGTGAGACCTAATCAGTAGAATTTGGAAAGTATTTGATATAGTGGAAAAAATAATATTTTCCTGTTTTATGGGATGGTCAAATGGTCAAGTGACAGAGGATCAGGATTTTCCTAGCACAGTTTTTTTGCAAGTTGAATTTGAGGTAATTATGGGACATCCAAGCATACAAGCTTATAGTATATATTGGTTCTCATGAAACCATGAAGGGAGAGGGCTCAGAGTGAACAGATACAATGACCAAGGATAGAAATGCCAACTCATAAGCAATTGGCAAAAGAAGAAAAGCCCTCAAAGTAGATTGAAGAGCATCCAAAGAAACTGGAAGAAAATCAGTGTTAGCAATGTGATGTCAAGGGCCTCAACTAACCAAGAAGTTACTCTATAAAATTTAAAGTACTGGAATTGTTTGAGGTTCAAACTGGAATGATGATGACTAAATGCAGCTATTTCCTTCTTTGGCCAATATTTTCAAAATAAAATATTTACTCATGAAAAATTAAATGGATGTTGCTTCTAAGCAGTCATTTGAGTTAAATTTTAAAAATCACTGAAACATATTTTCTGAGAATAAAATTAGGAAGAACCACAAGTTAAGGTAAGTCAGCAAAGTATATTATCAGCTATCTGTAGGAACAACTCAAGAGGTTGTCTGAGAGGAGCCCAAATGCAATCAAGTTCTTGTGGGAGTGTGATCTCAGGCACAGCTGGACTCTGTGCGCTCCTAAGAAAGTCTCTTTCTAGATAATCATTTTATTCCTCTTCTGAAGAAGGAATATGTTAAAAGAATGGCCAGACCTACATGAGAGAATATATATATTTTTCATGTGTACATTGCATTATTTCTCTGTGGGGTTTCATTGAAGAAGCTTTTCTGCCGCACAAACATTCAGAGACCCGTCACCTAGGTAATTTTGCTTCCTGTTTGGTAAGTCGACATTCTAGTTTTCATACGTGGATCGTCATGAGCTTAGTTAATGAAAATCTGCCCCCTTTAGGAGACAGGCCTGCTCATATGAACAAAAACTCTTGCCATGAAAGCCAGATCCTGAACTAACATGAAGATAAAGGCCTTACTGTAGGTGATCACGTCTTGATGGTGAGCAAGCCAGCTTATCTCTGGTGAACCACAACTGTGGTATGTTTCAAAACTATAAAACTGTCTCAAAGGGTTAAGTATTTTTTAAAATTTATTTTATTGAAGTATAGTTGATTTGCAATGTTGTGTTAGTTTCTGGTGTACAGCAAAGTGATTCAGTTATATATATATATATATGTATATATGTATTTGTGTGTGTGTGTATATATATATATACACACATTCTTTTTAATGTTTTTTCCATTATGATTTATTACAGGATATTGAGTATAGTTCCCTGTGCTATACAGTAGGACCTTGTTTATCCCTTCTTTTTTTTATTAATTAATTAATTTAATTTTGGCTGTGTTGGGTCTTCGTTGCTGTGTGCGGGCTTTCTCCAGTTGCGGCGAATGGGGGCTACTCTTCGTTGTGGTGCATGGGCTTCTCATTGCGGTGGCTTCTCTTGTTGTGGAGCATGGGCTCTAGGTGCGCGGGCTTCAGTAGCTGTGACATGTGGGCTCAGTAATTGTGGCTCACAGGCTTAGTTGCTCTGTGGCATGTGGGATCTTCCTGGACCAGGGCTTGAACCGGTGTCCCCTGCATTGGCAGGGGGATTTGCACTGGCAGGCGGATTCTTAACCACTGTGCCACCAGGGAAGTCATGTTTATCTATTCTATATATACTAGTTTGCATCTGCTAACCCCAAACTCACAATCCGTCCCTCCCCCACCTCCCCTCACCCTTGGCAACCACAAATCTGTTTTCTGTCTGTGAGTCTGTTTCTGTTTCTTAGATAAATTCATATGTGTCATACTTTAGATTCTACATATAAGTGGTATCATATGGTATTTGTCTTCCTCTCAAAGGGTTAAGTATTATTTTTGATTGGAAAATTATTTTACTAAATATTTAAACAAACAGCATTGCTGTAAATAATTCTAATAACACAGCCTTTTCATTTTATTCAAATTTGGAATAATAGGTACTATTTTTTCATTGAAATCATAGAAGAGATTTTTCAGCTAAACATAGGCTTGGAGTTAGGTGGTCTGTACTAATTTTAAAATATGTTCTATCTGCCTGGGAACCAGAAAGGGGTTCTATCTATCTATCATCTATCTATTTATCTACCTATACATATCTGCCTTTTATTCTTTTCCTTCCTTCTTTCCTTCCTTCCTTCCTTCCTTCCCTCCTCCCTCCCTCCCTCCCCCCTTCTTTCTTTCCTTCCTTCTCTCTCTTCCTCTACCTCTCCCTGATCCCCTTTCTTTCTTTCACCATGGCCACTAACACCTGACACTGACAATCCACATTGAGTGTTTGAGCCTCTCTTTACAAGAGGGATCCAGCAAGGGGTTATGTATAGAATTAGGAACAAGAACAAACTTGTCACTCTGATTACAGAAATACTTCAATATCTCAAGCCCTAGGTGAGATGATTTATGAAAGAAGGCTAGTATGTTCCCAACAATAGCAACACCCTTTGCAGCAGAATAGAATTCCTGATAAGCATCCTCCTTGCCATCTCTCCAGTTGAATTTTATGACTGGAATACACAGAAAGCTTTAGCGTACTGCAGTATTTCAACATGACCCTTAAGATCAAACTCAGGCTCCAGACACCTTCCATGTAAACATTTTCCTGTTTCCCTTGATGATGAACTTAGCCTCAAACCATACTCAAATATTATTGAAGAACCTAAGTTGGCTGAGTTTACCAGGGTCCCTTGATCTTGAGAAATTATCTTGGGGTCATTTTTGAATGAGAAAGTACATGCCTTATGGTGGCATTCAAGTCGACCGAGTCTGCTAGAATTTTATTTTGTTTTGTTTTTAAATCATTTGTCTTTTGTCTCACTCACAGTTATTCCACTGGCCTCTCAGAAGCCTCCCCTTTAACATACTTGGATTTATACTGTTCAGATGATACCCTGAAGGAGAACCTAATCAAATATATGAGCAAATTTCCTTTCTTTACACAAGTGAAAGCATACCCTCACCCCTGCTCCTGATATAGCAAAAATTCAGTCCAATGAAACATTAGAATTTATGTAGATAGACTCTGCAATATAAGAAGTATTCCAAATTTCAATTCTTCGGTCATATGAAAATATTTGAATACTGTATTCCTTTATTTTTTGTTTGATAACTTTAAATATATTTTGTGAATGGATGGAGGGAATTATCTGCGATGGACGGTGTAAGATGAAGTTTAAGTGACCCTACTTTTTGTAAATGGAGGTGCTAGTATAACTTTAATGGAAAAAAACCTGTGAATCTAAAACAGTATTAAATGTATTTGTATTACGTGTATGAAACCACAAAATAACCATATAAAATACCTAATTAAAAAGGTAATTAGAAAAGGGTTTCCTGTAATAAACATACAGTATCCTGTAAGAGCACCAGACTTTTCCCTTAATTTTATTAGGTAGATGTTATGATATTCACAAATTAACTAATAATAGAAATTTCTTGATTTGTTTTAGATAAATCTATATTTCTCAAAGGCATTCTTAGAAAAGCACCATTATTACTATATTAAATACAATTTTGCCTACTTGAGCTTAACAAACAAATCTAATGGTATGAAAGAATTTAATTTCAGAGCTGAATGATAATTTGTTAGGCACTGTTAATTCACATAATTCAAAGTTAATTATGTTTGCAATATTAGGAGTGTAGTGATTTTGTTCTGTTGAGCTATGGCTTTTATAAAATTTTATATTCTGATTAAGCAAACCCAGTTGACAAGAATATATCACAAATTGTAATAATTACACGAGATATTTTGTGTGTACATGTGTATGTCTAATCAGATCATATTTTAGTCTAATTCACTCACACTTGGTGGACTCTGTGTCTACTTCACAAAGACTCTCATGTTTTGTTTTTCAAGACGTATTCATTCTTCTTTGGTTATTACTGAAGCTAAAATTCTCAAACAACATTTGCTATTGTTGCTTTTCTTTTTCATTGTATAAAAGTTTAGTGTTTTACTTTTCCCCTGAAGCTCTACTGGAGCTGCAAAAACAGTGTAATAAATTACACTTCTAAAGAACATTAAAATTATCTTCCCTAAATGTGTATTTATGGTTCATCTCTCCCATAATATTTGTCTCTCCTAGTCAAGTTTTAAGCAATAATGGAAAGTATTACTTGGTATGACATCAGAAAAAACATTTCACCTTTCAGAAAACATGGAGGAAAGCATATCATATCTATTACTTTTTCAAAGATGACATTATGACAAGAGTTTCAAAATTTGTTGACATATCACTGTATCTTAAATGATCAAAGCCACCTTAACATGTGTTAAGTATGAAAAGCAAGCAAAATGAAAAGAACACATCCTAGAGAGTAGGTCAATCGTAGGTCCAAAATTTTGAATGTCATTATCTTGAACGTTTAGTGGAATTCACAGAATGGGTTAGATATTCCAAGTTAATTCTGCAATCTCTTTGTTCATTCTCAGCATCATTTATCCCTATGAACTGAATTGTCAATTTTTGAAGCAGTTGGATCACATCATTAATTCCTTTCCAATCATTACACCTTCTCTAGATGCCTGCCTGCCCTATTTCAAATCTCTCATAGTTAGCAACTTTTAAAAATAGTACTTTTGGAGGGACCTTCAAGATGGCAGAGGAGTAAGACAGAGGAGATCACCTTCCTCCCCACAAATACATCAAAAATACATCTACATGTGGAACAACTCCTAAAGAACACCTACTGAATGCTGGCAGAAGACCTCAGACTTCCCAAAAGGCAAGAAACTCCACATGTACCTGGGTAGGGCAAAAGAAAAAAGAAAAACCGGAGACAAAAGAATAGGGATGAGACCTGCACCTCTGGGAAGGAGCTGTGAAAAAGGAATAGTTTCCACACACTAGGAACCGCCTTCACTGGCAGAGATGGGGGTGGGCAGGGAGGAAGCTTCGGAGCCACAGAGGTGAGCGCAGCAACAGGAGTGCAGAGGGCTAAGTGGAGAGATTCCCACACAGAGGATCGGTGCCGACCAGCACTCACCAGCCTGAGAGGCTTGTTTGCTCACCCACCAGGGTGGGTGGGGGCTGGGAGCTGAGTCTCGGGCTTCGGAGGTCGGATCCCAGGGAGAGGACTGGGGTTGGCTGCGTGAACACGGCTGAAGGGGGCTAGTGGGCCACAGCTAGCCGGGAGGGAGTCCAGGAAAAAGTCTGGAACTGTCTAAGAGGCAAGAGACCATTGCTTTGGGGTGCACAAGGAGAGGGGATTCAGAGCACCTCCTAAACGAGCTCCAGAGACGGGCATGAGCCGCAACTATCAGCACGGACAACAGAGACGGGCATGAAATGCTAAGGCTGCTGCTGCAGCCAACAAGAAGCCGGTGTGCAAGCACAGGTCACTATCCACAGCTCCCCTCCTGGGACCCTGGGCAGCCTGCCACTGCCAGGGTCCCGTGATGCAGGGACACTTTCCCGGGAGAACACATGGCGTAGCTCAGCCTGTTGCAATGTCACGCTGGCCTCTGCCGCTGCAGGCTCACCCTGCATTCCGTACCCCTCCCTCCCCCTGGCCTGAGCGAGCCAGACCCCCCTAATCAGCTGCTACTTTAACCTGTCCTGTCTGGGCGGGAACAGACGCCCTCAGGTGACATACATGCTGAGGAAGGGCCAAATCCAAAGCTGAACCCCAGGAGCTGTGTGAACAAAGAAGGGAAAGGGAAATCTCTCCCAGCAGCCTCAGGATCAGCGGATTAAATCTCTACAATCAACTTGATGTACCCTGCATCTGAGGAATACCTGAATACACAACAAATCATCCCAAAATTGAGGCGGTGGACTTTGGGAGCAACTGTAGACTTGGGGTTTGCTTTCTGCATCTAATTTGTTTCTGGTTTTATGTTTATCTTAGTGTAGTATTTAGAGCTTATTACCAATGGTAGATTTGTATATATTTTTTTCCTTCTTTCTCTATTTGTGTATATGTGTATGCTTCTTTGATTTTGTCTGTAGAGCTTTGCATTTGTCTGTATAGCTTTGCTTTTACCATTTGTCCTAGGGTTCTGTCTGTCTTGTTTTTTTTTTTTTGGTTAATACTTCTTAGCACTTGTTATCATTAGTGGATTTGTTTTTTGGTTTAGCTGCTCTCTTCTTTCTTACTTTATTTTATTACTTTTTTTAGTTTCAATAATTTTTTTATATTTTTATTTTAATTTTTTAATTTTATTTATTTTTCTCCCTTTTCTTCTGAGCTGTGTAGCAGATAGGGTCTTGGTGCTCTGGCCAGGTGTCAGGCCTGAGCTTCTGAGGTGGGAGAGCTGAGTTCAGGACACTGGTCCAACAGAGACCTCCCAGCCCCACATAAGATCAAACAGAGAAAGCTCTCCCAGAGCCTTCCATCTCAATGCTAAGGTCCAGCTGCACTGAATGACCAGCAAGCTACAGTGCTGGACATCCTATGCCAAACAACTAGCAACACAGGAACACAACCCCATCAATTAGTAGAGAAGCTGCCTAAAATCATACTAAGTTCACAGACACCCCAAAACACACCACCAGATGCGGACTGCCCACCAGAAAAACAAGATCCAGCCTCATCCACCAGAAGACAGGCACCAGTCCCCTCCACCAGGAAGCCTACACAACCCACTGAACCAACATTACCCACTGGGGGCAGACACCAAAAACAAAGGGAGCTACAAACCTGTAGCCTGCGAAAAGGAGACCCCAAACACAGTATGTTAAGCAAAATGGGAAGACAGAGAAATATGCAGCAGATGAAGGAGCAAGGTAAAAACCCACCAGACCAAACAAATGAAGAGGAAAAAGGCAGTCTACCTGAAAAAGAATTCAGAATAATGATAGTAAAGGTGATCCAAAATCTTGGAAATAGAATGGAGAAAATACAAGAAACATTTGACAAGGACCTAGGAGAACTAAAGAGCAAACAAACAATGATGAACAACACAGTAAAAGCAATTAAAAATTCTCTAAAAGGAATCAATAGCAGAATAACTGAGGCAGAAGAACAGATAGGTGACCTGGAAGATAAAATAGTGGAAATAACTACAGCAGAGCAGAATAAAGAAAAAAGAATGAAAAGAATTGAGGACAGTCTCAGAGACTGCTGGGACAACATTAAACACACCAACATTCAAATTATAGAGTTCCCAGAAGAAGAAGAGAAAAAGAAAGGGACTGAGAAAATTTTTGAAGAGATTATAGTTGAAAACTTCCCTAATATGGGAAAGGAAATAGTCAAGTCCAGGATGCGCAGAGAGTCCCATACAGGATAAATCCAAGGAGAAACATGCCAAGACACATATTAATCAAACTATCAAAAATTAAATACAAAGAAAAAATGCTAAAAGCAGCAAGGGAAAAGCAACAAATAACATACAAGGGAATCCCCATAAGGTTAACAGCTGATCTTTCAGCAGAAACTCTGCAAGCCAGAAGGGAGTGGCAGGACATATTTAAAGTGATGAAAGGGAAAAACCTACAATCAAGATTTCTCTACCCAGAAAGGATCTCATGCAGTTTCGGTGGAGAAATTACAACCTTTACAGACAGGCAAAAGCTAAGAGAATTCAGCACCAATAAAACAGATTTACAACAAATACTATAGGATCTTCTCTAGGCAGGAAATACAACAGAAGGAAAAGACCTACAATAACAAACCCAAAACAATTAAGAAAATGGTAATAGGAACATACATATCAATAACTACTATAAATGTAAATGGATTAAATGCTCCAACCAAAAGACAGACTGGCTGAATGGATACAAAAGCAAGACTTGTATATATGCTGTCTACAAGAGACCCCACTTCAGACAGAGGGACATATACAGACTGAAAGTGAGGGGATGGAAAAAGACATTCCATGCAAATGGAAATCGAAAGAAAGCTGGTGTAGCAGTACTCATATCAGACAAAATAGAATTTAAAATAAAGACTATTACAAGAGACAAAGAAGGACACTACGTAATGATCAAGGGATCAATCCAAGAAGAAGATATAACAATTGTAAATATTTATGCACCCAACATAGGAGCACCTCAATACATAAGGCAAGTGCTAACAACTATAAAAGGGGAAATCGACAGTAACACGATCATATTAGGGGACTTTAACACCCCACTTTCACCAATGGACAGATCATCCAAAATGAAAATAAATAAGGAAACACAAGCTTTAAATGATACATTAAACAAGGTGGACTTAATTGATATTTATAGGACATTCCATCCAAAAACAACAGAACACACTTTCTTCTCAAGTGCTTATGGAACATTCTCCAGGATAGATCATATCTTGGGTCACAAATCAAGCCTTGGTGAATTTAAGAAAATTGAAATCATATCAAGTATATTTTCTGACCACAATGCTATGAGACCAGATATCAATTACAGGGAAAAATCTGTAAAAAATACAAACACATGGAGGCTAAACAATACACTAGTAAATAACCAAGAGATCACTGAGGAAATCAAAAAATAACTAGAAACAGGGCTTCCCTGGTGGCACAGTGGTTGAGAGTCCGCCTGCCGTTGCAGGGGACACGGGTTCATGCCTGGGTCCAGGAGGATCCCACGTGCCGCGGAGCGGCTGGGCCCATGAACCATGGCCACTGGGCCTGTGCACCCGGAGCCTGTGCTCCGCAACGGGAGAGGCCACAGTAGTGAGAGGCCCGCATACCGCAAAAAAAAAACAAAAAAAAAACTAGAAACAAATGACGATGAAAACACAACGACCCAAAACTTATGGGATGCAGCAAAGGCAGCTCTACGAGGGAAGTTTATAGCAATACAATCCTACCTCATGAAACAAGAAACATCTCAAATAAACAACCTAACCTTACACCTAAAGCAATTAGAGAAAGAAGAACAAAAAATCCCCAAAGGTAGCAGAAGGAAAGAAATCATAAAGATCAGACCAGAAATAAATGAAAAAGAAATGAAGGAAACAATAGCAAAGATCAATAAAACTAAAAGCTGGTTCTTGGAGAAAATAAACAAAATTGATAAACAATTAGCCAGACTCATCAAGAAAAAAAGGGAGAAGACTCACATCAATAGAATTAGAAATGAAAAAGGAGAAGTAACAAGTGACACTGCAGAAATACAAAGGATCATGAGGGATTACTACTAGCAACTTTATGCCAATAAAATGGACAACCTGGAAGAAATAGACAACTTCTTAGGAAAGCAAAACTTTCCGAGACTGAACCGGGAAGAAATAGAAAATATAAACAGAGCGATCACAAGCGCTGAAATTGAAACTATGATTAAAAATCTTCCAAAAACCAAAAGTCCGGGACCAGCTGGCTTCACAGGCGAATTCTATCAAACATTTAGAGAAGCGCTAAGACCTATGCTTCTCAAACTCTTCCAAAATATAGCAGAGGGAGGAACACTCCCAAACTCATCAATGAGGGCACCATTACCCTGATACTAAATCCAGACAAAGATGTCACAAAAAAAAAGAAACTACAGGCTAATATCACTGATGAACATAGATGCAAAAATCCTCAACAAAATACTAGGAAACAGAATCCAAAGCACATTAAAAGGATCATACACCATGATCAAGTGGGGATTATCCCAGGAATGCAAGGTTTCTTCAATATACACAAATCAATCAGTATGATACACCATATTAACAAATTGAAGGAGAAAAACCATATGATCATCTCAATAGATGCAGGAAAAGCTTTTGACAAAATTCAACACCCTTTATGATAAAAACCCTCCAGAAAGTAGGCATAGAGTGAACTTACCTCAACATGATAAAGGCCATATATGACAAACCCACAGCCAGCATCATTCTCAATGGTAAAAACCTGAAACCATTTCCACTAAGATCAGGAACAAGACAAGGATGCCCACTCTCACCACTGTTATTCAACATAGTTTTAGAAGTTTTAGCCACAGTAGTCAGAGAAGAAAAAGAAATAAAAGGAATCCAAATCAGAAAAGAAGAAGTAAACTTGTCACTGTTTGCAGATCATATGATACTATACATAGAGAAGCCTAAATATGCTACCAGAAAACTACTGGAGCTAATGAATGAATTTGGTAAAGTAGCAGGATACAATATTAATGCACAGAAATCTCTTGTATTCCTATACACTAATTACGAAAAATATGAAAGAGAAATTAAGGAAACACTCCCATTTACCATTGCAAGAAAAAGAATAAAATACCTAAGAATAAACCTACCTAGGGAGTCAAAAGACCTCTATGCACAAAACTATAAGACACTGATAAAAGAAGTTAAAGATGATACAAACAGATGGAGAGATATACCACATTCTTGGATTGGAAGAATCAACATTGTGAAAATGACTATACTACCCAAAGCAATCTACAGATTCATTGCAATCCCTATCAAACTACCAATGACATTTTGCACAGATCTAGAACAAAAAATTTCACAGTTTATATGGAAACACAAAGGACCCCGAATAGCCAAAGCAATCTTGAGAAAGAAAAACGGAGCAGGAGGAATCAGGCTCCTGGTCTTCAGACTATACTACAAAGCTACAGTAATCAAGACAGTATGGGGCTTCCCTCGTGGCACAGTGGTTAAGAATCTGCCTGCCAATGCAGGGGACACTGGTTCGAGCTCTCGTCTGGTAAGATCCCTCATGCCTCGGAGCAACTAAGCCCGTGTGCCACAACTACTGAGCCTGCGCTCTAGAGCCCATGAGCCACAACTACTGAAGCCCACACACCTAGAGCCTGTGCTCCACAACAAGAGAAGCCACCGCAATGAGAAGCCCACACACTGCAATGAGAAATAGAGACTAGAGACTAGAAATAGAGACCACAACTAGAGAAAGACTGCATGCAGCAATGAAGACCCAATGCAGCCAAAATAAATAAATTTTTTAAAATAAAATAACAGGATGGTAGTGGCACAAAAACAGAAATATAGATTAATGGAACAGGGTAGAAAGCCCAGAGATAAACCCACACACATATGACCAATTTATCTTTTATAAAGGAGGCAAGAATATACAATGGAGAAAAGACAGCCTCTTCAATAAGTGGTGCTGGGAAAACTGGACAGCTACATGGAAAAGAACGAAATTAGAACACTCCCTAACACCATACACAAAAATAAACTCAAAATGGGTTAAAGACCTAAATATAAGGCCAGACACTATAAAACTCTTAGAGGAAAACATAGGCAGAACACTCTATGACAAATCACAGCAAGATCGTTTTTGACCCACCTCCTAGAGAAATGGAAATAAAAACAAAAATAAACAAATGGGACTTAATGAAACTTAAAATCTTTTGCATAGCAAAGGAAACCATAAACAAGGCGAAAAGACAACCCTCAGAATGGGAGAAAATATTTGCAAATGAAGCAACTGACAAAGGATTAATCTCCAAAATATACAAGCAGCTCATGCAGCTCAATTTCAAAAAAGCAAACAACCCAATCCAAAAATGGGCAGAAGACCTAAACTGACATTTCTCCAAAGAAGACATACAGATTGCCAACAAACACATGAAAGGGTGCTCAACAACATTAATCATTAGAGAAATGCAGATCAAAACTACAATGAGATATCATCTCACACCAGTCAGAATGGCCATCATCAAAAAATCTACGAACAGTAAATGCTGCAGAGGGTGTGGAGAAAAGGGAACACTCTTGCACTGTTTGTAGGAATGTAAATTGATACAGCCACTATGGAAAACAGTATGGAGGTTCCTTAAAAAACTAAAAATAGAACTACCATATGACCCGGCAATCCCACTACTGGCCATATACCCTGAGAAAAACATAATTTGAAAAAAAAGAGTCATGTACTACAATGTTCATTGCAGCTCTATTTACAATAGCCAGGACATGGAAGCAAACTAAGCGTCCATCAACAGATGAATGGATAAAGAAGATGTGGCACATATATACAATGGAATACTACTCGGCCATAAAAAGAAACGAAATTGAGTTATTTGTAGTGAGGTGGATGGACCTAGAGTCTGTCATACAGAGTGAAGTAAGTCAGAAAGAGAAAAACAAATACCGTATGCTAACACATATACATGGAATCTAAAAAACAAAAAATGGTTCTGACGAACCTAGGGACAGGACAGGAATAAAGATGCAGACTTAGAGAATGGACCTGAGGACATGGGGAGGGAGAAGGGTAAGCTGGGATGAAGTGAGAGAGTGGCATGGACATATATACACTACCAAATGTAAAATAGCTAGTGGGAAGCAGCCGCATAGCACAGGGAGATCAGCTGCGTGTTTGTGTCCACCTAGAGGGGTGGGATAGGGACAGTGGGAGGGAGACGCAAGAGGGAGGGAATTTGGAGATATATGTAAACGTATAGCTGATTCACTTCATTATACAGCATCAACTAACACACCATTGTAAGGCAATTATACTCCAATAAGGATGTTTAAAAAAATAAATAATAAAATAGTACTTTTAGCTGAATAATGAAAGTGGTCATTTTTACTTAAAGTAGGCTTGTCAACAGAATAGAATAAAATGTATAGATTTATATACTTTCTTTATAAACTATGAACTGACTATAAATTATTTGAAAATTTAATATTTTTTAATAAAATTTATTAAATTTGTTTGCTTTCTTTGTGCTTATTTTTTTTTCTGTCTTAAGAGAGAAACCATATGGGGAGGGGGAAGGGTGAACTGTGACAGGGCGAGAGAGAGCCATGGACATATATACACTAACAAACGTAAGGTAGATAGCTAGTGGGAAGCAGCTGCATGGCACAGGGATATCGGCTCGGTGCTTTGTGACCGCCTGGAGGGGTGGGATAGGGAGGGTGGGAGGGCGGGAGACGCAAGAGGGAAGAGATATGGGAACATATGTATATGTATAACTGATTCACTTTGTTATAAAGCAGAAACTAACACACCATTGTAAAGCAATTATACCCCAATAAAGATGTTAAAAAAAAAAAGGAGAGAAACCAAACTTGTTTCATAAAATAAACACAAAATTTTCTTGATGAAATTCCTGTATTTTATTTTGGTTTATTAAGACTTGCCTGCTTTTAATTAAGTCTTCTTGTTAATTACATTACAGGTTTTAATTTGCATCCTTTTACATCAGTTAATTTTGAAGGTTGGAGAGGGATGGTTTAAGTAAATCTCTGGCAATTGGAAAATCTCTACATAGGACCGAGTTCATTTTTGTTTCCTAGATTCTGTAGAGCCATTGGTGTGAATGGTAGGCAGGTGCTTTCTGACTTTGACAATGCTTATCTCTTTTCCCTTGGTTATTATTAGTCATGAGCCATCACGCTTCGGTGCTCTGCAGAGCGTCCAGAGAAATAGGTGATTGGGTAACAAAGCTAAGTTCTTGGACCTCTCGTTTTCACTGATGAGTCATATTTTGCTGCCGTATGCATGCTGGGAGGGCCTAATTTTCTTACAGAAAGGGTAAACTTCTCCAGTTCAAGCTCAAATGTTATTGCTCATAAAATATGAGAACTCTTCTAGTTGGGATACTCTGTGGCTGCAGTTGCACCTTTGAATTGAAATGAAGGTTCTGTTAAGTACTTAAAATTTAAATCCAAGAATGGCTGCTGGCCAGAAAGGAGATTGAAGCAATAAAGGGTATTAAAAATTCAAATATATGTTAGTAGAAGAAAATTACTTCAGGTAAAAAGTACTATTATTTGAATTATAGGATAAGAGATGTAGAACGGACCTTATTATTTAATTCCATTTGCACTTTTACAGATGAGGAAACTGAAGCCCTGAGAGATGATAGGGCATGATTAAAGATTTTATATTATTTCTGGAATCTACACAGAAATTGAACTCTTGAAGATGAGAATGTCATTTTTCCTCTCTGTTCCCAGAACTCTCGGGCTAGGAATTGTCAAAACAATGCTTTTATTTCTCTCGTTTTGGAAATTTAGCCGAGTTCCTCATTTTTATTTTGTAAAATGTTCTTATTGAGAAGGATCTTTGGAATAACTGTACTAAACAGAAAACAATAGAAGTCAGTACTGCCTTGCACCTATAATTTTACTTGCCTAGAATACTGGACTATAGTAGTTTCAGGCCCTTTTGCACTTTGACATAGATATTCTGTTAATCATGTTCTAAAAATGCTTGGACTTTGGACTTCAAAACCACTTGACTAGATAGAACAGGGCTTGCATTTTCAGGGTTCTCAATTATAAGCATGCTTTCCCTTAGTATTTGGGTCCTTTCTATTCATGAAACTCAGTCCTCAGTCCAGCTGTACTATCTTCATCATATAAACATTATTGGGTCCCAGGTCTCAGGACAACACCTTAAATCTGGCTTAGCTTTGTCAAAATCAAAAGGCAGTTTCCAACAAACTAAACTGCTCTCAGTCATCAATCTAATTATATAGCCAGGTGTTGTGTATACACATCAGGAAATAATTGCCAAAGTTTTCTGAAGCCTTACTTGTAGAAAATCACCTGCATCTTCCGAATTATTTGCTTAGGGTTAGAAATTTTGCACAGAGGAGTGAAAGTTACTTTTAAAAAAAAAAACCAGATTACTATAATTTAGGAAAAAAAGAAGATCCTTGAGTACCTAAAATGTGGCCTCCATAATGTGATAGATCCTTATAATATATATTCACAATATTGCAATAATTATATCAGTAAAGATTTTTTTAAGTGTATTATAGTTTCATGTGTATGATGTAGAGAGTATATAGACACACATTTTTTCCCCCTTTAAATAAAATTATATGCCTTATTCAGTGAAAGTAAGATTTTGGAAGTTCTACTAAAATTAACACATCTCTTGAAAATGGTTACTGGAAGGTAAACCTCCCAACTCTTATTTACTTTATTTATTTGCCTTATTTAGATCTTGTCCTGGGTCATCAGTAAGCAAGTTTAACCTCATCCACCAGCTGGTGATAATTAAGTTTTACTTCACCATTGGCATTGCAGGTGGCAGCTGTTCTAGTCATCCATAATGAAAACAAAAAAGGATGGCAAAAAGCTCTCCCAGATCAATTATAAAATAAATTTATTTTCTTCTCTTTTCCTTCATGGGAAAAGAAATTTAGCTTAAAAGGACAACAACTTATTTTTCCAAAATTAAATATTTAGAGCAAATTCACCCCCAGAAATAGAGTAGGAGAAAAGATTCTTGGTATGTTCCTGAAGTTAGAATTTATCTTTTATTTTTTTTAACTCAAGAATACAGGATTAAAAGTAATTTTTCAGTATATGTATATATGGCAGTAATTCATTTCTTTGAAGCTTTTGCACACCATGCATTGGACTTTCCTGCAAGTGTTGATTAACACTTCTACCACTACCACTATTATCATTAAATTGTCTAAGTGTGTTGTATGGCATCCCACCAGAGGCCTGTTAAGATTCTACTTGCCAGGGAATTCAATCATAGAGATTGTACAAAAGGCCACAGGTATCCAGAAATCTGGGGATGAAACATTCAGATATCTAAAAGCATTTTCCTTCAGGCAGCCACTGATGTTATGCAGGGCGGAGATTCCTTGTTTACTTTGGTGATACAAATGCAACACATTCAAGGGTGTTACTCAGTCATGGGCCAATTAGACAGCAGCTGGAATCAATAGAGGTTCAGATGGAAGCACAGTGGATCCATTGAAGCCAGGCTATTCCAGGAATGCTAGCAAGACAGCTTCCTCAGAGAAAATCTTTCTCCCCATTCCACCCTGCTCTTTAAAACTGAAGTGGAGTTTCTATGGAATTTTCCCCTGCAGTACAATTATGGAGTCACATACTGAAAGCATTTGACTCTGTAATAACAGCAACAGCAGTCTCAGCAGTTAGATAATGGTCTGAAATTTGAGAGCGGGAAGTGTTTTTCTAGCAATGGGTGATAATGAATAATAAACAGTGGCTTTAGATTATATGAGACTTCTGGGGATCAATATTCTAAAATGCTTCTTAGCATCAATGCTGTTTTTATTGACAGAATAAGTATCATTGTTTATGTCAATAGCAGCATGGCAGCAGATTGCAGATGTGCAAAACTGATTAAGGAAATTTGAGGGTCTCAAATCTCCCCAAATTTTGTACTTCAGCATGCATTAGAAATGTGTAAGAGACCCAGAAATTATAAATTTTATTAAAATACTTCAAATGCGTAATTCTGTAGTAAATGATGAGTTAGAAATAGTGAATAGACTTATACGAGGTTGCAGTAGAATATTTTACTGAACTTTCAAACCTCTGTTTTTCATTTTGCAAACATAAGCATCATATGTTTCAGTTGCATCTGAAGGTTAACAACCTGTGACTTTATATTTTCTTTTGATATTTATGAAATAGTGTTAGAAATCTGATGAGACTGATAAAGGATAGACACATTTCTCTCAGTTTAAATAAGTGCCTGTGGGTTCTTAATTTGTCTGGCTTCTGTATTATCTTAAACAATACAGTTGAATGCAAAGTAATTCCTGACTCAGAGAAGTTTTTTCTCCTGGTATTAAATCATTTATTATATTAGATCACTAGGCTATTAGATCAATGTATGTCCTGTATTAGGTTGATTTTTTTTTTTAATACTCTGGCACTCTTTATTTTAAATTTTTTATTTACTTGGGGAGTGGGGAATGGGAGCACACAATCTTTGGCAAATGTAATGGCCTCAGTAAACAATCATATGGAATAATACAGGGAAATACTATAAGTCGTGTCCTCACACTGCTGATGAATATATTCACCTTGCCCTCACCTTCTAATTCTTTGTCCTTTTTCTTTTAAGTCTCTGAAATAAAGTGTGTAATGAAGACAATTTAAGGGGTCAGAGATTCCAGTCCTATAAAATATCTCGAAGAAAATGGCAGTGTATGAGAATTTGCAAGGGTCCTTTGGAGGCACTGCTAAAGAGTCTTGGCCCTGGCATGGCCCTTAGGGGCGGTGCCCTGCCATGCTTATTGCTATGTAACAGCCAATCAGAGCTTACTTGGCTCTGATCAGATCGAATGCTGTGGTGATAGCCCATGCTTTGCAGAAACCTGAGACAGCTGTTTCAGAATTGGACCTGCTTATTATTTGTCTTCTCTGTGTGTAACTGTAACCTGTGAAGAAGAGTTAACAGAACAACCAGGTGTATCTCATCTCTCTATATAGGTTTGAAGAAATTCAGTCAAGCTCATAAATTTAACTGCGTTCTGTATGTAACATTTAATACTATGCATTAGAGAGGCAACAGTGTGGAGGTGATCTAGGAGATTCTAGTTTTATTCCTGCTAAGGATTTAAAGATTAAACGCTCTATTTAAAAAAATAACTCCTTGTTGAATGTGAAAATGAGGTTTCAAGGCAACTGTATGTCTGATATTGCATTAGAAACATGAAACTTTGGAAACTAAAGCGTTTAGTAGATGGTCAGTTTCTAATCTACATTTTATTTATAGATTTAAGAAAATACAAGCCAGCATAATTTGTGAACCATGGTTCTTTCCCAATGTTATTATTCTAAATTGATGAGCTTACAGCTAACAGAGTCTGAAAATGGAAATAATAATAGCATCCACCTCAATCAGCCTTTAGGGGTTAAGTTAATATATTTATAGTGTTCAGAACATTGTTTGCACATTGTGTTCAAAAACTGTAAGCTGTTATTATTATGATGACCTATGTGTTCATAATTTTACCTATGGGGGAACTCACATGATTTATTTAATTTTACTTAGTTATGAAAACCTCTTGATATGGATAACATCGTGTAAAGAAAAGGATAAAATCAGCTAAGGA
Organism: Delphinapterus leucas; assembly: GCF_059928025.1. Classification (NCBI taxonomy): domain Eukaryota; kingdom Metazoa; phylum Chordata; class Mammalia; order Artiodactyla; family Monodontidae; genus Delphinapterus; species Delphinapterus leucas. Next base: position 51,790,488 of record NC_143140.1, read on the forward strand.
GAGGATGAGAGTAAACCACTCTTTCTTGGATTTCTTACAGAAAAGTCTTCATGGAAGGGGTAATGTTTGAGCAGGATTTTGAAGGATAGATGGAAGCTTGCCTAGTAGGCAAAGGAAGGATTAATTTTCAGTGCAAGCCAAACAGCATTACTCTGTGTTTAGAGGCAATCTAAATATTTCTCTCATATTTGCTAGATCAGTGTTTATCATTTTTTCTGTGTATACACATCACCTGAGGTCCTTGTTAAAAATGCAGTTTCTGACTTAGGTCTAGGTCAGGACCTGAGAGTTTGCATTACTACTGGTTCTCAGGTACTGGAACCACACTTTGAGGAAGGCACTAGATTACTATAATTCTTGGAGTCTCGGTATTGTCTTTAGATAATTGTTAACTTATTTTTAAAATAATGTAGATCCTTAAAGCTAAAGGATGGAAAAGAAAAGAATGCGTCTCAGAAACTGTCACTACTCATGTAAGTCTTGCTACAGACTAAATACCTATCTCTGGTGGATTTTATGTTAGCAGTGGTTAACCTGTGCTCTTCTGAGGAGCACATTCATAATTCAAGGGCCTCAGAGTATACCAGAAGTGATGGCAGCTTCTTTGGGAGACACCATAATCAGAGGATGGGTGGGACAAGAGCAAGGGCCCTCTCCTGGTCTCAAAGTCTCATTTCTGAAGACTGAAAGCTTACAGTACAAACTGCAAAGCTGAAAGTCTCTGACATCTTTGACCTGATCTGGGTTGATGCATGCACATGGGCTCTGCTTGGGTGAGGGGCAAGCAGTGCCAGGATTGACAGGTGGTAGTGGCATTGTGGTTTTGGTTTGGAGCTAGCAGCTGCAGGGAGAAGTGTGTCTTGCTCTTGGAAAGGAATGCTGGCAAGAATCAGATGACATGTCAGGGTTCTTCTAGTAAAGCCAGATGATCTAAGGTTTGGTGACTGCTTCAGTTCCAGTTGAGAAAACTCGAGTATAAATCAGGATTCAGGATAAATATCTGGTCGTGCATATTTTATATACAGTCTAGAAGTCAGGGAGAAAGTCTGCAGTTTAGTTAGCATGCAAATGAATGTTGGTTTGTTCCAGATCTACTGGGTGCCAGCATGAGAGCAGTGGGTAAATCTAGACCTCAAGTGCTGAGGGGCTAGAGCTACTGATATGTGACCAGACTTGGTTATGGCTGAGTTGAAGCTGAGGCAGGGCTGCATATGCCGGCTGAAGAGCTGTGGTGTGTGTATTTAGTCAGGGCAAGAACAAGGAAGCTGCTGAGAAGTAGTTATTTCTAGAAATGGCCCCTCATGTGTATTCAGAACAAGAACATGAACACTACCAAGTACATTCTCTGTTTGAGTTAAATCCTTGTGACAAATGCAGAATTTCTAATGCCTAAAGTAGGTTTCTGATTCTGTAGTCATGTATTCACTTCCGAAGAGGCATTGAGGTTTTAGAGCAAGCACCTTGAGTAGGTGCTAGAATCAGAGAACTACATGTCATAAGAGATGTCTGGGTTCATATTGAGACTCTCAGGACAGTTGAGCATAAGTTGGTAATTTTGATGAAAGCAGCACAGAGCCTGACATGAAAATGATCAACAGGTCAGTGTTGCTCATTTTTTCATTTAGTGAGCATTTATTTGGTGCTTACTATGTTTATAACACTATCTTAAATTTTGATAATAAAAAAACTAGCAAGACAGGTACATCCCTGGCTTCCATGGAGGTGGACAAAAGCCACATTTCCAGATAATAAATATCATGACTCTAAGTTGTAATAAGCGTCATAAAGGAAGCACGCATCCATACACAATATTGGACTCGTGAGGCATTTCTGGAGGACATCGTCTATAAATAGGGTGGCCAAAGAAGACCTGCTGAGGAAATGACCAAAAAGCAAAAGGTGGCTTCACTCTTTGATTTGCACTGTGATTTTCACTCTATGACAGGACACTTGGGAGTAGACAGGGATAGTGGAATACAAGACCCGGATCTGGGCCAGAAGACTAGCAGATGAGCAGAGTTCCAGTCCTACAAAGAAGTACTGAGAAGGCAATAGGATGAAAACTGAGGTTGGAGACCTGGGCCATAATCTAGCCCTTTGGATGGGGCCTAAATATGGGTGAGGATGGGGAAAGTCTCCCTTAAGGAGTTGAGGGGCCCACAGCCCAGTTTCTCAGCCAGTGGGGACTATGGGAAACAAGGGTTTAAGTGGCAGCTATGGAGGAACCAAGAGGTTCAGGTCAAGTGAGTGTTTCCAGCACATATTCGGCTTCCCTCCCTGAATCATACACCTGAAAAATCTGAGAGGCAGTAGGGTAATCAAACATGATCTTCCACAAGTTGCTGACACTGGTGAACATGATACAAAGGCATTAATCTAAAGTTCATATAAATGTGTGTTTCTGAATTCATCCAAAGGATCTTGGACAAAGTTATTTAAAACCATTCTGTGACTAATGAAATTCAACCCTATTAACAAACTTAAAAAAAAAAGAAAAAAAGAGAGACAGAGAAAACAATGTAAAGTTTGTCCTTGATCATTACAATTAATAGAATAAAGCCATTGGAATAAGTCAAACTATTCTCTCAAATTATAGTTTTATTTTATTTTACAAATAATAATTTTAAAAAGCCTCCTCAACAACTTCTTTCAGAACACCAAAAACTTCCAAAGCCTGTAAGAAATGACAGGTATTTTAAGACTAAAATTTGATTAGAAATGTGATAAGAAAAAGGTGGTTCTGAAGAACAATGGGGGGAATTTGAAAGCACTCCCTCGACTCCAGAAATAGAAATGCAAATCTGAAACTGTCTCTGAATGATTTAAAGAAGTTGAACAAACTTAAAGTAATCATGTTTCAGATCAGGCAATTCTGAGGTGAAATAAAGGATGAAAATCACATATGAAAGAGGAAAAGGAGCAAGAGTAGGGAAATAAAAGGCAAAAGAAAATGATATTGAGGAATAGCCTGAACAAATACCCTCCTGACCTTGCATGTGACTCAGATATTCCCTCCTGACCTATCTGCTAGGCTAGGGACAAGGAGCCCATCTAGGAGCCAGATAGGTATCTCCTTTCTGTTTATCCGCACCATCTAAAAGATGGATACTCCAATGCTTCATTCAGTTTTCCTCTGCCTTTTAGTTTTCATTTTCTGACTACCCTCATTGGTTATATGACTTTTCTCTTTCTGGAGTGTTCACAGTAGAAGATAATGGCTTAGCCTGCCAGAGCTAGGTCATAAGAGTAAAATCTAGGAATAAAATTCCATACCTCTATGATAGTCTACATTTTTTCTTTTTCTGCCACGCAGCACGGCCAGTGGGATTTTAGTTCCCCAACCAGGGATTAATCCCAGGCCCTCGGCAGCGAGAGCACAGAGTCCCAGCCACTGGACCACCAAGGAATTCCCGATAGTCTACATTTTTTAAACTGTGAAGTTTATTCAGTTTCATAGTTCAAATCAAATGACACCATTGCATGAGAGAAACATTATGGAGAAGCTACAGAACTTCTCCATAGGTATGAAACATTCCAACTTAGATTGTAATGGTGCTGGCAAAATGGGAAAATGGTTGGTGTTTTATATTGAGGGGTAGAAATTTGAAAGAGAGTGAGTACCATTAAGTTGCCTTTTATTTGGGTTTAATCAAGTGGGACACGGTAAAAGGATCTCTGATAAGTCTCTGGAAATCACTTGAGTGTAAAGTGACGCCAAGAAGACCACATCATTTTAAGAGTAAAACATGATGGCACATAGACTGACAGACAGTCTGTCACCGTAATCCTGGAGGGATTTCCTCTCATTGTAACAACAGCAGCACTGGACTGAAGTTGGCTTCAGGATCTCTTCAGCAAGTAGCAGATACCCATACTCAACAAATGTTGGTAGAATTAATGAATTGGATAAGAGAATGAATAATGAATCAAAAAGAAATCAAGAGGACACTATAACCCTGCCAAATTATCAATATTAATCAAACATCTTAAAGTAATTCCTACACTTTGACCTAGCAATTCCACTTGAGGAGTCTGTTCTAAGGAAATAATCAGAAACACACAAATTTATGTGAAGTGTGTTCATAACAGAATTACTAATAGTATTAAAAAATTAGAATATTAGACTAAATATAAATGTCCTATAATGTGAGAGTAATTAGATGATTATATAAGTATATGATCATGCCTCTGAAGGCTATACAAGGTCATTATGAAAATCTTCATGTTTGACTAAGTGGAAAAAATAAAATGGAAATACACATTTTCAGATAATTAAAGACATAAGTCTTTTCTATCTCTCTATCTGTAAAAGACTGGAAAGAAATATATCAACATACTAACAATAGGTATTATCTGAGTATTTGGAAAATGGAGATTATTTTTATAGTTTATATTTTGCATGTATTTTATGCTATGTTTCAATAGGGAAAAACTGGACATATTAATTTTAAGAACAGGTTTTATATTTTAAGGCTGTAGAAGATAAGATGTAATACCAAGTGACCCACTGATACAGTTCAATCAAAATCTTCACTGTGTGGGGTCATAGATGGCATTAAGGCACCTTCTCAGAGAGTGTAGGGCAGAGAGCTTGCAATCTAGATGGAACAGTACAAAAGTGTATTTGATGTGTATTAGACTGTAAGGCCTGATTGAAGTGCTGCGAAGGTACAAAGGAGAGTGACTATGTGGGCTGCTGTAGGCAGAATGGCTGCAAAGACACGGAGGCTGACAGAGATACAGGTTATCCATGGAAAGGACAAAGTGGTTCAGGCAGGCCAAGCAGTAGAGCTAGAAATGAGCACTGAGTGTTCAATGAAAAAGGAAGAGGCAACCTGAGTGAAGTGGAAGTGGCTTGTTGGGGAATAGTGGAAAACAAGCTTATTTGATTTGGGAATGTCAGATTTTGATCAAGGTTATAAATTGATCAGAGAACTAATAGGGCCATGTACATTAGATGTGAGAATGAAATAAGCAAGGCAACTAAGTCATCACAGTTACTTAATTAACTATCCTTCATGAATTAAGGATTGGCGGAAATGAAAGAGATGATAAAGATGGGATCTATTCAATTGAACATATAGAAACTGCAAATAGCACCTTCAAATGGACTATTTGATGGTTACTAAATGTCCACTGGAACATCAGGAGCAAACACAACCTGCAAGGTAAAAAGTCAGGCAATAGAAAGAAAAAGAATATGGCTTTCAGATTGTGAGTTACAGGAAAAGATGTGAACAAAAGACAAGGCAAACACATGCAGAAGTGTGCTATTGACCAAGGAGCACAAAAATTTAATAGCAGAGAGATTCAGTACATTCATCTGAGTGCTTACCAGGAACAATACCGCTGCTTTAAATATGGAAACTGTCACTGGCCAAACACAATACCACTGCATTGTGTTGCCATCTGCTGTGAAGCCAAGGCCCTGAAGGTTTTACCTAAAAGAAATATTTGACATCTTAAGATGTTTTGGGAATTTTTCTCAAAAAAAAAGAATAAATTATAAAATCTCAAGAGTTCCAAAGAATAGTGACAAATAAGTGAGGCAGAATTCAAAAAGAAAAACAGAAAGAAAACCTTTCACAAAGTTACAGGGATATGTTACTGGAATTATTGAGAAAGGAGAGGGCATATTTGTCATGGCCTGGGTAAATTGAATGGAAATATGATTTGCATGATCCATGGTGTCCCAGAGAAAGCAGGATTTGTTAATAACATGTATAGTTTTTATGGAAAATGCGGGAAACTCAGTGCCTTGAGTTGGAAGAGAAGATAAGCCGTGCCACAGGGATCAGAGAGCTGTCCTGGGCAGGGCCCTGACTCCTTTGTGACTGTTTGTCGGACTCTTGCACCAGATATTTCCAGGGGTCTTGGGAAATTGCAGTCTGGATCAATGTTGCCACCTGCCCAGGCTTCGTTTTGGCAAGCTATTTACTTGTTGCCTCAGGTCATACATTGATTCCTAGATTAATGGATTAAAATGTGAATGTAAATACTCTAATCCAGCTACCAGCACCACAAGGTGAAGAAAATTGGCCTCCAATGTTTAATTTAATTATACTATCTATTCAGGACATTTATCTATAGGGTTATTGTGTCACATGTAGTAAGCATTTCTAAAGAATCTGATGAAATCAAGTCCTGTAAAGAGATGTGCATTACAAAGAAAGGAAAACAACTGAGTGTTTGTGTATGTGTGTTTTTGAGTGTGTGTGTGTGTGTGTTTAAATCCTGCTGAGACCAAGTGAGACAAAGTTACTAAAGCCTAGAAATATGATTCTGGAAGAGAAATAAATAACAAAAAGTTTAGTAAAAACTGTTTATACAAATTACATAATTTAAAAAAAATCATTAAATTCAACCCTCAAAATTAAGTGGAAGGATAAAGTGCCCTACTTCCTAATACTCTTAACAAAGGAAAATAAGAGAAAAACATAGGAATTCTGTAAAGAGCTATTTTATTTCTCTTGGTTTTTCTTCTTATAGGTTAAGGTGCATAATTTCTGGACGTCCCAAAGAAGCCTGTTTGTCTGTTGTGATCACTATTCATAGTAATTGGTGAGGATAATGATGGCCATTGATGTCAGGATTAACCTATGTGATATCTACAAAGATAGGAGTGTGCCTAGAGAAATATTTTTTATTGAACTCTTGGGAATAACTTGTTAATGATTGTGTAGCTTAAACTACAAGTTTATTACCTGGTACATTTTTAGGGAGAATATTTCTACTAATAGCACGCATTCAAACTGATCAGAAGAACATCAATAGAGAATTGTAATACCTCTGCAAAATGATGCATTGATAGACTGAACATACGTGACCTTATTAGCTAAGACAGTAAGATGTTGCCTAGAGTGATAGGAACTAATCATAGTCCTTGTAGAAGTGGAAGGAGCTTTAGAAGGGACTCTTTGCCAATTCCTTCATTTTACAAATGAGAAGCTAAGCCTAGACAGGTTGTCACTTGCCCAAGGTTATATCATTAACTGGTAGTAGAGCCCAGACTGGAACCCAGGTCTCCAGAGAAAAGGCATCAAACATCTTGGGTTGATAATTCTTCTGACAGTGGTCAGCCTTCCTGATACCTCCCTGCCCCTATTCTACCCTCCAACCCAGGGTAAAATAGGATCTTACCACAGAAACAACAAAAACAAGAGGCTGTTGATGGGAGGAAAACAGGTGTGAGAGAATGATAGTTTAAGAGTGATTGAAGGATAGTATGTATACATGTTTTCCTGCCACATTTAACAGTTTAAAGTTAAAAACTGAGGGATGTATTTATGCCTTATGTGGTTTAAAACAAAACTTTAAGTTATTCAGTATATGAAGGTGTCAGTTACATGTTCTTTGTCATCACTAACATCACCATCATCACATCATCGTCATTTACTGAGCACTAATAACGTGCCTGACACTCATTAGACACTTTACAAATATTATATCCTTGGCTTTTAAAAAGAGAATACTGTGTTATTGTATACGTCATAAAAACAGTTCTAAAAAAGGTGAATAAAACTGCTTATAGTGTGTATAATTACTAAGATATGGAGCTAAGGCACTAATTCAGACCTGTGTTCTAACCACTAATTACATCAGCCCACAGCTATTCTCACCACTGTCCAATTAAAAATATCAGTGTTAACAGAGTGGCATAATTTGCCATTCTGGCTTTTATACCTTCAGGTAAATATTTTAATATCAGGCAGCATTCTAGGACACCTGTCACCTTTTCGCTTCCTCCTTGCAATACTTTACTTGAAATGTGTACCTTGTGTTAGAAAAATGCAAAATGACGAGTGATAGAGGAGCACCTGAAGGCAGTCACAGGTGAAGTGGGCCGAGGAGAATGGTCCCAGGATGGAAAATGGACTTAGTTGGCCCTAGGTGCTACCCCGGCTCTAGGCCTAGACAGTTCATCAATAAATATATGGTTGTTTATTTTTAAAAGTTAGATTTTCTGGATTTTTAGAAAAAATTTTCAGAAATTACAAACACTGCTGCTAAAATGATTTGCTTTATAGAAAGTTATCATGATGTTACAGATTCCCAATAAATGCTATATTCCTAAATGGTAGCAATTTGACTATACATTTTCAAATATTTTAAAGAACTGATGGCAGCTTGTGGGTGGGATGCTGGTGACAGGCCTTGTATTCCTCCTTTCCTGGTAGAGGGAGATAGAAGACCTTGTCAGAGTTTCAGGCATGGGCTCTGCTTTGGACTGCTGGCCTTTTATGAACTCTCCACCCAAGACATGTGGGTTACCTCTCTCAATAGTGACCTAGCTTATTTGAGATTACCATTTCGTAGTCGAGGTATTTGTGCAATGGCTACCATGTGCCAGGATACAGCAGTCAGTAAAAAGACATGGCCTATAATCATAGTTTTAAGTCTAATGGAAAGGACATACATTGAACAAATATACACAGGAATAAACACATAATTGCCGATTGTGCTAAGTATTATAAAGGAAACATCAATACAAGGAATGGTAAGGAAGCACCTGGAGGCAAAGTTACAGGTGACGTGGGCAGAAGAGAAGGGTCCCTTGGCTGGGCCACAGCTGGGTCTACTCCCCTTAAAGGTAAACAGCCCGAACTCCTGGGAAGGAGGGTGGTGGAAATGCACATACCCTACAGAGAGAAGTTGAACTAAAACAAAAGTGAGGTTGGTTCAGTCTGAATGAGAGAGTATGACTTGACAAACAGACACAAATTACAAACAATGTACATATTGGCTGGCTATATAAAACAGTGAAAAACATAAGGAATTAAAACAAACATGATAAGATAGCAAAAAGAAATGGCAAGACCTTGGCTACTAGTGATGTAGAAAAGCTGCTATATCAAGGTGCATCATGATAGGAAATCTAGTGAGCTGACCTTCATTAATAAATAAGTTCAATTACATCACCATCTCAGAAGACAGTTTTTTAAAAAAAGGGGCTAAAGAAAGCATTGCTATTTACCTACTTTATACTTTTGCCAAACTACATGCCTATTCCTTAAGCTGATAACAGAAAGTCTCCCTGATCTTCTGATATCTGAGGAAAGGTGAATGTTGGTGGGTGAAATCAAACTCTCTCATTGAAACAAAGCTTTATGGAGCTGCTGTATTCCAACAAAACACTCATTTAACTTATTATTCTTGGGGCACAGGCCTGACAGTGTTATTTCAACTAGTGATCCTTGGGAAAAATGGAGGATGGATTTAAATTAGAAGGATGAGATCACCCCCTTAACAGTATCTGGATCTCCTTAGAAGAAGTACCACTTACAGAGCAGTCACTTGTTAATTTTCTGTCTTTGCATAGCAGGAGGTATCTGCTATGGATCAGCACTTCCAAATGTTATTTAAAAAAAATTGAGAGAGCTATACTTATAATGGGGACAGGGACTCTGGACCACAAATTGCCTTCCTGCAGCCCATTCATTCAGTCATTCATTTATTCATTCAGTCATTCATTTATTCATTCAAACATATTCCATGTATTCAATCAAGATTTATTAAATACCTCATATATTTAGGTACTTTTGTTGTGTTAGGAATTAAAAACAGGATTGAAACCTAGTATAGCTTCTAAAAACTTCAAAGAACAGAGTGGAAAACTACCAAATAAATAGATACATTTTAATACTGTAAAAGAAAAATTGTACCTGACAGAGTTAAATGGACAAGAAATACTTTATTCAAGACTATTGTTAACACCGGAGAGAGACTGAACTCTACTCCACTCAGACAATAGATGGGAGAGTTTTCAAGCACTGGGGTCAGCTAGTGAAAAGTACAGGAAATTGGGCCTTCTGTGTTTCCTAATTGGTGCTTATCTTAGAAGCTTCGGCTCCTATGTCACACAGACACTGGAAGATAAAGGTGCTATCTTTCTTGATGATTACCTTTCCAGGGGATGGCTCCTAGGTCCTTGAGTAGGACCTTCCTGGGTTGTAAAATTGGCAAGGGGCTGAGAGAATACTTACATTTATCTCAAAGAGACAAAGACAGCATTTATAACTGTTTTCTAAAGTAAATGCTCTAAGAAAAGGGAGGTCAGGGCAGGAAGAAACCTGTCTCAAGTTTAGTCAAACAGAGGCAACATTAAGGACATATTGGTCAATTCAGTGTGATAAATGAAGTGATGGAGTCTATCTCAAGGAAAACATAGGAAGATAAGTGTTAAGTTGCATTGGAGGGATAAATTAAGGTGACCCATGGGGCCATTTAAAAGTTAGAGTAAGAGGCAAGATAGTGTGCTCAAAAGAAAACTGGCCTCTGAATTATTTGGGATTTTAACCTTGACTGCTGCTTGTTAGACCAGTGTGACATTGGACAAGTCAAGCCTGTTTGAGCTACTATTTTTATCTTTAATGGGGAAACAACTACATACACTTGATTCATCATGTTGTATTGAATATCAAATGCAATAAGATTTACCTGGAACCCCATTTAAATAGCACGGCAGTAAATAAATGCAATGTAAAATTGTTAGATATTATTGACTAAGCCCATGAAAAAGTGGAAACAAAAAGTGAAAGAATTACTTCCCAAAGTCTCTAAACCCAATCAGTTTAATTAATATATTCTTTTCAGTTTTCAAATAATTCTCTTTTTGTATAATCCATTCCATTCTCCCCCCAAAAATCCTATTTGAACATGTATCACTTATTAAACCATGATAATCTACAAACTGACACCTGTAGAAGAAAGCACAAAAGACGAAACTACAGACCATTTATATTTCAGATGTTTTCATCAAACATACCCAGATACCCAGGTGGGGCTTATTATAGCAAAAAAAAAAAAAGTTTTGACAATAAGTCAGAGGGAAAAATACACTATTTTTAAAAGAATCAGAAAGGAAATTTTACAGTTTATAACAATAAATTTTTATTTTAAAATTATAGAAAGATAGTAATGGAAAGATAGTTATTACTTATAATAAAGGCTATCTATTGAAGTCAACAGACAACATTATACTTAACCTTGAAACAGCAGAGGTATTCCCATTAAAATCAAAACAAGACCAGGAGGCACTGACATTACTATTAGCATTGTTCTGGGATAAGAGTACTGTTAAAAAAAGAGGAAACACAATCACAGCGTTCTCAGAAAAAAGAAGTATAAATCAAGGGATTCTACTAAAAATAAATTAGAAATATTGTTTTTAAAAGCAAATTGTTACAAATAAATATACAAAACAATAGAATTCAATATAGTAGCCAAAAATAGTTGCAAAAGTAATTTTTAAATATTGCATTTCCAATAATCTAACACTTGAATTATAAAAAAAGAAACACACAAAGCCATTGTAAAAACTATTACAAAAAATCATGAGGATGAAATCAAATGGCTAAACAAAGAGACAAAATATATTCTCAAATGGGAAATTGAATATTGTGAAAGTAGATACATTAATCATTTTCATATTCATTCATATGATGTGATTCTAAACAGAATAATGGGAGGAATATTAAACTTGTTGAAGTAGTTAAAAAGTGATAAAGCAGTAAAAAAGTAAAGTTATAAAAGTAACCTATGTTATTAAAATTAAAACCACACATAATTGAATGAAGAAATTTAAAAGATTACTGTCCTCATCCAGCCCCATACATTCTCCCAAAGTTTACAAACAAACCGAATAGGTAGGGACATCTGAAGAGGATCTGCCTCTCTACATATTATAGTGAATTGTAAATAAACAATACTTAAAATAATATGTTCCTGGCACAAGAAGTGATACAGCATAGTTTAAAAAGGTTGACTATGACCAATGCAGAAAAGGAGGAATGATTCAGTGCCTAGGGCAGAGGCTGGCTCACTGTGAGTAGGGAGTCCTTATTGAATGAAAATGTAGATTCACCCTGTGGTGCTGGAACAATTGTTCCTAAATAAAAAATAAAGTGTTTTTTCTTATACCCTGAATCAAATTATTTCAGATGGATTAAATAACAAAATATAAGAAAACAAAACTGTAACAACAAGATGGACATTTAGATAAATATTTATATAGTTTCAGAATGGAGAACTTTCTAAGAACAAAAACAGCAGAATAAATGGCGTGAGAAAAATAAAGAATAAAGATTGAATAACGATTTAAACTTTGAGGTTCAAAACATTGGAAGAAATAATAAATGGGGAAATATTCAAAACATATATATTAAATATAGCAGTATCATCCTTAATATGTAAAGACATACGTTCTTAAAATCACTTAGAAAATTATGGCACCAGTAGAGAATTCAGAAAAGGACATTAAAGTCAAGAATTATCTATAAAAGCAAACATGTAAAAGCATGTTAGTTAGTAGTTTATAAGAAAAATAAAATAAAACTAAAATGTAATACTATTTAATCTCCCATGAAGTGTGACAGTTAGTAGCATAATATCTAGTGCATGTAAGACTATCTATAGTAAAATGGGAGTTTCTCTTATGCAATACTAGCTTGGGTATAAGAACCTTTCTGCAAGGACAGTTGGAAAATTGCAGCAGGAGTTTTAAATAACCTTAGGACCAGAAATTCCATGTTTAGGAATTTTTCAAAATATGTGGGTTTTGATCAGATATAATGTAAATATCCACAAAAATGAGAAAGGCTTTATAAATTACAGTACAAGTATAGAATGGAATATTATAAAAATGTTTAAGTCGTGGTTTTAGGGAGTATTTAATGAATGGAGAAATATTCGTAATAGGGGAGTTAAATAAAAAAAAAATAGGATGCAACTACATATGGTACATATTGTAGGAATGTAATTTCATGTGACAAATGTATATATCTCAGAGAAGACATGCTTGAAACCTACCAAAATATTAATCTTGATTGTGGGTAGACTTATTATATTCTTTTTACTCTGTAGAATGTTCGAATTTTCAAAAATTACTATTAAGTTAATTCTCCAGTCAGAAAAGCTGCTCATAAAATGTAAACGATCTAAGGCCGGCTGTGGGCTGTTTGCAAAATGTTTGCTGTCACATTAGTCCAACAATAATTACAAACAACCCCAAAACATTGAGCATATATTATATAGATTATGAACATTATTTCTCTTAACTTAACCCAATCCCAATCCAAACCCTAACCCTAATTAACCACATTGCTCCATAAGTAGCAACGTCAACTGTATGTTTAACATTTTTTTTTAATGATGATTATAAATTTCACTTTTATTTTCCTGTGGAAACGTGTCCTTCCTTGGTAAAAATAGCATTTTTATGACTTGTTTTGGTTGACTTTTTTTTTCTCTTTTTTTAACCTTTTTATTTATTTATTTATTTTAACATCCTTACTGGAGTATAATTGCTTTACATAACATTTTAAAAACAATTTTTTCTCATAGTACTAGAGACCACGTAAAATTATGTACAATGTAATCTTAATATTTTGGACAACAAAAGAAGTAGTGCAAGTTTGTATTAGGCAGTGCAAAACAAAAATTGTCCCCTTTATATCAGATACCCATTTTTTTCTAATTTATTCATTTTCATTTACTTAACAAAAATGTGTTGAATCTTAAGTAGAAGTTATATTCTAAAACAGATGACAATCCAGGAGTCATAAATTAGAATTTTAGAAAGATAATCAAGATGTTATTTTGGGACAAGCTGAGTTCTGAACTCCAGAGTTTTTATTTACTGAGAAAAGGAGTATTTGTTTATTCCCTCTAATCTTCTCAGTGAAAATCCCTAACCCCTTTACTTTCATACATTTATTTCTCCTCATCTTTGTATTTAGTGCTTGTCCTTATCATATATTTCTTTTTTTTAATTAGTCCTTCAGTCAACTTCATGATTCATAACAGGATCCTCTAGCCTGTTCTAAACATAGTGGCCACTCATTAAATAAATGGAATTACTTCCATGTTTCACTCATGCAACTATTGCTGAAGTGGAGTGTCCAATTTTAGATTATTTTGCTCTATTCACAGATAATGCTTTTACAGGTATTGTCTATTCAATACTATGCATGTCTAAGATTCAGTGACTTTTTCTAAATATCTAGCTGTGAAATTAAACTACTGAATATTTAATAATGTTTAAATATTAATGTTCTTAGAGGGCAGGAATATATAAAAATGGGATTCATATTTTATTCCTTTAGATAATGGTAGTGAAACAACAATCATTGCATCTCTTGAGCATATAGATAGATAGTTTGCTATCGAGGGTGAAACTAAGTGGGTGTCTATCAAATAGAACTAGCTGGAGGCCTGGATTGTTGGCTGTGAGATGTCGATACCACTTGTATATTAGTGTTTGTTTGAAGGATTTCCTAGCTTTATTCACTAATATTGAATGTAGTAATTAAATACTGTCATAGCATAAAGTTAAAATAAAAAATTGTCTTTTTTATATAAAAAAAGAATTGTGGAATTTTTAAGATCTTAATGAGGTATAGTTAAATATACAGACTAAGAAAAAAAGAGATATAATGTTTTACTTAATTGTGATTAAAATAAATACACATTATTGTGGTGGAAGAGATCTTGCCTGCACTGTTGAAATATACAGAGAAGATAGAACCAATAGGAATTATGGCGTAAGCACTCATGTGTAAATCAGTGGTCTCTAAATTGGGGTGAGTGCACCATTAGATACACGGATGGCCCTTTGAAGAGTGTGAAGAAAACATTAGCACTGATATTGATATTTTTTCCTGAAGTTGAAATAAAAATTAAGTCTTGTTGATATTTGAAATATGAATAGGCACTGGAATCTTCACTAGGTCATTATGTCATATTTGCAATTTCATGAAGAATCCATAAGGTATCTGGCGGAAGAGTGGAGTTTACATAAAACCAAGTAGATGTTTGCTTTCAGCATTTTGTAAGGCTGTGTAGTTTAGATGTGTCTCATTAAGTTGTTATATGGATTATATTATCTAGTTTTAACTACACTAAACTTGTGGAAATGAATAAGTGGATCAAAATGAACCCTGCAGAATAACCCTGGGTTGAGGATAATGTTTTTAAGTAGAAGCAAACAACCCTCCTCTCCACCCTCTGAGAATGTTAGAGCTGAAATTTCTGCTACTAGTACATGTGGGTTTTTTTGCCAGCCACATGTCAAGGCAAGATCAATGAAGATCTAATCAGGTCTGATAAAAAAAGCTAAATTCTTGGAAATTATAAAATTATTAAGAAAACTATTTGAAATATAAAGTTATATATACTATATTTAGCAATAAACCTAATCTTAAGCATATTTTATGCCTTGAAATATTGGCTTAGAATAGTAGTACACACACATGTATCACTTTTAAAGAAAAGGAATGCATATGTAGATTCTGATCATGCATGGCTATTTTATTTTTTATATTTTAATTAATTGTTAATGATATGAGTATTTGATCAAAGAAGTGTGGAGTCTACTATCAGAGCTAGTCAATTTGGCATTATCCTGGACAAATTGGACTAGGGCTGGTTTAGGCAAAATAGAAGGTGCTAATGTTAAGTGAATATTTATTAATATACATACCCAAAAGTAAATCTAAGGATCAGATAAGAGACAGGGAATGTTTGACAGTGATCTTGAATTATTGACTAATAACACTCCAGTATTGACTTTCCCTCACCACCCCCCAAAACATTTTCATAATACCACTGAAGTCAATTTGGAAAGCTTAGGGTACTATATCCAAACTCCAGGGAAAAATTCCCAGGGATAGTTCCTATTAGAAACCTGACAGCTAAGTCTGAGGCTTCATTTCTAAATGTAAGTTTTTACTGCTGAAATGGCTCACCATAGATAATGATCAGAGGTATACGTATAGAAGCTTCTTCTAAGTGTGGACTGATAACATCTCCTTGTCTTTAGTCTTGAGCAGCATTAACTGGATGCTATGGGGCATTTCAGAGTGGCAGCTCTTGGAGACTATGTTATAGGTTTTATTTTAGGTCAAGCTTGAGAAAAAGAGATGCATTTGCTCTATCCCACAGGTTGTAGTCTCAGTTTACCAGTATCCCACCTAGCAAGGGGGTGTAGAACCTCTGGGGCTGCAAACAGATTGTTTTATCCTAAAAAGTTCGGCAAAGCTAATATTTGGGGCTATCTCTCTGGAATCCACACTACAGTAATGATGAAACACTAGGCTTGATGATTGCTGCCTAGCAAAGTGATTTGGAGTTTCAGAGAGTGATCTTAAGGAGGGAAAAACTGAGTCTTGGTGGCAGAGATTACACTTCCTCCAAAGGCAAGCGATTGCTGTTCTAGGAACTATTGTATATTACCTTATAATGGGGGTACTCTCTAGCATACTATAATACTCTGGAAATAAGTTGTAGTAACTTTGGAGGCCCAGAAAGAAATAGACATAGAGCTAACTCAGTCTTTGTTCTTCTGAGGTAAGATAGGCTAGAGTGTTCAGACAAAACATGAGACCTGTACCTGAGGCATTCATGAGAAAAAAAATTACCCATTCAGAAAGCTTCACACCAGACTCATATCTGAAAAATCATAACTAGATTCATACCTGAAAAGTCACTCAAGTTAATTTTATTGAATTTTGCCTTTAGGAACATATTGTCAACATCTGAGCAATAAATAGCTGGTGATATAAGATTTAACTCACATGGCAGGTATGTCCCACTGGAGATCAGAAAATATCCACCATAGCAAGAGTGTTATGGGAACAAGTCTTCTCTTTTTATGGATTTTCTGCCAAGATTCATTCAAACTAAGGGACAAATTCTTCAGCAGCTTTATTTACAATAAATTTCACACATTTGAAGTGTATAATTTGATAAGCTTTGCTTTCTGTGTCCATCCATGGAAACATTACCAAAATCAAGACAGTAAATATATTTATCACCCTTTTGAGGTGAGTATAAGAACCGAGTGGAATCTTTTGGAGGAATACCTTTATTTATTTTTAGGCCACGCCGTGTGGCATGTGGGATCTCAGTTCCCTGACCAAGGATCAGACCTGTGCCCCCCTGCATTGGAAGTGCGGAGTCTTAACCACCGGACCATCAGGGAAGTCCTGGAATACCTTTTAAAATGAGAAGAAAACTGGACTAAATAGACTTCTGAAGAATATTAATTTTATGGAAGGGTAGGAAAAATGTAAGAGACAGTATCCAAAAAGTGATAAAGGATTCTGAAAGTCAAATAAGCGAAGAATCAGAAGTATTCATTCATTTGCCCTGTGGAGGTAACTGGTGGGAGAGATTTTAATCAAAGTGATGAGGATGGAAATCATAGTGCCAGTGATTTCATGGAAATGGGAGGCAAGGAAAGGGTGATCTTGACTGTAGATTACCACTTTCAGAAATTTGGCTCTGAAAGTCCCAGGAACTGTGGTAGTGAAAAAAGGATGTAGGGTTCATGGAGTGTTGGGGGTTTGCTTACTTGTTCTTTTTTTTTTTAAAGATGAATAGTTGTTCACATCTATAGTCTTTCAGAAAGAGTGAATGACATGGAAAAGGTAAAACTGAAGCAGGGATAACTGGGAGTGTGAGGCAAATAAAAAAGGAAGGGGAGAAGATTTAGAGAACAAGTGGAAGGATTATACTTCAGGTTGAAGACAGTCTTTCTTCTACTAACAGAAGAAGAAAAAAAAGAAATACTTGGGCTTCCCTGGTGGTGCAGTGGTTAAGAATCCGCCTCCCAATGCAGGGGAGACAGGTTCGAGCCCTGGTCCAGGAAGATCCCACATGCCGCAGAGCAACTAAGCCCGTGCACCACAACTACTGAGCCTGCGTTCTAGAGCCTGCGAGCCACAACTCCTGAGCCCGTGAGCCACAACTACTGAAGCCCATGCACCTAGAGCCCATGCTCCACAACCAGAGAAGTCACCACAATGAGAAGCCCGTGCACCGCAATGAAGTGTAGCTCCTGCTTGCTGCAACTAGAGAAAGCCCACATGCAGCAATGAAGACCTGATGCAGCCAAAAATAAATAAATAAATTTATTTTTTTTAAAAAAGTAAATATTTATTTTGGCAATTTTACTTTCTGTTTTTTCTTCCATCTCTCCTGTTCTGATTTCTCAGTCAGTTGGGTAGATTTGTCTTTCTCATACTTCAGATGTCCCTATCTAAGAAATGGTACCCCCATAAATTTCGGGCAAAAATCTAGAAATCATGCTCAGTCTGTGCCTTTCTCTTATCTCCCATATGCAACCCATAAATATATCCTTCAATGCTACCTTCAAAATAGGTCTTCAATTGAATCACTTCTTACTTTCTCGAACACCAGCAACCGGATTCAGGCCAACAGTATCTATCTTGTATACTCCTGCTAAAGTCCCTTAATGGTTAGAGTGACCATATGCTTAACTTCCTAACTTAAACAAAGCATTTTTGAGATTGATAAAGGATGCTATTACGCTCAGGTGGAACATTAGACAAAAATTTAAGGGTCCTAAGACACCTGGTCACCTTACTAATGGATGCTCTAGTTCCTACTCTTGTCGGTATACAGTCTGTTCTTCAGGTGGCTGCCAGAATGAAAAGTACTCAGATGGTGTCAATCCTCCCCCCCCACACACACTCATTCCCAGCTTCAGACTTCCTGGAGCATTCCACTGAATATAAAGTTAAAAGCAAACTCCAGCCAGCAGTCTAGAAGGCCGTGCACGAACTGATCCTTGTTCACCTTTCCCAACTCATCTCAGAATGTGTGCCCCTCCCTTTCTTTCTTATAATCTATCAGTCAAATAGGTCTCTTGCCTTTTTTGTGTACCATGAACATACCAAACTCTTTCCTGTCTGAGGGCTTTTATATTTACTTTTCTTTTTGCCTAGCATGTGCTTTTCCTGGCTCTTCCTATGGGAATCTCTTCCTGATAAGTCCAAGTTCAAATGTCATTGCCACAGAGTGCTCTTTCCTCACCGCACAAGTAGCTCACTTTAAATCTCCCAAGCACTATCTATCACATTAATTGTTTATATCCTTTATAGCACTTGCCACAACCTGTAATTATTTAGTTTATTTGTTTTTTCTTACTGAAAGGTAATTCATGAGGTCAAGGTCTGCATAAGAGTATAGAGTGGTGCACTCAATTTGAAAAGTGGTTTGGCACTTCTAGTAGAGCTGAACATAGGCAGGCCATGTAATCTAATAATTCCACTCCTATGTATACATCCATCAGAAGTGCACAATGGTGTTCACCCAAAAAAATGTACTAGAATTTTTATAACAGCATTATTTTTAATACCCCAAAACTAGAAGCATACCAAATGTCTCCCTATACTATAATAGATAAATGTACTATGGTATATCCATAAAAAAAAAAAAAGAAGAGAAGGAAAAAGAAAGGAAACAAGGAAATTTTTAAAAAAGCAAAACAACCTGTATTGTTTAAAGTCAGGCGAATGGGGCAAAAGGGAGCCCAGCAGGGCTTCAGGGTTGCTGATAATGTTTGGTTTCCTGGTTAGATTGCCAGCTTACACAGATGTATTAAATTTTTGAAAACCCATCAATATGTAAACTTATGTGCATTTTTTGTTATGTCATTTTATGCTTTCGTAAAAAGTTAATTTTAAAACTTATGGGGATGCGTCAGGATACAACGATTGAGAATTCTTGTAATAGCTGGTACTTGTACAAGGGAACTAACTGGAAAGACTGCCATGCAATGTAAGGTACCAAGCTGAGGTTTGAGACTTGGACTTTGTTGTGGCCCAATGTGCATAGCTCTGTGGTTGTCTCCAGTCTCATTTTGGCAGCTCTGGTGTGAGAGTAGAGGAGGTGGGATGTTCCAGATCCAGGTTGGAGATTTTTCAGAGCAGGGATGGCAGGAGGTTAAAGGAGAAAGGAAGCAGATGTTGTTAACAAGAGATGCATTCAAGTTGGTGGCTCTAGATTGAATAGGAAGGAATATGGAGTTTGTCCATAGATTGAGGAAAGGTATAGAGATAAGCAACTAGAGGCTTATGGGCTTCAATTATAGCTGTAATAGGAATAAATAAGTGAGGAAATGGAAGGACAGGTTTTAGAACAAATGAGAATTTACAGCTGAAAACTTCAGAGATGGAGTAGTTCCATGTGATTACAAGATCCCAGATGTAGTTTTGGGTTTGAGGGCCTGCAGCAAGGTGAATATAAAGTTCACCAGAGTCAAAAAGCTCCAGAAACTATGAAGCAGGCACTTGAACTGGTCACCTGCATGGGAGAGTATTGACAAGAAGTTGAGTGGAGGGGAAGCCCACAGTCATGGTGCTAAATCCTTTGATAAATGTGGGAAAATGACCCAGAGGCTTGTGCATGATTCTGGATTGTAGAGTTGAATGGCATGGTGTCAGAGGAGGCAGGCTCTATCCATGGGGGGGGGAGGAGTTAGGGTTCTAAGTGCCAGGTCTATGGATGGGGTGGAGCTAGGGGCTAGCAGAATGCTGACACCCCTCCTGACATGAACATCCTGACCCTGAGACTTCACAGTCTCCATTTCAGAGAGCTGGGGTTAGTGGAAAGGGGAAGACTATTTTTAGCAAAAGCAAGGAACTGAAGGGAATGTTTGATGAAGGGATGTAAAAGAGGGTTTTTTGTTTGTTTGTTCTGTGTTGTTTTGCTTTGCTTTGCTTTGTTTGCCATGAAACAGGGATTTTAGAAGGAATATATAAAGTTTTGGGAGGAGAAGATCAGTGAAGTCTAAGTAGGAAAGTAAAGCATGAAACTATGGAAACGAGAGTGAACAGAACACTGGGTTCTGATTAAGGGTGACAGGATGTTAAGTGTGGTGTTTTGCTGTATCTCAGAGTTCCTTGTATCTCTGTTGTTATTTCAGCATTTCTAAGGGACCAGGTTCCAGGTCGAGTCAGATAATCCATGATGTAGGCGGATGGACTGTCCTTCAGAACTCCAGCAGATTGTCAGGGAGAATTCATTATATCGCTCCTGGAAAATTCTAGACTAAGATTAGAGAGGAAAGATAATTGAGTTCCTGGGACATATTCCTTCTTTATAATCGTATCAGTTTTTGGTGGATGGAAAAACTTGTACTCCTTCAGAATGAGCCAGGAAACTCTAAACTAGTTCTTAGAGTAATGATCCATGGTATTGATTCCTGATTCCCTGTTGAGATGGTAGCTGATAACCAAGGAAAGTAGCCTTTCCTAAAGCTGGAGCAAGATGTAAACAGGGACTCTTCCCTGGGGTGGACTGAAAGAAAGTCTTAGAAAGAGAAACAAACTGTTTCTGAGAACAGGATATGCAGTCACAAAGGAGAGAAAGTAAATGAGGGAAAAGCCTGGCTCTGTGGTGACAGTCTCTATTTATCCCAAAGGGGCGGTTTGCTTTTTTCCAGGGCTGATGGAATATCCCCTGGTAACACGCATGTGTTGCTGCCCATCAGCTTCTTTAAAGGACTTGACTAGCAGCTGGGGAGTGAAAGAGCATGAGTAGCCCCATGGGCACAATCATTGCCTTTCTGCTGTTTAAGAGTGCTCTGCATTGGGCCTGTGAGTTCCTGTTATGTCCTCAGAGTAGAAGAAAGGGCTGAATTTCCCAAATAACCAGGGTCTATTAGCTTGCCATGCAGAGACCCCACATTTAGCCAGGTCTTGATATCCCATAGCAAAAGCCTTCTGGAACTACATGATTGAAATTATGAGGGGGAAAAAAGAGTGAACTAAAAGATTCAAAGAAAGGGGTTCAGTCTTAAAAAGAGAGAGAGAGCCAATAACCATGTTCTTGAAAGTAAAGACTCTTGGGATGCTTATATATGTTTATAAGGCTCAGGAGAAAACTTTTCCAGAAAGTAAAATATTAAAAATAGTGTGTGTGTGTGAGTGTGAACAAGATAACAAAAACACTAAAGAATGACTAACACACTAAGAATATAATGAAAATGGTAAGCAATATCTTTGGAAAATTCATTTGTTATTTTAGAAGCAAAAAGCAGACAGATTGTATTATCTTGGGACTTTAATATCTTGTTATGTCCAAATTGTAGAATAAAAGTAAGAGAAATTAGGGATTTGGTTCTTAAAAAGGCATAAGAAAATGAAGGGGTAAGTGTCTCAATGAGAGAAAAATCTGCAGTCTTCATTTTCTCTCGAGAAAAGCCATGCCCTGGAAGCCCACTGAAGCGACTTGCATAAGAAACAAATATATTCTAAAGAATCCAGTAAAATATCTCCTCCCTTCTAGTTCTCCTTTAGGTTCTAAGCTGTACTCTGTCTCCTTTTCTGCTCTGTAGGACTGAACTTAAATCAGTAAATAAAAACATAAGGATGTTAAAGCACTTCATCAATTTGAAGTATTTAATGAGATGTTCCAGGGTGCTATATCATGCTGTGGATGCTGGTTCAACTCCCACAGTCAGTTTCTAATGGCCTAATTTAAATTGTGGCAATAGTTTCAGTTTCACGGTAGCTAAGGTGACCTTTTCTAACCCCATGTTAATTATCTACGCCCCAAATTTTCAGTTTGGTGTCATGTCTTTAAGTTTTTAAAATAATTATTGTATTTGATCAATGATATCTAGGAGAATTTTATTTCTTATGCCACAAATATTATCTAATTGTTTCTTTATCTTTGCTGCTTTTAACATCTACAAGGTATCCATCTTCCTAATGGCTAAAAATTAAATATGACATTGTGTTTTGTATGTGCAAGGAGTTCAGCTATGATTAAGTGGCAAAGACTAGAAAATGCTTCCTTAGAAAAACCAATAACAAAGCATTATTTGGCTTTTCAGTGTGGAAAATGAATGTTGCATTTTATTCCTTTCCGTCATCGCCCTTAGAATTGCATCTTCTTGCAGTAGCAACAAGAATAATGCAAGGTCATTTCTAAAGTGTTTGCTTTTCTTAGCTTTGTTCACCTTTCCTCTGAGAGAGGGAGGTTATATGTTTGAATTGTGACCCAAATGTCTCTAGTGTGTCCAGAAGCTCCCCTTTAATTACTCAAGTGGACAGATAAAAATAGAGTAAGTGCACAAAGGTTTATGGTTTTCATAAATGCATTCATTGTGGTAATTTTCATTATCCATACCATCTGAAGGCTATGTGCTTTTTAAAGCTAGCATTTTCTAAGTCTGAGGCAAAATGGAACCATAGAAAAGTTAATTTCAAATAGAAACTGGTGAATCGCTTTCTCTATACCATTACTTTAAAGAGTCTACCTAATATATTTTTCAGTCTCTGGGACTTCCTTCCCTTGCTTTGACATGTAGATAATGGATCTTTCTATTATGTAGAGCACAGGCTCAGAATTCATATTCTGCCATGTTAGTAGGCCCTTTGAAAACATTATTTATCTATAAACCTGAGTCTAGGTAAGTTTTCATTTTAATTAACCTGTGTAATCTATTTTTGAAAATAAAATTCATCCCTTCATTTGCATTTTAATTACAGGGTGTACAAAATGTCAAGTTTTAATTGGCTTAAGAGAACTATGTACAACAAAGCCTCATGCTAAATGTAACAGAGAGCTTTACAGGGGACCAGCTGGCCCTCTATTAAGATTAGGGCTACCATAAATGGAAAAGGTTTAACCCCCTTTCAGATTCTCCAATATCTCAAAATCAATACAGAAAAGCTTCATAGATGCCCTGATCTTACAAAAGAATGTCACAGATGATTTCTCCAGAGGGTTCTTAATTCGCTGCAGTTACTAGTTATTATTTCTGCACAGTTACAGTACCTACTAGTCCATAAGCAGCTAATGTTGATGGGATAAATCCAGTAGCATTAATATAAGTCTGCACTGAATAGTGGTTGAATGAAAAGTTCCTAAAATCACCAAAATCTTTATGATTGCAAGGAGTTCTAAATCTTCTCAAGTGTTTGTTATGTAAACGATATTGCTAAGCCCAAAACTTTCTAAAGATCTTTATACTACAGATGTAAATGCTCAACTCCCTTCCCCGCCTTGTTCTCAGCTCCCTTTCTGTTTTCTCTTTTCATTCATTATTCTTAATAGCCAGTAGCTTTTTCAAAACTTACTGGAGTGAATCCATCTCTTCACTGGGCTCTGACAGATAGGGAGGCTTAAACAATGCAAAAAGTCTTCAAGATAAGACATCTGAGGAAAAAATATTGTAGATTTTCTTCTGCATGCCTCCTCCAGCATTATGAGCCCAGGGTAAAACATTTCAAGTACAGCTTGGGAGCAGGCGTATATTCAGCTGGAGATAGCTCCCTTCTCCTTTGTGTGAGAGCATTTCACTGAAGGCTTCTTAACTTGGAAGCCAATATGACATTTTGACACAAATATACTGTTTCAGCATTTGTCTCAGAATTTAGCTTGTACTCTGCCACCATTAAATATTTGAAGTATTTACGTGATGTCAAATTAGAAAAGGCCATTTATTTTTAATGGTCTTTAGAAATGTGGCCATTTATTTTTAATGCTCTACCTTATTTCAGAAGACTGGATTCAAGTAAGTGCTACTTTCCTTAATCCAATTCCTTTTCAACCTGTATCTCTTTTATATCAGAAACATTCAGTGATTTCAAAAGAAACTCCTTACGTTGTAATGATATTCAGTGAAATAGGAAATAATGTTATAGTCTCAGATGAAAGATTTTTCCCAAGCAGGAAATCTTTGCCTTCCCCCCTGCCACCTCCCAGCCCCTGCCCCGCAGTATTTCTAGATATTGGTCCATCTTGATAGATCTTTATAATAAGCTTATAATTATCATCCTGTCACCATGCTTCTTAATGTTAAATTCTTATAAAAATGATTTGATTTAGGGATTATAATGAGAAATTTTTGAACTAGAGATACTGGGGTGATCCCTCCAAACCAATGGACAGCATTTCTTGCCAGTAAGTTTAGTGACATCTCCTACTCTCCCAGAAATAGGGTGCTGAGATGTCAGTCTTCGAAAAAATCAAGAAAAAAAAGCCAAATTATAAATTAAATATCTGTATTTTGTTAACAGTTTGAACTTAGCAAGACCACCAGGGGGAGCAAACTACTGGTCAAAGGAAGTAAGGTACAGTTTCAGACTTTTAATAGAAAGCCTAACTTGAGAGAGCAAAATTACACCGGAATTGGTGAGAGTAAAAGCAAGACAACATGACTCAAACTTACACAAACATCTAACTCTCTAAAATAATATTAAAATCAAATTGTTTTACTTTAGTTTCTGGAATAAGTGGCTATGCCAATACTGCATAGTTATTTTTTTTTTCTTTGTAAATATTTTTCTAGTGAGGTATCCTATCCTGCACACCTGATCATCTGCATGCTAAGAACACTTTGGAAAATACAAATGATTCTCCAGATTTAATGCTGTAACACATGCCAACTCCGTATAATTATAAATAGAAAAAAAATTGGCAGTATAAGGGTCTGCCTGCTTGAAAAAATGCAATATAATTTACATGTAGAGGGAAAAGTCCTCAAAGATTTTACACTCAAATTAAGGGGAAATAACTTATTTAAAGAAAAAAAAAAAAGTGACTTCTAAGCAATCTGTGAGCCAGTACTCTTAAGTCCTATGACTGGGATTTTTCAAGAAGTCCTTCATGGAACAAGAAAGATTATTTATAAAGCATTTTTAAACAACTGTTGACAAACTTATAAGTCATATTGAGTTTATAAATTTAACAGAAAGCATTTTGAGGAAAACAACTTGTATCAGTGTTACTATGAATATTTCATATTAGAATAGAACAGAATAAAATCTAGATTTTATTTAACATGAGACATTTATTGACTGCATACTGAATATATAATACTAAATAAAACTATTTTGACCCCGTTCTCCTGGGTGTAATGGTAAAGGAATACATTAAATACACAATTACTCCAATATATGGTTATATAGCATAAAGTTTTCCTAATGGGAGAGTATAATGGGGATTCTAACTTTGGTTAAGTACTTAAGGAAATCTTCTCAGAGGAATATGTGATGTGGTAGATACTAAAAGTTAATGAGAATCATAGGACAGGAGACAGGGAAGAAAAAAGGATAATTTGGTTAGAGGAAACTGTACCTTTGTGAGCTGAACAGAAAAGAACCGAGAGACACCTAATGAATCAGGAGTTGAGAGATCAATGGACGCAGGTCAGTGGAGGTGAAGATGGAAGAACTGTGGCATCAGATGAATCTGAAAAGATTTTCTAGGCCATGTTGAGGATTTTAGATATTAATCAGAATACAATGGAGCCTGGAAGGATTTTGTGCTGGAGAGTGACGTGATGCAGGTTAGGTTTTGGGAAGATCGTGTTAGTATATGTGTGGGAAAGAATTAGAGTGAAAATAAAGGTGAAGCAGGGAAACCCGTTAGAAGCCCTTTGTGGTGATCCAGGTAAGGAATAATGATGAATGGAATTAAGGTGGAGACAGTGAAAATGAAGAGAATCACATATATCCTTTTGAAAGTAGAATCCAGAGGATTTGGTAGTAAACTGAACATAGAGAATGATAAAGAGGGAAAAGACAAAGCTAGGAAATGCCCTTTAATAATACAACAAAGACTGGGAAGAAACAGGTTTTACAGAATGAGATTAATAATTCATGTTTTCAAATATTTGAATATTCAGAAGTTTGAAGTTCTTGTGAGCCATCCAAATTGACATCTAAGATGCCAAGCTACTCATATATTCTAGCCTCTCTCTCTATATATGCATTAAATAAGCAACATAATTGGAATGGAGATATGGGAGTCATTGGCCATCAGATGGTAACTGAATAGAAAGCATAAGAATTGACAAATAATATACAGATAGAGTGTAGAGTTTGAAGAGAAGAGAGCCCAAATACTTAACACTGAGAAACCTGATTATTTAAATAGTCTGAAAAACTGAGAATCTTGCCACAGAAGTTGAGGAGGTGACATCAAGACAAAGAGAAATCTAGAGATGTGCATATATGAAAGCCAAGAGAAAAGGTTATTTAGGTGCTAAACTTTTGTGGCATGTTTTGGAATATTTTGTTTTTAAGGAGATAACTACATTCAAGGAGGGGCTGACAATTATGATTTAACACTAGGGCTATATTTAGAATTATTCTTTCAAATAAAGTTTATTGTTGATTGTATTTTCTCAGAGAAAGAAGAATTGTACTAGTCTTTATTGACGAATTGTGAAAATGTAGACTGTAGAAATATCTGAGTCAATATTCTGGTATTATACATCATTTTGCTATTTAGAAAATAAGGTGAATTAAATACGTGTACCTTCGGTCACTGCCCCTTGGTTCCATCCTCCCTTCAAGAACAATCCAGAATTGAGTAGCTATAATGGCTTTGAGTCCTGTTCAACTTCCCTGTGAACCACTGGAAGTGCAAGCTGCCAGCAGTTTCTTTTTTCACTGCTGCTAGGTGGTTCATATTCTCACATGACTGACATTTCTTCCTCTTGTCTAAACCGTGTTTCTGTTCTCACTTTATTTGTGACTCTAGTTATTAGCAGATTCTTGACTTCTGTTCATTTTACTGTCATAAGTGCACTTGAGTTTGGATAATTTCTCCAACTTACCACAGGTTAGTTCTGTGCAGTATCTTGGAGTTATATTTGAAGACATTGAATGACTTCCTGTTACACACCAGAACATTGTTTACTGCCCAGGTGTGCCATACTTTTTCATATGAAGTTGCTGTCTGTCTCTATCCATTTAAGTCTTACACATACTCCTCCTCTTTATTTAGCTATCTTAATCCCTGCAGCTCAGGACACGGATATCTCACCCAAAGTTTTCTGTGTATTTTTTTTTTTCCAGTAGCTTAGGGAGGCCTGTTGTACAACCTTAAGATATGAAGTTCATAAGAAAGCTGTGCAGATAATTCCATCACCACATATCTCTGAATAAGCTCTATAATATAGTTGGTATATCACAAAACCTTTAAATGTGATGTGTACTTTTTGCATCTGTAAAGTTTTGTCATGGTGAACTGTGGCTGCTAGTAATAGCTAAAAAAAGAAAAGAAAAGAAAAAAGCAACTGAGAAAAAACTGGGAAACATTACTGATACAACATTTCCTTCCTTGGGTTATGTCCAAGATCCTATCCAGTCAATGAAACCCTTAAATCTGGAGTTTAATTTTGAGCTCATTTTAGTGTCAGTTGGACATATTGATTTTGATTTGGTTTTTCCATTTTGAAATATTATCTTTTGTGCTGATGTAAGAGCTATATATGGACTCTTGGTAGAAAAATATTTTCTTCGATTGGAGCAATTTTGCTCTTACAGGTTATTTTTTTCTTTTCTTTAAATGTAAAATTACTTAAGATGTCATCTTTGGTGTCAGGCAAAACACTGTGAAAAAAATGTGCCAGTCTTAACCACAAGGCTTTCTAGACAGGAAGCCTTTTGTTCTGATAGACTGGGAGTCCTAAAAATGAGTTCACAGCAAATGCAAAGCTTATAAAAAAATCTGTGTGATTTTGAATCTGAGGTAAAATTCTATAAAACCATTAGGATTTACCTGTTTAACCTAGTATACTGAAAGGTACTTCCTTCACCTGGTAAATATTGCCAATTAATAATATAAGCATCCATTTCTGTGATATAGCTAGACTGTAATTAAACTCCCAAACTTGTTTGTAAATCCTAAGTTATTTATGGTTTTAATGATATGGTGATCTTCCCTAGCCTTAGTATCCAAAGTATCCTCTTATTGGCCAGTGTATCAAAAAGGGGTGGATGGGGGAGACACCTGAACTAGGACCCGATTCACTAGCTGAATTACAGGAGAATTTTCTCTGAATTTATAACATGGTTAATTATTTTATATTCCACAAGCAACTTTGTGTAATGACGACCCTTAAGAAAGAGGCCAGTACACTGGGTATTGATAATAGACAATGTGACAAAGAAGACACATAAGATAAAGTATTAGTCAATATTCTCCAGAGAAGCAGAACTAATAGCATGTGTGAGCATGTGTGTGTGTGTGTGTGTGTGTGTGTGTAAAAGAAGGGGAGGGAGAGAGAGAGAGAGAGAAAGAAGACACATAAGATAATGTATCTAATAGCATGTGTGAGTGTGTGTGTGTGTGTGTGTAAGAGAAGGGTGGGGAGAGAGAGAGAGAAAAATTTATTTTAAGGAATTGTCTCATTGTCTCACATGATTGTGGATACCAGCAAGTCCAAAATATGCAGAGTAGGTGAGCAGGCTAGAGAAGCAGGGAAGAGTTGCATTATGAATCCAAAGGCAGTCTGCCAGCAGAAATCTCCCTTGAGGGAGATGAGTCTTTTTCTCAAGTCCTTCAACTGATTGCATGAGTTCCACTCACATAATGGAGGGCAGTCTGCTTTACTCAAGTTTACTGATTTAAATATTATTCCAGCCCAGAAATACTTTCACAGAAATATGTAGAATGGTGTTCGATCAAATATTTGGTACCGGGCTTCCCTGGTGGCGCAGTGGTTGAGAGTCCGCCTGCCGATGCAGGGGACACTGGTTCTTGCCCTGGTCTGGGAAGATCCCACATGCCGCGGAGCGGCTGGGCGCGTGAGTCATGGCCGCTGAGCCTGCGCGTCCGGAGCCTGTGCTCTGCAACGGGAAAGGCCACAACAATGAGAGGCCCGCTTACCGCAAAAAAAAAAAAAAAAAAATTTGGTACCGAGCCTAGCCAAAATTGACACATAAAATCAACCATCACAGATGGTCTTCACAGCTTCTTAAATAGGAGAATATTTAGCAGAAAACACACATTTTGATTAAATTAATTATTCCACAGTGCACTGCTTCTCCTACCATTGTCTTGTGGCCAGAAAATTCAGATATATTCTGCAAAAGGTTTAGGAATCCTGCTGAGAGAAACTTAGTATATGACTGTGTAGAAACTTCACTTGGTTTGGGATTAATGCAGCCAACCAGTGAGTCAACCTCTGAAATTTTTTACTTTGGACATAAAAATAAATGCCAGTTGAAAAGGTTTTTTTCTGTAGGCTAAGCTAGCTTTCTACATGTGCTGCTACTGAAGTTACAAGGGAGAATCTGAAAAGCGACATTGAGACATGTTGTGAGAAATGCCTTGCATTTAGATCCAATTTACTGATACCCTATAACTAATCTGTTATACAGTACCTTTTCAAAGACTGGGAGCCCTTTGACCCTGGTTATCACTGATACTGAAATAGCAAATAACTAGAGTAGACAAGCTCTGTTATGCATAAAGAGAATAGAGAACTGAATAAGACAGTGCATTTTTTATATACATAAAAGCCTACAGAGTGTATTTTAATTCTTTTGTCACTAATTTTTATAAGTCAGGGTTTTCAGGCTCTACCTATTTCTTGAATTTTTAAAGCTGTTTTTGTAAAAATCAGTATAGTAATATTAAATATACAGAAAATTGGAAGTTCAAAATTAATTTTTTACAGTTAGTAACTTTCCTTCTGATATTTTTATATTCATAATTTTTGTTGTGGTACTAAAATGGTTTCAATAATATATGATTTATAATTTTGCATGCTGCTTTTAAAAACTTATCATATAAATAATTTTTTATTATACAGTGTCTAGCACACACTAAAGACATTTGCTAAATACATGAATAAATTAATGAATATAGTTATTGTAGGCAGTGCATGTTGAAGTTTTGGCTTATTTATTCAAGCAAATATTCCAAAATTATGTAATTATTTGCATATTAACCAGCATTTAGCTTATTTTCAATATTTTCTTTTATAAATAATGTGATAAGCATCTTCAAATGTAAAGATTTTTCAGCTTTCAATAGTTTTTCTTAGGTATATTTGTACAAGTGATAATACATGGTCAAACAATTTTTCTAAGAAAAAACAATTTACCTGTTAAGGTCATTAGAGGAATGACAGATTCCTTATATTATAAAATTTCAGGTCAAAAGATGTTTTATTGTTGTATAAAGTGAACAATGTTCAATATGAGAAAAGATATACTGGCAGGAATACAAAAAGCAGTGGAAAATAGAAATACATATCCTATTCCTTTCTTTCTGATCTTACTCAGATGCCTCTTGTAGTCCCAGCATTCCTTGTACCTAACTTCTGGGGTTTGGAAGCTCAAGCAAACAGAAGCAACAGAATTTTATAAAACATTTCAAAACCAATTATTTAGATTTAACTATTGCTTTGGATTACCCAAACCACAGCTTTTCTTCATACAGAGACTTAATAGTTGGTAGTATTGAAAATAAGCGGGAGAAGAACACTGGGGTATGGTAAGTACATGTTAAATAAAGTTGATTGGCTAGGATTTAAATTACATAATTTAGATTTACTCAACCAAGAATTCACAATAAAGATTTTCTGGGCATCTATTGTTGTTCTTTCTTTATTTGTATTCACAATAGAATATTCCTCAGAGAGAAACTAAATGCTAATATAACTAGTGATGCATTCTTCAGGCCCTGAATAGACGTACATAATATTAGAAAAGTGCTACCTTAGGAGTTTATGTTATACAACGTATAGAAAATATCAATCTGAAAACATAAATAAATTGGAGAAACAATTTAAGGGCAGGCACTAAAAATAAACTTGTCAAGAGAGAATGCAAATAAGTAAAATACCTTTTGTTATTTATTTGTAGTATTAAGAGTTGGGAACAGCCTGAGTCCTACCTCCATCCTTTCTTGGTTGTCCATCTGTGCACTTTTTCCATAGGCCCCAGGAATTTATTTGATGTTCTTTTCCTTTTAAATATTTTTCTTCTTTATTTCCTGAGACTCGTATCCCCATGAGGCTGGCTCTCCATTTTTCTGTTGATCAAGATAATCCTCATATTTTTGACTAATCTCTCTCTAGAAAACAAAAGACAATGCAAATATGACATTTAAGGACAGAGAAGTTGCAAAGGTGTCAGGAACCTAATAAAGTTTTCAGTTATTTTTATTGGACTAAAATTCTTGCTATTATTAGATAGTGCTATAAACTTCCTATTATCTTTCTTCTTAAAAAAGAAGATAGCTATAAGACAGGAGCTAATATTCATTGTTAACAAAGTGCAGATAGATATGCAACAGTGGTCCTCAAAATATTCTGTGTGTAAGAATCAGAAGCATCCTAGGGTCCTGCCCCAGGAAATGTGGTCCATGGACCAGCAGCTTCAGCATCATTTGAGAACTTGTTAGAACTGCAGATTTTAAGGCCTCATTCCAGACCTGCTCAATCTGCTTTTTAACAAGATTCCCAGGTGATTTCTATGCATGTTAAAGTTTGAGACATGCTGTGTGATTCCATTTAAATGAAATGTCCAGAAAAGGCAAATAGATAGAGACAGATAGTAGATTAATGGTTGTCTGAGGCAGGGGTGGGCATTGAGTTAACAGTAAAAAGATGTGAGGGATCTTACTGGGGTGATGAAAATGCTGTAAAACTGATTTATGGTGATGGTGTCACAAGTTGTTAAAATTTCTAAAAATCATTGAATTGTGCACTGGAATGAATCATATGATGTGTAAAATATGCTTAATAAATTTTTTTAAAAGAATAAAATGTCAAAATGCAGATTCCTGAGTCCTACCCCAGATACCATGTGATTCTATCTGTTTTTTTTGTGAACTTCCAATGAGAAACACTGATCTTAATCGTGACAACCTAAACCCAAAAAAGCCCACCCCAATCATCAGTTCAACCTCACTGCTTCTCCTTCATGTGTCCTAAAGAATTCCAGTGTCAGTTGTTTAATTTCCAGGTAATATTCCATAGTATGCTGGTACTCTTTAACTATATCCGTACTGATGGAGATTTTTTTCCCAGTATTATGAACAATGTTTCATTTGCATTTTTTATACATGCCTCTATGTATATGCACAAGTATTTCTTTAGGATGGTTACATAGAAATAGAAATTGAATCTAACAGTTTGAAAATTTTAATTTGTAATAAATGCTGTTGAAATGATTTCCAAAAAGTTGAACCACTTTATCCTCCACCAAAACAGTATACGAATGGCATTTCTTCAAGATAAATGATTAATAAATGCAATCAATCTTTTCCCTTTTGTCCAGGTGTTGGGCAGAACATAATTCATTATTTGAATTTGTATTTCTTTTACTATGAGATTAAGCAAACTTTCAATATTTTTCTTATCCAAGTTGTCTATTTTCCTTGCCCATATTCTTTTGGGTTATGTGTTTTTTGTCATTTATTCATAGAAACTATTAATTGTGGTTATCTAATCCCATATTTCTTCTAAAAACTAGTACTAAAAATTATTCATCCAGTACTTTATTTACATTTTCACCATGTAAATGGTGCCTTTTATTATTCCAGTTTTAAAATGTTTATGTAATTGTATTTTTCGTTATTTAGGGATACATACAGTAAGATAATGGGAAGTTTATAGCACTATCTAATAACAGCAAGAATTTTAGTCCAATAACAATAACTGGAAACTTCATTAGGTTCCTGAAACCTTTGCAACTTCCCTGTCCTTAAATGTCATATTTGTATGTTAGGGATATGTGTGTGTGTGTATATATATATATATATATGGATTTATTTCTGAGCTTTTTATTTTATTCTGTTAATTAGTCCAATTAGTTTCTGTTATTTCACCATACATTTTAATATCAGATGGGGCTAGTTCTTCCTCACTAAAATTCTTCCACAAATTTTTCCTTTCTAGTAAAAAAATTCAGTTTAAACTGCCTTTCAAGAATAAACAATGATTATCTCTCTATTCCAGCCCTTTCTCCTTTTAATTTTCCTTCAGTTTTATAAAGAATTGCCGTTAATGAGGTAGAGGGTGGTATTAAACACATTTGCATTCCCAACTTTATGCAAAAATAAATTACGCTATGTGAAGAAAAGAATAAACATGTTTTTAGAAACTTCTATATGTCAGGCACCTTAATAATAGATACTCTCCAAAATAAAAAAAGAAAGAGGGGAACAAACAAAATGAACACTACACTAAAATCTTGGTGTCTCAAATCTTATTCTATGATTTTCCTAAATAACTTGGAACCATTAGTGAAAAAAATGTGGGAGGATATCCCTAATATTGAGAAAAATAGGAGGTATTTTCTTTATTTAGTAAATTAAATATATATGAGAATAGACACAGCAATTAGGGAATACCAATACAAGTAAAGTTATTCTGAATCTTCTTTTCTTTCTCTGTAGATCCCTTTCACTATCATTCACATGATTATCTTCATCTGTCCAGAAATGTTGATATTTTTCGGAGATCAATCCTTTCTTCTGTTATCTCCTTTGGGTTTTGCAATCAATTGCCTTTAGGGGCCAAGCTGGTTAACACAAGGGAGTAGAGCAGGCTGTATACTATGTTTACCTTGATAGTGCCTGGTGAGAACTGGGACAGTTAGAGAGGACCTGCCCCATAAAAGAATGCTTAAATGCAGGTATTTAATAAACACCCTACTGACTCAAAAAACCTACCTGGCAACTTTCAAATCTCAACTTTCCTGGTCACCTCTTCCCAAGTCTGAAATTACCATTTTTGGGCAAATTACTCCCAAATCTATATCACTAATCCAATTCTCTCTTAGCTTCAAATCAGCATGTCCAACTCTCTAAACATATATAAGATAGGCACCCAAAACTGCACATAGAAACCACACTGATTTTCTTCTTGTCTAAATTTGCTCCTTTTCACATATGTCTAGTGTGCTTTTAATGTTAAAAGCAGAATCTTGAAAGCCAACCGTGACTCTGCTCCATCGCTTATCTCTAAATGAGCTACAAGTCAAATACAAATCACCTCCATGATATTGCTAAAGTCTGTTTGTTGTCCATATTCCCATTTCACTCTCTTAGTTCAGCTTCTCATAATATGTTTGCTCTGGATGATTGAAACAGCCTCCTAATTATATCCACAATTTACTAGTGTTATATTTTAGATTGTCTTCTGTACTTTTATAATTTTCTAAAATAAAAATTTAATGAAGACACTTCTTGAAATTCTTGGTGACTCATTGGACTTCGGGCACATGTTTCTTGGTCTTATCTCAGCATTTTTCCAGCCTCCTTGCTCATCACTTCCCTTATCCCATCTTCCTGTGCTACTTTTTTCACTCATCATTCACCTTCATGTACTGTATTGTGCACTTCAAAACCTTTGGTCATGATTGTCCTTTAAATTCCTGGTACTTTCCCCCAGTACCCCTTTGCTTTCCACATGGCTAACTCCTATTAATACTACAGAACTTAGCCCAGTGTAATCTACTCCAGGAAATTCATAGTTTCTTATGTTTAGGCTTATTTTAACATGTATCATATGTATCTTTATCTTCTTTTTACTTGTCTTTCTCCCCTTTCTCCTCTGAGCATCTTGAAATTAGTGGTTTAGTCTTCTTGATTTTTCACACCTATAACATTTATCTCATACATGGTAGATATTAAATAAATACTTGTTTAAAAACATGGATGAATAAGTGAATGAATGACTGGATAGAATAGGCAGTAACCTAGAACTTGAGAAATGCAAACATAATTTAGGAAGAAGGGTAATGCTGGTGGTGCCAAGTTTTATTGACTCTTTCATGTAAGAAGCATCAGAAATATTTGATACAAAGAAACATGAAATAATACAAATAATGTTTCAGGAAAACGATAATAAAATCTGAATTTTAGTAAATAAACTGCGTAACTAAAATGTCCTGAAACATAGTGTTTGGAAAGAAATATTTTTTGTTTATCTTTTGTCGAAATATCAATACTAGAATAAAATCAGACTTAAGTATATTAAAATTTATTTCAGAGAAACTTCTAGTACCTGTGAGCATGCAGGTTCTAATAAAGAGTTACATCCAATGTTTGGTTGTGAAATTAGTCATCAGTTTCAGATAAAATTTCTGTCAGTGTGAGATCCTGCCAGCATGTGCTCTGTGTAGATATTGAGAGTGTCATGGAATACTCTGATGTTGTCAGTGTGAGAATTTTATGTAGATTCTGTTTTAGGTGACTAGTTTCATACCAGGTTTTATTGTTTAACTATTTTTAATGGAATAATTTAACCAGATTAATAATTACTGTATTATGATGAAGTTCATTCGTTTGGTAATTCATTTGAATTTGATTTCATATATCCCTTGAGTTTGTTATGTAAATAAAAATCTTAATACAGAATTAGGGAATTTGAGTGCTTTTGAACTGAGATCTTTGCATGCAGCCTAAGGTGATGAGCATAGGTCTGTTTTAATCCTTGAGTTAATTGTCTGTAAATAATAATTTTAGATAAAATAAAATCATTTACTGTAAGCTAAGAAGATTAATACTGTAAAATTCCGAGTTCTGAATTTATCTAAAAATACTAAAATTATGGAAAAAACACATCTTTGAAGTTCTTTAGGCAAAAATATCTGAATATTACCAAAGTAGGATATAGGGATGGTATAAGAACTAACAATTTGAAATGAACTCCTAAAATTAGTAGATGAGGTATGTATTAAAGAAAACTTAACAGGCTGACAAGGTAAAATCTTGTTTTTAAGAAGGAAACTTCTGTTGGAAATCCAATTTACATTCAGGACATGTGAGGAACTATAGTGCTATTATGCTAGGGCCATGAGTCCATTGTTAGGCTATTTGATAGCATAATTTAACCTATTCTAATATGAGGGAGCAAAGTCCAAGGCCAGCTATAATCATGGGCTACAGAAGGGAACAAAACACCCAAAGAATGCCTGCACCTGCAATTTTACCTACAAGTCTAATACTTGGGCTGAAATTTTCCCAGTAATGATTAGGGAATAGAATTTGGATAATTCTCTTTGCCTGAAGTTTAGTCAAGAAAAGAAAGACTGAATGGTGGGTCCATCTGGCAGCTTCTAACACCTAGTACCATGAAATTACTTCTTTTACTCCAAACTTCAAGGAACCAAGAGGGCAATAGCATAATTCTTGGTATAGAAACCATTAAAATCTAACCAAAGTTTTAAAAAACATTTTTCCTGTTTGTTTAAATAGCAGGCACATTCTATAATCTCTGAAGTTTTACTTTTTATGTATTAAATTGTAAAGATGTCACTGTAAAAATCCTTGAAAAATACCTGTGGCTCACCTCTTCCAAATTGTATATATATCTTGTATAAATAATTAAATATATTACAAAATTATAGACATATATTTATAATACATAGATAAATTGTATATAATAAATACAAAAATATAAATAAAATATATAAAATATAATACCTTCTTTAAGTTTCATTTAAAAGTATCAAATAGTCAAGGACTTAGACTTGAATGCAGCTTGCAAACACTTAGTCAAAGCACCATAGGAATAATTGAAAGTAATAAATATCTCATACCTTTATTCAAATACCAGTAACAAAAAGATTAAAAAAATACTGAAGTAAGGTATGACTTACTGAATAAGACACAAAACTATATGTAAGATAGGACGGAAATGAAGAAACATTTGAATGATGTTAGGCCAAAGACTTAAAAATAAATATTATATTTATGAAAAAAGGAAAAAATTTAAAGCATAATATCCTCATATCAGTCTTATACCACCTCTTTCATATTTACTTCTGTAAATAAAATCTTCAAGAATATGAAATTATGCATATGAGGACATCATGGACACTCTGCAGTTAGATACCCTTAAAGTTTTGGTTCTGTTTTCATGTAACTTATGTACAGAGGAACATATTAACTAGTGAGACAGGCCGGTGGCATGAAATGAAATCAGCTTTCCTTAAATTATTCTCCAAGAAATAATTTAAATAATAGCTATCTGTATTTACCTTAGCACAAGGAAAAAAGACTATCAATATTTAGAATATATATATATAAATATATATATATATATATATATATATGACCAGGGCTTAGTGCAGTGCAAGAATGGCTATATTGTAAAGCTGACTGGGCAAGGGCAAGTGTGTTTTTCTCCGAGGCTTACAAATGCTGTAGCTGTTCTCCCATGCAGCACGTTTTCAGTTTCTTGAACAGATCCATAACATACCTTTGCCACCTCAACTGTGTCAGTTCAAATAACTTCCAAACAGCCCCTGGATTGCCAACTATAAAAGATGGGCTTATTTGCTCAATCTCCTTACTCAAGAATATATCTACAATGGATCTGCAATCAATGGCTTTTCTATTTTTTAACGTAGAAGTTTTCAGATACGGTTAGCTCTGCTATGATGTTTGTTTTGAAACTCAAATTTGTTCCAAAGCAATTGATATATTAAGAAATAATCGGAGCAGAACATGAATTCCACATTTGCCTACGTACAGTTTCCCCCACAGGAAACACTAGGTGAATGCAAAATGTGCATTCAGCTGAATGGAGTTGTGAAGGAAAAAACCAGACACACATATGCAGATCTCAAATATCCACCAGTTTCCACATGTCTCTGAGACACCTGTTCACATCTGAAGTTACAACTTTCCCTCCTAATTCAGATAAACCTATTTCATCATTTAACAATAACTCACAAGCTGAAAGCATTCTTACGTTCACTGCTACAAGTAAATTTCAGGTATCTTTTTTAAAGATATAGTTCCATATCTATTTCAGGATTTATATATTTCTTCACAATTTAACCTGTTTAGAAAGGTACTACCTCAAGTTACAGCAAAACTGAACGTATCATCAAGAGTAAAATGAACTCTAAAACTGCTGCATGCTATAGTGCATCCTCAATTTCCACAGAGTGAAAGATGTTGGAAACTGTTTATGGAAAACTTGGAAAAATGCCTGCTTCTCTTATAGAAAATTTAGTTATTGTACTTCATAAAAATCATTGTCATTGCTTTCTAACTGTTCAAAATGTGCTGTCACAACTGTGCAGCCCATTGTCATCATAAAGGAGCAATAAGAATCTGAAATAGTAAACTGAGATTTCCTCCAAAAATATTTTTCTAGTTTTCTTCAGTCTTATTGAGATAGATCCCATTTCCAAGGTGCAAAATCCAGAGAAAATTTCTGAAGACAGCAAAATAAAAATCTGAACTTTTAGATATTTACAGCTAATTTTTCCACATGCTACTGAAAATTCTGGGATATGTCACATAAATCTTTAAGTCCTTCTCCCTGTTTATTTTCAATTTAAATGAGATCCACATTACTTGCCAGTCCCAGCTATCATACAAGGATTAAAATATTTTTTAAGGATCTATTATTTAATATTTTAAAAGTAATTGAAAATATAACATCAGTAATCTAAATTTTCACCTCAGGAAACTAGAAAAAGAAGAGCAAATTAATTCCAAAGTAAGCAAAAGAAAAAAAATAGAATTAAAGCAAACTTCCAGTTATAAAATAAATAAGCTCTGGGAAAGTAAATGTACAGGATGGTAACTATATTAATAATACTGGATTGTATATTTGAAAGTTGCTGAGAGTAGATCTTAAAAGTTCTCATCAAAAGAAAAGGAAATTGTAACTATGTGTAATGATGGATTTTAAAGAGACTTACTGTGGTGATCATTTTGCAATGTTTACATATATTGAATAATGATGTTATATACCTGAAACTAACATAATGTTATATGCAACTGTATCTCAATTTATAAAAAAAGAATTAAAGCAAAAATCAATGAAATTGAAAACAATAAATCAATAGAAAATATCAAAGAAATAAAAAACTGCCTCTTTGAAAAGGTCAATAACATTGAGAACCTCTAGTCAAGCTAACTAAAAAAAGAGAGAGGACACTACTAATATCAGAAGTTAAAAGGGACATAACTACAGATTCCATAAACATTGAAAGTATAAAAAAGGAATATGAACAACCCTGTGCCCACAACTTTGATGACCTAGATGAAATGGACCAATCCCTAGAAGGGCACATTGTGCCAAAACTCAGCGCAAGAAGAAACAGACAATCTGAATAGGTCTATATCTATTAAAGAAACTTAAAGAAATCAGATAAATAACTAATAACCTTCCAAAACAGAAAGCACCAGGCTCAGTTGGGTTCACTGGTGAACTCTACCAAACATTTAAGGGAGAAATGATGCCAATTCTTTACAATCACTTTAGGAGGATAGAAACAGAGGGATTACTTCCTAACCCATTTGATGAGGCAAGCATTATTCTAATACCAAAACCAGACAAAAACATTACAAAAAGAAAACTACAGACCAATATCTCTTGTTAACAGATAAAAAAATCTCAAAAAATATTAGCAAATTAAATCCAATAATGTATTAAGAGAATTACAGTTGACCCTTGAACAATGTGGGGATTAGGGATGCCAACTCCATGTGCAGTTGAAAATTCATGTAT
Source organism: Delphinapterus leucas (assembly GCF_059928025.1). Taxonomy (NCBI): domain Eukaryota; kingdom Metazoa; phylum Chordata; class Mammalia; order Artiodactyla; family Monodontidae; genus Delphinapterus; species Delphinapterus leucas. The sequence continues at coordinate 51,830,530 of NC_143140.1, forward strand.
AACTTTTGACTTCACAGAAACTTAACTACTAATGGCCTACTGTTGACCCGGAAGCCATACCGATATCAGTTGATTAACACTTATTTTGTATGTTATGTGTATTGTGTACATATTCTTACAGTAAAGTATGCTAGAGAAAAGAATATGTTATTAAGAAAAATCATAAGGAAGGAAAAATATATTTTCACTACTGTACTATATTGATACTGTAAGTTTACATTGTTTACAAAATGAATTGTCTGTCAGTACTTACATCAATATTGTCTTATATGATACAAAACACTGTAGATGTTATAAGTATTACTAACTCTAGACATCAAAAATAAAAAGATAATGTGAAAAAGAAATTCATATTTATTTACAGATATAATGATGCATGCACTGATAATGAAGAAGCAGCAGTATGACTGCTTCATGGTAGCCTGCCTATACACTAATGAATAAATCGTTATAAAATTTTTATAACATACACTATTACAATCATATTCATAACACAGTATTGGAAACATTGTTAACTTTTTAAAAAAAGCCACTTGTGATGACTGGCTGATAACGAAAGTTCTCCAGTTACAAAGAGAGAGAGGCATACTGTATGCTAATGTAGGTTTTGAAAGCAAAGTTATAAAACAGTAAGCAAACTAACACATTATTAACTTTAAATATTGCTCACCTTATGCCTGTGTAAGGATAGGCTATCCACTTTTTTTTTTTTTTTTTTTTGGCGGTACACGGGCCTCTCACTGTTGCGGCCTCTCCCGCTGCGGAGCACAGGCTCCGGATGCGCAGGCTCAGCGGCTATGGCTCACGGGCCCAGCCGCTCCACGGCATGTGGGATCTTCCCGGACCGGGATGCGAACCCGCGTCCCCTGCATTGGCAGGCGGACTCTCAACCACTGCGCCACCAGGGAAGCCCAGGCTATCCACTTTAACACAAGTCTTGCACACGATGTTCTACACAATGAATACTTAGGTGATGATGTCACAAAAAATGTCTCATACAGCTCTTGCAGTTACAGTTATTAGATTTTCACACAGACACTCACACATATACACAACAGATAGGTTTATTAACTGAGTGGCATGATGATTATTTACTATTCATTAAGCGGAAGCGGATCATCAAAAAGATCTTCATCCTCATAGTCTTGAGTAGGCTGAGGAAGAGGAGGAAGAAGAGGGCTTGGTCTTGCTGTCTCAGAAGTGGCAGACGTGGCAGAGGTGGAAAAGGTGAAAGGGGAGACAGGAGAGGCAGACACACTAGGTGTAAGTTTATGGAAATCTAATTTCCGTCTGACCTTTTTGCTTTTTTATTTCTTTAAAAATGTTTCTATATGGTACCAATCCTTTTTTTTTTTAACTTTTTATCTTTATTTTGTTTTTATTTTTTTAATCGAAGTATAGTTGATTTACAATATCATGTTAGTTTCAGGTATACAACAGAGTGATTCAGTCATATATATATATTCTTTCTCAGGTTCTTTTCCCTTATAGTTTATTACAAAATACTGAGTAGAGTTCCCTATGCTATACAGTAGGTCCTGGTTGGTTATCTGCTGTATATATAGTACTGTGTATATGTTAATCTCAGACTCCTAATTTATCTCTCTCCAACCCTCCCCCCGCCCGCCCCCCCCCGCCCCCCCCCTCCGGTACCAATCCTTTTTCCATCGTTTGGTTTGCTTTAGTTTCAGTGCCTGTATCATAGAAGGGTCTATGTTGTAAAGGAAGTCCAAAGCATTCTTGAATAATTGGAACCCTTCTTTCTGCCAGATTGTCTAATGTCAGTTTGTTTTTTGGCACTGCTTCTTCCTCATCATCTGGCACTGGTTTAGAAACACTCATCTTCATCAAGTTTTCTTCTGTTAATTCCTCTGATGTGGTATCTGTTAGCTTTTGAATTTCTCCAAGATCCGTATCTTGAAACCTTTCACCCCCTCCCTTTTTTTCACATCCACAGTCTCTTTCAAGATTTCCCTGATTGGCTGTAATGAATCCTGTGAAGTCATTACACAACATCTGGACACAGTTTTCTCCAGCAGAATTTATTGTTTTGGGCTTGACGGCTTTCACTGTTTTTTCTATAACAACATTGGCATCCCCAATGATATAATCCTTCCAGACTTTCATGATGTTCTCTCTGTCAGGATTCTCTTCCATAGTGTTGACAGTGCTTTCCATAAAATACTCTTGTGTAATGAGCCTTTAATGTCTTTATGATCCTGTGATCTGGATACTGAATTAGAAACTTTATGTTTGAAGGAAAGTAGATCATTTCTATGCTTTTAGTGTTTAACTCATGCAGTTCTGGGTGGCCAGGGCCATTGTTCATTACCAAAAGAACTTTAAAAGGCGTTCCCTTACTGGCAAGGTATTCCTGACTTCATGGACAAAGCATCGATGGAACCAATCCAGAAAAAGGGTTCTTGTTGTCCAGGCCTCCTTGTTGCACAACCAAAGGACTGGCAGCTCGTGTTTATCTTTTCCTTTCCAGGCTCCGGTGTAAGCAACTTTATAGGTAAGGGTAGTCTTGATTATAAATTGGACTGCATTTGCACAAAACAGTAGAGTTAGCCTATCACTTCCTGCCTTAAATCCTGTTGCTCACTTCCCTTCCTTACTAATAAATGTCCTTTGTTGCACTATTTCTTTTTTTTCAAAATAGGGCGCTTTCGTCTGCATTGCAAACCTATTCAGGCAGATATCCTTTCTCCTCAGTAATTTTCTTTTTATTTATTTGTTTGTTTGTTTATGGCTGCATTGGGTCTTCGTTGCTGCGCACAGGCTTTCTCTAGTTGTGGCGAGCAGGCACTTGGGCTTCAGTAATTGTCGCACACGGGCTCTAGAGCACAGGCTCAGTAGTTGCGGTGCACAGGCTTAGTTGCTCCGCGGCATGTGGGATCTTCCTGGACCAGGGCTCGAACCCATGTCCCCTGCATTGGCAGGCAGATTCTTAACCACAGCGCCACCAGGGAAGCCCTCAATAATTTTCTTAATGGCGTCTGGGAACTCACCTGCTGTCTTCTGGTTGGCAGAGGCTACTTCTCCTGTTATCTTGACATTTTCTAAGCTAAACCTCTTTCTAAAATTATCAAACCATTCTTTGTTGGCACTCAGTTCTCTGGCTTTATACCCTTCACCTTCCTTTAGCTTTAAATTGTTATACAATGACTTCACCTTTTCTCAAATCATATTAGAGTCTATAGGGATACCTTTCTTATAGCAATCCTGCACCCACATAAAAACTGCATTTTCAATATGAGATAAAAGGGTATTTCCCAAAAAGGCAAGCTTTCTGCACCTGCTGGCATAGCTGCAGTGATGGCTTCATGAAATTCCTTTTCTTTTTTTATAAAAACGGTCCTTACATTGGATTCATTTATCTTGAAATGGTGGGCAACCACAGCTATAGACCTCAATCTACAATACATATCAAGCCATTCAACTTTTTCTTATAATGTCATGACTTTGCTTCTTAGGAGCCCTTCCAGCGTCACTAGTGGCACTTCATATGGGTCCCACAGAATTATTCAAGGTTTGTGGTATTGCACTAAACACAATGAAAAATACGTGAGAACCACAAGATATGCATTTTTACTGCGATATGCAGTTTACTGGAGAGAAACTGCTCACAAAAAGATGATTAGCATTACAAAGTGATTTAAGCAGATACAACATTTGAGTTCACCACAATAGTAACAGGAGGTGGCTACAAAATTATTACGGTAGTACAGTATGTACCACAGTTAATTTTGTGCAGTTATAATTCAATACTGCATCTTTATATTTGTTTACATTTCTCTCCACTGCAAATGATACCATGTATGATCTGTAAATGTGTGTGTAAGTTTTGATGAATTTCAACATTTTGTATTAGATTTGTGTATATTTTATGGTAGTAAATAATAAAAAAGTCTATTTACATTTTATGCATTCATGACATACCTAAAATTTTCTTAATTTTTCCATATTTCCAGGCTATATGGTTTATCTGAGCTTTTTCAAATCATCGCAAATCTCTGAAATTTGTTTTCATATATCTTTTGCAAAAATCTGCATGTAAGTGGCCCTGTGCAATACAATCTTGTGTTGTTCAAGGTCAGCTGTATACACCACCATAAAGTGGGATTTATCCCAGGTATGGAAGGCTGGTCTAACATTGAAAAATCAATTAATGTTATCCACCACATCAACAGGCTAAGAAAGAAAAATTACATAATCATATTAATAGATACAGAAAATCATTTGACAAAATTCAACACCAATTCACTATAAAAACCCACAATAAACTAGGAAAATAGGGGAATTTCCTCAACTTGATGAAAGAATATCGACAAAAAACAACTAACATTGTACTTAATGGTGAGAAACTCAAAGCTTTCCCACCAAGATCAATTACACGACATGGATGTCCCTTCTCACTGCTCCCTTTCAACATTGTACTCAAAGTTCTAGCTAATGCAAGACACAAGAAAAGGAAATATAGATTGGGAAGGAAGAAACAAAATTTTCTTTTTGCAAAATTTCCAAAAGAATCACCTATGTGGAAAAATCCAAAAGAGTTGACAAAATAACTCCTGAAAGTAATGAGTAATTATAGCAAGGTTGCAGGCTACAAGGTTAATATCCAAAAGTCAATCACATTCCTAGATACCATAAGTAAGCAAGAGGAATATGAAATTAAACACATAATACCGTTTATATTAGCACACACAAAAGTGAAACGCATATACAATCTAACAAAATATGTACAAGATCATATGAGGAAAACTACAGAACTCTGATGAATGAACTAAAAGAAGAAATAAATGAGAAATGTTCCATATTTATGGATAAAAAGACTCAATATTGTCAAGATTTCAGTTGTTCCCAACTTGATATATAGATTCAATGCAATCCCAATTAAAAACATAAGTTATTTTGTGGATATAGAAAAACTGTTTCTAAACTTTATGTGGAGAGGCAAAATACCTGGAATAGGCAGCAAAATACTGAAGGAAAAGAACAAAATTGAAAAACTGACACTACCTGACTTCATGACTTTCTGTAAAGCTACAGAAAAGAAGACAGTGTGGTATTGAAGAAAGCATAGGAAAATAGATAAATGGAACAGAACAGAAAATCCAGAAGTAGACCCACATAAATACAATCAACTAATCTTGGACAAAGGAGCAAAGGCAATAAATGCATTGGAGCAAAGATAGCCTTTTCCAACAAGTGGTGCTGGAACAATTGGATATTAAATGCAAATAAATGAATTTAGATGCATACCTTACAGAGCTATATTTTTCCTTTTTCTTTCCTTTTACTTTCAACCTATTTTGTCTTTGAATCTAAAGTATGTCTCTTGTAGACAGCATGTAGTTGGATTTTTTTTTTAATGAAATGTGTCAATCCCTGTTTTTTGATTGAACTGTTTAGTCCATTTAAATTAATGTAATTACTGATAAAGTACAATTTTTGTTCACCATTTTGCTATTTGTTTTTTCCATATTTTATGTCTTTTTTCCTTCTATTCCTCTATTACTTTTGTATTTAAATAAATATTTTCTGGTGTACCATTTTGATTCCTTGGCTGTTTCTTTTACTATATTTTTGACAGGTTGCATGGCTATACAAGGAAAGTCTACAGCAAACATAATAATACATGGGGAAAAAAAAATAAAAGCATTTTCTCTAACATCTGTTACAAGCTAAGGATGCCTGCTTTTGCCACTTCTATTCAGCATGGTACTTGAGGCCCTAGCTAGAGCAGTTAGACAAGAAAAATAAAATGCATTCAGGTCAGAAAAGAAGCAAAATTATCTCTGTTTTCAGATGGCATGATCATATATGTAGAAAACTCTAAAGACTTAACAACAACCAAAAAAAACCTGTATAAGTAATAAATAAATTCATTAAGGTTGCAGGAGACAATGACATCACCTGGGTGATGGAGTAGGAGACCTCAGCCTATGTGTTCCCACAAAGATCTAAAATGGTTTGGAAGATTTTTTTTTTTTCTGGTGGCTCTCAGGGAGAATCTGTTTCCTTACAAAACTCAATAATAAAAGGACAAACAACCCAATTAATAAATGGGCAAAAGATTTTAATTGACATTTTCCAGCAAATATATACAAATGTCTAATAAGCACATGAAAAAATGTTCAACATCATTAACCATTAGGGAAACACAAATCAAAACTCAGTGAGATTCAATTTCATACCAATTAGGTTGGTTATAAACAAAAAGAGAGATAATAAAAAATGTTGGAAAGTATGTGGAGTAATTGGAACCCTGTACACTGCTGCTGGGAATATAAAATGGTACAGTCATTTTGGAAGATAAATTTGGCAGTTCCTCAAAGGAACAGTTGTAGAGTTACAATATGACCTGGTAATTTCACTCCTAGGTATCAACTGAAGAGAAATAAAACACTGGTTCACACAAACATGGAAATGCAAATTTTATGGCATTATTAGGAATTGCTAAAAATTGGAAACAACCAAATATCCATTAACTGATGAATGGATAAATAAAATGTGATATATCCATACAGTAAAATATTGTTCAACAATAGAAAGAAATAAAATATGGTACATTCTACAACATGGATGATCCTTGAAGATATGCTAATGAAAGAATTAAGCCACAGAGGTCCACATATCATATGATCCCATTAATATACATTGTCCAGAATAAGCAAATCTATAGGGATAGAAAGAAGATTGTTTGCCTCGGGCTTGGGGGCAGGTATAAGGAATGGAGTGTGACTGCTAGTGGGCATTATTTTTCTTTTAGGGATGATGAAAATGTGCTGAAATTTATTGTGGTGATGGTTGCACAACTTTGTAAATATACTAAGACCACTAAATTGCACACCTTAATATGGTGAATTTTATGGTGTGTGAATTATACTCAATAAAGGAATTATAAAAAAGTAATTGAGCTGCCTATTTGAAAGGTACCACATAGAAAATGAGTTTATATTAACCTAATTGGAAACTGTACAATAAACTTGTAAGATTTACTTCACAATCATGTAAATTCCTTTTTTGGGAGGAAAGCTATTATACTGTCTATTAGAATTCAGTGAAAATATTTTTTCTGATACTCCGTTACCCATCTCTTCACTTAATCTAATATTATTATTCCTATTTACACTCCCTAATTTTTCAATTAATTTGTAAAGATCATTGCCAGTTGTTAGTGTTACCGTGTTTGTCAAATGAAAATACATGACGCTATTAAATTCAAATTTAAGATAAATAAAAAATATTTTTGTCATGTAAGTATGTTCTATGCAGTATTGGGGAAATACTTATAACAAAAAAGTATTTGTTGTTTATCTAAAGTTCAAATTTATCCAGGTGTCATACATTTTATCTGAAACCTACCAATTGTTTATATAAGGATAAAAATAAACTTGAGAACCAGTTGTAAAAAGTTGTGTATTAGTATGGGACATGCCAAATTGTTGCTCTACAAATAGTTTGCAGAGGTCTCCATTACCATAATTATTTGAAAAATGTGGAAATTTTAGATGTTTATAAGAGAACTTTCAACTTCACAAAGGAAGGGAAATACCATACTGTGACTTTTTAAATACTTACTTCTACCATGACTGAAACTCACAAAAACATCACGGGAACAGAGCAAAGTTTTAAACAAAATCTGATCTTCACTCTTACTTGGCCCAATGATGGAAAGCATTCCTTCAACCCTACCTTCACATCTCCCAGAGTGTTTTTTGTGTACTATTTGGAACTATTTTGAATAGAATACAGATACTTGGACATTTAGTGGGTGGAACATTTTATAGCCACATTATTCCATTATATATATCACCAGGGCACATTGGATCATACTTCTCATCCTGAGGCCTTTTTCTAATCATTTGCTGTAATTTCAAATGTCTCATCTTTCTTTTAGCTTATTGCATGCAGTGATGGGTATTGCTTTTCTAATTAGTAGGATTATTTACCATGGAAGATACAAAAACTGCCTTTCTTTTTATATCTTGAGAATATTGGGAAATGACTGTTATAGCAAGAGTCACATTTGCCTACTGACTCTATTAACCCTCTAATTTTTCCTACTTATTGAATCATTAAAATAATCACAATCCAGACAACTTGTATTTGTCTAGGCACAAGGAAGCTGTTTGCACATTATTGGATTAATATATAATAATATATATATAGGATTAATATATATATTAATATATAATTGGATTAATAATAAGATAATGCCTTTCAGCTATTTTCATTTGGGGATTCAATTTTATTAGGGAGAATGTAGGGAGAAACATATGGATCCATTTCACAAAGTGTCTTGGTTTTTATTCATTTTAAAATCAGTGCAGTAAAGAAAATTACAACTTTTTAGAACACTGTGGTATTGTTTAAACTGTTACTAGAGGTTCATGATTCAGTTTGTGCTCTTGCTATTTCCATCTATGTGACTTAACTGAATTTATCATAGGTTTCAAGCAATGAAAATTAATGAAGATCATCAAGTCTATCACATACCAAAATGTGTTTGCCAGGGTCTTGCTACCCATATATTTTGACTACAGAGTCTATTTATGAACAATTTCTATTAACTTACTGTACTACTATACTGAGAAACACTCTTTGGGGAAAACAAATTTCGCTCAACTTTACTTCCATTTAAAATTGGCTGTAATATCAACTATTTTATTTCTGTCAGTAATATCAACTATTTTATTTCTGTCAGTAATATCACCATTCTTCTTTTTCGAAGGTACAAATTTTTATGCTATTGTAGACAATAAGGCAGAAAGACTAGATCTTAAAATCAAACTCTGTCCATTGACTATATTTCCCAATTCCATTGAGTCTATTTTGCAAAATACACACATACAAATGTCATAAAAAGCATTATTTTTCTTTTGATAGAGGTGGGAAAAAAAATATCACACTCAGTGCATGGTGCTAATTCCAGGAGCAAAATTACCTACCATTAGTTTTTGAGACTATTTATTAATAGAATTAGGGTGTATAGTATATCATCAAGAAACAACCAACATAAAAGATACTTAATATAAATAAGTTACGTACTGTCGGGCATGTCAGTTAAGAAACTGACACACATGATTATAAGTATTTATTCAATACTGCCTAGGGCAAAGAAACTTTAGCTGATAAATACAAAGAGAAGAGGTCACACAAAGCAGCCAGCCTCTATTTTTTTTCTTTTTAAAGAATCAATTTTATTTCTTTATTTTTGGTTGTGTTGGGTCTAGGTTGCTGCACGAGGGCTTTCTCTAGTTGGGCCGGGGGGGCGGTTACTCTTCGTTGCGGTGCGCGGGCTTCTCATTGCCGTGGCTTCTCTTGTTGCGGAGCATGGGCTCTAGGCACAGGGCGTCAGTAGTTGTGACACGTGGGCTCAATAGTTGTGGCACACGGGCTTAGTTACTTTGCGGTATGGGGGATCTTCGTGGACCAGGGCTCAAACCCGTGTCCCCTGAATTGGCAGGTGGATTCTTAACCACTGCACCACCAGGGAAGTCCCCAGCCTCTCTATTTTGAAGTTTCAGTTTCTATCACCATTTCAATCAGACATGTCTCCTATCCTTGCCAAATTCACATCTGACTATTAATTTATTTCCCATGTATGTTTTCAGATTTTGGACTGGAGCCCCAGAGCAAGGACAAATTTACATACTTTCTTCAGAGTGTTTCTCCCATTGTAGCTGAGTTTTGTTTATGTTTTTCTTTTTCTGGAACTTACATTGATCACCTGATATTGTTTTTCAGGGCCTGATCTCTCTTTGTCTTTAAATGTCAAAACTATGACCATATTCCAGAAGGTGATGATCTTAACAATATGCCCTTTAGGTTAAAATGAGGCTGTCCTCCAACTTCTCCAAAGTTACTATATTACAGCAGTCATTTGAATTTTTTTCTTTTTACTTGAAATGGTCAAAGTCTTACATACTACACATATTTCTCTTCCTCCCTAAAAAAAAAAAAAAAAATTAGAAACTAAAGCAAACAGTGACAGAAAACCAACCAATTTATTGTCAGCTCATTCTTTTATTGATTTCTATTATGGCATAGCAAATTACCCAAAACTTAGTTGCTTAAAAGAATAAATACTTATTATCTCATATAATGTTGGGAACCTGGGTGTGGCTTAGCTAGTTGGTTCTGGTTCAAAGTCACTCATGAAGTTGTAGTCAGGATATTGGCAGGAGCTGTAGTCATGTGAATGCTTGACTGGGGTTGGAAAGTATGCTTCGAGAAGGATCATTCACATGGCTGTTGGATAGAGGCTTCTTTATCTAGCTGGCCTCCAAAGGGCTGCTCGTGACATGACAGCTAACTACTCTGAAAAAGAAAGCAAGGACGAATACGCAGTCATTTTATGATGTAGTCTCAGAAGTGATGTACTGTCACTTCTACTGTATTCTATTGATTAGAATACACTTAGAGAATCGTTACGTCTCAAAGAGAGGGGAATTAGGCTCTACCTCTTGAAAGGAGGAATATTAAAGAATTTGTGGGCACATTTTAAAACCACTATACCCTCTATTATCTGGAGTGCTACAACAGACCCCAGGCAAATCTCTCTGACTCTAAGATTTTCTTTCTTTAAATCCAGTTGGCAGAGAGTACCAAATTATCTTTCCTCATGTTACTTCACTGCTTAAGAACTTAAAGAAGTTTCATGTAACTCCTACATCAAGTTGACTCCAGTGTCTAAGTTCTAATGTTGCTCATAACCTCCCTTTAAATTATAAAGACTAACTCATAATATGAGCTGAATCTTATTATAAAATCTCATTTCACATTCCAAACATTCTAGACTTACAGATTGGACAATTTCCACAGTACTCTTTGCCTTCTATCTTAATATCATTCCCCTCCCTCCTTTCCCTTTAGCCCACTCAGATCCTCTTACTTTTCCAGACCTAGCTCAAGTGCTATATCCTAAGACCACACTTGCCATTCTCTCACTGACCTCACTCCCCACTTTTCTGCTCTGAGACTGCATTCTGTTACCATAAGTACTACATGTTCTAGCACAGAGCTATTCTCAAATTGTTTCAGCTATGGTTGTGTTGTTCCCTCCAGCCAGATCATAAGCTTCTCATAGAAAAGAACCATTTTTCATCCTTTTCAGTTCCCATAGACCCTTACAGAATTTGGAAAATATAGGAGGTCCTCAACAAATGTTTGTTCTTATATTTCTCTTGAATATGAGATTAAAGAGTGTTTTTGATATACTTTATGTAAAGTGCCTAACAATATAGGGACAAGAAAAAAAGAAGAAGACCCTACCTTTTTCTTCCTGTATATGTATGCATGCCTTCTTTTTTTCTTTGCTTAATATAGGAATTCATGATATCCAGCCAAAAGTTATCTTATGAATCCAGACAGTTTAAAATTGGAAAATAATTCATGGTAGCAAAAATTTCTGTTTGCAAGCATGAAATTCACAATATTAGAATTTATATTGATTATGATTATACCAAAATAACTTTTCAGCCTCACTTTTCTTAAAAATATGATTATTAGTATAAAGGAAATATAAGGAATATATTATTCTATTTTCTCTGGACACTTTAAAATGTAGACAATTTGATCTTTAAAAAGCATTAATTCTACCTAGATTAGTTTTTTCTCAGTTCAAAGGGAGTTCTTCTGTGAAAAATGTCTATTTCTCCAGAGTCTTTTTGAGAACTTTTGAAAAGTGTTACCTACCTGTAGTGTTATTTTTTGGAAAAAAAATCAACTAAATACTGCATTTTATATTTTTGCTTGTTCTTTTTAAAATTGTTTAAATCTTTTTCCTCTATGTGAGTGGTAATTAGAGAGAGGAACATTTTTTGACATAATTTTGGTTTTTAAAAACTTTTTATAATGAAGCATTTTTAAAACCACTTTTGAGGTATGATTGACATAGAAAAAGCCATATGTATTTAATGTGTTACAACTAGATGAGTTTGGAGATAAGTATGCATTTGTGAAATCATCATCACAATCTATGCCACAAACATAGCCATCTCTTCCAAAAGCTTTCTCCTATCCTTTTTCTTTTAATATTATCATTATTATTATCACTTTGTGATAAGAACCCTTATCATAAGAGCTGATGAAACATTTAAAATGTAAACAAAATATGATGAGACAGTGTAATGAACCTCCATTTACCTATTGCTCAGCTTCAACCATTATCAATATTTTGCTAAATATTTTTTAGCCTCATATCTTCCCTACTCAATGAAGACAGTATGATTATTCTTACAGTAGACTTCCATTGTTGACCCAAATGGTTTGCTGAGCTTTGGAATGTTGAAAAGATGGGTCTTCTCTCTCCTACATCTATATGAAATGGAATGTGAGAACCCATATCATCGTGCCTTCACTTCCTTACCTTCAGATGAGGAGTTTTGAATCCTGGAGAGGTTCAATTTCCAACTTCTTAGTGGTCAAATAACTGGTTTGCAAAGCTGGAAGGAGAGTCTAGATTTTCTGCCCTATTATTTTTTGCTTCCTATTGCTCTGGTCAGGAGATTTAGAAAACTTCTCCAGCAGAATGTGGCTTTGGAAATAGAGACATCATTGGAGTCACTTTGCTACAGTTACCTAAGTTCCCCACCCCAGCTGTCCTTTAATCAGTAGTTTACAAAAGTTAAGACAATTATATATCTTTTCCTCCTTTGTGTTTGTAGCCTCTTTTCTATTTTTGGTAACATTTTTCCAGTTGACTCTATTGGGTACTTTTTATACCATTACATAATTTCTAAATTACGATAATTATGCAGATCTATTTTAAGATTTTATACATATTGATTTTTTTCTCAATTCTAATTCCATCAGCTCACATCTCTAGAATAACACCAAATAAGACAACATCTTTTTCTTGTTCCTAATTTTACTTTTATTATTTGACCCTTAAAATGATGCTAAATTTATTTATACATTTGTATATAAAATTGTGTCTGTTCTTCATGTTTTATTAGGAGTTTTCATCTGGAATAAATATGAAGCTTTTATTAAATGCTTTCAACATCCACGGAATTGATTGTATGATTTAATATTTAAATTTAGTAAATTTTATTACTAGACTATTATCACTGCATTCCTGATATATAATCTGTTTTTCATTGTATATTGTTCATTTATTGCTTTGATTAAATAGCTTTGCTAATATTTATTTATGATGCTTACATTAATATTTGTAGATAAGTGGTTTTAAAAAAATGATTGTATTTGTTAAATATTTTGTTATTAGCAATAATTTATATATCACTGTGTACCAGGTACTGTTCTAAATGCTTTACAAATACACTCATGATAGACCTATGAAGGAAATACTATTAGCATCCTCGTTTTGCAAATTATAATATGGAGGCACAAAGAGGTTAGGAAACTCCAGTAAAGCTAGCTGAAGATAGGTTTTGAACCCAGGCAGTTCACAGGTGAAACAAGAAACAGATTTTCTCCTTTCTTTCCACATACATTTGAAAGACTTAATCTGTACAATTGCTTGATATATGTTTGGAAATAATAATTCATTAAAATTTTCATTAAGGCAATGAGCATATTTATATTTTCACAGAAAAAATATATTTGATTTTCAATTTTTTAATATACATATAAACAAATCCTATAATTACTTTAATTCCCTTTGACTTAGGTTATTTCCACATTCTCATTTTTATCTATTTTGCTTGAGCTTTCATTTTTATTTTTTGAGAAGGTAGCTAATAATTTACCTAGCATGTAATTTCTCTGCAAAGAACTAGCTTTTGAATTACTTAGTAGTCTGCTCTTTTCTTTTGGTAAATTCATTAATTTCCAGCAGTAAAATCTTAGTTTATCCTTGAAGAAAGTCTAGAGGTCCTGGTTCTTCTCCTGGTCCCCTTTAGTTTTATTTATTTATTTTTTCTTCTGTCTCTTCAGTTTAGGTCAGCTTTTTGCACCCTCCTCCTCTGCTAAGAGAATAAGCTGGTCAAATAAGATTGTAGATGTAGAATATATATTGATTATATGATACAAGGGAGCTATTGGGAATAAATTGAATATTTTGTGTGAAGGAATGTATTGAAGACAGGAGTGCACCAGAGAAAAATACCCACATCAGTTTAGAAAGTAGCCAAGACCACTGTTTCTGCGATCAGACAGATTAATACTTGAATCCCAGTTCTGTCATTTACTAGCTGTATGATTTTGGACACATTACTTAAATTTTTTAAGTCTCTGTTTTCTCATATGTGAAGAGGGTATAACAACTATCTCATGAAGTTAAAAGAAGGTGAATATGATAGATCAACCATTGTACTGAAGCTATGTACTGCATCAACTGGGAGCTGTATTTAGAATTTTACAATCATAAAACTATATTAGGATGATGAGTATTATAATTTTGCCCTCTAGATTCATTACCACTTTTCTCCATCTTGCTCTGTGCTTCAAGGGGCTGGCATTTGTGAGCCACATAAATAAATTCTCTTGTCCTTTGGCTTTCAGTCAGCTTAGGGCAAAGAGAGAATCCAAGAGGAAAATTTCAGGGTGGAGAAAGCTTAGGTATGGGGTATTTATTCCCCTGGGTGCCTCTCTCTCTCTTTCTCTTATTATATAAAAAAGAACCTTTATCATTTATAACTCTAAAGGAACAAGAAGAAGGAACTAGAGAGATTAAACTGTCATGGAGACAGATACATAGATACATAGATAGATAGATAGATAGCTGATAGATACATGATAGATAGAGGTTTTGATATAGATAAGTCTGTATATCTCTCTTTGTCTACATCTCTCTGTCCATCCATCCATATATCTCTCTATATCTGTCTATCTAGATTTTTTATTTAAGGAATTGCTCACATGATTGTGGGGACTGGCAAGTCCAAAATCTTCAGAGCAGGTCCGCAGCAGGCTGGAGACCCAGGGAAGAGTTGATATTGCAGTCTTGAGTCTGAAGGAAATCTGGAGCAGAATCCTTTAGGTTCTTCACTATTTCCTATTAACAGGAATGACTACATAATTTGTGGGGCCCGGTGCAGATGAAAATATGGGGGCCTTTGTTAAAAAAAAATTAAGAATTTCAAGATGACAACAGTAGAACATTACACCAGACACAGGGCACTTAAGTGTGAGGACCTATGCAGCACTAGAGATGGCACACTGCTGAAGCCAGCCATGCCTGTCCATTTCCCTGAAACCCACCTACACACATAAACATCTCCTTATCAAACTTTTCTCAATTAACCTATATAAGTGTGTTAGATGTTTCCTGCCAGGACCCTGTTGTGTGCAATCAGAATGAAACCAAATACTAGGATTTGAGTGTCAAAGCTCAGTGATTCTAGAATTTGTTTATTCATCCAATATTTTTGGTGAATTTCATTTTTGGAAGAGTGTACTGACTGTGAAACATATTGAAAAGATTATAGACCCTAATTTATGTAGCCTGGAAACATTCACATGAAGAAAGGATTTACACCTACTGATTTTTATAGAAAATGAACATACATTTATTTTATACTTATATTTATTTGTAATCTAAAAATATTATTTCATCAACCAAATATTCACACGTGAAATTAGAGTACTTATTAATACTTTCAATACTTTAAGCAAAGTTTTCCATTTGAACTCCATTCCCTCATGAGCATTGCTTCCTGTGAGTATGATGCTTGTTGGTATTTTTCACCATTCAGTAACCAGAATTCTAGCAATATATGAGCCTTCTGTGTTGGTTGTTTTAGGTGATGAAGCGATAAAGATATTTGGCAACATGTTTATTTGTCCTAGTCTAGTCTAAATAATCTGGCATCAATGGTATATATAAAATACAACTTTCAGAGTTACGATATCAAAAAGAGGAGTTATTGAGGGGTTGCTAGTAGTGCACTGGGAACATGGCACACCTGGGGATCATCGACATCTCTGAAGGACCAGGCATTCAGAAATTCCCTTCTTAAAACCTCTGGGTTAATTTTGGTAGGGCATACTTCTTGGAAGTTCTAAAAAGGAGATTTTTATCTTGTTTCCACTTGATGACATAGACATGTTTATTGTATCTTTTTTTCTCTCTCTCGTATTTATTTGCTATAGAGAACATTATATTTTAACTTAATTTAATAAAAAATTTGTTAATTGACTTTCTATATTAATCTAAAGTAAACTGTATTTTAAAATAACTTAATTGGGCAATTTTTATTAGGGCATTGTGTTCATTATTGATTATGATAATATATCAATATTTAAGAGTACAGAACTATTTTAATGAAATAGAAGAAAATTATATAAACAACATTTTTTCTTAATGTACAATTTTAAGAAATAGGAAATAATTTATTCACATTAGGAATGGCCAGTTCTGATGTTTATATAATATGGAAAGTGTTGATTACTGAAAAGCAAAGAGAGAGAGAATAAGTTGTCTGTCAATCATATTAAACACTTTTCCACACTTTTCCTTTGTTGGAATAAAATTGAGTCTGTCATTTGTCAAGAAGCCATGATTGGATGAGTGAATAAATGCCACTTACCTGAGTCTCCTTGATTACAGTTTGGTTCTGATAGCAGGCTGAAGGAGGAAAGACTAAACATACACTGGAGAACATGCCAGGCATCTCATAAGGCATCATATCTGCATTTGTAATTTGTCCCCAAGATATGATAGGAAATTCGCAGTCCAAAAAGTAATTTCTTTTTAGTAACTTGGATGTCCCCTCATGCACTCATTATGCATAATGGTAATTTTTGTGCTAATAGTGTCTATTAGAGTATTCTTACAGATAGAAATGAAGGCAGGATGGCAAAAAGGTAATGCACATTGATGGGTTCTTGTCAAAAGAGATGATAAACCCAAAGTTTCTGGCTGCCACTCATATGATTAGAACGACACACTAGGCTTCCAGGATCACATCCAGAAATTCATTTTCAAGCCTGGCTGCTCTGCATTCATTAAAGTATAAACGTTGACAGGCACCTTTGAGCACATTCTTTCTTGGACATGGGAGACAAAGCAAGAGGAAAAAATCTATTTCAGGATTGAAAATGTATTCTCTTCTCGGGTACTTCCACATGATATTTAGCTTTTTCAAGCCTAATCTACTTGTTCAATGAATTTCTGACAATTCCATGTTCTCACACTGCATGTTACCCCCGTGTAATCTTGAAACCATTTATTTACAAATTTTGGACCTCCATATTGGGCAGATTTCAGCCATGCCAGAATGAGACACTGATTGGAATGAATTGATGGCAATTCTTTCCTGCTGAGTGCCTATAAGAGTGGAAGCTTAAAACACACTATATTCAAAATCCAGTGGGGTATCAGTTTCCTCTGAAGCTTCTGGTGCAGGTGGACTTTCCCTGGTCCATCTGTTCTGGATAGACTGTGTCATGACTGCTCTTCTTTCAGCCCATCTTGTCTGTCTTTCATTGACACATAAAGCTTCCTGCTATTTGGTCATTTTGCTGCTTGTTTCATTTCTTCTTTTCTCTAATATTCCCTAATTGAAATATCCACTTTACTAAGAGAATTTAGTTATATGTTTAATATACTTTTTAAATCCAAGAATCTATTATAAATAAGTTCTTCCCATTAAAAGAAAAATAAACTAGCATAGCAAGGCCTTCCCTCCCAGCATTTACAGTCTCATTTAGTAGGTCTTAATTATATAAAATCACTTCACTTGAAAGATTTTTTTGTATATTTAGTCTTAATTTTAAAAGACTGGGTGATATTCTAATATTAATCCCTGGAACAATCAGACAAAGCTGAAAAAAGGCCAAATCATACCGTATAAGTAACATATCTTATAAATGCATATCTTATATCTTATACTTCTTTTAGAGTGATCAAAGTTAGCTCAACAAGTGTTGCAGGAATCAAAATATATTCATAATTAAAACTGGCCTATATTAATTGTAGTAACTTCCTTTTCCTTCTGGCCAAGTTTGACTATATCTGTTGAACATTTCCTTTGAGACATAACTTATTCTTTGATGTGCAGAGATGACAAGTACTCCAATAAAATAAGGATTTTAATTAGCACCACATAGGTTGACTACTCCCTCACTATTTTGCCAGTCTTGAACCATAACTGTTCATTATTCTTCTTCACTCTTGTTATATTTACTAGCTCAGCTGATTCATCTTATGTTGTTCTACCTTCAGTGTAAAGAGACAATTGATTCTATGAGACAACAAATAACGTCCAATGTATTCATGCTTTTGTAAGATCATAAGCGTGTCACATAGCAAAGGCTCTGCTGTGACCTAGAAAAACTATGCTTCCTTTATATAGGGCTTTTTGAGGAGACATATGTTGTCCAGAGGCTTTGCTTTTTAGCTCTTGACCTGTGAACTTACCAGTAACAGAACATTTTTTGTTTGTCTTTATGCCTGAGAACATGTAGAATGGGTACTTACAAACATAAATTATGAAAAATAATTAATAGAAAAGCATCTGCCAGAAAGAATGATAAAGGAAGGGTTTTCTCTGGTATGTTCTTATCTATAGTAGATATGGAGCATATCTTTTAAAAAGATGTGACTTAAAGATCCCAAACTGGTCCGTAATTTCTTATCCACAACTCTTGAAGCCAGATGGATTTTGAAATTCAGTATATTTTGGATTTTAGGATACAGTATTTTATATATAGCATTTAAAATATAGAATTTTAGAATACAGAAAAAATGATAGATAACACAGTGGTTGCTCTTTTAAGCCCCTAAGTTTAGGTATAATGTTCCTCTGCAAGAAATAACCATTTATGTGTCTAACCATTATGTATCTATCTTTATGTTTAGAAAGATAATATATTTAACAGGCCATTCTGAGTCCCCATTTCTCCTTCACAGAATTAGAGCCTGGGAGATGGATGGAGGAGGCAAAATTCTTTCATTTAGGGCTTCCCTGGTGGTGCAGTGGTTGAGAGTCCACCTGCCGATGCAGGGGACACGGGTTCGTGCCCCGGTCCGGGAGGATACCGCATGCTGCGGAGCGGCTGGGCCCGTGAGCCATGGCCACTGAGCCTGCGTGTCTGGAGCCTGTGCTCTGTGACGGGAGAGGCCACAACAGTGAGAGGCCCGCGTACCACAAAAAAAAAAAAAATTCTTTCATTTAATTGCTACTGTGATGATCTTCTTCCGGCTAATTAACATCAAAGTCCCTCAGAAGTCATCACATGGGAATGTCTACTGTGTCCCGATGTGTTCCCAACTTCTTTCCGTGAGAAATCCTGGTAATCCATCCTGTAACATGTTTTGTAATCAGGGTCTTTGCCTGGCAAGCAGCTCAAGTTCCATATTTTGTAGCATCCACTTGAACTATGGGGATCTCGCCTACTGTTGTCTTGCCAAAGATTAGGAATTCAGGCAAATCAACAGCTGTTCTCTTTATTCTTCTTGCCATCTCTGCAACTTCTTTGATTTTGCTTCGATGGGCAGAAAACAGAGAGAAGCAAATCTAGTGTGTAAATATATATCCAACTGAAAAATGAGATCCCATTCTCCTCTTCTTTGCCAGCACCTGTGTTTTCTGGGAGTGGTTCTTTTGCTTGATTTAAGTAAGGATAGGAGGAAGTTACATCACTGAACCCCTGAGCAGACAAATCTGAAACACGGAACCACCGCTCTAGTCATCTTTCCCAAGCTGGGCTAGCGTGGTGGTGATGTTGTGTGGTGGTGATGTTTGCTCACTAGCAGAACTGTTCTGCTCACTCTGAGCAAGTCCTAAAAATGTGTCTGGTAAATCCTTTTATACAGGATTTATGGTCCTTAGCTTTGGGGATTCAAGAATATTTTTGAGACCAAAAGAAAATTCCCATTCCTTCTTCTGTTAGTCATGACTTTTCAAATGTGTTATATTTGCTTATTTTTTTCTGATAACAAAACAAATCATTATTGAATAAAACTTTAGAAAACATAGAAAAGCATATAAGAGCAGAAAAAGAAAACCTCGCTGGCACCTCTCTCATTCGGAGACAATCTTTTTTTTTTTTTTTTTTCCTTTGTGGTATGCGGGCCTGTCACTGTTGTGGCCTCTTCCGTTGCGGAGCACAGGCTCCGGACGCGCAGGCTCAGCGGCCATGGCTCACGGGCCCAGCCGCTCCGCGGCATGTGGGATCTTCCCGGACCGGGGCACGAACCCGTGTTCCCTGCATCGGCAGGCGGACTCTCAACCACTGCGCCATCAGGGAAGCCCTCGGAGACAATCATTTTAATTATAATATTTAAATTTCTTTCCATCTCCCTTCCGTGTTTATGCAGCTTAAATCACATCTCTATCAATATATTTTTTAATTCTTTTATACTTACCATTACATCATAAATTTTTCCTATGCATACTTTTTTAGACATGTTTATAGTAAATACTTACCTTCTTATGATATAGGGGAAAGTGCATTAACCAAACATTTTTATTAATCATTTATGCAATTCATATTTATCTGAATACCTATAGCAAAAAATTGTTCTAAGTTTGCTCCTAGTTGGACAGAAACAATTTTTATGTGCATTAATTCTGTGGTAAGAGCATAAGGAACTGTGCCCGTTTTGTTACAATAATAATCACAATATTTATTGCCTGTCAGGTGCTACTTAGACTATAAACATAGAGGCATAGCCCCAGTAGGATGGTTATTTAGCCAATATAACACAATCTGAAAGCTGATAAATAGTCAGTAGTTTGGTAGGAAGCAGTGAGAAAATGTCAATATTCTCAATTTCTTCTTTGGGGAAAATATCTAGAGAACTTGGGAAGAGCTGAGTTTAGGGACTAATACAGATTATAAGAATAGAGAGTAAAAGCTCCTTGGTAATAACTGTTTCAGTTTGAGAAGGAAACAGATCAAGAGAAATAGAGTTCTAGTAGTGACTAATTATGTATTAATTTATCCACTCTTCATTTAGCAGTGGGAAGATAGCTTCTGGTCTCAGAGTTGTAATATTGTTGGAAAGAATGACAAAAAAATTGTAACATGTAATGCTGTCTTAAAATGTGAGGTGATTTTTTAAAATAAATACGGTAACTGACTGACTGCTATGTGCCAGGCAATATGCCCCATATACTGTACAAACCATGTGTGCTCATGAAATTGAGAGAGCTGTGATTATTGAGGAATGGAACGGTCAGAGAAGGTTCAGAGAGGAAGCTGCATTGGATCTGGATGAGTAAGAGAAGTTCAACAGATGTGGGCATAAGCAGTTGGCATGGACACATCATGGAGAAAGACAAGGCAGTACGAAACACGTGACACTGAGTACATCCTTGTCAGCTGCCAGCTCTTGTAGGAAAATGGCAGGACCAGGACTGGAATGGAGGTTTTGTGGACTTTGTTGTACTTGCTCCCCATAACACCCACTTCCCCTTCCTCAGGTAACAGGACCTGATTTGGTCCTGAAGGAAGAAGAGTTGCTAGAGTTGCTAAGTGGAGAGGGTCTCTGGGAGGGGTGGAAGGCAGGGATGAAGGTAGGGAGGAATGGAACGGGAACTGGGGAGGTATTAAAGAGGGAGCCAAGGTGGTAAAGAAGCTGCTGACCAATTATATTAAGCCAGCTAATATACTAGGGCTTGGCTACTTAAAATTAGGAAGGTGCAATGAAAATAAACATACAAAAACATACTAAAAATCAGTACGTCAACCACAGAAGTTGATAGGAGAAAACAGTTTTTATCTGATCCTGTGCATCCTGGGCAATGACCCAGTGGTGCTCTCACAGCTGTCTGATCTTCCTTCACAGTTGTCAACTCCACAAAGCCTTCCAAGCTCAAGCAACAATTCCCAAGAGACTTACAACTTTGGGGAGAATTGCTTGACTTGTCTCAGAGGAAATAGGAGTGGATAGAATAGTAACTAGACTGTATGCCTTCTGTTGGAAGAATGTTAAATGTGTCCTTTGAGCTTATCTCCTAAGCACTCCTGCAAGGCTGAGTCCCCTGCTTCTTGCCCTAGGCAGGAGATGGCCTGGTAGGGAGTCAGCCCTGAGCACCAAAAGACTGTGATAAAATTCATCTTTTGATGCCTTCCTTTTCTTTAACTGGTAACTGCTAAATGATTATCGTAAGGTAGTTGTGCATCTTGTAATCTCTCCCTTATCTACCTATCAATAGGGAAATATGAGAAGTACATAGTTGTCACCCTGGGTTTGTATAGATAGATATACATCTAAGGCTTTTGTTCTCAACCAGGCACAATTTTGTTCCCCAGGGGACATTTAACTGTGTCTAGAGACACTACTGGGTAAGACAGGAGGGATGCAGCTAAACTTCCTGCAATGCATAGAACAACTCCTCACGAAAAGGAATCATCTGGCCCCAAATGGCAATAGCACTGAGGTTGAGAAATTCTGGTCTAGGGCTGGACATAGAGCTGATGTTTTGGGACCGTGAACAATGCATTCTCACAAGGTCACGCACTCAGGAGGGGCTTAAGGTTTAATACCTGTGGTCACTATCTCAAAAATCTTAATAATTATATTTTGGGATTTGCGTTCTGTACATGGAGTCCCATGGGACAATGAAGCATTGGTGCTGGGGACTTAGATTCCCAGCTCATACAGAGTTGGGGCTCCCATACCTCCCATCCCCTTGTGGCAGCTTCTCAGCCACCTGCTCACTGCTCCTTCCCAGGGACCACTGCCACCCTCACCCTCCACTCCTGGGGCAGACTGGGTACAGACATGGAGAGGGCAGTGACTGGGCACATGTGTCCAGTCTGCTAAATCACCAGCTGGGTCCTGTGCTCCTGTGAAGGTCTTCTCTTGCAGGGAGTATCCTTATGGTGGAAGAAGTTCAACTTTAAATAGCAAATAAAAAAACAAGGCAAGTTGAGAGAGAGAGAGTAGAAAAGAGAGTAGAAAAAAGGAAATAACTTTATGTTTTGGTGTTTGAACAGGGGGCCTCACACGTTTATTTTGCACTGAGCCCAGAGAATTATGTAGCTGGTCCTGGCTAGGCACAAACTATTTTGAGGTTCTCGATTATTAAGGTTCTCCTCAATAAAGAGTTAGTTCTCAGATCTGATGCTCTTTTTGGAGATCCTAGATGGTCCGAACTATATTCTTTGAAACTGTCTTTCGGCATCTCTGTGGGCTGTCTATTAATGTTTTAGGAGGGTCTTGTTTAGGAGGGTACTGTTTTAATTCCTAGAAGTTTGGTGCAGATAACACCGTCTCCTGAAACAAAAGTCAATAACTGACTTTTGAGTTACTTTTTCTTAAATCAGGATACATTTTTAAAGTGTGTTTTGTTCTCCTTTTATTTCTCCGTTTGAAAGAGTATGGGGGAAAAAAACCCCACATTTCACAGTACATAAAAATATCTCAATGTTAGTGTTTTTTCAGAATCAGAAAGGTACTTAATATCTAAATTTTGTTGCTGAAAATGTATAACAGTGATAATTTAATGTAGTGATCTCTCTTGCCATTTTTTAATGTGTATGTTTGATTGGTTTTATTTACTTCTGGTTTGTTTTCTGTTGCTTGTTTTACCATAAAATTTTGTTTAGGAAGCTGATACAATTAATTTTTTTTTTGATTGGGTGGAAAGATGAGTGAAAAATAGGAATCATTTAGATCACTAAAAATAACTTAAAATTTTAAAAATAATGTGCTATAGAAAAGTATTACTTTGCTTTTCATAAGAAACTTTCATTTCTGGAAGTTTTTAGTCCCCTGGGAGGGGGACGGGGTGGGAATTCAACTGCTATGCACAGAATTGGGTTAATGTTTTCATAAGCTAGATACATTACTGGTGAAATTGGTAATTGGAGCTTGTTTTCTATGGGAGTGACAGCTCATCTTTGGTATCCAGGGAGGCTTGTCAAAATCTGTGTGATATGTGTCTATATTATAAGGATTTTAAAGCCTCAAAACCATACATCTTTGTCTTTAAGCAATTTTCTGCACGTCCAGTGGAATGTTCGGATGTGGGTTAGAGACAGTGAGATCTGATTTAAGCTCATGAGGTTTCGGTAAAAGCTCTAGAAGCTCATTATCCTCTCTGATGTGTGGCGGTTTATATCATTATCTGGCAAAGTAAAATTGAAGCCACTATATACGTGCCATTTCTCCCAAACCTATATAAGTGCCTTTATCCTAACAAGGTTCAAACTAATTTGAGGAATTGTTTGAATCTTCTGGAAGAAAAAAAATACATCTTCAAGGAGCTCTAGCTTGTCATAAAAAAGAAAAAAGTAGATATCAAACTTCTATTCCAAATGGGTTACTGCTGCTATAATTAAACGTTCTTTATTATGAATGTTAAATTCATTGTGAGAAAATAAGAGTGATTGCTTCCCAGAAGAGGATAAGCTTTAAAAGATTTTGCAGTTTTGAGGTAATGTTCTATTATTATAACGTGGAAAGCCCTTTGTAGACGTTAGATGTTAGATGTAGATGTTAGAGTTGTAGAGTTTGATATTTGGTATCCACTTCTGCCTACAGATAAAATACATCATCCATGTTTATTTTTAAGGTTTAACTTTTCATAGTGGGGCCACTTGCCTGGTTAGGAAGACGGATGGTAACCCAAGGTCATACACGCTGATTAGGTGACAGACTGTATTCTGAACAGTAACTAGGGCCATGGCCTGCAGAATTTTCCATTGTTGGCAGTAGGTTTTGCCTTTGCAATATGGACAGTGTAATAGTTTTCCACAAATTAAACCACTCCGTCTTCAGCTGTTGCAGGCCAGTAGGTTCTGTTGACCCTGGGCACTTTCAGACAATCAGCATCTGTGTAATGAAACTTTTCAAGCTCTGTTTCCTTTCCTACTTTTCTTTCATTTGGTTGAAAACTGCCTTGTGTCTTCATGGTTGGGGCAGTGGATTCTCAGCCAGAAAGGGCATCATTCCTTTTTAATAGAATGGATGAAAATCTATGTTATTCTTATTTATCTTATCAAGCTAATTATTTGGAAAATGCTCTCCTCCAGTACTTATTCAGGAGAAAAGATTGCAGGGAGAATATCCTAACACGTATTTTTAATTTGGGTTTAGATGTTTAGTAAATGAGGATATTATTCAGCTTTATGGATGGCTCCTAGGAGAAGGTCTGTAAGAAACTGGCTGAGCTTGGTTTGGGGAATCAGACAGATTTACAAGGCAATATTCAAATCTTGAATATCGGAAAAAAATAAAAATCTTGGAGAATTAGGTAAGTTTTGAAAATCAAAATATACTCAGATTACTATTTTAATGATTCTTTAATCAGCTAATGAGTATATTCATACTTATTTCTAAATTATCCCATTTTCAATGGCAGTCTTTTATGGTCTTTTATCTCCTTCCAAATTCTTTCAAATACTCCAGCTGTAGTTTTCTTTTTTCAAACTATACCTTCCATCTGTAATTTCTGAAATGTGTTTCTTTACCTATTTAAGACCTTTAAAACCTTGAATAAGTGACCTCTTAAATGAAGATCTTAACAATAAGACATCTCAACGTAAGAACCAATTATTTATAAGGTTCTAAACATTAGTTTAAATCTGCTGTATTTGTTGTAAATATTTTAATTTCAGTTTTCTCTATTTTTTGAAATTGTTTAAGTAATACCTGACATGGAAAATTTTTTTCAATTTTATATAATAATATCTTACAAGTTTTACCATTGTCATATTGTCATAGATTTTATGAAATCTATGAAATCTATGGGTCCAATAAATATTGATCTATACTTTCTTTCAAGATTTATTAAACTTTATGTTTTTCTATTTATCTCTTTAGTATAATAGCCTGAAATTCATTTTAGTGTAATACATGAAGATAGAATTTGATTTTTGCCCTTAGAATGTAAACAGTTATATACATTTGAATAAGATTTTATTCTTCTTGATAAAACTGTGAGGGGATGAAATATAACTAAATAAGAGATGACTTAAAACAAAAACCATGGTCAAGAAACTAGTGGTAAACAATGAACCCATTTAACTACTAAAACTAAAATAAATCTGATAAATTTGGTTATGGAATAGACTTTATGTTATACAGCCTGAAAATATTGATACATGCATATATACTATATGTACTATAAATATATTATGTACATATATGTATATATATTTGTAGTTAGAAGGGAAAAAAGGAAAGTGTGGGAGAAATATAAACATGCTGATTTTAGCTTTTACCCCTGAAGTTTGAAATATATACTTTAAATACAAAATATGATATAGAAATATAAGAATATTCAAATATACAAAGAGACTAATCAAAAAATGCTGAGTAGTAAAAATTATGAGAGATTGGAAATGAGAATTAACATCTTTATTGGAGTATAATTGCTTTACAATGGTGTGTTAGTAGTTTCTGCTTTATAACAAAGGGAAATGAGAATATTTTAATTTCATCATTGCTAACAGTAAGGATTCAACAATACTGTCAACAATTAAAGAATTGGGCATCATAAAATGTTATATTTGTAAGGTTAGGCTTTAGGACAAAAAGTAAACACCATAAAACTATCATAAGGAATACCAAAATGAAACAAGATGAAGAAAATACAGACCACAAATTGAAAGATTGTGTACAATGTGATAGAATTAAAGCCAGACATATCTGTCATATTAGGAAACTCTGATGTGTTAAATGCACTTCTAAAAAGAAAAAGATATTGTTTGACAAAACAAAATAAATCCTGTGTATATTCAAGATATATTTAAAATTATTTAAAAATCTGCATGTTTGTCTATGGACAAAGGAATACCATGTATTATACTTCGAATGTGCTGCTGGATTTATTTGTTAGTAATTTAATTAGGATTTTTGAATTTGTATTTAATTATGTTACACTTTATTAATTTGCCATAATTGTAGGTAAAGTATATCAGCCATTTTATAGAGTTCAACCAATATAATTGAGATTGTATTATACTTAATCTCTGCGTTTATTAAGTTTGTCAAGCTTTTGAGTTGAGTTTGGGCTAGTTTTGTAACCAAGGATTTTTTTATGCTTTGGAACAGTATCAGTAGGAAAGGAATTATTTATAATCACATTCTTAGAGATTATGCAAATAAGTCACGGCCAGATGTTATTTTTGGAGGCAGATCTTTATTTTTTTTACATCTTTATTAGAGTATAATTGCTTTACAATGGTGTGTTAGTTTCTGCTTTATAACAAAGTGAATCAGTTATACATATACATATGTTCCCATATCTCTTCCCTCTTGTGTCTCCCTCCCTCCCACCCTCCCTATCCCACACCTCCAGATGGTTACAAAGCACTGAGTTGATCTCCCTGGGCTATGCGGCTGCTTCCCACTAGCTATCTACGTTACATTTGGTAGTGTGTATATGTCCATGCCTCTTTCTCGCTTTGTCCCAGTTTACCCTTCCCCCTCCCCATATCCTCAAGTCCATTCTCTAGTAGGTCTGTGTCTTTATTCCTGTCTTACCCCTAGGCTCTTCATGACATTTTTTTTTCTTATATTCCATATATATGTGTTAGCATACAGTATTTGTCTTTCTCTTTCTGACTTACTTCACTCTGTATGACAGACTCTAGGTCTATCCACCTCATTACAAATAGTTCAATTTCGTTTCTTTTTATGGCTGAGTAATATTCCATTGTATATATGTTCCACATCTTCTTTATCCATTCATCCGGTGATAGACACTTAGGTTGTTTCCATCTCCGGGCTATTGTAAATAGAGCTGCAATGAACATTTTGGTACATGACTCTTTCGGAATTATGGTTTTCTCAGAGTATATGCCCAGTAGTGGCATTGCTAGGTCATATGGTAGTTCTATTTGTAGTTTTTTAAGGAACCCCCATACTGTTCTCCATAGTGGCTGTACAGTTCACATTCCCACCAGCAGTGCAAGAGTGTTCCTTATTCTCCACACCCTCTCCAGCAGTTATTGTTTCTAGATTTTTTGATGATGGCCATTCTGACTGTTGTGAGATGATATCTCATTGTAGTTTTGATTTTCATTTCTCTAATGATTAGTGATGTTGAGCATTCTTTCATGTGTTTGTTGGCATTCTGTATATCTTCTATGGAGAAATGTCTATTTAGGTCTTCTGCCCATTTTTGGATTGGGTTGCTTGTTTCTTTGTTATTGAGCTGCATGAGCTGCTTATAAATTTTGGAGATTAATCCTTTGTCAGTTGCTTAATTTGCAAATACTTTCTCCCATTCTGAGGGTTGTCTTTTGGTCTTGTTTATGGTATC
This sequence comes from Delphinapterus leucas, assembly GCF_059928025.1. Taxonomy (NCBI): domain Eukaryota; kingdom Metazoa; phylum Chordata; class Mammalia; order Artiodactyla; family Monodontidae; genus Delphinapterus; species Delphinapterus leucas. The sequence goes on from NC_143140.1 coordinate 51,858,675, forward strand.
CTTTGCTATGCAAAAGCTTTGAAGTTTCATTAGGTCCCGTTTGTTTATTTTTGTTTTTATTTCCATTTCTCTAGGAGGTGGGTCAAAAAGGATCTTGCTGTGATTTATGTCATAGAGTGTTCTGCCTATGTTTTCCTCTAAGAGTTTGATAGTTTCTGGCCTTACATTTAGGTCTTTAATCCATTTTGAGCTTATTTTTGTGTATGGTGTTAGGGAGTGATCTAATCTCATACTTTTACATGTACCTGTCCAGTTTTCCCAGCACCACTTATTGAAGAGGCTGTCCTTTCACCACCATACATTCCTGCCTTCTTTATCAAAGATAAGGTGACCATATGTGCGTCGGTTTATCTCTGGTCTTTCTATCCTGTTCCATTGATCTATCTTTCTGTTTTTGTGCCAGTACCATACTGTCTTGATTACTGTAGCTTTGTAGTATAGTCTGAAGTCAGGGACCCTGATTCCTCCAGTTCCGTTTTTCGTTCTCAAGATTGCTTTGGCTAGTCGGAGTCTTTTGTGTTTCCATACAAATTGTGAAATTTTTTGTTCTAGTTCTGTGAAAAATGCCAGTGGTAGTTTGATAGTGATTGAATTGAATCTGTAGATTGCTTTGGGTAGTAGAGTCATTTTCACAGTGTTGATTCTTCCAATCCAAGAACATGGTATATCTCTCCATCTATTTGTATCATCTTTAATTTCTTTCATCAGTGTCTTATAATTTTCTGCATACAGGTCTTTTGTCTCCTTAGGTAGGTTTACTCCTAGATATTTTATTCTTTTTGTTGCAATGGTAAATGGGAGTGTTTTCTTGATTTCACTTTCAGATTTTTCATCATTAATGTACTGGAATGCCAGAGATTTCTGTGCATTAATTTTGTATCCTGCTACTTTACCAAATTCATTGATAAGCTCTAGTAGTTTTCTGGTAGCACCTTTAGGCTTCTCTATGTACAGTATCATGTCATCTGCAAAGAGTGACAGCTTTACTTCTTCTTTTCCGATTTGGATTCCTTCTATTTCCTTTTCTTCTCTGATTGCTGTGGCTAAAACTTCCAAAACTATGTTGAATAAGAGTGGTGAGAGTGGGCAACCTTGTCTTGTTCCTGATCTTAGTGGAAATGCTTTCAGTTTTTCACCATTGAGGACGATGTTGGCTGTGGGTTTGTCATATATGGCCTTTATTATGTTGGGGAAATTTCCCTCTATGCCTACTTTCTGCAGAGTTTTTATCATAAATGGGTGTTGGATTTTGTCAAAAGCTTTCTCTGCATCTATTGAGATGATCATATGGTTTTTCTCCTTCAGTTTGTTAATATGGTTTATCACATTGATTGATTTGTATATATTGAAGAATCCTTGCATTCCTGGAATAAACCCCACTTGATCATGGTGTATGATCCTTTTAATGTGCTGTTGGATTCTGTTTGCTAGTATTTTGTTGAGGAGTTTTGCATCTATGTTCATCAGTGATATTGGCCTGTAGTTTTCTTTCTTTGTGACATCCTTGTCTGGTTTTGGTATCAAGGTGATGGTGGCCTTGTAGAATGAGTTTGGGAGTGTTTCTCCCTGTGCTATATTTTGGAAGAGTTTGAGAAGGATAGGTGTTAGCTCTTCTCTAAATGTTTGATAGAATTTGCCTGTGAAGCCATCTGGTCCTGGGCTTTTGTTTGTTGGAAAATTTTTAATCACAGTTTCAATTTCAGTGCTTGTGATTGGTCTGTTCATATTTTCTGTTTCTTCCTGATTCAGTGTTGGCAGGTTGTGCATTTCTAAGAATTTGTCCATTTCTTCCAGGTTGTCCATTTTATTGGCGTAGAGTTGCTTGTGGTAATCTCTTATGATCTTTTGTATTTCTGCAGTGTCAGTGGTTACTTTTCCTTTTTCATTTCTAATTCTATTGATCTGAGTCTTCTCCCTTTTTCTCTTGATGAGTCTGGCTAATACTTTATCAATTTTGTTTATCTTCTCAAAGAACCAACTTTTAGTTTTATTGATCTTTGCTATCGTTTCCTTCATTTCTTTTTCATTTATTTCTGATCTGATTTTTATGATTTCTTTCCTTCTGCTAACTTTGGGGTTTTTTTGTTCTTCTTTCTCTAATTGCTTTAGGTGCAAGGTTAGGTTCTTTATTTGAGATGTTTCCTGTTTCTTAAGGTACGATTGTATTGCTATAAACTTCCCTCTTAAAACTCCTTTTGCTGCATCCCATAGGTTTTGGGTCATTGTGTCTCCATTGTCATTTGTTTCTAGGTTTTTTTAAATTTCATCTTTGATTTCTTCATTGATCACTTCATTATTAAGTAGTGTATTGTTTAGCCTCCATGTGTTTGTATTTTTTACAGATCTTTTCGTGTAATTGATATCTAGTCTCATAACATTGTGGTCGGAAAAGATACTTGATACAATTTCAGTTTTCTTAAATTTACCAAGGCTTGATTTGTGACCCAAGATATGATCTATCTTGGAGAATGTTCCATGAGCACTTAAGAAAAATGTGTATTCTGTTGTTTGTGGATGGAATGTCCTATAAATATCAATTAAGTCCATCTTGTTTAATGTATCATTTAAAGCTTGTGTTTCTTTATTTATTTTCATTTTGGATAATCTGTCCATTGGTGAAAGTGGGGTGTTAAAGTCCCCTACTATGAATGTGTTACTGTCTATTTCCCCTCTTATGGCTGTTAGTATTTGCCTTATGTATTGAGGTGCTCCTATGTTGGGTGCATAAATATTTACAATTGTTATATCTTCTTCTTGGATCGATCCCTTGATCATTTTGTAGAGTTCTTCTTTGTCTCTTGTAATAGTCTTTATTTTAAAGTCTATTTTGTCTGATATGAGAATTGCTACTCCAGCTTTCTTTCGGTTTCCATTTGCATGGAATATCTTTTTCTATCCCCTTACTTTTATTCTATATGTGTCTCTAGGTCTGAAGTGGGTCTCTTGTAGATAGCATATATATGGGTCTTGTTTTTGTATCCATTCAGCCAATCTGTGTCTTTTGGTGGGAGCATTTAGTCCATTTACATTTAAGGTAATTATCGATATGTATGTTCCTATTCCCATTTTCTTAATTGTTTTGTGTTCGATATTGTAGGTCTTTTCCTTCTCTTGTGTTTCTTGCCTAGAGAAGTTCCTTTAGCATTTGTTGTAAAGCTGTTTTGGTGGTGCTGAACTCTCTCAGCTTTTGCTTGTCTGTAAAGGTTTTAATTTCTCCATCAAATCTGAATGAGATCCTTGCTGGGTAGAGTAATCTTGGTTGCAGGTTTTTCTCCTTCATCAGTTTAAATATGTCCTGCCAGTCCCTTCTGGCTTGTAGAGTTTCTGCTGAAAGATCAGCTGTTAACCTTATGGGTTTTCCCTTGTGTGTTATTTGTTGTTTTTCCCTTGCAGCTTTTAATATGTTTTCTTTGTATTTAATTTTTGACAGTTTCATTAATATGTGTCTTGGCATATTTCTCCTTGGATTTATCCTGTATGGGACTCTCTGTGCTTCCTGGGCTTGATTAACTATTTCGTTTCCCATATTAGGGAAGTTTTCAACTATAATCTCTTCAAATATTTTCTCAGTTCCTTTCTTTTTCTCTTCTTCTTCTGGAACCCCTATAATTCGAATGTTGGTGTGTTTAATGTTGTCCCAGAGGTCTCTGAGACTGTCCTCAGTTCTTTTCATTCTTCTTTCTTTATTCTGCTCTGCAGTATTTATTTCCACTATTTTGTCTTCCAGGTCACTTATCCGTTCTTCTGCCTCAGTTATTCTGCTATTGATCCCATCTAGAGTATTTTTCATTTAATTTATTGTGTTGTTCATCGTTGTTTGTTTCATCTTTAGTTCTTCTAGGTCCTTGTTAAATGTTTCTTGCATTTTGTCTATTCTATTTCCAAGATTTTGGATCATCTTTACTATCATTATTCTGAATTCTTTTTCAGGTAGACTGCCTATTTCCTCTTCATTTGTTAGGTCTGGTTGATCTTGCTCCTTCATCTGCTGTGTGTTTTTCTGTCTTCTCATTTTGCTTATCTTACTTTGCTTGGGGTCTCCTTTTTGAAGGCTGCAGGTTCATAGTTCCCATTGTTTTTGGTGTCTGTCCCCAGTGGCTAAGGTTGGTTCAGTGGGTTGTGTAGGCTTCCTGCTGGAGGGAACTAGTGCCTGTGTTCTGGTGGATGAGGCTGGATCTTGTCTTTCTGGTGGGCAGGTCCACGTCTGGTGGTGTGTTTTGGGGTGTCTGTGGACTTACTATGATTTTAGGTAGCCTCTCTGCTAATGGGTGGGGTTGTGTTCCTATCTTGCTAGTTGTTTGGCATAGGATGTCCAGCACTGTAGCTTGCTGGTCGTTGAGTGAAGCTGAGTGCTGGTGTTGAGTTGGAGATCTCTGGGAGGTTTTCACCGTTTGATATTATGTGGAGCTCAGAGGTCTCTTGTGGACCAGTGTCCTGAAGTTGGCTCTCCCACCTCAGAGGCACAGCACTGACTCCTGGCTGCAGCACCAAGAGCCTTTCATCCACACGGCTCAGAATTAAAGGGAGAAAAAGTAGAAAGAAAGAATTAGTAGAAGTAGAAAGACAGAAAGAGAGGAGGGAGAGAGGGAGGGAGGGAGGAAGGAAGGAGGGAAGGAAGGAAAAAAGAAAGAAGGAAGATAAAGTAAAATAAAGTAAGATAAAATATAATAAAGTTATTAAAATAAAAATTAATTATTAAGAAAAAAAATTTAAAAAAACCAAAAACGGACGGATAGAACCCTAGGACAAATGGTGGAAGCAAAGCTATACAGACAAAATCTCTCACGGAAGCATACACATACACACTCACAAAAAGAGGAAAAGGGAAAAAAATCATAAATCTTGCTCTCAAAGTCCACCTCCTTAATTTGGGATGATTCATTGTCTATTCATGTATTCCACAAATGCAGGGTACATCAAGTTGATTGTGGAGCTTTAATTCGCTGCTTCTGAGGCTGCTGCGAGAGATTTCCCTTTCTCTTCTTTGTTTTCACAGCTCCCAGGGGCTCAGCTTTGGATTTGGCCCCGCCTCTGCGTGTAGGTCGCCGGAGGGCGTCTGTTCTTCGCTCAGACAGGACGGGGTTAAAGGAGCCGCTGATGCGGCGGCTCCGGCGCACTCAGGCGGGGGTGGGGGAGGGCGGGGCACGGCGTGCGGGGTGGGCCTGCGGCGGCAGAGGCCCCGTGACGTTGCACCAGCTTGAGGCGCGCCGTGCGTTCTCACGGGGGAGTTGTCCCTGGATCCCGGGGCCCTGGCAGTGGCAGGCTGCACAGGCTCCCCAGAAGCGGGGTGTGGATAGTGACCTGTGCTCGCACACAGGCTTCTTGGTGGCGGCAGCAGCAGCCTTAGCGTCTCATGCCTGTCTCTGGGGCCCGCGCTTTTAGCCGCGGCTCGCGCCCGTCTCTGGAGCTCCTTTAAGCAGCGCTCTTAATCCCCTCTCCTCGAGCACCGCGAAACAAAGAGGGAAGAAAAAGTCTCTTGCCTCTTCGGCAGCTCCAGACTTTTCCCTGGACTCCCTCTCGGCTAGCCGTGGCGCACTAACTCCCTGCGGCTGTGTTCACGCCGGCAACTCCAGTCCTCACCCTGCGCTCCGACCGAAGCCCGAGCCTCAGCTCCCAGCCCTGCCTGCCCCGGCGGGTGAGCAGACAAGCCTCTCGGACTGGTGAGTGCCGGTCGGCACCGACCCTCTGTGTGGGAATCTCTCCGCTTTTCCCTCCACAGCCCTGTGGCTGTGCTCTCCCCTGCGGCCTCGAAGCTTTTCCCGTCCGCCACCCGCAGTCTCCGCCCGCGAAGGGGCTTCCTAGTGTTTGGAAACCTTTCCTCCTTCACAGCTCCCTCACACTGGTGCAGGTCCCGTCCCTATCCTTTTGTCTCTGTTGTTTCTTTTATCTTTTGCCCTACCCAGGTACGTGGGGAGTTTCTTGCCTTTTGGGAGGTCTGAGGTCTTCTGCCAGCGTTCAGTAGGTGTTCTGTAGGAGTTGTTCCACGTGTAGATGTATTTCTGGTGTATCTGTGGGGAGGAAGGTGATCTCCACGTCTTACTCTTCCGCCATCTTCCCCTCGTCCCCTTGGAAGCAGATCTTTAAAAAATTTTTCTAAAATTTTACATGTTCATTACTCTACAGCTATTTAAGTTTTCTATCAATTCTTTAGTCAATTTGGACTTTTTATAGTTTCTCTGGTATTCATCCATTTCATAGAGGTTTTTCAAAGTTACTATCACAGTTATATATATAGCATTCTCATACCTTTGAAAATATCTGCCATGTCTATATAGTCATTTATATATTCTGAATATCATTTATTCGATTTTCTCTCCATTTTCCTTAACTATATTTGCCAAAATTGGTATATTCTGTAATTTTTATAGAACTTGCTCTTGGATTTAATTATTGATAAAATGTTCTCTAACTTACTGATTGCTGATTTGATCTCCTAATTATTTCTGATTTTATTTTTGTTTTATTGTTTTCTTTCTACTTTACATTGAATGTTCAGTTGATTTATTTTTTATTGTCCATTAATAAAATATTTAAAACTATAAATTTGCTTTCACTATATCTCATAAATAATGATGAGTAGTGTTTAAAAAATCATCTTCTGTAAATAATCTTAGTAAATGCCAATTTTGATTTCTTCGTAGACTGTGGAGTTGTTTCAAGGAGTATGATTTTTCCCCTTCCCGTTCAGTATTAAAAGTAAAGTTTTATCATCAACTGCTAGTTTTAATACATTTAATTCAAATAACATGGCCTACAAAATCGATTTTTTTGTGCTTACTGATGTTTCATGTATTGTCTGAAAGCTGATTTTTTAAAAAATAATTAGCAGTCAGTGGGCACTAGCAAAGAAAGTATGTTTACTTTTTATAGGTAACAAAACTTACAATATATACCTTTCAATTAAACTTGTTAAGTATATCAGTAATACTTTCTATGTCTTCACTTTTTCATCTAGCTCTCTGATAATGCTTTTTTGTTAATCTCTCTTCTTTTTATCACCTAACACTGTGTATGCTCCTACTAAACAATTGATGAACAAAAACAGTATTTTCCTGACCTGAGGCTAAGCAGAAAGAGGGCAGAGCTCTGTGGATCTCCCTTCAGACTTCCAGCTTAGGTAGTTTATTTGCCATGTCTACTAAATGGCAACACCAGTACCATGTGGAAGCTACTACTTCTCTAAGGGGCTTGAAATTGTCTACAGCTGTATTTTGGAAATGAGAAAAATATTCATGGAGCATGTACATGAAAAAACAGAACAGGATTTTCAATATACATTTGAGGGGGAGGAAAAGGTTTCTATTAAACCTGTTTGTTTTTATAAATTTCTGAACCTGGAATTTGACACCTGGAGAAATGTGGAGGGTGCAGGGGAAGTGAAAGGGGTGATAATTCAGATGCCGTGGATTACTACCTGAATATTTATCAATATTGCTTTCTTTTCCTCCTAACCTGGAAGAAGTTTATATTTTATTTTCTTTCCTGATGGGGACTTCCCAGGTGTAATTTCTTTGTCTTCTTTAGGTGAAATTTGCCCTTCTCTTTCTCCCACAGTAGAAAGGCTGCAGGGCTGGGGAGCACTAGATTACTGAAAGAGCAGAATGGATGGTGAGTTATTTATAAAATATATCTCCCTTACATTGATTTTTAACTTTTAAGATCAAACTAATGACAAAGCAAGGAAACCCTTATTATCATTACCAGACAAAATGTAAATGTTATTATCTCTGGCAGTGTCAAAACAAAATTACAGTGGTTAGAGACTGATCCGAAAAAGGAGGCAGGGGTGATGCAAGTTAATGCTTCTTTTAATAAAGCTGGGGTCAAAAGATTCTGCCTGTGTTTGATGTGACATGTAATGAAGATATAAGTCTGTCATTTGTGGTTGCACAGAGCAGTAGAGAAATTAGAATAGTGATATAATTTTAAGAGATGGATGAGTAGATTGAAGTCAAGAAATAACTTAAAGGTAGCAGATCCAGAAATAGGGATCAAATTATATTAGAGTAATGGATGATCACCAGAAGGTCTAAAAAAGTTTTTTGTTTGGTTTTTCAAGTGATTCCTTTTGGGGAGTTAAGGGATAGGGTAGCAAATTATTGATATAAACTAAGATCTTCTGTGTATTTGTTTAAAAATTTTAAAAGCAAAATAGAAAAACAGGCTACCCTTTGTAAATTGTTTCTTCTTCTGTCTGACTCACATATCTTAAATGAAAATCATTGAAACAAATATAACAATAGTAATAATAAAAATAAAATAACAGGGCAATTCTTCCACTAGGAGGTAAACAGGACTGTGGTACCAAGAGTTTCTTGACTGTTTTTCAAACCCTCTGGTCAACCTTTTCCTATGTTTGTAAACACCCTCCCTCTCAACTTCATGTACCTAAATCTTATTTAGACATCTGATACAATCTTCAATGTGATGGGGAGCTGTCCTGGGGTCAAACCAGAAATAATAATCCAACCTGCGTATTAACAAATCATTCTGGCTTTCCTGTGGGGAATGAAGTGAGAGTGGGGTAAGAGTGGAATCTTACAGATCAGTTATGACTGTACTGCTTAGAGTAGAAGAGAGATCATGTCAGCCTAATTTAAAGAAATGGATAGAAACTAGATGGGTTCAACACACATGATAGAGGAATGATCTCTCAGATTTATCCTCCTACATTTCACTCAGAATAAAATGTAGTTCCCCCTCTCTCCTCTCAGTGCCTAAACTCTTCCTATCTTCTAAATTTTGCCCTATCTCATATTTAGTACTACTTTTTATCTGTTATCTCTTTTCTCTATCACGTCTTCTTCAGCCACAGCTTCACTGATCTTTTTTCCTTCAGCATATACACATATCAGGTCTCTCATCTTTCCACAAAATTCTTCCCCTTGTAGTGCACTCCTCCCTCCTTCCCTCCAGAATCTTACTCATCTCTGCTTTCTACCAATCAGGCTTCTGACTAAAATTATGTTCCCTAGGCCCTTGCTTCATCCCTAGATGTCAAGTTCAATGTATCATTTTTATTTAATATCTTACTTGATCCCTCTATGACAACATGAACCATTTATCTCTTGTATTTTGCTTTATTTCCATGATGCCTATGGCAAAGTTCTTTTGCCATTTCCACCCCCCTGTATTTTTCATGGATAAATACATCATTTATGGTGTCCCTTCACCTCCCTGCCCTTAACTACTAATACCCCATTGTGTTTGATCTTTTCTTCCTTTCTTCTCTCATTCTGTGAAATCTCTCTGGATTGTCTCCATAATTCTTAAGTAGCCACTAAGACTACTTATTGTTGATGGATTCCAAACTATCATTTATTTTCCATTATTCTTTATAGTCACTAACTACCCTCCCTTGTTTTTCTTCCCCACAGCTTAGTAATATGCACTTTCTCTTTTCTCTGCACTTTGATCAAACTAAATATCTAAGACTCCCACAAAGATAATAGTGGGTGGAAAATTCATGTTACCACAGAGCCACCCAAGGTATGTGTAGCAACAGAAGCAAATGAATTAAGGTTAAATTGTTTGCTTCTTACTTCCTGTAGGAGCTTGAGCTGATTGCAGATATTGGCAGTTGGCTGGACACTACAAATGCAAGATCCCCCTAAAGAAAATGTTGAGACTTTGTAAGTTAGTTGATGTCAGCTTCTCTAAAATAACTTTTATTTGCTTTTTAACAACTTGAATTTTTAAATTTCTTATTTAAAGATCTTTGGAAGTTTTAGTTTTGGGCTTTAGAAATAGATGAAATAGCTATCTAGGTGCTAAAAGAATTCTGTCTTTCATCAGGAAATCTTCTTGGACCTCTTGATAATTAGTCTCCTTCGTTACCTTGTAAAGGCAAGGTAAAGGCAAAACCCTAAAGGAAATGATTGATAGATTTTTCAGAGCAAACATCTTTATGCCAAAAACATGAGAAATGAAACTAAAAAACAAATGGAATAATTTAAAAATATATTGGCACAATATGTAACAGATAAATATTTTTACCTTAGTTTATGAGGTACTCTTAGAAATAAAAAAGGAAAGAAAAACAATCTGATCAAAAATAGGCCAGTGATACAAACAGACGGTTTATATAAAGAACACCAATATTCTGTGGATATATAGAAAACATTTAAATAAAGACTAAACAAAGGCACAGAAGGAGACAGTACAGCAAAAAGAAAAATAGCACAGACTCTCCTGTTCGACTGCCTGAGTATAGAGCTCAAATCCCTCACTTACCTCTTTCATACTTTTAGGTAAAAAACATTACCTCTCAAAGCCTAGTGTCCTCCTATTTTTTTCAAATTGAGGGGAAATTCATATAAGATCAAATGAAACATTTTAAGGTGAACAATTAAGTGGCATTTACTGTTTACAATGTTGTGCAACCATCACGTCTGTCTAGTTCCAAAACATTTCATCACCCCAAAGAAAGCCTTGCACCCATTAATTAGTTAATCCCCATTACCTTCTACCCCTAACCCGTGGTAACCACCAATCTCTATGTGCCAAAATATTAGAAACAGTTATTTCTGGGTCCTGGGATTAGTTACAATGTTATTTGTGTTTTTTTCCCTTACAAGTTTTCAAATGTATACTTATTATTTATGATTTTTAATAAGGAAAAAGACAAACATATTGTCTGAAAAAATCTTACTAACCTTAAGAAAACACTTTCTCTCAGAATCTACATGTTACCCTTTTAAAACAATCAACTTTTACATTTTTTTTTTTTTTTTTACCATTTCACTTTATCTGGAGAAATAATTCTCCAGTGGTATGTGTTGTAGTGAGTTATGGTGAAAAGAAGAGGAGAAGAAAGTCTCTTGTCAACTTATATAGTATCTCTATATATATTTTGCTGGAGCTAAAACTGTTCTGCAGAATGCTCTTCAGGAAAGTTTTTTGAAAAATAAATGGAAATAACCACAGCAGCCAGGTATAGGAACTTAAATGGGACAAGGCTAACAGGAATGCTAGGAAAAAGGTTATGATACTTAACAATGGAAAAACTAATAAATTGTAGCTTAAGTTAATAAACGTAGGCTAAATTAGTTATAATTGCAATTTTAAAAGTCTGTTCAGTATGTAAGTATGTAAGGTGGTAGTGAGGAAAGTAAACAATTCCTGTTACAACATCACATTTTAAATTTGAGATCAATGACTGCAAGAGGAAAATAGATATTGCTGGCCTCTGTTTACAAATTTTTAATTAGGAAAATTACATATCCTGGTGAGGTATTCTATTAAGAATGAGAATTCCTTTAAATGTTACTATTCTTAATTCTCTTTTATTCCTCAAAATATTGTCATTTTTTAAACAGGAAGCTTACTAATATACTTGTGTAACCTGTGTATTTATTTGTTTTGAAGTTTAACTCTGTTTTCCAAATTTTACAACCATTTCTACAGTAACTTGTCAATATAGACATTAAGTGGTACTTAAATGATAGGCATGAAATGTACACTATGTTTAACATGGCTGAGTTAACAATACTGGAAATCTTTGAATTTTGATAATCTCCAGCATTCTATACTTAGTAATTTTTTGGCTACTTGAAATATAGTTAATTTCTTCTACCAGAAGTACATTAGAATGTAAATTAGTTAATACTTTATCTCATGTTAATGTGGTATGTCAAAAATGAACAGAGTTTGAACCTAAAAGCCTGAAAAAATTACAATGTGGCATAGTATAAATCTCAGAATTGTCTCTTTGTAAGATTTTCACCTTTTGGTACTGTGTGGCTATTTAAAACATATGATTTAGATTAGTAATGTAATATTTTTGCTAATATGGCTCTGATTCCATAAGCAGTAATAGATAGGCCTGAATTCTATCAACCTAAGGAAGGTTTAGAGAGGTATATACATTTGTTGTCAATGTCTATGTCATTATTTTTAACCACCCCACATGGCACCAGTGACCCTAACCTACTTGTATTTTTGTGGAACTGCTCGTACTCTCTCAGATCTCTAAGACTTTTTGTGTATATAAATATATGTGTGTGTGTGTATATATATTTATATACAAATATATGCATGTGAGTATATGTATATATACACATATATTTTCCTCTTTATTCTGTATCCTGTTACACTCTTTATATTTTTTATCCTCCTCTTCTTAGTATTGCTTGTCCTTTTTGTCTGATTAAATTTTTATCTGTTCAACTACTTTTTTCTCATGCCTTTTTCTCTTTTAATTGTGTTACTTGGAAATGGCATAAAGCTATGTTATGTTTTTTATGCCAATATGAATGTACTTGGTTTTTTTTTTTTTTTAAACATCTTTATTGGGGTATAATTGCTTTACAATTGTGTGTTAGTTTCTGCTTTATAATAAAGTGAATCAGTTATACATATACATATGTTCCCATATGTCTTCCCTCTTGCGTCTCCCTCCCTCCCACTCTCCCTATCCCACCCCTCCAGGCTGTCACAAAGCACCGAGCTAATATCCCTGTGCCTTGCGGCTGCTTCCCCCTTGTACTTGGTTTTTAATGGGAAATTTTAGTCTATTTTTAATGTAGTGCAATAAATAATAAAACTGATTTTATTTTTCAGTAATTTTTAAATGTTCATCATTTATTTTTCTTATTTCTTATTTTTTTCCTTTAGCCAACTTTTGGTGAAGTGATCAAATTGTTATTCATTCCCTTCACCCTTCTTGTCATTTTGGAAGTTTTATTTTACTTTTTCATTTTATTTCTGATTATATTCTCCGTCCTGGTACTCATAGTCAAACACACAGTTTACTAACATATTAAAACAATGCCCTTTCCACCTACTCATAGATTCCATTTTCTTACTGCTTCTTTCCATCAAGTCCCAAAATACTTTTACCTCTCCCTCTTCTGCTTGCCACTATCAAAGATTTTGCTGAGACATTTTGGAATTTTTGTTCTAGATTATAATTAGCTTCTTCCTATATTGTTTTCTGTTTTCTCCCTATTTCAAAAATTCTTAATTAGTATTTATAAATTGTATACATAGATTATTAATCACATCCATATCTATCTATGTATCACCTATCAAATCTATGTTTATTGATAATACTATTTATTTTCCTTCCCATCATTTCCTATTTTGAAAATTCCATTCTGAATTATTACTGTCTGGAAAGAGTATTTTCTTTTTTACATCTTTATTGGAGTATAATTGCTTTACAATGGTGTGTTAGTTTCTGCTTTATAACAAAGTGAATCAGTTATACATATGTTCCCATATCTCAAGAGTATTTTCTTAAATAGTTTCTTCGGAAGGGGCATATGAGTGTTATATTCTTTACTTCTTTGTGTATCCACAAAGAAGTACCTGACAGGGAAATGCTGTCTTGGATGAATACAGAATTCTTAGTTTAAACTCTTTTTTTTTTTTTCTCAGTGGTCTGCTGAGGTGGTGAGAGCCCAATGACATTCTCTCTCTCTCTCTCTTTTTTTTTTTTTTCATTCTAAGTAACTAATTCTTTTGGCTTGAGAGTTTGTAAGAGGTTTCTCCTTCTCTGTACTAAGTTATGCCTTGGTGAGTGCCTTTTCGCATAGATTCTGTCCAGAATGTATTGAGCCTATCTGCAGTCCAGGTTCTTCTACAGCTCAGGGACATTTTTTCATTCCTTTATTAGTTTAATTATTGCCTCTCTTCCTTCTGTTCCTTTTTATTTCCTCTAAATTTTCATGATTCTAATATTTAGCCTCACAAATTCATTCTCCACATCTTTTATAATTTCTGCTCATTTATCAGGCCATCACTTTGGTAATTAACAATATCATACACTATTCAGTCAGTAAAATCACTAATTTTATTATATTTGAAAAAGCGTGCTTTTTAGTTCCAAAAATTCTATATTTGGTGCAGTCCTTGAATCTTCTTAATGTTCTTACTCTTTCTTTTCAGGTTTTATCCTTCTCTATGATAGAGCTAGTTCTGAGTGCACTGCCTTTTCTTTTTTTCCCTGATGTCTACTACCCGTTGGTACATTATTGTTTACCTTTATCAGAAATGGCAGCTCATCTCTAGTTTCTGGGATATACCCTCTCAGCAGTGCTGTGGTGGCTAAACTCTGTTCCTGTGACCTGGCCCTGTAGCAAGAAGAACCTCTCAGTCTCCTAGGGATTCTGCATGTGGAAACCTCTTTGCTCCCTGGCCTTTTCACACTCTTCAGGCTTAGAAGTAGAGAGGTAGAGAACACCCAGGTCAATTTCTTCAGCTTTTTGGGGAGAAGTGAGGCAAAGCACAGGTGAGGGAACAAACATTGCCTTTCACAGGGTGACAATAGGGGAATTCATAGGTCTCTGAGGATCCACCTCTCTTCCTAAAGAGCTCTTGGCAGACTTCCTGGGGAGACATTTCTCTTCCACTTATTTCTCAGTCAGGATTCCATGGAGCTGGGGCCTCACTTGCATCCCCTTGACCTTGCCTACCTGCTATCTACAGCCAGAGGTAGTAACTGAGGAGAAGGAGGTAAGAGTTGATGTGACCAGGATAGACTTAGTCAAACCATCACCTTTTAAGAATCCCCTGTGCACTTTTGGGTTTAGCTCTTTACCCCTGAACTGACATGTGCTAACTATAATGTTGGACTTAACCTAAAACATTTGCATATTAAATCATGAATTTTCTTGAGTTCAAATTATAAGCTGACTACAGAGGCTTGAGGAGGCCTGCCAGGAATGCAGCTTCTGCATTCTAGGAGCAAGACAGATTCTGGGAACAATTAACAGCACAGTCTAAAAATAAAGGACATGAGAAATCTGTTCTGCTAATTATTTTCTTTAATGACTCAAACACACACTTATTGAGTACCTACTATTTACTAATGAAAGGTTATTAAACACACATTAATAAACCTCATCCAGGCACCATTTGGAAGAGGGTGATGACCTGCACTTCTCAGTGTGATTTTCAGAATTGTGATTGTAAATGCTGGATCCATCTCTTCTTGGAAATGCACATAATGTTTATTATTGTTGTTATTGATAAAGACCATAAGGTTATTGCCTAAAAATAACTGGGTTTACATACCCATTTTATTACACAATGCTTAAATATATACATTATGTATTCATTCCAAAAATATTATGTAACTGTTTGCCAAATACCCTACAATAGTGAAAAGCCAGACCCTTTTGTTTACCTCATGGGTAAACACAATGTAGATGTATATCACAATGTGTATATCTTTCACAATGTAGATGTATGTCAAATCATCATGTCATGTATTTTGAGTGTTACAATTTTATTTGTCAACTCTACTTCAGTAAAACTGAAAAAAATAATTTAAATTATTACAAACAAAGTTTAACCTGATACATGCTACTAAGGAACACACAGAGACAGAAAAACCAAAGATAACCTATTTTTAAAATGGTCAGGAAAAGCATCTTTGAGGCGTATGTAAACTGAGACCGAGAAATGATGAGAAGTAGCAGGTTAGGCAGATGTGGAAAGAGTGATGTTAATAGAGAGAACAAACATACAAAGCTCCAAAGATGAGAAAGAACTTTGGCAGTTTAAAAAAAGATAAAAAACAAAAGACAAAACAGAGTTTCAGGGACTTGGTATATAGCAGGAAGAGTGGGAAATAGAAGAGACTGTAGTCCAGGCATTGATATACCTTTCAAGCATAGTAATAAATAAGGATTTTATTCTATGTGCAATGAAAATCCCATAAAAATGTCACGTGTGGGATTCATATAATCAGATATACATTTTTAAATAAACTTTTTGTTATTAAGTAGAAACAGATTGGCAGCATCATGAGAGTGAGTTTGGTCCAAGAAGTGGGGAGATTGGGGTAAGGGATCAAGATCAGATTGGCTTAAATTCTTTACTTCAGATTTGTGTTTTGGCCCAGAATTCCTTGGAGACTTTCAGGCCTATCATCTTAAATTGGCTTCCTCTCACCTTTTCTTTGTATTGAAAAATTAGGAGACTATGTAATAGTCTAGACAAGAGATGCTGAAAGCCAGACTTAGGTAGTAACAATGAGTATGGACACCAGTGGGATAAATGTACATTAATTTTGCAGGTTAAATTGACAGAATCATCTAAGGTATTAGACACGAGGTTGAGCAAATGATAGATTTCAAAGATGATATACAGTTATTTCCAGACCTAGCAGTAGGATAGATGGTTATGCCATTTTCTCAGATACGAGAAAATTGGGTGTAACCTGTTGAGCCGAATCAAGAATTCATGTTTTATACATATTAAGTTTAAAAGTTTGTGACATTTAAGGGATAGATCAAGTAAGTGTGTGCATTTGTAAGCCTGCAGCTCACAGAGAGATCCAGCCTTGAAATATACATCTGGGAGCCATTAGAATAAAGATGATCTTTAAATCCATGGGGATGGATTAATCTAATCATGCTACTTATCTACTGAGCATCTTTTATGGAGTAGATATTACTGTAGGCATGGGGTATATAATAGTGAGTAGTATATAGATTTGTGCAAGTTTCATCACAGTGGGAGGTAGACGACGGTGTAGAGCAAGGCCGGGAATTGAATCTGAGTAACACATTATAGAAATCTGGTTGAGGAGGATTACTGAGCATAGGAGACTAAAAGGAATTGGTTAGTGGGTAACAGAAAATTCAAGAGGGTTCCGAAAGAGGAGGTTTTCAAAAAGGAGAGAGTTGTTAACTGTGTTGAGTATTGCTAAGCAGTCAGTAGGCCTAAACAAAAGAAAGAGTTCACAGCTTGTCAATGGAGATTGCTGGTGCCCTGAGAAAACTCGTGATAGTAATGGTAGGGCTGCCGGGTTGGAGCAGGGTAGGGAGTGAATGAGTGGGGAGGATCAGAGGCCCTGAGCGGAGACATTCAGATTTTTTTTTTTTTAAACTAAAAGATTTCTGGAAGCATCACCTCCCATTTTGGGGAAAAAATTAACCTGATCATCCTGTCTAAAATATCATTTAGAAACTTTTAAAATTTACTTTTATACTGAGAAAGGACAGATGAGAAACGTAGAGACCCTTTTTTCACAGGAGATCCATTAAACATTTTCATAATATTTACAGAATTTTGGAGGGTTTCCAGATAAAGAAGGATAGGATTTGCTCACATTACGTTAGATAGTTTTTATGGTGTTGCAAAATTATGATTAATCAATGATATCTCTCTAAACTGTAGTGATTTAGACATGTTTATTGTAACAATCCCTAAGACAGAACAGATTCACACTTAAAAATACTCAACATCTAATGGTGTTGTGTACATGTTTAAGATAATTGCAGTGTTCTATAGTATTTTCTCTGTGAGGCACTTTAGACTGACTGTTGTTAATGTATTAAAGACTTCCTTTGCTTAATGGTGAGCTGTAGTGTTAGATTACCAAGTAAGAGTGGGAGTGCATTTTACCAGTCCATAATCCTCCCTGATGCTCTGTGTGGATAATCACAGTAAACGTGCCTTACCACGGCAGCACTGTGCAAGCCACTGCAGTGCTTAATTTTGACAATTTTTGTTTTTGTTTAATGATATATACCTTTGGAGTGGTTAAACAATGTTTAAGTTGGGGTGATAACTAGTTCAGCGTTGTATATGGCTTACAGTAACAGAATTAGGATGCTATAAACAAGCTAGACAGAGAAAAATTTTTTTCTGGTGAAGGTAAATACAGACCCAAGAAATATTGCCAAAGGTTACAGTTAAAGCTGTAGTATTTGATATTGTACCTACACTTAAGTTGGATATTTTAAAATTATTACAGTATTCTTACAGCTGACATGTTCATTTTCCCCTTACATTGATAAACTGGAAAATGTATAGTGATATCTTCCACAATTTTTTCTAGGTGAGGCAGGTTCACATACAACATGTGTGTTGGAATAACCTGGAGTTGCTTTGCCTAAGGAATTGATGGGAATAAATTTTCAGAATTCTTTTTTTTTAAAATATTTATTTATTTGGCCGTGCCAGGTCTTAGTTGCAGCATGCGGAATCTTTAGTTGTGGCATGTGGGATCTAGTTCCCTGACCAGGGATCAAACCTGGGCCCCCTGCATTGGGAGCATGGCGTCTTAGCCACTGGACCACCAGGGAAGTCCCAATTTTCAGAATTCTTGATCAAAATGCTAGCTCTATATTTGCAGGGTAAATGGAGCTAGAATGAGTTAAGAAAAGCTTAGCTTCCTATTTAATTTTAAACTTTTAAAATAAGATAGTATGTGCTTTTTAGGTTTTCAGCTTGTTTTCATGTACTGAGAAAATACGTACAATTCCTAACCTATGTATTGACTTCATTCCCTAAATTCATTTATGGTATTATTTGGAACTGGGAATAGGTTTGTCAGCAAGAATGGCTTAAATAGAGTAGTTATACTCTAGGTCAGCTTACAAAGTTTCATTGAATTCTTACAATAAGAGAGATTTTCTTCCCTTGTACAATAAAATATAAGCACACTGGAGTGAAAAAAAGCAACATGAAACATAGCTTCTTATGTCACAGAGCATATGCCTGATTGGAAAAGAATGACCCATACATAAATACACCAGTAACAGTACAAATGCCAAATGAGTGACATGTTGAAATTATGTTTGTGGCTTGAGTGGCGAGAGCAATATGATCATAGAATTTAGAGTAAGTTTTGAGAGTAGGTATATTTTGAAATGAACCTTTGAATAATGAGGAGAATTCAGGTACATAAGAGGAATGGTGAGCATTGCAGGTGGGTGGAAAGAAACAAATGTTAATGAAGATAAATAAGAGGCTTGGCTTGGTAGGCTTATGAATTAGATTTGTAGGCAAAGCTATGAGAAAGTGAAATATGCAGAGAGCTAGAAAAGGCCAGTGACCTCCCTACCCTTCCAGTGAACTGAACTGGGGGTCCCTTATTTCTCTAGGCCTATTTTGGTTGTGTCCTCAACTATGTCAGGCAGAACTTCCACCTGAAATCAGGTGTTGATGTGACTCTTTCCTTAGAACACTTGCAGTGGACCTAAAACACATACTTGGCTTTGAGAATAGCCTTGCCTACTTCTTAGCTGCCTGAGAAACCTGACACTAAGAAGAGTGAAATGCTTCCTTTTCAGGAGCAGCTGCCCAGCTACCTCACCTTTACAGTTATGATGTGATTTTGGTTGTTTACTTGCTTGTTTTTAATGTAGCTCTCTATTTAAAACAAAATGGCTACATAGTCTTCTCTGCAAAATTGGAGATTAGTAGTTTAAATTTAACATGTTAGGGAATATTGTTCAAGGCACTAAGAGAAGGCTGAGGACTTTCATCTGTCCTTGCTTTAGCTAACATCCGTACAAGAGGTAAGATACATAACTGCATTCACAGTTGCATCCTCTTACATGTTTGAGGCATCATAGCTGCTCTAAGTGACCATGAGCTTATTGCACTAACTTATTTTATGACACTGAGATATCATTCTGCTAAATGTCAGTGCATCCCTTCTGTGAATGCATGTGACAGTGTATCTCCCCAGGAACATATTCTTTGTTTCGTTCGTACTTGAATTTTTAATAATCCCAACCAGATGGACATCTGCCTTCTTCTCTAAATAGCAATGCTATAGAGTTTGCTTATCCTGGGACTTTTTAACATTTGTGATGAACTCTTTAATGATCAGTAGCAAAGAGATCCCGGAGTTCATCTTGTCAATTAGTAGTACAGCTTTTGGCTAGTGTTAGGTCGAAAATAATTGATTTATATTTCAATGCTATACCATACATGTGTTCTCAAGCAAAGGTATTTGTTAATCTTACTGCAAAGAGGCTTTCCAAAAAACACTCTAAATTGCATCTGTTTATAAAGCAAGTCAGGAAAGTAGGTGTTTACATTTTATTCATGTGGATGATTAAGAGGATCGTTCTTATCCTAATTATAGCTTCTTGTTATAGTATTTGCAAATGTACTAACATACATGATTTTCTCCTATGATTCTGTGTATCTCTAAGATAGAAATTTAAATGAAGTTGGATTATAAATGAAAGTAGGTATAACATATATTGGGACACCATCAAATATTAGCAAATGAATACTTGGCTGTAGATTTTTATCTCTGATCTGCTTGCTGTCATAGACCCATTAAGATTTGTTTGACCACTAGTGTAGTGAAAAAAATATTGACTAAGCGGCAGTAGATCTGGGTTCTGGTTTTAATTTTGCCACTATTTAAGTATGCAACCTTCAGTAAGTCATTTATTTACTTCTTTCATTTGCTTTTGCAATCAGTCTTTAATCTGTAAGGTGATTTACTATACAATTCCACGAATTGAAATTTCGTCTATTTCCTTTCCTCTATACTGGCATTTCCAGGGACCTCAATGAGCAAGTGGCATGTGCTAGTCTTCAATAGATCTTACTTGAATATATTAAGTATTATCATTTACATTTTTAAATGTTTTTGAACCAAGATATAGTTCTCTGGGCATTTCCATATCAATGTCTTTTAACTCCACTTGCTGAATAATAGCCTTTGTCAACCTTTATAAGAATTTATGACCATAACTGGAAAAAAATGTACATTTGGATTTTTCCATTCACCCTTGTAAATAAATTATGCTTAAATTCTAAAGAAGAATGTTTTAGGTGTTTTGGGGCCTGAGAGGTGCTGGTGGAGTAATGAGATACTGTGTCATCCATCTCCTTCTATGTACTCTGCTCTCTATTCTGATTAAACATGATCGTTAGCAATTTTGATGAAAAAACAAATGGTGAAGTTATCAGATTTATCCATAAATATGCCAAATGAAAGAACCAAACAATACACTTGAGAATCGTGATTTATCTCCAGAGCATTTCCAGGAAATACCAACAGAATATACAAAAGAGAAAAATATGTCAAGGCCTGAATTTTGGTAGAACAACAAAATCAACAGGACAAACCCAGATTTATAAAGCCAATTTAAAAAAAAGCTTCACAAGGAAAAACAGTAAGATGCTCTTAATTATCCACAAAATAGGCTGCATTAACATAAATAGACTATTTCAGTATCAGAAGGGGATATTCTTACTTGTGCCACATCTGGAGAATTTCATTTCATTCTGTGTTTAATTCTTGAACTCAATAAACTTTTGTATAACATCATATCTAAAAAGAGAAGTTCCCAACCTTGGTTGCCCTTTAAAAGTACCTTTGAAGCTTTCTAAAATAAACTGTGGTAGAACTCTACACTAGGTGATTTTGATACAGAAGTAGTTCTGGGATATATACCAAACAGCTGCATTATTTTTATGCAGATACATAACCTACATAGCCAGCATCAGCTGGTATAGTGGGAAGACATAGTTGTCAAAGAGACCTGGATAGGAATATAAAATTAATTAGCTTGGCCTTATATGATAATGCTAATTATAAGACTTAACAAATAGTGAATAATTTCAATGAGTTAAATTGTTTACGTATATTATTGCATTAATCATTATAAAAAATTTTTTTCTAATGATAACTGAGCTTCAATGATATGAAATAATTTTCCCCAAATGGTGTATTTAACAAGTGGCTTCTTTGATTTCAAAGATTCTTTTCTCATTTTAGTTATTGCCTTATATCACTAGTAGATGACCTGGAATAATGGAAGCAATCGCAGTTCTGAGCCACATTGGAAGTATGCCTGAAGCAGGGACTCTTAGGCATTGGGTCACAAAGGACACTGGAGCCCTACTGGGTACGGGGAGTCAGAAGGAATCACAGTTGCAGCCACAGAGCCCTAGTGGGAACAGGGTGGCCAGGGCAGAGCTGGAGAGGAAGGCCCAGCAGCAGAATGGTACCCACTTGTCCTTATAGTCGAAGTCTTATAGGAAAAAGGAAATGTAAAGGAAAATCCTTTTCTCATTTTGCCTATTCTGGGCACCAGAATCAAAACTTCAGTTACTAGGTAGAGTTAACTTGTGTTGGGGTATCCAGTTATTCCTAAGGGCTGGTCCTTAACACCACAGCTAAGGAGATGCATGGTTCCAGCCTGGCTTTTCTTCTGTGTCTCAAGTCGACCTGGTCCTACATCATCTGTGCTGGAATTTCTGTTTTGCGCTTTATGGTCCACACTATTAACTAAAAGTGTTCTGTCTGCTTCATAACCATGTGTGCGTGTGTGAGCACATGCGCAATTCTGCATACCCTCTTCTGACCTCAGGACTCTCTCTACACCTTCTTTGAAACTATTATAGCCATGAACACGGTTTAAAAAAAAAACTATTTTGGGTGTCAGCACTCGTCCTGAGATCAAGACAGTTCCCCATATGGCAGCAGAGCATTCTTCAAATCAGTGGAAACAGTAACTCACCTAACCTCCCAGAAACCAGATCGGTGCAGAGGTGACTGTGTTGCTATCAGAGAACTGGAACAGGACTTGGAAATCAGGATGGGTTGGCAAAGCAATTCCAAGCCACATTAGCTTAGTCAGGACAGGAGAGGCTCAGAACGACATTGTTGATGCTGCAGTGGCAGTAGCTGGTTAGTTCAGCTTGTTGTCATAGGACTAACAGGGAAGGAAAAGCCTGTGGAGGGGGAAGGTTTACACACTTTTTCAACATTCAAATGGTAATTAGCTCCATGAAGACACGGGTGAACTTGCTTTGACCAAGTGACTCTAAGCTTCTGTTTGAGCTAAAAGATCATGGACTTTAACGGGAATCTTGATTTCTCCACTGATATGTATGACCCAGGAAATAAAAGTTACACAGAGGACATGAAAGCACATAGAAGACATATTATTTTTCTTCAAATAGCTTTTATTCTCGGTATATTTAATATTAGAAAACACTTCGTTCATTCAGGAATTGTATTTTCACAGTACACCACTTTCTTTCATGTAGTAATATGTTAATTGAATTATGAAGAAAAATACATAAAATTTGCTTTTAAGAAAGTGAAACATTTCTGATTAGTAAGTGTTACCATAGTGGTAGGAAACTATTTCAGAGAAAGAATGACTGAAAAACAAAAAGAAAACAAAAATGAGGAGTGGGCACAAGTAACTGTATATATATTTATTAGAAAGTAACAAAAATAACTGTGAGGTCCTGATATACTGGAGCCATTTTGCAGGGAACTTTTAATAAAATTTGAATTAATGTATGAAGACACACTAGAAGGAAATGTCTATTGTGGCATTTGAAATATAAGATTTATGGTTCTCAAAATGCTGCTGAAGCCAAACAAATATACTTATTCATTATTCATTTTTTTGCTGGTTGCTATGTTAATGTTGAGTGTCAGTAAAAGATTCTGATGCAAAGGCCTTGATTATGCCTTCGATGAGTTTAGTGACTTGTTGAGGCAAACTCAATTCATACTTGAATGCAATGTTTTCCTCAATAAATTCATGTCATAATGAATATAGAGGCCATAGAGATAATGATTGATTCTTCTTTTGTGCACAATGTGCTATTGATTTTTCTTTGTTGGCATAAATTAACTTACCCCTTTAACTTCCCAAGACAAAATAAGCTAACCCACCTTCTTTTTCACTGGTGCCATATTAGAATGATGTATATCCACTGACAGCTTTTTTTTTTAATATATATTGCTACAATAATTTTATTAAATACTCACAAATTACTAATAAAAGTACTTAAATCACTGAAGTTGGTGGTAAGTGCAATATTTATATTTGACAATTCCAAGGAAGATAAACTTCCCCATGAGATAAGAATGTTAATCTGTGTCTAAATTGTGTGTGTGTGTGTTTGTGTGTGTGTGTTGAAATATAAGGAGAAAAAAACATCTTAGACTTAGTGAAGTTCTGAATACCTTATAATATGAAAGTTGTGCTTTAGTGGGTTTTGAAATTGGATTTAGAGAATATTAAGGCAAAAGATCAATGGAGATGGATTATTTTATATAGAGAGCAGGCATGTTATCATTGCTTAAAGGATTACCCATACTGTGCTGCTAACTTTTCAACAAAGTATCCTGGTATCATTGAAATAGAAAAGTACATTCTTAAAATTTCAAATCATATAATTGATAGTTCTTGCTATTCTTTGACCCTTTAACAAGTAGAATTACATGAACTCAAGGTGAGGGTTTCCATCTGTTTCCAAGTGGTCTTTTATCATTCTAATAATAAATATAAGGTATTGGGGATTCTAGAATAATAATGAAAATAGCGTTTTCACCTGGTTATTGCCAATTCCTAGGGGTCCCATTAACATTGTAAGCTATGTGAATGGTCACTTATGGAAGTCTCTAGTGTATAACACCCCCATAGGAGTATTTTGCAGTTGTGATTATTTTTTAACAGAAAGTGATGATTTTCAATTTATTTTAAAAATCTGATTTCACTTTAGAGTGTATAAGGCACAATATCATAACATTTATTTTCTT
Organism: Delphinapterus leucas; assembly: GCF_059928025.1. NCBI lineage: Eukaryota > Metazoa > Chordata > Mammalia > Artiodactyla > Monodontidae > Delphinapterus > Delphinapterus leucas. Next base: position 51,882,952 of record NC_143140.1, read on the forward strand.
TTATCTTTGAGGCAATTATTCGCTAAGCAAAGGACATGAAAATATCTGGAATACATTTAACATGACCTCTTGCACACGTAGATTCATAATTTCTCTCTATCTCCTCCATCTCCTTTGTGTAGCTCAAAAATAATGTTATTACAAAGTTTGTAACTGCCATCGATTTCCTCTTCTTTGTCTCCATCTAGCATTCGATGCATCGTCAACTGCCTTTTGGTAAATTCTTTTCCTGTATATTTTATACTGGCCCACAACAGGCCAAGCAGAACAGACAGATGGTATTCATTCTCTATTCAAAACTATTTTTCTGGTAAATATAAATTCTAATACCCATAGAAGGTTGCAGTCTTTCTGCAGGGATACAAAGAGAGTAAATCAGGAAGTAAAGCACATTGAATTTACCTTGACTGTTGGCATTTCCCTTGATTAGATGTATACTGGGCTGATGTGGAAGGTTTTGGGAATCTCGTGCTATAAATATTAAGTACTTCTCCCAATGAAGAATTATGGGGGAAAGCTTGCAGCTTCTATATCTGATCTCTAGAAAAGATTATCTACCTTACTATAAGACTGAGTAGAATTCCATTAATTTTTTTAATAAAATAGCTTTGTGTTTTCTCTTTAGAATACTTAACAAATATAACTCAAATATTTCATTTTCTTACTTTTCATTTGAGATTTTTTTAAATCAAATTCAATATAATATTTCCAAACATCAAAAGCAAAATGATAGCATAACTAATGGGAGAAGAACAGAAAAACATTTTTAGAATTAGAGAACATTAAATAACCACTGATAAAAAGAAAATTAACTAAGTTCCCTATAGAGACTTCAAATATTTTTGTCAAAGAAAAATATTTTGTTGGCTATTTTAATAATTTTTAAATATTTTTAGTATTTAATCACAGCTATATTTAGTATGTATATATATCTGCATGTACATATTATGACAGTTATAAAATATTTAGTTTAACTTGACTTCTCTCACCTTAAATCGTCATTCTAATTTCTTTCTGTCCTCCAAGTTTTCCTGTGCTTTCTGAAGCCTGATTTGTGGTGGCTCACCTATCTTTTTTTGTTGTTTGTCTGTTAAGTTACCATTGCTTGAAACCTTTGCATCTTAAACAAAAACAATTTCTATTATTTCCTGATGAGGCAGATTCTTTGTGCTCTGTTTCAGAACTTGTACCACACCAGTTCTTCTGAGATCCTTATACTTCATCTAGGTTTTTCCTCAACTGCATTCTCCTCTTTTCTGGGCAAAGAGAGCTAGGAAAGGTACTCAGTTCTTTCATCCTTGTCTTCCTCTACAATGCCTTTTAAAGTCCCAAATCTACAGATAACATGCTCTCTGAACAAGTCCCTATATCCTTATAATTTCTAATTTTAAGAACTGCCCTTGATACTAAGTTTGGCTACCATAGTTGTATTTTTTATTAATTTCCTGAATTCCTACAGAGTAATAAACTGAACACTTAAAGTGTGCCTGGCACTGTCTCAGGTAAGGTAACTTCTCTGGACTAGTCAACTGTAGCAAAGGAACAAGGCAGATATCACAGTACTGCTGCATAGTTAGGAAGTGAGGATAAATCTCCAAGAGAAGGGGAAAGTTAAGCAGACAGTCCTATAAATGTCTAACCCAGGAGTTTTCCCTTGGCTTCGTTAATGGAGTGTGTCAGACTGTTTATTTATTGTTTAATTTTTATTTATTATTGATTCTAATACATTTTTTTCTGTTGACCATGGATTATTAGACAAATATCTAACTATAGAAGCAGGGTCAAGGTAATTCTATCCTCTTAGCATTGTTGTTTGGCCTTCTTGCCTCACTCCGTATACTCTGGTGGATCTCAGCAGCTCTAATAATCTCGTCCAGATTTTTCCCCCAAATCTGAACTTCCAGCACAAATTTCTCCCAGGTGGTAGGCCCATATATCCTGATATTCCTTTGTTTCCCTCATGTCCCACATCAAACCCGCCATGTAGTCCTATAAATTCTACTTTTGAAAATCTCTCCTCCCACTTCCATTTCCAACCTCATTCCCTATGCTTTAGTAAACAATTTAATTATCCTTTGTCTGTACTGTCGAAAAGGTTTAACAATCACTGCCCCGATTCCATTCTTATGGGCTTCTACTTTACCTTATACATTAAGACACCTTTTTCCATCACAGAAATGGTCTCTACTTAAATCCGCTGTTACTTGGATACAGGCTCAAATCCAAATTAAGTCCAACACAATTTCATTCTCAAATACCTCTCCAGTCTTGACTGTTGCTCTAATTGCCTTTATAAATCTCACTCTATCTATACTAGATGTAAATAGTTCTGATATATGAAACTTCTCTGCTGCTGATATAACTGCTCTCTTTTCTTGAAGAGAGTCCTTGCTCTTTTTCCTTCTGATGGCAGGAATAATTTTAACGACTCTTCTCCTACTAAGAGCTATAACATAAGGTATCAAATATAATGCTATGTAATATTATCTCATATAAAGCTGATGCTCTTGTTATCTCCATTTTTACTATTGAAGAGACTGAAACATAGAGAGGTTAAATAACGTGTCCGAGGTCAGAAGCGGGGAGCATGTCAGAGCTGACATCTGTAATAAAAGTAATGTATGCTGTTATCACTGAAGGACTTGTCCACATTAATTTAGTGCAGAGATGTGAAGAATTTAAAATGAAGAGCTTAACCCCCAATGAAATGTATAAACTGAATATAAACCAAATGCAAGGAATTACTAAAAGAAGCAATTATTATTATTTGTGCATTTGTTTGGGTCTTAATCCTTGGCTTAGAGACCCACAAACTTTGTGGCTTAATTTAAAATAGATAGAATAATAGACTCAGTTGGGTAGGCAGTACATGGTAACACAGAACTATGTGACAGAATGCAGAGACACAGCTCTGATAAAGGAACCATAGTTACTGTCTCAATCATCTCCTTTGTTAGAACAGGAGCTCCAAACCGGGTATTGTGGGCCATACATAACTCTCCTAGATGGGAGTCTTCCACCTAAAATACCTACATGGTGGTTCTGGACCAATTTCAGAAATAAGAACAGTTCTTTTTCATATGGGAAAGGTAGGAGTCTGTCCCTCATAGAGAGAATGACGTGTATTTCTGTTTTACCAAGTGGACAGGCAGATTGTGATATTTTACTTTTAGCTAAATTAATCCCATCGTTATTTCACTTTTGTTCTGAGAAAGAAAAAAATAGGAAAGTGGTGTTTTCTGTTTCTAATAAGTAGTTTCTTAGAACACAATGAAAGAAATCTTGAGTAAGACATTTGAAAAAGAACTTTAAATATTTCATATATATTATCTTTCTTTAAAATTCATGATGTTTTCTTGGCACCTATCATAGTAGAAAAAGGTTTCTTTTTTATTTTTGACAGAACACTAAATTGCAACTTTGAGGGTATTTTTGTAAAGCCAGATAGCACCATTATCTAGTAGAAAATGTATTCTTGTTGTATTTATGCCACTCTTGGAATGTAAAGGATCACCATAATACATCTGAGAGAAATAAATAGAACTATGAATACAATTTTTTTTTAATTGATTACTTCTAAGCACAGGCATTGCAGCCTTCTGGCTGGACTTGCAATGCTCTCCTTTCAAGTCAATACATAGCTCTCCAGATCTACTTACTTCTATAAAATGGTCAATGCATTGTTGAGCAGACTCTGAGTTTTGAAGACAGAGAGGCAGTATGGCATTTCAATTGGAATTGTTTTGACTGGAGGGTTTGGTGATTACGCTGGTTACTTGTGGAAATATATTGATTTCATGATGTATTTTCAGGAAGTGATTTTTCTTTTCTGAAACACTGTGTCATCATGTGCTACTTAGAATTTCTTCTCTTCCCAAAGGAACATGGCACAGCTTTCAACGACTGAAATGAAGTTGTAACAATGGAAAAAGTAAATATTTTGTCAGTGTTATATTCAACCCCCTAAATGTTAATAGAGAATCTGCAAATATGAGTTTGTGTTTTTCTTGATTCTTAAGGGCTTATGAAGTAAGCATATTTCAGCTTATTATGCATTAGCCATACTATGCAGAAAAGCATACTGTGGTATATTACAATTTTAAATTACAGACAGCACATGAAATATATAAAATACTTAGTTTTATACTTGGCATAGAATGTTGCTTACATTTTAGATTAGATTTTTTCCCTTTTTTTCCACATTTCTCTGCTTTAGAAATCGTTCTTTAAAATTGACTATTTTAAATGAATAGTTTCATGATCTCTTTTTGAATACTTACCTTTGGAAAGAAACCAACATATATTGAGCCTGTATTATATGTCAGGCACTTTAAGATTACATTTCATTTAATAGTCATAAGAATTATTTGAAGTGGACATCATTACTCTTTTGCAGACAAGAAAAAAAAGATAAGACTCAAAAATGTTACATGGGACTTCCCTGGTGGCGCAGTGGTTAAGAATCCACCTGCCAACGCAGGAGACATTGCTTTGATCCCTGGTCCAGGAAGTCCCACATGCCACGGAGCAACTAAGCCCGTGTGCCACAACTACTGAACCTGCACACCACAACTACTGAAGCCCGTGTGCCCTAGAGCCCACGTGCCACAACTACTGAACCTGTGTGCTGCAACTACTGAAGCCCGCGTGCCTAGAGCCCATGTTCCACAACAAGAGAAGCCACCACAGTGAGAAGCCCGTGCACCACAACGCAGAGTAGCCCCCACTCGCTGCAACTAGAGAAAGTCCGCGCGCAGCAGCAAAGACCCAACGCAGCCAAAAATAAAAAAATTTTTTTTAAAAATTACATGTCAAGACTCATCCAAATAATAAGTACAATAATATAATGGTAAAATATGACATATTTGGGGGCACATTCAATACCCAGTCTAATCCTTTTCTCTTTTATCTTCATTAAATGGAGACTAGACATTTAAAATACTTTATTTTTCAGCTTTGCTTGCAGCTAGGGGTGGCCTAATGACCCAATTCGGGTCAATGGGATGTAAAAGGAAGTTTCTGTAGAAGGTGTCCTCCTTATCTTTATTTTTCTCTTCTGTCTGAAAACAGATTTCATACCTGGAATTATGCAGTCATTCTGAGATCACATGAAAATTGCCAATTGGGAAGACAAATAATTCTGTGATATTAGGTCTTCCTGGAATAGTTACATGAGGTCTTGGTTGTCCAGCCAAGGACTTGATATTGCATAAGAAAAACAAATTGCTTATTTTTTGAAAGATCATGTTTATATGACTTTTTGTTACTTTAAGCCCAACAAGTCTTTGCTAAGTGTTAAGCCCGCTTCCATTGTTGGTTTCTGTGGAGGGTAGGGGAGGGTTCAGAGAATGTATCCCCAAAGAAATTTTAGTCCACATTTAAAGAATTGTTAAGGAAATTAGATAATAGTTTAAATGAATCAAATTAACAAATTACCAAGCCTCTGTTGTGGGCTGGTCACTTAGATAGCGAAGCACAGGATGTGATTGAGTTAACGTGTTTTTTGTGTTTGTTTGTTTGAACTTCCTGTCTTAGCTCCGGTGTAGTTGAAGAGGTGACGTTTTTGATTTTTAACTGACTCCAGGCAGCTAGGTCTGGCTTAGAAGAGAAGGCACACCATGTCTTGACTTTTCTCTGAGCATTCATTTCTATGATTTCTCTAATTTATGTAACATTTCTCTCTCCCCTCCCTCTCCCCCATCTCCTTCTGTCTCTTCTCCCTCCCCATCCTTTCCTTCTTCTTTTCTACATAATCAGGATTTGTTGATTCTAGTTTATGTTTGTTTGCTGTCCTTTCCTCCCTTTAAAAATGTGTGAATTTCAGGTTTGGATTCATGGCTTTTTGGTAATTAATCTCTATATTTTGTGTAATTTAATATTATTCTTTTTTTAAAATATAAAACGTTGAGCCAACTCTTCTGGATAGAGTAAGTGACCACCAGGAGATACAGGGTTATGAATCTGGTTATTCTTGCCTGTAATTTGTGAATTGTAGTTTTTTCAGAGAATAATCCTATCTGACAATATGTGAACACTAGAGGAAGTAGGCAACTGAGAAGGAATGATTAGATAATTAACTTTTTCAGAAAGATGCAGGATTACAGTTTTCAGTAAACAAACACAGCCTCCTATCTGGACAAAGGCTAGGTTAAAAATTCACTACTTTCTAGGACGGTAGTAATTTTTTACACCATTTTCATCTCTTCCTCATAAATTGCAAAAAGATGGGAGGGTCATGGTTCATCTTCCAGTTTCTCTTTCGATTATAGCAATTTTAAGGCAAATCAAAAATAAGACCAAAGAAGCTGACAGGGCCCTTGAAAATACCTTCTTTACCATTTAAATGCAGTCTAAGAGTCCAAAACAGAAAGCCTGGGCTTTTGAAACACAACTGGACCAGGTGTGTGGAGACATTTTGAAGGCTGAATTAGGTATGAATGTTTATTAACGTTGGGCTGATGGCTTTGGGGTTAGGGTATGATTTTATTAGATAAAAATGAGGTCAGTTATGGAGCAAAAATGTAATGTTATGCTTGTAAACTTGTTTGATAGATAAATAATTGCAATGACATAATATCTGAACAAAGGAATTCAGTTGGCATTTTGCCAGGCATCCGAACGAACAATAAGCTCCATGTTGGTTTTCCTTTTTCCCCCCCTAAGAATTATTTAGATAGGTGTGGTGGAATGGAGAGCAATCTGGGAGAAAATATTTGAAAAGTGAAAAGAAGCAATTATTATCTATTTTCACTATTGTGAAGCTATAAGAGAGTCTGTTGTTTGATTAGGAACGATCAGAAGAATTACAGTAAATTATTTTAATGTTTTTCAGTATGAAGTGAAATTGGGATTTTTTGGGAAATACTAAAACATTTTGAAAATAAAAAAATTAATTCAACAAGTGCAGTGTATAGTGTGAAGATTTTTACCTCCTCAAAAATGTTATAGTTCATTATATTACAATGGAGAATTGAGGTTAACTTCGTTACTGTGTGTCAATTAATGATACTTGTCTTTATTTCTCCCATGTGCCTAGTGATATTTTATGCCTTGTAACTCACAGCAGTCATGGAACTGCAGTTACCTTTCATTCTCAATTGTTCCTATCACAATTTTAGTAGTAAGCATATTGCTTTTAAACACAATTCTTGTACTACCAAATTTTTAAAAGACCAGTTTACAGAGTTTTAAAATGAAATATAAGTTAATAGGATGTCCAAAAATAAGGCTTTTTAGGAAAAATATAAATTAGAAAACAATTTTCAAATTGATATTTGATTATTAACCTACAATGTACCAAGGCAAGGATTGTAATAATTATCATACTTTTATTGATCAAACAACCTATTTACAAATATGTTTCCTGAGAAAATGCAATAAATAAGAATGTTTATGGAGAACAACTGATTAGGTAGCTATAAAGGATGATATCAATTGAAAAGGTAAGAAAATTACTTCATTGCGTAAGGCATGTGAGAAGCCAGCCATGGAGTCAGCATATAGTACTGTATAGTACCCCACTAAAAAGCCTACAAAAGGCATTGGTCATGAAAGGCAAGAAGATATACAATCTTTTTGATGGCTAAAATAAAATGAGGAAAATACAGCTTGGAAATAATGTTCAGAATTCTTTTCATGTACGAATGTATGATAGTTTGCTGAGAACTCAGTCATGGCTGAGAAATCATGATTCTTTTATAATGCTTTCTTTCATGCTTTAAGCAACACTAATTTACATATTTATATCTTCAAATCTCAGCTTGTGCAATTCTAAAGCAGAGCTAACACTTCCCTCTTAACCTGAAATCATGAAATCAAAGCAGCATCTGGGTAGGAACCAGCTTTAGAATTGAATTAGTCTACTTTTTTTTTTCATTGTGAATATTTTTGCTCACTGTAATTTTATTAGCTCATAATGAGTCAGTCAACTTTAGTCTACTTCTTGGTCTGATGACCAAATTCCCTTTATTATTCTCCTGCTAAGGTGATTTACAATTGAACTCCTTTATTGATGGGGAAGTCTGTCCTATCTTTGAACTTCACAGACTGTTGTAGGAAGAATGTCTCTATCTTAACCAAACATATACTTTTATATATACTTTCCTATAAAACCTAGTTCCACATCATGGGGACATCGAGAACACATTTGGTCCCTCCTCCAGACAATAACCCTTCAAATAGTTAAAGAATATAATTTCTTCCACACTCCCGCATTCTGATTTTCTCAAAATTTTAAACTTTATATTTTAGAATAATTACATTGATATTTATACAACAATCTTGCTGGGATTTTGTAGGAGTTACATAATCCTGTATATCAATTTGTGAAGAACTTACATCTTTACTGTGTTGATTCTTCCAATCCAGGAGCACATATGTCTTACTACTTATTTAGATCTCCTTTGATTTCATCGTTTTTTTCAGTTTTCAGCATACAAGTCCTGTATATGTATTGTGAGATTTACACATACCTATTTCATTTTTTGAGTGATTGTAGATGGTGTGATGTTTTTAATTTCAGAATCTGTTTTCATTGCAAGTATATAGAAATATAGTTGATTTTTATATATGTCAGCACAAATAGTCGAGATCTCTGCAAAGAGTAAGTTTTATATCTTTCTTTCTGCTTTTTGTGACTTTTATTTCCTCTTCTTGCCTTATTGCCCTAGAACTTCAAGCCCTACATTGAATGAGAGTGGTGAGAAAGGACATATTTGCCTTATTCTCAATGTTAGTGGGAAAGCATTCACTGTTTCATCATTTAAGATAATGTTAATAGATTCTTTTGTAGATGATTTTATCATGTGAGGAAGTTCACCTCTTTTCCTGTTTTTCTGAGAATTTCTGTTGTGAATAAATGTAGAATTTTATCATTTACTTTTTCTGTATCAGTTAATATAATAATGTGTTTTTTTTCTTTATCTTGTTAATAAAATAAATAATATTGACTGGTTTTCCAATATTGAACTTACCACTCATCCCTGAAATAAACCTCTTGGTCAATATTTTTCTTACACATTTCTGAATTCTATTTGTTGGTACTTTGGAGTTTAACGAATAAGATTTTTGTACTATTATTAAGGCTCACTTTTTTTTTTTTTTTTTTTGGTGCACTCATGACTTTTATTTGGTTTGCATTGTCGGGGTAGTATTTTTTCTTTTTTAAATCTTTATTGGAGTATAATTGCTTTACAATGGTGTGTTAGTTTCTGCTTTATAACAAAGTGAATCAGTTATACATACACATATGTTCCCATATCTCTTCCCTCTTGCATCTCCCTCTCTCCCACCCTCCCTATCCCACCCCTCTAGGTGGTCACAAAGCACCGAGCTGATCTCCCGTGCTATGCGGCTGCTTCCCACTAGCTATCTATTTTACATTTGGTAGTGTATATATATCCATGCCACTCTCTTGCTTTGTCACAGCTTACCCTTCCCCCTCCCCATATCCTCAAGTCCATTCTCTAGTAGGTCTGTGTCTTTATTCCTGTCTTACCCCTAGGCTCTTCATGACATTTTTTTTTCTTAAATTCCATATATATGTGTTAGCATACGGTATTTGTCTTTCTCTTTCTGACTTACTTCACTCTGTATGACAGACTCTAGGTCCATCCACCTCATTACAAATAGCTCAATTTCGTTTCTTTTTATGGCTGAGTAATATTCCATTGTATATATGTGCCACATCTTCTTTATCCATTCATCCGATGATGGGCACTTAGGTTGTTTCCATCTCTGGGCTATTGTAAATAGAGCTGCAATGAACATTTTGGTACATGACTCTTTTTGAATTATTGTTTTCTCAGGGTATATGCCAAGTAGTGGGATTGCTGGGTCATATGGTAGTTCTATTTTTATTTTTTTAAGGAACCTCCATACTGTTCTCCATAGTGGCTCTACCAATTCACATTCCCACCAGCAGTGCAAGAGTGTTCCCTATTCTCTACACCCTCTCCATCATTTATTGTTTCTAGATTTTTTGATGATGGCCATTCTGACTGTTGTGAGATGATATCTCATTGTAGTTTTGATTTGCATTTCTCTAATGATTAATGATGTTGAGCATTCTTTCATGTGTTTGTTGGCATTCTGTATATATTCTTTGGAGAAATGTCTATTTAGGTCTTCTGCCCATTTTTGGATTGGGTTGTTTGTTTTTTTGTTATTGAGCTGCATGAGCTCCTTATAAATTTTGGAGATTAATCCTTTGTCAGTTGCTTCATTTGCAAATATTTTCTCCCATTCTGAGGGTTGTCTTTTGGTCTTGTTTAGGTTTCCTTTGCTGTGCAAAAGCTTTGAAGTTTCATTAGGTCGCATTTGTTTATTTTCGTTTTTATTTCCATTTCTCTAGGAGGTGGGTCAAAAAGGATCTTGCTGTGATTTATGTCATAGAGTGTTCTGCCTATGTTTTCCTCTAAGAGTTTGATAGTTTCTGGCCTTACATTTAGGTCTTTAATCCATTTTGAGCTTAGTTTTGTGTATGGTGTTAGGAGTGATCTAATCTCATACTTTTACATGTACCTGTCCAGTTTTCCCAGCACCACTTATTGAAGAGGCTGTCCTTTCTCCACTGTACATTCCTGCCTCCTTTATCAAAGATAAGGTGACCATATGTGCGTGGGTTTATCTCTGGGCTTTCTATCCTGTTCCATTGATCTATCTTTCTGTTTTTGTGCCAGTACCATACTGTCTTGATTACTGTAGCTTTGTAGTGTAGTCTGAAGTCAGGGAGCCTGATTCCTCCAGCTCCGTTTTTTGTTCTCAAGATTGCTTTGGCTATTCGGGGTCTTTTGTGTTTGCATACAAATTGTGAAATTTTTTGTTCTAATTCTGTGAAAAATGCCAGTGGTAGTTTGATAGGGATTACATTGAATCTGTAGATTGCTTTGGGTAGTAGAGTCATTTTCACAATGTTGAGCATTCAGCACCACCAAAGTAGCTTTACAACAAATGCTAAAGGAACTTCTCTAGGCAAGAAACACAAGAGAAGGAAAAGACCTACAATAACGAACACAAAACAATTAAGAAAGTGGGAATAGGAACATACATATCGATAATTACCTTAAATGTAAGTGGACTAAATGCTCCCACCAAAAGACACAGATTGGCTGAATGGATACAAAAACAAGACCCATATATATGCTGTCTACAAGAGACCCACTTCAGACCTAGAGACACATACAGACTGAAAGTAAGGGGCTGGGAAAAGATATTCCATGCAAATGGAAACCAAAAGAAAGCTGGAGTAGCAATTCTCATATCAGACAAAATAGACTTTAAAATAAAGACTATTAGAAGAGACAAAGAAGGACACTACATAATGATCAAGGGATCAATGCAAGAAGAAGATATAACAATTGTAAATATTTATGCACCCAACATAGGAGCACCTCAATACATAAGGCAAATACTAACAGCCATAAGAGGGGAAATCGACAGTAACACATTCATAGTATGGGACTTTAACACCCCACTTTCAGCAATGGACAGATCATCCAAAATGAAAATAAATAAGGAAACACAAACTTTAAATGATACATTAAACAAGATGGACTTAATTGATATTTATAGGACATTCCATCCAAAAACAACAGAATACACATTTTTCTCAAGTGCTCATGGAACATTCTCCAAGATAGATCATATCTTGGGTCACAAATGCTCACATTTTAATCAGCATCCTTTTTTTTGTGAAAAGCTCTATATTCTATTTTAGGAACATATTATGGAGTACAAATATTTTAGTTCTTCATTTATATTACACTGATGCTAAAGCAAACTCATGGAGAAATAAGTAAATGGATTTAAAGAAAAACTGTCTATTAGGTAGTAAATATCTAATAGGTGAATATCAGATAGTCATGAGTATGTAAATGAAAGCAGTTTTCCCCAATTACTGGAAAAGAGGAAAAAGGTCAACTTTATGTATACAACATGCTTTTGTGGATGTGCTATATATGAGTATTTGATTGATTTATTTCTTGTTGCTAGCTTTGTATATAGGACTTATAATGTACCAAGTGCTATTTAAAAATACTAATTCATTTAATCATATATATAGTCTGTAAGATATTATTATTATTCCTGCTTTTTATATTATTAAATTAGTAACAGGAAAGGAAAACAAAATTGAACCCTAAGTATTTACTCATCACTTTTTCTTTGCTGCCATAAAATTACTTAGATATTTATGCTAATAGAAAAAATGTTGAGGGTGGGTTTTTTTTGTTGTTGTGTGTTTTTTTGTTTTTTGTTTCAAGAAAAGTTTTATTACCTTTACAAAGCATCATCGTTTTTCAAGACAAAATTTTAAATAAGCTTGCATTTCCTGAAAATAAAACAGCAATATGAAAAAGGGACATAGAACCTAAGGTGATCATTCTCAATTCATTCAATAAATTTTCTCGATCCATTTTTATTAAAACTTTGGTGTCACTCAAAAAATAAGGCTGGGTAATAAAAGTAACGGATATGGGAGGAATACTAGTGGAAATAGATGTTGGAATCATACTTTAGAAGCAATTGAAAATGATATTTTAAAAGAGAAACAATGAAATTAATATATTTTGATATCTATCATGCTAAACAAGGAGTTAACTTATATGTGGCTTCAGAAAGAATAATCTTTTGTTCAGTCATTCCATAAACTTAGTAAACATCTATTGTGTGCCAGGGACTTTGTGTGGTTCGGGAACAGAATTGGGGCTGTGACAGGGTTTTACCTTAAAAATGCTCTAAGGGAAGAAAGACATGTGAAAAGAAGAACCGTAATGCAATGTGGTAACTCCCGTAATAGAATACCATGCACAAAGTGATGTGTTTTGGCCAAAGGGAAATAGTTACGGGGAATCAGATTTTTGCCAAATATATTAACAATCTTTAAAAAATAGAGCTATTTCTTTACAAAAGGAACAGGCTGAGGAGTAGTAGTCCATAATTATGAAAACATTCAACCAGCACATTGCTAATCATGTAAAAAGTATTGGAGGTTGATTTCCTCCACTGGTTGAGATTCAAGACTAGGAGACTTCACCTCTATGACCTCTTGACTCCAAGATTCTGTGGGGAGATTATGAAGTGTTGTACACACTTGTCAGATCATAGAGAAATGTCTTAAGTAAAAAGCGTTTTAACAAGTGTTTATCAAAACCTCTTATGGGCCTCTCTCTCTGGTTGCTGCTGTGGGAAATACAGATAGCTTAAAATTGCATAATATTCAGGTTGAAAAGTATCCTTACTCATTTAACAAACAAGTATACTGCATTTCCACTAGACACTAGATGTTTTGCTATTTTTATTACTTATGAATAGCTATCACTTTTTGAGATCCTAGGGCACTCCACTGGCACTGTACCATGCTATTACTTAACCCTTTCAGGGTGGCTGTATAGTAGAGATAGTCTCCATTATAGATGGGGTGATCCCATTGATATTCAGAAAAGTTTAAAAAATCACCCAAGATTACCCAGCTGGTAAATGGCACACCTAGGTTTTAAACTCAATTCTACTAATTCCAAAACACATAGTGCTTGGCGACAAGATAGATGATCCGTTAGAAAACAATCTAAACCACACTAAGCATTTGTGCAATTACCGTGGATGATTCATATATTGGTTACTAATATCAGATAATATTTTTTCTTACAAACTTAAATTATAATTTCATATATTCTAATACTTTCTAACATGTCTTAAGCCCTTGATATGCTCCAGGAATTATTCTAGAGCACTTGCACTTAATCATCACCATAAACCTATGAGGAATTTCCTTGCTCACCATCTAAATTTTAGAGAAAATGTTATCCTTAGTCTCATAGCATTATTCCAACCATCAAAACTATCTGTTTCTTTGAACCCCCCTCCTTCACATACACACTACCATGATGTGTATATTCTTGCAGATAATTTATTAAATTTTGCTATTCATTGTCTCTATTCTTGAAGGCATGAAGCATGTAAAATGCACCACCATGTTATTATCCACATTTAAATAGTATTTTGTTCCTTGGAAATTATATGCATTAAGAAGAAACACTTCAGTCTATTGCCTGAACTTGCCATATTAAGCTTAAATAACTTAGCATATGATTCTCATGACTTGTGATTAACTCTATCATATTTTTAGCCTTATATTTGCTCATTACCTGAATAGCTATTTAATAAAAATTATCCTGAAATTATTCAATCACTATTTATCACCACAAAGCTATTTTCCTACAGAATCAACACAAATATATTTGACTATTCCTGAACTTAATATTGGACTTGTAACTTTGATGACTGAATCTATCAAAATCTTAAATGCATATTTGGATTTTTTTAATGAAAGAGGAACTATAAAATTTCTGGAATTTTAATAACTATTTTGTTATTAAAACTTTCCAAATTTTACATTTATATACATCATATTTGTACTCTAACTGCAGTATGGCATTTTATAATGGAAAGGATTTTAATATCAGTAAGCTCAAAGAAGTTTAGTAAAATTAAATATAGATATTTTATCATCTTCGGTAAAATAGGAATAATGCATCTGGGTTGAAGGTTTGGAGCAGAATTAAAACACAATACACGTAAAAAGTTGTTGGCAAAGTAGGCAACCAGTAAATACCTTCTGTTATATTACGGACGAAACTGGTCAGACATTTCAGCCCTGCAGAATGGCATAAACAGTGACCTATATGACATTTTATATATATATATATATATATATATATATATATAGTTTCTGTTTCTCTGGAGAACCCTGACTAATACACTAATAAAAGTAAAAATACACTCTGATACTTGTGTGGTCATATGTTGACTAGAAGTTGGTAAACACATAAAACATATATTTTCTAAAGTGATTTTTACCCAAGGCACTAATGTTACAAGATAGGAAAAAATATTTTCTTCATTACAGTAAGCCAGTTAGGCCCCTGGAAGGATTACTGATGCTAGAAAACAAATCAAGACCCTGGGCACTTACCTAATCTATGTCCTGCTCTGTTCATCTGCTTCATCATTTTCTCTCTGCAATCCAACTTGTTCTGTCCCCCAATCACACAGCAGTAAACAGGCTTGATTTCATTGTTCACATGCTCCTTCAATCCAAATGGCCCATCCTGGGTTAGGTTCCAGTTTATATCCAGTGGGTTGCAAGATATATTGTCATATTCCCTGCTGCTACTGTTGTGGGATAGGTAGTGAAAGAGGTAGTTTTGAAGTGGGCAAACCCTGCAATCAATGGCCACTTACATTTCAGTGCACCCCTGAAAGCCCAGCCTCCATATGTCCATTACCTAAATGCATACATGTCTAAAACCTACGAGGTTGAGGTTTGACCCTTATGATCTTTCCATGGCATGCGCCTAGGTAAAGCACACCAGTAAATTTCATTTGAATTATCTGTGTGAATACTGCTGTTTAGAGCAACTAATACTTTATTGATGTTTCTTTCACCCTCTCTTTTTCTCTGACTTCAGTATCATCTACTGCTCTATGAAATATTTGTTTGTTCTCTCTTTTGAACAATTTTATCCACTACTGCAAATATGCATATGGAGTCATTTCTTGGCTTTGGAGATATGTTCTGTTGGTTATCACATTGTTTCTTCATGTCTGACTTTATACAAATAATGTGAGGTTACTAGGAACCATTGTATCTCAGAACTTTGCCCAATATGCTCATTTCTTTTTACCATGTAAGATGCAATTATGAAAAACCCATGTCTCAGCATTTTCAGAGTATCCTAGTTTCATTTTAACTCTAAGGTCTCCGAGGAAAGAATAAGTTTACTGCACTGAACTTGAAAGGGGGAATACTAGGTTAAATGGTTGAGAAAAAATTAAACCTGTAGCCTTTTTCATATGTTGGATCCAGTAGTAGACTTCCTTCGTTACCAGAAGATAATAGCCCAAGCTGAGTGGATCGAAAATTTGGTTTCCTGGGGACTGCTGTTTTTTCTTGATGGAACCCTGTATCTGGGTCAATCAAATATCTAATTTAAATGTTTTTATCATAAAGATATTATTCAGTGCTCTGACTCTGGTGTGCAGAGTGTGTCCAGCTCGGAGTGTATGCTTGTCTGATAACCCTTAGAGCTGACTCTGAAAAAGCCAAGAACGTGTGGAGCAGGCAGGGGAGGCTATTGGTGTTCCTGATCTCTAATCCACTAAGCTGCTATTAGGTTTTAGATCAGTTTCTTTAACACCACAAGCATCCCACCAGAGTGCCAAGCATGGCCTCTACCACACGCTACACTAATGGCAAAGCACAGAGTTAGAGACTGGTGATGCATATTTATATGTCCAGGGACCAGAGATTATCAAATAATGAATCTGTCCCTTAATTAATAGTCAGTATAACCCTTTCATATTTCCAAGTTTATTTTTAATGCTATCTGTAATTGTATTTTAAAATGATGGCAGTAAATTTGAGTAGAACTAGAGATAAAATATTAGTATGTGTGGACTCCTGTATGCTTTCTGCATTTACCTATTACAAGGGTGGGATTCAGTGACTCCTTAGAAAGCAGCAAAAGATCTGCCTAGTACACAAATCACAACTTAAACATTCAGACCCAGAGGTGTGATGAGGCTTTTTATGTGTCAGGGTTTGCAGCATTACTAGTCTAGTTTGTTGTCTCCTGTATATTCTTGTCGGTTTTCCCCTCATTTTTGATCTATAAGATCTATACTGATTGTTAGTATGTGAGCCTTGAAAAGACTTTGGTTTTATTGCAAATTTAGGATTGAAAATCAGATGTGATTTGGGAAATGTATTTGGAGATAGAATATACTGTTTTTCTCAGGAAACATAAGTTCAGTAAGCTTCTTTGAACCATATGTTGTTATTTTTAAGAACTTATTTAGTACTTTCTAATTCAGTTCATTCTTCTTATGCTATTAAGAAGAGTCTCCTTTGTTTTCAATTTTCTTGATTAGTGTTAATAATTGACATAGTCTTGGGCCATAATTTTAGCAACAATTGAATGCACAATATGATATAAATATTGAGATTGTTAGTGAAATAGATCGATTTTTATCACCTCTAAGCATTTAGTTTTAAGTTCATAATGCTTTATTCAGGTTTTACAAGTTAGTACCAATTTAGAAATTATTTGCAAATCAATTTAATAAGGAAACCAAGTTCATATTTTAATGTACTTACTATAATTATAAAATAAAAGAAGTTGGCAAACCCATATGTCATCATAACAACATATTAGACATAGTTGCATAAAATATTGCTTCAGAGACATAATTTACTGTGAAAGATCAATGGTGAGAGCATGAAAGCTTGGCAAATATATGGCTTTAATTAATAATCAATAATAATGATAACAACAATAATAAATTTTCCTTCACAGTTGTCATTCCCAAAGGTATGTAGAAGCCTAAGTAAAAATAAGAAAGAATAGATTCACTTTAGAGAAGGCAATACTCTTTGTCCATATATGCTTTCAAAGAAATAAAAGCAAATAAGATCATTTTATGTACAGGAATAGCATTATGTTTATATATGGAAAATTTAAAACATCTCTACATACATCAATAATAATCTGTTCACATGTTAATCATATCAGGATAGTTAAAATGGCATAAATTAATGTTCAAGATAACTAAAAGTGAATTTACCTTTTGTGGTTCTATACAAAAGAAAAAGAACAGATACACTGTGGAATGTTCTTTTTTGCTCTTTCTGCCTAACTATTCATTATTTCAATAAATTTGCTCTAATTCATAGAATCATATAAACTCTTAGTGAGTTGGAAGCAATGGGTCTTTTGATTTGAAAGAGTTTACACTTTTATTAAATAATTCTTAATTATTCTGGAAGATTAAGATTCACAGACAACTCTAAAGATTTAAGTTAAATTAAATTTTAAATTAATTTAAATTTGAAATTAAATTAAATATATTTGCTATCCTGCCACCTAAAAATACATCTGATAAATTATTTTTGTATATCCTTCCAGACTATATTCAAAGAACTTTTTAATTTTTCAACCAAAAATATAGGTACAGTACACATATTGTTTTATAATTTGTATTAGCATTATATTGGAAACATTTTATTAAAATATAATTCTATAAGATTCTGAAACACATATGGAAATTATATTTTGAATAGTATATTGTAATTCAATACAGTAGATTTTTCACTGTGTGACACTTTTATTACTGAATATATAAGATAGTGTTATTTTAGTCACTATTCTGAATTCCATATAAAAATCTAAATTAAAATAATTTTATTTGGTGTTTTTGGTAACTTTACACAGAATGTAAAATAGCAGTAAAATGTTTTTTAGTAGTTAGTAAAATAAACACTAATTAGCATATTTCTTTTAGAAGTAATAGGTAAGAGAATATTTCTTTGAATCTGCCTGTTGGTTTTATCAATATTAAGGTCTTTTCTTTTTCTTAGACTCTATCACTATCAGAAATATTAGGAGAAAAACATAACCAAAAGTGTTTTTCTATGTGGTACTTGAGGATACGACTACTAAGAACTTTGAAACGTGTATTGAGCCTTTAACCGTTTAAGATTTGAATATTTGAGGTTAAAATGAAGAAATCCTAAATTTAAAAAAATAATGAAAATAATCTTAAGAAATGTGTTAATGAGTTCAAATGCAATGTTTCATTAATTATATATTCACTCATTTAATAAACAAATATTGCTAATATCCCTATAACATGCCAAACACTGGAAATAAGCCTTTAAAAAAAGATGGCTATGTTTTCTGTTGAGACAGAATCTGAGAGAGGCATACAGAAAGGAGAACTGAAATTTGTAACATTGTGAAAGGGAAGAACAGGGTCATTTAAACTAGGTACAAGTAAGATTAAAGGAATCAGTCCTGGAGGAAGAAGCTCTGATGGTGGATTAGAGATATATGCTAGGCAAAAATGTGGAAAGGAAAGCATGTGTTAGGGAGAGAGCTTCAAGTGTGGAGGCCCAAACAACAAAGGATTTATTTATAGAACTCCAAGATGGTAGAAGGACCAAACAACTGAGTGTAAGATGATGGCTGTTTATTGTTGAAGTGGAGTTCCAAACCGGGGCCAGATCACATGAGGCCTTATAAACTGTGTAAAGGGTGTTGACTTTATCAGAGGGGCTCTAAAGGTCATTTGAGAGTCTGAAGGGAAGTTATATGGTCAGGTTTGCATGTTATAACAGTGACATGGGATTCAAAATGGAGGGTAGATTGGAGTGAGACAAATTAAAGGAAGAAAGATTAGGTTGATTCAACAACCCAGTATATAAAAAGCAATAATTTGCAATGTTATAGTGGCATTAAAGGTAGAAATAACTAGATCAGTTTGCATGCTGGGGGAGGGTAGATAAGAAGGATTCCAGATGGCACCCAGGTGTTTTCATCTGATCTCCTACATAGATGGTGATGTCTTTTTTTTTTTTTTTGCGGTACGCGGGCCTCCCACTGTTGTGGCCTCTCCCGTTGTGGAGTACAGGCTCCGGACGCGCAGGCTCAGTGGCCATGGCTCACGGGCCCAGCTGCTCCGCGGCATGAACCCGTGTCCCCTGCATCGTCAGGTGGACTCTCAACCACTGCGCCACCAGGGAAGCCCGATGGTGATGTCTTTTATATAAAATTCTAAAAGGAGAAAGGACCAGAAAATTGCATAAAGTTTCAATAGTATATTCATGGCATCATATTGGACTGAAATAGCTATTTAATTGCAGCAAACTTTTGTCATATCAAAATATTGTTATTAACTTAATTATTTAATTGTTGGTAGAGTTAATTGTGTTTAATTTGTAACTCATTTTGATTTACAAATGATTTATTGACTAGCAGAGATGAAGCTGTGGAAGAGAGACTGCTCAATAGGAGCTGTGGCTGCAAAGGAATGCAGATTCCACCTCCACTCAGCCAGGCAGGTGCCACAGGGGATTCTGAAGGTGGGGTAGGGCGGAATAAATATGCTGGCCTTTCTCTTTGCCTGCCTTCTGCTCTGCTTTGGCAAAACTGTTAGGGAAGCCACAGGGCAAGAGGGCCTAGGTGATATAGCTCATTAACATAGATCAGTTTCCTAGGGCTCAGAGATCACAGAAAATAGAAATGGGAAAAGGGTCATAAGATGAAAACAAGCGTACGAGCAAAGACGTATCTGCTTACACGCCGAAAGGAAAAATTTTCCTTCTACTCTTCTAGGTTCTTTGCTGGTCTAGTAATTAAATTGACATAAGACAGATTAACAGGAGAAAAATAAATTTAATTTCATATATATGAGGGTCCCATAAAAATATGAAACCCAAAGATAGACAACTGGGTCTTATATGCCATCCTGAGCTAAGGAATGAGATTGGGGTCTGGGGCTTCAGAGGGCAGGAGGGCAATTCACAGGATGATAAAAAGAGCAGATGTTTGGTAATCATATGTTTGCAAATAGATCTTTCAGATAAAAAGTTATCTCTGGTAATAGCTCTCTTTCTGGACCAGGCCCATAGCTAAATTCTTTTAGGCAGTTAGAAAGGTAAAATATTTTCTTGACTCTGCTGGGTCATAACTGCCTTCAGCTCAAAATAATCCACTTGCCAAAGTGGCATATTTTGGGGTGACATATTCTCCCCTTCAATACCAGCCACATATTCATTTTTTAATAGTGTACTGAAAATGGTTTCAGTTACTAAGAGTAGAAAGCAATACTATGACTTAAGCAATTTATAGTTAAGTTGACAAGTAGCCACACAAATATTTAAAATACGCTAAGGATTAAAGAATGTTTAAAAAATACGTGCAGAGGTGCTAATGGGATGTGCGAAACATGTCAGAATGGGGATCAACACTCAACGTGATTTGCCTTGGGCATTACATAATCACAGGGAAAAAACACTATACACTCCTAAAGACAGAAATTATTTAACCAATAGTATAAAATATGGCGGAGTCTCTACACCAATTTTCCCAGAGAAGCAGCGATGTGTTTAATGCATTTTTATTGCTACTAGCCACTATTTTTTCTCCTTATACTTAAAGTTGTCATTGTTAGGATAGAACCTATTTGCAATGCAGTGTGCAAACAGAATATCACCTCTGCCTGTCTGAGCCTTGCCCTCTATTCAAAGTACTTAATTTTCTGACTCATCCATTTAGATGCTTTGTCAAGTGCAAATTCTTAAGTTCTACGTAGGAAGAAGGCTGAGGGGGAATGGTTTATTCCCTGCCAAGTTTTAAATAAATGATCACAAATGGATATTTTCTAATTAGTAATGTCCCATTTCTCACAAAATCATTGAGTAATAACTACCTAGCCTTAACATATGTTCACAGTTGATAGATGCTGTAAGTTACAATCTAATGTGTATGATCCTCGGTGAGCTACTCATGCTGGCAAGACTGACTCATTAAATAAACATATAATCAGCATATAGAGAGTGTTTAGACAAAAATTATCTCTGATACCTTATTTTGAATTTCTGATACCTTCACTTCTAAGAATTTAGCATTTCAGGTGCAGAGCTGGAGTTATGAGGTTTAACCTGCAGAGCATAACAATATGTAATATGTGCTGATATGTAATACTTACTTCATTGCTACTTTGTGAAAACAAAATTTCCTAGCTGAGAATTTGCAGTAAATATTCAATTCAGTCTTAGAACAACAACAAATATCTTACATGTGAACAGTGTCTTCTGATTAATAAAAGGCTATACCAGGTACTTTATCATTTAGTCTTCACAGCTCTGAGAAACAGTTATCTTAATTCTGTTTTCAAGATGAGAATAATGACGTTAAGTGACTTGTCCCAAATCACACAGGCTTCAACTTCCAAGGTTATTTTCTTGCAGTTACCCCAGCTACCCTAATTCATGTCCTTACATCATGAGTGAACTAATAATAAAATTGATACTGATAGAAATAAGGAACTGAAATAAAAGTAATTTCAAAATATGTTTTGTCTGTGGTTAGAATTCACAGCTCTCTGTTATATTGGAAAGCATACTTGGAGTTAGAAAAAACCTGAGTTCAAATCACAGATCTGCCACTTAGTGGGTGGTGGACATTGAGGAACTCTGTTAACCTTTGTCAGTCAGGTTTTCTCATCTCAGTGACAAAAATCGTAATATCTATCTGCCAGAGTTATTTTGAGGATAAAGTGAAATAATACATGAACGTGCCTAAAGTGAAATCCGCTCAATATTTAGTACATCTCTTTGATGTCCTTTTTCACTGTAAATGTTCATAAAATTGTCTACTGGCAGGCTTTATGAATTATCGAATTAGCCTAATTAGGGACAAGGATAGTTAACAAAATTGATCCCAGAGACTGATGGTTTTTCTATACCTTGGAGCCATTTCCACCTTTTCTGTAATATGGAACAAGCAGTTGCAAGGACAGTACGTTCCAAATTATCTTTCTGGTATTTGAAAACATCAGGAAATGTTACCACCTAAGCTGTAGGATTTTCTGAAGCTGTAGGAAAGAAACTAACATGACCATGATCCCTAACATGGCTAAAAGAACAGTCTCCACTCAAACTCCACGTAGGAAGAATGTAAAGTGGTGTTGTGATATTAATGCTTCAGTAGCAATAACTGCATAAGTTGATTTTATTACAATGGACTGATATTTTAATCAGTCTTGTAGTAGAACAAGGCAGACAGAGATGCTGGTTACGCTAACTATCAAAAACCATTACATTGCAAGGAAGGAGATGGTGAGGAGAAGAATTTGCATTACCTTTTCTTTTTGATTTTATTCATTTCTTATTTTCCTCCATATTTGCATTGGGATCAATATTCGCTGAGCTTGTAATGAAATTAGAAGAATCATTAGCTATTAGGAGAATTAGCTTGGGTTGCAAGAAAAGAATAGAAAACTAATGAATGATCTGACTTGTCACCAAACATCTATAACTCCTCTGAATTCTTTATATAATATAAAATCTAAAATGTAAGTAAGAAATAATTAAGGCATATACACATATATTTTATCATTTCAGCAAATATTTTTGAAGCCCCTTAATATGTGTATAGCAATGAGCATTGGTTGTCACTTCTCTGCATCATAATGTCTCTGCATTTGATAACAAAATGTAGAAAAAGGGACTTCGAGCTTGACTTGACTTGATATATGTGTGTTATTCAGGCTGAGGTCTAGTCATCTATGTATGATTGAATCCAAAGTAATCAAACTGAGACATCACTTATTGGGCACCAGTGATTAGAAATGTATTATTCTAGCCACTGTGGAGGATACAATATGTGCTGAGAGAGACAAACAGGAAGAGAGAAACCAAGTAACTTAAGGTAAAGAAGAGGAATGCCCCTAGGCTAAAAATGGTCAGTGAGAAAAAGAGCTTGTCTATGAGAGGGCAAATAAGGAACTCGTTTTGGAGGCTGTAGGAGTTGCACAGAGTCTATTAATACATTCATGAGAAGAATGACCACACCCCCCAGTTTGCTGGGACAGATCCAGCACAATTACTACTAACACCCTCTTTCATTTTCAAAACTATCCTTTCTTACACCAAAATTTTTATTATAACGAGCTATAGAGAAGTTTTGAAATGTGTTTCTTTTCAGTGTTTAAAGGACTGCTGTCTTTTCTGAACAACAACAAAAAAGATTTTTTATTTTGGGGCCAATATTATTAAGATTTTTATAATAACTAAACATTTTAAAGTAAAATCAATCATGGAAAGTATTAGCAATTTTATTGCCTTTTGCTGCATATATGAATTTTAAAATATTTTCTTCCTTTCTCACAATCAACATAAACAGAAAAATCAGTTTTCAATTTGTGGAGTTTAGAATGTTAAATAAGACCTCTATGTAAAGCAATAATCATATTTTTGTGACTAGAAATATAGCTAAAATGAACGTTCCAGATATGTGATGCATTCCTGCTCAATCATGATTTGTAAAATTAGACAGGCACCCTTTGTAAAAATTAAACCTCTGAATAGGAATCAAAAAATTTGAGATGGTTCTGTGTGTCCTTGGGCCATAACTTTTATTCTCTAAATTTAAGTTTCCTCATCTTTGAAATGACAGGGTTAACATAGATGATCCTTAAGGTCTCTCCCAGCTCTAATAGCCTACTAGTTGAAATTCAAATAGGTTAATGTAAATTTTACTCTTGGTAGTGAAACTTCCTGAGGTGATTGCTTAAAATAATTGAGAAAGTAAAGGATAAAAGTCTTCAAAAGAAATTTTAGAAATATGTCTGAAGAATGCAGTGATAGACTGGAACCAGTAGACAACTTTCTTTGTTGGGACATATTTAATATGCACTAATATATACTTCTTGTTACTTTACTCTTAAACATTAAATTGCATCAAATTACTTGAGCTGCTTGTTAATACCCAAATTCTGAAACACACTTCTAGAAATTTTGAATGCAGTCATAATGCTATACAAGCAGTGTTTTCTTTTTTCTCAAGTAATAGGTCCAAAATATTCTACTGCCTTAGACTGTGTCTTTCTAGAAAGAGATTCTGAGCTGAGGATTTGAATGCAAGTGATTTATTAAACATATGCTTCCAGGAGAAACCACTGGGAAGTGGAGGGAGTAAGGAAGCAGGGCAGGGAAGGGCACCCCCAAGTAAAGATGGAACTTCAAGACAAGTCTCAGACCCAGCATAATCCACAGGGGAATTCTGGAGTACACCAGAGAGTTTTCCCAGCAAAGGACCTGGACTTTTGTATTCTCACACCAGTCAGTCATTGGCTGTGAATCAGTAGGAATATGGGGGAGGAGTGAGAATGAAAATGTGTATAAACTTTTCTGCATTTCCAGTTCATCCAACTGGCAGGGCACTTTCAGTGCCCAAGAGTGATACTTTGAAGACATTTCCAGGTGATGCATTTTAGCAGCAAAACAAGCAGAAACTGAGAGGTGGGGCACAGTGCCAGTAAAGGGATGTGAAGTTTTCTAGGTGGCACATCAAGAATGTCCACTGCAGCTGTTTATCTCCCAAACTCTTTTCATGGTCAAACTAATGTTAGAAACCTTACATGCTATATCTCCTTCTGAGATTGATGATGCATGATAGCATATTATAGTTCTTAAGTAGTAATGCAATAAAGAAACTTTTTGTTTCCTTTTTCCAATCCAGTATTTCCCAAATGAATTTGACTGATTTATCATATAACTACCATATGAAAGTTGGTAATTTCTAAAATAAAACCATAAGAATTCTGAGTTAAAGAGGGAAATTTTACTAAATCATAGCTTTTTGGTCCAAGTGGCATCTAGTAGCAGCCTCTGAAGTAGACTAGCTACCCACTAAAATACTTATTAAGGCATGTATATACACAAACACACTTATATCAACGGTAAGGGATGACTGTCAACATATTGTATTAAACTGTGAGGGATTTCCTCCAACTAAAGACCCTGAGGGAATGGGATTGAAAAATAAAATTGTTAGTTTATATGGTTTCTGCCTGCAATTTGTTAGCAGAGATATTCTGCCTTTTGGCTCCTACATTCAAGATCTATACCAGTAGTAAAAGTAATTGACTGTTTCTCTTCTGGGGGTGTGCCACTTATTGAAGCAAAGTGTAAACCTTAACCCTTCCCCATCTCATCCTTCAGTATAAATTTGCTTTTCATGTTTAGTCAAAATCTGCAACACTGAGGGGAAAACCTGGACAGGAAGACAGAATAGTTGAAGGTGATGCATTACATCCTGGGAGTGTAATAATACTTAAATCTACTACTTATTTTCGTCTATGTGGTATGCCCAGTGTTAGGAACTTTACATGTGTCTTTTCATATAATTTACACAACCAACACAATCATCCTGGGAAGTGAGTGATTAGAAAACAGATTTAACAAGGTTAGGAAACTTTCCCAAAGCCATAAAACTAGAAAGTGATAGGGTGGTGATTCAAAAGTAGGCCTTTCTGTATTCTCACTAGACCATGCTAATTGTAGTTAAGGCAGTCAAGATTAGCTTTGTCACTAATGCATAATAAAGATTTTGGTAATGCAAGTGGCCTGCCTATTTAGAGAAACAAAGCTAGAGGGAAGAGAGCAAGATAAGTCTGAAAGACCTGCCTTCAATAAGAGTATTTTAAACAAAGTAATTTCATTTTAAAATCTAGAGTCTCATTTTGTTTTTTCAGTTAGCCATCTGAAGGAGCAGGAAATTAAGAGATAACAGGGTCAATGGTATTCATATACATTGTTTGTTGGCAAACGCAGGTTTTGGGTATAGCTCTCACCCTTCAAGGAGAGCTGTACAAACAAACATGGCACTATGAATTCATGTTGTAGAACATCAGTAAAAGAATATCTTCCTGAAGACTCATAAATCCCTGAAAATGATTTCCTGTAAGAACTAGAAGGAAATTTTAAAACCCTGTTTGGTATCTTTAATAGGAAATAAGAAAGAATGGCTTCTATGATAAAGAAACAAATCACATGGAAGGAATAGGTAAAGATATAAAGCCCACAGCATTTTGTGAAAAGAGAGATTGTAACATAGAAATGTATGCAGGGAAGCTAAAAATGCAAGAGCAGAATTGACACTGTCAAATGGTACCAGTGTTGTAGAAGAAAATAACTGAGTCACTCTTCCAAAGTCATTTTTCCAGAATATTCAGAGGAAAACAAGATTAAAACAATGACAGAGAAAATGACACATAAGGATTCCGAAAGCAAAGGTTTAATGTAAGAGTTGTTTGTTTCCCTGGAGATAATACCAGAATAATCACAGAAGCAGGAATATAAAACTGATTTATTCCTGACCCATTACAGAACTCAGGATACAGATAAAAGTAACAATGTTGCTACAAGAAAAACACACAAACACACATAAAGAGATCTACATCTAGAAAAAGACTTGAAACATTTTCAATTTTAATGATAAAGAAATTCTTATATACATTGAAGTAGAAAATTCTGCTTTTCTCCAGAATACAAGTCATACTGAATTTAATCTTCTCTTTTACAACTTAATATCAAATTGGATATAAAAAGTTTATAGAGCTTTAACAGAGAAAAGTTTTCAATTCAATACATTTTATATCCAGCTGAGATATATTTAAAATGTGAATGCAATAATAAAAATTTTCACTTAATACTTAGGTTCAGACAGAATGCCGTTTTCACTTCTTAAAAATGTTATTTAGAATCATATTCCCATTGACTATGGAAACTCAAAATAATAACTCAAGACTTTGGAAGTTTACAGAGAAAAGCTGAGTAGAGTTTTCACACATAACAAACAGATTACCAACCCACATTATGATATTTGGGAAAATCACCATTTTACCAAGCCATGTCTATTTATACTGACCATTTGATTCAACCTGTAAGAAAACTGAGTAGTTGCCTCCTCCATTCATGGATGAAACTTTAAAGTAGAAATCCAATGAATTATTATCACTTATGACAGGCATAAACTGGACTATTGTTGAACCCCCCCCCAAATTCTTTAGGAATAAACTCTCCTACAGATAGTTTTCCACCATTCAGAAATCCAAATAAATGTGATTACAATTATGCTTAAGCATTGGGAATTATTAAGCACACACACAACTGTTTCTAAGGCATACGAAAAGAAACACATTAATTGTTAACACTTTTGTCTTTTGAGTGGTGGGAATATGTGTAACATTTTCACTCTTTTTTTTCAAATTTTCTGTAATGATTAGGTTTAATCTAAATTACAAATAAATCTCACATTAAAACAAAAAGCAAACAACTACAAAAAACTTACTTTCCAAAAATCCAAAATTTAAAAAAAAAGCAGTTTTGGATATTTGGATTTATGGTTATTGTCATAAGTAATTTGGTAAAGTTGGTTTTCCTTTTCCCAGTTTTCATCCAGTGAAGTAGGTGTGCTTCTCTGGGCAGGGAAGATTCTAAAGATGTCCTTCCAAGATTCCCAACTCCTGCTCATTCAGTCAAACACTAGTCTAGGTACTGCTGTGAAGGGACTTTGAAAATGTAAGTAAGGTTACAAACAGTTGACTTTAAGATAGGGAGATTTTCCTGGATTATCTGGGTGGGCACAATGTACCCACATGAGTCCTTCAAGAATAGAAGACTATGGGGCTTCCCTGGTGGCGCAGTGGTTGAGAGGGTTCGTGGCCCAGTCTGGGAGGATCCCGCATGCCGCGGAGCGGCTGCGCCCCTGGGCCATGGCCGCTGAGCCTGCATGTCTGGAGCCTGTGCTCCGCAATGGGAGAGGCCACAACAGTGAGAGGCCCGCGTGCCGAAAAAAAAAAAAAAAGAAAAAAAAATGGTAAAAAAAAAGAATAGAAGACTGTGGCAGAAGAGGAAGGCAGAGACTTATTTAAAGCAGGAAGAAGCAGGATAAATAAGATTAGGATTCTCTACATCTTTGCTGGCTTTTAAGATGGAGGAGGCCATAAGCCAAAGAATGCTGGCAGCCTCTCTACAACATGAGAACAACCACTGGCCTATGTCCAGTAAGGAAAGGACTTCAGTACTACAGCTGCACAGACTGATTTCTGCAAAACATTCTGCTTGAGCATGGAAGCAGATTCACCCCTAGAGCATCCAAATAAATAAAACAGCCTGTTTGATACCTTGACTGTGCCACTGCAAGCTCTTACAGTCACACTCAATCATACTATATTCAAACTTTCGGACTACAGAACTGTGAATAATAAAATGGGTGCTTTTTTAAAAATATACTTTTTTTTCTTAGAGCAGTTTCAGGTTCAAAGCAAAATGGAGTGGAAGGTATCCCCTGCTCCACAAATGCATAGCTTCTTCCCCCATTATCAACATCTTCCACTAGAGTGGTACATTTGTTATGATTGATGAACCTGCACTGACACATCATAATCACACAAAGTCTAAAGTTTACATGAGGATTCACTCTTGGTGTGTAACTTCTGTGGATTTGGACAAATTTATAATGACATCTGGGGGGACCTTGAAGATGGCGGAAGAGTAAGACGCGGAGATCGCCTTCCTCCCCACGGATACACCAGAAATACATCTACACGTGGAACAACTCCTACAGAACACCTACTGAAGGCTGGCAGAAGACCTCAGACCTCCCAAAAGGCAAGAAACTCCCCACGTACCTGGGTAGGGCAAAAGAAAAAAAGAAAAAACAGAGACAAAAGAATAAGGACGGCACCTGCGCCAGTGGGAGGGAGCTGTGAAGGAGGAAAAGTTTCCACACACTAGGAAGCCCCTCCGCGGGCGGAGACTGCGGGAGGCGGAGGGGGGGGCTTCGGGACCGAGGAGTAGTGCACAGCGACGGGTGCGGAGGGCAAAGCGGGGAGATTCCCGCACAGAGGATCGGTGCCGACCGGCACTCACCAGCCCGAGAGGCTTGTCTGCTCACCCGCCGGGGCGGGCGGGGCTGCGAGCTGAAGCTCGGGTTTCGGTTTTGGACGGAGCGCAGGGAGAGGACTGGGGTTGGCGGCTTGAACATAGCCTGAAGGGGTTAGTGCACCACGACTAGCCAGGAGGGAGTTCGGGGAAAAGCCTGCACCTGCCGAAGAGGCAAGAGACTTTTTCTTCCCTCTTTGTTTCCTGGTGCGCGAGGAGAGGGGTTTAAGAGCGCTGCTTAAAGGAACTCCAGAGACGGGCGCGAGCCGCGGCTAAAAGCGCGAACCCCAGAGACGGGCGCGAGCCGCGGCAAAAAGCGCGAACCCCAGAGACGGGCGCGAGCCGCGGCTGAAAGCGCGGACCCCAGAGACGGGCGGGAGACGTTAAGGCTGCTGCTGCCGCCACCAAGGGGCCTGTGTGCGAGCACAGGTCACTCTCCACACCCCTCTTCTGCGGAGCCTGTGCAGCCCGCCACTGCCAGGTTCCCGGGAACCAGGGACAACTTCCCCGGGAGAACGCACGGCGGGCCTCAGGCTGGTGCAACGTCACGCCGGCCTCTGCCGCAACGTCACGCCGCCTCTGACGCCGCAGGCCCGCCCCGCACGCAGTGCCCCTCCTTCCCCCCCCCACCCCCGGCCTGAGTGAGCCTGAGCCCCCGAATCAGCGGCTCCTTTAACCCCGTCCTGTCTGAGCAAAAAACAGACGCCCTCCAGCGACCTACACGCAGAGGCAGGGCCAAATCCAAAGCTGAGCTCCTGTGAGCTGTGAGAACAAAGAAGAGAAAGGGAAATCTTTCCCAGCAGCCTCAGAAACAGAGGATTAAAGCTCCACAATCAACTTGATATACCCTGCATCTGTGGAATACCTGAATAGACAAGGAATGATCCCAAATTGAAGAGGTGGAATTTAGGAGCGAGATCTATGATTTTTTTCCCTTCTCCTCTTTTTGTGAATGTGTACGTGTATGCTTATGTGTGACATCTTGTCTGTATACTCTTGCTTCCACCATTTGTCCTAGGGCTCTATCCGTCCATGGTTTTTAAAAAAAAAAAAAAATTTTTTTTTCTCAATAATTAATTTTAATTGTAATAACTTTATTATACTTTACCGTCGTTCCTTCTTTCTTTCTTTCTTTCCGTCCTTCCCTCCTTTAGACAACGAATCACCCCAAATTGAGGAGGTGGTCTCTGAGAGCAAGATTTATGATTTTTCCCCCTTTACCTCTTTTTGTGAAGGTGTATGTGTATGCTTCTGTATAAGATTTTCTCTGTATAGCTTTGCTTCCAACATTTGTCCTAAGGTTCTATCCGTCCCTCTTTTTTTTTTTTTCTAAATATTTTTTAATTCAATAACTATATTATACTTTATTTTATTTTTACTGTATCTTCTTTCTTTCTGTCTTTTTTCCTTCTTTCCCTCCTTCCTTCCTTCCTTCCTTCCTCCCTCCCTCCCTCCTTTCTTTCCTTCTTTGCTTCTTTCTTCCTTCCTTCCTTTCCTCCTTTCCTTCTTTCTTTCCTCATACTTCTACTAATTCTCTCTACTTTTTCTCCCTTTTATTCTGAGCCGTGTGGATGAAAGGCTCTTGGTGCTCCAGCCAGGAGTCAGGGCTCTGCCTCTGAGGTAGGAGAGCCAACTTCAGGACACTGGTCAACAAGAGACCTCCCAGCTCCACATAATATTAAACGGTGGAAATCTCCCAGTGACCTCCATCTTAACACCAGCACCCAGCTTCACTCAACGACCAGCAAGCCACAGTGCTAGACAACCTATGCCAAACAACTAGCAAAACAGGAACACAACCCCACCCATTAGCAGAGAGGCTGCCTAAAATCATAATAAGGCCACAGACACCCCAAAACACACCACCAGACGTGAACCTGCCCACTAGAGAGACAAGATCCAGCCTCATCCACCACAACACAGGCACTAGTCCCCTCCACCAGGAAGCCTACACAACCCACTGAAACAACCTTAGCCACTGGAGACAGACATCAAAAACAACGGGAACTACGAACGTGCAGCCTGCAAAAAGGAGACCCCAAACACAGTAAGATAAGCAAAATGAGAAGACAGAAAAACACACAGCAGATGAAGGAGCAAGATAAAAATGCACCAGACCTAACAAATGAAGAGGAAATAGGCAGTCTACCTGAAAAAGAATTCAGAATAATGATAGTAAGGATGATCCGAAATCTTGGAAGTAGAATGGACAAAATGCAAGAAGCAGTTAACAAGGACCTAGAAGAAATAAAGATGAAACAAGCAATGATGAACAACGCAATAAATGAAATTAAAAGTACTCTAGATGGGATCAATAACAGAATAACTGAGGCAGAAGAACGGATAAGTGACCTGGAAGATAAAATAGTGGAAATAACTACTGCAGAGCAGAATAAAGAAAAAAGAATGAAAAGAACTGAGGACAGTCTCAGAGACCTCTGGGACAACATTAAACGCACCAACATTCGAATTATAGGGGTTCCAGAAGAAGAAGAGAAAAAGAAAGGGACTGAGAAAATATTTGAAGAGATTATAGTTGAAAACTTCCCTAATATGGGAAAGGAAATAGTTAATCAAGTCCAGGAAGCACAGAGAGTCCCATACAGGATAAATACAAGGAGAAATACGCCAAGACACATATTAATCAAACTGTCAAAAATTAAATACAAAGAAAGCATATTAAAAGCAGCAAGGGAAAAACAGCAAATAACACACAAGGGAATCCCCATAAGGTTAACAGCTGATCTCTCAGCAGAAACCCTACAAGCCAGAAGGGAGTGGCAGGACATACTGAAAGTGATGAAGGAGAAAAACCTGCAACCAAGGCTACTCTACCCAGCAAGGATCTCATTCAGATTTGATGGAGAAATTAAAACCTTTACAGACAAGCAAAAGCTGAGAGAGTTTAGCACCACCAAACCAGCTTTACAGCAAATGCTAAAGGAACTTCTCTAGACAAGGAACACAAGAGAAGGAAAAGACCTATAATAACGAAACCAAAACAATATAGAAAATGGGAATAGGAACATACATATCGATAATTACCTTAAATGTAAATGGACTAAATGCTCCCACCAAAAGACACAGATTGGCTGAATGGATACAAAAACAAGACCCTTATATATGCTGTCTACAAGAGACCCACTTCAGACCTAGAGACACATACAGACTGAAAATAAGGGGATGGAAAAAGATATTCCATGCAAATGGAAACCAAAAGAAAGCTGGAGTAGCAATTCTCATATCAGACAAAATAGACTTTAAAATAAGGACTATTACAAGAGACAAAGAAGGACACTACATAATGATAAAGGGATCGATCCAAGAAGAAGATATAACAATTGTAAATATTTATGCACCCAACATAGGAGCACCTCAATACATAAGGCAAATACTAACAGCCATAAAAGGGGAGATTGACAGTAACACATTCATAGTAGGGGACTTTAACACCCCACTTTCACCCATGGACAGATCATCCAAAATGAAAATAAATAAGGAAACACAAGCTTTAAATGATACATTAAACAAGATGGACTTAATTGATATTTATAGGACACTCCATCCAAAAACAACAGAATACACATTTTTCTCAAGTGCTCATGGAACATTCTCCAGGATAGACCATATCTTGGGTCACAAATCAAGCCTTGGTAAATTTAAGAAAATTGAAATTGTATCAAGTATCTTTTCTGACCACAACGCCATGAGACTAGATATCAATTACAGGAAAAGATCTGTAAAAAATACAAACACATGGAAGCTAAACAATACACTACTTAATAATGAAGTGATCACTGAAGAAATCAAAGAGGAAATAAAAAAATACCTAGAAACAAATGACAATGGAGACACAACGACCCAAAACCTATGGGATGCAGCAAAAGCAGTTCTAAGGGGGAAGTTTATAGCAATACAAGCCCACCTTAAGAAGCAGGAAACATCTCGAATAAACAACCTAACCTTGCACCTCAAGCAATTAGAGAAAGAAGAACAAAAAAACCCCAAAGCTAGCAGAAGGAAAGAAATCATAAAAATCAGATCAGAAATAAATGAAAAAGAAATGAAGGAAACAATAGCAAAGATCAATAAAACTAAAAGCTGGTTCTTTGAGAAGATAAACAAAATAGATAAACCACTAGCCAGACTCATCAAGAAAAAAAGGGAGAAGACTCAAATCAATAGAATTAGAAATGAAAAAGGAGAAGTAACAACTGACACTGCAGAAATAAAAAAAATCATAAGAGATTACTACAAGCAACTCTATGCCAATAAAATGGACAATCTGGAAGAAATGGACAAATTCTTAGAAATGCACAACCTGCCAAGACTGAATCAGGAAGAAATAGAAAATATGAACAGACCAATCACAAGCACTGAAATTGAAACTGTCATTAAAAATCTTCCAACAAACAAAAGCCCAGGACCAGATGGCTTCACAGGTGAATTCTATCAAACGTTTAGAGAAGAGCTAACACCTATCCTTCTCAAACTCTTCCAAAATATAGCAGAGGGAGGAACACTCCCAAATTCCTTCTACGAGGCCACCATCACCTTGATACCAAAACCAGACAAGGATGTCACAAAGAAAGAAAACTACAGGCCAATATCACTGATGAACATAGATGCAAAAATCCTCAACAAAATACTAGCAAACAGAATCCAACAGCACATTAAAAGGATCATACACCATGATCAAGTGGGGTTTATTCCAGGAATGCAAGGATTCTTCAATATACGCAAATCTATCAATGTGATAAACCATATTAACAAATTGAAAGAGAAAAACCATATGATCATCTCAATAGATGCAGAGAAAGCTTTTGACAAAATTCAACACCCATTTATGCTAAAAACCCTGCAGAAAGTAGGCATAGAGGGAACTTTCCTCAACATAATAAAGGCCATATATGACAAGCCCACAGCAAACATCATCCTCAATGGTGAAAAACTGAAAGCATTTCCACTAAGATCAGGAACAAGACAAGGTTGCCCACTCTCACCACTCTTATTCAACATAGTTTTGGAAGTTTTAGCCACAGCAATCAGAGAAGAAAAGGAAATAAAAGGAATCCAAATTGGAAAAGAAGAAGTAAAGCTGTCACTGTTTGCAGATGACATGATACTATACATAGAGAATCCTAAAGATGCTACCAGAAAACTACTAGAGCTAATCAATGAATTTGGTAAAGTAGCAGGATACAAAGTTAATGCACAGAAATCTCTGGCATTCCTATATACTAATGATGAAAAATCTGAAAGTGAAATCAAGAAAACACTCCCATTTACCATTGCAACAAAAAGAATAAAATATCTAGGAATAAACCTACCTAAGGAGACGAAAGACCTGTATGCAGAAAATTATAAGACACTGATGAAAGAAATTAAAGATGATACAAATAGATGGAGAGATATACCATGTTCTTGGATGGGAAGAATCAACATTGTGAAAATGACTCTACTACCCAAAGCAATCTACAGATTCAATGCAATCCCTATCAAACTACCACTGGCATTTTTCACAGAACTAGAACAAAAAATTTCACAATTTGTATGGAAACACAAAAGACCCCGAATAGCCAAAGCAATCTTGAGAACGAAAAAAGGAGCTGGAGGAATCAGGCTCCCTGACTTCAGACTATACTACAAAGCTACAGTAATCAAGACAGTATGGTACTGGCACAAAAACAGAAATATAGATCAATGGAACAGGATAGAAAGCCCAGCGATAAACCCACGCACATATGGACACCTTATCTTTGATAAAGGTGGCAGGAATGTACAGTGGAGAAAGGACAGCCTCTTCAATAAATGGTGCTGGGAAAACTGGACAGGTACATGTAAAAGTATGAGATTAGATCACTCCCTAACACCATACACAAAAATAAGCTCAAAATGGATTAAAGACCTAAATGTAAGGCCAGAAACTATCAAACTCTTAGAGGAAAACATAGGCAGAACACTCTATGACATAAATCACAGCAAGATCCTTTCTGACCCACCTCCTAGAGTAATGGAAATAAAAACAAAAATAAACAAATGGGACCTAATGAAACTTCAAAGCTTTTGCACAGCAAAGGAAACCATAATCAAGACCAAAAGACAACCCTCAGAATGGGAGAAAATATTTGCAAATGAAGCAACTGACAAAGGTTTAATCTCCAAAATTTACAAGCAGCTCATGCAGCTCAATAACAAAAAAACAAACAACCCAATCCAAAAATGGGCAGAAGACCTAAATAGACATTTCTCCAAAGAAGATATACAGAATGCCAACAAACACATGAAAGAATGCTCAACATCATTAATCATTAGAGAAATGCAAATCAAAACTACAATGAGATATCATCTCACACCAGTCAGAATGGCCATCATCAAAAAATCTAGAAACAATAAATGCTGGAGAGGGTGTGGAGAAAAGGGAACACTCTTGCACTGCTGGTGGGAATGTGAATTGGTTCAGCCACTATGGAGAACAGTATGGAGGTTCCTTAAAAAACTACAAATAGAATTACCATATGACCCAGCAATCCCACTACTGGGCATATACCCTGAGGAAACCAAAACTCAAAAAGAGTCATGTACCAAAATGTTCATTGCAGCTCTATTTACAATAGCCCGGAGATGGAAACAACCTAAGCGCCCATCATCGGATGAATGGATAAAGAAGATGTGGCACATATATACAATGGAATATTACTCAGCCATAAAAAGAAACGAAATTGAGCTATTTGTAATGAGGTGGATAGACCTAGAGTCTGTCATACAGAGTGAAGTAAGTCAGAAAGAAAAAGACAAATACCGTATGCTAACGCATATATATGGAATTTAAGGGGAAAAAAAAATGTCATGAAGAACCTAGGGGTAAGACAGGAATAAAGACGCAGACCTACTGGAGAACGGACTTGAGGATATGGGGAGGGGGAAGGGTGAGCGTTGACAGGGTGAGAGAGAGTCATGGACATATACACACTAACAAACGTAGTAAGGTAGATAGCTAGGGGGAAGCAGCCGCAAGGCCCAGGGATATTAGCTCGGTGCTTTGTGACAGCCTGGAGGGGTGGGATAGGGAGAGTGGGAGGGAGGGAGACGCAAGAGGGAAGACATATGGGAACATATGTATATGTATAACTGATTCACTTTGTTATAAAGCAGAAACTAACACACAATTGTAAAGCAATTATACCCCAATAAAGGTGTTTAAAAAAAAAAAAAAAAAAAAAAAAAAAATTTATAATGACATCTATCTACTATTATAGTACATTACACAATAGTAATGTGTAATGTTAAAACTGCCCTAAAACTCCTCTATAGTCTACTTATTCATCCCTCAACTCCCTAACCCCTGGCAATGGGTCTTTTTTTTAAGTTGTGAGAATTTGTTGTAGCGGCAATAGAAAATTAATACAGGTCCCAATCTCTACTTGAAAGCTCTGTAGCAGCTTATAGTCTTTTACTTGATTCAGTCCTTCTATTTTTAATTTATGGGTGCTTCTTCATGGGACTTGCTAGAGAATTTACGGTTAAGCTGATAAACTAACTTAAATTAAGGCAAAATATATTTAAATAAGGGTGTTTGTACCCTGACCTAAAATGGTGACTGTTGCAGGGAAATTCAGGTATATTATTCACTTGGCAAACATTTTACACAAGCAACTCTTTTATCATCTCTTATGTACTAACACATATGCACTACCATGCATTTGCTTGAAGAGCCAACACTGATTGTCATAGTTGTTCTCCTTGGACCAGGATGACATGGTGTTTTTATATCTGAAATTGTCTAATTCTCTGAAAAGTGAAATTTTAACTGTTGTGAGATGATCAATATGTATTACAGATATACATGTTTATTGAAAACCTTATCAACAGGGATTCCCATTGCCAAATATCTTTGTTTCCTAAAACTCACTTCTAGGTAACTTTAAAAAATCACTTCACCAGTATATTTGGAATGTGGTTTTACATATAGAGATTTATGTATTGTGAAAATAGAAGTATGGCTAGAAAAAGTTAAAGATACAATAAATGGGTCCCATAGGAAAATGCTTACAGGCTTGGATTTATGGACATTATATTTTCTGGTCTTTCAAACTAATTCACTGATTAGTGCTGCCACTTGCATTCCTTTAATCTGTTAAAATGCAGCTGCCCATAAAAACAGTGACTAGATTCAGACTAACATAATTATCCAATTCATTTAGCATCTGTTCAGAAGGTTAGCCTACAATATTAAAATTCGGCAAAATTATCACTAATTTCACAAGGATTTTCACAAATTCTCAATTTGCATATGTACATTTTTGGTATGTGATTAACTAAACCAAACCTGTTCCAGGCTTCTACTTTGAAGTCCATATTTTCAATTAATAATGTGATTCTAAGTGCGTCATTGAGTTGAGTTTTTAATATAAACTCCAATAATTCAGACAAACTTTTACTTAGTTCCCCAAACCACTTGAAAACTTTAAGCCAGCTAAATGGTTAGGGAATCTTTTCAGTGGTTGCCTCTACTGATACATAATGTTATCACTTTCCTGAGGAAGACATGGAGCCTCATAGAGAACCCAAACACTGTGATCCTTAACTGATTTTGTCCCCCTACCTCCTTAGGTCTGTCCCCAGTCCTGAGTCTGATTTGAAGATCTGAGTGGCACAAGCTAATTTTAAAGGATCGACATTACTACACATCAAAACAGTAAGTACTGTAAGACTACCTTGAATCAGTCATGCAGTGATGAAGGTGAAGTATATGTAATTCAAATTTTAACTAGATTTGAAGAGGCAATGAGCAGGTATTGGTCAAGAGGGGCAATACAGCATCTCTCCTGTGGAAGGAAGAACTGGGGATGAATATTTTCCAGTGCCAAGGAGGGACAGTGAGCAGATTTTCAGTTATAAGATATGGTGGTAGGTGGAAGATAACTGAAATCTTGAGATGTGTGTTCATCAGACCTTATTGCTTCTGCCTCATTTCCTGCTTGACCATGACGGAATAAGGATCCAGATAACCCCAAAACTATGTCATGGTTGTCAGAAGCCTACTCATTAAAAAAAATGGACAATGGCCTTTTAAAAAATATTATGTTTTATGGCTAAAATTAAAGGAAAACACTGTACTGAGGATGATAAACCTATCAGTATTAAAAATGTATGTGGCTCTCGCATATGGCAATACTAGGTGAAAACAAAAGAAGCAGAGAGTCAAGATGAGGAAATTAGCCATTAGGCATATTTTCTAGGTACTCTGACAATTATGCACTTAATGAAACTTTTCTGACTTCTGATTTACATTCTTTATAAGAGAGTCAACACCTTCAGAAACTGTCTGTTAAAATAGATAAAAATAACTCTGCAGTTTTATCATCACTTCCTGGATCTGATTTGTAATTCTCATGACAGCTGTTTCTTTTTTGTTGCTTCCTGACAATAGTGCTTGTCAGAGCCTTGAATACTTAAGTTCTAAATCAAGAAACTCAAAGATAAATTGTCCTTCTGGATACTGTGCTGAGTTAACATGAAATGACTACATAACTTTAAGTGTTTGTTGCACTGTGTTTGGTCACCAGATACAATTGAGGATACTTTCAGTGTTGCCAACGTTATATTAAAAAATAAATTATTCTTTTTCTAAGGTATGTGTAACCCAGCTCTTTTCAATTATGTAATGAACTGCTTCCCTTAAGGTTACTTGACTTGTCCAAATATTAATCTTTTCTCTCACAGAACGCTGTGATGCTCCTAATTATAGTCTTTCCAGTTAGGTCTTGCTCAAGCTCTGTAGGCTGAGTGTGGAATTCATTAATGAGTTGCTCTTCATTGTGTAGATTGCCTTTATACTCCTAAGAAGGTGGCATTATTATTACGTTTTTCATTTAAAGGAGATTGAGTATGTAAGGCTCATTGCTGAATTATACATAGCAGTACGTAAAAGGGACTTAAAATGGCTCTCTCAAATTAATATAAAGTTCCACTGAAACGATGTCTATGTAATGGCAAAAAAAAACAGATTAAATGATTTCATGAAATGTTTTCTGTTCTTTGACTAAAAATCACCTAGTTTGATTTATTTCTACTGCTTCTTTTAAACTAATATATGTGAAGGACTATAATTATGCTTATGTTTTTCAATTAAATCTTTTATTTTGAGATAACTATAGATACACATGCAATTGTAAGAAATAATACAGTAAAATCCATGTATTCTTTACCCAGTTTCCCCCATAGTAACATCTTGCAAAACTATTGTACA
The DNA here is from genome assembly GCF_059928025.1 of Delphinapterus leucas. Taxonomy (NCBI): domain Eukaryota; kingdom Metazoa; phylum Chordata; class Mammalia; order Artiodactyla; family Monodontidae; genus Delphinapterus; species Delphinapterus leucas. The sequence continues at coordinate 51,922,494 of NC_143140.1, forward strand.
ACATTCCAACCAGGATATTGACTTTGATACAGTCAAGATTAAGAAGCGTTTCTATCTCAAGGATCCATTGGTTGCCTTTTTATAACCACACCTATTTCTCTCCCACCTCACCTCCTTCTTACCCCCTAGCAACCACTAATTCATTCTCCATTTCTATATTTTTGTCATTTCAAGAACGTTATATATATGCAGCCATATATAAATGTAATCTTTTGGAATTGACATTTTTCATTCAGCATAATTTCCTGGTGATTCGCCACATTGTTGTGTGTATTAGTAGTTCATCCTTTTTACTGCTGCTTAGTACTCCATGTTATGGCTGTACAAGAGTTTGTTTAACTATTCACCCATTAAGGGCGTCAGGGCTGTTTCTACTTTTGAGCGATACAAATAGATAACAAGTAAAGCTGTTGTAAACATGCATGTCCATGTATCTGTGTGACCAAAAGCCTTCATTTCTCTTAGGTAAGTTCCTAGAAGTGCAGTAGCTGGGTTTTATGATAGTTGAATGTTTTATTTCTAAGAAAACTACCAAAATGTTTTTCACGGTGACTGTACCATTTTATACTCTCAGCAGCACTGTATGAGTGATCCAGTTTATCTGCATTCTTGTCAGGTTTTGGTATTGCCACTGTTTTTACGCTGGCCATAACACAGGCTGATAGGTTGGTGGTGGTACGTCATTGTGGTTGTAATTTGCATTTTATAATGGCTAATGATATTGAACATGTTTTCATGGGCTATTTTTCCATCTGTATATCTCTTTTGGTTTCTTTATGTCTTTTGCCCATGATCTAGTTGAATTGTTTGCTTCTTTCACTGTTGAGTTTTGAGAGGACAGCCTGAGTTCTAAAATTTAAATCTAAATATAAATTTTAGAGCCACTTTCAGCTTGTGGTTAGAAAAATCAAATATGTGAGGTAAACACAAGCAAATCAAAAATATCAAGACTGACAAAATCACTTAATGCAAAAAGAATAACTCTAGTCCAGGGGTCACATCATTTGGGAAGTACAGTTTGCCATGATCAAATGCTATAAATGACTTTAAGTAGATATACATGAATTGGAAATCATTACATGAAATATGAAGTAATTGGGACAACTTTATAAAACTTCTGAACCAGGTGAAAAAGGGAATACATACACACTACAGAAAATTTAGAAACACAAAGAAGGATAAAGAAAACAAAAAGTTACCAGTATTTCTACCACACGAAGATAACTACTATGGAATCAGTTTATTTATTCCAGATTTTACACCCAAATTATACGTATGTAAGTTGGAATCATACTCTATACACAATTTTGTATAATAAGTTCCATATTTTAACTTATGTTACTCTCTATGCCCTTAAATATTTTTCAAACATAAATTTAATGGCAATAATTTATTTAATCATTCACCTATTTTTGGACATTTGGGATTTTGATGAATAAACCACATTTGGTCTTTATGTCAACTTTCACATTAAATCTCCAATTGATCTACAGTTGTTTTATTTTTGTATGGCATAAAGTAAGAATCAAAATTTACTTTTTTTTCATATGATTTTCAATTGACCATCCTTTCACTACTGTACTGCCTTAATTCAGGTGAACATAAAGATGTGGGTCTATTTCTAGACTTTATAACATTCCATTTATTTGTCTACCTTTGTGCCAATATTACATTGCTCTTATTACTGTAGCATTACAATCAGTCTTACTACTCAGTAGTTTAAATTCTCCAACTTTGTCTTCTTTAAGATTGATTCATCTACAAATTTTAGAATCAGCTGGTCAATTTCTACAAAACCCTGAAATTTTTGACTTGGATTTCATTAAATTTGTAGATCGATTTGAGAAGACTGACTTATTTACAACTTGAGTTTTCAGATAACTAATATGATATATCCATTTATTTAGATGTTTGTTAATTGTTCTCCATAATATTTGAAGAATTTTGCCAAGTGCTTCTTCTACATTTGAGATGATCATTAAATTGCTCTCCCTTTTGCAGTCAATATGACACAATATATAGATTGATTTTCAAATGCTGAGCCCACCTTGAATTCCTATAATCAACAATGTTTGTGATATGTTGATATAATCATTATTAGTTATCACTGGAACTAATTTGCTAATATTTTGATTATAATTTATTACCTTCATGTTCATGAGAGAAGATGGACTATAGCTTTGTCAAGTTTTGGTATCAGTATTATTCTGACCTCATGAAACAAATTGTGAAATATCCCTTCTTTCTCCGTTTTTCAAAAGAGTTTGTATAGGATCTATAATATTAGTGTTATCTCTTTCTTAACTTTTTGTTTGAAGGATTTTTCTTTGTTAGAAGAATTTTAATAACAAATTCAATTTATGAGAGATACGGGAGCATGCAAATATTTTTTCTTTTACCAGTTTTGATATATTGTGTTTCTAAGGAATTTGTCTGTTTTCCCTATATTGCTGAAGTAATGCCTTTTCTGTCTGTAGCGTTGCTGGTAGTGTGCCTCTCTCTCTCTCTCTCTCTTTCTCTCTCTCTCTCTCTGTTATTCTTATTTAGTCTTAAATTTTTGCCTTTAGATTTTCTTTATTGTATACTTCTATTTCATTTTCTCCTGGCATTACCATTATTATTCCAGTTTATTTGGGTTAGTTTTACTGTAGTTTCTTGAGAAACAAGGTTGGATATTGATTTTTAACCTTTCTGATTAAATATGTCTTTAAAACTATATTTCTCTCTAAGCCCTGTTTTAGCTACATTCCATCCATTCTGATATGTTCCTTATTATTATCATTAAGTTTAAAATATTTTCTAATTCTTATTCTGATTTCTTTTTGTTCAATAGATTTTCTAAAAATATATAATATTCCAGCGGGTTGGACTTCTTAATGAATTTTTAACTGATGTTCAGATTAACTCTGTTGTGGTCAGAGAGTACTAAAACATTTTAATTTTGAAATTTGTCGAGACTTGTATCCTCATCTAGTATATGGTTAATGTTGTTAAGAGTTCCGTGAATCCTTAAAAAGGGTGTGAATTCTGTCATTGTTGGGTGCAGTGTTCTAGTTATATTTTTATAAATTGCTTTATAGGTAATATATTTATTTTCAAACAGAATTCCCAAGGGCAATATTTCATGAAAAAAAATCTATATCCTTTTCCTCTAACTATGTGAAATTGAATGATGAAAGGATTTATCCATCATCCTTAATTTAATATGAGAATATCATTGACTCCATTTCTTAGAAGAAATTCCTCCCTTTATATCCTAAAGATGTCTTTCCAACAATTTAACTCAGATCTTTACATCATTTGATAAGGTAGTGTTAAATCTGAGAAAATAGGGTTATAGGTTGGACTCCATTTAGAAAATGCTATTTTGAGAATAAACCCAAAAGTGTCATTCTTTAAAAAAGAGAGAGAGAAAGAAAAAGAAAGCTAAAAAAAAATTATAAAGAGAAATCTTTCTTCCATCTCATTGTCACTCTTGATAGTGCAATCTAGATTGAGGTGCAGAGTTGAAAGAGAAATAATCCATATTTACCCTTTGTTTGTGCAATTGCACAGAAAAGTGGAAATAAAGATGTCATCACCTCTTTGCAAGAACATGACCTTGCTCCTTCTCTACTTGATTGCTAACTAAATTCTAAAAGCACATTGGTAGCGATCTGAGAGCTTGCCATTATCTTCTGTTAAATGTTCTGCATGTCATAGTGCAATTCAGAAGGCTCATGTGATCGCTCTCACCTGATAATTCTGAATGTATTAAGCCTGTTTATGCCTCCATTTTCTGAGCTTCTCTTCTTTTTCCTAATTCATTTTCCTTTTTGCCACAATTCTCCCTCACACATCTGACACTTTTCCTTCTCTTTGTTACTCAGTGAAATGGAGCATGCTTATGCTTCCCTATGGAAGGTGCTCCCCCTGCCCCCAACCCTGATACAGTCAATTGTAATCTATTGCTACATTATATGAATTCCATTATTTTTCCACTGTGTTAACTTCAAGTGCCTTAAGCTGAGTTTTTGTACCATGGGACCAAAAGAACTAGAGTTTGTGAAAGTGAACTTATCATCAAAGTTATATATCTATAATTTAATAGATTGTTTATTCATTCAGGTGTCTGTAAGATTTCCCAGGGAATTTCACAAGTTATGTCATTTTAATAAAACCCATCATATCTAATGTTCAAGGGACAATAAACTAGATTCTATTTAGAACAATCAGCAATGACAAACACTGGAAAGATAAGACATTCTAAAATGAATAAGAATTCAATGAAGTTTTTTAAGACATCATTTTCTAACTTGCCTCATTTGCATCTCTTTGGACTCTTTCACATTACTGTATTTAGCTGAGTTTTAACAGTGCTTCATGTTCCTGAAATTGAAGACATTTTAAATTTATTTTGGTATGAAGTCCAATAGCAGGCCTTATCATTTAAGATAATAGTTAACTAAAACCCTGGTGTAAACCATAAAATCAAGCTCTAAAACTACATTTTCTTTCCCAAAAAAACAAAGAGAGGCCATGGGAACTTATAGAATATTGTAGGAAAGTTTCATAAGTTCATTCCCTTCTGGGGTCTTAATAATATATCCCAAATACTATCCATAGGATGGCTTTACAGATCATCATGATTCACAGTCTGAAGGTTCACTATTTGGGATCTCCCTATTAAGTGCATTGGCTTTTAAAAATCAGCCATGACAACTGCTATTTTCTCCAGTGTTAAAAGATGAATGCTACTTTACTTAAGTAAAGACGAAATATTTAATCCCTTCACCCTTAAAAATGACTGTGTCTATTATCAAAAAGGCATAGAGAAAATTCAAATCATAGTTACACTAGAACATGGAGAGAATTTAATCCCATTTATATGACAGTACTAACTTAACTGCAAGGTCAGGTACTATCTTTAAAATCTGTTTTGATAATACTCACCACTGCTTTTCTGCCTATTACCAATATTGTAGCCAAAGTATTTACGATCCTTCAAAAGGAGGGCTTCTATTCCCTTTCCTTTTTCTTTTTCCCTGTCTTCTCTTCCTTTTCTGTTTCCCTTTCTCTTTTTAGAAAGAGATTTAGATTTAAACTTTTAGGTTGTTTATCATAGCTGGCAGTAAGTTAGTCTGGTGATTAAGTGGCAGAGAGAAAAATTTTAGGCATAATAAACCATTTTCCTATACTCATTTCCTTTGTAGATTAGTTTTTGCTGTCAGTCTATTTGTGCATGACGATAGAGCAGAATGTAAAGGAGCACGAGACTGGATGAACTGGCTTTGATCCATCTCTGATATTATTTAGTTGAGTAACATTATCTGTCTATGAAGCTCCTTGTCTTCCAAAATGGGGACAATTCCTACCTCACTGGGTTGGTGTAAACATTGAAAAAATATTGTATGCAAAATTTAAAAAGACAGTTATTACTATCATATTTTATAAGTGGTTAAAACTAAGGTTAGAGCAGCAGTAGGAGAAAGAGAACCAATTCAATGTTATTCATTAATTTGTTAACATCCAAATAATGTAATAAGAATTTTTTACAGATTAGTGATTATAAGTTTAATACTACTAATTGTATATATATGTGTATGTGTATAAATATCTTAATTATATATAGTTGAATGTACCATATTCACTTAAATTGCTAATCGTTTCTGAAAGGAGGAAGATACCTCCAAAATCAAAATTACTGTAATGTGGCAATTTACCTTGAGCCTTGTTTTCTCCAGTGCTGTAGTCTATTTTGGTAAGTGCACAAAGATGACTAAAGTGAATGTGTGACAAATCTTATGTGAAAGTAGGGCAGGCTATTCTCAACTGAGAGTAAGGCAGGCTGCATTGCCTACAGGTTAGAACATATGATGCCGCATCAGATTGCCACAGCTTCATCACTTACTAGCTGTGTGAATTTGACAAGCTATTTAAACATTATGAGTCTCAGGTTCTGCATCTGTAGGATGGGGACAAAAATAATATCTATCTCTTAGAGTTGTTATGAAGATTAGATGAGTTAATAAATGTGCAGCACTTAGAACAGTTTCTATCAAACAGTAAATACTTAATACATTTTAATTATTACCATTCTCAGATTTTTCAGCCTTGGTTTTCACTGATGCTTTAGAATATATGACTCTTTTACTCTATTCTCTACCAACCTGTCTCTTTCCTCTCCAAGGCTCTTATTGTCCGCTCATCTCCCTGTTTCCACCTTTTTTTCCTTGGCTGAAAACAGATGAAATCTTGATTGTCCTAGCTGAAAAGCAGGAGTCCCTTACCTCACCAGGCCACAAGTGGGAGCTGAACTGTTTCGGTATGAATGATGGAATTGAATGGATATGAGCAAACTTCATGTCTCATTGTTATTTGTGGTGTCAGATATGTTTGTAGACTCCTTCCATTTGAAATGTCCTCTTAGGTTAAATTAAAGGTTGAAAATGATACTCACGGTCCTCTGCCTCAAGCACATTATAAATATTGTAACTTCTGAGGAAGCTTCTCTGGGTGCTGTATAACTGCCTAGATGTTTTGGACAGCCATAGTTTGCAAGGCATACAGTGACTGTTTTAATAACACCCATCCCTGCCTTACGGATACTTCCAATATCCCCTACCCTTTCATACATTATTTTTCCTCAAGCATATGTTACATTCTAAGCTATTATATATTTTGCTTGTTTATTTAATTTTTAAAATTTCCATCTCTACCCACTGAAATGTAATCTTCATGAGAACAGTGATTTATGTCTGTTTTCTTCACTAATATATTCCCAGAGCCTCAGAAAGGCATCTGGCACATAACAGGTATATCAGGTTAACAATGCCTCTAATTGACAAAAGTCAGTTTATTTTTCACAAGAACTTTACACTTTCTTTGCTTCATCTCGTATAAGAGTATTATTCATTCATTCACTTACCATTACTCAATCTTTCCTAATGGGTGTGTAATTGATACCTCAAATTCATGCCCAAAACTGAACTCTTAATTTTCCCTGTGAAATTTTACTCCACTCACATCTTTCCAATCTGAGTAAAATTCAAGCTATTCTTCCAGTTGCTCAGATCAAAAAAATCTAGGGTCATTTTTGACTTTTTTTTTCCTCATACTGTATATCCCTTCCAAAAGCAAATGCTGTTGACTCTACCTTCAAAATATGTCTGTATTTTAAACATCTGTCATCACCTCTATTGCTATCATAGTGGAGGCCAGCATCTTCTCTTGTCTGGGTTATTGCAAAACATACCTAACTGGTCTCCCAGCTTCCATTCTTTTTCCCTAGACAGACTCAGCTGTGAGATTAATCTGTTTTAGTCAGAACAAAACACAAAGCCCTTCGAGCATTTACAAGATCCATTTCAGTGCTTGGATCATCTCCTAATAAATTCACCACTCACCTAACTTTCAGCTACATTGGACCCTCTTCTATTCTTGGATCTTACCAAACACGCTCCATCTCAGGGCTATTTTGTTGTCTTCTCCTTTGGCATGGCATGCTCTTCTTCCAGACATTGAAGGAAATTTCTTCAGATTCAGCGAGTGGATATTACATATAATTTGACCTATGGCTTTTAGATAATATATTTGCAAAGTGAAATGGAAATTCCCTTTATATTTTTATGGTCTTGCAGCAATAATATGCTTGAATGCTGGCTAGGTTAGATATTATTCAAGCCCTAAAACTGCACTACAGAAAGCTGTAAATGATTATGCAAAAAAAAAAAAAAAAGCTCAAATGGCCAGATATGTCATGTGTAAAATATGCCAAGTATAAGGGAAATCCATATTTACTTGTTTTACTAACTGGATCTATGTTTCTCACATTTGAAACAATGTCTACCAGCTTCTAAAATTACATACTAGCTCCTCTAGATTGATTTCCTCTTTCTTTATCAATTATTGGACAATTGGCTACCAAAGTATAGAATTTATGAACTGCTTTATGCAGTTATTTGCCAAATGAAAATCAGTATCTGTGGAAGATGATGTTTTGCTGCTGGTGTCGATATGGACAGACTAACAATCTCAGGGTCTATGAGAGCTTTATGATTGGTAGTGCAGTATATTATTGAGGGTACTCTCTAGGGCCAGAGAGCCTGGATTTGACATCCATTTAACCACTTACTAGCTGTATACCCGTGCAAGTTGTTTAAACTCTCTCAGTTTTTTCATCTATTAAATGAGGATAATAATAGTAACTTCCTCAGGGATTTTTAAGAAAATCACAAGTGAGTTAATAAATGCAGGTCTCTTGCAATAGTGCTGACCTACATAGATATGTACTCAGAAAAATGGTATTTATTATTATGTCTACTTCTCTTTCCTTTTAAATAATATTTTTTGGTGGGGAAAACATCATAGATGCATACGAGAGTCTGATGGATTGTTGGTTTCTCTCATAAAAACTGTACTCAGATATATACACACAAAATTTTACATACAATTTACACAGGTTTGCAGAGGCCCCTGAAGATCACCAAAGAGGCCCCTATTAGATCACCAGATGTCTCTATATCCCTGGTTAAAGTTTTGCTTAAGGTGATAAATTTTAATCCAATCACATCAGTAATCATGTTAAATATGAATAGTCTAAACACAACAGTTAAAATACAGAGATTTCCATATTGGCTAAAAAAGCAAGATCCAATTATATGCCATCTAAAGGAAACCCATTTTAAAAATCAAGCTATTAATCACTTAAATGAAAAAGGATGAAAAAAGTTATACCATATGTATGGGAAAGGTTAACTCAACAGGTCTGGATTGTTTAAACCCTGCACATTCCAAAGAAAGGCTTGTTTTCATTGTTGGCCTTTGGCTGGCTTCTGGGAAATGAGCTATTGGAATGTTCTGTTTGAAAAAAAGGGTATTTTTGTGGGCCTACAACTTTGGGCTACGCTGAATTAGTTGGTTTAGATAGTTTGTGCTAACAATGTGATTTGTGGTGAATATCTACTTTTGTCTGGGGTTCTGGATCTTGAGGAATTAAGGTCAGTCATGTAGGTACCATATGCCCATATGGCAAATACCCAATAAAGTCCTGGAAAACTTAGGATAAGTTAGGATAAGCTTTCTTGTTTGGCATCTTTTTTGTACATATTGCTAGACATCATTGCTGAAGGAATTAAGAGTGTCTTATGTGAATCCGCTGGGAAGGGTCACTTGGAAACTTGTACCTGGTTCCCTCTGGACTTCACTTTATGTACCTTTCCCTCTCTGATTTTACTCTACATCCTTTCAGTAATAAATCATAACCATCATCACAAAAACTTGTGAGTCCTGTGTGTCCCTAACATCATTGGGCCTTAGGGTAGTCTTATGAACCTTTAACAATCCATGCAAACACTAACCAAAAGAAAGTTGGATTTTCTGTATAATATCAGAGAAAGTAAACTTTAGAACAATACCATTTATTAGGGATAACAAAGGTTATTACATAATGAACAAGAGGCAGTTCTCCAAGAAGACATAACAGTATTAGATGTGTATATACCTAACATCTGAGTTTCAAAATAAATGAAGTAAAAGTTAACAGACCTAAAAAGAGAAATAGAAAAATCCACAATTACAGTTGGAGATTTTAACACTCCCCTCCTAGTTGAAGGATATAAAGTTAATAAATGAAAACCTATTTCACTTCTATATAATAAATGTAAACAATGGGAATTTAAAAAATCTTTAAGAATTGCAGTATCTGTATGCTGAATACTTCAAAATACTGAAGAAATAAATAAAAAGACCTAAATAAATTAAGAGATGTTACTGTGTTCCTGAACACTATGTTCCTTGATTGGAAGACTCAGTATTGTTAAGATAGCAGTTTATCTCAATTTTATGTACAGATTCAATACAATCCCAATGAACATTATAGCAGGTTGGTTTTTGTTTTGTCTTTCTGGAGTAATCAACAAGCCGATCCTAAAATTTATATGGAAAAGCAAGGGACTGAAATAGCTAGAACAATTTTGACACAGAAAAATAATTTGAAGGATTTACATCTCCCAATATTAATTGCTTAATATAAAGGTACCTATTTGAGACACTGCCTCCCTGCAGTAGGACATCTGAGAAGTGCATTTTCATGACTGCCAAGATGAAATCATGCATTTGTCTCCATTTCTTCTCAAAACTTCACTGAAAGGATTATAAATAAATAAAAGGACAAAACCCCACAGAAACAAAGAGATGGGAGGGAAGGATGATTTATGTCAGCAACATTTTGGAACTGGAAAGCAGGTGATAATTAACCTAGCAGACAAGAGAAAGCTAAAATTTGGACCAGTATGTGTATAAAGCTCACAAGAAACAACATAACTATTTTCATGGTAACTCAGATGTTGAAGGGAATAGGTAGCAATAAAAACAGAAGTGCAGGGTAGATTGAAAACAGGAAAAATGAATATAAATATTTAAAAAGAGCACTTAAATTCACCCATCCTTTCCCTATACCAAATAGTCATGAGACCTCCTCCTCTGAGCCTCAGCAGTAGGCTAGAGATTACCTGCTGAAGAACCTGAAAAAGATGGACTGACATTGGACTTGAGGACATCGGGAACAATTTGAGGGTGGAGATAACAGAAGTCTACTTACTGAGAGGTGAGAACCACCCTCCAACATTCTCTTCTCAGGTCCCAGAATTCTAGCAAACATGCTGAACACTTGCCCAATCCCAACTTGCAGCTGAGGAATTTCTTTCAGATGAAAGCGACTGGTTTCAAAAGAAAAGGCCCCCAAAGAAAGAACCAAGTTTCTCCTAATTACTCCCCAGTTAGGCTCATCAATTTCCAAGCCCCATGAATGCATATGGAGTCCTAACCTGCTTTTCAGATCCTCACCCTTACGTATGATCTGACAGCAAAGATCATTACACCATCGAAGAAAATCTCTAATACAAAAGACAGAGAAGAAAACAAGCAAACTAAAACATCATGGAAATAAAAAATGAAAGTAGCAGAAGAACACTTTAAGAAGATTAATAATTCAGAAAAGAGAATACATTACATCCATGAAACAACATATACATACATATTTACACATAGAACATTCAGAGAACAAAAAAGAATTCCTTTAAATTATCACATAGCAGAAACTAACATTTCCAAAAGAATATTTAAGAAAAATTTCCGAGATAAAAGGGAGGGAAAAACAAATGAAAAGTGGGAAAGAAAAAAAACCACACTGTGGTATTGGTAAAAGTATGGACACATAAATCAGTAGTATAGAATATAGAGGGTTCATAGACACTCACTAATATAGTTAAGTAATTTTTGACAAAAGTATATTTATATCAATAGTATATTTAACCAATAGTATTGGAAAAATTAGACAACTACTTTTCAAAAATAGAATTTCAATGCATACCTTACACAAAAATTAAAGTTCAAAATGAATGATGTCTAAAGAAAAACATCAAATGTGAAGCTTCTAGAAAAAATGTAGGTGAAAATTTGGATGCATTTGTGTAATACAAATAGATTTAAAATACAACACCCAATGCATGATCTATTTTAAAAAGTGGTAAATGAGATTTTATTACAAAAATTTTGCTTTGTGGAAGTCACTATTAAGAGAATGAAAAGGTCAGTTACAGATTGGAAACACATTTTCAAATGATATGTCTGACAAAGAATTATATCCAGAATATATGAAGAACTCTTAAAAACAACAATAAGAAAACAAACAACCCAAACAAAAATAAATGAGGAAATGTTCTGAACAGAAATTTCACCAAAGAAGATATGTGACTGGATGATAAAGACATGAAAAGATGCTCAACATTATTTGCCTTTAGGGTACCAGAAATTAAAACCAGGAGCTACCACTACACACCCATTAGAATGGCAAAACAAAACAACCAAACAAAGAAGCAAACAAACCCCTATCATTATCAAGTGCTGGCCAGGATGCCAGACAACTGGCATTCATTGATAGTAGGAATGCAAAATGATATAGCTATTTTGGGAAACAGTGTGAGGAGTTTACTATAAAATTAAACAAAATTAACCATACAATCTTGCACTCCTACTCCTGGTATTGATGAAAACAAAATAAAAATATATACTGTCAAAAATTTTTATGTGTGGGCTTCCCTGGTGGCGCAGTGGTTGGGAGTCCGCCTGCCGATGCAGGGGACACGGCTTTGTGCCCCGGTCCGGGAAGATCCCGCATGCCGTGGAGCGGCTGGGCCCGTGAGCCGTGGCCGCTGAGCCTGCGCGTCCGGAGCCTGTGCTCTGCAATGGGAGAGGCCACAACAGTGAGAGGCCCGCATAAAGCAAAAAAAAAAAAAAAAATTTATGTGTGGAGTTTATAGCAGCATTATTCATAATCACCAAAAGCTAGAAACAACCAAGATGTCCTTCTACAGGTGAATGGATAATGAACTATGAAATATCCATGCATTGGAAGACACTTCAGAAATAAAAAGGAAAGTGCTATCAATTTACAACCAGATAGTTGCCTGTTAAGTAAATGAAAGAAACAGGACCTGGTAGGCTACATGATAGGTATGATTCCATTTTATGACAATTTGGAAAAGTCAAAATTGTGTAAGCATGGGAGATATGTAGTGCTACAAAAGAACAGCACAAAGGAATTTAGGGAGTGTCAAAAATTAGTATAATGGTTCTGTGTGGCACTGTGGTAGTAAACACAGAACTCTATGTAGTTGTCAAACCCCATAGAACTGTACACCAAAAAGAGGGAATTTTAATGTCTGAAAAAGTTTAAAAAATAAACCAGGATATTGGGGAAACCGAAACAGAATGCAAATTGTGGCAGTGAATCTAATTGTATTTCAAATAAATGATATTAGCACCAGAAAAGAGTGGGAAAGAAAGGAGTGGACCCAGTAACTTAAAAAAAAAAAAAGTGTTTTCACTGGATACTGTAAGGCTAATGATAAAAAGAATAGTATACAAATACTGAATTCTAGTTGGTAAAATTTGTTTCTCCGAAAGGTATATGTTATCAATTCTGAAACTACATTACCTAGGCAACAAATAAGTAAATATTTGCAGGTTATAAAATTCAGGTATTGCACTACTGGAGAAATGTTACAAATAAGAAAAGGAGGAATTCTACATAAACCTAGTGTATATATTCATAAATATCCACACGTAAATAGGTAAAACAACTACATAGATGCTTGTGTATGCATGCATGCTTGTGTATACTTGCCTATGCATACACACACACACACACACAGAGAAATAGCTAGAAACAGCAATATATATGTGTGTGTGTGTATATATATATGTTTGTGTATGTATGATATATATGTTTGTATGTGGGTCTATATATAAATATAGATACATATATATGTAATTTCCTAGCTCTGTTCACTAAGATTGTCTAGAAGCAGTGATAACACAGTAGCAATGAATATGCCTAATATTCTGATCTTGGTTTCTAAAAATCATTCTCCAATTAAAAAAATGGTCTTCTTGGAGAAATAAATGAATCCAAGGCTGGGATAGGCAAATTGCTAGATGATCCTGGAGCATCTTATAATATTAGTTATGAGGAAGTTCTCAAAAACCAAAAATATAGGGGCATATTAAAGAGACACAGGAGTAGATCTGAAAGAGTTCCCATTAGCCAAAGTTGAAAAAAATTGAACAACTAAATAAATAACCACAGTTGAATTTTTCCAATTGTTATACTTATTATATAAATGTACAGAATTTTATATAATAAAATATCCATCTTATTGATATAAATGGATATTGAAAAAACAAATAGATTGGAAAGAAGGAACAGCTCTTCCTTTCAGTTTCTTAATAAATGTAGATGAATGAGGGAAATAGAAAATCACTATTAGAATATCATTGCAGTAATTGATGCTGGCAAGATCTGCAGATAAATGGTAAAATTAGTGGACAAAAGTTTAAGGAGAAACAGGATATTTGCATACCTTCTGTCTTAGTCAGGGTCATACAGAGAAACAGAACCAGTAGGTCTCATCTGCAAGCTGGAGACCCAGGAAAGCCAGTAGTATAATTCAGCTTGAGTCCAAAGGCCTGAGAAGCAGGGGAGAAGACGGTGAAAGTCACTGTCCAGTGGCTGGAGATGATACGAGACGTCCCAGCTCAATCAGTGAGGCAGGAAAAAATGAATTTTTTCTTCCTCTGTCTTTTGTTCTATTCAGGCCCTCAATAGGTTGGTTGATGTTCACACGTACTGGGGAGAGCAAACTGCTTTATTGAGTCCACCAATCCAAACGCTAGTCACCTAGAAACACCTTTACATATACACCCCAAAATAATGTTTAATCTGGTCACACCATGGCCAGTCAAGCTGACACATAAAATTAACCATTATAGCTGCAAAATGTTTCCCCCCAAATATTTACTCAGTGCGAAGGGAAAAATTAACTTACAATAGAGAAACCAGGCAGGTATCACATTAACCAAGTGGTTAAAGTTAACACCCCAATAGTAAGATATATGAACATTATGTACCCCTGATATGATACAGTGACTTCTCTCAAGGGCACATAACCTCTGTGGTATGCTTGACAAAAATTTATTACTTCAATTTTATGATGAGAACACTTTAGAGAAACCCAAATTGAGAGACAGTTTGCAGAATTCCTGACCCATGTCCTTCAAAAGTGTCAAGGACATGAAAGACAAGGAAATATTGTCACAGATTGAAGGAGATGAAAAAAACATGACAGTTAATTGCAGTGGCATTCTTGGTCAGATTCTTGAACTGAAAAAAGCATTGGATAAAATCTGTAATAATTAATAGGATAGTGCCAATATTAAGTTTTTGGTGTTGATAATTGCATGATGGTTATGTAAGATGTTAACATTAGGGGAAGCTGAATGAAGGTTATTTGAAAACTTTCCATACCATCTTTGCAACTCTTCTGTAAGTCTAAAATTATTTCAAAAAGAAAAGTGTTTTAAAAATCCTTGCCTAGGTCCTATCATTTTTTGTGCCTTTCAAGATCTTTTGACACGTTTAAGAACTAGAGGTTTATCCATATGACAAAGGACCTCACCTGGAGATGAGAGAACAAGTTATTTTCAAGTTGGCTGTACTTTTCATTTCCCGTCTTTTCTAATATTTCTCTTTACTTTTTTTTATCAGTTTTATAATCCCTATGAAATTCCAGTTGGAGGTAAATCAAATAAGCTGATTCTCACAATGTGTCTTTTATTTATTTTATTTTTAACATATTATCATCAGATCAGTATTAATTTTAGTGCTATACTAAGACCTAGGGCACTTGATACCTTGGTAGTCATTTTTCTAACCAGTGTTGTATGAATACTAAAAAAGGAGAAAACAAACATCTACATTTACATAATCTCCTAATTTGCAGTTAAAAGTCCTGTACCCAATTCTAATGTGAACGAGGAGGTTATTTTCTCCATACCACCAAAACGCAATTTTCGGAGGCTAGCTGAGTGTCCTACAATTCAATTTAATTCTGACATTATCTACCTGGAGATAGTGTCAGATCCCACAGGTTATGGGCTCAGTCCTACAAGACTGCCCACCCCTCCACTTCAGAGGCCAGTTTAAGTCTAGGTTGTCACCTATACTTCTAACAGGCTACAGACTGGAGGTTCCAACACACCCTCCTTGAGTTTGATTAATTTTCTAGAGTGGCTCACAGAACTCAGAGAAACACTGTACTTACTACATCACCAGCTTATTATACAAGGATATAACTCAGGAACAGCCAGGTGGAAGAAATGCACAGCGTAAGGAATGGGGAAAGGACATGGAGATTCCATGCTCTCCCAGGGCCCACTCTCCCCAAATCTCCACATGTTCACCAGACTGGAAACTCTCTGAACCCTATCCTTTTGAGTTTTTATGGAGACTCCATTACATAGGCATGATTAATTAAATCATTGACCATTTGGTGATTGATTCAGCCTCTACTGCCTTTCCCCTCCCTGGAGGTGGAGGGGTGGGTGGGACTGAAAGTTTCAACCCTATAAACACAGGGTTGGGTCTTTAGGCACTCAGTCCCCATTCTTAGTTTAACTACTGCCTCCCAAAAGTCATCTCATAAACATAAAAAATGACACTTTTATCACTCTCATCACATAGGAAATTTCAATAGTTTTAGGAGCTCTGTGACAGAAACAGGACAAAGACCAAAAATACCTTTCTTTTTTTTTTTTGCGGTACCCGGGCCTCTCACTGTTGTGGCCTCTCCCGTTGCGGAGCACAGGCTCCGGACGCGCAGGCTCAGCGGCCATGGCTCATGGGCTTAGCCGCTCCGCGGCATGTGGGATCTTCCTAGACCGGGGCACGAACCCGCGTCCCCTGCATTGGCAGGCGGACTCCCAACCACTGCGCCACCAGGGAAGCCCTTTTTTTAAAAAAAAAAATTTTATTTATTTATTTATTTATTTATAATACCTTTCTTATTATAAGCCACACTGTCACAACAATGTAATTAAATGATTTGATTGACAATGCTGTGTGCTGAATTTAGGTCATGCATTCAATCAGTTTGCACATCTGTAAAATGAGAGGGTGGGATACATAAACTCTATGGTCCTTTCAGTCTTAAACTTCTGTCAAACATTATATATGAATGCTATTGGAGATGGTTGCATTGATTTACTTTGTTTAATTTATTTGGGCTTAGAACTTCTCAAACTTAACATGTAGTTTTGTATATTTGCAAATTATTCTTAGTCAAGCACTTTGCAGATATCCTCATCAGATGAGTGAACCTATTATTCTTAGTTTTCCTATTTATGTTACTGGTCCCATGGGTCCAGACGTATTTTGTTTATCATCAATGATGACACTACCATTTTTGCGCAGTTCTGTTCTCATGCAGCTACTTCAAGGATATATTCTGGAGCCAGTTTGCCTTTGGCTTCCTGTTTTATACACCATCTGGAAACTTCAGCTGGTACAGAATTTTAACCCTCGCTATTTAAAAGTAATTGCTCATGTAGTCAGTGCAATTACCACCAATATCAAGGAAATATCTTTATCACACATTTCCCATTTGAGAAGGAGGAAGTGTAGAATGGATACTTTTAAACAACTCTATGTGTTCCTTCATCTAAAACATTCTTCTAGGAGCAACAGATTTACATTTCTGATAATAATGAATAATTGGCGTTTGAATGATTCCCGTAGTGTCCCCACTGAAAAATTCATTTTGAATGTGAAAAAGTAATTTGTCAGCAACAAAAATTGTAAATGTTTTTCTTTTCTTAACTTGGCTAGAAGAGGACATAAAAAAATAAAAGAAGACATTGATACTACATTTAACCCTATGATTAAAATATTAAAATTACATGTGCAGGGCACAGTGATTAGATTTCTCTAATCAGTGCCTGAATGTGCATTCAGATATCGCCCCTTACTAGCTGTGTGATATTGGACAATTAGCTTAACATCTATAAAGCATTGGTGGCTAAAGGGGCTTTTACAAGAATTAAGTGAGATCTTTGACTTCAAAGCTTTTAGCACAATCCCAGCACATGAGAACCTAAGTATTAACTAGTATTGTTGTAGCTGGGATGCTTAAGATGATGATAATTAATGAGGATGCTACCAAGCCATTTATTAACATATTGCCTTTGAGGTAGTTACTGTCTTGCTTTTGGAGAGGTGGTATCCTGTCACTTTGTCGCCTGATTCACAATTTGAATAACAGCTGTTTCAAGTAATTTAACTTGTTTAAGGAAATGTACTGAAACAATTCAAATTATACATCCAAGAGTCAACAAGAAATGGTCACAAAAGAGACATAAGTCTTTCTCTCTCCATCTCTCTCTCTCTGTCTTTCTCTCTCTCTGTGTGTGTGTGTGTGTGTGTGTGTGTGTGTGTATGGTTCTGAGTATTTGTGGTGGAGCAAGAAATATTGATTAACTTTAGTAGTTAAGAAGGAATCTATTTTATTATTTTTTACTCAGAACATATCTCCCCAAACTGGAAGCACCTAATTATTTAGTTGATACATTATTTCTCAAAGCTAGTGATCCAATAAAAGGAAAGTACACTTTCTAATTCCTTGGTGTATCTGAGCATCTATTCCTACCTCATTGGCTCAGGACAGCCCTCAGGTGCACATATGACACTTTATTGACACTGGTGACCTATAAGCCAGAGATGCAACTTCTAAATTATGCAGTTCATTGTTTAGATTGCTGGAATTGTGCCTTACTCTTGCTTTTCAGTTATGTCAGAAGTCCTGCTTTTACATTTGAGATTTGATTCTGTCTCTGTGGGCTTATTGTTTGTGGTAAGAAGAAGGCCACTCGTGCTTAGAAACTTCAGGGATCAATCTTGAGTGTTTGAAATATTTGCTTAAACATTACTTGCTTAATCAGGCTTTTAGCTGATTGCTACACAGTTCAATGTTTGCTTTATGTAGTTCTAGAGGGTACTGTTATAAAACACTCTACAGATTGCTGCAGAAATGTACATTATTATCCATAGGTCTTATTTCATTTGGTCATACTCTCCTATCTGCATTGGAGCACAGTAAGAAATATTTAAGACATTTCTTTTCAAACCTCCAAGAAAAAATAGGAGCTTCCAAGATAATTTTCTGAAAGAACTCATTATAGGTATTTGAAATTGTAGTTAAAGTATTTGTGTCATACCTTCACTTAAGTCACAACTTTAAAATCTATTAACAATCATTTTGAAGTACTACTGATGTGTCCATGAAAATGAATCAAAATATGACAAAATAACCAACAAATCAACCACAGGTATCTCAATATTTGTGATAATTACATATGAGAAAGGACTCTAAAATTTAATTTAAAAGTCTGATTAGCTATTAACACCTTATCAGTCAAATCATTTGAAAATATTTTCTCCTGTTCTGCAGGTTGTCTTTTCATTTTGTCAATGGTTTCCTTTGTTGTTTGAAAGCTTTTAAGTTTAATTAGGTCCCATTTGTTTATTTTTGCTTTTATTTCCTTTGCTGTAGAGGATGGATCCAAAAGAATATTGCTATGATTTATGTCAAAGAGTGTTCTGCCTATGTTTTCCTCTAGGAGTTTTATGGTTTCTGGTCTTACATTTGGGTCTTTAATCCGTTTTGAGTTTATTTTTGTATATCAGGTTACAGAATGTTCTAATCTCATTGTTTTACATGTGGCCATCCAGTTTTTTGAGCACCACTTATTGAAAAGACTGTCTTTTCTCCATTGTATATTCTTGCCTCCTTTGTCATAGATTAATTGACCATAAGTGCATGGGTTTATTTCTGGGCTCTCTGTTCTGTTCCTTTGATCTATGCATCTGTTTTTGTGCCAGTACCATACTGTTTGATTAATGTAGGTTTGTAGTATAGTCTGAAGTCAGGAAGCATGATCCATCTAGCTTTGTTCTTCTTGTTTTCAGTATTTGGGGTCTTTTGTGTTTCTGTACAAATTTTGAAATTATTTGTTCTAGTTCTGTGAAAAATGCCACTGGTATTTTGATAGGGATTGCACTGAGTCTGTAGATCACCTTGTGTAGTATGGTCATTGTAACAATATTAATTCTTCCAATCCAAGAATGTGGTATATCTTTCCATTTGTTTGTGTCCTCTTCAATTTCTTTCATCAATTTCTTTCATCATCTTATAGTTTTCTGAGTACAGGCCTTTAACCTCCTTAGGTAGGTTCATTCCTAGGTATTTTATTATTTTTGATGTGATGGTATATGGGATTGTTTCCTTAATTTCTCTTTATGATAGTTTTGTGTTACCATATAGAAATGCAACAGATTTCTCTATATTAATTTTGTATCCTTCAACTTTACTGAATTCACTGATGAGGTCTAGTAGTTTTCTGGTAATGCCTTCAGCATTTTCTATGTATAGCATTGTGTCATCTGCGAGCAGTGACACTTTTATTTCTTCCTTTCCAATTTGGATTCCTTTATCTCTTTTTTCTTGTCTGATTGCTGTGGCTAGGACTTCCAATACTCTGTTGAATAAAAGTGGCAAGGGTGGGCATCCTTTGTCTTATTCCTAATCACAGAGGAAATGCTTTCAGCTTTTCACTATTGAGTATGATGTTAGCTGTGGGTTTATCACATATGGTCTTTATTATGTTGAGGTAGGTTCCCTCTACACCAACTTTCTTGAAGAGTTTTTATCATAAATGGATGCTGAACTTTGCCAAAAGCTTTTTCTGCATCTATTGAGATGATCATATGTTTTTTATTCTTCAGCTTGTTAATGGGTATCACATTGACTGATTTGCAGATATTGAAAAATCCTTGCATCCCTGAAATAAATCCCACTTGATCAAAGTTTATAATCCTTTTAATGTATTGTTGGATTCGGCTTGCTAATATTTTGTTGAGGATTTTTGCACCTATATTTGTTCATCGGTGATACTGGCCTGTAATTTTCTTTTTTTGTGTGATATCTTTGTCTGGATTTGGTATCAGGGTGATACTGGCCTCATAGCATCATTTCAGAAGTGCTCCTTCCTCTGCAGTTTTTGGAATAGTTTGAGAAGGATAAGTGTTAACTCTTTTCTAAATGTTTGGTAGAATTCACCTGTGAAGCCATGGGGTCCTGGACTTTTGTTTGTTGTGAGTTTTTTAATTACTGATTCAATTTCATTACTGGTATTTGGTCTGTTCATATTTTCTATTTCTTCCTGGTTTAGTCTTGGGAGATTGTACAATACTAAGAATTTGTCCATTTCTTCTAGGTTAACCATTTTGTTGGCATAGGGTTGTTTGTAGTAATCTCTTATGATCTTTTGTATTTCTGTGGTGTCAGTTGTAATTTCTCCTTTTTCATTTCTGATTTTATTGATTTGGGCCTCCTCCCATTTTTCTTGATGAGTCTGGCTAAAGGTTTACCAATTTTGTTTATCTTTTCAAAGAACCAGATTTTCATTTCATTTATCTTTTCTATTGAGTTTTTAGTCTTTATTTCATTTATTTCTGCTCTGATCTTTATGATTTCTTTCCTTTGACTACTTTGAGTTTTGTTTGTTTTTCTTTCTCTAGTTCCTTTAGGTATAAGCTTATGTTGTTTATTTGAAATTTTTCTGGTTTCTTGAGGTAAGCTTGTATATAAATATTTACAGAGCTCATATAATTCAACATCAAAAAAAAAGGTTAAAAAATGGGCAGAAGACTTGAATAGACATTTTCCCAAAGAGGACATGTAGATGGCCAACAGGCACATGAAAAGATTCTCAGCATCACTAATCATCAGAGAAATGCAAATAAAAACTACAATGAGACATCACCTCACACCTGTCAGAATGACCATCATGAAAAAGAACACAAACAACAAATGTCGAGGATGTGGAGAAAAGGGAACCCTCATACACTGTTGGTGGGAATGTAAATTGGTACAGCCACTGTGGAAAAAAGTATGGAGGTTTCTCAAAAAACTAAACATAGAACTACAGTATGACCCAGCAATTCCACTCCTGGGTATGTATTCCAAAAAATCATAAAATACTAATTTGAAAAGATACATGCACCCCAATGT
Organism: Delphinapterus leucas; assembly: GCF_059928025.1. Classification (NCBI taxonomy): domain Eukaryota; kingdom Metazoa; phylum Chordata; class Mammalia; order Artiodactyla; family Monodontidae; genus Delphinapterus; species Delphinapterus leucas. The sequence goes on from NC_143140.1 coordinate 51,943,937, forward strand.
TCATAGCAGCATTATTTACAATTGCCAAGATATGGAAGCAACCTAAGTGTCTGTCAACAGATGAATGGATAAAGAAGTAATACACACACACACACACACACACACTCACACACACATGATGGAATACTACTCAGCCATAAAAAGGAAGGAAATTTTGCCATTTGCAACAACATGGATGGACTTGCAGAATATTATGCTAAGTGAAATAAGTCAGGCAGAGAAAGACAAATACAATATGCTATCACTTATATGTGAGATCCAAAAAACAATCTAGTAAATATAGCAAAAAAGAAACAGACTCATAGATATAGAAAACAAATCAGTTTTTTGGTATTAAGAGGTACAAACTATTAGGTATAAAATAAGCTACAAGGACATATTGTCCAATACAGGGAATATAGCTAATATTCTATAATAACTATAAATGGAGTATAACCTTTAAAAGTTATGAATCAGGGACTTCCCTGGTGGGCCAGTGGTTAAGATCTCGCCTTCCAATGCAGGGGGTGCGGGTTCGATCCCTGGTCGGGGAGCTAAGATCCCACTTGCCTCATGGCCAATAAACCAAAACATAAAACAGAAGCAATATTGTAACAAATTCAATAAAGACTTTAAAAATGGTCTATATCAAAAAAAAATCTTTAAAATAAATAAAAAGTTATGAATCACTGTATTGTACATCTGTAACTTGTATAATATTGTTCAGCAACTATACTTAAACTAAAAAAAATTTTTTTAAGTCTGATCGGCCTTTCAGTCCTCATGTGTAACAGTGAACAAGGTAATAGATGCAAGTGTATACTATAAAATTACTTGAAGTCATCAATACATACATATGGGTTAAAGTTTATTAATATAATAATCTCTTCTATTAATTAAAGCTAAAGTAACAAATTGAAATAATTTATTTACATATATCCAGTGTATATGCAAGTTTATTATTTCATTTTAGTAAATAATTTTTTCCTCACTAGATTGTAAGCTCCATGAAGATAAGAATTTTTATCTAATGTATTCAATGTTGTACCTACAGTATCCAGAACAGTTCCTGTCATGTAGTAGATGCTCATTAAATACCTGTTTCATGAATGAATGATCTAATAATTAAATGATCTAAAAATCGAAGCTTTTTGCTTGCTGCAAACCCAGGGCTACCATGAAATCAGCTCACAGCAGATGCTCAATAAATGGTGCGCCCCTTGGAGTCTGCCCACGGGTAGACTCAGGCACAATGCAGACCTCCAAGTGGCAGTTTACTGAACACAGATGGTTAATTCTCATGAAAATTTGCCAGATTTTATAGAGTTCATATTAATAAAAAATTTTTTTTCTTTTCAAGGTGATGATATATCTAACAGATAAAATATATTACTCTGACAAGAATAAGCCCAGGCTTACTGAAGAATCGAGTAAAATATTATTCCTCAGTTCTCAGGCACTATTTCACCAAAAGTTACAGGTTGTTTAGGAAAAGTTGTTCTATCAGAATTTTCATACCAGACGTGTAATATCATTTTGTTTGTAAATATAACCTCTTTCTGTGAAAGATGTGCTAAATGCCCTCAAGTTAATCATTGATCAGAGGGTACAGCTCTTATTTCAGAATGCTAAAAAAATACCATTTAATATTGAGAAAGCAACTAATATTTTGGTGTTTAAATAAATATGTGGCTTCATATATAACATTAATTTTAAATGATCACTCTTGCCTTCAAGAATATAGATAGAGAAAATATACCCAATAATATATATGGGTCCTCAAAAACTATTTTCTGCCTGAAAAATATTATAAAAATGTTTGACTCATTTCCTATACTTATTCTTCTTATATCAGACCAATACCTTTTTTTTAGGTATACTGAAAGTCCTTGCCATGTGAATGCTGCCCCATTGTCTTTTTCCCTATATAAATATTGTTTCTATTTTTATACTTCTATTTCTACAGAATCTCTCAGATCCGTTTTTCCTATCTATTCCACTTGTTTTTGACCCAGTTCATACCCTGTTCCATAGGCTACTTTAGTAACCTCCTGGCTCATCTTCACTGTCTATCTATCTCTAGATCTATAAACATCATCATTTCTCACCGGACCCTCAGGCTTCAACACTCCACATTTTCATTCTTCTTCTATGTTAATCTTGTCTACACTACACCCAAAGTGATCTTTTAAAAAGTAAGTCACATCTTGTTAGTTCTTGGATAACATCTTTCTAGTGAGTTCCCTTTGTGCTGAGAATGAAATCCAAACTCCTCACCAAGGCCCGGATGGTTAGGAATATGAGACCTCTGCCTTCTTGCAGTTAATGCCCTGTCCCTCTTTCCTTATGATCCAGCTTAGACTACAATAAGGCTAACAACACCCATTTTACAGATAAGCAAATGAAAGCCTAGAGAGGTTAAGTTTATCTGAGATTACATAGCTAATCAATGGCAAAATGAGGGCTCAACTCAGGTCTATTTGACTCCAGAGCATTCCCTCTCAACCAGTGGTACAAAACTCTGATTTCTTCCTCTGTAGAACTTTCCTTGATACACTCCAGACAGACTGAACTTTTACTACGACTTATAAAAGACTGCTAATTATAAATGCATTTTTTCCCTGCAAACTGTGGGCTTCACAAGGCATTTCCTACTACATTTTTGATACAATGTCTAGCACATAGGCAATGGCTATCAGTTTTTGAATAATTAATGTATTATCTGGGCTGTAATTAATTAACAGAAAGCAGAATCACTATAGATATGTTGCAAAGATTTAAACAAAATAAATTTCCCTAAATGCTAATAATTAATCATAATGGACAGTTGAGTAGTGCAAAATGCTTTCAATTTTTTTTCATTTTCTAACAATCGCCTTTATTATTTTAGCATGTTCACTTAAAAGAAGAACAAAACAGAATTCTAGAAAATACTTGTTCCAGAAGCAAAAGCATAAAAACAATATTTATTTAGTACATGGCAAATTAAATGCTATGAGAGATTTTAATAAATGGAAAGATCATAGGCTGCCTCTGAAGGTATTTTGGTTTCTTGTCACTCCAGTTGGTCAAAAAAATATAAACGTGACAAGTATGTAAAAAACCATAATTTTACTGACATCCAGGATTCAAGGAAGTAGGAAGAAATTTCATAAAATATGTTAGAGTCTCATATGCTTGGACAAAATAATCTTCATGTGATAGTTTAATGTTTCAGCAGAGGAGGAGGGTATTCTAGGCAAAGTAATTGTCATGTTAATATCTGGCTCAAAGAGAAATCTTAAAATTTAATTTTAGTAGGGATTGATTATTCATTTCAAAAGCAATGTTTGTCCGCTAGATGGTGAAGGCAAAGATGGCTGGATGAGGGAGGGCATTTGGGTCAGCAATATCCAGTAAAAATCCTTAGTCTCACTATTGAGGAGTTGTGATTTGATTAGAGGCAAAATGGAGGGACTAGAAATTAGTAGGTGTGGCTCTAGTTTCATTATATTGTTAGCCCAGGAGTCTCTTCCAGTGTTCCTCCTCCTCACCAATTCATTTCTGTCTTTAAGTGAAATTTACCACAGGCATTTTTAACCAAATAGATCCTGTCTATATTAAGAGTAAAGATATTCCCATATATTTACACTATAAATGCTTCCGAAAATACTGATATATAATAATACAATTTAGATAACTGAAACATTTTCACTTCTCCTAATTTTTATATATACTTCATCAGTCCACTTAGCTGATTTAAGGTGACGAGTATGTTGTCTACTAACTATAAATGGATTAGAAGTTCTTCAGGTTAGTCTGAATCCTCTAATATTTTACCAATCAAAGTGTGTTTCTCTGAGCAGCGATCAGCTTTACCTGGAGTTTGTTAGAAATACAGAATCACAGCCTCACCTAGCCCAGATGATTTGCATTGACATTAAAGTAAAAGATGCCCTGTTCTAGACAGGGCATCTTTAGCCATTTGTGGTGGAAGACCAGTAGTGTGTTTCCCCCAGGCCACCCATTCCCAACAATTGTGGACTTTTTGTAAAATGCCATAAAATTTAATTTCTAGAAAAACTAAATGGCAAAAAATGACAATCATATTTTAAAGTGTCAAGCTTTTCCATGTGTATGTGCATACGTTAATTTTGTAATCTTACTTTCCTTCCTTCTTAAACATGTATGAATGAATATGAAAAAAATACCATATAAGAGAAACTTTAAAATAATGGATAACGTAACAATGCATAACTATATTAAACATAATACCATTTATGGAGTGTATCTTTGTGCCAGGCATTCATTGTGCTCTATATTTTCACATATTATATCATTTCATCCTCACGATTCTTTCAGAGTAGGTCCTGTTCATGTGCCCATTTTACAGATGAGCAGTTTGTTTTGAGTTAAACAATTTTCCCAAGGTCTCACAGCAAGAAAGTAGTGAATCTTATATTTGAATCCAAGTTCTATATGACTTGAAAGCCTGAAATTTTGCCTTCCCTAATGCCTCAGTCTGATCTTTCCAAAGAAGAGAGAAGTTCAGAGAAAAACATGTATGCTGCATTATTTCTAGAAATCCCAAGTGTTAACAAGAAAGTCAAAAGAATATTGCTACATGAATCCTTTCCCTCCACCATCTAGGCTCATTTTTGTTATCCTCACTGTATTACAGTTGGTCGCAGGGAACTTGTTAAACAGAAATAAAACTACTGATTTTGGGGAGTGGGAGGGATGCAGAGTGAGGGGTGGAATGAGGATGGTTCATCAATAGTTAGAATAAACACTATAAATTAATGCTCAAAGGAGGAAAAATCTTATCTTGAGCTTTTATAATTAATGCCATTGCCAAAAAGCTTCTGTAAAGTGTAGAAAAATGTAAAACAAAAGAAATTTGAGGAGACCATATACAACCTGGGAACGGAGTTATTTGAGTAGAAGTGTATGCTTTCAGCAAAAAATGGCACAAAAATTATTAACAGACTCCACATTTAACACTTATTTCTGATTTAATATTGAATTGAAATGGGCTTCTTATATCTTTTTTTTAAACATCTTTATTGGAGTATAATTGCTTTACAGTGTTGTGTTAGTTTCTGCTGTATAGAAACTGAATCAGCTCTATGAATATGTATATCCCCATATCCCCTCACTCTTATGTCTCCCTCCCACCCTCCTTATCCCACCCCTCTAGGTGGTCGCAAAGCACTGAGCTGATCTCCCTGTGCTATGCAGCTGCTTCCCACTAGCTATCTATTTTACGTTTGGTAGTGGATATATGTCAGTGCTACTCTCTTACTTCGTCACAGCTTACCCTTCCCTCTCCCTGTGTCCTCAAGTCCATTCTCTATGTCTGTGTCTTTATTCCTGTCCTGCCCCTAGGTTCATCAGAACTTTTTTTTTTTTTTAGTTTCCATATATATGTGTTAGCATATGGTATTTTTTTTTCTCTTTTTGACTTACTTCACTCTGTATGACAGACTCTAGGCCCATCCACCTCACTACAAATAATTCAATTTCGTTTCTTTTCATGGCTGAGTAATATTCCATTGTATATATGTGCCACATCTTCTTTATCCATTCATCTGTCGATTGACACTTAGGTTGCTTCCATGCCCTGGCTATTGTAAATAGTGCTGCAATGAACATTGTGGTACATGACTCTTTTTGAATTATGGTTTTCTCAGGGTATATGCCCAGTAGTGGGATTCCTGGGTCATATGGTAGTTCTAGTTTTAGTTTTTTAAGGAACCTCCGTACTGTTCTCCATAGTGCCTGTACCAATTTACATTCCCATCAACAGTGCAAGAGGGTTCCCTTTTCTCCACACCCTCTCCGGCATTAATTGTTTGTAGATTTTTAAAAATATATTTATTTATTTATTTATGGCTGTGTTGGGTCTTCATTGCTGCACGTGGGCTTTCTCTAGTTGCAGTGAGCGGGGGCAACTCTTCCTTGTGGTGCACGGGCTTCTCATTGCAGTGGTTTCTCTTGTTGCAGAGCACAGGCTCTAGGCACGTGGCCTTCGGTAGTTGTGGCTTGTGAGCTCTAGAGCACAGGCTCAATAGTTGTAGCGCACGGGCTTAGTTGCTCTGTGGCATGTGGGATCTTCCCACACCATGGCTCGAACCCATGTCCCCTGCATTGGCAGGCGGATTCTTAACCCCTGCACCACCAGGGAAGCCCCATGTTTGTAGATTTTTTGGTGATGGCCATTCTGACCAATGTGAGGTGATACCTCATTGTAGTTTTGATTTACATTTCTCTAATGATTAGTGGTGTTAAGCATCTTTTCATGTGTTTCTTGGCAATCTGTATATCTTCTTTGGAGAAATATCTATTTAGGTCTTCTGCCCATTTTTGTATTGAGGTGTTTGTTTTTTTGATATTGAGCTGCATGAGGTGCTTATATATTTTGGAGATTAATCCTTTGTCAGTTGCTTCATTTGCAAATATTTTCTCCCATTCTGAGGGTTGTCTTTGTGTCTTTTTTATGGTTTCCTTCACTGTGCAAAAGCTTTTAAGTTTCATTAGGTCCCATTTGTTTATTTCCATTTCTCTAGGGGGTGGGTCAAAGAGGATCTTGCTGCGATTTATGTCATAGAGTGTTCTGCCTATGTTCCCCTGCAAGAGTTTTATAGTGCCTGGCCTTACATTTAGGTCTTTAATCCATTTTGAGTTTATTTTTGTGTATGGTGTTAGGAAGTGTTCTAATTTCATTCTTTTACATGTAGCTGTCCAGTTTTCCCAGCACTTATTGAACAGGCTGTCTTTTCTCCATTGTATACTCTTGCTTCCTTTATCAAAGATAAGGTGACCATATGTGTGTGGGTTTGCTCTGGGCTTTCTATCCTGTTCCATTGGTCTATATTTCTGTTTTTGTGCCAGTACAATACTGTCTTGATGACTGTAACTTTGTGTTATAGGCTGAAGTCCAGGACCCTGATTCCTCCAGTTCCGTTTTTCTTTCTCAAGATTGTTTTGCTATTCGGGGTCTTTTGTGTTTCCATACAAACTGTGAAATTTTTTGTTCTAGTTCTGTGAAAAATGCCATTGGTAGTTTGATAGGGATTGCATTGAATCTGTAGACTGCCTTGGGTAGTATAGTCATTTTCACGGTGTTGATTCTTCCAATCCAAGAACATCGTATATCTCTCCATCTGTTGTATTACCTTTAATTTCTTTCATCACTGTCTTATAGCTTTCTGCATACAGTTCCTTTGTCTCCTTAGGTAGGTTTATTCCTAGGTATTTTATTCTTTTTGTTGCAGTGGTAAATGGGAGTGTTTCCTTAATTTCTCTTTCATATTTTTTGTCATTAGTGAATAGGAATGCAAGAGATTTCTGTGCATTAATTTTGTATCCTACTGCTCTACCAAATTCATTGATTAGCTCTAGTAGTTTTCTGGTAGCATCTTTAGGATTCTCTATGTATAGTATCATGGCATCTGCAAACAGTGACAGTTTTACTTCTTCACTTCTGGTTTGGATTCCTTTTATTTCTTTTTCTTCTCTGATTGCTGTGGCTAAAACTTCCAAAACTATGTTGAATAATAGTGGTGAGAGTGGGCAACCTTATCTTGTTCCTGATCTTAGAGGAAATGCTTTCAGTTTTTCACCATTGAGAATGATGTTGGCTGTGGGTTTGTCATATATGGCCTTTATTATGTTGAGGTAGTTTCCCTCTTTGCCTACTTTCTAGAGAGTTTTTATCATAAATGGGTGTTGAATTTTGTCAGAAGCTTTTTCTGCATCTATTGAGATGATCAACTTCTTATATCTTTAAAGCTAGAATCAGATTGAATTATTTTAAATGACTTATTCCAACATCATTTGAGGGGAATTGCTCTCTGGTGAGGATTATACAGGCAGGCCCTCCATAGCTGTTCTCTTAGTGACATGGCTCACTGGCATCTCCTCTCAGACTTGAGAATTGAGCTAACAACCATAATAAATCTATTCTTAGCAACAACTCTGGTAGAGGGTTTGCTAGAAGCTGATGCAGTCTGAAATGTGATTGTTGATGCTGTTCATCCAAGACAGTCACCATCTCACCTGTCATGGATAACTGTCACTGAGCTATAATTTTACACATAGCTCATTTTATTTTTCTACTGTCATTCCTTTTCTTTGTGGAATAAAAATATTATACAACATTTAGTAGACTAGAATTAGTGATCTGTCTGCTTTTTAAATGGTATGTTAATAAATAAATGTGTAGAGACCAACATTTCATTCAAGAAGTAAGCTAATAAGAGTCACTACTGTGATAGTACTCCTACCATTTATTAATTCAAGAATCGTTTGATTTACATTACCCAAATCCTGCAATTACCTAGACAACTACAACACAGACAGTATTTTCTTACATGTTATTTCAACTCTAACAATTAAATTAGAAATGTAGTATATTAATTTTCAGAGCCCTCATCCCTTACTTTTTTTCTAACTTTGTTAATTAATTATTAATTCAAAGATGGTCTGGTTCAAGGAATATTGCACCACCCTGACCAATGGATATTTATGCAATATGAATGAGGTGCTGAAATTTTTAAGAATGAGGTGCTAAAATTTTTGTAAATGGGTATTTACAAATATGAATAAAGTGTGGAAAGCTTTGAACATTCAGGGTTATGGAAATCTGTAAGTTTGTTGGTGTTGATTAGTCAATAGAGAAAGTACAAAAGGTAGAGGTAGTGGGTTAAATACCTTGAAAATTACATAACTTATAACTGGAAAGTAACTTAGAGGTAATTTAGTTTCAAACTCCTCAGTCTTCAGGTTTGGAAACAAATGCAGAAAGATGAAGTGGTCTATGAACTAGCTAGTCCAATATTCTTTCTTCTCTTCTTTGATTTGCACTATTCATCTTGACAACAACAAAAGTCTAATTAGAACCATATTGTACTTAGGGAACTTGGTTGTAGTTTCTGAGAATATAGGATTTATTCTGAGGGTGTGCAGTGTCTAGGGTTTTCTTTGTTCCTTCTTTTGCTTTCTCATTTGTTTAAAAAACTTTGTTTTTCCAGTAATATATGAAATCAGGCTGTCTGTCTCTCTGTACAGCTGTATCACTATTTTGAGGTCTTTTTTAAAATTTTAATGTTTTCTTTTATGTGCATGTCTGGTGCAGCCAGTACTTGAGGCTATATCTTAATGGAAGCACCATATTATGAATCATTACAAGTCAGAGAAGTTAGGAGATACTACAGAACCAAAAATAGAGATGTATTTTAAAAAGCAGTGCTGAAGGTGTCACAGAAAGCTATTGTTCACAGCCAAAATAAATAACTGTTTCGGAACAGAAGAAATTAGTGACTGAGAGCACTGAAGAATGCAGATGGAAGCTATGTGGAGCCCTGGGAATAGCACCGACCCAGCCCTGACTTCACTATTAACTAACAATGTGACTTTACGCATGTCACTTCAAATCACCAGTCCTCAGCTTTCTCACCTCCACAAAGAAGAGACTGGATTGGAAAGTCTCTATGTTCCCTCCCTCTAAAATTCGGATTTCAGGTCTCAAGTTTTCTTTTCTTCAACTTTATATACTGGATGGGACCTGGAAATAAATTAATTATTTTTAGGTCACTGGCACCCATCAGATGTCTGGGTATAGTAAAAGACAAACTATTGCTGGATGAGTTCACATACAGATTTTGAACATAAGTACACATAGTCATGAGTAAACATACTTTAAACCATAATTGGGAAGAAAAGTAAGAAAGCTGCCTAATCATGTTAAATATCATAAACGAATGGCTGGATTGTTATTTTTAACCAGAATTTGAGAGCAAAGAAATACTAGAGTCTATAAATTATTTGAAGCACAAAGAAACTGGTTTTTGTCGTTGCCCTCAAACTTAAAAAAGAAACAAATACAGCTTGCAAAATGGATCTTGATTTATTCAGTACAGAGAACAATACAAAAAGTGATGGAGAGAATCAATATTTCCTTCTTCTCCAATTATGTTTTGCCTTAATGTCACATCTGGGACAGCTGTGGCCATCTGGCTTCACTGCATAGGGCCTGAAATTTAACCAGATACAACATTGTAATATTTTACAGTGTACAATCTTTATATAATCATAATGATATTGAGTGGAGGTTATTATTAACTCCATTTAATAGGTGAAGAAGTAGGAAATTTTATCAATTTTCTCAGTGTCAAATAGAATGTAAATGATGGAACAAAACCTTAAATCTCTGTCTTCTAACTCCAGATCCCTAGTGTAAGCTCCCTAAATTTCCTTGGCATTAAAATTCACTTACATCTGAAAAACAAGACAAAAATCAGCTGCCTGGTCTTAATACAGTGAAAATGCTCTTGGGCTTCCCTGGTGGCGCAGTGGTTGAGAGTCCGCCTGCTGATGCAGGGGACATGGGTTCGTGCCCCGGTGCGGGAAGATCCCACATGCCGCGGAGCGGCTGGGCCCGTGAGCCATGGCTGCTGAACCTGCGCGTCTGGAGCCTGTGCTCCGCAACGGGAGAGGCCACAACAGTGAGAGGCCCGCGTACCGCAAAAAAAAAAAAAATGCTCTTGCTCTTAGAGCACCAGAGTCGTTTAGTTTTATTCCTGCTACATGAACTAGAAAGGCAGTACTACATACCTTAGTGACAGTGAGGTAAAATGACTTGTGGCACTATGCTTCCGGAGTGAAATGGAATTATAGAGCTGGAATCTCAGCCATCAAGTATTTTAAGGGACAGTGAGATTACTCTGCTTTAACCCTCTTTGGCACAAGGGTATGTGCCAAAATATTTTTTAAAAATATAAAGGATATTTCTACCAATCATGCATATTCTTTCTGTTCAGTCTTGCATTTACATAAATCTATTTCTGAAGGAAGAGTCTTGATGATAATTTAAGTGACTGAATTAATTAAAATTTAATATGGTATTTTTTTTAACTTGAAAGGAGTTTAGAAGCTATTCCAAATTTATCTAATCCATAGATTCACATTTATAGAATCTATTAAGATACATTCTGGCTATATAATAATTTTCCATTTTGGATCGAGAAACATGAACTATAATTGGTGTAGCACACTGATTTAAAACTTTATAAACTCCTTTCTCTCTTGGACCTAGTTGACAGAGAAGCACATTCATTTAATCTTTATTAGAAACTGGAGTTGGCTTCCAATATCAACATTCTTACAGTTCATCTCATTCCTTAATGTGATTTTTCTAGAGAGATCAGAGGTCTTGACTTGTGTAAAATAGCAATTACTGTATTTTTCACAGTTGTGTGGGTCTTTATAGATTATAAAATGTCACATATCATGACGACCTTCCAACTAGTTAGTCGAGGGGTATTTATTTTTTGTCCATATTTGGAGTTTCAAACAAAACAAGCAAAAACAAATAAATAAACTTCCGCCACCACCACCAATACAGAGCACTCTGAATTTGAGACCATAATACAGTTGAAAAGCCTCAGAAAGAACACCAGAAAACATGTCTTCTATACCCAAACCCAGTACTCTCTGTACCCCTCTTTTGATCCAGCCTCCTAGAGACCATATCTTGGTATCTGTGATAGATATCTATGGTGTCTTTGGAGCTAGAAAGATTGAGTGTTTATAATTTTCTCTAAGCTTTGGTTTTCTCATCTAAACAATGAAGTTAAGATTTAGAGTGTATTAAAGAAACAAAATATCTTATAGCACTTGGAACAAAATGTGGAGTATAATATACTTTCAGTAACTTATAAGTTACTAACATTGTTTATGATTGCATGGTTAATGTGAGGTGCATTACAGTATAATGGAGAGACTTGCTCCAGAATTTGGAGTTTCTGAAATGCTGTCCAGGAAGCACTTTATAGGCTGAGTTACATGCGTAAATTTTGCAGACTCCTTAGAGAACAGGTCTCAGGATAAATAAGCAAGGTTGACTTATCTCTGGTGGAGAGAATATGAAAGGCAAATGAAAATAATTTATTGCTATTCCAAATATAAATTCTTATGCTAACTTGTATGTGGTTCTTTAGTTGCTTAGAACTAATTAACAAACCCTGCACACCGTTTTGTTTTTTTCTGAGGGACCATCAATACAGTAAGTACACATATTGCAAAAAAAAAAAAAATCTATAGATAGAAAACAAAAATTATGTAGAAACAATAGAACCTGTAATAATGACCAATAATCTTTATTTGTAAAAAAAATTTTTTTAAAGATTTTGTGGTTTTGATGTGGACCATTTTTAAAGTCTTTATTGAATTTGTTACAATATTGCTTCTGTTTTATGTTTTGGTTTTATGGCCCCAAGGCACGTGGGATCTTAGCTCCCCGACCAGGGATCAAACCCGCACCCCCTGCATTGGCAGGTGAAGTCTTAACCACTGGACCACCAGGGAAATTCCAATGACCAATAATGTTTAATTTGTTACATTAGACTAGCTATGCTTACATTAGTCTATTTTAATACTATTATTTTTCACTTGATCTTATTTCAACCCTACTTTTTTTTTTTTTTTTTTTGTGGTACGCGGGCCTCTCACTGTTGGGGCCTCTCCCGTTGTGGAGCACAGGCTCCGGACGCGCAGGCTCAGCGGCCATGGCTCACGGGCCCAGCCGCTCCGCGGCATGTGGGATCTTCCTGGACTGGGGCACGAACCTGCGTCCCCTGCATCAGCAGGCGGACTCTGAACCACTGCGCCACCAGGGAAGCCCAACCCTCCTTATTTTTAATCCATGAGTCTGAAGACACACATTGGAAGGGTAAGATTGTACTGATAAAGAGGTTAATAGGAACCACAGAGCACAGATAATTTTTCATTATTAAACTCCAAAGAATCTGTTAGCCCACTATACTCATGCTATCATTTGGAAAATATATTCCTTTTAATATACATAATGCCAGATCCAATAATTTTAAAAGTGTATATTCTTATATATAAATGTTTAAATTTTCTGTCTGTACTATTTATCAGAAAATTAAGACATTTCCTTAATTTTAAAAATGTAAACTCTTGATGTTATATTATTATCTAATTTAGGAACCCTGTGAGAAAGAATGGAAAGCTATTGTGTTAAAAATCTGGTCCCCCTGGATTATAGGTTCTTTGGAGATAGAGATTGAACTATAATTTATCATTATAGTCCAAATGTCCAACATAACACCTGTTATATGCATAGTCGTGGATTAATATTTGTTGAATTTATCCTATTAAGGTAACCACCTCCATATGATATGATGTCTTTTTATGAGTAATTCAAGATCTCAAATGCAAACAGTGGAAACTTCTGAAAACAGTTATTTAAGAGTTTACTGATTAGGGAAGCCCAAAGGTCAGGTCTAAAGGTCACACAGCCTGGAATAATGCTCATATCACACTTGCTGGGTCTACTAGCCACTGTAGATGCAGACCCCAGTGCCATCATAATTGCCGCTGACCTAGGTGGCAGAATTTCCATTTCACTGCCCTGAAACCTGCATGCTTCTATGGCTACTATCTTCCCCAAATGGGTTCTACTCGGTTTCTGCTTCTTCATATTGCCCACTTCTGAATTAAAGTCTCAAGTAGTTGAGTCTGAATTGCAGAGCCTAGGTCATATACCAGTACCTTGGGTACAAATAGAGGTTGAGAAACTGGCATTCTGGCTTCTGCTTGAGTTGGAAGTATGTAGGATGCATGAAAGGGGGATTTTTCTCAAAATAATTGAAAAAGTGCTATATTACAGGAAACATCACACATTTCTGCCACAAGTCCTTGCCTCTCCACCCTCACTCCATACCTCCTGGCTCCCTATGTTTTAGTCATAATTGTCTTTTTTTTTTAATATCTTACCAAAAGGATTTTTTAAAATTAATTTTTATTGGAGTATACAAAGAGAAAGATCAAGATAATTTTCACCTTTTGACATTCAAAATATAACAGGTAAACAGTCTTGCAAACCACGCTGTTGTAGTGAGAAAGGATTTGGATATCTCAATTCATAGATTTTCCCTATGGTATAGTGGTAAAAACGCACTTAAAAATGAGGTTATTATTCTGTGGCCTCTAAGGCCTTCATATAATAGTAAGATACAGCAGGGGAGAGGAATAAAATAAAGCAAACTGTATTCTGGCTCTAGAGAATGGAAGAGAGAAGAGGGAAATCAAGAGGGGAGGGGAAAGAATCCTGTATCCTGATTTTCTTGTCCTCAGCAATTAGAGAAGTAGTTTAAAGAAACTAAGGGTAACACTGAGAGAAAAGAGAAGGTATTCTCAAGTAGCCACTTGGAATTCTGTGCAAATAGGCTTCCCTGAGGCAAATAAAAAAGAAAAGTAGCACAGGTGATCAGGCAAAAGGAGATCCTCTGTTTTAGGTTTTCCAAAGCTGTTCTTAGTGTCTACATGTGGATACTGAGCTAAGAGCCAGCGGACCTACCGTGGAAGGTAAAATGACTCCAAAACAGGCTAGGGAAACAGGATAAATTAAGTACAAATTAAAACAAATAGTAATAATAGATAATACTAAAATAATAGTAATAATATTAATTTAAAAAATAGTAATAATAGATAATATTTATTGAGCACTTAACTAAGTGCCAGGCATGGTTCTAAGCACTTTAGGCTTTTCTCATTTACTCATAACAACTCATTGAAGTATAACCTCCATTTCGCAGATAATGCACCTGAAACCGGAAAGGTTAAGTGTCTTGCCCAAAGCAACACAACTAGAAAATGTGTCAATAAATGTGCACTACATTTATTCAGGTGATATATTTTTTTTCTTTTTTATATACATATATCCCCATATCTCCTCCCTCTTGTGTCTTTCTCCCACCCTCCCTATCCCACCCCTCTAGGTGGTCACAAAGCACCGAGCTGATCTCCCTGTGCTATGCGGCTGCTTCCCACTAGCTATTTTACATTTGGTAGTGTATATATAAGTCCATGCCGCTCTCTCACTTCATCCCAGCTTACCCTTCCCCCTCCCCGTGTCCTCAAGTCCATTCTCTATGTCTGCATCTTTATTCCTGTCCTGCCCCTAGGTTCTTGAGAACCTTTTTTTTAAGATTCCATATATATGTGTTAGGATACAGTATTTGTTTTTCTCTTTCTCACTTACTTCACTCTGTATTTTTTTTTAATTTTTTAAAATTTTTGACGAGAGTTTTCAAATTTGAGATCACTGCAGTTCTTTCAGGGCGAACCCTAGTGCCTTACTGCTTTCAGATAACTCTAGTAATTTCCTCTCCTATTTTAACTATATATTCTCAGTGATAGCTTTCTTTTCAATTCTAAGAAGGAAAAGATAAGAACATCTTGAATATCTCTATATTTGAGGGTCTCAAAAGAGTTCTCTAGATTTTTCCCATCCACCATTATGACTTCAAAAGGGAAGGGGGGTGTTACTTGGAGTTGTGCAGTACAGTTACAAGTTCTTTGGCTTTTTTTCTTGACCAACACTTTTTAAAATATTTCCGTTGCTAAGTGTTGCCTCTTCATTTTTTTCTGTGTGTGCTTATTTCTTTAGAAATAGGAGAAAGTTTTTCTGATAAGACTTTATACTGCCATCATTAAATGAAAGTTAGATTTTTTTTCCAATGGGAAAGATTAAGCGAGTTTAAATAGTGATGAATATGCTTTGATAGATAGGGAGAGATGAAGTTACAACTTAGGGAATATTTGATTGCAATAATAATAAAGAATATACATAATTCAAAATTATAATAAGCAACATGATTTTTGGAGATAGTTGGCTTATCTTGACTAATACAGGAACTGTATTTGTGGGGAACTGGACCTGAGAGGAGGGAGAAGGGGCAAATATGTAAATGGCTGAGTGGTTCATGGTAGATCCTAGGAGGAAACAAACTGGGTAAATGGCTAAATATCCATGAAATATAATGGTAATACCTTTCCTAAAACTATTACCTGTGAAAATTAGAAAGCAAACCAAATGCTTACTGAGCTTGTAGCTCAAAAATTTAGTAATGATTTACATTGGTTTTTATAGGCTTCAATTAGAAGATAAGTAAAAGAAAATATGAGTTTAAAAAAAAAGAATTGATCAGATAGGGAGTAGAAATGAAAAGAGCTAAAGAGTATTCAAGAACTTGGAGTTAAAAGATTTTGGAAAGAAAACTTCTAGACGTAGTAATAGATGAGGTTCTAATAGATTTTGAGTAATAAAGACCCAGTAGGACTTCTTCAAAAAGAGCGACTCAGCCTGTGGCAAAGAATGGATAAAGGTTTTGTCCTGTTCACACAAGTCTATTAGCCACCAAGCAGCTGCAACAAGTTGAAAGAAAAGTTATGGAGAAAAGACTGTATAACTCTGTGTAGGAAAATAACATTTGGGTGGTGGTTACTGATACAGGGCACTTTCTGAAAGCAAATGTATCAGAAGCTTACTGATTTTTGCAGGGATTTGTATTGGTAGAAAGAAAATTAGGGCCAGATTTTTAAATGCCTGATATTGATAGTTGAACCTTAAAATAATCCAAAATCAGGGAGGAGGATGCAAAGCAGCATCTTCCTCAGTAGTAGATAAAGGAAACTTTCCAGAGCATATTTCAGGAGAAAAATGGATGCAGTAAACCACACAGAGAGCAGAATCATGACCAATTCAAGGAACTGCCCAACCCCCAGGGTAGAAGTTTTTTTACAGTGTTTATACAGAGGAATTTCAGAATAGCTGTGTTTTGGTGACTTGCCTGGACTCTTATTCCTCCCTTTTCCAGAAGGGAATGAGTGTTGTCTCTTCTTTGCCATTTTAGCTCATAGACTGATGCAATCAAAGAGCCACATCCAGACCAGATACTGGACCATGCATTAACCAGAGACCCTTGACTTAGAGCTGGAGGTATTAACTGGGCCTTTGACTCATTGGAGAGAAAATGTCGTTTTCATTTGGAAAAATGAGAGGGACAGACATTTGTTAATGAGAAGAGTGGATTGTGGCAATAATATTGCTATGAATTCAGCAAGCTGATTTCGTTTTCTTCCTGGGTACATGGCCAAACCACGTTTTCCAGGTCCTTTAGAGTAGGTTTGGAACATGACTGAGCTTAAGCTATCGGAAACTGAATGGAAGTTGCATTGTTATCTCTAGGCCTTACCCAGACATGTCTCTCACCTATAATTAGGCACCTCCCACCTCTACTGACCCCAGTGAATTGTGACATGAGCAGACAAAAACGTTTAGTGTGTCAAGTCACAGATTTGGGAATTATTTATTATGTTATAGAGTTCCTATAATTATTAAATGATAGTCTAAAAAATTGCCTAATCGAAGACCTAGCCCTTCATAAGTCTTCAAAACTGTTAATTATTTGATATCAAGTACTTTAAAATTCTAAGATTAGAGTATCATGAATGACATTTAAAATTAATGCACATAAAGAGGATGGAAATTAGTTATTGGGTGTGCTAGAAACAGAATAACTTTTCTAATTGTTAAAGAAATAGTGTAGAATAAATGCAGAGCATTTTTATTTTCCCAAAAGTCAAAATTTAAAGCAATGGGTGGAAATCACAAAGAGCTATGATTTGATTTAACTAAGAAAACACTTAAGACAATAAGAGGCCGTCTCCATTGTGGCAGCCAGCTCAATCTAAATAGCTACATTCTGGAATAGACATCTCTCAAATACTTTCCAACACTGTCTTGAAATTCTATTCCAGGTTTTAAATAGTTTATGCAATTTTTAAGAAAAATACATAAATATTGCATATATGTTACACACTTTCTACAGAAGAAAGAAGTTAAATAAGGAAATATTAAATTCTCAAAAGTTAGTGTGAGGGAATATGTCCCAGAAAGCATTATAAGAAAAAAAAATTACTGGACATATGAAATAGTATTTTAAATGTGTTTCAAAAAATAGAACTTGAAAAACATTTTAATGGAATTATAATTGATAACAGAATAAATTATAAGTGGAATTTTTAAAAAGTGGAATTTTATTGAAAATTATTAGAAGTTTTAAAAATAATTATTAAAAAATCAAAATTATTAAAAATGTCAAAATACAAAATCTATTCTCAAAAAATAAAACTCAGATCTAGCAATATTTCACTATTAATGGAATTAGAGCTCTGTCTTCAATTGTTCTAATTACTATAGGAAGTTGCATAATCTACTACCATCCCTGCAAATCCAGTCTTATTGTTAACAGAAAGTTCTCGTTCAAATTTTATTCTTTTCAGTTTAATTGTTGTGTCTGTGTATTCTCTGATAATGACTGAAGTACTTTATAATTCAAAAAAGCACAAATTTAAAAGTTTCCTTTTTTAAAGAGAAAAATCCTAACAGCTATGATTTTCTGACCATTGCCAATATTCTCTAAATACACTACACATTGTGAGCACTATTAACTTTCATATATTGAAACACATATGTCTGCATTTATAAATAAATCTAGGTGATGTACTGTTTAAGAGAATTAATCCTTTATTGACAACTGATAGAAGAGGTCACCAAAAAATAAAAAAGCAGGCTGGCACATGGACACACCCAAGACACAGGATATAAATTTCCTCTAAAGTATTCCCAGTATTGGTCTCAGAAATATGATAATAAAATAGTTTTTATTGTAACATATATGTCATGATATCACGTAATCTTTAGAATATAGTGCACATAAGTGCTGATATATGAAACACTGAACCAGGTATTTGTTACCATTTCCAGCTTTGGAACATTGAAAAGGTAGTAAAAAGGATTTAACATATTCTTAAGAGAAACATTTAAACAGGACACAGTGATAACTACCCAAGTTATAAAGCAACTGAACTCCAATGGCTATTAATTTTGCTAAGAAACAAGGAACAACTGAAGAACATAAATTAAATTGCAGCCAACTAATGCAAAGAGCAAAAGGGACAATTTGTCCTACAGAGTTTTGCAGAACATTTGTGAAAACCCTCTACAGCATTACCTTACATTATTACATTGTATTGAATATTGATTATTCTAGAGCAAAAATACTAGCTGAGAATTATGGATGTAATATTCCAAGATGAAAATAAGGCTATACATTACTAAGCAATCTGTTTATATTGCTGATTTAATGACCTCCATCATTATTTATACTCTTCTGGAGGCAAAGCATTCTCTTCTGAACCTTGAGCCTCCTCCTTCACTATAAAATTGGATATTATCTTTGTGGCTGATTGTGAAAAAATAATTCCAAATTCAACCTATAAGAAATAGGCTTTGAGGAACCAGAAAAAAATAGTCTGCAGTTTGTATGCTCTTGTTTCTTGTCCATTTTCACCAGTACTGTGTGCTGGGACACAAAACAAATTATTAAAATAAAGCACCCAGAGACAACACAGGGAATTTTAATATGGCTTTACTGTATGTGGATTACCAAGAAGTGATTTCATTTAGATAATTTCACACTAATTAAAACACTTGCTATGACTTTAAGTTTATGCAGTGAATTAATTTACTTTTTTTGACTGATATTATTTTATATTTGTATAACCCAAGAAATTAACTTTAAAACTATTAGGAATATAGAAATATTCAGTAAGCATCTGATTAAATGATTAATTAACAAAAATTGATAGATTTTCTATAAACCAAAGTCTAGGGAAAATATAATGGGAAAATGTTCTATTCATAATAGGTCAAATGATCAGAAATAAATTTATAAAGGGAAATAATAGAGTGTAATTTGTAAAAAGGATTGAGTGTGTGATGAAAATGTTACCTAAGTCAGGGAGGAAAGGTGTATCACTCAATAACTATAACAATAACTGGCTAGAACTTTTCAAGATGGGGTAAATCTCTACTTACTTTTTTTAAACCACAAATAAATTAACAAATCAAAGACTAATGTCAAATATAAAGAAACCTTAGAAGTAGATAAAAATAAAGGGTAAAATTTTTTTAATAATATTGAGGCAGCAAAGACCATTTTAAGTTGGTTTCAAACAACAGAAACGTTCATAAAATATTGACAAATTTGATTACAAATGAAGCATTTTTCCAAGAGAAGAAATATCACAAACAAGGCCCAGATATCAAATGTGAAAAAGTATATGTACAAAATGTATTACAAAGAATCAATCTCTCTACCTTGTGAAGAATTATTATATTCATTAGGAAAGGAATCTATAGCTCAATATAAAAATGGACAAGGGGCACACAGAAGCAGTGTGTAGCTTTTAATTGATCGTTTAATTTATTTTTTTCAATAAGTAATATATTCACAGGGATCAAATCCAAATGATACACAATGCTAAACTTTGAAAAGTCATTTCTATCCCTGTGTCCATGTACACACCATACCTCTGCCCTCTGAAAGAAGCAAATTTTATTAGTCCTTAAAATGTATTTGTTTAGTTTTTATCATGTAGACATAAGAAAATGCAAATATATTTAAAAATACCATATAATATCCATGCTTCTATACCATACTTTCTTTTTCTGATGTAAAAATATAATGTGAAATTTTTCTTTTATTTTACATAGGCGGCATTTTCATTCTTTAGAGAGATTTACATATTCCACTATATAAATATACTACTGTTTAGTTAACAACTTTTATATAGATGGGCCTTTGGCTTGTGTTCATATTTTGCTATTATGAACAGGAATTCTATGAAGAAAGATGTACATAAATCATTTTCTATGTTTATTGGTGTATTGGTAAGATATATTTCCCAAAGTGGAATTCCTGAGTCAAAGAGTAAATGTAATTACAATTTTAAAAGATGCTGTCACATTTCCCTTCGTTAGAAGTTGAACTATTTCACACTCCTGCCATCAATCCCGTCAATATAAGAGTACCTCTTTTCTCAAAGGCGTGCAAATAGAGTGTTGTCAAACGTTTAGCTCTTGGACAGTCTGTAGAGATGATATATATATAGTGTAATTCTCCTTAATGTGAATGAGATTGACTATCTTTATATCTTTTAGTATCATTTGCTTTTCTTTTGTGTGTGCATTTACCTATATGTATATGTACATATATGAATATATTATGCATTTGTTTTGTTTATTTTGCTTTTTTCTCTTAAATTTGTAGACGATTTTAATTTCCATGTAGTTAAAGACTAAAATTTTCTTCTGTGGCTTCTGGGCGGTTTTTAGTAGCTCCTGGGGCATGGTTGGAAAAGGCCTTCCAATTCCAAAGCCATAAAATAATTACCTCTGTTTTCTTTAACTACTTTAAGGTTTCATTTTTTCAAGCACTTTAATTATTGACAGTTTTGTAGATTTATACCCATGGTTTGGTATGAGATATGGATCCAGTTTTCATCCTCTTCTAAATGGCTCTCCATTTGTCTAACATTATTGAGTAAGTTATTGTACCAATAACTTTGGTACAAAGGGCTTTTTGAGTAAGTTATTGTACCAATAACTTTTGGTACAAAGGGCTTTTTGATAGCAAATTGGTGCACAACCTTGATTATACTTTTAAAAAGTATATTTAAAACAATGATAGAATGCACTTTATATTAAAAATTTGGTAATAGATGATACTGCTGATTGTGAGGGACAATAGGTATTTTCATACTTAACTGATGGAGGGTAGAGTAGTGTAGCCTAGTCGGTGAGCAGTTTGGTATTTATATCAAACAATTTATGTGAACATACATTTTGTTTTTTATTTGTCTCTTTTTGTCTTTTTCCTTTTGGCCTTGCCACGCGGCTTGTGGTATCTTAGTTCCTTGACCAGGGATTAAACCCGTGCCCCCTCAGTGAAAGCACCAAGTCCTAACCACTGGGCAACCGGGGAATTCCCTATGCACATACATTTTGATACAGCAATTCTACTTGTAGAATCAATATAATCACATATATATTTAAAAACAACATGCTTTACCATTAACAAGAGATTCATTAACTCTAGTAAGATACTTTGATTCAATGCTATGCCAAGAGCTGTTGGAACATAAATGAAGTGGCTCTATATGTATTGGCATAAAATTATTTCCAAGAAATATTAAACAATAAATAAATATTCAGAATAATATGTATATAGGATGCTAAAGTTCATGTAAGCAGAAATTTATATGTTTATAAGTATATATGCTTTTAAATATATAAAGCATATGATGTTATGAACATAAATATTAACCATATAGGTTATTATTATTACTATTATTATTATTAGGCTTGTTGCCATAAATATGAAGACTATGAAAGGCAACAAAGAAACTGGGTCTGATGTTTACCTCTGAGAAGAGGATTGCAGAATTAGGCCCTGCATAGAACAGAGGTATATCTTTTTTAAAATAAACTTTTTATTTTAAAATAGTTTTAACTTTACTAAAAAAAATTGCAAAGGTAGTACAGAGAATTCCCATGTATCCCACAATCAGTTTCTTCTATTGTTAACATCTTAACTGTATGGTACATTTCTTGAAATTGATGAACCAATATTGATACATTTTTACTAACTGAAGTCATGCTTTATTCAAATTTCTTGTTTTTCCTTAATGCTCTTTTTCTGTAACACAATACATTTACTCGTCATGACTCTTTAGGCCCCTCTTGACTCCAGGTATTTCTCAGACTTCCCTTGACCTTCAGCACTTTTGAGAAATACTGGTTTGGTATATTGCAGGATGTCCCTCTGTTTGAGCTTGTCTGATGGTTTTTCCTATGATTAGACTAAGATTTGGGTTTTGGGAGAGGAAGACCGCAGACATATTATTTCCACTGTCATCACATCACATTCTATCATACTATCAGAATACATATTATCAACATGACTATCGTTGTTGATATTAACCTTGATCACTGGGCAAAGGTAGTGTTTGCCATGTTTCTTCACTGTAAATTTATTTTTTCCCCCTCTTCGTACTGAGGTCTTTAGAAATAAGTCATAATGTTCAGCCTACACTTAAGGAATGAAGAGTTATGCTCCACGTCCTTGGGTGTGAGAGTGCTTATATACAATGCTTATGAACAGGTGATTTGTCTAATCTCCCCCAGTCATGTGCTTAGTCATAGCTGCATAGACTCATGGATATTTACTTTATACTTGGGTTGTAATTTAATACTATTAACTGTTCAAATTGTTTCAGCTTTCAACATTGGGGATTTTTTTAGTTGGAACTGTGCCACATTAACATACCCCAAAGTGGGTTTGTTTGTTTGTTTGTTGAGTTCTTCCTTACTTTCTGGCTCTACAAGGTGCTGCAGGCTAATCTTGTTTTCTACCTCAGTCCCAGAATCAGCTATTTCTCCAAGGATTCCTGACTTTTTTTTATTGGAGAGGGTGTTAAAAACCAATATTGGAGTAAGTGCTCCTTACCATTGGGCTGGTTTTACTTCTAGGGCCTCTTAATAAAAAGGACAAAGAAATATATGTATACTAATCTGTGTACATACATGTACCTATAAAGATGTCTGTATGTAAGCATTTGAATCTACATCAAGGTATATGAAGCTAAATATGAATTCTTGGGGAGTCTCCAACTTTAATTCATTACAACATGGATCGTTCTAGTTCCCTCCCCTTACTTATCTGTAACTTTCCACTCCAAACAATGAGAAGTCTTTTTCCCATCACCCACCATCCATTTCCTTAATTATTCAATTCATATATGCATGTATAGCAATGTCAGTATTATTAATCTGTACCCTCACGGCAACAACTTTATCAACTAGAGTTCAGTTATTATGCACAATGCTTTTTGCCTTTAGTCTTATAGACTCCACTCATTTCCAAAGTTAATAGGTGAGCACCTTTCCCTCCCACACTTTCAGTGTTATGTTGGCTGCTCTGCGACTTTTATAGCTCCATATAAAATCTAGTTATAGTTTGTCAGTTTCCACAAAATAACTGGCTGGGATTTTTATCAGAAATATACTTTTAATTGTATATAGTTTTGCAATTTTCTATTTAATTTTTTCACCCTGAGCATGTATTCTTCTAAATCAATCAACAAAAATTCTAGTTCAAGGAGATCATACCTGAGTACTAGTCTCAATTTTACAAAATTTGATTATATGGTATTTAATTAGATAAAAGTTCCTCTCTCAACTTAAAAGAGACATCTTATGTATAAAAGAAAAAAATCAAATAATAATGATGAAATAGTCAAAATTTAATTGAAATTCTAAATGTGTATCTATATATTTGTATATCGTGCTTTTGTCATGGGATTAGCAATGGAGAAGAATAAAATCCCTGATTCCTAACCTATATGCATTGATAATCTAAGAAAAGAATTATAAATATACAGTACATGAAAATTCAAACTCTATGAGCACAGGGATCTCATCTGTCTTTTTCATCCCTTACTTCTCAGGACCTACTTGTTCCCAGAACATGTTTTCTGAATGGAATATAGTATCAAAAATTACAGGTTTTCTCTTAAAGATACTTTCTTTTTTGTGTGTGTGGTACATGGGCCTCTCACTTTTGTAGCCTCTCCCGTTGTGGAGCGCAGGCTCCGGACGCACAGGCTCAGCGTCCATGGCTCACGGGCCCAGCCGCTCCGCGAGGCATGTGGGATCTTCCCGAACCAGGGCACGAACCCATGTCCCCTGAATCGGCAGGCAGACTCTCAACCACTGCGCCACCAGGGAAGCCCAAGATACTTTCTTTGTAACATGGTACAAGTCTGTATATCCTATTTTCTATTATTTTAAGAGGATAACATTTCAACATAATTTTTTTTAAGGTATGCAGTCACTTCATAACTTTTAAATCTCTACTTTCCATACCAAGTGAGTCAAAACATGACTAACTTTTATCTCATGGTATGGCATAAACGGTATTGAAACAGAAAGACCTTATCTTCAAAAAGGGTTTGAAGAAGACTGATAAGGTTATTGACTGCAAAGAGGGAAGTGGTTTCTGATAGGTAAATTAGGAAATTCATTGTTGGAACATTGGAGAAGAGGTCTTAGGTGTATAAAGAAAGTATGGTAAACCATAGAAAACTCAGTGACATATGCGAAAAGAAAAGTGAGTTTAATAGTGATATGTGGACAACTGTTACCTTTTTAGTTTTACATCCAAACACCATTCTGAATTTAAGGGTAGCCCTCATTGTGTAAGTTGTGGTCAGAAGTAAACTCTCCCATTATTAGAAGCCCTCAAAACTAAATATTTTGTCTTAAATAACTACTGGGAAATAAGATACAGGTACATAATTCAAGTTTCTATGCTTCTCTTTGGGGCTTTGAATCTTGAGGGAATAAGCCAAAGACACAAGGTCATTTGAAACATTATCCATGGAGGTGATAGCAGTGGCGATGGTCTAGTGGTGGAAGCAGAGAAGTGGCGAACTGTCTGATAATGGTGTCATCAATACTGTGTTAAATGAAATATTCTTGGGTATAATTTTGGATGAGTTCTCTGATGACTAACCTCTTTGGTCCCTAACCATTTTACAAGCCTGGTTCTCTAGCCTTCCTGTCAAGTTTGTGAACCTTGAAATATCATTTCAACCCCTTATTTTCTGCTTCAATTAGTTCGTTGATTACTGTTGCTTGCAACGAAGAACGCTGACTGAAACAAAACTCTACATTCAAACACTGAAAAGGGAAGACAAGGAAATCACTTTAAAAAGTCCCTTCTGAGGATATACTGCAATGCTCACTAGAAAACCTCTCTGTTGATAAATGTATCAAAACACACTTTTTTTGATAGATTAATAAATCTATCAAAAAAATCAAAGCACTCAGTTCATTACTCAATCATTTGAAGTACAACCTGTTAAATGGTATCTTTATTTAGAATATGATGTTAGGGACAAAGTATGACCCTAAGATTGGCTTTAGGGAGAGGAGAGAACGTGGGGCTACAATAAAGGAAGTTAGATAATAGACAGCAAAGGTGCTTTACAGAAATATCAATATAGAATTTCAGTAGCAAGAATGAAGAATTATACATAGTTTATACTGCTTTTGGAAAAGTTTCAATGTGCAATTAAAGGGGAAGGAAAAGAAATGGAATAGTCTATTATTTTTGAAATTAAAATCCTAAGAAAATGGGATCCTTATGTGGTTGAAAACAGATACAGCTGGGGGAAAAAAAAACAGATACAGCTGAATAAGCTATAAGAAAAAGAAGCAATTTTTTTCTTTAAATTTGTCTTTCTTAATTGTGTGATTGTGTGGAGTCTCTGTCTATGCCCGTTTTGTT
Source organism: Delphinapterus leucas (assembly GCF_059928025.1). NCBI lineage: Eukaryota > Metazoa > Chordata > Mammalia > Artiodactyla > Monodontidae > Delphinapterus > Delphinapterus leucas. The sequence goes on from NC_143140.1 coordinate 51,969,964, forward strand.
CCTGTCTTCTCTGTAGTTATTTGTGCCCTTCCTTCACACAATTGTCTTTTTCTCCCATACCTCTTTTTCCAGTAATTAAATTTCTCCATTGTTAGTCCTCTTCTGATCCACAGGTTCCTGTGGCCAGTTTCTCAGTACTTACCCTCCTCACCTATTTCCAGTGGGCATGTCCTGTTCTAATGAAAAAACCCCAGTGTGTGGCTCTAAAACAGCTCTGTTGGACTCATTACCTCCTGCAGTGAGCAAAATCAGTGCATCTGGGCACTGCTTAGTTCTTCTATAGACTAAAGACTTCAATACGGTTAGGACACAGTTTGCTGCCCAAAGGAGGAGTTTACAATGCTGTTTGATCCTACTGAATAAATGTTCAAGAAGAGAAATGTAAGCACACGTACATGTTTACACTCCATTTGAAATGCTGTCCTTTTCTGCCCACCTGCATCTCGCTCTGTAAGTAACCAGTGGTCTTCAGCATATGATGCTCAAGTAAAGTCCTTATTTTCCCATGAAGATCTGTAAGACTTTTTCCAGCTTAGTTGAGAGTGACCTTCACAAACAAGATGTAGTATATAATATAAGTTTATTACTTATGGTATCTACATGGTATGAAGAATTGAATAGGTAGTTGTACCATGCAGAAAAACAAGTGACCAATGACAATTAGTCATTTTATATCCATCAGAATGTAAGAATTAATATGTCAAATGAAAGCAAGTGTAGCTGTAGAAAGGAGAGAAGGTATATATTGTATTTAATTGTAATTGTAATTTTATATTCTCATGTTTGTTGAAGTTTTAAAAAATATCCTATGAAGTGACTTTAAAATTTCTTTGTTCTCTTTCTGCTTGGATTGGTTTTCTTCTTTTTTAAAAAAAAAATTTATTTTCATTTATTTTTGGCTGCGTTGGGTCTTTGTTGCGGCACGTGGTCTTTCTCTAGCTGCAGCCAGCGGGGGCTACTCTTCGTTGCGGTGCACAGGCTTTTCATTGCGGTGGCTTCTCTTGTTGCAGAGCATGGGCTCTAGGCGCGTGCATGGGTTTGGTAGTTGTGGCTCGCAGGTTTAGTTGCTCCGTGGCATGTGGGATCTTCCCAGACCAGGGATCAAACCCATGTCCCCTGCATTGGCAGGCGGATTCTTATCCACTGCGCCAGCAGGGAAGCCCTTCTTCATCTTTTTGATGGTGTTCGAAGTGTTCTCTAAAAGTTTTATTTTAATAGTAATACAAATGAATTTTCCTATTTGTAAATTTATTATTTTCATTTTCTATGTGATGTATTTTGAGGAACCGAAAGTTTTAATTTTAACATAGTCACATATATTAATCTTGTCCTTTATGGTTTGCAAATTTTGTTTCTTGCTTAAGAAATCCTTCCATATTCAGATATTTTCATGTATTTTCTTCTAAATATTTTTAAAATTTTAACATTTATAAATTCAATCCATATGGAGTGGATTTCTGGGTATAGTATATGTAGATGTCCATTTTCATTTTTTCTAAATAAAAAATTATGTCACTATCATTAAAAAGCCCTTATTTTTCTACTCACCTGCAATATTAGATAATTTATAAATCAGTTTGGTTTATAATCTATTTCAAATTTCCATAGATCTTCCTTTGATCTATTTTTCTATCCTTGTACTCAGAATACCTGAGTGCTCTGATTCAGTAGCACTTTATAATAATTTTTGATGTCTAGTAAGACATATTGCACCACTTTTTGCTTGTTCAAGATGGGGTTGGCAATTATTGGACTATATTCTTCCATGTTCATTATAAAGAAGTTTATCAAGTTTCATAAAATATAAAAACTACCTAGGGCCAGATAGTAGATAGTCTAGTCTTCGTAGACTATATGGTCTCTGTTATAACTACTCAGCTCAGCTATTGTAGTGTAAAAGTAATAATAGACAGTGCGTAAGTAACTGGAAGTGTCTGTGTTCTGAAGAAAAAAAAAAAGAAGTGCTATTTACAAAAACAGGTGGAGGGTTGGATTTGGCCTGAGGTTACAGTGTGTGCTGATGGCATTAACATGTAGGCTTGCATCCCTAAACAATGTATTACTTAGTTTTTCCTTTTTTTTCTTTTTCACTTTGTATAAATGCAATTGTAATATATTTATTCTCCTGAGACTTATATCTCTCAACATTGTTTTTCTTTCATCATATTAGTGCCTGAACCTGTCGCCAGTTCAGTCTCTTTGATGTAATATTTTATTTAAATGCTGTTACATTTTTCTAATAGATAGGCATCATTTGATCTGTATATGTTTTCATAATACTAAGTATTTTTTCTTTCCTATTTCTATCTGCCCAACTAGTCTTCAAAATGCTAAATTGGGCCAAATTGTGACCCACTACCAGTATTCCAAAGACATGAAACATAGTCTCAGATGAGATTTTCTGTTGCGTTAAAAGTGCTTCATGACATGTGAAAAAGAATGCTAGAATCTTGGATAAAATTTAGAGATTAAGGTAAAGATTAGGTTATTTTATTTTGGTCCTCATTTCCTTAAGTAAAAATGTAGAAATATTTGAGTGTAACCTTGACGTTTCTCCTACTTTTGGAGGTATTTGGGAATTTTGTTCCCAATATATCCTAAGTATATTAAATGGGACACAATATTTATTTTCATAAGGGTTGACCAGACTCAGAAATTCTAGAGGATCCTGGTATACTGGCTGGGACTCTTTTGGATGAAACAGAGGCATATGGATGAAATTTTCAATAATCAAATGCGTTATGTAGAGAAACATATGAGAGGAATCATGCACTGCAAATCTGGGGCACACAAAATGGTTCTTTTACCTTGGTGAGAGCACCAGGTGCTGCTTTGGGAGACACGCTCAGAAAAAAGGATGTTTGCCCTCTGCCTCATTGAAAAAAAGACCATCAAATCCTTATTATCCTGTTGCACAGACACTTTCCCAATTGAATGAGTCCCTGGGGAGATTGCCAAATGAAAGGCTGTGTCACCACAGTAAAAGGCAGTCATTAGTATCAAGTCTTATTCTCTCCCCAGATAATGGTTGACTACCTCCTCTTACCTTTGATTAAGAGTTTAAGACCTTCTCCTACTAGCTCTACTCTCTGTACTTGCCCAGCTTTCTATATTAGAGCTTTCTCTCCATCAGTCTCATCTGCTTTCAGGCTAATCTTGTTAAAGATTGTCAAAATGTTTTATATTACCTTACCCATCTGACCAGGATCCCAGTATAAATTCTCCTAATTTTTTTAGACTGAATATGTACTGCAGTGAGTAAAAAATAATACTTAAGAGAAAAAGAGTTATAAAGTTATATCTGGAGACACATAGTTAATGAAGTGTGTTGTGTACCTTTATATTGAATCCTTCTGTATTTGTCTGTGTAGGTACAAAGTAATCTTCTAATGTCAGTTTATTTAGCTTATTTTCAGTTTATTTAATCTCACCTCCATTCAAACTAAGGCTTGAGTGGTAATCTTGTGCTAGTTACAGATTTTCTTTATACAAAGATGGCATATGCATCACATAATTGTTTCATTGATCCACTACAAGTTTCAGTGAATATATTTGTTCTACTATCATGGATGATTCTCTTGTGACAGAAGAACCTATATTAAAAATAGATTGTAAAACACCTTTTTTGAAATTTCTTTCTCAAAATTTTGTTCACCTTTCTTTATCACCTTTCCCTGAACCCTATTTTTTTTACCACCACTCTACTTTCTGCTTTGTATATTATGCTAATATATTCTAGTTATCATATTGTACATGGAATTTTGATTAGGAATTGTTTATTTGTATATCTTCACTTTTCAGTAAACTCCTTTTCTGAGAATACATTCCTTATTTAACAATTCCAACAAGAAGAAAATACTTGAATTCTCATCTCAATGAAGCTGAAACGCATCTTTAAATTGTCCAGTAAGAACAGAACTCTTACCTACCCTAAATTGAATCTTGAAGTTTTTTTCACAGTCACTTTACCCTTTGTTGTATGTGAGATCAAGCCTTTTCTATTTACTCAAAATGGCTGACTAGGCTAAACATAGTGAATACCCTTGAGTGTCCCCAGGGCATATGTGCCCTCCAACGCATGATTCTTCTGCCAAAAAGTGACTAAACCGAATTGAGTCTGGAAATGATCTGCTGCCACATTTGACATACTTCTCTTTCAGATAACAATAAAATATACTTTGGGGAATCCTGTAGTAAGTTATGTTTAAAAAAAAAACATTTGGGCTTCCCAGGTGGCGCACTGGTTGAGAGTCTGCCTGCCGATGCAGGGGACACGGGTTCGTGCCCCGGTCCGGGAAGATCCCACATGCCGCGGAGCGGCTGGGCCCGTGAGCCATGGCCGCTGAGCCTGCGCGTCCGGAGCCTGTGCTCCACAACGGGAGAGGCCACAACAGTGAGAGGCCCGCGTACCGCAAAAAATAAATAAATTAATTAAAAAAAAAAAAGCTTATAGAAAAAAAGAACCCCTTATACCTTCAGAAGTATTTAAAATGTTAAGTTTACTTCTCTAGTTTCTTAAATCAAGTATTGTATGTGTTTTTGAATTTTCAAGCTCATATATTTTGGAATCAGTGTTTTTCATAATTTAAAACTGATGCTTAGATAAATGAGGATACGATGAACAAACACAAAATAAGCATGACCTCAAAGTAATACTTTTGAAATCCTGCATTTCAGAAAAAAAGATTGTGTGAAAGCCATCTTTTCACACCTTAAAAAACTAAACTTGAAGACTGCTGATGTGTTCAGATTGCAAAGGCTCGATTGAAAGTGATTTTGCTGGTTCTTCCCCCCATCCAAGCCATTTTTCACCCTTCTCTACCCTGCTCTGTTCACCAGAAGGCTCACACCTACAGGTCTTTTCACCTGGGTTCCCTTGCTTTCTGGCTTCCTGTTGATGTCAGGGATAGCAGGCACTGGCAGGGGATCCCAGGGAAGGAGGGAGACGTGAGTATTGTTTTTCCTTCTTCCCCCATGCTTTTGGCGGTATTTTCTGGTGATAACTGGATTTCTATAACTACTGGCACCAGAAGAATGATGTCACAGGATTAAAGGGTTAAAGGAAAAAAGATGGAGAGCAGAGGGAAGAAGAGGCCTCTTAGTGGTGGTATGGTCAAAGAGGCGTTTTGGGGGTAAAACAAAATATTTCATTAGAATTGCCCCCTAGCCTATATGACTTTCTTGTATCGGTCACAAAAAATCCCCATTCAAGAGGATGATTTTCAAGAAGGCAGCTCTCTCAGAGGATGTGGTACAAAAAGGCTCTTTTCCTGGTCTAGACTGATGCAGTCTGTCATGAGGGCTCAGCTTGGTGAGAGAAACATGACCTGGATTTTGATCCCCATTCATCACCTCCGCAGTGAGCCTTTGTGTATTGCATTCTTACACCACTGCACCCTGGCTGCTCTGTGTCTAACATGGCTTTTACCAAATTGATTGCTGTGTGACATGAAATCTGTACCCTCTCTTCCATTTCCTCTATGAAATATTTAATAAACACCATATTGTTCAAAAACATATAAGTATCTGTAAGTCTATTTTTTTTCTTCAAAAGGAGCTCAAAGAGGGTAATGGGGTGATAGCTGACATTTAGATTAAATAATATATAAGTAATTATGTAGACAGCTAAATCTCCAGAGTATAGAACACAAATTCTCTTATTGATGAATATGAACTGAAGCCTCAAAGCTGTGGATACTCCCTGATATTGTAAGCAGAGCTACTAGACACATTCCCATATGACTAGTGCACATTAGACCTGATGTCATCTCTGGTCTAAAAAGCTGTGACTAGGGAGATGGTGTCACTTGGTATAAACAAAGCCACCTAGAACTCACGTCTTCAGTAGGAACTGGAGGTAAGGCGAGACTCTTGCTTTAGAAGGAACTACAAGCAGAGGGGCAATCAATTATCTCTACCCCATGTTGAAAGTAAAATCCCTAATAATCTCCTCACAGCCTTCCCTTTCTTTCTTGCTCCCTGTATTGACTGACTGATGCTTTTATGAACTCTTCATATTACATAATCTCAAAGCTTCACAGTCCCTGTGACTTAGAACACTTCTGAGCCCTTCTTCCTCCAGATTTAATTTCTTGCAGATGTATATCTATAGAATCTTTGTAGTGTACACTTGCCATTTCCCCCTTTTCTTTCTGAAAATATCCAAGTTCAAATTTTCTTTCCTTCTCACATTCAGTACTGCAATATACTTACTGAGCCTAATCTAATTTCTGTATTTCTACTTCATTTTTCTGTCTTTTAATCTAAACCCAAATATAGCTGTTCATATAAATGGCACAGGTTCTAAGGACCATGCCAGACCTACCTAGTTTGATGTTCACAAGCTAGTGTGTTTCATATAAACCTCTAGGTGAGTCTCATTCAACAGCACACATGCTGGTGATTATATACTACTGCTGCACTGTGTCCCATGCATCATTCTCAGGTAAATCATCCTTAATCTCAGATTCTGGGCTAAACAGCATTTAATGCCTTTCTTTTTGAGAGCTAATGAAGTTCAGGTTTTAAGGCACTTCATAATCTGGTTCCAGCTCATAGATAAGGAATGATCCTCTTGCACTTACCCTGTGTTTCCCTCAAACAGAAGACTTGCCAACGCTCAAATAATCTCTAGGAAATTCCCACCTATTTCCTTTTATACTGTCTTCCCTTATTTGTTGTCTAAGAAATGTAATACCATCCATTCAAAATATAGTGTTGTCAACTTCTGTATTAGTTCTATCCTACCAAAGGCAAGCCCCACCAAAGGTAAAGTCATGCTTTGATATAGTTTGCACTATGTTGTAGAATGTGGTATGGGTAAAAAAAAATAATATGGGATTAAAAACTGCATTCTAACTCTGGTTTGTCACCTAATATTGAACAAGTCATTTAATTTCTTACAGTTTTTTTCCTCTAGTCCATAAATGGATAAGGAACACGTACACTGTCTACTGCATAGAGCAATTGGGGAAGATTGGATTAGATCTTCTTTCACACCAAGAATCCAAATGCCTGGGTTCTAATTCCAGGTCTATCACCTCCAAGGTCTAACCTTGTGGAAACTACTTAAACTTTCTAATCCTCAGTTCCTTCATCTGTAGTGTGCATCATAACAACTCCCATGTCAAAAGATTATGTTGAAAATTAGATGAGATGATACATGAAAAGCATATAGAACAGTATCTGCCAACTAACTGGTGCCTAGTAAATGATACTGTAGTAAGGGTTTATAATTTTCTTTTCAACCCTCTTTGACATCTGGCATAGTAAATACAGACTGAATAAATATTTTCTTAAAGTAAAAATGTTGAGTGAATGATTGGATAATTTATTTAACTCTGATATGTGACTGAGTAATGGATTTGGCCTGAACTGGAGGCTAACATGATTATTAGGTACAGTAGAAAAATAAGATAGGAAAAACAGAGCATATGTCCAGAGATGCAGTCCAGTATGAAATCCAGATACAAAGAATTATGAAAACTACGGACTGTTTGAATTTGATACAGTAGTCAACTGAAAATCATTATGACTAGTTGAGAAGGGAAGCAAGATAGATATAGAAATGATTCAAAATATGTATTTTTGCAGCAAGAAACTGGATGGATTGGAAACAGGAAGACACGCATATAGGCAATAGGCTTTCATAGTTAATATCACCTTTTGCATATACAACTTTCAAAATAACTTAATGGATTTCATTATCAGAATAGTTACAAATAATTGTAATTAAGCTAATTTCTTTTTATCTTGCATTGTCTTGGTGAGTTGCATATAAGAAAGAAGATTTTGGGGCTTCCCTGGTGGCACAGTAGTTAAGAATCCACCTGCCAGTGCAGGAGACACGGGTTTGAGCCCTGGTCTGGGAAGATCCTACATGCTGTGGAGCAACTAAGCCCATGCGCCACAACTACTGAGCCTGTGCTCTATAGCCCACAAGCCACAACTACTGAGCCAGCATGCCACAACTACTGAAAGCACGTGCGCCTAGAGCCCGTCTCTACAACAAGAGAAGCCACCGCAATAAGAAGCATGCACACTGCAATGAAGAGTAGCCCCTGCTCACCACAACTAGAGAAAGCCTGCACGCAGCAATGAAGACCCAATGCAGCCAAAAATAAATAAATTTATTAAAAAAATAAAGTGGAACCGCAAGTTCATCTTCAAAAAAAAGAAAGAAGATTTTGTTAAACTGATGTAGTCTTATGAAAGAAATATAAATTTCATGTTAGAAATTTGTGTTTTATATGCTTTAATATAATTCTTTCTTGCTGGGTCATCATAAAATTTATAGTATGATGCATTGAAAATCCTTCTTATTAGTACATCTCAATAATTAGAAAATATTAATCAGTAAGTTACTACTTTTGAGTACAACAGTAAAAAGATTTGCTTTATAGCAAAATGATCAGAATACTACTCAGTGGTGGTGTAAGAAAATGTGAGGAGCATAAGGGTTTGGTGAAATACACTTAACCAAAAATTATTTATACTGAAAATAAAATCTATAATTTTAAAGAGTTTACAATATATATTTTATTGAGTTATTTGAATGCATTAATTATTATTCTTTATTCTAATAATACATATGTAACCATTATTCCCAGAAAAAATTAATGTGCTTTTTAAATTAAAATTTACAATTTTGGAATCACATATTGATGAGAGAATTGTATGCCTTCAAAAGGGCAAAGTGGTAAGTTGTTTTCCACAAATCAGTTCTCACAAATTCTGACACTCACACCTCCTAAAGAAAGTCTTTTCAGGAAATCGAATATTGATATGACCAAACATTTTAACCTACAAGTAATAATTTCATTGATACTTTTAAGTAAAAACTACATACCCAAAAATAATTGATAATTGTGTCAAAAGCCATCACTAATTCTTTCAAATTTTAATGTTTCCAGCAGTCTTCTTAATACTTAAGATTCCAGGATGTCTATTAAATAAATATGTGCTTCATAAACATAGCTAATATAATTTTCACAATTATTTAGTTCTCTATTGAGACTTGTGGCTATAAGTTTGTCTGTATATTTGTTTCTCCCCATTTTTCTCTATTTCTCTGTCTCCTTCTCTCTCTCACTCTCTCCACACACACACACAGACACACACACACACACACGACGGAAACACAAATATTCATACATAATTTGAATGATCATACTGGACTTTTTAAATAATATTTTTAAATCACTCTCAAAATAGTTTAGGTCAAATTTTCTTTTTTGGTTAGGAAGTGCACTACCACTATCCATTTCAAATGATGCTATGCTCAGAGATGAGATGAATAAAAGATCGGTAAGAATTGCTAACCATAGTAAGGCCTTTGTCCTTGCCTATATTCTTAGACTTCCTCTGATTTCTGTAGTATTTTGCTCATCTCAGATAATTCTATTTTAAGGTCAGTGTATCTAGTCAAATTTCCCAATCTGTATGTGTGCCTAAGTCAGCTATTAAAAAGAGTTGGGAAAACTGCAATAAAAAGCTAATTATTAACAATGGCTTAAGAAGTTTCCCCTGCACTCTTGGCCTATGCTTTTTGCAGGACTCTGGAGTTTTCTTCTGGTGTACTCTGATCCAGTGGGTCTTCTTATTTGGGGGTGCAATAACCAATACAGAATACATGGGTGGGTCAAGACTCCCTAAAATTGTATGTACAATTTTGTCTTTATGCTCATATTAATATTTTCAGAAACAACTTTCATCAAATACAATAACCTCTTTGTGATCCAGAGTAAGGTGAAGAACCACAGTCTGGCAGAAAGGAAGAAACTAGGACATCTGGCAAAACAGGGACACAGCCCTCCACAGACCCATATTTCCTTGAAAATTGCCGGTTTTTTCTTAGAAATCATACAATTTTTACTTTCTGTTCCATAATATCTCTGTGTTTATTTAATATATATATTTTTAAATTACCTCATGAAAGTTATTGGGTGAACCTCTGTTATTTACATAAATTAAGCTGGACAATTTCTATCTCCTTCTGAGTTCTGTTAGAGAATGGCCCAATATTGAACCCTTTCTGGCTCTTTAGTAGTCTGCTGACCTGTGGGAGATCATAAAATTTTTCATTGTGCTCCTGGGCACCTCGAAGAATGGGGTGAGGTTTGCACCATACATTCAGGGTTTCTAGGTTCCTTAATGTCTATTTTTTGTGAACACATTGCTTCCCATTATTCCTTTAACCCCACTCTCAATTAGTGTGATTAAGAAAATATCTAGCTAATTAACTTACAGAAATTAAAAGAAAATAATTATCTAGAAACCTGTAGTCATTTTCTCTGACAAATTCACTCCCTGGAAGAATACTTAACAGATTATACATGTCACGTGAAGAATAATAATTAGTATGTCATTCAGTTCACTTCCAAAAACATTTTAGGGCAGATTATTATATGAGACAGTGCTCCCAAGTATGGAAAGAGAAAGTTGAGTAAGACACAGTTAATGACTTGAGGGAATAGGCTGTCTAGAAAGAGAAACTGGTATGGAACCAAGTAATGATCATACTGTGCCATAACTAATGGTCCATATTCTGTTTTTCTTAATTCTTACTTTTGCCTCAGTAGTAGTTTTTCTTTTGTCTATTCAGAGTGACTCTCTTTTGGGAGAAGTTTTGCTCTCCTCTTTATCTACAGTGGAGGGCCTAGCAAAAACCCCCAGAAATTTGTCATATGTGATCTCTTCTTTCTGCTCATAACTTATTTGACCAAGTTTGGACAGTTGACTCAAGCTGAGCTGAATAGATGTTTCCTTGCAAGTTGTTAGAACTGCAAGGTTCAGAAGTGGCTGTAAGTGGCTTATGACCAAGTTAAGTCATGTAAATTTGGAAGCAGTGGTTCATACTCTTACAGCCCAATGACTAGAGAAAGTCAGACACAAAGAAAGAGTGGAATATGTACACAAAATAGGAGATCAGAGAAAGAACGTTCTGATGGATTTATTTTCTAGCTCTACTGTTTAGTTACATTCTTCAGAAGGCAGGAAGACTGTGGCACCAAACCAGTGGCCTTTCCATCATGTTATTCTACCTCTGTCCTTGTGACCAAGGCAAGAAAATTAACTTTTTGTACACCAGTTTCCTCATCTATAAAAAGGAAATTAGTAATAGTATATTACTCCATAGTAATACTATATATTACTATAATAATTATAGTATATTATCCCAATGGTAATACTATGGGGTTTTTCCGAAGATTAAATAAGCTAATATATGTAATGAGCTTAGAACAGATTTTGGCACATGGTAAGCACTTGATAAATGGGAACTGATATCATTATTGCTTTTGCCATTGGATTTCATGGGATAACTTTCACTAATTAAAGTGAACTACCTCTTTTATTCCCTTGAGATTGTTTCTGTTACAAAAAGCTCCAAAAATTGCCCTTTCTGTAGAGTTTTATCTTGGCATTGGTGTTTTTAATTTAATAGGCACCATGGGAGACAGCTCAGGCTGATGGAAAAAATTAACCTTGGCAAAATACTTCTTTGAGATTCATTTTTTCTCTTTATTAAATGCAGGTATTAATAACTATCGTGTAACATTGTTTTAGGATTAAGTGATTTACAGTGTCTGTCACTTGGCATATTGTGAATAAGCATCTACTATTATGATGTTTATTATTTCCATAGATTTATTCTTTTTTTTTTTTTTTTTTTTCGGTACGCGGGCCTCTCACTGTTGTGGCCTCTCCCGTTGTGGAGCACAGGCTCCTGACGTGCAGGCTCAGCGGCCATGGCTCACTGGCCCAGCCGCTCCGCGGCATGTGGGATACTCCCGGACCGGGGCACGAACCCGTGTACCCTGCATTGGCAGGCGGACTCTAAACCACTGCGCCACCAGGGAAGCCCCATAGATTTATTCTTATTCTTGCTGTATTATTAACTGGTTACTAACTTTATTGTTGCCTGATTTGCCTGAATTTTGAGTTATTTCACTTAGAAACTGAGGCAGAGTTTTGTGTTTGGGGCTCTTTAGTTAGCAATTTTAGGTCTCAAAAATAAGTACTGCAATAAAAGAATTAACTAATTTTATCCATTATGGGTATTAAATGTCTAACGTTTTTGCCAATTTTCCAAGAATGACAGTTAAAGTAGGATTAATATTGATAGCTATTTAATCATTTCCTTACAGTTCCTACTCTTAATACATTTCTAATTCAATATATTAAATTAAGTAAGTTAGTAATTGTTATTAAAATTTTAACCTTCTTCTAGAAAAGAATTAAGATATTATGGTAATCAAATAGACATTAAAAATAGTTTCCATTTTCTCTCTGTTTCTTAGATTCTTCTTTTCATGCCACTTCTATTTGTCATTCTAGTTTCATCTTTCTGGTTGCATATTTACATTCAGGATTGCATTATTTTATTAGATATTAAATCATCACCTGAATTAACATATATTAAAGTATACTTTTATAATTTTTAATTAAATGATTCATACAGTTTTTTTGTACCATAAATCTAATAAGCCCAATTTAATAGAGTCCCTTTTGGTTTCTTATGATGTTTTTCTGTACCCGTTAGTCTCATTCATATACAGATGGATACTGAAAAGAGAGACACGATTATTTATTTTTCTATTAATGTACTAACCCCAATACAATTAGGATTTACCAAACGAGATGCCTTCCAGTAAGAGATGCATCAACAATCGTCGCCAATTGCTTCCTTAACATGTACTCACTTTCTTTTTGCAAAGACTTTTTCAAACCTTCCCATCCTCTCAACTTCCTGACAGAGAAGCGCCTCTTGTACAGACAAGGTGGAGGCCGTCAGAAGGCCAAATGCCTGATATTACCTCCACTGGGCAAGTAAATCCACTCTCTTAAACTTACCCATCATTTTCTCCATCTCTATTGAAAAAATAGTCTCCTCTTTCCCATCATTGTTTTGCAACCTGAGTCCTCACACCTCTCTCCATTTTGATTATCCCTTCTCTCACTTCTGCATTCAGCTCATTTGTTTCTTTTCAACAATCTTTACACATAATCAAATATTTCTAATCCAAGCATTTTTAAAGATATCAACGAAAGGATTAGTAAAAACAGTGAATACAAGTCCTTCCAGCTGCTGCTTGATCTCACCCTACCTTTACATAGTCAACTTTTTGTAAGAGTGGCATATATTTCCTATCTCCATTTTGTCACCTATCACTGAATCCTTAGCCCTTCCAGTTTGATTTATATCTCTCATTCCATTCTAATGTGATCTGTAATGGCAATGCCATTAGGTCTAATGGACTTTTTTCAGTATCAATCTTATGTTAACTTTCAAAAGCATTTGACATTGTTGAACTTGGCCTTCATCTCTAAACACTTTATTACCTTGGCTTACTTGATATAACACTACTTTAGCATTTCTTTTTCTATTTCTTTATGTGTACCTCTCTCTCTCTCGTAGGCTTATCTTCTACAAGCCCCTAAAAGTTGAAGTTCTTCAAGTAGTTTCCTTGTACATTCTCTCTTTTCACTCCATATCTTGTACCCACTTAATTGCATCCATGCCCATGGCTTAAATTTTCACCTTTATATATTTATTTATTTGTTTATTTTTGGCTGTGTTGGGTCTTCGTTGCTGTGCACGGGCTTTCTTCATTGTGGTGCGCAGGCTTCTTGTTATGGTGGCTTCTCTTGTTGCAGAGCACAGGCTCTAGGCACACGGGCTTCAGTAGTTGCAGCACGCAGGCTCAGTAGTTGTGTCTCATGGGCTCTAGGGCGCAGGCTGCATAGTTGTGGCACGCGGGCTTAGTTGTTCCACGGCATGTGGGATCTTCCCGGACCAGGGCTCGAACCCGTGTCCCCTGCATTGGCAGGCGGATTCTTAACCACTGTGCCACCAGGGAAGTCCAAATTTTCACCTTTATGAAGGGGGCAGGGAGGGGGGGAGCTCAAATCTTTTTCTATCCAGACTGTGTCTTTTCTGAGCATTAGACCCATGTATCCAACTGCCTACATGACGGTTCTACTGAATATCTGCAGAGTAATTCAAATCAAACTTTTCAAAATTGAACTTTATGATATTTCCCCCTTGGTTCTAAGCACCATTCCCCATCAAGGGGCCATTCTGAATATGACCTCCTTCTCCCTTTCCATCTATGTGTATTATACAAAGTCATACTCATGTTACCCCCTAAGTAGCTCTTGAGTAAACTCACTTTTATGCCTCTCCCTTACCAAAATTATGGTCCGAACTACAATATAGTAGTTTCACATATACTCATAATATAGTAGTTTCTCATTTTCTCATATAAAGCACAGAATAGCCCCCTAACTTCACTCTCTGGATCATCTCATGTCACCCTCACTATGCACTCCATAGACCAGCAAGAGTGGTTTTTCCAAAATATAAGGTTGGTCTTATCATCCACATGCTTAAAATAACTCTAAGAGCCAGATGAAGAACCAAATTCTTGATACAGCTTAGCTTTGTAAATCCCTCCCTACCTCCCTTGTCTTACTTTATAACTTGCTTTTAGCAAGGCTGGTTTATATGTAGTTTTCCAGGATGCACCTATACTCTTTTATGGCACAGACTGTTACCCTCTGACATTTCTCTTAACCTTAGTTTTTACCTGGTTATTTCCAGTGCTTCCCTGAATCATAGCTTAATCAGATCATCTTCAGGGAGTGCTTCCCTGTCCTCACTGACTAGGTCAATTTTCTTTATTGTAAACTTGGAGAATACTTAGTAGCTCTTCTTTTTTAGTGTTTGTTACATCTAAAGTTTTGAATTTAAGTATTCAGCTCTTGCATTAGACTCTAAACTCTGTGAGAACAGGTTCTGTGTCTCTTTGTTCTCATCATGGAAGCCCCCATACTTAGTACACTGCCTGGCACTTAGTAGGAACTCAAGGAATATTCGCTGGATGGCAAAAATGAATGAATTATGAGTATTATACTTAGAAGAATTGAAATTCCCATACTGAAAGGAATCTTGTGACTGCTAATTTGACAGAAATTTAAATTAAAAACAATTATCAGCTCTAAAAGTGTGATACTGTATCACTATTTGATTTTTGTTAAGACTGAATCTAAAACAATAGTATCACTTACATATAACATGTTAGAAAAATGGTATGTGATAAAGACAAAGTGGAGGAACTTCTAAGAAAGGCAGTGAAATGATAAATGAGTTAGAGGAACTGACTCAAGTGGGAAAAATAATAATGATCAGCCCAGTATTGAATTTGAAGTAGCATTCTTCATAGACTAGACAGAACTTGTTTTCTATGTCATGATCTCCACTCTATTTTAATTGTGATACATTTAATTAGACTGTTCTTTTCCAAAGAAAGTAAATAATTATATTTCAAAGGCATGGCTCAGAGGTGGTTTAAAGAAATATGATAATAATCTATGTTTATTGAAAGCATGCAAACACCAGTTGAGGATAAAAAGTATTAGATAGAAGAATTAGTTCTAAGATTAATAGAGTGAAATTAAACTTGGGAAATTTTCAATCAAGCATAAAATTCCTATCCAAGATACTGTTTTTTCTAAAATGAGTGAATTCTCATAATATCCATTATGCAGCAATTTAAAGAAATAGCCAGACTGGGGTGGTTTTGAAGATGGGGCATTATAAATAAAATAAAAATAAAGCAAATATTGGAAGTGCAATGCAGTATAATATAATAATCTTTTCTTTCAAACATGAGTTTCCTATAATTTTCAAGCTTTTGGTCATTATAAATATTTATTATATTTCAAGTTAAGTTTGATTCCATCTTTTAAATTTTTTTACATTAGAAAATTAGAAGCATCTAATGGCAAAAATAAAATTTACTGTATTTTTAAGAACGAAAAAAATAAAGCTGTGTTCATTAAGAGAGATTTGTAATCTTCACTGCTAACACAAATGTCTCAATATTATTTTAAAATTTTATGTGGGGAATTTTATATTTATCAATATTTGAGTATTCTTGATATCTGCATTCACATATTCTTTTTCTGTTTGTCAGGTTCAGTTCAAAGTCTCATCCTTTTTTCCCATATGATGATAGAATAGAATCACTTTGAAACACATAGATGAACAAATATGCCATGAAGAGAAATTAACTTCCTTGACTTCTTCTTGGACACGAGACTATGTTTCCCAGAATTGTAGCTAAGTATGGTCATGTGACTAAGTTCACACGAGTAGAATATGAGAGAAAGGGAGATGTACAATTTCCACCTCACATTTTGAGAGAAAATCTAGAGCCCTTTCCCTTGTTCCATAGGCAAGAATGATAGTGACTCAGATGGCCTTGGAAGGCCTCTGTGAACATGGCAGAATTGCCCTCCTGGACCCTAAACAGACTTATGGATCAGAGCTGTCCATAGACACTGAATACTTCTAAATGTTCTTTGCTTGAGGAATGACCTGGGTATTTTCACAGAGCAGCTAAGTGTTTTACCCTCATTAATACATATGTGAGTAAAAAAAAACAAAAAAGTTTGAAATTTTATTCATTGTGTATCAATTATAATCAAAACAAAACAAAAATATTCCAAAAACATAGTTGCATTTTGGGCTTGAGTTGAATAACAGGTTATGGAAAGATCATGAAAGTTCTGGGTGGTCTGTGGTTTTGCTGACATTTCCAAATGTCACACAGGTATGGTGTCTTCCCTTATTGCCTTTTGGAATTAAATACTTGAACATGAAATAAAGATGTCACTTGAAATTTGAAGTCTCCACTTGAAGCTGGGCTCTTGGGACAAGTATCCGGAGATTGCCTAAGAGTGACACCAGATGGATTTTGTTGTAAGAACTCCCTAATCTTGTGTCAATATAAATTAATTCTCCTGCAACAGCACTGGGTTTAAGATCAGCAACAGAACACTTTTTGTGAGAGAATGTACTGAAAGAATGAGTTATAAGCCTGTGTCCCACTTACAGTTATTAAATTTTCTGATCTTAGTAACTTCATCAGAGGTTTACTGTTTCTATTTAGCTCTCATTTTACCTTGAAGGAGAGAGGTGTTAAATGTTCTTTTGTCTGTGTTGAATGCTTCCTTGGTGCCATTTTGTGGTATTTGCAGCCCTCTTTGACATTATCTAATGGACTGACATTTTAAATATTTGCAGTGCTCAGTGGGTACTAATTCAGCAAAGGTGAACCACAAGCTTCTTTCACTGTGGCACAGCAAGTGATGTGTGTCTGTTTAATCACAGCAGCTGAAATGAAATCAAAAGGTACTATGTTGGTGAAGTACTAAAACTGCTGTCACAGCAGACACACCTGGAGGGGTCCTTAAAGGAAAAAGCTAAGTAGTGAAGAACGTACTTAAGCCACAAGCTTATCTGAACCCGTTAACCCAATTCAGCAGGAAAGTCTCTCCTAGCATGTAAAGTTTCCATATTTCTAATACATTCTTTATTGGTGCAGCTTAATCATTTGTGGGCCTCTCAGCAATTCTTGATTTTCTTTTGACCCTAAGTGGAAATTTTACATACTATGCTTTCTCAGAGGTGAGAATCCAAATATTCTGAAAAGATAAAAAATAGAAATCATTTGACATATTCACTACCATATATTTTGGGGACTTGAGCCAAAAAGAATTTTAGAGGGTATGAAATGGTACTACTAACTTTTTGGCTGTTGAGATTGTATACTTCATGTATTATTTACAGATTCTACAGTGACCAGTATTAAAACATCAGTGAATGGAATGACTTTAAAATTTTGTCCTAAACCTTTTTTTTTTCTCAACAAAGCATGGACTTTATGTATTATCCCCAGTATTTTAAAGTAGTCCATCAAATAACCGTTTGTTAAAAAAAAAAAAGCAAAAAAAAAAATAACCATTTGTATTTTTTGTTAACTTGAATATCTTCAGCCCTCAGGGTCCTGCAAGCAAGGAAGAGTTTGCATTAAGATTTTTACCCAAATTCCCCTGACTTATGTCAATCCCACGTATACCTACAGAAACTCAGCATCGCTATCTTCCATCCTAGTCTTTCTGAAGAGGTTTAGGGTATCATATCAAACCTATCTATCAAGTGTGTCAAATATATTAGTATGGAAAATACTAAAGGCCAGCTTCCTGTAGTTCAACTTGCTATGTGTTTAAACTACATTTAAGAGATAAATAGGACGTAAAGCTTAAAAAGTTTGGTTAAATATAAGGTGGATAAGTCAATATATATTATAATTTAGGTATATAAGGCTAATTAGTATGACAGTAGGGAGTCATTGAATAATTCGGAAGACAACTCAGTGATTTTTGTCCTGCAGTTTGCTCCATTTACTTCTTGGCCTAATATATGACATTCTTGGTTGTCAGGCAAGTAACTCAACTTTCTTCTATATACCTTTTCTTTGCAGTTAAGAAAAACAATTATCATAATAGCAAAATAAAATAAAACCATGGAATATATGGGAAAGAAAAATAAATAATTGCTTTGGGATTATTTACAAATGTCCTTCCTCTCCAGTGTCCCAGAGGGCAACTGATTTCACGTCAGTTGAAATCCTCATCGTCATTTCCCCACTATGCTTTTAAAAGACAGCTCTGAGGCTTTCATAAACAGATTCAAAGAGTGTGTGGTAAAGGACTGGGCCTGTGGAGTAGGAGGAGAAGGAGAAATATTGAGGGTAAAAGATTGTTACTATACTCAGGGGCTGAAATAAAATACTTAGCTGGGGCTTCCCTGGTGGCGCAGTGGTTGAGAGTCCGCCTGCCGATGCAGGGGATACGGGTTCGTGCCCCGGTCTGGGAAGATCCCATATGCCGCAGAGCAGCTGGGCCCGTGAGCCATGGCTGCTGAGCCTGCATGTCCGGACCCTGTGCTCCGCAACGGGAGAGCCCACAGCGGTGACAGGCCCGTGTACCCCCCCCCCCCAAAAAAAAATTTAGCTGCACAAGCTGTAATAAAAGAAATATTTATTGAGCATGAACTACAGGTGTGGTGCTGTTCTAGGCATGTGGATGAAAGAAAGAAGGATCCATACCCTTTTGAAGCTTTCATTCTAGCAGAAGGAGACTGATAATAGATACAATAATAAGTAAACTATGTAGTTTGTTAGAAGATTAACATTTTCAGGATAAAAGAATAAGATGGGTGGAGAGTGAGGATGACATGGTTGGTAATGGGGGACTTAGTGCAAGTTTAAATATAGTGGTAAGAGTTGACCTTATTGAGCAGGAGGGATTTGCAGGGCCTCGCTGACTAATATGGATTGGAGGAGGAGGTTTTTAAGAAAGAGGAGCTGAGAATGTTTGTGAGCAGTACATGGAAAACAAAGGTGTAGGGGAAAGGAAGTTATGTTAAAAATATTTAATAGGTTGCTTCCATATCTTGACTATTATAAGTAGTGCTGCTGTGAACATTGGGCTGCATGTATCTTTTTGAATTAGTGTTTTCATTTTCCTCAGATTATATACCCAGCAGTGGAATTGCAGGATCATATAGTAGTTCTATTTTGAGTTTTCTGAAGAATGTTCATACTGTGTTTCATAGTGGCTGCACCACTGTACCTTCCCACCAGCAGTGTGCTCGGATTCCCTTTTCTCTGTATCCTCACCAACATCTGTTGTAGAGTTTTTGATGGTAGCCATTCTGACAGGTGTGAGGTGACACCTCATTGTGGTTTTACTTTGCATTTCTCTGATGATTAGTGATGTTGAACATATTTTTATGTGCCTGTTGATACCTGTATATCTTCTTAGGAAGAATGTCTATTCAATTCTTCTGCCTATTTTTTAATTGGGTTTTTTGTTTTTTTGATATTGAGTTGTATGAGCTATTTATATGTTTTGGGTTGTTGGTCCTTGTTGGTCATATCACTTGCAAATATTTTCTCTCAGTCCGTAGGATGTCTTTTCATTTTGTGAATAGTTTCCTTTGCTCTGCCAAAGCTTTTAAGTTTAATTAGGTCCCGTTTGTTTATTTTCATTTTTGTTTCCTTTGCCTGAGGAGACAGATCCAAAAAAAATATTGCTATGATTTATGTCAAAGAACGTTCTGCCTATGTTTTCTTCTAGGAGTTTTATGGTTCTCATCTTATATTCAGACCTTTAATCCATTTTTAGTTTATTTGTGTATATAGTATAGGAAAATGTTCTAATATTATTCTTTTACATGTAGCTGCCCAGTTTCTCCAGCACCACTTATTGAAGAGACTGTTTTATCATTGTATATACTTGCCTCCTTTGTCATAGATTAATTGATCATAGCACCCTTAGTGTCCATCAGTGGATGAATGGATAAAAAAGATGTAATACACATATATATATATATATATATATATACATACACACATATATACACACACATACACACACACACACACACACAATGGAATATTACTCAGCCATAAGAAAGAATGAAATTCTGCCATTTGCAACAACATGGATGAACCTAGAGGGTATTATGTTCAGTGTTCTAATTTTTTTTTAATTTAAAAAAATTTTAACATAGTTGAGTACACAATTGTCTATTTCGTTGTTTTAATAATTTGTACATATTTTAATAATTCTTTTGTGTAGTTAATATTGAACTAAAACAACATAAAAAACACCTTTGAGTAGAGAAGGCACATTCTAAAAGGACTAAATGTGGTAATAGAAGTCAAAATGGTAGTCACTACTGGCGTTGGATATGTTAACTCACCGGGAAAGGGGTAAAGAGCTGTCCAAGATGTTGGAAGTGTTTTTATCTTAATCTGGTTGCTGGCACACACGCCTGTGTGTGTGGTATGTGTGTGTGTGTGTGTACACTTGTGTTTCTGTAAATATTGAGGAGCATTGTGTACCTTTCATCCAGGTACATGGAACATCTTGAACACTCTGGAGAGGGGGACACAAGGAAAGAGAAGTTAGGCCAATCATCACAACATTTATCCCTATTCATTTCCCTTTCCTCTTCATTGGTTGTCATTGCCCTCTAAAGGGCCTTCACATGTACGGGGTCCTTAGAAAGTCTCTTCATAATTAGCTGTTTCAGTTTTTTTTTTTTTATAACCTCTCTCCTAAATAAGACATCTCTACCGTGTTACAGACTTCTATTTCCAACTGCTAAGCATGTTTCTTTGGATCCTCTACAGCATCTTCATAGTGATACTGACCAGCGTTCTTGGCCTTTCCCAATCAATAGAAATTGACTAGAAGTTAGATAAGAAATTCAGGGAAGGTTTTACTGGGGCCCATGCTGCAGCAGGGGGCATCAAGAACAAGTAACAGGTTCCCTTGCTCGTTCCCCAAAGAGGGGCGAGCTGGTTCCTTAAATGAGGTGAGGGTAGGGATGTGTCCAGGGGTTGGGCCAGAGGGATGGCTTAGGTGTTCTGCCCACCGCTTTGTGGTGTTGAGTGAAGGGGGCATACACAGTACCCTGCCTGCTTTTGCTCCCAACACCCGGCACCTGGTTTTTGCTCCTGGCTCTTCAGAAGTGGCAGGTTTTTTTTTTTTTTTTTTGGTCTTTTTGTATATTTTGGCCCAGAACTTGCCCCTACTGTGCATACATGCACTTACTTTTAGTCCTATATAGTTTCTTTGTATTTTGTTTCTCGAGGAGAGGTTTGTCCAGGTGCAAGCATTGCAGCACTGCAGCAAAGGGTCTCAGGTCCCAGCCTGTCTCAATAGCACTAAGAATGTAATAAAACACTTTGGGAACAGACAGATAAATTTCCTTACCTTCAAACCTGCACTTTCTAGAACTGTAAGGACGTATATGTTGACCATCCACATAGTTGAATACCTCTTATATATTCCTACCTAGGGGTCACGCATGTTCCTTTGAGTACTTCAGAGAGGAGTAATTCTGCATCTTCTGAACCAGAACACCTTTAGATCTAAGGGTTAGAATATTCTTTATGTTAACACCAAAAACTGTAATCTCAGATTCCACATCATACCATTTATATATTCAAAGTACATGGCATATATTTGAGTTTAATACAGTCATTTGGACAAATACTTACTAAGTGACTACTGTTTAAAAGAAACAGTTTGTTGAATGTTAATTTTATTTTTTATATAATTGAATTTATATTTTGCTTCTGTATAATACAATATCTAACTAAAATAAATAGATAAAAATTAATCTAAAACAGATTGAAAAAATATAAATGCTAACAAAAATATGAAGGCAACTTTGAGTTAAATAATAATTGCACCTAATATAATGAGTCATCTTTGTTTGAGCAAAGACAAGGCCATTTGCTGCATAATGCAAAGCAAGTCTGTTATCCCTCAGGGAGGACACAGCACTTGATCTACTTTTTCCATGATATATTACCTTTCAGAAGCTTTTCTTTCACATAAGTAATCAATTGCAGGACAGTAAGAATATCTTATGAAGGAAGAGAAAGAGGAAAATAGGTGAAAGCACATGCTAGAAAAAACAGAAACCCTAAAAATTCAACCACTTAAGTTTACCAGACTTGAAGAATTTATTAACAGTGACAAAAAATCGATAAAATGAAAGTCCTATGCAAGGAGTAGAAAAAGATTATAAGAAAAAAAATTCTTACTAGTTCTAAAATATTTCCTTAAGAAGACCATCACAGAGTATGTTGACCATGTTGCATTTTTCCTACTGCTCTACTATTTTTCAATTACAGAATACAACAACTCTTCAGTGAAAAAAACAAAAAGGATTGAGAAACAAATTTTTTAGGCATTACAGACATGTTCTAAATATCAAAAGCCCAGTCACTTATGCATTTTAATAGGTAAAATGACATTATGACTGTATACTATGCCAAATATAAAATAGACAATATTATTTTCCTTAAATTTCCACATCCTCTGATTTATGTCAGGTTCAGAAAATGACATAGTATCAAGGCCAAGAAGTATCCATAAGTGAAATTTCCCTGTGGACCACTAGAAATGGAACTGCATCTTTTCAATTCATGTACTTCTTCAGAACTCTATGTTAACTTGAATCTGACTATAATATCTGAAGTTTGATGGTTGCTCCTATTTGTAAAATGGTTACAGAAGAATAAAATAGTGAGATTTGGCAAATCATGTTGATTTTCTTGTACCTTTTTTTATTGAATGAAAGTCTTTACAGGTATAGTATATTGTTTCACAGTTTCTTATTGTACAGATGATAAGACAGGATAGAGATAGAACATTAGTGGAATAGTTTATGTTGGAAATAATTTATCTATATTGGAATTGTGCTGTTGGGGCCTTTAATAACTTAGCTACATTTCTGAGCTGAGATACATCAACCAAGGTTCATTTTGTTCTCTGCACCCTATCAGCAATTATTTTCCTTAACCTTAAGTTTCACATTCAATATACACATTAAACCTATCATCTTGGGATACTCAGAGCATATTTTCTCCATTTCTACTGTAAATATAACGTGGCCCTTCAATCTATGGACTAGAACATGTGTAAAAGAAGGTTTACTTGGAGAGAAAGAGAGAGGGACTGTCAGTTAAGGATTCTCCACTGACTATTCTGGAGTTCATTGGCTTTAATTAAAGTAGTAGAGATGCCTGAGAATTTCCAACAGAGACTGAAATTAAGAAGCACTAAACCAGAAATCTATAGAGCCGTGTGGCTGACAGGGTCTTGGTGCTCCAGCCTGGTGTCAGGCCTGAGCCTCTGAGGTGGGAGAGCCGAGTTCAGGACATTGGACCACCAGAGACCTCCTGGCCACACGTAATATCAATCAGTGAAAGCTCTCCCAGAGATCTCCGTCCCAGCGCTAAGACACAGCTCCACCCAACGGCCAGCAGCTCCAGTGCTGGATGCCCCATGCCAAACAACCAGTAAGACAGGAACACAACGCCACCCATTAGCAGAGAGGCTGCCTAAAATACTAAATTCACAGACACCCCAAAACACACCACTGGACACAGCCCTTCCCGCTGGAAAGACAAGATCCAGCCACCCACTAGAACACAGGCACCAGTCCCCTCCACCAGGAAGCCTACACAAACCACTGAAGCAACTTCACTCACTGGGGGCAGACAACGTAAACAATGGGAACTACGAATCTGCAGCCTGCACAAAGGAGACCCCAAACACAGTAAGTTAAACAAATTAAAAAATAAGACAGAGAAATATGCAGTAGATGAAAGAGTAAGGTAAAAACCCACCAGACCAAACAAATGAAAAAGAAATAGGCAGTCTACCCGAAAAAGAATTCACAGTAATGATAGTAAAGATGATCCAAAATCTTGGAAATAGAATGGAGAAAATACAAGAAACATTTAACAAGGACCTAGAAGAACCAAAGAGCAAATGATGAACAACACAATAAATGAAATTTAAAATTCTCTAGAAGGAATCAAAAGCAGAATAACTGAGGCAGAAGAAGAGATAAGTGACCTGGAAGATAAAATAGTGGAAATAACTACTGCAGAGCAGAATAAAGAAAAAAGAATGAAAAGAATTTAGGACAGTCTTAGAGACCTCTGGGACAACATTAAATGCACCAACATTCAAATTATAGGGGTCCCAGAAGAAGAAGAGAAAAAGAAAGGGTCTGAGAAAATATTTGAAGAGACTATGGTTGAAAACTTCCCTAATATGGGAAAGGAAATAGGCAATCAAGTCCAGGAAGTGCAGAGAGTCCCATACAGGATAAATCCAAGGAGAAACACGCCAAGACACATATTAGTCAAACTATCAAAAATTAAATAAACAGAAAAAGTATTAAAAGCAGCAAGGGAAAAGCAACAAATAACATACAAGGGAATCACCATAAGGTTAACAGCTGATCTTTCAGCAGAAACTCAGCAAGCCAGAAGGGAGTGGAAGGACATATTTAAAGTGATGAAAGGGAAAAACCTACAACCAAGATTACCCAGCAAGGATCTCATTCAGATTAAACAGAGAAATTAAAACCTTTACAGACAAGCAAAAGCTAAGATAATTCAGCACCACCAAACCAACTTTACAACAAATGCTAAAGGGACTTCCCTAGGCAGGGAACACAAGGGAAGGAAAAGACCTACAATAACAAACCGAAAACAATAAGAAAATGGTAATAGGAACATGCATATTGATAATTAACTTCAATGTAAATGGACTAACTGCTCCAACCAAAAGACACAGATTAGCTGAATGGATACAAAAACAAGACCCGTATACATGCTGTCTACAAGAGACCCACTTCAGACCTAGGGACACATACAGACTGAAAGTGAGGGAATGGAAAAAGATATTCCATGCAAATGGAAATCAAAAGAAAGCTGGAGTAGCAATTCTCATATCAGACAAAATAGACTTTAAAGACTATTACGAGAGACAAAGAAGGATACTACATAATGATCAAAGGATCAATTCAAGAAGAATATATAACAACTGTAAATATTTATGCACCCAACATAGGAGGACCTCAGTACATAAGGCAAATGCTAACAGCCGTAAAAGGGGAAATCGACAGTAACACAATCATAGTAGGGAACTTTAACACCCCACTTTCACCAATGGACAGATCATCCAAAATGAAAATAAATAAGGAAACCCAAGCTTTAAATAACACAATAAGTAAATCTACCTACTTACTGATGACTGAATAAATACACCTTACATGAAGACTTTTAAAATTAGGTTCAGTGTATTCATATCATGGCATTGGTTGTCCATTTGAGAAATTCTAATCCCTAGTACAGGTTATTTTAGTAACAATATATATACATATATGTTCACAAGAATCTTACATATTATTAACAGTAAAATATTTTTTGAGCAGAAATGTCTAAAACATTATGCTTTTAGCATGGTTCCAGAGTCATCATTTAAGCGTAAGTACTTAGTTGCAATATTCTTTCATAGAAACATTTGAAAGATTATAAAAAGAACTTACTTTAAAAAACGCAAGATACTTAACATAAACTGAGTATCAGTAATACAAAAGAGAGTGTATAGAACACAGAATCATTCAAGATTCCTCCTCAGGTAATAAATTATAAAGTGGATGGGTTAGGATTGCACTGGACAAAAAGACTGGCAACAAAAAAATGAAAAACTTCTCATTTTAGCTTTAGCTATTCAAATTGCTCATGGGGATTTGAATAAGATTTTAACATTAGGTAAAAGACAACATTTCTAAAAATTATTTATTTATTTATTGACTGTGTCGGCTCTTAGTTGCGACGCGGGATCTTCTGTTGTGGCACATGGGCTTTTCGTTGTGGTGTGTGGCGTTCTCTCTAGTTGTTGTTGTGCGCGGGCTTCTGTCTAGTTGTAGCGTGAGGGGTTTTTTTCTCTCTCTAGCTGTGGCGCCCAGGCTCCAGGGCGCATAGGCTCTGTAGTTGTTGTGTGT
The DNA here is from genome assembly GCF_059928025.1 of Delphinapterus leucas. Taxonomy (NCBI): domain Eukaryota; kingdom Metazoa; phylum Chordata; class Mammalia; order Artiodactyla; family Monodontidae; genus Delphinapterus; species Delphinapterus leucas. The sequence goes on from NC_143140.1 coordinate 51,996,203, forward strand.
TTGGCCAGAGCGTGTGGGTTCCGTAGTTTGCGGCACACCGGCTCTCTAGTTGAGGCACGCGGGCTCAGTAGTTTTGGCACGAGGGCCTACCCCGTGGCATGTGGGATCTTAGTTCCCTGACCAGGGATTGAACCCACATCCCCTGCATTGGGAGGTGGATTCTTTACCACTGGACCACCAGGGAAGTCCCCAAAGACAACATAGTTTTCACCAACACTTGCATCCACTGTTATTGTAGGACATATAGGCCTGTATAATGTCCTTCTGTTAATTTCTGGATGTCCCAGGAATTGTACCTCTGGTAGTCACACCTGAAATCTGTCATTTTCTTCAGCAATTTTTTTCTCTTTGACTTTTACGTATTTTCTATTTAGTTTCAAAATTTGCTTGATAATAAATGCCAAAGAAATGCTACTGTTTAGTTATAATATATGGTACAACTTTTATTAAAAAATTTTTTTGTTTTTCCTTTTCCTATCCCAGCCCTCATGGTCCTCTGCAGGCTCAGACAGAAATGCATGGCGAGGTAGGCCTAGAGGTCATTTTGATGCCATTTTGTGCCCAGAATCACCCTGCCCTTTTTGAAACTAATTCTTACCTAACTCTGACTTCTCTTAAAGAAGACAGTCTCCAAGGGGGTCCCTGTCATTTATGCGTATGCCTGCAGGAGAGAGCATTCCACTAGTTCACCCCAGCACCGTGAATTACAGCAAGGGATGGTAACCGCAGCAGAGACTCAATAATATCAGCTCGACTACTACTCAGTACTACTAGGTACTCTATAAATATTGTGCTAGTTGCCTTTGCTTTTTCAATCTCATCCTTTACCAGGTAACAATACCTTTTACCTCTAAATAAGGATTAGAACAGTCTTGCTCAAAGTCTCATGAAATTAAATTGTGGAAGAGTAATTAGAACCCAAATTTATTTGTTTTTAAAGCCCGTGTTCTTCAGTTATAACAAATTGCTTCCTGATGCTCAAATCTTGGAAACATTGGAAAGATTTATGCTCAAATTAATTCAATTCTGCAAATTGGGCTTCTATAAGCAAAAATAAAATATAATTAATTTGATTTTTGTTTGTTTTCTTTTGTTTATAACAGAACTAGGGCAACTAGATCTCTGAGCTAAAATCAGCTTTAAAGATTCATTTGGTACTACGTAGGGATCAGATGTGGTGTGGCATGTTGTAGCTGCTTTCTGTCATGATCAAATGAGTATTAAGTTCATTAATTGACTAAAATAAATAAATCAGAACATAAACGGTCAAAAATAGAAAATACCTTTTTTGGCTGTTTGTTCTCCACATTAAATTTGGAATTCTGTCAGATTTATTGCACTGAATCAACAGTGGGGGTACAAATATAGAATTGTTTTATTTTCTCTAAGATTCCCCTTAATCATGCTCTGGAGAATTTACCTTTTCTACCTCTAATGACATCTCAGGGAGATTCATTTTCAGATTTAAAAAAATATCACTTTCAGATTTAAAAAAATATCATCCAGTTCTGTCCAGTTATATATTCTTATTTCATATTTTTTCGCACGGAGTCCCTCTTCCCTCCACATTTATGCTTTACTGTGACTCCGGGCTCCTGCCGTGGGGAAGTACACATGCCTGATTCTACTCTTTCCTATGTTGAGATGGAGAGTAGGAATTGGAGAGATAGCAGTGGTTGTCTCTGCCTATCGGTGGTGGAAAGACACTGCTGCTTTCACTCCATCCAGGCCTGGTCTGCTTGCTCCTTGTAACTTTTACTGGTGTGGTGATCTCCATGTAGGTGACATGCCTTGTTTTCTTGTGGACAGTGTTGTCCTTTATAGAACCTGAAACATCATAGAGTCCCTCCTAAGGCAGAGTCAGCCCAGTCTTTCTCAGTCCCTGGCAGTAGACCATGCTCCCAACCCCAGATTTTAGTGGGAAAACTTCCTTGGAAGCCACCTAGGCAATTTCTTGTTATGCCCATTCTTTTACCTGTATGCTCCTTCAGATGGAGCCACAGAAACCATTACTGTGCTTTCCAGGTTTCCAAGAACCATTGAAGACTATGGGGATATTATGGGATTCTCATTCTAGGCATGGAACACTACAGTCTTTATTTGCCTTCATAATGTGGCAAAAAAATTGCTTCCTGATGCTCAAATCTTGGAAACATAAGCCCCTATTGGAAAGATTTATGCTCAAATTAATTAAATTCTACAAATTGGGCTTCTATAAGCAAAAATAAAATAAAATTAATTTGATTTTTTTTTGTTTATAACAGTTACCAGAACCAAACTTATGTACCAGAACCAAAATGTAAAGAAGTAGTAGTCATGCCTTCTCAAGGATGACCTTACCACACTCTATTCTGATGTCAGTAAATGTCACTTGATTCCTTAGCAGTAAGCATCCAGGCAGGGAAAGGGGCTCCTATCTCCCTTCCTGCTGGCCCCTTTCTTAGGGCCTCCTCTCACTACATGGAGGGTGTTGAAGGGAGGTGGAGATCCCCAGCCTCCACAGGGAAAAGAAAGGACCACTGCATGCCTATCAACTCTAAGGATAATGAAATGATCTTTCCTTTACAAAACGGGGGGCGGGGGGGGTGTGCACGGGGAAGGAGGTAATTGCAGAGTTAGCAAAGCCAAATATTACAACATCTTCAAAGGACCTGGAGAGTTATCTTGCACCTGTTGTTTTTTCTTTTTTCAAAATGTCAAAATCATGAAGCTTCTTTGTCTTCACTTTTGGGTTAAATGTCTGTGCAACAGAAATGTGCACTCAGCATCACATTACAAAAGCATCATTTGAGTATCGAAAAACTTACCTTGTGAAAAACTTGACATTATGCCTTTAAGACATCCTGAGTATGTCTCATCAGTAAATATAAGCCTTCCACTCTGCTTGACAGGTAGATTTCTAGTGGGAGATGAATGCATCTCAAACTCTCATAGCTCCGTGACAGAACTCTCTGTAGTCATTCAACTCACTCCCTTTGCTCTGACTGCAAACTCCACAAACAACATTTAAGATGCTGTTTTAAAAAAACTACATTTTTTAAAAAAATGTGGCTTTCTGTGTAGATTTTCCTGACCACAAATAATAAAAATTCAGTTTCATTGTATTTCTCAGAGTAATTTTCCCAACATTTTCTGTGTTTCTAATCTTAATTTAGGTTGCTTTGCTGTCTTTTTGTTAATTTATTTTCAGGTTGCTGAAAAGAATGTCCTCTTCATAAGTAACTACCATGTGGCAGGGTTGTTGTTACCCAATCAAACAAAGTAAGGTTGGCTTCTCAAAGGCAGTATGCAAAAAATGTGAATTAATAGTTGTTGCTACCACTGGCACAGTGTGAAGAGCAGACTAAATGAGTCTTTCAAAGAAGTTCACTCATATTATTGGAGCTATCTATACATCAAGAGAAAGTTAGGCATGTGCCCTTATATAACTAAGTACTTATAAACAATCTTCTATTTAAAGAACTTCATGAATATTAGAGGAAGTTGAAGCGTATTTTTCTCCTCTCTGATTGACCATCATTTTGAAGGACCTTGGTCTATCAAATTCTAAAATAATTTCCATTAGTTTTTTAGCTTTAGATAATATAAAATTAATTTCTATAAGGCTCTCTAACAATAACAATGAATGGAGTTCCAAATATATCTGTCATAGACATACAACTTGCAAATGTGCTAAGGTAAAAAGGAAGGTGGTTCTTTATCCAGTTTATATTTTTTATTATTATTTTTTAAATAGTAGTTTTTATTGTGTATGAAATTTGGAGTGAATTTTATTAATTTATTATTTTTTGCTGTGTTGGGTCTTCGTTTCTGTGTGAGGGCTTTCTCTAGTTGTGGCAAGCGGGGGCCACTCCTCATCGCGGTGCGCAGGCCTCTCACTGTGGTGCCTCTCTTTTTGCGGAGCACAGGCTCCAGACGCACAGGCTCAGCAGTTGTGGCTCACGGGCCCAGTTGCTCCACAGCACGCGGGATCCTCCCAGACCAGGACTCGAACACACATCCCCTGCATTAGCAGGCAGACTCTCAACCACTGCGCCACCAGGGAAGCCCCTCTTTATCCAGTTTAAATGGCACTGAGTATATGTTTTTCGTCAACTTCTTTACACAGGAAGACACAGTGATTTCATTAGTGTGGTCTTAGAGATTCACCTTTTGTTTGAAATCTCAAAGGATTCAGCAAGCAAGATCAGGTCAACAAATAAAACCCAATAAATGCAGTAGCACCCAAAAGCTAATTAGACAAGCAATAAGAACACACCAGTTATAAACTACTTAATCTAGACTTCAGTAAAGGAGATAAGAGACATGAAAGCCAGTTGTGCTAATTCCTCCCCCACCTTTATCTAACACTCCCCCTCTGCTCTACTTTTCCCCAATGATTCTAATGTAGTTATTAGTTACAATACTAGACAACATTGACTCTGTTCAAGGAGCACTTAATCTCTATTACACAGAGGTTGGAAGTCAAAAAACGATCATCCATATCAGTGATTTCTGCAAAAGACAGCTGCTGAACCGTGTAAGGCTGTTTAAGGATAAGAATGAGTTTCCAGCTATTTCACAAGTCAAACAGTATTGTGGAATCATATTAGAATCTTTAACAGCTAAAGGAAACACTAGATCACAGAATATTTATGTTTGTAAAAAGTATTATATCTTAAGACAACATCAGTCATTTAGTATCAGTTATTTTCAATTAAATTTAAAGGTAGATGGAGAAAATTTTCTGTGGTCAGTGTTGTCTATCAATCAATAGAAAACAATAAGATAATTTTTACAATTATTTGTTGGCAGTTAATAATTTTTATGAACTTTGTCCCCATGTTTAGAAAAAGATATTATTTTTTAATTTCTTAGTTTGTAAATAGATGGCATTTTTTTAATGTTTACATAAAGCTAATTTGGGGGAATCAAAATGTAGTTAAAATTCAAGAGAAAGAGGTACCTATTTTAAAATCTCCCTTGAAATTCTTTTGTGATGTGAAAAATCTTTTTATTATGCAAATGTTACATTTATCTTCATATACCTTTCAGCTTCTCTTAAAGCAAAATATTTATAATTTAGCAACTTCTTTAAAACAAAACATCAGCTTATACATTTCTTCAGCCTCTCTTTAACTCTTTTCCATCAAAAAGGAAAAAAAATATGGACAATACAATAATGCAAACGGCTTTTTTCCCCTCTGTATCATTGCTTTTCTTTCCTAAATGCATGAGTGCTATTTACAAAGGTGGGGGCATTCTATTTTGGCAGCAATATGAACCTCTGATAAACAGCTGCAGGGCTTATGGCTTTAGCACAGCCACACTGTAATGGAACATCTCAACCAGACAAAGGAGAAGTTTGAAGAAAATGGGAGAAAGCGTTCCTGACAACACCGACATTTACCCACATACAAAAATGGTAGACAGAGTCACTCTGGCACCTTGACAATTCAGACACTGCACTCTGCAGTTTTGCCTTTCTGGCTGCTTCTTTCCCAAGTCCATATATAATAAGAATGAAAGTCATTCAAGTGGTAAATTACTCTTCCTGGAAGGAGGACTTCAGTTTGACCAGTATACAAATGAAATTTGAGGATGGAGACATAGAATTTTTTAGTAAGGAATTTTTTGTGTGTTTAATCGACAGAGACTGACTCCTGTGGTTGTAAGGCATATATATTTTCTACATCTTGCACTCAGGAATTCCCTCTTTTCCCTCAATATTAGCTTAGTAGAAACTTCCTAGGAAAGTTTTGAATGTTCTATAGACAAGTTTCTATATTGGCTTTAGAAAACTGAGAAAACATAGCTCAATCATTTTAATTTTTTTTGCAGAGAATGCTAAGGTCCCTTTGTATGGTTTTTATGGGGAAGAGAGCAATCAATCACAACTAATATTCTAAGCCAGTTACCAACAATACAGTCTATCATGGAACAAAAATTCAATGTTGAAGAGTTAAATATTAGTAGTAATTTTAAACATTGACACCTAAGTTTAAAAATTTGGAAAACATTCAGGAAAACTGAAAAATAAATTTTAAATTACATAATGATCTTACTTTCTAATGATGGCTACTATATCTTTTTCTTTATTTATGTACACATACACATATAAATGCACTGATACACTTTTCTCTTAAAAATGGGTCCATGTCAAACTCATTAAAGTTATGTTTTTGATTTAATGACATTTTCTATGTCATTAAATCTATAAAATCAGATTAATAGAGACATAAAATTCTTAATTTTATTTTTTCCTATTAAGTTTTGATGTCTTTCTCAACTATGCTTTGGAAAAAATTCCTGATATAATCCATAAAATATTTCAAAATAAAGCATAAAATCTGGTAATGTTGAAGAAAATTGCACCAGACAAGTTAGACAGGCAAGGAAAACTTTATTCAACACGATTGCAATAGTGGTGAAGACTGTTGCAATAGAGGAGAAATACTGATCTGAGCTCCAATGAAACATAAGGCAGGAAAAATTTAAAATCCTGGTATAAGCTAGTGGGCAGGTACTAGAGGATGTAGGAGGGGATTTAGCCAAGGTGATTTGTTCATCAGTGTTTACCAATTGGCTTTTATCCTGTTTATTTTAGTGAATTTAAACTCCTATCTCCACACAGAGACTGGGAGATAGGGGCCTTATTTTTCTTGATGACTGCATTGCAAAGGGATGACTTCAGGTCCTTGAGAAAGACATTCCTAGGTTGTAAAACTGCCCCAGCTGGTAGGAGATTTACATCATAAAAAGGCAGGGAAAGAATTTACAATTGCAAGTTTTCTAGAATAAATGCTCTAATAAAAGGGAGGTTAGGAGCCTATTGTCAGGAAGAAACCTAACTCAATTTTAGTAAAGCTAAGGGGAAAGGTAAGGCCATCTTGGTCAGTAACAATATATGTTGCTGTGCGTACTTCATTTATGAATTTTGGTTATAGTTCATCTATTAAATTGGAAGCCTGCAACTGTTTGGGGTGAATGTAGACATGTGCAATGTCAGGAAGAAATGATGCAGTCAAGACCAGTATGGCTCAAATCCAATCAATTATGAGAAAGTATTTAAATTTCTACATAGAGTAAACATGTACTATCTGACATATGAAACAAATTAAACAGACAATAATAATGCTACAAGATGGTTGCTGGATTACTGAGCTTTTTCAAGGACTATTTAAAGAGAAGGAATTAACAAACACATTTATCATTATGAAAAATAACTATTTCACTAAAAAACAAAACTTTAATAAGAAAAAAATGGTTTGTGTGAATGAAGTCATAAATAAGCCATCAGGAGAATTTTTACAACTAATTTAAAAGAAGGCATTTCAAATAAACAATCTCAATGGCATTTCGTTGTTGTACGTTAGTAAAAATGAACAGTTGTTTTCATTTTCCCTTTTTCTGAGAAACTTGGTAGTATAACATCCATCAACCATACATCCACTCCTTGTTAGTTCTAATTGGTTTAATCAAAACAAATCAAATTATAGGTAAAAGGAATCCTGAATGACATTTCCTCTGTCTACTCCTTTATCCAAATGTTCCTGATGTCATAATTGAATATCTTTGACTCTTGTTTCCCTAGACTGTTACACAGATCCTATGATTTAAAAGTCTTGGTTAGGGCTTCCCTGGTGGCGCAGTGGTTGAGAGTCTGCCTGCCAATGCAGGGGACATGGGTTCGTGCCCCAGTCCGGGAGGATCCCACATGCCGCGCGGAGTGGCTGGGCCCGTGAGCCGTGGCCGCTGAGCCTGTGCCCCGCAACGGGAGAGGCTGCAGCAGTGAGAGGCCTGTGTACCGCAAAAAAAAAAAAAAGTAAAAATCTTGGTTATTTTAAGTTTAGATGACTTTTATTTAACCATTCTTAACATTCCTGCTCTATCTGAAGCTCTGCTAAAATCCTAGAAAAAAATATGTATATATGTTTTATATATATATACATGTATATATATACACACATACATATACACAAATATATATACAGATATAGATATATATATGTACAGAGAGACTAAGATATTGATACAAAATGGTTATTTATACATGTACATATAAATACATATATTTATGTATATGTAAATATAATTATTTTTGTATCTATAGCTTCATCTGCCTCTGTATTTGCATTTTGTATATATATTTGCATTTATAGCTTAATTTTGCCACAATCACTTCTTTCCAAAGCATAGGATGTCAGTTTTTTTCTTCACAGTTATTTTTTGCTCCCTGCTTCTAGATATAATATTCAGGCTTTAAAAACGTTTTTAACCCCAACTAAAGCCATTTCATAAAAATAACTTTTAGTCCTGTTTCTTTACTGCATGTTTTATTTCAATTCTTGCTCCCATTTTCTTGCTGATGACAACAGGAGTCACTTCCTCATACCAGAATTTCAAAAAGGGACTGTAACCTATGGGTGAGATTTTTGTATTCCTGAACAATTGGAAGACGAACAATAAAGAGTAAAAGAATTCTAGGGACATAGAAAATTTTGTGTCTTATATTATTTTAGCCTAGTCTTGATTACTATCTTTCCTTTAAACTGTCTTAACACTTTAAATCTGAGATTTATGATGCAAGAAGCATAATGATAGAGCCATAATCATCTCAAAATCATTTTCACTTTCCCCTCAATAGGGGGCTGTAATTGCATGTAGTCACGGAAATTAGTGTTGGCCATAGGCCTAGAAGGGAAAAGAATGGCACAACTAGAAAAAGTTACACTGAGAACTATTAAATTTGCTAAAAAAATTTCAAATCCACTCCTCAATAGAAAATAATCTTTTCCTGGTATTGTATACTTTCTTACTTGAGTATCTACATAACGCATTTAGTATGAGAAGGATTTAGGGAAATGTATCCATTTAGTTCTATGAAAGAGGTGAAGAAATTAAAATTTACTTAGGGCCCTACTATAATTCATATATATGTTGTCACTGACAATTTCTTATGACTCCATCTATCTACACATTGTTTAAATACATATAAGACACTCTCCCAGCATACTCGGGCAAAAAATAGAGCTGCACCTCTGAGTGGACCATGGCAATAGCCTCAATACAAATTTTGATTTTCAATCAGTATTTTCTTGAAAAGTCAAGCTTGATCATTCAACTCTCATGATTAAAACTCTCCACAAGCCTCCTACTCTGTTACATAGATTGTGAGAACACCGACATTCCAGCCCTGATTTCGTCTTCAGCTTCATTTCATACTAACCACTAACTCCCTCTTAGTCTATGCTTCCCCCATTCCAGATTTGTTGAACTTCTTCTGGTTCCTCAGAGTGCCCTGTTCTCTCTTCTCTTCTGGACTTTGTGTCTAAATCAGGCCAGTGGAGGATAGACAAGATCCATAAGGGCAGTAGGTATGATGGTCAAGCACATGAATGGAAGAGCCAGAATATCAGCATCTGAGTCCTAGCTCTGCCTCAAATATTACATAAGCAAGTTACTTTTCGCCCTCTTCTGCACTTATGTGCAACAATGGAGTTAACCGTATTCTACCTCATAGGTCTGCTGTCTACTATGAGAAAGTACAAGTAAAGCACTGAGAATAGTCCTTGGCACACAGCAAGAGTTCAATAAATGCTGGCTGTTATTATCATAAAGGACATGTTTTTCAAGGAGGAAAAAATTAGATGAGGGAGAAAGGGATGTGTTATTGCCAAATAGAGCACTGATGAGAATAAGCATGAATTTACGATACTATGTGAAAAGGGTCATTTATTTGAGATGGAGTTTCTCTTGTGGCTTATTTACTCATACAAATTTAAGAAGAAATTAACGTGATTCTAACTCTCCAAGCCTCATCAACATGATCATCCGGAATAAATTGTAATTTATTGTTCTACAGTTGACAGGGGAAGAACATTGTAAGATGAGCCTAAGGGTACTCAGATCTTCCTGAAATAGAGAAAATTAAAAGGTCGATTGTCCTTTGAAGCTTCCCAGTGCTCTTTTTTGTCAAACATGCAAATCCGCAGTGCTGCCTATAGAATAATCTTCACAAGTACTATCAGTTTAATAAAATACTTACTTTTATCTTTCTTATACATACATTATTCCAAGCACACATCTAAGTCATTCTTCATGGTAAGAGCTAATCTCATTTCCTCATACCTGTCACTGAATCATGTTAAATATCTCACTAAGAATAATTACCTCACAGCTAAATTTCCCTGGCCTTTCTGGGTACAAAAAAAGGGAATGGCTTTATCCACTCAGAAACACTGTCATCTAGGATAGCCATTTTTATATTCTGCCTAAGAGTATACATATTATTTTGACATAAGTAAACCATCAACTTGATTCCAACATAACATTTGAGATATTTAAGTTATTTGCGTCCAAGTTACCATAATGTGACCTTCAGAAGTATGGTCTCATCTCAGGAACTTTTTCAAACTTTTTCTATTATCTTGACTTTCATATAAAGAAAAATTTAAATATTTAGTTTCCTCTCTGTCCCTATTTCTGTCTCTGTCTGTCTGAAGAAGAAGAAGGAGAAGGAAAAGGAGGAGAGGGAGAGGGGGAGGGAGAGGGAGAGGGAGAAGAAGAAGAAAGAAGAAGGAGAAGGAGGAGGAGGTGAAGAAGGAGAAGAAGGAGAAAGGCAATACAAAAGCTAACTTTAATATAGAGTTGCATGTGCTGCTTGCTTAATGTGCTTGTGAATTCTTAATAAGGGGTGTGTGCATATTCATGGTGATGTTTATTAATTCATAAAGCAGCTGCTCAAAGGCAGCTAGTGGAGAGAGACATCGTCTCCTCTGCAGAAGCCTCTTGGCAGCAATCAGAACTTTTCCCTGCCTGGTCGTAGATCACAGCCCCAGCATCCTAACTGATGGCCCTTTATCTGCCCTGGGAAATGGATCCCTTTTGCCAGCCAGAGGCCTGAGGGATTGGAGGTTCGGATCTAAATCCCCCAATGTGTGGAGGATGAAATATTAAACTTAATGAGACTAGTAGAGTCCACAGCTCATTTCAATTACTTTTAATTGTTTTCAGATGCAGCCCTGCATGCTTCATTTAGTTCTGCAATAAACAGAGCATGCAGTATGGTGGTGGGTCTCACTTGAGACCCTGAGGAAACATCCCACAGGAAATGATGAAAAATAATAAAGAGTGTGACATGTATTGGAGCATGTACCAGGCAGATGAGATGGAAAGCACAGGGGTGGGAAGAACTAATGACTGTGCCTCGTCTACCTGGATTTACACAGGAAATCTCACTTTTACATTCTTAGAATGACTCCTGAAATTAAACATAAATAAAACACATTGTAAGTTATGTATTACTAAGCTCCTCTCTCCTGAACTATTTTCTTCCTACCCACTTGGAGAAAAGGCTGACTACAGTTTAGAGGAGTTTGAGACATTGATATACACAAAATTGCAGAATACCAGTTAATAATCTGAGAAAGTTTTATACAGAGTATCTCCTAACAGCTTCATCTGAAATGTGAGTAGATATTTATAAGTTGCTTAGAAATGTAGTTTAATTGAAAAGGCCTGAAAGCTTTTATCTGATATCATTAGAGCATGTCATTTGGGGAAATTAAAATATTTTATTTTAATGACTTTTATCATTTTGACTAGAAGACTGTCTGGGGAATTTTATTACATCAACTTGGCTAGGCAAGCGTATCCAGAGTTTGGACAAACACCAGTCTAGATGTTACTGTGATGTTATTTTTCAGATGCAATTAACATTTATTTATTTATTTTTAAGATTTATTTTTCATTGATTTATTTGTTAATTTTTGGCTGCATTGGGTCTTAGTTGTAGCGCGTGGGATCTTTGTTGAGGCATGAGGGATCTTTCATTGTGGTGAGCGGGCTTCTCTCTAGTTGTGGCGTGGGGGTTCTTTTCTTTTCTCTAGTTGTGGCGCACAGGCTCCAGGGCACGTGGGCTCTGTAGTTTGTGGCACGCGGGCTCTAGTTGAGGAGCGTGAGCTCAGTAGTTGTGGTGCGTGGGTTTAGTTACCCCGTGGCATGTGGGATCTTAGTTCCCTGACCAGGGACCGAACCTGTGTCCCCTGCATTAAGGTGGCTTATTTACCACTGGACCGCCTGGGAAGTCCCGTGATTAACATTAAATCAGTAGATTTTGAGTAAAGCAGATTACCATCCACAATGTGGGTGGGCCCCATTCAACCCTTTGAAGACATTAATAAGAATGACAGAGGTGCCCTGAGGAAGAAGGAATTATGTCTCCAGATGACCTTCAGAATCTGCGGGTTTTGGACTTGCAGTCCTTAAAATAGCCTGGACCAATTCCTTAAAATAAATCTTCTTTTTCTTTCTATATACACATTCTATTGGTTCTGTTTCTCTGGAGATCCTTGACTAATACAAAGACCAGGACTGAATCTTTGAAGCTCAACAGAATAGTTTCTAACAAAATTCCAAATGTACGATAAGGACTTACTGAACATATTTTTGAAGTATATGTCTGTAAGTGAAAATCCTTCTTTTAGTCCATTCTCAATCATTCTCAGCTTTAAGTAATGCAGTACAGTCAAGTAAATAGTAATCATGACTTTTAAACAAGAAGGTGCCCAATTCCACTCCCAGACGTAGTGGAATATCTGTGGATGAGACTGAGGTGTATTTTCTTTTTAATTTCCTAAATAATTCTGACATTTAGCCATGTGACACAAGTGATTATCCATATATTGGCATAGTCTCTTCCATTTTGCCTTCCATATATATATTTATATGTACTGTTTTCAGTGACTGTTCCATTTTTTTCACTAAACATTACATAATCAACATTTTATCATGTCATTGAATACTATTCCATGGTTTTCCTTTATAATTATGTTCCATAACTTATTTACCAAGAATCTATTGAGATTGTTTCTAATATTTACTTTTATAAATAATAATCTGTTAAATATTATAAATAAAGGTCACATATACACATCTATGTCTGAATTTTTTCCATTAGGAAAAATTGCAGGAAGAAAATAACCAGGTCAACTGAGGACATTATTAAAGCTCTTAATATATATGTCCCAGTGGCTGGAAGTTCACATGATAAACACTCTCACTAGGAGGGCATGAGAGTGACTATTTTCACCTTATCTTCAGCCATATTGATAGTTATAAGTTTTAAACATTTTAACAAACTTAATATTGAAACAGTGCCATTGCTGTTTTAATTTTAATCTCTCTTATCACTAATGAGGATGAATATTCTGGGAATTGTCAGTTCATGGACTTTTTATTGGTTTATTAGTGCTTTCCCATGTATTTTAAGATCCCTTTATATATGACACTAATCCACTGTTTGTCATATTTGTGGCTTATATGTTCATAGTTTTTAAATTGCCTTATACCTTATTTATGGTATTCTTCTTCATCTAAATGATCTTATTTTTAAAGTGCCAAGTTTAATGACATAACTGTATAATTTCTATCATTCTTTGTAAGCTTAGAAAAACTTTTTTGCGCTGTTAATATCAGTAAAAATTTACCTCTGTTTTCTTCTACTTTGTGTGATTACGTTTTGCTTTTAGGGTTTAAATGATCCTGTATTTGTTTTGGTTGCTGTATGAGTTGCAAACCAGCTACCTTGGTTTTTCCCCCAATACTCAATTTATTGAATAATTAATTCCTCAATTTTTAGATTTCTTTAGCCAGGTACATTTATACAGATATGTTTATACATAGGGACTATTTGATCTAATTGATTATTTTTATTCCAGTATCAAATTTAAAAGAAAGTGGGCTAGACTTATACATTTAACAATGGCTTAGAGGAAAATTATTCTCTAATTTTTCCTTTTTTAAATAAAAATTTCTCAATTTTTCTGTAAAATTCAAGAATACTTTAAATTTTCTGTAACATTTGATGTTAATTTTTCCTTCTTCCCCATTACATACTTGAATCATTTCTAAAACCCATTCTAAGAAACTTAGCCATTTAATAAAACGTTAATTTATTTAAATTCATTGTCAAATCTGGTATGTTAAAATTTCTGTGCTCACGTTTTAAGCAAATTTTCTAGTTCTCTTTTGTTTGTTAGTTTAAATTCCCTTGCTTATTATTTTGTTTTCTGACTTGGTAGGCTATAATTTATTTCTCATTATTATAAATAAGACAATATAATATTCACGATTTTCCACCATGAAGGATAAAAAATGTATCTCAGTATTTTTCAGTCTTTGTTAATTTAATCTACTGTTATATATACTCAATCTACTACTATATAATTATAACTTTAATAATATGGTTCTCTTTTTTTAAAAAATGACTTTTAGATTATTTATCAACAAGCAAAATATCAGTGTCCCAGTAGAAATATGCATATCCTGAAGAAATAGGCAATTCACACACACACAAAATTACTTCAAATTGTACAAAAATGCTAGCTTCATCATTACAAATTCCATGTTTAAGTAATAGTATATCAGTGTTGCCTATTAATTAAAATTTTTTGCTTTTAAATTAAAGGAATCATCTTCAAAAGGAAGATGGGAAAATTTATTCTTACATGTATACTCATATACTCTGGCTGGTTAGAGACAGTATTAAAAGCCTTTGAAATATTCACGTATTTTGACCCAGGAATTCTACTTCTAGTAATTCATCCATTGGAAATTATAGCTCCCATACAAAGAAACATACCAAATGAATTAAACATTACTTATAATAATGAAAAAATTAGAACATCTCAAAGTGTAACAATAATAATGTCTATCATTTATCAAGGACTTACTAAAGTGCCTGACATATAATTTTACATGCATAATTTCACAGCAACCCAAGGAGGTAGGTACTATTAATATTCCTGTTTGTCAGATTAAAAAATGAGTCATAAAGCTAGTAATGGTTCATGTCCAATTTGAACCCAGATAGTCTAGTGTCAGAATCCAGGCTTTGACTAGTAAAACAACAGATAATTCTCAACAAGGGCAAATTTAATTTAATTTTCTTAGTCCCAGCAATATGAGATTAGTTACCTATTCTATACCTATACAATAGAATAATATGCTTCCATTTTTGAGTTCCTGACTTTGACTAGTTTAAAATTTTGTTTCATCTTTGAATCCACTCTCAAAAAATACACACAGGAGTTTTATATGTTCTGAATCATGTCCTTCTGTCACTTTTATACGTATCGAATGATATTTTCCTCTCAATAAATGGCACTCCATTGTCTTCTAGCACTTAATGTTGTATGAGCTATTTATGTTAATCAGCTGTGAACATTTTTCAGAGAAACAGTTTAAGTACATTTATTCTGTTTATATCCTTGAAATTATTTTTAGGAATGTGTTCCTCTTTTCATCAAATACTTTTTATTTATTTATTTTTAATGCTTCAATATCTTTCAAGGCTCCTGTGTTGTTATCTATTTGGTTTTGTTTTTATCCTAGAATTGAATAGAGATTTCCCAGATCTCATGTTTGCTACAGATTGGAGAGGTGGAATGATCTTATTCCTTTTCAATGTTTTTTTCTCAATATTTTCACATTTTACAATATAGAACAGTTCAGATTAATGAGTACAGCCTGATTGCAATGCAAAAGCATCAGTGATCTATTTCAAGGCTGCTGAATAAAGGAAGAATCTTCTCTGAATTATATGGTCACATATGTTAAGGGTACCGGTGTTTTTGGAGTCAACTGTAGTGCATGAAAAATTAGACCCCCGTCTGCCTTGTTCCCAGAACTTCTTATGCGTCTTTCCTTGTTTTCAATTTCCTTCTAACTAAACATCTTGGTTTCAGTATATATTTGTTCATTTCTCCTTTTCTTTTATCTGTGTTATATCCTAGAAGGTCAGTTCTTGGAAGAAGAGGTAGCAGACTTTTTTTTTCTCTGGTTCATAAAATGCTTTTAACATAGTAAGAGGCAGTTTTATAACTTTTTCCATTCAGTGTGTTAATTTGTCCTGAGGTAGTTACAAAGGGTAAGTCACCTTGGTGGAAGTTAGCGAAGAAGCCCTTTTGATGATAGTTCCAAGTGTTGGGAGGAGGAACTATAAGGAAGTTCAATTAAATAAAAATTATTTGAAAAAAGAAAAATCACTTGTGAAAATGCAGTTTTCCTAGCCACAGAAAGACTGAGATCTTAAATCTTAAGTCAAATGTAGCTTTGTCTGGAATAAACAAAAGAAGGTGTACAAGAAGAAATCTGGCTCAGAGGGTATTGACAATATTCAGGCAACAATAACCACAAGTACCTGGGCATGTGATAGGCCCTTAATAGATCTTCGTTCATTAAGTCAGTCAAATAAAGAGATGATGAGAACTTTAAAGACTGATTAGGCATTTGCTAAGTAAAGAAGATGTTGGAAGGAGAAGGAGAAAGAGAATGTCAAAAGAAGGCTGCCCTTCACACAGTGAGCAGTATAAGCGAAAGCTCAGAGGTGGGAGAGAAGCTGGCACATAGGGGCAATTGTGAACCTTCAGTGTGGCCAAAGAATAGATTTCCAGGAGGGAGTGATGAAAAATGAAAGGCTTTCCCTATCTTGCTAGGTTTAGGTTTTATCCTGAAGTCAATACAAAGGTATTGAGAGATTATAGGTAGGAAAATCATATATCAGTTTTTAATTTAGGAAGATCATTATGATAGAAAGAATTGACAGGAAGATAGAGGTGGAGCAAAGGGGGAATAGTAAAGCTATTCCTGCAGTAAGTAGTCAAAATATGGTGCAGAAATGAATAGCAATTAGAGTTCATTAGAGAAGTTAAATTGGGGAAATGTAGGATGGCAAAATTTGCTGATTCTGTGTTCCAACCAGATAGGGAAAGTAAGATTGCTGGAGAAGTCTGAGACTATTTCCATATTTCTTGCTTTGCAACTATTACTACCTATGACTGAAAAAGTGCTTACTCTCTGCCAGGCATAATCTCAAGGAATTACATGAATTAATTAATTATATAATACTCCCAACAAATTTATAAAATAAGTATTTTCATTATCATCGTAGTATAGAGGAGAATATTGACTTACAGAGAGGTTAAGTAACTTTCCCTTACATAATAGTGGCAGAAATGAATTTTGGACCTATTCAATTCTAATTCAAAGCCCACCTTTTAAACTGTTTTGCAAATTTTCATAGGATGAGTGTACCTCATGTAACATGACAAAAAATAAAAGAGGAATACTTCAAAGTAAAGGGATGAATTCATATTGAGCATTTCAATAGAGATTCGGATGTATTGTTCTGACACTCATGAGTAGGCTAGAAATAGAAGTTATAGATAATAAAGTTGATAATTTATTTTATTTTATAGTTTTTATAACTACTTTTTTCTATGCAGCTATTCAGTCATTTAATGAGTGAGCATTAAAAGTCTGCCATATGCCAGACACTGTCCTTGGTCATGGGGATACAGTGGTGAGAATACAAGTCAAGATCCATGTTCTTGATAAACTTAAATTCTAGTTAGAGGAACAAAAGAAGTAAGTAAGTGTATAAAATAATTTCATGTAGTTTTCAGTTCCATGGAGAAAATGGAACAAACAAGTGAGAGATTGACTAAGCCAGGCAAGATAGGGACTTGCCATTAATTGTTAAGAGAACGCCTCACAGAGAATGTAATATTTGAGACAATACATGAACAATAGGGGAGAGCCAGCCATGGGAAGATTCTAGACAAAGGAAATATTTGGAAGGACAGCATGATGGGGAAGAATGAGTGAGGGAGAGAGTGGGCTTGTAGCATCTTGCAGGAAAGGCTGATACTCCATCATTAGGAACTACTTCAGCATTACACATTGTGACCAGTGTATCATCTGACTGGTGAATGGTCATTCCACACTAGCTGTTAAATATTTACTTCTATCTTTCTGCACATAGACATGGTAATAAGCAGAAATTTCTAAGTTCAACAAGAAACCACCAGCTTCCTAAATAGCAAGGGACATGACTTCAGGTGCATTTACAAAGGTCTCTCTGGCTATTATTTGATTAATTAAATTGTAGGGGTGCACCAGTTGGAGAAATCAGGTGATGACTGTGCTAATAGAGGTAGAAGATTAATAGGGGCTTAGCAAGAGAGGTAGTGGTACAGATGGAGGTACGTGGACAGAGTTTTAACAAATTCTGGAACTTTCAAAGTCAAGCCTACTTACTGATGTTTTGGATGTGGGTTAAGGGGAAGGGAGAAATGAAAGATGATTATTTGTCTTGAAAAGGGGGATGGAGCTTACTAAAAGGAAGACTGAAAGAAGAACAGCATTAAAAAAATCAAGAGTTCTGCTTTGAACATATTTGGCTTGAGATATTATTAAAAAAAGTAGTGATATAAAATAGGCATTTGGATGGATGAGTTTGAAATATTGTAAAGAATTTGAAATCAGGGTTAGATAAATACTTATAGAGTTGTCTAGCTTAGGTTCCTCAGAAGCAGACTCAGGAATAAGCATTTATATGCCAGTAATTCATTAGAGTTTTCTGAAGAGGTTTCATTATTCTGAAGTTTATTTTCTTCATTCTTAACGAGTGGCTCCACCTGTGCTTAGCATCCCTTTTTTACTGCCATCTCAGAGATTTCATTCCTTTCTCTGTTTTTAGCCTTTTCTTTTTTACTGGTTCCTTCCTATTAGCATTTTAAAGTACTAAGGCCACTTCCAGTTTAGGAACACAAAAAATCTACTAAAATAAAACTTGAAAAGAAATCTCTCAAGTCTATCTAAAACTTCTTCCTCTAGACATTGCCCTATTTTCTCCCTTTCACAGCCACATTCCATTTCGCATTGTCTAGACTTGAAGTATCTACTTCATCTTCCATTCACCAGTCAATCACTATCATTTGGCCCTAATGACTTTATGTAAACTGTTCTTGCCATGGTTGCCAATGACATCTTTGCCTTAAATCAAATGGATGCTTCTCAGATGTTAATCCTTCTTGATCTCTGAGTAGAATTTCAAATTTTTAACAACTTGTTTCTTGTCAAAGTCACATTTTTCAAAGCTCCTGGGGCATTCAACATTATAGGTTTTAAGAATCCATACTCTGTAATTTTCTTGTAATACACATACATTTCTCATCCCCTTCAGTCTGTCTTGTGTACAGCTCTTTCTTCAAATGTCACTTAAATGTTGCTTGTGCCAAGATTCTGCTCTTTCTTCACTTTATACTCACCAATTGGGTATTCTCAGTTACTTCTGTGGATTTAACTACTATCTACTTATATATGAATCTCGAATTGAACCCAGTGAGAGCCCTTATGAGCCAGATATATAGCTCTAACCAGAGACAATGATGTGGATCTTCCACAGGTCCTTCATAATCATTTTGTTTACTTCCAGTGCCAGTCATATGGAGTAAGCCTACTACAGCCTATCTCCTTCATGAATTACAACTGTAAACCCTGGACAGAATATAAACTTGAGGGCATGAAAAGTAAGGAAATACAGGAGGGTTGGCAAGCAAAGTCAAAACTTGAAAGACAAAATCAGGGGTGAGTTACTTGGTTATTTTTTCCTCCTTTAATTTTCAGCTTTGACAAGAGGTTAGTCCCTTTGCTAACTGCACTACCCCAAGAAAAACAATAGTGTGGGTACCTAAAATCCAGATAGAAAATCAAATCCTCTAGCCACAGGAATCAAGAAAAGGGTTCCCTGAGGACCAAATAATGTGTTTCAGAGAACTCACGTTTCTTTAGCTCGTTTTTCTTTCTCTGTGGCCTCAAGGACAGCCCCAGCTGCCCACGGCTGAACAAGAGTACAGGGGCTTACACCCTGAAGTAACCAATTTTTCTGGCTAGATGACATAGGAAAAAGGACCTACAGGAGCTAGACAGTATAGGGGAGATCACAAAGAAGGAGAGCTAAAGAAGTTTATCCACTCATTCTGTGTGTAGCACAACACAAGTCTTGAGCTCCAGGTGCGCTAAGTCTTGAGCTGCACATATGTAGAACAGAACCAAAGAAACAACAGCACAGGCTTTGAAACCTGGACTGTTACATAAACCGCACCAAGTCCTGAATTAACCTCAGAGTGGTACATGCATAGTACAGATCTAAAAAGTATAGCAGTGGATTTGAAAACTGAACTTGAAATTGGAACCACTGAACACAGAAGATGAGATCAACCTTGTATTCTAAATCTAACTGGGTTCATTGACAGCAAACACACACACATACACACACACATACAAACACACACACACACACACGCACAAACACACACACATCAACATTCTCCATATGATTTTAACAGGACTCAAATCCCACGACATGTTATAAAAACATCCAGGACACAATACAAAATAAGAAGGAAAACGTCAATTTGAAGAGAAAAGAATATAAACAAATGCCAAAAGCAAAAAATATCAGACTGTCAAAGTGGTTATTATAATCACGCTTAATAAGTTAAAGATGAAGGCTCTAGAAATGTATGGAAATATATATGTTTTCAGCAAGAGAGACAAGAAAAGTCTATAAAAAGAAATCAAATGAGAATCAAAGAACTGAAAGTCATAACATCTAAAATAAAAATTCACGGAATGGTTTTGATAATGGAGAGAAGATAGCAGAGTAAACAAGCAACAAATTTGAAGATAGGCTGATAGAAATCTGCCACTCCAAAGAGCAGAAACACACAAATTAAAAGACTGAAAGTAAATGAACAGAGACTCAGGGATCTGTGGAACAATATCAGAAGTTCTAACATGTGAGTCATGGAGGAAAATAGAAAGAGATAGACAAGGAAAAACATTTGGAGAAATAATGGCTAAAAACTTAAATTTGGTAAAAGATATACATGTATAGATTAAAAAGCTCAGCCAATGTCCTTGAAAGGATAAACTTAAAGAAAATCATGCTCAGAATCATCAAAATAAAACTACCAGAAAACAAATACAAGGATAAATCCTGAAACAAGGCAGGAAAGAAATGACACATTACACAAAGGGGAAACTGTAATTTGAATGTATTCAGATTTCTTACCAGAAAAAATTAAAATGGAGGAGAACAGAAGATAGAGGAACACTATTCTTAAAGAACTGAAACAAAAGAAATATTAATGCAGAGTCTCATATACAATGAAAATATCTTTCGGGAAAAAAAGCAAAATAGATATTTTCAGCTGAAGGAAAAGTTTGAGAATTTTTATGTTGCCAACAGAACTGATCTAAAAGAAAATCTACAGAAAGTTCTTCAAACTAAAGGGAGGCTTAACAGAAGAAAACTTGAAATGTTAGGAAGGAAGGAAGAGCTGAAGAAGTGGTATATTTCCAGATAATTAGAATAAATTATTTTTCTCCTTTTAAGTCTTTTATATATGACATAAAGGCACTGTACAGTTTTAGATTTCTAGATTTTAATTGAAGTGGTAAAATATTAACTCTGAAGAGGCTATAAAAATTAGGTATGTATATTGTATTTATCAAATAAAATATTAAAAACAATAGAAAAAGAAAACACAAATATAAGTTAATTAAATTCTACAAAACTTTGAAATAATCCAAAAGAAGATAGGAAGTTGGGAAAAGAAGAACAAAAAATGAGAGAGAACAACAAAAATCAAACATTAAAATAGTGAGCCAAAATCTAACCATATAAATAACTACATTAAAAACAAATGAACTCTATTTAAAAGACAAAAATTGTCAGATGATATAAAATAACAAGATGAATGACATACTTCCCTAAAAAATTAAACTATAGTGCTACATGTAAATTAGAGATAAACACATGGGGAAAAACATGCAAACATTAATCAAAAGAAGACTGTGGTAGCTATGTTAGTTGCAGAAAAAGTAAATTTCAAAACAAAAAAACTCATCAGGGTTACACAGATAGATTTCATAACGACGAAGGCATAAATTCACCAGGAAGACAAAGTAATTCTATAGAATTACTTCTATAGAAGTTCAAAAGACATAAAGCAAAAACTGTATCTACAATTACACATGGTGTCTTCAACATTTTTTTCTCCATAATCAATAGTTCAATACAAAAACTAAACAAGATTATAGAAGAACTGAATAGTGTCATCAACCTAATTTATCCAATTGCTCGGTAGCACTATACTCAACAATAGCAGAATGTACATTCAGTTCAAGTGTATATGGACTATTCACCAAGGTAGATCATATCATAAGGTATAAGGCAAGCCTTAACAAATTTGAAAGGATTAAACTTATACAAAACATGGTTTCAGACCATAAAGAATCAAACTAGAAGTTAACAGCAGAAATGTGTCTAGAAAATATTCAAATATTGGAAATTAAACCACACACATCTAAAGCCTTCATTCTTCTGAAACTCTCACTTCTGGACCTTCACACGTCTGAGTGAAACATCCCTGCTACCTTATTTTCCCTGGCTAATTCTTATTTACACAAGAGGAATTAGTTTAAGCTTTATTTTCTCAAGGCATCTTCTCTAGTTCCATGGAATAGAGAATGGGCCACTACTTTGTGCTTTTATTGCATTTCTATTTCCCTTTCCATACTTCCTCACAATGTTTTATGTAATCAAATGTTACTGGACCTTGTTGGACCATAACATTCCAATCTAGAGGTCAGTCTCTGTATATGTAACATCACAAACAACAACAGAAAAATAAAATATAACAACCAAATCTGATATGAATTGCCACTTTCCCAATCACTAGACCCAGCCAACAAAAAGCACCTCCTTCTTTAGAAACTGGGATAGGTGAGATTTGAATCACTTATGATTTATTATTATTTTCTTTTCATGTTAGTTGATCTCCCTGTAACACACTAAACTGCATGATGTAGAGGACAACGTCTGTCTTACCTTTTCACCTGGCCAGCGCCTGATGCCCACCATCAGTTATTGCCACTTGCTGCTGCTTTGTCAGTGGTCGGGCCATCAGGATTCTGGGGTGACTCAGAAGAACCAAAAGAAGTCCAGCTCACAGAATCTTTGGAGAGGTTTTTTTTTTTTGTTTTTTTTTTTCATTCTTGGACACCAGAGAAACTGTTTAATAAAATGACCAACTTAGCTCTAAAATAAGTCATATTTTACCCTTGTCTGCAAATTCACTTCCTTCTTGCAAAACCCTAGTATCTTGTGACATCCCATTCAGCATTTTTGTGTTTGTATCTCACTTCCTTGTTTAGTGTTAATAAAGTATTTCCAGGAGGCAAAGCCTTCTCTGCTTGCTCTTTATGTATCTATACTCACACTCAGCAGGAATTTAACTGGCCCCTAGCAAAAAAAAGTGTCTAGCTGAGAGCAAAATGCACGCAGGAAAGGCATTATGTGAACAGAAACATTTCACTTTAGGGAAATACAGTCTTTGTACTTGAAGGTATTTGGGAGGGAGTGCTTCAAAGTACTCTACCTCATCAAGTAGGATGGCCAGATGGTTCAGTTAATGATAGCTGCTTCAAAACAAATGAAGCCCCCATCAGTGTATACTGGGAAAATAATGATAGATTATAAATGAAAATTTAAGTGACTAAAAGAAGATTTTTCTTTTAAATATTTTAAAGGCATTCAGTGACTGAGATACAGGGCGCATATACTTGACGGTCAATAGCAGAACTAGAATCAGTAAGGAAGAAAATGATTTATCCAATATAACACAACCATGCTGCATCATTTTTATGAAGATAATATAAATCATTTTTCCCTCAGCATTAATATATTTATTAAATTGATGCACTATGAAATTTTACATAAACTTTAAATATTACTCAGAAAATATGTAAATATTGTCTCCCCACTACTGCCCCTCACCTCCATAGAGTAATAAACAATAATTGCATGATTGAGGAGGTTCCAAAAATATCCCTGAAATAACAGATGTGAATATTCAGTACAATTTGTGAAAATGTTGCATTAATATCTGTTAAAACAAGGATCTGATTAATGTGGCTTAGGGACCTCAGACAATTTATCGAGCTGCTTGCTGATTACAATCTATGATACTTTCCCTCTTCTGTGTAGCTATTGATTTGATAGATAAAGTGGGGGTAATTTTTCTTTTGGAATGGTGACATTAATGGACATTGAATTCTCACTGACAAGGTAGTGAACCATGTTTATTGGAACTCCAGTAGTTGTTTCAGTTATTTTTCTCCTCTTTTGCTCCCCTCCCCCTCTTTCTCCTCCTCCTTATGATTTCAGTCTTTCAAGGATGATGGAAAAACCTATAGGAGGGTAAGCCAGGATTTCAGCCTATATTTCTCTGAAAGGCAAGATGAATTTTAAAAAAGGAAAGGAAAAAAAGACCATTTTGTTGGGTCTGTCATACTAAAATCTTTATTAAATCTGCCTTTGCAATTGTTTATCTATTGTTTGAAACAGTTTTCCCACTGAAATCATTTCTCTATGTTTTACCAGATCACACACCAGGGTTCATAATAACATCCACAGCATCATATAATGAGTTCAGCTATAGGTGCTATCTTGAAAAGGAGATTGCCTCAATATCAGGGTAAGCAGGATAGAGATGCACACGTCCCCAGCTTCCCATCATCCCATAGTAACACATACCAGGGCATCTGTTAAGTAAGGCATGGCTTCCATATTGGTAAAGAGACCATACTTTCCATGTGTTTCCTGCCTTATGCAGAAAAGCATTAAAAAATCAGCCTTGACATTGGAAGAATAAACAAGCTGCAAGCGCTGATGTTTGTTGTCAGTTGTTTACAAGAGACTAATGGGAATGTCAGTTGCCTTTTGCTCTTGTACACGTACACGTCCAAAGGACGTTGTGGTTATCCCTGCTAGGAGAACTTTCCAGCCCTTACGAAATTGAGTCTGAGTGCCTCATCTTTCACTGAAAGAAGGAGAGGGTACCTGGTAGCTCAATTTCTAGGCAACCCGGAGTGAGTTTCTAGAGTCATTTTCAGATAATTTTATTCATTGCTTCAACATCCTTATATAAGAAAAAAGAGGAAATATAAAATATAGTTTATATATTTATTGTATATATATAATCACAATTATATAGACATGATATTGCTATATGTTTATCATATGTATATTATATATTCACATGTATATCATGAGCATAATATATGTATAATATAATCACATGTTTGTGCACATGTGTGCAGATATACATATGTGCATGTCATGCTTATGGACAGTTTTCTAAAAACAAATTTTATCTAGGCCCTTCATTGAAGGCCTTATATTGTAGTAGACATGGTATAAAGTGAGGAATCAAATGTGCCCAAATGTGAATACTGACTCTGCCTCTAAAGGGAAATCTTGGGAGACATTTTTTTCTAAGCCTCAATTTGATAATAAATTGTTGATAATCGTAAATTCTCTGCAGAATAGTTTGAGGTCTCAAGAAAGTAACTGTAAATCACTTAGTGTAATATCTTGTATAGTCGACACTGACATCTCCATGTTGTTAATATTGTAACATATCTCAAGAGAGTATTAATTCAACAGAGAATTAACTTCACTTAGTCATTTAGTCAAGAAAAATTTACTGTCATCTCAAGTATTGCAAGGTGCCTAGAGATACAAAGATGAAAAGGCCACAGACCCTAGTGTCACTGGGCTTACACATTAGGGAAGGTACCAAGGCAACAAAGAACATAATTCTATAATAGGTAAATAAATAGTGGTATGGGTTACTGATTGAAATCTGCGTGTCCCTGAGGCTTTTGTTTTTAGTTTGCTTTTTTATTTTTTAATGGTGCAGAGAATTAGAGTGGTGATACTTTTCCTTTGAATTATACAAGACGCAGATCAAAAAAGTCCTCGTTCTAGGCATGAGAGTCTTCAGGTGCACATGGGAGAGAGAGTAGTATGCCTGTTTTGGAGGTCTGCCCTTGGAGAAGTGCGTGAATGGGAAGGGAACCTGAGCTCTCATTTGTGTAAATATATCATCCTAAAGAGAGGCCATCGTCTTGTCTCTTTTCATCTCCCTGTCAGTGAAGGTCAGAGGCTCAACTGATTCCCTTTATTGAAGGTAAGGGAGAGGGTCCCCAGGAAGTCACTTGTAAAGTTTAGGGAGCCCTTTAAGAAAGGGAGAATAAGATCTCATTTCCTGAGTAGAGATATGTTCAATCACTGTGTGTGGTGGGGGGAAGGAGAGTTACTTGAATCTTCGAGTAAATTATTTTCTGAAATGGGAATGGGAACATGATTTCATCAGTAGAGTGCACAATTCAGAGAAATAAGGATTCAGTGAAGCACAATTAGAGGCAAGTATTTGAAAAAATTAAATAATTTTTTGCTTATAACCCCAATGAACTCAACCTGCGTAGTGAGACAGTTATATTTATAGCACTGTCTATAGCAAGTATAGAGAGACATGCAGGCAGTATTATTGTAGAACCATGGTGTCAGAGAAGGCCTCCTAGGGGGTTTAAATGCACATCCTAAATTTTAAAACATAGACATTCATTATACAATCAAGTTTGGCTTGGGAGAATATTATAGATCATTTCAAGGAAAGGATGAGCTAAAGAACTGAGACACGAAACAGAATATGACAAATTGTGTTGTATATTTTACTACATTTATTATTCGTGATATGTTTTCTGTTCATCCCAGTGAAGCACAGATAAGGAAAATTAAGCTGTTTTCACACACCCACAAGCAAGATGGAGTTCTATTCTTCCACATGGGATGAAGCACTTTGTAGTAATCTCTGCCTTGCTGTGAAAATAAAGTAAACAATAATGTTGTTCTAATCGTTTTTATAATAGGAGGGTCCTTGGGTAGATATCCAATTGGAATGACATTTGCCAGGACACTTGACAAGATATTTTACTTTTGCTGCTTTTATTTAGATTTTGTAATGATTTTGGTGGTGATGGGAGGTGTGTGGTCTTGCACAGAACACCCCTGGAAATAGGGAAGTAAAGAACCCTGCAATCCATCTATTTGCTGCTGACATTGACGAGTCCACGTATCTCTTCGTATTTTTAATACGTTGTGTGAGTCCACTGAACATAGAGGCGATGACACTTTGCTTTGAAGATGTATTAGCTGGTTCTAAATAATGCATTAATTCTTTCAAAAATAATTATTAACTAGAATGTCTCAAAGTCATGGTGATAACCCTTGGTGATACAAGGTCAAACAAGATAGATACTATCCTTGTCTATAAGAGTTAACAGTTGAAGTCTATTTGATTTCTCTCAGGAGAGGAGAGGGAGATACTTTCATCTTCCTTTAGAACCTTTCTCAACCATCACAACTCATTACCCTCTAAAGTAGTGATGTGTTGATGAATATAGTAATAATATATGCCTGCTACTGACAGAGGGTGTGGGAAAATGAGGAGGTTTGTTTCTAATATGCATTGTTGTTAGGGAGATTATGCAATGTCCTAGTAGTTTATGTAGTAGTCAGGGTTCATTCAGATTTTAAACTCCTCTTTAATATTCCCTTGGAAAAGAAAATTGTAATATGTAGTCTACTGTCATGGTCACTTTGATGCCTGTGAGTTAGCTGTGTTCAACACAGTGTGGACATCCATTAGACATCCACATATATGCATCACTATTTCATACCTGTGAATAAATTATTAGTTAAATTGAAAGAAGCAATGATAATGTCTATGATTACTACGAAAAAAATCTACTTTGACAAATTATTCTAGTTTTTAAGGAACACTGTTTTAATGGAATACAAGCATACATCGGAGATAATGTGGATTTGATTCCAGACCATCACAATAAAGCAAATATCACAATAAAATGAGTCACATGCTTTTATTGGTTTCCCAGTGCATATAAAAGTTATGTTTATGCTATAATGTAGTCAGTTAAGTGTGCAATAGCATTATGTCTAAAAAATGTGCATACTTTAATTAAAAACTACTTTATTGGTAAAAAACACTAATCATCATCTGAGCCTTCCGGGAGTCGTAATCTTTTTCCTGGTGGAGTGTCTGGCCTCTATGTTGACGGCAGCTGACTGATAAGGGTGGTCATTGCCAAAGGTTGATGAATCCATAGAGATTTCTTAAAATAAGACAACAATAAAATTTGTTGCTTCCATTGAACTTTTCTTCCTTTTGTGAACAATTTCTCTGTAGCATGCATTGCAGTTTGATAGCATTTTACCCACAGTAGAACTTCTTTCAAAATTGGAGTTAATCCTTTCAAACCCTGCAGCTGCTTTTTCAAGTAGGTTTATGTAATATTTTAACTCCTTTGTTGTCATTTCAACAATCTTCACAATATCTTTACCAGGAGTCGATTCCATCTCAAGAAACCACTTTCATTGCTCATCCATAAGAAGCAACTCCTCATCTGTTAAAATTTTATAATGAGATTGCTGCAGTCTAGTGAAATCTTCAGGCTCCACTTCAGATTCTAATCTACCGCATCTGCAGTTATTTTCTCCACTGAAGTCTTGGACCTTTCAAAGTCATCTATGAGGGTTAGAAGCAACTTCTCCAAACTCATATTAATGTTGATATTTTGACCTTTTTCCATTAATTGTGAAAGTTCTAAATGGCATCTAGAATGGTAAATCCTTTCCAGAAGATTTTCAATTGACTTTGCCAAGATCCATCACAGGAATCACCATATATGGCGGCTATAGACTTACAAGATGTTTTTCTTAAATAATAAGACTTGAAAGTAGAAATTACTTCTTGATCCATGGGTTGCAGAATGGATGTTGTGTTAGCAGACATGAAAACAACATGAATCTCATTGTCCATCTCCAGCGGAGCTCTTACGTAATCAAGTGCATTGTTAATGAGAAGTAATATTTTGAAAGGGATCTTTTTTCCTGAGCAGTAGTTCTCAACAGTGAGCTTAAAATAGTCAGTAAGCCATGCTGTAAACAGATGTGCTGTCATCCAGCCTTTGTTGTTCACTTTATAGACCCCAGGCAGAATTGGTTTAGAATAATTCTTCAGGGCCCTAGGATTTTCAAACTGGTAAATGATCATTGGCTTCATCTTAAAGTCACCAGTTGCATTAACCCCTAACAAGAGAATCAGCCTGTCCTTTGAAACTTTGAAGCCAGGTATTGACTTCTCTAGCTATGAAAGTCCTAGATGGCATCTTCTTCCAATATAAGAGTATTTCACCTACATTGGAAATATGTTGTTTAGTATAACAACTTTTATTCATTATCTTGGCTAGATCTTATGGATAACTTGCTGCAGCTTCTACATCAGCCCTTGCTGCTTCACCTTGCACTTTTACATAATGGAAACAGTTTTCTTTCCTGAATCCTCATGAACTAGCGTCTCCTAGCTTCAGAATTTTTTTCTGCAGCTTCCTCACCTCTCTTAGCCTTCATAGAATTGAAAAGACCTACCACCCTGCTCTGGACTAAGCTTTAGTTTAAGCGCGTGTTGTGGCTGGTTTGACCTCTATCTAGACTCCTAAAATTTTTTCCACATAGGCAAGAAGGCTGTTACACTTTCTTATGATTCATGTGTTCATTGGAGTAGCACTTTTAATTTCCTTCAAGAACTTTTCCTTTGCATTCAGAATTTGGCTGACTGTTTGGTAGAAGAAGCCTAGATTTTGGCCTAGCTTGGCTTTTGACATGTCTTCCTCACTAAGGTTAATCATTTTTAGCTTTTGATATAAATTGAAAGACTTCCTTTCACTTGAACACTTAAAGGACATTGTAGGGTTATTGGCCTGACTTCAATATTGTTATGTCTCAGGGAGTAGGGAGGCCTGAGGAAAGGGAAAGAGATAAGGAAATGGCTGGTTGGTGGAGCATTCAGAACACACACGACATTTATTAACTAAGTTCACTGTCTTATATAGGCAAGATTTGTGGCACCCTCAAAACAATTTCAATAGTAACATTAAAGAGCACTGATCACAGATCACCATAACAAATACAGTAATATCAAAAAAAGTTCACTGTGTTGTGAGAATTACTAAAATGTGATACAGATACACAAAGTGAGCAAATGCTATTGGAAAAATGATGCCGATAGACTTGCTTGAAGCAGGGTCACCACAGATCTTCAATTTGTAAAAAACACAGTATCTGCAAAGCACATAAAGCGAAATACAATAAAATGAGGTATACCTGTATTAGGAAAGACAGAGAGAGAGAGAGAAAGAGACAGAGAGAGAGGGAGAGGAAGGAAGGAAGGAAGGAAGGGAGGGAGAAGAAAAAGGTTTTTTCAGTGAAATTTCTCCATTCTAAGTCAAACTAAATTAAATTGGAAATAATTCATAGTGGCCTCTACCTTTGTTTGTAAAGTAAAATAACACCACCACTAAAACTAATACTAGCATATAACTAAGCATTGACACAGGAGAGAAGATTTACTGTTTATGAATGTCTACTTTGTAATTCAGAGTGGGAACCTGCATAATCCATACAGCTAAAGACCAGTTATGTTCTCTAAAGTGGTTGATTCCACCAAGAGATCCCTAACTGTAAACTGACAAGTTTCTAATCACCAAGTCACCTTCAAAAGGAGCTGTTTTTAAAAAATAATAATTATGTAGGATTCTGAGAAATTTCAGTTGCTTTTCTCCCAATTATATTAGTCACTGGCATAAAAACATGTCTACACTTTGAGAATGAGCCTATTTGGCCAAAAGAAACTGCAAATGAGAGATAAAGTAGTGTTTACTCTGCACATTTATGATAGAAAAGGAATTCTTCAATGCATGTTAGAATGTTCTTATTCCTGTTAAAGACAGAATAAGCTCAGAATGCTTATGCTATTACTGGAATTCTGTATAGTCACCTTCATTAGTAAAGCAGTTGGAAAATAAAGTTTACCATTTGATACCTTAAAAAGAATTTTCTCATATTCAATATTCTCTGTGTAATATGTTGTCAAAAGCAAGGTAGGCAATAATAAAATTCAAAATTTGTCCTGCAAGTATTTTCTTGTTTTCTGATTAAAACAGGGAAAGTGGTGAATTACAGTTTGATATTTAAAATTATTTATTTGAATTGCATACACTTAATTTCTTGTTTTCCTCTGATATAAGCCATGCTTTAAATGATAGCACTAGATGCTACAAATATTCAGTTTTACTAATAAGCAAATCTACAGATGGGCTGAGTAAATGTTTGAGTTTATGAATGGTTTTTGAAGATTTTAGTTGAAAAATTAAAATAAGAGAATAGAAAGTGATTCATATATTTTTATTAAGTTTGCTCTTTAGTAAATAACATAATATAAAAAGATCTTTTAACATATAATTCATGATGTAGTGAAAGTCTTATTACTATGCCAGATGCTTGGGCTTGATTCTTTTAAGGGAGAAGAAATGATCTCAGTGCTGGGTAAGGTGATCTTATCAGCGGCATGTGTATTGGGGGGAGGGTGATGGGGGTGAGGATATGGGTCCAAATTAAAGGTGAGAGACCATCCGCAAGTTATTGCAGTGGTCTGAAGAAACAGGAGGATCTGCTCTAGGGTAGAAGCTGTGGGAATAAAAAGAAAAGAAGAGATGTAGAAAGACACAAAGATAAAAGAATCAGCATAAATAGGAGTCGAAGTTTGATTACAAGGTTGTAAGAAACAGGGAGGAATGAAAGACCATGCTGGGGATCCCAGCTTGAGTTACTTGAAGTAAGATATTCAGGAAGAATCCTTGAGCTTGAGGGTATATTGGCGTAGCTCTTGGGAGCACTGGTGCTCATATTTCCAGTTACTGTAGCAGTTGGAACTGTCCCTTTGAAAATACAGAAACAGGCTTAAACTGAAGACAGTCTATGGTTTCAAAAAAATGTATGCATGTATTAAAGCATAATTAATGCTTTGCAGGGAAAGCAGAGGAAATCTAGAATTTGGAGTGGCACGTGGTGGGAACAAGCACACAAATAAACAAATACCATTAAAAGATTTCTTCTTTTTTTTTTTTTTGCGGTACGCGGGCCTCTCACTGCCGTGGCCTCTCCCGTTGCGGAGCACAGGCTCCGGACGCGCAGGCTCAGCGGCCATGGCTCACGGGCCCAGCCGCTTCGCGGCATGTGGGATCTTCCCCGACCGGGGCATGAGCCTGTGTCCCCTGCATTGGCAGGTGGACTCTCAACCACTGCGCCACCAGGGAAGCCCAAGATTTCTTCTTTTGATTAAAAAAAAAGTCACGTAAAATCCAAAAACATTTATCGTGGGAAATCAGTCTCAAACAGAGACTGACTTCATAAGGCTTCCACCAGCATATGCATTTACATTTAACTTGCAAATCAAGTTCAGAGCTTAGAAACACCATTGAGATCTTCTTCGAGGGGTTTCTGAATACTGCTGTTACTGATCAGTCAATGCTGCTGTACTATCAGAAATTCTACATTTGAGCAGGCAGGCAGGCACGGAAAAGAATCCAGCAGCCCTACAGTACCAATTATTAAAGGAAAAATAGTTGAAAGCTTAATTTATTTGAGAAATGGAAAACATATACACTATTTAAACTTCAGCCTTCTTTTCCCTGGTGTAAATGAGTTAACCTCGCACAGTTACAAATGATCTTCTGAATTACATGGCACTGTGGGTGTGCATCATTTCTAGTAAGCTTGTGGCCTTGATCCCTGCATTGATGTGCATCATGAAGCCTTTTCAGCAGTACTTGTTTAGTTTAGAATTTATGCCCTGCTCACTTGCAGAAAATATTTGAATTGGTGGGGAAAAAGTAGAACACAGTATAAAACTGAAACACACATGTTCAAATAAATATCAAAGCCATATAGACGTAATATTACCATTCATCTGGGATGACTGAACCTCTGCAAGAATCACCATGAAGACACAACACAAGGACCAGAGGAGTTTGTACTGTGTCCAGAGAAGAAGGAACTCAGATATGCCCATCTTTTTCCTACCTTCTTGGCTTTTCTGATCATCTAGTTGACCTAATCCTGCCAGCACTGTCATTATTACAACTAATAGAATGAAAATCATGAGTGCATATGATTTTATCATTTGGAGAAGGGACCACAAAATATATTTTATCTACTTTTGGAAATGCAGAGGATATTATAATATCAGAGTACATAACTGATGAAAAGAATTAAACATCTGAGTGAACAGAATATGCTCAGCAGCAGATGGCCCCCAAGAAGATGCTCCACTCCAGTGAAGATCTTACAATTTTTTAGAAGAATAAAGAGAATTATAGCATTATTTTCTTTTTTACCCACTTAAAACGTTTGGAAATATTTCAGGAATGCACAAAGAAGAGAGAAGGAAATAATACAATAGACATACTTAACTATAACCCAATTATATCAAATCTTAATATTTTATGATCATTTCTTTAAAAATTAATCTTTAGAAATGTGGTCTGAGAACTCTCTCCTGTCACTTTTTCTTTAATTTCGAATGCCAATCAATCATTTAAAATTATTTATTTAAGATGTGCTTGATATTGTTATCACATTTTTATGTACCCATAAAAACCTCAGTTTGTATGTTCTTAAAATTTATATAAATTGCATCATATGTCTACAACATCATTTTATCTTTTGAGATTAATACTTATGGGTATGTAGTTCCTAATGCACTTTCTTTAAACACAGTATAATATTCCACCCTATGAAGATACCAAACATTAGTTATCCATTTTATTGGTGGAAATTTGGATTGTTTCTTATTTCTGTTTAATAATAAACAGCATTTCATTTAGATCTTAATAAATTTGAAATTTGTATATTTATATGGAGTAATGTAGCCATCTAATATCATTTCTTTCTATATAGATAGCCTATTTTCCAGAAGTATTTATTCAGTAGAAAATGGAAAATCATTTAGCCACTTATTTGTAATACAACTTGTGTTCAAGTCAAGTACCATATATGCAGGATTGCCATTTTGGTTCATTTATCTATTTGTCTATCTTAGTGCCAAAATCACACTGTATTAATTAGTATCTATTTTTAAAATATCTTGATATTTTTGGAAAGATAATTTCTCTAATATTTTTCATCAATGTTAGGACAATTAAGAAATAAATGTATCATGAAGAAGGAAACTTACCTGTCCTGACACTAAACCCGAATCGAGATAAAAAAGTTCCTACATAATTTATAAACACAAGCTCTGACATAAGTTTAATGACTGAATTAAAGTATCTTTGTGGTAAAAAAAAAACTAAAGTTGGGAATTTAGTTTATTTTCCATAAAGCATTGGCAGAAGCAAATGCAAATATTCCACATAAGAGATCATTCAAAATCTCAAATAATTGTCAGAGATCATTCAAAGTCTCAAATAATTTTCAGAGATAAAATGTCAAGAAAAATTAGTGGGTCATAGATAAAGAGAAAATCATACAACTTAAGAAAACAAGGCACCATGTGTGGGAGTTAGCTAAAACAACAATGAGCAGTGTTAGATTCACAGCCTCAGAAAAATTTGAATTTTCAAACCTGGAATATGTTGAAAAGATGATGTGTTTTGTAGTGAATGTATTAAAAAGCCTTGAAACCTCAAAAACCTTGAAAATGTAAGTCAGTAATGTGAGATCATAAAGCAGACTAAGCAGATTTTAAAATATATACATATATATGTGTATATATATATATATATATATATAAATTTTAGAGTTAGAAAGCCATAAAAATTCAAATTAAAAATGAATGGACACATTAAACAAAATTTTAGACACAGAGTTTAAAAACAGAGTTAGTGAAAGAATGATATAGCTGAAGAAATTTTCCAGAATAGATTACAGAGGATAAAACTAAAAAAGGCAAAAAAGAGATTAAGAAAGTATAGGAAAAAGTGAGAAGGTTTAGCACAGATATAATCAGGATTTAAGAATTATAAGATAATTAGGAAGAAGAGTTATTTATTCAAAAGAATGATGGGTGAGTATTATACTTTTATGAAAAACACAGAGAATAGAAACCCAGGTCATGTTCAGGAAATGGCTCACAGCCTCATTCTGCATATAGAAATCAGAATTTACAGACTTTTATTTCTTTAACTAATTACAAAATGTTACACTTTTATTTGGCATAACACAGTTTTTTTAACACTCAAATGTTTTGTTGAAATACACATTTTCAGTAAGATTACAAAAGTCCTGAATATATACATTCTGGTGACCACAGGATACAAATAGAAGATGAAGGCAAATTTTTTAAGTTAAAATGTCTACATATACTATTTCTTGTCATTTTGAATCACAGTCCTGATATGAGTGCTTACAGTGAAAGGAGCAAGAGGCTATCCAATTTATTCAGTTGGTGACTAAAAATTTCAGTTTTTATTCCAGAAATCCAACTTTTAACCTCAAGACCTTAACCAAATATTTAAAAGACATGTCTATTTATAAGAATTATATTAATTTACTCAACTACAGAATGTATTTGTTTCAAAACAATACGTATAGGGGCTTCCCTGGTGGCGCAGTGGTTGAGAGTCCGCCTGCCGATGCAGGGGACATGGGTTCGTGCCCCGGTCCGGGAAGATCCCACATGCCGTGGAGTGGCTGGGCCCGTGAGCCATGGCCACTGAGCCTGCGCGTCCGGAGCCTGTGCTCCGCAGTGGGAGAGGCCACAACAGTGAGAGGCCCGTGTACCGCAAAACAAAACAAAACCTAAAAAACCCCAATACGTATAAATTGACTACCACATCTGAATGGGATAGTGTACCGTACAAAAAAAAAAGTGTATATAGAGAAGAGAGTCCAAATTTAAACCATAATGACTCCAATATATAGAAACTGGTGAAGGAGAAGGAAACAGCAAAGGAGACCATAAAAGAGAATCAGTGAGGTAAGGAAAGAAAGCAAAACATGTCAGAGTCTTGAACGCCATGAGAGAAGAGAATTTCAAGAATATGGGTGTCGTTACCTTGGTGAGATAGCGAGTAAGCTGAGTACAGAAATATCATTATCAATATTGGTGACCTTAACAGAAACACTTCCAGTGGAGTAGCAGGGAAATAGTGAGATTGGGTTGGAGATAGCCTGTGCAGATAATCTTCTGGGCAGGTCAGCTCTGAGAGAAGTCAAGGATATGGCCAAGTAGTTTGAGAGAGTGTGGCATTGGATACATTTTTCTTTTACATAATGGTTGAAGATACTAGATGTTGTTATGCTGACATAATTGCCATAGAAGGGAAGGAGAGAAGAAGAGCGAATAAAGAAGCAGAGTTTTAGGGAGAGTCAAAAGGATGGGCTTCAGAGCGGACATGAAAGATTGGCCTTTGGTAGAATAGGTGGAACTAATCTAGATAGGATTATAGGTTTGTTGGGGAGAAGATGAAGGTGGTGAAGATACTGTGTGAGGTCATCTGCTGTGGGTGATTACTGAGAAAAGGTATGGGAGATTGGGACATTTGAGTGAAGAAGATTATCTAAGAAATAATCCTCCTGGGAAGTGGAGCTAACAAGCCAAATAGAAGAGATTGCCGGAAATTCTGAAGAGCCCATTTGAGGTTTTTGTATTTGTTTTGTTATTCATCAGGAATAAAAGTGAAACAAATAAACCCATTTATAGAATTCGTACCTAAAAATAGTCAAATTTTCTGGTTTAGTCACTGCATCTAAAGGTTGCAGTTTATCTAGAGTTGATATTTATGTCCAGAGGGGATTAACAGAGATCAATTATAGTGGATCAGTTTAGTATTTAGCTTGAACAAGGAAGGAAAAAAAGGAGGGAGTTTATTGCTAGTGAAGAAGTTGTGAGGCTAAAAATAGACCGTTTTAAAATAAGGGGATATATGATTGGACAGTTTCCAATTAATATTGCAAAAGCGTTACAGTAACTAATATAGAAATCAATGATGAAACAGTTGTTAGGCAAGACTACGTTTTGAGTTTGAATATAAGAATAGGCTGATGGTATATCTGTTCATTCATCACTGTGTTGTGACTTTCTCCAGATAATCTAGAAGAGGAAGATCAAGTAACTTTCCATAATTGGAGATATGAAAGACTTTGGGTTGGCAAGGTGGATCACAGTGGCAAAAGAATAGTACGAAAAGTATAATTTTAGGGCTTCCCTGGTGGCGCAGTGGTTGAGAGTCTGCCTGCCGATGCAAGGGACGCGGGTTTGTGCCCCGGTCCGGGAAGATCCCACGTGCCGTGGAGCGGCTGGGCCCGTGAGCCATGGCCGCTGAGCCTGCGCGTCCGGAGCCTGTGCTCCGAAACGGGAGAGGCCACAACAGTGAGAGGCTCGCGTACCGCCAAAAAAAAAAAAAGTATAATTTTAGCAGCTGGTTATAAGGTTTTAATTTGGAATAGAGGCAGGTGATGCCAGAATTAGGAGATGAGGAAGAATATGTACAACTGGGACAACTAGAGATCTTCATCTTGGTAATTATAAAGTTCTAGGTTGGTAGAAATTTAAAAGTGAGAGATGTAAAACATTAGGAGGCACAGTCAAGTGTGGGATTTCAGTGTAGGTCATCTTAACAAAACATTCAAATGATAATGAAATCTGTCCTGTGACTGCTTATGTGAGTGACTGTACAGACTGGAGGTCACTGTCCCCAAGAAGTTCAAGATATTTAGGCTGGAGTAAAAGAAATACCAAATAATTAAAGAAAAAAATACACTGCATATTTCTTATAAGCAGCAAGAAATTTCTCATGTTATTTTTGGTGCTGAGTGACAAAAGTTAAATAACTAATTTATTTTCCTGAACTTTTGATTAATTTCCTAACTGGAGGCTATCATAAAGAAAATTGACAATTTTAGAATTTGAGGTAAAGGTCAAGCGTATATTAAATGTCATTTAGGAAACAAGAAATTGAGTCTTGACAAAATATATTCAAGGAGAACCACAGACTTTGCCCACTGATAACACAGCCTAACTATAGATACCACCTCTTGCCCCCTGGAGATAATTCTTAGTTACAGTAATTATTTGAAATGATCAAATGGAAATAGATTCTTCACCTGGAAATTGTTGAAGCTGTCTTGAAATTGAGTAGGAAAATTGTGTGTGTGTGTGTGTGTACGCGAGTGGGCCTGTACACATGCATGTACACTCACGCTTATGACTTCAGATATTTTTGGATTGACTTTTGAGTATTAGGATATACACTGTAGGCAAAGAAATCTGAATAATTCATAATAATATAAGATGACTTCCTATGTATTTTTCAAATTATAGTCTAAAAAGAGATGTTAGGGAAATGCACGTTTGCTATGAACAAATCTAACATTTACAAAATCCTTTATACAAAGAATAAATCAAATAGGGGTTCATTATTTGTTTTGTAAAATATTTATTATAGTGTTCATTTAAATGTCAAGTTTCTTCAATGAGTTTTCCTAATTGGATAACTTTTGTAGAGCTTAATTATTTTGTAAGTGAAGATACCAATGCATGTTAACAAAATAAATTTCAAGAAAGTAAAATTGACAAAATAAAATACAGTTCTTTCAAAGAAATAAGTAAGAACTTAGTAACTAGAGTAGCAGAAATACTAAAAATAAATTCCATATACTGAAAAAATAAAATATAAGCTTGGAGATCTGGAACCAACACATAGAAATTCTCAAAATGGAAGTTGGTAGGAGAAACATAATGTATGAGAAATTATTAAGAATTCTTATTGAAAAATATTTTATGATGACTGTATGTTCATTTAAAACATACTAGTTCCACCATACATAATACATGTGTTGAAAGATGGCAAACTGTTTAAAAATTAGTACTTATAATTTTTCTATGAATAATAAAGAGAAGTAATAAAATTTGGCAAATAGTGTATTCCCAGAGTCTCCTACATTGAGAAAAAGAGAGAATTATGAGAGGAAAAAGAAGGATGTGATAGCTGGAGATAAAGAAAATCTTTCTCCTTTTCCAATTTTTTTTTTTTTTATATGTTGGGGGTAGGAGTTTATTAATTTATTTATTTTTGCTGTGTTGGGTCTTCGTTTCTGTGCGAGGGCTTTCTCTAGTTGTGGCAAGCGGGGGCCACTCTTCATCGCGGTGCGCGGGCCTCTCACTATCGCAGCCTCTTTTGTTGCAGAGCACAGGCTCCAGACGCACAGGCTCAGTAGTTGTGGCTCACGGGCCTAGTTGCTCCATGGCATGTGGGATCCTCCCAGACCAGAGCTCAAACCCGAGTCCCCTGCATTAGCAGGCAGTTTCTCAACCACTGCGCCACCAGGGAAGCCCCCTCCTTTTGCAATTTAAATATAGGTATCTTTAGACAAATTTTAGTTATTAAATTAAGTGAAAGTATATATAAAAGTGGAAGAGATGGGAACATCTAAGCTATCCTTCTCAAGGGTCTGCAGCTACTCTCAACAGAACTTTGACAACCTCTCCGCTCTGCACAGTCTAATGTGAAAAAATGTACATGTCTGTTTAGATCAGTAGTTGGAAACTGAAGCTTTACAAAACATACTTGGCATGCAGATTACTTTAGTCTACAGAGATTTAAAATTGTGAGTGGCAGCTGGCCCCTTTTCACAAAAGCTGTGCCACTGTCC
The DNA here is from genome assembly GCF_059928025.1 of Delphinapterus leucas. NCBI lineage: Eukaryota > Metazoa > Chordata > Mammalia > Artiodactyla > Monodontidae > Delphinapterus > Delphinapterus leucas. The sequence continues at coordinate 52,035,456 of NC_143140.1, forward strand.
ATTGTCCACAGTCCTTTCCATTCACCTGTGTACTTACACTTGCCACTTTATTCACTTTTTTGGCACTTGTAAGCACTTGATTTTGAGATGCTTTGTTCAGAATGTGGGTTCTGAATACCAAGTAATTCCTACAAATTCCATCTTTTACCAATATGTAAAACCAATTTTACCAATATGTAAAATGTACGGTTTTACCAATATGTAAAAACATATATACCAATGTGTAAAATAGATATGTGAAGAGTCATAAAGCCTGGGAAATAAGAGATTAGATGTAGCTTTGCCTGGGCCTGTGAATATACAGTGGAAGTAGAAAATGAAAAATTTAACCTTGTGTGCTTGTATCAAACAAGAAGTAATGGAAAGATGCATGGCAAAAGTAAATAAAATGGTTAATAGGGAGAATGAGATAATAAAAGGAGGAGAATTGTGTAAAATGATCAATTGATTGTGGAAATACATTTTCCTTTCATTATTTCATGTCTCAACTTTCCCATTCAATTAATTCAGTAATGAGACTTTCTCATTTTTGAATTCCCTTGTCTTCAATTAATGCAGTAAATGAATGTGAAGTCAAACTTAAGAGAAATTTCCTATAGAGAACAATTAGGTCCAAAGAAAAACATTATGGGTAGAATTTTAATGAGTAAAGTAAATTCATAAAAAATGACAATGAAAATTATCATATTGTATTTTGCGTAATATTTTCCAAAATTTTGGATGAAAGTTATTCCCTTTTTTTTTTTTGGCTGTGTTAGGTCTTCGTTGCTGTGCGTGGGCTTTCTCTAGTTGCCACGAGTTGGGGCTACTCTTCGTTGTAGTGTGCAGGCTTCTTATTGCAGTGGCTTCTCTTGTTGCAGAGCATGGGCTCTCGGCGCATGGGCTTCCGTAGTTGCAGCACGTGGGCTCAGTAATTGTGGCTCATGGGCTCTAGAGCTCAGGCTCGGTAGTTGTGGTGCATGGGCTTAGTTGCTCCGCGGCATGTGGGATCTTCCTGGTCCAGGGATCGAACCCGTGTCCCCTGCATTGGCAGGCAGATTCTTAACCACTGCGCTACCAGGGAAGTCCCACTTAACCATTTTTTAATGAGCACAGAGTTTTTAGTTTTGCAGGATGAAAAGAGTTCTGGAAATGTATAGTGGTGATAGTTGCACAACATGAATAGGTTTAGTACTACTGAACTGTACATTTAAAAATGGTTAAGATAGTAAATTTTATGTTAAGTATATTTTACCATAAAGAGAGGGAAAAAAGAATTAAAAAAATAATATGTTGAACCCAGCTGAAGAATTTTTTTGAAATCACGAATCAAAAGGAAAGTACAGTCTTATTATTTTTTGCTTAAACTGATAGAAGCAAAGACAAAGAAATATGAGTGATTGAAATCCAGGGGTTTCCACACAAAGATTAATTGAGGAAATGGAGGAGAAACAATTTTAAAGTTCAAGGTGTATATAAATGTAGCGTCCTTTGTACTCACTGACACTGGTTGATGTCACTGTTTACAGTCTCTGAGGCTGACTTTCATGAAGTTTTGGAAATAGTCCATCTTCAATCTTTCTATTCATTTTTAGGACAATTTGAAATATTTTTTAAAATAGTATCACTGAATCAATTTTTTTTTGTCTTGCTGATGCAACTTTTACTACACTCTTTTTTGATTTAGTCTTTTATCTCTGACAACTTCTAGTCCTCACTTCTAATTACAAGATGTCCTGTGCCATCAAGTATAAATGGATCTTCATCAAAGAGGTTCATTAGAGAAAAAAAGAATGAAAAAAATGAGAAAGAGAGAGAGAAAGAGGAAATTGAGACAGAGTTAGACCCTGAAAGTCTAGGGAGAGCCAGAAATAAACAGCTATGAAAAAAGGAAATGATAGGATACACCTATTTTGTTTCAGTCAGGGTTTCTTAACAGCTGCACTAGTGACATTTGGGCCAGCTACTTCTGTGTTGTGGGGTGCTGAGATATGCATTGTAGGATGTTTAGTAACCTCACTAGTTAGACGTCATTAATTCACCCCTCTCCCAGTAGTGACAGCAAAAAATGTGTCCTAATGGACAAAATTGCCCCTGGAAAAACTAGTGCTCTATATTTTCCAGTCTCTCTGAGGTGAATTTTCCAGGGTACAACCATTCTCAATGTAGAGTTGACTGACTTAAAGTATATCTAACTTTTTACATCTTAAGGAGTCTCTGTTTTAATGGATTCAATTTCTGATTAAAATAATTTAGATTATTTGAAAATTTTTAATTATTCTGTTTTAAACTGTGATTAAATTCAAATGGATGTTACTATAACAACTGATAAATTTTAAGATCACACATACATTCTTGGCTAGAATGAATCCCAAGAAAGAACCTTCAGTATAAATAATGTTTTAACTATTTTATCTTCATATCTTTAACTATTTTGTATTCGCATGTCACAAATTATAGTTAAATGACTTTGGGTTGAAACATAAAACCCCAAAGCAAAGAAATGAACCCATAAGGACTGGAAGTTCTGATCAACCAATCCCAGATATCAGGTGACATTATGATGTGCCTCTATATGTATAACACCTGTTTCCCTGAATTTCTTTATTTTCCTCAATAGGAAAGATATTTTCCATTCAAATATAAATGCTTTGGTAAATGTTGACATAATTATGGCATGACAAAATATTCATCACCATATTTATCATATTTTTCTTCTCATATTTTTAGAAAAGAATTTTGTGACAAATTTATTGCAATCAAACATTTCTTGAAAAAATGCTATGTACAAATCAAATTGTCACTGTGACAACCAAATAATCCTAAAATTTATATAGAACCACAAAAGACCCTGAATAGCCAAAGCAATCTTGAGAAAGAACGAAACTGGAGGTATTAAGCTTCCTGATTTCAAACTGTATTACAAAGCTATAGTAATCTAAACAGTATGGTACTGGCACAAAAACAGACACAGATCAATGGAATAAGATAAAGAGCCCAGAAATAAACCCATGCATATATGGTCAATTAATCTATGAAAAAGGAGGTGTTAACATACAGTCGAGAAGGCAGTCTCTTCAATAAATTGTGTTGGGAAAACTGGACAGCTAGCTACATGTAAAAGAATGAAACAAGACCATTTTCTTACCTCATATACAAAAATAATCTCTAAATAGATTAAAGACTTAAATGTAAGACCTAAAACCATAAAACTCCTAGAAGAAAACATAGGCAGTATGCTCTTTGACACTGGCCTCAGCATATTTTTTGGATATGTCTCCTCAGGCAAAGGCAACAAAAGCAAAAATAAACCAAAAATGGGACCACATCAAACTAGAAAGGTTTTACACAGTGAAGGAAACCATTAACAAAACAAAAAAGCAATCTACTGAATGGGAGAAGATATTTGCAAATGATATGTCTGATAAGGGGTTAATATCCAAAATATATAAAGAACACATACAACTAAATATCAAAAAAACAAAGAATCCTATCAAAAACTGAGCAGAGGACCTGAATAGATATTTTTTCTAAATGTCTAAATACAGATGTCAAACAGGTACATGAAAAGATGCTCACCACCACTAATGAGGGAAATGCAAGTCAAAATCACATTGAGAAACCACCTCACAGCTGTCAGAACAGCTATCATCAAAAAGACAACAAATGACAAGTGTCGGTGAGGATGTGGAAAAAAGGGAACCCTTTTGCACTGTTGGTAGGAATGCAAATTGGTGCAACCACTATAGAAAACAGAATGGAAGTTCCTCAAAACATTAAAAATAGAACTACCATATAATCCAGAAATATCACTTCTGGGTATTTATCTGAAGAAAACAAAAACACTAATTCAAAAAGATATATGCACCCCAGTGTTCATTGCAGCAGCATTATTTACAATAGCAAAGATACAGAAACAACCTAGGTGTTCACTGATAGGTGAATGGATAAAAAAAGATGTAAAAAATCCACTTTAATATATGGAGCCAATGAATGGTTCATTATTCTTTGGACCAATTAGCAATTCTTCTGGACCTTCTGATTTTGGACTTTCTGTCTTTCTCACATTTTGGTACCTTTCTAGTGCCTCTCCCTCTGAGACACAACCCTCCTGTATTCTGTGAGACTATGGTCTAAGATTAAGTAGCATTCTTTTTCCCTTTTTAAAAAAATCTTTCAATCTCCAATGTCTGTATGAGATATTTTTGTTCTTAATAATTTTCCTCCAGTATTGCCTCAAACATTGGGGCTCTTTAGGTTATCATCTCATTATAAATAATTTCCTTTGGGGATTTTACATACTCCCATATTTTCACAACGTTTTGAAATTTGATGACTTCTAAAATATATATCCAATTCATTATATCGCCTAAATTACAGATTTATATATTCTTTTGCCTTCTGAGAATTTCTTCTTCAGAAAACAATTCCCTCAAATCAAAAGAGAATCTTCAACTGAATAACTGAGTATTTAAAACCCGAACTCTCCAGCATCAACTTTATATCTTACTTTGTTATTTTCTAGCTTAATGAAAAGTGCTACCATCTTCTCATGGTAGAATCCTGAAAGTCAACTCATAGTTCTTGCTCTCTTCCCCACATGGCTTAATTTGTCATCAGATTGTTTTGATTCAATCTCTTGAAAATAGGTACGATGCCACTGCTCCAGCCATAGTGACTGCTGTCATCCCTCCCCTGGATTATTATATTTACCTCCTAACTCAACTGCAATCTCTAATCTGTTCTTCATACAGAGGACCCTTCAAAAGTCTATACTTGTCCATGACATTCTCTCAGTTAAAAACTTTCAGTAGCTCCCCATAACTCACAGTAAAAAGTCTAAACTCATTAGTAAAAGAACCTTCAAAATATGACTCTACCATCTACCACATTTAACAATGCTTACTTTCCTCTATCTGTATTTTAGGCACCAGCAATATTAAATTGCTTCTTATTGCTTGAATAAGCTATGCTATCAAAATTTACTACATTTCTGCATGTGCCATTAATAGTGTTTAAATTGCTTTTTATCTTATATCATATGGTAAAATCCTAAGTCTTAGACTCAATCAAGTGAATCATGTCCTCATTGATACTACTATTTTATTCTATACCTATTTCTATTATTCATTCAACATGTTGCTCTAATTATTTATATATGTATCTGTCTCTGTTATGTAGACTTAAATCCTTTGGGAGCAGGAAATGTATTTATTGCTCTTTGCATATCCAACATTGTTTAGATAAGTGAAAAACGCATGAATAAATGAAAAAATAATTGTAAACTCTCAGTTATGTATATGTATATCTATGTAGATGTTCTAAAGTTAGTGCCATATTTCTCCTGAGACTAATCAGTCTTTCTAAAAATCACCTGGCTCCACTGAGAGGAGTTAATTATACAGTCATAGCTTGGAGACATTGTGGGTTCAGTTCTAGACCACTGCAATAAAGTGAATATCGCAATAAAGCAAGTCACACTAATTTTTTTTGATTTTCCAAAGTATATAAAATTTATCTTTACACTATACTGTAGTCTATTAAATGTGAAATAGAACTAGGTCTAAAATATGTACATATCTTAATTAAAAAATACTTTGGTAAAAAATGCTAAACATCACCTGAGCCTTCAGGGAGTCATAATCATTTTCCTGGTGGAGCGCCTTGCCTCGATGTTGATGGCTGCTGCTGACTCTTGAGGGTGGTGTTCACCAAAGGTTGTGGTGGCTTTGGCAATTTCTTGAAATAAGACAAGAATGAACTTTGCTGCATTGATTGACTCTTCCTTTCACCAACAATTTTTCTGTAACATGCAATGCTGTTTGATAACATTTTACCCACAGTAGAACTTCTCTCAAACCCTACAACTGTTTTATCAGCTAAGTTTATGTAATAATTCTAAATCCTTTGTTGTCATTTCAACAGCCTTCACAACATCTTCACCAGGAGTAGATTCCATCTCAGGAAAACATTTTCTGGGCTCATCCATAAGCATCAATGCCTCATCTGTAGAAATTTTATAATGAGATTGCAGCAGTTCAGTCACATCTTCAGGCTTCACTTTGAATTCTAGTTCTCTTGTTATTTCCACCACATCTGCAGTTACTTCCTCCACTGAAGTCTTGAACCCCTCAAGGTCATCCATGCGGGTTGGAATCAACTTCTTCCAAACTCCTGTTAATGATGATATCTTGATTTCTTCCCATGAATCACGAATGTATTTAATGGCATCTAGAACAATGAATACTTTCCAGAAAATTTTCTATTGACTTCGTCCAGATCCATCAGAGGAATCACCATCTATGGCAGCTATAGCCTTACAAAATGTTTTTCTTAAGTAATAAGACTTGAAAGTAGAAATTACTTCTTGATCCATGGGCTGTAGAATGGATGTTGTGTTAGCAAGCATGAAAACAACATGAATCTTATTGCACATCTCCATCAGAATACTTAGGAGACCAAGTGCATTGTTAATGAGCAGTGATATTTTGAAAGGAATCTTTCTCTTTGAGCGGTAGGTCTCAATGGTGGGCTTAAAATATTCAATAAACCATGTTGTGAACAGATGTGCTATTATCCATGCTTTGTTGTTCCATTTATAGAACCCAGGCAGAGTAGATATAGAATAATTCTTAAGGGCTGTAGGATTTTCAGAATGGTCAATAAACATTGGCCTCAACTTAAAGTTACCAGTTGCATTAGCCCCTAACAAGAGAATCAGCCTGTCCTTTAAAACTTTGAAGTCAGGCTTTGACTTCTCCTCTCTAGCCATGAAAATCTTAGATGGACTTCTTCCAATAGAAGGTTGTTTTATCTACATTGAAAATACATTTTTAGTGTAGCCACCTTCATGAATTACCTTAGCTAGATCTTCTGGATAGCCTGCTGCAGCTTCTACATCAGCACTTACTGCTTCACCTTGCATTTTGATGTTATGGAGACGGCTTCTTTCCTGAATCCTCATGAGCCAACCTCTGCTCACTTCAAACTTCACTTCCGCAGCTTCCTCACCTCTCTCAGCCTTCATAGAATTGAAGAGATCTAGCACCTTTCTCTGGATTAGGTTTTGGCTTAAGGGAATGTTATGACTAGTTTGAGCTTCTATCCAGATGACTAAAACTTTCTCTGTATCAGCAAGAGGGCTGTTTACTTTCTAAAACTGGAGTAGCATTTTTAGTTTCCTTCAGGAACTTTTCCTTTGCATTCACAATTTGGCTGACTATTTGGCACAGGAGGCAAAGCTTGTTTTTTTGCATGCCTTCCTCACCAAGGTCAATCCTTTTTAGCTTTTGATTTAAATTGAAAGACTCTTCCTTTCACTTGAACACTTAGAGGGCATTGTAGGGTTATTAATTGGCCTAACTTCAATATTGTTATGTCTCAGGGAATAGGGAGGCCTGAGGAAAGGGAAAGAGATAAGAAAATGGCTGGTTGGTGGAGCATTCAGAACACACGCAACATTTATTAATTACGTTCACCATCTTATACAGGCAAGGTTTGTGGCACCCCAAAACAATTACAATAGTAACATCGAAGATCATTGATCACAGATCACCATGACAAATATATTAATAATGGAAAAGTTTAAAATGTTGGAGAATTACCAATATGTGACACAGAAACACAAAATGAAAAAATGCTGTTGGAAAACAGCACCCATAGACTTGTTTAATGTAAGGCTGTCACAAACCTTTGATTTGTAAAAACATCAGTATCAGTGAAGCACAATAAAATGAAGCTCATAAAAGTGAGGTATGATTATATTTGGAAATAATGAAAATTTAAGGAAAAATTACCACTCTGACTTAGGGTATTGCTATAAAAAAGAAGTTTCATTTTATGAGTATTGCAAATTATAATATTCTCCAAAAATTGATGTCAGTTTGATTTTTTGATTTGTGATTTCAGATTTCATCTCTTGAGAGCTCAAAGTAATACTGACTGGCTGTCTAATCCTGCCTGATATCAATGCTTCTTGCTTTAAGTCTTCTAGCTCTTCCAGGAAGCCATACTGGGCTCTTCCCATTTATACTGATACCCTCTTTGAGCAGCCATTGTTTCACTCATACAAACAACATGTCCTTTATCTTGTGCTTGTAGTTAGGAAGTATGCATAATGCTTTCCTTTTTCTTCTCTCAAGATGGCAAGCCCAGCACTGGGCATATTTTCATAGAGCTGTAAAAATTAATAAACAGAAACCTCAATTAAAATAGAGTCAGGAGGGCAGAAAGGGAAGCTTTCAAAGTCTACAACAACAGCAGAGCCGAGAATGAAGAAGAAAGACTTCGTCTTCTTACCTAGTAAGAGCTCAGCCAATGAGACACTGTCATACTCAGCCAATGAAAAGCACCTATACTTTGAACTCTTATTTCCTCCAGTGGGCTCTGTGTTTACTGTAGTGCTCCCAACTTCCTTTTCCCCTGTTTAAAAAGTTTCCCTCTCCTTGCTGTATGGGGACCAGCATGTGGCTCCCCTTGGTTGCAAACCCCAAATTACAAGTCTTCATTGATCCTGAATAAACCCATTTTTGCTGAAGAAATAACTGGCAGTCTATTTGTTTTAGCTCAAAAGAACTGATAATTAAAAAAAAAAGAAACAAAATTTTAAACCATTCCTCTAATAACATGTCCAAACTATAAATTTTAGAAAACTCACCATATTTATATTGATTGCAAAACTATAGTATTTTTGAGATTTAAATATTTTTTAGTGTTTTGAGATAAAGGAGATGGTATTTTTGTGCCAGTAAAAAAGTAAAAGACTAAAACATTATTCTGCAGGCATTGTTAGGTTCTGAATCAAATACAAAGGAAAAAATCTAAATCCCATATAATACGGTGGATTCTGTTGTTCATTGTTGCACATGGTATTCCCCATCTCAATACACACACACAATTTTAACACTGTTTAAGCTTATTTGAGTCTTAAAAGAAATATGTGTTTTCAGGTGAATGAAAAACTGTTGTCTGTCTAGGTGAGTTCAATAAAATATAGTACTTATGAAACAAATCATTGAGATCATTGAGATAGTTTTCACTCCCGAGCTTGGGAAATTCCTCCTTACCAGTGAGGTCATTTTTTGGATAACCATCAGCCCTGCAGTGGTACCAGCCCTGTCTGGTAATTATGATAGATCACTCTGAGCTATAAATTTCACTTTTTGATGAAACTAAAGCTAGAGTAACAGATTCTTGCCTTTATCTCACTTCCAACTTTAGTGACCTCAGTTCATTTCTTTTTCTCAGCTATATATTATGTTGGAATTCCCCACATGATAAGGCTCACATCTACTCTGTATTCAGGTCCTCATGGAAGTGACTGAGGAAAACTTATCATAGTTGTTTAGGTGTGCTTAATCTTCCCTAGTCTTGTTTTAAATCTCTTTATCTTTTCTCTTTAAGTGTTTTTTTGAGGGTTTATTAGTTCCAGAAAGTAGGTAGAGTATGCTTTAATAAATTTCTTCTTATGTTGCTTGTTATGTTGCTTCTTTGTTGCTTGTAAAGCAACATATTACTAAGGTCAGTTGAGTTTAGGTTAAGCACATTTGGTCCGAAAAGCCCAGAGACTCAGGTGGGTGAGCTGAACCTCAGTTCACTGATAGGGACTCCTGTCTTCATAACCTCAGATTCAGACTGTCTACTGTCTATTCTCAGGGGTCACCTGGACTGTCCCCTATCTGTAAGAAACATTTTTCTAGAATTGCCAAACTCTAAGCCTAGACTAGCAGCTCTGTGAATTCTTGGGACACTGATGACAGTACAAGTGCTGTTTTGTACTAAATTCTTGCTCTACTCTGAAACTCCTCAAGGGCTTGAAATTCTGCTAAATTCCTATGGTTGATGATTGAGTTGGGGGAACACCTCAATCCCCCTGTCAGGTCCACTCAGTGCTTGAAATTTGAACATACATTAAAATTCAGGATGTCCATTCATGGATGAATGAAGAAAACTTCCTTGAAGCATAGGTGCTCTTGTAGTTGAGAATTCTATACCATAGACTTAGATTTACATTTTTATAAATGTCTGGCCCTCTTGTTACTTTGTTCAAATATGCAGATAATATATTACTTCGATTCTTCATCAAAGCCTTGATTATTTGAATTTCTTAAGATATCTGTAGATGCCTTCAAAGTCCTCGTCACAAGGCACACCCTCACCTTCTAGTTTTCTCCTTTCAGACATAAAGATAATAAGCATCTCAATGTTGGATGTGTATAATGCAAACAAGCAACTGCCTGCTGCTCGATGACATAATTATTAGAAACAGTGAAAGGGCAACATTCATTATTCAAACCTGAGTGGTTATTTCCTTATGTTAATACAACCTTAATCCACATTTAATATTCTTCAGATGCATGATAGGTATTCCCACGTCTCTTCCTTTCCTTATAGGCAGTTCATCTTGCAGGATTATTACCATTACCATGGCTTCCAAATGCTTGTCTTCCTCACAGTTTAAAGATGATTTCCTGAGCTTATTACAGACATTCGCCCATTTTATACACAAAATTATAAGTTTACACAATTTTTTCAAATACTGTTTTCCTTGCAGTCTGCATTTCGTGCCTCTGTTAATCTTCTTCTATAAAACGCTTTACATTATTTCTTAATTGCGATATTGGAATTTGCTGAGCCGACCATACTTGCTCCAGAGCTACATTCTGAAGAAATGCAGGTGCTGCAGAACTGCTAGAAACTGTCACTTTTTATCCGGCTAATCACGGTCACAGTTTGATTAACTGTTTGCCTTTGTCTGCTGCCTACAGTGATGTGGCTTCAGCTCTCTCATCTTGATGGCATCTGGAAATATCTGGTAGGAATGAAACTGCAACATAATTACTTCACACTGAACAAAGAAATAAAATCATCTGTTGAAAAGCTGTGTAGGTGTAAACAGGATCCTGTAACTATGTGAGAAAATGAAGAATTATTCTCTTTCATTCTGTTAGAGTATATGAAAATAGTTTGAATTTTAAAGTGCCTTGTATCTAAATTTCTTAGTATACTTAGAGACTATTTTGTGTGGTATTAAGTAAACACATTTCCAGAATGAACTCTGCCTGTTTACACATATTTAAACAAACAAATAAAAGAGATAATTATGAAGATGTTAAATTTCAGGATGAATATCCCTAACAATTAAGTGTTAAAAGCTGCCCAACTGGATCATGTGGTAGATCCAAGAAAGATAGTGTATTTTGGAAAAAAAAAAATCTTAATTTGTCCTAAAATACTATCTCTGGAACAACCTTACATAGAGTGAATCCTCTAGAGAATTCCTTGGCATGTTTCTAAAATATCTATTAATGGATTGTTGATCAGCTGTGAATATTTTAGGCAAACACTATATTTAGTTTAGGATATTTGCATCTGAGATATACTCTGCCAACTTTGCTTAATTATGGTGACAATTCAAAACAAATAAACATAAAGGCATGAAATCCCACTGGCCATAGCAAATACTGAATGATATTTCTGTGCAGATTGGCTTCTGCAGTATTAAATGTGCAAAAGATGTTTAAAGTATGAATTCTATGATAAGGTATATATGGAAAGAATTTGGAATCTCATTGGAAGAAATAATAATTTGTTTTCAATTTTCCTTTTTTGTAGAAATTCATCTTTAGGAAATAAGAGCTTCAAAAATATTGGTCTATCATTCATAACTTAGAATGCCCTGGTTTAAAAGAGCTCTGATCTTTGAAGCTAGTTTGCTTTGTATTCCAATTTAGTTCAAAGCATCCACTTGAAAATAAGAGAAAGGAATTATCAACATGTCTATGAGCCTCAAAAAAATGTTTGACATAACTAATGTAGAAATTTTGATAAACTTATTTTTATCATGTAAAACACAAAGCGAATTCACTGCTCATTCATTTGCAACTATATCCTTCCACCCCCAACCTCCCCAAGAGACTGCTGAAAACAAGAATAGGATGATTTCTAGTACATTTATGTTATTCTGGAAAAATTTAACAAATTTGAATCACAACATTGATTTTAGAATTAAAAAAGACAGAGAAAAACACTCAAAAGATAAGACATCTCTGGGCACAAGAATATTTAGATATTGATTTATATTCATCCCAATTTTTTCATCTTTTAATTTTTCCCTCATCTTTATTTCACAATATCTACATTTCTCTTATTTTCTCAGAAGTGTAAGGATACCAAATGACTCAACAAAGCATTGCAATTTTTTTTGAGGTATTTTCATCCTGGATTTTAAATTTTAAACCCTATGACCATATTTCTTTCTTCCCTAAGACTTTGGATAATCTCAAAGGAAAACACCTCCCAAACACTGAGTTCCTTCTATAAATCTTGAAAATCCTATATCCAAATTGTTTCATCTGGCATAAACCTGCAGGTTTCCATAGGTGAGTAACCAAACATTCCCTAATATAGCCAGTTATGTAATTTGGAATGGAATTTGATTCCTCCATTTTTGGAAGGGGCAATCTTATTTGAAAATGAAACAGCCCATTTGTGTGACTGTTTCACTATAACGTAAAACTGTCACTTCTTTTTCAGAAAGGCTAGGAAACATTAGATAGAGCTGCTATTACATTGAAGAACATCACTTGATTATTACATAAGAAAATAACTCTAAAATTTAAAAAAGAAAGAAAGAAAATGATAACTGTAGTTTTGTTATGTAATACTAGTGTTACTGAACTCAGGTTTGGCTGCTTACAGTTCAAAAGCCAATAATCAAGAGGCAAGTGTCAGTAGAAAGGAAAGATGGTTCAATCAGAAAAGCTGGCAATCTGGGGAGAAGGTGGACTCATGTCCCAAGACCGACTCTGAAAATTCTGCTCAACCATGACAGTTTTTAAAGGGAGAAAAGGGGGAGGAATCTCAGTGAATCATCAAGGCAGGAGGTTGGATTCTGCATCATCCTCCATCACGTACAGACTGACTCTCTCTTCAGATGTTATCTTGCCCATGTGACCTGCCTGCAGGATTGCTAAGGGGGCTGTTGTGGGTAGAGAGCTAGTCATTAACTACTTAATTCTTCATTCTTACTTCCTTTAATCTAGGGAAGGAATCAACAGGTTAGGCAAGGCATAGTGTGCATTCAGTACAGCATAAATCAGGAGGTAGGTTAAATTGCCTAGTGATCTCATTCCCATAATTAGGTTCTTTCAAGATTAGAGGGGGACAGAAATGGGCAAAAAGGAAAGGGGCAAAAGAGCTGCTTTCAGCCCCCACCGTCAAACATCATTCCATTTCTATGGGATTAGGGGCAAAGATCCATCTTCTGCAGCTTCTTCATGCTGACGTACAGCACTGTATTCTCAGAGCGGAAGATGCCAACATGGGTCTGTAAATCTCTTTGCTGGCAATTTTAGTTGCCCACTTATATATATGGGCAGAGCAAGCTACAATTATTTTGATGCCCACAAAGATATAGATTATTATGAGCAGTAATGTTAATCCTATTCTCTTGAGGCCAGTTCTTGGAATTGTGCTAGCCATAGATTCAGTACTGCTCAAGATGGAGTAGCTTATGTCATGTCTATAGTCTGGTCATCATAAAGTTAACGTTCTTTTTTTCCTCTGGTGGCAGTTACAGTATCTGTAAAACAACTCAGGAATGTGCATCAGACACTGAGTTTGTGACTCTATTGTCCTAATCATTAACTGCTTGAGCCTGCTCTTTTGTGACTCTGGAAGGCCTGGGAGACTTACTTTTCTACAAATAAAAGGCAGCGGACATAGCAGGGCTTTTGTACTTGTGTGTGGGGGGCTGCTGCAGTGTCCTGCTCAGTTCCATTAGCAAGCAGATGGAACTAAGAAAATTCCTCCATTGATAGGAGTAAAATTCAATTGCTATATATTTTGCAGTGGTAATTCTATTAAATATGGGGTAAATATGCATTTAACATTTCATTTGAAGTAAAAAGTACTCTATAAATGTACTATTAGTCCTACTCTGATTATCTAATCCTTAAAAGGTCATAAAAAGCAGTTAATGCAACTTAATCATCCATTACATAAAGTTTCTAGCTATATTATTTTTGAAGAAAATAAGGTATTAGTTTTTTGAGCTAATCTTATGTAAGTATCAAAGTGACAATAACTGAAGATGGCTTCTTTCACCTTTCACCTTTCAACTTTCCTGTGTGGAAAGTTGTCATAGACAGATTAAGGGTAAATTGACAAAAGTTTGTTCACCAACTCTCACCTGCTTCTTCACAGTGAGTGACCTGCATTTCCAAGGACTGTCTCAGGCTTGAGTTTGTGGAAATGGAATAGGCTAAATTTAACAAGATCATGGACACTTTGGATCTCTGACTTTGCTCTTGTAGCCACAGGCTAAGACTGAAATAATGGACCACAGAGATCTAAGCAGCAGCGTAAGCATCTGGGGCAGGTTCCACTGCTTTCAACCGAAGCAGCTGTAAAAACTGCAGAGAAAACTGCAGAAAAGGACTTTTAAACTATATTTGTAGCTAGAAGAAACACTTTGGTCAAAAGCAGACCTTATAATGCTTATAACTATCTGGGAGGAAGCTGACTATTCAAATCCTCTTTTGCTTTTATCATCTTTACTAAGGAAAATGATGATCTGCCAGCTGGAGGAGTAGAAGAAGCATGGCTCAGAGGAAATGTACTAGGTGTGGCAGTTGTACCTAAGTCACTAAACCAGGGTCATTGAGAATAGGTGGTGATGCTGTTTGACTCCCTAGCTGTCTTTCATACTTAATGGACCATGCCATGAATTAATTTGGTCATTCACTCATTCATTCATTCAACAAATACTTATTAAGCCTACCCTCAGGGAGGTGAAGGCAAGTATATTAATGAGCATGAAAGATCATTTTGGAAAATGACAAATGCTTTAGAGATCCAAGGGGAAGAAATAATGAGTGCAAAGACCTGCAGAGGTCACTTTCTTCCATATCGATCACTTCTCACTGTTCCCCAAATATCCCTCTATTTCCTACCCTCATGCTTTTTTCACATGCTGTTTTCTCTGCCTCAGATGCCTCTTCTGTCCTCTGCTTAGAAAACCCATAATTATGCTTCAAGATCCAACAGAAATAACATGCCCTATGAAGCTCTCTTATCACTCTACTGCTTGAAAAGAAAGCAACTTGAGGAATTAGTGTGCTTTATCCAGTTATTTTTGTCATATTTTGTGAATGTACTTTTAACAGCATTTTTTGCATTACCAGTTTTATTTTCCCTTCTCTTACCCTATTAGCTTATGAGTTCTTTGAAGGAAAGAATCATGTATATATATCTTTACTATAGACCAGGGGTTGGCCAAACTTTTCCATGAATTGTAATATTCACAGATATTTCCTGAGTGCAAATAATTTAGGCTTTGTAGGCCTTACAATCTTTGTTGCAACTACTAAACTCTGCCACTGAAGCAGGAAAACAGCCATAGGCAATATGTAAATGAATGGAATCGCTGTATTCCAATATAAGCTTATTTACCTAAACAAGGCCAGATTTGGCCCATGGGAAGCAGTCTGCTGACCCCCATATTTATATGTTCTTACTTTTTCTTTTCCTGCCTCTCATTTGAAACAAGTTATTTTAATTTCTATATTTTGTTACATGAAAACATGTAAAATGAAAATATTTTTTTCTCTACTGATTTAGAAGATATATACCATGTTTTAAATCCTATTGTTGGTTACATTTGAGGTTTTTTTTTAATGTACCTTTGAACATATACTATAAATAACAGTGGCAAAATTTGAGTGTATCTATTGAATGCCCTCAGTTAATATGAGAAAACTAATACAAAGCTTCTTCCCTTATCTCCTTCCTCTCTATTTCCAATTTCTATGAGTGAATTATAATCTCTAAAGAAGTTTATAATTTTTAGATGATTTTGATACTAGGCATACTTTCTTTCATGGTTTATTATGACATTTGAATTGTTTTATAACCATATATACAAAATTACATAAAGTCGATCTGACTTTTATACATTTAGTGAACATTACACTAATATTTTATACCACCTTTCTCCCATTATTAAGGTTCTTCTTTTTATTCATTTCCCAGTTGGCTAAATCACATTCTCAAGTAGTTTTTTTGTTTTGTTTAGTTTATTCGTTTTGGAGGGGGCTGGAGTCTCTGTGGATGGTATACATTCTGAGCCGTTGAATACTTATGAACTTATGAATCTCTTTTTATTGCCTTAACATGTGGAAAATAATTCTCTTGATAATAAAATTTCCCTTCTTCTGTTGCGTGATTCCCCATTCTGCACTCTCTTGACTTCTCTTTGAAGATAATTACTGCAAAAGGAAAGTAAGCATTGAGTTTCATTAAGTTCTTTGAAATACTTGTCTTCTATTTTTGAAGATTAAAACATCTCCATCTGCTTTCCCTAACAATCAGTCATCTATAAAAATTACTCATCACTGACTTCTGAAATATATTAACTTCTAGGATACTGAATATCAAGCAGTATGTTTTTTTTTAACATCTTTATTGCAGTATAATTGCTTTACAATGGTGTGTTAGTTTCTGCTTTATAACAAAGTGAATCAGTTATACATATACATATGTTCTCTTCCCTCTTGCATCTCCCTCCCTCCCACCCTCCCTATCCCACCCCTCAGGTGGTCACAAACCACTGAGCTGATCTCCCTGTGCTATGCGGCTGCTTCCCACTAGCTATCTATTTTACGTTTGGTAGTGTATATATGTCCATGCCACTCTCTCACTTTGTCACAGCTTACCCTTCCCCCTCCCCGTATCCTCAAGTCCATTCTCTAGTAGGTCTGTGTCTTTATTCCCATCTTACCCCTAGGTTCTTCATGACTTTTTTTTTTTCTTAGATTCCATATATATGTGTTAACATATGGTATTTGTTTTTCTCTTTCTGACTTACTTCACTCTGTATGACAGACTCTAGGTCCATCCACCTCACTACAAATAACTCAATTTCGTTTCTTTTTATGGCTGAGTAATATCCCATTGTATATATGTGCCACATCTTCTTTATCCATTCACCTGTTGATGGACACTTAGGTTGCTTCCATGTCCTGGCTATTGTAAATAGAGCTGCAATGAACATTTTGGTACATGACTCTTTTTGAATTATGGTTTTCTCAGGGTATAAGCAGTATGGCTTTATGATGAGTGAATTGTACTGGACTTATTTAATTCAATGTTCTGTCAGAGAGAAATGCTAGGTAGAAGAAGGAAAAAAAAAACCAACTTAGATTTTTTGATTTGGTTTGACCTGAGAATTCCACCAACTTTGTAGGAAAGATTTATTTTGAACACATTTATTTTAGGTGGACCAACAAATTACTTAAAGATCTAATTTAAGGAAGAAGCAGTTATGATGACATGGAAGGAATATGGATTTAGAGTCAAGAAAAATAATACTGATTTTTTTAACCATATCATATTATTGCTATTGACCTTGGGCAAATTTTCCATTAATTTATTAATACATAGATGAGATATAATACCTATCCTTAATTACTTATGGAACTGTTCTAAGGATTACAAGAAAATGTAAATCTAAGTTTTTCATAGCTGTAGAATCTGTACATTAGTATTATTATTTTCTATTTTATTAAAATAATTTATGCAATTTGTAAGTCAAATAAAGTTATCTCTAGCATATTTTTAAAATATCTATATAATTAGAAACATTTTTCCACATTACATTGGGTATGCTATACACCACAAATTATTCTTCCTTAATATTGAATAATATATTGTTTATTAATTGTACCTATTTGAACCAAATAGGTTTGTAGTCTACTAAGCAACATGATAGACACTAAGAATGCAGTTTTAAGTAATATAGAATTCTCTGTAGTCCCCATAACTCATGCAAAAACTGATGTGTAAAACTTAGTGTGAAAGTTAATCACTAACCAACCAGATAGCCACATGCAAAAGAATGAAGTTGGATTCTTACACCATTTACAAAAGTTAACGTAAAATGAGTCAAAGACCTAAATGTAAGAGCTAAAACCTATAAAACATAGGAATAAATTTGTATAACTTCAGATTCTCAATGGTTTCTTAGCTATGACAACAAAACCACAGGCAATAAAAGAAAAGCTAGATACGGTGGACTTTGTAAACTTTAAAAACTCTGTGTATCAAAGGACACTATCAAGAAAGTAAAAAAATCCACAGAATGGGAGAAAATGTTTGTTTGCAAATCTTATGAGTCTAATATCCAGAATATATAAAGTATTCTTACAACTCAAAAACAGAAGGGCACACAACTGACTTAAACAATAGGTAAAAGATTTTAATAAACATTTTATTTTCAAAATATATGTACAAACAGCCAAAAACCACATGAAAAGATGCTCAACATCATTAGCCATTAGGGAATCACAGATCAAAATCACAAGACACTAGGATGACTAGGATAATAAATTTTTTTAATGATAATAACAAGTGTTTTCAAGGATGTAAAGAAATTGGAACCCTTGAACATTGTTGGTGAGAATGTAACATAATGTAGCTGCTATGGAATACAGTTTGGTGGTTCCTCAAAAAATTAAACGTAGATTTACCAGTGACTCAACAATTCCACTCTTAGTTATATAACCAAAATAACTGAAAACAGATGTTCAAACAAAAATTTGTTTCAGAATTTTCATAACAGCAATATTAACAATAGTGAAAAGGTCCATCAGCAGATGAATGAATAAACAAAATATGGTATATACATACGACGGAATATTATTCAGCCATTCAAATGAATTAAGTGCTCATACATGCTACAATATAGATGAACATTAAAAACATTATGCTACTGAAATAATCCAGGGACAAAAGACCATGTATCATATGATTCAATTTATGTGAAATGTCCAGAATAGTTAAATCTATAGAGATATCAAATAGATGAGTGATTATTTTACAACTAGGGGAATAAGGGGTTAAGGGAATGATAGCTTAAGGATAGAGTTTCTCTGTTTGGTCATGAAAATTATCTAAAATTGACATAGTGCATACGATGTTCATCATATTTACATTTTTCCTATATTAAAGCACTCCATATGATACTTTACAGAGTTTTAGCTACAAATAAAAATTTTCTCAAAATTATTATATTTTTAATTCAGAAAGCTGGAGCTCCAACGTTTTCAGGAGTTAATGGAATTTAAATTTATTTTCTATAATCTGATTCAACGTTTTAGTAGTCTGATTTTCTCACTTGTAATTTTATAGAAAATTGTTATGAGATTACACAATATTCAGTTAACAGTAAAAAAATGGCCACTTTTTCAGACAAGCAAGGTAATAACAAAAGGCAATAAACATATTGTGAGTTTCTAATTACATAAAAACTGTCCGGCTTTTCCTCAGTGTAGGTATGAAAGAATTATTAATATTCATTACATTTGCACAAGTGTACTCTGGGAGTGTTTAGACAACCTAAATGCCTAAATGCAGTCTACACACTAGGTCTCAAAAGAATTGGAATGAATCTGTGTCTCTAAAGGAGTTACTTACAGAGAATGATGATGTTTGCATTTGTAACAATAATGTTCTTTTTACATTTATACTCTGGAACAAAAAGCTGTTTGCTTCTTTTATTAACTATTTAAAATTTATAATAAAGTAAGGAAAACTAATAAGGAAAGAAATGGTCCCTCTTACATGTTAGCCCCTAAATAGAGTCTACACATATATTTATTTTTTTTTTCATTTTAACATCTTTATTGGAGTATAATTGCTTTACAATGGTATGTTAGTTTCAGCTTCACAACAAAATGAATCAGTTATATATATACATATGTTCCCATATCTCTTCCCGCTTGCGTCTCCCTCCCTCCCACCCTCCCTATCCCACCCCTCCAGGCGGTCACAAAGCACCGAGCTGATCTCCCTGTGCTATGCGGCTGCTTCCCACTAGCTAGCTATTTTACGTTTGGTAGTGTATATATGTCCATGCCTCTCTCTCGCTTTGTCACAGTTTACCCTTCCCCCTCCCCATAGCCTCAAGTCCATTCTCTAGTAGGTCTGTGTCTTTATTCCTGTTTCACCCCTAGGTTTTTCACGACATTTTATTCCCTTAAATTCCATATATATGTGTTAGCATACGGTATTTGTCTCTCTCTTTCTGACTTACTTCACTCTGTATGACAGACTCTAGGTCTATCCACCTCGTTACAAATAGCTCAACTTCGTTTCTTTTTATGGCTGAGTAATATTCCATTGTATATATGTGCCACATCTTCTTTATCCATTCATCCGATGATGGACACTTAGGTTGTTTCCACCTCTGAGCTATTGTAAATAGAGCTGCAATGAACATTTTGGTACATGACTCTTTTTGAATTATGGTTTTCTCAGGGTATATGCCCAGTAGTGGGATTGCTGGGTCATATGGTAGTTCTATTTGTAGTTTTTTAAGGAACTTCCATACTGTTCTCCACAGTGGCTGTATCAATTTACATTCCCACCAACAGTGTAAGAGGGTTCCCTTTTCTCCACACCCTCTCCAGCATTTACTGTTTCTAGATTTTTTGATGATGGCCATTCTGACTGGTGTGAGATGATATCTCATTGTAGTTTTGATTTTCATTTCTCTAATGATTAGTGATGTTGAGCATTCTTTCATGTGTTTGTTGGCAGTCTGTATATCTTCTTTGGAGAAATGTCTATTTAGGTCTTCTGCCCATTTTTGGATTGGGTTGTTTGTTTTTTTGTTATTAAGCTGCATGAGCTGCTTATAAATTTTGGAGAGTACTCCTTTGTCAGTTGCTTCATTTGCAAATATTTTCTCCCATTCTGAGGGTTGTCTTTTGGTCTTGTTTATGGTTTCCTTTGCTGCACAAAAGCTTTGAAGTTTCATTAGGTCCCATTTGTTTATTTTTGTTTTTATTTCCATTTCTCTAGGAGGTGGGTCAAAAAAGACCTTGCTGTGATTTATGTCATAGAGTGTCCTGCCTATGTTTTCCTCTAAGAGTTTGATAGTTTCTGGCCTTACATTTAGGTCTTTAATCCATTTTGAGCTTATTTTTGTGTATGGTGTTAGGGAGTGATCTAATCTCATACTTTTACATGTAGCTGTCCAGTTTTCCCAGCACCACTTATTGAAGACGCTGTCCTTTCTCCACTGTACATTCCTGCCTCCTTTATCAAAGATAAGGTGACCATATGTGCGTGGGTTTAATCTCTGGGCTGTCTATCCTGTTCCATTGATCTATATTTCTGTTTTTGTGCCAGTACTATACTGTCTTGATTACTGTAGCGTTGTAGTATAGTCTGAAGTCAGGAAGCCTGATTCCTCCAGCTCCGTTTTTCGTTCTCAAGATTGCTTTGGCTATTCGGGGTCTTTTGTGTTTCCATACAAATTGTGAAATTTTTTGTTCTAGTTCTGTGAAAAATGCCAGTGGTAGTTTGATAGGGATTGCATTGACTCTGTAGATTGCTTTGGGTAGTAGAGTCATTTTCACAATGTTGATTCTTCCAATCCAAGAACATGGTATATCTCTCCATCTATTTGTATCATCTTTAATTTCTTTCATCAGTGTCTTATAATTTTCTGCATACAGGTCTTTTGTCTCCTTAGGTCGGTTTATTCCTAGATATTTTATTCTTTTTGTTGCAGTGGTAAATGGGAGTGTTTTCTTGATTTCACTTTCAGATTTTTCATCCTTAGTGTATAGGAATGCCAGAGATTTCTGTGCATTAATTTTGTATCCTGCTACTTTACCAAATTCATGATTAGCTCTAGTAGTTTTCTGGTAGCATCTTTAGGATTCTCATGTATAGTATCATGTCATCTGCAAACAGTGACAGCTTTACTTCTCCTTTTCCGATTTGGATTCCTTTTATTTTCTTTTCTTCTCTGATTGCTGTGGCTAAAACTTCCAAAGCTATGTTGAATAAGAGTGGTGAGAGTGGGCAACCTTGTCTTGTTCCTGATCTTAGTGGAAATGCTTTCAGTTTTTCACCATTGAGGACGATGTTGGCTGTGGGTTTGTCATATATGGCCTTTATTATGTTGAGGAAAGTTCCCCCATGCCTACTTTCTGCAGGGTTTTTATCATAAATGGGTGTTGGATTTTGTCAGAAGCTTTCTCTGCATCTATTGAGATGATCATATGGTTTTTCTCCTTCAATTTGTTAATATGGTGTATCATGTTGATTGATTTGCGTATATTGAAGAATCCTTGCATTCCTGGAATAAACCCCACTTGATCATGGTGTATGATCCGTTTAATGTGCTGTTGGATTCTGTTTGCTAGTATTTTGTTGAGGAGTTTTGCATCTGTGTTCATCAGTGATATCGGCCTGTAGTTTTCTTTCTTTGTGACATTCTTGTCTGGTTTTGGTATCAGGGTGATGGTGGCCTTGTAGAATGAGTTGGGGAGTGTTCCTCCCTCTGCAATATTTTGGAAGAGTTTGAGAAGGATAGGTGATAGCTCTTCTCTAAATGTTTGATAGAATTCGCCTGTGAAGCCATCTGGTCCTGGGCTTTTGCTTGTTGGAAGATTTTTAATCACAGTTTCAATTTCAGTGCTTGTGATTGGTCTGTTCATATTTTCTATTTCTTCCTGATTCAGTCTTGGTAGGTTGTCCCTTTCTAAGAATTTGTCCATTTCTTCCAGGTTGTCCATTTTATTGGCATAGAGTTGCTTGTAGTAATCTCTCATGATCTTTTGTATTTCTGTAGTGTCAGTTGTTACTTCTCCTTTTTCATTTCTAATTCTATTGATTTCAGTCTTCTCCCTTTTTTTCTTGATGAGTCTGGCTAATGGTTTATCAATTTTGTTTATCTTCTCTTGGAACCAGCTTTTAGTTATATTGATCTTTGCTATCGTTTCCTTCATTTCTTTTTCATTTATTTCTGATCTGATTTTTATGATTTCTTTCCTTCTGCTAACTTTGGGGATTTTTTATTCTTCTTTCTCTAATTGCTTTAAGTGCAAGGTTAGCTTGTTTATTCGAGATGTTTCCTGTTTTTAAGGTAGGATTGTATTGCTATAAACTTCCCTCTTAGAACCGCTTTTGCTGCATCCCATAGATTTTGAGTCGTCGTGTCTCCATTGTCATTTGTTTCTAGGTATTTTTTGATTTCCTCTTTGACTTCTTCAGTGATCACTCCTTTATTAAGTAGTGTATTGTTTAGCCTCCATGTGTTTGTATTTTTTACAGATCTTTTCTTGTAATTGATATCTAGTCTCATAGCGTTGCGGTTGGAAAAGATACTTGATACAATTTCAATTTTCTTAAATTTACCAAGGCTTGATTTGTGACCCAAGATATGATCTATCCTGGAGAATGTTCCATAAGCACTTGAGAAAAATGTGTATTCTGTTGTTTTTGGATGGAATGTCCTATAAATATCAATTAAGTCCATCTTGTTTGATGTATCATTTAAAGCTTGTGTTTCCTTATTTATTTTCATTTTGGATGATCTGTCCATTGGTGAAAGTGGGGTGTTAAAGTCCCCTACTATGAATGTGTTACTGTCGATTTCCCCTTTTATGGCTGTTAGTATTTGCCTTATGTATTGAGGTGCTCCTATGTTGGGTGCATAAATATTTACAATTGTTATATCTTCTTCTTGGATCGATCCCTTGATCATTATGTAGTTTCCTGCTTTGTCTCTGCTTTATTTTAAAGTCTATTTTGTCTGATATGAGAATTGCTACTCCAGCTTTCTTTTGGTTTCCATTTGCATGAAATACCTTTTTCCATCCCCTTACTTTCAGTCTGTATGTGTCTCTAGGTCTGAAGTGGGTCTCTTGTAGACAGCAAATATATGCGTCTTGTTTTTGTATCCATTTAGCCAATCTGTGTCTTTTGGTGGGAGCATTTAGTCCATTTACATTTAAGGTAATTATCGATATGTATGTTCCCATTCCCATTTTCTTAATTGTTTTGGGTTCGTTATTGTAGGTCTTTTCCTTCTTTTGTGTTTCTTGCCTAGAGAAGTTCCTTTAGCAGTTGTTGTAGAGCTGGTTTGGTGGTGCTGAACTCTCTCAGCTTTTGCTTGTCTGTAAAGGTTTTAATTTCTCCATCAAATCTGAATGAGATCCTTGCTGGGTAGAGTAATCTTGGTTGCAGGTTTTTCTCCTTCAACACTTTCAATATGTCCTGCCACTCCCTTCTGGCTTGCAGAGTTTCTGCTGAAAGATCAGCTGTTAACCTTATGGGGATTCCCTTGTGTGTTATTTGTTGTTTTTCCCTTGCTGCTTTTAATATGCTTTCTTTGTATTTAATTTTTGACAGTTTGATTAATATGTGTCTTGGCGTATTTCTCCTTGGATTTATCCTGTATGGGACTCTCTGTGCTTCCTGGACTTGATTAACTATTTCCTTTCCCATATTAGGGAAGTTTTCAACTATAATCTCTTCAAATATTTTCTGAGTCCCTTTCTTTTTCTCTTCTTCTTCTGGAACCCCTATAATTCGAATGTTGGTGCGTTTAATGTTGTCCCAGAGGTCTCTGAGACTGTCCTCAGTTCTTTTCATTCTTTTTTCTTTATTCTGCTCTGCATTCGTTATTTCCACTATTTTATCTTCCAGGTCAGTTATCCGTTCTTCTGCCTCAGTTATTCTGCTATTGATCCCATCTAGAGTATTTTTCATTTCATTTATTGTGCTGTTCATCATTGTTTGTTTCATCTTTAGTTCTTCTAGGTCCTTGTTAAATGTTTCTTGCATTTTCTCTATTCTATTTCCAAGATTTTGGATCATCTTTACTATCATTATTCTGAATTCTTTTTCAGGTAGACTGCCTATTTCTTCTTCATTTGTTAGGTCTGGTGGGTTTTTATCTTGCTCCTTCATCTGCTGTGTGTTTTTCTGTCTTTTCATTTTGCTTATCTTATTGTGTTTGGGGTCTCCTTTTTGCAGGCTGAAGGTTCGTAGTTCCTGTTGTTTTTAGTGTCTGTCCCCAGTGGCTAAGGTTGGTTCAGTGGGTTGTGTAGGCTTCCTGGTGGAGGGTACTAGTGCCTGTGTTCTGGTGGATGAGGCTGGATCTTGTCTTTCTGGTGGGCAGGTCCACGTCTGGTGGTGTGTTTTGGGGTGTCTGTAGACTTATGATTTTGGGCAGCCTCTCTGCTAATGGGTGGGGTTGTGTTCCTGTCTTGCTAGTTGTTTGGCATAGGATGTCCAGCACTGTAGCTTGCTGGTCGTTGAGTGAAGCTGGGTGCTGGCGTTGAGATGGAGATCTCTCGGAGATTTTCGCCGTTTGCTATTATGTGCAGCTGGGAGGCCTCTTGTGGACCAGTGTCCTGAAGTTGGCTCTCCCACCTCAGAGGCACAGCACTAACTCCTGGCTGCAGCACCAAGAGCCTTTCATCCACACGGCTCCTTAATTTGGTATGATTCGTTGTCTATTCATGTATTCCACAGATGCAGGGTACATCAAGTTGACTGTGGAGCTTTAATCCGCTGCTTCTGAGGCTGCTGGGAGAGATTTCCGTTTCTCTTCTTTGTTCTCACAGCTCCAAGGGGCTCAGCTTTGGATTTGGCCCCGCCTATGCGTGTAGTTCGCCGCAGGGCGTCTGTTCTTTGCTCAGACAGGACGGGGTTAAAGGAGCCGGTGATTCGGAGGCTCTGGCTCACTCAGGCCGGGGATAGGGAGGGTCACGGAGTGCGGGGCGGGCCTCCGGCGGCAGAGGCCAGCGTGACGTTGCCACCCTGAGGCGCGCCGTGCGTTCTCCCGGGGGAGTTGTCCCTGGATCCCGGGACCCTGGCAGTGGCGGGCTGCACAGGCTCCCCGGAAGGGGGTTGTGGATAGTGACCTGTGTTCGCACACAGGCTTCTTGGTGGCGGCAGCAGCGGCCTTAGCGTCTCATGTCTGTCTCTGGGGTCCGCACTTTTAGCCGCGGCTCGTGTCCGTCTCTGGAGATCCTTTAAGCAGCGTTCTTAATCCCCTTTCCTCGCGCGCCAGGAAATAAAGAGGGAAGAGAAAGTCTCTTGCCTCTTCGGCAGGTCCAGACTTTTCCCTGGACTCCCTCCTGGCTAGCCGCGGTGCACTAACGCCCTGCAGGCTGTGTTCATACCGCCAACCCCAGTCCTCTCCCGGCGCTCCAAATGAAGCTGGAGCCTCAGCTCACAGCCCCACCCACCCCGGTGGGTGAGCAGACAAGCCTCTCGGCTGGTGAGTGCAGGTCGGCCCTGATCCTCTGTGCTGGAATCTCTCCGCTTTGTCCTCCGCACCCCTGTTGCTGTGCTCTCCTCCGCGGCTTCGAAGCTCCCCAACTCTGCCACCCGCAGTCTCCGCCCGCGAAGGGGCTTCCTAGTGTGTGGACACTTTTCCTCCTTCACGGCTCCCTCCCACTGGTGCAGGACCTGTCCCTATCCTTTTGTCTCTGTTTATTTTTTTCTTTTGCCCTAACCAGGTACGTGGGGGGTTTCTTGCCTTTTGGGAGGTCTGAGGTCTTCGGCCAGCGTTCAGTAGGTGCTCTGTAGGAGTTGTTCCACGTGTAGATGTATTTCTGGTGTATCTGTGGGGAGGAAGGTGATCTCCGCGTCTTACTCTTCCGCCATCTTCCCGGAAGTCTCCACATATATTTATCTTAAAAAGGGTCTTGTCCTTTATTTTGTTCTAGAGTTTATGTTAACATGTACCATTCAGGGAGGATATTTAAAAATAGAGATAGTAATACAAAAGGAATTCCAATAGCTCTCAAGATAATATTGTAGAAGGAAAGAAAAAATCCCGACACTCTCTGAGAGCTTATTTATATTCAGTTTCACAGGCCTTTGAAATTGCTCGGGTAACAGATAGGTCTGCTCCTGTGTTCTGAGGCCTAATATCCTAGAATTTCATAAAGGTCTGCACAGTATAAGTTCTAGAGATGCAAGTCCTACCACCAAAAGGTTCTTGTTGCTAATTTCCTCTGTGACACAAACATTAGATTAACCTCAAAATTTGCCCCAATTATTTCATAGTCCATCTCAGAGCCAGAAATTTACTCATGGCTATTCCGAAAATTCCTAGGTATAATGAAGAAAAGAGAGGAGCGATATTCATTGTGTTTTTCTGGTTTTCCTTGGCAGTATTATTTATTTTAACTGGCAAAACTATTTCTGAGGTCAAAGTGACATTTTTATCGCACTGGTCTACTCTACTTCCTCTAACTCATCAAAGTATTGTAGCAGCAAGAAAAATAAAGTAAAATAAAATAAGACCGTAACTCCAGTCAGAGTCAATGAATGTATTCTGCCAGATACTGGGGAATGTTGCCCAAACAAAGAATAAAGCTGCAAGGTGACCAACAGGTCCCTCTCACCCCAGCTGGAAGCAGTTTTTCTTATATTAATATTGGCAGTTAGGAAAGAATATCTCTATTGATTCTTTGATTAGAGTGAAGAGAACTGAGGTTGAGTGGCCCGAGGCAGAAATGAGAGTTTTCTCTCTAGGGACCCAACGTGACAATTCAGAACAGCAATGGAAGTGGAGTTGAAAAATTAGATTGTGCTGTCAAGTCATTTATTTTTCTATAATCTAGCCCCTTAGCCAAAGGAAGTGGCCAGGAGTAAATGTCATAGAAAAAGGCCAGGCAGGTAATGAACATGATGAAGAGAAACTCTGAACTAAAGCACTTAGCCGTGAGCCACGTTGACACCCTTCATGCCAAAAGCTTTGGAGGAGACTTTCTCCCTGGGCAAAGGAAATGATAGATGTGGTAAGAGGAATCAAGCTGATGTCAGCACAGCAGATTACTGGAGCTCTGTCTCCCTCCTTTCCCCAACGTGCTTTTCTCAAACATATACCTAGCACCATTCAAAGATGAACAGAAATATGAAAGAAATCAAGAGAGAAGCTGTACTTAAAGATTGGCAATTTTTTTTCCTCAACAGAAGAGGAAAACGATGAACAAAGGCACATGATGTACATACATCACAAGAGGAATTACCTAAGAGTACCAAGGAAGAATGTAGGTAATTGTTTTGTCATAGAATCAAAGAAGTTGGCAACAGCATGATATTTCCAGAAATAGGCTCAAAGAGGAAGCTATAAGTTACAGAAGGATAGCACAATGGCAGAAATCAGGAAATGAATAGAAAAAAAAGAAAATACAAACATTGTCAAAATGAAAGGCACATCAGAAGTAACAAAAAATATTGGGGCATAAATGGCAAAGTAAATGAAATATAAATGTATTAATTTCCTAATTTTCTCAAATAAGTATTCAATAATATGATATGAAGAGAGAATACATGTATGAAATAATCACTCTAACATTAAATGTTTTTCACAATATTTTTCACAGCCTAGTAAAGCTAATGAATTCCTTAATTCAACTTCTATTTTTATACTGTTAAATTTAAGTAAATTAATATTAACGCTTCTGATTAAAAATAACATGTAGGGACTTAAAGTTTCTTACATGTAAAGACCTTGGAAGTCATTGATTCCATCTTTGCAGTAAGAAACAAATGGACAAATTATAAATCAATGGTTTTTCTTGCACCCTTTGTGAACCAGTCCCACAGTCTTCTTCACAAAGAGCCTCTTTGCCAGAGAACTATTCAGAAACTCCAGCAGGAGGACTATAATTCCTTTCCTCCAGCTCCTCCATCCCTCCTTTGTCACCTAAGAAGGGAAAAATAATCAGTGGCAGACCAGGCTTCAAGGAAGTAGATTGGGAATGCTGCAGCCAGAGTAGGCGGCAGGGAGAAAAGTATTTCACCAATGGAGGAGAGTCTGAAACACTTGTGAAGACCACAGCCCCAATATACAGGCCACCCTAAAGACTTAATTGAAAAATCACAGAATGCCCCCACCCACCACCACTCTTCTAAGGAGGCTCCAAGGTAATCACAGTATACAACAGCTGCAAGACTGTAAGAGCTGCAAGGTACAAGAGATTATCCTAAAAGCAGTACCAAAGGAAGGAAGCCCTAAAGCCCAGAGAGGAAAAAAAAAGATCACTAGCGGAATTGTAAGCCTCAGCCCTTAACAACAATAAACGTTAAATAAACCCACTCCTAGTAACGTAAATTGTGATGCTAAAGGCCTATTTTCCTCAGCTCCTATTCCCCAATACAACATGCCTCTTGACTTTCAACAAATATTACAAAGCTTGCCGAAAGGCAAGAAAAAACAGTCTGAAGAGACTTAACATATAACACTAAACAGGAAGCAAATGTTAATATCTTTTTTAAGGGAAAGAACATTTTAATAAATGTCAGACTAATACTGATCCCAACATATACAAGTCATTTCTCTCCTTGGGAGGGAAAGGAAGAAGGAATTGAGTGGTGAAAACAGGGGCATATGTTCCATTCCCAGCACTCCAGTGAGACAGCAGGCATGTTGTAGTGAGTTTCCATTTGGGTGTCCAAGGGGGAAACATAAAGAGATGAAGAGAGAATGTGGAATCTTCTTCCCTGCAGTTATCTTCGAGCTAAAATTCTTCATGTTTTAATTGCTGCTCTCTTTGAAAAATCAGGTTTGTGGATTGTCAGACTCTAGGACAATAGATTATCTTTTTTTAAATTGCCTTTTATAAAACAGTCTATTCAAATCCAATTTACCAACTTCAAAAATTCTATGATTTTTTCATCCATCATGTACTTATGATTTTAAAAAGCAAATTTATATCACACAAAAACTCGTTATTATTTTAGTTGTATATTTAAGGGTCTTTAAAAATTGAAACAATAATTATAAATAATATTAAGGCATATGTTATAAAACTCACACAAAATCCCATATTTTAATTACAAAAATAATTTTAATTTTACAGATATCTCCTAGCCTTTTAGTGTAAATCAGTTTATAAAGTTGGAATTGTAGGGTCCATTTCACTTGGTTATCTTCTATTTTAATTAATATATTATTTTCAAAACATATAGTCTTTGTTAAATTTTTGAATAGATTTTATAAAATTAGAGGAAAAATTCAAAGATGGGACCCTACTACTCAGGAAGAGAAATGTGGATTAAGTTTAGATGTACATGTAAATGGAATTAATACAGTGAATTCAGAACAAACTATTCCAGATCAGCCAAACTTTAGCAAATACACATAGAACTGTGAAATAGTTGTCATACGTTTAACCACAAAGTCAAGGAAGCCAAGAACATATCAGACCTAACACACTAGATTAAAAAAATCAGAATCAAGGCGAAACTGGGAACACTCCACCCTGAATTTCCTTGGTAAAGAGTGCCACCTTGTAGTCATGGCATTATTTTTTTGATGAGAAAGAAAACACATACAACTTAAGTAAATAATAAGTAAATAATAACTAGAGGGAGAGCCCAGTAGGAAAAAAGCTTGGTAGTAATTTGGGAGAGGCTTTGCCTCAGACAAGAAATAACTCCTAGAAGAGCAAAATTTTAGAAACATGTAGAAAGATTCACTTGAGCTGGTTCCTCCTGACTTGTTGCATTTTCTTCTCATTCTGAGAAAATAATTGTAGGCAGTGATACATGTCATTATATTTTCCAATTTTCCCCTATCTGCCCATCAGCATCCCTGCCTAAAAAGATGAAGAGAAGTCTGAAGGTGGCTGTGTTTGTATCAAGCATGATACCATGTTTAAAAGGCTCTCCTAGCAGAAGGGGGAAGAAAGACAGTTTTATCTCTAGAAGTTCCATTTCAGTATTTTTTTATATCTTGCCATTCTCTTTTTCATGATCCTGTTTCCTCTACCTTCTGAAATACATAGGAAAAAAGAATATATATGTGTGTGTATATATATATATATATATATATAATATATATACAGTTTTAATTCTTTCTATTAATTATATTATCTGTGAAATTTCATCTGTTTCTATTGATTTTTCTCTTTGTTATGTATCATATAGGCCTGCTTCATTGTATCCTAGTAAATTTTCATTGGATGACAGACATGTGACTTTTAGATTATTAGGCTTGTTATTTATTATTATTAATATTTCCTTAAATTTTTTAGATTATTCCTGAGAGGTAATTAAATAATTTGGAAAAAAATGTTTAGTCCTCCTAAGGCTTTCTTTTAAGCTATTTTATCAGGTCAAAAAGCAGCCTTTATTGTAGAACTAAGAAATTTTCCCTCTCAAGACAATACCCTTTGAAGACTCTGCTTATGTGTCAGGAGTTCTTTCCACTCTGGCTAATAACAGCCTTTTGCAAGCTCAAGAACTGTTCCATCTGCTTCTTTCCAGTGGTTCTTTCCCTGGCTTTGATAGATTGCTTACACACGTATGCTGGTCAGTTCTTATCTAGACTTGAGAAGGACCCTCTTCAGACCTGTGGTTTTCTCTTCAGATCACTGGCAACTCTCTCTGGCATCCTGCCCTATGAATTCTAGCCATCTTTACTCATAAAATTCTGAATGCTGCTTCTTCCTCTCAGCAACACTGCCAGGCTCTTTGGGTTCACTGTCTCTGCTCTGCAGTCCAAGTAGTGAACTAGGAAAATAATTAGACTCAGTTTTTGTTTTTTCCTTCTCTTAAGAATCACTGTCCTACACTACCTGTTAGTCACATATTTTATCTATTTTTTCAAATTATCTCAATTTTTAAAAATTCCGTTTTTAAAAATTGTTTAAGTGGGGTGGGTAAAACAAGTCCCAGTTATCTTATCATCGTAATAATATGTTATTAATTATATAATTTATATATACTTACACAAATTTACATATATGGTAGGATAAAGTGAACAGCAATGGAGTTAAAAATCCAAGATTTTCAGTGTTAGAAAAGAGATGCAAATATAAAATTAAAGATAAAATTAAAGAAGTTAAGTAAAAACTCTGTAATTCTAAACCTGAATTTAACATATTGGTCTTATTTCTCAAAAATAAGCATGTTTCCTAGCTCTGTAAACTTAAATACCTAGAAAAAATGACCAACTCAGTGGCAACATGTAATCAATGCAGCCCAGCTTACAGCCTCTAAACACCATTTACAGTTAAGGGAACTAAGATAGCTTGGAAAAATGACAGATTCCAGTTCTGTGAGAGGTAATATAGATGAACCTGGACTATATTATCAAGCCAGAAAGAAAAAAAAAACTATTAAAAGTATGAGATAATGTCAAAAGGGATCAGGGAACAACTTAAAAAAGGCAGTAGTAACAAAATGGGACAATTGAGCATTAATATGAATAATTACAATGAATCAAAACACATTAAATATATTAATATCCGTGAATCCCTAATAATATGAAAGGGATAAAAACACCAGCTTTATTTACTACCTTCAGAAGATGCTAGACAACAAACTCATATTTTTCAAAATGTTAAATTAAGAGAAATGATAATTGATCTATTTTGTTTTCCTGTAATTAATAGTACCTTAGGATAAACGAATTTTAGTAGGTTTCTTTTCATGGAGTCATTTTAGCTAATAAATGAAGAAATAATAGTAGAATTAAGATATTGCCATTCTGTATAATGAAATAATGGATCTAGGTAATAGTTAACATTACAAAAAAAGGAAGTTAATATCCCCCACACATAAAAGTACACAGTGCAAACTGTGATATATGTTTTTGGCTAAAGAAGTCAAGCCTGAATCAAATCAGTCCTCTAGATCTAACCTCCAGTTTAAAAGAAATACAAGATGAGAGAGAAACACATTAAACAATACCCCACAGAGGCAAGCAGGAAAATCCACTCTGTGGGACACCAGGTTTCTTCAACAAGTGAATTAAAGGAGAAGAAAAAAAGATGGTAGAGGAACTTACAGATTAAAAGAGATCTAAAATACATATCAATAAAATGCAAAATAAAATTGACCTAGTTTGGATATTGTTCAAACAATATTGTTGAAACAAACCAACTTTAAATATACAGTTATGAGACAACTGGGGAATTTGGAGTTCATCTTGATAACTGATTATATTAAAACAAACATTATTACAAGTCATTTTATGTCTTAATGTTTAAAGTTTATATTGTGTTTAGATTTAGAAAAGGAAACAGTCCTTTCATTTTATTAACAGACTACACAAACTGAAATATTTACAGATAAAATGATATAGAATCAATGACTGACTTCAAAATTCTACAGTGGAGGGAAAGAAAATGTCTTGAGTGGTAGATGTAATGAGCTGAAGCTCATTACAATTGCTGAAGCTGATATAGAATATCACATATTCTAAAAAAAAAGAAAGAAAGAAAAACATCTGGAAGGATATACATTAACATGAGTTCACTATGAGTTCTTCCAGGGAATGAAGTTTGGTGATTTGGAAGAACAGAACTTAGGAAAATTAATAACTCTTATTATGATTTAGCTCCTTATAATAAACAAATAATATTACAACTAAAATATCTAACAGAGTAAATAGGCAAGAATTTGCCAAGGCTTCTCTAAATTATATTGTAGGTTGCACAAAACTTAAAAACCTAACTTGTGCTCAAGTTGTCAAGAATGAGTAATATTTGTAATTTCAAGCGACACAATATGGATAAGAGACAGATGAAGTTAATGTAATATTTGAG
The DNA here is from genome assembly GCF_059928025.1 of Delphinapterus leucas. Lineage (NCBI taxonomy): Eukaryota > Metazoa > Chordata > Mammalia > Artiodactyla > Monodontidae > Delphinapterus > Delphinapterus leucas. The sequence goes on from NC_143140.1 coordinate 52,068,812, forward strand.
TTTACGCAGTGATTTCAAACTATCCTCCATTGGTCTGTTAAAAAAAGAAAGTACTGGAAATGAACAATGAAATTGACTGATTTGAAAGTCCCTCATCCCTTTTCCTCTGGCTAGCTAGTGATAGAGATGCCTGATGACGGGTGAGATACCCAGAAGGAAGGCAGCAGAGAATGGAAAAGCTGTAAGCTGTTAGCACACTGGACAGTTGAGAGTTGATAATTCTTTGAATACTGAAAATGCAAAATAAATACTAAAAATCACTATTTAATATCTCTCTGTTTGTCCCAGCTGATCAGTTTTGCTGGAGCTGATTCACAGTGGCCTATTAGATTTATATAATTCTAAACCATGATATTCAGAAACTTTACCAAATATAACACATATTTCCTACTTCATTACAATTAACTTTGTTCTAGAAGTTTGTAATGAAAGTTTTCTCCTTTTTCTCTCTCTCCTTTTTAATGGAACCTCTTGTAAGAAACGCCTCACAATTTTTCAAAGCTATTAATTTAAATATTATATTTGGGAGAAATGCTATTTTTTAAATAGCTAGAAATCTGTTCATATTGTAAAAGATATGTTCATGGCTTTACTGAAACCCTAAGCAACCTTTAAGGTATAAAAGGCACTATGAAAACTTCCCCCAAATCATTTACCTGAAGGAGCCTAGCCATTCTCTAGAGGTGCCAAAAGATCACAGCATCCAAAGTTCTTGCCCATTACTCAAATATTCCTTAGAGGGATGGTAGCTCATCATAGATTATAGCTTAACTCTATTTTCCACAACATAATTTATAAAATTGTACTCTATGCTATAGCATTTCTGTATGATTTATGCCCAGCCTGAGGCATGAAACCTGCTTCCTTCCAGGAGGAAATTATGCTTTCTTGAATGGAAAGAGTAGATGACAACCATAAAATAACTCAGATTCCCTCCCCCTCATCCAGTGACCTACATTCTTTATTTCTCACAAAAATGGGAAGAACTAGGAGATTACTAATGTTTCTGGTTTGGGTAAATGGGAAAGGTTTAGACTCCTAGCTGATTTGTTGTATACATACGCTTCTAAAGTTTACACTACAGCCAGTATTTGTCTAGAAATTGGTTCAATTTAGAGCTAGAGGAGAAATTAATAAATTCTAACTTGATTATTTATTCCATTTTATGCCCCTGTCCCTTTTATGAAACACAATCATTTTCTTTTTCTTAATCCTTTTTTGATGTGTGCAGCTTAGGGCATAACGATGCTTAAAACTGACCTTGGCAGGTCACAGGTTAATTCAATTTCCATTTACTCATGTTTGAGAAATTTTCCCAGAAAAAAAAACAAATGAGAAGAGGAATGAGGAAGAACAGTTTTAGAAAGTATATCAATACATGTTATGGGAACACAAGTGAAACATTTACTTTAACCAAAGAAAAACTATACATTTCGATAGAGCATTAGAAAAGCAGCGATAAAAATGGCATAAATTAGACAGGCCCTGAGGGTAGTTATCTTAATAATCAATTAAGTCTTGATGTGATGATTTAATGAAATAGTGAAATATTTTTAATACCCTTGTTTGTTGTTAAAAGTGTAATTGTGGTGTTGTAAAAGTCTAATGCAGTGAATGGAAGAGAATGAGAGATGTTCTTGTTTCAAGCCAGCAAGAAGCACATAGTTCTTTTCCTGCAAATTCCCATGTTACATAAGCACAGATAGTTGTTTCAAAGAAGAATATAAGATTTTCATGCCAATTACATCAGTAAACTAGTAGGTACCCCTCAAGTTTCTGAGAAGCTATAGTCTTTATTTTTGCATCTTCTGGTTTTGGCTATGAAGACTATAGAGGTGGCAACAGGTACAGGTAATAAGGCGACTCAGGCTTCCATTTGCATACAGTAAGTCCCCTACATACGAATGAGTTCCATCCAAGAGTGCATTAGTAGGTCCAATTTGTTAGTAAGTCCAACAAGGTTAGCCTAGGTATCCAACTAACACAATCGGCTATATAGTACTATACTGTAATGTTTATAATACTTTTCACACAAATAATACATAAAAAACAAACACAGAAAATAAAGAAATCATTTTTAATCCTACAGTACAGTACCTTGAAAAGTACAATAGTACAGTACAACAGCTGGCACACAGGGGCTGGCATCGAGTGAACAGGCACAAGAGTTTCTGACTGGAGGAGGGAGAGGAGGTGGGAGATGGTAGAGCTGAAGGATCGTCAGCAATAGGAGATGGATGGCATGCTGCAGTTTCACTCACGCCTGACGTTGATGGCACAGGTTCTGGTTCCTTGCTGGATTCAATTCTACCTACCCTCTTGAAAAAACAATCCAGTGATGTCTGGGGAGTGGCTTTTTTTCTTGTCATGGATGACACAGTAGCACCAGATTGCATTCTGAACAGCTGCTGCAACCTTCATGTACCATTCTAGGTTTGGGTTCTGTGCTTCAAAAACTAACAGCGCCTCCTCAAATAAAGAAAATCCTCTTGCCATTTCCCGCGTCGTGAATCTCTTCCGTTCTTCAGTTACTTCTTCTTCTTGTCTCTCTTCATCCTTTCTCTGGGCCTCCAATTCTATCAGGTGTTCATTAGTAAGCCCCTCATGTTGCACAGCAACAGTACTGTACAGTAAAGTACACAAAAGCACAACCACTTGTAGAGGATGCACACACGTGACAATGTATGCCAGACACGTGAACTGACTTATGTGATTGGACATGCGAACGCACGTTAGCACCTTTGAAAGTTCGCAACTTGAAGGTTTGTATATAGGGGACTTACTATAAATGGATTGAGGTCTTGATGGATGCTGCTCATGATGGTCAATGGGAAAATGATCCTGTCTAAGAGCCCAGGGTCTGTAGCCACACCTGTCACACTGAAACTCCTGATTAGGTATGACCAGCATAATGGCAAAACAAATCTAGTCAGTTCATTGCAAAATGCCAGTAGACTTTATGAGCGTTTTTCCTACTCGTTGCCACAAAGACTGACCAAACTTTTGAGGGAATTGGACAGATATTTTCTTACAAGCTCAGCCTCCAGTAAATGCTGAGAAAACATCCTGATTGGGAAGGAATTAGCGTAATTGGATAGAAATTGTATAGAAACTCACCACTGGGAATTGGGCAATGTGTGGTCCCAAGGAAGGAGTCTGAGCTGTAATTGTGAGAAGCAGGAAATATGTTACAGATTTGGAATTATTAAAAGACACATGAAACTTGTAGTAAATAGCACACACATATAATTTTAATGCACCTTTTTCTAGATAGATTATAATCTTTTTTTCTTCTTAAAAAAAAAAGGGACTTCCCTGGTGGCGCAGTGGTTAAGAATCTGCCTGCCAATGCAGGGGACACAGGTTCGAGCCCTGGTCCAGGAAGATCCCACATGCCGCGGAGCAACTAAGCCCGTGTGCCCCAACTACTGAGCCTGTGCTCTAGAGCCCACAAGCCACAACTACTGAGCCCATGTGCCACAGCTACTGAAGCCCATGTGCCTACAGCCCATGCTGTGCAACAAGAGAAGCCACTGCAATGAGAAGCCTGCACACCACAACAAAGAGTAGTCCCCATTCGCCACAACTAGAGAAAGCCTGCGCACAGCAGCAAAGACCCAACGCATTAAAAAAAAAAAAAAAAAGTCACGTTACACCAAGAGAACGCTGGAAGATCTACCTGTGTTCTTTCCCCAAGAAAATGTATCCCAGCTTTGTTCTGTTCTAGCTATAGTTTTAAAGCAGAAATCACTTCATCCGTTTCATCCTAGAAATCAAGATGGGTAAGTTTGAGGTGTCATTAGAATCTTATCTTCAGCCCTGGTTTTATTTTAAGTTGGAATTTAACGTTTCTTATTTCCTTCTAAAGAAAATGATACACGTTTTGAGAAAAAGGGGAAATTGGGAAAAGTTTTTAAAAAAATCTATGGTACTGCATTTTAAAAAATAGAGCATCGAAAAGAGCAATATTGAAAAAATAGTTACAAATAACTGGCTTATTTTCATCTTTTGGGGGATAAATGAAAATATAAACATTGTATTACATACTTTTAAAAATTAAAAGTTGGCAAAAGACATGTAAAGGATCAATATTTCTATTTGGCATGTCTTATATATGAATACATATTAGGACATGACTTTAATAGCCTATGTTGAGATAGCATTTCAGCATAGGACAATGACCTTGTTTTTCTTTTTTTAAGCACACTCATACTTTTATTTTCAGATAATGACCATCAACCAGTCTTTTTTTTCTGTACAGAATAAATGAGTTATTTGTTTTTGGTTTTTTTTCAAATTCTTTTCCCATTTAGTTTATTACAGAGTATTGAGCAGAGTTCCGTGTGCTATACAATAGGTCCTTGTTGGTTATCTTTTTTTTCTTTACATCACATTTTTCTTTTTTTAACATCACATTTTTTTTTAATTCAAACAGAAAGTCACAAAAATTATAATCATCCTCATCAGTTCACTCAGTCCCATGTAATTAATTTCTTTTTATCTTAATCTTTTGTTAGCACTTTTACGAATTTATCAGTTTTCTGTTAGAGTTCTGAAAATGCTTATTCATTCAGTTCAGCAGTATAGTCAGTTACCAGAAACCTATACTAGGACAATGACATGTTGCAGGCAATTTTATTTCAATCAATCATTCTAGCATAAATAGCACAAAAAATGAGCAAAATAATTTTTTGACAATAACAAATATCTTAAGTAACCTGATCTAAAAATCCAATTAAAAAATCTGGAATCACACTTGCAAAATATGCAAACAGCCAGTGAATTATTGAAATATTTTTTACTTGGAGGCATGCCATATTCCAAGGAGATGAACTATATGACTGGAAGTGGAGATACTGAATAAAGATATCAAAGGGGCTAAATATTTTAATTCAGAAGGCAATTTATTAGATCTTTAGCCTTTACAAAACAAATAGCAAATCATCTTTGGGGGGCCCAGATTTATCTGTGACGCTGCTGCTGCAATCCTTTCCTTTCAATAATTCCAGTTAAATCATACATTTAAAAACAGTGGGACTCTTACACCTGGTTTCACAAAACTATTCCTCCTTGATGGGGCTTGTGAACTGTGTAGAAATGTTTTGCTGTTGTAAAACCAGGTGGTTTAATTGAATACATAAACTGATGTAAACAAGAGGGTATTTTGCTGGTGCTATGGTTTTGAAGCAAAGTTGGAATTATAGTCTTGTAAACTTATAAAATATGGGTGCAGAGCTGCTAATATATTTCAATGTGATTTCAGTAGACAGATTTTTTTGAAGACAGAGCATGCCTTGTAGATTTTCCCCAATAAAACAAAAACACTAAAGAAAGTTATCTCAGTAGCTTTTAAAAGTTTATATATTTTTAGAAGTTTATACATATAATTTTTGTTTATATGTTTCTGAATTTTTTTGCCTAGAATGTTTACTCAAGTTGAAGAGAAAGGATTTTGCCTTTTGTCTACTGTATTTGTTGAAGAGATCAATACTCTTAGGCTAATGGGCACTACTTCAAATGGCAAAAGCTCTTGACCCAAAAGAAAAGAAACCTATTAAGTCTTTCACAATGTAGATGAATAATATTTTACACAATTGATATTTTCTAAAAGCAAATATCCTTAAAGTTGATTATTTAAAAATTTTTACATATAAATTTAGATATGGCATTTTTTAGTGAAAAAGCTAACACAAAATAAATTTTACTTAAAGATGACATAATGTCTTTAAATACTTTTGTGCTGGAGAAAGGGCTTTAAAAAAGTATTTACAAACCAAGTTAATTTCTGCACTCAGGAACGGTTTCTCTTTCTCAACACACCAGGACACCAGAGAGATCTGCACATCTGTACATTGAGGTGGTAGACTGGAACACACAGAGGATGTGAAACGGTGGAGGCAATGCCAGTGATCCCAGTGCCCCAGCCCAGGTGGCTAAGCCTACAGCCCCAGAAAACCCAGCAACAGCACACTACTCTGGCCTCCTGGCCACAGCGGTGCCCATAGGGAATTGCGCAACAGCACTGGTGGGGCCACAACCTTGTCTCTCCAGCTGCAGCTGCACATATGACTCTGGCGCCTGCCTGCTTTGGTGGCCTTAGGAAACCTTACGACCCCAGAAAGGCATAGGTGCCCACAACCCTGGACGTGGCAGAGGCACCTGCCATCCCTGCGCTCCCAGTGGTGATGCCAGCTATAGCAGCACCAGCAGCAGCAAGGCACCAGTAACCCCAGAGGCACATTCAAAGACAAGGAGAGAACTAGCGACACATCTGGCAGTGGCAGTGGAAGGTGAAAAGTGTAGATTCTCAAATATAGCCAGAGGCAGCGCAGGTAAGTGAAACCAAAAATTTGTGCTGTAGCGCCACCTACTGAAAAGCAAAAGAAAGGTTTCTAATTACCAACCTGTTGAATGGTTAGAATCGAAGTTAAAAAATTAAAAAAAAAAAAAGCTTTATCTAAATAAGGTGTTCCTTACATTCAATGCACGAGGAGAGGAACAACACATCAAGCACCATGAAAAACCATGGTAACACAGTACTACAAAAAGGAAATCACAATTCTCAGGAAACCAAACTTATAAAGCCACAGAATATTGCGATCTGATAGAGAATTCAAAATATCTGTCATGAAGAAAGTCAATAAGCTACAAGAAAACTCAGAAAGGCAGTTCAATGAGCTCAGGAATAAAATTAAGGAACATAAGGAATATTTTACAAAAGAAATCAAAACTCTAAAAAAGAACCAGATAGAATTCTCGAGCTGAAAAACGCAATAAATGAGATGAATGCATAAGAAAGCAGTAGAAATAGCAGACTATATGCAAGAGAGAATTATGAGCTTGAAGACAGAAATCTAGAAATGATACAGGTAGAAGGGAATAGAAAATTAATTAAGATGTGAAAAAAATAAAGAAATCTGCAAGAACTACATGACTCCATTAGGAAGGGTAACATAATAATAATGGGTATCCCAGAAGGAGAAGAAAGGGAGAAAGGAGCAAAGAGTTATAAAGAAATATAATAGCTGAGGGCTTCCTAAACCTGGGGAATAAACTGGATATACAAGTTCATGAAACTAAGAGAACACCTAATAACCTCAGTGCAAAAAGACCTTCTCCAAGACACATTAGCTTAAAATAGTCAACAGTTCATGAAAAATAAAGAATTTTAAAGGCAGCCAGGGGAAAAAAAGACAGTAATCCCCATCAGGCTGTCAGAAGATTTCTCAGCAGACACTCTACAGGCCAGAACAGAGTAATGTAACATACTCAAAATACTGAAAGATAAATACTGTCAGCCCATAATAGTCTATCAGAAAAGTTATCTTTCAGATATGAAGGAGAAAAAAAAAAAAAGGCTTTTCCAGACAAACAGAAGCGAGGGAGTTCATTATCACTAAAACTGCCTTACAAAGAAATGTTGAAAGGAGCTCTTCTACCTGAAACAAAAAGGCAAAAGTACACAAAGCTTTGATTAAGGTAATAAATACACCGGGCAGAATCAGAAAATTGCAACTCGACATCAGAATAGGTTGTTAAGCACTTAATTATGGCATAAAGCTTAAAGGGAAAAAGGTAGTAAAAATAACTATAGCTACTTCAATTTGGTAATGAACTCACAACATTAAAAGGAATAATTTGAGACAACAAAAACATAGAAGGGGAAGAGGAAAAGGACAGAGCCCATATAGACAAATGAAGATAAGATGATGTTATCAGCAGAAAAAATACTATTTTATCTATGAGATATTATATACAAACCTCACGGTAACCACAAAACATACATTTAGAGCAGAGACACAAAACATCAAAAAAGAGGAAACTGATAAAAACATCATAGAAAACCACCACACTAAAATGGCAGACAACCACAAGGAAAAAGAAACAATGAAAATAAAGAGCAACCGGAAAACAAAAGATTAAATTGTCAGTACTAAGTCCTCATTTATTATTAATCACTGAAAATGTAAATGGATTGACTTTACCAATCAAAAATCACAGAGTTGCTAGATGGATTAAAAAATAAGACCAGGGGATTCCCTGGTGGTGCAGTGGTTGAGAGTCCGCCTGCTGATACAGGGGACGCGGGTTCGTGCCCCCGTCCGGGAAGATCCCACACGCCGTGGAGCGGCTGGGCCTGTGAGCCATGGCCGCTGAGCCTGCGCATCTGGAGCCTGTGCTCCGCAACGGCAGAGGCCACAACAGTGAGAGGCCCGCATACCGCAAAAAATAATAATAATAATAATAAGACCAAACTATGTGCTGCATCCAGGAGATTCAACTCAGCTCTAAAGACAAACATAGGCTAAAGTGAAGGGATGGAAGATGATACTCCAAGCAAAAGGTAGCCCCCCCTGCCAGAAAAAAATAGGTGTTTCTGGTTTCCTTTACTGTGTAGAAATTTTTTAGTTTGATTTTATTTCACTTGTTTATTTTTGCTTTGGTTACCTTTGATTTTGTGTCAAGTCCAAAAAATCATTACTAAGACTGATATCAAAGAGGGTTACTTCTAGGACTATTATGGTTTCAGATCTCAAGTCTTTAATTCATTTTGAAGTGATTTTTGTAAAATTATATTTTGTAAATAAAAAAATTACCTTTTAAAGTTGTATTTTGTAAATAGGAAACAAAGTCACTTTTACTGCTCCCCAAACCAATTTTTGGAGTAATGTAATAATTACTATGATTTTTTTCAAAAGTAGGCATTGATATTAGAACTCTTAAAACATTGACACTGTACTTCCCCAAATTAGGTTTAAATTTGGTAATATCTCTAATGAGAGAGGTGTAACATATAAATGAAGAATGAATGACAAAAACTAATAAAGACCATTTAATCAATTCTTTTTCAAGAACGTTAATCAGTACAATTTAAAAGAACTGAATAAAAAGACAAATTTGTTGTTCAACGAGCATAGGTCAATAAATTTTTAGAATAAGGACAAATCTATAGTCAGTGAAAAATTCATAACTTAAAAACTTAAAAAAAATGTTATAATAACAAAAAAATAAATAATAAAAGATTTAACTCAGGAAGCTGTAATATAAATAAATAAAATTAGGAAAATAATATTAAATAGAACAAATTAAAGCAGAAATTAATTACATGTCATAAAAAACAGAACTAGTCCACAAACAGTAAATGACGGAGAGGGTGTGGAGAAAAGGGACCCCTCCAACACTGTTGGTGGGAATGTAAATTGGTACAACCATTATGGAAAACAGTATAGAGGTTCCTTAAAAAACTAAAAATAGAACTACAACATGATCCAGCAATCCCATTCCTGGGCATATACCCTGAGAAAACCATAATCTGAAAAGATAAATGCAGTCCAGTGTTCACTGCAGCACTATTTACAGTAGCCAAGACATGGACGCAACCTAAATGTCCATCGACAGAGGAATGGATAAAGACGTGGTACATATATACAATGGACTATTACTCAGCAGTAAAAAAGAAAGTAGTAATGCCATTTGCAGCAACATGGATGGACCTAGAGATTATCATGCTCAGTGAAGTAAGTTAGACAGAGAAAGACAAATATCATATGATATCATATGTGAAATCAAATTTTTAAAAATGATACAAATGAACTTATTTACAAAACAGAAACAGACTTACAGATATAGAAAATAAACTTATGGTTACCAAAGGGGAAACGTGGGTGGGGGGATAAATCAGGACCTTGGGATGAACATACACATACTACTATATATAAGATAGATAACCAACAAGGACCTACTGTATAGCACAGGGAACTCTACTCAGTATTCTATAATAACCCATATGAGAAAAGAATCTGAAAAAAGAATGAATATATGTATAACTGAATCACTTTCCTGTACACCTGAAACTAACACAACATTTTAAGTCAACTATAATCCAATAAAATTTTTTAAAAAATAGAACTGATTCTTTGAAGTCTTATTAACTTACCATGCAGGTTATGCACACACGCACACACACACACACACACACACACAAAACACCAATATTAATTTTGGAAACTAGGAAAAAAATTCCCAAATAAAATATTAGCAATTAAAATTCAGAAATATTTTCAAAGACCAATGGCCATGACTGAACAGCGTTCATTCTAGGAATATGAAGATACCTCACTGTAAGAAATCCAAAGCCATATTTAGCTACATTAATCATGAAAAGGGGAAACACTAACATTGATTATCTTAGTAGTTGCTAAAAAATAATTTGATCAAAGTTAACAGTGTTTTAAGATTTTTAAAGAATTAGAAAACTAGTAATAGACCTGAAATTATCTATTTGGTGGAAATAAATTGGCCTTAATTGCTATGGATCTATTCATCATCTTTGTGTATCCCCCTTTTTTTTTTTTTTTTGCGGTACGCGGGCCTCTCACTGTTGTGGCCTCTCCCGTTGCGGAGCACAGGCTCCGGACGCGCAGGCTCAGCAGCCATGGCTCATGCGCCCAGCTGCTCCGCCGCACGTGGGATCTTCCCGGACCGGGGCACGAACCCGTGTCCCCTGCATCGGCAGGCGGACCCTCAACCACTGCGCCACCAGGGAAGCCCTGTGTATCCCTTTTAGAGATATGTAATTAATGTATTATGCTTGTTCTAAAAGAACCTACCATTTCAAGTACTGTAATGTTCTTGTAAACTTTAGAAACATGCATCACCAAGGACTGCAAAATCTTGAAAAATAATTAAAATATATAATTATTAAACGAAACAACAATGTGACTATTTATTCAGGCTATTCTTTGTTAATAACTAAAATAGCCCCAACTGATAGAAAAGAAAATCTCATGTCCTAGTAATTTATACTTAATTAACTATTTATGTAAAATTCAGCCTGAGACAAGGGATAGTTACATAGCACGATCAAAGCAAGTTATCAGTAAAAGTAGCTGATGGTGCTGTTTTTACCAATTTCTTCATATGCCCAGGAGATTCATGCTTTTAAAGCTCATGGAAAGGACAGTTTTTCTCATAGGAAAGTTCAGTGAGTTGAACACGTTTATCAATTCGAACATTTCCTCTTATTTTTTCCTTTGATAGTATTGATTGATACCTATGAAGCAAGGATATGAAGGTATTAGTAGGGCATTTAAGTTGTTTAGGGGCCCAGAGAAGATGGAATTTCACATCTGAAATGCAGAGACAACTGAAGGAAGATTTTCATAGAGGAAAACAAAAATTTTTACTTCGACAGGTATTCTTTCTAGGATTTTGTTTTGTTTTGTTTTTAATTTAAAAAGAGTCAACATCAGTTTAATAGGCCTGGCTTGTAGTATAGAAATAATATAATCCAAAGAACAATTTTGGGGAGGCTCTTGTAATATTTGTTCTTTAAGACTCCAAATTACATACTTATCTCAATTTCAGAAATGATCAATTAGAGGGCTTCCCTGGTGGTGCAGTGGTTAAGAATCCGCCTGCCAATGCAGGGGACATGGGTTCAAGCCTTGGTCCGGGAAGATCCCACGTGCCGCGGAGCAGCTAAGCCTGTGCGCCACAACTACTGAACCCCGCGTGCCTAGAGCCCGTGCTCTGCAACAAGAGAAGCCTCCACAATGAGAAGCCCATGCACTGCAATGAAGAGAGCTCCCGCTGGCTGCTACTAGAGAAAAGCCCGCAACGAAGACCCAACACAGCCAAAAATAAATAAATAAATAAAAGAAATGATCAATTTGAATTTTCGTCGTGATGGGAATCTTCAAATAAAAAGATAAGTTTAATTTTAGTTTGGTTATACAGTTTATCCACTAGAGGCATTTTAGTTATAGTTGAAACAATTTTTCGGATGGACTCATCTCACAATCCATTGTTTTAACAAAACCTTTTGGAAGATATCCTACAAGTACTATTTGTGTTTACATTGCTTGTGTAGAGAAGAAAAACATCATCTCACATCCTGAGAATATTTTACCCTGGAACCAAGCATAAGAGATTGGGTTGTGACATTTTTTCTTCTTTGCTAGTGAATTCAGTGAATAATATATAAACCCCTGCGCGTGCGCGCGCGCGCGCGCGTGTGTGTGTGTGAAGAACCTAATATTAACAAAGAAATAGGGAATGATAATTAGAACATAAACTCTGGAACCAGAATCTGTGTGTTCTGAAGCCCATTCTACCACTTAGTACATGTGACACAATTTTTAATTGGAATGACAGAAATGGGACTGTTGTAAGAACTAAAAGTTTAGCATATTTAAAATAGAATAGTCAGTGGCAGACAGTAAGCACAATTTTAATTAGATGTAGAATACAAAATACTGAGCTAACGTTTCCCTTGCCTTTATTTTGTCAGTTAAATAAGTAACACTTCAAACAAGAATAATCCTAAATAACCTACCAACTTTTGGATTCTATGAAATGACCACGTCTATCCCTTTCTCTTTGTGTTTAGATAAGTTTGTTTGTTTGTTTGTTTGTTTGTTTGATATACATTAATCACAGATAAGCCTCTACTCTGCTACCAAATCTTTCTTGATTTTCTGGAGAATGTCATCACTATGCATGCTTTACTCAGACATACCTTCTATGCAGTCACTACCATAGCCTTTGAGTCTAACCTCTGCTGCATGAAGATTTGCCTTCAAATATTTTGGAAAATAAAGTTTGAAAAATTATATACAAATGCAAATACATGTACATATCTGAGAAAAGTAAACTATCACAGGTGGAAGAAATCTTTTTTAAAAATTCCACACACACACACGCTGCTTAATTAGGATGACCTGACGGCATCTGTGATAAACATTTTAGTGCTTAGAGCTTTGGTCGAGGAGAAGATCTCAGAGAAGCTGCCTGCGTTACCCCTCTCGCACCCAGACAGTACCCTATCATGGGTTTCTGAAGGCTTTTTGGAAAGTCAAATGTACAAGAGTGTTTCGGTTGCTTTTAATCATATATATGAACATATTTAAGACGTCTAATGATCTAAGTGGTCATTTGTCCAGCAATTACATGCACAATGTATACATATTTGTTAAAATAGTGCTTCTCAACCTACCTGTGGATAAAGACCCTCTTTTTAAATTCCCAATCAATCACAGATTGGTATCTTTGTAAAAGTAAATAAAAATCAGTGACTAAGAAAATGAATTAAACAGAAAAACAAAAGCCAGTCCCAAAAGATCACATATTGTATGATTCCATTCATATGAAATTTCCAGAAGAAATACAGAGAGACAGAAAGTGGCTTCGTGGTTTGCCTATGATTGGAGGGAGCATTGTCAGGGGCTGCTAATGATTGCTGGGTTTCCTTCTGAAGTGGTAAAAATGTTCCAAAATTAGATTAGGGTCATAGTTGAACTCTGTAACTATACTAAAAACCTGGACTTATAGACTTAAAATGGTTAATTTTATGATATGATAATTACATCTAACTAAAGCTTTTTTTAAAAAAAGGACAGGCATTCAAAATGCAAGGCAGCATTTTTTGTTTTGTTCTGTTTTGTTTGTTTTTGCGTTACGCGGGCCTCTCACTGTTGTGGCCTCTCCCGTTGCGGAGGCTCTGGACGTGCTGGCTCAGCGGCCATGGCTCAGCGGCCATGGCTCATGGGCCCAGCCGCTCCGCGGCATGTGGGATCCTCCCGGACCGGGGCACGAACCCGTGTCCCCTGCATCAGCAGGCGGACTCTCAACCACTGCGCCACCAGGGAAGCCCAAGGCAGCATTTTTATTATTAAATTTAAAAGACAAAAGATTATATTTCAATAAATATAATTAGAACAAACACAACATACGAAAAAAGAAAGAATGATGGTAACTACAGGGCACTGAGTTGGGCATCCTTCAGGTTATTGAGCAAGAAATTAAGCATAGATTGTAATATTGACTTTCATTTTTGTATTCACTCAACACATTACTGTTATCTATGTGAAAGATTCTATATTCTGAGGACACAACAGTGAATAAAATTTAAACATTCTCCAAAGTGGAGAAAGATATCAAACCAAACTTTCACAATACTGTATAAACTTATACAGTGTGATAATAATTATGAAAGAAAATCACAGGTTTTTAGGAAAGCATCAGGTAAAAGGAAATAATTTAGGTTGGAGCAGGGCTGTACTGGTGGGGGAGAAGGGCAATTGGAAACATTTATCAATCAGTAAAAATTAAAGAGAGGAGAAGAGAGGTTCCAACAGAAGCACTGGGCTTGGGTATATGCTTTGAGACAGGAAAAGGCATGCCCTATTCAAAGAACTGGGCAAATCCCACTGGTCATCTGTAGTGAGGGAAGGGAGAGGGATTCTGGGTGAGCCCACAGTGCTTGGAAAGAAACAAGTTGTTGACCTCATATACTGCAATAAAGGTTTTGAATTTTATCCTGAGTGCAAATGCAATATTTGAAAAGTCCATTTTGGTTCATTTTGCAGTTTGAAGAATCGCTGGCTGATATCTTGAGAATGGACTAGGGAAGAAAGTAAGACATGTTTAAAATGTTCTTACAAACTTTGTCTCCCCACAAAAAAAATATTTCAAGAGTATCTTCTCCTTAAAATGAATCTATAGCCAAGCTATGTCCTTACAAATATCTCCATAGATCCCCTGGCTGATTATTAATGCATCCGGTCATGTCATCTGTTAAACACAGTATCCTGTACTACTTTTGTATATTATATGTATTATGTGTGTGTTTATGTTTATGTATCATAGTACGTTGAACACATTCCATTTTCCTTCTTTCTTCACACTTGCATTAAGCTTAAATCTACGGAATACTTTACTGAGGCTATCCATTGATTTTGGCATGAGCAATGATTTGAGCCTTTGTCTCGATTGTATTCCCACTAATAAAAACAGTTTTTCAGGTTTCCATTATTTTTAATAAAATGATAAGTGCAAAATATACTCTAGCTTTAAATAATTGTGAGACCTAAACTGCATTTCAGAGATGGCAAACTGCCAAAGATGTCAAGGCCACCCTGAGAACTCTTGAAGTGTTTGTTAACTATACAATATTAATATAAAATATATAGAATATTGATGTATAATATAGAAAACACGAAGACATATATATCTATATGTAGGTTAGGGTTATCAATGTATACAATATACATTGTCTAACAGCAGAGCTAGGGCAGATAAAGAATGTCTTGTCTCCTACATTCCTTTTATTTACCTGCTACCCCATCCTCCTCCTGGGCAAGGTCATCTGCATCTTATGTTGAGTTCTTTATCCATGTTTTACACTATAGATCTGTATCCATGTCTACTATTCTCAATTTCAAATTGTATTACATCAGTTAATTATTAAAAAGTTTAGGTGTTTTATGCAGAATATGGGCCGTGAATATAATCACTGTAAATTGTGCTAATTCATTCTTTTTCTTTTAGTTTACATACTGAGGAGTAAAGTTTTAAAGGTGATATGCAAATATATGCAAACATGCAAATTAGCTATTTCTTTTTCATCTAACACTCAAGAAAAAACAACAACAAAGCTTAGAAATGTAACACTGTAAATAATACCACCAAAGGGTGTTAAATTATTCAGGATATCTGGAAAGGTAGTTATTTTTAATTAACTTGTATTATCTATTTCACTTCTATCTATTTAGCTTTACAAAGGGATTAGTAATATATAATTTCACTTAATTTAAGCAGACTGATGTTGAGGGATGTTTTGCCCATTGTCAGTCTATGTTCAGTGATTGATTTGTTATTAGGATAATCTCAATTTAATAGATATTCTCAAATAAATTGTGTAATTAATCTTGTCACTGTATTCAGTTGAGGATTTTGTAGAATAGCAGTTCTCAAACATTTTGTTCTCAGGACCTCTTTAGATGCTTAAAGTGTGCTGAGGACTCCAAAGAGTTTTGGTTATGCAGGTTATATATATTGATATTTAGCACATTAGAGAGTAAAACCAAAAAAATTAATTTCATTAATTCATTTAAAATTTAAAATAAGCCTATTATATGTTAATATAAATATATTATTTTATAAAAATATTTTCCAAAATGGAAATGAGAAAGGTATTATTTACATTTTTTCAAATACTCTTTAATGTCTGGATTAACGGAAGAGCACCTGAGACTCATATCAGCTTTTGTAGTCAGATATTGTGTTGCTGTCATATGCAAAGGCAATCCAGTCTCACACACATACGTAGTTGGAAAAGGGATGAGTATTTTAATAGATTTTTCAGATAATTGTGGATATTATTCCTTGATACTACACCAAAACTTGACAAGTAATGTGGCAACGGAAACCCTGTCAATAAGCTTTTTACACTAACATCCACTGATCTAGCTTGTCCTCTGAAAGGATGTTTTATCCATTCATGATAGTGCAACATTATCCATTGGTCATTTGGAAAAATATTGGTTCACTTATTTATGCAAATCTTCCAAGTTTTGGCACATCTCATTATACATTACATGTGTTAGCTAATATCACCACCTATAGTTATCTCATAAGGAAAGGCTTTAAGACTTGAGAAATCATTGGGATCACAATAGTGGGTACAGTTTCCAAAATCCTAATTTTCACTTGACTTACAATTCATCACTGACAACAAATTTTGCCAGTTATTTTCCTTGAAATTATAGTCTACATCAATAACTTTTGAGAAACTTTCTGCCAAATACCTGTATCTGAATAAAGACTAAATAAATTTAAAAAGTAAGATATTTTGTGTTTCTTGGAAAAAGCATTATTTTAGTACCCATCATTCTATCATTCTCTGATGTTAATCTCAAATTCAGACACCTTGCTAATGTTTGTCAGTTGTCTTGATCTGGCATCACTGTACGTTAAGGGGAGGGTTTTCTAACATTCAAATGATGTTGCGTTCTGAGTTCAAACAGTAGAGGACCCAAAACATACAAACAGAAGGGTTGTTAATGGGCTTGGTTAATGTAAAGAAGTAAATCTGGAATTAACAATAAAGGGACTCAGACTTTACTATCATTTGAACTTAAAGACAGTTTATTTCCTTCCAAAAGCATTGACTGGGTCTAAGCATTTGTGATTTGTGTTAACATTTTTCCTCCTTAGGGAGAAGGAAAAACAGTCATCTCTTATCCAACTGACATGGCACTAAGCATTATGTAGTTCTCTATGCCCACATACAGATAAATGTTCCTAGAACCTTCCAGCTAACATTTAATTATTTCTATTAATTTGAAGTGGTAGTATAGTAGCTTCTTCACAAACTATGTGAAACTATGAAAACAAATAACTAACAACTGAAATAGAGACAATGCTTTCATTTTTCTAAAATTTTAATTTGACTTTTTGAGTCAATAATATACTCACATAATTTAAATTTCAAAAGCTATATAAGAATATTTAATCAAAATCACCTATCCAATCCCATCTCCTACCACCTGGCTTCATCCAAGAAGCAAACAGTATTGTAATAGATTAGAAAAATGAAAATTTTTGACATTTTCCCCTGTTGGAGGTTTTCAGATGCCACATTTGTAAGAAGAGAGATTTTGCTAATATTCAAAAATGTAAGAACCATATTTTTTCCAAATTGAGCAAAATACCATGCTCCAACCTAGTGGATGTTTTAAAATATTGCTTTTTGATGATATTTATTAAAAAAATTGAGGCTTTTTATGAACATACTTACAAGTTCAAATTAATGAAACAACTAGAGTGTCAATTTGTGTCAATAAGATTAGAAGATTCTTGTAATGACTTACAACTTATTAAAATAACTAAAGTATTCTCATAAAATTTTTAGATTTTATTTTAGAAAATTGTGGAAGTCGCTAAATCACATAGCTTTATAACATAGTTCTTCAGGGTTAACATTTTCTTGTTTCTGTGTCACCTACTCTTGCAAATTCTACAGAACCAAGAAAAAAATCTTTGAAATTCTGTATCCTGAAAAAGTAAATTATTACTAGTGAATATGTATTTGATACTACTTAACGAATTTACTGTAGAAGTAAATGCATTGAAAAACATTTAAAACATTTTTTATGGACAAATTAATTTGCACCACCCTGCAAAAGAAATTAGCATGCTCAGAGTCTTCCTAACTCTGACTTACCTCTGTGAGAGATAAAATGCATACATATATAGATTTTGAACATTTTTCAAGTCAAATAACCGTTTAACAACCAATAAGTAAAGTGCTAGTTGAACTTTATTTATTTATTTTTGGAAACAGAACATTTCCACTGTTCTTCTTTTATAGATGCAGCAAGTAAGTTGAAAGTGAAAGCAAGGGAAACATTTTAGCTGCAATTCTTATCAAACAAGGCTAGTTCTGATAGCTGTGAATTTAATTATAACTGTTTTAAGAGGACTTGGAATCAGATTTAAGAACTTTTCCTTCAACACAACTTTACTTTAGAATACCAGAGCAGAAAAAGTAATACTATATATTGGGCACCCAATATGATTTCATCTTTTTCTGCATAATTAGGTCTTATATTTAATTTTTTTAAAAAGTTGGGGATAGTTAAAATTATTTCTGGTGAGACTAGAGAAAAGGAAAATATTCACCAAAATGATATCCAACTGTTTTTTTTGACTGACATTTACATTTTAGACAGATATGAAAAGCTCACTTTGACACATCGACAAAATTATGTTAATTTTATTTTAAATTTCCTTGCTTTTTGACTTGATGAAAAAAGAAAAGCATGTTACTCCCCAAGTGATGGATGACTATAAACACGACAATCATGTATTTAATCTTGCTCCTCCCATCTTGTCCTTATCCACCTAACATGCTTTTCTGGAAGAGGGGGAGAAAAACAAGTCCAAACTATGCTCTGTTCATATTTCCTTAGGGAAAACAAAAACAAGCAAACAAAAGCAAAATCAGCCACATGATGACAAAATGCAAATTTACCCAATGAATATCATGCTGAAGATATGTGGCTTTTAAATTGAGTTAATATGCCAGTTTTTCTTCTCCTCTTTTCATGGCAAAAGCTTTGACAAATTTATAAATATTATGGCAAAATTCTTGTCTCGTGTGACCATAAATGATTGTTTACATGGAAAAGCAAATCTCTTACATTATATCCTGCCTTTCCTTCATCAGTTGAGGGAAGAGTTTTAAAACTAATTTTAGAATCTACTTCTTTCAAGTAGCTTTTTCTGTAAAGATGAACCACGATCTTTATACATTAAGACACTGGATTGAAATGATAATCACCTCTATTTCTACATGCCAATATACTTATCTAAACATTTCATTTGTTTTCTTGATAATCCACTTAGCTACTGGATTAACGTTGTATCTGTAATTGTATCTTTTCCAATACATCAATTCTTACTAGTACACCACTCCCATTTAACTCATCCTAGTTCAAGCTCATGACACAATACTAAAAGATTATTTTCTATTCATAAAAATGTTTTCGGGCTTCCCTGGTGGCGCAGTGGTTGAGAGTCCACCTGCCGATGCAGGGGACACGGGCGTGCCCCGGTCCGGGAAGATCCCACATGCCACGGAGCAGCTGGGCCCGTGAGCCATGGCTGCTGAGCCTGCATGTCCGGAGCCTGTGCTCCGCAACGGCAGAGGCCATAACAGTGAGAGGCCCGGTACCGCAAAAAAAAAAAAAAAAAAATTCAAATTGTAATTTATTGGTTTGTAAAATGATACCATTAAGTCAGTAATTGTCTTCCTCAACAATTTATCTCACTACTCAAGTCCACAGACCCAAGATTTTTCTAACTGCTCTGAATTATAGAGCACCATTTTAATAGTGATTCTGATGGAAATTTGTCAATGTCCTAATTCAAATTATGAAAATTGAAGCACAGAAGAAAATATCACTATGATACAGCTGGTGTGTATCATGATGTGTACTGCCCTAGCTTCAAAGTAGGATTCTTGAGTTAAAGGGTAGTGATCTCAGTGTCTTCTATGCTGAGGATCTGGGCTATAACAATAACCAGAGTAACATTTGAAACAGATGTTTCCATCTGTTCCATTCAAATAGATGGCATCAATTTGAATTTCTGGAAATAGTCAGTGGCCTACACAATACTTCAGTTTTAGGATACAAGGAATACGTGCATGGAGTTTCAGAAGAAAAGATTTGGCTGGTGGTTAGCCACAACAAACCCCGACGCAATCACTGAACTCATCATAACTGTGCTTTTGCAGCAACACGGACATACGACTGTAGGATTACCTTCCTTAGGAGCCAAGATGTGTTTGTTGTTTCTGTCACAGAAACTGATATAATAAAAACAGTTATAAAAGAGGCATTTTTTTTCCTTTGAAATCTTATCATGCTCATCTGTGTTCTGCCCCTTGAGAAATGTATGCAATAAACACAAAAACTGCGAAAATCATTGCTGTTCTGGCTGGATAATAAAAACCATTATTATTACTAGCCCTGCCATCACAGTTACCACCAAGATAGTTCAATTTATGCCAGGCATTGTGTTAGATAATTTAAATATGTGATGTCATTTTATCACCCCAACAAGCCGAAAGGTAGACATTGCCTCCAATTTACACATAAAGAAACTGATGTTTCAGTTGGTGTGTCCCTACAGAAGGGACTCTATCCAGAGTGGTGGGTAGGGTTAGGGGAACTAATATGGGGTGGTTAAACATCAGGCAGGCACAACAGCAGGAAGCCAGTATATTCCACACTTAAAAGAGCAAGGGGAGAGAATGGTGTTATCTGAACCCTGTGAGCACTAGAAGCTGAGAATAAGAGACACCCACACCAACAGGAGTTGTGAGTGAAAGGAACATAACCACTGCCAGAATGCCTGTGAGGCTGGGCGGGAGCAAGGCTCCATCTCATACTTCCCATTGGCCAACCCCAACTGGCAGCCCCAGAGCTGCAGCCCTTGGAACTCAGGCTCAAGAAGCACAGAGAAGGATGGGAAGGGGGCAAACAGACAAATCACCAAAGATGTTTCCACAGCAGCAGAGCTGGAATTCAAGTGAAGCTTTTTCTTCCTCCAAAAGCTACACTCTTAACCTCCATATACATTTAAAGGCTTATAAAAGATTTATGATCTAATAAGAAATCTATTATCTAATAAGAAATTAGAGAAAACAAGAGAAGAGAAAATCAGAACTAAATCTCCTTTCTCGTTCTGAGATGTGGCGACATTTACCATGTTTAAAACTCCTCTGAAAAAGCTATGAGGAGGAAAACGATGATGATTAGAATGATAGATGGCTTCCGGCATGTAGAATTTTGTAAACAGAACCACTATTTTTTACCAGATTACATTTAGATCTCTTGAATTAAAAAAAAAAGAAAATATCTCAGATGCACATGCCTTACCGGAAAGAGCTGTTGAATCACACCTGCTGAGTAAAACAGCTGATACTGCATGGCCCCCGTGGTTCCTGAGGGAAGAGTGTGACACATGGGGAAATCTGTGTGAACTGCTCACGATGTCTGACAGCTAAATGCTTAGTTTTTACATACAAATTGGTCTCAAAGTGCTTTTATATCACTGAAGTTCTTTGTTTTTATTTATAAGTCTCCACATATTCATGCTCCATATTTTACTAGATTACAGCCACACAATACCCTTTTATTCTGACTTCTTCAGATATAAAATTTTTTTAATCTCTGATTTTATTATTCCCAACAGAGTAAGTTCTTTATAAATTAAGCAAATTTATTTACTCAATTAGAATTTACTGACCACCTACTGTGGACCAGGCATCATTCTAGACACTAGGAATCTAGTAGTAATAAATTAATCATAAATTCCTGTCATTCTAATGGCAAGACAGACAATAGTGAGATACATAAATAAAATAAGCAGTACATTGTATTGTGATAAATGACAAGGGACAAAACCTGACAGACCAAAATAGAGAAGAGGGATTAAAAGTGCCAGGGGTAAGGTATTTTCATTACTCATTAACATTTAGAAAATGAAAAAATAAATAGTAATTTTGTAAAACTGTGATCAGGATATTATATCATGTACTTTCTATGCATTATCTAATGAAAAATCACCTTTCTTAATCTGTCTTTCATTTTATCAGACATTTGAATCTGAAGACTTTATGAACATAAAGGGATATGCTCATTTTGCTCCTGAGAAACTCTTGTGTTTTTTTTTTTTTAGATTAATCTCTCTATGAATATACTTTCATGCCACTATGTTATATCAGTTAGCAGCTAGGCTTTTTTTTTTTTTTTTTTTTTCGGTACGCGGGCCTCTCACTGTTGTGGCCTCTCCCATTGTGGAGCACAGGCTCTGGACGCGCAGGCTTAGCGGCCATGGCTCACGGGCCCAAACGCTCCGCGGCATGTGGGATCCTCCAGGACCGGGGCACGAACCCGCGTCCCCTGCATCGGCAGGAGGACTCCCAACCACTGTGCCACCAGGGAAGCCCCAGGCTTTTTTTTTTTTTTTACTAGGATAATGTTATAAATAACAACTAGCATTTCATTTTATAGTAGCTTATTTTTTAGGATTAGAGATTTAAAATTATATTTTAGAAATCAATGCTTTTATTGTATTTCTTCTTTCCTTTTTTGGGGGGGATAGGCACAATTGCCAAATATATCAGAGGCAAAAGAATAAATATGTAATTAATTAAATTTCAAAACAATAACTTCATTTAGGATTTATACAACTGATTTTAGGTAACTGAAAAAATAAAGATTAAGAATATTCTGCTTCCCCAGAATTACTGGCAAACCCATTCCGCATGTGTAAAAATGCTTAATTTACTGCTTTTTAATAAATTCTCTCTAGAGATATTGTAAAACCAATGTCCATGTTGGATCTTGAACTGGAGTGGTTTTAAACAGCAACCCCTCTGATTAATAACTTATATTATTAAATAAAACTTTAGAAAGCACCAAAGCAATATTAGACAACTATAGCATAATGTGTAAGAGCAAATAATTCATTTGTAGAAAGAACTGTGTTTGAGTCTAACCTTTGATACTTACCAGCTGAGTGACACTGGGTAAGCAAAGTAATTTTTTCAAGTCCATTTTATCATCATAAAATGGGAGTAAGGGTAGCTGACCAAAGTGGTGTTGTTAGGATTAAATGAGATAATGCATGTAAATTACTAAACTTGAGTTTTGGTTTATATTGTCTACTGAGTGTTCACTCTCATTTTGATGACCTGAATTGGTGAGGAAAGAAGCACTTTGCTAATACTCTTCACAATATTCCCAGGAAAGAAAGTGAACTTTTGAAATCAGCCTTTTCAGCACAAATATAAACTCTGTGTCAACTATATTTAGAATTATAGGCAGAAAGCAGACCTGTGAGAAATGTAATTCTCAAGGGATTGATGTGAAATTGCAAAACATCTATATTATAAATAATTTCAGCACCTCTTCTCTTGGAGAAGAAATGTAAATCTCACAGGAAAGCAAGCTCTTCTTTTTTCCTTAGCCAATGCCCAAAAAGAATCACATCCAAATAAAAATGCCAAGTACAGTAGTTATGTGCAATTAAGTTTCAAGAATACGAGAATTAAGTGATTCATCTGGGTATAGTATAATCTCTGTCCCTCACATGGTACTTTTAAATAAATTCAGTGACAGCCAACAACACAGTGCATATATAGCGAAGGAAAATCAACACCGAAGAGAGATCTGGGCGAGAAGACACTGAATCAGTAGCAATGGCATAGGAACATGGCCCAGGAAGGCAGCAATGGGGTGTCAGCCAGTAGATAGGAATCAGGACTATGGCATCTGGCTGTGAGTGTGTCCATAGGAAAGCAGAACAGGGAACTGATGGATCAGACATTGAAGAAGGGGAGGCATTTACCAGTTGTCTAACACAATTAGTAAACAATATTATTTTCACATATTGTTAGTATCTGAAACAACAATAAAAAATACAAGAGAGAATACAGTCGTGTCAAATTACATGGTGTGCACCTGAATTTAGGTATTCAAAGAAAAAGTAATACATGGGTAACGTGCCTGTGGGGCACACCCTCATGCCTGTGATGTTCACTCACTGTGGTTTAATGTGTTGAAAAGACTGCCTAAGGGATATGGACTTTTTCACTCTAGCTCATACCTGTATAATTTTCTCTTCTTCTGATCCCTTGATTTCTGCAATGGGTTGAGAAACACGAAAATGAAGCATGTATTCTCCTCTTGATTTCCTAAGGGACAACAAACAAATGAGATATTCAGCCACATCTCATTCTCTATCTTTTCCAAGTCTCTATTCATGGTGAGAATAGTGTCTGCTGCATTCGGACCCTCTTCCACAAACTAATGCATCCTTAGAGAAGACTGTCAGATACCCAGGCATCTGCTGTGCTGCTTTGTTTCTCTCTCCCGCCTTTTCTGGTATTTCTAATCTCGCACTTTGGGCTCCCCCTCTCTCACTCATCCTTTTGGCTTATTTGTCTAAGGTTTGTGTCTAGACTTTATTTAACCTTGGCATCCCTTTCAGGATTTGAGTTCTTGGTGCCTTTTGTCCTTACCTGGAAATTACCTGGCTGTGGCTGCCTTCCCAACCCCACCTCTCCAAAGAAGAATCAGACAGTAAGGTTGTAAGAGGTGAATTTAGTCATACTATTGCACAAGGAATTTGATTTGTTTTTAACTACAACTTAAATCTTGAGAAAGCCTCTAATACCAAGTTTCCATTTTAAATGTTCAGTTGCCCCTGTAATAACAATAACTAATATACCACAAATCTTTTATTTACAAAATTTCAATAATTTTGACATCCTATATAAAGGAATTATTGAATTATGGTTTTCTCAGGGTATATGCCCAGTAGTGGTATTGCTGGGTCATATGGTAGTTCTATTTTTAGTTTTTTAAGGTGCTCTGTGACCACCTAGAGGGGTGGGATAGGGAGGGTGGGAGGGAGATGCAAGAGGGAGGAGATATGGGGATATATGCATATGTATAGCTGATTCACTTTCTTACAAAGCAGAAACTAACACACCATTGTAAGGCAAATATACTCCAATAAAGATGTTAAAAAGAATAAAAAATAAAACAGTTTCTCCTTCCCTAAAAAAAAAAGCACTTTTATGGCACAAGGCTGCTATTCATGTGGAAAAAAGGTTCTATGATGATTAATTTGAGGGAGTGGAATAGTATTTAACTAACAGTAGGAATTCTGCTTTAGAGTTAGAGAGGATGGCCCTGGGGAACCCAACTGACAAGTCTAATGTGTATGGTTTTTCACAAGTTACTGTATTTCCCAAAGTACCAAGGTCTCTTGTTTGATGAACATTCTATAAATACATGGATAATAAATTCTCTCAAACTGTTCACAGATCAAAAAATAAATAAATTTGGTACCAAAGAGCAAATCAGGGGTGGTTTAATATGTGGAAAATTTAGTATTCACTTTAGGCTAAAGGTAAAATACAGTAAATGCATCAGAAAAAGTACATTTTGAAATTTAAAATTCAGCTCTTAGTAATTACTGATGGTTATTTATTATAGCCTCTTTTTACTATAGGTATTGAGAGACAGAAATAAAGACCTTCCCAATTAGTGTGATGCTTCTGGTTCCTAGGGAAGCACAGTTAAGGAATTACTGGGCCTGTAATATAGTTGAATTTTGGTGTATAGAAGCAATAGGTACTATTTTACTAGGCTGTTAAATATTTACGTGGTTTCTCCACTAGACAAATAACAATTATAGCAATTCCAGAGCTGAATCTTCAGAGGTTCGACAACCTCTATTTTTCCTCCTGGATCCCCTGCCTATTAAGATTTTTCATCAAAACAAAGAAACAAACAAATAAGTAACCAAAGAGAGGGACTAAAGGAACAAGGAATTGATCAATCATCAAATCCCATTGAGTAAAATTTTGAGAAGAAACATAAACATGTATTTTATCATTTTCATCATTCAAGAGACAATATAACATGATGATTATGAATTCAGGCTTTGGAACCAAATTACTGATGCCAGGGTTGGAATTCCAGTTTTGTCATTTACTAGCTCTGAGACCTAAAGCAAGTTAAGTATTCTATGCCCTCGTTTCTTCATTTGTAAAATAGGTAAAACTTTTGAACATACCTCAGAGGGTTGATATGGGATTAAGCTTAAATTTTTAGAACAATTTTGATAATTTAAATTGAGACTTTCTGTTTAAATCGTGTCTAATAATCTGAAAAAACATTCTATAATGATAAATGGAGACAGTATATATATATATAAAATGGCCTCTGTTTTGACCAGGAGTAAACACATATATATTTTAGCTGCAGCTGGTTTAGACAGACTTGTGAGAGCTGATTGTTAAATTTTCAGAAATGTTGAGTCAATTGATACTACATTGGTAGCTTGATATTGGCCATTTTGTGGATTTCATACCACAAAATCAGAAATTGGCCAGCAAATACTACAGATCAGCCCTTTTCCCAGAGAACTGGTTGTTAAATATTACCAGAACATCACTAGCTATTTTAATGTTTTATAATTCTTTCTTTCATTGTATATTTGCTGAGTACCTGCAAATATCTGAACACAGCAAATATCTACTGTGTTCTATGTGCTTGGGATGCACGGTTAACAAGGCATGTGTAGTGGCTACTGATAGCAGAAAATCCTTTGTTGTTTTAAATAGGTTTATTACAGCAGCAGCCAAAATAAGCAATTTTTAAAATCTCAGCTTTGTATATTTTTCTCTTTTTTTCATGACCTTATAAGAACAGGCCCTTAAGATGTGGTCCAAAAGAATAAAGACACCTGTTACTGGACTTGCCACTAGAATCTGTGGCTTATGTACCACAAATGCCCAGCCTAAGTGGGATGCCTGACACACGTCAGGCACATAATAAATACTAATTGAATAAAAGAATAAACACAACAGCTTTTTGCCTCTGCAAAAGTTGGAGGGTCTGAGATGATTTAGAAGTACCTGTCATCAGCTATTATGACTGGAGATTATGCTTTATGTTTGTTAAATGTTTCTATTTCTCTGCATACTATCCAAAC
Organism: Delphinapterus leucas; assembly: GCF_059928025.1. NCBI lineage: Eukaryota > Metazoa > Chordata > Mammalia > Artiodactyla > Monodontidae > Delphinapterus > Delphinapterus leucas. The sequence continues at coordinate 52,095,677 of NC_143140.1, forward strand.
CTCAATTATAAAAATTGCTACATAACAGCTAAAGTAAATTTAGAAATCAATAGTGTTTGCATTGTATCAATGTAAACTGTATAACAACAAAATAATGGTCAACATATGCTGTTGTTAGCACTTTTTATGGACCACCTGAAAAAAATTCTAGCACAACATTATGAGGTAGGTAGGGTATGGTCCCTTTGCTACTAATGAAGGAACAAAAGCAAAGCGAGCCTAACTTGCTCTGAATTACACTTCTAGGGGTGGAGTTAGGATATAGTATTAGACAGAGTTTAGGTGTGCAACTAATATAGTTTTCATTATATTACCGCAGCTTGATTTATTTTATATTTACTTACATGTTTTTCTTTCATATTAAGAATTTTTCTTTACGTAAAGCAAATTAATTCCTGTATGTAGGCCACTTCCATGAATTGGTCTTTTCAGTTTGCAGCAAATAATAAAACTGAACATGTCCCTTACCCAAGGCAATTCATAAGTAACCCAGTTTTGTTTGAGTAGCGTCAACTCTTCAAAGCTGACTTAGAGGAAAACCGACTCAGATTATTTGGAAATCAAACAGAACACGTCCAGAACTGTTCCTTTGGGTTTCAAAACTGCTAAAAGCTAGTTGGGCTGGTAAGTAACATTGCCAGCATAAGTCAATCTTATGCTGTAAATGACAAGTTTAGGGATAGGGTGTTCTTTTGTCTCAAAAACAAAGTAAGGAAGAGAATGATGTAATAAAACATGTTATTCATTTACTCCAAACTTTTAATGACTTTTGCTAGTTTCTAGAGTTGTAGGAGTTTATTTTTTGTTTGTTTTAAATCTATTGTCTTTAAATTTACATTTTAAATTTTGTTATATAAATTTAATGATAATTTAAGTAATACTATTACTACTAATAATAATGCTAACAACAGCTAAGTTATATTCCATTTATTCCCTGTGACTGGAATGATTTTTCCTTAAACATCACTTTTCTAAGTTCTGCCCATTCTCTTCAAGGTCTTTATTATGTGACAGGCTATCCAGGGAACCTCCCCTCCCTCAGGTGGAAGGGGCCATCCCTTCCTCCCCTGGGCTCCTATGGCATTCTGCCTTAGGTAGAGATGGCTTTTTTCACTGTCTGCTACTGTCGATAAGTGTTTGCAAAAATACGCCCCTCATTAACTTTAACATTTGGAAGTTGGGACCAAGACTTATTGCCTTTTTCTCTCCTAAAGCAGATTTTAGTAAAGCCAAAGAAACATTTTCTAGCAATTAGAGCTGACCAGGGGTGAAAAGGCTATACTTTTCCCCCCACCCCCCAGAGTTATTTCAGAAAAAACAAGATTGCTGTCTGCCAGTTTAGAAAAGAATGACTCCAGATGATCTCTGAGTTCCTTTACAACTTCAATATCATGTGGCCATTTGACCTTTAAAGAGTCAAGCTGAAGAAAGCAACTTTAATGAAATAGTTTAAATAATACTTTAAAACTGTGTACATTATTTACATAAAACTGGAGCAAGCATTAAAAGAAAGGCAGCTTGAGAAACAAATTCATAGAGGGTCAATAAAGAAGTTGACATAAAGCTGAAAGAGTATTTACAAAAGAAAGAAAAAGACCAATTCCATATTTCAAAACTATTGTTGACAGCAAACATATTACTTTTTATTTTACCATAATGTTTTCTACCACTGAGCAGACGTAGTCCAAAATATTATTAGAGGAATGCAGTAACTGAATACTAATGTATATGAGTAAGTAGAAAAATCTCATTTTGAATGTTGTGTGTTTTCTTTCTTTAATTTTAATTTTCATAATTTGAAAATGTAAATATTTTAATTTGTAACATCTAATAAACTCATAGATAAAGAGAACAGATTGGTGGTTACCACTAGTAAAGGTGGTCAAAAAGTACAAACTTGGGCTTCCCTGGTGGTGCAGTGGTTGAGAGTCCGCCTGCCGATGCAGGGGACATGGGTTCGTGCCCCGGTCCGGGAGGATCCCGCATGCCGCGGAGCGGCTGGGCCTGTGGGCCATGGCCGCTGGGCCTGCGCGTCCGGAGCCTGTGCTCCGCAACGGGAGAGGCCACAGCAATGAGAGGCCCGCGTACCGCAAAAAAAAAAAAAAAAAAAAGTACAAACTTTCAGTTAAAAGATAAATAAATCCTAGGGATGTACACCTGAACTTAATATAATCTTATACGTCAATTATATGTCAATGACAGAACCCTCGAATCATTAAGGATTGATCATTGAAGACATCATTTGGAGAGAATTATAAATACATTTCATAACATTCAAAATGGGCTTAACATATATATAATAAGTTTATATAAATACTAAATATGTTTAATATTAGTTTGATTATTTTAAGTTCTGAAAAATAACCAAAGTGGACAAATTAAAGAATGTAAAAAGAGACAAAGGTTTTAGAGACATCCAGTATCGCCTCTCACTCCACATCTAAGGAAACTGAAGCTCACACACTTGCTCCCCCAGTTTTCACATGGTAAGTCTATTTCCCACACTATACTTTGATCTCATCAAGTGAAGGGAGGGTGAGTATTTATATTTATATTCTATTAACTAAAAAATAGTAAGTATGAAGTAAAGGATTAACCAAATAATCATCAATTCAATGTTGCATAAGTGAATGCATGAAAGAATGATAAATTATGCACCCTGATTGACACTTTTTTCATACAATTTTTTAATCTCTCAGGTTGTTGCTGTTGTCTATTTTCAGGAATTAATAAAACAAAAAGTAACTCTGTCTTAATCTTAAAAATATATTAATGAGTAAATTTTTGTAAGTTAATGTTATATACATGAAAAGATGTAATGTAAATCTTTTTCTTATGACATATATGTAAGATAATGGACTAAAATATTTTATAAAAAAAAAACTGCTGTACATAAAACAATTCAACCTTTGGTAAAGTAAAAAAATATTGATATTCACCAATATGCAAAAGGTTTTATATACTCTATTCTTTCTATATTTGCATTAGTTTACTTAAGCACATTTATTGTAATAAAAAAAGGAAATAAATTGTACTATATAATTTTAATAGTTTGAAACTACCAAAAATCTAACAATTGGGAAATCTAAATAACTTGGATTTTGTGGTAAATGCATTAGAAGAACAAATTCCCCACATTTCATCCATAAGAACTTTAGTGTTTATTAGTATAAATTGATAGCTTTTGAAATATATTTAATAATTTTGACCTACAGTTATTATGAAGACCCTTAAAACTGTGAAATTTTTCTTTGTATCATGGAAGTCAAAAGTTTTTGTCTCATAGGAAAGAAAGACTTATAATGTTTGCCACTGCAGAACAATGATGAACTATAAAGGTCCAAAGCAAATTATGTTAGAAGCAAACTATGAAATCCATTCAGAAGACTATTATTAGTTTAGCAATTGTAAATGTGAACTGCTTGGTTTGCATTTTACAAAAAATATCATTCTATCATTTACAGAGGTCATTATGTTCTTTATAACAGACTGGTGTGCAAGATTACTAGATAGTCTTACCAGCCTTCAATCTAAAAGGATTTATTCCTGTTAAGAGAAAGCAAATCCCACTAGTAATTCGCACTCTAAGAACTTTATAATCTAAACATACCGAGACTTCCTATCTACAGATAGAAAGTGGCATACCATTTTCTGCATCTCCTGGATTCCCAGGAGAATACTGGACAGCAATATATTGTGTGCAGTTATTTACCAGTGGCCCTTTCTGTTTACGTGCCCCAGTGTCTGCTTTTCCTCCCCCCAAAAAGTTGTCCATTATTTCCATAGAATGGCATCGCCTTTGCTGAACAGCAGACTCAGAGCTGTAAGAAGTCTATTTCTGCATGCTTTCTTGCTTAAGGTTTATGTTTCTTTTTGTGTCCTACACTCATCCCCATCATCTCCTTCAGATTATTGTTATTAGTGGATCTAAAAACCAAGATTAAAAAGGAACATCTTATAAATCAGCTTTAAGTCTATTATCCTCCACCTAACTGACAGAAATGGAATAAAGCAAGCCAAGTCAAAAGGTGTGTGTGTGTGTTAAAAATTACGTTGCATTCTGAGGGTTGTCTTTTGGTCCTGTTTATGGTTTCCTTTGCTGTGCAAAAGCTCTGAAGTTTCATTAGGTCCCATTTGTTTATTTTTGTTTTTATTTCCATTTCTCTAGGAGGTGGGTCAAAAAGGATCTTGCTGTGATTTATGTCATAGAGTGTTCTGCCTATGTTTTCCTCTAAGAGTTTGATAGTTTCTGGCCTTACATTTAGGTCTTTAATCCATTTTGAGCTTATTTTTGTGTATGGTGTTAGGGAGTGATCTAATCTCATACTTTTACATGTACCTGTCCAGTTTTCCCAGCACCACTTATTGAAGAGGCTGTCCTTTCTCCACTGTACATTCCTGTCTCCTTTATCAAAGATAAGGTGACCATATGTGTGTGGGTTTATCTCTGGGCTTTCTATCCTGTTCCATTGATCTATCTTTCTGTTTTTGTGCCAGTACCATACTGTCAGAATGGGAGAAAATATGTGCAAATGAAGCAACTGACAAAGGATTAATTTCCAAAATTTACAAGCAGCTCATGCAGCTCAATAACAAAGAAACAAACAACCCAATCCAAAAATGGGCAGAAGACCTAAATAGACATTTCTCCAAAGAAGATATACAGACTGCCAACAAACACATGAAAGAATGCTCAGCATCATTAATCATTAGAGAAATGCAAATCAAAACTACAATGAGATATCATCTCACACCAGTCAGAATGGCCATCATCAAAAAATCTAGAAACAATAAATGCTGGAGAGGGTGTGGAGAAAAGGGAACCCTCTTGCACTGTTGGTGGGAATGTAAATTGATACAGCCACTGTGGAGAACAGTATGGAGGTTCCTTAAAAAACTACAAATAGAATTACCATATGACCCAGCAATCCCACTACTGGGCATATACCCTGAGAAAACCATAATTCAAAAAGAGTCATGTACCAAAATGTTCATTGCAGCTCTATTTACAATAGCCCGGAGATGGAAACAACCTAGGTGCCCATCATCGGATGAATAGATAAAGAAGATGTGGCACATATATACAATGGAATATTACTCAGCCATAAAAAGAAACGAAATTGAGCTATTTGTAATGAGGTGGATAGACCTAGAGTCTGTCATACAGAGTGAAGTAAGTCAGAAAGAGAGAGACAAATACCGTATGCTAACACATATATATGGAATTTAAGAAAAAAAAATGTCATGAAGAGCCTAGGGGTAAGACAGGAATAAAGACACAGACCTACTAGAGAACGGACTTTAGGATATGGGGAGGGGGAAGGGTGAGCTGTGACAAAGCGAGAGAGAGGCATGAACATATATACACTACCAAACGTAAGGTAGATAGCTAGTGGGAAGCAGCCGCATAGAACAGGGAGATCGGCTCGGTGCTTTGTGACCGCCTGGAGGGGTGGTATAGGGAGGGTGGGAGGGAGGGAGACGCAAGAGGGAAGAGATATGGGAACATATGTATATGTATAACTGATTCACTTTGTTATAAAGCAGAAACTAACACACCATTGTAAAGCAATTATACCCCAATAAAGATGTTAAAAAAAATTACGTTGCAGATAAACATCATAGGAATATGTAAATCAATTCTGACTGTTTTGAATTCAAAATGACTAATGCTTTTAGAAGCTTCAGTAAGAATCCAAGAGGTGACTATATGCTAAATAGTATTCTGATGTGGCCCACATCAAATTCAAAACATATAATTATCACAAGTGTATGATAAAGTTAACACTCCTGGGAGATTTATACTATAACTAATGACAAAGAAACATGATATTTTGGTTGCTGTCAAAAAAGGTATGCTAGTGAGAATTTTAAAAAGCCCACAAAATTATGACATCATAGTTCAGTTCAAAGCAGCTTTAGCAGTAAAATCATGTTTTCCTCCAGTTTCTATTTCAACATTTGGTATAAGTTACATTGAAAATATTTCTAGTGAAGCTGTTCTCTCTAGAGCTATTTTAACACATTGATCTCCTAATTTTCTTTTCTGACTGAATGCTGACTAATGACAGGTAACCTGCCATTACAGTAGATTGGGAAAAAATGCATTGTGGGAATCAGGTTTAGTATATTGAGGATGTATCACTGCTTTTAGGGCAGAGCTTGTCCAAGTACATACAATCCATTCAAAGGCAGCCGGCCTGGAAATATCGCGTCCTTGTTTACGGATCATGCTATGTAGTTGTACTGATTCATAATGGAGCTACAGCCTTTTTCTTCTGACAGTTTAAGCACATAAAAGAAAACTAAAACTGCTGTGTGAAGACCTCCCTTATAAATGGCTTCACATTAAGACTTCCTATCTACAGATTCAACATTAAGAGCCGCAACAGGTCTGATATCTGGAAAAGTAAAACTTTCCCTTGGTATAACAAAAGGGGTTGCAAAGAAGAGGAAGCAAATTAACCTTATAAATAAAAGTATGGTGAGTTATTTTTAAGTAAAATTAAAATTTTATAAAATCTGCATGGTAATGTTACAGAATGCACAAATATGTCTTTATCTCCATACTAAAAATCAAAACATGATCACCTATACATTGTCACATGCTTTCCACAAAAATGCCATCAGCACATTGACTAGAATGTACAAGATCCCTGGAGAGAATGAGTGCTTTTTTCACTGCAGCCTGTAAACCCAACTTGTAATAAGAGACAACACACACTAAAAGCTTTATCAAAAAGGGGGAAATAGCATTTAGAGAAGCAAAACGTCATTTTGAGGTTTTCCAGGTACCATAATTATAGGTTTTCTTACCACTGAATATTCATGACACCTCATAAAACTAATGATAAACATAAAAATTGATGTGAACGTTTGACTAATCTGCTCTTATTTGTCAGGAAGAGCTGTTGTAATTGCCTGGTTTGTAAATTAAACATCTGCTATGGGAATAAACAAAAACATAAATGAGCATATTTAAATAAATTGAATTCGCTCTGGTTCCATAAATTTTATTACGTGGGCTCATCAACTTTATTACACCTGAGGGCAGCATTGCCGCCAGTCAGTGCATTTTTAGGTGTCCTATTTGTAAGAATAAATGCTTTCGTTTTCTAATAAAATGCAGATATCATTTTGATTATTTTTAAAGGAGTGTTTCAATAGCAGAGTTGAACTGATTGAAGCCGTTCACCATATTGGTTGAACATGAACTGGAGTTCCATCACTGCACTCCTTGAGGGTTTCAGCAGACCATTCAAATCATCTCTATTTCACAGCAGCACATGTCAAACAAGATAACCATCATTTCGCTTTAGCAAAATTAATCTGTCTGATGGCTGCCATAGCCATATTTGTTAAATTTCTAAGTCATAAAGATGAAACATATTGCAGAACAACTAACCAGATCAAGGACCACAATGAAAGAAACCAAGGAGTGGGCTTGATAAAATGTGGGAGTCACACCTTTGATGTAATTACATATATATTTTTTTCTTCTGTAGCTAATTCCTTGAGGCTGCAGAGTACTAAAGTAATTCACATCAATATTTCAATTTTCTGTAGAGATTGCCAAGGTAAATTAAGTATTTCAAGCAACAGACAAGTAAATAATGGATGGAGAAAATACTTTGCTGGTGCAGATAATAAACTCAGTATTAGGGTGGCTGCCTGAAGAGAAAAATGATGTATAAGACAAAATATGAAATGACTCAGAAATCTCTGACTTCCAGTATTTATAAGGCACATTTCATGTTATTCTGAGAAGCTACAAATGACAACAAAAAGCACAGTGTAAAATGATTCCACTTAAACTTTTGTATAACAATTATGCAAAGATGTTGACATAGTAGATTCCATTTTTAAAAGAAATGCAAAATTTCCAGTTAGCAGGGAAGCCCAGAACTTCACATTTACTTCCCTTGAAATCACAGGTGTTGAACTAGAGGCTTGGTACCTGTATCCCTGATAAGCTGTGCCTTTCCTGGCCCCTAATTTTCCCTTGAGAAAGAAGCTGTTCCAGCAGAAACTCTGTAAGCTTCAGGAGGCCTGTGGAAGCCTGAGAGCTTGACTGCAATTTGCCAGAAACTTCAATTACTAAACATGTTTCACTGAGGACTTCTCATTTCTAAGCTTCTCTTATAAATTGAGAAAGACTTTTTCAGTCAAGCAGTTAACATCAGGATTCTAAACAACATTCCAGTCCAGTGATTCAGAGACTGAACCACTCAAATCATCTGAAACATAAGTATAAGGTGAAAGAGAAAATCATCAAGATTTGCTCAGAAAAACAGAAGCAAAGACAAACTATGGGCTCATGCCCAGTTTCTTATTAGATCAAAGTGGATTGGATAGTTGTGTCACCAACACAGAACCTTTAAAAATCCGTATCACACCCAGCTGGAGAGAACATGCAAGAAATACCAACCCCAACTTTCTTGCTGTTCAAGAAGCTTTGATTTAATAGTGACAATAACCTTAAAGAGGAAATTCATCTTGTCCACTAGATATGCTTTTAACAGTATCCGAAATAGTTATCACTTAATTTTATGTTTTATGGTATTAGTAGCAATTAGGAACTAGTAGTTTCCATTATAATTAGTGGGAAAAATAAGCTTTCAGTTTCTTACAGTGTTTTTAGTAGGATATCAGACTTTCAAATACAGATTTAAGTCTCACTCCTATAAATATATTTTGAGAGGTAGAAAAAAGTAGCATTTCCTCTCACTTCCCCCCCAAAAAAGATTATTTGATTTCAATCTTATAGCTACCAAACTGCATATTGAAAAATGTATTCTCTATTGTCTTTTGAGCACTAGCTAGAATCCATTTATTTTTTAACTATAGTCATTTGATAGTACATTTATTGGGTATTTTGGCAAACTCTTAAAACTTTAATACATGCCAAAGTTTAGATTTATTTTTTTATATGGAATTGAATATAGCTTAAAATATTATGCTGTATCTAAGGTGCTATAATACTGACACTATTTTATTCTTTGGAGAGAATACAAATTTAAGCAATTTTATGGCCGTAGGTCATCTTCACTAGGCTGTTCTGATCATTTAGGTATATGAGAGTTTTTTGCTCAATACAAAATATATGAAATTTGTTGACTGTTCAATAATTATTTTTGAGTTTATTTTGTGCGAGGCACCATACCAGGAAGTGTGAATAAAGCAGTGAAAGTGAAAGATGAGGCCTTTGCCCTCCTGGGGCTCACCTTCATAAGAGGAAGATCTATATAAACAATAGATTCCAATCATGTCATTATAATTATGAGGAGTGCTCTGAAAGAATAGGGCTTCTTAAACTTTAATGAGCATTTGAATCACTTGGGAATCTTATTAAAATGCAGATTCTGGTACAGTTTACCTGGGACAGAGGCCTGAGGTTCTGTATTTCCAGCAAACTTCCAAGTGGTGCCAATGCTGTAGGCTGGATTTAATTGACGAATGGAGAGGGATGGAGAATAGTTCATAAGAGGGAATAACAAGCCTGAAGGCCCTGGTGGGAGAGGATCATTTTGCTCTGCAGGACCTGCAAGACCAGCTTGACTCTTAACAAAGTTGAGGATAGAGAGTAAGGGTTGACGCCAATGACATTGGCAGCGGTCAAACCACTATAAGGGGATGAGGATGGAATGTGGAAGAAGAGTGGTGAGAGCCTGAAAGTAAGGGATTAGGAAAAGGTTTGAGAAAAGGGGAGTTTTGAGGTTACAGGTGTTAAAAGATAAACTGAAGCATATTAAAAAATTTGAGTTTATTTGAGCAAAAATCAATTTGAATTGGGCAACGTCCAGTCTAGCAGATAGAAAGGAACTGAAGGAACTGTACAAAATGAAAGACTTACAAGCAAAAGGGAGCAGGCAGGAAATTATACTATGCAAAAATGTGAGCTGGTTACTGCAAGATTAGCTTCCTTTAGGGGCTGGCAGGGGTCTATCAGGCAGATTATCTAACTAATACTGATTAGGCAATTGCTGATTGACCGGTTTAAGATTCTGTTTTAGGGACAGCCAGAGCTAATTAAATTAAGTCTCAGTTTGTTGACATGGGGCATAACATAAGCAACTCTGTTTTGAGCCTGTTGTCTTGTTTTTAACACAGGCAATGAAGTTTGCAGAAGAGAGAAATGCTGTAGAGAGCCAGAGTTTCAGAAAAGTTATTCGGGGTAACCTTAAGGGTCAACAGTCAGAGTGGAGCCTGAAAAGTTGAAGAATAGCTCTAGGAATTCCTGGAGGGTGACATTAGAAGTAGGAGAGATAGGCCAGAGGCACAAGCAGGTGGAACTCCAAATGCCCTGATGAGGTCACACTGGGCAGCAGAAGAAGGAACCAGATTTAAAATGATCATTTCCAAGCTTTAAGTCTGGGACTGTTCTCTGTACTAACGAATGACTGAAACCAGGTTTGGTGGTCACGAATGAGGGCTTTGAATCCTGTTGCAGGATTCAAGGTCTATCTCAGAATCCTTATGGCCCTGTGAACATGGCAATATACTTTTCCTCTCTGTTCACCAGTTTCATCATCTCTAAAAAGAGATAATATAAGTATCAATTTCATAGAATTGTTGTGAAGATCAAATGCGATAACAAATTTAAAGAGTTTCCTGGTACATAATATCAATAAAAAGTCAATAAATGTTGACCATTATTTCTGTTCTTGCACAAACCACATAATCTTGACTTTAATTTTCTGAGGACGTTGAAATGGGTTATATCTAACAAGTTCCGTAATTTAAAGATCTATGATTTTATCATTAAAAGAACATTTAAATATGTAAATAGAATTATTCAGCTTCCTATTCCAAAGTTCTTTCCCAGATGTCTTTTTCAGACATTAAAAGATAATTCCTTTTAAGTAGCTCTGTACTTTGTTCTTCCAACTCAACCTCTGAACTTTCTGAAATGACCACCAAAATCCACTTATCTATGGTTTTTAGGACAGGCTAACTATATATGTATTTTGAAATGTTTCAATGATTAAGTAAGGCATGACAGTAACCTATACTGTATCAGTTATCACTTTTTCAGAAATGTAGTGTTTTCAGAAGTGTATGTAGATAGAAAGATATTAATATCTTTATAGATAGTATATAGATATTGATATATCTATCCATCTATCTACCAGATAGATGGATATATCAATGGAAGACCTTAGTCTCATACAAACAAGAACTCATTTCACGGTTAAAATTACTTGGAAATTTTAAACAAGTTTGAACAAATAAAGTTTCTTAAGCTATATAAAAGTTTGTCCATAAATCTATATATATCCATACAGGTATATGTTGAATTATAGGCACTCGATGATTTAGCACTTGTGAAGGTCAAACATATAATTCAAAAATGCAAATTTAGGACTTATTTTATTAATCAGAACAGATATTATTTCAAGGAAGAGAAACTGATTTAAATTTGTTCAAGGCAGGAGGGAGGAGGAGGGAAGGTCCTGTAAGATTATAAATATCTTAGAACACACAAAAATGTTTTAAAAATTTCAAGGGTAAAACAAAACAAGCCAAACGAACAGAATTCTGGAAGTGTATGAACCAAGTTGTCAACAGCAGTGGTTCCAAAAAAGATATTCCCTAATGAAATAACTCAGGATATGGTATCTCATGGTTCAAACTACCAAAAGAATGAATCAGATAGATCATCATTTTGAAATGTATAGAAATATCGAATCACTCTGTTGTATAACAGGAACTAACATAGTGTTGTAGGTCAGGTATACTTCAAAAACAAACAAACTCATAGAAAAAGAGGTCAGATTTGTTGTTCCCAGAGGCAGGGGCAGGTGGGGGGAGGGGGAACTGGTTGAAGGCAGTCAAAGGTATAAACTTCCAGTTATATGATGAAGAAGCACTAGGGATGTCATGTACCACGTGATGACCGTAATGAACCCTGCTGTGTGTTATAGGTGAAAGTTGTCAAGAGAGTAAACCCTAAGCATTCCATGGTTGGGCCAAAAATTTTGTTTGGGTCTTTCCGTAAGAGCTTGTGAAAACCCGAACAAACTTTTTGGCCAATCCAATGGTTATGAGGAAAAATATTTTTCTGTTTCTTTAATTTTTTTATCTATATGAGATGATGGATGTTTACTAAACTTATTGTGATAATCATTTCATAATATATGTAAATCATTATGCTGTATACCTTAAACTTATTTGGCTATAAATCAATTATATCTCAATAAAGTTGGAAGAAAAAAAGAATGAATCAAATATAATTGGTTTATTCCAGCCTATGAGTTGGTTCACCTTTGGTCTAATGTCCAGTTCTGGTCCAAATGCTATGCCCAGAAGTATCAAAGTCACATGATGCTATCAATGATGAGAAGGACATTCTCTGACAAAGGAGTCTGAGGAGGTAAGCAATTGTCAGCTTCTTTAATATACTAATATTTAGTAACTTAGTAATTGTGATATATATATATATATGCTTTTGTAATCTGCACTGGTAATTATTTAGCAATCAACAATCATTTTTAACCTCTTCAATGATTCTATGTCAATAATTTTGTACAAATTTATATTGTTATTAAATTCATTTTTGTTTAAATACTTGGAGAAGTAGTTTTTTCCATGACTGATACACTCCCCTCATGATGAAGATAGCCAGCAGAACTCAAAAAATGAAATGAAGGGCTTCCCTGGTGGTGCAGTGGTTGAGAGTCCGCCTGCCGATGCAGGGGACACGGGTTCGTGCCCCGGTCCGGGAAGATCCCACATGCCGCGGAGCGGCTGGGCCCATGAGCCATGGCCACTGAGCCTGCGCGTCCGGAGCCTATGCTCCGCAACGGGAGAGGCCACAACAGTGAGAGACCCGCGTACCGGAAAAAAAAAAAAAAAAAATGAGATGAAGAAAATTATTATCACTTAACAACTTGATAAAGTATTTTGACAATTGACCAATATGGTCATATAAGTTTAATAAAGGTGAATTCTATTTTTAAAAACTGCTATATCTTTGATGTGTAGATACATATAGTATGCATTCATATTTTTTTAATGAATTAGTTATCTAAAAGACATTGACTAAAATTTACACGCAGTATAGAGTTAAGTGGAAACCATCCAAAAGATGGTTATTGAAAGCTTAATATTACCAGCACAAAGAAGGCATTAGAGATGTTAATCTCCCAAAGTAGTTGCTATGACAGATTTCTGAAACTATTACCAGAACTAGAAGTGCTTCAGAGAATTAAAGATATTGAAAAGGTTATCATCTATAGTTCTCATGCTTCATACAAGAAAGAATTCATACTAATTAGTATGATTACTAATTAGTAATCATACTAATTCATTATTCATGCAAATAATTTTATCTACATGACTGTTTGTTAGCATTGATTATTATACTCAATGTGCTTTGTTAATTACTTTTGTAAAGTTCTCACCTATACAAAGCTTGCAATAGCACAATACATCCAGTTTTGTGATAGCTGACAGTAGGCCACTAGCAATAAAACTTTACATGAATGTCATGTTTTAAATGACAAACAGATACAGCAAAATAATACTAACAAACTCTCTAGAAAAAAAGAAGCATGCACTTTTTTCAAGGTGAGGTTGACTTTCTTTTGGTCTTTTTTATAGTCTATCAGCAAACTATATCACAAATGCGTAGCCATAAAACAACAGTGTACTTAAATACCACCTCCCCACATACATCCATACCCCCCAACACACACACAGACTTCAAGAGAATCCAACAGTTTCATTAAAAAAATAAAACATGAAATGATTTTTAAACTTCTTTTATCAAGTTATCTTTTGTTATTTTAACATCATTGCCCATGATTTATAGGTGCTCATTCTATAAAAATACAACTTGCATCCGATACCATGCTTTAAAATCAAAATGCAAAATCCTAGAATTAAATTTTACAATTTAGAATTTGAGGAGAACTTAGAGGCACTGTAACCCAATGTCCTCAACTAAGGCATGAATAACCTTCAAAATGTCTTTTTCAGTAACTAGTAAATTATTGTACAGGCAGTACTTTCCAATAGTGGACACTTCTATTGGAAAATTCTTTTTGATTATGAAAGTAAAATCATCTTCCAGGAATTTCCACTTATTGATCCTAGTTTAGCACTTGAGCATAAATCAACCTCTTCTTTGCTCCATTTGAGAGCCTTCCTAACTCTTGAAGAGGTACTTCATTTTTCTCCTTTAGTCACATGTCCTTGCAGTCCTAACATATTCCACTGAATCTTCTACGGCACGATCCATGACATGATTTTTAGATTTTTTTCCATCGCTTCTGTCTTAAAGGACAAAATATTCATGATCAAGATTACCACAAATGCTTCGGACGCTGTGCCCTCTTGAATCTCAGAGGTTTTTAAGCATAATATGCTTACACAGGGTTGGTTAATCATGAGATTGTTTCTTCAGAGCAGAAACCATTTGTCTTAGTCAACTCGGGCTGCTATAACAAAATTCCATAGATTGGGTGCCTTAAAGAGAAACATTTACTTATCATAGTTCTGGAAGCTGAAAATTCCAAGATCAAGGTGCCAGCAGATTCTGTTCTCGATGAGGGGCCTCCTCCTGGCTTGCAGATGGCTGGCATCTCTCTGTGCACTCACATGGCCTTTCCTTGGTGCACATGTGCAGAAAGAGATAGCTCTCCTGTCTCCTCACCTTCTTATAAGGGCACTACCTCCGTAAGGGCACCACCTTTACGACTTAATCTAAACCTAATTGCCTCCCAAAGGCCCCACCCCCAAATACCATCATAATGGGAATTAGGGCTTTAGCATATAAATTTGAGGAGGGTGGAACACAAACATTCAGCCCATATCATCATTCCTATGTTGGTCTTCATATGGCTAAAGTGGAGTCTGGCACCTATAAATAGATACTCAATAATGGAATGAAGTTTCATAATTTATATTGTCAATAAGTTTTCTTAGCTGTGACTACTTAAAGATAAGGACTATATCTTAAATGGATCATTTCCTAGAATATTGTGATAACTCCTTAAACCATCAAGCTGCTTGTCAAGCATCATTGAAGGAAAAAAAGAACTTTTAAAGATGAGAGCTCCATAATTACAGGTAAAGGGTCAGAATTTAATCATCTCTCTTAGTTCTGTTACAGTTGAAACCTGGGGTAAGTCTGTAGTTCATGCATAAAAGTCTTTTTTTAATGTAAACTAACTTCTTTATGAACAAAAATATAAGGACAGAGCAGCTCTCCAGACATTGCTGGTTTTTCACCATACCAACATAGATTATTGCTCAGTCCCATCATTAATTAAATTGGGTAGTCTCTGTGAAATCAATGAACAGTCTATTATTTTTTTCTACAGGGAGGATGGGTTCAAGTTCTCAGTGAAGAACCATTTTTTATCATTTAGATTAAAAACAAAAATATTTAAAACTTGCTTCTTCTTTGGGAAATTGCTTAAGTCATTTTTCTGTTTCCATATTGACTCTTGGCTATTAACACTTTTTTTCAATTCAGTACCTGTAAGGATATATTAATGGTAGTCCTCTACAAAAGGAATTCTCTAAAGAGGAACAAGGAAGGAGTAAACTGATATATGTGGTTTGCAAAGCCTCTCTAAGTGATTCTAACAAATAACTTTCAGCACCTTCACCCAAGCTGAAGCCCTACACAGAATCATTGGATTTCAAACTGAAAAGCATTCTGTTCCCACGTTAAACTCTATAACCCTAAAGAGAGCCAAAGCATTATTCTCATTGTTATTGTTTTGGCCAGGAAAGACAGGTATACATCAAATTATTAGGCCAATGAAAGTAAAATTCAGTAAGTCATATACATCGATAGAAAGCAAGCATGCTAGTAACCAACAGATATTAAATGAGAAATAGAGTAATCAGTCAAAACAAGCCATAAAAACTTGGTGTGCTGAAAAGTCTTTGCCTCTAAAATTGAACTTTAAAATAGAGTGTGCATGCATTGAACAGTGATCAATGCTTTCATGGCAAATGCCATCATCTGAATACACAATTATAATCATCCGTCTTTATCAGGTCTGAGCAAGTGTTACTGTTTTCAGTGCTTCCCAAAAGTGTGGTAGAAACAGCTTTTTGTTTAAAATTAAGAGATTTGTAATAACCCTAGAAAACTTACCATTTGCAACAGTATTGGCATTTTCTGTCAAGCCATGGAAAACTGATTTAAGATTTTTTTTCTGGGAAGTATTGCAGACTTGAAGGAAGGGTATTTTTTCTCTTAGCTAGTCTCATAAGGAATGCCTTAATCGTTAGGAAACCCATTTAGAATCTTTTACTTGCAATTTCCTGAAAACAGCCATGGTTTTATATTGAAAACCTTCTAGGGCAGCCTTTATTTTATGGGAGGAAAATAATAAATAATGCCCTTATGCTAGATGCTGGAGAATGAGATAGAATGAAGTTCAACAGAATTTTTTCTGAGACAGGAGTGAAGAAATTACGCAGACATTATTGTCCTGTACAATTTGGAACCCTACATATGTAACCACTTGAACAAGTGTCATAACAAAACCGAAGGTCATTTAGGTTTCAGGAAAGGTAAACAAAATATAAACTGAAATTGAATGCTGCTTCTTTTTTATAATGAGAATTTTTTTAAGGACATACTTCATTGTCAACAACTTTCCCCAGGATAAATTGACTTAGAAAAAACAAGAATTTCTGCCTTGTCCACAAATCCTGATGGCCTCTCCATTACTGCCTTTGTTACCATTACAGCTGTCCCTATCTTGGCCCCCTTGGAGATAGGCACATCCTTCACTAGCAGGGCTACTACTGCCAGCTGCCATTCTCACCTTAAACCGTTTGATCATCCCTGGTCCCCACTCCCAGAGCCACTGTTTGGGAAGTCACTGCCACTAATTCCTCAGTCACAGCAACAGCCATTAAATGTAGTATAAATATAGTATAAAAATTATCATTTCTTTCTTTCATACATTCTACATGTCATGACCTTTAACCTTTACAAATTGTGAAATGTTTCTTTTTCATATCGTTATAGCTACTTTATAAAATGGATTTCTTCTTTCTGAAAGAGGATTTATTCATCAGCTAATACCAACCCTTTCTCAAACTAGCTTTACTTTGACCAGACTGTGGGTCAGTAAGAGCCAGGCGTCTTGCACTTTACATGACCTCACCCCTAAGACCAAGTGGCCAGTCTCCTTGTCTAAACCCTCTGCTAGGGTTACTGTGCTTAATCCCACCCCTTTCTACCCTGGCCTCAGTCATCTAGTTTCTGCGGAGATTATGAACAGCCTGGAGGCAAGCTACTTAGGTTGGTATTCTACCTCTGTCACTTATTCACTGTGTAAACAGTCCATCTCCTCATTTGGTAAAATGTGACTAAAATAGTTCTCAACCATTAGAATAACATTGAGAATTAAATGAGTTAATACACTGAAAGAAATTAGAACAATCCCAGACATATATTAAATATGTTATACTAATCAGAACAAACACCCACTCCCATGGTAGTTGGAAGGAAATTAATTCCATTGTGGAATGAGGGGTTAAAAACTCTGAAAAGGTAAGATCAAAGTCACAGTGCTGGCCCTGGCAAAGTGAGAGAGGTGTGGTAGACAGAAGGTCTAATATGAGCTAGCGATATAAAGAAAGAAGCAGGTAACAAAGCGGTCGTAAGTGAAAGTACAAGAACACAGTTTATTAAAACTTGTGAGTGTGTTGATTAATATGGAGTTCAGAATTGCAGCAGGTCAGGAATATTTTTAAAAATTCTATATGGGAGTAGAAAAATTAATTACGTTTTGAGAACTAGCTTCTTCAATAAAAATAGGAAGACATGAAGATAGGCGGCTCAGAAAGCCAAATTTTTGTAGTGGGTTTTATTTAAAATTTTTAACTGAAGGGATTCTAGGTTAGTGAGTGATAGGAGAGCAATCTGCAACACGTACACTGAGATATGCAAGAGTAATGGCAGACGGAAAGTGAATTTGCCTTTTCTAAATACATTTTGGGGTCTGTGGATGTCCTTATTTGGTCAGATTATGAAGAGTCATATGATAAGTCTGGACTGATTTATGATGAAAGTATTAAAAGTAAGTAAGTGTAAGTAAAACTTACATGAAGAACATGACAGCAGAATTTTGTCCAAAGCTGAGAGGAGGAAGAAAATAATTATATCTTTTTTTGTAGGCAGGAAATCATGATGGAGTTTTCAGGAAGAGTTGAGGGAAAAGTTGCCTGGAGAAGAGCTTGTCAAGGAAAGAGGTAAGTGAAGCATGTTCTGGAAATTCTGGAGAAGGTGTATTGTGCAAAAAAATAAAATAAAAATAAAAAAAAGAATTTCTGGGCTAGAAATTTAGAAAGACATCAGGTTCCCACCAAGGGAGCTGTCTGCATGACTGCCCACAACAAACACCTTCCTGTCATCTGTCAGCACAGGGGCAGTTTCCCTACAGTGGCTCAGCATCACGCCCAGCACACAAATCAGCTGCGGGATCAGTTGTGTAAACGACCCAGGCTAGTTCTAACTGATCTTATTGTTTTAATTTTGCAGTCAGAGTAAGTGAGAGACTGCTATGTTAGGAGTATTTCTATTTTAGTCTCCCGCATATTAGGGGGTGGCAAGATTGGTGTAATCATGCTCAAGAACTGTTGCAAACATGCTAGCAGAAAAGAAGGCTTATTCATTCCTTAGTGTATATATAAGAAACTTTTTATGCACCACCTCAAGTCCATTCAGTCTCATCTCTCTTGCAGCTGCTACTGGGTTGACCAGCTGTGTGTAGGTCCTGACAGACTTCGCGCAGACGCAAGCCCAGAGCGCCTTGCTTGATGTCCGCGCTGCACAACTCCTCACCTCCAGCCCTGGGGCTTCCCTGCCGATGTTGAGACATGAGCTGCCATGTACGCTCACTCAGTGCCCACTCATGTGCAAACCAGAAACTCAGTGAGGTTAAGACCTTGTAAGGCGAACTTTCAACCAGTAAGATATAGAATCCAGTGAATCGTTTTGTTTTGCTTTGTTTATCCTTTCCCTTCCTTCAGTGAATGGTCCTCAGAAGCAAGCATTTATAAGCCTTTCATTGTTAGAAGACATCAGAAGATTGTCCCAAGATTAGGCAGTAATGGTTCTGGATCCAATTTTAATGTTGGAGGAGGAGGGTGTTTTCCCATCACTAAGCTATTCTCGAACACCAGCTGAGTGTCCTACAATTCAACTCAATTCTGACACTTTCTATAAGAAGATAGCATCAGATTCCATTAGTTAAGGGGTCACTCCTACAAGACTGCTCCTCCCTCACTGCAGCTGCCAGTTCCAAGTCCAGGTTGTCACCTGTGCTTCTGATAGACTGACAATAGATTGGCGGTTCCAAAGAAGTCCTCCTTGGATTTGCTTAATTTGCTAGAGTGGCTCACAGTACTCACAGAAACATTTTACTTACTGGATTTCTGGTTTATTATAAAAGGATATAACTCTAGACAGAAGGGGTGCATAGGGCAAGGTTTGGGGAAAGGGCACAGAGCTTCCGTGCTCTCTCTGAGTATGCCACTCTCCTCAAATCTTCATGTGTTCACCAACCTGGAAGGTTTCTGAACGCTCACCTTTTGGGTTTTTATAGGGGCTTCTTTACACAGGCATCGTTGACTAAATCATTGGCCATGGGTGATCAATTCAACCTCTATCCCCTTTCCCCTACCTGGAAGTCAGGGGTGTGCAACTGAAATTTCCAACCCTCTATTCATGGTTGGTTCCCTTGGCAACAAGCTCCCATCCTTAGGTGAAAAGTCACCTCAATAACACAAACCCGGTTGTGGTGAAAAGGGGCTTGTTATGAAAAACAAGACACCCATTTCAACTTTATGGCTCTGAAGCAACTTAAGAACGGAAGTCAAGAGACCAAATAGTACAAAAAAGATAGTCCCATAGCTCTAGTTGCTCAGAAAATTCCAAGGATCTTGGGATCTGTGTGCCAGGAATTGTGAACAAACACCAAATATATATGAGAAATATATTTTAGTCATCTGAAAAAAAAAATATATTTCTTATAAGTCACAAGACCACCAATTGGTCACACTTGACACTAGGTTGCAGCCAGATTATTATTTCTTAATTGAAGTAGAGTTGGTTTAAAATATAATATTATTTTGGGGTGTATAAGATGATTCAATATTTTTATAGATTATACTCCGTTTAATATTATAAAATACTGACTATATTCCCTGTACTGTTCAATATATCCTTGTAGCTTATTTATTTTGTTCATAGTAGTTTGTGCCTCATAATCCCCTACTCTTATCTTGCTCCTCCCCCTTTCTCTCTCCCCACTGGTAACCACTAGTTTTTTGTTTTTTTTTTAATTTTTTAATTTTTTTAAACATCTTTATTAGAGTATAATTGCTTTACAATGGTGTGTCAGTTTCTGCTTTATAACAAAGTGAATCAGTTATACATATACATATGTCCCCATATCTCTTCCCTCTTGTGTCTCCCTCCCTCTCACCTCCCTATCTCACTCCTCTAGGTGGTCACAAAGCACCAAGCTGATCTCCCTGTGCTATGTGGCTGCTTCCCACTAGCTATCTATTTTACTTTTGGTAGTGTATATATGTCCATGCCACTCTCTCACTTTGTCCCAGTTTACCCTACGCCCTCCCCATATCCTCAAGTCCATTATCTAGTAGGTCTGCATCTTTATTCCCATCTTGCCCCTAGGTTCTTCTGACCATTTTCTTTTTTTTTTTAGATTCCATATATATGTGTTAGCATACGGTATTTGTTTTTCTCTTTCTGACTTACTTCACTCTGTATGACAGTCTATAGGTCCATCCACGACACTACAAATAACTCAGTTTCATTCCTTTTTATGGCTGAGTAATATTCCATTGTATATATGTGCCACATCTTCTTTATCCATTCATCTGTTGTTGGACACTTCGGTTGCTTCCATGTCCTGACTATTGTAAATACTGCTGCAATGAACATTGGGGTGCATGTATCTTTTTGAATTATGGTTTTCTCAGGGTATATGCCCAGTAGTGGGATTGCTGGGTCGTATGGTAGTTCTATTTTTAGATTTTTAAGGAACCTCCATACTGCTCTCCATAGTGGCTGTATCAATTTACATTCCCACCAACAGTGCAAGAGGGTTCCCTTTTCTCCACACCCCCTCCAGCATTTATTGTTTGTATTTTTTTTTTTTTTTTTGTGGTACGTGGGCCTCTCACTGCTGTGGCCTTTCCCGTTGCGGAGCACAGGCTCCGGACGTGCAGGCTCAGCGGCCATGGTTCACGGGCCCCACCTCTCCGCGGCATGTGGGATCTTCCTGGACCGGGGCACGAACCCGTGTCCCCTGCATCGGCAGGCGGACTCTCAACCACTGCGCCACCAGGGAAGCCCTGTTTGTAGATTTTTTTGATGATGGCCATTCTGACCGATGTGAGATGATATCTCATTGTAGTTTCGATTTGCATTTCTCTAATGATTAATAATGTTGAGCATTCTTTCATGTGTTTGTTGGCAATCTGTGTATCTTCTTTGGAGAAATGTCTATTTAGGTCTTCTGCCCATTTTTGGATTGGGTTGTTTGTTTTTTTGATATTGAGCTGCAAGAGTTGCTTGTATGTTTTGGAGATTAATCCTTTGTCAGTTGCTTCATTTGCAAATATTTTCTCCCATTCTGAGGGTTGTCTTTTGGTCTTGTTTATTGTTCCCTTTGCTGTGCAAAAGCTTTTAAGTTTCATTAGGTCCCATTTGTTTATTTTTGTTTTTATTTCCATTTCTCTAGGAGGTGGGTCAAAAAGGATCTTGCTGTGAATTATGTCATAGAGTGTTCTGCCTAAATTTTCCTCTAAGAGACTAGTTTGTTTCTGTATCTGTGAGCCTGCTTCTGTTTTGTTATATTCACTAGTTTAATTTTTTAGATTCCATATGTAAGTGATAACAAACAGTATTTGTCTTTCTCTGTCTGACTTATTTTACTAAGCATAATACCCCCTAGGTCCATCCATGTTGTTGCAAATAGCAGAAATTCATTCTACGGCTGAGTAATGTTCCATTGTGTATGTGTGTGTGTGTGTGTGTGTGTGTGTGTGTGTATATATATATATATATATATATATACACACACACACACACACCACATCTTCTTTATCCATTCATCTGTTGATGGATACTTAGGTTGCTTCCATATTTTGGCTTTGTAAATAATGCTACTAGGAGCATTGGAGTGCACTTATCTTTTTGAATTAATGTTTTCACTTTCTTTGGATATATACCCAGGAGTGGAATTGCTGGATCAAATCATAGTTCTATTTTTAGTTTTCTGAGGATATTTCATATTATTTTCCATCGTGACTCCACCAATTTACATTCCTACCAACAGAATATAGGGTTCCCTTTTCTCCACTTCCTTGCCAACATTTGTTATTTGTAGACATTTTGATGATAGTCATTCTGACAGATGTGAGGTGATATCTCTTTGTGGTTTTGATTTGCCTTTCCCTGATGATTAGCAAAGTTGAGAATCTTTTCACATGCCTGTTAGCCATCTGTATATTTTCTTTTGAAAAATGTCTATTCAGGTCTTCTGTCCATTTTTAAAATCATGTTGTTTGTTTTTTTGATATTGAGTTGTATGAGCTGTTTAGATGTTTTGGATATTAACCCGTCATCGGTCATATCATTTGCAAATATTTTCTCCTGCTCAGTAGATTGTCTTTTTGTTTTGATGATGGTTTCCTTTGCTGTGAAAAAGCTTTTAATTTGAATTAGGTTCAATTTGTTTATTTTTGCTTTTGTTTCCTTTGCCTTAGGAGACAGATCCAAAAAAATATTGCTGCAATTTATGTCAAAGAGTCTTCTGCCCATGTTTTCTTCCAGGACTTTTATGGTTTCTAGTCTTATATTTAGGTCTTTAATCCATTTTGAGTTTATTTTTGTATATGGTGTGAGAAAATGTTCTAATTTTATTCTTTTCCATGTAGCTGTCCACTTTTCCTAGCACCACTTATTGAACAGAATTTTTCCCCATTGTATAGTCTTATGTCTTTTTGTGCCAGTATCATGTTGTTTTGATTACTGTAGATTTGCAGTATACTCTAAAGTCAGGGAGCATGATACCTCCAGCTTTGCTCTTTTTTCTCAAGATTGCATGGGCTATTCAGGTTTCTTTCTGATAGCCAGATTATTAATGTAATTATGTAATTTTGTCTCTCATTCCCTTGCTCACTTGCATTTTCTCTTACTCCTGTTTCCTATGTTTATAGTCCCAAATAAAGTAGCATCATTTAAGTCTTTACCTCAGGCTCTCCTTTTTGGGGAATCATGTTAAGGATGTTTGTTACCAAATTGACCCTAAAAAGAAAACCTGAAAAATAGGATTTGGGAACTGTGTCCCTCATTTCTTTAATAGTTCTATGGATTCAATTGCTAGTGTGATGGTGATGTCTCCTAGTAAGATACATGTCTGAAAGAATATTGGAAATAATCATGTCAGTAATGTTTTTAGGTGCCCAATGGTATACAGCATGTCACAGAATCCTCTCTAAAGAAAATTTCAAGTAGTTGCATCTTATTCCTCTATCACTAAGAAAGACCTGCAGCCCCTGGTAAACCTATTTGGATATGAGAGGCAACATACATGAAAAGATATTCTAATTCATTTATTGGTCAACTCAAAGATTCCCAGTTTCAAGTTTGGCCTACAACATGATGAAACTATGCAGAGGTTTAGGTTACAAAATAAGATGCCCTATGGTCATTCAGAATATGTGATCTAACAGAACCAATGATGCTTAAGATATCTGTAGTAGATAACAAAACTTGTGGACTGTCTTTGTCAATTTCTGATACAAAAGTCACAGTGCAGATCCCTAAGGTCCAGACCCAAGGCCTTACTTACTTCTGAAGTAATCACTCTTCATTTGAAAAAAACCCTCCCACATGATTTGGGGTTCCAGTACATTTACAAGAAATAGTAGAAATAGAAGGAGAAGTGGCCTAAAGTACAGATGCACATGAACCCATGGGCAGTGGTAAATGGCTTAGTTACAGTTAGAGTCTAGAAAGACTCTAGAATATAAGGAACAAGCTAATCTGTAAAAAGGATATGTGGAAGTGATCAGACATTTCCTTTGACCACTCTAGTGTCTGTACTGTGGACATCTGAATGGAGTGACTGTGATGGCAGGGGTTGTGGTTATGCATGTACCAAATTGTGGGTGTCCCCTCTCGCCTAGGCTACTATAGCCACTTCCACTGCACAATGCTTAACCTTCCAGGAGCAGAGACTGGTGTTGAATACTTAGCTAGCACCTATTCACTAAAGAGTACAGTACTCCTTTTATTATAAAAGATCTCATCAGACATATATCTTGGATATCTAATTGGCTTCTCCAGCTTAAGTGCTTCCACTTATACCAATCTGAAAAACAGAAAACACTGAGAAAAAATTTAAAAAAAAAGAGTATTGGTTTTTCTCCTACAATTTGTTAATGTGATTTATCACATTGATTGATTTGTATATATTGAAGTATCCTTGCATTCCTGGGATAAAACTCACTTGATCATGGTGTATGATCTTTTTAATGTGCTGTTGGATTCTGTTTGCTAGTATTTTGTTGAGGATTTTTGCATCTATGTTGATCAGTGATATTGGCCTGTAGTTTTCTTTCTTTGTGACATCTTTGGTTTGGGTATCAGGGTGATGGTGGCCTCGTAGAATGCGTTGGGGAGTGTTCCTCCCTCTGCTGTATTTTGGAAAAGTCTGAGAGGATAGATGTTAGCTCTTCTCTAAATGTTTGATAGAATTTGCCTGTGAAGCCATCTGGTCCTGGGCTTTAGTTTGCTGGAAGATTTTTAATCACAGTCTCAATTTCAGTGCTTGTGATTGGTCTGTTTATATTTTCTATTTCTTCCTGGTTCAGTCTCAAAAGGTTGTGCTTTTCTAAGAATTTGTCCATTTCTTCTAGGTTGTCCATTTTATTGGCATATAGTTGCTTGTAGTAATCTCTCATGATCCTTTGTATTTCTGCAGTGTCAGTTGCTACTTCTTTTTCATTTCTAATTCTATTGATTTGAGCCTTCTCCCTTTTTTTCTTGAGGAGTCTGGCTAATGGTTGATCAATTTTATCTTTTCAAAGAACCAGCTTTTAGTTCTTTGCTATTGTTGATATTTGCTATTGTTGCCTTCATTTCTTTTTCATTTATTTCTTCTGATCTGATTTTTATTATTTCTTTCCTTCTGCTAACTTTGGGGGTTTTTTCTTCTTTCTCTAACTGATTTAGGTGTAAGGTTAGGTTGTTTATTTGAGATGTTTCTTGTTTCTTGAGGTAGGATTGTATTGCTATAAACTTCCCTCTTAGAACTGCTTTTGCTGCATCCAATCGGTTTTGGGTCATTGTGTTTTCAATATCATTTGTTTCTAGGTATTTCTGATTTCTTCTTTGATCTCTTCTCTGATCTCTTGGTTATTTAGTAGTGTATTGTATAGCCTCCGTGTATTTGTATTTTTTAGAGATTTTTTCCTGTAATTGATATCAAGTCTCAAAAACCATATGATCATCTCAATAGAGGCAGAAAAATCTTTCAAAAAAATTCAACACCCATTTATGATAAAAACCCTCCAGAAAGTAGGCATAGAGGGAACTTACCTCAACATAATAAAGGTGATATATGAGAAACCCACAGCCAACTTTGTTCTCAATGATGAAAAACTGAAATCATTTCCTCTAAGAACAGGAACAAGACAAGGTTGCCCAGTCTCAACAGTATTATATTCAACATACTTTTGGAAGCTTTAGCCACAGAAATCAGAGAAGAAAAGGAATCCAAATTGGAAAAGAAGAAGTAAAGTTGTCACTGTTTGCAGATGACATGATACTATACATAGAGAATCCTAAAGATGCTACCAGAAAACTACTAGAGCTAATCAATGAATCTGGTAAAGTAGCAGGATACAAAATTAATGCACAGAAATCTCTTGCATTCCTATACACTAATGATGAAAAATCTGAAATGGAAATTAAGGAAACACTCACATTTACCATTTCAACAAAAATAATAAAATACCTAGGAATAAACCTACCTAAGGAGACAAAAGACCTGTATGCAGAAAACTATAAGACACTGATGAAAGAAATTAAAGATGATACAAACAGTTGGAGAGATATACCATGTTCTTGGATTGGAAGAATCAACCCTGTGAAAATGACTACACTACCCAAAGCAATCTACAGGTTCAGTGCAATCCCTATCAAACTACCAATGGCATTTTTCACAGAACTAGAACAGAAAATTTCACAATTTTTATGGAAACACAAAAGACCCCGAATAGCCAAAGCAATATTGAGAAAGAAAAATGGAGCTGGAGGAATCGGGCTCCCGTACTTCAGACTATACTACAAAGCTACGGTAATCAAGACAGCATGGTACTGGCACAAAAACAGAAATATAGATCAATGGAACAGGATAGAAAGCCCAGAGATAAGCCCATGCACATATGGTTACCTTATTTTTGATAAAGGAGGCAAGAATATGCAATGAAGAAAAGACAGCCTCTTCAATAAGTGGTGCTGGGAAAACTGGATAGCTACATGTAAAAGAATGAAATTAGAAGATTCCCTAGCACCATACACAAAAATAAACTCAAAATGGATTAAAGACCTAAATGTAAGGCCAGGCACTATAAAACTCTTAGAGGAAAACATAGGCAGAAAATTCTATGACATAAATCACAGCAAGATCCTTTTTGACCCACCTCCTAGAGAAATGGAAATAAAAACAAAAATAAACAAACGGGACCTAATGAAACTTAAAAGCTTTTGCACAGCAAAGGAAACCATAAACAAGATGAAAAGACAACCCTCAGAATGGGAGATAATGTTTGCAAATGAAGCAACTGACAAAGGATTAACCTCCAAAACTTACAAGCAGCTCATGCAGCTCAATATTAAAAAGCGAACAACCCAATTCAAAAATGGGCAGAAGACCTAAACAGACATTTCTCCTAAGAAGATATACAGATTGCCAACAAACACATGATAGGATGCGGAACATCACTAACCATTTGAGAAATGCAAATCAAAACTACAATTAGGTATCACCTCACACTGTCTGAGTGGCTATCAACAAAAAATCTACAAACAATAAATGTTGGAGAGGGTGTGGAGAAAAGGGACCCCTCTTGCACTGATGGTGGGAATGTAAATTGATACAGCCACTATGGAGAACAGTATAGAGGTTCCTTAAAAAACTAAGAATAGAACTACCATATGACCCAGAAATCCCACTCCTAGGCATATACCCTGAGGAAACCATAATTCAAAAAGAGACATGTACCACAATGTTCATTGAAGCTCTATTTACAATAGCCAGGACATGGACGCAACCTAAGTGTCCACTGACAGATGAATGGATAAAGAAGATGTGGCACATATGTACAATGGAATATTACTCAGCCATAAAAAGAAAGGAAATTGAGTTATTTGTAATGAGGTCAATGGACCTAGAGTCTGTCATACAGAGTGACGTAAGTCAGAAAGAGAAAAGCAAATATCATATGCTAACACATATATATGGAATCTAGAAAAAAAATGGTTCTGAAGAACCTAGGGGTAGGACAGGAATAAAGGCGCAGACCTAGAGAATAGACTTGAGGGTATGGGGAGGGGAGAAGGGTAAGCTGGGATGAAGGGAGAGAGTGGCATGGACATATATACACTATTAAATGTAAAACAGATAGCTAGTTGGAAGCAGCCGCAGAGCACAGAGAGAGCAGCTTTGGTGCTTTGTGACCACATAGAGGGGTGGGATAGGGAGGATGGGAGGGAGGCTCAAGAGGGAGGGGATATGGGGATATATGTATATGTATAGCTGATTCACTTTGTTATAAAGCAGAAACTAACACACCATTGTAAAGCAATTATACTCCAATAAAGATGTTAAAAAAAAAAAAAAAAGAGCAGTTCCTCAGTAACTTGGGAAACAAAATGAACACATCTCTAAATTCATGTAATTTTATTCCGAGAGAGAGAATGAAACAGGAAAAGCATTTGAAAAAAAAAATTATTGTAAAAACCTTCTGATAATTATTGAAAGATATAAATTTACAGTTTCAAAAAGTTCATTCAACCCCCAGCAGTGTAAATGCCAAGAAAATCCCAGCTAGGGACATTATTGTCAAACTGCTGAAAGCTGTTTGGAAAAAGAGAAAATTTTTCACAAGTGAGAGTGAAATCATGTGTCAAATATAGGAAAACAACAATTTGAATGTTGACTGACTTCTCATGAAAATCCATGGAGGCCAGAAGAAAGTAGAACAATAAAGTGCTGAAGGAGAATTCAAGCCATAATTCTATACAAAGTGAAAATGTCCTTCAACAATGGAGGTGAAATATAGACATTTTCTGATAAAATAACATGACGAAAATCCATCATTAGCAGATTTGCACTATAATAAATGCTACAGAAAGTTATTCAGATTGAAAGGAAAGGATTTTACAGGAAACCTAAGAGGTTCAAGAAATATATAAACATAAAAGACTATTTTTTGTTACATTTCATGAAATATATTTAACTAAAGCACAAATTATAATATCTTATTGTGAATTTATAACATATATAGGTGTAATACTATAACAACTATAGCATAAAAAAATGGAGCTAGATATCGTAATTGGACCTATGTTATTGCAAGATTTCTATGTTTAAGAAGATGTGGTCCAGTAGAAAAATTAAGAATGTATGGTAGGATCCTTTGAGCAATCACTAAAAACCAATATAAAAAGATATAATTAAGAAAATAATAAACATTTAATTTAGGATGTTTGCATGATGACTCTGTCAGTGCTATCTGGATGATACAGAAGCAATGGAAATAAAAAAATCTGCCAATTAACTCGCTAATTTTAATTCAAAGGGTACCATTCATGAGAACTTTCAAGCATTTAATCTTTTCCAGTGAGGAAAGAATGTGAACAAAAGTTAGAATGAGATCTTCTATAAGAATTTATGCTGGCTGGCTATTTTGTGGTATCACTTATTGCCTTAATACTTGAAAATATTCAATGTCTAGGATGTAATCCAAAGTTATTTGTCTTACAAAGAAATAGGAAAACATGATTCATTCCCAAGAGAAAAAAAATAAACAATAAAAATTGACCTCAAGATGATGCGATATTATCCATTGTTACATATTTACACATTGCTACCTGATTACAAAACTATAAAATGCTTTATGTAATAAATGATTTTGAAACATGTATAAAATGACTAATGTTCAATAGGAAGTCATTATACTATAGTGGTTTAAAAAGCAGTCACTAAAATCAGATGTACATCACTAATCAATTTTTAAAATGTTTGTCACCAGGAGTAGAGCAATGGTTGTCTGATTGGGTAGAACTGGGGTAACTACAAAGTGATATGACAGATCTTTGGGGAGTATTGAAAATGTATATTTTCACTGGGGTGGTGGTTAGATGAACATATACATTTGCCAATACTCATTTATGTGGGCACTGAAAACAGTGCATTTTTATATGTAAATTATACCACAAATTTTTTGATTTACTGAAAGAACGTAGAGCAAGTTTATTAACTTATTGTATTCCTAGGAAATAAAATAATCACAATCAGTAGTTATTAGTCAAACTATCATTTGATTTAAATTTATACTTGAAGAAAAATACTTTACAACAAAAATTATTTCTTCAAATTAGCTACTTAATTTGGAAACACAGGGATTTTATGTAACAACTTTGACCAGAACACATTTTTTTTCCTTAAGAGAAGGACAGCGTTTCAAGTGAAACCCAGAGAAGAGAGTAAGAGGGAAAGGGATAAAATTAAGTAGTATATTCCTTGTTAATGAACCACCACAAATTGGGTATACAATGTAGACTTCAGAAAGATAATACAGGTAGTTGAGAAAATGAAACAGAGTAATGATCCAGAAACATGAAAAAGAGCTGCAGGTTCAGCTTTGCATCTTTACTATCAGCAAATATAGTTCCAAGTACATTGTAATGGTTTCATCATTACTTTTCTGTGTTTCACGCAGGTTTAATGTAATAGCATGCTTTTAAATTCTGAGCTAATTGGATGCTCCAGTGTACTAACTTTTTCCCTCTTTTTTTTTTTTTGCCAGTTAATATCTATATTATTAAAATCCTTTGGGATCTCTACTGTCATAAATATTTTATTTGGACTTTTAAATTTATATGATAGAATCGTACCCTATAACTTTATTGTATTCATTCATCGATTTATATGGTAAGTCTTTATGAACTATAATATACCATGTGTATGACACTACCAGATACTGGAAAGCATGGAAAAGAAATATTGACATGCTGCCTATCCCAAGGATTTTACATATGAAAAAGCAGAGATGGAAAAACAAACAAATAAACAAGTATCAGAGCAAAGTCAAATAGAATTAATTACCAAATAAATTATCTAGACATCTAATCAAGATTATAATAGCTAAAAAGGTCAATGAAGGTTACAAACTCTAGTTTAGAACCACCAAAACTAAATGAAGCTTGAGCTTGACCTTGGGAGATAGTATGACACATACAGGAAGACTATTCTGTAGTTTGTTTTCACTTTCCCAAGTACAAATAAAGAAAAAATATTGTGTAACATATTTTTATCATAACTACTCATTAAGGACTTAAGCACAGCTTGCATTTTATAACAAAGATTAATTTTATTTTTAAAATGGAAAAAGGACATTTTCAAAAGAGTATATTGCCCTCATAGCCAAAAAACCCCAAACTATTATATTTCTCTTCTGAAGCCACTTTCAGGAAACATCAGATGCAATATGCTACTGGGGAGAGAAACAGATTTGTATGCATGAGTTCATACTTCATTGGCTCCTTTCCCATGCAAAATACAACCCAAATGTATTCTATGGCTATCAGTATTATAAGCTAAATGCAAAATTATTTCTTGGCTATAATTTTAATTACTGTACACGATCTATGTAAAGGGAGGATAAAAATGAATCCAAAGGGAATCTAAATATTGTTAAAATATAATATACTAAGTAATATGGGGACATTAGATTTGAATGGACTGATCCACTTGGAAAGAAGTAGCACTATAGATACATTTAGAACACAGTTGTTTTGTAGAGACTTACAGCCATATAGCTAAATTTTTCATGGCATATTGGCTGTCTACTAGCAAAATAATTAATCATTGGCATTTTAATAATTACATATATTTTCATTCAGAATTATAGGACTCATGACAATAAGCACTGCTCTATCCTGTTGTCTTTAGATAACATTCCAGAAGATTTCCAGATATAGGCATTTTTCCTATAATACCATAAAAAGTATTTATTTATAGAAAATATTCTGCAAAATCTTGCACTAAAAATAACAGGGCTAGTGAGAAAACAAGAATTATAAACAAATCTTAATAAAACTTAGTAAAAGATAAAGCTTCATAATCAAATCATATAGATATACATACACATATGTATACATATACAAACATATAAAATATAGATAAATATATACCCATATATAAAAATACATATACATATATGTATGCACTCTTTTTATTAGGAAATATATCTTAATCAAAAGAGTTGCACAGTTACATATTCACAGACATTTGCACCCATTATTACTATCAGTCAATCCTTTTCAACCTTAAGCCTTGAGTTTGTGCCTAGATCTTTGAGATATTATCCCCTGGAAGCATTTGCTCCTTGGTACAATTCAATTCTGTCAAAATGAAGGATACCTGTTTGTTCTCTGTATGATTAATTGTGTCAAGGGAGATAGCCTAAGTGGCAGGATGACTACACACAGTTTCCTCTTCTCTCCCAATCCTATTTAAGACATGGCAAGTCCAAAAATAACTAATATGAACCTACTGTATAGCATAGGGAACTCTACTCAATACTCCATAATGACCTATATGGGAAAAGAATCTAAAAAAGAGTGAATATATGTATATGTATAACTGACTCACTTTGCTGTACACCTGAAACTAACAAAACATTGTAAATCAACTATACTCCAATAAAAATTAATTTAAAAACAATTAAGGATCTAATCCAGTGTGTAGATTTCTTCATCATTCTTTTTTACAAAGTTTGCTCACCCTTGTTTTAAATGATGCCTGAACTTCTTGTGTCCCTTTTCTCAGCATATTGTTGAAGCTGAAATAATCATCAACAAATAGCATTTCGGAAATTTAAATCCCCACTTTAAACAGTTCCTTTGAGACTATAATAATCAAATCCAGTCCCTTCGTCCAAGTGTATAAATTTTCTCTACCACCTCTCTATCTCTGGCACCCACCTTAGTTGGGCTATATAACTTATGGATGACTGTAATTATTTATCTCCACCAAAAAAGAGACCACAGAAAAATTACCTAGAAAACTGATAGAGTAATTTTTGTTAGATATTAACCCAATAAAAATAAAGTTAGAAATTGATGAATATTTATTATATTATTAGGCTGTTTTTTCAGCTCCATGGAGTAGTATATAGATATTTCTATAAGTGATGATATGCACTTTTATCCTAGAGATTGGAGAGGAAGGCAAATTTGCCTACGAAATTAATCCAATTTGTCTTTACAAATTAAAATGACAAAATTGAAATCCTAAATATATCATCATCTAAAGCTGAGTTGTGGACATGGAGAAGGCTACATTGCTTAATATTAGAAAATGGCAAGTGCAATGGGTAGTCTTATGTGTGCACTTGGCTAAATATAGTTCCCAGTTATTTAATCAAACACTAATCTAAGTGCTGTTGTGAAGGTAAAACATCTACAATCAGTTAATCTGTTGACTTCTGATCTGTTGCTCTCTATGTCTCTGTCTCTTTTTGTCTCCTTCTGGCGCTCGCTCTCTCTATAGATAGGTAGATATATAGATAGATAGAAAGATAGATAGATATCATAATGGTTCTGTTTCTCTGGAGAATTCTGATTGATAAGTCAGGACTTGGGGGGGCATCCTAGAAGAAGAATATGATAGGAAAAACTTGCCAGGGGCTTCTAATTTTTTCACAGATGGCAGGGTAATTGAAATTAAGCACCAATGACACCCAGGTTCTTGGAGCTGAGGTCATGGCGGTTTTTCATAGTTAATGCAAGAAGCAGTCATATTCACTTCTCTTTCCCCCATCCTAGACATGGGCTATCACACAGGCTTGTAGCTCCCCTGCCACACACACACACACACACACACACACACACACCAATTTTCTTAATTAAAAAAAAGACAGATTCAATAAAAATAACTTCTTGGAAAAATTTTGCTGTGTTCTCATAATTCAAAAGGATATTAAAGATTAGGGTTAGGCTTTAGTGGAACTTAAATAATCCATTTCCTCGACCCTCAACTCAATAGGCATTTTGTTGTTATTTTACTTTTTTGTCAGAGATCAGGGAATCCTTTATTGGTCAGTTCACACATATAATGCCATCTACATCGAGAATCATGTTGTTCTTCTTGTTTTGTAACATCACTTTCATTACCAACTCTTATTCTACACATTAACAGTACATGAGGTGACTTGTCTGCCCAGCATAGGACCTTGCAAATATATATATATATATTTTTTTTTTTCGGTACGTGGGCCTTTCACTGCCGTGGCCTCTCCCGTTGCGGAGCACAGGCTCCGGACGCGCAGGCTCAGTGGCCATGGCTCACGGGCCCAGCCGCTCCGCGGCATGTGGGATCTTCCCGGACCGGGGCACGAACCCGTGTCCCCTACATCGGCAGGCAGACCACTGCGCCACCAGGGAAGCCCCAAATATAATTTTGATAGGATACTTTTAGATGTGAGTTTAAAATGACTGGTTTACTCTTTACTATAGTTCCTAGTTCATGTTTATAGCTAAGACGCCATTTCATGTTTATTATTTAAAAACCCCATAGAATTCTCAAAGATATGTGGGATTGTCCATTCTGAAGATAAAAACTTTTACCCCATGATAGCATCAAAGAGGAGATGGTATGAAAGCTGGATTTGAAACCCCTTAAGCTGATAATGACACATAAATAAGGAAGAAGTTTGTGTAGATAGAAGAACAAGGTCTGTTCTAAGAAAAGAGGCCAATCCTCTGTGCTAGAGATAAAAATAACAGGTTATAATGGGGCAAAGCACAGGGATATTTCTTTAAGTATATTTGACACAGTTAGAGTGAGAAGTTGTAGAATTGCTTTTCCTAGACAACTTAGTTGCTTAATCTCTTTCTAAAATGTGCAGATCAGGAGTTTGTGCCTATAAGCTCAATGTCAGCATGAAAAAATATATATACCTTGCTGTAATATGGAAGAGTAAGCATGATGGGTGTTGGGGAGAGCTATCAATAGGAGGCTGGTAGACTTGACTTACGGAAAGTGCTTTTCTCTTTAATAAAGTTTTTAATTTTGAAAAGTAGTAATTTAAATTAATTGCATATTGCCTATTGGTCCCAACTACTTAAGCATTAGTCATCTGTTGATTACATAATAATATTAGCTATTGACTTGTAAATGATGATTCTGATGAGCTTCAAGAGAATATAAAATAATTTTATTCCATCTCTTTTAAACGTTTACCTGAATGCATTTTTCTGAAAATTAATTTCCAGAGCCTATTAATCAAAGTTTTCTAAAATAAAGGTAAACTTCAAATTATTTAATGCAGACTAAATTAACACAGTTCAAAATAATATTTGTTTTAAAATATGCATGTCTTTTCTGTTCCAGTCATGTACATTGACTTCTTCTCAGTTATGATATGCAGTGTAATTATAGTACATGGATTTATTTGTTTATATCCTTTCTTTTTTCAGAGTAAAATTGTCTACATAAATAACACAACATGTTATTTTAACACAACATGTTAAAATAAAATTTAAATCAGATGAATGAAGTTAATCAAAAGAAAAATTAAAAGAGGCAGTTATGATAAAGTCAAAAGTGAGATTAATATAAAATTTAGTCAATAAACTTGCCAAATGTGGGAGAAAAATATACTTCTTTGCAATGTCAGACAAAGGTCAAATTACAAATCATATCACCTGTAATAAAAGATAAGTTAGGTGCACAGAAGTAGCCTAATTATTCCACATGCTGAAGCTAGTGAAAATGTCCTGTGAGTTTTCAAAAAGAGAATTATGGTACAAAACAAGTTCCTCACCACCATACTTGCTGTGAACACAGCAATGAAATTTTTAAAGGGACTTTTGGATAATATCCTTCTGGGAAGGCTGAAAGCATAATGAGAGCAATCCTTTTAGCAATCAGAATGATTTAGCCCAACTTCTGGATCAGGGTAAGATGAAGAAAGTATACTCTCTTTCCCATGAATTAAAGCTAAAAACCCTGACCCAAAATGTTCACTTGATATCGACAGATGATCTCCAAGAGAAACACTCTCTTTCAGGTCAGAGAGGTTGGAAGGGCCACCTCTGTATATGAGTGGGAGGAAATCTTTTTGTTTTCTTTCTCTTTGTACTCTCAGCACTGCCTCAAAGCAAGTCCCTCTTAAGAAGCAGCACTCCTGTGTCAGGAGGGCAACAGCAATGATGATGGTCATGGCAGTAGAAATGGCAGTCACCCAAGCACCTAAAATACTGATAAAAATATCCTTCTTTCTGACAAGTGAAACTGAAGAAAGAGGCTCCTGTGGCCAAAATACATAGAGGGAATCTCCATTACTTGTTCTCTATTTTTTCTCTCATCACTTTTCGTCAAAACACACCTAATCACAGAAAGCTTGAAATAACACAGAGGACAAAAACTTCAGCTTTCTAGCCAAAGCACCAAAATCAGTCCCCTGGAAGCTAAAATATGTGAGAGAATTACAGAGAGGAGAGAGCTGGATAAAGGGATCCTTTAAAACCCTGTTTATTTAAAGTCCTGGACTCATTTCTGATCTGTGGAGGTGAGGAAATGATACAAAACAACAGAGCAAAGCCTTTGAGAATGGAAATACAATGTAGATGGCCACCTAGGTGCCATTTTGACTCCTGAGAATTGGACACACAGAATGGATGAGAATAACACTTCAAGACTTTGAAATCAAAGCTGAGATTGGAATCACAGGCCACACAGCAGGTGAATCTGGACATAAGTGGTCTATAACTAACTGCTAAAAGACAGAAAGTACCCATTCACCAGATGATTTTAACAATACTGACTCATAACATAACATTCAAAATTTCTAGGATGTAAGACAAAATTATTCAACATAAAAAAGAGCAAACAATGTCAAAAGTCCTGAAGAAAAAAATATAATCAATAGACAGCAAGCATAAATAATTCAAATGTTGAAACTGTTAGACAAACACTTCAAAGTAGTTATTGTATCCATGTTTTTATGAAGAGTGAAAGCCCTTGAAATTAATGGGAAGATAGAACTTATCAGCAAAGAAATAGAAACTATAAAAATGTAACAGTGGACACTTTAGGAAGAAAAATAAATTAAAAGAAATAAAAACTTCAGAGGAATTCAACAGCAGAATAAAAATGACGTGTCATTGAACTTGCAAATGATCAATAGAAATTATTCTATATACATAACTGCAAAATAGCTATTCTAATGAAAAAAAGCCTAAGAGACATGTGTGACAGTATCAAAAGTGTTAGCATCCAAATCTTGGTAGCCCCAGAAGTACAGGGAAAATAATGCAGTGCAGAAAAAATAAACAGAAGGGACAAACTAAAAACTATTAGTAAAATAGAAGGTCTAAATCCAATATGTACATACAAACCAACTAAAAGAGAAAGAGTGTCAGATTAGATGTCAAGATATTTTTTATATATAAGAAACCTTACATGTAATGAAATAACAAAGTTATGAGTAAAAGGATGGAAAAGATGTACTATGCAAACACTAATCAAAAGTTGGAGTGGCTATATCATTATCAAAAAAGGAAACTTCAGAAGAGGGAAAAAAGTCAGGAATAAAAAGTCATTAAATAATGATAAAAGGGTTAATTCACTAAGAAGGCAAAGCAATTTTAATGAAACTCAGAGCTGCAAAATATGTGAAGCAAAGACTGACAGAACTGAAAAGAGAAAGAGAAAAATCTATTTTTGATATATACAACACGAATGAATCTCAAAAGTGTTATGCTAAGTGAAAGAAGTTCATTTGGAAAAGTTACATGTTGTATGACTGCATTTATATGACAGTCTGGAAGAAAATCCCAAACTAATATATATATGGTTAACAGAGTATAAAAGTGAAGCTGTTTGTGGGAATATTTAGGGTAACAGCCAACCTTGTTCTGCATCCTGATTATGGTAAATGTTGTATAATGATGCACTTGTTAAAACCCACAAAATAATACACTGAAAAAGAGTGTATTTTACTGAGTAATGTATAAATAAGTAAATGATCTGGTGATGCAATTCAAGAATACACCCCTCTGGCTTAATTATGGAAAAACATAAAACATCCGAAATAATGGATCTCAAATTTCTCAATTAGGAGAAATATTTTGTGGGATAGATTGCATTTTCTTTTCCTGATTCTTCATACCTTTCTATGTGACTCCATAGCCTATTGCACTGGAATCAGATTCTCTTTCTCCCCAGTATTGAGATTGGGCTTAGCCATGTAGTCTTCTTTGGCCAATTACATATGGGCAGAACTAAGACTGTGCCAGGTGTGAGCCTATTCCTTAAGAAATATCAAGGGTTTGCTTCCATATATATGGCTTTTCTGTCACTGCTAATAAAAGAATATGCCCAAACTTGTTCATTTGCCTGAGGAGGATGAGAGATATCCACAGCAGACCTGATTTAACCCACAGTTTGAGGCCCAGAAAAACCCAGCATAGAGCAACCAACCAGTGGGTGACTTGCTGATATATGAGTCCAAATACATTATTATGTATTAAGCCATTGAATCATGGAGCTGTTTATTAGGCTGTGTAATGCCCACATATGATTAAATAGGCTTTATGATATTAAAAAATGTTCTATATCCTTACATGACATAATTATGCTGTTATTATCAGTTGATATAGAAAAAGCATTAGAGAGAAAACTGCTATAAATCAAATGAAAATTTTTAGAAAGTTACATGTTGTTTTTCACAACACTGTCTTTATATACTTAAAACTTTAGAACATATACTAACTTTATTATTCACTCTAATTAATATTCCTGGTATGATTTTGGAAAT
This sequence comes from Delphinapterus leucas, assembly GCF_059928025.1. Classification (NCBI taxonomy): domain Eukaryota; kingdom Metazoa; phylum Chordata; class Mammalia; order Artiodactyla; family Monodontidae; genus Delphinapterus; species Delphinapterus leucas. Next base: position 52,133,807 of record NC_143140.1, read on the forward strand.
TCTTTGCAGTTACTTCATATTTTCTCCCTACCTCAACCCAGGCCACTCCTACCCACCAGCATACCCATGGAAAAATGTAGACCCATTGATGGACATCTTTGATCTAGAAAATTGTTGAAATACTTAGATTTAAGGCAAGTCTCTACAGATATAATTTCTTCCAACTGAAGCTTTCAAAATAGTTAATAGTCCTGAATTCAACACGACATTCTCATTGAAAAGGCTGTGAAATACACCAATTATGGGTTGTAAAATAGGTGTGGTGCCAGTTTTTAAAAATTAGAAGCCAATCTAGGAGTAAGCATAACATCTACCTTAAAAAACAGAGGAGCTTGACAAAAATGTGGTGACAATTCCTCATTCTTGAATTCACTGAGTCATCCATTTTAAAACATTCATCACAAATATTCATTAAGTACCTGTTGCTGCTTAGCAATACATATCCTGCTGCTTAGAGGATACATTCTTGAGTAAAATAGATGGTCCTTGGTCCATGGTGTTTACAGTCCAGTGTAAGAGACTGTCATAACTTGTATAGTCACCTAAACATTATATATCAGTAAGCTCTGGCAAATACTCTAACAATAAAAATCATTTGAGAGAATAAAATTGGGATGCTGTCTAGACTGGAAGATAAGGGAAGTCTTTCCTGAAGAAATGACATTTGAGTTTACCTCTAAGTATCAATAGCAAATAGCGGAAGTCACCAGAAGAAAAGAATTCGTGCCAAAAGACTATAACTTCATATGCAAAGACCATGCAAACAACTCAAGCGTGTTGTGTCGGAGGGTCAGAAATAAAGCCAAAGGTGTGAGCTCAGAAAGAAAAGTGAACAGTGGCATTAAATGAGTCTGCAGAGGTAGGAAAAGTCTGGACTACACCAGCTCCGTAGGCCATGAAAAAGTTTTACATATTGACATAAAAGCAATTGAAGATGTAATCAAATTAGCGACACGGTCACATTTTTATTTTTGAAAGAAATGGATTCAAATGTGGAAAAACTAAGTTAGGATGAATAGTTAGGAGACCAGGGAGTATTTGACATGAAGAAAATATGACAAATTTGAGATATGTTTAGAAAGTAAAATCAAAGGAGTCCAATGACAGACTAGATATGGTGAAGGAGTAGGAGTTGTGAAGAATGGCTCTTGGGATTCTGGTTGGAGCATATGGTGAATGGAATCCATTCACTCTACTCACGTAAGTAGAGAACCAGATTTGATGGGTTAGATCTTATGGACATAAAGAGTTCAGAGTACTTTTGAAACTTCAAATTTTGTAGGTCCATGCATTTATGATGGGTCGGAAGCTTAGGGAAGAGATCAGGGTTTTAAGAAAAGATTCACTTGGGAAGTATTGAAGGTATAGATTTTTTTAAGAAGAGGGTATAAGTAACTATATAGAATTCCTTCAAGAATTCAAGCAGACAAAGACCAAAAATATCAAGGAGGTCATTGATAACATTTTGCATAACTGCAACTGTAGTGTTTTTTATCTCTCTGCGAAGTAAGGGGAAACAGTGAGTAGGAAGAAGGAGATTCAAATTTATGAGATTCAGATTTATAGAAATGTGTCCAGGCAGCATGACTATAATTGGTGACTATAATTAATTCTACTCTATTGTGTTTTCAGTAGTGATTAACTTCCTGAAGATTGTTAAGCTCATATAGCTCTTCAAAGAAGAAATTTGAGGGAGGGACAAAATATCTTTTGTAGTGATATGAACATATCAAGGATCCAATATTCTTTTTCCAAAGAGCAGAGGTTAGAAACGGTCATATCATTGGAGGGAGCTGGTAAACAGATGAGTTATTTGCTGGCAGTGTTTATCTTTTTGAAATCATTTTTAATTCCAGGGGGAGGGGGAATGCATTGACTGTTCACACATGGCCATGATTCCCTGGCCTGATTCACAGTTTTATGGGAGATCAGGGAGAATGCATAATCTTAGAAAGCAAGACTAGCTACTTCATCACATAAAAGGATGCCAGTGAAAAAGTTGGCAATGTTTTTTAGCACTAAAATGGTAACATCTGGGCATATATGAGAAGTAGCAACAGGAAAGCAACATTCAGATCTTCACATCCTGAAATAAGATATCAGGCTGAACTGAGAAACCAGTCATGGCCAGGATTTTTCATTGCCAATATAGAGTATCAAGAAGCAGTAGTTTTAAAATACCAACTGGGCTTTCCAATTGCCACTTTTCTATGCATCGTAAGACTTTATAGTTTCTAAATGCAACTCAGAAAACTGCTTTCAACTTCTCAGTATAAAAATATGGCAGGAATTCGTCACAAATTTCATGCATTGTGGTAAAATAAATATTAGTAATATCACTTTGTTTAGATGTCTTATATTGTTTTCAATAGATTCTAAACTATTATCAGATATTACTCAATTTGTGTGATTTTGAAACAATTTGTTCTGTATTTTAAACCATCTTTAGCTTATATAATCTTATAAAAAGGTAGAAGAATATGTTATGGTTACACCTCTGACTATAGTCCCTGCAACTGGAAGTCATTTTAAACTGCTAACTTGTTATTTAAAGGGAAATTACATATTTTTGGTATGCTGTACTTTAATCAGACGTTCAGGGAAGAGAATGGGGGTAGTTTAGAGCAAGCCCCATGAACAAGCTTCCATTTCCATACAAAGCATATTTACTTATAATTATTTTGGAAGTAAACACCTGGTTTTCTTTTTCAAAATTGGTATCAGTCAGATTTATTTCTCAAAACTTGTATTAGTATTAGTTAGCTTTGTTGTATTATAAGCCCTTCGTCCCCATCTCAGTGGCTTAAAACGTCCACCCTGTAGAAGCAGCCTCTTTGTGGGACATGCATGTCTCCACAGTAGAGAACAGCATAGGCTAAGCCAAACCATGCAATAGGATTTGAAGCTTCTGCTCAGACATGGTGTATATCATGGTGGCTCACTTCCCATTGGCCAAAGTAAGTCACAGTCAAGTCAGAGTGCATTGAGGCAGGAATGAGTATTCTTTTCACAGGCAAAAAGTAAATCACATGGCAATGGGCAAGGATGTATAATCCTACTGAGAAGGGGGAGTGAACACTGTAAAAATTAGTACAATCAAGGTGAGAATTGATGTTAAATGTTGTCATAATATATTGTACTTTAATTATATGACCTCTTCCAATGAAAATATATTTGAATGAAATATAGTTCATTTAATTAGTTTTTTTTATCACATTCAGAAATTTGTACATTTACAGATAGAAGCCAACATTTTAAAACTTTCGATTGTAAATATCAAGGAGAATTCAGGCATGAACAATTGTTAAATAATCACTGCTCAAGCACAATAGAGAGAGAGAGAGAGAGAGAGGCAAATATACTCAGAGAATGAAAATATTATTTTCAGGAAATATTTAATGAAAAAATAAGTTTCGAAGGCAGAATGTGAATATTCACCAATTTTGAATTAACTTAGAGCAACAATCAAATCTCACTGAAATCATGATATACTATGATATAAATTCAATAATTCATTTGTTTGACCATTTTACTCAGAAAAAAAGAAATGTTAATAACAATTTCATGGCCACTTTAATTTCAGGTTGACTAATAATACAAAGGATGCAATCTTTAGAAGTATGCAGGGACCTACTCTAGGTATACACTTAAGAGGTATATGGTAAATGTTTAATTTTGTTTTGAATTTTCAAACACCTGATGATTTTGTGTTTATAAATGAGGGCCTATTCTGTTATTTATCAAGTACTTTTCTAAAAAGCCTGTTTAAGTAGGTAGTATATTCAATAACACTCTATAAAAACTAGATCTCACTTATAAATTTGCATTGAATTCGTTTTTATTTAAAATAAAAGAAAGTGGCGGGGGGTTGGTGGTGTGATAAATTGGGAGATTGAGATTGACATATATACACTAATATGTATAAAATGGATAACTAGTAAGAATCTGCTGTATAAAAAATAAACTAAAATTCAAAAAAATAAATGTCTATCTCTTTGGCCTAATATTTTGTTAAATTCACCCCTTTAAGATCTTTTCATCTTGTAATATGATATATATTTCTAAAATATTTTCAGTATAATAGCCTTTAATACTAATAAAATAATGTGTGTATATATGTCTGAGTGTATGTGTACCTGCAATAATGTATATCAAACTGTTTATTTTGGTTATTTGAAAGTAGAATAGGTGAGAAGAGGATCAAGCATTTAAAAACTATGTTTCTGTGTTGATTTGAATAAGGAGAATATATTCATTTTTAAAAATAAATCTATTAAATGTTTAGTCCAGGAAGGGATTTCATATATATGCTTATACATATGTTTTGTTGTTTTCCATACTTTTACTCTGAATTTAAGTTCAGCATAATTCTTGTGAAAGTATTAAGTTCCAAATTATTAAGTAATTGGCTGTTACTCGGTGATAATCCTAGATTCAGAACTCAGTGATGTTAAAAGATAAGTGTAGGAACATTTTTATTTAATTGGAAAGTTTAACCTCAAAGGGTTTCACTTGGTCTTGTGAAGCCATCAATGTTACTTCAAGGATACTATGCACATTTCTGAATATGAGATATTTCAGAAGGAAAAGGGGCATATCTAATCAATTTTATGACTATGAAAAATCCACGTATTTCTCAATTTTTCCCATACTTATTTGGGTATTACCTAAATCACTTGAGATATTAATTGTATTTATTTAAAATGTGCTACAGTATTTTGCTTGACACTGTAGTATATATGGAATATAATTGGGATTTTATTGTTTGGTAATGAAAGTTTACTCTATTGTCTTCACTTTTTTTAATAGTTTTTGTTGAGGACATATTCTAATTTATATAAGGAACCAAGGACCTTCTAGGAAGAAAGGAGGTTAAGTTGGTACCCTCTTTCCCACAAACTCGAGGCTACTAAACTCTGTCCTGTGGATAGAGCTGATCTCTTTCAAAACCGGTATCTGGCAAGATTAGTAAGTTTCAAGGTGGGAAAGATATGCTGAAAATACAAAGCTGATTAATCATGGCCTGAAGTTTCTCAGGACAGACACCAAAATTTTCTCAAATGCATCATCCTGAAAGAAAGCAATGCTTAAGAGGAAAGGTGAGTGATTTTTTCAAAGAGCTGCAGTTTCGAAAACAGTTCAATTTTGACATTGGCTCAACTTTGGCAAAGTACAACACTGGCAGAAGATGGTCCTACCTTATACCTTGTGGGACCAGTGCAGGCCAGGGTGAGCTTTATTAGTTACGGAGGCCATAAACTGACTGTAAGGTTCACTTCCCACCTCCCTCCTCTGATGCAAAGTAGTATCTGTACCACTCATAGTAGTACAGATGCTACTCCAAGGGACGCAGCAGCACCTGTGAACAGGGACCTCTTCCGACTGTTTCAGGGACCACACCGGGCTCCTGTTGTGGCTGCAGAGCAGGTCGGAGCCGGATCATTTTGGAGCAATGAGCTTGAGGTTATGATTGGGAAGTTCTCCAGAAAAAGGGGGTAGCTGAGTTTGAGGTCAAGCATTCAGTTCTTAGAAAGTACAAAAAAGACTGGTCCTTTGGACATGAGAAAGGACAGTGTGAACCTGGGGAGTTTCTATGACTTCAACACTGGGGGAGCAGGTTAAGAGGAGGCAAGGACAGGAGACTAGACTTCCTGCCAAATTGCTCAATATTTCATGTGCTGCAGTTTGAGGACTCGATTGTTTATAAACTAGGGAGCATGTTATTCATATCTCAAGATTTTAGAGGAACACTTGGATTAGAAAACTATTATTTCATTTAATTTCAAAACAACCTCATTATGTAGAAACTATTATCCTTATTGTATACCATGAGGAAACAAAATTTGGAGAGGTTGTTACCTTGCCTATGGCCACACAGGCAACAGCAAGCACAAAGCTTGGATTTAAAACTAGGTTTATCAGACTCAAAGGCCCTTTTTTTACAGGACCTCAATTTAAAGTAAGTAAACTTTATTATAAACATATTTCAAATATTGAAACTAAACTTTGATCAGTAGAGTGGCTTGCTTCAGAGTCCAAACCTTAATAAGCAGCGAAGCCAAAGCAAGAACACAGGTTTTCCCATAGCTGACATTACATCTCATTGGGTCTCTAAACCATTTCTTCAGTTATTTCTCATTTACTTAATGGAAAAGAACCTCAGGGACATACTACACACTTCATTTAAGATCATCTGCCTGATAATCTTAGATTTTTGAAATCTGAAAGTTTCCTAAGAATGAACACTGAGACATTCTTTACTTTCAAAAATTTATCACCAAGTGTATTTTTTAGGCTAAAGGAAAAAAATCCTTTGGCCAACAATAGACCTCCACATTTGCATTAAAGTTCAGTTCTACAGGATGCTGAAAGTACAGCTTTATCACATACTCATCAGTGTTTTCTTATATTTTTGAAGCATAGAAAGGGAATCATTAATCTTGTTGGACTTGTGACAACTGACCTTCAAAGACTTCAAGTGGTGTAGAGTTCATCAAAAGATTAATAAATCTTGAGTGCAATTTTGGTTGAATTAGCAAAGTGTCCAAAATAACTGATTTTGTTTAATACTAATCTTTATTTATGAAAATATAAATTTAATAAAAAATATCAGGAACCTGGCAAAATATTTTAGACTTTGAAATGTTTATAGGCTTATGCTTTTGAGAATATAGGATGAATACATATGGTTAAAATACTTTCAATCCTGATAGTTTGAAGAATTTTTTTTAAAAGAATGTTAGTTTCAAGCTATGAGCTGTATTTATACTTAATATGGTATTAGTGCATGTATTTTCTTTGTTTAATTTTCTTAAATTATTAGTATTGCCAACTAATACAAAGCCTTTTAAATCAATTTTTATAAGAGGAGAGAAATCAAATATGAAGAAATTTGTTAGGACACTTTTTGTGTTGCCAATGTATAGATTTCAATTAGAAATTATTCCTTTGGTGAACTGACATCTATTTTTTAATCGCTTCACCAATTGCAATTTGTGATAAATCAATTTTGAGAAAGAAAAACTTAAGTTCATTCTCTGGCTGGCAGTCAAAATGTTAGGTAAGGTTAAAGCATATTGTTCTAACAAAAATTTTGCATCATCTGTACAATGAGATCTAATTTGCTTTGACAAAATAAGACCTCAAAATCACAGCAGAGAGTAGCCAGTTCAGGGGAATCAACTAATGTACTCTACTTATGCTTTCAGCAAACATTAATTAAGATTTACTAAAAAAATAAGATTTAGTCCTGTCTTCATAAAGCACATAGTCTAATGAGAAGGCAAGCATATGAAAAGATGATTACAAAATAAAGTCATTGGCAAACAGCAAATCAAGGTGTGCCTTGTGTGCTAAGGCACTGGAACTCTATCTATGGGAGATGTTAACATTTTTTTTTCTTTTAATCATTTAGAAACTTTGGGGAGAATGGTTTAAGACTAACAGGACTGAAGGACTGAAGTCAAGGGGATAACTATGGAGATTGTCCCCGTCCAAATGAAGATCTCATCCAGGACAGTGACAGCAGGGCTAATAGAATGTGATACACTTTGAGAGATACTTTGAAGGATAGATCAACAGCATTTGGAAATAGAATATATAAGAAAAGGGAAAAGAGGATGCAGTTAAGAATTATTCTGTTTTATTTAATTTTTTGTATCTTTATTGAAGTAGGACTACGTTTCATACAATGTTGAGATCTTAAGTATACAGTTTGAAAACATATACAACTGTATAACCTACAGTTGTATAACCTGTATAACCTACACTGTAATCGAGATATAGTACATCCCTGTCTCCTGCGAAAGTTTCCCTTTTCTGTCCATCCCTCACCTTCCATATGGAACCGCGATTCTGTATCGTTAGGTTAGTGTTCTTTGATCTTTAACTTTTTTGTATGTGTCTAGATTCTTTTTCTCAGCGTGTTTTTGATATTAATTCCTGTTGCTGAGTGTTCAAGTAGTTCATTACTATTTTATTGCTGAATAGTCTTCTACTGTTTAGATATACCCTAATTTGTGTATCCATTATTCTGTTAATGGGCATTTAGGTCACTGATAATGTTTTTTGCTCTTTCTTCTGAGAATTACCCTTTGATTCATGGATTATTTAGAAGTATGTGATTTAGTCTCCAAGTCTTTGGAGATTTTCTTATGTTAGTTATGTTGACTTCAAATGTGATACCATTGTTTGATCAAAGAACAAACTGTATGATTTCATTTCTTTTAAATTTGTCAAGCTTTGATTTATGGCCCAGGATATGGTCTGTCTTAGAATTTGTTCTATGAGCTCTTGAAAAAAAATGTGTATTCTGCTGTTGTTGAGTGGAGTATTCTATAGATGTTGAGTAAATCATTTTGTTAATCGTTTTGAATTCTCCTAAGTCCATGCTAATTGTCTGCCAGTTGTTTTATCAGTTGTTGAGAGAGGAGTATTGATGTCTCCAATATAATTGTGGACTTTATTTCTCTTCAGTTCTATCACTTTTTTTCCTTCTTTTTCTTTTCCCTCATGTAGAATCTTTATTCAAGCTCTAATTTATGAATTATAGCGACACACTTTTTATCAAACACAAGAGGAGTAAGTTATCTCAATTAACAAACAATAGATAACCTTATCCCTTCTTTACTCACCGACAGTGTTTTAATTTGTCGATCTTAATTGCCACTTCTTCTGTAAAATGTTTACTAACCAACCATTTACATTTACTCCCCATACTGTTTTCTTCAGTAAAATGAATTACTCCTTAGCTACCCACGCTCTTTCATAACCAATGCCTCTCATATAGAATTAATCAAATTTACTGTAGTTATTAGTACAATAATCCGTAAGATTTTACCTCACACTTTAGAATTTTACTCCACACTTTAGAATTTTACTCCTATACATATTATCTCATTTGATCCTCTAAACAACACTGTGAAGTAGTTACTTCTATTTTACAGACAGGGAAACTGAAACAGAAACAATATGATCTAAGGTCATAGAGTTTAAAAAAAACCAAAAAGACAAAAAAAAATTCCAAAATTGAATCCAGGATTTTTTTTCCCCACTTTTTAGCCATGCCACATGGCATGCAGGATCCTAGTGCCCTGACCAGGGATTGAACCCATGCCCCCTGCATTGGAAGGATGGAGTCCCAACCACAGGACCACCAGGGAAGTCCCTGAATCCAGGATTTTTAATTGAAAATACTATGGTTTTTTTCAATTCATCAAATATGCTGAACTCCTTGAGATTATATTTTCACCTTTACGTAACCACTGCCTAGTGTATACGATGGCAGATACTAAGCAAAGACATATTGACTAGATTTGAAGTCAACTACTGGAAAGGTATTACATATTTCCTAGACAGTACATAATTTATTGCCTCCTAAAAAACAAAGTACCAGATATAATTTAGTATTACAGAATGATCCATGGAACACCATCAGGGTTAAGAATTTGGTTTCTGATTTTAGAGTTAGGTGCAGATCCTGAAGCTGTGTAAGCTCTCTGGGCCTCAATTTTGTTTGTAAAATGGGAATTAATAAATGGTAATTATCTCAAATGTATTGAATGGGAATGCATAGAAGACGCCTAGTATAGTGTCTGGTACATAGAAAGCACTCAATAAAATAGTTAAATGTGTATGAGTATTAATATGAAACTAAAAAGTAGAACTAGTTTACAAAACAGTAATAATCTCATGAACTATGAAGAAGAACAGAGTTAAATTTGCCGAAGTATGTTTCTGAGGTTTTGTTTTTACTTTTTCAACCTTTATCACTTGGCTCTCCATGAGCTATTTACATGAGCTATGAACACTGCTGCTCTCACACTGCTTATCTCTAACAACTTCCATCTCCCTTTTAATGCAAGTAATGTGGAGGTGTACCTGTAAAAAGATAGATGTCCAAAGTGTCTCTCAGGAATCGCGTAACCTTCTAGAGAACTTCCTGGAGTAATGGAAATGATCTGTCTCTTGACCTGGCTGTTGTTACACAGGTGAAGGTATCTGTCAAAACAGTGAAATGTACATGTAAGAAAAGATGTGTTTGTGAAACAATGCAAGTTTTAAAAACAAAACAAACTTTTTTTAGGTTTTATAACCCTCGAACAAGTTACTTTCCCTTTTTGGCCCTTAGCTTTCTCATCTTCAGAAAGGGAATAATTTCTCACTCAGAAAGAATATAGTTCGTGTTAAAGGAGATAAGGTCTATAAAGTACTTAGAGCAGTTTCTGCACAGTTAGTTGCCAATTCTGGATCCACTTTACATTAACCCTAGGCATTTTTCAAATTTATCTGAGTCCGAAAACGTTCCTCCAAAATAAAACCTATATTCTCTCCCTCTCCGTTCTCCTACTCTTCCCCTCCTCTCTTTTATTTTAGGAAAATATGAGTAAACATTTGATTAAAGCTTTTGCCTCCATAGTGATTTTTGTGTGTTTGTTTGTTTTACAAAATCATAACACAGTCCTTTGCCTTCATATTTCTCTTCCTTCTCATTTAATTATAGTCAAAAAAGTGAGAATTCCCTGGGGGTCTAGTGGTTAAGACTGCGCTTTCACTGCCGAGGGCGTGGGTTCGATCCCTGGTCAGGGAACCAAGATCTCAGAACCAAGATCCCGCAAGGGACATGGTGCGGCCAAAAACAAAACAAAGTAACAGTTCCTGTTACTAGTTTTCAAATCACTTTTTAAAAGTGTCTAAGCAATGTAGTTCTATCACTTTTTATTATATTCTATTTTTTTAATCGAGGTATAATTGCTTTACAATGTTGTGTTAGTTTCTGCTGTACAACGAAGTGAATCAGCTATATGTATACATATATCCCCTCCCTCTTGGACCTCCCACCCCTTCCCGTCCCGCCCATCTAGGTCATCTCAGAGCACCGAGCTGAGCTCCCTGTGCTGTACCGCAGGTTCCCACTAGCTAGCTATTTTAATATTAAAAAAAATTGTGCTGAAGTTCTATTACTTTTTGCTTCATATATTTTGTACCACTGTTGTTTGTTGCAAACACATTTAGGATAGCCATATTTTCTTGGTAGATTTACGTATTTCTTATATATAATAATCCCTCTCTGTCTCTTGTAACTTTATTTGCTCTAAAGACTCCATTATCTAATATAGTACTCTTGCTTTCTTTTGACTAATATTTGTTATATATATTCTAAATATATACCTATATATTTAATATATATAAGTAATATATATTATATATTAGTATGTATAAAACAAACATATATGTTACATATATTTCCATACTTCTTTTTCAACCAGTCTATCTCATTATATTTGTGAGTTTCTTGTAGACAGCATACAGTTTGATTTATCCTGATTTTTATCCAGAGATTGGTAAAATATAGTCTCTGTCTTTAACAATTGTATTTCTACTGTTTGCATTTAAGGTCATTACTGAGGTTTTAGGGTTTAATTTTACCATGTTATTTTTTGTATTGTTTATTCTCCCTCTCTGTAGATTACTTCAGTTTTTTTGTTTTCAAGAATTCTATTGTGATCTGTGTATTCTGTTTTTCAGTGTATCTCTCTGTACAGATTTTATAGTGGTTACTCTAGTTATTACATTATATACACACAACTTAGTATACTGGTATTTATCAGTTCAAGTGAAGTGTAGAAACTTACATCCCTTTATATCTCTTTATCCTCAAGCATTTGTAATATAATTATTTGAAATATTTCCTTTACATATATTTAGAACCACTTCATAAAGTGTTACAATTTTTACTTCAACTATCAAAAATAATTTAGAAAACTCAAGAGAAGGGAAGTCAATTTTATTTATTCACGTTGCTTACTGTCTGCATCCTTTTTTTTACAATGAATATATATATTTTTAAATTAATTAATTTTTGGCTGCATTGGCTCTTCTTGTTGCATGCGGGCTTTCTCTAGTTGTGGCAAATGGGGGCTACTCTTCGTTGCTGTGCGCGGGCTTCTCATTTTGGCGGCTTCTCTTGTTGCGGAGCACTGGCCCTAGGGGTGTGGGCTTCAGTAGTTGTGGCTCGTGGGCTCTAGAGCACAGGCTCAGTAGTTGTGGTGCATGGGCTTAGTTGCTCCGCGGCATGTGGGATCTTCCTGGGCCAGGGCGCAAACACATGTCCCCTGCATTGGCAGGCGGATTCTTAACCACTTTGCCACCAGGGAAGTCTCATCTGCGTCCGTTGTTGTGATATTCCAAGCTTTATTCTTTCCTTTCTGTTTCAAGAGCTTCATTTGGCTATTCTTTTAGGGTAGGTCTGCTGGTGACAAATTCACTTCATTTTCTTCATTTGAGAATGCTTTGATTTCCCCTTCAATTACGGAGTATATTTTCACCTTGTATAGGATTCTGGGTTGACAGTACTTTCCTTTCAGCACTTAAAAAATATTACGTTCCTTCCTCTGGCCTCCATGGTTTCTGATGAGAAATCTGCTACCTTTCAAAAAAATTCCCCTATTGTCATTGCCATTTTCTGGTAACTTTCAATAATTTTTTTCTTTTTCATTTTTACTTTTCTTATATTTAATAAAAATGTGTTTTGACCTGGGTTTATTTGGGTTTATCTTGTTTGCAGTTCACTCAGCTTCTTGAATCTCTAGGTTTATGTCTCTTGCCCAGTTTGGGAAGTCTTCAGGCATCAATTTTTATTACTTTTTCAGTCCTTTCCTTACTCACCTTTCGTTTTGGACTCCAGTGACATGAATTTTTGATGTAGTCACACAGATCTCTGAATCTTTTTTGTTTTAAATCTATTTTCTCTTTGTTGTCAATTTGAGTAATATGTATTGTTCCATCTTACAGTTCACTGATTCTTTCCTCTGTCCCTTCTTTTCTGCTGTTGACTCATCTGCTGAGCTTTTTATTTCAGTTTTATATTTTTCAGTTCTAAAATATAGTTTCAGTTTCCATTTGAGTCTTGTTTATATGTTCTATTTCTTTATGGAGACTATTTGTTGAAGTTTTCTAATTTTTCATTTGTTAAAAGTGTGTTTGTAACTCCTCATTGAAGCATTTTTTATGATGACCATTTGTCCGATGATTCTAATATATCTGTCTTTTTGGTATTGGCATCTAGTGCTTATTTTTTCTCATTCATTTTGAAATTTTCCTGGTTCTTTGTATGACAAGTAATTTTTGACTGAAAATTTGACACTTCTGTATTATATTATAAAACTCTGTATCTTATGTCAATCTTCAGTTTTAGCTGGCTTACTCTGACACTGCTCCAGCTGGGGAAGGTGGGATGCAACTTCATTACTGCAGTGGCAGTAAAAGTCCCAGTTCCCCATTTGGCTTCCATTGACATGTGAAAAGAGGTGTCCTTCATTACTGCTGGGTAGGGGTAGGAGCTCAGGTGCCCCAAGTTGTTTCCACTGAGTGGAGATGGCCTCATAACAACCACTGGATGATGGTGAAAGTACTGACCTTCCACTAGGCCTTCTCAAAACCATCCCAGCAGAGGGAGAAAGGGGTGCCTTGTTACTGCCTGATGGGAGTGGAAGTCCAGGTTCCCCATGTGATCTCCCGTGGTGGGTGGGGCTGAGGAGCAGGGAGGCAGTGAAAGTCTCATTGCTGGCCAATGGGAATGAAATTCTCAGCTCCCTTCTTTGCCTTCTCTGAAACAACCACAGTAGTGGAGTGCTTCAGTGTAGCCTCATGAGGGCACAAGTCTAGGTTCCCTACCTGGCTTTTGCTGGCATGGGTGGGTATGGGGCCATACATTTTTCTGTAGGGTTTGGCAAAAAGTTTTATATCTGGCTGCACTGCCCCTTTCCTGGTCCTTTGATTAGATAGTAGGGTTTGTCAGGGCTTTTGCTCTCTGTGCTTGTTGACATTTCTGGGTTGTCATTTTCTTCAACTCCATGTCTGGGATCTGTGAGACATAAGAGAAAACCCAGGAGAATTCACTACCATGTCCCTGGACAGCCTCTCTTCTGCTCTTTACCTTTCAGAATCTTCTTGTGTTTCTTCCATATATAGTGTCCAGGGGTTTTAGTTTTATTTAGATTTCTTGAAGCACACATTCTAGTTTGTTCTTATTGTTCATTTTTCATTGTAAGATTTCCACATCTATTCATCAATTATTTATATCTTTTCCTGCATATTTGAGAACATTTTTATAATGGCTGTTTTAAAGTCTTTGTCTACTAATCCCAGTGATTGGGTCATTTGGAGGTTAACCTCTGTTAATTTTATTCTTGATTGTTATGTCACATTACTTGCTTCTTTTTATTTCCTATGCTTTAAAAAAAATTATACAGGATGTTTACGTAGAAGAACAACGAGAGAGGTATAGAAATAATTTGTGTTCTGTTCAACAGAAAGAGCTCATTTCTATGTCTTGCACTAAGCTGAGCAGCCGAGTGTTCAGTTCGTCTGGGACTGAGTCACAGTAATAGGAAGACTGACCTCATTCTGGATAAACCAACCCTTACCAGTCTATGCTGTTACTGCTGCTGGGAAACCATAGTCTTGTTGGCCTTAATAGTGTGTTAGTCTGAAGCCAGAAGTCTTGTTGAGCCAAGGTATTACCTTTGGATGTTCCAGACCCTGGGGAATTGGGTGAGGCTGCCCATACTATTTCTCCTGTTCAATTCCAATTTTATTGCCCTTTTTTCAGCAAAATTGGGATAAGTATAGATAGGTATAACACCAACCAAAATATTGTTGCATTTTGGGTATACTGCAGACTTCAGTCTTTCCCATCTGTCCCTGTCATCACCAGTAGCTTGGCTGGTCTCTTTTAGACCCAGTGAAGTGACTGTTTTTGGCATGTCTTCTCATCCATCTGTCTGAAAGACATGAAATTTTCTCCCACTTGTGCTGTGAAGGGATTAAAGGTCTGCAAATCAGTTCATAAGAATTTCTTCAAAGAAGAGAATAAATGTCTTCTGAGGTCTTTTGCATCATTAATGGTTATTTTATTTCATTTTGTTTCATTTATTCCTTCTTTTTTTCATACGTTAGTTCGCTTGTTAGGAGCCAGTTTGTGAACAAAGATGTTAAATGTGAGGTACCTGAGTGTTTCAGGGGGAGAAACACTTCATGTAGGTAGACATGCCATCCCACTGTGAAGCCAATCTCAGGTGTAGGAAGCTATGTGAAGGCTCAGTTAGGGAGCTAGAGAAAAGAATATGAATTATGGAATACTTAAAAATTCCTGTTTTTACAGAATGTACTCTATAGTATTACCGACATGACTGTACACCATAAATAGAGCTTACACTTCTTTATACTTCAGATAATAGAAAGAATATGATAGAAGCACTCTGAATCTATTTGAAAATACCTACAAACTTTATCTTCATAAAGCATCCCTTCCCTTACTCCTTTCACCATTTGTGTCCTCCTGTCTAAGGCTCATATATCTGTTCACTAGATGTCTCACTGTCTTTCTCCTTTAGTGCCCAGGCTCCATCAGTTCCCTTGCTCTCCATTATCTTTAAAATCCCCTTCTTTTCTGTTTATTTCCCATAATCCTTTAAATGTCTTCAAATCTCTCCACATTAAAAACAAAAAAGTTTTCCCTTCTCATCATGACTAAGTTCCTTGTCAGACCAACCTTTAAATATGTAAAAACAAAACCCTAGGCAAAATTTATAAAATAACTACCTGAAGACACTGGAGAGTGAATAAAATTAGATCAATATTATGGAGGCATTAACATTTAGAAAAGAAGAGCATGGAGTAAGTTTTCACTTTTTCTCATCTTTTTTTTTTTTTTTTTTACAGCTTTGGATCTGAGATCTGCCAGGTGGCTACAAGAAGGTAGCTGGAACTCAGAAATCCATGTTTTACTATCATGGAGAATTAGAGAACAGACTTCACTGCAAACATAGATACTAGAAATTGAGGTGTGAATCTCAGAAATGAGAAAGCCTGTGAGGGGGAACCCCAATTCTGTGTAGAAACAGCTAAATACCAAAGATGAAAATTACATGGATGGAAATGACAACATAGATAACCACTGGCTTCTCCTCAGAAGGAACGAAGGGCTGACGACAGTGAGACATCCTAGCAATGCTGGAAAACAACAATATACAATCCACCCTCCACTCTCTGTCCAGAGAAAATAACCTTTAAGCAACAGCAAAATAAAAATATTTCAGATTAAAAAACTAAGAATCTCTCTCCAAAGGCCTGCATTACTGCAAATCCTTAAAACTTGGACCCTCAAGAAGGAATGAGGAGTATTGCAAATGGTAAATATCTTGGTAAAGTTAAAGACAATTTGTCTTCTTACTCTACCTAAAATGTATAGGCTGGTCTAAAACAAAAATTATAATCTTGAGGGGTTTATAATATAATGCATATGGCAACGGTAGTGTAAAGGGCAGAGGTATTAAATGAACCCAGAAAATTGCAAGGTTTTTATACCATAGGTGAAGTGCCCAGGTTCATTACTTGAGAGTAATGAAAGACATGCAATGTGGGGAGTGCCTTAGACCCAGTAATTACTCTCTTAGGCATTTAGACAAGAGAAATGAAGGCATATGTGCACACAAACATTTGTATCTGAATATTCATAGCAGGTTTATTTGCAATAGTCCCATATCAAAAAAAGGTCAAATGTCCATCAACAGGTGAAAGGGTAAACAAATTATGTCATATTCATAACATGGAATGCTACTCAGCAACTGGAATCAACTATTGATGCATGCAACAAAATAATTATGCTAAGTCAATAAGCCAGTCAATAAAAAGAGCACAGATTCTATTCTATTTATATAATATTCTAGAAAGTACAAACTAGTCTATAGTAGTAGAAAGCTGATAAGTGCTTTCTAGGAGAAGAGGGGAGGTAGAGAGGGAAGGGACGGAATATAAATGGGCAAATGAAAACGTTGGGGGATGATAGATACGCTTATTACCTTGATTGTGGTTATATTTTCAGAGGTGTATACATATGTCAAACACATTGCATTGTATTCTTTAAATATATTCTATTTATTATACTTCAATTAAGGTGTAAAATTTTTTTAAGTTGATGATGTATATCAATTTCTAGACTAACCACTAAAAAATGAGGCAAAAATATAGTTAGAAGTGGCTTAGTGGTTAGGATTCCTGGCTCTCGCTGCCGTGGCCCGGGTTCAATCCCTAGTTGGGGAACTGGATCCTGCAAGCCACGTGGCATGGCCAAAAAAAAAAAAAAAAGTAGAAAATAAAAGCTAATATTTAAATTAAAATAAATATCATTAAAACAATCCAAAAATAAGATAGGAACGGGTGAACAAAGAAAGAAGAGCTGAAGTAAACACAACAGTTCACAAAGAGCAATAGCCAGCCCATGCTGCAACATCATAAAATTATATTGGGTCTATCAGAAATAATTGTCAGAAATGCTTTTGAATTATTTAGAGAAGAGACTTCAGTGATTACATAGTATATGTTCAGATGTATCCTGCATAGGTCAATGGTCAGGGCTTCAGAAGGTTTCTATGAGTCCCATGTTTATTTATAAATAAAATTGTACATGCATGTGTAAGTATTAGGGGGAGGGAATTCATAGCTTTCATTAAGTGTTCACAGAAGACAGTGGCTGAAAAGGGTTAAGAACTACTGAATTTAAAACCAGTTTATAAAATGATAGCCCTAAGCCTATTCAATAGATTAATAATACACTAGTATAAATGTACTGTCAAAATATAAATTTTTATAAACAACTCATAGTTTTTCCTTATGAATGCTAAACAAAAATATCACTGCGTAGAATTCCCTAGTTTCCCTTTTTCTCTTTATTTTCTTTACTCAGCACTGAGATCATTCATAACGTAATCTTATCCTAAAATGTAAAATGATGTCCTCTCTCCACCATTTGCCAAGTAATGTATCTTTACAATGATTTTCAAAGCTGAAGAAGGGTTTTAGAAAGTGAATTCTTCATTACTGTGGTAGAAGTTTCACTGATGCTTTGACACCTAATTTAGGGACTCTGCCTTCAGGCAACATAAATCTTCATCAGCATGGCCTTCAAAGTTGACCCTCAGTTGCTGCTTTCATAGGCTATATGAAATAAAATTTCCTTATCAATGACAACCATGTAGAAACGGAATTCTTTTAACACTTTGAATGTGCTCTATTTCACTGTGCAACAAAATAAAATGGAATGTATAAGAAAGTGAGTGGATTATAAAATAAATTTTCAGATTTTAGCAATTTAGAATTGCAAAAAAACCTTAACAGAGCCTTTGAATAATAATTGTTAAACACAGGCCATTTCTTAATAATATTTGACAAAATGGTCTTGTGGTAAAAGAAAAAAATTGACCAAAGTATTATCTTGTAATGTCAAAGAACTATGGGTCAAGAAGCAGCCAAGAAGAATCTGACTGAGTCATATTGATTATTTGTTATAAAGCCAAGCTGATGAAATGTATAGGTATGTAATCAGAAAGCATAGATTATAAATTCAGCTCTAGAACTTTTCATGTATGTGAATTTTAGAAGTGAAATAACATCTCTAATCTTTAGTTTGTAATTTAAAAACAGTATGTTTTGGTGAGATTTAAATTAAAGAATTAATGTTATAATACATTGTACAGTGTGAATATGTAAGATCCTGTCACTATTGTCTCCAGCGTCTTTAGAGAGCTCTCTTCTTTCATACTTATGTTATTTTTAAGCTTTTGTATATTTTAGCTTTTGTATTATTTGCTTTATGTCCTCATCTACTCTGTAAACTCTTTAGTGTTAATTCATGTACTTATTAAATCCAACATGATGCTCAACACACAGAAGGGGATTAAATGATTTACATGCCTTAATGGCCACATAAGTACCCCTACTATACTATTACTTACCTTATTAATTTGCCGTTAGCAATGGTAGCATTTCTCTAGTTAGACGTGAGTAATAGGGTTTTCCAGTTAACTTTATTTGGAGGAAAGATGTTTTTAAAACTTGAATGCACATAAACTTAGAATTTAAGAAAATGTTTCTGGGAATTCCCTGGCAGTCCAGTGGTTAGGACTCTGTGCTTTCACTGCAGGGAGCACAGATTAGATCCCTAGTCAGGGAACTAAGATCCCACATGCCACTTCGTGTGGCCAAAAAAAAAAAAAAGAAAATGTTCCTCCCTCTCTCTGACTACATATTTCCTTATAAATACTTCAATTCTAAGCTAAAAACAAAACAAAAAACTTCTCTGTAGAAAGGAAAAGAGAAGTTAGAATTCTACAAATACTCTTCTTTTTACCCTTTCCTCATGGATAGCCACAGTAGCTACTATTTATTGATTATATAATAGGTTCCAAGACCAGTGTGATCAGTTTCACGCATTATATAATTGAGTCCTCATAACAAACCAGGGGTAATCATAATGATTCCCATTTTCAAAGATGAGGAAACAGAGGACGTAGAGAGATTAATATGTTTATTTTACCCACCACCGCAACAAAAAAAGAATAGTAATAAGGCAAGGATTTGTCTAAACATGATTGGCATACATGTTCACAGCTTACCGAGTAATTCAGAATTGTTTTCCTCAATAATTTTTCAATCTGTTAAATCAGAAGCTCCAGAAATAACAAGAGAAGGTCACTTGATTGGCCTTCCAGCCACACTCACATTTCTAAACACTCAACAGTCCAGATGAATATCGATGTACATAGACAAGAAGCAAATCTACTAAAACATGGCCCCTATAAATGGTGAAAGTACATGCCTACAGAACCATAAAGTTTTACCCAAAGATGTAGATGAAGATAATGTTGCTGTGATGCAAAGTCAGTCTCAGCACTGTCTTCCCCACTACCTTAGCCAGTGAGGACAAGCTTGAAGACAACAGAATATCATTTACAAAACATCAGTCAAGGAAGAAAAGGTTGCATGCAGAAAAGGTTGCCCAGAAAGAAGCTATAAAGTTGTAAAATATTGAGCCCTAGAGTTGGGGTGGAGCGGAGGAAAGGGGTAAAGATTGATTTTAAAGAAGGAATATAAGTTATTTAAGTAAACATGAATTTAAAATGTGTCTATTATTTCTATTTGCTTCTTGAGTGGGTTTCTTGGTTCCCAGGATGGATTCCAGGAAAATAGTGGCATCTTGAGGACACATATGATTCATACTTCTTCACTGTGAAAAGAAATCACCTAGAAAATGTAGTTTGGAGAATAACATCTTCTGGGATTGGAAGCCTGAGATGAGAACAAGCCAGAAACTTTGAAGAAGTTGGCAGTTCAAGTGCAGATGGAATCAGACTGAAGAGGAAAACAAAATTCTGGCACACAGGATATTTCTCACAAGTAGGACCAGACCTTACAAGTTGGAAGGCAAAGCAGTAGTCCAAGAAGTCCCAGAAGGAGGTGAAGGAATGAAAACTAATGAGGTCTTTTTTTTTTTTTTTAAGATTTAATTTTATTTTTATTTTTTTGGCTGCGTTGGGTCTTTGTTGCTGTGTGTGGGCTTTCTCTACTTGTGGTGAGCAGAGGCTACTCTTTGTTGAGGTGCGCAGGCTTCTCATTGCAGTGGCTTCTCTGTGGAGCACGGGGTCTAGGTGTGTGGGTTCAGTAGTTGTGGCTCGCGGGCTCTAGAGCGCAGGGTCTAGAGTGCAGGCTCAGTAGTTGTGGCGCACGGGCTTAAGTGCTCTGCGGCATGGGGGACCTTCCCGGAACAGGGCTCGAACCAGCGTCCCCTTCATTGGCAGGAGGATATCTTATCCACTGCGCCACCAGGGAAGTCCCACTAATGAGGTCTTAAAACCTACAAAGAGGGCTTCCCTGGTGGCGCAGTGGTTGGGAGTCCGCCTGCTTATGCAGGGGACGCGGGGTTCGTGCCCCGGTCCGGGAGGATCCTGCATGCCGCGGAGCAGCTGGGCCCGTGGGCCATGGCCACTGGGCCTGCGCGTCCGGAGCCTGTGCTCCGCAGCGGGAGAGGCCACAACAGTGAGAGGCCCGCATACCGCAAAAAAAAAAAAAAAAACCTACAAAGAAACCTCCATTCAAGTCCTTTTATCTGCTGTGAGTTAGAAGAATTTAAGAATGTCTGTGGCATCAAGCAATGAGGTCCAGGAAACTACAACAAACCAAAAGATTTTGGCAGGCACAGCTGTCAAGCAAAAACTACATAAGACAATGTTAAACAAACAAGGAAGACATTTTATTCAAGGCTATTGCAAAAGGGTAGAGAAGCCAGTCTGAGCTCCTGTTGAAACAAAAGGCAGAAGTGGTTTTAAGAGATGGCATGGGGGATCTGAGGCCATGTGTGTTTGTTCACTGACCTTACCCACAGGAAGAGCAAAGTTCCTCATATCTTCATGAGAAGAGGTCGTTTTACAACTTAGAGCAAGGCACCCATGAGGTTAGGCTCCTACCCTCCCACAGAGACAGGGAAATAAAGGTGCTATCTTCCATAACGATTACATTTCAGAAAAGTGGGTCCCAGGTCCAGAAAGGTATTTCTGGGTTTTAAAACTGTCAAGAGACTATTAAAAACATTTATATCTCAAGGAGCAAAGAAACAATTTACAATTGCAATTTTCTAAAGTAAATGCTATAAAAAAAGGACCTACCATCAAGAAGAAGCTTGGCTAAAATTTAGTCAATCTGAGGGAAACATTAAAGCCCATCTTGGTCATATGGTAAGGAAACAGAAAAAAATAAAATTTATGATATAAAAGCAGGAATCCCATTTTAGTCTTATTTGTTAAGTTTTCTCTTCTGCATTTTTTCCCCTCAAATGTTTTGCAGTATTCAGCCCTAGGATCACTTTTCTTTTTTTAATGTACAATTTCCTTGAGTGATATCATCAGCCCCCATGACTTTAATTATTTATATGCTGAGACTATCCAAATGATAATATTTATACTTCCAAAGGAAATATTCTTTTGTTCCAAACATCAAAATTGACTGTACTTGTCTTTTGCTAGTCTTTGTTGAAAAAAAAAAAAACCAAGAAAAAAGAAATATAAAAACAAAAAAGGGGATTAAAATAACAAAGAAACCAAAGCGTTGCATTAGATTAACTGCTGTAAGTACAATTATAGGAGAGTATTCAGATGTCAGTGTTTCTAAAAAGAGAAGGTTTATTATAAAAAGTAATTTGAAGATAGTAAACTAGATAGAAATTTCCAGATTATCCTAACAAAACTGGATTGCAAGAGAATGAATAGGTAAAAGAAAGGAAATATTATCTACCTAAATTATGAATCTTTTAGCTAGATTGCCTAAAAAAAAGAAATGCTTACCAAACTTATATAATATGGCATGCCAGCAGAATTAAAATTAGATTTTATCATATTCTTAAATATTTATAAGTTTTGGTATATTAACACATTAAAAATTAAAATTTATGAATTCTAATTAATACTTACTTCTTAAATTTTATTTAAATTATAAGTCTTCCAAGAAATCTGGTATTCTTGATATCTTTTGAGGGTGAATAAATACCAACTCTGCCACTTTAAAATTTTATGAAAAACTCTAATGTCATGTACAATAAAAACTATGATTAATCATCTACATCCAGACACAATAGAGTAAGAAGAAAAGAAGAAAATTCAGAGAAAAAAGAAATACTCAAATCATATTTTATGCTTACTAATTAAATGTTAAAAAAACAGCAAATTTGACAAGATTGCTTTAAGACACTCCTTATAGATTTGCATTATAGTAGCTAAAAATTTAAACAAAAATTTGATTTTTAAGTAATTACTTGAGACCATCAGCAATTTTCAGTAGTTAAAAAAAAAGGGATTTTTTTCCCTAAGCTGGGAATCTTAAGAACAAAGTTTGTTCTAGAAAATATTCCGCTAAAAAAATATTCTTCCAGAAATATATTCTGCTCTGTGCAAAAGAGGTTAGTGGTAAAACATTCTAGCTGAAGTGGGCATCTTGTCATTCTTGTAATTAGTGATCATAGGAATAGTGTACCAGCTAAAAGTTTTAAGAAATTACTGCTTCTGGAAAATAAATGTTATTTTCCAAACTTTTTAATAATTAATAAAATAATGAAGGAAAATTCTAAAATTAGCTGTTTCTTTAAATGAAATTTTAGTATTCATTTGGTAGGATTCGACTGTGGCTTCATTTGAGGTTGTTGATTTTAGCATATAGCCGTTCATTACTCAACTGAAATGTGTATTTTTTCCACCTCTCCCTGAGATTTGTAAAGATTTAGCATAATGCCCAGCACACAGTTAATAAATACTATCTACTTAGTATTACTGGAGCAAATTAGAGCAACTATGTGATAAACTTTATCACTTATCTGCCTAGAGAGATGTGTTTTTTAAAAATCTTACAACAATCAGTGTTGAAGAGGTAGTAGGAACAAAAGGTCCATCTTATACTTTGATGATATGTGTATAAAGTGACATAATTTAGACAACTTGTATGAATTAAAAGTCTTAAAAATATTACTACTCTTTGGCCTAGAAAACTCCACTTCTAGGAATTTAACCTCAGAGAAAGTTAGCAAAAGTAAATGCACTTGAAAGTTTACCTCACAAGCTAGTTATCAAAATATAATTTAAAAAAATCAAGTTGCATGCATATGATCAAATACCAGGTTCTCATTAAAAGTGAGAATTTAGAAAGTTTTGTTTCCATATTTGTTGATGTGGAAATGTTTTAGTAATATATTAAGTGAAAAGCAAATTATATTTCTACATGTATCGGTGTGCTGTAATTTTATTTTTAAGCAAATATGAATATGTATACTCACAGCTATTATGAAAACATTATATAGAGAGAAGGTTAACAAGAGAAGAGTAGATCCTGATGTTCAGAAACTGGCCTCATACTAGCAGTAGTACGTTGGTGTTGTTAAGTGCTAGCCCGGCATTATCATGCAGGCCATGGTGTTGCCCTGTTGAACCCAGACAATCTCAGAGAACACTAACCTCAGATGAGGTCACTCTAACTGCAATGAAGTGAGATCAAACAAACAAGCAGTACTGCTTCTTAGTCTTGTCTAAACACGGGCACAAACATGGTCACTGTGCAAACCACAATACTAAATGTCTTTCTCTCCTGACTCACATGAGTGACTGTGGTGTCTTTATAGCTTTCATTTCACCAGGTTTTTCCTTTCTTCTAGATAAGATTAACCAAGATCATAGAATTAATATGCTTCCTCACAGCCACCAATTCAGAGGAAATCTCAACTTCCTTGACTGTTCCCCCAAATCACTTTGCCCAAATCCTGCATACAATAAGCCCTTTCTAACACCCTTTTATTGGGACACCATATGGTTTTCCATGGAATGTGTTTTCCCTTGTTACAATGAGTTATGAACGCAAGTTGGTAAAACTACAGATACGACTCTTGTGCTCTTTGCAGGGAGGCATTGACAATTTATACTATATATGTGATATTATATTATATTACATAATGCTATATTATTTATTAACATTTGTTTTAAAGCAATTATTTATAGAATTAGTAATATGCATTTTGATTTTAATTTGATTTTTAAATAAATAAAATTTACATTTTTAATTTCAAAAAATCTAATAAATCTATGTTGGAAGTTTTGTAGAGAAGATGTTGAGAACAATAATTCAGCTCAATACTATGGACCCACAGGAGAAATTCCTTTTAAGCTTTGGTACTTTGAATAGCTGTGGTTTTAAGAACACTTGAACCATATTACTGATGGTATTTCTCTGTATTTTATAGTCTGTTTCTAATGAAGTATATAGTTGCCATATGCTTTGTCTACTGATATCTGTCTGCTGATATCACCACTAGCTTTACCTTATTTAGAATAATTCTTATTTTCCTGCACCCTTACTTCCTAAATCATGTAAATATCATTTTACTATAAGGTTGTTTTATAAACAACCTTACATCAACTTTGTTGAAAAATTAATTATAAATAAAATAAAAGAAATATTTTTCTTTGGTTGACAGTGTAAAAGTGGTATTACTCATCAAAGTGGGCACTTGGCCACACAAGCATTATCTCAGATCCATCTACAGGACTTCTTAAAATGTGGACGTCAATAGAGAAAATTTATAAAAATAAGTGAACAAGAATAACCTATTTTATAAATAATCTGGACATATGTATGTACACATACAAATTTATACATTTATTTATTTAAGATAAATTTTGATGATGAATTGTATTTACTTGTAGAAGTTTGATTATTTTAAGCACTTCAGGTGTTTGCCTTTTCTTTTAAACTAGTTGTTTTGTTTTACTGTTCAAGATGAACAGAATGTAGTTACCAATTGCTATGCAGTAAACTAAACAAATATTTTCAGATTTGTAAATTATCATATCCTTGCCTCTATCTCCTTCAAGGAAATAATTAAGATTCAAACTGAAATTGTAGTACCTCTTTAGGTAGAATCATATTAAGATATGACTCTAAGTCTGGAATTTGGTATTTTCCAAAAGCATATTCTACTCATTCAAGCATTTCTGGAATTTTCTGATCAAGATTTTAGTGGCTTTCTACTGGAAATTTAACTCAACATATTTTCTCTAGTATGTCACCAATACTATACGCTAATAAGTAGAGATTTACCAGGAAATTTGTTGTTGTTTAAAAAATACTGTCATGTAAATAAGTGTTCTGGGTTTCTGTTAACTCCACATAAATACAAAAATTCTTCAGCCTGAGATAAATTATTACCTTTAATTCACAATCAGACTTAATTGATTTTTTAAGTAAGTGTAATCAAATATTTTAAAAATAACAATTTTTACAAATGAAAGAGTAGTGACTTTCACTTCTGGGAAGATGGATTAGCTATACTGTTCCCTATTCCTCCAGCTAAGTACAACAAAAATCCCTGGACATTACAGATAGAACAAGCACAACAAAACTCTGAACAGTAGAAAAAATGAGGTAGACTAGCTATGAAACTCAGAATTCAAGTCATAGCATAGTAGTGAATCCACTGGCATTTTTTTTTTTCCTTCTCATGACCTGGAGCTAAGGAAGCTGAAACTCAAAAACACCAAGGGGCACAAGCCAAAAAAAACCCCAGTTAAAGTCTGCTTTCTCTTAGCCACAAGACCAGGAAAGAGCACAAAACAAGACAGACCACTTAGTCGATCTCTGCTTTACCCCAGACAAACACCACAGAAAAACTGTGTCCCACCACATCAGTGCAATTGAGCTGGAAGCCTAGACTTCCATGCTACCAGGCTATAAAAAGGCAAGCCTATCCTCTCACTGTGATGGTGTCAAAGACGTGAGCCACAACTTTCAATCCCAACAGATGATAAGGAGGCCTCGCCCAAAACACAAGGTCAGTGGAGACCCCATGGGGAACCGGGACTTTCACCTTCACCTGGAAGTAACAAGAGGCCCCTCTCCACTGGAAAGATGTCAGAGAAGGCCTAGAGGAGAGTCAGGATTTTTACAACCAGCAAGCCAATATGAGGCTGACCTCTGCCCTCTTTTGCCCAGGAAGTCAGTGAAGGCCACCTGGGGAGGAATTACTAGGCATTCCTCATGCTATCAGCCAAGGAAGTATCAGCAGAGTTCTAATGGAGAGCTGAAAATCACACCTCCATTCTACAGTGACAAGAAGACCCCCAGCTCCCTTCATGTGTCAATAGATGTTGAATGGGGAACCTGGACTTCTAACCCTGCCTGGAAGTAATAAGGCAGTCCCTCTTCCTTCCTCTGCTGGAGCAGGCTGGAGGATGCCATCTCAAAAGGAAGGTGTAAATAACATCCAGAGACTCACAACATAATACCTAAAATATCTAGGTTACAATAGAAAAATCACAGACCATGTCAAAAGCCAGGAATCTCTCAAACTGAAGGAAAAAACAAAGACAATAGATGCCAATGCAGAGAAGACAGAAATGCTCAAAAATACAGAACGAAAGAATGAATAGATAGATAAATGGATGGATGGGTAAATCAATGCCAAGATAGTTTAACCATCTGACAATTTAGATACCATCCAGACAGGCATGATTTCTGCTTCTCACTAAAGAGAATGTGAAGACTTTCCCCTGCAGCATACAGTTGCCCTAAAATCTTATATTTGTGTCCTACTGAATCCCTTGTATCCAGGGGGAATGACTGTCAGGAAAGTAAACTGTGTTTCTCTTTTTATCAGAAGCTATTTTTAGAATGGAAAAGAAAATGCAGAGTTTTATAGACAGGATTAATAGGTAACTTCTTTTGGTTCTCAAGTACAGAATTTTCCTCCATATAAATTAATTGGTTTTTTAAACTCAACAGAATACATAATGAGCTCCAAAATATGTGATGATAAATGTAGGAAAACAACAGCATCATTTTAGGGTTTAGTAGGAAAATTTCCAGATAGTAGTTTTAAAATGTGTACCTATATAGACTTCTCAAGTATCAATTTTTGTCTGCTGGCAGTGCCCAAATCCATGCTACCCATCACTTTATTACTGAGTTCTCACCAGGTATCCCTGCCTGGGAACCTCCTCTTTACTTTATCCCAAGTCGGCCCTCTTTTAGACAGTGGTTCTCAAACCTTAGTGCACCTCGGAGAATCACTTGGGGATTTGTTAAAACACAGATCCGGGGCTGTACCTCCAGAATGTCTGATTCAGTAAGTCTGGGTGGAGCCCAAGAATCTGCATTTCTAAATTCCCTCATGATGCAATGCTACTGGTTCAAGGACTGGACTTTTAATCTCTCTGATTTAGAGTAGTGCTTCCTAAGTATGCAACTGCATTTATTCAACTATTCCATACCATATCTAATGATATTTTCCCCAAAATCTATTAAAATAATTATTTATGAAAATTCTGTTTGACATAACTTTATTATTATGAGAGACTCTGTCTTTAAAAAGACAGAGTGCCACAACCCTGAAAACCAGGAAACAGAAAATCACCACACCCAAGTACTCACAGTCATAAATTGCCCGCAGAAACAGCATTCCTGAACAGTCCAATCTTTTTGGTATGGTTGCTATTGTTCTATATGTCATATTGTCCTTAGTAAAAAATATATATTACTTAATTCCATTAATTTTTTATTTTTGTTTGTTACAAAAGAAGAAATTCTATGAATCAAATTTTGATCATTTTATCACAGTAATTCTGCTGGCTCACTTTCTTTTCTGTCCATTTATTTCAAGTGACTATTAGAGCCCAGAAGTTCTGGTGGATACGTCACCAATATATTATAACTTACAACATGTTCATAATCATATAATTCTGGAAAAAACTACTCAAAAGCATTTTACCCTGTTCTACTCAGGGTAAAGATGGGCTGATTCAGTACACTTATCAGAATATATTTTCAAATTTTGATACTTGACTAGATTAGCTCTCATAAAAATTTTATTTCTATTTACTAATTAGAACACTTTCTTTAAAAAGTGTAATCCATAAGTGTGTAATGCAACTGAGTAGTCTTCATATGAACACAGGCATTTGTTTTTGCTTTAAGGTGTATTTTATTTTATTCTGGACAATAAGAATTCCTGTGAAATTCAGATATGGCAATGTTCCAAAAGCTTGTAAAGTGTCTTTCTAAAATATTGTCAGGAGACTATGAATTTTGGTGTGTTTATTTTGATTCCTTGTTGCATTTTTCCATTGTTCTTTTGTTTCCTTTCTTCTCTTTGGAGGACACAGACTTTGCAAACAATTTTGGGGCTTGCCTGAGTGCTGTGAAGCAATTGGTAGTGACAGGGAATTAAATCCTGTTTTAAAAGGAATTCTTTATGATGAGGTAATTTACACTTGAAGTGGGAGGAAGAGAGTTGGACCCATAATTAGTAGGAGGAACATTTATCTCCCAGCAGCACAGAACTCCCCACAGCAGAACCTTGAAGCCAGGCAAGGGCAGATGTAAACATTCTTCCACAAGTTGGCAAAGGCTGAAACTGGGATTGTTTGAGGCCAGGTGAGTGTTGCCAGAACAGTTCGCTCAGAATAAGCTAGAAAAAGCAAATCTCCGCACAGCTGATCTCTCTTCTTCTTTTAAGTAGTTTGCTTCAAAATCTTTATGTCCTATTTGACTCTCTCTATACAAAGTCCCATCACTTTGTATGATCTGAAGTCATTTTAAGAGTATAACAATTTTCTGAGAGAAGCACAGTATATTTTTTAAGTTAGCAGAGCAAGATCATCTGTCTAGACGTGTTTAATCTATGATTCCTCATTGTTATCTCAAATTATGTATGAAGAAAATTTTCTCCTATGCAAATTGCTTCTCACTATTATTATATGTTGATGATATTTTCATAGCATAAACCTATAGTGACTGGCTCTGGAAAACAACTGTAGAGCCTGGAAGGGGGAAGAAAAAAGAAAGAAGCAAGGAACCAAGAAGGAAGGAGGAAGAAAAAGAGATGCTGGTTCTTCAGTGAATCACTCAGATCCCAGGCAATGCAAATAGAGAAGGCTGTATCCAGAGTAGGGTCAATGCAAAAATTGCCCTGGGCAAAGCTAAACAGGCAAGGAAGATTTTATTCAAAGCTATTGCAATAGGGGAGAGAGATCAGAATTAAATCAGAATTTAACTCCACTGGACACTGGAACAAAGGCTAAGAGTGCTTTTAAAGGTTGTGATGAACTAGTGGAAAAGTACTGGACAAAACTAGCGAGAGGTTGATCAATGGGATGTGATGAGCACATTGAGTTATTTCCCGAATTTTCAAATATTTTTCTCTGTGGTTAGGCCATCTGTATTTGCTAACTGGTGTCCACTGAAGTTAGATTCCTACCCTCCCAGGAGACAGGGATGCTACATGATTACATTTCAAAGGGATGGCTCCCAGGACCTTGAGAAAGGCATTTCTAGTTATAAACCTGGCAAGAGGTTTTTAAAAAGATTTACGTATATCCCAAATGGGCAGAGAAAGAATTCACATTTACAAGCTTTATATAGAAAATGTTCTAAGAAAAGGGAAGTTAGGGGCCTAGAGTCAGGAAGAAATCTGTCTAAAGTTTCATCAAGCTGAGGGAAAGTTTAACACCATCAGGAGGGTAGTCTCTATCATTTGATAAACTCAGGGCATGGTTTTGTTCTGCTCTACAAAACGAACTGAGAGCTAGGATGATTTTTACCCCAAAACAGTTACCTAAGTGGAAACTTTAGTGAATATCTACTTTAAAGCAGGAAGATAATGATAGGCAATTACAATGAAAGATGCCTTCATTCTAGAAGTCTAACTCCTGTGGGCTCTCCCTGTTTGCCCATAATGTACACTTAACCTTTTTTTATATTAAAATCACTGTGTCCTTATTGTAAGGTACTATGCATATTGTTACTATGTAGGGCTTCAACCCAAATGCCTTTTCTAGTCTCAACTCCTCTGAACCAAGCTAGATTTTCAGGACTACTTTATTTTAAGGCCTGCACTAGCAATGGAACTGAGTGAGTCTCCTCTCCAGTAGGCCCTACCCTGGTCTACTTGAATTCTTACCACTCAGATGACATAGGGAGAGAGAGCTGACTCATGCAATCTTATTTATAATGTCTCTACCACTCCCACTTGAGAATCTATTAGGCCTCTAAGGTTCCCTTTCAAAGTTCAGCATTCCACCTTCCCCTTATCCTAAGATCATTGTCCCAAGTTAAACCCTCTCCTTTTGAGAATTCGGGTTGGGGAAACAAGGCATTCAATTCTCCCTAGACTTAGGGGTTACACATTAACAGCCAGTAGGTCAAATCCAGCATCACCTACCTTATGCCTGGCATGATCAGTGTCTTATTTTTCATTTGTTTTTCAGTTGCACTGAATACCTTAAGTGTTCATAACCCCTCCAGGGGGCTATGTAGCAGATGCCATCACTCGCTCTGTACCACTTGGTCAGATTCACACATTTAAGTCATCTCCCTGGGTCCTTTAAGCACTTAAATTAAGGTTTCCCACACTAGCAGTTAGAGTTGCCAACTATACATAATTCTTTGATTAAGAATATATTTATGTTCTTTAAAGCACTATTTACAATAGCCAGGACATGGAAGCAACCTAAATGTTCATTAAAAGAGGAATGGATAAACATGTGGTACATATATAAAATGGAATATTATTCAGCCATCAAAAAGAACAACATAATGCCATTTGCAGCAACATGGATGGACCTAGAGATTGTCACACTGAGTGAAGTAAGTCAGACAGAGAAAGACAAATATCATATCATATCACTTATATGTGGAATCTAAAAAAAGGGTAAAAATGAACATATTTACAAAACAGAAGTAGAACCACAGATGTAGAAAACAAACTTATGGTTACCAGGGGATGGCAAGAAATTGGGATATTGGGATTGACATACACACACTACTATATATAAAATAGATAACTAATAAGGACCTACTGTACAGCACAGGGAACTCTAGTCAATATTCTGTAATGGCCTATATGGGAAAAGAATCTAAAAAAGTGTGGATATATGTATATGTATAACTGGTTCACTTTGCTGTACAACTGAAACTAACATAACATTGTAAGTCAACTATACTCCAATGAAAATTTTTTAAAATTAAAAAAATAATAAATAAAAAATAAAAACAAAGAATATATTCAATATAATAGCCTTTGCAAAAATACCTAAAGCTGTGCCTGGCACAATTCTTGGTCTGCAGTGAATACCAGTAATACAATTTATTACCTTCCTCTTTTCTAGTAAGGATGAAATAAAGGTTGTAAAGTGCTGTGAATGGAGGATGGTGAGTGACATATATATTGTAAGGCAAAATGCCAGCAGCTCTGCTTACTCTCCTTTGAGGATTTTGTTCCCCCAATGCACATGTGGAAAAATATTTTCCTTAGAATAGCAAATGCAGATTCCTCAGTATATACAAATATGTTTCTGACCACAATAATCCACAAGATACTTAAGCAAGTATCACAGCAAGAACAGAAAACTTTGTGAAAGATTTCCAACTAGAGAAGGGCAATAAACTTAGTTACAATCAGAGTTTACAACTTTGCAGAAGAGAAACCACCTGAGTTATGTGTCTTTGTCCTTAAATTGACATTAGAATAAGCTTATTATTAATAGTGGGATATCATCACCCACTCACACACATTATCATATACACACAAGGAGGTGCACACACATATCCACTATAATTTTCCTCCTTCAATTTATTTTGAAATAGGATATGGCAATTCTATTTTTCTAAAAGGGCCACAGCAATATTTCTGGACCCACATGCTACTCCAGGAACTTGCCACTCCCTATGGTGAGTTGGAATCTATTTCCCCTTCTCTTGATTCTGTGCAGACCTTGTGACTTTGTGATAAGGAGAATAGTGCAAAAGAGATACCGTGTAACTCTGAGTCCAAGTCTTAAAGATTCATGGCAACTGCCTGGAGTTCTCTCTCTTTCTGTCTGTGCCTGTCTCTCTCTGTCTCTGTCTCTCTGTCACATGCACACACACCTTTGGATAATTTCTCCCCCTGCCTTTGGGGTCTTTCAGTTAAGACCCCAGGACTCTGGAACAGAAAAAGAAGCTATCCTTGTACCCAGTCCAAATTCTTGACATGCAAAACCCATGATCATAATAAATGGTTGTTTTACACCACTTAGTTTCGGGGTAATTTATTTTATAATTAAGTAATCATAGCAGAGGCAATGGGAGTTGTGGCTTATATATATTTCAACTATTTCTGTGCTTAGACACCTACCTAAAAAGGGTTGTGGCCTTTTTCACACTGAAAAATGCAATGCATACTCTGAAAAGAAAGGCAATAGTCTAAATGGCCACAGAGGGTGACTCTGTGGTTGGACTCATGGCAACCTGAGGACTACAAGACTATAGAAATCACTAACCTAAAATTGACCCAGTTCACAAGTTCTGATCAATGCTGCCTTGACATGATTTTATCCAGGCTCCACATAATATCAGACCTGAGAAATGTGCCCTGGTTGATTTTCAAGAATTGCTTGCTGCTGGAATTTCTACAAAGTTTAAACAAAACTTCTTTCTATGGTAGAAAGGTTTATTTGAGGCTGGAAACGTTTTCAGCCAAATCCCATGCCCCTAACCATAGCCTCTTAATACCTTGCAGAGTTGATAAATGAGTCACAAGAACATGGGTTAACTTTTCTAAGGAAATATTTATCCTTGCTGCATATTTGACCTCTGGTTTCCTAACTCTTTAGTCTTTCACTCAGGATGCCTAACCCCCTTGGACGGCCCAATATTACTTATTATTTAAAGTCTAACTAAAAGGTCAGTAAGTGGGCACCAATAACAGGTATCATTCTAGGTGTGTTAGCATCTATATCCTGTGCTCGTAAGGTCTGAGAACATCTTCCATTCCTCAGTTCTTCAGTGATTGGAAAGATAGCATGAATATATGGTAAGGCCATTGTCCTTTATTCTAATAAGGAATCTCCACTGCATATTCATTGCTGGTCTAATGAGCAATACAAAATAAATAAAAATATTTATTTTTATAAAATAAATATAAAATCCTATTCCTGGACCTCCCTCTTAAATTGATGACCCTCAAATCTTATTTAATTGTTATTTTTCTCCCAAACAAAGAACTTTGCTCTGAATCCTTTTAATAATTTTATTCTGGTGAAAAATTTATCCTTGATAAAGTATTCTTTATTAACTTAGAAGCATTAAAAAAGTATATTATTCCTTTCTTCTATTGATTAGAGTCCAAAGTAACTCACTACAGTGTTTCAGGGTTGGAAAACTAGAAAAAATAATGATGCCATTATAATAAATAGGAAATTCTGAAGAGAGCTGATTTGAAAAAAAAAAAAAAAGCTGTGACTTAGCTTTACACACTTCATGTTTGAAACATACATAGAAATACAGAGTCATCCGGAAGAACCTGAAACTAAGGAAACACTATACAGCCATAGTTGTGAGACTTGCCTCATTAAAATGAGTCAGCTCTCTGAGTGTAGAGCAATAAGAATATCACTTACTTATGTATTAACTCATGAAATATTTCCAAATGTATTCAGTTCATTTAAACATGTTATTATTATTTAATTCTCTGTTTAGTTTTATCTGTTTATACATATCAACCTACCAGCACTATTCAAATCATTCTAGAGTTGCAGATGTGGTAGAAATGAATCACTGATTACAAAATATTTGTTACACAACAAAATCCATTAAGCTAAGAAAACTTTAATAAGCACTTTCAAATTTTCTCATTATTTTGATTCTGCTAAAACGACCAAAAGAAAAAAGATGCCCTGTATGTTGGGCACATATTCTGTGCAAAGGACTATCTTAGGCACTGGATATACAATGAAGAGAACCGCACCCTCCTGAAACTTATTTTTTATTGGTGATGGAAGAGGGTGAAGACATATACAACAAACAAACAACTACTCAAATATATAGCATGTCAGATGTTTCTATGTGGAGAAAAGTAAATTTGGGAAGAAGGATAAGGGAATGCTGGACAGAAGGTAGGAGTTACAATTTAAATAAGGAAAAGATTGCAAGCCTCACTGAGAAATGGCAACTGCACAGACCTGAAGGATAGGTGACATCCCTGGGAGAAGAGTATCAGGCAGGGGGACAAAGAGATCAAGGCCCTGGCATGGCAGATGCCCTGCATGTCAGAGGAACAAGGAGGGCAGAGTAGATAGAGGGAAACAAGCCAGCAGTAGGCAGCAAGGCAAGGCAGAAGGGAAATAGGAAGGGGCAATCACAGAGACCTTTAAGGCCATTGTAAGGACCTTGACTTTTCCTTTTTGTGAGATGGGAAGCATTTAGGAGAATATGAGCAGAGGAGGGACATGCACTGTCTTCCATTCTAAAAGGATCCTTCTGGCTGCTGTGTTGAGACTAAATTTATAAGTGGAGACGAAGATGTTAGTGTAATAATCCAGGCATTATTAAAAGTAATTAGGGCAAGGTTATCTGTCAAGAGATGGTAAAAGGAAAACTAGAGGGATTTAATGATAGGTATTTGGAGGAGGATTATTATGAAAACTCAATAAATAAAAAGGAACAGTAAAATATTTTAGAATACATTTATAATAAAACTAGAACTAGTGGTCATAGTCAATATAAATTGTTGTTGTCTCATGAGGTTGGAGTAGAATATTATCTATGCTTCAACTAGAAAATAAATGCCTTGAGATGATAATAAATGCTCCATAAATATTTATTCATTTGAATTTGAAGTTGCAGCATATTAACATATGGATCCACCAGCCCTGTTGACCATGTGTTCATTCTCTACTGCCCTACAATTATTCATCCATTATTTAAAATTTTAAAAGAATCTACAATTAGAACTTCTCATGAAAATGCTATTTAATGTAAACCCTCACTAATAATTAGAATTTGTAGAGCTATAAATACTGAATCAATGATCAACAGGATGTTGTTAGTATGAAATATACACTATGGATGGAGATTTATTTTCTACTCTATCATGAAACAATTTTGAGTAAAACTGTTAGAAAAAAAGTATTTGGAGCTGACTGTTTAATAAGAATCAGTAATATTTACCAAACATTTTAACTATCACTTAGAAAATATGTTGTAAAACTCTATCTTGAAAAGTTTTAATTATAGAGAGAGAGGGAGAGGGAGAGAAAAAGAGAGAGAGAGAAAAGAGAGATTTTCCAGACTGAGCATATTCTTATGTCCCTGGGCCAAATGAATTTTGAATTACCCACTGCTTTGGATTTGTATCATCCAAAATTTTCACTGATATCAGTAATGATATGATTTTAGATGTAAATTAATCTGAAATTGGAGCTACACATTGGGGTGCATGTAACTCAGGGATTAACAGCCTATCTGTGTCTGTCTACCTGTGTACTCTAGAAGTGTAGGAAAAGAAGGGAGCATAGTGGAAACAAACAAAAAGCTCCAGACACTAGGGAAGACCCTCCAGTCAAAAATACGTCCCTCACGAAGCCTGCCAAGAGAAATCCACTATGAAGTAGAAGTATCTCTTTCTAAATGCAAATAACCCCTGAGAAGATTAAGCACCGGCTTTGGGGTCACACATATCTGTACTTGAATCCTGGTTCTGCCATTTATTACTCATGTGACTTTGGAAAGCAGCTATTATTTATCAATTGATTTTTACAGAGACTTGCTCCCTTCAATATAGTGGAAAATACCAGCTGTTGCTGAGTAACTACAAATGGCTTCTTCCCCACTAAGCTCTGCATTCTTCTTCAAATACTGACACCCATTCCACCCTCACACACTCATACACATCCACACACAAGCAACAGTCTTTCCTGGGAGAGTTATAGCACTTTATTTCCAGATAGAAATCTTTCACTCATTATTTATTCATTTAGTCAATGAAAATTTACTGAGCATCTGCCACATGCCAGTCATCCAGTCAGTGTCCCTCAGGATACACCAGTACACAGAACAGAAAGTGGCTCCTATATTCATGGAGCTTACCTTTCAGTAGGTGATGCAGATGACAAATAATATGCATAATAAATAATTAAAGTCTATAGAATTTTAGAAGATGATAAGCACCTTGAAAAAACAGAGTAAGTGGGATAGAGTACTGGGGAGTGTTAACTGTAAATTAATTGGTTACAAAAGGTCTCCTTGAGAGAGTGGCATGTGAATACAGACTTGAAAAAGGCAAAAAAGCTTAAGGAATAGCCAAGAGGCCACTGTAAGTAAAGAGGGAGAGAGATGGAGCTAGGAATAGGGTTGAGTTAGACCTGGCTGTGCTAGATGCACCAGTGTGTGACCAGTGCAGTCACACAGGCCCCTCTACCCAGAAAGGCCCTGAGCTTCAGGTTGAAAGCTCCATGGCCACTTTCTTAAAATTATTAATAATTTTGTTGTTGAACCTGTGTTTTATAAGTGCATACTGATGAGACAGTGGAGCATTAGTAAGAGTCTGGAGCCTCAGTACATGCATGGTCCTGTCTTCCAGGGCCTCCTTGACTTCTCTGTCTATTCCCCTCCACCCTGGGAACCAGGTGGGGCCTGGATGGGGAGTGGGGAGGGTTGAGGTTGGACAGGCACATTCTGATGTGTCTCCAGGTAGAGCATAGCAGTGGCCATCTGGTTCCCGTGCATTCCATGGGTGACTTGGTAGGGAAAGCCTCTCACCCACCCCACATCTGGGTATATTGGTACAGAGTTTGCAGTACTCTTGCCTGCTGCCCAACTCTTGGCTGTAGCTGTGGATTGGGGCAGTGGGCCTGTGGGAAGGGGAGATGCCTGGGTGGGGTTTCCTGTTCCCAGCTGGCGAACAGGTTCTGGGTCCTGCAGCTGATGGAAAGAAGGGAAAGGGAACCCAGGAGCCAGTGAGTATCATGAACACTCAGTAGTGGAGCAGGGCTCCTGGGCACTGGTGAGGGCCTTCCCTTGCCCAAGGGAGTGCCACATTAAATAACAATTTAAAAACACCATGACAAGTTGAGAGGGACCATGGAAGAAAGAAAAAAACCCTATATTTCAGTACTTTAACGGAACTTAGAAATGTAGGTAAGGGGGCTCTGCATTTTCATTTTGCACTGAGCTTCACAAATTATGTAGCCAGTCCTGCAGAGAGACAAGGGAGGGCCAGATTATTTAGGACCTTACAGCCTCTTCATTTTAAGGACATTCCCTGAAAGTTTTTGAGAAGAGGTAGGGACACAGCATAATCTTCTTTATATTTTTAAAGGATTCTGCTGCTGTTCTGAGATAGCCTAAAATGGGTTAGGAGGTCATTTCTAATCCAGGTGAGAGATGATGGAAACTCAGTGTAGGTAATAGTGGGGCTGGTGTCAGAATCAGGATAGAATTTGAAGGTGGGGCTGAGGTAATTTACTGATGGATTGGCTAGGTCCGTGAGTTACACAGGTATATGCAATTTCCAAAACTCAATGAGCTGTACACTTATGATCTGTGTATTTTATCATATGGAAACTATGTCTCAGTAAAAATTAAAGTAATAATAAAGGCACTGTGCAGGACAATTCTTATGATAAGCCCCCATGTGTGAAGAATATAAGGGGGCCTTTCTTGTTTAGATAAATACTCTCCTTTGTACGAAATAGTAATTTCCAGAAGAATACACAAGATACAAATAGCAATGCTAACCTGTTCAGGGGTTGGTTGGATCATTAAATGAGGAGAAAAAGAGAATTATTTTCTGAAGACATTTTTATAATTTCTAAATATTTTAACCATGTAAAACATTACCTAATAAACTGATAAATGTATTTTAAATAGTTTATTCATTTGGTACATGTTTTGAAAGCTTCCACCATCCAGTGTAAAGAGAATACAATATTTCCATGCACTTTTAACAACAAAAAATCAATCTCTGGTCTGGGCTAGCACCAGGTATTAGCAATCATGTTCTGTGGTGTCCTGACTCCATGAAATTCGTAGTTACATACCCAGGACAAAAACAAAGAAAATATGCTTCTTTTTCACATGTCCCTTTTGAAAAAGGAGGCAAAGAGGCTTTAATCAAGTATAATAAGGCACAGGGGAATCAGAAAGCTGCATTCTGTCTTTGGCAAAAATCCAAAGAGGACAAATAAAGGAGCAATTTCTGAAGACTAATAGAACATGGACAGAAAGAAGTATAATACGGAGCAATCACCACCCAAGGGAGAGAATATCTGACCTAAGTTAACAAAATCAGGCAGCATGTGCCAAGGCAGAGAATAACGGCACCATCAATTCTGCTTGGACCAAACATCTCGTCTCTCACCTGGGCCAACTGCAGTCATCTTCCCGTTGCTCTTCCCACACTCACGCTTGCTTACTCTGACAGTTCACCACCACACAGAGGAATGTTTTAAAAATATAAGGCAAAACATTTTACTTTATTGCTTAAATCCACTCCGAAGTGTTAAATGGTCAACAGTGATCTAGTCCATGTCTATCTCTACATCGTCCATCTGAGGACACCTTCTTTTGCATCACCTCAGCACATGGCCCTAGTCATCTTTTTCTTGCCCCAGGATCACTGCACATGCTGTTACCTCTGTATCTAATGCTCTTCTTCCTACAATGTTTTTTCCTGCTAACTCCCAATCACACTTCAGTTCTCAACCAATGTCATTTCCTCAGAAAGGTCTTCTATGACTTTCTTTTTTTTCTTTAAATTGAGGTATAGTTAATGTACAATATTATATAAGTTGCAGGTGTATGACATAGTGATTCACAAATATTAAAGGTTATATTCCATTTATAGTTATTATAAAACATTGGCCATATTCCGTGTTGTAAAATATATCCATGTATCTTACTTATTTTATACATAGTAGTTTGTACCTCTTAATTCCTTACTTCTATCTTGCCCTTCCTCCATTCCCTCTCCCCAGTGGGAACCACTGGTTTGTTCTCTATATCTGTGAGTCTGTTTCTTTTTCGTTATATTCACTAGGTTGTTTTATTTTTTAGGTTCCATATATAACTGATGTCATACAGTATTTGTTTTTCTCCGACTGACTTATTTCACTGAGCATAAAATCTTCCATGACTTTCTGATCTAAGCCGGTAGCCTCTGTTATAGTCTTTCTATTATTTTTACTTAATGATACTTATCAAAATTTATAATTTTATAATTACACATTTAGCTTCTGTCCCCTGAGGACACTGTTGACAGTACTGGCACAGGAAACTTGTCTGTTTCATTCACAGCTATTTATCCAACACCTGGCTCAGTGCTTGACTTAGAAAAGAAGACCAGTTAATAGTTGTTGAATGAATTATAACCAAGTATTAACCTTCCCTCCTTCCCTTGAAGAGTTTTCCTCATTTAGATGAATATTGTCCAATATGAGCCACGTAGGTAATATAAAATGTTCTAGCAGCCACAGTTCACAAGTACAAAATAACTGGTGAAATGAGTTTAATAATATATTTTATTTAACCCAATATATCAGGGGTCCACAAGCCCTAGGCTCTGGACAGGCCCCAGTCTGCACAGCAGGAGGCGAGTGGCGGGCAAGCAAGTGAAGCTTCATCTGCCGCTCCCCATCGCTCCCCATGGCCCGCATTACCGCCTGCACCATCCCCTCCATCCCCTCACCCCCAACTCCATCCATGGAAAAAATGTCTTCCACGAATCTGGTCCCTGGCGCCAAAAGGGTTGGGACCGCTGCAACATATCAACGTACTGCCATTTTAACATGAAATCAATGACAAATATTAATGAGATAATTTGCATCTTTATTTTTACAGTAAGTCTCTGAAATCCTATGTGTGTTTTACACGTAAGAACATCTCAGTTTGAACTAGCCCAAAAGCCTTTGCAGCTAGTGGTTACCACATTGGACAGAGCAGGACCTAGAACCTTTGGGATGAAGAGTTTTGGTCCCCATATAGCCACAGTCCTTCACTTGACAGCTCCTTTTCTAACCACATGCTCCTCCCTACTGTTTCTGAGCCACCTCTCATTTCATGCCGGTCACTGAGCAGAATGTTGGAATATGGGTCCTCAATAATATGCAGTCAATCTCCCTTGGGCCTCAGGAAAGGGGAGTATGTGGCATGAGATGCTTTTCTTTTTCTTCCGAATCTTTCCCATACACCTCTATATAAGTTTATGTGTATGAGTCATCTTTAATGGACAGGGAGAGAATTAAAATCAGGCTATGATTAGTTAAGTCAAAGTATGAGTTGACTAAAGAAAATTACCCCTACAAAAGGGCAAATTTAATATTGCCTAATCATGACTGCCTACCATCCCATCTCAACCCTGGCAATTTAAGAGAAAAACAGACAAAAAGAGCAAATCCTTCAAAAAGATCCTCCTTGCATGCTTAAGTCAGACACTGGCTCCACTTTCCTGACCTCGGTCTCACTATTACCTCTGAGAGTATTTCCTTCTTAGAGTCCACAGGGTGTCCACTTCCCTTTAGGAAAATTATACCCCCATGCCCAAGTTTAAAACAGTAGTGCTTGATAGAAAAAATACCCACTAAGGGTATTTGGAAGTTTGTGGGAGTTTTTTTGGTTGTCACCCATTTAGTGGGCAGAAGCTGAAGATGCTGAATTTCCTGCAACATATTGTTTGAAAATAACTGAAAGAATTGCCCCAATCTAGCAGATTTTCTGATGACTAACTGGAACTGGATATTTATGTAGACATGTAGGTAAAGAATGTATAGTTAGGGAGAAGAGACATTTTTAATTAAAAAGGGGAATACTATATTAAAAAT
This sequence comes from Delphinapterus leucas, assembly GCF_059928025.1. NCBI lineage: Eukaryota > Metazoa > Chordata > Mammalia > Artiodactyla > Monodontidae > Delphinapterus > Delphinapterus leucas. The sequence continues at coordinate 52,174,804 of NC_143140.1, forward strand.
GGTGACTGATTATACTTGATTGTAGAAAACCAAAGAAAACAGTTTCTAAGTAATGCTTTGGCTTATAATCAAATTTTAAATGCGGTTTATATCAATGTTTGGTAAACCGCCCTTTTAAAAAAATTTTTGATTAAGTTTAGATTTCTGTCTCAGAAAAGATTTAAAAACAAACCAAGAATAAGAACCATTCAATCAAATAGGCAGCTGGTGTGGGGTAGAGGGTAGGGAAGACCCAAACTGGTTAATTTTTGCATCGTACACACAAACATAAACACATCTCACTACTCTCTGGCATTAAGTGAACATACATGTAATTTCTGTTGTCCTTGAATGATCTGAAGCAATTATAAATAAATATAAAACATATTTGACACACACTGCAATCTTCCTATTGATTGCAATGGATGAGAAGTGTTTTTGTGTGGGTGTGTGTGTGAAATTTTAAGTGCTTTGTCAAAGTAAAGCACCTTTTTGTAGAGCAATTCCCACACCTGGATCATCCTGATCTCAACCAGTATATTTAAGAGGAACACCAAATTCACTTGCTAATTCAGTGAGGGTCAAAAGGGTGGGAAGGGAAAGAAGCAAGAGGGAAAAGGAGAAGAGGCATGTGGGAACTTTCTAAGTTATTTCTCTGATTTTGCCCCCAGGCACAGGCAAGAAAGGAGTTTAATATTCTGAATTCATCACAGTCCATTCTGCTCCAGATCACCATGAACTGTTTAAGCTAGAAAATACATATCTAATGACCAATAGGGTCGACTGGCTCCTTTACTGGCTTTCTGCAGGCAGGGGATCAGAGCATGGATGCAATGGTAATGCCACGTGTGTGTCGAGCTTCTGTTGTACATCATGCTGCTGAGAGGGCAGGGACTGGAATTTGAAAAGAACATAAAGCAGCAGGACTTCAAGGCTCTGACTCCACAGAGCCTGCCAGCCATATGGCCCTCCCAATGCCCCAGAGCACACAAATGCATGCATGCACTAGCACATTTATTTCATGGGACCTTATTATTTCAGAGTTTCATTTCACTTTATGTGTATTGACAGAAACTGCAGTTGTCTACAACTTTTCAAATTTATTAAATTTGTTAAAGAAAATGTTGAGAACTATTAGCAAACCAGTGGGGTTTCATTGTTGTTGTTTAACATCTTTATTGGAGTATAATTGCTTCACAATGGTGAGTTAGTTTCTGCTTTATAAGAAAGCGAATCAGCTATAAAAATTGGGTCTAAGTTATCAAAGAAAAGACAGTAAGCAGATAACTCAAGAGAGCCAGAATAAAAGACCATGAAAAGTGTTTTGGGATCATGGAAGCTTTGATGGTTAGAGTTAGGAAGGGGTTAAATATTAATGCTCTCTTTTTATGGCAAAACAACATGAAGCTCTAAGAAGTTAAAAGACTTGCCTGAGATACTCGGGACCATGAGAGGAAGACTGGCACTGATAGGACTAGGAAACTGGACCACGTTACTACCTACCCCGGGCCCTGTCTGTCAGACCAGAAGATTCATGGACACTGAAGAGAACAACTAAACTTTCTGGAGAAAGAAACAGGAGACAATAAAATTGCAGAGGTTGGGATTATAGTATACATTCCCTGTTTCTGTGATATGTGGATGATCTTTCACTATGACAGATGAAGTGGACTTATTAAAGTGCCCTAACATAAATGTTTAACAACCTCCTATTTATTTTAAATAATCTTAAGTGATAGTAAACAATTTCAAGAGTATTTAGGAAATTTTAAAATAATATCAATTATAACAGAATAACATATTTGTGTGGTGCTTAGCTCATTCAGACCATGATGTTTGCAATTCTATTAGTAAATAATGGTTCAGTGTTCTCTGTGAAACACACACTTATTTTTTTACAAAATTCTTCCAATTTGCTGCATTTACCTCATTGCTCTTTCTTAAAGAAATGTAAGAATACACAAGTATGCATAAGATTATTAGGAAAGACTATAAGAAATCCACTGTGCCATCTCTAGTTTGATAGAACATCTGGATTAAATAAAAATACATCCTGTCCTATTGGCAAAAGAAGATCCCATACACTTTACCTGTCTCCACAAGTTTGTAAAATTCATGATGACCTAAAAGTTCCTTTATAAAACTAATATGATAGATACATTCGTATAGAATAAAGACAATTTTTAAATGTGTGAATCCTACACCTTTAAGACTTCCAAGTGTTGAAATAATATTTATCAAATTTCTGATGTGCCTCAGTGTCCAAAGTTTCTAAAGGGCTACATCTTCATAATTTAAATTAATAATGAGATTTGGAAGTGTCTAGGCCATATAATCTTTGATATTATTTCTTTAAGAACTACCAAACAACCTTCCAAGTTTCATAGGCTAGCGATATTTTTTCCTTATTTCTATTTATATAAAACCTTGAGAACAAATCTCCATTTACATTTACTACAAGTTATACTCCTTGTTCATCTGGGAGGCATGGAACATAACAGAACATATGTTCAGAATTTTGCAAGAAAAGGAAATTGTAAATATGGCAATCAAACTATAAAAATGCAGTTAAAAAAATCTCCTTTTCTGAATTTTAGTTTCACAGAGAGACTAGCTATTTGGGTGGTGTTAGGGAGGCTATTTTATTTTGTGCCTTCCAAAAAAGGTAATTTATTCTGAGTAATCATTTCCCTCTTTCTCTACCCAGCAAAAAAATAAGATAGTTTTCTTTTGTAGTTTATGTATCTCCAAATTTTTATGATAAATATTATTTTGAATATATGGATATATATTTCATGCCCCAGTTAAACAAACAGGTTGACTTAGAAAAATAAATGTTGGACAAGGAAAGCAACAATCCAACTGACAACCTGCACTCAAGAAGGCTTGTCATGCATTTCTGCCCATCTTTTCTGCAAAAAGTGTGGGAATTTTCCCTAAAGTAACCTGATCATATGAGACAGTAAGTTAGGTGCTTAAATTCTTTAATTTTGAGATGAAAGTGAGTAAACGGCTTTGTAAATACTGGGCAACACAGAGCTTCTGCGAGGCCTAACCCAGAGCTTCTTAGAGGGTAGTTGTCAGTCAGTTAACAAGCCTGAAGTATCAGAATCACTTGAGACAATTGGTAAAAACACTTATTTCTTTTTTTAAAAACACTTATTTCTTTATTTCACAAGAATCAAAGTTTGAAGGTGAAGCTACAGAATCATTATTATATAGAACACGCTCTTATTATTTTATTATTTATTATTATTTACAGAATACTCTCTTGTAATTATCATGTCTACTAGTGTTGGAGAATATTAGACCAGAGCAATAATCGGGAATTTAGATACTTGTGGCCAACTTACAAAGCAACACACTTAGGATCCTTCAGTGCAAAACTTGACAAGTTAATTTGTATAACTGTCTCACACAAAAAATATATGCACTTTCATGTGTCTTACAATATCTTTTTTTACTATCCTGAGATTTCACCTTCAAAGAAATGGTATGCAGTGTCTCATTAGAGTAATGTCAATTGTATAAAAGTGAAAAGCATGACTCAAGATTACAAAATTGTAGGAGTTGAAACAACTGCTACCCAAAGCTCCTCTATTCACAGGTACATAAAGTATATATACGTTAAAAGACCTCAAACTATACCTGCTTCTGATATGCTCGGTGACAAGTTCTTTATAGATCTGTACCTGTGAGAGTAGAGGTTAGATGTTCAAAGCCTTAATTAAATACATGCAAGAATTTAATTAGGGGACAAAGAAGGAAATAAGAAAAAAGATGTGGTGTTTGGAGATTCTGAAAATTATAAATGCCTGATTTTTGACCTAATTATAGTCGATCCTAGAACAAAATATAAACACCTGTTAGTAAGAGTCCCATATAAATATAAGTGTTTCTCTCCTATGGTGTCATCAAATCCTTGGTCAACTAGCCCATTCAAAGCACGTCAGTCTAGATACCTCGGTTTTATAAATATCTCTTAAAATAAACTTTTGAAATAGAATATTTTAGCTATAATACTTCCAAAATCTGTTAATGAGTATTTTACCACATTTAATTCTGAAAGTAGATATGTGTATAAGCCTTTGCTTTTGCATGGTATTATATGGAGAGGGATAGAGTGATCTACTCAGGATTTTCTGAGGAATTATGGACTATCTGCCCCAAAGCACATAGTTCTATCCTGCTAATGCTCTTCTCTGGCCTGTCAGTCTGTAATACAACTCAGTATGTATAAACTCAATAACTGTAGTCTTGAATATATAACTAATAAAACTGCAGACAATCTCAGTATTAAACCTATCATTTTCTTTCTTTCTTTCTGTGGATGTATATGCATATGCATGAGTGTATATGCATGAGTAAGCAAGTGTGTGTGTGTGTGTCCTGTGTAGTAGTTCTCTCTCCTGCCTTATGGGTTGGCACTTCTGCTGGCATTATGCATAACTTTTTGCAGAAACTCTCTAATCTAAAAGCTTCATTAGAATTACACACAAGATAGAATGATAGTCCTCTTATAGTCCTGGCTTTGTGAGTTTTATACAGATGAGGAAATTGAAGCTTTAAGAGTTAATTAGTGTAAAGTTGGAACGTAAGCCTGGATTGTCTGACTCAGGCACTGGGTTTCTTATCCACTTGGATTTACTGCCTCTTCTACAGCAGAGGGCTGGGATGTGGATGACAACATTTTACATGTAATTGTGATGTTCAGCACATTTTGAAAACAACTGAAAGTGATTTCAAGTGAGGTGTGGAAAGGGTCTCCTCTGAATTATAGACAGGCATTTAGTGGGGGTTTTTAAATTTTTTATTTTATTTTTGTTTTGGCCACGCTGCACAGCATGTGGGATCTTAGTTCCCTGACCAGGGATCAAACCTGTGCCCCTTGCATTAGAAGCATAGAGTCTTAACCACTGGACCACCAGGGAAGTCCCCATTTAGTGAGTTTTTAAAAGTTAATATTTGTTTTGTGACATTTGTTTTGCTTTGTTCTTTTCTCCTGCTTGTGTCCAAATAGATTTGCTTGTGAAATAGTACCTCTGAGTCTAGAATCCTGTCCACAAGTCTGAATAATTGGAATTAGAGAATATAAGGAGGCTATAAGGAGCATCTGGTTATGTTTTCTGTGGAAACAGTCTCCCAAATGGCATCCACATAGTTCATGACAGAACTAAATAGAACCTTAAACTGATGAGTTGATCAGAAGGAAAAGAAATTAACATACACTGTAAAATTATGATGTCTCAGGAAGCATATATTGTACATCATTTAAATCTCTCTTAACCTCAGTTTCCTCATCTATCAACTGAGAATAACATTTTCCACCTCAAGAAATTATCAAGAGTAAATCTAAAAAAAATTTTTTTTAATTAAAAAAGAGTAAATCTACCCCGAGGTCCTGCTATACTCCATGTGAATTATTCATCAGTAGTACACTGGAGGTATTGTTTGCAAAAAAAAAAAGTCTTCCCAATTCATATATTTTCATGGGCCACTGATACTCAGGCCACTTTGTTCTAAATAAAGAGAAGGTATAGAATAATTTGAAATTTGGCTGATTTAAAAATAAATGTATTTTGGCATGGTTTGTGCATTCTATATCAAAACAAGATAAAGCAAAATATAGGTATAAGAGCCTCTTCATTTGTGATTCTCTCTATTTTGGCATTTGGTCAGGTACTATTAACATTCTTAAAAGCAATCGTAACTCAAAAGGCATCTAATGACAACCCATTGCACTTCTTCTACCAACTCACAGTGAGCCATTTATCATCATGATTAGCAGTTCCAGGTACTTTCAGGAACTATAATACTTGTCTGATCCTTCATTCAGAATTTGAGTTAATTTCTACCATCTAATACTACTAAATGTCACTGAATAAAAGGAAACATTATGTCCAACTATTGCATGAAAAGCAAGAAAAATGATAAATGTTTCCATAGCTACAGGTTTGAAAGGAACAGAACATGCTGAGATGTAAACCAGAATAAAAGTGGCAAAGTACATTGGACACCCTAAGTTTTTTCCTCTAAAAGCAAATAAGGTAAAGTAAAGTACAAATGGCTAATAGGCAGTCAGGACACTATTCTCTTCACCAGTGGATTCAAGAAAGTGTAGAGGAGGTAGGCACAGAGTGATGAAAGATTGCACACACACACACACACACACACACACACACACCCTATCAAATTCATGTTTGCACCAAAAAACCTCTCAGAAAATAAGTACCAAGTGATATCTTAACAGGAAGAGACCATCAAAGGGGAAAAGTTAGAGTCTTGCCCTCTTTCTGTTGATTGTTGATATTTTGAGGTCTCTAGCATTATGGGGACATAATTAACACAAGTATCATCTCCTTAGCACCAACTGCCAGACCACCTTTCTTCTCTACTTGAAGAGCCCAGTTTTTCCCTTCAGCACGGACCTACTGAGATCTCATCAAGTCAAAACTAGAGCACTGGACTACTTTGGGATGGTTTTGCCCACAGAATGCCCTGTAATAGCTCACATAGCCCCCTAAAAAAGAGATGAGATGAGGATGGACTGTAGGATGTATGGACTGTATGGATGCACTGTAAGCAAGCTGAGAGCAAGTGATAGTTTAACTCAATTTTCATTTCTCTATAACTATTACATAATATATATGCAGACTTACAGCAAAACGGAGGAAAATGTCCCCAAATGGAAAACCTGAGTTCCAATAAGTAATGGTGAACAAAATAAAAAGAAATATTTGTGAGATCTAAAAAGTCTTTATAAAAGAATAACAATTCTTTTTAATGAGGTTTAAAATAAGGGCAGAAATATAATACTAAACTGCAATAACTCAAGCTAGTCAGGGTTAATCTAAGATAAAGTATTTTAAGTCCCTGTATTATTTGTGAGTGTGAGTAGGTTGGTTATGATATTGGTTGATTCACAGTTTGTTATATTAAATATGTACATTACAATTTCAAGGGTAAACACTAATTGAACAGGAATAAATGTATAACGTTGAAACTCATAGATGGAGAACAAATGACAATAGTAAACAAACAGGTAAATTCAAAATATGAAAGTAAAATCAGGGAAGAAAAGAAAAAGAAGCATGGAAAAAGTGAGATGTGTTAAAAGTACACCATAAGTGAAAAGAAGACATATGTTAGTAATTATAACAAGTGTAATACACTAAGGTTACTAGTTAAAAGGCAGAGATTGTGAAACTGTACTTTTAATCCAGCTATAGTCTTTTTCAGGAACCATTCACAAAATATAAGGGCATAGAGGGCTAAAAAGGAAAAAGATGGGGAAAATGTATCCGTGAAAAACTAACCAAAATAAGGCTAGAGTAGTTACATTAATATAAAATAAAAATGAACTTTAAGATAAAAGCAACACTAAGAATAGGGAGTGTTACTACCTAATGATAAACGATTTAATTTACCAAGAAGATAAAACACGTTTAAACTTATAACCACTTAAAGCGTCCAATTCTATTTTACAAAGCCAGGAGAAATGCAGAGAGAAGTTTACAAATCCAACATCATATGGTAGCTTTCAATATAACTCTTTCAATTTTTATAGATGAAGCAGGCCAAAATATAGAGGAGCTGAAAACACAACTAAATAGCTTGATATTATTTACTTACTTCTACATGTATTTATTGAACTCTTACTATGTGTCAGGTACTATGTTCTAGTTGGTGCTTCTTAATCATATTTAGGACATATAATAAACTAGAATAATTTAACATTTTGAAAAGAAGCGATATTATATGCAAAGATCAGTATAATAAATACAAATGATAATAACATACAATTGGAAATTAAGAGACTTCCCAATAACTGAAATATTTAACAAACAAAAAGAACACAAATAGAAATTTTAAAATACTTAGAATTTAGAACTGTATGACAATAAAATGGAATATCAAAGCCAAATATTGGTTCTTTGAAATGACTAACAAAATTGGCAAGCTTCTATTGAGATTGATAGAGGAGAAAACAAAAGAACATTAATAAAAATTAATACAACAATTAATTCAGCTATAAAACTCTTTATAAAGATCGATTAGAACATAGTCAAGAAAACACAGAATGACCGAATCACATTTTTTAAATTTACTACTTTGGCCTTTCACAAGCGCAAAAAAGAAATAAAGTAGGATAGTCTTCAAAAATTGGAGCAGGGGGGCGTCCCTGGTGGCGCAGTGGTTGAGAGTCCGCCTGCCGATGCAGGAGATACGGGTTCGTGCCCCGGTCCGGGAAGATCCCACGTGCCGCGGAGCGGCTAGGCCCGTGAGCCATGAAAAAAAAAGAAAAAAAATCGGGGCAAGGTAAAGGGAAGTGAAGCATAGTTCTTGCTACTTATATTTCTACATAGCATTAAGTCTTGGTAGCTCTTTCAGTCACCACCACTAATAGGGGATGCAGGTAGAAGGATGGTGATGGAATAATCAAATATAATTTGTAAATATGGCAGACACTGCTAGTCCCCATATCTTCTTTAATAACAAAACCCCTGAATTTTAGATGAGCACATAATCATTCAGAATTAAGACTGAATTTCTCAATATTCCTTGCAGCCAGATGTGAACATGTAGCTAAGTTCTGACCAACTGGATGAAAAAGGAAGAGATCTGTTGCCTTAATTCTTTTCTTCCCCCTTTCTGGTAACTAGTATGTAGACATGATGGTGGGAATTGGAGCATCTAGAACTATGAAATGAAAGACATACTTTACTGGACCAGAAAGATAGAGGGAATCTTTCCATCCAACACGATCAAGTTGCTATAGCAGAAATGAATCACATACCCAGTCTTTTATGTGAGAGGGAAAAATAAAAAGTACTTTCACTTTGATAAAGCCATGATAGTTTGGCTTTTCTCAGTTATAGCAACTCAACTTGTATTCTAATTATCATAGCATCTTACCAGCCTATTGTGGATTTTTCAACTACCAAATACAGACAAGAGTTTGGCTAAACATTCAATAGTAACAAATACTGGAAGGAAAATTAACAATTTATTAAGTTATGGATAAGTTGAAATATATATGGTATTGAAGTATTTTGTTGGTTTGTTTAATGAAACTATGATATATTTTATTTTAAAAATATATTGATAATATGCTTAAATTTCCTTCTACAGGTAAAAATTTCATACATCATATACTGGAATCTGGAGAGGAATCTGTTGATATCTTTTGTAATAACATAAAATCAAAGTATAAAACACATAAATGGATGATTACTTTTCCTATATAACTATAAATATATTCTAGTTAGAATTTTCCAAGTGTTCTTCCCTGCTACATGTGAGCTTCAGATTATTTTGTTCCATTAAAATATACATACATTAAAAACTCTGTGACTAATACTTACTCTTTTACACTATATCATTATCTCACAATCTTATAGAAGAGTTTATGTTTGTGTTAGTGAAAACAGAAAGGGAACATATCTGAAATCATTTAATATATAGAATGTAAATATCCTAACTGGTCACTACAAGTCTATTTTAATGTACTTGCAAAGGATGTCTTAAAGCTGATTCAATTTCTATTCAGTCATTGTTACATTGGAATTACATTGTTTTGCCTCTTTGCTTATATTCCAGTTTTTTCTAAACTTTATCAAAACTAATAAATTGCATTGCCCAACTTTTTGCTCTATGCATTCCTATGGAATATGTAGGGAAAGCTCATGATCAATTCATATCAGTATTTTTTAACCTAGACACCAGGGGGTTATGTAAGTCTGCGGATAACACCCAGGTTTTAGAATAAATATGTAGAGGCTGGGAATAAAAACAAATGCCACTGCTTGTCTGTCTTAGAATATATGACTTTCAGAGCAATGAACAAAAACCAAAAGTTAAGCTCTGAGAAAATAAAAAAATCAATAATTCTGTTTAGGAAGAACATATATAAGCTATACAAGCTCAAAAAAGCAAAAGTAGTAATAATTGTGTTGGAACTAAAGTCAACATATGAAAACAAACTTAATATTGAAGAGAGAGAAAAGATGTATTGATGTATTTGATCAAAGAAAGGTTTTGTTTAATTTACAGAGCTTTTGTATATTAAATGTATGAAAACCAGTGAATTTGCATGTTAGTACCTTATTTTATAGGATTTAATAACTATACTTTTGTATGGGTACTGTCATTGTTAGACATCTGTGTAGGTATGAGTTTAAAAATACATGGGGGGCTTCCCTGGTGGCGCAGTGGTTGGGGGTCTGCCTGCCGATGCAGGGGACGCGGGTTCGTGCCCCGGTCCGGGAGGATCCCGCATGCCGCGGAGCAGCTGGGCCCATGGGCCGTGGCCGCTGAGCCTGCGAGTCCGGAGCCTGTGCTCCGCAACGGGAGAGGCCGTGGCGGAGAGGGGCCCGCATAACGAAAAAAAAGATAAAAATACATTGGGCAGTTAAACAAAGGGTTGCTGTAAATAATACTTATCAGATCCATATGGCTAAATTTAAATCTAGATGTAACTTGCCCAGTGAAAAGTGCATTAGTACCACTAAGCTGTTATTTTTAAGAGAAATCATTGGCAATTCAAACTCCCTTCAAAATAAATTGTGACAATTCAGTTTATTTCCAAATAGGTAATATACCTGGTATAAAATGCAAAAGGTACAAAAAATCTTATAAAATCTTTATCCTTTCCTGTTACCAGCCATCCACTTTTCCTGTCTAGAGGCAACCACTGTTACTACATTATATGTCCTTCAGATCTATATATATTCTTGTTTTCACAGTAATAGTAGCATATCATACCTTGTCTCTGTGCCTTGTTTTCATTTCTATTTTTTGAGTGAGACTATCTTGGGGATATGTCTGTATTAGCACTCATGGAACAACTGCATAGTATTCATAGTAAATGTATGTACTAAGCATCATTTAACCAATTCCCATTATTAATGGGCCCTTGTGTTGTTTTTGAAACTCTGCTACTACAAAAAATATTGCAATAAATGTTCCCTATTCTATGTGTCTATCTTTATCTATCTATCTATCTATCTATCTATCTTTTCTCACATTCTATCTGAAATACAAATACCTAGAATTGGAATGATTGAGTCCAAATTATGTTCATGTTTAACTTTAAAAAATAATGTTATATTTTTCTTCTTAGTTGTGGTTATTTACCTTTCCACCAGAAATAGATGAGACTTCCTTTTCCCCACTACCCCTCTCTTAAAAGCAGTGCAATGTCAAACATTCTCATCTTTGCCAATATGGTAAGTCAAAAATTGCGATCTCCCTATAATTAGTTATACTTTTATTTTTATGAATATTACAATTAATATGCTTAAGAGCCATTTATATTTTCTTTTCTTTTTTATACACCTTACCCATTTTTTAATTGGGAAAATAGCATTTTATCTTATTGATTTGTAAGAACTCTTTCTATTGATACAATAAGGGAATTCTCTCTCTTTCTGTAATGTGAGTTAAGTCTAAACCTGGACTGAGCATTAACCACATATGAGGAAAGAAAAAAGGCATTTTCCAAGATGAAAGGACTCAGAAATTTCATATACACCCATGCACCTTTTTTTCAGGAAGTTATGAGAAGATTTCCTTTACCAAGATGAGGCCATCAAATAAGAAAGAGAGAGGAATAAAACTCAGTGAACAAGAGATTTACTTTGAAAGAAAACAAGAGGAAATTCCCAGAAAGGTGAAAGAAAAGCCCAGGGAAGTCATTCTGCAGTTAGCTTATTGCATAGGAGACACAACTCAAATTGGTGCAGAATGTCAGGGGCAACGGGGAGAATATTTTGGGGGAAGAAAGTGGACCTAGCAGATCATCTGGTGTGTTTGGTCCCAGTAAGAAATCCCTCCAGACAGCTTGTGGATCAATCAGCAATAGTTACAACAAGGCTTCAACAACTGAAAAAATCAAGGCCCTTTTTTTCCTCTGAGAGAAGAAAATGTTGTACAAGAAAGGAAACAATATAATGATATAATAGGTGATTGAGCTAAAAGTTGATTTACAATTGAAATGAATATAGATTTAACAAAAATGTGAAATGAACATATTAAGAGGATAGAAAAGAAGTATTTGTATGTGCATATGTGTGTGTAAATTGTTATATTCGGTAAGTAGGAGGTCAACAAATCATGCCAAATGTCAATATCAACAAATGTCCATATACATATTTTACTTAGAAAAATAACAATAAGTTCAGGGGAAATTATTTGAAATAGAGTTGAAATTCGTTGCTTCCTAGAGAGAAGAAATTAGGAATAAGAAGGTGAGATAGGAAATTGCTCCTTTGCTTTTAAAAGCCTTATATTATTTCACTTTTAAACAATGTATATGTGTTATTTTGATAAAAATTCAAATTACAAAACTAAAGCTGAAAGAATAATAATTTTTTTAAAGAGAGAAAGATATGGGAACTGGAAGCTGATTATGCAGCTTAAAGGATATGTTTATAGTCAAAGTTTATAGGCAAAGTGGAAAGACCTATTGGAGAAAGTAAATCATAACGAAGAAGGGATAAGTTATGAAACAAATACACAGATTAATCAAGTTAAAAAGCCACAGAATTTACATAGTGATACTCTAAGGGCCGAATAGGAAACAAAGCACAAAACACAATCTACCCGTAGATTGTAAGAAAACCATAATTCAAAAAGGGTCATGTACCACAATGTTCACTGCAGCTCTATTTACAATAGCCAGGACATGGAAGCAACCTAAGAGTCCATCGACAGATGAATGGATAAAGATGTGGCACATATATACAATGTAATATTACTCAGCCATAAACAGAAACGAAATTGAGTTATTTGTAGTGAGGTGGATGGACCTAGAGTCTGTCATACAGAGTGAAGTAAGCCAGAAAGAGAAAAACAAATACCATATGCTAACACATATATTTGGAATCTAAAAAAAAATGGTCATGAAGAACCTAGGGCCAGGGTGGGAATAAAGACGCAGACCTACTAGAGAATGGACTTGAGGACATGGGGAGGGGGAAGGGTAAGCTGGGACAAAGTGAGAGAGTGGCATGGACATATATACACTACCAAATGTAAAACCGATAGCTAATGGGAAGCAGCCGCATAGCACAGAGAGATCAGCTTGGTGTTTTGTGACCACCTAGAGGGGTGGGATAGGGAGGGTGGGAGGGAGGGAGACGCAAGAGGGAAGGGATATGGGGATATATGTACATGTATAGCTGATTCACTTTGTTATAAAGCAGAAACTAACCCACCACTGTAAAGCAATTATACTCCAATAAAGATGAAAAAAGAAAACACAATCTAAATTTACTAATTTATTAATCATTTGTATGCTTGTCACATAAAATTATGTGCATACATTACTTTCTGGTTTACTTCATACCAGGAAAAAGGATCTGTTTTTGCTTTAAAACAACTGGAAGAGATTGGATTTATGAAATAAAAAGTGAAATTTGAAATTCTAAGATTTTTGAAATGTAAACTCAGCTTCTGCAATAAAACTTTTGTTTTAAATTTTATTTTGTTTGAAATTTAAGGAGAGAACTATTTATTAATTTGTAACTATTTTCTACTACTCTGAAATTAGTCACCACCCCTAATGGATTCTATGTGAAAGTAAGCACAGTACTGGTTGTCTATTAAAAATTGGGACATTTTTACATAATGTTTTGTCTACAATTCTTTTCAAGACAATAATTTATTAAACAGACATAAGCAGCCCTCATTAGTGGTCACTAGCATATTATCTTTGTGTTTACTGAACAAGAAAGAATATTCCTTGTGCTTCTGCTTGCCTGTTTTGTTTCTCACACTAATTACTGATTTTGGATATTATTATGGTGCTAAGAATAAAAAATTAAATAAGCAAATTATTATATCAGATCTTACACATTAATATAGACACAACTGTGTCTGACTATTTATGAATAATGACAATTTAAAAACACATACAAATATATGACTAAATATCTTTTATTTTATAGCTACAGCTATAGCTATATCTTTTATTTTATCTCTCCTCAGCATACTTATTTACACAAAGTTGAATTTCTGTTTGCTTCTCTCCTGTTTCAGTTAGATAATTCTTGCTTCTTTCGAGGAATAGCAAATGAACTGGTTTCAAGTGTGATGTGCAGGAGAAGTAAAGACATGTGTAATAGCTCTGGTAAGACTACTGCGTCAGCCCAGTGTCTTGGCATATTTGAAGAACAACAAATGAGGAATACAATCAACTGAGTTATCTAGATACAATCTTTAAAAGTCAATGACCAAAAAAAAAAAAAAATGTCTGTACTCAATGAGCATAATGTAGGCAAAATGATTGACTTTTGAAATATACTAGTCAATTCAAACAATAAAACCTAAACAAAAACTGTGATATTACCTACTATTATCTGAAAGCCTATGTGGGATGCATGTGACCAGACGATGTCTATTTCCCTGAGAAAGCAAAACAACCAGGAAAGAGTAGTTTGTGCAATGACATCAGTATTTCAAACATAATAGTTCTCTACATGTCTCCATTCTCTCACATAAGTACAGGGCTGGATTTCCACGATTGTTTTAAGTGTTCTCTTACTGTGAAATACTTTTAGTTTCTTTTCAAGACAAATGAAAGGAAATGTGAACTCAGATTTTAGGAAAAAGATTCCCATTTTTATTACTACCCATCGCAGGTCAGCACTTGACTCCAACTATTATTGACATGGATGGTGGCTATAAAAATCCCAAAGACTAATAGGTATCCTGTGAGAGGAAATTTCTAATTTGAACGTCCAATCTGTTTATTAGAACTGATGGTTGTTCAGACATTGCCACTAGTATCTAGTATCTGACATTTACTGGATCCCTCATGGGTGAAGGGTGAATCAGAGACCACTTCTCATATGTGCAAAACATGTAAAGCCACGCAAGACACTGGAAATGGAAGTTGTTATAGATGAGAATAATATAGAGGATTATAGATGAGAAGCAGGTCTAGAAAAATTAAGTGACTTTACCAGGGTTATACTGTAAGCTATCTTCACTGACTCAGAAAATGTTTAGAACAACTGGTTGAGTCTTGTGATAGTCACTTCCTATTAGACTTTATGTACATTCAGAGCAGTAGTTCTTGACCCTGGCTGCACACTGGAATCATGGGTACAATTGTGAGGCCCTAGTCTCACCCAGGCCAGTCAGAATCTCTGGAGGTGAAGCCCTGGGAGCTATTTATTTCTCAACTCCCCAAGTCAGTCCTATATACATCCAGGTTGAGAATGCTGATTTTGAAAAATGTTTAATTAACAAGATATTTTGAATAGTACATATTAAGACAAGCCAAGATATTACATTCTCTCAGATTAGTAAAGGTTTTAATTTGAATTAAGTTTATATTTTCACATTTAATATTAGACATATTTTACCAATAATAAAATAACTTATATAGGCAAAACTTCCCTTCATAAATCAGGGAAAGGACTCTGAATTGTGAGAAGCTCTATCCTAGCCTACTTTTATCAGTCAGGATAGAATAGCTTTTGTTAAGGTAACAAACAATCCAACATTCCAGTGGCTTAAAACAGCACCATTGATTTCCTGCTCAGCTACATGTTTATCGGTTGGCACGGGGGCTTTGTTCACCGAATCACTCAGTGACCCGGGTTGACAGAAAATCCCACTGAGACAAGCTTCCATGATCACAGAGGCTAACAGAAGAATGTGTCTGTGTAGTGGCTCTTATGTTATGTCCAGAAAGTGAACCACATATCAGTTCTCCTTACATGTCCTTGGTCCAAGCAAGTTACATGGGTGTAGCTGGTTTCAAGCATATGAAAGACTGAAGTCCTCCCAAGAATTTAGAACAAGAGATGTCATTTATGAACACTTCTGAGTACTGCCTTACTACTCTAACTAGTCCCACATCCCACAGCGGGTAGCTAACAGAAATGCAGAGCGCAGTCTCCAGAAAATAGCGTTCCACACATATCTGCTAAACATCTAATAAGCACCAGGTGTTGAGGACAAAAATACATGGAAGCTGAGGGGATATCAAACAGAAGGGATGGTATGTGCAAAAGCCCTTGGCAGATGTATTTTGAAGAACAACCTTACGCAGAAAAAATGAAGATGGAGAGGTAGTAAGGGGCCCAGGGCTTGGTAAGTTCTTTTAGAGATACGTATTTCATTATTATTATCATAGCTATCATATATTGAGCACATACCAGGTGCCAGACAAATTTCTTAAGCAATTTATGTATTTTAAGTTACTTAATCCTTACAATGATCCTATGAAGTGTGTGCTAGTGTTATTTTCTTTTTTTAGATGATGAGATTGAGGCATTGAGAGAGAAAACAACTTCTCCAGGTAGTGACCTCATAAGTGGCAGAGGTAGGATTAAAACTAGATTGTCTGGACCCTGAGTCTTAATGTTTAACCATACAGTGTGTGGTTAAGAATGGTAGGATTTTAGATCTGGAAGTGGCCTAAGAATTACTCAATTCAAGATTTTCATGTCACAGGTAACATAGCTACTCGCGTGTTTTTCGATTGCACATTCAGTCCCTTTACTGGTGAAGTTTTGTTAATATTTGAAGCTATTAGGAAACAATTGCCTTCCTATAATTAATCTGGAGGTCAAAAGGTGATAAGAATCAGCCTCAGTGCATGTCCTTCAAGGTTACCTACCAGGTGTGCCCTATACAGGGACACCTGGTTGAATGTGTAAGCTGAGGCAGAACCCAACCGGTGTTCTGCTTGCCAAGATCTGTGACCTAGGTTATTAAAGCCAGTGCAAAGGATGCCTTTTTCTAATTTTAACAAAGCAGAGTTTCTCAACCTCGGAGCTCTTGACATTTCCAGCCAGATTGTTCTTTGTTGTGGAGGGCTATCCCACACATTAGAAGCATCCGTAGTCTCTATTTACTAGCTGTTAGTAACATCCTCTCATCCCCAATTATGAAGCATAATGTCTCCAGACACTGCCAAACGTCCCTGAGGTATGTGTGTGTGGGGAGAGAGGGGCATAATTGCCCTGGGTTGAAAACCACTGCTAATAGAGGCATGATCTGCTCACTAAGCTGTACACCCCTGGGACGCTCTCTCCCTGCAGAGCTTGTACTTTTGTCTGAATGCAAGATTTCTGCAAGAGCTGGCAAGGAAATTATCTCTTTTAAAAATTTCTGTTGGCTGTTTCTCAACCCGACCTGCAGCAGTAGCACTAAACCCTGGTCCGGGAAGATCCCACATGCCACAGAGAAACTAAGCCTGTGTGCCACAACTACTGAGCCTGTGCTCTAGAGCCCGCGAGCCACAACTACTGAAGCCCACACGCCTAGAGCCCGCGCTCAGCAACAAGAGAGGCCACCACAACGAGAGGCCTGTGCACCGCAGCGAGGAGTGGCCCCCGCTCGCCGCAACTAGAGAAAGCTCACAGGCAGCAACGAAGACCCAACGCAGCCAAAAATAAATAAATTTATTAAAAAGAAAATAGGCATCTGGAAAATTAAATAAATTCAAAGAGAACCTTCTCTTGGTCTTAATGATGAACACCACTCTTGATAAACACTACAAGACTTAACAGGATGGAATCGTTTAAGAATATTAGCAAGAATGTTCTTTACAACTGTGATTGCAATATTGAAGTACTGAAAAACCATTCTTTACAGCTGTGATTGCAATATTGAAGTACTGAAAAACCACCTAAATTCCCATCAATAAAGAAGTGGTTAGGTAAAATGTGGTGCATTCTTACCATGTAAAATGAAGTATCCATTTAAAAGGAAACATGGATACATATTTCTGACATAATGCAATTGATGGAATGTGAATTGAAAAGGCAAGTTACCAAACAATGTACATAATCTGATCCCATTTATGTTTAAATTTTACATTATGTGTGTGCTCATGAAAATGTAGAGGAAAATGTCTGTAAAAGGAAGTGAGATTGGGAGAGAATGAAATGCGGTGGTGTGTGTGTGTCTGTGTGTGTGTGTTTCAACACATCATACTGCTCAGTTTTTGTACCTAAAATACAATATCAAAATTTCATTAAATATGTTGAACAGCATCTTTGTGTGCCAGAAGGCCCTATTTAGCTTAGTGAAATAATAATTATTTTAATGTTTAATAAAACATAAGCTTTAACTTTTTCTTCCTATGAAGGAAATGGACATTCAATCATTATAATTAACCAAAGGATATTTTCAAGAGTTATGTTTTTCAGAAGATGGCTTATTGCAGAATGGCACTTTACCTTTCTTTTGCTAACAAAAATGCATTTTTCTTACCAAAATTATGAGGATGTGGGAATTTTATTGTATTTTATTTCAATTCCAGATAATTTTTAAGGTATTAATTTGACAGATATGAGGTCAGTCTCTAAGTGAAGACAGAATTGACCAGCATAGAGTAATAGTGTATACAGTCTTCAGTACTAGACAAGGAAGATTCAAATTGGGCTTAAAAAATATGATCAAAACTACATATTAAACAAAATGGATATATATATTATTTATCTTTTAGTGAATTATGATTGACTAGGAGGTGGGCATAAATTATAAAAATTTTCTTCTAATTCTATCATCAAGTCTTATTTTTGCAGAATTTTAAAAGTATGCTAATTAGTACCACAGTCCTTGGACAAATTATTTTTAAAATAATAAAGCAGTTTCAATAGTAAGGCTCATTCAAGCTTAAATTTTTTAAAGCAGGAGAAAAGCTTCTTTTCTTTTGGATGCTTTATTTAATCTTGAACAAAAATAGCTAATCGGGCTTCCCTGGTGGTGCAGTGGTTGAGAGTCCGCCTGCCGATGCTGCAGAGAAGCTGGGCCCGTGAGCCATGGCTGCTGAGCCTGCGCATCCGGAGCCTGTGCTCCGCAATGGGATAGGCCACAACAGTGAGAAGCCCGCGTACCGCAAAAAAAAAAGCTCATCATTTTCTAGATTTTATTCATCTGGGCTTTCTCTGCACTTGGTAGTCAGTTGAGTCATCTGGCTTCTCCCTATTCATGGAGGGCTATGGAAAAACTACTCCCTGAGACTGTGTTATGTTCTCTATCCCTTTTTTTCTCTTTTTAGCTCCATCTTGTTAGCTTTGTTAGCCTTGAAAATGCAATACTACGGCTATGTGTATGTTTGTCTTCTTGGATAACTCAAGTATACAACTGGGAAAATAAAGTTCACACATTCTTTTTCTACTTCAATTAACAACTATATTATAAACTGACAGATAACTAATGAAAAATAAGGGGTTATGAAAACATAATAGCTCAACTGAATGGGTTGCAATTAAAAGCTTATCAATGCCCACTTTCATCATTCTGTGGTACTCTGAAACCTCTAGAATATAATTACTATTTCATACAATTCACAGCTTCTAAGTGAATTTTTGCATTACATCAATGGGCAAAAATTAATTAACAATCAACAACAGACTGCATAGGAATGTCTTGTTTACACAAAGATTATTGTTCAACTCAACTTTAGAAAAATAATTACCTGCTACATACGAGGGAGAATTTTACCTTGTTATAGAGACCTCCACATGAATGACTTTTTGAGTAAATTATTGTTAAACAAACTGTTGGAGGGTTGAAAACCCTTGTCCTACATGTAACAGAAATTAGGAGAGTTAATGGATATTCTGCTTAGAATTCTGGAGAAGAATACAGTATGTATGGTTCTACTGCTGTAATGAAGAATGTGTTGAATTTTCACTGCAGTAGCTTGGCACAGTGTTATCACTCTATTTGTTAAATAACATCTCTTCTCTAAAGAGAATCAAAGAACTATTATTATTTATTGCCCCTAAACCTCTTAATTACTCTATATTATGTAATCAGATTATTAAACAAAAAAGTATTGCCTCCTTAAGGTGGAACTATCTTTATGATAGGCAAATATAACCTAGTTCAAATTTATAGACTGCCAAATTTTGTACACTATTTTCCCAAGTATGCATCAAAGAACCAAACTAAATTTGGAGTATGGCAGGGAGTCGATAGATATAGACAGTGAGAGAGATGATACATAACTAGAATGCTGACTAGGTAGATAGACCTTTCTACTTTCTTCAAGACAGCACCCTCAACCTAAGAAGCATAGTTAAAGATGCAATCATACAAAAAATCATAGGTTTATAATTGCACATTTGTATAACTTCTCCCCCTGCTATATCTAGAGAAATAAAATTTGTTAAGCACTGTATCATTGACATATACATGAAAAAGAACACGCTATATTGTAATTAATCCTTCAGTACTGTTAATCTTTTAATCTAGTTCTTAAACATTTGGCAATTGAATCTTTCTGTTTGAATTTATGAACTCAATATCTTATGGCTAATGTCTTCAGGAACTTTAAAACTGAAAAACAGTATCTATATTTTCTTAAACATTGATCTTTGAAGTAGTTGGGTGTAAATCTGATTCGCCTGTGAATCTTAAGTATTTCATTCCATGAATTTATAAAATCTCAAAACTGTACTTACTCTTTTTTGAACATTATTATGGGATCCTCTAAAACTTTACCTTTGAACTTGTAAGATATTGTGTTCCATGTGTATCTCACAAATGACTCTCAAAGTTGTAGTCAGTTAGTAAAATTTGTCCTCTGAGCCTTGACATATGTGGAAATAGTTGTATAGTATTCATAGCACCATTCAGGCTCTGTCTAGATGCTCTGTGGCAGAAGTATTAGAAAATAATTCTGACCTTGAGTTCAACTAATCAGCCACAACTAATCTACGTGACAATATAATTATAGGCATCCATGAGTATTAGTTGCTTCAATTACAACACCGTGTAGATATGCCAAGGCTGACTAGTTTGATAAAAACCTACAGAGAAAAATACTGGAAAACTGGCTCCAAATGGGAAGACAGCTTCACTCACTTAACTTCTGCTTAGCTTTTTGTTTTGTACCAAATCCTCACACCTAATTTATAATTTTTTCATAGATAACAGAATCAAATTCTTCACTAAAAACCAACTGAAATTGTAGCTAGCACTTATCTTGATCTACAAGGCTTGTCATTGGAGATTAATTTAAATTCATCTGATTCACTGTATTCTCTAAAAAGTCATGCAGATTTTAACCAGGAACGCTCTTGTCTTCAAGATGTTGGTAAATGGATTTCTATAATCCATAGCTATCACTTTTTCTTATTTTAATGCTACATAAATCAAATCCATAAGGGTCTTTCAACCTTTCTCTCTCTTTCTCTTTCATTGTCTCCTTCTGTCTCTCTCAATATAGAACATTTAGTGGTAACAAATAAAGAATATGACTAGATCCATGTATCTGCATAGATTTAACTATAAAATACATTAAAATCTTGTTTCCCTTTCTTAATCACCCTAGAAAAATCCTCATTGGGCCAAAACAATCTAGAGGTTTAACTATTCCATCATCACCAAAAGCTGAGTATTTATTGTTCACTATGTGCTAAATATTTTTAAGCTCTCCTGATTATATACAAAAAGTAAGGTTATTAAAGGTTTTATGAAGGAAATTACCTAGACAGGAAAACTGTACAAGTATGCAGGTGACAATTAGCACATAATGTGGCCCTGCTTGAAAGTAATTAAGAAATTGTTTTTAATTTTTCATAATTTTTCTCAAAGCCACTACAGAAACCTTCTGTTTTCTAAAAAAGGAGTTATCCTAACCTTACGTTAAACTCATCTTCTTTTATTTTCTGTCATTCAGTATCAACAGAACTAGCCTCTCCAGAGGCATCAGGTACTGGCTGGGGTGGGGGAAAGCATAGCCTTTGTGCCTTGTTTATATAATTATAAGGAGACTGACGTGTCTCCTAACTTTAGGTACCACAGTCATGGGCTTCCAAGAGTTCTGTTGTCTTTTCTTAGGCTCTTGTTAACAGGAGTTCTATATTTTTGATGTTCCTGAGAAGTTTCCCTTTAAGGTACTCATATTTCTTATTGAGTTCTTATTCTTTAATACAGAGGTTTTCAAACTTTAGTCTATATACACATCCCTGAAGAGTTTGTTCAAAACACTGATTGACAGCCTCTAACCCACAAAGATTCAACAGTGACTAGAAGGAATAGGAATCTGCTTTTTTAAACAAGTATTTCAAGAGATTCTTAGGTAGCTGTCTTTCAGATCATGCTTTGAGACATACAGTTTTAGAAACTTTGATACTGAATTTTTAATGTGATGTTTCTAATTTGAGGAGCCATTGTTGACTGTTTCTCCATCCATGGCTTTAACATGTCCTACCTCAAATCCTATTACCTGTTTGTGCAACTACACACATTCATACAATCAGAATAGAAACTTAGATGGCACTCAGATTGAAAACACTAAGGATGCCCAGTATCTAGCGATCTCAGAGAGACTGTCAGGGAGAAGCCCATAAGGATGGATTCATGGCGGGTGGAGGGAGACAATGCAGACATTCAGAAAGAGCCCACTGTACCAGAAGGTGAATAGAGCACTTCTCACAGCAGTGGTCAGTACCTGTCATATCAAAAACATTCAGAGTGATATTTTGCACCTTATGTTACTTTTGCTTTCTAAAAATTTATAGAATTTTTTATCATTAATCTGTATCCAACTCCTCCCAAACAGGGTAAGTTTCAAGGGAACCTTCACTTTCTTATTCATTGCTATATCTTCCAGTGCTTAGAAATGCACATAGTATATAGTATTTGGGGAAAAAGTTGAATGGCTTAACATTAATAAGTAGTAAGGATTTTGAATGCTGACCAAAATAACAGATGTTTAGTGTTATAATGGACACTTAGTGTAGAATCACTCACTACAACTATCCATTCAAAAGTTGAATCATCTCTCACCAATGTCTTTTCCTATCATCATTTCTCCAAGGACATCAACCCATTACTTGCTGATGAAACCTATTTCATGTTTGGAATTTCTGACTACTAGATAGGTCTTTCTTCTAGTTAGTAGATCTCTATCTCCTGGTACATGGTACACACTGGCCCTAGTTCTGCCTCTTAGATCAGCACTCACACCCCTGGCATGTCTCTCTACAGCATCTGTTCACAACTTGGAAGCTGGCTATTAAGGTCTATCATCCCCCACCCTCAAAACTACGCCTCCCCAATTATTTTAATCACTCTTTATAAAACATGGTTAACATTTTGAAATCACCCTTGTGACTTGCTTCTAGAACTGCTCATTTGTTGATATTTATCTAAAATCCAGGCAGCCAGAATTTGAAAAAGTGATGCAGGTATGGTCTGAGAATTACTTTGAGTAGATTGGGATTCTCACTACCCACTTCAGACATCCTGCTTATGTTAATGCAGCTTACAATTGCATTAGCTTTCTTTGCTTACTTTTTCTCCATCAAAGCTATAATATAGAATCATATTTAGCTAATTGTTAATTAAATTAATTTTTAACCCCCTCTTGTGAACTATAACTGCTTCTAAGCATTTGTGAGATAATCTTATATATAGATGTATTTAAAATATATAAATCTTTGCCTGCAAGAGCAAATGAAAATTTTTTTTAAGAAACACAATATTTTAAAACATTACCTAAAGGCTATTCAACCCATCTATTTCTTTAGGTACTCCACAGGCTATTCCCAGATTAATTCTGGTCATCAGTAGACTGCATTCGTGGATTTCTTATGCTGAGTTGAATTTTAGTGCAATGCCATTGTCTGGTACAAAGAACTCTGTATGTAACTCATGGTTACATTTTTTGTTTGTTTCTTTGTCTTTTAAAAAATTTTTATTGGAGTATAGTTGCTTTACAATGTCGTGTTAGTTTCTACTGTACAACAAAGTGAATCAGCTGTACATATACACACATCCCCTCTTTTTTGGATTCCCTTCCCATTTAGGTCACCACAGAGCACTGAGTAGAGTTCCCTATGCCATACAGTAGGTTCTCATTAGTTATCTATTTTATACATAGTATCAATAGTGTATATATGTCAATCACAATCTCCCAGTTCATCCCACGCCCCCTTCCCCCTTGGTATCCATACATTTGTTCTCTACATCTGTTTCTCTATTTCTGCTTTGCAAGTAAGATCATCTGTACCTTTCTTCTCGATTCCACATATATACGTTAATATATGCTATTTGCTTTTCTCTTTCTGACTTACTTCACTCTGTATGAGTCTCTAGATCCATCCATGTCTCTAGAGATGATCGAATTTTGTTCCTTTTTATGGCTGAGTAATATTCCGTTGTGTATATATACCACATCTTCTTTAATGGATTCATTTTTTAAAGATGTTATTGAGGATATCATTTATTACATTGCACAGCCCCTTCTTTTAGATGAAACTTGAATTTATTTGGGAGGGGAGTGCTGATACTTAGAATAGTTACTCTGCTTATTAATTATCTTCATTTTGCCTTATAACTGCTTTCTGTCATTGTGGAACTGATTCTATTTCCATTTTCCCATTGGCTGTTAGAAAGTTTATTACCAAATTTATACCTGAATTTTAACAAATGAAGGAATTTCACCACATGCATTTGTAATACTGGCCTACTTCCTGGTTCCATTTCCTGTCCTTATCTTTTTTCTCCAATTCTCCCCTATTATTAGAGTAAACTGCCTCTGGAACCCTGTGTCTCATCACCTCAGCCCATCTCTGATTTCAGCTGTAGCTTCAGTAGACACTTCCTAGGAAATTTAGAGTCTCCTGGTGCCACACATCTTTCTTCTTACTGCCCTGGAGTCTTTCTGAAGACTAGAGATTGATTTGAAGGTAAATATGATTGACCTAAGTCAGTCGAAACAAAGAGAATTTCAGGATTTTGATTTGAGGGCTGGGATGAAGATATTCCCTCCTCTCTGCTGGATACAAACCATGGAAGATTAGAGTTCTTGGTGGTTCACTTTGATCTCAAGGTGAGTCAGGATTAGTACAAAGTCAATAATATGAAAGAATAATAAAATGATACAAAGAAATAATGACCTTTGTGACTTTCCTGAGATACTATACCTACCCTCATATAAAGCTACACTTATCTACAATTTCATATTTTCTATTTTCATATTATCCAGTTGGAATTGGATTTTCTGATATTTTACCAAAAGGTATCTTGATTGTACCCTTTAAACCTAGGTAACTTCATCGTCACAATGGAGATATAAATTGAGCAAATATGATAAAATTATGAGAATTCTGTAAAGGTAATAAATATAATGAATGTAACACAGTGTTTAGCGCAGACTAACTCCTCAATAAATATTAAATATATCTATTAGTATAAAATAGTCCCATTACTTGAAACTCCATACAAGATTCATAATATTCAAACTGACCTCTGTCCAGATCTCTTTCCCGAATTGCTGATACACATAATTAGCTGCCTATTGCATGTTCCTCCTTAGAAAAAAAAACCATAAGATCTTAAATTTAGATAGTCCAGAACTATTCCTTTAATTACTCCACCCACTAACTTTCCCCCACCCTTATAATTATCCACCTCAGTAAGCAGCAATAACATATACCCATTTGACAATGACAAAACATAGGATCATCATTATTTCTTCCATATACATCTTTATTCAGGTCCAAACTGTCAGCAAGTTCTCATGTTTCTACAGACAATATCTACCTCAATATTCACTTCTATTTATCTTTTTAGCCACCTTCCTAGTCCATAAGTTACCACAAATTTTTGCCCAGACTATGGCAATAGCTATCAACCTACTTAGTCTTTTCAAGCAGCCAAAGGAATCTCTTAAGAATATGAGCTCATGCTACAAACCTGCTTAAAAAGCCATCAGTAGTTTCCCACAACTGATGTGGAATTCAACCAGAGGGAGAGATTGCGATGACTTGTCTATAAGCCAAGAATCACCAAAGATTGTCAGCAAACACAAGACAGCCTTAACACTTCCCTTAGCTTGACTAAACTTTAGACAGGTTTATTCCTGACTATAGGCCCCTGGCCTCTCTTTCCTTAGAGAGTTTACTTTAGTCTCAGTCTCTGTGGAAGAGCAGGAGCCTAACTTTGATGTGCCAATTAACAAACACAGATGGTCTCATCATATTGACCAACCTCTCCACCTAATGGCCTCTAGTATAGCTCCACTAGGTCATCCCAGGACTTAAAACTTCTCCTGCCTTTTGTTTCAGCAGAGTTGCATTCTTCCTTTTTTTTTTTGGTTCATTCACTCATTCGTTCAATCACTGTCCACTGCTCAATGTCAGACACTGCACTGGGCACTAGGGATACAGCAATTAACACAAAAGTTTAGTTAGGAAAATAGACATACAACAAAACACAATAATTGCTATAAAAATACAGGTGTGAGACTTAATGGTGACCCACTACTAAGGTTATCCCTATAATAACGTCACTCTCACTGATTTGGGAGAGAAGGAGGCGGGATCACAGCCACCACTCAGGAATTCAGTAGAGTTGTATTCATTCTATCATTTCTACTGAAATAGTCCTGACTCCTATTACAAGTCTTGAAAAAAGTCTTCTTGCCTATTTAACTGTCCAGTGTGTGAATAAAAAATATTGTCTGCCACATCAGTAAACAAAGGATGTGCAGCCATCAAGCCATTACAGCAGCCCCCAACGGTGCACCCTGAGGGGCTCAGGATGAGAAAGGACAGGATACCGGCCCTAGATAGCTAACATACGTATCAAAGGAATGATTTCAATGAGCCCAAACTCCTGCATCTTCCCATACATAGAAAAGTGCTAAATTCATTAACTTGAGATGTCTTGTTTTCTTTGATTGACAGTAATGTTTTGAAGTTCTGAATACCTGGTCTTTGTTGCAAAAACTCCTCTATATCCCGGATCCTCCCTTACCTCTTCAGAGCAGTCCCTCAGAGCTATCTGAGAGGCTGCGACCCTGGCATAAGTCCTCAGTATGTCTGCCAAATAAAACATAATATTCAACTTTTAGGTCGTACATTATTTTCAGTAGACAGGTGCAATTTGTCATTGACAACACCATAAGGGTAGGAAGGAAGGATCCTCACTTAGAGACTTTAGAGAGAGCATGACCCTTATGACACACTTGATTTCAGATTTCTAGCCTCCACAATTGTGAGATAATAAACTTCTGTTGTTTTAAACCACTCAGTTTGTCATTCTGTCTTAGGGCAGACATAGGAAATAAATACAATGTAAATATGTAGACTATTTCTAATGATAAGTTATTTTCCAAGTAGATTATGAGAAGGCTTCACAATATCTTATATTGATTAAGGAATTACTTCCTGTTTTTATCACCATCAAATATATACATATATGTATATATAACATTAGAAATCTCTGAGAATTATATAGAGTAAACTGTATTCTTGCACTATTTTAAATGGTACTTAACTATAGACCAACAATTCAAGGGAACATCTGAAGACTTGACCCTTTTTAATTAACGTTTTAAAATAAGACTTTAATACTGACATTATATTGAGAGGTATTTACAAAATGTTTTACTACGTGACTTATCCACACGACAACTATACATCTATAGTTCCTAAATTTTCTGTGATCATTTGGCAAATCCCCTAGAAATTGCCTGATATTATGTTATACCCTTGACATTATATTATACCCATCACCTTTCTAACAAAATTAAAAAGTTTCTTAAAGTTCACTGATGATCAAATATAAATTTGAATTATTTGAACCCCAAACCAAGGTCTGAATTATTATTCAGACCCCAAACCAAGGTCCTCAAGAAATATTCAATTTTTAACATTTTTCTTTAATTATAGTCCATCTTATAGTCACTGTTGAGTTCTGTTCATGTTTTGTGCAGAACTTAAGAGACTATGGGGAAGTAGAAAATGGGCCTATAGTCTCCATTGGGAAAGTGGTAATTGGCCTCCAGTGCATCATTGTTGACACTGACATCCTCATGTTTCAAGCGTACAGTGGTCCCTTGAACCCTAGTGCCTTTCTATATCTCTGGTACACATGGCACTTTTGTTCTCTGCCTTCTCTTCTGCCATCTTCCCAACTGTTCCACAGGGCATCTTTTAGTTCCTAATAAGCTTAAAACCCATTGGCAACATAGTCAACCTCTTCCCAGGATCTCAGAATCACTCCTTTCTATTTCTCTTAAAATGTACCCTTCTTTTCCCTCCTTTTCTGAAACATCTTAGCGTCATGTTTTTTAGTTAGTCCACACTTTAGAAAGCAAGAAGCTAAAAAAGGAAGAGTTTGTATAAAATTCTCATCATGACCTTGCCTTAAGGAAAATTTTCTTAAAATGCCCTGACAACCTTCGATAGGGGAAAAAAACTAAAGAAAAAAATTCATAAATTAATATTCCAGTAATTATCCTATCTCAAAGTTCTTTTTTAAATTTTCTAAAATTTTCTTTCTTTCTTTCTTTATTTTTGGCTGTGTTGGGTCTTCGCTGCTGCGCGGCTTTCTCTAGCTGCAGCGAATGGGGGCTACTCTTCTTTGCAGTGTGCGGGATTTTCATTGCAGTGGCTTCTCTTGCTGCATAGCATGGGCTCTAGGTGCGTGGGCTTCACTAGTTATGGTCTGCAGGCTTCAGTAGCTGTGGCTTGCGGGGTCTAGATTGTAGGCTCGGTAGTTGTGGTGCACGGGCTTAGATGCTCTGCGGCATGTGGGATCTTCCCGGACCAGGGCTTAAACCTGTGTCCCCTGCATTGGCAGGCAGATTCGCAACCGCTGTGCCACCAGGGAAGTCCCTCAAAGTTTTAATGAGGAATGATAACATCCAACAACAGAATGAGGAAAAGAGAACATATGACAAGGGGCTGGGGAAAAGAGAGAAATGTTATAGAAAGAAAAGATGCTCTTGTACCAAAATCTCAAAATGTTCTCTATATTCTCTACATATGTAGTGAATATGTTGAAATGTTTAGGATGGATGGATGGTTTTAAAAGACAAAGACAGGTACCTGGATAGTTTAGAAAACAAATGTCATGCATGAATACACACTCACACAACACACATATATGTGCATCCAATTAAATATTCTTTTAAATATTTAGATAAGACATGGAATTGTAAGCAATTAATGAAAAATGCTGTCTTCTGTTGAGGTTGTAGATCTGGTTGTTTTAATAAAAACCTGAGAAAACTCATCTTAAGCTAATTTTCATACACTTATGTTTTAACTTAAACAATGTAATTTGACTTCCTTAAAAATACTATAACAGGAATACAAAAATCTTTTCCTAAACAACAACATATAGAGAAATAGTATGTGGTTCCATTTAGTCTTATTAAGATTGCCATATTACACTGACTAATTTTCTCTGAATTTGATAAAGCATATAATCTAATTCTGTCAAAGTTTTATTATTATAATCACTGTGATTAGCAGATTTGTGGAGGTTAGTAATTCTTGAGCACAGAATTTAGAAACTAGGAAATAAGCTTGACCAGGTCAAGGGATTTACAACTCAGGAACTCTATTACTTTATAATGAGCAATTTGTTTTTATAGATAGAATATTAGATATGAAGGGAGTCAAGAGTCATACATCTGTTATTTTAAACACAATAATCACTAAATCAATTGATAATTAGATAGTTGCTGCCTTTACTTAAATGATAGTAATTATTTACACTCTTTGGGGACTGAAATTTTGACACAAATACATGTAAATAATAGTTGTTACCTGAGTTTTCCATAGTATGAACACATCAGAGAATGTTAGAAGTCTACCGCAACCTCTCTTTTCCTTTTATCTCCCTCCACTGGATGTGGGTTTATTAAAACTATCCTTTAGAGCAGGGTGTAGAGAAGAAAGGGCCCTTCACTACTTATGAACCTTAAATTTTTTTCTTAAATAACTTGATTTCTCTGAAAGATAAATGAGAGCAGATTATGTTCCAGCTGGTCAATGAGTGGTGCTGAAGTGTGGGTATCTCCCCTGAAGTCTCTGAGTCTTCCTAATAATTGCTGTCAGGACCCCAATGCTACAGTCACTGCTGCAGCACAGGGGGTGGGGTGAGGTTGTGGGTTAAGTCAAAATACCAAGATCTTGCAGGCATCCCAGTTAAGTATGGCAGCTCCTTTGATTTATTTAAGTGAACTTCACCTCTCAGGGATGTAGGGAGATAGGGTTAAGAGAAATCTCTGGATCACAGTATTTCATTTCCCTTTTTTCCTGGGTATGTGGAACCCTCTCCCTCAGCAGAGGCTTCATTAAGAACTAAATCCAGCTCTAAGTGCATTTTGTGGATTCCAATTTTTTTCTTATTTTGTTTTTGTGGGTTGTGAAGTCCCTACCACCATTTTAATAGAACTCTGGGTGGGAGGTCTCTCACTCTATGACATTTTCTGCCAGAATCCTCCAAAGCCCTCAACATTCTAGGATGAGGTGGTATAGGTTTTAAGTTTCCTCTGGATGTCCCCTGCCACTTCCCCTGACTTCCAGACAATCAGGTCAAAAGAACTAGGGCATTTGTTACTTTGCTTTTTCTCATCCCTAAAAGAGATCATTAATTACACACACTCTCGTTTATAATACATAAAACGCTCAACTGTTAAGGGAAATAATGTGAAAAGTTTATTAATCTCTGAGATAATTTTGATACATTTTGTTATACAAATCTCACAAAGTATACATTATGAGTTTTAAAGTATATTTACATAATTTCTTGTTTTTAATATAAGTTTCTGTCTGTATTGTCTATGGAAAGGAACTCATTAGTACCAGCAAAAATGAGAGAGATTAACACAAAGTACTTAAGAGAGAAATTAAATAAAATGCAGGGACATAGTATGTTAATGGACTGGAACACTGAATCTCACTAAGACATCAGTCTTCTCCAAGTTATCTATAGATTCAATGCATTGCCATAAAAATCCCTGAAGAGTGTTTGTGTTTGTGTTTATGCAGAAATTAAAGTGCTGATTCAGAAATTTATATAGAAACTCCAAGAAAACAGAATAGCTAAGGCAATATGAAAGAAGAACAAAGCTGAGAACTTAAAATACTGGCTATGGAGACGATATGAAGTGACAGTATTGGCAAGAAGAGATAAATAGATAAGTGGAACAAAACAGATGAGAAACAACCCTATACATACAGAATCACCTGGTTGATGTCAATGTCATCACTGCAAATCATTAAAAAGTGGTCTTTTCGATAAATGGGGTTGACACAATTCGATATCCATCTTGAAAAATATACCTTGACTCTTATCTCACCTCAAACACAAAAATGAAATTCCAAGTGGATCACAACGTAAAAGCTGAAAAAAACTTCTAGAAGGAAACATAGGAGAATATCTTCGTGGCACTGAGATAGACAAAGATTTCTTAAACAGGAAAAAAAATATTAACCAGAAAATAAAAGATTGAACTTTAGATTTCATTTAAATAATGGATTCTGACAAAGTACCCACACCCAGAATATGAAAAGCACTCCTACAAGTTAATAAGAAAATCCATACAACACCGGAAATGAATGGCCAAAGATCCAGGCAGGCACTTCACAAAAGAAGATATCCAAATAACCACTAAACATATAAAAAGTACTCAACACCATTTGTCACCAGCGAAATGCAAGCTAAAATCACATGGACATACTAGTACAGAATGGCTAAAATTAAACAGATGGACAATGAAGGATGTGGAACAATTCAGACGCTTATACACTGTTGGTGGGAGTATATATTTATACAACCGTTTTGGAAAATGGCAATATCTATCCAAACTAAATATATACCAACCCTTTGATTCAACAATTCCATGCCTGGGCATATATCCAACAAAAATGAGTGTCGTATTCATCAAAAGACTTGTGTGAGGTGTTCATGACAAGTATTATCCATAGTGACCAAAAACTAGGAACAATCCAAATGTCATTCAATAATAAATGGGATAAATATACCATGTTATATTCACACAACAGAAAAGTACACAGTAAAAATTAAATTTAATTTAAACTTAAACAACATCCTACATACATTATGTTGCATAAAAAGCCTAGACACAGAAGAGTACATATGGTATGATTCCATTTATATGAACTTCAGGGATGGGCAAACTGACTTACGGTTTGGGATATCAGGTGAAAGTCGATTGGGAGGGACACGATAGAGCCTTTGGGGTGCTGGGAATATTCTATATTAGAATTTGACTTAGTAATGGCATAAATGTATACATATGTAAAAATCCACTGAAATGTACACTTAAAATGTTTTATGTCTCAATTTTTTTTTTAATAACAGAGCATTGGAGTAGAGCTCAAAAAAATTCTCAGCACGGAGAGTAGGACAAGTAAACGTCTTAGGAGAGCCATATGATTCCCTCCTGTTTCAGTCTCTGAGTTCTTATCCCTTGGCTGTGTCTTCTCACCAAATAAGTCTTGAGGTGCGATTCTTTCTCCTTTGCTCTTCCCATGAGTTCTGGTCTATTGCTTGGCTTCCTGTCTTTCAGTTTTCCTATTGGTGTATCTTGACCAATAACTTGATCACTGAGTCAATCTCTGTGGAGACTAGGCATCATTCCGTTTCACGAAGCTTACAACTCCCTCTGGACTTCAGTAGGTTCATTCCTCCCACTTAAGAAAGTTATCCCCTTTCCTCTTCACTCATCTACACCTATTACTTCCTATCACCCTCTGAAATGTCACTGCTAACAGGGTATGCTTCCATCTCTAATATTTTTTGTATTGCATCCATAATGCCTAATGAACACTTTGTTTGATACTCCAGATATCCCACTGGCTCACTCTGACCTCACTCAGATTTCTACTCAAAAGCTTTTGGTTTTTCCCTAAAACCTTACTTAACAGTTGCAACCTCGCAACTCTCCTTCTGCCCTTACCCTACCTTGTTTTTCTCTCTGGTACTTTCACATGCACACGCATGAAAACTGACACATGAAAATACTCATCAACATAAAAATGACTAGAACAGTAAATATTTAATGAATGAATGAATACTAGAAAGTTCCTAATTTTGTGCACAGCACAACGTTGTGATTTACTACTTTGTGTGTTTTAGTTGCTAATGTTTATGTGTATGTGTTGTAGTTAAACAGACTTTAAATTTATTAATTCATTTACTGAGGTGTTATTTTCTGGGTTAGTTGAATATTTTCCACATACCACTGTTAAGTCATCTGGTAATATTTTCCTTTAATGTATAATTAACAATAAATCTATGGATTAAAATCTATTTACTTAACTTCTTTTCAATTTAGCAAACCAATGGAGGCCTTGTGAAGACCAGACCAGTGAAAAACATATTCCTTGCCTACAATGAAATAGAGGTGACTTGAAGAAGACCCAAAATTGTATTCAAATTAACAATATGCTTGAAATCATAAAGTAAGCATGAAGGAATTCAGAGAAAGCTAATATTGATACAAATATGATATACAGTTGTATAATCAGAGGTGAGATCTTAGAAACTTAGAGTTGTCTAAAAATTCATGTATATGTGAAACAGTATTGAAAGCAGTGGAACCACTATCAGATAACTATTTTTTCCCATAAGGTATTTTATTGCCTCTTATTGTTATTTGTTTTGTATCCTTCAATTTTTCTGGACAATATATTTCCTTTGTTTTACTAAGCAACTTCTTGATTATATATTTACTACCAAGGCCATTTAAATAATTCTATTTATAAGACATAATTAAAATTCCTATTTTTCCATGAAAAGTAAAATTAAACTCTGACAAACCCGAATAATAATTACAGCTCAAACAACTCAGGATTAGTCTAGTCATACAGAAGCTGGAACAAATTAGTTGAGAATCAAGAAGAACAGTTTAGTTTCTTAAAGATCTCCAAATTCTAATATAAATGAACAATTTGGTGTAAGAAGAAAAAACAGGGTAAAAATTCTCTGCATGACCTCCAGTATTTCTATAGGCTTCTTGAAAATAAAGAATGCACTCATATATGCTATTGTAGCAAATATTCTTATTAGCACTGGTATTTTAACAATTAAAATCATTGTTATCAGTCCCTGCAGATGTGTGAAAAGTTTACTGTCTAAATGGCACCATAAGGTGAAACTGAATAATGCAACAATAAAAATGAAAGCAGGTTAATTAAAATGAAACCCATGAAGATTTGTCTATGAGAGACATCCTATTTCATACTGTAAGTCAAATTCTTTTTCTCTCCTTCCCCACATTTCCACATTTTAAAGCTTACAGTTTGAAACAAAATTTTATAATAAACTCGAGTAAAGAATTACCTGTCAAGACATACCAATATACGTGAGCTTTTAAAAAATTCCACTTATCTTTTTTTCTGTTTTAAGGAAGTGCATTTAAATCATTCCAAACAGTGTATTATGAAGGAGAGCAATCAGCCCAGCCAAGCTGAAGAGAGGAATGAATTTGCCCGAGAAATAAAAGGAAGAGAGCAACTAAAAATGAAATATTTCGTGTTATTTAAATTGCAAATGTAGTTATTTTTTATCAATGTCTCCAATACCATTTTGGCAGCTTTGAATAAATGATGAAAGTAGCATCTTTTTCTTACCACTGTTATCAACAGTTTAGACAGTGCAATTAATTTCTCCTAGGTGCATGAGGATTTTTTTTTTCCTTCAAAATTCTGGCAGCTGATTTTTTTTTTTAAGTGGTCAGGGTTTCTTTCTATCTACTTGGTGGTATATCTGATAATTTCATAAAAATGATTGTGTTTATGGGGGGAAAAATCAAGATTAGTACCAGAAGAATAATGACTTTCTGTAGAGAATTAATAAACATGTCATTTTCTACCATTTCCTTCATTTTATACTGAAAGTTTGAGCTTGTATTCAGTATTTCAGCTTCTTGAAAAGGAGATTTTCAAATGCTGTAATTTTTTGAAGTGACTTCTAAAATAAACTGTTACTAAATATTTTCAGGTTGTTTGTAATCCAGGTCCCCCTATGTTTAAACCTCTTGACTATGATAGGAGCCTTTAACTCAGTTTTTCCAAAGCACAATATGCCATAAATATGCCTTTCACTGTCATTTGAACTAAGTAGTATAAACTTGGAACTGAGTCTGGTTCAAAGCCATTCGTATATTTCCATTAGGTAAATAAAGTTGAGTTTGTATCTCTTGGCCTCATGAGAGAGTGATTATTTTCATTGTTATTTTACTGCCCATCTTCTTGCTGGGGCAAGATACTTCTCAGGGGAAGGCCTCTCCACTTAGTTCCACCCACGGGCCCTAAGGAGAAGTCCTGACAGACTGATTAGATCCTAGAGACCAGATTAGCTGGGGAGCCAAACTCCAGTGTCTGGAGAGAGATTTTCAAAGAAAAAAAAAGACCTCTCTCTTCCGTATCAGAGATTCACCTGGAACTAGGCTAGTCTGCGACATTTATTTCTTCTCGTGTTTCTCCCCTGTTGGGGCAGCTAGAGTTGGACAGTTCAGACATAAGAAAGCCCACAGCAGGCAGCTTGGGCTGGCTAATCCACAGACCAAGGAGCAAATGCTTGCTTTCTGGCTCTGGACCTGGCCTCTGTCCTCTGACTCCAGTCAGTGTGACTTCTGAGATTTAGGATGGAGCTTTTGAGCAAAAGGAAGCACAATTTAACAGATTTCACTCATAATAAAATGTCATGCTGGTTTTTTTGTTTCTATTGTGCATGTCTTTCAGAGATCTGGCGTGGTTAAGTGGCTGCCCCACATCAGTAATCCAGTATTTGTAGGGGCTCCAGAGGAATGGTCTCCTAATCTTTCTTAGACACCCCCCAGAAAAGTGGCATTTGACTTTTTTTTTGTAATAGCTTATTAAGAATATTCCTTTAGAGTGTATTTTCACCATACTTTTGATATATGCTCTTATCTACTCATGTAATTGTCAATATTTTTGGAACAAGGTTTGATGCAAACTAAAATATAGTTATAAGCAAGTATGTGCCAGAAATTTCTAACTTAAGAAGACACCCGTATTTACTAATTTTACGAGCTCTAGCCAAAACTGATTTTCTCTGAAAAAATATTCCATAGCTCCCCACCCTAATTGGTCTCCCATCCATCCTCTGCTCTCCTATAACAATCTTTAAAAAGTCATTTTATTTGGCAATTAATTGTATGTGCCTTGTGATATTTCTTTAGTTTATGTATTAACTGTTATTTGGAAATTGTCATTTTCCTTGTGTTTTTTAAAATATATCCAAATATATTGTGAGATTTTAGAGGGCACAGA
Source organism: Delphinapterus leucas (assembly GCF_059928025.1). Classification (NCBI taxonomy): domain Eukaryota; kingdom Metazoa; phylum Chordata; class Mammalia; order Artiodactyla; family Monodontidae; genus Delphinapterus; species Delphinapterus leucas. Next base: position 52,210,830 of record NC_143140.1, read on the forward strand.
TTTTTAAAAATTCTGTGATAGTAATGATCATGGTTAAAGTGTACTGAGCTCTTACTACGTGCCAGGTATTGTTCCATGTGTTCTACATATATCAGCACATGGGGTTTGCACCACAAATCTGTGAGGTTAGCACCATTATTATCAAATTGTCATGAATGTGAAAGTCAAGAAACAGTAAGTGGTTGAGTTGTATTTGCCCTAGCCCCTAATATTTTGTCCAAAAGACTTATTTTCATAAGTAAATATTTTTATATACAGAAAATACTGAATTTGAACCCACTGAGAGGACAATGAAGCTATCAACCACCTCAAATATGACATTTATGAGTTTGCAATCCAAAGAGCTTTCACGTCTCTACCTTTACATGGAAGAGAAAAACACGCTTCTGTTAAAAAAAACCATAAATATGGAACATAAGAGCTGGATGAAATACAAAATTTTCTAGTCTTTGGGACCTACTCATTTTCCCAGTCACAGTCATTGACAGGAGAGCAGGACTCTGGTCAGAGTCTTTTCAATTTAGTCTAAGTAGAATTCCCAGGAAATATTTTTATTGTGTTACCCTACCAGGACAAGCTGTTACTAAATGAATTTATAAAACAAAGTTTCCTTCACAAAGGTCTTAGTAGCAAGAATTTAACAAGATTTGCTGAGTACATCATGAGTAATAGATTTCAAAAGGTCAACAAAACCAACATTTTTATTGTGTACTATATGGTATTATATTTCATCAATTCTTTGGTTTCCACGTGGTAACCTTTCAAAAACTTTTTGGAGCACTTTCTTAAAACCACTTACTGAATTTAGATATAATCTCATAGAGCTCTGTATCATTTTTTTCTTTATGATGAGATCCAAAATATTCTTTGATTAGCATGGTTTTCTAAAGCATAACTCAAATACAGGGTAAAGCATTCTTGACATTTCAATATAGCTTATTCTTCATTTTCCAGTCATTTATTTAAAACTACTTTCAACTTTAATTATAAATATTTGACTTATGATAATTTGTTTAGATAAGCCTGAAAGTAATCTGTTTTCAGGAAATTCTGGCATATATTGAAATGTTTTGCTCACCTTATTCCCTCTAACTGATCATTAATTCATCCATTCATTCAACTGTCAAACATTCATTAAAAGAATATATTATACACTAAACATTGCACCAGGATCTAAAGATATTTTGCTGAGCAAAACAAACATAGTATCTTGCCCTCAGTACAGTTAGGAAGCCAGACATTAATGCAGAAGCTACACCAATATATAAATTTTAACCGTGATCAGTTATATGAATCAAAATATATTGGTAACTATGAAACCATATAGGCGATGTGTACTATCTCTCTAATGGGGTAGGGCGGGGTAAGATGTTGGAAGAGTCCTACCTAATGAATTTATGTTTGAAGTAGTTACACAGCCAAATAGATAAAAACAGATGAAAAGAGCATCCTAGGCAGAGGAAATAGCATGTGCAAATGAGGGAGAGCACATATAATCTGGAGAAACTGAAATACACCCAATTTAGCAGAGGAATAGAAAGCAAAATATAGAGTGACACAAGAAGAGGCAAGAGACTAATCTGACATGGGTCAGATTACATAAAATGTTAAAGATCATATTAAAGATGCCAGTGTTTATCATAAAATAATGCACTCACTAAAACTTTCAAGTTGAAAAGACGGTAACATATCAGAATTGCATTTTGAAAAGATCACAGCAACTACATTGTGGAGATCGGATTGGGAGTGGACTAAGAGTAGATGTAAAAAAACTCAAGAATATCCTGCAGGAGACCTTCAAGATAGTGGAGGAGTAAGACGTGGAGATCACCTTCCTCCCCACAAATACATCAGAAATACATCTACACGTGGAACAACTCCTACAGAACACCTACTGAACGCTGGCAGAAGACCTCAGACCTCCCAAAAGGCAAGAAACTCCCCACGTACCTGGGTAGGGCAAAAGAAAAATGAATAAACAGAGACAAAAGAATAGGGACGGGACCTGCACCAGTGGGAGGGAGCTGTGAAGGAGGAAAGGTTTCCACACACTACGAAGCCCCTTCGCGGGCAGAGACTGCGGGTGGCGGAGGGGGGAGCTTCGGAGCCCCGGAGGAGAGCGCAGCAATGGGGGTGCGGAGGGCAAAGCAGAGAGATTCCCGCACAGAGGATCAGGGCTGACCAGCACTCACCAGCCCGAGAGTCTTGTCTGCTCACCCGCCGGGGCGGGCGGGGCTGGGACCTGAGGCTCGGGCTTCGGAGGTCGGATCGAAGGGAGAGGACTGGGGTTGGCGGCGTGAACAGAGCCTGAAGGGGCTAGTGTGCCACAGCTAGCCGGGAGGGAGTCCGGGAAAAGTCTGGAGCTGCCGAAGAGGCAAGAGACCATTGTTTCGGGGTGCGCGAGGAGAGGGGATTAAGAGCACTGCCTAAACGAGCTCCAGAGACAGGCGTGAGCCACGGCTATCAGCGCGGACCCCAGAGACGGGCATGAGACGCTAAGGCTGCTGCTGCCGCCACCAAGAAGCCTGTGTGCGAGCACAGGTCACTATCCACACCGGCCCTCCTGGGAGCCTGGGCAGCCCGCCACTGCCAGGGTCCCAGGATCCAGGGACAACTTCCCCGGGAGAACGCACAGCACGCCTCAGGCTGGAGCAATGTCACGCCGGCCTCTGCCGCCGCAGGCTCACTCCACATCCGTACCCCATCCTGCCCCCGGCCTGAGTGAGCCAGAGCCCCCGAATCAGCGGCTCCTTTAACCCCGTCCTGTCTGAGCGAAGAACAGACGCCCTCAGGCGACCTACACGCAGAGGCGGGGCCAAATCCAAAGCTGAACCCCGGGAGCTGTGTGAACACAGAAGAGAAAGGGAAACTCTCCCAGCAGCCTCAGGAGCAGCAGATTAAATCTCCACAATCAACTTGATGCACCCTGCATCTGTGGAATACCTGAAGAGACAAAAAAATCATCCCAAAAATGAGGTGATGGACTTTGGGAGCAACTGTAGACTTGGGGATTCCTTTCTGCATCTAACTTGTTTCTGTTCTCATGTTTATCTTAGTTTAGTATTTACAATTTATTATCATTGGTAGATTTGTTTATTGATTTGGTCACTCTCTTCCTTTTATTTTTATATAGATATACATTTCTTTTTCCTTTTTTACTTTTGCTGAGTGTGTATACGTATACTTCTTTGTGTGATTCTGTCTGAACAGCTTCGCTTTTACCATTTATCCTAGGGTTCTGTCCGTCCATTTTTTTGTTTGTTTGTTCCTTAGTATAGTTTTTAGCACTTGTTATCATTGGTGGATTTGTTTTCTGGTTTGATTCCTCTCTTCTATCTTTTATTTTTAAATTTATTTAACTACTTTAAAATTTTTTATTTAATAACTTAATTTTATTTCACTTTATTTTTTTCTTTCATTCTTTTTTTTCTCCCTTTTCTTCTGAACCATGTGGCTGGCAGGGTCTTTTTGCTATGGTCTGGTGTCAGGCCTGTGCTTCTGAGGTGGGAGAGCCAAGTTAAGGACATTGGACCACCAGAGACTTCCCACCTCCATGTAATATCAAAAGGTGAAAGCTCTCAGGACATCTCTATCTCAATGCTAAGACCCAGCTCCACTCAAAGACCAGCAAGCAACAGTGCTGGACACCCTATGCCAAACAACTAGCAAGACAGGATCACAACCCCACCCATTAGCAGAGAGGGTGCCTAAAATCATAATACGGTCAGACAACCCAAAATGTACCACCGGACATGGTCCTGCCCACCAGAAAGACAAGGTCCTGCCTCATCCACCAGAAAACAGGAACCAGTCCCCTCCCCAGGAAGCCTACACAAGCCACTGAACCAACATTAACCACTGGGGGAAGACACCAAAAACAATGGGAACTATCAACCTGCAGCGTGCAAAAAGGAGACCCCAAACACAGTAAGTTAAGCAAAATGAGAAGACAGATAAATACACAGCAGATGAAGGAGCAAGGTAAAAACCCACCAGACCAAACAAATGAGGAGGAAATAGGCAGTCTACCTGAAAAAGAATTCCGAGTAATGATAGTAAAGATGATCCAAAATCTTGGAAACAGAATGGAGAAAATACAAAAAACGTTTAAAAAGAAATAGAAAAACTAAACAGCAAACAAACAATGAGGAACAGCACAATAAATGAAATTAAAAATTCTCTAGAAGGAATCAACAGCAGAATAACTGAGGCAGATGAACAGATAAGTGACCTGGAAGATAAAATAGTGGAAATAACTACTGCAGAGCAGAATAAAGAAAAAAGAATGAAAAGAATCAAGGAGAGTCTGAGAGACTTATGGGACAACATTAAATAAACCAACATTCGAATTACAGGGGTCCCAGAAGAAGAAGAGAAAAAGAAAGGGACTGAGAAAATATTTGAAGGGATTATAGTTGAAAACTTCCCTAATATGGGAAAGGAAAAGTCAATCAAGTCCTGGAAGTGCAGAGTCCCATACAGGATAAATCCAAGGAAAAATACACGAAGACACATATTAATCAAATATCAAAAATTAAATACAAAGAAAAAATATTAAAAGCAGCAAGGGAAAAAAAACAAATAACATACAAGGGAATTCCCATAAGGTTAGCAGCTGATCTTTGAGCAGAAATTCTGCAAGCCAGAAGGGAGTTGCAGGACATATTTAACGTGATGAAAGGGAAAAACCTACAACCAAGATTACCCAGCAAGGATCGCATTCAGATTCAACAGAGAAATTAAAAACGTTACAGACAAGCAAAAGCTAAGAGAATTCAGCACCACCAAACCAGCTTTACAACAAATGCTAGAGGAACTTCTCTAAGCAGGATACACAAGAGAAGGAAAAGACCTACAATAACAAACCCAAAACAAGTAAGAAAATGGTAATAGGAACATACATATCGATAAATACCTTAGATGTAAATGGATTAAATGCTCCAACCAAAAGACATAGACTGGCTGAATGCATACAAAAACAAGATCCATATATATGCTGTCTACAAGAGACCCACTTCAGACCTAGGGACACATACAGACTGAAAGTGAGGGGATGGAAAAAGATATTCCATGCAAGTGGAAATCAAAAGAAAGCTGGAGTAGCAATACTCATATCGGACAAAATAGACGTTAAAATAAAGACTACTACAAGAGACAAAGAAGGACGCTACATAATGATCGAGGGTTCAGTCCAAGAGGAAGATATAACAATTGTAAATATTTATGCATCCAACAAAGGAGCACCTCAATACATAAGGCAAATGCTAACAGTCTTAAAGGGGAAATCAACAGTAACACAATCACAGTAGGGGACTTTAACACCCCACTTTCACCAATGGACAGATCATCCAAAATGAAAATAAATAAGGAAACACAGCTTTAAATGATACATTAAACAAGATGGACTTATTGATATTTATAAGACATTCCATCCAAAAACAACAGAATATACTTTCTTCTGAAGTGCTCATGGAACATTCTCCAGGATAGATCATATCTTGGGTCACAAATCAAGCCTTGGTAAATTTAAGAAAACTGAAATTGGATCAAGTATCTTTTCCGAACACAATGCTATGAGACTAGATATCAATTACAGGAAAAAAAGGGTAAAAAATACAAATACATGGAGGCTAAACAATACACTACTAAATAACCAAGAGATTACTGAAGAAATCAAAGAGGAAATCAAAAAATACCTAGAAACAAATGACAATGAAAACACTATCACCCAAAACGTATGGAATGAAGAAAAAGCAGTACTGAAATGGAAGTATACAGCAATACAATCCTACCTCAATAAACAAGAAACATCTCAAATAAACAACCAAACGTTACACCTAAAGCAATTAGAGAAAGAAGAACAAAATAAACCCCCAAAGTTAGCAGAAGGAAAGAAATCATAAAGATCAGATCAGAAATAAATGAAAAAGAAATGCAGGAAACAATAGCAAAGATCAATGAAACTAAAAGCTGGTTCTTTGAGAAGATAAACAAAACTGATCAACCATTAGCCAGACTTATCAAGAAAAAAAGGGAGAAGACTCAAATCAATACAATTAGAAATGAAAAAGAAGTAATAACTGACACTGCAGGAATATAAAGGATCATGAGAGATTACTACAAGCAACTCTATGCCAATAAAATGGACAACCTGGAAGGAACAGACAAATTCTTAGAAAAGCACAACCTTCCAAGACTGAACTGGGAAGAAATAGAAAATATAAACAGACCAATCACAAGCACTGAAATTGAGACTGTGATTAAAAATCTTCCAGCAAACTAAAGCCCAGGACCAGATGGCTTCACAGGCGAATTCTATCAAACATTAGGAAAAAGCTAACAACTATCCTTCCCAAACTCTTCCAAAATATAGCAGAGGGAGGAACACTCCCAAACTCATTCTACAAGGCCTCCATCACCCTGATACCAAAACCAGACAAAGATGTCACAAAGAAAGAAAACTACAGGCCAATATCACGGAAGAACATAGATGCAAAAATCCCCAACAGAATACTGGCAAACAGAATCCAACCGCACATTAAAAGGATCATACACCATGATCAAGTGGGGTTTATCCCAGGAATGCAAGGATTCTTCATTATACCCAAATCAATCAATGTGATAAACCATAATAACAAATTGAAGGAGAAAAAACATATGATCATCTCAATAGATGCAGAAAATGCTTTCTACAAAATTCAAAACCCATTTATGATAAAAACCGTCCGGAAAGTAGGCATAGAGGGAACTTACCTCAACATAATAAAGGTCATATATGACAAACCCACAACCAACAACGTTCTCAATGGTGAAAAACTGAAACTATTTCCTCTAAGATCAGAAACAAGACAAGGATGCCCACTCTCACCGCTATTATTCAACATAGTTTTGGAAGTTTTAGCTACAGCAATCAGAGAAGAAAAAAAAATAAAAGGAATCCAAATTAGAAAAGAAGAATAAAACTGTCACTGTTTGCAGATGTCATGATACTATACATAGAGACTCCTAAAGATGCTACCAGAAAACTTCTAGAGCTAATCAATGAATCTAGTAAAGTAGCAAGATACAAAATTAATGCACAGAAGTCGCTTGCATTCCTATACAATAATGATGAAAAATCTGAAATAGAAATTAAGGCAGCCCTTCCATTTACCATTGCAACAAAAAGAATAAAATACCTAGGTTTAAACCTACCTAAGCAGACAAAGACCTGTATACAGAAAACTATAAGACACTGATGAAAGAAATTAAAGATGATACAAACAGATGGAGAGATATACCATGTTCTTGGATTAAAATAATCAACATTGTGAAAATGACTATACTACCCAAAGCAATCTACTGATTCAATGCATTCCCTATCTAACTACCAGTGGCATTTTTCACAGAACTAGAACAAAAAATTTCACAATTTGTATGGAAACACAAAAGACCCCGAATAGCCAAAGCAATCTTGAGAAAAAAAACGGAGCTGGAGGAATCAGGCTCCCGTACTTCAGACTATGCTACAGTAATCAAGACAGTATGGTACTGGCACAAAAACAGAAATGTAGATCAATGGAACAGGACAGAAAGCCCAAAGATAAACCCACACACATATGGTCACCTTATCTTTGATAAAGGAGGCAAGAATATACAATGGAGAAAAGACAGCCTCTTCAACAAGTGGTGCTGAGAAAACTGGACAGCTACATGTAAAAGAATGAAATTAGAACACTCCCTAACACTATACACAAAAATAAACTGAAAATGTATTAAAGACCTAAATGTAAGGCCAGACACTATAAAACTCTTACAGGGAAGACAGGCAGAACACTCTATGTCATAAATCACAGCAAGATCATTTTTGACCCACCTCCTAGTGAAATGGAAATAAAAACAAAAATAAACAAATGGGACCTAATGAAACTTAAAGGTTTTGCACAGCAAAGGAAAACGTAAACAAGATGAAAAGACAACCCTCAGAATGGGTGAAAATATTTACAAATGAAGGAACTGACAAAGGATTAATCTCCAATTTTACAAGCAGCTCATGCAGCTCAATGTCAAAACACAAACAACCCAATCCAAAAATGGGCAGAGGACATAAATAGACATTTTTCTAATGAAGATATACAGGTTGCCAATAAACACATGAAAGAATGCTGAACATCACTAATCATTAGAGAAATGCAAATCAAAACCACAATGAGGTATCACCTCACACCAATCAGAATGGCCATCATCAAAAAATCTACAAACAATAAATGCTGGAGAGGATGTGGAGAAAAGGGAACCCTCTTGGGCTGTTGGTGGGAATGTAAATTGATACAGCCACTATGGAGAATAGTATGGAGGTTCCTTAAATAACTAAAAATAGAACTAGCATACTACCCAGCAATCCCACTACTGGGCATATACCCTGAGAAAACCATAATTCAAAAAGAGTCATGTACCACAATGTTCATTGCAGCTCTATTTACAATAGCCAGGACTGGAAGCAACCTAAATGTCCATCAACAGATGAATGGCTAAAGAAAATGTGGCACATATATACAATGGAATATTTCTCAGCCATATAAAGAAATCAAATTGAGTGATTTGTAGTGAGGTGGGTGGACCTAGACTCTGTGATACAGAATGAAGTCAGAAAGAGAAAAAAAAATGCCATATGCTAACACATATATATGGAATCTAAAAAAAAAAAAAAAGTTCTGAAGAACCTAGGGGCGGGACAGGAATAAAGACACAGTCGTAGATGCACACGGGGAGGGGAAGGGGAAGCTGGGACGAAGTGAGAGAGTGGCATGGACATATACACACTACCAAATGTAAAACAGACAGCTAGTGGGAAGCAGCTTCATAGTACAGGGAGATCAGCTCAGTGTTCTGTGACCACCTGGGAGGGTGGGAGGGAGATGCAAGAGGGAGGAGATATGGGGATATATGTATACATATAGCTGATTCACTCTGTTATAAGGCAGAAGCTAACACACCAGTGTAAAGCAATTATACTCCAATAAAGATGTTAAAAAAAGAGAATATCCTGCAATAATCCAGGTGAAAGACGAGAGAGTCCTAGATTAGAGTAGTGTTCAAGAGGGGATTAGAAAGGTAAAGACATAATGGATTTTCTATGATAAAGTAAGAATAATATTTTAAGGTTGCTTCTGATTTCCTGCTTCAGAAACCAGTCAGGTAATGGAGCTACATTCTATGATAAGAGACAAAGGAAAATAATAATTTGGTCATGCAGATGCCTTTGAAACATGCAAATGGTGAAGAAAGGTGTTTATAAGTCTTAGAGCTCAGAAGAGAGATCTAGGCTAGAGATAGAATTTGAGTCATCAGTGTGTGACTAAAATTGTAAAAAATAGTAGAGGAGTCAAGGACAAGGATTAGAGGGATACTAATTCTCCAAACGTGGGTAAAAGAGGATGGTTATCCAATCTTATCAATCTTTTGGGAAATATATCTCAAATCCATCTTCTTTTCACCACTCTCACTTTGGCTACTCTTGTTCAGAATCTTATTCACTCTACCAAGATAATGCCGGTGTCTCCTAACGGACATTCCTACCTTAGAAGCAACACTTTACATTCCGTCTTTCACACAGTGAGTGTCAGCATATCTGCTTAAATTCCTTCCATATTCCTTAATTTCTAGAGAATAAAGACAGTCTCTAAATTCAGCATACAACACCATTCCTTCAAAATCAGGTCCTTGACTCTGTTTTGGTATTTATTTCTTATCACCAGATCTGTTTAAATTTGGGGGATGCAGAAGAGAATTAGCCAAGTATCTGCTCTCATGCAGCTCACAGATTAGCAGATTTAGGTCCTGGTAGATTCTCAGTGAAGGTTTATTGAATGAATGACGGATTCTGTAGCTACCTCCCCAAAAGCGAGGAGTTGAACATATCACTGTTGCTTCTCAAAAAACATTCAGCCATTTCTAAGGCACTGTTGTCTGCCAACTGAGTATGAGTGGAAATGGAAGTTTTTGAACTCTTCTTTAACACAGGAAAACAACCTAAAATACACATACAGTCAGAAATTCATTTAATATAATTCATCATTTTCATGTCCAGAATTTTGTAATATGGATAAAGTAGCATTAGCAGAGGGATGGTTTTTTCAGCATCTCTCCTGAGTTCCGAGCTCTCAGGCTCCTCTAGGTAAACTGGAGCCATAAAGTATAAAAGTTATGACACCAAGCTGTATAAAGAGATATTCCTTCATTTACCATGTTGAATGAGGCTTTAAAAAAATGACAACTGTCAATGAAGGCATGTGAGTGTGTTTCTACTCTATAAAGGAAACAAAGCCTCAAGGGTCATTTCCTTATCAAAAACATATTCAGGAAATGTATTAATGGCTTTGTAGATGTAATGTTTCCAGGTGAAAAACTGGCTGCAAATACAGATACAGTTAACTTTAAAAAGATGCCTCTTGTAAATTGATCAAAGTTAAATCACATGTAGATAAAAGTCACTGTTATGATTGTGTTCGCTAGCAACTTAGGGCTCCAGATTTCTCTTTCAGAATGCATTCCCAGCTGTTTCAAGCTGGTTTATGATTGCTGTTTCTGTTGATACCGTTGACATTCCATTTTATATTTTATTTTCACTTTGTGTTAAAAAACGATACCTGAATTTCTTTTATGCTGTTTAACTTCCTACTTTTCAATTCAAGACTTTGAGGGCAGCTGGCAGTTTCAGTGAAAAACAGTACAATCTAACTGACTCATTTCTTCTCATTTATCCAATTAAGATGAAATTACCAGTCTAGCAGAATATACATTCTTAAAACGCATACCAGTATTTGCAGAAAGAAAGTAGTTTATCACCTGAGAGTAAGATTGTGCAGAAAAGACAATTACATTTTAAACATCTCCCCTACCATCCTCATTTCATCTCCTTCAACAATACCAAATTCTTCATTTTTAAACAAATGCCTTTCTTTTCTAATTCTTTAAGAAAATAGAGGTTACTTTTCACTAATAGGTTCTCCTGTTTCAACATATTCTTTAACTGCATTTTCTATTAATTATCTAGACTGGGTGACTTCACCCTGCCTCCAACCCTTGACTGATTTCTTAGACAAATTTTGCTACCTGGACCTTCAATCCTTGCATGATTGGTGACCTGAGACACTGGCATCTAATAAAACTTTACTTGTGGTATTTAAATTGGAGGACTGGAACAAGAATTCTTTTTTTTTAATCAGCATTCAATCAAAATATTTTTATTGCTACCTATCAATATAATATTAAAAATATGGTAAATGTGCCCACTCTCTGTTCAAATCATAGTTGGAAACCATTGTTTTAGTAGGCTATTACTATTATTGGGAAAGTGTATTAGATACATGGGATATCTTACATGCACGCCTAATTAGAACTCAGAAATATCCCATTAATGAAGCATCATAAAGAGGGATATAAAAGTGAATTAATTTATTATCATTTTAGATGTTTATGCAGACAAATTAATTCCATAAAGCTAATAACATTTACGGTTTATCCCAGAGTTTTTCATGAACACCAATTCATTAATCTATTTTTTGCATCTTTAAAATATATATTTCCTTAAAATATTTTAACTGAACTTGTTTATACAGATGAAGCATAAAAATGCATTTGAATGCTGTTAACTTCTTGACATAGACTTGACTAATTATTTTAAAATCTAGATGGCAAAAATATCTTAGTGTTTTATTTCACAATACTTTTGCAATAAATTTAAATTTACATAATGCTAAATTATATTTATGGAAAGAATACAATAATTAAATATAATTTATAACTTTTTTCTAATATCATATAATAAAATTACTTGAATGAGTGTTTAAAATTATGTAGAATGATATCCAGAGTTTGAGAAATACAATAGTCAATTATCCAAAACAAAATTAATCAGAAATATAATTTACACACCTGATTTTACGAACTTAAAAAGGTTATCTCTAATGTTTAGGTTTTTATTCTCAGATTTACATGAACTAGAATAATCACCAACCAACAGCCAGGCTAATCACATCACATTGTGAGGTTTCCTGTTGTTCTTAAGCAGGAATGGTATTAAAAAACCAAATAATGTGAAGTCAGGTATTCAAAGACAAACAATTACAGAGCTATTCAAATTATAGGGAATATGCAATGTTGATTTGAATTAGCAAACAGAAGTGGGTGTCTTTTTCCAAATATCCATTATTGCTAATAAGGAGAGAAGTGAAGAGTATTGAAGCTCCACTAATCAGGAGTTGTCAACGGTGGGTCAAAAGAACTAAATGATGGAGGCAAATTTTATACACTTAGTAATAAGTAGGAGATTATTATGTATGATTTTATCTTAATTGGTTTTTAGAATTAATTGGGTGGTAACAAAAGCTGGCATAAAGCTTTTCATTTGAATAGAACAATTAAAAACGCTAAAAGGCTTTGGAGTTGATGATAACCACTCTACTGGATTAACTCTTAGCTATAAAATCAGAAGAGATTTATTATTTATCTCAAAATTGAGTTAATGTTAATGACTAATGTATATTACTTAGTGGGAACATTTCTACTTTTCAAAGCATGTTTCTTTGGTCAAGGTCAAGTCTGTATAAAATTGATATAATAGTAAGTGACTTCCATGACTACATTTTTCTCATTTACATCAAAATTGGAAAATATATAATGAAAGTAACAGGACATAGTATTTATTACCCTATGCCCCAAGAACTGAACTCTTTTTCTTTGTCATCTGTAATACCTGCCATGCTAAGAATAATATTGGGCTTAAATTAGAAATAACAATCACTTCTATACTTACATGACTTAATAAGGTTAAAATTGTATATCTCAGTGTTTCCTAAATTTAATTTCTGAAAATTTCAAGTTATTCTTTAATGTAGTAGTTAAAACAGAAATATGAGTTCTAACCTTGGCATTTGTTATAAATAAAATACTTTGAGATGAATCCTAGTTTGTCAGTAACTGAGGGATAGAGTTTGCTTTCAATCACATTAACATTAAGCCTGATCATTTGTTTCTAGAATCCTAAATGTTAAGGAAAGTATTATGGCTATAGAATAATATTTATTAAGAAATTATATATATATAAATATTTATAGTACTGATGCAACAATATGTATTTTTAGACTTATGCTTAACTGGTTAATATTCAATAAGAACCGTTAAATCTTCTCCTAACTTTTATCAACTAATTTCTTATCAGATATTACAAACTCACTTTTTCCACATTTTATCTTACTAGTGTCTAGAAAGTGTCAATGTTTTGTATGTCACCAGATTGTTAAGCAGATTATTTAGAACAAATGATAAATGCTTTGGGTACTTACATAAATGAAATGAAGGATTAGTCTAGATTTTGTTTTACTTTGATACACAATGTAGATTCTGTTTCCTATAAAATAAAAAACCAAGATATTCTAAAGTGAAAAATGTTTGCTTTAAATTGAGTGTAGGGGTGGGGGGACCTTCAAGATGGCAGAGGAGTAAGACGTGGAGGTCACCTTCCTCCCCACAAATATATCAAAAATACCTCTACATGTGGAACAACTCCTACAGAACACCTACTGAACGCTGGCAGAAGAACTCAGACCTCCCAAAAGGCAAGAAAATCCCCACGTACCTGAGTAGGGCAAAAGAGAAAAAGAGACAAAAGAATAGGGACGGGACCTGCACCTCTGGGAGGGAGCTGTGAAGGAGGAAAGGTTTCCACACACTAGGAAGCCCCTTCACTTGCAGAGACTGGGGGTGGGCAGGGTGGGAAGCTTTGGAGCCACGGAGGAGAGCGCAGCAAGAGGGGTGCAGAGGGCAAAGCGGAGAGATTCCCGCACAAAGGATCGGTGCCGACCATCACTCACCGAAGCCAAGAGGCTTGGTTGCTCACCTGCCGGGATGGGCGGGGGCTGGGAGCTGAGACTCGGGCTTTGGAGGTCAGATCCCAGGGAGAGGACTGGGGTTGGCTGCATGAACACAGCCAGAAGGGGGCTAGTGCACCACAGCTAGCCAGGAGGGAGTATGGGAAAAAATATGGATCTGCCGAAGAGGCATGAGAACACTGTTTCGGGGTGCATGAGGAGAGGGGATTCAGAGCACCGCCTAAATGGGCTCCAGAGATGCGTGCGAGCCGCGGCTATCAGAGCAGACACCAGAGACAGGCATGAAACACTAACGCTGCTGCTGCAGCCACCAAGAATCCTGTGTGCTGGTACAGGTCACTATCCATACCTCCCCTCCCGGGAGCCTGTGCAGCACGCCACTGCCAGGGTCCCGTGATCCAGGGTCAACTTTGTGGGGAGAACACACGGTGTGCCTCAGGCTGTTACAACTTCACAGTGGCTTCTGCTGCCACAGGCTCGCCCCACATTCCAATTATAACTACTGTACCTCTCCCTCCCCCTGGCATGAGTGAGCCAGAGTCCTCTAATCAGCCACTGCTTTAACCTTGTCCTGTCTGGGCAGGAACAGAAACCTGAGGGCAACCTATAAGTAGAGGTGGGCCAAAACCAAAGGTGAATCCCAGGAGCTGTGTGAACAAAGAAGAGAAAGGGAAATTTCTCGTGCAGCCTCAGGAACAGCAGATTAAAACCCCACAATCAACTTAAGGTATGCTGCATCTGTGGAATACCTGAATGGACAATGAATGAACCCAAAATTGAGGCTGTGGACCTTCTAAGCAACTGTAGACTTGGGGTTTGCTGCCTGTGACTGACTTGTTTCTGATTTTTAGTTTTATCTTAGTATAGTTTTTAGTGCTTGTTGTCATTCATGGATCTTCTTTCTTTTTTAACTTATATTTTTTATTTTAATAATTTTTTTCCTTTTTAAATTGTAATTATTTTATTGATTTATTAATTTTCTTTTTTCTTTTTTTCTCCTTTTTCTTCTGAGCCATGTGGCTGATGGTCTTGGTGCTCTGGCGTGCGGTCAGGCCTGAGCCTCTGAGGTTGGAAGGCTGAATTCAGGACATTGGACCACCAGAGACCTCCCAGCCCCACATAATATCAATTGGCTAGAGCTCTCCCAGAGATCTCCATCTCACTGCTAAGACCCAGCACCTCCCAACAGCAAGCAAACTCCAGTGCTGGACACCCCATGCCAAACAACTAGCAAGACAGGAACACAACCCCACCCATTAGCAAAGAGGCTGCCTAAAATCATACTAAGTTCACAGACACCCCAAAACACACCACTGGACCCAGCCCTGCCCACCAGAAGCAAGATCCAGCTCCACCCACCAGAATACAGGCACCAGGCCCCTCCACCAGGAAGCCAACACAAAACACTGAACCAACCATACCCACTGCGGGCAGACACCAAAAACAGGAACTATGAACATGCAGCGTACAAAAAGGAAACCCCAAACACTGTATGTTAAGCAAAATGGGAAGACAGAGAAATATGCAGCAGATGAAAGAGCAAGGTAAAAACCCACCAGACCAAACAAATGAAGAGGAAATAGGCAGTCTACCTGAAAAAGAATTCAGAGTAATGATAGTAAAGATGATCCAAAATATTGGAAATAGAATGGAGAAAATACAAGAAACATTTAACAAGGACCTAGAAGAACTAAAGGGCAAACAAACAGTGATGAACAACACAATAAATGAAATTAAAAATTCTCTAGAAGAAAACAATAGCAGAATAACTGAGGCAGAAGAACAGATAAGTGACCTGGAAGATAAAATAGTGAAAATAACTACCACAGAGCAGAATAAAGAAAAAATAATGAAAAGAATTGAGGAAAGTCTCAGAGACCTCTGGAACAACATTAAATCCTCCAGCATTCGAATTATATTGGTCCCAGAAGAAGAAGAGAAAAAGAAAAGGGACTGAGAAAATATTTGAAGAGGTTATAGTTGAAAACGTCCCTAACATGGGAAAGGAAATAGTCACTCAAGTCAGGAAGTGCAGAGAGTCCCATACAGGATAAATCCAAGGAGAAATAGGCCAAGACACGTATTAATCAAACGATCAAAAATTAAATACAAAGAAAAAATATTAAAAGCATCAAGGGAATAACAACAAAAACATACAAGGGAACTTCCATTAGGTCAACAGCTGATCTTTCAGCAGAAACTCTGCAAGCCAGAAGGGAGTTGCAGGACATATTTAAAGCGACGAAAGGGAAAAACCTACAAACAAGATTACTCCGCCCAGCAGCGATCTCATTAAGATTCGATGGAGAAATTAAAACCTTTACAAAGTAGACAAAGCTAAGAAAATTCATCACCATCAAACCAGCTTTACAACAAATGCTAGAAGAACTTCTCTAGGCAGGAAACACAAGACAAGGAAAAGACCCACAATAAGAAACCACAAACAATTAAGAAAATGGTAATAGGAACATACATATTGATAACTACCTTAAATGTAAATGGATTAAATGCTCCAACCAAAAGACACAGAATGGCTGAATGGATACAAAAACAAGACCCATATATATGCTGTCTACAAGAGACCCACTTCAGACCTAGGGACACATACAGACTGAAAGTGAGGGGATGGAAAAAGATATTCCATGCAAATGGAAATCAAAAGAAAGCTGGAGTAGCAATTCTCATATCAGACAAAACAGACTTTAAAATAAAGACTATTACAAGAGACAAAGAAGGACACTGCATAATAATCAAGGGATGAATCCAAGAAGAAGATATAACAATTGTAAATATTTATGCACCCAACATAGGAGCACCTCAATACATAAGGCAAATGCTAACAGCCATAAAAGGGGAAATCGACAGTAACACAGTCATATTAGGGGACTTTAACACCCTTTCACCAAAGGACAGATCATCCAAAATGAATATAAAAAAAGGAAACACAAGCTTTAAATGGCACATTAGTTATGTTGAGCATCCTTTCACGTGTTTGTTGGCAGTCTGTATATCTTGTTTGGAGGAATGTCTATTTAGGTCATCTGCCGATTTTTGGATTCGGGTGTTTGTTTTTTAAAATTGAGCTGCATGAGATGCTTGTATACTTTGGAGATTAATCCTTTCTCATTTGCTTCATTTGAAAATATTTTCAGTCATTCTGAGGGTTGCCTTTTCATCTTGTTTATGTTTTCCTTTGCTGTGCAAAAGCTTTTAAGTTTCATTTGGTCTCATTTGTTTATTTTTGTTTTTATTTCCATTTCTCTAGGAGGTGGGTCAAAAAGGATCTTGCTGTGATTTATGTCATAGAGTGTTCTGCCTATGTTTTCCTCTAAGAGTTTTATAGTGTCTGGCCTTACATTTAGGTATTTAATCCATTTTGAGTTGTTGTTGGGAATATAAATTGATACAGCCACTATGGCGAACAGTATGGAGGTTCCTTAAATAACTAAAAATAGAATTCCCATACAACCCAGCAACCCCACGACTGGACATATACCCTGAGGAAGCCATAATTCAAAAAGAGTCATGTAGGGCTTCCCTGGTGGCGCAGTGGTTGAGAGTCCACCTGCCGATGCACGGGACACAGGTTCATGCCCCGGTCCAGGAAGATCCCACATGCCGTGGAGCAGCTGGGCCCGTGAGCCATGGCCACTGAGCCTGCGCGTCCGGAGCCTGTGCTCCGCAATGAGAGAGGCCACAACAGTGAGAGGCCCGTGTACCGCAAAAAAAAAAAAAAAAAAAAAGTCATGTATCACCATGTTCATTGCAATAGTCAGGAAATGGAAGCAACCGAAGTGTCCATTGACAGATGAATGGATAATGAGATGTGGCACATATATACAGTGGAATATTACTCAGCCATAAAAAGAAACGAAATTGAGTTATTTGTAGTGAGGTGGATGGACCTAGAGTCTGTCATACAGAGTGAAGTAAGTCAGAAAGAGAAAAACAAATACTGTATACTAACACATATAAATGGAATCTAAAAGAAAATGGTCATGAAGAACCTAGGGGCAGGACAGGAATAAAGACGCAGACCTACTAGATAATGGACTTGAGGACACGGGGAGGGGGAAGGATAAGTTGGGATGAAGTGAGAGGGTGGCTTGGATATATATACATTACCAAATGTAAAATAGATAGCTAGTGGGAAACAGCTGGATAGCTCAGGGAGACTAGCTCGATGCTTTGTGACCACCAAGAGGGGTGGGATAGGGAGGGTGGGAGGGAGACGCAAGAGGGAGGAGATATGAAGATATATGTATATGTATAGCTGATTCACTTTGTTATAAAGTAGAAACTAACACACCATTGTAAAACAATTATACTCCAATAAAGAAGTTAAAAAAAATGACACATTAGACAAGATGGGCTTAATTGATATTTATAGAACATTCCATCCAAAAACAACAGAATACACTTTCTTCTCAAGTGCTCATGGAACGTACTCCAGGATAGATCATATCTTGAGTCACAAAAGAAGCCTTGGTAAATTTAAGAAAATTGAAATCATATCAAGTATCTTTTCTGACTCCAACGCTGTGAGAAAAGATATCAATTCCAGAAAAAAAACTGTAATAAGTACAAACACATGGAGGCTAAACTATACACTACTAAATAACCAGGAGATCACTGAAGAAATCAAAGAGGAAATCAAAAAATACCTAGAAAGAAATGACAATGAAAATACTATCACCCAAAACCTATGGGATTCAGCAAAAGCAGTTCTGAAGAAGTTTATAGCAATACAATCCTACCTCAAGAAACAAGAAAAATCTCAAATAAACAACCTAACCTTATACCTAAAGCAATTAGAGAAAGAAGAACAAAAAAACCCCAAAGTTATAAGAAGGAAAGAAATCATAAAGATCAGATCAGAAATAAATGAAAAAGAAATGAAGGAAACAAGAGCAAAGATCAATGAAACTAAAAGCTGGTTCTTTGAGAAGATAAACAAAATTGATCAACCATTAGCCAGACTCATCAAGGAAAAAAGGGAGAAGACTCAAATCAACAGAATTAGAAATGAAAAAGGAGAAGTAACAACTGACACTGCAGAAATACAGGATTACTACAAGCAACTATATGCCAATAAAATGGACAACCTGGAAGAAATGGACAAATTCTTAAAAAAGCACAACCTTCCGAGACTGAACGAGGAAGAAACAGAAAATATAAACAGCCCAATCTCAAGCACTGAAATTGAGACTGTGATTATCAATCTTCCAACAAACAAAAGCCCAGGACCAGATGGCTTCACAGGCGAATTCTATCAAACATTTAGAGAAGAGCTAACAGCTATCCGTCTCAAACTCTTCCAAAATATAGCAGAGGGAGGAATACTCCTTAACTCATTCATAAAGGCCACCATCACCCTCATACCAAAACCAGACAAAGATGTCACAAAGAAAGAACACTACAGGCCAATATCACTGATGAACATAGATGCAAAAATCCACAACAAAATACTAGCAAACAGAATCCAAGAGCACATTAAAAGGATCATACACCATGGTCAAGTGGGGTTTATCCCAGGAATGCAAGGATTCTTCAATATACAGAAATCAATCAACGTGATACACCATATTAACAAACTGAAGAATGAAAACCATATGATCATCCCAATAGATGCAGATAAAGCTTTCGACAAAATTCAACACCCATTTATGATAAAAATTCTCCAGAGAGTAGGCAAAGAGGGAACTTACCTCAACATAATAAAGGTCATATATGACAAACCGACAGCCAACATCGTCCTCAATGGTGAAAAACTGAAACCATTTCCTCTAAGATCAGAAACAAGACAAGGATGCCCACTCTCACCGCTATTATTCAACATAGTTTTGGAAGTGTAAGCTACAGCAATCAGAGAAGAAAAAGAAATAAAAGGAATCCAAATCAGAAAAGAAGAGGTAAAAGTGTCACTGTTTGCAGATGTCATGATACTATACATAGAAAATCCTAGAGATGCTACCAGAAAACTACTAGAGCTAATCAATGAATCTGGTAAAGTAGCAGGATAAATATTAATGCACAGAAATCTCTTGCATTCCTATACACTAATGATTAAAAATCTTCAAGAGAAATTAAGGAATCCCTCCCACTTATCATTGCACCAAAAAGAATAAAATATGTAGGAATAAACCTACCTAAGGAGACAAAAGACCTGTATGCAGAAAACTATAAGACACTGAAGAAAGAAATTAAAGATGATACAAATGGATGGAGAGATATATCATGTTCTCGGATTGGAAGAATCAACATTGTGAAAATGACTGTACTACCCAAAGCAATCTACAGCTTAAATGCAATCCCTATCAAACTACCAATGGCATTTTTCACAGAACTAGAACAGAAGATTTCACAATTTTTATGGAAACACAAAAGACCCCGAATAGCCAAAGCAATCTTGAGAAAGAAAAATGTAGCTGGAGGAATCAGGCTCCCATACTTCAGACTATACTACAAAGCTACAGTAATCAAGACAGCGTGGTACTGGCACAAAAATGGAAATACAGATCAATGGAACAGGACAGAAATCCCAGAGATAAACCCACACACATACGGTCACCTTATCTTTGATAAAGGAGGCAAGAATATACAATGGAGAAAAGACAGCCTCTTCAATAAGTAGTGGGAAAACTGGACAGCTACATGTAAAAAAATGAAATTAGAACACTTCCTAACACCATACACAAAAATAAACTGAAAATGGATTAAAGACCTAAATGTAAGGCCAGACAGTATAAAACTCTTAGAGCAAAACAAAGGAAGAACATTCTTTGACATAAATCATAGCAAGATCCTTTTTGACTCACCTCCTAGAGACATGGAAATAAAAACAAAAATAAACAATGGGACCTAATGAAACTTAAAAGCTTTTGCACAGCAAAGGAAGCCATAAACAAGATGAAAAGATAACCCTCAGAATGGGGGTTCTGAAAGTATTTGCAAACAAAGCAACTGACAAAGGATTACTCTCCATAATATACATGCAGCTCAATATCAAAAAAACAACCCAATCCAAAAATGGGCAGAAGATCTAAACAGACATTTCTCCTAAGAAGATATACAGATGGCCAGCAAACAAATGAAAGGATTCTCAACATCACTAATCATGAGAGAATTGCAAATCGAAACTACAGTGAGGTAGCACCTCATACCTGTCAGAATGGCCCTCATCAAAAAAACTACAAACAATAAACGCTTGAGAGGGTGTGGAGAAAAGGGTACCCTCTTGTGCTGTTGGTGGGAATGTAAACTGATACAGCCACTATGGAGAATAGTACGGTGGTTCCTTAAATAACTAAAAATAGAACTACCATATGACACAGCAATCCCACTACTGGGCCTATACCCTGATAAAATCATAATTCAAAAAGAGTCATGTACCACAATGTTCATTGCAGCACTATTTACAAAAGCCAGGTCATGGAAGCTACCTAGGTGTCCATCGACAGATGAATGGATAAAGAAGATGTGACACATATATACAATGGCCTATTATTCTGCCATAAAAAGAAATGAAATTTATTTGTAGTGAGGTGGATGGACCTAGATTCTGTCATACAAACTGAAGTAAATCGGAAAGAGAAAAACAAATACCGTATGCTAACACATATATATGGAGTCTAAAATTTAAAAAAATGGTTCTGATGAACCTAGGGGCACGACAGGAATAAGGACGCAGACGTAGAGAATGGACCTGAGGACATGGGGAGGGAGAAGGGTAAACTGGGACGAAGTGAGAGAGTAGCATTGACATATATACACTACCAACTGTAAAATAGACAGCTAGTGGGAAGCAGCCACATAGCACAGGGAGATCAGTTCGGTGCTTTGTGACGACCTAGAGGGGTGGGATAGGGAGGGTGGGAGGGAGGGAGATGCAACAGGGAAGAGACATGGGGACATATGTATATGTATAACTGATTCACTTTGTTATAAAGCAGAAACTAACACAACATTGTAGAGCAGCTATATTGCAATAAAGATGTTAACAAAAAACAAAAATTAAGTACATTGACTGTAGATCTTCTTTAAAATAGGTTAGCTAAATATGTTTCTTACATAAATTAACATTCCTCAATTATATTTGTAATTAATTAATTATTCATGCAAGTAAATTTATTTTATACTCACTCTAACAAAATATTAGGTTCCAACAGTTTTCCAAAGTGGTAAGATTTAGTATTCACCAGGAGTGTTTTTTTTCACATTTTCATAGTTGTTCAGCAGTCTTTGACAAGCTCTTTGTGGCTAAGGAAATTTAAAACTACTTTGAAATTCTCTGAGCAACTCACAGGTTCCCATGAAAATATACTGCCATAGTATCAACAAATGTTGAAAAATTATGCCTTTAACATTGTGCCAAGAAATCTAGGCAGCGTCTTTCTCTCTTTCATTATCAAGCAGAGTTCTACACTGCCTGCCTCTGAGCTAGGCAATTCCAGAGATATTTCTCATACAACTGCTTACTGCAAAAGTTTTTAGACCAGAAGATACTTACTTTTCTCACCCTGGGTAAGAAACATGGTGTAAGCAGAAAAAGCAGTATGCAAAAGCAGGAGAACTGTCTCTGCCATTAACCAACGAATGATGTGAACTCTCCAGCATTTGGTCTTTATATCCAGAAAATGATGGGAGTACATTGTGGCATCTCTGATGTCTCATAGCACTCAAAGCATGAGTCTACCTTTACAGTCAGTTAAATGTCCAGTTCTTATTATAAGCAGTGTGACCAAAATTTGACTGTATTACGCATCTCACACAACCTTATTCTAAGCTGAACAGTCTATTAAAAGGAACAAATTGTGGGGTGGCTGAGAAGTAAGGAAGTGAAGAACGCAAAGTTTATATCCAGCTGCCTCTGGACATCTCGGATTGTTCAGGCCCCTCAAATTAAGCACTCCTAATCTCCTACAGATCTGATCCTTTCCAGTGTCCTCCTGTCAATGAATAACAAATACCACTATCCAAACTTTGAAAACCAAAAATCTCTCCTTTGATTCCCAAATTTAATCCATCACTAAATCCTGTCTGGTTTAGCTGCTAAAATCATTCAATTTTGTCCACTTCTCTCATCTCCCATCTATTATAACCTCTTTCTTAGAAGACAATAATAGCTTCTTAAATTGCCTACAATTCGATTTCCCCTGACAAACTTGCCTCTGTTCTACAGCCATCAAGTTCATCTCAAAATGTGCCTTCTGGTCATACTACTCCACTCCTCAATGTTGAAGAAAATCCTTCTGTGACTTCCCATTGCTCTTATGATAAAGCTAAACTAACACAGTGCTATCCAGTAGAACTTTCTGCAATAATGGAAATGTCCCCTGAACTCTCCAGTATGGTGACCACTAGCCACAAATGGCAATTGAGCACACGAAATGTGGCTAGTTCAACTGAGGAACTCAATTCTTAATTCTATTTAGTTTTAATTACTTTAAATCCAAATTTAAATAATCACACCAGCCAAAGGCATCTATGTGGAGCTCTGTAGCTCAAAATATGGCCCCTGCATTGTCTGGTCTCTACCTATTCTCTAGCCTTTTCCTATACCAAGCTCCCTACCTTCTCAATCACTCCTTCTTTAAGTTTCGCAAATTCATTTTGCTCCCAGTTGACTCAAGAAACCTTTGCAAATATTATGCCCTCTGTTGGGATAACTCTTCTCATCCTTTTTCTCCTAGTTAACACCTACTCATCTTTCAGAAGATCCAAGAATGAAAATCATTTCCTTAGGGAAGCCTTCCCCAGCACCTAATGAGTCCTATTTTAAATGTGCTTAACTCTTCTTCATTGTCCTTGTCATAGTTTCAGTCTTATATTTATGTATTTGGTTACTTACATAAAACTAGACTGTTAGATCAACGAAGGCATGGACCACCGTCACCCAGCAATTACTTTAGTGCTTAGTATGTAGCAGGTACTCCATAAGTATTAATTGCATCAGGGAGTGATTATTTTTTATTATGCTGTAGCTCCCAAAAATTTAATTTGATTTGGATTTTTCTGGTATTATCTTTGGCCAATCTTTGTGTAAATATTAAGCATACAAAATAGCAACTAAAGAAAGTTTATCCAATTGCCAGCCTCTTCTCAGACCAACAAGGGAATGGAACTTGAGCGCTTCCTTGGTATTTACAGATACGGAAATCATCGAACATCTGAGCTAAAAGCTCAAGCCAACAGTGATTATTAGTATCCAATTTACCCATAGCAGCCTCAACTACATTCAGGCTGACAAATTTGTGAAGAAAACTTTCATAACTTTCACCAGCAATCTGAGCTGCACAAATCCCTGTGCTCTTTATATCTTACTTTAGTCCCTCTTGAAGTCATTTGTTCCGTAACTGGCATTTTAATCTCCTTGTGTGCTTCTGGTTATCCCCGTTTCACACTTGTTATCAGCATACTCTTTTGCAGCTTAATGCCGTCACGGAGCCTTGCAGAGTTTCACCGTAACTTAAGATTCTTAAACTCTTTTTCAAGGATCTTCGAGTTTTAATCTTTTTCTTCATAGTGACAGGCCCAAACCTTATTCCATGAATACATCTTGCACTTTTGAGGGGACAGGTTTATAGGGCAATCTGTGCATTCATCCAGCTTGCCTCCCACCTTGAAGACAAAAAGCTGTCTCTCTGAGTTCTTTAAGGGCATGTAATACAGACTAGTGTACTCTGCATTTAGGTGACTGTCCATACAAAATGGGTCTGTAATCGACTCGTTATAATTCCATAAAACATAAAAGAGCTTCCCATAAACTTTACAACAAATCTCCTAAATTGAATGATATGTATGTGAAAGTATGCAGAGAACATTCACCTTGGGCCCCTCTCAATATAACAAGGGCCATAGATATGGATGCATCACGGTATGAGGCCCAAAGTATGTATTTCTAAACCATGACGTACAGAGCTGCAAATAGGATGCTAGTATCTAACTTTCTGAATCTCATCACATCAGTTATAATGTGAAAATATTAATACTTACTCGGAATTTACTAATAATGAACTGGTGCTGTTTAAGTGCCTACTTCTAGAATATTGGGCAAATATTAAACTATTTCCCTTCCTATTCCCTTTCATTATTATTTATCAAGGCCTTGCTTCCAGGGATTCTTGAGGTTATCTACATAGGTTCTGGCCTGTCATCACCAGCTGAAAGCAATGATGACTTAGTCCTTCAGTATCTTCAGCCTACCAGCCCTTATTATTTAGCATTACTTTTTTTGACTAAATCCAAGTACTCAGTGTAGCTGGATTTCAGACAACAAGCCTACTGTGTTGACCACATACTCTTCAATGTCTTTGTGTCAGGTTAACTCTTAACTATTCTGCATTACCTTGCCTATCATTCCAATTCCCTCTTGCCATTGGACCACCAACGCCTACATGACCAGAACCATTAACTAGCTCTTTCAATGCTTTTGTCCTTAGGAGGTAGGTCCTACTCACTCTATCCCCAAACACTGCTCTTTAAATGGATGGGTGGCCTGGAACCTCATTCCTGTCCTCCACTGAATTTCAAGTCTTGAGTACCATTTTGACTTCCTCCACTATATTACACCTTTGTAGATAACAAACCCAGCCGACCCACAGCTAAGTTTGCCATTGTATGTGAGATTGTTTGGCTGCCATTGCAAAGGTCAGCCACTATAGCGGGTTAATTAATCTGCCACTTTCATCCTTGTGTTTTTCTCCTCAACTGCAAGGGCTCATGCTTCTGACATCAGTGCCTATCCCTCCAACCTAAAATAAATATCCTGTTAGGATGAAATCCTTTATGAAAACACTGAGAAATCAGAAGAAAATAAGTCCTAGTTGAGAAAATCTGAGGAAAAAATTCTTTTCCAGTAAAATATAACCACTGACCATAGGTAGATGAAATCATGATAGAAAAATAATAATAAAGCAATAATAATTGTTAAAACCTCACTTTTGAAGCTAAGGAAAAGAAGTTTAACTTGCAGGCAGATCTTATAAAAGAAACTAAAACTGCATAGAGTTCCACTTTCCCCAACACCCAGCCATTCTCCCAGCTCAGAAATCCTTATCAAAGGCAAAGTTTCTATTTTCTGTATTAACCTAATGACATCTGAACACCAACTGACCCAGAAAATCTGGAGAACACAGTCTCCTTAGTCTAATAGCTTTTTTAGGTTAAATGTCTGTCGTCTTTAGTGGTGGGCAACACATGCTCAGCAGCAGGCATCTGCTAACGTGGCTCCCTCCAGAATGCTAAGAGTACTAAGGGAATAGCTCAAAATGTAAGATGGAGGCTCCCAGCCAGTTCTGTGTTCATCCAATTTCTCCTGATTTACATTTAAATTCTTGAAACTTAAAGCAATTCATTGTAAAATCTGTTCTATCTTCCTCTTGTGTTCAAATCTGTTATCCTTCAGACTATCATTTTGATGAAAGCAAAGAATTCTCCTCCCTTTGTAGACTTCAAGAATTTCCTTAATAGTATGTAACAACCTGAATGGCAAAATAATTTCAAAAAGAATAGATACATGTATATGTATAACTGAATCACTTTGCTGTACACCTGAAACTCTCACAACATTGTTAATCAACTATACTCCAATATAAAATAAAAAGTTAAAAGAAAAAAAGAATTTCCTGAGAATCTTGACTTAAAACCAATGGAAGTTTTATAGATCCATTTTCAGTCAACTCAGGACCAGAAAGATAGGTGTTAATGATTGTCTGTCTCTAGCTGATTTAGCCATTTCTAATTAGATTCTCAAAAAAGACATAATATAATGGCGTATAGGTCATATTTCATTACAGTGATTATAATGATAAGCAATCCAAAGATAATTATACTATTCAATATAACCAGATGTTAGAACAACCATGTTAGAAACAGCCATGCTTAAGACTTTATAGTAAAAGAAGTTTTACTCACTATACTTTTCTCATCAAAATTTAAATTAAAAAGGTTCTGAGGAGAAAGGCTTTTTTGGCACAAGATCTATTCCGCCTATTTTAATAAATATATAAGTAAGTCAATGCTAGTCTTATTATTGATATATCTGTTAAATACTCTGTTTCTTCTCATAAATTCAACTTCATCATTGAATAAGCAACTGTGATTAAGAAGGGAAAATAGTTTCAAGTAAATAAAAACCTCCCAAAATCTTTTTCCTACTTTAATCCAGTTAATTTTCTTTCTCTATGTATGTATGTTTCCCCCAAATTTGAATGATATAGAGTATTATTATTAATCTTTTTTTCATTATTTCATGGCAAACAATTTCCTAAGATATTATGAATTCTTTAAAACACTGATTTAAAGATATTTAATGAATGAATTATATTATCTGAAATGGTGATGATACCAAATTTATACTCCACTATTGTATATTTTGGTTACTTCTTAATTACCCTTTACTATAAAAAAAAAATTCAGTGAAACTGCTGTACAAACATTTTTTCTAAATTATTATTTCCTTCAGGCATATCTCTAGAAGCAGAACTAGTATTAATTCCACTTGATGTAAATAGTATTTTTATAATTCTTAATATATAATGAAAAATTGCTCTCCAGAAAATTTGTACCAATTTACACGTCTACCAATACCAGAATCTGGTATCTGCCAATACCAGATTGGTAAAATATTTGTAGTTTTATTGCATTTTAATATGAACCATATTTAATATGGTTCAAACACAAAGGACTATTGATAGATATGTCTAGTTACCTCAGTTGCTTACAAGAACCAAGGTTTACTTCTTATTCATGCTAGAAGTCTATCCTGGTTGACTACAGCTTTTCTGGATGTTTTCACTCCAGAACATCACAGAATTAATGCTGAGGAAAAAGAGACAAAGCTGGCTTCTAGAATGCCCTCTGCACCCATATTTCATTGGCCAAATCTATTCATATGGTAAGACACAAGTTAAAGGAATGGGATGCTGTAATTTCGCAGCCGAGAAAGGCATCACGTAATACAAGTCTACAACTTGTAAATCAACTTTAAAATTTTTAATTAAGTCCCAAGGAAGATCCCATTTCACTTTTGAACCCATAAATTAATTTAGCAGGAAATAGAATATTTACAATATTCTGTCTTCTCATCTAGAAACACAGTTCTCTTCATTTATTCAAATCTTTTTCTCAAAACTCTCAACTTTTTTTTTTTTTAGAGTCAAGAAGCACAAATACAGTTTAATGTTGATGACAATTGTATTCAAGTCTGGGCAGATACACAGATGCAAGAGGGGAGGTGAGAAGCGTCTGGTCTGAGGGAGGAGACACGGCCAGGGCTGATTACAAGATCAGAAGGGAAGCATCATGTATGGTGTAGGGTAACCCTCTGAGATATGGTGGCAAACAAGTGACAATAGTACATAGTCACAGGAAAAAAGTTTCATTAGGGGAAATTTCCAAAGCCAGTATTGATTGAGCTGCTTTTAAATTTTTTTAAATTTTAATAGTCTTAAGAGAAGTATTCATTTTATTGAGTTATTATAATAAGTTTTAGATATTTTAATGCAAAAATGAATTGAAAAAATTTTCCAATTATAATTTCAATTGCTTTAATGATGGTGTATGGAAGAAGTCATTTAAAAATATTGATATTGTATATGCCATTTGGCTGGAAGTTCCCTTTGATTCTAAGGAATTTTAAATAATCCCCTAGGGTTGTGCTGTTCAATGTAGTAGCCACTTGCCACATTTGGTTATTTAAATTTAAATTAATTTTAAATTAAATTAAATATTCAGTTCCTTGGTTGTGCATGCCACATTTCAAATGCTTACCAGTCATATATAGTTAATACCTACTGCTGTGGACAGCCACTAGCTGAACCTTTCCAGCACTGTAGAAAGTTCTACTGGAGGGTTTCCTTGTTATAGAACCCTATTATCTGTCCATAATGTTAAACTTTTCTTTCTTTCTTATAGTTGTGATTTTCCTAATTTCTCTTTTGTGTTCCATCACTCTGACCACAACTTTAAGCAAAATGTTAATTATTGATGGTGATAGAGGTTGTGCATGAATTATTAATTTTCTGTTTTTGTTAGCTGGAAACAAACCATCACCCTAGAGTGCCAGCCACACATGCCTGTCAATATTCTACCCAAATCATTACCACTACCATTCATTGTTCTTCTATTTTCTAGTAGTAGAAGACAGTACTTTCTAATAGAAAATACACTATTTGGAAATAGTATAGAAAGAAACATGACAGAAGAGAAAAGAAGTGTCTGTGAAAGTGGTATTCTAGTTGTCCCAAATATTAGTACCTAAGCAGTGGAGAAATATCGTCATTTTTTAACAGGTACAGACAGTGGGTCTCAATGCAGGCAGGAAGTTGAGAAGGAATGAGACATTCTACTTCCTGCTCTCAAGCAAAGCATGTGCACTGGACATAGACTACAATTCTTAGTGAAACCCCATAGATTGTTGTATCATCAGTGATTTATCCTCTGACAGTTTTACCACCCTAAATTATAGCATTATATTTTCTTAATTTTAAGGTGTCTTGGATTTTCACTTCCTTCTGTGTATTACTAGATCATTTTCAGTTCAAGATAATGACAAGCTTTATCAGAGTTCACTAGCTGAACACCACATCGAACCAGAAGCTCATATTAACTTAGTATCATATTCTCAGAATTTCCCTTTACTCACATTTTTTTGTAGATAAATGGACTTGTGGACCTATAAGATATGTTGTTGACAATAAACCTAAGAGCTAATGACTGCCATTTGTTTAACCTTGATATGTGTGCAAAACTCTTTACTAAGCTTTTACGTCATACTTCTGATAGTTTAAACATAATAATGTCACTAAATACCAACCTATTTTAATTTAAGGAAAATCATCCTCAGAGAGATTTAGTAATTTTCCCAAAGTGACAGCAGTAGTAGCTGAAGAAGCAGGAATTTGAAAATAAATCTATGTAACTCAAAAGATATTATTTTTTATCAATAAAAAGAAGTAAGGAGAAAGGTTACAGAGTCATTCGCCTTTACTTCCTGAAACATCACTCTAAGACAGATACTATTATTTCTATATCTGTAGAATACGTAGATGTGAGGAAACTGGGGCTCTGAGAATTTAAGTAATTTATCAGATAATTGTCCTAGTAAGCAGCAAAGCCAATGTTTAAAAGCAAGTCTGCCTGGCTCCAAAGCCCATGTTCTTAAACTAATTTACCATATAAATGTAACCAGGGGAACTGACATCTCCTCTTGAGGTTTCAACTCTATACATGTGTAATTAAGAGAACTTTGGTTAAGTTCTAGTTTTGTTATTAATGGATACCATAATTCTGAATAGCCTTTTCAAGTTTGTGGTGACTTACTGAGAACATGAAGGCTCCAGAGGTAGTACTATCTAAAATCTGTGCTTGATCTAACAGATCATTACTCTAAAATTTACCAGCTTATTTTTGCAATCATAACTTATTCCAACTGTGATATCTTCAGTTTAGAAATGTGTATATACTAACTGAATGTAAACAATAGCTATTGTCGAGACTGCAAATTTGACAAAATATATCATTAAACAAAAGAGATGCTGAGTAATAGAGTTATCGGCTATCACAGTCCACCTAGGTACGCAATTCACATTCACATTTTCATGAGTTTCATGATAAAACCTTGAAAAAAAAACCTGACTGTTCCAGCTGAATGATCTCCTCTATGGCAATAGTTTTCCTGACACAGAAGTTACTTTCTATGTTTTAAAATGATATCACATCTTCTATTCTTTAGAACCTAATCTCTCAGTGACCGTGGTCAAGAATTGATGAATGGTCCAATAGAGAATTACATGGTATTTAGCTTTACTGGAAAGATATGACATTTCAAGTTTAGGATGATTCACCACATGGTTAATAAGTCAAGTTTTCCTGTGAGATGTTAGTTGTTGCAAGAAATATAATGGAGCTATCACTGGTACATCTGGAGGTGGGCTAGAGTCTGCCTGCCACTCTGGAGTGGCTATGTGAAAGAACTGGCATGTGTCCAAACCATCTATTGGGCAAAAACTTCTGAATTTCATGCAAGTGCTGCTTTGGAACATCCTGATGTACTCCTGTTACTGCTCTCCTGCTGGCCTAGAGAGCCCTATGCCCTGATAATCAGTGAAAGCATTAAGCATTAAGGGGTCTTAGTGATCAACAAACCTTTGGTTGTTTCCAAAACTTGTGCTCGAGCCCATCAACAATTGTCAGGGTTCACTCCCTACTGTTTAGGATTCACACCCTACACAAGATACTTTTTCTTGTATGCTGCCCATCCATTTAGCTCTTTAAGAGAGGTTAATAAAAGAGAAGCAGGATCTGTGCACTTTGTTTACCCGTCTAATTAGAGAAGACTCACCCACACAGGAGACCCTTGGCACTGAACCACGGTAACAGGTGGTAGTCACGGCTGGGAAGGAAGATTGGGTTTTGTATCCATTATTTGGTGCTCACAAAGTAGGCTTCAAATTAAGGAACTATAAAACGGTCAAAAATAAGCACAGACTACATTCTAAATCCTGGCTATGATTCAGAATGATGCTAATTTCTTAAAAGTTTATCTCTGTGATTTATTTTCACATGGAAAACATCCTGCTTTCATGAAGCTAAACCCGTGGCTTCCCCGGTTTCAGAGAAATCTTTCAAGAAGAGATCATCCAGGAGGAGATGGGCAATTGCTTAAATGGCCTCGACGCTCCCATGACTTTCAGTTCTCTTGTGACCCTCTCACTCCCTTTCCCATAGCCTGTCCTAAGCCAGACCCTGGACAGGGCCCAATTTCCCTTTGCAGAACTGAAACAAGCAGGGTTTTTCAAAAATGACTTCAATAAGAAAGGGGAGAAAACAAAATTTAAATAAAGAAAATATAATAACAAAAACAGTCCAGTTAATAAAAAACATGTTTTTCTTTATACCATAGTTATTTCGTATCACTTACTAGGTTTGAAACCAGGTACAGAACTCCTTCCAATAATTCAGATTGCCTCTCAAGATGTGACTCCCAATAATGAGTTCTTTTGAGTAGAAGGCATTTATTTTTATATACTATTACTTGATGGAGTCTTGATTATAATTTATAACTTTTCCACTGCTATCTCATTATGTATTTTCATCTATAGGGTCATTCTATGTATAACAAGAATAGTTGTACTTGAGAAATATGATAAAAGAATTCTGCAAACCAAATATACCTCTATCACTGGCTATTTATAGTGCCTAAAATTTTCCAACTTTCTAATCAGCATAAGGTACTGAAAGCTCTTTATAAAATAAAATACATCATTTGTTCTAGTTCACTGAGCCCTTGCTGACAATGAATATTAAATATTAAACTGCAAGCCATTGGAAAATGCTCTGCTAGATGCCAAATAAGAAGCCTGTCATTTCAGTTGTGCCATAAACTCAAAACACAGAACCAAATTAAAAAAAAAAAATCTGGAAGTATTGGGAGAATATACTAAAAGTATTTGGTGGAAATTTATATTTCAACATTAATTGTGCAATAGCAAAAAGGGTCATGAATTGTTAATAATCTCATGACAGCAAACTCTAAGTTAATTATAAGTTCAGCATGAGTCAACAGTGCGAAGGGCGTCTCAGGAAGGGAATGTGGTCTTGGAGTGACTAAACAATGTCATTCTCAGTTTGGACAGGATAGTGGTTCACCTCACTAAAGTCTACACTGGATAGGGCATGCTCAAAGTGTTTGATTTTGTAAGCCATGTTGTTAGAAGTTGAGCATGGCAAATATCAACTAGGGAATGGTGACAAAATGCATGAAGGTTCCAGAAGCTCTTCACTGTTACGGATTGAATAGAGCTGAAAAAGTGGTCAGAAAGATGAGAGGTTTGAACCCTATTGTTTTATGTTAGAGTTGAGCAGTTTGGGGCAAGTCGTTTTACCCCTTTAATGTCCAGTTTCTTTACCTATAAAACTGGTATAATGGTATCCTCTCCTTCATAAGGTCGTTGTGCAGGTCAAATGAGATCATTTAAGTGAATGCATTATGTAAGTTGTAACATGCTATGCAAATACATGAGAAATAGTTAATCTAGTTCTGAACATAAAATAACACACTGTGTAAGAAGGAGAAGCTTGTTATTTATGATTTCATAGGGTTAGAGGCACGAGCAGAAGTGAAAATGAAGCAGATTTGGCTTAATAGATGAAAGAACATAATAATGACTGATAATGTATCAATAGCATCATCGGTTGCCTCAAAAAAGTAGTAAGCTTCCTCTCTTAGGAAGAATTCAGGGAGAAACTGGATAAAACCTGGAAGGAGAGGTTGTGAAATAATTTACTGAATGGCCTATAAAAACCTTTCCTGGTGAAAGAGTCTACCAGTCTGGTGAGGTTTTGTTACAGCCCCAATATGCATTTCCAGATCACTCAGTTAAGGACAACTGTACATTTGATACTACCTGTAATGTCAATTGGAGGCACTAGCACTTACTAAGCACCAAACATATTCCAGTGAGCCTAGACCATTTATATACATACTTTTCATGTTAACCATGTATTGCAAAGTGAGAAACAGAATTTCTTTTTAAGACCTCTCTCTCCTACCCACGATATAATATAGCTGATAACAGAACAAGAAGTAGAAATTTGTTATCCAAAATACTGCTTCTCATTTCTTGTGCCTACACAACACTTTATAATCTTGCCCCCAAGGCAGTGCTAACAAATGCAAGATTATGTGGACCAATACTGTAAAAAGGACAGTGAGTCAACATAAGCAACAGCAAGCAGAGTAGTTATAAAAAAAAAAAAATTCTATGCCACCCAGCAAATTATTACCCTGTGAAATTCGCAGTTTTAATAAACTTGCCTGGCTCTTTAAATAGAAAGAGCTCAATTCCGTTTCTGACAAACTGTATCAGTGATTCTACTTGGAGAAATAAGAGTAATCAAATCTCATGCTTCAGAAAATAAGCTCAACACTGTAGGGATCGGGAAGATATATGCTTTCCCTTCGTAACCCTATAACGCTTGACAATTGGCTCAGAGAAAAGAAGATGGCAACTGGGGCTTCTTTGCTTGTTTCAATGCCTCAGCATCATTTAGGCTAACGGCCTTGAAGGGTGAGGGCCCAAAAGGGGAAGGACAAATGCCAGCTTCCTTAATATGAAATCCAGCAGAGGGTTTATTCTCCTTGTTGGTTGGGGCTGTCATGGTTCTGGAATGTGTGAGAACAGATGCGTTCTCTGCATTCTCTAGATAACAAATGGATTACCACTGGGGGCAAAGAATGTGATTTCTTTTTATGCACACAAACACATAATACTTGTTTATTTTACTAATCCAGTTTTCTCTTTCTGTCAACTCATTTCTAGTTCAGTTAAGAGAAATGAGGAAAATGCTACAAAGGATAAATCTTTATTCATCTCTGGGTCTATTCGGAAGCCAACTTGTGAGCCCACTAACTTACTCAGTGGTGACTTGCAGGGGATGAAAGTGCTAAAGGGGACATCCATGCATCCTTGTGAGTTACAGCCTCATTTTAATGGTACAGGACAAAGAAATAGCAACAGACGGTCATTGTAAATCCTTCTATTTTTCAGACTCGGCTTTCAAAGGGTGAAGATTATCAGATAATTTAAAGCTGTTGAGTTCAAATGAGAGAAGTGGCAAGGTGAGTGCTTTTATGGTTTTTAGAGCCCTCTCTTTAGAAAGAAAAGGTGACCTGCTAGAATCCCCCTGGTGAGTAGGCACAAGTAAATAGGACTGTTAGAGGTGAGAAAGAGAATTTTTAAATGTGCTGACATAGATCTGCAAGGTGTATTTTTTTCTTTTTTGCGGTATGCGGGCCTCTCACTGTTGTGGCCTCTCCCGTTGCGGAGCACAGGCTCCGGACGCACAGGCTCCAGACGCGCAGGCTCAGCAGCATGTGGGATCTTCCCGGACTGGGGCACGAACCCGTGTCCCCTGCATCGGCAGGCGGACTCCCAACCACTGCGCCACCAGGGAAGCCCTATGCTGGTGTAGTTTTGAAAGAAAGCAAGACTTGATACATAGGCATCCATCCATAAATACATAAGAAAGATTAAGGAGACCGGAAAGGAATGACTGAAAGGCTTAAAAATGTCTTTCTAATAGTTGCCACATGGCTACATATCCCTAGAACCAGCAAGACTCACATGGGCACAGTTGGGACTGTTTCTGAAAACTACAAGATGTACTATAATTAGCAAACTTCCTGTTTAAGGCTATTTCCTATTCCAAATGTTATAGACGGAGGCTGACCTCTTCACTAGGTAAAAAGCATTTATAAAACATCTTTATCCTATGATTTATTGAAGACGATGAAAAATTCTTACACCAAGTGGAGGAAATACGCCAGGAAGGTGGGTAAGGATAAAGAGTTTCTAAGGAGGGAAGGAAGAGTTTAAAAAAAAGTCATTAAGAAGTTGACAAGGGCTTCCCTGGTGGCGCAGTGGTTGAGAGTCCGCCTGCCGATGCAGGGGACACGGGTTCGTGCCCCGGTCTGGGAAGATCCCACGTGCCGCGAAGCGGCTGGGCCCGTGAACCATGGCAGCTGAGCCTGCGCGTCCAGAGCCTGTGCTCCGCAACGGGAGAGGCCACAACAGTGAGAGGCCCGCGTACCACAAAAAAAAAAAAAAAAAAAAAAGAAGTTGACAGATCAAAGAGGATAATGGAAGAGTGGATAAATCAAAAAGATTAGGCAGCATTTCCAAGGTATATAATACATATGAAGATTTTCTCCTAGCCAGTTAGTCAGGGCATTCTACAAAATAGCAATAAGCAATAATAAAATCCATGAGCAATAACAGACATATGCACACTGCTACAATTCCAGGAAGAAATGATGGTGTATCTGTGTCTGGTGACTTTCTGTGAGGCATATGGTGACAGCCATATGCAGAGATGACATGGCTAATTGGCTCTTATGCTGTCTTTCTGGAGTGTGAATCCCAGACATGACAGAAAGCCTGCCCAGAGTCATCAACCTCACTCCTCCCCTCCACTTCTAAGGGTCCATGTGAGGATAAAGGATAGAGTCACAAAAAGGTACATTTATGCTTTCAACACATATTAATTGAGTGGCGCTATGCTAGTGAAGACAACAGCAAGCACAGCATGGTTTTATTCTCCTGGGGTCCTCAAGCCTGTGTAAGACAAGCATTTATCAAATAGCCACCAAGTGTTACTACTGCTGTGCTAGAGAAGTAAAGGGTGCTGTAAGGTGAGTCTTCCGTGATGAAAGAAGAGCAGGTGCCAAGCCCTGAAGGCAAGAGTGGAATAAAAATGGTCAACTGAAAGTGGTGCAGCTCTAATAATTTTGACAATCTAGATTTCAAAATCACTCCAAAATTTCAAGGAAAATAAGAAACAAAAGCACGAACTCTATCTTCAATAAAATGAGGAAACATTTGTAAATCCAAATCACGATATTTGATAAAAACAGATTATATTATTGTGATAAACTCATCAGAAGAA
Organism: Delphinapterus leucas; assembly: GCF_059928025.1. Lineage (NCBI taxonomy): Eukaryota > Metazoa > Chordata > Mammalia > Artiodactyla > Monodontidae > Delphinapterus > Delphinapterus leucas. The sequence goes on from NC_143140.1 coordinate 52,247,150, forward strand.
AAGGGAAGTCAAACTTCAGTTTCCCTAGAGGAAGAATCAAATGTGCTGTCAGGTGATTTACCCTGGAGAACCTTCCCAAATATACAGTAAATCTATGAATGTGAGGTGAACTACAGTGATTGAAAATAGGACTCATATAGGAATACCTGTGTAAGAATCATTTAAACCCTCAGGTTACCTCCCAGACACTAAGTAGACAAGTGACTTCTCTCCCAGTGTATATCTCAAAGGAGACATAAACCAGAGATTCTCAACTCCCAAGACATATACTAAAGGCAAGAGAAAGAAAAAAAAAATAGAAGTAAGATTATTTATTCAGGATAACAAACATTTGACTAATAGGAATTTCAAAATGAGAGAGCAAAAGAGACTGAGGTGATGACAGTATTACTGAGAAAGGAGATTTTCCCTAGCCTGAAGGAAAGAAGTTTCCTGACTGAATAGACTCACTGAAAGCTCTGTACAATGAACAAAAAATAACCCACAGCGAGTCACTCTTACTGAAATCTTGATATACCTGGGATATATCTTGATATACCTGGGATATATAAAAGCTTCCAGAATGAAATGCAGGACATAGTTCTGGATATTGTCAAACGTTTACCTCAAATTAGATTTCAAAGTGTAGAAATAATCCTGTAACAAGTGTCTCTAAAACGGAAACATTGCTCAACATGGTAGAAAGCTCTAAAATTTTTATTATGTAAGTCATCGTGAGGAGAGAAGGAAAATAAAATTTAAAAAAGCAATGTGAATGAACAATCATTTTACAGATGAGTTTGAGTTATAAAAGGAAATAAGCCATACAAAAAGAAATACCATAATTAGAAAAAAATAAATGCAAGGAATATTACAAGATATTAAGAATATCAGAAAATGGCCACATATTAAATAAGATGTTAAAAAGTGCTAAGAAAAATTAAGAGTGTAGAGTAATCCATGATTTATTGGAATAAGCAGAAAGTATATTCACATACTATGCTGATTTTGGAAACACTCTGCTATCTTCAAATGGATAAGGTAAGACAAATCAGAGAAGCCTAGTTTTAAAAGGAGAAATCTACTCCACACGTCAGTTAATTTCCTCATTTGTAAAATGAGGATATTTCATGTGGTTGTTGTGAGAATTAAATGAATTAATACATGTAAAATATTTCAAAAAATATCTGACATTTAGTAAGCATTCAGTGAGTTTAGTAATCATTTGATTTTAATTTTTATTATTATCTCATATATTTTCTCCGTGAATTCCAAAATCTACTCACACCTGACATGGATTCACCACAAGAAACTCAGTGGTTCAGTAGTGACCTAGCAGGAAAGGGGAAAATGAGTAAGATGGGGGTTAGGGGAAAGTTAGTTTTCAGAGAATGGAAGATTGGATGACAGTATTTCAATTTACTATATCCAGTGGAATCTGGCAAATTCAGGTTCAACTTATACCATGACTATATGTAGGGGAATATTGGTAGTGATGATGCATAGGGCCAAGCAAGGATGATTGACACGTTCTTTTTTTATTTGGAGTTGGATATTGGGCATATAGTTGCTGGGAAGCAGGATGGACCCACGGCATGGATTAGGTTGCAGCAGCCAGGTAAGATTTGCCCATCCAGCAGAAACAGGGAAAGAGGACACAAGGCAGAAGTCCAGGCACTTGGACTGGATTCACTATGAAGTCTTTACGTTAATTTTCTAACCCACCCACCTGTGAAGTTAGGGTTATAGCATGCTGCTAAGGTTCAGGATATACTCAGGAACTGGTAGAGATGAGCTGTGGGAGACTTCCCCAGGTTGAGGAAGACAGAAGAAAGAAAGTGGTGCTCAAAACTCAGAATTGATCCTACCGAGTTATCTCATGAGCCAACTTTCCCAAAATATGTATTCACCTCTCATTCAGTCAAAGTAATGCACTTAACATTATGTGGACTTCAAAAAGAAATTTAAACAATCAATGAAAATATTGCAAATGTGGAAATATAGTTCTTTTGAAAAGTAAAAGAGAAAATTCAAGAGCCTGTTAAAATTATTAGAATTATTTAAAAGGTAGGTTTAAAAAAACTACCAATAATAACACACTAAAAATAGATAATAAAATATTTAATTCCTTATAACCATGAAAGTTATAAGATGCTCAAGAATAAATTTAACAAGAAAATTATAGAGTGCAAAGGAAGAAAACTTAATGAAGAATGTAAAATGACATCTCTACAAATGGAAGAATATTTTATTTTCTTAAATTAAAAGAAATAATATAAAAATGTTAATATCCTCCAAATTAATATGCAAATTTGTTATAATTTCAAATAAAATCCCAACTGGAATTTTAAAATTGTAAAATTATTTTAAGCTTAGGAAAGCATAATAATTATCTGATAATAAACAAGGCAACTATTTTGGGAAAGGGGCATTGACTTACCCTAACACTTACTATTATAGAATAACTAGAACTAAAAAATTTCTGGAAGTATCATAGGAACAGACAAATATATAAGCAAATATAGAGTCCAGAAATAAAGCCCAGGATATCTGGGAGTTTAACATATGAAAATTTTATGACTTCAATTCAAAAGCAATTAAAAAAAAATGCTGGCACAAGTTGATAACCATGAAGCAGGATATATCTTTGGACATTTTCTTCACACCATAAACAAAAAGAAATTTTAGCCTTACAAAAGTTTTTCATATAAAAGTGTAAAATAATAAAGTCTTGAAGAAGAGTAAGGAGAATAAATGTATAATCCAGTGGTTGGTCAGCACTTCTTAATCAAGGTTGGAAACTCAGAAACTAAAGTAAATAAATAAAATAAAAGCAACTTGATTCCCTTAATTGTAAATAAGTGAAGCATAAGGTAAAGTACACCAAAAACCTAGTCAAAGATAAATTATAATTTGATGAAAATATTTACCAGACATTTGACAACTTTAACATATTCAATAAAGGTAATCAATCCAATAAAAAATAGCCAAATATTCAAATACAAAATTCACAGATTAAGTCCAAATAGCCAATAAATATATGAAAAGGTTTTTATCTCACTAGTACTTAGGGGGAAGTAAATTTAAATTCATAATGAGATTATTGAAAATTTGATTGTATAGTATTAAAAGAATGAAACAACTATGGCTGGTGGTTACCTAGAGACAATACTCTGCTCACAGTTGCTGGTGGAAATAAATTGTTGCAAATATAAGAGAAGCAATTTGTCAACAGCTATTTAAATGAACAGTAAGCATACTATTCGATACAGCAACTTTGCTCCTGAGAGTCAGTCTCATGGAAATCAAAGGACTAGTATGCAAGGATATGAAAATCTTTGTTGTACCATTTATTATTATGTGTATGAAAACATAACAAAATGGAAGTCTGTCTTTAACAGTGTGTTTAAATAAACAACGTTATAATCATAACATAGAATCTTAAGCAGCCTTTTTCATATATTAACATAGTAACACAGGGATTACCATGATATGATTTTCACTGAAGGGCATGTAATATGACCACATTTGGGTAAAATCAACAGTCATCTGAAAATTCTATATGACTATTCTTGTTGCTATTCTATGCTATTAGCATAAGACCTAGGGTCTCAGTAATGGCATCCTCATTCTTCCCTTTGGCTTTTGAGTACCTTGTCTTTCCTACATTTTTACAACTTATGATGGATGCTCTACTGACAGCTACATAACTCAGCTTTGATTTTGGTATCTGCCCATTAAAAAATTATCTCAAATGAGAATACAAGAAAAATCGTTAAGAATATGATAATATCCTAAAAGAGTATCATGACCATAAGGGCGTGTAGCTGATTAAAATAATTGTCTAAGCTCAAGAAAATGATATGTAAGGAAATTCTTGAAAGGTATATGCAATAGTGGATCAGGGTAGATAATATCTGAGAACTGGGGGTGAAAGAATTTTTGGAGATTGGAAAATATTCTCATTTTTAAAAACAAACATACACAACTACATAAAGAATTATGTCTAGAAAATATAAACAAGTAAACATATCCATCCCTAGAAAGTTTTAAATGGATTGTTTTTAAATGACTGAAAATGTTTACTGTATTGAATTATTAGAAGATAGCAATGGACCATTGAGAATAAATGATATAAAACTAAACTCATTTCCTAACATTAGTAAGTCAAAGGAATTCTGAAGATGAAGTGTGTTCGTTTTCTCCAAGAATTTTACAAAGCCTATCATGATATTCTTGTGGTCAAGGTGGAAAAATGTTGCAGAACGGTAATCCTGTTAAATATATATCAAATCTTTGAAATAATCATTTCAAAAGGGTTAATTAATGGATCCATGAAAACTTAAGTGATGTTTCTGTGTTTTCTCACAGGACACAGTTCTTGTTCCTACCTGTCCCTAACATTAATTATCATTGTATATAAAAACATGGAATATATGTTTATCAGTGTTATAAGTAACATAAAACCTAGAGTGATACATAGTACATTAGTTGGGTATGAATGGAAAAGATTTCTATTGCCAAATTATGGAGGTCATAATGGGTACATATAAAGCTCCAGGTATGGTTTGATAGAATTAACTTCATATGTCTAAGAGAGAAGAAACCTAACCTAAACACAGTTACTAAGAGAAAAAATAAACTGAGATCATTAATTGATAATTTGAATAAATTAACCTTCAAAGTCTGAGGCTAAACAGCATGTAAAACATACCATGGTTAAATGTGACTTTATTGGCATGTCATCCAATAAAAACAGTGTTGGCTATAGAGGAAATTTCAAGTTGTACAACTTGTCCAAGTCTTCCATTCTTGAACAACTCTTGTTTGCTCATAATATCCATACCCAAATCTGTTTTTTTTTTTTATCACGTTTAGTGGCTCTGCATTTCTGGTTTAATAGTACTGCATGCCCTTGTTTCCCATGTCTACCCAGATCCTGAATATCTGTGACCAGATACCAAGCCTGGAAAACTCTATGTAGGATGCTTGAAAACACAAATGGAAGCAAAATACTTACTCATTGGAGTCAGTGAAAGCAGTAGTAATCTCACTGATATTATACTTGTAATATTATTTTTCTGTTCTGAGAACCGTACTATAGTAAATAGGAAATAGAAATAAGTAAACAGAAGGATAAAATATCTGGAAACCATATCATTTAAGGAATGATAGAATCAGAGTGAAATTTTATGAGAAAACCACCTTAAAAAGTAGTGAATGTCCTATGATCAACGAATTCAAATGACATTTGGGTAAACCATCGCACAAAATACAGTATAAAATGTTATTGTTCTGTGTGGAAGGTTAGACTTTGTTCCAGTCTAATATTTTTTTCTATTTTCTCTTTGTTACAACAATAGAGGACATAAATTAACTTTTACCTATTATTTTCACAGTGTTCTTAACAGTGTATTGAATGGGGTAATGACAATTTATCAAAAATGTCTTTCTGAGCCTAAGCCAGGTTGCTGTATGTCTGGCTGAGTTCTCCTATTACAGAGACTTGTGTTGTAAAATAAATGTTGTCAGCAATCCATTGTGCTTCCTAAAAATGTATTAGTATATCACCCACTATACATAGGCCTAACACATCACAAGCAACAGAAACCCAATTCAAACTTGCTTAAGAAGGAAAGAAAGAGAGAGGGAGAATTATGCTCATTTTACCATTTTTCATTAAAAGTGGTATAATAGTGACATTTAATTTTGTTATTCTTTCTACATTAGCTGCAATTTTTACATACAGAAAGAATCATTATCAACTTATGGTTATCCTGAGGTATATTTATACTGAAAAGGTGGGATAAATGCTTGATCCTTGCTCTTTATTTACAAATTTTGTACTTTTTTTCATAGATCTTGTACATATTTTGTTAGATTTATATCTAAGTATTTCATGTTTTAGGGTGCTAATGTAAACGATACTGTGTTTTTAATTTCAAATTCCACTTGTTTATTACTAGCATAGAGGTAAGTGATTGACTTTTACATATTAACCTTGCATCCTGCAACTTTGCTATAATTGCTTATTAGGTCCAGGAAGGTTGTGTGTGTGTCTTTCAGATTTTCTCATAGATGATCTTGTCTTCTGCCAACAAACACAATTTTACTTCTTCCTTCACATTCTGTATATCCTTTTTTTTTCCCTTTTGGTGTCTTATTGCATTAGCTAGGACTTCCAGTATGATAATGAAAAGCAGTGGTGAGAGGGGACATCTTTGCCTTGTTCCCCATCTTAACAGAAGAACTGCCAGTTTCAATTCTTTAAGTACGATGTTAGTTGTAGATTTTTTTGTCAATGTTCATTATCAAATTGAGGAAGTTCCCCTCTATTCCTAGTTTACTGAGAGTTCCTGTCATGGATGGTATTCTGTTTTGTCAAGTGTATTTTCTGCATCTATTGATATTATCGTGTGATTTTTCTTCTGTAGTCTGTTGACAGGATACATTAATTGATTTTCAAATGTTGAGCCAGCCTTGCATATCTGGGATAAATCCCACTTCTTTGTAGAATATAATTATTTTTATACATTGTTGGATTCTATCTGCTAATATTTTCTTGAGGATTCCTGTGTATATGTTCAAGATACATATGAATCTGTAGTTTTCATTTCTTATAACATTTTTGTGTGGTTTGGGACTAGGATGATAGATAGCCTCGGAGAATGAGTTAGGAAGTAATCCTTCTTCTGTTTTCTGAAAGAGATTGTAGAGAATCGATATACTTTCTTTCTTAAATGTTTGGTAAAATTCACCAGTGAACCTTGTTTTATTCTTTGTTTGTTTAAAGAAAGTTTTTACTATTGATTTAATGTCTTTAATAGATATATGCCTATTTGGGTTGTCTATTATTCTCATTTGAGTTTTGGCAGACTATGACTTTCAAGGAATTGGTCCAGTTCATCTAGGTTATCAAATCTGTATAGAGTATTCCCTTTTTATCCTTTTAAAGTCCATGGGATCTAAAGTGGAAGTTAAACTCACAAAAGTGTAGAGACATCCCCAAAGACTGGGACTTCCCTGGAGATGTTATCTCTCAGGCTTCACTACACTGAGACTCCAGCAATTCACTGATTGTAGTTCAGGTTTTCCCAGCCCAGTAGTGGTTCCCACAGAGATGGGTTTCTGCTCCAATAAGGTGTGATTATCTGTATCTGCCTGCCTGTCTGTCCACCTTTGGCATCAGAGGTTTGCCCTATGACCTCACTTCTCTGATGGATCTAAAAATCTTGTTGATTTTTTAGTTTGTTCAACTTGTTGTTAGGATGGAGTGACAACTTCTGTGTTTCTTGAATGACCAGAAATCAGAAGTGCCAATTATCTTTTAAAATCTTATGTATAAAATAAGTAGTTGTTTTAATCCTACTTATATACTTTATATATTTGTATAACATTTCTTTGCATAGATTCAAATTTCCATCTGTTGTCATTTTTATTTTTCCTGAAAGATTTCCTTTTACATTTCTTGTAGTGCTGGTCTGGTGTGATTAATTCTTTTATCTTTTATATGTCTTTAAATTATTTTGCTTTCATTTTTGAAAGGTATTTTCACTGTGTTTAGAATTCTAGGTTGACAGGTTAAGTGTTTTAAAGATGTTCCTCCACTGTCTTTTACCTTTCATTAAAAATCCAACAAATGATCACAATCCATCAAACAGTGGTATAAATTCGGATTGATTATATCCTCAGAAGATAATGATTTATTCATTTCTTAGGCTTCCACCCTGGAGGAAGGGTACTGATATTTAAAACAGAAACCGCATGTGCAAAGCGGACCGTACTATGTCTAATAAGAGAGATATGTTTAAGAAACCCAACCATGAAGTATTTCACAGAATAGCTAAACTCAAATAGTTGTAGTATTAACTCATTCAGCCTTAGCTCCAAGACTAAGATCATAGATAAACTGATCTCATGGTAACTTCACATAATCTGAATGTGCCAGCAACCTGCTTAGTTTACAACTTATCAACAATTCCTTAGGCCCCCAAGCCCTTTATGTATCCTTCCATAAATTCTCCCATTCTAAGATATCTCATACCTCTGGAGTGCATTTCTTTTCATGTAGCAAGCTCAATAAACCTAGCTTTATTTATTCACTTAAATATATGTAATACTAAAATTCTTAGTCCCTAGTTGTGGTAGACTCAATAATGGGCCCCAACAAGATCTATGTCCTACTCCCTGTGAGCGCATTACCGTGCATAGCAAAAGGGACTTTGCAGTTGTGACTAAATTAAGGATTTTGAGATGGAAAAATTATCCAGGCAAGCCCATAATAATCACAAGGATCCTTATAAGAAAGAGGCAAGAGAGTCTTACATGGAGAGGAGGCAATGTGATGCTGGAAGCGGAGGAACAGAAAAGTACTTTGGAAATTGCTGTGCTGTTGGCTTTGAATATGGAGCATGTGGCCATGAGCCCAAGAATGTAGGTGGCCTCTAGAACTAGAAAAGGCAAGGAAAGACATTCTTCCCTAGAACCTCCAGAAGCAAGCAACCTTGTGAACTTACTTTAGAATTCTGACCTCCAGAACTATAATAAATTTGTGTGGTTTTTAAGCCTCTAAATTTGTGGTGATTTGATGCAACAGCAATAAGAAACTAATACGCTAGAGACATTAAGATGATTTCTTACCTGTGTGTGTGTTTGCACATGTGCACATACTTTCAGAATCAACATGCCAATGTTATAATATTAATAACAACATGATTACACAATCAGTTTAAGGATTATTTTGCAGTTTGTTTGATCTTAGGATATAAATCTCATGGTGTATATACAATTCCTTATTTTAAAATTTTATTTAAAGTTTCTCTGTATATTTAAGCCACTAATGTCCTACAGAGTTAGATTTACTTGCTTCATTTTGTTACAATTTTTTTTTTTTTTTTTTTTTTTTTGCGGTATGCATGCCTCTCACTGTTGTGGCCTCTCCCATTGCGGAGCACAGGCTCCAGACGCGCAGGCTCAGCAGCCATGGCTCACGGGCCCAGCTGCTCCGCGGCATATGGGATCCTCCTGGACCAGGGCACGAACCCGTGTCCCCTGCATCGACAGGCGGACCCTCAACCACTGCGCCACCAGGGAAGCCCTGTTACAATTTTTTAGGTGTTGCTCTCTTGTCTAATTTTGCTTTGATGTTCTTTCCTAATTATGTAAAATATTTCCAGATTTTCAAAGTCAAATTTAAAAAATAAGATACCTTTAGGGAAGTCTATATTCAATTCCTGTCCTTTCCACTTTGGAATATTCCTTCCCCAACAAGGATTCTCACTTATGTTACTGGCCTTGACAAGAGGACATTTCTTTTCTGCTTTCCTATCTCACAGCATGATCTTTCTTCGCAATTAAAAAAAAAAATCATTTCCTCTTTTTCAAGGGAATTGCTCCAGGAGTAGTATTCTTTATTCTCCCTCTTATCTTCCCTCATAAAACAAATATTTTACTATTAGCATGTCCATTAACGACTCCTTTTATCCCTATCCTTCTTTCTTAGTCATCCACAGAGCATTTACGCCTACTGGTATAGTAAATGTAAATGCATGAAAACTGATTACATGGTTTGATATGTCATTCAGCCTAACAGATAATCTGTAGAATGGGAGATATGCTGGCCTCAACAGAGTTCACCCATCCTTAAGAGTGAAGAAACAGGATCTCATCTATTTCACAAAGAAGGCTAGTTCTTGTTTTTACTTTATAAGATTAATTATTTTTACCTCTCCCAGTGTCAACAAACTCTCGATTTTTTAATACCTCCCATCCTGCCCAGGCCCCTACTTTTTAACAGTAAAAGAGGGAGTGGAGTGTCCTTTGCAATGATTATTTGGATTCTACTCTAATTTCTTTTAAAAAATTTATTCTTTTCTCTTTCTTATACATAGGTGTTTGTTCACAATTAAGCAAAATAAATAATTTATTATCTATATGAAAGTCTCAAAACAAATACATTTTCTTTCCTCACTTTGTATATTCTACAATAATATAATTTACCATGCTACCCAGGCTTAGAATTGTGAATCAACAGCAGCATCACCTACCATATAAATGTGTACTATGGGCTATTATTTATTTTACACATACATGTATTTAATCTCTACATAATGGATATTTTTTTCCAGTTTTACAGATGATACAACTGAGAATCAGAGAAATTAGAAAATTAAACAGTTTGAACAAATTTGCTGAGATATCAAGTAGTAGAGTCAGAATTCAGACAAATGTCTCTTAGGCTCTTAAGGCAATAATTGTGTCACTTCACTAGGCTTTTTCAGTTCAAATTTGTAATTATAAAATTCAGTTTATTTTTCTGTAACAATACCTTCATTAAAAAAGAATAAACCTTTAAATTCATTTTATGTTTAGAGACAGTTCAATGGTTAACAGTACATGCTCTGGAAGCAAACTGTTGGGTTCAAATTTCAGCTCTGCTAAATGTGTTCAACTTTGACCAAATTATTTATAATTCACGCAGGATATCTTTGCATATATTATGGTTTTAAGGTTGAATGTTTTTATTCAAGCAATTATCTCTTTATCTTACATTCTTACTATTTTTCCCATGAATTATGTCAAAACTCTATTGCTATCCCTGCCTCTGGTCTCAACCTGACACCCTTGGACAAAATAATCTTCTACAAGACACAAATACAATATCAGTGTTTGAATTATTTGAATGATTTCTGACCTCTATTAACAGAGACTCTGGGGATTATATCTGATCTTTAATTTTTCACCCAGGGCCAGGATAGAGGGATGAGTAACAGTCAAAGTTTAGTGAAAAAAAGTTGACAACAACTCATCTCCTGCACTTCTGCACTCAACTTCTGCAAGGCAGCCCACCACCCCTTCCCAACAGAAGACTTATCATCTTGTGAACATTCCTATATATTTTTTGTTTTCTTACAGAAAATAAAGGAAAAAACTCTCTTCACAGCATGTGGCTTTTAATTATCACTTTTATTTATTCTTTAAACTATAGCTATACTATATTAGTATAGCTATACTAAGTATACAGTGTATACTAAACTATAGCTATACTTTTTTTCTTTTTTTTTTTGCAGTACGCGGGCCTCTCACTGCTGTGGCCTCTCCCGTTGCGGAGCACAGGCTCCGGACGCACAGGCTCAGCGGCCAAGGCTCACGGGCCCAGCCGCTCCGCGGCACGTGGGATCCTCCCGGACCGGGACACGAACCCGAGTCCCCTGCATCGGCAGGCGGACTCCCAACCACTGCGCCACCAGGGAAGCCCCTATACTAATATTTTTAACACTTCTGGTATTTAAAGTAAACTGCTCCCAGAAGCAGGAAACTTACTGTAAGTAGATAATTTTCCTGGCTATCTAACTTCTGAAAAAAATTTTAATGAAAAAATATTGTATCTTTTCACAGAACTCCTAAGGAAGATTTATTTCTTCAAGAAAAAATTAAAATCCCTTTAACCTCTCTTCCAAGACCCTCTGTAATCTTGCCCCATATGAATGGTTAATACAATCTTCCAGTGCTCTCTCTTCTCAACTCTTCATTGTAACCTAAGCAATTCCACTCACTTTACCTTACAAGATCTTTGCTTTATTGCTACATTTGTGCCTAAACCTGTGATTCAACTATTCTCATATATTACCTTGTACTTCTTACATGTCTATATTTTATTACCCTAAATGTTTTGTAAACTCCTTTAGGAGACTTCCTGAGAGAAATGTGTGGAGACTGCTTCATATAATGCATACTGCTTTGAATATAGTATATACTCAATTACTAGTTGTTAATGATTGATTGAATTCATAAATACACTAATGAATATGTTGAACATATTGTATCTTCTCATTATCTACTGATCATTTATATGCAAAATATAAGACTTTTGAATCCTCTCAACTTTTATGTGTTCTTTTGAACTCTCTCAAATTTTATGTATCCAACTGTCATGGAAGGATGATTGCATGTCAGAAATACAAAGGCCCCTCTATTCATACAGCACTGATACAAAGCCCAGTGTGCAGCAAACTACTAAATTTTCTGAAACATTTCTAGTCTATTGCTTTTCCATTTGCTCTAAACTGATAGAAGAATCTCTTCATAATATGTCACTGAAATTCTCTTTTCAGCTTATTTCTTGTGACTACATGGTGCCTACTTTTCTCCTCCTTCCTCCTAATTTTTTCCACACCTCTAACCAAAAACAGACATACTCCCCATTTACAGGACTGCAAGAAGCCTGTGCCCTACATACAAAAAAAATCACTCGCACTCTGCATTATAGCCAACATCCCATTGCCTGTATCTTCAAAATGCTCATGGCTGTTCCAATGCGTAAGGACAGGAGAAGTGTGAGAGCTGGAGACTCAGCATCATAACAAATTTCCATTACATACAGTCTTCAGTATATTTTACAAAAATGGTAGCCCATATGATCAAAACCCAGAGCCCTGAAAGGGACTCGCGCAAGTGAGGGACCCAAAGCTTCAACTCCATTTGCTTTAATATAATTTGCCTCTGGTCCTAGAGGTCAAGTGAGAGGTCCTGAGTGGAGATACAGATGTGGCGGTTCTGACATACAAAGCATACACATTACCATGAGTTGAGACAAGATGCTAAAGGTGTGGGTGTGAATCTCGGTAGAGGATTGAAGAGGAGCAAGTACTAAGCCCAGGGGGCGGGGAGAAGTCTCCAAAATTAAGATGTAAGAGAGATGAGGAAAAATGGGCCAAGAGGAGTCAGGAGAAAGTAATGAGAATGTGTGAAAAACAACCTGACAGTCAAGTAGAGAAGGTTCTTTAAGGAGAAGGAACATGTGTGTCAAAGGCTGGTCACAAATCAAGCAAGAGGGGAACTGATTCTTGTCCATTGGATTTAGCAAAGCAGAAGTCACTAGTGTTGAGTGCAGTTTCAGTGAAGTGGCTGGGGACTACAGCTCGCTTGGAGCTTGTTGAAGACACAACGTGGGGAGACGAATCAGAGAGAGTGAGAGGAAAGGTAGGCATGGAGTGGCTTCAAGAAAAGGTTTCTTTTCTAAAAGGAGGAGTGGAGAAATAGCAGCATGTTTTTATGCTTCCAAGAATGACCTAGTAAACGGGGAAATGGTGATTTAGAAGAAGAGAGAGGACAGCTACTAGAATAATGTCTTCTTTGATTTGAGAAGGGATATGATCTAGTGCCCACAGAGAGGACAGACTTTGCATATGACCATGGATAGTTCATTTACGAAAGTAGACAGTATGGCAGAGCACGTGGATGTACATTCTGGTAGATGACTTGATATGGTGATGGTGGCCTTGGCATTATCTTTGTTTCAGAGTCCACAAAAGAGCAAGCTGATCAGCTGACAGAGAAGGTGAGTTAGCAGGTGTTGGAAATTTGAGGAGAGAAGGTGGTGACAGCTGTCTAGGAGACTGGGAATATCAGTAGACTAGGGAAACCGGGATTCTTGTGTCTGTGCTCCATAGAAGTTTGCACTAACCCTTATTTTAGCAATTTTTATAGTGCTTTGCAAGTGTGTTGTTTGTCTTCCTCATCAGAGTGTGAATTTCTCCAGGGCAAGAATAATCGTTGTTAGTTTTCTGTCTGCTACAGCATTTCTCAGCCTTTTTGGCCCAGGAAAAAAAAAAAAAGGATGCACTTACTCATGTGCTTTGTTAAATACTTCATAATCCATCAATGTGTGTTGAGCCTCATAAAAGCCATAAATCTACACTTGAGGGGGTACCCCCATTTATTATTACCCCCATTTATATTCCGTATGTGCACAAAAGTGTTGGTTAATCATCGAATACAAATCAGAGAGGTGATATTGGCTCGTAAGTTGACAGAGATAGTTAGTGACAGATGGAAGCTCTTAATTAGGCTTTATTAGTAGACAAAAATTGCTCTTTCAACTAACTTGAACTACATATAAAGACATTTATTATACCAGAACTCCATTATAGGAAATATAGCAATTATTTTGTAATAACTTTAAATGGAGTATAATCTATAAAAAAGTTGACTCACAAGTTGTACACCTGAAACTAATATAATATTGTAAATCAACTACACTTCAAAAAACAAACAAACAAAAAACAACAAAAGAGCTCCGTTGTAATACTAGCTTCTGTGGACTCCAATATAAGGAGTATCTACCTTGAATTCTAACAGAAAAGTATAGAATGTCTTTCTTCTAACCACTGTTTTATCTATAAGAGAGACTGTTAAATGCTTAAAATTGAAATGTAATGTTAGATAGAAAGCAGTAAAACATGCTGCTATCTTATAAAATCACCCCTGGAAGTTGGTTGCACTTACTAATTTCCTTCTCTTTTAAACACTGATGGCAAAATATATTGATATATAACATTTCTGCTAAAACCCAACAATAGTACTCAATTTTTACATTTTTATAAAGATAAGGCAGAAAAAGTCACAATTTCAACTCTCGTATCTATAAGGCAGTATAAAATTAGAAAGAAAAAGCCTTTTGATTACGTTTTCGTAATAGGAAAATTTTCAGTACCACTAGTGATTGTATGAGAAGAAGATAGGGAGTGGCTGGGAGCACAAAATCAGGAGGTGGACTTCTGAGTTTGAATCCTGGCTCTGCCACTAAGCAGCAGTCTAAGTCCTCAGGGTAAAAGAATAATAATATCTATGTCAGAGGATTAGTAAATTAATTAATTAATTAATTTAAGTGAATAAATATATGTCAAATGTTTGAAATAGTGCCAGGCACAATATAGGTGTTAAATAATGCAAACTATCATATAATTATCAAAGACTTAAAGATTATACCAATAATTCAAAGTAAAAATTCTCATTTCTTCAAATCATCAAAATGCACATACTCTGGGAAAAACATCCTTTTGAAAACATCTGCAAATAACCATCCTCTCAGTTAGCTACACAGTTATTCTACTTGGAACTCCCTTCACTGTCATCCTCTCTTGTGTTGAAATCTCCCTTATGCCGAATTCCCTGTTTTGTGCATACCACATCTTCCTCATGCCTGGTTCACACCTTAATAAGGATGGAACATTTCTCACCAGCTTTCTAAGAAAGCACACATAGGAAGTAAATGTTTTAAATTCTTGCACTCTTTCAAACACCTTTATTCTCTGTTTACTCTTGAGTGGAAATTTGGCTAGGTGTAGGACTGGGTTGGAAATTATTTTCAGAATTCTGTTAGCATTGCTCCGTAATCTTTTAGCTTCCAGCTTTCTTGTAATTATGGAAACATGACCCTGGCATGTAACTTGATCTTTTATAGACCATCCGTTATCTACCTCTGGAAAATCTGAGAGCCTCCAATGTTCCAACGTCTCCAATGATCTGAGATTTCAAAATGGGTTTTATTCATTGGCACTGAGTTGTCCGTTTTAACCTAAGAATCCATGCGATTGGTTTCTGGGCATTTTCTTTTAACATTTCTTTGATATTTTCCTCCTCTCTCTTTTTTCCATTTATTCTGGAACTCTTACTAGTAGCATGTAAGCCTGCCAGATCCTCTAATTGTCTTATATTTTTTAACTTATTGTCCATTTCTTTGCCTTTTATTCCACTTCTTCAATTCAAAAATGTACTGAATTTTTAATTTCTATGTTGTTTTTAATTCTAAGGGCTTTAAAATTTTTTCCAATTATTCATTTTGACACATAATTCTTATATACATGTAAAATCAATTTTTGTCTTGTTTCTCTGAAAATATTGATTATAGATTTATTGATATTTTATTCTCTTTCTAGTATTGTCTGTGTTCCCTGAGGTATATTTTTCTGGTTTTCTTTTTTCTTCTTATGAGGGAGGTTAAATCCTACATTTCATATTAGAGGATTTCCTCAAATATCTGCTTGTCCTTGCTGTCCATTCATATTAAAGACTAAAGCTCTGTTAAAATTAAATATAAAATGGAGAATAGACTTGAAAATTCTCTGAGCAGATAAAACCATTTAAGCTACATAAGCTTGTTTTATAAACATAAGCAAAACTTAACTTTTTTCTTGTGAATGCTTCTGATAATCATAAAGGAAACTTGAATCATTTTCATAAAACTGGTATAAGATATTCACTTTTAACCAATCCCCGGCCATCTGGGAACCCTCATTGTAATAGTCAGTCATTGTAAAGGTTAAACAACTTCCTCATTTTCATGTTATAAGCCATCCTGTAACATCATGCCCCTGAGCTTCATGTCAGTTTGGAGTTTGAAAACTCTTACTAAATACTATTTTACTAGTCTAGTGGTTTTAATTTTGTTATTTCTGGATTTTTGACTAAAAATGACTGGACATTCTATAAATAGTGATGGGAATCATTAGATGCTGGGCTTCACCATGGGAAATTAGGTGAGCGCCAAATTATCGCATTCAGGTACCCAGTAAATATCGGTATCTGGAAGCTAAAATGTTTCTCCAGGGAGAAATCTTCCGCCTTTTCTATTGGGATATAGAAATCTGGCTATAAGCATTCCAGAAGACACCCAAAGGAGGGATCTTGGAGGTCTCCAATCACTGTGTAGGTTTACTATGCCTGTAATTAGTCTAATATCTCATACTCTTTAGCTTGGTACCAGAGAAAATGAATCCCATTTCTTGGTAAAGTGGAGGAGGAAAGAGCCTGGTTAAGTTAGGATGGGTAGCAGAGCAGGCTCACATTTTCTCAGTTAATTCCTATCAATTAATCACGATCCACCAGAGCCACTTCTTCAGGGAAGACTTCGATTTACTTCCTCAGCTCCACAGCGTAGGTTAAGTCTCTCTCTTACGGGCTCTCAGAATACTGGGGATCTTTACAGTAAAGCACGCTTCACTGTTAACTATAGATTTAAGTGTGATATATGAACATATAGACACAGATTTAGATGGTTTTCAATCCAGAATTCCTTTAGTTCAAACTTGAAACAAGGTCAGTGGATCGGTACCGACATAAACAAGAATATTTTCACTTTCAGTTTTTCCCCACAGAATCTCTAAGTGTATTGCAAGTCTATTTTCTCAAGACGGGGGCAGGTTTCATAATACTGTTGGTGATAACTGCTCTAAGACCAACGGTGGTGTGAGGAAGCAGTGGGAGTACAGCTGTCCCCACCCCTGAAAACGCTGCGCCAGTGGAGAAGCACTACGGTCAGGATTTGCATCATACGTCATCCCTGCCCTGGAATTCAATGAAGCAGGTGACAGCAAGTAAGAACAAGAGCTCCATAATTTTAGAGGTGAACACAGGCAGTCCTGCCCTTACCTCCTAGTGATTTAAAAATAAATAAATGAATACACTTTATTTTTATAACAATTTCACTTTCACAGCAAAATGGAGCAGATGGTACAGAGGTTCCCCGGCACCTCTGCCCCTACATACTCACTGCCTCCCTCACCAGCTTCCTACACCAGAGTCTCACATTTGTTACAATGACACGTCATAATTACCCAAAGTCGAAGGTTTATGTAGGGTTCACTCTTGGTGTTCTATACCTTATGGTTTTGAAAAATGTGTAATAGCATGTATCCACCATTTTAGTGCCATGCAGTATAGTTACACTGCCTTTAAAATCCTTTGTGCTCTACCTGTGCATCCCTCCTAACCCCCTACCCCTTGGCACCCACTCATCTTTTTACTGTCACTTTAGTTTGGCCTTTTCCAGAATGTCATATGGCTGGAATCATTCAGTATGTAGCCTTGTAATATTGGCTTCTTTCACTTAGTACTCTGTATTTAAAGTTCCTCCATGTCTTTTCATGGCTTGATGGTTCATTTACTTTTAATACTGAATAATATTCCATTGTCTGGATGTACCAAAATTTATTCATCCATCCACGTACTGAAAGATACCTTTGCTGCTTCTAATTTTTGGCAGTTACAAATAAGGCTTCTACAAATATCCATGTGCAGGTTTTTGTATGAACATGTTTTCCACTCCTCTGAGCAAATACCAAGGAATACAATTGCTGGATCATAGAGTAAGTATATGTTTAGCTTTGTAAGAAACTGCCAAACTGTTTTCCAAGGTAACTGTACCATTTTGCATCCCCACCAGCAATGAATGAGAGTTCCTGTTGTTCCACGTCCTCACTGGTATTAGTATCATTTTGGATTTTGGCCACTCTGATAGTTGTGTAGTGGTATTTCATCGTTTTAATGTGCAATTCCCTAAAGATATATAATGTTGAACATATTTTTATATGCTTATTTGACATCCATATATCTTCTTTGGTGAAGTGTCTGCTTAGATCTTTTGCTCATTTTCTAATCAAAATTTTGTTTTCTTATAATTGATTTAAGGGTAATTTGTATATTTTGGAAAGCAGTCCTTTATCAGATATGTGTTTAGCAAATATTTTCTCTCAGCTTGTGGCTTGTCTTCTCATTCTCTGTACAGTATCTTTTGCAAAGCAGAAGTTTTTAGCTTTAATGTAGTCCAGCTTACCAATTATTTCCTTCATGGATCATGCCTTTGTTATCACATCTAAAAAGCCATCACCTACATGCACCCCAATGTTCATAACAGCACTATTTATAATAGCCAAGACATGGAAGCAACCTAAATGTCCATCGACAGATGAATGGATAAAGAAGATGTGGTACATATATACAATGGAATATTACTCAGCCATAAAAAGGAATGAAATAATGCCATTTGCAGCAATATGAATGGACCTAGAAATTATCGTACTACATGAAGCTAAGTCAGAGAAAGACAATCACCATATGATATCACTTATATGTGGAGCCTAAAAGAATGATACAAATGAACTTATTTACAAAACAGAAACAGACTCAGACACAGAAAACAAACTTATGGCTACCAAAGGGGAAAGGGGCAGGGAGGGAAAATTAGGAGTTTGGGACTAGCAGATACAAACTACAATATATAAAATAGATATGCAACAAGGTCTTACTTTATAGCACAGGGAACTATATTCAATAACTTGTAATAAACTATAATGTAAAAGAAACACATTAAAAAATAAAAGCCATCATTGTGCCCAATGTCATCTAGATTTTCTCCTAAATTATCTTCTAGTAGTTTTATAATTTTGTACTTTCCATTTAGTACTATGAACTATTTGAGTTAACATTAATGAAAAGTGTAAATTTTGTACCTAGATTCGTTTGTGTGTGTGCATGCATGTGTACACATGGATGTCCAGTATTGTTCTAGCATAATTTGTTGAAAAGACCATTTTTTCTCCATTGTGTTGCCTTTGCTCCTTTGTGAAAATCAGTTGACTATATTTATGCAGGTCTATTTCTGGGCTCTTTATTCTATTTCATTGATCTGTCTATTGTTTGCCCACACTACACTGTCTTGATGAGTGAGGCTTTATAGTAATGTCTTATTGCATTAGCTAGGACTTCCAGATTGATGCTGAAAATCTACAGGAGGAACATCCTTGCCTTGATCCTGATCTTAGTGGGAAAGCTTCTAGTTTCTCACCATTAGGTATGATGTTAGATGTAGGTTTTTTGCAGATGTTTGTTATCAAGTTGAGGAATTTCGCATCTATTCTTAGTTTGCTGAGAGTTTTTATCATGGATGGGTGTTGTATTTTGTCAAATGCCTTTTCCGTATCTATTGATATGATTATGCGGTTTTTCTTTTTTACCTTGCTGGTGCAATGGATTACGATCAATTGATTTCCAAATGTTGAACCAACCTTGAATATCTGGGATAAATTCTACTTTTCCATGGTATACAATTATTTCTATACCTTGTTAGATTCTATCTGCTAATATTTTGAGGGTTATTGCATATATTCATGGGAGATATAAGTCTGTAGTTTTCATTTTCTACAATGTCTTTGTCTGGTTTTGGTATTAGGGTAATGCTGGCCTCATGAATGCATCAGGAAGTATTCCTTTTGCTTCTATCTTCTGGAAGAGATTGTAGAGAACTGGTATAATTCCTTCCTTAAATGTTTGGTAGAATTTACCAGTGAACCCATCTGACCTGGTGCTTTCTCTTGTGGAATGTTATTATCTATTGATTTAGTATCCAAACCGTAATAAGACCTCAGCAAAACACTGGACAAATTTGTTTAATCATTGTGAACCAACTTGTGAAATCTGTTGCTGGGGTAACTTGACCTAGAGCATGTTGATCAAATAGCTAATTATCCTAAACAAGTTAGTGTATATAAATTAGTTAAAATACATTTGCAGCATTCACAAGTGCTAAGATTTAGCAAGTGACCAGGCTGCTATCTGTGACTCTGTGTGTAAAGTTCTAGCCTTGGGAGTCATGCCACAGCACCTTTGTTGAAAGTATTATTTGTTATGAAGATTACAGAACCAGAGATTCTTGCTATGTCATCCTGTTTTTTCCTAGAAAAATATAAAACAACAAAAAAGTAGCTTTGACTACAAAGCAAGAAATATATAATAATAATGTTTACATTAGTAAGTTCAGGTCTTATTTTAAGTTTATTATAGGAAATATCCGAATAGGAGTTTTTGCTTGGAATAGTGTTAGATATCCTGTCTATTAACAGAAAAGTTCTGGTAGATAAATGGAGGAAGACAATAGCGATGGAAGAATGGCAATTTTCATCATGTCACAAGATAACCTGGAAAATGGAGGTGGTTAGCTACAGAGAGGATTACTCTACAAGTAATGGAGTTAAAAGTGTAAAAGAAAGACAAAAATAAAACATTTCTTTCAGAAAAGGTGAAATTCGAGGAGCCAACCTAAATAGGAGTCCAAATGTCTGAAGCTGTCCATGTATATAAAATGTTTGTAAAGAAGTATAATATTACGTATTCTCTATTGGAAAAAATATATATTTAAAGATGGTTTTACAGGGCTTCCCTGGTGGCGCAGTGGTTGAGAGTCTGCCTGCCAATGCAGGGGATGCGGGTTCGTGCCCCAGTCCGGGACGATCCCACATGCTGCAGAGAGGCTGGGCCAGTGAGCCATGGCCGCTGAGCCTGCGTGTCCGGAGCTTGTGTTCCACAACCGGAGAGGCCGCAGCAGTGAGAGGCCCGCGTACCACAAAAAAAAAAAAAAAAAAAAAATGGTTTTACAAAAGCCGGAATGCCATTCTCATATTTTGACCCAGAAAATTATTTCCAATAAAAAAATATATTAGGCATGGAAATTTATATATAAGGATGTTCATCAGAGTGTTATTTAAATGAGTAAAATGGTGAAAAAACTTTAAGTAACCAACAATGTAAGATTGGACTATACATTCTAAACAATTTAATCCCATAATACAGCACAAGCATTAAGTATCATGCTGGAGAATAATACTAGTGACAACCGAAAATATTCATGATGTTAAATGGAAAGCCTTGAAAATATGCACGGTGTGACCCACCTCCTAGAGAAATGGAAATAAAAATAAACAAATGGGACCTAATGAAACTTAAAATCTTTTGCACAGCAAAAGAAACCATGAACAAGACCAAAAGACAACCCTGAGAATGGGAGAAAATATTTGCAAATGAAGCAACTGACAAAGAATTAATCTCCAAAATTTATAAGCAGCTCATGCAGGTCAATAACAAAAACACAAACAACCCAATCCAAAAATGGGCAGAAGACCTAAATAGACATTTCTCCAAAGAAGATATACAGACTGCCAACAAACACATCAAAGGATGCTCAACATCATTAATCATTAGAGAAATGCAAATCAAAACTACAATGAGTTATCATCCCACACCGGTCAGAATGGCCATCATCAAAAAATCTAGAAACAATAAATGCTGGAGAGGGTGTGGAGAAAAGGGAACACTCTTGCACTGCTGGTGGGAATGTGAATTGGTACAGCCACTATGGAGAACTGTATGGAGGTTCCTTAAAAAACTACAAATAGAACTACCATATGACCCAGCAATCCCACTACTGGGCATATACCCTGAGAAAACCATAATTAAAAAAGAGTCATGTACCAGAATGTTCATTGCAGCTCTATTTACAATAGCCAGGTCATGGAAGCAACCTAAGTGTCCATCAACAGATGAATGGATAAAGAAGATGTGGCACATATATACAATGGAATATTACTCAGCCATAAAAAGAAATGAAATTCAGTTATTTGTAGTGAGGTGGATGGACGTAGAGTCTGTCATACAGAGTGATGTAAGCCAGAAAGAGAAAAACAAAATACCATATGCTAACACATATATATGGAATCTAAGGAGAAAAAAAAAAGTTCATGAAGAACTTAGGGGCAAGAAGGAAATAAAGACACAGACCTACTAGAGAATAGACTTGAGGATATGGGAGGGGGAAGGGTAAGCTGTGACAAAGTGAGAGAGTGGCAATGGACATATATACACTACCAAACATAAAACAGATAGCTAGTGGGAAGCAGCCACATAGCACAGGGAGATCAGCTAGGTGCTTTGTGACCACTTAGAGGGGTGGAATAGGGAGGGTGGGAGGGAGGGAGATGCAAGAGGGAAGAGATATGGGGACATATGTATATGTATAACTGATTTACTTTGTTATAAAGCAGAAACTAACACACCATTGTAAAGCAATTATACTCCAATAAAGATGTTAAAAAAATATGCACGGTGTGATCACATATAAATGCAATCACACACACACTCAAAGAAAAGGCAGGAAGTATATACACAAGTATACTAGTGATTTTCATTTTAGTAATATAGCATTCTATAATTTTAATTTTTCACAATGAGCAGATACTTTTGTAACAAGAAAAAAAGTAATGTGACATAAATACGCTGTTCAGCGGTGTTTGGAAAAGAATTTAAACCCTTCACCTGCCACACAACGAATCAGTTGCACAAACTGGAATAACGTTGACAGAAATGATAAACCTGAGCAGAGGCCTCAAAGGCAGATAGTAGAGCGGTGTTATCCACCTAACTTACTTAGGCTGGATCAATTTTATCACAAAATTCCAAGGGAGATTCAATTTCAGATCAAAGTTATATTGCTTCTACCCCAGAGATTTCTGCTTATCAGTTGCAGAATGATTAGGGATTTGAATCCAAAACTTCAGGTTCACAGAGAAAGGAAAAGAGAATATGTAAGCAAACACAAGACAATAGATCTTCTTATCACCACCCTATGCAACCAGAATACCACAATTTTAAGAATAAAGTTAGAAAAACAAAGCTACGGCTGATTATTTTACCACGAACTTTTCACAAGTTACCAAAATAGTGAAGATCATCTATCATTCAACTTAATTGTAATTTTACATTTAGAAACATAAAATGAACAAGGGCAACATACTTCATTGTACTCTTATCCTGGGAACGTATGCTTCTAATGCAGTCAATTGATAAGAGAAAAGAAGTTATTTAGAAAAGTAAAATATTTTCCAGAAACTTTCTAAATATGATTTTTCCCCACACATCAATGTATTCATTCGTTTATTCACAAACTTTAACTAACAATGATGTTCCAGGTGCTATATGAAGTGCAAAGGGTGATAACAGTACTTAGCTTATAGGATTTCCATGAATATCACATGAGATCCCATATGTAAATTTCTTACTACAGGGTGGGACCAATAGTAAGAGCTCAATAAATGTTAGCTATTATATTCTACTACTACTAAACCTCACCTTCTAAAATTAGTATTCTTGTAAAGAATGGAAAGTACTATAGGTTGTCATTTTTCCCCAAGCCACTTGCTGTATTGTGCTATAAGTGAGCTTTTCTTAAAACAATCCTGGATATCTCCATATGATTCAAAAGTTGATGGTGTAATGATTATATGAACAAAGTAGCCCTCCAAATAGGTTGCCTAAATGATGTTAAAATGTTAAACTATTAAATTACAAACTAAAATGCCCCAAGTCAATCAATAATTAACATCATTTCACTGCCTTTAAACATTAAATTATGAAATTTCACCTACTTAATATGTTGACAGTCCCAAAGATATAGATTTGATAAGGAAAATAGAGGGAAGAGAGTGTTTTTCTAAGTCGCAAAACTCAAATGTGATTAATGAACCACTCCAATCATTTGGTGCCTCAGCAAGGTGTGCATTTTCCGAAGACATTACCAAGTCCTAGACTGTGTTTCTATGAGTCTGCACACTGAGAGGCAAACCTTCTAGCATTTCAATGTAGTGATGTGAGAACACGGGACAATTTTCTAAGCTTCTACAAGCATAATAAAATCATGGAAGTTTAGTGCTAGATAATACCCTCTTCACAACACGCTGCTTTGCCTATGGTGATTTGTTCTCCACATTTTATTTCAGATGTTTCAGATGGTCTCATTTTAAATGATTCATGAAAAGGTGATTGAGGGACCTTCCTTGGTTTCCTCAGCCTAGTAAGCATACCTAATAGAAAATGTTTCTGAAATTGCCTTGCTTATCTATGCTAATATATTTAACAGATAATCTATAAATAAGTACTTTGAAATGACTTTAATATTACCTAGATCATTTATTGAATGCCTATAAAACAAAGTTATTAGGAAAATATACATAAAAGCATGATTAGGGTATTAGCTGTAACTTTTTTGGTATGTTTTAAATTTTTCACAATATTATTTTATAGAAATAAAGTGGGTAATAGCTAAAGCAAGTATAGCTAAATGTTGATAGTTTTTTTAAGCTAGATGAAAGGTGTATTTTTCTATTCTTTATCTATCCTCTACTCATATTTTTAAAAATATTTTCAAAATTGTTTTACTGGAGTATTTCAAAGCAAAATGCATATACCATGCCAACTCAGTCAGAAATATTCTGTATGTTTCTCAAAAACACAGATAATTTTCTTAAATAATCCAATATCATTATCACACTTAACAAATTTAAAATGTGCCTTAATATTATCTAATAACTAACCTACTTTCAAGTTACTTCAATTGCCCTTAAATAGTCAACTCATTCAAACTAGGATTGAGACAATTTATACTCACTACATTCGATTCTTATGCTCATTTTTGTATTTTAAGTGTCTATCAATCTACAACAGCTTTTCTTTTTCTGTTTTGCATATCTGTTGTTATTTTTGTATGCAATGTTCCTCTTTTAGAAACCACATTAGATGTCCAATGAATATCCCACATAACCGTGTTTGAGATTGCTTCCTTGATATGTCATTTAACTAGTCCCTTTAGTCCCTGAATTTCCTGTCAGTCTGATTTTATTCATTTTCTTTTTATTTTGTTTTGTTGACATAATAATACCGTGTAGGATCTGCAGCTCATTTGATATTAATTCTATCAGTAGGCACATACTGTCTGGCTTTCTCACTGCATGTTAGTGATGTCTAGTGATGCTAAAATTGTTTCACGAGTTCAGGAGGTGAAGACTATGTCAAGTTAAAGTTCCCAATCAACCTTTACTAATGGTTTTACTATCCATTGACTACTTGCCTGGATCAGTTTTTTCATTAGCGATGAAAATGGTAATTTTCCAATTTTATCATTCCTTCTGCATTTATTAGAATTATTATGTATAGAAGAACTTTCCCTAATTCATTCAAACTATTTGGTTACCCATACGATCCTTTTCATCAGCTTTTTAAAAATTTTTTTCAGTGTTTCATATTGCAAATTTAAGTAAATAAAGTGTACATATTTTGATCTTCCATTTCTTACATGAAACTTTCTCTACTATACACACTGCTGTGTACATATATGTTAGCTATCACTCTATATGGAATCTAAAAACAACAACAAAAAATGGTCGTGAAGAACCTAGGGGCAGGACGGGAATAAAGACACAGACCTACTAGAGAATGGACTTGAGGACACGGAGAGGGGGAAGGGTAAGCTGTGACAAAGTGAGAGAGTGGCATGGACATATATACACTACCAAATGTAACACCGATAGCTAGTGGGAAGCAGCCGCATAGCACAGGGAGAACAGCTCCGTGCTTTGTGACCACCTGTGAGGGTGGGAGAGAGACGCAAGAGGGAGGAGATATGGGGATATATGTATACATATAGCTGATTCACTTTGTTATACAGCAGAAACTAACACACCACTGTAAAGCAATTATACTCCAATAAAGATGTTAAAAAAAAGAAAATTAAAAAAATAAATTGGTGGGCACAGATTGTCCTAATTCTTTTTCGCAGCTTCATAATTCATTGTGGTATGTACCATTATTTATGCAACCCACACCCTATTAATGGACATATGGTTTATTCCTAATTTTTTGCTATTACAAATAATTGCAACAAATAATATTATATACAAGCTATTTTGTGGTTTGCTAATCTACCTTTGGGATAGATTCTAGAAGTGGAATTGTCTGGTCCAATATTTGATATCACTTTGCTAAACATTGCCAAAATATCTTCTACAGGAGTTGTAACACTTTGCATTCTTGCTAGCAATGTATGAGACTAGTTCACTACATACTCACCAGCTTGGTATGAGACTTTTTGTTTTGTTTTGTTTTGTTTTTTTTCCAGTCTGAGTGGTAAGAAATAGTATATCAGTGCTGTTTTATTTATTTTTCTCTTTTTATGAGTGAATTTAAACATTCTTCCATGTCATTAAACATTCATGTCATTTGCAAATTGTATATTAAATTGCTGGATTATATTTCCTTCTCATTACGGAAGTTTTTTACATTTTAGAGATACTAATTATTTGCAATATAAATTACAAATTCCTAGTTTCCCATTTGTCTTTTGACATTTTTCTATTCATTTCTTTGGTTTATTTAATTAAATGCATTATTCCCTTTTCACTATTACTTATCAATTTTGAATCATAATTAGGAAGGTTTAATTAGAGCCAGGCATTTCACCTCTGCTTTCTTCTAATACCTGTATAATTTTGTTTTCTTGTATTTATATATCTGATCCATTTGAGACTTATTTTCTTATACAATGTAATATATGGGTCTATATTTATTTTATTTTATTTCCTGAATAGAAATCTGTTTGTCATAATCCATTGATTTAAAAGATTAACTTATCCTCACTGATTTTCTATGTCAACTTTTCATAAATTATCAAATTCACTTTGGACTATTTCTGAAATTTCCCTACTGGTTTATTAGTCCATCTGTTCATTCCCTATTTTAGTCTTAAAGGCCTTATCATATATATAATATTTATTAATATCATGTTTTACAAATTTCTTAATTATTTATCCTTGTTTAACTTTTCCAACTTTATTGAGATATAATTGACCAATAAAATTGTATAGATTTAAATTGTACAATGTGATGATTTCATATACATATACATTGTCAAATATTTACTACAATTAAGTTAATTAACCCATCTAACACTTCACATAGTTACCTTTTGTGTATGCGTGTGGTGAGTTATTAATTTCAGTCATCATGTTCTACACTAGATTCTCAGAACTAATTCATCTTATAACTGAAATTTTGTCCCCTTTGACCAATAGCTCCCCATCTCCCCCATCCTGCAGTCCCTGTCAACCATCATTCTACTCTCTGCTTCTATGAATTTAACTTTCTTACTTTATTTATTTATTCATTTTAGGTTCCACATGTAAGAGATATATAGTATCTGTCTTTCTCTGGCTTATTTCACTTAGCATAATACCTTCCAGGTTCATCCATGTTGTTACAAATGCTAGGATTTCCTTCTTTTTTATGGCTGGACAGTACTCCATTGTGTGTGTGTCATATCAGATTCCTAATAATTCTTCACTTTGTACTTGAATTTGCCTGATGTGTCTTTGGCCATCCTCTTTTAGAAGTAATTCTAGGTGTAATGATCTAGACCCTTCTAAACACCTTTTGAAGTGTCCTGAAGTAATTTTTGTACCTGCACATGTATGAACTTTACTGATGAATGTTGGAAAAATCAGTACTTTCATGCAATCTCTCTCATAACCATCTGTGCTCAACTTCTGATTCTTGGTTTTGAAAGTCATATCAATGTACTTCTAGCTAATATGCACAATCAATGGGTTAGGCTGTCCTTCAACGTCAAGATCTGGTAGTCTGGTCTTTTTTTTTTTGTGGTACGTGGACCTCTCACTGTCGTGGCCTCTCCCATTGTGGAGCACAGACTCCGGATGTGCAGGCTTAGCGGCCATGGCTCACGGGCCCAGCCGCTCCGCGGCATGTGGGATCTTCCCGGACCGGGGCATGAACCCATGTCTCCTGCATCAGCAGGCGGACTCTCAACCACTGCGCCACCAGGGAAGCCCGGTAGTCTGGTCTTTTTATAGGAAGTCATTCAGGACTGTTTCTAATTCAGAAAGAGTGGCACCTGGGACTCTACCCTCTAGAGGGAGATAAAGTGGTAACCAAGCGCAGTATTTCTCACAGCAAATAGTGATCATAGTGGAAAATGCAAAAATAACTCATGGATATTGTTCAAGTAATTACTTTTAGTAAACATATGGATCAAGTTGGATGTGGGAATAATTTCCCCTTTTGTTGCTGTGTCACTTCAGCTTTTAATCTAATCAAATGCTTTATATGAATATTACAAATAGAGGCAAACTTTTTGAATTTGTTTGAAAGTTGTCCTACAACCAACAACTTTTTGTACTTGTTTCTATATTGAAACACTCCATTAACAATGGAGGGATGAATCTACTGCAGACCTACACCTGCCTGGCCAGCTCTGCCACTGCCATTGTGTCCATTTTAGCCTGTGACTACAGTAGGTCTCCTCCCTACTCCCATACATTTATTTTTAAACTTTCTGAATCACTTTGTTTTTGATGTGTCTCTTGGAGGGCACAATTTTGCATTTCAATATATTTGCAAATATGATTTTTTTTCCTTTTGTTAGGTGGGTTATTCTTATTTACATTTTTTTTTAAATGATAGCTTGGTCTTTAACTTTGTTATATTGTTTCATTATATATATATATATATAATCTTTATACAAAATTTTCTATTACTGTTGACCATTAAACAATGCAGGGCTTAGGGATGCCCACCCTGTCTACCCCTTGTAGTAGACAATCTCAATATAATTTCAGTCAACCGTCCATATCCAGTTCTGCATTCAGATTCAACCAACTGCAAACAGTGCAGTGCTGTTGTATTTATTGAAAAAATAATAATGTATAAGTGGACCCAGGCAGTTCAAACGCATGTTATTCAAGAGTTAATTGTAGTTGATTTTTTTTTTTAGAGAGCTATTTTTATCATGGATAGTTTGCATTTTTTCCAAGTTGTATTTTGATACTCATATCCTTATATAAATTCCTTAACCAACCCTTCCTTAGATGCTATATATTACCATCTTACCATAAACAGCAGTCTTTCTCCCCTCCCTCTTTCCCTCCACTCTCCAATTTTAGTCACTAGTGTTATCTCAGTTTATTTTTAAAGAAAAGATAACACATTCTGCCTTCTCTTTCTCATTCTTATAGTTTAAGTTCCCCATAAATATACTCAGTGCTCACCCCAAACTTTATCATTTTATGGTTACCAGAAATTTGTTCTCTACTAGGTTTCTCAGGGGAGGATCATTTGAACAACACTTCTCAAGTTTTTCAAAATTCAAAAGTATCTGTATATGGCCTTCATTCTGGAAGAACAGTTTGTCAGTATATAAAATACTTGGCTAACATTCCCTTTCCTTGTATATCTTAAAAATACTGTCGTATGGTCTTAAGTTCACATTTTAGTGTAATAAAATATTACAGTCAAGTCTGATGCTATTCTGACTTATTTTCTCTTTTAAGTGATGCTTTTCCCAGATTCCCAAATAATTATTTTTCATTATATTTAAAGTGTAATAGTTATTTTAGGAATTATCTCAGCTTTGAATATTCTGAATAGAATTTCCAAGGTAGAGAGTGTACCTTTGTAACATGCAATTCAAACTTTCTTCTTTTAAGAAAGCTTCCAGAATTATAGTTTTAACTATTTACTATGTTTCATTGCTTTGCATTTCCTCTTCACAGACTCCTCTAGGTATACATTGTGTCTCTTTGCATATTTTTTATGTCTATTACATTTTCTTCAAACCATCCTTGATTCTATTCTTTTGTTGTTGCTTATTTTATTTTCATTCCCTCCCTATGATTTCTTCGATGTATATCTAGTTCAGATTACTATTTAGAGTTAGTTTTTGAAGTTTGTTCTATTTTCTTTTTTAAAAAAATTTTCCCGGGCTTCCCTGGTGGCACAGTGGTTGAGAGGCCACCTGCCGATGCAGGGGACATGGGTTCGTGCCCCGGTCCGGGAGGATCCCACATGCCGCAGAGCGGCTGGGCCCGTGAGCCATGGCCGCTGAGCCTGCGCGTCCGGAGCCTGTGCTCCGCAACGGGAGAGGCCACAACAGTGAGAGGCCCGCGTACCAAAAAAAAGATAGAAGGAAACAGCAGTGGAATTGATTAATGTGATGATCATTAATGTGGAACTGTGTCTGCCCCAATTTTTGAATGCGTCCTCACATATGGCAAAGTTTAATAAATGCTCATATTTTTAGCTACAAGTCAGCATATCTTACTGACCTTGTTTTTTCCCCACCAATACTAACAAATACAGGACCCAATTTTTGTGTTTTGCAAGTAACAGCACTTTTCTATGAGTTTAGTAGCAAGATGTTGGAGAATCTGCTTGACTTAAAAAAATATATTGACAAATCTAGAGTTGTGTGACTAATAAGGATAAGGTGTTCATTCATTCATTTCTCCAGTTGCTTCACATCTGGTGTTCTTGTTATTCCACTTCAACAAGATTCTTCCTCACCTAATTTTATTACAGCTCATATGGGGATGCTAGGATTTACAAGCGGGCCTGATGAGATGCAGAAGCTGCCACTTCATTGAGAAATAAAAAGTAGAATTTCCTATCCTTTCTAATTTGTTAAGCTCTGATGAACTTAGTCTGGTCTGTTCATCATATATATAATGAAAGTGCTAGTAAAAAACAGAAAACATCACTCTAAAGAGCAAGAGTTTTGGAGGGGCAACATCAAAATTTGAATTCTAGCTCCAGAAATAATAAGCTGCATGGCCTTGAAACTTACTTAATTTCTCTAATTCTATTTACTTTTCTGGAAAAGTCAGTAAAATGATGTGTATCTAGCAAAGTACTTCTATCAAATAAGATTAACAGTATAGTTCCCAATCCATAGTATTACTGAATAAATGTTTCATTTCAACTTCTCTCATCTTCACCTTCCTAGTGTTAGTAATGTTACTGTGTGGCCTGAGATAGCTCTCATCTACTTCTGCTTCAAATTCCAATGACTCCTCCACTTTATGGTATGTGAGGAGGGATACGGAAATGGAGACTGAGCGGGGGTGACAGTTGATTTACTGGTCAAAGCAGTTTACTGATCAACTACTTGCTCTATGTATCCTTCAGGAACTGTGTTTGGCTTCTGGTAACAGAGACTTGAATACCATGTCTTAAATCAGGGTATTACTCTAGAAAAATCCAGATTTAGACAGATCAAAGCTATTAAAAGTCGTCAAAAGCCATGAGGGACCTAGACTCCTTTTTTTTTCTCCTCTGCTATCCTTAGTGCATTGCTTCCTTCCTCAAAGTTACACAGACTCTTCCTTCTAGAGCTCCATCTATCATGGCTAGTGTTTCAGGCAGAAAAAAATGGGAAGGGTGAACAGATAAATGGACTTCCCTGACGCCCCAACCAATAACTTTTCTTCATATCTCACTGACATCCCTAACTGCAAGAGAGGCTGGAAAAATAATTTTTGAGTCCAGTGTATTAGCACCCCTTTATTAAATTAACATTCTGTTAATAAAAAAAGAAAATTAGTAATAAATAAAGAACTAGTAGTCTCTGTAGCATTGTTTCAGCTCAAGTAATTTTACCCTCACTCTCAGAAGGCAGAATAAAAACAGAATATGGGAAAGTAGCGCTAAGGGAGCATGTCCTTCAGTGGTAGCATATAATATAGCATCTAGGGAGATATAAGACGGAGGAAATGGGTGGAATCAGGGAGAACCAAACCTGGAGTAAACCTTTAAGTAACAATGCTAAAACTTTCAGGAAACAAACAAAAAAAACCTCTCACACTTAAGATCTTCTTGTTTTGTTAAATTAAGCAAAGTCTCTAAATTACCAGCAAGGAGGTAAGGTTTTTTTCTTAAAAGTACTTTATAGCACTGTTTTACATCGGCACCTCCACAGACCTCCTTTGCAATATCCCAACTACTGGTGAGTCTCTAACCAAGCAGTAGGTCCAAAGCACAAAGCCAAATAGAAGACAAGATGCTATTAGGAGAACACTGTGGGTATACAAAAAGCATTGAGGAAAGCAGGGTAGAACGGTAGAGATTTGAGTTAGTTCTATTAAACAGAAAGTACAAACCTCTTTTAGGAACATTTATTTCAGAAAAAGATAGGGAAGGTACATGAAAATTCAGTGTTATGTGGATAGAAAAATATACTTACTTTAAAAATCAATGGATGGTTTAATAGGCAAGTATAACAAAAATTTTATTAGACAGATAAGTTATGAACATTTTAAAGAGTTCAGAAACTTTTTTTAATCTTTAAGAAAGCTCACGGTCACGTTTTCACAAATTCAAGTATTGCAGGCCAAATACCAGGTGGTAAAATTCCATCTGACTCAATACATGCTCAGGTGTTAACTCCAAGGTAGTTTATGACCAGATTTAAAGAGCAGGAAAGAGACTGTTCTACATTTCTAATCATTATCAAAAATTACATATGGCATTTGAGTTTCAAGGAAATAACAGGGTATCATCTAATACCATTTCTTAGAAAATGAAAGATTATGTATTTGCCAAGTACAGTCCAAATGTCTCTTTTATCACCACATATTTTGTCAACTGTGACCCTGGCAAGCTTCACTCTATTTTTTAAGGACTCTTAAAAAATGTGCTTCAATCATTTGCAGTTAATTATAACACTAACATGATAAATAATGGCTTCAAACTTGATGCCAAATTATAGATGGGAATGGGAAATGTGGTAGCCCGTGTTGAAATACTGAGTGTCAACAAGTACAGCCGTCCTGAGGATAACATCTTGATAAGGAAGGACAACTATAAGGGTGTGAGCTTGCACAGAGAGAATAAATGGCCAGTCATTTTCTAAATACGGAAGTTTTCTTGGAGACATACTGTTTAAACCATTGGAAAAGGAAATTGAAGCACATCGCTCAGAAGTTAAAGGTTTGACATACCATATACCTTTTAGACTCTTTCTTGACTCAGAGCCTTTGCCTAAGAGGTTCCTTCCCTTGAAACATTACTTCTCACCTCTGCTTGCTACCTCCTCTTTATCATAAAGGTAATAAGTGGGATGTCCATTCTTTGCACAAGCACAGCACTTACTATGGCCTTTATCCCATTATAATCATATTATCTATTTATTTATATTTATTTATATGTCTTCCCCAATATCCCATATCCTTAAGAGTAGTAGTATGACATTAGCTGTTATTCTATCTCGGCTCCTATTCTAATGCCTGGTAGCCCTGAAGAAATACTTGCTGAACGGATGAATGAAAATAATGAATATCAGAAGCAGTTAAACATGTGTTAAAGTTTATACAGCTGAATTCAAGTTCTCCCAAATCCCACATCCTCATAATCCTTTTCTGAGAAGGGCTGTACCAAACTGAAATGTTATTTGGGAATCACTGCTCCTTGTCACAAAAGATGCATCTGAGAGAAATCTGGTTCTGAAAATCACAAGTTTCCCACATTTCTCCTGTCTCACCAAAGATCAAAATGTTTTCTTTCAGTCACCATTTTATTTTCCTTCAGGGGAGAATCCTGCCCAATTTTCCACATATGTCACCAGTTTAGGATTTTGATGTATCTAATAGCATACAGGATTTGCAAATAGAAGCTCTAGTGTGCTGGTCTTCCATCTATTTTTTGAAGCAAAATCATGGGTGGTATGCGGCAGATGTTGTTCAGGCTTTGAGAATGTGGCCATCTGCGTCAGAACTTTTAAAAGATATTATTAAGGGTGATATATAAAAGCACCCTTATAAGAACAGATTACATAGAGTGCTAAAGGTGGAAGAAAGGAAGAGAACAAACTCTTGTGTTGATTCTGAGCTGTGTCCTAGGCATTGTGTTGGATACTTTATTACAATGTAGTAGTTAAGAATATAGTCTCTGGAATCAGACTGCCAAGGTTCAAATTTATCTTCGATACTTACTAGATAGATGACTTTGGAAAAATTCCTTAATCACCATTGTATTTACAGATTTGAGCCTTACTGTCCATCTTCATCTGTAAAATGGACAGAGATATAGCTCATACATCATACGATTTGGGAAAACAGTAATGATACATGTGTTATTTAAGGAAAGTCTTAGAATAATGTCTGGCACAGAGAAGGTGCTATACGTGTGTTTGTTTAAATAATTATCATTATTATTCGAACTCAGATCATTTTGTTTTCTAAAATTTCTACAGTGGGAAGTTTGGATTTCCTGTCCAACTGCCTAAGTGAAATGGCAAATACATATTTTACTTTTAAGAAATCAGGAAACTCCAAAAGTCTCATGATTGATTTGAAGAAAGAAACCAAAAAGCCAGGCTATTTGTGTAAGTACTCATTACTGACAGAAAGCATGTGGGCACTTTCTGTCTCTCAGGTAATAGTCATGTGTATAAACTGAATAGCATCAACAATTTTTTGAGTGAGATTTCTTATCCAAATTGAGTTTTGAAAAATATTGGGTAGAAAATGAAGGAGAAGACGATTGAGGAGTTGGAGTATAATCAATCAATAGTCAAGTAAGAGGACACACTCCAGAGGTGCCTTTTGTGAAAACTGTAATCAAGGAAACATTCTTCTGTCATCTAAACGTATCCACCCAAGTGCAGAGTACATTTGACAGTGATGAAAATAAGGATTACTCTCTGGAATAAATTTAAGCAGCTACAAAGAATATCAAGACAAGGAAGGCAGTTTCTGATACAATCAAAACAAAGTTACTATTGAAGATTGGAAAGAGCAACTGAAAAGGCTGCTACATTCCTGATATTTTGAACTAAACAAGTTTTATGTCTATACGCCCTGATCCCTTTTTTACAGGCAGTACATCGAAACAGTCCACTTTGTCACTGTGCATAATTTTACAAGACATGCTGTAGAGTGAGGGAAAATACTCAAATACTTATTTAGTGTTTCCTGGTCCATGGTCAGAATTTTCAAAATTAGATCAGTGATTCCTTGTTCTGGTGGTTTTAAAATGATCTTCCAGCCACTGAAATAAAGCCTGTGATATCAAATAAGAAAATAAATAAAATCTTTACAGACTTTATATTATATTAATTAGTAGATTAGGTTTTCCAAGGGAGGTCTTTGCTGATGTAAATAGTCAGATTCCAGCCAAATGGGATACAGCTTCTGCTGACCAGTAGGTGTCAATAATCTTTGGATCCTTTTGAAACTTCAATTTAAAAATTCAGTTTACTTTTGTGAAAAAAAAAAAAGTGAGCTGAGAGTCAGACTTCATAAAACTAATTGGATTCAATTTCAAGATATAAAATAGCACCAGAACCAAAAATATTCATCTTAGAAGTTAAAGACTTTGGAAAATTGTATGCAGTTTAACACTCCCCAGCAGATTGGTCCTGGGCTTAGTTCTAATGGTAAATAACATAAATGGTTTAGTTTTTGCTCTAGTTTCTACCAACATTACAGACAGAATGAAATAATGCATCATAAAGTACATGGTATAGTGCCTGGCACTTAAAAGGTACCTAGTGGCAGGACAAGAATAAAGACACAGACCTACTAGAGAATGGATTTGAGGACACGGGGAGGGGGAAGGGTAAGCTGGGACAAAGTGAGAGAGTGGCATGGACACATATACGCTCCCAAATGTAAAATAGATAGCTAGTGGGAAGCAGCCGCATAGCACAGGGAGATCAGCTCAGTGCTTTGTGACCACCTAGAGGGGTGGGAGAGGGAGGGTGGGAGGGAGGGAGATGCAAGCGGGAAGAGATATGGGGATATATGTATATGTATAACTGATTCACTTTGTTATAAAGCAGAAACTAACACACAACTGTAAAGCAATTATACTCCAATAAAGATGTTAAAAAAAAGGAACTAATGATTTGCTGTTTCTGAATGTGTCATATCTACATGATCATGTCCTCTGATAAGATATATACTTAGATCCCTATATTCATGATCTAATTCATACTTATACATCTCTTTGAGCAAAAAGATGACAATTATTTAGGTCTTTAATTTACAGAGGAGAACATTTGATTATACACTGATGCCAGCAGAATTCTTTTTCCTGGTGTTTATAGATGAGGGTGAAAGGTTTATTGTGACACAATTATTTACTCCTTCTCTGATCTACTGAAGGCTAAAAGGCGTGTTTCCTTTCTTTTGACTTAAGCATGTTCCAACAGAATCTTTAATTCAATGAAAAGTCAATATATTATGGTTGTACATTTTTGAATTTACAATGAAAATAAATTTGCCTGAAATTAACGTTAAAATCACCTTGCTTGGGCTTCCCTGGTGGCGCAGTGGTTAAGAATCTGCCTGCCAATGCAGGGGACATGGGTTCGAGCCTTG
Organism: Delphinapterus leucas; assembly: GCF_059928025.1. Lineage (NCBI taxonomy): Eukaryota > Metazoa > Chordata > Mammalia > Artiodactyla > Monodontidae > Delphinapterus > Delphinapterus leucas. Next base: position 52,283,515 of record NC_143140.1, read on the forward strand.
GTCTGGGAAGATCCCACATGCCGTGGAGCAACTAAGCCCTTGAGCCATAACTACTGAGCCTGCGTGTCTGGAGCCTGTGCTCCACAACGGGAGAGGCCCCGACAGTGAGAGGCCCGCGCACTGCGATGAAGAATGGCCCTCGCCGCAACTGGAGAAAAGCCCTCGCACAGCAACGAAGACCGAACACAGCCAAAAATAAATAAATAAATTTAAAAAAAAAAATCACCTTGCTCTATCATCTATGACAACTCAGGACGGCAGATATAGAATATCTGCCATTTTTGGGGAGAACCTTGCTCTGAGTTCAGCTGGTTCTTATTTAGTGAGAAATTTGAAACCATTCTTACACAACTTTTTGCATCACTAGATACCAAAATAATAGCAGATAGGTTAAGTATCAAAAGTATAAGTAGCAAAAAATGAGACGATAGTTATACAAAAGTTTTTTTCATTAAACGATAAAAAGATTCTTCCCATTTAGCAAAATCACAAAGAAATACATTCTCCAAAACTTCTTACAAAAATATTAATCTTAGAAATTCTCTGGAACAAAATTTGTTCCTCTTTGGGAATCATGATGCCTATTGATACAGCAAATGCTATGAGTATATAGTTTTAACTTTTGTGACACAAAATAGTCAAAACTTTTTTTGTAAATCACAGAACTATTTCTTATTCAACAGATAGCATCATACCCAATGTCAAGAAGCTAAAAGCTTTTCCTCTAAGATCAGGAACGTAGAGAGTAATCTTCTTGACACTGATTTTTTTTGGATTTGACAACAAAAGCAAATGCAGCAAAAGCAAAGATCAACAAGTGGGACTATACCAAACTAAACTGCTTCTGCTCTGCACAGCAAAGGAAACAGTTAACAAAATGAAAGGGCAACCTACTGATGTGAGAAAAGATTTGCAAACCATCTATCTGATAAGGGGTTACTATCCAAAATATTTAAAGAACTCATACAACTCGACAGTAAAAAAGAAAAAAAAATCCAACCGATCCAATTAAAAAAAAAGGCAGAGGATCTAAATAGACATCTTTCCAAAGAAGTCATTCAAACTGCCAACAGGTGTTTGTGCTCAACATCATGAATCATCAGGGAAATACAAATCGAAGTTACAATGAGATATCACCTAACATCTGTAGAATGGCTGTCATCAAAAAGACAAGAGATAACAAGCGTTGCCAAGCATGTGGAGTAAAGGAACTCTTGTGCACTGTTAATGGGAATATAAATCAGCACAGCCACTATGGAAAACAGTATGGAAGTTCCCCAAGAAATTAAAAATACCATATGATCTAGCAATTCCAATTTGGCAATTCCAATTCTTGGTAAATATCCAAAAGACATGAAATCACTATCTCAAAAAAGATAGTTGCATCCCTGTGTTCATTGCAATATTCCTTACAATAGCCAAGACATGGAAAGAACCTAAGTGCCCACTGATGCAAGAATGGATAAAGAAAATGTGAGATATATATATATATATATATATATATATATATAAAGGAATAGTAATGCATGATCTCACTTATGTATGAAACCTGAAAAACTGAACTCATAGAAACAGAGAAAACATTGGTGGTTGCCAAAGGTGGGGACCGGGAAGAGGAGAAAATGTGTGAAGGGGGTCAAAAGGTAGAGCCTTCCAGTTATAAGATGAATAAGTTCTGGGTATGAAATGTACAGCATATTGACTACAGTTAACAATAAAGTATTGCATATTTGAAAGCTGCTAAGTGAGTGGATATTAAAACGTTCTCATCGGGCTTCCCTGGTGGCGCAGTGGTTGAGAGTCCGCCTGCCGATGCAGAGGACACGGGTTCGTGCCCCGGTCTCGGAAGATCCCACATGCCGCGGAGCGGCTGGGTCCGTGAGCCATGGCCGCTGGGCCTGCGCGTCCGGAGCCTGTGCTCCGCAACGGGAGAGGCCACAACAGTGAGAGGCCCGCGTACCGCAAAAAAAAAAAAAAAAGGTTCTCATCAAAACAAAAGAAAAACGTAAACAAATGATATGAAGGATACACTCTGGTATGCACTGACGAATGTTTTTAATATAATTAAAATAAAAAAGAACAATTAACTCCCTCCATATGTTATTATGATCACAGTCAGTGAACCCAGAGATTTAATTCAAAAGACACCACATAAATTCTCAAGTCTGTCTGGATTATGGGGAGCATGGCATGAGGATACAAAGATGAAGGAGCATCTCATTTTACCATTAAACTGTATGTTTAGGATTGATCAAATACAGAGATTATGAAATTTCTCAGAGCATCAAAAATGTGTTTACTGCAAAAATCATACATTTCATTCTCACTCAGCACTAAACATTTTCTTGGAAATAACTATAATTCACTACAAAGTCTGAGTTAATAATTTCCCAGGAGCTATTTTGAAGTTTTGCTTTTTTGCTAAAATAGTCTTCCTAACATGATAGCATTGGCACAGATACTTCTTTTTTTACTCCCCCCATTACCACACCTCCACCTCATTCCTTGGCTATAAATCCTCACTTCTTCTTATATTCCAAATTGAGCTCAGTTCTATAATGAGGTCTCTTTTCCCTTACAGTAATAGTTCCTGAATCAAATCTACTTTGACCATTTTATCTATCATCCAGCTCTGGTTTTTCTTTGACATTCCCCTTGTAGTTATCTTGTGTTCTAGTCACACTGAATTATTTTCCACTTCTCAGAACATCTGCTGCTTTTTCATACCTCCCTGCTTCTACACCTGCCTAGGAATGTCCTTCTTTCACATGTCTGCCTCGTTGATGCCTAATTATTCTTCAAGATCAAGCTTACATCATTTATTAGCCAAGTCCCTTCTTTCCACTCCTAAAAGCACCATCACAGCTCAGGCCCTTGAAATTTCTTGGCTGGGTGGCTGCCAGCAATCTACATTCTCCAGGTGTCCAGCATTGAAGCCCTTCAAATCCATCTTCCACTCACCAAATTATTTAAAACACAAATTTCAGCATCTTGTCCTTTGAATACTTTTTTTAAACTAAAAACATTATTGAGAAATAATTGACATATAACATTGTATTAGTTTAAGCTGTAAAATATAACGGTTCCATATATGTATATATTGCAAAATGATTACTGCAATAAGTTTACTTAACATCTATCACCACACAGTTACAAGTTTTTTCTTGTGATGAGAACTTTTAAAATCTACTTCCTTAGCAACTTTCAAATATACGATACAGTATCATTAACAATAGGCATCATTCTGTACTTTATATCCCCAGGACTCATTTTATAAACTGGAAGGTTGTAACTTTTGACCACCTTTACCCATTTAGCCTCTCCCCCCCCCGTTTTAATTCTTATTTTTAAAATTTATTTTTTATTGAGGTAACATAGCTTTATAATATTATAGGTCTCATGTACACAACATTATATTTCTACTTCTGTATACACTACAGCATACTCACCACTAAAAATTTAGTTTCTATCCATCACCATGCAGTTCATCCCCTTTATGCATTTTGCCCTCACCCAGCCACTTTTTCTCCATAATCACTATTCTGTTCAACGTATCTACATGTTCGTTTTTCTTTGGTTTGTTCATTTATTTTGGTTTTTGTTTGTTTGTTATATTCCACAAATATATAAGTGAAATCATATAGTATTTTTCTTTCTCTGACTTATTTCACTTAGCATAATACCCTCAAGTTCCATCCATGTTGTCAAAATGGAAAGACTGCATCTTTTCATGGCTGAGTAGTATTCCATAGTAGTATATACATACCATATCTTCTTGAGCTATTCACCCTTTCATGGGCATGTAGGTTATTTCCACATATTGGCTATCATAAATAATGTCCTGATGAATATAAGGGTGCTTGTATCTTTCTGAATTAGTGTTTTTGCATTCTTTGGATAAATACTCATAAGTGGGATAACTGGACTACATGGTAGCTCATTCTTAATATTTTGAGGAATCTCCATACTGTCCTCCATATTGGCTGCATCAATTTACATTCCTACTAACAGTGTATGAGGTTCCTTTTTCTCTACATCCACACTAACACTTGTTGTTTCTTGCCTTCTTGATAATAGCCATTCTAACAGGTATGAATCTTATTGTGGTTTTGATTTGCACTTCCCTAATAATTAGTAATAAACATTTTTTCATGTGCCTATTGGCCATCTGTATGTCTTCTTTGGAAGAACGTCTACTCAGTTCTTCTGCCCATTATTTAATTGTTTTTTTTGTTGTTGTTGAGTCGTATGAGTTCTTCATATTTTGGAATATTAACTCCTTATCAGATACATAATTTGCAAATATCTTCTCCTATTTGGTAGGTTTTCTTTTTGTTTTGTTGATGGTTTTCTTTGCTAGCACAGAAAACTTATTTTTCTTTTTATGTGTATAGTTATATTGAAAATTGAAATCATTATACTAAAAGCTGTCTAGAAAACTTTTTCTCCTCAGGTGTAAAATATTTTATACTGTAAATCTTACCACCTGTCTTAACTGCAAGCAAAATCAGTTATTATCAATGAAATAAAAATGAATACCTTACATTCATTTTAAAGTACACTGTACCTTGTAGTCACTGGTTGAAGGGAAAATACACTCTTGTAATTCATATAAACAAGGTCACAAAGTATATAGTCCTTTGTGTCTTGTTTCTTTTGGTCAACATAGTATTTTTTAGCCCCATTCACATTGGTTGTACATATCAGTAGTTCATTTCTTTTACTTCTGAGGAATATTGAATTATATAAATATATAACAATCTGTTAATCCATTTTCTTGTTGATGGTCACTCAGATCATTTCCAATATTAGGCTATTATGAAAAATCTGCTACAAACATATGTAGACATAGGTATAGGTTTTTTTAGACATTCTTTATTAGTTTGAGGATGTTTCCCTCTATTAACAGTTTGCACAGACTGTTTATCATGAATGAACGTTGAACTGTTTTCAAATGGTTTTCTACACCTATTGATATGGGTTTATCATTTTTTCCCAGTAATGTGATGAATTGTACTGATATTCAAATTTTAAACCAAACTTGCATTGCTAAATTAATCCTCCCTTGGCATTAAGCATTATCATTTTTAAAAAAAATTGTTGCACTTTATTTCCTAATGTTTTGTTAAGTATTTTCTTATTGATGTTCATAAGGGATATGAATCTTTAATTTTCTCTTGTAATATCTTTGTGAGGTTGTGGTATCAGGGTTATCCAGGTTTCATAAAATGAAAGTTTTTCTTCTCTTTTTTCTGAAGGAGTTTCTGGAAGGTCTGTATTATTACTTACTTGAGTGTTTAAAAAGAAAATTCACCAGTAAAATAATCTGTACCTAGGATATTTTTATTAAAATATTTTATAATGAATTTAACCATTTAACATATATTGAGGCATTTAGTTTTTCTATTTCTGCTGCATTTTTTGTAATTTCAATGACTGTAAATTTCATCCAAGTTATTTATTACCATAAAGTTATTTATAACATTATCTTATTATATTTATAATGCCGCTAGAATTTATAATGATATCCCCTCTTACCATTTCTGTTATTAATTTGTGTTTTCTTTTACCTTTCATCTCTACCTTTATCTAAAAATGTATGCCACTTTCACCTTTAAAAGATATTTTGAATCTGCCTGCATCTCTTGATCACCCTGTCACTGTTTTCACATGGCCCTCTTCCATACGTGTCTGTGTCTTTTCCTCTTATGACATCAGCCATTGGATCTAGGGCCCATCCTAATCCAGTATGGCCTCATTTTTTTTTTTAACATCTTTCTTGGAGTATAATTGCTTTACAATGGTGTGTTAGTTTCTGCTTTATAAGAAAGTGAACCAGCTATACGTATACATATATCCCCATATCCCCTCCCTCTTGTGTCCCCTCCCATCCTCCCTATCCCACCCCTCTAGGCTGACCTCATATTAATTACATGTGCAAAGACACTATTTTCAAATAGGGTCACATTCTGAGGTTCCAGGTGGGCATGAATTTGGGGAAGGTACTATTCAGCTCACTACACATATATTTTACGCTTTTGGAATATAATAATTACTATATTCACAGAAATCCTACTATATTTTATAACTGATATATTCTTTTTTGCAAATTGTACAATATCAGTTAATAAGTTACAATTTTCCCATCTAACACTTTTATATCACTTATGTGTTGTTTATCGCTGGCAGTACTGTTTCTCTTGTGCTGTTTTATGGTCAAATTTCACCAAATGACTAAAAGGACTTAAAACTGTTTTAGTGAAGATATTACAAAGTTATCAATGTACATGTCTGAACTCAGAGTAACATTATAGATGCAAATAGTCAAAAAGAGTCAGCTTGTTATGGAATGTGATTCTATTGGTGTTAGATCAAATAAACCTGAAAGAGTGCTGAGAAAATAATAAGTGGTGCTGGGAAAACTGGACAGCTACATGTAAAAGAATGAAATTAGAACACTCCCTAATACCATACACAAAAATAAACTCAAAATGGATTAAAGACCTAAATGTAAGGCCAGACACTCTAAAAGTCTTAGAGAAAAATGTAGGCAGAACACTCTATGACATAAATCACAGCAAGATCCTTTTTGACCCACCTCCTAGAGAAATGGAAATAAAAACAAAAATAAACAAATGGGACCTAATGAAACTTAAAAGCTTTTGCACAACAAAGGAAACCATAAACAAGATGAAAAGACAACCTTCAGAATGGGAGAAAATGTTTGCAAACAAAGCGACTGACAAAGGATTAATCTCCAAAATTTACAAGCAGCTCATGCAGCTCAATATCAAGCAAACAAAGAACCCAATCCAAAAATTGGCAGAAGACCTAAACAGACATTTCTCCAAAGAAGATATACAGGTTTTCAACAAACACGTGAAAGAATGCTCAACATCACTAATCATTAAAGAAATGAAAATCTAAACTACAATGAGGTATCACCTCACACCAGTCAGAATGGCCATCATCAAAAAATCTACAAACAATAAATGCTGGAGAGGGTGTGGAGAAAAGGGAACCCTCTTGCACTGCTGGTGGGAATGTAAACTGATACAGCCATTACGGAGAACAGTATGGAGGTTCCTTAAATAATTAAAAATAGAACTCCCATATGACCCAGCAATCCCACTACTGGGCATATACCCTGAGAAAACCATAATTCAAAAAGACTCATGTATCACAATGTTCATTGCAATAGCCAGGAAATGGAAGCAACCTAAGTGTCCATCAGCAGATGAATGGATAAAGAAGATGTGGCACATATATACAATGGAATACTAGTCAGCCATAAAAAGAAACAAAATTGAGTTATTTGTAGTGAGGTGGATGGACCTAGAGTCTGTCATACAGAGTGAAGCAAGTCAGAAAGAGAAAAACAAATACCGTATGGTAACACATATATATGGAATCTAAAAAAAAAAAAAAAAAAATGGTTCTGAAGAAACTACAGGCAGGACAGGAATAAAGACGCAGATGTAGAGAATGGACTTGAGGACACGGGGAGGGGGCAGGGTAAGCTGGGACGAAGTGAGAGAGTGGCATGGACTTATATATACTACCAAATGTAAAACAGATAGCTAGTGGGAAGCAGCTTCGTAGCACAGGGAGATTAGCTGGGTGCTTTGTGACCACCTAGAGGGGTGGGATAGGGAGGGTGGGAGGAAGACACAAGAGGGAGGAGATATGGGGATGTGTATATATGTATAGCTGATTCACACTGTTGTAAAGCAGAAACTAACACACCATTGTGAAGCAATTATACTCCAATAAAGATCTTAAAAAAAAAAAAGACTTGGCCAGAGAAATAAATAAACCTGAAAAGATGTTTATTTTTCAACAAAATCTAAAACAAAACTGCCAATTGGAAGATGAATTTTTGAAAACTGGATTTCATCGTCCTACTGATACATTTTCCCCTAATCCTTCATCAGTAAAGATAAAATTTTAAAAGTTTCACTTTCTAAAATAAATATATATGAAGTTCATAAAACTAGATATAATGCTAATGACATATGTTCAAAATACAGAAAAAGTTCTTGGCAAAATCCTTCTATGAAATAGCACTATAGAATTTTGCTCAACATCAGCTTTGTACAATGGGGAAAGAAATCACCACCCCATGGATAACTAATATGTTGTTTGCTTCCCAGGATCGCTGATGGGTAAAGGTAGAACCATTTCTTGGCATTGATTCAGTGTGTATATATATATACACACATATATATATATAAACAGATACTATATATAGTATCTGTTTGTTACTGAAAAGGTTTTCTGCAGGACAAAAAGTGTTTTTAATAACTTTTTTCACATAATGCAAACTGAAAAAAGTAATGTAGATGAGTGCCACATGGAATGGAATTAATAAATGTATTTTAAAATGTTGTAATCCTTACATGGCTTCATTCAGAGAAAATAGTAGCTGGTCAACAATATGACTGAGGATTTTATTTAAATATGGAATAATACAGTAAATACTAGGAGTATAATCAAACTGTGGTCACCAAGGATACACTGCTGCTTTGTGCTATGCAGAGAAATGGCAGCAAGCACAGATTTTACTTCCTCTGAGTGTAGAACACAGCTGTCAAGGGAAAGATACTTGCATGAGCTTTCGAAATAAGGAACAGATTTTAAAATATTTATGTATACCTCAATAATGTCAAGAAAGATAATTTATAAAATTTTAAGTTACTTTTCTAAGTGATGTGTCAGTATCTCAAATAGTGTGAAAGAAAATTATGATTTTTAAAATTGAGATTAGGGAAAGAGTATTTTTTAAGACCCAATTTTAGTGCAAATTGCTGAGACATTAAATTTTCTCCCCTAGACTCGAAATTTTCACTTGTCAGAGAAATTAATTAATGGCATATTACTCTTGAGAATATTCGACACCACATGCAAGTGATACACTAGAACAACAGAAAACTTTCCACAGCTCAATGAATCGAGGCCTCACTGACTTCTCTCACCCAAGTTAAATATGAAAACTTGTAGTTTGTACTTTTGAAATTCTTATCCCCTTAGTTTACAGTGGTTTTCAGTGTAAAATCTCGTCTTGGTTTCTTGTCAATCTGAATATCTAGAACCATCTGTCAGACATATGAAACACTCATCATCATTCTTATCAGCTCGTGATTATGTGTCATAAGTTTCTAACTTGTATAACAACCAGTAGAAATAAGTATGACTGGATAGGAAACCTGAGCTATAGTTCAGGCTAGATACCATTAAGCTTAGTACAGATAACTTTAGTGTAAGGGTCTAAATAATATCTCATCACTCTGATATTCATCATTAATCTTACTATCATTTAACTTTAAATATATTTCTAACATTTAAGATTATGAGGATTTTTATTTACAAAAAAAAAGTTTGAGAAATTCTAATTTAAAGGGAAAAATATAGGCAGAAAATAATAAAATGTAGTAGAATGTGCAAAAGTGTTATAAATTAGAATGTGCAAAAAGTTGTATATCTAATTGTCAGGGTCCCCCAAGCTAATGAGATCATTTAAATTACAGAAAAACAGAATAAACATTTTAATCATAAAATTGTTTATATCAATCATTAAGTGAGTAAATAAAAGCAGCAGGGATCCATCAGCTGGAAAATTCATTTGCTTCATTAAAACCTACTTTTCCAGAGTGACCATGGGAAATCTTCGATGTTTTTCCATACTCAGAGCTGATTTTTCTCTGTTAAGTCTGTAGCCAGTATGATGTCTTGCAAACAGTTGAAACAATTTTGTCAGCTCTCTTCAATCAAATCACACTTGTTCCGTCTCTCTACTATTGGTTTTGTTACTCGGATATCTTGGAGTGGTATCACTTCAAGCCCTTGTTTCTTGGCATCCAGCAATTGCTAGTCTTGCTGAAACTCCTTCAGAAGCAAAACTATACTCAATCATCAGAGAGAGAAGCCTTCACTTTAAACACTATGTCACATCTAGTTTCTGTTTTCCTAGCACTTTGTATGTGCTAGGAAAAGAATGAGACATTCTTTTGTTTCCATGATATTTTCCATTGATGTTGCTCCTGTATATAAAAATCTGATTTTTTTTCCTTTAATCCACAGTAGAATATTATTACTTTTACAAAATTATATTGAACATAGTTGAGTTTCATTGATTACATTCTGGTGCTTTAGCACATGCATTCAGATCTCAAACATATTGTGGGGGATTTTTAGCTCCATATTTTCTTAAATTTAGGGAGAACAAGAAAATAAAACTTAGTTAAGCTAAAGTTATAATTGTTATAGATTATGATAAATTAGTAAGTCTTTTAGGAAGGCCGAGGAGGGATATAAATTCTAAATGGTCTCAAAGAAGAAAAGTGAGAGTGGGAGGAATAAACATTACAGGTTGGTGAAGAAGAATACAAGAGATTATTGAACAATATGGAAAAGCAATTATGCAGGGATGAGGATTGGTCTGTTGAGACAGGGGAGAAATATGCCATTCAACTGCAAAAGAGGTATGACCTATACCTCTTTGATTTAATCTTATCAGGCTGAGTTCTCTAATCAAGGTTTATCCTGATATTGCAAATTGAATTAGATACTTGGAAACTATGTGCTATGGCTCTAGCGTATGAACTTACATTATGAGAAGAAATGATCCAAAATGAGCATTACCACAATAATGAAGATTTCACTTTTTTTTCTATATTCATGAGAGATATTGGTTTGCATTTATCCTTTCTTGTAATGTCTTTATCTGGTTTTCATATCAGGGTTATGCTGGCTTCTTGGAATGCCTTAGGAAGTGCTCCCTCTCTTATTTTCTGGAAGGATTTGTATAGAATTAGTATTATTTCTTCCTTAGAAAATTGATAGAATACACCAGTTAAACCATCTAGTAATGGTGTTTCTTTTTGGAAGGTTATTAATTATTGATAAAATTTCTTTAATAGATATAGGCCTGTTTAGATTATGTGTTTTTCCCTGTGTGAGTTTGGGTATGTTGTGTTCTTCAAGGAATTGGTCAATTTCATCTATTATTTTTATTACAGTATATTTTTTATTATATGTATATTTATGCTTTTATGTTTTTCTTCTTTTGCTCAGTGTTATATGCCCAAGTGTCTGGAATGTATTTATTTATTTATTTATTTAGCTTAAACCAATTAATTAATTCACATACAAGTATGAAACAGCACCTAACTCAAATGGGCCTATCATGTGGGGCTTTAGAGTATTTTGTTGTTGTTTACTTTCACCTATGAAAGGTCAGTGACTGGCCACTAATAAGTCATTGAATGATAAAGTTAATGTTCTGTCAATATTGATAACACGATTTTTGCCTCATCAATCTTATGAGATTTGCATTCACAATCCAATCATTATTATTTAAACATACAATAATCACTGACTTTAAACCAGTAAGAAGAAATACACATGAATATTTGCAAAGTGATATCTACTTTGTGCAACTTGGTGTCGGAGGTAGAACAGTGAAGGAAATAGTATTTTTCTAATAGCATCATGTACACAATTTCTTCCAGAAAAACACATTTCCATGTACTTGCTGATATTATTATCTCAGATGCTGCAAATAAATCTAGTATTTACAAATCTATCATTTGACCAAAAGATATTTATTTTTTACAGATCAGTGTGAACTTATTCATGAAGAGAAATGAAATGTATTAGACTGACAGTAGAACACAAATGACTGACCATGTATTATAATACAGTCGTGGAATCTAGGCTTATTTACCACCACTATTCTGTTTTTATAGTGCAATATGTGCAGATCATTTTCTCTTTAATGTCATCAGATGTAGAGCCATATATTCACTTGCTGTCATCAAGTTTTTAAAATTGTGCATATATATATATATATATGCATTAGTCTGAACTAACAGATGTATCATCACCTCCAAATATATGAGACAGTTGACTAATGCCAATAACATCAGTTACTAACCAGAAATTATGTGCTCTTCTATTTTCTAAAATGTTTTTCAAAATAATTTACTTTCTTTTTACTCAAAGTCTAAAATGATACACACTTTCTCAATAATACTTCCTCTTTTTGACTTCATCTCTGCTGTCAATATCACCACACTTTGTGTACTTACATTTAATATCTGAAGTCAGAATTGGACATTTGTATCTTGACTACTCTCATTTTTTAATTTAATTTTTATATTTTGTGTACAATTTTTCAAAGATTACACTCCATTTACAGTTATTACAAAATATTGGCTATATTCCCTGTACAGTATAACACATCCTTGAGCCTGTCTTACACCCAATAGTTTGTACCTCCCATTCCCCCACCCCTATATTGCCCCACCTCCCCTCTCACCACTGGTAACCATGAGTTTGCTCTCTATTTCTGTGTCTGCTTCTTTTGTGTTATATTCATTAGTCTGTTGTATTTTTAAGATTCCACATATTAGTGATATCATACAATATTTGTCTTTCTCTGACATTTCAGGGAACATAATGCCCTCCAAGTCCATCCATGTTGTTGCAAATGGCAAAATTTCATTCTTTTTTATGGCTGAGTGGCATTCCATTGTATATACATATGCCACAGTTTCTTTATCCATTCATCTGTTGATGGATACTTGCTTCCATATCTTGGCAATTGTAAATAATGCTGCTATAAACACTGGGGTGCATGTATTTTTCAATCAATGACCATACCAACTATAGTACTTAATTAAATTATGTTTTAATTATGTGAATTTTAAGCTTCATATATTGTCCTATAGTTACATGGATTTTAGATCTAAAACAAACAAACAACATACTATATTTTTTTAAATCTAAAACCAATTTTACTACGGCATTCCACCATTGGATTCCACCAACTGGCAGGTTCAAATGATTTGTTTAAACACATCATAACTGGCATCTGAATAAATCGATGACAGTCTTTATCAAAGCATATTTATTGATTATGGAATTTCAAAGCCTGTTTCAGTACATTCAAGTCTAATCTAAGAAGGTTTAGTTTTTATTTTTAATCTAATGCTGCTGCTTGTTTGTTGCTTCATAACCCCCTTGGTAGCTTTCCTGGGTGTAATCTGAAACCAACCTGTAACAGGAGGGCAGGTGAGAGACCAAAAAAAGAGGCAGGCTATTCCAGTTTGATAGGTGGGGCAGGGTTGGTTTTTGTTTGTTTGTTTTTCTGTATAGTTGATTTGCAATATTGTGTCAGTTTCAGGTGCAGAGCAAAGTGATTCAGCTATATGTATATATATATTTCAGATTATTAAGTTTATTAAGAAAGAGAACTTAGGAGTCTTATCTTGGTGGCCACAACATGAGCAGATTTCTGCACTGGCTAACCAGATTGTTAAAAATTTATATAGAGGATTTAATTGGGTTCAATCACATACCCAGTTCAGACAGTCTCAATGCCATATTACTTTCTCAAGGCTGTATACTTGGATCAACTTCTGGAAACTTGGACGGCAAGTGAAATGCACATTTCAAGGACAGGGGAGGAGGTAGAAAGCCTCCAACTGCCTCAGTCCAGCTTGATGGTAAAATGGCAGTCATGTCTTTTTGGTGTCTTCCTCCAACATTGTTGAAATAACTACTTTTATACTCAGGAAATCTGCTGCCATCTTTCTTCCAAATTCTTCCCTAGATCAGACTCATCTCTCGAGTCTTTCAAACTTCTCATTTCACCAGAGGATGAGAAGAATGTATAAGCTGATTAAATGCAAAAAGAGTCCAAAGAACCCTTTACCCTTGATGTTTAAATACTTGAGCTCAAATTCCTATGACACAAATGTGGTATGAGTTTTAATGAGTAATAAGTTGCAAAGTTAGGATGAAAAGAGAGAGGTATCTAAGGATATTCCTAAACTGACACCTCTAGCATGTCACTGAGTATCTTTTTAAAATTTATTTTAAAGAAAGTATACTTCGGTCCCTTCTCATTTTACTTTCTGAATATTGAAATTTAATATCCTTATCATTTTATAGTTTTCTATTTTCATTTTTTATGTGCTTATATTTGTTTCTCTTACAGACTGCCCTATTTTTACAAAGAAGATTGATTTTATATAAACCTTATTCTTGACTTTTTCTGATGTTATTTTTTTTTAATTTAATTTTTATTGAAGCATAGTTGGTTTACAATATTGTATTAGTTTCAGGGATACAGCAAAGTGATTCAGTTAAATATATACGTATATATTTTTCAGATTATTTTCCATTATAGGTTATTACAAGATATTGAATATATCAATAGTTCCCTGTGCTATACAGTAAATCCTTGTTGCATATCTATTTTATGTATAGCAGTTTGCATCTGTTAGTCCCATACTCCTAATTTATCCCTCCCACCTTCCCTTTCCTCTTTGGTAACCATAACTTTATTTTCTATGTCTGTGAGTCTGTTTCTGTTTTTTGTGTAGATTCATTTGCATTTTTTTTTAGATTCTACATATAAGGGATATCAAATAATATTTGTCTTTCTCTGTCTGATTCTCCAGTCCCATCCATGTTGCTGCAAATGACAATATTTTACTCTTTTTATGGCTGAGTAATATTCCATTGTATATATATACCACATCTTCTTTATCCATTCATCTGTTGATGGACACTTGAGTTGTTTCCATGTCTTGCCTATTGTAAATAATGCTGCTGTGAACATTGGGGTGCATGTATCTTTTCTAATTAGAATTTTCGTCTTTTCCAGGTATTTACCCAGGGGTGGGATTGCTGGATCATATGGTCTATTTCCAGCTTTTTGAAGAACCTCTATACTGTTTTCCATAGTGGCTACACCAATTTACATTCCCACCAACAGTGTTGCAGGGTGCCCTTTTCTGTTTTTATTTTTATATGAACTTGAAAAATTTATTTAACCTCACTTATCTCAAACTTAACATGGTGACCATAATTCCCATTCTATATACCTCATGGGACTTCTTTTGCACATCATACCAGATAAAATGTAAGAAAGCCCTTTATAAAATATATAAGGTGCTATATAAAATAAAAGCAATATCAGCTTCTTTCTAGATACATTCTTTTCTAACACAAACCTAAGAACAGGAGCAGGTAAGATGATATTTAAAATTATTTTACAATGAACTAATGATATAATATCAGTGCCAAGATGACAGAATATATCTGGAAATCTATATAAATGAAAAATTCTTCCATTTTATAAAGTTTTCAACTAATTTTATCTCAAATTGACTTCAACAGTTTTGCAAAAATTATAGATGGCATCTCTTAATAAAAACAGAATTTTCTAATTCAAATGATCCTCAGATGCTGTAATCAAGCACCTTCATTTTACATATGAGCAACTAGAGATCCAAAAGCATTAACTAACTTGCCCACATTCAACATCATTACTAGAACCCACTTTTCCTAGCTTACATATTCGTGCTTTTTTCACTGTACCACTGGTCATTTGATTGAAAGCCTGAGAAAGCTGCTTTGAAAGTCAGAGGGCAATAAATCTAGCTCATCTCTACACATTTGAAAGTCAACTTTTAATTTATTGCCAAATGCATGAGCTAAATTTTTCCCAGTGTAATGTATAGATTAGTATGGATCTGCTATCCTAGGATACCTGAACAATTAGATTGGATTAAATTTGAGCAGACTTGAAATCATTCTAAAAATAATAACATTAGCTCCATACATCTTTGTGCTAACTATTTCTTGTTATGTAATGCATTTCATTCTAGCAACAGTTAATGTAGAAAGAGATATTGAAAAATTGTGGGCTAGTAAAAGTTTTACAGATAATTGAGTTTTAAAAATTTATCCATAACACTGACTTGAAGCTACAGAGCTCTTCTGAGAAGTTTTATGTGGCATTTTTAAAAATCTTCCTGATTATGTTTAAATTTTTTAGCACAGAAGATTGCACTGTTCTCCCCTATTTCAGGAAACCTCTCCCCTCCAAACACACTCCTAGAGATTTATTAATCTGATGCATCATTTTCAGACATAATGAAAATTAACACACACACACACACACACACACACACACTACAAAGCTCATGCTACCATTATTGTCCTTAGGCTTTTGGGGATAACAACCAAAGCTCAGAGGTAGATAATTGCAGACACTTCTCCCCATGACAGCAAACCAAAATCCAGACCAGAATTTTCATCCGTAAAGAATGCTGACCTGGAAAGTATATGGAGGGGGACATAGAACATTTAAAGTATCAAGGGCCCACGCATCCTTTATTCTAGCAGTGGCTGAACTAATAAAAGTCAAGGGTTATTGAAAATATATCTTTCCATCACTAGTATTTTTCTGTAGCAGTTATCACCACTGGGCCTAAGGGCTTTGACAAAGGAGCTTTTTAACATGAAAGCAGAAAGAAACAAGCCCTAGAGCTAAGCTGGTTGGAGGCCCAAATGGTGCTTTTTAAAAATAAGCTTGGAGAGCATTAAGCATCTCTGAGCAAGCACCTCCTTCCCCTCAGGATCATAGATACTACTTTTAGATAAGAAGGCTCTGCAAACAGCCATTCTGTACCCCTCAGGATTCCCCAGTTCCTAGTGAGGATGGCTCCCAGAGGAAATGGAGGGGGAGAAATAAATAGACTCAGAAGAGGAAATGAAAAATGTAATAATCATTAGAGTAAAGCTGCGGTAGTTAATGAAAACTGGAGATTAAATTTCCCATTTGAAACCTGGCTATTTTCAATGTATTTCTCAAACATTCTATTTGCAACTATGAAAGGAGCAATCAAGTTACCAATATTTCCATTTGTTTTTACATTTCATCATGATGTTTTAAAGTGGTAGACTGCAAATCAGCAGGATCAAGGTTAGTATAAAGAACTATAGGCCTGACCTTTAGTATAAAGAACTACAGGCCTGAACAATAATGAGCAAGGTCAGGAGACAGCATGTGTTCTGCATGAGGTGGTGGCATCCTCACACAGTGATGGCTCCTGCTTTTTAATTTTTAATTAATAGATCAGGGTTTCTTGAGAAAAATTCTTATGCTTGCAGTTATCTTGTGAACAGGTAACTGATTCATGGTCCACTTCAGCACCCTCATAGAATGCTAAAAGTCACAATAATTTATTTTCTTTCTATTTTTATCATCTTTATCTATTCAATATTGTTCTGAACAATTTTTATTCAATGCCTATCATGTGCCAGGTCTGTATTCAGATGTCCTGAAATCTGGGACTCACAATAATTGCATGCAACCTTTAGGAGGGTAGGTTTATTTATCACATAAATCTTTGGCTCTAATAGAATCAACTTTAGTTTTTCATGCAATTACCTTTTCTAAAAGCAAATACTATCTATTCCATAACCTGTGTAAACACCGCACATGTTAATTAGTATAGGCAGTGTGTAGTGATGAATTAAAACATCTCAACAGGAGGGACATATGGAATTCCCTTTCCGAGAGAACCCATTGGTTAGTTGCTAGACAGGAATTTCTATGATTGCCTCCTTACGTATCATAGTCACATCAACCTCCCACTGATATTAATGCAAGTCTTAGAATTAGAGGTAAAGATGCTTCTAATTACAGAGACAAATCACTCACTGTTTAAATAACACCACAGGCTACTATTAAGCATTTAACAAAACAAAATAACTATGTAAAATCAGAGTAACAAACATCAAACTAAGGTACAAACAATTTCATCCACATATTTCTGTGGAAGAATAGCATACAGAAAAGCCTTGAGCTCTCATTTCCATGTATTATGGATACTATACACTTAGTATATTTCTTGAAGGCAGAACTAACACATATTGATTATATATTATTTGCTAGGCCTTGTGGTAGATAAATACATTATCTCATTTAATCCCAGAAATTACCCAACGAAGCTGATATTATCATCTTTATTTGTAGATGAAGGTAATGAAACCTAGAAAATACGTGTAACTTGCCCAAGTTCACAAAGATAGTAAGGCTCAAAGCAGGTTTGAAATCTAGGACTGTCTCAGTGCAAAGCTTCATGATCTTTTCTTCATGTCATGCCAGTTACAGTATTTCTTAATCTCAGATTAACACGGTATGTGATATAATGGTTAAATCTAATTACTTCCAGTGTTTATAAATATGAACTCTTGTTTGTATAAGACAAACAAGTTTGTATAAGTTAAATTAATTACATATTTAACTTAAGTATAAGTTAAATTAATTAAATATTTTATATGCAAGAAACACTGTTTATCTCTGAATATTTTCAGTTACTTTTTTTTAATAAGTATTTTCTACAAGCAATTATCAGGTTTTAAATGACTCATATTCATTTTATTACAATCATTGTATCTTTAAGTGTTAATTATTTGCTTTAGTAATTTCCAAATGAAACTTTAGAATTTCTAAGAAACAAAAAATTGTGACATGGGACTATTTATTAGCATGTGAGTTGCCTTTAGTAAATATTGTTCATATGGTAATGCATTTGTCTTACATATGGGAATTATTATTAGCTGCACCTTCATTTGTGCAAGTGAGAAAGCAAAAATTCATTTTGAACAATAGATGAATTCCAAAATGATTAACTTTATAAATTATTATTAGTTTAATAAATCAAATATTATTCATTTAAAATGTATATTTCAAGTAGTTCCTGGATTTTCTCTGTTTACAAGCTTAACTATTGCATTTAAATATCTGTTTATTTTAAAGATTTCTAAACTTTTTGTGTCCAAAAAGTTTTCCCTACACAGACATTGTAATTTGGCCTCCAAAAATATAAAGTCATTAAAAAACCATTTTATTATATGAAAGGACGAAAAAGAAAGATAATATGAGTGAATCTGGGGAAAATTAGGTATTTCCATATAGTACTGGTGAGCAACTTGAATAAAGGGATTGAGTTATTATTTACCAAAAGTCTTAAAAGTGGGAAGGCCTCATCTATCAATTTTATTTCTACAAGGCATTATTCAAAAAAGCATGCATAGATCCAAGGACATGAATACTTACTGGAAAATTGTGAATAATACTGAAAAAGTCTGGACACTTCCTAAACATCCTTCAGTAGGCACTGGGAAAAGATTTTTGTGTATCAAAGGATACTATCAAGACAATCCATATAAGGGGAGAAAATATTTGCAAATCATATATCTGATAAAGGTTTAATATCTGGAATATATAAAGAGCTCTTAGAACTCAACAACAAAAAGACAAAAAAAAAAATTCAAAATGAGCAAAGAACTTGAATGGACATTTCTCAAAAAAATGTAAATGGCCAATCAGTACATGAAAAGATCTTAACATCCTTAGTTACTAGGGAAACGTAAATCAAAACCATAATAAGATACTACTTTACAACTGCTAAGAAGGCTATAATTTAAGGTGGAAAAAAAGGAAAATAACAAGTATTGAAGAGGATGTGGAGAAAATTGTAACCCTTGTGCATTGCTGATGGAAATATGGAATGGTGCAGTCACTGTGAAAATAGTTTCTGAAAAAGTTAAACATAGAATTACCATGTGACCCAGCAATTCCACTCCTATGTATATACCCAAAAGATTTGAACTCAAACAGATACTTGTAAGCCAATGTTCATAGCAGCATTTTCCATAACAACCAAAAGATAGAAACACTCCAAGGGTTTATCAACAGATGACTAGATAAACAAAACATGGGGCATATATATGCAGTGGAATACTATTCAGCCATAAAGTGGAATGAAGCTTTGATACATGCTACAACAGAGATGAAACTTGAAAATATTATGCTAAATGAAGTAAGATAAACACAAAATAAGAAATACTGCATGATTCCACTTATATGTATTATCTAGAACAGGCAAAGTGATAGAGACAGAAAGAAGATTAAAGGTAACAGGGGCTGTGGTTAACGGAGAATGGGAAGTTACTGCTTAAGGGGTACATAGTTTCTGTTTGGAGTGATGAGAATGTTCTAGGAATAGATGGTGATGATGGTTACACAACATTTTGAATGTGATCATTGCCACTGAACTGTATACATTAAAGTAGTTAAAATGACAACTTGTGCTATATATATTTTACCACAAAAAAAGAAGACTGTATGTTAAATATTCTGAATTCATCAATTATTTTTACACAAACATTAAATATTGAAGAAGATTTAAATTTATTTTTTTAAAAAGATCACAATATATTTGTGAGGGAACAAAATCCTCAAAAATCAGTACACATAGTATGATTACATCTCAATAAATAAATGTGGATGGTGTATTTCCATGTATTTGAATGAATGTTGTGGTGTGTGTGTGTGCGTGTGTGTGTGTGTGTGTGTGTGAGCTAGAGAGAGGGGGAGAGGGAGGGAGAAATAGTAACACTGCATACACAGTGGTTAAAATAAAGCTGAGATTTCAGATAATTGTTTCTTCTTTTCTATACTCTGATGCTGTTCTCTTATTTTTATATACAGAAAAATTTAAGAAGTAAGTTATTTCCATTTTCAAAAAAAGAGAAAACAGCAACATTAAAAAGTGGAAGAGATTTAAAAAAAAGAGAGAGAAGGGAAGAGGACAGAAGTAGTGGAAAAAGGAGGAGGAAAAATGCTGAGGCCAGCTTATTGCTTTTGACTTAAGTTAGAGTTCAATTCTTTATGAAAGATAAAGGTCTTAGCACTCTAAGACACAGAGGAAAAAAAAAGGAAAGACCAACTCCTGTGCTTGCATTTGTTTCCCTTCTATTAAATGCTTTCCATCCACTCTTTCCTCCAGGACCCTTGCAGTGAGGATTTCTGTCCGTTGAAGTTATAGGGCTAGTCATGATGTAAGTAAAATTGTGAAATTTTCAAGAAAATAATTCAATTTTAGTAGACCTATACTTATATTCTTCCATTTCATACATGTTGCATACATATGTGTACCAGTGACTTGTTGGAAAAAATAACAATTATTTACTGTGATGTGTGTTGATCACCAAGCACACACTGATATATTCCATTTTCTATCTGGGCACATGGCAGGATGGCACTTCCTTGGCTGTGGGAAGTTCATGTGACCATGTGATTTGCATTAGTAAATGAGATATAAATAGAAGAGTCATGTATCACTTCCAACTGGAATCCTTAGAGTCAGCACATCATTTGCCATGTTTGCCTGTCATGCTCTGACAATAGTGGAAACACTGAGGTGCAGCCTCCCTCAACCTGACTACCTGACAGATGAAAACAGGTCAAAGCCCCTACCTGATTCATGACCGACAGGTGGCATGAGTGAGAAATCGATCTTTACTGTTTTAACTCACCGAGATGCAAGGGTTGTTTGTTACTGCAGCATAACCCCACTTATTCAAAAAATAGATTGGCAAAGAGCATTTCCAAGATCTCATATTCAAAAGAAGAAATTCATTCAGCAAATATTTCTTGAATACTTGCTTCATGCCAGTCATGGGTCCCAGCTAGGTGATAAACTCAAGGAACAATACCCAGTTTTGTGGAGTTTACATTTGAATGTGAAAAACAGACAACAAACACAATACATATAAAAACATATGCTATTCCAGAAGATGGTATTACTATGGAGAAAAGCATTAGAGCAGGATAAGAGGGATCAAGAATGACAGGAGGGGCTTCCCTGGTGGCGCAGCGGTTGAGAGTCCGCCTGCCGATGCAGGGGACACGGGTTCATGCCCCGGTCCGGGAAGATCCCACATGCCGCGGAGCGGCTAGGCCCGTCAGCCATGGCCACTGAGCCTGCGCGTCCGGAGCCTGTGCTCCACGACTGGAGAGGCCACAATACTGAGAGGCTCACGTACCGCAAAAAAAAAAAAAAAAAAAAAAGAATGACAGGAAATCAGGTGAGTTTAACTTCTAGAGAGGGTGTTTTACGTAGACCTCAGTGAGAAATGACATTTGCGGGAAAACTTGGAGGTGAGCACACTAACTTCAAGTGACTCAAGCTGAAGTTGGGCAGTGAATTGGTTTCCATGCCTACTCAGAATGAAAAAAAATCATTGAGAATGTTACTGGAAAATAATCTCAGTAAATGCTGGGTTGCTATGTGAATTCTTTGTGTATACATAATCCCATTTTCTTTTTAATGTTAAACTGTTAATTCTAGATTCTTAGCTGAACTAAAAATAAAATCCATATGCTTATGTGTAAAAACTGTGACAATACATTTTCATTTCATTCATCTTTGCTTCCTCTGGGCCATGAATTGGAGAAGGTTGTAGAAATCATAGAGGGTTCAAAGGACTCACTTTAAAGATTTGAAAACAGCATTCACAGTGAAATGCTGAGGGGATTGAAAAGCGTTTGTAATACTCTAAGAATGTGTGCGTGTATTTGTATATAATGCATATGTATAGACCATCCACATATACACATACTTGTTCATGAATCTACATATCATTGAATATTTTAATGCCATTTGCCATGTAATTTCTTGGCCACATACAAGAGAGAGTCATGTTGCAGTTGGCTATGTCTATGGTTAGCTGAAGTTTCCACCTACTGTTTCTGGACTTAAACTACAGCACAGTCAGTCCTCTGATGAAAAACTAATTACATTAGCTTGGCTGACCCTATAGATATTCTAGAGGAATGGCTCAAGAGCTATGTGAACCATTATTCCTCTAGATTCCTCTAGCTAGATTCTTCTAGCTCTGTATTAAGTTAAAACCACACACTGACCTATGAAAACCTTGGAGAAATGCCTTCCTAGAAATATGACCTTGGCATATTTGACCTTGGCAAATCTACCCTTGGCATAAGTAGCTTTGTATACCGAAAGAGTGGTGAAATAACTGTGCAATTTTGCAATCACAAACATTTCCAACTCTTCAGTAATGCAAATCCTAGTTCATGGACTTGAGTTGCTAAACTTCTTCCTTCATCAGTAAAGGGTCAGAAAATATGAAGTGAAAGGGTAAAAATAGAAGTACAACATTTGGACCATCCTTTTCCTCATTCATATAAATTCAAGTAGTCACTATTCAAGGCAGGTGTTAAGACCAGCCCCAAATTAGATTTATATACATATGAATCTGGTGAGAGATCAACTAGGGGTAATCAGTAAAATTCTGTTTACTTTATATTGAATGCCTGCTCTCAGGGACTAAACACTGGGAGTCACAATACCTAACACTTGGGTTAATCATGCCACAGTACTGGAAATTCAAGCAAAATAATATTTTGACTGTAAACTGTGGACACCATTGTACCTCTCTGAGTAACTCTGTTAAACATTTTTTTCCTTTCAAATCCATTCCTGCGGATAAATTAGAAAGGGTAGTGTGAAGGGGAAAAGAACCATTGAACTGAGGCTTTGTCCTTGGCTTTTCATTGCTCAACTGGGAGAAAACAGCTACCAGAGAGGGCTGCAACCTTACTCTGCCATATCGTTCAGAAAGTCAGCCATAGATTACCCGTGACAAGTATTTAATTCTTTGTCTCACCAGGGACAATGTGCAACCTTCTGCTGGAAGTGAGGTGTTTCATTTCATTTTAAAGCTGCCAACAATAGTTGTCTTTTTGGCCTTGCAGTAAGCTTTCTTTCGATTTAGTATTCCCACTTTCTTCCTCTAAAAGAGGTAAAAATGATTCCCTTTCTACTGATTTCCATGCTAACTCCTTTCAAAAGTCTCTGACATACATGATTCTTCCCTCCGTAACAGTGCCTTTTCTTGTTTTCCCACAGAAGGCCACATAGAGCATTTTTGCCTTTGTTTTTGCCAGCTGAACAGAATAAAACATTAGGATGCAATGATTAAAGAGGCAGATCAAATATGTTTTAGTTATTGGGCTTCTGCTGAGAAGGAAATATAGATTAGAACGAATGTAGGTAAGCAATTTTTATAGGTGATATGCTGAAAACACAAATTACATCCTAGTAATAGCTGATATGTACGGTAATTAGAAGATTCATTCTACCACTAAGAAGAGTATATTTGCAGACTCAAATGTTGCCTCGTGCCATTTTCCAGATCATTGACAAGTCAGTATGCCTCTGTACCTGGGCCATGACATAGTCACACAACAGTACAGATCAAACTTCCAATTCCTCCAAATGGTATCCATCTTGATTGAATTTGAAACACATCATAATGTTTATTAAAAATCAGAAATATCTAAAGTATTCTCAGTTTTATTTCATTTTTACATGATGTATACTCTCTTATTCAAATGGATTAAAGCATTATTTTTAAAATGTGGGAATATATAAATATTCGATATCTATATATTTTATTATGTTATGAATTTGGCCTATTGAGACTTTAGAAAAAAATGTTATTCCATTTCTCTCCTAAACAGGTTCTTACTGTTGCAGACACAGTGAATAATGAAAAAGTTAAAAATTGTTATTTTTAAACAGAAAAGAAGGTATATATGAAGGAACTGGATAAATTAAAAAAAATAATTTGGTCTTAAAAACTGTAAAATCTGTGTAGACAATAAAAAGTAGACTAGAGAAAGATTTTTTGATGCTATAGACGTAAGCTATCTACACATGGGAAAAATAACAATGCATATAAAATAATAAATAGTTTTCAGGTCATTATAACAATTCAAATTTAGATATTTTCCAACATGGATGAATGAGGTCAAGTTTATTCAAATCTGTTTAAACATTCTTAGTTACTGCCTTCAGTTCAGTAAGAGGCTTTACCTCAGATATAAACTCTCCTTTGTATATGAATGTATGTATATATAACTTACTTTGGTTTCCTTTTACAACATGATTTTTTAAATTATGATAGATTTTAGAAAATAAATATGGGAAACTGAGTTTTTTTTTAACTTTAATTCTTGTGCTTACAGATTTAGAAGTATTGTTTCTTTAATGTCACGTGCACTTTATTTCTCCATGTATTCTGTTTATTCCTTACATAATGAATTGCCTGTGGGCATATGGAAAGCTTCAATAAACTGCATATAATGAGCTCATTTGAAATTTGCCATAAGTCCAGTGACAGTCATTTTCAAATTTGCCTTCTCTGTAAAAAATTTTGCACGAAGTGTGAAGAGACATTATTTTCTGTTAGGCTCTGACTGTATTCCTGACCCAACCATGCCAGCAAGATATATGCTGGAAAATATTATGGCATTTGTAATAATGTTTTCAAAACATTGTCCTATGGGACATATTTTATGTGTGCTGTAGGTATTGCAAAGAAAAGCATTCAGGGGGCATGTTACTCAAGTGAAGCTGTCGCCAGGTAACAGAGTACTACAGTACTTGGGTGAAATGATACAGATAGACTTATTTCATTTTCCAGCGGAACATTTTAAACTGGCTTGCTCTTAAGAGTCAGTAAATTGTCTAAGCAGGGGAAACAAGTGGCAAGGCTGATAAAATCATAAATAGCTTTTCCATTATTGCTGAAACTCTAATTTTCTTGCTTATTGCTTGAGTTGATAAAACAAATAAAAGAAGGACTCTCAGAAAGAGATTTCTTTAATATGCAAAATGAATTTCAATGTACTCTCCTGCTGGTATTTTTATGGAAAACCTGACTACATGGTACACATGGAATGTAGAAATCTGCATTTAGATAGAAATATTATAAAATGCATGGCATGATACAAAGTCAGTCTTTAATGGAGATGACAAAGTGCTGAGTTATACGGTTGAGTGGAAAGACAGCATGCATATAGGTTTTCACGTCTTTGGTAACCAAGTGCCAGGTTTGCCCAGGAGAGTACTACATTATTTTGAATTTTTGACAAATATTGATGAGGAAAAAAAATATACCAGATGGGTAAGCCCTTCTCCAAGTGAAAATTCTTGTGCTGTCTATAAGATATGCTTGCAATGTAAAATTTTTCTTAATTTTTCCTCAAATATTTCTGGATAATAGTGAAGATTGATTTTGTAGAAAGGTATTTCATTATACTTAGGTGAATTTGACTAGGAAGAACTGAGTGATGTTTCATGGTTATGTTAAAACAACTGAAGTCAAACATTCTTGATTCTCTTACCACAACTGATTTTGGGGGGTGACCTCAGGAATTTCACAGTCCCTCAGTGGCTCAGCTATTCTATCTGTAAATGTAAAGTTAAGGTTGCCTCTTGGAAACTATTCCACAGGGCTCGAGAAAGGACTAATGAGTTGACATTTTGTAGACATTTGCAAACGTCAAATAAGCATTTCTTTGTGCTGTTAGTAGAATTCAGTCTTATTATCAAGCACGTGTAAGAGTAGCTATTATAAGAATGAGAAATGAACTAGTGGTATAGAGATTATAAATTGTTGAAATAAATATGATTAAAATCATAATAAGAAGAGATCATAATGATTTGAACTATTTTATATAAAACCATTTTTGTAATATTACTATATTTGAATACCTCTAATGAGTTTGTAACAGATAGAAAAAAATCAATGACACAAACATGGAAGGATGAAAACTGTGCACCTGTGCTCTTTTCAAAAGCCTCACACACATAAAGAAAAGGATAAAAGACTGTATAATTCCACAGGAACAAAGATAACAGGATGAGCTGACAGTGACAAAATTTCAGAAGCCGGAAAGCACATGTAAAAGTGATAGCTGATTAAGCAAACTGAAGAAAGCTGAAACTTAGGTCTGGAGACGCTGAAGCAGGGAGTTAAGCTGACTGCCACCAGAAAACCCCAGAAGGCTCAAAAATTACTCCACTGAAGTGTCCAGGTGGCGCTAGTAGGACTGGCTGGAAAGTTGTGTACTAAGCATTTAGATGCTCAGAGCCCCTTCCTCACAAGACAGAGTTGTGGTGGGTGGCTACTGAAGAGATGGGAGCTGAGGAACTGAAACACAAAGCATGCTGGACGTGGGAGAGTTTTACTGAAAACTCAGCGAGAAAGCACAGGCCTACAAGTGGTAAAATCTTCGAAGAACTACATTTTTCATAGTAAAAATCCAATAACTCTGAAATTGAAACATTAAGAAACGTATTATAAGCTTGTTATTTGGAAATATGGAGAGGATTACCAGAAAAAAAGAATTAAAAATCAAAATGGCTAAAAGAGGTAAGAGCCTATGGTATACAGGACTTGCAGGGAGGGAGAAACTGGTCTATTTCTTAGTAAGCTCGTAGAATTATTTGGCTTTTAAAACTATCTCCAACATAAAAAGTAAAAATTAAATTAAAATAAAGAGTTGATGGCAAGCTTGTAAAAAGAATACACACACTAAGCCAAGTACGGATAAAAAGAACAGCATGTTGATATATTCATCAATAAGCTTTTTTTTTTTTTTAATCACAGGATCTAAATGACCTGGCAAAACATTTTAGCAATCAAAGTGTAAATGAATCTCTTAGTGGTTAGAAAGTGTATTTTTCTTGTTCACCGTTCTTTTCTGTCACTTTTCTCTTGAGCATTTATTCACTTGTCTTTTAAATGCCTCTTTTAGCCCATTTTTATAATGGGATATACTCTGAGTGATTTGACTTAACTCTGAGTTTGCTCCTTAACTCAGCTTCAAAACAAAAGAGATCATGACAAGAAAGGCAATTTTAGGGCAAGCACAACACATGATTAGGTTCACAGTTCCCATATAAATAAAAACATTGCTTTAACAACACAGTTTCCTGAAGTTAAACACTGAAAAAAAAAGGTAACAAAAGATTTACAGAATTTAATTTAAGGGATAGAGCTTGACGGCACTGACTTTTCAGTAAAGCTTAAAATAAATAAATAAGATAATAAGATACCTTAAAAAAATCTGCTTTCCAAATTTCAATCTCTTTGAAAATATAGCTCTTGGATCAATCATTTTGACCAAAGAGGGCAGTATTACAGAATTATTGCAAAGTGTTTTAGCGACCATCATAGGAATGCTTTTCACAAGCGGCCAAATGCAGGGTTTTTTACCATTTTTTTGATATAATCTAATTCATATTTAATTAACTCTTAAGAGCCTTTGACTACTGTTCCAAATATGTCTTTCTGCAAAAATCACCAGAAGTACTTCAGAACATATCCATATTCATTTTTACAGAGTTTGACCACTGAAAGTAATGGAGACGTTGTTAAGTGGCACATTCTGGGCTTGCCATGGATCCCTGATTCTCCAGAGGTTAATGGGTGACTATATATGCTAGTTGAATTATCAGATATAATATCCTACCATACATGCCATCAACTGGGAAGGCACATCTAGGCACTAGAGGCTAATGGCCATTACTTTACTCTGCTTTCAACTTTAAATATTATTTTCAAGTATCATTTGCTTTACTGACGTTGACTGTTATAGACTTGAATAACAGCATTTTTTCCTGCTGCTTTCATTCTCTACACAGGAAAACCAAATGGAGTCTTTTTCTCTTTTATTGAAATGCTCTCGTAAAAACAACAGCAATTAAATTGTGTATGTCTAAAACATTCAGATTTTGTAAAAGGAAATTTGAAAGAATTGCTCATATTAAAAACAATATAAAAAACTATCTTCATTAGCTGGTTTTATTCTTTAGATATGAATCTAATGTGTTAAAAATGTACAATGTACTGCAAGGATTTCACAGTTATTTAAAACAAAAATAGGATAAAGATTATGAAGACATATGAAGCATACTATGAAATTAAATGATGAAGCATCCTAACGAATCTTTGACTCTGCACATCTTCCATAGGCATGTTTCACATAGTAAGCATGGCATCATCCCTATATCTCCCCAGATAAAAGGAAAGGATAAAAATGACAGATCGACCAGGTTTAATATTATAGGCATTTGCAACTGAGCAGCCTGGCATCCTGTTTAAACTACTCAGTCTTCAACTCTCAGAGTTCATTATATCATCCTGCTCTTCAACTAAACCGCTGATCATGTTAATGCCAAACACTATCTCAATCTATTATGAAAATTTTGTTCCCTCTAATTCTCATTGGGTCTTACGTGATAAAGGAAAGCAGAATGTTCATCCATTCCACTACTGTTCATATTTAATAACATAAACACGCTCTGGAGTTTCCTACATCACCTTAAATATGAAAAAATATTAGAATAATGAGACTTCTTGTTGAGGGAATGAGTAGGTCTTAAAACGTTTGATTTCTTCTACAACATAACTTCTTTCATAACTTGCCACAGGATTTCTTTTGAATGTTTAGGTTCATTAGTATGAGGATGAGTCTTTAGATGTAATCTAATAATAAGATGATTTTTTAAACCAAAGCTCTTTAACCTATTTCATTAAATTTCCTTTCCTGTTAATGCAGAAGTTCAGTAATAATTAGGACTGTGATGGATTAATGATTGATAATTTTTCAAGTTAATATTGGCAAGCTGCAGTCAGAGACGTTCACTACTGCTATTCATCCCCGCTCTCTGGCGTATTGAACATAAGCAAACTTGCTTCCCTTCCCTCTGTTTAAGGGGCTGGAAGGTATTGACTTGGACCTGCAGCCTGCTCATTTCTGTGACTGATGTATTTCCACTTAAATAGTGCAGATTCTTTTTGCAGTTTGTGTTGCTGTTGAGAATAGATTTAAAGAAGATCTGACATATCATTAATCCTTCAGCTCCTATTTTAGATTATGAACATAGCAAAAATCACTATAATGGAGGGAAATAACATTTGTTTAACCAGTACAACTCTACACTCAAGACAAATTCTAAATAGGTTAAGATATTTTTTTAAATAGATGTCTATTATTTTACTCCAAAAATAAAAGTCAGCTAACATGTTTCAGGCACCTATGAGTAATCCATGGAAATTAAGGATTTTAAAGATAAACATTAACCAAATTTAAAAAAATCTCCACTTTATCACAGTTGGGATTTTGTCTTGTAAGCAAGAGGAAACCATAAATATTTTGTTTTTATTTGTTTTAAGTATGGCAGGTATACTACTAAGTCTATTTTTTAAATTATGATTCTGCTTGTTCCATGTATGATGGATTGGAATATGAGACGCTAAAGGCAGAAAGACCAGCTAGAAGGCCAGTACCATGTTCCAGGTGAGAGGTGGAGAGTGGTGCTGAAAAATGGTGAGGTGTTGAACTACACTGGCAGCTGGGGAGAAGCAGAGACTGATTTGGATGAAAGGGAGTTTGGAGTCATAGAAACAGTACTTAGAAACCAAATAATTATTTGCCCATGAATTTATGTGGATGAATCAGGGACGAGGGTTGGCAGGAAAAGCTTGAGGAGGGAAAGGAAGGTGTTAAGGGTGACTGATCAAACTACTTGGAGCCGGTAAGGCAATGATGATACCCAACAGCAGTCACACCAAATGCGAACAATGTCTACCTGTTCTTTTAAGAAAAGAGACGTGGGTTTTCTTGTTTGTGCGTTTTCTGCATGGAAACACAAGTGCATAAAATAAACCAACAATTGTGGAGTACAACTTTGTGCCAGGAACTGGGCAGAACTGATAATACAAAGTTGTTTACGGCCTGTTTTCTTCCCTAAAAAAAAAGAAGGTACTACAATCAAGGACACAGATACCTTAAAAAGATCATCTTAAAATAATTGCTCTTTTATATATATATATATATATATATATATATACACACACACACACACACACACATATATATACATACATATATGCACACACATATATATACATACATATATATATATATTCACTAAGTTTTTAGTTGCAAATAGAAAAAGAAGGCAACTTAACCTAAATGTGCATCAGAATAATTGGAAGGTGTAAAGTAAACGTGTCTATACCTTTATTTTTTTTAATCTCTCTACCCCTCACCACTGTCATTAATATTTGGCTTATATATTTCCAGAACTTTCCCTGCCAAAGTTGATTTTTAAAAAGGGAGGATAAATTTTGAGCCTAGGCAGTAATGATACACCCAGAAACTTTCCTAATTCAATTAATCACAACTCCTCCTAAATTTAAAGTAGTCATTTTGTTTGGGACCTGTTTGCACAGGCTATGTTGCTAACCTCTATTAGTGAGTAGAAACCTAACTTTTATTTCGTAAAATTACTGGACCAGAATAATTTCCATGCTCCCTAACCACGTCTTAGGCACCAGCAATATATTTTATTTTATTACAAGTATATTCTGCCCAACAAAAACCCAGGTATGACCACTTTAGGATATCTATTTGTGGACTTCCATCGTTTAGGTTAATGCATCATTGCACTGTAATAGAAGACAGCATCAGATCCTCCATCTTGAGCAATATAAACTATATGAATTTTTTGTGTGCAATTTAATCTTTGGGAATGTTTGCCCTCCCCAGAGCACTTTACAGCAGAAAACACCACCTATTTATAGCTTAACACATTTCAATATGTAATTTGAAACAACTGAAACAGTACAAATGAGTTTTACAAAAAGGTTAATTTTTTTTTTTTTTTGCGGAACACGGGCCTCTCACTGTTGTGGCCTCTCTTGTTGCGGAGCACAGGCTCCGGATGCGCAGGCTCAGCGGCCATGGTTCACGGGCCTAGCCACTCCGCGGCATGCGGGATCTTCCCGGACCGGGGCACGAACCCGTGTCCTCTGCATCGGCAGGTGGACTCTCAACCACTGCACCACCAGGGAAGCCCTTTTCTTTCCATTTTTTATCTCCAAATTATTTAAGCCAAAATCATTTTGGTATTTCCAATATTTTCAATAGGGAGAATGCTCTCTAGCCAATGTTCAGTGGATATCTGGATTTAGGTGTTAATAACAAGAGGCATACCTGGACTCCAACCTTGAACCACTGTAATTACTGCCAATAACAGTAAGTGAGTTGTGCCTTAGTAAGCACCCTGAAAAGTATTTGCTGTCTAGGTGGCTATTATAAAAGTGCTTTTATTAGTTGATATCAACTAGTCCTTGAGATAACTCAGCATTAATAGGGACCAATCAAAAGTAGTCTAATAATATTAGATACACATCTGGGTCTTTTAAAATTGTCATTAACTCTAGCTTGTCCTCTCATAGATCCATATATATATGTAGGTATATATGTACGTATGTATGTGTATATATACACATATACCTTAAGTTTTTAATTCTATTATACATTTATGTCCTTTCTATCAACAAAATTTAACTTCCATCTTTTGAGTCTAATATAGACCTACGAGAACTTGGCATATATAATAATGTGCCAAGTTTAAATGTATTTTCTTAGTGATTTAATAATTATCTGAAAGAGCACAAAATATCCATTGATGTTATTATGGATGTGGGAATAAAAGGTATATCAGCCAGTTTACCTGCAATAAAGGTATAGTAGCTGGACCAAAATTATTCTGGGTGCTTAAATATCCAATATCTTGCTCAAAGAGAGTGGCCAATTTAACTGTTAACTTTTTCACTTAAAATATTTATTGAGAATCACTTAGGTACCAATCATTGACTTAGACACTGCAGATATGATTACAGCCCTCTTCTGATTTAAAGCCCATCTCAGGATACAAGCAAGTAAAGATATAGTTGGAATTCAGTGTGATAGGGTTTTGAACAGTGAGTAAGACAGTATGTAAACAGTTGGGACTGACTCAGTTTTGGGGATTCAGGAAGTCTCCCTAGTGGTAGAACATATAACCAGAGTTCCTAAAGAAAGAGACCTAGGGTATGTATGTATCAGAGTCCTATAGAATACAGAAGGAGATTGTAGAAAATTTGCATATTTATCAGTAGTTCAACATGACATACACACAGAGTGAGAATGGGAATGAGGAAAATAATAAAAGAGATGAAATAAGAAGAATTAATATCAGCTCCTATTGGACCTAACACTAGAAGATAAGCACATTTAGTGTAATTTAGTAAATATCTGCTCTTCACTAAGTATCTAAGAACACGATACATTAATTATCCATTTGATCAATACTAGAGTATGTCTAAGAGACAAATATATTCATGTGCTCCACGTGGACAAAGACATTACGTCATTTATGCTTCAAATTTTCTCTGTTTGGGGTTTCTCAAATTTAAAAGTAATTCCTGTTTGTTTAAAAAATCAGTAAATGTGCATAATGGCAAAGTTAAACATTTCCTCCCCATATGGATACATCTTTCTCATGGATCATACACAATACTATAGGCACAAATATAGGAGTTATACTTACTTGACTTGATTTTTTTCATTTCATATCTCATAGACATTCATATATCAGCACGTATAGATTTATTTTGATCTTTTATTCATGCTGTTTTTTAATGAAGAATTTTTTATTCTTTTTCTTGATCTCATAACTCCAATTCCTACTCTTTACCCACATTCTCCTCCCTTCGATTCAAATAACATGTTAATCTGTGTATCTGCACATGAGGTGTATGACTAGTTTAATCTAATGGGTTGAATGAAACGAGCAAATGAATGGATTT
Organism: Delphinapterus leucas; assembly: GCF_059928025.1. Taxonomy (NCBI): domain Eukaryota; kingdom Metazoa; phylum Chordata; class Mammalia; order Artiodactyla; family Monodontidae; genus Delphinapterus; species Delphinapterus leucas. Next base: position 52,316,683 of record NC_143140.1, read on the forward strand.
TTAATTCTTTATATTATTTCGTTGTAAAGTGGTATAATATTAGTGTTTATATATGTTTTATTTGTCCAGCAACTTTCAAATATAAGATTCAAAATGAATTTATATGTCAATTTTACTTTGTCAACTTTAAAGTGTATATATATCATACTGGATACATATACTATATATATATGTATACATATATATAAATGCTTTATAAAGTAAGGTTGACATATAAATATTCATTTTGAGTATTATATTTGAAAATCTATGGACAAATAAAATATATATGAAACACTAATACCATTTTATAAATAAAATACAATTTAAATATAATATATAAATATATATTAGAAAAAATAACATGAATAATAGTGTCTCCTCTCAGATCACTAAGCTATATTAATACGTATGTGTGTATGCATTTACCTTAGTGTAATTTTTCTTTGGTATATTGATTTTCTTGAGAATAGTATTCTGTGGTAGGATTTTAATATTTACTTCACAGCTCTTATTCCCCTGATGAGAGTGTTCTGAAGACTTAATCAATGCTGAAAGCAGATATAATACACCTGCAGTCTATTCAAATTAACACTTCCTTCTCTCTTTGACTTTTGGGCTAATTATACTCATGATCCTTCTCTCTATGGACACCCTGAACTCAGCAGTTCTGAGTGAATAGGTTTGTTTCACTTTTCTCTTTTTGATTTTCTGGATAAATTTTCTTTTTCCATTTTTCTGACATTTTTTAAAAACATAGCTATAAAATGTTAATATTACCTTACTTTTAAAACATTTATTGTTAATGAGGATACTATATAAGAAACTTAAAAATCACAGGGTTTTAATAAAATTCAAATGTACTTCTATTCAGTGTTGTAGAAACTGACTCATTTTCATCAAGTGCAATACTGCATTCATTGGCACTATTATTTTCAACTAAGGATTTGCTTATTCTTTTTTTTCCAGTTGGCCTCTTTATCTAATAATTATACTTTCGTTCTCCAAATTTAAGAAGTTGTTAAAAAGCCTCAGTGATTAAGAAAAATTTCCACTGCAAAAGAAACATATTATCATTATAAACCTTGTAACACTAATATCTGTAATAAGATAACACCAACAAATATTTGCATATCTTTTTTTTATGGTGTAAAGTGCCAATTCATTATGTCAGCAGATCCAAATAACAATCAGTAATATGGAAAATCAAGGACATTTGCAGATATTAAAACTAGGAGTCACAGACATTAAAGTCCCCAAAATAACTATTTAATAAGAGAGAAAATTTTACAACATAATATCCAAATCCCCAGGAATTTTTCCAGATAATTTCAAAATTCACCAAACCCTTTGCCTATCATAGTTTTCTCTGAGGAAAACTATCTCTTAACTTTATGACCAATTATGAAATCACAATAACCATATATAGGACCAATCAATGTACACTTAAGATAAATAAATATAAATATATATATAGAGAGAGAGAGAGAGAGAGCGCGCGAGCGCACTTACTGTGTGGCAAGTACTGTTCTAGCAGCCAGATAATTTTTTTTTTTTTTTTTTGCGGTACGCGGGCCTCTCACTGTTGTGGCCTCTCCTGTTGTGGAGCACAGGCTCCGGATGCGCGGGCTCAGCGGCCATGGCTCACGGGCCCAGCCGCTCCGCGGCATGTGGGATCTTCCCGGACTGGGGCACAAACCCGCGTCCCCTGCATCGGCAGGTGGACTCTCAACCACTGCGCCACCAGGGAAGCCCCAGAGAATTTTTTAAATGAAGTTCTTATACGCAAGAAAGTGACAATCTACTGGAGCAGGTAGATCCATAAGAAAATAATTTTGTACATGTTATAGTAATTTAGGAGTCTGACAGAGGAATGTACCTTCCATGGACTTTTTTAGAAGTGCAAGTGAATTCAAAAGGAAGAACTTTCTGAGGGATAAAAGACAGAAAAATCATTCTTTTAGTTTGGCAATCTATCACAGCTAACGTAGCCATACACCTTATCAGTTACTAATTAGTATCTAAAAAACAACAGGCATAAACTGGGACTGTCCTGTGTAAACCCAGACTCATGATGGTACTAGGTTTCTCCAGAGAGAAAAATTATAGTATAAATATGATTTACAAAGAGCAATACTATTGTATTTCTTCTCAGAAGTCACTCTGCCATCCCTATCCCATGTATCATGTAATGTTATCATACTGCTCATTTATTCAAGACAAAAAAACTGGGGATCATTCTAGACCTTCCCTATCTGTTTGATACCCCCAATTGTGATATAAATCATCTAAAACATGTCTGTTCTTCTGTTCCCTCTCTCCGTCACCATTGCCACTACTCTGAATGACATCTTGTTATCTCATGCCTAGACTTTCTCAGTGCCTGCTAATCAGTCTCCTCTCCTTCAGCTCTGCCCATTACTCTCCATGAGGATCCAGATTAAATTACCTACAGTCCATAAGTGGTCATGGCATTCACTGGGACTGCAGGTTCAGTGCATATTTATCGGCTGGCACATAGGGCCTTTCCTGATTTGCCCCACTCATCAGTTTTGCCTTCTAACTTGCTGCTTCTTTCTCACTCTTTATACTCCAGAGACTTAACATATCCCCAAATACAGACACTTTTTTCCCCCCACCTTTGAACTTTTCTATATGCTGCTTCCTCTGCCTACAATTTCTCTCTCTCCCTTGTCTTCTTAGAGACCTTCAAAACCCTATCAAAGGTCAGGGGGCTTCGCTGGTAGCACAGTGGTTAAGAATCCACCTGCCAAGGGAGGGGACATGGGTTTGAGCCCTGGTCCAGGAAGATCCCACATGCTGTGGAGCAACTAAGCCTGTGTGCCACAACTACTGAGCCTGCGCTCTAGAGCCCGCAAGCCACAACTACTGTCTGCATGTCACAACTGCTGAAGCCTGCACACCTACAGCCCATGCTCCGCAACAAGAGAAGCCACCACAATGAGAAGCCCACATGCAGCAATGAAGACCCAACACAACCAATTAATTAATTATAAAAACAAAGGCCAATTAATCTTTCTCTTTTTCTTTGATAATCATAAATAAGAGTAAAACACTTCCTGTTCTTTCCTGCCATATAAATTGTATAAACATCTATGTCTGCACTCATTGTACTATAATTCTTTTGTTAATTTGTATGTCTCTACTTGATTGTCAGCTGTGAGTACAGGGAGGGCAGAACCATGCCCTTTTCTTCATTGAATCCCAAACTACTGGATAGTAATTAGCACAGAGCAGGCCATCAGTATATGTGATTAATTTTATTCACTGTCAAAACAAGGTGGTATGCATGCAGTGATGTGGCTTATTTGCCAATCAACAATAATAAACAGGCTCAATTCAGGAAATTATGCAAATGTTTTTTATCCACAGGTAGAGATATCCTCACATCATTTTTTCTATGAAAATACATTTAAGAAAAGATGATTAACAGCATTAACTAAATATACCTGGATCTCATGGTAATTTTGAAGATCCTTTTTTTTTTAATAGAACTCTCTGCAGAGCAGTAGCATATAGATAATTTCTTCCCAACTATAAACAAAAGCCTAGGTCACTTACTATTCTTGGTTTTTAGCTTACTCTTTTGTGTAACATGAATGAATATTTGCTCTCTCACCCCTAAGCCGATGCATTGGACATAAAAGTCCTCATTTTTAATACTAATAATCCAAGATGGCACAGGGGTGGGTAGCAGGGAGACACTGCAGAGAGGAGAAGGGAGGTATTTCAAAATAATTTATAGCAACTTTACATCAGATTTATTTCAAAATTGGAATCAGATGTATAATTAATCCATTACATATTTATTATTTGTTCAGAATAAAAGAAAATCCTATGAGGCCCTTTCTAGTTTCCTTGGGTAGATTAATTGTATAATGTCTAGAATGTACCTTGAAATATTTAGGGACTGACCTAGTATGTATGTGAGTCACTGTGATTTAACTGCAAAAAAAATGAAACTGCTGTACAAAACATAAATTTAACTTCCCCATGAAGCTAACAGGTTTCAAATCTATTATGGAAAATCCTACAATTTTTGATTTGAGACTAGAGGAGGACTGCTGTTTTCACAAGTAAGGCTGAGAAGTATAATAAGTTTGTTTTCTACTGTTTGCCAAACCTACAAGCTGACTCCACAGACTGCATGACTGAAAATGCGTTTATGGCATGAGATCCCTTGGGATAACTGTGAAAGCCAAATTCATCACTCTTAGCTGAGACTAGGAACCACAGAGGGCATCAATAGCACCTCTGTCCTTGAAGAAAAAAATTCACTGTAGAAATGAAAGGCAGGGAGTCACCTTTGGACCTTGAAAAGTCTGAAAGAAATTCTGAAAATCGTATGCTCTACTGGTCTCTAACGAAAACAGATCAAAAATCAACAAACTGTACTTATTCTGTATCTACAGGAAACTCTTACTAAATTAATGAAAATCCAAAGTTTATATTGAATTACATCACTTTAGGATATTGTTTAGAAGTTGAAGAAAAGAATTAGAAAATGTGCCCTTGACTGTGTCTCTCTAATACACCAAAATGAAATATACTCAAAGCCATAAATGCAAGAAGGCAGCCTAATGTTCATGGCAAGGTATTTTGATGTTGAGTCATATGGAATTTTGGTGATCACATACTCTATGAGCTAATGATTTATTTTTTCTTTCCTTTCTTTTCAATTACAAGACACATTGCAATTGTCTCCCCACAGTCCTGGTTTATTTACAGTAGCCGAAAACTGAAAAACAACCAAAAAATGTGCATCAAATGGTGAATGGATATACTAATAGTGGTACATCCATACAATGGAAAACTTACTCAGCTATAAAATAAAAGAACTACTGATATCTGCAGCAACATGAGTGACGTTCAAGAAAGAATATAGATAGAAAAATATATTTGAAGAAAAAGTGAATGAATATTTCTCAAATTTAGTTAACTTAAACCTACAGATTTTTAATAAGTTCAGTTTATCTTAAGTAGGATAATCTGAAGAAAACAACACCTTGACATATCGTGAACAGATCACTTAATATAAAGGTAAAGAGAAAATGTTAAAAGTATACAAATAGAAATGACACATTGCATACATGGTTGCTTATGTAGAAGACAAAGTTAAAAAATAAACTTCTCATCATAATTATTGTGGATATGAAGACAATTGTTAAACAACTTTAAGGTGCTAACAGGAAAAAAAAACAAAACTTTTCACCCAAAATTGTATAACCAACAAAATTATCCTTCAAAAATGAAGATACCTTAAAGAAAAAAAAAAAAAAAAACAACTGGTAGAATTTACTACCAGCAGACCTGCAGTAAAAGAAATGTCAAAGGAAGTTTAAAAGGCCAAAATAAAGTGATACCAAATAGAAACTCAGGTCTATAGAAAGGAATGGAATTATCAGAAAGATATGTGGATAAATATTGAGATTATCTACAGTTGTATATTAATTAATAAGGCAAGAAAGAAGCATCAAATATATCTATCTAGCACCCCCTTCACTGGTCTTTATTTCCATATCTTTTCCAGAGTGTATTTTTCTCCAGCCTAATACATTCACTTGGGGATAAACCTCAAAACGTAACTGTATAAGTCTTTATCAATTTCTTCAAATACTCTGTTTGTTTTACAATCACTAACTTCCTTAACTAAATGGTAAAAGATGAAACAGGCATTTTCTTAAAAAATGTGTGTAAACATATATTTAAATAAATATGTAATATATTATTATAATATAACATTATAATAATGTATAATATGTAAACATATATATCAGGAAATTACAAAAAAAAAAACTTTTGTTTCTATTAACTTTTTAAAATAGTCTGTAGGCATTTAAGACAAAGGTATTGAAAAAGCCCAAATTATATTTAGGCAAGTCCTACAGGAATGGAAAATCTCTAAAAGAAATCCTTCAATGTCAGGTTTCAGTCTGTCCTAAATCGAATTTAGAAAGTATATGAAGTGCAAGGCACATAAGAATATATAGTCAGGCCTTTTGTATCCATGAGTTCAACCAACCTAGGATTTCTATCTGCAGTTGGTTGAATCCCCAGATGCATTACCCACAGATACAGAGATACGGAGGGGCAACTGTACTACGCCATTTTATATAAGGGACTTGAGCATCTGAGGATTTTGATATACATGGGGGTCCTGGAATGAATCCCCTATGGATACCAAGGAGATTGTATTCCTCCAAGTCATATCATATTAATTACATTACATATATAATATATAATATATTATGTAATTATAATAATCTTTTTATCTAGTCAGAAAATTTCTGCAAGTATTAGACACTCATTTCTGAAGAAGAATCTAACTTAAAGAGACTGACTAGCATCTAAGCTCACTTTAAAGAGAAAATAGTAACTCTTGAATGTGAATCTTACAGTAAGGCTGATTATGAAGGATTGGCCTAAATTTTGATACCAAGCACCAAATGGTACTATAGACTAAAAATAATCATTTTCCTCCTCTACTATCATTCATTCTTATTCCCTATGTCTCTTTTTAAAAGTTCAAATAATTTCCTTAATTTCTTTATATAGACATGATGATATTAACAGTAATTTTTATAATCCAATTCTTCTCTAAGTACATTAAAGTTTAATGTAGCCTGGCAATGCAATTCTAGCAAAAACATAATTTGCATAAAACATGAGGCAGCATGAAGCAGAGTTATTCAGAAAGGATTCAGGCTTCCAATGTTAACACTCACAATTTAATTCTAAGCCATGAAAACACACACACAAGCTTACAATTCCAAATTAATGAAAGTTTCAATGTTTCGGTGGTGTATAAGTCATACATCTTCTTTCTACCTAGATACATCCAACTGTTTAGATATCAGTTATGTGAGTGTATATGACTGTAGAGTTTGCCAAACCCAACACTGTTTAGAAATGTGCAGACCAGCATCTTCATGAATCTCAAAATGTAGTATACTCTTCATATGTTTTACAGTAAAGGTACCTTAACATTAAAATAACTCTCATATTATTAAATGTAGTTCTAATGAATTTAGCCATCTCACATATATATAGGGAATTTGCAATGCTCTGTATTAATGTAATTATGATCAGTCACCAACTGCCTCTTGCTTTATCCATAGCAAATTATATGTAGAAGAGAGGATGCTGTCCTTGAGGAATTCTACTTTTAAGACATAGGATCTGAAAAACAAAAGGAGTGAAATGCAGGATGGGACACGCCATTTCTTGGGAATAAGTGACCTCTCATTTCCTGCTAGGGCCTGATGAATCATGCAATCACATAAACAGAACAGAGACGGTAAATGGATTATAACACAAGAACAGTTAGGAATGAGCTGTTTCTCCACTCACAGATTAAGTGTAACAAATGTAAACTTCAAACACGTTTAAACTTGCTCAGCTGTTATTTTACTTAATGTATTTGTTTATTGTTTGATTAGTTTGTTAGTTGGAAAGGTAATTAGGTTGGTATTTATTAGGTTTTTTTTTTAATAAAACTATAATCCACATGGGAAATCAGTCACCTTCAAAACTATTGTCTTGCTTTCCTCTCATACAAGTCACCTATGTCTATCATAAACCTAATTCTGAACTATGACAGAATGGAATGAGTCAGCAAAATTTGCTTACACCTCACATTTTACTCCCAAGGCTTAATTTCCCAAATCCAGAAATATATCGGTGACAAATAAAAGCAATGCTGTATCATCTGTTTGGTTCTCCCAACTCACTCCTACCCTAGAACCAAGCCTCACTGTGTTGTTCAGGAGTTAACCAGTACACGAAGCAGGGAGTGGTCATATTTATGCCTCAAAAAACTCAGTGGAACTCCTTGCAGATATGCAACATTTTGGATCCATTATTCAGTTGAGATAGCAACTAATTGAAACTCCCCTCCTTTTTTTTTCCAGATTTGATTGTGTTTTATCTGTCTCCTGCTGCTTCATCTTGGTTATCCCTGGGCAAGACTGGAGGGAAAGATTTATACTTGCCCAAATGGAAAGAGAGAGCTTAGGCAGTTTCATCCAAGCCTGTATTTCTATAAAATTTACTGCCATTACCTGTAGAAGAACAGATCACTACGATACAAAGCCAATAGTTACAATTTGCAAAAGAAAACATTGTAATGTCAAAGAAAAGTTATAGCATAAAATAAAAAGAGACACAATGAGCTTCTCAGAAATGATCCTTTCTTTCGCGAGTCTCAAGAGGATCGCCCTTGGTGAGAATACGTGCTGATATCCTGTTATCAGCTCACCCTGTACAAGTGGATGTAAACTGCACACAAAGGGAAAGCCAATTTTATTGTAAATGTTTTCATCGTTGTGAATGACTCACAAGAGGTCCATTTTCTTGTGGGTCCCAAAGGATGGCAGTCACGCAGCATTGTGTAAGCACTCATTACTGCGCAAGAGATGCCACATAAACCTTCCATCTCAAACAATAGATTCTATGGTATAAACATGTTTCTTTAAACAAGCACTTTAAACCAAAGATAAGCTGTAGTTACAGCAGGAATGAAGACATTTCTTATAAAGACTATTAACACATAGGCACCAAGGCAGACTTCATTTTATCTACGTATTTTTGAGTGCTTACTCTGTGCTAAGTGATTTAAATGAATAATCTCATAACTGGTACCAGAACAGAATTGATGCATAGTGTCTCTGACTAAATTCTGGGCTCTTGTTCAAAGGCACTGCAATCTCTTTAGCATTGATAGTTTTCAGCTCCAAATCAAGATTTCCTGAGCTCTTATTTTTTATATTATCTGCAAGTTTAGCCTCATTCCAAACTCCAGGGTTCTTGCTTCTAGTTACCGGAAATTTAGTTAACAATTCATGTTGTGAGTTTTAGAAAAATATTAGGTCTTGGTGGGCTTCACAGTGTGGGCATCAGTGAAGTCTGATGCCTGCACACAGTTATCTCCCAAAAGGTGAACCTCTACCATTGTGTGAACAGTAACACAATAATAGTGGGGAACTTTAACACCTCACTTACACTAATGGACAGGTCATCCAAACAGAAAATTAATAAGGAAACACAAGCTTTAAGTGACACAGTAGACCAGATAGATTTAAGTGATATTTATAGGACATTCCTTCCAAAAACAGCAGATTACACTTTCTTCTCAAGTGCGCACGAACATTCTCCAGGATAGATCATACCTCAGGTCACAAATCAAGCCTCAGTAAATTTAAGAAAATTGAGATCATATCGAGCATCTTTTCTGACCACAGTGCTATGAGATTAGAAATCAATTACAGGGAAAAAAATGTAAAAAACACAAACACATTGACGGTAAACAATACGTTACTAAATAACCAAGACATCATTGAAGAAATCAAAGAGGAAATTGAAAAATACCTAGAGACAAACGACAATGAAAACACGACGATCCAAAACCTATGGGATGCAGCAAAAGCAGTTCTAAGAGGGAAGTTTATAGCTATACAAGCCGACCTCAAGAAACAAGAAAATACTCAAATAAACAATCTAACCTTACACGTAAAGGAACTAGAGAAAGAAGAAGAAACAAAACTCAAAGTTAGCAGAAGAGAAATCATAAAGATGAGAGCAGAAATAAATGAAATAGAAACAAAGAAAACAATAGCAAAGATCAATAAAACTAAAAGGTGGTTCTTTGAGAAGATAAACAAAATTGATAAACCATTACCCAGCTTCATAAAGAAAGAGGGAGAGGACTCAAATCAATAAAACTAGAAATGAAAAAGGAGAAGTTACAACAGACACCACAGAAATACAAAGCATCCTAAGAGACGATTACAAGCAACTCTATGCCAATAAAATGGACAACCTGGAAGAAATGGACAAATTCTTAGAGAAGTATAACCTCCCAAGACTGAACCAGGAAGAAATACAAAATATGAACAGACCAATCACAAGTAATGACATTGAAACTGTGATTAAAAATCTTCCAACAAACAAAATCCAGGACCAGATGGCTTCACAGGTGAATTCTATCAAACATTTGGAGAAGAGCTAACACCCATCCTTCTCAGACTCTTCCAAAAATATGCAGAGGAAGTAACACTCCCAAACTCATTCTATGATGCCACCATCACCCTGATACCAAAACCAGACAAAGATACTACAAAAAAGGAAATTACAGACCAATACCACTGATGAATATAGATGCAAAAATCCTCAACAACATACTATCGAACAGAATCCAACAACGCATTAAAGGGATCATACACCATAATCAAGTGGGATTTGTCCCAGGGATGCAAGGATTCTTCAATATATGCAAATCAATCCATGTGATACACCATATTAACAAATTGAAGAATAAAAACCATATGATCATCTCAATAATTGCAGACAAAGCTTTTGACAAAATTCAACACCTATTTATGATAAAAACTCTCCAGAAAGTGGTAATAGAGGGAACTTATCTCAACATAATAAAGGGCCTTATATGACAAACCCACAGCAAACATCATTCTCAATGGTGAAAAACTGAAAGTATTTCCTCTAAGATCAGGAAAAAGACAAGGATGTCCACTCTCACCACTATTATTCAACATAGTTTTGGAAGTCCTAGCCATGGCAATCAGAGAAGAAAAAGAAATAAAAGAGATAAAAATTGGAAAAGAAGAAGTAAAACTGTCACTGTTTGCAGATGACATGACAGTATACATAGAGAATCCTAAAGATGCCACCAGAAAACTACTAGAGCTAATCAGTGAATTTGGTAAAGCTGCAGGATACAAAATTAATGCACAGAAATCTCTTGCATTTCTATACACTAAGGATGAAAAATCTGAAAGAGAAATTAAAGAAACACTCCCATTTACCACTGCAAGAAAAAATACTTAGGAATAAACCTAACTAGGGAGACAAAAGACCTTTATGCAGAAAACTATAAGACACTGATGAAAGAAATTAAAGATGATACCAACGGATGGAGAGATATACCATGTTTTTGGATTGGAAGAATCAATATTGTGAAAATGACTATACTACCCAAAGCCATCTACAGATTCAATGCAGTCCCTATCAAATTACCAATGGCATTTTTTACAGAACTAGAACAAAAAATCTTAAAATTTGTATGGAGACACAAAAGACCCCGAATAGCCACAGCAGTCTTGAGGGAAATAACTGCAGCTGGAGGAATCAGACTCCCTGACTTCAAATTATACTATAAAGCTACAGTAATCAAGACAATATGGTACTGGCACAAAAACAGAAATATAGATCAATGGAACAAGACAGAAAGCCCAGAGATAAACCCACAAACCTGTGGTCAGCTAATCTATGACAAAAGAGGCAAGGATATAAAATGGAGAAAAGACAGCATCTTCAATAAGTGATGCTGGGAAAACTGGACAGCTACACGTAAAAGAATAAAATTAGAACACTTCCTAACACCATACACAAAAATAAACTCAAAATGGATTAGAGATCTAAATGTAATACCGGACACTATAAAACTCTTAGAGGAAAACATAGGAAGAACACTCTGACATAAATCACAGCAAGATCTTTTTTTGATCCACCTCCTAGAGTAATGGAAATAAAAACAGAAATAAACAAATGGGACCTATGAAACTTAAAAGCTTTTGCATAGCAAAGGAAACCATAAACAAGACAAAAAGATAACCCTCAGAATGGGAGAAAATATTTGCAAATGAAGCAACTGACAAAGGATTAATATCCAAAATATATAAACAGCTCATGCAGCTCAATATTAAAAAAACAAACAACCCAATCTAAAAATGGGCAGAAGACCTAAATAGACTTTTCTCCAAAGAAGACATATAGATGGCCATGAAGCATACGAAAAGCTGCTCAACATCACTAATTATTAGAGAAATGCGAATCAAAACTACAATGAGGTATCACCTCACACCAGTTAGAATGGGCATCATCAGAAAATCTACAAACAACAAATGCTGGAGAGGGTGTGAGAAAAGGGAACTGTCTTGCACTGTTGGTGGGAATGTAAATTGATACAGCCACTATGGAGAACAGTATGGAGGTTCCTTAAAAAACTAAAAAGAGAATTACCATATGACCCAGCAATCCCACTACTGGGCATATACCCAGAGAAAACCATAATTCAAAAAGACACATGCACCCCAATGTTCATTGCAGCACTATTTAAAATAGCCAGGTCATGGAAGCAACCTAAATGCCCATTGACAGATGAATGGATAAGAAGATGTGGTACATATATACAATGGAATATTTCTCAGCCATAAAAATGAACGAAATTGGGTAATTTGTAGAGACATGGATGGATCTAGAGACTGTCATACAGAGTGAAGTAAGTCAGAAAGGGAAAAACAAATATCGTATATTCACGCATATATGTGGAACCTAGAAAAATGGCACAGATGAACCGGTTTGTAGGGCAGAAATTGAGACACTGATGTAGAGAACAAAACATATGGACACCAAGGGGAGATAGCAGCGGTGGGTGGGGGTGGTGGTGTGATGAATTGGGAGATTGGGATTGACAGGTATACACTGATGTGTATCAAATGGATGACTAATAAGAACCTGCCGTATAAAAAAAAAGGAAAAAAATTAAAATGTGGTTATTTATCATTAATTACCATATTAGTCTCTGTTTTCTCTCCTCTCACTACCATTCATACTCTTCCCCTTGTCAGCCATCACAAACTTTGGGGACACTTCATTTTATAAACCACTCTATGTCCTTAGTGTCTGCCCAGATCATTTTTCCCCTGTCTTCTTTGGCTTTCTGCTGAGATCATTAGGCCAGAGATTTCCAAACTGTTTTGATCTGTGGTGCCTTTAGTATCTCAGGTTTTTTTGTTTTTTGCTTTTTTTTCCACAAAAAACCTGAGCCAAATGAAATACCTAAGAGTTCTATTTAGTAAGAAATTAGACCCAAATAATTTAATAAGTGTTTAGATTCTAACAATTTAGTAGCCGTTAGAAAAAATGATAAAAATAAATTTAAAACATAATATTTTATTTCATTTTTAAATAACCATGATTACTTGCTAAGGGGATGTGTATATCTGGGCTCTGTGAAATTTCTCCAACCATGGAGTTATATTGTGCAATTCCACCTTCATTTCTTGCTCTACATTTTTTAAAGCAATATTTTATATTTATCACAACAACCACTGAAAACCTAGCTTTACAAAGATATGACATCATTGAAAGGAAGGCAGCACAATCGAATGTTGAAACTATGAACTACCTTGAGTTAGTAATTCACACAGTGTCCTATAGATACTGCTGCATTTTTCTTAAAAATTTAAAATATTGTGTAGGATCCTGTGAGTTCACTGTGGCATCCCGGAGCACCTCAGTACTTATTTTGAAAACTGCAGATCTAGGCATTCCAAAGGTGACTTTCTCCCAAACCTTTCACACGCAATCAGTAATCAAGACTCGTCCAGTCCACCATTTCCATGTCATTTATTTATTCTTTCTTCTGTATATCTACAGCCACTTCATTACTTCATCACTTGCACTTGGACTGCTGGATAAGATTTCTAACTTCTACCCCAAGTTTCCAAACTCCAATTTATTTTCCATCTTTCTTCCAGGCTTTCTATTTAAAAATCCAATTCTGATTGTGTCATTATTTGACACTGAAATACTTCAAGCCTCCTTTGCTTTCATGTTCTTGCCCCTGTGAACTCTTAACACTCCCTATTTTCTCATCCTCTCTTTCAGGTGTACTCAGCTGTTACAAAGCCCCATGCTCTTGCTTACTTCATTGACGCTTGTTACTGCTTTGTCCTACAGAAATCTCTACAGTCCTTTATCTAACTGGTCAGTGCCTACATAGTTTTCAAACATCAGCCCTAACATCATTTTCCTGATGTTGGCAGTTCTTATTGTGCCTCACTTGTCTGTACCAATATCACAGTGAATACCTTTATAGGAACACTTTCAAAACATATGATAATGTTTAGCATAATAACTAGCACTTATAATTGGCCCAGTAAATATTTGCTGAAATAATGAAATGCAAATGAATAAATACATGTCAATTTAGTTAATGGAGCAATGTTATGCAAACCTTGTCAGAAACCTAAAATAGAATGAAGCTGTCTTCTAGAATGAGTTTCCAGAGAAGTTGACCAATTCTTTTGGGGAAAGCTGCCATAATACATTTAGCATAAAACCAATCAAGCTTGATAACATGGTGCATCCTCTGAAAGCAAAACTCAATTATATACAGATGTTCACAATTCAAGCTTTGACTCCATTTTCATTTCATCATGCCCTATCTATGCCATTGGTAAGCCAACCCAGTCTGTTGCTGCTGCAATAGTATACCCCAGTACTCTAATTTTTCAACAAAGGATGTTATTCTGTAAGGTGGTGCCATGGTAAAGATTTTTTTTTTCTCTAAAAGAAAGGCTCTAAACCAACAGGATAAGAGTCCTAGAGTTATCTGAGAACCATTGTTCCTATGCCACAGTCTCTGAATGACAGGTAAAATCTAGAAATCAGTGAATCAGAAACCTAAGGAAACTTTAGATATCGAGCTTTCAGAGATTGCAAGAGCAAAAATTAACCCTAACCAAGCATACCTCCACTAAGGTAAATAAACACCACTGAGTATCATAAAGCAAATTCTGCTCTTTGAGCCTGGGTAGAAGAACATAGCAATGAACTGCTACTCATACAATCCACCCAACCAAGAAATTATTTAAAATTCTTGCTTCCTTGTTTATGGGAATTGAGTATGTGGTAAGACATGATTACACCATCATATGGGCCATATATTTGGTGGTCTCAAACTCCTACTAGCATCATCTTGGCAAATCAATGAAATTATAAAATATTAATCACTTAAAATGGTTCAATTATTTTTTCACCACATTAGTCAAAGTTTTAATATTCTTTCCATTGGAAAAAGAAAGATGAGCTTTGTGGAACTCCTATGGAATCACCATGGGAATTTTTTCCTGGTACCTCTACATCCAGATTGTCAAGTTGAAGTCCTAAGGAATAAATCAGAAAGTTTAAAAAAAAAAAACACCTTCCAATTATAACTAGGCACATCAGATGTCTGATTAGGAAAATTGATTTTTGAGGTATGTCACTACTTTCAAGTTGATGTATTTCCCACATGCCTATGAATGAGATTTTTCATCATTCAGTAATAAAGGGGGCAACTAATCACCTAGCACAAAATCCGAGGATGCGTATAGCAACACTTTCTATTAATATTTTAGAAAACATCCCGAATGAGTAGATGAGTACAGCTATGAGCCAACTGACACTCAAAAAAAAAAAAAGAAAGAAAAAGAAAAGAAGGAAGGAAGAGAGGGAGGAAGGGAAAGAAGATGGGAGGAAGGAGGGAGGAAGGAAGGAAGAAAGGGAGGGAAGGAATGAAGGAAGAAAGAAAGGAAGGGGGACTTCCCTGGTGGTCCAGTGGTAAAGAATCCGCCTTACAATGCAGGGGACGTGGGTTCCATCCCTGGTCAGGGAACTAAGATCCCATATGCCACGGAGCAACTAAGCCCATGTGCCACAGCTATTGAGCTCGCGTGCCTCAGCTAGAGCCCGCGAGCCGCAAGCTACAGAGCTCACACGCCCTGGAGCCTGCACGACACAACTTGAGAGAGAAAAACCCACACACCATAACTAGGGAGAAGCCCACGTGCCGCAACGAAAGATCCTGCATGCTGCAACTAAGACCCAATGCAGCCAAAAATAAAATAAATAAATAAATAAATAAATTTTAAAAAGGAAGGAAGAAAGAAAGAAAAAAGGGTATTGGTAGTTTTTCACATTTGTGGACTGCTGTTAGTATCAGTGTCTTTTCTTAGATGCTCTCTCCAAGGAATATCCAGAAAAATGAAAGTACTTTTTTTGAAATGCCAGTTACTGAAGAGGCTTCCAAGAAACTTGAATGATGCTTCCCTCCTGGGTACACTGCCACACAGTCAGCCAAATGGAACACTTGGCTATATAAGCTTGGTTAGAAGTACTATGTCTCACAAAATGGTTAAAAGATCCAGTCCTAAGTTTTTCAGATCATTAACTTATTCATTCAACTATTTATTCATGTTGTTTAGTCAATATTGGAGAATCTTTTCTGTGCAAAGCATTGACTCAGGAGCAACATCTAACTCTAAAAACCATTCAGACCCCAGGGAAACACATCACATCTCATGCCCTGTCTTCAAAACCAAAGTCCACCATGTCTGAAAGCTATGAAGATTTGTGTGTTATGCTGCTGGCAGTTTTAGAGGAGATAGACATTGTTTTGGAGTGTGGGGGGCATTTAAACAGCATATAAATTTAGGTAAGAGAAACAAAATTTTATTTGAATTGATTCATATTTCAATATTCCTCCCAGTGATGAACCTTGATGCTCCAATGTGAAATAAGGAAAAAAATTCCCAGCCTTCCTTTCCCATAGGGAACAGACATTGAAATTAGATTCCACCCATCAGACACTGCCTGGAATTCAGAAAACATCTGGTTAAGAAAACAGGGCAAGCAGGGCATGCACTTTTCTGGCAAAGGGACAGTGGTAAAGGCAGTGTGTTTCTGGGGTCAGTGGTGTCCATGACAGCAATATGTCAAGAATGTTGCATCATGGCACTTAATTCAATGGTAACCGTGCTCCATATTCTGCAGTATGGTTTTGGGCATTGCCCCTGAAATAGCAGCCTAGAGTTTATCTCTTCAGCTCTTTTAACATTTCTGTAAGATTTATGTCATGTTTAACCATGGTAGGAGTATGAGTTTAAAAAAAGGAACTGACTTGCAAATATTGTGAACATTTTCAATTTTACCAGATTCTAGCATATAGTTTCCTAAAGTTGCAATACACCAGTTTATGAGAATAATCTTTCCCACCACTGCTTTAGCATCATAGATATTTATATTTTTTCAAAACTGATAAGTATATATCATATCTATTTTTACTTCAATTTGTGTTTTGTTGACTATCAATGAAATTGAATATAGTGTCATGTGTTTACTGTGCATTCATATTTTCTTTTCTTTAAAATGATTATTCATATACTCTACCACTTTCTTCTATCGAACTGTGTACACATTTATTAATAATATTCATTGTATATTTGGAACAATACAAATATACATATATAATATGTATATGTATTATATATAATATTCTCTCCCTTTGGTGTCTGCATAACTTTGTTAGCATCATCTTTTGCACATCAGATGTTGTTGTTGTTTAATAAATACATGTTATCAACTTTTTTTTGCAAAATTTATTTTGTCCCTTGTTTAAGAAATTCTTCCCTAATCAGAAGTAACGAAATATTTTTCTATATTTTCTTTTGATAGTTATAAATTTTATTTTCTCTTTGAATACTTCAAGTATTTGAAGCATATTTTGTGTATGGAATGAGATTGGGATATAATTTTATATTTTCCTCATGGATAGCTAATGGTAAGAACTGTGAAGGGTTTGATATTTTACCCTATAAGCAAGCTAAAATGTTAGCCAACAATGTTTTATAGCTGTCAGTAGAAGATATGAGATTTCTGGGTCAATAATGACAGATAGTTTATTAATCACAGCAATAGCAGTAGCCAGATTATCATCAATTCCCTGAGCCCCAATTTCCACAAGGAAAGTTGAAGAGAACAAGATGACACCTGCACCTATGCTGTGGGTTGCGCTATAAAAAAGGAACTCTTGAGCTAAAGAAAACCAAACCTTTTATAATAGGTGGTAAGGATGCTTGCCCTTTGCTCTAGAGAGAGACTCTATGTCTATCTTCCGAGTCTGTTGACGACAAAACTATCCTATAAAATAAAGATTGGAGCAAAGGGCAATAAGATGGAAGAAACACAAGTGACCTATGGGGACTTGTCTCCCAACAGCCAATTGTCCCAACAATGTTTTCCTACAGAGACCTCACCTCTTTTATGAAAAATTCCAATATATAATCAATTTACCTTTCATTGAGTCAATGAAACAGATAAATATATGTATCCTTGGCTATCATGTTCTATGGATTTATATGTTATAAATAATTTAGGCTCATATCATTTTAACTAAAATCTCTTGTTGAAACCTCTATATCTAGCAATGAAAATCTATTACCCTTTTGGTTTGTCTTTTTAAATATTTTTAGTTCTTTGTGAAAATATACCCTTCTATATTTATTTTATTTTGTCAAGGTTCTTGAAAGAAACCTAATAGGGTTTTGTTGGAAAGACATTAAATGTAAAAATTAATTTGGAGAAAATTTACAATTTTAAAATGATGGGTGCTGCCATCAACACAGACCTCTATATTTATTTTGGTTTTCCTCCACAGTCTTTAAAATGTTTTGTCAGCCATCTTAATTAGTGAGTTTGATCTATTATACTTAATCTCATTTCACCTTTCCATATTTCTTGCCATCTGTTATATTCATCGTCTTTCATCCTAATTTTTTTCATTCTGTTTGAAGTTTAGTTTAGCTTATTTTCATTTTTGCATTCCTATGCTCATATTAGTTTGCATATTAAATTTATTTTTCAAGCTATATCTAGTAATAATCATATCCATAGCCTCTCCATGAATAGGAGTTTAATCTCAGTGTATTTTTACTATTCCAACCACTCTTGCCATCTTTCTCATAAATATCACTTTGAATTTTAGTGCAAACTTTTTATTTTCAAGGACAAAAATAACTTTTACTCATTTATTTGCTCACTGTTCTTTCCCATAAATCACTACCTACTCTCAGATTCAATTTTCCTTTGTAATGGATGATATCCTCTGTTTTTTTTAAGACAATTTTTTTTAGAGCTGTTTTAGGTTTACAACAAAATTGAGTAGAAGGTACAGCGATTTCCCCTGCTCTCACACATGCATAGCCTCCCCATTGTCAAGATCATTCTCCAGAATGGTACATATTTTCACCAAAAATGAACCTATATTGGCACATCATAATCACCCCAAGTCCAGTTTACCTTAAGGTTCACTGTTGGTGTTTTACATTCTATGAGTTTGGACAAAATTATGACATATATCCATTGTTATAATAACATACAGAATATTTTCACTGTCCTAAAAATCCTTGTGTTCTGCCTGTTCATCTCTACCCTCAACCCGTGACAACCACTAATCTTTTTACTGTCACTATACTTTTGCCTTTTCCAGAATATCATACAGTTGGAATCATACAGTATATCTCCTTTTCAGATGAGCTTCTTTCACTTAGTAATATGCATTTAAACTTTCTCCATTTTTTTTCATGTCTTGATAGCTCATTTCCTTTTAGTGCTGTGTAATATTCTATTGCCTGGGTGTACCACAGTTCATTAACCCTTTCATGTAGGGCATATTTGATGCTTC
This sequence comes from Delphinapterus leucas, assembly GCF_059928025.1. NCBI lineage: Eukaryota > Metazoa > Chordata > Mammalia > Artiodactyla > Monodontidae > Delphinapterus > Delphinapterus leucas. Next base: position 52,335,986 of record NC_143140.1, read on the forward strand.
CAGGTTTTGACAATTAGGAATAGAGCTGCTATAAATATCCGTGTGCAGGTTTTTGTGTAGACATAAGTTTTCAGCTTTTTTGGATAAATATCAAAGGAGTGAGATTGCTGGATTGTATGATAAGACTATATTTATTTTGTAAGAAACCACCAAACTGTTTTCCAAAGTGGCTGTACCATTTTGCATCCCCACTAGTTATAAATTAGAGGTATGTTTACCCACACCCTCACCAGCATATGGTGTTGTCAGTGTTCCACATTTGGGCTATTCTGATAGGTGTGTAGTGGTATCTCATTTTAATTTGCATTTCCCTGATGACATTTGATGTGGAGAATCTCTTCATATACTTATTTGTCATCCGTATATCTTCTTTGGCAAGTTGTTTTAAGTTATTTGTCCTATTTTTTAACTGAGTTATTTATTTTCTTATTGTTGAGTTTTAGGAGTTCTTTGTATATTTCAGATAACAGTCCTTTATTAGATGTGTCTTTTGCAAATATTTTCTCCCAATCTATGGGAGAAATTGTTTTCTCATTCTTTTCATCTTGTCTTTCACAGAGCAAATATTTTTAATTTCAATGAATTCTGGCTTATCAATTATTTCTTTCTTGTCTCATGCCTTTGGTGTTTTATCTAAAAAGGCATCACCATACTCAAAGTCATCTAGGTTTGCTCCTATATTTTCCTCTAGGAGTTTTACTGTTTTACATTTAGGCCTATGATCCATTTTGAGTTAATTTTGGTGAAAGGTATAAAGTCTGTGTCTAGATTCACTTTCTGTATGTGATGTCCAGTTGTTCCAGCACCTTTTATTGAAAATACTATCTTTTCTCTGTTGCACTGCCTTTGCTCCTTTGTCGAAGATCAGTTGACTATATTTATGTGGATCTATTTCTGGGCTCTCTATTCTGTTTCATTGATTGATCTATTTGTCTTTCCTTTTACCATTACCACACTGCCTTGATGACTGTAGCTTTACACTAAGTCTTAAAGATGTGTAGCATAGTCTTCCAACTTTGTTCCTGTTTGTTAATATTGTGTTGACTATTCTAGATCTTTTGCCTCTCCATATAAACTTTAGAATCAGTTTATCAATATCCATAAAAATAATTTTTCTGAGATTTTGATTGAGATTGCATTGAATCTATGGATCCAGTTGAGAAGAACTGAAAAATTGATAATGTTTAGTCTTTATTATGAATATAGAATATCTCTCCATTTATTTAGTTATTTAATTTGGTTTTTCTTTTATTTCATTTGAGTTTTGTAGTTTTCCTCTGAGAGACCTTGTACATCTTTTTGTTAGATTTATATCTAAGTATTTCTTTTTCTTTTTGGTGCTAATGTAAATGGGATTATATTTTTAATTTCAAGTTTCACTACTTGTTCATTGTTGGTATATAGGAAAGACATTCACTTTTTTATATTAACCCTGTATCCTGCAACCTTCCTATAATTACTTATTAGTTCCAGGAGGGTTTTTTTGGTTGTTGAATCTTTCAGATTTTCTACACAATCATGTCATCTGTGAACAAAGACAGCTTTATATCTTTCTTCCCAATCTGTACATCTTTTATTTCCTTTTCTTGCCTTATTGCATTAGCAAGAACTTCCAGTATGATGTCAATATCCTCATCTTATACCTAATCTGAGTGGAAAGCTTTGAGTTTCTTGTCATTAAGTGTGACATTAGCTGTATATTTTTTGTAGATTGTTTTATCAAGTTGAGAACGAGTCCTATTCTCAGTTTACTGAGAATTTTTATCATAAATGGGTACTGGATTTTGTCAAATGCTGTTTCTGCATCTATTAACATGATCATGTGAGTTTTCTTTTTAAATCTGTTGGTATGATAGATTGAATTATTGATTTTTTTTTTTTTTTTTTTGCGGTACGCTGGCCTCTCACTGCTGTGGCCTCTCCCATTGCAGAGCACAGGCTCTGGACGCGCAGGCTCAGCGGCCATAGCTCATGGGCCTAGCCGCTCTGCATCATGTGGGATCTTCCCGGACCAGGGCACGAACCCATGTCCCCTGCATCGGCAGGCGGACTCTCAACCACTGTGCCACCAGGGAAGCCCTGAATTATTGATTTTTGATTGTTAAACCCTGGCTTTTTCAAAGAAAGTTTGAGGATGGTATATGTTTTGAGTCTTTGTTGATCATATAATGTGTTTTTACACTCTCAAATGAATAACAGTTTTTTTCTGGATGAAGTATTCTAGATGTAAATTCATTTCCCTCTGGTACTTGAAAGATATTGTTCCATCATCCTCTTGCATCCAGTGTTGGTGAAGAAAATTCTGAAGACTCTGATTTGTGTTTCTTTAAAGATAGTACATGTCTATAATGTGAATGGCACTGCCTTAGATATGGTGATCCTTTTCATTTTGCCACCTGAAAGCCTTAAGCGAAACTATAAGATATAAGCAAAAGTCAAACCAGGCACCAAAGAAAGATTCATAAAAAGGAAGCAGACTCAGAAGAATGCTTTATGCCTCTCACACTTCTCCATTTTCCCTACTAGAATATGGCTACAAGATAAGGGAAGAATATCTGTGGATAAGAGAGAGAGGAAACAAACAAACAGAATCTGAGACTTTGTCACATTGCTGTATGAGCACTGGACTATCTAATTTTTCCAGGTTACTCTCTTTCAATTACTTAAATGCAACCAGGTTCAATTCTTAGCCCTGTTTGCAGTTTTCCCAGTCACGCCCTACCCCTGGTTGCACAGCATACCTCAGTGTTCTGGATGGGGCAAGAAAGAAGTGGGTCTCTTTGGCAGTGTCCTGTACAGCTGGGAATACCAGACTCTTTCTCACAAGCTCTCTTATTCCCCCATGGGAGAAATCACGGTCTGAGAAGGTCTCTCTTGGCACTGAGCCGTGCAACCTTGAAGGAGGAATGATATGGATAAAGTGAGACTGTTCCTCTTCCCTTCTTCAATGTGTTCAATAACAGATTGTTTTTGCTCCAAAGGTGTTCTGGAACTTCTCTGCTAGATTCCTACACTTCCACAAAGGCTCTCTTGTCTGTGGGTGATTGTCTGATTTGTGTTCTTTGGGGAGAAGATTGTAGAAAATTCTTATTCCACTATGGTGGTGACATCATTCCCGGAACTTCTCTATTTTTTCAAACAGTGCTTCAATACCATCCTTTCTATTTTCACTTCTGGAGGTCTTTTGTTTTCCTTTTTATTTTTTATTGAACTATGGTTTTATACAATATTATATTAGTTTCAGTGTACAACACAGTGATTTGACTTTTATTTATATTATGAATTGATCACCACAAGTCTAGTAACCATCTGTCACTATAAAAGTTATTAAAATATTATGGGCTATAATACCTATGCTGTGCCTTACATCCCCATGACTTATGTATTTTATAACTGGAAGTCTGTATCTCTTGCTCCCTTTCTATTTGGGCCAACAACCTACCCCCCTCCCCTCTTGGTGACTACCAGTTTGTTCTCTGTATCTATGAATTTGTTTAGTTTTCTTTGTTCTTCTGTTTTGATTTTTTAGATTTAACATATAAGTGAAATCATACAGTATTTGTCTTTCTCTGAATTATTTCACTTAGCATAATACCCTCAAGGTCTATACATGTTGTCACAAATGGCAATATTTCATTCATTTTATGGTTGATGATTATTCCATTTTATATATATATATATATTTCTTGATCCATTCGTCTGTTGATGGACACTTAGATTGCTTCCATATCTTGGCTATTATAAGTAATGCTGCAATAAGCATAGGGGTGCATATATCTTTTTGAATTAATATTTTCTATTTTTGAATAAAAATCCAGAAGTAAAATTACTGGATCATACGGAAGCTCTATTTTAAATTTTTTGCAGAATCTCTATATTGTTTTCCATTATGGCCGCACTGATTTATAATCCCACCAACAATGCCCAATGGTTCCCTTCTCTTCACATTCTTGCCAACATTTGTTATTTGTCGTCTTTTTGACGACAGACATTCTGACAGGTGTGAGGTGACATCTCACTGTGGTTTTGATTTGCTTTTCCCTGATGATTAGTGATGTTGAGCATGTTTTCATGTACTTGTTGGCCATGTGTATGTCTTCTTTGGAAAACTGTCTAGTCTGGTCCTCTGCTCGTTTTTTAATTCAGTTGTTTGTTTGATATTGAGTTGACTTCTTTATATATTTTGGATATTAACCCCTTATCAAATATGTCATTTGCAAATGCCTTCTCCCATTCAGAAGGTTGCCTTTTCATTTGTTGATGGTTTCCTTCACTGTGTAAAACTTTAATTTGATTGGGTCCCATTTGTTTATTTTTTTCTTTTGTTTCTTTTGACTGAGGAGATAGATCCAAAAGAATACTGCTAAGACTATGTTAAAGAGCATACTGTCTATGTTTTCTTCTAGGAGTTTTATGGTTCCAGGTCTTACACTTAAGTCTTTAATGTATTTTGAGTTTATTTTTGTATATGGTATAAGAAAGTAGTCCAGTTTCATTCTTTTGCATGTAGCTGTCCAGTTTTCCCACCACCATTTATTGAAAAGACTGTCTTTTCCCCACTGTATATTCTTTGTTTCTTTGTTGTAAATTAATTGACCATATAAGTACAGGTTTATTTTCGAGGCTCTCTATTAATCACATTTAGGTATCTCTTGCTCATTCTTTCCTTACTTTTTATTTTGTTTATACTTTTGACCTCTTTATCCCTTTTTCCTACATTCTAGACTGATTCCACAGACCACTCTTCAAAATGTTAATTCAGTCATTTGCTCCCTCTATTCTGCTATTTAGCCTCTCCATTGAATTTTTAAAACAATTAAAATTTGCATTTCCCAAATTTCTAGAAGTTGTTTCTACAACAACATAATCTCATTTATTTCTCTGAGGATATGGAATTTTACTTATTTACAGCCTTTTTCTGGTTGTTATATAAGTCTATTTCCTCAGGTGTAAGTTATTTAGTTTGTTATCTCTCTTTCATTATACTGTTTTTACACAAATTTCTGGCAATTTCATTTTTTGATCTCATCTGTGTAATGTATTACCTACTATACTGGCAGCTCCAACTGTTGGAACAGTCTGCTTGTAAAAGGGGAGAAATCAGCTGCTGAGGTTTATTCTATCATTACTAAGATTAGTGTATGCCCAGTACACTGGCAGCGAATCTTCTAGGCTTATATACTACCCACTTTTCCATGCAACTGTAAACTACCTGGAATACTCTTCTGTATTTTTTTATTTCAATGGCATCTACTACTTAAACCAGAACAATCATTTCCTAGTTTCTGCCAAAAGGAATGATGTCCAGAAAGTTAATCTCTCTTGTTGATCCTGCTTAATTACCTCAAGCAATTGCATTCTTGCTAACTGCTTCTATCACATTGAGCTTTTTGATGCCACTTCCATGAATAAAACTTAAAAGGCAGTTCTTTCACTGAAATAGACACTAAAAAGACAGTAGAAAAGATCAGTGAAACTAAGAGCTGATTCTTTGAAAAGGTAAAATTGACCAACTATTAGCTAGGCTCACTAAGAATAAAAAAAGAAGGTCCTGATAAATAAAATCTGATATGAAAGAGAAGTAACAACAGACACCACAGAAATATCACAAAGTATTATAATAGAATATTATGAAAAGCTATACACTAACAAACTGGACAACCCAGAAGAAATGGACAAATTCTTAGAATCATACTAACTTCCAAGACTGAATCAGGAAAAAAATAGAAAATCTAAATGGACATATCACCAGAACAGAAATTGAAGCAGTAACAAATAAGCTACCAAGAAACAAGTGTTCAGGACCAGATGGCTTCACAGGTCAATTCTACAACATTCAAAGAAGATTTAGTGCCCATCCTCCTCAAACTATTCCAAAAAAACTGAAGAGAAGGGAACACTTCCTAACTCATTGTATGAGGCCAACATACCAAAAAAGAAAATTACAGGCCAATATCTCTGATGAACATAGAGGCAAAAATCCTCAACAAAACATTGGCAAACCAAATTCAACAATACATAAAAAAGATCATACACCACGATAAAGTGAGATTTATTCCATGTAAGCAAGGATGGTTCAACATCCACAATGAATCTATGTGATACGCCACATCAAGAAAATGAAGGAGAAATAGCATATGAACATCTCAGTAGATGCAGAAAAGGCATTTGACAAGAATCAGCACTTGTTTATAAAAATTCTCAATAAAGCGGGTATAGAAGGAATATAACTCAACATAATAAAGACTACATATGAGAAACCCACAGCTAACGTCATACTCAATGGTGAAAAACTGAAAGATAAGTAACAAAAAAAGGATGCACACTCTCACTGCTCTTATTCAACATGGTATTAGAAGTCCTAACCAGAGCAATTAGGCAAGGAGAAAAAGGTACCCAAATTGAACAGAAAGAAGTAAAACTGTCACTATTGATAGATGATGTGATTTTATATATAGAAAACCCTAAAGACTCCACCAAAACACTATTAGAAATAATAAATGAAAACATTAAAGTGGCTGGACACAAAATCAATATACAAAAATTTGTTGCATTTCTATATGCTAACAATGAGCTAACAGAAGGAGAAATAAAGAATCAATACCATTTACAATTGAGACAAAAAGAATAAAATACCTAGTAATAAATTTAAACAAGGAGGTGAAAGACCTGTACACTGAAAACTATAAGACATTGTTGAAAGAAATTAAATAAAATACAAATAAATGGAAAGATATTCCATGCTCATGGATTAGGAGATTAATATTGTCAATATGTCCTTTCACAAAAGACCCCAAATAGCCATAGCAATCCTAAGAAAAAAGAACAAAGATGGAGGTATCACACTCCTTTATTGCAAATAGTAGAAAAAACTAAAATTTATTTAATTAAGCTATATTTGTTGGAATTCAAAGGGATTTTAAACTCCATTTGCTACTACATTCGTTTGCTATACAGATTTTTTTTTTTATTTGTGAGAAAGTTTGGGGTTACTTTCCCCATAATACACTATTTTATGCACACAATTTCATAAATGTAATAATTTTAAGTGAAGAAATTTGCACCAATACCACTGTTGTGATAAAATTATAACTTCACAGCCTTTAAATCATAATCATGGTTTTTGTACACTATTCAAAACTCAGTTTAGCCATGACCTACTCTAGATCTTCCTAATAGCCCTTGGATACCTTCCATCATTTTCCTTAACAGATATTGACTTAAAAATCTATTTCTGTGACTTTCACCCCAATAAGACCTTGAGTCAACAGAGAACAGAAAGTATCTTATTGACCCTGGTACCCTAGTTTCTGGCACAAGTGTGCCCAAACTGTGCTCCAGAAAAAGAAAACAAAAATTGTATGCTACAATGAAAAGAATTTTCACAAGGTAAAAAATAATCATTAAATTTAAGTGAAAAAATGTATGATGTCTATGACATTTTTTTTCTTAGATTCCATATATATGTGTTAGCATACGGTATTTGTCTTTCTCTTTCTGATTTACTTCACTCTGTATGACAGACTCTAGGTCCATCCACCTCACTACAAATAACTCAATTTCATTTCTTTTTATGGCTGAGTAATATTCCATTGTATATATGTGCCACATCTTCTTTATCCCTTCATAGATAGCTAGTGGGAAGCAGCTGCATAGCACAGGGAGATCAGCTCGGTGCTTTGTGACCACCTAGAGGGGTGGGATAGGGAGGGAGACGCAATGAGGGAAGAGATATGGGAACATATGTGTATGTATAACTGATTCACTTTGTTATAAAGCAGAAACTAACACACCATTGTAAAGCAATTATACTCCAATAAAGATGTAAAAAAAAAAAGTATGATGTCTAACATATATTTTACTTTCATTTGGGTCTAAAAACTGATCATGGTAACAAATGTTTGCTCCTCTTTCATGAGAAGATAAATAATCTGTCACATCTCTCCTTCCACTGTTACAGAATTTGTAATCATTGTATGTGTAAACCACTATGAATATATGGTATGGAACTTGTTCTCATGTTTATCTTTGTCAGAGGATAATGAATTACTCTTTTCAAATGCATTGCTTAAAAAGGAAAATATTAGAACTAAAATAATTTTTAAAATCCTGATTCCTTGTAAATGCAATAAACTAACAGGAATAAATGTAAAGCTATTTAGGACATGAAATAAGATCATCAACTTTATAAGCTAACATTCATTTTCCTGAGGTATCAGCTTCATCTCACAGGTATTTATAAATACCTGGTGATTAGTAGAATATATAAAGCTAAGCCTTAGGTTACTTTATGTAGTCTGAACCTAGTTCTTTGGGCAAATAAGATAAAAATACTCCCAGTAACTCATTTGAGGTAAACATGGCTTTCCAATCAATCAACAGGAATCAATAGGCACAAGAACTGTAGTAAAATGAACTTTTGATTGCTTGAACAAATCCCAAGTACCTAAGATTCAGGCCCAGAAAGTATATTTCCGAAGACTAATTGGCATAGGAATATTTTAATGACATTGTCAAAATTCTCTTGTTACCCATACTAATGTAATCAGATTTGTGTTTTCTACTTGGTGAATTAAATGTGTTTAACCCTGATGAGGAGTAAAATTTTATAAGAGGAATTTGAAGACCACGTCCATACATATAGCTTAATATTAGTAAATTGAAAGAATATCCATTTTGTCCTTGTCATCAATAAATGTATCTCCTCCATAATGTCCTGGGCAGATGGTGAATCATTCTTCAAGGGAGCAAACCTTGCTTCCTTTAAAAACAATCTAATCAATTGTTGAGCTTTCTTTTTTTTTTTGGTTCTTTTTTTTGCGGTATGCGGGCCTCTCACTGTTGTGGCCTCTCCCGTTGCGGAGCACAGGCTCCGGATGCGCAGGCTCAGCGGCCATGGCTCACAGGCCCAGACACTCCGCGGCATGTGGGATCTTCCCGGACCGGGGCACGAACCCGTGTCCCCTACATCGGCAAGTGAACTCTCAACCACTGTGCCACCAGGGAAGCCCTTCTTGAGCTTTTTTAAACTGTTAAAATGTTTTCCTTTTTATTAAGTCAAAACTTGCCTTTTTTTTTTTTTTTTTGCGGTACGCGGGCCTCTCACCCCTGTGGCCTCTCCCGTTGCGGAGCACAGGCTCCGGACGCGCAGGCTCAGCGGCCATGGCTCACGGGTCCAGCCGCTCCGCAGCATGTGGGATCTTCCCAGACCGGGGCACGAACCCGTGTCCCCTGCATCGGCAGGCAGACTCTCAACCACTGTGCCACCAGGGAAGCCCCTAAAACTTGCCTTCTTATAAATTCTATCCATTGACCTCTTCTCTAGGAACTTCTGAATCTACTCTTACTTCTACACTAAAGGCCCTATTTTAAAAAATAGGTCTCATATCCCTTACTGTCCTGTCTCTTAAACACCATACTTCATGAACTATGGCTTCAAAACAATCTCATATTTCATGAACTATAGCTTCTAAACACTTAATCTCATATATTTTGTACACACACGTATGCAAACTCTCACACAATTTATTTGTGTCTCGGATGCAGTGTGAACTTGTTCAAAGCTATAATTTTTAAATAAATAAGGGACAAAATACCCCTTATTTATCTAAGCTCATGATTACTAGATTTTTCACTATAATTTACAATACTTTATAAAAAGGACTTTGTAATTTTCCAATTTGTATCTTTAGTTGGTTGATTCTTTAATATACGGCAAATTAAAATAGCTAACCTTGGCTGTAACCCAAGACTTACAATGTGTCACTTTTGTAGAATCTTAGAGTATAAGTGATAAATTAAATTATTTATCCCCCCCTTTTTTCTCTCTTTTTTCTGGTAAAACTGGAAAAGTTCAAAATAGAATTTTGATTATTTTTCAGCTAGGCTCCTATGTGTGAAGTATGGTGAGAGTAAACCTAAGGTTTTTTAAGTCACCCATGACACCCTTCTACCTTTTCTAAAACAAATTCTTTCTAGCCATTGTGAACAACTGAAGTCCTTTCTTTGAAGTTGTTTTCTCCTCACTCCTTCCCTTAAGATTCACCTATTTTTTACATGCTTTCTGCCTTTTTTCTCCCTCAACAAAGGCTAGTCTCAAAACAAAACATCATGCTCTTTATATTGAGATACATATTGCTGATAAGGTTTCACCATGATCCTTCTGATCAATAGGTGATTTATATGTACATTACTGGAAAATACTATGTACAAATATTGGAAAATACTACTCTAGCCTCCTTCCAGATTTTACTTCCATTTTGTAATATCCGGTCTCTTCCTTGACAGTATTTCTGAATAAAAATGCCCATGTTCCTTTTATTTATTAGAAAAATCCTTCTCATTACCCTAAACTATCTTCCTGAATATATCATTACTCTCCTACATTTTCCTACCAGACGTTTTGATAGAATTACTCTATACAGGATACTTCCAGAAAGGCTTTAACTTGGACTTCTGTCATCCCTGCTGCTTCCAATAACAAAATTAATTACAAAATTTCATGTAATTTTGTATGTCCTGGCCCTCCTCTCTTACTCTACTCAACTGACTGCAGCAGACACAGCTCGTTGTCCACCTAGCATCTTTTTCCTTATTCTTCCTTGAGAACAGAAATCTGATTTCATAAAGAAGTCCAGCCCTACTTCAAAGAAAGGTGATCCCATGCCCAAATCAGGCAGGAGAACTTAGTTAATCTAAGTTCATATAGTAGTTCTATTCTCCCTCATCTAGAAGCAATGGGCATATGACCCAATTCTGGCCAAAGGAAAGTGTGTGGATTTAAGAATCACTTTCCATTATAACCTCACTCCTTTTGACCCTGGATATTAATATTTTGTGGTGTTAAACATGGAACTAATATAATCATCCTGGAACCAAGGGAAGAGCTAGTGTCTCAAAAGTGAAGTCAGTAGAGTGAATATAGAAAGAGAAGAAACAATCTGGAGTCTTGATGCCAAAACTGATATAACTTATCTTGCTCTCAACCATATTAGAAAGTTTTATTTTACATCTTATGGGGTCTTATCATACCTTAATTTGTGTCACAGTTCTGCATAACTCTCTTCTGTCCTTTAATACATTGTAAGCTATTTGAGGACAGTATCTGCATTGTAATGACATTTGTATACCTTTTGGTATATAGCATAGTGTCTTACATGAAGTAGATATTCAGGGTATGCTTGTTGGTTAAATAAATGAGTATTCCTCTGCTTCTCAGTGTATCATCTTAGCTCACAGTACATTTTCTGGGTTTTCCTTAATTTTAAGATTGTTTTAATACCAAATAGCATGATGACCTACCTGGACTATAGTTTTACTTTGAATGAGCTAGATAAAGCACCCAGTTCCAATGCTGAAGGCAAAATAGCTAGGTATAATCTTTCAGTTAGGAAAAATGAACAAAAAGGATGAAAATGTTATATTTTGGGGGAATAAAGAGCTGCCTAAGTAGTACGCATAGTATTCCCCATGGTGAAAAATTTCAAAATTGCCAGTGATTCACATTTGGCACATGGGAAACATGTGATATTTCATAATGTTTCCATATTTTCTCTTCTATCACTAGCTCATGGTTATGGACACAACACCAAATCATGAAATCATTCATCTAAGAAAGGACAATGAGAAATGTTTCCCTATTACCATTGGCTAATTTCATTAATCTACTCAGAGGCATGTGCATATGTGAGATAACATACTCTGCAAGTCTCAATGCTTCAGAAGCATTCATTTTTGTAATTCAGATCTAATTACATAATTATTAAATTTAATGCTGGATTTACAAACACTGTTAAGTAACAATACCTACATTTTTCTAAAGCATTACTTTTGTTCCTCGGGAATGAAAAGTCGCTGATTAAAATCTCTTAATGTTGGTTCCATGCCCTGGCTATTGTAAATAGTGCTGCAATGAACATTGTGGTCACGTCTCTTTTTGAATTATGGTTTTCTCAGGGTATATGCCCAGTAGTGGGATTGCTGGGTCGTATGGTAGTTCTATTTTTAGTTTTTAAAGGAGCCTCCATAAGCAGCTGCATAGCACAGGGAGATCATCTCTGTGCTTTGCAGATGACCTAGAAGGGTGGGATAGGGAGGATGGGAGGGAGGCTCAAGAGGGAGGGGATATGGGGACATGTGAGCGCATATGGCTGATTCGCTTTGTTGTGCAACAGAAACTAACACAGTATTGTGAAGTAAAAAAAAGAAAAATCTCTTCATGTACATTTCCCAGTAAGCCATACGAGCATTCGGTTTGATACGAGGAAAGCTGTTTGTTTTTTTAAGCCTCTCAATGTTTGGGGCCACCTGTCAGCCAATCCCAGGTAGAAGCAGTGCCTAATTAAACTGCTCTCTCTAGAACCATTCGGACAATTTCATTATTGCTTCAGTTTATGATAGCAGAGCCAGCCATGCTGCATTGCAGAAAGTCCTGACAACTTAGAGAAAGCCCATTTGGTCACATAGGACATAGGTTTAGAAATTGTGCACAGTTGCAAAGTTTTGATTACATGAATTATACATGAGGGGTGACCAGCCATTTATGCTCGATGATGTTAGCCAATCAGTACAGGTGCAGGAAAGAAAGTAGATTGGGAGAGAGCAAAATCATAACTCAGAAAAGCACTTTCTTTTGGCTCTACCAACTCAATGCATGACATTGTAAATCCTGGCTGAATGCATTACGCCACTTACTAAAATTTTTCAGGTAGACTAGGAATTTCAATAAATAGAGGAGAGTAGAAAAGAGAATGAAATTTACAAGCCTCTGCTTGCAAATTACTGCATACATCGATGGGTTCTATAGGTGAACATAAACAGGGTCTCTGAAAGCTAACCTTGTTACTTTTCTAAAGACAGCTCTCCTCCTTGCACCAAATATCTCTCTATTCTGTTACCGGTTCATTTTATTAAAGCATGGGGGTTTGCTTTCTTCTTTTGATTTCTACTTTAGTTGACTCTAAAGAGTTTCAAATGTTTATGAAAGAAAGAAACAACAATATTTGTACATGATTCAGATGATTTATACATTATTTTTGTTGATAAAAAGAGAATCTTGAGTTAGTATAAATAAGATACTACTTGTATCTAAATTTTTAACTATAAAGTTTAATAGGGATAAGAAATTAATTTTGATAAAGTATATAGTATAAATTGTAAAGAAAAAGAATCACAACAAAAAGGAGAGTTCTTTTTCATCTCCTATCCTTCATTTACATATGAATAGAAAATGCTGCTTTTCTTTCTACCCTTTTATTATTTAACTGGGGCTTTCATATCAATTCCTATTATTCCTGGGTTAAGAAGCACATTGCATGAGATTGTAAGATAATTGAGATCTACTTTAAAAAACAAACCACTTTCTTACCAACAGGACAGCAATGAGGCTGCTCCTAGAGAAGAATGTTTCAGGGTCACCATTAAATAAATACGAAAGGCTGCTGCCTTCAGGGCAGAAGGAAGCAGAGGAAGTCAGCAGGGGAAAGATGTATACTTGTCAGCTTTAACAGTTTGCTTTATAGTGGACCCACCTCCTCTTTAAAGTAATTCCCATTCAGTTTATGGTAGATTGGTATACAATGAGGTCAGGCACAGCAAATCAATTCTGATATGATTGCATTTTAGCCATAGTCATATTTCTCTTGGAAATCTTGCCAGAATCAGCTATTCATTTCATAGGAGCATTGATTTCCCTACCCTTACTCTCTTACTCTAGTCCATCTTCCATTCAGCAGGGCTCCTCCTTTAAGGAAAATCATGTAGGTCCCAAACAATCTCCCTGCAGGGTGACTGTGTGAGCAGACACATAGACAGGTACCTTTATTTAATGGCTTTGACCACTGCATAGCCTTCCTTGGTGGCTTCCCAGAATAAGTTGTATAGGTACTTTTGCCCTTATGTCATCTTGATATTAGCCCACGGACTACTGCTATGATTAACGCTGTGTTTTCCCCTTTCACGTAAAGAAATGGGCAAGTAGGGAAGAGAAGGAAAACACACCTAACACCTTTTCCTACTCAGTCTTCCTTTCCTAGTATTCAGCTCCCTTTTACTCTGAGCTGCCAATTATTACTTTCTCTCCTCCCAAACACCAGAATCCAACCACCTTCTATTATTCTTAGAAGGTCTCACAGTCTATTTTTAGGTTGAAAAAATCCATCAATTTCCCCAGATATCTGCAGGGTCTCAAGATTAAGTTACACAGAGAGACCCAGAAGCCCATGCTTATCACCATCACAGCAGGACATACAATCACTGTATTCTTCTAATGCTTTCCCTTGTTTTGGTAGATTCTATCCTTGTTTAGCAAGCATTCACTCATTTCCTGCAAACCTTGGTCTCCATGGAAAGAAAATCCTCCTTGCCCCACTGATACTGGGTTTGGCTACGTGATTTTCTTTGTTCAATGGGATGATAGTGTACATGACAAGACTCAAAATATGATATGCCTTTAGGCAAACATTCTTGGGCTCTGGTATTTTGCCATGAGAAGAGCTTCCCTCAGATTGCTTCTGCCTCTTTCAGTTCTACCTACAGAATGAATTTACTTGAACAGACATGGGCTCAAACACAGGCTCTCAAACCAAAGTAACCTCACCCCAGTCTGAAGAAGAGATATTCTAGGTGAATCACAGATCTATGACTAAGAAGTAAGTGCTTATTTTTATGTGCCACAAAGATTTTGTGGTGGTTTGTTATGCAACAACAACTGGTTAACACATAATTGGTCCTAGGAGCATGGTTCTGCAAAAATTAAAAACTAAAATTAGTGACAATGATTTTGGGAATTGGCAGGCTGGTATAGAAATTGTTAAATGCAGTTGAGAAGAATGCTCTGTGTAATGTAGTGGCAAAACATTTGGTAACGCTAGCCGTAATGAAGTAAAAAGAAAATGTATGCGCTGAATTGGCAGTGTTGAACCAGGCAGTTTTGAGGCAATATTTTGAAAGTGTGTATCACGTACCTTAGTGTGAGGGTTAATTTTATGTGTCAGCTTGACGGATGCCCAGATAGCTGGTAATTTACTTCTGGGTGTGTCTGTAAGGGTGCTTCTGCAAGAGATTAGCATTTGATTCAGTTGACTAGGTAAAGACATCCACTTCACCAGTGTGGGTAGTATCATGCAATCAGTTGGAAGCCCAAACAGAAAATAAAAGGTGAAGAAAGGGAGAATTCTCTCTCTCTTCTTGTGATAGTACATCCATTTTCTCCTGCCTTTGGACATCAGAGCTCCTGGTTCTCAGAACTGCAGAACTGAGGATTTACACCATCGACTTTCCTGGGTCTCCAGTCTTTCAACACAGACTGAATTATACCACCAGCTTTCCTCTTTGCCCAGCTTGCAGACGGCAGGTAGTGGGATTTCTGTCTCCATAACTGTATGACCCAATTCCTATAACAAATCTCCTCTTTTATGTATGTATGTATGTATCTATCCATCCTATCAGTTATGTTACTTAGGAGAGCCCTAATACAATTAGTTAAGACCCAAGAAGAAGATGAGCTCAGAAAGGAGGTGACCTGTTGGCAAGCAGAGTTTAGAGGAAACAAAAACAGCCCAGAATTTACAGAACTGAAAAATGGAACTGGTGCTAAGGCAATGATGAAATTAAGAGTGTATCTGCAAAACTTTAGACCTCTAAAAGAATTAAGGTGATTGTAGAAGATTCTTTCAGCTGGCCCAATGTGCTTTTAGAAGTTTGATAGCAGCAAAATTAAATACACCAAATTACTGGTAAGTAAATCTAAAAAGAAAGACAAGTCTGGAAAGTAATTGTGGGTATAGCTTTGAGCAAATAAATTTGCTGGAAACTAATGAGTAAAACACATACAATGTTTTTGAAAGAGCTATGACAGAAAAAGTACAAGCAGCCAGATTAAAAGAAACTGAGATTATATAAAGTATAAAAAGAAGACTGCTCCCAAATTTCTAGATGCAGAAAGAGGCTGAAAAGCTGTGCATTCACCAATGAGTGACGTATTTCCCAATACTTTCTTTAGAAATGACCAAGGGAAATGATAAAACTGAAGCAGTCCCCAGAAAGTGAATCCAAGAACTGTGGAAAACCATGGACTGGAAAGCCACTTTGCGGAAGTTAATTGGTGACTGATCAAGGAAACTTCCCTAACAGGAGAACAACCTGGTAGCATTTACTTGGCCAAATTTTAGAATTTTTATGTATCAGTGAATGCTATATGCTCACCTTTTTGGATGGGATTGTTAATGAAGTTACAATCAGTTCCATTATTTTATGCCCCAGTTCCATTATTTTATGTTGGGTATACAGGGAATACATAACTTGTTTTTAGTTCATTGTTTCAGAGGAGCAAAATCTGGTTTCAGAGGGAGCAAAGTCTTGGCCCAGTGTAAATCACAAGATCCTAGACTTCGAGCTTGATGTCATGATTGAATGAAACTTTTCAACGAGACTTTGGCATATTCTTTTTAAGGAGATAGTGAGTAACTCTGCATGAAGAAAGGAAGTGAATACCTATGAATAAGAGGGCACACTGTGAAAATTAGATTACTTTTCAGCATATATATTCATTCCTGCCCCTCGCCCCACCATGAATACAGGGCTGTATTTATTTGCCTAACTGAAATGGCTTAGATATACACCATTGCTTTGGCCAGTAAGATACTAATGGATGTGATGCAAATGAGGTTTATCACGTGCATCAGTGAATGTACTCTAGAGATCATTATGAGAAGAGCTTCCTCTGGACATCTGTTGTTCCTTTATCTGGGTTCCCAAATGCAGACACATGGAAGAAAACTGAACCCCCTTTGTAACCAAGCTAAGCTGGATCCACAGTCTGAAACAGCTGCCCTGGCTAAACCTTATATACACAGCTGAAGCAAATCTACCCAAATGAGTAGCAGATACATGAACAAGAAATAAATGCTTATTATTGTATATCACTAAGATTTTTTTTTATTATTTCTTACACAGAGGAACTGGGCTGATATGCCTTGCCTATCCAGATTCTAGACTTGCCTAGCTTTCCTCATTAAAATATTTCTTTGATGATTCCTGTGCTACTGACACAGAGTATTAATTTGTCAATGAAACAGATCTTGTCTCTTGAAGTTTATTAGTTCCTGTCTACTCAGATATTGTGTTATTTTCCCTGTACAAGAGAACATAAAATAATTCATTTACTTATGCAGTCCTTTATGTACATGTTGGCATATTAACACAATAATCATTCAACTCTCTAACCTTCTCTGTCTCAAAAAAAAGTCCCCAGGATAATCGTTAATTTTCTATACAATATATATTTTGACCAAATAGCATGTGCAATATACATGAAGAAATGCTTCCCAACTTCACCCATGGCTTATTACATAGAAAACATTAAAAAATATCTTTTGAATGAATTACTGAGTGACTTATATGAATTAATATGCTGATGTTGTGTACCTGTAAACAAGTATAGAAAGGTATGGGTGACTTTTCAGTGAATGTGCACTTCAGCATATTCACAATATATTTTCTCTATTTTTATTGAAAATTTATCAGTGTCATAAGTCTCTAACACACACATATATGAAACTCTGAGTCAGTGATCTAGAAAATGTCTTTTATAAAAGAAAAATCATAATTTTGTAAATTGTGAGTATATTATCTGCATGAAGAAAAGCTCTTAGCTCTCAATAAGGAATATGACCCTTTCATGCAAATGTGTTCTGCCTCTATACACACCACCGAACAATAAACAGTAGAGTCAACCAACTATATATTCAGATCCCTGAATGACGCTTGACTAAATTTTTTTACTTTGTCAATTGCATGGATTAGATTCATGTACGTATAGCCACAGATATTCATAAATTACAGACCTTTCCTCTTGACACTATGATTGATAAACGGTAAATATTTTCTGTTTGTGCTTTCACACACACTCACAAGCAAAACCAGAAACTGTAGGGCTGTTACTTTTTAAGACCTCAATGTCTATTTTTATTCAATTATCTATATGTTATGAACTGAATTGTGTCCCTGCCCCCGAATTCAGGTTAAAGCCCTACTCCTCAATGAGATTGTATTTGGAAACAGGGTTTTTAGGAGGTATTTAAGATTAAATGAGGTCATGAGAGTCGGATCCTAATCTGATAGGATTAGTGACCTTAGAAAGAGGGAGAGAGAGAGTTGTCCATGTATACACACTAAGGAAAGGCCATAGGAATATACAGTGAGAAAGAAGCTGACTGCAACCCAAGGAGAGAGCCCTTACCAGCCACCAAATCTGCTGGCACCTTGATCTTGGATTTTCTAGACTTCAGAACTGTGAGAAACCAATTTCTGTTGTTTAAGCCACCCAGTCTGTGTCTTTTGTTGTTGTTGATGTTGTTGTTATAGCAGTGTGGACAAAAAATGTTGCCTGCTACTCCAGTAGACTACGAATGTTACCCTCCATCACCATCAAGCCATAGCCACTGCAGCCACACACCCCCACCCATGGTGCACCCAGAGGGGAATTCAGGACGTAAAATAAAAAACAAGAGGCTGCTGGCCCTAGATAGTTAAGATGAATATCTAAGGAATAATTTCAATGAGCCCAGACTTTTGCATCTTCCCAAACATAGAAAAGCGCTAAAATTATTAACTTAAGATGTCTGCTTTTTGTGATTTGCAGTAATCTTTTGATGTTCGACTCCATGTTTGTTTTTTTCCTGCAAAAACTCCTATATATCCTGGCTTCTCCCTAACCTCTCTGGAGCAGTTCCTCTGAGCTGAGAAGCTGTCTTCCAGGCTATACTCCTCAGTAAGGTCCCCAAATAAAACTTAACTCACAACTTTTAGGTTGTTCACTTTTCTTCAGTCAACAGCAGCCTGAGCTGAGTAAAACATAAGTATATTACCACATGAATTTTCTTAAGAAGTTTAAAATGGACTTCTTTAATATTAATAATTGATGTAAATGCACATGGAATCCCCTTTAAAAGATACCACTTAAAGAAAGTTAAGTTAAAAATTTAAGCTTCTAAGAGATGACAGTTGTATTGGACTATTATATAGAATTATTTATAAACATTTGGAAAAGTCAAAATCTAAGAAAACAAGGTTGATAATGTTTGCCTTACAGGAAAGCACCATATCTAAAGATTAAAAGTACTGTGACCCAGTACTTTGCATTCATATTAGAGGGAGGCAGCAACATATTTCTGTAACATTGCGAGTTTTTTTGAACTGACAAAATATGTATTTGAACTAGGAAGCTGGATGACTAACATTTTCTTGCCTTTGAATTTAGTTAACCTAATCAGTCAAGAAGTAGTTATTAAGTGTTTATTGTGTGTTAGTATTACTCCAAATTCAGCAGTGAATAAGATAGGCAAGGTCTCCATTCTCATGACTTTTATATCCTACGGGGTTCGATATAAAAATAATCAGTGAGAGTCAGAGCAGACTAAGATGCAACATAGGAGCCTCCTGAGTTTCCTTCTTCTCAGGAACACACCAAATGTACAGCTACCTATGGAGCAAGTCTCTCAGAAAGAGATCCAGAAACTAGCTGAGTGACTCCTACGCATCAGATAAATGAGAAAATACCCACATCAAAACACAAAGGAGAGGCTGAGACACTCTTGTCAAAATCTCCACCCATGGCATAGCACCATACAATCAGAAAGGAACACCTGACTCCCAGCTTCTCTCTGAGGAGCAAAGGGCTTGGACCTTACATCTAGTGCCCTAACTTTTAAGACTCCCACTGGAGGAATGCCCCCCCCCCCACCGCCAACATCTCTGAAAGCTAACGACTTGTGTCCACAAGACCCACAAGACATCAGCAAACAAAGAAGCACATCTTAACAAATTCACTAGCACTCACTGCAACTATCCCCCTTGGGCTCAGCCCAGAGGAAGGAGATAAAAATACCCATCTCCCACTTTTTCCCTGAAATGGGTTTATCTGCATACTTTAAAAGCTGCCTGAGAGCCAGTCTTCTAATTTAGCATGCACTAGCGGGGTGGCTACTTCTGTCAGGGAAGCTGATTTTTTGGATTTGACCCCAAAAGCAAAGGCAACAAAAGCAAAAATAAACAAGTGGGACATTATCAAACTAAAAAGTTTCTGCACAGCAAAAGAAACCATCAACAAAGTGAAAAAACAGTGTAATGGGAGAAAATATTTGCAAACCACATATCACATAAGGAGTTAATATCTAAAACATACAAGGAACTCAATAGCAACTCAATAGCAAAAAAACCCAAAACACAAAAAAAACCCCAAATAACCTAATTAATAAAATGGGCAAAGGACCTGAAGTGATTTTCCAATAAAGACATACGCATGCCAACAGGTACGGGAAAAGGTGCTCAATATCACTAATCATTAGGAAAATGTAAATCAAAACTACAGTGAGATACCACCTCACACATTAGAATGGTGGTCACCAAAAAGACAAGAGATAACGTATGTTGCAAGGATGTGGAGAAAAGTAAACCTTTGTGCACTGTTGGTGGGAATGTAAACTGGTACAGTCACTATGGAAAACAATATAAAGATTTTTCAAGAAACTAAAAACAGAACTACCATATAATTCACAATTCCACTTCTAAGTGTATATCCAAAGAAAATGAAATCACTATCTTGAAGAGATATCTGTACTCCCATTTTCTTTACAGCATTATTCACAACAGCCAATAGCCAAGGTATGTAAACAACCTGTGTCTATCAACAAATGAATGGACAAAGAAAATGTGATACACACAGACAGAGAGACGCACACACACTGGGATATTAGTTAACCTTAAAAACCAAGAAAATCCTGTCATTTATGACAAAATGAATGAACATGGAAAGCACTATGCTAAGTGAAATAAGCCAGGCAGAGAAAGACAAACACTGCTTACTATTACTTATATGTAGAATCTAAAAAGTCAAACTCATAGAAGACACGGAGTAGAACAGTTATTGCCAGAGACTAGGAGGTGAGGGAAATGGGAAAAGGCTGGTAAAAAAAGTAACACCTTCAGTTATAAGATGGATAAAATCTGAGGATCTAATGTATAACATGGTTACTCTAGTTGATAATACTGTATTGTAAAATTGAAAATTTCTAAGACATTAGAACTTAAGTGTTCTCACCAAAAGAAAGAAAAAAGAAAAAAGGTAAACATGTGAGATGATTGGTGTGTTAATTAACTCAAGGGTAGAAATCCTTTCACAATGTATACATATGCCAAATCATCACATTGTACACTTTAAATATATTATAATTTTATTTGGAAATTGTACCTCAGTAAAGCTAAAAAAAAGAAAGTAAGTCAAAGAGTTAGCAAGAGACTGAATAGCTACTTTATACTGCATGACATTTAACCTGAGATCTGAACAAAAAGGAAGAGAAAATCATGCGAAATTGAGAGGAAGGGCAATCCCAGCTGGGACAAAAGATGGTACATAATGAGTTTGGATCATTCAAAAAATACTTAGAAGATCATTGTGGCTGGAGTAATTTGAGCTAGGAATTAGAATAGCACAAAGTGAGGCTGGAGACACAGGTGATGACTAAATCATGCATCTCTTTATAAACAGTGAAAGGAGTTTGAATTTTATTATAAGTAAGTTAGAAAGATATTACATGTTTTAAGATATGGAAATGACATAATGTACTTTATTTACATTCAAGAGCATTTTCCATCCAGTATATACAATAAATAATAAAAAGGAATGATGAGAGGAAGATAAACAGTTTGGAGGCCATTGGATTGTCTAAGCAAGTGATAAAGTTGATCTTGCACTAAGGAGTCTTATAGATGGTGAAAAAGTCTGAAGATGCCTGCAAGTTGAGTAACTGCAGTAGTATTCTAAGAGCCAGAGTAGGTGAGTTGTTGTTTAGAAGACATTGGTCATAGAACTGATACTTAAAATTTTGTTTTCAGAAGAGTGGCTGTTTCTAAAACGACAGGATCAAAGGTTTGCCCCAGAGAGTAGGACTAGTTGTAGGTGAGGAAATTAAGAACTGGAAATATCTTCATTTTATTTTATATGCAAGGTTATGACCCAATTCCAGTATTAATACCTTATCAATACCTATAGGAAGAATGACCACATATAAGAAAAATTGTTTAAATTAATTAACAAATTCTAACCTTTAGATAATGGCACCATTAAGCACAACCTAAAATGAAAACAGCCAAACAGAATATGAGCAATTTCGGGACAACAGACACTAAAGCAAATAGTATTTGTGTTCATAATAATAATGTTTTGAGATCTGAATGAATTACTCACATAATCTTATCAATAAGAAATAGAGTGTAATGTAAGAAAGGGAAACATATGGAGAGGAACTTATTATTGTATAATTATTTTTCTGTATATAATAAAATGTTTTATTTTGCATATATTATATGATATTTTAAATAAAAATAGTGGTGAGTAGATGCTTGGGATACCAGTTATCAGAGCCCAAAGAGATGTATTATGAACATCATCTCACCTACATTTACCATCTAGGGGTGATAACCACTACCTAAATTCAGGACATGTGAAATTCATGTCTTATCATTTGAGAGTCTAAATTAGCAATTCAATGTAATATAAAGTGATTCAAATATTACAGTGGAGAATTAAAGCACTGGATTCAATATAATCATGGAATTCCACAAATTTATGAAGTCTATGAGAATTTAAAATGCATTTCTTGGTTATAGAACATGAGCCATCTATTTTCTTCTCTACATTTGTCTCCACTTTATGATGGAGTGAGAATTGATAGTAAGCATTTTTCTTATAAATCAAAAAATAATAAAAGATCTATACAAATCTCTGACTCCAACATACATTAGCTGTGCTTTTCCCAGGTGGCTGAATTGAGTATTTCAACTTGTATAGGGAAAAATATGCCAATCAGATGGAATTGCTTGGACACACTGCTTCAATCAGTTAACTGAATTTTTTGCTACAATACAGTAAGTCTCGTGGATATTTTATAGGAAAAACACTTCAACAATAACTTTTATTTCCCCTAGATTCTTTTGGTGCAAGAAAGACAAAACTTTGTGTGTGTGTGTGTTTCTTTTCAAATGCTAAATAATTGTTAACTATGATAGAAAACTTAGTGGTTTCAACTTGTCTTTTCTGCATCTTTACATGTTTTCAGTTAGAACCTGTTTACTCTGGCTCAGCATATTTTACCTTAAACTAAAGCTTATTTGACTTAAATGTTAGCTGATGATACTGGGGTCTGTCATTAAATTCTTCAGAGATCAAAATGTAATGGTACATTTAGCATTCAATATGATTATAATTGAAGAAGACATATTTAAAGATATTGAAATTAATTTTGCCAAAATTGTAAAATGTCCATATGACCTAATAAGCTTTTATTTTACTTAAAGACTGTAGGTTACATTTTTAGAAATTATAATTGGCTATTCTCCAAAAAGTATAATGATTGCAGAGGACCTCCACTGTCTAAATGATTTCCTGATTATTTTATTTCTGTCCTGTTCTTAAATATTCTTTCAACTACTAATTGCTTTGTTAAGAACACTAGCATTTTCTTATTTCTGAAGCTTTCTCTAGTTAGTTTCATACACAACATTTGTTAAAAGGATTATAAAATTCAAAAAGAATTTAAAAATATAAAATTATATTTTATCTGTATGTAAAATATTTATTATCATGTAAACAACATATTTTGTTAAATTATGAGTACTGATATTTCAGCTAGCAAATGAGTATGTTACTCTTTTGAGTCACATCATTTCATCTAGACACATTAAGTAGATGAAGTCTAATAAAAAATACCATTTGATTATAACCTCTCTGTATGTCCTCAAATTTTTACTGATGTTAAACATAAAAACTAAGGATGTTATACTTAACAGTTACAGAAGTAAAGGGCTTCCCTAGGGAAAAAAGTTTCAGTGAAATTTTTAGATTACAGTGGGATATGGGAGTTTTCATCTTCCTCAGATCTTTTGCTCATTTAAAAATATACTCCAGGGCTTCCCTGGTGGCGCAGTGGTTGAGAGTCTGCCTGCCAATGCAGGGGACGCGGGTTCGTGTCCCGGTCTGGGAAGATCCCACATGCCGCGGAGCAGCTGGGCCCATGAGCCATGGCCGCTGAGCCTGCGCGTCCGGAGCCTGTGCTCCGCAACGGGAGAGGCCACAACAGTGAGAGGCCCGTGTACCAAAAAAAAAAAAAATATATATATATATATATATGTATATATTCCACCACACAAATTTTTAGTTGAAATTAACCAGAGGAAAACTAGATATCAGGAATCAGGGACTATATAAAGAAAGATATAAAAGTTAGTTAGATATAAAAGTTAGTTATCTTCAAATATGGAATGTCATCATAAAGCACAGGAATAGACATATCACTTCAATTGATAAAAGTTACCAAGAAGAAAGATCTCTAAGCACTCTAACAGAGAACATCCTCACAAGACAACAGTGTAATTTCACTGCCTCTAGAGGATACCTTTGCTGAATTAAAACCTTATCAAGCTTAAAACCATAGCTGATTTGTGCTGCATGTTTCCAATTAAGGTTCTATGTTTCTGTACATCCTTGCACAATTATTGTTGTAAAAAATTTGTTATGATTTCATCCATGATTATCAAACTTACAGGTAATATTTACATAATACCTCAGCTGATGGTGTAAATCCAATTTTTGCTAAGAGGTTTAAATAGAGATCCAGAAGGTAAACATTCTAGACCAGGGCTTGGCAAACTAGGATCTGTATGCCAAACCCAGCTCACTGCCTGTTTTTAAAATAATCCATGAGCTAATAATGGCTTCTATGTCTTGAGTGGTAAAAAATAAAAATAAGAATACTATTTAATGATGTAAAAATTATACAAAATTCAAAATCCAGTGCTCAAAAATAAAATTTCATTGTAACATCATCACACTCATGCATTTCTGTATTGTCTATGGTTGCTTTCTTGCTACAGTGACAGAGCTGAGTAGTTTTAAGAGAGACTTTGTGGCCCATAAGGCCTAAAATATTTACTATCTGGACTTGTACAAAAAGATTACCCACTTCCATTCTAAACTACTAGAGGACATTAGTCTGTATTCTCTGGAGTAGTAATTACAAATGTAAATAATAATATTAATAATATATTTACTGTTATGTGGATTCCAGGAAGGAGAAAGAAATCTCAAATATTTTTGCCAATCAAAAGGAGCCATCACACCCTGAAGTTTGATAACCGCTACCATAGATTCAAATAATATCTGAAACCCTCCACCCAACCCTCCACACTGAGGTCTTTTCTGGTATTTCCTGTCACAGAGAACCATCCAACAAGTTGTGTAGGCCAGGGATGTAGAAGTTTTGCTTGTCGCCTCCCTCTCCCTCACATACATTAACAGAGCCTATCAAATTTACCTCCTGCATCTCATGTATCTGTCCACATCTCTCCATCCCCATTATTATGTTCCTAGCCTGAGCACTCATGTGCCTGAACTATGACAACTAACTGCCTTTTAACTAGTTTCCCGACATTAATATTTGAAAATGCATGCTTTAGGGAAAAAAGTGGCATAAGCTCACCATAAAAGAGAGAAGTACAAAGAAAGTAAAGCAAGAATTGGTGAGTCTTAAATATTTATTTGAACAGGTCAAATTTCAACCTATTATTCTATCATGCTGTGTTCCTTCCTGATCTCTTTAATTTCATTGCCATCATCCCTTGGTTGGCTTTATTTTGTTATCAAGTAATATATCTTTCAAGAATAACGCAAGGGAAGACATCTTTTCTGAGTTTCATGAATTTTAGGATTATGCCTTGAAAGAAAACTAAGCTGAGCATGATATGCTTAAATTATCCAGTGTTGTCTCTTGGCATCTTATGAAGTATGAAAAAAATCTTCAGCTTTCTGTACATGTGCTTTTTATTATTATCATTATCATTAAGCTTTAAGTTCTAAATCTCACAACGTATGCTTTGGTACTGCCTTTTCTGAATCAAATTTTGTGGGACAGGAATCACCTTTATGATAGGAAAGGCAGTTTTATCATCCATTTATCATTTTCCACATGCTGTATTTTCTTACTGAGAACACAAATTATACATCTGTTGATTTCCTTTGTATGTCTTCCGGAAATACTATTTCTTCTAATACTATTTATTTTTTTATTTTTGTGATTTTTCTCAGTTCTCTGATTTATCACTGTGCTTTAAGCCAGATTCATTCTACTTTTCATTATCTCTAAACTTATCTTTAACTCTACAATGGTTTTGTTTTTCCCTTCCATTTCTTCCTCAGGTATGTCAGCTCCCTTTGATTCTTTTTCGTTGGCCTGGAATCTCTTCTTTAAACTCTTCTTTGAACTCCCATAAAACAGGCACAAACATACACATTTTCACAATTGCTACAAAGTGTAGAGAACCACATTCCAGGCCTCTTCTGATTCTAAAACTAAAATTTGTTAGATGTTACTTTCATCTTCCTTTCTTTCCAATTGCAGTTTGTTGTTATTGTCAAATGTTTATATGCTTCTGCTATTGTTTGCTTATTGTGTTTGTTTTAGTTTTATTTACAGCATCTCTGCACAGGTCTTGCATTTGTTCCTTTCTGTATTGTGACTGGTAGCATTCAGCAGAGTCTGAAATACAGTGAGAGTCAGGAGACTCTCCTGGGGCTATCAATAATTTCAAGTCCTTGATGAACCACTCTCCCAAAATCTGCTGTGTTCTTTTTGGTTGGGTACAATTTTCCACTCTGATTTTGGAGGTGGCAGTTTGAAGTTCCTTTATTCATACTCTCTGGGTTTTAATCTCCTAATCCCATGCCCCTTCCCCTCCCACCTTTCAAACATCTTCCCTCTTTCAGGCTCTCTCACCAGGAGGGGCAGGTTATTAGATGATAAAGCTGTCCTCTCACTTTCCCATCCCTTGCCACTGTCCACTCTGAGACCTGGAACCAGCAGTGTCAGGGACTCTCCCTACTTTGCCTTTGATCCATCCAAACCCTTTGATCTTTTTTTCTATTAATCAAGGGATATTGGATAAGCCTTTCAGAGATATGGCACTTTCTATAAAAGATGTATGTATTCAACCTGAGGTTGTAGTTTGTGTTGGCTCTCAACATGCTGCCTTGTTGTGGACCATTTTTTATTATAGATATTGTTCAAAATTTGTCATCCTTACTATTTCATACTTATGCACACAAACACACACACAGACACACACACTTTTTTCTTTCTATGTGTTTCAATAAATAAAAATACTTTATTCCACCAACTTTAACCCTAAATCTACATATTTTAATTTTCTCCTCCAATTTATTATCTCTATGGGCCAAAGCAATCTTTGCAAAATGCTAATGCTACTACTCATCCTGCTTTGTAAAACCCTCCAAAGAATTACACTTCTCTTAGACAAACACTAACATTGGTAACAAAGCCTACATATCACCGCATGATCTGGGTCCTATCTCCCCATCCTCACCTTGCAGGTTAGCCTCCTTTCTACAGTTCAGATGTACTGGCTTTCTCTGCTGTTCTCATTTGCCTCAAGGCCTGGTGCATACTGATGCTTAACAGAATGTGCTTTTCACTAGTAACCCACAACTTTGCTAAATTAACAGCACTTATGACTCAGAGACCAGAGCTACTTTCTTTAGAAAAATGTCTGACCTCCCCACCCTATCCTTACTATATGCAGTATTTGCATCTTTTTTTCAAAACACTAAATCAGAGTTAGGACATTATATGCTTATTCATTAAATGAATGATTGAATGAGAAAAATGAATGACAGAAAAATATCTTGACAATTATATTTTATCATCTAAAATGGTTGATGGAAGAATTTTAAGTAAGTAATATAAAGCAATATTCATTTAACAATTATCCATTAATTTGTTTTGATACAATTCTTCATTCACTAAGATCTATATTATATGCTGCTTTAGCAATTTTGCTTGATTTCTTCTGAAAATGATTCTCATATACTCTTTGCTCCTGTGCTCACACACTTTCTGTCACCCCCTCAGTTTCCCCATGTATATATACAGATACATATATACACCCACAATTATATGTGTATATATGTATGTATATATGTGTGTGTGTAACTTAACTTACAATGAACTAGAAAACCTTATCACACAAACACTTATAAGGATCTTAAGAGCATAGGAAACTTATGATAAGTTCTAGACCCTGATTCTTAGGACCCCAAACAAGGCCACATATCTGAATTCACATGCCTTATAAACTATGTAAGCATCAGACTAACATGTTCAGTTTTCAATATGATAAGGTATTTTCTCAAAGTTAATACTTCATTTTATTGTAAAACATACATTATCCATTCCAGGCTACATACATCTGGTAACTATTACTTCTTTCAGTTCAAAACTTAATATCAACAATATTTTAAAAAGAGCGTAAAAATCTATATAGAAAATATTTCAGATGCCAATCTATCTTTAGATTCAATTTATGACAAAAATCAGCGTTAGTTTGAATGCTAGGATCAGAATACTACCCCTATGCTTACACTGCTTTCTCCCTTATGTTGCAAAGTTATGAACAATACACATTAAAAACCAATGAATCATCAATTGGAATATTAGTGCCAAATTGCATTAGCTGCATCTACTTTCTTGCTCACCCAACAACAAAGCCCTTGAGAATGGCATTTCTTAAGCATTATAGGCCATCTTAGCCTTCCGCATGTCCCATCATTTGCTGTTCACCAAACAATTTTGCTTCCTTTGACTATTTTCATCTTTGACTGCATCACCCTCTTTGATGCAGTTCTGAATTTAAAAGCTATGTGACTGAACTTTCAAAAATAAAAAGTTTAAAAAATCTTAGCCTTTAATGTAATTTAAACTAATTTCACTTGTTGAAAACATTTACACACAATCATTTATTTAATAAATAGCTGTCATCTTTCTACCCATACGGTTCACTACACACTAGCTGTGCTCTCTAAAGCAAGAGGGGAACGTGATCAGGAAAAGCTAGAAAGCATCCCATGGGTCTTTGCCAGTTTCTCTCCTCTCTAACGTCCACTGCCGTTTAATCCAGCACTCTTTCTCTCTTTCCTATTTAACAAATACTGCTTTCAGCTGCTGCCAGATTTCTAACAAAAATCTCACAAAAAGCAATCATCTCAACTCACTGAGAGGTATCTGACTTACAAATCAATTGTTGGGACAATAAGCCTTTACTATACCTATTACAATAAATGCCCTGAATGATGAACACAAAGTTATTGTTGGATGTGGGTCATATATGGTTCCTCCCATCCATGCTCAAGGCTGTCCTGCAGTCCTCTGGGCATCTCAGCCTGTTCTCTCATCCCTTCCTTGTGAGGCAAGGCTCATCTTTTCCTCACCTCACCTTTGAATCTGAGCCCACCATGGAAAAAACTCTGCAAATTCACTTACCATTCTGGGTCCTTTCTGTTGTTTTCCTTCTTAAGACATTTCTCAGAACGCTTTGATGTTCTACTTGCTCTCCTTTCTCTTTCTTAGTCTCTGTTCCAGACTGATAGATCTCACACCCCACCTTCCCACCTGCCAACACACCCCTTCTTAGACATATAATTATTAAATGTTTTCTGTCATCAAGGCAGCTGGCATCTTTGAGCAGTAGTCAAAATCTGGCATGTGGAAAGTCTTGGGACAGACAATTGTGGGGGGGGAAGAAAGGGAATTGAAGTTTCCTTTTAATATTGGTTATTAATATTTCTACAAGAGAAATTGCTTTATTTGAAAGTCGAGGAGACATAAAAAGTTAATGATTTGGCCTAATGGATGTAAGGGTTAACTTCATTATTTTGTTGTTTGTTGAATTGAAATGTTCTTTTCTTTTTTTTCAATTTTAAAAAGGCTATTTTTAGAGCAGTTCTAGGTTTAAAGCAATATTGAGCAGAAAGTACACAAAATTCCCATATACTCCTCCCTCCCCCCCACAAATGCACAACCTTCCCCATTAGCAACATCCTTCATCACAGTGGTATATTTGTTACAATCCATGAACCTACATAAATACAACATCACCACCCAAAGCCCATGGTTTGCATTTGGGTTAACCCTTGGTACTGTGCGTTCTATGGGCCTTGACAAATATTTGGTGACATGTGTCCACCAATGTAGTATCATACAGAGTAGTTTCACCGCCCTAACAATTCTCTATGTTCTGCCTATTCATACCTCCTTCCCATCCTACTCCTTCGCAACCACTGATCTTTTTACTGTCACTTTAGTTTTGCCTTTTCCAGAATGTCATATAGTTGGAATCATTCAATACGTAACCTTTTTCAGTTTGGCTTCTTTCACTTAGTAATATGGATTTAAGGTTCCACCATAGCTTTTCCTAGCTTAATAGCTTATTTCTTTTTAATGCTGAATAATATTTCAATATCTGGGTATATCACAGTTTATTTATCTATTCACCTATTGAAGGATATCTTGGTTGCTTCCAAGTTTGGACAATTATGAATAAAGCTTCTATAAATATCTGTGTGCAGGTTTTTATGTAGACATAAATTAAAGAAACTGAACTCCTTTAAGTAAATACCAAGGAGCCTGATTGCGGGATCATATGGTAAGAGTATTTTTAGTTTTTTAAGAAAAAGACAATCTGTATTCCAAATTGCTGTAATATTTTGCTTTCCTGCTAGCAATGAATGAGAGTTCCTGTTGCTCCACATCCTCACCAGCATTTGGTGTTGTTAGGTTTCTGGATTTGGGCCGTTCTGGTAGATGTGTAGTGGTATGTCTTTGTTGTTTTAATTTGCGTTTCCCTGATGACATATGATATAGGACATCTTTTCTTTTTTTTTTTTTTTTTGCGGTACGCGAAATCACTGTTGTGGCCTCTCCTGTTGCGGAGCACAGGCTCCGGACGCGCAGGTTCAGCGGCCATGGCCCACAGGCCCAGCCACTCCGCGGCATGTGGGATCTCCCCGGACCGGGGCATGAACCCGTGTCCCCTGCATCGGAAGGATGACTCTCAACCACTGCGCCACCAGGGAAGCCCAGGACATCTTTTCATATACTTATTTGCCATCTGTTTATCTTCTTTGGTGAGGTGTTTGTTAGTCTTTGGCTTATTTTTTAATTGTGTTCTTTGTTTTCTTATTGTCAAGTTTTAAGAGTTCTTTATGTATTATGGATAACAATCCCTTATCAAATGTGTCTTGCAAATATTTTCTCCCAGTCTCTTATTTGTCTTATTATTTTCCTTGGAATTGTTTCTCACAGAGAAGTTAATAATTTTAATGAAGTTTAACTTATCAATTATTTACTTCATGGATTGTGCCTGTGGTATTGTATCTAAACGGTCACCTGCATACTCAAGGACATCTATGCTTTCTCCTATGTTATTTTCTAAGAGTTTTATAGTTTTACACTTCACCTTTTTGGTCTGTGATTTATTTTCAGTTAGTTTTTGTGAAGTGTGTATGGTCTGTGTCTAGATTAATTTTTTTGTATGTGGATATCCAGTTGTTTCAGCATCATTAGCTGAAGTTCTCTATTCTGTTCCATGGATCAATTTGTGTATTCTTTTACCATGACCACATTGTCTTCATTACTGTAGCTTTATAGTAAGTCTTTAAGTTGGGTGATGTCAGCTTCTTTTGTTCTACTCCTTCAATATTGTGTTGACTATTCTGGGTCTTTCAACTCTCCACATAAACTTTAGAATAAGTTTATCAATACCCACAAAATAACTTCCTGGGATTTTTAGTGGTATTTAATTGATCAACTTTATTTTTACTAACTAAAAGGATATTAACTTTTACCTAATGAAAATCTAGTGATGGAGATTCACACAGTTTATAATTAGAAAATGAGACTCAAATACAATTACTCTGAGGTAAGAGAGACTTCCCAATGGCTTCCAAATTTGTCCTGTAACTGTATACATGAGCTGTTAATTCATAAGTTTAGCCTAGGAAAGGAAAACTGGAAAATAATTCCAGGAAAACACTGACACAAAGAAAACACCAAAGCTCTCTTCCTGTCCTTGGACCCCCTCCACAATTTCAAAAACAACTTGAATCATGAGGAAGTTTGCTATATTACACAAAGATTACTGCAGCAATGCACTTAAATGACTGCGGATTTCATCCATAACTCGAAAGATACTGCAATATAGCCACGTTAGCAATAAGCAGCGTATGTACCGAGATACCCTAATGAGGACCAAGAGAAACATTATGGAAATCCAAGACAAAATTCCAGACTGGATGAATACTAATGCAAAATTTAAATAATAATGGCCTAATAATGGAATCAACATATACAGTCATATTTGTAACCATGCTAATTTAAATACTTCAAAGGATTATAATTTTTATTGAAATGAGGTATAGCATTTTAGGTTTAGTATTTTTTTTAAACAATTAATCAGCCACTAAGAGTGGCCTTGTTAAACAAAAGGTGGTGCACAGAAGAAATTATTTTATTGTTATCCTTTTGTTTCCTTTACTAACATATAACTCTGCTTTGGCATAAATCTGTTCTTGTGTTCTCTTTAAGATTTATCTCTAAATATCATATTTTAGTATCACAAATCACAGACACAGAAATCAGCATCTTTTCTTTTTTTTAGCACAGTGACTATATTTCGTAACAGCAGAGCAGCATGCAATTCAAATGTAAAGAAGATAAACACAGTATGTTTTAGAATTTAGCTTATACGAAAGTTACCTCTTTCCACATTAACAAAGAATAATTTTGAAGTAACAGGAAAAAAATGACTTTCAATTAAGCCTAAAACATATACAAATCAAGTCTAATTAGTCCAGTCCTCTAAATATGATCTGCAATTATGAGATAAATCTACCCACAGAGATTTATTAAACCTTATCATTTTTGAACTGGAACTTCAATGAGCCTACTTTAGCTGCACCCTGCAGTGACTGGCAAGGTTTGCTAATCCTTCTGGTCCCTCAGGTGCACTTTCCAAACAAAATTCTATGAAAAAAAGATTTTGTGTTAAGTATTTTTGCCGCTAGAACTAGCTTTCATCAGCTATCCTCACTTTTTGTTTTCCTGTCCTTTATTTCTGCTCTTCCGTTTTCTTACTAATGACAACTGGAAATAAACAGTGGTGGCTCTATATTTATTTAACAGAGGCAGGAGTTTATTGCTTCTGACATTCATCTAAAGCAATCACAAAGGTTGAGGTTGTGCACAAGCACAAAATGGTCATGTAGGAACCGACAGAGGTAGCAAAAGCATGGTTCTGAGCAAACCCACTACGCTGCATTCGTGATTACACTGGTCCCTGGATGGCACCAATCATGAAAAAGCAACATCAACCTGAAGTCATATGCTGCCCAGAGAAATGATCTCGAGAAAGAGAGTCTCATGCACGTGATAGAAACAACTGTTGGTTAGTTCATCTTGTGCCCAAAGCATAATCTTCCTAAAACTTTGCCAAATGCTTTGTTCATATTTGCTTTCATTAGCCAGGGAATGTTTTCCTTGATATTTAACAATATTACCAAAAAAAAGGATCTTTCTTTGCTTAACACTGGGATTTTTCTATTAATGAAGTCATTAAGTTGTAGCTGGCTAAATATCACAAATGACCCTTTTTCCTCTTTAGCAGATAAAAATGATCTTCCTGGTTTATTTTTAACAAGACATGTTCTTCTAGTTGTTTTGTTGGCTGCTGTGATGCAAATGTTTAGATACATTGACATGTCATCATTTCTTTCCTGTGAACTGTTCACCAGCTAACTAGTAGAAGTTAACGAAGCCAATTTAGGTAGTCCATATGCTGATCATGTGGTAACCTCGATTTCATTCATAACATAAACTTAAAAACTGACCACAGGTAAGTAAATAAATCATTAGGTTAAGAACATGTGCTGTCAACAAAAGCACTAACTACTAAATTAGCTGAGATATCACTCGATGTTTGCCAACTTCAGCAAAGGCTCACACATTTATGGTTGTGTGTGCTAGTACTTCTGTTAACACCAGTCGGGTGTACTTCACATCTCCTCTATTACATTAGAAGCTTTATCTGGGTAAGAATCTGGCATTTGATTTTTAGGCAAGAAATATAACATTAGCACATAATGCACACAGAGTGGCTGTCCAACAAATCTAGTTGCAGGGAGTGATGATGAGTTTGACAAAGATAATAGTAAAGACTTGCAGACTAACATTTTTATCTCTCTCTGTCATTACCTGGCTAAAGGTTACATCGGAAATTTCTACATTTTTTCCGATACACTTAGATGGTTATAACCTAGGAGACTAGCTGTAAATTCTGTTCACGTTTTGTCCTCCTCTGCCAAAGTTCTTTTAGTTTAAAAGTGGGAACATGTAATACATGTTACAGATGCTGAAGATTTTGATGTCTGCTATTACTGGTTTATATTGATTGATTACCTTGGACAGTTTTGCCAGCATTTTAAGTCTGATAGCATACAAAATTTTAGTACGGAAGAGTGCTTAAGGAATATTCACTTCATAAACTACTGGGTTAGAAAAATGACCATCTTGATTGTTTAGTATGTTTTGCTGTGTATCACGCACATTTCACAATTCCATGTAAAAATCTAATCTGGATTTTATATTTGATTCAATTAAATTAACAAACATTTATTGATTACCTTGTATAGGCATTGTGCTAGGAAATGGAAATAGTGAAGATAGCAAATGGAAATAACAGATAATTACATGAAAGCAAAGTAAAACCTCCGTGAAGGCAACAACCTAGCTTGTTGTATTCACTATTGTATCCTTGGCACCTACAGACATGTCTTCTCTGATGCTGTCCCAGGAGTTGCTCTCTCCCTTGGAATATTCACTCTCTCCTTTTTCTACCCTCCTGCTTAACACATGAATGGAAAGTAAAGGAACCTATTTTGACTTACCATGTATGTAGCCCTCAAAGCCCATCTTATTCCACTATTGTGCTTATTCTGTTTGTAAAGGAAATACACACACACAGTGTCACAAAATGATATGCAGTCAATGTATTAGTGGTACATACTTTAAGATGTTATGTGAGCAGAGAAAAGGCAGTATTGGATTCTGCCTGGGAAATGGGTACAGAAGGTATCACAAAGACAGTGAGCTGTATCTAGTAAGTGTGTATAATCCAGATGTTTCACAGCATTATAGCCCAGATTACATGTGGGGAGCCCTGGGAAATGAGGTTGGAAGGGGGGGAAACAACCAGATCATTACTACTCTTCCATGTCCTGTTCAGATATATCAAGTTTACCCTTTAGTGTATGGAAAGGTATCGAGGGGTTTTGATAAGGAAGCAGTACGAACAATATTTTATTTTACGAAGAACATCTTCTCAGAGGTATTGGAAGGAATCACACGGATAGGGTGTAGAACCACGGAGACTAGTTTCACTACTCTTACTGTATTGCAGATGAGAAGTGACGAGGGCCTGAACCAAGGGAGTGACAAAAGGATGAAAGCAGGGAATAAAATATTTATTAGTCAGATAGACTAGGCAAGATGTGATGACTGACTATATGCAGAGAATGAAGGACAGAGAAGAGTCTGAGTATCACTGAGGTCAGAGCAAATGAGCAGACGGTAGTTTCCCTTATAGCAATAGGAAATGCAGAAGGAGGGATTAATAGTGAATACTTATACTAAACAATATTTCTGAGCATGTTGTTCTACAAATATATTCAATGGGGATTATAGGCTGCTCTTACTTTCCTTTGGGTTTTATCACTTCCTTATTGGATACTGCCTCCTATTAAAGACCAATACTTCACAGCTTGTAGATTCTAGCTGTCATCTGAAAGCTTCTGCCATTATCCTGACCAGCAAGGACTGCAATGCAGACATGGGCTATTTACCTTATCGTCACCTTTAAAAAAATATGTTAACCAGGTTAAAAATGTTAACAGGTGAACTGACTTAGCTAATTTAATTTGTTTTGCCCTAACATATTTTTCTCAAGGCTCGAAATTAGGACATATAAGGGAGTATAGCTGGAAGAATTACCACAAAGAGATAACAGCAGGTGGTATTGACTAAAATATAACCAAACAGAAAATCAAAGAAATTTGGTGTTTGTACTGGGTTGAATAGTGTCCCCCTAAAATTCATGTCTACCGAGAACCTTAAATGTGACTTTATTTGGAAGTAGGATCCTGGGAGATGTAAGCAGTTAAATTGAGAAGCGGTCATATTCAATTGGAATAGGCCCTAATTGAATGACTAGTGCCTTTATAAGAGGAGAAAACAGAGACACACAGGGAGAACACTAAGTGATGATGGATACAAAAATTGGAGCAATGTGTCTCCAGGCAAAGGAACGCTAAGGATTGCTAGCGATGACCAGAAGCCAGGAAGAGACAAGGAAGGATCTTTCTAAAGCCTTTAGGGAGTTCATGGCTCTGTCATCATCCTGATTTCAGATTTCTAGCTTCCATAGCTTTGAGAGAATAAATTTCTGGTTTTAACCATCCGGTTTGCTGTAGTTTTTATGGCAGCCTTAAGAAACTAATACAATTTCTATAATATATACATATAATATTTGTCCCACCTAATTCCAAAATAGATTTGAAGAAAGTGACAATAAAATCATATATAAAATACAACTATTGAACAAAAAGTCAATTAGGTGTTAGAATTGTAATTTTGGAGTTGAATGCAAGATTGGAGATCCTCACATTCAGGAGAAGTTACATTCTGAATACAAGAACACTGGCTAGCAATTCTGGACTGTAAGCTCTTTCCCTACTCTTTTCAGTAACAAGAAACAGACAGAAAAACCAAGCAGGGGCTTCCCTGCTGGCGCAGTGGTTAAGAATCCACCTGCCAATGCAGGGGACATGGGTTCGATCCCTGGTCTGGGAAGATCCCACATGCCAAAGAGCAAGTAAGCCCGTGCGCCACAACTACTGAGCCTGCGCTCTAGGGCCCGCGTGCCGCAGCTACTGAGCCCGCATGCTGCAACTGCTGAAGCCCGGGAGCCTAGAGCCCGTGGTCTGCAACAAGAGAAGCCACTACAATGAGAAGCCCGCACACTGCAACAAAGACCGAAACACAGCCAAAAATAAATAAATAGAGTACTATTAAAAAAAAAAACAAGCAAACAAAAAAGAAAACCACTGAAGTACAAAGTAAAAGAGAGAAACTATATTTGCATAAAACATGGCCAATGTAGATATGTTTCATTGTCAGACAACAGGACATACCCACCTTTGTCTGGAGAGGCTGGATTTTTCCTGACAATAAATTTTAAAAGAAATCCATTTAGCATAGGGACAAGCAACCTATATACTTCGATGGTTCCTATAACTGTACAGGACAGAACAATCATTGGTGTTCATGGACATGACCCTGAGTCATCAAGAAAAGGTTCCATTCAATGTATTCTGTTTCACAAAGCAGAGGCTGTCTAATACATTTATAAAGTGGATATAAATGAGCCTGAAAGAGATGACTGACAGTTTTAGTCATGCCTCGTGTCAGTGGGAAGAGAATTGGCAATATGACAGAGGATATTCAATGGGGTAAGGAGGGGCAATATGACAGCTGGATGGAGAGAGGTGGTAGGGGCTGCAGACTGATGGAGAAGGGAGAGTGGCCAACAGGACAGAGACTGGAAGTGACTCTTTGCCAGAAAAAAAGAATATTGTAGAGGAGAGAAAGATGGCAATACCTTGTCAAGCTAGGGAATGGGAGCAGTGGAAGGGTGGAGGAATGGCAACACAGACAGAAAAGTTTTATTCATTTCCTAGTTACCACCACTAAATGTGTAAGCAGTATCCCTACCTGCCACTTAGTACTTTCTATGTAAAAGCCATGATGCTAAGCTTTTCAGATAGATTATCTCCTTCAATCTTTAAAACAAGCCAGGGATGTGAACATCGTTATGCCCATTTTATGGAGGTCAGGAAACTTGTCCAAAACCACATAACTAGTAAACAGTGGGGACAATATTGAAGGCCAGGCCTCACTGAGTACAAACGTTATATCTTAACCATTTCCTTCTAAAGTCAGTGAATTTCAGAGTAACTCAGAGAGTCAAGCAAACAGCTGTGAATGCCACAGAGGTGATGCACTTACCTATGAATCTTGCAAGGTTGTATCTGTAACTGAATCCTTACGGAAGACTACAGAGGTAGAAAGGTAGAGAGAAAACCTCTAGGAAAGCTGAATCAGATAAACATCCTTCTAATTCATCATTGGAGGAAGTGACAGATATACTAATGAATGAGATTTTAGTGGCAGGGGGTAATTACTATTTCCAAATGCCATTTACTGAATTATTTTAATATTACATCAATTTAATGTTACTTTCTATTAATTATTTTTCCCAAAATTCTGGTGCTTACCTACTTTTTTTTTTGAGTAGGCCACATCTGTCTTTTATTTCAGATATTTTTTTGCCAATGTCTGACTAAAGATCTCAGGTCAAAGTATATTCTTACACTAAGCATCACCTAGGGGTTCTGAGAAGTTGGAGCCTGCATCTCAGACACACAAACTTTAAAATAATGCCTAGAGTAACAAGTATCAACCATCCTAGAAGGCTGTCATGTGCCATCAAGGGCTATGTCCCAGGAAATTTGGGGATGGGTGCTCTGACAGATGTATTATACATTTTAGAGTGATTTCTATTAAAAATGGCTTAAATATGGCTTAACAGGAATAGGAGCCGCTTTCTTTCAGAACATTTACTCCCAAATGATAGCAAGTGAAAAGGCATCACTAAATAAGCTGAGTGAAATTACACTGTCATCGAAATATTTATGAATCTATATTTATACATTTTCATCCACATCAGTTTAAAGAATAAAGTCAATATATTGTTTAAAAGGAAAAAATGCTAAAATAATAAAATGCAAATGATTCTAATAGATACATTTAAGAAATAAAAAGATCAGTCACATATGAGTCAGGTTCTAAAACACAATGATTAAATATTATCTGTGCCCTTCAAACATGTGAAGTTGCTTGATGTATTTCTCATGTGGTGTGGAAAGTTTAACATGATAGAAATCGTGGGGCAAATTCTGAGGTACCCTAGATTTACCTGTTTAGAAAACAAATGCACTTGTAAATCCACACTCTTAATAGAGAATTATACGGCTCAAAGTATTTGGTTTTCATATTTATATTGAATGACTTACCTAGGGAATCACTAAACCCTCCCCACACTTAGCCTAAGAAAGAGTCAGAAAGTTCCACAAGCAATGATCTTCATACATCGTTTAGTGTTGGGCTCACATGGCACGAAGGACGGTCATTGTTTGGCTGGGGGGAGGGGGTAGGATGAGTGGTCCTCCTTGACAGAATGACCTTGTTTAATGCCCTCTGTGCCACTCACTCCTCCATTCTTGATCAGCCAGTTCCATTTATCATTCTAATTAGGCAGCATCTTGCCAGCTCAATCAGCCTCAATTACTTTAGGCCTCATTAGTGACTGAC
Source organism: Delphinapterus leucas (assembly GCF_059928025.1). Taxonomy (NCBI): domain Eukaryota; kingdom Metazoa; phylum Chordata; class Mammalia; order Artiodactyla; family Monodontidae; genus Delphinapterus; species Delphinapterus leucas. Next base: position 52,375,369 of record NC_143140.1, read on the forward strand.
ATCCTGTAACAAGTGCGTCTTTGAAGGAGCAAGGTCAGATAAAGAAGTTGAATACATAGAGAGCAAGCACATTCAATTCTCTATACATGAAGATTTTAGTTTTGGCAAGACATTCATAAGATATTTCAACTTTTTAACCAATAGATTATAGCCCTCCAATCAAAAACACTTTGTTATAATTTAGCATCATCTCAATGCTCTCAAAAGTTGATGTCTAAATCTCTGGCCAGAGAATTTCAAACAATATTTACGTTTACAGGTAGCAGTCATCCATCACTGAAATGAATTCTCCAAAGATGAATTTTGCTTCATATAAGGTGATTTGGCAAAATAAAACAGAAAGAAGAAAAAACTCCTTCAGAATTGGTGAACAGTGGGGGAGATTTTCACCATTTCCATTTACTCAAAGTTAGAAAAACACATGTAACATCAATACTTGGAAGAATTATTTATGATATGATATTAAGTGAAAATTACAGAGTTTAACAACAAATATAGCTATGTAAAATATGGATACATACAGCCAAGTTCTAGACAGTAATGTAAAAAAATGTTAAACTGGAAGGATTATTATCATTTTGTTTTGGTTGTATAAGTTTAGCATTTTTAAAGTTTTTTTTTTAAGGTTTTCTTATTTTTTTAAGTGCAGATCAGGAACACTATATCAACGTAAGAATTTTCTTGTTTTTCTTTTTAGTTTCAAAATCCTGTAAATAATCTGCAATTTGTTTCCTAAAGTGGAAGAAAGTTAATGGGAACATTGCATGATTCCATTTGACAATCTGTAAATAAATCTGTACTATGTGCCAGGCGCCAGTGATTTGAGTTTATATAAAACAAAATCTTTGCTTTCTTGGGGAACACCGATTAAAAGGGAAGACAGATTGATAAACAAGTAATTATCATATAAAATGATACATACAACAATACTGCATTTACAGAACACTGAGGAAGAGACACCTAAGTCTGTCCAAGGTGACCACAGAGAAAGTGAGATTTACAGAAACTTTCAGATACAGAGGTGTTTAAAAGTTAGAGAGAGGAAGTGGAAAAGAACTGGGAAGAAGAGCAGTCCCAGCATGGGAAGGAGATGGCAAGGAGAGGAATAGGGTGGGGTATTGGCCCAGCCGGAGCAGTGAGGCGGGTAGAGTGGCTGGCCAGAAGCTTGGAACAGCAGCCGGGCAGGAAGGACCTTGAATGGGGACAGGGAAGCCCATATGTCCTGGGCTTTGCCCTTGAGAGTAGACAACCTCATTAATTAGCTACAGAAATCGAGTACTGAGGTTCTAACTTTTGCTTTTCAAGCTTTCACTTGTCTTCCTTGCTTCATCTGCCATCGGCTTACTAACCTCTTAGCTGTAGCCTAGGTTTCTAGGGTCCAGATATTTTATTTGTTCCACATACTTTGAATAAAGCTCTATAACTGGTTCTCAGCCCTGGTCTTGACTCCCCTGATTCTGCTTCCAGATGGCTGCCATGCCCCAGTAGAGGCCCCCCAGTTCTCTTTCCCTAGGTCAGCCAGAACCTGTTTTTCAGTTCACAGATGTTGTGATGTTTTTAAAGAAAATTATACCACTCAACGAGACTGTATATTGTTTAACTGGATTCAACATCAGCAAATAAAATCTAAAATATATTCCAACAATGAGGTTAAATAATGTTAAAAAATGTTATTATAAATCCACTACAGTATTCCATAGAGACACTGTTCAAAACTTTCTTTTTCAGCAATTGTAATTGATATTTTTTAAGAAAAGAGTCATCAGGAAAATTGTTATGCTTACAGAACAGAAATGAAGTATATTGGCAAGTTGATAAATAGGTTTTTTTCTAAGAATAAAATTCAAATATGAGAATTTGTAGAAACTTTCAGCTTTCCTATCAAAAGAATTAAACATGCTTTCAGGTTTCTTCCAACGAATGAGTCACAATATGCAATGTGCACTTATGATTATTGGAAAATTATCCTACAGTAAAAATTATCTCACATGCCTGGACAAATTCCCTTTCAGAAGCTAGAAATATCTAAGAGACATGTTATCCTTTTCAACTATCAAAAACAAGACATTCCATGTACGAAGAAATGACTTCAAAGTATTGTTTAGTGACCTGAATAATATTAGCTCAGTTTAATATTTAACCTCTTGTACTTGGAAAATTAAGCAAGAAAATGTGTTGCTAGGTATTCCCTATTTGTCAAACAGATAAGCAGGCTACCTGGTTACATCACAGCACTGCAGAAACTAGAGTGTTCTGCAGTGAACACTCTAGGTAATGTGAACTTTTTCCTTTTTGGCTTTTGTTTATCCCTCTCAAGCCATGAGTAAGATTTGGGTGCTGGCAAAAGAGAGGTTTTATTTGCAGCCACACTCTTCTATGCCTCGCTCTGCTCTCTTCCTCATTTACCTAAATTCTGAATCCACTCTGGGAGTGTATGGCTTTAATTGCAGCTATTGTTTTTCATCTTCAGCAGGACCTATGAAGCGCAGCTACATTTCTCCTAAGTTCTTGCTAACCATTACTCAATCTCCATCCTCTGTAATGTAACAGTCATTTTTTCCCTCCTGCCATGAATTGATTAATGTGATACCCACTCTTAAACTGTGCTTCTGAGAGCACTCGGTATGTGTAACCTAGTATACATCAGATAAAAAAAAGCTTACCGTACCACTCATTTGCAACACTACTTTTGGTCCTGGCTGAGAAAATACACTGGAACAGATCCAGCGGTGTGTACAAATCAATTCTGTTCACACCCCTGAAAAGCTGCCTATTCCTGCCAGCTTGAGCTGTTGGCAGATGGAAGGTTGTGTATGAAAACTTCTGCAGTTGTTTGTACCACTCCTAAGAAACATAAAGAGAATTACAGCAAAGAATAGTGGGAAAAGTTTCAGCTTCATGCACTATTGCTCCTGCTAAAACCTTTGTTTTTAACATGGATACATAACAACCTACAAAACTACCTAGACAAATCTGGATCTACCACAGGACTTTAATTTTTCTTTTTAATTTGTTTTTGTGCCTAAGGGGTTATAATTTGTTTTAATATATAGAAAATTTCACAACCCTTTCTGAATATCTCAAAGATTGAAGTACAGAGAATATAAAGAATTTACGAAGTATGAACTGCTATACACAAGCTTAAATACTTGACAGTTTGCATCCCACCTCTGTGTGTTACCTCTAGTAATAGAGAAGAATAGCGGGTACCAAAATTTCCTTGAGTTGTTATGGCACATTTGTATGTTTGGAAAATCTTTTTTGCCCATATTTCTGCCAACACATACTTCTCAATTAAGAACTGAAAAAAGGTACTACTATAAATTCAAAGATAGTGTAAGCCAATTAGCCAAAAACTACTTAGTGGGCACCAAAGTCCATAATCCTCATGGGTATCTTTAGAGCTTTGAAAGAAGCCTCTAGGTAATACTACTGTTGTTGCTTATATACAGTAAATTTTTTTCTCTGACGTGATTTAAGCAATATTTTAAATTTTTTGATTCTTGGAAGAACAAGTATATCGCTATCAACAAAACTAAGTATCTAATGTATTTGTTCCATAGTCCAGAAATCTAATAAAGATAGTCATTCAGAGTGTTGAAGGCAAATTACCCCAAATGAAGAGTTGGCACACAAACTTTACCTCCCATGCCAACTCTCATCAACCAGTTGTGGCTCCCCGGAACAGCACATGGAGCAGGATTCCCAGGCCTTACCGAGGTTCAGCTGAAAAAGGCCTTGATTTCTTACTGATTTCTGACAGTAGCATGGGTGGGACAGTTGCCAAAGGTCTCTCGTCTACACATTTTTAAAAGAATACACCTTCACAGGACAAAGTGAACTAAAAGTACAATGGGGATCAGAGACTAAGAAGAGTAAACCCAACATGGAGCATGGAAATTAAAGAAAGGCTGGACAAGCAGCCAGAAGACATATAAGAATATTGGTTGGTAACCTGAGTTTATACCCTAAGTGCCAGAAATGAAAATCCTTTGCTCTGTTATATATGCTGTGTCATGATTAATCAGCGGATACACAAGTCAGCCCTCAAATACGTAATAGTCATCTGCCGACTGAAGGGTGTGGGAGCTGCCCACATATATTTGATTGACTTGCTCTTTGGAGGAGAGCAATATTTAAGGTTACTTTTTAATCATGGCCTATTCTAAAGTCAACGAGACAGGAAATATTACCAGTATTATGTAGAGGTACAAGATCATATTTCTGGATTCTTGAAGCAGAAAGTGTCTCAGCAAAGTTTATTTTTAATTTGGATCAAACACTACTCCAATTTTGGAAGCAGTAGCAAGAAGAATAATTATCATGGGAAAATTTAGAGTCCTGAGGCAGAAACACCAGGGAAATCCCGCCCAATCTATTCTAAGTGCAATTCTATTTTCTCCAGCCCAGAGAACACCGCTTTATTAGTCAGCGTTCTCCAGAGAAACAGAAACCATAGGAAATATAGATAGATGATAGATAGATAGATAGATAGATAGATAGATAGATAGATGGATAGATAGATAGGGAGATAGGGTTTTTTTTTTGTTTTTTCTTTAAGGAATTGGCCTATGTGATTATAGAGTTTGGAAAGTACAAAATCTGCAGGGTGGATTGTCAGGCTAGAGATCCAGGAAGAGCTGATGTTGCAGTTAAAGTATAAACGTCCCCTGCTGCAGAATTTTCCTCTTGCTTGGGGGAGGTCAGTCTTTCGTTCTATTCAACTGATTGGATGAGGCCTGCCACATTATGAAGGACAATCTGCTTTACTCAAAGTCCACCAGTTTAAATGTTGGTTTCATCCAAAAACACCCTCACAGAAACATCCAAAATAATATTTGACAACATATCTGGGTACAATGACTCATACAAGTTGACACATAAAATTAACCATCACAACCACTAACCAAAGAGAGATAAGAAAAAACAAAATTCCAAAAACTGATATATCGCTACTACATGAAGGCATCATGAAAGCTTGGAACTTATCATCTCCCCTGCTTGAGGCTTCAATTAAATTAATTACATCAACTATTTATTGCACATTATGAAAGACTGTTTTTCATAAAAGCGATCACAACAATATCTGCCATTCCTCATGCTCTTTTGCAATGTGACCTTGATATTTCTCCGTGAAGGGAAGGGGTCTAATTCCCTTCTCTTTGAATCTGAGTGGTTTTTAGTGATTCAGTTGTAACCAATAGAATCCAGTGGCAGTGACACTGCATGCCTTCTGAAGGCAAGTCAGACAAATAACCAAGCTCCGACCTTGGTCATCTGAACACTCACTCTCAGGTCTCTTGCCTTCATAGCTGCCATACTTTGAGAAGCCAAAGACACAAGGAGAAACCAAGTAGGGTCTCAGGTCTGAAGTCATAGCTAAGCCCATACTTTGAGTCATCCTATCTCAGATGCAAGAGACACGAGTGCAGTAGCCTCTGATGACTTCGGCCCTCAGCCATTCCAGTCAGCCGTTGGTGTGCTCCCAGTCGAGTCCCTGGACAACATGCAGGAGGGAGAAGCCATCCCCACTACAATCTATCCAAATTCCTAACCACAGAATACGTGAGCATAATAAAATGGTCATTGCTTTATGCTACTGAGTTTGGGATATTTTGTCAAAGCACAGAGATAACCAGACCAAGAGACTGCTATGTGTAGGCAATATACTAAGCACCATGAGGGATAAAAAGTAAAATAAAATTAAGTTATTGATGATCTATCTAGGAGTTAAAAATATAAAGATATATAAAGAAGATATCTCTTTTTTATTCCAAAGAGAGACCAGTTCCTAAGCCTGAAAGGTACATCACTCTTACTAAGTGACATGCACAATATCAGTATAATATCAATAGTTAATATTTTTAAACGTAATACTTTCTTTAAAAAATAAACATAAACACAGTTTATTTGATTTTTAAAACACTGATCACTGGTTTTGTGCCCTCTATGTCTCTTTGAAGTCCTCTGTTGACATTTTTCTACATTGTATGAAAGTAACCCTAAAACCGTCAGAGGCGATGGCTACCCACAGCTACTACCACCAGGGGAGTAAGTGGGAAGAGAATCAGGGGGGTTTCTTCTTCTTTCCCAATGCCAGGGGAGGTGGGGGAGCAGGAGGCCCTCAAGCAGAATATTTCAATAATTCATTTTTCTATTTCATGTCCTTCATCTTCTAATAGAATGGAATTTTTAAAAAATCTGTAAAGAGAGCACCTTATATTATAAATCTTGTTTCACTAGGTTGTAAACTCCTACATGACAGGAGGTCTGTCTTTATCCGCCCCATGTTTTGAATAGTGTCTTGTATCTTGACCTCTTAAATATTAAATCAGTCAAGTCTTGGGACAAAGGGTATTCGAAAATCATTTTTTTCATAACATACAGGATCTTTCTGCTTCCACATGAAGATAATGAAAGGTCTTAATCATATCACAGGTGCCAACTTTTCATTTTCCTGGCGAGTGTCCTGGTACTAAATCCAAATCAAGCCCTTATTGCAGTGAAGTTAAGTTGCTAGGATGACCAGAGTAGCAGGTCATCTCAGGCATCGTCTCCCATCTCCCACAGAGTGGAAGATTGCTCCATAAACCATGTTCCTTGATGCTTATCCAATCCTATATGAAGCGATGAAAATAATGGTCTAACAGTCTTTTCTTTAAGAAGTATTTCAAGATTTTCAGTCTAGGCTTTCAAAGTCTAAAGGACAGAACTCAGACAACTCTAACTAAAATTTGAGGAGTCAGTAAATTGCAAATGCAGAGTCAAGAACATGTTAAGGTAAATGAAGCAATTTGGTCACTCTTAGTTATGGAGACAAACAACAGAGGGACAACCTTGCCACTAAAAGAGGTGTCTAGATGATTATCTGACCTTCCTCTAAGATTTTAGAACACCTTTTCTTGTAGGCACATAGGAAAGTGTCTAATTAGAAGTCTCCTAACCACAAAAGAAAAAGAGAGTGCTTGTGTGTGTGTGTGCACATGTGTGTTATGCACACATACTTCTATTTATCATTTTTAAGAAACATAGAAGAATTGGGAATACAAATATGTATACAATACCCAGAAGAAAAAAAATAGTGAAAAATAAGATATACCACTTAAAATGTATCATCTAGTAATACAGAAAAGTTTAGGCAAATGAATTCCATGTACATATTTTTAAATCAAATTATAAGTGTTTGAACCAAGACTGACTGTGTATGATGTACAAGATCACATGTGAAAAATTTCAAAATTGTAGTTTCAATGTTGATTAATAGTTTCTTCAACATAAAAGTATTCATATAATAAGAGCATTTGAACAGGCAGGGTTGTCTAAATAATTTGCAGGGTTTTCATTTTAAAATGAAAATCAGGGCCTTTTTTTCAAAAATCAGGGGAAAAGCTCTCTCATTTTTCCACAGTTTCTCTCTCAACCTATTATGATGTCTCTTATTTATCTGTAAACAAATAGATTAATAAAATATGCATATATAAATCATAGAATATCTATCTATCTATATATTTATTTAATGTCACACACCCTCGGTCATGGGGACACCTGCAGGCTGACTGCACACCCTACACCAAGTACCCTGCACTGTGATTCCATCCCTCCCCATGCCTGGCCCCCACCTGGGGTGGAAGGTGGCAAAGAATCCATACTGGTAAGATCCAGGCCTCTGTACATGCTCCTTTTCACATTCACTTATAAAACACAAATTCAAAGATATAATTACTGAGAACTTCAAGATAGTGATTGTAGAGCAATAGACTCTAAGCACACGGTCCTGAAGGTAGCCCTATTAACAGGAAACATGTAGAAAACACATCTTTTAAATTTATGATGTTTTAAATGTAGTTTATTATACCTTATTAATTCTAAGGTTTAGAACCTTAGAACCTTTTTTCTTTCTTATAATTTAGAGTATTTTGTCTATTTTAAGATTTTGGTTTTTGTTTAATTTTTATTTGGGAGGATTTTCTCTTCTACAATAAACTTCCTTAAAATAAAAGGCTATGATGGCTTCTGTAATGGGTCAACTTGACTAGGTTGAATCCAACTTCTCTTCCATGTATGCTTCTAGTTAAGGTGGGCTGCTGGAGAACTCTTGATATATGGGAGATTTGGATGGCACATGTGAGCCAGCAGTCATGTTGGAGCTAATACATGTTGGTGATTTTCTCTGGTTCATGCAGTTCACAGAAGGCAAATGGCCAGACTACAACTAACTTAAAACTTCAGCATTAGGCACAAGACAACAGCTTCACAAAAGCTGCTTGATCAGCCCCTACAATTGAGTAAGGTCAAATCCCTATAACAAATTATATACTCTATGATAATCACATGTATATATATATATATATATATATATATATATACACACACAATTTTTGTCCACAAAAGCACATTTGTATATAATTGCATACAATTATAATTGTCTCTATATACACATATATATATAAATTGTAATTGTGTGTGTGTGTGTGTGTGTGTGTGTGTGTGTGTGTATTCTGTCTCTCTGGTGGAATCCCGACTAATACAAATCCCAGAATGTAAATAAACATTCTGTGATTTACAAGCAAACTAAATACACTTCCTAGGAAATTTATGGTTTGTTTATAAATGTTGAGATGATTTTAAATAAAATTTGAAAAGTGGTTCTGTTTCTTACTGTTAGACCTTATTTCTACAGTCGTTAGGGCCAGACGGTTCTAAACATGCTACCTGCATTGGCCTTCTCCAGCCCTGTTCTTCAATTCCACCTCACGTGAACTCACTGTGTGCTAGCCATACTCAGAACCCTCCCTTGTACACACCCACATCTCTTTGACCTAGAAATCTTAACTCCAGCTACCACAACAAAATATTTTACAGTAGCATTCTAAGTAATACATATATATGATACCAAACTTTACAGGTATAAAGAGTTTCTCTCTTCTAGTACCCATAATCTCCTAACCCAAGAAGAAGATTATGAGGCTCCAGGATATGATAAGAAAAAGAGCTAGTCTCAAGAGAGTTGTGTATTCCAACCATATGAATAGATTAATTTATAGTAAAAGGCCCTTTCTACATCTGCAAAAGGTACTTAAACTTTGTGCGATATTTCATCCTTTTTATATAGTTATTTTCAATTCCTTCATAAGTATCGACTGTCAGCATTTTATAATATATCAAAAGAAAGAGCTTATAGACAAGCATTGTGATATTTTTCTGAGAAATGTAAAATTCCCAGGTTGATTGGACAGGCAGGTAATCAATTTTAATTTTCTACATTTATTTCTTAAGTTATTTTCAGTCATTTTGTGTCTGTTATTTCTCTAAAACACATTAGTAAACTCTCTGTGAACACACAAAATGAAGTTGCCCCTTGTCCTCTGAAAACACCTCCAAAAATGAAGGATGATTATTTAAAAAACAGTTGATGTATTTGCATTTTTGTTTTTATTTCTTTCATTTCAACAAAGTTACAGGCTTACTTTCAAATTCAAATCTATTTGCAAATGTGATTTACAAGGTCTTTCTCCAAACTGTGTGGTCCCTAAGCCTTTCTTTGTGGGAAGCCCAAAGATCTCATACTCTTTTGAACAGTCCCTAGAACTTTATGGGACATCCCTTCTTTTTCTCTTGATTAATATGTATAATTTGAATATGCATGTTTTTCGTGCTATAAGGCTTCAATCTCTGTATGTAAAACAAACATTCATTTTCCAGGTCTTTTTGGTCCTGTCTCAACTTTTAAGAATTTCTGTCCCTGAGTTTACTGTGACCAATTTATATGTTGGGTTACCAGTTTATTTGTATCCTGACATGGCCCACAAAGGCCCTGACATAAAAGTAAGCAAAACATATGTAATAAAGATAAGTAAGAATAAATGTCAGTGACCAAAAAATATACAATAAATTGTAGCGGTCCATGACAAGAGGAGGGAAAAACACAAACATTCAAACAATAAAAATATCCATATTGCTTTACTGAAATATAAAATTTTACATTGAGCTTCTTATAAAACAAAGTATAAAGTGAAAACAACATAAACAATGTAATAATTCTAACTTGGCATGGATGTACGGAGAGATATACATGCATATACTTATACAGGTTATAAGTGAAATCAAAGCATTTCACAAGCAATTGCTCTTGAACTCCATGTAGTACTAATTTAGGGGACTGATGCACTGAATGCATTTTCAAAAATACAATATATCAGAAGCTATTTCTAGTAGCTTCTTTCAAAGAGAGTTTAGAGTATAGCACCCAAACACACCTCACTGAAAACAAGGTTTCAAGAAACCAAAAGAAGGGTATAATTTCCAAGCATTAAATCACTGAGTTTATTGACACATGTAATATTTGTCCACCAAATCACAAGCATGGAAGTATTTTATTCATGAAATTGGTGGAAAAGACATCTTTTGTGATCTGTAAATGCAAAATGGAGATTTTGCACTTGAAGCTCAACATTTATGACATTTCCAACTGCATCCTAAACTCAAACTTGTTCCTAACATCTACCTTCAAGCAATTCCATCAGAGCAACTAATACATGGAGGGCTCTGTCAGTCATCCAACCTATAAGTGCACTAAAGCTGGTTCATTAGGCGAAAATCATAATGAAAGAAATTTTGTAATGATGTAGCCAAAAGGTTTATAGGCTCAGATTCTTTGAGTTCTACTTCTGTCTAAAAATTGAAGTTTAAGTATTTGCATGTTAAAAAAATTTATTTTAGATCTTTGAAGAAGAGTTATGACCATCCTGAGGTGGACTCTCATCATGGTAATCAGATCCATTTCAAATACATTTTTTTCTGTACATGCAACTTTAAATTTTTTGTAACCCTCAATTATTCCTTAAGACTTCAGTTATAAATGTCTGTTTAAATCATACTCTATTTCTTAAATATCTTCTCCAGTGTTTATGTGTAGGAGTATTTTCAATGCTACACTAAGCCACACTTTTTACTTATGTACTCTCATTACATTTCTAGATCACTGGGCTTTTGTAATTTGCTATATGGACTTTGTGCCCCTGCACTGAACACTAAGCAAGACAGCACTTGCAAATTTAGTTTTCACTCCATTAAAGTGAGTTCTATGGAAGACACATGTCTGATCATTTGAATCTTGCCATGTAATACAATTAACATGTATTACAAAATGATGGATATAAAATCAAGGTTTCCAAGGATTATTACAGTTTGAGCTCGTCAATCCTGGGTCAGAAGCTAGGCCAAGTCCCTTGTTCACTCTTGGTAAGTTACTCGTATTTCAAGTCGTCAAATACACTGAGGATAGTTTGTTGGTCAAGATCAAGTAACTATTTTTGTGACTGACCACATCATCACTCATCACCTTAATTTTCCCTGTGAATGTGTGTGAAGAGGGGGTGGAGAAAGGAATAAAGCACTAGATCCTTAATCTTGTCCATTAAACATAACGGGATATTTTATAAGACTTAAAATTTCTTTCCATAGTGAGACATAACACAATGACATACAGATAGGCAAAAGCCTATTATTCACAACTCCAAAGGCAAGAAGGCTACTACATAAGGGCTACTACGTAAGGGCACAGAGTTTTGTACCTGGGACAAGGTAACAGCAAGCTGGATCCGTAGGGGACTGATGTATGGCAAACAAGTGGGGATTAGCTAGGTTTGGTGGGCTACAGATTGGTTAATTTGAATAATTTCTCAGCTCCAAGGCATAGGGGCTGTCCACAGCTGTCTTATACCTGGGCCTGGGGTGACTACGGTGGTTTACAGTGGCCTCTGAGTACAGGGAAGTGGCTGAGGTGTAGACAGTTGGCCGCTCAAGAAGGGAAACTGACCAGCCTCTGGTCACAGCTTTAAAACTGGGTCAAGGCAGCATTTAAGAAAAAATTATATTACAGAGTCACTACAGATTTTCTTAACCATGTCTTGAGTATAATAATTCAACCTTTGTAGAATAAATGCTCTATTTCTCTCCTGGTCCTCCTGACTCACAAGGTGCCTCCTGCAGCTTGGCCTCTGTATGTTGGCCTCTGTCCTTGTGTTCACAGTTGGAACAACCCCTGGTCTATTTTGGCCCTGCCAAAGCTGGTCATCTTAAACCTCTGATGGAGACACCTCTGAGACTTGACTGCACCCTTCCCTCCACCAAACCCCATTAATCCATTGCTGGAACTCTTACATTGTTTCTGCTGTTGGGCAACTGCTCTCAAACTTAGCTTTACATTATCATTACCTGGGACGTTTCTGAAACTGGTGCTCTGACCCTCAACCCAGACAATAAAATCAGAATCTGTTTCGGGGAAAGGGACCCAGGATTTAAATATGCATATAGGATTGAGATCATTGCACCCAGGTGGCTGTGACATAAGTCAGGCAATTATTTCTTAGTTACCATCTATGCCCTTCCTAGGGTCCATAAGAGCATTTTCAGATTGTCTCTCTACCTTGCTAGAGTCAACAAAGACCAAGAGAGGATCAAGGTGGAAGGTGATATCATGTGCATCATCTCTTCATTTAAGCCTTCAAGATACAATTTCTACTTTTCTGCGTGTGGGGTGGAGAGCGGTGGGGAAGAGGTCAAGAAGGAATTCGTGGAGCGCTCATGCCTGCATCAGGGAGTGCACATTCCCCATGGCCCACCTCAACTGTGTACTAGGAGCCTGAATTTCACCACCGAGTCTCTTTTCATCCAAACCAGAATAAAGTTCCTAGTAAACAGCCTATCATTGTCCTATCTACCAAGACTGACACCCTACAAGTTTTCAAAAGGAACCTGAGTATCGCCATCCATCCACTCTCAGGATTGATTCCCCTAAAACCAAAAACCATTTCCTTTTGTTCTCATCATAGTCTCTCAAGTCTTCTATCTGACACTATACTATTCTTTCAGACAACAAACTTGGCACACGAACACATTAAACCCTTTGTATGTGGTGGGCTCTGAAGACACAGTGTTGAATAAGATAGACTGTAGGTTCATGTTAACCTGCAAATTCCAGTATGTAAGATACACTTTTCTGTTCTATAATTCAATTGCATAACTATGCCTAGTTGTTCCAAGTATGCAGCTTGTCTGTTCATCTTCTTAATAGGGTCGGTTGCAGAGCCAAAGGTTTTAATTTTGATGAAATTCAATACATTGATTTCCTCTTTATACTTCCATGATTTGGGTGACAAGTCTAAAAACTGTTTGCCTAGACTTAGATTTTGAATATTTTCTCCTATGTTTTTTCTAAAAGTCTCACAGTATTACATTTTAATCTCTGATGCATTTTGAAATGATTTTTCTATAGGATATGAGACTTAGTCTAAGGTTTGCTTATTTATTTGTAAACTGCTTATGTGACCAAGGATTAATATCTAGAATGCACTAAAAACTCTCAAAACTCAATAGTAAAATATCAGCAATCCAACTAGATTGGCAAAGGACATGGAGGGACATTTCACCGAAAAGGACAGGTAGATAGTAAATAAGCATTTTTTAAAGTCTTTTAAGTCATTTTTAAATGTCTCTTATAGTTAAAACTCTTTAATATTCCCATTCTACCTCCAATAAAAATAAGTATATTGGAAAAAGCACTTAGGATTGACTGCTAATGGTTGCAGGGTTTCTTTAGTGGGGGACAATAATGTACCAAAATTAGATTGTGGTGATGGATGCAATATACTGTAAATATACTTTTAAAAGCCATTAAATTCTTGTTATGGACTGAATGTATGCCCCCCACCCACAAATTCATATGTTGAAATCTAATTTCCAGTGTGATAGTATTTGGAGGTGAGGCCTTTATCAGGTAATTAGGTCATGAGCTTGAAGCCCTCGGGAGTGGGATTCATACCTGTGTAAGAAGAGGCCAGGGGGCTTCCCTGGTGGCGCAGTGGTTGAGAGTCTGCCTGCCGATGCAGGGGACACGGGTTTGTGCCCCGGTCTGGGAAGACCCCACATGCCGCGGAGCGGCTAGGCCCGTGAGCCATGGCCACTGGGCCTGCGCGTCCGGAGCCTGTGCTCCTCAACGGGAGAAGCCACAATAGCGAGAGGCCCGCGTACCTGAACAAGAAGCCAGAATGCCAGGCCCTACTGCCCCCAAGGCACTGTCCCAGGCAACCTCATCCAGCACTTCCACCAGCTGGCAGCCCTAGACCGGGCCCCCAAGCTGTGCGGACGCCCCCCTGCCACTCAGACAAGGGCTTGCAGAGCCCCCACCCAGGGGGCCTTGGCCCCTGTGCCCAAAGGCAGCACAGGTACTGCTGCCTGTGCGACATCAAGTTCAGAAGCCTGTCCCCCTTCATCGCCCACAAGAACGATTACTATTCCTTGCACGCGGCCCAGCACGTGCAGTGAGTGCTGCCACGCTACAGGCAGAGGCTGCACAGCCGGCTCTGCAGGGGCTGCCCCAGCCCAGGACCGCTGGGCACTCTGGCTCCTGAGAAATGCTCCAGGCACAGGCCTGGGCAGAAATGCTCCAGGCACAGGCAGGGGGCAGCACCCACCTGGACCCTTGGCACTTAAAAAAGAAGTTCAGTTTGATGGAAAAAAAAAAGGTGAGGGCAGAGAGCCCTTCCAACATGTGAGATGTAGGCAGTCGGCAGTCCGTACCCCAGAAGTGGGTAGTCACCAGATTCCAACCATGTTGGCACTGTGATCTTGGACTTCCAGGCTCCAGAACTGTGAGAAATAAATTTCTGTTGTTTATAAGCCACCCAGTCCACGGCATTCTGTTGTAGGAGCCCAAGCTTAGTAACGACTGTGTACTTTAAATGGTGAATTGCATGGAAAAAAATTATCTTTTTAAAATAAAGCTATTTAGGAAAATGTATAGACAGAGCAAAAAATAAAGGATTAATCTAGTGCTTGGGAAGATGATGTCAAATTCACAAGTGACCGAAGGAAAAACCTTATCTTTCTTATTCAGTGCTCCACTCAAGAGAATGATGCTAAATGTGAACTTTAGTCCCAAATTAAGGAAGGATAATATGGCCTCTGCGTATTTTAAGGGAGTCCAAGACTCCAGGGCTCAGCTAAATTATCTCCCATTTAATCCGTCAGAAATTATGGAGAATTGGAGGGTGGAGGAGCAGTTTTAGAGATAGATACTCATACAAAATTGTCAAAAGTGCCCTGGCTAGGGTGGAAAAAAAAAATCAGTTGGACATATTTGTGTGGGTCTATATTGGGGTCTCTAGTCTGTTACATTGATCTTTGTGTTTACCCTTCAACCAGTGCTTTACAGCTTTGATCAGTGTAGCCATAGAATAAGTCTTAAAATCAGGTGATTGATTCCTTCCACTTGATTCTTATTTTTCAAATTGTTTTAGCTATCCTATTTCCTTTGTTATTTTAAAATAATCTTGTCTTTATCTACAAAAATTCTTGATGAGATTTTGATAGGAATTGTGCTAAGCTTATATATCAGTTTGGGGAGTAGGGCCATCTTTATTCTGTTGAATCTTCCAATCCACGAAGACAATGTATCTCTCCATGTATTTAGATTTCCTATGATTTCTCTCATTAGCATTGTATAGTGTTCACCATAGAGGTCCTGTGCATGTCTTGTTAAATTTACACCTTAGTAATTCATTTGATTAAGCAATTATAAATAGTGTTTCATTTTTTAAAATTTTGGTATCTATGTGTTTACTGTTAGTATATAGAAATATATTTTATTTTTATATGTAGACCTTATATCACGTAACCTTGCTGAATGCACTTCTTAGTTCTAGGAACTTTAGATTCCTTGAGATTTTCTACACAGTCATGTCACCAGCAAATAGATGGAGTCTGTTTTTTCCTTTCCCATCTCTGTGTCTTTTATAACCTTTTCTTGCTTTCTTGCCCAGGCTAGAACTTCCAGTACTATGCTGATAGAAGTGATGAGAGTAAACACCCTTTCCTTGTTCCCTATCTTAAGGGGAAATCATTTAGTATGATGTTAGCTGTAAGTTTTTTAGAGATGTTGTTTATAAAGTAGAGATTGTCCTCTATTCCAAGTTTTCTGAGAATTTTCTTATACTTTAAAAAATTACCTTTGAGTATGTACACATATTGATAACTATGTTTTCCTCTTTGGTAATGCAGAATATTCACAAGTGGGAGTATCCATTTATAACATTATTTATAACAGCTTCCTAAAAGTTTGTCTTCCAGAAATCTTACCTTTGTTTATCCTGTTGCCTGCAAAACTAACTTAGAGTTTCTCATTTGCTTTAAGGTATTTTTACCCCAAGATGATCCCTATTAATATACATATGTCTCGCCTGAGATGGCAGACATATGAATCAATGAGTGCCATTAAATACATCACCATGGATTTGTTGATTACCTTATACAGAGTTTGAAGGGCTAAAAAGATATTAGAAAGTAATCATTGTGAGGGAGATATGGGATAACTGTAGAGGAAAATGAAGGAGCTATTCCGAAGTGACCAGAGGCCTGATAAAGAAGGACTGATAGGAGAAAACCTACCTAGATGACCTTGGGTATGGTGATAACTTTTTAGACACAACATCAAAGACATGATCCCCTGATAAGCTGGAATTCATTAAAATTAATATCTTCTGCTCTGTAAAAGATGGTGTCAAGAAAATGAGAGAACAAGCCACAGACTAAGAGAAAAAATATTTACAAACAACATACTTGATAAAGGACTGCTATCCAAAATATATTAAAAAACTCTTAAAACTCAACAATAAGAAAACAAACCATGCTATTCAAAAATGGGCCAAAGACCTTAACAGGACCTCACCAAAGAAGATATACAGATGGCAAATGAGCATATGAAAAGGTGCCACACATCATATGTCATCAAGGAAATGCAAATTAAAATAAGACACTGCTACACATCTATTAGAGTGGCCCAAATCTGGAAGACAACACCAAATGCTGGTGATGATGCAGAGCAAGAAGAACTCTCATTCACTGCTGGAGGAATGCAAAATTTTACAGCTACTTTGGAAGACAGTTTCATGGTTTCTTACAACACTAATACTCTTACCATGCAATCCAGCAACCACACTCCTTGGTATTTACACACAGGAGTTGGGAACTTATGTCCACACAAAACTTGCACACAGATATCCATATCAGCTTTATTCATAATTGCCAAAACTTGGAAGTAAACAAGATGTCCTTCAAACAGTGAATGGATAAACTTCAGCACATCCAGACAACAGAATATTATTCCGCCCTCAAAAGAAATGAACTATCAAGCCATGAAAAGACATGAAAGAACTTTAAATGTATATTAGTAAGTGATAGAAGCCCAACTGGAACGGCTACATACTACATTACACTCTGGAACAGGCAAAACTATGGAGACAGTTCAAAGATCATAGGTTGACAGGAATGGGGAGAGGAGAGATTAAGAGATGGAGCACAGAGGATTTTTAAGGCAGTGAAAATACTCTGTATGATATCATAATAATGGACACATATCATTATACATTTGTCAAAACCCATAGAATGCACCACACCAAGAGTGGAACCCTAATGTAAACTCTGGACTCTGAGTGATGATGATGTGCCAATATAGGTTCATCAGTTATAACACATGTACCAATCTGGTGGGGGGGTGTTGACAATTTGGAAGTCTATGCATGGTGGGGGAAATCTCTGTACCTTCCCCTCAATTTTTGGTGAATCTTAAACTGCTATAAAAATGATATTAATATTAAAAAAAGAAGAAGAAAGAGAAGCAAAAGGGAGAAAAGGTGTGCTGAATGAAGAAGTCAACTGGGGGAGGCAAAGGCACTATTCAGTTGCTCGGTGGCTTTGCCTGGGCCATCAGAGTTCACTTATTCCCTGTCTCCCTCCAGAGTATATGCTGTATGAATAGGAAACTTTAGATATATATGTTTTTACTTATTTCTTTATATTAAAGATTTTAGGTCCTTATTTTCACTCATATGTATCACTTTGGTAATTTACTGATTATCTTTTTGTGTCATTCTCCATGCTAAGTATATTTTCTCTTTTAATATTATTTCACAATACAACATGAATTTAAAAAATCTCAAGACAGCCACACCACCACAGCATGTTAAAGATAAAGTGCTTCCAGGACACAACATGTGGCGTAACTGTATATATAAGCAACAGTGAATTGAATCTATTACATGTCTTGATCCTGACTCACTTGGCAATGTTCCTATAAAGTCGGCCTAAATATCCTGGAGAGTAATGCTTGCTAATGAAACCAAAGAGGCAGAGGCGGAATGAAAGTAAGTGCTATAAATACTGGCTGCTTGTGATTAAACATGCTGAGGTGTGCCAGGAAGATTTAAGTCCCACTAATTATCAGGAGCTTGGACCAAATGAGGTATCTGTTCAGTTATGGCTTGACTCAGAGAGTCAATCCTTTTTTTTTTTTTTTTTTTAATGTTATACAGAGTTCAATAGCTTTAAAAATAGATATGTTTGGCCTCTAATGATTAATTCAGTATTTTGTTGAATAAACTCCCATTTGTTTCTCTATTCAGTAAAAGAAGAAAACATCTGGAATTAATTTGGTGTTCAGTAAAGTTGTACTATTTGTTTGTTTGTGTGTGTTTTTAATAGTTTACCTCCATGCTAGTCTTTCTAACCTAATCATGAACGTGGCACCTTGCAAATAAATTATCTGGAAGAAAGGTATCTTTAAAATGGCTCTATCTGTCAAGAGGAAGACCGTGTCACTGTAAAACCTTTTGAAAGATCTCCTTATATGGGAGGTGTAATGATTCTTTTAAGCATCACAGACGGGATCAAGGGACTTTGGAGCCCAGGGCAAAGTATGACAGGAGGAAAGAATGGCCAGAGTTAGAAGATCTTACTTCCCGGACAAATCTGTTAAGTGAGGATGTGAACTTTCTAGATACTTTACAACCTGGGTATTGGAAGGGCACCAAAGGTTTTCCATGCTGCCTCATAACCCTTACAAAGCTGGAATCAAAGGAGTCTACACCTGATCGCTGTTTTCTCTACAATTATGCCACTGCTATTTCATTTACAGCAAGGGATAGCTTCATGGGAATGTACATATTTCATAAGGCCATACTGATAAATGATGCTAATAGAATCTGTACATTTATTCAGCAGGTATATATTTATTACCTACTATAAAGAAAGCACCATGCTAAGGACAAAGGATTATTTTTTATATAATTGACCTAACCCTTGCCCTCAAGGAGCTTATAACTAGTAAGAGGAAAGGAACTATAGACAAATAATACATAATAAAATTTTCAATAAGGAATATGTATATATATACATATATACACACAATCATACATTCACATGCATGAATATACACATAAAATAGGGCTTCAGAAGGAAAGGAATATTACATTCTCCCAATAACCTTTAAGTGAATGAATTAATTAGTGCTCTAGATGTCATTTTTATTTAATAATTAAAGTAAAATGATAAACTATCTTCTATCCTCCAGATTTTACTTTACTGTAAAACAAACCAAAACCAGAGTCCCCAGTAACCTGTAACAAGATCCATGTGTTGGTTATCACTATGGTCCTCAACAAAAACTACCTTCCGATAAGTAGTTTGGGCTGTCAACCATGGAGACAGTGACTGTGGATTGCTGGGACCAAAGCAAGTTCCACAGCCAGAGCCACCCTCTGAGACCTGGATTTCAGGGCAAACCTTTTTCCCATACAGCTTGAGATGCCATTATCCCAGTTCATCAGGTGGTGAGATATCAGATGTAAATTCTAGGTTCTACATAACATTAAGGAATGCTTACTGAGTGAAGTTCTCAAAGTACTTGTAGTATTCCACGACAGAACAAATAATACGTTATCTTCTTGTGCCCAGGTAACTCTCTGTACTTGGGAAAATAAAAGTGCTATGTCTCCCTATGTACCCAAAATGTTATTATAAGTGGTATTGGAAAAAATATTGTGGATGGATGGCTAGCAGAGTTAATGACCTTGATCAATAAGTCCATCATGAAATAAATCTTCTCACTCTTTAAAACGGTTACATTTTAAATAAATTATATGGTTACCCCAACTATAAGTAACTCATATCTCAAACTACAAAAAAACCCATATTATACGTGTGCTTTCTGGGGCATAATCCTATGCTAATAGTATGCTCTACTGAACAGATTCCTAAAGGATTACCTAGGTTTACTGATTACTTCTCATTTGTTTATCATGGTGGAAAAGAATAAATAAGAATCCTAATTGATCAGCAGCTTTCCATAAAGCACTGTTTTATTAAACCAAGAGATAACAGGGTTTCCCTGCTTCAGTTTATTGTACAACTATAGACCTCCTCCCACTGAGTTGCTGAAATGTGTTTCATGGCACACTCAGGTCTTTTAAATGTGTAATTTAGGAATATATTCAACAAACATTAATAAGCACTTACTATATTCCAAGCATGGTACTAAGTATTAACAATTAAAAAATAAATCGGGCTTCCCTGGTGGCACAGTGGTTGAGAATCTGCCTGCTAATGCAGGGGACGTGGGTTCGAGCCCTGGTCTGGGAAGATCCCACATGCCGCGGAGCAACTGGGCCCGTGAGCCACAACTACTGAGCCTGCGCGTCTGGAGCCTGTGCTCCGCAACAAGAGAGTCCATGATAGTGAGAGGCCCGCGCACCGCGATGAAGCGTGGCCCTCGCTTGCCACAACTAAAGAAAGCCCCCACACAGAAACGAAGACCCAACACAGCAAAAATAAATAAATTAATTAATAAACTCCTACCCCCAACATCTTTTAAAAAAAAGGCGCTGCTATGAAATATATTAATAAATAAATAAATAAATAAATCATGGTAACTACTATATGTATAGTGTTTAGTATATGCTGAACAATTTACTAAGCGCTTTATATGTATGTTTATTTAATCTTCATCACAAATTTATGAAGTAGGTATCAGAATTCTCCGCCTTTCCCATGGGAGAAATCTAAGACACAGAGGATTTTGCTAAATAATCCCAAGTCAGAGAGCTGGTAAAGAGCAAACCTGGGCTTGAACCAGTATAAGTATGACCTAGTCCCTACCCTAGACAAGGCCTACAGATTTATTACAAAAGAGATCGAATTATTAAAAAGTATTTCTAATAACTTTCTAATTGATTGTGAAACATCATTGCTTTACCTGTGGTTTTGGATTCCTCTATAACTGTCAGGTATGACAAAGGGACCAGAACACACACATTGATTTTAGTTGGTGGGGTTCTCATGGCCAGTGTTAGAGGAGGAGTGAGGCTAAGAACTCTGGAATTCTAAGTGTTTTATAGCTCTTAGCTAAGACATCTTCAGGAAAACAAGAAGCAAACAGGATATTGACCTGTCCAGGTTATGTTGCAGAAAGAAAATTTCTTTAGGGCTTCATAAAAATTCTAGGACTTTTCCAGTATTTAAATATATGGTTCTGTGCAGTAGTATTATCACAATTTTAAAGCTTGTGAAACACATAGTGACTAAGAAAAGAAATTATGCAATTAAGTGAAAGTAAAATTGTTGATGTGAATAAACAGTCATTGGCAAGAAGCCTGTGTGGTGGGTGTGGCCTCAGCCTGGGCAATGAACTTGAAAGCTCAGCTACTGGGCATTTCTGGAGGTCTGCCAGGTTCATTCTCAAGGCCTCCACACCAACTGAGCAGGATTAATTCCTGGTGGAAATTCCCAGCAACAACCTCAATCCTGAGCTCTGGATTAATTTAACTGCCTGTTTCATACTCCTGCCTGAATGTCCCACAGATCCTCCAACTCAAAGTGTCCCAAGCCAGAATCACAACTTTCCCTGCTTCCTTTCCCAATGCTCCTACCTCAATCTGTTCTTCTATGTCCCCCATGTTTAAAAGCACCAAAATCTATCCAGTTAATCCAAACCCGAGTCAGATCCCAAATCTAAAGTCTTCAAAGATTTTTCCCCCTCTATCCCCATCAGTTTCTTTCAGCATCGTCTCCTACTAAATCTGTCCCTCTTCATCATCACTACCTTAAATTATTGTAGGACCCTAGTATCTTTGACTCTAACTGTTGCAATATGGTCTTGACTTGTGTACTTGACTCCAGATATGCCCCTTTGCAGATACATTTTCCATGCTGTCTCAATTGTGCCCCTGGTAAAATTCTGATCTTATTACATTATTCCCCTCCCAAAGTCCCTCAGACAGGTGGTTTCACTTCTCTGGAAAGAACCAACACTTGCATACATGATATATAGGTTGGGGCTCTGCTTTCTTTTTACAGCTTCTCCTCTATAAAGACCTACTAGTCCCTCTGGGCTCTGGAAAGAGTGAAATTGCTGAACTTAATCTAACCAAAAATGTACTTTATGTGTTTCTGTTTCTCTTTTCGAATTATTTCTAATGAAATTCCCTTTCCCTCCTGCTGGCCTGGCTACTTCCTATTATTTTCTTCAAGAAGAAAATAAAATTATGTACCTCAAAGAAAACTGAAGGATCTGAGATAATTAGAAACATAAGTTTTAGTTAATAATGGTCAAAACAGGTGAAAATAAGAAAAAAAGAGAATGGTTTTATTTTAAGGACAATAGAATGGGAGCAAAAACATTTTTATTTATTTAATGATGACTATAGGAATATAAAGCAGTGAATTTAGTCTAATTGTTTAAAATAGAATGGGAAATTCAGGGAGTAGTTTGACATAATATGTGAGATAATTATATCCTGGTTATGTTTTAAATAATGATTCTTATATTTTAAATATAGAGTATTTATGGGTGAAATGATAAGAAGCCTGGGATTTACATCAAAATAATCCAGTGCAAGAGTGGAAGTAATTGTAGGTAGGAAAGGAAATGAACTGAGAATAGTTTAAACTGAGAGATAAGCACACGGAGGTAGATTATACTATTCTCTGTTTTATAAGTTTTTTCCATTTATTCATGACAAGAAGCTTTTTTTCTTTTAAGACACTTGAAAATAGTACTAATAGCATGGTAGAGAAATAAGAGAGGAAGAAGTACTTACTATATAGAAATTAATGGGTGTCTAGGGTGTACAGATGGTAAGATGTATTTACAAAGGTGAATTAAAAGATACAAAATACCTCCAAAGGAAGAAGTTTAAAAAAATTCAAAGTAAAGTTGATGAAAGTCTTTATTAAGTATTATAATAAATGAACACTAAACAAGCAAAATAAAAACAATTCAGATATCTGTGTAAATGCATGTGTGTGCAGGGCTGTGTGAGGGTGAAGGGAAGGAGGTGGAAAAGAAACAAATATGTTTCAATGAAAAAAACAAAAACCTAAATGCAAGCCATTGGTTTTGGAGACCTGCAGAACATTTTCTCACTGTAGAGGAAGGAAATGCCCAGATGCCTGGGGTTAACACCTAAAGGTGTGCTCCATGCCTTGGAAAAATCCCATTGCCTCATCTAACAGGGACAGGTCCTGGGGCACACTACTCTAAAAATATGATAAATCCTAGGGCTGAATTTTCCTTCTGAAAGGTTTGCATATGGCAATTTTCAAAATTGGGCCTGAGATGTTCCTTTAGCACTCAAGCATCCTTAAGATTTTGGTGCACTTACACAGTGCACATAATTAAAGGTGGTATTTACTGATTGATCTTCACTAAGACTCTAGAGAAACTGACAAAGGTACCATCTCTACCCATCCCCCAGACCCCTGCTCCAACCTGCCCTGCCTTGGAGAACACAATATTGAAGGAGCTATTCTTTACCTCTGCTTATTGATTTCATCTAATTTTCATACTGTCACTCATGATAGATACAGTTAATTTTGCTGTTCTGTATGTATATTGGATATTGTCATTTATACCATTAATCACATGCATAATTGTCATAAGAACAGAAATGCCTTTTCTTAGACATTTCATTCTAAACTATAATTATCCAGACATCTGGCTGTTAATGGCATTGAATCCTAATTACTTCAAAATGAAGCCATTATTCATAAACTTAGAGCCTGTACTACACGTGTTTACAGAAAGTAGATGGGACAATATTATAAAATTTATTATCTAGAGTAGGGCTCATTTTCTAGAAGCTGATTTAACTGTTCAGCTCCTTAGTATTTCTTTGTCCAACCTCATTAACATATGATAAAGTTTACCAGGTCCTATGTGGTCTAAAGAATAACAGTAGAAATCGTCCCTCCCTGAAAACTGACATTCAGAACTGCCTGACAAACTACATGGTTAATGACAAATGCCCTCATAACACAAACTGAGCCACTAGTAAAATGACATCTTCCATTATGATTTTTTTTTCTGGATTTAATGCAAGATAAATCATGTCAGAGAAGTGTACCAACATATTATTTCTCAAATAATTTGTGATCTAATTATGAGTCATAACCTAATTATTACATTTCCATGGTGCTTTACACTTTTCAGAGTATTTTCACATCCTTTATCATATTTTATCTTAAAAATTTTACTTATATGCTATTTACCTATTTAAAGTTCTTTTCACATGACCAACACCAGCAAAATCTCTACACATTCCTTATCAATTTCTGATGAACCTAGTACTCACAAATGCCTATTTGCTTTTGTCTATTCTCTTCCTTTTGTTTTTTTAAAGATTAAGAGATAAACATATGTAGATTGGCCCGAAACAAAATGTGTTTAAACTGAAAATAATAATAATGATAATTAATCATTCTGTCTTGTTTTTCTATCTTTTTCACATTTATCAACATCTGTGTTTATGCCAACTCAATGAATGTCCCAGGAAAGTATCCACTTTCTTTTCGAGTCTTAAAGTCACTCATAAATTGGAATTTTGTGTTGATTTTAAAGAGCATTTCTTGAGTAAATATTCCAAATAATTTATGTACCTTCTTGTTCTTTCTGTTGTCAAATCCATCAATACCGTATTCAAGTCTATCAACCTATGTAAAGCTCCTCTGATACCTCTCTGTGAAATACTTTACTAGTTTCCACCTTAATGTTTAACCTCTATTTCATTATTATTTATATATGATTTAACCATGTTGCACTCTTCTGTTTTCGAACTTCTCTCTTTGGGGCATGAAAAAAATAGGCATTCTCCTAATTTGGTAGGTGAGTGAAAATTGGTATAAACACTCTGGAACATCATTTGTCAACTTATGCTAAGAAATTTTGGCTTATTCGCTGAAAAGAAATAATCCATAAAGCAAACAAAGACTTAAGCAGGAGAAGATTCATCACATCATTATTATTTTTGAACATGAAGCATTTTATAATCTGGAAGGAGCTATGTGACATAGGCTATTACCAATGTATAGTGATACCGTTGGTGGATAAGAGTGTGTGCCACTCTCTAGGGGTGCCTGGGTTCAAAGCTCCACTCTGCTACAGGCCAGCAGCATGACACACATGGTAAGAAAACTCTCTAAATCTCCATTTATCATGGACATGATAAAGCAACTACTTCACAAAGTTGTTGAGAGAATCAAAAGAATATAAACAAAAGCTTTTAACACACTGCCTGGTACACAGTAAGTGTTCAGTAAATGCTAGCTACTAAAATTGCGTTTTTAGTTGTTTTTGTTTTTTGTTTTTCTTTTCAATTTTATTAAGAAATAACTGACATATATCACTGTAAACATGTAAGATATACAGCATAACGGTTGACATATTGTGAGATGATTAACACAATAAGTTTAGTTAGCATCCATCATCTCATATAGATATAATAAAAGAAAAAAAATTCCTTGTAATGAGAACTCTTAGGCTTTATGCTCTTAACAACTTTCCTATATAGTCATCATGCTGTACACTACATTCCTAGTCATTATTCATCTTACAACTATACGTTTATATCTTTGACCACCTTCCTCTAATTCTCCCTCCTCCCACCACACCTCTGGTAACCAAAAACCTGATCTCTCTTTCTATAAATTTGGGTGTTTTTTGCTTTTTGGATTCTCTATATAAGTGAGATCATACAGTATTTACCCTTCTCTGTCTGACTTACTTCACTTAGCATAATGCCCTCAGGAGCCATCAAGTGTTACTGCAAATAGCAGGATTTCCTCATTTTTTAATGGCTGAATAATACTCATATATATATATGTATTACATATATATTACAGTTTCTTTACCCATTTCATAAGTTTTGATGGACCCAGGTTGTTTCCATGTCTTGGCTGTTGTAAATAATGTTGCTGTGAACATGGGGGTGCAGATATCTTTTTGAGTGAGTGTTTTCATTTGCTTTGCATGTATTCCCAAAAGTGAAATTGCTGGATTATATGGTAATTCTCTTTTTAATCTTTTGAGGATCCACCATACTGTTTTCCATAGCGGCTGTACCACTGTTTACAGTTTACGATCCCACCAACAGTGCACAAGGATTCCCTTTTCTCCACATTCTCACCAGCATTTTTTATCTCTTCTCTTTTTTGGTGATGGCCATTCTAACAGGCAGAAGGTGACATCTTATTGTGTTTCTGACTTGCATTTTCCTAACTACTAGTGATTTGAGCATCTTTTCATGTATCTATATCATTATTTTTAATAGAGAATATCTGAAAACCACCCACATATCCTATACTATTTAAAAACGTGAAAAAGTAATTTATGCTATGGCTACACAATGAATATAAAGAATCTCTTCAAAGCAATGCAGATCCATTTTTTATTATTGTTCTTATGGCTTCTTATTGTTATCCTTGCTTCTTCCACTGCCACCGCCATGCTTCAAGGTCTCCATGAGATCTGCTCAACTTTCCTGACTTCAGAATTCCTAATTTTTTAAGAATAACTGAAAGAAATGAGTCAAGTAGCCTTCAGCTTCCCCACTATCATATTTAATTAGGTAGTTATGCCCTCTCTTTGCATGCCTCTCCTGCCAAGTCAGAGAGTTTGATAAAATATCATCACCTCAGTCACTCTGCATGAGAAATATTTCAAGTCAGCTGCACTTGTGGAGACTTTATTTGATATAGATAAAGGTTTTATAAAATTAATCTTTTTGTCCATTTTCTTATACTTGGTGGCTCTAAAATGTATATCATCAAATTTATTTTGATTATCCCTCTGTCGATATCTCACCATTGGGGGAGTAGTAGGTGCTCGCAGGACTAATACAGACAGGCATATGGAATTTTGTGGGGCTGAGCCAATCAGATTACAGTGTATGGGCTTTAGACTCATATAGCCTATATGTTCAATTTCCCAGCCCAGCATGGTGTTTAATGAAGCTGTTTAAAGTTATGCTCATAAAAAGTATTATTTTTATTGAAAAGAAGGAAATGCTTTTGAGGAAATGGTATAGTAGAAAAGAGGGATACATAATTAAAATGCAGTTTGATCCTAACTATATAAGATAATATGCTCGTTTGTTAGATATATACTAATATAGATTTCCCCTAATGAAGGAGAATCTTGCCCTGAGGATTAAAGTATATGGGGAGATTTTTTAAGCTATCCAATTCACCACTCCCTACAAATGAAAGATTTATAGCAGTTACTATTAAAGACTCCATTTCTTCCAGCCCTCTTCCTCCACACATGCACACACACACACGCACACACAGATGTTTTGAAACTCACTGGACAACTGAAGTTATTGATGGGAGAGTCTTTAAATATGTAAATTGTTAGAGGCAAAAAATATGATAGAGAATAATTGCTCAGAAATCCTGAGTGGTTAACTCTGGGCAGTGAGATATGAGTAACCTTTCTTTGTAAGCCTTATTGTTCATATTTTCTGTAATAAATGTGTAATTTTAGAATCAGAAAAGAAGTTTATGTATTATTTTTTAAAACTTACTTTAAGCAGAGCACTTGTGTTTCAAAATGAACTGGCAGAATCTGATAACTGCTCTCAATTTCTCCCATTTTAAAAATTTTATTAAGGTTGAAATACAAAAGAACTAATATTTGATTCTGCATTGATAATATCTAACCTTCCTCTTCCTCCTGGCAGTCTTGAAAGCTGGCCACTGAGTTATGATCTGTCATAGGCCACGAGCAAACATTGCCAGGGGGAAATATGCTCTCCAGTGGAAGACGTAGTAGTAATAACAGTAGTAGTGGTAGTAGTAGTAGTAGTAGTAATACTTACTGAGTGTTAATTCTTTTCCAGGCACTGTTCTCATTGTTTTATGTATATTAATGCATGGAGTCCTCACATCTCTATGAGGTAGATACTCCTTTTGTTTTTTAGTAAGGAAGCAAACTGAGGCACAGAGAAATTAAATAACCTGCTCAAGTTCACCCATTGAATGAATGGTAGAGCCCAGAGTTGAGGCCATGTGGACCAATTCCAGAATCCACTCTATTAATTCTATGCTTAAAGAAATAATACGTAATTCAATTGGCATCAGAAACTCCATGATCCACTTTCACTTGATTTCTAATTAGCTTAGTCTAAAACTCCTTTCTAAGCATGGTTTCTGGCATATCGCAAGCTCTCATTAAAGAAATACAGACTATTTTTAATATTATTGTTATACTATTATTATTTTATCTTTTCATTATTTCACTTCTCAATATTATTTCCTGTTTATTTTGTCTGTAAAGAATTTT
The DNA here is from genome assembly GCF_059928025.1 of Delphinapterus leucas. NCBI lineage: Eukaryota > Metazoa > Chordata > Mammalia > Artiodactyla > Monodontidae > Delphinapterus > Delphinapterus leucas. Next base: position 52,403,816 of record NC_143140.1, read on the forward strand.
CAGATGTCCATCTTTCACTTTACACACCTTTTGGATTTCTTTTTTTAATTTCTGTGAGATCCATAATCGATTGAATTTATTAATGCTTTTATTACATATAATAGAATTTCTTAACTTCCTTTTTTCCGTTATTTCTGGGGTTGGCTTCGGCATGAATGACAATGTACTTAAGAGGTACCAACACTGCAGCAGTCCAAAACCTAGAAGGAGAATACTTATGTGATCTTATCATTCACAATGTAACAGGTCAGTAATGTTGGTTAGAATCTATAATTAAATTATTCAACAGATGGTATGTATGTCATTCTGGATAAATAATGTGAATTTCAACTTCTTAATAAATTCTTTAATATCACTCATCTTTTGACATTATAGTAGTTTTTTAGCAGCCTCATATTATTTGTCACTTATTTTGCTGTGTTTCCTTAGTCCTTCACTCATTCATTGTTTTATTCATTCATCTGTATTTATTATCTAACATATATCGAGGATTCACGAATTTGAGATGCAGCTCTAGCTTTCAAATATTATAGTTGTTAGAGGAGATAAACCCCCCAAAGTCAATTGCAACATAAGACAGTCTTTTATGGAAATAAAGAAAGGACACCTACTGGGCTTTGAGAGTGGGAGGAGGGGTGGTAAGAAAGACATGTCAGAAAACATATTCTCAAAAATCTGATACATAAGAGTCTGCTTGAAAGTGCTGGAATTAGCAAAGAACAAGTGTGGATATGAGTGTATATGCCTGTGTGCATGCATGTGTACATGTGTGTGAGAGTATGTGTGTGTATGGAGTTCACATTGTGGGGATGGAGGGAGTGAAAGAGAAGAAAAATTGAAGAGACAGGAAGAAGAATACCAAAAAAGAGAGAAAGCAGTCTGGGAGAGAGGTTGTTATGTGGTATCACAGCCTGTCCCTGCAATTGCAATAGTTCAGCATGAATACAACAAAGGACAAAGTCAAAACGGCTCGTAGAGATTAGATACCTTCAGTCTTTGACTTACACATTAATCCATTTAACAAATATGTAGTTTACTCCTGCAGTATTCCAAGGCTATTTCAGGTTTAGGGAATATAATAATCAACAAGGCAGGCTAAGTTGATGCCTAAAAACACCTGTATTCTACTCATATAAATAATAAGCAAAAACTATATATAAGATGAAGAAAAATTTTATTTGTTATACAAATGCATTTTAACTTTGTGCTGAAGATACAGGAAGCCACTAGAGAGTTTTAAGTAAGGAGTTTGTGCAAGCCGATCTTCATTTAGCAAGGCCACTCTGGCATTACTCCGGACTGGACTGCAGGCAGGGCCAGTTAGTAGGTAACTACATTATTAGAGTTGTGACAAGCATCTGAATTGAGGTACAGAGTGGAGATGGAGAAAAATGGATGAGGAAGAGAGAGGAGGTAAGGAACATGCCTGCTTTCTGGTATGGAATTTTAGGTGAATGGTGGTGGTCTCAAGACAGGAAATATGGAAAGAACTGGTTGGGAGAGCTGGGTGGAGATGAGGAATTTAATTTTGGACATGTCGAGTGTGAGATTCTGGTGGCACTTGCAAGCAGAGCTGTCCAGTTGGCAGTTGAATGTACCTGTCTGAATACCAGGTCTGAGCTAAAAATATAAATTTATGCTTCTTCATCACGGGACAACAATAAAGACACAGGATGATATGTAATTATCAAGAAAGAATATTCAGAGTAAAAAGAAAACAGGGACCCAGCACATCTCAGAATCAATACTATTAGTTTCTAACTAGGCGGGCATATCAAAAATACCTGCAAGCGATAAAATAATACAGATTATCAAAGCAACTTCAGACCATATAATAAACATTTTTAGAGTTTGCACTTAGACTTCTGTTTAATTTTTTAAAGCTATATATGATCTACATGAGTTGATAACTTCTCTTTTTAAACAATTAAGAGATAAACATCAGTCGAAGATCCCACAAAAGATGAGAGAAATGAAGGAAAACAAGAGAAAGTGATACACATCATTAAAATACAGTTAATTGTATGTGTCTTCCTCCCTATACTGCTTTTTGAGGGCAATATGTGCATCTCTGATAAGCACTCAGGGACACACGTCAAAGTGTCTAGGAAATATGTGTATAAACTATTCCACATGTAACTGCCTACAAACTCTCCCTTATTGGAGACCTGACTAAACCTGAGTTATTTGTTATTGGACTTATTTGACTTGTTATTTGAGTTATTTGACTGAAGTATAACGCCATCCTCCCAATCAACTAACCTCAAAGATGAAAACAATCTAGGACCTCACAAATGCATTTATTAAACCTACAGAACTCGTAATGTTCTTAAAAGAATCCTTTATTTGCATTATCAAATAGAAAATATACCTCCAATTATTCTTTTAAGATCACAAATAAATCTTGGAAATTAAGCTCCCTCTATGTGACCAACGCAACACCTTGTGTATTTCCGGCATCTAAACAGAGTAATTTAAATTGGTTCAATTATACTTGGTTTTACAAATTGACATTTAAACTCTGTACCTGTATCTTACTATGAATGTTTTTCATTAAAACCACACCTTTATTGCCTTGGATAAATAAGGCAATGCATGGTCATCTGTGGAACTATCTGCACGGTTAGAATCCCTTCCCTGTCCCCCAATCCATCTTCAAAGCCGCTGCGTGAGCGCCCACTTTACCGTAAGCCCCCTCTCTCCTGGCTACAATTGCATGGACCAAGGGCAGGCATTTGCTCTAAGCAGAGCCAACGAGTCCCTGCTGTAAATTTTTAGATATAGAACCAAGAGAAAACACAATCTCTTTCTGTTGTGTAGGGCTGAGATATAAATTTTCAGGAAAAATAGTGGTCAGAGTTTCCATAAGAAGAAAACCACTCTTCAGCAAGAGAGAACATGGAAGGAAACAGAGAAGAAGCAGAGTCTAGATATAAATGGATGTCATCAATCTTCAAACCTAGTTCTATTAGTTCCAAAGGCTAGATGCATCTCTACCCTTCCTATATCTTGATTGATCCAAATTTTCTCTTAGACTATCTAATATATTAGCAGCCTTTCAATAATCTCATCCTTTTGCTTAAGCCAGTTCAAACTGTGTGTCTGTGACTTACAGGTAAACAGTGCTCTTGATCCATTTTTTAAAAATTTAATGTTATATCTAATACATAATTATGTGAAGTTGTTCTAGTAAATTTATATCCTGTGTGTTTTGCATGTTTTCCATTGTATGTTAGAGAATATGGAATTCGAACTTATTTCTCCAGGATGTGGTACTATTTCTGTCCACTATACTCAGTCTGAGTTAGCCCCTTGGATAGCATAAAAAGAGTCATTAAAAGGCCCCTGGTAGACAGATGCCTATACATAAACGTGACATTGAGGCTGTTTTAAAGTATTATTATTTAGTACTCCTTTTAATGACTGTTGTCTCACTTATTTATTGATTACAGTAGCTGTAGTTTAAAGTATGGGCCCCTGGCTTCTTGCTCTCCACACATCTCACTCAATTTCTGTTTATAGCATCATTTAATGGGTGTTCTTATGTGGCATTTTTGGCTACGGCTTTTAATTAAAAGAACATCTTTATGACATTTAAATTTGAAATTAGGAAGATTAACTGTAGTGCTTTTATTATATAACATTTTCTTTTATAATGTCTTATTTCAATGGTCTAATCAACCTAAATTTCCACTTAAACAGCCTGTAAATAGGAACACAGAAGTAATTAGATATTTTTGAAAGAACATAAATTTAACAGATAAACATCTTAAAAATTCAAAAAGAAGGATACGTTATTCCCAGTTATAGATATTATCTCATGAAGCCAGGAAAACAGGAAAGTGTGAAGGTATTACAGACTAAATAATAAGCTTGCTTTTAGCATATGTTTTGTTATTAAAAGCCTTGAAATAATATCGTCTCTTTCAGACTTTCATGCATGTCACAAATTTTAAATATTTTGCAAAGTTTACTTGATATTTCTATTACAATTTTTTAAATTTAAATATTTAATAATATCCATGGTATTTCCTCAATAACTTGAATTGTTTTGTACATTCTTTTCTAAGTGGAGAGATTCATTAAGCCAAGACTTGGCATAGAGCTGATTAGAAACTGCAGAGAGAAGGGAAATTGGAATTGACAGTGAGACTGAATTTTAACATTTAATGGAGTCCTATTTTAAGTGTTAGTTTCTGGCTTGAAAATACTGCAAGGAAGTCTCTGGCCAATAGGACAATCCATTTTCAACGGAAGATTTTCTTCCTACTTCACCAATGGAATTAGGCTATACATCATGATTTTTTTCATGTTTTCAGACCTAACCCCATAAACAGACACAGTGGTATTACCGCTTACCTCCCTTCTACCTCAGAATGTAAAATATCCTATTTATCATGTAACACCTGCCTCCCATCTTTGCCCTTGATATCATTTCCTCCTATTTTCCCAGATACCACACCTCCCTAGTTAATTGAGCTTCTCCAGTATCTTCAACCTTTTTTCCTATTGGCACTTTGACAGCAGCTTTTAAACATTTCATGTCTCTCCTATCTTTCTATTATCAATATATACGTTTTATTTTTCTAATTGTTGTTACTGAGATACCGTAAAATGCACTCATTTTAAGTGTGTACTTTGATGTATTTTGATAATCAAGATATAGAACATTTCCATCACAACAGAAAGTGTTATCATGCCCTTTTGCAGTCAATAACTCTTCCAACCCCCTCTACCGAAAGCAGCCACTGATTTGCTTTGTCACAATAAATTAGTTTTGCCTGTTCTAAAATTCCATATTATATATATGAAATCATATGCTATACATGGCTCCTTTTGCTCAGTATATTATTTTTGAGATGTATTCATGTTGTGCATATCAATAGTTGATTCCTTTTTAATTAATGAATAGTGTTCCATTATATAGCTATACCACAATCTGTCTTATAGTTTTAGCTTTTATATTTAGGCCTATGATTGATTTCATGTTAATTTTTATGGAAAACATAAGGCCAGATTTGAAGTTCATTCTTTTTTCAAAAAGATTACAAATTATCACAGAATTGGTTGAGAAGATTTTCCTTTCTTCACTGAATTACCCTCTTATCTTTGTCAAAAATTAATTAATCATATGCACGAATCTATTTCTAGATTTTCAATTCTTTTTTATTTACTATGTGGATAGTACAGCAACACCTTAATTACTGCAGGTATATAATGAGTCTTAAAATCTAGTAATGTGAGTCCTCCAACTTTGCTCTTCTTCCTTTTACAAAACTGTTTTACTTATTGTTGATTTTTAAAATTTTTACATAAATTTTAGAATATGCATAAATGATTTATCAAAAATCTTACTGAACATTTTAATGGGACTGCATGAAATCTACAGATCAATTTGGGAGGAAAAAAACATCTTACCAGTATTGAATTTTCCAATGCAATAACAAAATATATCTTCTATTTCTTTAGATCTTTTTAAAATTATAAATGAAACTATTTAATTAAAATTCCAATTGCTTCTTACATAAAAAATATAATGGACTTTTGTATAATGACCTTGCATCCTGCCATACTGCTAAACTCACTTATTAGTTCTAGTAATTTTTTTGTATATTTCTTACGAGTTTTTATATATGTACTCATACATACTCGTATCATCTGCAAATAAAGACAATTTCATTTCTTCCTTTTTAATCTGTATAATGTTTCTTTTTCTTATCTTATTACACTAGTTTGGACTTCCTATAGAATATTAAATAGCAGTGGTAAGAGTGGACATCCTTGCTTTGTACTTGATCTTAGGAGAGAAGTGTTTCAGTCCTTCAAAATTAAGTTTGATGATAACTATAGGTTTTTCATAGATGTCCTTTAATAGTCTGAGGAAGTTCTCCCCCCATCCCTAGGTTTGCTGAGAGCTTTTATCATCAATTGTTAAATATTATTAAATATTCTGCATTTATTGAGAAGATCATAGGATTGTTTTCTTTTATGCTGTTAATATGGTGAATCACATTCACTGATTTTCAAAAGTAGAATCAAATTTGCCTTTCTGGGTTGAACACTACATGTTCATCATAAGTTGTCCTTTCTATCTATTTCTGCTGGAATTGTACGGTTAATACTTTCCTTTGGCTTCCATGGCATTATTCTTTTCCTATTATCATCATGGTTTCCTATTCCTCTTTCTCATGGTTTTCCATGTCATTCACTCTCCTTATTCTATGCTCTTCCTGGATTATCTCATCTATATTCATGATTTTAATTATTAGCTCCGTGACAATGGTTCCCCAAATTATATCTTCTACAAGCTGTGAATCCATATCCTACCTCCTGCTACTCTTTATCTAGTTGTCCTACGTGTATCACAGTCTGAACATGCCCAGAATCCAATGTTTCCTTTATATTCGTCTTTGCCAAAGGGTCTTACCCATATGATTTTCTAATCTTACTTGATATCACCACTACAACTCAATGTCACAAAATGAAATCTGACATTCAGCCTCAACTGTTTCCTCTGTTTTACCCTCAACATCTAAATAAGTTGTCTTATTTAATCTCAAATAGGTCTTAATTATTCCACTCCATTTATGTTCAGATCTTTCTTTTCTATTTCATACTGCAGTAGCTCCTTAATTCTTTTCCCAATTCCATGTTACACCAATCAAATGATTCAGAATGATATCAAGTATAACTTCCTTAATTATAACCTTTAATGGCTCCCCATTCTTTACTCATTAAAATCTAAACTTTCTAGAGGGACCTTCAAAAAGGCAGAGGAGTAAGACGAGGAGATCACATTCCTCCCCACAAATACATCAGAAATACATCTACATGGGGAAAAACTCCTACAGAACACCTACTGAACGCTGGCAGAAGACCTCAGACTTCCCAAAAGGCAAGAAACTCCCCACGTACCTGGGTAGGGCAAAAGAAAAAAGAAACAACAGAGACAAAAGAATAGGGACGGGAGCAGCACCTCGGGGAGGGAGCTGTGAAGGAGGAAAGGTTTCCACACACTAGGAAGCCCCTCCATGGGCGGAGACGAGGGGTGGGTGGGGGGTAAACTTCAGAGCCACGGAGCAGAGCACAGCAACAGGGGTGCAAAGGGCAAAGCAGAGAGATTCCCGCACAGAGGATGGGGGCCGACCAGCACTCACCGGCCCTAGAGCCTTGTCTGCTCACCCACCGGGAAGGGTGAGGGCTGGGGGCTGAGGCTCGGGCTTGGGCTTCGGAAGTCAGATCCCAAGGAGAGGACTGGGGTTGGCTACGTCAACACAGCCTGAAGGGGGCAAGTGCGCCACAGCTAGTGGGGAGGGAGTCCGGGGGAAAAGTCTGGACCTGCCTAAGAGGAAAGAGACCATTGTTTCGGGGTGTGCGAGGAGAGGGGATTCAGAATACTGCCTAAACTAGCTCCAGAGATGGGCGCGAGCTGCAGCTATCAGCGCAGACATCAGAGATGGGCATGAGACGCTAAGGCAGCTGCTGCAGCCACCAAGAGGCCTGTGTGCAAGCACAGGTCACTCTCCACACCTCCCCTCCCTGGAGCCTGTGCAGCCCACCACTGCCAGGGTCCCGTGATCCAGGGACAACTTCCCCGGGAGAATGCATGGCACGCCTCAGGCTGGTGCAATGTCACGCCGGCCTATGCCACTGCAGGCTCGCCCCACATCCGTACCCCTCCCTCCCCCTGGCCTGAGTGAGCCAGAGCCCCCGAATCAGCTGCTCCTTTAACCCTGTAATGTCTGAGCGAAGAACAGACACCCTCAGGTGACCTACACGCAGAGGCGGGTCCAAATCCAAATCTGAACCCTGGGAGCTGTGCGAACAAAGGAGAGAAAGGGAAATCTCACCCAGCAGCCTCAGGAGCAGCAGATTAAATCTCCACAGTCAACTTGATGTACCCTGCATCTGTAGAATACCTGAATAGACAATGAATCATCCCAAAATTGAGGCGGCGGACTTTGGGAGCAACTGTAGACTTGGGGTTTGCTTTCTGCATCTAATTTGTTTCCGGTTTTATGTTTACCTTAGTTTAGTATTTAGAGTTTATTACCATTGGTAGATTTGTTTATTGATTTGGTAGCTCTCTTCCTCCTTTATTTTTTTCTTTTTATAGATAGATATATTATTTTTCTTTTTTCTCCCTTTGCGACTATGTATGTGTATGCTTCTTTGTGTGATTTTGTCTGTATAGCTATGCTTTCACCTAGGGTTTGTCCTAGGGTTTTGTCTGCCCGCTTTATTTTTTTTTTTTTTAGTATAGTTTAGTTACTGCTATACTATAGTTTTTCTTAGCATAGTTTTTAGTGCTTGATATCATTGGTGGATTTGTTTTTTGGTTTGGTTGCTCTCTTCTTTATTTTTCTTTTGGTTTTTCATTTTTTTATTACTTTTTAATTTTTTATTTTAATAACACTATTTTATTTATTTATTTATTTTCTTTCTTCTCAATTTTCTTCTGAGCCCTGTGGCTGGCAAGGACTTGGTGCTCCGGCAAGGTATCAGGACTGTGCTTCTGAGATGGGAGAGCCAAGTTCAGGACACTGGTCCACAAAGACCTCCCGGGTCCACATAATATCAAACAGCGAAAGCTCTCCCAGAGATATCCATCTCAATGCTAAGACCGAGCTCCACTCAAAAACCAGCAAGCTACAGTGCTGTACACCCCAGGCCGAACAACTAGCAGGACAGGAACACAACGCCACACATTACCAGAGAGGCTACCTAAAATCATAATACGGTCACAGACACCGCAAAACACACCACTGGATGAGGTCCTGCCCACCAGAAAGACAAGACCCAACCTCACCCACCAGAATACAGGCACCAGACCCATCAACGAGGAAACCTACAAAACCGACTGGACCAATCTTAGCCACTGGGGGCAGACACTAAAAACAACAGGAACTACAAACATGCAGCCTGCGAAATGGACACCCCAAACACAGTAAGTTAAGCAAAATGAGAAGGAAAAGAAACACACAGCAGATGAAGGAGCAAGGGAAAAACCCACCAGACCAAACAAATGAAGAGGAAATAGACAGTCTACCTGAAAAAGAAATCAGAATAATGATAGTGAAGATGATCCAAAATCTTGGAAACAGAAAGAAGAAAATACAAGAAACATTTAACAAGGGCCTAGAAAAACTAAAGAGCAAACAAACAATGATGAACAACACAATAAATGAAATTCAAAATTCTCTAGATGGGATCAATAGCAGAATAACTGAGGCAGACAAACAGATAAGTGGCCTGGAAGATAAAATACTGAAAATAACTACCACAGAGCAGAATAAAGAAAAAAGAATTGGGGACAATCTCACAGACATCTGGGACAATATTAAACACACTAACATTCGAACTATAGGGGTGCCAGAAGAAGAAGAGAAAAACAAAGGGACTGAGAAAATATTTGAAGAGCTTAGAGTTGAAAACTTCCCTAATAGGGGAAAGGAAATAGTTAATCAAGTCCAGGAAGCACAGAGAGTCCCTTGCAGGATAAATCCAAGGAGAAACACGCCAAGACACATATTAATCAAACTCTCAAAAATTAAATACAAAGAAAACATATTAAAAGCAGCAAGGGAAAAACAGCAAGTAACATACAAGGGAATCCCCATAAGATTAACAGCTGATCTTTCAGCAGAAACTTTGCAAGCCAGAAGGGAGTGGCAGGACATATTTAAAGTGATGAAGGAGAAAAACCTGCAACCAAGATTACTCTACTCAGCAAGGATCTCATTCAGATTTGATGGAGAAATTAAAACCTTTACAGACAAGAAAAGCTAAAAGAATTCAACACCACCAACCAGCTTTACAACAAATACTAAAGGAACTTCTCTACGCAGAAAACACAAGAGAAGGAAAAGACCTACAATCACAAACCCAAAACAATTAAGAAAATGGGAATAGGAACATACATATCAATAATTACCTTAAATGTAAATGGATTAAATGCTCCAACCAAAAGACACAGACTGGCTGAATGGATACAAAAACAAACCCGTATATATGCTGTCTACAAGAGACCCACTTCAGACCGAGGGACACCTACAGACTGAAAGCGAGGGGATGGAAAAAGATATTCCATGCAAATGGAAATCAAAAGAAAGCTGGAGTAGCAATTCTCATATCAGACAAAACAGACTTTAAAATAAAGACTACTACAAGAGACAAAGAAGGACACTACATAATTATCAAGGGATTGATCCAAGAAGAAGATATAACAGTTGTAAATATTTATACACCCAACATAGAAGCACCTCAGTACACAAGGCAAATACTAAGAGCCATAAAAGGGGAAACTGACAGTAACACAATCACAGTAGGGGTCTTTAACACCCCACTTTCACCAATGGACAGATCATCCAAAATGAAAACAAATAAGGAAACACAAGCTTTAAATGAAACACTAAACAAGATGGACTTAATTGATATTTATAGGACATTCCATTGAAAACCAACAGAATACACCTTCTCAAGTGCTTGTGGAACATTCTCCAGGGTAGACCATATCTTGGGTCACAAATCAAGCATTGGTAAATTTAAGAAAATTGAAATCGTATCAAGTATCTTTTCCGAACACAGTGCTATGAGACTAGATATCAATTACAGAAAAAATCTGTAAAAAATACAAGCACATGGAGGCTAAACAATACACTACTTAATAACCAAGAGATCACTGAAGAAATCAAAGAGGAAATCAAAAAATACCTAGAAACAAATGAAAATACGATGAAAACAAAACCTATGGGATGCAGCAAAAGCAGTTCTAAGAGGGAAGTTTATAGCAATACAATCCTACCTTTAGAAACAAGAAAAATCTCAAATAAACAACCTAACCTTACACGTAAAGCAATCAGAGAAAAAAGAACAAAAAAACCCCAAAGGTAGCAGAAGGAAAGAAATCAAAAGATCAGATCAGAAATAAATGAAAAAGAAATGAAGGAAACGATAGCATAGATCAATAAAACTAAAAGCTGGTTCTTTGAGAAGATAAAATTGATACACCAGACTCATCAAGAAAAAAAGGGAGAAGACTCAAATCAATAGAACTAGAAATGAAAAAGGAGAAGTAACAACTGACACTGCAGAAATACAAAGGATCATGAAAGATTACTACAAACAACACTATGCCAATAAAATGGAAACCTGGAAGAAATGGACAAACTCTTAGAAATGCACAATCTTCCAGGACTGAACCAGGAAGAAACAGAAAATATGGACACACCAATCACAAGCACTGAAATTGAAACTGATTAAAAATCTTGCAACAATCAAAAGCCCAGGACCAGATGGCTTCACAGGTGAATTCTATCAAACATTTAGAGAAGAGCTAACACCTATCCTTCTCAAACTCCTCCAAAATATAGCAGAGGGAGGAACACTCGCAAACTCATTCTATGAGGCCACCATCACCCTGATACCAAAACCAGACAAGGATGTCACAAAGAAAGAAAACTACAGGTCAATATCACTGATCAACATACATGTAAAAATCCTCAACAAAATACTAGCAAACAGAATCCAACAGCACATTAAAAGGATCATACACCATGATCAAGTGGGGTTTACCCCAGGAATGCAATATTCTTCACTATATGCAAATCAATCAATGTGATACACCACATTAACAAACTGAAGGAGAAAAACTATATGATCATCTCAATAGATGCAGAGAAAGCTTTCGACAAAATTCAACACCAATTTATGATAAAAACCCTGCAGAAAGTAGGCATAGAGGCAACTTTCCTCAACATAATAAAGGCCATATATGAAAAACCCACAGCCAACATTGTACTCAATGGTGAAAAACTGAAACCATTTCCACTAAGATCAGGAACAAGACAAGGTTGTCCACTCTCACCACTATTATTCAACATAGTTTTGGAAGTTTTAGCCACAGCAATTAGAGAAGAAAAAGAAATAAAAGGAATCCAAATCGGAAAAGTAAAGCTGTCACTGTTTGCAGATGACATGATACTATACATAGAGAATCCTAAAGATGCTACCAGAAAACTACTAGAGCTAATCAATGAATTTGGTAAAGTAGCAGGATACACAATTAATGCACAGAAATCTCTGGCATTCCTATACACTAAGGATGAAAAATCTGAAAGTGAAATTAAGAAAACACTCCCATTTACCATTGCAACAAGAAGAATAAAATATCTAGGAATAAACCTACCTAAGGAGACAAAAGACCTGTATGCAGAAAATTATAAGACACTGATGAAAGAAATTAAAGATGATACAAACAGATGGAGAGATATACCATGTTCCTGGATTGGAAGAATCAACATTGTGAAAATGACTCTACTACCCAAAGCAATCTACAGATTCAATGCAATCCCTATCAAAGTACCAATGGCATTTTTCACAGAACTAGAACAAAAAATTTCACAATTTGTGTATGGAAACGCAAAAGACCCCGAATAGCAAAAGCAATCCTGACAAAGAAAAACGGAGCTGGAGGAATCAGGCTCCCTTAGTTCAGACTATAGTACAAAGCTACAGTAATCAAGACAGTATGGTAGTGGCACAAAAACAGAAAGATAGATCAATGGAACAGGATAGAAAGCCCAGAGATAAACCCATGCACATATGGTCACCTTATCTTTGATAAAGGAGGCACAAATATACAGTGGAGAAAAGACAGCCTCTTCAATAAGTGGTGCTGGGAAAACTGGACAGCTACATGTAAAAGTATGAAATTAGAACACTCCCTAACACCATACACAAAAATAAACTCAAAATGGATTAAAGACCTAAATGTAAGACCAGACACTATAAAACTTTTAGAGGAAAACATAGGCAGAACACTCTTTGACATAAAACACAGCAAGATCCTTTTTGACCCACCTCCTAGCGAAATGGAAATAAAAACAAAAATAAACAAATGGGACCTAATGAAACTTAAAAGCTTTGGCACAGCAAAGGAAACCATAAACAAGACCAAAAGACAGCCCTCAGAATGGGAGAAAATATTTGCCATTGAAGCAACTGACAAAGGATTAATCTCCAAAATTTATAGGCAGCTCATGCAGCTTAATATCAAAAAAACAAACAACCCAATCCAAAACTGGGAGAAGACCTAAATAGACATTTCTCCAAAGAAGTTATACAGATTGCCAACAAACACATGAAAGAATGTTCAACATCACTAATCACTAGGGAAATGCAAATGAAAACTACAGTGAGGTATCACCTCACACTGGTCAGAATAGCCATCATCAAAAAATCTACAGAAACTAAATGCTGGAGAGGGTGTGGAGAAAAAGGAACTGTTGCACTGTTGGTGGGAATGTAAGTTCATACAGCCACTATGGAGAGCAGTATGGAAGTTCCTTAAAAAACTAAAGATAGAACTACCATATGACCCAGCAATCCCACTACTGGGCATATACCCTGAGATAACCATAATTCAAAAAGAGTCATGTGGCACAATGTTCACTGCAGCTCCATTTACAATAGACAGGAGGTGGAAGCAACCTAAGTGTCCACTGACAGATGAATGGATAAAGAATATGTGGCACATATATACAGTGGAATATTACTCAGCCTTAAAAAGAAATGAAATTGAGTTATTTGTAGTGAGTTGGATGGACCTAAAGTCTGTCACACAGAGTGAAGTAAGTCAGAAAGCGAAAAACAAATACCATATCCGAACACATATATATTGAATCTAAAAAAAAAAAAGAACCTAGGGGCAGGACATGAATAAAGAAACAGATGTAGAGAATGGACTTGTGGACACGGGGAGGGGGAAGGGTAAGCTGGGACAAAGTGAAAGAGTGGTATGGACATATATACACTATCAAATGTAAAATAGATAGCTAGTGGGAAGCAGCCGCATAGCACAGGGAAATCAGCTCAGTGCTTTGTGACCACCTAGAGGGGTCGGATAGGGAAGGTGGGAGGGAGACGCAAGAGGGATGGGATATGGGGATATATGTATCTGTATAGCTGATTCACTTTGTTATAAAGCAGAAACTAACACACCATTGTAAAGCAATTATACCCCAATAAAGATGTTAAAAAAAAAGTTTAAAAAAATAAAATCTAACCTTTCTAATATAATATACAAGTCTGTTTGTTACCTGGCTTTTTTTTGCCAAACTCTCATTTCAATATTCTTTGCATCATGTTATACTAAAGCCACACAGAATTACTTGAAAATTCCTGAACACATTCAATTTTTTAATATTTTCAGCTCCAGCTCATTGCTTGTCACTCCATAAGGCAGTCAGAATACATAACATCCAGAAAGCTTTCTTTTCCTCTGCCCCTTAAGTCTACTTTGGGTGAGTTGTTTCTACTCTGAGACCTCAAGGCACCTTGGAGACCTGCATTATTGTACTTATCACCTTGTACTTTAAGTACCTATTATATGTGCCTATATTCTCCAAGTGAATATACTCTCTAAAGAGTAAGAATCTTCTCATTCTCCTTTCTATATTTAATTCACCTTTCTATCCCTGTACCTGGCACAAAATATGTGTTGAACTGAATTGAAGCTCAGAGTCCAATCTGAAAGTTGAATTTCTTCTTAGAAGAATGAAATGTAATGCAAGAAAAAGAATGCTACTCTGTGACTCAGACCACCTTACATTGAGAGCTAAACATTAATTCAAAGAGAAATAAGTGGAAGCTGATATTTGCCATGTTTATGGGAGAGGAGCATGTCTCCTTCCAATACATTGAAAAAGATTTATTATTTACTCTGAATTTTGAAAAACAACACAAGCGAAAACTAGTACAAAATTAATACAAGGAAGCAAAACCTCTGCATTGGCTGGTATGGCATAAAACTACTGTGGTCACTGAAGGTTATGTGGATCCTGAGGAGAGTGTAGCAAGACTGGATAGATCAGAAAGGTGTGTGATCCAGACTTAGCTAAAAAGTTTTTCACCAATTTTATAACAGATAACTACAGTACATGTTATTTGCTAGGTTTTATAAATGATTCATGTTTAATTTAATAATAGTTGGTATATGATTCTCATTCTAGAGTGTGCATATAGTCATTCAGAATGTACCCTGTTTTTTCTTCAAAAGTCAATGGATCCATCATCCCTAACAAAGTGTTAACAAAGCTTACTTCTTCCTGATTGGGAACTATGTCTGGCTCCCAAGCCTGTTCCTTATTCTTGGGTGTCTTCAGGTATACAGTGTGAGGTCTGATAAAGAGATACTGAAAGTAGTCCAACATCCTCTTTTTCCTCTCCTCTTTAGCTTTGGCTATTGTTAAAAATTCTTTCTGTAAAGAATTTTGACACTGGAATGTTACAGAATTTCAGAGGTAAGAAGAGAAAGAGAGAATCTAAACTTTGGCTGCACACTTCTAGTCCATGGACTGAATGCAGGTAGCAGAGAGTGTGGTTTTGTTTTGTTTTGTTTGCTTATCTGTTTGTTTGGGGCCACACATTTTAATGCTTTTATACTGGATATATAGTTTTCATTTGTCTGCAGTTCTCAGGACTTGCTATTGTCTTACACAGGGTTATTTCTGTTATTTTATTTATGAAAATTACCTGCATTATTTATTAAGTCATTTCCATTTAGGATTTCAGGTATAAGCTCATTCATTGTCTCTTTTTAAGGAAACTGAGTGACAAAAGGAATGTAAATTGCCTGATTTTACACACCTGATCAATGACAGCTTCAGTCTGATACTGAAGTTCTTCTGGACCTCAGACCCAGGCAGTTTCCAATGTGATTTTCTGTCTCGGGGCTCATGGTCTTTTAGTTCTATGAGATGGTAAGGGGAGGGGGTGATATGACAACAAAAGTCAGCTGAGAGAGAAGTGCAAACTTCGGAAACAATTTGAATGCATGTGCCTGAGTGTGCGGGTGTGGATGGAGTTAAATCTGTGTATGAGAGGGGAAATGGGACGTGTAATTTCTGGAAATGAATTTCAAAGCTGTGCCAATAAACAATATGAATTTAAGGAGACTGATCAAGGACTACACTCAATGAAGGTGATTTAGGCTGCCGGTTAAGTAATGAAATTTGGATCATACAAGAAAATCCGCAAACACTGACAATTTATCATCTAAGGCACATACTAAGAGTAAGGGCAGGAGTAAAGAGAATGAAAACAGAAAGAAACAAAGAGAGATCATCAATTCAACTGCCGTGTTTGAAGGTGAGAAATATATGCTTTTTCTGGATTTCAAAAAAATATGGCCTTTGGCCAACTCTCAGCTGCAATGCTATCTTCGGCTGAGTTTTTTATTATGGATTTGTTTGGAAACTTGCTACAGTGGCACTTTGCTATAATTTGCCCTGCCTTCAACAAAAGAATTACATTCAGCTCTCTCATCTAGCTACCTTTTCATGCAGATTCGTGATGCATTGTTTCTTGCCTCTGGAGGATTCTGTGACATTAAAACAGTGCCCTGTTCAGAAAGTGCTCCGGAAGAGCAATCAAAACCAAACTGAGACTCTGAAGCTCACATTAGTTAGCACATTTGATGTAGAGTTCTATTCTCAGCGTACCTTGAAATACCTTTTACAGTTAGTAAGTGCCATGAATAGAAACACCAGGAATGATGTACTCCAATGTCACTGCAGTTATCCACAAAGGACAGGAACCCCATGAAGATTTTTTAAAAAATCAACAAACATATATTTGGTAAGATAGAAATTTAAATTCTAGAACTGGGTCTCATCTCCAAATTTTACATCAAAGTAACTCCAGGTTATTATGGAAACCCACATAATGGAACATTATACAGCTATTCAAAATCATGTTAAAAATTGTGAAAACACTAAAATAGCATAAAAAGAAGCAAGCTAAATACAACACATTCTCAGTTTTTTACTATATATTTTTTTTAATATTAATATTTCTTGGGTGGTAGCATAATGATAATTTTATATTTCTAATATTCCCTTGTATTTTTAAATGTTCAATAATGTTAATGTATTACTTTTGTGTCCAAAAATTATTTTAGTTAATTTTTGTTTTCTTGCTTCACCGTCAGGCTTATGTTTGGTTCATCAGCATGCTGGCAGCCGTGCAGGAAGCCCCTGAATCAGTTCCCTGCTCCCCATAATTCACAGATGAAAGCTTGGTAGGAGTCATATATTTCTTTGTGGTACCCTTTGAGAGAAACCACAAATCAGAACTGATCCTGATCAGTTCTTAATTGTTCTCTATTGGAAAGTGGAAGGAGAGGGAATTGAAAGTTGTAACCATGGCATGGGACACCTAGTTAGGACTTAAAATTCAAGTGGCAGCATCTACTCTTTTAACAAGAATTAGCCTTGCAGGGCAAGCAATGAAAAGTTCACTGATTTTTTTTTTTTTTAAGAGTTGTAAAGACTTACTATGGTTTAGAAAAAACGCTTATAGAATAACCAAAAGAACAGGCCAAGTTCCCTACCCTCCCCTTAAAAAATGAATCAATAAGAAACAAAACTAAGACCAAGCTGAAATTATTATACTGTAAGTAATTTTAAATGCTGGAGATGCAGGTTCTTGAAAATCTTTACATCATTGCAAAAGGATGTTCACATGAATTAGGCTTAAAGATAAGTTATATGCAAAAAGAAAAGGATGGGAGAATATCTGAACAAATTCATATTGAAAATAAATTGGGCTGAACTGGAAATAACCTCTACATCCTTTTAAAATGCTCAGTCCAATAAGTACTATATCTGGATAAAAAGCTTTTACCAGTAGCTACAGAGAAGTTTCTGGGTGGATGACCTAATAGGGATATACAGGAGAAAATGCAGGATCTTTTAAAATTAAATGTGTCCTATTTCTTTGCTTAAAGCTGGCCAGTAATAAAGTGGCTTGTCATTTAAGTGGAATAGTGGAATGAATGTATTCTTATGATATGATGGAGTTTTGTGAAAGAAAAAAATTATTAATAATATATAGAATCAAAACCAGTTATTTTTAAATTAAAAATGGAAATACCATTTTACTCCATATTTTCATATTTATATATATTTTAAAATATTTAAATTCATAATTTTACATGTCATTTTAAAATGTCATTTTATTTACATTTTCACCTGAGTTAGGAAAACCACATACATATATATGTACGATACTCTTCAGAATGAGTTTTCCGCTTCTATATTCTAGATTGTCAAATTATGCCTAATACAGAATTCTCTATGCTTTTATCTCTTTTTGCACAATTTTATGATGCTAGATGATGAGCAGTCCAGAGATTGGTGTGATTCAAGATTGACAGATTCCTCTAAACATCAATGTGGAAAATGCAATGAAGTGTGCAGATCTCCTATGAAGGTGCCATTTGAAGCTTACTGTGAGGCTACATGTGTACCTAAATACATTTTTCTTCTCCCTAATTAAATGATATATTCAGATCATTTATGTGTGTAAAGAAATTACCCCACTGAAATATAAATATGTACATATACATATACATGTGAAATATACATCTTCAGGAGGAAAATACACCAATACCCAATCATTTACTTAGCAACCATTTTGAGCATTTACAATGGGTCAACTGCAAGTGTAATTCTGGCCCAAATAAGAAGAAAATATAACAGTTAAAGAGGAAGACGACAAATGCTGATTTTGCCAATTTTCCCTGAATACAGAATTACATTTTCAAATGCAAGGGTGGTGAAGAAGAGCCTGGAAGATCAGAAAACAGTGACTAGTCCACACTAGTCCAGTGTGAGCCAATGGCAGATAGATGTAAAGGGATGCAAGATAATGGAGAGTGGAGAATAGTAGTGGATCAGATGAACAAAGTAAGTGGGACCTGATTATGGAACTGACCAATGAACATGGGCCAGCTTACCAGATTTTCTAGCTGCCATATCTCACATCCTGAGTCTTGATAAAATGACTCAACTAAGAACAGGAGAAATGCTACCCTGAGTGATATGTATGATCTGTTGAGCAGAACATTAGTTTTCTATCAGAGCATCTATGGAGTTATGATGGAGAGGTATGTCAGTATTTTTGATACTAAACTCAGACTCAAGAATATCTGCAAACAGGCTTCCCTGGTGGCGCAGTGGTTGAGAATCTGCCTGCCAATGCAGGGGATACAGGTTCGAGCCCTGGTCTGGGAAGATCCCACATGCTGCGGAGCAACTAGGCCCGTGTGCCACAACTACTGAGCCTGCGCATCTGGAGCCTGTGCTCCGCAACAAGAGAGGCCACGACAGTGAGAGGCCCGCGCACCGTGATGAAGAGTGGCCCCTGCTTGCTGCAACTAGAGAAAGCCCTCGCACAGAAACGAAGACCCAACACACCCAAAAATAAATAAATAAATTTATTTTTTAAAAAAATCTGCAAACAATTCTTACCTCCTTAAAATCTCATCAAGGTTAAGTCAACATGAGTTACTAAAACCTCTTTAAAGTCATTGATATATTCTTCTCAAAGAAAATGAAGTTCCATGGGTTTACGACCTGAATCGTAAAATAATACTTCATTTCATTTATTCTAAGTCAGCATTCAGGCATCAAAAATTATCTCCTAGTTCTAGTATTCTGAGACTTACTCTCCAGTTATTTTCATTATTTTATAGCCATTGATCATAAATAACTCCATTCTAAACTCATCTTCTTACTATGAAAATACTAAGGAGTAACCTCCGATAACTACCCACGCTGTGTGGTTAGGGTTAACTTGCAGCTGGATAGCTGGACTTGAGTAACTCTATGCTTAGCTTTGGATATGGCCAGATAAAGATGAGATATGATAGATATACTCTGTTATTTAAAGTTCAAAACTTCCCTGTAAGTATTCTATACTAGCTTGTTTGCAATGTTCAGGCTATATAGCTTGATGGCTTGTATGTGGTTTCATTGGTTACTCAGCCCACTTTTAGCTGTGTCATTAGCAGATTCCAAAAAAAAAAAAAACCATGCAGGAAACTAGTGCATGAGCTCTCTCAAAAATAAAATGTCTCTCACATATCTTGGATAATCCAAAGACAAAGCATATTCAACCTGTGTGACTGAGAGGGCCCTGGGGAGCTGCCTCGGGAAGCCTTGGACTATTCAAAAACTACCTATGCTTTCTTTTTCCGGCTATATCATGTATTTTATCTTTATTAATGTCTTATGTGAGTATGCCTTATTTGGTCACATGAGAACTTCCAAATATACAAACTTCTGTAGTCACTGCATTCACCCATACCTTTCAGCCCAACCAAGGTATTGGATATTCTCATACTTTTCCACCCAAATAATTTTTGCACAGCAGAGAACCTCAGAAATTTTAAGGTAGATAGTGAATGTTCCTTTGATATCTTGTGCTTATTTATAAAGATATAAATTACGTTACTTCCCCTAAAATACCAAAATGAGATAGATACTTTTGAGAAAACGTGTACATTTATGGGTTTCTTATATCCTCAGAAACCATTCCCCAATCTTATTATGCCTCTTGCAAATCTGAATAGGATGATTAACCATCCTGATTTGACCTGGAATGAGGGGTTCCTGAGACATGGAAATTCCAGTGCTGAAACTGGGAAAGTACTAGCCAAAATGATACCAGTCACCCTAGATCATTTTTTTTTTTATTTAACATCTTTATTGGCATAAAATTGCTTTACAATGTTGCATTAGTTTCTGTTGTATAACAAAGTGAATCAGCTATACGTAAACATATATCCCCCTATACCCTCCCTCTTGCATCTCACTCTCACCCTTCCTATCCCACCCGTCTAGGTGGGCACAAAGCACCAAGCTGATCTCCCTGTGCTATGCAGCTGCTTCCCACTAGCTATCTGTCTTATATTTGGTAGTGTATATATGGAAATGCTACTCTCTCACTTCATCCCAGCTAACCTTCCCCTGCCCCGTGTCAAGTCCATTCCCTACGTCTGCGTCTCTTTTCCTGTCCTGCCCCTAAGTTCATCAAAACCATTTTTTCTTTTAGATTCCATATATATGTGTTAGCATACGGTTTTTTTTTTCTTTCTGACTTACTTCATCCTGTATGACAGACTCTAGGTCCATCCACCTCACTACAAATAACTCAATTTCATTTCTTTTTATAGCTGAGTAATATTCCATTGTATATATGTGCCACATCTTCTTTATCCATTCATTTGTCAGTGGACACGTTGGTTGCTTCCATGTCCTGGCTACTGTAAATAGAGCTGCAATGAACATTGTGGCACATGACTCTTTTTGAATTACAGTTTTCTCAGTGTATATGCCCAGTAGTGGGATTGCTGGGTCATATGGTAGTTATATTTTTAGTTTATTAAGGAACCTCCATGCTGTTCTCCATAGTGGCCGTATCAACTTACATGCCCAACAACAGGGCAAGAGGGTTCCCTTTCCTCCACACCCTCTCTAGCATTTATTTTTTGTAGCTTTTTGATGATGGCCATTTTGACCGGTGTGAGGTGATACCTCACTGTGCTTTTGATTTGCATTTCTCTGATGATTAGTGATGTTGAGAATCCTTTCATGTGTTTGTTGGCAATCTGTATATCTTCTTTGGAGAAATGTCTATTTAGCTCTTATGCCCAGTTTTAGATTGGGTTGTTTTTTGGGGTTTTTTTTTTTTGCGATACGTGGGCCTCTCACCGCTGCGGTCACTCCCGCTGCGGAGCACAGGCGCCGGACGCGCAGGCTCAGCAGCCATGGCTCACGGGCCCAGCCACTCCGCGGCATGTGGGATCTTCCGGGACCGGGGCACGAACCCGTGTCGCCTGCATCGGCAGGCGGACTCTGAACCACTGCGCCACCAGGGAAGCCCCCTGTTTGTTTTTTTTGATATTGAGCTGTATGAGCTGCTTGTATATTTTGGAGATTAATCCTTTGTCACTTGCTTCATTTGCAAATATTTTCTCCCATTCTGAGGGTTGTCTTTTCATCTTGTTTATGGTTTCCTTGCTGTGCAAAAGCTTTGAAGTTTCATTAGGTCCCATTTATTTTTTTTAATTTCCATTTCTCTAGGAGGTGGGTCAGAAAAGATCTTGCTGTGATTTATGTCAAAGAGTGTTCTGCCTATGTTTTCCTCTAAGAGTTTTATAGTGTCTGGCCTTACATGTAAGTCTTTAAACCATTTTGAGTTTCTTTTGTGTATGGTGTTAGGAAGTGTTCTAATTTCGTTCTTTTACGGGGAGCTGTCCAGTTTTCCCAGCACCACTTATTGAAGAGGCTGTCTTTCCTCCATTGTATATTTGTGCCTCCTTTATCAAAGATAAGGTGACCATGTGTGCGTGGGTTTATCTCTGAGCTTTCTATCCTGTTCCACTGATCTATATTTCTGTTATTGTGCCAGTACTATACTGTCTTGATTACTGTAGCTTTGTACTATAGTCTGAAGTCCAGGAGCCTGACTCCTCTAGCTCCATTTTTCTTTCTCAATATTGCTTTGGCTATTCAGTGTCTTTTGTGTTTCCATACAAATTGTGCAATTTTTTGTTCTAGTTCTGTAAAAAATGCCATTGGTACTTTGATAGGGATTGCATTGAATCTGTAGATTGTTTTGGATAGTAGAATCATTTTCACAATGTTGATTCTTCCAATCCAAATACAAGGTATATCTCTCCATCTGTTTGTATCATCTTTAATTTCATTCATCAGTGTCTTATAATTTTCTGCATATTGGTCTTTTGTCTCCGTAGGTAGGTTTATTCCTAGATATTTTATTCTTTTTGTTGCAATGGTAAATGGCAGGATTTCCTTAATGACTCTTCATATTTTTCATCATTACTATATATGAATGCAAGAGATCTCTGTGCATTAATTTTGTATCCTGCAACTTTACCAAATTCACTGATTAGCTCGTAGTTTTCTGGTAGCATCTTTAGGATTCTCTATGTATAGTATCATGTCATCTGCCAACAGTGACAGTTTTACTTCTTCTTTTCTGATTTGGATTCCTTTTATTTCATTTTTTTCTCTGATTGCTGTGGCTAAAACTTCCAAAACTATGTTGAATAATAGTGGAGAGAATGGACAACCTTGTCTTGTTCCTGTTCTTAGAGGAAATGTTTTCAATTTTTCACCATCGAGAACGATGTTGGCTGTGGGTTTCTCAATATATTACCTTTATTATGTTGAGATAAGTTTCCTCTATGCCTACTTTCTGGAGAGTTTTTATTGTAAATGGGTGTTGAATTTTGTCAAAAGCTTTTTCTGCATCTATTGAGATTCTCATATGGTTTTATCCTTCAATATATTAATATGGTGTATCACATTGATTGATTTGCATATATTGAAGAATCCTTGCATTCCTGGGATAAAACCCACTTGATCATGGTGTATGATCCTTTTAATGTGCTGTTGGATTCTGTTTGCTAGTACTTTGTTGAGGATTTTTTCATCTATGTTAATCAGTGATATTGGCCTGTAGTTTTTTTGTGACATCTTTGTCTGCTTTTGGTGTCAGGGTGATGGTGGCCTCATAGAATGAGTTTGCAAGTGTTCCTCCCTCTGCTATATATTGGAAGAGTTTGAGAAGACTATGTGTTAGCTCTTCTCTAAATGTCTGATAGAATTCGCCTGTGAAGCTATCTGGTCCTGGGCTTTTGTTTGCTGCAAGATTTTTTTTTTTTTTTTTTTTTTTTTTTGCAGTACACGGGCCTCTCACTGTTGTGGCCTCTCCTGTTGCAGAGCACAGGCTCCGGACGCACAGGCTCAGCTGCCATGGCTCACGGGCCTTTCCGCTCCGCGTCATGTGGGATCTTCACGGACCCGGGCACGAACCCTTGTCCCCTGCATCAGCAGGTGGATTCTCAACCACTGCGCCACCAGGGAAGACCTGTTGGAAGATTTTTAATCACAGTTTCAATATCAGTGCTTGTGATTGGTCTGTGTATATTTTCTAGTTTTCCTTGTTCAGTCTCAGAAGGTTGTGCTTTTCTAAGAATTTGTCCATTTCTTCCAGGTTGTCCATTTTATTAGCATAGAGTTGTTTGTAGTAGTCTCTCATGATGCTTTGTATTTCTGCAGTTTCCGTTGTAACTTCTCCTTTTTCATTTCTAGTTCTATTCATTTGAGTCTTCTCCCTTTATTCCTTGATGAGTCTGGATAGTGGTTTATCAATTTTGTTCACCTTCTCAAATAGCCAGCATTTAGTTTTCTTGATCTCTGCTATAGTTTCCATTATTTCTTTTTCATTTATTTCTCATCTGATCTTTATGATTTCTCTCTTTCCGCTGACTGTGGGGTTTTTTGTTCTTCCTTCTCTAATTGCTTTAGATGTAAGGTTAGGTTGTTTATTTCAGATGTTCCTTGTTTCTTTAGGTAGGATTGTATTGCTATAAATTACCCTCTTAGAATTGGTTTTGCTGCATCTGGTTTTGGGCTGTCGTGTTTTCATTGTCATTTGTTTCTAGGTATTTTTTGATTTCCTCTTTGATTTCTTCAGTGATCTCTTGGTTATTGAGTAGTGTGTTGTTTAGCCTCCATGTGTATGTATTTTTTACAATTTTTTTCCTGTAATTGATATCTATTCTCATAGCGTTGTGGCTGGAAAAGATACTTGATATGATTTCAATTTTCTTAAATTTACCAAGGCTCGATTTGTGACCCAAGATATGATCTATCTGGGAGAATTTTCCATGAGCACTTGAGAAAAGTGTATTCTGTTGATTTTGGATGGAATGTCCTAAAAATATCAATTAAGTCCATCTTGTTTAATGTGTCATTTAAACTTATGTTTCCTTATTTATTTTCAATCTGGATGATCTGTCCATTGGTGAAAGTGGGGTGTCAAAGCCCCTACTATGACTATGTTACTGTCGATTTCCCCTCTTATGGTTGTTAGCATTTGCCTTATGTATTGAGGTGCTCCTATGTTGGGTGTATAAATATTTACAACTGTTATATCTTCTTGGCTTGTTCCCTTGATCATTACGTAGTGTCCTGCTTTATCTCTTGTAATAGTCTTTAAAGTCTATTTTGTCTGATATGAGAATTGCTACTCCAGCACTCCTTTGAAAGAAAGAAAAGAGTTTTGCACTAAAAACTCTACTAAGGTAAACATAAAAATCAGAAACAAGTCAGTCGCAGACAGCAAACCCCAAGTCTACTGTTGCTCCCAAAGTCCACCACCTCAGTTTGGGATGATTCATTTTCTACACAGGTATTCCACAGATGTAGGGTACATCAAGTTGATTGTGGGGATTTAATCCACTGCTCCTGAGGCTGCACAGAGAAATTTCCCTTTCTCTTCTTTGTTCTCACAGCTCCTGGGGTTCAGCTTTGGTTTTAGGCCCACCTCTGCATGTAGGTTGCCCTCAGGTATCTGTTCCCCTCCCAGACAGGAGGGGGTTAAAGCAGTGGCTGATTTATAGGGCTCTGGCTCACTCATGGGAGGGGAGTGTGGGGGGGCCAGTATGGTAGTTATAATAGGAATGCCGGGCAAGCCTGTGGTGGCAGAGGCCTGCATGACATTCCAGGGAAGTTGTCCCTGAATTACAGGACCCTGGCTTTTGGGGGCTGCACAGGCTCCCAGGGTGGGGTGTGGATTGTGACCTGTGTTTGCACAAAGGACCCTTGGTGGCTGCAGCAGCAGCTTTAGTATTTCATGCCTGTCTCTGGGGTCTGAGCTAATAGCTGTGACTCGCGCCCATCTCTGGAGCTGGTTTAGTTGGTGCTCTGCCTTCTGTGGGCAGACGGGGAAAAAATCCCCTCTCCTCGTGCACCCTGAAACAATGGTCTCTTACCTCTTAAGCAGGTCCAGACTTTTTCCCCGACTCCCTCCCAGCTAGCTGGGGTGCACTAGCTCCCTTCAGGCTGTGTTCACGCAGCCAACCCCAGTCCTCTCCCTGGGATCTGACCTCTGAAGCCCGAGCCTCAGCTCCCAGCCCCCACCCACCTAGCGGGTGAGCAGATAAGCCTCTCAGGCTGGTGAGTGCTGGTTTGCACCAATCCTCTGTGTGGGAATATCCCCGCTTTGCCCTCTGCACCCCTGTTGCTGTGTTCTCCTCCATGGCTCTGAAGCTTCCCCCCACCCACCCCCCATCTCTGCCAGTGACGGGGCTTCCTAGTGTGTGGAAACTTTTCCTCCTTCACAACTCCCTCCCAGAGGTGCACGTTCCATCCCTATTCTTTTGTGTCTGTTTTTTCTTTTTTCTTTTGCCCTACCCAGGTATGTGGGGAGTTTCTTGTCTTTTGGGAAGTCTGAGGTCTTCTGCCAGCTTTCAGTAGGTGTTCTGTAGGAGTTGTTCCACATGTAGATGTATTTTTGATATATTTGTGGGGAAGAAGGTGATCTCCATGTCTTTCTCCTCCGCCATCTTGAAGGTCTCCCAACCCTAAGATCTTAGACCTGTATGACTGGACCTTAAATGGTGACTTTTTATTTTCCCATAAGTTTCCCCCAAAAGTTATATTTATTGCAGCAAGAGTTCACGTTTTCTGGGAAAACATTTACCCCACTGAAAATGAAGTTGCTTATAATGATCACTGCTCGATTTGGCTGTCTTCAGGTTGCTAAGAGTTTGCTTGTAAAAATTTTCAAAAGTACCAGAGTCATGAAAGAGCATCATATCATAAGTCAAAGACTACAAAGGGCTTAGATTTGATTCTTGAATCCACCATAAAACTGTAACATTGTTTTCACTTGGAAAACCCATTCCCCTCTCTGGGTTCATTTATTTATTTTTTTAAAAGATTTTTTATTTTTTGATGTGGACCATTTTTACAGTCTTTATTGAATTTATTACAATATTGCTTCTGTTTTATGCTGTGGTTTTTTGGCCGCGAGGCATGTGGGATCTTAGCTTCCCAACCAGGGATCGAACCCACACGGCATGCATTAGAAGGTGAAGTCTTAACCACTGGACCACCAGGGAAGTCCCTCTGGGTTCTTTTATTTATTCAACAAGTGTTTATTAATCTACTTCATTCCAACATTGTGTTAGCTACTTGGAGGGAGCAGGGAGATCAATGAGTAAAGTAGTCATAGCCTTACACTTCTGGCTTACATGCAAGTGGACAAAGCTCTTTAAAGCCCCATTAAGCTTTAAAGTTTGATGGCTACAATTATTCCGTTGTGTAACAGACTGGCCTTGCCCTTTGTTAATTATCCTCTTTTTATAGCCTCATACTCTCTTATGGAACCATGGTCTCAAGTAAAGCCTTTCTCATTTCTGAAATAACTGATTAAAGAAAGGAAAGATGCTTCTTCAGCTTTCCCTTTTTCAAAAATAAATATTTTATCTATGTGCTTAGAAATATTAAAAAAAAAATTCTTGACATTTGGTTTGAGATTATAACTTTGAGATGATCATCTTGGAAGGAGTACTGGGTGAAAATGTTTACAGCCATTGCCGAAAATATTATATTTAATGAGGCTAAGGAAATCTACATACCAATACAATTTTCCAAAGGGAAATCAGGATTTAAGTTTACATATTTTCTAATAAAAGGTCAAATATTTGAACTTAATTCTCTTGCCCTCTAAATCAGGAATTCTTCTTATTGTTTCTAAACCAAAAATTCAGAAAGGCACAGCAAACCTTATACTCTCACTGTTAGCACTATTTAGACAATACATTTTAAGGAAACAATATTGAGTTGGTGAGCTAACCTTTAAGGCACTGAAACCCACAGGAAATTCAACAACTAGTTGAATGCAATGAAAGCTGATAAAAGTTCTGTCTCAGTTTCCTAGGATGGGCTTGGATTTGATATGACGACAACATAACTTAAAACCAAGCAGAGCAATGACACACCTGTGTTCAAGAGCTCTGAATTATTGTATCTAGAACTACAACTTTTCAGCTATTTATGCACTTCTGCGTCTCTAAGTAACATCCATTATGTAGCAAGACTAGAAATTTGTTCTGGTGTTGACTATTCAAGAAACAAATCTTGTCTTCCCTACGGTAATATGCTGCAGAATGGAAAAATAAATATGCTGATTGAACTGCTTTTTTCATTCAACTGTGAATGTGTGTATCTTTCTCTATCAGCATAACCTTTCCCTTTTGTGCTATTTTCTCTGCACCTCGAATTATAATGTGCACATTCCCTCTTTGGGTAACTGAACATGCAGGTGACCAAATACCATATGTTAATTAGGAGAACCATGTTACTCAAGTGAAAACATCATTCCAAAGTGTCAAACTCAGGTCTCTTAGACAATAAATAACCAAATAGTAGCTGTGTGGTTTTGTATTCATCTTTTTTATGTATGAACATAACCTTAAAAATGCATTATCTGTTTTTCTGCAACCATACAAAGTTTTAATACTCTCTTGCAGTGACATGACAAACCAACTCCCAGGTTGTCTAAACCCAAGACTGAAAGGTATTGAAAGATTTTGTGAAGGAGTCCAATTTAAACAAATCCAAGAGCCCAGGAGCAAAATAATGCAATGTGTCTTCCATTTTACTCATTCAAATGAAACCTACTATAGCCTATGGATTTGTTGAAACAAATTACACTAACTCATGCAATTTTTCATTTAACCTGCATTAACTGTTTCACATACTTTACAGAATGACAATACTCTGTACTTTGGGCACAAATCCAGATTTTTGCTAAAAAAAAATGAAGGGGAAAAAAAAAGGTGCAAGGATGCATCAACACCAACATGAATATGGAGTCAGGATATTAAAATTCATGATGTCCTGTCAACTGAACTGATGCAAACTCTATTGGCCCGAAATACATGATGATATTGCAAGCCAGCAAAGATGAAAACAGCTCATGAAAGCTTTTTCTGATGCTCTTTCATTCCTCTGAACATCAAATAAGCTGCCTTTCTCCAGGTAGGAGCCACATGCAGATTCGCCATTCTGTAAAGTTAGGCCAGAGCTGGTTTTTCAAAAACAAGGGTTTTCCATCCCTCTGCTGTCCCTCTTGCTCTCTTCTCAGCATGCTCCCTGTCTATGGAACAGAAGAATTCTCTGAACCATGATCGTATTTTCTCAGACAAGCAATGTCCTCTCTTGTCGCTTGACTTGAAAACAAACAAGCCCCATGGATACCTTTGTATTCAGACTCAGTAAAAAGCTCCTTTAAAATATTGTCTCAGGGACTATTCCAAAGAGCTCTGACTGGTTTTGCCATAACAAGGAAGGCAGCTGTAATGCACTCTGGGAATGAGCTAGAAGATACACCAGCCTGCTAGAAGAAGTCTGACGAGCCCGTAGGTCAAGATCTAATAAAACCTGGCTACGACTGTTAGTAGTTTAAACTGGAGAGTTTCTGAAGTTTTGCAAATTAAATAGGACAAGTCAATTTCTTCTAATTTGTAAATTAAACAGGACAAGGAAATGCTTTGAAATCGTGGGCTCTGTCACCCACATTTTCTCAGTCATCATGATGAATCTTTTCATTAAAGCTCTTACAATATGTGATCTATTCTTAAATACAGTTTGAAAAGAATCTTGAAAAATTCCTTGCAATCAAAGACCATGTCTTCTGTGGATTCAGTGAATGATTTAGCATTTGGCTGGCACAATGCAAGTTTAATTATGATCACAAGAATAATGTGTAGATCCAAGAGGGACCTTGGGAGGTCAAAAGTCGAAGACCCACCTCTAGGCTATATGGCTGCTAAGCCTTCTCTGGAGCTGAGAATTTATCTTATTTAAAAGAGCTCTTGAAAAGAAAATCTCATGGCTTTTCACTTACTCCTTAAATTATATAACCTGTCTAGGTTAGAAATTTTCTTCCTTTAACACCTATTCTTTTATTATGGCTTAAACACTTCATTCTCTAGAATAGAGTGCTTCCCAGTAGAACTTTCTGCAAAAATGATGTGCTCTATTTCTGTGTGTTTAACACAGTAATCACTAGCTACATGTGACTGTTGAACACTTGAGTTGTAGCTAATGCAACTAAGGAACTAAATTTAGAATTTTGTTTAAGTTTAATTAATTTTAAATTGAATTTAAATAGCCACATATGGCTGATGGCTGGTTTATTGGTAATTCTAGAGATTGTGTTCATCATTGTTTTAGTTGAAAATACCCCCTTTATTTTTTCATTTGTTCAACAGATATTTACAGCGGATACCCTTGGTGTAGTCTGTGACAGGCACAGTTCCAGCTGGAAGCAATACAGTAGTGTATAAAAGAGAAAGGGACCCTATCACAGAGAACTTAATTCTAGTAGAAACACCAATAAATATAATAAAGGAAAACAGCAGGGCAATGTGATGAATAGTAACTAGCCAGTTGTTAGAATTATTACTTTAGATGGAATCCTAATGATGGCTGTGGTGATGGAGAGTAAAGGCAATCAAGAGAGGTAGAATATTCTGGAACATATTTTTCAGATTAAAAACTGATAAATGAGTATGAGAGATGATAGAAAAAGAGAAATTAAGAAGAATTCTTTGGAGTTCAGCTTCAACAACTCTTTAGATGAGATGGAGAAAACTGAGCCAGGTGTAGGTTGATGAGGGTGAAATCGGGAGTTCCATCTTGAATATGTTATCATTTAGAGGCCAAATGGAGAGGTGACGTGGGAAATAAGATACAAATCTGGCACTGGTTCTGCAGATATCCATCAGAAATCCTCAACAGAGCTGGTATTTAAATCCACGGAGCAGGAAAGAATCATTTAAGGAAAAAGTGCAGATAAAGAGGTCAAAATAGTTACTGACAGGACAGGAGAGGATCATCTTGAAGCCTTCTCTAGGGTTTACTTACTTTAGACTATTCTCACAGAGCCTATTCTGAATTTTAAGCATTGTACAGCTAGGACCTGAAATCTATCAAATGCACAGTTCTAGACATTTCAGCCAAATCAAATTATCTGCAGCTCAGCAAATACATTATGTTGTTTCCGATGTCAATGTCTTTACACATATTGTTCCTTGGCCTAAAGTTCAATCTTGTCACCTACACTTTTCCATTACCAATCATCTGGATATTTCAACTATCCTTCAAGAATTAATTTAATGGATCCTTCCCTGATCCTTCCCTCCTTTGTGCTGTCTTATGACTGATTCTGTTCTTGCCATTATTTATTTTCAAGTCAGCCTCCCCAAAATAATGTCAACTCCTTAAGGATAGCCATGTTGTCTTATTCATCTTTACATCTCTAGTAACTAGCACAGCTGTGTTTATTCAGGGGCAATAGAATGATCACTACTCCAAAAACATGAGCTTTTTCTTCTAAGTTCTGCCTCACATTAAGAGAATTCTCTTCCAGCCCAGTATAGGCAATATCACCTATATTTTCTCCTCTGAACCACTTGGAGTCACCTTTCCTGTTGGTAGGTTTACCAAAAACATAATTAAGATTCCTAATCTACTCTTCTCAAACAAAATGATAAACTGTTTTTCATCTTAAGAAGATTGTGTTCCTGTTCTGTACATATCAGTAATAGTTAAGATCCTAGGCAAATATTTGAGATTTCCTTAAACAAATGGTTTTCAAACATTCATAACAAAACTCATACTCATAATAAACCTGTTTTAAATGCTTATTTCCCAGATCCACCTCTCCAAATTCTGACTCTGTATGTCTGAGGTAAATTTCAAGAATCCGTATTTTTAATTAGCATCCCAAGAGGTGCTGATACAGTAGAAATTTTGTGACATTTTGAGGAAAGTTTAAGGGTTTCCAAAAGCAGTCCCATTCCCCATTTGAGCCTACAGGCACCCCTAACAAATACACAGAAACAGTTGTATTAAATTCTAGATTATTTAGAAAACAGTTTAAAAAGTTTTTAATTACCAGAAATATTTTTGCTTAATTCCATTTTAGAGAGGGCTGGGTAAAAATATACTTTTTTGTCCCCATTATTGCTGTCCTGGTATCTTATCATACATATATTTAGAACAGTGAAATTATGGAGAAATTAGAAGGAAAGCTGTTTGTCCTAGTTTTCATACTATTCTACAGGCACCTTTCTGAAGTCTATATAACATACATCACTTTTCTTCATTTTCTTCTCAAGACTTTTCTTTCTATGTACAGTTTATTTACAGTAGCTCTATATCTAGGCAATCAAGGAAAGGAGTTTATTTAGCTCTATCTGTTAAAAAGCCAAATAAACCTGGAAAAATCATGTAGCAAGTGATAATCATATGGGGGTGCCAGAGGTGAGCAAAAGCAGCTGCAATTTCTGTCATTCGGTCAACAAGGCTGATTCAGTGGTCCTCGCTAGTGCTATAGGAATCCCTTCCTCAAATCTCCACTTGTGTTCCACCCAAAGTTGTATATTTGCACAATACAAAGAGACCTCCCCAACTCAGGATGACCTGTCTTTGTTCAAAAGGATACAATTAAATATCCTCTGTGTAAACCTCTCTATGACAGTAACCAACATTTTTAAATGAGATCTTTTTATAAGCAACTCATCCTCTCAAAAGTAAAATTCAGATACCAAGAGATATCAGTGGGAGACTCTGCGTATTACCTGAATGGCAGTGACTGAGGTTGTTGTCAACAGTGTAGTTTCAAGAAGATAAAACCAGAGGCTCCATCTTTATCAGCAACTGAACCATTAATTCACATGGTTCTAAAGATGATCTCTATGCATTTTTGAGACTGCAGGATCTCCCCATCTGTAGTCCAATAACTACAACCACATTAAAACATCTGATCAATAGACCAAAGCTAAATAGGGCCCCATGAGGGAATTTCTTTTTGCCAGAAATGTTTGAATCTTTTCCTAAGTGGTGGGCCCCCAAAACTGCCAAAGTATTTACCCTAATTAACTCCTCAAGTATAGTTCCCTCAGTATGAATTCAAAGTATATTCTACCCTATCTTCTAAAAGGGAAATCCTCTAATTTCCCCAAATTACTATCCCATTTGTCAGCTGGCCAATCCTTTTAAACTTTGTGCTAGGACTCTTTCCAACAAATTTCCAAATTGAGGTTTTAAGTCTAATATCCTTTCTAAGAAGTGAACAGATGTTTTAGGCACAACTACTCTACAAATCACTGTCTTGCTTTGGTCCATCTAGCTGTAAAAACAGAAAACATGAGACTTTTCAGTGATATTTCAGTATCTCAAAACATGTTAATTCTAGAGAAATGACTTTGGGATAAATGTGTAATCTTGATTCTTTTATAACTAAAATCATTCACATTAAATGCTGCAAAATTTTGCTATTGGTAAACAGAATAAAAGTTTGAGGAATTCTTCATGGAGAGTATGTACCGAAAAAAATGTACCTTTTTTCGGGGCCACAAGATGGTGAAGGATTTTCATTGGGGGTGAGGGGCATTCCCAGCAGAGAACCAAGGTACAAAATTAAGAAACTGAAAAAATAAATGTGCTTGTTAACCTAGAAGTAGCTGCGAGTTTTCTATCATATTCTATGATTATTTAAAAGAAACAGAAGTTAAAGCTGAAAATGTGAGTCTAAACCAGATTACAAAAAACCTTTAGTTAAATAAGTACTGTGGATTTTATTCTTCAGGCAATGGGAAACTTGAAGATGTATGAGAATGTGAGTTGCTGATTCCCTCATCCAGTCTCACTCAATTCTGGAGATGCAAAATAATCATGATTGAGATAGGAAAAGTATACTGTTACCATTGGCAGGAAGGTAAGTGTAGTACAGAGTGAAAAATCGCAGGCTCTGAGCATGACTACCGCTTTGCATTCTGATACTGTCATATATTCGATGTATGACTTTGGGCAAGGTAATTAACATCCCTGCACTTCATTTTCCTCATGTGTAAAAAAAGAAATAATAATGGTACATTATGTAAAATAGCATCTTATCAAGATTAAATAGCATTTTAAGCACTGCTTATCGGTAGTGCTTAGGACAGCACCTAATACATAGCAATCACTCAATGTCAGTTATTATTATTACTATTACTTTGTAAGCACTGTTCTATATGATATATATAAGCTATCTGATATTATCCACAGTATAAGCCACACAATAAATTGACATAGTAATCTAATATTAACTATTCAATAAATAAATCCACACAACAATCCTCATTTTACAGCAGAGGTCACTGAAACGCAATGATGTTAAAATAATTTTACACAGTTGCACACTTGTTAGGTTAGAGATCCAAGATTCCAATTTGGTCATCTGACTTTAGAATCTGTGCTCCTCTTCACTACTTTCTTCTGCTTTGAGTAACTCTATTAGTTAAACTAGATTAGCATAATGAGAGAGAAAAGCATTTCACCAATCTTCTCCTCAAGATGAAGAATTACATGGCATTAGCTGGGTCCATGATAGCATCATTTTAGATGTTCCATTAGCCAAACACTTTACTTTCCATACACACACATCAACCCCAGATTCTCAATAATAAGTATATTTGACTTGAGCTCTTTGTATCTCCAAAGATTGAATTTCAAAAAGTCTACATCTGATCATCCATCAACTTGACACCTCCCTTTACCTTTCTACTCCAGTTCCTGCTCTCTAATCAATAGAAGTGGCATGATTAGGGCTGCACTTTAAACAGATTGTTCTGGCATCACTTGGCTGGTTGTATTGAAGTAAGAAGAGACTAGAAAAAAGAGCCCAGTTCAGAAGCAGTTTAGGAGGGAAAAAAAGGGCCTGAACTTAGGGAATTTTAACAGAAGTATTTTTTTTTTTTAAGAAAAAAAGGAACTAGGTATTACAGAGTTAAAACTGAAGGAACCTGACAGCTAATTCTATGGGGAAGGTGAGTGGGAGGGAGGACACTTTGATCCATGATGACCAGGACAATATAAATGCCGTGAATTAGGTGTTATGTGGTGCCTTAAGATGCTATAAGGTATAAGAGGGCACATACAAAGGCAGCCTGAAAAACCTAAACCCAGACAGAGAAGAGAATTAATTACAATGTTTTCTTGAGTTTTGTGTTTCATTACACCTTGATTAAATGCTATAAAATTTCAGCTCTGGACCAAAGCTTTTAGCCTCTTTTTCTTCAGTTCCTCAAATTCTAATAACCTCCATATAGTAGTAACTGCTGCCTCCTCATGTTCCTGCCTCTGAGAATATGAATCAAAATTTCAAACTTCTTAGCAATTTTCTAGTACTGCCTGTTATTCCGAGCAAAACAAAAGATAAATGTAAAAATGTGAGAAGATAATAAATTTGATTTTGAATATATCCAATTGAACTATTAAGGGTATAATCCAAATATGAGTCTACGAGATTCAGTAGAAAAAAACAGAGATATATATATTTGGGGGTCATCTAAATAAGGAGGACTGCTTAGCTACAAAAATAAATAAAGATACCAAGAGAGAAGTATTCAGAAGGGAAGAGAACTGGCACAAGAATAGAATGCAAAGGAATGCCTAAATTTAGAGGGAAACAATACAGGAAAAGTTACTCAGAAAGAACACTGGAGAGACAGGAGAATAACCAGGAGAACTGCTCTGGTCTCACAGAAGCAGGGAAGTGGAGATGGCCAACAACATATCATATTCACAGGATCATAGGAGATAAGTAATATTTTGACTTGCCATGTCCCCATCTTCAGAAAAGAGCACTTCCTCCTTTGCTTCTTTCAATTAGAGAGAACTTTCAATTAGT
Organism: Delphinapterus leucas; assembly: GCF_059928025.1. Taxonomy (NCBI): domain Eukaryota; kingdom Metazoa; phylum Chordata; class Mammalia; order Artiodactyla; family Monodontidae; genus Delphinapterus; species Delphinapterus leucas. The sequence goes on from NC_143140.1 coordinate 52,439,225, forward strand.
GTGGAGAAGAAACTGTATTTCCAATACTAATTGTGGTTCCAACTGGGGTCGTTGGTTCCAGTACCATGTCTACCCTCTCCTGAAACACAAGGGTTCTAGAATCCCAAGCTGGGTCAGACATGGTACTTCAGCCGATGACCACAATTACTGGGACTCAAATTTGGAACCAGAGTCCAATCATTTAGACCCCTTCCTGTATGACTGGGAGGAAAAGATGAGGACGAATTAAGATTGACAAAGCTGTGAAAATCGGAGCTTGGAACTTAGAACTAATGGTTTAGTCTCCCACAGTTTGGAGGATTTAGTCCATGGTGGGGTATTCAGAGGTAGAGTAAAGAGATATGGAGGAGAAAGTCCTGACAGAGCTCAAATCTCAGAGGGCTTTAACACTGCCCTCATTCCTGCTCTCTCAAGACTGACTTTTTACCACTTTATTTTAATTTGCACACTTCCCTAGAATCACTCTAATAAATGCTACTTGTTCCCTTGTTCAATCTCTTTATAGTAAGGGTTCTGCCACTAACAACCAAGAATCCTGACTAAAGGACAGAGCAGGAAGCAGAAGGACTGAGAAGAAGGGGTTAGACTTTGTTTGTAACTTGTAGTTCATAGATAGCCTGAAGGAAATTGGAATCAGTGAACTGCTGGCAACAGAAAATAGATGTCAAAGGGTTAGAGACCAAAGGATGGGGAAGAAAGGCAGTCATTGAAGGTGGGCTAGACAACTGACAAGTGTAAAAAGAAGGAAATGAGCAGTAACTTTAAAGAGCAGCAGGTTTATGAGTATAGAAGAATGCACCCTCTCTTACTATATATGGGTAATTCTTACTGTATAAACAAATGGATATTTTATTATGAAGTGGTTGTTATATTATGATTTAAAAGGGTACACGGGTTCTCTTCAGAACTTTCCTTGGCATTTTCCAGTATATGAAAACAAGATCAACCATCCCTATAGAGTTATAAATTTTTGAAAAAGCTTTGGTTTTACTGGCATTTTTTAATGATTTCATTTCTGTTTTGAAAATGTATTTATTAAAGTTGATTTTGAAAATGTCAGTCGTTTTCAGCTATGCCAAGGGAAGCCAAACAAAAGGATTTCAGTTCATTTGGGGGTTATTAAAAAGGGAGCAATGGGGAGCTAATGACCACAGAAACCAATATAAGGCAGAACTTGCTGGTATAGATTTGGTTCTCTATCTCCCCGCCTGGAAATTCTCCTCTCAAAGCTATTCTTCTTCAAACTTGGAAACAGGTGGGAGGATGGGAGGAAGGAAAGGTTGTCTTTATAGGAAGTTTGTCCTCTGAGGGTGGACTAGAGTAGAGAAGAAGCTTTTGCATTTCAGTTCAGGGAAAGGGGAAGAAAGCTGTGAACAGCGTGAAAGTTTCCACTGCAGTTTACAAATATAACATGATGATATCTACACAGACACATAATGTCCAATTTTATTTTTACAACATCCCTATGAGAAGATCAGAGAAGATGTCCTCATCTCCTTGACATATATACACTACCAAATGTAAAATAGATAGCTAGTGGGAAGCAGATGCATAGCGCAGGGAGATCAGCTCGGTGTTTTGTGACCACCTAGAAGGGTGGGATAGGGACGGTGGGAGGGAGACGCAAGAGGGAGGGGATATGGGGATATATGTATACATATAGCTGATTCACTTTGTTATACAGCAGAAACTAACACGACACTGTAAAGCAATTATACTCCAACAAAGATGTTTAAAAAAAAAAGAGAGAGAGATAAGGTAAAGGAGGTTCAGAAAGGTTTATGTGATTTGCCAAAGATCACTCAACAGCTAAGCAAGAGAGCCAAGAACCCCTCCCAGACCTACTGACACAAACTCCAGAGTGCATGCTCTCTCTTGCTTCTTCTGTGTCTAACTCTTTCAGCTGCTTCTCTACTGCAATGAAGGCCATATTTTCAGTGAAATATTTAGTGAATCTTTTACTTTTGATTTCTTATAAAATTTTACAAAAACCTTGGGAGTGGATCTTCCTCAGTTTGGAATCCCCATCTATCTAACTTACAGTGTCTGAGTTATATTCATTCCAATGCATACAGTGTATTGTTGATAACTTTTTCCAGTTTAATGAAATCATAATAGTTACTAGAAGCAACAGATGACATTCATCATGCACCTACTGCATGGTATTTTGAAAACATGATCTCATTTAATCACAGCAGCCCTGAGACATGCGCATTTGCTTCTCTCAGAAGAGGCCACTGAGCAGAGGACAAGATACAAGTCCGTGTCTGGATTAATCCATCAAACTACAGTGAAAATGATGTATTTGCAAAAATACTGGTCTGTAGATCAGACCTCAGCATTTTCTCATCAGAGGAACTTTCTTAACTTGCTATAAATTTCTCCATATGTAGATGATGCTGGATTTGTATTCAAAACATTATAGATCTTTAAAAGGTGAATGTGAGCCTTAAAGGAGAAGCCTCAGTTGTGTTAGCCAGATCTATTATCAGTGTCAAAGCCTCCTCTGGAACCAGTTTCCAGAACTACCTTTGTGAAAAATGAGGTAAATTATAGCATGCACCCTGCTGGTGGAGGCTGAAGTTTCTGCCTCAAAGCTTCCAATCCTAGCTTTATGCTTTCAAAATATCATAAACTATGATTGTACTACTCTAGCAAACTGCAAATAATTGTCAACAATGCTAGATGGTTTGAAGGAGGCTGTCGCTTAAAAAGTTCAAAGTGCCTTCTTCCCTCTGTGAAGAATGCTTGCCTTCCCTCCAGTAGTCATTCCTCATAAAATCAAGTGAATGGACATCTTGAAAACAGGCTCTCTCAAAGACAGCTACACCTTTGCCTCTGTCATGAAGCTGAAATGACTACTGTACTCTTTAATGGGATTTTCAGCCAGTGGGAAGATTATCTGAAAGCCCAAACTAATAAACACCTGTCTCCTGCTTGTGACCTAGAAAGGACTTCCCTTTGGTAAGCAGGAAGAGTCTGTGGCTGCCATGTCACTGAAATTGCTTTGGAGGGTTGTCTTGATTATGATTTTGTGTGTGGAGGTGAGAACTGAACTCAATCTGCTGAGCAGCTCTCAACAATTGCCTTTTGGTACAATCAGTAAAGTTTGACATTCTGAAGCAATGCCTGCTCTTCTCTGTTAAAATAATATTAGTGCACATTTCACTTCATTTTTATCGAAGAGGAACGATATATTTCATATTACTTGAAAGAACGAACACTTGACTTCTTGATCTTATTGCTGCTGTTTTTAACTGTCAACCTATGGAGTTCCCAGCCCTGACAATCCAAAACCTGGAATGAAAAAAAAACAGAGCAGAACGCTCTTTAAAGTAGCTTCTAGCACACAGTTCTTTGAATAAAGATGTCTATGTGTGGTGGTATTACAAGAACTTGTAATAATTTTCCAAAAATGGCAGCTGGAGTGTTACCAGTGGTAACTGCACAAATCTGCACGACCTGATTTTGCTGATCACTACTCACATCTCGGAAACTGGGACACCTCCTGAGAAACAATAATCTCCTTGCATGGAAATCAACACTGAATTCACAAATATTTAGTTATGTAAATTTTGCTCTAGATTATCCTAAACAACACATTTCTATAAGAAAGGATAAGCACCTTTCAATAACAAATGCTCTTTCCCTAAAATTGTATTTATTGTATTATTCATTGAAATTGAATAATTTCACATCACTATAAGTAATATTAATCTGCCCTATATATCCCTCTAATTGCCATATTTTATGTTTATGAAATGTTTAATCAATTAGAAAAGATATAATATTACTGTTAAGCCCATGCCTACCTTCATTAACCAGCTTAATCAGGCCCATAGATTTGATTAGATTAAGTCAATAACAAAAGTTGAACTAATAAAAAATGTTTACCAGTCAAAGGACTGTAGGTATCAAAATCAAATGAGAAGTAAAGCAGTCTATGGACCGCCATTTTAAAAAATAAATATTTTTCTGTGGAGTAACATTTATCAATAAAAATGCACAAATTATAATGTATAACTCAATAAATTATGACAAAATGACACACCTTTGTAACCACATCCTAAGGAAATAAATGGAACATTAAAACGCCATAAAAGACCCATAACTAACTATCAGTACTGTTTTGAACATCACAGATTAATATTGTCTGTTTTGGGACTTTATATAAATGTAATCATACAGAAGTATCGATTTCTTTGCTTGATATTATATTTTTGAGATTATCCCTTGTGATACTTTTTATTGCAGCAAATCATTAATATTCATGCTGTATAATGTTACTACATGAACTATAGTACCATCTATGTATCCATTTTATTCTTGGTATCTACTTTATTTGTAGTGTTTGGCTATTAAAATTGACTCTACTATGATTATTTTTCTCTCCATTATTTTTAGACACATCTCTGCTGTATTTTCCTTTTATATATTGCTCTCTTTGGTTTGCTTATATTTTGTGTAGAATTTTTATAATTCATGAAAGATATTGGTATTTGATTTTCCTCCTGTAAATGCGCTTGTCAGCATTTTTTGGTATATGTTCCTTCAAAAATTAAGTTTGGAAGTAATCTCTCTGTGATATCTGTAGGATCTCTAGTAATGCTACCTTTTAAATTATCCACATTAGTTATTTGTGTTTTCCCTCACTTTTTCATGAACAGTGTCACCAATGTTTATCAATTTTAATCTGTCCTTCTGAAGAATCAACTTTTGCCTTTATTGTATCTTCTGTTGCTTTTCTTTTTTTATTCGAAGTCTCCCACTATAATTGTGCATTTATATAATTCTTTTAATTCTGTCAATTTTGCTTTATATTTTCATACTATGTTTTATTAAGTACATATGAATTTAGAATGATACTATCTTCCTGGTCAATTTAACATTTTACCATTATGCAATGTGCCCTTCTATTTCTATTATTTTTAACTTAAATTTTTTTATTTGATATTAGTGTAGTTATAGAAACTTTCTCCTGCATGTCTTTACTTTGAAACTTTCTGTATCCTTCTGTACAGTATATCTCTTACATGCAGCATATGGATAGAAGTTATTTGTTGTTTATATTAAGTCTGGCACTCTGTCTTTTAATTGTAGTATACAGTTTATTTACATTTAATCAAAATGACAATAAATTTTGCTTTAAATTTACCGTATAATTTTTCCCCAAAGTGTATTAATCTAGACTTAATTGACAAAATAAAATATCTGTATTCACAGCTCCAAATATTTCACTTTCATTTCTGGTTTGGGGTTATGTTTTGACTCATCCATTACAAGAAGCAAATAAAAGTGATATGTCTAGCACCCATGTTGAGCTTAGCAGCTTCAGATTTACCAACATTTTTACTGTTCTTACTGACCTTTATTTTTTCCTACATCTCAAAACTTCCATCTATGATTATTTTCCTTTTGCCTAGAGAACACTCTTGACTGTTTCCTTTGGTGCAGCACTCATGAAGATAATTTTTCTCAATCTTTATCCAAAACAATATTTTTATTTGTCTCTATTTTCTAAAGGCAATGTTCACTTAATATAGAATTATAGGTTGGAAATAATTTTCTTTCAGAGCTTTCAAGATATCATTCTATTACCTTCTAGTTTCCACTGTTTATCATGAGAAGGCAGGTGCCAATCTTATTCTTCCTATTTCAGAATTAATGTATCATTTTATTCTGATTACTTATTATGAGTGTCTCTTTGTCTTTTGCTTTAAGCAGTTTTTCTATGATGTATCTACATGTGATTTTCCTTTTGTTTACCATGCTTCCAGTTTGGGAGCTTCCCAATAACATAGCTCAGAGTCTTCCTTTACTTTTGTAAAATTCTCAATTTATCAACTAAAATCTTGCCATTTGACAAGGGTCTTATTTTTGGTGGGGCCTTGCCTTTAAGTGTAGCAGTTATTTTCTACAAATATGAACAAATGATTAACCATTACACTCCATTTACAACTCCACCTCCCTTTCACGCTTGCTACAGTAGCATGTGAATTCTAATAAGAGATAAAAAGGGTTTAGTTAACTCAGCAGTTTTCAACCAAGGTAATATTTCCCCCTGAGAATATCTGGCAATATCTGGAGACACTTTTATTTGTAACCCCTGGGGCAGTTCTACTGGCATCCAGTTGGTAGAGGCCAGGGATACTGCTAAACATCTTACAATGCACAGGATAGGCCCTCACAACAAAGAATTTTGTGGCCCAAAAGGTCAAATGTGCTAGGTTTGAGAAACACTGAGTTAACTAGATTGATTTATAGACCAATATTTATACCTGGAATGTTTAACTACTGTATCTATTTAAATTCTAACTGGTAAACTATGGCTAAACATTACATTCTAATTAATATTACTTTACACATTTTCATATGCTACCATAGAGTCCAGAAGGACTTTCATTTATTATTCAGCAACAATAGCTACATATAGCCTATTCACATAAAAATATAAATCTCTCCTAAATATTCTCATGGTTTTAAAAGCAAATTCTAACAATGCAAAGTTAATTTCATACCGTTTTATAATTATTCATTCCATTATTTGTATTCAATACATCTTTTGGGGGGTTTTTCCCCCTTTCCATTACAGAGATTATATATCTCATGGGAAGGAATTTGGTAGTGTATCCAGTTGGACTGTTACTGCACTAAAAGTTCCATTACCATCTTTATTTTAAACCTACATTATTTTCTTGTTACAAGAGCTGGGTTTAAGACAAAATGTTGTGTCTATGGAGATTCTAGCCAACACCCACACCCAACCAAATGGCACTGTAGGAAGTGAAGATACAGGCAGGACACAATGAACATTTAAGAGGAAGATCCCACACTGACCCTATCTACCTCAGAGGATCTCATGGGTTGACTTTGAAGACATTTAGATATGCCTAAATTTCCTCAGCAAGTACAAGAGTATTCAGATATTCTATCTTCCATACTTTCAAGCATGTTTGCTTAGCTGGCAGAAAAAAGAAGACTGAGTTTTTTCATCTGTGACCCTGAACTCTGGAGAGACCAATGAATTGACACACAGTTCTGAATTGACACTCTCCATCTGCATCATGTGTTAACTTAACTTTGCAATGCTTCTCTGCCAGCTGCACATCTGACCTGTTAAATGATAGCAATGGAAGATCAGTGGAATGAATGACGCAGAATTGACCTCCTGATATGTTCAAAGGTTCTGACACAGAATTGATTCTTGCAGTCCTAATGCTTCCAAGGCTCAAGGTCAGTGTTGTAGATCCTTATTTTAGGACAACCTAGCAGCCAGTGAAACTACTTAGACTGCAATATCTGATCCAAATTTCTTCCTCCTCATTTTTTCCTGAAGATAAAGAAATAACACATTTAACTTAAAAAGGGCATATTTTTTGCCAACCTATAAAGAACTGTTAGATGATTGAAAATATGACTCTGTTTATTGGCTAGATTCTCAAGTGACAAATGGAAGACCCCTGGGACATGTTAAATGTTAGTTCCATGACAGCAGGAGCATTGCTCTGTGCACAGCTGTACCTCTGGGTCTATCAGGTCCCCATGTATAGCAAGTGCTCAGTAACTAATGAAGGACTGCATAGTGTAGTAATTTCAGCAAGCATAGCACCATCTTTTATTTAATACATGTTTACTCTAGCTCTTAAAAGAATGTTGTTGATTGGTTTCTTTTCTGTTGTAACTTCTCCCAATATCTAGAACTATTTCCACATTCAATTGATAGCTAACAAATATCAGAGACTATATGATGAGATGACAGGCTGTCTACTCAAAACAAATTTTATCAGCCTAAATTTTTCTCTGTTAAAAACAAATATGATTTCAGCTGTGCCTGTTATCTACTGAGAAGCTCAAGCACAGTAAAAATAAATAAATAAAAATAAAAGATCTCTGAAACGTCTCCCATTGTCACTATACCTTTTGTGACTGAAGACATATTCTTATCCTGCAAACTGATGAGCTGAATTTTATTAAGAGAGATTTGTGGTAAGACTCAGGAAGATTTGTGCAATATTCTCTCCCGTACTAAGGAAAGATCTTCCCATTCATCATCAATGGTTGATAGGAAGTGCTATTTGAAAAACATTTCTGATGATGAATGAGCATATCCTTCTTTCATATTAAAATAAATATTAAAAAACAATCTTCTGAATCATGGAAGAAGTCTTTCAATACAGTTTAATCATGAGGAGCAGAAGTGAGATTAACAGAGGAACGCTGTGTATGAAGGAGGTGCCCCATCGTGCTAGCAATATCCCACCCTTCTACAATTATGAGAGGAAAGGACAAGTAAGTCCACATTCGGCAGTCTGACTAATACATTAATACTGTTGATCTTAAATGTATATTTCTGTGTCATATATATTAGGAAACAAGAGGGGGAACGTTAAGTCTTAATTATCTTCATATGAAAAAAAGCCCTCAAGAAACATTGCAAACTCATTCCATTTTACAGCTCTTTAGTACATAAGTATAGAAATTGGCGTTAAGTCCTTTTAAGAGTATGTGCACCAATCTGACTTATTTGAGCTTCGGGGCGGTCTGCTAAAAAGGCAATTTTTTTGAAATTGGGACTTGATAAGTCCTTTTGTTACATAATTGAGGGAGGATAAATGAGTGGCCATAGGATGCTATTTAATGACTGTGAACGTTTTACATAGCCTGCATAAATGTCATTTTGAAATAGCTGTAACAATAGTGCTTCACTCAGTAGTTGGACCCTTAAAGCATCTCCATTAAATATCTCATTTGGAAAGAAAAAGTCAAGTTATTTTAAATCCTACTAGGCTACAATTAAGATGATGATTTCATCTTAGGGCAAAATATTGGCTGGAGTTTGGGGATGAATTAAACAAAACATAGACATAAGCTCCAAAATACTTTATCTTTCATTTGTATAAACTGCTTTTCATTTAGAAAATAACTTGTCAAGGCTTAATAGGTATGTAAGATATAAAATGTGGTTGTTTATCCAACAAATGTTGATGTTTAAAGTTAGAATTTTATCAATTCAGATTCATCGATATAACAATAATAGAAAATTCTACTAAGGGTGGCTTAATGTAGGGACTGGCATGTTTTTTAGGTAAAGGAGCAGATCGTTAATATTTTAAGCTTTGCAGTCCATATAGTCTCTGTCACAACCACCCAACTCGACTATTGTAGTGAAAGGAGTCCTAGACAATACAAAAATAAGTGTGGTAACTATGTTCCAATAAAACTTTATTTACAAAAATACGTGGTGGATCGTATTAGCCTGCAGGTTGTCACTTGCCAACCGATGACTTAACCCATATGGAAATTTTTTGTTTATTTAAAACTAAATTAGGGGAGTTGGTAGTTCAGGAGTTTAGTCAGCAGCTCCAAGAGTGTGAGCATGGGTCTGATTGCCTCTGCTACTCTAGGCCTATTCCATATAATCCTAGAAACTTGATTCTGAAATGTCCGCTTCTAAACACAGAACGCATAAATGTTGTCAGAGTAGTGGGAGTAGGCCTTCTTCATGTGCTTTCCCTCCTTGGATAAGGAAGGAAAGAAACTCCCCAGAAGACCCATGTATTTCCCTTTTATGTCCTTAGTCACATGACTATCCTTAGGCCAATCATTGAGAAAAGGGGATGGAATACGCATGATTAACTGAAAGCAATTTATTCCTTGGGGCTGATCTTATTACCACTGAAAAAGATGGAGATTCTGGTACATGGATGAAGATAAAATGGCTGTTACACAGGCAATCAATACTTTACCACACACACAAGTTGTGAGGTTTGTCCTGTCTTATTTTGTTTTACCAGTTAAGATTTTAGATGGCTTTCAGATTTTGATTCATAGATGGAAGAAATAAAAATGACTCCTTTGGGTCTTTTATCTTCCCCATTGAAGTTCTACTCCTGGTCTTGGGCTGCATACATTTTAGGCAGAGGATTTTATTTTGCTGATCATCTGTCTATCTGAAAATCTGCAGCAAAGAATGGGAACATATTTCTATTGATCTTGATAGATGGGGGAAAGAAGTCTCTTTTTTTAGAGCCACACTCTCACAAGTTCTCTATGCTTAAGCATGAACAAATTAGAAAATCTAAGTACAGAGACCTAATTCTGGTCTGAAGAAAAATCACAATTAAAGATGTGCATCAGCCCAGTTGATGGCAAGTTTTGTCCTGCTGAGGTGTGGTCATGTCTGACAGTCAACAGAGTAGCTGCCAGGGCGGCTGTTTAAAACATATGGTCTCCAGAGAGAAAACATTTCCTAAAAGAAGAGAAATCAAGTACATGATGTGGTCAAAATAAACCCTTTGTTATTAAAAGGATTTTCTAGTCTAAACAAGACATAATGTATCTTATCGCTTGAGTTTATTCCTCAGTTTATGCTTGTATGGACACAAGAAGAGGGTTTAAAATTAAAAATGAAAGAATTATTTAATCTAAAACTAACTTGAAGTACAAGACAGCAAAGAGTGGAGAAAGTTATCTACCTGTTCCTGCTGAGAATGTAATCCATTCCTGGGAGTCCAAGGACTCCAAAGAGCATGGTAACACTGCAGAACCCTGACGCCCCAATTCATAAGCAAAGGTGTGAGCAGTGCCTGCCAGATACTGTGCCCAGATGAGGCAGCGATAGGGCTTGAAAGTGACCATGGTACCCAATTAAGCTGTTTAGTGCACAACAGAGGAAATGGTTCTCAGTGGGATGCAGGCCATGGGAGAAATACTGAGACACAGCTTCACAGCTATCTTAGGCCTTTGCAGCAGAGAAAAAGCTGGAGCAGAAGAGAAGAGAAATGTATATGCCATATAGGGCTAATTTGTGAGCTCATGTGCCATCCCCAAGAACTTCAAAAATCTTGGGAAACTCTGTAGGAGAGAGAGGATGTGCAACTGAAAATGATACCAAAATACCACTTGTTAAAGCTAATGAGATCTTCGTTATAAGATTATACTGAATGGTCAGAGAAAGCACAAAATATTAGCATAAAATGAAGCTTAAAAAAGAAAGGTTCTGTCATTAACCCTTTTTTGGTCTTCTAATGATCTGCCTGTGTTATTCCAACACGACTGATAAAAACATTTTCAAATAAGTCAAATTATTCATTACTTTTCATATAATACAGATAAAATATATACAACCTAAAATAGTGTTCTAACTAGTAAACCCTACCCATATCTAGATTTGAAGGGTACTGAAATGTCTTCTTTCTCAAAAATGTTTTGGCCCTGGCCTTGCCAGGACCTGAAATTCTCAAAGCTATCCATTAACATTGACCATTGTGTACCTTCAGGTGCAAAGCCCTGTGTCTGGTCACTCTAATCTTATTACACACTCCACTGGGTTAAGGCACAGGAGGCCTCTATTAAAATGCAAAAGTTGCCTGGAAGAGATAAGACATTAAGCGATTACATGCCATTAGGACCTTCACTCATCAGATTAGTCTCAGTCACTCAAACAAAACCCTTGAGGGAACCAAACATGAACAAATAACAAATGCATTTCCATGGGGTAGCAGGAAAAGGGCACTTTATTTCTGAGGTAGTAAGTTTTCAGAATTATCAGAAAACATTCTTCTTTCTGCATTTGTCTTTCTGCTTTTGCCCAATTTTGATCGATATCTATCCAGAAATTCTTACTCTTTTCTTGTTTTATTTTCTAATATATATGTGAACACGTATATGCCCACACTCAGGTCAGAGTATGCAGTTAGACATTTTGTTTTAAGAACTCTTGAGCAATACAGAAGCTGGAGTTCAAGTCAACTTACAAGTTTTTTTTCTAGTTTTACAATTAATAACTAGCATGCTCATTTAACTATTCACAGTTATTATTTATTGAATGGTTTGATGGCCTTTGAGATAAATGCTTTAAGCAGCAAAGCCAGGATTTGCACATTGATCTATCTGATGTTAAGGTATTAAGATTTTTTTAAAAATTAAAATCCATTTTTTAGCTGAAGGTAAAAAAATAAACCAGAAACAGAAAGCCTGAAGGTCTTTGCAACCTGCATTCCTGCAGGAGCCAAGTGATAGCAGCTTCATTTAAAGAGGTGGGCTAGTGTCTGCCACATCTACCTGGCTGCCTTCACTTATATTACCTGCCTTAACTAGACCCATAAACATGTCAATTTGCAGAATTTTAAAACATGTTATTTTAAAAAACCAGAAGCTTATAAATCAATAGAGCTAAATACTATTCAAAAGTATGGTCAGAGGATGAATAAAATGAGCTTAGTCTATTGGTCTATTGTTATAATAAATTCTTGTGAAGACCCATATTATGTTAGTGAAATTATTCTCAAATATTAATTCTAACCAAAAAGAACAAAAAAAAGAGTGAAAATATAACAAAAAACTAACATTGAGAAAAATAATTGTATCACCCAGTATGATTTCATAGACATGAGTAGCTTGTTGCATAAAGTTTTACAAGGCCATCAGAAACTAAAAGAATTAATTCTTCACAACTTATTGCTGCCTATTTATAAGTTTTTGCAATATCCAGAATTACTGAAGTTCATTTTAAACCATACATATGTGTTAAAAGTTAGAAACAAGATATTCTATGTTAAATGTGTGTTTCAACAGATAAAATTTTAGTGTACACCAACAAGAGCAAGATCATTAAGTTGTGTCATATTAAAAAAAAAAAAAGCTAGAAATTCTAATCAGAGTAGTAAAGCAGTTGAATTCTGGCTCTCATGGGAAATCATGTGCTTACCGTGAATGATAATCTTGTGTGTCAACAGGCATAGAGATAGCTACACAGTATGAAAATAAGCTGTTAATTAAGTCAATTCAGCGAGGGGTGAAAATCAAACCAACTGGCTATCTGGCATCGGTTATTCAAATTAACCTGCTGATTGAATTTTTCACTTTTACTACCAGTTACCTTGGTATATTGTAGTCAGATTATAATTTCCTCAGTAGGGGCTGAATTAAGCCTCTCTCCACTATGAGTATGGGTCCAGAAACCAATCTACTGGAGCATATATGCTCAGAGAAGTTTCTAACAGGTTTCCCAAAAGCTAATTAACATTCAATAAAGAAGTAATAAATTTTACACAGAACTGCTCAAACAAAAGTGTCATTCATCCATCCACTTGCTCACTTGTTTATGTAACAAACATTGAGTACCCACTAAGCTCCAGGCCTCTAGCCTTTCCTTCTTGGCACTTACAATCTAATGAAGAGACCTTTTCTCAACCCTTCAGAGAGCTGAAGACCACAGAAACTAAGTGGTCTGAAATCTAAGGAAAGAACAGCAGGAAGTAAGCACTGGCTCATATGTGGCAGAGCACAGGAGTACAAGACACAAGGCATCATAGAAGTAGATAATAACAACTCATCTAAAATGTTTAACAAATTTATAAAAGCCAAATAGTGTGAAAGTGCAGAACCCACGGAAGCTCCAGGTATGAGACGAGTTTGCACCCATTCTCTGACTCTTATCTACAAATCTCTAATGAGTACTCATGAAGGGATTAGGAATAGAGCAGAAGATTTTCATATACTCCAAAACTAGAAAAAAAAATGAATACTGGTACATGTAACAACACAGATGTATATCAAAAGCATTATGCTAAATGAAAGAAGCCAAATTCATAAACTACATATTTTAAGATTTCAGGACATGATATCTGGGAGTAAGGCAAAGCTATAAAAGAAGAAATCAGTGGACGCCACAGGCAGTGTACTGGGTGGGAGTCAAGAAGAATGACTGCAATGGAACATTGAGGAACTTCTGGGATCATGGAAGTGTTCTTTACTTGGTTGTTGTGGTCACATGTCCAAAAAAAACAGCTCATAGAACTCTATGCCTTCATCAAAACTCATAAAACTATGCACTGAAAATGGTGAATTTTATATGTTAATTTTTTCAGTAAACCTGGCTGTGAAGGAGGATTCCAGAATGAATTTCTTCACCTAGGTAATAACCATAAGCTAATATTTTGGTTTACTTACTTTTATTTCTGTGTGTGTGTGTGTGTGTGTGTGTGAGTGTGTGTTATAGTCTATATACAATTTTGTATTCTGTACTTAACACTATACTGAGAGCATTTTCTCAACTTTATCTTCCAAAATGTAATTTTTTTAAAAACTGGGTAGCATCAAATTTCACATCATAGAAAAAAAAGTGTACAGAAATATTTTGTTAATTATTATTAAATGATATGTGAAAAGTGTAAGAATCTAATTGCTGTGCACATTTTAGCTGATCATGTGCTCATTTTTCATCTACTCATTTTTTTTATTTGCTCAGTCATCCTAAAAACATGTATTGAGCATCACTGATAGAAAATAAAATGAAATTAAATGAGATTCATGTTCTCAAAGATGTAACTGAGTAGGGAGGACACAACCAATTCAACAGCTAATTATAATCTTGGTGACATATGTTACAATAGAGGTATAAAAAAGTGAAATTATTTATAATATTATTCATAAATTACTGTGAGACTTTCATGGTGAATCATTTCATACATTTAATCACCATTACGTTTCATTGTTTTTTAAATTTGCATTTATATGCCTACATTAATGAGATTTTCTTTGGTATAGTTATTCTGGTCACTCTTGCTTTGAAAATATTCTGTACAAACCTGCAGTGTGCAACTTTAACATTATGTCATTCATTAATTTCTTCATGCATCAGATTTGAGTCACACTCTTTCTAACAAAAATTCTTGCTCCTGAGTAGGTTTTCCCCTGGTTTGGAGACAAGGTGACCATGAGCTAGCGGGATCCAACACTTGGAGGGAGGTGGTGCTTTCCATTTTCATCAAAGGTCAAGTCTTGTAACCAATAGTCTATTTTTAGCCCTTAATTAGCAATACAGAAATGACATTTTATTTCATGCCTTACTATGAAGTTGAAGTGCTCTCTTCAGCAATATGACTTATCAAAAGCCCGAACACACATAGAGTTCATCCATTACTCTGAATAATCTATATCTTATCTCCAAATAAAGCTGTCCCAGAGATGGCACTGTGTTTGAACTACATTTGGTGGGCGGTGGGGGGAGGTCTCAGAACTTCACTGAGGGTCTTCAATTAACTTCCACTGCTTCCTCAACTGCCATGAAAAAAATACTGTAAGAACCAGAATGATGCTGAAGTACAGATTATTATAAAGCATTTTAAGGAACCTGCTTATACGAGTCAGCTAGGACTGCCATAACAAAATATCACAGACTGTGTGGCTTAAACAACAGAAATATATTTTCTCACAGTTCTGGGGGCTAGAAGTCCAAGATCAAAGTGTCTGCAAGTTCAGTTTCTTCTGAGACCTCTCACCTTGGCTTGTAGATGGCCAGCTTCTCATTGTGTCCTTATGTGATCTCTCCTCTGTGCATGGGAATATCTAGATCCAAATTTCCTCTTCTTATAAGGACACCAGTCATATTGGATTAGGGCCCAACCATATTATTTAACTTAATCACTTCTTTGAAGGTCTTATCTCCAAATATAGTCACATTCTGAGATACTGGGAGCTAGAACTTCTTCAACCTATGAATTTTGGGGGAATGCAATTCAGTCTATTACAGCAGTTATTACATTTACTAGAGAGATGCTACTGAAAAAAGTGTTCACTATATATTTTTATGAGCATGTATTACTGACTTCAAACAAAGTAATGTATTATTCTCTCTGAGGAGGTGATAGGTTTTCTTAGGAACACTGTGAATCATGTAACTGATCATCTTTTGAACTTTCCTTTGATCAACAGGAATTCTAGGCTCAACTTTAAGTAAATGCATTTTGCTTACTCTACGGTCTCCATTTAAATTTCAACTTTTTTTCCAGATTTTGATCAATTCATTTTACCTGCTTTGTCAGAATCTTGATTCTTATCATTTTTGATCCATTTTATTGTAGGCAATATGAAATATGACATCCTGGGTGGCCAGATTAAATAAATAAATAGTTGAGACATTTATCAGCAGACCTTAAAAATGCCTAACATCTACATGACCACAGGCGACTACATCTCATTTTCCTTAGCTTTGGCAAACCCCGTGCACTTCAAGCAACAGCATGTCTAATGGAAGCGGCATTTCTGTGGTCTAGATGTCTCCTCTACTCCAGCAGATATTTATTGTCTTTTGACCACAAACTCCTCTCAAAAATATGAAAAGAAAAGTTACAAAATCTATTCCCTATCAAAAGACAGCACAGTGTGTGTGCTGATTAAGAGTTCAGACCTTGCAGCCAGACTTCTGGGTACAAATGCTGGCTTGACTGCTTAGTAGCTGTGATGCCCTGGACGAGTTACATGAAATTTTTGTATGTCATTTTTTCATCTGTAATATGAAAACAGTGGGAACACTTATATCCTAAGGTTGTCATGAGGGTCAAGTGAATAAAAACTTACAAATGATTAGAACAGCTCCAAACAAATAGAAACTTCTCCATCACTGTTAAGTAATATCATCTCAGAAAAATACACTCCAAAATTTGCATGTGGTTTCAGAGTCTTCACAGATACCCTGAAGCTCTCCACTACTGTGCAGTCCTGGGGTCCATGAACCCCGGCTAATAATGCCTGCTAATAATGCCTGTATTTTGTCTTGAACAATAAATTCAGTTGAATTTAACTTACGAACATACAGTGTTTCTATTTTTGCTTTGGTATTTGTTGAGCCTCCATAGAACGTTGGACAGAGAAGTGCTGAAGTATCATTATATTGTTTTGTGTTTTATTCCACCTTTTAAAAAAAGAAGTCAAAAGAATAAAAAGTGCAAATCGCATTGGACTGTAAAGTGCCATTTGGCCATGTTTTCTTCTGGGAAATGACATCAAACCCTCTTTCATCTTGTTCTTTCATAAACATTTAGTAAGCATCTCCTTTGCACAGGCAATCAGCTAGAGAGAGAGAGGGAGAGAGAAAGTGTTCGCTCTTTCCAAGCTAAGACTCAATGTGAATTGTGAGCAGATCAATGAAACCACAGAAATCAGTATTGATTATGAAGATAATCAAAAGAATGGGCTAATTGGTCTTTGTGCTTGTTCCCCTAACACATATAGACAATCTCAGGTATCAGATTTCCAACTACAATTTATGGTACCCTTCTTCCTTTCCTTACTTTATTCACCCAAAGATTCTTTAAAGATACAAATTGCATGCATTTTCATGTATGTCATTACCCAAAATAAATGGAAATATAAGAAATGTTAAACTAAATTCAGCTAGTTTTTGTTAACATAGAATTGTTTTTAATATCAGTTTTTTTCACAAACCAACATATCCACACAGTCTTAAAACTTGTGGACTGAATAAAAAATGAATTGGATGTACTTAACCTGAAGAGTAAAGACGGAAAAATCCTTTACAAGGGAACTTATATTTTGTTATATAAAAGCTCTGTGTTCCTCTATGATTGCGTGTTCAAAGGACTCTCTAGTTTTCAAATAATTTTGCATTAACTTTGGTTCAGCAGTGATGTTCTTTTCTTTGAAGCAGCTTGCCCAGAGCTCTTTAAGCCTTCTTGTGTAAATTAAAGAGAATGAAAAATAGCTAGCATGAGGCATCTTAGAGACCTTGACACTCCATAATTATTGCCACAAAAGTCCTCATTAAATTTAATTCATTAATGTGCCTGGTCTAAACTATTTTTTTCCTAAGAATAAAATATATGGAATACTTATTTTCTAAACCCAATTCACTAATATCTCATCAGTAAAAGACATCTTTAAATTTAGCTAGGTAACAAGGGTTTATAGAAATGTCAACAACTATGGAAGAATTTTCTATATAGGCACAGCCTTAGCCTTTCCTGCAATATGACTTTAGTAAGTACATCATATTTAGAATAATCTTATAAAATGTTAAAAATTTATTTATAATAAAACTTAGCAATGAGTTTAAGTAATTATTCCAAGGATCAATGGTAGTATTTTAGTAAATTATACAAATATCGTATAGTTCCTTATATTATTTGGGGAGAAAATGGTAATACATCAATGAGTTGAGGGAAATAACATTCACATTCATATTTTAACTGCAATGAATTCTAGAAAAAATTTAACTCAAAGGAATCTTAATCATGGCTTTGGTATTTCCTTAATATTTAACAATCTAGGTTCCTATGTAAACACACTGGACCACTGAAATTATATCTTCGAAAAAAATAGTCATACATATGCTAAGACAATCATTAGCAGAAAGAGAAAATAAAACAGGAATAAAAGAAGCTAATGAAAAAGCTAATTCTGAATAGAATAAAGGTGAAGACAAACAGGGAGGGAGGATGGCTTCATTTTAGCCTTTAGCAGTAGGGAGAGATGAAAATATCAGGACACCAAGTAGATCTACAATTACAAAAACTGGAAGCTTAGCAAAATCAGAGGAGAGTCCATCAACAGATGAATGGGTAAATAAAATGTAGTATATACATACAATGAAATATTATTCAGACATAAAAAACAATGAAGTTCTGATACATGCTACAATATTAATGAATCTTGAAGACATTATGTAAACTGAAATACAAAAGATACAAAAGGACAAATGTTTTATGATTCCACTTATCTGAAATATCTAGAATAGGCAAATGCACAGAGACAGAAAGTAGATTACAGGTTACCAGTAACTTGTGTGAGGGAAGAATAGGAGTAATTATTTAATGAGTATAGAGTTTCTGTTTGGGTCGATGAAAATGCCAGGTTGATAGTAATGATAATTGTATAACATTGTGAGCATAATGAGTTCTACTGAATTGTACACTTAAAATGTTTAAAATTTTATCTATTTTACCAAAATTTTTAAATATAGACATACCCACACACACACACACACACACACACACACACACACCCCTACAAGTCAAAAAACATCATAGAGATAATGCATATTACAAACTTAGCATGGAGATTGTGCATGTACCTGGCAGGTCATATGTATTCAATAAATGCCAATTGTTTTTAAAGGGAAAAAAAAGGAATCCTAATCTTTAAAAAGATGGAAACCACAGGACTGGAACGTAAGTTTCTTGACGGTGTGAATTGTTTGCTTTCCAAACCCTCAATAGGGTAGAGCACAGAGCTTCCACTGGTAGATATTTCGTATATGTTTGCTGAGTGACTAGTTGAACAAGCTTGGGTCTAGTTACCTTGAAGGGGTGCATGTCACCTCTACTTTCATAAAGAAGTGACCTGGTAGTATAAGTTAAAGAATGGCACAGTCTTTGGTAACAAACAAATAAATAAATATTTTTAAATTAAAAAGGCAGGAGCGAGAGAGAGAAAACTGGAATTTCTATTTATGGAATTATAGAATGTTCCAGCTAGAAGCTGGAACTCTATTGTAAATTTAGTCTTTTACAGATAAGGAAGTTGAAGGTGGGGAGGAAAATGAAATGAAAAAGAAATGAAATGAAAATGAGTTAGCCAAGGCCAAGGAGATTCATGCAAACGTTGTCTGGCTTTAGTAGTACCATAAATTCAGAAAGCACAGTCTATGCTTCTCCTGAGCCCAGTACAGTGCCTCATAATATTGCATGAAGTATCCAGTAACATTTATTAGTCAGTCATTTCTGGTATCTAACTATCTATGTGCTAAATGGATTATTATAACCACAGTGCAAATCAAAGGAAAGGCATAAGTGCAAATTTTCAATCCCTGTGCCTTCAGTTCATATTAGACAACATTAAAAATAGGAATTGCTATACAATCATGTGAACAAAGTTCATTTATCCTTCTGGTTTATAGATATGCTTTTTAAAAAGCGAAGTCACTAAGTGAAATTTGCAGTTTAAGAAAAAATATATTGTGGTAACCATCCTTTTCTAATGATACCTGTATCCTATGTTGGAATTAGTTGCTTAAAAGTACGCTAAACAAACAAATCAAATACCCCTAACAGGCCTTACCAGAGCTAGTAAATAAACCATGAAGAAATATCATACAAGATAAACCCAGTTAGAAAAAGGACCAAAAAAACCTAAGTGCTGTGGATAAAAGTTAGAGACACAAGGTAGAATCAGGCAATATGTAGACCACATTTCGTTCTTCCAAGGACTCAGAACCAAGAGAATAGCTTTTCTCTATAGTACTCTAATTTCAATAGAATATTTGAACTTTGTGACAATGATTATATACACTATATTAGAAAATTATTAATTTTATCCTTAAATATTTTGATGAATTTTTCTTTTTTATACATGTAAATGTTATTATATTAGAGGGCAAATTTTTAACATGAGAATAGATTTTAAATTTTAATTTGCAATTACTCTAAAATATCATTTGACAAAAAGAAATTTGTTTTACATAAGACTTTTTGGAAGAGATTAATTTAAAAATTTATTACATTTTATCAAAACTTATAAGTATCATTTATAAAAACTGCAGTATAAAAAAGTATACTCCTCTCAAAGGAAACTATAAACATTTTAGCTTTGCCTAAAGGGGATGAAATGAACAAAATGATTTTTCAATTATCTTATTAACGCCATGACTAAGTAGAATGATAGTGTATTTTCTTTAGATATTATCAATTACATGTCCCAATTTTTCCACGATTCCATTAATGTAATTATTTCACATACTTATAGATTAAGTTGATGTTGAAAAAAGCATATTATAAATTGCATTAATTATTTCATTGACATTTATCATGTAGTTATTTTGTGTCGTGCAGCAAAACCAGCATTTAATGGTGACTAGACCACTAATTACTATAAATACAATATAAAATTTCTTTTAAGTAATACAAGTCACAAATTCCAAGATTTTCTGTTGTCTCATAAACAATATTTAGATCTTTATATAATATATATATATATATTTCTCTCATTTCACTACTTTGTAAACCAAATCCCCCAAATTTTTTCAGAATAACAAATGTGACCTACCTCTATGACTCTGATTTATTAAGATCAAATTAACACCATTCATCTGAATCCTATAATTTTTTTAACGGCAAATTATGTTAGGCATATAATGAATGTCCAGCACTGGGGTAGGTGTCAGGGAGACAAAGATGATATGAATGGTCCATGGTCTAACCTGCATTACAAGGAAGCTCACAGAATGGTGAAGAAAATTTTCATCTTTCCCTTCCTTAGCTGCAACTTTCCATAATCTGCCTGGAGTTATGCAGACTTCAAGTATGGAGTTCTGTCTGGTATTTTCTAGTCACCCTAGTCTAGCACCTATGATGTTATCATTTCTTACTCCTTGATAGCTACTGATACTTCCCTGATACTGACAATGAGTCAGCCACATTACAGAATGTGGCCCGATTTAAGATTCCAGCTGCTTCTCTCTCTGCCTTATGAAACAACCTGCTGCCATCAATAAACTAAGCTAAATGTCCTTGATATCCACTGCTTGCCCACACTTCCTCCTGGACCTGCCACTTACGTTTCAAGATACCAAGTCCATCAAACTGACCACAGCAGCATGCATTTCCTGGACCATAACCCTTTCTTATTTTTGACATCCTCTATCAGTCAGTCCTTTTCATGGCAGTTTGGGTGGGCGAAAGAAATGTTTCTCAGCTAGTCATTTCCTCCATAGGAGGAAATCCTACCCTGAATTAAATTTCTACCCTGGGTCTGAACACAAAGCTTCAAGAAACCCACCTTCTTTTTTCCTTTCCTGAATTTCTTTTATAATTGTTTTAAATAATAGTTAATGCTTACTTTTCAAAATAATACCTTTAACCTTTCCAAACCCGACATTTTATAGATGTGGTAAATAAAACTCAAAGAGGTTAAATGACTTTTCCAAGGTCACACCGCAAATTAATGCCAGAGGTAAGAATTTTTTGTCTTACCTCTAAGACTGATGTCACATGATCTGGAAGAAAGATCCGGTTAATGTATTCACCAAAGTTTCTGAGTTCTACTATTTGGTGGGCAGAAGTTTGGCTTTTAACAAGGAATGATTATAAAAGATTATTCTCAATGTATCTAATTGATTATATTATAACTGATTCTATATCTCAGATGTATCTGACTTTTTCTAGGTTGCATGCAAGATAATATGCTTAACTCAGGCATTTGCTATATAAACGTCTGTGTATACATATGCACACACACACACACAAAGCATATAAATGAACGGCAAGTAAAAAGTCTTGGCTTCTCAGATGTTAAAATAATGGACATTCCCTAGCCACATCATCATTGTTGATTTGCTATAAAATAAAATAATTTATATTAGCCTTCTCCAAAAATTCACCAATTATAGGGCCCACTGAACATGTTTTAATAACAAATCTTAAAGAATCTATATAACCAAGTGGAAAAAAAATTATTTCTAAAACACAAGATCTGAATTCTGAACATGTAGCACTGGTTGGGGTATCTGACATCCATATGAAAGAAGTTTCACCCAAAATATGCAGCTCATGCTGTGACAGTGACAGTGATGTGCACTGCGTAATGTCAATTCAAGAGGAGAGGCCACAGCAGAGTGAAAAGGACCCCTCTCAACATGCATTTCATGGCACTAAGGCATCACTTAAGAACCCTGACTAGAAAGTGACCGAACAATAGGCCAGATGTGACACTTACTTTTTGGACGTTTAATGAAAAGAATCTAATAGGATGGCCTCCCATTTGGTTAAAATGGTATTTTCATCCATTTAACCATTTTGTATACCCCTAATATTGCCAATGCTTTCTGTATATTCATTGTAAGGTAACATATTCACCCAGAAACATTTGTTACCATGTTGGGAAATATTACTTTACCCACTTCTGTTCCCCTCCAAGAGGGTGCCATTTTTAGACACAGGCTGGTCAGATGCTGAACCAAATAATGAATGAACAGTACAGCCATTTTAGTCAATGGCAAGAGCTAAACTACATATTGCTTTTGCACTGTTGCTGACTGGTGGTTATCCATTAGTTAATGGTTATTCCAATATTATGAACTAATTTGTTTTATCAATACTAGTCCCGTCCTTGTGCCCTATAAGCTCTCATATGGTAGTCACCTGCCACCATACCTTTAAAATCCCAGGAATTATTCAGTCCTGGTTTGCACAGTAAGATTTATGCTTCTTGCACAAGATTACGTAACTACCACTACTGGAGTAAAGCTTTATTAACCAAGTATCTCAGGAGAAGCACCCTTCTTGTCATATTCTTTTCAACTCCATGAAGTAGGCCAGAAAGAAAAATGACCTTTAAATATTTGGGGAAATTCTGTATTTTATTTTATCAATATTTATTATATGAATAAAGATGCAATCACTGGTAAAGCCCAACAGCCATGTTCTTACCTAGACCTAAGAAAACAGCTTTCTAAAACTAAATCAAACAGAAAACCAAAATCTTTTGTCATTGTGAGCTGTGAAAATTGCCTTTGTGTGTCTTTATGTATGTATGTGTATTTCCTTTTACCAACATCACTGTTTTCCTCAATGACATAGTCTTGGCCCTAATTGTACCATCATGTGAATTAAAGGGAACTCACTTTACACAAGTCTACAATCCTGATGGCTTTCATGATGGGAAGAATTTATTAATTTATTTATCACCTTATTATCTTTGACATCTTTAATTTATCCCATTAATAATATTTTTTCATAGATTTGAAACACAAATGAATTTGGCAGAGTGGTGATTTTATGAGCACCTAATACCTGTTTTTCTATCTCTCAACAGATGTGTATTAGAAGAAAATGTTGATGCCATGTCATCTCTAGTTCAGATTTATAGACAACAAAGCTCTGTGTGGGGGAATTTTACAATCCGGCAGGTGGGATAAGCTTCTATACCAATAAATCTGGAAGGCTTCCAAGCCCTGTGGCTTAAAGAGAGTCTCAGAGAAGAGAAAATGCCCCCCAGCAGCCCCATCATTAGCTTGCATTCACATTGTGGTTTTCTCTTACTTCCCTGCAATGATTGTAAAATAACTGGAAATAAGAGATAGCTCCTTGTCAGAAATGTTTTAGGGCCTTCTGTTGGAGAAGCAATCATCCACAAATCTTACAATTTGCTTTTCCACAAGTGAGAAAATTAGCAGGTGTGTTTGGAATTAAAGAGGAAACAAAACTTCTGGCTGAAATTATCGCTTTACTAGTTTACCTAAATCATAGATTTTAGGTGAATCAAAATAACTTATTCTCCTTTTCACCCTTGGCAAGGGGCAAGAACAAAGACTAATTCAACTCACATCTCTTCTTTCTTAGCAGTTTGCAATTTATTTAATTTGATTAAGATAATTAGTTTTAAATTTGGAGTTAGAATATTGCAAAAAGCCATCTCTTAGTCATCTATAGCTCTTGTGTGATTACTTCCTTCTGCTGTGTGTTGCACATAGAAGACAGGACATTTATTGCTGTGGGGGGTTCTTTAAAATATGAGGTTTGGTCCTGAAAAATGATGGAAAAATTATTATTTTCACACAATTTGTGTTCCCACAAATTATTTCATACATAAACAAAATTTGAAGATGACCATTTTGATGGAAGTCACTATTATTCACTGTGATACGGTAGAAGAGAATCCCATAACACATCCCGCTTCCTTTCTACCCAGAATAAAACAAAAATTCCTTGATTTGCAGTTACAGCTGTTCGCCTGTTCTGGTGTTTTACAAATTACACCTTACGATTCTGGTTGACCTCTGCTTAATATGGTTTCCACTCCTGAGAGCTGCAATTATGATTGTGATCTTAGGAGCTGTAACAACTCAATTCGCCCCTACAAAATTCCTTCTGTGTTGAGACAGGATGAATATAAGCAGGAAGGGCAGAAGGGTTTTCTATCTTCCAGTACTAGGTGAAATAATCTGGAAGAAGGATTTCTGATATGGTTTTAATTAACCATGAAATCCTGAGGAACTCTCATTCGAAGCTTAGAATGCTTGACTTCTCTGGGCAAGATTGTACTCTGATTATTTTTACTACAATGACATGGAAACTGCAAAATATCAAGAGCCCAACCAGAGTTGTAGACTCCCTTTAGTCGACATCAAATTCTGTTACAAGTTGAATCTAGGTATTACCAACACTGCCCCTGCCTATACTGGGATTGTTCAAAGGTGGGATTGTTCAATCTTTCAGAAGACCCTGGACTCCAGATAAGGTGTCACACATTGCATGATGGGGAGAAAAATTCATTAATTCATCCCTCCATC
This sequence comes from Delphinapterus leucas, assembly GCF_059928025.1. NCBI lineage: Eukaryota > Metazoa > Chordata > Mammalia > Artiodactyla > Monodontidae > Delphinapterus > Delphinapterus leucas. The sequence continues at coordinate 52,464,312 of NC_143140.1, forward strand.
CTTCCAGCCATTCATTCATTCAATGTTGTGTTCCTCTACATGCCAGGCACTCCTTTATAGACTGAGGATACAATAAGAAAAGAAAATAAATAAACAGATAAATAAAGCTGTTGCCCTCATGGAGCCTATACTCTACTGAGAATAGGAAAATTATAAATGCATAAATACTTATGTCAGAATCTATGGAGAAGTGCAATGAAGAAAATGAGGTGACAGTGGGAACTGCCATTTTAGCTAGCACAGTCAGGGAAGACCATGGAGAGAAGGTGACATGTGACCCAAGGCCTGAAGGAAGTGAAGAGGCAAGAGACAGAAATCAGTCAAGCATTTGACTCAGATCATGTGACTCTAAGTACAGGCTGGAGACCACCAGCAGAGGCATCACCCAGGAGCTTGTTAGAGATACAGAATCTCAGGCCCCACCCCAGACCTCCTGAACCAGAATGTGCATTTTTAACAGCATTCCCCATATGCACATTAATATCTGAGAAGACCAAACATAGTAAGGTAGTAGCCAAGTAGGACTGGAAAACAGATCTTCTAATTTCTAGCTTCTTTCTATCGTCTATTCTTCATTATTTACATTATAGATGCACATTTTCATCCCACTTAGTATAAAACAGACCAAAGAAGACTATCTTATATGGATTATTTTTTATTCTATAAAGACATATTTTTTTAAGATGATAAGAAAAAGCTCATATTTATCTAAATGTCATAGCAGTCACTAGTAATATGGAACCCAGTCAAGTTCATTGCATTACACCCTAGAGTTGAGTCTGGAGTTTAATAATAGGAGCTGAGCTGCATTCACAGATGAGGGACAGGACTTTTCCTCCTCTGCCCTGCTTCTAGGCACAGGACCAGGTAGGAAAGTAGCAGTGACAGAGGAAATGGGAAGAGATGCATCTGTTGAGCTTTCTGCCGAGCTCCACAACAAGCCAGGCAGGCGGTGCACACGCTCCTGTGCCCTGGCAGGGAGCCTTGGAGCACCCACTCACCCCAGCCTACGGCCGCTTTCTGCCCCCCCGGGGACTTACCCTGATACCCTGCCCAACATCTCTTCATCCTTGCTGAAGAGCAAGATGGCACACTTTAATAATCATTTCCACCCTCTCAGAGCCAGGTCAGCTCACACGGAGCTGAGAATCTGAAGTGGAGTGACTCACCTTCCAGCATAAGTCATCCCTCAGGAAACACCATTTGCTGGCAGTTTTTACAGTCCCAATTATCACTACGCTTAGAAAATTGACTCAGACCTTCTGCCAAAAAACAAAACCGCATTTAACAAGGCTAAAAAATAAAAATGATGAAAACAATTAAGCTTGCATACTAATTTATGAGAAAACAACATTGTGTTATCCTTTTCCCTTTTCTTGCTCTGTTCTTTTGAAATGATTTCTCCAAATGCATTTTTCTAGAGTGGCTGTTCTTCAGAAATACATACGCCAGAGGGCATCTTACCGGTTCATTCTTTCTCTGTACAACTCAACAGATTTCCATCCTATAAGCACAATGCTCAAAGCTGCCATGCTGGTGTGTGGAGGCTACAGTCATATCAAGAATTTGGTGAAATTTCAGATTATTTACCATGGACTCCAAGTGTTCACTCATATGGAAAAATGAGTCCTTCAAAGGCTTCTAATATGAGCAAGAAGAAGGGAGGTAAATTACAGTATTTTTTCTCTAGATATGCCAGTGCTCTTTTCTGAAGGTATTTTTAAGATCTGTATATTGTTATATAAAAGGTACATTACAATTCTCTAATTTCTTTACCTCTTAGAAATTTTAAGTGAAGGATTTTTTGCCTTCTAGAGTAAAGGGAAAAGCACATAAACAACTGAGGAAGATGATGAAGTACCTGAGAAAGCAAATCACAGGTGCTGTCAGAGACACTGGGTGTTGATTTTCTTCACTAGACTTTGATTCCCTATAGTTTTTCCCTGCCAGGTGTTCTGTGAGGTATGTATTCACTGTTACCCATCTCAACTCTCTATTTTTAAGCCCCTGCTTTGTGTCTGGCTTGTCAGCTACATAAGGCTCACCCATGAGAGTGCTGTGTTCCTCCCTTTGGCAATCAAGTCTCTGATAATTTGTTATGGTAGCCTTTCCTTAGTTGGAGAGTGGTAGACTATTAGAAACCCCTCGAGTCAACATGAACAAAAACTGACATTCCTAAATTGCAGGTTCTACAATTCTTCACCACTGCCCCAGAGTGAATTCGAGCACTCTGCAACTTATAGATACGGAAGAAGACTGGAACATGCTTTAAGATCAAGTTAGCTTCTGGATGATACTTTTCTTTATTATTAGCATTATTTCTATTATACCCAATTCCAAAAGATGACTGAAAACATTTACATTGAAACACAAACATAATTAGATCATTAAATCATGGGAGGAAGAGAGACTTAGAACATACAAAGAAATGGTTCTTAAGCTCTTAAGAAAGTTTAATGAAAGCTGTGAATCTTCCCCTTAGAAAAATACAGATATGTACATTTTGACATCCAAGGTTAAAAACAAAAATAAAGCAAAATGCTCACTCACTGAAAAACTCCTCAAAACTCCTGCTTGAAGGAAATAAATAACCATGTGCCAAGACTAGAGGTTACAAACTCAATTGCCTAGGAGATTAGCATATAACAGAGTGAAGTGGGCTGGGGGGAATACAGTGAGAAGCCACGAGGCCTGAAGAGAAACAGCCCAGAGCCTCAGCTCTCAGCACCTGCCTTCTATTAGCAGGTGGCAATGAGGCCTCAGTGCTACGGCCAGAGCTTCCAACTTTTCAGGAGAAAACCCAAGTCTAGATTTCTGTGTAAAATTTCTCAATGCCTAAGTTTTAGCAACTAATTCATATTTGTTTAAAATGCTATGCAGAAAAAACAACAACAACAAGCAAACAAAATTAAAAAGAAACCACAGTTGTGGATGAAAAGCAAGTGCCTGAAGCATTATATTCGTGTTATTTAAAAAGAGACTTGCATTGTTCAAATAAGTGCTCACTAGAAAAACTGGTATCTTCTCATAGAAAGTTAACCACCTAAAGTGTCCTTGCCACTTCACCTTTACAGGATGAAAACCACAGGAATATATAAAGATAAGGCCAAGAGTTTCCTAATGAGGCAGCTTTGGACCTGCTTAAACCCATGAAAACCGACATTACTAAGACACAGTTTTCCAGAAAGCAGAAAATTTTGTCTTAAAAATTCCTGAGGGTAAGAGTCACAAATCAGTGGCTTCAACCTTAAAAGGCCTTAGTATGGCCACTACAGCACATTTATTCTTGAACAGACTTCATGGTGATTGGTCAACCAAGAGCAGCTAGCTGCTAAATGTTCCCCCAGCTGACTCTGTGAATTGAACCATGAAATGGAGTTATTTGGAACTGTCCATGCAAGTGAAGAAGAGCATCTGCATAAAACAGCCATCTTGTCTCTATCACTAAAGACAATACTAAAGACTTCAGTCTGCTTGACTTGATGCAAATTACTAAGTAAACCTAATATGACTATATTTCTCAGAGTTTTCTATTCCCCTTCCAAATAGGTATGGACCCTTGATGGCATAGATCAAACCACCTTCTGAGGGTGCCTGGAAAATCAGCAGGAAGAGAGCCTGGATTCTGCTCAAAGTTCACCAATATAGAGAGATGCAATGCAAAGAAACTGTTGAAAAGCTTCCCCAGTATAATCCAATGCATGTCTGTGCCCTAAATGTTACTGTGCCATCAGGGAACAGTAAAACGAGATAAACTTCTATAGCATAATAGCATCTCCTGTCCTGTTAGAATGGTACCATCATGTGGTTGGGCATTTATCTAACTACAAAATCTCCAAACTTGTTTTTCTGGCCCCTCTGGAAATTCTATAAGCTTTTTATTTCCATATAATGTACCCATTTGCTTAAACTAGCTAAAGCCAATTCTGTTCCAGCAAATCTGAGCTCTAACTGATAAAATATTAAGTGGAAAGGATTTTTCTTATGTTCTATAAGATAAGAATGTAGCATTCTAGGCACATGAGCTCCCAGCCTCACCAGAGTCCTCTGTCCCAAGAATGGCAAGCAAGCAGCAGAGCAACCAGACCAGAAAGGAACCTGCAGTTCCTTCAGTAACCACTGTTAGTTTGACTAATTGCCATTGGCCATTGGGCCCAGCTCAGTGCTTTGACTCAGGGAAAGACATGAGAATTTTTGCAGAATTCTGTCGGAGGGAAGTGGTGAGCAACAATGTCAAGACTGAATTTCTTCCTACCTAAGCAAGAAGGGAGCTCTGAGCTAAGTTTAAATTGATACTGTTTTTAAATAAGAACTGTTATTATTTCTTACACTCCTGAGTTTATCAAAGTTCATAGCTATAATAACAATGATAATAATTGTAATCATATCACACTTGACAACACTGATACATAGCACATTTTGACTTACATAGCGCTTTCATTTATATGATCCAGATATCAGCTGCATTAGTATCAGCATCCCTACAAAACACATAACACTTCTCATCTATATTTACTAGGTTAGTGTTGACCATCAAGCAGGTTGATCAAAGAGAAATTCAGATTAAAGAAGTGCGAGAAAAAGCTACTGAGCATTCAAAGCAGAAGAAATGAACTAAGAGATTTGATTGAAAAGAAGTATAAAAACTCGAATATATTTCCAATACATAAGATTTCTGCAATATTCAGCACTAAGGAACAGTCTCCACTTGTTTTCTTAGATGCAAAATTGACAGTCTCCTAGCAGGAATATTATTCTCTCAGAGGAAGCTACGTTTTGAAAATCCTGTCAGTAGTAATGGAGTGAGCTCAATGCTCTTAGGTATTCTGATTTAAGTAGTAAGATTAGCTCCCTCAGATACAGACCCATATTTTCACATTAACCTAAGGTGGCATGTGGATGAGTAAGGAAAACTGTCTTATTTTTTATTTTTTTTTATTATTTAATAGGAATTGCATTTATTGAGGCTTTTTAAAATTTTATTTTATTTTTTATACAGCAGGTTCTTATTATTTGTATATTTTATACAGATCAGTGTATACATGTCAATCACAATCTCCGAATTCATCCCACCACACCCACACCCACTTTCCCCCCTTGGTGTCCATACATTTGTTCTCTACATCTGTGTCTCTATTTCTGCCCTGCAAACCGGTTCATCTGTACCATTAATCTAGGTTCCACATATATGCGTTAATATACGATATTTGTTTTTCTCTTTCTGACTTACTTCACTCTGTATGACAGTCTCTAGGTCCATCCATGTCTCTACATATGACCCAATTTCATTCCTCTTTATGACTGAGTAATATTCCATTGTATATATGTACCACATCTTCTTTAACCATTCGTCTGTCTATGGGCATTTAGGTTGCTTCCATGACCTGACTATTGTAAATAGTACTGCAATGAACATTGGGGTGCATGTGTCTTTTTGAATTATGGTTTTCTCTGGGTATATGCCCAGTAGTGGGATTGCTGGGTCATATGGTAATTCTCTTTTTAGTTTTTTAAGGAACCTTCATATTGTTCTCCATAGTGGCTGTATCAATTTACATTCCCACCAACAGTGCAACAGGGTTCCCTTTTCTCCACACTCTCCAGCATTTGTTGTTTGTAGATTTTCTGATGATGCCCATTCTAACTGGTGTGAGGTGATACCTCATTGCAGTTTTGATTTGCATTTCTCTAATAATTAGTGATGTTGAGCAGCTCTTCATGTGCCTCTTGGCCATCTGTATGTCTTCTTTGGAGAAATGTCTATTTAGGTCTTCTGCCCATTTTTGGATTGGGTTGTTTGTTTTTTTAATATTGAGCTGCATGACCTGTTTATATATTTTGGAAATTAATCCTTTGTCCATTGATTCGTTTGCAAATATATTCTCCCATTCTGAGGATTGTCTTTTTGTTTTGCTTATACCTTCCTTGGCTGATCAAAAGCTTTTAAGTTTCATTAGGTTCCATCTGTTTATTTTTCTTTTTCTTTCCATTTCTCTAGGAGGTGGGTCAAAAAAGATCTTGCTGTGATTTATGTCAAAGGGTGTTCTTCCTATGCTTTCCTCTAAGAGTTTTATAGTGCCTGGTCTTACATTTAGCTTTTTAATCCATTTTGAGTTTATGTTTGTGTATGGTGTTAGGGAGTGTTCTAATTTCATTCTTTTACATGTAGCTGTCCAGTTTTCCCAGCACCACTTATTGAAGAGACTGTCTTTTCTCCATTGTATATCCTTGCTTCCTTTGTCATAGATTAGTAGACCATAGGTGCGTGGGTTTATCTCTGGGCTTTCTATCCTGTTCCACTGATGTATATTTCTGTTTTTGTGCCAGTACCATATTGTCTTGATTACCGTAGCTTTGTAGTATAGTCTGAAGTCAGGGAGTCTGATTCCTGCAGCTCCATTTTTTTCCCTCAAGATTGCTTTGGCTATTCGGGGTCTTTTGTGTCTCCATACAAATTTTTAGATGTTTTGTTCTAGTTCTGTAAAAAATGCCATTGGTAATTTGATAGGGATAGCATTGAATCTGTAGATTGCTTTGGGTAGTATAGTCATTTTCACAGTATTGACTGTTGCAATCCAAGAACATGGTATATCTCTTCATCTGTTTATGTCATCTTTGATTTCTTTCATCAGTGTTTCATAGTTTTCTGAGTACAGGTCTTTTACCTCCTTAGGTAGGTTTATACCTAGGTACTTTATTCTTTTTGTTGCAGTGGTGAATGGGATTGTTTCCTTAGTTTCTCTTCCTGATCTTTTGTTGTTAGTGTATAGGAATGGAAGATATTTATGTGCATTAATTTTGTATCCTGCAACTTTACCAAATTCATTGATTAGCCTTAGTAGTTCTCTGGTGGCAACTTAAGGATTCTCTATGTATAGTTTCATGTCATCTGCAAACAGTGACAGTTTTACTTCTTCATTTCCAATATGTATTCCTTTTATTTCTTTTTCTTCTCTGACTGCCATGGCTAGGACTTCCAAAACTATGTTGAATAATAGTGGTGAAACTGGACATCCTTGTCTTGTTCCTGATCTTAGAGGAAATGCTTCAGTTTTTCACCATTGAGAATGATGTTTGCTGTAGGTTTGTCATATATGGCCTTTATTATGTTGAGGAACGTTCCCTCTATGCCCATTTTCTGGAGACTTTTTATCATAAATGGGTGTTGAATTTTGTCAAAAACTTCTTCTGCATCTATTGAGATGATCATATGGGGTTTTTTTCCTTCAATTTGTTAGTACGGTGTATCACATGGATTGATTTCATATATTGAAGAATCCTTGCATCCCTGGGACAAATCCCACTTGATCATGGTGTATGATCCTTTTAATGTGTTGTTGGATTCTGTTTGCTGGTATTTTGTTGAGGATTTTCACATGTACCTTCATCAGTGATACTGGTCAGTAATTTACTTTTTTTGTAGTATCTTTGTCTCGTTTTGGTATCTGGGTGATTGTGGCCTCGCAGAATGAGTTTGGGAGTGTTCCTTCCTCTGCAATTCTTTGGAAGAGTTTGAGAAGGATGGGTGTTAGCCCTTCTCTAAATGTTTGGTAGAATTCACCTGTGATGCCATCTGGTCCTGGTCTTTGTTGGAAGATTTTTAATCACAGTTTCAATTTCATTACTTGTGATTGGTCTGTTCATATTTTCTATTTCTTCCTGGTTCAGTCTTGGGAGGTTATACCTTTCTAAGAAATTGTCCATTTCTTCCAGGTTGTCCATTTTATTGGCAGAGTTGCTTGTAGTAGTCTCTTAGGATGCTTTCATTTATGTGGTGTCTGTTGCAACTTCTCCTTTTTCATTTCTAATCTTATTGATTTGAGTCATATCCCTCTATTTCTTCATGAGTCTGGCTAAAGGTTTATCAACTTTGTTTATCTTCTCAAAGAACCAGCTTTTAGTTTTATTGATCTTTGCTATTGTTGTCTTTGTTTCTATTTATTTCTTCCGATCTTTATGATTTCTTTCTTTCTACTAACTTTGGGTTTTGTTTGTTCTTCTTTCTCTAGTTCCCTTAGGTGTAAGATTAGATTGTTTATTTGAGATTTTTCTTGTTTCTTGAGGTAGGATTGTATTGCTATAAGCTTCCCTCTTAGAACTGCTTTTGCTGCATCCTATAGGTATTGGATTCTCATGTTTTCATTATCATTTGTTTCTAGGTATTTTTTGATTTCCTCTGTGATTTCCTCAATGATCTCTTGGTTATTAAGTAGTGTATTGTTTAGCCTCCATGTGTTTGTGTTTTTTCCTTCTTTTTCCCTGTAATTGATTTCTAATCTCACAGTGTTGTGGTCAGAAAAGATGCTTGATATGATTTCAATTTTCTTAAATTTACCAAGGCTTGATCTGTAACCCAAGATATGATCTATCCTGGAGAATGTTCTGTGTGTCCTTGAGAAGAAAGTGTAATCTGCTGTTTTTGGATGGAATGTCCTATAAAATCAATTAAGTCTATCTTGTCTATTGTGTCATTTAAAGCTTGAGTTTCCTTATTAATTTTCTATTTGGATGATCGGTCCAGTGGTGTAAGTGAGGGGTTAAAGTCCCCCACTATTTTGTGCTACTGTCAATTTCTTCTTTTATAGCTGTTAGCATTTGCATGGAGTATCTTTTTACAACCCCTCACTTTCAATCTGTATGTTTCCCTAGGTCTGAAGTGGGTCTCTTTCAGACAGCATATATATGGGTCTTGTTTTTGTATCCATTCAGTGAGCCTGTGTGTTTTGGTTGGAGCATTTAACCCATTCATATTTAAGGTAATTATTGATATGTATGTTCGTATTACCATTTTCTTAATTGTTTGGGGTTTATTTTTGTAGGTCCTTTTCTTCTCTTGTGTTTCCCACTTAGAGAAGTTCCTTTAGCATTTGTTGTAGAGCTGGTCTGGTGGTGCTGAATTCTCTTAGCTTTTGCTTGTCTATAAAGTTTTTGATTTCTCCGTCGAGTCTGAATAAAATTCTTGCTGGGTAGAGTAATCTTGGTTGTAGGTTCTTCCCTTTCATCACTTTAAATATATCGTGCCACTCCCTTCTGGATTGTAGAGTTTCTGCTGAGAAATCAGCTGTTAACCTTATGGGAGTGCCCTTGTTTATTTGTTTTTTTTTTCCCTCGTTGCTTTCAGTAATTTTTCTTTGTCTTTAATTTTTGTCAATTTGATTACTATGTGTCTTGCCATGTTTCTCCTTGGGTTTATCCTGCCTGGGACTCTCTGCACTTCCTGGACTTGGGTGGCTATTTACTTTCCCATGTTAGGGAAGTTTTCGACTATAATCTCTTCAAATATTTTCTCAGGTCTTTTCTCTCTCTCTTCTCCTTCTGGGACCACTATAATGCGAATGTTGGTGCGTTTAATGTTGTCCCAGTGGTCTCTTAGGCTGTTTTCATTTTTCTTTACTCTGTTCCATGGCAGTGAATTCCACCATTCTGTCTTCCAGGTCACTTCTCCATTCTTCTGCCTCAGTTATTCTGCTATTGATTTCTTCTAGTGTATTTTTCATTTCAGTTATTGTATTGTTCATCTCTGTTTGTCTGTTCTTTAATTCTTTTAGGTGTTTGTTCTTTAATTCTTCTAGGTCTTTGTTAAACATTTCTTGCATCTTCTAGATCTTTGCTTCCATTCTTTTTCCGAGGTCCTGGATCATCTTCACTATCATTATTCTGAATTCTTTTTCTGGAAGGTTGCCTATCTTCCACTTCATTTAATTGTTTTTCTGGGGTTTTATCTTGCTCCTTCATCTGGTACATAGTCCTCTGCCTTTTCATTTTGTCTATCTTTCTGTGAATATGGTTTTCATTCCACAGGCTGCAGAATTGTAGTTCTTGCTTCTGTTGTCTGCCCTCTGGTGGATGAGGCTGTCTAAGAGGCTTGTGCAAGCTTCCTGATGGGAGAAACTGATGGTGGGTAGATCTGGGTGTTGCTCCGGTAGCTAGAGCTCAGTAAAACTTTAATCCACTTGTCTGCTGATGGGTGGGACTTGGTTCCCTCCCTGTTGGTTGTTTATCCTGAGGCAATCCAGCACTGGAGCCTACTGGCTCTTTGGTGGGGTTAATGGTGGACTCTGGGAGGGCTCATGCCAAGGAGTACTTCCCAGAACTTCTGCTGCCAGTGTCCTTGTCCCCCGCAGTGAGCCACAGCCAACACCTGCCTCTGCAGTAGACCCTCCAGCACTAGCAGGTTGGTCTGGTTCAGTCTCCTATGGGGTCACTCCTCCTTCCCCTGGATCCTGATGCACACACTACTTTGTGTGTGTCCTCAAAGAGTGGAGTCTCTGTTTCCCCCAGTCCTGTCAAAATCCTGCAATCAAATCACTCTAGCCTTCAAAGTCTGATTCTCTAGGAATTCCTCCTCCCACTGCTGGACCCCCAGGTTGGGAAGCCTGATGTGGGGCTCAGAACCTTCACTCCAGCAGGTGGACTTCTGTGGTATAAGTGTTCTCCAGTTTGTGAGTCACCCACCGAGCAGTTATGAGATTTGATTTTATTGTGATTGCACCCCTCCTACCGTCTCATTGCAGCTTCTCCTTTGTCTTTGGATGTGGGGTATCTTTTTCGGTGAGTTCGAGTATCTTCCTGTTGTTGATTGTTCAGCAGTTAGTTGTGATTCTGGTGCCCTTGCAAGAGGGAGTGAGTGCATGTTCTTCTACTCTGCCATATTGAACCAAGCTTAGGAAAACTGTTTTAAGGAAATGAATGCAGTTTTCTATAAGATCTCAGTGATACTGCTGAGTCCAGTCCGAATAAAAATGAGTCTAGCACATAGAACACCACACGAGATTGGCAAATGCGTCTTTCCTAGTGATACCATTTTAAAATTTAATAAAAATATGTTTTTCAATAAAGCAATTTTACGTATTCAACAAATATTTACTAACATCTTATTGTTTTCCAGGTACTGTTCTTGCATACATACACACACACACACACACACACACACACACACACACACACACACACACCAAGTGGTGATAAGTTCTATAAAGAAAAGTAAAACAGGTAAAGGACTTAATAGGAATAGTTGTGAAGAATTTTGTATTAGGTAGGGTTTAGATAGGGAAGTTCTCTCTGGCCTTGCAGATGAGAGGTTTTATCAGGGATCAGAATGAAGTGAAGGCACGAAACATAAAGATGTCTCAGAGAAAAGCATGGTAAGATGAGAGCACATCAAACGCAAAGGCCCTGAAACCAAGTGTGCCTGGTGCCACTGAAGGACAGCAGGAAGGCCAATGTGACTAGAGGTCAGTGATCGAGGTGAAGGTAGAAGATGAGGTCAGAGTGATAGCAGGAGCCAAACCATGTAGGTTGTGAGATGGTCTTTTGAATGAAGGAGTTGTATAGTGTGATTTGCATACTAAAGTATCAGTCAGGCTGCATAGAAGATACTAGACAGCAGGAGCCTAAAGGGAAGCAGGCAGGTCAGTCAAAGCCTACTGCAACGATTAAATAAAGAGGTGCAGTAGTGGTGGAGATAGATAGATAGATATTTCAAAGATTAAAAAAAAAAAACAGAATTTGCTGATTGATTGGATGTGAGAGTGCAAGAGAAAAGAAATTCAATGATGGCTCTAAGTTTTTTGACCTGAACATCTCCAAGCAGGCTGGGGTTGTTTACTTTCTGACTCAAGAAAGACTATAGGAGGATTGATGGCAGAAATTAAAAATTTCATCTTGGACATTTTACATTCAAAATGCTTATTAAATCTCCAAGAGAGATGTTAGAAAGTAATTCTATTTATAAGTCGAGAATTCAGGAGAGAGGTCAAGGCTGGAGCTACACCTCTTAGAGTTGAAGCATTTATGTGGCACTTGAAACCATGGGATGGGATAAGAAGCCCTAGGCATCCCCAAAGTAGAAAATATAAATTCTTTTCAAGTGGACCCAGAGCGTACACAACTGACAATATATTAAGTCACAAAGAAAACTTCAATAAGTTTCATAAGGTAGAAATAACACAAAAATATTCTCTAACTGCAGGGCAATTCAACTAGAAATTAAAAATAAACCTAGAAAGTCTTATCAAGGGACATTTTAAATGAATTGTTAAATAACTCTTGGATAAATAAAATGAACAAGTCATCCTTGAATAAATGTCAGATTCCATGTCAAAGCCAGAGAAAGCAAAAGGATACCTCGTGCCAAGAAAGAAGTGAGGAATGTCAAAAAGACACCAAGGCAACATCAAGAAATTCCCACTGACAAATCTGAAATAATTTCACCATTTGAAAGAATAATGATGGTAAAGAGGTATAACTTACTGAATATAAAAAATGAAAAAAATTGTAATGATATTCAGAGAGGGAGGGGGGAGATATCTAATCAGAACAATGCCAGTTAATCAATATTACAGAAATAATGAAATGGAAAAATCCCAATTTTATATCCATCAATGTAATAATTGATGGAGAAAAAGTTCATCAATAGATCCTAAACTCATCAGGTAAAAGATTTTGGCAATCAAGATGTTTACACACTCTCAGAGTATCACTCCATCAAATACTTATTAATTATAAAGAGGGAAAAGCTGTCTCTATAATGGAGGCATCTGGTAGACTCACCTTAACCCAAAGCTGATCAAACAAACTGGCATTATGTGTCTCTTGATTCAAGGCAACAGGAATACATATCCCCTATAATATTCTTGTTTACCCTGAATCTAATAATTAGGAAACAATCAGACAAATCCAGATTGAGGAACATTCTACGAAACAATGTATTTGGAAGTTGTAATATCATGGAAAACAAACAAACAAAGGGCAAGGACTCTTGTACAATAAAGGAGAAAATAAATGTGAAAGCCAAAACCAATAAAGGATTTCTAATTGGAGTCTAGATTTAAAAATAAAACAGCTATAAAGGACATTTGGAGGATAATTGGAGCAATTTGAAAATGGACTGTATAACAGATAATATGGTATCATCTAAGTTCTGCATGTGATAGGGTTATTATGTTTATGTTAGAGAATACTCTTGTCCTGAGAACACTCATAATGAAGTACTTCATGAAAAATGAAATAGAAGGTAAGCACTTTGGAAAAAAAGGCTGAAATTCTTTCATTCCAAATGACTAAAACAAAAAAATGATTCTGTAGTAAAAATTAAAATTATCTAGCAGCTTAAGAGAGTGGGAGAGAAAATGGAATGGAGAAACGCAGCAGGAGCGCTGGACAGCACCAAGCAGCCTCGATGTTAGCTGTCAGTCCGTCATGAACTTAAGTGGACTAGACTAAACAGTTCTGTGTTTTTCTCCAGCCACATTCAGAGTTGAAGTGCAGGCAAAGAGTAAGAGGTTAAGTAAGCTTTACTTAACCAGGGCTGTGATTTCATCTGGTGGGTTTTGTCATGAAGAGCACAAGTGAGTTATTAAAAGTTTATGAAAGGAAGGACTAATAATAGGGACCACTGGAATGATGGGATAAAGGGCTATGGCTCTAGAGCATGCTTCTCAGTATAACTTCCTACTGGCTCTTTCTTCCAGACCAAGGAGCCTGCCTCTGAACCTCCCTAGGTAACGGGGAATCTACCTTTTAAATGTCTCTCCAATCTGGATGTCTCCTCTGTCGATATTATTTACCTCCTGTCTTCTTATCATTCATTCCATTCTTCATTTCACCCAAAGAATAACTCCTCAAGAGCACAGACATGATCACATTACCCCTGCGATGTCAGGGGGTCAATGTCATGCTCCTCTGCATAAGCACAGAGGCTTGACCTAGCATTCTCCAAACACACCTGCTGTTCAGTCAAACAAGGCTGCTTGCAGTCTCTACCACATCTCTCTACCCCTGTACATCTGCTCCTACTGTTACAGCTACCAATATTTTTCCCTATTTACGGCCTGTTGAATACCTGCTCATCATTCCAGACTCAGATCAGATGCTAGTCCCTCCATGAGCTTCAAAGGGGACTCCTCTGTGACTCACCGTGATCATCAGCCAGAAATCTATAGAGGTAAGCCATGCTGTCCTCTGACCTCCCATAGTGCTTGTAAGTATCTCTACAATTTTTGTCTTGCTCTGTTTTTATTTTGTTGTATCTTTTTCAAGGGTTTTAACATCTGACAAAGCTGAATTTAAATTCTGACTCTGACATTTATTATGTTTGTAAGAGAGAACATATTCCTTAACCTCTCAGTTCCTCAGTTACTTATCAGTTAAGAGAGAGAGTAACACATACTGTCTCAGTTCCATCAGACAACAGAATTAAAGAGCACAAAAAGAAAAGATATCCCCAGACCATGTCCATGATGGGGCAGACTGTTTGCAGAGAACATTTGAGCAATAACTAACACTACCAATACCACCACTATAAAACCATTAACTAACTGACCAAAAAAATCTAGAAAAATGAATACATAACAGCAAAAGCTGTAATTGTGTCCCTCTGAGGAGAATGAAATTTTTTGCAAAGTATACCATGTATAAATACGAACATGTAAAAGAGGTTTTGATGAGGTGCTGAACACAAAGAAAAATCTTGACATTACTCCTTGAGTTTTTGTGTGCTGTATTGGGGTGTATTGATAAGAGCAGATAGTGGTAAAAAAAAAAAAAATAGTACCAAGTCTTCGTTGCATTACTGTCATCAGTGACAACAAATGGATCTCAGCTCCCAATCTGCTGTCATGGGCTCAGAGCAGTTAGCCCTAGTGATTATCTAAGGTAATATTGTGTGCTGCATTTCCCTTGCTTTTAGTGGCAAAGCCTTTGATTTCACTCCAGTAGCACTAATTAATTATGCATTACAATTGCCAAGTAAGAGAAAGATTTTACCCTAAATTTACAGAGACATAAAAAAGGTTAAGTAACCTTATCAAGGTCACACAGCAGGTTATCCACAAAACCAGGCATAAGCCCTGTGAATATTCACCAGTGAGATATTTAATATTAAAAACAAGTTTTCCCAAAGTACTGTCAAATGTAATGAACACTGCATTTTGTGTGTAGAATGAAAAATGAGAATGCTCTGAGGGAAAACAGTGAATGACTCACTGTTCGTTCTAGTTGAAAGAAAAACACTCGTTACAAATGTTCCTGTGTTTCAATCCACTGTCTAAAGAAATTCTGAAAACCTTCTGGCAATTTGTAAGGTTAAGACATCCCACTCTATTGTAAAATGGTCTATAGTCGAAAGAGCCCTCAGCTATACTCGGAGCCAAGAGACCTGGCTTTGAGTTCTGACTCCAATTACCACCTATGTGACCTTGGACAATCACTTATGCTCTCAGAGCATCAACTCCATTATCTATAAAAGTGAGAACAGTAAGACAATAACTACCGGTGTTACTGTGTGGGTTAAAATGGATGACCGAAGTGAAAACTGTGCAGATTGCAAATTGCTGTACATATAAAAGGTATTATTATGGGGAAAGAATACAAAAGCATCCTCTCAGTTAGAAAATGATAAGTGTATAACTGCAACTTGGAATTTCACTTAGGTTCGAAGCAGAAAAAGCCCTGCCAAATGGAAATGGAGATGTGAAGTCAGGAGTGTTTGGCTACTTTTAACTGCATTGGAGCAGTGTGCCCTTTTGGGTCTGAACAAATCTGTCCCTTACTCGTTGTCAGCCAGCCTAATATAATAAATCCTGAGGGATGTGCTAAACTCATTTGGCCAAGGTTTTCAGCTTGGGGCTAAAAATCTTGTGGAGCAAGCACTCTGGCCTCACAAAACCACTGTGGAGTCATTAGTGTCCATATTGAGCAGATCAGGCTCTGATTCAGGTTTTATTACAAGCAATACCTTTGATATATTTTTCATGTTCCTTGCATTAAACATTAATATTTGAATGTCACAATAAAGGGTGCAGTTTTTCATTAAGTAAATAAATAGGTGCCAAACTTGAGCAAGAAAAGAACCATTTTAAATCAGATTTCATACAGCCAGGAAAATAAACCAGTGTTGTCATTACGCTTAAGAACTGCAGACATGACTTATAGGGGGGAGATAAAAAGGTCAGACAAAGGGGATAAAAATTCTCAACATGCCAAGTAAAGAAAATCATGTCTTTTTTTTTCTTCCTCTGAAGCCTGTAATGCCATGGCTTCCTCTGAAGCTATGTCTTTTTTTTCCCTCTAATTCAGCCTACAGGTTAATCACAGCTAGAAAGATAGCTTAATTCATGCAAGAACCTCCAAGGTTTCCCACTGAAAACTGTATTGTTGTTTTTGCCTTCTAATAATTTTTTAAATTATATTAAAATTAAAAGCAGGGACATAAATGTAGCACATGTCATAAAATTTCTTCAGAAAAATAAAATTTTAAATGTATTTTAGGAATAACCCATCATTCCCATATGGTAGCACTAAAATTTATTAAATGAATAACTCCATTTTTTAATGCTATTAAGCCTGAGTAACTTTTAATAACTTCTCTCCCGAAAGGAACACATAAAAGGGTTTGGGGTATTTTTTGGTTCTTGTTTTGGTCAGAAAATAAAATCTATTTCATTAAACTGCCAAGTTCAGAAGTGAACAGAGCTTATTTCTATTAATATGATGGCACAAGCATAACTGAAGTATTCTGATTATTTTAGAGCAAAAGAGACAATTTTCAGTGTAACTGAGTAACTGAGTAATTGCTTTCCCACTATAACTTGGATCTTAAATTGCTGAAAAGTTTTATATAATATACTGATTAGATAGATAGATAGAGATACAGGTACACACACATACATAGAGAAGTAGAGCCAGAGATGATGGGGAAATAGGGTGGTGGAGAGTATATATGTGTGTTTTTTTCTAGGAAAAAAAAACATGTTGACCATAGCTATCACAAAATACCTATAGCAGTTTTAGCTGATGACTCACAGCTGAGAAAAAAATGGAAATATTTTTCAAAGGGAAATTGGATGGGTTGGAAGCTGTGGGCATGAGGTTCCAGGGGAAATAGTGACACATTGAAAAAGACTTTGTTCCTGGGAAAAATTCCAGAACTGAAGGAACAGAAGTGGGGAGAGAGGTCTTGGCAGGTGAGAGAGGCATTTCTGGGACAGAGTAAGTTCCATTTGGATCCACTGGATATGAAAGGTGTAAAGAAAAAAAATAGAGCTGAAAATGACCCTGGTGTTTGGAGTTTAGGATTTGCTGCATTTTTGCTAACCCTCAGGTGATGTTGCTGGTCCAGGGATGACATTTGAAACAGTAAGGCTCTCACTAAACACAAAGAGTAAACTGTTCAAATAGGTTTCCCCGCGTTCGAGGGAATGAATCTCAGATACGGACAAGCCAAGGTGGTCCTTAAACAGACAGAGAAATAAGATTGTATCACGAAGTACAGCTTCGTTTGGTTTTGTTTCATGTTTTACCTTCCAGATGTGACTCAATAAGGAATACATGAATTCAATCTCAAACAAAAACTTTTTATTTAAAATGACTGTATTCAATAGAAACTTAAGGTATGATTTGGTGCACGTTATAACCTCAAAACCTTCAGTGCCAAATGAGAGGACATGGTGATGGCACATTCACAGATTTCCCTGAAGGAAGCTTGGTCTCCAGTCCCACTTTTGCCACCAGCTCTTTAGGCCTCCCACTCCTCATCCGTTAACTGAAGAATTTGATCTTGAAGACTTTTATTTCTCTGTTTCATTTCCCCCACTGAATGTTGCACCTCTGTTAAATAATTCATCTGAATTGGCTTCTACCGGCCATTTAGGTGGGCACCTCTGCCCTTCCCTGGGGTGCTCATCTGAGAAAGGAAGGGACCAGATTCGGCTCCATTTTAAGCTCAGTGCTGAACCCTCACATACAACACCTTGTTCACTAATAGCTGTTCACCAAATGTGTGTCTGACTAACCCCCAGCTCTTTCTATTATACCTTAATTTCAAAGCTGGCATCACTGTATATGCTGTTATCTCTTTGTAAAAAAACATCTTACAGTGACCTGGATCAGTCCCTTTGCTGTGCAGCCATCTGTTCAGGGTGCACCCCTCTGCTGCACGGCAGAGGGGGGACAGGGGATTGTCTCAGAACCAGGGCTAAGAGATGACCTGAAGCCTTGAGAAGTATACGCAATGATTCTGATTCTTCCAATATTTGCCTGCCTCTTTGTGGTTTATAATCTCAATAAGATCCAGATTCTGGCTTCTAGGAGCTTGTATCATCCAAGCGTCCAGATATTCTACTCTGATCTCTGGGCCTCAGGCATTAGCAGAGAAGTGAGCATGCATTGGGTCTCGGCTGAATACAATGGCAGCTGTGGATAAGGCCTTCCACGGACCCTTGTGTACCATGTACACTTGCGCACCATGAACCTGCTTCATGGCCACTTCCTCGCTCACAACGTTCCCTCCTGTAGGCCACACCTAGGTATCCCCGTTAACTGGAACCTAAGTGTTCCCTGCCATGAAAGGCACTTACTATGCAGACTTTTCTATATTCCTTCTTGCCCCCAACTAAAGTCGTTTTTAAGCAATACGTATCATTTCAACGAGTGCATGACTTTGTCATGTACCCCAAATACAGAATATACCTTTTGCTCTCTTTACTTTGCCTTTGTACCCGAAGTCACTTCTTTGTCTTTCCACTCCCTAAGTCTATCGCTGCTGTGCATCACTGGTCTCCTGTCACAGTCTTCTGATAACTTAAGTTGTCCTAATGGCCTTCCTAAACACCCTCTGCAGTACAATCTGTTCCTCTTGGCACTCACAAGCACCAGCAGCTTCTCTGGGTACATTCTGTTCATAATCCTTCCTGGCAGTGTTATCGTGCCCCAGTGTGCAGTGGCTGCCACCGTGAGAGAGGAGCTGTGTGAGGTACAGGAGGCTGCTCATCCACACTCCGGTCTGATGATCACCACACCCTCCCTACAGCGCGAATGGCTTGTGGAAGTGCCATCGGAACACACTGGCATGATTACGCACTTCTCATCTGAGAATCCAGCAAAGAGGCCTGGAGTGAGGCACAGCCAAATGGCTTTGCTCCTGGTAATACGATGACAAATCTATACAGCAGGTGCCAGGCCACTGCTAATGCTGCTCTTGGATGGAGAAGGTTTGAAAGCAATACCAACAATAACTTCTAGTCTACGATCAGTCAGGAGTAGCACGTACTGAGCACCCAGCCAACACAGATGCCCAGCTAACACCATAGGGCTTACCAGTAAGGAGGACATAGTGCCTTTCCCAAAAAGAGTTCCCCACCATGAATAAATGTCTTCCAACACTTCCAAAGAACAAATACAGATTTTGTAATGCCATTCTTAATCATCATGATGAAGCCAAATGACCTTTATTTCTCCCTTTAATCACCCACTGATCTTTGCACCTCTATTTAATCATTCATCCAAGCTGGCATTCTCTCAGCCATTTGTGTGGTTTCCTCCGTCCTCCAGGCTGTGCCAGTCTGGGAAAGGCAGGAACCATAACTGGGTGTTTTTGATGCTCAACCCCCAACCACCACATAGTCCTTTGCTCAGAGTAGGTGCTCACTAAGTGTGTGACTGACTAAATTCTAGCTCTAACATTCTATGACCACTTTAAATTGGTGAAGAGGGTCTGTTTCCTCCAATATCTCACCTTATATTTATAAATAGATAAATATCCACCAATAGATCTTGAAGGATTATATGAGAGTTATGAAAAGTCTTAGGTATTATCTAATCCCATCCCAGGCCCCTTTTGATGAAGGAAAAGAAAGTACCAAAAGCCAAAGGAAGGTCTCAGGGTATCAAGGTTAATTGGTGGCAGATCCATGACCACAAATCTTTTCCAACCCAATTACTCTCCACACTCACCATGTCCACACTCCAAGCTGGTTACCAGTACTATGTCCATCAGGCTTCACTAAGCTCAGTTTGCTGGACTCCTAAGTCAGAGATGTGCATAAAAGACGGTCATATTTCTTTCCTATTAACATGCTATCAGCATCCAAGGCTTATAAGGCACAAATCATAGACAGTTCTACTACCCTCACATTCCCAAGCATCTTAAGGTTATGATAAAAGAAAAGTAGTTTTTCTTCAATAAACAAAGGTCCTTGATAAGGACTGGCCATTCAGAGAAAAGCCCTGGGCTGGGTCACTCTGCTTGGCATTACTCACCCTTTCAGTGGATGGCAGCTGTGGTGTCTTAGCTGGTGATTTGTTCAGTCTCGCAGTGACTGCTATCAGGCCAGTTGTTATGTCAGTGTCCGTAGAGGTGGCAAACAGTTTGCAAAACCCTTTCCTTTGGTCTAGTATGAATTCGATCAGTGAGCAGAATGACGAGGAGGGTGTTTAGGAGTGTCTCCTTTAGAAGAATCTGCTCACAAAAGCTACGAAAATCTCTGTTTCAAATCTAAATAACAGGATAATGATGAATTTATAACATTGATTCTCAACCCTGCCTCCACAGTGGGAGTCTCCACAAGGGGACTTCTAAAAGTACCAATTCCTGGGTCCACTCCAGTCATTTAAGTCAGAATTTCTGGGAGGGCATTACCAGGTTTCAAAGCTCCCCAGGTGATCCTGTTATGCAGCCAGAGCTGAGATGGCTGAGTTATACATTTCTGATTCTTCTATGTTGATGCCCTAGTTGGGTGTCCTTTGTCTTTTTTTTTTTTCCTTTCAATAACAGAGGCTCCAAAAGCATTGAAGGGGCAAGGAAGTGGCTTGTGAGGAAGATAAGGTGAACATCCTCTGGGAAAGCACACCAGCATTTCATCAGGGAGGAAGAAGCAAAGAACACTTGTGTTGGCTGAAAAATTTCCCCCAATGTTTCACACTTCCAATCTCCCTGATGGTCAGAGATGTTTCCCAAGATTTTTCTCTCCCTCCTTGGTAATATGGAAGTAACATCAAATTCCATCTCATCTCTCTCCAGGCTGTGATGCAGAAAAGTGTTAAATAAGTCTCCTTTTTTTTTTCTTGATGCGCATCTTCAGATCAAATCCTGTCTTATTGTTTTTAGCCAAAGGCTGTTTCAGAGTTTACAGAGCAGAAGTCTTCTGTAGCCTGATCTTCCAAGTGAGTCACAGCTTGGGACTGATCACCTAAGTATGCCAAAAAAAAGAAAAAGTAACATTTTAGAGGCAATTTTTAAAATAAATCATTACATGTATTATATTGTCATATCTAAAACAACTTTAGCTTTGATTTTTGAACTGCCATTTCAAAAAGAGAGCCTCCTAAATTTATTTATCTGTGTTAGATGAGAAACAACTTACTTTTGTGAGTAAAGTATTGATCTAAAGTACATATTAGTTGTATTTTATATGAAAAATACCTGAATTGATCCAAGCAGACAAGTCAGGAAAAAATATATACAAGGCTTGTTCCATCAAGCCTCCAAATGTAGGCCCATTGGCTGGAGGAAGATGTTAGCTGGTCATCAAAATGTCTGTTTGGGAAGACTAATGGTGTCCACAGAGACTAAGCTACTATGATCACTTTGGCTCTCCAGTCCCACATTTCTTTTTCTTTTTTAATTGAAGTATAGTTGATTTACAATGTCGTGTTACGTTCAGGTGTACAGCACAGTGATTCAGATATATATACATATATATAAAAAATATATATATACATAAAATATATATACTTTTCTAAATTTTTTCCCTCATAGGTTACTACAAAATATTTAGTACAATTCCCTGTGCCTACAATAGGACCTTGTTGGTTATCTATTTCATGTGTAGTAGTGTGCATATGTTAATCCCGAACTCCTAATTTATCCCTCCCCAACCTTCCCCTTTGGTTACCATAAGTTTGTTTTCTATATCTGTGAGTCCCACTTTCTTCAGCTCTAGGGGAAAATACATTACATGAAAAGAAAATGTCGGTCCTCCCACGGGGATCCGGCCTGAGGAGCACTGGCGAGAGCTTCGAGACTAGGGCGGCGCGAAAGGTAGGAGGTGTGGAGAATTTGGGGTTTCGAAAAAGCATTTGCTGACTGATCCAAACAAAAGTGAGGCATGGCTTCCGGGAAGATGGCGGAAGAGTAAGACGCGGAGATTACCTTCCTCCCCACAGATACACCAGAAATACATCTACACGTGGAACAACTCCTACAGAACACCTACTGAACGCTGGCAGAAGACCTCAGACCTCCCAAAAGGCAAGAAATCCCCACGTACCTGGGTAGGGCAAAAGAAAAAAGAAACAACAGAGACAAAAGGATAGGGACGGGACCTGCACCAGTGGGAGGGAGCTGTGAAGGAGGAAGGGTTTCCAAACACTAGGAAGCCTATTGGCTGGCGGAGACTGTGGGTGGCGGAGGGGGAAAGCTTCGGAGCTGCGAAGGAGAGCGCAGCCACAGGGGTGCGCGGAACAAAGCTGAGAGATTCCCGCATAGAGGATCAGGGCCGACCGGCACTCACCAGCTGGAGAGGCTTGTCTGCTCACCCTCCGGGGCGGGCGGGGCTGGGAGTTGAGGCTCGGGCTTCGGTAGGAGCGCCGGGAGAGGACTGGGGTTGGCGGTGTGAACACAGCCTGCAGGGGGTTAGTGCGCCACGGCTAGCCGGGAGGGAGTCCGGGGAAAAGTCTGGACCTGCAGAAGAGGCAAGAGACTTTTTCTTCCCTCTTTGTTTCGTGGTGCGCGAGGAGAGGGGATTAAGAGCGCTGCGTAAAAGAGCTCCAGAGACGGGTGTGAGCCGCGGATAAAACCACGGACCCCAGAGACGGGCAGGAGACGCTAAGGCTGCTGCTGCCGCCACCAAAAAGCCTGTGTGCGAGCACAGGTCACTATCCACAACCCCCTTCCGGGGAGCTTGTGCAGCCCGCCACTGCCAGTGCCCCGGGATCCAGGAACAACTCCCCCCAGGAGAACGCACAGCACGCCTCAAGCTGCTGCAACGTCACGCTGGTCTCTGCCGCCGCAGGCCCGCCCCGCACGCCGTGCCCGCCCCTCCCCCTGGCCTGAGTGAGCCAGAGGCCCCGCATCAGCGGCTCCTTTAACCCCGTCCTGTCTGAGCGAAGAACAGACGCCCTCCGCCGACCTACACGCAGAGGCGGGGCCGAATCCAAAGCTGAGCCCCTGGGAGCTGTGAAAGCAAAGAAGAGAAAGGGAAATCTCTCCCAGCAGCCTCAGAAGCAGCGGATTAAAGCTCCACAATCAACTTGATGTACCCTGCATCTGTGGAATACCTGAATAGACAATGAATCATCCCAAATTAAGGAGGTGGACTTTGAGAGCAAGATTTAGGATTTTTTTCCCCTTTTCCTCTTCTTGTGAGTGTGTATGTGTATGCTTCTGTGTGAGATTTTGTCTGTATAGCTTTGCTTCCACCATTTGTCCTAGGGTTCTATCCGTCCTTTTTGTTTGTTTTGTTTTGTTTTCTTAATAATTATTTTTTCGTTTTAAAAACTTTGTTATATTTTATCTTACTTTATTTTATTTTACTTTATCTTCCTTCTTTCTTTTTTTCCTTCCTTCCCTCCTTCCTTCCTTCCTTCTTCCCTCTCTCCCTCCTTTCTTTCTTTCTTTCTTACTTTCTACTTCTACTAATTCTTTCTTTCTACTTTTTCTCCCTTGTACTCTGAGCCATGTGGATGAAAGGCTCTTGGTGCTGCAGCCAGGAGGCAGTGCTGTGCCCCTGAGGTGGGAGAGCCAGCTTCAGGACACTGGTCCACAAGAGACCTCCCAGTTCCACAAAATATCAAACAGTGAAAATCTCCCAGAGATCTCCATCTCAACACCAGCACCCAGCTTCGCTCAACGACCAGCAAGCTACAGTGCTGGACATCCTATGCCAAACAACTAGCAAGACAGGAACACAACCCCACCCATTAGCAGAGAGGCTGCTTAAAATCATAATAAGTCCACAGACACCCCAAAACACACCACCAGACGTGGAACTGCCCACCAGAAAGACAAGATCCAGCCTCATCCACCAGAACACAGGCACTAGTCCCCTCCACACGGAAGCCTACACAACCCACTGAAACAACCTTAGCCACTGGGGACAGACACCAAAAACAACGGGAACTACGAACCTGCAGCCTGCAAAAAGGAGACCCCAAACACAGTAAGATAAGCAAAATGAGAAGACAGAAAAACACACAGCACATGAAGGAGCAAGATAAAAACCCACTAGACCTAACAAATAAAGAGGAAATAGGCAGTCTACCTGAAAAAGAATTCAGAATAATGATGGTAAAGATGATCCAAAATCTTGGAAATAGAATAGAGAAAATGCAAGAAACATTTAACAAGGACCTAGAAGAACTAAAGATGAAACAAGCAACGATGAATAACACAATAAATGAAATTAAAAATACTTTAGAAGGGATCAATAGCAGAATAACTGAGGCAGAAGAACGGATAACTGACCTGGAATATAAAATAGTGGAAATAACTACTGCAGAGCAGAATAAACAAAAAAGAATGAAAAGAACTCAGGACAGTCTCAGAGACCTCTGGGACAACGTTAAACGCACCAACATTCGAATTATAGGGGTTCCACAAGAAGAAGAGAAAAAGAAAGGGACTGAGAAAATATTTGAAGAGACTATAGTTGAAAACTTCCCTAATATGAGAAACAAAATAGTTAGAAGCACAGAGAGTCCCATACAAAATAAATCCAAGGAGAAATATGCCAAGACACATATTAATCAAACTGTCAAAAATTAAATACAAAGAAAAATTATTAAAAGCAGCAAGGGAAAAACAACAAATAACACACAAGGGAATCCCCATAAGGTTAACAGCTGATCTCTCAGAAGAAACTCTGCAAGCCAGAAGGGAGTGGCAGGACATATTTAAAGTGATTAAGGAGAAAAACCTGCAACCAAAATTACTCTACCCAGCAAGGATCTCATTCAGATTTGATGGAGAAATTAAAACCTTTACAGACAAGCAAAAGCTAAGAGAGTTCAGCACCACCAAACCAGCTTTACAACAAATGCTAAAGGAACTTCTCTAGGCAAGAAACACAAGAGAAGGAAAAAACCTACAATAATGAACCCAAAACAATTAAGAAAATGGGAACAGTAACATACATATTGATAATTATCTTAAATGTAAATGGACTAAATGCTATAACCAAAAGACACATATTGGCTGAATGGATACAAAAACAAGACCCATATATATGCTGTCTACAAGAGACCCACTTCAGACCTAGAGACACATACACACTGAAAGTAAGGGGATGGAAAAAGATATTCCATGCAAATGGAAACCAAAAGAAAGCTGGAGTAGCAATTCTCTTATCAGACAAAATAGCCTTTAAAATAAAGACTATTACAAGAGACAAAGAAGGACACTACATAATGATCAAGGGATCGATCCAAGAAGAAGATATAACAATTGTAAATATTTATGCACCCAACATAGGAGCACCTCAACACATAAGGCAAATACTAACAGCCATAAAAGGGGAAATCGACAGTAACACATTCATAGTAGGGGACTTTAACACCCCACTTTCACAAATGGACAGATCATCCAAATGAAAATAAATAAGGAAACACAAGCTTTAAATGATACATTAAACAAGATGGACTCAATTGATATTTATAGGGCACTCCATCCAAAAACAACAGAATACACATTTTTCTAAAGTGCTCATGGAACATTCTCCAGGATAGATCATATCTTGGGTCACAAATCAAGTCTTGGTAAATTTTAAAAAACTGAAATTGTATCAAGTATCTTTTCCGACCACAACGCTATGAGACTAGATATCAGTGACAGGAAAAGATCTGTAAAATATACAAACACATGGAGGCTAAACAATACACTACTGAATAACGAAGTGATCACTGAAGAAATCAAAGAGGAAATCAAAAAATACCTAGAAACAAATGACAATGGAGACACGACGACCCAAAACCTATGGGATGCAGCAAAAGCAGTTCTAAGAGGGAATTTATAGCAATACAAGCCCACCTTAAGAAACAGGAAACATCTCGAATAAACAACCTAACCTTGCACCTAAAGCAATTAGAGAAAGAAGAACAAAAAAGCCCAAAGTTAGCAGAAGGAAAGAAATCATAAAAATCAGATCAGAAATAAATGAAAAAGAAACGAAGGAAATGATAGCAAAGATCAATAAAACTAAAAGCTGGTTCTTTGAGAAGATAAACAAAATTGATAAACCATTAGCCAGACTCACCAAAAAAAAAAAAAAGGAAGACGACTCAAATCAATAGAATTAGAAATGAAAAAGGAGAAGTAACAACTGACACTGCAGAAATACAAAAGATCATGAGAGATTACTACAAGCAACTCTATGCCAATAAAATGGACAACCTGGAAGAAATGGACAAATTCTTAGAAATGCACAACCTGCCAAGACTGAATCAGGAAGAAATAGAAAATATGAACAGACCAATCACAAGCACTGAAATTGAAACTGTGATTAAAAATCTTCCAACAAACAAAAGCCCAGGACCAGATGGCTTCACAGGCCAATTCTATCAAACGTTTAGAGAAGAGCTAACACCTGTCCGTCTCAAACTCTTCCAAAATATAGCAGAGGGAGGAACACTCCCAAATTCATTCTACGAGGCCACCATCACCCTGATACCAAAACCAGACAAAGCTGTCACAAAGAAAGAAAACTACAGGCCAATATCACTGATGAACACAGATGCAAAAATTCTCAACAGAATATTAGCAAACAGAATCCAACAGCACATTAAAAGGATCATACACCATGATCAAGTGGGGTTTATTCCAGGAATGCAAGGATTCTTCAATATATGCAAATCAATCAACGTGATACACCATATTAACAAATTGAAGGAGAAAAACCATATGATCATCTCAATAGATGCAGAGAAAGCTTTCGACAAAATTCAACACCCATTTATGATAAAAACCCTGCAGAAAGTAGGCATGGGGGAACTTTCCTCAACATAATAAAGGCCATATATGACAAACCCACAGCCAACATCGTCCTCAATGGTGAAAAACTGAAAGCATTTCCACTAAGATCAGGAACAAGACAAGGTTGCCCACTGTCACCACTCTTATTCAACATAGTTTTGGAAGTTTTAGCCACAGCAATCAGAGAAGAAAAGGAAATAAAAGGAATCCAAATCGGAAAAGAAAAAGTGAATCTGTCACTGTTTGCAGATGACATGATACTATACAGAGAGAATCCTAAAGATGCTACCAGAAAACTACTAGAGCTAATCAATGAATTTGGTAAAGTAGCAGGATACAAATTAATGCACAGAAATCTCTGGCATTCCTATACACTAATGATTAAAAATCTGAAAGTGAAATCAAGAAAACACTCCCATTTACCACTGAAACAAAAAGAATAAAATACCTAGGAATAAACCTACCTAGGGAGACAAAAGACCTGTATGCAGAAAATTATAAGAGACTGATGAAAGAAATTAAAGATGATACAAATAGATGGAGAGATATACCATGTTCTTGGATTGGAAGAATCAACATTGTGAAAATGACTCTACTACCCAAAGCAATCTACAGAGTCAATGCAATCCCTATCAAACTACCACTGGCATTTTTTACAGAACTAGAAGAAAAATATTTCACAATTTGTATGGAAACACAAAAGACCCCGAATAGCCAAAGCAATCTTGAGAAAGAAAAACGGAGCTGGAGGAATCAGGCTCCCTAACTGCAGACTATACTACAAAGCTACAGTAATCAAGACAGTATGGTACTGGCACAAAAACAGAAACATAGATCAATGGAACAGGATAGAAAGCCCAGAGATAAACCCACGCACATATCGTCACCTTATCTTTGATAAAGGAGACAGGAATGTACAGTGGAGAAAGGACAGCCTCTTCAATAAGTGGTGCTGGGAAAACTGGACAGGTACATGTAAAAGTATGACATTAGATCACTCCCTAACACCATACACAAAAATAAACTCAAAATGGATTAAAGACCTAAATATAAGGCCAGAAACTATCAAACTCTTAGAGGAAAACATAGGCAGAACACTCTATGACATAAATCACAGCAAGATCCTTTTTGACCCTCCTCTTAGAGAAATGGAAATAAAAACAAAAATAAACAAATGGGACCTAATGAAACTTCAAACCTTTTGCACAGCAAAGGAAACCATAAACAAGACCAAAAGACAACCCTCAGAATGGGAGAAAATATTTGCAAATGAAGCAACTGACAAAGGATTAATCGCCAAAATTTATAAGCAGCTTATGCAGCTCAATAACAAAAAAACAAACAACCCAATCCAAAAATGGGCAGAAGACCTAAATAGACATTTCTCCAAAGATATACAGACTGCCAACAAATACATGAAAGAATGCTCAACATCATTAATCATTAGAGAAATGCAAATCAAAACTACAATGAGATATCATCTCACAACAGTCAGAATGGCCATCATCAAAAAATCTAGAAACAATAAATGCTGGAGAGGGTGTGGAGAAAAGGGAACCCTCTTGCACTGTTGGTGGGAATGTAAATTGATACAGCCACTGTGGAGAACAGCATGGAGGTTCCTTAAAAAACTACAAATAGAACTACCATATGATCCAGCAATCCCACTACTGGGCATATACCCTGAGAAAACCATAATTCAAAAAGAGTCATATACCAAAATGTTCACTGCAGCTCTATTTACAATAGCCTGGATATGGAAACAACCTAAGTGTCCATCATCGGATGAATGGATAAAGAAGATGTGGCACATATATACAATGGAATATTACTCACCCATGAAAAGAAATGACATTGAGCTCTTTGTAATGAGGTGGATAGACCTAGAGTCTGTCATGCAGAGTGAAGTAAGTCAGAAAGAGAAAGACAAATACCTTATGCTAACACATATATATGAAATTTAAGAAAAAAAAATGTCATGAAGCACCTAGGGGTAAGACAGGAATAAAGACACAGACCTACTAGAGAATGGACTTGAGGCTATGGGGAGGGGGAAGGGTAAGCTGTGACAAAGCGAGAGAGAGGCATGGACATACATACACTACCAAATGTAAGGTAGATAGCTAGTGGGAAGCAGCCGCATAGCACTTGGAGATCAGCTCGGTGCTTTGTGACCACCTGGAGGGGTGGGATAGGGAGGGTGGGAGGGAGGGAGACGCAAGAGGGAAGAGATATGGGAACATATGGATATGTATAACTGATTCACTTTGTTATAAAGCAGAAACTAACACACCATTGTAAAGCAATTATACTCCAATAAAGATGTGAAAAAATAAAGGAGATTCAAATCTATAAAAAAATAAACAGAAAAAAAAGAAAATGTCAGTCTTGAAAAAAATTAAAATTATTGGTGCAACCATGGAAAGAAAACATGCAGTTTAGGCACTCTCTTTAATAAAGAAAATCCCTGAACATTACCCCCTCAATTATCTGT
The DNA here is from genome assembly GCF_059928025.1 of Delphinapterus leucas. Classification (NCBI taxonomy): domain Eukaryota; kingdom Metazoa; phylum Chordata; class Mammalia; order Artiodactyla; family Monodontidae; genus Delphinapterus; species Delphinapterus leucas. The sequence goes on from NC_143140.1 coordinate 52,493,549, forward strand.
CTTCAATTAGTATGATTTTTGTCATGGGTTTATGATGAACCTTTAAAAAGGCAGGATACAAAGTAGAGATGTATATCTCCATTTTTTTAAAAAAACACAAAAAAGTAGAGTTAAATGTAATTTTAATCTGATTAAATTAGTTTTATTTGTTAAATAGTGCTTTAAGTATTAATAGGTTACTTTGAAAAAAAAGGAAAACTATTAAGGAAGTATTTAACTTACTTAGTACAAGGAAATATTCCATTTAATTCAAAAACATATATACAGCATCTACCTGGAGACAGGTCTACCTGTAGACATAATGTAGCCTATACCTTTTTTAAGGAGTTTACATCAAGTGTCACTTCCTCAAGCAAGACTTCCAGCATCCTGTAGACCAGGTCAGGTCTCTGTGACACTCCCTCATAGCACCCTGCACTTCCCTTTTATAGCACTTCCCTTAACAGTCTTTTAATTGTTTTAAAATGATGTCAATGTCTGTCTTCCTCAGAACATCAGCTTCCTCAGGATTTCACTGTGTTTTGTTCACTAATACATTCCCAAATCTTGAACAGTGACTGGCACAGAGAATATCCTCAATAAATGTTTGTCAAATGACTATACAAATGAACATCAATAACTAACATAAAAGAAAGTAAGATGGAATGTAAGAGAGATAAGGTAAGAAAACAGAAAGATGGCTATGCATCTAATTGGTAAGAGAAAGGAAAAATTCATCAAGTGGAAGACTTTTTTTTCAAAATCACATATTGTTGAATTGTTTCTCCAAGGAAAGGCATGACTATTTTGAAGAACTTTTTATTGTTTGTAATAAATAGCCTTATTTAAGTATGAGAGACATATAATAAACTTCACATGCTTAAAGTGTACAATTTAATAAGTTTAATGTTTCACATATACCTGTGAAGCCATAACCAAAATTAAGTTATCCATCACCCCAAATAAGTGTTCTTGTGCCTCTTTATATCCTCATATCCTTCTCTTCCTGAGTCCCAGTCTCTAGACAACCACTGTTCTCCTTTCTGTCACTCTGGATTAATTTGCATTTTCTAGAATGTTATATGAATGGACTCATACAGTATATATGTTTTTTTGGTCTGGCCTCTCTCACTCAGCATAATTATTTTAAAATTCACTGATAACATTGCCTTAATTTATTAATTTTTATTGCTGAATAGTATTACATTATGTGCCTACATCACAATTTCTTTATCCATTCACCTATTGACGGACAGACATTTAGGCAGTTTTTGGTTATTGCCAATAAAGTTGCCATCACATTCATATATAAGTCATTGTGTGGACATATGCTTTCATTTCTCTTGTATAAAAACCCAGGGGTAGAACGGCTGATGATATGGTATATATATGATCAAATTTTTAAGAAACAGTTTACTGAAATGGGTATCTTTTTTTTATTGGAGTATAATTACTTTACAATGTTGTGTTAGTTTCGGCTGTACAACGAAGTGAATCAGCTATATGTATACATATATCCCCTCCATCTTAGACCTCCCTCCCACGCCCTTCCCCATCTCACCCATCTAGGTCATTACAGAGTACCGAGCTGAGCTCCCTGTGCTATACAGCAGGTTCCCACTAGCGATTTTACACATGGTAGTGTATATATGTCAATCCTAATCTCCCAATTCATCCCATCCTCCCCTTCCCCGCCATGTCCACATGTCCATTCTCTACGTCTGCGTCTGCATCTCTATTCCAGATGAACCTATTGGTTCATCTGTACCAGTTTTCTATATTCCACATATATGCGTTAATATATGATATTTGTTTTTCTCTTTCTGACTTACTTCATTCTGTATGACAGACTCTAGGTCCACCCATATCTCTACAAATGACCCAGTTTTGTTCCTTTTTATGGGTAATTCTCATTTTGCATTTCTAAGAGCAGTTTATGATAGTTCCAGGTGCTTCAAATCCTCACAAAACTTGGTATGGTCACTCTTTTGAACTGTGCACATTCTGATAGGTATATGTTATTTTGTGCTTTTAGTTTGAATTTCCCTACCATCTAATGATGTTGAGTATCTTGTCATATGCTTATTTTCATCCATAAATCTTCTTTGGTGAAGTTATCTCTTCCAACTTTTTACTTATATTTTATTATTTTTGTTTATTTCTTGTAATTGAGTTTTGACCATCCTTTATATATTCTGAATATAAGTCCCTTATTAGATAATGTGATTTGCAAAAATATCCTGTAAGTCTGTTATATGCCTTTCATTCTCATAACAGTGTCTTTTTTTTTAACATCTTTATTGGAGTATAATTTATTTGCACTGGTGTGTTAGTTTCTGCTTTATAACAAAGTGAATCACCTATACATATTTCCCCATATCTTCTCCCTCTTGTGTCTCCCTCCCACCCTCCTTAACCCACCCTTCTAGGTGGTCACAAAGCACCGAGCTGACCTCCCTGTGCTGTGCGTCTGCCTCCCACTAGCTATCTATTTTACATTTGGCATTATATAAGTCCATGACACTCTTTCACTTCATCCCAGCATACCATTCCCCCTCCCCATGCCCTCAAGTCCATTCTCTAAATCTGAGTCTTTACTCCTGTCCTGCTGCTAGGGTCTTCAGAACAATTTTTTTATTTTATTTTTTAAGATTCCATACATATGTGTTAGCATATGGTATTTGTCCTTCTCTTTCTAACTTACTTCACTCTGGATGACATACTCTAAGTCCATCCACCTCACTGCAAATAACTCAATTTTGTTCCATTTTATGGCTGAGTAATATTCCATTGTATATATGTGCCACATCTTCTTTATCCATTCACCTGTTGATGGACACTTAGGTTGCTTCTATGTCCTGGCTATTGTAAATAGAGCTGCAATGAACATTGTGGTACATGACTGTTTTTGAATTATGGTTTACTCAGGGTATATGCCCAGAAGTGGGATTGCTGGGTCATAAGGTAGTTCTATTTTTAGTTTTTTAAGGACCCTAATACTGTTCTCCATAGTGTCTGTATCAATTTACATTCCCAACAACAGTGCAAGAGGGTTCCCTTTTCTCCACACCCTCTCCAGGATTTCTTGTTTCTAGATTTTTTGATGATGGCCATTCTGACCAGTGTGAGATGATATTTCATTGTACCTTTGGTTTGCATTTCTCTAGTGATTAATGATGTTGAGCTCTGTTTCATGTGTTTGTTGGCAATCTGTATATATTCTTTGGAGAAATGTCTATTTAGGTCTTCTGCCCAGTTTTGGATTGGGTTGTTTGTTTTTCTGATATTGAGCTGCATGAGCTGCTTGTACATTTTGGATATTAATACTTGGTCAGTTGCTTCATCTGCAAATACTTTCACCCACTGTGAGGGCTGTCTTTTGATCTTGTTTATGGTTTCCTTTGCTGTGCAAAAGGTCTGAAGTTTCATTAGGTCCCATTTGTTTATTTTTGTTATTATTTCCATTTCTCTAGGACGTGGGTCAAAAAGGATCTTGCTGTAATTTATGTCATGGAGTGTTCTGCCTATGTTTTCCTCTAAGAGTTTAATAGTGTCTTGCCTTACATTTAGGTCTTTAATCCATTTTGAGTTTATTTTTGTGTATGGTGTTAGGGAGTGTTCTAATTTCATTCTTTTATATGTAACTGTCCAGTTTTCCCAGCACCACTTATTGAAGAGGCTGTCTTTTCTCCACTGTATGTTCTCTCCTTCTTTATCAAAGATAAGGTGACCATATGTGCGTGGGTTTATCTCTGGGCTATCTATCCTGTTCCATTGATCTATATTTCTGTTTTTGTGCCAGTACCATACTGTCTTGATAACTGTAGCTTTGTACTATAGTCTGAAGACAGGGAGCCTGATTCCTCCAGCTCCGTTTTTCTTTCTCAAGATTGCTTTGGCTATTCGGGGTCTTTTATGTTTCCATACAAATTGTGAGATATTTTTCTTCTAGTTCTGTGACAAATGCCAGTGGTATTTTGATAGGGATTGCATTGAATCTGTAGATTGCTTTGGGGAGTATAGTCGTTTTTCACAATGTTGATTCTTCCAATCCAAGAACATGGTAAATCTCTCTATCTATCTGTGTCATCTTTAATTTCTTTCAACAGTATCTTATAATTTTCTGCATATAGATCTTTTATATCCTTAGGTAGGATTATTCCTAGATATTTTATTCTTTTTGTTGCAATGGTAAATGGGAGTGTTTTCTTGATTTCACTTTCAGATTTTTCATCATAAGTGTATAGGAATGCCAGAGATTTCTGTGCATTAATTTTGTATCCTGCTACTTTACCAAATTCATTGATTAGCTCTAGTAGTTTTCTGTTACCATCTTTAGGATTCTCTCTGTATAGTATCATGTCATCTGCAAACAGTGACAGCTTTACTTCTTTTCCGATTTGGATTCCTTTTATTTTTCTTTTACTTCTCTGACTGTTGTGGCCAAAACTTCCAAAATTATGTTGAAAAATAGTGGTGAGAGTGGACAGCCTTGTCTTGTTCCTGATCTTAGTCGAAATGGTTTCAGTTTTTCACCACTGAGAACAATGTTGGCTGTGGGTTTGTCATATATGGCCTTTATTATGTTGAGGTAAGTTCTCTCTATGCCTACTTTCTGGAGAGTTTTTATCGTAAATGGGTGTTGAATTTTTTTTGCAGAAAGCTTTCTCTGCATCTATTGAGATGATCATATGGTTTTTCTCCTTCAATTTGTTAATATGGTTTATCACATTGATTGATTTGCATATATTGAAGAATCCTTGCATTCCTGGGATAAACCTCACTTGATCATGGTGTATGATCCTTTTAATGTACTCTTGGATTCTGTTACCTAGTATTTTGTTGAGGATTTTTGCATCTATTTTCATCAGTGATATTGGCCTGTAATTTTCTTTCTTTGTGACATTTTTGTCTGGTTTTGTTATCAGGGTGATCGTGGCCTTGTAGAACGAGTTTGGGAGTGTTCCTTCATCTGCTATATTTTGGAAGCGTTTGAGAAGGATAGGTGTTAGCTCGTCCCTAAATGTTTAATAGAATTCGCCTGTCAAGCCATCTGGTCCTGGGCCTTTGTTGGAAGGTTTTTAATCACAGTCTCAATTTCAGTGCTTGTGATTGGTCTGTGTGTATTTTCTATTTCTTCCTTGTTCAGTCTCAGAAGCTTGTGCTTTTCTAAAAATTTGTCTGTTTCTTCCAGGTTGTCCATTTTACTGGCATATAGTTGCTTGCAGTAATCTCTCATAATCCTTAGTATTTCTGCAGTGTCAGTTGTTACTTCTCCTTTTTCATTTCTAATTCTATTGATTTGAGTCTTCTCCCTTTTTTTCTTGATGATTCTGGCTAATGGTTTATCAATTTTGTTTATCTTCTCAAAGAACCAGCTTTTAGTTTTATTGATCTTTGCTATCATTTCCTTCATTTCTGTTTCATTTATTTCTGATCTGACCTGTATGATTTCTATCCTTCTGCTAAATTTGGGTTTTTTTGTTCTTCTAACTCTAATTGCTAAAGGTGTAAGTATAGGTTGTTTATTTGAGATGTTTCCTGTTTCTTGAGGTAGGATTGTATTGCTATAAACTTCCCTCTTAGAACTGCTTTTGCTGCATCCCATAGGTTTTTGGTCATCGTGTTTTCATTGTCATTTGTTTCTAGGTATTTTTTTACTTCCTCTTTGATCTCTTCAGTGATCTCTTGGTTATTTAGTAGTGTACTGTTTAGCCTCCATGTGTTTGTATTTTTTACAGTTTTTTTCCTGTCACTAATATCTAGTCTCATAGCATTGTTGTCGGAGAGATACTTGATATGATTTCAATTTTTTTTAATTTACCAAGTCTTGATTTGTGACCCAAGATATGATCATATCCTGGAGAATGTTTCATGAGCACTTGAGAAGAAACTGTATTCTGTTGTTTTTAGATGGAGTGTCCTATAACTGTATTCTGTTGTTTTTGGATGGAGTGTCCAATTAAGTCCATCTTGTTTAATGTATCATTTAAAGCTTGTATTTCCTTATTTATTTTCATTTTGGATTATCTGTCCATTGGTGAAAGTGGGGTGTTAAAATCCCCTACTATGATTGTGTTACTGTCAATTTCCCCTTTTATAGCTGTTAGCATTTGCCTTACGTATTGAGGTGCTCCTATGTTGGTTGCATAAATATTTACAATTGTTATATCTTCTTCTTGGATTGATTCCTTGATCACTATGTATTGTCCTTCTTTGTCTCTTGTAATAGTCTTTATTTTAAAGTCTATTTTGTCTGATATGAGAATTTCTACTCCAGCTGTCTTTTGATTTCCATTTGCATGGACTACCTTTTTCCATCGCCTCACTTTTAGTCTGTATGTGTCTCTCAGACTGAAGTGGGTCTCTTGTAGACAGCATATATATGGGTCTTGTTTCTGTATCCATTCAGCCAGTCGATGTCTTTTGGTTGGAGAATTTAATCCACTTACAGTTAAGGTAATTATTGATATGTATATTGCTATTATCATTTTCTTAACTGTTCTGGGTTCATTATTGTAGGTTTTTTCCTTCTCTTGTGTTTCCTGCCTAGAGAAGTTCCTATAGCATTTGTTGTAAAGCTGGTTTGGTGGTGCTGAATTCTCTTAGCTTTTGCATGTCTGTAAAGGTTTTAATTTCTCCATCAAATCTGAATGAGATTCTTGCTCGGTAGAGTAATCTTGATTGTAGGTTTTTCTCCTTAATCACTTTAAATATGTCCTGCCACTCCCTTCTGGCTTGAAGAGTTTCTGCTGAGAGATCAGCTGTTAACCTTATGGGGTTTCCCTTATATGTTCTTTGCTGTTTTTCCCTTGCTGCTTTTAATATTTTTTCTTTGTATTTAATTTTTGATACTTTGATTAAGATGTGTCTTGGCATGTTTCTCCTTGGACTTATCCTGTATGCAACTCTCTGTACTTCCTGAACTTGACTATTTCCTTTCCCATATTTGGGAAGTTTTCAACTATAATGTCTTCAAATATTTTCTCAGTCCCTTTCTTTTTCTCTTCTTCTTCTGGGACCATTATAATTCGAATGCTGGATGATTTAATATTGTTCCAGAGCTCTCTGAGACTGTCCTCAATTCTTTTCATTCTTTTTTATTTATTCTGCTCTGCGGTAGTTATTTCCACTATTGTATATTCCCGGTCACTTATCCGTTCTTCTGCCTCACTTATTCTGCTATTCATTCCTTCTAGAGACTTTTTAATTTCATTTATTGTGTTGTTCATCATTGTCTGTTTGCTCTTTAGTTCTTCTAGGTCCTTGTTAAACGTTTCTTGCTTTCTTCTCCATTCTATTTCCAAGATTTTGGATCATCTTTACTATCATTACACTTAATACTTTTTCAGGTAAACTGCCTATTTCCTCTTCATTTGTTTGGCCTGGTGGGTTTTTACCTTGCTCCTTCATCTGCTGTGTTTCTCTGTCTTCTCATTTTGCTTAACTTACTGTGTTTGGGGTCTCCTTTTTGCAGGCTGCCGGTTCGTAGTTCCCATTGTTTTTGGTGTCTGCCCCCAGTGGCTAACGTTAGTTCAGTGGGCTCTGTAGGCTTCCTGTTGGAGGGAACTGGTGCCTGTGTTCTGGTGGATGAGGCTGGATCTTGTCCTTTTGGTGTGCAGGACTGAGTACAGTGGTGTGTTTTGGGGTGTCTGTGACCTTATTATGATTTTAGGCAGCCTCTCTGCTAATGGACGAGGTTGTGTTCCTGTCCTGCTAGTTGTTTGGCATAGGGTGTCCAGCACGGTAGCTTGCTGGTCGTTGAGTGGAGCTGGGTCTTCAAGTTGAGATGATGATCTCTGGGAGAGCTTTCGCCCTTTGATATTACGTGGAGCTTGGAGGTTTCTTGTGGTCCAATACCCTGAACTCGGCTTTCCCACCTCAGAGGCACAGACCTGACATCCAGCCACAGCACCAAGACCCTGTCAGCCAGATGGCTCAGAAAAAAAGGAAGAAGAAAAGAAAGAAAGAAGGAAAAAAATAAAATATATTTATTAAAATAAAAAATTTTTTAAATAAAAAAATTAAAAAGTATTAAAGAAAGAAGAAAGCAACCAAACCAAAAAAACAAATCCAACAATCATAACAAGTGCTAAAAACTATACTAAAAACAACAAAAAAACAAAAACCGGAGAGACAGAACCCTAGGACAAATCATAAAAGCAAAGCTATACAGGGCTTTCCTGGTGGCGCAGTGGTTGAGAGTCCGCCTGCCGATGCAGGGGACACGGGTTTGTGCCCCGGTCCGGGAAGATCCCACATGCCGCAGAGCAGCTGGGCCCGTGAGCCATGGCCGCTGGGCCTGCACGTCCGGAGCCTGTGCTCCGCAACAGGAGAGGCCACAACAGTGAGAGGCCCACATACCGCAAAAAAAAAGAAAAAAAGCTATACAGACAAAATCACACAAAGAAGCATCCACATACACACTCACAAAAAGAGAAAAAGGAAATATATATATATTTTTTAAAAAGGAGGAAGAGAGCAACCAAGTCAATAAACATGTCTAACAATGATAATAAACTCTAAATACTAAACTAAGCATAAAACCAGGAACAAATTAGATGCAGGAAGCAAACCGCAAGCCTACAGTTGCTCCCCAAGTCCACCGCCTCAATTTTGGTATGATTGGTTGTCTATTCAGGTATTCCACAGATGCAGGGTACATCAAGTTGGTTGTGGCGATTTAATCTGCTGTTCCTGATTTCCCTTTCTCTTCTTTGTTCGCACAGCTCCTGGGGTTCAGCTTTGGATTTGGCCCCGCCTCTGCATGTAGGTTGCCTGAGGGCATCTGTTCTTCGCTCAGACAGGATGGGGTTAAAGGAGCAGCTGATTAGGGGGCTCTGGCTCACTCAGGCCAGGGGGAGGGAGGGGTATGGAGTGCAGGGCAAGCCTGCGGTGGCAGAGGCCGGCGTGACGTTGCACCAGCCTGAGGCGCGCCGTGCGTTCTCCCAGGGAAGTTGTCCCTGGATCACGGGACCCCGGCAGTGGCGGGCTGCACAGGCCCCCTGGAGAGGAGGTGTGGAGAGTGGCCTGTGCTCGCACACAAGCTTCTTGGTGGCGGCAGCAGCAGCCTTAGCGCCTCATGCCCGTCTCTAGGGTCCGTGCTTTTAGCCGCGGCTCGCACCCGTCTCTGGAGCTCCTTTAAGCAGCACTCTTAATCCCCTCTCCTCGCGCACCAGGAAACAAAGAGGCAAGAAAAAGTCTCTTGTCTCTTCTGCAGGTCCAGACTTTTTCCCAGACTCCCTCCCGGGTATCTGTGGCGCGCTAGCCCCTTCAGGCTGTGATCACACAGCCGACCCCAGTCCTCTCCCTGGGATCTAAGCTCCTAAGCCCGAGCCTCAGCTCCCAGCCCCTGCCTCCCACCCGGCGGGTGAGCAGACAAGCCTCTCGGGCTGGTGAGTGCTGGTCGGCACCGATTCTCTGTGCGGGAATCTCTCCACTTTGCCCTCTGCACCCCTGTTGCTGCGCTGTCCTCCGTGGCTCAGAAGCTTCCCCCCTCCACCACCCTCAGTCTCCGCCCACGAAGGGGCTTCTAGTGTGTGGAAACCTTTCCTCCTTCACAGCTCCCTCCCACTGGTGCAGGTCCCGTCCCTCTTCTTTTGTCTCTGTTTATTCTTTTATCTTTTGCCCTACCCAGGTACGTGGGGGCTTTCTTGCCTTTTGGGAGGTCTGAGGTCTTCTGCCAGCGTTCAGTAGGTGTTCTGTAGGAGCTGTTTCACGTGTAGATATATTTCTGATGTATCTGTGGGGAGGAAGGTGACCTCCATGTCTTAGTCCTCTGCCATCTTGAAAATCTCCTAATAGTGTCTTTTGAATAGCAGAAGTTTTTCATTTGATGAAGCCAGAGTGATGGCTTAAATAACCGCAGAAGCTGTAGAGAATCCTGCCTGACTAGGTAACTGGTTGCCTTTTGATTTACCAAAAGGAAGTGGAGTCATTGCTTCCAGAAATCATGTTCAAAAGCAAATAATTTGAATCTGTATCACTAGTCATCATGCTGTCCCCTCAGTTCTAATTTTCAAACTAGAAAAGTAGAGCAATAATATCTTGAAGGAGTTATAGCATGTACGCTTCCCGGGCCTGCACAACACCGTAGTATTAAGCACTCACTAAGTAAACAATCTGTCTCAGAAGACTTCTATCCACCCAAGTGTACTACTGATTTTCAGCACCATCTCTCTGTGGGTTTAATGGTGATAATCCAATAAGGAATATGGCTTAGAAAGAAGTTGTTACCTTTGTAGTTCTGCAGACTTTATGTGGACTACAGAAAACCTATTCCCTGGGCATTTGGCTAATTGCACCCTGTCATCGAGGTTCAGGTATCCCTTTGTTTTTGCAAAATCACTTGGAATAAGCCATTAACTTTCTATTAGGCCAGCATTAGTGGATTCAGTGTGTTGATCCTCTTCTGATAGAAAATTTATATGCAATAAATAATTTAACACTGAAATTTACATTACACAGAAATTTCCTGGTATGATATCAGGGATTATTATCTGGAACAAATTACAGGCAAAAAAAAAAATCATTTGTACAATAGTCATACACCAAAGATAGGGTTTAGAAAATCAACATTAAACTAACAGACCATAAAATGACAGTAGGCAGTGTTAATTCAAAGGGAAAAATCACCAAGTGTCTTATTTAAACATTGACACAAAATAGTAGTAAGTTATATTTGAAAAATCAGTATGCTTTTAAAATTAAAGAAAAGGCAACAGGAAGGAAAAAACTCACAAGGGCTTTTAAAAAAATTATTTATTTAAAATTATTTGTGCCCCTTTAGCACAGTTTCATTTCTTACTTGTGAATGGTAGAATCATTCTAGATAAAACAGGAGATTCAGCATTAAATATACACCAAATAATATGCAATAATCTATGTCAGAGAAAGAACAAGAACTTTGATGTTACCAGAAGAATAAAACACACATACCTTTCTAGACTTAGAAATATTATAGCTATATATTTTCATCTCAATATATTTCCTTTTCTAATAGAAATTTTACTAAAAATATCAACTATCATCAAAGGCAATATATGATAATTTAGGTAGATTCCCAGAAATGTTTTCTAATCAATGGCTGCTACTTAAATACGAAAATGAGAGGAGGAAATGCATTATTGCAACATTAAGCAATTAAGAAATATTATCAAATTAGGGTGTCCAAAGAATGTTAAAAGTTGGCATAATAAAATTTTCCTCCCTGTCTTGGGTCAAGCATCACTATTTAATTCACAATACTTTAAAAATAACATCAATGTGATTTTCCTCTCACCTTTCAACGAGAGTGTAAACAACACGTTCTCCTGGGCATACGGAATGGGGAAAAAAAATCTCTTTCTATTCCTACCAGAATCTAGGCTAAGTTTGCCCAGAGCTGGCAGAGACTTTCGTGTCGAGTCTCAGAAGTCACCCACAGAACAAATTCCACAAACAAAAAAGCAATGTATCAATATGTCAAAACAGAAGTTGTGGTGTGGTAGCTGTGTGACAGGAGTATGTCACCAGCATAGCATTTAAGGTATCTAGATTCCCGTCATCACCTATCATATCAGTTCACCACCCACAGCGTAACGAAGCCATGGGGGAAGACAGATTTATTTTCCCCTCGTCCTCCTCCAAACATGTTAGAACTAAAATAGAGCTGGGGGTGAGATTCTCTGGTGAGTGTCGACCCTTCTGACTGGAATAATGAAAACATCACAAAATCTGTAATTCACGGTCCTTTCCCTATAGCCCATTTTGAGTGAGACTTGGCAAGGGACACTTGAGATCTATGTGAGCTCTGTCAGGAAGGCCCTTTTGCATCGGAAGTATCAGTCTGGGCCAAGGCAGCAAAGAGCTGGCTCTGGTCCTTACATTTGGAAGGGAGTTAATGGTGGGAACTGGATGGCAGTCTCTCTGCTTCCATTAAATAGTAAGTATGAGTATCTTTCAGCAGACATTAAGACTGATACAAATATCTTTGAAGTAGAGACATCAAATATCACCTAAGGGTGTCATGGGATGTCACACAGAGCCAAAAAGATAGTGTAGGGAGAAGGCTTTGTAATATGTGACTGGTAGTAACAACCAACATTTTGGTGGGATTTGCAGTTTATAAGGCACTTTAACCTTCTTCTTCTGCAAAATAGGGTTTATAATATTACCCACATTGTAGGACTGCTGTGAGAATTGAATCAGTTAAAACTTGCAAAGAATCTGAAATAGTGCCTAGTACATACAATATTACATATTTATTACACATGTTAACATTATTGCCGTCGTTACTATTAGTTGTTATACTCCCCTATAACTTTATTATCCCAACGTTACATATGAGAAAACTAAACTTTTCTAACTGTAGATTTTGTGTTCTTTCTGATACACCATACTGTTTTAATAATAGCAAACATTACTATTATTGCTAATACAGTTAGCACTTACACGGTGCTTAAATGTGCTGAGCCTTTCATATATGTTAGCCCTTTTAATTCTTGCTGCTATCATATAGTCTTATCCACATTTTAGTAAGGAAATGACAGAACCCCAGAGAACCTAAATAGGTTTACCAAAGTCATGCAGTTTAGCTAGGTTTGAACACAAGCCATGTTGCCTAAAAGCTTAAACTCTTACTATTCTCACGATTGTCTCCTATTTTATTACAATCACTCCAGGATTTGTCGGTTTTTCAAATGAGTCATCAGTTGACACATGCATCAAATGGATGGGCCTTAGAAGACTTCATATTCTTTCTCTTGCCCCAGCCTGATCCAACAAGGAAGAAGCCATGATCTCATGGTGCTATGCTTTCAAGTCACTAGCCATCCTCAAAATATCAGTCCTACTCTTTGACGTGTAACTCTTAGTTTTGCTGGAGGCAGGCGGCAGAGAGGGTAGTTCTATGCATTGTAGGACATTAAGCAGCACCCCTAACCTCTATCCATTAGACAGAACACACCATCATCCCAATGGTGACAGCCAAAAGTGTCCTCAGACAGTGACAAATGTCCCCTGGGGGACAAAATCGCCCCTTGCTGAGGATCACTGATCTAGAGTTCCCTGTTAAAAATGTTCACATCTCTTAGGAGATGACAGGCTTTATCCAATGATAAGGATTTAAACCCAGATTGTAAGGAAGAATTTGGTCCAGGTTAATTTGGGGAAGATGAGAAATGTCAGCTGGGACAAGACTGGCTGGAGGCCACAGAGATAAACTTCAGCTTAAATTAGTTCAACAAACATTTACCAAGTGCTGACCTGACTCTGGGCTATGCACTGGAGCCATAAGAAGAAAGCAGAACAGCCCCAACCCCAGGACCACCATCAGGCATCACCTCCTTCAAGTCTGCCTGAAGCCCTGCCACATCGACGCCTTCCTCAGATGGTTAATTCCTGTGATTTTTAGTTTGCTGACTCACCACTTCTTCTCCCTGACTGCAATTGTCTGGCAGATGGGAAATGGATTTAAACTTTTAGCAAAAAGGCACAGAGTAAAAAGCTATGTTCCCTGAGGTCACAGCGCTGGCTATCTAACCTCAAAAACATGGAACTCCACTTGGATAGAAGGAAAAAGTTCCTCTGAGACCAAAATTTTGGCAGTCTAAAAGTGTTTCACCTCCAAAGCTTACTTCAGCTATTTTAGGAGTTCTTTAGGGGGTTTTTTTGTTTGTTTTTATTTCTGTTATTTTTTTCTGTATAATTTTTAATAAGCTTGGTTTTTTCATTGCCTTAGAGCCAGACTATATGAGTTCAAACCCTAACTCTGCCACTTACTATGTGTGTGCCCTTGGGCAGATTACTCAAACTCTCTGGGCCTCACTTTCATCTGAAAATTAAGAGAAACAACAGTACCAATATTATTAAGGTAATTGTGAAGATTAAAAAATCAGCTAATATTTATTAAACACTTAGAACAGTTTCTAGCACATAGAAAACATTTAATAAATGTTAGCAGTTACTCTTATTATTGTTGTTATTAGCCTAATTATTATTAACAGCTAGCATTCAGGCATCCATTGTGTGCATACCTCTGTGTTAGACATCTTAGATTTGTTATCTTTTTTCGTCTCCACAGAAATCCTATGATGTATTACTGTCTTCATATTGTAGATATAAAACTTGAGATTCAAAAAATAAATAATTTGCCCAAAGTAATGCAATTAGTAAATGGTGAATCCAGAAGCCCTCGGTCCCCAGATCAAAATAAGTTAATTAACAAGAACTAAGAATAGAGGAAGAGGTAGCAATTAGACATTGACCACAGGATGAGAAGGGCATTACACTTAATGGTTTAGAACAAAGTCTTCTAAACAGAGACAAGCATTTGGACAGGCTGAGTGTGTTTGGACAGGCTTATTTCATAAATGGTTGATTTTTTGTCAAAGTTTTTGCCATCTAAAAGGACATACTTCTGTTCTTTTGAAATTTTAGTTATGACGGAGAATATGAGGTAAAAGATACTAAGCAAAGAGTTACAGAGATCCTTGGAAAAAACTTCATCTATTCTCCATTGAGTGTATGTATATAATCATCTCTGTTATGAGTTGAATTGTGTCTCTCAACATTCAAATGTTGAAGTCCTAACTGCCTTAGAATGTGACCTTATTGGAAAATAGGTTTACTGCAGATGTAATTAGTTAAATAAAGATGAGATCATACTGGAGTGGGCTGGGGAAATTTGGAGACAGACAGGCATAGAGAGGAAATGATATGAAGAGACATGCATACAAGTAGAAGACAGCCATCTACAAGCAAAGGAGAGAGGTCTGGAAGAAATCCTTCCCTCACAACCCTCAAAAAAACCCAACTCTGCCAACATCTTGATTTCAGACTTTTAGCCTCTAGAACTGTAAGACAATAAATGCCTCTTGTTTAACCCCCCAGTTTGCAGTACTTTATTACAACAGCCCTAGCAAACTAATACAATTACCACCTGTATGAGTGACAGAGACTAGGTTATATTGCAGTAACAGATGACACCCACAGGATCTTATTCCAACAAGTTATTTCTCTCTCACACAAACTCTGCAACTCTCCAGGGAGGCTGTCCTCTACGCAATGGTTCAGCATTTCAGGCTGTTTCCATCTTGTGACACCTTCAGTCCAACACACTACTTTAAGATTTTCCACAACATGGGAGAGAGCCCTGGAGGGTCTCACACAGCAATTAAATGTCATATCTGCCATTGCCCAGAACAGTTTTCCAAATGTAAGGGAGATGATAAAGATAAGCATTCTGTGTCCAAGAAGAGCAAGAAAACAATAACACCCCCATACCAACTACATGCTCAGTACTGGACACACCAAAGTTTAAAAAACAGACATGGCTCTCACCCTTACATAAATTACAATGTAAAGGTAGAAGCACAGTTGATACATAAAAAACAAATGCAGAAATAATTCAAAAGGCAATAAGTGCCTTGAAGGAAACAGGGTACTCGCAGGAAACAGGATGATGAATAACAAAGGCGGAGAGGTAGATATTCCCTCTGAGATGACATTCAAGATGAGACTGTTTGGATGAAAAAGAACCATCTATGCAAAGAGCAGGGAGAAGAGTGCTCCAAGAACAGGCTTTTTTACACATTATAATACCAAACACAAAGTGCTTGCTGTGTGCCAGGAGCTGTTCCATGTACTCTAAACATAAAAATATATTTAACCCCATTTTACAGATGAGGAAAGAGAAAGAGAGGTAAAGTGACTTTCCTTAGGTCACACAGCTAGTAAGCAAGAGAGCAAAGATTCAAACTCAAGCACTCTTGTTCCAGAGTCTATGTGCTTAACCACTATGCCTACCACCTATGGATATGAAGAGCTTGGCTTGTTTAAGGACCTTAATGAAAGACAGGATGAGGGAAGAGTGAAGAGAAAAATGGCTTGAAGGGTGTAGGAAAGTTTATCAACACGGACTAGTTCATGCAGGGCCTTATAGGTCCTTGCAAAAGTTTAAATTGTATCCTTAAGGGCAATTTGAAGTCACTTGAGCTTTAAGAAGAGCTGTAAAGTGAAAAAATTTACATGTTAAAAGACTATTCTGAGAATTGTGTTGGGTCTAGACTGAAATCTGGAAAGCCACTAGATAGCTAAAACTAGACCTTATATTAGTTTTCTATTGCTGCTGTGACAACTTAGCAAACTTTGGTGCTTAGATAACACAGATTTATAATTTTACAGTTCTATATGTCAGCATCTGACAGGCACCTCACTGGGCCAAGATCTAGTTGTAGAGTCCTTTCTGGAAGCTGTAGAGGAGAATCAGTTTCTTGCCTTTCTCATTTTCTAGAGGCTGCCTGCTTTCCTTGGCTCATGGCCCCCTTCCAACATCTTCAAAACCAGCAACTTCAGACCATCTGGCCAAGTACTTTTCATGCTGCCACCTTTCTGACTTTCTTCAGATTTCCCCTTCCACTTTTAATGACCCTTGTGATTACATTGGGCCCACCCTAATAATCCAATGTAATCTCTCTCTTTTTAAAATCAGCTGATAAACAACATTAATTTCATCTGCAACTTTAATTCCTTTTGCCCTGTAAACTAACACATTAACAGGTTCCCAGGATTAGGCCAGAGACATCTTTGGAAGGTCATTATTCTGCCTACCACACTCCTAAGACTATCAAGAATGGTTTGACTTAATAAACCATGGTATAATCTTACAATGAATTTCTTGGCAACCATTAAAATCAAAAAAGTTTATGACATGGAAAGGTGACGTGGAAAGATTTATGTAATGAAGTGCTAGGTAATGTGAACTCCATCATCTCCCACCACTGGATTTCTCCCAGATGGTTAAGTCAATAAAGATAGGTAAGAAAATGTTTGCTTTCTTTACACAGATTGTGAAAGTGCCACCTGGAAAGAGCAGGCACGTCAGTATCCAGAATATCACCTATCTGGCACCTTTGACCTAAATCCTTTCCCACAGAACCTCAGTCTTTGTCCTCTGCACAGACTCCTCCCACATTCTGTTCTAGTTCCCTTCTCTCTCATAGTCTCAAGAATTTCAAGTCTTCCCATTCTTTCCTCCTGTACCATATCTTTGTTTCCATATAGCTTGTTGACCAAAATATACTTTTTTTTTTTTCATTTTATTTTTTATTTATTTTTTTTTAAACATCTTTATTGGGGTATAATTGCTTTACAATGGTGTGTTAGTTTCTGCCAAAATATACTTTTCTTAATGACCAAGTCATATTTTTTATTCTACTGATTTAACCCTTTCTGTTTTGCACACCAAAACGTAAAATTTTAAATAATAGGTTCCCTGACATGTATGACCACCTACAGAACCACCTAGAAAGTGCTCTTGCCAAAAACATTCATCTATCAAAATCTCTTAATTGTAATATAATGTTTCCCTCTGATGAGGATCATCCATTAGGATCACCTGTTGCATGTCCTCCTAAATATTAGCTCCCAATAAAAAGCTGTATTTCTCTATCTTCTTTATTCCAGACCAACATCAAAGTAAAAAGGGAGTTTACATCACAGCATTTGTAGTATGAAAATGTGTAAGTGTGCTTGGTTGTGTGTTGGTATGTGTGTGGATGTATGCATATGGGTGTGAATGCATTCAAGAGTCCACAAAGATATGCACCCACTCCTGGTCAATATTTACCTCTAGGTGGGAAATATAAATGAGAATCAAGTATTATACCTTTCCTTGTTTCAAAATTAATATGCATTTAAAAGAGAGAAAAGTCATTTCCATTTATAAGTAACTGTGCATCTAAAGAGAATCGGGGTTATTGGTGCATCCCATACCTTCTGTGTGTGACTCAACGTATTTCATGGCACTGCTATCAGACCCACACTCTGCTATCTCTGGGCCCCTGGTCATACTGGATTCTATCCTCAGGTGTGTGAGAAACACTGTCCCAGATTAAATAAATAAATAAATCGATGTTGAAAATAAAATTAGCATCAACACATCAACAGGATACCAGCAGCACCCAAACTCAATAAAGGGAAAAGAGTCCATTTTTGCCTCATTCACTTTCTGAGGAAGACTGTTTGTACTTCATTGATTTTCCACTCCTCATTAAATAATGTTCACCTGCTCATTTAATTTGAGGTTGTGGAGTTAGGGATTATACATCACTTTTTGTTTATTTTCTGTACCCATTTTTCCCTTTGTTTCTTAACTCTTTAGTGTACAATAACCATAACTTCCACCTAGCACCTAAAGCTGAAATGAAGTTCACCAAGGCTTAACAGAGCTTTTGATGTAGAGCCTGCAAAGTAATTTTAAAAGCATATGTATGTACTAATAAGCTTCTTGACACAGCCTCTCCCTTTCTTCCAACTAGACAGCATTCCTAGCAATTCCTTAATTTCTTAGATAAAAATTAGGTACATGGACTTTTACATTTTAAGGAGTTTAGGGAAAGAAACTGGAGAGGCATACACACTGAAGCAACAAAATAAGCCAAGTTATACAGACTGCAAAAAAAGCGACATTTATTGTCCCTGCCACATGGTTACAAGAATCTTCTTAGCAAACTGTACTTCATTTTTTGTAATCAGGAGAATCAGGCTTAGCTCAATAAATCTTATATCCACATTTTGTCCCAGTTATTTCTAGCTAAAAAATAAACTGATTTACCCTACTTCTTTTTAACATGTTTCACTCTTTCAAAAGGCAGTAAAAATGCTAGAGTAGCACAGATGTTATAGTCATTTATTCCACAAAAATAATATTGTATTCCTCCTATGGGCCAGGTACTCTTCTAGGTATTGAGGATAAAACAAACAAGTAAACAAGAAACCCTGCCCCAAGGGAGATTGTGTTTGAGAGGGGAGAGACAAGGAATAAAAAAATATAGCCGTAAATATATGGCTTTTATCTAGAAAAATGAAATGGGGAAAATAAAGCAGAGTTAAGGAGACAGGAAATGCCAAAGTTCAGGGGTAAGGTAAGAACAGATGTTACTTTTCCGTAGAATGGTCACTGGTAGGTTGGAACGTGGTTGGCTGATTTCCCTAACAGTGTTACTCTTTACCTATAAACACATTCACTCTTTGTCATTAAAAACTCCAAACTTAAATGTGTCTCTAAACTCCCTTTCCTTGAACTTACCACCCATTGTCTCTCCTCGACTTCAAAGCCAGCTTTTATGAAGACAATCCACATGCAATTCATGCCCATTTCTTCACTTCCATTCAGTCTTAAAACCTCTGCAGTGTGACTGTCCCCACCTCACCAAGGAAGCTGCTCCAGCAAGATCATCATGGCCTCCCAACTGCCCAGCTGCCTCAGGCTCCTTTTACCTCTCTGTGGCATTACCATAACTTTCTCAGTGAAATTCTCTCTTCTACTCTCATACGTGTTCTCCTACTTCTCCCATCTTGCTAGATCATCTATCATCTTCTCCATGAACTAACGCTGGCCTCCCACACCACACCCAAAACAGAGGTAGAGCTCTTTAATTTCTACCTTTAACTGTTTCTCCAACTCAAATTTGAATTTTTGAGTCCAAAATATTACTAATATAGCTAACACTAAGCATGTGACAGGTTGATTCACTATGATTTACATAAATTAA
Organism: Delphinapterus leucas; assembly: GCF_059928025.1. Classification (NCBI taxonomy): domain Eukaryota; kingdom Metazoa; phylum Chordata; class Mammalia; order Artiodactyla; family Monodontidae; genus Delphinapterus; species Delphinapterus leucas. Next base: position 52,513,063 of record NC_143140.1, read on the forward strand.
GTCATTTTATTATCACAACAACCCATGAGAGAAGTACTTCTATTATGCCCTGTTTACAGGTGAAAAGAACAAAAACAGAAGGATACTATGAGTAAAGGGGATTTGAAAAACTGCTTGGTACTGGAGCCTGAAATGGGACATCTGCTCTTCCCTAGATTAACCTACACCAGACACAGAGATGCTAGCAGTAAGGCCTGCTCCAAGAGCTTTATAGACTTAGACTCAGCCTTAGATGAGAGGGGAGTGAAGAATGCAAAGAGCCTGCAGGCACGCAGATCAGGAGAGAGTAAGAATGTAAAGCAGGAAGTTTCTATTTTACCGCCAAGATAAACATAAAATGATGGAAAGGAGCCTTATAAATATGGGTTTGATTAATTAATAAAATTTTTGAGACTATCACAATAACCACATGTCACGGTTGAAAGGATCTGAGTCCATGGATGAAAGTCTTCTATAATATCCTAAGCATCCCTGCTTCAATCACTCCAGTTATTGTGCTGGTATGTTTCTCATTTACTCTTACTCATTTGCCCTGGTTCTGTTTTATGGAGACAAAGATAAGACATCTAATCAACTCTCCCACATGAAAGTTCAAAATATTGTAGTCAATCGTAAACTAGTTCCGGCCCAGACTAGACGTCTCCAGTTTCTGCATGTGGGCTATGATTTCCTGCCTTCTCACTGTCCAGGCCTTTTCCTCTGGACCTCCACTCATCTGCCACTCATCTTCTCCTCCGTCGTATCCAAACCTGGACATAGTACTATAGTTTCAAGGTCTCTCCAGTGCTGAGGCTAAAACTATTACTTCTGCATTGAAGAAAACAGTAGTTTTCTGTTAATGTAACTCACCATTCTATTTTGAGGAAGCAGCCACATGATACTATTGCTTCATATTAAGCTTCCGGTTAATGAAAACCTCCGAGTTTTTGTTAGTTTTGTTTATTTGTCTTTTTATGTCTGCCTGTTAATACTGCTACTGTCTAGCTGTGGCTTACCCAAGTTCCACATGTCTAGTAGTTTGGGGTTTTTTTCCAAAAATGTATATAGAGCTACAGATTTACTCCTAAAGAATTTTATTTTACTATACTTACTCAATATTTCAGCCTATTGAAAGTCACTTAAATTTCTGATTCTGTCATACTGGTCATTCTTCCAGCATCATTTCTCCATTTGTTTATGAATATGCTGAAAAATCACTCATCAATGCAGATACACCCTGAAATCCTTCTTTAACCAAGTTTATGTGACTCATTGAACCTAAAAGTTAAGAAATTGCATTTCTTATAAAGATTCCCTAAGTATCTCAGATGTTTCACTTTTCAGACTGGCCCACTCCTAATTAGTGTAAATTATTGAGGCTTTTCAGAAATTATATCAGTGCAATTTGTCTGCAATCTGTAAAGTGATTTGCCATTGCATCTGGCACTGACAGTTGGCAGCAAGTGTATTTCACTTTTAAATGGTCTGGTGACAGTTGATAACTGTCATTCAGTCAGATCCTGAGTACAGCTCCTGTCTTAAAGTGAGGCATACTCAAAGACGAGACAATGGAATTGGCCAACAGACTCTTGGATGTATCCAGAGGGGACCCAACAAATCATTTATTCTGGGTGTTACTCCTGATATCACTGAGTACATATTAGTCTAAGGTATCAAACATTAAAATATAATAGATATTTTTAAAATCCATTCTCCATTAATAATCTAATTCTTATGTTTATTACTGTGACTTTTTGCTTCCCAAACACACTCCTGCTCATTTTGGAGGGACAGAAGCATTTTTTATCCTATACTGGTAATATTAAACCTCCTCCCACAAAGGTTGGAGAAAAAGAGACAATTAGAATGAGGTTGGCAGAGGTAAACATGGTCAGGAGTTATGAAAGTATTAGTGGAAAACTGAGAGGTCAGCTATCACCATTTGTTTTTAGAAATAACAGATGTTTTTTTGAGCATCATTTATGGCATATGACGGGAACTATGGAAGGCACTATGGACAATACATAAATAAATAAGGGTTATTCCCTGCACTCAAAGGGTTCCCAATCTAATGAAAACAAAGAAGAGATAAACACTTGTTAATAACAGATGAAGAAAAATACAATAAATATAGCAATACATATTGCTATGTCTTTGGAAAAAAATAATAGAAAAGATTCGTAGGGGGTTAATGTTATGAGTTGAGGTGGCTGAGATTGATTAACATTTTTAAGATGCAGATGAGAATGTTTTTCTGGGGGAGGAACTATTTGAGCAAGGGTTGGTGGGGATAGTTTAACTTCATAAAATGATAAATTACATGCGTAAGGAACAATAGAAACTGATCATTTACATTCTCTAACATTTCTTCTTCAATCAATAAATTACTGATTAGAATTGAACATTCACTCAGCTGTGATGACAACAAAAGGCCTAGAAGAAGAAATACTCTGCCCTCTAAACAGATTAAAACCCAGCAGAAGAGACCAAAGAAATATATATGAAAAAAACAGATGAGATGATAATTAAATAAAAACTTGTGCATTTGTATGGAACCTACAATATCAGTGCTGGAGTGAATGGCATGATTAATCCACATGGGGTTGAATTTTTTATATCTAAAATATATACAATTATTATATAATATAATTATATATTTTAATATATATTAAGATTTTACTTACATATTTACATTGAAATTATTACCAAAATTGGATAAGATACCTAATTTTAAATTCCTTGGAATCAGGTTCCTATAACATGGTTGTTATTTCATTATCTTTTTCTTAGAATGAAGAATTTATCCTCACTTTTATTCTGCATATGAGTTTCTATAAAGCCTTTGTTTCAAGGAAAATATATAATGGGCTGGGACCTTTTATGTTCTGTGTCTCAAGAATTCCAATTGTTATTCAAGGGTTTCTTTAACGTTCTGTATAATGAAGAAGAGTATTACTCTTTAATCATTGCTTGATGGATTACAATCAGCATGTCTAGACAAAGTGAGTTCATGTTTTTCTCCCAAGAAAATTAGCAAGCAACAAATATGAAGGTTGTCCACTTTTTTTGCAAAGGATGCTTCAAGAGTTTCAGTAACTCAAGCTCTTGGAAGGTGACAAATCGGTCGATAATAATCTTCCATGTTTAACTGATTTCAAGGTATCCTCTGCATGTACACAGTTACTACTACCAATGAGGCTGCTACCTTAGGTTTCCTTCAGACTTTAATATTTTTCTACTGATGGAAAGAATATTCAGTGTTTAAGGATCTGAAGAATAACCTATTTATGCTGAATAAACTGCTCCTTTAATATACTATTGTTTTGTTCTTAGCACTTAGCTTTAGTAATGCACTTAAGACAAATCAGTGAGATCATAGAGAAAAGTCGTAGATGAATTTTATCTATACTGAACTTAGAAACCTCCTTGAATAGTATCTAAAAGGCAAATCAGTTACTCCCTCTCTTTTCATCCATGTGATTATTAAGATGCATATCTTTATGCAAGGACAGTGTAGGTGGTAAATATTTGCTCTCCCTAATATCTGAAGTTCTGCAAGATTGCATAATCTAGGAGAAGAAACAAACATATAAACAAAAAAATCACAATCCACTGCAGTGGATGCTTGTCATTGTAACAAATATCTTCAACTAGGAAACTTAGGAGGGACTTTATAGAGGAGATAAGATTTCAAATAAGTTTTGAAGAATGAGAAGCTGTTCATCAGGTGAATAGGGAGAAGGGTATATTTAAAGAAGATAAAAAGCATGTACAAAGCCAAGAAGGGATGACAAATCTTGGCATATTCAGAAGGGAATGGGTATCCTAGTGGTTTACGTGTCCTGATGTCTCAGTTCAGGCTGCTGTAAGAGAGTACAGTAGATTGGGTAGCTTAGAAACAACAGAATTTTTTTCCCTCTCATTTCTAGAGTCTGGAAATCCAAGATCAGGATGCCAGCATGGTTGGGCTTTGGTGAGTTATCTTCCAGGTTGCAAACGGCCACTTTCTCACAGTAACCTCACATATCAGAGAGTAGAGAGGGAAAGCAAGCTCTCCTGTTTCTCTTACTAGGGCATTTATCCCAGTCATGAGAGTTCCACCCTCATGAACTCATCTAATTCTAATTACCTCCCTAAGGTCCCACCTCCTGATACCATCATACTCGGGGTCCGGTTTCAACATATGAATGGGGTGTGGGGGGACACAAACATTCACTTGCTTTGTAATATATACATATATCAAATCATTGTGCTGTACACCTTAAACTTACACAATGTTATATGTCAATTATATATCAATGAAACTGGAAGAAAAAAATTCACCTGCTAAAGAACTTAGAATTTATGCTACAAGCAGAGGGAAACCAGTAAAGGTTTTTAGAAAATAGGTATATATAGAGAGAGGTGTACACAGAGAAATAAATAAGGTGAAAGGTAGATGGAACAGATAATAGTACTTATATGCATGTAGATATTTTACTTTCTTACAAAGATATTATGAATTTTTTACATCACACCTGCCATCTTAATCTTCTTTAACAGTCTTTTCACCTTGATTCACATGATCCACAAAAGATAAATCTTGAAACAAACTGAAAGATCATTTGGTTCAATACTTTCATCTTCCATATAAAGAAACTGAATAATAAACCATCCTGATACTTGGTAGGTTACGACAAGCACCATTTTTTTAACTCATGAATCTATGGGTTGGCAGGTCTTCTGCACTGACTACTTATCTAGGCTGGGTCACTCATGGCTCTAGGGGGAGCCACCAGGATGAAGCGGGGCGGGGGGGCTGACTGGGCTAAGATCATTCACCTAGTACTATGGCTTATCTAATTTCATCTTCCATATAAAGAAACTGAATAATAAACCATCCTGATACTTGGTAGGTTACGACAAGCACCATTTTTTTAACTCACGAATCTATGGGTTGGCAGGTCTTCTGCACTGACTACTTATCTAGGCTGGGTCACTCATGGCTCTAGGGGGAGCCACCAGGATGAAGCGGGGCAGGGGGGCTGACTGGGCTAAGATCATTCACCTAGTACTATGGCTTATCTAATATCCACCTGGTCTCTCCACCAGAGCAGCCCAGGTTGGTGGCTGGGCTCCAAAAGAGCAGGAGAAAGTGTGCAAGGCCTCTTGAGGCCCAGGCTTAAAACCAGTTCAACTTTGCTTCTCCCGTTCTGTTGAACAAAACTAGTGACAAGGCCAACTCAGATTCAAGGGGTAGAGAAATAGGCTCCACCTCCCATCTCTGGATGGAAGGAGATGCAAGGAACTATGGCACTTCTTTTAAAATCTACCTGCCAAACAGAAGTTTTATGACCAGCGGTGTTAGTTTCACTTTGAAGCATGTGAAACTACATGTCAGTCTAGCCACTGAAAAAAACAGAAATTAACTTTCTCAGTTTAAATTGAGTTATATCCCTCCATTTTTTTCCTAGCACTCATCTCAATAACCCATATCCCTTTTAGCACTCAATTTTTTTTAATACCGCACATAAATTAGTAAGAATATTCGTTTTCATGAATCATTATGCACTGCTATTAGTCATTATGCACCTTTCACAAAGCTTGTGTCCACCAGAAATCTTAACACAGAGGAAGAACAGTCTTTGGATCTCTCCACAGCCACACAAACACAGACAGCCCTCCTGATTCCAAGGGTGTTCACTTGCAAATACAAGTAAGGGCATAAAAATATGAATTCAAACATAGTCTTCTTTTTTAAAAAACAGATTTGGATCACTTTAGTATATTTTTGGAAAACTTTGTTCACTTCCTCTTCTTGGCATTTCATTATACTTTACGATCACAAAGTCTACTCTCCTGCAACAAAGCGAAATGTGGCTCTTTGAAATAAATGTTGTCATTAACAAGCCATGCCAGGCACGGTGACAGATTTGCAGCTATAATGAATAACATTTCCCACAAAGTTCTTCTGTCTGACAGAAAAGCTGTGATATTACTGCAGGCAACAGTGTTGAAAACGAAAAGACTGACTGATGCAAGTGGATAATTGAAACCTCAGTACTGTCATATGCGTGTCAGCCTAACAACCAAACTACTACTCTAAGATAATATTTATCATGATACAGCTTCTCTATGAATAAAAAAAGAAAACACATGTTGAAAAACATAGACTATATCCCGTGAAATATGATTTAGATGATGCCATTGTAGATGAGTCCATCAACAGCAATAAATTACACAGTGCTCAAACTTGCTCTAAAACTCTCATTGTAGTTAAAAATTAGTGTCTGCAATGATATCCAGTCAAAGGAGGCAATTAACTCTCTTTTAATAGAAAAGTGAATGATACATTTTGTAGTTCTGCAATTAACCTATAATTAACTTATAATTAACCTGTAATTAATCTGTAATTAACTTTGCAGTAAACCAGTATTAAAGTGGCTGGCACTGAAGAAGTAAACAGGATAAAACCTTGCTAAAACTTTCTTTTCAAATCATATTTCTTCATGTCTATTCGTTTATACCAGACTTTTAAATATTTGAAGTTCAGTATCTAAAGAGAGAATATACTAAATGTATGTGTTCTTATAGAGAGAAATTATATAGAGAAGTGTAGGATGTATATTTTTGCCTGTGGTAACTCTTTCACATTCAACAGTTTAGAGGAGAAAATGGTATTACTATAGAGAGGCAAAGATTGTAACATGTGAATCACCTATTCACAAGGAAAAGACAAGAACCCTTAAGCCCCAGCTTTTCCAGCAAATCTGGAATCTTTGGAAATCAGTGCCATTCTTCTGGGTTTAAGTGTCTAGATAGATAGATAGATAGATAGATAGATAGATAGATAGATAGATAGATAGAAAGAAAGATATATGGATTACAGTAGTCATTAGGGTGACCAACTTGTCCCAGTTTGCCTGGGATGTTTCCTAGTTTTAAAACTGAAAGTTCTGCATCCAAGCAAACAGAGATAGTTGGTCGTTCTAATAACCATGCACATCTTGGGTACCACAGATTCTTTCAAAACTGTAACGAAAAGAGTGAACCCTTCCTTTAGAAAAATGTACATACTCACAAAATGTTCCATAAAATGTCAGAAGGTCATTGACCTGCTCATGAATTTCAGGTTAATAACCAATCTACTAGATTATCATTCCAGTTCTTTCCAGATGATACTGTGCCTGTGATTAGTGAGAGGATCTTCTGTGCTTGTCAATGTATAGTTTGCATTGCACTGAACAAATAAGGGGAAGGGAGGAATGAGTTTTGTCACCCAAGGCTTTATAATTCTAATAACATACAGAACAAGGAAAGTGACATTTTTCCAGTGAGTATAGTGGGGAAAATGGATGAAACAGAACAAAAATGGCCTTCAAGATACTTTTAATCAAATTTGCCTCATAGGTTTTGTTGTACTGTTAATGTCAAACATCTTCCAACCTTTTCACTCGATTTCTCATTTCCTGTTACACTGTCCATCAAAGTCTACATTCCTTAAAACATTTTCTTTTCTTTGATCAGTTATGTTCTTTTTATTTGCTTCTGTTTTAATTTTTCTCTAAGATGATGTTGTATGTCTAGGCGTTCTTTCCTTTTTTCCTAAATACTGTATTTTGTTTTTGTAGCATTACATTTTCATCTTCTTATTTATGTCCCTTTCCTTTTGACCTAACACTGCAAGAAGGTTATAGTATATTTAGAATTCTGGAAGGGTCTCACCGTTAGCACTAATATCTGAAAGCTCAGATTAAGCTCACAGTTCTGTAATTTCTTACCAGAATTCTGATTTTAAATTTTTATTTAGACTCTTTCTTACCCATAACAACATGGATATAAGTGAAATCCAAACTTCTTAATCAGGCAACCAAAGCCCTTAGGGTGCCTTCAATCTCCCACTGCTCTCCCAAGCTTTCCTGGTCAATTATCACCCCAAATTTGATGTATATTCACCTACCTACACGCCACTGCCTCCAATGTTCCTCTATGTCCATTCTTTAAACACTGCATATCCTTTAGGCTTGAACTCCTCTGTGGTTCATTCTTTCAATTGAGCATCTACTATGTGCCAGGTACTGCTATAGAGAGAATCACAAAAAAAGAAAATATAAAAGAAAGAAATCCCTGTCTTTATAGAGCTTTTCATCCTGGAAGGAGAGATACTTAATAAACAGCAGACGTGATAAAGAAGTAAATTATGTAACACTTTTAGAATATGATAGCTGTTTGAAAAAACAAAAATCAGAGCAGAATAAGACAGCAATGTCAGAAGGCAAGCTGGCAGCTTTAATTTCTAATTAAAGAAATTTAATTCAATAAATAGGTGGTGGAGGCGTCCATGAAGAGTCAACCTTTGAACAAGATTTGGAGGAGGTGAGGCTGTGGACGTATCTGTCTGTAGATTTGTGCATTCTGGTGCCTTCCAGAGGTTAGAAATTTAGGATGCTTGCATCAGATGTTTTCAGAGAGAGGGATGGTTAGCCGAGCAGCTTTTCACGATCTTATCTAGCACTTTTCTAGGCTAGTTTTCACGACCTTATCTAGCAGCAACATCTAGATTCTCACAGTTAGGCTGTAACTGTGCAGAAGCATTTACTCTTCCTAGATGGCACCAAGCCGTCACTGATTTCTCCATCTTCCCAATATGAGGCCACCCTTGCCTGACTCACTGCTGAACCAATGGACTCAGTTACAATGTCACACGTACTGAAGACTTTTAGGGACAGCCCCTCTTTCCTTGTCCTCCCCATTCCTCATCTCCAACCCCCAGTACCTCCTTAGCTCCCTTTGTCTCCCTTTATGTAGAAATCAATCACACTTTTTAAAATTAAGCTTTTATTTGTCTGTTTCACAGGTGTGGGGATGTATTTTTTATCTTTGCATCCCTAGCCATGATGCTTGATAAATATTTATTCAGTGAATGAATGATGGAGGCCACCTAATATTTGCTTATGTTTATACATGTGAAAGTGAAATCCAAAACAGCTAAAAGATCTACTCCAGGTCAAGCAGGTAGTTAATAGCAGATCTAGAATAGACTACAGGTAAAACAAGATGGCATCAACAATTAGAAAAAGGTATATCTATGGCATAGCATTTCAATGAGTACAGAATGAGTTTTTCTACCATCAAAAATTATGTGTCCAAATAGTACAAGGTTCTACTAAAATAAACCAAGTACTTATAGATATCATTCTCATTAACTGCTTTCATAAAAACACCTACCAGAGTGCTAAGGGAATGTGAGATCTTGAGAAAGTTAGCCTTCACTCTCTAACTTACCTCATTTATCCTTAATTTATTCCTATGAGACCAGTTATTTGCAAGCCACCTACCCAACCCTTTCCTGGGGTACATGAGAAAATATCAGGTCAATATAATAATAACCCTCACCCCAGATATCAGTATGCTTTGAAACGATATCTAAATTTTCAGTTGAAATTTGAAGCCTCATGTTTCAGAAACTATATCTGCACTTCTGTGTATATGTAGAGAGTAACCAGACATTCTACCCATCACCTCTGTGCAATACCCTCCCGCTGCTGTCAAAGCCCAGAACAGTGTCAACCACTATCCCTGTGTATCTGAAATCTGTTTCTTATTTGCATTCTGTTAGCTTTTTTTACCTAGAGGTCTTGCCCTGGTCCCCTGGCTTTGAATTTCTGGAACAAACTTATTTTGCATTAAACAAATCTATAACCTCCATTTTTACACCAAGCCACTACAGGGCCTACTGAGAGATGTCTCTTGATTCTCAATTCCCCAAGTGGACCAAATTAAATATGCTTTAGCTCTGCTTTGTTTCAATCTCTGATCATTGCCCCCCACCCCAAGGGCATTAAGTCAAAAGGATTAGCTCCTATTTGTGCTTAATTCAGTCTACCTATGTTATTACCTGCCACCCATCCGAAGTGAATCACAGCTCCACATTGGTTCTTCCCTGCACTATAAACTTTACCAATTTGTCTTAATGGAAAGCTGATGTTTTTTTCTTTCTTCAAGCCCAATATCCCTTCCCAACTCATGGTATAAATTTCTTAGGTAGGCAAATGAAACTAAGTCTAATTAATTTAAGGGAAAAGTAGGAATTTATTGGATAGTGGATGGTGATTCATAAAACTAAGGGAATAACTGAACAATAGCTTTCAGAATAAACAGGAACCAGGCAGCTCCTGGTATCTGACATCTGAATCTATGGCATTATCTCTTCAAGGCACCACTATCAGGATTAATCACTATGGTAGGCAGACTAATGTCCCCTCCCCTAAAGATATCTACACTATAGTCCTTGGAACCTGTGAATATGCTATCTCACATGGCAAAAGGGACGTTGTAGTTGTGATTAAGAATATGAACCTTCAGATGGAGAGATTATCCTAGATATTCTGCCAGGTCCAATGTAATCACAAAAGTCCTTAAAAGCAGAGAACTTTTTCTGGCTGAGTTAGAAAGAGAGAGTTGTAATGGTGGAATAAGGGTCAGATGGATGTGATCTTGCTGACTTTGAACATGGAGAAAGGGAGTCAAAAGCCACTGAATGAAGGCAGCCTCCAGAAGCTAGAAAGGGCAAGGAAGCAGAGTCTCCCCTGCAGCCACAAAAGAACACAGCTTTGCCAGCACCTTGGTTTTAGCCCAATGAGACCTGTGTTAGACTTCTGACCTACAGAGCTATAAGGTAATACATTTGCGCTATTTTAAGCCACTAAACTTGTGGAAAGGTATTACAGCAGCAGTAGAAAACTAACACAATAAGATTTAAGAGAACTTACCCCAAAATAAAAGACAAATAACACCTTTTACCTCTAACCCCTGCAGGGGCTGGGGGGCTGGGAGACTGGGCTCGCACATTGAGAATTTTGGAGGCGCTATAAATCATATTTGGATGGTAGGCTATGACCCATTTACAGCATGTGGGGAAACACTGCCTGCTTGTCTCTGCTTACACTTTTTTTTTTTAATTGAAGTATAGCTGACTTACAATGTTGTGTTAGTTTCAGGTGTACAGCAAAGTGATTCAGATATTTTATATATATATATATATATATATATTCTTTTTTTTCTGCTTCTACCTTGTGACAGGAAAGAGACTGAACTAGAACAAAATGCTCATCATCCAATTATTTTTAAACTGAAATTAAATAAACACATTAGACTTTAGTTTAGGGTTTGCGTTTGTACATAGGATAGTTATGTTGTTATATTGATGGTGAATTTTTGATATGGATGCAAAGATGTTATGAATATGGGCAGGCAAGGTCTGGGCTACAGGGCACAACTTTTGGGTTTTCTGTTCAGCATTGCCTCTCATATTGCAACCATCACCTTATTTTTTCCATTGAGGAGACAGTCCTCTCTTGTTTTAAGATGTCTCCAGACCTCTCAGTATACTGCTCTGCTCTCTCCGGACAAGCAGTTTACACATGGCCCAGCTGGGACAAACAGACATGGACAACCTGGAACAGTTGTAGCTTAAGCAGAATGTCACACAGCTGGAGAGTGGCTGAACTTAATTCATCTTAATGGCAAAACCCTGAAAAGGTTTTTCATCAGTCTCTCCTCCCAAGATCCCCAGAACTGCCTGGTTCCTGATCTTTCTCTAGGCTGAATTTTTAGCTAATTAATTCCTTTTTTAAATAAACGAGAGTTGTTTTTTTGTTACTTGCTGTTAATAAACTCTGACACTTGCTCAAACACTCACCTGAGCCATGCATAAAAGAGTCTATTTTGTCCCATTACTCCAGACCCATTCTTAATGAAGATTTCCCACCCTGGGGTGTACTACGGCAATTCACACACTGGGAAATACTTAACCACATGGGAAGTATCCTCTCTGGCATTTTGTCAGCCTTAATATTCGGTGGAATTCCTTGTGCCCTTTGGGAGGAGTTGTCCCATTTGTACCATCTTTGACATAATTTTTAGGGGGTATTTATTCGTCTTTGGAAACTCTTTGAAAATGGAGAATTATTGGGTCTCCACCTCCATATGCTGTCAGACCCCTCTCTCCCCTCCAGGTTACTCTTTACTCCCAATTCACTCCACTGAAGGAGTTGCAGCTCATCCAGTCATGGCTGTTACTGTTAGGAGACAGCAGTGGGTGACTTCTACTACCACAGATGCTTCCACGGTCACCAACACCTCACCACCAAGTTATCTAATTTATGAATTGTTGTTGGGAGCCATTATTTTAACAGCTTCAGTTTTGGGGAGCCACTCCACACCATTAACTACTAAGGATCTTCACTATTTCACCGCTAGATAGAAGCCCTTTCCATGTTCCCCTAGCTTATATATACCATGTGTCCAAAATTAACAGTAGGAGCTGGTCTCTGGGCTGCATTTCCTTGCCTGTCACTGGAGTTAAGGTGTCTTTGCTGGTACACAGCACTATGCATCCAAAGGTAGTGAGTAACTTGGATGTTGCTCCTCATTTTAACTGTAGAACTGTTATAACTATTCTTGCCTCCCTCCCCGGCCAATGAGTGTCTTTAGATCCATCCTGAATATCAATAAACAAGGAGGTCAATTGATAACATTATACTAGTAGCACTGCATGCCTGACACAGGAAGCTCACATACTAGTTCATTCTTAATAGCACCTTGAAGTCTGGAGTCCAGAAAATGCTACGATTATATCTTTAGAGAACCTAAGCACTGAAAAGATTATGTGAGCACCTGTTTATATGTCAAATTAAAAGTGATCAGTACGCTACAAAATAAAGTTCAACTTAATCTTTTTTTTCGATTTTATTATTTTGAACCTATTCTTTCAAATATACAGTTATAAAACTATTCCCCAAAATTGACTTGGTGTTTCCACTTTGCTGCTAGCACATCTATGTACTCAGTTCATCTATTAGGAAATCATTAGACACCCCTCCAATATTTAACAGTTCTGTCAAATCTCTTAGACCCTTGATGATAATTTTTGTCAACTGAAATAATTTCCTGTAGCAACTTACTCTCCAATTTTCTTTTTTGTTAAGAATAGATATGATTAGGAAATCTACAAATCTGGAACTAAGCAAGTTGTCCATACCCGTGAAGTTGTCCCAAAACATTCACAGTGATTTTTTCTGCCTGGACAGAAAATGTTCTGATGTAACATGTAAAGTGCCTGTGACCAGCAATGCTTATATTCTGAATGTCTACTTTTAGAGAAAGAAATGGAATTTAGGTAAGCATTTCTGAGAAGACTGCTTTGGGGAGCAATAATGTAACTGAATGCACTAGGTACAAGTAACATATTTTGCTTGAACTTCCTTTATCTTCCTGGGTTAGAGGAAAAACCTACGTCTAATTCGCTCTGGCCTCTATCCCTTCTTCGAAAGTCCTAAGTCTAATGCAGCACCTCAGGCATTTTTTCTAAGAAAAGAAAACCTACTTCCATAGCAATACCACACACAGTATGCTATCAGTTTGTGAAATTCCACCCATTTACATACAGAGCAGACTTTCCCTGAAGTTGGAGGATACCTGCATCCCTACCTCCGTCAGGGTTCCTTTCCTCCCTCCACAAGTGGCTGCAACTGTGAATCATCTCATAGTGCTCTGAATCACCTCTCTCCATTCTGCCCCCCCCCCCATCTGGAAACAGCAGCAAAGGGAGTAAGAAAATAGGAGTCACTAAAGCTATGGCGACAGCTCAGGGGATAGCCCAAAGCTCCTAGTCGTATTCTCTTTTTTCCTATAGGCAGCACCTTTGCTCTCCCAGTTGGCATATACCTCTCTATTAGATATGGTGTCAGTGCACACAAGTGGCCTCTGAGACAGAGCATGTACAGCTCTGATACTCAACCCATCTGTAATCAATATGAAAAATACAACTCACTAAGGAAGCCACTTGCTGTAACCCATAGTATCCAATTCATCCAAAGACATTTGTGAGGAAGTTATCAGTCCTCACTTAGAAGGAAACCTACCCCTAAAAGTCTTTTAACTTACATATACCACTTTAGTGTAAATATTAAGTTTATAAATAAGATATCAAGCTGCATTATCTGACAGACTGTAACTAGTGGCTAGACCCTTCCCCAGAAGACTGATACAACTCCACATCAGGCTATCCACATGGATGTCAATGTGTATATAAAAGGCTTGTTTCGATCCTAGGTTCCCTGGACAATAATAACTTTCCCTAGGTCCATAGGCCAGTGCCATGTTTCTCTTCCCAAGCCACAAGCTGTTCCTGGTCATTACTTATCTGGCAAAGGATCTGAGTGCCAGGATACAAACCTAGAGTCAAAAGAGTGAGAAGTTTGGGAATGTAAGTCTGTATTTGACGCTCTACTCACAGTAATTAATGAATCTTCAAAAATGTAATGATCTAAAGTTTGTTAGAAAGAACAGTAGGGCATATAGTGGGTTAAATAGTGGGCTCCCAAAAGATATATCCATGTCCTAATCTATGGAACCTTTTATTACATTATGTAGCTAAAGAGTGGATATCATATTCTAAGAAGTATTACTTAGTATCTATCACTCCTCTATCCCGGATTATCCAGGAGGGCCCTAAATGCCATCACATGCATCCTTATATATATGAGAGAAAGGCAGAGGGAGCATAGACATAGACAGAAAGGATTATCCAGGAGGGCCCTAAATGCCATCACATGCATCCTTAATTATATGAGACAAAGGCAGAGGGAGCACAGACATAGACAGAAAGGATTATCCAGGAGGGCCCTAAATGCCATCACATGCATCCTTAATTATATGAGACAAAGGCAGAGGGAGCACAGACACAGACAGAAAGGATTATCCAGGAGGCCCCTAAATGCCATCACATGCCTCCTTATACATATGAGACAAAGGCAGAGGGAGCGTAGACATAGACAGAAAGGATTATCCAGGAGGCAGTGTGACCATAGAGGCAGAGACTGGAGTGAGTGATGCAGCCATAAGCCCAGGAATGCTGGGTCAGCCAGCAGAAGCTGGAAGAGAAAGGGAAACAATTCTCTCCTAGAGCCTCAGAGGGAAAGCAGGCATACTGACACCTTGATTTCAGACTTCTGGCCTCCAGAATTGCGGGAGACTAAACTTCTGTTGTTTTAAGCAACTAGGTTTTTGATGATTTGTTACAGCAATCACAGGTAATGAATACAGGGGATTAAAAAGTCTTTTCTGGACTTGCGTTTATACCTTGTTCAGAGATATTTTGTTCCATATCCTTCAAATCATTAGAAAAGACATTTGACCAGTGACAGTTTCCACTCAAGGTAATTAAAAGCTCTCACACTTTGCAAAGGCTTGCCAACACACAATTTCCTTATCCAAATAAACCAGAACTTCCAAAGAGTTCATGCTCCATGATGGGGGATGGTTGGGGATGTCAGTGACATGCAGGTGAACCTCCAGGACTGGAAAATTCATTTTAATGGAGTCTTGTTTTTCCTTTTCATTCTCTTAATAGAAACACCTTAAATAAAAGACTGGGCATTGAATCACTGGCTTTCTACCCAGCAGGTAAATATACCCTCAACTTGCAGTGTCATGTTCTATTTAGATTTCAATATTTTTTTCAGTCTTTAGAAATATATAACCATCTCAATTCCACCAAACCTCTTGAAACCACCACCATCAGCAGTGACTGAACCTTAATACCATTAACTAAAGACCACTCATCTCGATTCATTAAGTCACTGAATCCTCATGGACTCCCTCCTGTAAGGTCACAGGGACTCCATCTCTATATGGTGCTGCTCCCCTTCCAAGCAGACCATACTCTCCTCAAGAAGAAAGAATATCTTCACCACCACCCCTCAGCTACTGCTCTAGCTCTCTTTTATTCCTTAAGTGTCAGGGAATATCCAAAGTCAAAACTGTTGATATTTCATATGCCAGTCCTCCATTCCCCTACCACAACCTGCATGCTAAATACATTAGGAAATTCTTCCTGACCTCCTGTCTTATGTTTGACTGTACACATTAGTACACAAGGCATGATATATGTTGTTTGGTCAGATACCACTTAAGTCCAATTGCCAATAATAAACAATATAACATTTGACATGGGTTGGAATTTAGCCCAATTAGTACACATCTCCTCAAATGTGCAGGGCCTCTGCAAAGATCTATACTGGTGCCCCCATTCATCTAAACTACAGAGGTCAAGGCCAAAAGTTGAAGTGAATTATTAGGACCATGACATCAAGATGTGGGACGCTAACTGCTTTAATTTTTCTAAAGGCTAAGGACTCTGTTTAAGAGCTGGCCCAGTATGACTGGTATGTTATGAAAACCTTGATAAGGAAGACTTCTAGGAGATAATAAGCTTTAACAGCAAATAAAAGAAGACACCTTAAGTATTAGAAGTCTCTGGATTCATCATTATTGAAAAAAAATCAAGCTAAGGAAGAAAACAGAAACAAAACTAAAGTGTCATAACCAAGGAAGGCTAGAAATCCAACTTTTATGGCACCATGTGCCACAAATTTAGAGTGGTGATTTTTTTTTTTTTTTGATATTTACACAAATCACCTGGGGACCTTGCAGTTTTTAATTCAGTATATATGGGGTTGGGCCTGAGAAGCTGCATTTACCACTAGGTCTGAGGTGATGGAGACTGCTGGTCTAAGGATCACACTATGAGAAGCAAAGCTTTCTAGCTTTACAGTGAAGGTCTGAAATAGTATACTACCTTTTTGCAGTTAATTATAACAGCACATATGCTGGTCTTGGGTCTTGATTAGTTCCGTGCACTCAGCTACATGCTTATCTACAAGCCTAGAAGAGCAATATTGAAACATGATGCCCTGGGCCACCTGCCATTGCAGATTCCCAATTATGTTGTATTCTTTCCATTAGAAGCTGTTATGTTACAAGACCTCCCTGACCAAGCTCTCTGGTTGATCAAATCACAGTAACTTGTGCCTGAAGGTGGATGGCTGAGAAGGTAAGAAAGTGCCTGAGGAATTCACACTGGTCACAAGACATCAGCATGAGTTAATAGCATATAAAAGAAAGGGAATCTTATTTCTTTTCTAGAAAGCAGCCATTATAGAATCTTGACCAATGAACTTGTTTTTCTTTGCAGAATTGTTCCCATCGAAGTGTTAGGAGCCATCTCTTGCACAAACATATGGGGAAGGAACCAGAATTAATTTTGACTCAGACAGAAGACATTTGTAAAGGTTTATAAAATGCTAGGCTCTTCAGCATAATTTCTCCAAAGTTCCTATATTTCTATGGAAAAGGTCTAGTAATCTTTAATGAAGAACCATATCGAACAGGATTGTCTTAAGCGTGTTGCAAAATTCAAAGAATTTCTGATTTTAAGTCAAACCATTCCTTCAATAGTCATCGCTTTGTGCCACTGATAGTGGCTTGGTGAGCTTGATCTGTCAGCAATGCCTAATCTGAGTATTAGCGAATAAAGACACTGAAGGAAGGCGAAAAGCCCCAAACCTGACACCAATCCTTTCCACTGGGTCCAAACATGTGGAGGATTGTGGAACAGCAGATGATAGAGGTTGTTCAGAAGCCCTTGAAGCACAAAGCCTTTTTTTTGGAGTAAACAGTGTGAAAACTCTCTAAGCTCCCCAAACCTTTTTAAGTTTCCCATATATAAAAGTGATATTATTGTGATTATTTTCTATTATGTTATGTTTGAATCACTTTATACTATAAATTATGACTTCTCAAATATTCTAAACGAATTTTGAAGTGAGACATCTAAGAGGATTAAACTGAATTTCAGACGTTATGTAATTTGTTGAAAAAAGAAGCTAGTAGTTGACAAAGCCAGATGGAAAAACCAGATATTTTAGGTCCAGTTTTTTTCACATTCAGCCAAACTAACCTTCTATATATCTTTTCATATTCGACAAGTAGAAACAACCTTGCTGATTTTATAATGAGGAAAAATGCCTTACTCTTTTCATCCAGACTTAGACAACCCAAACATTGTGGATATTGATGTATCCATGCTGCCCCTCACTCATTTACACCACTAAACTCTTCTTTTCTATGACCTATGGTGATGGGCTAAGGTTGAGCTGCTGCATCGGCATAATTGAGATCTGAGTCACGCAACCTTCCAGGTAAACACACGCAAGTGTGATGTTGCTGGGTACAGCACAAAAAAATATTCTTACCAACTGTAAAAATTTTAGAAGCACTTTCTATCCAATTGATATTGCTTAATATATTTGAAGGCCATACCTCCTAAAAGCTCATAAGAGCCATGAAATGGAAGAAAGAATAACTGTTCTCTGACTGACATAATCAGGAGAGGAGTTGAAATTTTTTCACCCGTGAATAGAGCATAGTCATGGTCTCATAAAATGATGCTTCCTTATTATGTAAATGATTATGGCCCTTAGGAGTGGATGACAAGGAGTAACAGTGTGACACTCCAGTGTCTGTTACATCTGTTGGAGATCTGCATGGTTTGTGTGGGCTGTCGTGTGAATACATGATGGAAAAGAATAAGGGGAAAAGTTAAATGTGAATAATTTTAGTTTCAAAAACTATCATTTTGAAAGTGTCTACTCTTTCCTTGCCTTTTTATCTATTTCTCAACACAGCACTTTCCTTTCTTTTTCCCCTACGTGCATCTTCTTTGCTTCAGAATTAATAGCAATGTCCATTTAACATCAAATCTCCAAGAATTCATTATATGGATCATCATTGTGTGCTTTGGAGAATTCAATCTTCCTGAACTGTGAGTCGATTTTGATTCCTCAATATCTATGCAAAACAGCTGCTAAATGCTAATAATATAGAAAATGAAACATAATCATCGCTTGGAATTTTTTATGAAAGAGACCATGAGTAAAAATTTAAATCCACACAATTGTTATGAGCTCATATATCGGTTCTGCTTATAATTACCACAATCATTTTCTAGCTAATAGAATACTCATTAGGAACAGATAATTTAATAATGTGCACTCATTAATTGTTTCCAGATACACTTGCTTGACCTTTGAGTGAAAATAATCCCTTCTAGGTGGAAGGCTAGACTGTCCATAGTTGGTTGTTTGGGATACAGAAAGACATTTTTAGAGTTTGTCTAGAAGAACCAATGGAGAGTTGAAAGGAAGTCAGGATTTGCTGATCTGTGTCAAGATGTGTCAGACGATGGGGAGGATTATGACATATTGAGTTACTGTCACTGTTTATTAAGAGGCTGCATAACTTAGCATTTCCTACTAAAATTTCATTGTAAGGGAACCAAGAGTCCCTGAATAAGGGCCATCAAGCTCATCTCCTGGAATTATTTGCTTTTTGGCACTATCTAGACTGATTACGATCACTCAGTTCTGACCCACTGGCGGAAAGTCTTGCCTTTTTCTATTATTGTCATTGCATCAACTTTAATTAAATGTATTCAATTATTGTGTAATAGATGTTTTATTAATAACTGTGCAAATTATCATGGAAAAATGTCCTTTTCAATAATAATGCCATCACATCAAATTTATGAAAAAAAAAAAAAAGCCTTAACTCAGAGTCCAGTTTTAGAATAAGGAAAAAAGCTGGAGTCTTCAGTGCTCCATGTCTCATTGTCAAATAGTGCCCCCGCCACAATTACCACCACCAACAGTGATCACCAGAAACTGACATTATAAAAAATATGACTTAACAAAGCTCCAATCAACTACAGTGACATTGCCCTCTTGTAATTCATGTCCTTTGAAAACACATATTTCAGTGTTACTAATGAAAAGCCTATTTGCTTCTCTGCTCTTTATTGAAGTGAAATTAAGCTAACCAATTTTGCTTTTTTTTTAACTACAACATCAGTATACCAGATAATGAATGTCTAATATAATTTCAATATTCTAACAAATAAAATTAAGTTTTATTATTTGAATAACTATAATAAAACAAACATATTTGATGTGATTATTTCTTTCACCTACAGGGTCTTCTATTCAAAGAAAAATGTAAGGAATATTCAAAGCTTATATAAAACTACCAGTTAGCATTCCAATTATGTAATTTTCAAAAAGAAAAAATATTAGTCATAAATAGTGTTATTCTACATAAACAACTTTGTATATATTTCTAATACTTAAACATTATTATGAGCCCTATTTCTGATAATCTAAGCTTACAATATTAAACAGAAAATTCCTGAAAAAAAATAAGCACATAACCTTCTTCCTCTCCTTCTTCTATCCAAAAGCGGAGTTATATTTGTAAATAATATTTAAAGGGGAATCAACTGTTTATATTATTACAATAATGAGAAACACACTTAAAGAATGGAATGTGGAGTTTTAAATTAGTATTTCCCTCTAATGATCAAACCACTGTTGAATACACTAATCCACTCATGCTGTCAGATCCATTATCGGCAATTATATTTTATTCAAGTGTAATCCCAGCATTAAAAACAAAGCTACTGAAATCAGAAAATAAAATTTTAAAATCCTAAAAAACAGCACATCGACCTGATCCTTTGGGCATGTGGTTCTCTATTATTTTAAAATAAGGTGGGGGTACTGAAAAGAACTTGGATTTTGAAATCAGTCAGACTTCTCCACATGCCAGTAATATAAATTTAGATATGTTATTTAATATCTCTCCTGTTATACAATTTGTAGAGCTATTGAAAAAAACACACAAGAGATACCTGGTTCAAGATAACTAACTAGGCTCAACGATTTGCCTCTCCTCAACCCTAAATTCTATCAAAATAATACAACACAAATAAAAATAAATTTCCAGCAATGCTGAAAGTCTGAGATGGTGTCATTAGTTGTTCAGAACTGTTAACTTCCCAGAAAAGATAAGGCAGATGACAGCAGGACAGAAAACCAAAGAGAGCCAAGGCCATACAGGAAAGCAAGACCACACAGGAAAACCATATAGAAAAATAAGGGCACCACTGAAAAGTGAATACTGACAGTAGAACCCAAGAATGGCCTCATGCATGATTAAAGCAATGAGAAAAAATGGTCAGGGAGCTGTTCACCAGGTAATTAGTTAAAGAACAGAGCAGCTGACTTTTGTTTCTACCCTGAGGATATAACCATGAGAACAGCTTCCAAATTAGAAAATCTGACATTAAATGAATACCTGTGGAGTAGGCAGTAGAGCAGGAAAAAAAAAAGAAACTGCTCCCAGGTAGCCTATAACTATCACCAAAGACAAGTTCTTACTCAAAAGTCAAGGCAAGGAGACCTTCAAGATGGTAGAGGAGTAAGACATGGACATAACCTTCCTCTCCACAAAAACAACAGAAATACTTCTACATGTGGAACAACTCCAACAGAACACATACTGAACGCTGGCAAAAGACCTCAGACTTCCCAAAAGTGTGGCTGACAGGGTCTTGGTGCTCCGGCCGGGAGTCAGGCCTGTGCCTCTCAAGTGGGAGAGCCAAATTCAGGACACTGGTCCACCAGAGACCTCCCAGCTCCAAGTAACATCAAACAGCGAAAGCTCTCCCAGAGATCTCCATCTCAACACTAAGATCAGCTCCACTTAATGAACAGCAAGCTACTTTGCTTGTGCCTATGCCAAACAACGAGCAAGACAGGAACACAACCACATCCATTAGCAGAGAGGCTGCCTAAAATCATAAGGCCACAGACACCCCAAAACACACCACTGGACGTGGTCCTGCCCACCAGAAAGACAAGATCCAGCCTCATCCACCAGAACACAGGCATTAGTCCCCTCCACCAGGAAGCCTATACAAATCACTGAACCAACCTTACCCACTGGAGGCAGACACCATAAACAACAGAAATTACGAACCTGCAGCCTGCGAAAAGGAGAACCCAAACACAGTAAGTTAAGCAAAACGAGCAGACAGACAAACACACATCAGATGAAGAAGGAAGGTAAGGAAACCTTCAGACCAAACAAATGAAGAGGAAATAGGCAGTCTACCTAAAAAAGAATTCAGAGAAATGATACTAAAGATAATTTAAAATCTTGAAATAGAATGGAGAAAATACAAGAAACGTTTAAAAAGGACCTAGAAGAACTAAAGAGTAAACAAACAATGATGAACAACACAATAAATGAAATTAAAAATTGTCTAGAAGGAATCAATAGGAAAATAACTGAGGCAGAAGAATGGATAAGTGACCTGGAAGATAAAATAGTGGAAAAAACTACTGCAGAGCAGAATAAAGAAAAAAGAATGAAAAGAATTGAGGACAGTCTCAGAGACCTCTGGGACAACATTAAATGTACCAACATTCTAATTATAGGGGTCCCAGAAGAAGAAGACAAAAAGAAAGGGACTGAGAAAATATTTGAAGAGATTATAGATGAAAACTTCCCTAACATGGGAAAAGAAATAGTTAATCAAATCCAGTAAGTGTAGAGAGTCCCATACAGGATAAATCCAAGGCAAAACATGCCAAGACACATATCAAACTATCAAAAATTAAATTCAAAGAAAAAGCATTAAAAGCAGCAAGGGAAAAACAACAAATAACATATAAGGGACTCCCCATAAGGTTAACAGCTGATCTTTCAGCAGAAACTCTTCAAGCCAGAAGGGAGTGGCAGGACATATTTAAAGTGATGAAAGGGAAAAACCTACAAACAAGATTACTCTACCCAGCAAGGATCTCATTCAAATTCGACAGAGAAATTAAAGCCTTTACAAACAGGCAAAAGCTAAGAGAATTCAGCACCACCAAACCGGCTTTACAACAGATGCTAAAGGAACTCCTCTAGGCAGGAAAAACAAAACAAGGAAAAGAGCTACAAAAACAATCCCAAAACAATAAAGAAAATGGTAATACCAACATACATATTGATAATTACCTTAAATGTAAATTGATTATATGCTCCAAGCAAAAGACATAGACTGGCTGAATAGATACAAAAACAAGACCGATACATATGCTTTCTAGAAGAGACCCACTTCAGACCTAGGGACACATACAGACTGAAAGTGAGGGGATGGAAAAAGATATTCCATGCAAATGGAAATCAAAAGAAAGCTGGAGTAGCAATTCTCATATCAAACAAAATAGACTTTAAAATAAAGACTATTACAAGAGACAAAGAAGGACACTACATAATGATCAAGGGATCAATCCAAGAAGAAGATATAACAATTGTAAATGTTTATGCACCCAACATAGGAGCACCTGAGTACATAAGGCAAATGCTAATGCCAAAAAAGGGGAAACTGACAGTAACACAAACATAGTAGGGGACTTTAACACCCCACTTTCACCAATGGACAGATCACCCAGATTGAAAATAAATAAGGAAATACAAGCTTTAAATGATGCATTAAACAAGATGGACTTAATTGATATTTATAGGACATACCACCCACAAACAACAGAATACAGTTTCTTCTCAAGTGCTCATGAAACATTCTTCAGGATAGATCATATCTTGGATCACAAATCAAGCCTTGGTAAATTTAAGAAAATTGAAATCGTATCAAGTATCTTTTCCAACCACAATGCTATGAGACTAGATATCAATTACAGGAAAAAAATCTGTAAAAAATACAAACACATGGAGGCTAAGCAATACACTACTAAATAACCAAGAGATCACCGAAGAAATCAAAGAGGAAATCAAAAAATACCTAGAAACAAATGACAATGAAAACACAAAGACCCAAAACCTATGGGATGCAGCAAAAGCAGTTCTAAGAGGGAAGTTTATAGCAATACAATCCTACCTCAAGAAACCAGAAACATCTCAAATAAACAACCTAAACTTTCACCTAAAGCAATTAGAGAAAGAAGAACAAAAAAACCCAAAGTTAGCAGAAGGAAAGAAATCATAAAGATCAGATCAGAAATAAATGAAAAAGAAATGAAGGAAACGATGGCAAAGATCAATAAAACTACAAGCTGGTTCTTTGAGAAGATAAACAAAATTGATCAACCATTAGCCAGACTCATCAAGAAAAAAAGGGAGCACATTGAAATCAATAGAATTAGAAATAAAAACGAGAAGTAACAACTGACACTGCAGATATACAAAGGATCATGAGAGATTACTACAAGCAACAATATGCCAATAAAATGGACAACCTGGAAGAAATGGACAAATTCCTAGAAAAGCACAACCTTCCGAGAAGAACCAGGAAGAAATAGAAAATATAAACAGACCAATCACAAGCACTGAAATTGAGACTGTGATTAAAAATCTTCCAACAAACGAAAGCCCAGGACCAGATGGCTTCACAGGCGAATTCTATCAAACATTTAGAGAAGAGCTAAGACCTATCCTTCTCAAGCTCTTCCAAAATATAGC
The DNA here is from genome assembly GCF_059928025.1 of Delphinapterus leucas. Lineage (NCBI taxonomy): Eukaryota > Metazoa > Chordata > Mammalia > Artiodactyla > Monodontidae > Delphinapterus > Delphinapterus leucas. The sequence goes on from NC_143140.1 coordinate 52,537,225, forward strand.
AGAGGGAGGAACACTCACAAACTCATTCTACGAGGCCACCATCACCCTGATACCAAAACCAGACAAAGATGTCACAAAGCAAGAAAACTACAGGCCAATATCACTCATGAACATAGACGCAAAAATCCTCAACAAAATACTAGCAAACAGAATCCAACAGCCTATTAAAAGGATCATAAACCATGAACAAGTGGGGTTTATCCCAGGAATGCAAGGATTCTTCAATATATGCAAATCAGTTAATGTGATAAACTATATTAACAAATTGAAGGAGAAAAACTATATGATCGTCTCAAAAGATGCAGAAAAAGCTTTCAACAAAATTCAACACCCATTTATGATAAAAACCCTCCAGAAAGTAGGCACAGAGGGAACTTACCTCAACATAATAAAGGACATATATGACAAACCACAGCAAACACTGTTCTCAATGGTGAAAAACTGAAACCATTTCCACTAAGATCAGGACAAGACAAGGTCGTCCATTGTCACCACTACTACTAAACATAGTTTTGGAAGTTTTAGCCTCAGCAATCAGAGAAGAAAAAGAATGCAAATCAGAAAAGAAGAGGTAAAACTGTCACTGTTTGTAGATGACATGATACTATGCACAGAGAATCCTAAAGATGCTACCAGAAAACTACTAGAGCTAATCAATGATTTTGGTAAAGTAGCAGGATACAAAATTAATGCACAGAAATCTCTGGCATTCCTATATACCAATGATGAAAAATCTGAAAGAGAGATTAAGGAAACACTCCCATTTACCACTGCAACAAAAAGAATAAAATATCTAGGAATAAACCTACCTAAGAAGACAAAAGACCTGTATGTAGAAAACTATAAGACACTGATTAAAGAAATTAAAGATGATACAAACATATGGAGAGATATACCACATTCTTGGATTGGAAGAATCAACATTGTGAAAATGGCTCTACTACTCAAAGCAATCTACAGAGTCAATGCAATCCCTATCAAACTACCAATGGCATATTTCACAGAACTAGAACAAAAAATTTCACAATTTGTATGGAAACACAAAAGACCTGGAATAGCCAAAGGAATCCTGAGAAAGAAAAATGGAGCGGGAGGAATCAGGCTCCCGGACTTCAGACTATATACAAAATTACAGTAATCAAGACAGTATGGTACTGGCACAAAAACAGAGAGATAGATCAATGGAACAGGATAGAAAGCCCAGAGATAAACCCACGCACATATGGTCAACTTATCTTTGATAAAGGAGGCAAGAATATACAATGGAGAAAAGACAGCCTCTTCAGTAAGTGGTGCTAGGAAAACTGGACAGCTACATGTAAAAGAATGAAATTAAAACACTCCCTAACACCATACACAAAAATAAACTCAAAATGGATTAAAGACCTAAATGTAAGACTAGACACTATCAAACTCTTAGAGGAAAACATAGGCAGAACACTCTATGACATAAATCACAGCAAGATCCTTTTTGACCCACCTCCTAGAGTAACGGAAATAACAACAAAAATAAACAAATGGGACCTAATGAAACTTAAAAGCTTTTGCACAGCAAAGGAAACCATAAACAAGACGAAAAGACAACCCTCAGAATGGGAGAAAATATTTGCCAATGAAGCAACTGACAAAGGATTAATCTCCAAAATTTACAAGCAGCTCATACAGCTCAATATCAAAAAGCACACGACCCAATCCAAAAATGGGCAGAAGACCTAAACAGCCATTTCTCCAAAGAAAATATGCAGTTTGCCAAAAGACACCTGAAAGGATGCTCAACATCACTAATCTTTAGAGAAATGCAAATCAAAACTACAATGAGGTATCTCCTCACACCATTCAGAATGGCCATCATCAAAAAATCAGTAAATGCTGGAGAGGGTGTGGAGAAAAGGGAACTGTCTTGCACTGTTGTTGGGAATGTAAATTGCTACAGCCACTATGGAGAACAGTATGGAGGGTCCTTAAAAAACTAAAAATAGAACTACCATACGACCCAGCAATCCCACTACTGGGCATATACCCTGAGAAAACCATAATTCAAAAAGAGTCATGTACTACAATGTTCATTGCAGCTGTATTTACAATAGCCAGGACATGGATGCAACCTAAGTGTCCATCAACAGATAAATGGATAAAGAAGATGTGGTATATTTATACAATGGAATATTACTCAGCCATAAAAAGAAACGAAATTGAGTTATTTGTAGTGAGGTGGATGGACCTAGAGTCTGTCATACAGAATGAAGTAAGTCAGAAAGAGAAAAACAAATACCATATGCTAACACATATATATGGAATCTAAAAAAAAAAAAATGGTCATGAAGAACCTAGTGGCAAGATGGGAATAAAGACAAATCTACTAGAGAATGGACTTTAGGATATGGGGAGGGCAAAGGGTAAGCTGGGACAAAATGAGAGATTGGCATGGACATATATACACTTCCAAATGTAAAATGGATAGCTAGTGGGAAACAGCCGCATAGAACAGGGAGATCAGCTCGGTGCTTTGTGACTACCTAGAGGGGTGGGATAGGGAGGGTGGGAGGGAGGGAGACGCAAGAGGGAAGAGATATGGGGATATACGTATATGTATAACTGATTCACTTTGTTATAAAGCAGAAACTAAAAAAAAGAAAAAAAGACCTAAAAAATAGAAAAAAATAGGTATCTAGTGGGAAGCAGCCGCACAGCACAGGGAGATCAGCTTGGTGCTTTGTGACCACCTAGAGGGGTGGTACTAGGAGCATGGGAGGGAGACACAAGAGGGAGGAGATATGGGGATATATGTATATGTATAGCTGATTCAGTTTGCTATAAAGCAGAAATTAACACGCCATTATAAATCAGTTATACTCCAATAAAGATGTTAAAAAAAAAAAAGTCAAGGCAGTTTCATACTCTAATCATGAACCCTCTTTATCCTCCAATACACTCATATACACACACACACACACACACACACACACACACACACACACATTCAACTGCCTAAGCTGGGGGTACTGCAATCCATAGAAATAACCAAGAATCAACAGACATTTGAAAGAAATAACAACATGAAACCAGCAAATTAATCTGAAATAGGAAAATGAAATCACCAACAAATACTAACATAGGAACGAAAAGAAATAAGACAAGAAAACTAATAGTTTCAGAGATATTCAAGAGGATAGTGCAAACATATTAAAAATTAATGAAAGAACAACCTTCAATGAAAAAGTAATAGTAGAATACTTAAAAATTCAAAACACAGTTACTGAAATAAGAATTAAATAGACATACACTAAATAGCAGACTTTACATAGTTGAAGATTGAATTAGCGATCTGAAAAATCAAGGCAAGGAATTCTTTCAGAAAGCAGCTGCAAATGGACAAAAAAAAAAAAAAAAAGCATAAGATTGGAAGTAACCTAAATGTCCATCGGCAGATGAATGGATAAAGAAGATGTGGTACACATATACAATGGAATATTACTCAGCCATAAAAAAAATGAAATAATGCCACTTGCAGCAGCATGGATGGACCTGGAGATTATCAAACTAAGTGAAGTAAGTCAGACAGAGAAAGACAAATACCATATGATATCATTTATATGCGGAATCTAAAAATAAATGATACAAACTTATCTACAAAACAGAAACAGACTCACAGCCTTAGAGAATGAATTTATGGTTACCAGCGTGGAAGGGTGGGGGGAGGGATAGGTTGGGAGTTTGCAACTGACATGTACACACTGCTATGTTTAAAATAGATAACCAACGAGGACCTAATGTAAAAATAATTAATTAAAAGTTTTAAAAATATATAAAAAATAAAAAACACTTTTATAAAAATGAATAGCTTTGACTAGACTAAAATATAAGATACAAAATTTTAAAATATACTTTATACTTGGTAAGGGTATACATTGTTTCATAAGACTTTTATAATATGTGTATGCATTAGGTTGCAATGTACATTATATTTCTTATTCTGGGTCACAGTTACTAAAGTTTGAAATAAATGGTCCTATGTTATCAAGTAAAAAAAAAAAAAAAAAAAGATTAAAAGAAAAGGATCTGGGGATAAAGGCAAAATTCCAATCTCACTGCAGTAGAAGTTCCAGAAGAAGGAAACCAACAGAATGAGAAGGAGGCTAGAGTAATATTATTAAATAGAATTTAGGATGAAATTGCCAAATATTTATTTAGATTAAAAGGTGTAATTGTCTTCTAGAGACGTGAGTTCATATGTCCACCAAAGGGCAAGTACCAAGATGTCTACAGAAGCTTTATTCATAACAGCCAAAACCTGGAAGCAACCTAGATGTCTTTCAACAGGAGAGAAGATATATCAATCCTGGTATATTTATACAATGGAATACTAAATAGCGTTTTCGAAAACATCAACTAATGCTAAATGTAACACTGTGGATAAATCTCACTAACTTGGTGATGAGTCATAAAAAGCCAGAAACAAGAGAGTACATATGTTCCATTTATTTGTAAATCAAGGACAGACAAAACTAATCAATGATGAAAAGGAGTCAGCATATGGTATATTGTTGAAAGGTGAGAGTATCAACTAAGAAATAACATAAGGGAGACTTCTGGAAAGTGATCCTTTGGTGTTTACATGGGTATGTGTGTATTTATAAAACTATGAGTTATACACTGAAGATTTGTGCACATTACAATATTTATGTTTACCTCAATAAAAAACCATTACGGAGTTCAAGTCCTAAAGAAAATAGGGCAGTCATAGACGTTTTTGTAACAAAGGGCCTTCAATGATCACTCTACGCATTTGTTTGGATTGATTTACAACTGTAACACGTAGAGCCAAACATTTTCAAGACAAATAAGGCAAATGATGTGCCTGGTATAGTGCCTTCTACACTCCAGAAATAATAGGTCTTTATCATATCTTAACTTTTAATGACTCGTTCTAGTCAAGTAAATTAGTTAATGGAAATGTTTACACCATAAATAAATACATAGCACTCTTTATGTATCATAATAGATTTTAAATTGGATATTTAAAGGTCATTATTTCCTCAGAATTTCACTAAAATTCTGCAAGGCTTTGCACGCTTTACTCCTGATCTGAAAATGAGACAACTGGGCTTCATACAGTCAGTGATCTGCTGGAAAATTATGCTGTCAGGACTGTGACCCAAATCTGCTGATTTCAAGTCAATTAAAATTTCCACTAACCATGCAGTGAAAATCTACTGAAACATGTGAGTGAAATACTTTTTTTCTTCTCACAGATCATGGAGTAAAAACTCCTATCAAGGTTAAATATGAAAAGTAATGAGGATTTGTTTATGTATCACCTCTGAGCCATCATCATTTGGTCACCACTTCAATCACGGTGTCCCACCAATTCACACCATCAATGAACATTTGGAAAACATAGATTTCCAGAAATTAGAATGCCTGCTTGTCCTTTAGCAAAATAGATATTTAAGTAAGCACATCTCCTCTAACACAAAATGTGGAAATTGAAGAAGCAGAGAAAAAATATATTTCCATAGATTTTAGCTGATAGCCTGTGAATTCTGGGCTCTGAAACTTAACTGATTTCAAGGTCACAAGTAATATGTCATTGTTAGGCACTTGTAATAATCAAGATATTCAGAGAAAATAGATAACAAAATAGGAAAATGGCAATATTGCCAGAACCTCAGCATGTGTTGAGTTCCTTCACTGGACTGCTTAATGCTAACAAGAAAAAAAGAAGGTCAGGTACAGTTTCTTTAATAATTTTGAACTCTAAGAGGTCATTAGGTAAACCTTCTTGAACACAAAATCTAATAAAGATCGTAAGTCATTAGTAACCTGACTCACATTTCTTATTAATATTTCCTTCTTTGCTCATTCCTTAAGCAGATAAAACTATTCCATTTTCCTATAAATTAATGTCACATGCTTAAAGATAGTAAAAGCATGCAAGTGCTATATTCTTATAGATAGCTTCCTCTCCAAATTGATGGTAGCACTAAAATGTATAATGCAGAACAGTCTATGTCACAGAAAAGTCCCTATTGTTAAATTACCATATTACTGAATTTTCAAATGATTACAACAATTTATTGTCCTTGGAATTTATGTTCATTACATGGGCAAACTGAAATTGCCATTTTCTTTTAGCACAATATGTTATAATTTCAGAGCTATTTAAGTAATGTACCAAAAAAGCACAGTGAGTAGATAAATGGAGATTGCTAAAAGTAATTCAATAAATAATAATCAAAGTAGGACAATCAAAAAAGAAAGTCATATGAAAAATGCCAAATTTACAATATTTTAAGGCAAGTAAACTAAGCGTTCTCCTTTTCTCTTGAAATGTTATTTAACATGCCCACTCTCTTTCCTGGTTCTGGGAGGTTAGGTCAGAGGTGGAAAGGGGATAAAGCACACCTTCCTAAATGAGCACCTCTCTGCTCTCTGCTCCAGCTTCTCCAATTTCCTGATGCTCTGGAGTGAATTCAAACGTGATCGCTTGGAATGAGGTTCAGAAATTCTGACTCCATTCCTTAGGAATTATGCATTCAGTTCAAAGGTTCATTTGAAAATTTTGTTTAAACACAAAGCATGTTAAAAAGATTGCATGAAGTTTGGATAGAGTAATAAACAGAGACTCTTGCTAAGACCAGATTCTCTACTGCTCCAAATATTCCACAAAGGTATCAACTTCTACTCAGGTAAGCATTGCAGTCACACTGTCTGTCAATCTCTCTCAACTTTCTTCCTAGTCAACTTCTACCTGTGGGCCACTCCTCAAGAACCCTCTTAGTGTCTGGTTTGACTTAATTCCTTTGCAAGGAGAAGAGTTTTATGGAAAAGAGGATTTGCTGCACTCCAGGTAGGATTAAAGCATGCCTCTCCTGGCTATGCCTGGTTTTCCTAGCATAGAAGAAAGAGGTTATCCATAAGTAAGAAAATAGAGAGAGGAATAACTGTACTGGACTCTGTGGCGTGCAGGGAGAAGTGAGGGTGTGGCCAGTGATTGAGAGAAAAGAGGATCCCCAGTAAGTGATGCAACCTCAGAGATTCTTTGGAGAACCAAAATATCTAAGAAAGTTTTTCAAGTTACTTCCTGTGTTGGGTACTAGGTAAACTTGATCCTTCATTTTTCCTTCACTTTATATTATTCTACATTGTTTACTATTGCTTTGGCAAAAGGATAGAATTGTTTAGGGAAACTCAAAAGAGGGCTGGGGGTTGGCTATTGTAACAATAAAATACAACACATGCTGTTATTCTAAATCCCTACTCAACACTTGCAATTCTGACCCTACATATTTCCTAAGCTCATCTGGAGAAGGTCAGGAATTTAGTTAATTGCCTCTCTATTTTGAAAGTTGTATTTCTAAAAAGTACTATGGTCAGCAAAACCTGTTTGGCGAGATAATGGTCTTACACAAAATATGGGGTTAAGAGATAAACAATAAAATGGCAATAAATACAACTTCAAAGCAGTAAGCAAACTCTCTAGAATCATCTGTTACCAAACCCAAACTAGATTTATCCATTAAAACCTGCTTTGGTAGGTAAGTATTCTTTTGAATCCTCTCCATCAGAAAATGCTGCAGAGTTTTCTGCTGAGACAAATTCTTTCATAAGTTTTATGTTATGCAGACTCTGTGGCAGCTCTAGATTTCTATATAAAAAGAGCTTATGGGCAGTTACCTAGTCCAAAAAAGGGGACTTGACTTGAAGCAGGGCTTACTATAGTAAGTACGTTGCTACTAATGTTCCTTAGAGGATCGATGGATATGGGGAGAGCAAGGATTGTCAAAATCCCCCAAACAACCCCCTTGATATCACTATGGTATAGACTGGGTTTTTTTAATAGTTTCCAAATAGATATTGCAATTTAACATCGTTTACACACCATTTGCCTTTGTTGTAGTTTTCCAAAAGTTTCATCAAATGCCTGCTTAAACATTTGGAATTTTCATGAATTATAATAACTAGTCCTGGTTTTCTTAGACAGACATATTACAGATAGATTTATTTGTACTGCACTACCCAAGAAACCTGGAAGTCCTGTGTTCTGTTTAAGAAACTCTGAAAGGTACAAACTTAAATACATCTTGGATAACATTGGTTTCCTTTCTTTGAGTTCCTATCAGCCAAGATAGAAAAGCCACCAGTCAGAAGGGCATATAAGTTCCAGCCAGGAAAAGTTGGGTATTCATTGTACTTTGCACCCTTGCCTCAGGAGCTCTTCACCCTTCAGGTCGCAGCATAAATGCCATTTCCTCCAAGAAGTCTCCCCTCATTTCCCAGGTTTAGTTTAAGTGTCATTCCTGAATGTTCATATGCATCCTGTACTATGTCTATTGTAGCACTTCACATCCTATGTTATAATTGTTTATTTATGTGCCTTCTTCTATTCCTAGATGCAAGCTCTTTGGGGACAGGGACCATTTTTTCTCATGTATATATAACTAAAGAGTCTATCTACTAACCCCTAGCGCAGTGCCTGGTACTCTGGAAGACGTTTAGTAAGTAATGTTGTGAAGGAATGAAGGAAAGAGTAAACGAACACTTCTCTCTGCATTGAATTCTGATGAATGGGATGTCCTCCTACTCCATGACCCTACCACTAGCCTGTATCACTTTGGATATCACTTCCTTCCTGGAATCCCTTTGATACTCTCCTATCTGTTGGACTGAATCCCCATTATAATCTTCACTTGGTCCACTCCTGAGCTCTTCAAGAAATTATAAGATATTTAAAGGCAGAAGAATGTATCTTGTTCACTACTATATCCTCAGTACCAAGGACAGGGCCTGACAAATAGAAACTAATAAATAAGCATTTTTTGAAAGAATAAATGAGTAAATAAATCAATGAATGATACAGCCCATTACCCCCTCAGAGGCCAGACTTCAGAACTATATAGATTACTCCCATCCTTCTATCAGCCTTAGGTTTCTTTCTATCTTCACTGGCTGTGATGCTAAGGACTAAACACATCTTACACTCAAGAGTGTCCTAAAAGATATCATGAATCTGTTCTCATTCAGATTAGTATTGAGAGCATTTCAGATGTGATATCTTTCATCTGTGCCTTTAAAGAAGACATACCCTCCTTGCACAACTTGTTAATGACCAATATCAAGCAAGTCTCAGACCCTACAAATTCATCCACAGAGGTCTCCTTGCTCCATAAGGCTTTAGATCTACCTGGCTACTGACACTCAGGTCTGTCACTCTTTTTTTTTTTTTTTTTTTTTGTCCCTCATTTTGACCTGGGATTTCTGAATGATCCATGAAAATTTAGTTCCATATTTTAAATTTCATTAAAGTTGACTCTATTAAAAGAATACCCCTTCATCTCTATTTAAAATTTAAATTTCTCATATGACTTAAAGCTTTCCAGATATAATCCCAGACTAATTTTCTACCCATGGACTTAAAATTTGCTTTTGGTTTATCTGACTCTGACCCTCAACATTTAACAAGAACTTTAGCTCACATACTCACTCTCTCTTTTCCCTTTTGACTCCAGCTACCTAAAGTAAAATACTTTCCTTTAATTTTTAGCCCTTAAGACTCAGTGTCAAGCATCTACTCCTTAGACACAAATCCCAGCCAGGATGATCTTTGTCATTATATGGATAGAAATTGAGACTCAGATACTCTATTCCACTACAAAAGAGTTAATATATTAGCAGCAGAAATACAAGTATAGTATGTCATAGGACAAGCACAAAGTCATTTTTATTCTTTTTTCCTTGTTTGTAGAGTAGCAAAAACCAAAAGAAAATTCCGTTCATTTTCTTCAGTGATGTCTAATATAATCTTGGATTATAAATTTTGAACAGAAATTGGCTTAGCTGTATAGAGATAGCTTGTAGCAACATGTAGTAACACAGTTGAAAACTTCTGGCTAAATGTGTATTGAGTATTGAGCACAGGGATTTAGCTCTAAAATGACTGTAAGTGAATTTTTTTAAAGGCATAAATCCACGAGGATAGAGAGAAAGGGAGAGATCCAGAAACTTAAAAGCAAAAGGTTGTGTGGTAACCGACATTACAACCTGAGATCTTTTTTGAATCCCAAATTGGGAAAGCTGAGGAGCAAAATTACGTACATTGCAGAACCCACAGAGTCTCAGAAATTGGTGGCTCTGGGTATCTTGGAAAGTTGGGGTGAAGATGGAGCTACAACCAAAGTTTGGTTGAAAATGTAAGAAACAAGCCTTATGCACAAACCAGTGCCCCTCTCTCACCCTGACAGAAGACCAGAGGTTTGTTTTCTGGAAAGGTAACAGAAGGTCTCAGGGTTGTAGAACACTAACCACAGCTACAGTGCAATTAGTTGGGGTGTGGGCGTGGGGCTCAATTTAAAACAGTTTACAACGTAGACACACTAACATTCAGACCTTCAGCTTTCTTCCACCTCTAGCCTCTCAGAATGCTAGCAATCAGATGTAAACCCTCGAGTCAAGAAACTGGAGGAGATTTCTCCTGGAAATCTGACCAGCCCAAGAGAAAACACCTAAAGAAATAGACATCCAGGGTTACAAGTTACCCAAGGCAAGGGCCAGCCTGATCACAATAGGAGTAAATATCACATTTAAGGAAGCCCATCCCCAAGTACAGAGCTCCTATCAGCTTGCTATTGTCCCATCTTTAAATATGAGGCAGATATCACTACATATCTGAGGCAACATCTAGTATGAAAAGTGGCAACCAAGAGAAAAAAAAGAACAAAAGAAAGCAATCTGAAGGGAAAAGAAACCATGCAGAGGAAAAAATATTCAAACAAATACTATCAATATGAGCCAGAAAGAAATAATAAAAAGCATAGTTGTGTAGAAAGAAGATGATGCTATTTTTAAAAGGGGGAGTGGGTATTTAGAGAACAAAAGGAGTTCTTGGCATTCAAAATGTGACAGCAGAAATGAAAAAAAAATCTCAATGTTTGGAAGATAAAGGATATGTTGCAAAAAGACAAAATGACAGAAATAGAGAAAAGATAATAAAAAGAGCTCCAAAAGGAAAAAACCAGAAAACTGAAGGGAAGGGATTCTTCAAATAACTATCTAAGAATTTTCCCAGAAATGAGGCTCTGAGTTGCCTTATTGGAAAGGCCTGAGAAGAATCCAGCACCATGGATTAAAATGGACTCACACTAGTGCACATCATCACGACATTTCACAACTTCAGGAAAAAGATAATATATTCTTCCAGAGATAATAAAATAGGTTTTATACAAAGGATCAAGAATCAGTGAGGATCTAATATACAGCATGGTGGTTATAATGAATAAAACTGTATTATATACTTGAAAGTTGCTGAGTAGATCTTAAATGTTTTCACCACGAAAAGAAATGGCAATTATGCGATATGATGAAGGTGTTAGCTTACCCAGCGGTGGTAATCATTTTGTAATATATTCATGTATTAAATCGACACCTTGTATACCTTAAACTTACACAATGCTGTATGTTAATTATATCTCAATAAAGCTGGGGGGGGGATAGAATTGGAGCATCATCAGGCTCCTCAACAACAATCTGAAAGAAAATTGTCTCTAATTTACAAATCCAGCCAAATATTAATTATAGGCAAGAGTAAAATAAAGATGTTTTCAAACAATTGAGTTGTCAAAAACTCTACCTACTATGTATCCAGTCTCAGGAAGCTATGGACAATGTGATTCTACCAAAATGAGGGAGTAAACCTGGAAAGAGAAAGATATGGGATCTAGGAAATGGAGATTAAAACAAGGAGAAAGGCAAAATACAGAGAGATTATGAGATGCAGATTGAGAAAGCATCAGTCAGTCAGGAGCAGATTACAGGTCTCAGGTGAAATATCTTCAAGGAAATGAAACTGATACGATATTTAATGTGTTTGAACACGTTGAGAGGAGATTTTAACAGTTGCAGCAAAGAAAATTGGCAGAAAAAGAAAACCATGACAAATATAAGCACCGAGCCATGGGGTGAGGGACAAAATATAGACAGGAAAGGAAAATGTATCACAGCGTACTGCATGGCTTCATTGTGAATCTTCTTACATAATCAAAATAATATTAACGTGTATTGATCTAACTGAAATTACAATGTTTGTAATGCAACCTATTCATGTGTGTGAGGGAAGGGAGCAATGAAAGAGGGTTAAATCTTCATCTTCCATACCTGAAAGTCAGTAGATAGAAAACAAACTTTTTTTTTTTTGTAATGGGGGCAGTGGCTAGCAATATAAGCATGTTATTTAGATGTATATAGGTAAATACCAAGAGGATTGAATCACTGTAGTGTAAAGTGGGAGAGAAAAACCTAAGAAGCACCTCACATGTTTTACTTTCTTTGTAAAGTATAAGGAAGGACCACCTTCTGAACCGAGAGAACTTCTCTATATGCTATGGTCATGTGTCTGCAGCCTCATCTATAGAGCTATGAGCTCTCGATTGAGGAGTTACAGAGCCACCGCATCACCCTTACTCTTACTTCAGGAGTTCTTATGCCATCCCCATTTGGTTATTCCTTTTAACCTTACTTTATATTCACTATTAGTCTTTTCCAGTAGAATCTGGTCTTTCCACTTCACATTCACATCTGCAACTGCTACTGTGTCCTCCACTTCCCATCACAGCCACACAGAGCTTCTGTGCTCATATGCAGCTGTAACATGATCACCTTCCGGTTAAATAAAGGTCAAATCAGGCACTGTCTGTTCTTCAGGCTGATGTGGTTGCTCTGACTGATTTCTACTCTTACCAGTATTGATGGCCTGATTAGATTCCAATTACAGCTCTCTTCAGTCTGGCACCTAATTGAATTGGAATCTGGAGGCTTCGGCCACACAAGCTCCCTCTGCTCTTAAAAAATGCAGATGGTCTTTAAGGCAAGATACTCTGCTCCCAACTAATTAGATACACAGTAGACATTTCTGGTATGTTTTGATACTAAGTCCCAACATAGCTGTGTCTGTTGTGCAGGAGGCTAGCGGCCAGTTAGTAAAATAATTTTAAATTCTCAGAGAAAAAAGTACTGAGTAGCAAGACCATAACAGCAGTATAGAACAACCATTCATTTACTCATCCAGTCACTCAACAAACATTGATGAGAATCTGCTTTCTGCTTGGAATGCCTGTCAGGAGGGATAGAGAACAGAGGCGTGGTTTCTGCCTACATGGAGCTCATAATTGAACAAGGAAGTGAGCCAACAGAACCACTGACTATGATGTGTCTTCTGATAGCTCTGTGAGAGAGATTTAGACCTTCAGAATTTTAGATCACATTTTCCAAAACATGAAAGGCATTCCAAACAAAACTTTCAGGAATGTGGGATGGGAGCAAAGCGGGGTATATTTATTATTAAGACTTTCCAGAGTGCCCACTTTTCCAGCTAATGGTGATGGGACATAGACACCTTCATCTGAACCACCAATCCTCGCTTATTTGTAGGAAGAAATTGCTGTGGAGGCACAGGAGTCACCTGAGAAGCCTGAAAGAAAATTATCCAAAATTAGGATCATTGCCCTCTGTCTTCTGTCACCCTTCCAGCTGCACAAGCAGTATTTCCTAATAGTCTAGGAGTCATGGACTCCGTGTTCACTTATATCTTTATCTTGTTAATTTTTCTATTCCAACCTTGGAGTAGCCTCTCTCGTTCTACAAATGGGTCAGCCTAGGAAAGCTGTTCTATAAATTTCCTTGACAGCTAGAAATAAAATCTGATTTTTCTAGAGGGTTCCATGATAAATCTCTATTAAGATTTCCTACAAGTAGTAGTTAATGACATGTTTGACCAAGCACATGTCTGGCTGACAAATGCCATCATATGGTCACATGTGATGGACGCACAGATATACTGCCTGGATCTCTCTTAAGGAATGAAGGGCCTGTTCCCCCAGCTGTTGAGAATGCTGACAGAAGACGATCTCCAAAATCTAGTCCTCTTTGAGGACTGCCTTAGCTGAAGAAAACTGCCTTGCTAAAAGTTATACTTCCTTCCAGGGTCAGTTCACATCCACACGTCAGTGTGGGAACATGAAGACCATGTTCTCTCATCCCCACCCAAGAAAGCTCTAAAGGGCCATCCCAGCCCTAGAGCTCCTCAAAGAGTCAGCTAACACAATTATGGAGATTGACTGAAGCTCAACTCCTTCCTAACCAACCCCACTTTTCAGCTCCCTCCCACAACTCAACAGCAATCCCTAATGGATGTCCTGCCCATTAATCTCCATTTCAAAATCTGTTTCCCAGGGAACAGATTTTGTGACCATAGATTAACTAGTTCAGAAACAGTACACCTTCCTGCTCTAGAACTTTGACTCAATATAGAGTGGAAATTACTTTTCAGTTGTCTTTCACTGGAGTTAGTACTGTTGGTAAACATCAGTGACGGAATTTTAAATGAAGAATAAATGAGATCTCCCAGCCTTAAGTCAAACCTCTGCCACTAAAATGGATTCCAACTTGGCCAGCTTCAAATTTCTTCTCCTTCTCCACCTTCCATTAAGGTAATCCCTTGCTTGAATGGAGAATAGGGAAGGAAGATGGAGGAGAGAGCAAGAGGCAAACACTGATAGAAGCTGAGGCATTTGGGGGGAGATATTGGGAGTGAAAGGCTGAAAGCAGAAGTGGCACACATAGACAATGGATGGGAAAGGAGAAAAAAGGAGGTTGTAAGAGTTATTACTGGGCATTGTGTCCCCTTCATGATGATTAAGTACAAATGGAAGATTTGAGTTATTCTGAAGTTTCATTTATTTGCATATGCTCTTTTGATGAGAGTTTCATTTCATATGCACCTGTGCGTCATGTCTTAGAAACATTGCAGTGTCAGTGAAGATGGAATGGGCTTCAGCCCACCTTCTCCTACTGTATCCACTGCATCCCATCCACATTCTCCCACTGAACTCCTCCCCAGCTGGACAACTTCAGCTCCAAGTAGTACACGTGAGTGTACACAAAGCATTTTCAATATTGACCACAAAATGGCAGAAGAAGGACTGACCCCAAACATTCTTACTTTATATGTTAAAAGCAGGTCATCTATCAAGACCTTAAGTTAAAAATAAGAGTAAAGAAGTTGTAAAATTTGAAGAAGTAAGGTGCAGTGAAAGTCATGTTACTTAAAACAATCATTACTTGGTACTCTAAAGTAGAAATTACTTTGTTATAAAATAAGTAGAACCTGGAAATTATGTCTAGTAAGCAAGCTAAGCTTCTTTCTAAACATCAGCAATTATTTATGTATTTGTTCTGAAATTTTGCCTTGCACTGCAGAGATAGGCATGGAAATTTTTGCTACACAGGTAATGAGGCTCCTGTGACTTCTATTATATGAGATAAAATACCTTCTGAATAAAAATCCAAATACAAGACTATTTCCTTCCCCGTGATAAAATCTGTATAATTTGAACTCCTGTTCCTATGACAGTGGACAATGACCTATAGAAACTTTAAATATAGATTTGATTAAATCATGTATTCAAAAACAGGTCTTAAATGCCCTAAAATGAGTGATTTCATCGTGGTCAGCTACATCATTCTAAGTTTCATCAGGAGATAGAGAGACAGAAATCACACAGTAGATTCAACAGTGGTAGTTTAATATAAAGAATGATTAACTATGATAAAAGATTAACCATAAGATGTAAGGGAACTTTATATGCTGCCTAGGGCTGAGAGGGAATAGTCAGGGAAGAATAAACTTGGGATGGGGTGGAGTAGGTGTGGTCCAGCCCACCAGATAACAGAAAAGTTCACTGATTTGGCCAGGCCAGAGGTAGTCTGCAGCTACTAGTAAGCAGTAGGCCATCCTCCAGAGTGCAGATGGGGAACAGGAGATTCGCAATCAATTCCTTGCAGCTATAGGACTTAGATCCCCATTGCCTTGCTGGCTGTAAGCCGAGGACTGCTCTCTGTTTGTGGAGGCCACCCACATTCTTCACATGTCCCTTCACCTCCTTTTCAAACCTAGGAATGGGGCATCAGTCCTATCCATACTTTGAATCTCTCTGACTTCCCCTTCTACCACCGCTCCCAGCTATTGAAGGGCTCATGGGATCCGATTAGTCCCACCTAGATAATCCCTCAGGATTAAAATCCACTAATTATACATCTGCAGAAGCTCTTTTTTTAAGAAAACATAATCACAGGACTACTAGCAGGTGGCAAAAGCCACATCAAATTCTACCAACCACAGAACTTCATTTTGGTCAACTCTTACTGAGGATGCCTTTTAGATCACATTATTGATTAAACAACCCTTACAACTAGAAGACTGTGACTACAGACTCTTTAATATTAGTATGTTGGTAACTAAGTTTACGTTTGTTTGTTTGCCTGCTGATTTGCTTGAATTCCTAGAGGGCTAGATTATGAGGATTTTTCAATCAGAGTGTTTATCAGCCTAATTTCCCTGGGATATTATATTAGTACATAATGGTTGGTGAATATCAATTTTTTATCATTACTTTCTCATTCTGCACTCCAGATGCCAAGAATTATGGGTGGATCATAATTCAAGAATTATGGGTGGATCACAGAGTCAAGAACTCTATGTAGCCTTTCAGGCTGGCATAAGGCAAAATGCCTGTTAGCTCCCACAGTGTGATGCTTAGTACCTGCCAGAAAACTCACCCAATTCCATCTATTCCTTTATAAACCAAGACCCATGGTTTAAAGGGTTGGAGCCAGCTAAGAGCTACAGAGGATCCATTCAAAAACATCTTGAATTCAACATGCAAGCCTTCATTCTATCAATATTTAACATATACATACCAAGGGTCTACTATGACATGCACTAACTAGGCCTTTGGGTACTGTGGTGAACAAGATAGATAAGGTCTGTGCTCTCAAGAAGTTTATATTCTAGTGGAGACAACAATGATAAACAAACAAATACATATATAAATAATGTAAATAAGAAACTCTCAGAACATGTTAAGTGTTATGGAGAGAATTTAAACAGGGTGGTGTGAGAGAGAGTGAGTTACTGGGTGTGTACTTTAGTTTGTGTGGTCAGGGAAGTCTTCTCAAAATGAAAGATGTTTAAGATAACATCTGAATGACAAGAAGAAGCTGGGCAGGCAAAGGTCAGGTGAAAGGGCATTGAGGCATAAGTAACAGCTGGGATCAAGGCCCTAAGTCAGGCAGAGACACAGTGTTTTTGAGGAACAGAAAGAAGACCAGTATGGCAAAAACACAGTGACCAAGATGGGGAGGGAAGGAGGAGGGAGGTTATTAGTATGACATGAAGTAAACAAGGCAAGCAGAGAGCAGATTTATACAGGGTGTTCTAAACCAGGCGAGGCGATGTGTTTGGATTTTATTCTAAGACTGATGAAAGCCTTTGAGCTGATTTAACAGGGAAGAGACATGAGTCTATTACTCATTTTAAAAGATCCCTCCTGATACTTAAATGATAATGAGGAAAAACAGACCCAGGGAAAGTACTTAAGAGGCTATTCTAGGCAAGAGAAGATTGTGGCCTAGACCAAGGAGGTAGTGTTGGAAATGAAATGAAAATTAAGGATATGAAGGAGAAAGACAACAGAACCTACTGAGGATTTCACGTTGGCTTGGAAGGAAAAGAGGAGAACTGAGAATCATTCGTAGGTTTGTGCCTTGAGCAACTAACTGGGTATATTGTGGTGCTATTTAATGAGATGGAAAAGACTAAGGGAGAAGCAGGTTTCAGGAGAAAAACAAAAGTTCTCATTGTCTGTGTTAAAGAGATGTCAAATACACAGTAAGATATTTCTACATTTTTGAGGTGTGGTAAAAGCACTGACTGGAAATAGAGTTTGTGAAGATGTAGATGACATTGAAAGCTGTGAGATTCACAAGCCCACCCAAAGAGAGAGCACAGCTAGAGAAGGGAAGGGAGGGAGGTGGTGTAGGACAGAGTCTGGCAGCAACCTGAGAGAATTCAAGCCCAGGACACAGAGCCAGCAATGGCAACTTAGATGAAATAGCTAATAAGACAGAGAACACAGAAAATACAGTGTTCCAGAACCTAAGAAAATGTTCCAGGAAGAAGAGAACAGTTGACTATCTGAGAGATACTGGTCCCTCTGTTGGGAGATCAAAATAAACCTTCTCACACTTTCTGCTCTGTTCACACAGAAGGACATAGAGAAAAGAGTAGTTCCAAGCATATCATGCTGTAACTATCTGTATTTCTAAACATTGAACTAAAAGTTAGCAAACAAGGCAAAATACTATGCAAATATCCCTACCTCCAGTTTTCCTATTTCATTTTTTCTCTAAATTTAATGCCACTTAAAGGGGAGTCCTTGGTCTATAATTTTTTTAGGGATGGCATTTACACACATACACACATAAATGCACTCACACCCACACACACATATATTATACGTGCATGTGTTTGTGTGTGTATATCTATATATACATAGAGAAAAAATTAGTGTCAACATGAATAACACAAATTTCAGGTCAGGTTAAAGTAAAAGTCTACATAATAAACTGGAGTGTGTTATATATATAATTTTTTAAATCGTCCTTTTTATGTTTGGACTCTTCCCTGTTGTCATTCCAGAGAATTTGCAGCTATAGGGATAGACCTTCCTCTGCATCAACAGATTCACTAATGAAATCCCTTTATCTGTTTAGGGAGGCAGGGTTTGCCTAGTTACGTCCAGGACTCTCTGGTCGAGCTGACTTAGTTCCCATCTTCCTCTGGCACATCCTAGTTATGTTTCTCCAGACAGGTTAATTAAAGGCTCTTAAATGATTACTTAATCATTTAAGTTTGGTCAAAACTACCTACCTCAGGATTAAATGAAATAATATGTGCATGTCATTTTACACAGTACTCACCCATAGTAAGCAGAGTAAGCATTCAGTGAATGTTTATTCTTATTTTATTATTCACTTATTGGTGACTTACTCTATTAAAATGTATTCTCACTATTGTTACTAGCTGTTGAGTACTTGCCACATGGCAAGCCCTCTGTTAGGTGCTGGGATACAATGTCGAATAAGACACAGAGCTGCCTGAAAGAACTCACAGGACAGATCCCTCAGAGGTTCAGACACAAACTATGCAAAACTCCAGGAACTCTTCTTTATTACTTCTGCCACCCTCACATTTATGTATCTAATAAATTATTCATAATATATGTATTCTAGAAAGGTGTGTGTATGTGCGTGTGTCTCCACTGTAATAGGAATCATTACAACCTGAGAGGTACAGGAAAGGAAAACAACAAACACCAAGTCAACATGTTTTATATAATTTACCCTTATATTCCTGGTAGCCAAACAAAATAAAACAAAAACTGGATACGTCATGAAATATTCTGTTTGGTAACAAGAATCCCATCAATAAAGTGTGACAGACAGCAAAACCCACAGCGCTCTCCCTGCCAGTGATCATAGCTCCACCAGCCCCGCCCAAGGATTCCTCTAGTCTCTGCATTTCAGGCTGCAGTGGGAGTAGCCAGAACACTTTTCAAAAACTATTCTATTTCAGCATCACGTTTCCAAGATAGGCCATAAGAAATCTTTTTAAATGCATGAATCCACATTCTTTTTTATAAAGAGGCTGATATATTTTTAATTAATTTCCATTAAGTTTATTTAGATTTTCATGATCACTACTGGTTTGTACGATGAATGTTCTACTTAGTGTTCTGGCTGGGTAAGAGGTTGTCTGTGAGAGCTCCCTGATGCCTGACTTCCACACTTATCCACATACCCCAGCAGAGTTCTAAGTTCAGGGCTGCTGTCGAGGGCCCCCAGGTTTCTCTAGCCCAGGGCTCTGCCTGTGGCCATGAAGGTCTCTCACTCCCATCCACTCCTTTGGCCATTGGTAATGTACTGTCTTTTGTCTGTTTTAACTTTTCATGAGTTCATGCCTTCTGCCTCACTAAACAGATTTTAAGGCCCCTGAAGTCAAGAATACTTTGAGGTGATCAATAATTTTGATTTTATTTACAAGTAAAATCAAGGATCTTAAGTTTTAAAGGTGTTTTCTATATTTAACCTAAAAACAGAGCCATAATTAATGTCTATACTTTGTTCTGTCCCCATTGTAAAACACTAGTTCCTACTTGTATATCTTAACAAGTAGGTACACACACACACTATATGTAATCAGAGAGGAAATATAATATCCTTTAAAAGAATACATGGGATATATAGATGGCTAGAAACTCAGCCAAGAACTTTTCAGTGAAATAACAAAAATGAAAATAGGTACCATCATTATTTGACCATCCACTATGTATCAGGGATATATGTTTACATGTTAATTTTAAACCTCTTTATGAGGTTTATAATTTTTATAATTATGAAATTTGGCTTTATTAGCCTCATTTTACACATGAGGAAACTGAGTCTTAAGTTGAGTAACACTCATATTCTCACAGCTAGTCAATATTATAGCCAGGGTTCACATCCAGGTCAGGCTAGGTATAATTATAAAACCCAACTCTGAACCACTATACTGTTCTTTCACCATGTTGGCTAATGCTATGCAAGCTAGACTACCAGTCTTGAGTAGAGTCACCTAATTCCAAGCCCTTGCTGCTACAGCAGCTAGTCAGGGCCACGCTTATCTGTCTTTCTCAGCAGCCACAACGCCCAAGGCCCACAACTCCCTGGCTGCTAGTTCCAAAAAATTCTATTATTGTTTCCAAACTCCTAAGAAGATCAACAATAAAATAAATGAAAGAGGGAGACGGAGCTGTCTTTAGTCCTACCAGGATAAGATGTACCTACAAAATAAGCAAACTTTTTATCTTTCAAAAATTCTTTCATTTAAAGAGAACAGTACTAACATTCTTAAGAAAAACAATGAATTTTTGTTTGAGAAGTTATTTTGAGTTATGTAATTATTTGAAATACTTCCAGACTGGATCTACCAGAAATATCCCATAACCAAACTTTCTTTAGAAGGATTGCAATATTTTCAGTTTGAGATTAAACCTGTCAAAGTTTTCAGAACTGAAATCGTAATAAAGAATTCTTAGTTTACAAATTCTTATTTTGTAGTCGCGGTGCATGTGGCTGATATTTGGAAAAGGGCCTAGAAACCCTACAATTATAATCAAGTTTATAAATTCTGTTCTCACTTAATTATAAATCCTGATTACATTTTCTCTGCCAGATTCCTGCCTAATGTTCCCATTTGAAAATGAGCTCCATAAAAGCTACCCAGTGCACATGATTTCATGAAATGGTTCCCCAGGTACCTATGTACTCTGACTTGAAAAGATTACTCTTGAGTCCATGCATTTGGAAGTGAATTTCCCAAATTCTGTCAGTCTCTGGTGTGCTACGATGAAGCCTACTAACTGCGTCACTGAAGTAGAAAACAAGTTCTCCTAAGTAGCAATGAGGATGACTTATCCTCCTTTCCTAATGTGAAGAATCCTTTCAGAGCTGAAAAGGTTTATGTAAGCCTGCACTGAGTATGGCAAAATCTAGATATACATGATAAAGATACTGATATAAATATACAGCCATGCAATTTAACCTCCTTCTGACCAATTTCCCCAGAATTAGTGAAGAGAAGAGCCTAGGAAACTCTTTCCTACTGAAGATGAATAGACATTGTACTTAACAGGGATTTCTCCCTTTTTGTGGAGAGGTGCTCTCAAACACTGTTCTGGGACCTTTTTCTCTGAATAAAACAGGCCATCATTAGAATTTTTCTTAACAAACTCAGTCACTGTTATAAGGAAATACATACAATGTGCAGATAAAGTGCAATCTTGAAATATTAAAATTAAACAAAAATGAATTTAGATTCATTTTATTCTGTAATTTATATGAAAAATCTTATTTTCAGATATTTTTCTTAGGTAAATAATTAACATTCCTGGATTTCAATTTCAGCCCAGTAAATTTCATAGACCATCAAGGAAATTCCAGAAAAAAAGACAGGGAGGAGGATCACCAGATTTTTTAATTTGTGGATTTTTGCTGCTGTGTAGATAAGAAGAAACTCCACTCTTAGGCTCTCACAGCCCAAGACCACTTGATGGAGAGCAGATGATGGAAGGAGTAAGATGCAACTCTCTGGGATTAAAACACTTGCTTCACCTTTCCCTTTCTTACTTCTGCAATGAAAAATCTGGGGTTCTTTTCTCTTCTCCTCGTGTACTTTAATTATTATAAAGTTCACATTTATATAATGTCATATATTCCTTTTCACAAACTTTACATCAGTCCAGCAATGAGTTTAACCATTCCAATGAAAATGAAAAGCATCACCAGTTATTTTCACACATTAACAAGGAACTTCAGAGAAGAAGATGAGCCAGAACAAATGAAAATTGGAAATTAGTCACTCTTGTCACAGGGTCAGTCAGCTGATTTTAATAATTAACTATTAATTAATAATTAATAATTAACTAATAATTAGTAAGGTGTAAGAGAGAGGGCTCTGGAACTGGGTATCCTGGATCCAAAGCCTGACTACATCACTTCCTAGCCATGTGGCCTCAGGCAAGTTACTATACCTTCCTCTGCTTCAAGGTCTTCATTTAAGGCTAAGGCTGCTGATGATAAATTTTTCATCGTGTTGTTGTGGAATGTAAAGAATCGTTGCACATAATGCCCTGACTTTGGGCTTTCTAATAATTTGATGATGATGAGTTCAAACAATTAATATTCTTGAGGACTTCAATAAATACTTATTAATAAATTAAATGTACAATTTGCAACTTAACTACCAAATTAATGTACATTGCATCCACATTTGAAATTATTATGTCAAAGTTTTGCCTTTTACATTGGATTTTGTGTTAAAAATCACTTCCTAAATTCTTGGCTCTATCAGCAGCAGAATAAAAATTCATATTTAAACAATAGGTATGTTTACTACAACATCTGAAATATAAATTTACCAAGACTATATATTCTCCCACTTGGCTTGAAGTTAACAACTCAGTGCCTAGTTATAAATTGTCAGAGCTCTTTTAAAAAATTTGTTCCTATCTCTTCCACAAATTTAATAGCAACCCTGGAGAATGTGGACTGATTGAAAGATGCCTTGATTGAAAGATGTTTCTACCTAAAGAAATAAAATGCTAAGTTGATGAAATTACTGAAACCCCGGTAGAAGTGTTCACATTTTTACCTGTATCTAGTGATACTGAATATGATACCATTAAACAACTCCTGGAACAAAAACAAAAGCCTTAAAATAAAGTTGGATTAAAAGTTAGAAACTATGGTAGTTTCCTACTCTCTTTACCTCTCTAAAATATTTCTGCTTTTAAAAAGTAAAATTAAATACTTCAAAAAATTATAACAGAGCAATAAAATTAGTATGAAGTCTGAATTAGCAACATCTATGCAGTTGTGTTAATCAGTACACACTGATTCACGCTGCAGTAACAAATTAATCCCCAAACTTAAGTGGCTCAATACAACAAAAGTTTATTTCTGATTCTTCTACAGGTCAGTGTACGTCAGTGAAGGTTTCTGTTCCATATACTCACTTGGGGATCTCAGTTGGTGAAGATTCCACTTTGGTGTTCACAGTGGCAGAAAAGTAGAGAACTTATACCTGTCCACAAATGCCTTGGCCCAGAAGTGACAAGGTCACTTCCACCCCAACCTGTGGGCTAGAAAGTCACAAGGTTGCAGGTAACTGGAAGGAAGCCAAGACTGTGAGAGAGAACAAGGATGCTTAGTGAACAATAAATGTCTCTGCTAAGAGGCTGATATCATCCAATAATAAAGTGTAACTCTCACCATCACAGCTCTTCTGAAAGATGTGAAGTTTCTAGTGACAAAACCTGTCCTTGCTTCACAATATACAATCACTATTCTATTCCCCCCAGACAGTCGAGATAAAAAAAAAGTGAACAAGCTTATGGTTCAAGGAATTTAATTATTTTTTTCTAACCAGTTATAGTTGAACTTGTCAGCCATGTTGATATTGAATAATTGCCTATATATCTTGTCTTTCCTCACAATTTGATTTCTTTTCATAATGAAATCTCAAGGAATTTGTTGTTTCCTTTAGTACAGATGTTCCTCATTTGATGTTATAAATGTGCTACTGAAAAGCTGTGCGTAAATCAGATTTTTATAAATCAAATCACATTCCCATTAACTTTATCTTTGCTTCTGCTTCACAGTAGCTCCGGACAATTTATCTTTAAATTAGTCTTAGTTTTACAGAGAAGAGTGACAGGTCAGAGGGTATTTCCCAATAGGCTGGGGATAAGAATAGACCTTCCATCACCAGGATATGGACTGTTTCTTCACATTGACAGGTTACCAGAGTCCATTTAGGGAAAAGGTGCTCAGTTTTTTGAAAACAAAAACAGAAAAGAAAAGGAAAAACTGGCAGAGAAACAGGTATGAAAGAAAGGCATTTACTTCCACTTTAAGAGTGTATCACCCAATAAATATTACTTAGTCTGAGTGCAAGTGACTTTTCTGTAATGCAGCATGCTAGTACAGAGCATTGAAATCTGTTTCATCAGATACAATGAGTCCTAGTCAAACATATTAGCAATCCCATTTCATGGACTCACTTGATGAAAATGAAAAATTTGCACTGAAACAAAGAAAAGCAAGGAGGTGTCAAACAGGAGAAGTGGGCAAGGTATTTGATAATCTGTCCAGAAGTGTGTTCCTGAACTAATTTTGTTAGCTAAATACTAAAAAAAAAAAAAAAAAAAAAAAAAAAACCTGAACAACACTTTTTATTGAAAGTTGAACAGTACAATTCTCTTGTCTTTTCTCTCTTTGCCTTTTCCCCCGAAATGATTTGCTACAGTCTCTGGTGACTTGGAGAATAGTCAGTTCAGCGTGAAAGAGCTTTCTTTATCTGTTATGTTATTCTGAGTTTTTTTTTTTTTTCCTTCCAGCCCAACTTTATTCCAGTGGTCATTCACTGATCCATAGATCACAGACTCATAGAAACTTAGGATAGAGAAGAAACTTAAAAGACCACTAATCCTCTTTTGTGCATTCTCAGCCATATTCAACAAAAGTATGAGGAAATACAAGGAAAAGTAAAAAGACCAGAGGATGAGTAGGACGGAGTACAAATGCCTTTGTGGGAAGAGCTACAAAGATAATTCCTATTACAATTAGAAAGATTAGTAAGGCTGTTTTCCTTTTCCAGTCACATTGTTGTTCCATGTATTTCCCACATATATACTGATTACAGAATGTCATATATAGCCCTCTCTCCAGTTATGTATAATAACTGTTTTGTTGTATGGGGAAATGAGGAAAGAGAGTGGGCACTGGGGACAAAAGGCAACCAAACCACTCAATTACTTAATCAGAAAGGGACCTCCCTCTGAGTCCTGCAGTGGTGGAAGGACTCAGAAATCCAGGTGGATTCTGAGGGCTGAACTGAGCAATCTGTAAAATTATTTACTGCCATAGTGGTTACAAATCCCATACAGGGTAGGTTGAAGGGACTTTGTTGGGCAGTAGAGTGACAAGGGATCCTAGAGCTCATGAGGACAAAAGGATCTGAGACAGGTCCTAGGACGTGTCTGATACATTCCCTTACGAATCAGTGTGGGAATTTCTTTGGTATTTTTACCCAGGAACAGAACTGCTGGGTCTATAAGTATGTAAACTCTCCATTTTACTAAGTGGTGCCAAACTGCTTTCTGGAATAGTTATACCATTCTACACTCCCACCAGCAGTCTATAAAGGTTCCTTTATCCCCATATCCTTGTCAGGAATTGGTATAATCCAGCTTTCTGACTTTTGCCTACATAATACATATAAAGTATATTCCACCACTATTTTACTTTGATTTCTCTGATTTTTAATGAGCTAAAGCATCTCTTCAAATGCATGCTAGAATTTTCATCTCTTCTGCAAATTGCCTGTTTGTAACTTTTGCCAATATTCCTATTATCTTTTGCTTTATTGGTCATTTTCTTTGGTTCCTTTGTATTCTAGATCAGTCCTTCTCTAATTAATGTGAAGGACCTACTTTATTTTCAATTTATTACAATCAGTCACATACCAATAGTTTTATAAAGAAAATATAATTAGAAAATAAAATTTAAAAGATATGCAAAACACAAATATATTTTTATTATTAAAGTCAACAGAATAACATTGTATTCAAAAAATAATCAGAACAAAAATAACACAGGGAAAAGAAAATTGACACATTGACTGAAAGTAATCATATAGGCAAATAATGTAGAAAATCACTATTACAATGAAAAAATATTTTGCAGCTCACAATCATAACTATACAAAAAGCTACATATGGTAGACAGACCATCACGATGGTAGAGGAGTAAGATGTGGAGATCACCTTCCTCACCACAAATACATCAGAAATACATCTACATGTGGAACAACTCCTACAGAACACCTACTGAACGCTGGCAAAAGACCTCAGACTTCCCAAAGGGGTGGCTCACAGGTACTGGGTGCTCTGGCCAGGAGTCAGGCCTGTGCCTCTCAGGTGGGAGGGCCAAGTTCAGGACACTGGTCCACCAGAGACCTCCCAGCTCCACGTAATATCGAACAGCGAAAGTTCTCCCAGAGATCTCCATCTCAACTCTAAGACCTAGCTCCACTCAACGACCAGTAAGCTAAAGTGCTGGACACCCTACGCCAAACAACTAGCAAGACAGGAACACAACCACACCCATTAGCAGAGAGGCTGCCTAAAATCATAAGGTCACAGACACCCCAAAACACTCCAGCGGATGTGGTCCTGCCCACCAGAAAGAAAAGATACAGCCTCATACACCAGAACACAGGCACTAGTCCCCTCCACCAGGAAGCCTACACAAACCACTGAACCAAACTTAGCCACTGGGGGCAGACACCATAAACAAAGGAAACTATGAACCTGCAGCCTGCGAAAATGAGACCCCAAACACAGTAAGTTAAGCAAAATGAGAAGACAGACAAACATACAGCAGATGAAGAAGCAAGGTAAAAACACACCAGACCAAACAAATGAAGAGGAAATAGGCAGTCTAAGTGAAAAAGAATTCACAGTAATGAGAGTAAAGATGATCCAAAATCTTGGAAATAGAATGGAGAAAATACAAGAAACGTTTAACAAGGACCTAGAAGAACTAGGGGGCAAACAAACAATGATGAACAACACAATAAATGAAATTTAAAATTCTCTAGAAGGAATCAAGAGCAGAATAACTGAGGCAGAAGAACGGATTAAGTGACCTGGAAGATAAAACAGTTGAAATACCTACTGTAGAGCAGAATAAAGAAAAAAGAATGAAAAGAATTGAGAACAATCTCAGAGACCTGTGGGACAACATTAAACATACCAACATTCTAATTATAGGGGTCCCAGAAGAAGAAGAGAAAAAGAAAGGGACTGAGAAAATATTTGAAGAGATTATAGTTGAAAACGTCCCTAATACGAGAAGGAAATAGTCAATCAAGTCCAGAAAGAGCAGAGTCCCATACAGTATAAATCCAAAGAGAAACACGCCAAGACACATATTAATCAAACTATCAAAAATTAAATACAAAGAAAAACTATTAAAAGCAGCAAAAGAAAAACAACAAATAACATAAAAGGGAATCTCCATAAGGTTAACAGCTGATCTTTCAACAGAAACGCTGCAAGCCAGAAGGGAGTGGCAGGACATATTTAACGTGATGAAAGGGAAAAGCCTACAACCAACATTACTCTACCCAGCAAGGATCTCATTCAGATTCGACAGAGAAATTAGAACCTTTACAGAGAAGCAAAAGCTAAGAGAAACCAGCACCAGCAAACCAGCTTTACAACAAATACTAAAGGAACTTCTCAAGGCAGGAAACACAAGAGAAGGAAAAGAGCTACAATAACAAACCCAAAAAAATTAAGATAATGGGAATAGGAACATACATATCAATAATCACCTTAAATGTAAATGGAGTAAATGCTCCAACCAGAAGACACAGACTGGCTGAATGGATACAAAAACAAAGCCCATATATATGCTGTCTACAAGAGACCAACTTCGGACCAAGGGACACATACAGACTATAAGTGACGGGATGGAAAAAGATATTCCATGCAAATGGAAATTGAAAGAAAGCTGGAGTAGCAATTCTCATATCAGACAATATAGGCTTTAAAAAAAAGACTATTACAAGAGACACAGAAGGACACTACATAATGATCAAGGAATCAATCCAAGAAGAAGATATAACAATTGTAAATATTTATGCACCCAAAACAGGAGCACCTCAGTACATAAGGCAAATACTAACAGCCATAAAAGGGGAAATCGACAGTAACACAATCATAGTAGGGGAGTTTAACACCCCACTTTCACCAAAGCACACTTCATGCAAAATGAAAATAAATAAGGAAGCACAAGCTTTAAATGATACATTAAATAAGATGCACTTAACTGATATTTATAGGACATTCCATCCAAAAACAGCAGAATACACTCCCTTCCCAAGTGCTCATGGAACATTCTCCAGGATACATCATACCTTGGGTGACAAATCAAGCACTGGTAAATTGAAGAAACTTGAAACTGTATCAAGTATCTTTTCCGACCACAATGCTATGAGACTAGATATCAATCACAGGAAAAAATTTCTAAAAAATATAAACGCATGGAGGCTAAACAATAAACTACTTAATAACCAAGAGATCACTGAAGAAATCAAAGAGGAAATTAAAAAATACTTAGAAACAAATGACAATGAAAACACGATGAACCAAAACCTATGGGATGTGGCAAAAGCAGTTCTAAGAGGGAAGTTTATAGCAATACAATCCTACCTCAAGAAACCATAAACATCTCAAATAAACAACCTAACCTTACACCTAAAGCAAATAGAGAAAGAAGAACAAAAAAAATTCCAAAGTTAGGAGAAGGAAAGAAATCATAAAGATCAGATCAGAAGTAAATGAAAATGAAATGAAGGGCAATAGCAGAGATCAATAAAACTAAAAGCTGGTTCTTTGAGAAGATAAACAAAATTGATAAACCATTATCCAGACTCAGCAATGAAAAAAGGGAGAAGACTCAAATCAATAGAATTAGAAATGAAAAAGGAGAAGTAACAACTGACACTGCAGATATACAAAGGATCATGAGAGATTACTACAAGCAACAATATGCCAATAAAATGGACAACCTGGAAGAAATGGACAAATTCTTAGAAAAACACAACCTTCCGAGACTGAACAAGGAAGAAATAGCAAATACAAACAGACCAATCACAAGCACTGAAATTGAGACTGTGATTTTAAATATTCCAACAAACAAAAGCCCGGGACCAGATGGCTTCACGGGTGAATTCTATCAAACATTTACAGAAGAGCTAACACCTATGCTTCTCAAACTCTTCCACAATATAGCAGAGGAAGGAACACTCCCAAACTCATTCTATGAGGCCACCATCACCGTGATACCAAAACCAGAAAAAGATGTCACAAAGAAAGAAAACTACAGGCCAATACATGAACATACATGCAAAAATCCTCAACAAAATACTAGCAAAAAGAATCCAATATCACATTAAAAAGATCACACACCATGATCAAGTGGGGTATATCCCAGGAATGCAAGGATTCTTTAATATACGCAAATCAATGAATGTGATACACCATATTAACAAACTGAAGGATAAAAACCATATGATCATCTCAATAGACGCAGAAAAAGCTTTCGACAAAATTCAACACTGATTTATGATAAAAACTGTCCAGAAAGTAGGCATAAAGGGAACTTACCTCAACATAATAAAGGGCATATATGACAAACCCAAAGCCAACATTGTTCTCAATGGTGAGAAAGTGAAACCATTTCCACTAAGATCAGGGAGAAGACAAAGCTGCCCATTCTCACCACTGTTATTCAACATTGTTTTGGAAGTTTTAGCCACAGCAATCAGAGAAGAAAAAGAAATAAAAGGAATGCAAATCGGAAAAGAAGAAGTAAAGCTGTCACTGTTTGCAGATGACATGATACTATACAGAGAGAATCCTAAAGTCACTACCAGAAAACTACTAGAGCTAATCAATGAATTTGGTAAAGTAGCAGGATACAAAATTAATGCACAGAAATCTCTTGCATTCCTATACACTAATGATGAAAAATCTGAAAGGGAAATTAAGGAAACACTCTCATTTACGATTGCAACAAAAAGAATAAAATACCTAGGAATAAACCTACCTAAGGAGACAAAAGACCTGTATGCAGAAAAGTATAAGACACTGAAGAAAGAAATTAAAGATGATACAAACAGATGGAGAGATATACCATGTTCTTGGATTGGAAGAATCAACATTGTGAAAATGACTATACTACCCAAAGCAATCTACGGATTCAGTGCAATGCCTATCAATTTAGCAATGGCATTTTTCACAGAACTAGAACAAAAAATTTCACAATTTGTGTGGGAACACAAAAGACCCCGAATAGCCAAAGTAATCTTGAGAAAGAAAATCGGAGCGGGAGGAATCAGGCTCCCGGACTTCAGAGTATACTACAAAGCTACAGTAGTCAAGACACTATGGTGTTGGCACAAAAACAGAAATATAGATCAACAGAACAGGATAGAAAGCCCAGAGATAAACCCATGCACATATGGTCACCTTATCTTTGATAAAGGAGGCAAGAATACGCAATGGAGAAAAGACAGCCTCTTCAATAAGTGGTGCTGGAAAAACTGGACAGCTACATGTAAAAGAATGAAATTAGAACACTCCCTAACACCATGCACAAAAATAAACTCAAAATGGATTAAAGACCTAAATGTAAGACTAGACACTATCAAACTCTTAGAGGAAAACATAGGCAGAACACTCTATGACATAAATCACAGCAAGATCCGTTTTGACCCACCTCCTAGAGAAATGGAAATAAAAACAAAAATAAATAAATGGGACCTAATAAAGGAAACCATATAAGATGAAAAGACAACCCTCAGAATGGCAGAAAATATTTGCAAATGAAGCAACTGACAAAGGATTAATCTCCAAAATTTATAAGCAGCTCATACAACTCAATATCAAAAAAACAAACAACCCAATCCAAAAATGGTCAGAAGACCTAAACAGACATTCTCCAAGAAAATATACAGATTGCCAACAAACACATGAAAGAATGCTCAACATCACTAATCATTAGAGAAATGCAAATGAAAACTACCATGAGGTATCACCTCACACCAGTTAGAATGGCCATCATCAAAAAATCTAGAAACAATAAATGCTGGAGAGGGTGTGGAGAAAAGGGAACCCTCTTGCACTGTTGGTGGGAATGTAAATTGATACAGACACTATGGAGAACAGTATGGAGGTTCCCTAAAAAAGTAAAAATAGAACTACCATACGACCCAGCAATCCCACTACTGAGCATATACCCTGAGGAAACCATAATTCAAAAAGACACATGCACCCCAATGTTCATTGCAGCTCTATTTACAATAGCCAGGTCATGGAAGCAATATAAGTGTCCAGCTCTATTTACAATAGCCAGGTCATGGAAGCAATATAAGTGTCCATTGACAGATGAATGGATAAAGAAGAGGTGGCACATATATACAATAGAATATTACTCAGCCATAAAAAGAAACTGAGTTATTTGTAGTGAGGTGGATGGACCTAGAGACTGTCAAACATAGTGAAGTAACTCAGAAAGAGAAAAACAAATACCGTATGCTAACACTTATATATGGAATCTAAAAAAAAAGAAAAGAAAGAAAAATGGTCAGAAGAACCTAGGGGCAAGACGGGAATAAAGATGCAGATCTACTAGAGAATGGACTTGAGGATACGGAGAAGGAGAAGGGTAAGCTGGGACAAAGTGAGAGAGTGGCATGGACATATATACACTACCAAACGTAAAACAGATAGCTAGTGGGAAACAGCCGCAGAGCACAGGGAGATCAGCTTGGTGCTTTGTGACCACCTAGAGGGGTGGGATAGGGAGGTGAGAGGGAGGGAGACGCAAGAGGGAAGGGATATGGGGACATATGTATATGTATAGCTGATTCATTTTGTTTTAAAGCAGAAACTGACACACCATTGTAGAGCAATTATACTCCAATAAAGATGTTAAAAAAAAAAAAAAAAGAACGCATATACAGGCACAAAAAAGAAAGTGCACCAAAAAGATGACATTCTTGCCCATCTGCAAACATCAGCAACTCCGTGGTGTGACTCAGCTTAACAGATTGGGGGAAATAGAAAGTGATCTGGACTCCCTGCCTCTAGAGGGGCTAATCATTCCACCAGATTAAAGGGAAGAACAGAGATCACATGAACGGGCCAGGAGAGTTGACATCAAGCGACTGCAGACCCTCTACCTGGTGAATGCCAGCTGCCACTAGCACGTGGCAGATGATTCAAGACTTGCACAACACCTAGTAGCCATTTAAGTCGTTTCTATATATCATATGTGCTTAGAGGCAATAATTACTGCCCTTGTCACTGTCATCCAGGAAGCACAGCTAACAGTAAATTGCCTGCTGACTGTCCAGCAACAATAAGCTTTATCTATACCTTAGCCACATCTGAAAAACCAAAGACCAGTATATACTCCTAAGCCCCTGTGATGGAGAACGTGACTAGATACCTAAAGCTATGATGATGGTACGAAAGGGGAAGTCCCCAGCATTTGCATATGGGGTGGGGGGAGGGACAGGGAGAGTGAGTGGGTAAGAACTAACTCCATTTCACCATATAATGATGCCCAGCAGCCCACTCTTAACAAAACAAGGAAAATAGACTGTACCTATTTTTGTGGGGTTTTTTAACTTTTCCTCACTTTACCCCATCACTCTCTACACTACAAATTCTTTGAAAATGAAATTTGAGCCTTGCTTATCTTTGTATCTATAGCACCTGACAGATTACCTGGCACATAACATGTCTTCAGTGAGTATGTGTTGAACAAATCCATAGGTGTGTGGATGGATAGATGGATGGATGAATAAAATAAGTAACAGGGCAATGAATAAAGAAATGATTTTTCCCTAAGATTCAGAGAAAATTTGAGACACATATTTGTTTACCAACTTGGACCAGGCCATCCACCAATACGAAACTAAATTTCATCATCAGTAAAATGGGGATAGTGTTACCTAACTCACCAACATACTATACATTAATATACGAGAAAGTATTTTGAGAAACATATAAATACATAAGCATTAGGAATTTTTATTATTTAATTTCATTGTCAAAATCTTTGAGATAGGGGCTTCCCTGGTGGCGCAGTGGTTGAGAGTCTGCCTGCCGATGCAGGGGACACGGGTTCGTGCCCCGGTCCGGGAAGATCCCACATGCCGCGGAGTGGCTGGGCCCGTGAGCCATGGCCGCTGGGCCTGCGCGTCCGGAGCCTGTGCTCCGCAACGGGAGAGGCCACGACAGTGAGAGGCCCGCGTACCGCAAAAAAAAAAAAAAAAAAATCGTTGAGATATTTGTTCTCAACTTTAGCATACACGAGCCAACTAGGAGCATATTAAAAATACAAATTCTTACTCCCAGAGATTCTCATTCAGAATTTGGGGTAGGGCCCAGGAAGTCGCAGGCTTAACAAGCTTCCTAAGCAATTGTGATGTCCACAGAGCTCACTTGGAGAAACACAGCTTTAGGGAAGTAGTATGAAAACAGCTTTCTCACCACATTCTAACCAAAGAGATGTAGGGCCAGAGCGTGACAAAGGAGGGCAATAAAGCCATGTCCACGCATAGACCTGATCCAGTTTGGTAAGTGGGGTTCTGGAACTTCCTGCATCAGATCTTCAAAAGTGTTTGTGAAATAGGCAGATTCTCAGGTCCTGCTCCAAGCTGCTGGCTCAGAATCTCTGGGCTGGGTCATGGAATCTGGCTTATGAAAAACCACCCCAGGTAATTATTATGCACACTAATTTTATGGTCCTTTTTCTTTGTACCGTTAGCTCATTCTACCCAAGGGTTTTATTTCACTTGGAAGCTTTAGATTAAATGAGTCATTAATCTCTCCTCAAAATGTGAGACTTAGATATAACTGCAGTACCCTTCCTGAGTCACTTAGCTTCAGACAGGGCTGACCAGAAAGGATGCAGATATTTGAAAAGGCTTTATTTGTACCTGTAGAAAAACATAATTTTATAATGATTATTTTATCTATGCTCCTGCTTAGAGAAGGTGGTAAAAATAAAAATCTAAGAGTGCCTCTTTTAAAATATTACAACAGACATGACCCCAGATTGGACTGAATGTTTATCTACTTTATTTCTTAGAGTAAAACCACACACCAGACTTAGCAGTATATCACCAAGGATTTAGCTAATAAAGGAAAGAAAGCTGATGTTGGGGAAAATATGATGTCCTCTAATTAGTCAATACCATAGATACTGTGTGAGAGCAAAGTGGAGAGTTTATACATAAAGGAAAGGAAAAACTCTTGGAGAACATAAGCGCTGTTGTCCTAGCTCAGCAGAGGTATCCCAGCATTGGCTGGTATATGATTGCCAGGCTAGAGATTCTCCAAAGCCCTAGCAACATAAAAGCTAAAGTTCCGCTTAAAACCAGATCAGAGAGGATTCAGGATATTGAACTGGATGGACCCTCTTTAGAAAGGAGCAGCAGTTCATATTGACATGGTTAAAGGTTGCTTGGTGAACCTTAGCTTGACATGGGATGGCATTCTTGACTGATGGCTCTGACATGAACCAGGGGAGCAGTTCTCAGCTTCAGGTAGGTGTACAAGGACAAGGTATAGGTTAGGCAAGTTCCAGGTTCAGTTTTTTGATATGGAAATAAAGTGATAGCAAGACCTGGATGAGGGGGAACTAGGATGAAGCCCCAATTCCAAATGGAATGAGAAGCCAGAGCAGATAGTCTGCCATATGGTAAGGGGAGACTAAATAGGGAGATCCTGCCTATCTTCTAAGGAGAACAAGGATCAGTGGCATAGCAACAAGCTTCCCTGACAAATGAAGATGGAGCTCCTAATGTAAAGTCAGGCACTGTTGCTTCTCTCTGGCTCATTGACTGGACAGGGCCAGGCCCATAGGAAGTGTTTCATTTTAGATGCTTCTATGCTGTCAGGGGGCAAGTAGGTACTGAATAAATGTTTGCTGAAAGAACACTAAAAGAGTTCTGAACGAGGAGCAAACTTGTATCCACAATCTAAAGAGAAAGCCAGAAGGAATAGCAGTCAATTGATTAAGTGGCTCCCCTACATGACCAAAGCAAATAAGAATGCACGACCAATAAATATGCTTAGCCATCAACAGGAAAGTTCCCAAAAGTAATACAATTATTTGAAATTGACAATGATTTACTGATAAGAATAAAACAACACCCAGAAGATTTCAAGGAAAACAAAAAGAAAAAAGAAAAGGAGAACTGGAGAAACGTATCCTTTATGTTGCAATATTGAGAACTGGGAAAATTAATTTCACCAATGTTTACTAACACAGTTCAAAAGTGACTGAGTAGTCGATTAACACAATATTTTTATCAGGACAGCATTAACATACATGAAAATATTTTGTAATCTGAAAGTCACTGTATCAGCAGGGTTTTTAACTATCCTTCATATTCTGGAGATTTCAGCCATGTAATAAAGCAAGGCCTTTCATGGATTCCTCAAAATAGCTACTAACTTCAAATACAACCTCTGGTTATTAAAGTCTTCTCCCCAGGTACCTTGCTACTTCAGATGTAGCTAACAATTCTTGTGTATTTTTTAAATGCCAGGGATTCACCTAAGGGCTTGTATATATATTATTTGATGTATTATTCTAGATAGTATGCTTTATTATATATTCTTTCCTATTCTGCACAGTAATAAGTTACACCACATATTAAAAATGAATAAATTGTCACATTGCTTTATAAGATCCATCTGTTGAATTTGAAAAGTGAATCAGTTCTTTGGGACCTAATCACTCCCTAAAAGGTTGAGAATTCTACACTGTAAAGAGGTGAACTCTTTAAGTACAATCACTCAAAAACCCCCAAACCAGCCCACCCATGATACTCATACCTTTACTATATTTACATCTTACAAAATGTGCCATTCAAAATAAAAGCTTAATTTGTATTAGAATAACTTTAAGCCTATCCATGGAATGCAAGAAAATGCTTACTATTCTTTAAAAGAGTTCAAAATGTATTTCTTTTCTAGACAACTCTCTGTGAATTGTATGATTCCTTCAATCTTCCTTTAAATGAGGAAGCAGTATTGAGTAGTTCCCTAAACCCAGCAGAAAATGTCTCCATTTTGCCTTTTCTATCTTGGAAGAAACATAACAACCAGAAGAGATGCACAGTAGAAGGACATAACAGGATACTGGAAAGAGAAACACTGTCTACACATCTCCAGCAGAGAAAGACAGCATATATTAATAAGATAACAATAAAACTCTTTCATCTTCTTCAAATGAAGGAACTGCACAGAAAAATGTGATTTAACAAAAACTTTTTAATAAATACCAGCACTGGATTATTAAGATGGCAGATAAGAGCACTTAATAAAACACGTGTCAAGCAAAATCCAGGCCAGGATCATTTGAGATAAAATAGTCTTATTATCATACATTCTGTAAAAGATTAATGAAACCTTTAATGCAAAGCATTAGTGGAGCTGGCTACCTCATGACCTTACCTAGACTTTTTTAGGACTTTGGCAGTTTTACGTAGGAAGAATAGCTTTATTCAAGAAGGTTTCTTTTCCTTCCAAAATTTGTTCACATTTAAGGAAATGCAGATATATGAGCTTTCCCCTTAACATAGAGTATAGTTATCATTCACATATAATTGTCCATAAAACTCCTTGAAAAGTCTATTAATCTTTTCAGTATCCATGAACTTAATACCATAATTGTTCTTAACTGTAGCTATGGTAGAGGAACTGCTTGCCTGTTTTCTTGCTAATAACCCACTGGTTTTATGACTGAATTGAAATAAAGCCAGTTCTTCTAGCAATAAAGGTGAGGGTGACCCAGATGAATTAGATAATTGCCTTCACAGCCTATTGATCTTCTATTTGAGGTCTTTTAGGTCTGAATATTTTCTCTTTGCTAATAGAGCTTCACATTTTTTTCAGTTGCTGAGACATGTAGCTGGAGTCTAAAGAATATTAGGGGAAAAAATCAAGGGCAGAGTTGTATTAAAATATGGTTGAGTTCAAAAGTTCCTTCAGCTCCCAACATCAAGATGGCATTTTCTGTTACAAAACATGGGAAGTATAGCTTAACAACAGGTAACTTCTTCACTCAACCAGGTGTACCTTTACCATGTGTTGTTCACTATGTTAGACCTACAGCTTAAAAAAAGAAATCTGTCCTGAAGAAACTCAGAGCTTGCTGAGAAGAAAGATGCATATGTAGAAAGACACACAGTTAAGTATCAATGAAGCAACAGAGTAATGCATAGGTTAATATGAAAGCAGAGACGAAAAAATTTAGCCAGTCTAAGTGAAAGGAGTAGAAAAATACAGATGAACAGAATATGCTGTGAGGCCTCAAGTCCAACCCCAAACTAAGAGTCCCTACTACAAAAAGTGAGACTCCATTAATGCTCCTTGGCTTTGCACAGAGAAAGGACACCTCAGTCATTGAAACTAGAACAACAATAATCAAAATATTAGTGGCTAAAACAAATTCACAAAGTGGGCATCTTAAGGGAATTAGAGAGTTGACAGGGTAAGAGCAATAGGAAAGAGGGTAGGAATTTAATATTTCACAATACAATTGCAGAAGAGTAATTATGCTTGGAATCATAAAGATCATTCTAGAAAATGCAGTATACAGTTTTATTACAACCAACCTGACCTTTTTCCAGTCACATCAGTTTCCTTGAGATCTACAATTTGCATTTTGTGCCCTTCTTACCGGAATTCCTTCCCCTTCTCGCTCTCCAATAATCTAGTTCCTGTATGTGATCATTGTGATTTATAATAATATTTATTTGGTCTTCTTTTGTCTTATTTCTGACACAGAGCTCCTAAATCTCTTTGAATTTCCTAATAGGTGAGAGTTATTAATTATTGTTTTGTTAATGAGATGATTTTTAGACCCTAAGGATGGGGGCTGGTTGCCAGTGGAGCCAACCAGGTGATTAGAGGGTTACAACTTTCAGTCCCACCGCCCACCCTTAACTTTCGGGGAGGGGAAAGGAGTTTGAGATTGGAATTCAATCACCAATGGCCAATGATTTAATCAATTATACCTATTCCATTGAAGCCCAAAAGGACAGGGTTGGGAGAGCTTCCAGGTTGGTGAACAGGTGGAGATTCCAGGAGAATGGGGTTCTCAGAGAGGGCATAGAGGCTCAGAGCCCCTTCTTACATACCTTCCCCTATGCATCTCTTCCATCTGACTGTTCCTGAGTCATATCCTTTTATAATAAACTTACTATAATCTAGTAAGTAAAATGTTTCTCAGTTCTGTGAGCTGCTCTAGCAAATTAAGTGAACCCAAAGAGGGAGTTGTTGGAACCTCTGATTTATAGCCCATCCCTGTTCAGAAGCCCAAGTGACAACCTGGACTTGTGATTGGCACCCTGAGTTGGAGAAGGGTCATTGGAACTTCCAATCTACAGCTGGTTGGGTAGAAGCCCAGGTGAAAACCTGGGCTTGCAATGGGCACCTGAAGTGTGGGGTAAGGGGTACAGTCCCTTTAGCCTGTGGAATCTGGTACTGTCTCTGGGTAGATAGTGTCAGAATTGAATTGAATTGTAGGATGCCCAGCTGATGCCCAAGAATTGCCTGGTGCTGTGGGGATTCCCCACAAACTAGAAACTGGGTACAGAACCCTTTTACTGTATTTGTTGGTGGTCCAGCTCTAGACTTACTGTCTTAGTCTGTTCTGGGGCTATAACAGAACACCACAGACCGGGTGGCTAATAAACAACAGAAATGTGTTCCTCATAGTGCTGGAGGTTGGGAAGTCAAAGAGCCAGGTGTGGCAGATTCAATGTCTGGGATGTCTGGTGAGAGCCCTCTTCCTGGTTCATAGATAGCTATCTTCTCACTGTGTCCTCACATAGAGGAAGGGGTAAGGGAGTTCTCTGGAATCTTTTTTATAAGGTTCTGCCCTATGGCCTAATCACCTCCCAAAAGCCTCACCTCGAACTACCATCGCATTGGGGATTAAGTTTCAACATAAGAATTTGGGGGGACACAAACATTCAATCTATAACACTTACCTTTCTCACAAAGTCTACAAACTATTCCAACCTACACTGCTCTTTTTTTTTAGGTCTGTCCACACAACCCAGCCATTTGAATCACAAGATTTGAGAACTGGACCAGAAGATATTAGAATGAGAAAAGCCCAGTGAGTTTCAGTGACTTGCCCAAGATCACAGTCAGCAAGGATCAAGGTCAGAACTAAAACCTGGCTCTTTTGAATTTTACTTCAATGAAATCTCCATTTCTTGATACTAATCCTTGTTTTAATGTTTGTATGGTTCAGATATAATCCTCACTGAAATTATTTTTACTAAATTTGTGTGATAACTGCAGCTTGCCTTCAACCTATCCTAACTTTGCCCTTCCCCTCTCCTCTACCTCTGGAGAAAACCAGTGTGCTGATAATAGCTCCAAGCCTCTCTGTGCCCAACCCCATGAAAATCTCCTTTAATGGAATGTTTAATGTCTTAATTCCTTTGTGGTCACCTTACACTGAACTAACTGAAATTGAAAAATGTTTTACTCCTAATATGATTTCATGCATAAGCATGCAGGACAAGGAAGAATTGTGGAATTCACAGGATCTTCTTAAAAACCCCCAAATCACACCACATATGTAGCTGTACATGCTGCTAATATCTGCCTGCAATTTGGGATTTTTCCATCCCCCTTCAAATAATTCCCAAGTTAATAAGAACTTTATCTTCTCTCATGGTCAACTGTGCCAGGCACAAATAAATGCCTGATTAACTCTTAACAGTTTTATTCAAACTGACTTTTAATAGGATAACATGCAGCTGGAAGCCTCAAATGTGTTTTTGTGTTGACATTCTCTCTATCTCTCCAGGCGGTTTACTTATTCAAGGACCTGAACACTTAGTTTCCTGAAATTAGGAAAAATAATTTTTAGGCAGATGGTCAGATTTAATGACAGAATTTAGATTAGAAGTTGCTGCCCCTATCATGGTAACAGTACTGTCCCCTGTTAAGTTCTAGTTTTATAATTTACTCCTTGAGCCTGTCGCTATCAGGTTACTTCTGCAGGTCTAGGCCTGGGCCACACTGCATCCACCATGTCCAAGCATCAGTCTACACAAGGAACAGAAGAGAAGAGTAGAGGAATGGGAGAAGGCAGCAAGGTCTACCTGTGCCTTCACCCTACTTAGCAGTTTATGTCAGAGCTCAATGGAGAGAGCACTGCTCCCAGAATCTGAAGGTTTTCTTCTCAAAAGAAAGTCTGAGACCCAGAGCATGAGCAGCTTTGCTCTGGAGTTTCTGTGGTGGAGTGTGACAGAGTGGAGGAAATACGTATGCGTTTCAGAAACATTAGGAGACAGTATACTAGGCACAAACTACATCATTATCCTGATGGAGACAGATTGCCCAGCAGGAATGTCAATGACAAACACCCTCCAGTAGCTTCATTGGCAGAGGAAGTCGGTGAGTAGACCTGAGCCATAAAGGGGAAGAATCTGCCGGATGTGCATGGCAACTTTTTCATATTTGTACACCCAGTGAGCAAGTTCCAAAAAATGAGTGAAATTTTTAAGAGGTTTCTAGGGTATAATTTATGCAGATAAGAGGAGGAGTCAAGAAAATATGACTTTCTACTGTTAATGTGATAAAATAGTACCAACCTCCCCTATCACCAACCAGTGACATCTAGAAGACACGGTCTTGTAAAATGTCTAGTATATAAGAGAAATTTAACCAAGGGTAGTTGTTGTTGAAAATACTTATTTCAACAAATATTTATTGAGAATCTACTATGTGCCAGGCACTGTTCTAGGCACTAGGGATAAGTTGGTGAACAAAAAAACAAAGATTCTTGCCCACATGGAACTTATGTGCTAGCATAAAGGATGAAAAATGGTAATTTATTTCATCTTGAATTTCAAAACTAAGCAATTTCAGCTAGAGACAAATGTCCAACTACATTATGAGGGCAAGCTCCATGAGGGTAAGGACGATATCTGTTTTGTTCCCTGTTGCACCCTCAGAAAACTTTATGGTTTCTGGAGTATGGCGGTACTCAAAATATGCTTGCTGAATAAATGAAACTAATTCCAAATCATCTTACCTAAGAATAGAGGGTGTCACTATGCTCCATAGATTGAGTTTTCACATGCCTCCTCAGATTGTAAGATAACTTCTACTTTTATTATCACAGAAGGACTCATACAGAATAATAAGATAACCAACTCTTTTTTTTTCTTTACCAACTAATTTCCAGTCTATATACAATTTTTAGGAAAAATCGTTTTTTATATTAGATTTCTCTTCAGCACTCCGAATATTGTATAAAAGGGGTTAACAGAGCTTTTCACAGACCATAGCATTGGTGGCTCACAAACAGATATATTAGTTTCCTAAAAAATTTTATGTGATACATAAATTTCATATCCTGCACAAATCAGGTTAAGTAAGATTAAGAGACCTCAGCCATCAATGGAAGAAAGGTTCCATTACAAAAAAAAAAAAAAACAAAAAATTGGGGGGCTTCCCTGGTGGCGCAGTGGTTGAGAGTCCGCCTGCCGATGCAGGGGACACGGGTTCGTGCCCCGGTCCGGGAGGATCCTACGTGCCGCGGAGCGGCTGGGCCCGTGAGCCATGGCCGCTAAGCCTGCGCGTCCGGAGCCTGTGCTCCACAACGGGAGAGGCCCATGTACCGCAAAAAAAATAAAATAAAATAAAATAAAAATCCTTATTTCTGTCCCTTTACTAAGCCTGTGTGTGGACCACAATCTTTGTTTCCCTCTAAAATTTTAGTTGTCACCTACAAAAAAATGCGATCAGATAAGATAAAGTCATCTCTTATCTTTGCCATAAAGATACTAAGGAAACGTTTTTCCGTTTCCACAGTATTGATTTTGTCTTTGTTAGTTTTAGATTAGTTTAATTTTTAAAGAGAACTAAAATTTCAAAGAAGGAATTCAATTATCTTGAGGAAGACCATTTTATCATTTATAAAAAATGTAATTTAAAACATAGTTTTGCAGGGCTGCTTTGTTTGTTAAATGA
This sequence comes from Delphinapterus leucas, assembly GCF_059928025.1. Taxonomy (NCBI): domain Eukaryota; kingdom Metazoa; phylum Chordata; class Mammalia; order Artiodactyla; family Monodontidae; genus Delphinapterus; species Delphinapterus leucas. The sequence continues at coordinate 52,579,314 of NC_143140.1, forward strand.
GGTAATGGATGTGAAAGACCTAGCACAAAATTGATACTCAGTTAGGATATTTCTTCTCTATCTGGAGACCATCAATAGTCTTAAAAATCAAGTTTCTGTAACATAGCTCTTATACAATTTATATCATGTTATACCTACTAATAGAAAACATTTTGGATGGACCGATAAAATTTATCAGTATCATACTCAACTAACATGAAAATGATCATTAAAATGTCTAGAATATAATAATGAACTATTCCATTCACTCAAATAAATACCAAAACTTAGAAGTCATTCAAATCATTATCCAGTAAATATATGAGTATAAACATTTCTGATAGTTTTGTAGTGAAATAATCCTGCCTACAGTACTTAATTTTTGAATCAACACTGACATAACTTATGCTTCCCTGAGTAAAAAGGGTTTTTGAATATGCTGGGGAAAAAAAAGTCAATTAATTAACCTAATAGTTAGCAGATTAATCATTTTGTTATGCTGTCGAAGAAAAAAAAATGCAAGTCCTTACATTAGTAAGGAAAGACTATGTTAAGGGGACTCTTGAGATAATATAAGGGGATTATTTTAATAGGGAGAATCCTCGAACCATAAGATCTGCAAGTGTCCCTCAGTGAAAGCAGAAAGGGAAGGGATTTCTTTTGCAGAGAGAAGTAAAAATAACCCAGTGGAAAGAATTGGGTGTGGGGCAATGGGGTGAGCAGGTGACATGATCGGATGGTTGGGGGGGATATTTTTTCTCTACAGTCAGCAGATTCTCCAATGCTAGACTGTTCCAACACTTTCTTAACGTAAGGGTGGGCAAAAATTCTGGGCCAGGAAATCAAAGATTGGTCAAGGGCTTCCCTGGTGGCGCAGTGGTTGAGAGTCCGCCTGCCGATGCAGGGGACACAGGTTCTTGCCCCGGTCCAGGAAGATCCCACATGCCGCCAAGTGGCTGGGCCCATGAGCCATGGCCTCTGAGCCTGCGTGTCCGGAGCCTGTGCTCCGCAACGGGAGAGGCCACAACAGTGACAGGCCCGCCCGCATACCACAAAAAAAAAAAGTTTGGTCAAGTCAACAGGCATTTTATCTGTATTGGTCAGTGAAGATAAAGAGTTCAACTAATCATTTATGAGACAAAGAATGGGAATTTGGAGGATCTGTGTCTGGCTTTGTCATAAGTCATCATCTATTCAGAGCAGGAGGCAAGCAAATTAAACAAAGAAAACAAAAAAACAACAACAAAAAAAACCGTGAAATATTCACGAAAAAACCATTTCCCAGAACACAAAGGGTGAGAAGATTTCTTAACCACTGCTATTTTCCAAGAGCACTGGGCTCAGGTAAAGTTCAATGTTGTCTCTGCTCAAGGGCTCAACGGGTTAGGAATTCAAGCAACTCACAGTGGGTCTTGAGTCATCTATGCTCCATGATCTCTGGGGTCTAGGCAGAAAGATTCAAAGCTTGGAAGTGGCCTGATGGCTGGGGACTGCAGTCATCTTAAGATCTGTTTACTTAGTACGTCTGGTGCCTGGACTGTGTGACTTGAAGGCTAGGACTGCCAACTGGAACACCTCTATGTGGCCTCTTCATGTAGACTGGTTTCCTCACTGAACGGCAACCTCACAGTCAGACCTCCTACACATTGGCTCAGGGCTCCAAGTACCAGTGTTCAAATGAGTAAGACAGAAGCTGCAATGCCTTTTATGACACAGCCTCAGAAGTCACAGAGTACTACTTCCATAGTACTCTACTGGTCAAAGCAATCATAAGCCCACCCAGACCCAAATGGAAGAAAATTAGCCACCTCTTGTTGAAGGAGTGGCAAAGTCACATTGTAGAATAGCATGTGAGAGGAAGATTTTCCAATCTTCAAATCTATGTTTATAAATATCATGGGAATATTTATGGGTAAAATATACAAGGAAGTGCCATTTTAAGTGAATTTCAGGAAATAAAGACCACTTCAAAATGCAATGCCTTTTACCTCAGACTCAATAAAATGTAAAAAGATAATATTAATACCCCCAGGTATATATTAACTTGTACTGAACTACTTTTATTATTTGACTACTCTTATTATTATATTTTATAGATATACGTGTTTTTATAAAATTATGTAAGTGTACATTTTCACCTAAGAAGAAAGCTTTACTGAGAGTTAGTGTGTCAGAACAGAAAGAACCTAGGCCTTGCATTCCAGCTCAGTCACACTAGTTATCCTTAGATGCATTTCCAACAAAATCAGGAATAAAGCAGGACGCCCACTCTCACCACAGTAATTCAACATTTTACTGGCAAGAAATGTACAAGACCTATTGTACAAAAATGTAAGCAATTCTAAAGGACAAAAACTAATATGTAAGCAATAAATAAGTCATAACATATTCTCATGTAGGAAAATATAATAAAGATGCAAATCACCCTAAGTTAATTCATAACTTTAGCACAATGACAAAATATAAGATTTCAGAAACTAAACAAACTGATTCTAAAGTTTTTGTGTAATTTTTAAAAATTAATCAAGAAAAAAGAATTTGAAAAATAAAAGCCAAGGGGGAGTAGGAAAATTTGTCCTACGAAATATTAACACATATTATAAAGCTCCTAAAATTAATAGTGTAGTATTAACTAAGCAAACAATTAGTCCATAAATTAAACTTTTACCTCATATAAAATCAGTCAACACAGTTTACTTGGGGATATCCTAGTATAAGAGGCAAAATATTTCTGATATATGCCTTATTTTGAAATTATTTGAGTGTTTTTTATGTAAATAGCTAATGTTGACTACTAATTTAAGCTACTTTCATTCACAGCTGATCACACTTTTAACATACAACTCCTTGACATGTCACACATTTCTGTCACATGTTCCATACTAAATATAGTGTTCTCTCTCCCGAAATAATAAGGGAAAAACTAAAATTAAATATATTTGCACTATTTATGAGTTACTAAATAGTCCTGAAAGCTGTGCAAGCTTTTGTTTGAAATACTTTTGTATAAAAATTTACTATTGGTTTACACTCAAGTGTTTAAACTTTTATATATCGTGCACAGAATATAGTGAAGTATATTAGAACACACTACCTTCCTCCCAAACCATCAATAAGACTTCTTCTCCTGACTTTCATACTTCTGCCCATCATTATTCCAGTTTTATAATCCAGAACTTTGAAATTCCTGTTTCATGCCTTCATCTTGCTTATGTCATGTCTCCAGTCACTTTGGCCTCTAACAGTACGGTGAACTAAATATTTCAATGTACTTTCCCAACTACAGAGCAAGTACCTCCTCCATAAAACTCATTATTTACTGCATCAGTGAACTCCCCAAAAGTGACAGAAACCCCTATGTTCACCCCCTTCAAAAGAACAAAACAAAGCAAAACAAAAAACACAATAAACTGAAACCAGAGAGAGAAGTGGGGAGCAGAGAACAATGACCACTGGACAATCAGAAAGGTAGCGCTGCCCTAAGAGTGAAGTTGTGAGTAGGCATGGCTGACTCGAAGACACCTGCACTGAGCTAGGGATGCTGGAAGGGACCTCAACCTGCTAGAGCACCTGGCTGCCTTGGGAACAATTTCAAATCCTCTCTGGAGAGAGCTATCTCAATTTTGACCCCCAAGGTTCCCACTGATTGTGATCAAATAAGCATGGTCTCATCATCAAATATCACCAAACACACAATGAGACCAGCCATCATTATTGAGATTCCAGAGAAACAACAAACAACAGATATATACACTAAGTATTTTAGATATTTGAAATATCATATAAAGAGCATAATGTTTAAAAATAAACATTTTAAAGGAAACTTTAAGAAATAAAAAAATAATAAAATGAGTAAGCAACAAGAGACTGTAAAAATTAGAACTTGTAAAAGCGAAAAATGATTTTGCAATAGAAAGTGTCCCCTTGTAATGCATCTCACAGGTATAGCTTCCTTTCCGATTCCATTTCCACCTTAGACTAGTTTCTCATTAATTTACCTGCATATTAAGAAAAGGTATGTGGTGTTGTGATGTGCCACCCAGGTCCCCCATGCCAGGACTGCAACATTCATTCTCCCAATTGCCTGGAGGGTTGGCTGCCTACAAGTACCTCTGTCGGACTTGTCCTTGGCTAAAGAAAGATGCCTCCTAAGGTCGTTTCGCCTTCTGAGAACAGTTCACATCTAATAATCTGTTGCCTTCACAATAAAAAGACCCACCATCCTCACCCCAACTCAAGACATCTCTGAAGGCTCATCACAGCTGGAGTTCCCCACAGGATTAACTAAGGTCCTTGTTGTGACTGACTGCGTTGCTGTTCAACTGAGAGCTCCCCCCAGTAAATGGCCTGCAGGCAAATTTCTCTCTCACAGTGTGTTCCTGGGGAACCTGCATTGTGATAGGATAAAAACTGTGCTCCATGCTTCAGGTCTCTAACTCCTTCAATCCCCTCTCTTCTAGACTAATCTTCACAATTCACTACCTTATAATCTTGTCTTAAACTTGACAGAAACCTTCAATAGTTTTCCATTACATACAGCAAAACCACTACCTTTTCCTTTTATCATTTAAGACACTATATGGATTTTGGTGTCATTTTTCCAACTCTACACCCCTACATCAGATCCCTTTTTCCAGGGCACTCATTCTGTTTTATTCACTCAGGGGCATTGCCAGTTCTGGTCTGGGCTCATGACCTATTTCCTATCTGAATTAAAAGCCTTCACCCCCAACTCCAAAACTTAGTTTCACAGTACCTATCCTTTAATACTCAACCTAAGTTCCAATTTCTCCAAAATGCATTTTTTAGCCACAACAGCTCAAAGCAACCTCTGAGCTGGTGTAGTGTTGCAGCAACCCTGAATAGATTTGCAATCACTGATTACAAATTATCAGGAACTTTGAGAGATGGTCAATTTCACACTAGCAGTTTAAAATGAGCTGAGGTGGGAGTATTTAACACCAGAGAAATCAGCAAACACTACAAATGAGGGCCCCTCCCACACCATTTATCCTTCCCATTACACAGGAAGGAGATTTGGCAGTAGATCTGAGTCCTGAACTGCTTTCTGATTTGCAGATTTGGGCACCCATGACATCCCAACTAGACAGGATCATTTTTATGGCAGAGAGGTTATTTTATACTAACTCACAAAACTTTTCCTCAGTGCCTTTTCTGTAGTAGTAATTCAAAAATTGTTTTTGTAAGAGCAGTGTATCCTTCAGAGTCATCTTATACAGAGAACTAGGGGGGAAAAAAGCAAATGATGGTCATGAGTTTTTATTTTCTAAATGTATGTCTCCTCTATCCTTTAAATTATTTAGCACCAGCATCCTCCTATATTTTTATTTCAGTCACCATATCATGGATTTTTCTCAAATCCAATATAAAAGCACTGTATAATTTTTAGTTTATTGCTGCTTTATCCTCAATAAGCTCTTTTCTTCACATACGTATTCGTTTCTTATTTAATAATTGAGCCTTCCTTGAAAGGAACATTTTTTAAAAGTTATTTTGTAAAATGTATGACTCAAGGCCTTTTTCTCCCCAAACATTCTTTGTTCAAAGATGTCACTTTTCACTCTCCTGTTTCACCTTTTTGCCACTTGGGAACAGAATTTTAATACAACTAACAACATTCTTTACTTATTATTTAAGAGAATTAATACAAAATAACAGTTGACTTTGGTTATTATGGTCTTGCAAGAGAACAATAGAAAGTAAAGAAATTAATTTGCCTTTCTTTTTGCTGACACTCTGCACTGTGGCTGGTTGCTGCTGAGACAGGAGGCGTCCTGCATATCACTTTTGGATTCCTGAACCTTGTCAAGTAAGCTGCTCTTCTGCCACAGACTCCAGGGCTGTATGCTGTCAGCACTCTTGCACGCTGCTGGGTCAGCATCGCAATCGAATCCACTCTTCCTTGTCTCATCCTTGAGACCAGCAAGCTAAGCCTCACTAACTAGAGAGCCCTGGGTAACTCAGGTGTGACTTGGGGCTGCAAGCACCCTGGCTTGTCTCTTTTCAGTGGTACTATGCTTACCCATTTATGACTGCGTGGCAGGACAGCATTACTAACGCTCACTGTCTTGCCCTTTAGAGAATCTGCTCGGCTCTTGACCCCACTTTTCAGACTCAATTCCCTAAATTGATGCTTAAGCATTTACACCAGTTATTAGAGACTTTGTAGGATGCACAGAGTATATCACTGAATATATATTTTAAAGCTTCAAGCTCTATTCTCATACAGCCATGTTAATCAAATCTCCAATATGTAAAAGCCTTGTTTGAGATTTCACTGTTGTGCTTTTCTGGAATAGTTGAGCAGCACTGGATCACTTGGGATTGGAATACGAGCAAAGATAATGTGTTAGAATAAGCGGTGCTACATGTGTCAAAATTACCACAGCTACAGGAGAATCTCTTAGTGCAGAGCTCCGACCTCTCACTCCCATAGTGAGACATACAGCCATATTTTGTTTGCATTAGGAGCAAGTAAAAGGAGAGAAAGCAAGCAAAATTAGGTCAAGAAAGTAGAACACTTGGCCATATGTTAAGTTCTGTACCTGCTTTTGCTGTGATGCTTTTATATCTCCTTTGGTAAGTGATTTAAGCTTTCTTTGTTCCAAGATATTCCCTGTTGCACAGTTAGGATGTTTTTCTTTGATTCTGCTCCTCAGAGTGATTGTAGAAGGAGTAAGATAGTATTTAATGAACTTTTGGAGCTACTAATATAAGAGACATCTGAGAGAACGAGTTACCTGTCTCACTCTGAATTTTATTGGTCAAGACATTTACATGAAAAATAATCCTTGGACTTCCAGTTTTATCTCTAACAAGTAAAGAGCTTGGAAGTAGTCGCCCCCATGATTACAACGTGAAAAAGCTGGACAAACTGAAAATCAATGACTTTTCTTGGACCCATCAGAGAACTGAGGCTGCGGGCAAACTGCCATAACAAAATCTGGAGAAACAGTGCATCTAAAGAGTCACAACTGAGATCTGCTGAGATGATGCCAAAGCTGCAGAAGCCATAAGCTGATAGGAACAGTTCAATGGTAATTTTGATAAACTGCTGGAGACTAAGCTCCTGGGTGCCACCATCTTAGTGAGGCCCCTACACTATCATGAGTTTTACCTCCAACAACCCCACCAGGTTCTTACAGTGAAGATCCAAGAAAGAAATATCATAACTCTAGCAGGAGGAAGGGAAAAGTAATCATCATGAAATATACCCAGAGTGTTCTCCATAATAAAAACCTATTCTTCAAGTACAAAGAAGTTCATAGAGATTCTGAGGGAGGGGCATTCTCCCCGCTCCATCCTGCTCTAGCTTTCCTGCTCACCTAAGAGGAGAAGTCAACAGGGCTAAGTGCCTCAAGGAAATGGATTGGGAACACTGCATCCAATGAAGAGAACAGGGGAAAGAGCAAAAAAACTACACCACCACAGATACAATTGTGAAGGTCACAAGGCACGGGACCACTAAATGATTAAGATTTAATCAGAAAATTATAAAATGCCTCCTCTCTGCACTGGTCACAACTTACAATCACACCAACAAGGCTCAAGTATAATAACAGCGTAGCTGGAAGGGTTGCAAATCTAAACTCTCTCTGGGAAGAATACTTAGGGAAGCCCAAGAAAAGACAGACAAAAACAAGGCCACTGAAGGAATCTTAAGTCTTTGGCACCTATAGCTATAGGAAACATGAGAAGTAGCCCAACTTCTAACAGATTAACATAAATCCTCACACGAAAGGATTATTTACATAAGTTCCTCTTCCCAGTACAAGATATCCAGCTTACAATAAAAAAATTACAAGGCATGCCAAAAAGCAAGAAAATAACAGTGTGAAGAGACAAATCAATCATCAGAACATAACTCTGCTATGATATCCATGTTGGAATTTAGAATAACTGTAATTATATGGCAAAGACTCTAATGGAAAAGGTAGAAAATATACAAAATGGATAGATAATGTAAGCAGAGAGATGGAAGTTCTCAGAAAAAAATAAATAATGGCTAGACATCAACAACACTGAAAAATGCCTTCAATGGGCTTATCAGTAGACTTGACACAGCAAGAATCAGTCAACTTGAAGATACATTAATAGAAACTTCCTTAAATGAAACGCAAAGAAAAAATAAAGAAATAAGTAGAACAAGATATCTAACTCAGGGATAATTTGAAAAGGTGTACTAAATGCAGAATTGGAATGTGAGATGAGAAGAGAGAACAAAGCCGAAGAAATATTTGGTGCAGTAATTGTCAAAAGCATTCCAAAGTTAATGAAAGATACCAAACTAAGGTTCAGGAAGCTCAGAGAAAAACAAACAGGATGAATACCCCAAAGTATCACACCTAGGGATATCACATTCATAGTTCAAAAAATCAAAGATGAAGGAAAAAGCCTTGAAAGAAGCCAGAAGAGAAAAATACCTTACCTATAGAGGAACAAGGATAGAAATTATAAGGGACTTATCTGCATAAACCATGCAAATAAGAAGAGAGTGAAGTGAACTATTTAACTATCAAAATAAGAGAGAAAAAAGAACAGCAACATAGAATTGTCCTCCAGAAGTGAAGGAGAAACAAAGACGCATAGTCAGACAAACAAAAACTGAGAGAATTCATCACCAGCAGGCTTGCCCTGCAAGAAATGTTAGGAGTTCTTCAGGAGGAAGGAAAATGATATAGGTCAGAAATGTAGCTACATAAAGAAAAGACGATCACTGGAGAAGGCATAAGTAAAGGTTAAAAGAAACTTTTATTTTTCTTATTCATAATTGATCTAAAAGAAAAATTTTTTTCAAAGTAATAATAGTAACAATGTATTGGGTGATTATAGCATATGGATAAATGAAATGAAAGCAATGTCGTAAGATACAAAAGGGAGGAATTGGGAATTCTCTCTTATAAGATACCTGTACTACTTATTAAGTAGTATAGTGTTCTTTGCAGGTGGGGTTAGATTACTTTAAAATGCATATTGTAAACTCTAGGGCAACCACTAAAAAAATAAATAAGTAAAATTGATATGGTAATAGAGTAGAGAAAGGGAATCATATAAAATGCTCAATTAAACCCAGATGGGGAAGAAGAAATAAAAAGCACAAAGAACAAATGCACTAAATAGAAAACAGTTACAACCATGGTCTATAGTAATATGACTACATCAATAAACCACTTGAATGTGAATGATCTAAATAAACAAATTAAAATATAGAAATTTTCAGAGTGAATGAGAAAAAAAGTCACACCCAAATATATGTTGTCTATGTGAAACCAACACTATATATGAAGACTAAGGTAAGTTAAAAGTAAAAAGATGGAGAAAGAAATGGCATGTTAACACTAATCAAAAGAAAGCTGGAGTAGCTATTTTAATTTCAGACAAAGCAGACTTCAAAACAACAGCAAAAAATCATCAGGAATAAAGAGGGGCATTACATAATGATAGGAGTAAAATCTCCAGGAAGAATGAACAACCCTAAATGTATATGCACCTAACAACAGAGCATTATAAATGTGAGACAAAAACTGATAGAACTGAAAGGAGAAATAGACAAATGCACTGTTATAGTTGGAGAATTCAACGTCTATCTTTTTTTAGTAATTGATACATCCAACAAGCATAAAGTCAGTAAGTATATAGTTGACCTGAACAGCACTATCAATCAACTAGATCAACTGATCTAATTGATATTTATACACTACTCCAACAACTGCAGAAAACACATCTTCTAAAACTCACATGGACCTTTCACCATGATAGACTACATTCTGGGCCTATCTGGGCCAGATAACATACCTTAACAAATTTAAAAGAACAGAAATCATAAAAAGCATGTTTTCAGACTGAATGGAATTAAACTAGAAATTAATAACAAAAAATCTATCTAAATAATCCACCAAAACTAGGAAAGTAAGCAACACACTTTCACAGGATCCATGGGCCAAAGAAGAAATATCAAGAGCAATTAAAATATTTGAATTAAATGAAAACAAGAATATAATTTATCAAAATTTGTAGGATGCAGCAAAGGCAGTGCTTAGATGGAAGTTTGTAGCATTAAATGTATATATTAAAGAAGAAAGATCTAAAGTTAATAATCACGAAGAGTGAACCTTAATGTATGCAAATTTTTTAAAATCATTTCGGAGGTTGAGAGAATCCCAGAATGAAATGTAGAATGTGAAAAAGAATCTAACTGTATTACAAATATATGAAAAAGCCTCACTGAAGTGGGGACGGGTGGGCAGAGCTGACGTAAGTAACTTTGGAAATGAATGGTGTCTGTAAAACTAAAGGCAAAAGGAACTGTGCATAAACACTATACTCTAGTTGATAAAGTTATTTCCCATGGAAACACACGTTAACAATTCTGTTACTGCTACATACATAACGGAACTGAACAATTAAGTAAATGGAAGGCAGATGGTGGGAGCTAGGTATTTCCCTGTTGGAGTGGGAGTTTATAAATCAGCAAGGGAAGGAGGCTAGAATAATCCATGTGTTAATGGATTAGAATTGGAGAAATCAATATGAACTGATTTAGCTTTATTATAGCTTTGTTTTGGCTTAATATAGATACAGATTACAGATAGAGATGTTTATAAATATATGTATATACATATGTTAGTATTGACACATGCATTTTCTTGCTCTGTGAGCTGAGAAATCCTGGAAGCAAGGATATCCTCATAATAACTAGCACACTTAGTGCCCAGCTATTGATTTCTAGTATCGTTCTCAAATGAAAGGAACCAGGATTCCTTGAAAAAAGTGGCTGAATCCAGGACTGAGGCAGAAAATAAATGAGTCTGGAGCATCTTGTAGTGCCAGAAAGTAAGGAAGTACTAAAATAAATGAATGGATAAATGAATGAATTAATAAACAAGTAAATAACAAAGATGGGGGTGTGTCAAAGTGACATGAGAGTCAACCGAAAGGGGTCCCAATAGCTAAGCAACAAAATAAAGCAGCATTAAATTATAACCCAAAGTATAAAAGAAATATCTATGCATCCATACTGATATAAATAAATGACTGAACAAAATAATAAATGGAGAAGAGACAAAATCTTTCATGCAAAAGAATTCCACATCGTATATGAAGATACTCCAGTTTCAAGGTGGAGGAGCATAACTTCACTATGCTACACATATTAAATACAGTAGAGAAAAGCAGGAGAGGGGGACCTGATAAAAGCCACCTTAGCCAAATGATCAAGGTCAATGTCAGTAGTGATAAATCATGGGTTTTTAAAAAAATTTTATTTAAGTACAGTTGATTTACAATGTTGTGTTAATTTCTGCTATACAGCAAAGTGACTCAGTGATACATACATATACTCTTCTTAATATTCTTTTCCATTCTGGTATAATAGTGATAAATCATGTTGATATTACGTGTGACTGATATGATGTAATGAAAATGGCACTTTATATCCACTCTCTGCTCCCCAAAACCCACAACGCTAATCTGATCACGAGAAGAACATCAGATAAATCCTAACTGCGAAACATTCAGCAAAGTACCTGACTGGGACTTCTCAAAAGTGCCATGGTCATCAAAATCTTTTTTAAAAAAGGGAAAATTTTTGTTGTCAAAGCAAAAACTGCACCAAAGTTAAACACACAAGGAGGAAGACTTTATATTAGATTATTGCAAAAATGAGATATGCCAAGCATACCAAATTATTCCTGAGTCTGCAAATATTTTTCTCTATGATTGGGCCATCTTGACACCTATGAAGTAAAAGTTAGGTTCCTACCCTCCTATAGAGACTGGGAGATAGGAGTGCTATCTCCTTCCATGTTTATACTTCCAAGGATGGTTCCCAGGTCCTTGAGAAAGACTTCACTGGGTTGTAAAAATGGCAAGAGGCTGGGAGAAAACTTACGTTTACATTTCAAAGGTGCAGAGAAAAAATTTACAACTGCATGTTTTCTAAAGCAAATGATCTAAGGAAAGGTATACTAAGGGTCTATCATCAGGAAGAAATTTGTCTAAAGTTTAGTTAAACTGAGAGGAATGTCACTGTGCAAGCCAAGAAGAGCCTAAGGAGACATGACAACTAAATTTAATGTAGTCTTCTGAAAAATGCATTACATTTCTGAAACAGAAAGAGACTTTCAGTAAAAACTAAGGAAATCTGAATTAAGTATGGACTTTAAAAAACAATACATCAATTTCAGTTCATTATGACAAATGTACCATCGTAACATAAGACGCCGATAACAGGAGACATGAGTGTGGGGTTTATGGGAACTAGTTCTACTATCTTCGCTTTTCTGTAATTCTGAGACCATTCTAAAATTAAAAGTTTCTTAAAAAAAAATAATAGCTCTTCACTGTTCTGGGCTTCTGGACCTGATTTTCTTATTGTTTCAAAAATTCATTTGTTTTATGAAAGCTATCACTATGGCAGCCACAGAATACAGTAATCCAGGTTTTTTGCCATGTGGCAGGCAGTTGAATCATTGTTTACAAGTAAGAGCTCTGGAGGGAAAACTGTTGCTCAGAAAAGGAAGGCTCTATGTGAAGCGTCACTGAGGTCTTATTTGAAATAAACACTAAAAGATAAAATTCATCCTAGGGAGAATCTAGGTGAATTTTTGATTTGTTAACTATTGTGGTGAAGTATTGGCAAGCAGAGTTTTATTATCCACTTAACTGCTCCTGCCTTTCACTGTGCCTAAGGACCAACATCCGGGGACCCAGACTACGCTGCCGCCCTTGCAGATGCTAAAATGATACCTGCAGCTTCAGCTTCAAGGAAGGCAAAGCTTAAGGTTTAGGAAGGTTGATGAAGACAGACCCAGAGAAACTCGAAAGACGCCAGGTCATAGGAGGAAGCTCAAGATAAACAGGACATGTAACTGATAACTGTGCCTACAGCCAAATAAGCCAATAGGTATTTGCATAAAATGACTGCTAGACTGGGCTAGGCTGGCCTGGACTGGACTGGATTGGACTGCCTCTGATCTCTGACTTAGTAGCTTCACTGGAACAGGCTAAAAGAGAGACTATGGCAGCTAAATTGTTCACAGCTGGTTTTGCAGGGTGGGGTGGCGGTGTGGCTTCAAAGTAATAGCACATGTTTCCTTTCCGAATTTCTCCTATAAAAAATGGTATGCACATAAACTGTAATATTTTAAAAGGATTATTATATCACAGTCATGTCTCCTGGTTATGTTGCTGACAGCATAACATGCAACTTTGACACCTTTAACTCAAGGAAGATTGGTTGATGTTAATTGTAAGTTGTTATCAAGTTAAATATTGTCAGTATCAGGACACTGTGATATATTTTCATATTATTAACAGAGTTTCAAACAGCACAAGTACATAACGCAATTCTATGAGGAGACTGATATATTAGTGTTCTCCCATAGAACTCTGATACTACTTGGTGTCATGACCTGATTACAGCATTTACAGCATTGTACTTTGTGGAGTTTTGTTTGTTTTCTTTAGTTTTATTTACTTGCTTCTTGCTCCAAATAGACTATTAACTTCAAAGAGGAGGAGCCACCGTTTTCATTCACAAAATCAACAATCAAAATATATCTGTTTTTAGGACAAAATCAGAAAAAAATGTGTTCTAAGTCAAAATTGTTTCACATTTAATATTTCTAGGAGTCTCTATTTCCTCTTTTTCCTTCCTATTCCTGAAGTTCTCTCCTTTCTACAAATATAGTACCAAGTAAAATATAATCTATTAGTTCTAGCAATTTTTTAAAATTAAAGTTGATTTACATCCTGACTTCCACTTCACATTCCTCCAAATATTTAAAGATAATTAATTATTTACTATTTATTAAGCCTCCCTAGTGTGTATGCAAGTGATTGGCATTAATTAAAACACACAACACCTCAGTGATGTCCATAGTACTTTGCAGAGATCTTTCATCTATTAAATGATACCCCACTTAATATATAAGGAAACATACTTCCTCAAAAGGTAGCAGTCATCCAACAAACAGTTTTATAAGGATACAAGAAAAATAAAGCTTATTAACATCTACTGAAATAGAATTAAATTACTGTAGTATGCGTCAGATTTATAGTTTATACCTCCAGGAATATTTTTAAACTTTTTGGAGATCCATATGTCCAATGTTCACATTTCAAACTTCCATCTTTCTCAAAAATCATCGTTCTGAGTGACACTATGAGATATCTTGTCAGGAAAATATCAGACAAACATGAATTTATATGACATATTATAATTAATGTTTTGTTCTCCTACTCACCTTGTTCATTGAGTTTCTTCACTTTTACCAAGTGCCTGGTCACCCAGCACTGGTAGAGAAATCACAGTAAAAGATTATAAATTCTTGACTGTTAAATTCAAAATGCCTCAGACCAGGCTTGATAGGCAAAATTTGAATGGAATATGATCCAGCAGAACCAACAGCCACGCCCCTCTCTAATTTCCTACCTACTAGATATACATTAACAGCAGAAGAGAGAAAATGGAATTGGACCATGGGAAAAGGAACAGCCCTGCATCCTGCAAGATTCCCCAGGTCAAAGAGGAGAAAAGCTGAATGCTCAGGAGAGTTTAAGGAAAACAAATAGAAAACCAAACTCCTCCTTTCCATCCTGATCAGGACAGCAACCTCCTCACGACTCATGCATAGAAAGTAAAAGAGGGCTGCCTGGGGAGCCATCCTGCCCCTCCCACATGACCAAGAATGGCAGAGAAGTGACACTAAGGGCTGGCAAAGCAAAAGTCTCACAGTTGGGACAAGGGGATACTGCAGTGGAACTTGATGTAGACCCGTAGACCGTCAGTGTAAGCAAATGAAAGCTATCAATTAGCTTTCTAATACTAAGAAATGCAGGAACCCTGCTCAGGGATGCAGGAACCCTGAGCAAACCACTAGAAATGGACAAGATAAGATGACTGAATATCCCAGAGCACAGCCAGGGTGGGCAAAGGGTACCCACGGACCAGATGCCCCCTCCTTCCCCACCAACACACCTTTGTATGACAGAAAGCCAGGGATTCAGAGCTACTTTTGCAGGGGAGGAAAAGGAGGGAGAAATTTTCACTGTCTTGAGTTAAATTCAAAATTACTAAGACAAATTTTGAAATGTTGGAATTTCCTTAGGAGATAATAGATCAAGTGTTTTTCCAACAAAGGGAATGAAAACTCCCAGTAGTATTAAGTTCAGCCACAAGAAAACAAAAAATTTCATAATTTTGCTCATGAACATATGCTGTAAAATTTAGCCCAACATTTACATGATTAAATAATAAATTTTCTTTATTAGAAACACAAAACCTTTTAACTACTTCAAAGCTCTCTATGTATATATTTATTTATTTTAATATATATATATACTCTGTGTGTGTGTGTGTGTGTGTGTGTATATATATATATATATATATATATATATATATATATATAGTTTTCTTTGTTGCTTCTGACAACATGGAAAGGTAATTAAGGAGGAGAGTATTACTCTGTGCCCTAAAGTATAATGTAGGGCTAACAGGTGATTTCCCAAAGGTCAGTCTGTTAATCAGTGGGGTGAGACAAACCTGGAACCTTGATCTTTGACCACAAATCTGGTTCCCTTAATACTTTACCAAAATGTCACCTGCATCTGAAAGCTTAAAAAATCACTGGGCTAAATTATAAAATAAACTGAGACATATGCCATCCCTAGGGGTAAATTATGCTCTGACCAACTCCAAGGGGAGATGTGCTGGACACAGCTGTTCCAGGGAAGGCCAGATCTGATTAATCACTGCCCAACTAGGCATTTAGATCCACTCATTCACGGACAGGCACAAGAGCAGATGTAATCTTTTACTCCTCTGGGTTTCCAAGGACAAAGGAGTGCACAGAAGAATTAATCAAACAAACCCATAATGAATTATTCATTTAAAATAAAATATTGTACACACACATTAATAGAAAAGAGTTAGCAAAAATTATATGCTGCAATAATACTAAACATCTTGTCTCTACAAACTTTAGTTTTAGGTATATAACTGATAGATTTATTAAAATGGTCTACAATTGCTGCTATTTAGAAGCTCAGCACTTTCTCAAACGTCACAATAGTTTGAAGGTCAATGACTCTACATGTCCAACTGTCAGAGTCAAATCAACTTCTATCAAGATAGGGTCCACTCCATCACCTCAAAAAGCAACTCTCTTTCTTCCCAAGTAAAAGGAATAAAAATTATTTTCTTCTGGGAGCTGGTAAGGAGTCACACTCCAAGAAACAATTCAACCACCAAACATAAGTAAAAGCTGTATAATCATAAAATTCATTCAGAATGCCTCCTAAGGAAGCAACTGGCTTTGTCAAAGCAGCTTGAAAACCTTGTCTGAAGAGTTCAGGAGTCCCTGATGAAATGGAAATTACAGAATCTAAGAAAGCTTCAAAAGCCAGAATATTCAAGATCTATGCGTTAAGTTTCTCTTCCCTGGATGGTGTTGAAGAGCACTGACAATGTTTGACTCTAACTCTCTTTATTTATGCTTCTTTAGCAAACCAACCCCCCCTTTAATCAATATCCTTTTTCTTTATGCATGTTGATACATTCATTCAGGTTACAATCAAGTTTTATAGCCTTGGCGCGTCTTTGTACTTGCAAAGTTTATCCTATATTAATTTTCCAACTGAACTCTCCGAGAGCAATCATGTTTTTCTTATTTCCAACATCTTAAAAGAATCTCATTGTAATTCCATACACTGATCGTAGCACTGAAATACTAGTCAGAATTCTGATCTTGGGAGTAAGAGTCCATCATGAACATGGAGAAGGAAGAGGACGATAATCAACAGTAATGATAAAAATTATAACAACAATAATAGTACCACACATATCTTCAATTCTTAACTATGACAAAATGTATTCACATATATTATCCCAGTTAAGAAGAATAAAATATAGCCATAAACCTAAAAACTACTTAGGACATTCAGGTACCTCATAACAGTACATGCTGGCTGATGAGAGAAAGAACACAGCTGAAGATCTGGCTTTGTAACATGTTAAAAAAACACTATAAACTGTGACCCCCTAAGTCTAGGAAATCTAGTTGAAGTTCATCTACGGGACAAGACATAGTAACCAAGGATGCACTTTCTAGTCATGGTTTAGACAAATTGAGTGCACCAGGATTCCAAGTAAAAAGAATGTGATCACTCCACATTGGGTGGAACATAATGACAGGGAGTCCAAGGTAAAATTACATGGAAGTTCATCAGTTAGAAATGGTTTTGGCTGCAGAGAGCAAACTAAACTTAGCCAAACTTAACTAATTGAGACTGCTATTATTTATAGAAGTCTGAGAATTGATTCAGTCACTTGGCAATATCACCAAGGACCCAGGCTGTTTGTGTCTTTCGTGTATTGTCTTGTCATCCCCAAGCTTTCCCCTCCTGCCCCAATATGGCCTCAAATATCATTTTAGTGTTCCACACAAGAAGGAAGGCTGGGGGGATGCTTTTCCCTGGTAATTTTAGAATAAAATCCCCTCAACGGGGTTTATGAGCATCTCATTGGTCAGAATAAAATCACATGACCACCCCAGGCCAATTACTGGCAAAGGGGAATGAAATTACCATAACCGATTTAAAAGGACCATTACTCGTCCCCTAGAGAAGGAGCACAATAGAAGAGTTGAAATAGGGATTGAAAAAGAGAATGTGAAGAAAATTCCTTCCCTTTTTCTTAGGACTAAAAGTTTAAAATAAACTTTAGCACCTGCCTCCTCCCACCCCCCTCATTACCCAGTGTGGCCAGCACACTGTTCTCCAAGAGGGTGCAACCGATGCCTGCCCTCACCCTCAGAGAAATCAGTGTTTGAGAGAAGTGGACACATTCTGGGTCAATTCTGAGAGCAGAGTATATATTGAAGAATTAGATCTATGGTGTAAAAGAAAGAAAAGAGTTGAGGATGAACTCAAGTTCATCATGGGACCTGAACAACAAGAAAGCCAACAACAGAAATCGGAAAAAGGAGAGGAATAGACAGTCATCTCTCTCTCAACATCCAGGCCCACAGACACAAAGCTCTCCATTTGTTTGTTTGTTTTTAGTTATTTAAGTTCACAAGGCATCAGTTCTTTGGGGGAATTACTCAGACCAAGGAAATCAGTCATAATCTGTAAGGACTGTTGAGTGTTTGTAAGCCAAGAACTTAGAGAGAAGAATAAGTCATTTAAGCAATGCCCTGAGATTGAAGAATAAAGGGAAAAGTGAGTGAAAAATATTTAAACATTCTGGCAATTAATGATCAAAAAAAAATACTGATCAAAATAATGAATACACTTTAATTTTTTTATAGTCTCCAATGCTGTACCATCAGTTCTGCCTCCGTTATTTGTACTCTAAAGCAGTGGTCCCCAACCCCCAGGCCACAGACCACTACCGGTCCGTGGCCCGTTAGGAACCAGGCCACACAGCAGGAGGTGAGCAGCAGGCAAGAGAGCAAAGCTTCATCTGTATTTATAGCCGCTCCCCATCTCTCATATTACCGCCTGAGCTCTGCCTCCTGTCAGATCAGCGGTGGCATTGGAGTCTCATAGGAGCACGAACCCTACTGTGCACTGAGCATAGGAGGGATCTAGGTTGCGCGCTCCTTATGAGACTCTAATGCCTGGTGATCTGAGGTGGAGCTGAGGCAGTGATGGTAGCGCTGGGGAGTGGCTGCAAATACAGATTATCATTAGCAGAGAGGTCTGACTGCACAGAGACCATAATAAATCAATGCATTTGAATCATCCCGAAACCATCCCCCCAACCCCCGTCCATGGAAAAATTGTCTTCCATGAAACCATTCCCTGGTGCCAAAAAGGTTGGGGGCCGTTGCTCTAAAGCCACCCTCTTATCAGGCATTTCTTCAAATCAAATCTAAATACAGGGAGAATAACATCTTTTAAGCTTTTAATCTGAACTTACACAATGGAGACTTTTTCCCACTATTGTTCTTTTGAAATAGTATAATAAAACAGAAGGAAGTCAGATTCCGAAGTCCATAGGGGAACAAAAGGGAAATAATATTCTTTTATTCTTTCTCTACCTCTCATAAGTCATGCTGCACCTGTTACTTAAGATTCTCTGAATGAATAGCACCAAAACGTGACTCCATAAAATCAGTAAAACATACACTGCTTAATTCCTGTCAGAGGCACCATCAATACAGGAATATATTACCATTCAATGAAGTTTCATTTGCCAGCTACTGAGATGACCAAGATAAATAACCAGCATCATCTTAATCTTCAAAAGGTACTTGTTCCTACTGTCATGAAAAATTCCTTCTCTCATGTAACGGAGTTTACCCTGTAAATTAAACCTCTCAAGTAATGGAAGAAATAACCCATGACACCAGTGAGGGAAATTAAATTAAAGTCACTAATAGCAGGTCAGCACCGACTGAGTAGAAGTAATGGAAGTGACCACATGAATGATAAGCAGATCTTGACGAGGCTGTGACAAGTGTCTCCCAGAGAGTGTGATGAGCATTCATCTAGGTGGCAAGCAATTCACAGTCAAGACACTAACATGTTTATAGCGCAGCTCGACCCCCATCTATGCCAGAGCATGTCAACCTTTCTGAGGAGGATGTTCTAATTCCCTCAAGAAGGCCATTAGGAAGAATTAAAAACGAAGCTCCCTGTTTTCTGGGTAAATCAATTTCTCATTGTCTAGAAATCTTTCTGGCCAGAGCAGATGACCTGTAGAGACAATAAGGATCCCAGAACTATACTTAAATAACTTTATTTTCTAAAGTGTTAGAGGGAAACAAAAGGAAAATTGTTCCACAGTTCAATAATCAGAGGGTGGCTGAAACAAATGGAGTTATTTTAGTCTAGTTGTTAGGACTTGGGGAGCACAGCAACGCCAATGACAAAATAACCTATTACATGGGAAAGTTAAAATGGTACCTTGCACTTTATAGGCAGCCCTTCTGGAACTCAGCTGTGATTTACTTTCTAATGCCCAATCGAGACCACTGAACTTTTGATATGAACATAATAACCAAGTAAATAATGCAGCTGCTGAAAATGTGGACAAGAGCAGGAAGGAGGGGTGGTAGAAAGGGGGATGAGAGCAGTAAAGAGTGACTTCTAGAAAACCACTGATGATGGTCTGATGGCTGCAATGTAATCCCTTCTACCAAAATATTTTTTACTAAGATCTCAGATTATAAATGATAAGATCATGGTAAATGGACATTTTTAAATAGGGGAATGTTTGTATTGCCTGAAATATTGCTTTGGGTATTACCAGACTGAAATGCGCACCTAAATTGTTACATATCTGAGATGGTAATACTATATGTTATAGCATAATGCTGTCCCTAAAGTCACTGATTTACAAAGAGGTATCGCCTTTGCATGCTCTCTATTTTATTTGCTTTTATTTGTTAAGTAGTAAGTTGGCATTGTTGGTTGTAATATTTGGTATTTTTTATTGCACTATTTATCAGGTGATGAGTTCTGAGCCTCACCATCTTGCTAACTTCCTATGTTACTGGGTCAAGTTATTTGTTTCCTTGGATATTTTTTCTCATCTGTAAAATGAAATTATCAAAATAAAAATCTTATCAAATCTGTTTAGAAATGAAATTTTACATGGGTTTTATTGGGTACGCTGAGTAAAACTCACTCATTGCATAGCTGACACCATTATGAGTAAAACAAAGTGGAGCTGTGAATTAAGTGCTGTGAAATATACATGGGCCCATATTTAGTTCTAAACATACACACAATAATTAAAAGTTCCCCCCAATCCAACTCACTGGTTCTCATGCTTAATAAAATGAAGGAAGAAAGGGGTCCCCCTTTAGCAAATGATAACATTATTTCTTTGAATTAGTCATTCTCAGTTATGGTTCTATTTTTATCAAAACAGAATACTGAAAAATGGGGATCTTTCAGATGTTAGTAGCAGTTTTCTTACAATAACATGTCTTGCCTTTCATATGGTAAAAATATCTCTCTAAGTCTCAATTTTGAGGCCAAATCAAATCAGACAATTAGTAAAGAGTATAAAAGTGGAGAAAATAAATATTTCTTTGGGGGCAAAGATATAAATTTATTTATTTATTATAACTTTTTGCTTTCTTTATAGATCTTTCCCCTTTCAAATGAACTGAGCAAGACTGGTCCTAACAAGATTAGTTTTAAAATTAAATGAAAAATTCTCATTTGTTGTCTGTTATAAATAAAAAGAAAAACTAATTTCCTCTCTCAGAACTGTCCATTCAATTTAGTAACACAGGAAATTGTTGACAATATATTAGACAATGAAACATTACTATTAAATTTTACTTTATTAATCTTAATTTTAACTTTTAGTTTTGCTTTAATATATATATATACAATATAAATATATAATTCTTATACATACTTCGAGATATATATATCCACACACAATACACAAACATATACACATATATACTCACTATCATAATGTAGTTGGAATATGGGTAATTTTCTATATTTTCTGAATTTTTCTGCATGTAAGTTTTTTCTACTGTAAATATGTACAGTTTGTAATTATAAAATGTTGCAAAATAAATGTACATTTTCATTCACCAATGTGGAAAAGGTGTGCTAATATATATTCTAATAATACTCTTGAGTTGGTAATTTTTACTAGGCAATTTTAGGTAAAAAGAATTCGTCAAGTTAATACCATTTAACATAAAAATAGGCCAAATTTTTTTAAATTACAAAATTAATAACATTATTTTATATTATTGTATTGTTAAGTACCTCAAAATTTCTGTTAACCTTTGATTTAATCCACCAACTGTGAAACATTTTATGCAAAAAATATATAATCTTTTGTGCCATTGAGACAGGTAAAGCAAATAGGTACTTCCCCCATATGAATTAGGTATTACCTAATCAGCTATCAGCTAGAGCAATTGACCTATTTGTCAACACAATGTGTACAGGGCCCAGGCAAGAAATATGAGTGAACTGAGAAACTGGGCAAGCACTGAACACTAGGGAGTGGTGGAGAGAGGACCAGAAACTACTCTGCTCAGTTGACTGCTGCCATGTGGCAATGAGGGCTCACTGAAGGAGAGATATTAGGTTTTTTGAGCAAAGACAAAAATATGGATTTTCAGTTGCAGTCTAAAGATTTTTAAAACACTGTATAAATTAAGCAAAACAATTGTGCTAATACAATATAATTTATTGCAAACTTGCCCTAAGTAGTGCAAGACTTGAGTATTTCAAATATACTTTATTCCTGAAACTTATATTTGTGGCCATATCAGTTACCCATTCAGATTTTCATAAACCCTAACTTCTACTCTGTAAAGACCATTCATGTGGTCAATTTGTATTTATAAAATACTTTGATATCTGGCAGTATGTGAATTACTGTTATTTATTGAGAATCTAGATTAATTTCATAAGTCAAAATGGATAAAAAAAATCTCTGGGAGAATCCTCCTCAATGAACCCAAAATATGTAATACATGGGTACTTATTTTAAGAATTTTAAAAATAATTTGTTCAACCGAATTAAATCTTACCAGTATTAGCTAGTTTCACCCTAGTCTTTTTTTTTTTCTTTTTTTTGCGGTATGTGGGCCTCTCACTGCTGTGGCCTCTCCCGTTGCGGAGCACAGGCTCCGGACGCACAGGCTCAGCAGCCATGGCTCACGGGCCCAGCCGCTCAGCAGCATGTGGGATCTTCCCGGACCGGGTCACAAACCCGTGTCCCCTGCATCGGCAGGCGGACTCCCAACCACTGCGCCACCAGGGAAGCCCTACCCTAGTCATTTAAAATAGTTGCCTACCATTTAGTGATTTCACTCTTATTTATTTCTATGTTTGAAATGCTATAGATAATGAATTAACATGGCATTCATGTAAGCCTCAAGGCCTAACCCTAATACATACATATATCTATGTAATGCACCATTAAGGAAAAGACCATCATCATAAAACCTTATAAATAGGAACCTCTATGTCACATGAAAAAATCATTCCATCACTGGCAATTTCTTCTGTTGGTTAATCACTTAATCTTAGTCTTTTCTCTGATTTAATTGAAGTACACTGATTTACTGCTAATCCAAAAAAAAAAAAGTGATGTCAGTTTATAGAGTATAGACTTAGCTTCAAGATTGAGACACGGTCACGAAATTGAATCTACTTGAATATGTAGCTTTCACTCCTCTATTAACATTAATTCAACATATTTTTATATGGTAATTATTATGAGCTAGCCCATGTTCCAAGGACAGTGGATAAAATGAAGGACCTGATTTCATGATTCGGGCAGGATAAGGCAGACAATAAAAAATAAAGAAGAAAACGTCAGAGAATAATAAATGTTCTGCAAATAATTAGAATAAAGTCATGTAATAGAGTGGCAGGGTCACCTTAGATTGAGTGGTCAAGGAAATCTTCTCCCACGACATTTAAACTGAGACCTGAATTACCACACACCCACAAACACATAAACACACATACACACACACACACACGCAACCATGAAAAGATCACGAGAAAGAGAATTGCAGGAGCAGAGAGACCAACATGGCTGGGAGCAGTGGGCAAAGGGAGGGTGTTGAGACACGAAATCCATGATTTATCCAGAGGCAAAGATCAGCTCATGTGAGGTATCGTAGGGCATGGGAGGAATTGGAGTTTGTTCTAAGTGTAAGTGGGAAGTTACATGATTTGATGTCTGCTTTTTAAAAGATCCCTCTGCTGACTGCAGAGAATGAATTACGGGGAGGCAGAAGTGCAAACAGATTAAGTATTGCAGGGAAGGATAATAATGGGTTGGGTCATGTATTGTTGGAAATAGAAGAGATACGTTTTTGCAGGTAGAATCCATTATACTTGCTAATGATTTGGATGTGGGAAAGGAGGGGAAAAGAGGAAGTCCAGACTCCTCATAGGCTTCTGACTTGAGCAGTTGGGTGAGTAACACTGCTATTTACCAGATGGAAAATGGGAGAGAAACAAATTTGAGTTAAGGGACAAGAAATATGCTTTGGAACAAATTAAGTTTGGGTGTCTTTTAGACATCCTACAAGAAGCAGGGAGTTGGAAACCTGATTCTAAAGTTGCAGGAAAATGTCAAGACTAGGGTACTGAATGGGAGTCAGCAGCGTAAGGATGATATTTAAAGTAATGGTCCAGGATGATATTACCTAGAACAGCAGTCCCCAACCTTTCTGGCACCAGGGACCGGTTTCATGGAAGACAGTTTTTCCACGGACAGGGCAGGGGAGATGGTTCAGGTGGTAGTGCAAGCGATGGGAGCAGCAGATGAAGCTTCACTCGCTCACCCGTTGCTCACGTCCTGCTGTGCAGCCCAGTTCCTAACAGGCCATGGATCAGTACTGGTCAACGGCAAGGGAGGTGGGCACCCCTGACCTAGAAAGAATGTGTAGTCCAAAAAGAAAGAGCCCAAGACCAAGCCCTGGGGCATTCCAAACTTAAACATCAGAGAGGGGGAAACCAGCAAAGTCAAAGAAGGAACACCCAGTGACGTGGATGAAAAAACAGAAGCTAAGGGAAGAATGTTTCAAGTAGAAAGTGGTTAACTCTGTCGAATGCTGCTGAGGCCAAGTAGGATAGAGAGAGAGACACTGGCCAGTGGATTTGGCAACATGATGATCAATTACAGAATATCTGACATGGAGAAATGGTTAGAACGGATTGAAGGGTGAACAAAAGGTGATTTATCAAAGAAAATAGCTATAAACAACTCTTTCAAGAAGTTTTGCTTTGAAGACAAGGAGAGAAATGGAGCAGTAGCAGCAGGAAAAATATACACTGTTATGTTTGTTTTAATATATACCATGCTGATGTGACCTGGTGACCAAGACACTAAAGTTCTCCTCCGCTTGACTAAACTTTAGACAAGCTTCTTCCTGATAGACCCTTGACCTCCCTTTTCTTATTTACTTTAGAAAACTTATAAATTCATTCTCTGACCCATTTTAAATATAACTATTTTTAAGGGCTTCTTGTCTATTTCAAAACACAGGACTGTCTTTCTCAGTGACCTGGGTGCCATCTCTTTGAAATGTAATCAAGAAAGATAGAATCCCCATCTCCTGGTTTCTATGGGAAGGTAACAGCCTAACTTCTGTGGTGGCCTTGCTTCAAGCTGCAAAACTACCACTTTTCATAAAAATATGTGAAGTTTATTAGCAAACACAGATGACCTATGACTTCCTTCTAACATCCTCCAGTATTTTTCCACAAGCTCACCTCAGCCTTTAAAAACTCTAGTGCTCTTAACTGTGGTGTAGCTGAGTTCTAGCCTCACTCCTCTATGGCAATAGCCTTGAATAAATTCTTCCTTGCTTGGTTACCTTTGTCCAGGGCAATTTTGGCACTCCAGATTTACTCTTCACTTCCTCCACCTACTCAATGTGCTCCCTTGCCCTCTATCTTCCTTTGAGTTCTGCCGGTGAGGAACACGGGCTGGAGCTCCCAGAGGGAAGGCTTTGATGGGAGTATTGCAGTAGGAGAAACTGTAGGTTCAGATGAAGATTGGCTAAGTAGGTCTGACTGTGGTGAGATGACGAGGCAGTTCAAGTCTGCAGATGTGTGAAGTAAGGTCACAAACGGTGAGTGAGATGTGGTAGGGGTCTAGGAGCTTCAAAGGGAGGTGTATTATAGTCTTTGTGAGGCACAGAAGATCCAAAGCATGTTAGCCGAGCAAACTATAAGTGCAGGCGAATGTTCAGTGCCCTTTGAGATTTGTGCTCATGATTTAGATGGAGAATAGTCAGCAGAACTGATAGTTCTTTCTTCTGGATGTAGGTTAAGTCAGACAGTTGAGCTCAATCCGAGTCAAAGTTTGACTAAACTAGTCTGATAGTAAGAAAGAGAGACAAGAGAGTTTGATGGTGGTCGAGGGATTGAAAATAATATTCCACAGAATCTGACTTTGATACAGTAGAAAGTGAGGACCCAGTATCACATAAGGATATCATATAACAGGAACAGAGGCTTGCATTAAGATAAAGAAAGAAATAATAAAAGTCTGCCCAATAAAACAAATATTTAATATAGATTTTCTTTTGTCAGAATAAAAAAACTGAACAAGTTCACTTTATTTTCTAACATGGGAAAGAAAGATAACCCCGTTCATACTTATTGATCATTGGTGTTTGAATGAAAATGTGCTAAGCAGCAAAGCAGCGCACAAACCCTAAAACAAAAGGAAAAGGAAGTGTGCCTTTCAGTTTTCTAATTTCATTCACTTCCAAAGAAACAAAGATGAGCAGATAGGCCTGAGGCTGCTGAAGACAGAGTCCCAGCAAGGTCCACAAGGACACTCAGGACCCTGATGAGGAAGTGCTAAGGCATTCTCCCTTTGAAAAACATGTCCTAAAAATATCTATTTTTAATGTATTTGTGTATATATGTTTTTTTCTAATGTATTTATGTATTTTATATGTATGTGTACATATGTATTAATATATTTCCATACACACAAACATATAAGCAAACATACATATACATACATACATAAACCAAAATAAAGAACCACCAGATCAAGACTTTGAGACTTTTTTCCAGCCCCAACAAAACAATGTTCAGTAAACAGTTCTTGGTTACAGTGAATCAACAAGGGCTTAAAGTAGTGTGCTTGAGCTCGCGTCTATCAGCTCCATATAACATTAGATGAACCCCTTTGCGTTCTCAAGGCTTTAGTTTCCTCATCTGTAAAATAAGGAACCTGATTAGGTTCCCTTTGAATTTACTTCCACTCTAAATGCTTTAATTCTCAGTAAATTAATATACAGAAATGAAGGAACATTGGTGTTTATAATGAATGACAAAACTTGGTGCATTAGGGGTGGTTTAGATTCAAGACTAAGGGTATAGTCTTTGACTAGACTGCCTGGGTTGGAATTCCAGCTACACCACTTCCTTGCTGTGTGCTCGGACAAGTTACTTGACCTCTCTAAGCTTTGGTTTCTTCTACCATAAAGGTAGAATAATAATTACATCAAAGAGTTATGATGAGCATTGTGTTAATACATATAAAGTATGAAGAATAATGCCTGGCACATAGTAAGCACTCAGTAGTATTAGCTAGTATTATTATCACTGTTAGAGAGTATTAAGTTAAAAAGTAGTTATGTATTATGTAGCAGTATTTATATGGTTAGAAAATTTTAGTTACTACTCAGGGTGGAAAAAGCATTAATATCCTTAGAATGGAATTTAATTTCTGACTCTGAGCCTCACTGTCTAGTGCAGACAAAGTAACCTAACCCATATTAGGTGCTCTCTGTGTCCTCTCCAGCCATTGCTCAGATCTATTCAGGCCTCTGCCACAGCTCATTTTGAAACTTCTTTCCCAAACTTCTCTTCCCCAATCCCTTCCCCTGGCCTCTGCTGACTTTAACCACCCTGGAAAATTTAAGCAGCACCAGTCACAGACAAAGATTCTGGTTAAGAAAAGTTCTTCCACTATTTCATTTAGAATTTAGTAATCCCATTATCCTCAGAATGAGGTAGGATGACGTTATTCTATGATCCTGGACAACTGATAGAGTTGTTTATAGCTGAAAATGCAAGTGTGTAAACTTGCCAAATGTGACCTTATCTACTTCTAGCAACTGAATCCTGAAGTCATACCTTCATTAGGTAAATATATTGGGTATATATATGCTTTTCCTTCTTCTTTAAATAAACAGATACTACCTAAGAGGAAGTCTGTGATCTGTTGAGCCAAAGCTTTCATTTCTTCTACAGCTTTTAGTTCAGCCACACTAGAGCAATCAAAAGTAGTTTCATAAGAACGGAGTGACAAAATTAGACTGGATAAATAAGGAAATAGCTGATTATAAAGTGTGTCATAAGTCAAGTAAAGAATCTGGGTATTCCTAATATTACTGGGAACATATTGCTGTGATTTATACAAGGGAAATAACATGATCAGATTTTCGTTTTAAAAAGATCCCACTGCCTGCTCAATTTTGCATCCCATCTGCATTGATAGACGCAACTTTGTACCTATAGGTATTTGACTTCAAATTACTCAAGCTAGGTCACAGATGTCATTGTCATTCTATCTTCCTTCCATATCACTCATCCCAACTGACACCTAGTAGAGTATTTAGGGAGCATTAACTCACTGATTCTTCCCTCATCTCTTAAAACCACAGTATACCCAATATAGCACCAAAGACATAAAAAAGTAGAAAATGTAACTATTTCTCTAAAAACCATTTAAATTATTGCTGGACATAAAAGATACTCATTGAACTTCTATCTCAGTACCAAAACCATTCTGTAAGATAAATATGAATAGACAACCATTACAAAATAAATGAGTAAGACTGGCATGAGATGGTCAACTAGAATCTAGAATTAACAATCTCTCACGTCCCTTTGGTATATCTCAATATGTAGTTTCAGATCTTCACAGTTTGTAAATATACATTTATGCACTGGTTTGAACCATATGCATACTAGAGCCGAAGATTCTTCCAAAGAAGATGAGAAAATGGACAAAGGTTATGGCTGACAGAAAATTCACCACCTCTCCATTTTGCCCCTAGGCTATGGCACCAAGGTCTCAGAGCATTAGGTCGGACCATTTACCCATTTATAATAGATAGCGGCATCAGCTGAAGGGATAGACAGAGAAGGAAATAGAGCTGAATGATGGCTAAAACCTTGGGGAATGAATATTCACAAACAGTAAATGGGAAGAAGAAAAGGAGTCACCCAGAAGAACAGAAAAGGATCATTTTTTAACAAACCTAAAAATGAAAGGGTAATAAATGATTTTGCATTATTATCTGCTTCCTTTGGGGACCAATTTTGATTTCATATTTTTGACAGAATATATTTGTAGCAATTTTACTCAGTCATCAATTGCTATTTCACAAATTAATACATGGCACTTGATACAAAATGCCAAAGGAAAAATGGAAAGAAAAATTACTTCTTATATAATGAAATGACACTTTCCAATGTTTGTAAAACACTTTTTCTACATAACAGCAGTTTGTGACTCATCTACACCCTTCATGTACATTCTCGCAACCCATCTGGGATCTCATTAATATGGGAGTCATGTGCACAGATCCAGCGATAATACTTGCTTAGCATCACAGCATCTACCCCTCAGGGGAGAAAGTATACACACACACACACACACACACACACACACACACACACAAATGAACTAATATAGGGTGAATGTGTTTCTAGCCAGCATATCTGAAATGTTTTGTTCAAGCAGAGTCAAATTTCATTGTAAGCCAAGCCCCCTGGAAGCACTGTTTGAAATGTCAGCATTGGTTTTGAAGAAATCATTCCAGAACAGCCACAATAAATCCCAAATGGTAGCATCCAGCCTCTTAGACACTGGCCATTTAATCCTTCAGCATGGCGTTCTGCTCCTCTAGGGCGTCTGTCTCTGTGCCCATTAAGTCCCTGCCTCCACTGAGCCTGCCAATCTGCGTGTCATTTACAACCATCATTTGGGGGCTTTCCAACCATTACTTACACTAATTTCAAATATCCTGGGACTTAGTCCAATGTTAAAAATGTATTGTTTTCTAAAAGAACCTCTTAATGTGTCATCAGAAGACTAATTCTCTCTAAAAGAATAATTATCCAGCTCAGGGGCACAGAGCAGAGGTTTGATTCCAAATAATAAAGCAAATTTAACTCCCCAAGCATACAAGCTGTTGCCGCTTTTGAATAAAAGCACAAGTTTGGATCAAAATCTAGTTGCGAGCCCTTTTTATTTGACCCTCTGGCTGATCAGATCTGAATTCCAAAGGAGAGACATAACATGCCACTCAATAAAATATGGGCTTAACTTTTCTCCTTCCGATTCAGGAAAAGAATAGCAACATTTGGTGCCCTTCTGACATCTGCAAGGCTGACTATGTGTGCATATCAGGACTTTCATCTTTTGTGTAAGATCCTGGAAGCATTTATCTAGCCAGCAACAGAAACAAGAGATTCTAGATCTGTGACTGCAAACTTGCAAATCAAAAGCCATTTGACTGTCACATGCGTTTTGTATGAACAGCTCAGTGTTCTGAAAAAAATTTAAAAAAGAAAGAAAAAGTTCTACTTGAGTATCCATAGATGAAGCACACATTCCAAGTCTTTTCTGCACTTTATTAATTATACCTGCTCAGTTATACAGGAGGTATTTACTCTGCAGTAAATTGTGTTTGGTGGAGGAAGGAGTATTTACCTGAATTCTAAAAATGAAATAATGTGCAATTGCTACCTGTCAAGTAGAGTAAGTCACCTTAAATCCCTGACAAAGGGATTTAAAGCCATTGGTTTTAAAGAAGCCATGGCTTCTTTCTCCTACACCAGCCATCTCTTCTAGTCTTCTCAAATGTTTCCATCAGTATGCAAATATGTGGTTGTGTTTTTAAAATAAAGCAAAGCAAATAAAACTAAATCTTCTTTTAACCACACAACCTCAGCTACCATCCCAATTTTCTGCTTATTTTTACAAATAAATGTCTCTGGAGAGTACTCTTTTGTGAAATCAATACTTCCTTACTTTATTTAACTCATTTCAATTTCTATTTTGTCTCCCTCTTTCCATCAATATTGTTCTTACCAAAGTCAACATGTTGTCAAATCCAATGAATAATTTTCTAGTTTTGTCCAACTAATCAGTCTCAAAATGTGGTCCAGGGATCCCTGGAATACCAAAAAATTTTTCAAGGAGTTTATGTTATAAAATCTATTCCTATAATAATACTGATAACATCAGATGTGATATTAATGTGATTTTAAAAATATTGTCAAATGGAATATGACAATATTTGACCAATATGTATAACTCAGTAAACCGATATTTTCTGGGTGATAAATGGTATTACAAAATCACGCATGGGTGAAAATATCCATTCAAAGTATAAAGCAGACCGATAGGTATTAAACAGTATTAAATTTTCACTGATATGGTTTTAGATTCTACACAGCAATTAATTTTTAACAAATTGCCACTTACCAAGTTTTGGCATAGTATAAAAGAATATCTACAGCTATTTTTACAGGCTACTAAAATATTATTTCCTTTTCCAACTACATTTTGTGTTAGACCAGATTTTCTTCATATGCTTCAACCAAAACAACAGAACAAAACAGACTGGTGCAGAAGCAGAAATGAGAATCCAGATGCCTTCTATTAAGCCAGACAAAGAGATTTGTAAAAACATAAACCAATGTTCCTATTCTCAATATTTTTTTGTTTTGAGAAGTACAGTTTTTCATAAAAGTATGTTATTTATGTTAATGTGAAATGCACTGATTTTTGCTATTTTTAAAGTAATTAATATACACTTTAAATTTTTCTGTTTTAATTTCTAATAAAGTAAACTTTGATAGAAATAACTCACAAAAACAGAAGCCCCTTAGGGTTCTCCATAATTTTTAGGACTGCAAAGGTTTGCTGAAACCAAAATCCTGGAAAACGTACCTCTTGGTCTAACTCACCCTCAGCGATAACTGGCATTCTCTCCTTGCTGATATATTTTTCTCTTTGCTTTTACAACAGCACGATCTACTAATTTTCTATTTCACTGGCATATATATATATATATATATATATATATATATATATATACGATACTCCTGCTTACCAGTTCTCTGAATTATAGAGTGATTTGGAGATTTATGTGATCGATCCTCCAACTTCTCTTTCTATATTTCCCTTTCTACAATATCTCATTTATTACCATGGCCTTAAATCCTGTCTTTATAAGCGTAACTCCCAAATTTACATCTCCTCTGCACAATTCTCCAACTTCTCCTCTGAGGTCCAGACTTTGTAAACAACCACACATGGTATTTCCAATTGAATGTCTCTAAACTATCATGTTCAAAACTTTACATTTGATTCCACCTTCCCAAACCAGTCCTCTTCTGACCTTCTCACATAATGACCTCAGGCTAAAGACCTGAGGATCATCCTTGAATTTTCTTTCCTCTTCTCCTCAATATCTAATCTAATAGCAAATGCTGATGTTTCTTCCTCTGAAACACAACAAAGAGCTTTCCACTTCCTCCCATTTTCACTGCCACTAATTTAAGCCAAGTCATCATCCTTTCTGTTTACCAAACTCTGTCTTTTGCCCTACCCAATTCATTCTCCAGAATGATCACTCTTCTATTATTCCCTATAATAGGACCCTTTTAAACCCCTTTGTGCATTTCAAAATTATAACCGTTTTTTGTTTTTTTATGGTTCTTCTGTTATCTGTCTTCACAAGACTGCAAGCTCCAAGAGGACAAGGATCTTGCCTGTTTTTCACTCACTGCTGTTTCTGAAGGATTTAATAAGGTGCCTGGCTCTAACTATTTGTTGATCTTAATCGTCAGTCCACAATGTCTTGGGAATTTCCTGTGGTGGCTTTAACTGTCAGCTTAAAGCAGCAGGAACTATAATTCCTGGAATTCCTTTCCCTGTGGGGTTCTGAGTTTGACTTGACCACTGGAGAAACGTTAGATTTCGAAGGCAGAAGTGAAACAGTAACCATCATGCTCTGAAATCTGTAGAGGGTGGGAGGCACCAGTGCAGGTGGCGCACATTGTCATGACCTGATGGCCCACCTTGATACCACGAGCCAGCTCTTTCAGCTCCCACTGGATCTCCTCAGCAACTTCTCAGGGTCCTGCATATCCAGTGAAGAGTACTAGATTTTCCTGCTGGTCACCTGCATCATGGAGGTCCACTGAGCTGGTGAGAAATAGACAGCTCCTCTGCCTCTTTGCCCTCCTCCACTTCACAGTCAGCTTTTCCACCTGACCACCAGCCCTGAAGACCTACAGCTACCTCAAGCCACATCAGGCACAGAGATAACAGCTTTATACAGAATTCTTCACCAACTCACACAATTTCATAATGTCTAGACCCTATGATAAATTCTTTTTCCTATATCACTCAAAGAGGTTCTATTTCTTATATTGAACCCTAACTGATACGTCCCTGGAAGGAAGGAAGGAAGGAAAGGAAGGATCTCATACAGCCCAACTAGTCTAGCCTGCTATCATCAATAAACTGCAGCAAACTGAAAATTGCAGAAAGAAAAAAAACTCACAAATCTCTCTTTATCAGTTACATATTTTCTGAGGCCCTTGGGAATTTGCCTAATACTAGAATAGAAACAGTCAAAGATAAGATCGCAAAATTCAAGTGTGAAGGCTTAACTCCTTTATCACCAGAACCCAAAGGACTTTTACATGTGTTTTGACAAGCTGACAATCCAGGAACGTCTGTTTACTTGTTTGTTTATGTATTTTTACTAAAACTGTTAAATTGGCATATGTCGCAATGTGTGTAAGCACAGCAACAATGTAAGTCATGTAAGAAATCATTAAGGAAAGAGCACACATTTGTATTATTTTGCTAACTTTCTCAAATACTCAGCTCAGAATTGCAAAAAGACCTATAAAATCTGATGTACAATCAGATAACTTTTAAAGCCTACCGGACTCACGCTCTGAAATGACCATTTCATATCCATGTAAGAGATTTTTATGCTACAGTTTTAAGTTTGGCAATCAATTGGTACATATGAGCAAGCCTGTATGCCTTTGCCACTCATTCTAAGAAAGAGTTGTTCTCCAAGTTCAAATTTTCTGCCAACTACTGACAACAGCACCAATAATTTTCCTTCTATATTCAATCAGTGCATGTAGATAAGCCTGGGCCTCACTGACAGAGCTGTAAATTTGCAGGTTGTAAAGATTTAGTGGAGGGACCCTGCTAATGATGGCTCTATTTGTGGCTAAGACGGTCTCACAGAGATGACAGAGGTCTGGAGCTCAGTGTCCAGTTCAGTCCTTTTACATCTTACCATCAGTTTCCCAGAGCTACTCACTCATTAAATTCAGGGAAGATTTAATAACAGTATTCCCAGAAATAATATCAAGTTTAACATTTTCCAGATATGTCAATGTCCATCTGAGCATGGATTCACAGATGGATATCAAGGAGGGAGGACATGGTAGGCAGAATACTGGCCCCTCAAAGACAGCCACGTCCAAATCCCCAGAACCTATGAATACCTTACGTAGCATGGCAAAAGGGACTGCACGTATATAATTAAGTTAAGGATTTTGTGATTCCTGGATTATCCAGGTGGGTCCAGTGTAATCCCTGGAGTCTCAGTAAGAAAGGAGTGTCAGAGTGAGAAAGGAGTGGTGACAATAGAAGCAGAGTTGGTGAAGGAGTTGTAACAATGCTATGTTGCTGGCTTTGAAGAAGGAG
Source organism: Delphinapterus leucas (assembly GCF_059928025.1). Lineage (NCBI taxonomy): Eukaryota > Metazoa > Chordata > Mammalia > Artiodactyla > Monodontidae > Delphinapterus > Delphinapterus leucas. The sequence continues at coordinate 52,613,557 of NC_143140.1, forward strand.
AAAAGAGCCATGACCATGAATCCAGGCTGCGTCTGGAAGCTGGGGAAGGTGACATACAGATTCTCTCCTAGAGCCTCCAGAAAGAAACAGCCCGGCTGACACCTTGACATTAGCCCTCTGAGACTGACTTTGGTCTTCCTACTCACATGACTGTTGAGATACTACATTTGGGTTGTTTAAAGGTACTAAGTTTGTGGTTATTGTGAAAGGAGCAATAGGAAACAAACAGATAAGCGTTCTACAAAACTGGAGTTCTAAGGATCCAAACCTTTGCCCCTTGCCAAAGGCAACCAGAAGCAAGCAAGGGTACAGCCTGCCTCTAACCACAACTTCTGAGTTTGTCATGTTTCAAGGGGCAAGGTCTGACATGCAATTTATTCCAACTGGAAAATAATAGCCAAAGCCTGTAGTGGGATGAATGTAGTGAACTTTTAGGACTTAATGTGCCAGATTCATCAAATTAGACACTATGATGTGTTCTAGCCTCTGCAGTGCAAGTGAGAGTCACTCAACCCTCACCCCGCATCACGGTCAAGGACCACCAAACAAATGGCATTCTGCTTACAGGACTTTTCTAAACTTGTTTCTCTTAACACTGTGTGATATTCTTGTGTGTGTGTGTGCGTGTGCGTGTGTGTGAATAAAGAGTAAAATTATTTTACTAGTGGTTATCTGCACGTGATTCAACAGAATTTCACTTAAGATATAATTCTGATATTTGTTTTTAAAAGACACATATAAAAGGGAAAATCATGAAAATTAGAAAATACTGATAGTCCAACCGTGAAGAATTGGTTAATTCTATTACAAGAATTCAGTGGAGTATTGTTCAATTATTAAAAAGTATAATAGATTATTTATCAAAATGGAAAAATATTTATGATTTATTAGAATATGAAAAGGCATGTAGAATACAGAACATTTGTAATCTTTATAATATATATGATTAGAAAAACTGAGAATATATATATCGAAATAGTGACTAATCATTTTTAGTTCTTGGAGGATACCTGGAGATTATTATGTATTAGTTTCTTATACTTTCATGTTTCTCAAACATGCTAAATTTATTATTTTTGTCATTAGAAAAAATATTTTAAAAAAAAAATTAAAACTCTTAGAACAAGTCTGGGAAGGCCAGGGTAACCTGCCCCAGTTGCACACTGTGGAGCTTCAGCATCAGCCTTCCCTGCTTTACCTAAGTGCAAGTTCTGTGGCCTCCCAGGCCAGACTGGCCTCCCAGGCCAGACTCTTTCTGAGCAGATTCATTAGGCCTGTAGTTTAGGGTTTCCCTGCTTTTCCACAACACTGCCTAATCAGAGATGACAACTCTGGGACTCCAGAGTTGTCCCAGATGATGCCATTATTTCAGTGGATAGAGTCTAGTTAGTTCATCCCAAAGTGGCTTAATAGTAATAGCAATAATAGTAACAATAACAGCAGAAGCAATGGTGTCTTTTATTGAGCACCTACTATTTGTCAAGCACTGCACCAGGCCCCTTTACTTATATTGCCCTAATCCTTATGACAACTCTGCAATCTAAAAATATTATTTCATTCTAACACAGAAAGAAGGTGAAATTCAGATTCTAAAGTATTTTGCCAAGATAGGATATGCCAGATAATGTTCTCACCCCAAACTCTCTGACGTTACTTCTTGAATTTTTACTACTGTGTTACTAAAGGGGTGTGTGTGTGTGTGTGTGTGTGTGTGTGTTTATGTAGTTAAATGGTTCATTAAGCGCTTACAATGTGCTATGCCCTGTACTTTGTACAACCAAATGAAGGGACTCGCATCCTCCCTACTTTGTAGATGTGGAAACTGAAGGGCTAAGAGATTGATTTGTTTGGCTGAGGTCACCCAGATGGCAGAGAACAGAACTGAGTTTTTACCCAGGCCAGCTGACTGCAGTGATCACAGTGGGTAACACTGTGCTCCACTCCATCCCTGAGAACACATACTCCCCTTCCTCAGTCACCTTTAGGCTCTGGCCTCCATCTTTCTAATACTAACAGTTTGGACTCCAGGCTGTCCAGGCCTAGCAGAGGGAAAGCAGCCCCTGCCCCTGACTCAAGGTTCGCTGCTCTGTGGCTTGCATCCAGGAGCTGCCCTCCTGTGTCTGAGCTCCCCCCAGACCACTACCTTCCTACCTGCCTAGTACCTGTCCTGCCATGACTGACTCCCTCAGAATAAACCTCCCGAGGTGGGCCTGAATAGGCCACCACATGCCAGTCCTGTTTGCTCATCAGAGTTTACCTTCTGGCTCTTTGGAGTTCCTGACAGGCCTTTCCTGATTGGCCAAGTTCTTGCCCTGTCCCCTGCTGAAGAGCCCTGCCTATCCATCACTGCCTGGATCCTACGATGAGGTGATATAACATGAAAGTAGTCTAACATTTTTTGCTATTTAAAAGGTCATGCTGTCCATTGGCAGGAACACCTGAACAAGTGAAGAGCACATATAATCAAAAATATAGCTGGAATACATAAAGTGTGATCCAGACAAAAAATTATTGTGGAGACATAATGATGGTCTCGCATGCAAGCATACTGTACAGAATATCAATGCCACTGATGTTGATGAATGACCCAACACAGCACAAATGGCGAACTGCCATTTGAATGTCAAAATCTCAGGTTCCAAGGCAGAAACTATTATCTCTCTAACTAGTCTGAAGGACCCCAGAGCTGCACATCAGACCCTTGAGTAAGCCATCATCCCACTGTTTCAGGCTCACAAAGAGCCTCAAGGTTGCTCTGGCCTCACAGAGTGTGAAATATTTCACTGATTATCGCTTTGTGACAGATTTAACATTTTTAAGTTAACATCTAATACACAAGATGAATTTTCCACTTCTAAATTCACTAATAGAATCAAGGCTCTTAAGAGGTCATCCAATCCATCCCTCAGCCTGCAGGCAGGTCCACACTTACCCTCTCAGACATGTGAAAATCTCCCTGGTTTTAAAAGACCTTTCAGCCAGGATGGTTTAACAAATTTCCTCAATGCCCATGAAATGTTAACAGCTCTCACTGGTAGGAAATATTTTCTTGCCTTTAACCTAAAGCTCTTATGCTGCCTTTTCAGCACATTGTAATGAAACTACATACAGTCTTTTATTTTATGGTTTTCAGTATTCCTTCTTCTCTCTTCATCTTACACAGCAGTAATTTACACATTTTATCATAATTATCTATCTCCTCAGTAGACTGCTAACCCTGGAATTCAGGGATTGGATCTTTTATTGATGTAAGTTTCTAGAAAGATCCTAAAGTTACTCTATGTAGCCCTTCTATGTGTTAGCCCCCTTCCTTAGCTGTTTTATGGAACTTAGGATATTAGTTAAAATTCCCTTTTTAGTTTTCTATCTGACACTATCTTCCCCATTAGGAGCTGTCAGCACAAGAGAAAGGAATGGGAATATACACCCAAATATTAACAAAACCCATATATTTTTTGAAGATCTTAGAGAAATCTTTCTATTTATGGCCTATGCAGCAGACAAATATTGTAAATAGTTTCCTTTAGTGAGCCCTCAGAAGGAATCTCAAATAACTTCACAGGGCGGGATTTGCACAGCTTCCATCACAGATCCATCAACAGTGCTCATCTATCATATACTCTGACAGGTGAATGTGACCTGGGTCCCCAGTCAGGCAGTTGCAATAGGCTATTGATTAAAATAGAGCTAAATTTTTTAAAAATCTATTTTTTGACCATTTGCTTCTGACTTAATATTGGGCATTCATGTTAAATCAACCAAACTAATTTATGCAGTTAAGTTTCCAAGTTACCATACAGTTAGCAAACTTTAGTGGTGCTTCTTTCAGGATGTCATGTCATTCTAAAACTGACTGAAATAAGTTAAAGATATTTCTTGTAGGATGGCTACATTAAAACTTAGAGGAAAAAGGTAAGCCAGAAATCCACATAGAGGAAGGGAGACAGAGACATATATGGCAATAAGACTGAGATAATTACTGCCACTGAGGAATAAATTTAGCTTTTTAGGAAGTCAAAACAAAAAGTCATAGCTTTAGAATTTCTCAACAATGAATAAACTAAATCACGTTAATGAAAGAAAGCCTAAAAGTACATCTTAGAAGCAAATATTACCCAGAATTAAATTATAAGAGGGCTCTATAAGATGATCTCTTATTTTAAAAAAATGGATAAAACACTAAAACAATGTTTTCAACAACTGGTTTCTAGAATTTGTAGGAATATGCTTCAAATTATAATTTCATACATTGACTCCCAGCAAAAGACAACAAAATCCATTGTATTAAAAACATTGGATTTGGCAATGATTTCTTAGATACAATACCAAAAGCGATGGTTCATGAAAGAAAAATTAATATGTTGGGGTTCATTAAAATGAAAAGTGTTGGTTCTGCCAAAGACACTGTTAAGAGAATGAGAAGACAAGCCCCAGACTGGGAGAAAATAGTTGCAAAACATATATCTGATGAAGGACTGGTATTTAAAATATACAAAGAGCTCTTAAAACTCAGTAGTAAGAAAACAAATAACCTGATTAAAAAATGAGCAAAAGATCTGGACACCTTACTAAAGAAGGTATACAGATAAAAAATAAGCATATGACAAGATGCTCTATAACACATGTCATTAAGAAACTGCAAATTAAAACAATAATGAAATACCACTACACATCTATGGGATGGCTAAAATCCAAAACTTTTGACAATACCAAATGCTGACAAGGATGTGGAGCAACAGAACACTTACTCATTACTGGTAGGAATGCAAAATGGTACAGCCACTTTGGAAGACGGCTTGGCGGTTTCTTACAAAACTAAACATACTCTTACCATATAAGCCAGCAATCATACTCCTTTATTTGTCCAAATGGGCTGAGAACTTCTACACAAAAACCTGTACATGAATGTATTTAGCATCTTTATTCGTAACTGCTAGGACTTGGAAAGAACCAAGATGTCCTTCAATAAGTGAATGGACAAACTATGGTACATCAATACAATGGATTATTATTCACCCATAAAAAGAAATGAACTATGAAGGCACAGAAAGACAAGAAGGAATCTGAATTGCATACTGCAAAGTGAAAACTATTCTACCCTCTTTTTCCTAGTTCTCTAAATATTCATGTTTGGTCTCTCATTAATTCCTACTCCTCTTCACACATATTAAATGCTATCCATCAGTTTTTCACCCTTAGTCATTTTGATCTTTTTCATGTACTTGAGCATTCTGCCTTATCTCATACACTTTACTTAACTAACACAAACCTCACCCACTTCACCACATCCAAAATCAATTAACAACGAAACCACAAAGAAAAATAATCTCTGCTCTTCTTTCTCATAGCTGCCTTCACAATGTGAGTTAACGTTATCACATTTGTGTAACGAAGAAGTGTTTAAGGGTTTTATTACTATTATTTTTGTTATGATTATTATCTCTTCCACAACCATCACACACAATCAGCCATCAAGTCCTTTTTCAAGATTCCCTGTTCCCTCCTTTTCACTTGCAAAGCCTTGACACAGATCTTTACCATCTCTTGCCAGAACTATGGTAATCGCATTCTACTTATATTCAACCATCAGACATCTTTCTAAATATAAATAGTATCTTGTATCCCTGCATATCTTCCTTCTTTGACTTCTTGCTACCTGGTCCAAAACACTGTATCATGCTGCATAAGGATTTTCACAATCAGCTTCTAACATGTCTCTTCAATCTCATGATGCAGCGTTCCCTGTCATGCAACTCAGGCTCTGGTTACATTCTATTCTCTCTATTTGAAATGCCCTTTCTTTTCTTTCTTTTTCAGGAAAATTTCTACTTTTAGTTTAATTATGCAAATGTTAACTACTCTATGAATATTCTCCTCTTCCTTGCAAAGTCTTAATTATTCCTCCTTTGTACTTCTACCTCACTTTGCATATACCTCTTTTATTGCTTGGTATGCTAAGTATTGCCATTTTATTTTACTGATTGCCTTCTCCCAATAGAATGTGAGGTCCTTGAAGATTATGTCTTTTATAACTTTGAATCTTTCTGCCTAATGCAGAATCTTATAAAACTATTCCCTCAATAAATATTTATTGAATAAACACCTAAATAATATCATCATTATAAAGTAAACTAATTCTTTCCAGTTTGTTCTGGCAGAAGGGCATGGATCCAATTCATCTAAAATTCAACAGAGTTATTTAGCCACATATTTAAAACATGACAAACTGGAACAAAGTCATCTTTTACTCTGTTTAAAATTGAATACCATTCCCATTCATACAAATTCTATCAATAATTGAGGATCTGAGTTGAAATAAAGTTATAATTCATTCTATAACAAGATCATAGGCTTTGGAGAATGGACACTTTTTTTCTGTGGAATCAGCAGTACATACCAGATCAATAAATGCAGAAAAATTGTCACCTTGTTCTTAACTGACTTCTCAGAAAGATAAAAATGGCATAACAATGTTCAACAGGAGAACTGATATACTTAAAATATTCTTGTTCCTCATAAAAAATATGAGATTGAAAGATCAAGTCTTGTAAACTGGTAAAATTCGATGTCTAAACAAATAATGGGTTACCAATTTTGTCAAAGGTTTATCTTTTCTGAAAAGGTAATAAACTCTCCTTCAAAGCCATCCCTCACAGACAGATGCTTTGTCTTAGTCATCATTAAAGGTCAGTGCTGTTGAAGGTACATGGAACATATGAGGGGCTTAATGAATGTTAATTGAGTCCATAAATGAAAAAAAAAGTGAAAGTAATTATACTTTACATACAAATAAATATGTATCTTTCAAATTAGGGTGTCAATATTTTGGGTGCCCAAAGATCTTCTGAGGTAGCTTTTTTTACTTTATCTTATTTTTCAATAATTCACTCAACAAATATTAAGTCCACATTATGCTAAGTGAAATAAGCCAATAACAAAACAATTCGTGTATGATTCTACTTATGGGGTACCCAGAAGTAGTCAAAATCACAGAGACAGAAAATACAATGGTGATTGCCAGGAGCTGGGGAGAGCCAGGTGTGGGGAGTTATTGTTTAATGGGTATAGAGTTTCAGTTTTACAAAATGAAAGAGTTCTGGAGATGGATGGTGGTGATGGTAATACATTATAAATGTGTTTAATACCACTAAACTGTATATTTAAAAATGGTTAAGATGGTAAATTTAATGTTTGTGTATTTTACAAGAATTTTTTTTAAACTGGGAAAAAAGTACTGAGTCCTTCTACATTTAAGTACCTATACTCAGCTTTGGGGAAAAAAAAACGAGCAAGACATATTCCTCAAAAAACTAACACAAACTAGTAAGGGAAAGAAAAGAAGATCAACGCCTGAGATATAGAGCATTTTCTAACGTGTTTTAGAAAACACTAGCCTCTGAGATGCTACCCAAAACAAAGTGGCCCATGGCCTAGAAAGAGAGTGGGAATTGATCAATACTCTATCTTAGAGATTCAAGATGCCAATAGCTGATTACAGGCTCTGAAACAACATGCAGCAAGAAAATACATTTAACTCCAAAGCTCCCAAGCTTATTTGATGAAAATTTTTCTTTGCATAACACCTATTAATATACCAGAGCAGGGCTTCCCTGGTGGCACAGTGGTTGAGAGTCCACCTGCCGATGAAGGGGACACGGGTTCATGCCCCGGTCTGGGAAGATCCCACAGGCCGCGGAGCGGCTGGGCGCATGAGCCATGGCTACTGAGCCTGCACGTCCAGAGCCTGTGCTCCGCAACTGGAGAGGCCACAGCAGTGAGAGGCCCGTGAACCGCAAAAAAAAAAAAAAAAAAATTTATATATATATATATATATATACACACACACACACACACACACCAGAGCACACTTCAGAAAGTGAAGCATTCAGAAGTTCTGTAAGGCAGGAGATATTATGAAAGTAGAGAAGGGAAGGACAGAGGAAGGGCCTCTAACTCTGCCTGGTGGAGGTGGAGGGTGAGGGCAGGGTAGGGATGAACAAGGAAATAGTGGAAACAGTGGGAAAAACTTCCATATGGAATTCTAGGACAAGAAAAATCAACACCCATTAAGTCTGAAGAAATAATTCATACAGTCATCAAGGTAAATTATGCTTTCATAATTCCTAGTTTACATTCATTATTACCCCAGGCATACTTTTAATTTTTTGAAACAGAAATATCACTTTGTATGAGAATGTGAAAAGATCTGGAATTCAATTCCACCTGGAGCTAGTTTAGTTCTCTGATAACCTTCACAAACTGGTTCTAACAACTGTACCTTTACCCTGTCTCTAAGAAGTGAACCCTTATAAGCCAAGTTTAAGGCTTGGCTATTATTTTATCACTTGTGTCTCAGAACTTGTCATGGTGACTCTGTTCATATCTTAAGAGAATTTTGACTTGCTTGTAATGATGGTGCCTTCCCTAGCACTTTTCCATCCAAATTCTGCCCTAGGGTCTGCTGTTCAGCCCCATGCAAGCTCAACCCTGCCTCCTACAAATGGACATTTCTACCTGCCTAGACGGACGTTTAGTTCCCTTTCGTACATAGACTCTTGCTTTGCTTTGTTCCACTCATGTATGATGATACTCTGTTTGTGCCTAAAGCACATAAAAATTTGAAGTCATGTCTTTTGTCTTGGAGTGTCCAGGTTAAGAACAACTCAGAACCTCAGTTACTCATGCCCATACTAGCTCCCAGCTCTCACCTCTCTACCCATTCAGCAGGTTGATAAATGTAACGTGCATTTTTTTTTACCTTTCAAAGCTTCTTATACCGAATATATCATTAGAGTTGTTCCTTGTCCCACTCACAGACTGCCTGGGAAGAGGGACACTGTCTTCCAAGCCTGCCTTTCCTTGCTGAATACCAAGAACACAGCTCTGTTTTTCTAGAATTTTATTGCTAACTGTTATGAGGAAACTGGTGGAACAAGTGAAAAAGAACAAGCATGGAAGAGTGACAATGTTTTAAAAATTCTTACAAAATTCTTAAAGCCGTAGTATTGACCTGTATAAAATAATGCCACTTATGCGTACTTTGTATAGACCATCTGCACACGTATCAGAGAATAAGCACATATCTTACATACCTGGAAATCAAATCTATGTAAATGACTGGACTAAAGACAATAGAAGAAAACAGGTTATCAATAAAATACAGCCATTAAAAGGTGGATTAATATTCAATCTTTTACTTCAATGGAGGTTTGTAAAGTCTGAGTGTTCAGAAAGAACACAGAACATTTCTTACAAAAGTTAAAGGAAGAAACTTAAACCAAGGTACTTTAAAACTGTTCCTGTGCATCATGAATAGAGCCATTTGTCTCTCCATCTGTGTGTGAGTGTGCACACCTTATCACAAAGCAAGATTAACATCCGGAGAAAGACACTGTATCATATGTGGCATGGAGTTCAGAAGTTATCCCTCTGATATTATCTAAAATCAGAAGAGTGTACCCATGTTTGTTTCCTGCAAGGCTGGATTTGCATAAGGGATGGAAGCAACAGAACCCTTGGGTGTAATAAAATTTATCCTCTAAAAGTCAGGACTTTAGTAAACCAATGATTTTAAATCTCCTATTCCAGGAAAAACCTTAGTCATTAGAAGGCACACTCCAGAATGTTCTCAGCATCCAGTTAAATCCAATCATTTGCCTTCGGACATTTAGAGTTAAAACATTCCATAATTTCTGATTTTCTAATATCACTTGTGTTGAACAGAACTAATTTATCTGGACCAGTTCTTAGGGACAGAATTTATGGGTTTTATATACCAGGCCATCAGATGAAAGAACAAATTCAACAAGGAGTCATTCCATGAGAAAAAAAATTATAAAAAAAACAATGGTTATAAAGAGTAAGAGTCCATGGAAGTGAAGATCATCAAAATCATCTTGAAAATCTGGGACATCAAAGAAGAGACCTATGTAATGGGAGGAAGGTTGGGGAAGCAATCACACTGACAAGCTGGATAATACATAGAAATTTACAAAGAAATTGAAGAGGACGAAATGTCTCAGTGTTCTCAAATGAGTAAATCCTGGATTAAATATTTGGGAACAGATTATTTAAGAATATTTATTAGTGAAAATGCTCCCAAGTTGAGAGAATTTATGTTAAGATTAATTTGTAGATCCCAATCAGCATGTGAAAGCTATAGGAGACTTTCCTCACTGGGGTCCCTATACTCATAAGACTCCTGCCACGGAGCCAAGATACAGCCTGGAATGCATGCAAGTTCCCTATCCATGAGGGTCCCCCTGTGGTTTGTGTGCTCTGTCTTTGTACTTTACACATACCTCAGTCCAAAATAATATGTTGGGTATAACCTCAAATTTAGATAATTTCTCTATTTTCCCTAAAAATGAAATGAATACGAGAACACCCTAAAAAGGATACATTTCAAGTTCTGAGCTGATAGAATTTAAATCCATCTGATCAGGTTAACACGGAAAAAATATAACAGCTTAGTAGTGGATCACCTACTGTTCTGCTCTTCAATGAATTTTACCTGAAGCAACAAAAGTGTTCACTCATTTGAACACCCCCCCCAAAATTAACCGATAATGGCCCTTTTGGGATAAAAATTCCCACCTATTTCCTTCTAAGTTCATAATGTAAGATGTTTTCCAATGCCAAGACGATCTACAGAGATCAGGCATATCAGTTTGCTAATTTTTGCATACATAATGCTAGAAATATGACAATAACATCATTACTGTAATTTTGAAAACTGTCTTCTGAGTCATCACGTGTATTTCTAGGAAGAGGGTAGAAGAAAATAGTTTAGGGAAACTAAAGTAGTAAAAAGGTTATTATTCATATGTCAAATGTGACAGCTTCTTAAGGTCTGTAAATGATTTTAATTTACATTATAATTTATTATAATTCTGCAATGAAAACTATGTACAGTGATGCTTAGAAAAAGAGAAAGGCAATTACATTATTGTCAACTAGAGTTATAGGGTAGCAGAGTGGGTAGCAGTGTTGATTATTATGTGCTAACACAGGTGTTTAGGGAATTTCTCTCACCCACTATGCCATTTTATGAAGGATATTTAAGAAATTAATAGGCTTAATTCAACTAAGCAAATAGTAAATAGTAATGACGATAATAATAGCAACAAATTGTTAAAGGATTAAAACAAAACTCCTTAGCATGGAAATACAGCTCTGGCTCCCATCCATTTCTGACTCTCCTGACGACAAGCCTGTGCCCCTGTCACCTGACCTCCCATCCTGCTGTATGGTCCCTGTACCTGCTCCTTCATTTGTCTTGGCCACACGTGCCCTCCTTCGTCTTCCGGCACAATCTACATCAATTGCCTCCTTATTGAATCCTCCTTGATTCTCCCAGGCAGAGGGAGTTGCTACTTCCTCCAAGCTCCCATAGCATAATAGATTATAAACCCTTGGAAAAAAATTGTGTAATGATTGCATCACCATCCTCTCGATAATTCTAGCTAAAAATACCTCAGTTGTTTTTCCCATTTCCCCTTTTATTTATCTCCTACACCCAATTTAATTTTTCATGCAGTCCTGCATTCAGCCTATATTTACTGACTCCAATGCCTAGATGTTCTGAGATATGTGCTGTCCTCTGCCCCGGGTCAGACCACACCTCTTACAGTGAAGACACTCAGAGCTTCCTCTCTATCCTCCCTGCCTCTCAACACCCCACTCACTTTCCAGGAATCCACAAGTCCAGTCATCACTTTCTCAAAATAGATTTGCTATCATTTTGATTTTCTAAAATGTTTAGTTTGTTATTATTCTCTCAAAAAAATTGAATCAAAATTCCTCAGCAGAGAACAGAGGGCTGTTTAATGATCTGGTCCTGAAAGCCACAGGCACTACCTCCAATCTAATCCATCTACTCACTGCTCCCTGACCACCCTACACAAGTTCACACCTTTTATTCTTGCTTACAGGCACCCTGATCTGGGCTGCCCTTTTCTCTCTTTCATGCTATCAAAATTTTGTCTTTCTTCAAGACCCACCTCAATGCTCCTTCTCCCACAAAGCCTTTCTCTTCATCCACAGTCAAAATTAACCATTCCTTCTTCTGTGTGCTCACAAAGCTTCATCACTTCCTCTTCTCAAATGTACTTTCCAAGCCTTGTATCATGTTATTTGATAAATAAAATAAAATAGGTCTACATGCCACACCACCTTCCTCTTGACAATTAAGTATCGTGTTCAACAAAAATTAGTTTAAAAAATGGTTACTGTAAATATTACCAAAAATGTTGATCATTCTAAAAGTTAAAAAAAATCAGATTCTGCAAAAGTTATAATAAAAAAGAAGAGATTAAATGAAGTCTTTCAACACTAAAGTGTTTCAGAGAAGAACCGACATTTAATTTACCTAGGAGTTGCTGTTCCAACAGGGCAGAGAGCCCTCTTCCTAAGAAAGATTCTTAATTCCAGGCAAAGATAGACTTCCCCTCAAAGACAGATAGATAAACATAGAAATAGAGAGGTACACACATATACTACTACGCACTGACATGTATATTTTATGTATGTATATTCATGCAGATCACAGACATATAATTCATCCCCTCTGGAAAATCCACACCCACCTCATCTCATGTCTATTTATGGAATCAATCAGGAGCTGGAAGGATGGAAGCAAAGGCTCTTGACCACAAGGCAGCTTTCCTGAATATCTGACTCTGGTGACTAAGACAATCTGAGCATTTCCTTCAGATTGACTAACCTTTAAGCAGGTTCCTTCTTGACTATCATTCCCCGAACCCCCTTTCTTTAGATCATTTACTTTGGAAAACTTGCAATTGTAAATTCTTTCTCTCCCCTTTGAGATGAAATCTTTTTCAGCCTCTTGCCAGTTTTAAAACCCAGGACCTTGAGGACCTGAGAGCCATCCCTTTGAAATGTAATCATGTAGGAAGACAGCACCCCTATCTCCCAGACTCTGTGGGATAACAGGAGCCTAACTTAGATAAGTGTCAATCAGCAAACACAGATATCCTAGTCACATTGACAACATCCCTGTAACATCCTCCAGGTCTTTTCCATTAGCACTTACCCTAGTGCTTAAAAACTCTCTGCCTTTTGTTTCAGTGGCGTTGAGTTCAGTCTCCCTTATTTCAATAGTCTTGACCCCTATTGCAGTAGTCTTGAATAAAAGTCTTCCTTGCCTGTTTAACTTGTCTGGTGCAATTTTTCTTTGACTTGACAAGCTGAGCAAGCTAGTGCACTGCTGCTGACCATTTAAGTGAGGCGAGTTTCAACGTGTCATCCTCCATCATCCTTTGATAAGAGTTAAACTGGGATGACAGGTGGTTGATGTCCGCACATCTATGATCCTGTGGTCGTATGCAAAGGGTAGATAGGAGAAAAGGAATCCTACTTATTGCTTCTAGGGATTAAATTCAATTGAAGAAACAGTCTTAAATAAACAAATGCAAATTTATTCTGAAAGAATCAGTTGTGTTCCACTTCTCCCGCTAAACCCCTTAGCACTGTAAATATAACCAATCATTTCTTATGATGATACTGCAATAACTGTTCATGTCCAGGTGCTTTGTTCACTCTTGACTAGCTTTTACAGCTTAGGGAAGAGAACGGCACCACTCATTTATTTAGACAGCATAGCTTTGTGACTTTTTAGCTTGTCCATGAATCCACAAATTAAGGTAAGTACAAACCGTCTGTGGCTGCCTTTAAACAAGTAATGTATCCGCACTTCTAAAATGTATTTTTCCAACCATTCCATTAGAATATTCTAGCCCATTTTCTTCCAACGTCTACTGTATCAAACAAAGAGTAAATAGTAAGTTATGAGAACAGGTATGTCAATACAAATTGACAGCGATTTTTCGGAATGCAGGGATAAAGCCAACAAAAAAGATGGAGACAAAATATACTCAGAGTGACATTCAAGAATTCACAAAGACGGGCTTCCCTGGTGGCGCAGTGGTTGAGAGTCCGCCTGCCGATGCAGGGGACACAGGTTCGTGCCCCGGTCCGGGAAGATCCCACATGCCACAGAGCGGCTGGGCCCGTGAGCCATGGCCGCTGAGCCTGAGCGTCCAGAGCCTGTGCTCCGCAACGGGAGAGGCCACAACAGTGAGAGGCCCGCGTACCACAAAAAAAAAACACACAAAAAAAAAGAATTCACAAAGACATGTTCTGTGAATCATTTTATGTAATGTATTTGACTCATATACTCTTCTCTTTTAAATCATTCTTTGAATGGTTCTCCCTTTGGACATTTCAAGATAATTTAGCTACAAAGCATTACACACAGAGGTGACAATTTGTGATTTATTGCTTATGGTGCAAAGAAGGTAAACATATATAGAAAAGGTCGTTACTGCAGTTAGGGAAAGCAACCCACAAAAGGTTCCCTGTACTTTTCATCTGAATTACATATTTAAACTGGACTACAAAAGGGATTCTGGGTTGGGTTAGGATTTTTTAATTTTCATTCTATTTCTTTTGAATTTTAAGTAAAGTTCTCATGACAGGCCTTTTATCTTGTCAGAATTCAATGCTAAAGACATATGCCTAATTCAAGTAAGTGTAACTTTGAAAATTTTAACCAAAAAAAAGTATATGCCAAAGTATTAATAATGATTATATTTGGTTAGTGAGGCAATAGGAAATTTTATATTTCTTTCTCTTTGCTAGTTTTCCTTTCTAATTCTTCTGTATTAAATATAGGTCAATGGTACAATAAAAAGCTAAACATGCTCAAGTTAGCAGAGGGTTATTCATCAAAAAAAATTATGAACATGTTCTAAAAGTTCCCTATAGGATTCCATTAAATTATCAACTTCCATTCATTATTTTTTTTTCCATTCATTATTTAATATATGAATTATCTTGGTAAAATTTGCTTTTCATACTGGATTCACAAGGTCACATTATTTTCTACAGAAAACAGGGTATAGTAGATACTTGATACACAATACTCAGACACTACCTTGAGTTGTGCAAAATGAGAGTGATTTTGAAGATATGAACTAATTTTTCAAAAGTGGCTTAAAAATCCCACAGTGGCTCTCCACCACGGCCAGAAGGAAATTCAACAGTCATCACATGGGCCCGCAGATTGTGGATATCATAATAATGATAATAAAAACAGATGCTAACAGTCATTGAAAATACTGTTTCACATGTCATGCTAAGTATTTTGCAAGAATTAACTCATTTAGTCTTAAAAACCGACCTCTGCCGTAGGTATTATTATCCCCCTTCTTCAGAAGCAGACTCAAGCCAGAGGGGTCCAGGTGCTCCCGTGTCATTTGTCAGCCAGAATGAGATTACTGTGGCTCAACAACAGCTTTTATTCTAAAATTTGTCAACTCTGGACCATGGTTACAAAATGAGGAACAAAGGGGGACTCTTAGAAAAAGTTTTCTTATGAAAAAGAACCCTCTGCTAAGAGATGCACTTAGTACTACCCAATATTCATACTTAGATCTCAAATGTTATGAAAATACTTGGGGCTAGCAGGCTGTTTATCTTGTCAATTTGTTAAGAAGAATATGTTAAATTGTATAGTATTTCACAGTGCACAAATCACTGTCGTATGCATTCATTCCTTTATTCCTCACACCAACTACATGAAACAGGAATTATTTTACAGTGGAGAAAACTAAAACTTATAGATTAAGTGATTTCCCAATGGTTATACAACAGAATAGCAGGAGAGCTGACACTCAGATCCACGTTCTTCTGTATTCTGTTGGTGTCTTCACTCTAAGTTTCAAAAACTAACATTTCCCTCGAATTCACCATATTATTATCAGTAACCAAGGAACAAAAGAGCCACGGTTTGGGGAAGAAGTAATAGTGCTCATTAGACCGCTTTACTTGTCAAAAGCCAATGGCATCATGTCAAAATCACCTTCAAGCAGATGTCACCTCCCCCACTCTCCCATCGATCCACACCCCGACAGGGCTTTGGAAACCGGAGAAGTCACACAAATGTCCAGTGGACAAGGTAGATGCCAAGCTGCCCAGGGCAGCTCCTCCTTAAATACTGAGCCAAGCGTGGTATCCATGATGGGGGAATTTAATTACCCTTCTATAGTATGCATATTCTAAAAATAGAAGCTGTGACATCTTCAGGCTAAAGTTCCGACAACACATTTCGATCGCAAATTGCAGGTTTCCACTTTGTCTGCTGGGTCTGAACACTCAGTGTGAAGCTAATCACCAAAGAAAGCCATTTGGGGAATAGCTGGACAGCAATGAAGCAGACAGTGAGGCTGGAGTGACATCTCAGCAGCTACCTCACAGCAATCTCTCCATAAGGACTTATATAGCCTTAGGTCAAGGCCTGTTCCAAATCCAGGTCACCAGAGCCTCCTAAGTACCAGTTGGATTGAGCTCTGAGTTTTCACATGTGTCACTCACAAAGCAGCTAGAGTGTAGTACAGTCAGAGAAAGATTTCATTAGGTCTCGCCAACAATATGCAGTGTACTCAAAGGCACCAGAAAACACAATTTTATAACTGGTAGAAGATGAAAAAATAAAATAAATGCAGCACATGCTCTACGGAATTTTAAAGGCATGGCAAAAGGAAACCTTCCCAGCTCCTTATTGGATCATATGGGACCTCTGTTATTCTGGATCTTATCTTCTTTTCTGACCTCCTTGTCCAACCCTCCTGGACTCCATGCTTTACCCAAATGAATATTCCTTTAGTTTCCACTTTCTTTCCTGACATTTCCTTTGCACAACTTGCATAACTTCTGCAGCACAAATACATCTTATGCGTTAGCTCTCTTATGAAACCCTCATTTATTTTCCATTTTCAATTTTCTATCCCACGTACAGAAAATTCCCGATCTCTCTGTACTCCTCCATATCTCCTGGGAAGAACTTCTCTTATAGTATCTGTCACATGAAATCATCACCACTTGTTTACATGTTTGTGAGCATTCCACTAAACAGTAAGTACCACTAAATGATAAGTTCCTCACTGATGTCATATTCATCTTTGTAGCTCCAAGGCCTAGGAAAGTACCCTGCGTTGAATAGAACTAGTTGAAATGAAAAAATGAATAAATAAATCACACACACACAATCTTTTTATCACTTTAGTGGTTAAAAGCACAGGTCTGAAACCAAAATTACTTAGGTTCAGAACCTAGCTCTACCACTTAGTAGCTCTATGATCTTCAACTAGTTATTTCACCTCTCTGTGCCTGAGCTTCCTCATCTGTAAAACAGGCTATTGTGTGACTTCAATGAGCTAATAATAATAAATAGAAAAACACTTAAAACATAGCAAGGCACCCGGTAGCTTCTTGACACATGTTAGCTGTCATCATCATACTCCTACAACACAGCAGCGTAACACAATGGCCAAGATTGTGAGGTACACAATACCCTAGGCCTGAATTCAAATCACACTCCTCCACTTACGAGTTATGGGGCCTTGGGAAATTTGCTTACAGTTCTTCCTACTTTGGTTTTCTAATCTCTAGAAAAGGGATAATAATAGTGCCTGCAGCATAAAAGTTTTCAGAAAGTTACAATTAAATTATGCATGTCATTAACATAGAGTCTGGTACATGGCAAATACTCCATAAAAGTAAGCTATTCACTACTGTGATTTTTCATTGTAAATCTGTATCAGTATAAAATTCCTTGGGTATTGCCCCAAGATAGACACCCTCACCTACCTGGCACTTGTATTTGTACCTCATTAGCTTTGTGGGGGGAGGTGCAAAATAAAGGCCCTGAAGAAACAGGAAGTGTGTCGTGTTTTAGACATTAAGCAAGATAAGTTCATGTCCCCAGTTCTACTTCTCCAGGAAACAGGATATGCCATTTGCTGCTTTTGAATAGGTTAGGACACAGTTATTTGTGCCAGCCTTGGGCCTGCTTGCCCTTAGGTCCATTTCCAACCTTCCCCCTGTACTCTATATACCATATATGGCGAGTGGGAAAACTAGCTCTTGAAATGGAGAGGAAGTGGCAACAGATTGGAGGGTGAGAGAAACAGGGTATTTCTCCTCCTTACTCTGCCTAGGGCAGCTTCACTTCTCCATTATGGTTCCATTTCCCACCAGAGAGGCCCGTTCTGGTCCCAGCTTCTTTTGGCGTGACCCAGGTCCCGGAGGACCTCTCTTTGTCTCTCCAGCCTAGGGTAATGGTTGTTGTTGCTCATTTCTGGATTTCCCTACAGTTCCATATATAACTCTCAGCTCAACACATCACCGGTGTTAACAATTCCCTGCATTTATTCCCCTGTGGTTTCTATTTTCCTAGCTAGACCCTGATTGATCCAGTAATCTGTCTCTTCCTTTTCTGCCTTTAATTTGATTGGTTTAGAAAGTGCCTGCTTAATCAGTATCAGTGTAAAATTCCTTGGGTATTGCCCCAAGGTAGACACCCTCACCTACCTGGCACTTATATTTGTACCTCATTAGCTTTGGGGGCGGGGTGAAAAATAAAGTCTCTGAAGAAATAGAAAGTGTGTCCTGTTTCGCCTTTTTCACGCATACATACATGCATACCCATCCTCTGCGCTGCTTTCTCCTACTTAAGAAATAAAGGCAGGCTTCTGTGGTCTGGAAGAAACTGGTCACACGGGTTGATTCTGAAGTGACTTTATCATCTAATGCAACAGCTCTTGGCTCTCAACTGGGGGATATTTTGGCCCTCCTCCATCTACAGGGAACAATGTCTAGAGACATAGTTGGTTGTTACAGTGGGCCGGGACAGGGTGGGGGGGAGGTGCTACCGTCATCTAGGGTTTAGAGGCCAGGGATGCATGCTGCTAAACATCCTACAATGTAATAGAAAAGAATTCCCAGGCCCAAAGTGTCAGCAATTAATTGAGAAACTCTGATTAATGATACAAAACTCCACACTTTCCTGCTGCTAGATGCTTGCAGTAGC
The DNA here is from genome assembly GCF_059928025.1 of Delphinapterus leucas. Lineage (NCBI taxonomy): Eukaryota > Metazoa > Chordata > Mammalia > Artiodactyla > Monodontidae > Delphinapterus > Delphinapterus leucas. Next base: position 52,632,449 of record NC_143140.1, read on the forward strand.
CTCTGAGCTACTGCAGGTCACAGGGACCACTTGGGATGTAAAACTGTTGCCAGTGACCACATAGCAGCAGTCTTGCCCATTGCTGTCAGTTGCTGTGTACAGTTCATATTAAATGATTTGCATAAACTTGAATTTCACTACAGATTTTTTTGTTTTGTTGATATGCATACTGAGAAGACAAAAGAGCAGCATATATCAAAAGACAGTGAATTTTCAGTTAGGGATCTTTGTGTTAAATAATTTTTTAAAAGATCTTACTACTTGATTGTACCAGCCAGCCTGTGCAGCAAAAGATAAATTTTTCATAAGATACTTTTTTTAAAAAGTAATCTGGTCATATATGTTCTACTAGAATATTTGTAACATTTTCCTTTACAAGGTGGGGAGCTGGCTAGCCTGCTCTCGATCGTATTTCTCTTCCCTGTTGTGTCTGTTTTTATCTCAGAGTGGTTTTGCATAGATGGGGTCCTGTGGCTGGGTCTCCCTATTTTGTATACCACCAACCGTGAAGACTTAGATGACCACCTTCTCAGGTAAGACCTCAGTTTCCCATGGGCCAAATGAGGAGGTTGATCTAGTTAAAAGCTCCCTTCCCACTGTAAAACTTTACTCAATTACGAATCTTCAGCACTTAAGTAACATGTTCATATATTGGCTCTTAAGGGAGCAAAAGTTATACAAATCCAATAAAAGTTTTCAACCAGGCCAGGTTCATTCAATATGCAAGCCTTAATAAAGAAAAGTGAGGCATGGAATGTTACTAGACCCATGTTCCCTCCTCCTAATCCTGTTAAAATGTGTGTAAGAATGCCTCCGAGAGATGACAAAGGACATATCTGTCATAAACAGACTCAAATCACTGCTGCTCTCTTTCTGACAACTTGGAGTGAGAATGGACTCCACGTTGCAGGGCTGAGCTCCAAAAACACCGACTTCTGCAATTACCCAGGGATTTCCACTTCTCTGTCTACTGCAAAGAAATGAAAAAGTATATAAACCTAGTTCCCTTCCTAAAAGAACAGCCAAAAGAGGCATGGGCAACTATACTCTCCTGAATGTCAAAAAGAGGTTGTTGTTTTTTTTTTTAAGAACAAGCTTTGCCTGGGACAAAGGCAAAAGTGAAAGAGTGGCATTGACATATATACACTACTGAGTGTAAAACAGATAGCTAGTGGGAAGCAGCCGCATAGCACAGGAAGATCAGCTCAGTGCTTTGTGACCACCTAGAGGGGTGGGATAGGGAGGGTGGGAGGGAGACACAAGAGGGAGGGGATATGGGGATTTATGTATACGTATAGCTGATTCACTTTGTTATACAAGCAGAAACTAACACAACATTGTAAAGCAATTATACTCCAATAAAGATGTTAAAAAAAAAAAAGAACAAGCTTTGCCTTAGAAGGAAAAGCCTCAGGGATGCCTTTCCTTTACTGGTTGAAGCTTTTGAAAACAGCTGCCGACAGATGCCTCATGGTCTCCCAGCTACAGTCCCACAGGAAACCACCTTCCTTGATGCTCCCGCCTCCACTCTCTAATTTCTAGGGGTCTTGCCTGTCTGTCTACTCTGATAATAATCTCAGTGGGTAGAGATTATGTCTTAATTCTGCTCTCCTTGCAGTTTCCACCACAGCACCTCTTCTCATTAAATGTTAAATCGGAAGGTAGCTGAAGGTGAAACCCTAACCCTTTTTGAAAAGCTGCAGCAAATCCCACAGATTTTATTCCCAAGATATTTGTATCCCCAAATGATCTTTACCCTCTTGGTGCAGCTCTTCAAAGCTCTGGTAGGGAGGAGTTAGAATCAGTTTCTGAGCCATCAGAGATTCTGAGATGTCTCAAAGAAGAAAGAGGGGGAAAAACACGTTAACTTTTTTGTGGTATGTTAATGAGATCATTCATCCCTGTCACCTTCAAAAAGCCTAAGACACATTTCTTTCTCTGATTCCTCTTTCTTTTCCCTCGCCTCCTCCTTCACTATCCTCCTCCATATCTAAAGAAGAAGGTTAATATTAAGCATCACATTAAGAGTTGTCAAATCAATCATGATTTCCTCTGAATTACGTTACACAGAGCAACGTGCTTTATCAGAAATCAAAGAAAGGACAGTGCCAAAAGTGGATGAGCTAATGTAAAATCACTTACATCGGCACTCTGGAGACAGAAACTCATTTAATATTTAATGTAGTCATTAACCTAAGAATGAGAAGGAGATGGTAATGGATGGTCTACTCCCTTTACCTACAGGACAGGGTACTGAAGGTGAGCTGTCCCATCTGGGATCAGATTCACACAAGTCTGAAATCCATAAAGTGGGTCACAGGTAAAGGGAACTGGAAAAGGCTCAAGTCTCCCAGATGTACTATTTTCAGAGCACAGTCGTGCTCAGCAGTCACATCTGAAGTTTGCCACACTGCAGAAACCAGAACTGAATTGCTCAATTAGTTTGTTATGACAACAGACATACTGTCCCCGACACACATAGTCAAACCACAGCAAGTAATCAATTATTGAAGGAAACTATCTCCAAGAAGCATTAATCCATCAGGATATTGAAGGGTTTGTTTTTATCTCCATTTAGATTTGGTTACCATTAAAGGTGTTTGTCTGCTTGACAGCTACCCAGAGTTAACCCTGAGAGCCTGAATGTCAAACCCAATTGAAAATGAAATGGGGAAAAAAATACAGAAAATTCTACAATAGTGAAGGCCATGTGAAAAAAAAAAAAATTTTCCTACATGTGAATATTATGATGTTGTAGGGAACATTCTATTTACATAGCATGAATGCCAGCATATTCTTTACATGAACTTTTTTTTTTTTTTTTGGCTGTGTTGGGTCTTTGTTTCTGTGCGAGGGCTTTCTCTAGTTGCAGCAAGCGGGGGCCACTCTTCATCGCGGTGTGTGGGCCTCTCACTGTTGCGGCCTCTCGTTGCGGAGCACAGGCTCCAGACGCGCAGGCTCAGTAGTTGTGGCTCACGGGCCTAGTTACTCCGCTGCATGTGGGATCTTCCCAGACCAGGGTTCGAACCCGTGCCCCCTGCACTGGCAGGCAGATTCTCAACCACTGCGCCACCAGGGAAGCCCCCTACATGAACTTTTAAACAGGGTCATCTTAAGCAAGTAACGTCATTATAATTGCTTTACTTTAGCTGCAGCATTACTTCTTGATAAGATACAGCACACACTAACACCACATTTATTGTTTTATTTAACTGTATTTTTTCTATCCCATATTTTCTTCTTTGGTGTAAATTTCCAGAGGTCTCATAATTCCACCCTTCCAAGGAAGTCAATTATAATATTTGCATGCACATGGAACACCTCCATCTCTACTGACCCAGCTACCACCCTTTTTTTCCTTTTCTTTTTTTAACCACAAGTTTAAATTAAACCCTTTCATCCTGTAGAGTTTTCAAAATACTCCTTCACAACAATAAGTGATTTCTGAATCTGAAAAGAAGCTTCAGGTAGGCTGAGTTTTTTTTTTTTTGTCTCATAATTTTCACGTTACTAGTTGTGGCCTTTTCATTTTCACTTGAGTTGTCCTTTGAACATTTCTTGGTTCAAAGCCTTGTTTTTGTGGTGCTGAACTCTTTTAGCTTTTGCTTGTTGGTAAAACTTTTGACCTCTCCATCAAATCTGAACGAAAGCCTTGCATGGTAGAATACTTTTGGTTATAGGTTTTCCTCTTTCATCAGTTTAAATATATTGCGCCACTGCCTTCTGGCCTAAAGAGTTTCTGCTAAAAAGTCATCTAATATCCTTATAGAAGTTTCCTTGTATGTAACTTGCTGCTTTTCCTTTCTGCTTTTTTTTTTCTATTTGTTCTTCTTTTTAATAGATCTTTATTGGAGTATAATTGCTTCACAATACTGCCTTAGTTTCTATTGTACAACAAAGTGAATCAGCCATTAGCATACATATATCCCCATATATCCCCTCCTTCTTGAGCCTCCCACCCACCCTCCCTATCCCACCCCTCTAGGTCGTTGCAAAGCACTGAGCTGATCTCCCTGTGCTATGCTGCTGCTTCCCACTAACTAGCTATTTTACATTCGGTAGTGTATATATGTTGCTGCTACTCTCACTTCACCCCAGCTTCCCCCTCACCCCCCCCCGTGTCCTCAAGTCCATTTTCTATGTCTACTTCTTTATTCCTGACCTGAAACTAGGTTCATCAGTACCTTTTTTTTTTTTAGATTGCATATATATGCATTAGCATACGGTATTTGTTTTTCTCTTTCTGACTTACTTCACTCTGTATGACAGACTATAGGTCCATCCACCTCATCACAAATAACTCAATTTCGTTTCTTTTTCTGGCTGGGCAATATTCCATTGTATATATGTGCCACATCTTCTTTATCCATTTATCTGTCGATGGACATTTAGATTTCTTCCATGTCCTGGCTATTGTAAATAGTGCTGCAATGAAAATTGTGGTACATGTCTATTTTTGAATTATGGTTTTCTCAGGGTATATGCCCAGTAGTGGGATTGCTGGGTCATATGGTAGTTCTATTTTCAGTTTTTTAAGGAACCTCCATACTGTTCTCCATAGTGGCTGTATCAATTTACATTCCCACCAACGTGCAAGAGGGTTTCCTTTTCACCACATCCTTTCCAGCATTTATTGTTTCTAGATTTTTTGATAATGACCATTCTGACCAGTATGAGGTGATACCTCATTGTAGTTTTGATTTGCATTTCTCTAATAATTAGTGATGTTGAGCATCTTTTCGTGTGCCTCTTGGCCATCTGTATGTCTTCTTTGGTGAAATGTCTATTTAGGTCTTCTGCCCATTTTTTAATTGGATTGTTTGTTTTTTTGATATTGAGCTCCATGAGCTGTTTGTATATTTTGGAGATTAATCCTTTGCCCGTTGTTTCATTTGCAAATATTTTCTCCCATTCTGAGGGTTGTCTTTTTGTCTTGTTTATGGTTTCCTTTGCTGTGCAAAAGCTTTTAAGTTTCATTAGGTCCCATTTGTTTATTTTTGTTTTTATATTCATTACTCCAGGAGGTAGGTCAAAAAAGATCTTGCTATGGTTTATGTCAAAGAGTGTTTTTCCTATGTTTTCCTCTAAGAGTTTTATAGTGTCCGGTCTTACATTTACGTCTTTAATCCATTTTGAGTTTATTTTTGTGTATGGTGTTAGGTAGTGTTCTAATTTCATTCTTTTACATGTAGCTGTCCAGTTTTCCCAGCACCACTTATTGAAGAGGTTGTCTTTTCTCCATTGTATATTCTTGCCTCTTTTGTTGTAAATTAGGTGACCATATGTGCATCGGTCTATTTCTGGGCTTTCTATCCTATACCATTGATCTATATTTCTGTTTTTGTGCCAGTACCATACTGTCTTGATGACTATAGCTCTGTAGTATAGTCTGAAGTCAGGGAGCCTGATTCCTCCAGCTCCGTTTTTCGTTCTCAAGATTGCTTTGGCTATTCGGGGTCTTTTGTGTTTCCATACAAATTGTGAAATTTTTTGTTCTAGTTCTGTGAAAAATGCCATTGGTAGTTTGATAGGGACTGCAATGAATCTGTGGATTGCAATGAATCTGTGGATTGCAATGAATCTCTAGATTGCTTTGGGTAGTACAGTCATTTTCACAATATTGATTCTTCCAATCCAAGAACATGGTATATTTCTCCATCTGTTTACGTCATCTTTGATTTCTTTCATCAGTGTTTTATAGTTTTTAATGTCCTCTCTTTATCTTTAATTTTTGTCATCTTAATTACAATGTGTCTTGGTGTGGTCCTCTTTGAGTTGATCCTGTTTGGGACTCTCTGTGATTCCTGGACCTGGATGTCTGTTTCCTTTCCCAGGTTAGGGAAGTTTTCAGCTACTATGTCTCCAAATATGTTCTCTGCCGCTTTCTCTCTCTCTTCTCCCTCTGGGACCCTTGTAATGTGAATGTTAGTATGCCTGATGTTATCTCAGAGGTCTCTTAAACTGTCCTCATTTTTTATAATTCATTTTTTCTTTTTTCTGTTCAGCTTGAGTGATTTCCACCACTCTGTCTTCCAGTTTGCTAATCCATTCCTCTGTGTCATCTAATCTACTGTTTATTCTTTCTAGAGTATTTTTTACTTCAGTTGTGTTCTTCAAATCTGTTTGATTCTTCTTTGTATTTTCCAACTCTTTGTTAAAAACTTCTACCTTCTCACCCTGTTCATTCATTCTTCTCCTGAGTTCTTTAAGCATCTTTATGATCATGACCTTAAACTCTTTATCAGGTAGTTTGTTTATCTTTATTTCATAATTCTTCTTCTGGGGTTTTATTTTTGTTCCTTAATATTTTTCTGTCACCTCATTTTGCCTAATTTTCTGTTTTTATTTCTATGTATCTGGTGGGTTGGTTACGTTTCCTGATCTCAGAGAAGTGGCCTTATATAAGAAACATCTTATGGGATCCAGCAGAGCACTCCTTTCTGGTCACCAGAGCTATATGCTCTAGGGTCATCCTCTATGTGGGCTGAATGGGTCCTTCTGTTGTGGTAGGGTTACTACTGTGGGTGCACTAGTAGGCACAGCCAATAAAATGTACAGTCTAGAAAAAAATGGATAAAGTTCCAGGAACATACAATCTTCTAAGACTGAATCAGGAAGGAATAGGAACTATGAACTGGCCAATTACCAGTAACAAAATTAAATCAGTAATAAAAAATAAACTCCAAACAAACAAGAGTCCAGGACCAGATAGCTTCAGAGGTGAATTCTACCAAACATTTAAAGAAGAGTTGGCATCTATTCTTCTCAAAATATTCCAAAAAATTGAAGAGAAAGGCATGCTTCAGAACTCATTCTACAAGGCTAACATCACCCCAGTTCTAAAGACACTAAAAAAATGAAATTTAAAGGCCAATATCACCAATGAACATAGATAGAAAAATCCTCAAGAAAATATTACCAAACTGAATTCAACAATACATTAAGGGACTCATACACCATAATCAAATGGGAACTATCCCAAGGATGCAAAAATTGTTCAACATCCACAAATCAATCAATAAGATACACCTTAACAAACTGAAGAATAAAATTCTTCAGTTTAAGGTGTATCTCATCAGATGCAGAAAACGCTTTTGACAAAATTCAACATCCATTTATGATAAAAACTCTCAACAAAGTAGATATAGAGGGAAAATACCTCAACATAATAAAGACCATATATGACAAGCTCACAGCTAACATTAAACTCAATGGCAAAAAGCTGAAAGCACTTCCTCTAAAATCTGGAACAAGACAAGGATGCCACTCTTGCCACTTTTATTCAACATAGTATTGGAAGTCTTGGTCTCAAAAACCAGATGAGAAAGAAATAAAAGGAATCCAAATTGGAAAGGAAGAAGTAAAACTGTCACTGTTTGCAGATGACACGATACTATATATAGATAATCCTAAAAACACCACCAAAAAACTACTAGAACTCATCAATGAATCTGGTAACGTTGAAGGTTACAAAATTAATAGACAGAAATCTGTTATATTTCTGTACACTAACAATAATCTATCAGAAAGAGAAATTAAGAAAACAATCCCATTTACCATTGCATTAAAAAAATAAAATATCTAGGAATCAATCTAACTAAGGAGGTTAAATACCTTTATTGGGAGAACTATAAGACACTGATGAAAGAAACTGAAGATGACACAAACAAGTGGAAAGATATAATGTGCTCATGGGTTAGAAGAATTAATGTTAAAATGACCATACTGTCCACAGCAATCTACAAATTCAATACAATCCCTATCAAAATACCAATGGCATTTTTTTCACAAAACTAGAAAAAATAATTTTAAAATTTGTATGGAAACACAAAATAGTCAAAACAATCTTGAGAAAGAAGACCAAAACTGGAGGTATCATGCTACCTGATTTCAAAACTATACAAGTTGCAGTAATCAAAACAGCACAGTACTAGCACAAAAATAGACATATAGATCAATGAAACAGAATAGAGAGCTCAGACATGAACCCATACTCATATGGGCAATTAATCTGTGACAAAGGTGACAAGAATATACAATGAGGAAAAGACAGCCTCTTTAATAAATGGTGTTGGGAAAACTACAGCTACAATAAAATCAAACTGTACTACTTTCTCATACCATATGCAAAAATAAACTCAAAATGGATTAAAGACTTAAATGTAAGACCTGGAAACAGAACTTCTAGAAGAAAACATAGGTAGTATGCTCTTTGACATCGGTCTTAGCAATATTTTTTTGAATATGTCTCCTCAGGTAAAAGAAACAAAAGCAAAAATAAATAGGACTGTATCAAACTAAAAATCCCTTGCACAGTGAAGGAAACTACCAACAAAATAACAAGGTAACCTACTGAATGGGAAAAGATATTTGTAAACAATATCTCTGACATGGGGTTAATATTAAAAATATACAAAGAACTCATACAACTAGACATCAAAAAAAAAAACCCAATTAAAAAACGGGCAGAGGACCTGAACAGATATTTTTCCAAAGATGACATACAGATGGCCATCAGGTACAGAAAAAGAGGCTCAGCATTACTAATCATCAGGGATGTGTAAATCAAAACCACAATGAGATATCACCTCACACCTGTCAGAATGGGTATTATCAAAAAGCCAGCAAAAAAATAACAAGCGTTGGCAAGGATGTGGAGAAAAGCGAAACCTCATGCACTGCTGATGGGAATGTAAATTGGTGCAGCTACTATGGAGAACTGTATGGAGGTTCTTCAAGAAATTGAAGAAATTATGATCCAGCAATTCTACACCTGGGTATTTATCTGAAGAATACAAAAACACTAATTCAAAAAGATATTTGCACCCCCATGTTCACTGCAGCATTATTTACAACAACCAAGGTATGGAAGCCACCTATGTGTCCATCAGTAGATGAACAGATAAAGAAAATGTGGTGTACATATACATATAATGGAAAATTACTCAGCCATAAAAAAATGAAATCTTGCCATTTGCAACAACACGAATGGACCTAGAGAGTATTATGCTAAGTGAAATAAATAAGACAAAGAAAGGCAAATACTGTATGATTTCACTTATATATGGAATCTAAAAAACAAAACAAATGAACAAACATAACAAAACAGAAACACAGTCATAGACACAGAGAACAAACAGGTAGCTGCCAGAGAGGAAAGGTGTGGGGGAGAAGAGAAATAGGTGAGGAATATTTAGAGGTACAAAGTTTCAGTCACAAAAATAAATGAGTCACAGGTAGGAAATGTACAATGTGAGGAATATAGTCAATAATTATGTAATATATTTATATTATGACAGATGACAGCGAGACTTACCATGGTGATCATTTTAAATGTATAGAAATAGCAAATCACTATAAATCACTATGTTGTGTTCCAGGAAGTAATATAGTATTGTAGGTCAACTATACTTCAAAAACATACAAACAAACAAAAAAATTCATAGAAAAAGGGATCAGATTGTGGTTACCAGAGACAGTGGGTGAGGGGAGAGGAAAGTGGATGAAGGTGGTCAGAGGTACAAACGTCCAGTTATAAGATAAATAAGTACTAGGGATGTAGTGGACAACATGATAAATCTAATGAACACTTCTGTATGTTATACATGAAAGTTGTTGAGAGAGTAAACCCTAAGAGTTCTCATCACAAGGAAAAATATTTTTCTATTTCTTTAACGTTGTATCTATATGAGATGATGGATTTCACTAAACTTATTGGGATAATCATTTTATGATGTATGTAAGTTAAATCATTATGCTGTACACCTCAAACTTATACAATGCTGTATGTCAATTATATCTCAATAAAACTAGAAGGAAAAAAATATTTACACTGTCACAACAAAGTAACCACTAAATACTAATTAATAAAAGTTATGGTATACCTATATCAGAAGGATGAGAGATGGGTAATGAATACACGTGTGTGGGAGGAGAGAGGTAAGAAACAAAGTCCTTACCTTCCACAGTAAAAAGTCAAACCAAAGTCTAAACATACAAAATAAATATGCTTTTTAGTCAATTGGGGGTAAATTCCAGAATCAGCAGGACAAAATATTGAAAATTGTCCCTAAAACTCATAATTAGGGACAGGGAAAGGTGGATGAGAGGACCAAGTACGTTTTTATTTTAAGCCCTGCAAAATTATTTTACCTTTTAGGTTCAATACATAAATAACTAGGATACAAATACAATTTTAATTTAATTTTAAATACAAACAAATATATTTATTCCTTCAACAAATATTTGAGACACTAATATATGAAACAACAAACATATATTAAGAGAAAAGCACAATGTTGTGCTGGAAATGCAAAGATGACATATCCTAGGTCATCCATCTTTGCCCCTTAATAGCTATTTGACCTTGGGTTCTTAATCTAACCATGTATATGCTTCAATTTCTGCATCAGAAAAGAGAACAGGAGGGTTAAGCATGATCATGTAAATAAATCATGTCAAGTTATAAAAACAATAGTAAGCTAGTAAGGAGACACAGAATCCTAACAACTTCAATATAATTCGATCTTTATTACAGTACTCTGAAATTATATACCCAGTGAAGTCAGGATAAAAAGAAAGATCCCATTAAACCCACAGGAATTCAATTACCCTCCATGAAAACAAGGCTTCTAGCTAATGCCATGCCCCAGTGACAACAGGCCTGGACTAGTTAAATTTCCAAGTTCCCTTCCGTCCCTATAAGCCTATGAAATATTGTGAGGATATATCTGAGTAGATGTAAAAACAACTAGTTGCTTCAGACAATTCATTGATTTAGAAAGCTGACAATTCTATTTTAGTAATACTCTTTTAATGCTTTCTTTTTTAAAAAAAAAAAGTGTTTCTTTTAAACACTTATGTGTAAAAGATACAATCTGTGCTAGACCCTCGAATGAATTCCAAGAAAGACAAGACATGGAGACTGTCCGTGAGAACTTTACTAAAGTTAGAGTAAGTGTCCTAAAACCATATGTGAAAGAGATTAGTGAGTATTAGAACTACCTCACGAACATTTAGAAAATAACCTGGATTCTTAAATATTGACAACTATAAGGTGAGAAGTGTCAGTGAGGAAGAAATTTTCCTCTACCCTTCTAGATTCTTCTGGCTTGTCTGAGAATTAAATTGACATGAGACAAACTAACAGCAGAAAATCAAAAAAAGTTAAATAACAGGTATACATGGGAGAGACTCAGGAAAACTGAGTAACTTGCCAAAGTGGGTGAAACTCTTACCTTAAATACCATCTTCGGCTAAGGACAAAAAAGGACGTTGGGGGTAATGGTTTGAGACTTCAAAGGGGAGGAAGGCGATTAATATGAAGATGAAAAAGCAAATGTTTGATAAACAAATGTTTGCTGGGTCTTGCAGAGACAATGGGACACAGAGTGGACCCTGATCTCTAGGCCCTGCAGAGTTTCCCCAATCACACCTAGCCCATATTCTTTGCAGGTATCTCTAGTGATTCCAGGAACAGGCCCTCTACCTAAATTCTTTTAGGCAGTTAGGAGAAAGGTCAAAGTTTCTTCCTGAGTCTTTTGGCCTTGATTGTTTTCAGCTCGAAATAATCCATATGCCAAAGAGAAGTTTCGGGGTGCAAATTTTGCTCTCCTACTGAAGAATGGTTGAAAGAATTACTGATATCCTTACTGAAAAGGAGGTTAAATAGAGTTAATTTCAAATATCTGTAATAGCACTCACATGAGATGAAATAAACACATTCTGTAAGTGTTAGAGCACCAAACTAAGAATGATGGAGTGGAGGTAGGGGAAAGGTATAGGAGAGAGACTTTGGCTCATAAAAAAAAGAATATAGGACTTCCCTGGCAGTTCAGTGGTTAAGACTCCGTGCTTCCACTGCAGGGGGCACGGGTTCAATCCCTGTTTGGAGAACTAAGATCCCACACGACACACGGCCAAAAAAACCCCATATATATATATGAAATTGGCTGCCCCCTGAAGAAATGGGAACCACCATGCTAGAAGCGTTCAACAGAACCCAAAGAATATTTTAAATGTTGTAGAGGAAACTCTTGCTTAGGCGTGAGGCTTCAGACTGAGTGAACTCCAAATTTCCATCCTTCTCTAGGATCTGTTTATGTCACAGATCACAAGCACAGCCAAAGTTCAAAAGAGAAAGAGAATTACATCAAATGGTCAATTCAACAAAAAGAAAACAATCATACCAAACAATCATATGGGGAATAAAAAGGATCATACCAGTTATAGTCATACCATTGGGGAATAAAAAGAGAAAGGAATCAAACAAGCAAAAATGCCAGCACATACCTAAACTGTTAGAATATTTCCTTTTACATCTAATTGTTTCAGGATTGTACCAATGCAGCTATATTAAACTATAATGGAGTCAGGTTGTCTTCTTACCCTGAGAGAAAAAAGCAAAGAAAAGAGATGTTACCTAAAAATATTGGACTAGAATGCTAGTTAAAGATATTGAACTGTAGAAACATGAGCCACCTACTGAATCAATAAGAGCATTTTAGTTAGGACCTTGAGGGTCTTTGCTGACCTTATTGAGTGGCCAGTTCCATTCTCTTTAACCTGTGACGGCTGATGGGACTGGACCCTGGGGCAGAATTATTACCCAATTCATCAGTGATGCTTATTGAGCAGTTACCAGTGAATGAGCCTCTGAAAAGTCTTCGTAATGCTAAAATCTTCAGATGAAGGAATCTAATAAACATATTCCTTTTTAAAAATTTTTATTGGAGTATAGTTGATTTACAATGTTGTATTAGTTTCCTGTGTACAGCAAAGTGAATCAATTATACATACACATATATCCACTCTTTTTTAGATTCTTTTCCCATATAGGCCATTAGAGAGTATTGACTAGAGTTCCCTGTGCTATACAGTATGTCCTTATTAGTTATCTATTTTATATATAGTAGTGTATATATGTCAATCCCATTCTCCCAATTTATCCCTCCGCCGCTACTCACCCCCTGGTAGCCATAAGTTTGTTTTCTACATCTGTAACTCTAGAGATTGTTATACTGAGTAAAGTAAGTCAGACAGAGAAAGACAAGTATCATATGATGTTGTTTATATGTGGAATCTAATAAAAGGGGGTACAAATGAACTTACCTACAAAACAGAAATAGAGTTACAAATAAACATATTCTTTTTACATCTTCTGAACTTTTGCTTTTTCCTGATCAGCTCTTTATGATACCTAGCCATAGAAGTCATGCACAAAGACAGGGGAACATTGGATTGGAAATTACTATCTAGCCCTAAAACTTGTGATTACATTTATGATTATCTAGCCCTAAAACTTACGATTACTTACAAGGGCAAGTGGAAGAAACTTCTAACACAGATCCTATCCATTTATGAAGGATGGTGTGTACACATGGGTAAAGTCTTAATCAACAGAAATATTTGTGAAAATAGCGTTTCAAAAATTGACTCAGGATAGTAAAAGTGACTGGTGAATCATAATACTAGAAGAACTGTTGAAGTAAGAACAGCCTTTTGTCTACAGTTAGAGTAGGCAATGGTAACATTAAAATGAAATACTTCACATTTAATAGTAGTGCACTTGGGGATGAAACCGAGATGAGGTACCAGACCACAGTTGTTAATGAGACTTGCATGGTAGGTTTGAACTCATATTTGAAATTGATGGTGCCTTCGAATGCTCTTACTGCAGCCAAATCTTATGCTTGTCCACCTTTCACAGCATTTTAGCATCTTGATCAGCTCCTGGCTGAAGGATCCTATGAGAAATTTATTTACTGCATGGCTATTATTCAGTTATAGGAGAAACATGGCAGTGCCAACATAGTTGCTAAACAATAAGCAGCATATTTAAGTAGAAATAAGGTTTTAAAAAAGGAATAAAAGAAGTGAAATAAAAAAACAGATACCTGAGACACTAGATTTTTCATAATGTCCAGGAATCAGAATTACAGACAGCTTCAACATTTTACAAATTAAAGCTACTTTTTATATATATAGTTCCGTCCTTGTTCTTCTGTTACAGGCTAATTTCTCTACCTTGTGGAGAAACATGAACCCATAATTATAGAAAACCACAGGAGCCAAATCCTTAATAATTATAGTGTAAATATGCACGCAGGTCTCTCAAAGATGCCAAGCAGTATTTGGGTTAGTTTGCTCAGTGATTATAAAGAGGAAGGAGCACCTGCCAATCTCATGTCTCAAGGTTTATATCACAGGTTGAAAGCACACATAATCTGTAGAAAACTACACAAATTCAATATTTCTCACAAAGGAAAAATGTTTTTATATTGTGAAAGGAATTCTGTTCTGAAACTGGTGCTACATTTTTTCCCAGGTGTTTTGTTTTGTGGTTTATTCTTGCCTCAAAAATAAAACCCAAAGAAGAATAAAAGAAGTTTATGCTCATAGATGACATTTACCTTATATTAAAATGCTCATTTCACTAAGATGGCAGACATCTTCCATAGTATTAGTCAATATGGAAACTAATTCAAACATTTTTGAAGTTGAAGTAAAAAAGATTCAGTTTAGGGATACAAAGAAAATGATGAACTCTGATTCTACACAAAGAGAAACTGTGTGCTATAGGAACACGTCCCATGCTGTGCCATAATATCTTGTATGTAAAATGTGCTCCATTGACTGCATGATCAAACCACTTACACTTGTTCATTTATGTATACAAATTACTTATTGTTCTATCCATGTGTCATATAAAAAACAGATGAGATGCACTGAACACTGCTCAGACTGTGTGAATAAGTAGGAACGTTTACAATCCTAAACCATGGAGGGAAGCTCTGCGAGAGAGGAGAAATTTAGGCTATGAAAGAATTTGTCCTCAGAGGAAGTGGAGGAAAAGTTTGTTGTTTATGTTTTCTATCCATGGCTGCAAAGGGCATATAAAATAAAGAGGTGAGAGCTTTTTTACAACCCAGTAAAGGAACCAAGAGTCATCACAGAAAGCTAGATTCTTACAAAATCAGAACAACGTAGATGCAGTAGATGAAGTCAACCGTCTTTAGTTCTAGAAATAATCAGAAAATATATTTCTTTACATAAAGCTGTGGTTCATCCATAGCTAAACAGCTGTGTTCATTCTGACTGCCACTCAAAAAACGGGCTTGGTGAAACTAGAGACTGCCTAGCAGAAAGAAAAGCAGTGACGAAGAGCATGGAAAATGGAAAGTGCAGCTGACTCATGGAGTAGGTGAAAAAAGTGGGAATTTTGCTCACCTTCTGTCAGTAGAACCTTCCTAGAAATGTAAACTTCCTGTCTTCTCAACCACTTATGCTCGGAGATTCACAAGAATGCCTGTTGTTCACCTTATTTTCATCCCCTCCAGAGGGGAAGTATTATCTAAGCAATCTAGCAGTCATCAGATGTCTCTGGTTGTACACAGGAAAGACACCAATCTCTCCTGGTCCTACTTCAGTGCCTCCATCAGCTCTTTTCCTCCAGCCTCATGGCTGACTTGCCTAGGTCCTGCTCTTCATCATCCTCCCTTACTTGAATACTGTCTATGAACAATCTTATTAATACCTATAGTCTCCAATGGCACCCAAATAGAAATACTGGCAACTCCCAGATCTGTATCTGCTTCTCAAAAATATCTTCTGAGATCCAGATTCGTATGTGCAACTGTCTACTAAACAATTTTACCTGAGAATGCAACTCAAACACATCAAGCCCAATAAATATATGACCAAAATCAAAAATCTTCCTTGGGCTTCCCTGGTGGCGCAGTGGTTGAGAGTCCGCCTGCCGATGCAGGGGACATGGGTTCGTGCCCCGGTCCGGGAAGATCCCACATGCCGCGGAGCGGCTGGGCCCGTGAGCCGTGGCTGCTGAGCCTGCGCGTCCGGAGCCTCTGCTCCGCAATGGGAGAGGCCACAACAGTGAGAGGCCCGTGTAACGCAAGAAAAAAAAAAAAATCTTCCTTGTAAGCCAACCCCTTCTTCAGAGTTTTCTACCTCAAATGGTGGCACCACCATCCACCAAATCACCAATAAGTGCCACCCTGTCACTCCCATCCAGTCAGAAACAACAATACATGACACTGTTCTAAATATTTTCCACACGTTAACATATTTTTAAATTTTGATATAACTAACATATAACATTACATTAGTTGTAGGTGTACAACATAATGATTCGACACTTGTATATATTGTGAAATGATCACCTAATTAAGTCTACTTAACATTCATCACCATACGTGGTTACAAATTTAAAAAATCTTTAGGACCTACCCTCTTAAGCAACTTTCAAATGTACAACACAGTATTATTAACTATAGCTCCCATGGTGTACATTACACACCCATGACGTATTTGTTTTATAGCTGGGAGTCTGTACCTTTTAACTCCCTTCACCCATTTTGCCCACCGCCCCCATCCTCAACACCCCCCTTTCCTTCATCATGGCCCCACCTCTGGCAACCGCCAATCTGTTCCCTGTAACCATGAGCTCATTGTTTGTTTGTTTTTGTTTTGTTGTTGTTGTTTACATTCCACATGTAAGTGAGACCATACATTATTTGTTTTTCTGTCTGACTTATTGCAATAAGCATAACGCCTTCAAGGTCCATCCATGTTGCCACAAATGGCAAGGTTTCCTTCTTTTTTATTAATATTTAATAATATTCCATATATATACACACACACGCAGAATAACATTTAACCTTCATAAAAATCCAATGAGATAGGTTCTGCTATTACCCTCATTTGACAGATGAGAAAACTGAATCTCAAAGAAGTTAAGCAACTTGCCCAAGGTCACATAACCAATATGTAAGAGAATCAGATTCTCAGCCTACCCTGTGTGACACTACCATATTATATTGCCCCTTTATAAAGTTCATCCATTCTACCTCTTAAATATCTCTTGATTCCTTCTTCCATGGCCTCATCACCACTATTACATCTTATTTAGGCATGTGTCATCTAGGCTATGGCAGGAATCTCCTAACTGGTTCCCTTGCCTCAAATTTTACCTCAAACTCATCATCCTTACTGCATTTTCTAAAACAGGCATCTAAAAGCATTACTTCCCTGCTTTAAAACCATCAGTGAGTTCCCTTAACCTATAACAGTGTTTCTAATCTTTTCTGGGTAGAAATCAGGGCCATTGCCAAGTTAGGTTCCTAATTTACTAAATCATTCCTGGTACTCTACTCCAAACACATCATACTTTTCACTTCAATACCTTTCCTTGGGATCTTTCATCTGCATAGAAAGCCCTTCTCCCACCTTCACTTGGCTAACTCCTGAGAGGCTAGTTTAGGAGACCACACAGGAAAGCCTTCCCTGAATTTATAGGCTGGTTCAGTACCTCTGTGCTCCCATATACTGCCATGTGTATGTCTTAACACCTACTCTGCTTGACTATCACAGTAGCTAAGAAAGTGGACTTCAGCATCATGCACACTGGGTTTGACTCCTGGTTCTGTCACCTACCAGCTTTGTGACATTGGGCACTTACCAACTTAGTCACTATTATCTCTGTCCTCACCTCACTATACCAGATTTATCTCTTGACTTGTCTATCTTCCTTGTCAGACCATGAATCAAACATGGTAAACAACTATACCCCAATAAAAAGGATGCAAAGGAATCTTCTACATCTTGCCATCTCTAGCTTCTAGCATAATGCCTACCCCGCCTCCACATGAGAGATGTTCAAACAATATTAAACTAAACTAAAAATAAAGCAGAGTCCTACTTTACACTGAGGATAATAAATATACACGACTTTTTACAGGAAGTGATTGAAGTTATTGCTAAAAGGATCTGAATAGACCTATGAATATAAGCCATAAGAGACTATAAAAAGATGATGGTATTGGCCTCACCTTTACCAGCGCCACTGGGGGGAGCATATGAAACCCTCTTGCTCAGCTGACAACGGAACATAATATATCTGACTTAGTATAGCAGTTCTATGTTCTGTGTTTGATGGGGCATGAACAACCCAGAAAGAAGCAATCAGACTAAAGAACTTAGAAATGGGCACAGAACAATTTTGTATTTCCTTTGGAAGAGAACAGGTTATCTTAACCTCCACTTTGCATTTTGTGTCATACTATTGTTCTGAAAGAGGACATAACCTCCATTCAGGGATATTTTTGTCTCATGTAGCACCTTTTTTGGTAATGACTTTTCAAATGGGTTTGTATGTTAGTGCTAGCAAACTGAGTAGACATTTAGCTTTCACCTTAATCATTTTGAAACCAGAGATCTAGAGTTACAAATACATTGCAATAAATTATATTTCCTCCTATTATCATGCTATTTTAACATAGTCAGTTTAATTATGCTTCGGAGAAAAAGTCTGAAATTTATTAATCTAAGGCTTTTTCTCACAAGTTCTAATAATTATTTAATTTTTTAATCAAATCAATATTGGCTTGCATTTGATACAAATGTTCTGAATCTAACCCTGAAAAATAATACTGGCCGTTCTATCTGGGTCCCAAGTCCTAAAAACAATTTTAGCCTTGAAAAGCTCCTGTCAGCACATCTAATAAAATTTAGTTGGCTCTTTCTCTCTCTTAAACACTATAGTTTGATTTTTTTGTTGTTGTTGTTGTGGAGGAAGGCTACTGGCTGTCTGAGTTTGAAAATGCTCTGGTTTTGCCTAATATAATTTTCTAGGAACCACCAGAAGGTTGCCACCCAGCAGCCCTTTGGCTACTAGAGGAAACAAGAACCAATGGGCCATTTTTAGGGTGCCATTAACAAGGATGAATCCTCCCTAATCATTTTTTACCTCTGTGCTGTGTGTCTCTAGAAAACGATTTAGATTCTTAGGAAAAATCTGGTCTGCTCAGCTTGAATTATGAGCCCTTTCTTTAACCAGGGAGCAATCTGGTGGTTTAGGTTGTGTGTGTGTGTTATGTGGGTGTGCATGGATATGTGTGTGTGTCTATGTTTATCACACCACCTATGCCATAGATGCATGACTCAGGCTGGACCAATGAGCTGTAAGTCCAAAACTGTCACAGGATCTTGCAGAAAAGTGGTTCCTTTCCACTGGCATCACTAAGCCGATAGGATATAAACCTGGAGCCGCTGGTGGCCATTTTGCCACTTTGTCACCTCTTGGGAAGAACATTCCCTTCCTGAGAATAAAAACAAAACAAAGAAGCCAAGAGAGACAAAGTTTCTGTTGTAAAAGTCCAAGAGTTGGATCTATGTTTTCTCCCAAATAAAACATCAACTTTTAGAGCCTAGGCACTTGCCTCTACTGGAAGAGCCAAAGTTTTCTTGGGAAAAAAACTTCAATGTCTCTGAAGCATTTGCACAAGTAGGATTTCACTCTAAGATCCTTCCCTCTACAAGCTATTTTGAGAAGTTTCTACCAGCCAACAACTCAATCAGAAAAGAACCTCAGTGAGGCCACTGAACCTAAAGTAAAACCTAAAATAAAGGGTCTACTTTAACTGCCTACTTCTTGATGAATCATTCACACAGTAATGGCTCTAAAATGTATCCTGGCACCAAGTAAGTAATGGTAGATAGCTATTTGATTTAAGATAACATTTATCCCGAGGACTGAAGATTCAGAAAGGACCCTAAATTATAGTGACCAAGGTGGGAGAGGGGTCTTTTGGGGATTGGACTGAGGTGGAAGAAAGGGGAAGGTTGGGCTTCTTAAAAATAAAAGTACACCATGAAGGTCACCTATTAGGAAGTTCATACATCTCCAAAGAAGTGATCTACTAGTTAATGCTCTAGAAAAATAGATTCTAAAATTGTATGTGGTTCTAAATGACAAAAGTTTTAAGGAGAAAAAGAAGACAAGTGGTGATTAAGCCCTGACAAATGAAGTGACCTGTAATGAGCTCCTTTAAGAATATGAATAACTAAGGCAGAAAAGCAACTAGTACAAAACCTAAATGGCATTCATTTGGGGGGACTGTAAATCACTCTTTGCTGATACTGACACCTCATAATCTCAGCACTAGGCTAGTGTAGTAAGATATCAATGCCGGAATCTTCTGAACACACAGCTCCATCAAAAAAGATGATTGCAAAAAGCAGAGGAGGAAGACGCTGCTTTGAAATAGCAGGGTGTGACACTGGAATCCAGCGGGGTCCAGTCTCCAGCCTGTCTGCCTCCCTTCTCCCTCCTCTTCAGGACTCTGTCTCCTTTACCCTCTTCCTTGTTTCTCTAGCACCTCTTTCTCCTGCTCTCTTCTCCTAACCTGCCTCCAAAGCATGGAAATGTAGGTCACATACCCAAGTTTGCACAGGTACTAAACAGAAGAGCCAGAATTCAAACCTGGGCTGATTCCAAAACCTCTCTGCCCTTTCCCCAAAATACAAGCCTATGTTGCAAACTTTGAAAAAGTTGTAGTGAAATATTACGCAGTCGTTACAAATGACGATGTGTATCTCATATCAAAAATGGGAAAAGTCAGGGAATGCCTTGGCGGTCCAGTGATTAAGACTCTGTGCTTGCAAAGCAGGGGGCGTGGGTTCGATCCCTGGTTGGGGCACTAAGATCTCACATGCGCTGGGTGCAGCCAAAAAAAGTAAAAATAAACTGGGAAAAGTCAGATTACATAACTATATATGTATATATGTGTATAATTTCATTTTTATAATTATAATGTCATATTTATATTACAGGCATGGAAAAATCTTGGAAGGAAATACACCAAATATTTAACAGTGATTATCTCTGAGTAATTGAACTGTGAGTGATTTTTATTGTCTTTATTATACAATTCTATATATGCTAATTTTTGGCTGTAAACATTTCTTAATTTATAATTTTGAAGAAAGATACTATATTCATCCATCCAACAAATTTTTATTGAGTACCTACTAGGTGCTATTTGAGGCACAGGGGCTACAGAATTGGCACATAAACAAATGATGGCCCTGCCATCTTGAGACTTGACTTTTTACTTTATTTCTACTTGACTTGGGTGGGAGAAGAAAAATCAAACAATAAATACATAAGATAAATATATAATATCCAGGTGTTAATAAATTCTTTGGAGATATTATAAAATCTGTGGATCATACTAGTTCAAGTATACAGATTCTTTTTGTAAAAGTACTCTAGACTGAGAAAATCCCCAAAAGTAATTCATATTATATAACAACTATTTTTTCTATGTATCTTAGACACTAACTGAGGGTCTTGAAAGTAAAGATAAATAAAATAATTATTGGCCTGAGGGAAACAGCAGTCCAATTAATAGCAAATTGCGTTAGTGAGAAAATTGATAGTCTTCCATAAATATTATGGAGATGAATGATTACACCATCTTTGGCAAAAAGATGGATTCAGGGGATTCACAACAGTTTATTGCTGTTCTTATCCCCCACTCAAAAGCGCTGAGTAGTGATACAGTCGACAAGACACGAAGATGACAAGCATGTGACAAAAACAATAGACTGTGTATATGCCTCTTTATCGACTTTGTGTCTTAAATTTTTTATGACTATAAAAGCATTTCTTTTATAATCATAGAGTAGCATTCTTTTAATGCCCAGAGTGGAAAATTTGGACATTAAAGAAACATTAAAGAAACATTTCTAAAAGCAACAACAAAATTACCCATAATTTTACCGTCCGGAGGCAATCACTATTAATACTTAACTTTTTTTCTTCTAGATAAATGGACAGTACAAAAACTTTTGATTGAAAGATATGACTTGATTGTGTGAAGATACACAAGAAGATACAGATACACAAGATGGTAATTTTATGGAAAGATAACAGAGTTAAGTTGGATCCAGTATGTTAGGGTTACTTTTCATCAATCCATTTTGGCTTCAATAATCCTCAAGCTCAGCATTTTAATAGGAAAATTTTATTTCTAGTGATCTTCATTTTCTCTGTTTTCTAATCTCTTAATTTATTTTTTTCTATCTGGTCCATAAGATGACATTCTTACATGGTTTAAAGCAAAAGTGAAATGTTAACCAGTTTCCAAAGGCATCTATCTAGAAGGGGACAACTGTAATGCTGACAGGTACACCGTAGTGACATGGCTGACAAGATGTGAATGCCTATGGCACTGCACATAAAGATGACAAGCAAGTGCCAAAGCAACAGACTATGTGCTGACCAGCACAGAGGGGCCCCAGGCAGCCTCCAGCAACAAAGAAGACAGAAAAATCAAGATGAAATGTGTGTCAAAAGCACAGAAAACAAATGGGCATCCAAAGATAGCAAGTGAGTGGGAAGCAGCCGCATAGCACAGGGAGATCAGCTCGGTGCTTTGTGACCACCTAGAGTGGTGGGATAGGGAGGGTGGGAGGGAGGGAGACACAAGAGGGAAGAGATATGGGGATATATGTATATGTATAGCTGATTCACTTTGTTATAAAGCAGAAACTAACACACCATTGTAAAGCAGTTATACTCCGATAAAGATGTTTAAAAAAAAGATAGCAAGTGATGAACTGAGCACAGGAGGTCCCTCAAATTCTTCACCACAATATATAAAGAAAATGATGAGTTGGCTTGGGGATTTCTCCCTCTTCTCAGACCTCTGTTCATTCCTATTTCTCTTCCCAATGTTTCCATTCCCCCATATTTGCTCGTTTTCCTCTTTGTGGTCTCTAGATGCTCCTTACCAAGATTCAAACAAGTCCACACACTCACCTCCCAAAGGTAAAGGCTCTGCTCAATATTCTGTAATAACCCAAGTGGGAAAAGAATTTGAAAAAGAATTGATACATATATAAGTATAACTGAATCACTTTGCTGTACACCTGAAACTAACACAACATTGTTAATCAACTATCCTCTAACGTAAAATAAAAAAATTTTTTAAATCAAGGAGATACAAAGTTCAGTTTTAAAAAATGTTTTATTGTTGAAGTTAAAAAAAAAAAGCAGAGCAGAAGTGAATACGATGAACAGTTCACGAGACAAAGGGTGAAGAAGAAACACAACAAAGCTTGTGAAACACAACAAAGGGAAAAGGAACTGTAAGTTACACAAGGCATCACCCCTCTTCCAAGACACATAAACTAGTGGTTTCTTGAGTCCAGTTTGGGAATACTTTCAATGGTCTTTGCAAAGCCTTGATCGTCTATACCTCCTGGAATGACCCAACATACCACATGTTGTCTATCATGAACGCTTGCTTCCATTCCAAAAAAAAAGTTGTCTCCCTGTCAGATTATTATTTTCATAACAAGTACTGGATATAATAGAAGAGATTAATTACGGATGTTCTGCATTACGCTAACCACAGTAGATGAGAAATCAATTTTACTAGGGTCAGGGCTAGGTAGAAAGTTCTGTTGCAGTGGGGCTGTTGAAACTGAGGTGAGTTGTGTATTGTTCTTCACAACAATGAGTGATACAGGTATTAAAAGTGAATGGAAGTTCTCCATTAGTTTTGAGCAGAAATGGATGTGATCAAATGCTGGATTCGCTCCCTGATACTTAGGTCTCAGAGGTCTTTAGAGCTATTTAAAAGTCCCTCACTATTGAAATTTTTGAAAGAAAACAATAACTTCATTATTGTAGGTCTAAAGCACTTAAACTTTTCCCTCTTCTCCTCGTTGAAATTATTATTTTTATAATGCAATTTTTAATAACTTGTGTTTTCCTGAAAACACTACAATTCAGTTGTAGTAGGAGAGACTATTTCTATATATTGATTAGTAGTTTCAAAAAATTAGAATTAAAAAAAATCTCTCCCCAGTTTACTAAAAAGATTTAATACATTTATCCAGTATTTTACAAGTTTCCAAGATAAAAGAAGGATTATTTTTAAAATACTACAAAAATTTGTACAGAATGAGGACATGGAGTAGACTGTGTACTAATGGAATTGATTAAAAAGGTAGTGAAAAGGGCCACTCTCCCTCCACCAAAAAGGTCTGTTTCAATGTATAATGTGTGTATACATGCATGTGTGTGCATGTGTGTATGTCTGTATGTGTGTGGTGATTCATTCCTCTTGCCTAAGCACTGTCATTTTGGGGGTCCTTTTTGACATTCAAAATAATCTGTTTCATACTTACAATTACTCCTTGTCAGATTAATGTCCTTGTCAGATTCTTTTTTGTGACACTTAGTGTCAAGATGATATAAAAGCGAAAGACACTCAATAGGTAAAGGAGATTAAAAAGTTTACTCTCTTGGCCAGGACTGAACCTAAAATCAAACCTCCTAGGACTTCAAACTGATGTTACTGAATCTTACCAGATAGTAAACACCACAAATTTTAAGTATTGTGTTTTGTCGTGGAATTTGTTTATAGCATCATAATTATTATTTTATTCAAATAATGCCATAAGACTTTAATTTAATAAAATAATCCACCTGCCTTTTAAAATGTGTGATTTTAAAATAGATTTGCCAAATTTTAATCACATGGATGTTAATTCTTTATGATGAGAGCACAAACTATTTTCTAGAGGAATTCATATCCAATATTCCAAGGGTGGCTGGTTCAGTCAGAAAATATAATTCAAAGCCAGACTCTTGCTATAAAGCACGGGCAAACTGAATTGCATGTGGCTGAATAGGATCACGGTAAGAGAAGGAAAACACACAAAGATAAAATAGTGAAGAGGTGAAATATTGCTTTTAATGGAGGCAAAGGTCCTTAGGAAAAGTAAAATTTTCATTGACAGGCTAGCTCTTGTGTGCTTTTGTAGCATGCTGTAAAAGAAGGTTAAAACTATCTATTGTTTCCATATCATGACAAAATGCTCATCTTTGCAATCCTACTGACACTGATCTCCGCGGGCCTCTTATGCCACCAAAAGAATAGTTCTCTGCCGCCATTAGCACCTAATTGGCCCAGCAGCTAACCCAGAAGAGACCTTTCCCTCCGTGGTCACCGACCCCTACAGCGATTTGCACCCACTGACCTCCCAGTGGCTAATTCACCTTCATGACCTGTCAGCTTCCACTCAGGTCACTTTAACTCTGCCTCCTTTGTGACATGGATCTGCTTTTAAAACGGTGATAATCTGGGAAGCATTCCTCTCGGGATTCAGTTGTGATTATATAATCTGTCACAGACCCAAAGGAGTTCTAAGTACAAGCGGACACTGAGATTTCACTAGAGATGAGGCACTGGAAGCCCTTGTGTCAGATACCTTACTTGCTTCGCCTTGGAAGCAATTCTGTATTTTTATTCATGTACAGAAGCATACAATAAGGGCAGCACTGTTATCAAAAGATGGGAGTGGGAGGGAGCTCTTAGCCATTAGCCAAACATAATTTTCCAAGTTACCCTCTGACCTAGGCACTGAAGTCAAAAGCACACTTTGGAGTGAATAGTAATTGGGGCACTAAGTGATCTGAACAGTGATAATTGATGTGTCATTGCCCATATAAACAAAAGAGAATCCGGAAATAGGAAGAATCCTGCCCTAGTCCATACAAATTTCACATACATTATGCAACAAAGCTACAATTACCCATGGTACTGGAGCCCCCGGCACCTCAATTACATATGTTCCCTTCAACACAGCTTCAACTTCCACTCTAAGCTCACAGTTAACTTTCTCGCAATGTTTAAAATATAAATCCTACATGCTAGCAGATCTGTATATGTAATTAGGTATGGAAATAGTAATCTTGGCTTAACGCCAGTCACCATCTTATACTGGCCTGAAACAGTCATTCTGAAAATTGATTCTCCCCTTGTCTTACACAGGAACTACTGGCATAAAGTATATCCATCTACACTCACCTGTACATTCACTCATGGAGTGACACATCCCCCATGCAGGCGTCAATCCAGATAGGGGCCAACAGAACAGTGCCTCCCACTGACAGGAAGTCATTATAGATAGATGGGTGCACGCGTGGACACACACAGCCAGACACGGATACACGCAGAGGTATCCACACATATGCAGCTACCACATCTGTTTTCACTCTGTAGGACAAGCAGAGCGTTTCCCAAAATCTCTACCATGGGCCACTGCTCCCGTGAAATATTCAAAACCAAAGAAGTATCCATAAACAAGATTCCCATGGGCAAACATACTAGGGAATACTGTGCAGTATCCGCCACCTCTCAGAGTTTCTCAATGAACATCAGCCAGCCTTCCATTAAAAGGGCACACCCCTTATCACTTGATAAGATTAGTATCACTCAATATTTCCCACATTTAGTTGTTCTTTTCCTGTATATTCTTCTATTCCTGAAACACTCTTGCGCATGTGGCCATTGCTAACTCACAGGTTTTACAGCCATTACATATTGACTAGGATGAACAAGTGGGGCAAAAGCAAAAGAAAATAAAGGAATATATTCCTGGCTGTTGGTTGAATGTGAAGTATGGATGAAACACCTAAAGAAAACAAAAGAGCACTAAACAAAACAACACTAACCTGTTCAAAACCCATATTTAAATCAAGCAAGTTTAAAAGCTATTTATTTTTAAAATCCAGTCCCTACAACTAGAAGCTCTGTGTCAACATGCAGTTTGTTTCTGAAAAGAGACTGTGACTTAAGATTTATTGCAAGGAATTTAAATTTTAGTTTACATGAACTCCAGTGACAGTAAAAACAACTTTAAGCGTCTGGACCTATTTCTCTCTTCAAAACAGAAAAAAAGAAGGAAGGAAGAAAACTTGCAGTGAAAACTCTGAGGTAAGTAGGATTCCAATGATATGACGTGTACAATTTGTTTCTAGTTTCAAAGGAAAGAACAAACAAATAAACTGGGTCTAAGAAAGAGTTTCCAACAAAGGAGGAATCACATCCTACTCACCCACGTGTCTGCCTCGTCTGTCTGCAGGTTGGCTGAGGGAAAAGCATGATCACAGCCAGAAGCGGAACCAAGGACGTTCACAAACCTGGGCCACAGATACTCCGGCAGTCTAATAAGTGAGCAATCGACAAATACAAAAGCCCAAAATGTCTCTTTTTGAAGTCAGTAATGAAAAAGGAGAGGACCAGGAATCTGAACAATAAAGAGTCAGAAAGAAAGGCACCAACTATCCAAAAGCTGCTGTGCTCATTAAGCTATTTCAAGGAGGGCGTTATTTTTAAAGTGTTTAGCAACACATTCATTTTGATACATTTTAACAAAGGGTTCTACTTTTTATTTACAAAAGCCACAAATGGGGAAAAAAATGGATAATCAGGAATTTGGATTAAAACACATTCCGTATCAATCAGACCACCTGGAGCACCAGAGGTCACCTATGGTCCCACAACCTCATCACAGATTCGATTCTTGTAAGTTAATTCAGCAAACGTGCACACATGCAGAAATGAAATACATCACAAGAAAAAAGGCTGACCGTGGTAGCCACTGAGGCATTTCCCCATTTTCTGTGGACAAGATCTTGATCATAATCCCTTTGCACAGACCACTGAGCCACGGGCTGTCCACCAAGAACACACTGAATGATGAGGTCAGGTTATTCTACACAGTCATGCTTCATGTCTCCATCATAATGCTGAACCTTTAAGGCAACACAATCTACGGCCTTTTCCCTAGGCTATGAGCTAATGCCTCTACAAAAGGAGCATAATGCCTGGCCATCCCAGTATCTCACTTTCCCTTTCGGTTTTAATCAGGACTGCATACGTATATAATTATAGAGGCAACAGTAGACTTTTAACACTGTGGCAGAGAGCAAGTCCATAGAATTTGCTGTCCAAACTGAAATACTTTTGAGAGTGAAAAAGGAATCAATAAGATTCTAGGGCAATGGGTATAAACTAGGCTTGCCTTGGGCTAATGGAAACATATGCCCTATGGAGCGGGGACTGGATCCTAGATTCTAATCTAGCCTGGTACTTACAAACTATGCGTATGGAATTTCAGATCAAAGGTGCTAGTTAAAACTTCTGCTCTGGGTAGTTTTGGCATTCTCTTCACTGTTTCTAGGTTCCTTACCCATTCCTGTCCCATTGCTTATGATCTTACATTTAGAATCTATATTTCATCCAAGTTGAATCTTCCAATATTTTACTGAGTTTTAGTTACACTATCTACATAGTAAGTTCAAAGTTCAAAAGGAGCATGATAAAACATGTAACAAATATGTTTTTTCAAAAGCTACTATAAGGTCAAATAGCAGCTCATTTTTCTCTCTGCTCAGGCTTTTTAAAACAGGGAAGCTACACTGTTCTCTTTGTAGATCTATTCTGATTTCTATTCTAAAAATAAAAAAATGATAGGCATCACGCTGAAAACACGTAAATGAAAGAAAAAGTCTGGAGACTTACACCAAAGAAACAAAACCCAAGGTTATGAACATGACAGGCTCTGTGTGAACCCCAGCAGTGTTGGCAATAAACCCAAGAGGCACTCTGAATAAGCATGAACAAAATTAAGACTTGTGAGTTAACGGTTTTATTT
This sequence comes from Delphinapterus leucas, assembly GCF_059928025.1. NCBI lineage: Eukaryota > Metazoa > Chordata > Mammalia > Artiodactyla > Monodontidae > Delphinapterus > Delphinapterus leucas. The sequence continues at coordinate 52,660,763 of NC_143140.1, forward strand.
GTTGGCTCGTGCTTAGGGTTCAGGGACTTTGAGTTCAAGGCCATGGACTTCATTTAATTTATTTTCAAAGTTCAGTCCTAAGTATGTGACAATTGCCTTCATTGTGTGATTTGACATGTTCCAAAATTGTTCGCTGCTGAAGAATACATCCCACTAGTCTGTCATGGAACCTCGCAACCCCTGGTACTTTGTTGCCTGCCACCTTCTATGACAGTGGTTATTACGTGTCTGGGTCACAGATCTCTTTTGAGAATCTGACAAAAGCAATGGACCTCTCCTCCTTACTCCTACCACCAAAAACAATGCATAGGCCACATGCACTAAGTATCAGGAGGAATTTCAGGAGTTTCAGGGGCTCTGCGCACCCCTCACCATGCCCAGCTACAGGAAGATTAAGACTTTTCCTCCTTTAGGACTTCAAAAGAAATGTGTTTGTAAAATGTGCTAGGGATTTTGCCAACTTGAGAGCAATACGTTCACGGGTTAATTCTTTCATATAGTTAGGTAACGTTTGTTAAACTATTATAGTATATTTTTATCTGATAATTAATAGCATCTTCAAAAATTAAGACACTGAAAATATGAAAGGCAATAAAACTGAGAAGTCTATATTTGTAGATAACTGAAATTACACTTTTCTTCATTCAATCAATAATTATTAAGCATCAGCCATGTTTCAGACATTATGCTACGCCCTGGGAATAAAATGAAGAATAAGTTAACATATCACCTAACACTTACAATAAAATGGCAAAGGCTTTGGGGGGGAGAACTGATAAAAAATAAATAAACATTTATCAAGAGCTTGCTATATGCCAGGCTATGTGGTCCATCTTTCTTTACAGCCAAATGCAGTATTTTTATTTAAAAATTATTTACAATGCTTTATAATGAAAACACTCTAACACAACAAACCAAGGTCACTTTGCACTATCTAGATTTGTTTTTTTTAAAGTTAACTCTAGAAGGCAAGTAGAGGGTGAATAGACAAGAGAGACTTAAGGGAAAGAGGGTACTAGTTATAGGCTTGTCTGAGTTCTTGAAGGCTTGAACTAACTCAATCTTGCTAAGGTTGGACAGGAAGTATATTTGAGAGATAGGACTTAGCGACTAATTAGTCCAAAGAGGTTAGAGGTAAGTAAAAATTGGGACTGACCCCTAGGTTTCTGATGTGAGTGGCATGGAAAATGAAGGCATCTGAGATAGGAAATGAAAAAGAAGCATCTAGATGGGAATTTTTACAGTCAAACCTAGTAATTAGGGGTAACGGGAAGTAACACACAGTAAAGCTTCAGGAAATGTTTCTGTTAATCTTCCTGGTAAAAAATGCATCAAGGCTTCCCTGGTGGCGCAGTGGTTGAGAGTCCGCCTGCCGATGCAGGGGACACGGGTTCGTGCCCCGGTCTGGGAGGATCCCACATGCCGCAGAGCGGCTGGGCCCGTGAGCCATGGCCGTTGAGCCTGCGCGTCCGGAGCCTGTGCTCCGCAGCGGGAGAGGCCACAACGGTGAGAGGCCCGCGTACCGCAAAAAAAAAAAAAAAAAAAAAAAAAAAGCATCAATCTGCATGACCTCAGGTCTTAGATTCATTGAACTCTAGAGAAAACAATATTTCTACTGAAGCCATGTATCTTTAGGCTTTTGTGAAGTTTTGTTTTATGTGTGAATGTGTGTACAAATGTGTGCTGTTTGTGAAGAATGGTTATCTCGTGAGTTTGCTCATCAAATTTAAAAATATATACAAAACCTCTCTTTTTTTCCATTTGGACACGTAGAATCTTAGGACCATGAAGCATCAGTACTTCCTCCCTTGCATGCCAGACTATCCACATTATCCATTCAAGAGGCAAGACTGCCAGGCAATAAACCCTGTGTGGGAGCAGGTCATATACACCATAACAGCTCAATGACACCCTCTAGTGGGGACTCTCCATGCTACAATTTTGAGGAGAGGGAAAAAAGTTATGTCCTAGTTTCTGCTTCATCTTCTATTTTAATGTATGGCATTTTGAAAATTTGCACGTTTTGTAAGAAAAGAAGTTCTTTAATGGTGAATATGTTCTTATGGAATACTGAATTTAAAAAACAGAAATATCGTGTCTAAGATGGACTTAGAATCATATAAAATATATAAAAAAGCAAACTGACTTCAGAATGGCAAAAGGAACCTCTTACTCAGTTGTAATGACCTACTAAGAACCCCCAGAAGATGGTTTTGTTAATTCAGCCTGACTGCAATGACCAGAAACATCCTTCCTGCAGAGACATATCCAAAGCAAAAGTAAGGAAAAGTCTATTATAAGCACAACGAAGCCAAAAAGAGGCTATGTGAGAAAGAGAAAGAAGAGAAAAAAGGAAGGTATTTTTGTATGTCAATACATCTTTGCTGGGGCAAAAATCTCAGGTGAGCTTTCTTTGGTTAGGAAATAAGAGAATATACAGACAAGCTGAGGACAGAAAAGGGTCTGTAAATCATTCTATCTTGGGTAGAGGGTTAAAAGGGCATTTGTGAACATGCGCCTACACTATTTAGGACATGATGGATAATAAGTGCATTTTTCCATTATGCCACCATTGTGGGTGTCAACTGGTCAAGACCCAGTACTCAATTCTCTGCAGTTGGGTCCACTGCAAATGTCAATACTGAGGCTTAGTAAAATGCCTGAAGCCTTGCAAACTGCCCTGCCAGGAGTGGAATTCCCTGACGTACACTGTGGAGGATCCCACAGGACCAGCTGCAGACAAATCTCAGCCGCGGGTGACGCATTTTCAGCAACCCCTTCATGGGTAAAAACTGAAAAATGATATCGGAACCCACTGCATGTTGTTCATTTTATGTCTGCTGATTATTTCTACTTCTCCTTAGTTAGTGCAGATGAAGGCACTCAAAAAAAGATCCTTTTGTAAAATGCTCAAGTTCATATAAATGTTTGAATTACATAGACCTGATCTGATCCTTCAGATCAAGCCTCTGGTCCCCAGGTAAGAAATCATTTCTGCATCTCTTTCACTGAGCCTTCTTTCAGCCAGGATGTTTCATAAACATTCTATATTCTAGATTAGTAGACAGAAGGTCATCTCAATGCAGTTTAGCATAAAAGAGGCAACTGGTGACTATGTGAGTCAGAAGATTTGGATTACAAGTTAGGACCCTGACCCTGCAAATAACAACCTTTGCAGCCACAGCTGAGTCATTAAACATCCCTGATGCTGTTTCCTTGACTGAAAAAACAGGGGAAATTGTCCATGATATTTGTATATCATGGGGTTTACCAAAGGATTAACAAGACCACATATGCAAAAGCACAAAGTATACAGTACCCAATTAGTATTGGGTTTTCTAAATCATTTTTATGACTTTATCCTTTATAATAGTTATAGTTATCTTGAGTTTTACTTTTAGTCATTTTTTATTTAACAAACAGATGTTAAAGTGAAGGATATTTTTCCCAGTTATAAATGACAAAATATAAGCGAGGTTGGTCAAGTGCAGGGACTCAAACTTTTCAAACTGAGTGTCTCCTTGCTGGCGTGTGCCCACCATCCTTTTGCCCAACACATTCCTCTTTTCTCAGAGATAGGATCACACATTGATTCCTAACAGTAGCACATCTGCTACATCTTATTGTGTAGATGTTATTTGATGCCTAAGAATTCACATAAATGGTTTGAATCCTTTTATCTTGAACCAGGAAGTCTTCCTTTGCCATTCCTAAATAAAACCGTAACACACAGCATGGTGAAAACAGTTAATAATACTGTATTGCATATTTGAAATTTGCTGAGAGTCTTAAAAGTCTTCCTCCCAAAAAGCACTGTAGCTATATTAAAAACAAAATGTAGTCCAGATGCACTCAGTGCTATGAAGTTAGAAATGCCTTTATACTAGGAAATGTTTTGCCTTCAATAAAAATTTTTTAAGGAATATATGTATACTTCTTGGTTGTTCCCTATTAGGAGTTTTTTGATATCATTACAGAAAAAGTGTAAAACTGGAAAAAGAAAATACCCGCTAGAGGAGAAAAATGCACTTTGTTGTTGATTTTTTTGTATCTGTTTCCAAGGGCTTCTGGAACAAAGTACCACAAACTGGGTGGCATAAAACAACAGAAATTTATTCTTTTATAGTTCTGAGGCTGGAATTTCAAAATCAAGGTGTCAGCAATGTTGATTTCTGCTGGAGGCTCTAAGGGAGAATCTGTTCCATGTTTCTCTCCTAGACTGTAGTAGTTGCTGGCAATCCTTGGTGTCTCTTACCTTACAGACACATCACTCTAATCTCTGCCTCTATCTTCACATGGCACTCTCCCCTATGTGTCTTTCTGTGTCTGTGTCCAAATTTTCTTTTCTTTATAAACACACAGTCACTGTATTAAGGTCCACTGTAATCCAGTATGACCTCATCTTAATTTCATTTCATCCGCAATAACCCTATTTCCAAATAAAGTCACATTCAAAGGTTAGGAACTCAACATATATTTTAGGATGATACAATCCAGCCCACAACAAATGTCTGACTCAAATACACTAAACAGATCCAAATTTAAACTTTTTCATAATTCTTTTCAGAAAATAATTTTCCATAAATTTTTCAGAAGTTAACAGTAAACAGAAACAGCAAGCACATTTAAAAAGGAAAATCTCTTTTTAAAAAAAGCATTGTAACTTGAGCTAAATGCTTTAGAATAATGTTTAGTATATCTAGCAATACTTATAGCTAATAAAAGTGTCAATCACACTTTATGGGAACATAAGGAAGAATGGGAAACTTTCATTCCCTTAAAATGTTGACTTTAGATGCAAAGGTTTTACATTGTAACTCCTGTTTTTGAGTCACAATTTTCTACATCAGAGACAGAATTTAAAAATTTAAATTATAGTTACACAATTATACACTTCTAATTTGAGGCATTTGTTTCCATTTCTTCTTCAGCAAAACTTTTTATGAGCTATACTAAGTAACAAGATTGATGAATTTTATATTCTACCTTTTTTCATTTTCCCTGGGGCAGCTAGCTACAAAGCAGCATGTAGGATGTCAAAAATTTGAGAAACTCAACATCTAGATAATCAAGCATAGAAAAATCCAAGCAAGGGGCTTCCCTGGTGGCGCAGTGGTTGAGGGTCTGCCTGCCAATGCAGGGGACACGGGTTCGGGCCCTGGTCTGGGAAGATTCCACATGCCGCGGAGCGGCTGGGCCCGTGAGCCACAACTGCTGAGCCTGCGCGTCTGGAGCCTGTGCTCCGCAACAGGAGAGGCCGCGATAGTGAGAGGCCCGCGCACCGCGATGAAGAGTGGCCCCCGCTTGCCGCAACAGGAGAAAGCCCTCGCACAGAAATGAAGACCCAACACAGCCATAAATAAATAAATTTAAAAAAAAAAAAGAAAAATCCAAGCAAAATTGAGTAATGGGTAAAAGGTGGGCGTCCACTCAGAGAGCTGAGTGCAAATCTCTGCTCATCCTTTCATTAACCACATAACCCCAGGCAAATTACTCAATCCATTTTAATGCCTACATCATGGTACTGTTGTGGAGAGATTAAAAAGCAGTCAAATACAAAGCAGTGGACACAAATTAGGTGCCTAGTTGGTAATTTTACTGATTTTCAAGTGTTAATTATTTTGCGCCTGTTTGTACTTGCCTCAGTTAATGAGAATCTTAGTGTCTATGAGTGCAGGTCTTAAAAAAATATTGCCTACAAAGCAAAAGAATACACAATGCAATTTTGCTTCCAAAAAGCACATTCTTTTACCTAATAAGCATAGTTTAAGAAATGGATTTTATCGCAAAAAAAACAGAAGTATTATATTAACTTTGTGCAAAAATGGGGAACAAAGTGATAATACATGGCATAGCCAGGATAGTGAGAATCACAGAATCAATCCATGAACTCCAGATAGCAAAATGAACAAAACTTTCATAAAAGAAAGTGCTGACAAACAGATATAACTCTCTGATTGGACCTTCCTTGTTTGCGTGAGAACCAAGATGTGTAGACACTTCAGCTATGTTCTCATTACTCCATCTTTCCTTCCTTCAAACTTCCTTCCAGAAAATAATCCTAGGGAACTCAATGCAGCTAACTCTACCTCCCTCAACTACCATTTTGATCTCATCACTGCAATAATCTCTTATCAAATTACAAGTAATGCTCACAAATTTTATTCCACCAACCAAACTGCCCCAATTCAAACCCGACTCAGGATCTAGCCTAAGTATTCACTCTTCTTAAAAGTCTTACATTTTTCATCTCTGGGATATTTTACATGCCATGCTCAGTAACTCTCAGCATAGTTTAGGAAATGGATTTTATTATGAAAAGGAAAGGATATTAGTAACACTGTGCAAAACTAGAGTGCCAGAGTGATAATACATAGCCACAAGCAGAAGAGTAAACTACCCCCCCCCGCAAAAAAAAACCCAGACACTCACATCTCTCCTTCCTTGCAATCTCTCCTTACAACTCCCTTCCACAGAGGTTTTCTAGACACTCTCCTGCTGGCTTCATTCCCAGACATGCCCTCACCTCTACAATAGCCTCTCAAATCCCTGTAATACTTAGCACTCACTCCACCTACACCTGTGGTTGGTGGAGTGTTTGCGTGCATCCACCTCTTGCAAATGCTTTTCTGTACTATCATTTCTGTACTATTTTTATGGACTTTTCTGTACTGTCTCCCATTAAATAAATATATATATATGACATTTACTTCTTGTCATTTTCCTAATACATAATAATTACAGATTCCTAGAGAACCTGTGGGTCAAGAACGCACCTCTTCTACTGGTTGTCAATGTGCCCAGATAAATATTAAATACCTTCCTTAAAAGAAGTTTATAATCTAATGTGGTCAAATGAATTTTAAATAGGTAGTTGTCAACAAAGTCACCGTATTTCAGTCATAAGTACAATGTTTCCTTGATTTGAAATAAATCTCTAGAAAGTAACGTCTCTAAGTGACAGAACAAAGGAACGTGATATTTCCCCAATTTGTAGTTTTAAAAGCTGTGCACCATCCTTCTTTTTGAATTGCCACCCCATCATGTTTGAGAAGCGTTGGCGGTTCTGTGCTTAGCTCCATTCATTACCCTGACATCCTTTGATTCTGGGCCCGCTCCCCAGCCACCATCCTTCCTTGTTGCCGAGGTCCTGCCAGTGCAGCTCATTCAGTAGCCATCATCACAGTGAACTATATCCCAGCAGCTCCAGATGGAAGATGGAGGTAAACAGCTCCCCTAAGAGTGCTCTCCGATGCAGTGCCATCAATCAACCCACAGCTGGGACCAAACCACTCAGTAACTGAGCCAGCAACTTTCTGCCAAAAGCGTAGCACATTTCTTAGTGCCCAGCTTCCTTCAAGGGGGAGATGTCACAACTACGTGTTTTAGCATTCAAGAAGTCCTTAATACCTAATATTTATGCCTCACTTTCTGTAACTGTGACCAGTAATATTCTTCACCTAGGTTTAACTTTTTTCATTATTATTTTATTATTTCAACAGATACCTAAATTGGTAGCTGTATCCACTTTATTTCCCTCTGGAAAGGCAAAGTCTCGTTTGCTTGTTTCTTTAATAAGTCATAATACAAAAAATCAAATAATAGGTTATTTTACAATGTTAGTTGGTACATTAAATAATTTTTATGGATCATGCCCAGTTAAAGACAGTGGTAACATCTGCTGACTGGTGACATGCAGCAATGGAAACTGGTTTATTTTTTTCTGCAAGCAGCAGATGGGGGGTGGTCCTTCTTTAAGCCAAGATCAAAATTGAGAGTTAACAGTTGGAACTCTGCAACACAAGAGCCTTCGCACCCACACAATGCAGGATAAACATCCTTATGATGACCCCCAGGGATGCTTTCCTCTCCATCGTAATGGTGAGCAGGAGGGTGCTGCATTAAGACACCACCATGGACTATTTGAGTGAAAAATAACTATGAGTGAGAAATAATAAACTGTATTTATAAGTATATATTCCATTATAAAAACGTTAAACTTAAGTTATGGCGCTTGCATCACTTAGCAATATATTTAGGTTAACTGGTAAATGTAATTTCCTTGGAATAAATAATGTTATGTGCATCACATTTTTTTTTTTTTTTTAGGAAGAGGTCCAGGAGTGCTCTGGAGGGACTTATAGGTACTAGAGCTCTACAGCAACATGCTCCCCTGTGACCTCTTCTTTTCTTTTATAATATTTATTTATTGGCTGTGCAGGGTCTTAGTTGCAGCACGTGGGATCTTTTAGTTGTGGCATGCAGAATCTTTAGTTGCAGCATGTGGGATCTAGTTCCCTGACCAGGGATCAAACCCGGGCCTCTTGCATTGCGAGCACAGCGTCTTAGCCACTGGACCACCAGGGAAGTCCCTGCATCACATATTTTTAAGAAGGATGTCCACACCACCACCACCACCCCCACCAAATTGTACATAGGTTCCCTACTCTCTGCAACTATCTTCTCCAAGATGTGGGGGATCTCCCATGTCTGTGTCCTAACCTGCAGACAGCTGGAGAATTCTCAAGAGCTGCAAATCATCCTTTGCTGGTTCAACAAACTGATTTCCTTTTCTTCAGTTAGTTAAGAAAAATCAGTCCACCTACAGACAACAAATACCTATTTTTGCAAACATTTTCCAATTTCTGTACACATACACTCACACTCCTGCTTCCACCTAATTTCTACTTCAAAAGTGCAAGGAAGTTCTAGGGAAATCTGACACAGATAGAATGATAAAGTCATTAATTCCATACAGTTACATGTGTGCCCTAATGCACATGAGAAACTCCAGGTAGGAGTAACAGCATCTATATCAGGGAGCTGGCATTGAGTTGAGTGATAAGAAAAACAATGGAATCATCTTCTGGTAACTTGGGAATTGCCCATGTCAGCATCTTCACTCTACAGGTGAGGAAACTGATACCTGGAGACATGAAATCACTTGCCTCATGAATTCACACTGAACAGGCCCAAGAGTTTAGATGGTTTAAGTCTGCCATAGTAAAGTGCTGAAAGGAAAAGATTATGAAAATCATTTAGGAAATCATTCTGTCAAGACAGTACAAAGTACAGTAATTTATTCCTTCTACAAGTATCTATTCAGCAACTAATATTTTCAAGTAATTATGTGACTTATGAAAACATGATTGAATCCCCTGCACCAAAGGAAAGATAAGATAAGCTCAGAAGGGACTTCCCTAGTGGTCCAGTGGCTAAGACTCCGCACTTACAATGCAGGGGGTGCGGGTTTGATCCCTGTTCGGGGAACTAAGATCCCACATGGTGCACACACGGCCAAAAAAAAAAGAACGAAAAGATAAGCTCAAAAGTAACTATAAGGCAGACTATAAATGCTGTGTATGTAAGTTAAGCCTCTCTACTTACTAGCCCCACCTCAAGGCAATAACCCATTTTGGTAAGGGAGATATTATAATATAAGAAATAAAATTGGGAAATCTCTGAAACTATGTACAAACCATTTAGATGCAGGGCAATTAAACATACCAGAACATAAGATAATGCATTCAAATTTATATACAGTTGCCATAATAGATACTTAGTGCTATGTATAAAAAGAATCTACATGTAAAGTAAAATTCCAAATATACATTTTCAAGATGGAAAATATGTACCTCTTGGTGGATGCTAGATTTTTGTTTTATAAACCAAGACTTTAAATTATGCATAGAAGCTAACCTGCCCTGGAAATTAATCCCTAAACAAAAGCGCATGCCCTTTTATTTAAAAAATATCTACCAAAGACCTATAAGTTTAAGGTTCTTCAGAAAAGTATAGGCCTTTTAATGCCTCAGAATGAGAGTTTAGAAAAAGATGACCAGGCCTTGGTGTAGGGCATCCTTTAATTGGAAGGAAATTAGCAGAAATGGTTTTCTCTTATCTAACATATTTCACACTCTCTGACACAAGATTGCACCAAACTGCACTCGCCCTGCTACAGCTTTCTTGTTTGGGAGGCGTTTTCACACTTCCAGAAGCCACGAGGTTATGTTACTTCTAATAAGCCCTGCCCACTTGGACTTGTGTTGACTCAGAGCACCAAGGCCTGGAAAGGTTGATACAAAGGTCAATATGTGTGAGAGCTCCAGACTCACAGAGTGAAAGGATCTGATTAAAGATCCTCTATTTATGAAACATTGTAAATACAGCATCTCATTTTGTCCTCACACAGGTCCTGTGACATGTCAGACAAGTATTAGATTTCCCACCTCACAGATGAAGAAACAGAGATCCTTGACTATGATTCCAAAACGGTTAGGTTAGGGGCAAAACTAGAACTTGATTTGAGGCCTCCTGGCTGCAAAGCCTTTGTTCTTTCCACCACACCATATTTAAACCAAAGGCAAACTTTGTTCATGATAATATTTTTTACACTTGAAAAATACTTGAGTATAATGTGCCAGAGTTTAGATGAATAAATCAAATTGGCACAGAAGAAATATGCACTCCCTTCTTAGCCAGGACATTTTCTTCAAGATAAGGAACCAAGATATTTATGGATGGAACCCTTTATGAACAAGTTAAGGTAAAATAAGTTGCTAATTACAAAGTACAGTTAATAAATCCAACAGGTAAAAACAAGTGTGAAACCTGAACCACAAAATGAACTTGAAACACAGCCCCTGTGTGAGAATGGACTGATGGTTCCTACTGGCCTGGAAAATGGAAACTGTTTGACTTTTTTATTTAAGAAGGAAAAAGTAGGACTAGAAGTGGACAAAGCTCTAGAGATAGATACGCTACCTAGAAGCCCTACTGCTGTCTGCTTTTTCACTGCTGAAACTTCACAGACACAAGAAGAAGTAGAGCAGAAATGCCATGTAAATTATTGAAGGGATGCTGCCATTTCCTGAAGCAGCTGGGATAGTCTGTCCATAAAACATTAACATGACATTTCTGAGTTTTGACAGGTCATTTGGAAGAAAAAGGGTAAAGAATACACAAGCCCTTTGGTGGGAATGGAGACATTTGTTCTGATAAAAACAAACAAGCACTATGGCTGGTCTGCACGCCAGCTTCTACTGAAAAACAGAGAGAAAACATGAAAATTTAAAGCCCAACAGTGAAATGGATTAAACCTGATTTGTTCACTATAATATGAACAGGCAAGATTAGAAGCATCTAAAGCTTTTCTCTCTCCTTTTACTTTTTCAAGAAAGAAAGATGCTCTGCCTCCTGAACTATGCTCAGCATTTAATTTATGCCTCTAGTAAATAATTGAGCTGCATGCCCTTTGTACACAGTGAATTAGTGTGTTTATCCATCGTGACTAGAGGGGAATAAAGGATAAAAAGTATTAGTTTCCTTAGCTGGCAAAAGGGCCATTCCTTTTTCTAATAATGACTTTTCAGAGCACTGCCTTATAGGTAGGGCCCAACTTCCTTGCGTGAAGGCCATCATGAAGAATACTGGCAAAGAACCACCTGTCGAAACCAGAATCACCCCTAGAAACCAGAATCATTCCTTGGTTGTAGCCAATGAGGATCCAAAAAGTCCCCAACTTTAATAATAGCATATTTGTTTTGATAAACATACCACAATGCTCCGATATGAATTCATTATTCCCTAAGCCCATTTCTATATACATAATCTTTGCACATATATACAAACCCAGCCATGTTATACTTTCTCAAAAAAAGGTTAATTAATGCCACAATATCTTCCTTTAGAATACTGCCTATAAAAATGCAAAATCAGGGCATTTATAGAAACAAACTTCAAGACATGTGGTGAAATAATTTTACAGATAAATGTTTTGGCATACTGGCATTAAAAAAATGGGCAATGTGATTTTTCAAATTCTCTCCTCATGCAAATATGAAAAGTAAGCCAAAGGAGAAAGATTACAAATAAGTGGGTTAGTGATGGTTATGATACTAAAAACCAACGTTCTATAGGGAAATGTTTTATTTTCTCTTTTGTAGTTTAACTCATTAATTTAAAACATAAATTGATAAACTCAATTAGATTCATGGCTTCTCCATTTTAGCACACTTTTCTGAGAATGACCCCAAAATAGGTTCATGGGACGTGGGATTATTCCATAGATATTAACTTCCAAAAAGTCATCTGTATACTCCAAGTAGCCTTAGCTCTTTTAAATTACTTACTAAGAATCCAAAATTATTTACTTAGACTTTATGTAAAGTTATTTACATGATTTTTCTTTGCATAACACCTATTAATACACCAGCTTCACAGGGAGCGCCTTAGAAAGTGAAGCATTCAGAAGTTCTATAAGGCAGATCTCATGAAAGTAGAGAAGGGAAGGACAGAGGAGGGGCCTCTAACTCTGCCTGGTGGAGGTGGATAGGATGGGATGGACAAGGCACTTCACTTCCATACAGAATTTTTGAACTTTGGTTAACTTTCCTTTCAGCTTGGCTGACCAAACTAAGCAATCTTAATCTTTTAAAGTCCACCTTCATATCCAGCCCTCTCTAGCTGTCCTTTTGTAGTCCTTCACCAACCCCTTATGCTTTCTCAAGTTTTAATAACCAACATTACACACAAAATCCAGGGACAAATAACCCACATATGCATGGAAGATTATGTTATCTATTATTTACAATTTATTCTTCGATGTTGCCAAGTATTTCATTGACATTATTTGTATTTAGCAGCACATCCATTCATCCAGTAAATATTTCCTAAGCACCTACCATGTGCCAGACCTTGTTCTAAGCACTCTGGGTACTTCAGCGAGCAAAACAGACAGTGATCCCTGCCTTAGTAGAGCTGATATTTTATCTAAGAGAGACAGACAATACACATAATACAAAAGAAACTGTAGAGCAGTGAAAAAGTGGTAAGCGCACAGAAAAAAAGAAAAAGTAGAACAGTGTAATGTGACTGAGACTGCTGAAAGTTGGAGAAGAAACACTGAGGGAATCAACCAGTTTGATTATGATATATGTGTGTATATATATACACACATGAAATACACAAACTATACATACACACATAGGTATAAATGGGATAATTTTTCTGATGTACTGCAGACTAAAGCTAGTATGGAAGCTCCAAGGTATAACTGATACCCTAGGCTCTTCTATCAGCCTGCCAGTCCCATGGCCCCAATTCTGAAGGTCACCTTGTGGTCACAAGATAGCCACTGTTCTCCATCTATCATGTCTACACACAGGTAAAAGTAAAGATAAAGAGGCACAAAAAAGGCACTTGTCACTGAGTAAGTACCCTTCATAAAGATTCCTGCTTATAGCTCATTAACACCTATATCTAAAGGGAGGCTGAGAAATGGTTTTCAGCTGGGTAGATAGCCACCCATTGATATAAAATTTCTTTTAGTGCATAAAGAAAAGGACAAGTGGATATTGGGTAGGCAACTAACAATTCTGCCACAATAGTTTTAATATAAAGTTGTAATTAATCTTAGACCTCCAGTCTCTCTGAGAGTCTTAAACTAATAGTATAAATTTTAGTATTAAGTACTTAGGGTTTTTCCCTCCAGTTATTGCCTTAAACTTTCACACAAAGAACGTGAATAGTCCTTTTTCCCACTCATATAGACAGTTTACTTCTTGTTGAAGTTTTCTCCACTCTCAGCATTTTGCTCCCAGTCTTTCCTAATTGCTTGACTACCACAAATGTTTGATATTTTCCTTTAATTAAAAAAATAGGAAAAGCTGTCATATTACTGCCTTCTAAATTGATAACTGACTTTTAACAACAAATATCACTATGTAGTATGGAAATTTTCCATAAATTTCAGCATAAAATTTGTTAAAAGGGGACAAAGTCTCAAGTTCAGTGACTCCCACATATCTGGACCTTTATAATTAAGAATCTCCTCAGATGAATTTCGTCTAGCAGGAGACATCTCTCAGCATCCCCAGCCGAACCGTAACACTTTCTAATTTTCTTATTAAATGTTACTTTTTTATATCAACATACTGGTTATAGGTATCATTACATTACTCTTATTTTACAAATCCTTGGGACAAATAAGAAAATAAATTTTTACTTAAATGTGTAAAATCAAAATATAACTGATAGTTTTCTCCTTTTCATTTTGGAGGAAGGAGAGAGAAAGCAAGTGAGTGAGTGAAAGAGAGAGAGCCATGGATACATAGATACATAGATGAAGATACAGAAATAGAGGAGAGGTGGAGATGCAGATGCAAATAGAGTTGGAGATGTCAGAGCTATATCTTGACTACACTGCCCACTCTAGCTAAACGAGCTGTTGGTAAAAAGAGGAGGTACTACTGTTCATTAAAGTTTGACACAGACAAGCATGACCTGACACTGTGGCCACTAAGCTCTTGACTCCTTAACTATTTGTTAAACAGACTGAGATCCTTTGTTCTACCTAGAGCCAATGTCATACCCTCTCTAGATACCACAGAAAGACTGAAAGGGAAAGGGAAAGGGCAAGAGATTCACAGAGCCGATGAAGGTGAGAAATGGATATCAACACCGAAGGAAAGGGGAAAGAGAATTAGGAAAGGGATGAGAGAAGATGTAGAAGAGAAGATGGCAGAAGAGACCCAGGAAATTCGGGAGGATTGAGTAATGTCTTCTTGTCACACTCCCCACTTCTTTTAGGAGGGGGTTGTTTGACCTTTCAGTTTCTCCTGATCCTTTTTATTTCCTGTGGAGTAACCCAAAAAAACCAACTCTGAGAGAAATGGTACTTCCAACTGAACAACAGTGACCAGAGCAATATTCCTGGGAGGCAGAATAAATCAGTCAGGGACCAACCCTTCCAGAGATACTCGTCTAATTCCACCCTCCGCTTCTTCCCCCTGTATTAAATAGCTGTACATGAAGCAGCCATAAATTGAGAGGAAAATGGCCTAAGGGTTCCTAGTAGCTGAGATAAATTTTCTCTCTCAGAAAAACAAGAAAACGCAATGATCGAAGCCCTAAATTACAAATCAGAGGCCAGCTTCCACCTACCATCTGCCAACCTGCAAGTCACTCAACTTCCTACAAAATAGGACTAATTATTTTAATGAGCACATAACGTATGTCTTAAAAGCTCTTTAAAAGTATACACTATCGGTCCGTTTCTCCCTCAGTCTGGAAGGACATTGCTGTGGAGGTGAGAGGTGTCGCTTCCGAGCCCCTCGTTCGGATTCGCCTACCTGACGCCTCCGCCGCCTGCACTCGGTTGGCCTTGGCGTTGAGTCGTCACCCTGCAACTCCGAGGTCTGCAGCTGGGAGCTCTCGCCCGCGTGCGGCCCAGCGCGGCCCCAATGCGTCCCCTGCGGCCTCTGCGGGGAGGCGGGCTGCCGCTTGGGCCTCGACGAACCGTCTGGCTTCGGAGGTGGCCAGCCCGGCTCGTCCCCGCTGCCCTTGTCCCCGTTCAGTGTGACCTTGGCTAGTCATGTGACCTGTCCGGTCCCTGGGTTTCCACCTGCAAAAATGGAGGGTCGTTTCTTCCTCCGCAGGTCTTGAGGCGTAAGGAGCAAGGTGGGCGCAGGCCCGGCGGGCGCCGGCAGTGTGGTGGCGTTAGGGCTTAGCGTCGGGAAGCTGGACAAGGGTCACCGTGTCTGCGGCAGGAGGGCGGGCCACACGACCGCGCTCGTCCCGCGTCTCCAGGCGGCCTGCTCGCCGGGGCCTTCAAGCCTGGGACGCCAGGTCCGCCACCGGAAGGGTGGGGGAGGGGTAGGCGGGGGGCGGGCTGGCCCCGCCCAGTAGCAAAAAAAATGTCAAGTGTTGCAGCAGTTTGCCGAACGAGCAACAGTGAAACAAGGAGTCAAACAATGGTTTCCAGATGTGTTAAATTTAATGTCTTAGCAAGTGTAGGTCTTTGAGGTTAGACGTACAACAGAAGGTAAAACTGAATGTTATCATAATTACAATCTTAGAAAAACTAAAAAAGCTCTTGGAAAGTATTATGTTTCTCTTAGATTTTATTTGTAGGAGGAAGGTAGAAAACAGAAAATCATAGCTATGTGAAGGGAAACCAACTTTGTGGGTTTTATATTTGATTTTTCTTCTGTTTGTTAGAGAAATGATGGCTACAGGGTTCCATTTGCTGCAGACTTTGCAAGCCCAATCGCTCAGGGAAGTAGGAAGGAAATAACATACAGAAGAGGAAAACAGCCAAAATTAGTTAAATTATATTCTCGGTAACTCATTAATACAGGACCACACGTGTAGGGTGTTGTAGCTTCTCTTATAAGGTTAAAAAAAACGCATTCACCTCAAGTGTTTGGCTACAATGACACACCCTAAAAATGCTAGTAATTAGTATAAACACTTTTGCCAAAGAATGAAACATATGCAAGATTGTATCTAGTGCTTTTATAATTATTCACATCAAAAGGAGTGCCCGGGTGAGTCCAGCTGAGCAGTGTGAGAGGCAGCTTCCTGCTGTGAGGCGACAGTAGTTCAGATCCTTCTTTTTCAGGGATAGCGTGCCCCAGTTGGTATCGGAAGGGTTCCTCATTGTTATCGCTTGCTCCTGCCTCCAGGACAGCCCCTTCCACAGCCCCCCACTGTGGGACCGTCCATCCTGCAATGAGCCATCTGGAGAGGAAGGGCTGGCCCCAAATCCCTCTGGAAGTTGTTAGCTCTGTCCCACACTTGGCACCCAGGGGCTCCAGGGAGACTACCTCTTAGCAGGCTTTCTTCCCACGTCAGGAAGCTGACTGTACCCTTTTCACTACACTGTCAGCTTCAACCATTCTCCAAATTACAAGACAAATCTTTAAAGCAGACACGGGCTCCCTGTGGGATGCAGGCTGCTACCCTGGGATTCCTTCTTAACAAGCATGAGGACCTTGTGGTTTAATTTAAGGGGAAAGAATCCCACCCTGTTTCCTTTGTGTAGCTTTTGAAAATTATTTAAAATCTAAGGAAACTATAAACAAGATGAAAAGACAACCCTCAGAATGGGACAAAACATTTGCAAACGAATCAACAAAGGATTAATCTCCAAAGTTTATAAACAGCCCATGCAGCTCAATATTAAAAAAAACAAACAACCAAATCCAAAAATGGGCAGAAGACCTAAATAGACATTTCTCCAAAGAAGACATACAGATGGCCAAGAAGCACATGAAAAGCTGCTCAACAGCACTAATTATTAAAGAAATGCAAATCAAACTACAATGAGGTATCACCTCACACCAGTTAGAATGGGCATCATTAGAAAATCTACAAACAACAGATGCTGGAGAGGATGTGGAGAAAAGGGAACCCTCTTGCACTGGTGGGAATGTAAATTGATACAGCCACTATGGAGAACAGTATGGAGGTTCCTTAAAAAACTAAGAATAGAATTACCATATGATCCAGCAATCCCACTACTGGGCATATACCCAGAGAAAACCATAATTCAAAAAGACACATGCACCCCAATATTCATTGCAGCACTATTTACAATAGCCAGGACATGGAAGCAACCTAAATGCCCATCGACAGACAAATGGATAAAGAAGATGTGGTACATATATACAATGGAATATTACTCAGCCATAAAGAGGAATGAAATTGGGTCATTTGTAGAGACATGGATGGACCTAGAGACTGTCATACAGAGTAAAGTAAGTCAGAAAGAGGAAAACAAATATCATATATTAACGCATATATGTGGAATCTAGAAAATGGTACAGATGAACTGGTTTGCAAGGCAGAAATAGAGACACAGATGTAGAGAACAAAAGTATGGACACCAAGGGGGGAAGCGAGGGAGGGGGTAGTGGTGAGATGAACTGGGAGATTGGGATTGACATGTATACACTAATAAGTATAAAATAGATAACTAATAAGAACCTGCTGTATAAAATAAATAAAATTTTTTTAAAAATCTAAAATACATAGAAAAAGAATGAATAATAGAAGAAGCCAAATAAATCTGCCAGTACAGTAGTCTCTGACCATGAGCTTGGGAGTTAGAAAACCTTGTGTGTTCCATCATTGACTGGTTGTGTGATCTCGGGCAGGTTACCTAACATTGCTGCTCCTCAGCTTTTGCATCTGTAAAAGGTGTGCGTGTGTGTTTGTGTATTAGAAGATTTATAGAAGCTACTTAGCACATGTCCCTACTAGGTAGCAAGCTTCTGTAGTAAGTCGTGGGAAGCAAAGGCAAACAAAAAACCTTCCTTCCTCTCAAAAAGATTTTTTCTCAGAATGATATGAGGCCAGATAGTCCTAAGGCAGGTTTTAACAGCGATCTTTCACATTCTGAACTCAGGACTGTAAAGTATCATAAATGACGATCCAGTCCAACCCCTTACACTATGCTTAGATTTCTTCTCTTTACTGTCTTTTCTGAAGAAAAAAAATCAGCTTCTCCATAATAAGACCGCTCTATATGAGAGTCCTTAGAGAAAGTTAAGCCTCAACAAAATGATAGCTGCTTAATGCTTTACTGGTTACAAGGTTTTTTCAAATGCATGTTATCAACACCCTTTGCAAACAACCTTTTTCAAGTTTACTCACTTCAAGATCCACCTTCTCCCCACTGCTTAGTACCATGAGGTCTCCTCTCCTTTCCCTGAGTGTCATGACACCCTCCTCTCCTGCTAACCAGCAGGCAATGGTAGATGTGATCGCAAGTAGCACTTGTGTAAAAGAAAACCTGCAATTCTGATGTGTCAGGGAACTCAAATGTCATCATCCCCACCCTCCTTTCTTCCTGCAGTGCAGTTCTTTTAAAAGACAAAAGTCTACTTTAAATTCTGAGCCCCTGCTCTTTTATTTTCTACAGCACTAGCAAGAGGTCATGTAGCCTGCCTGGTCTTGAACGTGAAAACCTCCACTGAGGACCATTTCCCGCTTTTAGATGACGCAGCCTGCTAGAAATCTCTTTAATATACCGAGTTCAAGGTTGTTTGCGTCTCTTTCTTGTCACATCTCCTGCCCTCCCTGCTCTGAGCTCTATGCTCCCACCAAGATGAACTGGTTGATGTTCCTCACAACACACTCCACTTTCCTCTGCCCTGAGCCTCTGCGCGTGCCTTCCCTCTCCCTGGATTATCCCTTCTTTCCCCTTTCCTTTCCCTCCCCTTCTTTATTTTAAGATCGAGCTCAGCCATGCCATGCTCCAGGAAACTAATTATGACCACCCCAAACTCACACATACCCCTTCATCCCAGGTTTATTCAGCACTCTCCACACTTCCTATGCCTGCTTCTAGCATTGTGTCTGTTTTGTTATAATGTACTTATCTCTGAGCCTGACACCCTGATTCTAAACTGTGACCCTCTTGAAAGCTTAAACCATGTCTTATTCTGCTTGATAGTTCTAGTACCCACTACAAAATAGTCTCTCAGAAATGGTTATTGAAAGAACAAACTGGTTTTTTTTTCCTCGTCCCATAACTCTCATTCATTCGTTCTAGTTTGATCACATAGAACTAAAAACAGGGCTAATTCTTATTTGACACAAGTCATTTGTACGTTTGAGGAGAGTTGTCATCTCATGTCATATCATTCATGTACTCATTCATTTGATTGGCAAATATTTAGTTGATAGCCTTCTACCTGACAAATATTATTAAAGACACTACAGAAGAAGAACAGATAAATGTAGTGCAAACCCCATCATTAGGAAGAATATAATTTTGGATAGGGTCCCTCTCCAATTTGGACAGTGACGGTTCCTGCCCTGTCATTGTCTACTGTATTCCCACTCAGCCTGCTATGTGTAACCACATTTTTTAATTCCTTTTTTTATTATTTTGGAATTCTGTTATGTAAACTTTAAAAATATAATTACATATTCTTATTTTCTCCATTTCATAGACAAGAAGTAGGAGCTATATATATTGTCATGCACCCTCACCTTTTGCTTAACAATATATTCTGAAAATCTTTCCTAATTGGTACACAGAGAGCCTCCTTATTCTTTTTCATAACTACAGAGTATTCCATTATAAGGATATACCATAGTTTGTTTAATTAGTGCCCCAGTTATAGACTGCTCCTTCTGCCCCAATTTTAGACCTTTCACATATCATAATTATAGACTCTCCTGAGGTGGACCCCGTACGCTCCCAATTCATTAAACTTAGGTTTGCATTAGCTCTGAAGCAATTATGTTACCCTTCTGGTATTACTAATACGTAAGCTTTTTATCAAGTAAAATGCTAATCTTTTCCACGTGAAATGGTATAAAGTCATTTATTCTCCTTTCTTTACTTTAAATGATTTATTTCAGTATAAAGGGAAAATTTTGCATTTATCATCACTAAACTTAATTTTGTTTCAATTCATCATTCCCACATTCCAACATGACTTCTTGAACCTTAACTCTATTATTAATCACATTAGCTATTCCTCACAGATTGGTAGAATGCACAGATTTGATAAGTGTGTTTTCTATTTTTATCCAAGTAATTGATCATCTCACTCTACCACAATCAATCTCTTTTTCAGAGGATGAGATCTCCTTCCTCATTCCCATAACCTTCCCTTCATCCTGGACCCTTGGCTTAATCCTTTTCAAGTTCCCTGGTTCCGTGTTCCTCAGTCCTGCTCTCCGCAACATTTTCACCCTTCCCTTTCCACTCACATTACTCATATCCTACGCTCAGAATCCTTCCTTCCCACTTACATACACCTTAAGGAAAATCCACTGGACCTTGCTACTATCCTAATTTATTTTCTTCCTTTCACAGGTAAATGCAAATGCACAATCTGTACTCAGGGTTTCTACTTCCCCCCGCTCTTGTTCTGGCCACCACATGACTGAAACATGCCCACCAATGGTACCAGTCAGTCCCACGTCACCAGACTCCTCTGCATTCTCCACAGATGTTGAAATACCAGCAGTTTGAGAACACATGGCTCAAAGCCTCCCTGACAACACCTGGTGTTGCTGAAGAGCAGCTGCCTGCTCTTGCCAGAGCCTCGTTCCTAAACTCACCACATTTCCTGCTGTCTTATTCCCAACCCAAGTCACTCAATGAGTTTGCAACACTTGCTTTGAGTAACAAGACTGAGTTCTAATAAAATGCACCAAAGCCCTTCCATGGGACCCCTTCGGAGCAGCCATCTTTGCATAATATGCATTTATTCCAGTGATATGTCCATTGTCTTTTTATTTTAAAAATATGGATTTCTAGCTCCTCTTGACATAATTCAGATTGCATGGCAACACTGAAGACTCTCATTCCCGTGTAGCAACAAAAAGATGGACGCAAGCAGAGGTTGTCACAGTCCCCATCTCTCCCTGTGACACTGTGTCCCCACTCTCACCTGGTTTTCCTAGCTGGCCTCAGCACACAGTTGAATTTAGACCCCCCTAGTTTAACCTGTATTGTCTGTGAGAGCTAATGTTTGTCTTTGGGAGTGACAAGTGTGTATGTTCCTATAGTTATTGTTTTAGACAATAAGAAAAACTAAGAGGCATATATACCACTTATATTAATGGGGAGATTTCAAAGGAGAACTGAAATCGGGGTGCACATGGCCACCCCAAAGAGTTCTAAAGGATTTGAAATACTGAGATTCCTTCTCCTGTCCCCTAACTACCCTGAGGTACAGAGAACGACAAAAGCCACCACAGACTGGAACTCCTGGGGCGTTATTCTAGACCGAGTTATGCAGACACAAGAACATATCATGTTGGGGAAAAGGGACTAGCTCTTGAGGCAGGATAATAAATCCAGAGCTTTTGCATTGATTGAAATAGAAGTGATTCTGAAAGTGAGTAAATACCCTAGGAGATTGGTTATTATGGACTTTTTAAAAACACTGATTTTTCAGTTCTTAATTTCAGACAAATATTGGCAGTTTCTTAATGCTAAAAGGTATAAGTGAAGATTAAGCACTGAACCAGAGAGCAGCTTTGGGCTAAAGGGAAAGAAATTCAAACTCCATTACAAAGTGGTGAATCCAAGTACCGTGTCAATTAATGAGTGATTTCTACCTACCTGGTGCCTGGGTTCCTCTAACAGCTCCTTCCACTGTTCGCTAGTAACCCTCCAGGTGAACTTGTATAAGTTTCATTTTGAACTCTGGTGGTCTCTAAGGTCCTTTAGGGGGGAAAAGCATATCCTATTCTCCTATTCCCTATGGCTCCTAAAACAGAATTTTCACATAATAATGGCTCAGTAAATATACTATATTAAATGAATTGATTTAATTTCCTTAAATACATTCCTCATAGCTAAATACAACATTCAAGTTAGCAAAAGCACTGCTGACTAAAGAAAATGAAATTGTGATAATTACATGCACACACACAAAAACAATTAAAACACACTACCTTGTTATTTAATCAGCATGGTGGATGCAGGAAGAGGGAGTCATTTCTCATATTTATAAATGTGTTCTCAGTCACATGTGTGTAATCTTTTTGTAATATATATTAATTGAATCTTCCAAATATTAATAGATTCCCAGATTAACACGTTTTTCCCCTACAACTAACATGTTCACCTGATTTGTGCTTGAAGACAGAGGTACACATGGAATTTCTGTTTCCTTCATGTTCAGAAAAGAGTAGAGAAATCAGAAAAGCAGGTACAGAAGACCCACGATGAAAGAACAGGGGATTAAGGATAAAGAGAACCAAGTTAGATTGCCACACGCTCTAATGATGGGTCCTTTTGCTTGGAATTGGGAGGACTTTAGCAGGTTTTTTTTTTAAAGGGGACTAACATGGTGAATTGATTTTTCTAGGAAGAAATAATCTGGTAGCTTCTTCAGACCCTCCCCTTCTGAGGTGGGGGGACAATCAGAGGATGCTACGGTAATCCAGCGATCTAGGGGGGAAGTGGGCTTGCATTAGGGCATTGCTGGTGATAATGGAAAGACAGTGACACATAGATGTGTTGAAGGAATAATTGACAAGGGCTCATGCCTGATAAAGGGAATGAGAGGAATGGAAAAAAAAGAGAAGTCCAATATCAAAGTTTGTACCCCGTGGGATTGAAATAATGAGAATTCCATTGATATAAATAAGTCTGAAAAAATGAGAAATAATAAAATTGGTCCTGGATCTGCCAAATCTGAGATGACAATAGGACATATTTTCTCTGTGTTACAGTTTCCACCTCTATAATGTGGAGGAAATAGCATCTGTTTTTAAGATATTAATGAAGATTAAATGAGGTAATATAAAGCACTTAGAACAGTGTCTGGCACTTGGCAAGTACAATCTAAGTCTTTGTTTAGTATATAAATATACATCTATAAACAGCTTAAGATGTAAGAAGAGATTTTAAATATGAGGTCCTCTACTTAGATATTGATTAAAGTATCACTAACCTCTTTTCTGCCTCAGGTTCTTTGTATTTGCTGATTTGTTTCTCCTGCCCTTCAAATGGCTAGCTTACCTCTAATCACTGATGTCTTACCTCATGTGTTAGCCCCACGGGAACATATTTCCATGTCTAAATTAGCTCACCCTCCAAATCCCCACATCTGTCTGTTTTTTACACCACTTTGCTCTTACCATAATTTTTTTTTTGTCTTGCAGTACGCGGGCCTCTCACTGTTGTGGCCTCTCCCGTTGCGGAGCACAGGCTCTGGACGCGCAGGCTCAGCGGCCGTGGCTCACGGGCCTAGCCGCTCCGCGGCATGTGGGATCTTCCCGGACCAGGGCACGAACCCGTGTCCCCCACATCGGCAGGCGGACTCCCAACCACTGAGCCACCAGGGAAGCCCCTTCCATAAATTTTACTATAAATGGTAGTTGTCGTTTTTACTTTTAGTTTGCTAGTTTATCGACTATGCCCACAGACTAGGACATTAAATTCCACAAAGACAAAAACAGTACCTGTTTTGTTAACCACTTACCATGATTCCAGGTACCCAGTGAGCGGCTGCCTCTGTCAGGATACAAAGTGTGGGAGGATTAAGGGATTCAAAAGAGATAGTCACATAAACTAGCAATGGAAGGAAACTGCCCTTAACTCCAGGTACAAAGGAGAAAGCGGAGGAAATGATGTTACACTGAGCCCACTGAGAGCTGGTGGTACAGAAGGGGCCTGCCAACAAGAGCTGAAGCCAGAATCGAGGTTCAGCAGTGAGGAGGGAAGATAAATAATAACCCTAATTCACTTTCCTCCCATCCTTCCATTGTCTACATACAACCAGAGGGCAGGGCAAGGAGCTAGGGTAATGCAGTCTATGGCAATCAGCCTCTCATGGAACAAAGCAGAGCAGAGAAGAACTCAAGGGCAAGCAGAGAATAACCAGCACAGTGTCCAGTGAGACCTAGTAGTTGCTCAATCTACGTAGAGATGACAGTTAAAGCTGAAAGTGTAGACCAGAATTCTAGCAGAAGTACATTTAGAAATGAAAAGAAAATCCAGGAGCAAATCTTAAGAAATGCCCATATTTAGGGACCAAGAAAGGGTGTTTAAAGGAAGGAACATGCATGATATTTGCTGCTGGTCACCCATTTTTTCATATGCTGATTCTATAATTTTACCCATGAATATTTTCAATAACAAACTGTCCCATCCCACATTTCAACTGAGACAAATTTCTCATCCATCATGAAGCTTGTGGTGTTTATTTGACTTTATTAGAATGTAGAGTTCTGCCTTTGAGTCCACTGGTGAGGAAAGATGATAAATAGTAAAAAGAGGGAGAAAATCAATTGATTGCAGTCATCATATCACTAAGCAAATTACTCTCGCTAACCTTAAAAGCAAACTTGGAAAAGGTGAAGTAAGTAGATATCAAAATGTCCTGCTTTATCAGAGAAGTCTGAAAAGCAGGGGAGCAAAGATTCATGAAAAAAAGATATAAGGCCCTTTTAAGCTTTCGTCTACTGATCAGATGATTAAAAGAACACAGAGATATTGTTGTTTTTGTTACGGCTACAGAAACACTGCAACTGACAAAACTCAGATGGACCCTCATAGAAGAACTGAGTGAAATGCTTGTATTTGTATCAGTAGTATTTGTATTCTCAGTTTCTCTTTTAAAAGACCTATAATTGCCAACAGTGCCCTGCTGTAGCTCCCCTAATGTAAACTATGATAATCTAAGCTTGAAATGTTACAATTTTTGCAAAAACAACAACAAAAAATTTAATGTAAGCACTTAAATCATTTCATATGAGTTCTACCGGAAATGTGTCTAGAAATTTTAGAGGATAAAAAAAATCTGATAATCTTTATTTAACCAGGAGATGGGATTGTCAATTCTCTGTTTTCCAAGCATAGGGCAGTTGAGACCAATTTCAATCACCAAGGCCTTGGAATTTGGTTTGGGGGAAAACTCAAACATATATGGCAGTGTGAGTAGATAATTAGTCTTTTAGAACTTTGATGATTAGCTACATAATCAGAAGCATTTTAGCTCCATTTCACCCTTATATACCCATAATACCACCCTACTGATTATGTAAACTGCAGGATTCAGGCAGGAATACTGGGTCATAGTAAGGTTAAGCATGAAATCCTCCTTAGAATATGGGGCAGAGACTTGCTCTGTTTTATTTGACCCATTATCCCTAGAAAATACCTGACACAAAATAAGCATTCAATAAATAGTTGCTGGATGAAAATGAATGAAAGAATGATCACTTTAACCTGATCTAAAACATGTATCTTCAGAATGGAGAAAAGCACTAATAGTGAATCATCCTGGGAACTTGAGTAAAGACTTAGCCTGAGTGTACCTGAATTAGATTATAATGATACATTTGTTTCACCTGAAATTTTCCTTTATGATTTAGGAGGCTCTTTGTAAGAACCAGCCCATAGTGTGGAAACTTCTCAGTCTAAGATTTGATAGATCATTTCCTATCCTGACTTTCAAGTCATTTCAGATTATTAGGTCACAAACCTGACAAACAGATATCACCCACAGCAGGTTCCATGTGTACTTAGTTTTCATTCTTAGCATGGATGAAAATAGAAACAACAAAAGTACTTCTTTTAGCTAGTTTATGTAAATGAGATGATCCATCTTTATACTAAATTTGGATTCTACTGATCCCAACAACAGGTAACTTGTTTGAGAGAAGGGAATGGAGATAAAGAATCCTTGTAAGATTTAGCCCAGTACGAAAATGAATTTAATCCATTGTTTCTATTATCCTGCAAGCAGGTATTCTAATAAATGTATCAGGAACCCTATCCTGTGACTCTCTGTAGAAACCTTTGAAGAAAAGACTTACTACCGAGCTTCCCTGGTGGTACAGTGGTTGATAATCCGCCTTCTAATGCAGGGGACACGGGTTCGTGTCCCGGTCCATGGGGATCCCACATGCCGCGGAGTGGCTAGGCCCGTGAGCCATGGTCGCTGAGCCTGCGCATCCGGAGCCTGTGCTCCGCAACAGGAGAGGCCACAACAGTGAGAGGCCCGCGTACAGCAAATAATAATAATAATAATAAAAAGATCTATTATCACCTGATTTTTTGTAGAAACAGAATTGTGAGTAGGTGAATACTGGAAAATGTCTTTTGACATGGAGCTTTTAGTCTCCATTATTCACATTTACTCTATGGTACCAACTGCATGATATCTGAACTGGAAGCAGAAAGTTTCACCACTTGACCACCAGGCACCAGCTGATCCAGGTGTAAGCAAACCACACCATCTCCAATATGCTCTTGGGGTATACCTGCAACCTGCTGAGAAGACAGAAGCTGTGCTTTCGTTGTGGAGATTTTGGCTGTCTCACTTTTTAATTTATTCAAGCAAATATTATATATCGGTTGCCTACTGTGTGCCAGTGCTATGCTAAGATTTGGTCATTTGTCGTGTGAGGCCAGCTTCCTCTAGGACAAGAAAATAATTGTAAACTGCAAGGTGGGGTTCTATTCATGAACACAAACTAGGTGCAACTCAGATTGTTCAGTATCTTTGCTGGGCTGGCCATTTTCATATTCATTATTCCATGTGATATACATATTTTTTAAGAGTTTTAAAAATGGGACTGAGAGTCATTAATTAGTCAGCTCAAGGTCACAGAGTTAGGGAACAGGCCTTCTCCTCCACATACTGAGTTCTCTCTACCAAACCTCATTACGTGCTGCATTGCTACCTGGAGCCACCTGTCCTAAATCAGTGTTTCCTCTTCCACAATATATTCCAGACTGGAAGGAAAATGTGAGGCAAATAAACATATTTTATGAGGGCCAAGAAATTCCAAAATCCTCTAAAGAAAGAGATTACATTTTTTAAATAGGAATAAAATGTAAAGAATAAATTGAAAAATACGGCTAATAAAGGTAGATAAAAATAGGTCAAACATAAAACTAATTTTTAAAATTTTGATCAGATAAAGGGATCCCTAAAAATTAAATGAAATATTTGATGGACTAAAAGGGTCAAAAGCCAAAGATATAAAACTAAGTTCTCTCATGTCTTAAGAGAGAGGTCACAGGTTGAAAACCTAGTCGGTTTTCAAATATCACCCGAGCTTGAAATTCACACTAGAAGCTTGTAAATTCTATACCATATTTTTTCAGACTAGAATATAGGTCCTTAGCTTAGCATGCAACTCCCTTCAAAACCTGATGTTGACATCCTCTTCCAACCTGTATTAACCCTCTAGTCCGATTTCAGTGTGTCTCCTGAGCCTTCCTAATAGCCCATGCATGTCTGGGTGACACCACTTACCACACTATGTTATATAGTCATCAGTTACCCAATTTCCCCATAGATGACTATCTTGGAGGACAGAGACCTGATCTTGACAGCTAACATGTATTTGAGTATGTATTGAGTGCATAGGCATGTGCCAGACACCACTCACTACAAGTGCTTTTCTCACTTAATTTTCAAAACAACTCTCTGACCTAGGTACTATCCTCATTTTACAGATAACAGGTAGAAGAGATTCAGTACCATGCTCAAGGCTAAGGACTAGTAACCCAAATCCAGAATTCTATAAATCTAGCTCCAAAGCCTTAGCTCATAACCACACCAGGCTTCCTCTATTGTTCATACTTTTACTCCCAAACACTAACCGAGTCCCTCACGTGGAGCAGATGCTAATTACATGTTGGACTGATGATTGAATGAAAGCCCAGATCAGTTCCTCCTCCACCACTCCCCAACCTCCTTATATCTCAACCTTCATTGCAGATTTACTGCCCAGACTAAAATTAAATTAGATTGCTTTCCTTAACTACACACTGACTAACTTGTGAAGGGCGACAGCTCAGAAATATATTATGTGGCAAGGGGATATCAGTCCCGGACTAAGTTCTCCACGCATTACCCACTAAGTGATATTTGAGAGTTGGCTGTATTTGATAACACATACTTAGATCCAAATATCTCAAGATCGTCATGAAATATTCATGGCTTTATATTTATGAAATCCTCATTGCAATTCATAAATACTAACAATAATATTTTACCAAGAGCAAAAAAAAAAAGGTTTATAGAATTAAGTGATTTGATTTGGCAAAGATCTGTCAGTAAATCTCTGGCTGAGACTGAAATAGATACTATAAATCTAACTCCTAAGTCTCAAGAGGAAAGAACTAGTTTTCTCCCACCAGCTCACCATCTTGCTGCTAACTACATTTTTTCTTCTTCTTAGTTCCCTTTTTCTCCTTTTCTCTCTTATCTCATTCCTACCCTGGGCCAAACACAGGAAGTATGTTGTGGGGAAAATAGGACAACTCCTGTGGGATCCATAAAGAAAAAAATCCCTGAATTCCTCAGAAAGCATCCACCCTTGCCCTTTCAGGAAGCTTTGTCTTTTCCTGAAACCACTTAGTAGTTATAAAGGTATTACTGAAAGCTTGTTCCATAGGGAAATCAAATGTTCTCTTAAATGGGCCCAAAGGCAAATTTTCTCTTAGCACAGCATTCTGTCAGAACCAGACTGGGGTTCTAACATTCCATGTTTTCTCATCCGTCTTACCCGAGAAACAATATAAGACCAACAAGATGTAAAGTCAACCTTCCTTTGGCATTTTTCCAGCATTAATCAAGTAGTGTCTCCCTTTCTTAAAACCTTCTCATCATGGAAGAGACTGCCAGAATTTAACCATGTAATGTCAAAAATGAGAAAGAAAATACAATTGTATCACTTATTCAGAAAAAGTACGTGAATCTTCCTAAGTCTTTTACACAGTATTAAAAATGTTATTATCATAATACAATGAACCTGAAGGATGTAATTCTTCTTTAGTCAACAAATTAACTTAAAATCATACTATTGAGTAGATAATAAAGTACGGATCAACTGGTTTTCGGATCCACCAAAAAGTATCTATGTAATTTAGATAGCCTTAAAAGGTTAACACAGAATCAATATTTGACATATTAATACATTTAAATTTTATGCTGAAAATGCACTAAAGATTTAATGGAAGAAAATGAAATTATTCTAAGGTTCCAAATTAAGTAGAGTTAATGCCACAAACAATATATCATTTTCACTGTTTTGTGAACTAAAAGTTCTAAACCACAGTAGGAAAAATTGCACAATTTTTCATTGGTATAATAATAATTTAACTCTCCTATGGTTGAAAAAATGAACTATGATTAGTTGTCAGTTTTGCAAGTTGGTACTGAAAATGTTTTACTTTTTGTATTAATAACAAAATCCAAATGCCAGTAATTTTTAAAAATTAATTTTACATAAGTCTATTCATACTTCTTTGTTAAAAGAGTGAATAAGCAAAGAAAGCAAGCAAAGATATATAAAAAAGATTTCAGTGCTTTTGAAATATAATTGGGCATGTGGGAAGATATTGAGTGCATCATAAAAATACATATAAAAATAAGAGCTGAAATATTAGAACCTATATATAGAAAAAGAAACATTCATGAGGGCTATGTACCAGTAACTCTACTTTGGTGAGGACCACTCAGTTACTTTGATAATTACAGTTTGGTGAGAAGTGAACTATGTAATTTTGCATTTCTCCAAAACTGGGAGCACTGTGCTGTAATCCGTAATCAATGTCTTCATTGCAGGTCTGAGCATAGTTACCTACGATCAAGTGAGTTTACTTCCAGTAATTTTTTTCACATGGACTGAATATTATATGAGAATTTTAGATTATTTTAAGGTCCCTTTTCTTTTTTTCTTCCAATCAAAAGCTCTTTGGCAGCAATCTGGGCCCCCACCTGCTGGTCAGCTTGAGAACTTATGGAATTAATTTATCCTGCTGCTTTGACTTTTGGCTGTTACTTAAGATTGGCACCCATTCCCATTTGCACAACATAGCACAACTTGCATGCTTTAAAATATTTTTAATGTGCAGCCACAAAATCAACTCTTGAAGTTTATCTTTGCTGTTCTCTAAATTAAGTGCCGTAAGTTTCTCCAAAATACAGGGAAGAGACAATTAACTTGAAACAATTTTGTTTATGCCAAGTCTTTTCCTGAAGATTTGCAAATAATTCTGCAAGGATTTAAGGAGTCTATGAAGCAGTTTTACTTGAAGGAAAATCTCTCTCAAATGACTAAATACCTCTTTTTATTATTTTTGCTTCTGAGTTTTTATTCCAAAAGATGGAGAAGAACTCCTGAGAGACTGACAAATGATCTCCAAGGTTTCTACCAGCTCTAACATTCTGCAGTTCTATGAAAATAGATTGATGCTGATAATGCCCAGGAAAGATTTTACTACAAAATCACTTCTGTCTGACTTAGGTCCTAAAACTTAGAGTTTGAACTAAGGATATTTTAAAGCCAAATAAGAATGTTTCTGCATTATTCATAAGCCAATTAACCAAAAAAGGAAGAACAATTTCTCCTAAGACTTTGACGATATGTTTTCTTAAAATAGCTTTGCCTTTCTTTGCTTTATTTTCCTTTCTTTTTCCCTCTTATTCTTTCTTATAATTATATTCTTTGGGGTGGTTCATATGTCTTCTCCCTGAAATATTAAAACTCCAGCTTTCTTATCACCTCTTTGACACTATTTTAACATGCTCTTAAATGGATTTCATAATTCATCTGCAATAAGCCATATTGTTTCATTTTGAACAATTAGACCTGACATCCATATTGAAGGAAAATGAATAGATACTTTAGTTGGAATTATTTGAATTCGTTTTTTTTTTTCTTTGCCCTGTTTCTCTAATCCAGATAAAACTTACATTTCCAAAGAAAAGCCACCTATCTACTCACAGAATATTAGGAAACTAGATCAATCTTGAAGAAACAGGTAAGAAAACTTCACCATGAAATTTTCATTAAAATAAATGGTCCTGGAACAGAGATGTATTCGTTCAAAACATGTTTTTGTAGGTTCCAGGCCTTAGTTCCCCTATGGCAAAGATATTTCGTTTAACAACGAAATATTCATATTATAAAATTCATACAAATTCAGTGAGCAAGACAGCAGTTGTTCTTTCAGATTTCTTTGAATTGGAAAATGTTTCTACACTATGTACTCTACTCCTGCTAAGATAAATTCCAACAACCATCCTAACGGCATGCAAACAAGGTGTTGTCTTCCTGATTCTTAGAAACACACACTCCCGCCTCCCGAATCCCATATTTACGGTGAGCTGCTGCCTCTCTCTTACATTCGTGACCACACATGGGGAAAGACTGCCAGGGCCATAGGCGTTGTCCCCACTCATCTCTCGCTTCTGCCTCAGCCTACTACAGTCTCACTTTTGATCCCATTTCTCCAGCGAAAATGCACTTCCTCAGGACCGCCAAGTTGCTAAAAGCTAATGGAAAACCTTCACTTTCCAAGGTCTTTGACCTCTCATTAACATGCAATAAAATTGTCTGTTCCTTAATTCTTAGCTTTTGTGAAAACACTCCTGATTTTTCACCCACTTCTCTGGCTTCTTCTTCTCCACCTAAATTTAAATGTCCCATCTCCTCAGGGACTAATGCTGAACGCTTCTTGTTCCTCATTCTCCATTCTCTCCTTCAGTGGTCCCCTTCCCTTACGTGATTTTCTTATGCCAACTCCTCCCAAATTTACAGTTGGCTTTGTACTTCACTTCTAGGCTCCAGGTACAAATACTCAACTCCTTAACATCTCAAGTTGGATGTCATGAGAACTGATCAGCTAATTAGCTCCAACGATCATCGTCTCCCTTGCCTGCTTCTTTTCTGTTATGTCATATCTAGTTTCCCCTAGAGGACATGTGAGGTCATCCTTGATACCTAACCATTCCTCATCCACATAACCAAACAGTTATCAAGTGCTGCTGGTTCTACCTCCAGTGTCTCACGTGTGTTCATTGTTTGCTCTGTCTCCTGCCATCCACTCACCTGACCCACTATCATCGCTCCCCCAATCAGTCTTCCTAGATTGTCTCCCCACATCCATTCTCCATACATTATGAAAATAATATTTTAAAAGTTCAAATTCGATTATGCTACCAATTTAAAGGCTATCAATGTCTGTCCAGGAAGATTAAGATTACTAACCAGGACTACACAGCCCCCCATGATTGGGGCAGGACCTGCCTGGCTAGCCCTAATTTGTGCCTTTCCCCCTCACTTCACACACTCCTAGAAGTCTTGCCAAACAACTTTCTCTTACATCTCCTAGGCACCCCTAGCTGCAAAAGAGGCTAAGAAATGTGATCTTTTAGCTGGGATCCAAGAAAACAGGCTCTGCTATTAAGGAGCAAGGAGAGAATGGATACTGGGTAGCAGCTTGCAGACAATAAGTTAATTCTTAGGAAGAAAATGAGAAAGTAAAATTGTGCTTATATGTTTATGAGTTGAGATTCACACACCCCGATCTGCCTCTCTTGATAGATTGTAAACTTAGGAAAGCAGGGTCTATTTCTCTCGTGTTCACAATTTTATCTAAGCATCTAGCCCAATGTCTGCTACTTAACAGGTAATCAATATATGTTTGCTGAACAAATGAATAAAATAATTAAGGAAAAGAAATGGATACATGAGTATACATGACCTTCCACCACACAATATCTCTTAAAACTTACTTGACATTTTAATGCAGTATGATAGTGTTAGTGCTATTTACCAAGAATCTCTTGTGCCCTGTATCTGGGTACATGGTAGGATTGCACATCCAGCGCTCCTTGAGTCTGGGTGAAGCCCTGTGATTGTGGCCAATGAGTTGTAAGCCCAAGGATTTAACTGCCAACATGAGACCCACCAGCACTCTCATTCCCACTGCCAGAGCAACCAACAACTTAAGAGCTGGTAGTTTCTCCATTTGCTTGGGTTTCTGAGAAAGGTGATATAAAGCAGCCAACCTTTAGTGAATATGTGACATAAGCAAGACCATTTCCTAAGATTCACAGACTTTCCCCATCATACAAATGTAAATTCTTTTAATATAGTCAACTGAGGAAACATTTTACTTGCTATGAAATACATTAAATTCATGTAGTGGATTCACAACTAACTTGACCTCTGAAACAATAAAGTCAACTTTTAAAAGTCAAGTTAAAAATAATCAGTTTGAAATAACTAGCATAATAAACAAACCCAGTGTGAATGAAAAGAGAACACTTAGGGTAAAATATATTTTCAAGAAAAGCCTTTACCTTAGTATTTTAAAGAACACAGAAATAAAATTTTTTTTAATTAAATACTTGCATTTGAACCAAAGTAAGTAATAGCAGTATAACAAGTGGTACAATTAAAAGAGGTCTTTTTTATCCTTTTTGTTACACATACAAATTAAGCATGTGTAATACATTCACATGTAATTGTACCTAATAAATATTATTAAAGAGTAAAATATAGAAATACACATTTTTTAGAGACAAAAATCTCAGAGGTATCTTTAAAATATATTAATCTGGCTAATCTGCTTTGTTTCCCACTTTCTGAATCTATAATTAAATGTAGATTTCGAAAAATGATTAAAAGCTATCATATCTTTTATCCTGAAATTGTGTAGGCCATAAAAATTAAACATAATTTGGCTAATATCAAGTAATTTTATCCTTCACAAATAGTACAATTAAAGCCTCTATTCTAAAATTTCAAGAAATTATTACAA
The DNA here is from genome assembly GCF_059928025.1 of Delphinapterus leucas. Classification (NCBI taxonomy): domain Eukaryota; kingdom Metazoa; phylum Chordata; class Mammalia; order Artiodactyla; family Monodontidae; genus Delphinapterus; species Delphinapterus leucas. Next base: position 52,694,598 of record NC_143140.1, read on the forward strand.
GACAATATTTAGCTTCTTCCAAACCAAGCAATTTTAGTTGCTTTTAACCATTTTCCCCTAACATACGAGTCCATGGTTATTATATTATATGATTTGAATCTCCTGTACAGCAATACATTTAACTAGATACTTAAGGCATGTTCGAGATTTGCTACCCTTTTCTGGAAGAGCTGATTATTTTCTATGAGGACGAAAAAGATGTTACATTCCAGTCAGCTGCTTTAGATGACTGATAGATTAACTACCCAAGCAAGAAGTGTAAATGGAAATAATTGGGTGTCTCTTTCCTTATAACTTAATCTTATAACTCCTATGTAGATAGTGTCATCTGAGTGCAGATTGAAGCTAAACTTGTTAAAGTCTCTGAGATTCAGGGTTGTACACTATTTTTATTCTCCAGTTCATTTCTAAATATAATAAATAATTTAAGAGTTTTACTATCAGTTCCTTAATATAAAAAAGGAAAATCTGAAGGAGTTTAATGGGGCAATGTAAGCAGTGAAAAGATGACACTGTGAAAATTAAAATATTTCAAGGGTCATGGATTTAAAAGATTTGTAAGTATTCTCCATCAAACTTTCCAGCTTTTTCTTTTCTTTTTTTTTAGCCTACTCCATGGAATTTGGGGATCATGTTGAAGATTATAGATCAAAACTTCTCTGTAATGATGCCAGAAATTACAAGAACTGAACATTTCCAGATGACCCACTGGCAATTCCAATACCCATGTATAAAAGCCTCATTTACTTCTTTTAAAGTGGCCTTTCACACAATCTGAATAAGTATCCAAAGTATCACCATTGTAATTCACATAATATATCTTTGCAAAGAGTCCTGAAAAGTCAGCACAAAACACACTACCAACCAGGCCATTTGGACCAGAAACCATATGCTCAAGTACACCATGAAAAACAGTATTTCAGGTAGGGCAGATGCTTGGCAAAGCCTTGGGTCACCAGCTGAGCCCTGCTTCCTCCAGGAAACACCAGCTGGGTGACAGTTGGCATCCTTCCAGGGGCAATGGTTCCCATTGGGCCATCAGAGAATGGAAAGAGTTTGGGCCCCCTATAGTTCAGTCATCCATGCAGTCACCATGCAGACACACATTGTGAGCAAAATGTGTGAGTGAATGCGCCTAGCCTGATATTTCCCAATGTCTTGTTCTTCGGTGTCCTTTAAGACGACCCATTGCCACAGCCCATTTTGCAGGTTGCTGGTCACTTAGACTTTATCTTTGTTTTTAATGACACAATATTCAGTTTTCAAAACTATTAGAAGTTGTACTCTGTGTCTCTTTTGACCTTAGACAATGTAAAGCTATTTCCTTCATAACCTTCTTAGAAGAGCCTTAATGGAATTTTGAATTCTTTTCTATTGTAAAAATTCTTAGGTTTTTATCAAAAGAGATTTGAAATACCACAGGAAATGATGTACTCACATCCCTCACCACCACTTCCAAATAACTGAATTACATAAATAAAACATTACATAGAAAGTGCTTTGCTACAATTTAGGGGGCGTAAATTTAACAAGAGCTGGCTCATTGTAGGAAAATTCAACTTACCTTTTCTTGATCCTTTTATTCTATACAGGGAAAGAAATTTATGTCAGTTAAAAAAAAAACCTATTCCTGCTTCTCCTAACTGAATCCATTATTTTTCTCTGTGATCCATCAGGTGAAAACAAGAATAATAGATTGCTTTGACAGCAACTTGAACATAAATGTCTCCAAGAATCAAATGTGGTAAGTCAAACAGGTTTCAGGTAGTATAAAAACAAGAAAGGATAACCTTCTTTTTACATTTCAAAATCAGATCTTACTAAAAAATTTGTTGTTATTAGCTGCTACCAAAAAAAGTAAATTATATAGTAGTTGAATTTTCACAATGAAATGGGAATATTTTAATTCATTTCTGTATATGTTCAAGCAGGATTGAACTCCAAGAAATAAACTCAAAGAAAATGAGCTATTTTCTTTTAATTTTTAATAACTGGTTATTTATAATTTCCTCTTTGCATTAGATTCTATGACTTTAAATAAATAATTGAATTTGTCCTATACATAGTCAACTAATTAGAAAGATTAGTGTTGACCTTCCCTTATAAATATTTGCTGTTCATAAAGGAATCAAGGGGCTCTATAATTGTTAGCTCCATATGACCCATTTTAGTTTCAAAAAAGTTTAAGTGTATATACACATACATACACCTATTTTATATGTACAGTATAGATACTTCATCTCAGGGGACTTTCTCCTTAATGGACACCTACCCAGGATCCAATCTTCTCTAATTTTATTCAGATAAGCCAAACTCCCAACCTGTCTCCAGAAAAGGTAACCATATTCCCAGCTTCAGTGTGGCAGAATTTATTCTCAGCCAGCACATAAGAGTCTATTATTGGTCTAGGGTTAGGCACATGACCCCAGTTTGCCTGAACAGAAAAAGAATGATTTTTTTTTTTTTTTGCGGTATGCGGGCCTCTCACTGTTGTGGCCTCTCCCATTGCGGAGCACAGGCTCCGGACGTGCAGGCTCAGTGGCCATGGCTCACGGGCCTAGCCGCTCCGCAGCATGTGGGATCTTCCCAGACTGGGGCACGAACCCATGTCCCCTGCATTGGCAGACAGACTCTCAACCACTGCGCCACCAGGGAAGCCTGAAAAAGAATGATTTTTATGTAAGCTGAAAATGCAAAGAGAGAGGCTTCCCATTTTCTCCTGCTGGGTGAAGAGAAGAGGGAACCCCAGTTGGTTTTGAGAGCCATCTATGACCATAGGAATGAGGACAATGCTGATGGCAGAGGGAAGGTTGGGAAAGGACCTGGGTCTTTGTTAACATCATTGAATTGTTAATGGTATTGTGCATGGAGTCCTCTCTATCTTGTTAAATAACAAAAATTCAACTGAGTAAATTTAAAGATCAAATTGGCTTTATTCAGTGATTCGTGAATTGGGCAGCATCCCATTTAACAAATAGAAAGGAGCTCGGCCATGCTGTAGAAAAGCAAGGGTTTTTAAAAGGAGAAAGGGGGTGGGAAAAGAACGTCATTAGCAAAGAATGCATTGTTTCTGACAAGGTCGCCCTCCTGCCCTCCTAAGTGGGATGGAAGGGGTCTATCATGCTGGCCAGGTAATTCCAGGTTGACTGGTTAAAGATTACATTTCTGGGAAATGCTGAAACTGCAATTAGTTTAAGTATTAAGTCTTGGTTTGCTGATATGGGGCTTAGCACAAGTGACTCCATTTGGGGCCTGCTGTCTCCTTTTTAACAACTTCTGTCTTCCAGTTACAGAGTATACAGATTTACTTAGTGCTTAATCTACTTTGTGTTGGGGTTTCCGTAACCACTTCAAACTGCTCTTCTTCTCCTTTAAAGAAAGATGAAAGAAGATACTCAAAATATTCTCAATATACTCAAAATTTTCTTATGAATTTTTTCATTCATATTGCTTTACATTAGAAGATCTTTGAATATATATTTGATTTTGAAACCCCCTTTGAGAGCTCTCCCTAGTCATCTAATGAGGCACAGAACAGATACACCCATTGCTTAAGAAGAAATAACATTCTTACAAAGGTTAATGAAAACTTAAGATGAGTAAAAACCCTCTTGTCCTATCAGACAAAAAATACAGTTTCATAACCAACGTTATGAAACCTTATTATTCCTTATTCCTACTCTCTAGATCTGAAACAGAGTTTGGCCTGTTTTGTAGCCTATATAGCAAAGGTACATTTTCTTAATTATTCAGAAATCCCAGGCCTTAGCAATCCTACTGCTCTCCTCTCATTTTCCTAAACTATTTTGATACTTATTTCTCAGATCTGGCAGGCTATTAGATGTTTCTTGCATATTTCCAAGATAATAACTCATCAACTTTGCAAGCTGATTCTTAGCATTAAGAGATTAAAACTAATGTAGATGAATCTCAGATGACACATACCGAGGTAGAGAAAAATTCCATCATTTCCTTCTACAAAATGAGAGAGATTTTAATTCTTTTTCTCAACAGCTGCTTCATTTTTTTATGCATAGGAAAAAAATATGTGCAATTACTCCAAGTACAATCAAGTCATTTAACATGTCTTTGCCATCATTGTAGTTACAGGATATTTTAAAAGAGAAAAAAAACCTCAAAGCACAGGTCCTGCTGTGCAGCAAAGCAATCAAATTCCTTCATAATAACAGCCTGATGGGATTCAGCAATCCGAGGAATAATGAAGAGCCACCTTAATCAGTAAACAGGAAAATGCTACAACAGTCACTGAGTAAAAATTCGTTAGCATCTGTTGATCCTCTTGAACAGCATTTCAAACAATAAATAGAAATGTGTCTCTTTTAAGAAGAAAAATAACTTTGTTTAGTGCATTTGATTTTGCCAGGCAGTGGGGAGATGATATTTCATCTTAGGCTGTCCTGCAGTATTGCCCAGTTGATAAAATACACATATAATCTTTTTTGTATTATATGGCCAAAGGTACCTTATCACTTGAATATGTCAAGATAAATTCATTTTTACAGTTGGTTAATATGATTGTATTTCTGAACTGATTATTGAACTCTGTTGCTACTTCATTATTTGATGTTCTTCAGTGTTCATCATGCAAAGTTATTTGTATCTGAATATGAAGAGCCTGTTTCAAAATAATCCTCAAATTTCCAATGCAGTGTCTCAAATGTTGGCCGGTCCTTAGGCTCTGCATTCCAGCACTCCAACATGATGTTGTAGAATTGCAATGGACAGTTAGATGGTTGAGGGAGTCTATAGTTTTGACCCAACATCTTAATTACCTGAGCACCCGTCATACCTAAAAAATATAAAATGGAACCAACAAAAAACAAGTTGGAAATCAGAGTCTTAAATTCATAGATACTGACACTCTAGAGGACAAAGCCAACTGACTTCCCCAGAGAAACTATGAAGTCTACCATCCCCTTCCCAGGCTGCAGAGACTAAACTAAATCCTACAGCAAGTAATGTCTGTAAGACTGCAATTCAAGAGCAAAGGAGAAGGAGGCAATAAACCAACTCATTAAGGCAAATCATCATCAACAAATTTTACCTGTTATGCTCCCACAGGCACATGGTGTGGTCAGCCTCAGAACTCTGCCCTCTAAGTCTGGGCAAAGCAGTTAAAGTCACACCTAAGTAAGTGACCTGCAGCAGAAAGGCCCACTTCAGAATTAATTACTCACCACTATAAGGCATTTTGCCATAAGTAATGATTTCATAAAGAAGGATTCCAAATGACCACACATCAGACTTAATGCTGAATTTATTAGTACGAATGGCTTCAGGCGCAGTCCACTTCACCGGCAGCTTTATTTCGTGTTTAGATTCATAGATGTCTTCATTATCTACCTGATAATGCATTAAGGAATCAAGCTAGGTTAAAGTGGGGTTTTTTTTTGGTCACCCTCATTCGTCTGTAACTTGCTTTGCATTAAAATTTAGAGGGACAAGATTCAAAATGAGTGTAGTTCAAAGGATAATTACGGTAGCAAATTCCAAATCTGACACACAAGACTGAATAATCTGCGGGACTTCATTAATGAAATATTATTTGAGAGCCTACTATGTGCTAAAAGTAGCAATGGAAGGAGTACTGTAATACATATGGGAAATTCATCTGTGATAACACTGGCTTTACACCTGGTCTTTAGCAAATATAGAAAGTGAAAGCAAAGCCTGTTTTCTGATTTACTGCTGGTATTGAAGAGTCACTGACATTGATAATTACCATGTAACCATTTTCTAATACTGAAAAGTAGGGTCCAAATGATTTAAATTAATGTATCAACTCACTGGGGATCTAATTAATTTACAAAGAGAAAAGATGATAAATTCATAAAGATCAAAAGAGAATCATTTACTTATGTGTCATGCCCCACACTCATATTTTTATGATGCAATGTAGAAATAAAAAATGAAATTCAGAAAAAAACACCTAATATTATATCTCCTATATTAGTGTCTTTTGGCCTAATGTCATAAAATGGGAGCGGGGGTGGCAGGATTTTAAAAGCCAAGGTTTGCTGAAGAATTTTGGCAGCATGCCTGGCGGCATGCATATTGGTCTGGCATAAAGTGAGCAACAATGGATAGGGTAACTCTGTACAAAGTGTGCTGCCTTTTTAAAGAGAAATAGAGGCAGACAAACAGAGGCTACTGGTACTGAACAACTGATCATTTATTCAACTGCAAACTTAATTACATACTTTCCCATCTGGTTGATCATTGTTTTTTCTGTTTCTTTCTCTTTGGTGAAGAAATAGAAATAGGAAGTAGTTTGTCTGTAGAGCCCTGGGATCCTGAAATGGTCTATGGACCAATAGAACTTGGAGAAATATATCAAAAGTAACAGTAAATCTATTAGTATACTGGTCTAGCCTTTTGACCCATTACCAACTAATTAAAACAAAGCCAAATCTACCTTAAAAACTCTTGCAAGTCCAAAATCTGCCACTTTGTAGATACTATGTTCACCAACAAGGACATTTCTGGCAGCCAGATCTCTATGGATGTAGTTCTGGGACTCCAGATAGGCCATTCCAGAAGCAACCTGGGCTGCCATGTCTACCTGCTGCATCAGATGGATATTTGATCCAGCATCATCTAGGTAAAAGGAGAAAATAAGAGATTCACTTTGGAGAACATTTGAACTATTGAAGCAAATTCTAAGAATTTTGATGAATGACCTATCAGTGGGATTAAGTGCCATAGCACTGAGAGAAAATAAATATAACAGGTACAAACCATTCCATTTCCTGTGAAGGGTTAATGAGGCAACAAGTTTCAGAGCTCAAACACATTTCAAAGCTGAGGCCCTGCCTTCCCTAAATGAGCATTATTGGGAGAAAGGAGCAACAGTACCACATGATCCAAACACAGCTATAAATATCCGGAAGAGTCCAGGTATTGCCATTTTTAATACCACACATCACTGACTCATCTCTTCATGGAAACTGTTACTTGGTTGCCTCTGGATTTCTTTGAAACATTTCTTAGTTGTTTTAGTCTTTAAACTTAAAAATAATACTAATTTGCATGGCTGAACCAATGAAAAGTTCTCATTCTTCCATCACATTGTTCTTAAAAACTAGCTCACAAAATAATGAAGGCTCTATATATGTTACATAGTTATAAGCTGAGTATATTACATTTGTACTCCATTAAGCTTGATGCATGCACTACATTTTCCTTTCTTAGCCTGTTATTCTTAGAATAGGTTGCTCATCTCTCTATGAAGAGAAGGTATAGGCATGATATACCTTTCGTAGACATAGTTTCTCCTCCTGCTGATTCTATATAACTAAGTATAGGAAATTTATGTAGTTGAGTCAGTTTGATCATTGCTAGAGAGGTTAGTGTTATTTTGTGGTGACTTTGTGAAATGGGGTCAGCCATCCCTGGATAAGTGTTTAGATGCCATACTGTTAGTAGAGGTCTTCAAATTTCTGGAGAACTGAAAAGGTCTCATATAAATCCAAATTATCATTATCCCTATCTGAATAAGCCAAATATTACCAAAAATGTATGGAATTTATGGTCAAGAGTCCCAGACACAATTCCTGACTTGAGCAACTACAGTACAGGAGTGAAGAAGATTGGTTTGAAGCTAGAGTGCCAGAATTTGAATCAGGGCTCTACCTTACATTTCTTCCTGACTTTGGGCAAGCTGCTTAACACTCCTGTGTCTCAGTTTCTCCATATATACAGCAATAATTATCATAACCTTGTGGTATTATTTGTTAAAATGAGATAATACATGTAAAGCACTTAAAACAGTACCTGGCACCTAGGAAGAACTTAGTAAAGCCTACCTGTTCTTATTATCTATCATTGCTGCTGCCTGATCAGAATTAAACAGTTTAAGATTTGTTAAGCTAGAGATGCATATGGATTACCCAAGAGGAAATGTCTAAAAGAAGACAAGCATATGGTTCTGAAGCTCAGAGGAAAGCATGCAGCTAGAAATATGGATTTAACAGTCATTGTCTAGGAGCAAGAGTTAAACATTAAAAGTGGGTGAGATTGCTAGAAAGTGATAGAATCATGAGAAATGCCAACACTTAGAGTGGGCATATAAAAATAAACCTGCAAGAAAACTGAGAGGAATCAGCCTAAAGAATGAGAGAAGAACCAGAAGAGAACATCATAACAGTCAAAGGTTTGAGAAGAGAAAATCACTACAATTGTCAAATAAGTCCAGCAAGATAAGAACTAAAATGCATTTCTAAAATATAATAATTAAGAAGTCACTGGAAACATTGGTTGCAGGAAGAGAGTCTCGCTGGAGATGGAGTATAAAGGGTTAAGGGCTGAAGGGGAGCTGAGGATGTGGAGATGGCAAGAGGAGATGTCCATTTCCAAAAACCTAGTCAAGAAGGGAAGACAAGAAGAAGCTAGCAGAGAAAAATGTAAGTCAAGGAAGGAAAGCAATTATCATGAAGTTCCTGATAGTGAGGGATTGTCATTGATAAGGTAGTAGAGGAGTTTCTGGGCTGCTGGCTATGTTCTCATTCTTGATTTGCATAGTGGCTACACAGCTGTTTACTTGCTCGCTTTATAATTACATTATAAATATATATGTAGAAAGGACGTAAGTCATGCATGTCCTTTCTACATGTATGTCATCTTTTGCAATTAAAAAAATGAAATAAATGGAGTCAAGGGAAGTTTTCAAATGGGAAAGACCTAAGCACAGTTTGTGTGTGATTTTTTAATGCAAGCAGCATATTTAAATAGGCTCTGAGTAATAAAGGCCATTTATGACAAACTTGCAGGTAACATCATACTCAATAGTGAAAAGCTGAAAGCTTTTCCTCTAAGATCCAGAATAAGGCAAGGATGCCCACTCTCACCACTTCTATTTAACATAGTATTGGAAGTCCTAGCCACAGCAACCAACAAGAGAAAGAAATAAAAGGCATTCAGATTGGAAGAGAAGAAGTCAAACTTTTACTATTGGCAGATGACATGATACCATATACAGAAAATCCCAATAATAAATAAGATTCATTTATTATTAGAACTAATAAATGAATTCAGTAAAATTTTAGGATACATAATTAATATACAGAAATCTGTTGTATTTCTATACACTAATAATGAACTATCAGAAAGAGAAAACAATAAAACAATCCCATATACAAGCAAATAAAAAGAATAAAATACCTAGAAATAAATTTAACCGAGGAGGTAAAAGACCTGTACTCTGAAAACTATAAGACATTGATGAAAAAAATTGAAGATGATACAAATGAATACAAATGAATGGAAAGATGTTATGTGTTCATGGATTGGAAGAACTAATATTGTTAAAATGTCCATTTTTCATTTCATTCAATGAAATCCCTATCAAAATACTCACAAAATACCGACAGAGCTAGAATAAATAATCCTAAAATGTGTAGGGAACCACAAAGGACCCTGAATAGTCAAAGCAATCTTGAGAAAGAAAAATAAAACTGGAGGTATCACATTCCCTGACTTCAGACAAAGCTATAGTGATCAAAGCAGTATGATACTGGCACAAAAACAGACACATAGCTCAATGGAACAGAATAAAGAGCCCATAAATAAACTCACACTCACATGGTCAATTATCTACAACAAAGAATATATAACAGGGAAAAGAAAGTCTCTTCAATAAGTAGCATTAGGAAAACTGGACAACTACATGTAAAAGAATGAAACTAGACCATTTTCTCATATACAAAAATAAATTCAAAATGGGTTAGAGACTTAAATGTAAGACCCGAAACCACAAAACTCCTAGAAGAAAACATAGGCAGTTATCTCTTTGACACTGGTCTTAGCAATATTTTTTTGGATCTGTCTCCTCAGTCAAGGGCAACAAAAGCAAAAATAAACAAATGGGACCAAATCAAACTAAAAGGCTTTCAAACAATGAAGGAAACCATCAATAAAATGGAAAGACCGTCTACTGAAAGGGAGAAGATATTTGCAAATGATATATCCAATCGGGGTTAATATCCAAAATACATAAAGAACTCATACAACTCAACATCAAAAACAGATAAACAATCTGATCAAAAAATGGGCAGAGGACGTGACTAGGCATTTTTCCAAAGAGGACATAACAGATGGCCAACAGGCACATGAAAAGATGCTCAAATCACTAATCATCAGAGAAATGCAAATCAAAACCATGAGCTATTACCTCACACCTGTAAGAATGGTTATCGTCAAAAAGACAAGAAATAGGGGCTTCCCTGGTGGCGCAGTGGTTGGGAATCCGCCTGCCAATGCAGGGGACACGGGTTCGAGCCCTGGTCCAGGAAGATCCCACATGCCGCGGAGCAACTAAGCCCATGCGCCACAACTACTGAGCCTGTGCTCCAGAGCCCGTGAGCCACAGCCACTGAGACCGCGAGCCATAAGTCCTGAAGCCTGGTGCCTGGAGCCCGTGCTCCTCAACAAGAGAAGCCACCACAATGAGAAGCCCACGCATCACAACAAAGAATAGCCCCCACTCGCCGCAACTAGAGAAAGCCCGCGCACAGCAACAAAGACCCAACGCAGCCAAAAACAAAAACAAAAAAGACAAGAAATAACCAGTGTTAGCAAGGATGTGGATAAAAGGGAACCCTAGTGCTTTGTTGGTGGGAATTTAAATTAGTGCAGCCACTACGGAAGACAGTATAAAGATTCCTCAAAAAATTAAAAATAAAACTGCCACATGATCCACCAATTCTACTCCTGAATATTTACCTGAAGAAAATAAAAACACTAATTCGAAAGATATATGCACCTCAAAGTTCATAGCAGCATTATTTACAATAACCATGAAGCAACCTAAGTGTCCGTCAACAAATGAATGGATAAAGATGATTGGAACCCCGGCTGACACTGTGACTGCAGCCTTGTGAGAAACCCTGACCCAGAAGACCCGGCTCAGCAGCACGTGGATTCCTGACCACAGAAACTGTGAGAAAATAAGTGTTTGCTGCTGTAAGCCACTAAGTTTCGGGGTAATTTGTCGTGCAGCAATAAATAATAGGTGGATATTAGGAGAATAATATCAGTGCTATGTATATGGTTAAAAGCATGGACTATGGAGCCAGATTTCCTGGGTTTGAATTCTTGTTCAACCACCTTGAATAAGTTACTTAATCTCTCCATACCTCAGCTTCTTCAACTGTAAAATGGGGATGGTAATAATAATACTTAGTTCATGAGGTTGTTAGAAGAATGAACTAAAATAATACTTGTATAGGACTTAGAAAAATTCCTGGCACACAGTAAGTGCTATATAGTGTTTTTTAGAGGAAAAAAAAATTAAAATATATATGCTCCTCTCCTACCACTATCCCATATGGTTGATTTTCCAGTAAATCACCTCATTTAATACTCAGAACAACTATAGGAAGTATTTTGCCCTGTTTGATAGGTGTTCCTACCACTCAGAGGAACAGGTAATAATTTATAGAGTAGAGATTCCAATCCAGGATATGTTGGAGGCTGAAATCTCATGCGTCATAAATTTATTCTGTACTGCCTCCCTAAAATCCACCTTACACTCCTGAGCACCCAAAGTCAGGGGCTATGAAGAGACTTCCATTCATGCAGACAGCAAATAGTTATGGAGTTGTGTTCAGCTAAAGGGTATCTCAGTGAAAACATTCCTGTCTGCTTCAATCCACTTAACTGAACTGTCTGTGAGAATGATGAACAACATGCTAGGACTTGATTTGTAAAACAAAGAGAATATACTGACATATACTAGATGCTCTATAAGTATTTACTGGAAAGAAAACAAGCCCAGCTAAAGTAAAAAAGGCAGATATTTATCCTCTTTAAACTTCAGTAAGAAACACCAGGCATCAGTTACCCTTAGTGCTAAAGTTTTTTGACAAGCCTTTTCCATTTTGGCGAAATGTATTACAAAAAAAAATTCAGCCAAGCTTAGGGACTACAAAGATGGTTCTGTAGAAAAATGTGTGTTATTTCAGCTATCAAATACAACATCTAATCCTATCACAGTGGATATAAAAAGGTTTTCACTGACAGGCACAATAGTGAAGGAAACTGAGTAGTAACATATTTCCTGCCCTGAAAAGTACAGTGGCCTAGGAACTGCATACAACCTCAGAGCACACTTCTAATACAGCAGCCAGATGTCAAAACTGATATAAACGTTCATAGACCTGTGACAATTTACATCTGCAGCAAGGCAATATTTTCAGTTATGTTCCACTATTCAAGAGCATTTCAGCTTAATAATATTTATCATTATGGGATGTTTAAGACTGGCAGATACATTTTAAGATCACTTTGTTGAAATCAAATCCTCTTGATTGGGAAGGGATTGTCTGTAATGAGCATGCCTTCATTACTCCCCCTGGCTGCTAAGTATCCGGGCAAATGAAGGCCTCTGTAAACTTGACCCTGATAGTTCAACCCAGAAGATGACAGAGTTCGTGCTCAACCCTGAGTAAAAGACATCAACAAACCACAGAAATCCTCAATGTCAAAGGAGTTTACAATATACTAAGCGTATCTTTGCTAGCTGATACCAAGCACAACAAAACAAGTCCCAACTGTATTAGGTTCAGGATAGCCCTGACTTAATCTATCCATTAATTTATTCATTCACTTAATCAACACACAATTAGTGCACACCTTCTGTGTGCCTGACACCGTTCTAGCACTAAAACAAAGATAAATCTCTGTCCTCTCCAAGTTGTATTTTAGAAGACACTAAAAATAAGCTACATAAATATGTCATGCATTATATGACGACTAACAGCTAGGAAGAGAAAACAAAACGCAGGAAAGAGGAATACGAAGAGTCAGCAAAGGGAGATTAAATCTTAGAATTTAGAGGGTGACCCAGGAAGGACTCGCTGTAATGGGAATACCTGAGTAAAGACTTCAGGACGTGAGAAAATGAGCTGTGCGGATAAGTAACGGGAAAAATTTTCAGGTAGAGGAAACGGCAAGTGCGCAGGGCCTGCAGCGGAGCACATCTGGAAGATACAAAGAGTAGCAAAGAAGGGCAGTGTAGTTGACAGAGTGAACCAGGGCAAACCTGTGGGAGATGGGGTCGGAGAGGTAATGGAGAGTCGGGTCAGGCAGGACTTTATGGGTTACACAGAGAGAACCAAGGAGTCACTGAAGGTTTGGGGCTGAGGAGGGACGTGACCTGATTTACATCTTAACAGGATCTCTCCAGCTGCTGTGTTGAGAAGAGACTGAAGGGGTCAAGAACCAAAAGAGGGAGACAAATTAGAAGGCTACTGCAGAATCCAGGAGAGAGTTGATGATGACTCAGACTGGAGTAGGAGTGTTGAAAAGTGGTAAAATGCTGGATATATTTGGAAAGCAAGCCAGTGGGATTTGCTGGTTGGTCAGATATAGGATGTGAGAAGTAGAGGTGACTCCAAGATGGTAGGCCTGTGTGTTGACATTGCCAGAGAAGGAAAGACCACAAGAGGTGCAGATTACTGAGGATAATATCAGAGATCGGTTTTTGGACAAATTATTTTGAGATGTCTAATAGACATATGCAGTAGAAATGAGGGCTGTTTGCAAACTTTTGTTTTTTCCTGCTTTTAAGCACTTTAGAGGGCTGTACTCCTCTACTCCCTTTGACTTGATTTAACCAAATGAAAAGGGCATAGAAATTACCTCTGTCACTCCTGGTCAGAGGCTTTAAGAGCCAGAATGAGAATAGTCATATCCCCTGCTGCTGCCAAGGTGATCAAAAGACCTGAGCCACCAGCCAATCTATATCTCACATGTAGCAAGAGCAAGAATAAACACCTGTGTTAAGACTCTGAGATTTGGAGGGGTTCGTTACCGCATCATACCCATATTATCCAGACTGATACAGTGTTCACGTGGAGAAGCTAAGAAGGCAGTTGTATATATGATTCTGAAGTAATGGAGGGATATGATTTAGGCAGTTGGTTAATACATAAATGTTATTAAACAATAAGACTGGTTGAGATTAACAAGGAATCTGGCGATGTTGCAAAAGAGTCTTGGAAAATTCCAAGATATTGAGAAGTGTGGGAGATGAGAGAAATCACATAGATTGAGAAGAACTGGCAAGAAAGGAAGAGAAAAGGACATTGGGTGAAGTGTCCCAGAAGCCAAATGAAGGTAGTGTTTCCAGAAGGTAGTGTCACCAGAAGGAGACAGTGTCCATTGAATTGAATACTGCTGATAGATCTGAGGATTGAGCATTGACTGTGAGATTTAACAGCGCGAATGTTTCTAATTTGACAAAGCATTTTTGTTAGAGATGACCTGAAAGGGCTCCTGTACTTTTGTCCCTGGGAATAAAGCAAAAGGAGTCAATGGCTGAGGTTAGTCTCTCTATGGTGGGTAACACAATCTAATACTGTTAAATTTGATATCTTTATGCAAGGGAGCTAGGTATATTTTTGTTTTTAACAGCACTTAGCAAGTCTTATGTTCTTTGTTCCTATCTAGTCTTGCAATTTAATATCACCAGCTTCACAAGTCACCCTGAGATGAGAGAATACTCCTATCTTTCCGACATCTTTGTTCCATTATTCTCACCTCCCTTTACCTCTATACATTCTATCAGTCCCACTCTGACATTCCAAGAAAGTATAGAAAATGCCTCTTTTTAAAGCATGAATTATTCTCTCAGTACTTGATCTCCACTTCTTTGAACATCTCATTTTAATGCTTATAATATTGTTGCTTATTAAATTATTAATTTGTAATAAACATCAAAATTCTACAGTGCCCTTAAGTCTTCTCAGACTACAGGAAGCAGATGTAAAAATAAAGTAATAGTATATTTCTGCTTTTTAGTCTGAATATTCTAATGTTGCCTAGCGGTTGGAAGTATTTTAAATTCCAACAAGCACAATGTTGTCCAAAGCTGGCAAAGAGAAAAATGAGGGTACCTTTCCCTCCCTTCCCCTGAAAGCATTCCATGTCCCTTAATTCTGGGCCATAGAAAATACTGGTCCATGACTGACAATGTTCAATTAGTTATTGTAGGAAACAAAGCATCGTGAAAAACATCAATTCTTCAATTTTCCACATGACATTTAAGTACTCTGATATGTCTACGGTGAACAATTTGTTCTTCCACTACATAAATATTTTTCCTCCCTTTGAGTACACAGTATATATCCTATTAAAGAGTAGTTGAGCAATTCAATGGTAAGACATTCATTGTCACAGATATACCATAGTAGATATCCTTTGGGTTATAGAAGCCTTGCTAAATTGACATTTATAGGACTAGCTAAACTAAATTCCTCTTTTTTCCTTTTATTAAGTCTTTAGCTTACTTTGGAGATATTCTTGCAGACTTCCATGTCTCATCAACTCTGTAATAATATAAATAGGATCTTCTAAAGTGCAAACAGCATAAAGCTGGATAAGCTTTGGATGTCTTAGGTTCTTCATTATCTGTGCCTCCCTCAGGAAGTCATTTGGATCCATTGAACCTGAAACAAGAAGAGGGGAAATCACTTTATGTTACTGAGGCATTCCTATCCTCACAGAAGCCTGGTGGGAATCACCAAGATTGCTTCCTGCCTCTCAGTAAAGTAAGAGCATGAGTGTCACAAATCTTCAGATTTATCAAGGAAGAGAATCAGTTCAACCAGGGCAACCTAATAACTGATGTGTTGGTGCATCAGGGCTGTGCAGCTTATGTATTATGACCTGTAGGTGAAGAGAGGTTGATTCAGGTCCATGTGAAAAATGAAGGAAAAAGGAAACACTGACAGTCTAATTGATAAAACAAGGCAGGCATCTTAGGAACACAAAGAGAAGACATTCTATTAACATGAACACTGGAAGACACTGAATGTTTAATTACTGCAGCGAGTTTTTCTGTCCAGGATGCAGAGAAGACTAATAGTTGCCCTGTCCTTGGTACCCACTGTGGGAAGAGCTGGATAACTTTTCTAAAAAGCAGTGATATTCTGCCATATTTATGTCTTTAATTCTGCAAGGACATATATCCATAGTGTAGGCCCAGTAGAAAACATTCAAGGGCCACTCCCAAAACTTAGCGTTTTTTTCCTCCTCTTGAAGCTGATATTCAACATTTTCTCCTGTATTAATATCTCCACAGTTGGTTTTAATAGCTTGACCAAATGTTAAGGGAGATATTGGAGCCTATTCTGAAGACTCATCTACAATTAAATTGCACTTAAATGGCTCAACTCTGACTCACCATGCAAAGTGCCAAGAATCAACAGTTAACATCAAATAAAACCTAAGAGAAAGAAGAATACCTGGAGTTACCTTTCATTAGTCATTTAAAGATCTTTTATTTCTTTTAGGATATGATGTTTCAGAGCCATTGTTGTAACTGAAGGAATACTGTCGTTTCACATCTCAGTATTCACTATGGATAGTGCAAATATCATTTTCACTGATGCTTAAAGAGTCTGTTTCGTTCCTCATTCTCTCATATAGAAGACTTCACAGCTAATATTTGAACCCCAGGTATGGATAAGCTTTGGCATTCCAAGCTAACACTCTGACTGTTTATTAATATGCAGTTAGAAAGAGTTACATGTGACCTGCAGATCATTTCACATAAAGCATTTAGGCAATCTATCCTTTGGTATGCCTTTTGAGAGTCTAGAAGTTCACTACCCAGGCTCCATCAAATCCTAGCTCACTGTGTGATCTTGAACAAGTTACCAAATGTCTCTGAACTTCAGTTTCTTCATCTCTAAAACATGGCTAATAATCCTACTGACATAAAATCATTGTCAGGATAATAGCATTGTCTGGTACATAAGTGTTCAATGAGTGTTGACTATATTTGTATTATTATTAAAAATAGGCATATTCTTAGGAAAACCAGACAGATCAACTGTAAGCATTTCTTCACAGGCTGAGGGGAAGAGGCAAGGACTTACAGAGGGAGAATGGGGGGAAATGGCCTATTCTGTTCTCCATCAATTTTTGCTGAGCTCCCTCACTTCCATCTGCGCCACATAATCAAATAGGATTAAAGTCTTGAATCACTGTGGCAAAATGGAGCTAAGAATAAAAGAGGCATCCAAACCATAATAAAGGACCGCTTTTGGTTATTATAATTAGTTTGGCCTATGGTTAGTTACCGATATAGTAGGATCATTCCCCCACCCCCAAACAATCTGATTGATGAAGTTTCCAGTGATAGCAGCAATTATGATCTCCATTCAGACGATTTATCTACAATATGTTTCTATGTTGATGCTTTGGGTGGCCGTCAGATTCATGGAATGCAGGACACTTAAATCATTGCCAGATCACACCATCCGCTAGAGCTGAAACCATGGTACGTCAGGAGCCTCTGCAGGGGAAGCCTGCTCAGAGCACTCCTTGGCTACGCTGGTTACAGCTGACCAGCTGCACAGCGAAAGAGACCCAATCTCAACTCAGCTAGTAATGCAACATTAAATATTAATTTTTGCCTGTCAGAGCTACTGTGGGAGTTGATTTCAGGCTCGTCTTTATTGCGCGGTAGTCTGCTAAGCAATAAATAGCTGAGAAGATTGATTAATGGCCCCAGTGAAGTGAAGACATTTAAGCAATCACCAAAGCTGTTTGCTGCTATTACACTGTAAATCAATAATAATTATTCCTCTTGGAAAGAAAACTATCATGGCGCTATCTTTTAATATAAGAAATCTGATTTTTTGTTCTCTTTTGACCTCCAAAAGGCCTTCCTTAGAGAGCAGTGTTAGGATGGATAGCTAGCTGCTTCTTTTTTGGAAAAAAATGATCAGATTGGACAATAAAGTTTAGTCTCAGTTGTTGATAAGATTAGGATTCAAAATCATAATCATACCTGCAGTAATTCTGAAAATCTCAGGTGCTGGGCTCGATCACTGTGGTCACTACAGGAAGTGATTATAACACTTGCTTGGTGCCCACACTGGCTGTCCCATGACCTCTTGGACATTTACAGTGGCAAGTTGAGCTTATAAGTATCAACGTATGCCATTTAACCCTTGCCATTCTTGTTCTCGTACCTGGTTTTAATGTTTTCACTGCTACCGGAGTGGTATTGTTCCATAGGCCCTCCCACACTTCGCCGAACTGACCAGATCCTAATCTCTTCAGAAGTTGTATGGAGCTGCGGCCGATCTCCCATTGGTCCACGGTTTTATATGACAAATCAAAGGGAGCTGGGACTTGTATCTGCGTCACAGAATAATTAGAATACTGGTAAGAAAAAAGTTATATTCAACAATTTTTTGGTTGAAGATAAGTCTAGGTACTTTTCAAAAGAGACATCATTTTTAAAAACAAAATATTGTAAATTTTATTCTAATTACTTTTAAATGGAAAGCAATTGTGGTAGAATCTGTATCTTTGCCTCTTCCAGCTGATCTCCCAAATCCTGCTAAGTCGGGCACCTTGCTGTCCATCTGTCCCACATGACTCCCAAATACCTCCCTCTCACCTACGTGGTGGGAGTTCTCTTTGCCTCCTTGCCTACATTAATCAAGTTTGAAGGCTAAACTGAAGTTCCATCTCATCCACAATTATCTCCCCAACTCTTTGGCCTATAGCATTTACCACATGTATCACAAAATTTCTCAAAATTAATTTCATCTTTTTTCAAATTCATTTACTTATTTGTTCACTCATTTACTCATTTAGTTAATAAATAAATATTTTTCAAGCACCAACTAGGTTCCATTCTGTAAACAAAATAGGCAAGGTTTCTGCTCTCCTAGAGTGCATAGTCTAGTTTGTCATCTGCCTTTAGAAATTTTTCTTATCTCCTCCACTAAGTCATCAGCATCTCGAGTGCCCAGAAGGTCACCTATGCTTTGTAAACCCTTTCCCCTACCAGAATTCAACAATATTGGTTAAACTAAGAATTTTTAAGTCATATCTTTCTATCAGTTGAACTATTTCTTAGCATAAGTTTAGATACTCATGTGAGGTCATTCCTGTACCATCTAAGATGTACATACTTATACCAAAATTGCCTATTCACGTCTCAGGATTTAACTCATAAATTCCCTGCATACGGGACAGAATTCTTCAGCTTCTACTTGTCTGTAGAATTCTAATCAGGCATCACAAGGAAGCTTTCACTGGTCATCCAGGTATAAACCACAGGGTTGGCTATACCACTGACAGTACATGAGACCTGAACTCTGATGTGGAGCTGAAGGCTTGCCCCACTGAGGTGTATGACCACCACTTAACTTTAAACACATTTAGGTAAAACATGCAAACAACAGAATTTAATGATAGATATAGATTAATTCTATAAATGTTACCTCCTCCCACTAAACAGCCAGGCCAAACAATCAAAATGTTAGAACAGTTAAATGATATCTATATGCAGACAACCAGATAATGAACCTGGTCATTTCATGTTAATAATCTTGAATACAGATCATCTAAGTAAGAATTGTATTCCAGAATTTTCTTTCCCTCCAGCCGTATCATTAAATGCTGCAATAACAAGATACCAGATTAGTTTCTTAGTGCAAAGAATGAATATTTTCTGTGTTCAGTGGTTGCTTGAGGTCGGGACTTGGCAAACTTCTTCTGAAAAGAATGAGACGGTAAATATTTTAGGCTTTGTGAGCCATATAGTCTCTGTTTCAACTATTAAACTCTGCTATTATAGCAAAAAAGCAACGACAATCTGTAAATGAATGAGCATGTCTATGCTCCAATAAAGCTTATGTATAACAATAAGTGTGGGGCCATATTGGCTCAGGGGCCACAGTTTGCCTATCCATGATTTGGGTATTCAATGACCTTTTTTTCTGAGCTGACATATCACATGACAAATAACTCCAACACCTGAGGGAAATAAAATTAACTTCAAAAATAAAGGAACACAGCTTGAAAGCATTTCACCTTTAAGCATGGTTTGTCCAGCTGGACACACAGGCCATCGCTTGTCTTGGTGTAGTGACTCACGAATTCATTCAGTGTCGAAAAGGTTCTTCTCCGGGTAAGGAAAAAGCCCCCTTCATCCAGTCTTCTGATTCTGTAGTGTTTCACAACCCCTTTGTCTAAAACTGGAACCCAAAATAAGTCCTTTTAATAAACTTCTTGCCAAAGCAAAGGAGATTTGCTTATTTTGTGATGAGAGTTTCAATGCATGGAATAAAATTTTAACAAATTCTATTTATTTCTCAACTTTGTTTCAGAAAAGACTTCAGGAAGCTTATAAAGGACATACAGCAGACTAAAAAGGAAAAAAGAATGTGGAATCATATTTTAAAGGAAATATAAAAATAAAAGAGTACAGTTAGCACCAAAAATAAACTTTGATTTGAGGCCTAGTATACTTGTTTAAAACAAGCTATAAAATGGACTCTGTCATTCTAGCAATGTAAAGAAGGAAACAGTTTCAGAAACCACAGTGTTCATAAGATAAAATCACAAAAGATGTTTAGAAACAGTTCTTTCTGGTACAGAGACAAGGGAGAATTTCCTCCCATGAAATTCTATAACATGGACACTAAAATAAAATAAAGTGTTCTCAGAAAGCAAAATCTATGTGTAGATATAGATATAAATACAGGTAGAGATGGAGAGAGGGAGGAAGGGAGAGAGAAATATTATTGGGCCTTAAAAAAGGAAGGAAATCCTGTCATTTGCAACAACATGCATGAACCTTGAGGCTATTGTGCTAAGTGAGATAAGACAGAGGAAGACAAATACTGTGTAGTATCACTTATATGTGGAATCTTTTTTTAAAAAAAAATTAAACTCATAGAAACAGTAGAAAAATTGTTGCCTGGGAATGGGGTTGGGGAGAGCAGGATAAGGGAGAAGTTGGTAAAAGGGCATAAAACTTCAGCTATAAGATGAGTAAGTTCTAAGCATCTAGTATATAACATGGTGACTAAAGTTGATAACACTGTATGATATAGTTGAAATTTGCTAAGAGAGTAAAACTTACATGGTCTCACCAAAAACGGAGAGAAATATGTGAGGTGATAGATATGTTAATTAACTCTATGTGGGAAGGGGGAATCCTTTCACAATGTATATATATTTCAAATCATCATGTTGTACATTTTAAATACTTTTTATTTTATTTGTCAATTATACCTCAATAAAACTGAAAAAAAGCATTTCATCTGCATAGAGGAGAATATTTTTTTTCGGTTCTTTATAATAAAATGCAGAGAACAGGCAAACATTTAGCTCCTCCAAAAGTAATATAAGGTTCTTAAATTACAATTTTTTAAGTGTCTGGAACACATCGTTGTACTCTGATCTGTCAAATTACCATTCCCACTGACTATAACTCTTGGGGCAATGTTAATTGCTTTATATACTCATCACCAAAAAGAGGGGCTTTATTAGGATACAGAGCTAAGCTCATTACAGATTCCGTTTATGGATTAAAAGGCTAACAAAAAAAATCAAAGAGAGATGTAAACAATATTAGCCCCAATTCATTTCTCCACAAAGTAATAAAAATATTAGAAGTAGAAAGGTAGCTAAGTATAAATTATACCTGCAATTTATATAAATTGTTGGCCTGAAAATTCGTTTGCCATTTATCAAAAAGAAAAGTGCATAAAGTATGACTGAGATGTCTAGCAAGCCAACAGATCTATAATTGGAAATGATGGGAAGCAATAAAAAAATTCTCCTTTTTTAATCAAGATGGACCATATCTAGTTCCAAACTGAAGTGGACTACATGGAAATTAAACTTAGGAGTTCCCTTTTAATGCATCACAAAAGGCTTAATGATTTCTAAGCTAGAAACTAAAGTCAATAGACGACTGAAAGGTTAAAATACTCTTTGTGATTTTCTTAATAAGGGATGCAAATCCCAATGATTGATATGGCTTTGGCAATTGCCATTGATCATAAAGAAAGCCTAAATAAATGTTTGCCATCTATTTGTAGATAAAGGTTTAAACTCTCAACTGTAAAAACCAATACTTTCAATACATCTGGAGTTGTCAAGCACAATAAAGGTAATTTTGTTTAATAGAAAAAAGCTATAGACAGGAAGATCGGAGACCCAGGTTACAATTTAACTAGTATGTGACCAAAACATGGCAATGTCACTGGGCCTCCATTTCTTCATCATTAAAAGAGCAGGCTTTAAGAAATCTCCAAATTTCCAAATGTTTCCACTCTAATGTTCCAACATTTCTATTGGCTGTTGCTTTCTCTCTCTGAATTCTCATTTCTTTCTGTAGTGCTTTCAGAAAACTACAAATTGTGAAAACTACACATTACCAAAAAAAAAGTAATTCTCACCTTGGAGCCTTGAACACCACTTGAATGCTTTTTTTATGAATTTTCTAGTAGCCAGCCCCTCTTCAGGTCTCAATTTAAATCCTCAGAACCAGCCTTCCCCATCACCCTGTTGCATGTACTCCTCCCAGCTCCTTTCTATCACATTACCCAGTTTAATTGTGATGGTGGATTTATCTCAGTGGAGGCGGCTCTGTGAAGGGCAAGGGACTCTGTGTCTTGAACTAATACCTACTCAGAGCCTGACACAGAGTAACAACTAACATAAACATCTGCTAGATGAATGAATGATGTCACTAACTCTTGGATTTGAAGAGAAATGTAAGCTTCTGAAGTGTCTGCTGCAAAATTAAACAGGTAATTATACAAATACTTTTAAGTCAAGTCTTCCCTGGAATTTTATTTTTAAATAGAGGAAGACAAACTTAGCCCCAGCATATAAATACTATTAGAGGACAGTCATTCATGTTTATATCTAATTTCTTGAGCTTTGCAACGTAACACAGGAATAAGTACTCCATCTCTGACCAGCATCATAGATTACTTATATGCAGTTCATTTAAGTTTTCAGTCTAGCCAAGACCGAAATATATATATATATATATATATATATAATTTTAAAATTAGATCACAGAAGCTACATCAGGGAAATTCAATACACCATAGTCAGGATGAAGGCACTTTTAATATTGTATTCCTGAGTAATCAAATCCAAAATAAGTGGGTTTTTTAAAGTGATTTAAGTTTGATAGTAGTGAGTCCACACATTTGCAAACTGTCATTCTTAAAAAAGATTGAATTCGGAAGGTCTCAGAACTAAGGAGAAATGAATGTTCTATTCCTTTTCTGGTTTGCTTTGAGCTTTATTATTGAAGCAAACCTATTCCAAATTCTACAGGCTATAAGCGAATGATAATGCTTGTGCTATTCTTATTGTGAATTACTGTGAGTTCAGATTAGTTAAGCATTTTAGTAGTTTAACTGCAAAACATGTAAACGTTATATAAAATATAATGGAATCATCCCTCAACAAACTCAGTAGCATCACAGTTGAATGAACTGAGCTACTGAAAGCCAGGCATCCTGAGTTTACATCTTGACTCTCATTGATGCTGTTTGACCTGGGGGAGAATGTTTCACCTGTCAACTGCTTAATCTACCAGGACATGTCCAAGAATTAGGATATATTGCAGAGATGCAGGTAAGTATGTATGAGGAGTACAATAAAGGTTTGTTGAACATTGAAAGAATTCAGCTATTTCTGCCCATGACCTTCTATAAGGACCATGGCACTGGTCACCTGATTATTTGGCCACCTTCACATCCAGGGTAACTGATTCTGCAGGAACGCATGTGATATAGATGGAGTCTTATGATTTCAGTCCTAAATGCCAGGCCCAAATGAATTTAGAAGGAGTTGGTGGCAGACGTAGAAGCCCAGCTTTCTCCTAATGGTGAGATCTTAGCGTATAGTCTCTGATGATAGAAAAGAGTTTGTCTACCACTGCACAAAGGTGTGAGATTTCATCAAAAAACACTTTCAAAGAGTTTTTTTCCTCAATTTACCACATGACTAACATATTATTCAGAACATATTAAATAATTATAACATTCCAAAATTAAGTTTTTAAAAGACAGAACCTCCAGAAATTAACTAAAGTTAATTTTAGTACAATATAAACATTAAGTTAGAGGCTATGTCTGCCAAACATGAGACAACCTATTAGGCTTAGTGAAAGATATCAGTATAACAAGTAGTTTGGCATTTTACAGATAAATGATTGAGCAGATTTTCATTTTTCAGCTAGTCTTCTGGCATCATCTGGGCACAGCCTTATTCTTACTGACTGAAAATAATCTGTTCGCATTCTGGGTAAAACAATATGACTTAGATGATTAAGCAAAGGATTGAAAATCAAGAACTCACTGCCCTAATCTAATTCTCCCAGTGATTTGTTCTTTGACCTTTGGCAAGGAATTTCATTTCAGTTTCCTTATCTAGAAAATGAAAATAATGATCTTATCTATATACTCTCACAGGGATGGTTTGAGTGTCATTATTCACAAAGGATGATAGACATTTCTAAATGTGCAATGTGTGAGTACTATACTAGAATATCAGTATTATCAAATAGCATTGTCAACAAGAGAGCCACTTCCAAAGTAAGTTTCCACTCTTTGCACAATAAAGGCTACATAACATAGTGGCTACCAAACATATTAAGTGAAGAAACTGCCATTAATTCTGTGAGAGAACTCCTGCATATGCAAACTCCTGTTTATTTGATTTCTCTTTGGAAGGGTGGCTTGTACTTTTCAGAACTATTATGATAACACCTCCTATACCATTGCTTTAGAAATCATGTTAAGATAGTTCTACACCAGTAAGTAAATAACATTAAATTGAGTTATTACACTGTATCCCCCATTAAAACAGAATCTAACACACACACCCATTTTACACTGTGTTTTGTTCTACAGCAAACAGAATAGAATTCCTGTATGAGTAGTTTTGAAACAAGAAATTACACCTGTCTCAAAATATTAAAGTGGTATCATGTAGAAGACTTCTTCTTTTCTGATGAAAAAAAATCCACTAAACCAAAAGGAACAAACAGATTTGACTCTCTTCATGCATAAAACTCAACTACTGGGTCCCCAAGGGCACCTGTCTCCCAGCCAGGCATATTCAGTGTGCTGTGGACATCAGTCAGCAAGTTTGACTACTAAACTGCTAGGTTAAGTGAAGACTCATTAAGAGAATGTCTACATTAGGTGACTCAAAAAACTTAAAAAATGTATTTGAAGATACATCTGATAGCTCTCATGTCCTGAGGTCTTCAGCATTGTTACTAGTACTTTTATAGTCAAAGACAACATAATCAACTACCTTTATGTGCAAAAATCAACTATCTCTTCCATATTATATAGCATGGAAATCCATGAGCCTGAACCACATATCTGTGCAAATACTTAGGATATGTTTGAGAAAACTGTTGGTCTTATCCTCAAGACCCCTATGGTCTAACTCCTTATTAAAACAGGCCAATCCCCAATCAAAGCTGGCTCTTAAATTTTCAGAACAAAATGTCAGTTTTGCTGTTTATACATATGATATCTTATGAAGATGAGCATCACTTTAATTAATACATAATTATAACATTCAATATTTTGTCATATAATTTAATTAAAAAGCATCTACCACAGTTTTACATGAAAATAGCATTTGCAGCATCTGATATTGCACAGAAAGTCTCTGGGAAACAACTTGACTCTTTATTCCTCTGGGCACTCTTAACTTCTCATTCAGTATTATTTCTGCAATAAATCATCAGGAATTTACATCCGTGGATTATATTATCTCAGTTTCCTACAGAAAGTCTTTCACTGGATTAAAATTTAATGTGACATGAAAGCCAGTGCTTCTACTTTTCAAAACTTACCCTAAGGAAATAATCCAAGTATTTACACGCATTCATTTAGTTATATATCTGCTTTGTTCCAGAAAGATCCAAAGGCTTGCATAAATTATCAAAATAAAATGAAATTTAAGATAAGTGGACAAAAAGGAAAGGAAAGGACGATGACTCCAGGAACAAGGCTGGTATGCTTTATGTAAGGTATTCTTTAGATTTCCGTCCATGTTTGCTAGATGTGGACCAAAGATTTGGCTCTCCACATTTTTGACAGCTCAAAACCATGAGAGAAACTCATTCAGTTACCTGATTCCCTGAATAAAATAGTAATAAACTGTTATTCAAAAAAAAAACCCAAAACACTATTGCTGGTACTGAAATGAGAGAGAAACTTCTCACATAGGTCTTCATAAAACACACACACATACACACACACACACACACACACACAGAAAATGTAATAAGCAATATCATCATCAAGATTCTTAATAGTAAATACACTAACACATTGCAAAGGGCTGGTTCTTATAATGTCCACTAACGTGGGCCCATTTCCAACATGAAATTCAATGAAAACATTTGTATAGGAAACTAACTACTGTTCATCAGCCAAAACAGGGAAAGCAATACGTATAAGAATGTTCACTGCAGCATTTTTACAGCATTAAATGACTGGAAAATTGTAGCAAATCTGAAAATTAAGAGTTAAAACTATAATCATAAAAATTATGTAGTAACAAGAAAAAAATGGATAATGTGTTAAATGAAATAAAATGTGTTAAGTGAAATAATTGGGATACAAAATTAAGAGAATAGTATTATTTTAAACATGAGGATACATCTGGCTGCTCACACATCCTGGAGCCCTTTCCTGCTGAAGGAACCCAGCTGAGGTTCCTTGTGAAAACCATAATTGCATGAGGGCCAAGATGATTCAATTTGCCAACATGGGAACAGCTGAGTTAGACTGGCAGATTTGTGAGTATTTTACTCTGTTTTTCCAAACCAACTATAATGAAGGTATAGTGAATTTAAAATAAAAATATATACATAATGCTTCCCACTTTGTTAGAGAGGCAACATAAGAATTAACTACCTAAGACAATGTCCACATATACGTCTCAAGACACTGACTATAATGATACTTGATATTCTTTATATAAAGACCCCCATGAACTCATTTCTCTTTGAACTTAACACTTAAAATATAGTGCATCTCTTCTTACATAACCCAGTGAGAAGCACAATATGGTTCCCTTTCTGCCTTAACTGCCAGAGAACTCCCAGCTAAACTGATTTCTAAACTGTGATACTTTTCTCCCATTTGAGGCTCAGCAAGATCTATTTCTCTGTTCTTTTTCATTGATTTGCCTTTTTTATGTTTAGCTGTATTTTGCACTGTGTTTCAGCAATGTAAGCCAACTTAAATCCTTTCATAGAAGTAAATAAACACATTCACAAATGAAGTGATAAATAATCAAATAAAATGGCACATCTACTAAACATAAGAAAGAATTTCTAATGAAATGAACTGTCCAACACCAGAATAGGCTGGTTCTCTCTTCTGTTCATGGGAGGTTTGATGCTCCCCTTAGAAGTTTCAAATTATAAGAGATCTCAGAAAGAGCAATATGAGACTAGACAGTTTTTGCAAGTCCTACTATTCTATCAACGGAAGGAGAATATGATATATGAATGACAAGAAATTTTAAAGATGATTTAGTCTAAATTCCTCTTTTACTGATGAGTCTAGAGTTTCAAAATAAACTACTATTTGTTCGCAGGGTTGGAATCCAAGTCTAGTCTTCTAGGGTGTCCTGTGAATGACAGTAGAAATAGTAGAAACCTTTAACTGTTTATTTCTTGTTTCCTGTTTTGTTTAGTTGTTTTCTTTTTTTTCAAGTAATAATTTACTAATTTCTCAGGAGAATGTTTTAGGACTTTTAGAATGCCATCTTTCCTGTCCCTATCAAACTCTCCCCAAACTCTTGGGAAGCCTTTTCTATTATGAAGGAGAACTCAGTCCCTGAATCTCTCTTCTTCTCTGCACCCCATTTCGGTAATGAGGAGACATGCTAAACAGAGTGAACATGAAAGTCCTGGAGATATGTAATGGATGATAATTGAAATACCTTGAAATCAATTTTTATCTTCTTGTGAAAATACAAAGGACCTTCTCGTGTATTAGCTAATTGATTTTCACAGCAGAATACTGTGTCCTTCCATTTTTTCATTGTTTTTACATATGCAAGACAGCTTTTGGTAGTTTGCTCATTATTCCTTCACGTTTCCAAAAGCAGAGAGCTCTCATTCTTGGAAATTTCTTCATATTAAATGAGGACCCTTGATATAAGATATATTCCTGTTATTTATTTCAGACAAGTATTAGACAAAGTTTACATAAGTCTGTTCAGATTTGGTTTCATTTGTCATAACTTCCGGCCTACACAGTTCAGGTCATGTTCAGGTAACACTTCATATAAAGACAAACCATCTCCTAGTCACAGGCTACACTTTGAAGGCTGGCCAACCATCTTCCTAATGACTCTCACTAGTTCAGGGGTGAACCAGGTAAACAACCGTGGGTACTCAGGATGATTCATCACTACCCCAGAAAAACAGTTCAAAGCACACGTTCCAATGCAAGGTGGGCCAACACCTCCATCTTTCTGTGCAAAAGGTAGTGTTCTTGACACATAAACATAAAGGCAACTGGATTTTTATTGAGTGCCTGCCTTAAGCAAGCCCTGTGCTAAGTGCTTTTTTGTGAAGTATTTTATTTAATTCTCATACCAACCCTAAGGGATATGGATATTATTTTCATCATTTTACAGAGGAGAAACTAAAGTCGAGGGAGATTAAGTACTTTTCCCCTGGATACAAAGCAGGTAAACATTCATTCTGTGAGTCAAAACCAGAGAACGAGACTCTGAATCCCACACCACATTCTTAATCCCTCCACCAACTGTCTCCTTCTATTGCCAAACAGCAAGTATTTTTAGGCAACTCTCACAAGACACTGCTCACAGCTCCGGGAGCAAGGAGGCTTATTGGTACTATTTAATCTTGAGATGAGGATAATGCTGCAGAGAAGGTCTATTTCTGCAACTGACACCTTTAAAGGGAAACACAGGTTGAACATTCCTCCATCTAACACAGTGATTCTACTTTTCTTATTCTTACTGGTTCTCAGGCTTCTCTGCCTCCATCTTCTCCTTCTATACTGGTTCTCACCTGGGCCAGCATATCAGCTCTCACAACCATTCTTAGTAATATTGCAGACATTTGGCTTCTGATGACTGTACTGAATGTGTAATGACCCCCCAGTCTCTCTCTGCTAAGCTGCTCACTCAACTCCTGCCAGCACCTCAAATGTACCAAGTCAAAATCTTAATTCACATTATCTTATTCCCCAAGTTTCCTCCCCAGCTTGAATATTCTGTCTCAGTGAATGGCACTGCCATCCTGAAACCCAGACAGTAAAGCTAGAGATTTGAGGGCCACGCCGAATCCTCTCTCTCCCTGACTTCTCATCTCTGACCGAGCATTATGTCCTGTCAGCCCGTACTCTCCACTGCCATCACCTTGTGGCGTGCCCCTTAAAGTCCCTCTTCTGGACCACTGCAGTAAGCTCACTGTTTTCCCTGTGTCCTGCATCACTATCCAGCTTCCACAGTCACCAGAGTCATCTTCTAAAGCACAATCTGAATTTGTTATTCTCCTTTCTAAAGCTCTTCAAGGGCACCCCATTGCCTAAAGTTCACACGCCTTAACGGAATTCTCTCCTGCACCCTACCCTCAACGTTTAAACACTTATCTGTAGTTTCCTGAATGCACCATGGTGTTTTCTGTTTCTGTGCATTTGCACAGACTATTTACTCCAACTACGATGTCACTCTATTTATGTGCTACAGACAAGTTCATTTTTCAAGGCCCATTTCAGGCGTCTCCTCCTCCATTAAGCCCCTAGACTCAAGCAAGCAGAGCAGCTCACTTGGCCCTTCATATCCCACTGCACATCGACTTCTGCTATTGAATTCATTCACAGTATTGCTCCTGTAATTTATACTGTACCTCTCCTACTGGATTTTGAGCCCTTTGATTGCATTTACTTATATGAGACATGAGGTCAGTGAATCATTCTCTCTTGGCCTTTGCAATGGCTTGCAATAGGTGGAGCATCATTCCGCATCACATGAACTTAGGATGCAGCTTTGTGACTTGCTTTGGAGTGTGGGCAAACACAATATATGGCACATCCTAGCAGAAGCTTTAAAGAGTCTGAACAGTACGTCCTCCCCTTCCCCCCTCGCCCTTCCAAGGAGAGTGCCATACCCAGGCTGCAGAATTTATTACTGTTTAATGGGAGAATCCAACTGACACTCTGATGATCTCATCTTCCCAACCGAGATAATCTTAGCATAATATTCTGCTTCCAGATTTCTCTCAAATTTCCAATGTAAGAAAGCAATCCTCATTTCTACTCCAACCTATCATTAGTCTGTATAGAAAATTAAAGTGTGGGACTTCTCTGGTGGCGCATTGGGTAAGAATCTGCCTGCCAATGAAGGGGACACAGGTTCGATCCCTGGTCCAGGAAGATCCCACATGTCACGGAGCAACAAAGCCTGTGCGCCACAACTACTGAGCCTGTGCTCTAGAGCCCATGAACCACAACTACTGAGCCCGAGTGCCACAACTACTGAAGCCCGTGCACCTAGACCCCGTGCTCCACAACAAGAGAAGACACCACAGTGAGAAAGAAGGCTGCGCACCTCAACAAAGAGTAGCCCCCGCTCGTCGCAAGTAGAGAAAGCCCGTGCGTAGCAAAGACGACCCAATGCAGCCAAAAAATAAATAAAAAAAAAAATAAAGAAAATCAAAATGCTTTCCTTGATTTCCACTATTTGCTTAGTCTTGTAAAAACCAGAGACACAACAAATAAGTAGATATCTTTCCTATACGAGTGTGTCTTTTCTATTTAGTTGGCATCTCCCCTCCACTGCCAACTAGAATATACACTTCATGAGGTCAGGGACTGTCTTGTTTACCACTGTAGCCCAGCCTTCTGAATACCAACTGCACATAGTATGCATTAAATAAGTATTTGATGAATGAATGAATGAATCCCAAGTTCTTTAAGGCCTGGATCATCATTTTGTTCAGGATTATACACATAAGGGATACACAGAAAATGATGCTTACTAAAATTATATGAAAATAGGAAAATAATTTTTGCTTCTTTCCTTTTATGTTTTTGCTTCCTGCATATTTTATTTCTAGCAAAACCGTTTTTAAAGCATCTGCAGGTGAAAGGGAGATAGCTATGAGAGAGGATTTAAGGAAAGTCCCTGCCCTGCTGAAACAAACAAGGAAGTAAATTTAGTCTCTGCCATGCATAGGCTTTTAAGGCAACAGAATACTTTTTTAAATTGTAATCCCTGTGCCAAAGCACCTAATAGCTTAATGCAAAGCACATTTCTAAAATGCATTAGAAATGACCTCATGATAGATGCAATGCTGACAAATAGAAAGTAGCTAATATACATATATCATTTTAAATACACAGCTTAAAATTAGAGCTACTCTTTTATTAAATTGGACTGTATTTATTTCATTCACTTTTTACATTATGAACACATCTTATGTAACTTTCACTACAAAGAAACTAGATACCTGAATCATTAAGAAAAATGTAAACCCTGGTCAATTTTTTGACATTAATAAAGTAAGATTACTGCCAGTCAGATGTTTTTAATATTTACAGTGCAAGTTGCTAGAGGTATTTTAAAATTATAAACTTCTTTTCAACTAAAATCAGATATTCTTCCCCTTCCTATAAATTAATGGGTCATGAAAACAGACAATCTAAACTACTGTATTGTTTCCATGATGGCATGCTATTTCTTGACACGCCACAAGAGGGGGCACATGTTTGACTGAAAGCCCTCGGTAGCTGCAGTTGTAGAGTGGGGAGCAGAAAGCAGAAGCCAGTATGGTGTTTTGGTTTTAAAATAAAGGTACACATATAGCATTCAGCATTGCAGACAATGTCCCTGTTTGTATAAACACCATGTGAAATATTCTGGTTAAGCTTAATTTTACAATTCTTTTTCAATAACACGTATTTGCCACTTAGAGTAACAAAAAGAAATTGCTTAGATACTTTAAGAATCAGGTAACCTTGAAATATAAACGTTTATTTAGTTATTATTTCCCTGAAGTATAAAAAGGACTAAATTGCTCAAGCCTGGTGGTAAGGAGGAGGAATTGGAAGGCCTGCTGGTCTCTGACTTTCATTTCCAGAGCGGAGATGTCTTAGTTTTCTGTTCAACCCAAAATTCAGCACCATGCCTCAAATGTTCTTCCTTATCTATGCCTCCTTTTGTATTCCACTGCTCAACTCTGCTTTTAATCCTTCCCCCTTTTCCCGGTTTGAGATCATTAAATTTATATATTATCAAAGCCCAAGACCCAGAGAGAACTGGTCGGGTAACTCAGGTCTGGCAATGTCTTGCTATCCAAAAATATAACCCACATTGAATTTATCATGATTGCACTTATAATACATACAATCTAGCACCTTGTTAGTTATTAAAGCATACTGGTGGCAATGGATGAACAATTTACAGATCTCCATTTTATTTTTTAAAGGGTTCAAAAGTGCATCACAGAAAATGATTTATTTTTAATCTAAGGAGCATCACCTGATTTTTCAAAGGAAGAAAGATTCTTAAGAATGAACATTATCTAAAGAGAAAAATAAGTTTTATGCATGCTATTTTCCATTTACTCTTACTCACTATTTGGTATAGTGTTGACTGTTGTCTCATTTCCCTGTAATGCCCTCCTTTTTTAATCCCTTTCAGAAATTAACTGTTCTCTTTTCTGGATTCTTAAAGCACTTTGCATATTAGTGCCTTATATGCATAATAATCAAGTGCATGTATAGTGTGAACTGCTTAGCTGTTTACACAATTATGCCATATAGCAAGCACAAATGAAAGTTCTATGATGAACGGGTGAATGAATGAATCAATGAATACATGAATGGTTAAAAAATAATTCAAAATATTCTTGCCAATATTTTTGAAAATTGACTTTTTATGTACAGAACCAAATGCAATGCATAATCCTTTATTGTATCAAAAAGCAAATAAATAAACAAAGGGCTAGCAAGGACATTTGGAGACATTTGAGTATGTACTCTATGGTAGATAATATTATTGCATTAGTGTGAAAATTTGGGGGGTTAATAATGGGGTTGTAATAATGTAAGAGAGGGTCCTTATTCCTGGGACATACATACTAATACTAAAGCTTTTAAAGGTGAAGTGACATAATACCTGCAACTTACATATATGTTACATATATGAGACATATATAGATATGTGAATGATGGAAAGTGTCACCATGTGTTAACAATTGATGAATTTAGGTGAAAGGACATAGTTATCTTTTCAATTTTATCAATAAAGTTAGGGAGAAACAAAGACTCTATATGTTTATATTGAGTTTTGGTATTTAATGGTGTGGAATTGTTTTGTAATTTTTATTTTTCCTGGATGCTCAGAGAATTTTTCCTTTATGCCTGATATTAAAGTATTTTGAAAAGATACCCTAGGTATGTATCTTCTCATTTATGCTACTTAGAACAACTAGGAGTACTTTTAATCTACAAGCACAGATTTTTTTTTAACTCAGGAAAGTTTTCTTCTGCTACATATTTAGCTGTTGCTTCCATTTAATTATTCTAGTAAATGTCAAAGAAATGTCTCCTGTTTGTGCATGATCTACCCTTACATATTTTCATTGATTTCTCTTCTCTCTCTAGAGAGCATCTCAAGTCTGCTCTTTATATCCCTAAAGTGACAATTTTTCTGCTGCCTATCTCCCATCTATTGCCTTTTCATGCCCCTTTTGATGCCTAATTTTATAGAGTTTGTGTTTTCTTGTATTTTATAGTTTCAAATCAAATGCTTTCAATTTTTTTCTTCTGTTCCTTTTAGTGAATATGTCTCAAAAATGAGTTTTCTCTACATCTTCAGGTTATTGTTTATCATCTGTTATACAATTATTTTTTCCCAAATCATGTATGAGAGAAGAAGAAATGGTTCTATGATCAAGTAATTTGGAAAACTCTGGGTTGAAAAGCTAACTTTCTTAGCTGTAGGACTTCTGAGACTTTAATGTGCTTTTGTTGAGTCAGGGCAGAGAAGATATAATATGAGGTGTTCTTCAAATGTATTTAACTCCTGAACCCTCTGTCCTATGGAACGCTTTTGACTTACCAAAGAATTCCTGTTCTAGAACATAAGTTGGAAAGTTTTGTTATTGAGCATCCAGAATCTCATGGCTTTTGTTTTTATTATACTCATCCTTGAATGCAAAGAAATTTGATGCTCAGGAGAAAAACATATGCAACTGGTCCTCCTTTCCATCCACTTAGGTGAGTGTACATTTCCTTCTCTTAGCACACGCACAGCAGGGCTGCTAACACACCAAGCCTCTAAACATACTTCCGATGTCTAGCAAATGTTCAGCTCCTGTGGCTTTGCTGGAGGAATGGTGGATATTCTCCTACTCACTTGGCATGCCTGCCATAAGAAATAGAATCCAGTCCTTTGTAATTGCTATGGACTGAATGTTTTCCCTTCAAATTCATATGTTGAAGCCCTAATCTCCCATGTGATGGCATTAAGAGGTGGGTCTTTGGGAGGTAATTAAGATGAGGTCATGGGGGTGAAATCCTCATCATGGGATTAGTGCCCTTATAAGAAGAGAAAGAGACCAGAGCGCTCTTTCTCTCTCTCTCTCTGCCATGTGAGGATACAACAAGAAGGCAGATCAGGAAGAGAGCCCTCACCGGTATCAAATCTGCTGGCACCTTGATCTAGGACTTGCAGACTCCAGAACTGTGAGAAATAAATATTTGTTGTTTAAGCCACCCAGTCTGTGGTATTTTGTTATAGCAGCCCAAACTAAGGCAGCAATGCTGAGTTGTTTGTTTAACCAGAAGAATGTATGAAAAACACAATCACAGGAGAACAGAGTTCTTATTTCCTTCTTTCTTTAAGGTTAACGTCACCTAATTTGCAACACACAGTCATCATCTGTCATCTTCTGCCCTTGTAACATTTACTGTGCTGGAAGCTTCTGTTCCACTTGGATGTAGAAAAGGCAGGGTGGGGGGAGGCTATGCACAGATGCCCAGGGAAGACCAAAATCACTAAGTCGGTTCCAAAACAGTGGTTGCCTGGTTTCCTGGTATCTGCATGTCCTGCCTTTCTAAGATAGGGGCACACACTGAGCAGGGGTCAAAGCATCCTCGCACCTTCTTTATGACTAGCCCTGACCGATGCAAAAGTCAAAGTCTGCTCCTATATGTCAGTTCACCTGTATTCACACTGAAGTTGGGAGAATATTTACCTAGAGTCTAACAAATCACTGATTGATAGACTCAGTTTACAGGGCCACTCTGATTCTGTATCTCCTATGTATATTCTTGAATTTCTATTCAAGGGGATGCTAACTTAAATGATTGTTAGCTAGCTGCTATCTTCATTTGAAGTACAACATTGGACAAAATGTAAATAAAGGATCAATTTAATTTGGCAGCCAATAAAATGAAAAAAACTAAGAGAATGGAATATGTCATGAAGTATGAAAAGGTAGCAATTTCACCAACCTCCACATGACTTATCAACTTCTCATTTATTTAATATCTGGAATTGATTACTATAAAGTTACATTCAAAGGGCAATAATATGCATCAGCTCTTTGTTGTGCTTTTGCCTCCAAATAGCTCAAACTAGTCATACAGAAAAGATATTTTTAATAAACAAAATAAGGTAAGCAGAAGAGAAGAGAAAACTTAGATGAGTCAACATGTGGTGTTCACAGAGAAACAAAAGAAAAAACAATGCAAGCACCCTAAAGAATACTGCAACTTCTAGAAGGGCTAGCCATGGATTTTCAATAAAATAGAAGATTTCTCCATGAGCAGTGCCCTGGAGAAAAAAGTTCTTTGCCTGTGCATCTGTGTGTGTATGTTTGTGTACACACACAAACACAGATATATGTACTACATAATAAAATGTTAATTTAACTTTATAGAGTATTTAAAACATCTGAATATAATTTATCAGTAGTAACATTAAGAAAAGGCAGAATATACGATAACTGACCCAAAAAGCCACTTGCTATTATAGGCAATTATATTTGTAATTAAGTTGAACACAACTAAATTATGACTTTAATTAAAAGGCATTTTCTAAGATGGCACCGACATGTTTAAAATTCAATACATTTTATATGAGGTACTGGAGTTATTAACAAAAATTTCTTTCTGCAGCTTGTGTATTTTTTAAAAAGCAAAACATCATCTCTAACCAATATCAAAATGCTCCCAGAATCCATAGACATTTCATTGCATAATAAATTCAAGGGGCAATTTTTTCCAACCACTTAATACTTGCCCCTCCTTGGTATATACAATTGTATTTACATCCATGGTTAATAGTAATAGAATTCCTGACACACTCTTATGGCCACTATGTCCACATTAATTTTAAATGAAGAATACATGGAGGCTCAGAGGACTGACAATGAAACACACAGCCTTTTGCCATTGGTCAGCATCAGATTAGAATGAATCAGCAGGTCTTAAAAAAGTCTGGGAGCAATAATGGTATCTCAGTGGCTGGTGGAAAGTGAGTTTGGGTCTGAACCCTGTGCCAGGCGGAGAGAGACAGGGCCACAATGCAAGTGACATCCTTTTCCAATCTTGTCTCCTCTACAAAAGTCTTGTCACCTGGAAACAACTAACCTGTTAAGGTGAGAAATTGTCTTTCTAAAATAAGTCTGAAACACAGCAATGAAGAGGATTATTTGTGATCTTACATGGTCCAGACTTCAGAGGTTTAAGAATATGACAATGGCCTTGCTTATCTTTGCTCTTGGTAGATGACAGGGTAAAGAGGTGAGTGTTTGAACATCTACTGTCTTTACAAACTGTACTAGAAACTATGGAGATAGAGAAGACGCATGAAACAGAAGCAATAAAAGTATGTTGCTTCGGCTCAAGGACTGTATAACCTAGTTTGAGGAGCACACTTTTACCTACAGTGAAAGAGTTACTCATAAATATAAAAGACTCTTTGAATATGTAAATTCAACATGAAGGATACACACAAGGTCAACATGAACAGATACACATCTTCCCTAATGAAGCTGCTGTTATTCTCATTACTTTTTGAATTGCCTTCAGAATTAACTTATAAGGCATGCAGAAATATTTACAAAGCTACAAGTCCATGGTTTCGCTCGGGTTAATCATCCATATTATTCGGAAAGTGGCTTCAGATAATTCTGGTCAATTCCAAGTATCAAAGCTGCACTTAATGAACATATAATTGCCCAGCTAAGGACTTTAACATAAAGTGATATCCTTTCTGTAAAGGGAGTTCTACCATTTGTGCAATACTTTGAACAGCAATCTATTCTTTTGAAGGATAAAACATTTATTTGGTTCTAAAAATTCTAGTATATTTATTTTAAAATTAAATTATGTTGCTACAGAGACCTACCTATATTCTCAAGAACAGACTTCATAGCAATCACAAAGTACTATTATAAAAGTTCTGCACGTTCCATGGGACCTACATGTTCACTGTAATGGAGATGTATCACAGTGAGT
The DNA here is from genome assembly GCF_059928025.1 of Delphinapterus leucas. Taxonomy (NCBI): domain Eukaryota; kingdom Metazoa; phylum Chordata; class Mammalia; order Artiodactyla; family Monodontidae; genus Delphinapterus; species Delphinapterus leucas. The sequence goes on from NC_143140.1 coordinate 52,731,947, forward strand.
TCTCAGCTCAAAATCAGCAGACAAAAGTCAAAAAAGAGATAATGGCCCCTTGTATGTCCTCCTGCAATTACTTCAAACACCTCTGAACTTAATTCCTTTGGTCCCCTCTTCTCTCTTCCTGTAAGTATCTCCTCCCATGGACCTCATCTTGGCTCAATTGACCACTATCTCCCAATCACTCAAGTCAGAGATCTGCAAGTCATCCTAGATTCTGCATTCTCTCTTATTTTACCCCATTTCTGATCAACTACCAATTCCTGTTGGCTCTATCTTCTAAATATTTCTCACCTCCATGCCCTACCCTCTATTTGCCAAAACTGCCCTGGATCAAGCCATCACCTGTGGAGATAAACAAGACTCTCTAGCAAAGAGCCCCAGGAGCTCTTTCTAGATGGCATGGTAATGGGTCCACTGGGCTTGTCCCACCATCGCCCCCTATGGCCAGCAAGAAGGACTGCAGCTGAATTCAACTGCCAACAGGCCCTATGGTTTCCTTTTCTACAAAAGAGAAGCTGCAATTTCGCATGGTGCCAAAGTCCAGAGGTGCTGGGCTTTTCAAACCACCCTGCAAATAGTTGATGTCCAAACTCACTTCTTAGCACCAAAGCAAAGACTGCTATCGAGAGTCCTAAGGCCATTCCCACACTTGCACCATAAAAAAAGGAGAGCAACAGAGGGGCCGTGAGGCTTCTGGGGACTGAGGAGCATTAGTGCAGCCAGCTGAGTGTAGGTTCCCTGGCCCTACTCCGCGGAATGCTGACTGACTTCTGTCTCACACCTGTGATTTCAGACAGCAGCAAGTGACGCCTCTGTGTTTGCCCCGTCACTTCTCCCCAGACTATTACCTATAAATCTTTCATCCGTTCTGTTCTCCACTCTGTCATCAAAGGTCAGACCGAGTCACTTTCTGCCTAAAACTTCCCTCTATATTTGGACCTGTAGAAAAAGCTCCAAATTCCTCAGCATGGTATACAAGGCCCTGAACAGTCTAGTTCCAACTTTCCTTTCCAGACTCATTTTTGGCCATTCGTCCTCTCCTCCACCTCTGCTCCCCATCTACACACACGTGCACACACACACACACACCTGCACTGTCCTCCCCACTCCCTACCCTCCACTCTGTGCATTTGCTTTGCTGGGAATAATCCTTCCCACGCGGCTACCTTGTGACACACACTGAACACAAGTGCTGCCTCCTCTGTGAAACCTTCCTAACTCCTCTCTGAGACTTGGCCCCTGCCCCCTCTTGTCTCACTAGACAGCTGTGTTATCACCCTCCTGGAGACTGGGGCCAGGGACTGTGCCTCACTCTCCTTGCTGCCCTAGACCTAGCAGAAGCCTGGCACAGACTAGGCACTCAAATATTTGTTCAAGAAATAGACAGTATATAAATGATATCAGCTACTAGATGCATCACCCTGAACACTGCTGATGAACTTTTTTGCCTCATGTCCTCTGTCATTTTTCAACTATCTTCAATCTATTATCATTCGCTCTTAAAAAGCTTTCGCTGAGGATGAATCTGGAATTCCCTCTACTACTCTAGAGACTTTCCTATGCAGAGCTGCCTAAAGTAAAATTACAATGTGCAATGCAAAATCCTTTCTGAAAAACTCGCCTGAAATTCAGTTTTATCCCTCAAGGTGTATTTTTCCGAAAGTGTACTTTAAGCAACAATATAAATGCTTATGGAATGCCAAACATCAAATTTATATTAATGGCAATAACAATAATAATTTCCTTTAAAGTAATTGACTGAAGTCAAGAAATAGCCAAACTAGTTGACATGCAGTCAGAATTTTATACTTTTCATCAGAAAAACAATTCTCTACCAATGACAAATAACAGTAAAGCCCCTAAAACTACCTGTCACGCATCTAATGAAGATGGATTCTCTGGCTACCACGTATAATACATAATATCCAAAAGCACTGCTATAATTCACAGCTAATTAGTGTCTTGCCGTTATGAGAGGTGTCATAGCCCTAACTCTCTCCCCAACTCTCTACTCAGACCTCACAAGAGCTGACAGCCAGGCAAGGATCACAACAAGCCAATTAGCACCCACCCCAACCTTGGGCTGCTGTTTCTCGGCAGCCTGCCGCAGCATCAATATATCATGCCCCCCTCATGAAGCGCTTCTCTGACAGCTGCAAGCCACTGTCGCCTGAGGAATAAAGACAATACTTCTAAGGAAAACTCACGTGGGAAAGACAGAGGTAGAAAAGGGATATTATTTGCCTTCCTTTAGCAGCATAGCTGTCAGCAAAATTGAAGACCATCAATTCGGACTGATTAGGAGACAACTGCCCTGAGAAATAAATCCATGACTGGTATACCTGAAGATCCTTCGTGGTAATCAACAGTGAGCAATTGGGCTGTACACTTGTTTGTTCATTTTAATGCAGATTATATCGAAGACCCTTTTCTTTCCATTTTTCTCCTGTATAGTCCTCCTTCTGGCTAATAAGAAAATTATCCTTTCAGTAGGACATAATGGTCTGCATTTACTTTGTCCCCTAGTGAATACACAGCAATCAGATAATTTGTTTGAAAGACTCTAAATGGTCTGACTTCATTGAAAAGGAATCTATAATGTTATGCTAGTCTCCAAGTAGGGCCTACAAAGCTTGCTAAACCCATAAGCAAGCATTACAGTATTCTCGGCACATAACAGCCAATATCCTTGTAATTTTGTTCTAAGCCTGTAAAGCTGTTTTGCTCCATAATATTCTACTAAGAAAGTGTTCAGCATAGTCACTGTAGCCTGGGAATTATTCAAAGATATGACTCAGTTAATTCTACTTTTTCTTTGTTTTCCTCATGGAAATATTCTACTTCTATATTTTTAATGCTAGAATCAAAAACATTTAATCTAGTTTTTGGCTAACTAATGACTACCTAATATAGAAGCACCTGTAACACTTAAAGATAATTCTCAGGTCTCCTGTGCTTTTTCTTTCCTAGGGTATTGTAAACATGCACTTGACTCTCAGCTGGAAAACTACATTTGACCAAATGTTACATGTCATTGGTTAATTAAGCACATTTGCATTCAGCATTTCAATTCATTTTCTATTTACCAGGCAAAGACAAATGAAATGCAAAAAGAAAAAAAAATGGGTATTATGGAAAGATCAATTTTGACAACAGTTTAGACTTTGCTTCTTGCTTATCATTTCCCTAAATGGACAGGCTCCTAGATAATGCAAAAGTGAGAAAACACAGGCAGATCCATATATTTTTCATCTCATACCTAGAGTGTGTGTATTTGAAACATTTATAGTCACATCTAGCCACAGACAGAAATTGTTTTGCTAATTTTTACATTACTCTTGAGTAGTTCAATAGATTTAATTTTGGTACTATTGTGAAGATAACAGATAAGGCAAATTTAAAATTAACATGTCCATGTTCACACAGAAGGTTCATGACTACAGACTCTCAAGTCCACATTTAAATCACACAGAACAATGCCCATACCTGAAAGGGAGAAGTTGCCTTTCTGACTTTCACTTTCTCTGATTAGAAAAGCACCTGTCTGATTTTCTGAATATAATAGTTGTTTTTCAGCATCTGCCCTCTTGATTGCTCCAAAGAACCACCTAAAAAGAGAGAGATATAAACTTTAATTAACCAGTCAACATTCATTTTTTTTAAGGAGCAAGAAGTTTGGCAAGAAAGTTCCAATATCAGAAGGGCTTATACTCTTTAGTGAAACTATAACAGGTATAAACGGTAGTTTTTGATACTTGACATGATTTTTCTGGATGTCTGCAACACTCACCAGGAGTCTTTAATATATTACAAAATAGGAATTTAGCTGATGCCTCTGCTACCACATGTCTTCTCACACCTGCATTCTGTCTGAGAAACCCTGTGTTCTCCTGTCAAATCCAAAGCTTCTAGGGCAGGCCCACCACACGGTAAGTTTGCCATGTTGCACGCTCTAAAACTATTCACATCACCATCAGACTGTCCACTGCCTCTCCTAACACCTTCTAGGTGTTAGGAGGCAAACATTCCAATCCAGGGATTCATATATTTCACATCAAAGTGTGAACAGTAAAAATGTAGTTCTCTGGGTTTTAATTCCCATCTTTCTCCCCTCCATCACTGCCCAACTCCCCTGACCCCCATAATATAAGATGGTTTTGCATGTTTAAAAGGAAATTTTCATCGGTGGAGAGATTATGTGAAAAAGATACTTCTGCCTGGGATGTATCTTCTTAGTGTCCCCTCCACTTCTCATCTTTACACTCTTATCCTTAACATTCCAGAACTACAAGAGTCAGTAAATGTGAATGTGATCAACCCCAACAAAGAATTATGGATTTTAATATCAGAACCAGTTTAAAACATATATCAAGTCAGCAGACACTAATGTGAATAAGAGGAAACTGAGACAGCCAGCTTTGCATTAATGACCTTTCACTCTAGGGTCATAACGTCGATCTTTATCATTAAAGACTTCAGGTAAAACATTTATCTTTCTAGGCATCATTTTTAAAAATGTAAACACTCAAAGAGAAGAAATGTAGGCTTGAGGGAAGAAATACAGGCCAGGTGAGAAATTGCAGGCTGGGAGAGGCCCTCAAAAATTGGTTCCAATTGGTTTGACAGGTCATGGGTATGGGGGAATATGAGTGCACTAAGGGTGACACAATTGGAAGGAAGAGGGGAAGAAATTGAAAAAAAAGAGACATTAAAATATAATTACCTTCTAACAAAAGTAAGATGTTTGTTTACCATTTTCCCAATCGTCAAATTTCAAATTACACAATATTAACTATATTATCCAGGAAATGCCAGATTATGTTGGAACAATGAACAACTCCAAAAACCTCAGTGGTTTAAGACAACAAAGATTTGTTTTTCACTCAACTGCACGTCCACTGAAGGTCATCAGTGCCATGTCCATCTCTATGTCCACCAAAGAATTTCCATCGTCATGCTTCCACGATTGACTAGGCAGGCTGGATTGGAAAATGTGGCAAATCACAGACTGGTTCCTGGAGTTTCTATTTAAAGCTTCTGCTCAAGAATGAGCCTACTGAGAAATACGTTGTATGTTCATACTAAATCCAAAGAGAGTAGAAAATGCAATCCTACTATTTCCCTGAAGGCAGAAAACTGGAAACATTTGGTAGACTACACTAATGACTACCATATTGATTCAATATCAGGAACCAAATTAATGTCCATAGGCTATTGTTTGTCCAAATGAAATTTTAAAAGGCTTGGAAACATTCCAAGGTGGCCATGGAATGAATTCACAGAAAAATAGAAACATATGTTTTCCACTATTGCAGAAATAAGTAAATATCAATAGAATAATGGAACATAATAAAAAACTCAAACAGACCCAAACATACAAATTAGTGATGAAAGGATGGGTTAGTCAATAAATGATGCTGGTACCAATCATAATCCATATAAAAAATTAATTGCTGCTACCTATAGCATACACAACAATTTTACATAGATTAAAAACCTAATGTAAGGGCTTCCCTGGTGGCGCAGTGGTTGAGAGTCCGCCTGCCAATGCAGGGGACACGGGTTCGTGCCCTGGTCCGGGAAGATCCCACATGCTGCAGAGCGGCTGGCCCGTGAGCCATGGCCGCTGAGCCTGCGCGTCTGGAGCCTGTGCTCCGCAAGGGGAGAGGCCACAACAGTGAGAGGCCCGCGTACCGGAAAAAAAAACAAAAAAACAAAAAAACCTAATGTAAAAGGCACATTCTAAAACTTTCTGAGACTATTAGACTAAGGAAGTTTTCTTCCACAAGACAAAAAGAAAAAGAAGACATACGAGCCTTAAGGGAAAAGATTAATAATATTTATTACACCATAATTAAAAACTTGCAACACCAAGATTACCATGAAATAAAATTAAACTATAAGCCACAGACCCGGAGGAGGTATTTGCAGAGCATATAAACAAGGATAAGATTAGTATTCAGGTTATATAGAGACCTATAATCACTAAAAAAAAAGACAACACAGTAGAAAAACTGACACAGTATATAACTGGATAGATCACAGAAAAGAAAAACCCAATAACTAATAAAAATAAGGAAAGAAGTGCAGCCTCTGTCTATTGCCAGTAATTAGAAATATTAAGAATATTAAATATTAAAAAATGAAATGCACTTTCACACTTTTCAGGCTGGACAAAATTTAAAACTCTCACATTCAGGCACTGGAAAAAACATGAAACAAGAACCTTTACATAATACTAGTGGCAATGCAATTTGATACAACTAATTCAGAGAACATTTGGCAATATCTAGTAAAGCTGAATATTTGTATGCTACTTAATTTCACTTCTAGATTGTATACTCTGTGTGCTCAAGGAAATATATGACAAGCACATTCACTGAAGAATTCTAGCATGGAAAGTTGGAAACAACCTAAAGGCCCATTTTAGGGGAATAAGTAAACTTAATTATGGATATAAAATGGAATACTATCTGGCAGTTAAACCAAATAAATTGTTGAGGGACAAAAGGAAGTTGAAGAATGATACATACCTTTATAATACTATTTATATAAAGTTTAAACAAACACATGAAAAACATTAGATATTTTTATGGATAGCATGCTTAGTGAAAGCTAATAGTTAAAATACTCAGGCAATTTTTTTTTAGACTCCATTTCCAGCAATGGCAAAATTTCTTCACACAAATATTTCAAGCAAAGGAGCAACATGGATCGAATATACTTATCAACCCCATGCATTTTCCTGATTTCTAGTGCATTAATTATGCAGCATCATTAAAATGTTTGGTCCAAATATAAATATGTAAACCTTTACAAGAATTACAATTTATCTAACAGATTAAATTCTTAGAAGTACAATTATATCTCATATATCTCATAATTCTAAAGAATAAATACTCCATTAGATAAGCTTTACATATATACATTACATTTGTATTTTGGATAATCAAGTTTATAAAATGATGTCTTTTCTCTGCCTAATATATGTATAAGCAAGCAGGTTTTGTAAATCAAATGATTAAAGATATAATAATTTTACTACATTTGTAGAGAGGAACTGTGTGATGAATTTTTTTCCTTAAATTCTCTTCTGTCTCACCAATTCTGGATTCTTTTTTTTAAAATTTAATTTAATTTATTTATTTTTACAGCAGGTTCTTATTAGTCATCTACTTTATACACATCAGTGTATACATGTCAATCCCAATTGCCCAATGCATCACACCACCCCCCCACTCCCCCGAATTCTCGATTCTTGTACTATCACTTTACAAGGCAAATCACACCAGTAATGAATTGATAATAAGAATGAAATACATGTAACTATTTGAATGGATGCATCAGCTCACTTAATACCTGGAATTTTACTTGGCTGAGCTGCCATCAAGAAGTGAAGAAAATAAATCGTTGTTTTCTGGATGTAGTGGCATTATAATGCCATCTTTCATACTCAAAGATGACGCGTCTGCTATAGACTGTGATCGCTAGAGCATGTGCTGCTGTACAGACTAGTGGGCAACCGATAGTTCGGTCCACCCTCTGCACAGGTGAAAACCGTTCCTTAATTTGTGGTTTGAGCCATGAACAGAACTGTCATTCTCCTCAGTTCTGCCTTTAGAGTCCCTGCTGGTCCCACTCTGGAAGGGCACGTACACCCCAAGCCTCGTTGTCCACAGGCCACAGCCATTTTCAACGCTCTCTTTAAGCTGTAGTTCTTATGTGCAGTAAACAGTGAGTGCTGAGAAGAGATCAGGATATCCTAGGAGGCAGAAAGCATCAGGGGAGAGTCTTATAGATCGTGATCCTCGAAATGTGGATCAGCAACAGCATCACACGGAAACTTGTTGGAAATTTGCAGGCTTCACGTCATACCAAGTGAATCAGAAACTCTGAAGGTGGGGCCCGGAAATCTGGGTTTTAATAATTAGTTCCCCAGTAAATCTTATGCACACCAAAGACTGAGAACTACTGAGGTACAGAAATAGTAAAGAAGTTGGAAATTTACACAAGACATCTGAAAATAAGTTAGATTTGGCACTTACATGTAAAAATTATCCAATAAAATGATACTACACACACTCTCACATACACATTTTATTGATATTTAATGAAAATAATCTTTATTACTATGCCATACCTGCCATGAAAGAGATCTTGATTAAGAATAACCAAAAAGGAGAGGAGATCCATAATAACCTACAACTTTGGAGAAAAATGCTTCAGTTAGGTGAAAATGGAGCAAAAAGTACACTGCCTGTTTTAGATGAAAGGAGTATGTAATTGAAATCTAAGATTCATTCTGCAAACATTTGAGTGTCTATGGTGTGTAAATTCTGTAGCATGGACACAGAAAGATCTGCAAGACATACTGCTGAATGAAAAAGGGTAAATTGCAGAGTACTAGGAATATTATAGTTTTATTTATATTTTAAAAACCAACAAACCAAAAATTATATGTGCTTACTTCTCCAGAGATTAGGGAGAGATGACAAAAGACTTTCACTTTTTACTCTGCATTCTTCTCTATAATTGGATGTTTACGATAAGATGTAGTTATATCATTTCACAATTTATTTATACACAAAAAAATGAAAGAAGTCAATCAGGTATATGCTACAAAAACCTACATGTCATAAAGATCTGGACTAGAGATTTTGGCAGCTAGAATTGATAGTTACAAGAAAAATCTCAAAGGAATATGGGATGGGTGATTATAGATGAGCAGTGAAACAGATGGAAGATCAAACATGACACCAGGGTTTCAAATCTGCATGACTGGAGGACAATGTACTCAGCAGCACATCAGAAGGCAGAGTGTAACAACAAGTAAGAGTTACAGCATCTCACTGGGAAAGTTATCCCTGGATTTCCTCACTTGTAAGTGGGACTAATAATCATTACCCTGTAGGCTTCTTTTGAGATGAAGAAAAATAATGTGTGTAAAGTGCTTGATGCCTGGCCACATTCACACTTAATAAATAGCACCTATTTTAAGAGAACTGATTTAAGGGAGAAATTATATATTTGGTTTTAGACACGATGGATTTGAGGTAAAGACAGAACATGAGTGAATATGTGAACATGATCTCACTTCTCTAACTGCATTTGTACTAACTTTGCTGTTCTGCCTGCCCAGTCTTGACTAGGTCATGCTGCCACCAGGTGGCAGTACACCATTTTACTAAAGCAAAAAGGCTAACGAAAGCTATAAGGTGATTAACTGGACGTTATTTTACAAAAAAAGTCACAATGTGTCTTTTAAAAACAAAAATGAGAATTTATGCAGTGTTACTGAATATCAACATTTAAATAATATAGATCCACCAGAGGGCAAACACCAGAAGCAAGAACTACAATCCTGCAGCCTGTGGAACAAAAACCACATTCACAGAAAGATAGACAAGATGAAAAGGCAGAGGGCTTTGTACCAGATGAAGGAACAAGATAAAACCCCCCAAAACAAGTAAATGCGGTAGACATAGGCAACCTTCCAGAAAAATAATTCAGAATAATGATAGTGAAGATGATCCAGGACCTTGGAAAAAGAAAGGAGGCAAAGATCGAGAAGATGCAAGAAATGTTTAACAAAGATCTAGAAGAATTAAAGAACAAACAGAGATGAACAATATAATAACTGAAATGAAAAATACACTAGAAGGAATCAATAGCAAAATAACTGAGGCAGAAGAATGGATAAGTGACCTGGAAGACAGAATGGTGGAATTCACTGCTGCAGAACAGAATAAAGAAAAAAGTATGCAAAGAAATAAAGACAGCCTAAGAGACCTCTGGGACAACATTAAACACAATAACATTCGCATTATAGGGGTTCCAGAAGGAGAAGAGAGAGAGAAAGGACCCGAGAAAATATTTGAAGAGATTATAGTCAAAAACTTCCCTAACATGGGAAAGGAAATAGCCACCCAAGTCCAGGAAGCTCAGAGAGTCCCATACAGGATAAACCCAAGGAGAAACATGCCGAGACACATAGTAATCAAATTGGCAAAAGTTAAAGACAAAGAAAAATTATTGAAAGCAGCAAGGGAAAAACGATAAATCACATACAAGGGAACTCCCATAAGGTTAACAGCTGATTTCTCAGCAGAAACTCTACAAACCAGAAGGGAGCGGCATGATACTTAAAGTGATGAAAGGGAAGAACCTACAACAAAGATTACTCTACCTGGCAAGGATCTCATTCAGATTCGAAGGAGAAATCAAAAGCTTTACAGAAAAGCAAAAGCTAAGAGAATTGAGCACCAGCAAACCAGCTCTACAACAAATGCTAAAAAAACTTCTCTAAATGAGAAACACAAGAGAAGAGAAGGACCTACAAAAACAAACCCAAAACAATTAAGAAAATGGTCATAGGAACATACATATCGATAATTACCTTAAACGTGAATGGATTAAATGCTCCAACCAAAAGACACAGGCTTGCTGAATGGATACAAAAACAAGACTCATATATATGCTGTCTACAAGAGACCCACTTCAGACCTAGGGACACACACAGACTGAAAGCAAAGGGACAGAAAAAGATATTCCATGCAAATGGAAATCAAAAGAAAGCTGGAGTAGCAATACTCATAGATAAAATAGACTTTAAAATAAAGAATGTTACAAGAGGCAAGGAAGGACACTGCATAATGATCAAGGGATCAATCCAAGAAGAAGATATAACAATTATATATATATATGCACCCCACATAGGAGCACCTCAATACATAAGGCAACTGCTAACAGCTATAAAAGAGGAAATGGGGCTTCCCTGGTGGCACAGTGGTTGAGAGTCCGCCTGCCGATGCAGGGGACACGGGTTTGTGCCCTGGTCTGGGAAGATCCCACATGCCACGGAGCGGCTGGGCCTGTGAGCCATGGCCGCTGAGCCTGCACGTCCAGAGCCTGTGCTCCGCAACGGGAGAGGCCACAGCAGTGAGAGGCCCACGTACCGCAAAAAAAAGAAGAGGAAATGGACAGTAACACAATAATAGTGGGGGACTTTAACACCTCACTTACACCAATGGACAGATCATCCAAACAGAAAATTAATAAGGAAACACAAGCTTAAATGACACAATAGACCAGATAGATTTAGTTGATATTTATAGGACATTCCATCCAAAAAGAGCAGATTACACTTTCTTCTCAAGTGTGCACAGAACACTCTCCAGGATAGATCACATCTTGGGTCACAAATCAAACCTTAGTAAATTTAAGAAAACTGAAATCTTACCAAGCATCTTTTCTGACCACAACGCTATGAGATTAGAAGTGAACTACGGGGAAAAAAATGTAAAAAACACAAACACATGGAGCCCAAACAATACGTTACTAAATAACCAAGAGATCACTGAAGAAACCAGAGAGGAAATCAAGAAATATCTAGAGACAAATGACAATGAAAACACAACGGTCCAAAATCTATGGGATGCAGCAAAAGCAGTTCTAAGAAGGAAGTTTATAGCTATACAAGCCTATCTCAAGAAACAAGAAAAATGTGAACTAAACAATCTAACCTTACACCTAAAGGAACTAGAGAAAGAAGAACAAACAAAACCCAAAGTTAGCAGAAGGAAAGAAATCATAAAGATCAGAGCAGAAACAAAAGAAATTGAAACAAAGAAAACAATAGCAAAGATCAATAAAACTAAATACTGGTTCTTTGAGAAGATAAACAAAATTGCCAAACCATTAGCCAGACTCATCAAGAAAAAGAGGGAGAGGACTCAAATCAATAAAAGTAGAAATGAAAAAGGAAAAGTTACAACAGACACCGCAGAAATACAAAACATCCTAAGCACTCTATGCCAATAAAATGGACAACCTGGAAGAAATGGACAAATTCTTAGAGAGGTATAACCTTCCAAGGCTGAACCAGGAAGAAATAGAAAATATGAACAGACCAATCACAAGTGATGAAATTGAAACTGAGATTAAAAATCTTCCAACAGGGCTTCCCTGGTGGCGCAGTGGTTGGGAGTCCGCCTGCCGATGCAGGGGACACGGGTTCGTGCCCCGGTCTGGGAGGATCCCACATGCCGCGGAGCGGCTGGGCCCGTGAGCCATGGCCGCTGGGCCTGAGCGTCCGGAGCCTGTGCTCTGCAACGGGAGGGGCCACAACAGTGAGAGGCCCACGTACCACAAAAAAAAACAAAAAACAAAATCTTGCAACAAACAAAAGTCCAGGACCAGATGGCTTCACAGGTGTATTCTATCAAACATTTAGAGAAGAGCTAACACCCATCCTTCTCAGACTCTTCCAAAAACATGCAGAGGAGGGAACACTCCCAAACTCATTCTATGATGCCACCATCACCCTGATACCAAAACCAGAAAAGGTACTACTAAAAAAGAAAATTATAGACCAATATCACTAATGAATATAGATGCAAAAATCCTTAACAAAATACTAGCAAACAGGGCTTCCCTGGTGGCGCAGTGGTTAAGAATCTGCCTGCCAGTGCAGGGGACACAGGTTTGAGACCTGATCCGGGAAGATCTCACATGCCGCGGAGCAACTAAGCCCATGGGCCACAACTACTGAGCCTGCGTGCTGCAACTACTGAAGCCTGCGTGCCTAGAGCCCGTGCTCCACAACAAGAGAAGCCACCACAATGAGAAGCCCGTGCACCGCAACGAAGAGTAGCCCCTGTTCGCCGCAACTAGAGAGAAGCCCGCGCGCAGCAACGAAGACCAAAGGCAGCCAAAAAACAAAAAAAATAGTACTAGCAAACAGAATCCAACAACACATTAAAAGGATCATACACCATGATCAAGTGGGATTTATCCCAGGGATGCAAGGATTCTTCAGTATACACAAATCAATCAATGTGATACACCATATTAACAAATTGAAGAATCAAAACCATATGATCATCTCAATAGATGCAAAAAAAGCTTCTGACAAAATTCAACACCTATTTATGATAAAAATTCTCCAGAAAGTGGGCATAGAGGGAACCTACCTCAACATAATAAAGGCCATATATGACAAACCCACAGCAAACATCATTCTCAATGGTAAAAAACTGAAAGCATTTCCTCTAAGATCAGGAAAAAGACAAGGATATCCACCCTCACCACTATTATTCAACATAGATTTGGAAGTCCTAGCCATGGCAATCAGAGAAGAAAAAGAAATAAAAGGAATACAAATTGGAGAAGAAGAAGTAAAACTGTCACTGTTTGCAGATGACATGATACTATACATAGAGAATCCTAAAGATGCCAGCAGAAAACTACTAAGGCTAATCAATGAATTTGGTAACGTTGCAGGATACAAAATTAATGCACAGAAATCTCTTCCATTCCTATACATTAACAATGAAAAATCTGAAAGAGAAATTAAGGAAGCACGCCCATTTACCATTGCAACAAAAAGAATAAAATACCTAGGAATAAACCTACCTAGGGAGACAAAAGACCTGCATGCAGAAAACTATAAGATACTGATAAAAAAATTAAAGATGATAGCAACAGATGGAGAGATATACCATGTTCTTGGATTGGAAGAATCAATGTTGTGAAAATGACTATACTATGCAAAGCAATCTACAGATTCAATGCAATCCCTATCAAATTACCAATGGCAGTTTTTACAGAAATAGAACAAAAAATCTTAAAATTTGTATGGAGACACAAAAGACCCCGAATAGCCAAAGCAGTCTTGAGGGAAAAAAAAGGAGCTGGAAGAATCAGACTCCCTGACTTCAGACTATACTACAAAGCTATAATAATCAAGACAATATGGTACTGGCACAAAAACAGAAATATAGATCAATGGAACAAGATAGAAAGCCCAGAGATAAACCCACGCATCTATGGTCAACTAATCTATGACAAAGGAGGCAAGGATATACAATGGAGAAAAGACAGTCTCTTCAATAAGTGGTGCTGGGAAAACTGGACAGCTACATGTAAAAGAATAAAATTAGAACACTCCCTAACACCATACACAAAAATAAACTCAAAATGGATTAGAGACCTAAATGTAAGACCGGACACTATAAAACTCTTAGAGGAAAACCTAGGAAGAACACTCTTTGACATAAATCACAGCAAGATCTTTTTTGATCCACCTCCTAGAGTAATGGAAATAAAAACAAAAATAAACAAATGGGACCTAATGAAACTTAAAAGCTTTTGCACAGCAAAGGAAACCATAAGCAAGACGAAAAGATAACCCTCAGAATGGGACAAAATATTTGCAAACGAATCAACGGACAATGGATTAATCTCCAAAATATATAAATAGCTCATGCAGCTCAATATTAAAGAAACAAACAACCCAATCCAAAAATGGGCAGAAGACCTAAATAGACATTTCTCCAAAGAAGACATACAGATGGCCAAGAAGTACATGAAAAGCTGCTCAACATCACTAATTATTAGAGAAATGCAAATCAAAACTACAATGAGGTATCACCTCACAGTAGTTAGAATGGGCATCATCAGAAAATCTACAAACAACAAATGCTGGAGAGGGTGTGGAGAAAAGGGCACCCTCATGCACTGTTGGTGGGAATGTAAATTGATACAGCCACTATGGAGAACTTTATGGAGGTTCCTTAAAAAACTAAAAATAGAATTACCCTGTAACCCAGCAATCCCACTACTTGGCATATACCCAGAGAACACCATAATTCAAAAAGACACATGCACCCCAACGTTCATTGCAGCACTATTTACAATAGCCAGGTCATGGAAGCAACCTAAATGCCCATCGACAGACGAATGGGTAGAGAAGATGTCATACATATATACAATGGAGTTTTACTCAGCCATAAAAAGGAACAAAATTGGGTCATTTGTAGAGACGTGGATGGATCTAGAGATTGTCATACAGAGTGAAGTAAGTCAGAAAGAGAAAAACAAATATCGCATATTAACACATATATGTGGAACCTAGAAAAATGGTACAGATGAACCGGTTTGCAGGGCAGAAATTGAGACACAGATGTAGAGAACAGACGTATGGACACCAAGCAGGGAAAGCAGCGGGGGGGCGGGGGGGTGGTGGTGTGATGAATTGGGAGATTGGGATTGACATGTATACACTGACGTGTATAAAATGGATGACTAATAAGAACCTGCTGTATAAAACAATAAATAAATTAAGTAAAGAAAAGAAAAGCAGGATGTGTTTATACACACTCTTGAATATTTATAAAACATTTGTGGAAGGTTACCCAACACTGTTCTGTACAGTTTATTTTTTGATTGTGTGTATGTATTACATTTTTCCTAAAGAAAAAAACATTTAAATAATATAGATATCAATCAAAATTGAGGGAAATCAACCTGTTAATAGATGTGGTATCTCCACGAATGTTTCCTCATTTCATTTACTGGAGTCTTATTCTATCCACTCTGCTGCCTCACTGACTGGCATGCAGTAGGACACTCATAATTCCAATCAGATAGAGGTAATTTCCTCCTACATTTTTTAAAAGGGAAAACCCATCCTTAGTAACTGCTGGCTAAGGTTTACAAAATTTAACAAACAATTTCTTTCCCCAATGTCTCCCTAAAATCCAGGACAGCTGGCCTTAAACCACAGTAGACAGACCCTAAAAAAATAAACTCCTAAAACCAGTCCCAGAAAAACACATGGATCTTCCATGTGGGAAAGTGGGTAGATCAACTTGACCCATAGCCACCATGGGGAAAGTGCCCTGGGCGCCTCCCCTGGTGGAATGCAGGCTAGGGGTGTTTTTATTGTTGTCATCACAGTTACACACGTTATCAGGGATAAACCCACCTGTTGTCCTCACCAGTGTGGTTTGGGAGAATCAGTGACACTAACATTTTTGCAAAATAACTACAGTTTGCAGGGTACGCTCATAATCACATTTAGCCATTTATGGTACCTAAATGTAAGGCTTGGAATCATGACCCCTCGAGCTATGGAAGTTCTATATGGCTCACCTGCATTGATCTGTGTTTCAGCAACATTGCCAGGAAAGCCTCTATCGAAGTTCCTTATGGTCCAGGTAATCATGTCCCTTCCCCTCTATAAAAATCTCCTTAGGCTCAGCATCCCCCTTGGCTTGCAGTAAATGAACACTGTCACTTTTCCCCGCTCCCCTACCATGATAAGGACAAAATAATTATAATAATAATACTGCTCCGTGTATTTTCTTATTCTTTCCTTCCTTTCCATTTCCCCCACCACAAACTTTGTCCAATGCATCATCATTATTTGGACTCTGGTAATATTTTGCTATCTCTTATCTTTAATCTTAATAGCTTTCACTTCCAGATCACACACAAGGAGCCAGGCACTGTTGCTACAAGTTGTATGTACATCACCTCAGTCTCTCTCCCCCTTGCTTACACCGCCACCACTAGATTAATCATCTGAAAATATGACCTGCTACATCTCACTGGTACATACACATTAAAAAAGTTTTAAGGTGGGCTTCCCTTTAAGGTGGCGCAGTGGTTGAGAGTCTGCCTGCTGATGCAAGGGACACAGATTCGTGCCCCGATCTGGGAAGATCCCACATGCCATGCCGCAGAGTGGCTGGGCCCGTGAGCCATGGCCGCTGAGCCTGCGCGACCGGAGCCTGTGCTCCGCAACGGGAGGGGCCACAACAGTGAGAGGCCTGCGTACGGCAAAAAAAAAAAAAAAAAAGTTTTAAGGGTTCCCTTTGCTTATGGACGAAAATCTTTATTAACCTGGAATTCCAAGCCCACCTCCATCTAGATGCCATCCATTTCTTCAATCTTATCTTCCCTACATCAACTGTGCTCCAGCTAAACACATCCTCTCACCGCTGTCGGTGGTAGCATTACTTAAACCTGCCTACCCACGATTCCCACAGTTCTCAGCCTCTACCCCTCTGGTTTGGAATGGAGTACACAAAAGCTAGTGCTGCACAGTTTTACTTTTTATTTTTAGATTATTCCCTGTGTTCACCTGAGGCTGCAGACTTTCCTGGCACAGAGACTGAGCCTGATAACACCACATATGCCTTTTGGAGCAGTTAAATAAATACTTGTTGATGAACAGTTAACACATTGTACCTCAATGTGGGCATCTTATATAGTCTTTTGGTTTATACTGAATGTTGGACTTTAGATAACACGTGTGTTTTCACGTAACCTTTTATCTGTGCTTGCCACAGTGCATGGAGGGTAAAGCACTTAAGAGAGAAGCCTTATCTGCTCTGGGCCAGTTGCAGCACAGATTTGAATGTTAATTGGCCTCAGACCACAGATTCCAATCTGACCGCTCTCTTCTCCCAAAGAGGAAAAACACTTCCACATGAATGTAGAGACCAAAAATGAGGCTGACTCTTCTGTTCTCCAAAACACAAGCATGTCAGGTCTGCACACATGAAAACCGTGTGTGATAAACTGACAATGTCACATCCAGTATCTGAAGTACGACTTGCAGTCACAGAGGAAACAGGAAATTCCTTGCGTGGGTCATTTGATAAAGCTTTTTTGTTGCTATTATTCACCTTTATAGTCATCACAAAAGGGGACTTTTGAAGGAATTTTCTTAGGGAGGAAGTAAGGTGAACTAATTGGTACTTTCCCCACTGAGGAAGGTGTGTACCGTGTGTTTATGAAAGAATCTGATTGTAACCTGAATCCACTTCCCTGAGTCTAGTCATCAAAAGTATGCAATTCCTCACAAAAGGTTTACAAAGAATACAGCAAAGTTCAGATGGGCATTTAATTTCAAGGCAGTGTTTTTGCTTCACAACAATTCCCGACTGTGTAAAAGGAAGTAAAAGCTAATATTGATGTCTCTTTTAAAATAAAAAACAAGATGTGCACATATATTATGGTATTTCCAATCATCAAGCCTGAGATAAAAGTGTAAATTTTAATCTGTCTGCTTGGTTTTTGTACAACATTTGTGATAATGTTTGTCCTAGAAACTAGAGGAATATGGGTTAGAGTTGAAAGCATTAACCATTAAATAGTTTCTACCTTTGTCCCATCCAAAGAAAGTATATGCAGTTGATTTTATAATTCCTAGGGAAATGCTTTACTTCACAAAACACCACAAATGTTCATTCAGATTCCTTATATCAATAAGCTTTGGCGTAGTAGCGTTTCTTTTTAATAGTTATATGGGTCACTAATTTCAGAGTGACAGCCCCACTTAGTTTCCTACCAAAAAAATAGTTATCTACTTCCATGAATCATTTCCTTTCTCACTCCAAGACAAAAATAAAAGGAACTTTTAAATTCACTTAACTTTAAAGAATTTTAATTTCTGGTGTCATGAATGATATTATCTCACCCCACTTTATTTAAGCCACTGAGTATCCTTTAAAAAGCTACAAAATAACTTGTTCTTTGGGAACTACTTTCATGGAATAAACAAGACCAAACATTTGACTCTAATCAGCTGGCAGTCCCTGTGTGCACCTGCTCTGGATGGGTTAATAATGCTATGCTTTGGACTTGCAGCCCAGTCTGCATTTACTGGATACAGGTTTCTCATACAAAAAGAAAAAATGAGGAGTATCTGTCTTCTTTTTTGCCAATATCGGAGGTGATATTCAAAGTATTTTATGACTGATACAGCACAGGTGCCCACTATTAGAACAGACACCAGCAAAACCAGAGGTTCACGTCCACGTTTCAGCCGTGGTACTTATCATTTTAACACTAAAGGATGCACTGTGTCATCCCTTACTTTCATTAAATCCTTTATCCAAATAAAAGATAGTAAACATCTTTAAAATATCTTAAGCTTCTTATTACCCTACAGGGTAATATTGATATAATTTTCTATGTGCTTTATAAGCTGAAATATATCAGTAATATTTACTTCATAATACCTATATGGAGAACAGGTGAAAAAGCAAAAGAGGAAAAGAAGGGTGTATTTCCTTTCCTTTCAGAATCTTAGAGTATCGAGGGAGGGATAAAAGACCTTTTTAACTGAGTAATAACTCAAAAAGAAAGTGATAAAACAAAAAGAACATTTAATCACCAAGGGTGTACCACCAGAGATATGAACAACTAACAGTGAGTCAACTATGGAAGCCTTCTTAAAGAAAATACACTTTAAGTGTATTTTCTTAAGTGAATACGGATTTGGAAAAGATGAGAAATCCAAAGAAATGAAGGGCAAGGGCATGTGCACAAGTAAAGAACCAACAAGGTGTCTGTGAGCAGATTGGTTGGGTGGGCAACAGTGGGGGAGAAGGGTCCATTAAAGGAAGAAACAAGAAAACCATTTCTTTGATGTTTATAGGTAATTCCATGTGGAAACTACTAACTCCATGGAAGAAGTAGATCTTCAGCAAAATTCAAAAAGTTCATTAGGAGGATAAGATATTGCATTTAAGATTTAGCATGGTAGAGAATATTAAGTTTGGGGCACACCAGCAAAAATGATAGAAAATTTTGACTTGTTCTTTAAAAATTATTTAAACAATAAATTTAAGAGATGACAGTATGGAGGGTGGGAACAAGGAAGAATTCTTCTGTGGGAGGAACACAGGAGAGTTGATCAGAAGTTTAGAGCTGGAAAGAAATTTTTATCTGGGCCCATGGGTAAATCTTTGAAACTCACTGTAAATGTGTTTGAAAGAGTACATGCACTTTTCTGGGAAAAGAATCCATCATTTCATTAAATTCTCAGTGATGCCTGTGACAGAAAATACTCATCTTCCTCAGTAAGGCTAAGTGTTTTTTCCAGGTTCACACAAGAGCTGGTGACAAAGCTATAACCAGAGTCTACCACCATAAAATTCATTCACTCATTCATTTTTCATTCAACAATTGCAACCATTCATTCAAGCACCTACACTGTGCCAGGCACAGTTCTAATTGGTAGAATTACAGCAGTCGATGAAAGAAACAAAAAGTGCTGCCTCTGTGGAGCTCACGTACTAATGGGGAAAGACAGCAATAAACAAAATAAATGAGTAACTATATAGTGTGTTCGAAGGTGAAAAGTGCAAAGGAGAAAGAAAAAAGAAGCAAAAGAAGGAAGAGGGAGAGTGCATTTTTAAAATCACTCTTAGTAGGCGGCAGTAATTCCAGAGGGTTTTCCTGTGTGTTCCTAAAGTCAAAGTAATCAGAATAAATAGAGCTGTGGAGAAAAACTGAACTGAATCTTTGAGAGAAGTAAATGAGTGAGGATTATAATCCACTCTAGGATTGAAGCCAATATCCAGGTTTTTCAACTGCAGTTTGGCCAAGATCTATCAGCAGTTTTTTTTTCTAATTAAGGAATAAACAGTGTCCATCAATTCCACTCATTTCTATCACTGATGTTTATGGAAATGCAAAACACCAGGAGCTATGAGTATCTTCCAAGGGTCTTCTTGGAAGCAATGGCTCGTTAGCCAAAGAAAAGTGAGCAATCTGTTTAAAGGCAAGAGCACCATTTTATGAAAAATAACTATACACAGAACAGAAATAATATTTTTGATTCTAATAGAATAAATAATGTAGGATTTGTTCATAGATATCTCTTAAATCCATATAAAAATCAAAATGTTTAAATGAAATTGTCTTTCACATTTGGCAAACATACAATGAAAAACAAAATCTCTACTAATCTTTATCCATATGTGGCACAGAGACACACACATATATGTGGATGTGGATGTGTAAGTGTGTGTGTGTGTGTGTATGCCTGCAGCTACCATCACAGATGTGCACTAATTTCACTGCCTTTTTAGGGGTTTAAATGAAGCAGGTGTTCCCAAGCAGACAAAGAGTGAGACAAAGAGTTCACTAAAGGTCAGAAAAAACAGTTTTTTTCTTTTTTAATAATTTGACCCTGTGCACCCAGCTACCCACTAAAGATGATATCATTAATAATTACCAATAATAATGCTAGCATAAATAACCGAAGTTTATAACCTATGTAAATGCCACCCACTGGACTTTGAAATGGTAGAAACTGAACACGTCCACAAATCAGCTGGTTCTTGTCAAAAGGAAAGCCAGAAGCAGTGGCAGAAAATACACCTTTTGTTTTCAGTGTCAACAAGCTATTTGTCAGGAAACAGAAGGAAGGCTCTGCCAGCCCTGGAGGATTTTTCTGAACCTGAAACTTGGTTTTCTGCTTGTTTTTGCTCAGAGTTAGAGGAAAAGACAGTTGCACAAGTATATTAAAGCTTCACTCCTGGGAACTGTTATGAGGAAAGGTTGCTGAGAAAAGCAAAACTGTCCCTCACCTGCCACACACACGCCAGGGCCACTTAACTTCCTCCAGGGCCTGTTTCCAACCCCAGTTTGCCTAAGAATGCCAGGAAGAATGTGTACAAGGCAAATGCCTCCAGGCCTGAGGTGGAGTTCAGGATGCTGCAGGTTCCAAAGCCCAGCCCACAATTCAGAGGCTTGGAACCAGGTACCATGGTCTGAGAAGTACAGCCCTGTTTTCTGAGTGGAAAGCCTTTCTCTTATGTCTGTATCATCGACCCCAAACCTTTGTTCTCTCGGGTCTACTCTGCCCCACACTGGACTTCACTCTCTCATTTTCAACCCATCCAACAAGTTATAAATTCAGTCCAAACTTTATGCAAAATTTGTGAAGAGCAAAGATTTGAGTACAATCTAGAATAGAAAACAAGTTCAAACGTGTCAGAAATCTCTGTTCTTAGAAATTTATATCCTCTCCCCTGAGGAGAAAATTTCCCATCACCTCTTTTCCCTCAGGTCCAGGGCCACCTGCTTTTACAACAAAATACCCTCTGCTTTTGTATGCAAAGCAATTTGGTTCTGGGCCTCCTTCTGGATACTCCAAAAGACATTAAATTATTCTGTCCTATAAAGGCCCATCCACTCCAGGTCTTGATTCTCATCAGCACCAACAGTCAGAGTTTTGAAAATAGAATTTTTTTCAGCACATCAAATCCTTAGGCAGAGCATCTCTCACACCATAGCCTATATCAGAGGGTGGCGATGTAGTTATGCATTCTCTTGCTGACAAAGACACACCCAAGCATAAGGGTGAAGGGGCAAAGTTTCGTCCAGTTACAATTTATGCTTTAAATAATGCAACTTTATTAAAATAATGAATTTCTTGAATTAGGTTAAAATATTTGCTGTCTCAAAGTATCTTCATAAGGGGATAAACTCCAATGATACACAATGTAAATATTACTTATAAATAGCACATAAGCTATTTGTACACAAATATGTGTTCTAAGAAGCTGAAATATGCCCTGCGTGGATGGCCACCTTACTAATTAGCCAATTGCAATTCAATAAGGTATCATTTCATAATTTGGATGATACAAAGACTTTTCCAGCTACTAAAACACTATGCTAACTTCTTGGCCTGGGATTAATTGAAGAACTCAGTGAAATACAGAGTACACTAAACTCTGACCTGCCAGTTGTGTCCCAGAAAAGACATTTTTAAATCTTACACATTTGAAAAGTCTTGCTGTTGGAATGAGAGCACAGGACAGGAATACCCTAGAGCTTCAGGATTGGGGCCCTCAATAAGAATGAGGGGCAGGTTTTGGCGACACTGAGTGATAGTAGATTTATTATATGAGACACCTCCTTCTCATTTAATTCCTACTCCTCCTTTGGATTGCAGCTCAAGCCTCTTGGGCTAGGAAATCCTTGTCTCCTTACAATACTTGTAAGTGCCAAGAGAGCAAAACCCTATCTTTCTGGTCATCATTGCAATGCTCAGAGCCTAGCACAACACCTGGTATTGAATATACTCTCAATAAGTCCGCCTGCCGATGCAGGGGACACGGGTTCGTGCCCCGGTCCAGGAAGATCCCACATGCCGCGGAGCGGCTGGGCCCGTGAGCCATGGCCACTGAGCCTGCGCGTCCAGAGCCTGTGCTCCGCAACGGGAGAGGCCACAGCAGTGAGAGGCCCGCGTACCTCAAAATAAATAAATAAATAAATAAATATACTCTCAATAAATACCATGAATGAATGAACAAATTATTATTTGGGGATATGAGTCTTACCAAGTTAAAGTGAGTCTTACAAAGTTAAAGCTGACCAAATAACTTCAAAAAATAGATCATTATTATTGTGAGAATTGTCTGAAGGTTTGGAACAGAGAGCAAAATAATAAGTCAGATTTTATCAGTCATGAATATCCTCATAGCCAATCAGATGATCACAGTCCTATAAAAAAGGTGACAATAACAACAATCACCATAAGGATAACATTTGGATTTCACTTCACAATTCACAGTGTCATCACCTACGTCAGGGCACTCATTCTCACGGCAAATCTTGGGGTCGTCAGAGCAGGCACTTCAATATCCCCATTTTGTGGAGGAGGAAACTAGAGCCGGGAGAAATTGCATAACCTGATCAGGTCATGCAGAGAGCAACCAGTGCCAGTGTGTTGGTAGATGTCCAAAGCAGTTAGGTATGACCTCTCTAAAACTTTGCAGAATGTGGAGTAGGAAATGTGGACTTTTCCTCAAATCAAAATTTTACTCTACAGAGTGGGTCAGAAATATAAAGAAACGGTTGCATAAAGAGGAGCATCAGGTTGAAACTATTATAAAAAGACATTTAAAAAATTTTACCTAAATTCTTAGAAAACTGCCCCACAAGGTGGTCTTAGTAGAAAACAGGATGTTTGGGGACACATCCCTTTCATTGTGAATAGATAAGTTCTCTTTTAGCTATCTCCCAGAGAGAATGCTAAACAGAGTGAACCATTGCTTTGGACTATTGTAACAAATCATATACTTTTTTCATTTTTTAAATTTCCCTTCAACTTCACTGATTTCCCACCAAAAAAAAAAGAAAATCATATGAGGATATTTACCCTTCATTTTCTTTGACATTCTGCCTAAAAAAATATTATATACAACACAAAGTATTGTTCACTTTCAATAGTTTTGACTTACTAAGAGCCAACTTATTAAAAATGTTCCCACAGGGACTCCCCTGGTGGTCTAGTGGTTGAGACTTTGTCTTCCAATGCAGGGTGTGCAGGTTCGATCCCTGGTCAGGGAACTAAGATGCCACATGGCTTGCGGCCAAAAAACCAAAACAGAAAACAGAAAAAATATTGTAACAAATTCAATGAAAGACTTTAAAAATGGTCCACATCAAAAAAATCTTTTAAAAAAATGTTCCCACAGAATAACAGAGTATACTTTTTTAAAGTTAAACACTAATTCCTGTTTGCTGTTCAGAGGTAGACTCGGTTGCATAAGGATCAAAACTTGAAAATGGAAAGCAAAATAAGATTCAAATACATATTTAAATAAGTAAAACAATCCTAAAATTATAGATGAGATTGCAAATAATGAATTATGAAGCTTAAAGCAGCTTTTCTACACTATCAACCAAAAAATTGATTAAATATCTCAAAAATAAAACCAAATTATCACTTATCTTTCTATAGAAAATGATATTACAAAATCATTTTCACATGAAGAGCCAATCAAAGAAAATGAAGTTAAAAAAAAGCAGGGGAAAACTTTATAGAGAATGTAGTTCATTAATATCTTACTATAGTTATAATGTTTATTATTTGTCAGCTACTTTAAATAATTTGTAGTGATTTCACCTTCTGTTCTTGATAAATATTCCCCTTCTTACCAAATTTTGTCTACATAATTTTGAATTCTTTTTTTAAAGAGAACCTCCCCTTCCAGACTATATAAGCTATAGGCCCATGAAACCTAGATCCACCCATGTTCAGAAATATTTTCTTAGACAGAAAATCTCAATGACAAGACACAAGTTTCCCACCTCCTTTAGTTTCCATGTACGTACTCATAACATTTTTAAACTTTGCATTATAGTAATTTTCAAACACAGTCCAAAGTGCAGAGAACAGTTTAATGACCCACTTTTACCCAATAGCCAACTTTAATAATTACCAACATTTTTTAAATCTTATTTCTTGTAGCACAGGCATACCTTGGAGATATTGAGGGTTTGGTTCCAGACCACTGAAATAAAGTGAATATCACAATAATAAAGCGAGTCACATGAATTTTTTGGTTTCCCAGTACATATAAAAGTTATGTTTACACATTGTAGCATATTAAGTATGCGATAGCATTATGTGTACAAAAACAATGTAATACCTTAATTAAAAAATACTTTATTGATTTAAAATTCTAACCATCATCTGAGCCTTCAGTGAGTTGTAATCTTTTTGCTGGGCGAGAGTCTTGCTCCCATGTTAATTGCTGCTGACTGATCAGGGTGGTGGTTACTGAAGGTTGGGGCAGTTGTAGCAATTTCTTAACATAAGACAACAGTGAAGTTTGCCACATCGATGGACTCTTCCTTTCATGAACGATTTCTCTGTAGCATGCAATGCTGTTTGATAGCATTTTACCCACAGAATTGCTTTCAAATTTGGAGTCAACCCTCTCAAACTCTGCTGCTGCTTTATCAACTAGGTTTATGTAATACTCCAAATCTTCTGTTGTCATTTCAACAATCTTTATAGCATCCTCACCAGAAGTAGATTCCACTTTCTTTGCTCATCCTTAGGAAGCAACTCCTCATCCATTAATGTTTTATCATGAGATTGTAGCAATTAAATCACACCTTCAGGCCCCACTTCTAATTCTGGTTCTCTTGTTATTTCTACCACATCTGCAGTTCCTTCCTCCACTGAAGCCTTGAACCCCTCAAAGTCATCTATGAGGGTTGGAATCAACTTCTTTCCAACTCCTTTAATGTTGATATCTTGATCTCTTCCCATGAATCACAAATGTTCTTGGCGGCATCTAAAATGGTGAATCCTTTCCAGGTTTTCAGTTTACTGTGCCCAGATCCATCAGAGGAACCACTGTCTACGGCAGCTATTGCCCTATGAAATGTAGTTCTTAAATAATAAGACTTGAAAGTAGAAATTACTCCTTGATCCATGGGCTGCAGAATTGATGTTGTATTAGCAGACATGAAAACAAAATGAATCTCATTGTACATCTCCATCAGAGCTCTTGGGTGACCAGGTGCATTGTCAATGAGCAGTAATATTTTGAAAACAATCTTTTTTTTCTGAGCAGCAGGTCTCTAAAGTGAGCTTTAAATATTCTGTAAACCATGTTGGAAACAGATGTGCTGTCATCCAGGCTTTGTTGTTTCACTTATAAAGCACAGGCAGAGTAGATTTAGCATACTTCTTAAGGGCCCTAGGATATTTGGAATGGAAAATGAGCGCTGGCTTCAACTTAAAGTCACCAGCTACATTAGCCCCTACCTAACAAGAGAGTCAGCCCATCCTTTCAAACCATTTCTCCTATCTAGCTATGAAAGTCCTAGATGGCATCTTCTTCCCACCTAAGACTACTTAATCTTCATTGAAAATTTCTTGTTTAGTGCAGCCATCTTCATTAATTATCTTAGCTACATCTTCTGGACAACTTGCTACAGCTTCTACATCAGCACTTGCTGCTTCCCCTTGCATTTTTAGGTTATGGAGATGGCTTCTTTCTTTAAGCCTCATGAATCAACCTGTACTAGCTTCAAAGTTTTCTTCTGCAGCTTCCTCACCTCTCTCAGTCTTCGTAGAACTGAAGAGAGTTAGAACTTTGCTCTGGATTAGGCTTTGGTTTAAGGAAATGTTGTGGCTGGTTTGATCTCTGTCTAGACCACTAAAACTTTCTCCATATGAACAGTAAGGTGGTTTTGCTTTCTTATCATTTGTGTGTTCACTGAAGCAGTACTTTTAATTCCCTTCAAGAACTTTTTCTCTCTGTTCACAATTTGGCTAACTGTTTGGCACAAGAGGCCCAGCTTTCAGACTATCTTGGCTTTCAACATGCCTTCCTCACTGAGCTTAATCATTTCTAGCTTTTTACTTAAAGCAAGAGACATGCAACTCTTCCTTTCACTTGAACACGTAGAGGTTATTATGGGGTTATTAACTGGCCTAACTTCAATATAGTTGTGTCTCAAGGAATAGGGATGCTTGTTGGAGGACAGGGAGAGAAATGAGGGAACAGCCGGTTGGTGGAGTAGTCAGAACACACACAACGTTTATCAAGTTCTCTGTTTTATATGTGGTACGTGGAGCCCCCAACAATTACAATAGTAACATCAAAGATCACTGATCACAGATCACTGTAATAAATGTATTAATAACAATAAAGTTTGAAATGCAGCATGAATTACAAAAATGTGACACAGAGACACGAAGTGAGCAAATGCTATTGGAAAAATGGCACCAATAGACTTACTCAACACAGGGTTTCCAATATTTGGTGGGAAAATTGGAGTAAAAAAAAAAGAACTACAAAAATTTCAATGGTTTTATGTTGTTTTTAAAAATGATATTTTATAATCAACTAACTTTTAAAATCAGATTCTTTATATTCTTTAGAAACTAAAAAAATAAATTTTAAAATGTTTTAAATGCTGAGAAATATCTAAAGGAAAAACATTAAAATAAATAAACATTTACTGAGGCCTACTCTGAGACTATGCTTGCTTTTACAAATTTACACTATAATTGGAAAAACATACATGTAGATCAGTATAAAAAGAAAAAACAGTCAAAACATTTACAATACCTAACCATATCATACATCATTTTGATGTCAGATAATTGGAGAAATACATTTTAAGAGAAATGTATTGTGAAGTGTTTCATAATTGACATGTATGATCAATATGTCAATGGTGCAGAAAAAATTTCACATATAGTGGCTGATAAGGCAGAGACTATGAAAAAAAAAAGGACTAGTGCTGTATATTGCCTGAAATATATAACTATACTTCTACTTTCAAATTAAAGTGCTGTTTTTAGGAGTTTGATTTGACAAATGAAAAACAAGGATTTTTCTGCCTTATAATTTCTCTATGCCGCCTATAATCTTCATGTCCATTGTATGTAATTAACTGAAATTAAATTACAGCAGTAATCATGTCACTTGAAAAGAAATCCCTGATAACAAAAATAAGATTGCAAAACTGTCTAACATAAATTTTCTAAGCAAACGTATACATATCTTCCTAGTGCTTTTTCAAAACCGTGCCAGAGAGCCCCTTTAAAAATAATAGAAAAAAGAAGAACAAATTGAACCTAAGAGACAGTGGAAAGAAATAATAAAAACAACAGTGGAAAAAACAAAAAATAGAAAAAAATCCACAAGACAAAAATTGATTTTTTTCAAAGATTAATAAAAGGTATAAACCTCTAGCAATATTGTTCAAGGAAAAAACAAATTATCAACATCTGCAGTTAAAGGGACCATCACAGATTCCCACAGACATTAAAATAACAATAAAGGACTACTGTTAACAATTATATGTCAATAAATCTGACAACTTGGATGAAATAGACATGTTCCTTGATAAATACGTCTTACCCAACTAACACAAGGAGAAATATAAACTTTTAATAACCTTACATTCATTAAAGAAATTGTATTCATAATTTAAAACCTTCCCACAAAGGAAACTTCATGTCCTCAAGGCTTTACAGGTGAATTCTACCAAAATTTAAGGAAGAAATAATATCAATCTTACATACAAACCATTTCAGAAAATACAAGAAGAAAGGATATTTTCCAATTTATTTTATAAAGCCAGAATTACTGTGATATCAAAATCAGATATTGCAAGAAAAGAAAACTACAGATAAATATCTCTCATTAGCCCAGATGCAAAACCTTTAAAATATATTAGTAAATTAGATCCAAATATATATATATCTATCTCTCACAAATCAAGTGGGGCTTATTCCCACTTGGGGATAAAGAAAGTTGATTTATATTTAAAATTCAATGCAACTGACCATGTTAATGGACTAAAAATAAAAACTACGTAACCTAACCTAACATCACAGTCAATGGTGAAATAAGAACAGGATAGAGATACAAGTAGTTATATACCTTGTAAGAGGCAAAGTGTGCAGCTAAAGCCCAGTAAGTTTAACTATCTACTAAGATAGAATGCCACTAATTCTCAGAAGAATGTGACAGAATCTAGAGTAGCTGCAAGAATGTCCTGTATTCAACCAAAAATTAGATTGCAAAGAAACAGGAAAGTGTGATCCGCACTCAAGAAAAAAATGCAGTCAATAGAAATTAACTCCAAGTAGGCCCAGATATTGGGTTTAAAAATGGGCAAAAGACTTGGACAGACACTTCACAAAAGGAGGTATAAGACTAGCCAACACCCACAGGAAACGGTGCTCAAGTTCATTAGTCATTAAGGAAGTGCAAATTTAAACCACAGTGAGATATTTATACCCAGTAGAAGAGCTAACATTAAAAAGACCAAGAATATCAAACACTGGCAAGATGCAAAGCATCCCTCATATGTTGTTGTAAGAATGTAAAATAGTACAACACTTTGAAGAACTATTTGGCAATATCTTATAAAGTTACCCATACATTGACCCTATGACACAGCCATTCCACTCTTGGGTATTTACTTAAGAAAAATGAAATCATGTCCACAGATAGACTTGCACAAAAATACTGATAGCAGGGCTTCCCAGGTGGCGCAGTGGTTGAGAGTCCGCCTGCCGATGCAGGGAACACGGGTTCGTGCCCCGGTCCGGGAAGATCCCGCATGCCGCGCGGCTAGGTCCGTGAGCCATGGCCGCTGAGCCTGCGCGTCCGGAGCCTGTGCTCCGCAACGGGAGAGGCCACAACAGTGAGAGGTCCGCGTACGGCAAAAAGAAAAAAATACTGATAGCAGTTTTACTCATGATGGGCAAAAATGGGAAACAGCCCAAATATCCATCAAAGCGAA
The DNA here is from genome assembly GCF_059928025.1 of Delphinapterus leucas. Lineage (NCBI taxonomy): Eukaryota > Metazoa > Chordata > Mammalia > Artiodactyla > Monodontidae > Delphinapterus > Delphinapterus leucas. The sequence goes on from NC_143140.1 coordinate 52,761,605, forward strand.
AATGAAAAGGCAAATCGTGGTACAGCATACAATGAACTAGGACTTAACACTAAAAATCAAACTAATGGTAATACAACAACATGGTTGAGTCCCAAAACCATTATATTGAGCAAAAGAAGCAAGACACAAAAAAATAAATGTAGGACTGCACTTATGTGAAGTGCCAGAATGGGCAAAACTAAGAAATCACAACAGTGTTTGTCCAGGGGCAAGGGAAGAGGGAGTGTCTGGAAAAGGACAGTGAGGGAACTTTCTGAGGTAATGGGAATGTTCTACATCTTAATTGTTGTGTCGTTTATATGGGCGTATGTATACAGTTATCAAACTTCTTCGAAATGTAAGTTTAGGATCCATGCATTTTGCTGTGTGTAATCTGTACTTCATAAAACTTACTTTTTAAAAAAACCATACTATGTAGTTTTTATAATGCCAGTATTTCCTTAGTTATACTTGAAAATAAGTAGGTTGGCATTTGCAAAAAAGATTCACTTGGAAAGTTTGACCTCCTCAGAAATCTCCCTTTAATAAAATGTATCTGTGCTGCCTTGGGCACCTACAAATGTCCACCCTCCCTTTTTAGATGCCCCATATGAATATAACTGTCCTGGCTTCTGCTTCTTAGGATTCTATTCTCAGGTAAGGGATGGGGTATGGAAATGTGAGTCTCTTGAGGATATTAATATCTACTTCCCTGGTAAGATATTTACCTTTTTAAAAAAGATCTTCTGCATAGAAGGCTTTAACTCAAAGGGCAGCAAAAATTCCAGGCTCCATGAAAAGGAGAAGCTGGGATTAGTGCAGCCTCATAACATCTGTCAAATGATACCACATAGGCTGCCACTGCTTCTTTGATTATGACAGTATAGACATACTCACATTTTCAGGGGACTAACTGGTGCTCAAAGCCTGAAGTCAAGAAAGTAAATATCTAATCTTCAATATGTCATACAAAGCTATGCTTCTGGTTAGCTAGTTTTTTTAGGAAGGAAATATTAAGACCAAGAAGTAAACAAAAATACATTGCTTTCACTTTTATTTGAAAAATGACTATAAACTTCATCTTAAAATCTATATATGAACTCTACGCTTATTTAACTGTAAAAAATTATTTTAATTTTCATTTCTAAAAGGAAACTACCACTACTGATGAAGGAGGCATTGTGAACTTCTGCCTGAACCTTGAACATATTTTCAAAGTAATCAAGCCCTTTTCAGAAATAATAAAGCTTGAAGCCACACCCTTATAATTTTGACCTTTTTAAAAGACCAGACTTATTAGAAGGCCCAAACACCCAAGGTATGTGATTATATCTTTCTCTGATAGTCTATTTTTCAGCAATGTTCTCACCTATTACTAACCTTTCATGGGTTATAATCTTTTATTGTTATGAGTCATGTTACATTGATTCTGTAATACAGGACAGTAAACACACTTAGGAGAACAAACTAAAAGTTCTCGGTTTATGCTTGAGTCCAAAGTCTGCCATTTACTCTCTGGAAATGAATATGCTTTACATGCTGCATGACCTCTGACCTTAGCTTCCTTCTCAACATTTCTATTGGATGCCTCTTATTCTGGTAATCTACCAATAACTCTATAAGGCACAGAGAGCAGGAGTCCTATCATTCCATGCTCTTCTTCCTTCATGACAGTACCTACAGTAGAGGCACTTTGTGTTTCTTCACAATGCTAAAACCATCAAAAATATTTTTTAAAGACTCCAGCGATATAGACTATGGCTAATTCATACATTTATTCATTTACATAGTTTTTGACTTTGGAATCAAGACTACTGATTTCACTTCAGAAGAGTGCAGCAAGTAAGTCTCCAATTAAAATGCACTAATGTAAAATAAAAAAAAATCTTCAGAATCTAGGGCTATGCAAAGAGATCTTAAACTTTTCACCAAAAGTATGATACATAATAGGGAAACATGATAAAATGAACCTCAGCAAAATTAAAAACTTTTGCTCTGTGAAAGATCCCATTAAGGAGATAAAAAGACAACCTACAGACTGAAAGAAAATATGTATATTATATGCAAACCACATATATGACAAAGGGTTAGTGTCTAGAATATATAAAGAATTCTTAAAACTCAACAGTAGAAAAAAAAATCCTTTAAGAAAATGAGCAAAAGACATAAAGAGACACTTCATGGAAGAGGACATACAAAGGGCAAATAAACACATAAAAAGATCTTCAACATCATTAGCCACTAGGGAAATGCAAATTAAAATCAAAAGATATCATTACCCCTTATCAGAATGGCTAAAATAAAAAATGACAATACTAAATGTTGGTATGGATGCAGAGCAGCTGGATCACTCATACATTGCTGGCGGGAATATAAAATGCTGCAGCCACTCTGGATAGCGGTTTGGCTAAGTTTTATAAAACTGAAATGCAACTACCATATGCTTAGCAATTGTACTCTTGTGCATTCATCCTAGAGGAATGAAAACTTATGTTCACACAAAAACCTGAGTAAGAATATTTATAGAAGCTTTACTTATAATACCCAAAACATGTAAATAACTCAAATGCTCTTCAGTGGGTGAATGGTTAAACAAACTGTGTGCATCCACATCATGGAATACTATTCAGCAATGAAAAGGAACAAACTACTGATACCCACAACAACCTACATGAATTGCCAGGGCACTACACTGGGTGGGAAAAAAATCCAATCTCAAAATGTATAATTCCATTTATGTAACATTCTTGAAATAAAACTAAAGAAATGGAGATTAGTAGTTTTCAGGGGATGGGGCCAGGAGCTGGAGGGAACAGGAGTGGGGTGGTGAGAAGCAGGGCAGTGGCTGACTACAAAAGAGTAAGAAGAGGGATTCTTGTGGTGATGGAACTGCCTGAATCTTGACTACATCGATATCAATATTTTGGTTCTGATATTGCAGTATAGTTTTGAAGGATGTTACCATTAGGGAAAAGAGGGGAAACGATATACTGAATCTCTCTGTATTATTTCTATCAACGCCATGTGAACCTACCATTATCTCAAAATAAAATGTTTAACTTAAAAACTGATGTTTACAACTATTACATTTAGAATGGATAAACAACAAGGTCCTACTATACAGCACAGGGAACTACATACAATCTTCTGGGAGAAACCATAATGGAAAAGAATATTTTAAAAAAATGTCTCTAGGTATATAACTGAGTCACTTTGCTGTACAGCAGAGATTGGCACAGCATCAACTCTACTTCAATTAAAATAAAACTGATTATACACTACCAAACGTAAAATAGATAGCTAGTGGGAAGCAGCCGCATAGCACAGGGAGATCAGCTCGGTGGTTTGTGACCACCTAGAGGGGTGGGATAGGGAGGGTGGGAGGGAGGGAGACACAAGAGGGAAGAGATATGGGAACTTATATATATGTATAACTGATTCACTTTGTTATAAAGCAGAAACTAACACACCATTGTAAAGCAATTATACTCCAATAAAGATGTTAAAAAAATAAAATAAATAAATAAAACTGATGTTTATAAATTGCCCAGTCTCTTAAAGCTCAGAGTAGAATCAGTTATCCCACTTGCCTATAATTTAATATGCTTTCTTGTTTAATAAATAAAAGACCTAGAAAGAAGAAACTGAGGTTTATTTTATCTATGCTGCAGGCATTAATGGTTGTGGCAATCATAAATTACTGTGGCACAAGATGTCAAAATATCAACTGTGTGATATATTTAAAGGTATCCAAATTATTAGTTGAAATTGAGCTGCTACTCTTTTCAAGGAACCAAATTTGAACAGCAAGCAAAAATAACACATATTGATAAAGTAAAAAAAAAAGATAAAGAAAAAGAACACAGAGGAGATAAACATCCACTTCTAGAAAGATGACAGAGAAAAACCCACAGGGCACCAGTTCCTGTGCCCCAGTTTTCCAGTAAAATGTTTGAAGTCAGTGAGATGACAAACAAGACATACTAATTAGTAAGGAAATTCTAAGTGACTGAAGAAGAGATGCACCTAGAGTAATATGCCCAGAAATTTGATGTCGTCGCTGTTGTCGTTTAAGTAGTTCCCACATTCATGGTCATAGCATGATAGGGACAATAAAGGGGCCAGAGTAGATCAAACATCAGTTACCATAAGAAAACAATAGATGATAGATAGATAGATAAAGATTTGTTTTCACTGATGAAAAAGGGTCAGGTATGTGAATAATGGGTCCTTCAAGGAGCCAAGTTCTTAGGGATTCAAGTTAGAGAAAACTGGCTACTCTTCCCACAAGAACAATCAGAAAAGGAAAGATCTTGAGAAGACAAAAGGTGAGCTATTAAAGAGATAATCCTCAAAAATGATTTACCAGAAGAAGGGAAATGCAGCCTGTAAGTAAAGGATGCCATGACTTGGGACCTGGAGAAACAGAGAAAGGTAGCAATATGGGGCAAGAAAAAAGGGTATGGAGTAGGGAAGAGATGATAAGGAGTTCATAATAAATCTCAAAAAGTATTGGACACAGCCATCGTGTTTGCTTTATGTACAGTGATGTGCTCCCACAGGGTTAGGATCAGGCCTTAAAGAGTTGGCCATGGACCATCCTAAACTGACTGATGTGTCAAAGATAATTACTAATTACATGATGAAAGGACTAATGAGAAAACATGTTTAAATCATCTAGCACTGTTTAAACACTTCTACTCTTTAAGATGAAATAACTTCCATCCGTCATATTAGTAGAGCAAAATAAAAACAGTCCCAAAGAAAGACCCTCGATAGAAAAGAGACAAGGAGCTATAATTTTTAAAGTGTCAAATAGGATGATAAATGACAATACTTATAACAATAAATATTATGTAAGCAAATGAATATTATATAATGAATAATGGATATAAGCAGCCTAAATGGTCCATCAAGTCATAGAATTTAAGACTGGTTTAAAAGACCAAATATAACTGCATGTTTTACTATTTGGGGCACCAAAGGTAAAAAGATACAGAAATAATAACAGTAGATTGTTAGATAGACGCTTATCCACTTAATTTTTTTTTTTTTTTGCGGTACGTGGGCCTCTCCCCTTGGGGAGCACAGGCTCCGGATGCGCAGGCTCATGGGCCCAGCCGCTCCACGGCATGTGGGATCTTCCCAGACCGGGGCACTAACCCATGTGCCCTGCATCGGCAGGCGGACTCTCAACCACTGCACCACCAGGGAAGCCCCACTTAATTTTTTTAATCTTGAAAAAACAATATTAATTTAGAAGAAGTAGACTTTGGAGGTTTTTGAAAGCATCAGAATAAAAAGGTCATTGTAATTGATAATCATAATTAAAAATTAAAATATGTTAATATGTATAAAATATTATAAATCAAAATAACATAAAGCAAGAAGTACTTGAAATTAAAAGAGAAAACAGAAGATTTTTAATCCAGTATTATAGGTCTACAACAGATTCAGTAAACAAAAAAATGTTAATGGCTTAAAGAAGAAAAAATATGATTAAAAAGATTAAGATTTTCAAAAATTAGAAGAAAACTTCAAAGTGAAACAAGAACTTTTGAGGGTTTTTTTTTTTTCGTTTAATGCTAATGTACAGGAGTGAGTCAGGGTTGTTAGAGACACTGGTCAAAAAGAACTATTCAGAGGTAGGATCAGGGGTCGAGGGAGAAGCCTGCCAGTATCTACAAGAAAGGAAAACTGAAAATCATTATAATATTCATAAAAAGTGTCCAAGGCAGGGACTGTGCAACATAATGTCATGAGAGGATGGGTGGCTAAGGCACAAAGCCATTCTAGCCACAAGCTGCTTGAATGAAAACTACCAGCATAGACATTGTAAGTGAACAGAATCCACAAATAGTACCACCTGGGGGAATGCTTTTTTGCTAAGTTCTTGGATTCACTGGAAGTAAGTTAGCAATATCATAGAGTGCCAGGCATACCACACCAAAAGAAATAGCATTTTGTGGGATTCCTGAGGTATTCTTCTCCCTCCTTTCTGCTTACCCCCTCAACTCCCCCATGCACTTTGGGACTTAAGAAAAATAAAATACTAGCATAACCAAAATCAAAAACAGAAGGCAGCTTTGCTTCTCCCAGAACCACACCTCCAATCAGCCTCTCACCCTGCATACTCAGACCATGGAGCCTGTCCTCAACACCACAACAGCCTCAGGAAGGAGTAATATCTACAGAACAAATATAGCAGAAACTCAAGATTCATATAGTAGGCATAATAAACCTGTTTAATAATGCAGCATTCAAAAACAAATCTTTAATAAGCACGAAGTGTATTGATGAATGTGCCTAATTACTCAGCATTGTTATTACACTTCATGCTTAAGGCACTTTACATTGTTAATTAATGTTGGTTAATATTCGAAGTCCTTTTAATTATAGTTAAAATGTCAAGTAGCATTACAGCAAGAACATATTTATTTATATTTTCATGTTTGTGTTTAATTTCTTACGGGAAGGAGAAACATTTGAGATGCAGAAGGTAATTTTACATGATGACAACAGAATTACTCATTATTTTTGTGTGTTTAGAGCTATTTTTAGATGTGCATACATTGCATTGAATTCATTAAGAAAAATTCTCCTATAAAGACATAAATAAGAGAAAAGCAAATGCAATGTCAAGGATCTTAAAATGCCTGGGACTGAAATCTAAATACCTGTTTAGTAATAACACAGCCTTTTGCTGATGTTAGTACAAGAGACCAATTTGTTCAACTCCCAGATTTTCCCCTTTTGCCCTCAGCATCAATGAGCAAGAAGGACTGTGTTCTCAAAACTATACAGTGGCATACAGGCTGTCCCTTATTAAAGAGAATCAGTTTGAAACGCCAAACACAGATGAAACATCAGCACAAGCTAATTAAAAGGCCACTCTTCAATTCCAAAATCTAAGTGAAAATAATAGTCTTTCATACCCGATCAATAGACCTGAAACTGGTTATGTTCTCCAATATTCTTAGGATGAATGTACATATTCATGGACCAAGAAAGACTTCTTCTCCCTTAATATCAAAATAAATGATTTAGGAGTAATTTGGCCACACCTTGTATATCAACGGTTCAGGATAGAGCAAGTTATTGCATCTATGAGAACACCTACAAAGTTCTTTATTTCTCCCTATGTCTTACAAGTTTAATGAGCAATAATAATTCAAATTCCAGACTCTAAACAAAATTTTACAAAATCATTTTCAGCTAGATCCACACTCCCCCTCCCCCACAAAAAAGTCATGTGGCAGAGGTAGAAGGGAAAGAAATGAGGAGTGAAGTCAGAGAGGTAATGGTAGAAATGGGGGGGGGTCACTGCAAGGAGACTTGAGAGTTAGCTCTGAGTGAGACAGGAAGCTGCTGGAGAGTTTCAAGCAGAGAAGTAATTTTAATTTTTTGGCATTTTAACAGAGTCACTCTGCCTACTGGGTTGGGTATAGATTATATTTTAAGGCAACAGTCAAATCAGAGAGGCCAGTTAGGATGCTATCACACTAAGCCAGATTGAAAGATCAAGATGAGTTGGACCAGACAATGGCAGGGGCTGGTAAGGTACTGATTTGTGGATATTTACTGAGGATAGAGGCAAAATGATGTTCTGACTGATGAGAAGTGAGGTCTGAAAGGAAAATGGCAGTTGGTGATTCCAAGATATTTGGCCTGAGCAAATGGAGGCATAGTTGCTATTGACAGAGCTGGGGAAGACAGTGGGACAGGTTCATAGGAGGAATGTAGGAGCTCAGTTTTGGAAGTGTTGGAAATGTCTGGAATTTGGAAACTTCCATTAGGATATAGTGATGTCAAGTATACATGTCTCAAGTTGAACGAGATGACCAAGAAAATGAGGCCAGATAGAGAAGAGGATCAAGGTCAGAGGACTGGGCACTCCGATATTTAATGGTCTGGGAGAAGAGAGGGTGCCAGCTCAAATGTCTCAGTTATGCGGGAGTAAACCAGGTGACTGGGTATCCTGGAGATCAATTAAAAGAAGTGTATTAAGGATGGCGGAGTTATCAAGTGTGTTAAATATTATAGTATTGGTAAGATAACTAAGATGAAGACTAAGAACTGACTAACGGATTTTGCAATGTGGAGTTTCTTGGTGACCTTTAATAAGAGCAGCTTCCTGGAGTGATAAAGTCTAATTGCAGTCAATTCAAGAGAGAATCAGTCCGCAAAATCCAGCTTGGGAAGCAAAGGAAATACATTTCAAGGAATGTACCAAGGATGAACATAGAAGAGGAATCCAAGTTAAGAGAGAGTAAAAGGTACAAATAAACCAACTGTAATGTATGGGCTTTACTTGGATCCACAAACAAATCACAAAATAAATCCACAAAAATTTAGATTCAAATCAAATATTAAGAAAAGGTTTATAAAACTATGGGAAGTTTCACACTGACCAGATATTTGATGATATTAGGGTTACTTTATATATTTAGGAGTGATCATTATACTCTATGTTTGTTTGTTTGTTTAAGAGTATTTCATGTATTTTAGAGATACTTACAAATGAATTTACAGATAGAATTATATGATGTCTAGGATTTGCTTCAAAATAACCCATGGTGGGGTGGGAGTAGAGGTGGGAAAAAGGAGTATAAGGATATTTGTGGAAGTTGAGTGATGAGACACGGAGTACTGTTTTCTACAGTTTTGTAAATGTTGGAAAATTTATATAGTAAAAACATTTAAAGAAGGAGTGTGGTTGAGAGAGAGATAGAGGGAAAAAAAAAATGAAAAAGACCCCAAGTAAAGGCAACTTTTTCAAAGGTTTGCTGTAGAGAAGAGATTATGTGCAATAGCCCGAGGGGGAGAGGAGTTAAGGGTTGTTTTTAAGAGTTAAGAATGTTGATTTTATTTGCTAGCTGCTGCATAGCTTTCCAAGAGGAAATTAGTTCTGAAAAATAATCTAATTCTTTACTAACTGGAATTTAGATTATAGTGGTGACCTTAAGAGAGGTCAAGAATTTTTATAAGAAGTGAATATCCATAGATTCAATTTCAGTTGAACCTACAGAATGCTTAAGATTCAGGCACATTCTAAACTTGCTAATTCTTTTTCAATATGCCCCCTCAGCCGTTATTCACTCCTATGCACCCACCAAATACTTACTACCAGAAACTTTTCACCTAATAACATTGATTGAAAAATTCTGTTTCAAAGTTATAATCTGCTAACATATTTGATTAACAAAGTATTGTGCATGACAGTCAATACATTTGAACTAAATGTAACAAAATGACTGAATCGAAAAAGGTAGAAGCAAGAGAAATTGTCATGTAAATTGTGTAGCCACTCGTTAAAATCAAGCTTTCCAACTCATTGACCTCTTAATCAAGCTATTATTAAAGGTTTTCCTTAATACTCCACTGTACTGATTTTCTTTTTTCAATATTAGTGGCTAAGCTAACAGGTAATGAATTTTTGTGTTGCAACAAATTCTCACAAATAGTGAGCAGGGTGAATGTCTGTTTCTGTGGTTTCTATTTACAGTAGAGAAGAACATGCTCAGTGATTGTTTGACACTTGTTACTTTCCATCATTTTTCTCATAACAACCCCTATACAAAACTAAACCACTAAGCATGTTCGGTGATCTCTGTCAGCTGCAACAATGCACTTAGAATGTTAAAATGAAATGCTTTTTGAAATATTTTATCTTCCTAGAACTGTTAAGCAAAGATTCCTGGGAGATGTTCTTTCTTTGCATTTGAAGAAGATTAGCTTCTATTAAGTTAATTTCAAAGTCAAACTGAAAATGTTCCTTTGAAAAGGAAAAAAATAGTATTTTGTGCATTAAATAAATGAAATAGCTTTACAAGAAAAATATTAGTCTTCTTAACTGCAAATGTAAATGTATAGATAAGGTAAGCAAAGTAAGTGACCTCTGTCCTAGGAAAAGTCATCATTGGAACTGTGCAGAAGCTTATGTAAACCTTCCCTGATAAATGTTCAGCTATCTATTCTTTTATTTTCTCAAAAAGAGATTTCATAGTCTACATGTGAACATGTCAGCAGAACAACAGTTGGTTTTACTATTATGAACATAGTATTTCTTTGACAATTAAATCAGCAAATAATAAATCCTTCTTGTTTGCCCTAATGGAGTACTTTCTTTGTGAGACCTTCTCAACCAGTGGGAGCAAGCAAGGCTGTTAACTTCCTCTAATTCCCTACAGAAGTCTTCTGTTTTACCACTTTGCCTATACAGCCAATTTTCCATTAGTGAATGTAAAAGACTTCTTATATCACTATCAATTTGCTTTCATCCAAATTGCCCACAGTCCAGGCAGGAGGCCAATTCATTGTTAGGTCCATGAAGTCACTTGGTTTCATTCTCTGTATGATGAATACGCATATTTTTGTGGGTTCTTTTCCTTTTACATTGTGAAAGATGATGAACCCTAAAATATAACATATCTTTTGGGTGGTATAAAGAGGGTACAGAATGAGGGAAGAAAAGGGTTTAACTCACTTTCAGTGACAATGATTAGCATTTTATTTTCTTCACTATGGATGGACCCAAAAGAAAGTCTGCCTTTGAAAAGTTACGTTGGCTATAGTCTCCTTAGTATAAATGCTTATGTAACACAAAAGCAAAAGCTCCAGGGATATTTATTTTAATACAGTTAAATATTATAAGCCTAGAATCATGAACTTCCCTACCGAACACATTTGTCTGACATACTTCCATTCTTAGCATGGAAACGCTAAGTATCCTTACCTAGTCTTCCCTCAACTACAAACCAAGCCACATTGTCTGTCTGCTCCTCAGTCCTCTTTCCTATTCTAATTTCTCACATACTCTCACTTTGTATTCCTTAAACATTAGCTTTACTTTATTTTATTTTATTTTATTTTAGCTTATGGGATCTTCGGTTTGTTCCTTACATCTCCTTTTCTGATGTTTATTAAAAATTCATCTGCCTTTTTTACCGACATTTTAAACTACTATGTCCCTTCCTTCCCTTCGTCTCTATTTTTTTTTTCTTGGCTCCTTGTGTGTTTCTCCTCTAATGCATGTGGGTCTTACACAGGGCTGAAGCCCCTAGTGAGGGCACTTTTCTGCCCACTCTGCAGATCAAGAGATAACCAGAATGAATCCTACACATGTGCACAAACACAAGCTGACTGCAACCCCGGAAACAAGGAGAAATTGCGGGAGGTTGTATCAAATTCTCCAGCACACAAAGATGTGTGCCCTTGGTTGAAATTGAAAAGAAATGAAACAAACAAGTAAGAGGCAGGGGAAACAGCACCAACCAGTGTTAGAGCCAGAAAAGCAAAGTGGGAGCGAAATAAGGGAGTAGCGAGGTAGGTTTTTGGCCAACAGTCTTTAATTGTATTCAATCAAACAAGCTGTCAGTTTGGCTTAGAACTAGTCGCTCAACAAAGCTCAGAAAGACAATTTTTTTAAGTACGCTTTAATTAGTATATAGAGATATAAAATTATTTTTATTTATAATTTAAGATCCTAAAACATAAAACATGTCTAGCCTAATCATCAGTATTTACGTATTAAAGTAGGTTATAACAACAGACCCCTACAAAACTCAATATTATGTTCTAGAAAATAGAAATAAAAAAGAATTCAAAAAAATAAAGAGAGAGAGAAGGAAGAAAATAAACCAGAATTAAGGTCAAATACAGTTATTGTGAACAAGCATTTAACTGGACACTGAGCTTCCTCGTAGCTAAGAATAAAAATGTGATGTATAATAAATTAAGGATTTATTATCTGCTATAAGGAAGTAAATCAATTTTTCAAGAGAAACAAACAAACTTTGCCTGTGCTAATTTTACAACAGGTTCTTACACTTTTTAAACACCATTCCTTTTAGAATATCATAAAACCTATAACCCCTTATCCTAAAAAATGCACAAATATACATCACACAAATTTTATATGCAATTTCAGAGGGTTCATAGACTGTCTCAAGCCCCTCTCTGTAACCTTTAGGAGTCCATGGTCTAAGGTTAAGAATTCTTGTCACTGGAATTTGGGGAAGGAGTATCTTAAAAGTCAGAGTGGATAATGACAACAGTAATTGCAAAAGCTATGTTTTTGTGTTTTTTTTAATAAATTTATTTATTTATTTTTGGCTGCGTTGGGTCTTCGTTGCTGTGCACGGGCTTTTTCTAGTTGTTGCGAGCGGGGGCTGCTCTTCTTTGAGGTGTGCGGGCTTCTCATTGCAGTGGCTTCTCTTGTTGCAAAGCACGGGCTCTAGAGCACAGGCTCAGTAGTTGCTCACGGGCTTAGTTGCTCCGCGGCATGTGGGATATTCCCGGACCAGGGCTCGAACCCATGTCTCCTGCATTGGCGGGTAGATTCTTAACCACTGTGCCACCAGGGAAGTCCCCAAAGCTATAATTTTTTATGTCTTTCTTATATTAGGAGGATAATATTAAAGGATAATTCAGTGAAAATAGTATTGTGAGGAGGGCAGAGTCATAAACAATATCTGATCAATCACAATATCTACATTTGAACTTTTGGCCAGAATATTTGTTACCTTTACTTTTCATGATTGAATCATGAAAATCATTCTTTTAATCATTTCTTTAAATGTTCAACAGAAGCATAGAATCTACAATACTCAAATAAATCAAATAGCTGTTTATCATTCCCCTACTTTATTTTATAGTTTACTAATATACATGCCTAAACAATATATTATTTGGTTTTATTTGCAGACTTCATAAACTAGAATCATATTATATGCCATCTCTTGAAATTTACTTTCCACTCAACATATTTCAAAAACATACCCATGCTGTTGCATGCCACTCACTTCATCGTTTTCACTATTGTATAATATTTCATTGAATAAATAAACCACAATTTATCCCTCTCCTATTAATGGACATTTGGGTTGATTCCAGCCTTTCGCTATTAGAAATTGAATTGCTATCAACATTGCCTAGGAAAAGGTTTTACTATAGAGATGGGGGAGGGGAAGAACTCATAGGCTCATTGTTAGTTATAGTCTAGGTCATAGGCTAGCTGGTTAAATGGATGTTCATTAATCATCATGCTTTAAATCTTACCTTAAAGTTGCACATATTGTTTTGTATTTATCAAACATGTTTTTTTAAAAAATAAAGTTGTTGTTTTTAAAAAACCATCGGTAAACTAGAATATTTTCTAACATTAAAATTTTCAGAAAATGGACAATTATGCCTTAAAAGATATCAGGGGTTTCAGTAAGCACCAAAATTATCATAAGAGAAAAATCGTCTATTGGGATCCTTTGATCTCCATTAATTATCATGTAACTATTTTGTTTTCTACCATTTTACCAGGACCTGCTAAATTAATAGCATGACTTTCCATTTTCCTAAACTACTGCTTTTTAAAGTGAGGCTTTTAATAAGAGGTAGTACAGAGTTCAGAGTGATTCAGCATCAACACCAATATGTGCCTGATTCCTATAAACTACTGCCTAACACAGATACAAGATATTGAGTCACTCTTCTATTGTTTTTATCTGAAACATCATTGTATTCTCTGCATGATAATAGCCTGAAGTTAAAGCGAGGAATATCTTATAACTATAGTATATCATAGAAGACAACAGGGCCTACCTTCACAGACAATCTTCTTTAAAAGTTACATATATTTGCTGCCTGTACTTTAAGACCTTGAACTAAGCTCAGTCTTTCCACATGACCCCAAAACTGGGGAGGATAGCACTCAAGAGAAAAATTCTTTAATTTTGCCAACAATTTTGGGAAGGCCCAACTTCACTAAAGATAAACCCTTGACTTATCCTCACTCTGCCCCAACTTCTAAATCTAAATATCTAAACTTATCAGAGGATGTTTAAAAGCTACCAACTTTGATGCCCTAGAGAAGGTGAAATTTTTGGTAAATCCCAACCAAACAGACATAGTCCTTAGGACCCTGCATACTCTGCTCAGAGACGGAGGCAGCTAAGTTCCACTGCCTCTTTTAATTTTGCTTTTCCTCAGCTCAGGTTCTCAGGATGGACCCAAGTCCCACGTGTAGAGCCCTATCATACAATACTTTTTCTATGGCTCAACCCAGCCTAAACCTCCCAGTTCAGAGTCCCAGACACAGCATGAAGTTCCTTGTTATAACTCGCTCACTCTCTTTACTGAATGACATCATCTGTATTTACATTATGAAACTGCTTTTTAGTGTCACCAGTAATCTTCCAGCAAATCTAATGGTCTTTACCTCTTCCTCATTACTCTGACCTTTGTTTAGCATTTGACTTAAACATCCTTCTTGACATTTTATCTTCTTATTTTGAGAAAGATGCTCATTGTTTCCTTCAGGGGCTCTTCTTCCCTGTATGAGTTAGGTTTTGCTTCATAACAACTACAGTCTTCCCTCCTTATCTGAGGGGGATTGGTTCCAGGATACTGATATCTGTGGAGGCTCAAGGCCCCTATATAAAATGGTGTACTATTTGCATATAACCTATGCACATCCCTTAAAGATACTTTAAATCATCTCTCGATTACTTATAATACCTAATATAACATAAATGCTATGTAAACCATTGCCAACATGTGGTGAATTCAAGTTTCACTTTTTGGATTTTTTTTTCCAACTAGTTTTTATCACATTTAGCTGAATACACAGATACAAAACCTATAGATATGAAGAACTGACTGTGTTTGGTCAACTCAGGAATCTAAAGGTGTACAATTTGGGATGGGCTCCACTGACCTTAGCTGGGCTCATGAGTCTCCACTCAGCTGGTAAGTCAGCTGGGACAAAATAGGGCTTCTCTTCACATGGTCTTCCCTCCTCCAGGAGGTTTGCTTGAGTTTTTTCATAGTAGTTACAGAACTCCAAGAGCAATAAGAAAGCAAGCCCCAACATGCAAGCCCTTTTCAATCTCTATTTTTGTCACGTTTACTATCGTCCCATTGGCCAAAGCAAGTTCCGTGGTCAACGAAGATTTTGTGTAGGAGGAGACTACCCGAGGGTGTGTAGTAAGGAGGTATAAAAAACCGGGCCATTACTACAATCTACTCACCGCATCTACTCACATAAATGACGGGAATTTCTAAAGAGTTAATCTTTGGCCCCTTCTGTTTCTTAAAGTCTCACACTATGGTCTCATAATCCTTGCAAAGCCTACAATGCCCTGCAGTTCTTATATTCCTGTGATATCTATAACACCTCGGTGTGAATGCCTTCAAAAATCTATCTTCACAGAATAGACTTTTCTTTTTGCCCACAGTTTTGTATTTCTACATTTCTCCTGGACATTGTCATTGAGATGGCTTATTAGTACTTCACATTCAACATGCCTAAAAGCGAATGTGTTGTCAGCTTTTCTGTTTCAACCACACCCCCTAATAAGAAGCACTTTATGAAATGTATATTTCTCTTACTATTTCACATGGTCCCAAATAACATTTTTAATTCTCTCTCTTTCTCTTCTACATCTAATTTGTAGTTTTGCCTCAACTATTTACCAGATAAGAATGCTCTTGGACTTATTTAAATTTAAGCTTCAATTTTCTCATCCTAAAAACAGTGATAAGAAAACCTGCCTTGCAGGGCTATTATAAAGATTAAATTAGCTCATATATATGGTTTTGTGTGCTCAGCACATCAAAGGTACTTAAAAGTGCTAATTATTTCCCTTCCCCTAAGTCCTCTCGATTTTTCATTCATGAGATTATTCATATTCCTACTCTTCTTTTTTTTTTAACAGTACCACAATTAGAAATTAAACCCTGACAACCTCATGCTGGAGACATTTGGTACAACTTCCCTACTCCTGCCTAGCCTCTCTCTTCTCCATTCCATTCTCACATCATCACTGCCTTTTCAAAGTTCTTATTTCCATCTATTTCCTATCAGACAAAACCCAAACTCTTTAACGTGGCACACATGGTCTTTTCCAAAACCTAGTCCCAACCTCTCTTTCCAGATTTCTCATTGCTCTCTCCGTAAATGCTTCAACTAAACTGTACAACTTCCCATTCCCTGAATATACTTTTGCTTCCCTTCTGCCATGTTCAACAATTTGTACTGAATTGTCCCGTCAATAAGCATTGAGTAAAACTGAATGGGACAGTGCTTCTACTACACAGAATCTACAACTTCAAGAGGAAATAGAGAGTCTCACCTCCTGAGATTATAAATTCGCTGGAGCACAAGCACTGCCTTAAATAGTTTTCCAGGCATGATACAGGAAACACAAGTATCCTGCCCTCAAAGACTTCACAGTCTTATATGAAAGAGAGAAGTTGTACAACTAGCCATTATACGATAAAAGTACAAGCTCCAGAGGCAGGCTGGAAGGGGGTCATGAGAGCTGAACCCTGAAAGAAAGAAAGGTGTGATTCTCCCCAAAGCAGGACTTGTCTCTTCTACGTCTGCATACATTCAGCCATGTATTTGTTTCCTCATTCATCCATTAAGATTTTTTTTTTTTTTTTTTTTTTTGCGGTACACGGGCCTCTCACTGTTGTGGCCTCTCCCGTTGAGAAGCACAGGCTCAGGACGCGCAGGCTCAGCGGCCATGGCTCACAGGCCCAGCTGCTCCACGACATGTGGGATCCTCCCGGACCGGGGCACGAACCCGTGTCCCCTGCATCGGCAGGCGGACTCTCAACCACGGCACCACCAGGGAAGCCCAAGATATTATTTTTAAGTGCATGCTACATCACAGACAGTTGTGTGACTCTACAGCATTTAGCAGCATCTGTATTATGCTGGCTGAAAAAGAGAAAAGCAGACCCTAGAGTCCAGGAGTTTGCCTGGCACTTACGACTAGGCCTGGGTGTTCTCCTCTTGAACACAAACAACGTCACAGAATACCAACATCAGAAAAGGCCACTCTGTGACCACGACGGATCAGGACAAAAACAAGATCGGATTCTCTTTTTTTTTTTTTTTTAACATCTTTACTGGAGTATAATTGCTTTACAATGTTATGTTAGTTTCTGCTGCATAACAAAGTGAATCAGCTATACATATACGTGTATCCCCATATCCCCTCCCTCTTGTGTCTCCCTCCCACCCTCCCCATCCCACCCCTCTAGGTGGTGACAGAGCACCAAGCTGATCTCCCTGTGCCATGCGGCAGCTTCCCACTAGCTATCTATTTTACATTTGGTAGTGTATATATGTCAATGCCACTCTCTCACTTCGTCCCACCTTACCCTTCCCCCTCCCCGTGTCCTCAAGTCTACTCTCTACATCTGCCTCTTTATTCCTGTCCTGCCCCTAGGTTCTTCAGAACCTTTTTTTTTTTTTTTTAGATTCCATATATATGTGTTAGGATATGCTATTTGTTTTACTCTTTCTGACTTATTTCACTCTGTATGACAGACTCTAGGTCCATCCACCTCACTACAAATAACTCAATTTTGTTTTGTTTTATGGCTGAGTAATATTCCATTGCATATATGTGCCACACCTTCTTTATCCATTCATCTGTCGATGGACACATAGGTTGCTTCCATGTCCTGGCTATTGTAAATAGAGCTGCAATGAACATTGTGGTACATGACTCTTTTTGAATTATGGTTTTCTCAGGGTATATGCCCAGTAGTGGGATTGCTGGGTACTATGCTAGTTCTGTTTTTAGTTTCTTAAGGAAACTCCATACTGTTCTCCATAGTGGCTGTATCAATTTACATTCCCACCAACAGTGCAAGAGGGTTCCCTTTTCTCCACACTCTCTCGAGCATTTATTGTTTCTAGATTTTTTGATAATGCCCATTCTGACTGGTGTGAGGTGATGTCTCACTGTACTTTTGATTTGCATTTCTCTAATGGTTAGTGATGTTGAGCATCCTTTCATGTGTTTGTTGGCAGTCTGTATATCTTCTTTGGAGAAATGTCTATTTAGGTCTTCTGCCCATTTTTGGATTGGGTTGTTTGTTATTTTGATATTGAGTTGCATGAGCTGCTTGTAAATTCTGGAGGTTAATCCTTTGTCAGTTGCTTCATTTGCAAATATTTTCTCCCATTGTGAGGGTTGTCTTTTCGTCTTCTTTATGTTTTCCTTTGCTGTGCAAAAGCTTTTAAGTTTCATTAGGTCCCATTTGTTTACTTTTGTGTTTATTTCCATTTCTCTAGGAGGTGGGTCAAAAAGGATCTTCCTGTGATTTATGTCATAGAGTTCTCTGCCTATGTTTTCCTCTAACAGTTTTATAGTGTCTTGCCTTACATTTAGGTCTTTAATCTATTTTGAGTTTATTTCTGTGTATGGTGTAGGGAGTGTTCTAATTTCATTCTTTTACATGTAGCTGTCCAGTTTTCCCAGCACCACTTATTGAAGGTCTGTCTTTTCTCCATTGTATATCCTTGCCTCCTTTATCAAAGATAAGATGACCATATGTGCGTGGGTTTATCTCTGGGCTGTCTATCCTGTTCCATTAATCTATATTTCTGTTTTTGTGCCAGTACCATACTGTCTTGATTACTGTAGCTTTATAGTATAGTCTGAAGTCAGGGAGCCTGATTCCTCCAGCTCCATTTTTCTTTCTCAAGATTGCTTTGGCTATTCCGGGTCTTTTGTGTTTCCATACAAATTGTGAAATATTTTGTTCTAGTTCTGTGAAAAATGTCATTGGTAGTTTGATAGGGATTGCATTGAATCTGCAGATTGCTTTGGGTAGTATAGTCATTTTCACAATGTTGATTCTTCCAATCCAAGAACATGGTATATCTCTCCATCTGTTGGTATCATCTTTAATTTCTTTCATCAGTGTCTTACAGTTTTCTGCATACAGGTCTTTTGTCTCCTTGGGTAGGTTTATTCCTAGGTATTTTATTCTTTTTGTTGCAATGGTAAATGGGAGTGTTTCCTTAATTTCTCTTTCAGATTTTTCATTGTTAGTGTATAGGAATGGAAGAGATTTCTATCTAGGTGTAAAATAAGACACTTCCTAACATTTACAGGCCCTTGGTGTTGGAAAGAATCTCAAAAGCCCCCCAACCCCCTTTTGTATTTGAATTTGAGTTTGGAAATCAGCAACAATGCACCATGGCTCTTCCTACAATTTTATTACCTGGGCCAGTAAGGGATGCTGCAGCTCACATCAAAAGAAAAAACACATGAGAAAATGAGTGAATCCCCAGAGGTTCCTCTACTAAGGACCCACTCTATAAAATGAGTCCTGAGAGACATTCCCAGTCTTAGGTTTCACTGCAACCAGGCAGCAAGAAGTTTAGGGTAAGTAGCAGTCAGCCTGCTTCTCAACACACCAGACCCCAAGTATGACAATGGTGTCAAGACCTTGCTTTATCTACTTTATATTCAACTACCACTAGCATAACCTTGCCCCTTCTCCCCCCATGCCACTACTCCACCTGACACTTGCATGGATGGATGGATGGACGGATGGATACGTGCATAAGTACATAAAGTTTTCTTCCTTGGTTCCACTATAACTCATAGGATTTATTCAAATATCAGGGTAAAGTCTTAATCTCCTTCTCTGGAGAAATAATGTCATTATTTTTCTTGTTAAAACTTCCAAAACATCTGTAGCTGGCTAGTTTCTAATCATAATAAAACCCAAAAGATATCATAATTTGGGTAGCATAACTCCATATCTGGGACTCAAAGAAAAATATCCAGTCATGATTTCACTGGGAAAATGTAGCATCTTCTAAATGTGACCTTCTACATTAGTTACCCCTGTGTGTGCCTATCAGAACTGGAGTTGATGCTTCCAAAAGTTTAAAAACAGAGAGAGCTGGACTTTAGATTTGCAAGTGTAGTTTAAGGAAGATCTATGATATACCTGCAAATGAGATGCAGTTCTATGTTAAAGTGAGGCATGACTTATTTTACAGCCAAAGAAAAGATAGATCATTAAATGCACCATTCGTTTATGTTGATGAAAATGCACCCAGGGCTTGTGGGTATACAAACTGTTAATAGAAGTCATTTCAACAGTTACCTTCCAGTTTCACTCTCACCTAGCAGGGGAGGTGTGTTTCAATTAGAAGATTCTTGCCAGTACTTCCTTATACTTTCCAGGCAGCTCTTTGAAAATTAGTGGGTTTGCAGATAGGTAAGAAGGAAACCTCATTAACCGCCCTCAGAGAGCTGAGAAATAAAATGTGTGTACTACTTACGGCTCTGCCTGGAGGCTCCTGTCCTCAGCCACATAGTTAGAAGGAATATAGCCCTGCAGCTGCTGGTCGGAGCCGTCTGCCCTTTTCTCCAAGTGCCTGGCAAGCCACCAACCCTCGTGCGATGTGTCCAAGACTTGGAGCTTGTCGCCCGCGCGGAAGCTCAGGTCCTCTGCGGTCCGAGCCTGGTAATCAAACAGAGCCACAAAGTACTGGCCCTGGCTTCTCTCGGGCTCCGGATGCGGCGGCCGGGGAGGATCGGGGGGGCAGACAGTCCACGGGTTCTGAATCACCACCGACTTGTCTGCCTCCTGAGACAAGCAGGGGAGACAGGGCTCCAGGTACGTCCGGAGCCTCAGGCAGATGTTACCCATGGCGCCCCCGTGGGCAGTGGGGAAGAGGGGCTTCTCCCTCTCCCCTTACTCTCTGCAGATCCACTTTCTCTTCCTCCACCTGGAAACTTTGAAATCAGCACCAGTCCTCCAGGTTTGGGGAGCGTGTACCAAGCCCTGGTTCCCAGCAGTCCGGCGGACCTGCTTGGACACACTCACCGGCTTGCTTTCTGTGCCCGTAGCTGCTGCCCCAGAGCAAAACCTGGTGGGAGCTGGGCAGCTGCTCGGTGGGAGAGTGACTTTTCTTCTTGTCTGCTTAGGAATCCCACCACAAAAATAAATTTGAGAGATCTTTATTTAGACAAACGTCTGAGAACAGAAAAGAGTCCTCTTGCCTCTTGTCCCAAGAAAAAGTTGCCAAGCGAAAGAGGTGAACTCCAGGTAAGATCTCCACGTCTTACCTTTGCCAGCAGCTCTCTCCCGCGTCAGGTCTGTCTGTGGTTTGACCAGTCCTGACCCCCACTGCTCTTTCTTTTTTGCCAATGAATAACCAACCGGCCCAGCCTTCTGCCTTTAACATCCTGAGCTAGGAACAGACTGTAATAATTTCTTCTTACTTCCTGGTTCTTTTGTGTCTGTGATCTAAATGGGATTCCCGTCCTCTCTACCTCTCCCTTCTCCCACACCCGAGAGACTAGCGCCCTCACCAGGGAGCCAAACTCTTAAAAGCAGCTGTCAAATTCCATGCTCCTGAGCTTCCCTAGTGGCGCAGTGGTTGAGAGTCCGCCTGCCGATGCAGGGGGTGCGGGTTCGTGCCTCGGTCCGGGGAGATGCCGCATGCCGCGGAGCGGCTGGGCCCATGAGCCATGGCCGCTGGGCCTGCGCGCCCCGGAGCCTATGCTCCGCAACGGGAGAAGCCACAACAGTGAGAGGCCTGCGTATTGCAAAAAAAAAAAAAAAAAAATCATGCTCCTGGACAGATAGGCCAGCATAGGGAACATTTTGTCCTGCTATGCTACCAGCACAGAAATTAAAGGCAGAGATATTTTTCTTCCATAAGAACGAGTAGGATAGTTTTGCCACCACTAAGGGGAATAAAATGGAAAATTAAAGTGTTTGGGTATTTGTTACTGGACAAAAGGGCAATTGGGAAAGAGCCATTGAGTTCCTACCTTTTTTTTTAATCACTGTGAATAGATTTTAATAGCCTCAAAATACATTTACAGTCTAGAAAATTACAAGAGCAGCTAACTAAAACGGTGAGAAACCGAAACACTGCATTTTCCCACAAAGACATGTAATTTCCCATCCTTCATGTACTTTTTCAGAAACACACACACACACACGCACACACGCGCAGACTAGGTGACCAGCGGAGAGAAAGAGTAGGAGGGCTGCATGTGAGCTGCTGTGGAAGCTCCTTCTGTTCAACTTTGACTCCAGGGCTGCACTAGTTCTTGCTAACTTCGCTGGCAGGAGCTCAGGAACTAATGAAGTTGACATCAGCGCAGCCATCGCGATAGGCAGTGAGTTTTGCTCTACTTCCCTTAGTTCAGGGCAGCTGTCTCACAAATGGGTGCCCTGGATCCCAAAGAACACCTAGGCAGTAAGTTTAGATGGGTCAACACAAGGCCATTTTCACTAGTAGAGAACACTGCAGACTTGTTTATGATGTGTCACTTCTTTTTGTATAAGGCCTTTATTACCAAGTTGTTCTCTTAAAAACAATTTCTCTAAATGTTGCTGGAGCCTTGGACCTGGCTAACCTAACCCCAGTACAAACTCAAAATTCCTGTTCTTTGTCAAATAGCAAGGCATTTTTAGTAATCAGAATAACTGAACTCAAGAAAAAGAAAAAAAAGAAGAAAAGAAAGACAACCAGAGGACCATGGCCTTAGCCCCTCCTGCTATTTCCTTGTACTAAAATCAGGCATTCATGGCAGACAGATCATTTGGTTAAAACAAGATCTCATGTTCTAGGTTTCTCCAACTGTCTTCAGAGTCAGAGTAGAAAGTACTAATTTGGCAGGAAGAGAAAAGCCAAAAGCCAAGCCAGGTTTGTTTGTGATATGGGACCGAAAATATAATTCCAATATAAAACAGAAGAGAAAATAATGATTATATAATATTGAGAAGCCATAAGAATATTTTGTTCCAAACACAATATTAATTGTAAAAAGTGTAGGATCCTATTAATGCCCCTAAACAGAGGCATAGGTGCTAAAGTCCTTCCAGAGATATCTACATGATCTAGAATATGAAATAAGATTTGGAAGCAACTAGAGAGATGTATTCAAAACCAATTTGTAAGTGGAGTTTAAGAATTAAGAAATTTGAAGTTTCTAAATTCAAATATGCCTCCATTATTGTTATGACAAGGCATTCCAGAAAAAGACAGAGTGGCAGACCTGTACAGCACAGTCACTGAGCTAGTGAATGAAATTGAAAAAAGAAACCAGCCATCCAAAGACATCAGGTAAGCAATGGCCTGAGAAACCTGAGGCAAGGGGTGGGGAGAGAAAGGGTTTCCTTGTGTCGATAGCACCAGAATTCTACAGTCACCCAAGCTTGAAGCCTTGCAGTCATCTTTTACTCTTTCCCTGGTTTCTTTGAGCTAATCAATCACTAAATTCCACTTGTCTGTCTTTCCATTTATTCTACATTTTTTTTTATTCCTTCTGAATGACAGCTGGGTGTTGAACAAAACAAATATTCTTCCCTAGATTATTCCAGAGGGCTCGTAACTAATCCCCTTTCCTCCAGTTTATCTCGTATTTCTGACTCATCTTGCACACCACTCCCAGAGCAGTTTTTATAATAGTAACAATGCCAGAGGTGATATGAGTACTAGTAAAAGTAGCTATCAGTTTTGAGGGCTTTCTATGTGCCAGGCACTGTGCTAAGAATGTTACAAATGATACATCATTTAACTCTCAGAAAATAAAAAACAACAATACCTGTGAGGCAGGTAGTATTTTTTTTAATTTCAGTGAAGAAGAAACTGAAGTAGAGAGGTTAAGTAACTTGCCCAAGGTCACACAGCCCCCATGTGGCTGAACCATGAGTAACACCCTGGTCTCAATCTGACTCCAGAGTCTGAGGTTTTAACTCCTGTGTTTCAATGACTCTAAAAAAAGGCTAATATTCTTCTGTGTAAAATCCTTCAGGGATCTCCAACATGTTTGGAATAGAACCTGCTGTCTTTATCAGGACACACAAGGCTCTGGTAACTTCTCGAACCTCTCGGCCCTTTACTCCTACATATACACACTGTGATGCAGGCTCACCAAGCCACCAGCCGCCCCTGAAGCCCAAGGTCCTCTTTCCTGCTGCACCTTTGCTCCTTTCTCTACCTGCTCCCCTGGTGACTTCCTTGTGATTTTTCCAGGCAGGTTCAAATAGCACCTTCTCTGCCATAATAGATTAGGGGCCTCTACTCTGTGTGCCCCTAAAACCCGGCACACACACTTCTGCTTGGTCTCCTATTAAATTCCACTTGATACCCTTACTTGTTTGTTTTCCCCAGGAAAGTAAAATTTCCTTCTTGGAATCTTCAGTGCCTTGTACAGTGTCCAGTATGTAAGCAGTAAATACTCAATAAGTATTTGTTGAAGGAGGGAAGGACGGAAGGAAGGAAGGAAAGAAGGAAGGAAGGGGAAGGAAGGGAAGGGGAAGGAAGGGAAGGAAAGGGAAGGAGCCACTGGGGTAAGATAAACACGTGTACAAGTGTTCACGAATGAGAGCAAAGAGCGTGAAAAGAGCTGGGACCACAAAGGATAGTGACTTTCTGTCTGTTGTCTCTTAGTCCCCTTTTTTCCACGCATTGTTTCCCAAATGTTAGATTCCTTTGCCAGCCTCCTAAACCGGTTTTCCTGCCTACAGCCACTCTCCTTCCCATCCTTACTGCACACTGGCACCACATTAATCTTAAATCACTCTCCTGCACAATAACCTTCAACAGATCCTCATTGCCTGGAAGATACAGCTTGGAATTCAAGACGAAAAATTTGCACTTTATCCGATCTTTATCAGATGTACCCTTTCAACATCCTCCTTCCATTACTGCCTTATGTTAACCCTCCCACTCAGCCAAATAGGTTTACTGTGTCTCCAATAGGTCTTGTTCATTCCCACCTCTGATCCCGTCTCCTTTGCCATGCTTTTTAGGTATTCCTTCTCCTCCCAACAGACTTCTGCCTGCATTTTGAGGCCTGAATAAAAATCCCATACCTCCTTTAGAACCTCCTTGTCCATTTCTGCCAAAATAATTTTTCTTTTCCTTGAGTTTTACTAGCTCCTGCAACCCCACATCCAACATACACACAGCGTTAAATGAATTTAGCCATGCTCCTGTATCTGATTTGCTGAGCACTGCAACAGAAAAAATCCCACAGCTACTCAGTTTTATACCAGGACAAATTAATGATCTCCAACTCCTGCTAAGCCCTTAGCTCTGCTCAACATTCTTTTACATGCCGGCCCACTTAGATGCGGTTCTCCTCATTTTCTAGTTGCACTCTTCCAAATCGTCCACCATTCTTCTTAGACTCTGCAGATATCCTTTTTCTCTAATGATGAACTTGTCACAGAAATTCCAAATCTGTTCAATATTAACCGATTCAATGTCCTTTTCTTACATCAAAAAATATATCCATATCTGCAAATCCTTGCACTTTCTTTCTCCCTGAGACAAAAACATCTACTTGCCTATCCAATGTCCAGTTTGTTCTTCCTACTAACAGAACCCTACTTTTATAGAAGTGAAAGGCTGCAGACTTCTTACAACCAGAAGTGGCCAAGAAGAAAGTAAGCAGACGTCATTGGGTGGGGTTTCAGGAAAGTCCCTTAAAAAAGGGAGACTCAGCTGAAGGATCTACTCTCTTTCCCTTCCCTCTCTTCTTTTTCCTCTTGCCTGAAACTCAGTTGAGATGGCTGGACCTCCAGCAGACATCTTAATTATTAGAAGCCAACATGGACTCAAAACTGAAAAAAGAAAAAAAGATGCCAAATTAACCTCAATTTTCTTTTGTCATAGGAATTGCTATTATAAAGGGGAAAATTTTCACTTACAGCAGCACTTAGGGAACATCAAAGCCAAATGCATTAGTTGAAACAAGCTAAAACTGTTGAAGAATATGAACTTTGAGGAGCCGTTGCACGTTAGATCCTTACTGTTCGTAACTGAAGTATTTCTCCCGACCAATGACAATGGACTACTTTAAATATCAGCCAGCGCGGGGCTCATTCTGTCCTATCCAAAGGGTATGTTTTCAATACTTAAAGAGTATAACCAGGAAACTCCATTTCTAACACTTCAGAAACCATGACATTTCCCCTCAGTGAACTATGCAGTGAATTTCTTTACTGATATGAGTTCTCTTGCTTGCAAGTAAATCAGTTCAGCTTGGAAGAAAAAATTTTTAAAAATTTCAATTCAAAAATGGTTAAAGCTCTTTGCTTCTTTCTTTGGCACTATCAAAGACATGAAATAGGCATAGTATGTCTAGATTTCAGCATGATACTGAGAAAAATATTCTAGAGATATCTGTAAAGGGATAAAGAACTTGCTGTCTTTTTATTATTTTTTATTTTTTATTTTGGGCCACACCGCACGTCATGCAGAGTCTTAGTTCCCCGACCAGGGATCAAACCTGTGCCCACTGCAGTGGAAGCGCAGTCTTAACCACTGGACCACCAGGGAAGTCCCACTTGCTTTCAAAAAGGACTGAATATTCTCATGTGTACAATCTCCTAGAAGCAGCTGATAAGCCTTTTCTAAAACAGAAATAAGTAAACATGTTTCACCCAGGTGGTCTGTCCTTGCCTGTTAAACAAATACTTCATTAATCAAGGTTCTCATCTATCTAGCAGCAAAATTATTTTAGTAATCTTGAGGACTCTGTCTAGTCTGTTAAAGACCATCACAATTCCCCCAAATGATAGAAAACGGAAACACCTAGAAGTCTGTTTGTTTGTTTGTTTGTTTGTTTTCCTTAAGCCCTTCTGATATTTTGACAAACCTGCGATGGAAAATTTGTGGCTGGGTAGACAGAGCATGAGCATATATAGTGTTAAAGTATGATTCCTAGGGTTAATCTTTTAAGTTTCTTGGCTATTTCCAAACTCCATGTGCAAAATAAGATTAGTAGAGCCATGACTCTGCTGGGGTTTAACTCCTCTCAAAAGGTTAACCCTTACTCAATATTGCTATGGAAAAGACTTTTCTAATGCACATGAGATAACAGGAAAGTTAGATAGAATCACAACTGGCTGAAGAAATGAACCCAAATAGCATAGCTTGTTTAATCGATGCCATTTGAGTGGAGGTCTCTGGTGCACTATCACAAGGAGGCAGCATGGCTTGGGGGTGAGAATACCTGTTCCCTTGGCACTCTTTGGCTCTGTGGTCTTGGATAAATTATTGACCGCCTAGCCTCAGTTTCTTCATCTGTAAAATGCTGACAATTCCTAGACACTAACATTTACCTCGTAGAGTTATAAGAATTAAATGAGAAAATGCGTTAAAATATTTAGCCCATGGTCCAGGACGTGGTAGCTGCCCAATAAATATTAGCCATTATTATGAAAATATGTAACTGGGCCACCCCTGGGGTACCTGTGCCCTCTCCTTGTACTACTAAAAACAGTTGTGGGAAATTATCACATTCCCAGCTCACTCCCACTTCAAACAAAAGCAAAATGCAGGCAACATATCCAATTCCAAAAGCACTGCTACATACATAGCTAAAACTATGGATCTGTGAGGATGTGAAGGAGACAGTTACACTGCATGGGAAAACATCCTTTTAAAACCTCTTTTAAAATCTCTGGTTTTCCACAGAAATTCTCTCCACATGACTGCTATCCCACCCATCATTTCTTAGTTCTCACCCTCCGCAGCTGTATCCCTCTCCCCATCTCTCATCATCCATTCATTCGCATATTTCTTTCAGGAAAATATCAACTTATAAGTTTGTATGAACTAAAATTAAAATTACAGGACTCCCCTGGTGGCACAGTGGTTGAGAATCCACCTGCCAATGCAGGGGAAATGGGTTTGATCCCTGGTCTGGGAAGATCCCACGGGCCACGGAGCAGCTAAGCCCGTTCACCACAACTACTGAACCTGAGTTCTAGAGCCCGCGAGCCACAACAACTGAGCCCACGCACCACCACTACTGAAGCCTGCACACTCTAGGGCCCACGTGGCACAACTACTGAGCCCGCGTGCTGCAACTACTGAAGCCTGCACGCCTAGAGCCTGTGCTCTGCAACAAGAGAAGCCACTGCAACGAGAGGCCTGCGCACTGCAATGAAGAGTGGCCCCTGCTGACCACAACTAGAGAAAGCCCACGTGCAGCAGTGAAGACCCAACACAGACAAAAATAATAATAGTAATAAGTGAAATAAAATAAAATAAAATTACACCTGCATCACCCCCAGTAGATCAACTAAAGTATGTTTCAATCTTATATTTTATGTTAAGATTTGGCATTAAAAGATTCCAAAATACCAACATTTATTATAAAATTTTAAATGATAAAATAATGTTATAGAACACTAGGATGCTTTGGTTCCATCTATTATGTCCTAGCCCCATGGATGGGGTGGAGGAGTCTCTTTCTTGCTCTTGCTTTCAGCATGGAAGGACCTCTGAAAACTCTGAGAGTAGGTCTGTATGAGCCATGTAAGTTAACAGCGTCATTAGTAAATAGATTGTGTGTGTGTGTGTGTGTGCACGCATGCATGCACGCACCCCAATTCCTCTGTTAATGAGATAGGTTGGAACATACAGAAGAGAAATCTATCCCAGATGGGCATGTGGGAAAAGAGGGCAGTTAGAAATAAGAAATGACATCTAAACTGAGACTTGAAGAAACAATATGAGCTACTCAAGTGAAAAGGGGAGTGAAAGAAAGTGCCCCAGGTAGAGGGAAAGCAAGTGTAAAGATCCAGAGGAAAGACAAGAGCTGGTGTCTTTTGAGAACTAAAGGCCACCCTCACCTGACATTTCCAGAAGGTCTTATCCAGGTACAGAGCAGACTCAACTCTGCTTAATTTGTCACATCAAACAAGAAAGGATTCAGGCTGGGAGACCTGCAGATGGTTAAGGGAAACTGGCTGGGGCTTTGGGCTACCTTCTCTCTCTCTCACCTTTGACACAAAGCAGAGCTGAGCAGGCATCGACATTCACAAACCTGATCGAGCTGCTCCTCAAACTTGAATGTGCTTGTGAACCATCTGAGGATCATGCAAAAACATAAATTCTGATTCCGTAGATCTGGGGTGAGGCCTGGGAGTCTGCATTTCCAGCGAAGTCCCAGAGGATGCCCATGCTGCTGATTCTAGACCACAGTTTGTGTAGCAGAATTTAGTGACAGCTTGCTTCTCTGAGTGGGACATCAGCAAATGCTCAGCTGACAATCATTTACCTTTGAAAGTAATGCTATTGTCTAGTCTCTTTCTATCCTGAAAGAGATTTTAAAGACCATTTAGTCCAATTACCTCATTTAAGAATGAAGGAAATAGCTCAGAAATGAGGAAGTGACTTGCTTCAGGTCACTGAGCTACTATATTGATGATAAAGGAATACCCAGCACTCCTGCCCGGGAGGATCCTTCCTCTCCACCACATGGCAGTCCTCTTCAAGAAGTCCAGTCAAAAGATGATTCCATACAATCTGTGGTTGTCATAGTTGGGGGAAAAAGGACTTAAGGAGTAGAAGATGAAAGGACCAAGGATCATTTTGATATGACCCTATCCAGGATCCCAGAAGAGGATTATGTGAGCTTTGGGGTAGGACTCCAATCTCCTGATTTTCAGTCTGGACAGCTTATTTTGTATCCTTCTAATTATGATGTCCATGAATCACGTAGCCTGAACCCAGGCTTCCCTTTCTTATAATGCTGCATTTATGATACAATAAATCCCAGTAGCATTTTTTAGCATTCTTAGTATTTTTTAGTATTTGCAAGAGTATTTTCAAGAGTATTTTCTCCAAGAGTATTTTCAAAATCCTAACCCAAGGGGTGAAAAGAATATTGCCATATGTCTAATAGGCATTCTCCAATTGAAAGAGATTGTAATAGATTTATTTCTGTTAGTCATTAGCAACAATAACAAATGTACTGGTTCTTACTTATATATACATGATTTTATATAAAAACAAATTATTTTGTATAAAAACAAATTATTATTTATATTAAAAAATTATTATACAAAACTTCCCAGATTTAGAATTTTCCAATGTCCATGCCAAGCAATTGGGCAGAGCTTCAAGAATTTCCTGTTCAGCTAGGCCTTTTTTTGTGTCTCAATAAATAAGTAGTATATTTGGCATTCTTTATTTTGATATTGAACTATTCCTAAGTAACCACATTCAGGTTTCCACTGCTCATATAAATGGTTATTGTCTAATTGTCTCATGTTTTTAAGCATTTCTTTTCGTTTGTTCCTTGATTTAGAAGAAAAATCAATCCTATTATCTTCATAAATTCCTACTATTTAAAGTCAAGGTTAAAAAAATATTTTGGTTGACTTCAGATAAATACCTCTAATAAATTTTCAAAAATAATAAAAGACTTTAGATGGTTAGATTTTTTTCAGCTCTTGGAATTTTAATAACTAAGCTCATAATAATGATGATTTAGCAATTTATATTGAAAATCTCTTGTTAAACCAGGTAATATGTAGAGGTTTTTATGGCACAACAATTTACAGACTTGTACCTGGTGTAATTGCTGTCCTGGACCTTGAAAAATGGTTGATCATCTTGGAAATGTAACCAGGTCTTAGGGGATTAATGTTCCTTGGAGAATCATCAAGGTAAATATGTTCAACATATTATAAAAGCCTATTAGAAGGTAGTTTGCATTTCCTCAATTGAATTTAAACCATAAGTAACATCTTGACCCCCATGTACAGAGTGATATATGCATTTGTTTCATGTTAGCATGAAAAGCCTATAATCTGTGTGCTATGCTCATCTTCAGAAAGGAGTATTCATTACAGTATGGTTGACTGTAAACATTTTTACACCTCTTCAGTTAAGAGAAATTACAGAATATCAAAACTTAAAAGAGTACATATGAATTGAGTTACAAATCCATGTTACAAACCTAGCCCCAAATGTATAGAATGTGACAAACCTCCCTCTTATCACCCTTCACTCTGGCCTCCAGCAGAGGGTCTGTCTCCAGCCACTGGAGGTCATCTGCTAAAGCTCCATTGCCCAGTTAGTGTTCGATGCAATCAGAATTTTGTTCAATTACAAAAACACTCATCTGCTAAATTATCAGAAGCAATTGTGTGTAACACTCACACTTTAGAAGATTAAACCATATGTTACTAATGGACTGGTTGAAGGAAGTACACTCTAGTGACTGCTATAAAACTGTGGCTTGCCTATTGGCAATTATTTATTTCAGGCATCCTCAGGGTTTATCTCCTTTGCTTCACTGAGTAAACAAATATTTACTGAGCTCCTATCATGTGTCAGGCACTGGGCTAGTGCTTGGGGTTATAACATTAAGTTAAAAAAAAGCATAGTCTGTCCTGTGTAAGGGCATTATTGCAAATCAAAAATGTGACCAGATCAATACTGCCAGTACAAAGGGAGATAAAGATCTAAACAAGGAATAAGTTTGTTAGGAAGTAATGTCTCCCTCTTTGACTTCCACAAGAATTTTCCTCTTTTATAATATATTCAGTACATAATCACTGAAACATCACCTACTGGGTATCAGGCATGGTGGTGCTTGCTCTTGAGAATATAGACAGGAAAAGAGATACAGCCCATATCCTATATAGAATTTATAATCTAGTGGATGAGACAGCATTACACAAATAGTTATAGAAATAATTAATCACCACTTGCTAAGGACTATGAAGCAGAAGTACCAAGTGCTATTAAGAAGACTGTTGTACTCTATTATATACCAGTCTTTAGATCTATACTTGTTTCATCTTTGTATCTTCCACAGAGCTTGGCAAAGTAAACTGAAAAAGTTGACACTTAAGTATTTGTTGAGTGACTGAGCCCTTAATTTGAGAACCAGGTCAGAAAACAGCACTCCTTAAAAATGGAAATATTAATCAAAATAACTAGATGTGGTATTTATTATTACTGTTCAAGGGCATTTCTAGTCCTCCTCCGCCAAGCACATGGTAAAATTGTACTTTCCTATCCTCTTGAAGATAAGCATGACCATATGACTTGCTTTGACCAACAAAACGGTTATTAGAATTAGTATGTATCACTTCCAAGTAGGAAGAATGTAGTTAATTGCACACTTAAGAGGAAGTGTGCAATTAACTACATTTCCTTTCCCTACCATGACAACAATGTTCCAGATGAAAGGTGATCTATTAGCCTGCATCCCTGGCTGAGCAAAACATGGCACAGAGCCTCACTACCAGCCAGGTACATATAAACTAATGAAGAAATAACCTTGGTTGTTTTAGGCTTTAGAGTTTTTAAGTATTGTTTCTCATAGAGCTTAACCTAACGCTAACTGACTGATAAAAGTTAGACTTCTGCAGAAAGTGTACCAGGGATTGGGGGTTGGGCAGTGGGAAGACATCTAGAAGCATATTAAATAAACTGCTGATAAGATTAGGGCAATTCTCAAACCTCAGCAAAAGGCTTAGGGTACTCCCTGAAAAAGGAAGTATCCCTTTGAAATAGATCCTAGTAAACGTAATATGTTTGTCATGAGGAAATTCGTTATGTAATTATGAAGGATTTTCTGTGTATGTTACCAATAAGAAATATTGAAAGAAAAGAGTAGACAAAAAGAACATTTCAATATGTCTCTACTGTATGTACTCTGCTTTTAGTTACTGGTTATAATTATAGAATTTTGGTAAGAATGAGAAAGGCTCCCATTCTAAGACATATTAGAGTGAAGTTCTCATCTGCTTGGTAACAATTTCCAACATTTGGTGATTGGAGACAACATTGTCAGCGTCTTAACTAAATAGCAGCTGTGGCTGGAAAGAGTTACGTAGGTTGAAATTATGAGAAATGAGAGAAACATTTACAATAACTTTGGTCTTAAACACGATACAGAAGTTAAATTGTTAAATGCTAAATTGTTAAAATGACTGCTACTTCCCTGCCGTCACAACACATGAGGCAGAATTTTTTTAAATAATCTTTCTGAACTGGACTATCTTTTCACAGTTAATGTATTTATTTTTTACCATTTGTAAAATACTATCAAAACAAATATTTTGAGAATTGTTACTAATACGTGTTTTATGAGAAAGGTATTATTTCTCTATTTTACATAATTCATGAGCTTAACCAAATCCTTAAGTATAATTTTCTTATGCTGAAAATCCCATTTTCTTCCAGTTAAATATACTTTTAATTTTATTCAAAAGAATGTAAGGATGGGGCAAGAATTCATGTAACAGAAATGTGATGCAATGATCTTGGCTAGAGAAATATCTATTCTTTTAAGCAGTGGGTTTCAATAGTTATTCTTAAGTAATGACAAATGTCCCTTGTATACTGGACAAATTTCAGTGGAGGAAAATCATAGTCAGTGATTTAGAAAATCTTAACTGGAAATAAAGAGATGTACTGAATTTAACAGGAAACAAAATGTATCAATACAATAATAATAAAAATAAATTTAGCAGAAATCACTGTTGAGAACATTAAATAACAAAACACTAAAAAAAAACAAAAAAACAAAACACTAAGCTTATTAAAGATGAAAGGGGAAGTGGCAGATAACTGATCATTATTTTAAAACTGTTCCAAGAAGACACTACAGTCCATGGCTTATTTTCCTCTGTGCATAATATTATATAGGAAACAATTTTTCAATTCATTCAATAATATTTCTACTGCACTTTTCCATTTAAATGTGTTCATAAATATTAATCAGTTCCCACAACAACACTGTGAGATAGCTAAGAATTATCCAGAGTTGACGGACTGAGAGCTTAAAATGATGTTTGGCTATGATGCCAAGGACTGCTGAGGGAATTAATAAAAGAGCTGACAACATGCCAAGGACTGCTGAGGGAATTAATAAAAGAGCTGACAACAAAGTCCAGAATCCTGGCTCCTGGCTGTTGCTAGGGCAAAGAAGACTGTCAGAGAATTTCTTGTCCTGTCCTGACTCCTATCTTCCAGTGACACAGAAGTCAAAAGCACCTGCTCCCACATTACACCTGCCTGGTCAGCAAAGCTATCACAGATGCTTCTTCTAGCCTAGTCCTTGGTGTTTCGTAGAGTTAGGTATCTCACATCTCCCTAGAAAATATTTAAAAAATTTTTAAATCCACAATTCAGAGAGCTGCTGACGACTCAAGAAATCCTCAATGAGTCCGAATGAGGAAAGTCTACTTAGAGCTTAAGAAGGAATATTGTGCAGAGCTACAACCAGTCATACTGGGACTGACTCATCTGAATTCCTTTAATGTTAGGGAGATGTGGTTTGTATGCAGCTGCTGCTGACCAACAGTCCTGGTTTACCAAGGACTGAGGATCTCCTGGCACAAAATACTATCTGTGTTAAAACTGGGGAGGTCTCAGGCAAATCCATATAGTTAATGAGCTTACCTCTCGGTAATGAAATATGCTGGTTCTTCTTTGCTTATCCAGTTGCTTTATTTCTGCAAGTAATCAGATATATAAGGGGCAAAATTAAATTTGAGGAAAAATTTTAAAGTATTTTTTAAAATACTTTTTTATTGCATTATGGTCAAAGTTTCATAGATAGCAAAACTTCATATACAGTATTCAAATTGCCATGGGGACCACTAGTAGGCATAAAAAGCCATATTGAAAACTTGTCTTAAGATTCTTTCCTTGTATAACAGTCAGACTGGAGAGGTCTAAGTCCCCTTGTCCCATCCCAAGGCCTCTTCTCATCTGTAGCTCTCCGCAGTCTTACCTCAGAGCTCTATTCAGGGACAAAGGAAAGTTCCTACTCTTCTCCAGGATACAAGAGAATCTGAGCTGCTGCCCTGTTTTATCTGCAATGGCTCCTCCCTGCTGTGACTTTCTAGGTGAGGTCTTCTCTGGTTACAACCTGGGAATCAAGGAACACTCACTGCACTGGGGTGCCCCCATCATCCTCTCCCTCGTGAGTGCTCAGCCAGAAGGGGAGGCGCAGAGATTAGGCTCATTTCAACCACCCACGGGGGTCTCTGCTCTCACCAAGGCCCCTCTGCTTCTCTTCTTCCACCTGCTTGCTGAACTCTTCTCTCCTTTTGGGAGAAAAACTGGCTCTTAACATCATCATCCATTCATTTCTCTGCTATGGATGGAATAGACTGCTAGGTCACGAGGTTTTTGTCGTTTCTATGGCTACTTACTATCTACGTGACTATGAGCAAGTTTGAGGTTTTCTTTGTTTAATCTTGTGATGCCCAGTTCCTCATCTGTAAAAATGAGGATAATTACAGTATCTACACCACATGGATCATTGTGAAGATTAAATGAGATAATAGATGTAAAATGCTTATAAAATTTTTGACACAAAGCCCTCAATAAAAGATAGTTAATAATATTATTTATCTTCTTGTGATTATTTAAATCCAAGCTTTAGAATTACGAAACTAATAACAACGCTTTTCTTCTCACCTCTTACCTCATTCAGATTTGTAATTTGATCCTTGTAGTAGGTTCACAGTGCTATTTCAATATGATCTTTCTGTAAGTTATGGTCTCCTCTCCTCTGATTTAAACTGTAATTACCCCTTAACTTCTTTCCTGATTATTGTATTTATTTGTACATTCCCTTACTCGTTAAACAAACATTTTTTGACTACTTCCTATATTC
Organism: Delphinapterus leucas; assembly: GCF_059928025.1. Classification (NCBI taxonomy): domain Eukaryota; kingdom Metazoa; phylum Chordata; class Mammalia; order Artiodactyla; family Monodontidae; genus Delphinapterus; species Delphinapterus leucas. Next base: position 52,796,815 of record NC_143140.1, read on the forward strand.
CAGGGACTGTGCTGGCACTGGAGAAAGCCTGTGCTTCTTTCTTTCAAAGAAGATGGAGAATCACCTTCACTTGGTCATAGATCTTGATGCAAATCCTGCCTATGACCAGATTCCTTCGTTTGTTCTGACCCTGCCAGATCAACTCATGCTCTTACAGCAGTTACACAAAGCTGGACACTGACATGTCTTACAAGAGAATGTACATTGGAGAATGAAAACTGGAGGAGATGGTTTTTTGATCCAGGAGTAGAGTATCACATCTTCTGGACACCCTCAATATCTTCCAACAGTTATGAGCATGGCATCCAAGGATTTGTTAGACAGAGGTATTTAACTTGTTGGCTACCATTATTGTTTATTCCCAAGATCAAAGACAAAAGAACACTCCCATAGGGACAATCTTGTTCTGCTTCTAATGCCTCTTGACCAATCTGGAAAAATGAGTCTAAACAGGCCAGAATCCAGTTATTAGATAGAGGAGGACTCATAAAGAGTTTGGGATGGACACACAGACTCCTAAAAACAAATGTTGCTGAGGAATTTTTATGGTTCCAGGCTTTGTATTAGGTTTTTTTTTTTAATGTATTTTGTCTCTTGAGTTAGTTTGGGTTGGGTCCTTAGTTTATTTTGTCTGATATGCGGTAGTCTCCCCTGCTTTCTCTTTTTTTCTTTTAGCCATGCGCATTGTTTGCGGGATCAAACCCATGCCCACTGCAGTGGAAGCCCTAACCACTGGACTACCAGGGAATGCCCTGTGTTATGTATTTTAATACACACAACACTCCATGTGAAATAAATGCCTTATTTAGTTAAACTTTCAAAACTGTGATGTATAGCAAACATACAGAAAAGTGCATAAAACTTAAACTTGCAGTTTAATGAATTGTTGGAAAATAACACTTATGTGACCCCTACTGAGACGGTCTGCAGAGTCATATTGCAAGGGGCATAGATACAAGAAGAGAAGAATTATGGTTGTTTTTGAAATCTACCACAACCAGTGTTGTGATTTTTTTTAAGAGGTGAAAAAACAATATAGGAATTAAGGATGTATCAACTAAGTGGTGATAATGATTCTCCATGAATATTCAGCTTGGCAAAAAGAAGCGAGAACATAATGGCAGTGAAGGACAGAGGAGAGGAGATGGGAATCATTGGATTGTAGATATCAGTGGACTCAAGTATTGTTGGAGCTGGAAACCTGAAGACATCAGCTGGAAAACAGAAGCGAGTAGCAAGAGAGTGGGATGCTTGTTTTTGAGATGATAAAGAAGGTGGGAGTGGGCCACTGAAATGGTGTGAGTGACAAGATCATTGTAGAAGAGAAGTTAAAGGAATTGAGAGGCTAGGGTATTGGAAACATTCAAAATTAAGAGAGAAGTGGAGATGGAAAAAATTACAATGAGCTAAGAACTAAAATCTTCAGGAATGGGAAATATGAAGGCAGGGACTGAAGTAGGTTGATAAATATATATATATATTTAAATATTAAAAATATATAATATTTACATTTTTGTATGTTGGAATAGGTCTGTAAGGACATTTATTCAACTTACAGCAGTTATTTCTAGGAAGATAAATTATAACTTGTTGAGTAATGGTGAAAGACAATTTTCACTTTCATTCTATTGGCTTCATTTTTGTTTACCACACACATGTATTATGCATAAATAACTATAGTGAAATAGAGCTTTAAAAAAAGAAGGGGCTGACTTCTTGTCACACAGATCTGGATTTGAATTTCATCTGTAAAATGAGTATGCTCTTACCTACCTCTATGTTGTGATGATCAAGTGAGGTCATTACTTAATGTTCTTATTAACACAATGACTGGAGCATGGAAGAAGCTCAATATTGTTTGCTATTCCTCCACTCATTGACAAGCCCCCTTACCCACGTGCAAGTGCGCCGTGTGAGTGTGTACACGCCCATACACCACAGAGAGAGAGAGAGAGAGAGAGAGGACAGAGGTCACGTGTGCACCCAGAGACTCTGTAGCACTTGTGTACTCTCCTTGGAGTACTGTCATATTTGGGGGCAAAAAAGAAGAAAAAAATGGGCATATTGTTTATATTGCTTACCTGGCTAATTTCCAGAAGAAACTAATAATAATAAATTGTGCATATATTGACACTTCCACTGCAAGCCAAAAGCAGAATTTATTCAACCGTTCTCATTAAGAACTGTTTGCATGTCCAAATGACATTTTTAAAATACAGCTTTAAGAACAAGAATAAATACAGTGTATAAAAAAATGCTATTTTCCAAGGGTCAACAGTTCTAATGAAGAGTTTAATAGGCAATATTATCTTAATATAGGCAGCATCTATTAATAGAAACTAGAAAAATTCTGTGAACCTCACAATAAATTTTATAAACTAAAGCTTTTAAAATGAGTATTTTTCTACATGATGCACCGTTAAAAAGTAAGTGTGACTGGGGAAGTTAATTCTTAGGTTCCCAAAATGTTAGCATAGGCTATTTTTACCCTATGATAATTTATACAGCCTGCATGAGAGCTCTTATGTAGACAGTGAAGAGTCTACCAAAGGTCAAATGAAAAATTAGTGCCTGATACACTTATACTAGTATTTGACAGGACTAAAAATTAATGGTTGTCAGAACACTGCCTGAAACTGTGGCTCCAAGAGATTAAAATCTTTATTATAAATCTGTGAAATCCTGATTTATTGATTACTGAGAACATGGATTTAGAGTGTCAGTGAAATATAGTGTCTCCTGCCTCCAAGTAAAAGCTTCTTTGAACCCATTCAAAAATTCACAATGGATGAAGATGGAAATTAGGAAATGGAAATTCATACATTCATTCAATGGGCATTATGTGCCAGGCTGTGTGCTACGGACTGAGATACAAAGACGCACAAGACACAGGTCCCAGTCTGAAATAACTTACAGCTGGTAGAGAAGCCTGACACAAAAACAGGTAATAATAAAACAACCCTAAAGAAAAAATACTTAATGTACTTAACAGTAATGGGGAACATGTACCTTACAGAAGTGGGAGGATTTCCTATTACTCAACTCCATTTCTAACTAGTTCTCCTATTATGAGGCAGAACTAGCTAATATGGTCAAAATGAGTAGAGCTTTTCTTTATGCTAACAAAAATGGTGAAAGGATTAAGAAGCAGCAACCACAGAACGACCACAGAATTGCTCATTGTACTTCCCATCCCCGATCCTGAAAAGCCCAGCCACGTTTTTAAAGGACTGTAAGCCACTTGTGAGTGGGAACTGTGGTGATGGAGAAGGGGACAGGTGTGGCCTGGAAACCCACCTTAGCCAACCAGATATGTTTGTAATTGTGTTTCCACAAATCCCAATACCAGTTTCTGTGGGTAGGTAGGTATGAAGTATAGAGAAAAGAGGTTAAAAGCAACTCAAAAACAAAGATAGGGGAGATAATACATGATTTGCTTTTTGCTTCCTGCCTAACAAATCTTTTGACTGCTAAACTGATTTTGCTTTAAGATCCAGAAATTTAGAAATCTAAGCAACAGTCCTTCTTTGTTTATATCTTTTATTTTTGTTTATAACAAGTCAATTTATATAGAAATATGTTAGAGAAAACTAATAAAGCAGATTACTATATTAAAGTCTTTCATGATGGCAGATACCTCATGGTGCATCTCCAATATTTTCAAATGGTATTTATAGCTTCATGTGTAAAGTTGGTTTCTTTAGATGCCATACTCAGATCTTGCTTTTTGAACAAACCTGATAACCTCTGACTTTTAATTGCAGTCTTTAGATAATTTACATTTAATATAATTATCATTATGCCTGTGTTTAAATCTACCATATTGTTACTTGCTTTCTATTGCTCCCAACTGTTCAGCATTCCTTTTATTTTTTTCTCTTTGTCTGCTTTCTTTTGTATTAATTGAATGCTTTTTAAGAATCCATTTTAGAGGAATAGTGGTTGGAATGTTCAGCTGAAACACAGGAGTGGGTCAAATTATGGAAAAGTATATCGGTACCATTACCCAGTTACCCTGTTACCTGATGTTTCTCTGGGATAGAGATCTTAGGATGGATGTCTAGAATTGGATTAAAGATGTCAACACATATAAACCATTTCTAAGACTCTTGATACTCATTTGTATATTGCTTTTCAAAAGGGTTGGTGTGGAATATTTTTGTTACCAGGGGTTTACGAAAAAACATTGGTAGAGAAGGGTGGATGAGCAATAAAATAATCAATTTTGAAAGTCGTTTTTTAAAATAATAAATAGATACTATATTTAAAAAAACTTTCAAATATCTGATTCTACAGATAAAGAAACTGTGGCAAAGTAAAGAATCAAACTATATTAAGTTATGAGAGGTGTTACTCATTTAATGAAACTTTTTGTACATCATAAAAAATGCATGATTGGAAGGAGGTAAAAGGTCAAAAATGAAAATATACAGATAAGATGCATTCAGTATTTGTCATGAAAGTGAACATCCTGCTTAAGAGGTTCGGAGATAAAGAAATTATGGATTCATGCCTGAGCCATGGGGAACTCCACATTGACTGGACCACACTTCATAAGGGGTTTCGGAGATATGTTCATACTTGGATGCCTTTGAAGAATCGAAACTTTTACTCACCTAAGTACTTGAAAGGCATTCTGTACCTTATCTGACAATGTGAGTCCCAGGGAAACAGGATGGAGAGCATGAGAGAGAGCCATTTGTATGGGTCTCTGAGAAAGGAACCCTACGTTCTGTCCCACTGCAAGGTTAAATCCCCTGTATGGAAGGCAACAGAACCTTCCACATGAGCTTGAGAGTCCCAAAGAGAGAATCGAGTCTTAATTCTCATTTGAAATTCTAAGAGAAAAAAAGCTTTGCAGAATGTCCTATGACAGCACAGGACAATCACTAGAATAGGAATGGTGGGTCACAACTAGGTAGAAAAAGGGTCTGAGGTAGCCAGACTCCACCATAACGAAACCAAAAGTCTCCTGTGAAAGTTTCCTGGAACTGCTCAAGAGAGGAACAGAGGTTGGCTGAGTGTGGAATGGTTTCATGGTTTGGGTGAAACTAAACACTTTCCTGATGACACTGTAACTAGAGGTGTTTCAGAGTTTATGCAGCAGGGATGGCTGCTGATGGTGTGGCCAGTGTGACCAGAGGCAACCAAAGACTGACAGGGATGGTCTAGCTGAGGAAAAGCAGTTGTATGGATGCTATTAACCAAGGACCTAAACTCTCTTCCCAGACTCCTTGACAACATGTTAGCCCTTCTGCAATGTAGAACCTTCACACCCCAGAAGGACAGCCAAGGCAAAGGGAAGTATTGTGAAGTGACAGCCAATTAAAGAGAAACTGAGTTCAAATCATAACTAGCAGAGTTCATCTTGAGTTTATCCATATTTTTTTCTGACTTAACTTCTGATAAATCAAGATGCTCCATAATATACTGATAAAGTTAATTACTTGACCCTAACCCAAAACTCAACATTTGTCCCAATTAAATTTCAATTCATTGCTACATTGTTTGAGATCTTTTTGAATCACAATTTTGCCATTTGGTATTTTAGCTCTCTCTCCAAGAGGAGCTCATTTCACATTTTAAACATTTTGGTTTTTTATTCACACACACCTTAATAAGAAGTTTTCTACCAAAGGACCTCATCCCATCACATTTTCCCTCTCCACCATCAAAAATAACTAGACTCACAAAAAAAACGCACACTAAAATTTCTTAGTAGCCTTCTCTTCTTGTGGCAAGAGCAGAAATGGAGAGTAGAAAATGATGTATTTTTTTATTAAAAAATTGTAAGGTTACTAAAGAAATTAAATGAAATATATTCCTAGTGCAGAACTACTGCCATCTTAAGGCCACAGCCCAGTATTATAAATCAGCTTTCGGTTCTATTTAGCTAAATGGTTTAGAGAGATTAATTTTTAGTCATTTGTACATTTTATCATTTTTTTAAAGTACTAAATAGTCTTTATTATTTCCCCTTAAACAAATTATATGACCCAGAGAAGACGTGTAGATTGGCTTATACTATATAAAAGGTTGAACATTATGTTTACTTTGGGGTATTTAGAAAAGCACATTTTAAACTAATGAAAGATTAAACAATCAGGCCATTCCCCCCACCCCCAAATGTTTGGTAAATAACATTTACAATGTAGATGTTAAAATACAGTATTATAAATCCACAAAATATCACTTAGTGAGTTATTTTAGTGTCTAAAACTTAAGCTAGCTGATCACAAAGTTATTATTTAGGTAAATAACAAATTAAGTAAAAGCCAAACCTAAGGTTAAAGTTCCTAAATTATAGTATTAGCTTTATTAAAAGGTAGGTCAGTTATAATGATGAAATTCAACTCTAGAAAATCAGCAATAAAAATCATAACTTCTGGGCTTCCCTGGTGGTGCAGTGGTTGAGAGTCCGCTTGCCGATGCAGGGGACATGGGTTCGTGCCCCAGTCTAGGAGGATCCCACATGCTGCAGAGCGGCTGGGCCTGTGAGCCATGGCCGCTGAGCCTGCGCATCCGGAGCCTGTGCTCCGCAACGGGAGAGGCCACAACAGTGAGAGGCCCGCGTACCGCAAAAAAAAAAAAAAAAAAATCATAACTTATTTCTGAGCTTTTCAAAATTATTTTATAACTTCCTAATTATAAGAAAAAATGTATACGTACAAGGAGTACTAAAGAAACCCTAAAACTTCACAGCATGATATTGATATTACACACAAATAAAAGTACCAAGATTTTATAAACTAACAAATAAGCAAAAAACTTAAGCAAAGATCTTTCAAACAACACATATTATTTGCTACACTGGACACAACAACATCTATATGTTAGTCTGCTGAGGCTGCCTTAACAGAGTACCACAGACTGAGAGGTTTAAATAACAGGAAATTATTTTCTCACAGTTCTGAAAGCTGAAAGACCAAGATCAAGGTGCAGCGGTCAGAATGGCCATCATCAAAAAATCTACAAACAGTAAACGCTGGAGAGGGTGTGGAGAAAAGGGAACCCTCCTGCACTGCTGGTGGGAATGTAAATTGATACAGCCCCTATGGAGAACAGTATGGAGGTTCCTTAAAAAACTAAAAATAGTACTACCATATGACCCAGCAATCCCACTACTGGGCATATACCCTGAGAAAACCATAATTCAAAAAGAGTCATGTACCATGATGTTCATTGCAGCTCTATTTACAATAGCCAGGACATGGAAGCAACCTATGTGTCCATCGACAGATGAATGGATAAAGAAGATGTAGCACATATATACAATGGAATATTACTCAGCCATAAAAAGAAACGAAATTGAGTTATTTGTAGTGAGGTGGATGGACCTAGAGTCTGTCATACAGAGTGAAATAAGTCAGAAAGAGTAAAACAAATAACATATCCTAACACATATATATGGAATCTAAAAAAAAAAAAAGGTTCTGAAGAACCTAGGGGCAGGACAGGAATAAAGAGGCAGATATAGAGAGTGGACTTGAGGACATGGGGAGGGGGAAGGGTAAGCTGGGACGAAGTGAGAGAGTGGCATTGACATATATACACTACCAAATGTAAAGTAGCTAGTGGGAAGCAGCTGCACAGCACAGGGAAATCAGCTTGGTGCTCTGTGACCACCTAGAGGGGTGGGATAGGGAGGGTGGTGGGGAGATGCAAGAGGGAGGGGATATGGGGTTATATGTATACATATAGCTGATTCACTTTGTTATACAGCAGAAACTAACACAACATTGTAAAGCAATTATACACCAATAAAGATGTTTAAAAAAATGCAAATCAACTTAGGTATAAAATAAGCTCCATGGTTGTATTGTACAACACGGGGAATATAAACAATATTTTATAATAACTATAAATGGAGTATAACCTTTAAAAATTGTGAATCACTATTGTTCACCTGTAACTTATATGATTGTACATCTGCTACACTTCCATTAAAAAAAGAATAAAAAAAGAATTTGAAAGCTGTTGCAACAAAAAATAAGCCTAATTAAATTCTGGGAAAATAAATAAAAGAAAAAAAACCCCCCAAAACAAATACCATATGCTAACACATATATATGGAATTTTAAAAAGGGGTACTGATGAACCTAGTTGCAGGGCAGGAATAAAGACGCAGACGTAGAGAACGGACTTGAGGGGGGTGGGGTAGGGGAGGGGGTAGGGGAGGGAAGCTGGGAGGAAGTGAGAGGGTAGCATTGACGAATGTGCAGTACTGGGTGTAGGGTGGGAGGCTGCTGCGTGATGCCAGGGGGCTCAGCTCGGTGCTTTGTGAGGACCCGGAGGGATGGGGTGGGTAGGGTGGGGGTGTCGGGGGGGGAGGGGATGTGGGGATGTATGTATGCGTGTGGCTGATTCACTTTGTTGTGCAGTAGAAACTGACGCCGTGTTGTGGAGCATTTATACTCCAATAGAGATGTGGGGAAAAAAAAAAGATCAAGGTGTAGGTAGGGCTGGTTTGCCATGAAACCTCTCTTGCTTGCAGGCTGAACCTTCTTCATGTCCTCACGTGGCCTTTCTTTTGTGTATGTGCATCCCTTGTGTCTTTTCCTCTTCTTATAATCACACCAGCCATACTGATAGGTCCCCACTATCATGACCTTATTTAACCATACTTACCTCCTTAAGTCCATATACCCAAATGTAGTCACATTGGGGCTTAGGGCTTCAACGTATGAACTTTGGGGGACACAATTCAGTCCCTAACACTGGCATATTTTATATATCACTCAAAGAAACAGAAATTAATTGGAATCTGAGTAGAACATTGAACTTTTGGTTGACAATAGAAGAGGTGATATACCACTACATTTGATAAAAATTTAATGTACAGAAAAAAAGAAAATATCTTCATTTGAAAATAAGCCTGTGAAACAAAGCTAATGTCTGTATTTAAGTTCAGGGTTATGTAAGGAGTGAAGGGAAAGAGGGAAACCATCCCACGTGTTCTTAGAGGAATTAGACTGAGCTTTGAGGTTAGTGGCCAAGAAATGTGAGTGGAGCTCCAGGAGGAGTGGCAGATCTTTCAGGATGATGGGATCCGATAATTTTCTAAACCCTCCTACAAAGTGTAAATGTTGTAGGCTGTCTAGCACAAGACCGTGAGGAATATAAGATGTATAACAGTTGTTTCTCAGCAGAGATACAACTGTTGTTAAGCATGTTCAGGTCTAAGGGCCAACTCTCCAGTCCAAGGGACACTTATGCCATGAAAAAAAATCCTTTCATACTCTTCCTTCTAACAATGAGTGCACTTGTACATTTACATTACTAAGGGAAGTCCCTAAAGTGCCTAATCCCACAATAAAACAAGATATCCTCCAAGGAGACTTATGGCCTTCAATGTGTAGTCTACCTGAAAGTTTGACCTTGGCAGGCACTCTACTGCAGGGGCCAAAGAGGAATGCTAAGGTCAGTTCTATGGCCAATAGACTCACAAAAGGGAAATAGGTACAAGCTATGATACAATCCAGCTTTTGTCTTTTTTGATTCACAGACATTAAAGACATGGTGTTGGGCTCTAATCAGTGAACAGCTCAATCTTATTTTTTTTAATAAAAAAATTTTTTTTTTGGTTCCGTTGGGTCTTCGTTGCTGTGCATGGGCTTTCTCTAGTTGTGGCGAGCAGGGGCTACTTTTCGTCGCAGTGAGGGGGCTTCTCATTGTGGTGGCTTCTTTTGTTGTGGAGCATGGGCTCTAGGGCACCGGGGCTTCAGTAGTTGTGGCGCCCGGGCTTCAGTAGTTGTGATGCGCGGGCTTAGCTGCTCCGTGGCATATGGGATCTTCCCGGACTAGGGATCGAACCCGTGTCCCCTGTGTTGGCAGGTGGATTCTTAACCACTGGGCCAGCAGGGAAGTCCCCACTCAATCTTCTTGAGGATTCTTTCCTGTCCTCTTCCAGAGAGATTTGTTTGGGGCTTTTACAAGTCATAACGGAACAAGTTATCAATTTATTCAAATGGATCCACTACGTATAATAAGTGTCCTACTAGATTGAACTATTTACTGTACTAAATCAATTCCTTGGTTGGTCTATTAGCCCCACAAGTGTTAGTATTTGTAAGGGTTAAATGGAATTCTCAACCAATTATATTTTCATTATGTCATGACTACTGATTTTTTTCTATTGGGTAAAGTGTTCCTTTAAATTTAAAACAGAAGCAGTACAAAGATAATACATTTATATCTTCTCTTTTTAACGTCAATGTTTGTATTTTCTTTTGTAAATGACTTGTATTTTCTCTTTTAAATAATTTGTATTTTCTCTTTTAAATTATTTTAAAGGTCTCAAAGTCCTAGCCCTTCATCCATCTAAAATGATACTAGCTATAAACAGTCCTTGAGAGAATTGAAAATACTGTCATTCAAATTATTGTGTTCTATAAACTTTAAACCTTTCTGTTTGCATAAAGTTCTCTCTTCTGTAGTATGTTCTATGAAGTTTCTAATATCCTTTCATAGAAAAAATGCATTACAATAAAAAATAGGATAATCAAATAACAACCAATATTGGTTTCCTTAATCATTGTCATTTTGCAAAATGGTCCTTCACGATTTCTAATAAATTTATTTTCTAACGCCCTTCAGGGGGTGAAATGTTGAAAGGTCTCCCATTCTACTTACAAATACACTTAGGAATTTACTAAAGAATATAAAGTTTTTGATTGAATCCATAGTTAGAGATCTCATGGGCAAAAAAAATCTTCCAAATTATAGGCTAATTGGGTCAGGGGAATATTAGTGGATAAAATTTTCTCCATAATCTTATATTATTTCGCACACAAGAGTAAAGGGTCAGGTGTACCTTGACATTCTCTTGGTTTCCCTGGCGCCTTGAAAACCAAGGGGAGGCCCGGTTAATTCTGCGGCGAAGGCGATGCGCCAACAGGGGCTTAGTGCCGCCTCCAATTCCTGCAGCAGCGGCTCCGCTCCTGGTCACATCCCGCCTTCGGGACTTCGGGGCGGGGGTCAGGGTGGTGACAGTGAGGCAGGAGCCGGCCTGGGAGTGTCAGCGGAAAGCCAGGCAGCGAACCGGCCAGTCGGGGCGCGGGGAAGTCCGGCCGCGAGGGGCGGGCAGAAGCGCGGCCGGGGGCGGGGCTGGCGGGCGCGGGAAGCGCGAGGGGCAGCGGTGCGGCGTTCAGGGGGCGGCCGCAGCCCCGCCCCGCCCCGCCGCGTCCTGCCTGGTAGTCCCGCAACGTCCTGCCTGTGCGCTCTTCTTCGCCTCTCGGCGTCTAGGAGCTCTCCGGTGCTTCGCGCGCAGCTATGGCTCAGCACTTCTCCCTGGCCGCCTGCGACGTGGTCGGCTTCGACCTGGACCACACTCTGTGTCGCTACAACCTGCCTGAGAGCGCCCGGGTGAGTGGCGCGGGCTGCCGGGGCGCACGGCGTGCAGTCTTCATGGCGGCTGGGGCTCGAGTTTCCTCCCGGCTTAGGCGGCGGCGAGCGTCGCCGGGGCCCTGCAGCCGCCGCGCCTTTGCGCAGAACTCGGCCTCCCACGGCGAGGCGGGGCGGAAGGAAGTGTGCATTCCCCCATCCCCGCCCGTGCTGTGGGTACCGGCTTATTTAGCCCAGCCCTTAGCCAAGTTTGAGAGATGGGTAGGGAAGAAAAGGGGCGAAGGAGGAACAAGTCGTGCAAGACTGGGCTAGGGAAACGGTTCCTGGGTCAGAGGAAGGGTGGGGCTAGGGGAACTCGGGGTGTCCATTGCATATCCCCAGCCTTGGAACTTCTCAGCAAATCGTTCTGGCCACCAGCAGAGCGCCGATACAGCCACCTGGTTAACGACTTGTATTTTCTTTGGCTGCGTTTTTCTTTTGCACGTCCATGAGACCGCCTGTCAATTTTTAAACACTGCAGTCCGGGAGAAATTGTGTGGTATATTGGAAGACTAACCGAAAAGTCATTAACATGTTAGCCCTAATTTTGCCTTTTGCCAAGAGAAGGAAATAAATTTTGCTCACCTGTTGCGTGCTCCATGCACCTTGAGTAAGGTCTAATCCTGACAACAGCCTGGGTCATCACTGCACTTAAGGAGGGAGGGGGAAGTGGGGTGTGTATGATTCCACACCTGTACCCTGAAGTGAATTGTTCTCCCTCCCCCATTCTTTTGGTTTCACAAGGAAACTAATTTTGAAAAATTAACTTTTTTTTTTTTTTAGTCAAATATGTAAGTATCCAAGCGAAATAAGCTGGTTATGGTAGTCAAAGCGAGGACTCTGCAGCCAGACTGCAGACAGAGGGCACCAGCTCCTCTGTTCCTAGCTCTATGACCTCGGGCAAGTTCCTTAACCCGTGTCTATTCTCAGTTTCCCTATCTGTAAAATGGGGCTAATAATTGGATTTGCCTGGAAAGGTTGTTGAAAGGATTAAAAGGGTAAAGGATGTATAATGCTTAGAGCTGTGTTGGACACATACAAGTGTTTGCTTTTATAGTCACCACCCATATCATTCCCCAGCCTGACCACTTATGAATAGAGCTCCTGGCCGCTGGTGCAGGCATCAGCCAGGGCTGCTCCTCAGTATGGTGAGGTCAGTGCTCCAATCAGCAGTTCAGGTACCCCTCAAAGGTCAAAACAGTGAATTACTCATGTTCTCTATGTACAGATGGTGGAAAAAAAGAAGTGTACTGTTCCTTCTGTTATACTTTCCTGCTTTCCTGCTGTACAGGTGCTTCCTTAGTCATGCAGAGAGTTGAGGAGACTTTACTTCTTGATCCTTGGCCACTGGTTCCTCTAGGTCTTTGACTCATATTTTCCTTCCCTTTGCCTTTCACATCTTCTCCTGATTAACATTTTCTTGCATTTCCTCCCTAGTCACCTTCATCTGAAGGAAATATTGTTAAAACCATTGTCATTAGAGCCAATTTTGTGCATGAGTGAGCATAAAATTTCAGAATACAGGATCGTTAAAAGACAAGAGTTCTTTGCTATAAACCTCGAATATAAGTGATATTTAAAGGTTGAAAACATTAACCTAGTGCGTTTTATATCCTGTTTGGTTCAGAAATCTTTTATTAAGTACCAGCAATGTGCTGAGCACCATAATAGAGTTAGGGATACAGAGATAACACAGGTCTTCAGGTGGCCTTGTAATGGGTAAAGGTGTTGAAAGGTTAGTTCTGGTCCCCTGTGCTGAGGGCAGCATTGCCTGGTCCTTGCTGCTGACTGACTGTTACCTGTGCCTGGGGCCCTCTTCCCTTCATCACACAAACTCCTCAGCTGGCAGGTCTCATCTTAAGTAGCCTGGCCCCCTAAAGTTTACCTTTCTGTCCCTATCCCATCTGCAGTTTTCCATAAAAACCTTAATTTCTCACAGTACTTACACACTGCATTAAATTTTCCTGTTTACTTGCTGGAATCTTTCCCTAGATCCTAGAGCCATGGCCCCTTGACATCAGTATCTGTGACAGTTTATTGTGTGTTCTGTGTGCCAAGCTGACTGTGTGCACTTACGGGATTCAATAAATAATTGTGGAACAATTGCATAAATAATAGGTATTTTAGTAACTGAAAATAGCACTAACAGCCAGTATTCTAATAAGCATTCTGCTATATAAACTGGTTTGACCCTTACAACCATGTGAGTTAGATGTTATTATCATCATTTAGAGATGAGGACACTGAGTCACAGAAAGGATGAGTAGCTTATCCAGGGTCACCCAGCAAGGTGGTCCAGCTGGCAGGTCTCTGCTACCTCCCACCAGGCTTTATGTGTGCTGCAAATCTCAGAGGAGAGTCCTTGGAGTGAGTGATGCTTGGGTCCCAGCACAGGAGTTACAAGTGGCAGGTGAGGAGGCAGAGAGGAGCATTTCTGGCAGAGGAAGTATGGCCAGTGCAAGGACCTAAAGGTGAGAAACAGCGCCTGGATCTGCTGGGTGTTAAGCAGAAGGTGGGGCGTTGCAGGAGAAGATGCCGGAGATGGCAGTGGCGCTGCATCATGGATCACTGCGCGTGCCTCTCATATCAGTCTCATAGGCATTTAGTTAAGTGCAGAGTGTCGTGCAAACGTGAAACTGGGTGCGTCGCCTCACCGGGGGCCTCAGGAAAAGCATCGTAGAAATGATGACACCTGTGCTGTCCTGGAGTTGCTGACTCAGGAGTGTTTGGACCCAGGCAGTTAACTTAAATGTGCGGCTGGGAGAGTGCGCGCACGCCCCTCCTCAAGCGCAGCTGTGCTCAACTCCTGCCAGCATTTGCCGTGGGCATAGGTAAAGGCTCAGTCTTGTCAGATCTAATTCTCTCAAGACAAATTAGAAATCTAAGCTTGTATGAGAAGTCTTTCAATTTTTAAACGCTAGCTCATTTTCGAACACAGCAGGATTATAGGGTTGCCAGATGTAGCAAAGAAAAATACAGGACACCGGTTCAATTTGAATTTCACATAAAAAAAACATTTTTAGTATATGGGTGTTCCAGATATTTCATGGGATAAGCTCATACTATAAAATTATCTGTTGTTTAGCCGAAAATCAAATTGAGCTGGGTGTTTCATATTTTATCTGGCAGCCTTAAGTGGGAACCAAATATAATTTGTGGTCTGCGTAGGACCCACAGGGCACCAGTTTGCACCCGCTGTGGATTGTGTGTGGTTATTAGTCAGGTGAGACTGTTGAGAAAGTAAGTGGCAGTTAAGGCTGGGAGAGCAAGGGGGTGGGTGGTGGAGGCCCTGTGCCATGAAGGCTTCTGTGGTGACTCAACATATTTTGAGGAAGAGCTTCAAGGACCAAGGCCTTGGGACTAGAAGAGGGACTTTTTTTTTTTTTTCAGTATGCGGGCCTCTCACTGTTGTGGCCTCTCCCACTGCGGAGCACAGGCTGCGGACGCACAGGCTCAGCGGCCATGGCTCACGGGCCCAGCCGCTCCGCGGCATGTGGGATCTTCCCGGACCGGGGCACGAACCCGTGTCCCCTGCATCGGCAGGCGGACTCTCAGCCACTGTGCCACCAGGGAAACCCCAAGAAGCGGGCTTTCAAAGGCACAGATTCCCTGCTTTTCTCAGCACCTCTGTTCTCTGCTCCTCTTTACACATTGACCCCATTCTCTCCTATTACAGAACCATCTCCTTGGAGAGGTAAGGAACACAGCTCTGGACGCCCCTGGTGGCATCCCTGCTAGAAAGGGCCCTTTCTCTTGGGAAGGAATCTGACCTCATTGGAATCACATGCCCATATGTTAATCAGTATTGCCAAGGGATGAGACACTCCAGTTGTCCAAGGTTGAATAAATACTTTGACCAGAGGCAAGTCTGATGGTGTGCAGTAACCATTGGTAGCTTGAAACTGGCCATGGTGGGGGTAACTATACCATGGAAATGAGCAAATGCTACAAGTCAGGACCTTTTTTTTTTTTTAACCAGCGCCCGACTGATAATAATAGCAATACTTAAATTGAATTTACTTGTATGCCATGCACTGCTCTAAGCATCTGAGGATTTTCATTAACATGGGTTTACATCTCTTAATCCCAGGGCACTGGTACCTTGCAGGCAGGATCATGATGTGTATTTTTTGTTGTCCGTAGTACTTTGTACCTGAGTGACTAACCCCAATCCCCAACTTCAGCTGTGTGCCCCCCTGGACTTGGATTGCCCTCTCCCCACTGGATTCGCCCAGCTAACTGCTCCATCTTGCAGGTGTCAGTGTGTACATCACCTCCTCAGGGAGGCCTTCTCCTACAACTCTTTTTTTTTTTTTTTTTGCGGTATGTGGGCCTCTCACCGTTGTGGCCTCTCCCGTTGCGGAGCACAGGCTCCGGACGCGCAGGCTCAGGGGCCATGGCTCACGGGCCCAGCCGCTCCGCGGCACGTAGGATCTTCCCGGACCGGGGCACGAACCCATGTGCCCCGCATCGGCAGGCGGACTCTCAACCACTGCGCCACCAGGGAAGCCCTCCTACAACTCTTCCTGTATCTATTCTCGCTTCCCCCTTGTGCCATTCCAATGCTATCAAAACCTGCCATGGGTTAACATCTGGAGAAGGAGGGTCAGGTTGCTCAGTGTGTCTCCTTGGACACTCTTCAGTCTCAGAAAACCTGTCATTTTGTTGTTGTTGAGAATGAAAAGATCTGTCAGCCATCAGCAGAGCATTTATCTTTGTGCTTGCTTCCAGAGGCTTCCTTTTTCCTGTTTCCTTAGCTTTTCTTATGGTGGGGAAAAAAAGATACTCACTTTGTCTGATGGAGGCACCATGATTCCTTCTTTAGATTACCTGCCTGGTCCCTATGTGTGTTTCTCTTTGAGACTCCCCTGTGTCAGATGACAAAACTAAAATAAGGTAGTAAGTAATGAGTTTGATGTCCTTCCTTTGGAGAAGATAATCCACAGATTGGGAGAGTGCAGTGCCCCACAAGCAGTGGAGTAGCCTCCCCCAGAGATTTTGGGCAAGACCGTGTTTTATAGAGTGTTAGAAGAGGCACCACAGAAATAGGGCATGATTGGCTAAGAGGTCAGGGATTCCCTGATAGGCACTTTAGGTCCTGTTTTCTAGGGTGAGGTAAGCGAGCTAAAGCTGACGTGGAGGATTGTGATTGGTGTATGTTAGGTCTCCTTGACAGGGGTTTTGTGTAAGCGCACACTGTCTTAGGTTTAGATTTGTGACCAGAGCTGGGCCAGTGGGGTGGCCTCCATTTTGGGGGGGCCCAGTGTATGAATTAGCATTATCAGCTGCCATGGGGCCTTTCTAGCAAGGGTGGATGGAGGATGGATGTGATGATAGAGTGGTCATTATGTTTATCCTCTGGAGATCTGTTAAATCAGTTTACAAAGCTTTGTCAAGTCTTAATGATCTCCAGCCCATTAGGCTTTGGGAGTAAGATTAATAATTGTCCTTGGTGGAATAAAAAAGACACAGCAGCTCCCTGGGGCTCTCAGGAGTGGGTAAATTGCTTGGGACGGAGTGTTAACCTGCAGAGCTTCACAATTACAGATACTACAGATTCCCTCCCACCTGTCTCATGACTGATTCCATTAGGTTTTCAGGTCCGTGATGCTAAGAATGAATAGTGAATTTTACATTTAATCTGTCTTTTTTCCTTCTTTTTATTAACAGCTAATTTATAATAGCTTTGCTCAGTTCCTGGTCAAGGAGAAAGGGTATGACAAGGAATTGCTCACTGTGACTCCAGAGGACTGGGATTTCTGGTAAGCAGCTTTTTTAAGGTCAGCACATTCCTTCTGATTTTTAATTATTGTGGATAAAATTTTAATGCTTCCTCTTCTATGGAAACAAAGTGAAATGTGAAGTTGAGTCAAAGGACAAAATGCCTTCTGTATTAAAAAGTTTTACGTTTGATGAATTAAAGTCCTTTCTACTTTAAGACTTGTTTAAGTATGAAAATAAGCTAAGAGCATATGTGACTAATTTGAGTATTTTTACATGGTTTAAGTCTGTCGTTATTAAGAGTTTGAGAGGTTATTAAGAGCTGTCTAAAATGTACATCTTTTGTTAAAAAATTTTCTTTTATTGCCCTTCAAATACAGAACTGTAAGAAAAGAGGAAATCATCATGTTTTGAATAAGTGTCTGAATTGGGACATTTGTTTTTCTGTAATTGGGTAGATACCCCTATGTCTGAGACTCTGACTGCTTACTCCCTTCCTGGCTTAGGAGTCTCAACTTTCCAAGGCTTCCTTTGTCCTTTTTCCTCATTTAAACAATAAAACAAACAAAAGTCCTATTAAACCACTTTAAATTGTTCGGTTGAAAAATAACAGTAGTCCTGAAACGCATGAAAAATACGTACAGAAATAATTCTAGAACAACAGAGTTCATCTGTTATACATTCTTCCAGTGTTTGGTTAGTCCTTTTTGATCTACCCCTTTTAGCAAACGAAGAAACAGAAATATTTTACTGTATGAAACCACCGACTCTGGAAATTATACTGTGGACCAAAGTAAATAATGTTTCGAAAGTACCCTGTCGTTTTCTTTTTAATTCCCTTGGTATTTGGTGGCCGTTTTACCTTCTTGCTTTTATTACTCATGATAATGAATCTGTACCCATTTTTCTTCCCAAATCCCTAAGTGTTTTACAGTGAAGAACCCCAGACTTAGTATTTGACTTTGTTGTAGTGGTTTTCAATAGTATGCCCAGTCCAGAGGGCTAGTTCTTATAACCCGACCTAAATTGAGGCAGATTCTAAAGAGTACAGAAAAGCTTCTGGCCAAGATCTTAACTTGTAGAATACAAATGTGTGTTTGTGTGTGTGTTTTATTTAATGGAAAGCATTTGTACATTTTAACAGAGGCATACAATGGTGTTTATTCTTTGTTCTCTGTGAGTTTTTTTATTCCTCTTTTTAAAAGCTCAAAGATTTTAGACACTGAATATGCTGTCCTTGGTTTGCCCACATAACAGTTTTCTTTATGTACTTGCTCTGAGGATGATATATATATATTTTTAACATCTTTATTGGGGTATAATTGCTTTACAATGGTGTGTTAGTTTCTGCTTTATAACAAAGTGAATCAGTTATACATATACATATGTTCCCATATGTCTTCCCTCTTGCGTCTCTGAGGATATGATATTTAATTTTAGAATTGATATTCTTACTTGTTTGATTAACATAGCATTCACTTGGGTGGGAGAGTCCTTTTTTAGCATTGTGATTTTTTTGAAAATATAAATTTTTATTTCTTGGGTTAGGTAACTGTGTGAATTGACTGGTAATCAGAATTTTCTATTTCAGTTGCAAGGGCTTGGCGTTGGATCTGGAAGACGGGAACTTCATTAAACTTGCAGATAATGGCACCGTGCTCAGGTAATAAAATTTAGTTGTGAAGTCAAAACTTCACTCTTTCCAGGACATTTTATTACCATATAGCATTTGATAGTTAAGGTATGGGTTAAAGAAGATTATTACTTTAGTCAATCAGATGGCAGATTATCTATGTGCCTGCATGTCTTTATGTGAATCATTTGAGCCATTTAAATATAAATCTGGAAGCATTAGATTGAAAGGTCTAATTCTTTAAATTTAGCTCATCAGAAATATTTTCAGGAAATACAGTAGAATGTTAATAAATTCCTTTATCTCTTTGACCACAGAGCCTGGGAATTATATTGTGCTAACCTGGAGTAAAATTGAAGCTGTCTTTATTAAGGAAGAAGGAGAGAATGGATGTTGGGTGGGGATTGGTGGTCTAGGCACACCTCTCTTTCTTCCCCCATTTATCCAGATTCGCCCCCATCATGCAGGACCCATGTTGTGTCTCAGCTCCTTCTGGAAGTGTTTCTAGATTGTTCCAACCTTCATAAGTATCTCCCCCCCTCCCAAACTTAGTGCTGACTCCCTTTCCTTCCCTCCTCCTAGGGTGAGTCCAACACTTTGAGTATTAGTAAGAGTAGGGCAGGCAGTTGAGAAGCAGCTGCCATCGCTGCTCTTAGTCTTACAGAGGGTACCATGGAGTGAGCATCTATTTTTCCCCCAGTACTGACAGTACAGGCAGTTAACGTGGCTGTGCAGTTGTACGATTTATGATTTATGCTGACGTGGTCAGAGTTCACGAAGAGGATGCTCAGCACAGGTTACCCCTTGTACACACTCTCCCTTTGGGTACATCATTCTTTTTGCACAGTACAGACTCACACTCTACCCCAGACCGGCCCCTAAGGTGTAGCTAGCTAGGCCAGGTGTGGTTCCACTTCTGATTATTTTATAATTCATTTGCATGTTTTTTCTCAGGCAACTAGAGATAGAGTGTGTGTATTGATTTGTGTGTGTACACCACACACACACAATGCAGCCTTGACCATGACCTTAAATGCCACTTTCAGATTCTTACAGTGTACTTGGCTATCTTCAATCATGGTTAAAAGAATAGAAAACATTCCACAGTTTCGCTTCTTTCTTTTATTGTCACATCTGTCTGTTGGTCCCCACTCCCAAAACCCTTTTCCCAAGGTCTGACCATCTCCATTCAAGTTCTGGCCAACCTGCAGCTTCTCTTGAATTTACAAGGTTATGTCCTTGATGCCTGCTTTCAAACAATATAGTAGATTCCTTTTCTGATCGTATTTCTTGCTCAAGGTTCCTCCACCCTTACATATAGTAGCTTTTATGTAAATATTAACTTGTTTATAAATAGGATCCCGATTATGATTTTCCTCCATTTGCCCTTCTTATTTCATTTCCTTTTCCTTCATTTTGCTTTGCTACCACAATATAACACCAAGAGAAGACTAATAATACTCCCTAGCATTATAATTTCTCAAAGTAAACAACATAAAATATCAACTGTTTCTCTACAGGGTAAGATTCTCTTAACCAGGCCCAACGGATGCAAAAGCAGTATTTTGAGTACAAAAAATAGCTACCTTCTTGTCTTCCTGTTCCAAGTTTTGCCCCATTCGTCTTGCTGTTTCCCATTGTGTTTTTAGCTCTGTGGTGTCCTTGAGTGGCATGTTACTACCCCACCTTCATCTTCATGAGTCCCCTGTGCTCACAGCCGCCGGCCCTGGGTGCCAGGCACCTCCCTGCTCCTGCGGGCCTGACGCAGCTCGTGCTCTGACTGCTGCTCTTTCTCTCCTGCTGCCAGCCCAGCTTCCCACCCAGTCCCTGCAGTGTTTCCTCATTGTTCCAGTTAGGCTAATCTTATCTGCGTAGCTAATTGACAGCTTCTTAGGCAAGAAGTCGTCATATTTCTTCCAGAGAAATTGTGGTTTATAGTATTGGTCCAGGGCAACTGCCACAGCGTTGACCTCAGAGTGAGCTGCCCCTGATCACTTTGCTGGTTGATGGGTGACATGGAGAAGAATAAGAGCTGTCAAGAGAAATGCCGTATAGGACCGTAAATGGGGAAGTCATCCAGTTGAAAACCTTTTTTGTAAAAATCCTTTCATAGTATCAGGGTGAATTAACAATAACAAGGCTGGAGGAGGGGGTGTTCAGGAGAACCACTGATGAGTCATGTGCCTCATCTCCCCAAACCAGGGCAAGCCACGGCACAAAGATGCTGGCTCCAGAGGTGCTGGCGGAGGAGTACGGCAGGAAGGAGTGGAAGCACTTCACGCCAGACTCGGGAATGGCCTGCCGGTCAGGTATGGGTCATGTGTGGGGCAGCACTGCCATTCCCTCCCCTGTTGTTTTGGACCCTGAGCCTGGGACGTCAGGACACAAAGAAGACCCTCCTTGCACCCTGCTGGGCAGGACCCACAAAGGACCTGCTATGGTTTCATAGGAATAGGATGTATTTTTTCCCACGTGTCTGATTTTCTCTTTGGCAGTTGGTTCTGTTTTATTTAATATTCTGTTGATTCACCTTTCTAGTTGCACTTGTTCTGGAGTAAAGAACAAGGAATAATACATTCCTTATTCTATATTTTTATCAATTTGTTACATGCACAATCCTTACTTTTGTTTCTCTGTCCCCCACTTCTCCCCACATTACTCATCTCTCCTGTTTTCTAGAATTCTTTTCTTTACTGCCATTTCTAGTACCTTCTGCCTTTGTTTTTTTTTCCCCTTTATTCCAAGTGATTTTACACATTTTTCCAACTCTCTTTAAAGAGCTTCACCATGAGTAAACATGAAAAGATTTTTCAAAAATTATTTATAAACACAGATGTGCATAAATTAGTAAAGAATCATTAAAACATTGTTATAAACAGATGGACCTTATTAAAAGTCCTGATTGTTAGTTTTTCATTTGTTCTAATTTTTTTTTGCCATTTTCTCCTGCACTACAGTTTTGAAATGCACCTATTTTCATTTAGAAAATGTAGTAACTGGAAAACAGTTGGAGTTATTCCTTATTACTGTTGTGTTTTTGTTTGTTATATTTGCTATCTTTTGGGGTTTTTTTTATTATTATTATTGTAGTGAGATGAAAATGTCAGGAAATGTGTGTTATCTTGATAAAATAAGTTGATAGGAAAAACTGAGGTTTCACCTTGGGGTTAGGTATAGAATGCTTTCACACATCTCAACTCAGAATAGCTAGAAGTTAAATGGATGGATTTCCTTTTTACTCAAGTGATAGGGAATGCCTGTTGTCTGTCCAGATGTAGGCAGTTGTAAATACACGTGAACAACACGGGTTTGAATTGCTCAGATACACTTATACGTGGATTTTTTTTCCATAGTAAATACTGCAGTGCTACACGATCCACAGTTCATGGAATCCGTGGGTGTGGAATTGCGGGTAAGGAGAGCTAACTATAAATTATACTCAGATTTTGGACTGCGTGGAGGTCAGAGCCACGAACCTCCCCTCCCCACATTGTTCATGGGTTAACTATAAACTCTTCCCTTCTCCCAGAAAAGGTAGGCACCCAGCTAAGTGTTTTATTCTGACATCCATTCAGAAATCAGGAGTATTTTAAAGAAGTAAAGTATTTCCCAGCTACAAAAGAAAGCATTCACCCAACACGTCACGCCTGTTTACCCACTGCTCTGCCCACTAGAGAGCACTGCCTCCTAGAATCCAAAGCTTCCTTGTGGTGCGTAATTTACGCAGGATCAAAACTTCCTTGTGGTGCGTAATTTTCACAGGAGCGCTGCTCTGTGTATGGTCTTGGAGTTTATTTACTCCTAACTGGGCTGGTTAGGAAGTGTTTCCACTCCAGGTGCCCAGTGATGGGGCTGTGACACATAATAGAAGCCTACTGTTTCTGCAAAATAGTAAGAGAAAGCTAATGCCTTTGAAATGTAACACATTTTTTCTTAATGTAGAGACATAAAAGAAGGAAAAAATGGCCTGTGATTCCACTTAAACTTTGTTTATACTAAAAAAAAATAATGGGAGCATATGATCAGGAAATGTAAATATTATAGAAAGAAGTAAAATGAAGAGTAATTATTTCCAACCTGTGTCCCCCACAATCCCCTTTCCCCGAAGCTTATTTTTTTAAGTATACAAAAAGGATCATACTTTTTCTGTACTTTGCTTTTTTTCATCTACATCTTGGAGATTCCGTCACAATAGCACAAAGACAGATGTACTTCATTCTTTTCGATGCAGGCATGCTCTGCCATCCAGGGCCTACATCATGATGTATTTCATCAGTGTCCTCACATTGGACATTTATGTTGTGAGCGGTTTTTAACCATTACAAACAAGCCTGCAGTGACGTTTTCATACATGTATAATTTGCACTTTTGTAAATATATCCAGGGTAAGTTTTTAGAAATACAGTTGCTCTACGAATATGTGGGTTTAAAATATTGCCAAATAAGGCCTTTATTTTCAGGAACTCCAATTGATTCTTTATGGGCTACTTCTTTCTACAATGAGTATATTCGTGTTCAGAGTTAAGTAGAGAGTTGTAAAGTACAAATCCCTACCAGTACACTTAGGGAATTTAAAGCATTGATGGACACAGACATTTTATTGACAAGTTATTTGATAAGCGCTTCTCACGTGGTTGCCTTGGCATGAGTATGGTTTTTCTTACCAGCCAATTTCCAGAGAGCAAGTCCTTTTGATCTTTTTCTTCCCATACTGGTAGATTATGCAGAAACAGCTTGGTCTAGTGGAAATCACAAGGCGCTTGGAGCCAGACAGTCCTGGTTGATAGTAACTCAGTTACTTGCTGGATAAAGTGATGTGGTCAATTACTAAGCCACTCTTAGCATCCCTTTCCTTATCTTTAAATGGAGATGATATCACTTGTCTGCAGGAGAAGTGGGAACTTACACTATCATGAATTGTTCTCTTCCCCTCAGTCATTCATATGCCTTTGTTCCTTCATCACTAAGAGTACACAGGTTTGCAAGGCTGAGGTGTTGGCAGTGGGTTTTGGTGGGACAGTTTTTCTGTGTGTAAAGCTTAATGATTATAGGACTCGATCTTGATTCAGAGGCTTGTTCTCTTGAACTAAATTCAGTAATCACCTCATTCCCAGTGAGCTGTCTGCCCTCTAAGGAGGTGGAGGGCCAAAGCTTTCACGAGCACAGTCTGTGAGTTTGATGTTGGGAGAGACATCGAGAGCAGCCTGGCACTGTTAACATGTCACAGCTGCACAAACCCTGTTATGTCCACGCGGTGGTCATCTAGCCCATTTTTGATAGTCGAGTGACATCAGCCCCTTGCCTTGAGGGTGGAAGTCAATGAGTCCTTCTCGTCCAACCCCTGAGCTATTTGATTAGATCCTCAACCAAGGCTCATAATCCGTATTTCAACTCATAAACTGAATTTCATCTATTAATGCCCACAAAAGGAGAAAAAGGGGAGGGGAAAAGCAAGGGTACAACGATGACACACCTCCTGCTCCCACAGTGCCCAAGACAGCTGGCTGTCTCGTTCAGGCAGGTCACTCTGGTGTCACAGGCCAAGAGGTTAGATACAGTGCAGGTTAGTGAGCCTTGGGAACCTGTGCCCACTGTCCTGGTCCCTGCAGCACTGGAGTGTTTGGTCTCATAGCATAGCAGTGTGGGCAGAAGCGTACATGGAATAGCTTCTCCCTTTCCTCCAAATTCCCGCTTTTCCTCACGCTGACAAAGACATCTTAACCTTTCTTGGGAATGAAAATGAGTCTGAGATGTTCCCACAACAATTTCAGCTGTGAGAGAGTAAAAAACAGGAAGACTGTGCTAACCAAAATATTCTTAACTGAGGGAAAGGACATACAAACCTATGCAACCATTTTGTGAATTAACAGAACTTTGACTTTATTCCTTATATATCCTTAATAATTTGACATGAAGACGTGAGGGGCATTAAGTAGCATTTAAAGGGCTAGACATCTGGCCCTTGCAGAGAGTTTTCTCCTAATTCACCCGTGACACTTCTTCATTCCAAAATATAGTTGACTCTTGAACAACTCAGGGGTTAGGGACACTTACGCTCGTGAAGTCAAAAATCTGAGTATAACTTTATGGTCGCCCTCCCTACCTGGGGTTCCTCCCCATCTGAGGTTCTACGTCTGTGGATTCAGCCAACTGCAGATCACAGATCATGCACTGCTATAGTATTTACTATTGAAAAAAATACATGTATAAGTGGACTCATGCAGTTCAAACCCATGTTGCTCAAGGGTTGACAGTAATCCGCTCTATTTTTAGATCATTCATTCATTCAACAAACATTTATTGAGTGCCTGCAATATGCTGGACATTGTGCTTAGTGGACACTAAGGAACAAGGCAGCTGTGTTGCATAACCTCATACACAACTTACAAATGGGAGGAGTGGGGACTCAGAATCAGGCAGTTACCAATACTCTGCACAAGAGTAATTATGACCATTTGAAAAGTACTTTCTTAACATTAAACTGAAATCTGACTCCATGTATTGGTTCTGTTGGATTCCTCCTTGTACCGAGGGTTCTCTAGAGGACTCTGAGGTTATGTTCCCCCTCAGAGCAGAGCGGTTGCTCCCGATCGCAGTATGCGGGAGTGAGATAGGGAGTGAGATAGCTGTGAGGGTGTGACGTGGAAGGAAAGAACAGCAGGAGCTGGATTCCACCGGGACTCCTGAGGAGAAGTGCAGAGAACACCTCTCAGAGCTGTCAGTCCAAGGGACAGGAGGCTGGGGCATTCGTTCACTGGCTCCTGACCCTGTTGACTGAGGCTTGCCATGTGGGCTCCAGAGGCTCTCAGAGAAAGGGAATGGCACAGGTGAGCTTGAGGTAGGACGCTGCTGTTTAGCACAGCTGTGGCTGGGATCAGCCGCGGACCAAGGGGATGTGACATGGGTCCTCAAAAGCGTCTGCCCGGGCACAGCAGAGTCAAAAATGACATCGGTGCCAAGGAAGGGCTCAAGTGTAATTCTACCCTAGGGCCGAACAGGATTAATCAAATCCCTCTCCTCCCAGAGACCCTAGAGTGTGCCAGGCCTGTGCTTCCGAGTTTCTCTAAGATAAGCACACTGTGTCCTCACGTGATCTGATTTTTTTATTCTTCTCTTCACCCTGGCTGTTCTTAACATTGTACTGAAGTTTGTCTGAAATTGTATGAAGATTGAATGCGGGGCTCTAGGGAACCAGAGCACAGATTTGCAAAGGCACTATTGTGTGGAGCACTTCATGGTATTCCAGTGTCAGGTTGATGGTTTTGAAATTCAGTGACATTGATAATTTAAATTGTGACTTTTTCATAATCTGTTTCATATTTGGGATATGGTCTAATTTTCACATTTTAAAAAATAAATATTTTTTAATAAAGTGCTTAACTATGGATATCCTTTTTTTTTTTTTTTTTTTTGTTTTTTTTTTGCGGTACGCGGCCTCTCACTGCCGTGGCCTCTCCCGCTGCGGAGCACAGGCTCCAGACGCGCAGGCTCAGCAGCCATGGCTCACGGGCCCAGCGGCTCCGCGGCATGTGGGATCTTCCCGGACCGGGGCACGAACCCGCGTCCCCTGCATTGGCAGGCGGACTCTCAACCACTGTGCCACCAGGGAAGCCCTGGATATCCTTTTTTAACTTTCTTGTAGTAGCCTTGTAGCTGAAGCCTTCTTTAACAGGTGATGATAGGCTGTAGTGGAGTGATTCTGAATTGAAATAAAAGCCGCTTTAAGTAGCGAAACCAAAATCTAGTCTCTCTTCAGACAAGTTTCTGTGTATGTCACATAAACGAGGCATCAATTTGTTCCCAGTTTAAATTTTTGTTCTTTTTAGGAAAATATTATTTTTATGATAACTACTTTGACCTGCCTGGAGCTCTTCTGTGTGCCAGAGTGGTGGACTCTTTAACAAAGGTGAGTGGGGACTCATTTTTTAGAAACTGTGCAGTGTATTTAGCTATAAATCAGAGGACTTAATTATATATGTCTTTTGAGTTGGGATTTTACTTAGTTTCCTCTTTGTGGTTTCAGAGGTGACTGAGGAGGAAAAACATAGAGAATTTGGTCAAAATATTTTTGGAAAATTAAATAGCGACCATCCCTTCTCCCTCCCCGACCCCACCAACCATAAACCTGTTCAGCAGCAGGGGGTGCGATAGTCTAGAAAAAGAAAATACCAAACCTGCGTATGGGAAGAATATTTCTTGGTTTCATTAGCAGAATTTTTAAAAATAAATAAAAGAAATTTAAGGAAATTCCATGTGTCCTTTTAAGCATTGTAAATAGTATAAAACCAGAAAAATGAGGTGAAATTTTTAAATTCATCATTCTGGGCATAGTTTAATGCATATAGACTTTTTCCTTGTCCTATGTATCAGGATTAAATAGATCTCTGGTTATATCAGTTTATACCTAGAGTTTAGGACCTATGAACAGAAACTGGTTTTATGGCAGAATCACTTTCCTTTTTGCATATATTGTCTTTAAAAATCACAATGATAATGTTTCTGATAGGACTAGATAATGGTTTATTTTTGAATCAGAATTAATTTGTATGCTTGTGAAAGTTTCTGTTGAGCAGTAGTTCTGGCTTATAGAAGTTATTATGAGATGGAGTCAGTTTCTCATTTTATAGTGGTTATATACAAATGCACCAGTCTTTAAATTGGACTTTATATAATTTAATAATATATAGTAGTTGGTCTTTGTTTAGATAGAAGGACACTGGTTAATGTTTCCAAGGAAGCACAGGGTTATAACATTGTATAATTGTTTACTTGCTTTCTGGTTTAAAAAAAACTTAGTAAAAATGATTTGAATTTTGGATTAGGAACCTCCTTAATAATAGAGACTTGCTCCTCTTTTATACTGAAACTCAAGGAAATGTGCACAGAATTCTACAGTAACCAGCTTTTGAGGTTTTAAGGCTTTGAGGTTTTAAGGCTTCAGGTCTCTTAGCTCCACTGATGCCATGGTACATGAAGTTACACATTCTGGTACCTCACAGGCTATAACATTGTAGATTTTCTCATGTGTTAAAAATATTCTATAATGTTTAGATTTTATAATGAGTGGAAATTTTTATTTTATTTGGGTTATGTGAGTTATATTAATATTTAGTCATATGTATATATCTCTCTGTATCAGTGATTTTCATGGAAAATTTCTTTCTAAAATCACATTTAGAAAAATGAGAAGTTTTTATCTGTTATGTTTTCTAAAACATGAATCCCTATTTTAGAATACAGTGATATTATAGTTGTTGTTTGTCAGGTGTTTTCTGTTATGCTTAAAAACAAAATTACTACATGTATCACATTTGGATTTTCTTTTTTCTTTAGCAGAACAATGGTCAAAAACCATTTGATTTTTGGAAGGACATAGTTGCTGGTATACAACATAATTATAAAATGTCAGCTTTTAAAGGTGAGTAACGTGAAGAGAGACTTTAGATGTTTGTTCAATGCTGTGTATCTAATGAATTACTTAGAAGTTACCTGTTTTTCTGTGTTCCTTAATTAAGATTTAATTTGGTTTTAAATATTGCCATAAAGTTGATACTGGTTATATTTTAAGAGCTTCTTTTATTCATGTCTGTTTTGTGGCCATAATGGCCAGTATCCTAAGATATGCCGTCTTTTACATGCTTACCAGTAGGGTCATTTTGTGGGTTCCCCAGAATTTGCTGTTTCCTGGCTTGGGAATGAAGGTTGGTGACACTTGTAATCATTAGTATTGTAATTATAGACAGATAGGGAAAGTGAAAATTCTATTCTTATTGCTTAAAAACAGGACCGGCTCACCTAGAATGGGAGCAGAGATATCACCAACCCAAGCCTAGGGTTTTACGGTTCCATCCACAGGTTTGCTTGGGTTACACAGAGAGATTGCTTCTAAGGAATTAAGAGATGCCTTTATAGTATGTTACCCTGATGACTTGAACCAGACTGCCCTAATTCAGCCAGTGGACCTATGGATGCTCAAGAGCAGTGTTTTTCAGCTGAGAAAAATGTTGCCTTTTGATGGACATAAAAATTGCTTGCCTTCCTTTTAATGTAGTGTAAGCCATCAAAATAATCCTAAATATTATGACTAAAAACATGTCAAGGCAATCAATAGTAACTACAGAATATTTGT
The DNA here is from genome assembly GCF_059928025.1 of Delphinapterus leucas. Classification (NCBI taxonomy): domain Eukaryota; kingdom Metazoa; phylum Chordata; class Mammalia; order Artiodactyla; family Monodontidae; genus Delphinapterus; species Delphinapterus leucas. The sequence continues at coordinate 52,825,680 of NC_143140.1, forward strand.
TCAGACTACATATTTCTCTGCTGCCTGCTTCTTTCCTTCCCAGAAGAACATCACTACATTTGGGTGATTGTCTTACTTTTCTAATCCCAGCCACCAGCCCTTCACCCTGGCTTGTAGATCACATATGGTTGTTTGATAGCTTTTCACAGTCCACACTGAGTGCTTGGGTGTGTGGGAATGCCCATCTCCGGTAGGAGGGCATAACCATGACACCTATAAAAGCTACCCACCACTTTATCATTTTACTTTTTATTAACTTTGTAAAATGAAAAGCCTTACAAAAATGGTTGAGAATAGCAAATTGCTGGTGTCAGATAAATTCAGCATAATAATCTATTCATGTTATTTTATTGCATTGTAAATAAGGAGTAGATAAAACATTTTGTGAGGCACGGCTTAAAAGTTTTAAACAGCAACATAAAAATACAGTACAGAGCATAAATAAATAACATCGTTTCATTTCTAGTCACATTTTGAAATCCTTCACATCAATTATAATTTCACTGGAATGGAAGGCCCAAGATACATATGCTAATGCTCTGTAAACCCACAAAATCATATTACATAAGACTGAATAAGGAATTAAAGCAAATTAATCACACTTCTGTCAAATAAATAGAATAGGTCAGACATCATTTGTTTGACCTATCCTATTCATACAGACATCGTCTGTATACCCTTCACTACCCAAGTTGTGAAGGGTATACAGAAAGCTTTCCTGCAACCACAGAAGAGTTTGAAAAGGTTCATGACTAAAGCACCTTGCATTTCAGATTATTTTTAACATAATATTTTGGGTTTTTTATGAGAGCTGTAGAAAGTGTATATGCACCTGTATACTTGAATAGATATTGATGAAGGGGACCACGTAAGCCTTTGAGTAATGCGCCATCAGAAAGATCTTAGGGTATACAATGTCTTTTAAATTTGGACATTCAAGTATTTAAGTCCCATATATATACATGACACCTCCTGAATGTTTCCTAGAAATTCTCCTGTTAATCGTTAGAAACAGGCTTATTTTAAAAGGAAATGCTGAATTTCTAAAATCAAATTTAACATGATTTAGCATCACATTTCAGGGTTTTTTAAGATCATTTTATTTTTTTAGCTTAGCAGTACTTTTATGGTAGAATTTTTAAATACTGAAGGAGTTCACAGAAAACTTTAGAGAGACTTAGGATTGCTGACTAGGAACTCGAGAGGGTTTTCACATATTGTACACTATGTCTGAAAGCTCAGATCTGTATTTTGGAAAACTAAAATTAGTCACTTTTTTTCAGCCTACCTCCATATGCATTTTGTGGGGTGGGGTGGAGTTGGGGAATGCCTTTTCAGGCAGATTCATATTAGCTCGGTGGGAATATGCTCACATTGGAGCCACTAAGAATCCTGAGAAAGAGGAGTGGACATACTCAGAGGAGTATAGCCCATTCGACTCTGCGTTGGGCAGCTGGAGCCACACCTGGTCATTTTCTGTGAGATCGATTATGGCGCTCCCTGAAGCCTGATCTAGGTAGCCTTTGATGTACTCATCATAGGTGTACATTACAGGGGTGCCGTTCTTATACAGGCCCACCCAAGCATGGGTCCCTTTCACATGCACGTGGTAGGAGAAGTAATATATTCCTGGAATCCTACAGGTAAAGATTCCAGTTCTTGGGTCATAATGCTGTTGCCTGTTATATAAAATTTTATCAAATGGGATAGGAGTACCTATAGTTGGGTAAGCTTTGGAGAGAATAACAGTGAAAGCAGACACAGGCATTCCTGTTACTCCCTGGTTGGCACCAACAAAAGGCCTCTGGCCTGCCTTCACAAAGCCCTCTGGTAGGACTGCTTGGCCTGGGGGGCCTGGGGGCCCCGGGCGCCCTGGGAGGCCAGGCTCTCCAGCGTGCCCTCTTGGACCTGGTGGCCCAGTGGGTCCATTGAGACCTTTAGTTGCTATGCCAGCTGGACCAGGAGGACCCGGAGTTCCTGGATCCCCTTTGGATCCAGGGAATCCTGGAATGCCTGGTGGCCCGATGGGACCTCTAGTACCTGGAGTTCCAGGGGCACCTCTTGGCCCAGCCTCACCATTGTGCCCAGGCACTCCCTTAGCTCCTGTTGGGCCCTCAGGGCCTGGGAGGCCAGGACGTCCTCTAATTCCAGGGTCACCTTTTGGGCCCGGCAACCCTGGGTTACCCTTGGGACCACTGAGACCCGGTTCTCCTGGGTACCCGGGTTTTCCATCTAACCCAGAGGAGCCCCTTTCTCCCTTAGCCCCAGGGTATCCTGCAGGCCCGACTGGCCCCATCTCACCTTTAGGGCCTGGGATCCCGTGGTTGCCTGGAATGCCTTTTGGTCCTTGGGGTCCCATATTCCCAGGGGGTCCAGTCAGACCTGGTTCCCCAGGATGACCTGCTGGGCCTTGTTCCCCTTTGGCACCCGGACCCCCTGGAAGGCCTACAGGTCCTCTTTGTCCTTTCAGGCCTGGCAAGCCTGGTTTCCCAAAGCCAGGATCCCCTGGGGGCCCAGCTATCCCTGGAGCCCCAGGGTGACCTTTTGTCCCTGGAACCCCTGGCTGGCCTGGGGCTCCAGGGGCTCCTGGCTTTCCAGTACCTTCTGGTCCTTGTTCCCCAGGAGGACCTTGGGGGCCTGGTGGGCCAGTTGGCCCCCTTTCACCTGGAAAGCCTCGATCACCTTTGATACCTGGCTGTCCTGGAAACCCATTTTTACCGCTTTTCCCCACTCCAGGGGGGCCCGGTGGTCCCATGGGACCCTGAGGACCTGGGAGGCCCCTGTCACCAGGGTGGCCAGGAGCACCATATCCCGTTTCCCCTTTCTGTCCATTCATACCAGGGACTCCTGGTGCACCCTTTTCTCCAGGAAAGCCCCTGGGTCCCGGGGCTCCTGGAGGTCCCTGTGGCCCAGGTTTTCCTGAAACAGAAATTCCAGCTGGGCCGGGAATTCCAGGTGGCCCTGGCGGGCCCCGTAGTCCTGTTAAACCAGCTGGTCCAATATCTCCCTTTGGTCCGTATGGTCCTCTCTTCCCTGGTTTTCCTGGGAGTCCTGGCAGACCTGGCTTCCCAGTGGCTGATGGTCCCGGCGGTCCTGGCAACCCTGGCTCTCCTTGGGGTCCAGGACTTCCATAGCCTGGTTTTCCTGGTGGTCCAGATGGACCTGGGTGCCCTCGAGGTCCAGCAGGGCCTGGTGGACCAGGAATACCTTCCTCTCCTCTTACTGATATACCTACAAGACATGCCCAGTACACATACCGGGTCCAGGTAGGGGGTGGTTAGTAATGCTAAGGAATCATTGCTTCTCAAAATATAAATGAGGACAGGACATTGCAGTATCAGTCAGACCATTTTGGAAGACTGGTCTTAAATGGTTTGACAATACATTTTATATTGTTTTAAAAAACACTGCTAGAGAAGATGATTTCACAAGATCATGGCTACCGTGGTACTTCCATTGCGTCCTAACGATCCATGAAAATAAGCTGGGATTGAAGAATTCATTTAGAATAAGAGTGCGTTGGAGGTAAATTTATCACATTTATTTTAGGAAAATCATCTACCTAGAAAGGAAGGGGGAAAAAAAGGCATTTGACGGATAAAGAAGGAAAAGGCAAGTACAGAATAAATGGGAACAAGTTTAAGAACTATAACAACTTTCCCTCAAAAAAGCTATCCTATAAGATAAGGGACAGATGCAGTCTGTTTTAATTTACGTCTGCCATGACCCTGCTAAACAGTTTAGATTTAGGATGACTTTTTTTTTTTTTTTTTTACCTCAGTACATACCGTGAGCTCGTACATTCTCCGCTATTGACTTAACATTGAAACAAGGAATTAGAGAATTAATGGGCAAGGTACATACAGTAGTGTTAAAGCACTTATATAAAGTTTTCGATTAATGCAAATATTGTTGATTTCATAGATCTGTGTGTTCATTTGAGCTAAGTACTTATACTGATATAATAAATTTAAACTAAAAAATTACTTATTCAGTGCCTGTGATGCGAAGCATGCTATTGAGCGACAAGTATAGGAAAAGCTCAAAACACCTCCTATAAGAGCTTTAATCACAAAGAGAATAAAACAAGTGTCTATCTGATAAGTGCTTTAAGAGGTGTCCAGGGTTTTAGTTTTAGTCAGTCTAAGGTGGGATGTAACAGACATTGCTGGCATTAGGATATACCATTACGGAAGCATTACTATGTCAAAGAACCTTTAGGCAGCATTATCATAAGCCTTTAGATAAAATAGTCTTTTTTTTTCTCAGAGAAATTCTTTGATAGCTAGCAAAGATGGTAATGAAATTGCTTATGTTTCTAAATATCTACTTGCAGGATTTATATTAAAATTAATTTAATGTTTAATACATTTTCAGAACTATAGTTAGAATGCCTGTGTATACTATTTAGATTCTTATGCTGTCAGAAAACAGTTCATAGTAATGATAGTTTTAGTAGATGTCGCAGTAGTCAAATAGTTTGGTCAAAACCCTGAAAATGACTTATAACTGTGACTTTTGAGCTACATCTTTTTTGTACAGAAAGTATTAATATGCTTAAACTCCATTTAACTAAATCTTTAATGGCTTTAAATATCAAAATGAAGACTAAAATGGAATTAATATTAAATGAATTGAATTGTAAATTGCCTTTGAAAATGTATTTTCATGGATATAGTTTCTTTTAACTATTAGTTGTTGGCACATTTAAAATCTTTCATATTAATTAACTGGCATGTAAGAAGTAGTCAGCCAACAGTAGTTGAGAATGTTATACTCTTGGGTAGAGGTGTTCATGATATTTGAAAAACATTTGATAACAAATGAAACAAAATACAGAGCAGAATCATTAAAACAGATATACTGAAATAGGAAATTCATTTGGGTATCTTTGTATTTTGTACTAACTAGAAGTTATATTTCATTTGCAAACAAATGTGTGGAGTCTTATTTACTCATAGATTGTAAGAAAATGACATCAGGAAAAAGACTACGAAAAAATTAATTTACGGAAGAGATTTCCATGTGTTTACACATGTATTGTTGGTTGACTTTAGTGTACCTATATGATATGTCTGTATGTATAAATGAGCATTGATACATTGCAAATAGGATAAATGAATAAGTAAAGGATTTCTTTTAATGATTTGGAATAAAATAGGACATTTTTTAAAATGCACACCATATTAAATTGGGGTTTGCTTCAGAATCTTATAAAGATCATGTCTGTACTAAAAATAATGCCTTGGTCTGGTTGGAAATCTGTTCAACTGTTAAAGTAGAGAGGAAAAGCAAGCAAGTCTTACTGAGAATGACTGCATTGAGCACCATTTGAGACTGGAACTCCAAAGACAGTGATCTCTATCACTTAGAATGTTACCCTAATAGGTTCTCCACCTCTCCAGTACATGAAAGAATGTGATTTCTGTTGTATCCTTGAGGGACACAAGCCCTTGTTTGTAGCTTGATAGGGTGGCACCATCCTCAAAGAATAACGATTACCCACTAGAGAAGTTTCTTAAATGCACACAAAGTGGTTGATTGTGTCAGAATATGGCACTTGTGTGTCCACCAGTTGTGGAACCCTCTGCAGCATAATTTAGTGTGTTTTGGACTGAGTTCTCTTTTAACCTGTTTGAACAGATGTGCCTAGGAATTGCACAGGAGTTCATTGTACATCTATTATCAACTCAGTGTTTTGCTTGTGTAAATTGTGGGCTTTTATCTTCGTTTGACTGCCAGTGGATAATAATGTTTTTGAGTTTCCACCTTGTATTGTCAAGTAGACTAAGGTGGATTTCATAGTTAAAATAGTTTCTAAACTTTTCATTTGTTAACAAGATATACATTTTCATTTTTTTCTACAAAAAAATGATGCTGTACGTTATGGTGAAAAGATAGAAAATATTTTAACCTTCTAAAAGTGGTGGTGCATTTTATTTTAATTCACAACTGTTCCTTATGGTCTTGTAAGCTACGAAGAGTCTGAATTTGTGATCATAGAGTGTATGTTTGTCATAGCATTTCAAATTTCATTTGTTGCTTCGAGTAAAGTATCATGTTTTCTTATTTTTTATTCTTTTTTCCTAACTTTTTTCTTTCTTATGTTTTATTTGTATTTTGAGACATTCAAGAGAATCTGTTGAGTACTTGTGCATTTAGTTTTGATCATTAAGCTACCTTTCAAGAAACATTTAAAATTTCATCTTTCTTTTTTAAAAAGACAATGCTATACATTGAATTTGCTAATTACAGTGTAAAATATGTAAGCATAATGAAAAAATACTATGGAAAAGAAATTTGAATCCTACAATCAGTTCATATTACTCGGTGTAATTCTGTAGTGTAACGGGCAGTTTGTGCCAGATAGCTGTTAAATGGAATTAGTGAATATGAAACCTAATAGTTGCCCTTCTTTGAGGATCTGTTAGTACTTTACATACATTATATCAGTACTCTTCATAGTAGCCAAGAAAGCTGAGCAGGTGAAGGATAGATTCAAGAACAAAGTTAAAACTTGTCTAAGGCTACACCACCAGCACACCACCAGTACTATAGTAGTAGTAAGAGGAGGAGGAGGAGAGAAGTAGAAATAGAAGTAGAAGTAATGGAAGTAGTATGAGAAGTAGAAGTAGTAGTAATAGTAGTAGTAGAAGTAATAGCTAACACTTAAGCACTTTACATATTAACTCATTTAAGTTTCAGAACAGCCCTTGAAAGAGGTGCTCCTTGTTATACAAATGAGGGAACTAAAGCACAGAGAGGATAAATAACTTACTCAAGGTTGCATAGCTAGTTTGAAGCAGTTAGGTCTGTGCACTTAACTACGAAACTTAACAAAAATGCATTTAAAAATTATGAGAATTGCTGCTTCGTTTGCCTATTAAATTTCTTTGGAGAGCATCTCATTTTATTTGATAATTAAGACTCAATTTTGTATGTATTTGTAAGCTAGCAAAATGAATTTTAAAAGTAAATATGTGTAAGCATTTAGATATATAAACCTGCTACTCTTTTTGTATATAATTGGCAATTATTTTTAGTTAAAACATCTTAAACATTAATTTGATTGGATTAATATGTCTAGATTATGGGTAGTTATTTGTGCAAAAGCATCATTGAGGGAAAAAATTTCCTAATATTCTTCAGGTATATCTTTCTGCTATACTTGTGTGAAGGATATGAATGTTCTTGAATAGACCTACTTTTTCCATAAATCCTTTTGGGCTAATTGAGGAGTTTGAAGATAAATTTAACGCCAAATAAAATTTAAAACATTTTGTTAAAGAGATCATTAAGATTGTAGAAAACAAAAACCCACTAGTTAATAGAGCAAAACATATAGGTCAGTTTACCTTTACTCTTTATGGCATAAGGGATGAAGAATTGTGTCTTGGTGTTGGATGGTGGGCCTTTTATGCCTGTAGGTATTTGGTATCGCTCAGTATAAAATACTCCATGGACCAAGTTCAAGGATATTAGCAGCAGAAGGGCTATCTGTGGCAGCATGTTCTCAGTTGGATTCTGAAAAACAATAATTTCATATAGCTTCATTACTGACCTGTTGATGTTTCACAGATGAATTCTTTAAATAGTTATCTACTTTTTTTAACCTTATCCTATATATTCTGAATATATTCCATAAATTAATGAGAGTTATAATTTTGTTAATTATACAAGCATATGTCTTAGTTGTTTTTGAAAACCACATTCAGGTAATCAAGTGAAAATAAAGTTATTTAAATAAAAGAAACACAGAAACTGTAATTGGATGTCTGTATTAAATAATTCAAGATCTTTGATATAGACTGAAGTTACCAATAGTCTCAAATACACTGAAATTCAGATTAGGACATGTTTTTACAAATATAGTTTAATTAGGACTATTTTTAATAGACTGATTCAAATTAAACTTTCTGAGTGCACTTTAGTGGAAAGCCATTTTTTTAAATCACAAAAACCAAATAATTAATTGAAGCTTGTTTCCAAATAAGCTAACATGGAAGTCCACCAGTCATAGACTTACCTGGATGCTGGAAGTTCCTGGAGTTGGTTTCTTACCAGCTCTCTGTGCCTTCCTCTGTGCCCCGGGGGGAGCTGTCATGCAGTATTTATGCTGCTTTTCCCTTACTACATGAGGTTACCCAGAGTTTAAGCTCCTCCCCCTGCCCCAGAGGTGAAAAGCACAAATTATGATGGAAAGTTCTATTGGGCAGGCATACAAGGTCAGGTTGGGCTCTCTTTTTCCTTGTTTTCTTATTGAAAAATAAACTCTTTGTCTTAAATATATATTAATAGTTTTAACCATGCACCATCTTTTTCTGTGATTTTATTTTAGAAGTTATTACTCAGATGTTTAGGTTAGTTCATAATGGGATGATCCTATCCCCTTTATATTTTTAGAAAGCACATTCTTGTGTTAGTTGGTTGAAAATACTTGGTAGTATATAAAAGTAGGGGAAGAAGTCTTTTGGAGGGGAGTGTGGATTTAAACCATCATCTAAATTTACTTCGGTTATTACTTGAAGCCATTAATGTGTCCGTGAATGTTTCTAAATTTCTGTGAAAATAGCTTACTCCAATTCTTATTTTTAGGCTTGAGAGAAACACACGGGTGAAAATGTAGATATGCAGTCCTGTATTTCAGAATTTTAATATAAGTCCTCAGCCATTAATAAGAGAAATATTAACTGTTAGCATATAAATGTTTCAATGTTTGCATACTATTTAAAATTTTTTAGACAGAGGCAAAATATCCATGAATTTGATAGTAGAGTTAGCAATAATTACCCTGAAGAATTTATTTATTATTCTGAGTGTGTGACTTTTTTTTTATTGGAATATAATTGCTTTACAATGTTGTGTTAGTTTCTGCTGTAGAATAAAGTGAATCAGCTATATGTATACATATATCCCCTCCCTCTTGAGCCTCCCTTCCCCCCCCCCCGACCCCCATCCCACCCCTCTAGGTCATCACAGAGCACCAAGCTGAGTGGACTTGTAGACACGGGGCGGAAGAGGAGGGTGGGATGAATTGAGAGAGTAGCATTGACATATATACACTACCATCTGTAAAATAGATGGCTAGTGGGAAGCTGCTGTATTGCACCCTGAAGGATTTAAATTCATTGTTTACAACACTATACTGTGTTCAGTAAATGGCTTCAGATTTTATTGCTTAATTTTGGGTTTTACTTTAGAGTTGCAGTGGAGATTACAAAAACCCTTAACTTGATAAGGTCCTATCATGTCCATTTAAATAAGGTTGCTGTATTCATTTCATAAGAAAAATAATCTTCAGACTTTGCTTTTGGCTTTTTAAAAGTATTATTGGTTTACCTTGCAGTTTCGTTCAGGGATCTTGAATCAGCCCGATTAGAAACGTTTTTTCCCCCAAAGATGAAAGTAAATGTTATCATTGTAATTTTCAGTGGTTAGTATTCTCTTTAACAATGTTAGGAGACTCTTTAAATCAGCTTTCAGGATCCTAAAGAGTCTAATAACAGGAAGTTGAGAGGCCAAATTCTGATTCTTACTAAATTTCATCATTTTGGAGCTAAATCACATCAACTGTACACGTAAAGTAGATGAGAAGGAAAATTCCATAATAGGTATAGATACGTCTTTTTAAAAAATCTCTGCAGAATTAAAGTGGTATGGATTCAGGATTGATCAGTAATTGAATGTTTGACCAGTAGGTGAAATAAGGGTTTGTTCTTTTTCTTCCCTTCCTCCTCCCCTGCATATAATTTTCTGTATATATTTTGAACTAAGCCTTGTATAGCACCTTGTAGAAATGTAAGTGGATAACTCATCTCACTGCCTTCCTTTCTTCTCTCACTTTTAAACCTTTTATTGATTGCCATATTTAAAAACTTACAATGTTATTGGTTGCCATATTTAAAAATTTACAATGTCCTATATGTCTCTATATAATATTCACAGATATATATGAAATATGGCTTTTATATTAGTTCAGATTTACTGAAGAATTGGAAAGATTATATTTTCTAACCATTCTTTTTTTATTGAAGTATAGTTGATTTCCAGTGTTGTGTTAATTTCTGCTGTACAGCAAAGTGATTCAGTTATACACATATATACATTCTTTTTTATATTCTTTTCCATTATGGTTTATCACAAGATAATGAATATGGTTCCCTGTGCTATACAGTAGGAACTTGTTGTTTATCCATTCTGTATATTCTGATCATTCTTTCATCATTGAAAATGATCTATGCAATAGTTTTTGTAATTATACTATTACTCTACTACATCTGTAAGAGACCACAAAGATAACTGAGAGAAGTGGCTGCCTTCTATCTACTATGGTTCATTTGGAAAAGATTTTGAAAAAGTAGGTGAGGTAACATTATGGATGCCCTTGAATATTAGGCTGTAGAATTTGTTTTAAAAGTATTTATTAGAAGTGCATATTCTAGTATTTTTGTGTGTATATATGGTGACACACGCATACACTTATTTGTTTGTAATTGAGACTGATACCCTGTTAGACATCACTCATGTGAAAGTTCAAAGATTAATTCTTGGCCCTTCATTCTGTGCACCTGTGTAGACCAAGTGTTCCTCTGTGGTTACTCTATTTCCAGAACTTTTCACCTTAACCTCTCTAGGTGTCTGTTTTTTCTCAACACAATGAAAAGGTTGTATTAGGTTTCTAAGCTCCTCCCAGCTTTAAAATTAGATTATTCTTGTGCTTGAGGTATTTTGCTGTTTCCTGTGGTGAGACAGTGGGCTTGGCTCCATTTAGTAATTACGAGGCAAAATCCATACCAAGTGGTCATATGCCTTCTTTGGGGGGCATGTAAATATATGTGGGTATTTGTCATTCTATATTCCCATTTAACGTTGGAAAATGTGGTGTCTTTATTGAATAAGCCTTGGATGCTCAACCCTTTTTGCAAATAGTGTACTTATTTCAGCGCAGGGAATCTGACTACTGTTTGCTTTGTTAGTCACATAAGAAACACTGTCTTGTCCAAAACAGATTGTAGAATCAGAATATTTGCTAGCCTCACCCCACCCAATTGTGTATTTAAAACTATTTTTATCCTAAGAGTTTACTTGTAGCTGTTGGAAGTGACTAGTCTGTGGCTTTATGATGGAAACCCATTCTACTTAAAGAACAGAAAGTCATGCTCTTTAAGCTCAGTAACCTAAGTGGTTTTTTAATATCAAATATCAGTGTTTTTTTGCACATCTAGCATTTAGCTGCTATTAAGCTCGCATGTTCATTTTCACTTCCCAGGGTATCATTAATTCACCAAATATTTCTTGAGTACCTTCTGCATGTCAGGCATGGAGATAAAAAACTGGACGAATGATGTACAGCCGCCCCCCCTTACAGTGTTTAAACAGTGGTTCTCAACCTTCTTTCCACAGTCCTGGGGTACATGACACAGTTCCTTCTGTCTTTGGGGTTCATTAAAGATCATGGTGGTTCAGAGACGATATTTAGAAAAAGCTTCTCAGGTGATCATGAGGGACTTCTAAGTTGGAATGTCTTAGTCTGCTATCAGTGTTCTGTTACCAGCTTGTTCATATTAGATACATAATTTTTGTTGTTTTTGTTCATATGGTTTTTAACTTTACTATAGAAAAATTTAGTCTTATCCATAGAAGTAGAGAGAATGGTTACAGTGAATGCCTTTGTGCCCACTACCCAACTTAAACTAATCTCAAGTCACTGTCACTCAATCCTTCTTCCATTCATCACCCCCCATATTTTTAAATCCCATATATTGTACCAATTCACCTGTGAAATTTCAGTATATTTCTCCAGAAGATAAGTTCTTTTTCTTTAAAATAGTATCTTCATCAAACATAAAAAATTAGTTATTTCTTAATTTTATCAGATGCTTTAGTTCACTTCAGATTTCCCCAATTGTGTGTGTACACACACACACGTAAGTGTATATACACACACGTATATACACATATATATACATAAATATACTCACAAACATATGTAGAGATATACAAGCACATGTGTAGCATACATACATATTCATACTTTTTTACTGATTGTTTATTGTTTGTTCAACTTAAATTCATGAATTTCCCCTAATTGATATGTCCCTGTTAATGTAGGTTTCTTATCCATGTCTCTTTTCTCCCTTTACAGCTTATTTGTTGAGAAACTGGGTCATCTTTCCTGTACAGTTTCCTACAATGTGGATTTTGTTGTCACTTAACATGCTTCTCTGTATCCTGTTTTTCCTGTAAATTGGTAGTTAGATCTAGAGGTTAATCTGATTCAGGCTTGAGACACACACACACAAATACTTTTTGGCCAAGAATACTTTATAGACAGTGGTATGGTGTATTTCAATCAGGAGACCTTTTATTGCTGGTTGTTTCTCTTTGTGATATTACTAGGAATGATTATTACCTAGGTAACTTAATTCTACCATTGCTCCTTTGCTTATTAGCTAGAATACTTCTGTAAAGAAAAATACTCCAACTATTTGGTTACCCTGAAGTACAGTTTGTATAGAAAAAGCAGGATAGATACCTTTACCAGTGTATAAAACAATAAGCATATTTCCTAGCATTCTTCAGAGGTGGCACAGTGAGGTGTTTGAGTATCACTATAAACTCATGGATTTAAATGCATTTTATGTTTTTCAGTCCATGGCAGTTGTTATTATTGCTCAGATTTTTCCTCCATCTTTGGTTAGCAGGAACCTTTTCATGTTGGCTTCTGAATCCTTTTGGTATGATCGAGGAGTCTTTTATAGCTTCTTCTGTCCAATATTTTGTACTTGCCCTGACCCAGAACTGTAATTGGGGAGTCTTGGTTCCTTTTGTGGGAAATAGAAGTTGGAGACCACAATCTGGGTGCCTGGGTCCTAAGGGTGTGCATTGTTCCTGGTTCGATGATTTTTTCTGGGCTTTTTTAGTGGAGAGAGCTAGGGGATTCATTCATGTAATGTTAATTAAATATTAGACATCATAACTTCATACTAATACATCTAATTCAGATTGAGGACCACAGGGTGTTTTCTTAGTGACCTGCAACCTGTATTTCTAGCTCCTTAGTACTACACTAAAAATCTCATTCTCATGACAGTAATGTAGTTATTTATTTGCTTTTTATTCCTTAACACTTTGACTTCTTAGAATGACAATACCAACATTCACACCACAGTATTGAAAAAGGTTTAGGATTATTTTTTAATTCTTTTGGTATTTCCATTATAGCTGTATAGTCAAATCACTGTGCCTTATGGTCCCTTGAAATGGCTCATTTCAATGTAGTAATGCTACCCAGTCAATTCACTGTTAGGTTTGTTTTGTTTTGCTTTCAATTTTTAGGAATGCTCTTTTAAAATTTAATTTTGTTTGGTAATTTCCTAAAGTTCCTGTAGTGTGCTGATAAATGTTTCTTGGGGGTTAGGGAGGTCTGTGTGCTGTAATCAATGGTGTAGATACTCCCACCATGGCCAATTGCAAACTACAAGGGTAAAGACAACCAGCTCACAAAACACCTGAACCTTTACCAAGAGCCAGTACAAGCCAGCTCCGACATGCACTACATATTTCCCAAGTCAAATTTACAAAACAAGGAATATTCAGAGAAATCTGGTCTCCATTACTGACCTATTACCCACCCTGTGTTTAACCTTCCTTCTGTAAGTAAGCTTTTTTAAAAAAAAAAGTTTTTGGTTTATCTTTCAATTGTTTTTAAAAATAAGTACTCGGGCTTCCCTGGTGGTGCAGTGGTTGAGAGTCCGCCTGCTGATGCAGGGGACATGGGTTCGTGCCCCAGTCCGGGAAGATCCCACATGCTGCGGAGCGGCTGGGCCCGTGAGCCATGGCCGCTGAGCCTGCGTGTCCGGAGCCTGTGCTCCGCAGCGGGAGAGGCCACAGCAGCGAGAGACCTGCGTACCACAAAAATAAATAAATAAATAAAAATAAGTACTCATTCATATCCCCTTCCAATTTCTTTGATAAGTCACATCCTAATATATATACTTCATTTAACCTTTTTTAATGTAACAGTTTATCTTGAAGATCATTGACTAACGTTACAGAAAGATGGTCCACATTCCTTTCTACAGCTGTGTAGTACTCTATTATATGAATATACTGTAGTATTTTCAATCATTTCCCTATTGATGGCCATCTGTGTTATTTCCTCTTTTTTGCTAATGCAGTTGCTTCTACTGTGTGTGTATATATGTGTAGACACACACACACACACACACATACACATATATATGTTTGCCTGAATCTTTGGGAGAGATTCTTGGAACTGGGATTCATGAGTCAAAAGGTAAATACATATATGATTTTGTTACATATTATTAAATCCCCCTCCATAGGTGTTGTATCATTTTGCATTTCCACCAGCACTATGTGAGAGTGCCTGTCCCTGCAGCCTTGCCAACAGGATGTGTTGTTTAGATTTTGTTGAATTTTCAGATTTTTGTTCATTTTTGTTGAACATTTAGATTTTTGCTCATTTTAGAGTGAAAATTGGAATCTTGGTCTACTTGTAATTTTCATTCCTCTTACTAAGCGTGTGGTGGAGCATCTTTTCATATAGTTAAGACTTTATTTCTAGCCCACTTCTCCTAGAAGTGTTCTGTATCCTATAAACAAACCTCTTTTTTATGATATAGTTTGCATGTGTTTTTCCCAGTTTAGTTTACCCATGAGGGTTTTTTTAACATTTAAAATTTTCTCTTAAGGTACATAAACTGTTGATTCAGAATGTTATTGTTCTTTCAGACTCGGAGCTCTAAGGAACATTAAAGGTTATCTGGATCAATCATTTCATTCTTCAGAGGAGGAAACTAGTTCCTCTGTTATGAATGTCTCATTCCCTAATGTTTAATTGCATTAAATTTATGAAGTAAAGACCTGTTGGTGAGGGAGCCCATTGAGGGAAAACTCCACAGACTAAGCTGATGTGTTCATCTCCTTACCCTAGCAGGATACTGACTTTCCTGTTCCAATCATCCTTCAGTCTTTAACAGCGGAAATGAGGAAGGTGCCCAGAAATTTAGTTAGGGCACTTGGAGGCCCACAGCTTCCACCACCACCTAGCTGCACCTCATTCCTCTTGAAAAG
This sequence comes from Delphinapterus leucas, assembly GCF_059928025.1. NCBI lineage: Eukaryota > Metazoa > Chordata > Mammalia > Artiodactyla > Monodontidae > Delphinapterus > Delphinapterus leucas. The sequence goes on from NC_143140.1 coordinate 52,840,779, forward strand.
GTTTTAAAAGAACATTCATAGGTGCTATTACAGAACCCAAGAGCTAAAAATGATCTATTTGTGTAAATAACCTAATGTGGTTTAGTGGTTAGATACCTGCTGAGGGCTTGAAAGGAGAAATTCATGCAAAAAACAGGTGTTGATGAAAACCCCTGAAACTTCAGGCCAGGTCAAGAAAAACAGTCATTTAGAAAGTTCGAACAAGGGCTTTATATTCTATTTTCTGTTGCACAATAAATTGCCACATTACTTAAAGAATTCATAGTTTTGTGCTTCAGGTGCTTAATGACATCACCGTCTTTCCATAGTAACCTGCCAAGTTAAAAATATAGAGCTTCTTGGGCTTCCCTGGTGGCGCAGTGGTTGAGAGTCCGCCTGCCGATGCAGGGAACACGGGTTCGTGCCCCGGTCCGGGAAGATCCCACATGCCGCGGAGTGGCTGGGCTCGTGAGCCATGGCCGCTGAGCCTGCGCATCCAGGGCCTGTGCTCCGTAACGGGAGAGGCCACAACAGTGAGAGGCCCGTGTACCGCAAAAAAAAAAAAAAAGAATAAAAAAAATATATAGAGCTCCTTGGCTCTTTGACCTAAGGTCTTCAAGGATCTTGGCCGTCCAGCAGAGTCTCGGCCGTTCAGACACATTCCTACTTTATTAACAAGTTCAGCTTTTCATGTGCAGTCTGCTAAGTTGGAAGGAGAAATTAGAGAATTAAAGTATTAATTGGAGTAGTCATGGGGTAATGCTTTTTATTTAAATCTCTTTGCCCCCCTGCTTATTATAATACATAGAACAACTCCATTATCACTACCTACCTAGAGGGTATGAAGCACAGTTTCTGTGGGTGGCAACCAGACCACCAAGAAACCTTCCTTCAAGACTGATGCCCTGTAGCTGTGTAACTTACTCATATTAACAATTAAAATACATCCTGGTGTTTTTAGTTTAAGTAATGCTGGGCCCCAGTCTGCTTACCTTTAATCAATCAACTGTTACCTGGCCGGCAGACTCTGCCCCTGACTGTGGACAAGTGCTAAAGGGTTACTCTTCCTGCCATCTCTGGCTCCTGCCTTCTTACACCTGGTTTCCTCATTAGTAAAATCCCTAAAGTCTGCTTACTTGCTTTCAGATTTTTAAAGTAATTACTACTTAGAGAAAATGTAGGAAATAGAAAATAAAATTTATACACCACGGAGGTATAATAACTATTAATAGTGGTATTTTCCCCACAAATGATCTGTTTAGTGCTAAGCTTCTATCAATTATCTTTAATCACCTATGTCAAAATAAATCTTGCCACTTCTGATACCAGTAAGACTGAAATGTAGACATGCTATGGTCCTGTCCTGTTTTCTCTTATTTTTATTTGTTAGGAACCTTGGAAGATGAAATAAGATATATGTGAAGTGGTAGAACAGTGTCGGGGAATGCTCAGTAAATGTGAGTGATGGTGATGACCACCATGATGTTGAAGGAGTGTACACCTCTGACGTTATACTTGAATCTCTTTATAGCACCAGTCTTCCCAAATGTTTGCCAAACTTTGAGTCTCTACTGTGTGCCATTTGCTGGGTTAGATGCTGCTAACCTGCTACTGGTGATCTTAGTGAAATGGAGGAGACAGGTAGCAAAACTCTGGCTTCTTCAGAATGCAGAAGTCGTGGATTCTAGCGTGAAACGGTCTTTCAGATCATCAATGGTGTCCTCTTATCACACTTTTTAATTGTTCCTGAATATAATTCAAGGACTGTTGGTTATTTACCAGTGAAACTCCTCTCTGTACAGGTAGTGCCTAGTACAAAGCATGGACCTTGTAAATATTTGCTGAATGAATGAATTAAGAGCTTTAGGAGACCAGGTTTCAATATTTATTGAGTGTGGGCATTTTGCCTCACACTTGTGGGCCTCAGGGGTGGGTCCTTTTGCGCAGTGTTGGTTTGAATTGGGGTATTTTCAGTCTGTGTCTTACCTTAAAATAACTCGGAATTCTTGGAGAAGTCACAGCATCAACAACTGCTTCCAAAGCCATTTCACAAAAGAGACTGTGGCTCCTGTTCTAGTGACTGTGTACCTTCCAGTATCCTATTGGTAATCGAGTTAGAATTTCAGAGTAAGATTTTCCAAAGACTGTTTCTCAAGGTAGCCATGGTTGGAGGTGTAGAGTTAAGTGGATAGGTCAGGAGAGGGGATGAATGGAGAGAGAAAGAAAAAGAAGAGGAGCCCATACTCTCGAGAATTTAAAGGGATTTCTTTAAATGTCTCTGAAACTCGAACTGTACAGTTTTAGAGCAACGAATAACTTTTTAGACAAGCCTGTGCTTCATTTTCCAAATTTCTTCACCCATCCATACCTCATTTACTTGTTGATATATCCGTTCTTTCAAATCCTCACTGTATTAAACACATTGCCAGGAAATACAAATGGGCTCATAGACTACTGACAGCATTTATTAATTCGTTCCCTGCCCAAACTACCTGTTAGCATCTTCTCTCCTGAATGGAAATATGTGACCTTTAAAGGGAAAATAAGTTATTATTTGGAAGGTGGGCAGTGGATAGATATTTTAGAACATTAGAATTTATAAGATGAAAAATTGGAGAATCACATTCAGTATCACAAAAAAATGAATATTTGAGCTGCAAGAAATGCTAATCTTAGTAAGTACCAGAAACTGATATTTAAGTTTTGTCTGAAGCGGACATAAACCCATTTTTTTATGACTCTAGTTAAGTCCTCTGGGTAGCAGTAACACACACATACATGCACACACACACCTGTATTTAGCAAAGGTATGTTTGAGCAGAATTCACTTTTTTCCATTAAAACCATAGGTAATGTATCACTCCATTATTTAATGAACAATGTAATATAATTTTGGTAATATAACATATTACCAAACATATTTTCCACAAGTTATACTTAATATTTACTCTAGCTTCATTATACTTTAATTCAGTTGAAAGATATTTTTTAGCTATGCTTCAGGCCCTGCTTTAGCTCTACACTCATCCCTGGTCATGTTTTTACAAATACTCTTATTTACTGCTCCTGAAATTTGTATGGAGGATCAGGTGTCTTTTAGAATTTTGAAATGTTAGAAAGTGTCCATCTGAATAGCTAACATATATTAAGCTTTTATCATGTGCTAGATACAGTTCTAAGAACTTTGCATTATTTATCTCATTTACTCCTTGTAGCAGCCCCATGAAGTAGGTACTATTATTATCCCCATCTTTAGACATGAAGAATTGAGGCCCAGAGAGGTTAAGCATCCTAGCCAGGATCACACAGTAGGTGATGGTAAAGTTATTATTGTCTATGGATATATTTCTTAAGGATTTACAAGGGAACCCAGTATAATTTTAAGTATAGCACTGTTTAATTCACAACTACTGTGTTGGCTGTTCTTTGTCAAGAATTACACTGTATGACTGTAATCTCATTATGCTTGCTTTCCAGATCAGCTTCTCAAATTTAAGGAAACTGTTTTCATTCTTTGCCATTGAAAGAGCATGTTGTTTCAGTTCTAGAATTGGTTAGTTTAGAATTTGCTAATTAAAAAAGAAGCTAATTAAAAAGCAAATAGTGCTAATGTTAATATGTTTGCTTTTATCCTGAAGAAGTGTCTAATATGGTTATTTTTAGCCCATCATGGTCTTTTATAATGGTTGAAAGGCAGAGTGGCATTACTAAAAAATTCTCAGTGTTTTGGGAGATGTTTGAATTATTACTAATATTTTAATCCTAACAATGGATAAGCTGTAGTAAAAGTTGTGAGGGCTTTTTGTTCTGTAAAAAGAGATCCCTAAATGGGGAAACCTTAGTGTGGGATTCTCAACTTCAGAGAGTTTGATGGTTTTTAAAAGAAAAGGCAGAGAGGGCTTCCCTTGTGGCGCAGTGGTTGAAGAGTCCGCCTGCCGATGAAGGGGACGCGGGTTCGTGCCCCGGTCCGGGAAGATCCCGCATGCCGCGGAGCGGCTGGGCTCGTGAGCCATGGCCACTGAGCCTGTGCGTCCGGAGCCTGTGCTCCGCAACGGGAGAGGCCACAACAGTGAGAGGCCCACATACCGCAAAAAAAAAAAAAAAAAGAAAGAAAGAAAGAAAGAAAAGGCAGAGAGCTTTTTATGAATTGACTTACTATTTGAATTCTCTTGTTGATATATCCTAGGTGACTGCTGACCTACTTCTTCAAATGCTGTTATTTCTTTAGATTTAATATGCTCAGAATAACTCAACTCTGAGCTAAAGCTTAACTGAAGTCCTGTCTTTAGTTCACTCCTGCCCTTCAAATGGAAAAATTATTTCTGAGTTGTCAAATACAACATAAAGAACTCAAGTGTCATGTGATTGTATTGGCGCCAGGAACCTTAAAATACATTTTAAATTTAGTATTACCCTATTTGAACTGGGACTAACATGCTCATCAAATAATCTTTTTTTCTTCAAATTTAGGTAAGTCCATTATTGTGTATAGAAAGTTGTATTCCAGTATACAGTTTCATTGATATAACACCTCTTCTTAATTTTGAGTTCATAGCAGTTTCACTATTTGTGTTTAATATTTAGATATAATTTTTGAGTGGGGCTGGTGGAGTAGCATTAGAATCTATGCTTGGTTTTGTAAAGAGTACACTAATTTACATACTCTAATGGGATATGTTTAGAATTTCATTTTTTGATCTTCATATTTGTATAAAATATTTTATTTAGGCTGAGGTAAAAATGATGGGGAATTGCACCTGACTACAAATATGATGTTAAGAGAGTAAGAGTAGATATTGGGATATTTTCTGTTTTGTCTCCAGTTCTACTTTTCGCTTGATTTCCCCATAAACCTTTCTTTCTCACATTGGTAAATTTAGTTTATAATTGCTTTTTAGCTTTGCAACCAGTAGGATTTGTGTATTGTAACCAAGAAAAGCTTTTAAAGATTAATTTAGTAAAAGGCATATTGATCATAGATGACAGATAAAATAGTACAGTTACAAAAAATAGATGTATGCTTATGTAGCACTACTATAAAAAAATACAGGTATAATGAGAAAAGAATTATTTGGCAAAAATTCTGGTAGGAGAATTTAAGGGGGAAATGTTAAGAGTTTTGTGGCCTGTGGGAAACAACCAACCTTACGAAATACTGTATGTTTTTTGGTGAGGGGAAAAGTGCTCAGTCTACTAGTAACAATTTGTGAGTGATTAACTTAAAGACTTAAAATTTTGTTGTCTGGTACAAATGTTGATTAAACTCATGTAGATTTTGGGTAATACAATTATTATGTTTTGGATAATACCATTTAAAAGCTGACTTCACAGTAATGTTGAGAAATAATTGTATTTGAGGGCCATCTATACTTAGACTTTATTTTACCCTCAGTACTGATACATCAAAATTCTTGTACATTTTAATGCGTATTGTGTGCTACAGTATAACAGTGTTGAACTCCTTTTAAAATGTACTTGACTTGCAGTGTTGATAAATTTATCATAATTTTTTAAAACACTGCATATGACAGTAAAGAGCCCATATGTCTTTTTAAATTTAACTTCATAGCACTTTAGTCTAGGATCTGATTTTTCAACTGAAAAGTGAATATGTGGGTCACTTTAATGAGCTGTGGTTCTTTAGATATTTCTTGTCGTGGGAGGAAAGTGAGAAATAAGAATTTAACTTTGTTTTTCTTAAGAGACATTATAAATATTAAGTCATCTTCTTCAAGGTAAGGGCCATTTGTATAAATGTTGTCTGTCTGTGAGACCCTAGTAAAGCCCTAGAGTTTGTCAGTCCCTTTTTAAATAGCATTCCCTGATCAACACTCTAATTAGATCTGATTCAACTTTGTCGTCAGATTGGCCTTGAATTTGTTTTGTATCTTATGTGTGTCATGTACTTCGCTTTTCTCATTTGACCCACGGAACCTCATGTGACAGATATTATCACTCTTCCAACATAAGGAAACTGAAGCCCAGCAGGTAAAGGACTTGCACAGGTTCAATAAGCCAGTAGGTGGCAGAGCAGAGAGTTTGGACGCCAGGTTCAGATGCTACATTGGCATTTTCCATAAGAGCATGCAATCATGTATTTTTAAATACTCCTCTTTTGTTTAATTTCCTCTGATGGTTACTTAAATCAATCAGCTTATACTAAAGTTCCATCCCTTATAAGCTAGCTGAAATGCTAATGTAGCAGTTTTACATCATTTGGCTGCTGTACTTTCTCAGGGTAGAAGCAACTCTTTTGCTCTTCTGGCCACATTATGCCTGTCTCCCCTTCCTGCCTTACATCATTGCTTTCCACAGTTTTCAAGAACAAGGACCCCTTTTTTTAATATTTAAAATTGGGAAAATTTTGAGGTATATATAGTATATATAATTCTTTTATACAAAAAGCAAAGAATATTAACAAAGTGGACATATATGTATCTGCCACTCACCTGAAGAAACCTACATTATCGCTACTCTTGAAGCATCTGTGCCTACCTCCCTGACTTATTCCCTGTGTTCCCCCTGTAGGTAACTCTGCTGAATTATGTGCCTATTATTCCTCTGTCATCAGAAAGGATGGCCTCCCACATCCCACCCCCCAAAACACACGTACATAGCCCACAATAACTTTTTTTATTGCATGTTTTTAAATTCTGTTTAAAAGGAACTATACTGTGTTTGAGCCTCTGCAACTTGATTTTCTGATGCAACATTATGATTTTTGAGATTTGTCTATATTATGTGTGTGGCTGTCGTTTGTTCATGTTCTACTGCTATATAGTTTCCCGTGGTATATCAGAATTTATTTGTTCGTCTGCTGATGGATATTTAGCTTATTTTTATTTGCTTGCTGTTAAAAATCATGCTGTTTTAAACATTCTTTTACATATTTCCTAGCTACCCAGAAAAGAATTTTTCTAGGGAGTACACTAGGAGCATAATACTGAATATACATATTTTCTCTTTTACTAGATAATGCCAGATTGTTTGCTAAAGTAATTTTATGTTTTACAGCAGAGCATAAGAATTACAACCACGTGGTGTCATCTAAATTTTAAGGTTTATCAATCAGTAGTTGTAAAATGCTGTCTCATTAGATTTTTATTTGCATGTTCCTGATTTCTAATGAGGGTGAGCATATTTTCATATGTTTATTGGCCGGTTGTGTTTACTCATCTCTCAAATGCCTGTTTGTATCTTTGCCCATATTTTATTGAGTTGTCTGTTGTTGTCATTGGGTTTTTTTGACATTCCTTCCATATTTTGAATATTGATTTTCATTAGTTATGTGTTTTGCAGATATATGGCATCTTATATACTGTCTACAGCTATCTAGCCAAGAAAAACTCTATTTTAAAAAATAGCTCATTGAGATGCAGTAAATTAATTGTTGTTATTCTTTTCCCAACTTTCCAGTGGGACTCTATGCCATTGTATATTCAAGAAAAGACCTGGCACCTCTTTGAATGATGGTAGAGAAGGTTTCACTAAATTTTTCTTTTGATGACTTTCTTTTCTGTAATAGAGATAGGTGATCATTCTCTTTACAGAATTTGAAATTCTAGGCTTACTAGAAAAAGTTCTACATAAATCATTAACAAAAGTTTATATTCGACATTTGAATTCAAGGAAAAGTTATTTTCATGCAATAATAACTAGTACCACATTTGTGTTATCGGGATTTCCAACAGGAAAATGTTTCCGATTGAGGATTATGATCAGCATTTAATTACCGAAAATCCTCATACAGGTCCTAATTGTGTTAGTAAGTGATTTTCTGAGAAAAATACTGTAAATGTGGTATATCTGTAGTCTAGAAAAATAAAGAGGAATTCCTTTTACAGGAAAATTTTGAAGTTACTTGGATTAAAAATCAAAAAAATATTTGTTACCTTATTTTCACTTCATAGCTGATTTGTAATGCATGATACAAATAGAATTATAAAACATTTTAAGGGGGCTAAATGGATACCCGTTCAAAATATGAAACTAATGTTAGTACAGTTCACAGGTGTTCCATTTTATTTTTTAGAATTTTGGGCACCGATTTTAGCAATTTAATTTTAAAAGAGAAGAATACCACAAACTCTTTTAGTAAACATCATTTTTGCTTTTTTTTTTAACCTGGAAAAATCTTAAGAAAAAGTAGTAGAGGTTGCATTGAGTTGAAAAAAAAAATTTACTAACATAAAAATCAAAACCACAACCTAATTTGTCTACTGAAAAAGTATCTCCTGCTTAGTTTCAGGTTTCATATTTTATATTTAAGGATTTTATATATCATCAATGCCAATTCCACTCTCAAACTCATTTTTTACTCTTAAAACATGTTCAATGAGCTTGTAACTTGTTTCCAGTAATTTTGTTGAAATCTGTTGGAATCTGAAAACAAACATGTACAGGAAAATGAGATTATAGTGTGTGGTGAAAACTAAGTTTTGTGCTTGTAATAAGAAATGTCTTTAGCGATCTGGGCATCTTGATAGAATGATAACTCAAAGAGGCTCATGGCAGTGGAATCAGTGAAATAAATGTATATTGTTCTTCGAACCTTGAAAAATAATTTGGCACTGCTCTTCTTGTTTCTTTTCATTTCTTGTCACCTGTCTTCTTCAGATGCTGAAGATGCAAGGTTCTGTATTTACTAGCTCTAGGAGATATTTTCTTATTCAAAGGCCTTTGTTTCAGATGCTTCAGCTCTTCACACATGTGTCAGTCTGAATACATGGAAATCAAGCAAATGCCTCAAAAAACCTAGGTTAACTATTCTCTATTTATGTTTTATGGTGGGAAAATTGGTAGATAAAAGCATAGATATTATGGTTTTATCTTATTTGGAAGAAGGCTCTGGTTCTGTCATACACATTTTGCTATTACTGTGAAATTCCAGAGACATGATTTTGTTATTTTGTATAATATTTAGGAGTAATATCAAAATGCCTGATACTTCACTCATACTAAATTTGCCTCTGGCATAGATAATAATTAAAGGAATTTCCACCAACATAAATAACATTAGAAGGAATAGTGCTACATTTTTCTGCTATATTTTTTCTGATTTTTTTGTTTAGAATGAATTAATTCTACTACTTATAGTTTTTTTCTCCCTATGAAAACTGCCAACAAGTTACACTATCCTTGTTAGCTGTAGATAAGGAATGGGAGTGTGCCCTTTTTCCTAAGACAAGTGATCATTTTATGGATAAGCCTATAAGGAAGTAAGTCATTTACTTAAAAAATTAACTATAATGATTTGTTTTGTTGTAATCAAATCAAGAAGGATTATTACTTTGTCATTAATTGCAGCATGGCTGAATTTATATCAGTGTTTGGTTGTGATGTATTTTCTCTACTAGATTTTAATCTATAACAGTAAGAAATTTTTAACCCTTTATAAAAATGCAGGTGTGAATGGGATGTCTTAAGCCTTTTTTACAACTTGGGGAAAATTTTAGAGAGATAGGAGCTTTTTCATTATGATTTTTCACAGTCATTGCCAAATAAGTATGGTCGTTGATTTTTTTAATGAAGAGGATATCCAGAGCTAATTTATTCCTGGTATTGGCCATTCTACATTTGAACATTATTGAACCTCTAGGGTTTTATATATAATTGGAATCCATTTTTATAACAGAAAATATGAAAATGAACATTTATTCTTGTTACAATGTTAAAATGTAAACTTACAGAACACCAACTTCCATTCATATACACTGAGCTGCTAAATATGTTTGTTGAACTTGTCTTTTCTGGTTTTCTATATTACTTTAAATATAGGATTCTAAGATTAGAACACAAATATTTGGGTGTATTTGAATTAACATTGATTTCCAATAAGCTAGTAAATGGACTCTTAGAGCTAATTTTAATCCACACCAGACTTTGGGACACACCAGACTATTTCCTAGACTTCACAGCAGTAATACAGTCTTGAGAGGGACTGGGTGTGATTGCAGTTGTCTCTGACAACTTTGAGCTAGTTCACCATATCCCAGCCACAAATATGCATGATAGGAGAATAAGACCTCTCTTCGGCATATAGTTCAAAATGAGACTTTTTTTAACCCAGGGATCTTAGACTGACAGCATTGACTTGTCTGCACAACTCTGTTGAAAGTTCCTGGATTTATTTTAAAATGTGCCAGCAGTGGGGACGTGATCTAAGGGAAAAGGATTCAGCTGGAGTATGATGTTGAAATATTCTCAGAGTGAATGAACTCTTAGGTTTGATTCTTGTATCAGATTGACACATGAGAAATGGAGTGCCTCTTAAGTCTAGTATGTGAGCAAAGTAATAGGACGTAAAAGCTTCCTATGGGTTTGAAGCTTTGTAATAGACTGGAAGGTTCTTTAGGATCTTCCCCTCCCTCTGCAAAGTGTGTTATAATACAAAGGATACTGATAACTGCTTACCATTAAATGTCTCCAAATGAATTTGTTTTGAAAGATGATATATGATGATATGAGTCGGCAACAAAATATTTGGATTTTCTACATCATAAGATCTGAGTTCAATAACTCTACATTGTGAGATTCTAAAAAAAATTAAACAATAGTATTAAATTGATGGCTAAAAAGGAATGCTGATTTTCAAAATGCAGTTTTCTCTGTTCTTTATTATTTCTTAGTAAGGAGACTGGTTACATCATTGCTTGAGAATAAATCCACAAGCTTCACATTCATTTAAGACATTAAAATGGGTTCTTTGTTACTTTATTACAAGTCCTGTCATTGTCATCTTACTATTTTCTCTTCATCTCTTACCCAATATTTATTTATTTACCATTTTATACATTCTTCTACTCTTAATGTTTCAGAGCTTTGTCTTAGGTATTGCCAGAGATCTATCTAAAAACCAAATTTGTGTCTTCCATCCAATAAAATATGAAAATGGTTTGTTTCTTTTTTTTCCCACTTTATATTTTATTTTCTAAATAACATTCTGTTATTTAGAATACGATTTCATTTTTACCAGTAGCTGTTATGTGGCTGAGTTGAAAATTCTATTTGTAAACCAACCAAATAGAGTTTGGGGTACCTTCTCACCTTCTTTTAACATTTATTCAACAGTATTTAAGAGCAGTGAACACTTGCACAGAATTTTGTGTTTGGTAATTATCTTAATTTAGTATGCAATCTAGGCTTTTCACGGAGCACTGTACCAGGCAGCAGTCTTCTCTTATTTCTGGAGAGCAGCACAAAAGTGGAGAGAAGCCCTCCTCCTCCTAACTCTGCCCAGGTACCAGCCACATGTTGCACAGCCCAGCTTGTTGGTTATGGTTATAGTTAGCACTGATAAGGAAGAACTTCATACTTTGTAGTGGACAGAAGTTGAGGTGGGTGTGGGTGGTTAGAATTTGGGGCAGAGAGAGTCCCTAAGGTATGATAAAGCAGTGTGGATATTCTGAGATTCCAGTCCAGTATATAATTAAAAAGAAATAAAGCAAATAAAAAGTTATCCAGGCTGTAGAAAAAATTTTTTATTTTGTGGCATCATCCTGTGATTCTAGGTAGCTTCCTAAATGGACTTGATCATACTTTGACCTTTCAAGTTCAGAAAAGGGGGGGAAAGGGAATATCTCTGCAGCTATATGGCATAAGTAAATAATTGGAGTTGCTTCACTCAAGATGGGGAAAAGAAATCCCTTTGGGTTAAAGCTAGGAATATTCTCAGATGGCCGCTTGGAAATTTTCTCCTTAAAGAAAGAAAGAATTGCCGGGGGGAGAAGAAAGATAAATGAATTAACAAGTAAGAATTAGGGTTAAGAAGAATATTTATACTATCTGTATCTTATCCTGTATCCTGTAATTATGACACAACATAGCATATTTCTTAAGCTTTAGTGTACTATAAATTCTTCCTGATCTATATTTTTTTACGAATCATAGTATTATTAAAACTGAATAGATAGTCCAGAAATAGACCCAAAAGAATTAGGAAATTTATTATACGATCAAAGCAGTTCAAATCAGTGGAAAATGGTTTACTCTGTAAATGCTGTTTAACCCATGGGTAGCTTTCTGGAAGTAAAGTTGTGCCCTACCTCCAAATATATCTAACACCAAAATATATTCCAGAGATCAAAGGTCTGACCATTAAAAAGAAATCATTAAATTGCCATTAAAAAATGTAAGACCAATATGTATTTTTTTAAATCCTGGAGTCAGAAAACCTTTCTAAGTGTAGCCATAAAAGAAAAGGTGTATGAATCTGATAACATTTAAAAAACATTCTGCATGTGAAGAAAAATACAAGCAAAATTAAAGACAAATGAAAAACCAGGAGAAAAATTTCCAACTCATGTAATGGACAAGGTGCTAATAGTCTTAAAATATAAAAGTTTCTTTAAAAACATACTAAAAAAAGTTCAATAATGGACAAAATATATAAACAGTTAACAGAAAAGGAAATATAAATGGCTTTAAACTTGTGCAAAGATGTTCAGTTGCATTCATAACAAGAAGTTGCAAATAGAAACTGCTGCACAAAGTGTAAATTAATACATACTTTAAAATTTTTAAATGCACATGACCTTCACTCAAGAATTCCATCTCTAAGAATTTATCCTACAGATAATTATAATTGCATGTGTGCAGAGGACGTGTATATATAAGGTTACTTGTTACACCATTTGCAATAGCAAAAGAAGGAAGCTACTCAAATATACATTAATAAAGACTAGCTACAATTTCATACATCTGTGCAATGAAACATTAAGTAGTCATTGAAAAGATGGAGCCACCTTGTTAGGGACTGATATGGAAGGACCTCCAGAATATATTTAGTAGAAAAAAATGTGTATAGAATATATTGTAAACAGCCCTTGTGTAAAATACATATAATTGTTGTATATGTATCACGGACTATCACGGTTTATGTAAGATGGACAAGAAACTAGTAAGAGTGGTTGCCTTTTGGGAGGGGAATTGGATGGGGTAGGAGAGAGGCTGACTTTCCATTGTATGCCCATTTTTACCTTTTGAATGTTGTAACATGTAAAAGTATAATATATTCCAAAATACATCTTTTAAAAAGACAAAAAGCAAAAGAGAAAAGAATGAAGCATTTGTTTTCATTGAATTTACTGTACATGCCATCCAAAGAATTCCTTTCCTGCATTTCTGAGCATTTGAATACAGTAGTAGATAACAATAATCCTAAAGTTATAGTTAATTTTTTTTTTTACTAATACTACTGAATCTTACATTGCCTTAGGACCATCCTTGTGAATATCAGGTTTCATTGTACTCTCAAAATATGGACATGTTAATTAATAGATGTATTAACGATGATAACAGAATTTTTTATGTATTTTTTCAGTACATTAGTTTTTTTGTTAAGGAAGAAATGGTTAGAAGTTAGATGGTTTGTATAACAAAGTCATTATTATCTAAATTTTGAGATTTTTTTTGTTTTTCTCTGTGGGAAAACTGAGCAAAATAATTAGGAAAATAATGTTTACTATTAAGATATACTTAAATGTACTGACTTTTTAAACTCATATTTTGAGTGGGTACCTTTATAGGCAGTCATTTCTATAAGTAAATCAAACCGAAAGCATAACAGGGAAAATAAGAATCTAGCCAAAGAAATATTTTCAGTAAATATATATTATATGACATGGATTTATAAGTTACAGCTTATTTGAAGGAGCCAATCCTTTTTATCACTAGAACATACTGAAAATTTAAGTGATGAAAATTAACCATTCTTCTCAGACTTTCCTAGACATTTGGATTTTCATTCTATTTCACAAGTTTCTTAAGTTTTTCTTTCTTTCTTATAAGACAGGTACATAGCCCATGGACAAACACAGGTGGGCAGCAAACCAACAGAGTTCTCAAAATATTTTTTTCCTGGCAGGACATTTTAGGGTAATTACACATTTGGGTCAGAATTTGAAGGTGTAAGTGATATTATTAGCATATGCAACAAATTTAAATTACTCAGTGACTTCTAAAACATTAAGAACTTTTTCATAATTAAAAGCGTAAATAGCTGTGTTTGTCACTGCAAAATTTCAGAGCTTTATAAACCACTTCTATATACTAACTTACGTTTCTTCCCACTATGTGTGACAGGAAATCGAATAGACAGTGTGTTTCTATACTAGACTGACTTTGCATTTTAGGATTATAGTCTTCTAAATGATTTCCTTGCCAATATTAACAGAACATTGACCTATTCAAAGCCTGCTCTAGTAGGATAAGTAAGTTGAGTCTGAGATGGAGCTCTCCAAACAGAGTGCTATTTGAATAGTGAAATATATAGCACAGTTGCTTTTAACAAAAGTGAACCAAAGGACAGCTGTCAAAAAGGGTGGCTAGACTTGTAACTGGAGAGAGAGCTGTTTTCCACAAGAGTCCCATTGCTTAGTACAGTCACTGAATTAAAAAGGAAATAGTTGAGCTTAATCTCAATGCATCAAATCAGTATAGAGATTGGGGTAGAACCTTTGAGTCTGCAATCTCTCTGTAAAATAAGTGCTCTCTGTAAAATAAGTGGTGAAAGAGTTATGGAATTGGAGAGCTTGAAGATTCTTAGAGATCTTTTTGACCAGTCTCCTTTCTTTAGAGATGAGGAAATTGAGAAGGAATCTGATTTATACAGAGAATCAGGATTAGGGCCCGTGGCTTTTTATCTAAAGTCTGGTACCCCCTCACAGGGATATTATTTCCTAGGATAGCTCCCTTTGAGGATTGCCCCCAAACTACTCTTAAGGACCTGAAAGAAGGCTTGTGGGCCATGAATGATGAGACTAGAAGCAAAGAAGCTAGATCATGTAGTTGTGAAAACCCAAAGAGCTTGGTCTTTGACAAAGGCCGTGAGAGGCCAAGGCTTGAAGGATTTTTTTGCAGAAAAGTGACCTATTAAATATGTGTTTCAAAAAGATTACTCTGGCTACAATATGCAGAATTTTGGGGAGTCAGTGGTCACTGGGAGGTCATTAAGAAAATGGTGTCTTGGACTAGAATGGTGTGGTGTGGCTGGAGTGAAGTAGCTGGGTAAAAGTGATATTTAAATGTTATTTTTGAGAGATTGGAGTGTCATCTTGCAGTATTTGATAAGCTTATTTTTATTCATGTTGCTTGCTATTGTAGTTCTCTGTCATATATTCTTGTCATTTAATATAATATCAGTAGGGAAACTGGAGAGTCTTGGAATATTATATTTAGTAAACATCAAATGTGAGTTTGGGAATATCACTTAAAATTATATGTAATATATACAGAGTTCTCATTTAAATATTACATAAATTGATTTAGGTACTATGATTGGCACTTAAATTTTTTGAATAGAAACAGTTTCAGGTTATATGTGATTTTAGGAGTTTTGATAACATGACATTTGACAACTTTTTACGGCATTTAAAAATGTTATCTTTCGTCTGCAGAAGTCTTGGCATCTCTGGATTTACCTGTGTTTCTGAATTTGATCAGGTAGTAGGGTTTGCATCTCCTAATTGTAATTTGTATCACTTGCTCATCCCTTTTTTTTGCTTCTGTACAGTATCCTGCCCATCTTCCCACTGCCCTGAGTGCCTGCACCATCCCTCTTCTCTCTCCCCTCCCCCTACACAATGAAGGATTGTCGTGTCAGAATGTGTGCACCTTTCAGTGAGTGTATCAGCCATCATAAACCCCATTCATATGTGCAAATACACTTTTACTATGCATATTTTTCCTGGCTAATTTTTTCTCAAAATAAATTACTCAAGAAGGAAAATCCTAAATGTTTTCAACTTACACTGTTTTGGGCTTATGCCCTCCAGAATTATCATATGATTAAAAGCCTTGTAGAACAGGCTTTTATTCTGTTAATTTGCTTATTCACTTGAAATATATTGAGCATTTGCATGTTGTTCCTTTTTGTCATTATATAGTGTCCTTCTTTATCTTTCTTCATAGCCTTTGTTTTAAAGTCTATTTTGTCTCTTATGAGTATTATGACCCCCGCTTTTTAGTCATTTCCATTTGCATGAGAGATCTTTTTCCATCACCTTACTTTCTTGCATGCTGTTCATTATTTAAGTTTGTTAATATAGGGCTATGAAATGTAAATAATTTATATGTGGTCTCTTGGTATGCTTTTAGAACTCACAGTGTTAATCAAGAAAACAATACATGTAAATATTGAAAAATGTGACATTAGGCTGTTAAATTTAGGGTTAGGTATATAGATAGTATAAACGTTAGAAAACATTACTTTTTATTTCTACTTCCCATTTATAATGGGAATAAAGTCTGGCCATTTTAGCTTTTCTGTAATAAATACCAGTTTAGTCTAGCACAGCAAATAAAACTTCAAATAATAAAAAGGCAGCAATAAAATACTTCACTGTAGCCTGTGAATAATAACAGCTCTTTTCTTGATGACTGAAACATTCATAATCTGATCATTTTGTCTCATCAAATATTATTTTGTTTCTGGAGCACTGAGGAGTTTATTTTGGCTTCTGAAGCTTTATAAGGACTTGTTATTTGGGGAGTAATTGATGCCAACTTAATCGAAAACACCTATTTTATTTTACTAAGCTACTTCTTTGACTAAGATGCAGGATTACAGTGACCTGGTTTATTCTGGTACACTATTCCTTACAAAGGAGGAGAAATGGAAATTTTGGAGGAGATAGAGTTTGTGAGGTTTGTGTTTCATAGTCTTCTTTAAAAGGAAACACTGTCTTCATTATACTTTCAGTTCAGTTAATTTTGAAATGCAAATGTTAAACTAGTTTGATGATTAGGAACTTGAAATGGGCATATATGATTGGCAAATATAGGAACTGTTTGATTCTTCTCTGTCTGTTAATGATTTGGGTTTTATCACCTTAAAGTTACACACAGGAGTTGACCCTTCAGCTTCTTTTACTACTTACCTTCCATCCCGTTTATCCTGGCCCCTGTTTCTACACCATGAGATAGATCCCTTTGCCTCTTGTCTCAGAAATAAGAGAAAACATGGGCTTCCCTGGTGGTGCACTGGTTGAGAGTCCGCCTGCCAATGCAGGGGACAAGGGTTCGTGCCCCGTTCTGGGAAGATCCCACGTGCCGCGGAGCGGCTAAGCCCATGAGCCATGGCCGTTGAGCCTGCGCGTCCAGAGCCTGTGCTCCGCAACAGGAGAGGCCACAACAGTGAGAGGCCCACGTACCGCAATAAATAAATAAA
Organism: Delphinapterus leucas; assembly: GCF_059928025.1. NCBI lineage: Eukaryota > Metazoa > Chordata > Mammalia > Artiodactyla > Monodontidae > Delphinapterus > Delphinapterus leucas. Next base: position 52,857,925 of record NC_143140.1, read on the forward strand.
TAAATAAAAGAAAACATTAGATAACAACTTCTTCAACTCTTCTACCTTTAATTTCTTCTATTATGTTAATAACCCATACTACCATGTCAGAGAATGAGGTGCCTTGCTTTTCCTTCAGGGCAGTCCAACTCCTATATATACTGGATTCATCTCCCTCTATCTCAATGGGACTTTTATTTTGCCATTTATTCTTTGTAGTCTTATGAAAGCCCCTTAACATATTCAAGACTTTGAATGCTATGAAATAAGAAGAGGAACCTTCCTACAGCCTACAATTCCTTCTCTTCTCTTCCCTTCTCTCCGTTCACAGCCATACTTCTTGGATAATTGTCCTATACTTTTCTGTTTCCTTTTACAACACATACAATTCTTGGCCCCATTCCACTGTTCTTAATAAGATCAGTAAGATCATTCCACTGTTCTTAATAAGATCAAGAAACTCCTACTTGCTAAGTCCAGTGATCTATTTTCAGTAGTCGTATTACCTTCTAAACATCTGACTTCTTATAAATCACTCTTCCTCAAAACCCTCTCCTCTTGACTTTCTTACTACCTCTCTCCCTGGTTCCCCCATCAATTCTGACTTTCTTCTTTGCTTTATTAATTTTTTTCTTCTGCTTTGCTCCACCCATGAATGTTGGGATTCCTAAAGATTATATGTTTAGTCCTTTCTTTATACTGCAGGGGCTACCTGGATGGCCACACTCATTGTCATAACTTCACCATTTATTTGGATGCTTATTTCTCCCTTTTCTGGTCTCTGCTTAAGATCTCTCTTCTCCTGTGACTTACACATATATCCCATTCCCACTAGGCTGTATCTTCTATAGCCTTAAGACTTGTGTCAGCAAGTTTCGGGCCAAATCTACTTGTCAAAGTAATAGAATTTTTGGTAGAATATTTTATAAAGATGTGGCTCATTACAGTACAATAAAAAATAAAAGTTGATGCTTTGCCATGTTAATGTTTAAACATCATTTTAAGGTCTACAAAGAAAATGCTTCTGACTTCTTGATTAGGCTATGTGGCCTCACCAGAGGAAAGAAACAGCAAATCTAAATAACCTATAATCCCCCTCCATACTGCTAGTCTTATTTTCATAGCATAATAAAATACAGAGAAATGATTGCTTTCTACTTTACCACTAGATGGCTGAATTACATTACTTTTGGAAAAGGAGTAAAATCTTAATCCCTTGAAGTAGCCTAATATGTAATATTTAACAAAATGTGTGTGGTACATAAATATGTATATGTGCTTACACATATGCACACATACATACATATATATACACACATAAATAATTTAATCTTGAATAGTTGACCTAATTGGAATTAAGGATTGTTTCTTAAAAACTTGTAAAAATGATGACCTTGTATGATTTTAGCTTTAATTTATAAAATGTTATATTTTGGTAAGATATTTAAAAGGCCAGTATATTTTAAAATCATATTCTTGCACAGAATGTCCACAAACATCAGCTCTAAAAGTTTCACAAATACCTTGAAAGTGAATTTAACTCTGTTAGAGAAATATTCAATATTATCTGTTGTCAGATGAGTATATTATTCAGTTTATGTTTAAGCATAGTGTTTTGTAGAGTCTGTGTTCAACTAGAGTTCAAAATGAAACAAAAAAAATAATATTCCATGTCTTCATTTAAATTTTAAGTTGTAAAACACTTTGTTCCAATTTTTAAGTCTCCTTAAATCAAGTCTTGGTCTCTCTTTTTGGTCAGGGTTTAGGAATATATTAAGTTGAACCACATGAAGTTGCCATTTTTGTATATCAAAACCAGTCAAATATCAGCAGTTTCATGTAGTTCAATCTATTTTTTTTTCTTTTTTTTTTGGCCACGCCACATGGCTTGCAGGATCTTAGTTCCCCAACCAGAGGTCGAACCCGGGCCCCCTGCAGGGGAAGCGTGGAGCCCTAACCACTGGACCACCAGGGAATTCCCAGTAATTTTTATTTCTTACATTTCATGCATTACTGAATACTTCCTGTCATTTGGGGGCTGTTAAGCCTTGGTAAATGAAAGGTGTGACCTTGACAGGATTATTTCTTCACCTTCTCTGTGGCATTTTGCGGAAGATACATGCACAGAAATGCAGTTTGGCAGAGACCTTCAGGATGACAGTAGATCTTATTAAATGCCAAAGAGAGTTTCCAAGGACCGTTTTAGTGTAAAGTTATATTTATTGCACTCAGAAAGTACAGGGTGCATCTTTGAAATTAGGATGTGCAATACATGTCTAAAGGGACTATTTCTAGGTTTGTTTTGGTTATGTGCTAGTTGAAGTGATTAACCAAAATGATATTAAAGCGTGGGTCTCGGATCAACATTGATTTGCAATGTATTTTCTCCCTATTCCCTTGGAATAGAATTAATATAATACTCTAATGATTTTATTTTTGGTTACCTAGTGGTAGTGTTAACATTTAAAATATATGATTTTTTTTTTTTTTTTGCGGTACGTGGGCCTCTCGCTGTTGTGACCTCTCCCATTGCGGAGCACAGGCTCTGGACGCACAGGCTCTGGACGCGCAGGCTCAGCGGCCATGGCTCACGGGCCCAGCCACTCCATGGCATGTGGAATCTTCCCAGACCGGAGCACAAACCCGTGTCCCCTGCATTGGCAGGCCGACTCTCAACCACTGCGCCACCAGGGAAGCCCCTATATGAAATTTTTAAGTAGTTGGTAAATGCATTTAATACTTTAACAAAAGAGCAAAACATCTGAAGTGCTGTTTTGGGCTAAATTAAGTTGCTGTCACTGAGGCCTTGTATCTCTTCCTATTCCTATATCCTAACACTGTCCATGGTAACCCAGTTTCCTCTCAGGGCAGGCATGCTTGTGACTTGTTTTCTTCCCTGAACTCTGACACCAGATTCACCCAAACATGTACTCCTTGCTACAGGTGATCTGACTGGTGTTTTGGAATTTTTATGTCAACCTTATTTTAAGTCTTCCAGCAAAATGTTGATTTAAAAAATGCACAAAACTTTGTATTTGCTTTTTTAAAAAATGCTAGGACAGTGAGGCAGTGTTATAACCATTTGAAAGTACCCTGTTCATGGTGTTTATTTGGTAAACTTACAGGTTAATTTAATTATGAAAGGGAGAGATCCTCCCTGAGAAGTATTTGGATGTTTTTGGTGATGGAATTAAATAATTCCGTATTTGTTCTGTTTTATTTTAGCCATCAAACTCAAAATAAAGCAATGTTTGATATGCTTTATTAAATCAGGATTAATAATTAAGCGGTGCTTCTTAGCAGGGGCATCTTATTACATTTCTTGATTTGGCTATAATGTCCTGTAAATGAGGAAAAATAATGAATTGTTTTGAGAATAAAATATAATATTTCTTTATGAGATAAAAATAGAAAACATCATTCAGGATTAAAAAAAGAAACTTACAGTCACATCATTCTTTATCTGTTTTGTTTTTACTCCCTGTGCATGTTTGAAGTGAGGCTGTTATGATAGAATAGAACTTCATTTAGATAGGGATTATATAGACTTTATATGTGTCCAACTTAATATGGCACTGAAATATTTCTCCATCTGGATTAGTTAAGGGTACAGATATTTAGCATATAAGCTTCAGAGCTATAGGAAACATACAGTCATGATGGCTGTGTATTATGGAGTTTCCTAACCTCTCCAAACCTCTCCATGCAGTCTGGGACAATCTGAGAAAGATAACAGTCTTTGATTTAGTGCTTTATAGTGGTAGTTTTCATTTTATAGTGTTTGTCACTTACCAGCACATTTATAGTTCTTGTCACTTATCAGCACAGACACCTCTTCTGGAAATCAGTGGCACTTGCTTAGTCACCTAAAAGACTATTGTAAGTCAGCCTTTGCCCAAGACCATATTTGGGGATTAAATAATATACATTAAATCCAGTTTAAGAAGTTTGAATATGTCCTTTAAAGGCTAAAGTGAACAGTTTTAAATGATTTTGAATCAATAAAAAATTACCAGTGTATTTATCAGTATTCTACACATCAGTGAAAGGACATACAAATGAGGTTTTCCATTACAACATTTGTTATAAAAGCAGAAGATTGGAAGCAAGGCATATATCCATAAAAGGGACTGGTTAAATAAGCTACAGTGCATCCACACAGAGAAATAATGTGCTTCTCCTTAAAAAAAAAAAAGAGAGAGAGAGAGGGAAAGAAGGAAGATGCTCTGCATGTACTCAAATGGAAGGATTTCCAGGATACATAAGGTTTTTTAAAAGCCAGGTACAGAGTTGTATTATATATTTTATGCTAGCTTTTGTATAAACATAAGTAGAGGGTGGACAACTGAGTATTTATTTTTTTAAAGACTGGAAGAATATGCAAGAAACTAAAATTAGCAATTACCTAAAGGCACTAGGGTTGGGAATAGGCTAGAAAAAATTACATTGACTTAAATCAAGTTGAGTAATGAACTATCTCCTGTAATGAAATTTCATGATAGTGGCCAATATACTTTTCTGATTATGCCGTTGCATGAAAATCTTGAAGTTATGTTAAGGTCAATAATATTTGTTTACTTTGAAAAAACAATATTATCGGCCTCTTGTTCCCCATTGTCCTTTATTTTGGGGAGGAATAAGTAAAATAAAGAGTATTTTCCATTTGCCTCTTGCTTTCCTGTTTCACACTTACTTTCTGTAGTGTTTTCCTTAGTCCCTGTCCCTCTAAGTTTCTGACAAGATTAATGAGCTTTGATTTGGGGGTTTGAAAAGAAGTATTATGTGATCTCTGCTTTTTAATCCCGAAGTATTAAATCAGCTTATTATAGTCTGTCTGTTAAAGGAGTGTCATGCTATGTATATAATACAAAGCAGAAAGGAACCTGTCATAAAGAAGATGTGGGTAAAGTAAGAGAGGGGGAGATTACTATTTCCTAATTGGGGATGGATAAGGGTGGCATAAGGAAGCCTTCCTGGAAGCAGTGGTAATTTAAAGTTGCCTTGAGAGATGAATTTGATCAACTAGAGAGGCGTGGGGTAAGTCAGGTAGGACGACACTAAAGATATTCTTATGACTCTTTGATAATATTTGCTTTTAACAGTATATCTTGAGTAAAAACTACATTTGAAATTGTTATCAAAGATGACTATGGATATGAAGATAATACAGGTTAGATGACAGTGACTTTGTGCTTCCAGTCCTCTCCCCACCCTACCCCACTCCAGCCTCCTGTCACAACACAATTCCTTGTGTTCTCAGGACCCCAATCTATGCATCTAGCCCCTGGTCCACGGAGGAGCCGTTTACTCCCTGAGAAGACAGTTGCTGCATCTCTCCTCATTACACCTTGTTCATTCTGCTTTGTTTTGTTTTTTTCTCTTTGCCTAAGTATACTCACTCCATAACACCACTTCCCCTTTAACCAAATAAGAGAGGGAAGGGAGGAGATTAACCTTGGGCTGCAATTACCTGGATTATTTGGGGTGGGGTGGGGAAAAACAAAATGAAACTTTACTTATTTGTATCCCAGATATTTTGCCCCTTTTCCCTTTGTCTCGTGGTTTCTTGATTAATTTAGTCTAAGAATGAGGATCCCCCCACTCCATCTCTTGAATTAATTGCAGTGCTCTAAGGTTCTGTAAAAGTGTCAGATTGTGTGGGACCAGTCAGTTATTAGTGTAACTTGTGTAGGGGAACCCTAGACAAATAACTTCTATGGGCATCCACACTCAGTTAAATCCTTTAGTCACTGCTATCTTGGAAGCCCAGACAGTGGAAGTGAACTCTGGGGACAGGTTCAAAGAGTTGAAACCATGTTGAAAAGCTGTCTGCCAAAAAACAGTGTTGAAGTCTTAAAACTAAATAGTTTTTCACATCTGAAAAGTACTGACGTGAATTGTTGGAGAGATTTGACTCCAAAGGGAGATCAAGTGTATGTGAAACTGCAGGGTTTTTTTAAGTTACTCTTTTTCAGTAGACCACAACAAAAAAGCATATGGAACCACAAGAGAGGGTATCTCCCTGTCCTCCCCTTATTAGGGCCCATTTTTTAACAAAACAAGACAAAAAAGTCAAACTGCATTAGGATGTTGAAGTGAACATGGGTGGAGAGATGAAAGGCACATTTTACTTCAGAGACTTTAAGAGGGAAATCATAAAGGCCCCAGGTATCAGGCTCACCTCTCTGGTCTTTCTCATCTTGCCCCCTTAAATCTTCATTGATTTTTTTTTGACTTTCCAGTGCCTTTCAGCGTATAATTTTTAAACTTTGTCCTATTTTTCTAGTTATCCTCTTGGTTCAAATTGCATAGTCTTCCACCATGAGCAGCAGGAGACCAATTTTCTGAACATTTAAAAAAAATAAAACATGTTATAATTTCCTGTTTAAGATTATTGATATATAGCCATTGCTTATTAAATTTCCACTTCTGTAAGTACAATAAGCAAAGTGATTATCCAGAGTATCATGATAGGCACCCTAAGTCCTCTATGAAAGTATACATTATAGGAACATATATATCTAAACACAGTTGTGGGGATTCTGGCTATTCATATTGCATACTGATGGAATACATGCAGCACTGCATAACCTCTGTAGCCATGGGGAAGGGTATAGTATCCTTGTATGCTAAGCTTTATTTTTTTCCATTGGGAAATTTTTTTAAATGGACAAAACAGGAGTGAAGAGTTCTTTTAAGTTCTGTTGATGTTCAGATACCCATTTGTCGTCCTAGAAATGAGGCTGAGTGGACAACTGGACAGATAGTTGGAGCTCAGGGTTAAAGATAAAAATGTATTGATTAGGGCTTCCCTGGTGGTGCAGTGGTTAAGAAGCTGCCTGCCAGTGCAGGGGACATGGGTTGCAGCCCTGGTCCCGGAAGATACCACATGCTGTGGAGCAACTAAGCCCGTGTGCCACAACTACTGAGCCTGCGTGCCACAACTACTGAAGCCCATGCTCCGCAACAAGAGAAGCCACCACAATGAGGAGCCCGCAGACAGCAACGAAGACCCAGCACAGCCAAAAATAAATAAATGAATTTTTAAAAAATGTACTGATTATCAGCATATAGATGGTATTTAACTTCATAAAAGGAGGGAAAAAATGCAGGGCTGAGCAAGGGACAGTCCAACATTTAGAGTTCCTGAGGGCAGAAGAGCTGCTGAGAAGAGGGCAGATAAGGTAAGGAGAAAAGGAAAACAACAAAAATAGTGGAGAATGGTGTCCAGGAGCTAAGAGAAGAAAAGTAATCACCTGCTGAGCTGTGGGGTAATATGAGGACAGTCAGTTGGCCATTGAATTAGCAATATGGAGGCTGTAGCTGGCATTGTCCAGAACAGGTTCCTACTTTCTTCAGCAAGAAGACTACTTTGAAAGGAGAACAGGAAGTGAGAAAATGGATATGACCAGTGTAGACAACTTTTTATTGGTTTTGCTGTGAAGCGGTAAAAGGGAGTGGTAGCTAAAGGAAGATGTGAAATCAAAGGAGATTATCTCACGCCCCTGCCCCATGATTGGGAGTTCAGTCTGAATGTGAAGAAGAAAATAATGGTGTAGATACATGTGCTTTTTAAAAATTGTTATTCAGAGAGAGTGTCCTAAGAGCACAAAGAGCACAGGCTTAAGTTAAACTGAGATTGAAGTCCATCCTGCCACTTAATTGGGTGCTTGGGGGCGAATTACCTAGCCATCTTTTTTTTTTTTAATGACAGAAATAATTCCTATTCCTATGGTTGTTGAAATTATAAAATTAAATAAGAAATGTATGTCAAGTACCTGACCCATAGTAAGTAATAAATACACTATGGCTACTAGTTTTATTGTTGTTACCTTTAAATGCTGAAAAATATCTGTGTTCAGAAACAATTCAATCATTCCTATTCCTAGGGTTGTTGAGAATATAATATTAGATGAGAAATGTATGTAAAATGCCTGACTCATAGTAAGGGATCAGTACGCTTTAGCTCTTGAGTTTTGTTGTTGTTGGTTTTTTATTTACCTTTAAATTCTGGAAAGGATCTGTGTCCAGACACAATTAAGAACAATTTATGGATAGAGTTATATTTCTTCACAAGAGCTAAGCCTTGGATGTTGTTGGACCTCACTCCCTCAAATTCCAGCCTTGCCGAGTGCTTGCTTGCTGTTTTCCAGTGTGTTTCATAGAACTGTACGCTGTACTTCAGTCCATCAGCTTGGAAGGTCAGCATCCCACCCCCACCCTCCAGGTATCCCATCTTCATTATCTACCAGGGCCAACTGACCTTTCAGACTTCAGCTCCAGGGTCACCCCCTCCCTGAGGCTTTTCCCGACACTTATCCTGTTCCACGTAATTCTGTGATTGACCCCTACCCTTTCTCCTCGACGGCCTCCTTCTACCCACTGATTACCCTACCACTCTTCTTTGAACTTGTTGGTTCCCACAGCTGTCTCTCTTTACTGCCCTGTAATATCCTTAAAAGTAGTGAACATCTTCTTTTATCCCTAGCACAATCCTTGAGCCACAGTGAAGTGCTCAGTGAATGATTGTTGAATAAATTAATAGATGTGTGAGTGAACCATTAAAATATAGTTGTCACCACTTGTATGGTTTTGCATATTTTAGTGTTTTCATCACTTGATTTATTTGTTAATTACTTGCCAAGATTATTATTTTACAAAGAATACAAGTCATAAAATCAAATAAAGATGTGGGCTTCCCTGGTGGCGCAGTGGTTGAGAGTCCACCTACTGATGCAGGGGACACAGGCTCGTGCTCTGGTCCGGGAAGATCCCACATGCCGCGGAGCGGCTGGGCCCGTGAGCCATGGCCGCTGAGCCTGCGCGTCCAGAGCCTGTGCTCCGCAACGGGAGAGGCCACGACAGTGAGAGGCCCGCATACCGAAAAAAAAATAAAAATAAAGATGTGGTTTTTTTGCTCTGGCTTAGAAGAGCATTTTGTGAAAGGGAATTACAAATAGACCCTGTTCCAAAAGGCCATTTATGCTCTAGCTATCAGAAATTTGGAATATGCTTTCAAAAACAAGTCATTCTGTGCAAGTGTTAGTGGTGGTAAAGATGATGATTATCATAATAATCAGATTTTAGACCTGTACTTACAAAATACTTGTTTAAATCACAAATGTCATGTAACTTGAGAACTAGCTTTTGGGAGGGACCTGGAATGGGGCAGGCAGTGAGGTGGAAGGAGGGCAAAGCAAGAAGAAAGCTTATTCCACATTTGATTTGGCTGGATTTTCTGTTAGAGATCCTCTGTACCCCTCTGCTTTTCTCTGCTATTTTCTATTCTGCTTTTGATTTTACAGATCATTTTAGAACTCTGAGTTTTTAGCTTTCCTCCCATGGTAGGAATAGGGGGGCTGTGTTGGGCAGTTGGGGTTCAGTGAGAAGCCTTGGGATAACCATTGGTATGAGTGTATATTTTCTAAGCCTTGTGTTTTGATGTTGGCGATGTGCTTAAAGAGTTTTTAAATCCAGTTCCGACACACAGAGAAGTCCAAGGATGGGAGAGTTTTCTGACCCACTTTGCTTAGCGGTGAGGATCTTTTTGATGGATGGCAGCCAGATGAAGGCTGCAGTTTCTTAAAGGAGAAGTTATTTGTGGAAAGATTGTGAGGAACAGAGAGAAGTCAGTTCTTCCCTGAACACTATCACTTTCTTCCAAACTCTATAGAAATTTAAACAGATGTTGGATGTTAATTTTTTCCATCTGTAAATCAAGATAATTGAACTTGTTGAACATTTCGTAGCCTTTTGTGTATTTGTGAACCCTTTCCTAAGTAATATGATTCCTTGATTCCCTCATAGAAATTTTGAAAATTATTTTTTCATTTTTACATGGTGTAGGATATGATTTAAAGTTAAAAATTATTAGATTAGCATACTATTAAATATTATACTGTAAAGTTCATTTTAAGATAATCCTTGGTAATATTTATACTATAATGTAAGAAAAATTATTTGTTGAGAATTTTTAAAGTGTTTATTATATTTTTTATGTGTTAAGACATCAAAAATAGTCAAAAACTGTTTTCATATCTGATGTTTGGAATTCTTGAATTTTGACCTTTAGGAAAATCTCTTTGTTCCTATTTGGTTTCTAAATGATGAGATAAGAAAGAATGTTTCAGGATTCTATTTGCAAGCACTTTTCTACAATTTCTCATGCAGGTGTGGATGACCAATTAGGATAAAATCATCTTTATATTGTTTCTTTTAACATTTTTTACTGAAATACCAGAGATATTTTGATTTGTTACATAAGACATTTGACCAGATGACTGTAGTTCATAGATATTATTATTTTGGGGTGAGCCTGTAGAATTAGTCATTTTTACAGTCTTCCATAATTTGTTAAAGTTCAAAATTTGTGGTCTTTATGCTTCTGATCTTTTTCCAGTGGCCCATTATGTGAGTAAATTAAACACAGTGTATTAAAAATAACTAAAGACACTATGTAAGTGTCACACCATAGCCCTTAGCAGTGTCCATCTGAGTGATCAACTGACTGCAACTGTGTTCAAGGCTGCTCATTACCACTCACTTGAAATACACATTGAAGCTCTCAAAATTTTGTTTTAAAGGGCAGCAAAATTGAAACTTTAAAAATTATGATTAAAAAATAGGAAGAAATTGGTGCATTTGCCTTTAACAGCCTGAAACCAAAATACCTGCACCTATCTGGGATGGTGGCGGAATGATGTGGAGCATTAGTGAAAACACTGAAGGTGTCTTCTACTTCTGTGCTTTTAAGATAATAGAAAAGAATATTCTAGTGCTGTGGTATGAGGGGATAGGCAGTCTGTCAGTCCACTTTAGAGAAGTGAGCTTCATTCACGTGGAGTGTTCCATTCCCGCAACAGTGACAGGAAAGGTGTGTGAGGGCAAGTGTGCTCCTGGAAGCAAGGCACAGGTCAGAGAAATCCCCTGGTCTTCTCTTTTCCTAGACATACTACATTTTGTGGGTTAAAAAAAAAATTTTTTTTGTTTTATGAACTTTTAAAAATAATCCCTAGGGCTTCCCTGGTGGCGCAGTGGTTGAGAGTCCGCCTGCCGATGCAGGGGACGCGGGTTCGTGCCCCAGTCCAGGAAAATCCCACATGCCGTGGAGCGGCTAGGCCCGTGAGCCATGGCCGCTGGACCTGCGCATCCAGAGCCTGTGCTCTGCAACGGGAGAGGCCACAACAGTGAGAGGCCCGCGTACGGCAAAAAAAAATAATAACAATAATAATCCCTAGATTTACAGAAAAGTGTCAAAGATAATATGAAGAGATGCCGTCTAGCCCTCATCCATTTTCCTCTAATATTAGCTTCTTACATTGCCACGATGCATTTGTCAAAACTGGGAAAACAACATTGATACATTACTACAAACTAAACTCCAGACTTCATTTGGGTTCCACCAGTTTTTCCACTGATCCTTTTTCTGTTCCAGGATCCCATCCAGGATACCACATTACATTTAGTCATCATGTCTAATTTTTAGTCTTTTCTGGCTGTGACACTTTCTCAGTCTTTCCTTATTTCCCATGACCGTGACAGTCTTGAGGAGTACTAGCCAAGTATTTTGTAAAGTGTTCTTCCATTTGGGTTTGTTTGATTTTTTTTTCCCCATGACTAGACTGGGGTTTCAGGTTTGGAAGAAACTCCCATAGAGGTGAAAAGGTATTCTCATCACATCATATCTGGGATATATACTATAAATGTAATATTACTGATGATATTAACCTTGATGGCCAACATAGCATTTTCCAGGTTTGTCTACTGTAAAATTGCTATTTTCCCCCATTTTATACTCTGTTCTTTGGAAACAAGTCACTAAGTCCAGCCCACACGCAAGGTTGGGAGACAGGAATTAAACTCCCCTGCTTGGAACAGGGGAAAATATACTTATTTGGAATTCTTCTGTAAGAACATTATAAACAGACTCTTTTGACCCTACTAATAGGACTCTTCTCCAATGTCAATTTTTTCCCTCTCTCCTGATGCAAAACATGTTACGCATGTTCAGTGAAACATTTAACTCAAATTATGCCCATGACCAGATACAAATGTGTAGTGAACGAAGTATTCCTTATTCTTGCTTGCTTTCATGATAGAAGTGATGGAACTTGTATGACGAATAGACACACTAGAGAATTCTGGCTTCTTCCCTTTATGACTTTCAGTAAGCTTTTTTTTTGTCTTTGTTTTTAATGAAAACCATCTTGAATTTTTATCCAGATAAATTTGGACTGCTTCTAGCTCCCATAACTTTTTTGCTTTGTATTTTGCTTTTGTTGTACCAAAGCTCTGTCAGGTCTCCTGCCCCACCCCCAATCTTGTCATGAGTACCTGGTGGGGGCCTGTGGAAAGCCTTGTGAGTGAATCCAGAGACCCCTGCTGTCAGGTGCTCTGAGCTATTTCAGGATGACATGCTGTCCCACACTTAGCTAGGGTAGCTTTTTAAAATTGTAGCCAGTGTCTTCTTACCACCTTTCATTGTGGCTGACCCCTTTCCCCCAATGTGGTGCCACAAGGAGCTAGTTCATGTGTCCTATGCCCAACCTCTGCTGATTCTTAAAATCCCTGTGTGTAGGACAGCGACTTAGCAGAGAGGATTATCTTTGCATTTGGAGCCCCTACAGATTTAAATCCTAACAGTAAGTCCACAGATACATCCATATTCTGTCTGGTTTTCTCTTGCCTGACAAACTGTCCTTCTGTGGTGGGCTCACCTCTCCAAGCTCAGCGATGGGTCCAAGATATGAAAGTGGCCTCTTCCCGTTTAATTCTTTAACATTTCTTTTTACATTCTGTGTGTTCGCAGCTCTTCTATGGAAAGAAATGTGTTGAGGTTTATCTGGGGATTTGTTGTTCTTTCAGCAGGAGCAAAGGTCTTCCACATCCTTCTTCATCCAGACCAGAAGCAGAGCTTGCATGTTGATTTTTCAGCTACTCCATATTTTACCTAAAGTTTTCTGCTAAATAAAGATACTCATTTGCAAATTATGTGGATTCTTAGAAAATGCCTACTCAGTGTTTATGATGCAACATAAAATTAGTTTTCTTATTAAAATTGGATAGGAGCTCTCTAATGAATAAGTATTGCAAGATTTATAGTGTTTTGAGGAAGAGCAAGAATTTTGCAGATTTAAGCACAGTAGGCTTAGTGAAAGAAGAGGATTTGCTCCCTCTCATCGGTGCTGTTTTTTGAAACTTCCCTGTAGTTTCTGCCTCCATATTTTACTGATCATCAGTATCTCTCAGGTATGTCATGAGGAAAATTAATTTATTATACTGTACTTATTCTAAAATATTCTATTATTTTTAGTTTTTCCTTACTTTTTATCAACTAAAGTAGTATGTAAGAGGGAGTGGCTTTTTTTAAGGTAGATCCTTTTTTTCTGGTCATTTCATTCTTAATCTTTGGATATTAACAGAATCATTGTTTTATTTGAATTCTTCCTTGGATATTTTCTTAAGAACTACCTACTATAGGAAAATTATATATATTAGCATCTCCTTAGATCTATACTAAACCTTATAGCGCAGCTTTAAGATAGAACTTCCACCATGAAGTTCTCTCACCATGCAATATAAGACAAAGCTAATATCTTTTGCTAACAGGTTTACCATGGTATTAATGACTTTCTCAAGTTTAATAATATTTTTTATACATCTTAGTATCATTCATGGGATTTCTTTTGGGAAATATTTATGTAATTACAAGTGTAGAAAAGTGATATCTCTTTTGGAGGAAGAATTTGTTATAACAAAGAAATCATAACCATAATTTAATTCACATAACCAAGTTAAGACATGTGGTATACTTTGAACAGAAAACATTCTAAACTAGTTATTTTGGCTCCCAATTTGAATTCTTGAAATAAATATGTAATCAGAACAGAACTGTTTCTCATTTTGTTCTGTTTTTATTTGTTTAAAATTAATTAAATAGCTCTATCATTTTAAAGTATGGAGTCTAAGTTTGTAATTGCAATGAATAAAACATTAACATTGATTCAGACAGTAGAACTTTACTGTATTTAAAACAGACCTTATAAATCCTAGAAGTTGTAGCCTTGCATATTCTCAACTTACAGCAAAGTCTTCACCTGTCGATTTACTCATCATTACAATGACTCTTCCAAAGATTCATTGAATCTGGTTGAAATAGGATTTTTAGGAATATCTCTTCTACTTAAATTTTTAAAATTTTTTATTGGAATATAGTTGCTTTACAATATTGTGTTAGTTTATATTGTACAGCAGAGTGAATCAGCTATATGTATACATATATCCCCTTCTACTTAAATTTTGCTCTCATTTTTAGTTTCACTCTTGAGAAATTTCTTTCAGGTGTAAATTGTGGTAAAAGATTTACCTCGATTAACTAGAAGTTTTCTCTCTCATAGACAATTAGAATTGTATGTATGTAGTTTTCCCCATTTTGAGTGCCAGTAAGTTCAGAGTCCAGTTGGTGACTTATATGTAGTCCAGTATTGTTGTTTGTGTGCGTTTTATTTTTTGTCTTTCTGGTATTGACATTTTACTCTGATTTCCTCTGGTTGTGATGTTTATTCTGTCTTCTGTATCTTGATCTTATTCCTAAACATTTTGTGCAAGTAATTGAGATCCTTTTTACGTTAAGGACACATGAATGTACGTACAAACAGATGAACTCATGTTGGATGACATTGAGTTGTGCTCATGAGACTGCTGGTTCTCTATAATTCTTGTGGATGAAATCGAGTTCAAAAGTTTAAACCAGCTGTGCAGACTATTTTTCTCTCCTTTGGAAAGCCTCTTGCTTGTCAAGTGAGAGTAAATATTTATAGTTGGCTATGGTGAAATGTTTTGAGGGTGAATAAAATTATTTTAATAAAACTGTATCCTTAAAGAGATGGATACAAAAATCCATTCATATGCAGAAGGTAGGGAAAATGAAGTAATGGTAGGCAGAGCAGATAATTAAATGCTAAGTGCTTATTAGCATCCCTTCAAAGGAAGTACATAATTATTTTATTGTATACTTCGTTGTATCTATGCATTTGCCTTTCAAGATTTTTAAACTGATTTCACAAGAGAAATGAAATATATGCTTTTCTTTTAATAGTTTTCAGAGAGTGTCAGAGTAATATGTGCCGCATGGTATAATGGAAACTGCATGGCCTCTGTTTAAATATGGGCAAATTATTTCATCCCACTGACTCAACCTCAGGACTTTTTTCAGCTGTGACAAGAGTGTAATAATATCTATCACAGAGGTGGTAGTGGATGTTAAATGAGATGAGGTATATAAAGTGCCTGGCACGTAGTAGATAGTATATGTTTATTTTCTTTTCCTATCACTGCATTTTCAGTGAGGGAAAGCCAGCACTCCCTGAGCCAAAACAGTATTTTTAAAAATTATCTTCCTGTTTTTTCTTTCATTATTAGGTGAAATACCGGGGATTTTTCCTTGAAAAGTGAGGTTGTCGCTACAAGATAAAAGGAAGTAATTTCTGATGGTTCTTATATTGGTGGATATAGCAAGGGGGAGCTATGGATAGTTACTTGGAGGAAGGGTGAGAGTTAAGGGAGACAGTAGGCAGGATAAAGGAGCTAGTAGCATTGCAATTTGAGAAAACAAAACAAACAAACCCCCCATCACATTAGTTGCTGTTTTTACATGCTAAATTTAAGAGCAATGAAAGTGACAGTGGTTATAGGATACATCCCCAGCGCAGAAAGCATCGACTTTGCACAATTCTTTGCTTTACTGGGTCTTGAATAAAATCAAATAGGACAGATTTTAGGCCTGCAAAGCTGCCAAAAATGTGGTGGTCTCTGAACTGCCAGACTCATGTGGTATGGAAAGAATCGTTCTGCTGGGGAGCAAGTGACAGGTCTGCTGGATTCCAGTAATCCGAGGAAGTGCCAGAGACTTGTTCTCGGTTTCATTGGATTGGGCTCTGTGTGGGGCTTCTGCATGGGTCCTCATTAGTAGTTTACCCCTATTTATAAAGACCATTACAAGGAAATGCTAGGATTACAGAGCTGGAATGGAGTTGAGGAATTATCCAACTCCAGTTCCTTGTTTTAAACAAGGAAACTGAGGTTGAGAGGCCTTAAGGTGACCTCCCCAAAGCTGCATAGTGAGTAAGTGTTAGAACTAGGGCCACGACCTGTCTCTGAACTCCTGGGCTAAATGCTAATAATAGGAGAAACCATTCTTTAGAAATGTAATGTGTGCTTCTACCCATTTAATGTTACTCAGTCCTGCAAGTCAATATGGTAAAGAAAAAAAAAAAGAAAGAAAATAAACAACTCCGGCTTTTTCTTCTGTAGTTTAGCAAGAATTTATACCTGTGACCTGAAACAAGACCAGTTGCTTCAAGATACAAAACAAGGAAGAGCATCTGAGGTCTTCAAAAAATGTTAACCATAAGTAAACAAAAAACCCTGCCGTACTTACTGTCATAGCTCCTGTTTCTCTGCAGAAGGAAAGAAAAAGGTCTTATGGTGCAAGTGATTTCCACTTCATAGGTGCTTCATAAATATTTACTGATAGATTATAGTTTATTGATAAGATGAAATAGCCTTCAGCAATCACTGTCTAACTCAAAAAGATTTTTATATATTTGATTAATTATACATAAGAATAACCATGTCTTGATTATTCAGTTTGCATGGTACATGGAATGAAGGGCAGTAGGAAAATAGTCTGTCTACGAGGGGTTTCTAAGCCCTGCGCGGTGGATCGTTACTGCGTCGCGGGCTGTGGCCTGTTAGGAACCAGGCCGCACAGCAGGAGGTGAGCAGCGGGCGAGCCAGCGAAGCTTCACCTGCTGCTCCCCCGTCGCTGGCATCACCGCCTGAACTATCCCCCCTCCCCCACCCCGGTCCGTGGAAAAGTTGTCCTCTATGAAACCAGTCCCTGGTGCCAAAAAGGTTGGGGACTGCTGGTCTATACCATCTGTAAAGAAAATCTTCCTGTTGCTGAAAATATTCTACAAAACTGTCTAACTATTATGTAGTAATGTAGGTTAGATAAGTTTCTGCAATCAACATCAAAATTTGACATGTTTCTCCTAAGACCTATCTCTTAAAAGTGTGTATATCATCAATATGCAGTATTTGTACTCCCTAGACCTTAAGGCTGCCAGATTCTCATTGTTTATTAATGTCCTCACCAGCAAGGGAGAGTGAAGCATTATCAGAGATGAATTCAAATTAGTTTTGCTACTCTTGAGCTACATTGATTTTCCTTTTTTTTTGGACAGAATAAACATAATAGAAATTATCAACAAACATGAGAATGAGAATTTGGGCTTATGAAATACATCTGATTAATCTCCCTTTTGCCCATTACTCAGATGAAAATTGATAATCATTAATATCATGGTAAGAATTTATCACATGGACTTCCAATCCACTGAATTAGGTAGTTAGTGGTAGTGTATGTGATGTTTAAGAGATGGATGTGAGCTTGGACTTAAGTCTTTGACTTTGCCAAGTTAACCCCTATAAATCTTCATTTGCAAATATTTAAAATTGGGATAAATTGTATTATTATTAGTGAGATGATGCATATGATGTCTTAAGCACAGTGCCTAACATGTAGTGAGCTCTCAATAAATATCAGCTAATACTATTATTGATGAAAGGGATGATTCCCTTTTTTGTATGTAATCAAATATTCTTATGAAATATATTTCTGCTTTGGAGATTTATACTCGTTTCCCCCTGTCATTTGAATTTTTTCTTCCAGCTTTATTGAGATATAATTGACATATAGCACTGTATAAGTTTAAGGTGTACAGCATAATGATTTGACTTACAAACATCATGAAGTGACTATCACAGTGAGTTTAGTGAACATCCTTCATCTCCTATAGATACAAAATAAAAGAAAAAAATATTTTTCCTTGTGATGAGAACTCCTAGGATTTACTCTCTTAACAACTTTCATAGATAACATACAGCAGTGTTCATTATATTTATCATGTTGTGCATTATATTCTTAGTATATCCTTAGTACTTACTTATAACTGGAAGTTTGTTCCTTTTGACCTCCTTCCTCCAATTCTCCCTCCCCCCAACCCCCACCTCTGGTAACCACAAATCTGACCTCTTTTTCTATGAGTTTGTTTTTGAAGTATAATTGACCTGCAACACTGTGTAAGTTCCTGGTGCACAATGTAGTGATTTGGTATTTTTATACATTTCAAACTGATCACCACAAGAAAAAAAGAGTCTAGTTATAGCATGTCACCGTACAAAGATATTACATAGTTAATGACTATATTCCCTACACTGTACATTTCATACCTGTAACTCATTTATACTGGAGATTTGTCCTTCACCTGCTTCTCTCATCCCCCCAAACCCCTGTATATTTCCTATATAGATATATATATGTGTGTGTGTGTGTGTGTATATACATATATATACATATGTGTGTATATATATATATATATATATATCTCACATCTTCTTTATTCATCTATTGATGGGCACTTAGGTTGCTTCCATATCTTGGCTATTGTAAATAATGCTGTAATGAACATAGGAGCGCATATATCTTTTCAAATTAGTGTTTTCATTTTCTTTGGATAAATACCCAGTAGTGGAATTGCTGGATAATATGGTAGTTCTAGTTTTAATTTTTTGAGGAATCTCCATACCTTTTCCATAGTGGCTGCACCAGTTTACATTCCCACCAACAGTGCACAAGGGTTCCCTGTTTTCCACGTCCTTGCCAATGCATGTTATTTGTCATCTTTTTGATAATAGCCCTTCTGACAGGTGTGAGGTAGTATCTCATTGTGGGTTTGATTTGTATTTTCCTGATGATTAGTGATGTTGAGCATCTTTTCCTGTGCCTGTTGGCTATCTGTATGTCTTCTTTGGAAAAATGTCTGTTTAGGTCCTCTGTCCATTTTTTAATCTGGTTGTTTGTTGGGTTTTGTTTTTGTTTTTTTGATGTCGAGTTGTATGAGTTCTCTGTGTATTTTGGGTATTAACCCCTTATAAGATATATCATTTGCAAATATCTTCTCCCATTCAGTAGGCAGCCTTTTCATTTTGTTGATACTTTCCTTCACTGTGCAAAAGCTTTTTAGTTTGATGTAGTCCTGTTTGTTTGTGCTCTTGTTTCCCTTGCCTGAGGAGACATATCCAAAATACTATTGCTAAGACTAACAGAGAGCATACTGCTTATGCTTTCTTCTAGAAGTTTTATTAAGTCTTTAATCCATTTTGAGTTTATATGGATTTATTCTAAGGATGCAAGTATGGTTCAGTGTCCGCAAATCAGTGAACATAGTATACCACATTAACAAAGCAAAGAATAAAAATCATATGATAATCTCAATAGATGCAGAAAAAGCTTTTGACAAAATTTAACATTTATTTATGAAAAAACTGTCAACAAATTGGGTATAGAAGGAACTTAACCTCAACATAATAAAGGGCATATGACAAGCCCACAGCTAACGTCATACTCAATGGTGAAGAGCTGAAAGCATTTCCTCTAAGATTAGGAACAAGATAAGGATGCCCACTCTCACTACTTTTATTCAACATAGTACTAGAAGTCCTAGCCATAGTAGTCAGACAAGAAAAAAAAAAAGGAATCCAAATTGGAAAGGAAGAAGTAAAACCATCACTGTTTGCACATGACATGATACTATATATAGAAAATGCTAAATATGCCACCAAAAAACTACTAGAATGCATCAATTGATTTGGTAAAATTGCAGGATACATTATTGATATACAGAAATCTGTTGCATTTCTATATACTAACAATGAGCTATCAGAAAGAAACTAAGAAGACTATCCCATTTATAATTGAATCAAAAAGAATAAAATATCCAGGAATAAATCTAATGAAGGAGGTGAAAGACCTGTACTCAGAAAACTATAAGACACTGATGAAAGAAATTGAAGATGACACAAACAAGTGGAAAGTTAGTTCATGCTTATGAATTAAAAGAGTTAATATTGTTAAAATGACCATAGTAACCAAGACATTCTGCAGGTTCAGTACAATCCCTATTAAAATACCAATGGCATTTTTCACAGAATTAGGACAAATAATTCTAAAATTTGTATGGAAACACAAAAGACCCCAAACAGCCAGAACAATCTTAAGAAAGAAGAACAAAACTGGAGGTATCATGCTCCCTGATTTCAAACTATACTACAGAGCTACAGTAATCAAAACCATGTGGTACTGAAACAGAAATGTAGATCAATGGAGCAGAATAGAGAGTCCAGAAATGAACTCACACTTACATGGTCAGTTAATCTACAACAAGGAAGACAAGAAGATATAATGGGGAAAAGACTGTCACTTCATAAACTGTGTTGGGAAAACTGGACAGCTACATACAAAAGAAACAAACTGGACTACTTTCCCTCATCAGTTTGAAAAAAGAAAGTTGACATATTAGAGTTTAAGCATATACAGATGAAAGCCTGGACATTTCTTCTTGCTCAAATTGCATTCTGTGTTTCTGTTAATCTTTAAGTAGGTTCTTGTTTTAAGAAACTTTTTTCCTGAACTATTTTCTTTTCATGTAAAGTCAAAAATAAGATCTTAAATAACATTAAAGAATATTTATTTTGTTTATTATAAAAGGTAAACATGAAATTCAAAATTCTGGAATTGAATTTTCAGCTTTTGCCTTATACCTGTGTAGAGAGTCTAAAGCTTCAACTAACAGAAATCCACCTGGTCCAAATACTAATATTTTGTCTGTTTCTGAGGGCACGTTTCTTCTGTTGGAATCTTTCTGTTGTTAAGCTGAAACCTGCTTCTTTATGCTCATATGACTGTAACATGAGCCTACTTCTCTATGCTCAGCTTCCCCTGGTTCCTCACATGGCATCTTCTCCATACCCCAGTTCTCCTCCTTGGTTGTGCTTGATCTTTCTGAATCAGTACCCAGAGTTGTTCCTAAGAAGCTATTTGTGTGAGATGTACTTGGCTTGTCAGAGTATGATTGGGATCAATGTCCATTTTTATAACAATGCTATATTGCTGGAGTAGTAACTCCAGTGCCTTATAGATGCTCATTTATTACTTGAGAAGGCTAGTGCTTATGAATCTTTGGCCTTCCTTGACTATTCAGTTTATTATTGTAGCATCTCTTTATGTAATGTCCTTTTGGTTTATTTGTGTTTTTCTCTTAGTTCTGCCAGCTTTTCCATTGTTTATTTACAAAATTCCTGCCCCAAAAATCTAGTAATAAGTAAGGAGTGAAAGTATTGTGTTGCTTTCCATAGGAGTGCTCTAACTGATAACAGAACTTCTAAACCAAAAATCATGATGTTTTATTTCTAAACAAAAGGTAGAAAGAGCCCAGGTAGTAGGCAGCTGTGGTAGAAGCAAAAAACATTGAACTTTGAAAAGAAAAAAAAACTTGTTTTCAAATTTGGAACTTGCAGCTTACTTGCTGTCCAGTCTTAGCTAAATCTCTCAGTCTCTCTGATGTAAAGTTGCTGTGTTTGTGAAACAGAGAAGATATTGCCTCCTTCATGGGTTGAGAGCATAAAATAATATGTGCAAGCAGTGTTTTATAAACTGACAGTACCATATAAATGGAGCTTATTAATATACATAGAATATATCTCATCTTCATGTTAAAGGACGCATAAGCAAAAGGTTATCTTTAAGTATTTAAAAACAAAATAGTGTTTTCAAAAGTTTATTTTCATTTTAAGTCTGCTGTAATAAACTTTGAAATTTTGATCTTTATGTGTTGGACCCAAACATAATTTTGCTGTAAAACTTTGATGATTTGATGAACAATAGAGAAGTAAAGGCAATTAGAAACTCCAGATAAAAAGTGTACAATAAGGTCATTGTCCAGTCACAATTCCACAAAAATGTGGCTTGATTTTGAGCACTTATTAAAACTAAGAAAAAGAAATCTATTTGACCTTTATTCTAGTAACATGTTCTTTTGAATGACAGTTCATAAAAATGGATCTCTGGAAATAGAAATGTAATTCTAAAACATTACTTGTTTCTGCTATGAATAATATTTATAGATCACAATACAGTAAACACAGATTATTTACCTTTAATTTTTAGAAACAATTCATAAACAAAGCATAGAAAGGTTTCTTGGTAATTTGAAAAAAATAAGATGATGGTCAGAAGTTAGGATGTAGAAGGAGGGTGGAGAGTTGGTGGGAAGCAGAGTCACTAATAGCTTGTTTTACGTTATGGGGAGTTAAAATTTGATGGAACAACAAATAAGAGCTTGAAGTGCAGTATTTAAAAAGTGACCAGTAAAAGAATAAAACTAAATATAACTATAAATATTGTAAAGAGGAAGGAGAAGGATAATAAAGGATAATGTGAGTTAAGTAAATCCTCATTTCTTAGTAAGAAGTCAGTGGATATTGTCTAAAGCTTATGAACTAAGAACTTAAGTATATTACTTAGAGTTGTGAATGTAAATTATCAGAAGAGTTAAGAACAAATGGCTAAAGATGGTGACCTTTGAGCACAGGACTGAAGAGGGGCATGTATAGGGCTAGAACCTTTTGTTGTTTTTTTCTTTCTTCCAGTTTTATTGAGATATAATTGACATACAGCACTGTATAAGTTTTAAGGTGTTGTACAGCATAATGATTTGACTTATATCCATCATGAAATGATTATCACAGTTTGGTGAATATAAATCATCTCGTAGATATGAAATTAAATGGAAAAAGCTTTTTTCCTTGTGATGAGAACTCCTAGGATTTACTCTCTTAACATCTTTCATATATAACAGAGCAGTGTTCATTAGATTTATCATACTGTATATTACATCCCTAGTACTTATTTATCTTACAACTGGATGTTTGTACCTTTTGACTGCCTTCATCCGATTCCCCATCCTCTATTCCCCACCTCTGTTAACTACTAATCTGATCGCTTTTCTGTGAGTTTGTTTGTTTGTCAGTTGGTTTTGAAGTATAATTGACCTATAACACTATGTTAGTTCCTGGTGCACAACATAGTGATTTGTTATTTTTATACATTTCAAAATGATCACTGTAGTAAGTCTAGTTATGATGTATCACCATACAAAGGTATTACATAGTTGTTGACTATATTCCCCACACTGTACATTTCATACCTGTGAACATTTATTTTCCAACTGGAAGTTTGTACCTCTTAGTCTCCCTCACCTATTTCTTTCCTCTCCCCACCCCCCTTCCCTCTGGCAACCATCTGTTTGTTCTCTGTATCTGTAACCCTATTTCTGTTTTGTTATGTTTGTTCATTTGTTTTTTAGATTCCACATATAAGTGAAATTATACAGTATTTGTCTTTTGCTAGCTGACTTACTTCACTTAGCATAATACCTTCTAGGTCTAGGATTTCATTCTTTTTTATGGCTAATATTCCACTAGATAAATCGATAGACCGATCAATCGATAGATATACCATACCTTTATCCATGTATCTATTTTGGGGCACATAGGTTGCTTCCATATCTTGGCTACAATGAATAAATAATGCTACAGTGAACATAGGGGTGCATATATCTCTTCTAATTAGTGTTTTTGACCATGTCCATGTTTGATTAAAGCATTTTTTAAAATATAGTGATAGCAAAAAGCCGTGCATGGATGCTGTGGCATATCTCATTTTCACCCTCAAATCTAGAAGATATACTGTAATTCTTCAAGCCTGAAGTCATCTTTCCTCCCTGTTATTCCTGCTCACCACTCCTTCTAAACTTTCTGTGTCCTGCTTTTATACCTGGGTAGCATGGAGTGTTTTTGCTTTGCAACCTAGAGTTAGCCTATGTCATACTATATGTTATATCATCAGTGGAAATTCTTAGCTGTCTTGTTCACTGAAGTGCCAGGATAGTAAGTTTCTATAAAAACAAAGCAGATTCAATGCACAGTGCAAGTATGTGTTAGTAAATGAAACAGTATATCTGCTGCTTAGAAAATGGCTTGCCAGGACTTTATACCAAGATTTCACTATAAAAATCTTGCAGAAGAGGAGTATGTTGATTGTCCAAAATATTAGCAGTTTTATGGAAGCACTTTTTAAAATTTTCTAGTATATTTCTATTGTTTATCTTAAATTTTTATTAAATTCACATTTTTTTCTATTAAAGAAGTAGTGGTAGTGTACTAGATTGGCTTGAACATGGCCAGATTATGACCAAATCATTCCAGAAATATTTATTTTTAAGAATAGTTCACTATAGTGATGCCAAATATAATCCAAATATTCTGCCTTTAGATATGAGCACATTTGAAATTATTGCTTAGATTTTTCCCTGCCACTTCCTCCAAATAATCAGGGGTTAGAGAGATGGATGTCAGAACTATCTTCCAGATTTCTGGTTGAAGAAGGCACATCTTTAGCAAACAGTAGACTCTGTTGTTAATCAGCCAAATGTATTCATTGACTAAGATTGAAAGTGTAGGTAGATTTAGAGCAACAGTAGCAAGTAATAGTGACTAAACAAATGTGATGTGCACAGAGCAGACTCTGACATCATGGATGAAGACCAAAGAGAGTTCTTTTCTAGCACTAGCTTTCAGAGACTGCAAAGGGTCATTTTGAAACATAATTTGAGAAGGGGGAAGTTGAGATGGGGAGAGAGTCTCTACTCTATAACCATGTTTAATAACAAGCATTTTGGTCACTTATTCATTCATCCTTCCATCCGTCCATCCAGTGTTTGTTTCAGCACCTACTGTAAGACTGTGGTTGGTAGTGTGGGGATGTTAAGGAGCTAAACCTGACATTTGTTTATCCCTGTGATCTCCTGACTTCATGTCATCTCCAGGCGTCAGATTGTCTCACGAAAGGACAATTTCAACCTTTCCTTACCCATCATGTATTCCATAAGCATCTGACTTCCTTGATGGCTTAGGTAATAATAGTGATCACGGTACTTATCTCATAGGCTAGTTATGAGTATTCAATGAGATAATGTGTAAAGTACTTTGCACAGGGCCTGACACTTAGAAAACATTAAGTAAACACTTGGTCTGTTATTGTTGCTACCACTGACAGTTACTATGTACCAGACATTATGGTGCATTGAGTATTTTTACATATACGTGTCTGCATTATCAGGATCTCCCCAAATAGGATCACCCCGAATTATACTGCCCCTGTAAGCTTTCTATATTTTTTCAAAAAGGGCAGTGGCAGTTGGTGGTCCCAGGGCACACCTAGCTTTGCTCAGAAAATGTCCATCATTGACTTGTTAGTACCAAAAGTGAACAAGCTTTTCTAAAGCTTGCAGGAGAGGTCCTGGTAAACAAAAAGTGTTCTTTCTTCTGTCAGACTGCTGGGTGGTCACTGGGACTCAGTCACCTACTTCCTCTCCAAATTGAGGTCACTGAGCAGTGAGCAGCAGTTTCTGGGTAACTGCCATCTACTTAGTAAGCCTGACCAATTCACTGGCAGATTTTCCAAGCCACCTTATTGTTCTGCACAACTCATTCCTGAACTAGAAGACGGCAGATGCGTGGCCGATAAATGATGGCATATATGGAGATAGGCCTTCCCTTTTCTGGCTGATGACATATAACTGTGCTCACCCTTGCGGAAATGATCGCTCTGTTCATGCCCTGCTTGATTCAGGCAGCTTACTTTAAAGAGCGCCCCTACTTGCTCTCTGGCCCACACATAAGAACCAGGTGAGTCTCTTTTATGTGATTGTGAGCCACACTCCTAAATCAAAATGGGGGGCTTTTTCTTCTAATAGACCAGCTCATGAGGTCACAGAATCCCCCAGAATCTTCCATGATTATCCATCATAGCCACCAAAGGGAAGAAAATTCAGCAAGAGTAAAAACAGCGTAAAATTGGATGAAGTTCTTCAGTGGTCTCTGGCTATAGGGTCTCTCTGTGTGAGCACTGCTGTCGTTTTGAAGTGGATAATTCTTTGTTGTGGACGCTCTTCTATGCGTTATAGGATGTTTGGCAACATCTCTTCACTAGATGCCAGTTACAGCACGCCCCCTACCCAACGAAATGTGTCCAGACATTGCCAAATGTCTCGGGGGGGGGAGGGGGGAGGGGAAAAATCACCCCCAGTTGAGAACCACTGCTGTAATATAGTTAAGAGACCTCTTTCCATAGAAGACAGAATCTCCAGTTGTTTCTTCTGGATAGATAGAGTCTGTCACATACCTCTGTTATATTTTCCCTCCTGGAAAGACTGTTCTAGAAGTGCCTGTTTGCTTTTTCCTACAAGTTGTGAATCTGGTCTTTGAGTCTAGGTCCTCATCCAAAAACCACCCATGATGGAAAAGACACTGAACTGTCATCAGAAGACTGAATTTTACCCCACCACTGCCATTATTAGTCTTGATCGTGAGCAAATCCTTCAGCTACTCTGAACCTTAGTTTACCCATCTGTCAGAGAGGCTGTGGATGTGAGAGAAGTGTGTGTATGAAAACACCTTTAAAAACTTTTAAAAAGGTGCCCAGATCATTCTCCAATAATCTGAACCAAAGCTCTTTGGAGAAATGTCTGACTCTAGGACTGGTGTAGGCAATATACAAGATGAGCCTGGAGCATCTTGTAGTGCCAGAAAGTAGGGAAGTGGTCCAAAAAAAAAAAAAAAAAAACATAATGACAGGGTATGTCAAAAGGACACAGGAATCAAATAATAGAGCTCCCAATGGCCAAAGCTGGAACTGTTTAAGAACAAAATAGTGTTGGATTATAACCCAAAGACCCTAAGTATAAAATAAATATCAGTGAATCTATTGATATGAATAAATGATTGAACAAATAAATAAATGGGGAGAAGAGCCTACCTTCCTGTGCAGATGAACTCCAAATAATTTTGGCAGACGCTTCATCCTCAAGGAGATGGAGCATAACTCCCCACTCCTTAATCGAGGGCTGCACATAGTAACTTCCTTCCAAAGAGTACAGTATGGAAAGGGGCAAAAGAGAGTAACTTTACAGTGACAAGCACTGCCTCAGCCAGGTGATCAGGGTCAACATCAACAGTGACAAGTCATGTTGATAGTATGTACCCTTGATATGATATGAGAATGGCACCTGTACTCTGGGCTCTTTCTCCTAAAAATACATAACTCCAGTCTCACCAGAAAAATCTCAGTTGAGGTACATTCTACAAAATAGCTGACCGGTACTCCTCAAAACTGTCAGGGTCATCAGAAACAAGGACAGTCTGAGAAACTGTCACGGCCAAGAGGAGACTAAGGAAACATGACCACTAAATGTAATATGGGATCCTGGATGGGGTCCTGGAACAGAAAAAAGACATTAAATAAAAACTAAGGAAATATAAAGTGTGGACTTTGTTAGTAATGTATCAATATTGGTTCATTAATTGTGACAAATGTATCATAATGTTGTAAAGTGTTAATAATAGGGGAAACTGGGGCTTCCCTGGTGGCGCAGTGGTTGAGAGTCCGCCTGCCGATGCAGGGGACACGGGTTCGTGCCCCGGTCCGAGAGGATCGCACATGCCGCGGAGCGGCTGGGCCCGTGAGCCATGGCCACTGAGCCTGCGCGTCCGGAGCCTGTGCTCCACAACGGGAGAGGCCACAGCAGTGAGAGGCCCGCGTACCGCAAAAAACTAAAAAATAAAAAAAAATAATAGGAGAAACTGAGTGTAAAGGATGGGAATTCTCTGTACTGTCTTTGCAATTTTTCTGTAGATTTTAAATTATTCTGAAGTTTAAAGTTTATTTTTTATTTATTTATTTTTTTTGCGGTACGCGGGCCTCTCACTGCTGTGGCCTCTCCCGTTGCGGAGCACAGGCTCCGGATGCGCAGGCTCAGCGGCCATGGCTCACGAGCCCAGCCGCTCCGCGGCATGTGCGATCCTCCCGGACCGGGGCACGAACCCATGTCCCCTGCATCGGCAGGCGGACTCTCAACCACTGCGCCACCAGGGAAGCCCCTAAAGTTTATTTTTAAAAGTATAGCTAAGTAGAGTTAAGGCACTATTATAAACAATGGTTATTTTATCCAGAAGGATATTATCAGGCTCTAGCGTATAATTTTCTTAGTTTTAAAAGTCTGTTCATGAAGTCTCTCACTGACATCATTCTCACAGTGATATTTAATGTCCTCATCAGTCATACTTATGTATCACATAGCAATCTTTAGTGTGTTGGCATAAATCCTGTGGCAGACCAGGTTCACTTTCTGTTGTGAGGAAATCCACATGTGCTGCCTTCTTCCCTTATTCCGTTGTCAGAGATACAACTGCCTTTTACAGCTTATAGGTTCTTTCTTCTAACCAAGGTCTGGAAGTTTCCCTATTTGGTTTCTATTTTCTCAAAGGGGAATGGAAGGTAGGTCCATGGCAGCACCCCTTTACAGCTATGGGATGAAGCACAGACCTGCTCAACAGGTAATGTACCTGGATGTGTGCAGAATAAGAATGGAAGATGGGGAGATCCTTCAGAATAGTAAAACCTTGGAGAGACACTATATTACAAGATAAAAGAGTTTAATGTAGGTGCCTAGTTTCTCTGTGATACTCACCTTTCCAGCTTTAGCCATGATACTTAACTGTGTAATTGGAAGTTACTCCACCATCTTTATTTCAGTGAACAGTATTGTTTATTCATTCTGGGCGTGTGGCACTGTGTAGAGGTATATATATGAACGTGGTTCATTATAAATACTGAATTCAGAATCATTCCATTATATAGAGAGCAGTGTTCTGTAATCTCTTAGTATTAAATAATTGATCCATCAAGTTTCCCTAATATGACCACTGACTTATGAAATCACCCCAGTAATCCTTTTTGGTTTCAAGTACCTCAGTGAGCTAAACATTTGCCGTAGTCAGGTTTACTGCTGATAAAAAAAATAGTGTTGTTTAACATAAAAATAACAATAAAACAACAAGTGTTTACCACTCTCCAGAGCACCCCCATCATTTAGGTTTGTTTGTCATCCATCCCACCCAGGAAGTAGGGAAGGCAACATATGGCTGCCATCTGACAGGTGAGGACAAGGACACACAGCTGAAATGCAGGTATAAAGCCTGAGCCACCTGATTCTGGGCAGACTGTTACCGCTACAAGCCCACACTGCAGTCTTGGCATGGTTTCATGGTTATAATTATTATTTCTGCTTTTTAAAATGCTCTATTTCTGGACCAGATCACATTTGCTTGCTGTTTTGACCCAAATGCCACACTGTAGCTTTATGCAGCCACGGCTGATAAATTTTAGGAATCATGGGCTGAAGTTAACCTAGAGGAGTGCTGACCAATAGAACTTTCCCATGATAAAATGTTCTATATCTGTGCTGTCCAGTGTGGCAGCCGCTAGCCACATGTTGCTGTCAAGCACTTGAAATGTGGTGAGGGTGTTGCAGGAATTGACTTTTAAATTTTATTTAACTTTAAATAGTCACATGTGGCTAATGACCATATTAGACAACACAGGTCTAGACAGTATAGGAATCCTCCATTCTGATGCAGGCTCTTCTCATATGTTAGCTCTCAGGGTTGCTTGTGCACATTTGGCCCTTCTTTTAGAGAAAAATTATTTTTTGAGAAACTTTTTTTTCTTGTGCTTAGGATGTTTGGAATATATAACCATTGGCAGAACAAAGTTCCTACTAAATTTTGACCCATTTAGATTGAAAGTTATGAGATCTTAAATCAACCCTAAAAAAGTAAAAGTCACTGAGTTTTAGTTTACATATTCTTTTGGGGGAAATGAGAGAGTGAGCCCATATGTCCTTGATTCTACCTTTAAGAGTCTGAACCTTTAGAAAATTATTATTGGCAAGAGGTTTATTTCTTTAATTGTAAAAACAAAGAACTATTTTCTTTTACAGATACAAATCTGTTATTTGAAGCCTGCAAAGTTCAGTGACCATTAAATCAGGATTGAGTGATATTTACAGAGCCAGACAAAAATCCAGTGACATGATGTTTCCATTAAGCTAAGAATGGAATTCTGAGATTATAGTCTGGGAAAGGGGGAACTGTTGTTTTTAAATTCAAAATGCACTGCAGATAAACATTAAAATATTAAAACAGTGACAGCTGTTTTCATTACTACTGTTGTTGAATTGAACAAGTAAATTCAGAAGCTCCGTAGAGAAAATTAGAAAGATTGACAGTTCTTGATTACCTGACAGTTCCTTGGCTGGAAGTTCTTAAAGAGTGAGGAAAGTACAAAGGTAACAGATATTATTAGGAGTAATATAAAATGCCCAAAAATGTGGGGTCCTATCTTATTAGAAGTTTTTTTCCTTATAACATGGCTTTTGACTTCTTAATACAACGCTTTTTAATGAAGTTTAATAGACAACTGTCTCCCACAGATTATGATATTAGAAAAACACTTCTTGTGCTGGGAGACAGGAAATAGTAAAGTTAATCTAAAATGTTATTTAATGAAAATTTAAACAAACTAATTTACCAAATGCTTGCTTTTCTATACTGGACTGTCTTACAGTGTTGGGTTACATAGATTCTCATTTGATGTGACTCTTGAATTTCTGATATAGCACTTATCTCTACTTAATTTCTTGGATTAATTTTTATGGCCATGAAAATATTGTGTCAGTTCTTTATAATTACTGTTGTTAAATACTGTTAAACATATGAACATATTTTATGAACATATTTTCAGCTAATAGAACCATTTCCAGTCCCCTTGAAGCCCTCCTCATTCTCCCTTCCAGCCAATCCCTTGCCTGGAGGGATATCTAACACCATAGATTAATTTTGCCTGATTTTTAATTTTATATAAGTAGAATTAGGCTGTATGTATGTTCTTATATCTGGCTATTTTTTCCTTCAACATTATGTTTCTATAATTCATCCCTGTTGTTGAATGTAACGGTAATTCGTTCCTTTTCATTATTGTACAGTATACAATTATATGGCTCTATCACAATTATCTATTCTACATAATTGATAGACACTTGGATAAATTTAAATTGGAGACTATCACAAATAATGCTTCATGAACATCATGTACATGTGTTTTGTGTACCTGTTTACATGCTCCTGTTAGATCTATCCTAGAAGTGGAATTGCTGCATTATAGTGTAAGTGTGTGTGTGTGTGTGTGTGTTCAGTTTTGGTAGATCTACCAAACAATTTTCCAGAATACTTGTACAGTGTAGGAGAGTTCCAGATGCTTTATATTCTCAGTATCCTCACCAATACATGATACTGTCAGGATTTGGTGGGACCACTGAATATCTATAATGATAATCATAATTTAACTTTTGGAAAAAGCCAGTAGGGAGCAGCTGGCTCAATAGTTTTATGCCACAGATACACCTAGATTCACAAACATACACACACACACACACACACACACACACACAGAGTGATCATCAAACGTACCCACTTGCAACTTTCTGTAGGCCCATCCAGAAAACACCTTGAAGACAGTGGCCTTTGGTCCTGCAGGGAAACAGCTGGATAAGAGAGAATGATGCACTGATGTGAGCCTACAGGCTTTTGGTGGAGTAAGAAATACTTGAGTTAATAATACTCGAATTTGCCAAGTGCTCTCCAGGTGGGTTTGCTGAATTTTTATAATAAAGTAATTTGACATAAATAGCCCTCAGTTCACCCAGTTGGAGTCAACAGACTTTTTTCTCCTTCAGTGAGTGCTTCATTCCCAATCTTGTATATTATAGAACTGCAAAAGGAATGAAAGATGGTGACTAATAAAGATCCTCTACTTTATTAGTGGACAGGGGCATGCAAGGTGTAATAACGTCATTGTGTGATGATAGGTAACTCAACCTGTCTAGGCCTCACTTTCATGTCTGCACAGTGAGGAGATGGGGTTTTGTGGTCCCCAAGGTTCTCTGCCCAGTGCTGTGAGAAACGTTAAATAATGGAGCAGTAGGCAATCCAGCCCTGCGTTTTTCCATGGAAGTGGCAAGAAGAGACACTTCCCTGCATCCCCCTCAGTAGAACTTTTGAAGTTTTTTCCAAATATGTTTTGAAGTTAAGTGCCATTTTGATAAGTGAAGCCTTGCATTTTGAACCCTTGCAGGGCAATTTCCTGATGCAATGTAGCCCATAGGGTGATTTCACAGTTGATTAACTGTGTATGTTTAAGCCAGGGTGACTCACAGAGAGTGTTTACTATGTGCCAAGCACTGTGCAAGTGTTTCACATGTATTGTGTCTAATCCACACAGTAATCTTATCAGGTGGGTTCTATTATCATCATTTCACAGATAAGCCAACAAAGTGTCTGAATGACTGAGACACTTGCCCAAGCAAATTGTACAACTGAGATTTGAATCAGGACTGTTTGATCCAGATTCAGGCCACCCAGGATCACCCAGGACTGCATCCTGTAATGTGCTTATGTATGTATATGTGCTCCACACAGAACTGCTTTATTTAAGGCGCACCACGGCATGTGGGATTTTTAGGTCCCCGGCCAGGGATTGAACCCGTGCCCCCTGAATTGGAAGAGCGGACAGCCAGGGAAGTCCCCTTCTCTGTCCTTTGAAGGTTTTTCAGCATGAATGGAGTAGCCACTCTCTTCACATCAGTAGCAACAGCCATTACTTAATGAAGTCGTCTGCAAATCACAAATTCCATTCTCTCTTCCCTCCTCTGCTCTATAATGATTTAATTTGCTGACATGAGACATTTAGATTAACTAACTCCTTTTGAAGTTTTAAATGGAGTTCTTATCTGGAGGGAAAAACATTTTCTTTGTCTTGGTTTTCAGATAAATGGAACTGTTATTGGGCATCTATAAGGTCTAGTGCAGTTTCCTTTTCATTCACATTTTTCTTCATTGAGTACACATAGCTCATTTTGGTGTTTATTGCTAACATTTGCTAAACACTGTAAGTAAAATGCAGATATCTGCCTCACTTAAATTGAATATTGAATGTTTCATTCTTGGTTATTGAGTAATTCCAAGCTTTCAGCTTCTCTGGATTTATGTTGCCAGCTCCTTTCCTTTAGAAAGAAATAGTCTGATCATTTGTGTCATGTGCTTTGTTAACAAATTTCTTCTTAGGGCAAAAGAAAGTCAGAATATAATTTTTCATAATGAATAGTTTGATTATGACAGTGTTGTTTTATTCAGGTCTTTTGGGAACTTACAGGATCCCTGCCTTAATAACTAGAACTGTTGTATGCATGTAGCGGGTTTGTTGTGCTTTATTCTGAAAAACTGAAGATATTCACTAAATGTACACCAACAGTGAGATATGCACTGCTGCTCCTAAGAACTTTAGCCTTGAGGTTCCATTTAATTAAAATTTATAAGTAGGCCTCATTTAGATTGAGCAGAAATAAAGTTCACCTTTGACTACAGAAGAGATGGTTTATTTCATTAAACCATGTAGTACTTTATAGTCACCGAGATTTCAAGCAAGTATGTTTAACATCCTTAAGAGAAAGTTTAATTACACTACCTTTTTTGAATGTGTTCTGTGCCCAGAATCTAATCGTTGTAATGCTAATCACTATAATGGCACAAAGAAATTTGATTTATAGAGCTTAAATAGAAGATAAAAATCTCTTATGCAATTAATAAACTATATAGAAAAATATATGAACAAGAGTTGGAGTATGTGAACTAGCATATAGTAGTTGGCATATTCAAAAGGAGAGAGAAAACTAGAAAAATGGAAATTATGCTGACCCCTAAAAGCAGGGTGGAATTTAGAAAAGCAGAGAAGGAATTGGTTTTGAGGTAATGGCTTAAGATTGACAGTGGGATGGAGAAAGCAGAAAAATACCTTCCTTTCAAAATCTTTAATTATATATGTATTACTGAATTTTTAACATTATTTTTAATATTTTTCATGTTAACCCGGCAGAGTTGTTTTTTGATTTTTGGTTTTAGAAGTCTTTCATATTTAAGTATTTTACAAATGCATGTGATTGTCGTCTTAATATGACTGTATGTTTATCAGTTCAGAAAAATACCCAAGATATGTAAACTTATTGTATTAGCAAATTGGAAGGAGGCAGAGTGAAAGAGGTGAAAGGAATCAGGCCAAAGAAGAAAAAAGAGAAACTGAGAAGATTAAAAGCCCTGCTTAGCATAGAATATTCTCTGGAAGCCAGCCGAACGTAGCATTATTCAGCTGGGAACCCTTCCCGCCCATTCCCACCGTTTTCTACATGAGACCCGGCCCATTCCGTGCAGAGGTTGCAAGCTGTGTTAGGTACTGAGGCTGGGACAGCTGTACCACCCCCTCCCGCCGCCCCGGCTTTCTCCCCTTTCTGCCTCATAATGGATTATTGTCGAATGAGGACTGGGTTCTCATAATGGATCTTTTCAGTTATTTATATTTTGGGGGGAGCTGAATTGAGCATAGTGTGTACATGCTAAAATGCTGTCTTGGCATTCTGTTAAGCTATGGACTCCGGAAGAAAAACCAGGTTGGTAGAAACTCGGTGAAAGTTCTATTCCAGGTTTTTTGTTTTTTAAAGAATTGTTAAAATAACTGAGCATTTGAGTCTCCAGTAGGAGGCAGGTTTCCTTAAGACATTTATAGTAAATGAACCCTAATGTCTGGTGTTTGAGTCAGCTTTGTTCCTGTTGTTGTTTCTGATCTCTGTGCCTCGGAGCTAGAGAAGTCAACTATAACTTTCTTTTAAAGGAGTAAGCAATGGCACCTCTCTGAGCCTGCTTTGCCCCAAACTATCCCGTTTTAGTTCTAATTTTTTCCAGCTTCTTTCTTATGGAGGAGGTGAGAGGTTTCAAGACAGGATAATATGTGGGCCCACTTCCTCTGGTGAAAACAAAACCTTGCAAGATGGTTTTGTGCCTGGCAAATAGATTTAAAAACTATTTTGAGACGAAATTTACAGTGCATCTCTTTGAAGCTAACCCCTAAAATTTGTCCAAGGTTTTACCTGGAGGCATCTTTGATTTGCTATCCCAAGGAAAACATTCCTGTTTCTTATACAGCTAATATGTAAGAGTGTGTCTAGGCAATAGTGCCTTGATTCATCCCAAGCTACAAGCTCTTTAGGTCCTTCTGATGATGTCATCATGTGCATTTTTTGGATCTTGCTACTTCCTCTGACCTTAAGAGAAAATATTACCAGCTGTTAGCTTTCAGCCTGGACTTGGCCGTGTCTTGCTGTGGCCCCTGCTATTATTGCTGTATCAGCAAGCAGAGCAAATGAGCCTGGAAACATTTTATTCAGAGACTAAAAATAAAGTGTATCAGAGTCATAAAGGCAATGGCAAAAGCAGATTTAGATTTGTTTTAACAAGGTGGCAAAGTGACGAGAACCCTCTTCTGGCTCCGTAGAATAGACTGTTAGAAGACCCGGGCTGGAGAATAACTGAGGGGCAAGTATATCATGGCTGGGGACCCACTGTGATGAAAAAAACACATGAAAGTATTTATATTGTCTTTCAAAAAGCAGTTTTATCACAAATGATCTTCTAATATTCACTCTGCTGAGAGACTGCGTAACCTTTAAACAGAATCTCGCAAATGAACAATTTCATTAATCTTGTTGGCACTTTCTAAAACTGAGTTATAACTGTTGCTTATTGTTACTGTCCTATAATTATGAAATACTATGTTTATATCAGGAATCAGCAAACTTTTTTCAAAGGACCAGAGATCATAAGGATTATAGGCTTTATGTAGATACTTATATAACCATTTTAAGATGTAAAAACCTTTCTTAGCTTGCGGGCTGTGGTTTGCCAACCTCTGGTTTTTATGATCACCTGGTAAAATCTCGTTTGGTAGCTCTTCCCTCACACTTACTTCTGCAATTATTAATCCTCTACCGTTTGCCTGACATCAAGAATGTAAATACGAACGTAAAGACAGTTCTTTTCCTAAAAGGTCTCCATCTCAGGAGAGAGAAAAATACGTAAACATACTTATTACGAATGTTTATTATCATGTAGTGTGATGAATGATGTCCAGAGGTGGTGTGACTGGGCAAGGGGGTTGGAGAGGGCTCCACAGACAAGCCGCAAACATTTCTAAGCAGCAAAGAGAGGACAGTGCATTCCAGGAAGGAAGATAATATTTACACCTTAATGTGAGACACTTATTCTGGGTTTTTTGCCTGTCTCATTATAAAAGCTCAGTTCCCAGAAAATAGCATATATAACATGAGCTCAGTCACTACAAAAAACTTCTGTAGACATTCTGAGGAAAAGCACATTATTCAATAATTACAGAGCAAAATAGGGATAGCATTTAAGCATTTGACTTCTGCTTCTTCTGAATGCATTATTTTTCTTTAACAGACACTGATCACCAGATAAGTTCGATTTAAAACACAAAGATTTAGACATGTAAACAATGAGGTTACATATCTCGTGTAACTGCTAAGATTACATATGAGGTTATGTAAGGTTTAGTGGGGTAGGTTTCTTGAGCACTCTATTCCATTCCCAAGTTTATTACTAACTTTATAGTTGTGTGCAAAATCTGTGGTCTCTACAAATTCCTCTTTAATAGGACAGCATTGAAGTGGATGATTTCTAAAGCCCCTTCCAGTTCTAGATGCTGTGACTAGAAAAGTAGACAGAGTGCATATCGATAGATACTTTTTTCCTCTGCAGAAATCTAATTTGATTTGTCCAGATTTCAAACTCTCACTTATTCTAATTCCAATCAATCCCGAAGTCCCTGAACTATGATACTATTTAGTAATGCACCGTATGCCAAAAAAAAAAAAAAAGTAAGGATTTATGGTATCCTTGAAGTTGTTCTACAGTACTCAAATGCTGTATCAGTAGAGAGGTGGTATTGCACAGGCTCTGAAAGCAGACGGGCTGCGTTCAAATCCTGTCTGTACTACATTCTCTCTCTGCGACTTTGGGCAAGCTCCTCAGCCTCTTTGTATCTGTTTCCTCAACTGCAAAATGGGAATAATGCAGGACCCGCCTCGCAGGGTTGTTAGAAGGATTAAATACATTAATAGTTGTAAAGGTCTTATAGTTGCATTGGCAATTCTGTTATTGGCAAAAATAAGCACTCAAAGTATGTCAGTTATTACTATAAGTAAAAATAATTATTATAAATAATCCTTTCAAAATACTAAGGCAAATTTATCAAAATGTTTTTAAATTACTGTTAATGCTTAGGAAATTGCTCAAATATGACACTGAACAAAATGCACAGGTAAAAATCTGTATGTGGTATACTTAAAATTCCCATATAGTTATATATGAATAGAAAACATACTGGCAAGAATCACACCAAAATATTAGTGTGTTGGGCAGCTAGTCTGAAAAGATAATAGTTCTTAATGAAGTGTGCCTCCCAGAATTTATACTCCTCTTTTCTTTTCCTTGAAAATGAAATGGCCCCATATAATCAGTAAAATCCAGCAGAAGTGACTCTATAGACTTCTAAGACAAGGTCGTAAGAATCCTTGCAACTTTTGCCTTAGTGTCTTAGAACACTTGCTTTGGAGGGAAACCCACTGCCATTTAAGAAATCAAGCCACCTTGAAACCATCATGTCATGGGGAAGCCCAGGCTAGCAAAGTGGAGAGATGTTTTATCAGCCCTCACTGTTCCAGCCATCCCAGCCCCAGATGCCAGACTGTGACATCTGACTGGCACACCCCAAGGGAGAACCGCCCAGCTAAACTCAGTCAAACCTCAGAATTATGAGATACGATAATATACTGTTTTAAGCCTCTCTGTGTGAGGTGGTTTGTTATCCAAAAATAGTAAACCCAATTCAGTGAATTTTCTATAGCAGGAATGTATCGTATTTGTTAAGAAAAGCAATAATT
Organism: Delphinapterus leucas; assembly: GCF_059928025.1. Lineage (NCBI taxonomy): Eukaryota > Metazoa > Chordata > Mammalia > Artiodactyla > Monodontidae > Delphinapterus > Delphinapterus leucas. Next base: position 52,895,610 of record NC_143140.1, read on the forward strand.
TAATCTCTTCAAATAATGTTATTTCAAAATACTTTCCGTGTTGAGTATTTATGTTTTATATATGTTTTTAGGTTTTATATTTGGTAATTTTCAATTAACCTATAAATTAAATTGACAGGAGCAACCATTCATTAGCCATCCTAAATAAACGTTAATTTATCAGACTTAGGATGAGTATAGGTGTACAAAATCACAGAATAGTCTAGGAATTATATTTATTTGTGTAAAAATTCTGTGTCACCTGTTGTAGAGAATCACCTTTGTCTAAAACATATCTATAAGATTATTTTTTGACAGTGACAAAGGGGGTATATTGGAATGTGTTTTGGTTTTGTCTGTTTTGGTTTGGGGGTTTTCTTTTCTTTTTTTTTTTTTTTTTTTTTTTGACCATGCCACGTGGCTTGTGGGATTTTAGTTCCCAACCAGGGATGGAACCCAGGCCCCCAGCAGTGGAAGCTTGGAGTCCTAACCACTGGACCTTCAGGGTGGAATGTGGTGGTTTTTGTTTGTTTGTTTGTTTGTTTGTTTTGCGGTACGCAGGCCTCTCACTGTTGTGGCCTCTCCTGCTGCGGAGCACAGGCCCCGGACGCGCAGGCTCAGCAGCCATGGCTCACGGGCCTAGCCGCTCCGCCACATGTGAGATCTCCCAGGACCGGGGCACGAACCCGTGTCCCATGCATCAGCAGGCAGACTCTCAACCACTGCGCCACCAGGGAAGCCCTGGAATGTGTTTTTAGTTGGCCTATCCTAACCTGGAAAATAAAAATCTATGGTTCTTAACCCCTTGGGAGTCATGTGACCGCAGACCCGGGAATCTGATGGAAACTAGAGGGTATGCACCTGCTCTCCTCCCCAAGAAATGCACAAATACATTGATAAGCAAAATGTTGTAAACAGTGTTGGGTTTCCATTCACCCACTGAGACCCATGTATGTACTTTAGGTTAAGAATTCTGGTTTAGGGCATTACCGTTCCTCAAACAATGCTACAGGGCGTTACACACATAGATGCTATAATTTCTATGTCTGTTACATCAAAGAGAAATTAACACTTTTCTATTTTATCGAGTCCATAATTTCAAATTTTATATTACAAAATTAAGACCTCTGCCAAAACAATTAACTGAGTTAAAATATCACTAATTTAAAAGTTTAGTATTTTTTTTTTATTGTCAACATGGGGTAACTGACCAGGTGGTGTTTTACCAAAAAAAAAAAAAAGAAACCAAAACATACAGAGGGTCAATTGTATACTGATACGATACAGATTTGGGTGGAAAAGTGTGGTGAAAAACAGAGTAATGCCTCATTAAAATAACTGCTTCACTAAATGCTGTGTGGCCTAGCTGTAGATGTGACACAGACCTAATAGCTAAATAGGGCTTTCCTGTTTATATTTTACACTGTGAGACCAGATATTGAATAAATAATCCTTTGTGGCAATAATCTTTGTGTGTGTTCCGAAGTTGATTTCTTCCAAGTTAGTCCTAGTTCTGCATACTTTGGCTTTATTAGTAAGAAAAGATATTTCTGGAGACACTGAGGACATTTTAACTAAGGTAATTAAGGAAAAAGTACACTCTTGTGATGAAATGTTATATTTAAAATGCATGTTTTTTTGAAGACCAATTTAGTTTTTGAAGAAATCTCAAGTTTTGAGTTGAGGTTAATGGGAGGTAAACATCTCAAGATTCCTTTCTTCTGTAATCACTGTGTGTTTCAGCAGTTGGTTATCATCGTCTCCGTTTCTGAGTAACTCACATTTGAAGTACGTGAGAGGTCGGAAGTACTGTGTAGAATTTACCTTCAATAACTTGTTAATTTGGGTTTTCTTTAAACTGTAACTTCAAAAGATTTATGTTGTCACAAGCTATACATAAATTTATGTTCTGTAAATGTATATACAGTAGAAACCTTGGAGTTATTCTTCAGAGGTGAACAACAACAATTTAAAGCCTATTTACTTTTACTTCAGGTGTTTCTGGAAGCATTTACCAATGTTTTCTTAATTTATTTTGAATCGCCTAGAGATAATAATTGGAATTGTGACTCCATTCCAAAGCATCTTGTTTCAATTATCTATTGCTCCATAAGAAACCACCGCAAAACTTGGTAGCTTAAAGCCACAATTTATTGTCACTTATATTCTGGACTCTCTGAGTGCTTCTCACTTGGTGTCTCCCATGTGGTTGAAGTCAGGTGTCATTGGGGGCGCAGTCTCCTGAAGCCTTGACTGGGCTTGATATCTACAGGGGCTCACTCACGGGTCTCGCAGTTGAAGCTGTCAGCTCAGTGCTCAGCTGAATCTGGCAGTTGGAGCACCTGCACCTAATGAGTTCATCTGAATTGCTCCTCACAGCATGGTGGTCTCAGATTGGTTGCACTTTTTCATGGGATCAGCTTCCTAGAGACAGGAAATTGAAGTTTCCAGGCCAGTTAAGGGTAACACATGGAAGTAACACAATGTCACTTGCACCCCATTCTATTGGTCAGAGCAATAAAAGGGCCTGCCCAGATTCAAAGGAGTGAGGCGGTAGACTCTGACTCCAGACACATGTGCGATGGGAGATAGTGTTGTGACCATCTTGGGAGCTCCCCATACATTTTTCCTATACTGTAATATGTATAATAAATTGAACATGCGTTCTGTATACAAATCACATGCAGAAGACGGCGAAAATGTCCCTCCAATTACAACGAGCATTACTAAAAATTAACTCTGTTTCTAGACTTCCTCAAGAATCAGATAACCAATATAGTTAGTGGCAAACCTAGATTTCAAACTTAGGCCAGTTTAACTCCAAAACCTGGGCTTTTTCTGCTTTACCTACAAAATTACTGCTCTCAGGACGATAAATTAAAATGAATGTAAAATAATACTATGAAAAACATTCCATTACATCTTCACCCTCACATATATTCTTCCCTTATAAAGTAAAAATAATTTTTTAAAACTTAAAACCTTGTTGGTTTAGATCCATTTTAACATAAGACATAGGTTTGAGAATTTTCATCAGATAACATTAAACATGCTTAATCTGGTTTTGCATTTCTAGCCAGAATAGTGAGAATCAAGTTTTTCTGGGGGGGGGGCGAAATGGTTTTCAGAAAGCTATCTGGTTTTATAAGGGTGTTATATAGCAGTGTTTCTCAAAGTGTGGTCCTTGGACTAATCACCTAAACTGGGAAACTGTTAGAAATGCACATATTCAGGCCCCACCCCTAATCTACTTGAATCCGAAACTCTCAGAGTATTTTAACAACGACTACTCTACAGAAATTCTGTTTTGGGGAGATTGCATACATGCGTACCTCAGAGATATTGTGGGTTCAGATCCAGACCACAACAATAAAGCAAATATCACAGTAAACCAAGTCACATGAATTTCTTGGTCTCCCAGTGCATATAAAAGTTGTTTTTACTTTACTGTGGTCTGTTAAGGAGGAGAAACACTGTGGAAATGGGTGTTCATTGTGACTAAAGAGTTATCTGCCTGTGACATCACCATGAGATGTAGACTCAGGCAATCCTAAGATTATAAAATAGTCCATCTAAGCCATCTGTTTCACAGGTTTGCAAGTGTCTTGTTGGCCAGGTGTGAGTCTCTGGAGCCCCAGAGACCCACCAGAGATCTCTAGGGTGGGGCACAGTAATTGATATTTGTTACATGTGCTACACCAGATTCATATTGCCCTCAGTTTGGGAATCATGGATTCAGGCATTATAACTTACTTCCTCCCCCTAGTTCCTCTATCAGGTCTTGTGGACCAAGTCAGTGTCCCTTAGCTGTCAGTGCTCTTGCATTTGAATGTTTAAATTTCATATGCTTTCCCTTCTCTCCAATCTCATCTCCAACACAAGTCTTCTCTTTATCAGGCAAGGTTCTTCATTCAGTGTTCATGCCCATGTGTGACATCGCACATCACCAGTAATTAATATGTATTGGTTGCCTCTTATGTATAAAGCTGTATGTTAGGTAATCAGATACTGTAAAATTAAGAAATCCCTGTACAATGACGCATGCAAGATATACAGATAATAATAGCAAAAGTTCTAGTTCTTATAGCTTAGAGCCATAATTCTTAATCCTGACTGTACATTGAAATTACTTGGGGAACTTTAAAAAAATATCAGTGGCATCACCCCAGCCCAGACCAATTAAATCAGAATCTTTGGAGTAGGTAACAGATACAGAGATGAAAGTCAAATACTATTAATGTAAAATTTTATAAATTATGTTTTTCAGTACATTTTATACTTCATTTCTCAATTCTTATTTGTTGTCCTTTTCCAAGCATTATATTTAGCACATAGATACTCACTTTACCCAATCTAGACATTCAAGATTTCTTAATTTACAAATATATTAGATAGAAACAAATCATACAGGAACCATAAACAAGAAATCTGTTTTAATATTAAATTTCAGTTTCATCTTTTGCCTTCTATAAATAAACAAATGAAATCTAGAACATATTTAATCTATTGTTTATTTCCTTCATCCTTCAAAAACTATTTCCGTATCTCTTGGCCAAAAAAATCATATAGTATATGTATATTTCAGAAAATTATATCATCTCTTACAGCAAGTACTTTTAAACAGTTCACGGCTAAACATTTTAGCTATTCACTAGCATGCTCTTCTATAACCTATAAAGGTTGTAAATATTTCGGTCTCTCCTAAATTATGTTCTGCACTGGAAATAACAACAGACCTTATTTGGAGGCCGATGGTGGAGGTGTTATTAGCATCCTGGCATCTCTAATCCCCCTGCACAACAGCTTTGAGAACTGTAGCCACAAATCACACAAACAGTAGTGATACAGTAAGTGAGGAAAATGCTTACTAACGCCATGATGATAGAAATCATGATGTGGCACGATTACCTATTAGACTAAAAAAGGTATTTTTATTATTCAAGTTGTACTTTTTTTTTTTTTAACCACTAGAGGTCCCTCAATCCTTAATCATGTTTGATACATGCAGGCCGTTTTCAGTGCCCGTCAGACTGTCGCAACACTTGGCTGTTATTTCCATGACTCTATATTAACCCAATTTTTAATATAAAAGGACAAAACTTTTATTTTTAGAACTAGCTTTTTAAAAATTATACTTTTAATCCCATCTGGGTACAGAAAATACCAGTATCTAAGGAGAGAAGAGGTATGGAAAGGACAGGAAAATGAGTTAATAAAATGGCAGTGAAATAGGATTCCTTTGAGGTTAAGTGAAAACACAGTCTGCTTTGTGAGTTGGGAACAAACAAGACCATTCCTTTCTTTCCACCTTAGGTCTCAATTCCTTGTCTATTCAGTGTTAATCTATCAGTATAAAAGTATAATTAACACGATTATTTTTATCAATAGGGGTAAAAAAAGAAGGTACTTTAGATAGCATGACTTTGATAGGACATGACTGATACAGTTTTTTTGTCACAGTTAGGTAATATGTTACAAATCATATTATTACTTTGATTTTAAATAAACATAAATGTTCCTGTATCTGTCCCTGAACTAATTTAAATATTCATTCATTGAATGATTGCTCCCTGCTGAACAAAAAGGCAGACTCCCTACCTTTAGGCAAATAATTTAATAGGCAGTTATTATTCCAGTGTAGTATGTTTAACATAAATTCCTTTGGTTTAATAGCTTGATTTATTTCAACAAAATATGAGCGTGTATTAGAGACAGCAATACTAAATTATAAACTTCAGAATTGCTAAGAGAACAGATCTTTATGTCCCCACCACAAAAAAAGAAATGATAATTTTGTGACATAATAGAGATGTTAGCTCATGCTGTAGTAGTAATCATATTGCAATATGTACATGTCAGATCAACACATTGTACACCGTAGACTTACATAGTATGTAAGTTTATATGTCAGTTGTATCAATAAAAATAGAATTTAAAAAGATGAGTATAGCTATATTAATATACCTCCTATTTCTTTAATGATTTAAGGTTACATGGGAATGAAAATATTTTACCCAACAACAGTTAGTGATCTTTTATAGCAAGAGCGACCCATAACTTGCCATGGGGTATCTGTTTGTACAGGACTTGTCTTTTTTAGTTTGTTCATTTCACTCTGGCTTGTGAACAAAAGGAGGACAACCCCATTATTTCCTCAGAGAGTAATTTTCTCCAACTAGGCTATTATGTTTGCACTCTTTTAGATTAGGCTTATTAAGGGAAACTAATACTAATCTAGGCAAGAATTTTTAAATATAGTATTTAAATGTATATGTTTTATTCATTTGGAAATAAAATAGTAGCTTTTTAACAGTAACTTATATTTTGATCACTAGATGGCACTAAGCACATATAGCTAAGGAAAAAATAGCCTTTTCTCAGCAATTGTTTTTGAATACAGATGCTTAAGTATATAAATGTTCTCAGCATTACATACTACAAATCTTTTGTTATCCAGCCCATAATATTACTGTTGCTACAAAAGCTTTGTTTTTCTGGGTGAAATAATCTTACATATGATTCCTTTAGATAAATTCTGGGAAAGACACAGCTTCTGCCATTGCTTTGATAGCCACTCACTCATCAAACTATTCTATTTTTAGTTATTTAATTTTATTCTTTTGTCTTGCTTAAATTAGTCCTCTACTACTAGTACCTCCTCTTTCCTGAAAAACAAAGTATATTTTAATTTTTTTAAGGGCCATTACATAGCTTCTGGGATATTAAGAGATCCTAGAGATTTACACATGTGTTCTCTGTAGGGCAAAATACAAGAGCACAAACTTTGTTTTTGTTCTTGGTGTTCTGATGTCTGAATATTATTCTCACTTTTTAACATTCTTTATTTTGTTAAGTAATTTTTTTAATCGGGTTATGATTAATTCTTACAATGTATTATTTTCTGAACAGAGATGCTGTAGGCTGCAAATAATAGATATCCTTAATGTTTAAGCTCATTAAATTGGGTTGTTTTACATGACCAGGACATTGGAAGGAATTATCCTGTTAGGTTAGACTGGTAGACACCCACCCTCCCTGAGCACCTAGCCCCTCAGAGGAGGATGAAACCTCAAACAAAATCAGAATACTCTTTAGCAAAGAAGGAGGGGAGTGGATTTGGGCAGTCAGACAACAGTATTTGCTACCATTTCTGCTTTTGTTTCTTCTTTTTTTTTTTTCTTAAGAGACTCTTCTGTCCTGACATTCTTGATATATAACTTTCATTTCATTTATTTCAAGTGCATGACATTGTACAGAATTACAGTTATAGCCTGTATCTATTGCAGAGTTTATAATTCACTACAAGCTCGTTCACTTCTTGTTTTGTTTATGCCTGTGTCTTTTTCCTAGCAGTTAAGGAAAGTAGGAACTCAGGTTCTCTTTATTTGCTTACTACTGCTATCATGCCCAAAGAACAGTATCTCTAAAGTGCTTTATGAATCTAGTAGCATTTCAACCAAATCTGCAATTATGTGCCTAAGTACTCATAACTTTTAAGGCATCATATCAAACATAGTGGGTGCATCTGACCAGGACTTCTGGAAATGTTGGTACCAGCTGCTTCGGAGCTCAGGCTGACCCCCTGGGCTCTAAAGACCCAAAGGGACAGAGCTGGCAAGCCCAGCTCAGTGACTCAGGTTCTTCGGCTTTCACTGTCAACTGCACTGCCTTCCTGCCTTTTCTTTTTCTTTTTTTTTTTTTAATGATTTTTAAAATAATTTTTATTCACTTTTTTGCTGCGCTGGGTCTTCATTGCTTTGTGCGGGCTTTCTCGAGTTGCAGCGAGTGGGGGCTACTCTTCGTTGCGGTGCTCAGGCTTCTCATTGCAGTGGCTTCTCTTGTTGTGGAGCACAGGCTCTAGGGGCGCGGGCTTCAGTAGTTGCAGCATGCAGGCTCGGTAGTTGCGTCTCGGGGGCTCTAGAGCACAGGCTCAGTAGTTGTGGCGCACGGGCTTAGTTGCTCCACGGCATGTGGGATCTTCCTGGACCAGGGCTCCAACCCGTGTCCCCTGCTTTGGCAGGTGGATTCTTAACCGCTGCACCACCAGGGAAGTCCCCTTCCTGCCTTTTATGACTTGTTTTTCCATTTAACATCACATCACCTCCCAGGGGCTGTAATAGACCAGGGCCTCTAGTCTCACTTTCATCTGAAACAACACTGACTCAGGAACCCAGCTCCCTTCTCCACTGCATCATGCCAAAGACGTGTTCCTGGTGCATTATCTAAATATGTATTTGTTTGTTATCCGTATTCAGCAAATATTTGTTGAATGATTGAAAGAATATTTATTAATTGACATTGCAAATGCAGTAAGATTTTCTTTGATTTGAAAATGCTGATGTATTGTGTTTATCGTGTTATCTGTTTTAACACTTTATCAGTCCTTGTCACATAACCAAAAAGTATTTTCAACTGACATTCTCAATCATCATGTTTTTAAGAACAAGAAAAATATTCTTAAAAAGCAATTAGTAATGGCGTCGTTGCTGGATTATTCGAACCTAGTTTTTATCCTTTTAGTTTTATCTATAGCTTTGAGAGAGAGGAACTTGTTCGAGAATACACTGAGTCAAAAAATTTTATAAAGAAAAACCTCCTTGATATTTTTTTTTTTTTCAGAAAACTGTGGAATATATTTTCCAGAAATAAAAAGAGATCCAGGCAGGTATTTACACACTTGTCCGGAATCTGTTAAAAAGTGGCTTCGACAGCTAAAAAATGCTGGGAAAATTCTTATGTTAATTACCAGTTCTCACAGTGATTACTGTAGACTCCTCTGTGAATATATCCTTGGGTAAGTGACGAGTCATTTCGTTTTCATGATCTTATAAAATGCTGATAACAAATTACACCAGTGCTTTTTTAAAAGTGTTAGCCATGACCATATCATTATATTAAACAATGCTGAGTGACAAGTGGTTGTTCCTCATAACAGCCCTTAACATCTCCTGACAGAAACACACCCCAAGTACATTGTAGCAAAGCGGTATTACCGGGTCAGTATGCTCAGAGCCCGTTCATAGTCTGGGCTTTAGCTCTTCTGAAAGGTGGATGGACCGCATGTCCTTTGGGCAGTCCTCCGTGAATTTGGTTTCTCAGCTTTGGATGATTATTGAGGGGCACTGAGTTGTAGATTATAGCCCCTGACATGGAATACAATCCCTCTGTAGCCATTTCCGTGTGGAGCCAGGCACCTCCCCATTTACACGGCCAGGGGTGGGATTGACATCCATGAACATCGAGGCAGCATAAATGCATAGACTTAAAATAAGACAGTCGTGGGCTCAAGCCCTGCCTTGCAACTCACCCCGTGACCTAGGGTAGGTTGTATGACCTCTCTAAGCCTCAATTTCACCACCTTAAAGATGGGACAGTAGTGTCTCATAGGCGTGACAGGAAGTTTAAATAGCACAATACAGGTAAAAGTATGAGAGTGGTTGGTAAGGCTCAGCAAGTGTTAATACTTATCTATGGCGTTCTTACGGGCAATGCCAGGGAATATCCATGGTCAGAGCCAGATTCTAAAATGAGCTGTTAGATCTCCCCTACTGTTTCCTCAAATTTTAGCAGATACTGTACTGAATTGCCGTGAGCATGAAGCAAATTTTAGCCTCAAAACTGACCTCTTGCCAACCTGTTTAGCTTCCTGATTTCCATGTTCCTCAGCACATGTGGATTCAGATTGGCCTATGGTGTACTTACGGTCTATCGGTGGTTTTCTGCTTTCTGATTAATGTATAGGTTTGGGATCCTTGAAGTGAATTAAGGCTGCAGCCCTGTATGCCTTGGAAAGTGCCTTTTGTAGAGACATTTGCTGTCCTGGTAGTGGGACCATGCTTCAGAATAAACACTTGGAAGTCTTAATTTCTTTTTCATTAGCATAGATTACCAAACTTTTTCTTCATATCTTAATTCCTCTGCAGTGTCATTTTGCTGTGTAAAAGTATTCTGGAATGTTGGGTAAATATTATCTCCCCAATGTAATAGTGAGTCTGTCAGGAGCAAGGACTATCTTTCCTTTGCTGTCCCAAATAATCCTTAATACAGTGTTAAATACAGACTAAAAAACAATTATTATTGTTGCCTAAAAATTACCATATTGTAATACTACCCTGATTTTCAAAATAAGGTATCTTCACATTTTGAACACTCTCTGAAAGATGTCATCTGACCTGTTATAATGCTAGCTTTCTGTAGGACCCATGTAACACACAAAATTATTAATAACTCTTGATGCTAATAAATCCAGACAAATTTCAGGCCCCAAATTTGAAAACATAGCTCGTGAGTATTTTAGGTGTTAGAAACTATTGAATTTACACACTATAATTATTGCCATAGTGAGAAAACCAGCTTAGCACCTAGAGTTAATGAGTTAATATGCTTTTCTTCCCCCTTATGTTTGTATTGATACTTCAGGGTGGTGTCAGGATGATTAGTGCCTGACTACCTTCTATTTCCAGTGTAAGGTTCACCTTAGAATGTATAGAAAGCATAGAGAAGTTAATCAAAAGATCAGAAATGATGCTGTGGTCAAATAGGCAAAGGTTAAGTTCTGTTTTATATGGACCTTTTCTAATTCCTTAAAATCAATGTATGAAAAATATCATTGCTTTTTAGGAATGATTTTGAATATCTTTTTGACATTGTGATTACAAATGCATTGAAGCCTGGTTTCTTCTCTCATTTACCAAGTCAGAGGCCTTTCCGGACACTTGGTAAGTTAACATTTTGTATCTTTACTCTCCTATTTAAGATTTGTTCATTCACTTACTGAATAAATACCTGTTGGCTGACAGCCATGTACAAAGCTCTGTGTTAGATGCAACAAGGGGAATAAAAGAGATACCAGGTGTTCTTTTCCCTCATTGGGATGCATAAACAAGCGCGTAAGCAAATTGGTAAATGCCTGGGATATGATTACAGGTCATGTTACCTGTTGAGATGGAAATGACTGCCTGGTGAGGTAGTAAACCGGGAGGCCACCTTAGAGTGCCTGGCCAGGGGACGCCTGTCTGAAAAGGTCAGGTGAGGTGACTTGCTAGGCGGGACCTGCGGGATGAGTAATGAGAAGAGCAGAGGAAGTGTATCCCTGGCAATGGGACAAACAAATGCAAAGCCTCCGTGTGAGAGTAGTTTGGGCTCGTTCCTGTGACAGAGAAGGGACCTGTGACTCTGGCGCACAGTCATGGGCAGAGAAGGGGTGAAATTAGGGAGGCAGGCAGCCTCATACACTGTGGAAATGGTTTTAATTTTTATGCCAAAAGCAACCTGAAGCTATTCAGTTGAGATGTACGAGTGACATAGAGACCTTTTTGGCTGCTGGGTGGGGAATGGATTGGATGTGGGGAAGGATAGAGAGAAAGAGGGAGACCAGGCAATTGAATGTCGCAAGTGAGACATTGCGGTGCTTTGGTCTGAGGCAGTAGTACTGGAAATGGAGAGAGGTAGACATATCTAAGATACATTGTGCAAATGGAAAACTCAAGACTTGGTGATGCTTTAGAAGCAGCAGATGAAAAGGGAGTTAATCAAAAATGACTTCAGGTTGCTGATTTTTCTTTTTTCTGAATTGAGCAAATGGGTGAATGGTGAGACCATTTACAGCCATGAGGAAAAATACAGAGGAAAAGTTTGTGCAGGGTGGTTCTTAATATAATTATTAAGAACTCATTTTTCAACGTACTAATTTTGAAATGACTGTGAATTATCTAACTGGAGCTCTCAATTAGGAAATTTATATAAATGAGCCTGGAGTCCGAGAGAACAGGTGTAGGTTCAGGATATAAATTTGGGATTCATCAGCTCATAGAGGGGTATTTAAAGCCTTGGGCTTACATCAGATCACATAGAGGGAGAATACAGATAGGCAGAAGGCCCAGACCAAGCTCTGACACACTCTAACATTAAGGATAGAGAAGAAAGAGTGTGATGTAGGAGCAGACAGATTATAGTGGGGGAAACAGAGTACAACATTCATAAACCGGTGAGGAGAGGAGAGAGTGGTCACCTAGGGAAAATGCTACTGAAAGTCAATTGGAAAAGGAAAGAGAAATGTCCATTGTAGTGGACAAGACAGAGATCACTGGTGTCTTGAGCACTGATAGATACAGAACCAGACTGCAGTATCTTGAAGAGTTCATTGGAGGTAGTGAAACCCATGAGTGTAAACAACTCTTTCTAGAATTTTAGCTATGAAAATAGTCAAACAACTGAGGTTTTAGGTGCAAGACAGTGTAGGATCAAGGGCATACAGATGGTCCCCGATTTACAGTGCTGCAACTTAGATTCTTTGACTTCATGATGGTGCAAAAGCAAAATACACATTCAGTAGAAACTGTACTTCAAATTTAGAATTTTTTTCAAATTTAGAATTTTTTTTTTTTTTTTTGCGGTACGCAGGCCTCTCACCGCCGTGGCCTCTCCCGTTGCGGAGCACAGGCTCCAGACGCACAGGCCCAGCGGCCATGGCTCACGGGCCCAGCCGCTCCGCGGCATGCGGGATCTTCCCAGACCGGGGCACGAACCCGTGTCCCTCAACCACTAGGCCACCAGGGAAGCCCTAAATTTAGAATTTTAATCTTTTCCCAGGCTAGCAATATGCCTTTTGTTACTCTCTCTTGATGCTGGGAATGGGCAACAAGCCACAGCTCCAGTCAGCCAGTACCTCAGATCATGAGGTTAAACAGCCAGTACACTTACAACCATGCTGTACCCATACAACCACTCTGTTTTAATTGAACACTGATTCAGTAAATTCCATGAAGTATGCAGTACTTTGTTGTAAAATAGGCTTTGTGTTAGATGACTTTGCCCAGTTGTAGGCTAATGTAAGTGTTACGAGCGTGTTTAAGGTAGGCTAGGCTAATGTTCGCTAGGTTAGGTGTATTAAAGGCATTTTTGACTTAAGATATTTTCAACTTATGCTGGTTTTGTCGGGTTGTAACTCCATCGTAAATCAAGGAAAACCTGTAGTTTATTGTTTTTAACTGAAGACACTCGAATATGCATTATGCTGATGAGAATGGTCTAGTACAGTTGTTTTCAGCTGTGGCAGTTTTGCTCCTCAGGGCAACTTTGGCAACGTCTGGAGACATTTGGTTGTCACAACTTTGGAGGAGGGATACTACTGGCATCTAGTGGGTAGAGGCCACAGATGCTGCTAACCAACCTACAGCACACAGGACAGCACCCCTACCACCACCAACAAAGAATTATCTGGCCCCAAATCTCAGTAGTGCCAAGGTTAAGAAACCCTGGCCTAGTAGAAAGGCAGGGATCGATGGTGTTTTTTATATATTGGTTTAATGTCTTATATAAATCTTTGATTTAAAAAAAATAATCAGGGATTCGGTCACTTTGCTGTGTACCTGAAACTAACACAACGTTGTAAATCAACTATATTCCAATGTAAAATAAAAATTAAATTTAAAAAAAAGAAATAATCAAGGCGTCAAATAGGACTCTTTGTATTAAACCAGGAAAAAAATTTCAATGTTTTTCCCTTCTTCACAAACTTATATTTAAATACATTAAGTACTCAATAGATGTTTATTTTTACTTTTATCTTCAAGGTTTTCATATTTTGTTCCAAGAAAATCCGTGTCTGTTCTATACCTACAGTAGTACTTATGCCGTTTCACCAAGGTTTTTATTAAAATTTTACTCAGACACACAAATACCAGTAACAGAAAACAATGCACATTAAAAATATACCAAATTTTTTAACATATTGGAGACCACAAACGCATCAACTTATGCTGACAAATTACTGTACTTTGTGCAGTATTTCTATTTAATTGAGGAGTATTCAGAGATATAAGGGTAAGCTTTTAAAAACTATAACCATGTAGAGGTATCTATCTTATAACCTCTGTGCAGTATTTTCTTTTGGTTTTACACTATCAAATTGGATTTGAGGACTGACATAATAATAGTTATCCAAACTATATTTTCAGATATTATATTCATTAAAAGACTTGATAGTCATCTTGGCTGAATTTAAAGTATGAAAATGTTATAAGTCTTAACTTTAAGAGTTGAAAAGTCTGGATGGATGAAATAGGACCCAAAGTCCTATCACCATTGTCTATAATGATGAGAATAAAATGCCTGTGGACCTCAGAATGTATGGGATTTCATGCTTTTATATAGATGTAGAGCTTGTCTTAGTTTTTTCACATCCAGAAGGGATTAGACTAGAAGATCTCTAAAGTACTTTCCAGCTTTAGTTTTCTGGTCCTCTGATTTAAAATATTTTGGTGTAAGACACAGTGAATCCTGCAGTTTCTGGAGCTGATACAAAATAGTTTATTCACATTTAGAGGGCAAAAGGATTGCCAGAACTATTATTAATAAGAGGTTCATACTGCTCATATTAAAGCATCCCTAATACATTGTGGTCTGTTGCAGTGTTTATTTTGCTGCTGATTCTGATTCTTCTACCTCTAACTGCTCTCTCTCTGTTTCCACTGCTGGTTTCCCTTCACCTTTCTCGTTAAATGTTGTTGCTACTCTCTAGCGTTCTGCATTGACCCTCCTTTCTTCTCCTGCTGTTGTCAGCTGTCTACCACCCTCTGGTTTTAACTGTCACCTGTTCGCTAATGACTCCTAATTCCTTAATTCTTGGTTTCACTTTTCCCTGGCTTACAGAGGCCTGTTTCTATCTGTCTTCTAAGCTTTCCATGCCCCAGAGCCCTGGCATCACATGAAACTTTACATACCTATAACAACTTATTCATTTCCCATATTCCATAACTGTGTTATAACTTTTCGAACCACAGATCTTGCCCAAGTTAGGGAAATCTGTCATCTTCAGCTCCTCTCTCCCCTTAACAACTAACCTATCCTCCAGTTTTCTCAAGTTTGTCACCTGCCACTCCCTTATCATCCCTTGTATGAATTGGCACGGTATTACATCAGGTCCTGGTTATTACAGTACTTAACTGATCTCTCAGCCTTGTAACCCGCCAAACATCGCACATATGGCAGTTAATGTTACTGTACAAGTCACGTCAGTTGGCCCTTACATGACAGTCCAGTGTCTTTGTAAATCAGATCATTGCTCCAAATGATTAAAGTTAGAAGTACAATTAAGGCAAAGAAGCTTGTTGGGATGGAAGGCACGGTGAGCCAATCCCAGAGACCCCAGCACTGCAGCATCCTCTGCGCAGTTGTACAGGACTGATGGCAGCCGTTGTCATCGAGGCGCCGAAAGGGAGGGTGGGGACTCGGCAGGTGGGGGGCTGAGCTCCATTCAGCTTGATCCCTACAGGGGCTTAAGGACTGTTCGGGGGCGGGGAACCTCTTCTAGGCAAAATCTGTTATCTCACGACTCAGCTCCTCAGCAGAGCTAAGGCTTGGTGCGGGCAGGGAGTCCGTCCACCTTGCAAGATTGTAAATTCAGTGGGGAGAGGGACCACGCCAGTGTCCTGCTACCAACTACCCCTCCCCCGCGCCGCCCAATTTGGGAATCATGACCCAACTTGCTGTCTTTGGTGTCTTGGCCTCAGCTTTCACCTATCCACTGACTCCCAGATGTTGCCCCAGCTGTCTTTGCCAGAACCTCACACCATATTTTGTCTTGTACACCAGACACCTCCACCCAGTATGCTGAAATCAAACTTGATTCTCCTTCCACCTTGAAAGCAAACAACCACCAAATATGCTGGTCACCTTGACCAGCCGCTGAATAAACCCAGCTGGAAACCTTCATCATCTTCACCCTTTCACATCCAGGAGGCTGTGCATCAAGTCCTGGGGGGTTTTGTTTGTTTCTTGTTTTGTCTTGTTTTTTTCATAAAGTCCTGTTTAATCTACCTCAGAAATATCTCATCTCTGCCATCCCCTCCCTTCCCGTTAAGCTTTGATCATTCTTCCCCATTCTCCCTCGTCCCTCTGCCTCCCTTTATACCTCTGGTTCTCTCTCTTGCCCACTGCCCTCAAATACTTTTCATTGGCATAGATTTCTATTTGTCATTTGCTTTTAATTTCAATATATTTTGTATTGCTCACTTATTACCGTTAGACTTACAATATATTTAATATATTTATCACACACAGAATCTCATCGGCTCCCCACTCCATATAGCACCCTAAGGCTAAATCTGGTTGCTAGGTTACCTTTTCATCTTCATTCTCACTGCTCCCCACAGGTGCCCATTACTCTCTCCTTGGTGAAATGAATGCCTTTTATTGTTCTATCAGGTTTTTGTTTTGTTTTATTTTCCTGCTGTTCTTTCTACATCAGTGTTTCTCAGACTTTACACTCAAATCACCTAGGGATCTTGTTAAAATGGAGATTCTGATCCAGTAGGGCTGGGCAAAAGGCTTCGATTTGCATTTCTAAACAGATTTTCTGTTGAAACAGATGCTACTGGTCAGATCACCAAGACGTACTTTAGTAAGACCAAGAGAATGTCTTAGTGAGTACATTTAATTGAAGGTTGTTATTCTGAAAAGAAATAAACTTCCTATCATTTTAGGTGTGGAAATGAGCTAGTTAGTTAAGCATATTTAACTAAATGACCAAAGCCAAAGTAGATAAAGGGTAAGAGTAGGAGTTTCACTTTCTGTTTATGAAATTTGCTCCAGCTCACTGGTAAAGTATTTATTTCCTTTAATAGTATAATTTCCATTTTATAGTCCCCAACACAGGCAGGCATTTTAGGAGGTATTTTACTTGAAAAGTATCTTACTGCCCATTCCAAAAACAATGGAGAAAGTGTGTATGAAAATCCATAATTGGTGAGAAATTTTTCTAGCTCAAAATTGAAGAAGAGATGTATAAAGCAAATATGAACTGTTTAGTGAAGTTCATATTAGAAGGAGTCCTAGAAATCAAAACAATTATAAATATATTTTAATCATAAAGCACTGTTAAGTAAACCCCTAGCAAGTCAGAGGTCGCTCCTAAAAAATAAACATTCTGAGCTCAAGAACTCACACCATCTAGTTCACTGCCATATCCCTCTACGTAAATTGGTTTGTGAAAGATTGTTGAAATAAAGAGTGAAAGAAGAAAAGAAAGAAATCCTGGTGGGATTTTGTTTGATCCCACCAGGCGAATTCTGTCATGTTTGTAACTTTTTCCTTGTAACAACATTTCACATGTCTATCAAAAAAAGACTTAAATAAATCATGGAATTTTAAAAAACAGGCAGATCACAACATATTATCAATAAAATAAGGTTTTAAAATACCAAGTTACAGAACAGTGTGCCGAATATGCTGATATTTGCATTTAAAAGGGAGGAGGGGTCACGGGTGTTGTATTAGTTTGCTAGGGCTACTGTAACAAAATACCACAGACTGAGTGGCTGAAACAATGGAAATTTCTTTTTTCACAGTTCTGGAGGCTAGAAGTCTGAAGGTCAAGGTGTCAAAAAGATTGGTTTCTTCCGAGGCCTTTCTTCTTGGCGTATAGATGGCCATCTTCTCCCTGTAGCATCACATGGTCTTTCTTCTGTGTCCTAATTGCCTAATTATGTGTCCTAATTTCCTCTTTCTATGAGGACGCCAATAGTATTGGATTAGGGCCCACCCCATGGCCTCATTTTAGCTCAGTCACCTCTTTAAAGGCCCTGTCTCCAAGTACAGTCACATTCTGGGGAACAGGGTTAGTGCTTCAGCCTATGAATTTGAGGGGACCACAGTTCAGCTCATAATAGATATATACATGTGCCCCGACTAATCAAATTGTATGCTTTATGCTCAGTTTATTGTATGTCAATTATACCTCAATAAATGTATTTCAAAAGTGGAGAAAGAGAATATATATTTATATTTGCTTTTATATGCATAAAAGAATGATTACCTTTTGCAGAAGAGGTGAGCACATAGCAGGTAGAGTTCAAAATTGAGTCTTTTAAAAATACTTAAATGTATTACTGATTCAAAAACATCACACAAATACATACTTTTAAAACATTGGTAAGGTAGTAACACCAAAGGCTCTGGGAGTTTGGGAGAAGCTGCTGGGAGCTGCCGCAGGAGCCAGTTCTGACATCACACCAGTCAGGTCCAGGCACATGAGTTCTCTGGCTCTCTGTCTTATCTGAGTCATGGAGCTTGCTTTCTTCAAGGCTGTCAGCCATAGCCTTGACTGTCATTTCCCCATATTAATTTTGTAACTATTATGCTGACTAAAAACGTACTGTTTTGTTTTTTTGTTTTTACTTGTCCGTATGGTCTTACAGTTAAAAAACGAGATTTACTTTGTTATTGTAAAACACAGCTGTATCCAGAAGCAAATTATAGTTTTCAAAAGAGTTTTAGTTTGATTTACTATTTGCTTTCATTGATTGTTGTCTTACTCCTTGTCTTCTAGCCCTAATTTGAAGTCCTTTGAGGGGTGATTGTAGCAGCTTGGTAACTTTGGGCAGATTCCTTAGCTTCTCCAGATATCAGTTTCTGCGCCTGTGAATTGAAGGGATAGCAGCTAAGACTTCTTCAACCCTACGTGGCCCACACTCTTCCATGTGCTTCCTCTGTATTAATTCACTTACACACTCAGTGAGGGAAGTACTGTTATTATCCCATTTTAAAACTGAGGAAACAAATCACAGTCACTCTCTTATCCCCTTTGTCCTCCTCTGTTTTTTATCTATTGTATTTATTATCTTCTAATATACTTTTAAAGTAAACTATTTCAAATCAGTGTCATCATTGTACTGCTTGCAGGGCACATTTATTTATATTATGTGAAAATGAAAGTTCATATAACTGTTTCCCATAGACCATGAAAAGAGGTGTGAAAATGTTTGGGTTCATAAAGATTGTGCTTGAAGCTTCCTTGAGTTTATTCCCTTGGACTGTGTTGCTTCCACTTCGGCTCTGGTGCTTTCACAGCCCACACTGGCTCCCTGCTGCTGGAATTAATAGTTTTCTGAGTCCCACAGCTTCCCAGTTATGGAGGTTCTACCAGAGCCCTGGAGGCTGCCCTGCATGAATTAGTACCCTGCAGAGCAGCTTCCAGTGTGGGAGCTGGAAACGGGGAGGGGGAGGGAAGGGTTTGTGTAAAGTGAGTATTTTGTTTTGGTCTTTGTATAAAGAAGGTTTTTTTTCCTTTTTGTTAATTACTGAGTCCCAATATGTGAGAAATTATGATTCTGTAGATTTGTTTTTAATAAGCAATGGAAAGATGCCCTTTCCACTGTTCCTGTACAGTGGGCCTCTACATATCAAATGTACATTTGCTTTCAAAAATATTTGCGTAAATTACTCATTTCCCAGTTGCCATCAAACCCACATTATTTACATGGTAAGACATTCTGTGCTAAGTACAGACAGACAGACAGACAGACGTGAGAAATAACTGGTTTTCACTGTGTTTCTCCAGGAATATGCTGAGTCTAATATGCGTTAGACTCTTAATGTTAAGCTAATACGTGGTTGGTTTTTTAACTACTCTTTAGAGAATAGTAGGGTTTTCATTTGATTGTGTAGAAGAATTAAAACATGGCTGCTGAAATGTCAACCAAATAGGCATAAATGTCTCTTGACCTTAAACTGGCAGTTGCTGTGATATGGCTTTAATTATCTGTAAATGTGGTTTTAGAATTCCTTGTTCTGGAGGAGTTCACTCGTATCATTGTGATATGTTGGACTCATTTTTCATCACCAACAATGGGGGAGACTCTGCCTTTGTGAGGGAAGAGGGTGTGTAGGATATCTCTGTACCTTCCTCTCAATTTTGCTGTGAACGTAAAACCGCTCTTAAAAAAAAATCTTTGAAAAGTATATATATTTACGTCCATGAAGTGCTCATGATATATAGGTGATCACTGAATGCTAGCTCCCATCCCCACATGGTTCCTTCTTGTACGTGTCCTACAGCCATGCCAGAGTGTGGTCTGTCCAGTTGGGTGCTATCACTTGATTAAAAAGTATGTGATTGTCCAACTGTGCTTTCAGAGAATGACGAGGAACAAGAGGCCCTGCCATCTCTGGATAAACCTGGCTGGTACTCCCAAGGGAATGCGGTCCACCTTTATGAACTTCTGAAGAAAATGACTGGCAAACCTGAACCCAAGGTATTTTCTGACTGAGCCCAGTTTACAAGGGCTTGGAGATATAAGCCCTTGTAAACTGAAACCATAACTCTAAATGCCTTCAGCATAGTTATCTGTGAGGGAATCACCTGCCCCTGCCTGTCTGCCAACCTCCTTGCCTACCTCTTCTGCTTAAATAAGCCTTTCCTTTGTTCATGTACATTGAGTCTTTCTCTGTAACAGAGAAAAACAGATATTCCAAGTAGGAGGCCACAGACCCGAGAGATACAGTGGAATAGTGTGTGGGTTACCGAGGAATGTTATCCTGATAACTGTCCATCAGGAACATTTTTATGTGTAAAACAAGCAGTAACTGATTATACTAGAGACTGAAGACACATTAGCTTTTCACATCCTGGCCACATGGCTGATGTTGGACGTTGGTATATTTTTAACAGCAGGATGCTTTCTTCTAAAAAACGTTTGCCAGGAGCCCCATGAGAAGGAGGGTCAGTGGGTCACTGAGCCCTACTCCACTGGCTCGTACACTGTCACAGCCCCCTGGGGACTCCTGCCTTGGAGGTTCTAGTTCATGTTCCCTTAACCTTGTTTCCTCATCTGTAAATTAAGAGACATGGACTAGATCAATGAGGCTTTGCCTCAGAATGCCTGGGAAGGGTCCCAGAGTCCACTTGCCCAAGCCCACCCACTCTCAGAGATTCTGTTTCAGCAGGTCTGGGTGGCGCCCAGAAACTGGTAAATTGGTTGTGTTGTGCATTCTTGCTAATCTAACCCTCTGTAACAGGTTGTCTCCAATATTTCACCAGCTCTTCAATTCCAGGGGCAGGTTTAACTGTAACCATATGGGCTCTTTCATTTTCATTTTAGAAAATTGAATTCACTTATCTTCTGCCTTTCTTCTACCTGCAGATGAACTGTGTAACTTCTTAAACCTGACCCCTTGTGAATCAAATAGGACAGGTCACCTGTGAAGTTATTCAAAGAAATTTAAGACGTCTCTGCAACTTTTACATCACTTAACTCTGATACCTGTTGAGGGATTTTCTTCTGCCTTCTATAAAATGAACACTACTCTTTCACAATTCTCATGTCTCAAACAGAATTTGCTCTCTGACTTACAGGTTGTTTACTTTGGTGACAGCATGCATTCAGATATTTTCCCAGCCTGTCATTATAGTAATTGGGAGACAGTCCTCATCCTGGAAGAGCTCAGAGGGGACAGAGACGGGAAGCCTGAGGACTCAGAGCCTCTAGAGAAGAAAGGAAAGTATGAGGTAAGGGTCTCCTTTGGCTCTTTCCTTGAAAGAAAAGCCTTGTGTTTCACGTATCTTAGAAAGTGCTTGTTTGTGCCAAGAGAGATGAAATCTGTTGGCACTTACTGTGATCTTCATGCCATCTCAGCTCTACAGTTGATCTTGTGGATAGTTCTTAAATGATGCCAAGATAAATGCTGTTGACCATTAACGTAATGGTCTGTAATGTCTGTCTTCCGAGTTCTCTACTTTCATCCAGTGCTGTGGCACCGTGGCCGTATTTTGGCTGATGATGAGGCGGCCAGATCCTGACTCGCTGCGGTTATACTCTACCTCTTTTGCTTGGCCATGAAAGCCCTTGTGCTCTCACTTCATGGTCTAACTTAACAAAATTGGTAGCTCCCTTAAGCTTACTCCTGAGCCACCCAAAATGAACATAGGTAAAGACTTGAGGGAAAGAAAAGTAAAATACGTCATAAATCTAGAAAGGGAAAATAGTGTATAAAAGCAAAAATAAGCAGAAAAGAAGAAAGGTCAGAAAATAAAATGCATTTTCCTAAATTCATTCCAGTGGAACAATCTAAAAAGAAGGGAAAACATAAGTCAAAAAACAAATATCCAATCAAAAAATAACAATCAAAAGAAACTATCAAGCATGGAAAAACATGGAGTAACCTTAAGTGCATATTACTAAGTGAAAGAAGCCAGTTCCGAAAAGGCTGCATACTACATACAACTATATGGCATCCTGGAAAAGACCAGTGGGTGCCCCGGGGCTCGGGGGGAAGGAGATGCTCTATTTATCTGGAAACCTATAACTTCTAAGAAATAAAGTCTATTTATTTAAAAAAAAAAAAAAAAAAAAGAGGGCTTCCCTGGTGGCACAGTGGTTGAGAGTCCACCTGCCGATGCATGGGACACGGGTTCGTGCCCCAGTCCAGGAAGATCCCACATGCCACAGAGCGGCTGGGCCCGTGAGCCATGGCCGCTGAGCCTGCGCGTCCGGAGCCCATGCTCCGCAACGGGAGAGGCCACAACAGTGAGAGGCCCGCATACCGCAAAAAAAAAAAAAAAAAGATAGCTATAAGTAGATGCAACTGAATGTTAGAATAAAGGGGTCAGGTTTCTACAAGGTTTCCACTGAGTAGTATTTGGTCTTCAGTGTGACATTGGAAGTTCTGTGGACTGAGTTAAAAAGAGCTTTAAAATAACCTTCCAGGAGGTTGGGCTTCTAATCCGAGGGATTTGGGAGGAGGTTTCCCCTAAAGAGAAATAAGGAGATTTGGTTTCTTCAAAATGATTTGAGAATGCACAGACAGTAATAAGGAAATGAAGAATCAGTGGGAATGTTTCCTTTAGCATTACATAGGCGGTAGCTCCATCCTTCTCCCACAGACCCCTTTTCTTGTTAATTAGTTATAAACACATCATGAACAAAGAGTTAATAATTGGCTCTTCGACAGGAAACAGTGAGTCAACAGCTTGAAGATTTTATTTCCCAAGATAGAATTGAAATAATGTTCCTTCATCATCACACCCCACCTCCCCACCCCAGCCCTGCTCCATTGAACATATATGTCCTTAATAAATCCACCCACTGTGACTGAAGAGACAGGATTTGGTAGCTCTCTGTTGGGTGTACACACACATACACATATTTCAGAAGAGTACTCAAAACTTTCATCACAACTATCAGACATAAGTAAGAGCTTATTGGATTAGCAGAGATATCTTAATAAGGCCAGTCATTAAATGACCAGTCTGACACCATTGTCTTGTTCAACATATACTAAGTTTTTAATTTGTGCAAGCCTCCCTACTATGAATATCAGGGACTTATAATAGAATCATACACAGATCCTTTTAACAGAACATATTAGTCTGTGGATAAAAGGGGTCAAGGAGCTTGAGTGTACAAATAAAGCATAACTGCCTCCAGAGGGTACAAATTATAAAAGAATTACAAACAAGACAGGATGGATACTTCGTTGAGGAGAATTAGGGAAAATTTTATAAAAAATGTAGAATGTGAGGTAAACATTGAAGGACAGGTACATTTTCAACTGATGGAAATAACATTCTTGGTTCAGGAAGTAACATGAATAAGTGTACAGAGATTGTAATGTACAGGCTTCAGTACACAGTTTTGACCATAAAATAGCAGATGTGTAGGTTTGTCAGCCAAAGGCATCACTAGCAGTGTTTGGATGTTCAGGCAACAGGGGCGAAGCTTTCGTTTAGCAGCTGTGTGAAGGATGGGCTCAGCACATGGGAAGGGATGCTGTGGCGGGCTGTCCCAGCAGCCCAGCTAGAGGTGATACAAACATGAACAGTGGGCACTAGTGAGAAAGAGATGGAGAGAGTACATGGCGGATGTTCTGGAGGCACAACTAGCTGGGTGCTGGTGGTGGGAGCTGAGACAGAAAATATCGATGGTTTTTAAGCGCAGCCAACTGGAATTGGTGGGTTTTATTCATATAAATATGGAAGTCATGAGAAAGACCTGGTTTTTTGGGGAGAGACGTTTTTGTGAGGAGAGAGATGTGATTGGTTTAATGTTGAATCCCATTTCTTTGAAATAGCTGGAGGATGAGATCAGACTGGTTTGGGAGATAGGTTAGGATAAGCGAGGAAAATTGAGAGATGTCCAAGGGAGAGAGACAAGAGAGAAAGAGAAGAAGAGAAGATAGAAACTTGGTGAGAACACTTACCATTAAGGGATGAAATCTATAAGATAAAGGCTCAATGAAAATAGGAGTGCTCCTTGTTGATATATTCAAGAAATGGCATGTTTCTTTTGATTAGTGATATATATATTTTATATTTGAGAAAATGAGTCATTAAAACTTTAGCATCAGAATAAACAAAGATTAGCATCTGTCCATTTTGGCTGCTGTAACAAAATACCATAGACTGGCTGGCTTATAAACAACAAACATGTATTTCTCAGAGTTCTAGAGACTGGGAAGTCCAAGATCATGGTGCCAGCTGATTCATTGTCTGGTGAGGGCCCACTTCCTCATAGACCACCATCTTCTCCCTGTACCCTCACATGGCAGAAGGGAGAAGGTAGCTTTCTGGGATCTCTTTTATAAGGACACTAATCATGAGGGCTTCATGAGGGCTCCACCCTCATGACCTAAGCACCTTTTCAAGGCCTCACCTCATAATTCCATCATCTTGGGGGTTAGGATTTCAACATATGAATTTTAGAAGGACACAAACATTTAGACAATAACAGCATCCATAATACATTGAACCAGAAAGGGTAAACAGGTCTGTTTTCCTCTTTTCAAAGGAATAATGTGCAGCCCAGATTACCACTCAGTGTTGGCAGAACCATTATCTACATATAGCCTGTGAGATGTGAGTCATTTCTTCTCACACTCATTATTTTAGAAAAGACAATGAAGTAAAAATCAAAGTGACACTATAAACTTCTCTTTACACCTTGAGAAATTATATCTAAATACACCTTAAATGTACACACAGAAGCATAGATATTTATATTCCATATTGCTCTTAAATATCTTTGGTGAAATCCAGATAGATTCTTGCTAAGTGATTTCTAAACACCATCACGTGAAAAACACATACTTTCATCTTGCTTCACAAAGTGAGTTCCAGCGCAAAGAATCATGAATCTAAAGGCATATTTGGGACTCTTTGCTGCTCCAAAATGAAGTTTTCATCAGAAAAGGATGACAGATTTTATAATCCAAATTCTATGGACGTGATAGGGTTTTTTTTAATTCTTAGTTTTATACTATACCCATAAAACACTGAGAAGTATTTTTTGAATGAGTCTTATTTAGTCTACAACATTTCTGTGCCTGCTATGTCCTAGGCACTAAGCCTTTAAGGATACACTAATACATGAGATAGTTCCTAACCTTCTGTAGTTTATAATCTGTCGAGGGCGAAAAGTAAATAGTATGATAATTGCAAGATACTATGAGAAGTACCATATTAGGGTTAAACTCAGAGTGTGAGAAAATGGAGGAGACCTAATCCAACCCAACTGTGGGAAATCAAGGAAAATATCCTGGGTGGCATCCAAGCCAGATCCCAAAGGATGAGAAAGGGGTTCCCAAACAAAGCCAGAGGAGAATACATTAAAGGACTACAAAGTTTTGTTTTACTTTTTATACAGTATATAGTCTGGTTAAAGTTAAACAACTGAAATTCCTACACAGTTCTATTTTGATTTACTTATTGGTGGAAAAAACTTATAATGAGGTTGAACACTAATTAATCACAGTTTCGTTATTCTATTTCTTGTTTCAGGGACCGAAGGCAAAGCCTCTAAACAGATTATCTAAAAAATGGGGCTCTTTTTTTATTGATTCAGTTTCTGGACTGGAAAATACAGAAGATTCCTTGGTTTATACATGGTCTTGTAAGAGAATCAGTGCTTACAGCACTATTGCAATTCCAAGTATTGAAGCAATAGCAGGTAAGGTGGATAATACTTATAAAGCTTTACCTGCTGCTGGACAGTAATGACCTGAAGTACTAGAATTCTTTTCTTTCTTTTTTTAAATTTTATTTATTTTTTTATGAATTTATTTTATTTTTTTGGCTGTGTTGGGTCTTTGTTGCCGTGCACGTTCTTTTCTCTAGTTGTGGCGATTGGGGGCTACTCTTCGTTGCGATGCACGTGCTTCTCATTGCGGTGGCTTCTCCTGTTGTGGAGCACCGGCTCTAGGTGCGCGAGCTTCAGTAGTTGCGGCACACGGGCTCAGTAGTTGTGGCTTGCGGGCTCTAGAGTGCAGGCTCAGTAGTTGTGGCACACGGGCTTGGTTGCTCCGCGGCATATGGGATCTTCCCGGACCAGGGCTCGAACCCATGCCTCCTGCATTGGCAGGTGGATTCTTAACCACTGCGCCACCAGGGAAGCCCTAGAATTCTTTTCTTTAAAAGAAGAAAATTTTCCCATGGCATTTATAGATTTTTCTTGGGTAACACCTAGATATGGCAGTTTAGGTAATTAAGACCTGCCTGTCCGCTGAAGCCAACTACAAATGCTGTACTTTTTTTTTTTTTTTTACGTCTGCCTGGAGTCATAGGAGAAAGCTAGGGAAGAGTTACCAGGACAGGATGCTAAGGAGGCCAAGAAGGTGAACCTGACTTTGGGGGCTACTTTTCCCCCCATTTGCTAACTCAGGAGAAGGCACTCAAAGAAGTGAGTGGCCTTTACATAGTTTCATGAACCTACAGGGGTAGAAAGTGGAAGGTAGGGCCTGCCAAAGGAGGGGTGGGCCTGGTGGACTCTCTGAATCTCTGTTGAGACTCTGAAGGATGAATTAGAAGTAGGCATTCACAGGAACTGAAGCTCAGCTTTAAATCAGCTGAATCCCTAAAACTGGATTGAGGAGATTCTAGATTGGTAGTGCCCCAAGGCACCTGGTAAGAATTAATGACTCTTTTGAGGAAGATAACATCATTCTAGGACTCAAATTGTTTCAAAAAACAATTAATACAAGGTTCAGCACATAATGAAAAATAACCAGGCACACAAGGGTACGAGACTACACTAAGAGAAATAACCAGGTTCAAGTACAGAAAAGAAAGGAATGAGAAGTTTGGTAGCTATATAAAAACTAGTAAAAAGTGGAAATTCTAAAATTAAAATATTAAAAAGTAAAAATTAAGAACTTAATGGATGGGTTTAACAGAAGATTAGACACAGGAAAAGTGAATTAGTATGCTGGAAAATAGGCCAAAAGAAAATAGCCACAATGAAGCCTGAAGAGAAAAAAGCATGGAAGATACGGAAGAGGGACTAAGAGACACAGGAGATATAATGAGAAGGAATAAGATTCCTATAATTAGAAACTTAGGAGATGAGAGAATAAGCCAAAAGCAATAGCTACAACAAGCTTTCCAAAAATGATGAAAGAAAATAAGCCAAAGGTTTAAGTAGCCCAAAGAACTGAAACACAATACATAAAGGGAAATCCCAAAGTTAACTGCTAAAGACCAGATAATTAAGAAATATTAAAAGCAGTCAGAGAATAAAGACAGATTGATTTCAAAGGAGTACTTCATAAGTGTTAGACATCTGACATCTCACTCTTCCCAGAAACAAAAGAAGCCAAAAGACAGTAGAATGATATCTTTAAATTGCTGAAAGAAAATGCTTGTCAGTCTTGATGGAATTCTATACCAAGTAAAGATATCATTAAAGAATAAAAGAAAAATATTCTTAGACAGACAAAAATGGAGAAAATGTATCTCTAGAAGACCTGCACTATATAGAAAATACTAAAGGGTCTTGTTCTTCATGCAAAAGTGAGAATGATCCCTCTTGGAAGACTGGAGATGAAAGAAGAAGTGAATATACAGCAACAAAAGGATGTATGAATAAATTAAAATGAATATTTACAGTTAGAAACAATTTTTTAAAATTCTATGGGGTTTAAATAAAGAATTTTAAGACATATGACACCAATGGCATATAAATCACAAAATGGGACAGCTGGAGTTAAATGTGTTCTAACATCCTTTATTATATGGCAAAAGATGAGAGTATGTTAGATATTAAGTCAAAAATGCATCTCGTAATCTCTAAGATAACTACCAAAAGCATTGTAATGATACATGTACCGAACTAATTATGTAAAATAATTTTAACCCCCCCCAAAAAAAAAAACAAAAATGGAGAGAAAAATGGGGAGAATGGGATGCATAAAGTTTGAATATCAAGATAGAAAGAGACAATACCATGTTAATGGTAACCAAAAGAAAGTTAGAGTTAGCTCTATTAATGTGAAGGAAAAAAAATCCCTTAACATGAAAGAGAATCACTTCATAATAATAAATTCTGGTTTCAGAAATAGTGTCACTGAAAGTCCGAGGTATTCACCCTCTCTTCTCTCAGGTCAGAATTTAATCCCTCCCTGTTTTCTCAATACCAAGAGACTGCTGAAAAGTCTACTGTGCTTTAGAGGGGTATGTTTCTGCTTGCTTCTTAGTTTCCTGAAGTTCCCTTGAAGGGCTTGAGTCTAGAATCCGGTTCTCCACCCCTTTGTTTATAGCAGGTTCCAGCCCCTCACTTTTTGTCTCTGTAGCCCTTCAAGACTGCCAAAATCTCTTCTGGTTTTTCTGCTGCTAGTAACTGCCTCTGCCCTGCCCCCAGCCAGAATTCTGGTGCCTAAAGGGAAAAGCTGTGGCAGAATGTTGGCTTACTTCACTGCTGCTTGTTCCTTCCCAGGAAGTGTTTGTCCTCGGGTCTTAGTTGCCTCTTCAACTCTCCAATAACTTCACTCTGATGTTTTTATTTTATCCAGCTTTTCTAATTGTCTCAGCTCCAATTCAGAAGTGGAAGTCTACTTTTTTTTGAACCTCAGATTCTTCTTCCTTAAACTGGGTATACCACCCTCACAGGGTGGATATGAGAGAAAGTAAAGTAAGATATTTATCTGATATTTATTGGTAGGATGATGATGACCCTAAGATATGTGTGACCTTCCAAAAGGTCCATCCTCTATGCCATTATACAAATCCAGTATGTCAATATATCTTACTCACTGAAATAATATCTCATTCTCACCAGTTTCAAAAGATTTTTTTTTCATTTTGTTCCATGCTTACACACATAAAATTAAAGAATATATTTCTTCCTTTCACATACAATTTTCCTATTAAAGAAATGGACCCTGTAACTTGAAGGGAGGGACTGGCCCAGGACTAAACTATTATTTTCAATTTTTTATATTTCACTCTTTCTTTCCTTCAAAGTGACTCAAATTTATAGTGAGAGAGTAGGGTTGTGTGATAATAGAAGTCACTGAATTATTCTAAAATACCTGGATAGAAACTGTTCAGTGGGATATAGTTGTGAAATAGTAAAAGAGTCAAGGAAAAGTGACTCTCCATTATTCCAGGATTTAAATATTTCTCAAAAAATGGGAAAATAATCCCCTGTCTGTCTTCTGGGGTAATCACTTCTCCTTAAGGAAGCAGTAGTAACATCAGTGTGGCTCCCATTTTCACTTTCCAAAAGCTTTCTTCCTCAGCACCCTGGAAAAGAATTTGGCAGAGCCTTTGTCTTCTAACTTCTCTTAGGACAAAATACTTGGACTCACCAGTAGTCAAACAAAGCTAAAGGAGTCGATTTGGGGTGGGGGGAGAGTTAGAGGGTTGGTAAGTTATATTTGATTGTCGATTTTAAGGTCCAAGACATTGCCTCAGAAAGCAAAGTGTTCGTCTCTCTTTAACTTAGCACTCGTTGCTTACGATCACATTCTCATAAGGAAATTATATCTCACACAGAATTTGAAATTTATTATTTCAGTAACATATTCAGTAAATTTGGATAGTACTGTGTAATTGACCTCCAAGTAAGAAAAATGGCTGAAAGAAAAATGGTGTGATGGTCATGGCTTTAGACATGTTGAAGATAGGGTCTTTATATAAATGTTATCCTGCCAGTATCTTTAAAAAAAATCCCGAGAGTTGTTCTGTTTCTGTGTTGTTTTACACTGAACTTACTGTTTAAGAATATTTGTTCATTTTGGTTCTCTTCATTTAATTATTAGATAATGTGGTTGATATTATGGTGTATTTAGTACACAGAGTTTAATAGAACATCATTGTGGTAAACAAGAATTTGGTTCTTTGTCTACCATTCTCTTTTCTTCCAAAAAGCACCCAACAGTGACTTTTCTAAGACATGCAAATGTCTCCCTCTTGTTGAATCCCCAATCTGGACGTACTTGTTTTAACACAATAGTAATCTGATCTCAGTTTGGCTATTCCATACCCAGATTTCTTAACCTTAGTAGACTTTTTCTGCTACCTGAGAGAATAAAATTTTTGTTTTAAATGAGATAGGAAATGAAAAACAAACCTGATATTCCCCCTTTTTTGTATTCATGTAATGTTTCTTTATTCGTCAATATTCTGTTAGATGTGGTTCTCTCATTGACATTTAAATGCTTAGGAGGTGTTTTTATAGATGTTATAAAAGTTTGCAGTATACATTACCATGATGGTTGGTTTATAATCATTTTGATAATGTAATCATTTTAACCTTATAACAGCTTTTAAAACATTTACTTTAGGATGTGTGTAGGAAATACAGAGAAAGAGGTGGCTGGGTCAGCTCGCAGCCTGTATCATTTTTGTGGCTTATAAGAAATCCAGGACCTCAGATGCACTATTTTAGAAACTCAGTTTTTATCAATGTACTTTCCAATGCCTTTTAATGAACCTTTTTAATGGCTCAAAATATGCTCCAGCTAATTTGAAGCAGTGAAGACCAGTGAAATTCACTAATACGAATGTTTTTCTGTTTATAGTAATCTTAGCTTTCTCTGGCCTCAGAAAGGCAGTGTTCCTTCTGCCCAATCTTTAGCACTAGTTTTCTCCTCATAAGGATTAACTATTTGGGTCTTAATAACTCTCACTGGCATTTAATATAAAGTATAATTTTTATGTTAGTATCATTTTCAAAATACTGAGTATTACCAAATAATGTTTTACATGTGAAATTTGTGAAATAAGGATGACTACCCAGTATCTGCACGTGGAATGACTATCATTACATGACATATAACGTTTCACTTGTAATGTTTCTGGTAATGGTTCTTTGAAGAAGCTTGGGAAGAAAATATCTGAAGGCTAGCTTTTGAGATACTTATATTGAAGATGTCACAGCGTCCCACCATCAATAAAGTATGAATTTTATGTTCTCTCCCCCCTCTTGTGGCTGTGTTTGTGTATGTGCATGTGTGTGTGTGTGTGTGTGTGAGATGCTTATCATATGGAAAAAGTTGCCATATTGTGCATATTAGAATTCTTATTTAGCTAAGCATTCAAAGATTATTCTTAGTAACTATTACTAAGGGCTATGAAGATTATTAGTTCTCATTTACCAGTTACAGCACGCAACCTATCCAGGTGACAAAAGAAATATTAAAATTATGAAACTAAAAATGTTTTATTATCAATGACTATCAAATTTCGATTTGTTTATATTTATGAAAGTTCTTTTGAAATATGCAGAATCTTTTTTTTTTTCCCCAGAATTACCCCTGGACTACAAATTTACAAGTTTCTCTTCAAACAATTCAAAAACAGCAGGCTATTATCCAAACCCTCCATTGGTCTTATCAAATGATGGGAAACTGACAACCAAATAAACTATGTTTACTGAAAAATGAAGTGAAGAACCATATGTACAGCAAATGTACTGTAAAAATGTTAATTTTCAAAAACTACTGTAAAATGCTTTATAGAAACAAATTCTTAATGAAGTGACCAAGAAATTGGTATGTTTTTCCATAGGTCTCCTTTCTATAGAGATCATCTTGATACCCAACAACTCTCATTATGTTAAAATCTCAATATCTTAGAACTGAAAAGAATCTTATTAATATTTTCTATACTAACAGTTCTGAGATTAGAATCACCTGGGGATATATATACATACACATGCATATTTACACATTTGCCTAGACCAGTGGTTCTCAAAGTGTGTTCCCCAAACCACTAGCATAGCAGCACCTGCAAACTTGATAGAAATGCAAATTTACAGGCCCCATCCCAGACATACAGAATCAGAAACTCTGGGAATGGGACCCAGCAATCTGTGCTTAATTACAGTGTGGTTCACACTACTAAAGTTCAAGAACCACTGACTAGACCATAACCTCCAGACATTGGTTTAATTGGTCTGGGGATACAGATGAGCATTGATGTCTTTAATATGCCCCAGGAAAATGCAGCCAGAATTGAGAACAACTGATCTACACCTGTTGTTTCAACTTAAAGTTCAGAACACCAAGTCTAGTAAGATTAAATTATTTTAACTATGCTATTTTTGTGGTTACCAAAGCAAGGAAGTAGACATGATGTCTTCTGAGACTAAATGGGACAGGGATGATAGAGAAGCCAACTATTTCAGCCTCCAATGTTACCCATTAGGGTTTTTTCCTCCCTAATAATGTTAAAGGCTGTTTACTTCACTCTAAGGCATGTATTCTCAGTGGGGCAAAAATTGGTTCTTGGGGTGAAAAAAATCTTAGTGTAACGCAATGGATTATGGTCCTCCATATCTCAACCCTACTCAATAAAATCTTATTCCTTAGTATTAATTTCTTAAAGTTAAATTTATTAAATATTTTTCTCCTAGGGCGGGGGGGTGGATAATGAAAAGAGAGGTTGAGAAAAATCGCTTTAAGAGGTTTTATAGTTATACTACAATCCAGGATTATTGTGTTCGATGTGCTAATGTATAGTCATATTAGTAGCTGTTTGCTGCAAGATGTTTGGACCCAGATAATGTTTACAATATAAATTCTTGGCTACTCTTTATGCTGTAATTTTACCCTGTCCATCATGGACATATCAGAAAACACTGGTCACCATCATTTTACTTGGATTGTAGCAGAGAATTTAACGTATTGATGGATGCAATGAAGTTAAGTATTTTGTTAAATTTTTAAGTGCTCAAATAATCCCAAATATATTGTGGGGATGAGTATCTCAGGGTAGGTAAACAGTTACTGATTTTTTTTCCTCAAAGTCAGTAGCTTTCTTCAATATCTACTAATAAATGTGATTGTCTTTGAAATTGAATTCCAAAATCTTATTGGAATATAATAAAGAGCATACATAATCAAGCTTAGGGCTGAAGTGAAAGATGCTATTTCATGTAAACTTTCAGTAGACATTTGATTTCTTTTAAAAATAAAGCTGTTGTTCCTTATGCATGTTTATTTTGTCAATGGCAAAGAATAATACATCTTTAAATGCTTATAAACTGCTCTTGTTAATATGAAAAACGCGAACTCCAAGGTAAGAAGTTAATTGCATTTTTTTGGCCACTGAAGAGTGAAAAAAATTCACTCAAGTCAGAAGTTCTAGTCCTACTTTTACCAGTAGCTACCAAAGAAATCTGAACAAGTTACCACCTAATCTGACCTTAGTTTTTTCCATCTTGTCAAAAAGATGGTTAAGAGTTTATATCCAAGTTTCCTCCCACTTTTCTAGCAGAGTCAGTCAGTGCTTCTGTTGGACTGTAATTAGACTTTAAAAATTTTTTATTTGTTTCTAAAAAGTGTTTCTAATTGTATATGAAGAGTAAAAATAATCATCAAAAATGGTATATTTAAAATTTAAAAGAGGATATTAGAGAAGAAAAGCTGTATATTCTTTAATAAAGTTACATGAAATAAGAAAGCAGGAGAATTGTGTTAACGGACAGAGGACTTAAATTTAATATTAGCATACAGGCCTATGAAGCCACCATCGTCCTGATACCAAAATAAGACAAAGACACTACCAAAAAAGAAAATTACAGGCCAATATCTTTGAAGAATATAGATGCAAAAATTCTCAACAAAATATTAGCATACCAAATCCAACAACACAGAAAAAGGATCCTACACCACGACCAAGTTGGATTCATCCCAGGGTCACAAGGATGGTTCAACATACGCAAATCAATCAATGTGATACACCAGATCAACAAAAGAAAAGACAAAAACTACATGATCATCTCAATAGATGCAGAAGAAGCTTTTGATAAAATTCAACATCCACTCATGATAAAAACTCTTACCAAAGTGGGTATAGAGGGAAAATATCTCAACATAATAAAAGCTATTTATGACAAACCCACAGCCAATATAATACTCAATGGTGAAAAGCTGAAAGCCTTCCCACTAAAATCTGGAACAAGACAAGGATGCCCACTCTCACCACTTCTATTCAACACAGTATTGGAAGTCCTAGCACCAGCAGTCAGACAAGAAAAAGAAATAAAAGGTATTCAAATTGGTAGGGAAAAGGTAAAACTGTCATTACATGCAGATGACATAATACTATATATGGGAAACCCTAAAGACTCCACACAAAACTACAGGAGCTGGGGCTTCCCTGGTGGCGTAGTGGTTGAGAGTCTGCCTGCCGATGCAGGGGACACGGGTTCGTGCCCCGGTCCAGGAAGATCCCACATGCCGTGGAGCGGCTGGGCCCGTGAGCCATGGCCGCTGAGCCTGCGTGTCTGGAGCCTGTGCTCCGCAACGGGAGAGGCCACAACAGTGAGAGGCCCGCATACCGCAAAAGAAAAAAAAAAAACTACAGGAGCTGATAAACTAATTCAGCAAGGTAGCAGGATACAAGATTAACATACAGAAATTGGTTGCATTTCTTTACACTAAGAATGAAATATCAGAAAGGGATTGTCAACAAACAGTCACCTTTAAAATCACATCAAAAAAAAAAAAAAACCTAGGAATAAACCTGACCAAGGGAGTGAAAGACTTATATGCTGAGAACTATAAAACATTAATAAAGAAAATTGAAGATGATTCCAAATGGAAAGATATCCCATGATCTTGGAAGAATTAATACTGTTAAAAGGGTCATACTACCCAAAGCAATATACAGATTTAATGTGATTCCTGTCAAGTTACCCATGGCACTTTTCCCAGAACTAGAATAATCCTAAAATTTTTATGGAGCCATAAAAGACCCAGAGTTGCCAAAACAAGGAAAAAGAACAAAGCAGGAGGCATAACCCACCCAGACTTCAGACAGTACTACAAAGCTACAGTAATCAAAACAGCGTGGTATTGGCACATAAGCAGACAAATGGATCAATGGAACAGAATAGAGAGCCCAGAAATAAACCCACACACCTAAGGTCAATTAGTCTTCGACAAAGGAGGTCAGAATATACAATGGGAAAAAGACAGTCTCTTCAGCAAGGGGTGTTGGGAAAGTTGGACAGCTACATGTAAATCAATGAAGTTAGAACACACCCTCACACCATACACAAAAATTAACTCAAAATAAATACTTAAGACATGACACCACAAAACTCCTAAAAGAGAACATAGACAAAACATTCTCTGATGTAAATCATACCAGTGTTTCTTGGTCATTCTCCCAAGGCAATGGAAATAAAGGCAGAAATAAAGGGACAGAGTCAAACTTACAAGCTTTTGCACAGCAAAGGAAAGTACAATCAAAACAAAACACAACCTATGAAATGGGAGAAAATATGTGCAAACGGTGAGACTGACAAGGACTTAATTTCCAAAATATATTGGGTTGGCCAAAAAGTTCGTAACATCTTACAGAAAAACCCAAGCAAACTTTTTGGCCAACCCAATACAAACAGCTCACACAACTCAACAACAAAAAAGCCCAATCAAAAAATGGGCAGCAGAACTAAATAGACATGTCTCCAAAGAAGACATGCAGATGGCCAACAGGCACGTGAAAAAACTCTCAATGGCGGTAATTATTAGAGAAATGCAAAGCAAAACTACAATGAGGTATCATCTCACACCGGTCAGAATGGCCATCATTAAAAAGTTTACAAACAACAAATGCTGGAGTGTGGAGAAAAGGGAACCTTCCTACACTGTTGGTGGGCATGTAAGTTAGTGCAGCCACTATGGAAAACAGTACGGAAGTTCCTCAAAAAAACTAAAAATAGAATTACCATACGATCCAGCAATCCCACTCCTGGATACATATCTGGACAAAACTATAATTCAAAAAGATACATACACCCCTATGTTCACAGCAACACTATTTACAATAGCCAAGACATGGAAATAACCTAAATGTCCATTGACAGATGAATGGATAAAGGAGATTGGGTGTATACATATACAATGGAATACTACTCAGCCATAAGAAACAATGATATAATGCCATTTGCAGCAACATGCATGCAACTAGAGATTATCATACTAAGTGAAGTAAATCAAAAAGAGAAAGACAACTACCATATGATATCACTTATATGTGGAATCTAAAATATGACACAAATGAACTTATCTACAAAACAGAAACAGACTCACATAGAGAACAGACCTTCGGTTGACAAGGGATGGAGGTGTGTTGGAGGGATAGAGTGGGAGTTGGGGTTAGCAGATGTAAACTATTATATATATAGGATGGATTAACAATAAGGTCCTACTGTACAGCACAGGAAACTATATTCAATATCCTGTGATAAACTATAATGGAAAAGAATTTTTAGAAAGAATGTACATGCATAACTGAATCACTTTGCTGTACAGCAGAAATTAAGTACAATAAAATAAAATATACAATTTTTTTTAAATGTTTTAAATAAATAAAAGTCCTTTTTGTACATTTACTCCCTTCAATGAAGGGAGCAAACTGCTAATTTCATTTATGCAGCAAACATCATGATTACATATGTAACTTCAGGAGTATTTTAATCTGTAACTATGGAATTCTGTATTAATTAAAATAAGTGATTTAAAAAAAAACCCTTCAAAGACCATCATGAATGGGTTAAGAATAACCTTCAATTGAATACTCATATAAATAGGGTTTTTGTTTTGTTTTATGCCAAATTTAGTACAGATGGCTGTGATACAGTGGAAAGTACCCTAGCTTGAAAGCACAATTTGTGATTTGCATCTTAGGCAATTTAGTTCAACTTTCTGAGCCTATTTTCTCAACTGTTTAAAAGGGGACAGTAAAACTGTCAGGATTATGAAGGTAACATAAGAACAAACATGGAAGTACCTACTGTCACCTCAGATCTCTTCAGATTGTCAAGCCAGGGAATGCATATCTGACGCAAAATTGGGTATCGAAGGCTTAATTTGTGACTCTATGAGACTGGGAACTCAATGATTAGCAATATTGGTCATTTATGGGGCGGTTGTTTTTAATGATGAAAACTGATGTAAGGAAACATGAGTCAACTGGAGGTAAAGCAGAAGCAAAAGCAGCAGGAGGAGTGATGTGGAGGAGTAGGGGGCCTGGTAAGGAAGGTCAGAGAAGACTTTGTGGGTGTCTGGCCTGAGCTGAATACCCAGAAAAATAGAAGAGGATGCCAGGGAAATTATGAAGTATGTCACTATTACTCATAGGGCAATAATGGCCCAAGCAGACCAAAATGGTAATACTTCTTGGGTGAAAAGGATGAGAGAAACTCTTTAACTGGTTTGGAGGTCTGATTTAAGAATAATTGGGGTCTAGAATTGAGGAAGAAAAACAAAAAGGCAATGCAAAGAAATGGAGCAGGGCTATATGAGTTAACCGATCGGGTGGTGCGTGAATCCTAGGCAATGTTAACTGAGTCTAATTTTATTAGACTAAACAGAACAGAAACCATGTTAATCTGTAACAAACGAGTAGCACCAGCCTACTAGAAAAATGAGTACTACTGGTTAGACTAAAGCTGATAGTAAACCAACAAAAATGATTTTCTGATTACATCCAGAACAGGATAAAGAGATATGCTTGAAACAGATGGTCGACAAGGCAGAAATTAATCACTGAATTGAAAAGGTAAAATGAACATTGTATAGGGAATTTAGGACTAAGATAGGTATAAAACATGCAAAAGAAAACTTAGCTCTCTAATACTTAAAGTTCTCCAGGCCTAGAAAAATTATACTTCAGCAAATAGAGCTTGCAAATACATATTGCACCAAGAGTCAGCAAGTCTGTTTTAACTGTATGTTTAATTAACAATCTCTAATTCAAATCAGTAATTTGGGGGCATTTATGTCAAATGTTTGTTTAGATGGCTAAAAATATTCAGTGATTCATTTATGGAGACCTTGCAGCATTCATTGTTCTCTCTGCTACAGAGAATGCGGTATTCTTCATGTAATAGCTGCTGAAAAGCAAAACATTACTGGTAATTGACATTGTGATGTCTGATATCATGTTTCTAGACTTTATATTTGTCATAACTTTTTTGTTTTTCTTTCTTTTTAGAGCACCACACTGTTGTAGGAAAACAATTTAAGTAGTACTTAAAGAATATCCAATGATTAATTCTTCCAAAAGTCTATCTTAAGCTCATTAAATAAAAGAATCAGCCCAAGGTGGGACATAGTTAACATA
Source organism: Delphinapterus leucas (assembly GCF_059928025.1). Classification (NCBI taxonomy): domain Eukaryota; kingdom Metazoa; phylum Chordata; class Mammalia; order Artiodactyla; family Monodontidae; genus Delphinapterus; species Delphinapterus leucas. The sequence continues at coordinate 52,933,717 of NC_143140.1, forward strand.
AATATATAAGTAAACTATTATGGGGCATAGAGAACAGTTTTCCACTGAAAACAGTATTTTAAGTGAGTGACAAAAATCAATATATGGTGTTTCAATTACCAAAACCTACACTGACTGTATAGGAAATATGTTTATGAGTATGCACTTGGGCTTATTTACCATTTTTCACACAAAAAATCTTGGAAGGTGCACTATTGCCTTTTTTTTTTAAGGTTCAGGATGATACTTACTGTGACGACTTGATAACTTTAATGATTTTCCAACCACTTATTAGCCTAGACAAAACAGACAAGCCTTATTTATTTTTATTTTTTGGTGAAAACAAGAAGTACAGCAGAGTAACAGATTTATTTTTCCTTTGAGCACATAGGAGAAGACTAAAGTACTATCTTTGTTTAGTTTGACAGAGCAATTCTACAAGTACTTACACTGGTTAGGAACATAGGATGTCAAGTACAATATTTACTGCTAGGCCAAGAAATATCAAGACGACAGGTTTTTCTGTTTGAGAATACTTCCACAAGACAGCACAGTTTCAAAGGTCACATTCAATTATATTTCTAAGAATAGAGCTATATAAGAAGAGAGAACAGAACAAGCTGATATATTAGGGAATATTCACAGAAGTCTTCATACTGCACAGGAAACAAGCCTGATATTTTTGTACACATTCTCAATTACAAGCAAAAAGCATGCCTGTAAATGTCAATTTTGCCAGAAAGCATAAATGGAGAAAGGAATTAACAGGACTTTACTCAAACACAGTGAAATAAGGAGCATACATCATTAATCGTTCACATATTCTAAAATAATACAAAACATTTAGACTTGCATTTTTGTGTACAAAAAACTACTGGTGAATTCGAGGAGTTAGGAAAAACTGAAGGAAAACGCAACTCCTCCCACCATCCTCTTTAAACATCAACCACTTTCATTCTCCCACCTCTCCTGGGAAAAACCTCAGGGGCCTCCCCTCCTACCCCTGACCCTACAGGGTTCCAGTCTTTCCTGTTTACCTTCTCAAGCCCAATCCACAGCAAGCTCATTTGTTTTCTGAGCTTTCAGTTTCTACAGCCTAGGACACCTTTCCCACTGCTCTGTGTCCAGACATCCCAAGCCCCGCGGAGCAGACTTTCACACACACCCTTACCCCCAGGAGAGAGGCTTGGCAGCTCCCACAATGCAGTCTGCAGCCCGCTCCCTCATTTGTTAGGTCAGAAGCAGGGAAGGAAATGCAGAAGCTGAGGACTGAGAGCCAAGAAGGCCAGGCAGTAGGATGGAGGCTGTGGGACATCAGGGCAGTCAAAGAACAGTACAGAGGACACGAGTGACCCTCAAAATGCTGCCTTGGGGTTATTTCTAAGTGGTCCAAGGCCCAAAAAAGAATTTCCATGCTTAGAAAGGTGGAGTGAAACTACGTTTTGATTGCCTTGGATCACAGCCTGCTCTGGGTCTGTCTTGAAGCCATTACTGTGAGGCCCTTCTGTCTCCTCTCAGCTTCTCACACTAAAGCTCAAGAAAACACACAGGTTTTGGTAAATGGATGAGGAAGAGGATGGGGTTGTCAGAGTTGGCCCCAAAAAACAATGCCCATAAGTAGGCAATTAACCTACAGGTTTTCCTTTGAAATGTTTAGACTTTGCTAAAGGAAGTGAGGTGGAGACATGAGGGCAGAAGACAGCAATAAGAGACCTGGAGTCTGATGCACAGTACCTTTCTCCTGGACACAATCAAAGGGAGAGCAAATTAAACAAAAAGCCTGCTTTGCCAGTTTTCTTTTCCGTTTCTGAGCTGTAACTGCTTCTGAGAGGAAGAAGCGGTGGGGGGGGGGGGACAGGGAAGGAGACGCAGACAGAGACAGATGTATAACAGGCGCCACAGACTAGAAAGACCTCTTCGTCGGTGCCCCCAACCTAGCAAATTTTGTCATGTTCAGAATGGGTGCAGGAGGGGTTGAGAAGGGGATGCCTAGTAAAGTTGCCTTGATTAAGGGTGGTTTGTCAGCTAGGGCTCAAAAAGTCTAACTGCTTGAAGGGACCCCCCACCAGCTTTGCTTTGGACGCTGTGATATTATGACTGCCCAACCTGCCTGACAGCCAGTTGGGTTTACGGGTAGCCATTTGGGGGGCAGGGAAGGGGATAGTTCCTGTGTGCTACCCAGGAGCTTAAGTCTACAGATAGTTCCTGAAGAGGAAGGCGATGGTGCCTGTGCAAAGCTCATTCAGAAGGTTGAGTGCAGGTTCGGGTGGGCCATATCACAGGCCTTCATACTCACCAGTATGTGATCACAATGCAGGGTGCCCAAAGGCATAAGACGACCAACATGATAACATAGACACCTGTCATCTGTTACCTCATTCATGCCTAGTAGCCACCCACCAGCCAGCTGCTGATTCTGCGATAACCAGCAGCGTGGATGGCATGGACCCAGGAAGACAGTTGGAAACCAGTTATTGGTAGCCTGGAATGTTCAGTTTGGGTTGATGACTGGCATCATCTACATAAGCTTCATCTTGCAGCAGTGAAACTCAAAGATCTTGCCACAGAGTACATGGGTATCAGGAGGACAGCTTGCATAAAGTATGAAGTACACCAGCTAAGTATTTGCAAAGGTATATCAAGCTTCTTTGTGGTAGACAACCACTTTAAAAACTGGGAGAAGGCTATCGTCAGACAGGGCCAAGGGCATGCAAAAGAAGGGAGTGCATATCTACAGTATCATGTGCTTGGCATAGAAGTAGTGGAAGGCCGTGCACTTGGAACATGTAACGATGCAGAACAGCAGGAAGGCTCAGAGGAAGAAGAGCATGGGCATATAAGCGATTATCTTGCCACTGATTTTTGAGGATTTAGAGGACAAAAGGACAAAATAATCCAGTGTGAAGAGAAAGTAAATGGAAGACTGCATGCTGTTGGCTACGCACAGGTCCAAGAGGAGGTGGTAAGGAAACTTGTGCAGGAGCTTCTCACAGGGCAGGAGTTAGCCAGACTGGAACCTGAAGGTCCTGGAGCTCTCCACTGGCTGCCTTGCTGGGTCTCGAAATCCTCTGCGGGGCCCATCACCCATCAGGTAGTACTGGAGGGGATTGGGCCACAGTTCTGCTTTGATAATCTCTGCAATCCTGTCGAATTCTAGGAGGCTGTGGTCTGAGAACCAGTTGAAGAAACTGGGAATAGTGTTGCCTTCCCGGTTCCTGTGGATATGGGACTGGGGGTCTTGGCCCCGGTGCCAGCGGATTGGCGTGGAAAGAGACACCACCCGGCCAGAGGATCTGCGTTCATATTCCTTGACAAGCCCCTCATTTCGGAAGTAGGGGTTGCTCTGAAAGATGAACTTGAATTTGCAGCCTGCTCTGGGGTGTTTAAGCTCCTCCACTTCCAGATTGATCATGTACCTCATCATGTCTTCATCTTGGCCACTGATCATAGGTGACAGCTGGGGATGGTTGCGAAAGGCAGTGACCCAGAAACCTGGAATATTTTGGATGATGAAACTTCTGCGCTGCATATGGAGCCTTCGCATACGGCCAAACTTGCGCTCCAGCTGAAGGAAGGCCCTGTCAGCCTGAGCATTTACATTTGACAGCTCCTGATCGATGGCTTCCAGCGAATCCATGCAGTTATTGATCTTCGGGGCCCTGACCCGGGCCTCCTCCTTCGCTCCTCCTACCACCTTTTTCTCCTTCTGCATCACCTTCTTTTCCTCCACCACCACCTCCGCTACTCCCTCCTTTTCCGCTGCTGCTGAAACAGCGCACTTTTTTGTCGTCATTTCCTTGGCTTTCGCCCCAGGCATTATCTGAGACCCCAACCTCCCTGCGCCACAGGCTTCTAGAGCCTTCTCGACAGCAGGGCTGCACAGCTCTCTACGCTGACAGCCATTTTTTTGGCTATTGTCGGCTGCCACCGAGGTGCAGGCAGAGGCTGCTTCCATGCCCTCGGTGGAAGCAGGAGCCTCTTTCTGGCCCGCTTTGGTCGCAACGCGGCCGCGACTTCCAGCAACCCGAATGCGGAGCGCAAGGCCACAGCCCGCGGGGTCCCGGGGCGCGCCTCCCTCTGCGGCGGTCTCCAAGCCGCCCTCACCTGTGTCCGCCATCACCAGGGTGGCCCCGGTTTCCTCGCCCTGACACTGCTTTAGGTCTGGATGTCCCGGGGCATGGTCGGGAGTAGCGAGACCGCAGGTTTTAGCGACAGGGAGGTTGTCGCCCTCATCCAGGCCGCTCATTTTGGTAGAAGTCAGACCTGCAGGAGGAGAAAGTCCGTTGTCCTCCGCCGAAGCCGCGCTCCGCCCCTCGCACCACCCCTCTTTTCCGCTCTGCGGGATGCTGCTATGGCAACCGGTGACGTTAGGCGGTAGCGTCTCAACATCGCGCGAGAGTTCGTTGCGTCTTATGATTTTGCTAGTCTGTCAGGGATGTTTCTTTGTCTTTGTTACAAAATGCTATGAATTTCGTAAGTCTGGAAAAGATTTGGCTTGCATAAATGGTTACAGACCAAACTCGAGCAAGTGAGAACTGTGTGAATGTGGATTTCTAAGGCCCTGAATGAAATTCTAAGGCACCTACTGTCTTTTAAAATACTTAACTGTTAAGAAAGGTTAGTTATTGTCTATTCAGTTCAGCTCATGGGGCCTCTCTTGTATAGTAAACTGGATTCAGCAATTCGCAGCCCTTCTTTAACGTACGGATTCATTGCTGTTACCAAAGAATTGAGATGAGCAGGTTTTGATTTCTAAGAAAAGTGTTGCCGTGTTAAATGTGATGATTTTAAAAAATTAGGAGCAGCTAAAAGGGAAGTTTCTCTCATCCTAAGAAGACATAATAAAGGATTATTTCAATTTGCCTTACAGATTTTAAAGTATATGTACTTTGGCAAACACCTTTGAAGCAACTGGACAATATTTTCACTTTCAACTGATGTTAGTAGCAAAATGTATTTTCCTCACTTAGAGGTGACGCACACACGTGCAAGGGTGCAAATTCAGCCATTAAGCATTACTGGAAGAAACGTAATCAAAGGAGATTTTAATTTCTGAAAGTATACATATTATATAGTGCTTACTCTCGGGTTGTAATCTTAATCTGAAGAGTTCCTGCTTCAGAATGGCTGTGGGCATGAAGCCAGCAATTTTGCCGAATTTTTCTTCTGTGATAATTCACTGCAGGGCAGAAGCCATGATCAACTGTTTGCAGGCACCGGAGCTACTAATTGTCTTAATTAAAATATTTTAAGTAACATTTAAAAAGTTAATGTTAAAATATTTGAGAAAGAAAACTTGTTTATTCGGGTCAGTTCGTTCATACATTTCATTTGATAGTGTTATCACTACTATCTGCTCTGTTTGTTGAAGTGTGAAAATACTGGTGTTAATCCTTAGGAAAATGCAAGAAAAAAAGGAAAACTTAAATTTGCATATTTTTGTTTAAACTTTTAAATTCATATTAGAAAAATGATTATAACTCTTTGTAATAGAAATTCCACTACAAAGCACCCCAGATTATGATCACTTTCAAATAAGGACTCAGAAGAGATTCGTTAGAAGTAAAGATTTAGGGGCAAAGGATTTCGAGAAAATCAGCAGTTATATTGAGACCTCTGGTGAAGGAAGTAGTGCAGACCTGTACAGCTAATAATGAGGTGCTGATGGAAAGATACAGGCAGACATTACAGAGAAACAGCCTGGCATCCAGCTTCATAGTTTAGCTCACAAAGGTTTTCCAGAGAGTCCATAAACACTTAAGATATTCAAGGACAGACTGTCCATATTGACTGCTGCCAGCTAATCAGTTATGCCATTAAAAAAAAAATGTGCAAACAAGGTTCACTCTTCCCAGACTATAATTATTTTTCTCTCTCCTCTTTCCTCTTTTAATAAATCCTGTTTTTGCCTTTGTGGGGTGAAATCAATCTATTTATTTATCCTGCTCATAAACAAGGAAACGGCATGCTACAATTAAGTGACTTTGTGTTTTTCTTTGACACTACTCTGCCTTGTTTCTTTTCTTAAAGAATCTTTTCACTGTTGAAGGATTAATTCTCTTGGATTATAACATGAGCCAATAGACAGAGAAGCAAATGCTGAGTGAAAGTTACTTTGCCATGCAGGAAAGAAAGAGTTTGCTATTTGGAACATAAAATTAGAAAATTACATAAGGCTACTACATGTGAACTTTTTGCTCTTGTTGTATGTACCGAATTTTTTTTTACTATTTTTTATACAATTTTTAAAGGTTATACTGCATTTACAGTTATTACAAAATATTGGCTATATTCCCTGTGTTGTACAATACATCCTGTAGCCTATCTTACACCCAATAGTCTGTACTTCCCACTCCCTCATCTTTATATTTCCCCTCCCCCCACCCCCACTGGTAACCACTAGTCTGTTCTCTATATCTGTGAATCTGCTTCTTGTTATATTCAGTAGTTTATTTTTTAGATTCCACATATAAGTGATATCATACAGTATTTGTCTTTCTGTCTGACTTATTTTACTTAGCATAATGCTCTCCAAGTCCATCCATGTTGCTGCAAATGGCAAAATTTTGTTCTTTTTTATGGCTGAGTAGTATTCCATTGTGTGTGTGTGTGTGTGTGTGTGTGTGTGTGTGTGTATATATATATATATATATATATATATATACCACATCTTCTTTATCCATTCATCTGTTGATGGACACTTAGGTTGCTTCCATATCTTGGCAATTGTAAATGCTGCTGCTATGAACATTGGAGTGTATGGTACATATCAAATTTTTTAAAAGATTTGTATCTCCACTACTTGAAACATCCCTGCCTCTGATTATTCCTGTCAATAGAATCATTTTCCACTAATAACAGCCTGCCCATTCTTTAAAACTCCATTCAACCTACCTCATGTAGATTGCACTAGGCATTTTAAATGAATTAATTTCATAAATAAGGACCAAGGAATCACTGAGAAGTTAACTCATCCATGGTCGGACATGTATTAACTGGCAGATTGTCTCCTCTCATCTCCTATACCTTCCTTAACCACCTTACCATTCTATAGCTCTTGTTGCTTTTGCCATCCAGTTGTACTTATTTATCTTCTGTCTTTAACTGTCTTGGCTGTTTCATGCAGATCAGTCTCCTCATCCCAGCTAAACAGGATGGCTGCATAGTGGCTTCTTCTTTAGCATCTACTCTATATATACAGTAGCCCGGTGACAATCTCATAGATTTTAGTGAAACTTAATGATATGATCTAAATGAAGATTTTAAACATGTTTTACCAAAATGTATAATATGGCTATGATGGTATTACAAATTGAAGGTCTGTGGCAACCCCATGTCAAGCAAGTATATAGGCGCCATTTTTCCAACAAGTATTTGCTCACTTGGTGTCTCTGTCACGTTTTGGTAATTCTTGAAATATTTCATACTTTTTCTTTATTAAGTTTGTTATAAACTTTAATGGATGAGGAGTTGCTTCTCATGGATGAGCAAACAAAGTGCTTTCTTGAGACAAATCTACTCCTGGTGAAGGTGCTGTGAAGATTGTTGAAATGACAACAAAAGACTTGAAACTTAGTTGATAAAGCAGCAGCAGAGTTTCAGAGGATTGACTCCAATTCTGAAAGAAGGTCTACTGTGAGTAAAATACTATCAGACAGCATCACATGCTACAGAGAAATTGTTCATGAAAGGAAGAGTCAATCTGTGTGGCCGGCTTCACTGGTGTATCTCTTTAAGAGACTGCCCACAGCCATCCCAACCTTCAGCAGCCACCACGTTGATCAGTCAGCAGCCGTCAGCATCGAGGCAAGACTCTCCACTGGCAAAAAAAAATTACAACTCGTTGAAGGCTCAGATGATGGTTAGCATTTTTAAACAAGAAAGTATTTTTAAATTAAGGTATGTACATTGTTTTTTTAGATATAATGCTATTGCACACTTAGAGACTACAGTATAGTGTAAACATAATTTTGTATGCACTGAGAAGCAAAAAAATTCGTATGACTCACTTTATTGAGATACTCATTTTATTTTGGTGGTCTGGAACTGAACCCACGATATCTCCAAGGTATGCCTGTATATATTCATCATAGCTTACATTTATTTTGCATCTGCTATACACCAGACACTTACACACTTAAATGTGTTATCTCATTTAATCCTCTCAACACCCCTGAGAGATGATAATATTATCACCTCCATTTCATGACTCTACCTCAGAAGGAATTGAATGAAGCACAGAGAAATTGAGTTGTTTATCCAAGGTCACACAGCAGTGATAGAGCCAAAATCTGAACCCAGGTAATCTGACTCAGGAAACTGTGCACTCATTCATTATATTATTCTTCAACCCTACACAACATATAAAATGAGAAGGCACTTTCTTAGAAATAAGATCATATGGCCATCTAAGTTTAATGTTAAATCATCCACATCCACAAAGTAGTGACTCTTGTTGTGGAAGTGCCCCAACAATACTACTAAGGGGAGACTAAGTTACTAAGGGGAGAAACAAGAATTCATGATCCTCACTTCATGCCTTAAATCAACAGTTCTCAACCCATTAGATATAACATTCCTCTTTTGTTACTGGTGTTCTACCGACCCCATCTTACTAGAGGAGGACAGAAGGCATGGGCTGGAGTTCCAGCTCTGCCTTTCATGAGCTGTGGAAATCTGGGCAAGTAAAAGAAAGTAATTCTTAAAATATCTATTTTAATTTGTAAATGCTTGGGTATGCCTATATTAAATTACATGATGAAGTAGTTAGATGGCTATACATATAGAATCAATAGTTCCTTGTATTTTTTGGAAATTAACCTCTTTTAAGATACATGGTTTGCAAATATTTTCTCCCATTCCATAGGTTGCCTTTCCACGCTGTTGATTGTTGATAAAATAAAAGTCTTAAAAAGCTTCGTGTCAGAGTTTACTTGGCAGTTCTTTTCACTCTTACTGTTAGGCAATGATGTATCTTACAATCAATGTTTTAGAGTAAATGAAATAATTTGCTTTTAAAAATGGAATATATAAACAGCGGAAAAAATTTTTGTTTTCATATGTAGGATAGTGGTAGGTTCTAGGCTTAAATAATAAATTTTTCATCTACATGAATATTCAGCAATGGATAATTAGTTTATATGGGGCACCGTCTATCACATTGCAGGATGCTAGCGTCCTTAATGCCCCTGATGAATGCCAATAGCACCCACATTCATTGTATTGATAATAACCAAAATAACTCTGGCAAATTTCCCAAGCATCCTCTAGGGGGAGTTACACAAACACATTGAGAATCAGTTTTTTTAATGCTTGTGAATGTGGTATTCCCATTCCTGGTCACTAGAGGGAGGAAGTAGTCTATAAAATAATCTATTATATTTAAAATATTTTATAGGACAATTTTAAATATAATACCTGGCTTCATTACTTTAAAAAAAACAACAAATAATGAACCAAAAAGTTAATAATAATCTGACTAGTTTGTCGTTGGTTTTAAAGTTTAAACCGTTCCAAAGAGAATATGCCAATTTTATAAACCACACATTCATTAAAAGAACTAAGGTATGAGTTTTCAACAAATGTTTCATGCTCTATATGTTTTTCAAATGGAATCATAATCTTTTTTATACTTAGGCTATCACTGTTACAAAATTAAAATTTTCTCAGACAAGCTTGTTCGGTTACGATGGCTTCCTGTGACAGCATTTAGCCACTCACCCCACCAGAAAAAAAAAAAGCCTTGCTTTTACCAATCATAAAGGAAATCAGAGACAAGGTCCCTGACCTGAGTGACCTCATGCCTTTGTATGCTGGGTGTGATGGTTGATTTTGTGTGTCAATTTGACAGGATTAATTTGACAGATTAAATATTTCTGGGGGTGTCTGTGAGGATGTTTTCTGGAATTAGCATTTGAATTGGTGGACTCAGGAAAGTGTCAGTAGACTGCCCTCCCCAGTTGGGGTGGGTGTCATCCAATCTGGGAAGGCCTGAATAGAACAAAAAGGTAGAGAAGGATTTGCCCCTTTTACTTCCTGCCTGAATACTTGAGCTGGGACATCAATCTTCTCCTGCCCTTGGACTGGTAATCATACCATCAGCTCCCCTGGTTCTCAGGCCTTGGAATTCAGATGGGTATTATACCATTACCAGCTCTCCTGGGTCTCCAGCGTGCAGATGGCAGATCGTGAGACTTCTCAGCCTCCATAACCCCACAAGCCAATTCCTCATAATAAGTCTTTTCCTGTTGTTTCCATTTCTCTGGCAAACCCTACTAATACGCTGAATAAAGACACATATGTTGGAATCAGACAGATCTGGCTTTAAGTCTCAATTGTGCCACTTACTAGCTGTTCAGTTTGAACAGATCACTTGACTTCTCTAAGCCACAATTTCCTTATGTATAAGATGAATATAATAAAACTTAATTTACAGGACTGTTGTGAAGATGAAATATGTGTAAAGTATTTATCCCAATGGGCTTTCAATAAATAAAAGCTGACTTGGTAATTTTTATTATTTTTATGTTGTTTTACGTATATTGAATACACTGCAGACAGTACAAAATCAACATCAAATTCTGTTATGAAACAATAAGTATATCGAAGTTCAAAGATGAAAGAAATCCACAAAGGGTGAAGCAGTAAGTGAAAGAAAGGAGAGTTGAATTGGACAAAGTAAATATAATTGGAATAATCTGAGAAAAACATGAAACATTAGGATGTAGTAATAATACTTGTCTGCAATGTTCGTTATTTCTAAATGATTCTAGACATATAGTATATTTCCAGTTCATAGAAAAAGTTTATTGCTGGAACTAAATGCGTTACCTCATTCTTCCACATAATATTACTTTATACAATACTTTAAGGAAAAAAAATTTTGTAAAATATATACCTTTAATAGCTAATTGGAGAGGATTCAGCAAAACTGACCCAAGAGTAAACTTGAGAAATTCGGCCATTACCTAACAATAGTCGACTACAACAGTACCTAGACTACCAGGTACCCACCAGTTCTTAGGCCCATCTCAACACAACTCGTAATTGCACCATGCTAAGAGAAGGCAGAGCTTGGTGAAAAGGATAAGTATTAAGTATCTAAGTAATCACTCTGTTGACTCAATTAAACCTCAATAAATATACATCCTCTACATTTCTTAGTGATATCAACAGTTCTTTACATCTCAGCTGCCAAATTCCAGAATGATATTAAAACATTTGACATTTGGCCCATTCTGTTCTTCTGAGGAAAAGTAAAACTAAGCATTTAACTCAGTAAATATCAAAAATTATATTTTAAAATACAGGAAATAGATATCTGATGGGGTTTGGATACCTTCTATTGTTTAACATGAAAATAAACAGATATATAAAGATAAACATATCCTTTTTAAAACCATTTATGAATGAATTAGGAATAACTTTCAATTAAGGCCAAGATACTTGTACTTAACTAGGATTTTATGTATGTTTTTATGCCAAAGTTGCAAGCTGCTGCAATGTGGTAGAATGTGCCCTAGCTTGAAATAAGAAACCCTAATTGAATGCAGCCTGTGCTGCTTACATCTAGATGAATACATTTCAATTTGCTGAGCCTCTATTTCCCTATTTATTAGTAAATGGGAATAGTGGTATGGAAACCTAAAACAAGAGCATACATGGAAATTCATGATATTTCTAACAATCTGTGGAGAAGGTTACGGAGACAGAGACGTATACTTGAAGGAGAACTGGATATCCCCAAGGCTCAAATTGTGACTCATGGGACAAGGAATTCAACTGTGATTAAAAGAAGGTCAGAGAAGCATCTTGTAGTCATCTGAATGTGCAGAAATGGAATGGGAAGCTCAGGGGGATTCTTGAGGGTGCCCCCAGGGAGATTGTTATTGAGTGTATCAGTATTACCTACAGAACAATATGCTCTGAGCAGACTGGACTTCTTCAGTGACCAGAGGATAACAGAACCTCTTAGTTTGTAAGTTAAGGGAATCTCCAAAGAGATCAATTTTGGCCTGAAATTAAGGGAGAAAAAGTTAAAAAAAAAAAAAAAGTAATTCCAAAATTGGAATTATACTACAGCATGAGAACAACTTGCAAATACAGTCTTGCAAGTAGAGTCAGCAACTTTTAAGCAAAGAAGGAGAGAAGCCGAAACACTGGAGATGGGCAAATGGAGTTCCAGTTTTTGAATTCTCAACAATTTTAAAATGTGCTATTTATTGAGGTTATAACTTACATAAAGTGCATGAAATTTAAGTGTACAGTTGGACAAGTTTTGACAAGTGGATACATCTGTGTTATCATCACCCAAATTAAGATGGGGAGCATTACTATCACCTCTGAAAGTTTGCTCATGCTTCTTTCTAGTTACTCTCCCCAATCTACTTTTTGGATTTCTGTCACCATAGGTAAGTTTCCTGGGCTAGTGACCTTCACATATATGGAATTATACAGTATGTACTCTTTTATCTGGCATCTTTCACTTAACATAATGATTTAGAGATTCAACTATGTTGCTGCATAATCAAGTTTGTTCCTTCTTGTTACTGAGTATACACTACATGTCGTGTTCCACTGTATGAATACATCATAATTTATTCATTCACTTGTTGGTGGACATTTGGTTTGCTCTAATTTTGAGCTATTGTGAATAAAACTGCTGTGAACATTCTTGTGCTGTGTGTAAATCATACCTTAAGAAAGAAAACAAAGACAAATATCAAAAACAAACAAACAAAATCTATTATTAGGTAACATCTTTGGTCACTTAAAATAGCAAAGAGAATGGCTGAGGCAAAAACAACAGTGAGGTGGTAGGGTTAAATATTTGAAACTCAGTGTTAACCACTATTAGTGTGATCACGGAAATGCAAATTGATTCAAATGGGATATGTATACTGACTAGAAATCAAGCGGAGAACACACTATTTTCCTATACTAAGCTTTCCTGAACTCTGGAATCAGAGTCTGAAGCTTAAAAAAAAATGAAGACTTGGAAATGAAGACATTGACAGGCTTCTGTGTACAAATCATGCTTTTAGTAGCTGTGGCTGATTCTGCAATGCCAATCTCTGATCCATCAGTGGGTCTCAACCTCAAGAAATGTGTGCTGAAGCCCTCATTAAGACCCATATTTCTAGAACTTTGTAAAGGAGTACATGAATCCCAAAATAAGTTTCTAGATATATGGTCAATTTTGGGCAATGTTGTGTCTTATCTAGAGCTGTATGAAATAACCCACCTTCACCAATAACTCTTCACAATAATATATGCTTCCTACTTACTTCTTATAGTCTCTAATTATAGAACAATCTTTTAAATATGAGTATTTATTTTTATTACTTTGATGGAAATTGAGCAGGTCTATAAACTAGGCTTTTAATTGTGCACTTCTGTAGTTATTTGATTTCTAATTTTGATGACTGATTAAAAATAAGCTCTATAACATCATTTTTAATATTTCTCCAACTTTATTTTGAAAAATTTCAAACCCACAGAAGTTGAAGTAGTAATATTAAAATATTATTAATACTGCCTTCAAAAAAAAAAGCAGAGTGATCAATAGAGGTTAAAAAAAAAGATCACTAAGAAGTCATTTTCTTTTTTGACAAGGAAATTTGAAAGACAAAGCACATCTGCTATAATGGACTGCATCTGGGAGGAAATGGCACACTTTTCTAACCCCTCTGCCTGGAGGGGGCATCTTTCCCTAATTCCTTAAGAGGTGCCAAGTATGCTTGCTGATGCCCTAGAACAAAGTTAAACCACACACACACAGGATAACAGGTGGATCTACAGTTGATGGAAAGATCGTGTCTTGAAGATGCTATGTCACTCTGAAAGGAAGATCCCGGGAGGGAGAAGTTCAACAATGAGGTGGCTACAGACCAGATTTGCAAACGACATGAAATTAAGGAGAATTACTCATTAGAAAGAATCCTCCAAATGTGAATAAGTTAGGAGAATTAGCCTAACAGAATAAAATTTAGTATAGATACGTGTAAAGTGTTGGACACAAAGTTCAATAAAATGCAGTAAGATGGTGAAGCCAAACTCAGCAGCATGTGAATACTTTAAAACTTAAGGGTTTAGTAAAAGGGTAATATTGCTGCCCCAAAAGCTAATGCTCTCCCAGGATCCATTTAAAGAAATATACTATTCATAATAAAGGCAGAAAAAAAAATCTCATTCTGTTTTATTTGGATGTTATTTTGTTCAGTTCTGGGCACCGAGTTTAGTAAGAGCACTGGCATAATAAATCTTGTGTAATTAGCATACAAAACAGAGGAGGAACATTGAAGGAACTGATATATAGCCAGGTTGGTGAGGGGACGTTGACAAGGATGTAATGAAGATCTTCAAGTACTTAGAACTCTTTGGTGGAATCAGGCTAATTCCAGTCTGCAAGACTACAGGGGTCAAAACAATGGAGCAAATGTGCTGTGAGGGAACTATATGCCGGGCCCTTTGCAATAGCTAGATGTTGTAAGGCAGTGGATTTCTGAGTAAATTTAACAAAACTGAAAACGAGTGAGCACTCCCTCACTTCAGGAGTCCAAGGAAAGGTTATCCATGATTCTAAAACCTGTCTTCACCTTGAGATCTAATTTAATTGGTTTCAGGGAGAGCCTAAGCATCAGGATTTTTTCAAAGCTCCCCAGCTATTTATAATGGGCAATCAGGTTTGATAAATATTAAGGTAGATGACTGCTTGTCTGGATATGAACTAAATAAGAAATTAAAATGAGAGGCAGGTAAATGAAAATTAGTATTTTTTAGTTATATTATATGCCAGGCATTGTGCTTGGCATTTTCACACTCTAACCTTTATTAACTATGTTAATACTTGGAATCTTTTAGCACAGTGCTTGGAACATAGTAAGCTCCCAATTGGTTGCTGTTACTATCCTCTCTATAACCATATAATCCATTCTCCAAATATATCCTGGGAGAATATTAGCTTATAATAAAGATATTATCATCCCTGCATTACGGACAAGGAAACCGAGGCTCAGGGAAGGTATTTACTTTGGCTAATGCACTAGGTGGTAGACTGTAAAACTGAGTTAATCCCAATTTAAAACCAGCCTGTCTTCCCTGTCTCTTCAAGTTGCTAATAAGACATTTGGTTATTTATAAAAATTAGCAATTTACCTAACTGACCTTTTACATTTTTAATAGAACCATTTCTTCCTGGCCTGTTCTCAGGGAAATTATATTAAATGCAAATCCTGAAAAAGTGAAGCCGAGAAGTAGACATTGTTTTCCTAACGTAGCCCCATGGAAATTCTTCTGTAGGTTTCGAGAACCTCTGAAGTCAGAGGAAATAGATCAAGGTGACCCTACAGAGCTGAAACAATTCACTTCAAGCAAACATGGAGATGGCGATGGTACTGTTCACAAATGAAACATCTCCCATTCTGATGAATGGATAAAGATTGTTATCTGTCACTTCTATACAATCTAGGACTTCAATTATATACTAACATTGAGGGAGAGGAAGATGGCCCTGAGGGTGTATGGTCCTGATCATCTCTGACACCTCCTCCTGGCCACATTAAGCCCCCGAGTTTTCTTATGCACATAACTAGTTTGAGGATGTGAATTTGCTGAAGAGGAAACATCCAAAGAATGGCACCCCCTTAATGAGATAGTTCCTCAAGGGCAAGGACAACCTTTACTTTACTATCCCATATAATCCTTAATATAGTATCCAATACAAAATAGTAATTGCTTCAAATTGTAATTTTCACTACACTTTAGACAACACTAATTTTCAAAAATAAAATGCACTTTTCAGGAAGGTACAGAGAATATAAAAATATAAAATAAATATTAAAAAATAAAATAAAATATACTTCTTCAAGTGGTGAGCATTGAACTGACTTGGTCCAAAGCTAGCTTGGGATATTTTCTTTCTGTTGCTGGCCAATTGTTAAAATTTGGAGCCCACATAACATACACAAAATGGTGTGTTTACTGACTGAAATTATTTTCTGAGCTTCATGTACATCTGTAAACCAAGAAATACAGACCATTTTATTCTAGAAAAATACGAAGCTGTAGGTCATAAACGTTGTTAGAGACTATTTATTTATTTTTTACTTATTTATTTTTGGCTGAGTTGCGTCTTCCTTGCTGCGCCCGGGCTTTCTCTAGTCGCGGCGAGCAGGGGCTATTCTTCGTTGCGGTGCGCCAGCTTCTCATTGCGGTGGCTTCTCTTGTTGCGGAGCACAGGCTCTAAGCGTGCGGGCTTCAGTAGTTGTGGCTCACAGGCTCTAGAGCACAGGCTCAGTAGTTGCAGCACACGGGCTTAGTTGCTCCGTGGCATGTGGGATCTTCCCGGACCAGGGTTCAAACCCGTGTCCCCTGCATTGACAGGCGGATTCTTAACCACTGCGCCACCAGGGAAGCCCGAGACTACCTTAAATAACCAATGTAACTATCAGTGCAAATTTGGCACCCATATCTACCCTACTTATACCCCAAATTAATTTACGCAATACATTTTATGAAGTACTGAGTATATCTTAGGTACTCAAAAACAAATTGATTAAAGACATATCATTTTACCTTTTACCCATTGGCTTCTAGCTATACTTTACGCATCTTGAATTTTAGCTAGATAAACCTTGCCCTAAAGTCACAAAAAATTTCATGGCGAGAAAAGATTAACATGTTAAACTTTTACAGATATTTTATATGCTTTGACATATTCATCAAGAAATCTAGAACCACACTGTCCTATATAAAATTTACCAGCAGCCACTTTTTAAAAATGGGTAAGTAGGGGAAATTAATTTTATTAATATATTTATTTAACCCAATATATCAAAAATATTTCAATATGCAATCGATATAAAAATTCAGACATTTTACATTCTGTTTTTCCACACTAAGTCTTTGAAATCAAGTATGTATTTTATACTTTAGCAGATCTCAATCTGGACTAACCACATTTCAAGTGCTCAATAGCCATTGGTGACAAGTGGCTACTGTATTAGACAGAACACGTCTATACAGTCTAACCCCCTTTCTATCTCCAGTGTGATCGTCACCTTAAAATGTACAAAAACAAAGCACATAAAAGTTGATCCAAAATTAATGCCCTGTTAAAATAGCAAGTGAAAAGTTATAGTGTTTAAACCTTTTCTAATTATTAAACAAGAAATTTATTTAAGAAAGGCTTTGCAAATTTGTTGACAATCACTTTTACAAATGCCTTGAAAACTGTTTTCTTCTTTCCATTACCTCATCAAAAGTCTTTTCTGGGTACTAAGTTATTTTGTTCTTTTTTTCCATTTGAGTTATTCATTTTGTCATTCAATAAATATTTATCTGGTGACAAGTACGGGCAAAACATTATGCTTGATGCAGCAAGGAGGGTAAAAGACACCCTACCTCTGCTTTCACAAAGCTTTCAAATTAGAAAGAAAGGGAAAGAGTGAAAAACATGTGAAAGTATATCTCTTTATTTTACTGTATCACTGTGTCAATTATTTGGACATCAGTCTTTCCCCAATTCTTTAACAACAAAGGGAATGGTCTTGTTATCTTCCCAGGGCCTGACAAAATGCCTTAATATTTGTGGAATTCACTATAATGAATTATTACATGTTATTTTCTAGAACAGAGCTCCCTACAAAGTACACTAAGTACAAAAAGAAATATTTCATCTTCCCTAAGAAAAACAGAAAAACTATAAGGCAAAAGAGTTATCTATGACAGGCCTTAAAGGATTTGACACAGAAGGTGGTGAGGTTTGAAGAAAACAAGTTTCTACAGTTGAGAAAGTATAAGGATAGAAGAGTGTATCACTCATGATAAGAACTCTATGAATGTTTGTTTACTAAATGCACAAGTGAATAAAGAAAGCCTGAATGACCTGAGAATATCATTTATAGAGACAGAAATGGAGGCTTTAAGGAAGTGAAGGGGGGATAGTGTTACACAAGCAGTATGGAAAAGAATGCAATCATGAGGAAGAAGTTGAAATTGTTACCATTTTAAAGTAAAACAACAGAAACAACAAACCTCCCTACTGAAAGTACAGTAGTGTTCCTCATTTTCTTAATTTTGGGATAACGCCTATTGTATCCATTTAAGAACTTTAATAATTCCATAACCTGCCATCACCTAGAACAATTTCTTCATGTGTGTTTATGTGCAGGGTGAGAAATAAGAAATCTAGCAGAGTAACATGCTTTTATTTTACCATCATGCATATAAGGAAAGACAGATATATCAATGGTATACTTTCAATGAGACAGAGCAACCTCACGAGTATTTATGCTACTTAGGAAAAGAGACACATCAATTACTAAGTTGTTAACTGGGAAATTATCAAGACAATCAAGCCACACATTTTTAGTAAGTTATTTTTCCACGAAGACAACAATTTCCAAAGTCTTAATAATATGACAAGAACTAGTTATTCAAATTATATTTCTAAGGATACGGTTTTAACAGAAACAAGTTGAAATCCGCTATAGATATTCATTTAAGTCTCTATATCATACAAGAAAATAAGACTGTTCCAAATGTTCCCAACTAAAAGCAAAATAAAGCCTGTACAGCTCAATTTTCCCAGTAAGCAGAAATAACATAACAAGATTTACTAAATACTAGTGAAATAAAAGACACAGTATTAATCCTCCTCATAAAGTCAGTCAAATGAAAACGAGAGAAAGCACTCAAAGCTGAGTTGCATTTCTTTAAAGATCTCTTCTCTAGACAACATATTTAACATTCCAACCCCCTTCAATTCTCCCATGTTTATCCTGAGAAAAATAACTTCTCTCATCACCACTGACAGAGCAAGAACCTTCCTTGAAGGCTCTCAGTCTTAATTTTAGGCCCAATTTTTACCTGGCTCATTTTTGCCTGTGGTCTTCTGTTTAGTTTCCCATGCTTTGGGCACCCATCACAGTATCTTTGGTTCTTCCATCCATTAGGGCCTAGATATCGCTTTTCATTTAATCTAATAAATCTGTCTCCCTTTAAACCCTCTAGATGTTGCTAAAGTGGGTGGAGGATAGGGAAGAAAGCAGAGGGAAGTAAGAGCTCTGGTAGTCTATTACACAAGACAACCTGCCTCTGGAAATAACGGAGAGCCAAATTAAAACTAAAAGACCTGATTCTGCAGATGTTTATGAGCTATCACTTCTTTTAAGAGCCAGGAGAGAGACAATGGAGAAAGTGTACTGCCACCCTGGCACTTAATCACACTCCCGATGAGAAAAGGAGGCACAGAGGTACCTAGGTTTTGGCTGAATTCACTAGTTGAGGCTGAGAAATCCTGGTACTTTGAATGGACACCAGCCTTAGACCATCCTGCCACAAGGACAAGTCTAACTTGTCACCTCAACCACTTGCCTGACAGTTAATAGGGTTCTGGATGATGGGAGTGGAGGGAACGGGGGTGGGGGTGAGGAATAGAGGAGAGGTCTTTTGGGGAGAAGAATGGAAGGTCTTTTGTGTGCCGGCAGGAAACCTGGAGACTGTTTACCAGAAACCAGAGTGGGGCTGACAATAGTCTAGATGATGTTCATCCAGTAGGTAGCAGCCAAGGGCACAGCCAGTAGCAGACAGCGACAGGTGGTGACCAGAGGCACAAGAAGAGCAATGGAGTCACATAAATCATACAGGCCAAGTGGTCCACTGCTGTTCTCCCTTGATATCATTAAAGCCGCAACTGTCCACAGGCCATATGCCTGTACTGCAGAGCGAAGTGGGTAGAATGGGCTCCTAGACAAATCTAGAATTCCAGGTATAAGAGGCAGACCGGAGGCCCTGGGAACAAACGGGGTCCAAGTAGTGCAGATAAAGGCAGTGCAGTTTACATCATCACAAACTTGGCTTAGGAGTGGTGTGAATCATGGCCATGCAGCATGTGATATTAATGCACATGTGGAAGTGGTGGAGCGTGGTCATGATGGTCTCAATCTTGAGGCTGAGAGAACAGAATGTCCAAGGGAAAAAGGCTGCAGAAATGTCAGAAAAAGAAAGGAAAAAAAAAAGTAGAAGGCATACCCATTTCTGTTGCCCAAGCACAGGTCCAGCAAGGGGCGGAAAGGGACTTTATGCAGGAACATTACCAAGGGCAAAGTTTAACCAGACTGGAACCCAAAGGGCCTGGGGATCTCCACTGGCTCCCTTATTGGGCGACGTCTGGCTCTATGGACTCCTTCACGCAGCAGGTAGTATTGCAGTGGATTTGGCCACAGGTCCTCTTTGATAATCTCAGCAATCCTGTCAGACTCTGGAAGGCTGTGGTCTGAAAACCAGGTGAAGAAATTGCAAACGACCTCTTGGTTCCTGCGAATGAAGGACTGGGGTTCACGGCCCCGGCGCCATATGATTGGAGTGGAAAGAGACACCACTCGGCCAGAGGCTCTGACCTCATATTCCTTGACAATCAGCTTGTTTCGGAAATAGGGGTTTCTTCGAAAGAAGAACTTGAACTTGCAGCCTGTTCGAGGGTGCCTGAGCTCCTTCACCTCCAAATTGGTTATGTATCTTAACATCTCTGCATCTTGGCCCCTGATCATGGGGGACAACTGGGGGTGGTTCCGAAAGGCAGTGACCCAGAAGCCCGGGATATTCTGAATGATGTAGTTCCTCCGCTCCAGGTAGTGTCGACGCATCCGTCCGAACTTATGTTCTAGTTGCTGAAAGGCCCGGTCAGCCTGAGCATTCACAGTGTCCAGCTCCAGCTGGATGGCCTCCAGAGGGTTCATGCGGAGATCCATCCGCAGGGGCCGGTGCCCTGACTCCTCCACCACTCTATTCTCCACCATTTCTATTTCTTCACCTACTGGCTTCTCCACCATCTCCATCTCCTGCTCCACTCCCTCCCCCTCCTTCGCTCCTTCCTTCTCCGCCACCTCCTCATCCACTGCGACTGAGAAGAGGGAGCCCTCTTCAGTCTTCACTTCCTCAGCCTTCGCCTCCGCCATCAGCTCAGATCCGAACCTCTCCGCGCCACAGGTTTCTAGGGCCTTCTCCCCACCCGGGCCCCGCGGCTCTCCCCGCCGGCAGCCATTTACCCTGCTGCCGTCCGTCGCCAGGGATACAAACGCCGTTTCCAGTCTCTCACTGGGAGGCGGGGCCTGCTCTTGCCCCGCTTCGGGCGCTACGTAACCGCCATCCCCACCGCCTCCGATCTGGGGCTTACCGTCACAGACCGGATCTGCGGGAGCAGCGCGGGGGGCGCCCCGCTCCTCTGGAAGCTGGGACGGTGCGGGCGCCACGGCTTCGAAGCTCCCCTCACCCGTCTCCGCCATCACCTGTGACGCCTCGGTTTCCTCACGGAGCTTCAAGCACCTGGGAGAATCCAGGTCTCCGGGGGCACGGTCGGGGACGGTGAGACTGGGGGTTTCAGGGAGAGGCATCCTCTCGACCCCATCCGGGCCGCTCATGTCGGCAGCAGCCAGACAAACGTCAGGCTACCGTCTGCTTTTCCCCGCAGAAGCCGCGCTCGGAGAAAACCCGCTGCTCTCACCGAAAACTCGCCGCTCTCTCCACCCACTCGCTAGTCTCGCGAGCCTCTCCGTGAGGGTGACGTCACGCCTGTGGATCTCACCCTGACGCGAGAATTGGCAAGTCCTGGCGTGGCTTACCTGGTACCGTGCGGTCCGAGCGTGTTTTCTTAGTTTTATTCCTATGAATTTAATCGGGTGGACTGGTAGTTTGACTTACGTAAATAAATGTGGCTCGCACTCAGAGGCTGAAGCAGTGAGGACCTTCCCTGCGATGCATCTGGAGAGTACCTCTCCAGAGGTAGGGATCTCAGTACTACACTGCCTGCTGTCGTCTGAAAACATGTTTTTCTGGTGTTTGGTATTTTCTAGGCAGGAAGGTGAATCTACTCCCTGTTATTCCATAATGGCCAGGAGCAAAAATCTTCTCTTTATTTCTAAACTAAGTTGAATAGCAAATTGTTTCCCTTTTCTCAAGTAGAAGTGAAATGAAAATATTCTGGCCTCTGACATCACTGGGAGAAAAAGCTACTGAGCGACTTTTCACCACGAAACTGATGCATATTGTTCCTTGCTAGTCTTACCTTTATAATCTGCATCAAAGAAGAGCTTGTCCTGCGTAATGTCTGCACGAATTAAGTCAGGATAAATTTGCTAAATCTTGCTCCATGGCCCTTCACTGCAGGAAATAGAAAAGCTATTTCCAGCCCCGTAAACTATTAATCTATTAACGAGTTTAGTTCTGCAAGGAGGTAGGAAAGGTCGGCTTTGGTGAAGTATCTATTCATGGTAATTAGCTCATAAAGCTAACTTTAAGAGGGATGTCAGTGTCTCTGACTTGTGAGGAAAACTGGTGTGAGAGAGTTAGGAGGCCTCAGAGGAATACCGGTGGAGGGGCCACCCACTGCCATTTTTATGAAGAAAAGCCAGTTAAAACGGTAACCAAGATGGTCGTAAGTAGAAAAGAAACTGCATAATGCCAGCTTTCAGTTAGTTGCCTCAAGGTGTAAAAGAGGCAAACGGTTTTTTTTCTATTTGCTTTGCCTTGTATAGTAGACTGAATAATGGCCCCCCCAAGATGTCCATGTCCTAACCTTCAGAACCTGTATGTTATCTTAGGTGGCAAGAGGGACTTTGCAGATTTGATTCGGTTAAGGAGCCGGAGATTGAAAGATTGTCCTGGATTATTCGGGTGGATGGATCCTGTGTAATTATGATGATAAGAAGGAGGCAGGAGTGTCAAGTGTGAGATGTGATGACCAGAGCAGAGGTGAGAAAGAGAAAGAAGAAAAAAACAGATTTGAAGATGGAGGAAGGAACGAAGATCCAAGGTATAAAGGTAACCTCTAGAAGCTGGAAAGGAAGGAAATAGATTTTCCCATAGAGCCTCCAAAGGAATGCAACTGCGCCAGCACCTTGATTTCATCTAACCTCCAAAACTGTAAGATAATTAATTTGTGTAGTTTTAAGCTGTTAAGTTTGTCGTAATTTGTTACAACAGTATGAAATGAACACTCCTTGGGTTGAGGTTTGGTTGTGTCTATGTGTGGCTCAAGTTTTTCCTGGCAGCATCCCCTTCAACCTCACCATTGCTTCCCCTGAGGTCTTTCCCAACAGCTACGATGTATCATATCTTGAGTCTCTTTTTGGCTATCAAGTCAAGAAATATGCTTAGTCAATATGTACACAGAAGGGCAAAGTTAAACCCAAAACCTACCATAAAATATGTTTGAAAAGACTGTGAACTCCAGGACAGGGTCATGGTTTTGTTTAGTACTGTTTACCTAGTGCCTGGTACACTGCCTTCCACAGTGTTGCATCGATTATTAGAATGTTAAACAAAGGAACAGATGCACAGAATACGGTTTCTTCTGCCTGCAGCTTGGTGCTTGCAGAAGTAAGGGGCACATGGGTTGTCACCCTGCTCTCCTCCCCGTCAGCCACCAGCAAACCGGAGGACTGCTCTACTGTCTTCAGTAATGAAATCCTAGTCAGAATGAATTTGGACATATGCATCAAAGCCTCAGAAAGCATAGAAAAACCACAGGGAAAACAGTTTTGTTTTACAAATAATGTATGTTTGTGTGGTCACACTGTATGGCAAACAAACACTGAAAGGACTGACATATTTGGGTGAGTTTACATAGCAAAGCCTGAAACCACCAGCACTGTGTTTCCAATTCTTCTCTCATTTCTGAACAAGCCAAGGTAATGATTCCAAGCCTTACTTCATTTCTGTCTGCAAGAAATGGATATGAGCCTGTAATGCATGGCTGAAATTGCTTTTATATAGATAAGAATGAATAATGGAATTTTCCACAAGGCCCACTTCTTCCTCATTACTATGAAATCATCCTCTGTCTTGGAACTAGAATAATTTAATTTGGCCTAAAGTGGAAGCTTTTATTACTAACATGCCTTCTGTTTTTGAGCGCAAGACAGTATCAGGCTTTGACCAGTACTAGAAGATGTGGCTTTATTTGTCCAAGTCACCATTATGATGTCCGAAAGTATAATTAATTAGTACTCTAACTGATAATGTTAGGAAAGACTCCAGTGATAGGTGGTGCATGTAAATGTAATCAGGACTGTGGTGAGTGTAATTTCCTCCAAAAGTATTGAGACACTTTGGGGGAACCCTTCCTTCTCTTATTGTCAGTACATTTGAAAAAGGCCATGATATGGGCTATTTGGTTGAATGAATCAGGAATGAGGACAAACTTAAATTTCTTCTAATTTTAATTATCTGAAAATCACAGTAGAGAAGTGATTGTGATTATAACTCTTTATTATAGAAGATGGAGGGCCGAGGTTATGATCACTTTGGAGTAAGTGCTCACTTTTGAATAAGAGAAGGGGCAGCTAGAAGCAAGGATTTAGAAGGAAAAGCAGATATGTGTGTTCTATGCCATTTCTTTTTTTAAAGAAAGTGTCTGCTTGTCAGAAGGAACTGTCTAGCATTTCAACCTGCACCAAGTCTCACATGCTAAAGGAGTTACTTTGCCGTGCAGGGAAAAAAATGTTGCTATTTGCCACAGAAGATTGTACTTATTATAGTAGGGCTATTCCTTGTGAGTTCTTCCTTTTTTAACCTAAAACCTTAAAAGGGATATGTGTCTCTTTTATATGAGGCAGGTTATCCTGCTCTCTGAAACACACTCTATTTGGGCAGATACTACCCATTCTGTAAGACCTCACCACAAACCTTTCTTGCTTTAGATCGTGCTAGGCATTTTACATGCATTAGATTGTCAAACGTTATAGAAGAGGAAACAATAATGCTGAGAGGTTAACTGCCTTAACCAAGGTCATACGCTACATTTTGTCCCCCTGTCCCTAACTCTTCCCCTAAGGTAGAGTTCCTTTACCACTCTACCACTCCTCCTCTGAACTCCTGCAACTCTTATGAGCTGTGCCATGCAATTTAGATGTAATTATACTCTTCCTCTTAGTGACCCTGGTTGTTTCATACATGTCAGTCTCATCATCCCAGCATCCCAGCATCATTCCATGAGATAGGAGCCCAGTTGCTTCTTCCTTTGTATTTACTCAACATAGCATGGAGCTGAGATTTTGGTAGATTCTTAAGGATATTTGTTGATTTGAATAAATTAAAACCTTGATGATCTTACAAAAACGTAACAGTGTGTCTGTACTGCTTTACATTTTACTTGATGAGGGAATATATTTTGGTTATGTTTCATATATTACCTTCTTGCACTTTGGAATCTAAGATGTATTTGTACACTACAGAGCAGTTGTGGGGCAGTTGGCAATAAACCCCACTACCCCAAGGAATCTAATATATTCTAATATGGTTCTGTGAGGAAACGGTCACACAACTATGAAATTATTCTCCATATTTCAAGGAATCATTGATTCTTCAGGAAAGATTTCTCGGATGGTAATGATTTTAACAGAAGTTCAGACATCTTTGTTTTGCAGAATGATATATTTTATGCTTGTAATTAATGAAGCTTTCACATATTTACTGCTTCTGATGTACCAGTCACTGTTGTAAACACCAGCCCATTGTATCATTTAGTTCTCATAAGAACCCTGTGAGGTAATGCTGTTATGACCTTCATTTTACCCACTAGGGAAATGAGGCAGAGACTGAGTCGCTCAAAATTACCTACAAAATGATAGACCCATGATTTAAATCCGGGTAGTTTGACTCAAGAGATCATGCTCTCTGAACAAAATGCGAAGTCACTTCTTAAAATAAGAGCATAAAACTGTCCTCTCTTAGTGTTAAATTAATATGCAATTTTATGCCTCCTCCCCCATTTCCTTATCCACAAGCATATTAATATTTGTTAGGTAAGTGCCCAAGAATTTGATTTCTGTTTAGAGGAAAACCAGTTATTCGTGATACCTAAATTCAGTATTTTCTAAACCCTATCAGACCCAATGTCACCCTTTTATAACACATATTTTCTAATAGTCATTACTTTCTTGAAATTCATGGATAATGTAACCCACCTACACATATAAATAGAAAAACATCAGTATAATGACGACCTGATATAAAAGAGAAATAAAAGTAATTTATAATAGTATCTGTTTCAACGTGTAAAGGCATTAACATGCCTAAGCTATAAGAAATGACAAAGTAGTTAGAAAGTTACACCTGTTGCTCTAATCACCATGGATGGAGACTGATACAGGTAGGTTTTCCTGGTGGCTCAGATATCATCAGTAGCATTATTTTTGGTGATGAGATTTTCTGAAATGGTGACTAAATCTTGGTTAAGTTCTGGAAAAGTTCCCCTCGCTTGCCCAGCTCTGTAGTTCTTCCATTGTAAGAAATACGTTTTCACATCTCTGAAAGCAGGGTGTGTTTTATAAGCACTGTCAGTCAGATGTCAGTAATGATCATTGTTACTGTCATTGCCTGAACATATGCAAACCGGGTTACTGTTACCGATTTCATTTCCAGACAGACTCTTTGAAGACCATGTGAAGAATGGTTATAACCGCTAGTTGTTACTATGTCCTAATGCCCCATCTCCTTCTCAAGCCCCTCAGCTCTTACCCATAGCAGGACACAAGTCAAGTGTCGTTTCTTCCATGAAGCTTTCACTGACTACTTTAATCCACATGGATGTCTTTCTCCTCTGAAAACTTTCCATCAATATCTTTGGAAGGCTCAAAAAGTGCCAAAATCAAAACATACGAAATTGGTGTCAGTGGCTTTGAAGAAAACCTGGACACGAGTTGAGCACTGTTTTAAGAAATACAGCATCATCAAAATACTCGCTAGCAAAAAAATAATTTTGTTTTGAAAAACATGGATGTTGACAACTCTGAGTCAAAAATTTTCTGAATATAAAGAAGTTTTAGAAATACCTTAATTTATTTTGCTTTTTTTTTCTTTTATATGTGTCCAGGTGTGTTTGACTTGTGTCTAAATATGTCTAAAGGAGCCCTTTAAATAGAGATAAAATTATGTATAAGTACGCATTGTGTCATAGCTTAATTGGCAATGTTTTTCTTCCCTTTTCTCTGTCTTCCTCTCATTCTTGGTGATATTTAAGTAATATTATGTTTTACAACTGACAGTGTTTTGTCAGATGAAATGCCATAGTTTCCTTCCTGGAAAATTCATTGCATAGTAAAACAGTGCAAACATATTTTGTTTTTATATGTAAAATTATGTTAAATTCCAGGCTCAGATAGATAAATATAAATGGGTTTCCCTCCCAGAAATAGACTAGTGTCTTGTTGATGAGGACTTCCTGCGTGATATCTAGCATCCCTGGCCCACCTAATGAAAGCCAATAACAACCTCCATTCTTTGTAATATCTAAAACTCACCTCCACAAATTTCCAAGAGACCCCTTAGGAAGGTATCGCTTCTACAGAGATTTTCTCCTTTGAATACTTGGGGGTACGGTATTCCCATCGCTTTTCACTAGAGGGAGCAACTCGTCTCTAAGAAAGTGGTATATGTAGTCTATGATGGAAGAACTTTGGAATGGTCTCTCACTATAAATGAAATACTCTTGTAATTGAAATTGAATCATAATCTTTTATTCCCTCTAAGCTGTAATCGTTACAAGTTAGTTTTCTCACACAGGCTTAGGTTTGTTATAATGGCTTCCCATAATCAAATCAGGCCAAAGTATCTCATATGACCCTGCCTATTCTGACAAGGCCCCTACCCTGTATTACAGAAGTCATGGACCCAGTTTCAAGTTCCAGCTCTGCCACTATCTGGCTGTTTGACCTGGACAAGTAACTTCATCTTTCTGAGTCACAGTCTCCTCATAGATAAAATAGAGATTATAATACATGCTTTAGAGGCCTATTAAGAAGATGAAATAAGATACTGTAAAATATTTAACATTATAAGCTTTCAATGAATAGAAGCTGGTACTATTATTTGTATTGTTTTTATTCTAAAACTTACATACATTAAACTATTGTCCATGGTATAATAACTGGGTACTAAATTCCATTATAAAACAGATAAGTGTTTAGGAGTTCAGAGGAGAAAGACATCCATGTGGATTAGGGTAGTCAGTGAAAGCTTCATGGAAGAAACCACACTTGACTTGTATCCTGCTATGGGTAAGAGCTGAGGGGCTTGAGAAGGAGATGGGGCATTAGGACATAGTAAGCATACTTGTCCACTACTCCAGTTATTTCAACATACATTCTAGACCTGCACTGTCCAATATAATGGTCAGTAGCCACATGTAGCTATTTAAATTTAAATTAATTAAAATAAAAAATTCATTTAATCAGTCACACCACATTTCAAGTTCTCAGTAGCAACATCTGGCTAGTGGCTACTGTATTGGACAGTGTGTAACATTTCATTGTGGCAGAAAGTTATATTGGACAATGCTGTACTAGACATACAGCACCGTCGGGTGGTAGAAAAAAGGCTTGCTAGAATTAAAATGCCATACCACAGAGAGAGGCTTATGCTTCATAAAGTTCTTAGAAAAAAATTATTTATTAAAATTCATGCTTTCAGTTAACTTTTTTAGCAAAAATTGTGTGTGTTTATATTGGGAGTAAGTGTTCTCACTGGAAGTACTTATCTACTGGCTCACTTAATATCAAAAAGATCATCCAAATATTATGCAACCCACATCCTTCAGTATAAACCTTACAGATTTAAAATAATTTACCAAAGTGAGCCATTACCCTTCAGAGAAAGGACTGAAGCTAAATGAATCAAATTCAGAAAGAGTTAGTTGAAAAATTTGTGTAATTACATTTAAATAACCCATAAAATGTGTTCTTGGTGAATGAACTCCTACTGTATTTTTAGTAAGATGAAAAAAATTTTAATAAAATGAAAAAAATAATTAATGGAAATAGTTATGTAGATTTTAAATTTTTTACTATGAATCTTAGGGATTTGTTTGGTACAATACCGAAAATTGACAGTAAAGCCCATTGAATAAACATGATTTTTATATTTGAAAGCATCTCAAACTCCTAAGGTTAAGAAATTTCATACAAGGGAAAATATTTCTTTGCCTTTTCTAGATAAACTCTTTAAACATTGTTCCCATGAATTTGTGCTGTGGCTGTTAATTAAAACTCCAGAGCTCATATATAAGTTACAAAAATATCAGTAATTTTTTAAAGTACAGTCCCACGGTCAAAGAACCTTATTGGAACAACCAGACTGTCATGATGAAAAACAGCCCTCTTGTTTTAAAGCAAGTTTCATCAAGGTCATTTATACTTTGCACATAAAAATTAATTCAGTATGAAAAGATCGTATTATAGTGTCTAACTTGATACTTTGGTTTTCTTTCATAACACTTCATCTGTTACCTGAGAACTCTGCCTTGTGAATTCTTTGGCTCTAAGACTATATTACAACTTCCTTGAGTTTGTAAGCAATCCATTCTATGCACATCTGTCTTAAAAATGTGAATGGTTGATTTGGAAGGAGACCATCATTCATTCATTTGATCATTAATAGAAATTATCTCATCTTCCTGTATGACATAGGTAGAATTCACCTTATTGGAAAGATCAGGAAATCTCAGAGACATCAAGTGACTTGCCTAAAGTTATATAGCTAGTAAGTAATGTAGTGTGGATATAAACCCAGTTTGGCTGACTTCCAAGCTCTTTCCGCTATGCCATGTTGCTTTTCTGATTTTTTTTAATCTTTGACGGTAACCAGGGAACTCAAGGACTATTGGCTCTTTCCTGATAACTGCTTTTTCCAGGGTTTATATTTTCAGTGCCCACCACCCAGAGTATCATCCTACAGTGTTGACTGCATTGATTGAATGATTACAGACTGAAATCCAGCTTTAACAACCATGGCAACTGTAATGTATTAATCTAAACAGAACATACGGCTTTTAGGAGACAAGTGCCCTCAGTGGAAGCATTTATTAAATGTGGGACAGATTTAAGAAACAGTACCGCCTGCTACTGCTGATATTTGTAACTTAACAGCATTTCCAGATTCTTAGACGTGGGGTTCAAAGAGTTCATTTGCAATAAATGAGCTCAAGGGTAAAAAGAGCTCTGCCTGTAAATATTTCATTAGTTTTCACTGTCCTATACTCAGGGGGAAATTTTGAAAGTAAAGGTTTGTTATCGGGAAATGCATGAAGTCCAGTTTGAAAATAATTCTAACTTACCCTGAGAAAAGAGTGGTAATCTGCATCCTTCCCACTTAGCATTTCATCTGCCCATATATAGTCTCTCTTTATTGGAAACATTTCCGATTGTAAAAACCAAACAGGATCATCTTAACTGCTTTCTTCTCTCCCAAAGAGAGAAAGTGTTCTGGGTTTATCCCCAGTGGAATTGCTGATGAAATGCTGATCCTAGAACTGTGTTACTAATACAAAAAAGTAAACAGAGCACCCAATCTAAATTTGCTAAATTTTCTAGTCACCATTTTGGTCTGCATTGTCTTTTGGAGCACAGTAGATTGGAGGCATAGATTGGAGACCTGACCACTCTATTTGGTCTTTCTAAACTGTAAACTCAAAACATATTTGTTGGTGTTTACTATATGCAGGACACCGAACTGTGTGATAGGATTCAAAGATCTGAAGGACGTGAACTTTGTTCATTAGGAATTTATGCCATTGTGGAGGAGATAGAGAAGTAGATAATTATAATACCAGATGATAAATGCAGCAAGAGTGGTGTGAGCCAAGGGCTGTGGATTCACATAACAGGAAGTTTATGTTCCTGTAATTGACAAGAGAGCTGTGTAAGACTTCACAGAGTAGACAGTTTTGAGATGAGTCCTAATAGAAAAATAGGATTATAACAAGAAGAGGGAGAGAGAGAATTTCAGGCTGAAGAAATACCCTGAGCAAAGACCTGGGACTCAAGTAGGAGCTCAGACAGCTTGGGGAATGGCTGAAAGAGAGGGCAATTAGTTGGGGGTGGGGGTGATGATTCAATAAAATGGAGTCTAATGACTAACAGTCTCTTATATACTTGTGTGTATAATATACATTATTATATGCATATAGTGTATATATGCATTTTAAAACCCTGTGAATATTAGAGGATATTGGAGGTCTTTAAACAGGGACTAACATACATTATATCAGATAATAACTTAATTGCCAAGAAAACGGCTTGAAGGTTGTATGGTTAAAGGCTGGGAGATCAGTTGTGAAATGTTGAAATGATTCAGACAAGGATTAATGAATATCTTTAGAAATGTGGTAGTAACAGAACAGATGACGTCAGAGAAATAATAAAAGAACTGATTAAAAAACTAGATATGAAGGTGGGCAAGGAGTTGAGGAAGAATGATTTGTTTTAGTTTGGACCACAGGGCTGGGTGGAAATGTAAGTTATGAAATATAGGCAAAGGGTCAGGTTTTGACGAGAGGGGAGAAATCATGAGTTCAGCTATAGACAAGGAGAATTTTGTTGTCAATCTGAGGTGGCCCTTTGGAGATACGGGAAGATAAATTCGGGCATTTGTAGGTCAGGAGAAGAGTGTGTTCTACAGGTAGATTGGGACCTCAGTGTATGGGTGATAGTTGAAACTATCAGAGAGGATGAGAACACAGAAAGACATGTAGAAGGAGAGGAAAGGAGAGCCAAGAATAGAACTCTGGAACACCAACATGAGAGAGACAGGTGAGGTGGAACAAGCAGAGAAAAATTGAGAAATAGCTATTAGAGGTAGGAGAAGAACCAGAAGAGAGTGTTGTCCCAGAAGGCAAGGGAGAAATGGACTTCAGGAAACCAGGGTTAAGAGGATGCAGCCATGTTGAGTGAGATGAAGACTGGGAAGAAAAGTTCCTGAACTGGGCAACCGTGTGGGCATGGGTGTCTTTAGGGAGGACAGTTTGAGAAGAGTGGAGGGGCAGGATGGTTACAGAGTTGAGGAGTGAATGAGAAATGAAGAAATATAGCTAGCATGCGAGGCCAGTTCTTTCATAATTGGCAGTTCAGAAAAGGAGAAAGACTATGTGATTGATTCAGGGAGATGTTGGGTTGAAGGAAGAAAGTTTCTAAGAAGTGGAATTAAAGGAAGTCCTAATCATATATCCTTACTAAAGTAGGGATAGACCAGATGTCTTAATCATTTAGGCTGCTATAACAAAGTACTATAGGCTAGGTGGCTTGTAAACAACAGAAATTTATTTCTTATAGTGCTAGGGACTGAAAGTCTGAGATCAGGGCGCTAGCATGGTTGAGCTTGGTAAGAGCCCTCTTCCCATTTGCAGACTGCCAACTTCTCACTGTATCTTCATATGATGGAAAGAAGGCAAGAGCTCTCTGGAGTCCCTTTTATAAGGGCACTAAGACTATTCATGAGAGCTCCACCTTCATGTCCTAATTACCTTCCAGAAGCCCCACCTCCTAACACCATCACTTTAGGGGTTAGGATTTAAACATATGAATTTTGGAGGACACAAACATTCAATCCATTGCATCAGCCCCCCTCCACACAAAAATGGAAACAAACTAAAAGGCAGTAGAAGAAAAGTTGGATAAATTATGGCATGTTCAAATAATTGAATATTACATAACCTTTAAAGGAATAAAATGGATCCAAAGCAGTGACTTCGAAAAGTATCCATGTTAAATTAGAAAGATACAAAAAACATTGGAGATAAATATATCATAATTGTATTTTAATAAATAATATAAGTTGATACCCATATATCTATATAAACATGGAAAATATTTGGAAAGGATGTGTACCCAGCTGCCAACAGTAGTGGTCTCCAGGGAAATGGGGATGAGAAAAGGAAAAGTGTTCTTTAACTCCTTGCTTCCTGCAATTTTAAAGAGGGGTGGTGACATTAGAATAACATTTGCACTTTTAATTTAAAATATTTTTCAAACAACATTAAAGAAAACCCTCTCATAAAATGATGAAATAATTTAACTTTATATGATCAAATACAGAGTTTAGTATTCACTCAAAAGAAGAAAACACCATAAACTAACATATTTGCTATGATAATTTTTTGGATTGGTGTTTAAAGGCTGAAGCCAAAACACTTGCTCAAAATGTGATACTGAGTTCAAGGTAAATGAAGGATTTTTTTTTTTTTTGCTTAAATTTGGAAGATGAGGCCAATAATAGGTTAGAGAGTAATTTAAAACAACTGGAACTCAATCAGAAACTTAATTCGCTGAGATGAACCTCTGTATTATGGAGTATTGGTTGCTTTAACCAATGAGCTAGAAGTGACCTTGGTGATTTATTTGGTAGTAATTTTTATTTGAAGTACTGTATATCTTTTAAAATATATCTATGTTAGTCAGTGTTATCCAGAGAAACAGAAACATCAGGAGGTAGCTATAGACATGTTTATTTGGGGGAATTGGCTTACGTGATTATGGAAGCTGAGAAGTCCCACAATCTGCCATCTGCAAGCTAGAGACCCAGGAAATCCAGTTGCTTAATTCAGTCTGAGTCCAAAGGCCTGAGAACCAGAGGAGTGGATGGTGTAAATCCCAGTCCAAGGGCTGAAGAATATGAGATGTCCCAGCTCAAGCATGAGGCCTGGGAAAAAGAGTGAATTCCTTCTTCCTCTCCCTTTTGTTCTATTCAGGCTCTCCATGGATTGGATGAGGCCCACTCACATTAGGGAGGGTAATCTATTTCACTGAGTTCATCGATTCAGATATTAATCTCATTCAGAAATACCCTCCACAGAAACACCCAGAAATAATGTTTAGTCAAGCAGTGCAGTCAAAAGACACATAAAATTAACTGTCACAATATGCAAGTTAGTAATTAGTGAATAGTTAATAAGTATGTCTATTTTTTATAAAAAGTTATTTTATATGGAAGGCTTAGAAGCGAGATGCTGCAGTTAGCAAAAACACAGCTAGCTTCCAAGTTAAAAATTATTTATTAGAATTTCATTGCAGGTAACCGATTCCTTTTAAAATATAAAGGCTCCTGGGCTTCCCTGGTGGCGCAGTGGTTGAGAGTCCGACTGCCGATGCAGGGGACATGGGTTCGTGCCCCAGTCCGGGAAGATCCCACATGCCGCAGAGCGGCTGGGCCCGTGAGCCATGGCCGCTGAGCCTGCGCGTCCGGAGCCTGTGCTCCACAACGGGAGAGGCCACAACAGTAGGCCTGCGTACCGCAAAAAAAAAATAATAATAATAAAATAAAATATAAAGGCTCCTGTATTTATACACTAGTTAAAGTAACATAAATAACTAAACCAACCTTCTTAGATTGAACTTTGGGGTCTAAATGTATTAATAGAAGTGTTAAGGAATAGGAAAGCCCTAAATAGGGGACTTGAAAAGCTTTAGGGTACAAGAGTCTTTGAGGACTGAGAGTAGATGGAAGAAGTATTTGTAAATGGAGGTAAGATGTCAGTGAAAAGACCTGAGAGCTAATACCTTACTCATGGTGTTAGAGGTAGTTGAGCAAGTCAGAACCTCAGCCCAGAGTCTATTCAGTGGTCGCTGGCCCCATCTTGAGGCCAGAGGGAGAATATAAGGAAAAGAGGAGACTGGAGCATAATAAGTCCCTCCCCTAATCTTCTCCCACCCCATCTTTATTAACAGCTACCAATGCAGAATAAAATAATATATGCAGAACATACCCTCTCAGAACCTGGAAGTATGCTGAAATGAATTGAATATCAACTACTTATTGAGCACTTCCCAGTAAGTAAGTGTAAGTGTGGAGGCTTCCAGGATAAAGACACTGTTCCTACTCGAGAGGTTATCCAATGGGATGGAGGACATTACACTGCAGTTTGAAAAGGTGAATGTTAGGCATGTTTACCAAGTACAGTCTGAGTGCTGAGCACAGGGGAAAGACCTAGTGATTGCCTGGGGGGTTTGGAAAGAGTTTTATAGAAGAGGGGACACGAGCTGGGACTTGAAGGAAGAAGAAAGGTGTTAGAGGAGAGGATGGGAAATGGGCAAGTATAGACAAAGTTCAGTGGCATGGGCAGGGGGAAGAAGGGGGAGGGAAGAAGGCTGGAATGTGAGTTGTGCTGTATTTGGGGGGCTTTGAGGCTCACTGTGAAGTTCTGTGTTCTGCCATCGGCGTCCTATTGAACTCTGACAGCATGCATTTATTTTTTCCTGTTTAAAATTTGCTGACTTTATCCCAAACATTTTTTAATTTCAGGGTCTTTATATAAGATGAGATGTGATTCAATGGCTAATTTAGCCAGTGTATAGAAAGGGAAGGCAGGAAACTCCACATGGAAAATAAAATATAACTGCCTTAATTTAAATATTTAAACAAGAAAAGCTTTTAGGTTTTCAGAAAACAGTAATTTATCTCCTGGAAATTGGTATGTTTTTTGATACCGTTAGTTTCAGTTATTTTTCAATGCATGACTAAACCCTGGAACAGAACAATTTTAACTCAAAGCTACAAATGGATTTACTTAAGGGGAATAAGAAAATTGGAAGTTACATTTTATTTTCATTCTAAAAATAGCTAGAACATTATCATTAGAAACCTCTTTAGAAGTGGAATTCCATAAACTAGGACTCCACTGATGAAAAATTTTCCATAATCTCATCAGTTTTGCTTTTTCTTAGCAAACCATCTCTTCATGATTATTGTAAACCAATGATAAACAAGGTATATTAGAGTTATACTTACAATGTGTAAGACAGATAAACCCTTTCATTCAATCTCATCAATCTTGGAAACATTTTTTCAGTAAAGAAATATTTCTGAAATCTCTAGTATGTTCTAGGTACTGGGGATATAGCTTTGAATAAGGCAGGCCAAATCCCTGACTATTAGGAGTTTACTTTCTGGTGGGCAGAGAGAGACAATAAATATAAAAACATATAAAAAGGTAATCGGGGGGACTGTTAAATGCTCTAAAGAAAGTCAGTTTCAAAAGTGATTAAGGCTGGGACTTCCCTGGTGGCGCAGTGGTTAAGAATCCGCCTGCTAATGCAAGGGATACAGGTTCGATCCCTGGTCCGGGAAGATCCCACATGCCGCGGAGCAACTAAGCCCTATGCGCCACAACTTCTGAAGCCTGCGCATCTGGAGCCCATGCTCCGCAACAAGAGAAGCCCGCACACCACAAAGAAGAGTAACCCCTGCTCGCCGCAACTAGAGAAAGCCCACGCACAGCAAAGAAGACCCAGTGCAGTCAAAAAAAAAAAAAGTGATTAGGGCTAAAGTAGTAAGAAGAGGCCTTTGTGTGGAGGTGATTTTTGAGTTAGAACTGCATGGTGAGAAGGTAGGAAAAGCATTATTAACAGAAGGAACAAAAGAGCTAAGATTGAGACAAGTCTAATCAACAAAGAGTAGGTGTCTTGAGTAGTAAACTAACTTTACTGAGGAGGTGAAGTCAGAGAGGTGGGGTAGGCAGACCATGCAAGGCTTTGACGGCTGTAAGGAAGCTGGATTCTATTCTGTGATGAGAACCTCTGAGTTTTTGGTAGGGTAAGGATGACATAATGGGATTCATGCTTTGGAAAAATCATTTGGGGATGTTACCATTTTTCCCTGGGGTTTTTCTTCGGTGTTATTAAGTCTTTTAGCGAATGCAGCAGCTACAGCAGCATGTATTTAAGTTACTTTAGAATGTGAGTGGGTTGCTTCCTTTTTCCTAAATGAGTCAGAAGACATTATAAGCAGAGAAGACATAATTCATAAATATATAGATCTAGATAGATCTAGATTAGGTATAGGGATAGGGGTAGAGATAAAGACACAGATGAGACAGAGACAGAGAGATGAGGGAGGTTCCTCTCCTTCAACTTGTACCGAATAAAATCTCCAAAATTTGAACGAAACCATTCACAACTCTTTTTTTTCTCACCTAAGAGGTCCAAGGTAATCCTTCAGTGGATATCTTTAATAGTTATTAATGTCGAAATAAGTTCCATAGTATACTGTGAATATTGAAGTTGAGAAAGTAAAATTAACATGGTCTAAAAGAAAGTTAGCACATTTTGCTGTTTTCTGAGATTGCTAGTGTTTTGGCAGTGGTTGGCTGTGGGCAGGCATAATGTGGAACATCACATGGAAATCGAGTTGTGGAATTTTAATAAACTGCTGGTCTGCTAATAATTTGCTTTTGTTCAAACCATTTATTTTTAATTTGGCAGTTATTCCTGAATCTTAGCCCAGAAAAAAAAGTGTAAATTTTTCTTAGGAAGACGTGTACAGTATTAAGAAAGTGTAGACACGCCTTCACATCTTTCAGAAAGACATTTTATTCAGACTAAACTACTGCAGAGGTTGCTGTAGTCCTTTGGGACCTCAAGTCACAATTAGAGAACAAGTGAAAGTAATAGAGTCACGTTTGAATAGCAAGTTTCAAGTAGTGTAGTTTAAGTGGCTGTTACTATTTTGGGAATACTGAATATTCCTTAATAGTAGAGTACTCATTTCATGCCATATTTGAATATTATTTTCATACAAATGCAAAAATGAAAGCAAAAAAGTCCAACTTCAAATGTGCAAGTTCCTTTAACTTCTGAATATATAATTTTTTCACTTTTTGATCAAATTCCACATGAGTGAAGAGCTGGGAATTTTTAGAATTCAGAGGGTCCAGGTACACCATTTGCAATTGCTTAATATGCTTCATTACATATATTTATCTTACCTTTCCCTTCCTGCTGAAGATCTACTTTGCAAGAATGTTTTCCTGACTATTCTGCCTCAGGCTATCAAGTCTAAAAAAAAACGAGGTTTTTGGCCTTTTACTAACTTGCTAGTGTCAAAGAACTATTGTCCTTCCCCCATTCCTCCCACCCTTTGAATTTAAGTCCAAAGTAAATGAATGGTAACAAGTTTTCTTCACTGCTTTTTAGTGTAGAGTTCCAGTTCAGAAAAAGTTCTGTTCAAGAATGAATTCCAGCAGTGTTCCTATTGCCAACAGGCAGCATTAAAGTCTTGGA
This sequence comes from Delphinapterus leucas, assembly GCF_059928025.1. Lineage (NCBI taxonomy): Eukaryota > Metazoa > Chordata > Mammalia > Artiodactyla > Monodontidae > Delphinapterus > Delphinapterus leucas. Next base: position 52,971,522 of record NC_143140.1, read on the forward strand.
ATATGGAAGTAAGCCCGAGTAAATCCTGCTCTATTTGAGTCAAGTAGTTTATATATGATAACATATGATTATGATTCTTAATGCAAACTTCATGGCCATCTTTTCTTGGGTTAACTGATGAGTGATTATGGGCAGCAAACTTAGAGGTGAAATCATCCCAAGTATGATTTTTATTCAGATACTGTGCAAATACAAAATATGGAGCAAGGTCCTAAGAGATAGAGCATTCTTTGGTTGTAGAATGGTAGTTGGATTACTGAAGTGGTCAGGCTGAAGGTTTTGGAGTGGCCGTAAGTGCCAGCATAAAGAGAGAGACAGCAGACAAACTGTTCTGGGGCAGGCTTCTCCCTTGGAGGTCAAAGGCAGTCCTGAGGACCCACCTGGAGAGGGAGTCTTGTTCCGCTTCTTCCCTGGAGATGGCCAGGCCTTCCTGAAATCCCTGGCCTTAGCCATGTGGAGCTAGACCGTGTAACTCACCGTTTCAGGAGCAGGGAGGTCAAGTCCTGCTCAGGGTCATGCTCATTCAATATGTTTCTGTGTTACCTCTTCTATTAAATGTCTATGTGTCCCAAGAGGGAAGAACTATATTATTCTGTTCTTCATACATTCAACCTTGATTTTCCAATCTCTTCTCCACTTCACAACCAGAGAGACCTGATAAGTAGTAGCTGATTAGTTCACATCCCTAGTTAACCAGCCCCCCCGCCTCCACACCTGCCCAATGGCTGATTATCTCTTAGGATAAAGACCTCACTGCTGGCCCTCTCTCTCTCCCTTCTAGCTACAGTGAAGGCTTTCACTTGCACGTTAGGGCAAAGTTCCTTCCTGCCTTGGGTCCTTTTTATGCAGTTGGCTTTGCCTGGAATTCTCTCTATCCCATCCTCTCTGCCTTCCTCACCCTTTTCACCCGGCTACCTCCTACTCACCCTCTCATCTCAACTCACAAGTCTTCCTCTTGTGAGGAAGGGAAGACTTCCTTGAGCCTCTACACCAAGTCGGGCCCTCCCCCTCCTTATACACCCTCACTGCACTCTGCATACCCATTTGTAGCACTTAACAATTGTAGTTAATTATTTATTTAATATGTTTCCCTTGGAAGATTGTAAATGCAATGATGACATCAAATATGTCTGTTAATTGCCAAACTTTAAGAACCTAGCACAGCATCTGGCACACTGTAGACATTCAGTATATATTTCTTGAATGAATGAATAAATGATGAGCCAACAAATGACCAGCTGGATGGTCTGATTCTTTTTTGCACACTCCCTCCCAACCCCCCAATGTGAGGGACAGGACAGTAGGAGACAGGTGTACGTGATGGGTCCTATAAGGCTTAGAACAGTGAGGGTGGAGGAGGGCTGATGCAGAGAGGGGCTGATAAGCCCCCTTTTATTAAAAAATTAAATTTATTTATTTTATTTATTTATCTTTGGCTGTATTGGGTCTTCGTTGCTGTGCGTGGGCTTTCTTTAGCTGTGTCGAGCGGGGGCTACTCTTCGTTGCAGTGCATGGGCTTCTCATTGCGGTGGCTTCTCTTGTTGCAGAGCCCGGGCTCTAGGCACACGGGCTTCAGTAGTTGTGGCACAGTAGTTGTGGCTTGCGGGCTGTAGAGCACAGGCTCAGTAGTTGTGGCGCACGAGCTTAGTTGCTCTGTGGCATGTGGGATCTTCCCGGACCAGGGATTGAACTCATGTCCCCTGCATTGGCAGGCGGATTCTTAACCACTGCACCACCATGGAAGTCTAAGCCCCTTTTTTTAGAGGCAGTTACAATTCAGGAGGGCCAGAGATCAAATAGCCAAAACCATATCCTGAAGAAGAGTGAGGGCTTTGGATTAAATGGTGAGCCAGGCCTGTAATGGTTGCTAAGGGATAAAGTCAAGCAAAGAGCCAAAGATGCTGAAGTGAGGAGAAGTGAGTCAAAACAGGGGAAACCAAGGTCCTCTCAGTAGTTCCAGATGTAATTGTGCCAAAGCCTGGGGAGTCTTCTGTGAGCTTCACTCACATATTCATGGGTGGAATGTTCATTTAAAGGTGTCAGTCTAGGTTGCAAAGTATTTACCCCTACTTTTTAAATACACTTCCACATTTCCTCATCTGAAACCTTTACAGTCCCATGAGTTTGATATTCAGAGTTTTTCGGTTTTTAGAAAGGAGGTATATAGGGCGGATATACCATGAATTGAGTACTACACAGTGAGTTCTGAGGCAGCACTTCTTAATTATCAAATACATTAATAGGCATGTGGGCAAATGTATGAATATTCACAGTGAGTGGGATAAATAAACACTATCAAGAGCCTCAGGATCACTTCAGGTCAAGTTTTGCTGCCAAATGAGATACAAAAACATCTTCAGAGTTTTTTGGATTTGGAAATTCTGGATGGGGAATCGTGAACCTGGTACAAAGCTTCGTTCCTCTGGCACCCTGTTAATTCCTGTTTGATTCTCAGCAGCAGGGGAGGAGCCGACCTGATCTGCTCAGGGCTTCCTCATTTCTGCAGGGAAATCCCCAGAGTCCTCCCAGCCCTCATCTGCCTGGAAGAAAACTTGGCCACCCCTTCCCTTTCCCTTAAGCTACTATGAGATGGTTGTCAGTCTACAATCCGTACTAAGTATCTGCTGTGTACAGGGCTCAGTTGGGAGATGGGAAGCTAAGCAGAAGATAGACTATTTAGGTTTATTCTTCTTTAGGTAATTCTTCTCCATCCTAGACATCTCACCTGAGCTCTGTGTCTTATTTCCAACTGCATAATACATAGATCTACTTAGCACTCAAAAGCAAAACTGGTTATCCTCCTTCAACCTAGAATCAAACAAAGGACAAAATCTATTACTTATAATCCTTGTCACCATCCATTGAATGGCCCAAGCTAAAATCAAACTTTCATTTCTTTACTTTTCACACATAATGGGCTCTAAATGCTGTTGAATTTCCCATGTGGGCCCCCTTCTCTCCCATCTCACTAAGCCTTCATCACCTCAAGCTGTTTCCAGGTCTCCTCTCTGCCCCTTATTTTATGCTGTCTCTTACCCATCCACCTCCTTCTCACTGACCTTAGTGACTTTTCAATAATAAAGTATTTTTAACATATTGTTTAAAAATGTCAATGTTGTGAAAAATAAAGGCTGAAGAACTTTGCAGATTAAAGGACATGAAAGAGACAAGAAAATGAAACACAATTCATGGTCCTGGATTTGGTTCTACAAGATAAAAATTGTCATATTATAAAGGTCATTATTAGGACAATTGACAAAATTGGAATTACATGGATTAAAATTTCCTGAATTTGAAGATTGTAATTCGGTAATAAAAGAAAACGCCTTTATTCTTGGAAAATACACACTGAACTATTAAGGGGTAAAAGGATTAACTACTCTCAATTAGTTCAGAAAAAAAATGTGTGTATATACATGTGAGTATATATAAATGTGTATGTGTGTATACATACACATGCATATCTATATGTCTGTTTCTGTATGTCTATATAAATAATATATATGTTATACAGAGAAAGAAAAGAGAAAAATAAAGCAAATGTGGCAAATAGTAATAATTGGTAAATCAGGGTAAAGGGTATACAGGAGTTCTTTGTACTATTCTTGCTTTCTCTAAGTTTGATATTATTTCATCCTAAAAACTTATAAAAATTCAATTTTTAAATATTAAACGTGTATTACTTTTATCCAAACACCAAACTTTATTGATAACACACACATACACACACACACAATTTCATCAGCTTCCCGCTGCCCATGTAAAGAAATTTTAAGCTCCTCAGCATCATGCTCAGGACTTCCTATAATCTGGTCTCAAATTACTTTTCTACCTCACTGTTTCCTTTCCCTATGGGTACTCATTCTATCCATGACGAAATGACCACCACTGTCGAGGTCCTCTTCTTATATCCAGCCATTCCCCAAAATCTTCATCTGTATGCCTAATAGGTTTCTAACTCTAAACTATATTCTTTTTGGTATTCCCACCCGTGTCCTGCAGCTGTGCTCCTACCCCAGTTTTCCTGATCTCAGTCCATTCACCCAGTTGTTCACAACAAAAAACCTGGGAGTCATCCTTTATTTCCCTCTTTTTTTTTATTACTGACATTCAGTCCACCAACAGCTTTTTTTTGTCCTAAATGTGTACACTTCTCACCATATTTATCAAACCCACTCTATTTATAGATGTAGATAAGATAGATAGATAGATGATAGATAGTTAGATAGATAGATAGATAAAGATACACCACCATCAACTCTTGCCTGGACTTCAGCAAGACGCGTATCCTGGTTCTACTCATCCCCCTCATAGTTTCCTTTCCACACACAGCCAGAGTGAGCTTTCCAAAACATGAATCAGAATGTGTGATTCTTTTTTACAGTGGCTCTCCCCATGGCTTCCCGTTACACTTAGAACAAGTCCAAGTGTCCCCTATGGCCACAGGGCCTTTGTGCCCCACCCTGCCTGTGCCTCCAGCCTCCGCTCCAGTTTCCTTCCATCTGGCTGGGTGTGCTCCCAACCACTGTGTCTTCTGGCTGTTCCCCCAGTGTGCCAAGCCCTTTCCTGCCTCAGGCCTTTACATGTGCTGCTCCTTCCGTCTGGAATGCTCTTCCTTAGGCTTTTGAATGTCTGGCCCTTCACATTATTCATGTCTTACTCAAATACCACCTTCTCAAAGTCTGTCCTGACCAATATATCTGGAAGAGAACCCACAACCTTGCCATTTACTGTTCCCTTGTCCTGCTTTATTTTCTTTACATCATTTGTCACAATCCAAACCATATCTTTTTTACATGTATGTTCATTTTCATAATGTCTCTCTCTCCCATCAGGATATAAGTATTCTGAGGCAGGGACCTGGACATCTAGCTCACTGCTATATTCCTAGTGCCTAAAACACTCAGTGAAATACAGTCAAAATAAAGAGAGAGACAAGAAAAGAGAGAGAAAGACAGAGCTTTGTTTCCAGCTCAGAGTCTGTTCCATTCCAACAGGCTGTGCTGACAATTTCATGTTTGTAATTTTTTGCTTGTAACAACAAAAGATTGGCAACAACCCAAATGCCTATCAATAGAGGACTATTAAAAACATCATGGAACATGCATACAATAGAAAAAAAAAGCCACCTGTATAAAAGAATGAAAAAGATCGCAATGACCTATCTCTAAAATAAAATGAAAAGAGTAAGTAGCAGACCTGTGCTCTGACCATCTGCCTTCCTGTCTCTGGGCCTTTACTCATGCTGCTGCTTCTCTCTGAAATGCACTTCTCCAGACCTTTTCACTCTCTGTCAAATAGCACTTCCCAGAGAATGTACCCCAACAAACTATTTAAAATATCTTTTACACCCCCTCATTCATTAATCTCTTGCCTTACTTTACTTTTCTGCATGGTAATTATCATCATCCAAAATCGTATTATTTACTCATACATTTATATATTTTTTTAAATTGTTTGTCTCTCCTACAGGAATGTAATCACCATGAGGGCAGGGACCTTGACAGTCTTATTTGCTGCTGCATTGTCAGGGCCTAGAACAGTGGCTGGCAGAAGTTAGAAACAAGAAATGAGATAGAAAAAGGTAGAACTGAGTTTCTAAGTCAGTTTCTGTTTGATTCTAGAGTATATCAACCACCACAATGTGCTACCCCTCATTCTTAAAATCTTCTGTGTTAGGACCTTAGTGCTTTCAGTCTGAAAAGGACCTTAGAGATCATCTAGTCCAAGTTTTGATTTTGCAGAAGAGATGACTGAGCTGAGAGCTAGGTGATGTGTGGAGGTCCAGGGAATGTGGGGTTCAGGGATGAGAGGACTTTTTTTTCTTTTACTTTTTCAGCTTTGGAGTATGTAATGTATTACATTTTTGTTTTAACTACATAAATACATTTTGAAAAATATCAGTAAGATGGTAACCAGTTCAATAATTCGGGCATAAACACTGTAAGGGTTTGGAGGAACATAAGTCACTATGGGCACAGTCACTGGTCAGAGCAGCCTTCCTGAAGGATGACATAGCTGGTCCTTAAAGGACAGAAAGGATCTGATGGTGAAGAGGAAGGAGCATTTCAGGAAAGCATTGAAGGAGTAAGGAGTGGTTGGTGGGGGGCCGGGGGTAATCCAGGTATAGGAGGGAGACTCTAAGAGGAGAAACCTATTGCCATCTGTAATATGGTTTACTCTGGAAATAGGAACTGGAACATCAATCTATAAATCTTTAAAGCCAGTAATGGAGAAACTTACTCTCTTATGTTTTTCTGGTTTATATACATTAACCGTTTTTTTTCTTTTCTGTAGACAGAATATGTATGCCAAACAGCAGTTACAGATTATTATGGATTGAATTGTGTTAAAAAAATATGTTCATGTCCTAACCCCTAGTACCTCCAAATGTGACTTTATTAGGAGGTGGAATGTTGCAGATGTAATTAGTTAAGATGAGGTCATACTGAGGTAGGGTAGGCCCCTAAACCAGTATGATTCATGTCCTTATAAAGAGACAGCCCTGTGAAGACAGAGGCAGAGATTGGAGTTATCTGCCAAGGAACATCTGGGGCTACCAGAAGCTGGAAGAGGCAAAGAATGGATCCTCCCTGGAGGCTTGGAGGGAGCATAGTCCTGCCAACACTTTGATTTTGAACTTCTAGCCTCCAGAATTGTGAGACAATACATTTTTATTGTATTAAGCCACCCAGTTTATGGTACTTTGTATGGCAGCCCTGGAAAAATAATATATAGTTTGTACTTTTACAACCCAATTTTTAAATGAAGCCAAACCATAGTAAATCATCACACTGCTTTCTAAATGGGTTTATGCAGCACTTGGTGAATTTGATTAGAGCTCTCCCTATATCTTTTTGTTGGTTAGTAATAATGATTGCTTACATAACACCCATAAATGTGTGAGCGTCTTTAACTGCTCTTTGCACATAAATCCTTTATAAATTAATTGCAAGCAGAGTTGGAGTAATTCAAGCCACAAAGAGTGAATAACCACCAGATTCAGACATAGACCTTCTGTTTTCATTTTCTAGTTGAAAAGCTCAAGCTTCAATAGGCTTTCTTTTCCTTTTCTCTTAGTTGAAGCATTAATTTCTGTGTATAGTCGATCAAATGATTTAGTTATTGCTTTCTTAAAAAGCACAGACTCTAACTTTTTGGCTTTAAGTTCATGAACATGCCTGTCATCTGGTCATTTATTATACCTACTCTCTTGACTATAATAACAGATTTAGGACTTACTATCCCAATAACTTTGCTAACTCATATCCTGAATTAGAGATAAAATTCATAGAGAAATTAATGATACATATACGTAAACCCTTCTAGGTACAGAGCAATTTTCTCACGGTTTATATCAAATTTCGCTTTACTTATCTTTGTTTTCAAGGCTCTCAGGTACTGCCTTGATGATTTCCTTTTCCCCATTTTTTTCTGTCAACGTAATCTCTTATACTAAAACAAGATTTGCTATTTTGTCTTTTTCTTTTCCAGTTCATGTGCTTTCATAATAAGGGTAAAAGAAAATTTTGCTGTGTTATCATAAGACAGAACAAATTAGGTTTTTCAAATAGATTCTAGTATGAATTGCAACATGTTTAAATTGATTGCCCCTCCTTACTTTACTCAACTTCAAATTTAATTCTTAATTAATTTTGAATTCATTTTTTTTTTAAGACTTGAGGGTCATGGGAGCAAGTTTGAGCTTAGTCACATCATATGGATTTTAATCTTTATAGTTGTCTTGTAATGCAAACAAATATTAGTCATTCTAATAAAGGGTTAGAAGAAATGTTTGGACGTCTCATAAGAGTTTGACTCAGATAAGTTATTCCAATAATACATTTTCTCCTCTTCAATTATTGCTTTCCTTCTGGTCTCCTGTAAGCTTCTTAAGTTCCATCTGACTCTTAAATGCTTTAAAGTAATGCTCTGGCTTAAATATATTAGGGGAAATCATCAGATTTGCTTTATTCACAAGATATTACCATTTTATTTGAGGGAGATTTTAATAATTATTGTTTTATATTAAATGGTATCAAAAATACATTTTGTAGTTTCCTTTTACATTTTTCCTTAGTCATTCTTTACTGATTCATAATATAAATGGAGAACAGTAGATAGGCCCTCAGTGACTGTTATAAGGATTCTTAAAGAATTGGCTGGTGCTACAAACAAGATGAGTTCTTTTAGCCCTTTATCTTCCATGTCCTCAGGGATGCCAAATAAAAGTTGCATTTAGCAATATTTGCTTCTGATATATGGCACCAGCAAGAGCTCCGTTCAGGTACAGGAATCTGTGTCAAGAGGCAGGTTCTGGCACCATTGTTTTAGCATCTGTCTTGCAGCCCCAGACTGAAATTCTTCTAGGAGTGAGCTGAGGGAGGTGACGTGAGGGTAGCCTGGAGCCTGATTTGCCTCCTATCTTCTCCTCTCTTAGTTACTTGGGCAGATTCCTCCCCCTCTCTGGATATCAGTTTCCTCATTGGTAAAATAAGGAAATGGCAGATAGCATTTGTTGAACATTTTGTGCCTGGCACGGTTCCAAGCACCTCACATATAAGATCTGTTTAATCTTCACATACTCTCTCAATCCCCCTCCCCCACCAAAGCGTCCTTGCTCTAGAATGTAAACATCACAGGGCAGGGATTCCATCTGTTTTGTTCACTGGTACCTCTAGAACAGAGCCTGGCACTCAACAAATATACACTGGATATTGAATAAATGAGGTACAGAGACATTAAGTAATTTACTGATGCTCATGAAGCTAGTAAAAGGGACTGAGGAATTGATCCCAGGCTGTTTATCGCCAGAACCCATACTCTAAAGCACTATGTTATACTGCATAAAATTAGGTAACTGATAGCTTCCAAAGCCATGTCTCATAATGCTGGTTTCACATCAGAATTATATCTGGTGCTTTAAAAAATACTGATGCCACTATCCCCCATTAAACACCCTGATTCTCCTTTAGTGGGTTTGGAGTCACTACATTCTGTCTGAAAATTTCAAGTGCACTGAATTACATCTAAAGTTGAGACTCAATGCTTAAAGTTTATATCAATAATCTCTAAATTTTATAAATCTTTGAAATTTATTCTGAAAGTAGTTCAGACTGAGTCTGGAAAATAGAAGGTCAAATGGGAGACAGTAGGACCAAAGCCTGCTTCTGAGTTAGGTTCATTATCTGGCTCATGGTTGGGTTCATGGTTGAGATCATGGATCTTTCTACAAAGACTTTCCAACTGGTCCTAAATGTTACATCAGATTGGCCTGTGACTCATAACTAGAGACTTTCTATAGGCTGATCATTAACATATAACGATCTACGTGATTTAAAATCAGTGGTGTAACCATTAGTGATTTAACCATCTGCCTAAATACCCTATTATATAGAATATACTATGTCTTGTCTACAAGGAATTCAATAATCTTGCACCAGCAAAGGAATGAAATTACTACTCTAATATCCCAGTAAGAAGGTAACAGTGATAAGGAAAGTTCTGATAGAAAATGTTATCATTGTTTTTATCAAAATAGTGATGCATAATTTTCAAGATTATACTTCCATTTCAGATATCTGTGTCTAACAATAAATGGACAGCAACCCTCCCCTGGGGCTGGACTTAAGAAATTGTTTTTTACACAGTTTTCAGTTAATGATCCATGCTCTACTAGATAAACAGAATTTTTGAAAAGTACTTTTTGGTGAAGCATTATCCCTTCAATTTATCAGATAATCTTTACCACAACAGTACAATCAAATATAGAGCTGAATGACCTGAAATAACATCCAGCCCAGGAAGACTGGTATTTGATTGTGCTGTAGGTGACTTCCTGAAACTAATTACAGTAACCAATGTGTTTAAAAGTGCCTGTGAAATTGATTGAGCTTCTTAAGAAAAAAAGTACTGTGCAGATATCTTAACTCATTTACTTCTAAAAATTCTGTTAGTTTATGTTAGTATAAATTATACAAAAAGTGGATGCCAATTTAGGATTAAATGTGCAAGAAATTATTAGGGTAAAAGCCCGTGACAGAAAACGGAGAGGGAAAATGGGGAATGTGAAATGTAAATCTGATCATATCTTGGTCTTACTTAAAATCCTACAATGCCTTCTTGTGGCCCTTAGAGCATATGCAGTACCTTGAACATGGCCTGTAAGGCTCTGCCTGATTCACTTACCTTCTCAACCTCTTTTGATTCTTTCCCCTTCACCTTCTTCACTCCAGGCATGTTGGTAAACTCCTAGCTTCTTGAAAATGTCCTTCTCTCCCGTTCACTGGCCTTTGCACTTGATAGTCAGTCCCTACCTTTTCATAGAGTAGCTAAATCTTACTCCACCTTCACATCTCAGTTTAATCATGACTTCTTCTGGGTACTGTCTCTGACGCTCCATCAAATTCCTTACCCCTTTCATCATTTTTGATAAAACCTAATGCACTGTGTTGCAACTGGGGGAGATAGATGGGCTCCTGAAAGTTCAGATGTTTAGGGCTTCCCTGATGGAGCAGTGGTTGAGAGTCCGCCTGCCGATGCAGGGGACACGGGTTCGTGCCCCAGTCCAGGAAGATCCCACATGCCACGGAGCGGCTGGGCCTGTGAGCCATGGCCGCTGAGCCTGCGCGTCCGGAGCCTGTGCTCCGCAGTGGGAGAGGCCACAATAGTGAGAGCCTCGCGTACCGCAAAAAAAAAAGTTAAGATGTTTATACGACTTCTGTTTTGTCACAGTGTGATGCTCTGATGCGTGTTATGTAATTTTCCTCTGCCTTGCAGTAAAGACCACTACTCTCTGTTTTTCTAGTTCTGCCTTGTCAAATGCCAACCCATTTATTATTTGTTGTCTGACTTACAGCATGCATTCAGATATTTTCCTGGCCCATCACTATAGTAACTGGGAGAGAGTCCTCATCCTGAAGGAGCTCAGAGGACACAAAAGCAGAAGCCTGAGAAGCAAGAGCCTACACAGAAGAAAGGAAAATCTGAGGTAAGGGTTCTCTTCAACTCTTTCTGTGAAAGAAAAACTTTTGATGTTTGAAATATCTTAGGAGCTGCTTGTGCCAGTGTGATGAAATCTTTTGGAAGTTATTGTGATCTTCTTACTTCTTTAGATCTTGTTGATAATATTTAAATGGTGACAACATAACACTGTTTGACCATCTGTCCCACTCTCTGCCGTGTACTTTCCTCTAGTGCTATGGCAGTCTAGCTGTCTTTCGGCTGCTGCTGAGGTGGCCAAATCCTGACTCACTACAGTCATACTCTGTCTCTCTTGCTTGGCCAAGGAAACTGTTACATTCTCCCTTCATTTGTCAAATGTAGATATTGGGTTCTCCCTAAAATACTGCTGAGCATGGGGCATGAATTAGGATGGAGACTTCATGGAAAGAAAAGTAAAATATATCTAAATCTAAATGGGGGAAATAGGGTGTAAGAGCAAAATGAAGCAGAAAATTACTAGACAGGTGAGAAAATAAATATATTTTCCTAAATCCACTCCAGTGGAAAAAGGGAAAGGCCAAATAGAAATATAACCCTAAGTAGACTCTTCAAAATGATGACAGTCAGGGAGTTAGATTTTCATGACGGTTCACATTTACTAAACTGTAGCCTTGAGACTCATGTTGGAGGTCATTTATATGATCTTCAAATATGCAGGCCTTCTACGTAGGCCTTTATCACTCCAGGGAAAATGGATTGGTGGACTCTAAAGGGGTTTACAGTGCAGATAGTAAGAAGAGGAAGGAACAGGGAAAAGTTAGGGAAAGGTATCTTCAGCTGGTATAGTGCCATCTTCTCCAAAACAGACGCTGTTTTCCTCAGTTACCTAGTTACCCAGCACAACACAAAGAGTAATCTATTAGCTCTTAGGTACTAAAAGAGGTGAGTCAAAGACTTCAGGAGATTATCTCCTAGTAGAAAATTAAAATAGGTGTTTCATGGATTTCTCCCTTTCTTCCATCACAAGGTGAAACAGGTAAGAAAGAGGAGGGTTAGGTTAAGGGACAGGGTTAGAATAAACATTTAAACTTCCAGATGTGACCTGGAAGTTGGTGTATGGTGTTGGGGTTGTAGAAAAGGTAGAATCCGAGGAAGATGGATTTTATCATCAGGATCTTGGATAAATGATTTGCTGGAAGAACCATAACTGGTGTCCAAGGGATAGAAATCATTGGGATTACAGGGTATTTAGAGTTTAGAACTTTAAAGCATTCTCATAGTACTTGACTACAGAATGCTCCCAGTAAGTATTTCTATTTATTATCAATGGGCCCATTATTGGTGTATTGGCTCATTGGCCATTTTACATAGTTTTTAGAAAATGCCTTATTGTATATTTTATCTGCCTAATTCTGAGAATAACTGAAACCATTATGTGTGTTATTAAGAAATTATGTTCTTACACAAGAAGCTTAGAGACATGACTGCTAAAGTCAGACTCTTGATTGGCATTTTCACTTCTTTTAGTACAAGTTCAAGTCTGTTCCTCCTCCACGGAGGCCAGAGCAGTATATCAAAGCCAGAAGTACAGCTAGTCATCAGAGTTCAGGTTCTTTCCTGCTTCCCTGTGGGAGGGGTCAAGAATACAAACATCCTCAATTGCTACAGCAGGAGGGAACATTCGTCCATTAACAGAACCAAACAGGAAGCACCAAATAGACATTTCTTCTATTTATTTTGTGACTATGAAGAAACATGTAGTTTAGTTCTTTGAATAAAATTTGTCAGTAACGCATAGAACACATAAAAGGTGTCGTCATTTTGGTTAAAGTCTGACTGCAAAATGATTTAATGCTGGTTTTCATTTTGCTTCCTACAATTTATGCAATACTACATTCTTAGGATGTTGGAATTTTACCATATCTTAAGTTATTTTTTCTTTTTTAAACTGTGAACCGGCAACTTAACATTTGCTGCAGCCTATTGAGACTCACATTATGATTCTCAAGTTTTTAATTACATTTCCCAGATATTTCCTCTCTAGATCCAAGAGGATGTGCATATATTGAGCAGAATAATTTTACCTCCCTTCAGTTTTTAATAGGGTTCTGAAAATGACTGATAAGGCCAGGAAATACCTCAAATACTTCAGAGATTTGTTTGCCTTACCAAAATTTTTAATCTCAGTATATTAGTTGGTTATCCACCCCATTACGTCAGATTAATTCTATTACTTCACTGTCAGTGACAGCAGATAAGAAATTGAAGCAGTGTAATGATTGAAACAAGCCTAATGAAAGAGCAAAAGGAAATATAATTTGTATATTTATGAGTATTTCCAGAAATAGGACAACAAGCCACTTTATTACTCTTATAATTACATGGAATCTCTTAATTCTAAAACATATTTGGCCTGCTAGTTAAAAGGAAAAAAATGTTCCTTGTCAGTTTCCCTCATTATTTTTCTCATCCATCCTGTGGTGTACCAAAGGTGGGATGGTGCAAGTGGTCCACACCTAGTATAGGCAATAAGGGAGTGCTTTGTGTGTAGAAAATTTTAAAGGGATAAAATAAAATAATAATAATAAAAAGCCAGCCTGCTTTTTTTTTTTTTTTTTTTTTTGGCGCTACACGGGCCTCTCACTGTTGTGGCCTCTTCGTTGCGGAGCACAGGCTCCAGACGCGCAGGCTCAGCGGCCATGGCTCACGGGCCCAGCCGCTCCGCAGCATGTGGGCTCTTCCCGGACCGGGGCACGAACCCGCGTCCCTTGCATCGGCAGGTGGACTCTCAACCACTGCACCACCAAGGAAGCCCCAGCCTACTTTTTATTATCACTATGCACTGACAATTCTAACCAATGCCAATCATACTACTTCTCTCTGAAAAAAAAATTTTTGTTGGAAAAAAAATTTTTGTTGGTCTAAATTCTAAACAACTGCTGCCATTACTGAAAGTTAATAATATATATGTAAGCTGAGAATTACCATTTTTTTGGTTACCTGTTCTTTAACAAACACTGTAGTCTACATGGAAATAAACCTAACTCCTCTGGACATGGACTCAGCTACACATGTTTATTTCAAGAATAAGCAGCCAAGTTCTGTTTTTTTCATTTTCATAATCACTGTGCTATAATTTAGTTTGAATCTATGTTTAAACACAGGATTATATAGTAGTACCACAGCAGTTAGAGATATGAACTGAGCCTGAGCAAGTTCAAATAATTTGTAACCATTACACACTTTGGAGACTTTTACTGAATATAACAGAAATTTATGATGAATTTTCTGGTGAAGGTATTTTAGTGGACATTTTTCAACTGCAGAAACATTTGAAAGCTGCTAGAGCTGATCCCAAAGAACAAAGACCTGGACAGTATTGCAGTTTCTGGAAGTTACTATGAAGTGGGATTTTTATGAAACTCTGATAAACTTATCTTTATTTTAAAGCTTTTCTAATTACTTGTGTATCTATTTCTTCATGTGAAAGAAACATTTGAAATTAAAATAGTGTCCTTCAATCAACTATGAGTGAGGCCACACCAATTCTATTGACCATGACTATGTGAAGATCAATTTGACAAAGCCACTGACAAATTTGCCGAAGTGAAGGCTTAAAGCGGAAAGCACAGTGGAGTTATTCATCACCACCACCATGGGGACCAAAATGTAAGTATGAATATTTTTCTCCTTTTTCCAAAAAACACATCAATGTACTTAAACGTATTAAAACTTAATTTTTTTGCATTTATTAATTTTTAATTAGCATTATTATTTATGTAAAATTTAATAAATGAAAATGGGCACTGTCTGCATTTCTTTTCTGGACATAATACTTTTTGTTCATTTCATTTCATGATTATTACTGAAAATATTTTAGGGGGAGAGGTGTTAAAAATGGTCCCTCTCAGGTGTCAAATACACTAGGTGTGCCACTGCAACCATCTTTTCATTTTAACTCAAAAGAAATAAAACACATTCTTGATCTTTTTAGTAACACAACTTTGTTTTTGAAAATTATGCCAGAAAGCAGTTCATTTTACTAAGGCAAACTTTTAATAAGAAATAGAAGTACCCTTAAATACAGCTCTCATGCACCATAGATTTTGGTAATAATTACATTTCTAATAAATGTATGCTTCATGTCTTAACTATTTCGTATAAGCTTAGTAGGATGAAAAAAATACAGCCTGTTGAAATTTAGACATGAAGAAATAGAAATTATGAATATCTCATAACAACTGAAAAAAGTTGAATCTCTAATTTAAAACCTTCCAATATACATCCAAATAGTTTCATTATTTAACTCTAGCAAATGTTTAACAAATAGACATCTTTTATGCTTTTTCAGAAAACAGAAAAAAAAAAAAAAAAGGTAACACTCTTTAACTTAATTTATTAGGCCAGCATAACCTTGACATCAAAACATGAACAGGAAATTATGAAGAAGAAATTTCTGGGCAACCTCAATCATGAACATATATATCAGAATTCTTAATTTCAGCTAACCAAACAACATGTACAAACAATAATATGTCACGAACAAGTTGAGTTTGTTGTAATTACACAATGTTAGTTTAACATTAGAAAACTAATCAGTAGAATTTACCACATTAAAAGAATAAAAGGAAAAAATTATATGATCATCTTATTAGAAAAGCAGTTGATTAAAGTCAGCATTTGTTTATGATTAAAAATATCTTTTGGCAAACTAAGAATAGAAGAAAATTTCTTTAATCTAATAGAGGTTATCTACAAAACACCAATAGCAGACACCATGGAAATATTGAAAGCTTTCCTTCTGAGATCAGGAATAAGACAAGTATGAGAATTATCACCATTTCTGGTCAGCCTTATGCTAGAGGTCCTAATCAGTGTAGAAAGGAAAGAAGAATAACTAAAAGAAACAAATAAAACTGCTATTATTTGATATGATTGTGTATATAGTAAAATCCCAAAGTTCTACAGATAGATATTAGAATAAATGAATTTAACAAGGTTGTCTTTGTTAAGCTCATTTAATTCTAATATCTACCTGTAGATTTTAAAAATTACAGTTCTATGACAAGTAACAGTAGGAAATAAAACTGAAAAAATTTATAATTGTATCAAAAAATGTTTAAAATCTAGCAGTAAATATTAAAGAGTTATGGGAAAAAAACATAAAACATTTCTGAGAGACATAAAAAACAAATTAAAGCAGCCCGATGCCACATTCACATGTTGGAAGACTCAGCATTTAAAAATGTTAATTTTCCTGAAACTGACCTTTAGGTTTAATGAAGTTTCAATAAAAATCCAAGTAGGTTTATATGTGTGCTTAAGTATGTGTGTACTTGTTTAGTTGCGCTGGGTCTTAGTTGTGGCTTGCGGGCTCCTTAGTTGTGGCATGCAAACTCTTAGTTGCAGCATGCATGTGGGATCTAGTTCCCTGACCAGGGATTGAACCCTGGCCCCCTGCATTGGGAGTGCAGAGTCTTAACCACTGCACCACCAGAGATGTCCCCAGTGTGTGTGTATTTGTATGTGTGTGTGTATATGAGGAGAGAGAGAAAGGAACTTTAAAAATATTCTAAAGATATCTATATGAAAATTCAGAGGACCAGGTACAGGCAAGACACTCTTCAAATAGGAGGATAAAAGTAGGAGGATTTTTTCTACTAGGTATTAATACTTATTGTATGTCTGTAATAATTAAGGTAGTGTAGTATTGGGGTGAGAATAGACAAAAAGATCAGTGGCACAAATCAGAGTCCAGAAGGAGATGCACCTTTGAAATAAATCAATTGTCTCTATATTAAACTGGACACGAAAAGTACCAATAAAAGGAAAAGACTGATAATTACACCATGTTAAAATTAAGAACCTCCGTTTATCAAAAGACACCTTTAATTACCTGTAGTCAAGTTACAGGGTAGAAGAATATATTATATATGTGAGTCTTGTATCCAGCATACATATAAAGAACATCTACAAATCAATATATAAAACAACCCAATGAAAAATAAGCAAGAGACCAGAACAGACATTTCACAACAGTAGGGTACCCCAACTGCCAACAAATATAAGAAAAGTCTTTAATTTTTTTAGTAGTCAGGCAAATGCATATTAAATTAAATTAAATGCAAATTAAAACCACAGTTAAATGTTACTAGATTTCCTCCAGAATAGCTAAAATTTAAAATACGGATAATCCCAAGTATGGGTGAGGATGTGGAGCAACAAGAATTCTCATTCACTGTTAAAATGAAAAAATGATAAATTGTCCATAAAAAGAGAATGGAATTAACATGTATTTATATCATTCATGCATTCAAATGGCAAGCACTGACCTGTGCTGTGTCTCAACTGTCCTTCAGGACAAGTACCATATCTAGTTTACAAAAAAGAAAAGTGAGCTTCAGGAAAGCTAAAGATCTTTAGTAAATCTATAAATCTACTAAGTGGAAGAGCCAGCATCTAAACCAGGTCTTTGCAACTCTCAACGCCATATTCTTTTCAGTATATCTATAAAAGCATCCTTTTAAAATGCTATCCTCTCTTTTTTCAAAATAAATAAATAAATTTCTCTTTTTACAAATTTTAAAATATCACTCTAATTACATTATTTCATGCATTTTCTGCTTACCCAGAGATAAGACAATGCAGTTTAGAAAATAGTGTGATCTGTGAAAGAAGTTCATTTCTTTGCTGTGTTGATCTCTACGGTTGCTGCTTTCTTTTAATGTATTGTATTTACTTAGTGAACATTATTGCACTAATCTGTTTACACATGTGTGTCTCATTATTAGATTCTAATATTTTTGAGAGAAATCTCTTATCTTTGTGCCATTATATTCCCAGCATATCACACAAATGTCTGTTGAATGAATGAATGAAATTTTATCCTTGACACTTTGACTCAGAATGGGCAAATTCCCATTTTATCTCTTTTAAAGAAAGATTGAAATGACTCTACTACCTTCTAGCAGAATTAAAGCTAAATCATGTTCTGAAAGATAAAGGATTCTACTTCATCTTTACATTTGAAGTGATTCACAAATAATTCCACTTCTTGTTGCTCTATTCATTCATATACTACCTAAGTTTCACCAACTATACCCAGAGTTTACTGAAAGTTTTGTTTTCTTCTCTTCTGTGTGCACCTACTCATAAACATTTCTCTCAGAATTATGTTCAGCGTATGTCCTACATTTGTATTCAGATGTCAACTTTTTATAGGAGAAAAAGCTAAAAATAGGTATCTTGCAGTATATGAACAGAAAATACATTCCTGTTGAAAAGGTTCATGATGACCTAGACATATAAACAGTTGAATGGGAGATGATATACAAGCTACAAGATGCTAAATGATGTGATAGAATTAATTTTAGCCAAAATCTTGCTCATCTGAATGTTATAACTTATAAAAGTTGTGTTAAAAATAAAGAAATGGGGAGACGGTGGGGCAGGAGTGCAAAGGAACAGAAGGGAACAGGGCAGTGCTTTCCCTGTCCACTTAGGCACTGGGAAGCCTGTTGGGATCCTGGGCCTAATCCTGTGCCCTCGGAGCCTCCCTCCTGCCACGCAAAACCCAAGCCCTACACCTACACCCTCACTCATGGCCCTACCTCCAAACTCCGGAACCCCACACTCCAGAGGCCCTCCTTTCCACGTGCTGCCTCTCCCCTTACATGCAGGTCCTAAGCAGAGGTCCCACCCCACGTTTGAACGTCGCCCCACCTAGGCCCCGCCCCACACTCAAACGTCACCCGCACCTGCCTAGGTCCTGCCCCACCCTAAACCCCACCCCTGCCTAAGTTCCACCCCCACCTAAACTCTGCCCTCATAACCAAGACATATTTTTTCTTTCTTTTTTCCTCTTTTAGATTGAGATTGATTTACCTTGCTGATTCATTGTTGTTGATTCTTTTATATTTTTATTTTTCCTAATAAATCTTTTATTTTTCTAATTTTATTTTATTCTTTATAGTTTGTTAGTGATCTCCCTTTTTGGCTTGTTGCCCCCACCCCTTTTGTTTTCTTTTTTCTGCTGTGGTTTTATTTTACCTTATTGCAGTTGTTTCAATTATAGTTCTATTTTTCCTAATATATTTTTTATATTTCTGGTTTTATTTTGTTTTTTACTTCTTGATATTGTACTGCTCTTTTTTCTGTCTTTCTTCCTTTTGTATTTTTTTTTACCACGCCACGAAGCTTGCGGGATCTTGGTTCCCAGGCTGGAGGTCAGGCTCGAGCTCCTATGGTGGGAGCTCCAAGTCCAAACCGCTGGACTAACAGAGAACCTCAGACCTCAGGGAATATCAGTCGGAGTGAGGCCTTCCAGAGGGCCTCATCTCAGCACCAAGACCCAGCTCTATCTAACTGCCTGCAAACTCCAGTGCTGGACATCTCAAGCCAAACAACCAGTAAGACAGGAATACAGCACCACCCATCCAAAAAAAAATGAAATGACAAAAATATATGTTATAGATGAAGGAACAAGGTAAAAACTTACAAGATCAAATAAATGAAGGTGAAATAGGCAACCTACCTGAAAAAGACTTCAGAGTAATGATAGTAAAGATGATCCAAATATACTAAATAGCAAAGAGATCACTGAAGAAATCAAAGAGGAAATCAAAAAACACCTAGAAACAAATCACAATGAAAACACGATGACCCAAAACCTATGGGATGCAGCAAAAGCAGTTCTAAGAGGGAAGTTTATAGCAATACAGTCTTACCTCAAGAAACAAGAAAAATCTCAAATAAACAACTTAACCTTACACCTAAAGCAATTAGAGAAAGAAGAACAAAAAAACCCCAAAGTTACCAGAAGGAAAGAAATCATAAAGATCAGATCAGAAATAAATGAAAAAGAAATGAAGGAAACAATAGCAAAGATCAATAAAACTAAAAACTGGTTCTTTGAGAAGATAAACAAAATTGATAAACCATTAGCCAGACTCATCAAGAAAAAAAGGGAGAACTCAAATCAACAGAATTAGAAATGAAAAAGGAGAAATAACAATTGACACTGCAGAAACACAAAGGATCATGAGAAGTTACTACAAGCAACTATATGCCAATAAAATGGACCACCTGAAGGAAAGGGACAAATTCTTAGAAAAGCAAAACCTTCCAAGACTGAACCAGGAAGAAATAGAAAATATAAACAAACCAATCACAACCACTGAAATTGAAACTGTGATTAAAAATCTTCCAACAAACAAAAGCCCAGGACCAGATGGCTTCACAGGCGAATTCTATCAAACATTTAGAGAAGAGCTAACGCCTATCCTTCTCAAACTCTTCCAAAATATAGCAACGGGAGGAACACTCCCAAACTCATTCTACGAGGCCACCATCACCCTGATACCAAAACCAGACAAAGATGTCACAAAAAAAGAAAATTACAGGCCAATATCTCTGATGAACATAGATGTAAAAATCCTCAACAAAGTCTAGCAAACAGAATCCAACAGCACATTAAAAGGATCATACAACATGATCAAGTGGGGTTTATCCCAGGAATGCAAGGATTCTTCAATATATGCAAATTGATCAATGTGATACACCATATTAACAAATTGAAGATAAAAACCATATGATAATCTCAATAGATGTAGAAAAAGCTTTTGACAAAATTCAACACCCATTTATGAAAAAACTCTCCAGAAAGAAGGCGTAGAGGGAACCTACCTCAACATAATAAAGGCCATATATGACAAACCCACAGCCGACATCATTTTCAATGGTGAAAAACTGAAATCATTTCCTCTAAGATCAGGAACAAGACAAGGTTGCACACTCTCACCACTATTATTCAACATAGTTTTGGAAGTTTTAGCCACAGCAGAGAAGAAAAAGAAATAAAAGGAATCCACATCGGAAAAGAAGAAGTAAAACTGTCACTGTTTGCAGATGACATGACACTATACATAGAGAATCCTAAAGATGCTACCAGAAAACTACTGGAGCTAATCAATGAATTTGGTAGAGCAACAGGATACAAAATTAATGCACAGAAATCTCTTGCATTCCTATACACTAATGATGAAAAACCTGAAAGAGAAATTAAGGAAACACTCCCATTTACCACTTGCAAGAAAAAGAATAAAATACCTAGGAATAAACCTACTTAAGGAGACAAAAGACCTGTATGCAGAAAACTATAAGACACGGATGAAAGAAATTAAAGATACAAACAGTTGGAGAGATATACTATGTTCTTGGATTGGAAGAATCAACATTGTGAAAAATGACTATACTACCCAAAGCAATCTACAGATTCAATGCAATCCCTATGAAACTGCCAATGGCATTTTTCACAGAACTATAACAAAAAATTTCACAATTTGTATGGAAACACAAAAGACCCTGAATAGCCAAACCAATGCTGAGAAAGAAAAACAGAGCTGGAGGAATCTGGCTCCTGGATCTCAGACTATACTGCAAAGCTACAGTAATCAAGTAATTGATTGCCAGTACAATGAATCATTGTACTGGCAGAAAAGCAGCAATATAGATCAATGGAACAGGATAAAAAGCCCAGAGATAAACCCACGCACAAATGGTCACCTTATCTTTGATAAAGGAGGCAAGAATATACAATGGAGAAAAGACAGCCTCTTCAATAAGTGGTGCTGGGAAAACTGGACAGCTACATGTAAAAGAATGAAATTAGAACACTCCCTAACACCATACACAAAAATAAACTCAAAATGGATTAAAGACCTAAATGTAAGGCCAGACACTATAAAACTCTTAGAGGAAAACATAGGCGGAACACTCTATGACATCAATCAGAGCAAGATCCTTTTTGACCCACCCCCTAGAGAAATGGAAATAAACAAATGAGACCTAATGAAACTTAAAAGCTTTTGCACAACAAAGGAAACCATAAACAAGAGAAAAAGACAACCCTCAGATGGGAGAAAATATTTGCAAGTGAAGAAACTGACAGAGGATTAATCTCCAAAATATACAAGCAGCTCATGCAGCTCAATAACAAAAAAACAAACAACCCAATCCAAAAATGGGCAGAAGACCTAAATAGACATTCCTCCAAAGAAGATATACAGTTTGCCAACAAACACATTAAAGAATGCTCAACATCACTAATCATTAGAGAAATGCAAATCAAAACTACAATGAGGTATCACCTCATACCAGTCAGAATGCATCATTAAAAAATGTACAAACAATAAATGCTGGAGAGGGTGTGGAGAAAAGGGAACCCTCTTGCACTGTTGGTGGGAATGTAAATTGATACAGCCACTATGGAGAACAGTAGGGAGGTTCCTTAAAAAGCTAAAAATAGAACTACCATATGACCCAGCAATCCCACTAGTGCGCATATACCCTGAGAAAACCATAATTCAAGAAGAGTCATGTACCACAATGTTCATTGCAGCTCTATTTACAATAGCCAGGACATGGAAGCAATCTAAGTATCCATCAACAGAACAGATGCATGGATAAAGAAGATGTGGCACATATATACAATGGGATATTACTCAGCCATAAAAAGAAACGAAATTGAGTTATTTGTAGTGAGGTGGAAGGACCTAGAGTCTGTCATACAGAGTGAAGTAAGTCAGAAAGAGAAAAACAAATACCGTATGCTAACACGTATATATGGAATCTAAAAAGAAGAAATGGTTCTGATGAATCTAAGGGCAAGAAAGGAATAAAGACACAGACCTTGAAAATGGACTTGAGGACACGGGGAGGGGAAAGGGTAAGCTGGCACGAAGTGAGAGAGTAGCATTGACATATATACACTACGAAATGTAAAATAGATAGCTAGTGGGAAACAGCTGCATGGCACAGGGAGATCAGCTCCGTGCTTTGCGACCACCTAGAGGGGTGGGGTAGGGAGGGTGGGAGGGAGATGCAAGAGGGAGGGGATATAGGGATATATGTATGTATATGCTGATTCACTTTGTTGTACAGCAGAAACTAACACAACACTGTAAAGCAATTATACTCCAATAAAGATGTTAAAAAAAGAAAGAAACATTCTTTTAAAACTAATATTAAAATGCCTGAGTGACATGTGGTCTGCTGTATTTACTTGCATGTTTTAAAGAAAAGAATAACATCAAATTCTATTAGTGTCGTTATATTGTGCTCAAAATATGTATGTATTTTATGCTAAGTTCATAGTCTTTGATGCAAAAACATTAATGACTATGTGATACATGTGAATATTTATGACTGTAAAGCGAATAAGCTAATGATAGTGATATATTGATAATGTCGAAGTTTAGATTTTGTCTTTGTTAATGCAGTAGCCCTATGAGGTGTAAATACTATCATTATCTCTGTTTTACAGATAAGTAAACTGAGGCACACACAATAAATATTTGCTCAATGTCACACAGCTGATAAGCGGTAGAGCTGGTACATAAATTTAAATAAAGTGACTCAGAAACCCCTGCTCCCTACTGACATGCTATGCAGTACCTCATATATATGAGGAAAACATATATAAAAAAAGATGCTTTGTGCAGGATTTACTTTAGCTAAATTTTTCAACAGTGTCATTATTCATCATTTAAGATTAGAAATGCTCTTATTGCAGAATTAATCTGGAAAAAATGAAAAGCATTGGTATTACTGATGATTAGAGAGAGTCCTGAGGTCAAATAAAGGCTAAAGATTTACAAAATTCGATGAAGTCTGAGATTTCAGATACCCCATGGTAAGAAATGGTTTCACATACTTCTTAATCACTATTTGTAAGCTAAAATGTCCCATGTGATTTGGTTTATTTTTTAGAAGTGGCTCTGAAGATATCAAGTATGTTAAGTCTGCTCTGATTTATAGAGACTTTTTACTCCTGTATTCAATAACACCCTTAGCAATTTGGGGGGACATCATAAAATTTGGTATAACCGTGACGATTATCTTCAGCAATTGCAGCAGAAATTTTATAATTACATTGATCCTGTCAGGTAAGAGAAACAACAATAACCACAGAGAGTAAACTTCATCAGTTCCTTTCTGTAAAACAAGAGCTTTGTTTTTCTTCACACCTCTGTTTTGTGTCCTGATTAACCTTACTTTTCTGGCTCTATTTATCTTTAATTAACATGCATCCTTTCATAGTGAAATGTTTTAAATTTTGATCCTATAAATTCAGAAATCGTTATAATTCGTAA
This sequence comes from Delphinapterus leucas, assembly GCF_059928025.1. Taxonomy (NCBI): domain Eukaryota; kingdom Metazoa; phylum Chordata; class Mammalia; order Artiodactyla; family Monodontidae; genus Delphinapterus; species Delphinapterus leucas. The sequence continues at coordinate 52,995,617 of NC_143140.1, forward strand.
ACTGAACGAAAAATTGCCTTTGGCATAAATACAGAGAGAGTGGAAAGCTTAGCTAAACAACTTGACCCACACCCAACCAGCATCTGCAGGGTTTTTGTTACCTAATTTGCAAAATCCACGTAGCTTATTCTATGCACACAGCTGTAGAGTGATAGAAAGCTTTTTCCATTTTCCAGCAAAGTACTGTACACGCAGCAGCATGTTTATAAAACAAAGCAGCTTCTTGCCAGTTAATCAAGATTCTCCAGCTTCCCCTTGTCTAGTGTGTCTGGACCTCTGAGGGCTTTCCTAGACATCTTTGCCCAGGTCCATCTGGAACTGTACGTTCCTCTATGATTACAAATAGCAAAACTGAGTATTCCAGAAATATTTCCTCTAATCTTTATTTGTCTCATGTGCCCTGTGCTAGAATCTCTGTTCATCTGTATCCATTTACTAGTAACTTGCTCCTGTCAGTAGATAAATTAGTTGGTCTTCTTGTCTATAACTGGCTGAAAAAGCCCAACATGGGATCCTCCACCCCAGCCCCATCCATCTGTTCACCATATCCCATGGCCACGTGTCCCAAACTTTTCCTCTCCCATAGCTGATGTGGCTACTCTACGCTTCCAAGAACTTACATAATGATAAAACTTAGAACATTTACAAGTTGTCAGGGAACATGCACTCACCCACAAATAATAATCTTTTTTTCATGTTTTTTTCAAAAATAAACTTTCCTTTTTCTCTTTTAAACTTCATGGTTTATTTCAGTTGAATTGAAAACAGTCTCCAAAATTTTTTTTTTCACAACTGGAATTGGAGGTTGGTGAAAGGAAGTGGTAAATATAGTTTCGAAAGGAATGTTCTGTTAACAAACTCAGATATTATTTTGTGAGCCATGGGAAACCATCATTTTGTTGTTTTAACATGGAGTGAAATGATCAGAGCTATGGTTTAGAAATAGTAATCTGACTACTGTGTTTTGGATGGATTAAAGAGAAAAGAACAGGGTCATGAAAGCCAGTTATTGCTGTAGGATCAATCTGGGTGAGAAAGTAATGAAATCCTTAACTAAGGAAGTAGTAGTGGAAATGACTAGGAAGGAGACAATTGTCAGTAGAATTGGTAGGATTTAACAACTGAGTAAATTGGGGGAGATGGAAAGTCAAAGGTAACTGAGGTTTCAGGTTGCCTGTTGCCCACTCTTAGTGCTAATGCTGTTATAGAAATATGGAACAACAGAAGAATATCCATTCTGCAGTTAGGGAGATAGTGAAATAACCAAGAAGAGGTATTTAACCAGGCAGTGGAAATACAGAAGTTATAAGTTTTGAAAGTCTCTTTACTGATAGTTTTTGGAAATGGATAGAATTTCTATGTGAGAGTGTGTAGTATAGAAAGATAAGTTGCATGGGGTTTTAAAATACATTCACTGAGACAAAAAGGATTGAGAAAGACAAGTACACAAGAGGAATAGTCATGGATGTGTGAGGGGACCCATGAGAGTACACAACCACAAAAAACCAGGGAGGAGAGCTTCATGCAGAAGGTTTATATACCTGGAGTTGATTGAGACTCTTGGATATGCAGATTAATGTTTTTACTCAAATTTGTTATGTTTTCAGTTATTATTTTTTCAAATATTTTTCTGCTCTCTTCTCTTTCTCCTCTTTTTGTGGAACTCCCACTACTTGGATGATGGCACACTTGATGTTGTCCCACAGGTCTCTGTTCTTCAGTTTGGATAGTTTCTACCAATCTGTCACTGATTCTTTCTTGTGCCATATTAAATCTGCTATTGAGCCCTTCTAGTGAATTTTTTATTTTAGTTTTCAAATCCAGAATATATGCATTTGGTTCTTTTTTACTAATTTCTGTCACCCTACTAAGCATTTCTATTTGTGGGTTCATTGCTGTCATACTTTCCTTTAACTCTTAATCATAGTTTACTTCAGTTCTTTGAACTAAATAGCTGCTTTTTAGAATAAGTGTTTCGTAGTTTTTGTTTGCAAGATTCAACATTTGGTGGCAATCAGAGAATGTTTTTATTGACTGCTTTATTTCCTGAATATAGGGCACACACTCTTGTTTCTTTGCACATCTCATAATCATTTTGTTGAAAACTGGACATATTAGAAGTCCCATGTTCTATCCATGGTGCCACAGAGCTCTACATAACTGGATGTATTAGACAATATATCTCAATGAGTCTGGATTCTGATTTTTTTCTTTTTACTTCTGAAGGTTGTTTTTGCTGTGGATTTTTGTTTGCTTGTTTAAGTAACTTGCCTGGGCTAAATTTATGAAAATTTTCTCCTCTGCCATTTGCGTGTGCTGATGTCTCTGCTCAGTTTAAAAAATATATAGATGTATGTATACAAATATAGAATATATGTATATCTATATGTATCTATACATTATATATATCATATATATCTATGTATGTATATACATATTTTAAAACTGAGCAGAGTTATATATGTATGTATATAGTGTATCTACACCCCCCAAACACACACACACACACACATACATGCACACACACACACACACACACACAGTTATTTTTATTCTAAGCCTGGTTTCCTAAGGATGTCCTTTTGTCTACAAAAGGCTGAGTGATTGGACAGAGGTTGTGTTCAACACCTTAAGCCATAAGACTTCTGTCCTCTGCCAGTGAACCTCTGTGTGTGTAGGGGAGCTCATTCAAAGTTCAGGCTGTTCCCAAGTCTGCTCCAGCTCCAGCTTTTACTTTACACTGGGCCTTTTCTTATCTCCTCTGTGCATGCACACAGCTCCAGGGTTGGCTAGGAGTGGGTGACTATCTTTGGCCCACTCTAGTCACCACATATACACAGCCAAGAATGTGCCTCAACCATGACCACAAGCTCAGACTGGTAGAGCTCTTAGCTTTTTTTGTTCACCCACCTAAGTGAGATGATCACTTTCACTGAGAATGCTGCTGGGAGTGGTTGTCTGCCACCACTCCAGGGTGACGGAGAGCCTGCCAGTCCTCATAGCTGCCCTGCCTCTACAAAACTTCTGTCCTTACTGAGGGCAGAGTGGGAGGCAGGGGAGGAATAGGAGAGCAGGGCAGGGTGGGAGCAGCTTTAGGACAGAATGGCACAGATTCTAATTATTCTTACTCTAAGTTCAGCAGTTTTTCAAACCTAAACACTTCACAGATTGTTGTATGCCTTTGGTCAGTTTTCAGAGTGCTGCTACAATGATGGTTTTTGTCGATTTTATCTAGCCCTATGGTTGCTTTTTGGAGAGAGGATTTATCAGTCTCCTCAAGTGTTCATTACTAGAAGCTCCACACCTATTTATTGCCTTAAGAAGAATGGATTATATATTAATTCTGTTTCATGTTTACATGTATAAAATTTTTAAAAGATTACTCTGAGCTCATAAACTTTAAGAGATTAAGTCACCCAAATCTGTTTCATTTAAAAATTTTATAATTTACTTTTTCTCTATCTCAAAGTGATTTAATGTGTCCTAAAGAAATAGGATAATAAGAAAATTGTAAAGTGATCAGGCCATTTCAAATGCATTAATAAAAACTGTTCAAGGGGATTAGCTGAGGACTAGCATGAAGGTCAATGTAGTATCAATATACTTACTTCCTCACAGAGCAGAGACCTTCCACTTTCTAACTTCTGTGGCAATAAACTTTTTTGTTTGGCCGCGCCATGCATCTTGTGGGATCTTATTTCCCCGACCAGAGGTCGAACCCAGGCCCACTGCAGTGGAAGCACAGAGCCCTAACCACTGGACCGCCAGGGAATTCCTGGCAAAAAAACTTCTTTTAACGAAGCATGATTATATCAGAACTCATTCTTCAGAGAAAGGAACTTGAATCTCTTTTTCATATCACAAAAGCTTTCTTGAGAGAAGCCTGGATAAGCCAATCACTTTTAGAATTTGCAGGGTCTTGACTTCTCCCACATTTTCTCAGGGAAAAGTGTTAAACAGACCATCATTAGCCCATTAATCATAAAAATATCCACTGACACAGTTGTCTCCTCTTTGAGAGAGAGCAAAGAATCCAGTCAGGTCTTACACTGTATTCAATTGGTGATTATGATATTTAAAACTGTCCTTAAACAGCAAAGTATAGGGCTCTGTAAACATCAGGCCAGTCCTCACTGTTGTCATGGTATTCTCAAAGAGGAGTTATGTTCCACATGTGTATTTTCACTGAACACGTACACTACTATCAGCCTCCAAGTAAAGGAAAACGGTAGAGCAATATCTGGGTGTTTTTCATGACTTCAGACATGATGAAGGTAGACTATTTTATTTATTGTATAATGATTTTCCTGGCATGTCTTCTGTTCAAAGAAAGGAAAGAAAGAAAGCCCTGAAAGTCCCACGAAACATCCCAGTCTCTGTTCTGCATTGTATTATTTTACACAGAACTTACAGTCTTAGAAAAGAATGTTTATTCCTGTGTTAAAAGCTACTCAAATTGGCTAATATTACCAATACTGTAGTTTGTTTTTACATAGTGGTTAGTAGAACATTTGCTGTGATTGAGCATGAATTTGGGGGTTTTTTTGTCTTTCTTTTTTCTTCCAAATAGTCAACATCATTAATAACTTTACTGTAACAGAGATGTGAATGTTTTCTCCTCACTGAATCCCCAGTCTCATGAATCCACAGTCTTAGAACCCTTATTTTAACCGAATAAGTCATCTGATCTCAGTTTGGCTGTTCCTTACCCAGATCTCCTGGCAGCAACAGAGTAACCCTTGCTAGTACCTGTGGGAGAAAACAGTGTGTTTTGAGTATAGTAGTAGAAGATAAAAATAAATCTGATACTTCATATCACATTTTAAAACTTTTATTTTTTTATTTAAGAAAAGTGTTAAGTTGGTAACCTTATTAACATTTAAATTTCTAAGAACCATTTTTATAGCTGATTATAATATTATTATTCTTATTGGCTAAGTATATCACAACTACGTTCTACTACAATTTTATTATAGTAATGCTTGTTCTTTATTAATAACTTCATTATTTTTACCTCCTTATGAAATAACTACATGTATGCTGAAATTTTTAATAATGTTCCACAAAAAGAGAAAAAGAATAAGGGTTATTGACCATCTTGGATTAATTTTTCATGAATCCAGTGTCCTCAAGTGTATAATTTTAGAAACAGATTTATCAGTTTAATTCAAATGATCAGTCTTTGCTGATTAAAATAGTCCTCTCTGTCATCAAGGGTACTCCGATTCTAATCTCAGGGCTTTAGGGATTTGAGTTTGTAATTAGAAAGCTCCCTGGTAAGCTATGAATGAGATAAAGGTCTTGAATGTACGTCTCAACTCTGGTAGAACCTGGAGAGTTGTCTCTTACATTTTATCACACACCTTTCTAGTGACTGCAGTTCTCCTATCCCACAGTGCTGCTTTTTAGTTTATGAGAACTTTAAGTCCCATCATTAAACCTTTACTAATTGTGTGTAACCTCCTTGGTTACAAGTAGTTTCCACTGGACTGTAACCAAAGCTCATTCCAGTCTCTGCCCATCATCTGGGAAAAGTTAGTTAGAATCTCCAGACCTCAATTCTGTCCATAAATATGTAAAACAAAAGGGTCAGACTAGATGTCTAGCTGTAACATTTCATGATTTTAGGTGTTTATATATTCTTGGAATCAGTATCAATAAACAGTGGTGCCTTGATGAATGTTACTTTGTGTGAGTCAGCTATTATCTAACTACACATTGTCTATCTACACATAGCTTCCTGGGCACAACCAGCTTTTTCAGACCTTACCTTACCCTGTTACTATGTCCAAGGATAAGTTCAACTAAAATGACCAGTTAGAACCATTGCTTTGCTCAATCATAAAGGTTCCCCAAACACAGGTGTGCCTCAGATGATAAAGTACCTGCCCTAGAAGAATCTCTCAATATGTACTGAATTGGCATGGGTAATTGATCCTAATTTCTAGGCTCTGCGTGGAGGCAGCTGTGCCAGGAATGGTGGTTCTGAAAAGCAAAAGGACTTAAAAATCTACAGAGTCAGTGCTAGACAGGGTAGAGGTCACTAGCTTTGGAACTGGGTAGTAGGAAATTGAGAAACAAAAAGCAGGAACTTTGGGATTCTTTGAGGAGAACACTTCAAACCACCACAGCCCAGATGTTTGTGCTAAAGAAGTAAGAGGGCCAAGAAGAAAATGTTAGTCAGGTCTGGGACTTCACTCATTCCAGTAACATGCCTGGAAGAGAAATCACTACCCGTTTTACAACATAACGTTAGGGCAAGTCTGGGCAAAAAAGTTGGCTTCCCAAAACTGACCTGGCTTGCCAAGCCAACCCACGCACATGCCCTACACATGGAATCTTCCTTTCTTTCCTCCTTCCTTTCCTCTGTTCTTTCTTCCTTCATCCCTTCCTCCCTCCCTCTATTCTCTTCCTCCTCCTCCCTTCTCCCTGCTCCCTCCTCTCCACTTCCTCTCCCTCCTCCTTCTCTCTTCCTTCTCTCTGTCTCTCCCCTTCTCCAGAATAATCTGTGGGAATGTGGAATGTGTTCGTCAGACAAGTTCATCCGGGACGATTAAGAATAAGAGAGGCATGAGTCTTGTGGTCATCATAAGTGGGCTTCCCCACCACCTTACTCATTTACGTTATCTAAGCACTAAAACATAGGTCTTTACTAATTTATGGTTCAAGTATACATATAAGTAAATGTGTTTGTGTGTATGTGTGTACATGGAAGTGTATATCTCTGTGGGTTTGTCTTTGTATAAACACTGATGGATATTTTTACAAATGACCTGACAATGACCTTTAATTTGTGTTTAAGCAGAAGGAACTTTATGTTCTACTTTTCCTCTTGAGAAATGGAAAGACTACTTAAGGGTGTGTGTGTGGCGGGGTGTCGAATCATGTGTGTGAGTGTGTGTTAGGTAATATTTAATGGAAAATTTGGGGATATTTTCCTTTGTAGTAGTCCAAATTAACCTGTTTATGTCATGGATAGTTACGCTGAATAAATATCTTTCTTCATGGAGGCCTTCTTAATTTCCAGAAAATCTTATAAATGTTTATCAGTAAAATCTTTAAATAGACTTTGTTTCATTAATAACAATAGCTACCTTTGAGCATTTACTCTGTCTGGCATTGTGTCCAACACTTTACATTCATCCTTATAACCTTGCAAGATGGGCATTAATATCCCCAGAAAACTGAGATTTGGGGGTGCTAAGTAATTTTCCTGAGCTTATAGAGCAAATAAATTGTACAGCTGTTACTTGAACATAGATCTGATTGTCTCTATCCATAGGACACTTGCCGTTGTGATATAGAGGGACTCGGGTAGATGTGGGGCTTATTTTATAATTTTTCTCCTTTGATGAGAGCTTCTCTATCAAGATGTTTGTTTTTTCTGAACTTTAATGGCTAATGTAAAATAATTTGATAATTATTATTTTAAGTTTAAAAAGTCTTAGAGTCAATCTAAACATAGTGATACGTCTTCTTAGATTCTTAGAAAAGGTTTTAGAGTATATGGAAGCAGCCTTCAGATACTGAATCATAGTGGTTATCTGCTTTTAAAAAGTGATGTAACGTCATTTTCTAGAATGTAGACTTCAGATAGCTTTTAAATATACACCTATATTTACAGCAATATGTAGAGGTAATATTTTCTGATATATAGTCCTTAAAAAGAATGAATATAATATTTAGTGCAGTCTACACAGGAACAGTCTTCCTCATATTTGTCCTTGAGAAGTGAGGTAAGGATTGGAGATTCATTAAGTAAATGTTAACCTAGACTATATAAATTTAATTATCAAAATCCCTTTTTTAAAAAATTAAGGAGATTGGAAAACGTTTTTATTTCCAACCAATGAGTAAATTTTTATGTATTGATTGAAAGCATTTTGTGTGCTATGTGCTGCTTTGGTCTTAGACAACATAGCCTCATGTAGACCTTACAGCTGCTGTGCAGGCCAGTTTTCATTCTCAAGTCAGGCTCTTTCAGTTGCAAGAAACAGAGTTGCCACTCTCATTGCTATCTCAAAAGGGGTAACTTATTTTAAGAGAGAGTGGATGGAAGGTTTGCACAATAAGGGAACCATGAAGCGTATGGAATTGCTGTACAGTAAGGCCTTACAAGAACTTCAGTTAGAACTCTGTCAGAATGGGAAGCAGCTCAAGAAACTCACTCTTTCCACCTCAGGAAGGATAATATTTTTCTGGCATTAATTCTTTTTTAAACGTTTGGTCTCATTCACCAGTGAAACCAGCTGGTCCTGGGCTTTTCTTTGTTGGGAGGTTTTTGATTACTGATTCAAACTCCTTACTCATTAATTTGTTCAGATTTCTATATCTTCATGCTTCAGTTTTGGTAGGTTTTATGTTTCTAGGAATTTACCTATTTCTTCTAGGTTATCCAGTTTGGGGGCATGTAATTGTTCACAGTAGTCTCTTATGATCCTTTATATTTCTGTAGTATCAATTGTAATGTCTCCTATTTCAGTTCTGATTTAGTCCTTTAGGTCTCTCTCTCTCTCTCTCTTCAGTTAGTCTACTTTCTTAGACTGCTTTCTTAGTTAGTTTAGTTTTTAGTCTAGTTTGTCCATCTTATCTTTTCAAAAATTCAATCTATTTCATTGATCTTTTCTATTGTTTTTCTATTCTTTACTTATTTCTGCTCTGACCATTGGTTATTTCCTTCCTTCTGCTAAAATTGGGCTTAGTTTGTTCTTTTTTTCCTAGTTTCTGGAGGTACAAAGTTAGCTTGTTTATTTGAGATTTTTTTCTTTTTTCTTAATATAGGTTAGAACTGCCTTTTCAGCATTCCTTAGGTTTTGATATGTTGTGTTTCAATTTTAGTTTGTTTCAAGATATTTTTAAAATTCTCTTTTGATTTTTTTCTTTGACACATTGGTTGTTCAAGGGTGTTTTGATTAATTTCCACATATTTGTGAATTTCTAACTTTCCTCCTGTTATTCATATCTAATTTCATACCATGCGTGTCAGGAAAGATACTTGGTATGATTTCAGTTTTCTTAAATTTGCTAAGACTTGTTTTGTGACTTATCATGTGATCTATCCTGGAGAATGTTCTGTGTGCACTTGAGAAGTGTATTCTGGTGCTGTTGGATGTAGTGTTCTGTATATATCTATTAAGTCTATTTGCCCTAAAATATGTTTCACATCCAGTGTTTCCTGGTTGATTTTCTACCTGCATGATCTATGCATTGTTGAATGTGTGGTATTAAAGTCCCCTACTATTATTGTATTGTCTATTTCTCCTGTCAGGTCTGTTAGTATTTGCTTAATATATTTAGGTGCTCCAATGTTGGGTGCATATGTATTTATAACTGTTATACCTTCTTGATGATTTGACCCCTTTATCATTATATAATGACCTTCTTTGTCTCTTGTTATCATGTTTGTCTTAAAGTCTATTTTGTGTGATATAAATATAGCTATCCTTGCTTTCTTTTGGTTTCCATTTACATGAGATATATTTTTTCATTCTTTCACTTTGAGCCTATGTGTGTTAAAAAGCTGAAGTGAGCCTTCCGTAAGCAAGATGTTGGGTCTTGTTTTTTTAATCCATTAATGTCTTTTGATTGGAGAATTCATTCCATTTATAGTTAGAGTAATTACTGATAGGTAAAGACTTACTAATGCCATCTTATTAACTGTTTTCTAGTTCCCTGTTCCTTGCTTCCTCTTTTGCTACCTTCCTTTATGAATTGACAGTTTTCCATAATGGTATGCTTTGATACTCTTCTCCTTACCTTTTGTGAATCTACTATAAGTTTTTGCTCTGTGGTTACCATAAAGCTTACATAAAACAGCTTATAGATACAACAGTCTATTTTATGCTAATAACAACTTAACATTTATTGCATAGAACAACTCTACCCTTTTATTCCACCCTTTTATGTTTTTGATATTATAGTTTACCTATAATAGAAATTACTTTTATATTGTGTATCCACTTGTTTCAGCATTTCTTTCAAGTGGTTATAAACTCTCAGCATTTCTTGCAAGTGGAGATAAACTCCCTCAGCTTTTGTTTGTTAGGAAAAGTCTTTACCTTGCCTTCATTTCTAAAGGACAGCTTTGTTGGGTAAAGTATTCTTGGTTGGCAATTTCTTTCTTTCAGCACTTTGAATATATCTTCCATTTCTCCCCGGTCTGCAAGATCTCTGCTAAGAAATCTGCTAATAGCCTTATGGGGGTTCCCTTATATGAGAGAAGTTTTTTTTTCCTAGCTGGGCTTTTAAAATCTCTCCTTGTCTTTGATTTTAGATGCTTAAAATGTGTCTTGGAGAAGATCATTTTAGATTGAAATTTTGATGTGAACTATTAGCTTCATGAACTTAGATGTCCAAATCTCTCCCCAGGTTTGGGAAGTTCTCAGTCATTATTTCTTTAAATAAGCTTTCTACCCCTTTCTCCCTCTCTTCTCTTTCTGGGACGCCAATTATATGAACGTTGTTTCTTGGAATGGTGTCCTATAAATCTCATAGGCTTTCTTCATTCCTATTTATTTTTTTTTTATTTTTTTTTTTTTTGCGGTACGTGGGCCTCTCACTGTTGTGGCCTCTCCCGTTGCGGAGCACAGGCTCCGGATGCACAGGCTCAGCGGCCATGGCTAATGGACCCAGCCGCTCTGCGGCATTTGGGATCCTCCCGGATTGGGGCATGAACCCGTGTCCCCTGCATCGGCAGGTGGACTCTACACCACTGCACCACCAGGGAAGCCCCTATTTATTCTTTTTTCTTTTTCTCCTGAGATTGAATAATTTCAGTTGATCTGTCTTCTAACTCATTGATTCTCTCTTCTTTTCAATCAAGGCTGCTGTTAAGTTCTCTATTCAGTTCTTCAGTTCAATCATTGTATTCTTCAGCTCCAAACCTCTGTTTGGTTCTTTTTTATGTTTCTATCTCTCTGTTGAACTTCTCATTTTGTTCTTGTATTGTTTTCCTGATATTCTTAAATTGTTTATTTGTGTTGCCTTATAGTGCTCTGAGCGTCTGTAGGATGATTATTTTGAATTTTTGTTGGGCAATCCCTGGATCTCCATTTCGCTGGGGCCAGTTATTAGAGCTTTTACTGTATTCCTTTGGTGAAGTCATGTTTCCCTAATTCTTTGTGTCCCCTGTAGCCTCGGGTAGGTGTCTGTGTTTGAAGAAGGGCTGACTTTATCTGTGTTTTATGGGCTGACTTCATTAAGGGAAGACTTTCACCTATGGGTGGGGGCACACTGAAGTGTACTCTGGCCCCAGGTCTAGTGGTACAGCGTGCCAAGCATGAGGGTACGTAGCAGCACTGGGTTCTTAGGGGGAGATGATGTCTCTTTGCCTCAGGCTGCTGGGGTCCACATCACTGACAATGGTGTGGTACTTGGTGAGTACTGCAGGAGGTCCACAGTGGCTGCAAGGGCTATTGGGGTCCTCAGTGGTACTTCTAGGTCCAGTGGCTAGGGACCAGGGCAGGCAGCAGTGGCGGCTGGAACTGGTGGCGTGCACACACTCAGCTGTGGGGGCCAGCTGCAGGTACCTGTGTAGTGGTAAGGGTTGGCTGCAAACACACACGTAGTGTAGTGGTGGGGGCCAGGAGCCAATGACAGGTTCACTGGAATCTGCAGGGTCCCTGGCTGTTAGCATGTTCTTCTGTGTCTCCAAATCTCCCCCTAGGTATGCACCCTTCAGGAGGTTTGTGACGGGCATCAGGCCAGTGGGTGAAAGTGCATGGCTGGAGGGGCTAGAGTTGAATGTGCACATGGCAGTGGAGGCAGCTGTGGGAGTCTTGTACTCACGAGTTGCAGAGGCCTAGGCTGGTTGCTGGTGTCCTTCTGGGCTCTGGACGGGGTGGGGGAGGGGAGGTAGTAGGGAGGGACTCAGGTGACTGGCGTCAATGAACGAGAACACCTTTCATCTGTTGGGTGAAAGCTAGTGAAATCTGCAGGGGGTCTGTTGTGACTGTGCTGGCCATTAGTTTCTTCAGTGGCAAAATCAGCTGGGTTTGTCTGCATATCAGGTCTCTGTAACTGCAATTGCTCCTACTGCATAGCTGCTATTGGTAGCCCCTGCTTTTTTTCCTTGTTCCTAGCTGTCTCTGTGTGTCTCAACTTTGCCTGTCTAGGTAGGGGGAACCAAAGTGGGACCTTTGTGTAGTGTTCCAAAAGGCTGGGTAAGCAAGTTGCTCACCCAGCTGTTCCTTTCCTGACAAAGGGAACTCCTTCTAGCTGGGAAGTTCACTCTTGGTGCTGAGCAATGCCAGCCAGGGGATGGGATGATAACAGGCAAAATGAAGCTGTCTTCATTCTCTTCTGGTGCTGTTATTCTTAGGTGTTTCATTCCACTGTGCTGTTAGGGTTTCTTAAGTGGACTCCAGAGCTCTCCCAGAGCTGTTTTTGTTTGTGGATAGCTGTCTAATTGTTGATTTTTGTGGTGGGATGGAGGCTGTATTCTCCTACATCACCATTTTGGTCTCACCTATTATTTTTTGGCTGATACTTTTAAATTATCTGCTCCAGTTAGGCCACAGATACCCTCATCTATTGATGCACTTGAGACCCCTTTGCTTTTCCTTTGGAATAACATTAGCTAGGGCTCATTCAACCTAATTTCAACTCGTATGTTTTCTGAAAATTCCCTAGTAGCCTCCTTTGTCCATGCTTAAATTATTTTGGAAGTCGAGAAGGGAGACTTCTAATACGTATACCCATTCTTTTTTCTGTCAGTAAATTGGAAATATTATGGGACTCTTCACTTTGATAAGTTCTCCCAACTACTCTATTATCACTCAGTTGAACACATATGAAGGTGATAATGTCTTAGATCGAGGGCAACCAGTCTACAAACAAATGTTAAGTGGCTCAAAAATAGATCTATAACCACAGCTGCTGCTCCATCAAGTCACCAGCTGGACACGTCCTGGGAGAATAGAATCTGGCTTCCTTTGTTTTGCAACATCAGCTCACTGTTTTTTGTTTTTTGTTTCTAATACATTTTAACTTGAAAAAGTTAAATTGCCCTCAGTAACTGAAAGCACCCCATGCTGTCAGGATTAGTGTTGAAATCTTCCAGCTCACATAGGAGACAGAAGATAGTCCTCATGCCCACTCTCTGGAGAGTCTCTGGAGGGGCCGCTAACCACATGATCACTGCTTCCCTTATTCCACCTACCTCTGAACAGCATGAAGCCTCAGTTAGGTCAGTGAAGAGGTTTTAAACACTGCTCTGCAGACTGGAATGTACTGGTTGCACATCAGGTTTATCTAGGGAGATTTTTAAAGATATGACCCATGCTCAAGGAATGGGATGGGCTCAGAAATATTTTTTTAAGTTCCTCTAGTAATCTTGGTGAATAGCCAGGCTTTGGAATCATGACTCAGAGCATCAAAGAGAAATGTAGCTCCTTTCCTTTCTGTCTTGTAAAATTTACACTACTGTCTATAGCTGTGCTGTCCAAAATGGTAGATGGCAGCTACTCCCAACATGGGGCTATTGAGCGCTTGAAGTTACATGGCTACTTGAGATTTCAAAGGCATGTTGAAATAACAGAATTTCAGACATATTGGGTTAAGTAAAAATTTTATAAAACCTTATTTCACCTGTTTCTTTTCATATATTTTAATATAGTTACTAAACATTTAAAATTACATATGTGACTTGCATTAGATTTCTTCTGGACTGTCCTTATCTGGAAGGCATCTGTACCACAGCTCAGGAATTTTGAGTCATACAAGGAATCTTGTAGATGATACAACCTTTCATTTCATAAATGAGGATACAGGCACCAAGGCGGCTGCTGCGACTTATTCAGGTCCCTGACTTGGTGGTAGAGCCAGGATGTACATAACTGGATCTCCATTGAGCAGTAGCTTTTCCCTCCCATGCTGCCTGTGTTTGGCTGCAGTTGCCACACTGAGTGTTTCCGGGTTCCTACAATACTGGGGCATGAAAAGGCTTACTACCCTCAGCCCCTGCTGCAGTCTCTGCTCACCAGATCCTGTCTGCATAGCTGGTACTTCCAAATTCATTACTACAAAGCCATATATGGGCCTTAAGTCAATGTCTCCCCTTTTCATCATCTCACATTAATTACTAGCTTTGACTCCACAGGGAGCTGTGGTTTCAGTAAAGTCTTGATATCTTTCCAAAGCATGGCTGGGAAAAACAAAAGCAAAAAGCCCAAACCAACAACAACAACAAAGAAACAAACCCTTCTAACTAATTGAGAAGTATGAACCTTTGAAATTCATTAATAATTTTTTCCCCCAAAGTTTACTACATCTTGATTTTCTCTGGCATCCACAAAACAATGTTCCTTCTCCAGTAGTAGTTCACTCTTCAGAAAGATGAAGTGCTGATGGTGGTGAGCCACTCCTTGGCTTCTGCCCTTTAGCCATAAAAACAAGGGTTTTTTTTTTTGTTTTTTTTTTAATGACATCAACATAGCCTTGCTTATGTAAGACTTCTTTTTAAGCTAAAAAATATTTTTCCTTCTTTCTCATCTGTTAATAAATTATTTGAGAAATGTAAACAAATAATGTTAATAGGTAGCATACAAAATATTTCTAGAATCCATTGCCCTGCAACAGGAATATTTGCTGCTCTGAATGGTGCATTCCAGGGACCCACTTTCCCGGATGATTCCAAGCTGGTTGAGGTCCATGTACGTACATGTTCCAAGATGTGTGTATGTGTGTGTCAAAGTGAAGACACAGAGAAACACCTGGCTGATGTCTTTGCGTTTTGATGTCTTTTGGATTCCTTAGGTTTAAGCTGAGCTGTCAAGTGTAGAATTTATAGAGTAATTAACCCACGTCACTGATAAATTAAAATGTCCCAGGAAAATAAAGCTAGGTAAATAAATCTGGTTTTAGAATTTCTGAGAACTAGGTCACAACATGATTTCTAACTTCAGTCCATTACTATTTAGTTGAATCCTTGCTGCTGGCAGAAAGCAGGCAAGTTCTCCTTCCCTGACTCCAAAGCCCTTGTGTGCGGGGCAGCAAAAATTTCTTGTTATGGCCCTATTTTCCTCGTGACGTATAGATGTCTTTCACTGCTGCTGATTCTTTCTGACCATAGAGATAGTCACTCTGTGAAAAGAAATAAGAATAGTAATCAATGGATGACATGTTTAGAGATGACAGTATCAACACCATCTGCAACAGCAGGCTGTAGCCTATGCTGGTATGTATGCTACCATACAATTATTTATAAATGGAGGAGGTGGAAAGAGTTTTTGAAAGTCTCTAGCTTTGTTGAGGGGAAGAGCTATTCTTTAGTAATAAAAAACCTGAGATGAGGTAGTGAGGGAATATGGTGGGCGTGGTCTGGGATGTGGCAATCCTTGGAAGCCTTCTTCCCAGTGGCAGGGATTGATGATTTATGATCATCCAGGTAGACTTTCTCCTTGATGAACTGATGACTTCTAAGGTATGGGAAAACTCTGGTGCCTTACAGCTCTAACAATCGCAACTTTTCTTGATGTACCTCAAAAACACACACTCTTCCTGTTAAAATATCTATGTGGGGCTTCCCTGGTGGCGCAGTGGTTGAGAGTCCGCCTGCCGATGCAGGGGACACGGGTTTGTGCCCTGGTCCGGGAAGATCCCATGTGCCGCTGAGCGGCTGGGCCCGTGAGCCATGGCCGCTGAGCCTGCGCTTCCGGAGCCTGTGCTCTGCAACGGGAGAGGCCACAACAGTGAGAGGCCCGCGTCCTGCAAAAAAAAAAAAAAAATCTGTGTGACCCTTGGGAAAATCTCAAAGGTAGTGTATTGCTTTAAACCTTATCTATGTTGCTACTGTTTCCTTCTTCTCCTGCTACTATGAGCAGGCTTCTCAATGTCACAAGGTATCTGTTTTTAAGCAGAGTTGTCTCTACTTCTCTATTTAAAGCATCAAGACATCTTCCAGATTTACGTAGGTTAGAAAGAATGCAGAAGCCACAGTTTCAGTTTCATATTTCTTAGAGGTCTACATCCTTAAACTTTGAAACTAAACATGAACAATCCCTCTCTACACATACATAATAACCCCAGTGCAATGTTTTAAAGCTGCAAGTTGCAACCCATTAGTGAGTTTTGAAATCTATTTAGCAATCAAAATCTTTCTTTTTTAATGAAATCGACTAAAATAAAAAATGTAAACATTGGTTTCTGAAACTTTGTTTTATACATATCTATTTCTATATCTTTATCATCTATCTACCTAGCTTGTCTATTATCTATCATCTCTTTTCTGTCATCTCTCTATCTATATTAGTTTTTAGTTAAAAAAGAGTTTTGAAGAAAATCTGTTTTGTGGGAACTGTCAGAAATAGATTATTATATTCTGTGACAATTCTTATGATTTCTTAGTATGCTAAATAGGGAACACTTCCTGTGAGTTGGCGTATATGATGATGTCCTCCTTTTATAACTTCTTCCTCCCAGAGCTACATGTTGGATTTTTGGGGGGGAGTTTCGGGGACTTTTTTTTTTTGGCCTTTTAAAACTGTGTGTAGGGACATTAAAAATGATTAATACTAACTCTTTTTTTTTTTTTTTTTTTTTGCGGTACGCGGGCCTCTCACTGTTGTGGCCTCTCCCATTGCGGAGCACAGGCTCCGGACGTGCAGGCTCAGCGGCCATGGCTCACGGGCCCAGCCGCTCTGTGGCATATGGGATCTTCCCAGACCAGGGCACGAACCCGTGTCCCCTGCATCGGCAGGCGGACTCTCAACCACTGCGCCACCAGGGAAGCCCTAATACTAACTCTTAAAGACATCTAGAAAAATTATTATAGGCCTTTGAATCCTGGCTCCAAGCTCTCTGGGCCAGATCCAGCTTCTGTTCCTCCTCACTGATGCCATCCAGCAGAAGAGGCAGGTAAAATGTCAGCTCCTTGAAGCCTTTGTCTTGGTGGGCACTGGCTGTCAATGGGGCATTAAATGAAAGAGGTTGTGGAGGAATCAGGCACCTGTTCAAACAGTCTTTCATGTATCATTCTTCATGAATGTACTTGGAGGTCAATAGCCAATGAGACTTGTTTAAACTTCTGAGCAATAGGAACACCAAACCAGAAACAGAAATTTAAAGTGAAAACTTTACAATGGTATGAAAAGCAGAGCATAATTTCTAAAGGAGTAGATATCATGTGAAATATTGCTTCCCTATTCAGTTTTGACACTTCAGTCATCCACTCTGGGTATAGAATCTGGCACTTCTTTGATTGTCAATCCAGAATAATAGAGCTGTCATTTGTCATCTCAATGTCTAAGCAACAAAAGTCACCTACAAAGATAGAGGCCAAAAATAATTTATATTTTCTGGTTTATCCTTCATTAGAACTATTCTGCTTATTGGGGAAAGGAAGACACAGACGCTGCTGTCAGTTCCTGGTGAAGCTGGCAAATAAGACTTTCTTATCTATTTCTGAACTAAGAAAAAACATATAGTTCTAACCGACAACGCTTCTTTCAATAAAACAAAAAATTTATGTTTAGAGTGGCATTTTATCAGTTTCCTCACTGAAAGTGAACAGTGTATTTTACTCAGATTCTTAGTAATAAAATACAATTTAACAACCATTATTACCAGGATT
The DNA here is from genome assembly GCF_059928025.1 of Delphinapterus leucas. NCBI lineage: Eukaryota > Metazoa > Chordata > Mammalia > Artiodactyla > Monodontidae > Delphinapterus > Delphinapterus leucas. Next base: position 53,013,186 of record NC_143140.1, read on the forward strand.
TTATGGATTTCAGTAGTCATTGTCAACCATCATGATCAAATTTAAATACATCTTTTTTCCTGTCTATAATTTTGGCTAAGCTACTGTATTCATATATTTTATTTCCTATATATAGCAAATACTATTTTAATACTTAGCAAATACAGTTTAATCCTGAACTATGAAGTTCAGAAGCTTTTTGGCTTCCAGAGAATGACATCTGACAGATCATGGACCTACAAAAGTTAGTACTATTCTTTCACACACAGAATAGAAACTCTGTAATACAGATCTTTCATTTCAATACAGTATAGATAACAGATGATGTGGTTAAGTGGAAACAGCTGGGAGTTTTGCACTATTATTACAAATCAGAACTCTAATACTTCCTTTTCACTGCAAGCATTTGTTAATCTCAGCTCATCTGTGGTTCTAAATGTTGGTTTAGTTTGCTTTCTTCATAAAATGGTATCTCTTGACTTGTGAGGCAAGATCTCTTAGGTTAAATTGCTAGGTCATGGTCATTCTTACTGGTATCCAATAAAAGCAAAAGTAATACGGCAGCATTGTTTTCAAACAGTTCTCCAGCAGATTATCTTCTACTTATAAACTTGCCTATAGAGAAGGAATATTGTCGTGTATCTGCATGTGGAAAGGAAGTTACATCTTGACATGTTTTCTAATATTTCATTTGTAGTTTTCCTGTTAATGTTTTTACTCGTTGAAAGATGCAGAAAATACTTGAAAGCTAATTTTTGAAGGACTTGTAAACAAAGGTGACACCATTATCCCACTTTTAATAGAGCATCAATTTTTGAGTGGATGTACCAATTTAGTGTTAATTCCCCCAGGTGCTTTGTGAACATTAGTATGGATATTTAACATGTCCATATGTTTGAAAATGTTGCCCCCTTGGCCCCATCAGAACAGAATTATAATTAAGCCAAGTGCTCAAATACTATTCTTAATAACTCTTCTATTAAACCCCAATATTATTAGGAAGATTATTAGTTTTTATTCGTTAGTTACTTGTTCCTCTCTGATGAATTTGAAGTTTTTAAATAATTCATGTACCTGAAGAGAAATGACAGTATTTTAGGGGGTTGTGTTTTTCTACTTTTATGTGCTAACTTTTATGCTGACAGTATTACAATTAAATTCACTGGTCAGAGCTCTGGTGATTTGAGATATTTTAAAATGTCACTTTTCTACAGCTATTATTGTACACTTTGGGGGTAAATGACATACAACTTTTATCCTAGAGCCATTTATACCCTGGTATCAAAAGAGATTTTTAAATTATATATGTTTATATATATAAACTTATATTTGAATGTAAGTTTTAATACTAAGAAATACCCATATTTCCTTTATTTATATGGTTGAATAAACTTTTTGAGATTTACAAAATAATCACATTATGTTTGTTTTTTTAGAATTACCCCTGGACTCTAAATTTGTAAGATTCTTTTAAAATATCTCATAAACATCTGGCTACTATCCAAACCTCATTTAGTTTTATACAGTGGAAAGACATTTGACCATCAAATAGATCTTTGATTTTTATGAAGAATAAAGGACCATATATCTAGCAAAATAGTACTATCAAAATAGTAATTCTCGGGCTTCCCTGGTGGCGCAGTGGTTGAGAGTCCGCCTGCCGATGCAGGGGACACGGGTTCGTGCCCCAGTCCGGGAAGATCCCACATGCCACAGAGCGGCTGGGCCCATGAGCCATGGCCGCTGAGCCTGCGCGTCCGGAGCCTGTGCTCCGCAACGGGAGAGGCCACAACAGTGAGAGGCCAGCGTACGGTAAAAAAAAAAAAAAAAAAAGCAATTCTCAAAAAAGTTCCTGTTTATTGCGTCATATAATCAAGTGATTAATGAAAAGAGGCTAACAAATGGTATCTGAAACTACAAAATAGAGCTATCTGATCACCCTCATTTTGATGTACATTATCTAGATTATGTATATTACATATATCATATATATGTGTATATGTCATTGTATTAAAATCCATACCAGTTTAGAACTGAAAAGACCCTTAGAGACCTTCTACACCAGAGGTTCTCAGATTGGAGTCACCTGCAGGGCTTTAAAACTTGCTTAGAGTGAGCATCCTGTAACAAATCGAAATTTCTGGGATTGGGCCCCAGGCATCAAATGTTTAGAAATTCCCCAGGTGATTCAATGTGCAGCCTAGTGGAAGAACAAGTGGTCTAGGCCAGTAACCCTCAAACTCACTGTGCATAAGAACCACCTGTAGAGTTGGTTAAAACATAGATTCCTGGTCCTTACTCCCAGAGCCTGGGCTTGGAACTGACATTTTAAAAAATCCCATGGTCACTGGGGGATGGGGGGGGGAGGGATAAATTGGAAGATTGGGATTGACACATACACACTACTATTGATATATTTAAAATAGATAACTAATAAAGACCTACTTTATAGCACAGGGAAATCTACTCAATACTGTGTAATGGCCTGCATGGGAAAAGAATCTAAAAGAGAGTGGATATATGTATATGTATAACAGATTCACTTTGCTGTACAACTGAAACTAACACAACATTGTAAATCAACTATGCCCCAATAAAATAATTTAAAAATTTTTTTAAAATCCCAAGTTCTATGTATTGTATTGTTTCTCCCCCCACCAACCCTAATTTATATGTTGAAGCCCTAACCCCCGATATGACTGTATTTGGAGACAGGGTGTTTAGGAGGTAAAGTTACATGAAGTTGTAAGGGTGGGGTGATAATCCAACAGGACTGGTGGTCTTAAAAGAAGAGGAAGAGAGAAAGAGATCTGTTTCTCTCTCTACATGTGCATGCACTAAGGAAAGGCTATGTGAGGTTACAGCAAGAAGACAGGAGACAGGAAGAGAGCTCCCACCAGAAACCAAATCAGCTGGCACCTTGACCTTGGACTCCCCAGGGTTCAGAACTTTGAGAAATAAATTTCTGTTGTTTAAGCCACCCAGTCTCTGGTATTTTGTTGTGGCAGCCCAAGCTGACTAATATACCAAGTAATGCTGATGCTAGCAGTCCATGGACCACATTTTGAGTACCACTAGTCTAGGCCACATACCCCAGAAACTTTTTTAATTTGTCTGAGGGTAGTGCAGGGCGTCATTATTTTTTAACATTTCCTGGGTGATTTTAGTGTATAGACAGGATTGAGAACCACAGATCAAGACCAGCTTCTTCAACTTATGACTAGGATGCTGAGACTCAAACAGGTTAAGTGATTTGCCCAAGTTATCATGTATGCTATTGCTGAATTTTGCAAATTTATAGGAGAAAAAAAGAATTTCTTCACACAGCTGGAATTTGAAAGACACAGTCCTAGAACCCAGCACTCTCAGTTTCCAGTATTAAGCTACTCATTTTTCCCCAAACAACATTAAAATTTGTTTAATTCTGGCAGATTCATTTTAAGTGCCTTTTCCATTATAGTACAATCCAAGAATGTTGTAGTCTGTGCCCTTCGTCTGCTTCATAACAGTTGTTATTTGTTGCAACATGCTTAAAGACTGAATAGAAAGTGATATTTTATATATATACATATACATGTATATGAGTATACATGTGGCTGACCTTCACACCACAATATTAATTTGCTCACCATGAAGAGAAACACTGCTGTCTAGCATTATGCTTCTTGTATAATAGCAGGAAACTTAGAAAATTGATTCATGCAATAAAAAGATGAAAATTTAAGACTTTTGAATGCCTTAAAAACCCCAGGCATAAATGAGGATAAATGACCAAGATGGGTAGAAGTTTACTGAAATTTCACCTCAAGGACAGGAGCTTGGTTTGGTAAGTATGTGGTGCTGAGCTTACTTTGCCCATAACTCGGTGGAAAATTATATCACAAGTAATATACACCATCAAGTTTAACAATGATAAAGGAAACACGCTATCCTGTGTACATTTTGAGTAGGCATTTGATTTTCCCTAAAATAAGGCTCATTTCTCCTTATACATTGACCTTTTGTTAATGGAAAAAAATGTATCTTGACATTTTTAAATAAATTGCCACAGTTAATGTAAGATATGAAATCTCAAAAGAAGTTAGCTGTACTTTCTTGGCCAGTGATGCAGCATGGAGAAGTGGGAGAAAGGAAGCTTGGCTAGGAACCAAGAGGACTGACTTCTCATCTCTACCAGTAATTAGCAGCAGGAACTGTAACAATCACCACCTATGTTAACCTCAGTTTCTTTGTAAAAGGAAAGGGTTGGTATTATTCCAAGTTTCTTTTTACCTTGCTTCATAGATCATAAGTGCCTCTAAGGAATGCTGTTTTTCTGTTAGACTGTACTTGGGCTTTTAAATTTTGTTTCCATTTGTCCACAAAGAGTAAAAATGGCCACTCAAAAATTGCACCATTTTAAAAAGTCTTAAAAATTAAAACAGAAGAAGAAACAAGTCTGTATTATTTGGAATCAGGTTAGAAAAAGATATTGAAAAATGCCATTGGATCACAAACTTAGGTTTAATATCAGCAAACTGTCAATTATTCCTTATCTAAAAGATACTACGAATGCAAAGCAGACAAGATTTTCATTGCCTGATACAGTTAATCTCACCAGTAGAAGAAAAAGCCTGAATAGCCTGGCTATTGGAATTCATTATTTATAATACTTGGGCAGCAGAAATGTGAAATGAAACCTTATGTTCTGAAAGCAACTTCACTAGTTCAGCCATTACTGAAATCAAGTAATACTTCCCCAAACTGCATATCCAACAAAAGTATTTAGAAATAAATATATCAGTGAACTGATATAAATGAAAACCAATCTTCACAATATTTTATATCATTATTAAACCAGTACAAGTGTGGCAAATAAACCTATCATCTAAATCTAATGCTTCATTTGATTCAAGTGCTCATTGAGTAATACTCCTGTAGACCAGTGGTTCCCAAGCTTTCTATACATTGGAATCACAGGGCTTTAAACACCCTGTTATTATGCTTTGATTGGTACAGGCTACAGCCTGGGCATCAGAAGTTCTAAAAGCCCACAGGTTGTTCTAAAGTACAGCAAAGTTTGGGAAGCACTGCTATGGAGTATTGGTTCTAACTCTGGCTACATACTGGAACCATCTGGCATCTTAAAAAGAATATGAGATGTCTGGACGTCATCCTAGAAAGAATTAAATAAGAATTTCTGAGAGTAAGCCTGAGCATTGGTGTGTTTTATGTACTCCCCCAGGTGACGCTAATATGCAGCCTTAGGGTTAGAGTTCTACTACAGAATACTGCCTGAATAACTTCTTATGGCCTCCCGAATACATGAGCATAAAGTCTCATAAGGTTTGACTTCCAAACTAGTGCAAACCTGGCATGAACTCAACTACTTTCAGCAGGGCTGCGAGTGGGGTGTATGAAGAGAGAAGTTGGGCTATTTCTTGAAATAACAGACCATAACAATACACGGACATTTGGCAATCAGATTCCTGGGCCGTGAACCTGTCCTCAGAAACTTCTTAACACAATTCTTCCCTAGTTGTACTTTTCTGGAAAAAGCCAGAGTTTGGTAAAAAGAGGAGAATTAAGTACTACCCAAGCACCTGAATCACCCAATTAAAAACACCTTAATAAATATTTATTTTCTAAATTCCTCAGTGATGTCCAGATTTCTTTACAATTCTCAAAAGCCATGTTTAATAAAAATACTAAATGCTTAAAATTTTGACCCATTCCATAACTCTGAGTAAAGAACAAACTTCTAATTTCATCCATTCATGTGGCAAAAATTAATAATCATTTTTGTAATTTCAGAGAATAGTGCTATAGTTTGGTAGGTGTAAGGGACACCTTGGGTAGTTGTATGGTTAGGCCATTCAAGATGGCTGTTCTCTGGCACCCTGTACATCTCATGCTGGACCAGTCCCTGCTTCTCTCATACAACTATCCAACCTCATAATTATAGGGCTTAATTAGTCCCTGTAAGTGATGAGCCCACCTGATGTCAATTCCACCTATAAATAGTAGCCTCCTTCCTTGAGTAGAGAAGATTGTTGCCATGTTGTCTGTTGTAGGCTGTGGGGTGCCCCTCCAGGACATTTTGCTTAAGATCCCCTGTCCAATAAACCATTGATGTCTCTGTCACTGTTTCCAAGCTCTTTCTTTGGTCTCCAGGCTGGGCAACTACAAGACTTGCAGGCCAACAGTAGTTTAAGGTAACTCAGGGGATATGTAAAAATCATCAATTTCAAAAGTCAATGGAGCATGAATGGAGGATAACTTTCATCTGAGACCAGGACACAGACTGTAAGTGGGGCTTTAGATATATGAAAAGTTAGTATGGGCCAAGTGGTTTAGTGGAAAGAGCCTGGATTTGATAACAGAAAATGTAATCATATGTGGTCTGAGCCATTACATCTTGGGAAATTCACTTCAACTTTCTGAGCCTCTGTTTCCTCATCAGTCAAATGAACATAGTAATACTGACACCAGTGCCTGTGAGGATAAAATGAGACACAGATGGAAGTTCCTGGCACATGTAATGATCGATCTGTTAAAAGATTGTGAGGCCAGGAAACATGTATCTGAAGAATTATATGTAAACGCCTCAAATTGTGACTGAGGATGGAGGGTTACAACTCAATTATGATTAAGAATGTAGGTAAATGTTTCCTTTCGTATTAATGATGAAAGCTAAGTTCAGGAAGCTTGAATCATCTGGAGATGAAGTAGTAGCAGCAGAACAGTCTAGGCAGTGGCAAGGAGCAGGTCAGCACTGGAAGAGTCAGGGAGGTGACAGGCCTGAGAAAGGAAGGTTGGAGAAGTTGGTGGTGGATGTCTGGCCAGGGCTGAATGCCCGGAGATGGAAGGGGAAGCTGAAGGATATTATCACTGAGGAAGTTAGTACAAGTATAGGGCAATAGGGTTTGAGCAAACCAAAATGATCACACCTCTTCGGTGACTCGAGAATGTATCTTTTAGATGTAGGGTAAGGTGGTTTTATGAATAGACTAATTTGGTCTGAGGGGGGAAAAAAGGCTTTTCAAGGATTGAAGCAGGTATACAGTCATGGACCAGCTGGCTGGTTAGTAAAACCTAAAGGGCAAATTTGAGTTTAATGACTTAAACGAGAACAGAAACCATATACTCGTAACAGCCCTGTAAGACTGGGGTTCATTAGGCTAGAGCCAAAAATAAACTAAGGACAACAACAACAAAAATACATTTTGTAAGATCATAGAAGGGATATACCTACTTAAGGTAAACGGATGATAAACCAGAACTAACTCCCTTTTTTCTTCCCTATCATGGAAAAAAATAACCCTTCAACCTGAAAGAGTAAAATGTACTTTGCAATAGTTAATTGAAAGCTAAGATAGGTGAAGAACTTATAAGAAAGCCTAGCTCTCTAAAGCTTAACGTCTCTTGCCTAGAAAAATTACATCTCAGCAAGGAGAGTTTACAAATAAGGACTTTCATCTAGAATCAGCATCAGAGGTGAACACTAAAAGACTGGGGATGAACAAATGGAGTTCCAGTTTTCAAAAAAATGAAGCAGCTCGATTCCTGAAACCAAGACAAGGAGCTTGTCACAGATCCTGAGCAAAATGAATAAACCTATGATTAAGGTAATATCTGGGCACTTAGAAAAGGAAGAAACTCAGAAGTTAACAAGAATTCACAAGTAGTCATTTCCTTTTTTGGACTATGTTGTAACACCATATAGCAAGGACATCTAATAGACAAAGCACATCTGCTGTTTGGGGCTGTATCTGGGAGAAGAGGTCACTTTTCCCTAATCCCTCAGCCTGGGAAATGATGGTGTACTTTAATTTCTACAAAGATGTCACGTACCCATGTGCATTAGCTGCTCTGGGACAAGGGAAGAAAATATTAAGTTACATGAGGTTCCTCAACTGATGAGAATATTCATCAACAGCATGCTAATTCAGTGTCAGCAGTGGAAGGCATCTGAGAATGAGAACTTGAATGTTGACATGGCATACAGACTGCATTTGCAGAACATGTGAAGCTGGGACGTAGAATTACTCAGTTACATCAGTGATACATAACATGTCAATAAGCTAAAAGAAGAGGCCTAACTTAACATGTGATTCTATTAAATTTTATTGTGCTAAGTGTTGGACAAACTATAATGGGTGTGGCTCGGGAAGAAGTATTTTGGAGTGGGTGAGAAAAAGACATTATTACTTCAGAATTTTAGTAGATTGTAATATAGGAGTCAATAGGGTAATATTGCTGCCATAATAGTGCCTAGGATTTACTTGGGGAAAATACAGTAATTAGAACAAAGCCGTTAAACATCTGTGTTATTTGAATAAAACCTTGAACTCAATTTTGGGGATCAGATTTTGAGAGGAACAATGGCAAAGTAAACCACCTTCCAAGGGCTTTCAGAAAAGATAAGGAAAAGCTGATGGAGTTGGTAGGTATCCAGACAAGTTGAAGCACTCTCCTGTGGAATTAATGCTAAGTGCATCCTAGAAGACCCCAGAGGGCAGGACTGCAGATCTTTGAGTCCCACTACTTGGGGGGCCATTTGCAAGAGGTGGATGTTATTCCGAAGCAGATTTCCAGGTCAATTTACAGCAAAACTGGGGGCAAAGGGGAATAGAAGACAGTGGGTACTGTCTCCTTTGAAAATTTCTTTTTTTTTTTTTTTTTTGGCGGTACGCGGTCTCTCACTGCTGCGGCCTCTCCCGTTGCGGAGCACAGGCTCCGGACGCGCAGGCTCCGGACGCGCAGGCTCGGCGGCCATGGCTCACGGGCCCAGCCGCTCCGCAGCATCCGGGATCTTCCCGGAACAGGGCACGAACCCGTGTCCCCTGCATCGGCAGGCGGACTCTCAACCACTGTGCCACCAGGGAAGCCCTCCTTTGAAGATTTCTTAATCCTGGTTGCACATTCTGATCGCCTGGGAAGAGATTTTAAAATGCTGATGCTTACATGTTAGCCCTAGAGATTCTGATCTATTGGTCTGGTGTGGGGTCCCCATTAAAAAGTATTTTATCAAAGCTCCCCTGCTGATTTAATGTTCTAGGTTGGAGAACCACTGAGTTAGATGACTACTTATCTAGAGGTTAAATAAATCAAACCAGACGCTTTTTCTAAGGTCTCTTCCAAATTTGAGAAGGTAAGTGTAAATTAACACTTATGGGTTATATACCACAGCGAGACACTTTCACAATGAATCTTCTCTAATAATTGAATTAATATATGTAAATCTCTTAGCACAGTATCTGGCATGTAGTAACTCAAATATTCGATATTTTTATTGTATCTTCTCTATAACTGTTCGATGGAGGTATTATATCTCTACATTACAGATGAGAAGACGGAGGCTCTGAGGTTAGTTTTCCAAGGACCCTCGTAGTAAATTGCAAAATGAGGATTTAAACCAGATTAAACTAGTTTTAAGTTCTAGAGCCCCTTATCTCCTCCACAGTCCACCTCTAAAACATCTGGAAGTTTACGCAAATTAGTGGTTTACTTGAGTGAACATTTAAAATATTTTAACAAAACCACTTCCTCTTGACCATTTTGTAAGGAATTTCTCTCCAAATGCAGTTTCTGAAAAAAAGAAGCATAAAACTCGACATCCACATTTCTTTCTAATGTGGCCTGAGGGAAACTGCTCTGTAGGTCTTGAGATACTCTGAGGACGGGAAAATGGAAGGAGGTGGCCCTTCAGAACTCAAACAAAGCATGGGAGAAGCAAGGGAGAAAAGCACTGCTCTCAGGTAAAACATCTCTAGTGCTAAAGAATGGATGAACATCTGTCACTGTACCGCCTAGCTCTGGCAGGTTAATTACAAGCCAAGGCTGAGGAAGCCCTGCGGTGACGGCCCTGGTCTTGTCTGCCACTTTCCTGAGGCCAGGTTGGATCAGGCTGTGTGCAATGGCTGCTGGAAGAGAAGGCAGGAAACGTCTCCAAAGGGGCTGCGACTACTAAGGTTGCAAATCCTCCACCTGAAAAACTCAGACGGATGAAGGGAGTCGGTCTCTCTCTCTTTCTCTCCCTCGTCCACCCAGGCCTAGGAGATAAGGTAAATTAAATTTCCTCTTGTGCGTTGTATATATCAAATGTTCTGTTCCTGACCCTTTACCTTTGATTAACATCCGTTCAGTTTGCAGGGTTCAGTGCTTTTGGCTTTACTGTATTTTGTTAGTACGGTTAAGGCGAGGACCGCTTCTAAATAGGTGATTTTCCACCCTTCTGTCTGAGAAGAGAGTAAAACTGAATTCGGGAGAAACGGAGGGGTAACAATTTTGGAAAAGGCGAGGGGAGTGGGTAACAGCCTCGGTAGTAAAGTTCTCAACGTTGGAGGAAAACGGTTTCCTCTCCCGGAGCTCTATGGAAGCATCAGCTCCTCCCCTCGGGCCTCCAAAAGTACCCTTCGCTTGGGGGCGATTCTAGAGTTGAACCCGAAGCGCGTGGGGTCATTAGAAACTAGAGCAAGTTGAAGCCAAAGAGGCCTGGCAGGGTAGGGGTGCGTGGAGTCGGGGCCCGAGTGGAGGGGAAGGCCGAGAGTCGCGAGTCCCGGGAGAGGAGGAGGAAGAGAAAGCGGGGCGGGCCGGAGGTCGGGGTCCGGCGGCGGGAAGGGGTCCCCGTTTCTCCCTCCCCGTCCTCGCCTCCCGGGGCGCTGGTGACGTTGCGGTTTCCTCCTCCCTGCAGCTGAGCCTCAGCGCCCGCCGCGTCCCGCCCTCCTCCCCTTTCGCCTACACCCCACCCGCCCGCGCCGGCCCGGCTCGCAGTAGCGCCGCCCGAGGCTGCAGCGGCGCATCCTGTGGCGCGGCGCCCACCCGCACCCATGGCGCGGCGGGCGCGCTGAGGGCTCGGCTCCGAGGGCGCCAGGGGCCCGGGCGCCCTGGAGTGAGGGGGGCCGGGAAGGGCTTCCGGAGCCTGGGCCCAAGCTGGGAGGCGACGCCCGAGAGGACGAAGCCGCGGCAGGGAGCGGTAAGCGGAGGGGCGCGCGAGTGGTGGGCAGGGGCGCGCGGCGGGCGCCGCTCTGGGCCCCGCGCGGCGCAACTTTCTTCCGGAGATTCGGACGGGTGGCCGGGCGCCGGCGGGAGGCAGGCGAAGAGCCACGTCCCCCGCCGGGCGCAGAGCGCCGCGAGCTGCGCGCCCGAGCCCGGTTCCGCCGGGCTCCTGAGGGCGCGCGAGGCGTGAAGCCGGAGCCGTGGGTTTCCCCGGCGGCGGGGCAGCTTTTAGTCCCTTCCCAGCCCTCGAGCGCCCAGCGCAGAGCCGGGCGCACCATAAGAACTCAGATCACTTTCGGTGCGTCGGGTCCGGCCGGCCCAGCAGCGATTTCCTGGACGGCCGGGGGGCTCCGGCTTCCCTCTGCCCGGTAGCCTGGCACAGCTTCGCGCCCTCCTTTCCCTGTATGTCTCCGTTAATTGGGGTGGTAGTGGTCGTGGGTGCCGATGCTGGCGCTGGCAGCCCGCCTCTGCGATTGTGGAAGCTGGGCAGGCACGTCCCGAGCCTCCCCCAGGCGCTGGATTCCAGAGCCGCCCGGCTCCGCAGACACTTGGGAGAAATTGTTGGTAAACCTCACTCCCTGGCAGCCCCTGGTGGTAGGGTGGGGCTGGGACGTGCTTGACTCACAGGCTGGGAAGCTCTGTGAGCAATGCCACATGGGCTCAAGATCTGTCGCGGCTGGAATCTGAGCTAAGTTTGTGACCCGAGAACTTTCTCATTTTCATTGCTCATTTGAGGCATCAGCCTCTGCTTAGGCTGGCGGGCATTAGAGCTGAAACCGAATCCATTGCTTAAAAAAATGTAGGTGAGCCTCATTTACCTGGAATTCCTTAGATCAGGAAATGCCACTTTTAATTTCTGGGAATCTCCGTGTTATAAAGTTTTTTAAAACGTTTTTTCATTAGTCATGGTTTAGTTAATGTTGCATTAAATTTGAGAAGGGACGTTCTCACTGAGAAATAGTTTCAAAACAGGTTTTTTTTTGAGTATTTTATTTTTCACATTATAGACTTAACCTTTCAGGAATTTCCTTTTCTTCAGTTTTTAAAAATTTCTCAATAAATGATAACCCGTATGAAATGAAATATTATGTGCAATGTTTTTTATTATTATTTTACTTTAGTTTAGTTTTGGTTGTGTTGGGTCTTCGTTGCTGCACGCGGGCTTTCTCTAGTTGCGAGCAGGGGCTACTCTTCGTCGCGGTGCGTGGGCTTCTCATTGTGGTGGCTTCTCTTGTTGCAGAGCACGGGTTCTAGGCACATGGGCTCAGTAGTTGTGGCTTGCGGGCCCTAGAGCAGGCTCAGTAGTTGTGGTGGCCGGGCTTAGTTGCTCCGCAGCATGTGGGATCTTCCTGGACCAGGGCTCGAACCCGTGTCCCCTGCATTGGCAGGTGGATTCTTAACCACTGCACCACCAGGGAAGTCCCTATGTGCAATGTTTTACAGAATATTCTGACACTACTTCTAAAATGAGATCCCCAAATTGTTCGTAATGTGCATGGAAAAAATAAAATACAGCATTATCTGAGTATTTGTGTGTCATGTACTACAAGGTCCCATACAGATATGTGTCCTTTTATGAAGTGTGCAGGTAAGATGTGTTCTAGTATAAATGGAGAAGAGAAAATATTGAGTTTGATGCCTCCATCATCTAGTGACCCCTCTGTGTGGGTTCAGCAGTAAGTGCAAGACAGTGCTGTTTACTTAGGAGACATACAGAAGGATATAAGAAACTGCCCTGGCTCTCCCCAAGCTCTTAAGGTAGAAAGGGAGAAACCATAAATAAGCGGCACCTGAGAGTTTGGGCTTGGGAAGCATCATTTTTCATTAATTGGTATATGATGTCAGTATTAGTGTCATCTAGTTTTCGTTAAATAAAGACAGTGGCCTACATAGTACATTTTTACATTCAGGTTAAAAAGTATTGATAGTACAGTTACCAAGTAAAATGGAATTCTCAAAAAAAAGAAATGTGGATAAAGAGGGAAATTTGCCACAGAATACGATTTAGGCCTTTGTCACTGAGGAGATTATTAGCACCTTCCTGGTCCTGCTGGGTAGAAGCTGTTTAAAGTTCCTCCATCTGAGGTTGGGGGCCTGCTTATGGAAAGACACTGGGTAAGAAGTTAGCTACGTTTGCCACATGAGGTCAGGACCATCCTAATACCTAATATTTGTGTGTGCATCTACTTTAGTGTTTATAAAATTATTCCACAAATTAGCTAATTACAGGTGTTCAATGATATTTGTTTTCCGGTCCAGTATCCCACAGTACTGCCTTAATCTGGTGGCCATCCAGGAGGGAAAGTTCTTAGCTTCACAGATGTTGCCCCGCCCTTCCCAATACCTCATTATAAAGATTTTTTTTAATCTCTGAAAAAGTGTTTTAAGGTCATAGATGAAAATGCATTCTGCAATTAAACAAAAAAAAATTTGTTTATACATTTCTTAATATTATTTGTAGCAGAATATTTTGGTATTTATTTCTACTTGCCTTGGATTACACTAAGGCATGAAAGAAATTACATGTTCATGAAAGTAATTACATGATATCCGCTCTATTATGATTTCAACAAATGAATGGAGAGGAATAAAGAAAGATACATTTAAATTTGGGTTTTAATATATCAGTAACCTTCGTGTTCCAAAGGGGTAAAGAAACTACTAAAGGACTAGCATTTTGTATTTGCAGCATGTGTTAAATATTACTTAAATCATTAGCATGTTTGAGTCTTAGACATAACACATTTTCTTATCCTTTTTTCACCCTCCTCCATTTAAAAAAAAAAAAAGAAATACTGTTATTGTCCTGGGATATTGAGGAGATCAAGAATGTCTGGTCCAGGGAACTCCATCATTATAGTGGATACTTTTATTCCATTTACTGAGAGGGGCTGGATCTTTACTATTATGAAGGAGTGGGTAAGGCAGAGATTCCATGTCCAGCAACCCTTCTGAAATAATGGGTCCAAGCGGAGGGCAGGACAGTTCTTATTACTATATTATAAAATGCCTTAGGGTTTTCTCATCTTGGAATTACATTATCTTCACCTACAGTGATTTGGAGAATAAAACTCTTTGGTGGTCACCAAATTACCAGTAGGTGTTTGGATGATGCAATGTAATCCTCTAAACCTGAGTCAGTGGCCAGCATGGGAATTAGGCAAGCGTGTAAGCCCAGAGTACCAAAAAGAAATTATTTTCCAGTAAAATTCATATGATTAATTAAGGGTAGAATGGAAGTAGAGATTAAAGTCCTAGATTCCAGAGGCACTGATCCATGCTTCTATTTGGTGATAGCAATAATTAGAAATGGATGAATTTCAAAGTCTTGCCAACTCTAATGCCCAACTCTAATAGGAAATTATATTTAAAAAATTAAACTTTGCAAAAAAAATATAGTTCTGATGAGCCTAGGGGCAGGACAGGAATAAAGATGCAGAGGTAGAGAATGGACTTGAGGACTCGGGGAGGGGAAGGGTAAGCTGGGATAAAGTGAAAGAGTAGCATTGACACCTATACACTACCAAATGTAAAATAGATAGCTAGTGGGAAGCAGCTGCATAGGACAGGGAGATCAGCTTGGTGCTTTGTGACCACCTAGAGGGGTGGGATAGGGAGGGTGGGAGGGAGGTGCAAGAAGGAGGGGATATGGGGATATATGTATATGTATAGCTGATTCACTTTGTTATACAGCAGAAACTAACGCACTATTGTAAAGCAGTCATACTCCAAGAAAGATGTTAAAAATCAAACTTTGCATTAAGTGGATAATATTTTTAATTGAAGCAATTTTTCTTTAAAGAAAATCTTTCTATATATGTGAGTTAATAAATGTAGTCCCAAGTTCTGACCCATCTAACTTTATTGTTTCACAACTTCTAGTTGCATATGGAAGAGTGGTTTGGTTAGGGGATGGTGGAGAGATATTGCAGGGAAGAAGCATACTGGAAAGAAAATTAGGAAGTATTGTGGACGCGATTAAGAGGAGAAACTAGCGTTAATAAACTCTTATGAATTCATATACATTTAGACAATTGAAGGAAGAGTCCTTGATAGATCATACAGCTACGTGAATGCTTGCATTTTAAAACTGCCTAGTAATTTAATATTTTTTCAAATAATTCTAATATTTTGATGTTTTAGCCTAGTGGAAATGGAGAGTGATGTAGAGCAGGTGTCTTATCCTCATTTTAGGGGTGTAGAAGTGGAAATACCATGGAAGTAAGAGACTTATCTCTCAGTTTTTTAAAAAATTTATTTTATTTTTGGCTGCATTGGGTCTTCCCTGTTGTGCGCGGGCTCTCTCTAGTCGTGGCGAGCGGGGGCAACTCTTTATTGCAGTGCACAGGCTTCTCATTGCAGTGGCTTCTCTTTGTTGCTGAGCACGGGCTCTAGGCGTGCGGGCTTCAGTAGCTGCGGCTTGCTGGCTCTAGAGCACAGGCTCAGTAGTTGTGGCTCATGGGCTTAGTTGCTCCGCGGCATGTGGGATCTTCCTGGACCAGGGCTCGAAACCCGTGTCCTCTGCTTTGGCAGGCAGATTCTCAACCACTGCGCCGCCAGGGAAGACCTGTTGTCTCTCATTTGCAAGTAATTAGTGGTCTACCTTAAACATGAGATTAACCTAAATGGCGTATGTAATTCTACTTTTCTCCTTTATGACTCCACATTCATGTTGTTAAAGACTCTTATTCATTTTCCTACAGATCTAATTTATTATCCCGCTTACTATTCATTACTGTCCCTGAACTGTCAGCTCCCTGGAATGCTTATGTGCTTCCCAGTCTTCCGTAAACTGGCTATTTACAGACCCTCTTCCCACAGCTCTCTCCACTCACTCTGCCTATCTCTTCTCATCCTCGTCAGGATTCCATCCTGGGGCCCCTTCTAATTCCCACAAAACCCTAGGCTCATTGCTCAGCTCTCATTAGCTGGCTTCAGGTTTTTGGGTGCTTTACCAATTGTGTTGCTTCCTTCTGCTTGTCTCAGCAAGCTCCAGCCTGTTGAGGGTGTGGATTTCAGATCCTCTGTCAGATGCCCAGAAGAGTATAAACCTGCAGGAGGTAGAATATTCAGAGAATCTGTTGAATATCACAGAAAATAAAAGGGAATGATTTTACTTTGGGAAGAGAAGAAAAGATTGTTGAGGCCATCTGTGTATTTCTTGAATGGAGTTCAGTTCTGAATTCCGAATAACACTATGAATTTTGATGTGCTTTAAGATTACCGCTGAATTTCCTTCTATTTGTTTCGACTCCCTTGGGGTGTTCCATACACGTGATCTTGGTAAGTGTTGTCATCAAATGTTAGTAGGTAATTTCTGAAAGAACAGAATTTGCCTCTTTAGTAATATGTAGAAGCTATAAACATCCTGATAATAAGCATGATTTGTTTTGGCATTTTATATGTGAGAATAGTTATAACCATTAGGTAAGTATAGTCCTGTTTTTAAAAATATAGCAAAAGACATGTATGCAGTTAACTCTCAATTACACATATGTGACGTATCCATTGTAGGTTGTGCCCATCTGCTTTGTCCTAGACAGAGTCAGAGAGAGTTTGCAACTGAGTGTATGTATGTGTCTGCATGCCAGAAACATTTTTTGGTATTATTTATGGAATTAATAGTGCCTCTCTTCTCCCCAGTAAATGTGGAAAATAGTAGGATAATCATAGTAAAATTCCTTGTGTGTGTTTAAATTAGTGTACATGATCTTTCAGAAGAAATTGAGTAGGTCCACACTCATTTAAAAAGCTGTCATTTAAATTTTTCCATTTGAAATATTCATTGCATACATAGATGCCATAGGGTTGTGAATTTGTTGATTAAATCAAGGATTTTACGTTTTTCTCATGTGTAACAAACTTAGCTACTAAGCAATAGGCATTTAATGTGTGCAGATGTTCTACCACAACAAAGTTGAGTCAGCATTTCATAACTCTTAAAAAGAACTTGTAAAGGAAATGGGCTCACCAAGCTTGTGGGTCTGTAATATTTTTATTGATGAAGTACACAGGCAATATACTGGCTTTACTGTGGGAGTCTAATTGCTATTGCAAGAAAAATGGAGATATTTGTTAGCAATTCCTGAAGTGGGAGATAACAACATTAGGTTGGTTATATAAGTCTTAGTGTAAAATGTAGTAATCTGTAGATTATGTTGTGAATCTGGTAGAGATTACTCATGTAAAGAAATAACAGACTACAAATTGACACCTTCATTTAGAGTAGTCCTTTACATTGAAGTATTGAAAGGGTTATAGCATTTCTAAAGTTAGCTTACACCCAGAAAGGTGTGTCAGTGACAAGAAACTCAAGAATTGCATGATAAAAATCATCAAGTAGTTTAAAAATGTTTCACGCCAAGGTGCACTCAATACCCTGACACCAGGTAGAGCAGTAGTAAAGGTGGCCTGGCTGCAGGATCACACCGCTTACCTTCTTTACAGTTGTGACTGTCAGCTTTTCTTCTTGACACAGTGCTCTTTTTGTTGTTTGGCTATATCTGAGGACAGACTATAAGTAATGGATTTCTGGAATTCCACAAATTCTGGTTAAGAGCTCTTCTTGGGGCCTTGGCAGTTGAATGATATCATCCTAGGAGGTATGGATGGGGCCAGGCTCACCAGACCCGTGGATAATCGGGCAGGGGCCAGCTGGATTTAGGAATCACCTGCAGTGTTTACACTGCTCCCAGGGGGGGAATGGGCCTGGCAGGAAGGAAAAAGGAGACTGAAAGGGAATGTTGAACAGCTGTTTTCCATCTTCCCTGAAGAAAAAGAAGAGGAAATCGCCGTAGAGCAGGCATCAAGAGGGATTTATGCTAAATACAGGGAAGTTTTTCTGAATGTTTTAACCTTTAGAATGGATTTATGGAGGAGGCCTTTGAGTTCTTCTCTGTTTAGAGAGGTTTAAGTGAGGTTATCCAGAAGGGATGTTAGCATTTATCTTCTGGGGTTCTAATTTTATGACCTCTGCTCATCTGGATTTGAAAATCTTAGAAGTTAAAAATGACTTAATTATATGAATGTAGAAGAAATGGTTAGTTTCAGTGTTTGAAATGCGAGTTGTCTTTATAGTTTCTACTTAGCATTTTTATTTATTAGAGCAAAGTATTTGCTAACTGGTTAAATATTGATTCTATATAAGACTGCTTCAGCCTTTCATACAGATACACATTACAGTGTCTGAAAACTCCTCTCCTCTATGCTTAATCTGTTTTCTCCCCAAACAGGTCACTTTTCTCCACATTTCTTTTTTATTTTAGAAAATCTTTAAAAAGGTCTTGACATCAGACTATGGTGTTCCATTTGGACTTGCAGCAATATCTTTTACTTTTCCCTGCCCCAGTTTTTCTAGTAGAACTAGACTGGCAACAGTGGTCACCTGAATGTATGGGGCATTCATTAGCCATGTGGTCAAAACATAGAGGTTGCCCATATCAGAAAGAGTCTGGAAACTTCTCTCATATTCCAAACTTCTTATAGCATTATTTTGGTTAAAAATAATAATAGCATTTATAGAAACAATGTGAACTTTGCTTCATTTTTGTTCAGGAAGATAGACTCTCTAGTAGAATTTTTTTTTCCCTCTCCAGTTTTATTGAGATATAATTGACATACAGCACTGTATAAAAGTTAAAGGTATACAGCATAATGATTTGACTTACATCATGAAATAAATTTAGTGAACATCCAGCATCTCATATAGATACAAAATTAAAGAAACAGAAAAAATTTTTTCTATAGTGAGCCAGTTTTTCTACAGTGAAGTAGTTTACAGAAGCGGAAGGGGAGGAGGCCAGAATGATCCTTGTCATGGATTAGAGCTGGAGACTAAGTGTGAACTCATGTTTAGCTTAGTATCAGTAGAGATGGTTAAATTTAGAATTGTTCATAGATACATGTATTATATATACATGGTTTAGCATACACGCATGTATTTCCTCACTGTGTCAGCTGCAAAGGACAAGCAGCAATGATACCCTGGTGGTAATGAGCACACCTAGCGCTCAGTTCTTGGTTTTTAAAATCATTCTTCACAAAAGTAACCAGGGCTCCTTAGAGAAATGGCTGATTCTAGGACTGGGCAGGAAATATACAAGGTGATTCTGGAGCATCTTGCAGTGGCAGAAAATAAGGAAGTGTTAAAAAAATCCCCAAACCAAAACTAAATTATATTCAAATTTTCTTATCTTTTACCTAATATCCCATTTCTGTTCCAGGATCTCACCCAGGACACCACATTATATTTAGTTACAATAGCATGTCTCCTCAGGCTCCTATTTTCTGTGAAAGTTTCTCAGACTTTCCTTGGGTTTGAAGACCTTGACAATTTTAAGGACTGGTCAGGCATTTTTATAATGTCTCTCGAGGGCTTCCCTGGTGGCGCAGTGGTTGAGAGTCCGCCTGCCGATGCAGGAGACACGAGTTCGTGCCCCGGTCTGGGAAGATCCCACATGCCGCGGAGCGGCTAGGCCCGTGAGCCATGGCCCCTGAGCCTGCGCGTCCGGAGCCTGTGCTCCGCAACGGGAGAGGCCACAGCAGTGAGAGGCCCACGTACCAAAAAAAAAAAAAAAAAAAAAAAAAAAATATATATATATATATATATATATATATGTAAAATGTCTCTCGAGTGGGATTTGTCTAGTATTTTTCTCATTATAATACTGGGGTTTTAGGTTTGGGGGAGGAAGAGCATAAAAGTAAAGTGCCATTTTCATCACATCATATCAAGGGTACAGATCATAAATATGACTTATCATGGCTGATGTTGACCTTGATCACCCGGCTGAAATAGCGTTTGTCAGGTTTCTTACTGTGAGGTTATTCTTTTCCCCCTTGTCCATACTGTCCTCTTTGGGAGGAAGACACAGTCCACACTTCAGGAGGGGGAGGTCATGCTCCACTTCCGAAAGAGCAGGGTATCTACACCGAACATTTGGAATTCTTATGCACAAAAGATTTGTTTTTTCTCCCTCATGTATTTATTTATTCAGTCATTTTTATACCAGTATGGACTCATGGATATTGTTTTATACTTTGGGTTGTAATCCAGAACTATTTTATTTATTTTGTTGCTCAAATTGTTTCAGCTTTGGACTGAATTTGGGTCCAAATTCAAACAATTTGGGTACTATTTCAGTTGGCTCCTTTGTCCCTTTGACATACTGTGATCTAGTAGAATTAATTTGTGGTGTCAGACCAGTTGTGTTTTTTCTCAGTAAGAAAATTAGGTAGGACTTAAGATGTAATCATCTTAAAAGCAGGCTCATAGCGATGCTGCAAAAGGTATTGGAAAATGCACACTTAGCCAATATTGGGTCAGTGGGTTTGGGGGATGTCAAGAAGTGGAGCCCAACAATGTCAGTGTCTTTGGCAACTGGAATTAAATGTTTCTACTTAGTTTCACAGCCCATAGTTTTAAAGCAATTTTGAAATGTTTTTCACAATTACCTTTCTCAGAGGAAACTGGTTCTTGGAATCACTGAAAAGCCTGCAGAGTTAACTTAGGTAAAAGTGTCTCCTTTAGTTGTGAGGTTAATTTCTTTTCTTCCTCTGTCTTTAATGTAAGTCTTTTACAAGTTAGAGCCTGTTGGCTCTAATGAGAACCCAGGAGGAGTAGAGAGCAAGATAAGAATCGATCTGTTACTTTTATGCAATAGTTCAATTTATCCTTTCTTAAATTCTAGTGTCAAATTTTAAGATCCACCTTTTTTTCTAAGGAGACCAGTATTGTTCAGATTAGATTCATCTTGTTTACCACATGCTCTGCTAGGGTTCTAAGATTTTCACCATTACAGTTTTTAGATTTACTGTGACTTGCATAGAGTTATTCTGTATAAAATTCAAATTAACAAATGGTATTTGAGTATCTGCTGTGGGAACTTTAAAAATTGTTTCACCTCTACTTGTGAAATTTAATCTGGCAAGTTTTAGGATAAGTTGGACCACTTTCAGTATCTCTTTCTTGGGGAAGAAATCTGTTGGCAGTATTTATACTACTAAATTGCCATAAAATGATAAATTCTGTGCCTAAAGAAGTTGAGTGGAGCTAGAAGTATTAGGGTAGTTATGTAACAGACCCTTCTTTGTGTGTTTACATCCTTTTTTCTTGGTGAAGCCACTGAAGTTTGTTTCAGTGATTGCAAGTTTTAGAAAAGATAAATCTGTGTTATCAGAAATGAATGCTTTGATATATAACTTTTTTCAATGTACTTTTGAACCTGGAAAGTCAGATGAAAGAACGTTCTACTTTAGCAATAGAAATACTGAAAGGATTTAGTCATTCAGCAAGTACTTGCCAGGTACTTCTGTGTTTGAGGGGACGTCTGGGTGGAGGCAAAGAGGGGCGGCATGCAAAAGAAATATGACATGGTTTCCAGCCTTCAGGAGCTATAAAATCTGGTTGGAGGATAACTAAATATGAAACTTTATGAGAACAATTAAGTGTTGAACAGAGACAAATGCATGCAGCAGGATTGCAGGAAGGAAGATGTCTGTGAGGCTTACGTGGGCAGAGAATACTCAGCTAGGAAGGGGAGAGTGAATTGGGCCTCAGAGGATTTTATGCCAGAAAGGGGAGGGGAGAAAGCATTGCAAGCAGAGCCCGCCAGCTAAGCAAAGGCACAGGAAGAGGAGTGAGCAAAGGAATGGGGTGGCTGCCAGGTCAAGGAGAACTTCTTAGAAAAATCATGGGAATTCACTTGTCTCCTTTTATGACATTCTCTCTCCTTTCGTCCTTACCTTCTTTGTATACTCTTTCATTCTTTTCCATAAATATTTTTGAAGGCCTGTGTTGCATGTAATCATTGGTGCATGGCACCATAGGAAAGACAAAGAAGACTCAGACCCCTGCCTTCTACCAGCTTATACTTGAGCAGGTGAGATCTGCCTCAAATCCCTTTTGGAGCCAAAGAGGACTGACAATAAATGTGGGAAAAGAAGATAACAAGTACCTTCAAGTAACTCAGTATGCATATTGACTCCTTTTTAGGGCCCAATTCAGATACCACCTCCTCAGTGCATCCTTCCTTCTTCAACTCAGCCGGAAGTATTAACTTCTGTAAATTTAAGTAGTACTTTGTAATTCTCATGCAAACTTACCTCCTTTTTCTTTCTTTGATTTTTTGTCTTGCGGGATATGAGTTCCCAGACCAGGGATCGAACCCATGCCCCCTGCCATGGAAACACGGAGTCCTAACCACTGGACCACCAGGGAATTCCCTTACTTCCTTTTTCTTTAGTGGTTTGTGTTAATATTTTCTTTCTTTTGCCATGTTATACGATGGCATAAGCACTTTCTTGGTTGACATCATCCCTGAATTCCCAAAGAGTATTGAGCAATGCATATATGGGGCCATAGGGGAGACCACTTACGGATGGAGTTGCTAGGGAAAGCCTCATACATAGCACTGTGTTCTTTGAGAAAGGTATGCAGTTGAAGTGGAGCCCGTAGAGGGAGCCCCCAGAGAGAGTAACAGAGGGAATCAAGGACAAAAATACGAGTTGTGCTCAAGCAAGGATGAATAGCTAAGTGTGAAGGGAGAGTTTGTGTAGGGAGGAAATGAATGATAATGTTGAAAAGGTGGGCCAGAACTAGACTGTGGAAGCTCTTGGAGGAGAAAATTGTTCATTTTGCTGTGTGTATAGAAGCTCTTGAATAAGAAAGTGATATGATGATGGTGATTAATTTGGGAGGAACTTTATGGTTTACAAAGATAGTTATATCATGGGTAATATTAGCAGACTGCCTAGGTTTATATCTTGGCTCCTTCACTTTCTGTGTGACCTTACTTATTATGTCTGTGCCTCAGTTTCCTCAGCTGTGAAAAGGGGATGATACTAGTATCTGTATTATGGCACTGTGATGAAGATTAAATGAGTTAACCCATATGAAGTACTTAGCATAGTTCCTAGGACTTGGTAAGCACTATATGTGTTTATTGTTTATAGCAGCCTTTGGTGTAGATATAATAAGAATTACGATCCCTTCTTTAGAAATGAGAAAACTGTAGAGCTAGGACTATGTATAGTTTGTTAGGGCTGCTGTAACAAAGTGCCTCAAACTGGGTGACTTACACAACAGAAATTTATTGTCTCACAGTTCTGGAGGCTAGAAGTCCAAAAGCAGCTTGTCAGCAGGATTGGTTCCTTCCAAGGCCATGAAGGAGAATCCATTCCATGCCTCTCTCCCAGCTTCTGGTGGCTTCTGTCGATCTTTGGTATTTCTTGGCTTGTAGATGCTTCACCCTGATCTCTAGCTTTATCTTGACATGGCACTCTCCCTGTGTATGTGTTTCTGTCTCCAAATTTCCCCTTTTCATAAAGATAACAGTCGGATTAGGAGCCCATCCTACTCCAATAAGATTTCATCTTAATTATAATTATTATATCTTAGTTATATCTGCAATGACCCTGTTTCCAAATAAGGTCACATTTTGATGTATTGGGTATTATAACTCCAACATATGAATTTTTGCAGGACCCAATTCAACCCATTACAGATTTCAAGTTACATCTTTTTTTTTTTTTGCGGCACACGGGCCTCACACTGCTGTGGCCTCTCCTGTTGCGGAGCACAGGCTCCTGACGCGCAGGCTCAGTGGCCATGGCTCACGGGCCCAGCCGCTCCGCGGCATGTGGGATCTTCCCGGACCGGGGCACGAACCTGTGTCCCCTGCATCGGCAGGCAGACTCTCAACCACTGTGCCACCAGGGAAGCCCTCTTCTTTCTTTTCAACATGGACTTTCTGTGACTTCTTTCCATTTAGGATTAGAGATAAAGACATTAAGAGAAGTTTAGGGACATTATACTTGCACTGGATAATTTCAGTTTTCTCTGTAAATGTGGATGATATGTCACCGTCCCAAAGTATAGGTGATAGAGGAAGAATAGAATGCTTTTGGAAAGAGGCAAAAATCTAAAGTATCACAGTAAAGATTTTACTGAGAAGTTAGCTGGAAATGAATAAGTGGGTAGATATGCATCTGAGTGATGTCAGATAGAAGTTGATGCCTCCCAGGTTTATAGTAGGGATCGAGGTAGAAAGGACAAATATGATTGAGGTTCCCGAATCACTGAGGGAGTTAGAAATATCGCCAAACAATAAAAATGACCTGTGAAGATTAAAAAGAGTACAGAGACAGATGGTGATTGCAAGTGATGAAAGTGCCAGGAGAGTCACCCCTGGCGAGTCACTGAGAGAACTAAGGTGGCCCCAGGAATGGAAGAGGCTAGCTCCCATCTTGCTTATGGCTTGGGGAGAACGGCATTCGGTCTCCATGGGAGAGCACAACAGAGGATGTATCACTGAAAGAGTCAAAGTTGCTTCACAAAATCTTTAATTTGGAAGCATCTCAAGTGATCTCTGCACTGTCCCTTGCCCCATTTAACTCAGGAGTCACCTGACAGGTGGTCATCTCATCACCATGTTCATTTAGGGCAAGACATGAGAAGAAAGTCTAAGACATAAGATTAGTAGAAAAGGACTTTTCTCCAGCATGGATGAAGAGAACTCCGTCAGGTTTGACCAAAAGAAATAGCTAGGTAAAATCTGGCCATAAGCAGATATAGACACCAAGTTAAACGTTCATGACCTTGAATATAGACACAGACACAAATATTAAATATCTGGCATTTCAGGCCCTGAATTGGGGTGTTTCTGGCAGGAGCATGGTTTTTGGCCTGTGGATCTGTGACCATCAGTTCAGAAATTATTGTCTTGTTCTGCACAGCATGCATGGTCTCCAGCAGTCTAGTGAAGCTTTTCCTTAAAAATTGTTTCTCGACTAGTAACATTTTATAGACAGATATATAAAAGCTCATCATAAGAAGTTTTTAGCACAAGATAATAGGAATAGTGTAGGTATGAAAGAAAGAATAATTCATTGGAAAGTATCCTTATTATTTTGACATCTCTACATAAAAGAAACGTTGGCAGTACAGAGGATTTTTTAAAAATTTCCAAATAGTAGCACTAATAAAGCGCTTAAACCAAACCGTTAAATAATGATGATAATCTTTGGGAATGTGGTTGAAAGTGGGGACCTGAAGGGAATCACTTGAAATTTGAAAACAGAAGAACCTCAGTAAAAGTCTTGGCACCGAAATAGTTATCCCGCAGAAAGGGTGGCCTGGCCAGTCTGGGCTTGAGGAGAGAGGGGAGGGACGGGATGTCTAATCCTGTGCAAGAGGGGCTGAAAGTTTTGAGGTGGCATTTAGGAAAGACCCTGAGAAAACCCATGAAAACCACTCATGGAATGCTAGGAAACAGCAAGGGATGCTCAGGGAGTGGACTGTGGTCAGAGGTGGGCCAGGCACATTGACAAGGGCATGGCAGGCTTGGGGGTGCAGGAGCCAGCCACAGCCGAGGGTGGGCATGGAGCTTTGTGCCTAAGTAAGGGTTGGGAGGGCACTGGGCAGGGGGCAGCTCTCAGTAAACTCCGTAAGAATCGCCCTCAGCAACCTTCAAAGGTTCAAGCATTGTAGTATAGTTTACCTCCAAAATGCTTATCTTGGTACACAAAAGATTTTTTTTTTTTTTTGCGGTACACGGGCCTCTCACTGTTGTGGCCTCTCCCGTTGCGGAGCACAGGCTCCGGACATGCAGGCCCAGCGGTCATGGCTCACGGGCCCAGCCGCTCCGCGGCATGTGGGATCCTCCCAGACCAAGGCACGAACCCGTGTCCCCCACATCGGCAGGCGGACTCTCAACCACTGAGCCACCAGGGAAGCCCCACAAAAGATTTTTATTGCTTCTTTTTATGTAGTTATATAGCTATCTAACTATATGTATAGTTATCTCTGAGTATTTAAAGGTTTACATCTTAACACATTCATGAAATTCATCTATTCAGTAAATATTCTGTTTCTTAAGTGCTGGGCACTCTTAGATGTTGGGGATATAGCAGAAAGCAAAGTGCCCTCACGGAGCTTACATTCTAGAAGGGGGAGCCAGGCACACAAAAGAAATAAGTAAATTGTGTGGTAGATTAAAGGGTTGTAAGTGCCATGAAGAAAAATAAAACCCCGGAGGGAGTTAGGGAATGGTGGTGGTCGTGCGTGGTAAGAATGTAACTTAAATAAGATGGTCACGTCCAGCCTCACTGAGAAAGTGGCAGTTGAGCAAATACGTAAAGGAGGTGAGGATGTCTGGGGGAAGCATGTGGATGTGGATGTCTGGGGGAAGCATGCCAGGCGAAAGAACAAGCACACAGGTGCTGAGGAGGGAGCACACCCTGTGTGTATAAGAATAGCAAAGAGGCCACCTGGCGAGAATGGGGGAAGAGTGGGGAGAGCTGTAGGATGTGAAGGCAGAGATAACACAGTCAGGCCATGTAATGACTTGAGAGCTATTGTCAGTACTTTGGTGCTGACTCTGAATGAGATGGAGAAACACTGGAGGGTTTTAAACAGAGTGGTGACATAATCTGAGTTATGGTTGAACATGATGGCTCTGGTTCCCATGTTGAGAATGTCTACTGGAGATGAGGGTGAAGGCAGGGAGACTAGTTTGGAAGCTATTGCAATAATTTGGGCAAGACATGATGTGGCTTAGGCTGTTATGGTGGTGGCAAAAGTAGTTGGATTCCGGATGTATTTTGAGAATGGAGCCAACATAATTTGCTGATGGATTGAATATGGAGACAGAGGCGGGAAGGGAAGGAGGGGTAGTTTGGGCCTGATTGGTTGCCAGTAACTGAGACTGAGATGGGGAAGTCTGAGAAGGCAGTGCCTGCATCTTTGGGTTAATTACATCTCTGTATCATTGTTTCACAAACCAAGTCTGTGGTATTCTGAGTTTTGATTATGATTCATAGGAGGACATTTGGAAAGTGCTCAGGGATTTTGATTCCAAAGAACTATGATCTGAGACAAAAATGAGAGTCAACAAAAGTACACATAAAAATGTTTGAGAATGTGAAAGGCAACAACAAAGAAAGTGAAATTTATCATTGGTGAGTATTTGAAGATTAAAAAATGGAAGAATGCTTGAATATAAGTGAGAAATGAAAATAGAGCTTGTGTGTTGTGATAAAAGCGTCACTCCATATGTACCCATCCAATAAATGAAAGTTTAATTTTAATCAAATGAACTGGAATTGTATGTTTAATGCCAGCAAATTACTTTCCAATGAAAGGCTTTTAAGCTTTTTGCCTAACATCATGTATTTCATTTTTAGACAATATCTAAAGCTTTTAAGCAGTTTCTGAGTCCAGTGTATCCTGCTGTGTCCTTTGCTTTAACAGCAACATCCTTGGACAGAGTCATTTTTCTGGGTTGAAGTTGGAAAAATAATAGAAGTTGAGTAAAGAAAAAGATTTGGTGAAAAGTATCACGACATTTTCTTGTCTAATGGGACAAAGAGTTATGACGAGACTCTCAGAATTCGAACAGGAATTTAGATGACTGAACTAAAAGGAAGTCAGGGAGTCCCCAAGACCACTGTTGGGCTCAGTGATTCATTAGAAGGACTCAAAAAGCTGTTAAAATCAGGTTATAGTTTAAAACAGCCAACGAATAGAGATTGAAATCAGCAAAGGGGAAAGGTGCATGGACCTAAGTCTGGGAGAAACAGGCACTGGCTTCCAGTATCCTGTACTAATGAAGTTCCACTCCCACCAACAATATGTGACAACACGTGCAAGGCTTTGCCAGCCAGGGAGGCTCACCCGAGCCTTGGTGTCCAGGGCTTTTATTGGGGTTCAGTCGTGTAAACATACAACGCCTATATGAATGACTTCAGATATTCAGATTCTAGCCCCCCAGAGCAAAGACAGGAGTTTGTCGTGAATCACATTGTTAGTGTAAATTATCTGATCATACTGGTACCACATGACCCAAGGCCTCAGGCATGCAAAAAAAACCTCTTATTACATAGAATATTACAAGGGCTCAGAGCTCATCTCCCATGAGCCAGACAAGGGTCAGTCCTGAAGACAGGCCTTTCTTGGAAATGTGTAGGTTTTGAGTTAACCCTTTCCGACATAGCTTGGTAGGGCTTTGAACATGGTATTAGTGCTTCTTAGAGTCATTATCATTAGAGGGTAAATTTCCAGGACCTGATGCTGGAGGGGATGATATAAGGACATACCCCAAGTATACATAGTTTTAGCTAAATTTGTAAATGAGTGAACCAGAGTAGATTATAGATGAGAGGTTAAAACGTGTTTTGTGGTACTTTGCCAGAAAATGTATAATTGATGTCATGACACATCCCACATAAGTTTGCAGATGCTGGGCTAGGAGAATAGAGGAACTAACCTGCAATTATGTGGTATTGATTGGGA
This sequence comes from Delphinapterus leucas, assembly GCF_059928025.1. NCBI lineage: Eukaryota > Metazoa > Chordata > Mammalia > Artiodactyla > Monodontidae > Delphinapterus > Delphinapterus leucas. Next base: position 53,041,435 of record NC_143140.1, read on the forward strand.
TCAGGAAAGAGGCGGAAAAGAGGAAGGGAGCCTGGAAGTTGAAGTTGAGGCAGAGGAATTGACTCATGCAACTATGGAGGCCGACCTACTGTCTGCAAGCTGGAACCCGGGAAAGTTGGTGGTGTAAGTCCCAATCTAAGGGCAGACGTCCTTAGATGACGTCTAGATGAGGAGACGACGTCTTAGATGAGGAGACGACGGACGTCCCAGCTCATCAGTCAGGCAAAGAGAGAGGGAGAAAGGAGGAGAGGGGTGGGAGGGAGGGAGAGAGAGAGAGAGAGAGAGAAAGGAGGGGGGGATCTCTCCCTTCCTCTGCCTTTTTGTTCTATTCAGACCCTCAATGGATTGAATGAGGCTCACCCATATCAGAGCAATCTGCTTTACTCAGGCTACTGCTTTTAACACTAACCTCTTCAGGAAACCTTTTCACAGACACAACCAGAAATAATGTTTAACCAAATATCTGGGCACTCTTTGGCCAGTCAAGTTGACACATAAAATTAACCATCACAACTGGTAAGAAAAGAAGTCAACATATCTCAGAATCAAAGGGGGAGATTTGGTTACAGAATTAAAGGCACTTATATTCACAAATTCAAAGAATTACATTACCAACTGAAAACTAATGTATAATATCATTTATGGGAAGTAGAAAATATATTTCAATCAAACATAAGATATGTAAAATTTTAAGTTCAGAAGTAACTTTTTCATCTTTAAATTTTACCAAGACTGTTGTTTCTATGTTTAGTATATTTTTCTGACTGTGTAAACACATATATATCAGTATGGTGTATCAGTAAGCTTTATCTCTGTATATAAAATTTGGTTGGTGAAGAAATAGTATTAAATGTGGAAACTTCTCCTCAGATGTGTTCAGTTACATGGAATGTGTAGCATGAAAGTTACAAATGTGCAGTTGTGCAGGAAGAAGGACCGACTTCTTGGCATCAAATACTTTGTATCTGTCAAAGTATTTGATATTTTTAAGCTCTTGAAGATTCTGCAAGGTTCTGAGTACCCGGTGCATTGTACCTATTTTAAAAATAACTTTCTGTGAGTGATAGTTCGTGAGCACTTCCTCGTAGTGTCATGGCACACTTCCTCTTATGTGGACTGACTTTGGTGTTCTTGTTGACAAGGTGATGACAACCGCTAGCATTTATTGAACTATTTCTAAATCCCAGGCACCCTTTTAATACTTGAAGCTAATTTAAGATCACAGAAACCCTGTGAGGCAGGTATTATTTTATCCGTTTTACAGAGGAGGAAACAGGAACATAGCTAAGAATGTGGTGGTGCCGGGTTTCAAACTCTGGAAGTCTGGCTCCAGCTTGTGCCCTCAATTGCTAATCAGGTTCAGAGGTGAATGATGAGAACCAGCATTTGGGGGAACACTTACCAGAAAGCGTTAAGTACTTTATAGGTGTTATGTCATTTAATCCCCCAAGCAGTCTGTGAGACGAATATCATTTCTATCTTCATTTTAAGTAAGGGAGTAGGTTTAGAGAGTTAGCTTGTCCAAAGTCATACAGTCGTGAAAAAAGCCACTCTGACCCCCAAGCCAGCACTCCTAACTACCTCACTGGTCTGCCCTCATGAATCTATGGCAGGAAGAAAAATTTTACTTTAGTTTTCATGGGCATTTCGTGGTTTAGTTTAACTGTTATAGAAACTGTATAAGGTTATATTTAGCTCTTGGCTTCATTATCTTTATTCATCTTTTCATGCTTTATATTTTTAGTCAGTAATGCCAGAAAAGAGTGTTTTCATGGTTAAAGCGATTGCTGAGAAAGCCAGAGCTGATTTTTCAGACTCTTCTAGAAAAGTCTTTGATTACTCACTATTTAGAAAAATTTTGGAAAAAAAAAATTAAAAGATTGCTAACTGTCTTTTGGGGCCAGGTACAATAAGTTAAATAAATTGCTTTGGACTAAGGAAGAATTTTCATTTTGTATCCTCATGCCTAGTATATAGTTCCTGGATTTAATGGCTTCTCAATACATAGTTGAGTTAATTAATATTTGTAAGAAACTCTTACCCCCAATATCGATAGGGAACTGATATTCCAATTCTGGAAAACAATGCAGTGGAAAACTTAATACGCATAAGTTACTGCTTTTTAAAAGATTCAGAATACCAAAAAAGAAATACACTCATTAAATTAGCCTGAAAATAATATGAGTAAAAAATTCAGAAAATAGGATATTATCGTCCGATGTCATCATTAAGAAAATTGATTAAAATTGTAACAAAAAGTACCATTCAGAAGATATGCAATTGTTAGACTGCTAGATAAACTAGAATTTACTCATAGCTTGTCTTATAAAGTATAACCATTTCATTTTGTCTTTGAGCCTTTTTGCAGGCAAAATTCAGTACTCCAGTAGTCTGGAAGCATGACGAGGGAGGAGTTGTAGTTGCTAACTCCTGCAGGGTCTGCACATTTTCCAGGGCAGAGGGTATGGTGTCAGGGGTGTTCAGTTGTCTGGTCTGCTGGGCTGTTTCAGCCCTTCATGGATAAGGGCACATCCAGATCTAGTGTGGAAGGGTTAGCTGTCCTAGTCATATTATTAACTACTGGGCCTATCCATTGGGTTGGGCAAACCATAACAGCTGGTGTTGGGCTGGGCTTGGTGGAGGTGGTGGCAGGAGCTGTGGGGGGCATACATTTTGCTCTTCTTTCCTAAATATTCACTACAATTCAATTTTTTTTTTTTTTTTTTGTGGTACACGGGCCTCTCACTGTTGTGGCCTCTCTCATTGCGGAGCACAGGCTCCGGACACGCAGGCTCAGCGGCCATGGCTCACGGGCCCAGCCACTCCGCGGCATGTGGGATCTTCCCAGACCGGGGCACGAACCCGTGTCCCCTGCATCGGCAGACGGACTCTCAACCGCTGCGCCACCAGGGAAGCCCCTAGACATTGATTTTTAATGATGTCCCAGGGGCATTTGTGACATGCTGACAACACAGACTCCTTTCAAGGGCAGCTATGGTGGTGATCTCTACTCGTTGAGTTGCTCCAGGCCCAGGGCCCTTCCCACTGCCTTTGTTCTGATTCCTTGTACACCAGGCAATTGTCTAATAATTTTACTTCCTTTGTATTTTTCTGATGAAGCCAGAAAATATTTCCTAATCTGCTTGATAGTTGTATTTCTCATAAATGAGTGCACTGACATTCTGGTTTTATATATGTGGAGGGAGGAGGGTTTTAGTTTCATTAACATCAGATAGCATCTCCTAGGGTGATCAGCTGAGATGCTGATGACATAGACTGACCCAAGACCAGAGCCTGGACTGAGTTTAAATCATCATCTCTGGCAATGGCAGCAGATGTCCTCCAAGTCCTCATGTACTCCTTCCATAATATCAACTTGTTCCTAGGAAACAGCTCCCCAGCCAGAGATTGTTTTTCCCAGCACTTACTGTATCACTGGGCCTTTCTTTCCAAAGAATACAGTAAGCAGCGGTCACCTTTTGTACACCAAGAATAAATAACTGGCCTTGGAAGGCAATCAGATTCAGATAATAGTTTATTTAATGTTTATGCTTTTCTTTGGGGGTAAAACCCCCAACAAATTCTTGAAAAATTTCAAGGGTCATATGCTTTCCTGTCTAGTGAGTGTGGAGCTTACTGTGAATGATGCCTTAAAGGGTCAGGAGCCTTGTGTTCTAGTTTCAGCTAAGTCTCTAACATGTGGCGTGACCTTGCCCTAGTCAGTGGATACCTTTAGTTCTTATTCTTTTACTATAATATTTAGTTTCTTTCAAATAAAATATTTTACGGGTAGGTGAGTATCATCTTGCATGTCTGAAACTTCTTCCCTTTTATTAAAAATGACAAGTATTTATGAAGCCTTTCATGTCAGGTTCTATGCTAAGTGCATCACGTAATATTTATTTTGCCTCAGGAAGTTGGGACCATTTTACGGATGAGAGGACGGGGGTTCCGAGAGCAGGACTCAGTTGATCAAAGCTAGTAGACAGCAGAGCTGGGACTGATACTCATGCCTGCGCAACTCCACGCCCATAACGTTAATCATAATGCTGTGCTCCTTAGACTTGGCGCATATTATAAGGGGCTTTTTAATCCATCTTAATTTGGGACATGGTTTACTTTCTATAGGGTGATTTCTTCTATCCTTATACTTTGTATATTTCTAAAGCCAGAGGAATTGAAAGAACTTTTGTACTACTGTATGTTTCATTTATAAATCGCCCAGACTGTTTGGAAACCCATTTCATTTTTGAAACTCGATGTACTCGTATAGCTTTCAGTTCTTGATCCTTCTCAGCATACTCTTTCTGTGCTTTCTTTGTGTAAGGATGACAAAAATGGAACCTTTAATGTTGTTGAATGTTAACAATTTGGCTAAAGGAAAGAACCTTGGTTTAGGGTTTGGGAGATTGAGGTTGTTTTTCTGCCTCTGAAGTTTACGCTAAGATGTTGTTAGATTAACTCTTAATACTGCTTTACCACATTGAGTTATTGTAAAGGGAAAGATCAAATACGTGAAGAGCGTTTCACACAAAATTTCTCTGTGTGTCAGCAATCATAATAGCTGCAGTGGCTTGTTGGAACCAGAATTAAAGCAAAACAACTTTAGGCTTATTGTTGCTTTGTGAGGACCTACTTAAGATAATTGGAATTCGGTCAGTTTGTTAAGTCCTTTTTGCATTATTTGGCTTGGCCTTAGCATAATGCCAGTTGAGCTGTTGCAGATATGTGTAGGGCATGCAAGCAGAGAAATGATTAAATTGCTATCTGAATTATCTCAACTATACTGTATTCATTGATTAGGTCAAAATTTAGGAATGTTTTGCTCTCTAAGCTGTGTAGAGTGAGACCAAAAAATAAGAAGGAAAACTGGATTAGAAAAACTAGTGGAGAAGAGAAGAGGAAGACTGTTAGGGGAAATGAGGCCTTAATAGGGTCATTCAGAACCATCCTGAGAATTGAATTATGGGTAAACTGTGTACTCTTAGGCAGCTGCTGAGGGGAGCTCACGATTTTGCCATATTGAGAGTTCCGTGCTCTTGAACTGGGCCAAGGGCAGCTTAAAGTTTTAAGGGAGGTGGCAGCACTCTGCCGTGTTTGCAGGACAATGAACTAGGGAGAGAATGGCTTGAGAGATCATCTGCAGACATCTGAAAGTACAGACTTAATTTGTGCAAGGTGTGTGTGTGTGTGTGTGTGTTGTGGTAGGGGGAGCCAGAGAGTCAGGGTTGGTCATTTTGGTAAACTCATTAGCCTTTAATGGCCGTTGTTTCACTCACCATTTTCAGCATCTTCCAAACTTTAGTCATTCAGGCAGCACCTTCAACGGTTTTTGCTTTATCCATTTACTTTTCTTTTTAAATTATTTTTAAACTTAAATGTATTTTAAACAGGAAATTTATCTGTTGAAATCTCAGGTTTGATGTGATAGTTATAGTTTTTTCTAATGTACATTGAAATAAGTACATAAAATTAGCATAAAACCTGTCCACCTATTTTTTTTATTGGAGTATATTTGCTTTACAATGTTGTGCTAGTTTCTGCTGTACGACAAAATGAATCAGCTATACGTATACATATACCCCCTCCCTCTTGAGCTGCCTTCCCATCCCCCTCAATCCCCCCCGACAATCCCCCCAATCCCCCCCGACTCTCCCCACCACCATCCCACCCCTCTAGGTCATCACAGAGCACCAAGCTGAGCTCCCTGTGCTATACAGCAGCTTCCCACTACACATAGTTGTGTATATATGTCAATGCTACTCTCTCAGTTCATCCCACCCTACCCTTCCCCCTGTGTCCACAAGTCCGTTCTCTACGTCTGTGTCTTTTTTCCTGCCCTGCAAATAGGTTCATCAGTACCATTTTTCTAGATTCCATATATATGCGTTAATATACAGTATTTGTTTTTCTCTTTCTGACTTACTTCACTCTGTGTGACAGGCTCTAGGTTTATCCACATCACTACAAATGACCCAATTTCATTCCTTTTTATGGCTGAGTAATATTCCATTGTATATATGTAGTATATCTTATTTATCCATTCATCTGTCGATGGACATTTAGGTTGCTTCCATGTCCTGGCTCTTGTAAACAGTGTTGCAGTGAACATTGTGGTACATGACTCCTTTTGAATTATGGTTTTCTCAGGGTATATGCCCAGTAGTGGGATTGCTGGGTCATATGGCAGTTCTGTTTTTAGTTTTTTAAGGATCCTCCATACTGTTCTCCATAGCGGCTGTATCACTTTACATTCCCACCAAGAGTGCAAGAGGGTTCCCTTTTCTCCACATCCTCTCCAGCATTTATTGTTTCTAGATTCTTTGATGATGGCCATTCTGACTGGTGTGAGGTGATACCTCATTGTAGTTTTGATTTGCATTTCTCTAATGATTAGCGATGTTGAGCATCTTTTCATGTGTTTCTTGGCCATCTGTGTGTCTTCTTTGGAGAGATGTCTATTTAGGTCTTCTGCCCATTTTTTGATTGGGTTGTTTGTTTTTTTTAATATTGAGCTGCATGAGCTGCTTGTATATTTTGGAGATTATTCCTCTGTCAGTTGCTTTGTCCACCTAATTTTAGCTCTTCTCTTTACAGAGAGGATATACAGAATGCCAAAGGTAGAAGGTTAAAGGGGAAACCCAAACCCAAAGCCTGGATATAGGGGCTTTTTGATGAAATTTCCTAGACAGATTTAAGATGGTAGATGGGAAATAGGTCTCCCTTTCGGTTATCAGGCTAAAGCAAGTTTGTGTTAGACTTTAGTTAAGTTTAATTTGTTTACCTCTTTCATTTTTTTTGAAAACCTAGTGAATAATACACAAATCAATAAATGTGATAAACCATATTAACAAATTGAAGGAGGAAAACCATATGATCATCTCAACAGATGCAGAAAAAACTCTCAACAAAATTCAACACCCATTTATGATAAAAACTCTCCAGAAAGTAGGCATAGAGGGAACTTACCTCAACATAATAAAGGCCATATATGACAAACCCACAGCTAACATCATTCTCAATGGTGAAAAACTGAAACCATTTCTACTAAGATCAGGAACAAGACAAGGTTGTCCACTCTCACCACTATTTTTCAACATAGTTTTGGAAGTTTTAGCCACAGCAGTCAGAGTAGAAAAAGAAATAAAAGGAATCCATATCGGAAAAGTAAAGCTGTCACTGTTTGCAGATGACGTGATACTATACATAGAGAATCCTAAAGATGCTACCAGAAAACTACTAGAGCTCATCAATGAATTTGGTAAAGTAGCAGGATACCAAATTAATTAATGCACAGAAATCTCTTGCATTCCTATACACTAATGATGAAAAATCTGAAAGAGAAATTAAGGAAACACTCTCGTTTACCATTGCAACAAAAAGAATAAAATACCTAGGAATAAACCTACCTAAGGAGGCAAAAGACCTGTATGCAGAAAACTATAAGACACGGATGAAAGAAATTAAAGATGATACAAACAGGGCTTCCCTGGTGGCGCAGTGGTTGAGAGTCTGCCTGCCGATGCAGGGGACACAGATTCATGCCCCGGTCTGGGAAGATCCCACATGCCGCAGAGCGGCTGGGCCCGTGAGCCATGGCCGCTGAGCCTGCGCGTCTGGAGCCTGTGCTCCGCAACGGGAGAGGCTGCAAGAGTGAGAGGCCTGCGTACCGCAAAAAAAAAAAAAAAAAAGATGATACAAACAGATGGAGAGATATACCATGTTCTTGGATTGGAAGAATCAACATTGTGAAAACGACTATACTACCCAAAGCAATCTACAGATTCAATGCAATTCCTATCAAACTACCAATGGCATTTTTCACAGAACTAGAACAGAAAATTTACAATTTGTATGGAAACACAAAAGGCCCTGAATAGCCAAAGCAGTCTTGAGAAAGAAAAACGGAGCTGGAGGAATCAGGCTCCTGTGCTTCAGACTATACCACAAAGCTACAGTAATCAAGGCAGTATGGTACTGGCACAAAAACAGAAATATAGATTAATGGAACAGGATAGAAAGCCCAGAGATAAGCCCATGCACATATGGTCACCTTATTTTTGATAAAGGATGCAAGAATATACAATGGAGAAAAGACAGCCTCTTCAATAAGTGGTGCTGGGAAAACTGGACAGCTACATGTAAAAGAATGAAATTAGAACACTCCTTAACACCATACACAAAAATAAACTCAAAATGGATTAAAGACCTAAATGTAAGGCCAGACACTATCAAACTCTTAGAGGAAAACATAGGCAGAACACTCTATGACATAAATCACAGCAAGATCCTTTTGACCCTCCTCCATTTAGAGAAATGGAAATAAAAACAAAAATAAACAAATGGGATCTAATGAAACTTAAAAGCTTTTGCACAGCAAAGGAAACCATAAAGAAGACGAAAAGACAGCCCTCAGAATGGGAGAAAATATTTTCAAATGAAGCAACTGACAGGATTAATCTCCAGAATCTGCAGCTCAATATCAAATAAAACAAACAACCCAATCCAAAAATGGGCAGAAGACCTAAATAGATATTCCTCCAAAGAAGATATACAGATTGCCAACAAACACATGAAAGGATGCTCAACATCACTAATCATTAGAGAAATGCAAATCAAAACTACAATGAGGTGTCACCTCACACCGGTCAGAATGGCCATCATCCAAAAATCTACAAACAGTAAACGCTGGAGAGGGTGTGGAGAAAAGGGGACCCTCTTGCACTGTTGGTAGGAATGTAAATTGATACAGCCACTATGGAGAACAGTATGGAGGTTCCTTAAAAAACTAAATATAAAACTACCCTATGACCCGGCAATCCCATTACTGGGCATATACCCTGAGAAAACCATAATTCAAAAGGAGTCATGTACCACAGTGTTCATTGCAGCTCATTTTACAATTGCCAGGACATGGAAGCAACCTAAATGTCCATCAACAGATGAATGGATAAAGAAGATGTGGCACATATGCACAATAGAATATTACTTAGCCATAAAAAGAAACAAAATTGAGTTATTTGTAGTGAGGTGGATGGACCTAGAGTCTGTCATAGAGTGAAGTAAGTCAGAAAGGGAAAAACAAATACCATATGCTAACACATCTATATGGAATCTAAAAAAAAAAAAAAAATGGTTCTGAGGAACCTAGGGGCAGGACAGGAATAAAGATGCAGACATAGAGAATGGACTTGAGGACACAGGGAGGGGGAAGGATAAGCTGGGACGCAGTGAGAGAGTGGCATGGACTTATATATACTACCAAATATGAAATAAATATCTAGTGGGAAGCAGCCGCATCACAGGGAGGTCAGCTAGGTGCTTGTGACCACCTAGAGGGGTGGGATAGGGAGGGTGGGAGGGAGATGCAAGAGGGAGGAGATACGGGGATATATGTACATGTATATCTGATTCACTTTGTTATAAAGCTGAAACTAACACACTGTTGTAAAGCAATTATATTCCAATAAGGATGTTAAAAAAGAAAAACAAACAAAACCTAGTGAATATGTTTTAGGCTACAGAAGTTTCTAGGCCTCGTGTTTTTCTCTGTTCGTTTCCTGGCAGAAACTTCTTCTCAAAAATTCTAAACTTGCTTTGGCTTCAAATAAGGAGGAATAAGGTTTCTCCTTGCTCATTTCAATAATGAGATCCACTCTGTCAGCTCCTAGGCCCACAAGTTCAGCCAGCGTCTGTGAGCTGCCTTTTATATGCCAGGCACACACTGCTAATCCCTGTGATGCAAAGAGGAAGCTGTGGTCCCCTCTTCTGTGAGGTGTGGCATAAACAGCTGAAACAGTCCGATGTGGTACAGGTACCCGCCAAATACAGGAGATGTTAACTCTTCAGGTAGCTCAGCAAAGGCATTAATAACTTACAGAGAGTAGAGGCTGGGCTTGTTGTGTGTATGCTATGAGGAAGGCTGCACAATTTGTGCCACCGCGAGTGCCACGGTCTTCTCTTCTCATTCTTCGTAGATGATTGTTCAGCAGAATTTCTGTGGGTACTGCACTGGCCCACATGTATTCCAACAAGAATGTTTTAAATGTGCGGTAACTCAGGCCTTGCTGCCCTGACACCCTCACGTGAATATGGAGCAATAACTAGGGAACCTTTGGTAACAGTTGGCATATTGAGGTGGCATCGTTCCCAAAACAACATCTTAATGAGGTCTGTGCTTCAGGAACAGCGCTTCTTGTTTAAATACCCTCAGGCATGTCCTATGTAACCGGAAGCAATGTGGCAGAAGTGGCTGTGATCATAGCTTGAGTCAGTCCTGGATTGGGAGGGTCACTGTGGAGCAGCCGTCTCTACCTCAGTGACTCCAGACCTGGATAGGAGGGTGATATGCATAAGGCAGGAGAAAGAGAATAAAACAAATCAGCTTTAGCCCCTTTTAGGGAATGTGTGTGCAGAATCTGAGATGGAGTTTCTAGTTTCCACATAGCTTCCAACCCATCCATCCATAACCCATGCCACCCCCTTACCCACCTAGAATTTGAGCTACATCATTTAAAAACCAGTAGTTGACGCAAAACATTTTCATCACCCCAAAAGGAAACCTACACCCATTTTAAGCAGTCATTCCCTATTTCCCTCTCTTCCAAACCCCTGGCAACCACTAATGTATAATATTTTCTGTGTCTATGGATTTGCCACTGCTGGACATTTCGTAGAAATGGAACCATACAATATGTGGCCTTTCGTGTCTTCTTTCACTTAGTTGCATCCATGATGTAGCATGTATCAGTAATCCATTCACTTTTATGGCTGAATTCCCTGATCCTGTTTTCTTCATACTGTTTGAATACAAACTTAAAAATATGTTGAGAGTGAAGCTCTGTTTTAATGGTACATCTGTTAGGCCAGTTCATTTAAAGAAGGTGAAAATGGAGATATTGTTGTGAAATGATAATCGTTAAGAAACCTCAGACAATTTGATAATGAAAAGTTTGGGCAATGTTGCAAAAAATTATTTGCTTTATGTTAAAAGCCTTTTAAACAAGGAAAACAAACAAGCAAACAAACAAACAAAAACCCAGTAGTTGAGAGATCTTCAGTTCTATTCTATGCACGTAGAGGTCAGTTAAAGGAGAAACTTCCAAGCCATCCTCAGTCTGGCTGCCTACAACCCACCCCCACCCCCACCCCCGCAACAGTGCTAATTGCATTGATGGCTGCATCCAGTTGTAGACCTTTGGGGATTTAATATATGCAGGCTTTAAAAAAAAATTAGCACACTTGTTCTCTGAAAAGAGCAAAAAATACACCTCGGGGTGGGGGCAGTGGGGACTGAGGATTACTTCAGACTCAGCCATGTCTCTGTGTTGCCAGAGACCACACCCCTCCTCAGACATAACCACAGAAGACTCTGGGCCAGCTCTCTGGCCTTGAAGGAGGCAGCCAGTTGCCTTGAAGATTTGGGTGCTAGACACAATATGGGTGGAGTCCAAGAGTTATTTCTATTTTATGTATTTTATTTAGCATGGCTATATTAGTTGTTTTTATTCATTACAGGTTCTACTCTTGAAGTAAATCTAAACTGCTTCACAAAATCACTGCCACTGAGTTTTATATATATAGTCTAAAGCACGTTCAGAAATACAAAGAATACTAGAGTTTATGGCAGCATCTACAAATGATGCCATGTTGCCTTTCTCTTGGAGATAGACCAAGTTGAGAATATGGATTGTTCTCCAATGTGTGTTAAATCCTTAGTTTTCTTTCTTCTGAATGTGATGAGGCAGATTTTCCTTGGAAAAATAGTTTGTGTTCAGCTGGAGAGGTTGATTTTTCTCCACCAGTTTCTCCGTTGAATAATTGAAAACTACTGTTCATTATTTACATAAAACTGTCTTTTTCTGGTCTGCTTTCTATAACCTTTCCCCTCTGAGGAATTTTAAGAATTCCCTGACTTTCCTCTGGGGGATTTTATGCCTGCTTTATCCCAGATGTGGGACATAGACCAAGCTGAGGATTTTCTTTCTTTCTTTCTTTTTTTTTTTTTAATGTTCCTACTTTGAAAGACGTTCTTGCTAACCTGTGAGCAAAGCTGCCACTGAAAAAAAAGGATTTTCAAGAAAGTTAAGCAGTTAAGAAAATATGTGAGCTTGGTGTAAATGTCTGACTTACTGAATGACACCAAAATCCCAAATACAAAATGAAAAAGTAGACAGTAGTTTCAGATAATAAGGGGAAAATGCACACGTGTTCTTTCAGCCTTTTAATTCTGGAATTTTATTTTCTGAATGAAGGCATGTCAGTCTCTAGTCCCTGCAGCCCCCTGTCTGATCATGCCCTGCACTCCTGCCGATACCAGCCCAGGGAACACACGGGCTTAGCAGATGTTTACCCTGCTTTTGTTGTCGCAGTCCCCACCTTCTGCGGACACAAAGAGAATATTTAGCCTTACTCATAATATTTTGTCTGCTCACATTCATATAGATGTATTGATCCTAATCCCTGGTTCAGAATGGAGAATGCTGAGAAGAGGGGAGAACTTAGAGTGAAGGAGGCTGTATTAAGACAGGATTTTCTTTTTTTTTGTCCCTAACGTCCATCCTGATTCCCAGACGATATTTCACCACAAGCTTTTGGTTACTGTGGTTTTCCTATTAATGTCCAAAAATACCATAAAATCAAAACGTTTTTTGTGTGATAAAACGTGAGAAGAATGCCAACAAGAGTTTTTCTTCTCTACTCGAGCAGATATTATACTGTTTTCCCAAGTCCAAAGTTTCTGTTTTCCACAATGAATATGTCTGTTGTATCATGTGTAATTAATTAATGAGTTAATTAAATGATTAGGTTTTAGTTTCTTCCTAGCTCAAATTTTTGCTGTATTTTTGAAAAGTCTAAAAATTCATAAGCTTAATTTTCATAGTAAGCAAGGTCGCTACCTACCACGTATTTCCTACTTCACCATGGTCCCCTGGTTGACATAGCCCCCTCTTCTCTTTTCTGTCCTGTAGGATCTTTCGAAGATGGTTTGGCTGCCTTGGAGATTTGGAGATCTGAGGCCACGATGAGGACTCACACACGGGGGGCTCCCAGTGTGTTTTTCATATATTTGTTTTGCTTTGTGTCAGCCTACGTCACCGACGAGAACCCAGAAGTCATGATTCCCTTTACAAATGCCAACTACGACAGCCATCCAATGCTGTACTTCTCCAGGGCGGAGGTGGCCAAACTCCAGCTCAGAGCTGCCAGCTCCCACGAGCACATTGCCGCCCGGCTCACCGAGGCCGTGCACATCATGCTGTCCAGCCCCTTGGAGTACCTCCCTCCCTGGGATCCCAAGGAGTACAGCGCCCGCTGGAATGAAATTTACGGCAACAACTTGGGAGCCTTGGCCATGTTCTGCGTGCTGTATCCTGAGAGCATTGAAGCCCGAGATATGGCCAAAGACTACATGGAGAGGATGGCAGCTCAGCCTAGTTGGTAGATTTTTGTCTTTTTCTTCTTACTGTATTAAACTCTGCAATTTAAAAAAATGAATTCATAGTCAAATGAAATCTCAGAGGCCAGATTTTCACATACTTGTGTGTGTGCGTGAGTGAAGGGGATAGGATACTTGTTATTTGTGTTGTTAGTGGCTTATGAATGGTCCCTAGTTTCAAAAGACCTAGTGACTTCCATGTTTAAAGTTAGAAGAAAAATATTTAGGTAGAACCTAACCAAAGAAAAAATAATTTGCTGCATTGAGTAAATATCATCTTGATTGTTGACATTTCTTTCCCCCTTGTTTAACAGCCTTGTATTACCATCATCAGGCCTTAGGTTCTGATTGACCCCCAAGTGGGTAAAACCTTTTGCCAGCAAGGGATTTCCGCCAACTAAGATTTCTTTGCATTTTAGGACAATTAGGAGCTAAAAGTAAATGTGATAGGATTAACTGACAATTTATAAATAAGATCTTATCCAGTAACCAGCAAATTGCCCAAACCTGTAGGAAAACCAATGTTGTGGTATAATTATGTGAGGAATTCTAATTATGTAATAATTTACTTTCAGGAGTTCAAGATTTGAGAACAAACTTCCTGTCTCTTATTGATTAGCTTAAATTTATTTTATTTGTGTATAATTAATATGTCTACCTGCTTCCAAAAGGTATGGGATGAATTAATTAAACTAGGGATTCCGCGGGTATTCTTATTTAAACTGTGTTTTAATACACATGGTCCAATTACACTACAAAAAATTACAAACTGTATGAAATATCCTTTTAAAATTACGTAGGTTGATACTTGTCATAGGGTTGGAGAGAGCTCATTTTTAAATGCTTAGAAAAATCAGCGATGCATTTAATGTTGTGAAGAGTTACATCTCAGATATCATAACGGTGAATAACGGTAGCTTGCAAGCTTCCTGAATTCTGCCAGTATGGTAAGTAAATTTAATACTTCCTAAATTTCTGCCAGTATGGTAAAGAATATTGTTTGTTTATAGAATTTGAAGGAGTTTCTGGAATTTCTAAATGAAAAAGATTATGGAAGAGTTGACATTAAATCCATATCAGAGCTTATTTTTTTAAGGCTTGTTATGAGGTATGTGTAATCATTTTGAAGCTTACAATATTTTAGGTTGAAAAGAACCTTTTTATTTGATTTGTTTCAAAGCTGAGCCGTGTATGCCTTAGTTTCTGTTCTTGACTAACCTCATTCTACTCCTGACACCAAGAAAGAAAATAAAGATGGATGAAAATTGGATATTTGACTTATAAGTTTCTATTATCAAGTGTTACAATTACTCACTTGACATTGTACAGTTAGTTAAAAAGTGGCAACCATATTTACTTTAGGGGAAAAAAACCTTTGTTGTCTATAAGGGTACTTTTAAAGTCCTTTTTGTTTTAGATAGGTAAGTGAAATTTGACAGATTAAGATGTGGATGAAAATGTTCCAGAGAGCCGTCTGTTTCACTTCATGAAAGAGTAGCTAACTGTGAAGTACCACATTTTAATGGAGATTTTTTTTTTAGTACAAATAAAATCGCATTAAGAGAATTCACAAGACCACTGCAATTGTATTATGATGATATAAAACATTCAGGCATATAAATACCAACTTAAATGAATGCTGTCATTAGAGAGGACTAGACTCCTATGATAAAAGGAGGAAAATAAATAAAAATGAACATTTTCATAGTTTCTACAAGTTCAGAATTACTGGTTGTGGAGTTGTGTAGGAATTTATTAGAGGACTAGTACTTTGTTCATGGCAGTATTGATAAAAATAGGTATACCTCTGTGCCGTTAGCCAGTAACCCAAAGCCAGTCTGTGATTTAATAGAGCTGAACAGTTGACTTCTTTCCCTAGACCTCTTAGATGAAGGTCAGAAATTGAGAATTTACCTTTACATCTGGTTTCTAGTTCCAGAAGTGATCCTAGCATAAAAAGTCGAGCTACTGGAACATTTTTGTCTTGGCAAGTACTGTTACTAGGTTGTACTTTTAAATGATTTTATGGAAATTTTAACTTTTTAAGAGCAACCACACCCAACCCCTAGACCCTTAAATTTTTATTAAACTGTAGTTGAATATAATCAATCACTTTCTGACAACTTAAAACACTGCTAAATGTTTTGGTAGTTCAACTGTTCCTATTTAAATCAACTAAATCATATGTCGCCACTGTGCCCAGAGAAATGTATTGTGGTCGTTGTCATTGTCTTAGGACATAGTTCACCTATATTTGGTTTCAGAGGAAAATAAAAGACTGACTCTTATTTATAAAGATGCAGACCTACTAGACCTACTAGAGAATGGACTTGAGGACACGGGGAGGGGGAAGTGTAAGCTGGGACAAAGTGAGAGAGTGGCATGGACATATATACACTACCAAATGTAAAATAGATAGCTAGTGGGAATCAGCTACATAGCACAGAGAGATCAGCTTGGTGCTTTGTGACCACCTAGAGGGGTGGGATAGGGAGGGTGGGAGGGAGGGAGACGCAAGAGGGAAGAGATATGGGGACATATGTATATGTATAACTGATTCACTTTGTTATAAAGCAGAAACTAACACACAATTGTAAAGCAATTATACTTTAATAAAGATGTTTAAAAAAAAACTACTATGTATAAAATAAATAATCAGCAAGGATATATTGTACAGTGCAGTGAAATATAGCCATTATTTTGTAATTTAAAAAGAGATCAATAATTTATATTGATTAATCAATTAATTTGATTAATTAATTAATTTTAAAAGCTTCCTACAATGGCTTCATCAAACTTAATACATTTGCCATATTCCGTGAGGATCCTTTCTACTCCTTTGAAAACCAGTGAATAAATTGTGTCCACTCACTTATTCAATTAACAAACATTTATCGAGCATCTGTTGTATGTCGTGTACCATGCTAGGTGCTGGGGATTCAGTGATGAAAAAAATAGCCCAGTAAGTTTAAAATTTGCACCTAGGGTAAGGGCTGCAAACATTGGGTATTTGAAACCTAAGCTAGGACTATATTCTCTGCTCAGAATTAAGTGTAAGCATCACTTAATAGTAGGAGTTCATTAGTTTTTTGTTTTTCAATTAAGCAGAATTCAAGACTATCTGGATTTTTAAATTAATTTATCTTTAAATTTAAAAAATTTTTTAAATAATTTTTATTGGAGTATCTTATTAGTTTTTATTCATGACTTAAGGATTTGAGGATTAAATGAGATAATGTAAAGTACTTAGCACAGTTCCTATCAAATAGTAAGCCTTCAATAAATAAGAGTAATGATAATTATTGTTACTGATATTTGCTTAGTACTTAGATCCTGTTTAGTTTATAATTTGGTGTATGTAGGCTGTAAGGAAATAGTATTTGTTTGGGATTTATTTGGAGATTTGACTTATCTTTGTCCAAATTGCTCTCAAAACTAGAACATCTGTTTAACTCATAACATATTCCTTTTGGCTTTATTCCATTAAAACTTTCAGCAATGCTCCCCTGGGCCCTTTTTCTGGCATATAAGAATCTGATGGTAACACCAATCATAATGGCTTAGGGGAAAGTAACAGTGATGTGTCTTTTGTCTGGTATTCAAAAGAAGTACATCTGAGATATACATGCATACAGATTTATTCATGTGATTCATTTCATTTGAGTATTTTTGGGTATTGTGGGGTTTTTTTTCTTTTACTTTTTATTGGAGTGTAGTTATTTACAATGTTGTGTTAGTTTCAGGTGTACAGCAAAGTGAATCAGTTGTACATATACCATCTGAGTAGTTTGTAAATAAAGAGCTAAAAGGTCACACCTGTAGATTCACTTATTTAAGAGTCTAGGGCCATTGGAAAAATTAAATGGAAAATATTATCTAATGATATACTGATCTTTTGTGTTCATCTGATATAATGTACTACAAAGTAGAAAGGGAATCTCATAGATTGATAATGATGATGGTGGTGATTGAAAAATAACAACATGCAAAACTTTCTTCTTTTGACATTATAATTCTGTGTGTCAGCGAGTACCCAGATGATTGGGCACCACAGAAAGATGAGACATGTCTATATACTGTATCTGCTTTTGCGGAGATGCCCATATTCTCTCTCAGAAGCTCTCTCCTTTGTTCTTCTGCCTTCTGTTAATGTCATGCATTCTTCATAACATCCTTCATAACAGTAAAAGTAACAGTAATTTAATTGTTCTTAACTTAGTTCTAAAAATCAAATTTAAAAAGATATTATTTTAACCTATATATAAAATGGCAAATTATTTTCAGCATCACCAATAATGTCTCTGACCTTTGATTTAAGTCCCCTATAGATCTCATCTTCCAGATGAAAGCTAGGATTTGGGTTATAGTTGGCTCTGTATTATATAAAAGTGTGATTAGAACTTAATCAGACAACTTCTTTAAGAAATCTTAATGAGCTGAGGTCATAAATCTAGAGCTGGTAACAACAGAAAATGCATTTTATTACACTTAAAGTCAATTCATTTTTTTAAATACAATATCACCTAGTCACCAGAGCAAGTTCTGTGTATGTCAGTTGGCACATTGAGGGTATTCTCATTTATAAATAGTTGCTTTCTGCATTCAGTCCTTACATAATTAAAAAGAGAACATTATTGGATTCCAAATAACTAAAAATTCTCCATCAGCTTTTTTCCCCCAGAACCTTAAACTTTAAGGTGGGAAAATAAATAAAAACGGTTCTTAGTCGAGATTTAAGAGATTTCCAAAAAGTCAAATTTTTGGAGTTTTTGGAGTCAGCAGACATTGCTCTACTTTCCTAAAATTTTCATACATGTGTATATTTTTATTTACTTATTTTTACTTTTTTCTACTATACCTTTTTCCCCAAAGATTAAGGAAACAAAAAACAATATTCAAATAAGAAATATCTGAAAAAGAAAGGAGGAAAGAAAAAGATAAGGGACATCAGCTGGACTAGCAATGAGACAGTTACTGAAATGCATCTTATGTCCCATGGGTGAGTGGGCCACATGTGGGCCCTGAATTTTTTTAACAGCAAAGAAAGTAGGCTCAATTAGTTTTGAAGTATAGAGCGTCCATGGGATTAAAAGTAGATCAGCTTTTCTACAGAACTACTACTCTTGACCCAAGGACCAGAAAGAAATTTCTCCTGGAGTTTTCATGAGGAACCTGCACAATAGTTTCATGAACATCCTTCCAGTGCATGTGTGATGAATTGCACAGTGCTGGCTTTTTTATGTTAGACTAGACTGAGGGCAGGACCGGGTCTGTTTTGCTCATGCATGTATCCCTCAGCACTTAACACAGTGTCAGGTAGATTTCTGCCCAATGAATGAATGCTCTAGCATCCCTGGAGATGCTCCAAAGTGAAATTCACTAAAACCAGGGTGGAGGTAGAAGGGATGGACATACGGTTTAGCCCCAGGCCACTTTTTTTCCTAGTCTAGCTTTGTCCTTCAGCAGAATTTGAATATGCAGAAAAATGAAATGACCATGTATCTATCAGGCAGCCTCTTTATACACTGTGTATCTCAGCTGAGCTCATGACTGATGGGTTCTGTGAGCTTGGGTATTATACTGCATAGCCTGTTCTTACAGTGATCTTCTATATAGCTAAAAACAAACATAAAAAACTCACTCAGATGATTACTGGAGAACACTACACGCCTGAATCACTTGAGAAAGATAAAGGTAAGTTGACCATATCTCACTTACTATGAAGAGATGAATGGCAAACATTCAACATTGAACAGTGATTGTAACAGAAAAGATTTGTTGTTCAACCTCTGTTGACAGCACATAGTTATCCAACGTGCATTTCTGAGCAGTGGGCTTTTCAAGGCTTTTGTCTAAACATTGTAAAGCCTGGGGAAGGGATAGCAGTCCTTGGAGGCAGAGGTGCACTTGCATCTTGACTCTGCTATTATATTAGGCTTTAGCAGGTTTTTCTTTAACCTCGGTAAACCTCATTTTCTTTATCTTTAAAATGTGGATGATTCTTCCCATGCAAATATGTTGTTCCAAGGATTAAATGAGATAATGCATGTAAAGCTCTTAGCATTATGTTCCTGACACATAGTTTTACTAAAAAGTGTATTTTTATTACACAGAAATATATATGACCATGTAGCAGTATTCTTAAGTTTCCTGACACACAGGACTCCATTTTACCTACTCTCACTCTGGAGTTGTGTTTTTGAGAAGTACTCATTTTGCATCATTCTTTTCCCTTTCTTTATAGTATTTTTGCTTACTTATCATCAGAAAATAAATCACAGAGGAAAGAAATTACTTCACTCTTGCGTTGGTGCCAGTCAGCTACAGAAATTCAGAACTGGTGAGGGAAACAAAGTTGAACTTTTGGACAGAGAAGTAATTATAATTTTATTCGCAGCAGACCTTGTATTAATTCCCTTGCCTGTGGATGGCAAACTTCTGGAGATGGACATGTGAGGGCCCATTTGCAAAGTAAAATATTAAAAAAATAATAAAGTAAGGGGAAAAAAGGAGAAAGAAAAGCCCCTGGCAGATCGAAATGAACCAATCAGTTTCATTCCTGTACATTCCAAACTGAAGAGTCCATCCAACTTTCTCAGCGCGGCGTGCTGGGCTCCAAGTACAGTTCCCTACAGCTGTTTCACAGGCTTCTTATTTCTTTAAATTGCATGTTAAGGCTGGGAATCAAAGTAGGGGAGGATGTAGCTGGGCCCCAACATGTGGAGCCGCAGCACCGGGAGCAAATAGATCAGGTTTTCCTCTCCTGACCTTACAGTGGTGAAGACCGGGTGGCATAGCCCGGAGTGCACCCGGAATCCATTGGATTCAAGGAAGCAAATCCAGTGGCCCCGTAAAACAAATGCAGGCTCTCAGAAAACCCAACCCCCAATTCCCCTGGCTTTTTCTCCTTCATGCTTTCTCTTCCTTCTGCCCTTCCCCCTCCTCTTTCTGCCTCTTTTTCTCTCTGTTCCTTCCATTCTGTGATCTGAAGAGTTACTGCTTTTACCCTGCTGCAGATCCTTGGAAACAGAAGGCTAAAACTGATGACAACGAGGCTTTTTATGATGTTCAGATTCTTTAATATTTACAGAAACACATGTGTTAGGAACCTGGCTGTTGGGAACTTCCTTCTCTTACGCCATTTAATAAGCAGGTTGTTGCCCAGCATCGTTGCAGATGAAGACACTGGGCAAGGATTGGTGTCAGGAGACAGCAGGCGAGGAGTTGCTCAGGGAGAGGCCAGGTCAGGTGTGCGGGTTAGCTGAGCATCTCAGTGCAGATTTTCATACACACCAAGCAAACTCCTCTCCATCTATTTCAAATTGAGTGAGGATAAAATGGTTTTAATAACGCTTCTTTCTAACAACAAATGTGAGACTATTTATAACACCTCTAGACATACACAGCTGGAAAGAAATGCAGCGTTAGTTTTCTTGTGGGATCTGTTTGTTGTCTGAGTCTAACATGCAGTACTGGTGCAACCCTCAGCTGTCTCCACGATGAGCAACGCTCTCTCCTATCCGGCTCCTCTAGTGTCCTTTGTTGCCTTTTTAATAAAACGTGCAACGTGGGCTTGCAGAGTTGTCTGAGGGAGCTCTGCTTAGGGCCAGAGGCATCCTCATCCCCCTTCTGATGGGATTCTAAACCTGTGCCCCTCACCCCATGTATACCACAAAGATATGAATGTAGTAAGTTCCACACCGACTTTACAGTCTGGCTCTTACATATTACTCAGCCATAAAAAGGAACAAAATTGAGTCATTTGTTGAGACGTGGTTGGATCTAGAGACTGTCATACAGACTGAAGTAAGTCAGAAAGCGAAAAATAAATATCGTATATTAACGCATATATGTGGAACCTAGAAAAATGGTACAGATGAACCGGTTTGCAGGGCAGAAGTTGAGACACAGATGTAGAGAACAAACATATGGACACCAACGGGGGAAAGCCGCCGGGGGTGGGGGTGGGCGTGTGATGAATTGGGCGATTGGGATTGACATGTATGCACTGATGTGTATAAAATGGATGACTAATAAGAACCTGCTGTATAAAAAAATAACTAAAATAAAATTCAAAAATTCAAAAAAAAACCCAACTTGCT
The DNA here is from genome assembly GCF_059928025.1 of Delphinapterus leucas. NCBI lineage: Eukaryota > Metazoa > Chordata > Mammalia > Artiodactyla > Monodontidae > Delphinapterus > Delphinapterus leucas. The sequence goes on from NC_143140.1 coordinate 53,062,975, forward strand.
AAGCATGTTGTTTAAATTTTGTGCCTTCCTTGCCCTGTATCTTGAGGGAAGATGTTAGTTAGCAAGTGCTGCATATATATCTGTATTCTATTCCAATAATGCTTTATAATTGTTTTTTAAAAGTGGCCTTTGTCTGTTAAGTGAGATGCGTGTTTAGTTCTAATACCACTAAAGATGTAGGGCCTTGCTGACATTAAGTTCTTACTAATGCCATATAGAGAGATATATATAACTACTGGAGAATAGTAGTGACATGAGTATGTCCGTGGAGTCTCTTGTAAAGCTGCGTAGTTCTTTTTACCTTAGTTATCTTCAGAATGGCATTTTACTTCTTCATTTCCTTCTGCTGTATCCATCAAGAGAATATGTTTCAGCCACGTTTAACACAGTCTCTCTCCTCCATCCTTCCTTTTTCTTTCCAGTGTCAACATGCTGGCTTAGGACAGCAGGAGGAACCATAGTCAGGGGCCAGATGATTGTGTTTCCCACATAAGCCTGTGTTTAGAAGCTTTGTGTGTGGATGGCTTGGAGGAGAGGAATCAGGAGGAGGGGAACTAGGTGGAAGCTTATATAAGTCTAGGGGGGAAATGAAGACCACAGTTAAGTCAGTGAGAGTGGGGAAAAGGAGGAATGCATCTGAGACATTTAGGGCAGGACTTCCCTGGCGGTCCAGTGGTTAAGATTCCATGCTTCCACTGCAGGGGCCACGGGTTCAATCCCTGGTCAGGGAACTAAGATCCCGCATGGCGCACGGTGCGGCCAAAAGATTTAAAAAAAAAAAAAGAGAGAGAGAGAGAGATGTAGGACAGAGAATCTACAAAGAGATTGATTGGATATGGGACACTTTCTCAAAGTATGGTTCTTTCATCAGAATCATATAGGTATTTTTAAAAATACAGATTCCTGGGCCTGGCCCAGACTCAGTGAATCACGATTATTTGGAGTAGGCCAAAGAACAAGTCCCCCATGTGATCTGAGGCACGCTAAAAATTAAATAGTAAAGAGCAGGGTGTTATGAAGCATGGGACTTGGTTTTTGTCTAGGCATTGTGCTAGGTATTGGGATATAAAAATTTGAGGGCAACTTAATACATCTTGCCTAGAGTTGTTGACCTATGGAAAATGTGAACTAATAGACTGTATTAATGCAGGTGATAAAGGCTGTGATTGAGAAAGTATAGTGTGTAATGGGAAGACAGAGAGGTACTTCGGGATGCCCAACATTGGAGCACTGGGAAGGCTTTCCTCCTGGGGCCTGAGGGACAAATAGGAATCCGCCAAGTGAAGGGGAAAGAGAGCATGTTTGATTGTTCCAAGCAGAAATAACTGATGTTCAGAGGCTGTGACAGAAGGAAGCAAAATGCTTTTGAGGAACTGAAAATTTAATGTAGGGAGGAGACAGGCAAGCATTGAAGCTTTGAGTAGAGAGCCAGATGCTGCAAGACCTTGTCCACCATGTGAAGGAGTTTGGACTTTTTCTTACAAGCACTATGAGGCCATTGAAGGGTTTTAACAGGGCAGCAACAAAGGCAGATTTGTGTGTGTGTGTGTGTGTATGTTTAACTTTTTCATTCTAAAATAAAAGTAGCGCACCATACGAACAAACGTGTGGCTTAGTAAAGTATTTTAAAGCAAACGCCCTGCTAACCACAGCACAGCTCCAGAAATAGAACGCTGCCAGCCACCCTGGGAAGCCCCTCGTAAGGCTTGTCCCAATCACAGCTCCCTCTGTCCCTACAAAGACTACCCTGACTTCTAGGGTCATCGGTCACGTCCTTGTGTTTCTTTATAGTTCATTCAAGTGTGCATCCCTAGGCACAAGTTTAGTTTTGCTCATTTGTTAAATGTTTTTTAAGTCTTTTTTATCTGCAGTTTCCCCTCCATCCCTTTATTTTTGTTACAATTTATCTGTGGAAGAATCTGGGCCCTTTGACCTGCTCAGTTTCCCACAGTCTGGATGTTGTTGATTGCAGGCTCAAGATGCAGCTCAGTGAGCTCCTCCACCCTTGGCATTTCCTACGAACTGACAGCTGGGTGCTGAGGCTCGCTCCAGCTCGGTTTTGATCACTTTGACACAAGCATAGGTGGTGGCTGTTCTCTCATCAGGAGACGCAAAGTGGCTGCTGGTTTCTCCATGGGACAGATTTGTGTTTTAGGAAGAATCTCTGGTCATATGTGGAGAGTAGATTGCAGAGGTCAAACCAGGAAGACCATTTAGGCCTTTTGTGTTTATCCAGATGACAGCCTGGAATAGGGGCTCTGAGAATGCAAAGAAATGTTGGGTTCCAGAAAGTTTTAAGGATTAGCATGTATTGGGTTGGCCAAAAAGTTTGTTCGGGTTTTTCCATAAGATCTTACAGAAAACACCCAAATGAACTTTTTGGCTGACCCAATATAAGACTTGACAATGATATTTGAGGACAAGAAAGACTAAGAACTTTCTTTTATGGGATGCTGAGAGGCATGGGACCTTTCAATGAGATCGCAACACTTGGAACTCTTGGAGAGCACTAATAAAGGGTTTGGTTTGGGATCGACTGAGTTTGAAGGGCCTGTGGACCCAAGAGGAGATGTTGAGTTCATGTCCCTCCAGCATTATTTTTAGCTACCTCCTGTTTGCTAGAAGTGTTCTGTGACTTTAAAAAATGTCATCACCAGGAAAAAAAAAAACTTATCCAATATAAAATATGCTTTCAAGTACAACAAACATAGTTTCTGTGGATGATAGGAAAATGTAGAAGGAAAGTTCAAAGAAGGTCAGATTTAAAGTAAGCTTATCACAACTAATAAATGAATAACAACAAGAAGAATGAGATGAAAAGGTAAAGTGCTAGAAGAGCCACTTGGGTGTCCTCAAATCACTTTCTGGATGTGAAGCCAAAATGAAACATCATGTCGGCATCACTCCAGGAAGAAAGTATCAGCTTGAGAGAATCGTGCTATTTCTTCTTAAGTTGGAAAAAAAAAAAAAAAGATTCTTGATGAGGTGTGGATGGATGGCAATTTGGGTTTGTAACAATTTAATGTGCAATTTTTAGTTCATTTCCGTGATTCAATTACAGGGAATACACTATTCCAAGAAAAGAAAGTCTAAGGAAAGGGAGAGTTAAGAATAAATCCACACATATTGCTAAAATTTTGTATTAACTTTAATATCTTTCTGCCCTAAACTATGGGCCATAATTTTGAAAAACCATATGGAGCTTACTATTTTACCTTCTTTGGAGAACCTGTTGACATGGGAAAGATTTTACACTATTACTAAAGCCAGTTTGAATCTTTTACTCTTTGCTTTTCTATCATAGCCTGTCACTTGGTTAAAGAAGATGTGACTACATTCAACCTTTGGGGTGGGGTCAGCTTTTATTTTCCATATGACAGATAACTCTAGATCTAAAACTCGGGGAAGTATTTAATGCCCATGGCATGTTGAAGATGGCTCACAAGTTTGGCTCATAATTTAATCTAAATTTACTTTATCCATTAATTCTATTTTATGGCAAATAGCACATCCTCCAGATTTTTTATGATTCACAAACTCCTAAACTGACTTTTTTCCACTTTGTTGCCAAATTAGGAAATACTCTTTAAAACTGTGTCCCCAGGACATGAAATAAAATAAACATTATTGGTACAAGGTGCTGTTCATAGGTATTATTTCATTACCTCTCTTGAAAATAAATGGCTTCAAAGCCAAACAAACGTTTTGGGGGATGAGAAATGTTTTCTTGTTCTTTTTCTACACAGTGACAAATTACTTTTCGTTCTTGAATTGACTGTGTGGACCCATTTGGTGTTTCACATCTGCCTCTGTCATACACTGTCTACTGGCCTCTTTGAACATTCTGAACTTCTCTGGTGGTCTGGGATCCTTCCTAATGAACTCATGACAGATTTTCCCTCATGGTTGGCTCCAGATCCTCTGCTGTAAGGTGTTTGGGGCAACCCAGTCTCAACCTAGCTCCACACACTGAAGCAGGCCCTGGGCCTGGGTCCTCTCTGCCTACAGGATGCATCTGATGGGCTGCTTGTTTGGTGGCACATTTACCCTCTAAGACAGTGGCTTTCAAACCTTTTATGACTGTGACCCACAGTAAGAAATAAAGTTTACATCCCAATATACACATAACTTTAACTCTACATATGTAAATATAAGTAGAAGTTGTGTGAATCAGCCCTTGCATTTAAGTCATGCTTTGCACTCTGCTATTTCCTATTCCATGCCATTAAATTCCACTAAAAATATGCTGGTCACAACCCCTTATATTCAGTCCACAATCTATTAATAGCTTGTTATTTATAATTTGAAAACTCTGCCTAACATTGTGATAAACCCATGATTCCTTTTCAGAGAATCCCTTCTCAATATCCCTCTTCTTGAATATTTCCAGTGAGGGGACTGCTTCACTCTTTGAGGTGGCTTCCTTATTCCATAATTCTAGTGTTCAGAGTACTTGTTCCTAAAATATATTAGGAAGCGTCGTTTTTTCATTAGGAAACAGTGTGTGTCTGTGATTAACGGTTACATTTCAGGTTTCCAGGGCTGAGTGGAATAAATTCTGCAGCACATTATTTCCAGTTGGCACCCAGAATAAAATCAAGAACAGTTCATTCACTGTTTTAAAAAGGCAACTTCAGCAAAACCTTGAAATAGCATATTGTAAAAGAGAGAAATTCTGATAAAGCATTAAAAAGTGGGAATCTTAGGTAAATATTAACCTTACTGAGGAAACCATAATAGAAAGTAAAATACTGTTTCATGTATCCTAGCACCTTAAGGTCGGCCTTATTTTAGTTTTTGTATCTTCCTAACATCAGGGTGGCAAGATTTAGCAATTTGATTACCGTTTTTGCCATTGTTAAAGTATCCCTCACTTTTTAAACTTACTGTCACAGGTTCTTTGCCCTTTTGCATGTGGTAGTGTCAAAATCTTAGAGGATTTCTTTAAAATAAATGGGAGTCACCACGTGTTCAGGCAGCTGCAGGAAGATGGTGCATACAAGATGGCAGTGATGACAAGTCAGATTCTTGAAGGTCGGTGTATTATTCCTAGGGCAGCTGTAACAAAGTAACACAGACTAAGTGGCTTAAAACAAACAGAAGTTGATTCTCTCACAGTTCTGGAGGCTAGAAATCTGCAACCAAGGTGTCAGCAGGGTCTTGGTTCCTTCTGGAGGCTCCAAGGAAAAACTGTCTCATGCTTCAGGTGGTTGTAGGCAACCCTTGGCATTCCTTGACTTGTAGATGCATCACTCATCTACCTCTCACACGTACCATCCACCACCAACACATACAAACTGCGTGTCCCTCCAGCCTTCCAATATAGATATGTTGTGATTTTAATTGAATGAATATTGTGTTTGCATATTTTAACGAGGCAAAAGCTGTTGACAGCTGAACCGTGTCATATACTATGATTACTTTCAGTTTGTGTGCAACTTTTTGTTTTCTCTAGGATTAATAACAGCCTTTTTGCTTTATTTGCTTAGTTTCCTATACACTTATCACTAATTACCAACCAGACTCTCACTCAGTTATGTAAGTCTCTTAATCCATTCAAACAAGATGTTCTTAATAAGACATTCTTAACAATTCATCTTCTTGAAGAGGAACCTGCCAAAGCCTTTGACTGGTTATAATCTAGATCTACGGTATGGCTGTTGACTAACTCTTCTTTTCTCTCATGGGGTGGGTCCCCTCTGGAACATGAATCTCATGTTGTCTTCTTTTTGGTATATATCTTAATTTGGGTGGAGAAATTCTTCACTAGTTTCCAGAGGAAGTATTGATGAGCAGGAAATTTTGAAAACTTGGATGTCTTCTTACATTGTGTATCTATTAAAAATTATTGTATAGTTATTTTTTAATACTGTCTTCTTTTAACCTTTATACTAGAGTTATAAGTGATTTACCCACCACCATTACAATATTAGAGTATTCTGCGTTTAAGTGTATATTTACCTTTACTGGTGAGTTTTATACTTTCATATGTTCTCACGTTACTATTCGGCATCCTTTCATTTCAGTTTGAAGAACTCCCTTTAACATTTCTTCTAAGGCCAGTTAGTGGTGATAAACTTCTTCAGCATATGTTTATCTGGAAAACTCTTTAACTCTCCTTCAATTCTGAGGGATAGTTTTACTTGGTAGATTATTCTTGATTGGCAGTTTTCTTCTTTCAACACTTTGAGTATATCGTCCCACTTCCTTCTGGTCCCCAAGGTTTCTTCTGAAAAATCTGCTGATAGTATTATGGGAGTTCCCTTGTACATAATAAGTTGCTTTTATCTTTTTTTAAAATTTTTATTTATTTATAAATTTATTTATTTATGGCTGTGTTGGGTCTTCATTGCTGCGAGCGGGCTTTCTCTAGTTGCAGTGAGTGGGGGCTACTCTTCGTTGCGGTGCGTGGGCTTCTTGTTGCAGTGGCTTCTCTTGTTGCGGAGCACGGGGTCTAGGCATGCAGGCTTCAGTAGTTGTGGAGCACAGGCTCTAGGTGTGCGGGCTTCAGTAGTTGTGACACGCAGGCTCAGTAGTTGCAGCTCGTGGGCTCTAGAGTGCAGGCTCAGTAGTTGTGGTGCACGGCCTTCGTTGCTCCGCGGCATCTTCCCAGAGCAGGGCTCGAACCTGTGTCCCCTGCATTGGCAGGCAGATTCTTAACCACTGTGCCACCAGGGAAGTCCCTTTCTTTCTATTTTTAAGATTCTCTTTAATTTTTGAAAATTTAATAATGTGTCTTACTGTGGGTCTTTGTAGAGGCATCTTTTTTGATACTCTGGGGTACCTGTATCTGGGGGCCTGTTTCTTTCTCCTCAGGTTAGGAAAGTTTTCAGTCATTATATCTTTGCATAAGCTTCTCTCCCTTCCTCTCTCTTCTTCTTCTGGTACCCCTATAATGTGTATATTAGTCTTCTTATGGTGTCCCATAAGTCCCTTAAGCTATCTTCACTCTTTTTTATTCTTTTTCCTTTTTGCTCTTCTGATTGGATGAATTCCACTGCTCTCTCTTTAAGTTCACTGATCCTTTCTTCCACTTGATCTAGTCTGCTGTTGAATCCTTCTATTGAATTTAGTTCAGTTATTGAATTTTTCAGTGCTCAGTACAATGCAGTGCTCAGTACTTTTTAATATTTTCTGTCTCTTTGTTGAAGTGCTCCCCTTGTTCATGCATTGCTCTCCTGACTTTGGTGAGCATTTATGACTGTTATTTTGAACTCTCTATCCGATAAATCTCTCATCTCCATTTTGTTAAGGTTGATTACTAGAGATTTATCTTTTTCTTTTGTTTGGAACGTATTCTCCTATTTGTTCATTTTATATTGAATCAAATCTGAAACATAATTTCATCTCAATATTTATTTCTGACTTAATTTTAAATATATGAAATATTTACATGGTTCACAATGTACCATGTCAGAATCATATTACAAATAATGCCATGATAAATAACCTTATGCATATATGGTTTTTTATTTGTGGACATATGTCTTTGGGGTAGATTACTATAAGTGGTATTACTGGATCAAAATATAAAATGTTTATAAAATTTGTTAAATCTTACCAAGCTCTACCCCATAGGATTTGTACTACTCTGCACCCCTAACAGCATTTTAAGAGTGTGCCTATTTCTCCACAGCTTTGACTAGAGTATTTGTCCTATGTGAGATTTTTACTGATTCGAATGTTAGATCAGTTGTAATTTGATTTAAATTTCTTTTATAATAAGTGGAGATGAGAATTTTGAATGAGGGATGTTTGCCCTTTTTTTGTTGTTAACTGTCTTGTTTGTCACTTGCTCATTTTTCCAATAAGATTTTGACCTTTTTCTTAAATTTTATGAGCCTTTGGTATGTTAGGATAAGTCCAACTGTATTCAGAGTATATGATACAAATATTTTTCCCCAGTTTATTCATGTTTACTTGTGGTCTTTCTTTTCCCCCTGTGCAAAAGGTTTTGTCTTATTTTTTCTTTTAAGCTTTATATGGCCAAAATGATCAGTCTTTCCTTCTATTGCTTCTTGTTTTTGAATCATAGTTGGAAAGGCTTTTCCTTCTCCAGGTCACAAAGGAATTCATCCATGCTTTCTTTTAAGATTTTCTATCTCATACTTTATATTTAGATGCCTAATTAATTTAGAGTTTATTTTCTTGTATTCTGTGAGGTTTGGATCCAATTTTCTCCTTTTTTCAAATGACTATCTAGTTGTTCCAGTATAACTTGTTGGAGGGTACTTCTTTTCCCTATTGATTTTTGATGCCACCTTTATCACATACCAAGTTTCCATATGTTTTGCACCTGTTTCTGAATTTTGTTTCATTCCATTGGTATGTCTATCTATTCATTTGTCAGTACCACTGTATTCTGATTAGCGAAGGTTTATAGTGTGTTTTCTTCTCTGGCAGAGCTAGCCACCCTCCATCATTGTTCTTCTTTTCATTGACTTCCCTGCCTCTTCTTGCATGTTTAATTTTTTCTTAAAATCAGATCAACTACTTCTAGGCATTGTTTCTCACATGATCACTGAATACTTGCATAGTCATTGACTGAAGTGATGACATCTATGAATTGTTCAACTGAACTTTTATTTATTTATTTATTTGGCTGTACCATGTGGCATGTGGAACTTTCCCAACCAGGAATCGAACCCGTGCCCCCTTCCTTGCATTGGAAGCATGGAGTCTTAACCACTGGACCACCAGGGAAGTCCTCAACTGAACTTTTAGAAACATTTTACATACATAAATATAAAGCATGTTAAACCTATAAAATACCAAGCTACTTTTTTAAAAGGCCAAAAATCATTTGATTAAGCTTTTCTGAACAACGCAGGAAATCTGGGTTATTCTCTCCTACCACCTTTTCAAGTTTCAGAATTTCTCCACTATAACAGATTCTTTCGTAATTTATTATGATAGGTGAGCCTGTTTTAAACTCTAGTACTTTGAGCTCTGCCTTTCTTATAAAACAGAGGTCTTCTTATCAAATTTGAATCATCTTAATTATTATACTTCTCCCTCTTACCTTTTCAGGCTGGACACTAGCCCAAAACACACTTGGCCAGCAAAAAGGGATTACAATTTTGAATGCTGTTTGATTCCATTTAAATAGAATGAAACAGCGTACTTGGATGGCATACTTGGATATTTGGATAAAAGGACTTTGTGTCAGTGAATTAAACACTGGAATAATGACATGGCAGTGCCATTTCCCATTTAACAACGCTACTACATTAGCTTGGTGTATATTTTGACACTCAGACTAATTCATTTTCTCTATAAGCCATCTAGAATACTTGTTTAAGTAAAAAAGAATATTCTTTTTAGTTTCTGCTTTTGCATAATTGACTCCTCAGTATTCTTGAGTAGGGCAAAACTGACCTAAATTTTTGTATTTTAGAATTTAATATTTGGAATATTGAATTTATAGCTTTAAAATGAAATTAAGTGGTAGTACTCTGTATATTGAATCCAGTGATTTCATGAATATGGAAATGAAGATTGTGGAAGAAAATGATCTTTTATAGTTCATGGTCGATAAGTCATTTTCCCTGAAGATGTCTTAATATACAGTCAATTCCCATTCTATCATTCTGTTATCCTTTTAGCAGTTGTTCTCTAGTAGGTAGCAAAGTAGATGTTCAAAAAGGAAAGCTCGTTGTCTATTTCTGTGTCTGTAGCCCTGGCTAGCTTTAGGAGCTGAACGTCCTCAGCATGCAGGTTCAGGCCCACCAGCCCCTGGACCAGCTGGACCTGGAGCAGCACATTAGGAGCTTCACGCTCACCAGAGGTCTGTGGGGAGAAGGAAGAACTGTTTCAGGAATGCTACATGGTTGGAATCACATGTTCCTAGGGTGGGCCCTGAGCAACCTTGTGAGCACAGTATCATGATATCTCTCCTCATGTCTGCCCCTTTTCCCACACCTCATGCCTTGTTTCTCTCTTGGTATCATGAACATGGCAGGGCTTTGGAACCCTCTGTTGTATTTCAGCATAAGTGCCCTTCTGCCTAGCTCTTGGTAGGTTTGCTGACTAGCCCTTTCTTCTGGCTGGGTTCTTATGGCAAAGTTGGTGACTTTCCTTATAAGCACAGTGCTTTCCCTCACCAGGAAGAAGTAAAAATTCTAGATTCAGGTAGTCCTGGATTCCATTCTTTAACTTAGCTACGTGATCTTCAACGAGTAATTTTCCTATCCAAATACCGCTTTTACAATCTATGAAATGGGGCTGTAACATCTAATGTGAATTTTGAAGATTAAATGAAATAAAGTATGTAAAGGGCTTGGCACACACTATGTGCTTAACTAATATGAAATATAACTTCTCTCTTTCCTCCCAACTATAAATAGTTAATTTTGCTTCATGATGCAAATGCCACCCCTTAGCCACCTGATCAAACATTTAGAATATGGACTACAAACCAGGCCAGAGTTGAGTTTAACATGCCCCTTGGATAGCTTGCTACCCACTCAGAGGCCCCTAGATCAAGTTTATCTATATTCCGGGCTTACTCTGCTCTTCTTGGCAAGTCACTGTCAGGGTCCCACTGTGCTTCACAGGCAAGGCCACACGGGTTAGAAATCCACCTCCTTTGGCTAAATGTTACAGGAATTACTTACAAAATTTCACATATTACTGACATTTAACATTTATGGCTAGTTTTTATGTTTAACTTACAGAGGGGAAAAAAGACGAATCACAATTGCCATGAGTCATATTTTTAAAAGCAGTGGTAACACATGACTCTCCTAACTTACTGGAGGTTGTTTCCAAGCACAGAAAAACTGAATGACTTTCTGTCAGGTTACTGTCTTCAGGACTCTTTTAGAATGAATAGATTGATTTACATTTTAAGAATAGAACTGACCTGGGCTTCCCTGGTGGCGCAGTGGTTGAGTCCGCCTGCTGATGCAGGGGACATGGGTTCGTGCCCCAGTCCCGGAAGATCCCACATGCCGCGGAGCAGCTGGGCCCGTGAGCCATGGCCGCTGAGCCTGTGCGTCTGGAGCCTGTGCTCCGCAACGGGAGAGGCCACAACAGTGAGAGGCCCGTGTACCGCAAAAAAAAAAAAAAAAAAGAATAGAACTGACCTTATATTGGCATATTTTGGTGATGTGAGCCAGTACATGCTATAGGCAGAGGTGTAGCTTATGTGCAGTAGACACAGCTGCAGCGAAGCTGGCAAATGTGAAGTTGGTGCTGCTCTGCCCTGTAAAGTTACATCTGGGAATTTCTAAAGAGCTCATCGCTGCACTGTACGTTTAAATTCTTAATTCCTTTAAGGCTTATTTCATTTTCTCTTAAATTTATATTTATACATGAACATCTAGTGTCTAAAATAAACCAGATTTTGAAATATGAATCTTCTACTTTATGAATTTACTATGTAAATATTTTATAGGGTTATAAAACTGTATGTTATCTCAAAATGAGAAAAAGAAGGATTGTTTTGAGCTCTACATTTTGGAAACATTTAAGAAACAGTGGAGCCTCATTTAAACATACTTTTGAAAACACATAGACTTGCTTATACCATGGATCAAATCATGACCTTCAAAATACCATTACATATGAAAATCCTGGTATAAAATTGTCAAGCTATAAAAAGTGCTCAAAAACCGGACTAATAACCATAATAACATTGTAAAGGGAGTTACGAGTTGTCCCATTGTTTCCAGTATTTTTTTTTTTGTATATCGTTGATTCATTTAAATATTTAAATATCAGTGACCTCTTGACACCTCTTAGATTTTAAATACAGAACTTCTGTTATTCCAAGTATTTATTTTAACAGTATTTGTATAAATGAAATAGTATAAAAATTTAAACAATATGATACCTAGACTATTCTGTGAACCTCATAATACCTAAGATTAATCTTAGATACCTAAGTATTAATCTTTGCACAGATAATAATTTTCTACAAAATATCTACTAAGACTATATGGAAAAAATATGAATATAACTGATCATTTTAAAACAAATCTATGCAAATAAAAATGGATGCCAACATTGTTATTAGACTTTTTATATTAGTCATTGCATCAAGTAAGCTGTCAATTTTTAAGTAATAGACTCCTTAGATTGCCTACTTTTGTACTCTGTACATAGTAGTTCAAAAGCATTTATGATAATGGAAGCAGTCTAACCACAGGAAATTGTTATAAAAATTCTGATTAGTGAAGCTACTAAATTTTGGAAAGGTTTTTATGTCTCTTCCTTTCACAGTCACAACTTGATTTATGGAAATAGCACATCATGATAAACCCTATGCCTTTCCCCACCAATACCATGCACCCCAACCCAGGCAATTAATAGTTCCTTTCTATGTTCGCATCATTCTGTTTCACATAAATTCTCTTAAATTCACCTTTGGAAATATTCTAGGCAGCAGATTTTAAATGTTTTGGACTCAGAACTCTTTTACGCTCTTAAAAATTAATGAGGACATCAGACATCAAAGAGCTTTGTTTATGTGGGCTATACCTATTGAAATTTACCATACTAGAAATTAAAGCTAAAAATTTTTTAAAAATATTTATTCATTCTCTTGAAAGATAAATCCATTTCATATTAACATAGATAACATATTTTTAGGCAAAAAATAACGAGATTTTTGGAGACAAAATATTTAGTGTGAAGGAGATCATTGTTTTATACTTTTGCAAATCTTGCATATCTTCTTCTGTATTCAGTTTGTTGCAATGTAGTGTTTAAGTTGAAAATATGAAGAAATATGAAGAAAATCCAGCTTCACACAGATATCTGACTGAAAAGGGAGGAGTATTTGAAGAGTCTTTTCAGATAATTTTGACAGTTTTCTTTGCTACTGTACTAGAACTTGACAAGTGGTAGTTTTGTAAAAGTTAGTTCTATGTGGAATCTGGATTATAAAAGTTAGTTTCAATGTGGAATCTGAAACCATGTTAGTTAATAAAATTCCTCATATATTTTAATTGGTAAAAAATCCATTAGTATGCTTTGCACTTATAATGAATCTTTTATCTTTGTATGGTTTTGTAATATGCCTTTTTTATTTGAATGTTTATTCACTGAGTTATTCCCATCTTCCAAATGTTGATGCATTTAGTTATATAAAATAAAAATAAATCACACTTGTTATCAATACAATTTTTCCAAAATTCTTTTTTTTTTTTTGCTTGAAAGCTCAAATTTTGTCATTGTCAACAAAACCTTTCAGTTTTTCTTGAACTGGCAGGCTTCCTTGTTTCAAAAAGACTTCCACTTAAATACCCAAGTCTAAAAAACTGTAATTTGTCAGTTGGTCATTCTCTGACGTAAAAACGATGTTTCGTGAAAAAGCAAGGAGCTAGTTCAGCTCTCAACTAAATGCACAATTTCTTCTCCTCATGATAGTTATTTACTTTGCTACGGACAGTGCTTTTTACATACTTCCCATTTCATCACATGGGCTATTAGAAAGATATGAACTAAAAAGGTTGAGATTTTATAAAATTAATAACTTCTACCACTTTATCAAGGATATTCTTAAGTGAAACTGGCTTTTTTTTTTTTAAACTTAGAGTGCACGGCAGTATGCAGAATCATACAAGGATTACTAGAGCAGTTCAGTGCCCCTGCCTGGCTTGCTAAGATGCCAACATTTTTAACCCACTAGTACTTTTGCACCATTAGTGCAAATATCAACATATAACATCTTTATATTATTATGAGAATAATTTTTAGTCATGGATCCCCTGAAAGAGTCTCAGAGACCCCAGGGGTCCATGGACCTTAATTTAAGAATAGTTCTCTAAACAGGGGAAAGTATAGCTTATAAAAAGGAATACAGTAAAAATTTTCCTAACTAACCTCCTCTTAACTTACTTAATTTTCTTAACTAACCACCTCTTAACTGACTTGCCAATGAAATTAACCTCCATTCCTTGTATAACTGGCAGCAGCTCTCAGAGACTGCTGAATGTCAAGGCTGTGTCCATTAATTTCTGTTGCCACCCATAGAATTATGTGCTTAGCAAATGTCAGTCGTATTTGTTCTCAAACCAGTTTATGCCACTTTCACTAATACCTGTAATTACACAATTTTAATAATATTATACAAATAGAATAAGTGTGAGTTTATAAAAAAGAATTAATATTTCCAAAACCAACTTAAATGCTTTGGAATGACTTACTATAAAAAATTGCTGTCATAATTTAATGTGGATGAGATTAGTAAAAGTTTAGGGGAAAACTCATAAAAGTCTGGAAGGATTCTATATTCCTTCACAAGTATCTTTAATTTCTTCCTATATTAAAGAAACCAAGGCTGGAAATTGTGATGATGTGTTATATGTGTTCTTTGCAGGGAAAAACAATGACACTGATCCGTAGACCCACATTCAAAGACAAGGCTTTTAGCTCCCCTTCAAAAGATTGGTAAATATGTACAAATAAATATTTTAAGCTGCAATAAAATTCATAAATTAATACCTGTATCTTTTTTTTGTGATTCTTAACATGCTTCTTTAGTAGTTTTAGTAACTGCTCGTTAGGATCACATTGAATACGATAGTTCCTTTGCTGCTATTCATGAGCTAGAAGCAAATTTCCTTTGGTTTCCATGACAGTAAAATATAGTCTCATCCGTAATTACTCTCTGTATCTGAAGATGAAGCTGGGTAAAAATGTATTGGTAAAGAATCTAGGTAACCTCTTAGAAGTGTAGCTATTACAGATCAGATTTCATAATGATATAGTGATGCACCTGGTGGTACCAGGAACTCTTTTGTTTTTTTAAATCAGTGTGCTAGGATTTTGTTGAATTGGAAACTGCTTGGAGTAAGCAACTATACGTGGGAACTTGGAAATTTTCTCACAAATTGCATAGTAATATTTCCTGAAGAACAATTATATTAAATGTTCTTTTATCTATAAAAAATAAGTTCACTGGTGTATCAGACATGTCAGGGCTCAGCAGATGGTAGCAGCTCATTGATGCCAGCTTTAATCATGGCTACGTGTATGTGCTGTCATTTATAGGTGACATGGTGCAAAGACACAGGGCTGGGGAAAAAATGCCTTGGAGTCTCTGCCTGCTTCCCCAATCACTATAAGTCAGTGAAGATTGTGTTTCTAACTCCCTGGCAGTGAGCTTGCAGTCTGAGTTGTTTTTTTTCCTAGAAGTAGGGAATTAATTTACACTCTTCATAGTCTGTTTACAACCAGTACACACACTGGCCAGCTGACTGGCAAGGCAGCTTTGTCCGTGGCCAACTGGTTAAGAAGCTCATCAACTTTAGTCATTTTAGCACCAGGCTGTATCACTAGCACAGCTAACCAAACACTGAAGTTATTGTTAAATACCAAGGGATTCTTCCAAATTCCTGATTTCTTAATCATCACATATTCATTGTCAACAGTGTAGCCTAGTTTTATAGGCTTGTTCCTTCATTTTTTTCTTTCTTCCCCAAAATATTTATTGAAAGTCTCCTGTGTGCCAGACACTGTTGTAGGATTGGGGATCCAATAGTGAATACAACAGAGAAGAAAAGATAACCCTGCCCTTGTAGAACTTCAATTCTAGTAGGGGATACTATGCATATGCATATACATATACATACTTAAACGCTAAGAGGACAAAAAAGTGAGGAAGGCAAATGAAATACTGTGAGTTGGGGAGTAATGCTGAAGTTCTGACAGAGTGAGCAGAGAAGGCCTTACTAAGATCAGGTCTTTAATATAAACTCCTGAAAGAGGAGCACAGTCTAGAAGAGGTAGTCTCTCAGCACATGTTAAGTATTCTTAACCTAGGGTCTGTAAGGTTTGTATGGGAGAAACACTGCATCTTAATTTTCACTAACTCTAACTGAAATTTTAGCATCTCTTCTAAATCATAAATCTGGATAACCAACTATAGTAATATCAGGAGAACCTGTAACTTTGTCACAGATATTTTCATGTCACATTCAGTTACTGTGTACATCTCAAAATGCTATTTATGCTCATCACTACTTATACATTATCATAGTTACTATCCCTGCCATTAAATCTTGTATTTTAATGCCTTAATAAAGAATTACATATATCACAATTTTTAAAAAGATCTGTACTGATAGTTATATTTCAAAGTAATACCTTTCCTGGTACCTCTATGTATTATATTTTATGAATTTTAAAACATTGAGAAAGAGGCTGAGGCTTCACCAGTTAGCCAAAAAGAGGCTCTGGCATAGAAATGTTAAGCTTTAGTTTAATCCCTAATTGAGAGCTTTCTTCCACCTCCCGCAAGTACAGCACACCCTTCATTTGTTTCCCTCTTCTAGAGATTACTCAAATACATCCTGAACAGATAGGGAGGGTTTTCTGGATAATTCCCTAGAACTGTGATTGCGAAAGATCCTTTTTCGCTTCCTGTGTCATGCAGGCCACACACTATTAATGTACTTGCAGAATTATGTAGCAAGTCAAGCAGAAATTTGGTTTCCGAGAAAATGACAGTTTAATACTTCACAGATCAGCTTTTATAGACTTCCCTGAAAAGTAGTTGAAGAATCTTAAAGGCAGTGCAGTTCATTCTATGAGAAAAAATGAGACGCAGAAATCTGAGTTAGAATCAGCTCATTTTACTCCCTTACACCAGCGTTTTAGTCACTCTCCTCATCACGGCATTGACCAAGCGGGTCTGTCTAGATTGAGAGGTCCCAAACTGTACACCGTGGTACCTTCACCTTGACCAGCCCGTGAGAAATAAGATAGGATATACATACATGTTGGACAGTTTCAGCACAGCAGCCATGGAACAGAACTGAGAACCCTACTGCAGGTAGAAAGGGGAGGGCAAGCACTAGTTAATGGGTACTCCAGAGAATTTTGATCTGCCATGACGTTATGTGCTTTCGATCTCTTTGAATATATTCTTCTACCTTTCATGAAGAGTAAAGAAAAAAGTCAAAAGTGGGCTTCCCTGGTGGCGCAGTGGTTGGGAGTCCGCCTGCTGATGCAGGGGACACGGGTTCGTGCCCCAGTCCGGGAAGATCCCACATGCCGCGGAGCAGCTGAGCCCGTGAGCCATGGCCGCTGAGCCTGCGCGTCCGGAGCCTGTGCTCCGCAACGGGAGAGGCCACAACAGTGAGAGGCCCACGTACCGCAAAAAAAAACCCAAACCAAAACAGAAAAAAGGTCAAAAGTAAAAACATCTCAGCATCTTGATGTTGCCAGAAGCTGGAGAGAGAAAAGCGTTTACTCTGTAATTTTCACATTAGACAAACTTTATGCTTGTGTCTTATGTGGAGGGAAATCTATCTTTTGTGTCATTAAGCCTTTTGGATTGTATCTCCACTTGTGTCCTTTAGTTCTGAGAAATAGACACTTTAAAAGTGTGATGAGGGTCTGTGAGCCTGCTGGCACTCATTTGCGTGGCTTCTTTTCCTTTACAGGTTGGTGAAAGATGCTCCTTGGGATGAAGTTCCGCTTGCTCACTCCCTGGTTGGTTTTGCCACTGCCTATGACTTCTTGTACAACTACCTGAGCAAGACACAACAGGAGAGGTTTCTTGAAGTGATTGCCAATGCCTCGGGATATATGTATGAAACTTCATACAGGAGAGGATGGGGATTTCAATACCTGCATAATCATCAGCCCACCAACTGCATGGCCTTGCTCACAGGAAGCCTGGTCCTGATGAATCAAGGTGCGTACGGACACACCGAGGGGACGCCTGAGCTGACATCACTTGTCGTTACCATGTTGTGAGCAAAGCATACATAATTTATATGACTAGCCTAAGTATACATTCATGCTTGGATCCTAACTAAGCCCATAAGATGAAGTGATATCTGGGACACCTCTTGAAGAGTTGAGAGACATCTCTTTCCTCATTTCTGCTTGTTATATTAGCCTGAAGGTTACTTGAGTATGGCGTTTGATTGTCCCAAGCCATATCCTTACAGCACAGGATCAGTGGTGAATCTTCCTTTTTCCAAAGATTTTTGACAGTGAAGGCAGCCAGCCTGGATAGAGTTTTTAAAAGCTGAACAGGTGTTTTATTATATGAACTGAATAGTCCTCATACACAGGTGTGTATCATTACAGCGCTACTTTTTTTGTCCCTCTAAAGACTTTAAAACAATCAACCTACATCATTCAGGTCAAATTTGGAATTGACTTTTGTGGAACGTATAGCTGCTTTACCTTATTGTATTATGTAATTGCTAATATTGCATTTTCTTTGTTCTTGTAATTCTGACTTAATTACAACTCCTGTGGAAGTCTATAAATGACTAAATAAGATTATGTTTAAGAAAAACAACCCTAAGATCACAGTAAGTTATTAGAATTAAATATATACTCATAACTGGCAAATCTAAAAGAGTTTAACTCTTGATTATATTCCCCATAAGAGTTAGTAAGCATTTTGCACATTATCCAGCATCAGATTTTACCCAAGCCTAGCTTTCTCAGACCTTGTCATATGAACCATCACTTTTAATTAGGTCTTAGAAGAAAAGAAACTAAAATTAATTGAGCATATGGCATGTGCTAATCCTTGTCCATATTTTATTTAATTCTCACATCAACCATATAAGGTAGCTGGGATTGGGACCCAGTTCTAGACAAACTCAAACTTCATTGTCTTTCCACGATATTTTGTTACCTCTCTCAGAATAGAAGTTCAATTTTAGTAACTTAAGGAAAGCTTGATTAAGAGGGTAAATTTTCATGCTAGCTCCCTTTGCCCCCCACTCTCACAAAAACAAATGAAATTTTAAAAGTCAAGAGGTAAGCCATGTGAACACCTACCATCAAACCATTTATAAATCCACAGGCCTGTGGAAAGACAGCATCATGAACTGGTGGAAAGAACCTTGGAGTGAGCTGGATTGCAGCTTGGGGCCTTGAGTTTTAGTCTAGCACAGTTTTATTTCCTTAGATAAATTTTAGTTCTTTACCAACAGGAATAGAGCTTTTTTCTTCATTCTTCACAGTAGATAACATTGTTCCAGATATTAAGCAGGCACCTAAAATACTGGCTCGAATTGGGTCAAAATTTGAATTTTCTTCTGGCAGGAGTTTTCACATGCCTTTGTTTTCTGAGTAAAGTAATGGATTGCTCTGGGATGCACTCTCCCAGAGCCATTCCACAAGCAGCACACACATTTCTAAGAAGATGGGACAAAAGAAGGAGTGAAATCTCTGGTCCTGCACATCTCAGTTAATAATCAGACTTACAGCCCCGGCTTTCTTGGCAGCCTCGCTCTAACTTTAGGAGCTACCTCAAGGCACTCTGTGCCAATAATTCCATGTTCTCAGAGCAGCCTTGTAGATACTGACTGAGGTAGCTTAGTCAGGTGTAGCTCCTACTGGACTCAGATGAAATTTCAGCAGTGAGAGAGTTAGGATTGTTCCTCTGTTCTAACCCTGTCTTAAGGCTTAGGATACAGGGCCCACAGGATCACACGTATGCAGTTTACAAATCAGTTGGAAAGAAGACAGGTGTGAAATGTTTAAATGACTACACCATACTTATAATATTACCACGGAATGAAATAAGGGGGATCATGAATTTATGATTAAATATCCAACGAGTGTGTTAAGTTTGAATTCAGGAGAACAAGGTTCTTTAGGTGAGTTTGAGATGGTTCATGAAACTTTGAAGGATGGGTAGGATATGGATAACTGAAAATAATGAACATTCCAGGCAAGGTGTATGGATGATGGAAAAAAATACAGGGCAGAGCATCAGTAACAACAATATTGGTACCTCGTATTGACAGATTTGAAGTTTACAAAGGTAGACATTGCCTCGTCTCATGAATAGGGTTTTTATAAGGAAAATCAGGTAATATCTGGGGAGCAGTGAGTAGCAGTTCTAATTTTAAACATCAGTCACATTGGTATCTCATTGGAGATGGAGGATACAGAGAGAAAAAAGATGAGGATGATTGAGATTTTAAACTCTAATGACTAATGGAAATTGAAAACTATGCAGAAGGCTGGCAGGTCAGGTGTGGAGCTAGATGGGAGAAGGAGCCAGTGTACAATTAACAGTAACCTCTGCACAGCAGAGCCTGAGAATGGTGCTGCACCCCCATGAGATGAGAGCTTGGTCTTACTTAGCCTGGAACCTTGGATTTAGGCTGGGAGGTACCTGGTGGTACCTGGGCCTCTGGAAGCCCCCATACCCAGCACACCTAGTAGACTGTGGTAGAGGGTTCAGCATGGATGATCACATGCACGTCTATGGGAGTGATACAAAAAAGTCCACTCATTAGGAGGCAGTGAGCTTAATTTTATCCTTAGGGGTTGTGTATTTTAAATACAAGCAAACAAAACAAACCTTAAATCTAAAGACCTAGGTTCAGATCAAAGTTCTGTTCATTTTTAGTCATATGCCAGAGGACAAGTCAACCTTTCTGTAATTTTGGGGTAATAATGCATAATTGAGTTGTTAAAAGGATTAAGTAAGATTATGTTTGGTGCTGTGTAAATTATAAATGTTACGAAATGTGAGGACTTGTTATTGTTGCCTAAACGCTGGTCTCACAAGAATTATAGGAAGATAGCGTTTCCGAGTCAAAAGGATTTTAGAAAAAATTTTAGACCTTTAATTTTCAGCTGGGGAAATTGAAAAATGTGGCAGGTTGAAGAAGTGCTTGAACAAAATCATGTAGCTCATTTTTGGTAGATTAGGGACTCCCACTTGATTTTTGTCACCTTTAGATTGTCACTCCAATGGTCTCTCCACCCCACTGTGCTGCCTCTTCCAATGCTGTGGAATCTAAAACCACGTAAAGGATGAGGTATTGTCTTCTAAGAACAGGACACGTTGGAGAATATTCATGTAGCATTTATAGTATTTGCAGCTCGTTAAAAATTCTGTAAAATAATGGTGACAGTTTTTGTGAAGCGGAAAGCTTCAAAAATGTTTTCAGTGTTTTCTAGAAAAATTGAGTGAAAGTCTCAATGTACAGATCGTTTCTTGCAGACATAAAGTATGTACAATTTGTAATCTTAGATGTGGTGTGGTTTCAGTTTATTAAAGATTATGAAATGACTGATACTTATTTAAAGGTTTATCTTTAATTAATAAATGACCTGTATTCAAGAACTGCTTAACTTAGATCATGGACTCATCATAAACCTGGGCTAGCAGGATGTTATTTATAATGTTGATAAGTGAGAGTTTTCCAAAATGCAATTTGCAGTATAAACTGGTCAGATAACTCAGAGGGTTTTATTTGGCCATATTTTTGTTTTTAGTTTGTTACAGCCTTAGTCATTGTTTCCATGTGTTTTCATCTTTCAGGGTATCTTCAAGAAGCTTACTTATGGACCAAACAAGTTCTGACCATCATGGAGAAGTCTCTTGTCTTGCTCCGAGAGGTGACAGATGGCTCGCTCTATGAAGGAGTTGCATATGGCAGCTACACCACTAGATCACTCTTCCAGTATATGTTTCTTGTTCAGAGGCACTTTGACATCAACCACTTTGGCCACCCATGGCTTAAACAACACTTTGCATTTATGTATAGAACCATCCTGCCAGGTACAGTGAGGACTTAGAAGTGGGAAAACATTAAAGTACTGTAATTTTTTCTGATTATGAAGATGGACTAGACTAAGAAAAGAAACGTGGGATTTGAGCCATATTGAGGTTAAAGGGATTTTTTTTTTAATCAAAGAATAATTCAAGAGTTGTATATAGCCAGGAATATTTGGAGAGTTAATGTGATTTAGGTATTATAAAGCTTAGAGCTTAACAGATCAAATATAATTTGTAGCCTCCACAGTACTTTTATTTTTGTATGTGTACAAACTTGGGTACATATACAAACTCATTTTCATGAATCTAAACGAAACAAAAATACTTATGATTACATGTTAATTTTCCTTTATGTGTGATCCCTAATTGATCCTACTTTACTTTTTTAGTTTTAAATTTTTTCTTCCAAGCTATACAAACATGATTCAAAAGAAAGATTACATCTACATATTTAAATTGGGGGTTTAGTATTCTCTTAACACACTTTTGACCAGAGACGTATTACAGGCACAGGTGTTAGTTTCTGCAGAAATCCCCTGGCCAATAATGTGTTAATACTCAAAATATTTTATGCAAATAAATGGTATAAGATATAGAAAGAAAACCAAAAAATGAATTTCTGGGACTTCCCTGGCGGTCCGGTGGTTAAGACTCCGCTCTTCCACTACAGGGGCCGTGGGTTCGATCCCTGGTTGGGGAACTAAGACCCACGTGCCACGCAACATGGCTGAAAATTAAAAAAAAAAAAAAGAAAGTTAAAAATGAATTTCTATGAAACTTCTAATTTCTTGTTGCTATGTAGCTTAGCCTTTTAAGAGAACTGGCTCACACACACACACACGCACGCACACGCACACACACATATATAAAGAGTTTATTCATTTCTAGGACAGCCTATAACTCTCCTTATTTCAAAACAGGACTATCGTGTTAGAAAAAGTTTAGGAGGTAAATTTTCATCACGGTGGGTTTTCCCTCAGTGAAATGCAATTTTTTAGTTGAATGATTCGAGACCTACAGCAAACAATCCAGTTTTTAAATCTTTTTGCTCTGGTTATATACACATAGATTGGATAGAATCTCCATTATTGGATTAGTTATCAAAAAAATACTGCAGAGCAAAAGAACCATGTTTAGTTTAGAAAAATTTAGTTTAGACTCACATGCGGAGCCCTATTGTTTTGGTTATCCTTAAGCATGCAGGAGAGGCCTCTTTTATCTTTAGTTTATCTTGGTAAACAAAGGCCATCTAAAGCAAGGGCCTTTAAGAGGTCTCAGTGCTTTGTAATTTGATCTGAGTTCTAACAGCCAGCCACATCAGGGCTTGCGTTTGCTGTGAACTGTGTATGTGGCTACTGCCTAAGGTGGAAAAGACAATATGAGCACCTCTAAGAGGAGAAATCATGTATTTGTGTCAATTAGTAAAACAACCTTTATTGAACATTTATGTGCCAGGCACTATAATAGGCAGGGGATTCAGAGTAATAAAACATCCCATCTGCTTTTAAGATACAGGTTAGTAGAAGATTCAGAAAAATCACATTTTATAGTAAGATTTACTTGGACGAGAGTTTACTAAACTGCTAGAAGCAAAAACATTAGCTGTAAATCATGTAAATATGGTCATGCAGGCATTTTTAGAAGGGATTCTGTGTTAAGTCAGTCTGTTCTCAACAAGATTTCTTTTTTATTTTCTCTACAATGGCTATTCTAGTAACGATTATTCCTGTCTGACCCAGAATTTTATTCCATTCTTCTTTTTCAGGAATGCCTGGAGCATTATCTGGTCTTATCTACATTTGTTTTTCTGACCTATTCCAGTATGATCTTTACATATTCTCTCTTTTCTTCAACTTCTAATAGTACATACAGGCAGGACCTTCTCTGGAATTGTTTCATTTTCTTCCTATAGAAACTCAGTTTCTCCCCTAAACCTTATAATTTCTGCTGTATTGGATGCCAAGTTGAAGCACCTTATGTTATTTCTTGGTCTGGGATGTGGGATGAGTTGGTGGGAAAGCCAGTGCTGATTCCAGGTTCAGGGACTCACCATGCACAGGAGGATAGATCTCCCATGTATCCATGCAATTATATTTGCATGTAGCATGGACATTAGAAAATGAGGAAGGTAGGCAACAAACCTAAGCATTAATCGTTGTTTCCATTACCAAAGACAAGTTGCCACATGACAAACTTGCACACAGGTTTGTGGAAGACTTTTAGAAGGATTCTGATTAACTGGCCTGGGGTAGAGTGAGGACATGGTGGTTTTTTGTTTCTTATTTTTATCCAAGGTACACAATTGAGTCTAATTTGGAACCAGGATTAAGAAGCATTGTTTGGGCCTTTATGGAAGTAGGCAGTTTTAAACTTATCTTAATTCTGTCAAACTTCTTTCCCCAGGGTTTCAAAGAACTGTGGCTATTGCAGACTCAAATTACAACTGGTTTTATGGTCCAGAAAGCCAATTAGTGTTCCTGGATAAATTTGTCATGCGTAACGGCAGTGGTAACTGGTTGGCTGACCAGATCAGAAGGAACCGTGTGATGGAAGGTCCAGGGACGCCTTCCAAAGGGCAGCGCTGGTGTACACTTCACACAGAATTTCTCTGGTATGCTACCTTGTGCTGGCTTTAAAGAGAAAGTGTACCCAGGGGTATAGTGCGCTAATTTTTTTACATTAAAAAAGAAAAACGAATCTACTTTTTAACACTTTCTCCATGCCACCTATGTACTCGCAGCTTCAATTCAGTTCATATCACAGTTTTGAAATTCTGTTAGAGACATTTCCTTCCATTTAAGATCTAATTACTGTTTGCAGTTTTTGCTTTTCATGTATTAGAATCCTAGGCTCACACTATTTCCTAGATATGCGTGTTTTGATTTACATCAATTTTGAAATCATATAAAGAGAAAAACCACAAAATTTAGACTGAGTTATTCTGATAATCACACCAAAAAAAAAACAAAAGTAGTAAAATGTTTTGTTTTGATAAATGGAGCATATAATCTTAGCAAAGCTGTTGCTAAATTTTCAGAACTATTTAAAAGTGGTGACAGTATTTGACAGTTTTACTTTGATAATAAAAGAACCATGTAATTTTTTTTGCCTTAATCTTTTAAGCCTAGAAGGAGAAGCCAGGCTCTCCTTTTTAAAGTACTGCCAAATACATTTTTGGCATCCAATAAATTAAAATAAAAATTACAGGGAACTGGTTAATCATTAATCCCTGATGTCTTTTCAAGCTACTGAAATTTGCATTCAACTCCAAAGTAAGCTTCTGTGGTTTGATTGCTTCTTTTCATTTACAAAGAAAAAAAAATTAAACAAGAGGGAAAAAAAAGTTAGTAAAGTGGTAACTATCATAATTTAACCAGCATTTTTAAAAACTATCTTCACAGATGAACTGCATATATTAACATGCAACCATTCTTGGCTCCTTTTAGGTATTGCAAGTAATTACTTAATAATGGTTTTCACTTACCCGTAAATAAACAAGAGAGTTCTATAAAGCTGATTATAGGAGTCAGATTAATGCTAAGTCTAAGTTGATTCAGAAAGTGCCTTTATGGGAATATGAAAACTGACCAAAACCTGAGAGGAGGATGGCCAGTTCCACTTTTTTCTGGATTTGTTAAATCATCATAATTAAGCCAGCACTGTACACTAGACTGAAGCAGAGAGACAATTGCTCATGTCCGTAACTGAGACTCCAGAACAAAAGACAAAACAGCCCAAATCAAATAAATATCAGTAAGATTAACTCTACCATAGGTGACTGATTCACTTTAGAGAGAAAGTATCTTAGAGCCTTTCTTCCCTTGAGCAGCAAATCATATGAGTCTGTCAAGGCTGTCGTCTCAGATCACCAAAAGTGAACAGTCATCTTCATTATTATTTTTGGAGCCTTCCTGAATCAAAACCTGTGTTCTTAATCACGGTGAAAGTTTAATGTGAATTATCTTACTTTGATAATAAACACCATAAATTAAAATAAGAAACATATCAAAAAAAGCATGACATCACCTGCAGATTAAAACAAAACAAAACCTTGGAGTCGGACTAGGCAGTGGGTGGCGTGATCATAAATCCTCCACTGTTAGATCATTTCCTGGATTTCATCCATTCATATTCTTAGATGTGGTATTGGCAGTAAATTTTATCTAATACGTGAAATTCGACTCTATTTAAATTTATTTTTTTAGAGGGGGAAGAAAGTACTCTACCAAACTTTCAATAGTATCAGTTGTTTGCAGAACAGTGCTTCCTTAGCACTCAAGGATTGCTAGAGTCCAAATCTTAACATGTGGTTTCCTAGAATAGGAGCCCCTCAACTAGAGGTTTGGATGAGCTGCTTAATTCTATGAGCCCCCGTCGTTTGGGTGGCAGTTCTGAAATCATTAAGTGAAGAGGGTCCACGTAGCGATTATCAGTAGCTGTCATTTCCGGCTCAAACCCTTCACAGTTGTAAAGACACACTCCTCTCCCATTCACCAAGGGCATGCCCCTACACATGCTGATTATACGTGGGTGTTTTCAGAAATGCCCCTAATACAGTCTGCACTGCCAGTGCTCTCGGTGGCATTTTTATGTTGTTTCCTCCAGCCACGTTGCCGTGTGGCCTCGCGGCTCTGCTGTGTTCCTTTCACTTCTATCGGAAAACCATTTAATTTTTAAAAATTGATTCTTTCAGGTATGATGCCAGCTTGAAATCTGTCCCCCCTCCAGATTTTGGCACCCCAGCATTGCATTATTTTGAAGACTGGGGTGTTGTGACTTATGGAAGTGCGCTGCCTGCAGAAATCAATAGATCTTTCCTTTCCTTCAAGTCAGGAAAACTTGGGGGACGTGCAATATATGACATTGTCCACAGAAACAAATACAAAGACTGGATCAAAGGCTGGAGAAATTTTAATGCAGGGCATGAACATCCTGATCAAAACTCCTTTACTTTTGCTCCCAACGGTGTGCCTTTCATTACTGAGGCTCTCTATGGGCCAAAGTATACCTTCTTCAACAATGTTTTGATGTTTTCCCCAGCTGTGTCCAAGAGCTGCTTTTCTCCCTGGGAAGGTCAGGTCACAGAAGACTGTTCATCAAAATGGTCTAAGTACAAGCATGACCTGGCAGCTAGCTGTCAGGGGAGAGTTGTTGCTGCAATGGAGAAAAATGGTGTGGTTTTCATCCGAGGAGAGGGTGTGGGCGCTTATAACCCCCAGCTCCATCTGAAGAACGTTCAGAGGAATCTGATCCTCCTGCATCCACAGCTTCTCCTCCTCGTGGATCAGATACACCTGGGAGAGGACAGCCCCTTGGAGACAGCAGCAAGCTTCTTCCACAATGTGGATTTTTCTTTTGAGGAGACAGTGGTAGATGGGGTCCATGGGGCTTTCATCAGGCAGCGAGATGGGCTCTATAAAATGTACTGGATGGATGATACTGGCTACAGTGAGAAGGGAACATTTGCTTCAGTGACATACCCTCGGGGCTATCCCTACAACGGGACCAACTATGTGAATGTCACCACACACCTCCGAAGTCCCATCACCAGGGCAGCTTACCTCTTCATAGGGCCCTCCATAGATGTTCAGAGCTTCAGCATCCACGGAGACTCTCAGCAACTGGATGTGTTCATAGCCACCAGTGAGCATGCCTACGCCACTTACCTGTGGACAGGTGAGACTACAGAACAGTTGGCCTTGGCACAGGTCATTGCCGACCGTCAGAAAATTCTGTTTGACTGGAGTTCAGCCATCAAAAGCACCGTTGTCCCTGAGGTGAAGGACTACACCGCTATTGTGGAACGGAACCTGCAGCATTTTAAGCCAGTGTTCCAGCTGCTGGAGAAGCAGATCCTGTCCCGAGTCCGGAACACAGCCAGCTTTAGGAAGACTGCTGAGCGCCTGCTGAGATTTTCAGATAAGAGACAGACTGAGGAGGCCATCGACAGGATTTTTGCCATATCACAGCAACAGCAGCAGCAGCAGCAAAGCAAGTCCAAGAAAAACCGAAGGGGAGGCAAGCGCTATAAATTTGTGGATGCCGTCCCTGATATTTTTGCACAGATTGAAGTCAATGAAAAAAAGATTCGACAGAAAGCTCAGATTTTGGCACAGAAAGAACTGCCCATAGATGAAGATGAAGAAATGAAAGACCTTTTAGATTTTGCAGATGTAACATATGAGAAACACAAAAATGGTGATTTGATGAAAGGCCGGTTTGGACAGGCTCGGATGGTGACGACGACTCGCAGCAGAGCCCCAGCACTGTCTGCTTCGTATACCAGGCTGTTCCTGATTCTGAACATCGCTATTTTCTTTGTCATGTTGGCAATGCAACTGACTTATTTCCAGAGGGCCCAGAGCCTACATGGTCAAAGATGTCTTTATGCAGTCCTTCTAATAGATAGCTGTATTTTATTATGGTTGTACTCTTCTTGTTCCCAATCACAGTGTTAGCACTGAAGCTATAAATTGCTTGATCATTTTGTGGTCACAAGTCTGTGCAAAAAATAAAATCATTGCCCTCGTTTGTTACTGGATTTTTTTCCTCAGATTCTTTTAACAAATTAAGGGGAAGGTACTTTCACACAAGAAAGCAGGGACATGGAGAAATCAGTATGGGTAAAGGCAAAGAATTTATCAAAGGAATGAGTAGCTTGATTGTCACATGGTGTTTCTGGAAGTGGCTTGGCTGAATTAGCAGTCCATATAATACTGCTCTTAAAAGAACAAAATGTCTGGTTTTAAGTAATATTTCTTCTTAAGAGAAAAAGACTTAGATAGAATTGGACTTTATTAATATTAATTTAATGCTATTAGCGATCTCCAGATACTATTTTATGAAAAGACTGAAGCACACAATTCTAAGAAATACAGAAAAAAAGTTTTAATGGTGTAGTCATGTTGAAAATAAATGTTAATAAGTCCTGGTGTGGTGGTGTCACCTTCCTTAGAGAGTAATTCATGAGTTAAGTGAATAACAGCATCTGTACATTGGGTTACTATTTGGATAACATAGTAAAATGATGGCAGATTATTGAAAAATTTGGGATATATTTCCAGTGGAAAACATATATCTATGAATGAATTTCCTTGATGATGTTGGTTTCAGCATACACATAATTGACTGCTTTTACACACCCATTGGTTATTCAATAAATGAGACAGTTACAGGTAACTTAATTTTCTGTTTTCCTTCTGTGGAAAACTGTTATAGACCCAATGACTAAATTCAAAATAAATATATCCTGAACATTGATTTCAGTACCAAAGAAGATGGGGAAGCTAAAATTTGGATATGATTCTTACTTTTTTTAATAGAAAACTTTCTTCAATTTATTTTGCTAAATAAACATCATAACTGTGATTTGTCTATAGTGTCTTTCGTCTTTTTTCCTATGTATTCAACAATTTTGAAATCTTTTAAGAAAAACTTTATTTGAACATGCGTTAATTAAACAAAATAGAGTTGGAATTGAAAGAAGTAATTTTTCTGCTTATTTACCTTTTTGTTTTTTAAACATATTTTAGACATTTAAAGCAAAAGCCAAATTCTGATATTTAAGTAATACCAAACTTTTAAAACATAAAATTTTCATATTTATTTTCAATTAAGTCCTCAGGAGGTAATAGCAGCACAGAGTACTGGAAACATTCCACAGATTGATATTTCAGCATAAGAAAATGATGAAAGGAACTTAAAGTGCATTATCGCACATTTAGCATATTTGAGTTTTATGTATTTCTCCCTTGAAAACAAAATATGTTTGGCTCCAGTTTGTAACGAGAACACATTCCCTGATACAGGTCTAGGGTAATAATGGCAATCTTTTCCTTTCACTTGTCCTTTTGGTTCATGGAAATACCGGTAAGTAACAGAAAACAAAAACATCCAGAAACTTATGAGCCCCTTTTTGCAGTTCTAATTTTGAACCTTCTTACATAAAAATACACAAGTCTGACTTTTCACTGTACTTCACTCATTATACTGGGAATCTAGAAGATGACTTCTGAGGAAGTATTTTTTTTTCTTTTATGGAAGAAGTCTCTGGGGAGGATGTCATTACACACTGTTTAAAAGAATAATGTTTTCAAAAGAATAATGCTTCCGTTTGTCCTGCATGGATGCTGTTACGGGGCTTTAAACTTGCTTTATGTGACAGATTCTCCGTTTACTTAACCTCATTCGACATTCCTCTCTTCTAGTCTTTCTCATTCAGAAAGGATGAATTGTCTGAAATGATCAAAAGCAAATTTTGAAAAAAAAGGTAAATTGCTCTTTGAGGCTACCAAGCAAACCTGATCTCAGACCCAAAAACTCAGGCATACTTTCTCATAAAGATGAAAAGTGCAAGCGAATGCCAAATCCAGCTTTCCTTTTGTTTTTACTAGGTTAGGGCAGACAACAAATTAGTCCCCATAGCATGATCCTAGTATAACACATTAGCTCATTTTCAAAGCAACTTTTAAAAATATGGTAATCACATATCTTTAAAACAAAATTATTTGATGGGTTTATTTTCCTTCTAAGTGGACCTTGTATTTATTTCGATTTAAAAAATTTCCACAGTCAGTGACTTAAGTGGTTAAGTAAGGAAAAAGAATGCTGAGACAAATCACAGCTCTTCATAATGAGACATGTTTTATATCAGGGATAGTTCATATTTGAATAAAACTAAGGAACTCTTTGTATCTTCCAGAAAAGCAAGCAATGTTAAATCTCTCTTGAAACTGAGTAATTAATTATGGAATGTTCACTGCTGCTCACTGTGAAAGGAGTGTTTCAAGTTCATTGGATAATATGGGAGCTTTTGTCTGGGGGATTGGCAGGACGTTAGTCCTCATCTTAAAGAAAATTTGGGAATCATTAGCAAATAGAGCTTGTCTGTGCAGTGGGAGGGTCATATTCCCTGGTGGATAACTGATTTGCCTCGTAACAGCCATGATGATGGATGAGACCTATCATTTGCTGAGAGAACAGTATTGAGATCATTGTTATAATTGTTAATAAAGTCAAGTGGAAGACATTCTCAATTCTCACACTGTTTTAATAAATGGAATCTATTATATCACCTAATTCTTCCACAAAGATTTTAGTCATAGTTTTTAGGAAGTACCAAATGTCCCAGGGTTACTAGAGAATAGTTTTAAAAGGATATTATGCACACTGAATAATGTTTTAGAAGAAAAATTTATATTACACCTTAATCTGCTTTTAAAAAATTCTTGGTAGTTCACAAACCACCACAAAGGAATTGGAAATTTCTCCAAATTTTTAAGAGAAAGCAAGTCATGAAATGTTATTATTATTTTTTTTAGAAATGTTATATTTTTAAGTTAAAAAGTAAATGCATGTTTTTCCTTAGAAATATAAAACAAGATTAACTGGGCCACTTTTGAGAGTTAGAGGAGAAGCAAGCAACAGATTCCAAGACTGTTCTAGGAAAACTAGGACATGGTCGTCTGTGTCTTAGATTAATTCAGGAACTAAAAGGGGCTAGGGATGTGTGTGAAGGTCTAACTTGAAGTTTAGCACTAAAAACAGGAACTTGAGATGATCTGATGGAGCCTCCAAAATCTGCAGGTGAGGAAACGGACTCAAGCAAAGGGGGCTTTTATCTGCTTATTCTTGTGCTTACTTCACTTCTGTTGGCAAAGCCCACTGGCTTGGTTTTTCCTTTTTATGCTCACGCTGAGAAGAGGTCAGTTTCTGCAGCTTCTTTAGCCTACTGGCAAAGATGAACCATCTTGCCAGCAATGTTTCAGCTAGATATGTGCTTTACACTATGTAACATCAGTGAAGTACTGACAAGGAAATCATCATTCCAATTCATGGTCTAAATATTTCAATTGTAGTCATCAATTTTGATAGGTTCAAACCCTGTTAAGCAAGATGTAGTTGCCATGTGAAGAATAAAAGTTGATAAAGTTACATTATGACTTTCCTGTTCTTTTTCTTGGCTGTGCAGTTTCTCTTTGTTTGGGGGGTTTCTTTTTTGTTTTCGTTTTGTGTAAGTTATACATGATTGGAAAAGTAAAATAGTACTAGAAGGCTCATATTTTTAAAAACCTCCTGCCCTCTCCCTTTTCACTCTTGATTTGTGCTTCCCGGAAGTAACCAATTTCTGACTATCTTAGCCATTGGGTCCATTACATCCTTGTTTATGTTAAGGCCTAAAATTTCCTACCAGTGAAAAGAGGATTTATCTCTTTTTTCCATCCCCCCTTCATACCTGTTTCATTCACCGCCTTCCTTCTAACAGGGCTATCATAATTTTTGGCTAAGTCACTATTCAGTATTTATATGTTAAAACTATGTAAATATGACTCAAAGGCTAGCCATAAAATGTACTTTCTTACTTTCATAAACAACTTTGGTTTCCCCAGAGTTATGATTATTTTCTTCATTTCCTTAGTTGTCAAGCAACCTCATTTTATCCCCAAACTTACCAATGTAAGTATCAATCTCCTCCCTCTGTCCAATCACATCTATGTAATTTGGGGTTCTTTTTGTTCTTGGGGCCATCCTTGCATGATGGTTGTCTTCAAATCTCCTTTCTCCATCATTCTAAGGATTCTCTCTACCACTTTTCTGTGTGAATCTTTTGTTTCCTGGACCCCATGCTTTTCTTTTTCTTCATCAGTGTCTCTTTTTGATGGAGCATACCCTCCCCGAGAATCCCGAGAAAGGATGCATGGGGAGTAAAATCTTGCCTCCTTCCATTTCTGAAAAAAAAAAGTTTATTCTCTCCTTCACTTGATTCATTATTTTGCCAACAATTTTAGTCTGGAAATAACTTTTCCTCAGAGATGTGAAGGCATGGCTCTATGACTCTCCAGTTTCTAGTGAAACCATTGAGAAGTCTGTTACTGAGTTTTCTCTTGAACAGAGATTTTAACCAGAGAAAGTCTGTCATCTCCCTGCTTAGTTCAGTGGAGGGATGCTGGAGGAGGGAGTTGTTTAATAGGTCTAACTGCTTGTGTTCTCCAAGTCAAGTGGAGAAAGGGGCTAAAAGTCTCACTGTTTCGTGCGTAGACACCTATCCTCTAATTACAGTGCCTCCACTCGGTTGTGCTGTGTCTTTAAACCAGAATCCCTCTTCTCAGTCTCTCCAGGGAGTCGAAGCCTCATCTTCTGCTGGAGTCCAAGTGCATTCGGCCTACTGTGGTTCCATTTTCCACTCCCATGCATTCCCACTCTCACAGGCACCTACTGCCAATTCCTGAGCATCTTTGTGGTTCTGCTGAGTGAACTGGCTTGTTTCTGTCAACTCCAATCCCATTTTCTTGCTGGCTTATATTTCAGCCTCCTGTTTAGTTACCATTCAACCATCTACTCTCAGCTTCCATGGTCTTGTTTTATTCTCCATTCATTCATTCATTCATTCTGAAAATATTTTTTGAGTACCCAGTAAGTGCGAGACACTGTTCTGGTGCTTGGAATACTACGTTAGTGAATAAAAAAATTAAGATCCTGCCTTCTTGGTGCTTACATTCTAGGGATGGGTCTGACAAATTAGCATAATTCATAAGTAAATTATATAATCTATTAAAAGCTAATAGGTGCTATGAAGGGAAGGGAAAGATGGGATAAGGAGATTGAGAAGGGGAGGGTGTTATTTTAAATAGGGTGGTCAGAATAGGCTCTACTGATGTCCCCACTCCCATTCTCTTTTTCATTTTTAAAATCCCTTTAGTGGATTTAGTAGAGTTTCAGGAAGGATCAGAAATAATTCATATATTGAATCCAATATGTTTAACTAGAAGCCCCACTTCACTGTTCAGGTGAGTTGACAAATAACAAGAATGACAGCAACGTGTGTTTATTGAGCACCTACTATGTGCCAGGTACTGTTTTAGGAACTGGAGATTTGGTAGAGAACAACAACAAAATAAAACCTGGTCCTCATGTAGTTTATGATATGAGTGAGTGGGTGGATGGGAGGGGCAAAGAGCAACAAACTCAACAAAAATACACTAGGTCAAGTAGTGATAAGTACTGTGGGGAATAGTCTAGATAGATAATCAGCTCCCTTGACTAAGTCCAGCGGGGGACTATTTAAGGCCTAGCTCATAGGCAAAACATGTGACCAAAGGAGTGTCTATTTTGTGGGAGCATGTTGGTCAAAAGATGATTAATCAAGGGGCCCTCAGGATACTGTGTCTCTGAGTCTCATTTACTGTAGAAGAGCAGATTGCCTGACTTGGCTCTGACCCAATCACCTGACTGTCCCTTAATAAACAGAAAATTGTCCAAACCTTCCTGCCATTTCTATTTTCAGCCTGCCTGTTTCAGGGACTTCACCTAGACGTGTGGCTGGAGTGTAAGGTGTGTAATGGAAAGGTGGTGGGAAACAAAACTGGGAAGGTAAATGGGGGTGCAGAGGAGGTGCTCCTTTCTTCCCCCTCCACTTAATTTTTTAAAATAACACCAATTGTATGAGCATTTTGAGTAATCCAGGCAGTTGGAATACCTTCCACATGGGAAAAGTAAAAGTGCTTCTTCTTTTCCATGTCTTATTGGGAAGTCTGTGTTGTCGAAGAATCATATGATTTTCGTGGTGAATCTCAAAGGAAACACCAATGATTTGGGAGAGGTCTTTGAGCCTTTGGTTTAAGGTAGATTTTCTTAAAGCAAGAGCTTCTAAAAACATTTCAGTCAGCCCGTCACTTTCCAAATTAAACAATGAAAACTGATTTTAGTATATATTTAGGAATTATTTTCTGAACAAAAACGTTTTCAGTGGTTTAGGTACCTTCTTTTTCTTTCAAAGAAATAGTAATAACGGTACTGGAAATACCTTTCTGTCTGAAGAGAACATTTGTCAATTTTCCCTACTTTTCCTTTTTTTCCATTTTTCAGCATTTATTATTTACCACTTCTAAAATTTTGTCCAGGATAAGAGACAACC
Source organism: Delphinapterus leucas (assembly GCF_059928025.1). NCBI lineage: Eukaryota > Metazoa > Chordata > Mammalia > Artiodactyla > Monodontidae > Delphinapterus > Delphinapterus leucas. Next base: position 53,097,390 of record NC_143140.1, read on the forward strand.
AGTAAAATAAAAGAAATTCCCATTTATTGCCTTCCTGTGCAGATACTCTTGATTTCTTAGCTCCTTCACCCCACTCTCCAAGGAACTTGTTTTACTGACGGAAGGATGGACCCATGCCATTTATTAGAGTTCTGAGGAGAATTCTTGGAGCCCTTAATATATTCCATATTTAAAGCTCTGTTCTTAATACAAAAAGAATTGGAGAGAGGAAAATGTGATTATTTTGAAAGATGAATTCACAGAACTTTTTATCAAAGTTGAATATAACTTGCAATAACAATTTAAAACATTGCTATTACTGAATATTGCCCTTCGGTAGCTCACACTTAAGAGGTATAAAGAGATTATAAAAGTCGCTACTCCACCTGTCTTCCCCACTGGACTACACTCCTTGGGGGCTACATTCCTTGGACTACACTCTCTTGCTTATTGTATGTACATGGTCCTTACACAGTACCTGGCACATACATGGTATTCAAAAAATACTTGATGAATTGACTAACTGAATACATGAATGGAGCACAGAAGACTGTGGCCCCCAAAAACCTTAACATACAAAGCTCCAGCTCTTACGATGAGCTGACATCACTAACCTCCCACACACTAGATCCTAGAGCTGTTTCAACATTGTCACCTCTGGGCTATGTGGTGGCCCTAAAAACTCAATGTTCAGGACAGGGTATATGAAAAAGACAGATGTTAAGAAGATACACATACAGCTGCTGTATGGCTGTTACACATGTGGCGGTCCCCTGTGGGGTAGAAAACCCAGATGCCAAAGCACACCTTAAAATAACACACCGTTTGTGTGGGATGTTGTAAACCACCAGGAATCAACAGACTGTTGCTAAGCTTCAGCAGCTACCCACGAGGACGCCTTTTGAGTGCAATCCAGCAAGCGAGGCTGCGCCAGCACAGCTGACTTCCTAAAGAACACAGGACGGTGCAGTGTGGGTGCAGGGGATGTGGGCAGGCAGTGCGGCTGGGAGGGTGGCTTGTTCAGCTGGCTTTACAGCCGCACCTACACACGTGGAGAGTCCCACCTTGGCACCTCGGAATACGCCAGACTTCCTCAAAAAGACTCTGGCAAGGGCTTCTCATTGCGGTGGCTTCTCTTGTTGCGGAGCATGGGCTCTAGGCGCACGGGCTTCAGTAGTTGCAGCACGTGGGCTCAGTAGTTGTGACTCGTGGGATCTAGAGCGCAGGTTCAGTAGTTGTGGCGCACGGGCTTAGTTGCTCCGCGGCATGTGAGATCTTCCCGGACCAGGGATCGAACCCGTGTACCCTGCATTGGCAGGTGGATTCTTAACCACTGTGCCACCAGGGATGTCCAATATTTGCCTTTAATTATTTGGAATGTTCAAAATGCCACATTATAATCATTTAAACTATTAGTTGAGTTATCAGCATAGTTATATCAAACCTATTTTGATATAGCAATTTTTCACCTTTAATCTTGTGAAACTGAAGAGAGTAAGCAAATTTTTCTTGTCAAAATAGATTTTTAAAAATAAGACACACTAAAGGACATCTCTGTAATTTAGAAATTACTACAACTCCGTCAGAGTTTAGGATCCTGCAGGACAGCTTACAGAGAGTATAAGATACACCATTAGAGCAAAACCAGACTTCCGTTTTTCGTTTCTAGTCTCATCCTGCACTCAAACTGTGAGTTATTTCGATGCTTTCAAAATAGAAGAGAGTCATAAAGGTAAAAACAAATTATTTACTAATTTATTCATATCCATCTTTAATTTAGTATTGTTTTCTGGACTTTGCCCTTAGTCATAGATGTTTGTGGTTTTTCAGGTGGTTGAAATTAATGAAGTCATTGTAAAACTTGTGGTTTTGTTGGCCAGCTCATACTTTCTACAAAATAAGCCCACTTATCACCCTCTCCTAAAGAAGACAAAGATTTGGCTGAAATAGCTATTAACAGCTGTGAAGATACAGAAGAGGCTACAGAATATTTCTTTCACAAACAATACATCTTTCAGACATCCAATCGTTTGTCACACATTGACTTTTTAAACTCCAGCATTACATGGAAGAAAAATATGGAACTTTTGTCTTCTGTTTTGGCACATTTTAAAAATTCTTTGTTTTTCACATTTGATTGAATTTTGTCACTTCTTGGTTGAGTGTTTGTATTTTTGGAGACCATGACTGTTTCTTTAATAAGCTAGAACTGTGTATTATAGAATGTTAGAGTTAAGAAGGACCCTGAAGATGATCTAGTCTAACCCTCCCATTTTACAGTTGAGGAAACACCTTGCTTGGCATTTCTTCACTGTAGTGCGGGTGAGGGCATCACCTAAATCATCACTGCCTGTTTTGACTTTTCTACTGTTAGTTGGATCAACCCTAGGTTGGGAAATAAGGTTTACGATGCCATCAATCTGGCTGTTGGACTGTTCTCCCCCAAAATAATTTCAAGTGAGTTATAGGCTTAAATTTTTGAATTGTATTAATTTATTTCATTAAATAAAGATGGCTGATAGTTTGCTTACTAAGCTTCCAGTTCTTTCTTTGGTTCTTGGTTAGATGAGCAAGTTAAGTGTTAATGCCCCATAGAGCACAATAGCCTATTATATGGTGCCTTAGCGCCCTCTGGTACATCTCTGAGTCACCACTGTTAAAAAATCTTTTACAAAGTGTAATTGTGAAACTAAAATGTTCTAAGTACTGTGCTGGGTTCTTTACACTATCTCACTTTATTTTTTAATACAGAAATTGTATGACAAAGGTTGAGACAGCTCCCAGTCAAGACCCCAAGACAATAACCATTTTCCTTGCGATTCTTAATCACTTCTTTTTCTCTACAGTTTTGTCGCTTATGTATACATCCTCAGAAAGTAAGGTTTGGTTTTGTCTGTTTCTGAACTTTTTATGAATGGACTCATACTGGATATATTCTTTGTGTTTGATTTCTATTGCTCAACATTATGTTTTTAAGAGTCATCCTTGTTGTTGATTGTTGCTATAGTAGTATTTATTTACATTGCTGTATAGTATTCTATTGTTTGAATATTTCACAGTTTATCTTGTCTGCTGTTGTTGGATATTTGTTCTTTGATTTTTAACCAGTTTTCACAGAATGCAAACAATACTACTATGAGATGTTTCTACCCTGTTCACATGTGCATAACACTTTCTAGGGTATATTCAGATTCCTTTTTCATGACTGTGTGGCAGAAAGAGAGTGGGATGAGGTAATAAGGGTCTGTCCACTTTCAGTGAGGATGGAGAGGTCCAATCTGAGAAATGGTCCTCAGGAAGAATTGAGCTGCACAGGAAATGGAGTGGCATCCACAGCTGACCCTGAGTTTTCTAGCTTGAAAGACTGATACCCTTAACTGACATCAAAACTCTGGAGGAGAAATAAGTTTTAGGGAAAAGAGAGTTCTGTTCTGGGTTTGAGGTGACTGCTGGACATATAAGTGAAAATATCTGCTAGGCAATCAGAAATGCCTATCTAGAACTTAGGAAAAGGAGGAGCGGGAGATGAAGATTTGGAAATGGTAACATACAGTTGGCTGTCAAAGCCAAGGGAAAGGAGAATAAGGCTAACTGACAACGCTTTTTGAGCATTTACTATGTGCCAGGCATGGTGCTAAGAATGTTACTTGTAACAACTCACTATCTAAACAACAGCCCAATCAGGCAAGGTAATATTATTATTTTCATTTTACAGAGAGAATTGAGGCACAGAGAGGCCAATTGGCTTTCCCAAGGTCACACAGGTAGTCAGTGGTGGCACCAAGAGGAGATTACTCGGAAGTTTATGTGGAGAGGATTGAACTTTAGTGAGCACCAATATTAATGGTTGGAAGGCAGAGGAGCCTGGGAAGGAGACTCAGATGAAGTCATCAAGTTAGGAGGAGAGCAAGAAGAGTGTAATTAATAGTGAAACTGAAATTAACTTAATAAGGGAAGTACTGCAGGTGCCTAGTCCTCCTGGGGGAGGTCAGGTAGCGTACCAAAGTAGAGTCGCAAATAGTCTGAGTCTAGGTGTTGACAAAACCTACTCAGGCTCAGTTCATTGCTTCCAAGAAAGGAAGTGAAGCCTCTTTATGGAATCTAATAATAAAATATAGAAAAATAGTTATTTCCCTTTGGTTGCTGTCTACAGTTAAAGTACAAAGAAAAATCTCTCCCCTAAGGAATTCAGTTATGTATGGGTATGGGAAGATGGTGGAGAAATGGGGCAGGTAGCGGGGAAGTTGAGCACTACATTCCAGACAACTCTGCTGAGTAAACAAGCTCTGCCAGGCAGGAAGGAGGCCAGGAGGCAGTCACGGGACCGTCCCTGCTCTGCCAAGGCCTGCGGCCCTAACAAACACCCCCCACTGCGGTTTGGTGACGCTGATGAAAGTGGGTGGGAATGGGTGTCCAGGTGGCCCTACAGCTGTACCGGGACCTGCCCGATGGCCTTGTCCTCTCCCTGGTATTGCCCTGTTCCTGTCTGCATAGACTTAACTACTGTCTGTCACAAGATTGGCAATTCAAGATGCTTTATGTTATTCTGTGCTGGGTGGCGTGCCCAGAAGGGCTCAAGTTCTGAGCTGAAGAAAGCAGGCATGGTGCTGACTCTGCAGTAAGAGCAGAGAACATCCAAGTCTGTTTCTTGTTCATTCATTCATTCACTGATTCACTCATTAGTCCCACAAATATTTATTGAACACCTATAATGTCCTGGGTACTATGCTAAGACCTGTGTGACCAAAAAGGGATTAAATCAAACATGGTCCTTGCCCTCATGAAATGGATAATCTAGTTGGGGATTTGAAAGACATAGTAAGCAGCAAATAAAAGACTATAAAACTATCATATGAAATAAGGAAACAAATATGAGGCTAAAAATGGTCAAGGGATGGATGGGGGAATTGAAAAAGAATGGTCATAGAAGACATGGTAGACACATCCCACGTCCAGTTCTCTTTTCCTCAAAGTCCTGGGAGAGGACCATACTTCTTCTTTCCCTTGCAGTTAGGTAGAGCCTTGTGACTAGTTCTGACCAGATATTGATACTGGAACAGGGTATTTCCATAATAAAAGTCTCCTTCTGTCTTCCTCACTACTTGTCCCATTTCTCCACCATCTTCCCATACTCACACATAAGTGAATTACTTGACGGAGGGATTTTCTCTGTACTTTAGCTGCGGGCAGCAACCAAAGGGAAATAACTATTTTTCTATATTTTATTATTAGATTCTTTAAAGACATTTCACTTCCTTTCCTAAAATATGTGGCAATAGCTTAGCCGTCCAGTGGCGGATGGTAAGCACGGAAACTGATCATGGAGGCTGGAGAGATGGCATTTCTTCTTATGTGGTTGTTGATAAAACTGACTCATGCCTTAACTTGGAAGGAAGATTATGTAGCTTCAAAAAATGTGACTCTAGGGAGAAAGATTGGAAAACAATGTTTCTAGTGTGTGTTGGTTGCTCCTGGCTATGTCTTGGCAAGGCTTTATAAGCTAAAAAAGGAACTGGTTGACTTGTAAGCAGAAATGAACAGGAATAGAGATACTTCACAAAACTAGGGAGGGCTTGCAAAACTGGAAAACCTGATCAGTTTTAGACTCCAAACACTAAGAGGGAAATTGAGGAAACCTCAAAGTCCATTAAAATAAACCCGTGGAAAGGCTAAATTAAAAGTATGGTCTCCACACCTATTGGTAATACCTCTCAGTAAATTAAGGAACTTCAAGGCAAAGGTAGAATTAAGATATTCAATTGGATAAAGAGCCAGGACAAAGATCAAAGTACAAGTTTTCTACAGAAAACTGTAGTCTCATATTTACTCAGGGTACCTGTAATGGCAAGAGAGAGACAGATTGTATTTATATCTATACCTATACCTATACCTACACCTATACCTATACCTACACCTATAATTATACCTATACCTATACCTATACCTATATCTTTACCTAGAGAGAGAATGGAGCAAGAAAGCAAAAGGATACAGCAGATCTGAGAACCATGTTTTGAAAACAACTGAGTATAGGTATTGGCAAATATAGTTTACTGAATAAAGAAGACAAGAAGCTTATGAAAATCTGAGAGACATTTATAGTCAAAGGAATCGTAATCCCAACCGGACCTGTGGTCTTTCAACGTTGTACAAATAGCACATGGATGAAGAAAACTACTCAGCCACCAAGAAGGGCAAATGCGCATTAAGTAGTATTGAGCCAAGGAAGATAACAGAAGACCTTCCAGAGGGTCGAGTCATGAGAATCAAAGAACATTTTGCAGTCACCAGGGTAGGGACCTCTGTGGTGTTGGCCCAGGAGTAATTCAGAATTGTAGCAGGTCAGTTAGTGCCTGCTGCCTACTTCCATTTTTCCCTTTCAGGATGGAGCGTTTCCTGTGGTTGTCCTGGCCCTGTTCCTCCACTAGGCATTGTCTGTGGCAAACGGATTAATCTCTTACTGTGAATTCATAGTCTGAGGACCAAGAAGGGCCACATGAAGACCTGATGTGGAGACTATCACACACTACCCAGATATTCTGGACTCTGAACTCCATGTCATGATCGGTTTGGACTTTCGCTTTGTTTCATTTGGGAAGATTAGTGAGTTTCAGCCTCTCACCCACCTCCTTCCCTCTCCACCCACCTTTCCCCTTGGCCTTGTTTCTATCCCAACAGTGGGCACACAGAAGACTCTACAGAGCACAGCTGGAGCCTTGTCTGAATGAGGCAGGTGGCTCTTTCCATCCTGTATCCCCCAGGGCTTGGGCAGATGCCACCAGATCCTGATCCCATCTTTTCCACTTATCTTCCTATTGATTTTTGACACCTTTCAGTTCTCAAACGGTTCTTTATCTTCCATATTCTTTAAACACAGTTTCTCACTAGGATTTATTACTTTTGGCAACAAGAGGTGAATTATTAGGATTCTAGGTTCAGGGAGCAGCCCTTGATATGAGCCCTGTGTGCAAAGAAAGAGAAAGAAGAGACTGAAAAAGCCTCTTCCCAGAGTTGTTCCTTAGGCCTTCTCATTACATCAGGGCATTTTATATTCGTTTTTTTTAATTGTAGAAATAACATATGCATGTTAAAAAATCAAATACTGTATATATATCTTAAAATTTTTTGCTTTATTTTTACACAAATGGATTGTGTGACATGCAGTGTTTTTGCTTGCCTTTTTCAATTACCATGTCTACTCTGTCTTTTCAACCACACCAGCACACACAGATCGACCTCAATCATATGGATCTTCTTTGTATTCTATTGCATAGATGCCCATAATTTATATATATAGTTCTCTACAACTGAACCTTATCTGATTGTGAATGTTTTAAATATGCAGCATATTTCATGTGATTTATTCTTTTAGGGAAGATCCTTCACAACGGTTTAACTTCTCCAATGAGTTGATTTAAATTTTTGAGATCTTGCAATAGTCACGTTTATAATTTGAAGAAACACAAATTTTCTCCTATTAAGTTATTTTCATTTCCTTTATCCTAATCCTTTAATCTTATTTGTTATTCAACGTTATTATCTTTGGAAATCCAAATCTTTGGTCATAGTTCATAAACTAGCAAACCAAATTTGAGTTCAGGGGAACTAGGCTTGTGATGAAGCAAAGTATAAATGGCCATTGGCAGTGAAGCTGTATCCCATGTTAAAATCACTCTCAAATGACTATCTGAATTGATGGGAAAACACAATTTAATGTGTGTTTATCAAGATTCCTAATAGATATAGGTCTTAAGAACCATGGAAGGAAAACGAGGACCTTTAATAGCCTTTCACGGGACCAGATGATGATGATGTTGGTGACAACAAAGACTGGCCACGTCTAGGTTCTCAGAGTTAAAACCATCATCTACCATAAGAAAAAGAATTGGGGGTGGGGTGGGAATCACGGAATACTTAAAATTTTGTGATAGGTTTAGGAAATTCAAGCTCAGAAAAGGGGAAACTAATCTATTAAAAGGTTACTTGAAATGTTACGGGATTGCCACTTAGCAAATGACACTGCTGTGCTAAGGAAAAGTCTGAACTTTCCTTCTTTCTGCTTTATACTTCCAGAGGAAGAACTTTTATAAACATTCAAAAATCTTACTATATTAACAAGTCCCAGGTCCCATACTCTCAAATACATTACTTGACATAAACAGTATATTCCACAAATTACAGCACGCAGAAAGGTATACTCTAAGATTCAGAATGTCAGACGTTCTAAATTTACTTGTGATTTTGGCATCCAAAGTTGTGTCTTGCATATTGCAGATACTTAAAAGATACATGAACCTTAATTTGATTTTACTCTCGCGGGTCTTGGGGCCAGGATTGACACTTTGCTGGAATCTAGCAGTTGTATTACAAGCAGGACCATACAAAATTAGTCTCAGTTCTCATGAGAACTACAGAGACTAATGTGTGACATCCAGCTCACTTAAGGATGACTGCAAGGGACTTTCAGATTCACAGTGTGAATGTATACTTCCTTTCAAGAGTTCCTCTTGCTTTCTTTTCCGAGAAATGTTTTGTGGTTTCTGAAATCCATTTCTGACACCGATAATAACAGTGTTGAGAAACAAAGTACTACAGTTTAACAAAACAAAACAAAACCCATAACCGTTGGTTTTTCGCTGTGTTTAACATGAGAGTCTCTCACTCATTTCTTAGAAGCTAAAGTAAATTGGTGTTAAATTACAGGTTTTCAAAAGTGTAAAGTTCTTTCAAATATTATTTAGTGTACTCTCAGAGAAAATTCTTGAATCTTCTTGAATTACTATGTTACTCTATTTGCACTAAAGGCTGAACTTCTGAGCAATGGCCTCTCAGAACAGAGCCGGCTATAAAGGGCTGGACAATCTTCAATAGACCCAGAACTAGAACCACCCATTGCTCCAGAGGTGGTAAGGGTGGGTGTCCGGGCACTAGACTCAAATCAGGGGCTGGGAGGAAATTCAGGCTGGTGGGCCGCAGCTGGGCTCTAATAGTTATGGAAACCTGGAGTAAGTACAGAAGGATCATCTTATCTGGGAGATCTGTGATCGGGGGGACACAGTGGTGGCATCCCCAGGAGGTGGTGTTTAGAGACACAAGCTGACAGGATAATAGGTGAGGATGCAGCTCAGTCTGTAATGAGTTTCTGGGGGCAGGATCATAAACCACATACTCTGGTCTATAAAGCCCCTAAACCTGACCTTCCACCTGCAGCTCTGCCCTCGTGATGCACCACCTTCCTTCTCACTCTCAATGCTCTCGTCACTCCGGCTGTCTTTCTAACCGCAGAATACTAAGCTCCTTTATACCCAGAGCCTTTGTCATTCGCATTTCTGCTTAAATGTCCTCTCCTCATAGAGGCTTTCTCAGGACAGTGTACCACATGATTGCATTTTAATTATCTGCGTAACCTGCGGACGTTCCCCCTCATCATCTATATCCTCTCCACTAGAACATCAGCTCAATGAAAGCAGGGCATCCCTTGGTCTTGTTCCTTGTTGTACCCAATAACACCAGGCACTTTTATAGGTACCTGGCATATTCTGGGTGCTTATTAAACCTTTAAATGAATGACTGAATGAACAAATGAACTAATTAATAAATTGGTTAACAAATGAATTACTCTAGTCAGGATAGTAACTAAAAATAAATGAAACCAAATCCTTGACAGCGGTGAGGAAGAAGAGGAAGGCTGTCGCCAGATGCAAACGTCTTAATAAACGGAGGGAATGAAAACAGATTGCAGGACTGAGGTGACGGAGGAGGTCAGGCTAAACAGCTTGAGCCCTGATGGAGAATAAACTATTAGAAGTGATGGGAAAAGCCCAGGTGTGGATGTAGTAGTGGGGGAATGCCAGCCCTCCCTCTTGTTCTGAGAAATGTGGGAGAATAAATAAATCTCACTCAAGAGAATGGAAGGGTATGCTTGAGTTAGGTTACAATTAAGGGAGATTTGGATAAAGCCATCTGCACAAAGGTTGTGATATAGTGGAATTTGTTCAGGACGGTATGTGGAAGGCGTGGGAAAGGAGGCAACATCTCAGAGGAGTAGGGTGGCAGTGAAGAGAGGAGAAAGGTCACCCACAGGAAAAGGGAAGGAGGAGTTTTTGCATATGTGGGCTTACAGAGATGATAGTCATAGCAGAAGTGATTTGCCTCAAACATGCAACTTTGATGCAAGTTTACAGGAAGCCTGGCAGTACCTGGTCCAACTCCAGAGAAGAGGGCCCCAACTGTCCAGCATGACAGAAAGGACCTTGATCTGGGGACAGCTTCTGAACACTCACACAGAGAGAGTAGCTATTCATCCCAGTGCCAGGTGGTTCTGTGCCAGGAACTGGTGCTGGGAGGGAGCTCAGGAGGCAAGTTGAACTAAGAAAAGAGTAACATGTTCCTGCCCCGTCTCTAACAGTTCAGTCGGTTCTGTGGGCTACCTGTTCTTCCCAGATAAATAAGGCAAACCTAGGGGATGGGCTTGAGCAGCAACCAGTTCACTGCGACCTGCCCCCCCCCCCCCGACTCTGTATCCAGACACCCTCCTTGAAGTGAAATGGACAGCTCAGGGCACACTGATCCTCTGAAGGTCGTGGAGGATCACTGAGTCACTGAATACAATCCTTGATCTAAACTAGAGCATTCATTTGGATTCTTAAATAATGTACAACACAGTTGTCTGTTGTCTCTTCCTGACGTTGCAAGGTGAGAGGTAATCCCTCACACTGAGCATTCGTTAATAGGCACACCCTGTGTGTAAAAGTGCTTTACAGATGCTACGCAATTTACTTGTCTCAACAATCTTGAAAAGTGAGCACTATATTCTGCTTTTACAAATGAGCATGATGAGTCTAGGGGGAGCGAACTTATTAAACACATACACACAATGCACACACATACACACACACAATGCACCTGACTTCACAGCCCATGTCCTTTCAAGTACACCTCACCTCACTCTAGAGCTGCACAGAGTAAGGCTCAGTTTCACAGAAGTGGTTTTAGCTTATGTCAGAGAAATGCTGCTTTGAGAAAACTGAAAGTGGAGGAAATAACGTTAGTTAGATGTGGCTGCAGATTGAAATTTTTTGGTTGAACTAGTGTTTTTTGAGCAGCCATGTACCGCTCTCCTCTGCTGATCAACTTGGCGGTCACTGAGTAAGGATTTGATACTTGTCCACGTACTACCAGTGTTAGGACCCACCTGAGGGGGGAAAAAAGAGGCAGAAGTCAATACTGTCTATTCAGGCTAATGCCCTGCAGGAGACCAGGCAGAGGCGGACAGTGGTAGTTCTGTCCAGAAGGGGGACAGAAAGGAGACAGACATCATGGACATACTGGAATTTGAGCGGGGCTTTGCTGCGATTTAGTTTATGAAAGAGAAACTGGAAATTTGCCCTTGAATAATGTTTCCTTTAAATAATCAGTTTTGTTTGGTTTCTTTGTTTTGTTTTGTTTCTTGCAATTGTTTGGTCTGACTGGGAGTGGGTTTAGGAGCCAGGGTGGCTGCCATCGAGGAAAAGCTGGTGTTTTTCCCAGTTTACCCAAGTAAAAAGTATTCATTTGGTGACTGCATAGGGTCATTAAGGGTAAGGAAAGTCCCCTTGTCAGTTAGGAGGAAACAAAACTCACAGCGGAACAGGTCGTATCTTCCCTCAGAGTTCCGGAATTGAGAGATAAGGGTCACCAGTACCTCCGCTTCTGGAAAGGCGTGAGTACTAGGGAGGTCAATGGTGTGTGTGTTTGAGTCTGCCGCACCTAGTCTGGTTGAAATAAGAAAGCGAAAGCTCAGGAAACCCAGAGAAGACCTCTTTCTTTTTTGGAAGGCACGGCTTAGCAGAGCAGAGAAAACCCCAGACCCTCCCCAAATCATTCGAGGAGCTGGGCAGCGAAGAGGCAGAAGCACACGGGCACATCCACGGCGCCCTGGGGTAGGAGACCAATGGAGAAGTTTAGGGCGGTGCTGGACCTGCACCTCAAGCACCGCAATGCGCTGGGTTACGTCCTGGTGAGCTTGCTGACGGTGGGCGGGGAGCGCATCTTCTCCACCGCGGTGTTCCAGTGCCCGTGCAGCGCCGCCTGGAACCTGCCCTACGGCCTGGTCTTCCTGCTGGTGCCGGCGCTGGCGCTCTTCCTCCTGGGCTACGTGCTGAGCGCGCGCACCTGGCGCCTGCTGACCGGCTGCTGCGCGCCAGGCGCGCGCACTGACTGCGGCGCATCGCTGCGCGGGGCCCTGGTGTGCGCGCAGCTCAACGCTGTCGCTGCGGTCGCGCCGCTCACCTGGGTGGCCGTGGCGCTGCTCGGGGGCTCCTTCTACGAGTGCGCCGCCAGCGGGAGCGCCTTCGTGGCGCGGCGCCTGTGCTTCGGCCGCAGCCCCGGCTGCGCGGCCCAGCTGCCGCTGGTTACGTGCCATCAGGTCCAGGCGCCCGACGTGCAGGACCTGCAGAAGGAGCTCAAGGCCCAGTCGCAGGTCGGGCGCCCGCGCTGGACGCGCTGGGGGGATCGGAGAGGGACGGGCTTCTACGGGGATGGACGGGGGAGGTAGAAATGCGTGCCCTTTCTCCAGACATACGACACCCGAAGACTAACTAGAATGGTTGTTGGCTTCTCGTGAGCCAATAGGCATTCCTTCCTTCCTTCCTTCCTCTCTCTTTCTTTCTTTCTTCCCTCCCTCCTTCCTTTCTTTCTTTCTTCTTCCTTTCCCCTAACTCCCTTCCTGCCTTCCTTTCTATCTCGGTGCTTTCTTTTCTTTTTTTAAATTGAAGTACAGTTGATTTACAATATCGTGTTAGTTTCAGGTGTACAGCACAGAGATTCAGTTATACGTGTGTGTGTATTCTTCTTCAGAGTCTCTTCCCTTATAGGTTATCACAAAATATTGAGGATAACTAACTAACGGGAGAAAGGCACTTGGGCACTCGTATAGTGTCAGGCATCCACTCTGTACCAGTCACCGTGCTGGGCCCTTTACTTCCTTTATTATTCTCTTCTGTCTTTGCAGTGAATACACTGAGCCCAGGTCAAGTTGCTTGTCCAGTCAGAATTGTTACAGTAAAATGAGTCTGCCTGGCTCTAAAGCCATCACCCCACACTATTTCTGGGCTTGTAAAGCTAAGAGGTTCTTGGAAATGAATGTTTGTTTCATTGGATTTTCTGAAATTTCACGTTTTGAGTTCCAGGGATTCGACATATAAACTCCTCCTTGGGCCCTTGACATGCCTTGGAAAATGACTGTCTTGTCAAGTGAGCACTTGTACTGAGGGGTTCGAGAGGTTACTGCCACTTCTTTCTCGTAAGGGATTAAGACCTAAAGCTGTTGCTTGTTCATCATCATAACTCTAAGTAGTTCACAGTTTATCTGAGGATTTAAAATTTTCTAAAAAAACATGTGACTAAATTGCTATTTTGTTGTGTTTTCTGAAGGTGTTGGGCTGGGTCCTGATAGCAGTTGTTATCATCGTCCTCCTGATTTTTACATCCATCACCCGATGCCTATCTCCAGTTAGCTTCCTGCAGCTGAAATTTTGGAAAATCTATTTGGAACAGGAGCAGCAGATCCTTAAAAGTCAAGCCACAGAACATGCAGCCGAACTGGCAAAAGAAAATATCAAGTGTTTCTTTGAGTGTTCACATCCAAAGGAATACAACACTCCAAGCATAAAAGACTGGCAGCAAATTTCATCACTATATACTTTCAATCCAAAGGAACAGTACTACAGCATTTTGCACAAATATGTGAACAGAAAAGAGAAGAATCAAAGTATCAGATCTTCCAAAGAAGATACAGTGGTTCCTGTTCTTGGCTTTGTAGATTCATCTGATATGAACAGCACTCCAGACATATGACCTTATGAATAGGAAAAAAGTTCTTTTGAGTTATTGATTCATTAAAAAAAATAAACATTGGCATTGTTTATGACTTTTTTTTTTGGTCTTCCAAATTATGGAAACATAGCATATTAAATCAAATAAAAATTTAGAACTTTATCTCTTTATTATATTATAAGAAAAAAAGGAAGCAAAGGTAAATGGTTCACTCAAAGTGACAACCTGGAACTAAATCAGAATTTTTATATCCCTAGCCTAGGGTATTTTTCACTGAAAAATAATGCTGCTTTCAAATAAAAGAATTTAGTAGCAAAAACAGCAAAAGAACAATTGAACTTCAGACCTTTCTTTTAGGGTATCTGATTTCAAATTCACTTTCATGCAGACAGCACATTGTTTGGTACTTTAAAATACTGGCATTTTATGGCTACTAAAACAAAATACAAAAAAAATCATGAAAAGGGAAGTAAATTTTTTTAAAAACAAAATTTGAAAAACTATGATAATTGCAGGCATAACCTGTATTTAGTTTGTAGGATCAGAAGGAAATTTTTAAAGCTGTTTATTGTGGTAAATTTCAAATATACACAAAGGTAGAAAGGATAGTATTGTGAACCCTCATATGGTCATTACACAGCTTCAATGGAGTGGGGAAGTCAGCTAAAGCCTACACCATACAAATAAATATAGAAATACAAATTGTGAGCTGATTTAGATTGAGGAGGAGGGGATTGGGGAGTGTGAGAAACTGAAATCTGTAGAGTCAGAGAAGAGCATTTCAGTTTGCAGAACCATATGTACAAAGACGGAGGTGAGGAAGATCTTAGTACAGTCAGAAGCCTTAAAGGCGACTAGAGAAAATGTGCGAGGGACAGCTCGTGCAGCCCCTCGAAATCATGCAAAAGATTTTGGTTTTCATCCTATGAACATCTCAGGAAGATTGATCTGCTTTTCTTTTTATTTATTTATTTATTTATTTATTTTTTTGTGGTACGCGGGCCTCTCACTGTTGTGTTGAGGTGGACTCTCAACCACTGCGCCACCAGGGAAGCCCTGATCTGCTTTTCTTGTGGGAAAAGGAATGGCAGGGGGAAGAGGGAGAGCCAGGGTGGAAATGGAGAGATTAATCAGGAGGCTACTGCAGGGGAAATAGGTGGGAGTGAACCTGAACCTGGTTGATGGTGATGAAGACAGAAAAAGAAGATAGATTCAAGGTGGACTTTGACAGCATTTGTTGATGGAAAGGATGCAAGGATGTTTTTGAGAGCAAAAATATCTATAGATAAAATTCTGTTGCTTGATAATGCCAGGACTTTCCAGGGGATCTTAGACTGTCATTCCTGTCCATCTCCCAAATTTATGGCTGTTCTGTGCGTTTAAAAAAATGACTTATGAAAACTTTGCAAAACAACTAAGCACAGATCATATTTAGCCCTTCTTCCTCTTTCAGCAGATCCTTGCACCTGCTTCTATTTGCCCTTTGTTGCATAGGGGCCATTAAAAAGTACTGGTCAGTAGAGCTGAATATCCTGTTATTGAGAGTCATATATTGCAAGGAAGTTGGCAGAGAAACTGCATGATCAGTTCTTTTCTATTCCCTAATGAATAGTTTTGAAAATCATATCATGACGACTTTCATTTTTGCTTCCTTTATTTTAAAATTTCTTTAGTATATTCTTCTCTTCAATATTTTTTTTCTGGCCTACCATTTATACTTATGTATAATACTGTCTTCAATAGTCTCATGTTCCATTTTATTGACTTATGCTCCACTTTCTCTTGCACAGTCTTTAATATTATTGTGAAAGTATATATGCTTAAGATAAAAAATGATGATGGAAAAATGTGTGAAAGAAAAAGTGAAATTACCTCATTCCTTTGCAATATGTTCTTCCCAGAGGAAGCTGTATACTCCATGTCTAGATAAATATTATCTCATACTATAAATGTGGCTCTGCACATTTTTCATATAAAATATCATAGTTCCATGTATATATACATAACAATTTACCTCCTGAAAAATTACTGCATAGTATTCTACTGATATGATTCCTTTTTTGTTAAAAAAAAATACGCACATGTGCACACATATATATGCACACATTCATAAAGTATATAGAGATAGGCACAAAATTGTTGAATTTGGTCAATTCTGAGGAATAATAATGGGTCAGGGGATTCTTTTGAACCTCATGCACTTTTTTTTTTTTGCGGTACACGGGCCTCTCACTGTTGTGGCCTCTCCCGTTGCGGAGCACAGGCTCCGGATGCGCAGGCCCAGCGGCCATGGCTCATGGGCCTAGCCACTCCGCGACGTGTGGGATCTTCCCGGACTGGGGCACGAACCCATGTCCCCTGCATCAACAGGCAGACTCTCAACCACTGTGCCACCAGGGAAGCCCGAACCTCATGCACTTTTGATCTTTGGATTTTAAAATAATAAATATTAAGAGTATAATTAGAAACGATTAAAAAGAACCCTTACTACTGGTGTAGGGCTTTACAGTCAATAAAGAGGTTTTGCATCTTTCACTTCATTTTATTTTCAGGAGTTTGTGGGATACCCATGAAACACATCACTCACACTTACAAGTAAGGAATCGAAGGTTAGAGAAGTCACATTGCTAGGCCAAGGTCACATGGTAGAACTGAAGCTAGGGGACTGCTCCTCTCTGGATCATGTAGTTCAAAGTGGCCACTTGGCTGTTTTTATTACTGGGTTAGATTTTTTCCCCTTTTAAACCCATGTGGCCTTGTGAGCGGAAAAGATACAGATGTCCTTAGTGACCCCCAGGAATTTTCATGTCCTTCAGAAACTTGGCGACTACTGATAGCTAAGACCACTTTGAACAAACACAGTGAGATCAGGACACAGCACAGTTATTTCATGGTGGGAACACGGTCACCACTATTTCGCAGGATACATCACTCTTCTGACCCTGGCCACAAACAGGCCATGTCGTGGGCTCAAGAAGCATTTTTATACTCAATGTATAGTCTTTATAATATCGCAATTAAGAGCTCAGTCACTGGAGACAAATGGGTGGTATATGAGCAATTGAAACATATTTTTCACAGTTCTGGAGGCTGGGAACTCCAAGGTCAAGGCACCAGCACATTAAGTGTCTGGTGACAGCCCACTTCCTGCTTCACAGGTGGTTATCTTCTCACTGTGTCCTACATGGTGGAAGGGGCAAGAGAGACGCGGTCTCTTTCATAAGGGCACTAATCCCATTCATGAGGGCTCTGCTCTCATGACCTAATCACCTCCCAAAGGCCCAACGTCCAAACACCATCACATTGGGGATTAGGTTTCAACATATGGATTTTGGAGGGACACAAACATTCAGCCTACAGTACTGGGTTGTTGTTCTGGCTCAGCCTCTACTAAGGATATGAGCTTAATCATCTCTCCAAATCTCGGTTTCAGCAGTTGTAAAATGTAGAGTAATCATATTATTTACCCAGATGATTTTTGCTCACAACTGAGATAATGCCAGGAAAATGCTCAATAAACATAATATATTTTTATTATTGTAAGGCAGTAGGCTAACTGGATTGGAGAAAAGGAGAGAAATAAGATAACACTCTTAAGGAACTCTCAAGGAATTGGTAGGCAAATAAGTAAACAGTTAACCATTATAGGAAGGGGAATAAAATATACGATAATTAGAAACATAAGCAAGGTGTTTTGAGAAAAGAGAAAATAAATTCTGCCTAGGAATATTTGGAGGAATTTTCACAAAAGAGGAAATAGCTTAAGGCTTCCTAGTGAGTTGGATCCCACTCATCAGGGAGGGACTGAAAAGTCAACCTACTAAAACTGTAATAAACTCCCAGGCTACCCAGAGCCTCCCAACGAAGGTCCCTTGAGTTACATTCCTATTGAACATTGCTGCTCTAGAACATGGTAATCAGCGTTAAGTCTTAAAGAATTCTCCCCGCCCCACCCCGATGTGCCATTTCAGAGTTTCTCCACAATAGCTTCTTTCTCTGGAGCGTTCTTTTCTTGAATTCAACTTCTTTTGTGGGCGTGGTGATTGTAGTTTTCAATGTAATGTTTCATTCGGTGTGTGTAGAATTTTTTTAATTTTTTTTTTTTAACAGTGGCAGCTTAAGAATCTATCTAATTCAAACCAATACTGCTATGGAGACTAACTTCTTCAGAACTCTTCCCAGTATGTTCGCAGTGTCTGGTCACCTTTTCTCATATATTTAACAGTGATTGTCACAAAGAGCTCAATATCCACAAATTTTGACATTCATTGTGAATCAAGACAAACCAATTCAACATAAGAATTTTGAAAAGTCACAGATATTCAGTCCATAGCATCGTCATTTAAAGCTTTTAAAATCTACCTGTCCTCCACTCCATCCCACCTGTCTACCCTTACTTTTTAATATTATCCAATATAAATATAATCTCTGAGTTATTCAGGCTTTTGACATCCTACCACACCCATGAAACAGCGTGAAAGGCTCCGTCTTACCTCTTCACTCAACTGGTTCTCTTTTCAGTCATTGTTCCAATGTCTTGACTGGGATTTGATTTTATCCTACTTACAAGCTAATAGTTAGCCTGTTACTGTAACATGGAGGCTGGCAGAAGAGATGAAATTTCTGGGCCAATGACCAAAATCTATATTAATCACAGCAGAGCAGACAGCATGATCATTGTGTTTGCATTGGTTCCCCTTGCCCCCAAGTCCTAGGGGGAACAACACAGAAAGCTAAGATGGATACCTGCACACAGTGTGCGTTGTGTTGCCGGAGAGAACACTGAGCTTAGGGTACCATCATTTTATAGCAAGTAGTAATGAAGCCTGCTTTCTGTTTAAGAGAGAAATTTTTTCTCTCAAGGCAGGTTGCTGCAAACACAATCCTGAGAAATGACCTGGTAAAAAACAGTCAGAGCCTTGCATTCCTGGCATACTAGTAAGACATGCAAAAGCATGAGAGACCAAGGGAGGACTATCTCCCATCACACAATATCTTCTAACTTTCAAGCCCCATTTCAAATCATACTTCCCCCTCAATGCATCCCCCAACTCCATCAGTCCACAGCAACTTCTTCCTTCTCTGAACTCATGACTTCACCTCTCAAACTCACTGTAGCACTTGATCAGATACCTGCTTGTATCATATTAAAATTTTGTGTTTTCTCTTCCCAGAATGATTTTATGACTTCTGAAGACTTAAAAAAAATTATCTTGTAAACGCTACAAAACAACAACAAAACTGATAAAAACAAGTGAGAAAGATTAAATATATTTATCATTTCATTAAGAAGAAAAAAGAGTTTAAGTATCACAAATACTTCTTGAAATTTTAAGACACAAGGTACATGACCATGATAATATATCAGTAACCAGAGATTGTGTTTTGGTAAATACACTATCATTTCTAGACTTGAAAACCACTTGTTTGTCAATCACGTGATTATTTATGTTATTTGTTCGTCTTTTGTGTATGGCACTCCGTTTCTTAAAGGCAGTTTATAGCATAAGAAAAACAGTTATATAAATATATTTAATATTTTGCTTGCATATCATAGAGAAACAAAATTTAATAGCCAAAAGTTTTTTTTCATGGCGTATCCACTAGCAACTTGAGTTACTGATGTTCCACAGAATGCAGTTTGGGAACCAGTACCTCAGATAATCAGAGGCAGATGGAAAATCCACTGTTGTTTGGCTTGCTTCACGGTATTCTCAAATCACATAGTCTATTCAAAAATAGCAACTTGAATGAACTCAAGTATGAGACATGGTCAAGCTGTGGGGCAACATTTCAATGGCCAAGCAAGTAAATGGATACATAGGAGATTCATTAAACTATAGTTTACTTCATGGAGACCAGATCATCATGTGTCTAGGCATCTTTAAAGATATTTAAAAGCACTTGGAAAGAGGGCAGTGCATAAAATAAAAAACAGATGTTTCTCCTCTTAAAAAATCAAAACAATCCTAACCCCTTTCTCAGCTCCCAGCTCTGCTCAAGAACTCTTGATGAGACAACTGCTTTTTATTCAATTCCTATGCAATCTAAGAAGACTAACTTTGAGTCCACATGCTTTAACTTTAAATCTGCTTGCCACTGTACATAGCAACAAAATTCCACAGCCTCATAGGCACATTTATCCCAGCTAGAAGCTGCCTAACTCTCCCTGCAGATGTGTGCTGAATCTCTGTCTATAAAATAGGCATTTTATTTTCTAAAAATGTAAACCTTTACTGCACATCCTCTATATCCCCACTCCAATTTGAGATTCAATAATTTATACTTGCTTAAGGAGTGCTTGATAAATGTGATCATTGGCAGTGAAAGGCTACCCAAAGAGGTACTTCTGGTTTAAATTGTTGGTTTGAAAGTACATATTCAGCCACAAGCAAACAAAATAAAAGGATTTTTTTCATGTCATAAAGCAACCAGAGAACAGGAGAGGAAAAGGCAACACTTTTTTTGGAAGTTGGAAAGCAGGTGGTAAGTGGTGACTGTACTACCAGGCCTGAGAAATCTGAATCCCAAGCCAGAGCTGGAGAAAGATAAGAAGCAATATGATTTGTACCGTACAATCTGTACAAAAGGATCAGGATTTAGCAGCAGCAGCCACCTCTGGAAATGGGTCTGGCAGCAGTTATACGCAGGATTGGTTGAAAGCTTGTTTAAGAAGAACTGGTCCCTCAGATCTCTGCTGCCATTCCAAGCAGCTGGACAGCTGCTTCTCCCTACCTTAGCAAAAACGGGGGTTTAATCTCTAGATAGAGTTTTTCAAAAAATTTCTGAACTGAGACAACAGGATAGTTGAAGACAGGGATACTATATTGAACAAAGTGAAATAAAAGTTAAAATATACATACTGAATTTTATTTTCTCCAATCTGGCTCCCAGAATGCTGGCATTCAGGCTCACATTCTTCAAGCAGTAGGTCAGGAGTCATATCTAGCAAATTTGACTGCACAAGAGAAGAGACCTCAATAAAATGACACATTTTGAGGGTCACATTTAAATTCCCCAACTTGCCATACTGCTCGGGGGTGGCAGGCAGCTGGGGCAACTAACATCACATCTGCCCTCTCCATGGTCTGAGTGGCAATCCTGACCTCCTGGGGTGCTTACAGCGTACCAGTTTAAGATGCAAAATTAACAATTGTTTTCTCTCTCCTTCTGCCTTGCCTTCCTTCTAAAGAAGAGCTATTTGTCTCAGTTATCATTCCTGCCCCTCTCTGAGCCCTGAGTTTCCGTGCCAGGGCTCTCACACAAATCTAGCTTCACATCCTGAGTGAAATATTTCACAGGAATGTAATTCTGGAATGATCTCATTGAAAAAGCACAGCCAGAAAAGGCCATAAGCATTCACACCCATTGCCCGTTCACACCCAAGGCCAAGGAGATCGCAGACCCCTTTCCCTTAAACAGAGAATGTGCTTGGGGCCCAAAGCAAAGCCCACCAGCTGCCTATGGATATTATCCTGCCCACTGCCAGACCCCCTGCTTGCAGACTGAAGCCTGGGTGCAGAACAGCCACCACCACAAAACATTCTGCACTGTACAAGGACAGACTCAGGAGAGCATCCAAGCAAACAGGCCTCACTTTGCAGAAGCTCCCTATGTTTCACGGGAGATATCTGGCTCCAGGAAAGACCGGCAGAAACTATTGACACTCCCCTGTCACAGCCCCATAAGACAGAAGGATGTCAGAAGCCAAGCTGTTAAGGATCCTTCCCATAGCTGCCTGCTTTTCCCAACTCTCTAACTCAGTTGCTATCCAACTCTTGAGAGAGTCAGAAAGTAGGGTATTTAACTCTGAAACTAGATGTCAAAGCCAGGTCTAGATCAGTCCAGCAGGGCTGAGACCAAGGGAAACTGGAGAAGAAATAATGTACTTTGATGGACTTTCAAAAATCCTAGCTGAAAAATCACCAAGTTGGAATCTTTGGAAAAAAATTCCTTACTCCAATTTGTACCCCACTCCCAATGAATCCTCATAAAATGATCCAGAAGAGGAGAAAACAAATTAATGGTTTTCCGGGTCTATAAATCTAAAGCTATTCTAAAGTAAAATGTTTATTAAGATAAAAAATAACATAATAAGTCCCTCAATTTATTATTCTTTGTTGAAGCCCATAATCTACAAGCTCCACTAAAGTTCATATTTTATCCAATATGGGTGGATAACCAAGGAGCTCCAGAGATTTGAAAAAAGTATGAGAGGCAGAAGCCAAAACAAATGGAAAAAGTTACTTGGAGGAAACAGACACTATGTACTCCCAAGAAAACTTTAAAAAGACGACCAGTAATGATTTTAGAGATGTAACAGGAGACATGACATGTATGAAATGAGAATAGAATTGTATTTAAAAACATTTGAAGGACAAAAGAGTTCTTGAAAATTAACATGATAGCAGAAATTAAAAATGCAATAGGGCTTCCCTGGTGGCGCATTGGTTGAGAATCCACCTGCCGATGCAGGGGACATGGGTTCGTGCCCCGGTCTAGGAGGATCCCACATGCCGCAGATCGGCTGGGCCCGTGAGCCATGGCCGCTGAGCCTGCGTGTCTGGAGCCTGTGCTCCACAACGGGAGAGGCCACAACAGTGAGAGGCCCGTGTACCACAAAAAAAAAAAAAAAAAAAAAATGCAATAGAAGGTTTGGAAGATAAACTTTAGGAAATCTCCCAGGATGTAAAATATTAATATAAAGAGATGGAAAAGAGAGAAAAGTTAAAAAAAAAAAAAAAGAGAGAGAGAGAGAGAGAGAACTAGTCTAGGAGATCTAACATCCTACTAATAAGAGCCTAGCAGAAAGCAGGGAAAATGGATAGAATAGGATAAGAAATCATCAAAGAAATAATTCAATGTTTTCACCAAATGGAAGATGGATTTCTAGATTGAAGAGTTCATCAGGTGGTCAGCACAGTAGAAGGACACAGAGCCACAGTGAGATGCATCATGGTGCAATTTTGGAACAATGGGGATAAGAAGATCCTAAAGTTTTCCAGAGAGAAATAATAGACCAAGAATCCAAAATCAAATGGCACTGAGCTTCTGAAAAATATCTGGAAGCTACATGATCATGTTTTCACAAACTTTATCCCCTATTCACTCTTTATCATGAAGCTACTAAGGTATGCACTCTTTCAGAAGAGGGAGGACACCGAGAAAGGAAAGTCATAGGATCAAGGAAACAAAGGATCCCATAGAAGATAGAGGAGAAGAGAATCTCTAAGAGGATAGTGAGAGGAGAAGACAAGAATGACGGTAAAATTAACCCCTTATAATAAGATTAGCCCTATCTGGGTTAGTCAAGGGTTAGAAAGGAAGAAAGTTAAACACAATGAAATTATGCATTCTTAATATTTTACTGGAAAATCACTGTGACATCTTTCAAATAGCATGTGGTGTTTATAAAACGTTGTCCACAGATTCTTTGAAACTCCTTCCTTCAAGAGTTAGAGATGAATTCCCTTACTTGATTGTGAACTGGACTTAGTGACTCATTTCTAATGAATGGGAAAAAAGTGGAAGTGATGATATCAAGTGTCTTCAGAACCTAGGTCATAAAAGATGTTGCAGCCTCTTTTCTCTCTCTCTCCTGGATTTCTCTCTCTGGTGGAATTCAGTTGCTGGTTTGTGAGGGTGATAGAGCAGCCTCAGGAGAAGCCCATGTGGTGAGAAATTGAAATTTCCTACCAATAGCCATGTGAATGGCCTGTCTTGAAATCAAATCCTCCAGCTCTAGTCAAGCCTTCAGATGGCTACAGACTCTGCTGACATCCTGATGGCAGCCTTGAGAGAAACCCTGAACCAGAATGACCCAGCTAAGCTGCTCCTGAATTCTTGACCCCCAGAGACTGTGAGATAATTATTGTTGTTAGATCATTAATTATTTTAAAATTATGGGGTGGTTTGTTACACAGCAAAGGGTAACTAATTCACTGCCTTTTGAAGTAACTTATGTCTCTAAGGTCCATTCTCCCACCTGTTGTTTTATGACATTATATCTCATTTGTTCTTAGCTGAGTGTCACAGGTTGACACTCTTGCTGACCATGAGGCAATTTTTGGAGAGAGTTTTACACTGTGCTTGTGTGTAAAATAACTGTGGTTTTGATGGGTTAAGGAACCTGGATTTGTAAATGCCCAACTACTGGCTGGTAATCACCACTTCTTCATTCCTGAATTGCAGCTCTCAGCATCATCAAAATCTTATTTTAAATTTTGAGTACGTTTTTGTCTCACTGCAGTAGGTAAGCAACAAGACAACATCAAAAGGCTTGAGAGAGACTATCTCTAAGAAGATAAATTGGTAGAGAACTTAATGTGTTTGAAAATATTAAGAGGAGATTTATGCACGTGGGGGAAGAATTTAAGGATTACTGATAAGAATAGGGAAAGCTAAGAAAATGTAAAGACTCTTCTATTATTAACTCTAGGGAAAAGTTGTAGAGGAAAGGAAACCTACTCTTAGTGTGCTGCATGGTCCAGTGGTCAATAGTGTTTACACAGTCTTGGTAATGTAACCACCGAATATTGATCTAACCCCGATTACGCCCTAGTAGGAGGGATGGCAGTCAGGAAGTTTGCCTATGTGTGTGGTTAGGATGGAGACTGTGTGTGAGAAAGCCTTACATTTCTTGTGTGGAAATAAAAAAATAATATCTCAGACTGAAAAAATAAAGAGCTATATAAGCATTTTATGCATAAACGTGAAGTAAATGACAGAAGAATCGGTCACAAGAGTAGAGAGGAGATGCTGAGGTGAAGCAGGAAATGGTAAAAGGTAAAAGTGATGGAGGTCAGGGAGGAGAGGCAGGCAGATGATTCACACTCTCATCTGATGCTTTAGATTGTTTGCACGAATACATTTTTTAAAGTAAATTTTAAAAGAAAAGAGAAATAAGATAATTACTAAAATAATCACTAAAATGTATGGCAAGAGTCTGTAAATGTCACCAATGTTACTAATAGGTGCTTTACGTCTTTTGCAATGTCAAATCCTTTTCCAGGGGCCCCTCAGATATGGTCCTTACAGGTACAGAGAGGAATATTTGCATGATATTAACTTTCACTTAAGATCTTCCAGTGTTTTCTGAACTGATGAAAAATAATCCTATGACTGGAGCTATAATAATCTGCTCTTTGAGAAGAATATTTTTGTGTTTTGAGATGAAACAAAATTTCTAGTGACAACTTTAATCAGTTCTGGTGACTATTTTGTTGACTACTGATTTAAAGTATGAAAAACAATATTCCAGTTATTGAATAGATTTTCTTCATTTTAGCCTTTCCTTCTCTTTGCAATGTCACTCCAAAAACTTTTGAAATGGGAGACAGATTGATTTAATTAATATTTATTAAGCATTCATTACATGATCATAGTCTAGCAGGGGATGGGCAGCCCTGGAATCAAATAAGTAAAATGCAGTGGGATTTGTGCAAAGATTAATGTGTGTACATGTCAGAGAAATAGTAGAGAGATAATTTCTCTGAGAGTTGCCTCAGGTATTTATGGAAGGGGGCAAGATATAAATTGACTAAGGAGTTGGAGAGAGGTGATAAGGGAAGGTTTTAGAGAACATGAGACCTGTAGAGGTTTTCTGTGTAAGGGTTGTACTATCCAGGGGAAATGTCTACCTTGAGAAAAGTGCCAACCATGGAGCCTGCATATATCAGAATTTGGGGAAGAAAGAGGGACTGGAGGAGAATGAAGGAGACTTAGGATTAATAGCCAGCTAAAATAGAGGAGAAGAGTCAGGATAGAGAAATTTTAAGACAAATATTTTAACATAGAATTGTCCAGTTTCAAAGCTGGCACTCTGTCTTTGTTTGGGCTGCTATAACAAAATTCCATAGACTTGGTGGCTTAAACAACAAAACACATTTATCCCTCACAGTTCTGGAGGCTGGGAAGTTCAGTATCAAGGTGCCAGCAGATTCAGTTCCTGGTTTGCAGATGGCTGCCCTGTTGTATCCTCAGAAGGCCAGGAGAGAGGGATCTTATGTCTCTCTTCGTGTAAGAGAATTAATCCCATCATGAGGGCCTCACTCTCAATATCTAATCTAACCTTAATTGCCTCCCAAAGGTCCTACCTCCAAATATTATCACATTGGGGTTAGGGCTTCAACATATGACATTTTGGGGGAGACAAACATTCAGTCCATAAAACACTCTTTATGCTACATCACATTTTCTTAAAATTTGCCAGTGAAAGGATGAAGGAGGCATCAATTGTCTGTTAACTAAGCAGTGTCGAGATCCTGACACGCAGGCCCAGCGGCCATGGCCCACAGGCCCAGCTGCTCCGCGGCACGCGGGATCCTCCTGGACTGGGGCACGAACCTGTGTCCCCTGCATCGGCAGGCAGACTCTCAACCACTGCACCACCAGGGAAGCCCTCGAGAATGTTTTTTTTAGGATGGTGGAGACTTGAGCATACTTTTAGGCTTATGAGAAAGAGCCAAGTGAAAGGTGAAGGTGGATAAGTGACTAAGAAAGGTTCCTGAGGATGTAGTGGGAGCTAGAGCGTGCCTGCGTCTCTGTAAGCAAACCCATAGATTAGTAATTATTTAATTTGCTCTGGGGTCTTCCTCCTGACACCGTTATCAACCTTTCAGGTCTCAGTAACTTTATTAATTTTTTTAAAAGCAGGATATTTTAGATAATCCCCAAGACCATGTTTGGTACTAAACTTTTATCTTTGTAGCTTTTTCTATAAAATCCACCATCCCAGAGATGGAAAAAACTCTCTGAGTTATTGTATGGTCTATCTTCCTGCTGCCAAGCCAGATTTGCTGCAAATATTTTTACCTCTAAAAGGTAGCTACCAGGCATATCATCGTGTTCAAGTACATTTAACTTTCAGTTATAGAGTATCACAGATCTTTGCCCAGTCCGTGCATAGAAACTATTGGACCCGGAGAAGTTGAATTCTTGGCAAAGAATTGTCCCCAGAGCTGTGTAAACTCAAGCAACTAGTTTTGGCCTCCTTTCCCCCCCAGTTCATTCATTTTGATTTGACATCCTTATGAAGGACTCCACCCGGTGGCTGTTTAGAAAAGTTTAAAGAGGCAATTTCCCACCTCTCAAGGGGGTTGAAAAGCACATTGTTTAGACCTGGAGAGCTTCCAAACTGTCTGAAATGTCTTAGGTAGTCACAGGGCAGACACAGGTTATAGTTTTTAGGGACCGCTGACATTCAGGAGGGGAATTTGTTTCTTTCTGTTAGTTTTTTTTTTGTTTTTGTTTTTTTTGCGGTACGTGGGCCTCTCACTGTTGTGGCCTCTCCCGTTGCGGAGCACAGGCTCTGGACGCACAGGCCCAACGACCATGGCTCACGGGCCCAGCCGCTCCGTGGCACGCGGGATCCTCCCGGACCAGGTCACGAACCCGCATCCCCTGCATCGGCAGGCGGACTCTCAACCACTGTGCCACCAGGGAAGCCCCTTTCTGTTAGTTTTTAAGTGTCTCTGCAGCAGTAAAAATTATGTCCATGGACACTTTTTACTTTTCGGCTCCAGCTTTTGTGCTGCTTTTCCTGTTTTTTTTTTGTTTTTTTTTTTAGTAGTGGCATTTGTCAGCTTTTTGCAGGATTCTGTGTGAACCCTTGAAAAATCTTTCCCAAAGAGGAACAGTGCCATTTCTTTTACATCTTTGGGAAAATCACCTTACAAGGCTTTGTAGTCCAGTTAGGTGGCTTTCTATGGCTTTCCTTAGTGGTCAGTTTTCTGTGTACACCATCAGCAGTTTCAGAATGCAGGAGTCCCTGGGGCAACTTTGTAGCCACAAATCTAGTGCCCGCTGCAGGGAAGAGCTCCTTAAAAGAGCTGAATGTCCCAATCTCCTTCCGAGACACAGGGAATCCCGCTTTTGATCCAGGCGGAGTCTCAGGTCAGAGCATGCAGTGAGGCTGTTATCCCATTTGTGTTGGTGCGAGGGTGGAGAATGGTTCATTAGAGCACAGCGGAAGTAAAGGTGATCTGTATTTTCTCCCCAGGCATGTGTACAGTTATTCAAGCTGAAGGTTGGAGTATTTTCTACTTCCGGGTGTGCTTGCTGAGAGGATGGGTGGTGACCTGCCCCAGGAGGTGTCCTCATCCAGCCTCCACCCCCACTCCATCTCCACAAAGCCCATGAATCTTGCTTCACAGTGAAGATTGAGGCCAGTGGTCACGAGCTCTAAGCTCTTCCCCTAACACCTCCAATCCCATTCCTATTTATGCCCATTCTCACCGCCATCACTTTTTCTCAGGGGAAGGGGTGGTCTTTCTGCTGTTCAGAGTCAAACTTTTCTCTTATGATCTGGATCTTGTCCCCTTCTACCTTCTGACAACCTTGCCTTGTCAATCATTCTCTCTCTCTTATATTTTTCTATGCCTGCATTCTTAAAAAATAAAAATAAAAGAGCAAACAGCCCAACTTTATACCAGTATCCTACTTCTCTTTCCATTTACAGTCAAGTTCCAAGAATCATTTATACTAGTATCTCACCTGCCACTGACCCTTCAATCCATTGCAATGAGGCTGCTGTCTCCATCTTGCCCTGTTGATCTGAGGCAAAGACCTCCTCATCAAGTCCAATGTCCCTTTTCTGGACTAACTTTCTTGACTGTCCTGTGGCATCTAACACCTCTGACCACTCTACTCTCCTTGAAACTCTCTTGGCCTCAGTGTCACCAGTTTCTCCCATCTCCATCTCTGGCTAGAAGTCCAGCCTCCCTCGTGCTCTTCTTCTCTTGCTGCCTCTTGAACGGTGGTATTTCTCAAGATTCTATCTTCGCTCCTTGTATTTTCGGAAGTCCATGCTCTCCCTGGACGCT
Source organism: Delphinapterus leucas (assembly GCF_059928025.1). Lineage (NCBI taxonomy): Eukaryota > Metazoa > Chordata > Mammalia > Artiodactyla > Monodontidae > Delphinapterus > Delphinapterus leucas. The sequence goes on from NC_143140.1 coordinate 53,126,006, forward strand.
GCCATCCTCGTCCTCTGCTTTTACTATTATTCACATACTGACGACTCCAAAGTCCATCTTCAGTTCAGACCTCTCTCCTGAGCTCCTCATGTTGTTTGGATGTTTCAAAGGCACCTCAAACTCAAAATATTCAAAGCTTATTAGCTTCTTTCCTAAGCTGCCTCCTCTTCCTGCATCCCTCACCCAGCCTCCCAAGCTAGACACTCGGGAGACATTGCCAACTCCCTGGACTTCCGGTCCCACGAATAATACACTTAAGGCAGGCAAATTTAGGCCCTTTGTAGTTTCATATCCAACTCCTTTTCTCTCCCCGTTACCAACTTAATGCCTCACAGATTATTATGAAAATCAAGTGACATACCACACAATTAACGTGCCTAGCACCTGATAAAAATCTTAATTGAATCCAAAACCAAGAAAGCAGCATTTCCAGATGCTTCTATTGTTTGGCAAATACGGACCACTGGGAATTAGCACTTCCTCTTCTAAGTCATTAAAATCTATGTGGTTCACATGCTACAAGGAAATAGCAAGTCACTAAGTACAGTCTGCTGGCTTAAAAGATTCAGGCCACTTGGGAGGCTCCAGAAATCAGAAGGATTCCGAGTTGGAAATCCTCAAGTGATTCCGGATGTGACTTTAGTTTCCAGTAGAAATAGTTGAAGGAAGAACCTGAAAGGTATGAATTTTTTGTGTTTTTTGTTTTTTTTAAGAGCTACCACTGATTGAAAATGTCTTTTTTCTATGAAATCTACTTTTTCTGGAACCTGTGCTCTGTGGATGCACACCATAATGCTCGTTCTATTCTCTCTCTCCTGTAACCTTTTCCTCTCTGTGAGGAAAAGAGCTATTGTCAATGCAAATTTTATTTCATTGAGCATTCAACCATGTGAAAAATGTAATAATAAGCAGTTTATTCTCTTTGGTATTCTCCAATATGTTGCAAATTATCTGACCTATCACATAGTTATCATGCAATGAACCTTGTTGCATTACTGTAACAGAAACCCAACTCTACTACTTATGGAATATAGTAAATGTATTGCCTCATGTAACAGGCAGGTTTTTCTTCTCTTCAGTCCATTCAGCCTTGTCCCCCTCCCTATGTCAGCCGCAATGACTGTGGTCTGGGGAATGCCATGTCACGATTGGCTTAGATCTGACTGGCAAGATTTTAAACTGGGAAAGAGCCACTGTACCTAGGTAATAGCAATGAAGCTGGGCGTATGGATGACTTCCTCTGAAGTAGATGGGTTGCGTTGCCTAATAAAATGCTGGGCACCTGAACAGAAACATGTCATTCTATTAGGATGGGGAAACATACAGGCAGCCAACAAATGTCCATTACATGAAGAATAATTAAAATAAAGGAACTGAAACAGAGAATAAAAAAGGAAGTAAAGGAGTTGCAGGGAGACTTCTTTGGAAGAAAGAGAAGTGTATGTAGTGGAAACAGAGCTCCTAGAAGAAAAAATGGAAGACAAAAGAAACTGAAGGAAGAAAAGCAAAGAAAGATTTAATTGGGAAAAACAGAGTCTGAGTTTAAGGGAGAACAAGGAATTATCCTAGGACATTTATTTCTTAACTGTTTTTAGTGAAGGATTTCCAATGGTTGATGCATTTTGTTTGTCTTCTGTCAATGAAACACTTGAAAAATAAAATTTTGCCAATGATTGTTGTGGCTATGGCTTGTTTTCAATTTTAGGGTAACTATTACTGATTGAATAAGAATGGTTTCCTTTGCAGATCATTAGAGGTGTACATTATACTGGCTGCATCCCTTTTCTGTCAGCTGATTATTTGCCATAGCCACTGTAGGTTGACCATTGGTCATTTCCAGTTAAAGTTCTGGAAGGTTTACCAGAATGAGGAAGTGCAGCAACTGGACAGATTTATTTTTAAGGAATAGGCAACCAAGCCATGTAAAGAAAACTTGGCTCATTTTTTTAAAAGGGAGTCTTTTGTTGTCCCAAGTTTCTAGGACTGGGAGGGTGCCCTAGTCAGGGACTCCTTCAGTGTTACTGAGAAGAAATGAATTAGCCTCCATAGCTGGTGGATGAAGCTGTGAACTCTCACAACCACTCAGAGTCTACAGTCCCAACTCCAGAGACTCTTAACAATGAATAACATTATATCTTTCAGCATTTGCTGTGTTACTCAACATTTAGCAGGTCTTGGTTAAAGGGACCTCTTTGGTTACAAAAGTTTTAATGTTATATTTGCACTTCAAGTGTCTGGTTTTCCCAATTTCTGCTTTGGTCCTTCATAAACAAGGAGAAGAGGGAATTTTCCACTTATTCATAATAGTCCATTCCAACTGCTAAAGAGATCCAGGCTTCCAATAACTAATGGATGAAACTGAGAGATTTGAGAAGACAATAATTAAATGTGCAGGCTGCTGAGGGAAGTATGTCTGATTCCTGGCATCTTTAAACAGTGAACAGGCAACCAAGGCCGGTCTCCTCAGAAAACAGCTCGAGGAACCATCTGGTGATGTCATTTGAATAGCACGAAACTATCCCTCTGTCCCAAACCTTTCTTCCCTTTGGCTGTGCCAAGATGACAGAAATCTCAGCATTGATTAAGGTTTGGGGTTCAGAGTGAAGGCTTTTATGAAATAAAAATAGTATATAACTCTGTAGTTACACTGTGCAATTTCCACAAGTTCTTTGTGTAAAGACTCAACTTTACACAAAGGCAATGAAAATACACTTGGAGCCCAGGGGGTGGTGTGCAACCTTTCTTTACTATGAAGAATTTTTGTTTTTATGAATCCTCATTCAGTTTGTGAAGAGATAGAATTTCATGCATCTCTGATGTTCTCTTTCTCTTTACCTTTTATCTTTTCTATTCATCTCCTCTTTCCCTCTCCATGAACCTGGATCCTCCCCACTTATTCTTTGTGTCCAAGGTCAAGGAGATCCAATAGATCTTTGACTGGGAATTCTAGACCTGTGTACATATTACAGTAGTTGCAGCCACATATGGCTATTGCACACTTACAATGTGACTAGTGTGACTGAGGAAATGAATTTTTATTTTAGTTTAATTTTAATTAATTTAGATTAAAAAACTGAAGCTACTAAACAGCACTAAACACAGTTTGATTGTTTTGGTAGGACTGCATTTTACTGTAAACTTTGAAAACTTAGCATTGAATTGAGATGTGCTAAAAGTGTAAAATACACACTAGAGTTCAAAGATTTAGTATAAAAAAGAATGTAAAATGTCTATAATCATTTTTATATTAGCTAAAAGTTGAAATAATATTTTGGATAATTAGTCTAAATAAAATATGTTGTTAAAATTTATGTTACCTGTTTCTTTTTACTTTTTTAATGTGGTTATTAGAAAATTTATATATGTGTCTCTCATAATTCTAATGAACAGCACTTTCTAGATTCTTGCATTCTTCAAGATGGAACAATTCAAGATTGAATACAAACGAGCCATTCTCTTGGTTATATAGATCATCTTTCATAGCATAAATTCAATGCCAAGAGACTTGCCTCCCTCTCCAGGGTGAGGAAAACAAAAAAGTATGGAGAACAAACCCCATCTTGAAGCAATCACCAGTTCCAACACTCAGCACCACGGAGAGTATCAGATTAGCTGCCTTCGGGGGGTGGGTAATAAAAGGACCGGGAGAAGCAAATTTTGATGGCTGGGTTGGGAAAGAAAGGAGATGAAGGTGTAGACAAGTAGGAGAATATTCCAAGTCATGGAACATTTTCAAGACAGCTTGTTGAGTGCTGACTTCAGAGGGAGACCCTTAGACATGAATATCTTGGGTTTCTGGAGGGGTGAGTGTACTATAGAGGAGAAAGAGGAAACTGAGCAGAAGATGGAAACATCCCAAAATAAGTTTTGGGGTGGATTGTCGACAAACATCCTTGAAGGCATCTGTTTAAAATCCATGGCTTACGATATCACTTCTGATATCAGATAACATTCTTCTTCAAGATTCTACTCCTGGTCTTCTGTGGCATTGGTTTGAAAGTCCTTCCACTGATGCTGCAGCTGCCCCAGTGACCTTATTTTGTCCTTAGTACCTACCTCAATGTCCTTTTGAAGAGATAGCTGAATAGGTGGGAAACAATTTCCCCATAGCCTTCTAAAGTCCAAAAATGTAGAATTTCAGTGGTGGTTGTTTATGTCATTTAAACTCACTGATATAATTTTAGATTTTTTTTTTTTTTTTTTGGCGGTACGCGGGCCTCTCACTGTTGCAGCCTCTCCCGTTGCAGAGCACAGGCTCCGGACGCCCAGGCTCAGTGGCCATGGCTTACGGGCCCAGCCGCTCCGCAGCATGTGGGATCTTCCCGGACCGGGGCATGAACTCGTGTCCCCTGCATCGGCAGGTGGACTCTCAACCACTGCGCCACCAGGGAACCCCATTTTAGATATTTACTACATCCAATCCTCTCATTTTACAGATAAGTGAGAGAGAGACAGAGACAGAGACTGACAGAGAGACAGAGATGGAGAGAGGCTGAGAGATGATGTGCCTTGCCCAGGATTAGCCACTAGTCAGGATCAGCTGAAGCCACTAGAAACAGAACTGGGACTGTATCTTCAGGATCCTGAGACCTAGTTGAGGTCTACCACTACCTTATTACTTACACCAGTTTTAACTGATGGTGCCACCCTAATTGGTACTTTTACTTATAATTTGAGTTCTCTGCAGAGCCTAGTAGATTCTGGACTGCTATATGCTTATGGTCTGGTAAAGATTATGATTTATTTAATCCAGTAGATTTTGAATTTTAAAAATGTTCTGGTCACAAACAAAATATACTTTGTACGATTTTTAGGGGATAAAAATGATACTGAAGTTTCTAACTGAATAAGCTTTGGGATAAGAAATTATTCTCAAAGAACATTCTTTACCTTTCATTTTATTTCCTGGCCTGACCATCAATAATATTTCCTGAGAAAAGGAAGGAATTTGGTTATTACCAGCTACCTAAAAATTAAGTGAAGTAAAATTAAATGCTATTTTAAAATATTTCAGAATTAGCATTCAAATAAATAGCTTGCCTTGATGATTACAAGTCAAGAGTAGCTTCAGGAGGCCGAAACTATAAGCCAAGCCTATATACAAGAAAATTCATATCTACAGCTTCTCAAAAATATGGAAAATTGTTACAAATGGTACTGTTCCTATAGAGAATGCAATATACAGTATCTAGAAACTGTCTTTATATAGTGACATTGATATTGTATAATTTCATCCATTTTTCCAGTAAGAAGGGATAAATACACCAACTGTGTAAGTCGTATACATTTTTTTCATTACCATAAGAAAATGAAAAAAAACAGACTCTCTTAGGATGGATTATGTAACATGTAGAATTCATGTTTACTATTTTACAAGGAGTTATTTGTGTATGAAATCTTGCGGACTAGAGATTGAAAATGTGTGATTTACAAGCAAAGAAAAAAACAGCTTTAAATCTTAGTGCCCTGCATTTCAAATTTCTGGCTGATTTATAAGTCTTTTAAATCCCATGCTATTAAACAATTCAAAACTTCTATGGCTCTATATGTGTAGCTAATATTAACTGCTCAACCAGCCAGCCTGTGGCATTTTGCATGCTATTCTTCATTTTTTCCATCTGTATTTTTCCTTACCCAGCTTTTTCAGAAATGTTATTCCTATTTCTGTCACACTGTCGCCTTTTAGTCTGTTTTGCAAGAATGTAACATCAGCAGCTAAATGAACCTAGGAAAGACAAAAAGAAAAAACAAAACAAAACAGGCCTGAGTCATTCAGGTTTTAAAAAAAAAAACCCTAATTTTTTCTGTCTTTATTTTCAGTTTGATTTACCCTGTAAAGAGCTGACTTTCTTTACAAAATGATAAAAAAAGAGCTTTTTCTGTGGATAAAGGGCCCTTTACTGTGCGTCCTCCATTGATGATCTGGCTGTGGTCAGCTCTGTGTGTGAGTCTGCAAAGAGAGGGGTGGTCCAGGACAGGCTCAACCTGCTTGATTCTGGGGCAAGCCCAGGATGTGGGCCCCTTTTTGTTCACAGTGTGGGTCTAAACTAAGGCTCCATCTCAGGAAGAACACAAATTCCCAACTCAAAGATAGCCTTGACTCAATGTGCCTTGCCAAGCAGAACTTCCAAGGATAAATGGCTTCTTAAAATGATTTTTCTCCAATTGACTTGCTATAAATCACTCTGTCATTAGCTCAATAACATAATCACTTGTCCTAACAACACTTAGCAATTACTTATGGCTTTGAGAGCTGTGAAAAAACACCAACTAAATAAATTATAAGTATAAAATTAAAAATTGAAATTATAGACATGAATATTTGATACCCAGGCCTTCTTTTCCACAATAAAGCATTTCTCATTTCCCAGACACTGAAGTAAACCCTAGGGCTTGCTTCTCTATTCATTAAAATATACTCACATTGGGCTTCTCTGGTGGCGCTGTGGTTGAGAGTCCGCCTGCCGGTACACGGGACACGGGTTCATGCCCTGGTCTGGGAGGATCCCACGTGCTGCGGAGCGGCTGGGCCCGTGAGCCGTGGCCACTAAGCCTGCGCGTCCAGAGCCTGTGCCCCGCAACGGGAGAGGTCACAACAATGAGAGGCCGGTGTACTGCAAAAAAAAAAAAAAAAAAAAAAAAAAAGAAATATATATATATATATATATATATATATATATATACTCACATAAGAGCAGCATATTGCTGACCTACCCTCAATAGAGTACCTGTTCAGCTATTTTAAGTCATTGGGATAGATAAGATATAAGCAAAAGTACCTAGTAAAAAATACCTAGTAGTTAAATTATGACAAAGATAAAAACGATCTTATGGGGAAAAAATGAGAGTGAATTTAGCTTCCATATTTCAAAGTGCACTGTACATATGAACTACCATATGACCCAGCAATCCCACTATTGGGCATATACACTGAGAAAACCATAATTCAAAAAGAGTCATGTACCACAATGTTCATTGCAGCTCTATTTACAATAGCCAGGACATGGAAGCAACCTAAGTGTCCATCGAAAGACGAATGGATAAAGAAGATGTGACACATATATAAAATGGAATATTACTCAGCCATAAAAAGAAATGAAATTTGAGTTATTTGTAGTGAGGTGATGGACCTAGAGTCTGTCATACAGAGTGAAGTAAGTCAGAAAGAGAAAAACAAATACAGTATGCTAACATATATATATGGAATCTAAAAAAAAAAAAAAACTTCCAAAGAACCTAGGGGCTGGACAAGAATAGAGACGCAGACGTAGAGAATGGACTTGAGGACGTGGGGAGGGGGAAGGGTAAGCTGGGACAAAGTGAGAGAGTGGCATGGACATATATACACTACCAAATGTAAAATAGATAGCTAGTGGGAAGCCTCCGCATAGCACAGGGAGATCAGCTCCGTGCTTTGGGACCACCTAGAGGGGTGAGATAGGGAGGGTATGAGGGAGATGCAAGAGGGAGGGGATATGGGGATATATGTGTATGTATAGCTGATTATACAGCAGCAACTAACAACAATGTAAAGCAATTATACTCCAATAAAATTGTTTTTAAAAATACCTAGTAAAAGCAAATAATAAGTGAAAAAGCCTGGGTCTAGTAGGCAGTTAATTAATATTTATTGAGTCTTATCTGACTCACTCCCCTCTCTCACTAAGAATTCCCTGGTCAACCAGCCTGCATTTGTTAAACCATAGACTTTGGTGTACCAACTTATCTGCTCCTGCAGTGTGCAAAAACCATGCTTTTGTGATGCTCACCATCCAATAGAAGGATGTACAGTGCACTTTGAAATATGGAAGCTAAATTCACTCTCATTTTTTCCCCATAAGATCTTTTTTGTCTTTGTCATACTTTAACTGAAAATCAGTTAAAATAACAAAAAGACTACATTGAAATTATTTGGATATTTGGGACCATATGAAGTCTGATACATATTTGTCATTCAGCACATATAATCAACTGTTACCCATGAAAGCTGGAGACTTCTTTATCCTATTTCAGACCTGATTTTTTTCCCCAGTCTACATGTGAATCACACTGAACTAATTCAACTTCCTTGTCCCTTGAACAAAATATTATTTTTGTGCCTTGGGGCAAGGTCCTCCTTTTACCTGGAATATTATTTTCCTCTTACCCCAAGACCTTCACCTAACTGCTTTTTATCTTTCAGATGTCAGCTCAGAGTTTCCGTAGGAAAGCTTCCCTGCCCACCTCCCACCCCACTCCACCCCACCCCATCCCAGGTCCTCCCGTGGCCCTAAGTCATTTGACTTCTCTACTGGACAGAAGATTCTTGAAGGGCAATAACTGTGTTTTGTTCATCTGTGTATGCTCCGTGCCTCTTAACAGATGCTGATCACTGTCCTGGTTAAATCAATGAACAATTCAGGTGTGGAAGCCAGCCTCCAAGATGGCCCACAATGACCCCGCCTCCTATCATTCAGGTAGTCCCCTCCAACGTTGTCCCAGAGCTGACAGCACCTGCTGTGATTAGATCTACAAAGAGACGTATGTGACAAAGAACTTCCTGAAGCCTCTAACCGACTGCGAGAAAGGCACTGAAGCCACGTGAGTGAGCTTGGAAGTAGATTCCCAGCCTTAGTCAAGCCTTCAGAGACTGCAGCCCTGACCAACCGCTTGATTGCATGTGCATTAAGCTGTGAAAGGCTTTGAATCACAGCCACCTAGCAAAGCTGCTACCAGATTCCTGATCCTCAGAAACTGTGTGAGATAATAAATATTTGTTGTTTTAAGAGGCTGCATTTGGGAGTAGTTACACTGCACTAGATAATGAATATACCTGGCAAAGTAGAGTCTGTGACTTACCATTTCCAGGGCACCTCTGATAATCCCACAGAGTAAACTGCAGTAGCACAGAGAAGATCGCCCAGCAGGGAGCTCTTCCACAAACTCCACCAGAGGATTCTTGTCTGGAATCAGGGAAAATTCATTTCTGCTTGAATTGTTACAGGTCACACTTGGTGTAATTCCCAAGTACATCTTGAAAGCAACCTAGTAAACAGGAAAAAATTTACAAAACTTGGTCTAGAACAAAGAACTGTTAGTAAGGCACCCAAATACCCTTTTCCAGGCACAATGGTTAAGCTCGTGGCGTGTGTAGTCAGAAAGCCTGGGTTCACACTCAGCTTTGAAATTTACTGACCCTCTGACTTGGACAACCCTTCAACCCTTTTATTTTCATGGAGTATCCTAAAGGACAAGTTTTCTATGGAAATAATATGGTTTATGAAACTTAGAGTTAAGGCATCCTTTTTGAAAAAATCTTTTTCAAAAGTGAATATCCTTTAGGAGGGTAAGAAATTAAAATATTACCAATCATCAGTGTACTAGCATAATGTTTGTCACATGTGCCTAGTAAAGGATAAGATTCTGAATTAGAAGGGACCCAAGACACACCTGCCACAACAGGAAGGCGACAGAGCAGAGGGCAGAGGGTGCCATGGCAAGATTAAACCCAAGGGTGTGTTTTGGGAAGTGGAGGGAGCCGTAACACCAAGGATGACAAGCCTCTGAGAAGGAACAAGGGTTAGTGGTGGGAGGCACATAAGTGAGTCATAACACAGCTTCTCAAAAAAGTCTGCTGTTTTAAAGAGCTGAAAGAATTCTACAATGTTGAGATAGAGGAAGTCTTGGAGACTGTTTCTTGCATACCTCCAGTTTCTCAAATGAGTAAACTGGGGCTCAGAGAAGTAAAATGACATGGCTAAGTTTACATTGTAACTTAGTTCCCTGGCTTCTAGTCCAAGGGACTTCCTTATCACAAAATATACAGGCCTGGAATCTGAAGTTCATTAATGGAAATTTGTCAGCTTGACTGTTGTCTTTCAAGTGCCTTAATTAATTTAATTTTAAAATTAAAAGCAGTGTAGGACAGATATGGGGACAATTTCCTTAAATTATTTATAATTAGAAGTACTAAAAGTTTCACCATTCATTCATTCATTCAATAGTACTCATTGAGCACTGCCTGTCTAGCACAGTGCCTGGCACACTGTGGAGTGGAGTGTGGAGTTCGGTAACTATTTGAAAAACGAATTATTGAGTAAGCATCCATTCTGTGTTTGACATCGTATTTATGCCCAGAATACAAAATGTAATAAGATGTAGTTCCTGTTTTATAAGAGCTCACAGTTAAAGAGGAGCTATAGATATTAAAAAAATAACTGCAATACTATAAGCTCTGCAAGTACAATGTTATATATTTGGTAGCAACCCTTGAAATATTCACAGAATAAGAAGCTTCTACCCTGTTTATGAATATTGAGTGAAAGTTTGCCAGGTGGACAAGGTCAGGTGTGTGTGTGTTGTGGCGGGGGGAATATTCCAGATAGAAGGAACATGTCAAGGGCATGAAATACCATGATGAGGTTCAGAGGAAGTTGGCATCTATCAATTTGTGGGCAACAGGGAGCCCCAAAGGTGTGAGTAGGCTAGGGAGGAACTGGTTTTCTGTTTTAGAGGGATCTCCTTTATGTCAGCATAGAGGATGGATTTAGGGTTGAGAATGGGGGTGGTCATGAGGTCAAAGGCAGAGATACCAATCAAGAGGTTACTATGAAAGTCTAGGAAAGAAATGATTAGGACCCTTCTCACTTTGTCTTTCATTCAAAACTCAAACTCTCCCTGAACTTTTCCATATAAATTTCAAATAGCCCAACTCCTAAAATTTGGCTTAAGTCACTAGTCAGTTAAAGAGGATGTAAAATGAATCTTCCAGATCTTAAGTCAAAGTGCAAAAGTCTTAAGCAGCAAGAGAAAAATACCATCATGAAACGCTAGGCTAGGAGGCTTGATTCAATGGCTCTCAATCAATTGGCTGAAACCCTATTTCCGCTAATGTTGATCCTCTGGTTGGAAAATTCCTAGACTATTACTATCTGCAGAGTCGCAATTTCTTTCTGATTCTCAATCCGAGCCACGTGGAAATAACACAAAAATGGAGGCTGTTCACTTTGAATTTACTCTCATTCTCAGTGTTTTGGCTCTAGTTTCATGGCCTAATATCCACCAGTAGGAGGCATTATCTGAACACTGTTGGGAAATATTCATTCCTAGGGAATGACATTGTTTCCTTATCTCTGGATTCAGTCTGAGAAGGACTGTTGCTTCTAACGAAGAAAGAGCTCCACCCTCGGCCACTGCCACAGCTGCTCTGCCAATAAATAAGAGCAAAGCGTTTTCCCTTTGTGTATCTCCAACATGGATGCCTTTCAGGGGATTTTAAGATTCATCCTCCACCGGAAAACTGTTATTGGCTACAGCTTTTTGGCTCTGCTGACTGTGGGAGGTGAGCGTCTCTTTTCACTCGTGGCTTTTAAGTGTCCCTGCAGCACTGAGAATGTGGTGTACGGATTGGTTTTCCTTTTTGCTCCTGCCGGGGTGTTACTGATCCTGGGATTCTTTCTGAACAACAGGTCATGGAGACTCTTCACAGGCTGCTGTGTGAATCCCAGGAAAATCTTCCCCAGGGGCCACAGCTGCCGCTTCTTCTATGTCCTCGGTCAGATCACTCTGAGTTCATTGGTGGCTCCAGTAATGTGGCTTTCTGTGGCTTTGCTCAATGGGACGTTTTATGAATGTGCCATGAGTGGGACCAAAAGTTCAAGACTCCTGGGGCTGATTTGCAAGGGCAAGCCCAAAGAGTGCTGGGACGAACTTCACAAAGTACCTTGCAGCAAAATCAGCATGACCCATACAGACAACGAAGAACTGAAACTGTCCCTGCAAGCCCAGTCTCAGGTAAGAAAGGACAAACGTGACTTTTTTCTCTTTTTCCCCAGAGTGAGCTTGAAGTATTCTCTCAGTACTCTGTTGAGCCAGGGCTGAGTCTGAATCCTCCTAAAACATTTTGAAACTAAATGGAAATTGGAACATGGGGCAGCATTAAGACAATCTGAGGAAAAGCTTTTCAGTGGTTGCTTGGCTAGTAAAATTGCTGATTGGATTGTCTTTTCCATTTCTGAAAAGAAATCTCCTCTGAGTTATACATATGTAAATACTTACGTATTTTAAGACAATCTCTCTGGGTTGATTTTGTAAATAATGCATGACACTAACTCATAATAGAGTGCTAATGGCAGAGTAATTAGAAGTTACTGCCTCCTATTAATTATTTTCAAACTGGTTTCTCAGAAAAACACACATATCTATTAAAATATAGCTGAACGAAATGAGATAATACTTTCCAAAGCCGCACATAATATAATTAGTGTAGAGATTCCCTTGCATGATTTCTGGCAACTGCTACCTCTATGTATAAATATTGTCAAGATGGAGGAGAACTTCCTGTATAAAGTGGGGGTTGGCAGTCTCTAAATAGCCTTCAGTGAAACGGGACCATATTCTCCAGGGAGGTTTCGTCCTGTGCTCTGTGCTCTACAGCTAAAAAAGTTCTTACATTATTTTAGAAGCTCAAGATTTGGGGCACTGTTTTATTTAACAGCAGGAAATTGTAGCTTTACCTAATTGACACAAGGAAGTAGCTTGTCATCCTTCCAGGTACGTGAGCATAAATCCAGATGTGAGCCTGGCCCTGGCCTCAGGAAAAGACTGAATTCCTACTTGTGAGGAGCAGGAATGACATTCCCCAAATCAAAATAAGCAATAAGAGTAGATAAATAGATCCACAGTTTGTCAGGAATGCTATTTGTTTAAGAATAAATGTGCTGAAAATAGTGTAATTTTACTTTTTTTCAGCATAGACTCACCTTTTCAACAACACATCAAGGAAAAATCTTTTTCTAAAATCATACTTTCCAAAACTGGTTGGCGATATAGTCATACTCTCTTCATAAACTGCTAAGCCTAAAAATGCTCCCCAAACAAAATCTTTTGTTTCATGCATAAAGCGCATCTTAGATAAAAACATGCCAGGATCCCTTCTTTGGTTGAAGGAGGGTATTAATTACCAGTGTTACGATACAATGAGTGATGTATGATTTGTATCCTCGGGCACCAGGCTCCATTCAGGTAGATCCAAACACTTGTCACTGTGTGAACTTTTCCTCTCTAAACAGAGGCATAAGGAAATCATGCACGTCTTCCCATAGCTTAGCCTGGGCACGCTGACCTGTTTACTTTTCAGAGGAATGAGAAGGGCCTGGGGCTGATTCCTAGAAGAGGCATAAGAGATGTGGACAAAGGGAGCTGTGTCACAGCAGGTGCTGACTACAGTGCTTCCCACAGGCAGGAGCGACAGAGTCCAGACCAACAGCTGGGTGTGCGGCTGGGGGTAAAAGGTGCCGCGTCCATGGGTGGAGCAGAGAAATGAATCCAGCTGGGTGGCTTGCTATTCCTCAGGATGGTAGGGTAGAGCAGTGGCAAGAACTCCGTCTTGGAGTTCGCTCTCCTTGGGTTTGAATACTGATTCTACCACTTACCAGCTATGTGGCCCAGAGCTACTGGTTTGACCCCTCAGGGTCCCAGTTTCCTCATAGTTTCCTCCTACCTTGGAGGGGTGCTGGAAGGTATAGTAGATGATGGACGTAAATGGATATAAAGCTGCTGGCACGGAGTAAGTGTTCTAAACTGACGAGAAAAACGCCAGGGTTTCAGGGAGAAGACTCGTGCAGAACGGGACACTCTTGAGGGCTGGGGTGGGAGCATCCACCATGTCTAGGTAGACCCTGGGTACCATGAATTAGGGAAGAACAGAGGGCTCAGTGCTCAGAGCTCAGCGCTCAGGTGAGAGCGAGTCGAAGGTAAGGTCATGCAATGGGGGGAAGGGGAGTCTGAAGCTGATCAAACAGTTGATGACACAGCAGCGTTGGTTCAGATACTGAGGTGAGATGGCCTACTGGCCTACAGGAGAACCTGTGTGGAAAAAGAAAGGTAGAGGTTAAAGAAAAGAGGAAGATCCGAGGGAGCTAAGCACAAGTGACTAAAGTAAATGTGAGGACTTTTCACACAATGGAAGCTGTGCTTCATTTGTTAAATCACATCAGAAAGATATCCTGTGTTCAGTAATGCTTTTACATAGACATGGATACATTTGAAAAGTAGCAGCACATGACAATGGCTGATACTTACTGAGTCACGTGTATGTCTACATCATCTCATTTTAATGCCCCAAATTACCCTCTGAGGTAGGTAAGCCCCACTTTACAACTGAGAAACCTGAGGCATGGAGAATAGCCACAGAAAGGAGAAAGTTGAGATTTAAACCCAACTAGTGGCAACCCAGAATTAACATTCATGTGGGGTCTGAGACCCTGTACAATGACCTCCATAGTCTGGAGTTGGAGTTTGGGAAACACTTGTTTAAAGCATTGGAGCATATTTGTGGTTCTGTTACGGTCTGAATGGGTTTATTTGCAGATTGTTTCTGTGTTCAGATAGGCCCATCTGCTGAGAAATACTAAGGGCCATTTAACTAAAATGTCAAGAGAAACTTTGAAAGAGCTTTGTTAGCTGTCCACATATGAACTTAATTCCAATTGTGAAAAATATAATTAGAACAACAAAAAGTTTAGAAGATAAGTTGAGCTGCTTAGACTTCTGCTTTTAAAGTTCAGAAAAACCCCCCAGCAGAACCATTTCGTATTCAGAGAGGAATCTGTGTTTTCCAATTACCCAAATTCAGAACCAGCAAATCCTGAAGGTTTGCAATGACTCTATTTTTTTTTTCTTGGCTTTTATGCAGGCTTCCAATTCTTATAGCTTCAGTTTCCTTATTGTGTTACGTTTGTCTCACTTTATCCTGCTTTCTGGGTCTTTCTTTGCATACCAGCAATGGTGGGTAGGATGGAGAATAGAGGTTAGGTAAACCCTAACTTTATTTGACTGTAAAAAAAACCTGTCGTTAGTAATTAAGATGAAGGATTTCAACCGAGGTCTGGTATTAAATTAGCCATACACTTCCCAATAACACTACCCCGGCTCCCGGAGAAGTGGCTTTACTTTGGAGGTCCTCAATATTTCTTTCTAAGATTCTAGGCTGGTTCCTGATTTGTTCAGCAGCTTTCTTCTCTCTGCTCACCGCTTGTTATGCTCGCTGCCGATCAAAAGTTAGCTACCCTCAGCTGAGTTTTTGGAAGACGTATGCACAAACGGAGAAGGAGTACTTGGAAAATACGCTCCTGGACTATGCCAAAAAGCTGAGTGAGAGGAACCTGAAATGCTTCTTTGAAAACAAGAGGCCAGAGGTCTTCTCCATGCCTACCTTTGCGGCCTGGGAGTCTGCTTCAGAGCTGCATTCTTTCCACCCAAACCAGCAACGTTACAGCGTCGTCCACAGGGTGGTGGGAGGTGGTCTGGAACTTCGCCCTGAGGGTGATGAGACTACAGTGCTGCTTGTGGATGCTTCTCAAAATGTGCAGCTCACCGACCATCACTGACTCGTGGTGTCTAGACATCTTCCTACTGCGTCAACAGCTACCCGAGCATCTCTGCGTTTTCTCACATTTAGTGTTTCTTTACAAGACAATAACGCAAAGGCAAGCAGCTTTGCAGCTCCCAGCTGCAGACAGTGTCACGTGCTCAAACTGATGCTGAGTGACTGGCCAAGGATGGTGACAGAGGTGCTGTCGCGTTTGTCGGGGGTTGGGCTCAGGGGCTTCAAGTTCTAAGATTTTATGATTGACAGTGAGATTCATGCAAGAAGGTCTGCCACTCTGTGTAAATATGGTCATGGCATCCGGGGGTAGCGGTGGTGACTTGTGAGTGAGTGTGGTACTCTTAACAGACTTCTGTACAGTGGGATCTGCAGTGTAGTTGGTAGAAATCCTCGCTCAGTAAACCTATCCTACTGCCTTTCAAGGATGTGTGAAATTCTATCATTTGAAATTCATTTCCTTGGAATCTGAAGACACCGGTTCTCCGAATAACACATTAAAAGAATATGATGCCTAAAATTCAGAGCTTTTCACATGTTTCCACTATGCACTGAAAGTAGACCCCTAAGGTCAGGGCTGTATTATGACTTTTGTGGGCTCTAGGTACTTTTGCCTTCATGAAACCATTTCTACATTAAAAAATACACATACACACAAGCACAAATATACATATATATATTTATGACTATTGATATAGACATATATTAATATTACATGTTAAAACTTTTTTTCAACCTTGAAGTTCATTTATTTCCTGTGACTTTATAAGAAGCTAAAAACACTTTTGTGGGCACTTACAGAATGCAAATTTTGCATTCTATTATGTAATATATCCACATTAGTTTAACTATACAGATATATTAATTCCCTCTAAATCTCTGAGTGGGATTGATATTTAAGGGAGAGGCACCATGTTCTATGCTGTGGCTCACATCTTATACCACAGAGAGTCCTTGCCTCCCAGTTGGAGAATCCTGGGGATGAACTCCTTATTACCATGGAACATTATCCCAAATTGGGGAAAGGATCCTATAGGTATAAGACCTGAAACAACATATCCTTGGGAACTTGGAGGTGCAGAGTCAGGTTGTGTGTGTGTGTGTGTGTGTGTGTGTGTGTGTGTGTGTGTGTGTGTAGGTGGGAGAGTGGGAGGTGGGGGCTGTGATGTTGCAATATTTGAAATACTGTTTGGGTTTTAAACATGGTATGTGATAAATGTTTAACAACTGGCTCTCAAAGAAAAAAAAACCAACCCTGATTTGAAGTGTTTGCCAATTTCTATGATGTAATTTCAAGTTACCACGGTGATGTCACTGAAAGCAGAGTTAGGAAGAGATGCTAACTATGGGCTCTATGAGCCGGAACTTTCTAAGAAGTTTTTTATAGCTAGTTTTTTTTTTTTTTTTGCATTTACTTTGATTCTAGCCAGACCATCTCCCGTGCAACTTTGGTGCATCTGAGTTTCACTGTAATAAAACCTAACCATGGGAAATTAAACTTGGCTCAGTGGCTCCAATTGAGAGATGGAGTCTCTTTCTCTTCTTGATTCTGACCTTAATGAACCAATAGAATGTAGCAGAAGTGAATCCAGATTGCAGAGTTGTTGCAGCTTATGCCTTGGTCTCTGGCAATGCTCAGCTTGGTAAAAGCCAGCCACCATGTAAGAAGTCCAATTACCCTGAGAGCACCAAGCTCTGAAGAAAGCCAAGCTAGCCAAATGGAGAGAGAGAGAGAGAGAGGGAGAGAGAGAGAGAGATTAAAAAGAGTTAGTTGGCTAACTCCAATTCTTTGAGTCATTCTATTGATAGGCTGGTAAAGTACCAGGCATCTGAGTGAAGAAGTCATTTTGGACTTTCCAGCCTCAGCAGACAAGACATGGAGAAGAACCAGGGGACCCAACTGACAGCCAGAAAAAAGGTCCCAGGTCTGTGGTCTGAGTGAAGTCATTCCAGCCATCAGACTTTCAAGCCACACCATCTGAGGCTGCAGACATTACAAAGGGGTCCCCACTATGTCCTGTCCAAATCCCTGATCCAGAAAATCATGAGCTTAAAAAAATATTTGTTGTTTTAAGCCATCAGATTTGGGGGCACTATGAAGTAAGTGCCCTAATATTTTCACTAATATGTGAAAATCAGAATTTATTAAAAGAGAGAAATTAGAGGCAAATTGAATTTATACATAGATTTATACAAAAATTCTCCCTATGCATAGGTGTTTCCTTAATAATTTTTTCCTCTTGATTTCAGGAAGCAGTATATCCTCTATGGAATGATTTGATAGATGCTGAATAGGCACCTCTCCAAACTAGCTCCACCAAAGCCTGAAATTCATTTTTAATGATTTTGGTTTGAAAGGAACACACTGATGTGAGTTAATTCAGTTTAAAATAAATAACTGAGAGGAGAAACATACTATTATCATTAATACCTAGAAGAAAATGGCAGTAGAAGGCACAGGATAGGTTGGCCTTGAGTAAAAGCTAGAAACAGATTGGTCTTCTAGGCTTGCTCCTCAAAGTGTTGCCTTCAAACCACAGCATCAGTAAACGAGGGAGCTGTTAGAAATGCAGAACCAGACCCCATCCTAGACCTGTTGAATCAAGCCTGCTGTTAAACGAGATCTTAGGTGATTCCTATGCAACTTAATTTTTAGAAGTGCTGGAGTGGCGGTTCTCAAACTTTAACGCATGCCAAAATCATCTGGAGGGCTTGTTAACATGTAGATTGCTGAGCCCAAGTGTCTGATTTGGTAGGTTTGGGGGGAGAATTTGCATTTCTAACAAGTTATCAGGCGCTGCTGCTGCTGGTCTAGGGATCACATCTTGAGAACAACTGCTCTAAAGCAGGGGTCCCCAACTGCCGGTCCGTGGCTTGTTAGGAACCAGGCCGCATAGCAGGAGGTGAGCAGCGGGCAAGCGAGCGAAGCTTCACCTGCTGCTCCCCATCGCTCCCCATCACTCACATCACCGCCTGAAACATCCCCCCCAAACCCCGGTCTGTGGAAAAATTGTCTTCCACAAAACCGGTCCCTGGTGCCGAAAAGGTTGGGGACCACTGCTCTAAAGCACAAAGCAGGCCACACCAAGGAAGGATGCCTAGAAGAACTTCAGAATCTTGGGCCCCACTCCAAACCTACTGAATTAGACTTTATGCTGTTATCAACCTGAGAACATGGGGTAACTTTCCATGTATTTTCTATTTATTCAAGGTGACCTTTTATCCCTTAACGATATTTTAAAGTTTTCCTTACATAAGTTTTGCAAGCACTGTGCATTTGTAGGTAACTTCTTTGCTGCTAGTCTAATGGTTTCTTTTTCCTGTGATATTTTCTAAGTGATGGTTATTTGAGTACATGAAAAAGCTATTACTTTATGCATATTAGTTTTATACCACTATACCTTACTGATTTTTAAATTATCTTATTTTTCGTAGAGCTTTTCAGAATTAGAAAATAAATATTTTGCAACCCCTAATGACATAATGGATCTGGACAACAAATAGTGAATTCTGAACTACCAGGTGAAGGCGGGATGGGTGAGGAACATGCAACTTGAAGCCACTCCTCTGTCTTAGCATCCCTAAAAATGGGACAACCACACATTATGTGACTCCTTATGTTATGCAGTGCAAGAGTAAGTACACAGTCCAACTTGTGAAATATTGTTTCCTAAAATAACTAAATCTGACTCTAATCAAGATCTTACTCTTAGTTTATAGGAAATGTAGGCAAGAGAAAACAAGTTAATTAACACCATGAGGAAGCAACCAAGTAAATATAGAATATAGGACATGCTATCGGATGTGTGACCCAGCTTTCCGTAGACGAATGGCATTAAAAAAAGGAGAATAAAAGACTTAAGAGATGTAATGACCAGAAACAACATGTGGGCCTCATTTGTATCCTGTTTCAAACAACCACTGACACAGGGTATCTTTGAGATATTTAGGGAAATATGAATGGGTATTAAATGGGTATTAGATAATTTCAAGAAATTGTTCATTTTGATGTGTATGATAATAGCACATTGGTTTATGCTTTACCAGTTTGAGATGCACATTGAAATATTTATACGTGAATTACCAGAATGTCTAGAGTTTTCTTTAAAATATTTCAGCACAAAAAAAGGGGGAGCTGATAGTTGAAACAAGAAGGGCAAAATACTGATACTTATTGAAACTGGATAGTAGGTACTTGGGACTTATTACATATTCTTTTTATATTTGTGTAGGTTTGAAATTTTTCATAATAGCTATATGATGAAATAAACTATGTGCTCACCTCAGTTCTTTTTGCTGAAGTTCTGTCAATCAACTCCTGCTTGCCTGGAGTTTACCCTCCAGTATTATTCTCAGAAAAAGTTCTCAGGAATCCTATTCCCTGAATTTTTACATATTCAAGTTATTGACCTATTCTATACTTGAAGGACAGTTTAGCTGGTTCACACTTTCTCTACTTGACTATATTTTAAGTATTACTCTACTGTCTTTTGTCATTGAATTCTGTTAAGGAAACATCTGATGCCATCTTAATTTATTACTAATGATGTTTTTAACCTATATTCTCACAAAATTCTTTCTTCATCTTTAAAGTCCAAAAACAGTACCAAATATGCTTTCAGATAGGTCTTTTGGATCAATTTTCCCTGCTACAAGTTATACTCTTTCATTATGGAGAAATATTTTCTCTTGTTTCAAGAAAATGGAGTTGGTGAGTTTCCCATTATTCTCCTTGTTGCTCTATATGATTTTTAAGAAACCTTATGGTTTTAGATTCAGAACTAAGCCACTGCTATGTTCCTATTGGAATCATTAATTTAATAATAATTTTAAAAAGCTAAGTTATCTTGTGGTCTTGATTCTTGTTTAACCCATTCCTACCCTCTCCTTCTCCTTTGCCCATTCATGCAACCAGCATAAAGTCAATACTTGCAGCCCCTCACCTATGAGATGAATAGCAAGGAGCAGTGGATCTGCACATGTACCTTTTATATGGCAGCTGCAAGGATGAAGACTTTTCTCGTTTGTGTGGTTGCTGCCTTGATTGTTGTCCTGTATTCAACCAATCCCATCATTGCCCAAAGTTCCCAGGGGAACCTAGATTGCCCTGAGGAGCTGACACAAGGAAGGATCTGGCTCCAGTTCTAATCGTTTATAGCAGTGGCTTCTGACTGAACCTAAATGAAGCCCCAAATGTGTACTGGGACATAATGAGACTTTAGGAGAGGTAGAAGGGCAAGCTGAGCTACTGAGGCTGGACTTGAGCATGGAGCGTAACACCAGAAGGAGGCCTGGGGTTACTTGTAGGCAAGGCAAGTGTCAGTGGCTTTGTACTTATACCTATTGGAGTAGGGTTTTGGTCAAGAGCATTAGGTTAGTTTAATCCCTTTTGGAGATTGGAAGATTCTTTTTTTTTTTTAACTTAAAAAAATTATATTTATTTATTTATTTTTGGCTGCATTGGGTCTTCGTTGCTGCGTGCGGGCTGTCTCTAGCTGCAGTGAGCAGGGGGCTACCCTTCATTGCGGTGCGTGGGCTTCTCATTGTGGTGGCTTCTCTTGTTGTGGGTCTAGGCACGTGGGCTTCAGTAGTTGTGGCTCACGGGCTCAGTAGTTTTGGCTCGCGGGGTCTAGAGCGCAGACTCGTAGTTGTGGCTCATGGGCTTAGTTGCTCCATGACATGGGGAATCTTCCTGGACCAGGGCTCAAACCCGTGTGCCCTGCAATGGCAGGTGGATTCTTAACCACTGCGCCACCAGGGAGCTCAGAAGATTCTTATTACAAACATAAAATGTCATATTTGAGTCTGGAAGGAAACTGCTTTTAGGTTGCTTCAAATAATATTTTCAAAGTTCAGTAGTTTGGTAAAATTGAGTTATGCAGAAAGAATACTTGCCCAGCTGTAAGAGAGATCATATTCTAAATTTTGCTATTCCACCGAAGAGGAAAGGCAGAATTAAAATTTAGTAACAAACTATTATGTGCTGGATACTTTACATAAGATTTATATTTAAAATTTCACAAGCATACTGGGAAGGGTTATTGTTTCCATTTTTTATGAATAACGCTAAATTTCAAAAAGGTTAAGTTTAAGCCGCAGGTAAGAGATAGAGCTTAAATTTGGACCTGAATTAGTCTGATTCCTAACCTCCATCACACAAATGCTGCCTCATGTTGGTTTATTCTCAAGTGTTTATTTAATCTTTTGAAGCAAGTTTTTTCACTTGTAATATTAGAGTGTTGGATTAATACATCAGAATTTCTTTCAATTATGTCATCCTAAATCTTAAGGCCAGTAGCACATGAATTCCCAGTCAGTTGGCTTCTTGATATACTCCTGGGAATTGATGCCTATCTCCAAGTTTCTTGGCCTCTGTCTGGGTCCCTGGCCTCTTTCCCTTTCAGCACAGCTTTTCCACCTTGGGTTTCTAGATATTTGAGACAGTTATGCTCTAACTATGCTTCTAGTTCTCTATATTGATGAGGTCAACTTCCCATTTTATTTCCTTAGGTAAAAATGACAATTGAGGGCTTCCCTGGTGGCGCAGTGGTTGAGAGTCCGCCTGCCGATGCAGGGGACACGGGTTCTTGCCCCGGTCCGGGAAGATCCCACATGCCACGGAGCGGCTGGGCCCGTGAGCCATGGCCGCTGAGCCTGCGCGTCCGGAGCCTGTGCTCCGCAACGGGAGAGGCCACAACAGTGAGAGGCCCACATACCGAAAAAAAAAAAAAAAAAAGACAATTGATAAAGAAGGAATTTTCAGCAAGGGAAAGTTCATAAAAGATTTAGAATAGTCCCCAAACTTTAAGTTTTTTACCTTTTAGAGCACAACTTTCTGTCTGTCTGTGAACAGCTCTCTCTTCACAGTTTCAAATTTCCTGACACTAGAGCTGCACCAATGCCAGAGAAAAATCTTTGAACGTTTTAAATTGTAATGAAACTGAGATTAAATTGGGAAAAATGAATTAATCAATTCACCTAATCACATTCTCTAGATCATTTCAAGGAATAGGATAAAGTAAGAAAAGTTATCAACTCAGGTGAATATTGAATAATTTTGCTTTAGAAAATACCTCAGAATATATGCATCCTTTGGCAGGATACATAACCTATAAAATGATTACTAGTTGCATTGTAACAACGTTTTATTCCTACATTTTAACATAAAAGGATGTGCTTCTGCAATAATAATAATTGCTGATGATATCAACAGATCAAGATGATTCTCCCAGGAGTTTTGTTGGTATTTGTGCCATGAGAGGAAACACGAGGGCTAGTGCTTTTAAAACGCTTGCTCCCTTAAACAATTGGCTATGAGTGAGTTTCACTGACCCTATATAGGAAGTAAAGTGGTTAAAGAAATATGCAGACAAATACAGAGTTACAGACTAGTGTTTGATCAATATCCATCTTCTTTGGAGTGAAGGACCTGGGAGACAAAACTTCTCTCCCTACCTCCTCTGCGAGAGATAAGCTAGTTATCCCAACCACTGGTGGGCTTTGTTTTAATCGAGACTATCCTTGATTACATCTCTCTAATGTTTTCCACTTTTTTTCCAATGACATTTTATTTTATTTGAAACACTTAAAGGAGACAAAATGAGTGGTAACTCTGGAAGAATTTGGACTGAGGGACGGGAGGGTAGCAGTCAGCACATGCCGCCTTGCCTCTGCAGTGATCACCCTGGAGCACCAAGGAACGCAGTTTGAAAACCCCTGCTCTAGGGCACTGGATGCCCATTAAGATCACCTGGGGAGCATTAAAAAAGTTCTGATGCCTGAGTCTTATTCCCAGAGAGTGTGATTTAATTGGTCAAAATTAGGGCCTGGGCATCAGGATTTTGGGGGGAAAGTTCCAGGAGATTCTGTGGGGGAGTCAGGATTCATAACCATTACCCTGGAGCCTCACTGAGAGGTCAGGGCAAGTCTGGACAAAATCTTACTTCTGACACAAACTAAGAGTCACACCAAGCAGGGCTGACCAAGGGTGTGGCTGGCCTTCCCCATGTGTTCCTGAACCTTTAGGCTCAGATAAAGGTTGCTTGAGCCTTGGGGGTTTTGTTTCCCAGAGTATTTCCTCAACTGTTTTCATCTCTCGGTAAGGAGTTTCATTGTAAAGAGTTACATTAATGAAACGTTCCCCATGCGATTGCTATTTTCAATCCACACACTTAGATTTGTTTCATAAGTCAGTCTCTCATGAGTTTCTTCCAAATAAGTTAAGCAATAGGAATAAAAACAAGAATCTCCAATGGAAACTTAGGACAGCGTAGATTTTCATGGACTGAGATATCTGGAAGATTGAAAACTTCCTTCTGGAACATCTTTGGTAATAGTGCTAAGGAGACAAGATGCCTAGAGAAAGCCAGTTTGCTTGTAAGACTGGATCATGAACAGGAGTGGAAGATGGACGTTCATGAGTAAGGGGAGATAACTTGCAGAATTTACTGAGAATTGAGCCTTAAGAGATACTTTTCTGTGACTAAAAGAAAAATAATGTTACACAAACATAGTAACAATAAAAGTTTAAGCGTAATTTTCCTGCAGATGCCTTGCTTTCATATCGGGAATCTGCCTTAAGTAATTGATGCAGTCTTCTGGGTTAGACCTAATCAGTCTGCAGAACCCACAGATCTTGTGGTTATGCACACAAGCTTGTCCACAAATGAAAACTTTCTACGTTTTTCTTCTTTCTCCCCTCCCAGAAGTACAAAGGGGAACAGAGCAAGTGCGTGGGTGTTTACATAAGGCAGTTCTTGCTTACTCAGAGGGGGAAATTAAGCCTAAATGGTTATGTTTGTTTAAACAATTTTCTTATTTTTAGTAATTCCTCCGCCATATTTCTGGACCAAATGGTAAGAATTTTCAAAATATTTTGTGTGTTCCTTTTGCTGTTAATATTCACCATTTTTAAATACTGAGAATTTTATGACTATAAAGGGTTTTTCTATCCTTTTAATTTTTTTCACTCCCGTCTTCCTTGCTCAAAAATGTTACTAAGAAGGAAAATGGCCTGACATTCAGCTAACTGTGAGGCCATCCTTCTCTGGAATGCTGTCTGGTGCCGTGCTGTGAGTTCTATGGAATTCAATCCCTGTTTACCAAGGGCTCCCACTTATTTTAATATCATACGTTGGAAAAAGTAAAGTAATTCAATAGACCTCTACCACTAAATTGTGAGTTAGCCTTTGAAAAATAGTAAGTAATAGCAAAGAAAGATGTTCTATTTAGACTTAATCTGATTAGCTTCCGTTGCTTGATGGAGGGATGAAAGGAAGCAGTAATCCTAGGAAGGGGGTTGGGAATTAGGCACACCCTGTGCCTTAACCCTGGGACCCACCTCTGCCTGCGCTGTGCTAAGAACTGCCCTCTGACCTGGTCTCCAGTCCACCCTGTTCGTTGTGAATCTGACCCTCCAGGGCTGCCCAGACCCTTCTGATGAATGACCGAGTCTGTCACTTGGCTTCTTCCCACCCTTCAGCTCCCTGCATGAGTCACAGGTAAGGAATGCCTGGCTCCGGAATGCAACGTAGACTCTGAGGACCTCAGTTTCCCACTTCAATCTTTTGGGTGGGGTTAGAGGCCCATACCATCATGGCTAAATACTCAATCTTCTATTTACAAATGATTCTAGTATAAAACAGTGGCAAGATACCTAAATATTTTAGGATTGGGGAATCTTCGTGACAGAGTCACAATGCTTGGCTGTGTGATGGAGGTGAAATTAGTGGTAGCCACGCTGCCCCTTCTCCCCCTTCCCACCCTGCACTGTTGGGATTCCTGGCAGGTTATCTTTGAGTTGCCTGACGTGGATAGATTTGAGCTGAGTGGAAGTTGGCCTCCAGTAGTATGTGTGTGGGGAGCACATGTTCCAGAAGAAGGAAGGCTGGGCCAGGGCATGTTATCATCTGGTGGTGCTGACCACTAGGCAGAGGCAATGACACGCTCCCAGCCCTGATGCGGTAAAAGCAAGACACATCACGGCAAAATACAGTCCCCACATCAGTGAGAGATTTCAACAAAGGGCAAGCATTGCCTAGCAATAAAAATGTTCCAAGTCTCCCTCTATTTCTTGCCATTTGGGCTGCATTTCTTCGTCTATCCCTTTAAGTAAGTTGTGTGTAAAAGGAAGGGGTATGTGTCTGTCTATGTGTGTCTGCATGTTGGGTGGGAGGGTGGTGTGGGAATGGAGGCAACTTTAAAATTAAGATTTAAATTTTCATCCTGGTAAAGGAAAAAAAGAAAAAAAACGTTCAAAGCGCTGAAAACAGCCTCTCCATTTTGTGCACAGTTATGATGTCAACATAACCCTGCGTGTTGTGCCTGGTACTGGGTGCATTCCATTTAGGCTTATACTCAGAATTGTGAAATATGGTAATTTTCAGGGAAAGTACTTCTTTTAAAAATGTACATTGTTTAGAAAATGAAAGGAGCCAAATATCGGGGGGGGGGAAAGGAGAGAAAGTAAAATACGGAAACATAAGGAACAAAACTGTTTGTCTTGTTTTTAAGAGAAAAACAATATCCTAAGATATGCTGATGTCTCTGACTTGAATGGCCTGGTTCAAGTTCACTTCACCTGGGCAGTTTTTCTATTCACATAAAAAAATCAGGTCATCTCTGGTAACATTCTCTGAAAAAACACAGACTGCCAAGAGAAAGGACTGCAAGAGATTTAGAAAAAGAGAAACAAAAGCAAAAGCCCCATAGGATTAGAGGACCAGAACTTTTATGATTGGTTCCTTTATAAGAAATTCAAAAGAAAAACCTAATACTATCTACTGTAGTACAAAATCATTTTTCTTAGGAGAACTTGGTTGTCTCCCTTCCACCAAAGCATCCCTCTGAGTTTACTGTTCTAAGAAATGTCTGCCCCACTCTTGCTAATGGTCTAAAATATTTACTTTCACCTAACAATGTAGTTTCACTTGGACTGCCTCATGGGGGAAGTATTTTTTTTTTTTTGGCGAAAGGTTTGCTTACTTGATTATTATCTCCAAAATGCATAACAATGACAATTCCCTACTTCAATACATTATAGTTAGCATGCTAAATGGAGCCTGCTACACTATTCTATACAGGACTTCTAGCTTCTGGAACAAAGGAAAACAAACAACAGCGTCAAGATGAACAGTAAGATGAATAAAGTGAGCAGAGCATTCATAGGTGAAGTAAGACTCATAAATTACTGCTACTAATTTCCTAGACAGGAAGAACAAGGTCTTTGCCAGTTACTTTTCCCCATTTGGGGAAAACTCAGGATGTTTTTCATAACCAAATGCCCTTCCTGAGGGGTTCCCTACGATGGCCATGCTTTGTGTCTCATTACCCTATTGTTTTGGCCACAGATAACGGACAAGGATGGGCATTTGAGAACCCGGACTGTCAGTCCATAGTTTGGCTATAGGCCTGAAAGTGGCTTAGCATGAAAACTCTACCCAGCAGAGGGCTAGTGATTGGCTGCACAGGCTAGTGACTGTTTTTTGGGACTTTGAATGTGAGACACACAGAGAGAGTCACAGTTTGGATGATTGGGCAGAAGACAAAAAATGCCTGGGGAAAAGAGAGTAAGCAGAAACCAAGAGGCAGCAGAGTCACTGAGATGGAGAGAAGATATAGAAGAATAGAATGATATTAATATGTAGCTGCAAGAGCATAATAACCAGAGTAGTTGAGTCACCAAAATGGCAGAAGACTGAAGTAGGGAACCATAAATGCCCGCTACTGAGACGACAAGACTGACTGATTTTCTGTTCTTCCATGAGGCTTAGCTGTCGTGTCCCAGAATATCCTCACAATAAACCCCTATGACCGGACAACCCAAATGCCAGCAACATAAAGAAGCCCACCTAACACAATTTGGCTCCATGATGAGTTTTAGGATACATTTCAAATATTTTCCACAATAAATGGGAATGATTTATTTAAATGATCATTTTTGTCTCTAGCATCTCCTGATAATAAAACTGACCATAAGTATGTTTGGAAAGCATGAGATATATTTTTGTGTAACTAAAGAGATGTTTTTTAGATCTTAGACCAGAGAAAGGTACAATTGTATTTTCTATTTGCCCTTAAAATAAACTGGAAGAGATATGAGCCCATTAAGTAAGTTAAGTGAAATATAATATCTAGTGATTTGATTACCCCTTTAATGTTTGCATTTTGTAATTACAATTGACATCAATGTAGCAAGAATGAATCTTGCCCCGAAACTTTCTACACTCATATAAATCATGGAAAAAATAAATGTTTCTATAAAATTATCAAGATGAGTTTACTGTCTATTATTTAATAACAGTCAGTTATTTTCCTGCCCAGGATCCTATTGTAATTCAAATCTTGTTATTGCTGTTTTGTTATTGTGAGCAACCAGACATTTTTGGAGCATTGAATTTTCACCATAGTAAATATTGCTTGAAATAAGGGGGCTTTTGCCAGTAGTGAGAGTCAGGATAAGGGGGAAGGGATAGGAAAGAGTCTTTAATTTGGAGATGAATGTTGCCCACTGCCCTCTTCTGGACAGAATAGGAGAAGCAACAGTGTGTAAGGTGTGAAAAAAAAAATCTTCAAATATTTTGTAAATTCACTTCTATATTTAATGAATGTCTACAATGTGCTGGTTTGCCATGGCATGGTGGTCCAAACCCCAAGAATGTCTGAAATTTCCCTTCCTTTGGAAAAGCTTACAGATGTGATGGGGAAATGAAATTTCCCAGAAATGAACTATAACTTCACTGGACAATCTAAGAAAGTATCAAGTCAAATTGTATGTCTATTAACATAACTCGAGAAAACATCATATTATTTTCATTCTTTGTAAAACATTTTTGCTCTAGTTGGATGGAGAATAGGAATATATACAAAAGAAGGTGGCCAGCAGCAAGTTCTTAGAAGATCAACAGGCACAAAATACAGTAAAACTGTGTGTCACATACTGATTAAAACATTAAACTAAAGGGCAGATTTATACTGCTCTATTTTCATAATAAAGATGCTCTCAGTAAAGTTGATCATGAGTTCCCTTACCTTTCCAAGGTTTCAACTTATACTATTCAAAGTAAAAGATCTCATTTTTGCTTTCCAGAATTTCTAACAAGCACAATATATGGAGTTCCAATTTTTCAACCTAAGGATCAGAATTTCAAGTTTTATAAGTCTGTTTCTATTTTTTATATATTTTATATCACATTTTTCTCTATTTAAAAATTTCATCTTACTGTGACAACACCAATGATGTGATGTTTTTACTGAAAAATCATAAATTCCCCCATACCCCTCAGAACAACCATCATAATGACATTGACCTGACAGTAAAAAGCTTTCCCAGCTTTGATGAACAGAGTTTGCATCAGGCCAAGTATTTGTAAACGCTATCAGTAACTAGAAGGCCCGGATGCCCTAAGGGAGGCTTTGGAAGCTACAATCAACACACTCATCTATTTATGATCTAGTTCTGTGTCCAGAGTTTAGCTAGGGAAAGCAATACCTGAAAATCAGGAGAACTAAGGCTGGAAGAGGTCTCACCTGACAGATACGGAAAACGAGGTTTGGACAGGCTGAATGACTTGCTCAGGGTCACACAGTGGGAATGTGGCTGAGCAGGATATGTACTCGTTTTGTTTTGTTTTTTTTTTATCGTACGCTGGCCTCTCACTGTTGTGGCCTCTCCCGTTGCGGAGCACAGGCTCCGGATGCGCAGGCTCAGCGGCCATGGCTCACGGGCCCAGCCGCTCTGCGGCATGTGGGATCTTCCCGGACCGGGGCACGAACCCGTATCCCCTGCATCGGCAGGCGGACTCTCAACCACTGCGCCACCAGGGAAGCCCTGTACTCATATTTAATCTCCATTACATTGGACTTGGTTAGACTACCGCTCTGAATCTGAGGAGGATCAGAGCTCTTCATGTTTAACTCGTAACGGCAACATCATAATATTTCTTGTCAAACCTATCCTTTACGATTATCTTGATTTAAATGATCAAGTTTATCTCTGATTACCTTCTCCTAATAATAAACCTTTTATCATAAATGTGTTTGGAAACCATGAAATATATTTTTGTGTAACTAAGGATCTTTCTTTTAGACCTTAGACAGGAGAGAAGTACAACTTTATTTTCGGCTTGCTCTTACAATAAACACAGGGATTTATGCCTGTTAAGTTAAACCCTCTAATATTTCATTACTACAACTAAAATCAACTATGGTAACTCTACTGCAAATATCACATTTTCATTTTTCTCAGAATGATGATCATAATAGAAAATCTTCAAAGCTATATTTTATTTTTTTATTGAAGTATAGTTGTTTTCCAATGTTGTGTTAGTTTAAAGTGTACAGCAAAGTGATTCAGTTGTACATATATATATATATATATTCTATTCAAAGGTATATTTTACAGAAACAATTAATTTTTGGAAAAAGCACTAGAATAAAGTCAGAAGAATTAAATTCTAAGCTGGCTTTTTTTTCTCTGAAAACTATAAATTTTTAAAATTGAAGTATAGTTGACTTAACAATACTGTATTTGTTTTAGGTGTATAACACAGTGATTTGATATTTTTATAGATTACACACCATACAAAGTTATTAAAAATATTATCTATATTACTTGTGCTGTACATTACATCCCTGTTACTTGTTTATTTTATAACTGGTAGTTTGTACCTCTTAATCCCCTTCAACTATTTCACCCCTCCTCCCATCCCTGCTCTGGCAACCACTAGTTTGTTCTCTGTAACTGTGAGTCTGTTTCTGTTTTGTTATGTCTGTTCATTTGTTTTGCTTTTTAGATTCCACGTATAAGTAAAGTCATACAGTATTTGTCTTTCTCTGTCTGACTTATCTCACTTAGCATAATACCCTCTAGGTCCATCCATGTTATTGCAAATGGCAAGATTTTGTTCTTTTTTAAATGGCTGAGTAGTATTCCATTATATATATATAATGGAATATATATATATATATATATTCCATTATATATGCATATGTATTCCACATCTTCTTTATCCATTCATCTATTAAGGGGCACTTAGATTGCTTCCATATCTTGACTATTGTAAACAATGCTGCAACGAACATAGGGGTGCATATATCTTTTCTTTAATTAGTGTTTTTGTTTTCTTCAAGTAAATACCCAGGAGTCGAATTGCTGGATCCTATGATAGTTCTACTTTTAATTTTTTTTTTAGGAATCTCCATACTGTTTTCCATAGTACCAATTTACATTCCCACGAAAAGTTAAACTGGCTTTTCTTACTATGTGTTTGTGGTGACATCACCTAAGTCTTAATTACAGCATCAGTAAAATGAGGCTAATGACAGATGTAAAATGAGGCTAATGGCAGATGCCCTTTTTACTTCACAAGGCTCTTGTAATGGAAAAACAGATAATAGGCAGGAATTACTTTGAGCTTTTCTGAAGAAACGCTCTGTATTATTCATGTTTTAAAATATCAGGACTTCCCTGGTGGCACAGTGGTTAAGAATCTGCCTGCCAGTGCAGGGGACACGGGTTCGAGCCCTGGTCCAGGAAGATCCCACATGCCGCGGAGCAACTAAGCCCGTGAGCCATAACTACTGAGCCCGTGTACCACAGCTACTGAAGCCCGCTCGCCTAGAGCCTGTGCTCCGCAACAAGAGAAGCCACCGCAATGAGAAGCCCGCGCACCGCAACGAAGAGTAGCCCCCGCTCGCCACAACTAGAGAAAGCCCATGCACAGCAATGAAGACCCAACGCAGCCAAAAGTTAAAAATAAATAAATATTTATAAAAAAATAAAATATCATGTGCTGCTGTGTATCATATGTTACAATGCTGCTGACAATTTTCATAAATAATGTCTTAAATTTTGTAGTTGTATTGAGTCAATAACTGCAAAAAGCACACTTGTATATGATAAAATCACATATAAAATGGATACATTTTAATGTTGCAGGAAGTTGACATTAGAAGTAACCTATCTCCTTTTTATTTAAAATGTAAGGCTGACTACCCTCCTGCACTGTTGGTGGGAATGTAAACTGGTGCAGCCACTATGGAGAATAGTATGGAGGTTCCTTAACAAACTAAAAATTGAGCTACCATATGATCCTGCAATCCCACTCCTGGGCCTATATCTGGAGAAAAACATGGTCCGAAAGGATACATGCACCCCACTGTTTACTGCAGCAAGCCAATAGCCAAGACATGGAAGCAACCTAAATGTCTATAGACAGAGGAATGGATAAAGAAGATGTGGTATATATATACAATGGAATATTACTCAGCCATTAAAAAGAATGAAATAATGCCATTTGCAGCAACATGGATGAACATAGAGATTAGCATACTGAGTGAAATAAGTCAGACAGAGAAAGAGAAGTATCGTATGATATGGCTTATATGCGGAATCTAAAAAAAGGAAGTGTTTTAATGGCCTGGAATGTGGTATATTTTGGTGAATGTTGCATGTAATGTTGAGAAAAATGTATATTCTGTTATTGAATAAAATATCCTGTACATGTCAAAAATGATTTGGTGTCTAGCATGAGATTTCTTTTCACATCGCTAGATGGCGCAATTTAAGGTTAAAGCCTGTCATAAGAATTTGTCAGAAGCCTAGTGATAGAGTGACAATCTGCCCTGTAGAAAAGGCAAAATGAGGAAAACAAGAGAGAGGAGAATATTATTAGTACCCTAAGTCACATAGTTGTCTCCTCTCAGAGACAAAGGAGTGGAGAGTAGGGCATAAAGTCAGGAGACCTGTTCCTATGTGCAGCCTTTCACTAATCAGCTCTGTAAGAATCACTTCACTCATATGGGTATAGATTTCTTCATCTAGTCAATTCCCTTCAAATGCATCCTCTTTCTCTCTTTCCTTCTCTGGAGCCAGGAAACAATCATAAGTTCTGTGGAAGCCACGGTATGTAGGTATACAGTAGGTACGTGGGAAGGATGATGATGGTTTTCTGTACAAGTGCACGGTCTGAGAGGGCAGCCAAACAAAAGGCACACCATTAGGTTCTGTTCCTGATTCTGCTGTGCTCCACGGGCAGCATGTGACTATGTGGACTTCCTCTAACCTTGCCCCACTTCTCAATAGCACCAGCTATGGAACATTTTACACTTGCCTAATGAGATAACGCTGCTGAAGGCCAAACCTTTTAACTAAAAGCTACTAATTATAAGCAAAGCATCAGTGGGTGAGTATATCTGACCCCTCATTTGTGTTAAAATGCTCTTGAATTGGGTGACATCATTCCCACATGTAAAAGAACACTTTGCTGGCGAAGTGAAATTGATCAAGAGGGAGGAAATCACGTCTTTGAAGGAAAGTGCAAAGGCCAAGAGACAGCCCCTTTGCACAAGAGAAGGGTGAGGGTGACAGAATATTCTCTTCATTAATAAGAAGGAATTTTGTATAGGAGTGGAAGTGGATCTTTTCCCAGTTCATTGAGGACAGGAGGAGCAGACAAGAATTTACATGACATCAGAAAGGTCAGAAAGACATGATATTTGGAAAGTGGATGTTGTATACATTCTTAGTTTTATAACAAACAGACCTGTTTCTTTTAAGCTTTTTTTTTATTGTTGTAAGAACACTTTAGCATGAGACCTACCCTTTAACACATTTTTTAAGTGTACATTTTTGTTAATGTACATAGGTACAATGTTGTACAGCAGACCTCTGGAGCTCATTCTTTTTTTTTTTTTGGCCACGAGGCATGTGTGATCTTAGTTCCCCAACCAGGGATTGAACCCGCCCCTTACATTGGAAGGGCAGAGTCTTAACCACTGGACCGCCAGGGAAGTCCCCTAGAGCTCATTCATCTTGCTTGACTGAAACTTTGTGCCCTTTGATTAGTAACTCCCCATTTCTCCCTCCCCCCAGCTGCTGGCAACCATCATTCCACTCTTTGATTCAACAAATTTGCCTATTTTAGATACTTCATATAAGTGAAATCATGCTGTATTTGTCATTCTGTAACTGGCTTCAACCATGTTGTTGCATATTGCAGAATTTCCTTCTTTTTAAAGACTGGATAGTATGTTATTGTTATGTATTGACCACATTTTCTTTATCCATTCATCTGTTGATCGAATTTTAGGTTGTTTCCACATCTTGAATAGTGCTGCAATGAATATAGGAGTGCTAGTATCTTTCAATTCTTTTGGATAAATATCTTCAAAGTATGCAAGCAGCTCATGCAGCTCAATATCAAAAAAACAAACAACCCAATCCAAAAGTGGGCAGAAGACCTAAATAGACATTTCTCCAAAGAAGATATACAGACTGCCAACAAACACATGAAAGGATGCTGAACATCACTAATCATTAGAGAAATGCAAATCAAAACTACAATGAGGTATCACCTCACACCAGTCAGAATGGCCATCGTCAAAAAATCTACAAACAATAAATGCTGGAGAGGGTGTGGAGAAAAGGGAACCCTCCTACACTGTTGGTGGGAATGTAAATTGATACAGCCACTACAGAGAGCAGTATGGACGTTCCTTAAAAAACTAAAAATAGAACTACCATATGACCCAGCAATCCCACTACTGGGCATATACCCTGAGAAAACCATAATTCAAAAAGAGACATGTACCACAATGTTCATTGCAGCTATACTTACAATAGCCAGGTCATGGAAGCAACATAAGTGTCCATCGACAGATGAATGGATAAAGAAGATGTGGCACATATATACAATGTAATATTACTCAGCCATAAAAAGAAACGAAACGGAGTTATTTGTAGTGAGGTGGATGGACCTAGAGTCTGTCATACAGAGTGAAGTAAGTCAGAAAGAGAAAAACAAATACCGTATGCTAACACATATATATGGAATCAAAAAAATTGGTTATGAAAAAACTGGGGGCAGGACAGTAGTAAAGACGCAGACTACAGAATGGACTTGAGGACACGGGGAGGGGGAAGGGAAAGCTGGGACGAAGTGAGAGAGTCACATGGACATATATACACCACCAAATGTAAAATAGATAGCTAGTGGGAAGCAGCTGCATAGCACAGGGTGATCAGCTCGGTGCTTTGTGACCACCTAGAGGGGTGGGATAGGGAGAGTGGGAAGGAGACGCAACAGGGAAGGGATATGGGGATATATGTATATGTATAGCTGATTCACTTTGTTATACAGCAGAAACTAACACACCATTGTAAAGCAATTATACTCCAGTAAAGATGTTAAAAAAAAAAAGGGCAAAAAAAAAAAAAAGTTGGGACAGATTTTCAATAGGAGGAAATCAGAGGGCCTAGATTTTGTTATAGATAGAGGAGATGGTGGACTTCAATGTTAGAAGACAAATAATCAATAGAAATCATGGAATAACAATTTCCAGATGAAATTAGTGCATGTACTCTTTAGAAACAAGTTCAATACCCACTGAGATGTTGATGAGTCTGCTCAGAGAAGAAAGGGAATTTTATTTATATTGCATACATATTATAAAACCTGTAGCTTGTTTTTAGGAATGACAATATAATTGGCCTCACTTTGGGAGAAATTCCACAAATAAAGAAATACTAATCTAATAAAAAAAAATGGAGATGAGGGAGTAGGCCATTTGGGCATGGGAGAAAGAGCATTCCAGAAGGAGGGAACAGCAAGTCCCTCCTTAGGAGAACCTGCCTTGTGGGTTTGAGGAACAGCAAGGAGTCTAGTGTGGCTGAAGCACAGAATAAGTGGCACAGTAATAGGAGATAAGGTTAGAGAGGTCACAAGAGCTGCAGGTGATGGCCAGGGAGCCAGATTCTATAGAGTTTAGGCTGTAAATACATGGGCCTCTAATCTGAGATGGGGAGGGGGCAGTTATGAGCAAAGGAGTAACATGACCTAATTTACATTGTAGCAGGATCAATCTGGCTGCTGTGTTGAGTCAGTCAGGGAGATCAGTTAGGCTAGAAGAAGTGATACTGAAATTCACTACCCTTCAAAGGAACTCACAGAATTAGGATTTCATATGGCTGTATTTGTGACTGGTGATGAATTCTTGAGACACCTGACTAAATAAAAATTAGCCACATGAACTGTGCTTGAGAAGATTAACCTTTAAATAGGGAATTCTCAATTCTGCACCTCTGAGAGAGGTGAGATTGCCTAGAAAACTCATAAGGACAGAAAAGCAAAAATAAACGTCAAAACACACTTTAAAGACTGCTAATATTAGGAAGCAACAACTGTGACTTTGCATTCTCTGCAGAAAAAAACTTAAATACAAATGAGTAAGATAAATCTCTCAGGGACATTTTTCTTTAGCAATGAAGATGAACAGAGAAGAGGGAGAACAGAACTGCTTCAGAGGAATAT
Organism: Delphinapterus leucas; assembly: GCF_059928025.1. Classification (NCBI taxonomy): domain Eukaryota; kingdom Metazoa; phylum Chordata; class Mammalia; order Artiodactyla; family Monodontidae; genus Delphinapterus; species Delphinapterus leucas. The sequence continues at coordinate 53,161,679 of NC_143140.1, forward strand.
ATATATGTGTATGTATATATATTACTAATTACACTGATATCCTATTTGAGAATTTGCAGTGTGCTTTCACATACATTATTTCATGTTATTCAAATGATCTTGTAAGTTTACATAACCTGTAAATGGCTGAGGCTGGGCTTCTCACTTTTGGCTCCAGATCACATGATGGTTATTCTCACTAAATCATTTACATCCCTGCAGAGCTCGAAACACACTTATCCTATAACATCTGTAACTACAAATTAAAAATGAGACACTGAAAGCAAGCCAATCTGCCTCATAAAAATTCTCCACTTTCAGGAAGTTAAGGACCTCCCTGTGTTTGCTGAAGTGTCTCTGTGTCAAAATGAAATTAGAGATCAACCAAAAATGCTTAATGATGCCCATGTAGGTGTGACAAAGATTTGGAGGTATGTTCTCTCCCTTACATTAGCATTGGAAGTCTCTTAGAAAGTTATCTCTAGAAGTAAAAAACTAAAGAACAACTCTTGAGCATTCTGAAATATGAAGGCTTTTTACAGTGGATATACAACAGGTTTGAAAAGGACGTTTTACCAAAAACTCTCTTAATAAAAGAGTAAAGCAAATAAAGGGGCACTCCATTTACCTAAACTTGTAACCAGTATTAACCTTCTCTTTCTAATATAAACCTTGAATTGGTTGCTTTGCTGCACCTATTTTGATAAGTTGTGCTTTTATTATCAGTTAGGAAATTTAAAAAATTTTTACTTGTTTATCTTTGATCCATGGATTAAAGGTGCTATCAACTTCCTTGCCATACTCATTCTGTCTTCCTCACCTGTCACTGTGGTCAAAAGAACTTCACCTTTCCAGTTGTTCCAGCCAAAAATCACCCCTTACTTCTCCCTTTCGTACAACACATATCGAATCCTGACAGCTTCAAAGTATATCCAGAATTCGTTCAGTCCTATAGCTTTGGTGTAAGTCATCGCTATTTTTTGCCTAGGTTACTGCCATGGACTAATTGGTCTCCACGCTTTCAGACTTTGTCCCTCTAAAATTGTCACTCTTCCACCTAAACCCTCCAATGATCCTACATGATCTGGATTCACACACCAGTTCACTGTGCACCAGCCACACTGGCTTCCAAAATATCAAGTGGGCTCTCACCTTAGGACCTTAGTACTGGCTGTTCCCTCTGTACAGAAGCTCCTTCTCCAATAACAAATCATTGATTTCTCTAAGCTGAGGATATCCAGAATAAGAAGCACCTTGTATTTGCAAAGTTACTTCCTGTATTTTATTTGATTCTTACCATCATCAGAAGAGTTTCCACGTTTTTCCTGAAAGTTTAAAAGAATGTCCCAAATCAACCCTTAATACTGAAGACATGGAATCAGTACCAAAGTGTACCTGAATATGTTTGTTTTAACGTATCCTTCTGCTATAAGTAGGCAACAATTCCCAACAAAAGATCAAGACGCCTTCTGGTCCATGGGACCATCATTTTAACAAGAGAAAACTTTAGAGCCTTTATCATTAGGGAACTTCCTATTTAAAAACTGTTTCCCCCACTACACAAGTGAAACCAGCTTTAATACAAAAAACAAAACAAAGGAAAACACAAATGAATGTGAAAAATCTTTTAATGTTTGAATATTTTCTTACATTTTTTCTGCGTTAAAAAAACAACATAAGCATCTTCCTTTATTATAAACATAAATGGTACTTCAGCATTCATTTCATAAAAGTACCATGTTTATCCATTTTCTTAGCTTGTTGCCATATATGGCAACAAGGTTATATACTTGTTGCCATTATATCTCTTTGTAACTGCTGCGATGAACCTGAAGATAACAGATGTATATATATACATTAAGTACTATTATTTCCTCAGTTTCACTCTCCCAAATCAAAAATTCTGAATACTTTTCGGAGTATTTATAATTACTTTCACATTACTTATCAAAACTGTTACCCAAATTTACACCCCCTTCATCAGTTCATAAATTGCTATCACAGAAATATTTAGATCTGCATCCTGCCGCGTTCATTTTACAAATTCAAAAGTGAAGCCTGGAATCCGAATCTAGAACCCAGATCTCAGGCCTTCCAGTTGACTTCTCCCCCGGATTCACTCTGGCTATTCTGCAGTTGGGCTGATCCTTCTGGACTCGCCCAATGCACTAACAGACCTTCTGCATCTCTGCCCACTGGATCTTTTGTTTTTTTTTTTTTTTTTTTTTTGCGGTACGCGGGTCTCCCACTGCTGTGGCCTCTCCCGTTGCGGAGCACAGGCTCCGGACGCGCAGGCTCAGCGGCCATGGCCCACGGGCCCAGCCTCTCCGCAGCATGTGGAATCCTCCCGGACCGAAGCACGAACCCGCGTCCCCTGCATCGGCAGGCAGACTCCCAACCACTGCGCCACCAGGGAAGCCCTGCCTACTGGATCTTACACTCTCGTGGGATGCCAAGAACTTGGAGGTTCCAGGAACGTAGAAATCACCTGTGACCCGCCACTAGCCATCACCAGGACATGCCTTGCCCAGTCTGCCGCTACCACCACGTCGTAACCCGGAAACCTGGTCCCGCCTCCGGTCCCGACTCCCCCAGAGTCCCGCCTCCAGCTACATAGTCACGCCCCCGCACGCCAGGCCGGCCTTAAGCCCAGACAAGTCGGACAAGGACGCGCCGCTGAGGGGCTTCTCAGGCTCAGGCCCTGCAAAGCCCAGGAACCAATCCTTAGGTGTCCATGGCAAATGCCAGACCGGGTGTCTTCCCTATCCCTGCAAATCCCGAGCGGGCGTGGGACAGGCGGCCCACAGGCCAGGCCCAACGAGTCGAACGCGGAACTAGGGAGCAGGCGGAGGCAGGCGCTGGGCTGTGGCTCAGCAGGCCTAGCCTGGCTTTGGGCCTCCGGCCTCTCAGCCGGGGACTCTGCGCCTGCGCCCGCCCGGCAGCTGCCTGCTCTCCCAGCGCGCCGCGGTCCCGGTTGCCGTGTGCCGCCTGGGTGTCTGGTCGATCCATGGGCTGCAGCGAGGGCCGCGATGACAGATTACGGCGAGGAGCAGCGCAACGAGCTGGAGGCTCTGGAGTCCATCTACCCTGACTCCTTCACAGGTGACTTACGCGGCCGCGGGCCCGCAGCTACTCGGGGTGGAGTGGGACCGGCCGCCACCGCCACGGCCCTCGGCATCCCGGGCCAGGATGGAGAAGGGAACGGAGAGGCCGTGTGGCCACCGCGCCCTCTTCTCTACTTCTCCTCAAGGGTTCAGGCATCTACGAGTAACTCTACGGCTGTTTTCTCTTCTTCGCTTGTTTCCTGAAATCTGAAAGTCCGGGCGAGGCTGGCGAGGTCCCTGGAGTCTCGGGCCTGGAATTCAGTCGGGGGCAAAACCAGAGAGTTTCATTGTCACTTAACAGCAGCCCGAGGTTTAGTGAAATACACGAATATAGATACTCCAAGTGGGAGTAGTCTTTCCGGTGCCGCAGAAGTGTCAGTTTTCACATTTTCACCTCTATTCAGGTAGAAGCTGTTTTTCAGACGATGGCGTTTTAAAGTTTGTGGGATTCAGAATTCTCAAAGTTACCCAGAATCCGTTTTGAGAGTAGCGTTGTCCCTGAAGTTTGTCGTTTTTCTTTTCTCTTCTTTCTTTCTTTCGTTCTTCTTCTTTTTTTTTTTTTATATTCTGATATTCTGCAGAATGCCCCATGAATGAGGTGGCCCAAATTTCAGGTCCACTATAAGATCACAGGTAATTAGACCAATAGTAGGATATCATCAGGCCTGGCTTCCTCTTGCTAGAAGCAAGGTAGTGGAGGCTCAGGAGAGGTAAGTGCTTGCTCTAGGTTGGCCAGAAAGTTAGTGGCAGGACTGGTAATAAGAGTAAGCTCTGGGGCTTGGGATCCAGCTCCAGCTGGGATGAGGGGGAGCAGAAGATTACTTGGGAAGTTGGGCTAATGTGAAATATTAATGAGAAGTTCATTTGGTATATTTTAAAGGAAGAGAATTCTTCAGTATGAAGCCTTCAGATGATTCTGAAAATGCTGCAAGATAACCGTATCAATATGGCTTCTCTCACTCAGTTTTTGAGAGGTGATCTAATAAAGCCAACATGAGCGAGTATAGCCTAGGTTTGTGGGATTTACCTTCCCTATCCCTTCCTTTGAGTGTTGTCCATCACTGATTGTCAGAATTCAGAGTGTAAGGTAATGTTATTTTAACTCATAAACTCCCTTTTCATTGTTTAGCTTAGTTTTCTTAGCTCTACCCTTTGATCACTGCTTGCAATGGTAGCAAATTTTGTTCTGCTTTGCCAACAGGCAGATGTCTCTCAGCTATCCCTGTATAGCTCCAGTCCTGTTCATGTTCTCTCTCAACAGCAGTACAGCTGTGCTGTGAGGATGTTAAGGGGATGAGTGAAGAGGGGTTTGAGAGTGTCATTAACTGGGTGAGTGTGTATGGAGTCTGGCTCCCTTATCTATCCTTGCTTATATATCAATGTCTAAATAAAATAGAATATAGGGTCAGTTGTTGGATATATTCTTAATCATGACGTTTGGTCATTTCTAGTACATTGGAAATGTAACAGGCATGAACACAGTGTAGGCAGAGTTAAGAAAGCATAAGATGTGCTGTTGTTTTCATTTCTTTGGGCATAAGGTATCACTCATTAAGTACTGTGCACATAAGCATTTATGACAGTGATACATTTTTAACCCTAGAATAATTGGATGGTTCTTTCAAATTGTACTAAGCTCTGATGTAGTTCAGTATGTGAAATTCTTGTCAGATGCAAAAGTGCTTGAGGATTCTGAGCCAGGGTAATGAAAGACAATATGTGAATCTTTGACGCATCAAGTATTCTGCAGTGTCAGCTGAGCCCACCTGTCTCTAATTCCTATCAGCATTCCTACAATGGCATTAAATAAATTAAAATGAGATGTCTTGATTTATAGTTCTTTAGGAAGTTTGATCAAGTTCTGTATGATACCTCAAGGAAAAGGCAGAGGGCTTTGGAATCATATATTTCCATGTTTGGTCTTCTGAAATTTTGAGGATTTGCAAGGTTTACTGTTTTACAGCTTTCTTTTGTGTTGATGATTTCATACTTTAATATTTTCATACCAGGTTTCAGAAAGAGAACTTGTTTGTGTCAGTTTGCCAAGGAACACTAATTGGTAGTTTTCAAACGTCACTTTGAATCACATTGAATATTAGATTTGGTAAATACTTTTTTTTTAAGTACATGGTAGAGTGCTGACAGAGAAGCCTTTTTAAGTACATCATGACCCTCTTGTGGATGCTGAAGAGGCACAATTCAGCCAGCCATAGTCCTAGGCACATAGACCTAACCTGACTTTAGAATTGTTGCTTGAATATTTGCAGAGAACTTTTGGCCTGATGTTGCATTTGTTGTGAAATATAACAGATCATAATACAGTTTCTTCTCTGTGCCTATTCTGACCGCACATTGATCCAATCCTCCTAACAACTAGTCTCCCAAAATGTAAATGGACTTTCCTGATACCACATTCTCCTTCAGTGCTTCACTTGCTAAGGTAGTTGAATTTGGTTATTTCCATTTCTGTGTCAAAATCCTGGCTATCGGGTGTTTTGTTGGAACAAATTGGTTAGCTTTAGGCTAAACAAAAGTCAGGTTCCCTTAATTCTCTTTGAACTTACAGAGAGGGGTACGTAGTCCTGTATTTGCTTATATTAGTACCTCTAAGTAACACCCATGAGCTTAACAGTTAAAATTGCATCTTAGAGATGGGGCAGAAGTCATCTTGTGAAAGCAGTTTTTCTAGGACAGTCACTTTCTAAGACCCAAAGAGACTTATTTTAACATGAGCTGATCTGGTTCTTTGTGAAAACCTTAGTGTCATTTGTGTGTCCTGTTAGTGTACCTTTCAGCTACTACCTCCGTTTTCTCTGCTCTTTACAAAATCCTAAATTCTGTCTAGTATACCATCATCTGCCCCTGTATCACCTAACACTTATGCTCCTCTGCTGGTTCTTTCCGCAATGCCCACCAACCTTATTCTTTTTCTCAAAAGTATTTTGATCCACTCACAGTGGTGGAAGTCTGGTCTCTAGTGAAAGCTAATCTTTCCTTAACTCGCCCCAACTCACAGTGTGTAATGCATTGGGATAGGATTATTGCTTCATGAGAACTCAGGAATAATTCATCTTTGCAAGTTCAATTCAGTAAGTTTCCCTATTTTAGTAACCTCCAAGCTTTGGAATATTGTCCCTTTTCCATTTGTTTTTTAATTAGGTTAAGCTATGATAGAAAACCCCAAATAACTGGTTTTAAAAAGGTAAAAGTTTATTGCTCTTGCACATAAATGATAGATGTGTAGCTCTGGTGCAAGAATTCTTCAGGGACCCAGGATTCTTCTTAGTTCTTTGTCATCGCTAAGATGCAGTCTCATGCTCATGGTGAAGATGGCAGCATTCCTTTTCCAGGCAGTAGGATAGATAAAGGAATGGAGGAAAAAAAAGAAGAAGAAGAAGTAAAAGACAGCAGTTTCTTAAGGAAATTTCCTTAAAACTATCAAAGGGCTTATTTCTTTCTATCCCATTAGCTGGAACTCAGTCATTTGGTGAGACCTAACTGGAAGGGACGCTGGGAAAGATAGTCTTCATCCTGGGTGGGCAATACGCTCAGTTAAAAATGGTATAACTGGAAGAAGGGGAGAGTGGATATTAGCAGTGTTCTCCAATATTTTTTTTGTTTTTTCCTGGTTCACAATTTTCTCTCTGTAATGGCAGTTTGGTGGAATGCGTATCAGCTCTTTGTCCTTGGACAAATCATATAACCTCTCCAAGCCTCAGTTTACATATCTATTTAATAAGGAATAATGTAAGTGTAAAAGCTTTTTAACTGTTAAACAAATATAAGATACTCTTTACTAGAAATTTACCATCTTAGTTGTGGATTCTTCTAATAACATGGCTTCATAACTCCTGTTTTTATCAATGAACAGTTTTGATTTCTATTTCCTCCAACTGCATGGGGCCATAGCCACAGCTTGGATGGGCCATCTTTAAAATTTTGGCCTCTGAAATTCCTCTTTCTGTCTATAAGTTTTGTAGCCCTACGGTTTTTCATTCCCATGCTTTTAGTGAACATGCCTCTCATCATGAATTCTCATGGTTTGATAGTTTATCAGCTTCTTTCTTGTTCATCTTGCCTCCCTGTTCTGCCTAGCTCCCAAGGTCAGGCAGTTCAGTGATGTTCTTGCTAGCATTCCCATGTCCTCATTTACCACATGGGTTCCTCATTTACCAGATATTTAGTATACTTACTGTTAGAAGCTCAATCTCTTGGGAAAAGACATCAGATAAATAATTTACAACACAATGTGATGATTCTTTCATGGAGGTTCATATAGAATGCAGCCACAGCAAAGGAAGAGGGGACGGTCTGAGTTGTTTTGGAGAGCTGAGGGGTGATGAGTTATGTGAATGAGACTGGGGGATGGGGCATATGTGCCGAAGCATGACTCTGTGAGAGCCAAATGTGTTCAAAGGACAAGTAGCTGGGTATGGCTAGAAAGTGGACAAGTAGCTGGGTATGGCTAGAAAGTAAAGTGAGAGTCACGGAAAATGAGACCTGACAAGTACGCAGGGGCCTGATCACAAAGGGCCTTGTTAGGGATTTAGATATGATCTTACAGGCCAATGGTTCATTCCCCATTACCCCTACCAACAGCTACTCAGACACATACAGCACGTAGACACTGCCATGTCACAGCTGGATCTCTCGGTACTTGGCTGGCTTCACAAATAAAATAGGCTTCTCCTGAGTTTATTTTTACCTGTCATGGCTGCTGCTTTTCTTTTAACCTTTGGCACTTTTTCCTCCTCTTTTGTTCCACAAATTTAGGATCCCTTACGTAGCTGACATTGGCCCTTATTTTTCTCTCTGTATTCTCTGGCGATTTCATTTAGTCGAATGGCTTTAGCTGTTACCTCTGTGGATGATCCCAAATTAAATTCAAGCCCAACTCTCTTTAGCCCCATTTGCCCATTTCTGATTGCATACTTGATACCTCCAACTGAAATTCCCTGTGTTCTTCAAATACATCTGGTTTTTCTTTTCTATTTCTGGTTTTTGTTATTGGCACTGCCTGCAAATTCAAGTTGTCACCCATCACCATCTTAGATTTGTCCCTGTTCTCTGTTGTTCCCATTGCTCCCAGCCTAGTTCAGAACCTCATTAACTTTGCTGAAACGATTTCAGTAACTATCAAGTTTCATCCTGCATCTAGTCTTGTTTTTCCCCTTCCACTTTATGCACTGTTGCTAGATTTATCTTCTATGTTTAGAAATAGAATTCTGACCTTATTACTTCTGCTAAAGAAAGCTATCACTGTCCACACTAAACTTTCAGCTGTATATTTTCAACTTGTTTTATTCACTGCATATACATTCACTAGTGGAATAATTTCTAATTCCTTGCATAGTCTTAGGCTTTCGCACCATTATACCCTTTGCCGTGTTACTCTATCCTGCATTCCTTTTCTTCATCTCTATTTACCAGTATGCCTTAATTCACAGCCTAGCTCAAATGACTTCCCTGGAATTTCTCAGCTGGAAAAATTTTTTTTCTTTTTAAATGAAACTCTATACAGTTTATATTCAGTCCTGCCAGTTACTGGCTATATAGCTCTTTTATCTCAGTTTCCACATCTATAAAATTGGGATGATACTATATTTAACTGATTTGAAGACATAGTTTTACATGTAAACATTTCTGAAATATGAATTTGTCTTATAATTGGTTACATATCATAGTTTAATTGGTAGCTTCTTTCTTAGTGGCACATAAAGTAGGGTGCATCACATAATTGATGGCATCTTAAACTTGGTGAAATATGGTAACAGTATAAAAGCAGAATTTTGGTGTGAGAAGTAAAGGATCTTTGTGTAAATGCATAGAACAGCACAGGTGCAAAGTAATGCTCAATAAATGTTAGCTGTTGTTACTGGTTATAGGTAACCCCTAAATTACAGCCTCATGGAGCCCTAGAAAATGATAATAAGTTGGAATGTCATTGAGTTGAACCCTTATTTCTACAGTTGCAATGTTTATATTTCATGACATGTAAATGCTAAGGTTGGTCATGAAAAGAAATAGGAATGAAGTACATCAAATATATTTTACACACGCTTGTTAGAAAAAAGGTAGGGCCAATCATATTATAAAAGCTTTATTATAATTACCTTTTAGGGACTTTTTCAGCATAGGCTGGACTGCCTGAGGCCTATTAAAATATGAGTCCAGTGAGTCTCTTATCTTCCTGACAAACACCTTTGTACTAATCATAGATGTTCATCATTGCTTCAAGTACTTTTAAACTTCAATTAAAATGAGGGAATTATGTCTTGATTTTTTTTTTTTTTTTTTTTTAACATTTTGGCCGTGCTGCTGGGCATGTGGGATCTTAATTCCCCCACCAGGGATCGAACCTGTGCCCCCTGTGGTGGAAGCGCCGGAGTCTTAACCACTGGGCTGCCAGGGAAGTCCCCTGAAACTTTTATTGATAATTCATTTTATTGATAATTCATTTATTTATGAAGACTTCAGAAGTTCTCGAATAGGAAAAGCTGAGTAGTTTTTGTGGTGACTTCTTCAGAGATCCCCTTACTCTTTCATGTCCGAAAGAGGCTGCTGAGCTGCATAGGGGTCAGGGCTTCCCAGGCCTGAAGTGAAGCACAGACTTTTCTTTTGGGCTCAGCAGCAATCAAGGGTGACTTGAATTTTCCTTGTTTAATCATCTAATGGCTCTGAATATTAGTTCAGCTCTTTCACTGAGCCAAACTTTATTGAGTTTCTAGATACTGCCAGGCACTGATCTAGGAGTTCTCAGAGTTTTTACAGTATTCTTGTGGGGGGAATAGATCATAAACAAGTAAATAGTATCAGATAGACATCAGGCTTCAAAATAGCATATAAAGCTTTCTTATTTATGTAAATGTTGATTGACATGTCTTGCTTAACAAATTATAAGTAATTTGATACTTGGATTCATGGATAATTTTGTAATTCCATGAAAGATGATAGATTTTCAATAATTTGTGAAAGAATAAAGCTTGGTTCTAGAGATGATATAGAAGAACGAGAGAGCTAGAAGACACAAACTCTAACAAATTAATATTTACTGTTTGTCATGGAGATTCTGAATTATATTTCAGAATATATAAGTATAAAAAGTAGTGATAATACTGAGTATTTATGAGGGGGTAGGTTCTGATGAGAAACATCAATTTTTTTTTTTTTTTGCCGTTTCATTTGGAAATTTTTTAGAATGTAATTGTCCATGTATAGGTGGAAATTTTGAATTAAAAAGTAAATTACTTATTTTAATTGATTTGATAAAACTCAAAGAGGGTATCTATTATAGGTATTTTTTCCCCAGATTAAAGAAAACCCTAGATTTAAATAGAAATTGATGGACGTTTTATCGTTTGAATTGTTCTATTCAGTCTGTATTTATGGAAATGGAAATACAGGCTAGGAATCAGTTTCCAGGACTGGATATTGATATTTTGCTAATAAGGAAAAGCATGTGCCGTAGGAAGCATCTTAATAACTTAACCTCTGTGTATAATTTCTTGCAGTATTATCAGAAAATCCACCCAGCTTCACCATTACTGTGACATCTGAGGCTGGAGAAAATGATGAAAGTAAGTCTAATCAAAAATACTTTAGGTTTTTCTAAGCCCCTCTCTCGGGAATTTTATTCATTCTGCAGCCATTGTGTTGGGCATTGCATGTGCGGAGGTGCTAAGGTGCTGTTAAGAATTTAGTATGAATGTTACATATTTCTAGTCAGTATTTACTATGGAATAATGACTTCTAGAGAAACAGAGAGGAAGTCAAGGAGATGTATTCTGACAGTAAGCTTAATTCTTAAAAGTGAAACAGAAACATTAACAATACAGCAGATAAGAAAAGGGTAGGACATATTTGTCAAGAACACTTGGCATGCACACGTAATTTAGTGGTTGTGTGGTATTCCTTGGCATAGCATGGACTTTTTCCTCTTTGGATATTTAGATTGTTTACTGGACATTTTCTGTTATAAATTGGGCTGGATAAATACCTATCTGCATTTTTCCCCTCTCTCTTTAGAATGGATATTGTACTGTTATTTAAGTATGTGTATACATAAAACCAAATAAAAACCAATATTATACAAGTGTAGAACTAAGACAAATATACAAATTGAAATAAAGGAGCTATAAAACTAATAAATTAAAATTAATTTAAATTTGATACATGTTGGGGGAAGAGTGTCTTAAGTTCTTTTCTGCTTTTAGTCCAATTCAGTTAATATTGTAATTTGATAAGAATGTTGTATAAGTTGGTGTTAACCCCAAGGATTTTGTTTTTTTCCTGTCAACTAAAATTCTGTCATGGGTATTCAGTAATACCGTTTTAGTGGTATCATTTGATAACTCTAAATCTGTCTTGTAGAATTGAAAATGAGGTTAGTATTGATATTACTGAAATCTGAATTAAAAAGCTGTTGAATACAGTTATTTACATATATTTATATAGATAGATATTTATATATAATTATATAAACTTCTTTGTTAACGTCATACATAAAAATTAAAACAATATCAAGCCAGCACATTTTGAGGTGTTTTTTTTTCCATTCCCGTGGAGAGAAATCTAGATTTCAATTAAAATCATCAATATCAGGAGGTTTTAATAATTAAAATGTGAGTTACAGGAAGGGCAAAATCTAGACAAAGGGTCATTTTGACGAGTAAGTTTTAACAGAAAATGTTTAGCCCTACTGCTTAGTTGGCAAAATTGAGAATTCATCATGCTAGGTAGCAGAGAGATACTTTGCACTAATGCACCTGTAAGAATCTCACACCTATACCAGTGTCAGATCTGTGAATTGGCACAGGCCAAAAGACTGGGGGAACATGTATGGATGAGTCAGGTTAAAAGTTTCTCAGATAGCCTCTCAAACTGTCCAGTTCACAGCTGTGTACTCTAGCAACCCCTTAGCAATGCCCTGCTGGCATTGTGCAGATAGCAGTATGGACTCCTGCACTGGAGCTGGCTCTGGTAGAGGCCTGAAAATGAGCCTAAGGTAGTACTTTTTCTATATGTCATATTCAGTGCATTTTGTTCATCTTGAGAGTTTTAAAAAGAATGTGTTTTTCATCCTCTTTCTCTGATGTGCAGTATGATAAAATACTCATAAGTAGTAGATGTGTTAGAAGTGATCTTTGGTATTCCTATGATTTGTTTTCACTTATATTTGTGGTACATGTTGTTTATGTTAGTAATTATCTGGTCTCATGGTAACCTTGTTTTTCTTTGTAGGAAAATCTGTTGTGCTACTTTTCATTGACACATTGTAAATTAATTAATGATTCAACAAAGATGTTGACCTCTCTGTACTTTACATTTTAAGGTGTTCATATCAATCTCTTATCTTGTGTCTTTAGCTGTCCAGACTACCCTCAAGTTTACATACAGTGAAAAATACCCAGATGAAGCTCCCCTTTATGAAATATTCTCTCAGTTAAATCTAGATGATAATGATGTCTCAGACATTTTAAAATTATTAGCATTACAGGTAAGGAAATAACAAGTTTTGTAATGGCATTATTTTATTGGCCTTAAATATTTTACAGTAATGTTAAGAGTCAGAAAATGCTATTAAATATGTATAACCAGTGTTTTGAACAAGCAAAATTCATGATGTGTGTGTGTGTGTATATATATTCACAAAGCATCTTTATTTTTGTTTCCCACTGTACCTTTAAAATTTGAGTAAGAGACGTTCTTCCTATACCCTTGTTTAAAACTCAGTTAACCCTGTGACTTGTAGGTGATAAAAAGTGTGATTAGGTACTCTAAGTTATAAACATAGTTAAAATTTGGTTCTCAGAATGCCTAGTCCTGTGTGCACTTAAAAATTCCAACTTAAAACTCCTACACCCCCTGACCTGTTGCAGGCTAGTTGCCTATAATTTGGTAAGAGGAGTGGTGGAAAATGGGTATCAGAAAGTTCTTACCTGGCTAGTTCTGTGATGGGATGGGCTACTCACAGTCTGGGCATGGGGGATATTTAAAGCTCTCTCTTGCTTGGGTAGAGAGTTTTCATGGGATCTTCAGAGTAGGGAGTAGGGAGGGCAAGTAAAACCTTACTCCACCAGCTTAAAAGCAGAAGTCCTGATTTTGTTTGTTTTCTAAGAAGAACTGACATAAAACATGTCTCCATCATAAATGTGACTTGTATATTTCAAAGACTATAGATGCTCTAAATGCTGACATTTTAAAAATATCTGGAGCTATTAGAGAATGAAGAGGGAAAGGATATATCAAACATTAATTGATGCTGATCTGGGCCCTGTTCACTCTGTTACCCAGTGTGAAGTTATATTAATTCTCTATATTTGGTTTAACATGCTTCTTGTAAAAACATTGCAGAGAGCCTGGAACAATATACTGTATTCAGTCAGTCATATATTAATGTAAGTTATTTGATCTGAGTGATTTTGTTAATATGCATTTTATATTTCATTTATACTCAAACTCCTTTCTTTCAAAAAGAAACTTTTGATTTCTTTCTGATACTTACCTGAGATCAGAGATAGAGCGCATATTTGTATTTTTTCCCCTAAAAGTAGTTATATTAATTTTTAGTTATCAAAATAATAAATTTATATTATAGAAAACTCAGAAAATACAGAAAATAATGAAGAAGAAAATAAAGATTACCCTTAATCTCACCAGTCAGGTATAAATGCCTAATAACATTTTGGTACGAATTCAGAAAACTTTTTCCTACAGTAGCTAGCACTATCAGTTCTCCAGTATGTTATCATTATTTTAGTTCTTTGAGGGTATTTTAAGAGCTCTGACAATGGACTGAATTTTGAGGGCAAAGTGATTTTCTAATATAATACAACAATAAAGAATGTAGGTACTTTTATGATTTATCTTTATGTATCCTTTTTTCTTTCTATTTGTAATGGTTTAAAACTAAAATCATGAAAACATGCTAGAGAACTGATGTTGCTAGCTACTGCAGAAAAACGTTTTCTGAATTCTACGTACATTTATGATTATTACATAGAATTTATTGAAATTTCTTTTTCTCTGTTTTAGGTTGAATATGGCAAATTACAAGACTTTTAAAATGTTATTTTTATATATATGCTTAATTCTTAAGTGATCCAAGAGTCCAAACTTATGGTGTAACTGAATTAGTAATCATGTTATAAATGTATGAAGTGTAGTGATTATGCTGAAACACCTTTTTTCCCCCCACTGGTTAGTTAGTTGTTTTTATTTTTCTGAGAATTGTGTTTCTCACTACAACCGTTTTTTCTTTTTTGGTTACATAGACAGAAGAAAACCTTGGTATGGTGATGATCTTTACTTTAGTGACAGCCGTGCAAGAAAAATTAAATGAAATAGTAGATCAAATAAAAACTAGACAAGAAGAAGAAAAAAAACAAAAAGAAAAAGAAGCAGAAGAAGCTGAAAAGGTATATTTAAAAGTCAGGTTTTCTTTCATTATTCTTTAAATCTGTTTTTGGGGGGGGTTTGTTTTTGCTTTTGGAAATTTCAGTAATTTGGGGGGAATCACAAAAAGCACAAGTAAATTTTAATAAAGCTTTACTAAGTAAAATTTTAGAAGGTCCCTCATTTAGTTGATGCACATGGCACAATAATGATTAATAATCAGTTAGTTAAAGGTTAATAAAGCTTATGCAGGTAAAATCAAGAAATATAAACTATTTCACTTACGGTATAGAGTTTAGAATTATAAAGCCTCCACTAGGGTGATTTAAATATTTACTAAATGTAAAGAAAACCTTAGATTCTAAAATGAAGTAAAAAAGATAAGCAATGATGTTAGTGTTATGAATTGATGTGTATTTAAACATATTAATATTGACAGTAGCAACTTTCTTCTTAACAGTGAATAGCAATGGGGACACATTACATATTATCTTTGCTTTTTTGTAATAAAAATTAAAAAAGGACTTTTCCAGAGTAAATTGCCAAAACCAATGAGAGTAGCCAATGCAGGCAGAAATCAGACTAAATATTTTAAACTTGAAACCATTTTTCTCTGTTTTTCCTATGAGTGGCTGTATTCATTTGTCTAGAAGATCATTAGGCTTTATTTTCTAACTGTTGTGTCATTTATCTGGTGGTGTGTCTTTTTTCTTTTCTAAGCAATTATTCCATGGCACTCCTGTTACAATCGAGAATTTCTTAAGTTGGAAGGCCAAATTTGATGCAGAACTCTTGGAAATTAAAAAGAAACGAATGAAAGAAGAAGAACAAGCAGGAAAAAATAAATTAAGTGGTATGACCCCTCATATCCTGTTCCTTTAAGCCCTCCTATATTATTTCTTACATAGCAAGAGGATCATTTGGACAGATTTCTATAAGAAAATAATATACTTAGGCATCTAGGACAAAAAGAGAAAGCATTCTCTCCATATGGTGATGTTTCTTCACACATAATTATAATTAATTTTTATGGCTTATCTTTCATCTAAATATTGGAGTGGATAGATGTTGAGATATAACTACCATGACTTTTAGGATCACAAGCCTTAGGACTGATAGATTCAAACCCGTTTGTTTTTCTAGGACTCTGAGGCAGATTAGGTTTTCACTTCTTCCATTTTAATGCAAATACATTTCATATGCCTCTTAGCTACTCACTGAGTTCATAAATTGATTGAAATTCACAGAAAAAACAGGTTTTAAGACTTGTTTTTTTATAACTTGTTTATATTATTCTACTGTTTAAAGCATTGTAGGGGAGATGGAGGAAAAGTATGCCATTCGAGTTAAATATGTTTATTTCTTTTAGGGAGACAGCTATTTGAAACAGATCATAATCTCGACACATCTGATATTCAGTTCTTGGAAGATGGTAAGATAATGTTAGAATTCCACATGTACATAATGTGCTGTTTTTATTAAACCATGAAAATCATAGTGGTAACTTAATGTAAATTTTTCCTCCCAAGGCTATAAAGAAACACATTTTGAAGAATAAATTCAAATGTTTGATCAATTTACACATTAAACTACAGCAAAGTATTTTTTTTTAACATCTTTATTGGAGTATAATTGCTTTACAATGGTGTGTAAATTTCTGCTTTATAACAAAGTGAATTAGCTATACATATACATATATCCCCATATCTCCTCCCTCTTAGGTCTCCCTCCCACCCTCCCTATCCCACCCCTCTAGGTGGTCACAAAGCCCCAAGCTGATCTCCCAGTGCTATGCAGCTGCTTCCCATTAGCTATCTATTTTACATTTGGTAGTATATATAACTCCATGACACTCTCTCACTTCATCCCAGCTTACCCTTCCCCCTCCCCGTGTCCTCAAGTCCATTCTCTACATCCCTGTCTTTATTCCTGTCATGCCCCTAGGTTCATCAGAGCCATTTTTTTTTTTTAGATTCCATATATATGTTTTAGCATATGGTATTTGTTTCTCTCTTTCTGACTTACTTCATTCTGTATGACAGACTCTAGGTTCATCCACCTCACTACAAATAACTCCGTTTCGTTTCTTTTTATGGCTGAGTTATATTCCACAGTATATATGTGCCACATCTTCTTTATCCATTCATCTGTCGATGGACACTTAGGTTGCTTCCGTATCCTGGCTATTGTAAATACAGCTGAAATGAACATTGTGATATATGGCTCTTTTTGAATTATGGTGTTCTCAGGGTATATGCCCAGTAGTGGGATTGCTGCGTCATATGGTAATTCTATTTGTAGTTTTTTAAGGAACCTCCTTACTGTTCTCCATAGTGGCTGTATCAATTTACATTCCCACCAACAGTGCAAGAGGGTTCCCTTTTCTCCACACCCTCTCCAGCATTTATTGTTTGTAGATTTTTTGATGATGGCCATTCTGACTGGTGTGAGATGATACCTCATTGTAGTTTTGATTGTGCATTTCTCTAATGATTAGCAGTGTTGAGCATACTTTCATGTGTTTGTTGGCAGTCTGTATATCTTCTTTGGAGAAATGTCTATTTAGGTCTTCTGTCCAGTTTTGGATTGGGTTGTTTGTTTTTTTGATATTGAGCTGCATGTGCTGCTTGTAAATTTTGGAGATTAATCCTTTGTCAGTTGCTTCATTTGCAAATATTTCTCCCATTCGGAGGGTTGTCTTTTGGTCTCATTTATGGTTTCCTTTGCTGTGCAAAAGATTTTAAGTTTCATTAGGTCCCATTTGTTTATTTTTGTTTTTATTTCCACTTCTCTAGGGGGAGGGTCAAAAAGGATCTTGCTGTGACTCATGTCATAGAGTGTTCTGCCTGTGTTTTCCTCTAAGAGTTTTATAGTGTCTGGCCTTACATTTAGGTCTTTAATTCATTTTGAGTTTATTTTTGTTTATGGTGTTAGGGAGTGTTCTAACTTCATTCTTTTATATGTAGCTGTCCAGTTTTCCCAATACCACTTATTGAAGAGGCTGTCTTTTCTCCATTTTACGTTCTTGCCTCCTTTGTCAAAGGTAAGGTGACCATATGTGTGTGGGTTTATCTCTAGGCTTTCTGTCCTGTTCCATTGATCTATACTTCTGTTTTTGTGCCAGTACCATACTGTCTAGATTACTGTAGCTTTGTAGTATAGTCTGAAGTCTGGGAGCCTGATTCCTCCAGCTCCGATTTTCTTTCTCAAAATTGCTTTGGCTATTCGGGGTCTTATGTGTTTCCATACAAATTGTGAAATTTTTTGTTCTAGTTCTGTGAAAAATACCATTGGTAGTTTGATAGGGATTGCATTGAATCTGTAGATTTTTTTGGGTAGTATAGTTATTTTCACAGTGTTGACTTTTCCAATTCAAGAACATGGTATATCTCTCCATCTGTTTGTGTCATCTTTAATTTCTTACATCAGTGTCTTATAGTTTTCCACATACAGTTCTTTTGTCTTCTTAGGTAGGTTTATCCCTAGGTATTTTATTCTTTTTGTTGCAATGGTAAATGGGAGTGTTTCCTTAATTTCTCTTTCAGATTTTTCATCATTAGTGTATAGGAATGCAAGAGTTTTCTGTGCATTAATTTTGTATCCTGCTACTTTACCAAATTCATTGATTAGCTCTACTAGTTTTCTGGTAGCATCTTTAGGATTCACTACGTATAGTATCATGTCTTCTGCAAACAGTAACAGTTTTATTTCTTCTTTTCCGATTTGGATTCCTTTTATTGTTTCTCTGATTGCTGTGGCTAAAAATTCAAAAACTAGGTTAATAGAGGTGAGAATAGGCAACCCTCTCTTGTTCCTGATCTTAGGGGAAATGGTTTCAGTTTTTCATCACTGAGAACGATGTTGGCTGTGGGTTTGTCATATATGGCCTTTATTATGTTGAGGTAAGTTCCCTCTATTCCTGCTTTCTGGACGGTCTTTATCATAAATGGGTGTTGAATTTTGTCGAAAGCTTTTTCTGCATCTATTGAAATGATCATATGGTTTTTATTCTTCAATTTGTTAATATGGTGTATCGCATGATTGATTTGTGTATATTGAAGAATCCTTGCATTCCTGGGATACACCCCACTTGATCATGGTGTATGATCCTTTTAATGTGCTGTCGGATTCTGTTTGCTGGTATTTTGCTGAGGATTTTTGCATCTATGTTCATCAGTGATACTGACCTATAGTTTTCTTTCTTTGTGACATCCTTGTCTGGTTTTGGTATCAAGGTGATGGTGGCCTCGTAGAATGACTTTCGGAGTGTTCCTCTCTCTGCTGTATTTTGGTAGAGTTTGAGAAGGATAGGTGTTAGCTTTTCTCTAAATGTTTGATAGAATTCGCCTGTGAAGCCATCTGGTCCTGGGCTTTTGTTTGTTGGAAGATTTTTAAACACAATTTCAATTTCAGTGCTTGTGATTGGTCTGTTTATATTTTCTATTTCTTCCTGGTTCAGTCTTGGAAGGTTGTGCTTTTCTAAGAATTTGTCTGTTTCTTCCAGGTGGTCCTTTTTTTTTTTTTTTTTTTTTTTGGTACGTGGACCTCTCACTGTTGTGGCCTCTCCCGTTGTGGAGCACAGGCTCCAGACGCGCAGGCTCAGTGGCCATGGCTCACAGGCCCAGCCGCTCCATGGCATGTGGGATCTTCCTGGACCGGGGCATGAACCCATGTCCCCTGGATCAGCAGGCGGACTCCCAGGTGGTCGATTTTATTGGCATATAGTTGCTTGTAATAATCTCTCATGATCCTTTGTATTTCTGCAGTGTCAGTTATTACTTCTCCTTTTTCATTTCTAATTCTATTGATTTGAGTCTTCTCCCTTTTTTTCTCGATACGTCTGGCTAATGGTTTATCAATTTTGTTTATCTTCTCAAAGAACCAGCTTTTAGTTTTATTGATCTTTGTTATCATTTCCATCATCCCTTTTTTATTTATTTCTGATCTGATCTTTATGATTTCTTTCCTTCTGGTAACTTTGGGATTTTTTTGTTCTTCTTTTTCTAATTGCTTTAGGTGTAAGGTTAGGTTGCTTATTTGAGACTTTTCTTGTTTCTTGAGGTAGGATTGTATTGCTATGAACTTCCTTCTTAGAACTGCTTTTGCTGCATCCCATAGGTTTTATGTCATCATGTTTTCATTGTCATTAGTTTCTAGGTATTTTTTGATTTCCTCTTTGATTTCTTCAGTGATCTCTTGGTTATTAAGTAGTGTGTTGTTTAGCCTCCATGTGTTTGTATTTCTTACAGATTTTTTCTGTAAGATATCTAGTCTCATAGCGTTGTGGTTGGAAAAGATACTTGATATGATTTCAGTTTTCTTAAATTTACCAAGGCTTGATTTGTGACTCAATAAATGATCTATCCTGGAGAATGTTCTATGAGCACTTGAGAAGAAAGTGTATTCTGTTGTTTTTGGATGGAATGTCCTATAAATATCAATTAAGTCCATCTTGTTAAAGTATCATTTAAAGCTTGTGTTTCCTTATTTATTTTCATTTTGGATGATCTGTCCATTGGTGATAGTGGGGTGTTAAAGTCCCCTACTATTATCATATTACTGTCAATTTCCCCTTTTATTATAGCTGTTAGCATTTGCCTTATATATTGAGGTGCTCCTATGTTGGGTGCATAAATATTTACAATTGTTATATCTTCTTCTTGGCTTGATCCCTTGAGCATTATGTAGTGTCCTTCTTTTTCTCTTCTAATAGTCTTTATTTTAAGGTCTATTATGTCTGATATGAGAATTGCTACTCCAGCTTTCTTTTGATTTCTATTTGCATGGAATATCTTTTTCCGTCCCCTCACTTTCAGTCTTTACGTGTCCCTAGGTCTGAAGTGGGTCCGTCGTAGACAGCATATATACAGGTCTTGTTTTTGTATCCATTCAGCCAATCTATGTCTTTTGGTTGGAGCATTTAATCCCTTTACATTTAGGGTAATTTTCGATATGTATGTTCCTATTACCATTTTCTTAGTTGTTTTGGGTTTGTTATTGTAGGTCTTTTCCTTCTCTTGTGTTTCCTGCCTACAGAAGTTCCTTTAGCATTTGTTGTAAAGCTGGTTTGGTGGTGCTGAATTATCTTATTAGCTTTTGCTTGCCTGTAAAGGTTTTAATTTCTCCGTTGAATCTGAATGAGTTCCTTACTGGGTAGATTAGTCTTGGTTGTAGGTTTTTCCCTTCATCACTTTAAATATGTCCTGCCACTCCCTTCTGGCTTGTAGAGTTTCTGCTGAAATATCAGCTGTTAACCTTATGGGGATTCCCTTGTATGTTATTTCTTGCTTTTCCCTTGCTGCTTTTAATATTTTTTCTTTGTATGTAATTTTTGATAGTTTGATTAATATGTGTCTTGGCGTGTTTCTTCTTGGTTTTATTCTGTATGGAACTCTCTGTGTTTCCTGGACTTGATTAACTATTTCCTTTCCCATATTAGGGAAGTTTTCAACTATAATCTCTTCAAATATTTTCTCCGTCCCTTTTTTTTTCTCTTCTTCTTCTCGGACCCTTATAATTTGAATGTTGGTGTGTTTAATGTTGTCCCAGAGGTCTCTAAGAGTGTCTTCAGTTCTTTTCATTCTTTTTTCTTTATCTGCTCTGTGGTAGTTATTTCCACTATTTTATTTTCCAGGTCACTTATCCATTCTTCTGCCTCAGTTATTCTGCTGTTGATTCCTTCTAGAGAATTTTTAATTTCATTTATTGTGTTGTTCATCATTGTTTATTTACTCTTCAGTTCTTCTGCATCCTTGTTGAATGTTTCTTGTATTTTCTCGATTCAATTTTCAAGATTTTGGATCATCTTTACTATCATTACTCTGAATTCTTTTTCAGGTAGACTGCCTATTTCCTCTTCCTTTGTTTGGTCTGGTGGGTTTTTACCTTGCTCCTTCATCTGCTGTGTGCTTCTCTGTTTGCTTAACTTACTGTGTTTGTGATCTCCTTTTTGCACGCTTCAGGTTCGTAGTTCCTTTTGTTTTTGGTGTCTGCCCCCAGTGGCTAAGGTTGTGTAGGCTTCCTGGGGGAGGGGACTAGAGGTTGTGTTCTGGTGGATGAGGCTGGATCTTGTCTTTCTGGTGGGCAGGACCTCCTCTGGTGGTGTGTTTTGGGGTGTCTGTGACCTTATTATGATTTTAGGCAGCCTCTCTGCTAATGGATGGGGTTGTGTTCCTGTCTTGCTAGTTGTTTGGCATAGGGTGTCCAGCACTGTAGCTTGCTGGTCATTGAGTGGAGCTGGGTCTTAGCGTTGAGATGGTGATCTCTGGGATAGCTTTCACCGTTTGATATTACATGGAGCTGGGAGGTCTCTGGTGGACCAATGTCCTGAACTCTGCTCTCCCACCTCAGAGTCACAGGCCTGACAGCCGGCCAGAGCACTGAGACCGTGTCAGCCAGAAAGAAAGAGAGAGAGAGAGAGAGAGAGAGAGAGAGAGAGAGAAGGAGAGAGAGAAAGAAAGAAAGAGCAACCAAACCAAAAAAACAAATCCAGCAATGATAACAAGTGCTAAAAATTATACTAAAAACAAAATAAAGCAAAAAAAAAAACCAGACAGAACCCTAGGACAAATGGTAAAAGCAAAGCTATACAGACAAAATCACACACAGAAGCATACACTCACAAAAAGAGAAAAAGGAAAAAAATATATGTATCATTGCTCCGAAAGTCCACTGCTTCAATTTGGGATGATTCGTTGTCTATTCAGGTATTCCACAGATGCAGGGTACATCAAGTTGATTGTGGAGATTTAATCCGCTGCTCCTGAGGCTGCTGGGAGAGATTTCCCTTCCTCTTTGTTCGCACAGCTCCTGGGGTTCAGCTCTGGATTTGGACCCTCCTCTGCGTGTAGGTCACCTGAGGGAGTCTGTTCTTTGCTCAGACAGGACGGGGTTAAAGTATCCGCTGATTAGGGGGCTCTGGCTCAATCAGGCCACGGGGAGGGAGGGGTATGGAATGCTGGGCGAGCCTGTGGCGGCAGAGGCCAGCATGATGTTGCACCAGCCTGAGGCGCGCCATGTGTTCTCCCAGGGAAGTTGTCCGTGGATCCCGGACCCTGGCAGTGGCGGGCTGCACAGGCTCCCGGGAGCGGAGGTGTGGACGTGACCTGTGCTTGCACACAGGCTTCTTGGTGGCGGCAGCAGCAGCCTTAGCGTCTCATGCCCGTCTCTGGGGTCCGCGCTGGTAGCCGCGGCTCACGCCAGTCTCTGGAGCTAGTTTAGGCAGGGCTCTTAATCCCCTCTCCTTGCACCCCGAAATAATGGTCTCTTGCCTCTTAGGCAGTTCCAGACCTTTTCCCCGGACTCCCTCCAGGCTAGCTGTGGCACACTAGCCCCCTTCAGGCTGTGTTCATGCAGCCAACCCCAGTCCTCTCCCTGGGATCCGACCTCCGAAGCCCGAGCCTCAGCTCCCAGCCCTCGCCCGCCCCGGCGGGTGAGCAGACAAGCCTCTCGGGCTGGTGAGTGCTGGTCGGCACCGAACTTCTGTGCGGGAATCTTTCCACTTTGCCCTCCGCACCCCTGTTGCTGCGCTCTCCTCCGTGGCTCTGAAGCTGCTTCCCCCACCTCCGCCACCCCCCACCCCCCATCTCCGCCTGTGAAGGGGCTTCCTGGTGTGTGGAAGCTTTTCCTCCTTCACAGCTCCCTCCCACTGGTGCAGGTCCCGTCCCTATCCTTTTGTCTCTGTTTATTCTTTTTCCTTTTGCCCTACCCAGGTACGTGGGGGGTTTCTTGCCTTTGGGGACGTCTGAGGTCTTCTGCCAGCATTCAGTAGGTATTCTGTAGGAGTTGTTCCATGTGTAGATGTATTTCTGATGTATTTGTGGGGAGGAGGGTGATCTCCGTGTCTTACTCTTCCGCCATCTTGAAGGTCTCCCCCCAGCAATGTATTTTTTAAAGTTTTATGATAACTTAAGCAATATCAAAGATAGCAGTAGATAAACAATATGGTCACATTTGCCTCTAACAACTAGTAAACCAGGTCACTATGACTCAAGTGACCTGTTTTCTTCAAATTTCTAGTATCACAAATCTATGGTCTGTCATGGAGCTTTATAAAAACCTCAAACATAGAACTAACCAAAAGTCTTAGATTTTATATCACTCTCACTGTCTTTGGCACCTCTAGTCCCTTGTGCTTTCCTTTTCTTTTTTATCCTGACCCTTATGCTCTTGCTGCCTTTGCCCATCCATTGTCCATCCAT
Organism: Delphinapterus leucas; assembly: GCF_059928025.1. NCBI lineage: Eukaryota > Metazoa > Chordata > Mammalia > Artiodactyla > Monodontidae > Delphinapterus > Delphinapterus leucas. The sequence continues at coordinate 53,185,356 of NC_143140.1, forward strand.
CCACAAATATTTATTGCATCCCTGTAAGGCAGGCATTGTCCTGCCCGCTGAGGATACAGCAGAGAAATTTAGACAGATTTCCCTGCCCTCAAGGAGCTTGAGCCCTATGTGTATCTCTTAAACTGAGGTTCTTACTCAGTCACCCCTCGAGTAGCTCCCTGGGTTCTGTACTTCATCGTCCTTCTGTCATGCCCATTATGCCAGCTGGGGATCCTCTAGCATCTGGCCTTTCGACCTTGTTCCTGGACTACCTTCTGGAAAAGGTTAAGAAGGTTAAGAATCAACTATCTGTTGAGGTGGCCCACTGCTAAATCATGCTTCTTAACCTGAGCTGGGCTCCTACTGACACTGAGCAATTTTTTTTTTAATTTTAATATCTTATTACATTCTTGTTCTAAGATTTTTAGTCTCAAAAAAAAAAAATTCCAAAACCAAAAACCGTGAAACAGAAAACAAGGATATCTTCATCTATCCTCCCTCTCATTTTAGGAGCTTATTTTCCTTTCTATTTTGTTGAGAAGTTTTAGATCCAGAAAGTTTAGTCCCATTCTCTCTTGAACTTTAAAAGTTTTACTGTCTTTACTCATTTTTGACTCTTTTCCTTGTCTAATGGATCAGGTGCCTCCTTATATCCAGTAACTTACCAAAAGCTCTCTGTTGATTCTGCCTCTGAAATGTCTTTTCAGCTCTTTCCGCCAAATTTGAAAGTTTTGTTATTTTTCAACTGGACTTTAGTAATAGCTTCATAAATTATTTCCCTGCCTCAGTCTCTTCCTCCTGGTACCCTTTCCTACCTTGTAGTCACCACCTCTGAGGTGGTATTTCTAAAAGCCATTTGTAATGATGCCATTTCTCTCCGTACGGTCCTCTGCTGCTTAGAGGGAGAGGTTGACCTGCACAGTCGTTCAGTTTGGCCTTCATCTGTGTTATCTCCAGATGTTTTTCCTCAAGAATCTTGTGTTCCACTTAGAAGTATTCAAGGTCTTAGCTCTTCTCTCTGCCTTTGCATAACCTACGGAGAATTGCTTCATCCTGGCCCCTTTTCTTCTGGTTGGGTTCAAATTTATCATGAAGATATTTCAGAGGTCGTCTGCTCTGTGAGGGCTTCACTGCTCCTCCCAGGCTGAGTCAGTTATTCTTTGGCTTGGACTTGACAAATTGTATTTTATTACTGAACTGCTCTTAGGCATGAAGCAAGACTCCTTCTCATTAAGTTGAATGTCAGTGGACTAGAGTCTGAGAGGGAAAGAAGGTAAACAATGTTTGGTGATTTAAGAGTACTGTAATATCCTACTTTATTTACTACAGATAGACTGAAGAGTGAAGATGTTTCATACAAAGCCTGGGTGTTACTTCCTATAGGGCTTAGACATTTGGAATCTTAGAAAGGCATACCACTGGTTACAGGGGAAGTGGGTGATAGTGAAGACCAAATTTGTCAATTATAAGTATAGTTGAGCTTTAATGATGTATATATCTCCAGTATTGGAAGAGATAAACTCTTGGTAAAGGTCTCATGGTCAGTGATAATCAACTTTGTATCATCATTGTCTTCAACTTATAACATGCCAGATCATAAATAATTCATTCTAGATTGGCTTTTTTTGTAGCTGGATTTTTAAGACTATGAACTGGAAGCGTGAAGTTGCTCTTAAAATGTGTGAGTCTCTGCTGACCAATGCAGATCACTGCTGGTATGAGTAGTAGTTCAGGATTTCGTCACTTGCACCTCAGATGCACATTTACGAAGTCTCTGTTTGGTACTGCCATTGGGTTGTATCTTTTATTTCTGAGTGTAAGACTGCAGGGGAAATCTTCTGTCTTTTGCAGCTGGAAACAACGTGGAGGTAGATGAGTCTTTGTTCCAGGAAATGGATGACTTGGAGCTGGAGGATGATGAGGATGATCCAGACTACAATCCTGCTGACCGGGAGAGTGACTTGACCGACTAATAGACTAGCCCGTCTTCAGAGAGGCTTGACTGCCATAGCATCTGTGGCTGTGCTAAGAGGGTGTTGATTTTCCTTTCTTTTTTCTAAGAAAAAATAATTTTCAGGAGAGTATTCTTCTGATGGCTTTCATCATTGAACTTAATAAACTGATCTTAAAATTTCAGATATAAAATGTTCAATTCCTCTTATTGGTGGGAAGAAGGCCACATGTTTAAAATCATTTAGTGTTGGAGAGAAATTCTGCCTAAAACACCAAGACTGGAAGGTCAGCTGTTGCTGTACCCAGGTGTGGGTTTACATGCAAGGAATTGGAATAACTTGGAATTTCTGTGCTAGAGACTGGCGGCTTTTGAATTCTAAGGTTTGTCATTCATATAAAATATTAGAAGACTGAGGCGAACAGAGCATTAAACCTTCTGAATTCTAGCCTTCGGGCATAGTAAATTTAAGTCTTAACAAAACCAGAAGCCCATATAATAGTCAGGAGTAAAATGGACTTTAGTCATATAGTAGTATCTGCATCAGAATCATCTTTGGAGTTATTAAAAAGTGTGCACTCCTGGTCCTTTCTCAGTGGAGGTTAATAAACACTGAGCCTCATTCTGAGTTTTAAAACAGTGAAATCTCATACCTGTGACACAGGTGATTGTGATGCACACTCCTGATGAAGAACTACTGTCCTACAGTTGTCAAGTCTATAAATTGTGATTTTCCCCACTTTTCTAATTAACCAGTCTGAAGTGGTTTGAATTCTTGGGATTGTACACTGTCTGCAAGAGTACCACACATCCACATTCATGCACACATTAGACCTTTGTGATAATTTGGAATGATTGACTTGGGGGCTCCAGGTAGGAGAGCCAGGCTTCGTGCAAGTTATCCAGTCATTGCAGTTCTGGAGGATTGAATCTTAACCGCAATAGGAAATCACTTGTGCTATTGCAAATGGCTTCCTCAATTCAGAAATACTATATACCCACAAACACAGCAATATCAATCCATGTTTATTTTTGAAGTCAGACCTTATGATTAAAATAAAGTTAAGACAGAGCTATCATTGCGGAATTTAATGCTTTTCACCCAACTTGATCCTGACCAATAAAGAGGAATAGCAGTAATGTTCAGTATTTCTATGCAGAGAGAAGTCCAAAAGTTTGTTACGTGAGATTTTGCTTTTCCTAAGGAGAGATCCTTTCTGCAGCTGCTCAGCAGTTGCATAAGAACCTGAAGGAGTGGTTCAGTTAAGAAAAGCAGTCATGAGCAGTGTAGTATGAGGTCAATGAAGACTTGACCTTGAAGTATCAAGAATGATTACACTTGCCCCTCACATAATTTTTTAAAGTCTAAGTTTTACACATTTTCTACAGATATTGAATAACCACCTTTGTCATTTCAGAATGTAGGCAGACCCTAATGAAATGGAAATAAAGACAACCTGGTTAGTTCTAATGATAATCCCAAATATTTTCACCCGGAGTAAAAATTAACTTTACTGTTGGCTTTGTATTCTGGGAATTAACCAAAGACTCTGCTTCTCAAACTGGAGCACACTTAATTCCTGGATGTGTAACAGCATGACTGGTAGTATTTGAAGCAATAATTGGCCCGTCTTGAATTATCAGTTTTGCTCTTGGATTTGGGAAAATTTTTGTTTTGGTTTTTCTACTCGTGTTAACTTGTATACAGTATTATTAAGTTAAAAACATACACAGATATTTGTATTCATTGCTGTATCCCTGGAACAATGGCGCTGAGTAGGCACCTAATTGTTGGAATAGTATGCAAGATGCTTATGCATTTTAAAGATAAAATATAAGAGTTCAAAGAAATGTTCTATTTGCCGTCTGCAACTTTGAGTAATGCTTCTAGGTTCTGCTTTACATCACATTCTCCTGGCAGCAAGCATGCCTTAGGGCAAAAAAAAGTGGATACATACTAACCTAAGGTAACATATCTAAAAGGTTACAGGAACATTTCCTAGTTGAGGTAAAACCAAGAGAGATATCAGTAACATCTCTTATCAGTGAAAAGGATGAGATCATTGATTATTGTACTGTCCCAAACTCCCAAGATATATGTGCCAAGAAGTAAAGAGATGCATTCTTGGATTCCAGAAGAAAGGAAGTTGTGGGTTTTCAATATTTATGTGCTAGCTGGTTGTTAGGTGTTATGAAGGTGCAAACAGATAGTAAGTAAAAGACTGCAAGTAGCTCCTAGTGTTTGTCTTTCAGAGAACATACATGACAGGCAGCAATCGTAGGGATTGTATGATTATGGGTCAAAATGAGTCACACAGTTCAAGAACTGTAGGGAGTAATTTTAGAGAGACTATTGAGGTCTAAAGTGACAGGGAAAGTTTTCCACAAATGACACATGGAGTGTGAATTTATGTAGATAGGTAAATGTGAATGACACTAGTTTGTTTGCTGCCTTAGGACCTGTGTCTGAGTAACAGAGATGACAGAATGTTGCCAAAAGATGTACTGTGAAGTTTATAGGTTTCTTTTTCATGTCACCTTTCTTGGGCAAACTCATCAAAGGACTTGAAAGAAGGGGGGTGAGTTGGATTCCAAATGTACTAAATCCCCTCCATTAATAAAAGATGGGAAAATGCTGGGGAAGTTTCAAGAATATTGTAAAGGGTTATCGAATCAAAAATTTCACAGTGCTGTGCAAAGCCATAACGGCACCTGCGCTAAAAGGAAAAACCAATAATTATTTAAAATTTGGATAATTCATTTATCATGGATTTTTACATTGATTTTTATTTTTTAAATGCAGCATTAAAATATTATTTATCTTTGTTGAATTTTATGCATCTCCTTAAATTTTGCACCCAAGGTAAGTGCCTCACTCACCTGACCATCGTCCTTGCTGTTTCAAAGAGGTTCTCAGGGTCCTATGGCCTCCATCCTAAAGAACATTAGGTAGAAAGACCAGGAAAAGAAACTACTTTTTCAGGTAAAGTGGGCTTCTCTGCATAAATGAAAGTGCTCACTGGACAAACAAAATGAAGCCATATTACTACCGGCCAAATAGTTAAGGTAAAGTAATTAAGGACATGAAATTACTGGAGTGTGGGCTGCTGCCACATGCCCAAGACATTAAAAAATAGGTCACTGGCTTTACTCATACCAGTCCAAGCTTATTTAAATGTGATATAATCATTAAATGAAAATGAATTATATTCCAAATTTGGTGGTATCATTAATAGATTTATTGTTGTGGAACTCTGTTTTGAAAATATGGATCTAGAGCATTCTCCACCTGTACATTTGAGAGAAAGTTAAAAAAACTTAATTGATTTTAATTTGGATGTATCTTCTGATGTAAATTTTGCTTTTAAAGTATCAGAGTGATCCATCTCTATTGATCTAAAGGCCCTTCAGACATTAGGATCTGTTACTAAAGGTATTTGTTTTAAAAGGTAAATATTGATGCTAATAAAGGTATGCATTTAATGTTTTCCATGCTATTATCAGCTGATATTATGGGATTCTATTTGAGAATAGAATAGAAATAGGAAGTGTCTCTGTGCATATGGTTTGTTTTTACATAGTGAGGCTGAGATTTCTCACCGACATTGGTGCTCAATTGATAATAAACCAAGCACACTTTGAGCCAGCCCCTGGGAGCTTGAGCACAAAAGGAGAAAAGTAAGGATTTAATACTTGATATTTCAGTTCACCACTGAAATTTAATGTGTTGCTTAATATGAAAATATCTGAGATGGTTCTGCTGGAAAGAGGTGTGAATTGGAATAATTGGCTTGTCTACTAACTGTGGGAGCTTGAAGAAAATTCACATAACCTCTGATCCTCAACTTTCTCATCTGTAAGGTGGGGGATTATAATAGTTCCTTAACATGAAAAAGGTGTTAAAAAAAGGAAACTTAAACATCAAAACTGGGCTGTTAACAGGGAACTTCTTCACAGGCCTTTGTCTACAAATCTCTCCCACCTTTCCCATTCCACCTGCCCTACACAATCAAATTATAATGAAGACGTCTACTGCTATGGACTGAAGATTTGAGTTCCCTGAAATTCAGATGTTGAAATTATAACCCCCATGGTGATGATGTTAGGAGGTAGTGCCTTTGGGAGTTGACGAATGGGATAATTGCCCTTGTAAAAAGAGGGCCTTGAAAGCTCCCTGCCCCTTCTGCCATGTGAAGTTACAGTGAGAAGACAGCCAAGGGAGCCAGTTCTCACCAGACAAGAATATGCTGCTGTCATAACCTTGGACTTCCCAGCCTCCAGAACTGTGAGAAATAAATTTCTATTGTTCATAAGCCACCCAGTCTACGGTATTTTGTTAGAGCAGTCTGAGTAGACTCAGACAAATACTCCTTCATCTTCCTTCTGCCAGTATTTCATCAAAAAATCGAATTCTGGAAAAGAACAAAAGATATATTTGCAGCGGAGATAGCACCTCCTTTAGCTCCAGTTGTTGCCCTGCATTTTCATCTGTAGCAGCAAAAGTGCCTCAAGAGAGAACAGCTCTGACGGTGTCCCAGCTCCTTAGCCCCGTGTTTGTGACCCGCTGTGGATACTGTTAAACCGCATTGCAGTTCAACTTCTCCCTGTGCCCAGTCTTGCTTCCTTCACTCCCTCACAGGTGGTGTTCCTGAGAGCTCTTCCCAGTCTGCAGGCACGTCTCTGTTTCCTGGGGGAACCCAACCTAAAATGTCTTACAATAATTTTTACAATAAATGTCTTACAGTAATAATTTAAATTAAAGCAGCACGGTGACCCAATGGCAGAACAATGATAGATCAGAACATATGAGGGCAGAGTTTGGTGGGATGGACCTTGAGTCAGTGCCCTTGGCTGCCCACAGACCCTAAGTGGTGCTCGGGAGTGATTCTGGGTCAGGGTTAAAGTGTGGGAGCGTTTTTGGCTGTCACAATATATCAGGGTGGCTAGAAGCCAGAGATACTAGACATTTTCTGGTGGGAGGACACAACAAGAAAAACTATTTTGTTTCTTTTTCACAACAAGAAAAACTATTCTGAATCTTGCACAAATTTCTCACCTTCCTCTGGACATTCATGGCTGTGAAAAACCTGTCTACCTTAGAGTTGAACTAATTCCAGTTGTGTGTGAACTCAAAGTTTATTTTGCATAATTTTAAGAACTTCAGAATATTGTTACCATGCAAATTAAGAAAAAATTGTATTTTGTTTCCAGAAATTTATAAAAAAAAATTTCAACATCAAAAAAATAACATTGCAGGTAACAACTCCTCATATTCAACATGAATTACCAAGGCGATGTATATATTGCATTCATTAGAGTTGTTGCCTCTATGGTGATTCTGCTTGTAGGTGAAATGACTGGCCTACTCTATGACATCTTATACTGCAGGAATACTTGAGTATTTCATATGTAAATACACGTTATTTTTTATTTGTAACTTTCTTTGTATTTCTTTATAATCGGTATTATATTGATTTATTTTTCAAATTTCATATGTAGTTAGGTCATGTTATTTATGGATTTTATGTTAGGAAAGTAAAGGAATTACAATGAAAAAATCACAATAATATACTTTACACTCACTAGAATGTCTAAAATTTAAAAAAAAACGAACAGTCTGGGGCTTCCCTGGTGGCGCAGTGGTTGAGAGTCCGCCTGCCAATGCAGGGGACACGGGTTCGTGCCCCGGTCCGGGAAGATCCCACATGCCGCGGAGCGGCTGGGCCCGTGAGCCATGGCCGCTGAGCCTGCGCGTCAGGAGCCTGTGCTCCGCAACGGGAGAGGCCACATCAGTGAGAGGCCCGCATACCGCAAACAACAACAACAACAACAAAAAACACAAAAAAACCCGAACAATCTGAATGTTGGTGCAGATGTGCAGCAGCTGCAATTTGTTCACACTGATGCTGGGGTGAAAAATGGCACGAGCGCTTTAGAAAACTGGATGTTTCTTACAAAGTAAACAGTACATCTATTCTACAACCCAGTAATTTTATCGCTAGGTATTTGTACAAGAGATGTAAAATGTATGTCCAAAAAGTGTTGTACAAGAATATACGTAGCAACTTTATTCATAATTGTCCTAAAATGGAAACAACCTAAATATCTCTTGATAGGTAAATGAACAAATTGTGTTATATTTATGCAATATAATTCTACTCAGCAATAAAAAGGAACAAACTACTGGTACACATTCAAACATGGATGACTATCAACAATTTTCTGTTTAGCAAAAGATAATTGATGCGCTTTATGTAAAGTTTTAGGACAGGGAAATCTAATCAGTGTTGATTAAGAAAATCAAAACAATGGTTTCCTCTGAGTTATGGGAGATTAACTGGAAAAGATCACATGAGAACTTCCTGGGTTGAGGGAAATGTATATATTTTACAAAATTCATCAACTACGCACTTAACATTCATGAATTTTATAGGATGTAAATCACACCTCAATTTAAACAAAAAGTGTTATGAAAGAAAGAGGGAAAACCCCCAAAGATGTGGGGATGTGATAGGGCTGAGAACTATTTTTCTAGGACGTTAAGTTCCACCAAGCTCTATAAAGGATGAAGAAGTAATAATAGAATCGGACAAGAAGAAACCTGGGACGGGGGATAAGAGGCTCCTGAGTAGGAGGAACTTGAGACCTCAGGCAAAGCAGGTCCACGGTCACCAGCAGTAGCTGCCAGTTTCATGCAACACACACCTGTGCCAGAGGCCGCGGTGGAAGGAGAGACGTTTCCCTGGAGGTCTGCAAAGCTTGAGAAGACAGAACATAGGCCAGTCTAGACGAGACTCCCCCCACCAGTATGCAGACCCTTTTGAGAAGGAGAAGTAGGAGGAAAGATAAGTTAGGAGGAGTGAAACAGCTTGACAGGGAGTTTAAAGTGTCTTAATTAAATTTACCTCAAGTCCATGTTCAACGCTGGAGGAGACATATAATCTTAATCTATCGTTTTATTATTTATTTATTTTGTTAGTGGGAAGGAGGATTTGTGAATAAGATGAATTGGTATAGAAAATAGAAAATGTATACTTTTTCACACAGGGCTTAGTCATGGAGTATAAATCATTAATTTTGTTTAGGAGAATTAAATTGAGATAATATAATTAGAGCCTTGTCTTGAATTTGACTCAGTGCCAGGAGGCAGCTTCAAGGTAGCAAATAGCTTAGTTAATAAATAAGCACAGAGTATAATCTATTGAAAATCCCTGTGGGTATGAAAATCATGCAGGTTCTGCAGTTATGCTTCAAGAATGTTAGGTTCTAGCTATATCAGAAAGACAGTACTGCTTGTATTGTAGCAAGTGAGATGAGTTTCTTTAATTATTCATAATTTTTATGATGAAAAAATAAGCAAAGATAAGCACATGCCCAAGCATGGTTGTGAATGGGGAAGTCAGTTTTATTCTGTATTACCACCTGATACAATACATTATTACCATTTCAGAAAAAACTCTTTGTTCATAATAGAGTCCTTTTTGTTAAGCACAGAGTGTATTCCTGAGACTGCCTGTTCACTCTGTAAATGATGTTAAATACCTCTTTTGATCTTGAAGAGGACTGTATCGCCATCTATCAACCAAAATGAGTAAATTATCTTGAAAATGCTGGGTTCGCAAGTGTCATCTAGTGGTTAAGGAATCTATTGCGTTTTTAACCACCAGTATTTTTGGACAACAGTGGCTGGCTCCAGGGACAAAGAGGGCAAAAACCAAAACTTATCAAACAAAAAATAGGAGACCATCCCCGTCATGACCAATTATCCAAGTTTTGCATCCCCTCCACGCAATGTCTGCCTTCGTTTACTCTTCGGTATCTTCAACTAGTCGTGGGTTTTTAAGTCACTTGTCCAGAGAGTTTACAGATATTTGAAAGATGGGCTGAAAGGAGTTATGCCACCATCCCGGAACAAGAACTTGAGTGATAGGGTTTTTTGTTTTGTTTTGTTTTGTTTTGCGGTACGCGGGCCTCTCACTGTTGTGGCCTCTCCCGTTGCGGAGCACAGGCTCCGGACGCGCAGGCTCGGTGGCCATGGCTCACGGGCCCAGCCGCTCCGCGGCATGTGGGATCTTCCCGGACGGGGACACGAACCCATGTCCCCTGCATCGGCAGGCGGACTCTCAACCACTGCGCCACCAGGGAAGCCCCGAGTGATAGGGTTTTGATTCTAGAATCTTATGGAGCTTTGGATGACCATGTTGGGCTTTATCCTCTAGATTGGATTGCTCTCAGAGAAAATTCTGACTCCCAGATAAGATTCTCTCTCTTCTAGTATGAGTAAGATTTTTATACAGAAAAATAGGCACCTGTAGTTGTTCCTTGGAATGTGGCCTGTCTTAGGTTCCCTGCCTAAAATTTCCTGCATCCCTGTTTTTCCCAGGAAACAATTGAACTGCATTTAAACCTTAAATCAACGCCCACTTAGAAAAAATACAGAGAGAAGAGATTTCTTTTTTCCAAGTCTCAATCACACCCATTGACATAAGAGAAATAGAGAATGACATCAGCACCTTGGTGGCATAAGATATTCCTTTACTCTTCTCCTTTGATCTATAACTAATTGGACATCCATAACCAAACAAAAGTGACTCTGCACAGCACACCAGGACACCTGAGAAACATCTATCTTGTGCATCTGAAAGTGAGTGGGTTGGACCTCGAAGGAGACTGTGGAGCCGAGGGTGTCACGGCTGCTATAGAGGCAAAGGTGGCAGTGGTGGCCTCTCTAGCCAAGGAGGTGGAAAGGTGTTTAGTGAAAATCTGCCTGGCTCCCCTGGGTGCAGCTGGAGAGGCCTGTTGCTCTCCAGCAGCACCTGTATCTGTGAAGAGACCTCAGTGACCCGGAGGAGGGAAAGGAAAGGGCAGAAGGCAGACAAAGAGAATAACGGATCACATTTCCTGCTGTCCACCCCATGATTTCAGCAAGAGGACAACCCACAGTCCCCTGGGACTCCCTATGGGCTCTAGACACAGCCAAAGCCCCAGTGCTATGCATATATCTCTCCCACGCTGCCACCACCTTCTTTTCATGCCATATTTTTTAGGGTCACTCCCAACTTTAGTTGCAAGTCAGCTCCACTAAAAGAAACCAAAAATTTGTGCTAAGAGCCAGCTTCTGGAAAACAAAGATTTCTAATTGTCAATCTGTTGAACTGTTGAATCAAGGTAAACAAAGCCTTCCCTAAATAAGAAAGGTGTTTGCCATTTCAAATGAGATGGTAAAGGTGCATTTTAACATTATCACACACTATGAAATTGCCCAGTAATACGGCATCACAAGAAGAAAACAATTCTTCAGCAAAGCAATCGGAAGACACAGAATGCTGCAATCTAACTGATAAAGAATTCAGATGGCTGTTTTGAAGAAATTCAACGAGGTACAAGATAACTCAGAAAGGCAATTTAATGAACTCAAGAATAAAATTAACTCTATGGAAGCTGTTTCCCCAGCAGGATGCAAACTTTGATGTCTCCACTCATTAAAAGAAATTAAAAGTTGCAGTTTTATATTTACATATGGGCCTGCATAGCAGCATAGCTTAGTGGTCAGTCAATAATAAGTCAGAGTCTGTGCTTAAATAATTTAAGCTAGTAAGTTTTCCACCTTTTCACCCTTATAAGACTGGAAATGAATTAGAAAGTTCACCAACCATAAGATTCAGTTTACTTGCCTTAATTTATTCACTTTAGTTGGAATCTCATAATTATTCTCTTCTATTAACATACTTTGTCTTCTAGAAATGGCTTATTTTTTAACATTTAGAAATCGTGGAAAAAGGCAGTCTGAATAATTATAAGGTCAAGTGTCTGTCACATTAAACTCTTATTTTCTTAGCAGTAATGAGTTCGGTAAAAAGGGATTGAAGCCTTCCTTGGATTAAGTTTTTATTTAATGAAAGGTGACAATAGGAAAGATGAAACTATGAACTCCAAAGCTACTAAGAGTTGTTCTAAGTGAGAAATACAATGTGGCCTTGCCTGGTGCAGTGGCTATGGGACAGGAGTGAGGGGAAGTGTGTTAGGAAGAGCTTGAGTTATGTTCCAAACCAGATAGTGTGTAGTGGTTGGTGGAGTCTAACAGATAAGAAACTGGTCTATAACCCTATTGTCTGTGTTACTGTGTCCTATGTTTGTTTCTTAGCTCATCACCCTGTAAGAAAAAGTGAGGTACCAAACCCCACGGAGAAGTAATGAATATTTGGCTTGGGGTGGAGAAGAGATTAAAGTGGGTTGTAGGAAGTTTTGTCCTGTTAGTGCTACCTCCTCACCCAGGTGCTGTCCATGTGCTTGTCCCACGAGGTATCATTGGACACTGGAAACATCACTTGACCATGGAGCAAAATGAAAGATTTGACAGAATTTTCCAAAGGAAGATGAAAGATTTTCCCTTGAAGTTCATCTAGGATATAAACGAGGAGTAGAATCAATGTGAAAGAATCATATAAAAAAATCTGCTAACCAGGGAGCATATTTTAATACACATATTAATTTGTGCTGTTCATACAAATGTTAATTATACAATTTTATTACAAAACAAAGTGACTAAACTGTGCTTAGATTAGTTGTCATGAGTTTGATGAACACATTGATATTTTGAAAATTAAAATGATTTGAGAGATAGTTTGCATTTGTAACCTATATGATAAAAGGATAGACAAAAAGCATGCAACATGAATTGTAAATGTATGGAGAGAGTTTTCTGTAGCGTGTATATTTTCTTTATATGCAATTAAATTTAGGATCAATCAAACATTAAAAATCCTTTTATTCTTTTATTTAAACCTTAAGTCTTTGGTTTAAAATCATTGTGAATGTCAAAATAGAGAAATCTCATGTAAACACAATGCATCTATCAATAATTTACCAGATCACAAAGTCTGAAGGGCAATCAAAGGTTCAAAAATGGAGTAATTATTTAATGGTTCAATTATTTAACTATTTGTTTGAAAATAGTAGTTGTGTAACCAAAAGTGGGGTCTGGCTGCTCGCCGCTCAAAAGCCAATAAAGAGGCAAGGTTGGTGGAAAGGAAATTTCCGAGGCCTGCAACCGGGGTGGGGGGAATGTCTGTGCCAGGCCAACTGCCCCCCACTGACAATCAGGGGGCAAGACCTTTCTTTTATAGACGGCGCGAGGTGGCTACATGCAGAAACAGCACAGTCAGCTCTGACGTCATCTTGAAATCGGTCATCGGTGGTCTGACCAGTGTCATCTTGATTGTTTTAAGTACAGTTAATCTTCAGTTCCAAGGTCGGTTTGTTTCCATTTCTTTGAGGCCAATTCTCGGAACTGTGGCAGCTTGTGTCATGGCTACAGCCTGGTCATCATGTAGTTAACTTCTTCCACCTGGTAGGAGTTTCAGTATCTATAAGACAGCTCAGAGGACATGGCTCAGAATATTATCTACAGCCCTTGAGGGGGAACTAAGGGGCCTTGACTTTGCTTAATGACTACATTATTATGTGGTCTCATTTGACTGTTTTCCTTTGTTTCTGCATTTTCTCACTTCTCTGATTAAACTTACCAGAGAAGTAAGAAACTTAAAGTTTTTCCACAGACAAAAGGCAGATGGAGGACACGAGCAAGGACCTTAGGGTACTGCTCCGTTTCAGCTGTACCTATAACTGTACCCAAAGCATATTACTCACTAAACTAATTCCACCACGTGGAATTTAATTTTCACATTTCATATTTGAATATTTAAGATAAGTTATTTTGGTAACTAGAAAAATATAGGTGAATCTGTTTATAATTCCCAAATAGAGAAAAACTCGTGAAGCATAAAAGCAGTGGAAGAAACTTAAAAGAAAAAATTTAGGAAATTTACAATCATAAACAGTTCAAGTGCCACTGTCCTTAATAGTCAACAAATGGAAACAGCTCAATGTCCACGTACAGTGAAAAAAAAAATTATGGCATTTCAAATAAGGAAACACAATTAGGATGCATGCATTACGACTACATGGAAAATATACATGAACCTCAGAAACGTAATATTCAGTGAGAAAAACCGGGCACTTGTTGAATGATTTGCTATGTAAGATTTAAAAAACAGCAAAGTTACTCTATGGGTTAGAAGCAGAGTTGTTACCTCTGGACAGGTAAATGAAGGAATTCCTGGGGTGTTGGTAACATTCTTTTCTTGAGTCTTAGTGCTGGTTCCCTAGGTGTTGTTACTGAAAATTTTCATTGGGACGTGCATGTAGAATTTGTGAATTTTTCTGTATGTATGTCATAATTAATAAAAATTGTGAAATAATTCCTGAACATGCAAACATTTTGTGAGACCAGACAACCAAAATCTTGCCATTTATAGAAAATGCAAAACATTTAGTCATAATTAGCAAAAGTTTAAAAATGCAGAATGCTCAATGTTAGAAAGACTAGGATGAAAAAAACATTCTCATATATTTTTGTGGAAATGGAAATCATTTCCAATCTTCTTTATAGCAATATTGATACAGGATCAATAGTCTTAAAAATCGTTACATCCTATTATCCTGTAATTTCATTTCTAGGAAGCTTCTCAACTCCTTTCAATTAACTCAGTTTTCTGTAATTTAAATTTTACATTCACTCCAGTTTTTTTAAACTAACATTTTTTTTCCATGTCCATATAATTGGATTATTTTTTTACACAGTTAAAACATCTATTTACATATCTGTGGGAATATGAATCTGAGATTTTCTCTCATTTTAAAAATGATTTCCCTGGCATTTGGTCAAGCACGTTGTTGCAAATAAGAATAATCTACTTCTGACCAGTTTATGCATAATATGATTATGATTGATATGATTCAATAAATCAGAAGAAATTGTCTTACCTTCCTGAAGAAATAGAACCAAAGGGTATGAAGCCATTAGGGATTCATATATTTCTTCAATTTTTTTCTCTCTCTCTCGTCTTGGATTTTCGTGTTCTCTCATTTCTGTGTTCTTTATGTGAAGAAGACATTCTTTTTTGTGTCTCTGAAGACTAGCTGTGCTTCAGCATGATTGTAGTCAGACACTAAGTCCAAATGAAATTAGTTCAAATAACAAAGAGAGATAGGCTGGTGTTGTTGAATTCACATGAAAACTCCAGGGAGAGAAACTGAATGGTATAGGTTAGGTCATCTAGCTTCTGTGAGCAGTCAACTTACAGTCAAGGGAAAATGGTCACGGAGTATAAGCACGGCACATAGAAACTTGTAGCATCCTTGAAAGGAGGAGATAGACATGAAAATAAAATTTATTAAACTTGCTATAGCTTGAATTATCCCTAAAGGGCATGTTAATGTCTTAACCCCCATTACTTCAAAATGTAACATTTTTTTGGAAATAGGGTCATTGTACATATAATTAATTATATTCAGACACTGGAGTGGTGTGTGTCCTTAATCTAATAAAACTGGTGTCCTTATAAGAAGAAGAAAGATACGGAGTGAAATGGCCATGTGATGACAGAGGCTGAGTTTGAGTGATGTAAGCCAAGGAATGGCAAAGATTTTCAGCAAACACCATAATCTAGAAACTACAAGGAAGGATTCTCACCTACAGTCTTCAGAGGGAGTATGGCAGTGTTTAATTTGACTCAACATGGGAAGTGCTTCTTCATTTCCAACTGACAACCCTCTAGGGAATATTTTGGCAGACTGGTCAACCTATAATTATAAACCTATAAATAAGGAAAAAATAATTTAACACTGTGGTCACAATATTCTTTAGACTCTGGAGAAAATTTGTTGAGATGAAACTCTTTGGAAATTCCAAAACTGGCCCTTTTCCCATGTGCAGTTATAGAAAGTTGGCTTGGTAAAATACTTTTTTCAGAACACTAACCCTGAGAGAACAAAAATATTCTTAGGAGAAAACTTGAAGTTAACTCTTATCATGTCCTTGAAGTAAAAACACAGCCCACTTTGCCTGGGACTTCAGCCTTGGGTTAATTAGTAGAACTTCAAGCCAAGGGAGGAAAAAAGGGAAGAAAAAGAAGCCTTTTAAAAGCAAATGTGTAAATTTGATTATTTTGACTGTTATTTGTAAACTGGTAAGTTTAATTGCAATGGCTGATTCATGAACTATAAAAAGATGAAACAAAGATATCTCTGTTTGTTTGGATGTATGTATGTCTCAGTATGTGTCTTTGTCTTTGGATAATATTGCTGAGGTTAATTTGAAAATGAGCTTTATTTAATTGGCTTAAAGAAAGGTAAGTGCTTACAAATGAAACAAATCTAAATTTACCTACTTTTATCTTCTTGCAAGAGGGAAACTAAAGATGTTTGTGTTTATTAGACACATGTCTTGTGCCACTTTGAGAAAAGAAATTGTGCTTTGGGAAAATGCATGTTTTTAGAGGTTATAGAATATGTTCTTAAATTTGCAAATCAGAGAATGCCAATATGACAAACAATTCACAATTGCTTTCTTCTTAGTTCTCACTAGAGAACAAGGTTTTTTTTTTTTTTAAGGGTTAAAAATTATAATATGTAATTAAAACTACTAAAATGATATAGGAAACATTTCAATGTGTAATGCAAGTAGGAGATACATTGCCAGCGAGAGAAGATATAAAGACTGGAAATATTTTTGTTGAGGAAAATAATGATGCCAATAATTTTGTCCTACAGTTGGCTGTTTCTGGATGGAAAAAATAAGGGACAAATTAATATGAATCCAGAAAGTGATAAAAGGGTTGTGAAAAAGGCACTTTGAGAAAAGAATTTTGTACATCATTAAGACTGAGCTCCTCATTGTCAGACTTCTGCCATTCTGGTGACCTTATAGCATGGAAACGGTCTACTCCTAAATCAGGAAATTTAAAATGAATAAGCAATAGCTGTATATTTTTTAAAATCAGGGCTATGGGAAGTCCAAGATGGCCCCTTGACTTTTCCTGGCTCCCTGACAAACCTCATTTTCTATTCGGTGGGTTAAAGTTTTCCCTGGCTGCAGGGCTGATACCCTCACAATGAAAAGGAAAAGGTTAGAAAATGTGTTTCCCACTTGGAGTGTACTTTCTACAATCTCCAGTGATCAAGACATCCACTTCACTGGACAAATCATACAAGCCTTAACAAAAACTTCATGAACTTCTTGAAATTATCACTGTCACTATCATCCTCAATCATCAGCCAAGGTCAATGAAACTAACGGAAAAACTGGGCTCAAACAGAACAAAGATTAATTATATGGGATTAAATGAGCTACTAAATATGACTAATTTTTATGACTTGTCTGACACACTACTGGCTTCTAATCTTTGTTTTCAGATATAAAAAAGCACTTTTCCTCAAGCTACTCATGATTTACAACAATTTGGTAATTTACACTTGTGGTTAAAATTAAAATATTTTTCCTTTCTTGCTGCCTGGTTCCTCCAGAAATTGGAGACTCTTGGGTTCAGAGCAACCTTATCAGGTGAATGGAAAAAACTGTCTCTTGGCATGTGCAGAAATCTAGATATTCTGGTGACCTGGAAAAGAGACAAATTTGACCAATGTATATATATCACAGGCAGGATCTGAAGGCAGGCCATTGGCATGGCTTTCCTGGCCTTGAAAGGCCTTTTAAAAGTTCAATCTGAGATTCCTAATGAAAAGTTCCAGTGCAGCCAATTTAAAAGAGCCTATATGAGCAATTACATTTATATGAATAATCAGGCCATGTTTATTGAAACCAGACTCATTTTGAACAAATCAGCCTTAATTTAGCTGGATTTAGTAAAAATGAGGATAATCCAGAGAGAAAAATTATGTTTCAATAATATACGTTTGTGGATATTGAAGTTTTGTATTTACTGAGGCTTTGCATTTATTATCTAAGTCCAAGATGTCTCCTTGTTGCTATGTTACATTATTATAAAGTTTAATTGAATTAGTAAAAGAATATTCTAAGCTTGTTTCTAAAGCAGATCACAGTAATCTATCTTTGGTTGAAGATCAGATGCCCTGTGACCTACATCTATCTAAGAGGATATGCATACTGGAAAAGACATCATTTAAAGGACTGTCTCCAAACTAAATAAAAGGACTCTTATCAGGTACTCTTAACTAGCACATGTACAACAGAACTGAAGGGAATTGACTCCTGAATTTGTATTTCCATTTAAGAAGGGCCTCTGCATTGGACTGTCTATAGAAAAGACTGCTGACCCCAAATGACACTCACACCAGGATGAGAAGAAGACAATAGCAGTGGAAGACAGCTGACATAAAAATCTGGACCAGACCTGTAAGAACCATCCAACTAATTCAATTGTACTGTTACCAAGTGTTTGTCTTCCTATCAAAATGGAAATTTATTGTTTTACTTCTAACCATACTTTTGACCCCAATGTTCAGGATGAAAAGAAAATCCTCTAGTGAAGTTGTCACAGAGTATAACTATCCATGACATGTATCACTGCTTGTTTTAAGTGTATTGTTAAAAGCACATGTACAATGCTTGTGTGGCAATTAAGTACAAGTGATAAAATGTATAGCCCACACAGCATTTCCGCATTAGCATACCTCTGAGCCAGTTCATGATATCTGATTCCCCCCCAATGTGGAGAACTAGGTAAACTAGTTTCTGGAGAGTTTTTTTTTTTTATCATAAATGGGTGTTTTTGAATTTTGTCAGAAACTTTTTCTGCATCTATTGAGATGATCATATGGTTTTTATCCTTCAATCTGTTGATGTGGTGTATCACACAGATTGATTTGTGTTTTGTACGGATGCCAAAATTAAGTAAGCAGGACTACTGTGTACCTGAAGTTCTCTAGTATTTGACTCCTTTGCTTTTTCTGGAGTAAACAGATAATCTTAATGCCAACTAAATCTTACCCAATTTATTTTTCCAAATTGAGCTAGCTGTTTACACCCTGGAACACTACTCATTGGCCAAGACAAACTCTGCAGGGAATATTTCTTTCTCAAACACAAGTGGATCACTATCATCCTTAAAGTTATATCAGAAGTGGATTTTGCTTCCTCAGTTTATCTGTAACAGTGAGTAGAAAAAGGGTAGATTTAGAGCCTTTTCAAGTCTCACCCTCTCTTCAGCATACAAATGTACTTATTTTTTTCTCCTCAATTTTCTGTTTTTCCTTCTCTTCTTTCAGACTTCAGTGAATGAATAAGAGGGAGACATTAGATGTCCTATCCCTTTATCCAAGCACTTTCTTCTATATTCATCAAGGAGATACAAACAATATATGATTTGCCAATACTGAGATCCTATATGAATCTACACTCTTTTTCTCTTGTTTCTGTAACAAAAAGCTCTCTAATTTTCTCTCTTCTGAGACAGTGCAAGAGAGACTAAGCTTACAAATAGCAAAAAAGAGTGATGCTCAGAATGTTTCTGTGGAATGCCTGGCACTCTTTCCTCTCTTCTCAGCATTCTGAGTTTCTGAAATTGGTGTTTTTTAGGGCATGTTTGGGGTGGCTTTGTGGGGCATCAGGAGGTATGTGACAGTGACTCACACTGTCATCCTTGGCTTTCACTTCAAGTTTGATTGTTTGTAAAGGGATTAATTGTTTCTTGACATGCAATTTAGACAAAACCATATGTGCAGCTTTTTAACAAATTCATTTTCTTGGTGTTCACAGAAATTTTTTAAAGTGCATAATGAAAATATATGCTTATTCTAAATCTAACGTTATTGGAACTTCTGGGATCCCTCACCTATTTCACATTCAACATTTCTCAGGCATGGCTAATAAAGAAATGCTTGCCTGGTCCAATTTTAAACTTTTAAAAAATTATTTATTTATTTACTTATTTATTTGGGCTGTGTTGGGTCTTCATTATTGCGTGGAGGCTTTCTCTAGTTGTGGTGAGTGGGGGCTACTCTTCGTTGTGGTGCGCGGGCTTCTCATTACGGTGGCTTCTCTTATTGTGGAGCATGGGCTCTAGGTGCGTGGGCTTCAGTAGTTGTGGCACGTGGGCTCCGTAGTTGTGCCACACAGGCTTAGCTACTCTGCAACATGCAGGATCTTCCCCACAGGGATTGAACCCATGTCCCCAGCATTGGCAGGTGGATTCTTAACCACTGAGCCACCAGGGAAGTCCCTGGTCCAATTTTTGAACAGGTGTATCTTTAGACAGTTTGCTTCTGATTTTTGGCTTTCATTTTTAGATTTATTTCAGAATTCTGATAAAAAACTCCTTTTGGAAAACATGACGATTACCATAAAACATCTTGCAACTATATGAGGGAACATTTCCAAAGGAAATGCAATTAGTATTTCTCATGCAAAACATTTCCCACAATTCATTTCAAACAGTGTATCAGATCTCAAAGCCTCAGAAGCTTCTTTCACAGATAGCAGATTATTTATGTTCCAGAAAAAAAAAAAGAAATAAAAATTGTATTAATTAAAGAATTTTCTATTTCTGGAACAATGAAAAAAATGTAAGAATAAAAATATAGGGCTTCCCTGGTGGCGCAGTGGTTGAGAGTCCACCTGCCAATGCAGGGGACACGGGTTCGTGCCCCGGTCTGGGAAGATCCTACATGCCACGGAGCGGCTGGGCCCGTGAGCCATGGCCGCTGGGCCTGCGCGTCCAGAGCCTGTGCTCCGCAACGGGAGAGGCCACGACAGTGAGAGGCCTGTGTACCACAAAAAACAACAACAACAACAACAAAAAAGGATAAAAATATAAAGTATTGGGCTTCCCTGGTGGCGCAGTGGTTGAGAGCCCGCCTGCCGATGCAGCGGACACGGGTTCGTGCCCCGGTCCGGGAAGATCCCACATGCCGCAGAGCGGCTGGGCCCGTGAGCCATGGCCGCTGAGGCTGCACGTCCGGAAGGGGCCACAACAGTGAGAGGCCCGCGTAAAAAAATAAAAAAAATAAAGTATTAAGAAAATATGATAAAGTGATTAAAAGCATGGACTCTGGCTAAATTGGCATCACTCTTGCAGCTGGGCCACCTCGAATAGTTTGCCGAACCTCTTGTGCCTTAATTTTCTCATCTGTATGTTTGGAATCATGATTATAACTCATTCATGGGGTTTTAGGAAAAGATGTTTAACCTCTTAGTATCTTAGTTTCTTAATCCTTGAAGTAGTTGTAATAACAATACCTTTAGCAACTTTGGGTTGCTGTGAAGAGTAAATGATTTAATATAGAGAAGGTGGTTTGTATGCTAAATGAGTTGATACACATGGGACATTTTGCACATACTGAACACTCAGGAAGTGTTAGTCATTATTATGAAATACTCAGAACTTTGAAATAATTGTATCTGTTTTTACTTGTAGGTGAATAATTATGGACAACACAGACACATATTTATTGAACTTTAAAGGCTGTTATTTTCAACGTTCTTTACTTGATGTTGACCTTATAGAACATTTAGATGATTTTGAAATTAGAGATGATGATGTGTTTATAATTACATATCCAAAATCTGGTAAGTTTGAGGAGTGGCCACCTGTTTTAGCCTTCACCGTGGTTTGGTAATTCATGTGGACAAATGTGCCTTTTTCCAGACATTGACAGTAACCCATCTACATTTACAGAACTGTTTAGGATCACAAAAAGTTAAATAAATCTCAAATCTCTATGCATTTGTAATGCATATATTGTCATTTCTGATGGACTATATGAAGAAACCAAATATTGAACCAAGAGGAGGTACTTGGTAAATACTGACCTGTTGGCTTGGTCTGAGAATGGAAGAAAATATATTTAAAAACCTAGGAAGATTTTTGTTACCATCATATCTCAGTCAGAACTAATTCCTAGTATTCTTTTCAATTACTCTAATTGTTTTTTATTTCCTTAGAATAATGCAATAATTTTAAACTAAAATTAATTGCTCTTAATCTTAAATTCCAAAAAAAAAAAAAAAAAGACAAAAACCCAACCTTATTTTTTGTATTGCACTTTTCAGAACATAGGATGATAGGATGACTGGCGCCACTGAAGCAATGTTGTACAGAGTATTTAATGTGGTTCAAAGATATACTGGAGTCTAAGGCAATAAAAAAAAGTATTCCTGGTTTTCATGAAAATGCTCCAGTCCCTCCCTTTTAATCTACTTTGAAAATCATGACCTTGTTTACTTTCCCCAAATTAGTAACACGTTGCTTTACCCCTGAATTCTTCCACTCTCAGAACTTATGAGCACATCTGATTGAGCTTTTTTTTTCCTGCATTAGGTGTTAGTGGTATCTCAGTTTGCTTAGTTTTAGGTCAAGCACAGCAGTCCATAAAAGAGTCTTTTCTTTCCCATTAATCCTAGTCTAGTGTTTGGGACACAACACACCAGTCCCCAGTGCAGCTTGCTGGATTCTTGCTCATCTTGGAGGGGAGATTAGTGAGTCTCCCCAGGATTCACTATAAATTGCATCAAATCTATCACATAGGTACATCAGTTGCATAGTGACATTGTGAGACTTTTGGCATCTCACATCCTTTTAGAACATTGATGATATATTCATGGACAAAAATGCAAAAATCCTAAACCCAATATAAGCAAAACACATTTAGCAATGTTAAATCATAAATACACTATGACAAAAGTGGGTTTCTTTCAAGAGTCAAGATTGGTTTAAAAAATTATTAATGTAGTTCACCCACATTACTGAAGTATAAGAGAAAGCCTGAATTATCATCTCAATAAAGCATTCAAAAAATTCAGCAGTCATTCATAATGAAAACCATTAGCAAACTAAGGAGAAAAGGAAACTTCTTCAACTTGATAGAGTTTACCAAAATTTCCACAATATCGTGTGCAACAATGATACAAATAAATATTACATTTAAAATCAGGAACAAGAAAAGAATGCCTGCTGTCACTACTGTTATTCAATATTGTGTGGGAAGACTTATGCTACACAATAAGTAAACAAAAAAAGTAAAAGAGGACTTGAGTTCTTAACTTTTTTTTTTTTTTTTTTTTTTGCGGTACGCGGGCCTCTCACTGTTGTGGCCTCTCCCGTTGCGGAGCACAGGCTCCGGACGCGCAGGCTCAGCGGCCATGGCTCACAGGCCCAGCCGCTCCGCGGCACGTGGGATCTTCCCAGACCGGGGCACGAACCTGTGTCCCTGCCTCGGCAGGCGGACTCTCAACCACTGCGCAACCAGGGAAGCCCTTAACTTGTCTTCTAAAAGATAACACTCTAAGAAAGGAGACTAAGGGAAAGAAAAACAAAGGTAGCCAGAGAAAATTGTGGAAACAGACTTTACTTGAAGTACAGGAAAGAGAGGAGCTGAAAGATTAATCTGAATCACTGCTATCATGGAGTCAGAACCATCACAGCTCTTCAGAGTGAAAAAGAAACTGAGTCCTTGATTTTATCTTCATTAATTTTAATGTAAATGCAGACAAACAAAAAATTGGGCAAATTATTGGCATCCTTAGAGTGATTAAAAGAAATAAAAGTTCCAAATAATTTTAAGAAGGACAGCCTTACTGTTGACATTTATAATTAAAAATTAACTCAGAGTTGAAAACAAGATTATTTGTTTTCACAGGTACAATCTGGACTCAGCAGATATTAAGCTTGATTTATTTTGAAGGACATCGTAACAGAAGTGAACTGGTGAACACATGTGATAGAGTCCCCTTCCTGGAACACAGTGAACACAAAGTGGACCATGTCAACAGACCATCCCCTCGTCTCTTCACTTCCCACCTCCCATATTATTTAGCACCGAAAGGTCTCAAGAACCGAAAAGCTAAAGTAAGTCACAGAAATAGCTTATAGACATTTTTCACAGACAAAATTACTTTATTCAGATATTGTTTTCCAGCCCCATTCATCCACATCTTTTCAAATGTGATTACTATAGTCTTTATAATCTTGTTTTACATAATAAAAATATATACAAAATTATAAGTATATATATAAATTGGGCCACCATACATCATTGTTTGCAGTATAATTATGTAACATATAGTAAAAATAATTTTATATCAGCATATATAGTTCTATTTTTTAATGGTTTAGTAGGATTTTGCTGTATGACTACACAATATTGAATGTGTATTGATGGACAGGTAGGTGGCAGCCAATGAACATATCATATAGCAATAAACATTCTCATAGATCTTTGCACTTTTTTGTTCTGATGAAATGATTTCCTAAAAGTAGAATTTTCAGGTTAAAGTGTCCAAAAGTTTTGTGTTGGTACTTATTATCTATTTGCCTTCTATAATGTATCAATTCACACTTCTCAAATAGCAAGAATGATTTTTTCCTCACACACTCACCAGAGATTGTGTGTTAGGTAAAAGCAATCTCATTCTTAAGTAACTGCAACCTTTTTGTTTTTAATAATTTTGAGCATCTTTTTATATATTTTGAGATCTTGAAATATCTATTATATTCTTTGCCCATCTTTCTCTAGCTTGTCTTTTATTTACTGTTTTGCAGAAGTCTTTATATGGGGGAAATATTTTCCCAATTAACAATTTACCTTTACAAATTGTTGAATGATTCTAATATTATAGACTCAACCTATCAATCTTTCTTTCATAGTTTCTGGATCTTGTGTCTTGCCAAGAAAACATTTCCTCACCAAAAAAAGAAAATATATGCAAATACACTTCAGATTTTTTCTAATTAACTTTATGTATTTATTTTTTTACATTTCACTGTAAATTATATCTGGCAATACATGTGATTTGAAATACGACTATTGCATGATATTTGCTAGGGGGTTGGCCAGTTGACCATCTATGAGTTGTTAAGTATTTAGTCTTTCCAACTAATTTGAAGTCTGCACTTTGATATATTACATTTCCATAGTTCCTACCTCTGACCCTGCATTCTTCATACCAAAATTGGTACGATCTGTTTAATATGTGATAGTTCTTCATATTATAACTGATAAGGTAAATTGCCATCAACTTTATTTTTAATATGTTTATTCCCTCAATAATATTTAGATATTGATTAGAATTGATCAATTATATAGATTAATTCTAGGACAATCATTAGCATTGCAGTGCTCCAACATTTCATCCTGCATTATTCTGATGCTCTATTTATCAGGTCTACTTTCAAACCCACCTCATGTGCTATGTTTTTCTCTGCATGCTTTTTACACATTTTTTTTTCTGAAGTTGCAGTTTTTTATTCCTATTTTATGGATATTATGAACAGGTAATTTTTTCACAATTATTTTTTCTGTTTAAAGTAAATGGCACTGATTTAGGTACACTATTATATTTGGCTTCCTTAATTTCTCTTATTAGTTTTATTAATTTTCCCTATATTCTCTGGAATATATTTCTTCTTAATAATACATTTTATATTCCTTTACTTTCCAATATTTGCACTTCTATTTCCTTAGTTAAAATCTGCAGAAAAAAACAGAATAATGGAGGTGATGATGAATGTTGTTCTCTTGTCTTTGTAGCATTTTTAATGTCTTTTCTTGGTTTTGTTTTGTTTTGTTTTGCTTTGTTTTGCAATTGATTTTTGAGGCACATGATGCTGAGAAATAATTTTTTCCTGTTCTTAGTTTAATTGGAGTTTTACTTTTTTTTTTTCTTTTTGCTGTTCAGAAAAGGTCTACTTACATAAAATGCCTTTTTTGACAAATCTGACAGTACCACGTCTCCCCTCCTCCCCAAACCTCCCTTCAATTTATAGTGAAATGAAATTCATTAATAATTTACTAATGCTCTATTTCTGGAATAAATCCTACTTGTTTATAGTTTAGTAGTTGTTTTAACATACTGCAAGAAGAGTTTTGTTTTCTTTTACTCAGAAATTTTTATCTGTAATTATTTAAAAATATACTTTAGGGCTTCCCTGGTGGCGCAGTGGTTGAGAGTCCGCCTGCCGATGCAGGGGACACGGGTTCGCGCCCCAGTCCGGGAAGATCCCACATGCTGCGGAGCGGCTGGGGCCGTGAGCCATGGCCACTGAGCCTGCTTGTCCGGAGCCTGTGCTCTGCAACAGGAGAGGCCACAACAGTGAGAGGCCTGCATACCACACACACACACACACAAAATATATATATATATATACTTTAATTTTTTGTGATTGCTCTATCTTTATTTTCGTATTGCTTTTATTCTAGTCTTGTAAATAAGTTTAGAAGCTTTTGGTATTTTTGCTAAGTTATCAAGTAGTTATAAATGTAAATCAACAGAATTTTTTGAAGTTTTAATTAAAGTACATTATAAGTATATCTGACCCTGTTTCCTTCATAATTCCACAACATTTTTCCTTTTTCTTATGCTTTTTTCAAAATTAGTTGTCTTTCCCTAAAGCAGTATTATGATTTTCCTAGATAAAATAAATTATTATGCATTCATATGATGTAATACTATGTAGATATTAAAATATCTGTTAAGATGACCCAGAATTGTTAAAATTGTTTCACTCTTCCCCCTGCAGATTGTTTACATCTATAGAAACCCCAAGGATGTTTTGACTTCATATTTTCATTTTTCAAATTGGTTAGTTACATTTGAACCTTCCGATAACATAGAACATTTCATGAAAAGGTTTCTAGATGGAAAAGGTAACTATTAATTCATTTCTCAGGCAACGTTTTATGAGGCAATGTTTCTGTTTAGTCAACAATTCTCAAACCCATGGAAAAAAGTTTGGGGAGATGGAGAAGGATAATCATAGAAGGAGGAATTGCACATAAGCAGTCACTATTGTCTGTCAACTTAATCTGTCACCCAAAGGTTTTTCTATCCTCAGCAGGACCACTCTGGGGATTGTCAAGGTTGCAAAGATATATTTTGACCAAATGAAAAGAGATCTACAAATGGCCTAGCAATTCAAACTGGCTAGATCCAAAGTTAGATCCAGGTGTTTCAATATAGCTAATGTTTAGGTTGGGTGAAGTTGTTGTGCTCTGTCACGGCCCTTGGGTAGGCCTTATATGGCAGCTGTGAAATGTTCATTCCAGCACTGAGGAGGATTAATTGATGCAAGAGGCTTGTGGAATGTGCAGTCAGGGCTCTCACTCATTTCAAAAATTATATTCAGGTTAGCTAAATATTGGGTTGGCCAAAAAGTTCCTTCGGGTTTTTCTGTAACATGGCGAAACCCAAAGGAACTTTTTGGCCAGCCCAATATAAATAGATAGCTAAACTTGCTCTGAACAGATTTTAAAACAGACAACAAGAGGGGAAATAAAGACTTATGTTTTCAGGTGGATGAAGTAGGAAAAGGAAGGGGCTTACCTTAAAGAAATCTTCAAAATGAATTCTTTGAGATTGTTTTTTCTGAATTCCCTATTCCTTACATACACAGAGTACCTTGCAAAGGCAGGTTTCTGTGAAAACCATTTACTTGTTTGCTCAAACACCATTTTAAAAAGGTAGCATAGATCTAGTCCAGTGGTGGGTGCTTGATTTGTCTTGATGATCCAGAGCAGAAAAGAAAAACTGTAGCTTGCTGTTCAATAAGTGCAACATTTTTACCTTCTTATGTATTAATTTTCCACAGTGATGGGAAGCCTTTGGTTTGATCATATCAGAGGCTGGTATGAACACAGACATGACTTCAATATTTTGTTCATGATGTATGAGGAGATGAAGAAGGTAGGAGGACTGTTTTGTTTTTAAAATTATTCCTTTGAGACCTTTTCTTATCTTGGTTAATGAACTGCATTCTCCTAGTTATCTTTGTATCACTGTATAGACTATAACTGAAACTATGATTATGCATAAAATTGAGAGTGGGAAGGGAGAAAGGTAGAAAAAGAGGAGGAAGAAAGAAAGGGAGAAAGAGGAGAGAGAAAAAAAAGAACTAGAATCTGTAATTGAGAGACATTAAGACAAATAGTTTGGGTACGGAGAGAAAGCCTACCCAGGTAACAAAAGATACTATCAGAAACGTAGCAAGGGAAGTACCCCTTTGTTGTACCCCTTTGTTGTACCCCTTTGAATTCTTGTGGGTTTATACCCCCAAGTGGAATTGTTGGATGATATTGTAATTATATACTTAATTTTTTGAGGAACCACCATTCTATTCATACTATTTTCCATACTGACTGCACCATTTTATTCCTACTAGTAGTACACGAGGTGTTTCTAATTACTCCACATCTTCATCAACACTTATTTTATTTATTTATTTATTTAAATAATAGCCATTCTAGTCCTTGTGAGGTATCTCATTGTGGTTTTTGTTTTATTTTTCCTTAGTGATTAATAATGTTGAGTATCTTTTCATGTGCTTATACATTTTTTATATATTATCCTTGGAGAAATATATTTAAGCCTAATTCATTTTGAGTTAATTTTTGTAAATGGTATAAATAGCATACCATAGTTATTCTTTTGCATGTAAACATTCAGTTTTCTCAAAACTATTTATTGAAAAAGCTGTCCTTTCTCCATTGAATGATCTTGGTACCCTTCTCAAAATTCATTTGATCTTATATGTAGGGGTTTCTTTCTGGGCTGTACATTCTGTTCCATTGACCTATCTGTCTGACTTTATGTCAGCACCACACTGTTTTGATAAATGTGGTTTTGTGGTAAGTTTTGAACTCAAGAGTCTGATGCCTCCAACTTTCCTCTCTGTTTTCATGATTGCTTTAGACTTTCAGGGTCCCTTGAGATTCCACATAAATTGTAGAAGAAAATGTCACTGGGATACTGATAAGGACTGCATTGAATCTGTGGATCACTTTGGGTAGTATTGATATCTTGACATTATTAAGTCTTCCAATTCATCAACATTAGATGTTGGTCCAGTAATTTGTGTCTTCTTTAATTTCTTTTGCAGTGGCTTGCAGTTCTAAGTACACAAATCTTTCACCTCTTGGTTAAGTTTATTCCTAAGTATTTTTTTCTTTTTGCTGAACTTGTAAATGGAATTTTAAAAAAATTTCCATTTGGATTTTTCTTTGTTATTATATAGAAAAGTGACTGACTTTTGCCTGTTGGTTTTGTACTGTGCAACATTTTAAAATTTGTATATTAGTCCTAACAGTTTGTTTTGCAGAATCTTAGGGTCTTCTGTGTATAAAATCATATTGTCTGTGTGAAGAGAAATAATTTTACTTCTTTTTCAGTTTGGATGCTGTTTATTTCTTTTTCTTACCTAATTGCTCTGGCTTGGACTTCCAGTACTATGTTGAAAAAAAGTGCCTTGTTCTTGATCTTTGCAAAGTATCTTCCAGTCTGTCACCACTGAGTACAATTTTAGTAGTAGATAATTCATATATGACCTTTTAGGTGGAGGTAGTTTCCTTCTATTCTTCCTTCATTCAGTGTTTTGTCACAAAAAGGTGAAGGATATTGTCAAATGCGTTTTCTTCATCAGTTGAGATAATCATGCCGTTTCTGTATATGTGGCATTACATTATTATCATATGTTTAACCTTGCTTGCATGACAGGAGTAAATCCCACTTGATCATGGTATATAATTCTCTTCATGTGTTTTTGGTTTATTTTGCTAGTAATTTGTTGAGGATTTTTGCATTTTTATCTTTCATGATATTGGTCTTTAATTTTCTTTTCCCATAGTGTTTTTCTGGCTTTGGTATCAGGATAATGCTCCTTATTGAATGAGTTTGAAAGTATTCCCTTTTTTTCAATTTTTTGGAAGAGTTTGATGAGTATTGATATTAATTCTTTAAATGTTTTGTAGAAGTCACCAAAGAAGCCATCCAAACCTGGGCTTTTCTTTCTTGTGCCCATGGTATTTAATTACTTGCTTGACTCTACTCCTCATGATACTGTGGGTTCTTAATGAACTCAGATAGCATGTTATTATTCTCTTAACCTTCTCCAGCATCTTGCACAGTTTTTTAAACTTATTAGGTATCCTAATAGTGTTGGTTATTTGAATGAATTGAGGTGAGTTCTCCTTATAAAATCAAACAGTAGGATGCTCTAACAGAGCTGACAACCAGAGCACTCATTTTCAAAGAACAAATAAGGTAGGAATATATTCTTGTCAAACTTTAGACTTAGAATAACCCCAAGCACTTTCAGTTTTCCAATATGTGATAAAGATGTTGGTCTGTAACTCATGTATTCCTTATAGGCTTAATAGACTCTTATACACACAATTTTTTCAGGATCTCAGAAGTTCTG
Organism: Delphinapterus leucas; assembly: GCF_059928025.1. NCBI lineage: Eukaryota > Metazoa > Chordata > Mammalia > Artiodactyla > Monodontidae > Delphinapterus > Delphinapterus leucas. The sequence continues at coordinate 53,215,293 of NC_143140.1, forward strand.
TGCTTAAAATCAGCAGTTTTCTTGAAAAAGAACTGAGTGAAGAGGACTTGGATGCTGTTGTGAACCAGGCTACATTTCAGAACATGAAACTTGATCCACAAGCAAATTACGATTATATTCTAAAAGCTAAAAACTGGACAAGAACAAAAGAAGGAGATTTCCTGCGCAAAGGTGATGATGCTCAGTGGTTAAGAGGAGCAAAATGTTGAACGTTTTCTTGACTCCTTGGCCCCTAGATTAATTAAGGAGTGCTTCCAACATTTCTTTCCGAGCACTGCCATCTGGGCCCTAGAGAGGACCAAAGATTCTAACTGAAAATAGCCTCTAAAAGTATCCCTGGAAACAGAACCATTCTGACTTATAAATATTAGATTCTTTCCTTCTAGTACAAGTGACCCTACTCTTGAAAATTGGTTAACAAGTCTTATCTGGAGGCAAAGGATATATGTGACCAGAATAGCTGCAAGTCTTTGTTTTATTTTTCCTAGAACATCCTAGAAGTAAAGTTAACATGTATTTTGTTTTGAGAGACGGGGTTTGAACTATTGTAATTTCCTCATGTGTTAGATTTCCTTCATTGTCAAAAGTAGACTGATACCTCATTAACCTAATCTGCTATTCAATTATTCAACAATGTGTGATACATTTTTATTGTGCTCCTATAACATGCCAGGAGTTGTTAAGAAAGAAAATATTTTCCTTCTGATACTCCTTAAGCTCAAAAATTTTTTAATTTAATTTTTTAAGGTACACCATTCTAAAACATAATGGGTACTTCTCTAATTTATTCATATTTTATTCCCTAAAATTTTCATAAGTTAGCATTATGTGATGGGCATTGATTGATCTTAATTATCTAAAGATCTTATTGAAATTGATGTAGATATTGATATTTTAAAAAGTTATTGTTTCTTCTTTTGTCCCATGTATTATCAGTTTTCACTTCTCATTGCTCAATCAGATTACATATAAAGCATTTTTCATGCCCATAAAAGCTTGCTTACTATTCCACATTCCAACAATAACCTTTACATAAGAAAATCTGATACCTTAAAAATGCCAAATTATTAATCTTCATTGTAAAATTGTCTGAATAATGATGGTTTCAAACTTTTGTCATATAAAACTGCAGCAATGGCGGCTCTGGCCAACCTCTGTGACTTTGATTTCATTACATGAAAACATTTGGGTCCAATTTTTTTAATGAAGTAGTACTTATCTTGAAGTGTTGGTTAAGAATTATATTCATGATAGATGTAGTTTGACAAGTGTGGTGCCTGGCACTTACTGAAATATTTTTAAATATTTTAATCTCTTCATGTATTTTGGCTTTATTTTTCCTTCTAAGGAAAGGCTATAATTTAATGCAGTGGCTGGTGGAAGTCTAATACATAAGGTAGTGGACGATAACTCTATTTTCTGTGTTACTGCATCCTAAGTTTTTTTCTTAGCTCATCCCTGTATAAGAAAAAAGTAAGGTATCAAGCCCCATGGGGAACTAACAGATAGACATTTAGCTTGCCTTGGAGAACAGATTAGAGTGGGTTGCAGGAAACTTTTGTCCTGATAGTGCTATCTCCTCACCAAGTGCTGTCCATGTGCTTATCCCACTAGGTACCATCGGAGACTGGAAACATCACTTGACCGTGGAGCAAAATGAAAGATTTGACAGAATATTCCAAATGAAGATGAAAGATTTTCCCTTGAAGTTCATCTGGGATATAAATGAGGAGTAGAATCAGTGTAAAACAATCACATAAAAAATCTACCAGCCAGAAAGCATATTTTAAATATACATACTAATTTGTGCTGCTCACATAAATGTTAATTATACGACTTTATTAATAAGCAAAATGAGTAAGCTGTACTTACATTAGTTGCCATGAGTTTGATGGACATTTTGAACATTTTAAATTAAAATGATTTGAGTAATATTCGGCATTGGTAGCCAATATGACAAAAGGAAAAATAGCATGCAAAATGAATTCTGCATGTCTTTTGATTTGAGATTGAGATTTCTCAAATGATTGAGATTTCTGTTGAGTGTATTTTTTTCTTTATCTATAATTACATTTAGAATTAATCAACATTAAAAGTCCTTTATTTCTTCTAATTAAACATTAATTCTTCGGTTTAAAATCAGTATGGGTGTTGAAATAAAGAAAACACATGTAAACACATGCAGCTGTGAATAATTTATGAGCTCACAAAATCTGCACTAAAGGGCTTCCCTGGTGGCGCAGTGGTTGAGAATCTGCCTGCCGATGCAGGGGACGCGGGTTTGAGCCCTGGTCTGAGAAGATCTCACATGCCACGGAGCAACTGGGCCCGTGAGCCACAATTACTGAGCCTGCGCGTCTGGAGCCTGTGCTCCGCAACAACAGAGGCCGCGATAGTGAGAGGCCTGCGCACCGTGATGAAGAGTGGCCCCCGCTTGCCACAACTAGAGAAAGCCCTCGCACAGAAACGAAGACCCAACACAGCCATAAATAAATAAATAAATACATTAAAAAAAAAAAATCTGCACTAAAGATCGAAGTTTCAAAGGTGGATTACTTCATGTAATGGTGCAATTATTTAACTATTTGGATTAAAAATAGATGTATTCATAACATATCACTCAATAAACTAATTCAAAGTGTATTTAATAGTTAAATATTTAAGACAAAATCATTTTGAAGAACTAGAAAAATATAGCTGAATGAGTTTTTAATTCCCAAATGGAGAAAAACTTGTGAAGCATAAATACATTGGAAGAGGAAACACCTATTGAAAAAATACCGGGTACCCGTCGCCTGAAGCTCCTGGAGAATTTTGTGTTCCACAGTCTCCGAAGAAAAACTGGGCGGGTATTCATCCGCTAATTGCCAAGTTTTCGAGGTAGTGGAAAACAAGGGTTGAGACATGGAGAGCCACTTGCAGGAGATCCGGGAGCGGCGGAAGTTACCGCGACAGCTTCTCGTGCAGCAGTTGGGAGCTGAAAGTGCTGCCAGTATTGATGCTGTGTTAAATAGCAAAGACGAGCAGAGAGAAATTGCTGAAACAAGAGAAACTTGCAGGGCTTCCTATGATACTTCTGCTCCAAATGCAAAACGTTAAGTATCAGGATGAAGGAGAGACAGATGAAGACAAAATGCAAGAATATAAGGATGAATTAGAAATGCAACAGGACGGGCTTCCCAGGTTGCGCAGTGGTTGAGCGTTCCCCTGCCGATGCAGGGGCGCAGGTTCGTTCCCCGGTCTGGGAAGATCCCACATGCCGCGGAGCGACTAGGCCCGTGAGCCATGGCCGCTGAGCCTGCGCGTCTGGAGCCTGTGCCCCGCAACAGGAGAGGCCACAACAGTGAGAGGCCCGCGTACCACAAAAAAAAGAAGAAGAAATGCAACAGGAGGAAGAGATTTTGCCATATGAAGAAGAGATTTACAAAGATTCTAGTACTTTTCTTAAGGGAACACAGAGTTTAAATCCCCATAATGATTATTGCCAACATTTTATAGACACTGGACATAGAGCTCAAAATTTCATCAGAGATGTAGGTTTGGCTGACAGATTTGAAGAATACCCTAAACTGAGGGAGCTCATCAGGCTGAAGGATAAGTTAACAGGTAAATCTAACACTCCTCCTATGTACTTACAAGCAGATATAGAAGCCTTTGACATCAGAGAACTAACACCCAAATTCGATGTGATTCTTCTTGAACCCCCTTTAGAAGAATATTACAGAGAGACTGGCATCACTGCTAATGAAAAATGCTGGACTTGGGGTGATATCATGGAGTTAGAAATTGATGAGTTTGCAGCACCTCGATCATTTATTTTTCTCTGGTGTGGTTCTGGGGAGGGATTGGACCTTGGAAGAGTGTGTTTATGCAAGTAAACATACAGATGTGAAGATATTTGTTGGATTAAAACCAATAAAAACAATCCTGGGAAGACCAAGACTTTAGATCCAAAGGCTGTCTTCCAGAGAACAAAGGAACACTGCTTTATGGGGATCAAAGGAACTGTTAAGCGTAGCACAGATGGGACTTCATTCATGCTATTGTTGACATTGACTTGATTATCACAGAAGAAACTGAAATTGGCAATATAGAAAAGCCTGTAGAAATTTTTCATATAATTGAACTTTTTTGTCTTGGTAGAAGACGCCTTCATTTATTTGGAAGAGATAGTACAATTTGACCAGGCTGGCTTGCAGCTGGACCAACTCTTACAAATAGCAACTACGTATGCAGAAACGTATGCATCCTACTTCAGTGCCCCAAATTCTTACTTGACTGGATGTACAGAAGAAATTGAGAGACTTAGACCAAAATAACCTCCTCCTAAATCTAAATCTGATCGGGGAGGTGGAGCTCCCAGAGGAGGAGGAAGAGGTGGAACTAAAGCACTTTGCTTTAGTTTCTCCAAGCTGCAGGAATATTTTAGCCAACCTCCGTTGCAGTTGTCACTGTCTGGTTTTGTCCAGAATAAATGAGTCATCCTGTCTTTTGTCATGTGCATGTAACTGAACAGAATGGAGCAACACAAATACTCTCACTTTCAGAGACTGAATTTATTCTGATAGATTTCAACTAATTACAAAGGCTTTTGCTTTTTAGAAATGAAGTGAGGAGTGAAAAAGACCCAATCTGGATTATCATACTAGTGCTGACAGTAGTTGATAATGGGCATCCTGCCACTGCTGTCGCAGCAAGTGGGAAGCTGTTTGACAGCCTTGATGGAATGGAGTTGGGACAGATGGTAAACTTCTCCTAGCTTTTTTTTTTTTTTTTTGCGGTACACGGGCCTCTCACTGTTGTGGCCTCTCCCGTTGCGGAGCACAGGCTCTGGACACGCAGGCTCAGTGGCCATGGCCTCACAGGCCCAGCCGCTCCGCACCATGTGGTATCTTCCCGGACCGGGGAACGAACCCATGTCCCCTGCATTGGCAGGCGGACTCTCAACCACTGCGCCACCAGGGAAACCCTCTCTTAGGCTTTTAATATTTTCTTGTTGAAACAATAAAAAGAGACTTCTTTTTTCTTCCTTTTTGAAAAATCTTAAATAACTCATATAATTTGACCACAGAAGAAATTGAGAGACTTGGAACAAAATCACCTCCTCCCAAATCTAAATCTGATTGGGGAGGTGGAGCTCCCAGGGGTGGGCAGGGAAGAGGTGGAACCTAGTAGGCAGACTTTACAAACAGAAAAAAAAATACTCATTATAATCTCAGTTGTGCAGCTACTGATGACTGTTAATCGTATTTCCTAAAAAGCAAACAAGGACAAATATCCAAGTGCTAGAACTTTGGTATGGACTTGATCTTGGGTTGACTTCCAAAACAGTTTCATATTCCTTAACAAAATAAAAGAATTGGAGGCATCAGAGACACCTGGTTATCAGGTACTTGGTTTAAACATTTTGGGGAATAAAGTACTTGGTGATGAGGAAATGACATGCATCTTTAAACTTGTTATGGAGAAAACAATGTAAAACCAATTACAGAAGACCCTCAACTTAAGAAGAGAGCTTGGAAAATGGAACTACAGTTGCCTTTTAAGGGATTGGTTTTCCAGATCAGTTAGTTGTGTGAGACTTTATGTTGTCATTTCTCTTTCTATACTGTAACGCATGTTTTAAATGAATTTGCTGAATGAAATAATGCCATTATTGTTCTTGATAAATATATTTTTTATTTTGCATATGATTTTTCTAATGAAACTTTAAACCTTTTTAAAAAATTGGAAGAGACTGAAAAGAAAAAATTTAGTAAATTCACAATCATTGATACTTGAAGGCACCATCGTCCATAATAGCCAACAAATGGAAAGAATCCAATGTTCGTGACAGTAAAATGAATAAGTAAATTGTGACATTTCATAAAAGGAGAAACAGTAAGAATGCGTGAATTACAGTACTTGAAAACATTCATGAATCTCAGAAACATACTACTCAGTGGAAAAAACCAGACACTGATTTCATGCTTCATTATATAAGATTAAAAAATAAGTAAAATTAATTTATGGGTTTAGAAGGAGAGTTGGTTTTCTTTGGGAGATGGTATAACTGGCCAGGGAAATGAGAGCATTCCTAGGGTGTTGGTAATATTCTGCTTCTTGATCTTGGTGCTGGCTCCATAGGTGTAGACACTGTGACTATACGTTGCGCTGTGCATGTATAATTTGTGAAGTTTTCTGTATTTTTTCATATATTAATAAAGTTTGTGAAATAATTCACAGGCATGAAAATGTTCTGGACTACTAGATGAACAAAACCCTTGCAGTTTGGAGAAAAGATAAAACATTGGGATTCATAACTGGCAAAAGTTTAAAACCCTAGGAATGCTCAATGTTAGACTAAGGCAAAATGAATGTTGTCTCATATAAATTGTGACAAAACTAGTTCAAGTGTTCTTCATAGCAATTTTGAAACAGGATCAAAAGTCTTAAGAATGGTCACATTCCATAATCCTGTAATTTCTTTTCTAGGAAACTTCCAAACTCCTATCTGTTAAGTCAATTTTCTGCAGTGTAAATTTTACTTTCACTACATTTCTTTTTTTCAACTAACTACTTTTCCATGTGCATGCAATTAGTTTATTTTTATTGCACAGGTAAAGCTTCTATTTACATCTTTGTGAAGAACATTAAATCTGGGATTTTCTCTCATTTTCGAAACTCTTTCTCCTTGCATCTCGGTCAAGCTACTTCTAAACAGCTTATTCAAAATAGGGTAGTTCGTTAAAATGATTCACAGAACAACAGAATAAGAATTTTCTTGAACTTCTTGAAGATCTAGAAACAAGAAGTATGAAGCTGTCAGGGATTCATATCTTTTTGACATTTTTTTCCTCTCTCTCTAGTCTTAGAACTTCATGGTCTCTCATCTCTGTTCTGCATGTGAAGGACACATTCTTCTCTCCCTCTGTTTCTGAAGACTGGCTTTGCTTCAGGATGGTGGCAGTCATATACTATGTCCAAGAGTAGCAGAGAAGAACAAACTTGACTCCACATTGGAAGTATTCTTTTACCTCTAAACTTTGTGCTCTGTTGCCCGTGCTTAGTCATGCTGGCTCTGCACCTTTGTCTAAAAGAATGTTGCCTATAGCCTGAGTATACATTATAGCCCTTTCTCAAGGCTCTGCATCCCAGGCTTGACATTTAAACACAAAACATTTTTCATTCATATAGAGATAAAAAGATGCAGAACAGAAAATAACATTTGTCTTGTTGAAGGTTTATAAGAACATGTGACCAGACATATATGGACAGCTGCAAGAGCAAAGGATTATCACGTCCTCTCTGGGGTCGGGTGAGCACCAAGAAGTCTGCAATAACCAGCTGCCCTTCCTCCCCTTTTAGTATAAAAGAAGCCTGAATTCTAACTTGGGTAAGATGGTTCTTTGGGACACTAACTAGTATGCCAACTTCTCAGTCTGCTGGCTTTCTGAATAAAGTTGCTATTCCTTGTCCCAACACCTCCTCTCCATTTATTGGCTTGTTATGTTGAGCGGTATGAGCTTGGACTCTGCAACACAAATTTTCTCAGTTCAAACAACAAAAAAAGATAGCAGTTGTTGAATTCAAATTCAGGAAGAGAAACTGAATGGCGTAAGTTAGGTCACTAGGCTTCCCTGAGCTGTCAAACTATGGTCCAAGCAAAATAGCCATGGAGTACAAACACAGCATATAGAAAGCTGTAACGTCCTAGAGAGGATGAGATGGACAGGGGGAAAAATCTATTATACCTATTATGGCTGAATTATCCTCAAAGGGTATGTGTAAGTCCTAAACTCCCTTACCTCAAATGTGACATTATTTGAAATAAGGTCATTGTAGATGTAATTAGGTTTTGTTTTTTCAAATACTGAAGTAGGAAGGGCATCTAATCCAATAATACTGATGTGCTCATGAGAAGAGGAAAGAAACTAGGTTAAAGACAGTCATGTGATGACAGAGGCTAAGTTTGGCATGATGCTTCTATAAGCCAAAGGATACAAAAAAATGGCCGGCAAACACCAGAACCTAGAAGAGGCAAGGAAGGATTCTCTTCTACAGTTTTTAAAGAGAGTATGTCCCTACTGACATTTTGATTTTGGACTTCTAGATCCAGATTGTGAGGCAATAAATTCCTTTTGCTTTAAGCCATCTGTACGTCAGTATTTTGTTACAGCAGCCCTGGGGAACTAATACAATACCTCAACTCAATTAAATAATTGCTAGTCTAAACCACAGCCATCAGGGCAGGTTCTGGAGCAAAACCAAAGGAGTCAGTAAGGTAGCATACTGCTCAGTAGCTTTGATGCATGAGATAAATATCCAAACATATGTCAGCAAAACTGTAATAGTAATTGGATATTTAAGTCCATTCTCAACACTTCAGCATAGTACTGGAAAAGCCTAGCTAGGACAATAAAGCAAGAAAAGGCAAAAAAAGGTATATAGATGGGAAAATCATGTCATTTTCAAATGACGTGATAGTCTATGTAGAAAATTCAAAGGGATTAACAAATCTAGATGATTTTGAAATTAGAGATGATAATGTCTTTACTATAACATGTCTAAAATCTGGTAAGTTTGAAGAGTGGGACACCTGTTTCAGTCTTCACTCTGGTTTGGTAATACACATGTACAGACGTGCCTGTTCTAGACATTGACAGTAGCCTACCCACATTTATAGAACTTTTGAGGATCAGAAAAGAGTTAAATATATCTTGAATTTCTATGATATAAGGCCATTTGAAATGCATATGCTGTCATTTCTGCTGGCACATATGAAGAAGCCAAATACTGAGCCAACAGCTGATATTTCATAAATAGTAGGAGATGGAACAAAATATGTTTGAAAACCCAGCAAGATTTTTATTATCAGATTATCTCAGTCAGAACTAATTCCTAATATGTCTTTCAATTACTCTAATTGCTTTATATTTCTCTATAATAATGCAATAATTTTAAATTAAAATAAATTATCCTCAAATCTTACACTGCAAAAAAAACCACCTTATTTTTAAATTGTGCTTTTTAGAACATGGGTTGATTAGTGCCATTTCAGCAATTTGTACTGAGTGGTTAATGCTGCTCAAAGGTACACTGGAGTTTAAGTCAATACAAAAAAAAACACAGATTATTCCTGATTTTCATGAATATGCTGCAGTCCCTATTTTTACCACCTAGTTTGAAAATTATGACCTTGTTTACTTTCCCCAAAGTAGTAACACATTGCTTTATCCCTGGAGTCTTTTACTCTGTAAAATTCTTAACACATCTATTATTGTTTTTTTTCTGCCTAGAAGTTGGTGACATCTCAGTTTGCTTAGTTTTAGGTCAAGCACTGCAACCATAAAATCTTAAATCTTTTCTTTACCCTTAAAATTGCCCAGGTGTTTGAGACATCGCATACCAGTTCTCAGTCCAGCCTGCTGAGTTCTTACTCATCTTGGAGGGGAGATTAGTGAGTCTCCCCTGGATTCACTATAAAGTGTATCAAATCTATCATGGATGTAAATCAGTTGAGTAGTGACATTTGTAAGATTGTTGACATCACACATCTTTCAGAACGTTGATGGCATATTAATGAAAAAATCATAAACCAATTATAAGCAAAACAAATACAGCAATGTTAAAAAATACACCATGACCAAGGTGGGTTTATTTCAAGCATAAAGACTGTTTTAAACATTTATTAGTGTGGTTCACTCTTATTACTAGAATATAAGAGAAAGCCTGAATTATCTCATTACTGCAGAACAAGCATCCAATAAGATTCAGCAGCAATTCATAATAGAAACTACTAATAAACTAGGGAGATGAGGGAACTTCTTTAACCTGATAACAGAGACTACCAAAACTACCACAAATATCAAATGCAATAGACATTTATAGTGAGGAACAGGACAAGGATGCCAGCTATCACTACTTTTACTCAACATTCTATAGGAAGACCTATGCTATACAATAAGGGAAAAAAGGGAGGTGAAAGGGACCTTGAGCTCTAAATTTGTCTATACTTCTGAAGGTAAAGCTCTATGAGAGCAAGCTAAGGAAAGAGAAGCAGAGGAGTCACACAAAATCGTAAAATGAAATCTTACTTGAATTACGGTTAACAGAAAAGGAGCTGCAGGATTAATTTGAATCACTACTATCATGATCAGAAAAAAACACAGCCCTTCAGTGCGAAAAAGGAACTAAGAACGCTGATTTTATCTTTACTTGTCTTAAGGTGAAAATATAAACAAACAAACATCTTGGGGAAGTTCACTGGCATCCTTAGAGTGGTTAAAAGAAATAAAAAGCTCCAAAGAATTTTGAGATGGAATGCATTACTATTGAATTATTTATTAAAAATTAGTTTGGGTTTGGAAAAACAATTAGTTTTACAGGTACCATCTGGACTTAGCAGGTATTAAGCTTGGTTTATATGGGGGACATCGTAATAGAACTGAAATCGTGGAAACACTTTACAGAGTGTGTTGATAAGTGTTGCTTCGGTGATTCAGTAGAGGCATTGAATAAAAAATCAATATACAAAATTATGTTGCATTTCTTCACACAAGAAACAAATTAACAGAAAGAGAAGTTAAAAAAGAATCTCATTTACAATTGTATCAAAAAGAATTTAAAAAAGAATAAAATACCTAGGAATAAATTAAACCAAGGAGGTGAGCACCTATACATTGAAAACTATAAGACATTGCTAAAAGAAATAAAAAATGACACAAATAAATAAAAAGATATTGCATGCTAATGGACTGAAAGAATTAATAGTTTCAAAAAGTCCATGCTACCAATACAATCTACCAATTCAATACAATTGAAAACTTTACTTACTTTTTTCAGAAATAGAATAACATTTCTAAAATTTGTATGAGGGCTTCCCTGGTGGTGCAGTGGTTGAGAATCTGCCTGCTGATTCAGGGGACATGGGTTCGAGCCCTGGTCTGGGAAGATCCCACATGCTGCGTAGCAACTGGGCCCATGAGCCACAGCTACTGAGCCTGCGCGTCTGTAGCCTGTGCTCTGCAACAAGAGAGGCTGTGACAGTGAGAGGCCCGCGCACCGCGATGAAGAGTGGCCCCCGCTCGCCGCAACTAGAGAAAGCCCTTGCACAGAAATGAAGACCCAACACAGCCAAAAGAATAAATAAATAAATTTATTTTAAAAAAAATTTGTATGAAACCACAATAGCCCGCAATTGCCAAAGCAATCTTGAGAAAAAAGAACAAAGCTGGAAGCATCACACTTCCGGTATTCAAACTATATTACAAATCTCTAATAATAAAAAATTATGGTATTGGTATAAAAACTGACGCAATGATCAGTGGAACAGAATACAGAGGTCAGAGATAAACCCAGACATATATGGTCAATTAATTTATGACAAAGAAGCCAAGAATATACAATGGGGAAATGGCAGTCTATTCAATAAATGGTGATGGAAAATTGGTCAGAAGCTTCTATTTGACTTTCAATTTCCATTCAACTACAAAGTTCAGTCACATGACTGACATAGACCACTCTGTTGTAAAGGAGAATGGAATTGCCATGGGGATCTCTTGGATCAATCAGGATTATTCCATTATTGAGCTAGACACTATTGCCAGAACACCACCAGAGATCTCTCAGCAGGAAAGAAAAGAAAGATTGCAATGAAGACAAGAACTGTTGGCTTTGACCTGCTGAATACTTTTAGCTAGCTTTGGTTAAAGTCTGCCCTGGACTCTCCTTTTGAGTCCAAATCACTCACCAAAAAAAAATATTCAAGTATCTGGCTGGCTCTGCAACGCTCTCACAATATGGCCCCATCCAGTTCCTCCAGCCACATCTCCCAAGTTTCCCATCCTACTCCTGTCCCCGTCAAGCTCCAGGGATCCTCAACTTCTACCATTTCTGTGACCAGGCATCTCACACTTTCCATGCAAAGACAGATTGCATATACTACTTCATTTCTCTAGACTATGTTCTCCAGTTTTGCCTATCTAGAGAATCCCTGTTTTTCCTTTAAGACCCAGAACAAATTTATCTTCTTGTTGGAAATTCTCTGAAATTCCCCATAGGTCCTCCATAGGTCCTTGAACACAACTTCCAGCAGTTCTGTCATTGTTATTCCTTAGTTCATTTGCGCCATTACTCAGGGTGGTGGTGTCTGACAAATAGCAACTACTCCCAAAATGTTTCTGCAGTGAGCACATATAAAATGAAATATAAGCACCTTTAAAATATACCCAGGGCTTCCCTGGTGGCACAGTGGTTGGGAGTCCGCCTGCCGACGCAGGGAACGCGGGTTCGTGCCCCGGTCCGGGGGGGGGGGTCCCGCGTGCTGCGGGGTGGCTGGGCCCGTGGGCCGTGGCCGCTGGGTCTGCGCGTCCGGGGCCTGTGCTCCGCAGCGGGAGGGGCCGCAGCAGTGGGAGGCCCGCGTACCGCAAAAAAAAAAAAAAAATATATATATATATATATATATATACCCAAATGAACACTGTAACTGTAGACAAATGAAAGATGAATATACCTTGACAGGAAGTCACTTCTAACCGTGCAACTCTGTATTTTAAGCCAGCACCTACATTTTTTACTCTGATGATGACATTTCACTGTGCCATTTGTATGTCTTTCTTCTTATAATTTTCATAATTTATCATACTCTGATTTATTTGGGGATCTCAGAAGTTCTGTGTTGAAGTCTGCAAATTTCTGGGAAAAGAACTGAGTGAGGAGACCATGGATGATGCTGTGAGACAGGCCACATTTCAGAACATGCCCAAAGAGCAAATTACAAAAATATTCTGAAAAGCCAGCTTGGGATAAAAAGAAGACAAGGCCATTTCCTTCCCAAAGGTGAAATTCAGCAGTGTATGGTTGTCTTGGATTGTGGTACAAATGAACCAAAGTGCAAAGTGCTGGGTTTCTCGTCAGAGTTTCCAAAAACGGGAGCCCCCATGGTCCCCTTCCCTTCTCTAGACAGTTTATTTTCCAATATTTCTGCCTGGTGGTCTTCATGAGACTACATTATTTGCTTCCTGAAGGTATCTGATCAGTAACCTAAAATCACCTGGTCTACTGCCTGGCTCTTGAAAATCTACCAGTGCTTAGAGCCGTGCTGGAGGCAAAACTATTGTTCATTTCCTGTTTACCTTGTTGCCTCACTGACATTGGCCACAGGATCTTTTGGCCATCACTGGCTGCTCTTACATCACCTCAGTGGTGTGTCCTGAACCTCCGCCCGGGGAGAATTAACAGCAAAATTTGTACTTCTTTTCTTATTGGAAGGGATTATTACATGTTTTTCATTACACCAGAATCTCGTATCATAGAAATTTATAGTAACATCTCATTTACATGGTAATTGAGTGTTTAGAATTCTTTGTGAGACTGATAAATATGAACGTTAAAATATTTTTATTATTTTATACAATCATTCTAAATTATATTCTATGATCTTCTTAGTACATAGACAATGTGTAATAATAGAATTATAGACATTGATATTGCAATTAATTATAGGGTAATATGCCTCTATGTCAAATAGCAATAAATGTTGACTTTGACTTCTCTAAGTTAGTATTTCTTTCCTTTCCTCTCAGGTTGTCTCTTTCCCTCTTCTTGAAAATATGAAGCACTGGTAACAATGCAGCCTACCTGATGAGGGCACATATTCTTTCCTGTTTGCCCCAGCACATTCTATTGTGTTCAAGATTCTAAGGCGATTGTCAACTGCTTTGCATGTTTTGGTTTTTGAAAAAAGAAAACTTTCTGTGTTTCTATGACTTTAACAAAACCTGAAAATTAGAGACTGAAATGGCTAAGAAGAAAAATATTGATAGTAGGAGCAAAATATCTTTGTGGAAGTGAAGCATATACCCATGGTTACTCTGCAGATACACAAACACTTCTCTCTTGGGGGTTACCTGGCTGCACATAATTTGCATTGGCTTTTCCACTCCTGCACTAGGTTTTTGTTTGTGTTTTCCATTTGTTCAGTGTTTCAGTTTATTTTAGTTGTTTATTCTCAATTCAGTGTGTTTCTAAAATCAGTGCTTCTTTTCTGGCCTCTCCTATCAGCTTCTATTTGTCATGGCAACTTTGTATCTCTGTAAGTTTAGTTTAAGGCTGTCTCATACTTAAATAAGGAAATGATGGAGTGAATTCAAGTCTGCCATTATAAACTGTGTAAATGTGGGCTGCTTTTTATAACCTCTCTGACCACCCATGTCCTCATCAGTAGATATTAGCTCAAAGATATCTGGTCTTGTCCCTTGCTTGCCCTCATCAGTAAATGTTAGCTCAATGATATATGATCTTATGGAATTTTTAAAGGACTGTAAGATACAATAACCAATGTTAGCCTGGAAAATTTTGTGATCCTATTTTATTAATTTTCCTTTTTCCCAGGTGGCTGACAGCTGAGTAGGGAGGCTAATTAAATCTAACAATAGTATAATTCCAATGATAAGTTTGCCTTCTTGCCATAAGGTGGCAGAGCCATGGCTATGTGGAAGAGTAACTAGGAACTTAGTGGAAATAAAAATAAAATTGGGAAAATAATGTTTTATCCAACACTAAGCTATCATGTTCCTGTTCTCCCAAAGCTTCACTGAAGCCATCTTTTTGTTTTTCTTCTCATATTCAATTGGAGACTAGAAGATCACATGAATCTGGGGCAGAATCCAAATTTCACAAGCTTTTCCACAGGAAGATGAAGGATTTCCTTTAAGTTCACCTGGGATATAAATTAAGAATAGAATTCTAAGCTCAGCACAAAAAAACTCCTATATAGCACTTTCAGAAAAAATACATTTAATTACAGACTTTAATCTTTAACTGTCATTGGATCATTTCTGAAAAACCTCAGTGAATAATAAATATTAATATAGTGTATTTACATCTTTGGCATCTGTAGCCTGTTCATTTCCAGGGATTCCTCAGTTTCAGATTAAAAGTGGATTCCTCTTACTGTTTTGGCATATAATTATGGAATACTTTTACTTTACTTTTAGTAATTCCTGAGTTCTTGAGCAAAAGAGATCATAAAATCTGATGAATTCGTTATCCTGAAATAGAATTCATGTCAATTAAAAAAACACTGGTTGTGATCTTTTTCATATTTAAAATTTTAATTTTCATATAGTCAAATGAATCGATCTTTTATTTTATGGCCTTTAGCTTCTGAGATTTAATTAGAAGGATCGCTATTCAAATATTTTCATGTATTTACAAATCATATGTTTATTTACTCTGGATATTATTCTTATGTTGTAAGAAAACAATTTTTTGATATAGATAACAAACTGACCCAACATCACTTATTGAATGGTCCATCATTAACTTACTGATAAAAAGAGACATTATCATTTATAAATATTTATAGGTACATAATTGACTCATGTATAATGACACATTATTCTGCTGATATACTTTTCTTTCCAAGGAATTGACATTTTAATTTAAAATAAATTATTAAACTCTCATAAGGAATAATGTTGGAATTTTTTAAATACTGCTTTACACTTAAAAAGTAATTTAAAATCTGACATCATTACAAATGAGTCTTCCCACCAGAAATATTGTATGCTCATAATTTATCTGTATTTTCTTTCAGATCATTTGATAAAGAGCTTAGTTCTTATAAAAGCCTTGCTCATTTCTTAAGTTTATTCTTAAGCATGTATTTCTAGCTAGATAGTATTTCTAGCTATTGTGAATAGGATATTTTTTCAGTTACATTTCTAACTGCTTACTTCTGCACCTGGATTTTTGCCTGCTCCTCTGTAATCTGGGTTTCTGGTATTAAGTCTGGTTGAAGGAGAAGCAATGCATTTAGTCTGAGGCCAGCAGTGGAGTGGATGCCACCAGCTCCAACCATCAGATTCTGCACTCACTTGTATCACTCTGCTGATTCATGGCCAACGTAGGAAGGCTGGCTGCCTAACTTGCTTTCATTTCAATTGCTCATCACTCTGTTTATCTTTCTTAAGAAAAACAGTGATTTTCATAAGGTGCTGCTTTAAACTAGGATATAAAAGGCTCTGATTCTTGCATAGAAAAGAATTTCTCATCCCTTGTGCTCCACCCCTGGTTCAACACCTCCCATCTTTCTGAACTCCTTTGATTGAAGTGCTCGTAACTTCCACAAGTGTTGGCTTAGGAATGTTATAGGTCTGAAGAGAAACGTTCCTTTTCTCCTCCTTTCTCCTTTTTTACTTCTCAAACAGGGTTTGGATTAGCAATGGAAATGAAATCTTGTGCTTAAAAAAATAAACATTGTTTCTTAAATTCCATATATATGTGTTAGCATACGGTATTTGTCTTTCTCTTTCTGACTTACTTCACTCTGTATGACAGACTCTAGGTCCATCCACCTCATTACAAATAGCTCAATTTCGTTTCTTTTTATGGTTGAGTAATATTCCATTGTATATATGTGCCACATCTTCTTTATCCATTCATCTGTCGATGGACACTTAGGTTGCTTCCATCTCCTGGCTATTGTAAATAGAGCTGCAATGAACATTTTGGTACGTGACTCAAAGTGAGAGAATGGCATGGACATATATACACTACCAACGTTAAATAGATAGCTAGTGGGAAGCAGCCGCATAGCACAGGGAGATCAGCTCGGTGCTTTGTGACCACCTAGAGGGGTGTGATAGGGAGGGTGGGAGGGAGGGAGACGCAAGACAGAAGAGATATGGGAACATATGTATATGTATAACTGACTCACTTCGTTATAAAGCAGAAACTAACACACCATTGTAAAGCAATTATACCCCAATAAAGATGTAAAAATAAATAAATATTGGCACCTTCTGCATACCAGAATGGAGTTAGATTTTCACATGAATTATCTCCTTTATTATTAACAAAAAATGAATGAGGTAAGTGCCATTTCCTAAATAAGAAAACAAGAGGTGTAGGGAGGTGAACTAAATTTCCCAAGGGCAAATATTTAGTAAGCATTAGCATTATGATGCAAAACCTGGTCTGACTGTAGAACTGGAAACTCTTTGATATTCTTGTCTTGCCTTTTAGCTCATTTTCAAGGATTAAGTTGTTTGGGGACTGAGTTGCTATTTTAATATAATTCAAGTCTACATTTGGTTTATCCTCCTTCCACTGACTGCCCAGTAAGTATCTTTCATGAGTCCTTAAAAATGGGAGTATTTAGTTCTCCTTTTTGGAAGTGCTGATTTTAGTTCTTTATAATCTCCTGCTGCCCTAAAGTTTCAAATTCTGGCCCAAAAGCCCAGAATTGGCACATGCACCCTGAAAAGACAACTAATGATGCTTCACCTACAAAGGGCTCTTCCTCTCTAGACTTTTAGTTTATCTAGTAATTATAGTTTCCAGAGATCTAAGGGATTTTTAAATTTAATTTTTGTACTTTACCTGTTTTTTACTGGTTTTCACCATGGGAGCATTGGCCTCTCATGACCTATTATATCCTTCTTATTCAGGAAAGAAAGTTGTTAACCCAATTTTAAAGGATGATTTGTATTAAAGTGTATTACCATAGCTACCCTCTTAGCTGCTGTAATTGACCAATTATGGTGACCACCCTCCAACTCTGAAGAGTTCGCTTGTCTATCTTTCAACTGTAGACTTAAATGCCAACTGACACTTTGGAGTTGGAATTTCACTCTTGCTATTTTTAACCCTCAAATACATTTGCAGGAAATCATGGGTCTTAAGTGAGAGAGTGAGTCACAACCTATATAATTAAATTAGCTAGCCCAAGTGCATGACCCTAAATAGCACAAGTATTTTACCTAATTATTTCCAAAATGTGACACACTTTGTCATATAAACTCATTCATCTGAACATGTTCCTTAAGTGTCCTCCTGTTGTCCTGTTAACATAGAAAGCACTTTTATGTGTAATTTTATTGAACTATCATGTATTCCAAGAAGAGAGGTAAACTGATGAACCTAAATTCATCTGTGGAAGAACCAAGATTTCTGATATGTAACCCTGAACAATATTTTATTATATTCCAGTTGATTAACTGGTTTAGTTGTTTCACAATATATATATATGTAGATGCTCCTGTCAATATGAAAAACATATTTCTTACCATTTTTTACACAAATCATCTGAGACTTTACCTTCCCCAAATGACCTTCTGTTAGTGAGACAAAGTTCTCTTCCAAACTAAATACACATATACTGTAACAGCAGTTTTTTGAAATGTTAAGTGTATAGAAATGTCCGGGTGAGTGTGTGAAAAGACAGATTTCAAGGCTCCACCCCACAGAGATTCTAATTTCTCAGGTTTTGGGTGAGGTCCCGAAGACTGAGATTTGTGGGGGGGTCTTCAGCCACACTTTGTGACATTGATCTATGGCTTCTTTGTATTGATCAGAGGAGCTATCTGATGTGTGTGTGTGTGTGTATGTCTCCTAAACTTTCCGTGAAAACAGTTAACATAGTTTATTTTTAAAAAGTTCAATCAGGAATCTATAAGCATGTTGTAAAACTAACTTTATTAGGTTATGACAAGGGCAGATTCATGTCTGGTGAAATCTGCTTTCTTGGCTGTCTTCTCTCTGTACTTCACATGACAGAAGAGGCAAGGGAGATTCCAAGGCCTTCTTTTATAAGGACTCTAATCCCATTCATCACTTCCCAAAGGCCCTAACACCTAACATCATCACCATGGGGGTTATAATTTAATATATAAATTTTGGGGGGACACAAACATTCAGTCCACAGCAGTAGACTTCTTTACTGTAATTTGGCTGTGTAGAGCAGGTGGAATAAGGTGCAAGTGGGAAAGGTGGGCTGGATTTGTAGACAAAGCCCTGTGAAGAAGTTCACTGTTAACTGACCAGTTTTGAATTTGTTTATTAATTTTCCTTTTTAAATATATTTTTCATATACAGGATTTTCATCTTCTGGGTGAGAAAACTGAGGATCAGAGGTTATGTGAATTTTTTTCAAGCTCCCACCGTTAGTAGAAGAACCTATTATTCTAATTTTCACCTCTGTTTCATCAGAACCACCTCATACATTTTCATACTGAGAAATGTGTTAAATTTTGTGGTGGACTAAAATATTCAGGATTAAATATTAAATCTTCAAATTTCCCCCCTTCTGTTCAAGCTCCCTCGGGCAGCCTCAAAGTGTGTTGATTCATTATGAATTGAGCACCAATGTCAGAAAGAGAGAAATCCCAACCTCCCAATGTAAAAAATTACGTGTACACAGAGACACTTCCTATCTCAAGTAGAATCCCACAAAACTAGTTGATAATAGCAAAAAAAAAAAAAAAAGACATTAAATACATACCTTTGAGAATGTGCCTAACCCTTTCCTTTTGTGACAGTTTTAAAGACGTTAGCATTAATCTTTACCTTTTAAAGCAAACACATTTGGTAACAGGTCCTAACTTCTTAAGGGCCTTTAGATAAATAGGCATGAATTCATCACATGCTATAAGGACGAAATTTTAATGTTAGAAGACACATCCAAATTAATATTAAGAAGTTTAAAAATATATATATTCAAAAGTTATAGGTGGTAAATGTTCTGGATCCATATTTTCAAAATAGTCAGAGTTCCACAAGAATCAATATATTAAAGATACAACCAAATAAAATGCTTAAAATAAAAAAAGATACCACCAAATTTGGAGTATACTTCATATTCATTTAATGATTATATCACATTAAATATGTTTACACTGCTATGGTCAAAGCCAATTACCTATTTTTTAACACCTTGGGCATGTGGTAGCAGCTCACATTCCAATAATTTTCAGGTTTCTTATTATTTATATTAAGTATCTGGTTGAGGCTGTCAATAATATGGCTTCATTTTACTTGTCCATTGAGCACCTTCATTTATGCAAAAACGTTTCCTTACCTGAAAGCTCTATGTGACGCCACCTCCAGGCCTTTCTACTTAATGTTCTTGGTGATGGACGCCAGGTAACCCTGAGTGCCTTTTTGAACTACCATGGAGTACAGGGAGGTGACTGAGGCACTTACCTTAGGTGAAGATTTAAAGAGGCACCAAAAACTCAGCAATCCAGATAAATACTATTTTAGTGCAATACTTAAAAATATAAAAATTAATGTAAAATTGATGGTAAACAAATATCCAAATTTTAAATAAGTACTGACTTTCTTTCTTGCCTCAGTGTGGTTCTGCACAGCACTATTACTTAATATTTTGATTTGATAATCCTTTACAATATTCTTGAATCTTCTGCAGCACAAAGACATTCCATTTCATACCCCCATAATGTCTACAACAAAAAAGACTGATAAGAACAAGCATCAGCAAAGATATAAGGAAATGGGAATCCGCACATATGGTGGGGATGTAAATGGACAGTCTCTTTAGAAAACAGTTTGGCATTTCTACTTCTAGATGTCTACCCAAAAGGAATGAAAATATATGTCCTCTCAGAGACTTGCCCATGAATGTTCATAGCAACATTAATCACTGTAGCGAAAAGTGGAAACAATTCAAATGTCTATCAACTAGTGGATAGACAAAATGTGGTGTATCCATACCTTGATACCCTTCAGGAATAAAAATGAACAAAATCTTGATACATGCTACAGCATGAATGAACTTCAATGTCCAGAAAAAGACAAATCAATGGGTGCAGAAGTAGTTGAGTATGTGCCTGGTCTGGGGCATGAGAATGGGGATTAACTATCACAGGACATGTGGACTTTGGGGAGTTGATGGAATTGTACTAAAATTGAATTGTGCTGATGGTTGCACAACTCTGTAAATGACTAAGTATCATTGAATCTTACACACAAAAGGGATGAATTTTATGGTATATTAATTTCCCCCAAGAAACGGGGAGCTTCCTTCACTGTTGAAAGGAATATAAATTGGTGCAGCCACTATGGAAAACAGTATGGAGGTTCCTTAAAAAACTAAAAATAGAATTACCGTGTGATCCAGCAATCCACTCCTGGGCATATATCCAGAGAACACTCTAATTTGAAAAGATACACGCACCTCAACGTTCATAGCAGCACTTACAATAGCCAAGACATGGAAGCAACCTAAGTGTCTATCAACAGATGAATGGATAAAGAAGATGTGGCATTTATACACAATTGAATACTGCTCAGCCATAAAAAAGAATGAAATAATGCTATTTAGAGTAAAGATTATCATACTAACTGAAGTAAGCCAGAAAGAGAAAAACAACTATCATATGATATCACTTATATATGGAATCTAAAATATGATACAAATAAACATTTACGAAAGAGAAACAGACTCACAGACTTAGAAAACAAATTTATGGTTACCAAAGGGGAAAGAGGATAGGGGAGGAATAAATTAGGAGTCTGGGGTTAGATACAAACTACTATATATAAAAGAGATGCAAACTACTATATATAAAAGAGATAAACAACACGGTCTTACTGTATAACACAGGGAACAATATTCAATATTTTATAATCACCTATAATTGATAATAATATGAAAAAGAATATATATATCACTTTGCTGTACACCAGAAACTAACACAACATTGTAAATTAACTATACTTCAATTAAGAAAAATTTTTTAAATTAAATAAATATTCTCCCAATAAAGCTGTTAAAAGAGCCCAGAGAAAGTTCATGTGATATACAATTCAGAATACAACAACCATTTTACACTAATGTGGTCCCTATATAAATTCTAAATTTAGAGGTAAATTACTTTCCCCCTTGCCTTCCACACCAAAGTAAGTGTAGTATAAGGAAGTAAGAGCTTTCTGTAATTTAGCCTAAGGTTGTCACTTACTCTAAAATTTTCACGATAGCCCTCAGTTCAATCACATATCGTTTGTCTCATTAATAAATTCTCCTTTTATTATTTCTTCCACTCCTAGGCCTCAAATGGAGGGAAAAAACAAGACTTGGATACAATGATGGCAAATAAATAACAGTCTCACCAAAAAGCATGTTTTAATTAGCTATATTCTCAAGTATAATAGCCATTTCATCTTGAACTAGTCACAAAATAGTAATAGAAAGATCAGAAACTTTATTTTTTCATGTTTATCACAGCCTTATTTATAATTTTGTATTGAAGTAGAGTTGATTTACAATGTTGTGTTAATTTCTTCTGTAAAACAAGTGATTCGGTTATACATGTATATAGACATTTTTTAAATATTCTTTTCCGTTATTGTTTATCATAGGATATTGAGTACAGGTCTTTGTGCTATACAGTAGGACCTTGTTGTTTATCCATCCTATATATAATAGCCTACATCTGCTCACCTCAACCTCCCACTCCATCCCTCCCTCAGCCCCCTCCCCCTTGGCAGCTACAAGTCTGTCTATGCCTGTGAGTCTGAGAAACTTTCCTTTTAAAGCACAAAATATAATTGGAGCTGCCTTATTTACTAAACTGATATCAAGATTTTAAATTTTATTGGGATAATCCCCATGAATAAACCTGTTTTTATTTTTGCAATCTAAGGATTACATGGATGCTAATTTACTGAAAAGATCATTACAAGAATTTTGGCCTTTAAAATTCATCAGAAAGCTTAATTGCCACTGACCATATAACAAAACAGTCATGGATTTAAATACAAATAAGACAGACCACAATGGGAAGATGTATTGCTTGGGCCAACAAATACTGACTATGTAGCTGTAAAGCACTCTCAAATGATTAATTTACTTAAAGAAGTAAATATTAACATAAACTAGTATCACTTTAATTTTTTAATGATATGAAGAGAAAGTTGTTGAGAGAGAGGATATAGCACTGTAAAAACATAACAAAGGAGAGTGTTATTTATTAACTCTTGGTAAAAGTCGAGGAAAAATCATGTGGTAGTCATGGCTAAATGGCCAGTTACCACCATATCCTCAGATGATCTGCTTTTGAATAAGCAGATAAGTGAATCTTTTGTTTATTATTGCTAATTTATAAGCATTATTCTGGTCACCGTTAAATTATCTGCATCCTTATTTAAAACAACGTAGTTTCCCATCAGATTCTCTCCAGAACACAAGCAGTGCTTGAGGAACTCCTTACAGTGGGTCATGGAGTTTCTACTTTTCCTAAAATGCAGGCAGAAAGCCCGGCAGACACATGTCAGAGATCTCTGGCAATATTTAGCAGGAATCCTCAGGATTTTACTGCTGAAACTCATATTTGTGAATAATCCAGTCTTTCTGTTGTCTCCTATGCTAGCTCTCTTTTTTTAAAAAAAAAACTTAAATTATCAAGTAAAATAAATTACCCAAGCTCATGACCATATGTGTACATAATAATGAATCTACAAAGTGAACACCAATGCAACCATTGTTCAAGTGAAAAAAAAATAGCGTTCAGGGTATGCAATTTTGATTTAGTTCATCTAGGCAGTCACTTCGATTTTTATGTTTTAAAACTGTATACATTTTTACTGTTCAGATAATAAGATTTACTTTATATAGTAATTTCAACCCAATATTTTTGGCTAGAATGTAAATCTCACCAAGTTCTTCATTTCTATTCATGCATTGGGATCTCTTGTAAATCTGCTATATTATTTTTTATAGTTTCCAGTTCTGTCAAATTTTAATTTAAATTTTGTCTTTGATACCTTGAATATCATAGCATAGTAATTGAATTATTTCAGATAATTGCAGTATGTGTAATATCTTCATTCATTTCTATTGTCTTAGTTTCTGCTGTTTTTAGCTACATTTTCTTATATCTTCAAATACGTGCATGTCTTGATTTTATGTTAGTTACTGTATACAAACATATTTGAAGAAATAATTTGATAACGAGGGTTCTGTTATTTTACTCAGCCCATCACACTCAACCTTTTCCACTGACTACAAGGGGAATACAATTTGCTTAAATTATAAATACTAAGGTACTCATCAGGCGTAGAAGACGATTCATCTTGTCTCCAACCTGCATCTCCAGGTAAATTTCTTGTGAGTCTATCGAGTACCAAGGACAGTGAAGTTCAATTTTTGTTGAATATGGAAAATATTTCAAGTTTCTGTAGTTTGGAACTTACTTTCACATTTTCAAAGGAATTTTCCAGCTTTTTCAGGGACATTTCTTATCTTTCCACTTGAATTGGAAGAAATGTTCTTTTTTCCTTGAAAATTGCTCTCTTTTCCAAGATAAATTAAATCTCTCTTTCCGATGAACTTCCATTGTTCATGGTGTTTCTCTTTCCAGTTTCCCCCCTCAATAGTTTTATTAAAACTTGTATCAGAATACAACATAAAATTTACTGTTTTAATCATTTTTAGCATACAGTTCCACGCCATTAACTACACATTGTTGGGCAACCATTACCATCACCCATCTCCAGGTTTTTTTTTTTTCATCTTGCAAAACTGAAACTCGTACTCCAAATCAGTAACTCCCCATTCTCCCATCCTCCTATCCCCTGGCAAGCACCATTTTATTTTATGTCACTATAAATTTTACTATACTAAGGTCTCATGTGAGTATTTAAACGTTTTTGACTGGCTTAATTCAGTTAGCATAACACCATCCCGATTCATCCATGTTGTGAAATTGCCTACATTTTGAATGGTGAAAAATATTCCATTGTATTTATATACCACATTTTATTTATCCGTTTGTCCATGGATGGATACATGGATTGCTTCCAGTTTTTGACAATTGTGAATAATGCTGTTATGAACATAAGAGTGCAACTATCTGTTTGAGTCCCTGTTTTCTGTTCTTTTGAGTACCTACCCTCACACAGAATTATTGTATTACATGGTAACTGTATTTTTAATGTTTTGAGGAACCACCATACTATTCAAACTACTCTCCATAGTGACTGCATCATTCTGTATTCCCACTAAACAGTGCACGATGGTTCCAATTTCTCTACATTCTCACCAACACTTGTTATTTTTTTAATTTTAATTTTTTTGTAACTAGCCATCCTAATGGGTGTGAAGTGGTAGCTCATTGTGGTTTTTGACATGTATTTACCTAATGATTAGTGATGTTGAGTATCTTTTCATGTGCTTTTTGATTTACTGCATATTTTCTTTGGTAAAATATCTATGTTTAAATATATTCCTTTTTTGAGTTAATTTTTTCGATATGGTATAAGTAGGAGCCCAACTTTATACACTTTTCCATGTAGATATCCAGTTTACTCAACAGCATTTATTGAAAAGGCTGTCTTTTCCCCATCATATGGTCTTGATTCCTGTGTCAAAATTCATTTTGCTTGATATTGTGAAAATTTCTTTCTGGACTCTGTATTCTGTTCTATTGATCTATTTGTCTGTCTTAATGTCAGTACCACAATATTTTGATAACTGATTTGGTGGTAAGTTTTGAAATCAAGAGATCTAATGCCTCCAACTTTGTTCTTTTTCAAGAATGTTTTGGCTATTCAGAGTCTGTTGAGATTTTTATGTGAATTTTATAGTAAATTATTTATTCTATGTGCAAAAAATATTAGTGGACTACTGCATAAGATTGCATTGAATCTGTGGATCACTTTGGGTAGTATTCACATCTTGACATTATTATATCTTCCAATTTATGTACAAGGGATATTGTCTAGTCATTTGGGTTCTTTAGTTTTGTTTAGCACTATTTTGTAGTTTTCAGTATACAAGGTTTTAACCTCCTTGACTAAGTTTATTCCTAAATATTTTATTCTTTTTAATGCAATGTTAAATCGAACTGTTTTGTGAATTTTTTTCTTTGGATTGTTCCTTGCTCGTGTATAGAAATGCAACTGATTTTTGTCTGCTGGTTTTGCATCATGCAACTTTGTGAATTTGTTTACTGCTTCTAATAATATTTGTGTGGAATCTTTAGGTTTTACTATGTATAAAGTCATGTTGTCTGTGACCAGAGACAATTTTGCTTATTCCTTTCCAACTGATGCCTTTTATTTCTTTTTCTAGCTAATTTTTCTGGCTAGGACTTCCAGTACTATGTTAGATAGAAATGGCATGAATAGGCATCCTTGCTTTGTTCATGATCTTAGTGGAAAATCTTTCAGTCTTCAAACATTGATTATGATGTTAGCAGTAGCTATTTCATATATGACTTTTTATGTTTAGTTTCTCCCTATTCTTTATTTTTTGAGTTTTTTTTAAATCGTGAAAAGGTGTTGGATATTATAAAATGCTTTTTCTCTATTGAGATGATCATGAGGTTTTCTTCCCTTTGTTCTGTAAATGTGGTATGACATTAATTAATTGATATACGTTGACCCATCTTTGTATCCCAGAAGTAAATTCTACTTGATCATGGTGCATAATCCTTATAATACGTTGCTGATTTGTTTTAAGGGTTGTATTAAGAATTAATATTACATGATAGATGTAGTTTGCCAAGTATGGTACCTGGCATTTAGTAAAACATATTTAAGTTTTCAAATCTCTTCATATATTTTAAGGTTTTTTTTCCCTAAAGAAATGTTATAATTTAATGGTAGTGGCTGTTGGAAGTCTAACTGATAATGAAGTGGACTATAATCCTATTTTCAGCCTTACTACGTCCTAAATTTGTTTCTCAGCTGATAACTGTAAAAGGAAAGTGAAGTATCAAAGCCTATGGAGAACTAACAGCTGGCTTGAGAACAGCCTGAAGTAAGTTGGAGAAGAGATTAAAGTGGGTTGGAGGAACTTTTTGCCCTCATAGTGCTATTTCTTACCCAGTTGTTGTTGATGTGCTTGTCCCACTAGGTACCATCGGAGACTGGAAACATCACTTGACCGTGGAGCAAAATGAAACATTTGACAGAGTATTCCAAAGGAAGATGAAATATTTTCCCTTGAATTTTATCTGGGACATAAATGAGGAGTAGAATCAATGCAAAAGAATCATAAAAAATCTACTAAATTTGTGGGCATATTTAAATATATATTTTAATACATACTTCTCATGCTAATGTTGATTATAAAACTTTATTAGTAAACAAAATTAGTGAACAGTGCTTACATTCGTTGCCATGAGTTTTGTAAACACTTTGAAATTTCAAACATTAAAATGATTTGGGAGATTCTCTGCATTAGTAGCCTGTAAGATAAAGGGAAAAACAGAAAGCATGCAGCATGAATTGTAAATCCCTTGAGAGAGTTTTCTGTAGTGTGTACTTTTCCTTTATCTACAAATAAATGTGGGATTAAAAAGTAAAAATCCTTTATCCTTCTAAGTGAACTTTATTCTTTGGTTTTAACCAAACGTGAATGTCAAAATAGAGAACTCACATGAAACACATGCATCTATTTAATAATTTACCAGATCACAAAGTTTACATGAAAGAGCAGAGGTTCAAAGGTGAAATAATCATCTAATGGTTCTATCATTTAACTATTGGTTGAAAAAATACTTTTATCCATAACATCTCAGTCACTAAACTAATTCCATATGTATTTACTGGTTAAATAATTTAAGATAAAATCATTTTGAATAACTAGAAAAATACAAGTGAATCTGATCATAATTCCCAAATGGGAAAAAACTTGTGAAGCATAAATCAATGGAAGAAACTTAAAGGAAAAAATTAGTAAACTTACAATCATCAACATTTCAAGGCACCACTATCCACAGCAATCAACAAAGGAAAGAACTCAATGTTTATGTACAGTGTACATTACTAAGGATGCATGAATTACAACCACATTGAAAACATACACGAATCTCAGAAACGTACTATTGAGTGGAAAAAAGGCTAGACACTTACTGCATGAAACATTACGTAAGATAAAAAAATAGGTTAAAATAATCTATGGGTTTAGAAAAAGAGAAGTTACCTATAGGAGTGGTATAGTAACTGGTAAGGCAAATGACAGAATTCCTGTGGTCTTGGTAATACTGTTTCTTCATCTTAGTGCTGGTTCCATAGGTGTGGTCACTTTGTGAATATTTATCAGGCTGTGTGCATGTGATTAGTGATTTTCAATGTATTTTGTCATATATTAATAAAACTGATGAAATAATTCATAAACAAATAATAAGCATAATTACAATGATGTCATTATAAAGAAACAGCCTTTCAGAGTATGTATGGCCATACTTCAATATTTTACTTTTTATTACCAGTACATGCTCATTATGAAGAAACAAGAAAAGTAGATTTGAATGTCATGCTTTTAAGGCACAGTGGAGAATGGATTACTTTTATAGAAGAATAGGTAAAACATCGTGTTTATTACACAATGACACTATAGCTAAGCTAAAAGAATACGATATGCATTAATATAACCACACTAAGCAGTAATCGCAATACTCGCAAAGCAGAGGAAAGAAATGGACAGAAAAAATATAAAATTTTAAACAGAATATTTCATCTCAACAAAGTCGCTTCACAAAAATAAAAAATGAGACTGCAATCAAAATAAATATGCAGTGATTCATTTGTTAGCCAAGCAAAATAAGTTATTTATTGATGTTGGGTTGATTAGAGTTTGAGTAAAGCATCTAAAGAAACACGTCTATAGAAAATAAACATACCTAAGACTGTAAACTGTCTCCCAACATCTGTGAGTCTACCCTTGTCTTTAGTAGACATATATTACAAAGAATTATTATAAATTATAATCTAGTTTGAATAAAATATAATAGAAAAGCTGTAGAAACTTTTTCTTTCTTGTTATATAAACACATAATATTTGGGCCGCAAAACTAAAACAATTACTGGCCCATTACCGAAAAGTTTGCCTATGCCTCGTATTAGGCTCATGTCATCTTTTTTATTTAAACAGTACAATCTGTACTACCTTTATTTAATATTTTAAATGTCCCAGAATTTGTCAGTTGCAATAAGTCCCAGTTGGCTCTGGTGTGCTTTTGATATGTTTCCAGTATTCTTTCAGTTTTTTCTGATATAGGAAGATGTTCTAGGCTCATTTGTACTTTCCTTGCCACTCCACTGCAATCAGTCATTGATTGTGACTGATTTAGGTATGCTTTAGGTATGCTCATTGCTCTGACTTCTCATTGCTTCCAGGTCCCTCAGCAGACAGACCTAGGTAATATAACATGGTACAATTTCATGTGATGATATGATGTGCTCCCAATTACTTCAATTCTTTGAGATCCAAAATGACAAAATGAAAAAAATGAATTGATTACTTGGAGTGAAGAAGAGGAACAAATTACGACATCACAATTATACAGGTCTTTCTAAAATGTTTCTCCATTTCACCTTTAGTTAAAATTTTGGGCAGACCATTATTGGAATAGGGCATCCCCTCCAACAGCTTAGGAAACTAAAACTTCACTGATCATTAAAAAGTTCCAAGGGGGGGCTTCCCTGGTGGTGCAGTGGTTGAGAGTCCGTCTGCGATGCAGGGGACACGGGTTCGTGCCCTGGTCCGGGAAGATCCCACATGCCGTGGAGCGGCTGGGCCCGTGAACCATGGCTGCGGAGCCTGCGTGTCCGAAGCCTGTGCTCCGCAACGGGAGAGGCCACAACAGTGAGAGGCCCGCATACCGCAAAAAAAAAAAAAAAAAAAAAGATGTAACATCACTAGAAATCCCATGGACATTAAAAGGATAATAGAAGATACTATGAACAAGTCTATGCTCGTAAATTTGATAACCTAGATAAAATGGAGCAATTCCTTGAAAAACACAGTCTGCCAAAACACACACACACATATATAGGCATATATATGAGGAAATTGAATCAATAATTAATAATCTTTGAAAACAGGCCCAGATGGGTTCACAGGTGAATTTGATCAATTCTCTACAATCTCTTCCAGAAAATAGAAGCAGGGGAAATACTTCCTAATTCATTCTATGAAGCCAGAATTACTCTAATAACAAAACCAGACAAAGAAATTGCAGAAAAGAAAACTACAGACTAAGATCTCTCATGAATATAGATGCAAAAAACTGTTCCTTATCATGCCTTTCTTCTGGTCCTACCACCCTGCTCTGGCTTGTCAGTCCAAGAAAAAAGCCTCGATCATATCTTGTCAGCTTCAAAGGTGGAGAAAATAGAGCTATGATGGGGAAAAAATGCTATCCCCCCTTCAACCCTTGTATCAATTACAAAAAATCTCCAATTTATAATTCCAGTTTACCTTTCATTTTGTTTTTCCGAGTCTTATTCCAAGAGTTCTAATCTGGGACTCTGACTTCAAGGAGACCCTGAACCAGAAGAAATTACATGCAACATTTGGTGTGTGCACACCCATGTGTATTTTGGGAAGGGTAAATATCCACAGCTTTGAACAAATGAAGAGTTCTGTGCTTCTCCCACCAAATTGGGGGTGGGAGGTAAGTATGATGCTCTTTCATGAAATTAGAATTTATGACCAACATGTTGCTAATTGGAAGTTATATCAAGTATTAACTGGTTTATTTTAAAAGAGAGACAGATACAGAACAAATTAACATTAAAGACTTTAATTAGGGAATTCCCTGGTGGTCCAGTGGTTAGACTCTTCTGCTCTCACTGCCCGTGGTCAGGGAACTAAAAATCCCACAAGCCCCGGGCCAAAAAAATTTTTTTAAATTATAATCTTAAAAAAAAGGCTTTAATTTACAGTTTTTAGTCAAGGCCAGATATGGTTCCATCCTCTATACCTTCTTTATGTTGGAGATGGAATAATATGAATTAATAGTCATGATCTTAAATATTGCAAAATTATGAATTCACATTCATATTATCAAATAAAGATTACACTATACTAATATAGCTTTAGGGTTAATTTGAATTTCAATTATTAGGAAACAGGTAACCCATGAATTGTCTATTTATATAGGGTAAGCTTCTGCACTGCCTTCTCCTTGAAGGTAATTTTCTGCCTACTCATCTGGCAGATTCCACATGAGGGAGAAGAGCAAAAATCAGGACTTCCTTGTTTATTGTTCAAAAGTTGCCCAAGTTTGGTTGGCACAGATGAGAAACCTTTGCCCTCTGAGTCTTGGACTCTGATGTTCTGCACACTAGAGTCTCATTGTCACCTGCACCTCAACATTACCAAGGTCTCCCCCTCGCTCCGTCCCTCCATCCCTCCTTTCTCTCTCTCTGCCTCCCTCCCTCTCTCGTTCTCTCTCTCTCTCTCTCTCACACACACACACACACACACACACACACACACACAAGCTCTGTAAATGTATTGTCCCTCCACTAATGCAGGACTCACTCCTCAACGTGCAACTTGAATCAAACTATCAGACCCTGAAAATCATCCCGCCGGGTCGCGGCTCCTCCTCTCTGCGTCGGACCTGTTCTCAGGTTTCCAACCGCGACTGATGGACTGCAGATTGGATTGGCAGAGCTAGGTAGAGGAGCAGAGGCTCCACCAAATCACAGATCTAGGATTTTCATCTTTCTTGGTCTCCTCCCTAGAATCCTGGCAACAGATGTGTTATTTCTCTTAGGGGAACCCTGCCTGGGGTTGCTATGGAGATAGGACGCTGCGACTTGCAGAGCAACTAGGACCCAGAAATCGCCGAGCAGACCTAAGCAAAGCCACTGCCTTGCGTTGCCTCCTTCCATATCTGCACGCCCCCTTCATCCAGAACTCTTTTTCTCTTGACTCCTTCCATGGAAGACTCGACCCCCCTGAAACAAAAAATACAACACCAAGAACTTGGGGAAACAGGGCGGCCGTGGGAAGAAATGGTAACAGCCTCCCAAGATCCTGAACCTGCGTTATCCGAGGCCTCAGAGTTGGAGCAGGGGCCGGAAACTGGACCCCAGCCCAGAAGCAGCCCTCCTGGGATCCTCCAATCTGGAGCCAGCACGCCTGTGGATGACCTCGTAGGACCAGGTGTGTCATCTCCACCTTCCCCATCTCAGGAGCCCTCTTCCACTCCTTCTCCCCTGGCTCCGGCCGTGCAGGACCTTATGGCACCATGGCAGTCAGACAAGACCACTAGTGTGATTTCTGAAGCTGGGACACCTCACTTTGACCATTTAGAACAATCATCTGATAACGGAGAATCAACTCCTCATCAAACATGCCAATCAGAGGGAAACACTTTTCATCAATCTCAGCAAACCAAATGTCACCTGTATGGACCGAGGGATGTGAGCTACAACAACTCTAAACGGAAAGAGCTGAGATTTGACATTTTTCAAGAAGAAGACTCAAACAGTAACTATGACCTGGATCAGCCTGAGTCTGGGGCTTCTGAAGTGGCCCCCAGCATGCTTGAGATTGCCATTCAGAATGCTAAGGCTTACCTACTAAAGTCCAGTAGCAAGTCGGGCTTAAATCTGTAAGTCTTGGAGGAAGGGGGTTGGGGGAGAAATTTGGCAAAGGAAAGTATCTCTGTGTGGGGATGTGTTTCTGTGGGTGAATGGAAATATATCTGAAAAGTCTGTATGAGTGAGAGAGTGACTTAATAACTCTTTGTATCATAGGACTCAAAATAGGTCACTGGTGGAGATTCCTCTAGCTTCTTTAAAGACCCTAGGTGCACAGAAATAAAATCTAGGAATTGTGGAGTCTGGGGTTTGAAAGAAACCATAAAGACAGTGAAGTCCAAGCATCTCTCCAAGATGCTTGTAAAAAAGAACTGTCTACCAAAATCTAAGCATTCTAAGTGCTTATATGGCTTGGTTTTGAGTCCCCACCCAGGCCAGTGCTAGGGTGATAGATTACCTGCGTTAACCTGGAACTGTCCTGATTGAGCACTGAAAGTTCTGCATCCTGAGAAACCTCTCAGTCCTAGGCAAACCAGGAGAATTGGTCGCTATACAGGCCACCCAAAAATACATGCCATTTTATCCAGATCTCTTAAAATGTGGTGATCAATGGCCCAGGAATGTTCTGACCATCCCATTATAGCTAAAATTCAGATCTTATCGTTGAGTATAATTTTCTAGAGATTCTTGCTGCCGGGGTTACATAACAATAGAATCAACAGAATTTTAGGGCTAGAAGGGACTTGAGAAAACATCTAATACAATCCACTTGTTTTTTAAGTGAGGGGACTAAGTCATGGAAAAATTAATTTGCTCAAGGTTTCTCTGGCTTACAGCACTCACTGACTCTTACCTTTCCCTCCCTATGCTTTAGTCACATGGCCTCTTCAGTTCCCATGCTGCTCCCTCTGCCTGAAAGGCTTCTGCCCTAAGTCTTTCTAAGTCTTTGCCTGGCTGGCTTCTCATCTTTTAGAAGTCAACTTCCACAGAACTCTATTATAACTGCCTGTTCTTTCCTTCATAGCACGTAAGGCCATTTATAATTGTACATAGACTTATAGACTTATATTTAATGTCTGACTCTCCCACTTAAGTGCAGGCCTTCAGAGTGAGGGACCATGTGAGTTTTGTACACCACTATATACTTAATGCCTAGCACAGTGCTATCAGCTGTTTACTGAATAAAGAATGAATGAATGAATAGAAGTACAGGACATACAGCCCGGACCTTTTGAATCTAGTTAATCCACCATGTAATTTGCTGAGATGCCTCCTGATTAATCAGCAAACGTTAAATGAATGCCCATTCAATATACAGTACGTGGCTAATGTTTGCAGCTATTACTTGGCTTTTAAAAATATGAGGTATAATTTTAAAGTCTGAAGAATAAGAAACCAATGAATATTTGATGCGAGAAATCGTCACAAAACCCAAATTAAAATATTATGTATAAATTACTGTTTTTAACTACAATTTACTTACGTTTCAGGGATGTGATTTGCCGCTTAGCAGTGGATTCTATTTGAATTACTGATATAAACTTCTTGTCACAATTCCCTGGGTTAAATAACAAGCATGAATTTACAAACTTTGATAAAATGCCAAAAGAGCTCATTATAACCACTTGAAAGTTCACAATTTAAAACTGAATACAAAACAAAAAACGGGAAAATTTCGTTTACTGAATGATTTTGTAACTGACATTACTTAAATAGCTAAATTTAATTTAATTTCCAAATATTAAGTCTCTGAGGTAACAAATGAATACCTTCCATAATATTCACTATTATTTTCTAAGTGCTTTAGAGCCTGTATTTAAAAATGGCTTTTAGTAAAGGACAGCTTTAACTCCATCTCCTATATGCAGACCTTATTTGACAGCCATGAAAGCTGTTTTTTTGTTGTTGTTGCAATTAAAACAATATTTGCCTAAAATACAAAATTTCACATTGTTGAATAAAAACCCTACAGAAAATAATTGCTTGCTTCTTTTTTGCCAGTCATAATATTTCTGTTCATTTATAAAAATAGCAATATTTTGAGAAAGAATATATTCTTCATATATAATATTTGTAAACTGGCCTTCACATTGGTTGCCCATATAATCTACATATTTTTCTTTGACATTCTTAAGATCTGTGAGATAGATACAGATACTAAAGAAAAAAAAAAAAACTAACCTGGCAGTCCAGTGGTTAAGACTTCACCTTCCAGTGCAGGGTATGTGGGTTCAACCCCTGGTCAGGAAGCTAAGATCCCATAAGCCACACAGCACTGCCAAAAAAAAAAAAGAGAGAACTTGCTTTGATTTATTTTATGCTCAAAGTTTTTCTTGTCAGTGGTAGAAATTACTGTGTTTTTCCACTAAAAATCTCTAAAGTCTTCGAGTTCTTGAAGTTTCCTAAAAACCCACTGAGAATGCATGAAATGTTCTTCAAATGCTTTTGACAGGGTTATTATCTGGAATTTTCTCTTTTTGGGTAGATATGATCATCTTTCTGAAATGCTGACCAAGGTCTTAGATAAGCGTCCTGAAAATGCTGTGGACATCATTGAAAATGTTAGCCAAGATGTGAAGATGGAACATTTTAGTATAAAACTGGATACACTCCAAAATGAGAATGAGATGCTTCCAGCCTATGAAATAGCAGAGAAGCAAAAAGCTCTTTTTCTCCAGGGAAATTTAGAAGGAGCTGACCAAGAAATGGAAGATGAAATAGTAAGTCACTTCTGTAAATCTGAATAGGTCAATCTTAGGGTTTTGAGGTTAGTGGGGTGTGGCTTTAAATTCATATCCACTGCCTTTTATAGCTTACTAAATAGTATTGCAGCCTCATTTCACACCACTCGTTTCCTTGGTTAGAGTTTCTTATGTTTTCACACAGTGTTTTAGTATTTCAGAGGCTTAACTGTTTTACATGTTTGTAGGGTTAAACTGCTTGATATCAGAAAAAATGTTTTCTTCATCTTTTATATTCTCCAAAGTACCTGGTACAGATCTTAGTGTGTAGCTGTTTCTTATTAAATATTTGCTGAATGAATGAATAAATGTCACATAATTTAAAATTAGGCTTTAAATCAAGTTGCCTATTTTCCCCTTTAATTTACTGGAAAAATTAAAAGAACTTCTAATGTCATTTGCATTCTCTTCCAAGGCTACTTCTTCATATTGTGTCTTGACAGTATATATATTATGTCAATGAGACAGGAGAGAAATAAAATATTTCTTTTAATCCTCATAGATAAATTGCTGAAAATATTTACAAAGTTGGTGACAGATAAAAAGGTATCATTCGAGAATAAAATCAGCTGTATTACTGAAATTTTACCTCCAAATATTTCAAATCAGTATACGCTGTTTCCTAAATGCCTGCATATTTGCAATTTATTCTACTGAGTAATTTATACTGTACATCTACTGAGCTTCTATGTTCTGTTACTATTAGACTATTTAAAACTGTCCTCATACTTGCAAATTTGATGTTTGGAGTAACATATGTTCAGAAAAGGACATACAGTTCAGTCAAAGAAAGAGGAGGAGTAGGGATATGCACAGTAGGTTTACCCTCCAGAGCTCCTTAGCTGTTATAGGGAGACACAAATTGACACAATGAGATATAGAATACTCAGAAGGAACAAGTGATAGGTGTCAAGGATTTGATATTGGCTGACCTTTTCTAAAAATATCTTACTCCAAACACTTGATTATGTAGCCACATATAGTATTGACAAGTCTGGTGGCAAACAGCATGTGGGGATCAAACAGAAGGCAGGCACTCTCATGCAGGAGTTTATCAAAGAAGGTTCAACTCCAGTATGAGAATAGGGCACTGCACTATCTATAGGCACAGTATTACAAGGCAGGGATCTACGTTCTGAACTAGGTTTTGGGATGAGAATACAGATAAGCTGTTTTGATGCTGGAACCTGAGCATCTTAACCAGATTCCATCAATTCCTCCTAATAAAGAGGATTGGTTTTAGAGAAAGGATGAACCAAGTCATCAGATGAAGATAAAAAGTTCTACCTCAGAGAGTAGAAAGATTCAGGAACAGGAAGACAGGTAGCTCTGGGAACTCTGTCCCAGACTGATATGTTTAGAGTATTAATATTTCTATTCATGTCTTTGAACACACCAGAATTCCTGTTCTTAGTCTTCAGCATTCATTTATTCCTTCACCCATTGATTTGCAAACATACCTACTGCATGCTAGGTACTGACATATACACATAAAAAAGACTTTTCTAACTTTACGTTGATCACAGTCTAGTGAAAGAGGTAAAAAAAGATTAAAGTTATTTGACTACTGCAGTAATCGAGATATGGTGGAAAAAACAGGGGCTTTTGAATTAGATCTGAATTTGAATCCTAGTTCAATCACTTATTCCCTGTGTGACTCTAAATGACTAAACCTTTCCAAGCCTCAGGGATAATCACATGGCAACAACCTGAGGGGTAGAGGTCCTATATATAAAGGATCTGGCACATCCTAGAAACTTAATGAATAGTAGCAGTTACTACTGCGTTGTTTCGACAAGCTATGAGCAACTAACTCTGCTATTAGGGTCTGGGCAATGCTTTGTAATGGCAATGATATTTCATTTCGATCATGAAGGATAAGTAGAAGTTCACCAGGTGAAGACTATAAGGCATAAAATTCTGGGCCAAAAGCACAATAAAATGTCAAGAGAGATTATTTAGCATTTGGGAAACTGACTTCAGATTTGAGGGATTTTGAGCGAAGGAAATGAAGCAAGCAAGGTGCTTTAAAGCTAGACTGCTCACCGTGTATTGATAAGAAATTGATCTCTTGCGTACAGTGGGAAATTAATAGAGGCTTTTAGTAGAGAAAGCATAGTCTGACTTATGGTTTAGGAACATAACTTTGGTAGTAATGTGGAGCAGAATGAAAGAAGAAGGGTTTGAATGGGGACAAGGAAGACAGTATTAGAAGACTTCTGTGACAGGACAAGTAGTCCAGGTGGAGACTAGCATGTTAAAGAGGAGGGGATAATGCCAATAGCTCTTTAGGTGGTGGAATCAATAGGACTTTAACTAAATATGAGAGTCAAGGGAGTCAGAGGGAGCAAGGATGACTGAACTTTCTAGTTCGGGAAACTGAGTGATGGTGATATCTTTGGAAAATATTCAGATTGAAAGTTCTTGTAGCTGGCTAGGAATAAGGGTGTGAAATGTAGGAGGAAAGTTAGAGTGAGAGAAGTAGATTTTAAAAACCACATATCACTTGGGTTGGTGTGGGAGAAATCTTCTAAGCATAAAGTGCTGAGTGATGAGATGACTGAAATTTTGAGGACACTGATATTTAGGCCTCAATTAATTAAAAAGACTAAGAAGAAATAGTTATAGAAGACAGAGTAGGATCAGAGCGCGTGGTGCAATAGATCCCAAAGAAACAGTCTTACAATCAGATGAGATTAGGATTGAAAAAAATCATTATGCTTATTTTGACACTCTATTTTTCAACTCAAGTTATAATACAAATGAGAGCAGATCATTTGTAAGAATAGCAAAGTGCTCTTAATTTCTCAGGGTCTAAAGGTTGTCTTGCCAAGTTATCCCTAGCTCAGTTAAGGTTATTTTCTACTTTCTCAAAAATGTTTTTCTAGAGTTCACTTGAGACTCTTTTTATTTTCCTGTATTTCTTTTTTGGAATTATTTCTGCTTTTCTCATTTTAAACCCAAAATTATTTATCATAAGTAGAAGCAAGCATCTAACTAAATTATGTCTTCAAATGTAGTCATGTCTGAGCATTTACCTTATTATACATTCATTTTATTTATCCTGTATATTACACCCATATTGATTTTTATTTACTCTATATCTTACCATATCCATATTATAAATATTTATTAAATGTATGATAATATATAAAAACATATATAAACATATATTTATAAAAATTATTTTCTAAATATCTGTAGGTAGGTTTTGCTACATTTATTTATTTGGCAAATATGGCATTTTAAAATTTTTTAATGTTTTTTGAATTTTATTTTTTACTACAGCAGGTTCTTATTGGTTATCTATTTTATATATATTACTGTATGCTATATTTTATTATTTCAAGATAGTAAAGGGGCCACTTAAATATTTCTTATAAGGAGAGGATGTTGGACTTCTTTTTTCCATGGTAGGTTATTACAAGATATTGAATATAGTTCCCTGTGTTATACAGTAAATCTTTGTTGCTTATCTATTTTATGTATAACAGTTTGTATCTGTTAATCCCATACTCTTAATTTATCCCTCCCCTCCCTTTCCCCTTTGGTAACCATAAATTTGTTTTCTGTGTCTGTGAGTCTGTTTCTGTTTTGTATATAGATTCATTTACATTAGTTTTTAGATTCTACATGTAAGTGGTATATAATATTTGTCTTCCTGTCTTACTTCACTTAGTATGATATTCTCTAGGTCCATCCATGTTGCTGCAAATGGCAATAGTTCATTCTTATGGCTGAGTAGTATTCCATTGTATACACATACCACATCTTCTTAAACCAGTCATCTGTTGATGGGAACTTGGGTTGTTTCCATGTCTTGGCTATTGTAAATAGTGCTGCTATAAACATCAGGGTGCAAGTATCTTTTGCAGTTGTGTCTTTGTTTTCTTCAGATACATACCCAGGCATGGAACTGCTGGATCATATGGTGGTTCTATTTTAAATTTTTTAAGAAACCTCCATACTGTTTTCTATAGTGGCTACACCAATTTACATTCCCACCAACAGCATAGGAGAGTCCTTTTCTCTTTGTAGATTTTTTGATGATAGCTATTCCGACCAGCGTGAGGTGATACCTATTGTGGTTTTGATTTGTAGTCTCTAATAATTAGTGATTTTGAGCATCTTTTCATGTGCCTGTTGGCCATCTGTATATCTTCTTTGGAGAAATGTCTATTTAGGTCTTCTGCCCGTTTTCTGATTGGGTTGTTTTTTGATATTGAGTTGTATAAACTGTTTGTATGTTTTGGATATTGACCCCTTGTCAGCAGCATCATTTGCAAATATTTTCTCCCATTCCCTAGGTTGTCTTTATGTTTTGTTAGTATTTTCTTTTGCTATGCAAAAGCTTGTAAGTTTGATTAGGTCCCATTTATTTTTGCTTTTATTTCTTTTGCCTTGGGAGACTGATCTAAGAAAATATTGCTATGATTTATGTCCAAGAATGTTTTGCCTATGTTCTCTTCTAGGAGTTTTATGGTGTTGTGACTTATATTCAGCTCTTTAAGCCATTTTCAGTTTATTTTTGTATATGGTGTGAGGGAGTGTACTAATTTCATTGATTTATATGTAGCTGTCCAGCTTTCCCAATACCACTTGCTGAAGAGACTGTCTTTTCTCCATTGTATATTCTTATCTCCTTTGTCGTGGATTAATTGGCCATGGGTGTGTGGGTTTATTTCTGGGCTCCCTATTCTGTTCCATTGATCTATATGTCTGCTTTTGTGCCAAAACCATGCTGATTTGATTACTGTAGCATTGTAGTATTGTCTGAAGTCTGGGAGGGTTATACCTCCAGCTTTGTTTTTTCCTCAGATTGCTTTGGCAATTCTGGGTCTTCTGTAGTTCCATATAAATTTTAGAATTAATTGTTGTAGTTCTGTGAAAAATGTCATGGTTTTCAAAAATAGGGATCACATTAATGTAGACTGCAAACAGTTCTCTTATGGATAAAATATTAATCACAGCAATTGTATTCCCAGGCAGAACACTCTCTTCCAAATGTAATGGAGTCAGCTTTTTATTTTGAACAAGCTGGAGTCGGTTTGGGCACAGATGAGACTTATCGCATATTTCTTGCCCTCAAGCAGCTTACTGACACCCACCCAATCCAAAAATGTCGTTTCTGGGGTAAGATCTTAGGTCTGGAAATGAATTATATTGTAGCTGAAGTGGAATTCCGTGAGGGAGAAGATGAAGAGGAGGTGGAAGAGGAAGATGAACCTGAAGAGAGGGACAATGGAGACAATGAAGCTAATGAAGATGAATTACCAAGGTCCTTTTACAAGGCCCCACAGTCTATTCCAAAGGAAGAAAGCAGAACAGGTGCCAACAAATATGTCTATTTTGTTTGCAATGAACCAGGAAGACCATGGGTGAAGTTACCAGGAGTTACACCTGCACAAATTGTTATTGCAAGAAAAATCAAGAAATTTTTCACTGGGCGATTGGATACCCCCATCGTAAGCTACCCACCCTTCCCAGGAAATGAGAGTAATTACTTACGAGCACAAATTGCCAGAATTTCAGCAGGGACTCAGGTCAGCCCTCTAGGATTCTATCATTTTGGTGAAGAAGAAGGAGAAGAGGAGGAAGAAACAGAAGGCAGGCGAGATAGCTTTGAAGAAAACCCTGATTTTGAAGGCATCCAAGTGATTGATCTAGTGGAATCCCTATCCAATTGGGTTCATCATGTACAACATATACTCCCTCAGGTAGGGGCTTTGCAATTCTCAATCTATCATCTAGTCAGCAAATATTTATTAAATTCTGTCTACAATGCATACAATATATACAAGACAAAGGCCTTCAGAGTCCAGAGACAATTAAAAAACCTAGTGAAAACACAGAGTACTGTATAATTGCCAAGTAGTATAAACCTGTGATCCAAATGTAAATAAAATAAATATTTCTATGGAGTATTTGACAAGTTACATAAGGATTTAGATTTAGGTGTGTTGTGAAATTATTTTCTATATGTTAAATATAGATGGTACATTAATTTTGGTAGGAGTTCTTTTATTCTATTTTTATAATACAAGGAACTTTTTTTGCCAAGAATGATAAAAGATTCTAACAAAAACAAGTAAACAGTGTTCTATAACAGTTATATAGAACCTATTCTGCCAGTTGTTCTTAATAGCACTTTATATGTATTATCTCATTTAAAACTCAGAACTGTATGAAAGACTAATATCCTTATTTTACAGATGACGAAATTAAGGCAGAGGGTTTAGGAAATGTCACAAGGGGAATATAGCTAATAAACAACAGGGTCAGATGTGAATGGGCAGAATGGATCGAGTCCATACTCTTAATCAATCTGTTAAACTGTCTCATCTGCAGGTAGAAAATCTTCATTATACTTTGATGTACATAAGAGATATTCTTAAATATCTCTAGATGAGTTAATTAAATGAGAAATTATAAGCCACAAACTCCATACCTAATCTTATTATCACATTTTTGTTATTAATAATAATAATAGTACCTTACCTTCACATAAATCAGTAAAATGATTACCTTCTTCACCAAGGTTCTAATGATTTTAATATATAAATGTCCTGTAACTTCAAGAAGTGGGCAGATTCTTGAAATAAATAGTACAGTCTTTGCTTAAAATAACATTGATCAAAACAGCTTTTGGTAAATATATGTTGAATGAATGATCAATATGCCACATAATGGGATGTCATGCAGATAATTACTTCAATCCAAAAGAATATTTTGATATTTTAAGGTCCTTGTTAGACTACTAAATCTTCCAATATTTATACCCAGGGTCGCTGTAATTGGTTCAACCCCATACAAAAAAGTGAGGAGGAAGAAGCAGCAGAAGCAGAAGAAGAAGAAGAAGAAGAAGAAAGAGAAGAGCCTGACTACATAGAACAGGAAGTAGGGCCTCCTCTCTTGACACCAATCTCTGAAGATTTAGGTAATTTTACACACTATATGTGTGTGTGTGTATAGGCATACATAAGTATGTACACATGTACATACAAGCGAACTTTGGCGGTATTGTGGGATAAATTCCAGACCACTGCAATAAAGTGAGTCAATAATTTTTTGGTTTCCCAGTGCATATAAAAGTTTTGTTTACACTCTTCTGTAGTCTATTAAGTGTGCAATAACATTATTTCCCAAAATATGTACATACCTTAATTAAAAAATACTGTATTGTGGGGGGATGAGAGAATTAGGTGAGGGAAATTAAGAGGTACAAACTTCCAGTTACAAAATAAATGAGTCGAGGGTATGAAATGTACAGTGTGGGGAATATAGTCCAAATAAAAAGGTCTTTGTATGGTGACATACAAAGTGGCTAAACTTGTCGTGGTGATCATTTTGAAATGTATAGAAAAAAATCACTATGTTGTGTAACAGGAACTAACATAGTGTTGTAGGTCAATTATACAAAAAAACAAATATACATGCAAACTCAAAGAAAAAGAGATCAAACTGGAAGAAAAAATATTGTATTGCTAAAAAATGCTAACCATCATCTGAGCCTTCAGCGACTCATAATCTTTTTACTGGTGGAGTCTTTCCTTTATGTTGATGGCTGTTGACTAATCAGGGTGGTGGTTGGTGAAGGTTGGGTTCTTAAAATAAGACGACAAGGAAGTTTAGCACATTGACTCTTCCTTTCACAAATGATTTCTCAGTAGCATGCAAAGCTGTTTGATAGCATTTTACTCACAGTAGAAAACTGAAGTCAATCTTCTCAAACTCTGCCACTGCTTATTAACTAAGTTTATGTCATATGTAAATCCTTTGTATTCGTTTCAACAATCTTCACAGCATTTTCACCAGGAGTAGATTCCATGTCCATGTCAAGAAACCACTGTCTTTGTTCATCCATAAGAA
The DNA here is from genome assembly GCF_059928025.1 of Delphinapterus leucas. NCBI lineage: Eukaryota > Metazoa > Chordata > Mammalia > Artiodactyla > Monodontidae > Delphinapterus > Delphinapterus leucas. Next base: position 53,257,976 of record NC_143140.1, read on the forward strand.
GCAACTCCTTACCATTCAAGTTTTATCATGAGATTGCAGCAATTCAGTCACCACTTCTTTTTTGTGTGTGTGTGTTACGCGGGCCTCTCACTGTTGTGGCCTCTCCCGTTGCGGAGCACAGGCTCCGGACGCGCAGGCTTAGCTCACGGCCATGGCTCACGGGCCCAGCCGCTCCGCGGCATGTGGGATCCTCCCGGACCGGGGCACGAACCCGTGTCCCCTGCATCGGCAGGCGGACTCTCAACCACTGCGCCACCAGGGAAGCCCTGGCACCACTTTTAATTACAGTTCTCTTGCTATTTCCATCACATCTGCAATTACTTCTTCCAACTGAAGTCCTGATCCCCTCAAAGTCATCCATGAGGGTTGGAATCAATGTCTTCCAAACTCCTGTTAATGTTGACATTTTGACCACTTCCCATGAATCATATATGTTCTTAATGGCTTCTAGAAAGGTGAATCCTTTCCAGGTTTTCCTTTTTAAATTTTATTTGTTAAATTCTCCCATTTATTTATTTTTTCCTTCCAGTTGTACTGATATAATTGACATACAGCACTGTATAAGTTTAAGGTGTAAGATATAATGATTTGACTAAAATACATCACAAAATGATAACCACAATAAGTTTAGTCACCACCCATTATCTCATATAGTTAAAAAAGAAAAATGAAAAAGAATTTTCCTTGTGATGTGACGAGAACTCTCAGGATTTACTCTATTCACACCTTTCATATATAACACACATCAGTGTTAATTATATTAATCATGTTGTACATGACATCCCTAGTACCTACTTATTAGGATGTTTGTACCTTTTGACCACCTTCCTTCAATTTCAATTTCCCCTCCGACAACCCACCATCTCTGGTAATCACAAACCTGATCTCTTTTTTAATGAGCTTTTTTGTTTGTTTTTGAAGTATAATTGACCTACAGCACAATATTAGTTCCTGGTGCACAACATAATTCACCATTGTTGGAGCAGTCAGAACACATACAATATTTATAGAATTAAGTTCTCTGTTTTACATGGGCATGGTTTGTGGTACCCCAAAACAATTACAATAGTAACATTAAAGATCACAGATCACCATAACAAATACAATAATAATGAAAAAGTCTGAAATACTGACAGAATTACCAAAATGTTACAGAGACACGAGGTGAGCAAATGCTGTTGGAAAAAATGGTGTCAACAGACTTGCTTGATGCAGGGTTGCCACAAAATTTCAATTTGTAAAAAACTCCATACCTGTTAAGCACAATAAAACAAGGTATGCCGTACTATGTATGTATACAATGTAATATATATTTTAATATATATACCAAATACTCTCTCTATATTGATACTATATATGTATATATACACAGGTATTTCCTGCTTTTCAAAAGATAGACTTACACCACTTTGCTTTTATGAGAGAGCTACATTAGTATCTATTTTCACTGATAGAATCCAGAGGATTTTCTCTTTTACGAAGAAAAAAAAAAAGGCAAAAATAGCGTTCAGCACTTGTTTTGCAGTGAGCAGTTATAGAAGTAGCACACACTTCAATCTGTCAGAGGGGCACCTCCAAGCTCCTTCTCCAGGAACTACACTCAGCATCTCAGCATCAAGTTGCCATAGCTTTGAACTGTGCTTGTGAGCTTCTACACTTTATCTCAGTTAATCTCGTCAACACATTAGCAAGATGTGTCCTAAGGTAATTGCTTCTTCGCTCTATGTCATTTCAGCTTAAAAAAGGTTTCATAGGAGTGCTCTACTTTTGGATAGCGGGAGAAGCCTGTGTACACGTACACACACACACACACACACACACACACACACACACTACAGTACATGGTAGGAAAAAAGAATGTAATGTAGCTGGCCCCACCGAGAACTGTCTAGGACAGAGGTTGCAGGAGTGCACTGCAGAGGAAGTATAAGGTGGCTCTACCTCTTAGTGGAAATGCTGATAGCTATCTTTTTTATCATTCTTGTTTTGCATTCTACAGATCACAAACACATGACATAGCTAAAATATGAGGTACTGTTTTTGGTTTTTTTCTAATCTACTATTGCTTTCATATTCTTTTTTTCTTCCTATTCAGTTTTGGAGCATTCATGCTTATAACCCTAGCTCTCTTTCGTAATAATGATTTGGTCATCATGTATTTTTCCCTCTGCCACATAGGCCTCCTCTTGTAAAACTTATTTTCTCTGCTTTACAAATGTACACACACATATAAACACACACAAATATATATATATACACATATGTGTGTATATATATATCTATATAAATGTATACACACTTTTTTTACAAATTTCATTTTTACACAACGTTCATATAATACCCTCCTGCTCTTATGTTAAGCTGTTAATGTTTTAACTTTATGTCAAGTGTGTATTTTAAGATTTATAAATACAGCTTTTCTGTTACACAGTATATCCTTGTCTATTTAGCAGTTAAGTCTATTTTGAATTTCTCTTTGGTTTACAGAGATCCAGAATATACCGCCTTGGACAACACGGTTATCCTCAAATCTCATTCCTCAATATGCCATTGCAGTCCTTAGATCCAACCTTTGGACTGGAGCATACGCCTTTTCCAATGGCAAGTAAGTATGTGACAACTTACAAGGCTATTATTTTGATTATTTAACTTCTGGAAATTATAAGTTATCACTGGAATGTCAAGTGTGTATGGCATAAGATTAATTCAAACAACATCCATCTTATACAACAAAGCATCAAATTTAGAACATTAGAGTAATTCAGACTTCTGCCTTTTCATCTGAATTATCCAATTAATGGGGCTAAAATATGTTTTTTCTTCTATGATTATTTGAGTAATTGACATTCATTTCATGGAGGTAATTCTAAGCAGTATTTAGTTTAAATCTCATCATTTTTGTTGGATATCTTGATAAAAGATAATTTAAAATATGTATGATTTAGGCTATCACTTTCAAAAGAGTTAGGATAAGAGGATAGTAAACGTCCTTTAATTCCTCACCCAGAGCTTACACTTTCATTTGTCTTATGCTTCCATTTCTTACTTAATAACCTAGTGTCAGAAGCTCGGCTGAGCTGGAGAGCTGAGCGGTCAAATGTCAGAGTAGCCATTAAAGCAACAAGCCAGAAATGAAAATGTTAAGCCTTTAATCACTTACTGTGATGGTATAACCAAGTTGAAGGACTGATTCCCCCCACCCCAACCCCGTTCCATTTGCCCCCATGGAATGGCACACTGGTGGAACGTCAGATGGGTCAGCAGAGTTGTGGGGTCATCTCAATGACAAGCAAGTCCCCACATAAGGCTCCTGCAGTTTTAAGCACCTGTGACCAGAGAAAGGTGGGGAGGACTAGGGAAAAGTACTGGGTACTGAGTCAAGAGTAGGGGAAGTGTCTATAAGGTCTCCCCTTCTCTCACCCAACCCTCATTAGGAAGCCTTGGCAAAGGGGCCTGAAGAAGACCTCTGCTGAAGGCCTCAGATGAAGAGGCCTGGGAATGAAGGCACCTGGGCCAGGAACACAATTGTGTTAAGAGCATGACAGGCCAGAGGGGCCAGAATCCTTGACCACAACGCTCTCTTAGAGATTGCAGTGCACTGGCTATGCACCAAGTCTGGGGTGGAGAGGGCAGTTTCACCCCCGTGAGGCCTAACTAGGTAAAGCTTTTGTAATTGCTCAAGGATGGACCTGAAAAAACACACATAGGTTGTTAACCACAAGTCCGACTTCTCACCCAGCCAAGAGTTTTCAAGGTTGGCAACTTCTTAATTCTTTCTAACTCTAAGGAAGGTATGTAATTTTTAACTTCATTGCTTTGTTTTGTTTTTCTGAAAATAATTAAAAGATGAAAGGCTGTGGTCCAGGTGTAGGGTACATTTTGACAGGGTCTGGCCCTATGTTTTCTTAACCAGCTTAAGCAGTTTGGATCACAGTAATTCCCTGTGGTAAAAGAATCATTTAGGGATATTTCATCTCTAATGCATTTAAAATATACTGTACTGTTTTAACATTATGGGACTATGATACTCTAAGTACCTTATCCTTACAGAAAAGAAGGTTCAATTTTTCTTACTGAAAAATTATACAATGATCTACATTTTTTTTTAACTTACAGAAAGTTTGAAAATTTCTACATAGGCTGGGGTCATAAATATAGTCCAGACAGCTATACACCTCCAGTTCCACCACCAGTTTATCAAGAGTACCCCAGTGGACCAGAAATTACAGAAATGGATGACCCTAGTGTGGAAGAGGAGCAGGCTTTCAGGGCTGCACAAGAAGCAGCTGTAAATTCAACAGAGGAAAATGAAGAAACTGAGGAAGATGAAGATGAGGAAGATGACTATGACTAATAAAAATAAAATTAGCCCAGTTTTATGAGACTGATACACACATACTCCTTATTTGGGACTGATATATATATATATATATATACACACATATAGTTGCCTATATATATATAGGCAACTATTGATGTGCAAAATACCATTCCTTGAAAATATAAAATTTGGAATTTTGTATGTATAACTATTAATATGTACTTTTAGAAAGATACTCAATGGATTTTTCAGAGGCTAAATGACATTTTCTTACATTACTGTTTTGATGGCTGCAGCTAATGGAATATGTGCCTCTATATTTTTTCTCTTTTTTTTTAAGTCTCAGGTTGAATTTCTAATACGGCAAACATGGAAATACATAACCCACAAAAGCTCCTTGGGAACGTAAATATTTTTTGAGCATCAAGGAATACTGAGACCAAAAATATTGAAAATAACTAAATTAGAGCGTGTGTTCTTAAGCAATCTGTGATATTGTATGCAAATACTGTATGTATATACATCTATATATATATATTCCCCCCTGTGGGGAGAGGGTATGTAACTCCACCACCTGCTCAAAGACTGTGGGAACATTCAAATTTTTTAACTCTTTTGCTTGTTGCTTCTTAAAGAAATGTCTCAATGTAACTCTTCTTTCATCCTATAGAAACCGGTTTTATCTGATTTCAGGGAAAACAATTTGCACAGAGACGGCTAGCTGGGATATCCAAAGACTTCAAACTGATATCTGCTACCACTGCTTTTCTAAAATTAGTTATTTCCATTCACCAAAATAGTATTTTTAAGTTCTATATGTGATGTGCCAGGCACTGTGGGGCTACTGTTAAAAACTAGACATTGCTCCTGAAATCTTCGCGCTTACATTCAAGGAGGAAAACATATAAAGGTAGATAATTAGAACAGCAGGTATTGTGATACAAATATTACACCATAGGACAGTGTCTGTCAAACTCTGTGGTGAAGAACCAATTAAAAAAAAAACAACTGCTAATCCATGGCTATTATCTGTGTAAAATAGAATCAAAGTATGTCAGCAATTGTAACTTCTATAATTATCTTGTCACAGACTGGTGGTTTGCAGCTCAGCAATCTATACTTTGAGAAACGTTGCTTATCAAACACTTAGAAGGTGCATTTAATCCAAACTTGAGCAGTTCAGGAAGCATTTCTAAGTGGAAGCCCTTCTAAGAGGAGAACTAAGGGGGTAAAGGCCCTAGGCAGCACCAGCTGTATTTTGGCAAAGGTCTTTAGGCTGAAAGGAGTGAAACTTTGAGAGTGGTGAGAGATGAAACTGGAGAGGTATGCAGGGCCCAGATTGTGTGGGATGTTTGGATTTTAACAATGAGCAATGAAGAGGACTCAACTGGAAGTCACAAAATTGCATTTGTATTTTAGAATGGTTTGCCTTCCGTGTGGAAGATGGACTGACAGAGACAGGGAGCCCATTTAGGAGGTTATTACATTGTCTAGGTAAGAGATAATGATGGCATGAAGGAGCGTAACTGCATGGGGATATAGAGTAGAAACCTGTTTACCAGTCTGGATGACAGAATATTAGAAATGATGGCTTCCAGAATTTTCCAGCTGGCAATATTATTTTTTAAGACTATGAAGGTTATGGTTTTGTCAGTTCTTGCTGTTAATACACACTATTTTTTTTAAAACATCTTTATTGGAGTATAATTGCTTTACAATGGTGTGTTAGTTTCTGCTGTATAACAAAGTGAATCAGCTATACATATTATTCATTCTTGGAGTGTAACTTTCTGTATTTGATGACATAAATAATATTTATAGAACTTCATTCAAATAAGTTCTTGTTCATTTTTTCATGGGGCAGTAGACACTTATTGCTTTTCTTTTTTGTTATTTAATATCCATTTCTTCATCTACCCGGATTTCCTTTTGAGAAATTGCCTCTGTCCCATGGCATACAGTCACATGCTAATCAGATGTGCCCTCTCTGGAATCTGAAATTTGAGCAGACATTCTACCTCTGCTCCTAACCTGATTGACCCTGCTGTAAATTATGCCATATTCTAGCCCCTACTATTGCCTTTGTTCTAGCAGAGTTCCCTAGTTACCTATGGATTCTGTGAGCTTCTGATAATTTGAATGAATTCTCTTCTGCTTAAATTGGCCAGAGTAGGATTCTAGCTTGCAACCTTACATGGCAAATCCAACAGAATCTGAAAGTTTCTTTCCTACAGGACACATTAAACACAACACTCTACATCACCATTGTATAAGTACGAGTGTAAATATTTAACAAAAGCAAATCCCTCTTTTTAGAGCTATGCCTATTAAATATTAAGGTTATTTCTAAGTAGTGAGGAGTGAATTTCATTACATATATAATAACAGAAGAAAGCAGAATGCTATAATGGTAAGAGCCTGGAGGTGAGCAGTCTGGGTTCACACTCTGGATGATTACCACTTTCTTGTGCAAATTACTAATCTCTCAGAGCTTCAGCTTCCTCACAAGCTAATAACAGTACCTGTCTCACAGAACTATTTTGGAGATTAATTAATACACACAAAATACTGTGAATACCTAACACAAGTAAGAACCCAATAAATAGTCATATGACTATAATACAAAACCAGTTTCTGAAACATGGATAAGAAATATAAAACCCACAATGCAAACAAGATATTTTATTGGAATAACTACTAAACAATGGAGTACTAAAAGGCATAATTTAGAATTTTAGAAATTAAATTATAAATGGAGTATTTAGAGAATTCATATGTTGTATTAAAAGTTTAATATCTGAATTTGGAAAATAAAGTAAAATTCCACAATCACTGAAATGCTTACTTCTTCAAGGGATCTTCTCAGCTGTAAAGACTTGAGAAGCTTGTCTCCTGGCCTTGAAAAGAAATTTTAAAAAATATTAATAGTAAGGGAGAAGTCAATTAATTAAAATATGTATTAATTTTATAATACAAAAAATCTGGAATTTTTTCCAAGATAATGAAAATTCCTTAAGGAATATTACAACTTCAAATTTAGGAAATTAGGAAAAACATTTTTAAAGCCAAGCCATTAAAACATTAAAGAAAATTCCAGATAAAGACAAAACACAAAGGATTAAAAAGAAAATATCACCTTTTTTATGGAATAATGAATCAAAATTAAAAATCCTGGCTCAAAGTCAGAGAGAGGTAAAAGCAGAGAGAAGGAGAGATAGAGATGGGGCTACAAGCAGAGAAACACCACCAAGGTCTCACTTTCCAAGACCAGAAAACTAACAGCTAAATAAAATGTGCAGCTAGCCTCCATGATATTGGGTACGCCAAAAAGTTCACTCGGGCTTTTCCATAACATCTTAACCCCACCTATGATGTCAAGTTATCGGTATATTGGTGAACAAGCATCTTGGTATTTTGTAACAGTTAAAATGAACCTCTAACTTTATTCAGCCAAATTAATGATAGGGTGAAAAAAATGAATGCAATTTTGATATTTAAGTCATTGCAAAGAAACCTCTAATGTATCGTAATTAAACTGAAGAACCTCTTAAACAGTCCTTGCCTGTATATCCCAAGTTGTGATGCTGAAAAGATTACTCTAGCTCTATCTCTCATTTCAAACAATTTTAGTCCTTTCCCTCATGATCCTATTATTCTTCATAAACGCTCCTTTCTACTGCTCTATCTCTTCTCTCTTTAGAGGGAAACAAATGTGAAGTACTCTAATAGGGACATTTTTTTTTCTTTAAGATTTGAGAACTGTGTATTTTCTAGACTTGATATGCTACCACATAGCTTCAGTTTATACAAGTGGAGGGTTTCCAATTCCTAGGAATTCTTCTATAATGTACTACTCATCACTTAAATGCAAGGGATAAAGAGGTAACTGTACTGAAGTTAATTTCTGGAATTGTACATATCCAATAAGTAAGTGTATGTGTCCTATTAGAGTACTTCACTCTCTCAATAGTGTGATATATATATCTCCAATAGTTCATCCAACATATCCAAGTGCCTAACACAGAGCCTCAGGAATCACTAGAATCACATTTAATAAACAGTAATTATGAGACCAATATGAGTTAGAACTCCTTGGATTAAGTTAGCTTTTTCTTACCATATATGTTGCCATTTTTCATTACTCCCCTGACATTAAAAATTAAATTATGTATTATAAAATTAAATATTTTTGTGAAGCTCCAAGTAAAATATTTGACAAAATTAGGTACCATTTGAAATTTAAAGATGTTCATTCCAGAAATTAAATGACATACAAAATATCTATGCCAACCTAATGTTACAGAATGAGGTGTTAGGAGTTAGGTAAAAATTTTATACTCTGAAGTCCAACCTGTCCAAGCGTCACATAATAAATATTTAGATACTTACAATTTTCTCCTCTGAAGAAAGAACACCCTCTACTGCCACTATCTGGTACTGCTTATGTTTTAAATTCCCCACAAATTTCCGAAGTTGCTTGACACTGCTAGCTTCCATGTCTTGTTTTAAGAGTTTCTGCATTTCTCGAGAAGGACATCCAGGATCAAATACTAGTAAACATAATGTTCGGTTTTTTCTCTCTTCAATTCCAACAACTGTTTGACTATGACCTATCAAAAAATCAAGTAAGAGCTATATATATATATATATATGTGTGTGTGTGCGTATGTGATATCTACCTATATGTACAGCTATATACAGATATGTTACTATATATACACACGCACATATATAGACACACTATATACACTTTCTATATATAGTGTGTGTGCACATGTGTATTTTGAATATAAATACAGTCAGTCCCTCTGACATATAGGTTATCTGAGTTCTTTCAGTTCTAAGACACTTTCAGTTTTCTTTGTTCAATTTTAGTTTTCTAAAGGCTTCATGGCAAAAAATTCTACTTTCACTATGCCGTATATTTTAGTTTTTCTTTCCTAATCGCATAGTCCTTCTTATTCAAATTATCTCAGATGAATGGATTTGAAATTTACCTACTGAAGAACAAAAAGTCTCATGGTTCCAAAAGGTAAACAAGAGTCAATTTATACATACTAGAACTTCAATGGGAAGGGCTTAAACTTTCTAGTTTGTATCCTGAACAATGAAATTCCTAATATTTACTTCTCCTTCCTCCTGTCAATCCAAATCATCCATTCGACAAATTTTATGAAATATCCATATGCCAGGCACTATTCCATGCAGTTAGTGATACAAAAGCAAACAAAACAAACACTTCTGCCTTCATGGAGCTTATATTCTAATAGGAAGGAATTCTCCACAAACAAGGTAAATAGGTAAAGTTTATATATATCATGTTAGATAAAGAAAAATAAAGCAGGGAAGAGGGATAGGAAATGCCATTGTTGGAGGGGGGTAGAATAACAAGATGAATTTAAAAAGATGGTAGGGAAGGCCTTACTGAAGTGAGGTAAAGCCTTGGAAAATGTAAAGGATGAACAATAAAGGGAGAATGAACCAGGTGGCCCTGAAGATACCAAGGACATCATCCATTACTAGAATGTGTCATGATGACAATACAGCTCTAAAAATCAGAGTAATGTCACAATACTCCTCTCCTCCCATTAATTATCAGAATCTTAACATATCCTAAAGCAAAAGCCAATTGCCTGTCTTATAAAAATAAATTGTCTTATAAGTTATACTTAGTACCTGTAAGTTATACTAACCTTGATGTTGAAGATAGATAGGAGGTTTAGATGTAAACAGTACTTTTGGACTCCCTTCTCTCTCTGAAGAATAGTAGCTCAATATCCATTCGAATAAGCGAGGGTGTGTACCCAAAGGGCCAGTTGACTTGTGAAAGTCAATAATACGACACCTATAAAAAAAATTGACAAAATGGATTATTTAGAAAAATATTAAAAAATTTTTTTCATCAATGGAGTTATAAAATACAAAAAATTCTTAATTTAGAATTAATTTTATTTCATCATCATTTTCTTAAGAAGAAATAAAAATTTTATTATTTATCTGAAAACTTATTTTATGAGGAAATTATTTAAATTACTTTTAAGGTTGATGACAGATATAAAAGTTACAAAAATTTTCTGACATATAAAACTTCCATTAGTAGTAAATGAGGGTCATACTTGATTTTTAAAAGTCCACCTATAACCTGAGACATAGGGACTTTTACTCCAAAGTCTCTAAACCCAATAATCAATTAGAAGCCGACCTCTAATTATAATTCCTCAACAGCCATTTGAAGCTATCAAAAATATCCTAAATATTTTTCCCGTCAGTTCTCTCAAATTTCAATAATAGACAAGAAAAGAATACCTGTAAAGATCATAAAAAACCTGTATGTACCCCCATCTATACATCTATCTATCTCCTATTTGGCAACAGACCATGGTGGTATTGTTTCCTCAAGAGGAAGTCAACCATGAATAAACCAAACTATTTTAACCAGGAGCACTATTTACACTTCTCAACAACTATTTTAAAAAAGGTCGAATATAAGTAAAAGCAATTAATATAGAGTCATGAAGCTTAAGGCAAACTTTCCATTAAAGATGATCATAAGCATCTATCTCCGATGTCTCTTGAAAGCCGAGGTCCGCCAATCAGCTTTTTAGTGCCTCATTCTTCACTTTAGGAACAGACAGCTAAGGATTTTTAAAAGTTAGAAGAAAGCCTTCCAAATGGAAAAGACTAAAATAAATAGACATGAAAACAATTTAACATGGAGGATACAGAAAAATGCAAGGAATAGAAAAAAAGAAAATGTTGGAAAAAAATTTTACAACCATAAAAGAATACGATGCTATGAAATTACCCCTTAAAATTAAAAACATGATTGTTAAAATAAAAATTTCAATAGAGTAGCTGGGAGATAACGTTGAGTAAATTTAGATAGTAAAACAAAATCAAAGAAAGTCAAAGAAGTTCAGTGGCCAACTAACAGGAGTTCCAGAAAGAAAAATAAAGAAAATGGAAGGATCATAATTATCAAACAACATTTAACCTCTAAGCTCTTACTACATGCCAGTCATAGTCCTAAGGACATTATTATCTCATTTAATTATCACTACAACTCTATGAAGCAGTAACTATTTACATGTTCTTTTATCAATGGTGGGACTAGGACAAGTTAAGTCATAGAGCTAGTAGGCAGAAAGCTAGAATCAATTGTAGGCAATCTTACTTCAAAAAGTCTAAGCCCTTAACCACTATACTGAGATCTTATAGCCTACAATTCCAGATTCAAAAGGAAAAACAAATGCCCAACACAATGAATCAAAGCCCCACATCCAATGGTGAAATTTCATAGCATTGGGGCTAAGAAAAGATGCAAAAAAACTTCCAGAGAAAATAAATAGGTTATACACAAAGGAACAAAAATCAGATGGCAGCTTACCTTTTCTTTAGTAATACTGATTGCTAGAAGTCAACAGAGTAACAACTTGATCTGATTTGAAAATGATTTTGGGTTAAGAATAATACAGCCACACAAACTATCACTTACGTAATAAGACTAGGTACCCTTTCTTAGAAGGCTAATAAAGGAAGTGTTCAAGCAAAAGAGAGTAATCCAAAAAAGAGAGAGACATGGAATCCAGGAAAAATCCAGGACCCAATTCAAGAAAACAGTGAAGAAATGCAACATGATTAGAGCTGTGGAAGGGATCTAGAAGGCAAATAATGCAGACTAGAGCAGAGGAAAGACAGCTTCAAGAAAAAGGTGTCCAGGAATAAGGAGCACCTCAGATTTCATGATAAATGGAGTTTTTGGAAAAATTTGACCATTATGCAGCCAAACTGTAAAACGGAAAAGGAAAGGCAATTCTTAACTCAAAGAAAATTTTAAAAAGCTTTTCAGGAAAGATATAAAATCAGCAAGGAATAATATTTACACAGTCATGATGTAAACCCTGACTTTAACTTAATAAAAACTGAGATTTAACCATATTACAAAAATTGAGGGGAAACAGATGGGAGATATAAGGAGAATGCAATAGACAATGTCTAAAAGTGACAAACCAAGAAAAGGCCATGAAAGCATATTATTTAAAAACAATGGAAGTGACAGCTGCCTCTGAGAGACAGGACTCGAGAATAGATAAGAGCATGAAATGGGGAAATGAGTTGCTGCTTTTCATTGTAAGTCTTTCATTTTAATGCTACTTAAATTTTATTTTTTAACTATCCCTTTGATAAAAAAAAAAACCACAATAACAAAAATTTCCCAGATATGACAATAACATTAACTTGGTTTTTTAGGTACATACTTTATCCTTAGGGAGGTCAGAAGTGTATATACTTCACATGCTCCAATCCAGGCCTTTGTTCCCTGTAACCTGTTATTAAGTTGAGAGGCACCCTGGGGATCAAAACCTTCCTTCCATGCATCTTCAATCATAGACTGAATTTTTGGAATGCAAGGAACTGACATACCTAAAATTATACAAAGTAAATATGTAATATGACAGTAAAGTACTGAATATCATTTAGCAGTACACCATACATTCTACAGGAACCTACAGTTTTTATGCCATTATTTCTGACATCTTCTACTGTATCATTTTCTCTTCCTTCAACCAGAATTCAGGTTTTTAATGTAAATATCCACTAAAATACATCTTTATTAAAGCTATTAATTGTGCCTACTATATATTAATTCATCCCACATCAAATGTACTTTATCAGGTGATAAGTTCAGGGTATCGCATTTCACATACCTTTCAAGCAATCATCATAAGCATCATTTTGCAATAATGATGAAAGCAGCATTTGGAAATTTCTGTAACCACAACCCCAACCTTTGTCACCATAAGATGACTGAAAGTGATCCACTACTGTAGAAAGCCACACACGCCTCACATCTGTGGCAGCATTCTGATAATACCTATAAAGTGCTTCCATAATTCCTAAAGTGAAAAAGAGATTTAGAAAGTTTAGAGGGATATCATCTTTCTATGGCTGTCTCATATATTTCTAATATCAACCTCTTTCTCAAGGGCCACATCTAAATCCTGTCGATTCCATCTTCTTTATCTTTTTACTGATATAATCTTGGTTATTGTCCTGCTTATTTATTACTACTATGCGAGTTTCCTAATACTAGCATATTACTTATTATGCTGAATTGAAACTGTTTGCTTCCTTCACTTCTGCATCTGCAGGGCCAGCACATAAAAGTACACTGCTGAATGAATGTTCTTGACCCCCCATTTTATTTTACATTCTGCTGGACATCATTCTTTCTGAAGCTCAGTCCTAGTCTTGCTCTCAATTTAAAAACTTCAATAGCTTCCTATTACCCATGGAATAGTTTTAATCCATGGTATATGAAGCCCACAGCAGGCTATCCTCTAACTTACCTTTATTTCAAACCACTCTTCTTGCCACAATTTTGGCTGTGGCCTAACTGAACACATTAAACATGATTTTGACCATGGAGTTTTCATTCAATTACAATATTTACTAAGCACTTTTAAAATACTTAGCACTATGCTAAGCATTGAGGATACAAAATATTATGACAATATTCCTTAAAATCTCCTGGACCCAGATTATAATAAGTGCTATATCATGAATAACAAGGTGTTAGGATAGGGCACATCTGATTCTATCCCTTTCCTCCTTCTAGTAACTCTCCCTATATTTCAAAATCCTATTGATACCTTCAGAAGCAAATGCTACAGTCTTCGTAAACACTTTTCCTGATTCCATAACCCCAAACAAAAAGGTCCTCTTTATCTGAACAATCACTACATTTTACTTGTTGTGCCTCCTAGGTACTGGTCATATTTCATGGCAGAATTCTACAGTTCTCTGTGTATACTTTACAGACTCTGGGAAGCTTACTGACAGGAAAATCTTATTTGGATAGCCCATACTTTCTCACATAGAACATGGCACCAAAAAAGCAATCACTAAATGCTTTACTTGAATGAAGATTATCCTATAGGAAAATGGGTTTTTGTCTTTAAGAAGGCAGAGTCAATAAATCAAAACAATTAAAGGAACCAAGAGTTGTAGCTGTGCCTACACTATGAAGGACAGAAATACAGACCATTATAACCATTTCCAGGGAACTTAAAAAGATTAGATTCACGGTCAAGAAAAAGAACAATTAAAATGCTATAAAACTGAGTACTAAATGTTGTAGTATGGAATGGGTACTCTAGGAATTCAGAGAAATTAATGTGAGATTCAGTATCATAGACTTTGATAAAGAGATCAAGATTTGAGAGACATTTAAGAGTGAGGTGGAATAACAGAAAAATAGGAAAAAAAAGTAATGTACATTCTAATATACTTTGGCATAGTTATTACTAACTCAATGGTGCCTCATTGTGTAGGTAATACTGTCCTAGTAACCACATCATAGCACTTGCTTTTAAAGGAAAATTTCCTCATAATTAAAGTTTTTTATTTCTTAGCACCTAAATGTCTTTAGATATTTTCCAAGATGAATCTACCTTCTGTTAAATTATATTCTATTCTATATAGAATACAGAATGTTAAAATAATGAGACTCTTCAAATGAGAGCAGCTTCAATTAACATCTGCATAACTAACAAAAAATAAAAATTGTATCTGGAAGTCTGGATTTCCTGGATCTGGATTTCTTTTTCCTTCCCAAGGTTAGGGAAGTTTTCAGAGAGCCAGTGTCTCCTGGAGGGGAGCCTTACACATGGCTGGTGTCCTGGTTTTTATGCCTGGTACCCCAGCTTTCACAGCTGCCACCCTGACGGCCTGATTCTGGTGGCCAGGAGGGCTTGCATTCCTGGGTCTCACAGGTCTATGGCAATCAGGAAGACAATTCTTAGAAGGCCGCCACCTCCAGGGCACTGCACAGACAAAAAACTGAGGCATATCCCCAAGTCTTTCTCTGAAGGCAGCCTCTTTCTTTGTCTTAGAGCTTCAGCCTGGGGGGCAAGCTTCAGGATTGGCACATATCTAGTGGACTAGGGAGCTGCTCTCAAGGAACGAAGGCTGTGGATGCCACCTCGGCATTCTCCCTCTGTCTTACTCCAGCTTACCAGTAACTTCCAGAAAAGAGCCCATACACTTGTGTGCAACCCTGATTTTTGCGACTGTCACCCAGGGGACACTGCCATATCACCTGGTCAGCAGGTCTTATACTAGCAGTCCAACAGGACTGTATATATTTGCATACTTTTGAAAGCTGTTGCAGCCACTATTGAAAACAGTATGGAGGTTCCTCAAAAAAATAAAACTAGAACTACCATATGATCCAGCAATTTCACTACCATATGACACAGCAAGCCAATCTGTTACCAGAAGAAAACAAAAACACTAACTTGAAAAGATATATGCACCCTTATGTTCACTGCATAATGGTTTATAATAGGCAAGATATAGACCCTAAGTGTCCACTGAAGGATGAATGGATAAAGAAATTGTGGTACACATACATACACGCAAAGGAATGCTACTCAGCCAGAAAAGAGAATGAAATTTCACCATCTGCAACAACATGGATGGACCTGAAGGGTAATAACGCTTAGTAAAACAAGTCAGACAGAGAAAGACAAATACTGTATGTTATCACTTATATGAGGGATCTAAAAAATAAAACAAAGGAATGTAACAAAACAGAAACAGACTCACATATATAGAGAACAAATCAGTGGTTAACCAGTGGGGAGAGAGAAGGAAAAAGGGGCAAAATAGGGGTAGGGTTAAGAAGTACAAACTACTATGTATAAAATAAATAAGCTACAAGGATATATTATACAGCACAAGGAATATAGCCAATATTTTATAATAACTTTAGAGTATAATCTAAAAAGTACTGAATCACTATGTTATATACCTGAAACTAATATAATATTGTAAATCAACTATACCCCAATAAAAAAAAAGAGTAAAAAAATTAATGTAACAACAACAAAAAACAAAATGAGAAGAGATAACACACACACACACACACACACACATACATACATACAATGGAATATTATTTAGCCACAGAACAGAATGAAATCTTGCCATTTATAACAGTGGAGGGACCTTAAGGGCATTATGCTAAGTGAAATAAGTCAGACAGGGAAAGACAGATACTGCATTATCTCTCTTACATGTGGAATCTAAAAACACAACAACAAAACAACAACCACAACAACAAAAACAAGCTCATGGATACAGGGAACAGACTGGTCTTTGCCAGAGGCAGGATGTGCGGGGATGGGAGAAATGAGTGAAGGGAGTAAAAACAAATCTTTAGCACCAAATCGATTACTTCTAAATTTCAAGGTAGCTTATAAAAAGGACACAGTATGTTACAGGTCAGTGTTCTTCAATCTTTTACAGATATATTTATTTTAAATTATACATACACTACTATATTCTCCAGTAACTCTAAAACATATGCATAGACAGAAATTAAAGGATATCATATTAAAGACAAGTAGAAGTTCTAATATTTTCTTCCTATATACCCTAATGCATCATATTACACATCTGCTGGGAAGTCCTATCCTGTATGGAAACTCTGCAGGGAGACCCCTGAAGTATAAAGACAGCCTTCAGAAACAGACCTATGGATATATGAAAATATGACATATGTGTTACAAATACATGGAGACAGTACAGATTTGCTAAGTGGTACTGAGATAAACAAGCACTAACAACTTAGTATTGTAAGTATCACTATAAATAAGGGGAAAAATTAGATCCATACCTTCTCTTTCTCTCACTCAACTTTTTCCCTCCTTCCCTCTCTCTCACACAGACATATGCACAAATAAATTCCAAGTTGATTAAAAGTCAAAATATGAAAAGCAAGGTATAATATTTGCTCCTCATATAATCAATGAAGAATTAGTATCCTGAATACTTAATGGACTTCCAAAAATCAATAAGAAAAGGACAAACAACCCAACAGAGAAGGGAAAAAGGAAGGGACTAGGTTATTTACAGAAGAAACTAACTCAGGAGTAATCCGAGAAATACAATTAAGAGATGTATCCTCCTCTCATGCCCTATTAAATGGCAAAAATTAAAAAGTGTCACGATACAAAGTATAAGTCAGAACACACTGATGCTAATGTAGATTACAACCATTTTAGAAAACAACTCCATAATACCCTTAACAAAGTTAATTATGCAAATACCCTTTAATCTAGTATTTCCAGTCTGGATGTTAGAGAAACTCTTAAGGGGGAAACCTGTTCACAATTCGTAAGAATAAAACACTGGAAACAACCTAAGTAATACAAGGAAATTCTATACAGCAATCAAAATGAATGAAGTACAGTTATAAGAATCAATATATTTAAGCAAATCCAATTAAAGCATACATACTGTATACCAATTTACATGTAGTTTAAAATATAAAAGATTATGTATTATTATGGAAACCTACATATAAGATAAAATTATTAAAACATATATGAGACTGATAAATACCAAATTCAGGATAATGATTCCCTTTGTGGAGGACAGAAATCAGAATGAATGAGGGGTACGCAAGGGGTTTAAAATACATATGAAAGGGTTTACAGCTTTAAAACATTAAATTTCATAAAAACTGGGTGGTGGGAACAAAGCTGTTTCCATATAATTTGGGTTTTTTTTAAACTATACTAACAGATATGTTAAAAAAATATTAAAAACATCAGGAAAAATGGCATTCTTTGGAACAAGGCAGATCTGATTGTGAATACCAGCTGGGCCAATAACTAGCTATGTAACCTTACCTTGGGAAAGTAATTTAACCTAAGTCACAATGACCTCATCCAGAAAAATCTAACAGTACACAAGATTTTTCTTTTGAGAGTTACATGATACAATATATATAAAGGTCTTAGTATCTAAAACTGTACTGAACAATATGGTAGAAACTATTTACAGGTGGCTATTTGAACACCTGAAGTGTGGCTTGTCCAAACTGAGATGCCCTGCAAAGTAAAATACACATTGGATTTTGAAGAATTGCAAAATATCCCATTAACAGTTTTTAATACCTATTACATGTTGCATATTATGGACACGCTGGAAAAATATTAAAATTAATTTCACCTAGTCCTTCTTACTTTTTCTAATGTGACTACTGGAAATTTAAAATTATTTATGTGATTCACATTCTACTAGACAGCAATTGTCTAGAAAATAGTAAGCACTTAAAAACTTTTCTAAAAGGTTTGTTTTCAAATGTCAAATAAATTGACACAATATAAAAGTGAATTATTTTTAAGTGAATTATTTACTATAAAAATAAAAGTTCAGGAGTTTTAAAACAACAAACAAAAAATTACTTGAACACACAGTCTCACCTAAAACTATATAAACTATGGGTTATGAAAATTAAGCAAAATTCAAATAATTCTGATTATTACTTCAGTGATGTATGGAATATTAAAACCATGATTTGGATGTTTAAATACTCACCAGAAGTTTTTGTTTTTCCATCATCAATACCGATAGCTAGTGATTCCATCATATCAGCTTTTCTTCTATGAAATTCAGATGGATGCATTCTTCCCCTATTTACTTCTATCTCCATATTTCGTAGCTGCTGTTGCTTGTACCCTCCAGAATTATTTAAACCATATTGTCTCTATTGAACATAAAAACAAATGACTTAATTTTTATGTCCCTTTACATTAATGAGGATGGAAACTTCCCACTATTTTTTATATCTGGAAATATATTTTGAAACATTCTGGTTTATAGACTTTTATAGAAGTCAACTTAAAGATTTTTATGAAAAATCAATCACACACAAAAAAATCCCTAAGTTAATAATAGCCTTTCTCTACAAACAACCATCATGGCAAGAGACTTGTTTTCCTTGTAGTAGGGAAAGTAGAGAATCCTGTCTTCCTACTAATGGTACTGTGAAAGGCAGATGAGTTCTGACCATATTGCTGATTTTTTCAAGACACCCTGTCAGTACTTGTTATTTGGTTCCTAGGCTAGCTTACAAAGGCCTACTTAATCCATAATTCAGTCAGGTATTCATTCTATGTAGTGAATGAACTATGTTTTTGCACACTGACAATATGTTAAAACAGCCCCTATGGAAAACATTTCTGAGATCTGAACAAGTAACCTGCAAACTTACATAATAAACTCCCTTAAACACTGAAAAGTTTTTGTATTGATAAATGTTTCAAAATTATATAAGGCAAAGAAGACTTAGGAAAAGCCAACTTTCTTTTCTCCTCTGAATCCTGGTGGGAAAATAATTTTGCAAATAAATGAATCATGAATGAGAAAAATAGCCTAAATTAGATATTCCAAAGGAAGAATAGCCATGTCTAAGATACTGGAGAAAAAAAAGTCAGAGGTCAAATAAGATCAGGAAG
This sequence comes from Delphinapterus leucas, assembly GCF_059928025.1. NCBI lineage: Eukaryota > Metazoa > Chordata > Mammalia > Artiodactyla > Monodontidae > Delphinapterus > Delphinapterus leucas. Next base: position 53,277,608 of record NC_143140.1, read on the forward strand.
ATTATGATATGTACAATGCATATTAGTATATTAAAGGCTTTGAGAAGACCCCAAGTACACAAACCTGTTTAACTGGACACTTTCAAACCTATTCAATCATAAACCCTTTTTACTCATACATTACCCTATTAGCACATAGAAAAAGAACACTTAAAAACTATATGAGCATTATTAGCACAGATGACATCATAGTCTACAGCAAATTAGGTCTGAAAAAAGTAGAAAAAGCTGTTAAAATTTTTAATGCATTAAAAATATAATAGATGCTACCAGTTTAGTTCAACAGATACCACCACTCACCTAAGAAAAATGAAGTCTCAAACATCATCAAAAAGCATTTTCCATTAAAAATGGTTCTTTTTAAATGCCTGAATTGCAATCACTAAAAGAATTTAAGACTCAGGAGACATTAATTCTAAGTTTCTGTTTTAAGTACCTATACAAACACTTAAAATTCTGAGTCTCAATTTCCTAATTTTCCCCATTGACATAGGTTTATATCCAGGCTTTACCATTTAATACTGCCAAACCCTGAGCAAGTTAAGCTACTGAAGTACTTTATGTCTCCATTTCTTCATCTGCTGTTAAAAAAAAAAGTCTAAAATAACTTCATGGAGCAGTGAAGATTTTAAGATACTTTATACGAAGTGTTCACCCTAGTACATGACCAGAATGAGTACTTATAAATGGTGGCTGTTATGAACTATAAAAAATATATGTAAAAAAAATTTTGTATAATAAAGACAAAAATAATAGGCTGAAGCCTTGATAGCATGTTTGAAAAATAAGAACTCTAACCAAACCAAAATAATATAATTGCTATTAATCTTTGTACCTGCAGGTTCTGAAATTCTTCCATTTCTTGTCTTGATTCTTCAGATCTCCTCTTTCTGTCTTCTTCTTGTTGAAGCTGTTGAGCCAATTCCAGATCTCTAGAACACTGGACTCTATCCATACCTATTATACATTTTTAATGTCTAGAATAAAATAACTACTGAAATAAAGGCTCACTTATATGTTAATACATATTTTTTAAAAGGAGTAAATGCTATTATTTTGCCATTTATTCATGACTACGATGTCACAGAAACACTGAGAACAAATCTAGCAGAACTTGAACTGCTTCCGTAAGGGTATAACCTCCACTTAAATCGCCAATACTCGCTGAGTGTTTAGGCTGTGACAGGCACTTCTTATTAATTATCTCATTTGGATCCTTATAACAACCTTAGGAAGTTAGGTATTATTATCTACTAAGGAAACCAGAACTTAGAGAAATTAAGTAGCACCCTTGAGTAGTGCCCCTCATTAACAAAAATAAGGCATATTGGTTTTTAAAAGAAATACTAGGGGGGGAAAAAGGAAATAATAAAAAAGGTAAAAATATAAGTTTGCAAAGTACAGATATTAGATTGTAACTTAATTACAGTCTGAACCTTAAGCAAATAGTACAACTATGGAACATCTTGCCCTTTTTCCTCTCTACCCAGTGTCCCACAGATCCATTAGTGAGTGTCTTCTGGCCAGCATCTCCTTGACCTCCTAATTTGATGGTTTAATTATGTATTTGAATATTCTTTCTTTCCTTTCAAATCTCTCAGGCTCTGCTACATCTTCCTAATTTGTCCCTACTTCCACTGGTAGAAATATGCAATTCAAAACTGATTCTTAGCATACTTCTGAAGCTATCAACAGTGATTCACTCAGACCATATCTTTCTCCCATTACCCACTACAGGCTTACAGAATAATTTATGTACCCATACAAAGCTTATCATAAACAAAGTAAGAACTATTAGACTCTCAACTTCAGAGATTTATTCTTCCACAGTAATTAGTAAAGAACCACCACAGTAGAGAACTGTTCCATCTTTACTCCAGTAATTCTCATCTTCGTATTAGGCTGAGTGAGCAGGTAATGCTGTCCCTGGACATCACTAAGTGGTACTAGGATCATTGATAATGAACACTAAAAACCCCTGCATTAACAGGAGATATCTATGTACCTTAAGAAACTGAAATCCAGTAGAACACATTGGTTTCTCTTTAGGTCTACATTACATTTTGTTTCAATGGAATCGTGAAAATCATATAGGACCTTTCCACTTCTAAGGCATCCTCATGATTACTTAATCAATACCACTATTAAAAAAATAGGGGACAGAGGAAAACTTTAGAATCTCTTATAAAACTAGTAGGTAGTAATAAAGAAACTAGAAGAGTATCTGAAAATGCACTTGAAGAACTTTTAAGTCTCATAGTTCATATTCTTTTTAAAATTATATGTGCCATATGGCAGCTTCCTAGTTCATAAACAATTTTTACTGACAAGATGCTAAATTCAACTACTTCCAGCTGCTGAAAGAATGGCCTCAACTTATAAATCAAAAAGATTTTAAAAATTGTACAATATTTCACTGTCTTCTAAATACTGATGTTCTAGGTCAAAACCCTGGATTCACACCCCTAGTTCAGTCGTTGGTCACAATAGTTCATCCTTTATAACTTTTCTGTGAAAAAACTTCTTAAAAAAGTTGAAGTGGTATTAGAATTTTTTAAGGGACAGATTTATTTTTAACCACTGTGGGGGTTTTTTTCCCTCTATAACACTAATCTAAAAAGTAGATAGTATCCTAGGAAGTAGAAATTAAATCATGACATTCTTATCTTTAAACATATAGGCATACCTTGTCCAAAGCTGCTTTCTTCCAAATGCAAGTCAACATGTTCTTGGAGAATATGGTAATTTGTACAGATGAGCCCACACATAGGGCAGTCATAGAGTGGTTGATTACAATCTGTATTAGAGATATAATTTAGTTGGTTTGATTTTTAAAACCTTAAAATTTTTCACGCCAAGTCAAAGATTCTACTACCCACTAACTTTATTAAATAAGTAAAAGCTCTTTGTAGTTGGATTTAAAGCAATTTTTCTACTTCTAGGGTCAAGATGAAAGCCTGAGCATAAGCACAAAACCTCTTACAATAAAGGAAAATATTAATAATAAACATTTAGCTCCGTAGTCAAAACAAGAAAAGGAAAAAGGAAAATCAAATGGTAAGTAGAGGCCAGTTCAGATATGGACTTTGGGGGCTGGATTCTCAGTACCCTCCAAACTGCGTGGTGACAAGCAGAATTCAAGCATTCAGCAAAAAAGCAGGACACTGGGATCAAATGCCCTAGTTGGGAGCACGCCCAAGACAGAAGAAATGGTACCTCTACAAGACCAAGACCTGGCTGATACTGGGTACCGAAAATGTTATTATGTTATTAGGGAACTGCAAATTAAAACAAGATAACACTACACATATATTAGAATGACCAAAATCTGGACCACTGACAACACAAAATGCTGGCAAGGATGTGAGCAAGAGGACCTCTCATTCACTGCTGGTGGGAATGCAAAATGGTACAACCACTTTGGAAGGGTTTGGCAGTTTCTTATAAAACTAAACACATTGTCACCATATGATCCAGAATCATAAATTCCCTTGTATTTACCCAAATGAACTGAAAATTTCTGTCGACACAAAAACTGGTACATGGACATTTACAGCAGCTTTATTCATAATTGCCAAAACCTGGGAGCAACCAAGATGTCCTTCAGTAGGCGAACAGATAAATAAACTGTGGCACATCCAAAGGAATATTATTCAACGCTTAAAAAAAAAAAGAATGGGCTATCAAGCCATAAAAAGACATGGAGGAATCTTAAATGTACATTACTTAGTGAAATAAACCAATCTGAAAAAGCAACATACTGTATGATTCCAATTATATGACATTCTGGAAAAGGCAAAAATATGGATAGTAAAAAGATCAGTGGTTGCCAGTGGCCAGGGGGAGGGAAGGATGAATAGGTGGAGCACAGAGGAATTTTAGGGCAGTGTGACTATTCTGTATGATATTAAATACTAAATGGTGGGTTCATGTAATTATACATTCGTCAAAACCTGTAGAATAGGGTTTCCCTGGTGGCGCAGTGGTTGGCAGTCTGCCTGCTGATGCAGGGGATGAGGGTTCGTGCCCCGGTCTGGGAGGATCCCGCATGCCGCGGAGCAGCTGGGCCCGTGAGCCATGGCCGCTGCGCCTGCGTGTCTGGAGCCTGTGCTCCGCGACGGGAGGGGCTGCAGCAGTGGGAAGCCCGTGTACCGCAAAACAAACAAACAAAAAAACCCAAAAAAACCTGTAGAATATACAACACCAAGAGTGAACCCTAATGTAAACTATGGACTTTGAGTGATATTGATGTGTCAAGATTCACTGATTTTAACAAACGTATCACTTGGTATGGGTTGTTGAATAATGGAGAAGGTTGTGAGGATAAGGGGACGGGGGTATACGGGTAGTCTCTGTACTTCCTACTCAATTTTTCTGTGAACCTGAAACTTCCCTAAAAAATAGCATTTATTAAATTTCAAAAAATGAATTTATGCACTCTCCTTAACCTTTTATAGAAATTAACTCAAATGAATCAGACTTAAATGTAAAATTCAAAACTCTAAAACTTCTAGAAGATAACGTGGGAAAGGTGACCTTGAGTCTGGCAAAGAGTTTTTTTTTTTTTTTTTTTAAATTTATTAAATTTATTTATTTTTGGCTGCGTTGGGTCTTCGTTGCTGTGCGCGGGCTTTCTCTAGTTGCGGCGAGCAGGGGCTACTCTTTGTTGTGGTGCGCAGGCTTCTCATCACGGAGGCTTCTCTTGTTGCGCAGCACGGGGTCTTCAGTGGCTGTGGCACGCGGGCTCAGCAGTTGTGGCACACGGGCTCAGTTGCTCCGCGGCATGTGGGATCTTCCCAGACCAGGGCTCGAACCCATGTCCCCTGCATTGGCAGGCGGATTCTTAACCACTGCGCCACCAGGGAAGCCCTGGCAAAGAGTTTTGATACAACACCAAAAGCACAACCCATGAAAGAAGAAATCAAGTAAGTTGAACTTCATTAAAAGTAAAAACTTCTGTGCTGTGAAAGACACTGTTAAGAGAATGAAAAGACAAGCCTCAGACCAGGAAAAAATATTTGCATAACACATTATCTGATAAAGGACTTGCATCCAAAATATATAAATTACTCTTAAAAACTCAATGGTATCAAAGAAATACATGATTCTAAATGTGTATGCACCAATAAAAGAGCCTCAAAATACATGGAACAAATCCTAATAGAGCTGAAAGGAAAAACAGACAAATACACAATTATAATTAGGGACTTCAACTCCCTTCCAAAAACCGGTAGAACTGCTAGACAGGAAATCAGCAAGGACATGGAAGATCTGAACACGATCAAACAACATACCCTAATTGACAAATATAGAACACTCGACCCAACAACCGCAGAACACACATTTTTTCCCCAAGTGTCTATGGAACATGTGCTGAGATAGACCATATACCATACCTTAGGCCATAAAACAAGTTTCAAGAAATTCAAAAGAACTTAAACCATTAAGTTCGTTCTCTGATCATAACAGAATCAAACTAGAACTTGGTAACAAAATCTGAGTCCCAGACAGTTCAGATGCCACTGGGCTGGTGGTAAATAAAAGAATGGCCTCTGCAGGGCTTCCCTGGTGGCGCAGTGGTTGAGAGTCTGCCTGCCGATGCAAGGGACCCAGGTTCGTGCCCCGGTCCGGGAAGATCCCACATGCCGCGGAGTGGCTAGGCCCGTGAGCCATGGCCGCTGAGCTGCGCGTCCGGAGCCTGTGCTCTGCAACGGGAGAGGCCACAACAGTGAGAGGCCCGTGTACCGCAAAAAAAAAAAAAAAGAATGGCCTCTGCAAACTGGACTCTGAGTGTATTTCTCCTCAGAAAGTTTCTAAAACTATTTTCAATGTAGCTGAAACATTTATTATTTGCATCAAAACTCTTTTCCATTACTGTAATTTCATATTGCAATAATGGCAAATGAACAATGTTATAAAAAAACTGAAAACACATTTGTAGTGATCTCATTTACAAACCAACTTTTGGGACACCACATATTAAACTGGGACTACTGCTACTTACTTATTATATAAAACGAATACTTTACCTTCTAATGGAGTGTCTAAAAGATCGGCATGCTCTGTTTTCACATGAGTTTCCATATCTTGACTACAACCTTCTATTTTTCCACAGAATGGACATTCAGGAGGACTATACATTGCTTCATAAATTGATCCTTTAATTTTGGTTCGGTCAGGCTGTTTTTCCTTACTTTTCAGGAATTTTCTAGATTCAGTTAAGTTCTCTGAATAAAAGTCTTTATGTTTTAAAATACCATTGTTAGGCGGGCCTTGAGCTGAAATTTTTGGATGATTAGATGCACAAGCTGAATGAATACTTGAATTAACTTCCATTCTACACTGTAGGGTGCTGTCCTTCCTGCTATTGGAAGTTCCATACTGTACTGTATTAATCCTCTCAAAGTTTTTTTCCAGTTCATTTTGCTCAAAATGAGCAGTTTCAATATGAAAACACATTTCATCATAATTCACACCTGACAACTTGCAAAATGGACATGTAACTTCATTTTCCATGTGAACAATTAGGAGGTGAGCCTTCATGTCTGGTTCTGAGGTTACTGTTTCACCACATATATTGCAAGATAGCATGGTACAGCAGGTAACTAGAAAAGAATACAATATTATTTTAAGTTTGAAAGTAGGAGTTGAAGAAAATACATTTTGTAAAATGATTTCAAGCAATTATATTTGTTATTTATAACTGGATTATTTAGATGAAGAAATTTTCAATGTACTTACTGTTCCTCAAATACACAAATTTATTTATAAATCTCAACCAAAATTTCACTACTGTATTTCAAGTTTATGGTTTTGATAAAACAAAGGCAATGATAATGCAAATTAAAGTAAATACTTTTTCAAAAATTTCAAAAAGTGTCTCTGGACTGAGGTAGAGAAAAAATAACGTTTATAAACTTGCCCAGGTAAAATAAGTCAAGTAAGAGAAAACAAAGAGAAGAAACCTTACCAACTGATATAGCTAAATAAAAAACTTTAAAGTTATTAACAATGAATTGGGTAAATAAACAAATCTTTATAATAGCAGTTAACAGTTAAAGAGCTTTACATGTATCAAACCAATTCAAGCATCATTATTATCATTCTATATGGAGGAAACCCTGGCTCAGATATGTCACCAGCGCCAGAAAATGGTTAGCCAAAATGCTAACCCAGTCACGCTCCAGAGGCTGTACTCTCCACCCAAAGAAATAAAAGCAGAGTGAGCATATTAGAAAACAGCACTGATTCCAGAGTCAAAGAGAACTGGATTATAATCTCAGGTTTCATAATTTTAGGTGAGATATCTCATCTCTTTGAGGTTCGGTCTACAAAACGAGTTGTACTAAATCAGCAGTCATTTCTGGGTTTTACGGACAAATAAAGTACTGGCTACTGACACAAAGGTGATTTTGCTAAGAAGTAATTTTCAAAAAGCAATCACCATCACAACCTTTCTACTACAGACTACCGTTCAGCTAAAAACTATTCAGAAAACAAACAGGAAATGAAAAATAAGGAAATTATTCCCATCATTTAAATAAATGTAGCTTTCTAAGAAATCCCAACTTTGTCCTTTTTTCCATTTCCCTTCAGGTAAGTGAAAATAGTCTCTGATTTTAGATGAAAATTCTCCCAAACCCCCAGTGGAAAGAACGTCACACGCAAAGAAGTTTCCACGTTCCCCGGGCTGGGACACAGCAGGACGCAGAAGGATGCGCTTCAACTCCCTAACACTTAGATCACAACAGGGGATGAGAGATGTACGGAGGCCGGCGAGAGGTGCCGGAGCCCACCCAAGGGTCCATGCCAGCGTCCCGGGCCAGGACAGGAAACCAGCCCCGATACTAACTGGGTCAAAGCGTTGGGCCCAGGGAACCAGGGCTGGACGGTCACTTCCTACCGGCCTGGAGAGCCGGCCACACTGCCCTGTGCTTGGCTTCCTCTTCGGATCCCGCGGCTGACGCCGTCTGGCTTGCGGGCAGAGGAGTACGTGCGCGGCGTCGATTACCTTTCCCGGCCTAAAAGACTGAGGCAGGCCCTCTTTCTACCCAGACACTCAAGGTGAACCGAGAAGAGAACCAGGGACTCCGAAAAGCTCCAGCCTCCAGGAACGAATTCAAAAAAGCTCTTCTTCTATTCCCCGGAAGGGAAGGACTCCCAGCATGCACCGCTCCACGCTAATCTGGGTTGTAGTGCATTCTGGGAGTCGTAGTCTTTTTGTACCTTCCCGACAAGGTTCCAACGCCTAATTTACGAGGAGAGGGCAGGTCCTAGGGCATTACACGAATCCACAATACCCACTATCCAGGGCCTGACTGAGTAGCACTCTATTACGTTATCAATAAAGGGCTTATAATGCTACAGCGTGCCAAACTCAGAGCTATGGAGGATGACAAAGACACGTTTTTGCCTCAAGGTTACAAGATAACGCTATCTTGATCCCTGAATTAAAAATATGAAACAGCTCTTGGGATTTAAAAAATACAATAGCAGAATTTTTAAAAAAGACATTAATGGAGAGCTGTAGGATAACCCAAAAAATTTCTCAGAAAAGAGAACAAAAAGAACAAGAGATGGAAAACAGGAATTTCTTCGGGGAAGGAATCGTGTTATTTATCTTGCATATTCTGTGCCTAACACTACATGTAGAAAACAGTCTGTTTTCAATACTGCTTGTTCAACCCCAGGGTGGATTACAAGGCTATATATGTGTTATAATAATTTAGAGTACTTTATCTGGAGTTATTTCATATATCAGTGACTACTTTTTGTCAAAAATCCACAGATGTTACAGAATACAAAAATTTAAATAAATAGCTAACTGAAACGCTTGAAACAAATGAGCAGAGAATGTAGGAAGGAAGGAAATAAAGCTCCTTGAGGTTAAGATTTTTATCCGTTGTGTACACTGTTGTACCTCCAATATCAAACAATGCCTGGCACAGATTATGCCCTCCATCAATATACCACGTTGTAAAATGAACAAATGAATGGGTGGATGGATGGATGGGTGAGCAAACCAACGAATGAGTGAATGAAAGACTGAGAGTTGGCACGGAGGACTAGGGCAGTAGGACACACTACTGCAACGGCAACCGCGCCGGGTTAAAATCCCGGAGTCCGGGCAGGAGCCGGCTCCCCAACGGGTGGGTGCCGCTGGGGCTTCCGCTTCTCTCCGCCCCCTCTGCTGGTCAGTGCCGCAGCCTCCGCCGCCGCCGCCGCCGCCGCCGTCGCCGCCGCCGCCGCCGCGTGCAAGGGCTTCTGGGAGGCGAGCCTTGGGGTCTCGGGTGAGGGGCGCAGGAGGCCGCCATCTTGAGTTGCGAGCCTGGTCTTCAGACTCATCGCTAGGGGCGGAGTGGTGACCCCGCTGTTACCGCAGCAGACGCCGCAGCTGGGGACTGGAAAGTCAGAGCGCCGGATAGTGCCACATTAATAGGTAAGTAGGAGTGACACTGGACAGGTTGGGTGAGCCTCGGGTTTGGTCGCTTTGGGAGCTACTAGTTCCTGAGGCCACTGTTTTGATCTACCCCTTCCCGTACAAAGGGTTCAGAACCAGGCCAAGCCGGGATTTTCTCAGCTTCCCCAGAGGGAGAGAGCGGTGGCGGGGGCGTGGCAGCCGGACCTTTCTCTTGAGGAGGCGAAGTCGCGGGGAGCACTGAGCCTCTCCGAGAGCCGGGCTGGTCCTCTGAAGGAGCTTCAGGCAGAGGATCTCATCCTATCGCCGCTCTGCTCCACTGTTTCTCGGTAGTTCCTTTTTTGGTACATGGTCTTGTCAAACGTTGCCTGTCACTTCTGGGGCTCAGCAGTCTGTCCCGCGGCTCAGCTTATTAGAAGTTTCACCGTGTCCAGAATAAGGCAGGTTCGGTCCCAGTGGCCTACACATGTTAGGTCGCACCCTCTACCTCCACGAGCTGCCCTCCACCTGGATGCAGGTGCCGGGAAGGGCTCAGTCCTGACGCGGGCGAGCGTGGCTTTGATGCTTCTCTCTAATAGTCGACCACCTCACTTCCAAGATGAAAATTTAATCGTGTCTCCTCGATAATGCGTAAGAGATGAAAGGAATTGAAAGCTGTTAAACGAGATAGTGATACTTCAAAAGAATATGACATGGGCATTAACTCTTCGGCTTTTTGAACACCTTTTAATAAAAAAAAAAAGCCTTCTGATTTGAGGTCTCTTAATTACAACATTCAGTGATTTATATTTTGTAAGAAGATGACTTTCCCTCTTGGTAAACAAACGGCTCTGTCCTTTAGATCTTCTGGTTGGTGCACTTTCCCCTTTGTACTGATCTTGTAATTTTACTAACAGCCACCCTAGCCCCTGGAAATGGAGGCTTTATGGAGACAAGAAATTCCGTTAATATATATTAGAAAAAGTTCGGATTCCAGTTGTTTGCCCAACGCCAGCAGTTTTTCAAAGAGGAGAGTGAAAAAATAAGCTTATGACTGAAAAAAAATTCCTCTGGCTACTTTACAGTGTTTGAATAGCATTTCTTATATTTAAAATAACTTGTATGAGACAGCAGCCTTTGAAGTACAGTAGTTTTTTAAGCTATAATCCAGAGAAAGAAACAATCCCCTTGGGTGAGGCCCCTTTAAAGATCATTTTCCTTGAACTTTACATCCCCTTTGAAGCAACTGCAGTGAGGATGCAGATGTTAAATAAGAGACAGGAAGTTAGTACTACAGAAGAAAAAGGAACAAATGATGTATGAGTTGTTGGGGCTAGATTTTATTTGGTTAATATTTATATTGAAAGGTTTTAATGTCATTGCCTAGACTGATGGTATTAAGGAGTAGTGTCTGCTGTGTGTGTTGGGAGGCACAAGGTGATTCAATCAGATGTGGGGAGAAAATATTAGAACTTCTGTTTGTTTACCTTTTAAAACTACTTTGTTTTTTAAAACTTTTCTATCTGTGAATTTATAATGGGATAGTTTATTAAGCTAGTAATACATGTATATAAATAAACATGTTGAGGATGAATTCCCAAGTGTATTTTGTGTACATGGAATTCCCAAATGTATTTTGTGTACATAGGATATGTGATCAAAAAGTTTAGAGGCCAGTGGCCTAAAAGATGCCTAATGTATAGGTGGTAAGTATATTAAAGAGGTTTATTGCTGCAAACATTTCATTTTGCTAAGATATTTTATACTGTTGAACATAATTGAGCAACTAATGTTGAAGCCCAGTTTGCTCTGTCATGAACTCTGATCTCTGTTTTTCCCTTCCAAGAGCCTAAGCTTTTATTAATGTGACAGAATTTTTATATATGAAGTAGAGAATAATGCTAAACATTGTTATTATTAAGAAAGTTAATAATAAAAGTTCAGAAGCACAAAGTTTTAAATCCTTGTGAAGTCCTCAGCCCATTCCATTCGCCCTTTAGCTCCACCACTAATGAAATTTCTCTCAATATCTTTACCCGTGACCTAATTATCAAATCTATTGCTTCCTTCCTATGGTACTTGGCTTATTGTAGGCACTTAAATTTGCTGGATAAATCAATGAATGAACAAATTGGGTGACCTGTTTTTAGTGCTACAACAACTGAAATACTCCTTTATCTTTTGAATTCCCTTCTTTTTCATGACTCTTATTTTCTTCTGATCCTCCTATTTATTTTTGGTTTCCTTTGTTCTTTCCATTTTCCACTGAAATGTGAATATCCTTAAGATTTCTCCTTTGGGCATCTTTCTTTTATAGCTCTAATGCTCTTGGATTGTCATTCAGCACTCTTTTCCTGAGCTTTGACTCATTTTTAACCATCCATAAATAAAAACTTTCTGTTTGTGCCCTATGTACTGTAAATTTAACACATTTAAAATTAAAAGTCACTGTATACCATTAGAATGGCTACAATTAACAATAACAAAATTCTAACAATATCAAGTGTATAGCCAGGATACAGAGTAACAGGAACTCTTATATGTTGCTAACGGGAATGCAAAATGTTATAGTTACTTTGTGGTTTGGCAGTTTCTCATAAAATGCGAAGCATACGCTTGTCGTATTATTCATCAATCCTACTCCTAGGTATTTACCCGAGAGAAATGAAAACTTACTTTTACACAAAAACCTGTACATGAATGTTTATAACAGATTTATTCGTAACTGCCCTAAACTAGAAACAACCTAAATGTCCTTCAGTAAATGAATGGATAAACTGTGGTATATCTGTACAATAGAATATTACTCAGCGATAAGGAGGAATAATCTATTGATACATGCCAACAATATGGATGACTTATAGATGCACTATGCTAAATGAAAGAAGCCAATTAAGACTATGTACTCTTATTATTTCAGGTATGTGGAATTCAGGAAAAGGCAGATCTATGGAAGTAGAAAACAAATCAGTGGTTGTCAGGTTTTAAGAGTGGGAGAAGGACTAATAGGAGCAGCGTGAGGAAGTTTTGGGGGGAGTTATGAAGCTGTTCTGTATCTTACTGTGTTGGTTATATGCCTGTGCATTTTGTCAAATTCATAGTACTGAAAGAGTGATTTTTGCTGTATAATTGAATGCATTATTTTCATCTCAAAAACATGGAGGCAAGAAAACAAAACCACCACTCTGTTCCTTTATCGGTATTCCTTATTTTGGGTTATTTTGTCCTTATACTGAAATGGCTCACACTAAAAACCATGGAGTCATACTCAACTCCTTTTTCTTCCTTACTGCATATTCCTTACATTCATTTGGCCTCTAATTCTTATTGAATCAATTTCTGAAATGTTTCTGGAATCAATCTGTCTTCTATATTTTTCAACGCAGCTACTAATATAGTTTAGGTCTTTATCATCAAAGCTTGAAACAACCTTCACTTTAATTTCTTTAATTCTATTCCTTAGGATCAAGTCCAGATTTCTCAACCAGATTGCAGGAAGCATATGTTTTCTTACCTACCTTTCCAGCTTTATCTCCTGCCCCTTCTCCCATGCATCCTCTTGTTCAGGTACACTTGATTTCTTACTGTTCCATGTTTATGCCAGGCTTCTTCATGAATTCTGTGTTTACATATATTCCCTCTGTCTGACATACTTGTTCCCTTCCTTTTCCCCTTTCATCCTCTTCCCTGGCAAATTCTTGCTCATCCTTTAAGACAGGATAACTGGGAAAACTTTCAGAACTCCCTAAGGCACAGTTAGTTTCTGTGTCTTCTGTGCTCTCGCAGGATTTAATGCTTATGTTTTAGTGTATTTTACTACTTAAAGTATAATTTGCCAGTTCATTAATCTAGCTCTTCTATATCAGGGACGGCATATAAATGCCCATCTCTCCTTCTCTCCTGTTTACTTCATAAGTGCTAATTGATTACAGCATTCTCTCTGGCTATACATGGGTATGTCATCAGAATTTATCAGAATAACATTCTAGATAGGCATTAATTATCTCTCATATTAAATTCAAATTGAAACCCTGCTTTAGACTGATTTTTTTTAATGTGTAAATGCAGGATAGGTTATAGTATTAGTAATTTTGTATTTGTTTCCAATAATACCAAAATATTAATATAATACTAAGAAATGTTTATAATTCTTTTTCTAAAACTATTATATATATTCAAATATACGATTTTATATTTATATAAAGTACATATTTTAATATACTTATTAAAATGTTTATATAAATTTATTTTTAAAAAAATTTATAATAAAACTACTTAAAAATAAAGTAGAAGTATTTCAGTATTTTAAAAGAACTAATTATACTCTAGTACTGAAAACTGGTAAGGCAGTCATAACTCAGGTCATGACCTGTGTGGCTTTAGTTCTTTAGGCAGTGCCTTAAGTAAATGAAAGAAGACAGACCCCAATAAATATGTGAGGTGTGCTTACTGAAGCCTGATACCATATTTTATTGAAAATAAGACAATTCATTGCTGGTTATTTCTTGATCTTTCCATAAGCTGTAATTTAGAAGTTTTTTACCCAACTATTTCATGATTAGTCCCTGGCTGACAGTAATTTTAAGATGCATCTCACTTACAGAAAGTTTAAAATACCAGGGATGGGGGAGTGCATCTCAGAATCAGTGGAATTAGGGTAATGACTTTGTGTTTAGACCAAAATCTATTATTTGATAGTTAAGTTCTAAAATATTTGGTCATTTTGCTCCAATTTTGATATGGCGGTGAAGAAATGTATTCTTTGTACATAATTTTCAGAATGGGTTTTGTTGGTCTATTTAATCCATGAGCCTGAATTTAATTGCCCTAGAGTAAACATCTTGTGTTGTTTTGAGAGTTATCAGTATCTGTTTTCTTCTCTCCTAATCTTAAGATGCCATGGCTAGTCCAGGGAAAGATAACTATAGAATGAAAAGTTACAAGAATAAAGCCCTAAATCCCCAAGAGATGCGTAGACGAAGAGAAGAAGAAGGAATACAACTTCGAAAACAAAAAAGGGAAGAACAGGTAGGTGTTTTAAAATATTTAATTCTGTTAACATAAAAACATTATAGAAAGAGTTTAGAAGTAGTATTATTATTGCTGCTAATTTTTAGATAATTTTAAATGAAAAAAATGTTTTAGGAAATTGAATATGGGTAAATATATATTTTAGTTTATTAGGCTCCAGTAATAATATTAGCAAATTCACGAATCAGAATCCTGTGCTATTTTTAATCACCAACAAGAATGGCTTCTCCTTTCCATTGATAAACCTTTTACATTAATATTTCTGCTCCAGTGCTAAGAAATTTTTACTCTTGAGCCTATTTAGATCACTTCCACTTGTCATTGTAAAATTTGCCCCCTAAAAAAATGTTAATTGTATTCATTTGTTGCTATGATTTTCATAGCTCTTGCCCCTAAATTAATTATAATCGTTTTCCTATGCTATTCATACTGTTCCTCCTATAGTCTATCAGGCAGACCTCTTAACCTTCTCTGTTTGAACTTTATATATGTGACATAAGGAATAGAAAAATTAAAAGAATGCATCTCAACATTTTTCATTCCAAGATATACCTAAATTTAGGAGTATTCATAAATAATTAGGAGGGTATGGTCCTCACATACATGAATTAAAACTAATGTGTAAAAAGGACTAGCAATGAAGAAAGTAGAAAAAGGCCTGTTTTGGAAATATGACTATTTGTCGTTCCCCTATTTGTAGTAGCTAACATAGTCTCTACTATATTACAGTAGGTACTCAAAAAAAAAAAAATCTCTTGAATAAATGAATAGAAAGAGAACTGTGTACAGACTGAGGAACAGCAGAATTTATTTAGCTATCAAAAAGTATGTGATACCAGATTTTTTTCGTCAATTTTGATTTATGAGATGTACCTATAAATCTTTCTCAGTGACCTGACCATGTCTCTTTCCTCCTCTGTTTTTTTTCTTTATATTCACTCCTGAGTTAATAAGCATAGGGTCCTCTTTCCTGAGAGCTGCTCTCTATTCCTTGTTAATCTAATGTATTAACTCTGTTAATATACCACATTATCTCACTCATATAACAGATATGCTTTTTAACTAAGATTTTCTTCTTAGACATCTCATAATTTAGTATAAGCATATGTGGTTTTCCAAGTGCTGTAAAATATAAATGTGTACTCTGCTTATGCTACTAGACATTGGTAAAAGACCTGAGATTAAGAAGCAGACTACAGGACAAGAGCTAATTTAGCCCCAAAACTACTCATAAATTTGTTATGGTATGATGATTAAGAAATACTAAAATATTCAGAATTTTGAATGATAAAATTATTGTTTTGTTCAGTAAAGGAAAAATATAATTCTATGGGAATTTATTTTATGGAAAGCTCAATATATTGTTATTTCTCTTTATTACAGTTATTCAAACGCCGAAATGTCTCTTTGCCCAGAAATGATGAATCTATGTTAGAAAATCCTATCCAGGATCCGGATATCAGTTCCACTGTACCCATTCCAGAGGTAGATATTACAAAAATGTATTTCAAATTATGTTTCAACAGTATTACAGAGATGATACAGCAAAATTACTAATGTAAAATATTTAAATAACAATTGTATTTTCTGTGTTTTAGGAAGAAGTTATTACCACAGATATGGTTCAGATGATTTTTTCTAATAATGCTGATCAACAACTAACAGCAACACAGAAATTTAGAAAGCTGCTTTCTAAAGGCAAGAATTATTTTCAGTATGCTTATTTGATCTTACAAGAATTTGTAGTACAGTTTTATTTATTATATTTTTTTATTTCAGGGCACTTTCTTTGCCAGTAGGTCTTAATTTTTCTCTAAAATATATTTTTAAATAACATCTCTTTTTTAAACATTATATTATCAAAGTAACGCATGTTGATTGTAGAATATCTGTAAATATAAAAGGATTTAAAGAAGCAAATATAGTCCCAAATTAGTCCCATTGCCAAGAAATAAAGTTAGAAATACATATTTTTAAATTCTTGTAGAAGTATTTTTCAGACTTTAAAAAATTTTTATTTTATTTATTTTTTTAAATTGAAAGTCTAGAAATAAACCCATACATCTGTGGTCAAAATCAGTTGTTTTTTTTTTAATTAATTAATTTATTTTCGGCTGTGTTGGGTTGCAGCGAGCAGGGGGCTACTCTTCGTTGTGGTGTGTGGGCTTCTCACTGTGGTGGCTTCTCTTGTTGTGGAGCACAGGCTCTCGGTCAGTGGGCTTCAGTAGTTGTGGCGCACGGGCTTAGTTACTCCGTGGTATGTGGAATTTTCCCGGGCCAGGGTTTGAACCCATGTCCCCTGCATTGGCAGGTGGATTCTTAACCACTGTGCCATCAGGGAAGCCCTCAGACATTTTTTTAACATCAGAGCATGACTATAAAATGAATAATCAATCAATCAGATATTTTTTTCCGAACTTTTAAAAATTTAATTTGTATTTTATATTGGGGTATAGTTGATTTACGATGTTGTGTTAATTTCAGGTATATAGCAAAGTGATTCACCAAATTTTGATTATCATAAGCAAAGCTACATAAATCCTTGTATAACCTAAAGCTTCCTTAATATGAATTTATAAAAGTGAAATCGTGGGTCAAAGGGAATAAACAGTGTATTAATTTACATTCCCATCTTTAGTTTGTGCAGATATTCATTTCACTATATTCTTACCAACACAGCTATCTTTTAAAAAAAAAAAAGATGGTTATATAATAGTGCTTATAGTGTGGCAGTTTTTGAGCACCTAAGTTGAATATTTTTTATTATTGACCATTATAATTTATAATTTGCCTATTTGTTATTTATCCAATATTATATTGAGTTTATAAAAATTCCTTATTAAATAAAAATTTAACCCTTAGTCTATCTCATCTTTCATACATGGAATTTATAGGATTAGTAATTCTAATTATATTGAGCTGTATAAATGAACTGATAAGATTTTGAAATTGCCCTTGGCTAGCTGCTGTATCTTCCTGAAAGACAAAATTTAGTAACGTACGAGGAATAAAAGAAATCTTGTGTTCAGTTCAGCACAGATTACAGGCTATTACCTTTGCTTTCTTATTGTAGTTCTTTTTCATAAGTACCTTTAATTTTCCTTTTCCGTCCCTTATCTTCCAAGCAAAAGTAGCTTAGCAATGTTAGGAGACCCTATAAAATCAAGAGTAGCTTCCTCTTCCTCACCATATTCCACAGTTTTTGTTTTTTAATTTGGATTTTTTTTAGTCAGATTAATATTTATAAATTAAAACATTAATTTAAAAAATAAGTTAAATGTATTAATAGTAACACATCATTAATTTTTATATTACCATATTCTCTTTTAAGATTTCTTTTTGGGGCTTCCCTGGTGGCGCAGTGGTTGAGAGTCCGCCTGCCGACGCAGGGGACGCGGGTTCGTGCCCCGGTCCGGGAGGATCCCACGTGCCGCGGAGCGGCTGGGTCCGTGGGCCGTGGCCGCTGGGCCTGCGCGTCCGGAGCCTGTGCTCCGCAACGGGAGAGGCCACAGCAGTGAGAGGCCCGCGTACCACAAAAAAAAAAAAAAAAAGATTTCTTTTTGGCCTATGTATTATGTTATAACCAATTAACAGAATTAATTTAGATTTAATTGTATTTAAGAATGTTAGAGTTTGCCACCAGTTTTTACACCACAACTTCCCCATTATTGAATTCTTTAGTCATAAGATTTTATCTTCATTCCTAATTCCTCAGGGTGTTCTGTGTCTTTTAAAATATAGCATCTTTTTCATAGATTCAATGATTTTTCTGTTTCTTGTAGTGGGATTATGCTTGCCCAGGTTGGGCATATGTTAGGAATTATAGATACTTTCTTTTGCTGATTGATGTGAGTTCCTGCCAAATATTTTAGGTCTAGAAGAATATTAGATTTACTATAATTTTCCTTGATCCATCACTGTAGGAAATATGGGGAAGGAGCTAGAACTAGAACTGGAGCTAGAAATAGAAATAGAACTCCTCTGATTTAAGTCATGATAGTGACCTTTTGCTAGAATCTGTTATTTACTTCCCTATCATGGCCACTCTTATAGATGTAAATCACAAATTATTCTTTTCTTCAATCCCAGTTTTGTTTCTCCAAGGCTTTTTTGTTGTGGATGACTCTTGATTAGTCTTCAGTGCTGAAGCAGATATTCCTCTATTTTACTTATGTTTACATTGCCATATTGACTAAGTCTTCTCTGTAATAGTTCATCACCTTTATAAGATAAGGTAGGCTATTATTCTGTCAGTATAATATCAATGTAAAAGTTAAAAGTTCATGATACTTTTTAGATTACTTGATGATCCAAGCACACTTTAATTGCTTTCTTTTAGATGAAAGTAACTGTAAAGTAATTCCCCAGGAAGAGATCATATTTGGGTTCTTAAATCTATATATATATCTTTGTCTATATTTCTTTATCTACATATTCAGGTAGTCTCAATACCCACTTCTCCCCACCCTCTAACTAGAAAACCAATTTTCTATGTTTACTTCCTTTTCTCAACCTCCCCTTTCTTCTCTGCTCAAAAAGAGCAAGACAAAATTTTGTCCTTTACAAAAATAAGGGGAAAGTAGATTTAGAATTTTCTTTTGGGAAAAGAGAAAGAACTGGAAGGTAAAGATGGTAACCACAACCTAATAACTTTGTTTTGATTTTTTTTAAGATGGGAATAAAGGCGTTAATAATATATATTATTTTATCTTGTTGATGTTTTATAACTATAAGAACAGTTTAAGCTATGGTCTGGAATTTACATTTTGAAGAATCCAGACTTTTCATTTAGAACACCCAAACAAAATTTTATAGTTTTAACTTTACTAATTTTTCAGAAATCTCCCAATTTTTGAGCAAGTTAGAAAGATAGCAGATTTGTAGAAAAAAGAAGAAAAGGAAGAAAAAAGTCCATTCCTTTTTTTTTTTTTGCCACACCATGCAGCTTGTGGGATCTTAGTTCCCCGACCAGGAATGGAGCCCGTGCGGACTGCAGCGGAAGCGTGGAGTCCTAACCACTGGACCGCCAGGGAATTACCAAGAAGTCCATTCCTAAATAAATCTTTCTTAACAGTTGAGAACACGATTTCTAAGATTTAAACTGACTTAAAACTTAATAATAAGGTTTTTCTGTATCAAACAAGCAGGATTTGTAGACCTTTTATGGTTATCATTCATTTGTTAATTCTACTTATTAAACATTATTTATGATCAGTAACATACTCAAACAGGAATTAAGAAAAGGAAGAGTCAAAAGTGGAAATGAGATTTCTCTCGTGTAACCAGGTGGACAGATAGCTCAGACAAATTTGTGTGGTGGGCACAGGGCAAGGGGAAGGAATAAGCATAGTGATATTATGAGTTTGGTTTTGTTTATGCTACATTTTAAAGAAGCTGTGGGGGAAAAATGTAACCATAAGCACTTAAAAATGTGGGACAGAATCTAGGAAAGAAGAATTTACGGGGGTTAGATTTGTGAATGATAAGTGATAACTGAATTAGCAAAATAGAAATAAAATAGAAATAGATTTTCTAGGAGGGGATTTCCTAGAAATAAATTTTTTAGGAGGAGAATAAATAACGGAGCAAACTAACCCGAAGGAACAACAGTGAAGAAGTTCCTGGAGAACCACAAGAGTGTATTTGTTGCTGAAGCCAAGGGAGGAGGAAGAATTCTTGGTACTTATATTATTGGGAGCTGAAATATCTTTGTTTTGTTTTGGCTGTGCCCCGCGGCATGTGGGATCTTAGTTCCCCAACCAGGGATTGAACCCGCGCCCCCTGCATTGGAAGTGCAGAGTCTTAACCTCTGGACCGCCAGGGAAGTCCCAGAAATATCTTTGTTTTCAATTTACATATCTTTGTTTTAAAATTTCTTAGAGATTTTGTGATTCTCAAAAGTCCTCAGCATTTCATGAGAATTTATCAAGAATTCTAGGTACTTCAATAGCATTTTTGTAAATAATAAATAATACCCTGACAAAATAGAACCTATCTAGCTGAAAGACATTAGGCAATTCGTGGTTGATAGTGATAGAGACATCCCTGGAAATTGGAGTATGGTTATGAAGAATTAGAAGACACTTTATCCTTCGATTGGTATTTTGAGTATTGGACTGAAATATTCCCATATTGTGAAGGTGACCTCCTAAATAGCATTCAATTTATGAATTATAAATATTTGTATAGGAAATATTTTAAAATTTTCTTATCATTATGGTAGTGAAAAACAATTTGCTTTTTTTTTTTTTTTTTTGCAGTAAACATTGCAATTATGAGAACGTTTATTTTCTTCAGCTACATCCAGCTAAGGGTTTTAAACTGGATCAGTGAAACCTAGGAAAGAGTTATTTTATGTGCCCTGTTAATTGGCATAGGGTCCAGATCATTGTGTTTTTGTGTCTATGTAATAACTTAATTATTTTTTAATTTTCAGAACCTAATCCACCAATTGATCAAGTTATACAGAAACCAGGAGTTGTGCAGAGATTTGTGAAATTTCTTGAAAGAAACGAAAATTGTACATTACAAGTGAGTTCTGTAATTTACTTTCTTAATCTTTTTCCAGAAATGACATAGGATTAATGTGTCTAGTGAAAGCAGCTTCTACAGTACTGAGTATATTGTAAGCATTCAGTAAATACTTGGCAATTAAAGGTGGTGCTACCTGTCTTGCCTTGGTCAAGGTTGCAATGCTAATTTTTTCTAGGAACTGTTATTTAATTAAACAATTTTGGGAAAAATATATAAAATCATTCCTAATGTTAAGAAAAATTTTGTAGTTGTCAACCTTTAATAACTTTTGTTTTAGAAAACCATAAATCAAAATGTTAATTTAATGGTTAAATTTTTTTTGGCTCTTAGCTAACTAAAGTTGTAACTTTTTAGTATAAACTCTTGTACCTCTTAAAACATTTTTATCTGATTGATTAGTTCCTTTTTTGAAAAAAGAACGAATCAGTATAATCTACTTAAAATGTGACCAACGTTAAGTTTGTCCTAAAGAGCATTGCTTCTCAGTTATACTCTAGTGAAAATTTTAAGATGTCTTCCAAATAATTGGCTACTAATAGTAAATTACTGAAGTTTGCAGGTATTTTACTGTTTAAGATTGTTCTTCCTGACTTTCATTGCTGTAAATATTCTTAAGTAAGTGTACAGGGTGGAATTATATCTATTAGGAATTGCACAAGACCTACACCTAATTTCTCAATGCTCTTGTTGGTCATGGAGGACTGTTACTAATATTTGAGTAATAGTTGTTGAAATTACAACTTAGAATTGTGTTCCACTTATCTGAGTAATTTGGGAAAGGTCCTCACATCTAGGTGTAAGCAAAGGAATGTGTTGAACCTGTGACTATTAACCATCATGAGCTTTATGCTGAAAAATTGTTGAGAATGTTTACAACAAGGGTGTCTGAGGAAAAGACCCTTTTATCCATAGTATAGTCTTATTGTCAATTAGTGTTCAGAGTCTTTAGGTGATAGTGCTGAAAGGACGGGAGATCATGATCTAGTCCATTTGCCTTATTCATAAGCTCTGAGTCCAGACTAAAACCTAAACCTCCTGATAACAAGTTTTTTATTTGGCTCTTTAATTCTAAGTGATTGAAAGAAGAAATGAGTGAATATGAATGAATAAAATTGAGTGTTAGTTTAAGCAATACATTGTATAAGGCATTGTAGTTAAAAAATTGAGTAAGATATTGTCCCTCTCTGCAAAAATTCTTCACTCTGTTGGGGGAGACAAACACACAAACAGATCTGTGATACCATAGTACAGTTAGTGCTAGCAAAACAATATACAGAGTGCTCTGGGAGCACAGAGAACATGGCAACTTATCTGGGGTGTTTTTGGTTTAGTAGTGTTGCATGGCTAGTCTTGAGGGTGAATGAGAGTTTAACAGGCTGCAAAAAGGAAAATTAATTTCAGGTTGTGAGAATAACATGTGCAGAGAGCATGCAGTATTCAAGAAGAATATTGGTGATTTGAGTGTTTATTAATCATTATACTTGAAACCTAATGAAATTCAGCAGTATGCTCTTGGGGCAGCTATATGCTGTGCCATATTATCCAAGTTCATGTGAAATATGCTAGTTCGAAACATTGATCTAATAGAGAGGCCTCAAACTGGGGGCCTACATGCCAGATTGGCCCACAAACAAATTTTCTTTGGCCTGCACATGTTTTAAAAGATATCTGCTAATAATGAACTCTTTGACCTTGAACAAATCACCTAAATGTCTGGACTTATAATTTTCTTATTTCTTAAGTGAGGAGGTTAGGACTAGATGATGCCTAGGGAAACAAAAATACCTTTTATGATTCTAAGTTCCATAGGTATACTATTACTCTATTAAGTAGTGTCTCATTTATTTTTGCACTGCTTGCTTTAGAATACCTGGCTCCCTAATTGTAAACATAAGGAGTTTTATGAATTATAAATTCAAATGTGTTCATTTATTGCTCATGATTTGTAAATTTTATTATATTCTTCTCAGTTCTTATTTTTCCAGATTGAAGAGTCCTTTTTTTAAAATAAAGCATTCTTACCTATCAAATCTGATTTCACATTAAATCTTATTAATCGTAAGTCAGTCTTTCTCTCCGACTTGTTCAGCTAAGTCTTTACTCCCTCTCTTCTTCCTTTCTTCCCCTTTCTGACATTTTTTGGGTGCTTTCATTTATTCTACTTTTATTTTTCCTTAGTTTGAAGCTGCATGGGCATTAACTAATATAGCATCTGGAACTTTTCTACATACCAAAGTAGTGATTGAAACTGGGGCTGTTCCAATTTTTATCAAACTTCTTAATTCAGAGCATGAAGATGTTCAAGAACAGGTAAGTTTCTAATTTGACCTATTATATCTACTAGATTTTAACTTTCTCTTGAAAGTACCATTTGCGATTATGGTTTGAAATTCAGTTTTACCAAGTTGCCTGTGTTTTACATTTATTAGAATACAATAATTTCTATTTACTGTCAAATTAGAAGGAAGGAAGAATGAACTGTCTTAGGCATAATCCTGGGTTATGTAAACATGGGATCTCAGCTATTGGGAATTACTATTCCCATTTATAAAAGAGCATACTGAGCGAGACCCAGAAAAGTTAGTAATCTACCCGAAGTCACAGTGAATGGCTGAACCAGGTTTTAAACCTGGGCCAGTCTGATTCCTTGTTCTTTGCATGTATGTAGATTATTTCATTGTTTCTTTTTAATATATCACATTATTTTGAATGAACCATTTTAGATTAAACTTTCTCATAGTTGTTGTAACAGGGAAAATTTAATCACATATAATTTGTTCCATCCAGAGAAAGTCAAATGTTTTTATATTTTCGTTTTGGATCATTTTCATGCAAATTGATCTGTAGATCTCTCTACCATTCCATCTGTTTGTTTATATTTATATTTTTATGTGTATATTTTTTTCCCACTTAACACTAGTATTGAGAGCCTTTGCATACAGCATTAATTATTCTTCCAAGAAAATTTTACTGATTGCTCATTATCCATTCAGGTAGGTACCATAATTTATCTGTTCCTCAATAGTAGTACATTTGAGTTATTTCTAGCTTATTAGTGTTAATAATATTGTGATGAACATCATTGTATATCGGTCTTGATATTAATATGACTTGACATATATGTGTACCTTGATTATTTCATTAGGGAAAAATGACTTTACTCAGTCAAAGAACAAATTTTAAAGTTCTTATTACATATTTCAAAGTAGACTTCCAAAAATGTTAACAAATTTATATCCCCACCAACAAAATACTTCACAGGTTGCAAAATGTCATCACTTGAAAAAATTTTTCTTAAAAAAATAGGCAATAAGCGTAGGTCTAGAGTAGATGTTAAAAATATTAACGCATATTTTAGATGTTAAAATAAAATTTTCCCAATTGAAAAAGTAACTTAATGTCTACTTTTATACTTATATGAAAAGCTTGAAATGAGAACATAATGATCATTTGCATCTGTGTAATTTCTCATCTAATTGAAATTTAATATTTGAATAATCTTTTACTACCATTTATTTAAGCTGGACTAACTCTAAACTTATTTTCAAGCATCAATTCAAGCCAATTCTCACATTAGCTTTACCTTCTTTTCCTATGCTTTGTCTGTCCTTCCTTTTTTCTTTTACAAGTCAGTCCCTTCCCAGTGAGTGGATTCCTTGGCATAGGAGCAAACCTCTAGCATAGGTAATTGGAAGATTCACTAAATGTAGATATACAGTTGACCCTTGAACAACAACAGGTTTGAACTGTGCGGTTCACTTACACATGGATTTTTTGTAATAAATACATACTACAGTACTATGCAGTCTGAGGTTGGTTGAATCTGCAAATGCAGGACCTTGGATAAGGAGGGCCAACTGCAAAGTTATACATGGATTCTCGACTGTGCAGGGCTTGGTGCCCCTCACCCCCTCATTGTTCAAGGGTCAACTCTATTTTGTCTCTCCATGTAGATTCAGAGTAGACAAACTATCTCTTTGTTGAACAGAATAAACATTTCACTAGCATGTAAGAAAAAGTTTTTAAATGCCCTA
Organism: Delphinapterus leucas; assembly: GCF_059928025.1. Taxonomy (NCBI): domain Eukaryota; kingdom Metazoa; phylum Chordata; class Mammalia; order Artiodactyla; family Monodontidae; genus Delphinapterus; species Delphinapterus leucas. The sequence goes on from NC_143140.1 coordinate 53,302,604, forward strand.
TGCTTCAATTTGACTAAAAATATTATTAAAGGTACTTTTAAAGTTTTCCTTTCTTGTTTCCTACTAGCATGTTTTGTTTTAACATCTTGAAAACTATCACTTTTTTCCTTCTACACTAAAATCTCATTCTTAAGAGAGAGTATCTTATTTAAGATATTGTCATAAAAGAATCTTTTTTTCTTATTTTTCTAAGGCTGTTTGGGCACTTGGTAATATTGCTGGTGACAATGCAGAATGCAGAGATTTTGTTTTGAATTGTGGAATACTTCCACCTCTTTTAGAGTAAGTACTTTAAGTTATCATGATTAAATACTACTTTGGGAAAAGCAGACTGTTTTGTATACTATATTACTACATACACAATTAAGTTCTTCAGTGATACTTTTAAATTTCGCTTATGTTTATCCAAGCCTGAAATAGCTTGAAAGTCCGTAAAACTAACAACAAAAATTTTCCAATTGTATCATATCTGTCTTTTATGTTCTCTTACGCCACACTTCACAGTGGTCCTTGCTTACTTGATGCTTACTCTGCTAATATAATTATTCTACAAAGCAAGGATAAGTAGTAGTTTTTAATACAATAAAAGTTGCTAAAGCAGGGAGTATTTAATACATGAACAGATGATGTATTGAGGGTGTCAGGTTTTCATATTTGATTTTGAAATGTTCAGAGAACAAAGAGTTTTCTTTCAGAATTAGAATTTTACTTAAAATGACTTAGCTAGTGGTTTCTTTTTCAAATACCTTATACTTTTTTTAAAAAAGAAATTACCCTATAATGTAAGGTTCTTTACAGAAATGACATAAAATTATTTGAAAGATAGGTTTCTTTATCTATGTTGGTTATCATTTACTAAGAGGATTTTTATTTAGGCTAAATGCCAGTGATAAATAGTGAAAAAGGAAAAACTAATTGAAAGGGAAAATTTTACTCTTATCATTTCTAGCCCATTCTCCGTCCTTTCCAAGCTGAGAAATTGGATAGGAAGAATAAATTTTTAGATATGATTTTGTAAAAAAATATTTTATTATTTTAGAGAGCGTAACTTTCCATGGACAAAATGGATTTCTCAGCATCATTTCACTCAACTAACATTGAGTACCTACTATGTGGAGGCCACTGAACCACTTGTGATTTCATTTACTTTGGGCTTATCCAGAGTTAAGCTTTATGGTATTTGAGAATTTAGCTGAGCCATGAAGGAAAACACTGATTCAGGGTTCAATATCAGAGTTATTTTGAAGTTCATACTATTAAAAACATCTCTTAAATTTTCAATTTGAGACTTTTTTGGCCTGATTATATGGTTTGTAGATTAACTGTGAGCACTTTCTCTTTTCACTTTTGCTCTCTGTCTCTAGGTCATTTTATTATTTGTTAATATCTCAAGTTGGTAATGGTTTATGAAACAGTAAGTAAGTGTTTATTAGTTCTAATCCCTTTAAATGTTCTAAGGAGCTTTTAATTATGACTAAAGAAACCAAACTAAAAAAAACTAATGACAAACAATTAGTACCCAGCTATGTAGTCCTGGTTATAAACATAATAAATTTCAGAAAAAGAGTAGGTTTAGAAAGTTTCAAAGGTTCATTAAAAAATTGAGAAAGGTCATAAAAAGGAAGTAATGTCAAGTTAGCTGCCAGATATTCTCACTGTAGTTGGTCAAAAGGAAAAATGGTATTAACTTAAAAAAGATAATGGATAATCTGTAGTTCACACTAAAATTCACATTTAGCTAATGCTTAAGTATACATAAAATTTCTATTAATATAATATGGTTTTATCAATTCTGCCTTGGGGAGTTTCAATTTGTTTTATTCTCAGTAAATATAAGCCTTTTGCGTCTATGGACTTTCTATACTGATATAGCTTTGTTGTTTTAATTTAATTCAACTTTAATTTATAATACAGCAAATCTGGACAAGAAAAGATTTGCAATTTCTCCTAATAATCCCATTAATACAAGTGAAGAAAAATAGTATACATCACAGCTTGGCCAACTACAGTCTTCAGGCCAAATTTGGCCTGTCCCCTGTTTTTGAAAATTAAATTTTATTGGAACACAGCCACATCAGTTTGCTTACTTAATGTCTATAGTTGCTTTCATGCTACATCAGCAGAGTTCATAGTTGCAACAGAGAAAGGCCTGTGAAGCCAAAAGTATTTACTGAAAAAGGTTGTCAACCCCTGATATAGAAAATCAGTGTAACTAATTTATTTCTAAATGAGTTATGGTTTTAGGAGGCTTCAAAGACTGTTTATAGGAAAACCTTTAGAACATATTTTTTGTGTGTGTGATAAAATGTACACAGTATAAAATTTGCCATTTTAAAGTATACAATTTACTGCCAGTAAGTACATTCATAGTGTTTTGCAATCATAACCACTATCTAGTTCTAGAACTTTTTATCACCCCAGACAAAACCCCAATACCCATTAAGCAGTCACATCCCCTTCTTCCAGTGCCTCAGTCCTTGGAAACCACTAATCTTCTTTCTGTCTTTATGTATTTACCTATTCTGGATATTTCATATAAATGAAATCATTATAGTGTGTGACCTTTTGTGTCTGGCTTCTTTCACTTACCATATGGTTTTCAGGGTTCATTCATATGGTAGCATGTATCAATACTTTGTTCTTCTTATAGCTAAATAATATTCCATTGTATGGATGTACCACATTTTGTGGTACATTCGTCAGTTGATGGTCATTTCGATTATTCCCACCTTTTGACTACTGTGAATAGTACTCCTATGAATGTTCGTGTACAAGTTTTTGTTTGAACACCAGTTTTCAATTCTTTTTACGTATTACCTACCGGTGGAATTTCTGGGTAATGTAGTAACGCTATCTTTAACTTTTTAGGAACCACCAAACTTTTTCACAGTAGCTGCACCATTCTACATTTCCACCAGCAGTGTGTGAGGGTTCCAGTTTCTCCACTTTGTCACCAACATTTGTCTGTTATTTTGATTTAAGCCATCCTAGTGGATGTGAGGTGGTATCTCATTTTGCTTTGATTTGCATTTCCTAATGACACTGAACATCTTTTCATACATTTGTTGGCTATTTGTGTATCTTCTTTGGAGAAATATCTAACTCCTTTGCATATTTTTACATTCAGTTATTTGTCTTTTTGTTGTTGAGTTATAAGAATTCTTCATATATTCTGGATAGATTCTTGTCAGGTATATGATTTTAAAATATTTTTTGCATTCTCTGGGTTGCCTTTTCACTCTTGATAATTTCCTTGATTCACAGAGTTTTTAATTTTGATGAAGTCCAATTTATCTATATTTTTCGTTTGTTGCTTATATTTTTGGTGTCATTTGTAAGAAACCATTGCCAAATCTAGGGTCATGAAACCCTTTTGTTTTCTTCTAATAAGAGTTTTATAGTTTTATCTCTTATATTTGTATTTTTGATCCATCTAGAGCTATTTTTTTTATATGACATGAGGTATATGTGGACATCCACTTGTTCCAGCATGATTGGTTGAAGAGACTGTTCTTTCCTCATTGAATGGTCTTGACACCCTTGGTGAATATGAGTTGACCATCCATGTGTGAGTTTATTTCTGGATTCTTACATTCTGTTCCATTGATTTGTACGTCTGTCCTTATGCCAGTAACTGTTTTGATTACTGTAGCTTTTATGGTAAGTTTTGAAATCAGGAGGTGTGAGTCCTTCAGTTTACCTTCAAATTTTTTTCCATGTTGTTTTAGCTGTTCAAGGTTCCTTGTAATTCCATGCAGATTTGATGCCTCACTTTTCCATTTCTAAAAAATACCATTGGCATTTTGATAGCGATTGCATTGAAGCTGTATATCACATCACTTTGTGGAGTATTTCTGTTGTAACAAAATCAAGTCTTCCATCTGTGAACATGCGATATCTTTTAATATAATTAAGTATTCATTAATTTCTTCAACAGTATTTCATAGTTTTTACTTTACAGGTCTTGGTTAAATTTCATCTTTAAGTATTTTATTCTCCTTGATGCAATTTTAGATGCAGTTATTTCTTGGATTTTTTGACTTGTTCAGTACCCAATGTATGGAAATACAGTTGATTTTTGTGTGTTGATCTTGTATCCTGCACCATTGTTGAATTCATTTATTAGCACTATTAGTTTTTTTTGTGGATTTTTTTGGATTTCTATATATAAGGTCATGTCACCTGTGAATAGTGATAGTTCTTCCATTCCAATTTGGATACCTTTTATTTCTTTTTATTGCCTGATTGCTATGGCTAGAGCTTCCAGTACAGCGTTGCCTAAAAGTGGCAAAAGCAGGTATCTTTGTCTTGTTTTTTATCACTCTTTCACCATTGAGAATGATGTTAGCTGTGGGTTTTTCATAAATATCCTTTATCATATTGAGGTGGTTTCCTTATATTCCTAGGTTGTTGAATGTTTTTATCATGAAAAGGTGTTGGGATCTGTTAAACGCTTTTTCTGTGTCAATTGACACCATCACATGTTTTTTTCCTTCATGCTATTACTGTGGTGTATTATATTGTTTGCTATTGTTCATTGGATCATCTTTGCATTCCTGGGATAAATCCCATTAGTTCATAGTGTATAATCCTTCTAATATGTTGCTGGATTCAGTTTCCTAGAATTGTGTTGAAGATTTTTCGTATCTACTAGGAATATACATACATACTTGTGATGTCTTTGGCTTTGATATCAGGGTAATGCTGGCCTCATAAAACAAGGTAGGGCACAGCTGGAACTCGCAGCTTGGGGTCTCTTTCCTCCGCCATCACAGAACTGCCCCGGAGCCCGAGGGGAGGGCGGCCTCACTGAGGCTGCCGGATCTGGAGGGGCCCCAGCGGCCAAAGCTGCGACAGTTGTGGGGATGGCGGGCCGGGGAAAGATGGCGGAAGAGTAACACGCGGAGATCACCTTCCTCTCCACAGATACATCAGAAATACATCTACACGTGGAACAGCTCCTACAGAACACCTACTGAACGCTGGCAGAAGACCTCAGACCTCCCAAAAGGCAAGAAACTCCCCACGTACCTGAGTACGGCAAAAGAAAAAAGAATAAACAGAGGCAAAAGAATAGGGACGGGACCTGCACCAGTGGGAGGGAGCCGTGAAGGAGGAAAAGTTTCCACACACTAGAAGTCCCTTCGTGGGCGGAGACTGTGGGTGGCAGAGGGGGGAAGCTTCAGAGCCGTGGAGGAGAGCACAGCCACGGGGGTGCAGAGGACAAAGTGGAGAGATTTCCGCACAGAGGATCGGTGCCAACCAGCACTCACCAGCCCGAGAGGCTTGCCTTCTCACCCACTGGGACAGGCGGGGCTGTGAGCTGAGGCTCGGGCTTCGGTCGGAGCACAGGCAGAGGACTGGTGGTGTGAACACAGCCTGAAGGGGTTAGTGCACCACGGCTAGCCGGGAGGGAGTCCGGGAAAAAGTCCGGACCTGCCAAAGAGGCAAGAGACTTTCTTCCCTCTTTGTTTCCTGGTGCGCGAGGAGAGGGGATTAAGAGCACTGCTTGAAGGAGCTCCAGAGATGGGTGCAAGCCGCGGCTAACAGCGTGGACCCCAGAGATGGGTATGAGATGCTAAGGGGGCTGCTGCCGCCACCAAGAAGCCTGTGTGCGAGCACAGGTCACTCTCCACACCTCCCTTCCGGGGAGCCTGTGCAGCCCACCACTGCCAGGGTCCCGGGATCCAGGGACAACTTCCCCAGGAGAACACACAGCACGCCTCAGGCTGGTGCAACGTCACACTGGCCTCTGCCAACACAGGCTCGCCCTGCACTCCGTACCCCTCCCTCCCCCTGCCTGAGTGAGCCGGAGCCACTGAATCAGCGGCTCCTTTAACCCCGTTCTGTATGAACGAAGAACAGACGCCCTCTGGCGACATACACGCAGAGGTGGGGCTAAATCCAAGGCTGAACCCCGGGAGCTGTGCAAACAAAGAAGAGAAAGGGAAATCTCTCCCAGCAGCCTCAGGAGCAGCGGATTAAATACCCACAATCAACTTGATGTACCCTGCATCTGTGGAATACAAGAATAGACAATGTATCATCACAAATTGAGGAGGTGGACTTTGAGAGCAAGATTTATGATTTTTTCCCCTTTTCCTCTTTTTGTGAGTGTGTATGTGTATGCTTCTGTGTGAGATTTTGTCTGTATAGCTTTGCTTTCACCATTTGTCCTAGGGTTCTATCCGTCAGTTTTTGTTTTTTTTTACTTAAAAAAATTTTTTTTCTTAATAATTATTTTTTTATTTTAATAACTTTATTTTACTTTACTTTATTTTCTTTTATCCTCTTTCTACTTTTTCTCCCTTTTATTCTGAGCCGTGTGGATGAAAGGCCCTTGGTGCTGCAGCCAGGAGTCAGTGCTGTGCCTCTGAGGTGGGGGAGCCAACTTCCGGACACTGGTCCACAAGAGACCTCCCAGCTCCACATAATATCAAATGGGGAAAATCTCCCAGAGATCACCATCTCAACACCAACAACCAGCTTCACTCAATGACCAGCAAGCTACAGTGCTGGACATCCTATGACAAACAACTAGCAAGACAGGAACACAACCCCACCCATGAGCAGAGAGGCTGCCTAAAATCATAATAAGTCCAAAGACACCCCAAAACACAACACCAGACGTGGACCTGCCCACCAGAAAGACAAGATCCAGCCTCATCCACCAGAACCCAGGCACTAGTCCCCTCCACCAGGAAGCCTACAGAACCCACTGAACCAACTTTAGCCACTGGGGACAGACACCAAAAACAACGGAAACTATGAACCTGCAGCCTGCAAAAAGGAGACCCCAAACACAGTAAGATAAGCAAAATGAGAACACAGGAAAACACACAGCAGGTGAAGGAGCAAGATAAAAACCCACCAAACCTAACAAATGAAGAGGAAATAGGCAGTCTACCTGAAAAAGAATTCAGAATAATGATAGTAAAGATGATCCAAAATCTTGGAAATAGAATAGAGAAAATGCAAGAAACATCTAACAAGAATCTAGAAGAACTAAAGATGAAATGGGCAACAATGAACAACACAATAAATGAAATTAAAAATACTCTAGATGGGATCAATAGCAGAATAACTGAGGCAGAAGAACGGATATTTTACCTGGAAGGTAAAATAGTGGAAATAACTACTGCAGAGCAGAATAAAGAAAAAAGAATGAAAAGAACTGAGGACAGTCTCAGAGACCTCTGGGACAACATTAAATGCACCAACATTCGAATTGTAGGGGTTCCAGAAGAAGAAGAGAAAAAGAAAGGGACTGAGAAAATATTTGAAGAGATTGTAGTCGAAAACTTCCCAAATATGGGAAAAGAAATAGTTAATCAAGTCCAGGAAGCACAGAGAGTCCCATACAGGATAAATCCAAGGAGAAACACACCAAGACACATATTAATCAAGCTGTCAAAAATTAAATACAAAGAAAACATATTAAAAGCAGCAAGGGAAAAACAAATAAAAATAATTCCCTTGAATCCCCATAAGGTTAACAGCTGATCTTTCAGCATAAACTCTGCAAGCCAGAAGGGACTGGCAGGGCATATTTAAAGTGATGAAGGAGAAAAACCTACAACCAAGATTACTCTACCCAGCAAGGAACTCATTCAGATTTGATGGAGAAATTAAAACCTTTACAGACAAGCAAAAGCAGAGACAGTTCAGCACCACCAAACCAGCTTTACAACAAATGCTAAAGGATCTTCTCTAGGCAAGAAACACAAGAGAAGGAAAAGACCTACAAAAGCAAACCCAAAACAATTAAGAAAATGGGAATAGGAACATACATATTGATAATTACCTTAAATGTAAATGGATTAAATGCTCCCACCAAAAGACACAGACTGGCTGAATGGATACAAAAACAAGACCTGTGTATATGCTGTCTACAAGAGTCCCACTTCAGACCTAGAGACATGTACAGACTGAAAGTGAGGGGATGGAAAAAGATATTCCATGCAAATGGAAACCAAAAGAAAGCTGGAGTAGCAATTCTCATATCAGACAAAATAGACTTTAAAATAAAGACTATTACAAAGAAGGACACTACATAATGATCAAGGGATCGACCCAAGAAAAAGAGATAACAATTGTAAATATTTATGCACCCAACATAGGAGCACCTCAATACATAAGGCAAATACTAACAGCCATAAAAGGGGAAATCGACAGTAACATATTCATAGTAGGGGACTTTAACACCCCACTTTCACCAATGGACAGATCATCCAAAATGAAAATAAATAAGGAAACACAAGCTTTAAATGATACATTAAACACAATGGACTTAATTGATATTTATAGGACATTCCATCCAAAAACAACAGAATACACATTTTTCTTAAGTGCTCATGGAACATTCTCCAGGATAGATCATATCTTGGGTCCCAAATCAAGCCTTGGTAAATTTAGGAAAATTGAAATTGTATCAAGTATCTTTTCTGACCACAACGTTATGAGACTAGATATAAATTATAGGAAAAGATCTGTAAAAAATACAAACACATGGAGGCTAAACATTACACTACTTAATAACAAAGTGATCACTTAAGAAATCAAAGAGGAAATCAAAAAATACCTAGAAGCAAATGACAATGGAGACACAATGACCCAAAACCTATGGGATGCAGCAAAAGAAGTTCTAAGAGGGAAGTTTATAGCAATACAATCCTACCTTAAGAAACAGGAAACATCTCGAATAAACAACCTAACCTTACACCTAAAGCAATTAGAGAAAGAAGAACAAAAAACCCCAAAGTTAGCAGAAGGAAAGAAATCATAAAAATCAGATCAGAAATAAATGAAAAAGAAATGAAGGAAATGATAGCAAAGATCAATAAAACTAAAAGCTGGTTCTTTGAGAAGATAAACAAAATTGATAAACCATTAGCCAGACTCATCAAGAAAAGAATGGAGAAGACTCAAATCAATAGAATTAGAAATGAAAAAGGAGAAGTAACAACTGACACTGCAGAAATACAAAAGATCATGAGAGATTACTACAAGCAACTCTATGCCAATAAAATGGACAACCTGGAAGAAATGGACAAATTCTTAGAAATGCACAACTTGCCAAGACTGAATAAGGAAGAAATAGAAAATATGAACCAACCAATCACAAGCACTGAAACTGAAACTGTGATTAAAAATCTTCCAACAAACAAAAGCGTAGGACCAGATGGCTTCACAGGCGAATTCTATCAAACATTTAGAGAAGAGCTAAGACTTATCCTTCTCAAACTCTTCCAAAATATAGCAGAGTGAGGAACACTCCCAAACTCATTCTACGAGGCCACCATCACCCTGATACCAAAACCAGACAAGGATGTCACATAGAAAGAAAACTACAGGCCAATATCACTGATGAACATAGATACAAAAATCCTCAACAAAATAGTAGCAAACAGAATCCAACAGCACATTAAAAGGATCATACACCATGATCAAGTGGGGTTTATTCCAGGAATGCAGAGATTCTTCAATATACACAAATCAATCAATGTGATACACCATATTAACAAATTGAAGGAGAAAAACCATATGGTCATCTCAATAGATGCAGAGAAAGCATTAAACAAAATTCAACACCCATTTATGATAAAAACCCTGCAGAAAGTAGGCATAGAGGGAACTTTCCTCAACATAATAAAGGCCATATATGACAAACCCACAGCCAACATCGTCCTCCAATTTCACAGTTTGTATGGAAACACAAAAGACCCCGAATAGGCAAAGCAATTTTGAGAAAGAAAAACGGAGCTGGAGGAATCAGGCTCCCAGACTTCAGACTATACTACAAAGCTACAGTAATCAAGATAGTATGGTACTGGCACAAAAACAGAAATATAGATCAATGGAACAGGATAGAAAGCCCAGAGATAAACCCACACACATATGGTCACCTCATCTTTGATAAAGGAGGCAGGAATGTACAGTGGAGAAAGGACAGCCTCTTCAATAAGTGGTGCTGGGAAAACTGGACAGCTACATGTAAAAGTATGAGATTAGATCACTCCCTAACACCATACACAAAAATAAGCTCTAAGTGGATTAAAGACCTAAATGTAAGGCCAGAAACTTTCAAACTTTTAGAGGAAAACATAGGCAGAACACTCTATGGCATAAGTCACAGCAAGATCCTTTTTGACCCACCTCCTAGAGAAATGGAAATAAAAACAAAAATAAACAAATGAGACCTAATGAAACTTCAAAGCTTTTGCACAGCAAAGGAAACCATAAACAAGACCAAAAGACAGCCCTCAGAATGGGAGAAAATATTTGCAAATGAAGCAAGTGCCAAAGATTAATCTCTCAAATTTACAAGCAGCTCATGCAGCTCAATAACAGAAAAACAAACAACCCAATCCAGAAATGGGCAGAAGACCTAAATAGACATTTCTCCAAAGAAGATATACAGACTGCCAACAAACGCATGAAAGAATGCTCAACATCATTAATCATTAGAGAAATGCAAATCAAAACTACAATGAGATATCATCTCCCACCGGTCAGAATGGCCATCATCAAAAAATCTAGAAACAATAAATGCTGGAGAGGGTGTGGAGAAAAGGGAACACTCTTGCACTGCTGGTGGGAATGTGAATTGGTACAGCCACTATGGAGAACAGTATGGAGGTTCCTTAAAAAACTACAAATAGAACTAGCATATGATCCAGCAATCCCACTACTGGGCATATACCCTGAGAAAACCATAATTCAAAAAGAGTCATGTACCAAAATGTTTATTGCATCTTTATTTACAATAACCAGGAGATGAAAACAACCTAAGTGTCCATCATCGGATGAATGGATAGATGATGTGGCACATATATACAATGGAATATTACTCACTCATAAAAAGAAACGAAACTGAGCTATTTGTAATGAGGTGGATGGACCTAGAGTCTGTCATACAGAGTGAAGTAAGTCAGAAAGAGGAAGACAAATACTGTATGCTAACACATATATATGGAATTTAAGGAAATAAATGTCATGAAGAACCTAGGGGTAAGACAGGAATAAAGACAGAGACCTACTAGCGAATGAACTTGAGGATATGGGGAGGGGAAGTGTAAGCTGTGACAAAGCGAGGGAGTGGCATGGACATATATACACTACCAAATGTAAAAGATAAGCTAGTGGGAAGCAGCTGCATAGCACAGGGAGATCAGCTTGGTGGTTTGTGACCACCTAGAGGGGTGGGATAGGGAGGGTGGGAGGGAGGGAGACGGAAGATGGAAGAGATATGGGAACATATATATATGTATAACTGATTCACTTTGTTATAAAGCAGAAACTAACACACCATTGTAAAGCAATTATACTCCAATAAAGATTTTTTTAAAAAAAAGGAATGTTCTCTTCTATTTCCTGGAAGAGTTTGAGAAGGATTTCTTTAATGTTTAGTAGAACTTACCAATGAAGCTGTCTTGTGCTGGACTTTTCTTTATTGGAAAGTTTTTGATTACTGGTTCAGTATCTTTTATTGTTATGTATCTATTTAGATTTTCTGTTTCATCTTGAGTCATGGTAGTTCATGTGTTTCTGAGAAATTGTTCATTTCTTCTAGGTTATCCAGTTTGTTGGCTTACAATTGTTCATAGTATTCTCTTATAATTATTTGTATTTCCGAAAGATAAGTAGTAATATCCCCACTTTCATTCCTAATTTAAGTCTTTTTTTCTTTGTCAGTCTAGGTAAAAGTTTGTTTATTTTGTTGATTTTTCTTTCAAAGAATCAACTTTTGATTTAGTTCATTTTCTCTAGTGTTTTTCTCTTCTCTATTTCATTTATTTCTGCTCTTTATTATTGCCTTCCTTCTGCTAGCTTGGGTTTTGTTTGCTCTAATTTTTTTAGTTTCTTAATTAAGATGAAGGTTTATGTTATATTTTTTTGAGATCTTCTTTTTTCATGTAGGTGTTTTCAGCTATAATTTTCCCTCTGAGTTTTCACTGCATTCTGTAGGTTTTAGCATGTTGGGTTTTCATTTTCGTTTATTTCGAAGTATTTCCTAATTTCCTTGGGAGTTTTTTTGACCCATTGGTTGTGTAAGAGTATGTTACTTAATTTCCACATATTTGTGAATTTTCCAATTTTCCTTCTTTTAGTGATTTTTTGTTTCATTTCGTTGTGCTCTATATGATTTCAATCTTTGAAAATATATCAGATTTGCTTTGTGATCTAACATGGAGTGTACCACTGCACCACTGGGGAAGCCGTATATTGAGGTTTTTAACAATGATTCTATAGCTGTCTATTTTTCTCTTCAATTCTGTCAATTTTTGCTTTGTATGCTTGCTCTGTTGCTATGTGTTATAACTTCATGATGGATTGTCATTCTTATCAATATATAATGTTCTTCTTTATCTCTTAAACAATTTTTGACTTAAATCCATTTTTCTCATGCTAGTATAGCTCCCCTGGCTCTCTTTGGATTATTACTTGCATGGAATGTTTCTTCCACCCTTTCACTTTTAACCTGTTTGTATCTTTGAATCTAAAATGAGTGTTTTGGGCTTCCCTGGTGGTGCAGTGGTTGAGAGTCCGCCTGCTGATGCGGGGGACACACGTTCGTGTCCCGGTCCGGGAAGATCCCACATGCCGCGGAGCGGCTGGGCCCGTGAGCCATGGCCGCTGAGCCTGCGCGTCCGGAGCCTGTGCTCTGCAACGGGAGAGGTCACAACAGTGAGAGGCCCACGTACCACACACACAAAAAAAACTTTAAATAAATAAATAAATAAAATAAAAGGAGTGTCTTGTGAGTGCGTTACAGATGGTTCATGAATTGTTTTTGTTTATTTCTGTTTTTTTTAATGCATGCTGCCAGTCATTGCCTTTTAATTCTAAGTCAAGAGTTTAGTCCATTTACATTCAGTGTAAATACTCATGGGGAAATACTTCTACCATTTTGTTGTTTTCTATGTGTCTTATGGCTTAAATCTTTTTTTCCTCCTCAGTTCCTTCCTTCTTACCTTCTTTTGTGTTTAATTGATTTTTTTTTTGGTAATATACTGTATTGATTTACTTCTCATTTCTTTCTTAGTATATTTTTTAGTTATATTCTTAATGGTTAATCTAAGGAGTACAACTAACATCTTAAAGTAACAACAACTTTGAATTTATACCAATTTAGTCTCAATATTATACAAAAACTCTGTTCCTTTACATCTCTGTTGTACAATAAGTTACTGTTGTCACAGATTACATTATTAAACATTGTGTGCCTGTTAGCATAGATTTGTAATTATTGCTCTATGTATATATCTTTTAAATCATAGAAAAAAGAGAAATTATAAACCAAAAATAAAATAATACTGCCTTTTACATTTACCTGTGTAGTTATTTTTAGTTATGCTATTTCTTCATATGGTCTTGAGTCATTATTTATTGTCCTTTTATTTCAGGACATTTTAGTTATTATAGTTATTCTTATAAAGCAGATCTACTAGTGATGGAATTTCCTCAGCTTTTGTTGTTCCTTCATTTTTGAAGTGTAATTTTGCTGGATATAGAATTCTTCTTTGACAGTTTTCTTTCAGCCCTTCAAATATATTATTGCCTTCTGTCCTCCATGGTTTTTGATGACAAATCAGTTATTCATCTTAATGAGCGAGTTCCTGGTTAGGCAAAACAAAGGCAAGCCCTTCATTGGTCCTTCAGGGAGTACCCAGACAGGTCAAAACAGAGAAACACAATTCTTTGGAAACAAAGTCTCCATAGCCCCTTTTGGAACCAGAACTCACAGTGGGAACTCCAGCTTTTGTCTTCAAGGCTGCTTCCAGGCTGGGGAGGGGATTGGGCAAAGGCAAGTTATACTGCCAGAAAGCTCTCCTACCACATTTCAGCCACTTCCTGATTAAAAGTTTACTTGCTTATTGTGAACTTTTACTTTCTTGGAGAGTTCTGATAAAGTTGATTCTGACAGAGTTTGCAAAATATTTTTGGTGTTTTGGGGAAGGATAGGCCCCCAGAGTTCCCTTCTCTACCATTTTTGCTGAAGTCACTCCAGAACAAGAATTTTTTTTAAAACTAGGTTCTCTGTACTTCTAGCAGGTTGATAGCAGGTTGCAGATGAAAATACTAAGATAGGCAATCTGTTTAAAACAAAACAAAAGAAAACAAACTATCTCTTCTCAACAGCTGATCTTCATTCACTTTGACTCTGTAGTCCTTACTTCATGAATTTGTATAGTGTATTATTTTCACAGTTAAAAAAAGTAATCTAATAATATACTCTTTTTAAAATATATAGAAATTAATAAGTCAGTTTACCATGGCACTCTTTATTTTGAACATGTTTTATGTCTTATAAGAATCCATTCAGGTCATATTTTTAAAATTTTCAAAATAGAGCTGTGATATGTTTATTTTTGTTTCTGGAAATATAATGAATTTAAAAAAATTCCTTTTCCTATTTTACCAGGTCGGTTTGAATTCCTTATAAAATATATTAAGAATTTTTATGTTATGATAGTAGAAAACAGCTAAAGAGGAAAAATGAATGTAAAGTGACAATTCCTTTTTTCTTTTTCTTGGCAGGTTATTAACAAATTCAAACAGACTTACAACAACCAGAAATGCAGTATGGGCCCTCTCAAATTTATGTAGAGGCAAAAATCCTCCTCCAAACTTTAGTAAGGTATTTGTAAAATACACAAATTAAGGAATCTGTCTACATAAACTTTTAACTCTCCTTATTATAGAGTTTTAGAGATTAAAGGAACTTTACTCTTTTTTTAGTAATTACTTTTTTTATTGACTAGACAATATTTGCACATACATAAAATCAAAAGATATACAATGGAAAGGCTCACTTTATTTTCCAAAAAAAAATGTCTGCCAAATATCTAAGACTGAGTAACGATTAACAGTCTTTTAAGTAAAAATGATATTCCCATGGGAAAAAATAGCTAATTCAGCTTGTAACTCAAATGAGTGTTTTTCCTGGGGATCACCGTCTTACTTTTTTGATATGCAGAAGTGTTCTATGTGTATTTCCCATTTTATCTCACAATATATTCAGAAGACATATATTCAAGGGTTGAGATTTAATAAAATTAGTAATTTTTACTGTTTCTTCAAGGTTATTCTTCCTCCCCACTTTTAACTACAAGTGTGTGGACATGAAGAATACAAAGATCTGTGGTACATTTTGGTATCACTGCTTTGATTTGTGCAAATGTGCTGATAGTTTTACCCACCGTTTCTTTCTTTTTTTTCTTAATGTCTTTATTGGAGTATAATTGCTTTACAATGTTGCGTTAGTTTCTGCTGTATAACAAAGTGAATCAGTTATATGTATACATATATCCCCTCTTTCTTGTGCCTCCCTCCCACCTTCCCTATCCCACCCCTCTAGGTGGTCACAAAGCACCTAGCCGATCTCCCTGTGCTATGCAGCTGCTTCCCACTAGCTATCTGTTTTACATTTGATAGTGTATATATGTCAGTGCTACTTTTTCCCTTCGTCCCAGCTTACCCTTCCCCCTCCCCGTGTCCTCAAGTCCATTCTCTACCTCTGGATGTTTATTCCTGTCCTGCCCCTAGGTTCATCAGAACCTTTTTTTTTTTTTAGATTCCATATATATGTGTTAGCATACGGTATTTGTTTTTCTCTTTCTGACTTACTTCACTCTGTATGACACCCACCATTTCTTTTATATTTTTCATGCAAATGTCAACAAAATAAAAAAGGCCAATTATGTGTTAGTATAATTATGAAAATAGTTTTGGCATTAAAGACCCCCTAAAGTTTTCAAGGGGGTCCATGGACCACACTTTGAGAGCCACTGCCCTACAACACTGCTTAATATCTACCTGACTAATTCCCTCATCTTTAAGTCTTTGCTTAGAAGTTACCTGTTCCATGAGCTCTACCCTAACTACTGTATTTAGTGTAAATCTGTCACTATCCCCCAGCCACGGACCCCCACATTTTACTCTCATTTTTTAAGACCTTTTAACATAATATGTGTTTATTATTTATATTAACTTAAAAAAAATCTTCCTCTAAAGTGTAAACTCTTTAGAGTTAGGAATCTTGGTCTTTTTTGTTTACTTACATATCCCAAACTTACAGTGTAATATCCCATTAATAGGGCTTAAGACTTTTGTTAAGTAAATTTTCTGTGATTTTCTATGAAGGAGATTCCTTTATCATTCAGATTTTTTTGAAATTTTATTTCCACAATCATATTTTATATTCTCAACAATAATTTTGTTTGTTCTTTGATTGCTCATCTTCATGTAGAATTTTGTTCTTTTATGGTTTCAGCAAATGTTCTTATCTGTGGATTTATAATTTTGGAAGTTTTCTTTTTTCTGATGTCTGTCTACATTTTTGTTTTGTTTATGGTTTGTTTGTCTTGATCTCTTTCCTACTGGAGGCTCTCCTCATATATCTGGTGATCCTTGACACGCTGGAAATACTCAGGAGGCAGGCACTAAAAAGCTGATTGGAAGATGGGTGTACAGGCTTGTTATCTTATGGGCTTCATTGTAGGATAATTGGGCAGCAAAACCATATTTTCTTTGAGGAACTCAAAATTTCAGTATGTTTTCTAAAACCGTTTTGTTTCTCTAGAGACAGATTTTCCACTCTCCTATTGGAAGGTGGGTAGATTGGGTTGACTAGGTAATACCACTGGAGATCTGGGAGCTGGGAATTGCAAGAGGGCTGGAAGTTTTCAATTCAATCAGTATGTAACTTTTACTTAATCTCTATAGTTTCCAATCCAGTGTTTAATTTCAACCTCCTCTATGCTTGATACCCCAAAGTTCAGTTTCTGTAGTTCACCAGTTGTGGTCAGGTATAAATGTCTACTGGACTCCTCAAAGATGAGATTTGTATTGCTATTTCTTCTTTTCCTTGTTTCTGAGAAGCCAGAAACAGAAATGTTTTTATTTTACTTTCTTAAAACTAGAACTCTGTAGGACTTTGTTTTTTAAATCATTGAGGGTGTGTGTGTATGATTTGGACATAGACAGGGCATCCCAAATACGTATTTAATTATTTTTAAGAACTTTAAATTACCACATATCTTATTCAATATAAGATAAATAGGAATCGTAATCAGTTTCATATTTATATATAGTTTTCATGATCATAATTTTAAAACAATAGAATGTCTTAGTTTCTCTGGTATTTTTGTAGCATTAAATTTTCATTTTAAACAGAGTAGAAACAATTTTCCTACAGAAACTTTGTTTTAGATAGAGAAAAATTTTAAATACTGGCTCTTTCTTCCCTTCCAGGTTTCACCTTGCTTAAATGTCCTGTCACGATTGTTGTTTAGCAGTGACCCAGATGTATTAGCAGATGTGTGTTGGGCCCTTTCTTATCTCTCCGATGGATCCAATGATAAAATTCAAGCTGTCATTGATTCTGGAGTCTGTCGAAGATTGGTGGAACTTTTGATGTAACTATAATTTATGGTTAATAAGTGTATGATTGTGTTTTAAGTTTAGCAGTTAGAGTAATGGCCTTCTAAACATCTCAAGAATCACTATCTTCAGGAAGGATTGAAAAGCTACCAAGTCCACTCTGCAGAATAGCTATAATACTGAGAATTTGACCCTTAAACTTAGTTCTTATATCCTCTATTTGGAACTAATCAGTTTGTTAATGAATTTTACTAGTTTTAATCTCTTCAGGAGTGGGCGGGACTTAATTCAACAAGTATTTATGAAATGCCTATTACCTGCTAGTGTTGTGCAATGTATTAGTGATGTATGGAATACAGTTCCTGCTCTCACAGAACTAATAATCTAGTTAATTGTTCATTACAGTAATTAATTTGTGTATAAGTCCGTGCAGTGAAAAACATTTAGTATTTCACTTGTATTAAAGATCATGTTTCTCTTTGCTGGGCTGTTATTGCTACCTTCTTTAAAAAGAACAGATTTGCTTTACAAAGAAGTTAAAAAGTTGTAAGAAAACTTGTTTTAGAAAGATATTGTAGTTTCCTCATCGTCTTCTTTTTAAAAAGTGTATAATCTTTCATCCTTTCTTCTTTTGTCAGAAAACCATTAGGTAGGCCTAAACAAGGTAGATGGTAGAAAAAGAGAGGTTCGATAAGGGGTTATAGCCCTTAGCTTGAGGACAGCATCTGAGAAGGATGGGAAGGCAGATCCAACAGGGGGATCAGATCAGGACCCAGGTTAAGGATGGCACCCACTAGAGCAGAGCAGATAAGCAGGCTGGAACAGGGGTTGGAGCCAACACACTACAGGATAGGATAGCAGCTTAGCTGGATCAGAAGACTGGTCATATATAGAGAGATTATGATCATAGAAGCCAGCTTCTTATTCTTAGAAAATGGAGATATACATATGAAAAGGAGAAAAGCCAAAATAATCTTGTGTTATTAGATCTGAAGTAGAGGTATCAGTGTGAACTCATGGCTTTCATCATAAAAAGATAGATATAGAAAAAAATGTATATGTAAATATATGTGTATATATGTTATGTGTCCTCTTAGGGGCCTGAGAGCAGTGACACATCTGTACTAACAAGATGAGCACACCAAATGCATAAATCTTGGTTTTTAAACACTATTCTCCACCACATAGAGTTAACAGGTTCTTGAAGAAATGACTAACTCCAGGGCTGGAACTGAGAAAAAAATAAGATGAACCCAGAAAGTAATGAGTACTCAAAGAATAGAGAAATGTCAAAAGCCCACAGAAGTCCACTTGAAGGGACTCCTACTGCTTAAACCTGGGATGATTTGAGCATTGAAATAAATTGTAGTAACATAACTTATTGAATAAAATAGGAATCCATGAGTCCACACTAAAATAAGTAGATAGATCAATAGATAGAAAAGACACATAGTTGAAGTGATAGCATTAGAAAATCATCATGGGCAACAATACTAATAATTATTAATAATTCAGACAATAAATATCAAGATATGCTAAAACTTATGGTGAAAGTAGGTTAAGGAATGGGATTTTACATAGTCCAAAAGTAGTATTTCTTCACAAAACAATTATAAAGGGAAAAACAGTAATGTTAAAGTGAAGAAATCTGGGAGACACCATCTTAAGTGACCAGAGGCCAGTACCACTATAATGGACAAAATAGATACCATATGCCATCCAATACTATGTAATGAAAAGACTGTATAGCATTTGTGACATCTCAGCCAAAAGCATATAACTTGGTCTTAATCACTGAACAAAAAAACCCCCAAATAACTAGCTTGTGATTGTCAAAGGGAAAACTAAGGAACTGTTTTGAGTTGAAAGAGACTAGAGAGACATGGGTGCAACACATGATTCTGGGTTAGATTCTTTGTTATAGGAATATTACTGAGATAATTAGTGAAACTTGAATGGGATCTCTGGGTAGAGAGTATGCAAGAATTTTCTGTACAATTTTTGCAAATTTTCTGTAAATTTTAGTATAGTGTGTAAGTTCATATTTTTATTACTTTTAGGCACAATGATTATAAAGTTGTATCACCTGCATTAAGAGCAGTTGGTAATATTGTGACTGGTGATGATATACAAACACAGGTGAGTTCAGACTTTAATGTGATGAACTGGTGACATAATGAACTTTAAGAAGTTTATCATGTTTCATACCACTTGATTACATATTAATCAAGGTGTTAGCATTACCATAATTATGCAGGCATCTACAATGTGACAGTAAGCATATTTTTGATAGTAAGCAATCCATCTCAGATACCTCTATCTGAAAGCACTATCCTAGACCTATATTGATATAAAGAAGTACAAGATAGGAGTTCAGCTCTTGAGGGGTTTACAGTTCAATTGAGGAGAAAATATATATTGAAACAAAGCAAATTACCTGAGGTAGTATGTTTGCTGAGAACTGATTTGTCAGTAAATAGTATAAAAATTTTAAAAAGAGATCAGTGTGCTGAGAACTCTTTGTAGATTCCATAAAGGAGTTGGAACTAAAGCTAAATCTTAAAAGTGGAGAAGAATTTCAGCAGACTAGAAGAAATTCATGTGACCGTAGGTACAGAGACAGACGTGTGAGTTATGTTTAAGAAGCGTTAAACTTGACTGGTAAAGAAACTGCTAGTGAGATGGTGATTGGTTATAAATAGGTTAAAAGTGGGGTTGGAAATGGAAGGGCCTTTTATAGTAAATTGAAGACTGATTATGAGAATGGAAGGAACGATAGCAAGGAAACATTTCCAGATTGGTAACTAACTGTGTGTGTGTGTGTGTGTGTGTGTGTGTGTGTGTGTGTGTGTGTGTCTTTGTCTGCCTATCTTGGAGGATGGTGAGGTGTCAAGAAAAAAAGGTGTGTTGTCAGATTGACTTCAGATGTGGGGTGGTCTTTCTTGAAGCTTAAACTCTGAAACATTAAATCCTCCTTTGTTTGCCATCATAAAGTAAACTTTTTATTCTAATCTACGTTCTTTCAGTTTTAATATTTTAAAGTCATATTTAGATACTTACCTTAGTTATCAAACAGATCTTTAGAAATTGATAGTTATTAATTTAAAATAGCTCTTTAAAATAAAATGCACTTCTAAACATACACTGTTTTGAGCAGAATTTCAGTGCACTGCTTCATATGTTTTTAACCAAGTAAACTTAATGTAAATCATTGTGGGTACTGTGAAAATGGAACATAATTAATCTTGCCATGGAATAAAGAATGTAAAGAGACAAAGCAGACTATACTTACTTAGAAAAGGAAAATGGAAAATGGAACAGTAAAAATTTTAATGAAACAAACAGACTTATACACATTAAGGTTTCGTAACAGTTATAGAATTAGATACTTTCAGACTGTTTGAGATATGTTGATAGATAGATATATTTTTCCCTGTATATTTTTTTCATTTGGCAAAACTTAGAGGATGGTTGCTGACCAATCACTAAATCTCTCTTCAAATAATTGTATCAGTCGAACTCTGAATGTATTTGTAAACTTGAAGGACACACCTCTGAATATGCTGCTTTTATTTGCAGATGAGTGAATTGAGAACAGGGCACTTCACTACACCAACATTGAACAACTTTTGGCAAATTGGGAGGGTAGAAGACAGCAAGTGCTTAAGTTTTACTTTGAGAGGAATTGCTTTTTTCTTTTTTCTCAATGCAATTAATGATTTTTAATGCAGAATGATTTTTGTGTTTCTAAATAGTATTTTTCTTTGAAGTTTTGAATTTTATTTATTTTTTATACAGCAGTTTCTTATTAGTTATCTATTTTATAAATATTAGTGTATCTGTGTCAGTCCCAATCTCCCAACCACTACCACCCCCTACTTTCCCCCCTTCGTGTCCATACGTTTGTTCTCTACATCTGTGTCTCTATTTCTGCCCTGCAAACCGGTTCATCTGTACCAAATAATTAGTATATTTTTGTGTAGTTTTTCTCCAATAAAACTTTCTATTTCCATTTTTTTTGTTGTTGTTGTTTGTTTTAGGTAATTTTGAATTGCTCTGCATTACCCTGTCTCTTACACTTATTGAGTAGCTCAAAGGAGTCAATCAGAAAAGAAGCCTGCTGGACTGTTTCAAATATCACTGCTGGAAATAGAGCTCAGATTCAGGTAAATACCTTTCAGATCTGAAAAAACAAGAAGATCTCAGGAGTCATTTTGGGCAAAAGTCAGCATTTTATCAGTGATTTGTTTTTAGTGAGTTACTAAAAAAAGATTCTTAAAACATTCTTGAAAAGTGTTTTAAAGAACTGGACTTTCCTCCTTTAAAATAACATTTACTTGTAGTAGGCATTCTAGTACAGTGCCTGACACGTAGCATTTAGTCTTTAAAAAGGGATTGAATTTCATTAGGCTTAAATATAAGTTAGGCAATGATCTTCCTCTCAAAGCTTTTAAATAATGATTTATTAGTGTCCCATCAAGCTCCTTGAGTCAGTGATTACTAATGCATTTTGATCAATCATATGTTGGTGCTTTATCATCTTTAAAATTTATATTCTGCTAATATATTCTCCAGTCTTAAAAAGAAAGTATGTGAAATTTTGTTGGAAGATTGGAAATAAAATATTTCCAAAGGTGTTTCCAAAAAGTCTGACATTTTAAAGCCAACAAGTTTCAAAATTCATCTACTTCCTAATATTTTTTAAATAGTATTTGCATTGATTATGATTATTTTTTTCTCCTCAGGGTGTTATAGATGCAAATATTTTTCCTGTATTAATTGAGATTCTTCAGAAAGCAGAGTTTCGCACCAGGAAAGAAGCAGCTTGGGCGATAACTAATGCGACATCAGGAGGCACTCCAGAACAGATAAGGTGTGAAACAGATTTTTAAAACTGTTTTATAAATAATGTAAATAGGACAAAATTTCAAATAATACATATTTTTTATTTGTTGATGAAACTAAAACATTATTTCTAAGTTTCTTAAGCATTTCTAATATGAAATGACAGCATTTGTTATATCAGTTATTCATTCACAGTGGTTATTTTTTTCATTTAAAGTATAATTAACATCATTCTCCTTGGCAGACTACTTATGAAAAATCAGAGGTTTAAAAAATCTGAGGAAGAAGCCTGTGTTAATTTGAAAAATATACTATCATGGGCATTAAGTATTTTTTAGGTCATTAAAATCACATGCATGTAACTTTATAAAATGGCTAATAAATTTAAATATCCACTTATTTAAAATAAAATTGAAACAGACATTCCTAATTGGTTGTTAGCTTTACCTATGGATAGTATCTCACTTTTATTTTTCCATAAATTATTCTTTTTTTTTCTTAGGATAGCTTTTTGATTCTAGCCTTTTATTGTTTATTTATTTGTTTCTTTTACTAACAATATAAATAATAGGTATATGGGCTTTGAAGTCAGCCTGCTTTCAAATCCTGTTCCTTTAATAAAAGATGTGTGACCTTTACAAAGTCATTTAGTCTCTCTAATCCACAGTTTTCTTCATTTTTTAAATGGATTCAATAATGGATAGTACCTTGTGGTAGTATGTTGACAATTAAATGTAATTTGTACATTTAAAGTGCTTTATCATGGTGCCTAAACGTTAAGGTCTGTACTAAGATTAGCTATTATCATTATTATAATTTATTATAATTTTTATTAGCAATTCCTAAATCTCTTTTCATCTTCTGCTTTCACTTTTTTTTTTTTGGCTGCATCTTGTAGCTTTCGGGATCTTAGTTCCCTAACCAGGGATAGAACCCATGCCCTCTGCATTGGAAGCACAGAATCCTAATCATTGGATCGCCAGGGAATTCCCTGCTTTTACTCTTTTTTCCTTGATAGCAAAATTCTACTTTGCAATTCTATAAAAGCCTGACTTCCTACAGAATCTTCTTGTTTTGAGGATCCCTTCATGAAACTCAGGACTTTTTAGGTTTCTTGAAGTGACTAGGAAATATTTTCTAATGCATATTTGATTTATTTCTTAATTTATAAAACAAGAAGTCAGTCTGCTATGCCATTTTACAAATCACGTAGAGGATTTTGAAATCTGCTTATTGGGAGATCATTGTCTATTATTGCCTTCATTTCTACTGTTATCTTCTTTTCTCAGATTCATATCTCTACATGTTGATAACATCTGTCTCTGCTTTTTATTTTCCATTCCTCTTCTTTGATTTAATTAGTATTATTTCCATTTCATTTGTGTCATGAATACAAGAGTAATAAAACAAGGTCTTTCATTTGTTCTAACTTGTATTTTTTTTAATGCTGGTGCTATTTTTATCTGCTTAGGGGCCCAAAGTTTGTCCACCTATAAACAGTTGTATTTTTTTCAATTTATTTTCATCTTTGTGTCTGTTCCGTATATTATTCCTTAAAATGTATTAGTATGGGGCTTCCCTGGTGGCGCAGTGGTTGAGAGTCCGCCTGCCGATGCAGGGGACACGGGTTCGTGCCCCGGTCTGGGAAGATCCCACATGCTGCGGAGCGGCTGGGCCTGTGAGCCACGGCTGCTGAGCCTGCGCGTCCGGAGCCTGTGCTCTGCAACGGGAGAGGCCACAACAGTGAGAGGCCCGCGTGCCGCAAAAAAAAAAAAAAAAAGTATTAGTATGAATCAGGTGTCCAAACTGCGATCATTATTTTTCTAGCCAGTTTTCACTATTTCATTAACTCTACATATATGGGAAGAAGTCTTGATCTCAGATAAGGTTCAGCATGCATATCACTAATATTTACTGAGTGCCAGTTGTTGTGCTAAGTCGTTTCAATTATTCAGCATCAGCAGTGCATCAGATACTTTCAAGTATTTTCTTTTCTTTAACTTTATAACTCTGTGAGATAGTTATTCATTCAGCAATTATATTTGATCAGTCACAGTAATAATAGTATATGGCAAGTGAGTGCTCCAGTGAAGGTATGCACATTTAAAAAAGCCAGGGGGTGGGGGGATGGAAACTGTTACTGAATACCTGCAGTATTCTTACAGCAACCTTCTGAGTTTGGTACTATTATTATTCCCACTTAAGATGTGGAAACTGAGGCACAGAGAAGTTACTCAAAAATCACACAACTAATAAGGAGTGGAATTAGGACTTGAAGCCATGCAGCCTGGCTTCAGAGCATATTTAATATGGACCTCAGGACATGCTTAATGTGGACTTTTTGCCAAGTGAACAAATCAGTTACTTTAAGGAGCTAATAACAACTAGAAAAGGAAAAAAGCATTAGGAAATGAGTAGAATAGTTTTTGTGATCATTATTTATTAAAATTATTCACAACATGGCCTGTTTTGCTCCTAGAAGCCGTCTATGCTTCTGAAACACAGCAGATGTTTTAGAACATTAACTACAATTGTTTTTGTGGGAAATTTCCTGAAGTTTGATTTAGATGTCTTCTCCATCTTCATTTCTACCTCTCCCCATATGACTCCATGTGTTTCATGGGCTAACTAACCATAAAAATCAAAACCAAAAATAAACCTTGAGCCCATTATTCTTAGTGCTCATATGCTATGCAAAAACAGGTGTAAGTACCAATTTGCTTGCATGTATTTTTTTCTAATATTTGTAATACCATTTATTGCTAATTATGTTAACTTATGAAACTAGGAGAGTAAGAATTTTCAGGTTCCTATGTAAGTGAAAATTTAAATTTTTTGATGTTTGAAATTGTATAGGAATACTTGTTTATGTAGCATTTCGCTGAAGAATATTTTCATGTCATTGCTATAAATAATATTTATTTAAATCTTTTTAAATGTTTTTTCCCCACTTTTCTTTTTTTAATTACTCTGAAGGTATTTGGTAGCCTTAGGCTGCATTAAACCACTTTGTGACCTATTGACTGTTATGGACTCTAAAATAGTCCAAGTGGCTTTAAATGGACTTGAAAATATTTTACGTCTTGGAGAACAAGAATGTAAGCAGAATGGAATAGGCATTAATCCATACTGTGCCCTCATTGAAGAAGCATATGGTAAGCAGTCAAAAATTTATAATTACTATCAATTTTTTAAATTGAGATACAAGTGATATATTGGTTTCATGTATATAACATAGTGATTCAATATTTGTATATACTGCAAAATGAGCATAATAATTTTAGTTCATGTCATGAAACATAGTTAAAAATTTTTTTCTTGTAATGAGAACTCTTCAGATTTACTCTCTTAGAAGCTTTCAAACATACAATACAGTATTATTAACTATAGTCCCCATTGCTGTACATTACTTCCCCAAAGCTTGTACAAACTAGAAGTTTGTGCCTTTTGGCAGCCCCTTTCACCCATATAATTCACCCCCCACCTGCTGCCTCTGGCAACCGCCAATCTGTCTGTACTCTGTATCTATGAGCTCGTTTTTTGTTTGTTTATTTGTTTGTTTTTTTAGATTCTACATATAAGTGATATTATACAGTATTTGTCTTTATCTATGACTTGTTTCACTGACTGTAATGCCCTTAGGGTCCATCCAGGTTGTTGCAAATGGCAAGATTTCCTTCTTTTTTATGGCTGAATAATATTCCACTGTGTATGGAATGAATATATATATATATACACACACACACATATACATATACATTTTCTTATCCACTCATTCTTTGATGGATACTTAGATTGCTTCCATGTCTGGGCTATTGCAAATAATGCTGAAGTGAACATGAGGGTTCATATATTTTTTGAGTTAGTGTTTTCATTTTCTTCAGATAAATGACCAGAAGTAGAATTGCTGGATTATACAACACTTATATTTTTAATTTTTTGAGGAGCCTCTGTACTGTCTTCCATAGTGGTTGCATCAGTTTACATTCCCACCAACACTGCACAAGGGTTCCCTTTCTCCACATCCTTGCCAACGCTTGTTATCTTGTCTTTTTCATAATAGTTATTCTAACAGGTATAAAGTGATACCTTGTTGTGGTTTTGATTTGCATTTCCCTGATGATTAATGATGTTGAGCATCTTTTCATGTACCTGCTGGCCATCTGTGTATCTCCTTTGGAAAAATGTCCATTCAGATCTTCTGCCCATTTTTTAATTGGATAGTTTGGTTTTATGCTATTGAGTTGTATGAATTCTTTATATATTTTGGATATTAAACCCCTACCAGGTATATGATTTGCAAGTACTTTCTCTCATTTCATAGGTTATCTTTTCATATTATTGATGTTTTCCTTTGCTGTGCAGAAGTTTTTTAGTGTGATGTGGTCCCACTTGTTTATCTTTACTTTTGTGGTCTTTTCTTTTGGCATCAACTTCAAAATTCAAAAAACCATCGCCAAGACGAATGTCGAGGAGCTTACTGCCTATATTTTCTTCTAGGAGTTTTATGGTTTCATGTGTTACATTTGAGTCTTTAATCCATTTGGAGTTAGCTTTTGAGTATGGTGTAAGATGGTGGTCCAGTTTCATTCTTTTGCATGTAGCTATCATTTTCACAGCATCACCTATTGAAAAGACTGTCCTTTTCCCCCATTGCATATTCTTGGCTCCTTTGTCATAAATTAATTGACTATATATGTGGGTTTATTTCTGGGCTCTCTACTCTGTTCCACTGATCTGCTTATATGCCAATACTATACTGTTTTGGTTATTATAGCTTTATAATATAGTGTGTAAATCAGGGAGCATGATGCCTCCAGCTGTGTTCTTCTTTCTCAAGATTTCTTTGGCTATTTGGGTTCTTTTGTGGTTCTATACAAATTTCAGATTAATTGTTATATTTCTGTGAAAAATGCCATTGGAATTTTGATGGAGATTGTATTGGATCTGTAGATTGCTTTGGATAGTATGAACATTTTAACAGTATTAATTCATCTAATCCATGAGCATAGAATGTCTTTCTGTTTATGTGTGTCTTCTTTAGTTTCTGTCATCATAGTTTTCATTGTACAGGTCTTTCATGAACCTCCTTGGTTAAGTTTATTCCAAGGCATTTTATTCTTTTTGATGGAATTGTAAATGGGATTGTTTTCCTTATTTCTCTTTCTGATAGTTTGTTATTAGGGTATAGAAATGCAACAGATTTTTGTATATTGATTTTATATCCTGTGGCTTTACTGAATTCATTGATTAGTTGTAACAGTTTTTTGGTGGGGTCTACAATTTTCTGTATATAATATGTCATCTGCAAATGGTGACAGTTTTACTTCTTCATTTCTGAATTGAATGACTTTTATTTCTTTTTATTGCCTAATTGCTCTGGCTAGGACTTCCATTACTATGTTGAATAAAAGTGATGAGAATGGACAATCTTGTCTTGTTCCTGATCTTCGAGGAAAAGCTTTCAGCTTTCCACTGTTGAGTATGATGTTACCTGTGGGCTTGTCATATATGGCCTTTATTATGTTAAGGTACATTCACTATATACCCACTTTGTTGAGAGTTAGTCAATTCTTAATTATCTACCATAGGCATTTTCCCCCTCTAATTCTATAAAAATATTTTGTGTAAAAGCAGTATAATATTTTTGATATCTTTTTTTTACAGTTACCCTTAATTCTATTATCTTAACAATTTCTTTTTATTATTTACCATCCTTTTTACATTGCCCTTATGCAGAATTAGTTTACATTGATATAATTGCAGTCCGTGTATAGTTTGGTGTTCTACTTTTAACATTTTGGAGAAATTTTACATTTTCTCCAAACAATACATAATTTCTGTGATTTGCATAATTTTCTGTGATTTGCAATAGCCACATAATGTTATAAAAAGAGAATGTTGCATGCTGTTTTAGCCATATTAAGTGGGGTTTTAGCCACACTCTTGTAGTTGACCATTAGTTTGTTTCCAATTCGTTTTGCATTTTACATATGCCAAAATAAACATCTTTCTGATGCTTATTTTTTAATATTTTTATTAAAAATATATCTAATATATTTTAATATTTATAATATACAAAATAATAATATACAAATAATACAAAATATACAAAAATATAATATTTATTAATATTTTTCTTCTGTTGAGTTAATACTTGGGGATAAAATTTCAAGAATATTATTGCTGAGCTTGGGCACAAACTTCTTTTTAAGTTTTTGATATGTTTTCTCATTTTGCTTTCTGAAGGCATGTTACTCGGCAGTGTCACTGCCTCTTACTTGTTTTGTTGATTTTGCTGATTTAGCTAATGTAAAATGGTACCACCAAGTTGTTTTTCTGTGTTTCTTGTTTTATTTCATGTAGAAAGTGGTGTGTATTTTCCATGTGTTAGTATATTTTCTTATCTCAATTACATCTTTATTATACTTCGTCCAGTTACCAACTTGTCGTTTTTTGTAAAATTTTGAATTAATTTTATTTTATAGTTTATTTTAATACAGCTTTTCTCCCATCCTTTTTACCTTTTTAATTTAATGAGATAAACTATGTTCTTTTATAATTAATAAATGGTTCAGCCTAATATTCTATTCCTTCAAAGTTTACAAAGTCATTGTCCTCACAGAGATTTGATGAAAATTATTTTATTTATTGGCTAGATTTTTCTGATTGGAGTCTTAAAATATTTAACTTAGCTCACATGGAATTTATTTTAGGATAACACATGAATCTAAGTCAGTATTTTTTCCTCTCAATATATTTCCATTAAATATTCACTTTCTGTCTTAAGTCCTATTATATTATATGGTTGAGTCAAGCTTTTATTTGTAATTCTTGAACCAAGCCTGGGAGATCACTTTGCCTTTATTTCAAATTATATAGTGTCAATGGTTAAAACATCATATAAATAAAAGTTATCAATCACTGATATAAGAATATTTCCTTACTACAATCATTATTTTGATCCCAAGTTATACTAGAGTTTAGGCTATTCTGTGATTGTATATAGATATGACTACTTTGCTTATTCCTTATATCCTGCAATCGTATAATTGAAGAGGTTTATCTGTGATAAGTGAAAAAGATTTTTAACATCACCCAGACTTGTATGTAGATTATTTTCTTGTGAGCAATAAAATAGAGCACTGTAGATTCTCCTTATACTATCGAAATGAGCTTTTTCAGTTTCACTTATAGGCTGTATTGGATTTGCAAATAGTATTCATTTATCCTTATTGATACATTTTGGCTCATTCTGTGAGAGAACTTGTGTGGTAGCTTGCTTGTATTTTAGTTTTTTTATTTTTATTTTATTGCTTTCCCTTTTTGTGCTTTTTATTTAGCACAGTTACTCTGGAAACAACTTGTGGAGTTACATAATGTAAAACTGTCATTTTAAAATTCAGAAACTAAAGTACAGAGGAACCAAACTTATTTGGGAAAAATCACACAACTAGAAGGGTGGAGTCTATGATCTTCCTACTCTCCAGCCTGTGCTTATTCTTCATACCACATTGCCCCATTCTTTCATCCTTGAAGTATAAGGCATAAGTGTTGGCTATCAGTATGTGCAAAAATTAGATTAAAGTTATGATATCACTTATATGTAGAATCTAAAAAATACTACAAACTAGTGAATATAACAAAAAAGCAGACTCTTATAGAGTAAACTAGTGGTTACCTGTGGGGTGGAGGAGTGGGAAGTACAAACTATTGGGTGTAAGATAGGCTCAAGGATGTAGTATACAGCACAGGGAATATAGCCAATATTTTGTAATAACTGTAAATGGAAAGTAACCTTTAAAAATTATATTTTAATCTTTTTAATTAGATAAAAATAACAATCCAATTGCCAGTGGACTGATGGATGCTATTGATTCATTATTTTGACTTAAATATATGTTGAAATTCGAGTAACAACTTTGTTTTTGTACATATGCTTTGCGTTAATAGGCCTGGATAAAATCGAATTTCTTCAAAGTCATGAAAATCAGGAAATTTACCAAAAGGCTTTTGATCTGATTGAACATTACTTTGGTGTAGAAGATGACGACTCCAGTATTGTACCTCACGTGGATGAAAACCAACAACAGTTTGTATTTCAGCAGCAGGAAGCACCAATGGAAGGGTTTCAACTTTAACTTGGTAGGAGGAAAAATTAATGGCTAAAAAGGGTAGCTTCAGATATCTCCCTTTTCTTGTAATGTCATTAGGAATATTTGATGTGTTTTTATGTAGAACAAAAAAGAAAGACGTTAATGCACTTTTAAAAAGCAAACAAAACAAGTTTCCATCCATATGCAACCTTTTATTATAGTTTTGTTGTTATTTTGGTGTGCCTGTATATATGTCTTTCATTGTTTTTTTGTATCTATTTGTGAACAGTTAAATACATTATGAGATTATTTAATAATTTAAGCCTGAAAAGGAAAACTTTAGTAAAGTATTACAATAATGGTTCTGAATTTTTCTAGCATTCTTAGAAACTGCACATTAGCAGTACAGCTGTCGATAATTGCATTTTGGCAGTAAGTTTGATATGCCCATTCTTTACTAAATCTACCTCTCAAAGCAAAAACAAAACAAAAGAGCTTCAGAAGCATGAAACAGAGAAAAAGCTAAATTAGAATGTGAAAATAGCTATTACCTTAAATTATAAATCACTGTGCTATAAGTTATACTTTGCAAAAAAAAAAAATTACTACAGAAAACCTGTAAAAGTTACTTATAAAATACAGAAGAAATATTGTACTGATAATCAATTAAAATGTGGCAATTGTGAAGAGAGAAGCTGTTCTTCATGTTGGACACATTAAAATGATTACACAACATTTAAATGTTTGTGTTTTTAACATATAAATGCTATTATATTAGTATATTTTGTATTTTGACCAAATATGCCAACATTTTTGAAATAGTGTTTTATTATTTTTTCACTGCTCATTTTAAAGAGCATCATGAGATGCCATCATGAATCTAAAGTAGTGCTGCATAGCAAAAATAATACTGTATTCCTTTCTCTGATTTTTCAGAGCAGTAATTGAAAAGTTTCACTTTCTATGTAATAATGAACTTAGGTACTTGAATGGCAAAATTCTCCTGAAGAAATCACCTTGTTATGTGTTAAATTTGATTAAATGGACTTAATGGTTTGGACACAAAAGGATGCTATTCATGAAAATTACTAAGGATTCTTTAATTGGTTGAACCCTATATTAGGATTTTTTTCCCCTTTGGTGATCCTCAAAGGGTCAAACTGCTGCTTGTTAATGAACCATCGTATTAGATTACATTTGTATCAGATTCGTCAATATAATGTATGTGTTTATGTATTAACAGCAAAAACCTCTTCATACTGTGAAACTTTAAAAAAAAAGTTTCAATAGAAAATTATATATATTTATTTACAGATACATATATATGTGTGTGTGTGTTTTTCTCACAGTACTATACTTGGTAGTTTTCTAAGCAGATATGGTACTGTTGAATCAGTCTTTTCATTAGTATAGTTACGTGCAGGCTATTTACATTTCCAATTGTATACCTAAAATACTTGTTTAAAAATTAGTTTACTGATGTTTTAAGA
This sequence comes from Delphinapterus leucas, assembly GCF_059928025.1. Classification (NCBI taxonomy): domain Eukaryota; kingdom Metazoa; phylum Chordata; class Mammalia; order Artiodactyla; family Monodontidae; genus Delphinapterus; species Delphinapterus leucas. The sequence continues at coordinate 53,334,420 of NC_143140.1, forward strand.
TGGGAACTAAAAGCATTTTTGATATGATTCATAGTCTATTCTGTAAAGAAAGGTTTCATTTATGATAGCATTTATAATGTTTCTGCTGGAAATCAGAGGTATGTTACAAGAAGGAAATGTATATAGGAGTACTTTTAAATAGTATGACACTTTGTAAATTAAATATCATGAAACTAAGCTTTTGGCAAGACACTTAAAAACCTACAAGCTATACAATACAGGTTTAAATGGTGTCCACAATGCTGACTGCATCTGCCAAACCTCTTTTATATTGTTAAGTATAAGATTGTATCTGTGCCCTTTTTATTGTAGTAGAAGTTATGCAGTTCAGTATATGTATATTCAAAAGAACAGGGTAGTTATATTAAAGATCACCAAATTGTTGGTGAATTTATCAGATAAACACTTTTTTGTGATGCAGATAGTCTATAAGTATCAGGTGACAGGGTGTTCCACTCTTTCTAATCAACTGAACTTGTTAATGCAGCATAATTCATAAACTAACCAGCTGTGCCTGCTTTTTTTTTGAGGACCCTATAGTCACATTAATAAATCTTTAAGCTAAGTCTTTCAAACAAAATAGTTCTTACAGAAGGAAAAATAATAGAAATAATAGAATGACCTTTGAGGGGAGGATTTTTAAATTTTTGCCAGTGAAATAAGCATTATATCTCTAAGTATAGAATTTGACCATATTTTAAGCATTTATATATAAAATTATATTTAATTCATTGGATCTGTTACTTGGGTAATTAATTTGATTAGATGTGAATGCAAGGGGTAATATGTAATAGTTGGTGTGGTGATGACTTTATTGAACCAATACTAGCAAATACTTTGTTCCTAAAAATTTTTTTAATATGACTACTCTTTTCAAATGTACTATTTTAAATGCTCCAAAATGTATTTTCATTAATCTTCACTGACGCTTGTGGGAAAAATTTTCTTTTTTCAACTTGCTTTCCTAAGATTTATTATATTTTAATCCGAGAGAAACTGTGCCAAAAAAAAAAAAAAGAAAACATGTTGTAAAAGGGCAATGCATGCAACATTAATGTAAAAATCAAGAGAATACTTGAAAGAGTCCTTTACATTTATTGAATTAAATTCGGTGTTTTATTTTTGTCTGAATTTGAATTTTTACTAGCTAATCTATGCAATTATGCTTACTTGTTTTATATTTGTAAGTACTTGACTCAATGCCCTGGGGTTTTTTTTACTCTAAGTTTTATTTTGAAAATTGTTCCTAGAACTTAATTTTTAGTGCCATTTTGTTCACTTGCTGGTAGCACTAGAACAAGCAAGCAAAAAATAAAAACCAAAAAAAAGTGATAAAATCTGTTGGCACAGAAACAGCATATCATTTGGTAACTGTAAAACGTATTTGCAGATAAAGGTTGATTTTTTGGATAAAGGACTTTTGTTGGACAAAGCATTACCTTTGCCTTCATATTTTTTCTTCTCTCAAGAAGGAGCATTATGGATAAAGTAATTATAATACAAAGTCTTCGTGGATTTTTGTTGCTGTTCTAAATTCAGCAATCTACTGGCTGCTTTGTGAAACTGTGAAATCAAAGTAATTGTTGTTAACCTTTACTCATTTTAGTTCATAGCATTACTGTTTTATGAAATGTAACATATTAGGAGCCAATATGATGGATCTCTAAAAGGATAATGCATCTTTAAATTCTAATTGGGAAGTGGGATGAGGGGAAGATATTCTTGCCAAACTAAATAAACCAACATTTGAGTAGTATGCAATATTATAAAATGTTACAGCACTATATTAAAAATAATAAAATACTATTTTACGATTGCATTTATATAAGTGTCTGTTTCATTTGTTTTCACTTATGATTGTATATGCCTAATAAAGCAAAAATAGATGCCCTGATTCATTAAAATTCCATCCCCTTTCTAAAACCAGTAAGATTTCATGGGTAGCATTATCTGATAAAGTAGCATGTTGCTTTTATTTCAGAACTTGTATATTCAGCTGTAACGGGGAACATATCCAATTTATCTTTGTAGCTCAAGTCTTGGCAGCTAGTGGGACATTCACATGTTTCAGCTGAGATTATTTTTCCTTTTCTGTTATTTTAATGCAGTACAATGCATTTATTTAAGGCTTAGAGTTTTAAACCTAATAAATACGAGGGAATGTCTGATTTAACTTCCTTAATATACTGTGAAACACAAAATCACACAGTAGCCAAGCTTAGGCCCTCCTAGCTTACTGTTTTTATTTTTTTCTTCTTCCATTACCATGGTTTTCTGTTGTTCATTTTTTTTGTGGGGCGGGGTGTTTGTTTGTTTTGGCTGGCATCATTTCCTTCAGTATTTGAAACTATGTTAATCACAGAATAGTGAAACTAATTGGATCAATTATTTTTAGGGTTTCTTGCTCCCAGTAAAGTGGTCAGCAATTTTAGTGGGAAATGAATTCCTGAAAATGTATGAAAATATAATGTACAGGTCAAACAATAGATTTAAACACACAGTGGAGTTCCCATCGCAGAAATCCTTAAGTATACCCTTTAATTATGTGTTTGCTCAGTTGTATATTTGTTCTTTCATTTTTTTCCTTTCATATTTGAACAGTTTACCACTGAAATTAAATCAGCATATGATTCCCCCCTTTCAGGACATCTAATGATTTTCATGTTTGCTTCAGTAGTTTTAAGTTTTAAGAGATACATACATCATATCATTATTAGTAGCACTTTAACATTTCAATTTTCCATTCTGTTTTGAAATAAAAATTTCAAGTAGTTGCACTTGCAAGCACTGCTCTATAGCACTACCAGAACCAAAATGTTGATTGGGAGCAACCCCACCAAGTAAAAGAGCTTGGAGTGTTCACTAGTTTATGCATAAATATTTAAATTTGGAAACAGTAGGCAGTTTAGGGAATTTAATGTGCAATTCCCCAAAGTACCTGTTATTTAAAAATTGGGAGTTTTAAACTTTGGACAATATTACTTTTGAGGGATCCCTCCTGTTCCCTTTCAGTTATGGTTGTTTTTTTAAACTGTTCTAAAAAAGCATGGCAAAATTTAATATATTCTTTGTTTAGGGTTTCAGCATGACTATTTTCTGAGCATTCCAACTTTTTTTTTTCTTTTTACATCTTTATTGGAGTATAATTGCTTTACAACGGTGTGTTAGTTTCTGCTTTATAACAAAGTGAATCAGTTATACATATGTTCCCATACCTCCTCCCTCTTGTGTCTCCCTCCCTCCCACCCTCCCTATTCCACCCCTCTATGTGGTCACAAACCACCGAGCTGATCTCCCTGTGCTATGCGGCTGCTTCCCACTAGCTATCTACCTTACGTTTGGTAGTGTATATATGTCCATGCCACTCTCTCGCTTTGTCACAGCTTAGCCTTCCCCCTCCCCATATCCTCAAGTCCATTCTCTAGTAGGTCTCTGTCTTTATTCCTGTCTTACCCCTAGGTTCTTCATGACATTTTTTTCCCTTAAATTCCATATATATGTGTTAGCATACAGTATTTGTCTTTCTCTTTCTGACTTACTTCACTCTGTATGACAGACTCTAGGTCCATCCACCTCATTACAAATAGCTCAGTTTCGTTTCTTTTTATGAGTGAGTAATATTCCATTGTATATATGTGCCACATCATCTATCCATTCATCCGATGATGGACACTTAGGTTGTTTCCATCTCCTGGCTATTGTAAATAGAGCTGCAGTAAACATTTTGGTACATGACTCTTTTTGAATTATGGTTTTCTCAGGGTATATGCCCAGTAGTGGGATTGCTGGGTCATATGGTAGTTCTATTTGTAGTTTTTTAAGGAACCTCCATACTGTTCTCCATAGTGGCTGTACCAATTCACATTCCCACCAGCAGTGCAAGAGTGTTCCCTTTTCTCCACACCCTCTCCAGCATTTATTGTTTCTAGATTTTTTGATGATGGCCATTCTGACCGGTGGGAGATGATATCTCATTGTAGTTTTGATTTGCATTTCTCTAATGATTAATGATGTTGAGCATTCTTTCATGTGTTTGTTGGCAGTCTGTATGTCTTCTTTGGAAAAATGTCTATTTAGGTCTTCTGCCCATTTCTGGATTGGGTTGTTTGTTTTTTTGTTATTGAGCTGCATGAGCTGCTTGTAAATTTTGGAGATTTAATCCTTTGTCAGTTGCTTCATTTGCAAATATTTTCTCCCATTCTGAGGGTTGTCTTTTGGTCTTGTTTATGGTTTCCTTTGCTGTGCAAAAGCTTTGAAGTTTCATTAGGTCCCATTTGTTTATTTTTGTTTTTATTTCCATTTCTCTAGGAGGTGGGTCAAAAAGGATCTTGCTGTGACTTATGTCATAGAGTGTTCTGCCTATGTTTTCCTCTAAAAGTTTGATAGTTTCTGGCCTTACATTTAGGTCTTTAATCCACTTAGAGCTTATTTTTGTGTATGGTGTTAGGGAGTGATCTAATCTCATACTTTTACATGTAGCTGTCCAGTTTTCCCAGCACCACTTATTGAAGAGGCTGTCCTTTCTCCACTGTACATTCCTGCCTCCTTTATCAAAGATGAGGTGACCATATGTGTGTGGGTTTATCTCTGGGCTTTCTATCCTGTTCCATTGATCTATATTTCTGTTTTTGTGCCAGTACCATACTGTCTTGATTACTGTAGCTTTGTAGTATAGTCTGAAGTCTGGGAGCCTGATTCCTCCAGCTCCATTTTTCTTTCTCAAAATTGCTTTGCCTATTCGGGGTCTTTTGTGTTTCCATACAAATTGTGAAATTTTTTGTTCTAGTTCTGTGAAAAACGCCAGTGGTAGTTTGATAGGGATAGCATTGAATTTGTAGATTGCTTTCTGTAGTAGAGTCGTTTTCACAACGTTGATTCTTCCAATCCAAGAACATGGTATATCTCTCCATCTATTTGTATCATCTTTAATTTCTTTCATCAGTGTCTTATAATTTTCTGCATACAGGCATTTTGTCTCCTTAGGTAGGTTTATTCCTGGATATTTTATTCTTTTTGTTGCAGTGGTAAATGGGAGTGTTTTCTTGATTTCACTTTCAGATTTTTCATCATTAGTGTATAGGAATGCAAGAGGTTTCTGTGCATTAATTTTGTACCCTGCTACTTTACCAAATTCATTGATTAGCTCTAGTAGTTTTCTGGTAGCATCTTTAGGATTCTGTATGTATAGTATCATGTCATCTGCAAACAGTGACAGCTTTACTTCTTTTCTGATTTGGATTCCTTTTATTTCCTTTTCTTCTCTAATTGCTGTGGCTAAAACTTCCAAAACTATGTTGAATAAGAGTGGTGAGAGTGGGCAACCTTGTATTGTTCCTGATCTTAGTGGAAATGGTTTCAGTTTTTCACCATTGAGGACGATGTTGGCTGTGGGTTTGTCATATATGGCCTTTATTATGTTAAGGAAAGTTCCCTCTGTGCCTACTTTCTGCAGGGTTTTTATCATAAATGGGTGTTGAATTTTGTCGAAAGCTTTCTCTGCATCTATTGAGATGATCATGGTTTTTCTCCTTCAATTTGTTAATATGGTGTATCACGTTGATTGTTTTGCGTATATTGAAGAATCCTTGCATTCCACTTGATCATGGTGTATGATCCTTTTAATGTGCTGTTGAATTCTGTTTGCTACTATTTTGTTGAGGATTTTTGCATCTATGTTCATCAGTGATATTGCCTGTAGTTTTCTTTCTTTGTGACATCCTTGTCTGGTTTTGGTATCAGGGTGATGGTGGCCTCGTAGAATGAGTTTGGGAGTGTTCCTCCCTCTGCTATATTTTGGAAGAGTTTGAGATCTCTTTTTCTTGGATTGATTCCCTTGATCATTATGTAGTGTACTTCTTTGTCTCTTCTAATACTCTTTATTTTAAAGTCTATTTTGTCTGATATGAGAATTGCTACTCCAGCTTTATTTTGGTTTCCATTTGCATGGAATATCTTTTTCCATCCCCTTACTTTCAGTCTCTATGTGTCTCTAGGTCTGAAGTGGTTTCTTGTAGACAGCATATATATGGGTCTTGTTTTTGTATCCATTAAGCCAGTCTGTGTCTTGGTGGGAGCATTTACTCCATTTACATTTAAGGAAATTATCGATATGTATGTTCCTATCCCCGTTGTTTGATAGAATTCACCTGTGAAGCCATCTGGTTCTAAGCTTTTGTTTGTTGGAAGATTTTTTAATCACAGTTTCAATTTTAGTGCTTGTGATTGGTCTGTTCATATTTTCTATTTCTTCCTGATTCAGTCTTGGCAGGTTGTGCATTTCTAAGAATTTGTCCATTTCTTCCAGGTTGTCCATCTTATTGGCATAGAGTTGCTTGTAGTAATCTCTCATGATCTTTTGTATTTCTGCAGTGTCAGTTGTTACTTCTTTTTCATTTCTAATTCTATTGATTTGAGTCTTCTCCCTTTTTTTCTTGATGAGTCTGGCTAATGGTTTATCAATTTTGTTTATCTCCTCAAAGAACCAGCTTTTAGTTTTATTGATCTTTGCTATCGTTTCCTTCCTTTCTTTTTCATTTATTTCTGATCTGATTTTTATGATTTCTTTCCTTCTGCTAACTTTGGGGTTTTTTTGTTCTTTCTCTAATTGCTTTAGGTGCAAGGTTAGGTTGTTTATTCGAGATGTTTCCTGTTTCTTAAGGTAGGATTGTATTGCTATAAACTTCCCTCTTAGAACTTCTTTTGCTGCATCCCATAGGTTTTGGGTCGTCGTGTCTCCATTGTCATTTGTTTCTAGGTATTTTTTGATTTCCTCTTTGATTCCTTCAGTGATCACTTCGTTATTAAGTAGTGTATTGTTTAGCCTCCATGTGTTTGTATTTTTAACAGATCTTTTCCTGTAATTGATATCTAGTCTCATAGCGTTGTGGTCAGAAAAGATACTTGATACAATTTCAATTTTCCTAAATTTACCAAGGCTTGATTTGTGACCCAAGATATGATCTATCCTGGAGAATGTTCCGTGAGCACTTGAGAAAAATGTGTATTCTGTTGTTTTTGGATGGAATGTCCTATAAATATCAATTAAGTCCATCTTGTTTAATGTATCATTTAAAGCTTGTGTTTCCTTATTTATTTTCATTTTGGATGATCTGTCCATTGGTGAAAGTGGGGTGTTAAAGTCCCCTACTATGAATGTGTTACTGTTGATTTCTCCTTTTATGGCTGTTAGTATTTGCCTTATGTATTGAGGTGCTCCTATGTTGGGTGCATAAATATTTACAATTGTTATCTCTTTTTCTTGGGTCGATCCCTTGATCATTATGTAGTGTCCTTCTTTGTCTCTTCTAATAGTCTTTATTTTAAAGTCTATTTTGTCTGATATGAGAATTGCTACTCCAGCTTTCTTTTGGTTTCCATTTGCATGGAATATCTTTTTTCATACCCTTACTTTCAGTCTCTTTGTGTCTCTAGGTCTGAAGTGGGACTCTTGTAGACAGCATATATATGGGTCTTGTTTTTGTATCCATTCAGCCAGTCTGTGTCTTTTGGTGGGAGCATTTAATCCATTTACATTTAAGGTAATTATCGATATGTATGTTCCTATTCCCATTTTCTTAATTGTTTTGGGTTTGCTTTTGTAGGTCTCTTCCTTCTCTTGTGTTTCTTGCCTAGAGAAGATCCTTTAGCATTTGTTGTAAAGCTGGTTTGGTGGTGCTGAACTGTCTCTGCTTTTGCTTGTCTGTAAAGGTTTTAATTTCTCCATCAAATCTGAATGAGTTCCTTGCTGGGTAGAGTAATCTTGGTTGTAGGTTTTTCTCCTTCATCACTTTAAATATGTCCTGCCAGTCCCTTCTGGCTTGCAGAGTTTCTGCTGAAAGATCAGCTGTTAACCTTATGGGTTTTCCCTTGTGTGTTATTTGTTGTTTTTACCTTGCTGCTTTTAATATGTTGTCTTTGTATATAATTGTTGACAGTTTGATTAATATGTGTCTTGGCGTATTTCTCCTTGGATTTATCCTGTATGGGACTCTGTGTGCTTCCTGGGCTTGATTAACTATTTCCCATATTAGGGAAGTTTTCAAGTATAATCTCTTCAAATATTTTCTCAGTCCCTTTCTTTTTTCTCTTCTTCTTCTGGAACCCCTATAATTCGAATGTTGGTGCATTTAATGTTGTCCCAGAGGTCTCTGAGACTGTCCTCAGTTCTTTTCATTCTTTTTTCTTTATTCTGCTCTGCAGTAGTTATTTCCACTATTTTATATTCCAGGTCACTTATCCGTTCTTCTGCCTCAGTTATTCTGCTATTGATCCCATCTAGAGTATTTTTAATTTCATTTGTTGCGTTGTTCATTGTTGCTTGTTTCATCTTTAGTTCTTCTAGGTCCTTGTTAGATGTTTCTTGCATTTTCTCTATTCTATTTCCAAGATTTTGGATCATCTTTACTATCATTATTCTGAATTCTTTTTCAGGTAGACTGCCTATTTCCTCTTCATTTGTTAGGTCTGGTGGGTTTTTATCTTGCTCCTTCATCTGCTGTGTGTTTTTCTGTCTTCTCATTCTTCTTATGTTACTGTGTTTGGGGTCTCCTTTTTGCAGCCTGTATTTTCGTAGTTCCTGTTGTTTTTGGTGTCTGTCCCCTGTGGCTAAAATTGTTTCAGTGGGTTGTGTAGGCTTCCTGGTGGAGGGGACTAGTGCCTGTGTTCTTGTGGGTGAGGCTGGATCTTGTCTTTCTGGTGGGCAGGTCCACATCTGGTGTTGTGTTTTGGGGTGTCTTTGGACTTATTATGATTTTAGGCGGCCTCTCTGCTAATGGGTGTGGTTGTGTTCCTGTCTTGCTAGTGGTTTGTCATAGGGTGTCCAGCACTGTAGCTTGCTGGTCGTTGAGTGGATCTGGCTCTTAGTGCTGAGATGGAGATCTCTGGGAGAGCTTTTGCCATTTGTTATTACATGGAGCTGGGAGGTCTCTGGTGGACCAATGTCCTGAACTCGGCTCTCTCACCTCAGAGGCTCAGGCCTGACATCCAGCTGGAGCACAAAATCCTGTCAGCCACATGGCTCAGAAGAAAAGGGAGAAAAGAAAGAAAGAAAGAAAGAATAAAATAAAACACAGTTATTAAAATGAAAAATAAAAAAAGAAAGAAAGACGAGAGCAACCAAACCAAAAAACAAATCCACCAATGATAACAAGTGCTAAAAACTATGCAAAATAATAATAATGACAGACAGAACCCTAGGACAAATGGCAAAAGCAAAGCTATACAGACAAAATCACACAAAGAAGCATAACATACACACAAAAAGAGAAAATGGAAAAAAATATATATATATTAAAAAGGAAGAGAGCAACCAAATCAATAAACAAATCTACCAATGATAATAAGCTCTAAATACTAAACTAAGATAAAACCATAAACAAATTAGATGCAGAAAGCAATCCCCAAGTCTACAGTTGCTTCCAAAGTCCACCACCTCAACTTTGGGATGATTCGTTGTGTATTCATGTATTCCACAGATGCAGGGTACATGAAGTTGATTGTGGAGATTTAATCTGCTGCTCCTGAGGCTGCTGGGAGAGATCTCCCTTTCTCTTCTTTGTTCTCACAGCTCCCAGGGGCTCAGCTTTGGATTTGGCTCCGCCTCTGTGTGTAGGTCACCTGAGGGCGCCTGTTCTTCACTCAGAAAGGACGGGGTTAAAAGAGCAGCTGATTTGGGGGCTCTGGCTCGCTCAGGCCGGGGGGAGGAAGGGGTACAGAATGCGGGGTGAGCCTGTGGCGGCAGAGGCCGGTGTGACGTTGCACCAGCCTGAGGCACACGGTGTGGTCTCCTGGAGAAGTTGTCTGTGGATCACGGGACCCTGGCAGTGGCAGGCTGCACAGGCTCCCGGGAAGGGAGGTTAGGATAGTGACCTGTGCTCGCACACAGGCTTCTTGGTGGCTGCAGCAGCAGCCTTAGCATCTCATGCCCGTCTCTGGTGTCTGTGCTGATAGCCGCGGCTCACGCCCGTCTCTGGAGCTCGTTTAGGCGGTGCTCTGAATCCCCTCTCCTCGCACACCCCAAAACAATGGTCTCTTGCCTCTTAGGCAGTTCCAGAGTTTTTCCCAGACTCCCTCCCGGCTAGCTGTGGCGCACTAGCCCCCTTCAGCCTGTGTTCACGCAGTCAACCCCAGTCCTCTCCCTGGGATCTGACCTTCGAAGCCTGAGCCTCAGCTCCTGGCCCCCACCTGCCCCGGGGGGTGAGCAGACAAGCCTCTCAGGCTGGTGAGTGCTGGTCGGCACCAATCCTCTGTGCAGGAATCTCTCAGCTTTGCCCTCTGCACCCCTGTTGCTGCGCTCTCCTCCATGGCTCCAAAGCTTCCCCCACCCACCCACCCTCCGTCTCCACCAGTGAAGGGGCTTCCTAGTGTGTGGAAACTTTTCCTCCTTCACAGCTCCCTCCCAGAAGTGCAGGTCTCATCCCTATTCTTTTGTCTCTGTTTTTCCTTTTGCCCTATGCAGGTATGTGGGGAGTTTCTTGCCTTTCGGGAGGTCTGAGGTCTTCTGCCAGCGTTCGGTAGGTGTTCTGTAGGAGTCGTTCCACATGTAGATGTATTTTTGATGTATTTGTGGGGAGGAAGGTGATCTCCACGTCTTACTCCTCCACCATCTTGAAGGTCTCCCCCCCAACATATATTTTTAACAGGTGGGAAGAATAGTCAGAATGGGGAAAGAGGCCATATTTGAAGTGATAACAGCTTAGACTTTTTCAGAAGTGAGGAAAGCTATAGGTCCTCAGACTGAAGAACATACAAAGTCCTTAGCAGAAAAAATAAAAATAGATAGTGATGGAAGTCTAATATGCATCTCACATTCAGTATATCCGAAATAGAGGACTTGACATATTTTGCCTGTCATGCCTATCAGTTCTTTCCCCAGCCTTAGACATCTCAACAAATGGCAGCACCATCCATCTAGGTGCTCAAAGCAAAAACCCAGGCTTTTTGATGTCATTCTTCCTTTTTCTCTCCTCTTCCCACATTGAATTTACCACAAAATTCTATCCTTTTGACCCCCCAATACATCTCAAATTGCTAACCATTTCTCCATCTCTATATGACACCATCTTATTTAGGGTACATGCATTAATTATTCAAAATGAAAGGTGAATTGGAGAGAGGCAAGAGAGACAGAGTAAGACCATTTAAAAGATACTGCAATAAACTAGGCAACAGATGGTGGTTATTTCAGACCAGGGTGATATCAAGAGAGATGGTGAGGAGTGGTCCAATTGTGCATATAGTCTTAAGTGGAGTCAACAGGATTGCTGGTATATAACGACTTACTCAAGAGCAGTTGGAAAGATAATAAAATAGTGAGTGCCTGAGCAAGGCCATTTCAGATGGGGTGGTCATGGAAGCTCTCACTGAGAAGGAGAATGAGTCAGCTACAGTAAGGCCAAGAGAAGGAAGGAAAGCCTAGAGAGAATAAGGGTCTGACACCTTAAAAAACAAAAAAGAACTAGTGTGGCTGAAGCATAAGGAACCAAGGGGAGATGGTATGAAACACGGAGGGTCCAGGTAGTATCAAAATCCAATCTATCATTTAGGAGCTAGAGAATCACCAACTGGGTAGACAGTCATTTTATCTAGGATAGGTTAAAAACAAGAGATGACTGAATTTCTTTATTTCTATGTTTAAGTGTTCAGCCCAGCAAACATTTAAGAAATTTTCCATTTGATGAGGATAATTTCAAAGCATAAGCTCTTTGCTGAGCCAACAGAAATGAGTAGACATGTATATAACATCAGTAAGCTCAGAAGACCCAGTCCCTGTGTGAAATATTGGGCTCAAATACCCTTGAAAACCTGAGAAGTAAAGAAGAGCAGGACCATAGGTCTAGGCAGAATGGTCATTGGCTAAATGTGCCTAGAGAGTGAAGATGGATCCAGGCAAACTATTCTGTGTGATGTGGCTGCCAAAATCTATTTCCAACTCTGGCTGTGTTACTAAAATGCAGTGTTCAAAAACAAAGAGGTTATAATCGCACTCTAAGGGACTCAGTTGCAGGTATCACAATGAAGAGGGACACTGATAAACTGGAGTGTGTCCAGAGGAGAGCTCAAAATAGAGGAAAGCTGTTACGGATGGAGAAATTAAGAGTAGAGAAAGGATGACTCACAGAGATGTATCAGATATCTCCCAATATTTGTGGGGCTGCTCTTCATGGTAAAAAGTGATCAGCAGATGAAAGAATCTGGGGAAGCTAGAATCAAAATTAGACAGTAATTAGCTCTTAATTCCCCTCTAGAAACTACATATTGGAGATGACAAGGAAAGGGCTTAAACACAGGATACAGGCAAACTAGCCCACCTTGGTCATCATTTCCAACTTTTGCACTTCTAACTATTTCATGATTCTATGCAATAGCTAACTGAGTTCATGATTTAAGGAATGATGTAGTCTGGATAACTTTCATACAACAAAGTTCTTCCTGTGCAGATTTTAACCATGTTATAAACTGTTATTTTTGTTTTTGCTTATCTTATAAATGGAAACAAACTTCTGTCCCTCCCGTCCATATAGTTAATTTGTTGACTCAAATTTCCATGAACAATGCTGTTTCCAGTATGATAAATATATGCAGGTGGCTCAAGGTGTCTGAGATGAAATTGTTCTTACATTGAGAAAACAGCAATAATCCCCCAAAGGAGAACAAAGGTCATAATCCTTCTTAAAATTCACAAGTCTATCTTTACTTTAAAGAGGTACTCACCCTTTTGGCTGACGCTACCACTGCAAAGCAGGCGACGATTGTGAGTCCAATCATTATGTAACAAGCTTTCAGTCGCGCTTTGTTACTTGCAGCATCTATCATTTCTGGCCTAAACCAAGATGTGTATTCTGTTAATTATATTAAAGCAATATGATTTTCTGACTGGCATAATAAACAATGATTTTTTATGTAAATATTCCAAAAATGTCCCCGAATGCAAATGGCAGATGTGAAAGATTTCCAAATGCTAGCCCATTATCTTACCGATTTCAAGTTAACAGGTATTTATTCAGGTCCTAAATAATGTTAGCCACTATGAAATGACAATGCAGTATATTTGGTTTCTAACTGTTCAAAATATAACTACTGGAGATTATGACCTGACTCGCCATCATTTTTGTTTCACTGACTGGGATAAAAGTAAGAATTAATGCCTATGTATGTCTATGACTCATGTTCATTTGGCCCCTGTGTTATTAAGTGGGCTTTGTTTTCAGTTTTGAACAGGTTGTTTCTGAAAACTTACTTTCATCATTTTGGTTTTTCACTAGCCTCCAAATCTCTTCTTGCCCCCTCCCATCCTGACTCCATTAAAGAGACTATTATACATTTTGTGAAGATGACTCTTATTATACTGCTATTATACATTATATATTTTGTGAGAATGTCTGTTAGGGAATGGGTGTTTCTTTCGTGGCTTCTGCACGAAGTTTTCAAAAGAAGTGATCAAAATCACAGTGATTTGTTGAAGAAAAGACAAACACACCTTCATTTTCTTATTATTATTCTGACATTTTATATGCTTACTTGAATACTGCATAGTCTTATTTATTAATAAAGTTATATGCAATTTATCCAGATTTTAGCAAAGTAGTGTTACAAAAGTAATCATGCCTGTAGGCCTTTATGATAAAATAAATTTTAAAAATTTGCAGTAATATGAAGTGGCAGTTTATAAATACATACAATTAAAGAATGACTTTTGAGAATGTATTCAGCAGTATTTTTTATCTTTGTCAAGTTTAAATAGAATGTAGTCACATAAAAAAAGAATTCCAGGAAGACAATTTGCAATTCTTCTTAAAAATGAAAATTTTTTTCTTTAACTTTCCACTAGTTGAAAGAACACAGAAAACCAATATCTAGCCTGCTTTCCTCAGATTTTAGGCAGATTAATGTAAGTTTTAAGGTAGTTGTCAACAGATGAATTTTAGCACATTATTAGATTATACTTGTTGTTGACTTTTGTTCCAGATGGAACCTGAAAGATCTGATCTTTTTTACCCACCCATCTGGCTTTGAACAGCTATACCAAATTAGTTTAACACTGAAAAGAAAAGAAAAAGTACAGGCATTATTAAATATCATTAGTGTAAATCAGTTTAACACTGAAAAGAAAAGAAAAAGTACAGTCATTATTAAATATCATTAGTGTATGGTCCAAAAATTATAGGTCACTTAATTATATGTCCATTAAAAGCATAAAAACGAAAGCTGTTTATATTGTAAATCTAACATTTAGCTTAGGAGGCATAGCTCTCCTAAATAGCAATGCTTTTAAAAAATTATAGAAAATAATAAAATATTCAAATACTTCCATGTTTTCAACCCAAAACTACAGTACTTTTTCTAGGCACCTTGCTCAAAGTTAAATTCTTCTGTTTATAATATTTCTTTTTATTTTATTTTATTTTGGCTGCGTTGGGTCTTCATTGCTGTGTGCATGCTTTCTCTAGTTGTGGTAATCCAGGGCAACTCTTTGCTGTGATGCGTGGGCTTCTCATTGCGGTGGCTTCTCTCGTTGCGGAGCATGGGCTCCAGGCAAGCGGGATTCAGTAGTTGTGGCACGCAGGCTCAGTAGTTGTGGCTCACGGGCTCTAGAGCGCAGGCTCAGTAGTTGTGGCGCATGGGCCCAGTTGCTCTGTGGCACGTGGGACCTTCTCAGACCAGGGCTCCAACCCGTGTCCCCTGCATTGGCAGGTGGATTCTTAACCACTGTGCTACCAGGGAAGCCCTATAATATTTCTTTTGACTGTGATCCTGGGGAAATTAAATTATTTCTGTAAAATGGGTCTCTTCACATATACAGCCATGCTAAAATGGATCTAGGTTCTCTTGACAAGTATTAATTTACAATAATGCAGGTTCTTTACATTTTTGATTACTCTGTTGTGTAGCACTAGAATTCAAAATCCAAAAACACTGAGGATGGTCTTTTTAAGCTTTTCTGGGGCTAATTTCTTCTTTGGACTAAGTCTTTAGTTTAGAGGCTATAGATCTCAAGGAAAACAAAATTTGCTTTATAATATTAAAAAACATCTTCGTGGTTGAATAAATGCTGAAAACAGATTCAAATTCCATGTTATTTCAAATTCCATGTCCATTCCTCATTAAATAATTTGATACAAGAAAGGAATAAAAATGTTTGAGAATTCATTATTGAATGAACATTTCCCGCCATATTTTGTTTTCCATTTATTTGAGATGCTTTTGGTGGCTAATAAATTAACAATCAATAAAAGTGTAGGCAATATGCACAGAACAAGATGTAGGCCCAGTTTCCATTATCCATTCTAATAGGCATTGATTACATCATATAAATATAATATTTGAACATCTGAAATCTTTATTTGATTTTATAGTTCTAGTCTCCCGGGTTTTTTTGAGATCAGTTCAAAAAGTAGTAGATTGATGTTATCCTTAGTTTCCTTCCTTCCCCTTGTAACCACTGCCTTGTAAAGTTCCCGGAAGATTTTTGGGCTTTGCATAAACTGAAGCTGTAGAAAGATGGTTTTTACAGGTTACATTTACTTTTTTTAAAAAAAAACATATTACATTTACCCTGGAGTTGAAGCTGTCAGCTTAAGTTTTATCAAGTGAATCTCTGTCCTGGGTTTGGGATGATGAAGAGGCCAGCGACGCTGATGCGCCGTGGGTCCCAGTCCGAGTAAACCCGTACTCAAGAGGGCTGCAGGACCGCGTACACCTGACATCTCCCATCCCAGAAGAGGAGGTCACATGGATGTGGCTTCTTCCCAGAGACTCTCTAGCCACCCCTCGAGCCATGATGTTTCCTTGGGTGCTTCAGGGAGTCGCCCTCCCCACCCCTCCCCTCCCAGGCCAGAGCCCCTCTCCCTCTCAGCCACCCGGGTGCACTCAAGGCCAGTGCCTTCCGTTTGGCCTAAGTATACTCCACTGTCTCATGGCCCGGAGCTCGCTGGGGGCGGGTATCTAAGCGACGGTGGAAGTGCCCACTGAACTTCTGGATTTTCACCCGACTTCAAGAATCTCTCTGTAAGCTTAGCTTAGCTCCCACAGCCCAATCACGGAGCCTGGCATTTAACCGCACTCGGGGGGCGTGGGTAAATTCCTTAAGGTGGTAGGTGTTACTGTGAAGACCTGTGTGGCTCCGCGGCCGCCTCCGCTCCAAGGTGCGCAGAGGTCGGGAAGTGGATGGATCCCGAGACCCCCAGGCCCGGCGCCGACCCTGCCGGGCGCACGCAACCCGGGCCGCACACTTACGGAATCCGAGGCGGGATCTCCTCCATCGTTGTGAAACGCCCGGTCCACAGCAGGATTTCCCTGACTAATTGCGACGGCTTGTGCTCGGCGGGGACCCTATGGGCCTTCCCTGCTGCGACAGCGACAGGGATGTACGGAGGCACCGAGAGATGGCACAGAGACCAGTGCACGCTCACGCCTCCGTCCCCCAGCCCCGGCTCCTCGCCCGCCTCTCCGCGGACCCCTCCCTCCCAGGCCGTTCCCAGTCCCTGCTCACAGGAGCCTGGGGGCTCCGAGCCGCCGGGGGCCCCGCCGCTGGAGTACTGGGGGTGACCGGGGGGCCGGAGAGACGTGACGGGCAGCCGCGCGGCTTCTGGGGGCGCTCCCGGGGCGCAGCGGGGGATGCGTCCCAGGCGGAGGTGCAGGAGGCGCCCGACGTTGGCAAGCAAGCTGCGCCCTGGTCTCCCGGCCGAAACCCAGCCGGAGCCAGGGACCGAGCTCCCGGGACGCCTGCCCCGCCCCGCGCAGCTCCCAGGGGAGCCCCGGATGCGCAGCCGGAGTCTGTCGTGCGCCCCCTGGGTTCCCGGACTGCGCCCCCAGCCGGCGACCCGGGACGGGGACTGAGACGGTCGCCAGGCGGGGCCCGGGAGCGACCTGACGGCGGGACTACTTTCCTCCTGAGGCAGCTCCGTGCCGCTCGTGTTAAAGGCGTTTCTTGGTGTGGAGTAGAAACGAGTCTCCGTCAGAGCTTTTTAGGTTCCACTGTTTGGTGCCCAGGAGAATAAATCTAAACCCTCTCCTCCAGAGAAGGGCAACAGTCAGGCCTTCAAGTTCAGGTCGCTTCAGATGTTTACCAAGTAAGTGTCAGGACTTTCAACGAACTTCTGATTTTCCCATGAAGAGGTTTTTTGAAGCTAGCTCTTCACCCCACTCTCCACTCCCGTCCTTTTCTCTTTTCCAGGTAAAACGACCTCAGTTCCTACCACTGGTTTTCTCCACCTCTTTATTTCTTAGACCACAAACTCTTCAAACTCCCTTCAAAATGAGCTTTTTTTCTATCTTCCCTCTCAAAAAGAGGGGAGAATCCACTTTTCTCTGGTATCTAAACGGGAACAGGGACTCAGAGAAAGGGCTTGTAGGAAAGCTGGCTACTCCGAAGTAATCTACCTAGTCTACTTCCTCACATTCCAGGGACTACAGACCCCAGCCACGTTAAAGTGCTCTCCAGGACCCAGCCCCAGGCTAGCGCACCCTCCTCCTTACTGTCTCGGAGGTCCCTTCCCAACACAGACACTGCCCTACTTTTAGTTGGATCCCCACATATTTCTTTCCTTCCTAACTAGACTGTCCAGGCTCTTGAAGGCAAGATCTCTGTAACTCTGCGTCTTTCACATAATGGCGTTTTAACAAAAGAGGACAGATTCATATCTCAGTAAAGAAATATGCATTTAGAGACACAATTGTGGAAGGAACCATGAGCTTTGCCTTCACACTAAGGTTTAATCCCCTAATTTGTGATTTAAGGATTGCACAATTATAAGCAAATCATTTAAGTCATTTGTCTTGGTCTCATTTGTAAAATAAGAGTTGCTTCCTTTCAAGTTCGTTCATGCAACAACTACAAAAAAAACCCTACTCTATGCCAGCGACTTCTCAGAGCTGGGTATAGAGCAGTGAACAATGTCAAGTGGGGCTTAGTAGATGAAGAAAAAAAAAGCAGGATGAAAAAAAGTAAGCAGGCATGGGGTGGACGCTATTTAAAAAGGATGGTTAGAGATGCCCCTCTAAATGTGCCTGGTACGTTCATAACACTTCAAAGATGTTTCTTTCCCTTCACATTCTTTAACTAGTCCCCAAACACAAGGGCATTTTAATTCATGAAATCTCTTGTAGGGAACTGTAGGAGGCAATGAGCTCCCTAAGGGTGTAGCTGAAACATTGGCACTTGGTAGATACTTAATTTTAATCTGTTAAATAGATGAAAAAATGAATGAAAATCTTCAATAATGAAATAGACTCTATCTGGGCTAGTTTAAGAAAAGATTGAATACTTGAGGACATGCTGCATGATGAACAGAATGAATTCCTACCTGAAAAAGTACGTTGCCATAGATAATATTTGATGGTTGCAGGAATATGCTACTTGAAAATTCTCCCATTATTCAAATGTGTTGTTTTCTCCTTTAATATTTTATTTTTCTTCACATTACTGAAAATACCCATAGAGCTAGAGAAAAACATCTGTGTGAAACAGCCAATCAGTAATATTATATATTACTGTAATATTATAATATATTATAATATTATATATATAATAACCAAGGAATATTAAACTAACTAAATAAGTTTATTTCCCTGGAGAGAACCAAACGTCAGGTATCCACATGATTTTCTCTCTCAAGCTTCTCTAGCATTGCAGAACCACAGGGCAAGAGAACCGTGGCTTATGTCATGAGAAAAAGAACAGTTTGCATTCTGTTCTCTGTTCCTGATGCAATTAAAATATCACTATTCGGCAGTGTTCTACATTAAAAAAAAAAAACACAGTTGCATGAGAGATGTTTTTCTTTAGCTCTAGAATTGGAACAACAACCAAAAAAAACACCAAAAACTCGAATCAACTTCTAATAGAAGAAAAACTAATTATATTCCTTTCTTTCTTTCTTTTAAACCAGGACAGTTCGTTTGTTCATTGAACAAATGTTCATTAAATGTCTCCTATGTGCTGGGTACTGTTCTGGGCTCTGAGGTTACAGCATAGCAGGTAAGCATACAAAAATCTTTGCTCCTCACAGAGTTTATTATTAATCCACAGTGGTTTCAGTTTACACGTTCTGTACTATGTTATTTCTCAGTCCAATGGTTCATCTAATTTGCATATACTATTTTCAGTTTTGTTCCTTCAAGGCTTGTTTTGATTAGTATGGTTTATGTTCCCATTTCCTACAGTTAATTTACTTACTTCTTAAGGTATACTGCTATAGCTAGGGATAATTTTTAAATAAAGTGATTTCATAGATTAAGTGGAAAGTGTGGTAACTTAAAAATTATTATTACTTTTTATTGTTGAAAGCTAGTGTGTGCTCTGCACTGGGCTAAGGCAGGAAATGCAAAGATTGCTGCAGTCCCCAGGAAGCTCCCAGTCTGGCTGGCACTATATTCCCTCATCAGGAAATGCCTTGCTTCCAAAGGAGGAGCTGGGAGGGACCTTAACTAACTTGCTTTCCCATCCCCTACTAGTCTCTCTGTAGGGAAAGTTACTAAAGTGACAGTTTCCCTGCAGACCCAGCTTACAGTGGCCTCCAGTGGTTCCGGCAACCTTATCAAGTGGGTGGTCCAGGCAAGCGCCTGATTACCTGCTAGGTACTAAGCATGTGCTGAGGACACCAGCAAAAGCTCCAAATGAGATCTCAAAACCAAAAAAAAAGATCTGTATACAGCTCTTCATGTTATTCCTTTTAAATCCCATTTTCATTGCTGTAGTTCAGTATTTTATTCTCTCTCAACCATCTATTGTAATGACCTCCAAAGTATTTTCCTCATCTCTGGTCAGTTCTTTCTCCAGTCCTTTCTCTGCCTAGCTTCCAGAGATAGTTTTCTAAAACATGGATGTTATCATATAAAACTTTCATGGCGCCAATCTCTTTCCTATTTCTTTTTCTAACCCTGCACCCTACATCCCTATCCACAGACTACAAAAACGACCTGAAAAAATATTATAATGAGGCAGGGAGGACTCTTTCAAAGTCTTCTGCTTTGATATTTTGCATAGTCTGATTCAAATCTATGCCCTTGTCATATCCCTAGACGTTTAAGATGTCACTAAGCACAGGTAGGTAGGTTACATTGAATTGCTCTGTGTTAATAGTGATGCACAACAACTATCAATTAACATCACAGTTTAGTTCTGGCTTGTATAGCTGGGGAGGCACTGTGTGTGTGACCAGTGCTCATCAGGGCATGGCTGAGTTCTGACTGGTTGAGTTGCTTATTGTCCCATTGTTCTAAACATTAGTCTGAAAAAATACATTCAGAAGAAACCAGGTTGGATTAACTGCTCCTGCACTGATCAAAACCTTTCATACTTTCAATAATACATAGCTTGTATTCGTTCTAGAAATAGCAAATCTGAAATATATGCATATTTACGAAGTACTATTTATGCAAACTGCCCCCAGGACAGTGAAGAGGCATCTGCAATGGTCATGTCTCTCACATTCGTTGGCTGAAAGGTTATTTTTGTAGCCTACTTGAATGCCTATTAAGACTCATATATGTCAGATTGTGTGTAATTGCTAATCGTTTTTGGTGGAGCATCCTCTGGCTCCCGTGATCAATTTCAAACTCCAAAATTCCTAGTAAGAATCTTTTTTTTTTTTTTTTGCGGTACGCGGGCCCCTCACTGCTGTGGCCTCTCCCGTTGCGGAGCACAGGCTCCGGACGCGCAGGCTCAGCGGCCATGGCTCACGGGCCCAGCCGCTCCGCGGCATGTGGGATCCTCCCGGACAGGGGCACGAACCCGCGTCCCCTGCATCGACAGGCAGACACTCAACCACTGCGCCACCAGGGAAGCCCCCTAGTAATAATCTTGTATGACAAAGTGAGGATTTTATGGTATCCCCAACACTGAATTTGCTACAGACTTTTCACACTTGAGGCACAATTATGACTTTATGTGCTTCAAATCTGTATCCTGCAATAGCCTTTTATGATGACTTGCCAGTGCTTCTCCAGCTCCGTGTCCCACGCCACCCTCCTCATACACGTATAGGGAAGTGGTCTTGCAAAATTAATCCTACCCATTATAAGTGTACAATATAATACCTTACTTATATAGTTACAATTGAAGAAGGGTTGTTATTTCATAATCATGATGTGAATGATGCCACCTTATATTCCCTTAAGACAATTACCTCTTGTCCTACATGCCTTCATACAGTTCTTCAGCTTCCTTCAGCTGCTTGTCTCTCTCTTGGTTTATATGATCATGTTTTCTTGGAGACAGAGAACTGGCCTATTTTAATGTTTTCCCTATTCAGGAATTTAAAAAATCAACTTATCAAAATAATTTTCTTTTTTCTCTTCTGAACCTTTTTACTTGGGGCTACTCATACCGATTTCTAATTTCCAATGTGAAGTCTAATAATATCTAGGCATAGCTAATTAAGACGACAGAGTCTTAGGTGTTTTTTTTTCATATTTCTCCTTTCACCACTATCTACAAATGGACACTTAACTATTATTTACTATTTATGATTGTGATAATGAAGATTAACAACAGAATTTGTTAAGGATAATTGGCAGGGCACTAATACCACAAATCATTTAAATTATCAGAGCTCTCCAACAAGAGGTCTGGGTTGGGTAAAAAACCCAAAATCTAGGGAAATTTTTTAAGATTAAAACTGTATAGCCTAGGAGAGAGAATGTTATAGAGGTTAAAAATCAGCTATTATTTGTTCATTATTCCTTCATTCTTTCATTCAACCAGAAAGTGTAGATTAAACACCTTTTCTCAAAAGCTTAGTACTACAAAACATCCAAGAGTTATCCCTGCTAGGCTGTCCAAAAATAAAGCATTAAAAATATCAAAAACAGCTGTCTCCTTGAATATATACTTGTTATTATTGGAAGGTCCATGTGTACTTTGACTAAATGCTAACTCTAAAACAAAAGAATTTATGACACTGACTGGGTGAAACATTGATTCAATAACAAAGTTCTGTTTAGATGATGCAAAAAAGGTTAAATAGGAATGGAGGCATAGGTACCTAAATGTTAAGTAGTATTTACTTCTGTTACAAACATCATGTTCTGAGTTTGAAGTGTTTCCTTGCTTCCTCTAGTAGTCATTTAAAATCTTGAAACCTAGTTCATAAAAAGCTGGACTGCTCTAAGAGTCCATCAAAGCACTTGATAGTTGTGTAAGTGTTTTATTAAAAAATTGAGTTATAAGGCCAGAAGGGAGTGGCATGACATATTTAAAGTGCTTAGAGAAAAAAAAAAAACTATAACCTAGGATTCTCTACCCAGCAAGGTTATCATTCATAATTGAAGGGGAGAGAACAAGCTTCTAGGGCGGGAAAAAACTGAAAGTGTTCATCTATACTAAACTGACCTTACAGAAGTGTAAAGGATCTTCCTTAAGTGAAAAGGGAAAGGCTACGACAAGAAATATTAAATGAATGAATAAATGGTGAAAAACTTTTTAAATTTTTTATAAAGATTTTGTTCATATGTATTATAGTTTGAATATTTAGGAAGAAAGAGCAAGTTCTATAAGGGCAATTTCTATACTTTTCCCCAAGGAAAAAAATGTATATAAGTTGAAAATGAGGGATTATTGCCCTGCCAAAATTAAAAGTTGTAATTTTTTGGGGGGTCAATTTAAAAGTAGCTTCTTCGCTCCTAAGAATATATTTTTACATTACCATTTCTTAATTACTTTATTTGGTAAACTAATAAAAAATATATTTTAGTTTAATGCTTGTATTCATTAGTATTGAATTAAGCAGGAACATCTATATAAATGTTTATCATGAAGCTGTTCTAAAAGTGTTCCATGAGGGTCCTAGTTCCTGTTATACTATTGACCATAAATAAAAAGTAAAAATATAATTGCCCACTAGGTGGCAACAGTATTCCAAATTGTTCTACTAATACACACCTACAGAGTAGGGGAGTTTTCCTAAATTCTCATGATACATATGAAGAGGATGAGTTCTGTCCCTGCCCTCAACTAGCTCACAGTCTGTATTCTGCAGCTCAAATATATGTACTTTCTGTTTTTTTTTCATTTCTTTTTGGTCGTTAAAAATTCTAAGTATAGACTATTCTCAAGTATCAGAAGAAAAAGTGAGTTTAATATAGCCATTTTGCCAGTGTGGAGTCTGAGCTACCAAGTGTTATGTGCTGTGCCTGGAAGCAAATTATGAGCTTAGTGTCACAACCCCCAGTCCCCAAAGGTAAATCTAATAGACATTCTATGATAGTTTTTCCGCTAAAAACATATGTGGTTTCAGGCATTGCTTTTTCTCATGATTTTTCTCAGCCTCCAGACAATTAAATTAATTGTCAGCCTCCAGACAATTAAAACTGGATTAGATAGCAGCTGTGCTTTAGGGCATCCAGTTCACATTTATTACATTTACTTCATAGTCTACTTTCGCCCTAACTAGTGGCAATAGAATTGCAAGTTGATGGGAACAATCTTACTCTTATCATCTGTACATTTCAGTATACTCCATTATGATATTTAAATATATAACATATTATTAAAATAACATTAAAGGGAACATAGAATTATCCCATATTCTCACATCCTGAACACAAATATTTCCTATTTCTCTATGCTTCCTTAGAATCTTTATTAAGTAAAGTACCCATAACATCTAAAATTTTTCACTTATAGGTCATAAACCATTTCCATTTTGCAGCCTAATCTTTATATTTATCTTTTTATGTGGCATCTTAATATTTAGTTATAAAGAAATGTTATAATTTATTTTATTTCTATGGTGGATGTAGGTTGTTTCTGACTTTACCTGTTGTAATTAAGTACAGAATATATGATGTTCTGGATGGGCTTTAGTTCAGATATTTTGTTTAATTCTATCTCTAAATATGTACTCTCATATTTTTCAAAACATGTGTTCTGAATTTGATTCCCAACTCCTGTCAAGAACCATGTAAATGTGTGTTTTGTGTGTGTGTGTGTGTGTGTGTGAGCACACCAACAGTTTTACTCTGGGAAGTTAAGGAAATAGTTCAAACACACAAAAAATGTCCAAGTAATCCAATGTTATGATGTTTCTTCATATGTTAGCATAAGTTTATTTTTGGTAACTAATGCTTTACTTTTTTTATCTTTTTGCATTTCTGTGACCAAATAACTGACATAGAGTTCATTTGGGGTATAAGTTTTCGATCTAAATCAATTTTCCCTATACAGCACTACAATTATCCCTCCCTGTTTATTAAATAATATTCACTTTCCTGGAATTATGTGATTCTTATTTTACTGAATGCTTAAATATAATATATAAATGGGTTTATTTGGATTTTAAGATTCCATTTTATTTATGTTTGTTTTTGTTTCAATATTGCATCATTTAATTATTGTTACTTTATCTGGAAGAACTACTGACTCCTGGCAGTTCTCCCACCTTTATCATTATTTTTCTCTTTTAGAATGTTCTTTACCACTTACTTTCTATTTTTTTTATATAAAACAGCTTTTCATGATTTTCATTGCAATAATACCAGATCAGCAAATGGGCTGGTTAAGAAATTATTTTTCTTAAAATTTTTATTCTGAAGTAAAACATGCTCATTGTAATTAAAATTCAAACAGTAATAAAACATAGAAAGTGAAAGTCTGCTCAATCATGTACCCTTTAGAGGAAACTAGTATTACCAGTTAGATACTTGTCTTCCCAATCTTTATATATAGTATGTATACAAAAATTATACTATTCTGCAACTGGTTTCCATCATTCACAATAGATGGCAGGGCCTTTTAGTCGCTGTTCGTATAAACTTACTTCACTTTTTCAAGTGGCTGAACAGTCTTTTATTGAAGAAATGTACCATAATTTATTTAATGAATTCTTTATAGACATTTAACTTGTTTGAAGTTAAAATTTTTTTATTCTTCTAAGGATTTTTACAAGGAATATCATGTATTTCTATGTAGCTGAGAATTTATTTCTGAGGTCTAAATGTTCTATCAGGAGAATTGCTAAGTCAGAGACTGTCTTCAGTTGTGATAGATACTGACAAACCAGGTGTTCTAAATTACTGTTTCATCTACAGAATATAAGAATTCCTATTTCCAAACTAGTAAATTTAACAAATTTTGAAGGTCCAAGAATATCTTTTCCTACCTGGGTAAGCACTGTGTGGAACATACCCTTTCCTCTTGTTCTGTATGTGTTTTGACTGACCCACTGGAGAAACAGGTTTATGATTCTAACCTGATACTTGGATGGCTGTAAGATTATTTAATGTATCTCCTTAAAAGCTTAAACATTTTAGGTCAAAGGCATGAAAATAAGTGTTGATATACAACTCTGGAAACCTTTTCTCTCCCTAATTTGCAGTGTATATGGATTTGTATGGTATAGCAGCTAGCTGGGGTGTCTGAATTCACATCAACTTGGCCACCAAAAAGCTGTGGACTTTAGGCAAGACACTTAATCTTACTGTTCCTTAAATTCCTCCTTGGTAATAGTTACTGACCTCACAAGATTGTTGTGAAAACAAATAACAACTATGATGAGGATAGTAATAATATTTTCAAATAGTGATTTATAGCTTTCAAAACACATTAACGTGCATTATCTCTGTAGATCTTTATAGTAACCTTATATGGTAGACAGAACAAGCATTTTTATCATCATTTTTTCACATAAGAAAACTAAGCCACAGTTAAGATGTGGTAACAATATCAAGGGATGTTTCTTTGACAAGTTAACGTTACTACCAAGGACAAGGAAACACTTACATAAGAGTTCCTGGCAAATAGTTTCAGGCACTGCTGTGTACGTATGGCATTTCTTCAACGTTCCTGAGGATGTTTACAATGAGGAAAAGACCAGTCTGTGACCAACTGTTTTCCCTCCACTTTTCCCACCAAAACTCTTTGTATACAGTTATAGAGAAAAGTTTAATTACTAGAAAATAGAAATACGTGTGTGATTTATAAATGTGTACATGATAAAAGTACTGTGAGTTATTAGACAGCCATTGCTTTTGTATAGCAATTCGCCTCACCCATGCCCAGTGGAAATAAAATAGGCAAGTTTCCTCTTGCGTCGGTCACCACTGGAAGCCTTGGTTATGCATCTAACTTGTACTTCTGTTTTCTCAGCTTCCACTAGAGCTTCATTACAAGCACTGATTTGGGGCCTTGCACACTAGGTTATAAGGGATAGCCCCAGAACTCAGTACACACTGGCTCTTAAAGGAGAACAGGAAAAGGACCCTCTCTCATGTGTCTTAGAAGCGTGATTTGTCATTTTCTTGAAGTCTGACCTAACTGATCTCAGATCTTGTTGGTTTCTACTACCTCCTTGAAATATGTATGGGTGTTTCCATCAGAAAGGAAGCCTCGTCCCTCTTTTCATGGTTGTCAGTCCCTTCCGTTTAGTCCCTAAAAGCTCTACTCAGTTATCTGTCATCC
Organism: Delphinapterus leucas; assembly: GCF_059928025.1. Taxonomy (NCBI): domain Eukaryota; kingdom Metazoa; phylum Chordata; class Mammalia; order Artiodactyla; family Monodontidae; genus Delphinapterus; species Delphinapterus leucas. The sequence goes on from NC_143140.1 coordinate 53,360,815, forward strand.
TATTATCTCCCCCACATTTAGTGTCTCCCCTACAAAGTCTGGAGATGTCTTGATAACAGTTAAAAGTAGCACTTCTTGCAGAAATTATAATAGGGAATCCTCTCTATATTCAATAATAAAATGAGTCACAGCATGGTTGAAAAAACCCAGTGTGAGTTACGGTGTTTAGCAGAGTGCTGGGTTCACAATGTAGTTGTGAGGATGACAGTGATGATAACGAAGACAATGATGAAAGTCTGAGAACGCAGAAGGATGGCTACGTTTCTGTGTTTCAAGGAAAAAGTACCTTACTTAACTGAAATTTATGACAGGGAAAATTAGAATAAGATAGTGGTTTAAAGCATTTCTATGTTCATTCTTTCGTTGAACACATACATTTTGAGGGCCTATTATATGCCAGGCACTGTTGCAATTACTGGAGCCACAGTAAGGAATGAAATACAAAATTCCATGCTCTCAGAGGCCTTCTGTTCTAGTTGACAAGATTGACAATAAACAGAATAAAAATAAGCAAAATTTCCAGAATGCTAGATAGTGATAAGTGCTAAGGAGAAAAACTAAAGACAGGAGGGTATAGAAGGAGTATTAGATTGACAATGCAATTTTAAATAAGGTGACCAGGGAAGGCCTCCCTGAGATGGTGACATTTTAGGAAAGACAGAAAGGAAGTGAGAAAGTGTACCATGTGGACATCAGAGAAGATTATTACAGGCAAAGGAAACAGCAGGTAAAAGGCGTTGAGCTAGGAGAAGGGAAGACATGTATGGAAGACTGAGAAAGCCCGTGGGGTTGTAGGAAGGTAGTGGGAGATGAGGTCAGGGAGGTGCTGGTGGCAGGTAATGTATGGTGTTTAAAGACACTGGCTTTTCCTCTGAGAGAAATAGGATGTATAGGGAGGGTTCTGAGCAGAGCATGATATTTTACAGGATTACTCAGGCTTCTGTCTTAAGAACAGACTGAAGGGGCTAAGGGTGGAAGCAAGGAGCAGTTAGAAACCTACTCTCTGAATCTGGGTGACAGGTGATCCTAGCTTGGAGTGGGGTGGTAGCAACAGAGTAGAGGACAAAAGTGTCAGATTCTGGACTCATTTTGAAAGTATAACTTAGGATGGATATGAAGTGTGACAGAAAGAGAAGTGACAAGGATCCCACCAGATTTTTCCATGAGCAGCTAGGAGAAGGGAGTTGCCATTTATTGCAATGGGGTAGCTTTTGGAACTCAGTTTTGGAGATAATTAGTTAAGATGACTACCAGACACCCAGGTAGAGATGTCAGTCAGGCAACTGTATATTCACTTGAGTTGAAATTCAGAAGATAAAAATCTGGGAGTCATCTGCCTTCTATATAGTGACATTATTTAAATGCCTGGATGAGATCACTAAGGAAAAGTGCAGACCAGTAAGAGGAGCAGTTCTGAGCTCTGGGCCCACCAATATTTATAGGCAATAAGAATGGTAAGGAAACAGCAAAGGAGACTGAGAAGTAGTGGCCAGAAACAGAGGAAGAAAACCAAGGGAGTGTGCTGTTGTGGAAGCAAATAAAGAAGGGAGAATAATTAGCCAGTAAGTGAAGTAAGATGATGTTTGTATTTATTAACTAGAGAGAAAGAATTTTGATGGACTGAAAAGAGTTCAAAAGAATGATGGGAGGAGAGATATTGAGGCCAGTGAATATATTCAACTTTTCCAAGGAGTTTTGCAGTAAAGAGAAATAGAGGAATGGGTAGTATATGGAGGGGAAAGTGGGGGGTCAATGGAGTTCGGTTTTTTTCTTAAGGTGGGAGGAAAAACAGCATGTTTGTATCACTGTTTAAATAACACAGAAAATACTTGAGGGTGCAGAAGAGAGTGGAGAATTGCCAGAGCAATGTCCTTGAGTAAGTAAAAGGGGTTGGGATTCAGAGGTCAACTGGAGGAGCTGACCTTGGCTAGGAGCATAGACAGTCCATCCACAGTGCCAGATGGAAAGCAGGGATACAGGCACAGATGTGGTGGCAGCAGAACACTGGAGTTCTCTTTTGATTGTCTCAGTTTTGGTAGTCAAATAGGAAGCAGGGTCCACTGAAAGTGAAGATGGGGAAGATGTGTTGGAGTCAAAGAAGAGAAAAGAAAGTATAAAAAGCCATCTAGGAAGGTGGACAGATTATGGGCTAGGGTAATAGTCTGATTGCCCAATAGCATTTAGGACCCACTGGAGGTTAGAGATCATGAATTTTAAATGAGAACAGTCAGCAAGGTAGGTGGGGTTTTTTTCTTTTTCTTTTTTGCTTGTTTGTTTTTGCCAAGTTCAGCTACATGGGGGCTATACTGATTAGTTTAATATAACCAGGATTATATTTCGGTCCAATGAATAAGATGAAGAGAGAGATGGACAAGGAAATTGAGGGTGTGTACAAGGGAGTGATATACAAGTTGACTATGGAATTTAAGGAGGGAAGTTGGGGACAGAGAACAGGCAGTAGGACCACTGGAGGTCCTGGCGGGGTCAAGGACTTTTGCAATTGAAGTACCAATTGATTTGAATGCTACAAAGCAGCCAACAGCAAAATTACCTTAAGATTCCTGAGCTCATTTTTTGTTTCTTGGTCTGTGACAATGAAGACATCATTCTTCAGGTCGTATTGTGCCATCTTGGCAATAGTCATGTGGCTGTTGATCTTCCAGAGCACAACATCATATCCAGTATTCATATCTCTATGGGCATCAAAATGAAATGAACTCCCTCCATCTGTGAACGTCACATTTTTTCAGTACATCAAGTAACTATGAACAATAAAAACAGAAGCAAAGACTGATAGAAATATTGTAAGTGTATCCATTATCCCAACTGTAACACTGCCTTACAGGAATATCACTTAAAAATTAGAAAAAGGACATTCTGGATCAGTGAGTGTGGTAATTAGTTGAGAAGGTGCTTAACTACTAGGCAACAATTTGAGAAATGTTGAGAATTTCTGCCAAAGTCTTGCTCTGTGAATTTGAGAAAGCAAGTTAATGTTTATGGAGGTAGCTTCTCTAGCCTACAAAATTGAAATCTGACCATCTTTACTTTCTCCACGTTGCAGAATTAATGGGTCCTCTGGGGCAGATGTCCGGCCTCTAATTCTGGTTCCATATTTCATTAGTGGTGTGATCTTGGCAGTTACAATTTCTTTCTGGGCCACAGTTGAGGTAAATGAAACCTACTTAATATGATTATTATAAGAATTAAATGTAATTATGGATGTAAGCACTTTAGCCCAGTATATGGCACAGATTAAGGGTTAATAGAGATTAGCTTAATACCTTTAAGTACCTGTTATTGGCTAATAGGGATGTTGTGCAAATAAATAAAAATACTTTGCATCTATCAACTAATAAAGTCACCTGGCATTCATACATTACATGCTAATACTCAAATCTGTGATGCCCTTTTACTCCATAACAACTCAGCAAAGCAAGCTGAGCAGGGATCGTCTTCCTCTTTTCTCAGAGGAGGACCCCAGCCAAGGGGTGAAGGACCTTAATCTGAGGATACACATCTTGACTTTCATTATGAGGTCTTTCCATTGCACCTAACAATATATTCATTTAAATTCTCCTCATTGTTTTTTTCCTTCTGACTCAAAGCAATCATCCCTGTGCCATTTGGAGTTATGGAAGGCAGGAAATTCGTCCTTTCCTTCTAGAGTCACAATCAGCCTGGGCCTTTGGCCAAGGCAGAGTAGGTAATCCAAGCCAGTAGCTGTCATGCGCATCAGCGCCAAAATGAAGGCTGAGGGGACAGAACTACAGACCTGGGCAACAGTCTGGTAACGACAGCACCCTGCTCTGGGGTTTGTGCTGAGGGGCGTCCCTACCCGAGAAGTTTAATTGGTGAGCCCAAGGTAACCGCTAGTGTCTGCCTTCTAAGTCCATACTCGTTTGGTGGGACGTGTAGATCTTCTCATCTCCAATGGTTTTCAAGTCTGTTTCAGTAATTGAAAGTATAGTAAAGTGATCTCTAAATTCTATTTCCAATTTAGTTCAGAAAATGATTTTTTTTAACTTGAGAAGAAATATAATGAAAAAGTACTTTTCTTGTTACCCAGTTTGTTCAGTGAGAACTTGTATGCAATATAGCTAGAACAGAAAATGTTTTACTGACAAATGAGGCAGCCGTATTGAGCTTGTGCTGCAGGAGAAGAATACTGGACTGGGAGGGAGGAAAACATTTGAGTTCTGGCTCCACGGTCCCGTGCATCTATATCTGTGATGCTTATGTGGCTTTTGTTGGGTGCAAAATCTATGGAACAAGGCTGAAATTATTCTATTTGAATAGTGTTATCCTTATTCTATTTCTTCCTAGTTAATCTTTTTTTAAAAAATATTTATTTATTTGTTTGTCTGGCTGTGCCGGGTCTTAGTTGTGGCATGTGGGATATTTGCTGCCTCGTGCGGGATATTCATTGCGGCATGTGGACTCTTAGTTGCGGTGTGTGGGATCTAGTTCCCTGGCCAGGTATCGAACCAGGGGCCCCTGCATTGGGAGCGCAGTCTTAACTACTGGACCACCAGGGAATTCCCTTAGTTAACCTTTTATGAATGTTTCTTTCCTTCAGTTTTTTTCCCCTTTGGCAAATAGAATATAAGAAAATCAAGTTGTATTTTAAGTAAATATATTAGCTACAGTAGTCATGTCAATAACCAAATATCACTTTAGCAAAATCTCTAAGCATGTATATTGATTTTATTATATGTCCTCACAGGCTTCTTAGTTCTTTTAATCAATTCAAATTAATTAGTATTGCTTTAAAGAAGCAGGATGTCAGATCTAAGGTGGTAGAATTAACTGACAAAATCTTATCCCAGCAATTGCCTGGAACAAAAAATATGGAGGGAACAAAAATAGAACAAGTAAAGCCCTATCTTCAATGTTCCCATCTCTACCTGTGTATTGATTTTTCTTCTGTTCCTTCCTTAAGCAATATACACACGTAAGCCCCAGGAACTTAGTTGTTTAGAGAGCATATCCTCTTCCATTCTTTTGTTTGAACTATAATTTCCACCAGTTTTTTCCTCCATTTAATCAGGTTTTACAGGGTAAATTTCTGACACATATACGTTCTGTAAATAATGATAACATTGTATGATGTAAATAAACTAGCACAATTCCATGTTTGTTCTTACAGGAAAGAGGGTGGAGGCAAACAAAACAGTACATTCATCACTTGTTAAATATTCTATCGAACATTTGCTCTGGATTAGGGTAATTTTGAACATTCATGCTTACAGTTATTAAGCTATTTAAGGCCTTTTCCATCCATTATTTGTTTATTTTTCATCAAGACTCTGAAACTCATGATAAGTTGACTCTAAAATATTTAGAGAGTAGGATTTGCATCTCCATGATTATATAATTCACCTCTGTATGGTAATGACCTGTTTCTGAGAACACAGGTCAGGAGACCACTCCAATTAAGCTGCTGTGGTTGATGCTGTTTTCCGTATCCCCAGCCTCTCTGCTGTCCACTACGTCTCCTTAAGTGAGCTGTGCTTGTGAAAAGAGGTATCTATGTGAGCGAATTAGAGACTAGCAAGGAAGCAGCCTTGCATCTCTGTCTGGTACCCAACCTATGTCTTTTTCTTTTGTAAACTTTTCCATGGTGTAGCAAAAACGCACATGACTAAGGCTGGGACCGTTTCACTGCTAACTCTATGAGTGCCCACGGGCCAGACCCTTATGGCTGAGGTCCCCTCCATCTCTAAACTGCTGAAATTCTCAGTCACCAGTAACACTTCTTGCCAGTTCTTTAGGACGAAGTGTAATGAACAAGAATCGGTGGATCTACCATAATATTTAAAGATTCGAGATGATGTGTGTCAATGCTTAGTATAGTAGGGCTTAAAAATTATTAGTTATTATTTTCCTCATTGCTCCACAATCGTTCCCTTTTTGTCCTCATGTCTCTTCTGACTTTTGGACCACTACACTTGAATGTCTCATAAGTTCTTCACATTCAACATGTCCAAAATGGAATGCTTCATATTTCTTCTCGCTTCCGGACCTTCACTTTTCTCTGTGTTTCCATCTCAATAAATGGCACCAGTTGCCCAAATTTAGAATCATTTGCGACATCTTTGCTTTTCTCTGTCATTCTTTACATCCAATCTATCTCCAAATACTCTTCGTCTTTCCTCTTAAGTATATGCCTTTCCATCCTCATTGTCACACCCTTAGTACCCGTAGCACTTATACCTGAAGTATAAGGCATCCTTATTGTATGCCTGGATTACCAAACTGGTCTTTCTCTGTCTAGTCTTGTGTTCCTCTAGTCAATGTACATTGCAGTAGGAATACTATTTCTACAATGGAAAGCAGGTCACATCACTCTTCTGTCTAAAAATAGCTTTAATTGGCTCCCCTTTGCTCTCTCAAGTCCAAACCTTTAAACATAGCTTGCAGACTTTCTATTGAAAGGATAGTCTTTGTACCAGCAATATCAGCATCACCTGAGAGATTGTTAGAAGTGCAGACTTTCAGGTTCCCCACACTGGAGCTACTGAATTAGCATCAGCATGATAATCATATTACCAGGTAATCAAGTTTGAGATGCTCTGATTGATAAGGCCCTAATGATGGATGCTTCACTAACCCTCCACTCTCATTTGCCTGTAATTTCCACAAAAGACTCCAGTTCTATGGCACTACTTTCTGATCCATGAAGATGCCATGCTTTCTCTCTCTGTGACTTTGCTGGAGTATTTCTGGCCTGCTTAACTCCTACCCATCTATCATATTCACCAGAGATGTCACGATCTTTGGAGAGTGTTCTCTGAATTGCTAATGTTGGATTAGTTGCCTCAATTATATGCTTCTCTACCATCTTGTATTTATATGAAACATTGTAATGCATTATTCTGCACTGTGATCAGCTCCTTAATTGTTTGATTGTTTACTCCTCTAGACACATGACTCCTTTAGGGAGAGAATTGTCTTGTTCTCCATAATATTTTCAACACTCAACACAATGGCTGGAACATTGAGACACCCAAAAAATATTTGCCAAATAATTGTGTAAAGAGTAGTTTGACTATTATACATTCTCTCATCCCACATACATCACTCACTACCTTGTATATCATCCACAGTAGAGGAAAACAAAAAAAGAAAACCAAAATCACTGTTCACAACAAGGAGGTGGTATACTCACACACATCTGAGGAACATAAAAAAAATCTGTTGAGATAAAACAAGTATGACTGTGCTATCCCTGAATACTGCTCACAGACATCACCAAATGTGGAGCCAAGGTAAGGATTATCCTCAAATATTGGAAAAAACTAACTCCTTTAAAGTTATTTGAATCTAAAATCATTCAGAGAGTATTATTTAAATATTAGTGAATTTTGCCAGGGGACAAAATAATTTTTAGGAATATATCTTTGATTAATGACCCTAAATGTTGCTGATCTTTTAAATTTAATGTCTATGAAGATTTCTTCCTAAAAAGACAATTGTTTGCATTATTTGTCCAATTAATTCTGGCATAGACATGGCTCACTCGTGATCAAAGGAGCAAGGCACTCCGCTATTCCTCCTTTCCAGTCTGTTTCTGTTTGTTCTGGATTACCATGCTCCCGGGGTGGGGGGCAATAAACAATGACCCCAGGCTCCTAGTGTTTAAATAAAACATTTTAGAAGATCTGCTTCAATTATACTTTCTCAAGATTTTTCCTCAGAATGTTTGAGACTTACTCCTGACTTAAAATACTTTCCCAGAGGATAAATAGCTATTGCTATTTGTACTTCTCTTCTCTTCTGAGTCTCTTTATAGCTCCTCCCCTTTATCCCATCTGTCTCTGATTGTCTATTTTCTCTCCATTAGTCTTTCTCAACCTCTCATTCTTAAAATTTCATGTAGTGGTTTCATTATGATGGTCCACTTAACTTAGAGATTTTTTGTCTTTTTTTTTAACCAATCCCTCATTAAAGTTTTACATTACATAGAGTATGCTTTCAAACAGGTATCTTAAAATCACTAGACATATAAATATGTGTGTGTGTGTGTGTATACACACATATTTTAAAGAGAGTTTTAATTAAAAATAAAAATTCTAATCTCTAGTCTTACCTCTTCATTAGGTTTTTTTTGCCTTGCATTTACAAGGTGAAAACCAGTTTTAAAATGAGCAACTTAAAACATCCTATGACCATCACATGATTCACCCAAATGTAAGCTGATCACTTCAGACCTTGGAGCTTGTATTTGTGGGTGTTTAAAGTAAGAATGACAAAAGTAGAAACAGCCTGCCATGGACATTCACTTATGTGATCAGAAGAATTGGATCTTATTCCCTTTTACCTTTTTTCCCTAATAAATATCTTTTTTGGAACATGATTCTGCCTTAAGACAGACAGGTTTGGCTTTGAATATATGTTAGTGAGAAATTTGTTTCTAATGAGTGAAATTTATCATATAAAGCAGCAGTTTGCTTTTAAATGCCTTGTTTATGAACATTTTAAAAACACAATGGAAAATTTTCACTAAAGAGGGCCATATTATGCTTTAATTAGAGTTCTACAAACTAATCAAAGAGAAGAAAGGGAAAGACTTTTACACAATTAGTGGTTCATTTAAACCTGAGATATCATAGAACTTGTTATGACTGACCTAACAACATTCATTTGAAGAAGACTGGAGTCCTAGGAAGACTGCCCTAAGTAAGAGTCATAACTGGAGGCGTTAGGACTTTAACGACCAGAGACACCACGAAAACCAAAGGGTATGGAGTCAGAAGACCCAGACGAGAGTCATATTTCTGGTACTTTCAGCTTTCGTTTCTTTATGCATAATATTTAGCAATAATAAAAGGGATCATTAAACATGCCTGGTCTTGTGTTTGTTAAGAGCATCAAAAGAGATAATCATTTGAAGCTTTGAAAAGCTGCAAGATCAGACACAAATACATAAACCAAAGGAAAATAGCACTATCAACAGAATCTTCTTGGAAATTAAAAGAACACGACTTTGGTGGGTCAGAGTAGGAGGTGAAGGTAAAATAAAAACTCTATTATCCTTAAGAACAAAGAACTAGTGATAGAAATTCAGGTTATTCAAACACTGCAAGTATCTACTTATAAAAGGAATACAGTTAAGAGCAGTTTATATAAATATTGCGTATTAAAGAAATGATGGTAGGGGAATTTTCTCAGATATGTGAGTTAGTACCTCCCATGGTTGGAAGGCATTGGGGTTCTGACTGTCTCGAGCTTGGCACAGATCCCAAATGGCATAACCAAGGGCAAACACTGCTAGCTGAATACTGTGAACAAGTCCCGGCTCAGTGTAATCCCACAGGAAGTCATTTCTCAGCGAGAAGTTCCTTTCTATATCCTCATTAGCCTTGTAGGCCAAAGTCCCCTGAGAATAGTTGGAAATGCATTGACTCAGATCACTGTCCTTAGTATATGCAACAGGCAGAGCCTTGAGCATGGCATATTCATTTAAGGGCTTGTTATTATCACTGGGAAACATATGCAGATTTTGAAGAAAGGAATGGAAAGAGGACATATTCCTTCTTCTAAAGGTAAACCCCACAACTTTGCCAATCCTTTTAACATTAGGAATGGTGGTGATCTTGGTGGCCGTTGACCAGTTATCGCTAGCAATCCAGATCTTATTTATATTCCTTTCAATGGCTTTACTGAAGAGATTGAAAACATGGAGCTGACTCAGAAATACCACAACGACATTAACCTGGCTTCTGCTATGATTCTCTCAAGTGTCTGACTGATCCTGACTTCAATGGTATTATCTGAGAGGAAGGCTGGGAGAACTTCTCTGAAGGCTATGCACACATTATTTGTTGAGGTCTGAATTGCAAAAGTGTTGAGAGCCAGTCGTCCATAGTCATCATCTGTGGTTAGGATGCCAATCCAGTTCCATCCAGATTTCTGAATCAGGTGGGCCATTGCTTTAGTCTAGTAGAAGTCACTGGGCACAGTCTGTAAAAATGAAGGAAAGCGAATTTTGTCACTTAGGGTTTCTGCAGTTGATTCATAACTCACCTGGAAATGGACAGAAACTTTTAGTTACGGTGTTGATGAGCTGCAGGTGGCTATTCATAGTAGATATTCTTCTCTTTGATTTCTGTGAGTTTCCATAACATTTTCTAAATTCTTTGATCCTTTCCATCCTTCCCCTTCAATGAACTACTTTATAAATAGCTTAAATCACGATACTTAGTACCTGGTGACTGTTGAGAGTCATTGCTTTTCAATCATTTGGTACTGTGTATAGTATAAGCCCTTCAAGGGTTTAAGCTCTATCTTAAATCTCCATCTACACTCCTATATCCATTTATATCTATCTTATATCTCAGGTCAGGGCCAATAGTGGGTATTTTTTTTAAATACTTAGAGATAAATATGGGAAAATGCAGCCAGTCAAATAAGCAAAATGAATTTTCAGACACCTAGTTTGTTCAAAATGTGTATAAATGACAACTTTGATGATTTTTATTCTAGGTAAAATAAATCATCCAGACAAATAGTCATCTGTCCAGGGGTCAGCAAACTTTCTTCTGTAAAGGACCAGATGTAAAATATTTTAAGCTTTGTTGGTCACGTGTGGTCTCTGTCATATATTATTTTTGTATTTTTTGTTACAACCTTTAAAAAATTTAAAAATCATGCTTAGCTTGACATCTCAAGAGCTTGAGAGCCACATTTGACCCACAGGCTATACAGTCAATAGTTTTCGGACTCCTAATCTACTCAAAAGAGCAGCAGCATTTTAGGAGACCTTCCTAATGTGTGCAAAGTTTTGCCTAATTTACAGCTTTGGCGATTTTATTCTAGGGAGAGTTATTACCTTCCACAACTGCAATTGCACTGTGCCACTTCCTCAGTGATTTTATTTTTTACTATTTACAGCAGCTACATGGTATGGGGGAAAGACAATAGGCTTTGGAGTCAAACGAACTGTTAGAATCCTGACTCCAATAAATTTGGCTAAGTTAGTTAACACTTCTTTCCCTGCGAAACAACAGGATTCTTGTGAAGACTGAAGGAGAAATTTTAAATGGATAGTGGCACACAGTGGACATTCACTAAACCTTAATTACCTTCCCAGTACCTGACATAACTATGTTCACCTTCACTGTGCCGCCCGGGGTTCTGCAAAATCCGTGTTACCACAGAGAGTCCCCTCTCCTATTGTGTGGTCTATCATGGAAATTACATTTTCACATTAAACAACCATTGTTAAAAATAGTCTACTTTTCTTACTTGTCACTTAACTAACTCTATACGTAGTCTAGAAATTTGGGGCCAAAGCCTTATCTCTGAGATATTTGGGGGAATAGTTCTTTTTGTTTTGTTTTGTTTTGTTTTGGACTTAAACTTTTCATTATCAACTTCTCTAAGCTATAATATAATGGAACTCTCAGAGTCTTATATGGGTATATGCACTTACTTAGTCTAGCTCCAGAAAGTTATATATTTTGAATTCTTATGTACTTATATTATACATGTATATATTTCTATCTGTTCACTTCTATCAGATGGTCATTTCTTGATAATCTAACTATAAGCCTTTTCTAACATTTTGCTTCTAATTTTCCTTGATCTTAGAAAGTAATGACCTAGTGAGTTACAGAGTGATGTGATATGAAGATTAATTGGTTCAAAATCAAAGCCGAGAGAGCTTGCTTGACTCTGAGTAATGTGCAAGGACTTAGTGCAGGGCTGTCTAATACACACTTTGGTCTTTCAGAGACCATTTTGCTTACTTCCTGGTTAATGGTTTGCATTATAGGAAGCTCAGTAGTTCACAGTCTCTGCTCAAAGCCTTTCCATCATACTCAGAACAAAGTGCAAACCATACCACAGCTTACAAGATGCTATATGACCCGGCCCTTACCCCTCTCTACAAATGCATCTCTTACTCTGCTCCTTTCTGCTCAAACTGACCTAACTATATTGACCTTTTGTTATTCTTTGGACATTTCAACTTTGTACTTACTGCTTTCTCAGCCTAGGTACTCTCCTCTTGACTGTCCCTTTTCATTCAAGTTTCAGGCTAAACGTCACCTCCTTGAGAGTCTTCTTTGACTTCCACACCCCTTTACCCCTCACTTCCCCTGCAGTTTTCTTCATGGTACCTGACTGATGTTATTTTAGAAACAAGGCAGTTGAGGTGCTCAGAAGTTTCTGTCTTATCCAAATCACACTGAAAACTGTCAGAAACTAGACCTGACAGATTGAGGGATGACTACTCCCTTAGTGCTTTGATCACTATGCTATCCATAATAGGGCACATCCTTTTTTTTTACTGAAGAGAAAGAAAGGTTAAAGTAAAAGCATCTCCCCCACTAGTTTCCCAGATTACCCTGATCCTTTCATGATAAAGAATATGATCAAACCCAAAGTATGGAGGTGGCATGAGCTGTAAATTCAACATCCGGGAGACAGCCATGGTTATTTCTGTGTAGCCAGCACCTATGACAGCCTTAACCCTTGGCATGTATCTGGAATAGTCACACTTAAACTCCATGATTTCTCTGGAGCAGTTGAACTTAGAAACCTCAGAGCAGCTGCCATTGCCTCTGTGACATCTATGCAAGTGTCATAGATTTCATACCCTAGTTTGACTCCAGATAATAGTGTTGAATTATTGATCATCTCAATGCTGTGTATCATGGCAAGAGTTTGAAGAAAATTTGATACTTCAAAGCTGTTGAGAAACAAGTTTTTTTGAAATTAGAACATAACTCTTCTACAGACATGATGATATCCTATTTTATTCTCATTTCTGCCGTATAATAGACAATTTATGAATTGGTGACACTTATCTCTTGAAGGATCTAAACTTTATTTATTTAAAAATAGTTTTTGATGGAAACCTTTCTCAAGAGTATACAAGGGGACCTCCCTGGCAGTCCAGTGGTTAAGACTCCGTGCTTCCAATGCAGGGGGCGTGGATTCGATCCCTGTTTGGGCAACTAAGATCCCACATGCTGTGCAGCCAAAAATAAAAAATTTAAAAAAAAAAGAGTATATAGGAACCCACAGTTTCTCAAATGGAGTCTACAGAACAGGATTTAACCTTTTCTTGGTTAATTTCAGGATCCTTTTGAATATTCAGTTTAGTATTCTACAGTATGAAGATGTTTTTGTAGTTAGATGTCAGCATTTTATTGCTGTCCAAGAATCTGCTTTTATAGACTCTGCCATTTTTTACTTTTGTGATGCTAATCTATTGTGGTTGGAAACCAGACGAATAAGACTCTTAAAAAAACAGAGTTAAAAAACTCCTATAAAACAGGCTCTGGGTAAACGCACAATAGCTTTCTCCTAGATAACATGCACTATTTCCGTTCCAAGGCATAGATATTTCCCCTTTTAGCGGGTTTTTCCAGTTGGCTTCTGGACTTGTGATTATTCCAGAGCATTGAGTTGTTTAATTACTGATTTACTGTTAAGTTTATTTCACCCACCACTGTATACAGAAGGTTACAAACAGTGCCTAATACAGAGTAAGAATTCAATAAATACTTTTTTTTTTTTTTTTCCGGTACACGGGCCTCCCACTGTTGTGGTCTCTCCCCTTGCGGAGCACAGGCTCCGGAAACACAGGCTCAGTGGCCATGGCTCACGGGCCCAGCCGCTCCGTGGCATGTGGGATCCTCCCGGACCAGGGCATGAATCCATGTCCCCTGCATCGGCAGGTGGACTCTCAACCACTGCGCCACCAGGGAAGCCCAATAAATACTTTTTGAATGAATAAAAGGGGATATTGTTGTTCAGGGTTTTGATATTTTCAAGTTTCTTTTAATTCATTTAGTTATGATAAATAATATTTGGATAATGCTGTTTGTCATTACAGACTATCTAAATGTGAAGTTTGGCAATGAACATTAAGTGTTTAGTTTAAAGAAAGAAACAAAGAAGAAAGGTTAAAGTAATGAGTTGTCTGGCAAATAAAATGTGTAATATTTTCAGAGTCCCCCACATGTTAGCTCCATGAGGGTCTGAACCCCTTTGGTGTTTACCTCAGGATCCCCCCATGCCTAGAATGCGACCTAGGTAATGTAGGCATTTAATAAATAGTTGTTCAATGTTGAATGAATACTGTTTCTCTCAAGGAGTGACAGTAAAGCAAAATGATGTTCAGTGACTTTTTTTTCCAGAATAAATTTGCTTATTAGACCAAATGATTTTTTTTAAATCATTTTCCATCGTTAGTTGTTGGCCTATGATTGTGGGCCTTAAATCTGCAGTGCCTATTTAGTGCTCTGAAAAATCCTCATTAACTATTTCGGGGTGTTCGCTGGTATTCCTGATAATCAATGATTAAGATGACAGTAGCTCAAAATACCCAACTTAATGCCAGGAAGGAATCTTAGAGTGATGTGGGATCACATTTCACCTGAAAGCATTCATAGGGGGCATGATAAACACTTTTTGATTAAAAAAAGAAAAAAAAAGGGGGGGGAAAGAGGAGATTAAATTTATATACAAAAGTATCAAGATAGAAATCAGGATTTGAGAGTTAGAAGGAAGCACTGGGATCACATTGCTATAGCAACAGAAGCTGATGCTGCCTGTCTTTAAAAGTTATCCAGGCCCTTATTTTACAGAAGAGAAAAATCAGAAGCTGAAACTCAGAGAGTTTAAATGATTTGCCTAAATCTACAAAATTACTTTGTCACCAAACTGAAATTAGAATTCAAATAGCCTGTTCTCCTTAAAGAAAACCATCTGTAGTATCCTCCATCCAGCTTTATTTTTCTATAATACTCCGTGACAAATGTCTGTTCTGTAGTCAAGCTTTCACAATATAAAGTGTTCATGAAGGAAGAAGGAACACTCTGAGTTGAAGTAGGGTTCTTAATTCATTATGAAAGAATTAGATGATTTCAAGAATGAAATAAATACAGTGTTGACAAAAATGTTAGTATGGAGAAAAATTTTAAGTGCAGTCTATTTTAAACAAAGAATTAAATAAAGATCCATGTTTGAAACAACCCACATTTGTGGGTGATAGGAATATAATTGTGCTATGTATGCTTGTAGTGGACAGGCTACTGTGTCTTACTGGTTTTCTCCTGTGACTTCAGGGGTTATTCTTTATAGGCAAAATCCGAATAAATATATTAATGGGAAGCATTCATTGCCTCTGTACTTGGAGGTTGATTATACATATAGCGCTAATATATCTTTCTTGTAAGGAAGAATAGCAAGACTTAACTTTATGCAACTTAAAAATGTATGAGTTTAAATTTTGTTAAAATAATTTAGATGTTAACACAAGTAAACATTTACATGCCCTAGTCTCACTGCATAATCTTGAAATCTAAATGTGTTCTCTGAAGCTTTACTCACCCAACACACTTCTGGATTTCTGGCCATCTGGGGTAGTCTTCTGAGGACAACATTTTTTCATGAATGGCAAACAAACCTCCCATCATGATATGCCCTGGAGAAGTGGCAGCCACAAAGTCATCAGGGGTCTGGCAAGGCTGGGAAGTAGCAAAAATAATCACAAAACAGGTAATCAGTACTATCAGTAGTGCCATGTTTTTATCTCATTTGCTCACTTCTTGCAAGTTCTGAGGAATCATTGAGCTCACAGAGTGCCAGCAACGTCATTCTTATTTCACCTGTAAACACCATATAACGTATTGGATAGTGTCAAGGGCCAGAAACACTCAGTGTTCACATCCTTGATGACAGTCAAAACAGTTCTTCACCAATAAGAACATAGCAGACTTTCTCACACTCCGTTGTTGATGTGTGATGGCAGTAATGCCAGGTAAAGCTGATAGAATTAGAAACACAGCTCCTCACTGTGAAAGCGTCTTTTACTCAACTGACATGTCAAGGGCTTTGAGTCATGCTGGCATTTCTTTTGAAGTAAGATGTAGAATCTTCAAGAGGGAGCAGTTTGGGAAAGTTTTCCCTCTTCAGAAATGGACAGTTTTGGGACTTCCCTGGTGGCACAGTGGTTAAGAACCTACCTGCCAAGGCAGGGGACACGGGTTTGAGCTCTGGTCCGGCAAGTTCCCACATGCCGTGGAACAACTAAGCGCCACAACTACTGAGCCTGCTCTCTAGAGCCGGTGAGCCACAGCTACTGAGCCCACGTGCCACAGCTGCTGAAGTCTGCGTGCCTAGAGCCCATGCTCTGCAACAAGAGAAGCCACCACAGTGAGAAGCCCGTGCACCGCAATGAAGAGTAGCCCCTGCTTACTGCACCTAGAGAAAGCCCATGTGCAGCAACGAAGACCCAACGAGCCAAAAAATAAAAATAAATTTTAAAAGTTATAAATAAAAAAAATATTCTGAAAAATTAAAAAAAAAAAAGAAATGGACAGTTTTGCATTTTCCAAGGTATCACATTCAAGGCACAAAAGCTGAAAAGTAGTTTATAAACTGTTTAGAAAAATAGCATCCCATATTTATTTCCCCAGAAAAGCTCTATGTAAAAAATGAATTTCAGTTATATTTAGGTATTTATCACTGTGAGTTCACATGTGTTAGAAATAAGTAGTTTCTGTGGTGATGGGCAAAACTAAACATGAGATGAAACTTGTCTGATGTAGTAGTATTTTGCTTTGAACAAGAAAGTTCTGTCATAGATCATTGACATTTCCACCGCTGTTTGTGGATTCTATTTTTATACATTTGGAACTCTTCAGGCTACATGTTCTCAGTGCTTCAGAATCTGAACTAACATGACTTTGTGGATATCTCATAGAATTTAACAGAAGATAGATAAACCTCAGTAACTGGCACTATCAAGAGGTTAAAAATTTTTTAATTTACGTTTTAAAATCAGTCTTTTTCAAACATTGGTTTAAGGAGGAATATATCATGGGCAAGCAATTCCAAATCTAATACATCCAATTTATTTGATGGGTAGCAGATACATTTAAAAGAATTTCAGAAAATAAAAGAGTCCAGTGGCAATTATGATATTTTTCATCATTGAAATTATCCTTAGGTTCAATTGACATGTGGAGCTGTGAAGGGTGGAGAAGTCACAGCCCTTCACACGGTGTCACATGTTTCCTTAAGTCTTACCATTTTTACTAGCGGCAGGATTTCCTCTTAGGATCCAATCCAGTGAACTTCAGTTGTCTAGAAAGTTTAATATACAGGAGTCTGAAGACTCTTCAGGTGTCTAGCAATTGCATTTTACCTACTTAATCTTTATTATTCATTTGTGTATGTGTATGTGTGCAATTGG
Organism: Delphinapterus leucas; assembly: GCF_059928025.1. NCBI lineage: Eukaryota > Metazoa > Chordata > Mammalia > Artiodactyla > Monodontidae > Delphinapterus > Delphinapterus leucas. Next base: position 53,378,030 of record NC_143140.1, read on the forward strand.
ATAAATTTATGTTTTCATGAATTTAGTTATTTTGCTCAGGTATCTCCAAGATCTGCTATGATTATAAGTTCAAAAATGATTTTGGTAAAGATATACTAAAAAATAAGAAATTCAGATAATTATCTATCAAAAGTATATAATAGGTATTAAGCAACTCAGAATGATTCAGAAGATATGACCCTCATGTGACCATATTGCTCAGACCTGACATTTATTTGAAAAATCAGTGACAAAAGTTATGCCCATGATCTCTTAGGATGTAATTTTAACAATATTTAGGGTCTTTGTTATCTGACTTTCTTATTTTTTTTTATTTTTATTTTTTTTAGAAGATGTTGGGGGTAGGAGTTTATTAATTAATTTATTTTTGCTGTGTTGGGTCTTCGTTTCTGTGCGAGGGCTTTCTCTAGTTGTGGCAGGCAGGGGCCACTCTTCATCGTGGTGCGCGGGCCTCTCACTATCGCAGCCTCTCTTGTTGCGGAGCATAGGCTCCAGACGCGTAGGCTCAGTAGTTGTGGCTCACGGGCCTAGTTGCTCCACGGCATGTGGGATCCTCCCAGACCAGGGCTTGAATCCGTGTCCCCTGCATTAGCAGGCAGATTCTCAACCACTGCGCCACCAGGGAAGCCCCTGACTTTCTTATTTTAATAAATATAATCTAAGTTGGAAAATCTATTTCTATAAAGGAGCCTTCTGAAAGTAGGAAAACAAAAGTTTTCAAAAGCCTTTGTCCTGTAAAATTCAGTGTCATGTGGCAGAAAGTGCTCAAGCTTCAGAAGCTGACAGACTGGGTGACCATGAATGTGACCATGAATGAGTTACAGAACTTTTCTGAGCAATAATTTTCTCATATATAAAATAGGTAAGATACTCTATCTCATGGATATGTTTTGAAACTTGAGCTGACTTGATTTGTAAAGCTCCTATATTCTAGTTGGCACTCAATAATTAGCTCCTGTCTTAATCCATCAGGGCTGCTATCACAAAAATACCATATACTTGGTGGCCTGTAATCAACAAACATTTATTTCTCACAGTACTGGAGGCTGGGAAGTCCAAGATCATGGCGCTGGCAGATTCAGTGTCTGCCGAGAGCCTGCTATAAACCTCACACGGTGGAAACGACAAGGGAGCTTTTTCAAGGTTGCTTTTATAAAGGCACAAATCCAGTTGGGAGGGCTCTGCCCTCCTGACCTAATCACTTCCCAAAGGCCCCACCTCCTAATACAATCAGGTTTGGGCTTAGGTTTCAGCACCTGAATTTTGGGAGGGCATAAACATTCAGAACATAGCAGTTCCCTCCTTCCCCTTCCCAAAATCAAACTGAAAGTTATTAATTCGTAAATTTGGAATGCTTTCCACAATTGGTTAAATCATTGTTCAGAGCTCTTTCTCAAATATCTTAAATGCATGCCTGGTAGAAATGATGATGTTTATAATTGAACCATTAGCTGGTTATTGTCTCCCTAAAATATAAATCCATTACTGAGTTCAGGGTGAAGGAAGATACAGAGTATACTAATTACTTCAGAATTTCACTGGACACGTTATCCTCATTGTTGTAGTTTCTATTATTATCAAGATTTGATTTTGGACCAGGGACAAAACTTTTAGCCATCATTTTTAATCTACAGTTACTGTACATTTTCTGCAATTTACAAAGACTTAAAAATGACAACAATAAGTCTTACTATTTCAAAAGATTTTATTTTTAGCCTTAACTGTTTCTGAAAGACAAAAACGAAGAAGTTTTGAGAGATGAATTACTGATGGCAGTAGCTTACTCCTCCTTTTGATCTCAAGGTTCTATATTTCTTTGTAACTATCTTTATATGAAGAGATATCTGCCTAATATTATTTAAAGGGAATAGTACAGAAGTGATAGCACTACCCAAGTAATTCTTATAAAGACACCATTGCCCTGTTGGGACAAGTATAGTAAGGGATGTAAAATCAATGAGTAAGGGTGCTTTGCTCTATCATTAGTTTGTAGCACTTCGATGGGATGACTTACTACAGCCCCAGTAAGCTAATCTGAGCTACAATAGTCACTAGATATGATCAGCATCTTAAATGGCCTATTACTATTATCACTCACTTGTAAAAATCGAATTATCAATTAATATGATGCTTAAGCAGCATTGAATGCTAGAGGGATACCATTGTACTGTAAGTCACAAAGTTCAGCAAACTTCAGCTAGAGGTAAAATGAGATGGCAGAGGCCTAAATCCCCAGTGGACCCAGTTGGCTGCATAGCTAAGTAATTGATTTTGTTTAGTTGGATTTCAAATATATCAATAATTTTAGAGTTGGTTCTTAAGAAGTTTATAAAACAATTGAGTCAAATTGTGGTCGTCTTGCAATCTTTCCTCTGTTGGGTCCCCTGTTCCCCTGTACTTACTCAGCTTGTCTCAGTATTCCATCACTGTGTACTCCACATTGAATTGTCAGTCATCACTGCAACACTTCTGCTCCATCATACCCTGTCTGCTGTACTCCTGTCTGTAACTGAAATTTCTCTCCTAGCACTTTTTTATGTAATATATAGTTTTAGCATTAGGAAATTAATTTTCTTTAATGTTCGACATAGAGGATATTATCCTACTCAGGTCATCCTAGGATGTCTATGGATGGACTTCATAAAAGTCTGTGAATCCCTTAAAATTGCATAAAAAGTTTGAGTGAACATGCATATATGGGTTTTTCTGGGGAGAGCATTCAGTGCTTTTATCAGATTATCAGAGTCTGTTTCCCCCAGAGAAGTTAAGCACTACTGTCTATTATGACTAGCTTGAGCCTTGCTTCCCAGGAAACACAGGAATGTTTCCTGAGATAATGATCCTGCCTTTATTGTTACCTATTTGTAACTCAAATCATCCCCACTAATCTTCCACCAACAACTTCATCATTTGTTTGATACCCATTCATCATTTAACACCACCAGTCAAAAGACCCACAAAGTACTTCTCATCCATCACAAAGCAGAACACAACTAGCTCACCACCCTAAGAAGACCAGGCCTACTTACCTTACTTGCCACAAAATGAAGGGAAGGATTGTTGTTTTCCAGTGAAGTTAAGCAGCAGAAACAGTCTATACTGTTTCATTAGTTCAGAACAGAACAGGCCAAATGTTCATTTTTCAAAGCTATTTTCATTTTATTTTTTTCTACCAATCATGCAAAAAATGCTATTATTAAAATAATTATTTTGTTGTAATTTGAGGGTGTTTCCCTCTTAAGAGGAGAACTTTAATAATTTAGGTTACCATTTAGATCTACCTTTCATAATCTCACATGGAATGGTAATGTAGCATTCCATCATCTTCTCTTTTAGCTCTGATATTACTATTCCAGTTATAAAAGTACTTCTTTCACCCAGCTCATCCCTAATTGTAAAATAGGCAAGGAAATCAAAATCCTAAAGGATTTGCCTCAGTATCCAATCATTGCCTCAACTTCCTTTTATGTATTAATTGAATCTCTCAAATTTCAAATTATATTTTATCTTCAGTGGAGTTATAAAAAAGTTAAAAGGCTTTCATCTTCTGTATAAGTTACGCATGCTTTAAAGCCATTTTCAATATCTAGCTAAATTGGAGAAACAAATCTGCTGAATCACTACTTTCATGCTGTTGATACAATTAGTTGATTGAGTGAACATCTCACTTTTCAGTTTTTTTGGGGTTTTTTTTTTTTTTTGCAGTACACGGGTCTCTCACTGTTGTGGCCTCTCCCGTTGTGGAGCACAGGCTCCGGATGCACAGGCTGAGCGGCCATGGCTCACGGGCCCAGCCGCTCCGCGGCATGTGGGATCTTCCCAGACTGGGGCACAAACCCGTGTCCCCTGCATCGGCAGGCAGACTCTCAACAACTGCACCACCAGGGAAGCCCTACTTTTCAGTTTTTTGATGTGTACATACGTAGTCCAAGACAAGTGCTTAGCTCTCTTTTCTCTATGGTAAATAAATAATGCATAGTTTATAAAATAAATTTTCTTCAGGAATTTGCAAACTGTGCTCCTGTATCCCCACATTCCTTAATAAGTATTCTGCATACAACAGATGCTTATGTTGGTGAGAAACCTACTCCTTCTTACTCAGGTTACTGTGTTGAGCTCAAAGTTGAAAAAGTCTAAAGATAATCTTTTTTTTACCCTACAGATGTTGATACTAGAGTATTTTCAACCTGTTTGTATTTGGGTTTTGGCTTTAACTGTCACTTCCTTAGAGAACTTATTCATTTTCTTCACAGCATTTATTAATATCTCTCACAGTTAGTTATTTGTTTACTGTCCATCTGCTCCATTATATTTTAAAACTCTATAAAGATAGAGATTATGTCCATAGGGTTACTTGGCTATATCCAGTATCTTTTACAGGGCCTAGCACATGGTAGACACTCAATAACAAGCTTTTGGACAAATGAATGAGTACATTGGAACAGCACAGAAATGGGTGGCTACAGTTTAGACTGCCCTTCTTGGCTGGGTGCGTGTAACTTTAGGAACCTGCAGCACCCAGAGGAACTCTGAAAGCTGAATATTGGTAAATCCCACTCACAAGCTAAAAGCAGAAACTCCAAGTTCACATTGGTCTTCTCTGGTTTGTGATCTCAGAACGAAGATTTATTTGGGGAATCAGTGATACGTGCTCCCCTATTTATTCATTCTCCACCCTCCACTCTTAATGAGGTGGAATAGTAAGCACCTGGCTGATTATAGATCCAACAGACTGTTCATGACCTGTTATTTGTTTTCAACATACTCCATCAGGTTCACAGTTCACGTTGTGAATGTCACATGTCTGTGTTTTAAGGATAAATAACTTTTTATATGTGCTTCACATGGAGCGGTTTGTTTCAGTTCAGTAGCAGGAACAGGCCAAAGTAAATGATAAGTAATTAGACAACAAACTCAGAAACTCTGTCATATGAACAGGTTATTAGTGGAAAAACTGCAAGATTGCTCAGGAATGGGAGTATTTCCCTTTATAGGTTTCACATCAATATAGGCAGAAATAAAGAGGTTGGTGAGTTTGAGTGGGAAATAAGACATTATGTAAGAGACAAGCTCAGCTCTTCTCCCTTGAGAGTCCAGATAATCAACAGATTTAATCCCTCAAACAAAGGCAGACAAATTTGCTTAAACCAGGTTGGTGAATTATTGCAGATCTGGCTGCTTCAGCTGGCAAGCAATCACTGAAGGGTTTTTTTCAAAGTTTACTTATAGAAAGAGATAACAGAGCTATTGAAAACAAACAGGTAAAATCTCCTCTGTTATGATTACAAAAGACAATGTAACAGATAACTTATTTAGAAAGATAACAATATACTTATGACTGCTGTATAGAATCCTAGTTGGTTAGACTCAATTGACCAGCATCATTTAGCTCTTTGAATCCATCAATTTGTCCTCAAATACTGTAGAAATAAATGTATATAATTCTTTAAATCTGTAAAGTAGAGAATGAGAGTTGGAAACAAGAAATAAAGTTGAATAATAAACATATGTGTGCTGATAGACTATTATCCATTTCCTGAGGTACTATCAAAGGTAAACCGATCATGTATCAGTTCAGTGCTTTTGAGGAAATGTAGAGAGAACTTGGATCATTTATACTTGCAGTTCTGTTCTAAGGCATGCTTTATCTAAATTAGTCTCAGTGCCTGGCAACTGATCAAAGTTACTTCTTATTTGTCTGTAGATTCTTTCCTTTCTTGGTAAAGAGGCATATTAAACTGTGCCTACAGTGTATTCATAGTCAGTAAATACTTACTGAGTGTCTGCTATGTCTCTGGCATAGGTGCTGGAAAAACAGAAGTGAACAAAACAGAAAACAATCCATTCCTCATGAGGCTTACATTCTAATAAAGGAGGCAAATAATTATACAAAATGTATGTTTTATAATATATTGGAAGGTATTAAGAAGGTTATAAAGAATAATGAAGCAGTGAAGGGACATAGGAAGTTCCAGAGTCAGTCTGGAATTTTGGTCAGGCAAGTTGGTTATTCAAGGGCTTGCTGAGAAGATAACATTTGAGCGAAGATTTAAAGAAGGTGAGGGAGAGAAGCCTATGGATATGGGAGGGAAGAGTGATCCAGGTAGAGGAGTACAAAGGCCTGAATAGGGAGCACCCAGAATAGCAAGGGGGCCAGTGCATTTGGAGTAAAGGGAGCAAGGAGGAGGGTAGTAAGAGATAAATCAGAGAAATGACAGGGACCATATATGAGGGCCTTGCAAGGACTTTGGTTTTAAATGAGAAGTTATTGGAAGGTTTTGAGTAGTAGAGTGATATATCTTGATTTACATTTTTGGTAGATCACTTCATTGCTTTTTCATTTTCTTTTTTTTTTTAATTTTTTTTGGAGTATAGTTGATTGACAATGTTGTGTTACCTGGTTTACATTTTTAAAGGGTCAGTTTGTCTCTGTGTTGAGAGTAGATTGGAAGCAAGTTGGTACCCGTTACAATAATTTAGGCAAGATGAGGCTGGCTCTGATGAGTCTGGTAGCAGCAGAGAAAGTGAGAAGTAGTCAAATTCTGGACGTATTTAAAAAGTAGAGCCAGCAGAATTTGCTGACATCATTACTTAGAAAAATGGCCAGCTCTAAAATATTTTTTTCATTTCTCAGTTTCCATTATATAGCTACGCTAAGGATGCTGATATAGATTCAGGAAGTCAAATTACTTGGCTATAGAGACTATATTTTGAAGTAGATAAATGTTCAAGAAAAACTACATAATATTTCTCAATGTTTTGTACCATTATTATATTTATCCTAAGATATTCAATAAAATGGTATAAAAGATAAAATGCAAACAGTTTGTCTTTTCTCTTACTAAGTATATAGTAAATATTATTTTTAATGAGGTGTGGCCGAAACATTTATTTTGAACTTCATGGTTCTGTCTTTGTGTTTACCTAACAATAACAGAATATGTCCATCTCGGAAAATGCAAAAGATCAAACATTTGGCTTCAAAGACAGTAAAGGGAAAACAGGAAAAGAATAATAGTTGAATTTTTCAACTTTTGAACTCTGTCACTATCTCTTACTTAGTGTGTTTTCACACTTCGCTTTCATGCTTAGTTTAAAACCACTATAACTTGCTTTAGTAAACAAGAGATGATAAAAGCATTTTCTTGTGATTATGAAGTAAACAAAAAATTTAAACTCCACTTAACAAAATATCTTCCAGGAGAGATAAGAAAAACAAAACACTGATGAGTTACAATTTCAGTGAATGATAGAATGCTAGCAAGAGAGGTGTCCTAGTTTGGGTGCTAGGAAAATCTGAGAGAACTTTATGTGAGCTATTAGAGGAAAAGAAAAAGTTAAATCTCTAGGTCAAGGTTTCCCAAACCTCCTTAAGATGTTAATAGTTGTCCTTTGATAAAAGGATTTTTTATTTAATAAAGTAGGAAACATTGGGTTAAACTAAGTAGTCATATCCCCCCTAGCCCACCACCGCAGCCCAGGTCTCTGATTTCTCAGCCTTTATTTACCTTAGAGAGATACAGCCACATGCAGGTATCTTTTACAAAACGCATGTGCTAAGTGCTTTGTCCATTTGAAAATGGGATTTGTCCCTTTTTCTTACTGATTTGAAGGGGTTCTTTATAAATTCTGCTAGACATATGAATTAAAATTATTTTCTAACACTGTATATCTTGTCTTCTCAAACCTCTCTCCATTGTTATTCTCTGAGGTATCAGAGAAAAATAATGTCCCATTTAGGTTAGAATGATAAGTCCAAGCAAAGAACTTCATGGGTAAATCAGGAAGGGATTGTTCTTTTGTTACTAGACTGGAAGTTTCCATAGATGCCAACAAAACCCCACAATGAAACTGAAGCTGCAGTTTCATTTGAATGCTGTATTTTGGGCCCTGAGGGAAATAATATTTGCTAGTTTCACTTCATCTTTAGGATATTTAGTCAGAATTGACTCCTAGGATAGAACATAGACAGGCCATCAATAAATACCTTAAGCTGAGGTACGACCAACAGTGCACATGTTTAAGTTAGTTTCTCTTTTAATATCTTATTAGGCAGAAAATAAGCAAAACATGAGTCAACTAAGGCAGAGCTGAAATTCTGTCTCCACCATCAAATACTTGAATGAACCTAGCTAAGTAACTTAATTTCTCAGATCCCTTATCTGTAAACAGGGCTAATAATACCAACCTCCCAGGGTTGCTATGAGGATTAAATAATACCAAGTATGAAAAGCACCTAATTTAGCACCTGGCACCAGTAGTTGCTAAATAGGTATTATTAGTGAAAGGAGAAGGAGTCAGACTCTAGTATTTTTGGCATGTGGATTAGATGCAAGCACTAATTCTTCATTTCTATTTTGTAATCCACTCCCAAAGCACTGGGTCCAAAATTGAGGTGAGACATTGATTTAGAGTCACTAAGCAGCCTCGAGGCAAGAGACTAACCCCTGCAGTGAGAGGGCCTTTCTCCAGAAGCTCCAGAGTTCATATTCTAGGCTGAATCCAATCTTTTTTATGGTTATATTGAAAACTTTAAGAAGTTATTTGTAAATTTTGAGAAAAAATTTCCATTAAGAAGAGATTTTGTAATATAATAGGGAAGTTCTTTATTCATAGGCCTTTTTTTTTTTTAAGTCAGGAACAAGGCTTGTGACAACCTAGAAAAATATTGTTCAACATCCCCACCTACTGGTAACTCTAAATAATATTATTCAACTGGTGAAAGAACTGAAAATTCCTAGTTTTAAAGATATGAAGTACTACTAATAATGATAATGATTAATGTGTACTGAGCACTTACAAGGTCTTGGAGACTTTCTCAAGAGTTTTATGATATGGTAAATCACAGAATAATAAACTGTTTTGGATTGAGTCAAAATAACCTAAGGAAGCAATAATAATTTTCAGCATTACCACTGGGCAAGAGAACGAATCACTGACTCAATCCAAAGCAGGATCTTGGGTCCATGTCATCTTAGGTGTACAAGATTGCAACAGCCTTCTAAATGGCCTCTCTGCCTCCAGTTTTTTCCCAAGCCTATCCACTTTGTGCTGTGACATTAATGTTCTCATGATGATTAAAAACAAAGAAAGGAAATAAGTTTCTGAATAGACTTTAAAAAAAGATTTAAAAAATTTTATATCAGAGACAACAGTCTTAAAGCTAAGACTTTCAGTTGATAGGGTTGAACCTGTGGGAGAAGAAAAAATGTAAAGATGAAGGGCAAAAGGCAAGAGAACATGAAGCATTTGCCTTATAAAGTTGATGTGAAAAAATATATCAAAGCAGATTTCCCCACCCTGATTAGAATAAGATCTCATAGACCAGGGGAAATGGGAAATTGGGAAAAGATGTGATCTAGATAATGAGCCGGAGCCTGGAGCCATAAGGGAATGACACATTTAGGGATTTGGGGAGAGTGGGAGTGTATTTTAGAAGTGGAAGGAATATAATCTGTGGTCACAGAATGGACCGGAGAGCTTGCCATATATTCTTTGACACTCCTGTCACTGAGAGAGGAAAGATGAGATCTATGGCCCCTCTCCTTGAATTTTGGCTGGTTCTATAATTTCTTTGACCCACACAATATCACAGAAGTGACACTATGCCGGTTTCCAGGCCCAAGTCTTAAGAAATGGGCCGTTTCCACTTCCTGATTCTTGGAATAGTCTAGGAGCCCTGAGGCTCCATGTAAAATCCAACTACACTGAGACCTCCATGGTAGACAGGCCACGTGTAGGTACTCCATTGACAATCTCAGCCCAAACTTCCAAAACACTAAAGATGTGAGCGAAGCCACCTTGGACTTACCAGAGCAGCCCTTCCGCCAGCAAAAAACCACTAAGTGACCTTAGGTGATGCCACATAGAACAGAAGAATTGTGCAGCTGAGACTTGCCTGCATTTTTTGATTCATGAAATCAAGAGATACAATAAGATAATGGTTGTTTTACAACACTACATTCTGGGGTAAATTGATAGCCAGCTATAATCAGAACATCCCCATGCAGCCCAGTCTCAACACAGCAGCCAGAGGGAACATTGAAATGTAAGTCAGACCATGTCCCTCCTCTGCTCAAAACTCTGCAAAGTTCTGTCAACTTTTTGTAAACTTTGTTAACACTGTAAACCCCAAAGTTCTTACAGTCACCTTCAAGGCCTTACATGATACAGTCCCTATTACTTCTCTAACTTCATTCCCTGCTACTGTCTCCCTTGCCCACTCACCACCTGCCACTCTGGCCTTCTGCTCTCTAGGAAGAAACTCAGCAGGTTCCTGCTAATGGCTCTAGCAGTTTCTCTGCCTGGAACACTCTTCTTCCACAAAGCTACTTTGCTAACTCCCTCACCTGTCTTAAGTATTTTCTCAAATGTCAACTTCTCAATAGGCCTTTCAGTGAGACCTATCCTGATGACCTTATTTAACACTATTAATTGTCCCCACCCCTGGCACTCCCACCCTCCCAGCACTCTTGATCCTTATCCTGTACTATTTTGACTTTTTTCCCATGCTTATGCCATTTTAACCTACGACATAATTTACTTATTCATAATTTTATTAAATTGTTTATCTGCTTGGGTAGAATATGAGCTCCCCAAGGGCAAGATCGTTTTCTGTTTTGTCCACGGATGAATCCCAAGTGCCTGGCAATTACTGAAGTACTCAGTAAGTACCGTTGAATATTTGAATGAATGAGTTTACCTTGAATTAATACTGTTACAGTGTCTTCTGCTGAACATACATCGGTCTTCAAAAAGTAAGTTTAATTTAGTTTTAAGGAGAAAAATATGTTAAACTTTAGCTAACTTGAATTCTTGAATGTGAAGCTATTTTTCCTGCTGTATGCATTTGAGCCAGAAGACCCTAGGCAAGCCTTTTCATCCTTGGAAGAAACAATTTTCCAAATAGAATATAATCATCATCACAGTCATTATCATCATGATCATCATCATCTTTGTCACTGCTTGAAAACCCAAATTGAAAAACAATTTTACCAGTGCAATTCCCTTTGTGAGACAGGAGTAAAGCATCATCTCAACTATTTTCATTCGTTATTCTCAATAGTTTTCCTTTTTGAGCCCAAATTAAATTTTCATCTTTTCCTAGTTTGCTGAGTGCTTTGGTATGAATGGTTGCTGACTTACATCAAATGCCTTTTCTATGTCTATTGAGTTTTTTTTTTTAAGAATTCTATTAATGTAGTGAATTATACTGATTGATTTTAGAATGTCAGAGTATTCTTGCATTCCTGGGATGAAACCCCTTTGTCATGATGTGTCACCCTTTTAATATATTGTTAGATTCCATTTTGTTAACAGTTTCTGTGTCTATGCTTATAAGGGATAGTTTGTAATTTCTTTCCTTGTAATGTCTTTGTCAGCTTTTGATAAAAGCGTTATGCTGATATTGTGAAATGAGTTGGAAAGTATTCCCCTCTCCTCAGTTTTTCTGAAAATTGATAGAAGTCACTAAAGAAACCATTCAGACCTCAAGTTGTCTTTAAGGAAAAGTTTTTGATTGTGGTTTCAATTTTTTAAAATAGAAGAGGGCTATTCTGATTTTCTATTATTAGTGTTGATGAGTTGTTTTTTAGAAGAAATTTGTCCGTTTCACCTAGATTTTTAAATTTAGTGGCCAAAGGTTGTTCCTAAATACTGCCTTATTACCCTTTTGCTGTCTATATCTAAGATCTGTAGTGATATTTCCTGTTTTATACTTGATGTTGGTCATTTACATTTTATCTCATTCTTTTTAATTTTTATGCTTGCTAGGGGTTTATAACTTTTATTAATCTTTTCAGATAATCAACTTTTTGAATATTCTTTAATGTTTATCTTTTATTAAAATGATTTTTTCTCACATGTTTATTATGCGTTTCCTTCTACTTACCTGGTTTTAATTTGCTTTTCTTTTGCTAACTTCTTAAGATGGAAACTTACATCACTGATTTTAAACCTATTTTTCTTTACTAGTGTAGTAACTTAAAGCTATATGTTTTCCTTCAAATATTGCATTAGCTGAATCTCATGAATTTTGATCAAAATCAAATTTTGATAATGTTTTTTATTATTATTCAGTTCATTTGTTTTCTCTTATGATTTTTTCCTTTGACCCATATTTACTAAGAAGTGTGCTATTTAATTTCCAAATATATGGGGATTTTCTAGATGTCTTACTGTTGTCAATTCCTAATTTAATTCCATTCACAGAAAATACTCTGTAAGATTTCAAACTTTTGAAATATACTGAAATTTGTTTCTTAATAGCTCAGTATATTTGATAAATGTTCCACATACACTTGAAAAGAGTGTATATATAGCTGTTGGTTATAGTAATTTATAAATATCCATTATATTAAGTTGCCTGATAGTTTTGTTCAGATCTTCTAGGTACTAATTTTTGTCTACTTTTTTGTCTACAATTATTAAGAGATGAATGTCAAAATCTCAACCTATGATTGTGGACTTTCTGTTACTTCTTTTAGTTCTTCCAGTTTTTGCTTTATGAACTTTGAAGCTTTGTTTTTTGGGTTTTTTTGTTTGTTTGTTTTATATTAAAGTATAGTTGATCCACAACGTTGTGTTAGTTGCAGGTGTACAGCAAAGTGATTCAGTTATATATATACATATATCTATTCCTTTTCAGATTCTTTCCCCATATAAGTTATTACAGAGTATTGAGTAGAGTTCCCTGTGCTATATAGCAGCTCCTTGTTGATTATTTTATATATAGTAGTGTGTATATGTTAATCCCAACCTCTAATTTATCCCTCCTGCCCACATTTCCCCTTTGGTAACCATAAATTTATTTTCAAAGTCTGTGAGTCTGTTTCTGTTTTGTAAATCAGTTCTTTTGTATCATTTTTTTAGATTCCACATATAAGCAGTATCATATGATATTTGTCTTTCTCTGTCTGATTTACGTCACTTAGTATGATCATCTCCAGGTCCATCCATTTTGCTGCAAATGGCATTATTTCATTCTTTTTTATGGCTGAGTAGTAATATTCCATTGTATATATGTACCACATCTTACTTATCCATCCATCTCTTGATGGACACTTAGGTTGCTTCCATGTCTTGGCTGTTGCAAATAGGGTTGCAATGAACTTTGTCTTTGAAGCATACATATTAAGGTCATAAAGAATTGACTCTTTTATCCATATGAAATGCCTTTCTTTATCTCTGATAATATTCTTTCTTCTGAATTCTACTTTGTCTTATGCTAATATAACTGCAATATTTTGTATAGAACTTCAACAAGTGTTGCTTACCATTCAGAAAATCACATCACCAACAGCAATATCTCTCATGTATTTTAGTTACAAAAAAATCCCACACCAATATTATGCTACATGTATAACTCTTCTGTTCACCGTGATTCTATGTTTAGATACAGGCGCCAGATTTCTTAATAAAGTGTTTTGGTGTATCTATTGAATATTTTGATATGCATGCTCCTTATTATTTTCTTTCTTTAGTTTACTCTTTATATTAGAGCCAGTGCATTATATTGATTAAATATATTTGTGTAGTTATCTATGAATTTCTCTGGCATAGTAAAGAAAATTTTACAGAATATTTCTTATGAAAACAGGATGTGGGGATGTGAGTTCATAGGGCTGAGAACCACTGGTCCAAGTATGTATGATACAGACCCTTTGCTGGTAGGAGGTCTGACAAGCTTGGTATTATACTGGTAAGACTATGAACCTTTAAATCAATCAGGGCTGGATTCAGTCCTCGTTCCTCTGTTACTAACCATGAGACCTTGGGCAAGTAACTTAAATTTTTTGAGTCTCAGTATTATCATCTGTAAAAAAGTCATATTTTACCTATGTCATAGAATCACTGAGGATAAAATGATATAACATATAAAGTACTTAACATGGTGCTGAGCATATTTGTGTTTGGTATATGATGTATTATTATTAAAACCCAGTAAGTATATTAATTCCTATAATGAGTATTGAGTATCAATTATTAGCAAAGTGATATACTGTTAATGATATAGATATTGATAAATGCTTTACATTTATTCTTTCATTCCTGAGGAACTTGTATCTCCATTTTGGCTCATAAGATTCAATGTGCTATCCTTCTACCATGTGTTTTTTCCAAGTATGCCAAATTCTACTCCTTTCAGTTTGTCTTGGTTGTTTATTCTGGGTCTTGAATTTGCATTCAAATATATCAAACACTTAGTTTTGGGTTTTTTTTAATTTCCTTTTCTCTCACTTTCCATATGCTCATTAGCATTTCTTATTTCCCTGCTGGACCTCAGGACTGCACACAGGTGAATGTGAGGTTCAGCTCTCTTTGGATGTCATCAATCTGTGTACAGAGGAGATCATTTTGTTGGGTGAGGCTAGGCAGCCTGCTTCCTCAGCAAGCCTGGGAGTGTCCCCTCAATGCAGGAATTAAAGAGCATCCCTGAGAGGGAGGGAGCCTCACTTCCTACACAAGGGTAGGGTTTTTCACAAAGCTACCCATACAGAGAGTGCATCATGCCTGCTGCTTATGGAATGAAGCAGTGAAGACATCATATCCTCTCATTCTCTGGCGCAATGAATCTTAAAACATCAGAAAGTCATGAATTTGAAAAAAATCACTTTACAATCTTAACTTTTAGGTTAAACTCAGAATTTCATTATCCATGACATGTATTCATAGTCTCACAAATTTTCATGACTACCAATTTTTCTAGTTTAAAAATTTGGATTGATTCACATCAAAGTAGATGATGAAATAATTGGAAGTCTAACATATGCCTGCTGTTGGCACCATGGAATTACTTTCTCTCTCTATAGGCTTGTAATTATCAACATACCGGAACAGAGTCAAAACAGAAATCATCCTTACCGTGACCCTGACTCTACTCAAGTCCATCTTTTTACCTTAATCACTTCCTGTCTCAACTATTGCAATTTCCTTTTTTTATGGTCTTCTTTAATCCTCTTATTTCTAACTCTAAGTGAATGATGAAGGCAGCTGGCAATTAATAGATTATTTAATGGAAACTCGTTGTAAGAGAATTTTCCATTAGTTTAATTTTCCTTACGTGATCCACCACCAAATCATATAATGACCTTGACAATTTGCCTACAATCTCTGGAGGGACCAATTGACTTTTATGTCTCCTATGTCTCCCTTCAAAATTAACTCATGGTTAGAAACAGATAATCAACCACCTTTTTGATGTGACTTAAGTTATAAATTAGTAGCTATTAGAGCTATGTTGTGAGGATGAAGTGGCTATTTATTCAGTTCATAAAATTGAAGCTGACTTCACATTTACTCTAAGTTTGTGAATAGGCTTAATATACACTTTGGTTTTACAGCTGATTTTATGTTGCCTTACTTGTCAATGAATTAAGTTCCTAGAGATGTGAGTAAACAGAAATTACAGATAGATCAACCTAAAACCTGTAATCATATGTAATTATTTGTTTTCTATGTTAGTGTAAAGGTTACTATAGTTTACTTTCAGTACTCTGTGCCATTTAATTTTTTAAATTGATATATTATTTTCAAAGTTATATATCTTCTAATTTATTTTGATGCATACAATTGATGTTGAAAGATATATTGCTAAAATTCAACACAGTCGACTTAATGGATATATGGAAACACATTTTTAGTACTACAGAATTTAGGAAAATGATCAATAAGGATTTGTATTTGAAATATTAATCACCTGATGGTTTTAGCTATTTTTGATTGTATAAAGTTAATATCAAAGCCAATTTTTTACTTCTCTGTCTCTTATTGACTACCCCTCCCCACCTTTGTTTTTTTTTTTTAAGCTGAAATGCATGATGTTTTTTGTTTGTTTGCCAACATGATTAGCAAACAGTTTTCATCTCAGGATAAATATGGGTTCTATTACCTTTCTATATATTCTGCATTTTTTAACTTTATATTTCCTTATTTTATGTAGAATAGTAAAAATTCTCTTGAAATTTCACTTCACATCATACATATATGGCTAATCAAAAAGATAACATATGTAACATGCTTTCTGATACAGTAATTATTAAATTATTTCATTCAAATGTAAATTATTTCTTGTAGTAATCAAGAAGAATATTCCACATGTAGTGTTCTATCCGTTTAATAGTATTCACAAGTTGACTGTGGAAATGGAGGAATTATCCCATGACTTTCTTTATTAGGAGCTGGAGAAAGACCCAGCAACTTCTTGGTATTAGTTTTCCTATTCTTCAAAGCAGAGAAGGTGCAGGCAGTGCCCAGGCATTGCTAAAACCATGTAGTGATGTACACGCCGACCTAGAGAGTGATGGCTGCTCCCTGGAGGAGTTTCCCAACAGAGTGTCCCCAAGGGGATAGCACTGATCCCCCTCAGTCTCTTTTGGGGCATTCAGAGTCTCTGGTCTGCTTACCCCTCTCTGTCAGAAGATTCATCTGTTTACCCCAGTGTGTTGGATATAACGTTATCATTTTCTACATGTGCCATGATGTGAAAAACCAGGAAAGCACAGCTGAGTCTACCGAGAGATTATGATCACCTCCTCATTCCTCAGCCTCCCCTCCATATTCATCCCCTCCTCCTTCCTCCAACTCTCTCCTCCACACTCTGTTCTCAATGAGCCAATGCTAAATCATAATCTCATTGACGGATCCTTTATTATGTCTCTAAGGTTTTAGACTGTGGCTTAGGCTGAGACATATTTTCCTCCCTCATATCTTCAAAAAGCCAATTTTTCTTATCTTGATGGGAGAAATTTATGACACTATATTGATAAAATCCATTTCATGCATGATTCCCTGGTTCTGAGTTAGGTATCTGCATATTTCCTGTGTAATTCTGGTACAAATGGTCCAACTTCAAGAAGTACCATTTTAAACCTTGCATTAGATCCGACCAACTACCTCTTCTCTTGACCTAATGTTTACTTACTTATTACGTTATTCTATCGTTCTTTATCCTTTACTGGCACCCAAAAGCAATGCGTTATGGAAAGAGTAACATTTACTCAGCTCCTCCAATTGATAAATTGTTCGGTAAAGATGATATATTGGGCTCAAAAGCTTTCAAGCAGAGTGAGGGATGAGGAATAAATACATTGTACACACAGCCTTAGAACCACAACCTGCAGTTAGTAGGCATAGTATCCATTCCACTCACTGACAAGTTACAAAATTAGTGATCTAAGCAAAACTAATCTTGTTTAGCTTGAGGAAATTACATGAGCTCTTAAAAGAGTTAATTGATTTCAGTATTACATTTAAAAAGCAATGTATTTCATCAAAATTACTAGTGATTATTAGTCAAACTATGATATACAGTAAAGTGATTACAAACAGTATATTCACATGTTAATTTTGTAAAATACAAAAATTCAAAGGCTGAGAAAAAATAAAAGCTACAATCTTCAGTATTTATGGAAGAGGGATTCTAAGTAAAGGAATCCCTTTACTTAGAGAGTATGTCACAACTGGGCAATGATGTACAGAAGTATACTTAGAAGAAAAACAGGTTTGGAGCCAGCTATTGACTTAAAAAAAGGTAAGGACAAAATTATGATAAATAATGTGTGCTGCCTTAAATTAGATCATCTAATTTCTTCTAAATTGTCCATGACAGTAGATACAACATGACTGAAAATTCATACCTACAATACACATCTTTTAACTTTAATTATTGGCCTTGTTATGATGGGGATATTAGGACTAAAAAGCATTTATGGTTTTGCCCATTTCTCCCAAGTAAACACTGGCATTACATGAAGCAGTTTCCTGTCTTTATCTTTTTTGTTTTTTTTTTTAAATTAAACTATAGTTGATTCACAATATTGTGTTAGTTTCAGGTGTACAGCAAAGTGATTCATATATATATATATATATATATATATATAATCTTTTTCAGATTATTTTCCATATAGGTTACTACAAGATATTGAATATAGCTCCCTGTGCTATACATTAGGTCCTTGTTTATTTATTTTATATATAGTGGTGTCTATCTGTTAACCCGAAATCCTAATTTATCTCTTCCCCCTTTTCCCCTTTGATAACCATAAGTTTGTATTCTGTGTCTGTGAGTCTTTTTCTGTTTTGTAAATAAGCTCATTTGAATCATTTTTTTAAGATTCTACATATAAGTGATATCATGTGATATTTGTCTTTCTCTGCTTGACTTATTTCACTTAGCATAATCATAACTAGGTCCATCCATATTGCTGCAAATGGCATTATTTCATTCTTTTTTTATGGCTGAGTAATATTCCACCAGAAATATATATATATATATATATATATATATATATATACACACACACACACACACACCACATGTTCTTTATCCATTCATCTGTTGATGGATGCTTAGGTTGCTTCTATGTCTTGGCTATTAGTAATAGTGCTGCTATGAACATTGGGGTGTATGTATCTTTTCAAATTAGAATTTTCATCTTTTCTGGATATATGCCCAAGAGTGGGGTTACTGGTTCATATGGTAACTCTGTTTTTAGTTTTTAGTTTTTTAAGGAACCTCCATACTATTCTCCACAGTGGCTTCACCAATCTACATTCCCACCAACAGTGTAAGAGGTTTCCCTTTTCTCCAGACCCTTTTTGGTATTTATTATTTGTAGACTTTTTTTAAAAATAGATCTTTATTGGAGTATAATTACTTCACAATACTGTGTTAGTTTCTGTTGTACACCAAAGTGAATCAGCCATATGCATACACATGTCCCCATATCCCCTCCCTCTTGAGCCTCCCTCCCATCCTCCCTATCCCAGCCCTCTAGGCCATTGCAAAGCACCGAAATGATCTCCCTGTGCTATGCTGCTGCTTCCCACTAGCTAACTATTTTATATTTGGTAGTGTATATGTGTCAATGCTACTCTCACTTCGCCCCAGCTTCCCTCTCCCACCCTGTGTCCTCAAGTCCATTTTCTATGTCTACATGTTTATTCCTGCCCTGCAACTAGGTTCATCAGTACCATTTTTTTTTAAGATTTCATATATATGTGTTAGAATACAGTATTTGTTTCTCTCTTTCTGATTTACTTCACTCTGTATGACAGACTCTAGATCCATCCACCTCACTACAAATAACTCAGTTTTGTTTCTTTTTATGGCTGAGTAATATTCCATTGTATATATGTGCCACATCTTCTTTATCCATTCATCTGTTGATGGACACTTAGGTTGCTTCCATGTCCTGGCTATTATAAATAGTGCTGCAGTGAACATTGTGGTACATGACTCTTTTTGAATTATTGTTTTCTCAGGGTATATGCCCAATAGTGGGATTGCTGGGTCATATGGTAGTTTTATTTTTAGTTTTTTAAGGAACCTCCATACTGTTTTCCATAGTGGTTGTATCAATTTACATTACCACCAACAGTGCAGGAGGGTCCCCTTTTCACCACACACTTTCCAGCGTTTATTATTTCTAGATTTTTTTTTTTTTTGCGGTATGCAGGCCTCTCACTGTTGTGGCCTCTCCCGTTGCAGAGCACAGGCTCTGGACGCGCAGGCTCAGCGGCCATGGCTCATGGGCCCAGTCACTCCGCGGCATGTGGGATCTTCCCGGACCGGGGCACGAACCTGTGTCCCCTGCATTGGCAGGCGGACTCTCAACCACCGCACCACCAGGGAAGCCCTAGATTTTTTTATAATAGCCATTCTGACCAGCATGAGGTGATACCTCATTGTAGTTTTGATTTGCATTTCTCTAATAATTAGAGATTGAGCATCTTTTCATGTGCCTCTTGGCCATCTGTATGTCTTCCTTGGTGAAATGTCTATTTAGGTCTTCCGCCCATTTCTTAATTGGACTTTTCTTTTTTTTTTTTTTGATATTGAGCTCCATGAGCTGTTTGTATATTTTGGAGATTAATCCTTTGTCTGTTGTTTCATTTGCAAATATTTTCTCCCATTGTGAGGGTTGTCTTTTTGTCTTGTTTATGGTTTCCTTTGCTGTGCAAAAGCTTTTAAGTTTAATTAAGTTCCATTTGTTTATTTTTGTTTTTATTTCTGTTACTCTAGGAGGTGGGTCAAAAAAGATCTTGCTGTGGTTTATGTCAAAGGGTGTTTTTCCTATGTTTTCCCTCTAAGAGTTTTATAGTGTCTGGTTTTACATTTAAGTCTTTAATCCATTTGGAGTTTATTTTTGTGTATGTGTTAGGTGGTGTTCTAATTTCATTCTTTTACATGTAGCTGTCCAGTTTTCCCAGCACCACTTATTGAAGAGGCTGTCCTTTCTCCATTGTATGTTCTTGCCTACCTTGTTGTAAATTAGGTGACCATATGTGCGTGGGTTTATCTCTGGGCATTCTATCCTGTACCATTGATCTATATTTCTGTTTTTGTGCCATACTGTCTTGATTACTGTAGCTTTGTGGTATAGTTTGAAGTTGGGGAGCCTGATTCCTCCAACTCCGTTTTTCTTTCTCAAGATTGCTTTGGCTATTCGGGGTCTTTTATGTTTCCATACAAATTGTGAAATTTTTTGTTCTAGTTCTGTGATAAATGCCATTGGTAGTTTGATAGGGATTGTATTGAATCTGTAGATTGCTTTGGGTAGTATAGTGATTTTCACAATATTGATTCTTCCAATCCAAGAACATGGTATGTTTCTCCATCTGTTTATATCATCTTTGATTTCTTTCATCATTGCTTTATAGGTTTCTGAGTACAAGTCTTTTGCCTCCTTAGGCAGGTTTATTCCTAGGTATTTTATTCTTTTTGTTGCAGTAACTGAGATTGTTTCTTTACTTTCTCTTTCTGATTTTTCATTGTTGATGTATAGGAATGCCAGAAATTTCTGTGCAGTAATTTGGTATCCTGCAACCTTACCAAATTCATTGATTAGTTCTAGTAGTTTTCTGGTGGCATATTTAAGATTTTCTATGTATAGTATCATGTCATCCACAGTGATAGTTTTACTTCTTCTTCTCCAATTTGTATTCCTTTATTTCTTTTACTTTTCTGATTTCTGTGACTAGGACTTCAAAACTATGTTGAATAAGAGTGGTGAGAGTGGACATCCTTGTCTTGTTCCTGATTAGTGGAAATGCTTTCAGTTTTTCACCATTGAGTATGATGCTTGCTGTGGGTTTGTCATATAGGGCCTTTATTATGTTGAGGTAGCTTCCCTCTATGCCCATTTTCTGGAGAGTTTTTTTCATAAATTGGTGTTGAATTTTGTTAAAAGCATTTTCTGTATCTATTGAGAAGATCATATGGTTTTTATTCCTTAATTTGTTAATGTGGTGTATCACACTGATTGATTTGCGTATATTGAAGAATCCTCGCATCCCTGGGATAAATCCCACTTGATCATGGTGTAGGATCCTTTTAATGTGTTTCTCGTTTCTGTTTGCTGGTATTTTGTTCAGGATTTTTGCATCTATGTTCATCAGTGATATTGGTCTATAATTTTCTTTTTTTGTGATTTTTTTTCTGGTTTTGGTATCAGGGTGATGGTGGCTTCATAGAATGAATTTGGGAGTGTTTCTCCCTCTGTAGTTTTTTGGAAGAGTTTGAGAAGGATGGGTATTAGCTCTTCTCTAAATGTTTGATAGAATTCACC
Organism: Delphinapterus leucas; assembly: GCF_059928025.1. Lineage (NCBI taxonomy): Eukaryota > Metazoa > Chordata > Mammalia > Artiodactyla > Monodontidae > Delphinapterus > Delphinapterus leucas. Next base: position 53,399,599 of record NC_143140.1, read on the forward strand.
TGTGAAGTCATCTGGTCCTGGACTTTTGTTTGTTGGAAGATTTTTAATTACAGTCTCAATTTCATTACTTGTGATAGGTCTGTTTATATTTTTTCATTCTTCCTGGTTTAGTTTTGGAAAATCGTACCTTTCCAAGAATTTGTCCATTTCTTCATGGTTGTCCATTTTATTGGCATACAGTTATTTGTAGTAGTCTCTTATAATCCTTTGTATTTCTGCAGTGTCAGTTGTGATTTCTCCTTTTTCTTTTCTAATTTTATTGATTTGTGTCCTCTCCCTTTTTTTCTTGATAAGTCTGGCTAATGGTTTATCAATTTTGTTTATCTTCTCAAAAAACCAACTGTTAGTTTTATTGATCTTTGCTATTGTTTTCTTCATTTCTATTTCATTTATTTCTGCTCTAATTTTTATGATTTCTTTCCTTCTACTGACTTTGGGTTTTCTTTGTTCTTCTTTTCTAATTTTTTTTTTTTTTTCGGTACGCGGGTCTCTCACTGTTGTGGCCTCTCCCGTTGCAGAGCAGATGTGCAGGCTCAGCGGCCACGGCTCACGGGCCCAGCCGCTCTGCGGCATGTGGGATCTTCCCAGACCGGGGCACGAATCCATGTCCCCTGTATTGGCAGGTGGACTCTCAACCACTGCGCCATCAGGGAAGCCCTACCTGTCTTTTTTACAGTTTTTTTCCTGTAATTGATTTCCAATCTCATAGCATTACTGTCAGAAAAGATACTTGATACGATTTCAATTTTCTTAAATTTACCAAAGCTTGATTTTTGACCCAAGATGTGATCTATCCTGGAGCATGATCCATGTGCACTTGAGAAGAAAGTGTATTCTGCCGACTTTGGGTGGAATGTTCTATAAATATCAATTAAATCTATCTGGTCTGTTGTGTCATTTAAAGCTTGTGTTTCCTTATTTATTTTCTGTTTGGATGATCTGTCCATTGGTGTAAGTGGGGTGTTAAAGTCCACTACTATTATTGTGTTACTGTTGATTTCTCCTTTCATGGTTGTTAGCATTTGCCTTATGTATTGAGGTGCTCCTATGTTGGGTGCATAAACATATATAATTGTTATATCTTCTTCTTGGATTGATCCTTTGATCATTATGTAGTGTCCTTCTTTGTCTCTTGTAATAGTCTTTATTTTAAAGTCTATTTTATCTGATACCAGTATTGCTACTCCAGCTTTCTTTTGATTTCCATTTGCATGGAATATCATTTTCCATCCCTCCACCTACAGTCTGTATGTGTCCCTAAGTCTGAACTGGGTCTCTAGTAGATAGCATATATATGGGTCTTGTTTTTGTATCCATTCAGCCAGTCTGTATCTTTTGGTTGGGGCATTTTATCCATTTACATTCAAGGTTATTATCGATATGTATGTTCCTATTACCATTTTATTAATTGTTTTGGGGTTTTATTTGTGGGTCTTTTTCTTCTCTTGTGTTTCCCACCTAGAGAAGTTTCTTTAGCATTTGTTTTAAAGCTGGTTTGGTGGTGCTGAATTTTCTTAGCTTTTGCTTGTCTGAAAAGCTTTTGATTTCTCCACTGAATCTGAATGAGATCCTTGCTGGACAGAGTCATCTTGGTTGTAGGTTTTCCTCTTTCATCACTTTAAGTATATCCTTCTGGCCTGCAGAGTTTCTGCTGAAAAATCAGCTGATAACCTTATGGGGATTCCTTTACATGTTATTTTTTGTTTTTCCCTTGTTGCTTTTAATATTTTTTCTTTGAATTTAATTTTTGTTTGATTAATATGTGTCTTGGTGTGTTTTTCCTAGATTTATCCTGTATGGGACTCTCTGTGCTTCCTGGACTTGGGTGACTATTTCCTTTCCCATGTTAGGGAAATGTTTGACTATAATCTCTTCAAATATTTTCTCAGACCCTTTCTTTTTCTCTTCTTCTTCTGGGACCCCTATAATTCAAATGTTAGTGTGTTTAGTGCTGTCCCAGAAGTCTCTGAGATTGTCTTCAATTCTTTTCATTCTTTTATCTTTATTCTGCTCCTCGGCACTTATTTCCACCATTTTGTCTTCCAGCTCACTTATTCGTTCTTCTGCCTCAGTTATTCTATTATTGATTCCTTCTAGTGTATTTTTCATTTCAGTTATTGTGTAGTTCATCTCTGTTTGTTTGTTCGTTAGTTCTTCTAGATGTTTGTTAAACATTTCTTGTATTTTCTCAACCCGTGCCTCCATTCTATTTCTGAGATTCTGGGTCATCTTTACTGTAATTACTCTGAATTCTTTTTCAGGTAGATTGCCTATTTCCCCTTCATTTATTTGGTTTTGTAGGTTTTTACATTGCTCCTTCATTGGTGACATATTTTTTTGCCATCTCATTTTTTTTTTTTTTTGGAGTGGGATTGTGTTCCTGTCTTACTGGTTGTTTGTCCTGAGGCTTCCAACGCTGGAGTTTGTAGGCTGTTTGGTAGAGCTGGGTCTTGGTGCTGAGATGAGGACCTCCGTGAGACCTCACTCCAATGAATATTCCCTGGGGTCTGAGGTTCTCTGTTAGTCCAGTGGTTCCAACATGGAGCTCCCACCACAGGAGCTTTGGCCCAACCGCCAGCTCATGAACCAAGATCCTGCAAGCCATGTGTGGTGGCAAAAAAAAAAAGAGAGAACAATAACAAAGTAAAAAATAAAATTAGACTAGGAAACTAACAGATATGTTGTAAAGAATATAAAAATATAGATGAATCAACAACTGGAAGGTACAATAGTACCACAGTAGTAAAAAAAAAAAAGGAGGAGGGAAAAGAGGAAAAAAAAGAAAAACAGGGAAAAAGCCTTGGCTGTGGAGTGCAGGGCCTCAGCAAGGGAAAGGTTTGGGCAGTGGGCGGGACCAATGCTCAGGACCCACAGGACTGGAAAAGGCCTTGGGGGCTGTGGGGGGTGGTGCTTAGGCTCAAGGAACAGAAGGGCCCCAGACATGCCCCCCACCCCAGGTCTCAGAGGGCAGGGGACCTCACCTGGGAGTCCAGCAGGCTTCCTGGGCTTGAGTGGGCAGGGCAAACGCCCTCCTCTCCTGCTCCTTCTGCTTCTCCTGTCCCAGAGGCCCCCTCCCACCTGCCTCTCCTGTTCTCCCCTTGTCCTTCTTCCTATGCCCCCAGGACCAATGCACCCAGGGGGAGGAGGGGAACTTGGAGGGCAGGGGGCTGGCCTGGGAGCTCTGCAGGCTCCCTGAGGTGAGTGGGCCAGGAGATTTCCCTCTGCTCCTTTCCCACTCCTTCTGGAGGGCCCCTCCCACCTACCTCTCCTGATCTCCCTGGCCTCAGGGATGCTGATCCTGTCTGGCCTCCACTTCTCCTCCCCCACTCTGTCCCTGCACATCCTACTGGTTCTCTTGGGGGTTCCTCCCATCTCCTTGGGTGTCAGGGTCCCCCACCAATGGCCATCAGGCACCTTAGTTGCAGGGAGACACTAACTCAATATCTTCCCACACCGCCACCTTGACTCCACCCTCATTATTTGTAGACGTTTTGATAATGGCTATTCTAACTGGCATGAGGTGATACCTCCTTGTAGTTTTGATTTGCATTTCTCCAATAATTAGCAATGTTGAGCATCTTTTCATGTGCCTGTTGGCCATCTGTGTATCTTCTTTGAAGAAATTAAATGTCTGTTTAGGTTTTCTAAACCATGTTTTTTGATTGGGTTGTTTGTATTTTGTTATTGAGCTGTATGAGATGTTGGTAAATTTTGGAAATTAAGCCCTTGATGGTCACGTCATTTGTAAATATTTTCTCCCATTCTGTAGGTTGTCTTTTCATTTTGTTTATGGTTTCCTTGGCTGTGCAAAAGCCTTTAAGTTTGATTAGGTCCCATTTGTTTATTTTTGCTTTTATTTCTTTTGCCTTGGGACACTATACTGTCTTCATCTTATACACTACACATTATGTTTTGAAATTAAATGTTGATTAAATAGCATATCTTTTTACATAAATTATTTATCTGAAATAATAGTTACTTCAGCACCAAGGCCACTGTGTGGTAAATATAATACTGTAACTAAAAAGTTTGAAAATGAATAGAGTTTGCTTAGCCCTCAAACATGCTTAATTTATTGAGAGGGTTTAGTGTTCACACTTGGAAGATCTTGTTCTGTTTATACCCACAGAGTGTGACTCTGTGTGGACTCTTTATTTTGAAGAAGCAAGTGCATAATTTGCTGGGTTTGGGGATAGAAAAAGAGATGTGCCTACAAAAATTACATTCTACCTGTAGCCAGAAACTTTAGAGAGACCTGTTTTAGAGTGTACTGGGCACTCCATGTTGTTTCTCCCAAAAATGGGATGCAGATGTAGATCTGTGTGTGTGTATACCCACTAGTGTGAATTTCTTAAAAAGTCAAGTAAAAAATAAACTACATATAGTCTGCATATATACAGATGTATAAGGTAACAGTTATTTTTCATTTGGTGTTTTTGTGTATATTGTTGCATTTGATCTTTATTTGAACCCTTTGAAGTAGGTTTTATTATTCAAAAATCTCCCTCACCTTTGAGTTCTATTCTTCCTCATCTAAAAAAAAAACAAACACAAAACAAAAACCCCATGAAAAACAAAAAATAAAAAATTGCTCTACACATACTTGCCAAATTGCTTTTCCCACGAGCTACTGCTACTTCAGTGTCTCAAAGTTCAACCAACTTTTTGTGACATGCAAGGCTATAACCAATCCATCACTCAATCAGTGAGTTTTTGATGTGTAACAAACCACCCCAAACTTTACTGGCTTAAAGCCACAATCATTTATTTGTGCATAATTTTATGGGTCAGCAATTTGGGTTGAGCTCAGCTGGACTGGGCTTCACTGAGACTCACTCATGAAGCTGCACTCACTGGCAAGTCAGCTGGAGGCTGGTTACTTTACAATGGCTTCATTTAAATCACTCATGTGTCTGGCAGTTGGTTCTTGCTATTAATTAATTCTGGGTGGCAGCTGGAGTGATGGGTCTGACATGTCTCCAGCAAGCTCGCCTGGCCTTGGCCACATGGTGGTATATCAGGGTTTCCAGCATCAGCAACAGAAGTGGAGCCCAGTGCATAAGTCTTTTCAAGCCTCTGCTTGCATGTTTGCTAATAGACAAGTTCAGAGTCAACATAGAAAGGAATTACCCAAAAGTATGACTGGAGAATGCATGAATCATTAGGAGCCAATACTGTAAAAATCTATCACCATCACCATGTATGTGTCCTCAATATGTTCTTGAATCACTCCTTTCTTTTCCATTTTCACTGCCGTTGCTCTAGTCTAAGCCTTTGTTTTATCACTTGGTCTTCCTAACCTTCCTCATCCACAATTCACTCACGCTTTATACTTTTCTCCCTAAAATCTCTCAGCGTGACTTGTTGTTTTTAGTTATACATTTCTTAGCTTGAACAAGACCCTTCAAGATCTGACCTCAATTCATGATCCTCCGTGTCCCATGATGCTCCTTATTCTCCAGCTACACCCAACTACTGACTCCACCAACTAGCCCTTTCTTGCCTTTGTGCCTCTGTACATTCTGTTTTGTCTTCCACCTGTGAATGCATACCAATCCTTCAAAATTAGTTCAGATGTTCTCTGTGAAGGTTTCTGACTGTCCTCCTTGGACTGAGGCTGCCCTTGCCTGAGATGGTCACTCTTGCCTTTGTGCTCTTAGAGCACTTTGTGCATGTAACCATTATAGTATTTATCTTATTATATTCTAATTTGTCTGCCTCCTCCAATTCACTGAGAATATTGAAAGAGAGAAATCATGTCTTATTTATTTGTGAATGAAGAGAAGTTGGAGAACTGCTACCACTTTCCATTTGTTTTTGTAATAAATATTTGTAGTTATCTACTATGTACCAGCTATGGTTTAACATATACATCTAATATTTGATTTGCATATTATATTTTTCCTTTTTACTATATGTATTTATTACAACACTATGTAAGAAGTAATTCTCAAATACACATAAAGTAGTACATAACTTACTATTATATATGGACTAATCTAATCTATTTTCTTCACTGTTGCAAACATACAATTGGTCTTATATTAAAAAAAGACTGTTAGACTATCTTGTATTTGAAGTGGAGAGAGAAGTAAGTGGTTATTTACATGTGAAGGATAAAGGTTACCGGAGACACTGGATATTAAGGTTGAACAAAGTAACTTTCAATAAGAGTAGAGTGATTTTATTTTAACTAAATATGTGAATATTCAAATATTTGAAATATACTCTCTCTCCATTTTTAACAGTAACTTTGTAATAAATATATATATATTTCTCAAGCTTTAATATATTTTACATGTATATATGCACCCCTAGAATTATATAAATATCTTTTATTTATAAACAACCAGAGGTCAAAATTTTACTAAAGATAAGATTTACCCTGCTTTTTAAATTTTGTTTTGAAGCAGTTTTGATCTAGAGAAAAATAAAGTGAGTAACATAACATGCACATATGTACTCTCTATCCTGGCATTTTTACTTTTCTAAACAACATATCAAATAAGAAATAAACATATTAGCATCAGTCACTCAGCAGGGTTTATAGTATGGAGAGCTACAAGGCAAGAAGAGTATCTTATCACAGCCCTTAGGAAAATCTGATGAAATGTCTAGACACCTGAATGGGGTTGAGCAGCACTCTCTCAGCAGAGTCACTTCTGCTTCAGGACTGAGTTATTAGCTCTTGACTTCAGTTCAGGCTAAAGTCTCTATCTTTGGAATGATGGTGGTAAAAGAGGTAACTGTTATTCATGAAATTGTCTGGTAACTGTTTGGCAATGGCTACAGTGAGTTCTGGCTCAGTGTCAAGCAAGGAGCTGAGTGATTATTTTACATAGCAATTATTTTATTTTGTTTTATTTCATAGTTCCTAAAAACTGCAACCTGGGAAATATCTTTTCTTTTTCATGCAAGACTTGTCCATTTGTCACCAGGCAATGTTGATCCTCCCTTTAAATAACATTAATACCTGCCATTTATCCCATTTCCAAGGGCACGTTCCCTTTCCTGGTCCTGATCACTGCCCAGATGGAATCCAGCGATAGCTTCCTTGAAACCCATTTTCCTGGCTTTTCCCCAAATTAATTGACGTTTTACATTGATTTGCAGTTATGGGGAAAAAAATGGTTCTGCCTGCATCTAAACTGGAGCCATCAACTAAATTCTAACCAACTGGACATATTTCATCTTTATTTTTATTGGCTCCCTCAATCCTCTCAACATTTCTTGATCCTTTTTCTTTCTTTATCTCCTCTTTGTTCTTTGTTTTCTAGTACTTCTTTCTCATCCTACATGCAGTAAGAACAAGGAAGAAAGAGGTGGAAGGCGGGGAGGGAGAAAGGAGGGAAGGAAGGAGAAAATAACATGGCACACTCAAGACTGAAGGAGGAAGAAATTAGACTTGAAGAAGGAATGTAGACATAATTAGCTGAAATTTATAGGAAAATTGCAAAACTAATAGCTCAAATTTTAAGAATAAGCCTGGGAAGTTTGTCCAAACTTTGTACATTTTCTTCATAGCAAAGTCTTGGACTAAGTAGTCATTCTTATCTGGTAAGATATCCTTATAACCTGAACTTGCCTATTTAAATATTTTTTCTTTATTGAGATAAAATCCACCATTTTAACCATTTTGAAGTGTACGATTCAGTGGCTTTTAGCATATTCACAATGTTGTGCAACCATCACCACTAATTCCAGAACGTTTTCATTACCCAAAAAAGAAACTCCATATTCATTAAGCGGTCACTTCCCGTTACTCCCACCTCCAGCCTCTCACAATCACTAATTTACTTTCTGCCTTTATGGATTTGCTTATTCTGCACATTTCATATGGATGGACTCATACAATATGTGGCCTTTATATTTGACCTCATTCACTTACCATTATATTTTCAAGTTTCACCCATATTGTAGCATATATCAGTTCTTGTTTATTTTTTATAGCTGAATAATATTCCTTTTTATGAATATACCACAGTTTATTAATCTACTCAATAGTGATGGACATTGGGTTGTATCTGCTTTGACTATTAGGCATAATTATGCTATAAGCAGTTGTATTCAAGTTTTGATGGGAACATATGTTTTCAATTCTCCTGGGTAAATATCTTGGAATGGAATTACTGGGTCATATAGTAGCTCCATGTTTATTTGAGGAACTGCCGAACTGTTTTCCACAGTGGCTGCATTCTACATGCTCATCAGCAATGTATGAGACTTCCAATTTCTCCACATTTTATTTTCATTTTCATTTTAAAAAATTATAACCATCCTAATGGGAGTAAAGTGCTATTTCATTGTGGTTTTGATTTGCATTTCCCTAAGAAAATGATATTGAGCATCTTTTCATGTGCTTATGGAACATTAGTTTATCTTCTTTGGAGAATGTCTAGTCAAATCTTTGGTCCATTTATAGATTGGGCTGCTATCTTTTGATGAATTATAACAACTCTTTATATATTTTGGATTCTAGACCCTTATCAGGCAAATGATTTTTAAGTGTTCTGCCATTCTGGGTGTTTCCTTTTCACTTGCTTGTTAGTATTCTCTGATGCACACATTTTAGTGGAGTTCAATTTATCTTTTTTGCTTGTTGCTGTGCTTTTGGTGTCATATTTAAGAAATATTTGCTTAGTCTCAGGTCATGAAGGTTTACACTTAGATTTCCTTTTAAGAGTTGTACAGTTTTAGGGACTTCCCTGGTGGTCGAGTGAGTACGACTCTGCACTCCCAATGCAGGGGGCCTGGGTTCGATCCCTGGTCGGGGAAGTAGATCCCACATGCATACTGCAACTAAGAGTTGGCATGCCGCAACAAAAAGATCCCACAACTAAGATCCAGCATAGTCAAAATAAATAAATAAAGAAATATTTTAAAAATAAAATAAATAAAATGAAAGAGTTGTACAGTTTTAGCTCTTATATTTAGGTCTCATCCATTTTGAGTTAATTTTTGTACATAGTGTGAAGAAAAGTTTCAGATTCATGTGGAAAGGTTTTCTTTTGCATGTGGATATCCAGTTGTTTCAGCAGCATTTGTTGAAAAGGCAATTTTTTTTCATTGAATGGTCTTAGCATCTTTGCAAAATCAGTATTTGCTTCATGTATTTGGGGGATCTGTTGTTAGGTTCACAACTGATCTTACTTTTATTTGAATGGAGCAACAACATGATATTTTTTACCTGAAGGTAAAATAAGTAGTTTCTATATTTAAAAAGTAATCTTGGTGAACATAAAAAAAATTAGGTGAGGTATGAACTTTCACAGAAGAAAGTTTCATAATATATGGTCACTGCAGATCATACTACACTCAGAAAGAGTCTAGACAAGGAGGAAGATGTTTCTCAGAATCATTCTGCAATGAAAGAAAAATTTTCTTTTTTTTGCCTATGAGCACCAAAAGCAATCGAAAGTTTCAGAATAAAAATATTAGGTACCTTTTATTGAATGCTTACTGTTCCAGGCACTGTATTAGGGATTTTTATAATGCTTTTTTTTTTTTGCGGTACGTGGGCCTCTCAATGTTGTGGCCTCTCCCGTTGCGGAGCGCAGGCTCCGGACGCACAGGCTCAGCGGCCATGGCTCATGGGCCCAAGCCGCTCCGCGGCATGTGGGATCTTCCCGGACCGGGGCACGAACCCGTGTCCCCTGCATCAGCAGGCGGACTCTCAACCACTGCAGCACCAGGGAAGCCCTATAATGTTTTATTTAATTCTTACATCAGCGCTATAATGTGGTGTCTTATGTCAGCAGAACATGAGTCAAGCAGTCATCTACAAATGGGATTTTTAAGAAAGTGTTTCTAGGAGAAACAGGTAAAGGAGTAGGGATAGCAGGACAGAGAAGGGGAAGTAGCCAAACAAGGGTGGGATTCCAGGAATTATCCAGCAGAGAATGCTTCAGCCTGATCCTACAGAGGAGCTCTGGATTGTAAACTGCAACTCAGATTTATCTACCATGAGGTTAATGAGCTGGACTTTTATTCTCCTTAATCATCAGTCATTGGCTAAGGGCTACCCAGGGGATGTATAAACACTGAGGTGCTTGCTCGCTCTGCTGTGGGCAATGGTGGTCCAGGAGCCAAGGGCAGCTCCTCCAAAGAAGAGTCTCAGTTGCTTTCAGGTGGTGTTCGTGGTGGAGCTGGTTACTGGAAACAAAAGGAAGTTGAAGCTGGAGAAAGGGTGGTTTGAAAATGTGAGGGGGATCCAAGAGGATCTGGGCAAGCACCCATGAGTCTGCTACAGATGACGTACTATTTTTTTTCCAATTTAGAGAGAAAGAAACAGAAAGGTTAAGTGCACAGAGTCACAAAGAGAATGAATGCTAATGTATCGGACTCCAAATTCCTTTCCCCTTTAATGTGGTGCCTCCAGTCAGGAAGATAATGTCATTTGGGAACCTCCAAGAATCTCCTTTTTTGTATATCGTTGTGTTATTTTCTTCAAACAGAATAAACTTTTTTAGATATTCTTTTTTTGGGATCTGTCAAATTGCATGCAGAATTTTGTATGTGAGTGTATGTGTGTGCTTTTCTTCTTCTGGGGAGAGAATCTATGGCTTACACAAATTTCTTAATGGGAATATAAAAAACAAAATGTTTAGAACCACTATTTTAAAAGATCATTCTCTATATTTACCTATTTTCCTGCCTAGGTTTTTATGACTTGCTTATCACTATTATGTCTCTAAAATATTGTTCTCATGAGGTCAAATTATAATTATCACAGATGGCAATTTAGGATGATAGAAGTTGTTTTTCCCCTGCTCACAACACCACTTTACTGCGTCACATAAGTTTGAGAGGGATTGGCATTAACTCTTTTTTAAACATTTGGTATAACTCAGCATTGCCGCCATCTTGTCCTAGGCTTTTATATGTTGGAAGTGTTTTTATTACTAGTTAAATTTCTTTACTTATTGTAAGTCTTTCAGATTTCTATCTCTGACCAGTAGTACAAAGAACTTACATGTTATTTAGTTAGGCAGAGAGTTTACTTAAAATTAAGGCAAAAAGTTCATTTAGAGCCTTAAATGGTTTGTGTTTTCACTGATCAATTCTGGATAAGTGCCAGATATTCACTTAGTGTCTGTGTGACTTACACACACACAATCAACCTGGATATCAAGTGCTATTAAAAAAAATTTTTTTTAATCCCAGTAATTTTCCTGAATGTTTTTCTTCTGATTATGTGATATAAGTGGGCAGAGTCTTGTGTACAGTTAACCACTATGACTTCCTTTACAAAATGAGTCTGAGGGTGTCTCTGTAAAGAAGGAAGATTCTAAAGTTTAGTATTGTAGAGCTAAGCCCCATGGACTGAGAAAACTCTGAGGCTTTGGGGGTGGGGGGGACTGGGTAGAGGAGATTGATTTGCAAGGTTGTGGGGAGAGGTGGTGGTATAGCCTCAGAACTTTGGGTGCCTGGATGGGTAGATGGCCCTAGCCTGGACCCAGCTTCTGGAGGTACAGCTAAGGAGAAAACCTTTGACAGAGAGGTGGTGCCTTTCCCATAAGTGGTGCTAAAAAAAATGGGTAAGGGTCAAATACACTCATAATCTTGGCCACCTAGGCAAGTTAATGCTCTTAGATTGTATTACTCCTCCCCAAAATCCACCCTTCAGCCATCTATCACCTTGGGTCCCATTTTGTTTTTTCTATGCTATATTTTAATGTAATATAGTTTAATATTAAATTAAACGTCAAGGGTGATTTATCTTTCTAACGCTCCAAATGAGGGTGACAGGTTGCAGGTTGTGGTGAGGCGATGTGAACCAAAGCAGGATTCTTGCTCTTTCTGGAGAGCACTAAGCATATAGATAGCAAGCACAGGGCATTATCTGTCAAAAGAACAGAAGGTGAAAGGAATGAAGGATTATGTGGCAGTCAGGCAACAAAGACCCCAAGTCTATTGACTTCTCCTTCTTAGAGAACAAGATATTTTCAACCACATGACTTTCTTGCCATTTTGGATTGGAAATGAAATACGGCGATTTCTTTCATTTTTCATTTCAACAAACGTCCATTGCACTACTACTAGGTATAAGAGGTGAGGATCGTCAGGGACGCGTTTAAATTACAAAACGTGTAGGGAGTGAATGCATCTTTTCCTCCAAGCTCAGGGCCAGATCCTGGAGGGCAGAGAGACCCGGCATTCTGCACCCGGGAGCAGGGCCCTCTGGACACTCGTGGGATGCGATGGTGTCTGTCCCAAGTCACTGAGAAGGGCCTTCACCACCCCCTAGGATTACTCCAGTAATAAATCAGCCGAGGACATGTGCAAAGACTGAGCGGTGCTCTGGGCCTCCTCTCCTGGCCTGGGCCTGCAGAGTCAAGGCTGTCCGCGGAAGCAGCCTTGGTTCTTTCTGGGAGCTTTGGGTGTGGAAAGAGTGCTCGGTCCCAGGGCAAGATGAGAGAAAAGGAGGAAAGAGGGGAAAGGAGATGTGCGGAATGGGACTCCATTACTCAGGCTCGACGAGCGCAGGTGAGGAAGTGAGTTCCAAGCTGAGCATCTGCCAGGATGGCAGACAGGTGGAGAGAGTCAGTCCCGCCTCGGCCCACCCAGTTCCCAGGGCTGTCCGAGCCGTACCTGTGCGCGGCCTTCCTTCTCCGCGACGCCCGGGGGATCCCGAGTCGCAGCCTCCGTCCCCGCCCCAGCGGCCCCGGGTCCCCAGCCCCGCCCCGCCCCGCCCCGCCCCGCCTCGGCCTCGGGGCTCCGCTGGGAGCCGGTCGAGCGGCGGGTGCCCGAGTCTCCGTGGCCAGGAGGATGGCCAAGGTCCCGGAGCTGGAAGACGCCTTCCTGCAGGTGCAGGCTTCTCCCCAGGTTTCCCCCGAAGTCCAGGAGGAGTGTTGTGTGCAGCTCCTGAGCAAGGGTTTGCTCGTTTTCCCCGAAGAAAGGGTGTACCTGGCGGCTGAAGCGCAGCCCGGGGTTGCGCTGGGCAGCGGGGAGAAAGGGGACGACCCGGAGCTGCCGGTGGGAGTTAAAGCCGGTGAGTGCTCTGCCGTCTCCCGGGACGTGATTGGGACGCGGATGTATTTTTTACAGGGCATCCGATAATAAAAAGAAACATACCGCAAACGCGCATATATTTCCCCTAGGAAAATGATTGTTAAATAGAAATTAAGTCGAAAGGATTTTACATAGCTCTCCTCTGAACCCCATAGGCCACCCTGTTTGACGCCAAGATACATTTAGAGGCTAATTAATTGATTGTATATTCTGATTTTCTTTATCATCTTTTCAACTTGCAATCAGAAATGCATTTAAGCAATGGTAACTTTTCCTCTGAAGAAGAGGTTGCGGACAATCAAGACAGCAAAACCAAAGCAACCGATCCACACCTCTCTCAGAAGAAAACCATCACGCAGATTATGAAGGATAAAAAGAAGCAGACTCAGCTCACCCTGCAGTGGTAAGACTCGCCCAAGGATACCCTTAAGCACCTGTTGAATTTTTAAAGTCAGTATATTCAGATTCTTTGCTTTTCTCAATTTGCTTCTCCCTCAGACTTTCTTGGAGAAGTTTAAAATACCGATTAGAAATTCATCCAAAAATTGTTTTCACTGAATATTTGGTATAGAGACATACTCTGGTACTGGTGAAAAATGATCTGCAATACAAATAAAAACCATCACTCTGTTCATTGTTGACTAAAACTATAATTTCTTCGAATGTAAGCAATAATGAATTTTTTATTACTTATTTGCTTAACATGCAATCAATTCAGTCCTTATATATTTGTTATTTTTATGTTTATAAAACATGATTCTTAAAAACAACTTAAAAGGAGGAAGGATCTTAACGGTGCCTTTATCCGTAGAGAGCAAATTCAAAATTGTGTATTGGCCATAAGATGAAATGTGTTTGAACTAGAAGACATAGAAAAATCAGTTAAGATGACGCTATTAACTTAAATAAATGTTCAACTACCTTTCACATATGATTTATTACAGTGAAATATCACTAATTGGATTTTGTGGAAAATCTTTAAAAACCAAGAGTTTATCAGTAGGCTCTCTACATATACAGTACATTTTATAATATTCTAAAGGGAAGAGAAATTTAAAGTAAAAACATAATATTAAACTTCTCTATGTAGTGTGAAGAAATAGAACTATAAATTTCCTTCCAAATTCCAAAAAAGACGCAAATAAGTAAAAATGTCTACTTGCTAAGTTACATGATCTGTTTATATGTAAAGTGTGATCTAAATCTTAGAAAAATACACTAGAAAAAACAGTATCTTAAAAAAACTAGCACATCTTATTTTAACACTGAATTACAATTTGCATGTAGTAAATTTTTGTAATTATATCCTTAACTCTTTCAAATATTTGAAATATAAACTAAATATCTTTCTAAAATTATGGTTTAACTATTGAAGTTGATATCACATTTACTGGTTAAGAATCTACTAGAGCAGTAAATAGTTGAGCTAATTATCTGAAATATTTAGGACACACTATTTTTTTTAGGATAATTGGAGCTAAAAGGTTTTGACTTCAGATATATTATGAAGGTCTTTTGAATGATCACTTGCATTATTCAGTTCAACTTGAATGAATGGAAACAAACTTGGGTTTTTATTTTATAAATGTAAATGCATTACAATTAAAGAAAAAAGTCATACCCAAAATTAACATTATACTTATGTATAGGATTTTTCAGTATTTTGAAGACAAAAATAATGCCTACACCATCAAAATAGCCAGGTGAAAAAGTGGGCATTATATGCGTGTCATTAAAATATAGTTTTAAATAGTTGAATATTTCTCAGTAATTTTCATATTTTTTGAAACTATAAAATGTTGTCATTTTGTTTGAATTCTCCATACTCTCTCTTAAAAAAGTGTTACATAATTTAAAAAAAAATAGCCTAGGTGAGTTATTTACCTTCTGATAATTTTTTCCTTAAGGTTATAGATTATAGCGGGGATGTTAAACTGTAGAATTGAAAATTAAAGTGAAAAATCTGCCTAACTTCAATTTTCACCGTCAACTAGGTGTTTGGTTTTATGTATGCAAATTTTATTGGGTTTTGATTCATTTTTTTCCTTTGTCATAGAAAAATGGATGTCTGATACTTTACCTGCTTAGGAAACACGTTCTGTAGCTTTTATCTCATGCACCTTGGGAACGTGTTAAATCAGAGATCTAAAGAGTTTAGAAGAGTTTCACTCAATTTTAATCTGAATGCATATTCTATATTGCATTGCTCTTGTATAGTAGTAATTATGATTTTACTATACATAAAAAGAGTATAAGTAAATTTTAGCCAATATCATCTACTGAAAGGTTAGAAAAATTGAGAGTAGAATCTACAAGTTCTGATGTTCTGATTGCTGTTCAGATATTTATAACACTTAAATATATGTTATTACATTTATATAAATTGTGTGTAATTGCAATTGCAGGCATCCAAATTAAATGGAATTACTTCTAAATTTTCAAAGTTTATATAATTATGTTTATAATACGGAGCTGAATTTATGTGTCATGTTTGGAGGCATCTATAGAGAATAACAGTATGTTTCAAGTGTACGGGATCTTTTAGGTAATTGTAAGTACTGATTACAGTAAAAAGTGTAGAGATAGAAATAGATCGGTACCATTTCGAACTTAAGTGAAGTTAATTTACTCTTATGTATTTTGCAAATAAATGTATCACCATGCTTCCCTAACTATTCAGTGTTTGGAACTAGTTTGTGAAAGAAAGTAAGAGATTATAGACATTTGCCAACCTGAAGCCTGGCAGCCCTTTAGTGTTGAGAATGTTATTTTTAAAAACCATCACCTTCAATTTCACTATTCATATTTGATTATCACAGAGCAAAGCGTGTTGAACAGGGAAGACTTACACGGAAGTTAAGACCTATTCGTTGGGATGTGGACCACACAGGAGTGGTTTTGTCTTAGCCATGGTATTTTAACTGCACTAGCAGGTGTTCATTGGGGTTCTTGCTCTTCTAACTTTAATCCTTGTGATCATATTTTTAATATTATCCAGAATAAAAGAAGTCTACTCATGTCTGCTCAAGAACTCATTGGTATAGAGTCTGTATTCAAAAGGAGCATTAAATCAACGTGAGAGGGGAAAGGAAAGAAGAAATAAAGAAAAGGTTTGACCTAATTCTTTGCCCTTTTTCTTAGGCTTGAAGAGAATTACATTGTATGTGAAGGAGTTTGCTTACCACGGTGCATCCTTTATGCACACTATTTAGATTTCTGCCGGAAAGAGAAACTGGAGCCAGCCTGTGCAGCCACCTTTGGAAAGGTAAATAACACATATTGGCTATACTACCTTACAACTGAAGTCATGTCAGGCAGACAGTACGGAAACAAACTTATCTGTTCAGATTTTCTTATAGAATATTAAGAATCTGTTTTGTAAATGAAATCTCTTGGCTGTATTTGGAACTATTATATGTTTAACCTAGATGTTACCTACTATTTGTTTTACCTTGAATTACTATATGCTTTGAATATTAGAACCCTGGCTATTAGAAGATTTAATGTGACCTTAAAGGAAGCTGTACTTGAGCAATAATATTTCCTTTCAAAGATGGATACATTAAAGAGTATGGTATGGCCTGTATTGAGAAGCAGAATTAAGTGGAGGTGACAAGTATCTTGTTAATGTAATTGGTGACTGTGTTTATTCTATTTCATAAATAGTTCTCCTAATTCTCCATTTGCTCTAAGTATATTTACACTCCAAACTCCAAGATGTCGTGATGGGATTGGTTAAATTTCTCTCATTTAAAAACATTCCTTTTTACCCAACCTGTGTGGTTAGGATGGGAATCTATATAGCTGACATTACTGTACTTACATATGTTGATCTCATTTTAAGAATCAGGAAACAATATCAATCTCTTGGGAGAGCCTTGTTCTTTGAGATTCTTGTCTTGCTCTATTATCTAAGAACCAAGGATATCCCAGAAAAATTGTAAGAAGCTTAGATCTCAAACATTGCATCTCTTATAAACTGAAATCCAAATTCTAACCTGTAGAGGGACTCGTTGTCTAGAAAATAATGATTACTATGGTCTGGCTTCCCAGTTTTTTTTTTAACTAAAATAATTTATTAATTTATTTTGAAAACCTATCATTTACAGGAGACAGTGTGATAAGGGCATGGTAATCCAGTGATTTAGGTGCTAGCCTAGACTCTAATTTGTTGCAAGACCTGAAAAGCACTAAACTTCCTCAAAACTCAGTTCACTCATTCTGTAAAATGAGGAGGCTGCATAAGACAACTTCTAATATCCATTTTAGCTTTAATATTTTATTAGTGCCCCTTATGGCAGTCATTCTTAACTGTTTGGGGAGCCATAAAACACCTTGAGAATCTGATAAAAACTACAGAACCAGTCCCCAAGAAATTAACACATATTAATACACAGAGTTTGCCATGGAGCCTTTAGAAGATCATGTATGGATCTCCTAAGATTCAGGTTAAAAGCCCTGTTTTATGTAGAAGAGATTTTTGTTCTTTAATCAAATGCTAACTTTTAGGCAATTTAGAGAAAGGAACGTAGAAAAGAAAAAGTTTCAAACACGGCTTTGAAGATCTGGCAAGGCAAAGAAAATTTCCATGTCCTTTCAGGGTTGGAGGTAGATACTTAATTGTGGGTAAATCTCTGCAAAGAATTACTATAAAGAAACCCAAATCTTCCCACAAAGCACATACATGAAGTAATAATTGCTTTGGCAGTAACATCAAGCAAGAGCAGATATTGGTATGATCTGCTTTGGACATTGAGAAAAGGGCAGTAGAACAATGTCATCAAAAAAGCACCTCCCTCCCCTTGCTGAGGTGTCATTATGTATCAATATGTATATTTTTCCAGACTAAATATTTACTCAAAGCTCAACATTTGCTTTCTAGAATAAATTGAATATGAGAGGCTTGCAACAGAAACACACACTTTCTAAAAACTAAAGCAATTGACTTTCTTTTTAGACAATTCGTCAAAAATTTCCCCTCTTGACGACTCGGCGGCTTGGAACAAGAGGCCATTCAAAGTAAGGCACATGGATGAGCACATTCCAGATCTGTACATATGATGCATTGTATATGAGGACTAATGCAATGTGAAACAAGTATTGTCTTTATCAGTGAATAGAGCTAGGTATTCTCTTCTTAATAAAGCAGACTTTTACCAACTCTAAGACCTAAAAGGAAAAATAAGTGGATTTTAAAATAACGTTTAAAAAGCAAAACTTACACAGAAAAACCATAATATATTATTTTTTCTGATGAAATAATCTAAATGAATCATTTTTATAATCTTAAAGCCACGACTGAAGGTACCAGTTTCATGAAAGGGAAATACATATGGCTACATAAGTGACCAAATGGAATCCACAACACTTCCAAAGAGCAAGGCCAAAGCCAGGGGTTGAACAGGGTCCAGGTTCTTCCTCTGGTTTTCTTTCCCAGATAATAATTTCTTTATATTCCCCTCTTTTCCCTTCAAGACAAATGCCATGCCCATATGACTTAATGGAAATATAAATATAAAATAAGCAGTCATGAATTCTCTCTCTTGATAGCTTTAGCTTTACTTATCTCTTGTGGCAACCCCTGTAGAACCCCCAGTTACAGGTTCATGTTCACCCATTATTTCTTCTGTCCACTGTGTTTTTAGTTGTTCCTTTCTTTCTGTCTACAAACATATCCAGATCTCTTCTGTGTTGATAAAATAAAATCGTCTCAAACCTGCTATACTCTTTGTTATTGCTCTGTTATTTTTCTTCTCTCTGCTATTTCTTGAGAGTAGCTATCTGCTCACTTGCCTTAGCACTGATCACATGCCTCTGTCCTGTCCATTTCTTTACCTGGGCAAAAACTCAATGGCTTATTTTTACTGTTACTGATCTTCCTAGGCACCTGTCTAGCATTTGAACCTGTTGATAATGTCTTCTTAAAACAAATAAATGCATAAAACTTCCCCTACAGCTTCTCTGTTGCAACACTACCAAGTCCTCTTCCCTCTTCTGCCACTTATTTTCTAGTTTGTCCAGTGTCTCCTTCGGCTCTAACATCCAGTTCAGCATTGTCCAAAGAAATATAACATGACCACATATTTAAATCAAAAATTTCTAGTAGCCATATTAAAAAAGTAAGATGGAACAGATGAAACTGATTTTACTAAGTTTTATTTAATCCAACATATCCAAAACATGATTGTTTAACCATATAATAAAAATAAAAATTATTAATGAGATATTTTACATTCTTTCTTTCCTACCAAGTGTTTGAGATCCCGTGTGTATTTTATACCTACAGCACATCACAATTCAGACTAGTCACATTTCAGATGCTTAATACCCACATGTAACTTGTGGTTATGCTATTGGCTAGCTCAGTCTTTTGGCTCAGTCACTTGCCAAAAGAATAGATCCTAATTTATTATGAATTCTCTTGAATCTCTCTCTCCATTCTCACTTTCAAAAACTGGCCTTGACTCTGTCTTTTTAGTCTGTTCAATACCATTCTTCCAAACTGACCTTCTGAAGTTCAATCATTTCTCTGTCATCCTCAGACATTTTCACCTGCTCATGACAAACTTTTCTCACCTTGACATTCAAGGTCCATTATGATTTAGTCCCATACCATTTTCTTACCTTATTATCTACTTCTCACTTTTCAGCATGCAGCCTATGCTCTCACCAATTTATTGCCCAGTCCCCTTTGCTTCCCTCTCAACCACCACTGTTTTGTTCATGCTGTCTTCCTCCATGAAAAATGCCCTTTCCCCTAGAGGTGTGTTGAAATCCTATCCATTTAAAAGAATGTCTCCTGAACTTCCTCTTCTTTTGAATCTTTTCTTAGCCTCTTGATGTTTTGTAGGCTTTTCTTTGCACCCTCATAGCAGTTTTTGATACCTACCCTAATGCGAAATTAACTTATCTCCTCCCCTTAAAAGGTGGTATTTTGAGGACAGAGACTTTGTCTCACCCATTTTCATACTATTTCTGTGGTCTGCTACATAATAGATTATCAATTTATATCTATTTAATTGATTCCTATTAATGTGAATAGTATTGTGGCCTGAGAAATGAAATGCCAGATTGAAAAAGACAAAATTGGCTCATTCCTTCTAACCAAGTCAGCTTTTTTTCAAAGTCGAATCAGTTTAACTGCCTAATTTCTACTGAATTGATTCCTACTGACTTGTGTAGGTAGAGAAAAGATTAGATAGTGTTTGAGATAGTTAGATAGTGGAAAAAGAGGCAAAGCAATGCAGAGAAATCCTCTTCACAGGATCTACAAGAGGACAGGCAGGCAGGCTGCAGAGAAAGTCAATTAATCCTAGAAGGAGCCTTTAGGATTAGGGATGAATCATTAACCTTGTCCATTGTGACACAATGTGGCTCCAGTGTGTAGGTTTATGTTGTAACAATATGTAGTGACTTCAGGCAATTTGTTTGATATCTGAGAACAGATGCCCAAGAGCATAGCACTAACAATTTGAATTTTTTCCTACTTACCTGATGTGCCATTTGCTTTTTATAACTTGCATATTATATTTTTGGTATTTTCATATCATGGGGAAAATTTTTTTCTATATGTAAACTAAGTATTTTGAAAGATATGGCAAGATGTAGAGTTTGTGTATTTTGTCATTGTTAATATTCTGATGTAATTATTCTTAGCGAGATACTTTTCCTGACTTTATTTCCAAGAAATACCCTTAGATTTTTTTATCTTGGAAGATAATATATCAAAAGGCAGAGTTGCCTGGTGGTTAGGAGCATGAGGCTTAAAATTGGACAAATCTGAGCTTTAATCCCATATTTCCATATACAACTAGATGAGCTGTTCAGCTTTTCATCAATAAGTTGGATATGCCATTATCTACAGGTTTGGTGTGAGAATTAAATGGAAAAGTACAGGAATGAATGGAGACATGAATATGCTTTCAACCTCACTATCCTTAATAGTAATGAAATTATTAATAATAATATAAAATTAATAATATGATATTCACAATGCATCCAAAAATCAGCAATGCAATTAAAAGTTATTATTTACTGAGCAGCACACACACACACATGCACACAGACACACACAATCTCTAATCCTCACAATGACAATACAAGATTGGAATTACTGTGTTTTACAAAGGAGGAAACTGCAGTTCAAAGATCACTGACTTGCTCAAGGCCACACAGATACTATAAAATAACAATGTTGGCATTTAGATCAAGGTTTATCTGGCTCTAAAGTTTGTGCTTTGTCACCTGATAAAGCTTCTTCTTTCCTATATCAGTCATATCAACAAAATATTGTTTAATTGAACTTTTGAGTTTTTGAGGTATAAATTTTATTTTTTCTATTTTTTTAACATCTTTATTAGAGTGTAATTGCTTTACAATGGCGTGTCAGTTTCTGCTTTATAACAAAGTGAATCAGTTATACATATACATATGTCCCCATATCTCTTCCCTTTTGCGTCTCCCTCCCTCCCACCCTCCCTATCCCACCCCTCTAGGCGGTCACAAAGCACGGAGCTGATCTCCCTGTGCTATGTGGCTGCTTCCCACTAGCTATCTGTTTTACGTTTGGTAGTGTATATATGTCCATGCCACTCTCTCACTTTGTCACAGCTTACGCTTCCCCCTCCCCGTATCCTCAAGTCCATTCTCTAGTAGGTCTGCATCTTTATTCCCGTCTTGCCCCTAGGTTCTTCTGACCATTTTCTTTTTCTTTTCTTTTTTTTTAGATTCCATATATATGTGTTAGCATACGGTATTTGTTTTTCTCTTTCTGACTTACTTCACTCTGTATGACAGACTCTAGGTCCATCCACCTCACAACAAATAACTCCATTTCGTTCCATTAATCTGCAAAACATACAAGCAACTCATGCAGCTCAATATCAAAAAAACAAACAACCCAATCCAAAAATGGGCAGAAGACCTAAATAGACATTTCTCCAAAGAAGATATACAGGTTGCCAGCAAACACATGAAAGAATGCTCAACATCACTAATCATTAGAGAAATGCAAATCAAAACTACAATGAGATATCATCTCACACCGGTCAGAATGGCCATCATCAAAAAATCTACAAACAGGGCTTCCCTGGTGGCGCAGTGGTTGAGAGTCCGCCTGCCGATGCAGGGGACACGGGTTCGTGCCTCGGTCCGGGAAGATCCCACATGCCGCGGAGCGGCTGGGCCCGTGAGCCATGGCCACTGGACCTGCGCGTCCGGAGCCTGTGCTCCGCAACGGGAGAGGCCACAACAGTGAGAGGGCCGCGTACCACACACACACAAAAAATCTACAAACAATAAATGCTGGAGAGAGTGTGGAGAAAAGGGAACCCCCTTGCACTGTTGGTGGGAATGTAAATTGATACAGCCACTATGGAGAACAGTATGGAGGTTCCTTATTTATTTTTTCTGATCTAACAGTTTTAAATGTTAATTAATATATTAGATTCTTCTTCAGAGAGCTAACAACATTTCTCAAGCATCAATCATAAGGCATTTTAAATTATTTTATATTTGTTTAGAGATATTTATGTTTTCTATAAAAGCAAATTTGTAGCACACACACAATTTTGCTTTCTGCTTTTAATTTTTGTCCAAAATGTTCTCTGTGTTGGTATATTATCTTCACAATCATCATTTCTATTGGATGCTTAATATTTAAAAATTTACATTTGAAAAACATTTTTATGTATATGAAAATATGAACAATTGATATAGAAATATAAATGAAGAAGTAAGCATATTTTGCAGAAACAGGAATTTATAATTTCTCCCAATTTTCCTAGTAATTTTGTAAAACTTTGTATTGTCGTAGTGCCCAAAACATACTATCACTAAATATCTATTGAATTATTTATAATATATGAATAAATTTGGTATTAATTAATTTATAAATAAATAATAAGCTCTGTGCTCCATCCCTTCATTTTCTCTTACCATCCCCTCCCTGCCAAGAAAACCAACAATCCCAATGGCAGATTCTGCATGTTCTGAAAGCCAAGATAAAAACTGACTTTGCTTTTGTGTTTTTCTTTTCTTCTCTTTGATTTACCACCAATGCTAATAATTTTTTTTCTTCCTGTGCAAAATTTTTTTGAATAAATTTATTTATTTATTTTTTAATTTTTGGCTGTGTTGGGTCTTCGTTGCTCTGCGCGAGCTTTCTTTAGTTGCATCACGGGGGCCATTGCAGTGCTTGGGTTTCTCATTGCTGTGGCTTTTCTTTGTTGCGGAGCAAGGGCTCTAGGTGCGTGGGCTTCAGTAGTCGTGGCACCCGGGCTCAGTAGTTGTGGCTCACAGGCTGTAGAGCACAGGCTCTGTAGTTGTGGCACACGGTCTTAGTTGCTCTGCGGCACATGGGATCTTTCCGGATCAGGGCTCGGACCCGTGTCCCCTGCGTTGGCAGGCAGATTCTTAACCACTGTGCCACCAGGGAAGTCCCAAAATTTTTAAATTTAGATTTTGAATAAATAAAAATGAATCAAAATTCTATAGGTACAAAGAGTATCTAATGAAAAGTAATTCTTGCCTCTTTTATGTTATGAATGTATTATAGCAAGGATCATCAATCCATTCATATTTATATTGATGACAAAGCATGGTGCCAAAGAGTTTTTGAGGTGCAAACAATAGTAAGATAGGGTACATGCTGTCAAAACAATTTCATTATCAATATTCATTTATTTAGTAAACATTTTTCGTCTGTCCTGGTGCTGACTAGGTCCTAAAGATACAATGATTAGCAAAAGAGGCCACGTCCCACCCTTGCTCAAAATGGCTCAGCAGGGTAAGGGAGAACACAGTTGAGCCCACCAATTAGATTTCATGAGATTTCATGCACACAGTAAACTGTTTGATTTGAAGTTACATTTTAATTTCTTGTAGACTTTGATCAGTCAAATCTTGGTTTTCAGACATGACGGATAAAAGCTATTATCTTATTTATTAGTAGTGATTTAGTGGGTTAATAAAACTGATATGGCAGCTGCTCTTATCATAGTAAGTTATTGCAACTCCCTGAACAACTTAATCCCATCATTTCCTTATCAGTTATCATTTGTATAATGTAAACTAACATCAGGGCTACTAGCTCAGTGGGAACATATGTTTCAGGAATTCTATATAATGACAAAATGGAAAAGAAGAAATATAGGTGCAGGTATAAATTGATCAGCAAATGAAGAAAAGTATTAGACACAAGGTAAATACTTTAGTACTAAAAAGAGGAGCAATAATTTCATTTGTCCTATTAAAATATAACACATTCACTTTAAAATGTGGGCATAAAAATAATTAATTATTTTTCTTTATTCCTAAAATGTAAATGATATCTGTTGCTTGACACAAGGTTAAGGACAGTTGATGCTAATGAATGAAGACAATTTTGTTAGATAATCACAAAGACTACTTGTATTATGCAAACATTTTCTTAGAGAAATTAGCTAATCATATCTAGGATTTTTAAGCAGTTATCATATATCTTTTAAAATAAAAATCATATAGGGAGAAAGAACTGTGAAATGTTTGGGAATCTTTATTCAGAGTAACCTACAGGATAGACATTAGTTATTGGTATATAAATTTTAAAAACTAGTTAGCCCACAGTGAGGCAAAACTCACTTTTTATTCAACACTTACCTGTATATATTCTTGTTATGCTAGAATATTTCTGGCAAATATTTCCTAGCAAGATTTATTTTAGGGTAATATATTAACAACAAAGTAGTGATATAATATGTTGCAAGTGAGATGAAAAATCCATGTATACTTTGTATGAAATTACTCTCCCCAGTTTTATGAGGTTTATCTTCAGCTGTTAGGAAGACAGAGAGCTGCTCATTTATTATCTCTTCTCAAAGACACTAAATCATCACTCAGACAGACGATAACATGTTCCTAGTTAGACTAAAAGGAAGATTAAAGGGGAAGATTATTTTATTGGCTCCAGAAGAAACTGGATATGAAATGTGCTAAAGCATTACAATGGTCATTGCAAAATATTGAGATTTGTATTTCTAGCAATTTCTAGTCTTCCCACCTAAATACGCTGATTGCATGTCCTTTATATACATTGTTTAGGGATACAACTTTTGTTCAACGCCAATATTTTACCAGTAACCTGGAAAGGCACAGTCCTAGGAAGCAATTATTGAAAACAACTGGCTTTAAGAGAATTTGTGTTTTATCAGTTTCCAGATTTCTAGCAGAACACATTGACTGGTCCAATAAATAAGGATTTTTCTTTACAGTAATTTCTAAGGGGGAACACAATGAAGGGGAAGATGAAATTCCCTTCCTCCAAATCTTATAAGTTAGTAGGGGAGGTAAGCCGTGTATACATATACTATTGGTACGAGATGCAAAGCTCCATGGGATAACTGACCAAGAGAGGAGTTCAAAGGACAGAGAAATTAATTTTGCCTAAGAGACCAGGCAAAGCTTCATGTGTTGAAGCTGTGCCTTGAGGCACAGATAAGAAATGGGGACGTGCAGGAAGAAGGGCATTCCCAATAGAGCTCAACAAAGTAAAGGCACACAGTGAGGAAAGCACACGTTATTTATGGAGGGCAAGTAACTCTGATAGAAATAGATAAGTTTACACAGTACTAGTGGTAGAGTTAAAGGAATTAGTAGATTTCCTTACATCACATTAGACAAGAGTCTTTTTAATCTCTACCAGATTTTAAACTGTGCTATGTTTAAGTATATGATACTATATGCATGCCCTTTATTAAAAGTTCCTGCTTATAAAATTTTCTTTATGACACATTGTTATTTTTAACATTTTTCATATTATAAATTTATTTATTCAACAAATGTTTATTGAGCTCCTACTATAGGGAGCTTATATTCTAGAGGGAGTCTGTTTATATATGGAATTTCAAATATGAAACATTCAGATCAATGGTATAGTTCTTAATGATTCAAGTTAGTTATCAATTCTTAAAGAGTCATGCTAAAGTTGAAGAGAGAGTGTATATGCTGAGTGCAAGCATATTCAAACTATATTTCATTTAAGGACTTCTAATTATAAATAAAACTGAGATACAAAATTATATATACATACATATTTTGCATCTTGAGTATAGTCTATTGAAACAAAGAGTGCTCTGTGGAGCTTTGGGTTTGAATTTTGTCTTCAAACCCATAACTTTTCACATATTTTTTCCAAACAAATCACATAAACTTTTTTGAACTTTGCTTTGAAATGGAGATATTACTTCACTTGCAGGCTGCTGTGGAAATTTGAGATGAAGTATACATAAAGTTTTTTACATGTAATAGTTGCTCAATAAATGGTAGCTATTTCTATTAGTACCTACTATCACCTGCTTCAATTTTAGCACATATTAATTTTGTATTGCAGTTCTTTCTTTGCATGCTTTTTTCCCCCACAAGACTATCAACTCCTCCAGGGCAGAAATCCTCATCTGTCTCTCTGAATCCTCAGCGTGTAGCAAACAATAAGCATTAAATACATGTTTGAAGGAAAGAGTTCACTTTTTCACTCATTCCCTGTGGGCCAGCATAATTATAAGATTGTATTGATATAACATACTCAGCTACATCAACATGTCTAAATTATGAGGCATTGCTAATGAGAAAAGGACATGCTGCTTTCTCATTTGTAGAGTGGAATGTAGCTGACCAAGTTACCTTCCTTGGGTGTCAATGTGTATCTGGTTGATGGTGTCATTTACATTTGACTTACGAATAAAACACATTACTTAAAAGATTTTTTTTTTTAGATGTAAAATCTTGACTCTAAATGTAAGTGGAGGTATTAAGTGCTTTTATTTTTAAAGATATTCTGCCCTAATGATTAGAAAGGAGGAAGCAAAATAATACAGTTGTTTTATAAAAATAAGGAACAAATGAATTGTGTAATAAGAATATCCTTTCCTTAAAAATCCTACGTAAGAAAAGAATTACAAATCCATGTTACTCAGCATTTATTGGGTCCTAAAGGATGTTGCCATTTTTACAAAAAGTGTTCATCAAGTGATTTTTTTAAAATGGAAGTAAAATTCGCCTCAGGGCTACTCAACATGGTCACTGTTCTGTGACTCGCAGGCAGTCTGGCTCAGGAAACCATGGACTAGGGTGGACTTCAGAAGCATATATGTTCCTGGCTCGGTCATCCATGTCGGTTTTTAATCATTGTATTGACAGCTCTCACAGTGGTCAGGATTAGTGTGCCATCTAATACTTGTTGAACTCACGGTTATCCTTTTGATTTGTCTTGTGATTTTTGTCTACCACCCGTGAAGGCAATGTAGTTTCTTCTCAATCTGCATGGCAAACCACTTTACCATGGTATAATATTATTTCCATGTTGAGACAAGGATTATAGATGAGAAACAAGAAGATCAAAGTTATAGTAAAAGAAGATTTATCAACTTTTAAAGCAATGCTTAACATGTATTGCTTTAGCAAGTGGCTAGAATGAAGTTATTTAAACTGTAGCATCCATAGAACAAAGTGGGCCTCTTCCCTCATCCAACCTCAGGAGACATAGACCAGATGGGTGCCTCCCCTAGGGGGCAGCTGTCTGGGGTGTGTGTGAGAGTGGATCTTGGACATGGAGACTGGAGTGTTCTCAAGAGGCCCCTCACAGTGCACAAAGCAGCAGAGGCTGGGGAGATAAGGGAGCTGGGGGCAGCTCTCCTCCCACCACCATGTTTCCTCATGGAACTCCAGGAGTCTAGGCATTCTAAGCTCAGAATTACCTACTAGATCATTATGGAGGTACATTGTCAAGATAGGAGGAGAGGGACATTTTATTTCACAATATGTTCACTTGATTTATATATTTTAAGTGATTAGGCGTAAGGTATGTGGGCCTCCATTTGTACTCTCGTCCTGAGCCTTGAAAACATTTAGGGGTAGAGTTGCTCTGACAAGTCCCTTCTTTATTACTGAGGTCAGCAAAGGTGCCTTGAAGCGTAGATCCTTCATTGTCCTGTCCACTTTAAACTCAGATGGTGATGCTAAGAAATGAAGTTTTAAATATGGTTACACTGAAGTCTACTGGAAACCCCCTTATTCTTTTATTTCATTCCTTCCCTGATCTTAGATGAATGCAGATTAAAATGGTAAATAACCAAATAGGTAATGGTGCTGCGTGGTGCGCAAAGAGGGGAAAGAAGCGTAAAGGCAGAAATTAGCAGGCTTTGGTCACCCTCACTAAATACCCAGTCTTTGACTAGCGGTTGTGTCACATGTGTAGCCTTTGTACTTGGGCGTGGAGTAAGTCTGGGGTCTGCAGTTTTGGAGAATGAGGTACAACTTGAGAGATGCTACATATTTGCCTGTGGCTCAGGATCCATAGATACATTTATAACAAATTATTCATAACAGTGTTACAGTCCATGTTTCATATTTCCATTGA
This sequence comes from Delphinapterus leucas, assembly GCF_059928025.1. Classification (NCBI taxonomy): domain Eukaryota; kingdom Metazoa; phylum Chordata; class Mammalia; order Artiodactyla; family Monodontidae; genus Delphinapterus; species Delphinapterus leucas. The sequence continues at coordinate 53,428,001 of NC_143140.1, forward strand.
TTCATCACAGAGATGTTTTTTTCCCCATTGTTGCACAAAAGTTTGAAGTGAAAATGACAGTGACTTGGGCTTCTCATACCTCATGAGGAAAATAACTTTCAAAGGGTCAGATGCTTCGTACATATTCCTATGCATGACATCAACGTCTTTCCCACACATAATGTTATACTCTTTTCTCCATTCAATAGATGTACTACAAAGAAAACCCACCATTTTCTTATTCAGTTGACCATATTCAAATTGAACCAAGCAGTCTGCAGATAGATACGCTTGATATACTTAGAGCCAATGTCTACATTTACAAATTTAAATGCCTGCAGTTAAATGCCTGCAATTATAATTTTTTTTTTTTTTTGGTTTTTGAAACCTAATGTTTTAGAGGTTTGAGGGGGGTTAGCAGTAGGCAATTCTCCTCTTTTTCAAGCTTAGAGCCAGAAATATGACCATAAGTAGAATTAGTTACCATTAAAGAAGGATTAAACACATTAAGATATTACTTAATCAGGAAAAAATCAGGAAAGGAAGATGCAGACCAAGAGGTTGCAGTTCTTACTTGTGGTTTACTTCAATTCTACTTTAGTCTCTTTTTTCCCCTTCAAAAAACTACATTAACGCAGAGCTGGTTCCTGTTCTTGCTCTAGGTATCATTATTATGGGATTGGCATCAAAGAGAGCAGTGCATATTACCACTCCGTTTATTCTGGAAAAGGCCTGACAAGGTAGAGTTCGACTATCTTCAAGATAAGTTCTGTATGTCTTTAAATATGTATAATATTTATTGAATAAAATGACTTACTAATTTTGCTTATTGAGATATTTCCCTTTAAGCATCAAACCTTAATTTTAACTTTGTATGGACATTTACAATGACTGGGCAATTAATATACTTTGCAATCATTAATAAGAAATTAATGGTGAACCAAGGATCCCAGAGAGATGTAAAAGAGAAATCAGGGAAGCAGAATTGCTTTCAAATTAGTATTTACTTATAAGGCTGAATCTGTTTTCAAGCTAGATTCAACAAAATAAAGGCAGAAAATTTAATTTTTTTTTCTAAGAGATAACCTGTTTTAAGGATCTATGTGCTTGGCCAGTATCTTACAAAGATGAAAAGTTTATTATAATCATCTCTAATCACATGTATTTTGATATACCAGCTTACCTTAGTAAGATAAAGCTACTGACCTAAGCTACTGAGTCTCTGTGAAAGAAAAAACACAAATGAATATAAAGAACCTATAGCTCGGGCTTCCCTGGTGGCGCAGTGGTTGAGAGTCTGCCTGCCGATGCAGGGGACACGGGTTCGTGCCCTGGTCCGGGAAGATCCTACATGCCGCAGAGCGGCTGGGCCTGTGAGCCATGGCCGCTGAGCCTGCGTGTCCGGAGACTGTGCTCCACAACGGGAGAGGCCACAACAGTGAGAGGCCCGTGTACCGCAAAAAAAAAAAAAAAAAAAAAGAACATATTGCTCTAATCTGTCATCAGCTATCAGGCGGAGGTTATTGACAAGTAAGGGGACATCTAATGAAACCAGTGATAATATGCAATTATTAGTTTTTAAAATACTGGAGCTCCAAATGATTAAATCTGCATCTGAGATTGCTTTATGGCACGATTCCCCAAGAACTGCTCTCAAAAGAATGAATTAGTTTTAAAAGTAAGGTATCTTGTGGAAAAAAAGATAATTTTAGTCACCCGAGTCATACAAAGATGAACTCAGATATTACAAACAATATAACGGCAGCTTACTAACCACTACTCACTGTGAAGTGAAAATACAGGCCAGAATGCACAAATATTTAATATCAAGTGTGCTTTGCCTCAGATCTTACCTGACTTCCCTAAATATCCTTTATTTAACTTTCCCGTAATAGACTTATTTTGTTAGTAAGTTGAGAAAGATGCTTGGGTTCCTTTGAAAATCAAACAAATTTCTCCAGATTTATTTCACTGATCGTGATATAAAGTTACTACTTTTGTAGGTCCTCTGCATTTCCTTGATAGATATAACTGTATATGTATTTTTAACTAATGAAAAATGTTCTGATTTTTAAGGTTTTCTGGAAGCAAGCTGAAGAATGAGGTAAGAACTAGTTTCATTTCTATTTTATATCTGTTATGTATTACAAGTTTAACAATAGGAGTTATTCATCCTTATTGGCAAATATAGAAATAAATGTTATTTATTGAGTCCCTTGAATGGCTGAGGACTTTAGACAGAGCTAAGTTAGATTTGGGGCAACTAATGATTCTTTACATGGACCTACTGAACCACCTGCAATTACCCTAGGAGGGGTAATTTTTCAATTACCCTTACCTAATATCAGATACTGAAAAGATTATTTTTAAAAAGACCACTATTGATCCAAGAAATTGTTATTTAAATATAAACAGAAAGCCTACAGCTGAGGATATGGAAAGAATTAATATTTGGCATATACCTATCTAGACAAAACGTTTGATAGTTAGCAAGAAACCCAAATGTTATGCTTGATTGTTTCACTGTGTGTGTGTGTGTGTGTGTGTGTGTGTGTGTGTGTGTATTAGTCAGTTTACTGATCTCTTCTGCACTGGGGGTGGAGATGGGGATGGCAGGGGTGGGAGCTAAGGAGAAAGGGTCCACCACGTGCACAGCACACACTTTCTGCCTAGACTACCCTCCTCCTTCTTACTCCCAGCCAAAGAACAGATCAGCAAACTGACTTTATCTAAATGAGTTAAACTACCATTAGGGCCTGCATGGCTAATTAGGCACATGATAAGGCCTTCATTATCCTCAAGTTCACTAATCATTAGAGGAGGTGCCACAGAACTGAGGGCACATGATAATGTGTTGTGTGGTAAATTTGGACCTGACGTAAATTGTAACTCCATTAGTTTGGTGAAATGATGCAGGCATATTAAGAAATAATATAAAGCCCCCAACCCTCTAAAATGACCAATTTCTTTCCACCAGTGCTTTTAATACAGTTAATGGCTAATTACATAATAAAATCCTCCAGATTGCTCTTTTTATCAATGAAATAATAGCTCTTTATTAGATAAACGGTTGTGAAAGTGCAAAAATATTGACTTAGAAATACACTTCAGTTGACTGAAGTTTATGTCAATAGGGAATTTAAGTCATTTTCTCTCAGGTGTTCTTTCTGCCACTTTGAAGAGACTGGTGGTACCAGCGGTCCATTAGCTGGTACAGCATGCAGATGGCAAGCCTCACTTTATCGAATACAAGAAAAATCTCTCTCAAGTCTACTGCTTCCTCCTTAGAAGAGCACAATCAAAACTCAGGTGTAGGTTTTGTTAATAAAGTAAAACTAAAATATTTTGGTTAGGCTATAAAACCTATTTTTCTAAAGCTACCGGAAGCAAAAATAGAGTATCATTATTGTGATGATTATATAAATGAGCACAGTTAAGGGCTTTCTAAAGGCTCAAAAATACTCTAAATACTTTTTTAAAATTATGATAAAATATTTGTTTAACAAAGTTGAAATTTTAAAAAACTATTTTGTACTTAGAGTGACCAGCCATCAGTTTGCTCAGGGTGTGAGACCGTCAGTGCAAACCTTCATATCCTTCAGGTCATTTGAACATTAAGAACGGTGAGGTAGGGAAAATGGGTGATAATATTGCCAATTTACAGCTAAGGAAACTGAGGCTGAGATATATTTGTTTTCTTAAAAATTCACAATAAAGTTCTATTTTTTTAACCCATGGTTGAAACGTTAATCAATAAATATGTGGTGATACAGGTATGAGGGGGCAAAATAGTGAATGGTTAGATTTGATCCTTTATAGTGTAGCAGAAAAACCTATCTTGAGCACATAATCATAACTAATTATAAAGGGTGTCTTGAGAGTTAACCTGGTTTAAGTGGTTAAGGACACTTCCTGCAGGAAGTGACATTTAAAGAAAGAACTGAGAATAAGAAGGAGTTTGGAGGAGGAGTAGGGGCCGAGGGAAGAAGAGTCCAGACAGATGGAACAGCATAGATTAGGGTTTCTCAGCCTTGGTACCACTGACATTTTAGGCCAGATGATTCTGTGTAGTGGGAGATGTACTGTGCATTGTAGGATATTTAGCAACATCACAGTGTCTCTGGTTTCTATCCACTACAATCCAATAGCCTTCCCTCCCCCTCGTTGTGAAAACCAAAAATGTCTCTGACGTTGCCAGATATCAAACACTGGCATACGGGCAGGCAAACAAGAGGAGCATCATGTTAGAGATGTGTGGATAATCTGGATAAGAAAATACTTGAATGAGGATAATAGCCCAGGGATGGAGAGAAGTGACTGCTTTTAGCTAGGAAACACTGGAAGAGAAGCAGGTAGAAAGAATAGAAAGATAACGGGTTCAATTTGGAACTTGCCATATTTGATGTGCTTGTAAAACATCCAGTGTAGACTTGAAGTGAGCAGGTGGATATATGCGACTGGACAAGAGGATTTAGGGATTTGGTTTGATGGTGATTGAAGTCAGGGTAATGAATAAAAATGTCTAGGAAAAAATAATAAATAAGAAGAGAAGACATTACGAGAAAAGAGTTCTGAAAGGTGGGAAAGAAAAATAGGGTCAGCAAGATAACTGAAGAGAATCCAGAGAGGTAAGAGGAAGGAGAATACAGTGGCACAGAAGCCAAGAGAAAAGAGTGCTTCCAACAGGAGGGAATGGTTGCTACTATCAAATGGTGCTAAAAGGTCATCAAGATAAGAACTGGAAAAGATCTATTAAATTAGTTAAGTGGAGATAATTAATGACTGCAGCAAGAACATTATCAGGGGAGAGCTGGGGTTTGGTTTGTGAAACGAATGGGCAGTGGCATTGAACATAGAAAATTTAGTCAAGTCAAGGGTGATAGTTGGAGGAGGGCTTGACATTTAGTTTTTGTTTTTATAAATTTATTTATTTTTGGCTGCATTGGGTCTTTGTTGCTGTGTGCGGGCTTTCTCTAATTGCGGCGAGCGGGGTTTACTCTTCGTTGCGGTGCGCGGGCTTCTCATTGCGGTGGCTTCTCTTGTTGCGGCACGCAGGCTTCAGTAGTTGCAGCATGCAGGCTCAGTAGTTGTGGCTCACGGGCTTAGTTGCCCCGCAGCATGTGGGATCTTCCCGTACCCGGGCTCGAGCCCGTGTCTCCTGCATTGGCAGGCGGATTCTTAACCACTGCGCCACCAGGGAAGCCTGACATTTAGTTTTGAAGGAAGATTAGACTATGGTTCTAATGTTGGTAAAACAGATTCAGTAAAGAGTAGAGAACAAAGATATGAAAGAGAGGGGAAAGTTGAGAGTACAGGGTTACTGAAGGCGTGGGCAGGGAAGAGCTTCCGAGTGGAGAAAGTGGCCCTGAAGAGAAGGAACACTTACTCCATTAAAACTGGAGAAAGAAATGGGTTAGTTCAGATACAAGTGGATTTGTGGATTTTGTGGCAGGACATTGAGATAGTTTAGTGGTTTGGGATTTCTCTCTGAGGTATCAGCAGTCAGTTAGGTCATTTTCTGTGAGTGAAATCTTGGTAAGGAGTAGTAGGAGTTTGAAGAACTTAAAAAAAGTCCCAGCTCTTCTCAGTCAGGATTCCCAGAGAGAATGTAGCCCTAATGCCCCAAGGCATCCATTGTATGTAGGGAATGGGCTCTTGTATGCATCTGGAATGGTACTAGCTAAGTGCCATCCTTGGGAGAACTGAGAAAATGGTCACTCAAATCCTTTTCTAGGGCTTCCCTGGTGGCGCAGTGGTTGAGAGTCCGCCTGCCGGGGCAGGGGACACGGGTTCGTTCTCCGGTCTGGGAGGATCCCGCATGCCGCGGAGCAGCTGGGCTTGCGCGTCCGGAGCCTATGCTCCGCGACGGGAGGGGCCACAGCAGTGAGAGGCCCGCGTACCGGAAAAAAAAAAATCCTTTTCTACAGGACTTACTTTTCTCACAGATTCCCTATTGAGAGAGGTGGGAACAGTCTCTGTGGAAGACAAGAAAGGTAGAACATTATAAAATGTAAATGGCAGGAACCAGCAGAAGTGAAAAATATTTGGGAGTAATCAAAACAGGAGAAGCATACTACCTATCTGAAAAAAAAATACAGGCATAAAAGAAAATTTTAAATGAAAGGACGTACCACATGTCTGGATAGGAATGCTAGATACTATAAATATGTCAATTCTTCCTTAAATTGATTTAGACATTTAATACTCTATTAAAATTTTGAGTGGGCAGGTCTTTTTGGAAATTAATTTGATCTAGAAGGATATATAGGAAGTAATAGTTGAGAGAAGTATAAACAAGAAGAGTCAAAAGGGACTTGTCTGGCAGATATCAAAATATTATGACACTATGATACTGACTCAAATGTAGGTAGAACAAATCTACAGCAGAAATTAGTTAACTGAAAAAGGGCCATAGTGTGTGTAATAATTTAGTGTGTGATCAAGGAGACATTACAACCAATGAAGGAAGAAATATTTTTCAGTGAATTGTCATAAGTCCTTTATGAAGGAAGATAGAGTACCAAATAAATAAATAAAATTCTTCAGGGCATAATGTTAGAAAGATATTTTTTGGAAAAATGTTTCTATACCTCATACCTTTATCAAGTTCATATAAATTATTAAATACAAAAATAATAATTAGAAGGAAACATGTATCTACCTCATTTCTGGGGGGCGGGGGCCTCAGGGAAAGACTTTCTACCATGAAAACAATTTAAGGAATTTCAAAGGAAAAAAATCAAAATGGAAATTGAAAACTCCTTTAAGTCAAAGCATCATATACAAAATCTGAAGTCAGAAGAAATACAGTAGGAAGATATTATTCCATTGTCACATGCAAATATGACAATGGGGTAATATCTTTACTATATGAAGAAATCCTATCAATTAAAAAAAATATGAAGACCTCAATAAATAGTAAAAAAAAGAGATATGAATAGACAATACGCATAAGGAAGAAAAGGCCAATAAATGCATGAAAAATGAACTACCAAATAAATTAAAATTTTAAATAATAAAATTATCAAATATTAAGAAATTACTATGAAGCTGGTGAAAGTATGGTGAGATAAGTTCTTTCATACCCTGCTGGTGAAGACAGAACAAACTTTCTGGAAAATAATTGCAAGATCTGTGTTCAAGTCTTTTAAAGTGTTCATCCTTTTTCTCCCACTAATTTCACTTTTGTATGGGTCACATATAAAGAAATAATAGAAAATGCAGAAAAAATATTATGGACAAAATTGTTATTGACTACAGTGAAAAACTGTTCAATCTAAATGACTAATAATAAAAATGATTACATAAAAACTGATAGCTAGTGGGAAGCAGCCACATAGCACAGGGAGATCAGCTTGGTGCTTTGTGACCACCTAGTGGGGTGGGATGGGGAGGGTGGGAGGGAGGGAGATGGAAGAGGGAAGAGATATGGGAATATATGTATATGTATAACTGATTCACTTTGTTATAAAGCAGAAACTAACACACCATTGTAAAGCAATTATACTCCAATAAAGATGTTAAACAAAAAAACCCACCAAAAGCTGGTATATCCATACAAGGAAATATTATTCAGCAATAAAAAGAAATAGTCTTTTTACAAAAAAAAAGATTACATAATTTATAAGACTTTTATGGGACTGAATATTATATCATTTATTAAAGGGCTCTTTTAATGACATGGAGAAATGTTAATTAGGAAGAAAAACAGGATGCAAAAACAAATATATGTTTATATGGCTTCAAAAATATGTAAAATGTGTAAAATAAAACTGGATGATAGAGGATTAATATCTATAAATACTATGCTATGCAGTATGGTAGCCACTAGCCACACTTGGCTGTTAATTACGTAAAATAAAATATTGAGTTTCTCTGCACATTATTTACATTTCAAGTGCTGGCTAGTAAATACTGTATTTGAACAGTGCAGATAATAGAACATTTTAAAAAATAGAACATTTTCATCATTACAGAAATTTCTATCAGATGGCACCATTTTAGAATATGTGATCAACTTAGTAATAAAAAGGTAACCCAATAGAAATGTAGCAAAGTATATGAACAGGCAATTCACACAAGATGAAAAAGAATGATTGATAAATAGTGTTGGTGCTCATGGTGCCCATTCTGACTGACCAGGTTCTATAACATATATTCAGTAAATATTTTGAATACTATCCCTATCCCTGCCAATAAACATATCTAATTTTTAATCAGGGAAATGCAAATTAGAACCTAAAAGTAATTATTTTACCATTACTGGAATAACAGCAATTAAAAAGTATCAAAATATGTGTTTTGAATATTGTTAAGAATATGAAGCAGAGGGACTCTCATGAATGGTAGGAGGGCAATATCTAGAAAAGTTGAAAGTTCACGCACGTTATGACTGCATTCCTAGAGAAAACTTTACACCGTGCACAATGAGGCATGTATGAGGATGTTCATTGCAGTACTGTTTATAATTTCAGAATACCAAAAAATGAAAGTCTATTATGATATAGTGGGAAAATAAATTTTTATATATTCAATACAGGAAAATACTATACTGCTTTGGAAATGAGTGAATTGTAGTTATAAGAATCAAATTAGGTTCATCTGAAATACCTAAAGTTGTATGAAAAAAGCTCAATGAATGTAGAAAGATACATACTGCATGGTACCAGTTTTAAAGCAGTAGTATATGTTATTTAAGAATATTTACATATAAGGTAAATTTTTAAAGGTTTGAATAATAATGGTATAAACCAAATCCTGAACATTAATTATTCCTTATGGGGAGGGAAGGGAATGAGATTAGGGAGGGCTACAGAGGCTGCTTTAATATTTCAAATGTCTAATATATTGGGGCTTCCCTGGTGGCACAGTGGTTGAGAGTCCGCCTGCCGAGGCAGGGGACACGGATTCGTGCCCCAGTTTGGGAAGATCCCAAGTGCCGCGGAGCGGCTGGGCCCGTGGGCCATGGCCGCTGAGCCTGCGCGTCCGGAGCCTGGCTCCGCGGCGGGAGAGGCCACAGCAGTGAGAGGCCCGCATACCGCAAAAAAAAAAAAAAGTCTAATATATTAATTGGGATGGTAAGTGCATGAGTATTTACTACTTTTTACCTATACCTTTTTTAAAGTTTTAAATAGTTCATAATATAAAAGCAAACAAAATCAACAGCAACGAAAGCAAAACAAAACATGTGGAGGAAATTAAGAGTAATTATCAGTCAGTGGTATGAATTTTGATTGTTTTAAATTTTTTATTCATAAATGTAGTGGTTCAGATTTCAAAAATGTCTTAGAGAAAGTCTCAGAATACTTTAATTCCCAGGAATAAAAAAAATAAATGAAACCTAGTTTTAATACTTTGTCCTGGTCAAAGGAAGCCTTTCTTTTCCTGTGAATCTTTTAAGTAGCTCTAGTAATGAAGTTGCCATTATTTCCTAGGGAATAAGTCCCTTGATTTCATACATTTCAACCAGGAAGTTTCCCTGATAGCTTGAGTTTCCTTCTCCTTAACATCAACCATTCATGGCCAGTTTAACAACTTTGTACCAAGATAAACAGCAAATCCTCCCTCCTTGGTATATGCTTTTCAAATATTTGTAGACTGTTATCATGCTCTCTTTTAGTCATCACTTAGCCAAACTGTGCAGCTTAAATCCTTTAATCTTTCCTCATAAATCAGACCCTCTTGTCTTCTAATCATATTGTTTCTTTTCTGTAGGTTCCTTCTTGTTTTCTTTTGGAAATAAGATTCTTAATAGTTCAACCAAGAGTAGTGAAGTCATCAGTTGAGAGAAAAAAAAAACAAAAAACAGACCTCCATAGCTGGTCTAAGATCTGGCACCTCTTTTAGTGTAATTAAAATAGAAAATCTACTAGTGGAATTAAAATGATCATATTCTAATTTTTCCCAGCTTATCAATCTCTCCTTTCTTTTTGTGTTACATGTTCTAGACAGAATATTATTATTTGATTTATACCATGTACACATTTGTTAACATATCCAAACAAATTTAATTTCTGAATTTTTTCTTTAGGCACTGTTGCCCCCTGTTGATATTCCACACGTGTTGCTAGCTTCTGTTGCACAAAACTATAATTTATCAACATGAGAGTTTTAAATAAGAATTAAAGACATATACTCTGTTCCTCAAGTGTGTTTCCATAGCACTCTAACATTTTTATTGGGTAATGCATTATTTGTAACACATGCATACACACACACACACACACACACACAGAGTTTTTAAAATAAGCATAAGATGAAAATTCACGACCTACCTCATAGCTGAAAAGAGATAAGTTCTCTGTGTGCCCTCACCCCATCACTTCCCCCTCCCTACCAGAAATTACTGCACTCCAGAATTTGTTGTTAATTACTCCTTTGTCTTTCCTTAAAGTTGATCACTTATGAATGTATACCATGAATATTAAACACTGTCGTGATGCTTACACAACAATATGAATGTACTTAGTACCACTGAACTATATATTTAAAAATGATTAAAATAGTAAATATTATGTATCATTTATTATTGCCCAGTTTGTTATCACCAATATATTATTTATTATTTAGCCTACATAAAAATGGATTCATTTTTCCCTATGACTTTCTAGTTTCGTTCAACATTAGGTTTTGTAATTCATCATTGTTAATAGATGTAGTTCTAGTACCTTTTTTGTACTGCTAATATTCCATGGTATGAAAATATCACAGCACATTTATTCATTCCAGTTTGGGAGAATTTTTTCCTTTTTGCCTGAAAAACATTATTACTCTGAATGTTGTCCAGGTGCACATGTGCAGGAGTAGAATTTCGGGTCTTAGGATATACATACTCATGTTTAACTTTACTAGTTAATATCAAGTTGTTTTCCAAAATGGTTGTATCAGTTTATGTCTCTCCAGCTGTGTGTGAGCATTCCTTTTGCTCCGCATTCTCAGGAACACTTGGCATTGAATGACATTTGAGTTTTTGCCAGTCCAATAGGTGTAAAATGGTATCTGTGGTTTTCACTTGAAAATTGTTTTTGATAACTACATCAAAATTATGAGCTTGAATATCTTTTGGGATTTTTATTGGTCAATTCTATTCTATGAAACGTTTGTTCAGATCACATAATTTTTCTATTTAAAACTTTGGTTCAAAGACTATATATTCTGGATACTAATATCCTGTAGGTTATGTGCTGTGAATTACTTCTCTCTGTTGGTGGCATGGCTCAACATTTATAGTATCTTTTGATGAAGATCATTTTAAACCTTATGATTAGCATTTTTGTATCTTTTAAAAAAATCTGTGTATAATCTAGATCATAAAAATATTTTTCTATTTATTCTTTGAACACAAGTCTTTATTTCACCTGTAATTGATTTTTTGATTGTTTTTATTGTGGCAAAATATAATTAACATAAAATTTACTATCTTGATCATTTTAAGTACACATATAGTTCAGTGGTATTAAGTACATTCATATTATTGTGCAACCATCACCACCACCTATCTCCAGAACTTTTACTCTTGCAAAACTGAAAGGCTATACATATTAAAAAATAACTCCCGATCTCCCTTTCCCCCTGGCCCTTGGAAACTAACATTCTATTTTTTGTCTCTATGATTATGACTACTCTAGGTACATCACATATGTGTAATCATACAGTATTTGTATTTCACTTAGAATAATGTCCTCAAGGTTCATCCATGTTGTAGCATATTTCAGAATTTCCTTCTTTTTTAAGGATGAATGATATTCCATTGTATGTATATACAACATTTTGATTATCCATTCATCTCTCAGTGGATATTTGGATTGCTTCTATGGTTTAGCTGTTGTGAATAATGCTGCTATGAACATGGGTGTACAAATATTTCTTTGAGACCCTGCTTTCAATTCTTTGGGAGATACACCCAGAAGAGGAATTACTGCATCATATAGTAATTATATTTTTTATGTTTTGAGGAACCATCATACTGTTTTACACAGCACTATACCATTTTACATTCCCACCAACAGTGTACAAGGGTTCCAGTTTCTCTACCTACTTGCTAATACTTGTTATGTTCTGGTTTTGGGTTTTTTTTTTTTTTAATACTAGCCATCCTAATGGGGATGAAGTGGTATCTCATTTTGATTTTGATTTGATTTTCCCTAATGATTGGTAATGTTGAACATCTTTCATGTGTTTATTGACTACTGGGATATCTTCTTTGGACAAATGTCTATTCAAGTCCTTTGTTCATTTTTGAATCAGGTTGGTTGGTTTTTTGTTAAGTTTTACAAGTTCTCTATATATTCTGAATATTAATCCCTTTTGAGATATTCAATTTGTGAATTTTTTTCTCATTTCATAAATTGCTTTTTTACTCTGTTGATAGTGTCCTTTGATGCACAAACATTTGTAATTTTTATGAAGTCCAATTTGTCTCATTTTGTTTTTGTTGCCTGTGCCTTTGGTATCATATCCAAGAAATCTTTGCCAAGTCCAATGTTGTGAAGATTTTGCCCTGTTTGTTTCTGAGTTTCTCATATTAAGTCTTATATCTGGGTCGTTGATCTATTTTGAGTTAATTTTTGTATGTGGTATTAGGTAAAGGTCTGTCTTTATTCTTTTATACATGGATGTTGAGTTTTACCAGCACCATTTGTTGAAAAGACTGTGCTTTCCCCATTGAATATTCTTGGCATCCTTGTCAAAATCTTTTGAGCATTTTTTGCAAGGGTTTATTTCTGAGCTCTCTATCCTAGTCCATTGATCTATATGCCTGTCTTTGTGTCAACACCACAGTTTTGATTGCTGTAGCTTTGTATCAATAGTAAGTTTTGAAATCAGGAAGTGTGAATCCTCCAACTTTGTCCTTTTTCAAGATTGTTTTTACTCCTTGGTGTATCTTGAGATTCCATATTAATTTAAGATGGATTTTTCTATTTGTGTGAAAAACATCATTGGGATTTTGTATTGAATCTATATAGATTGCTTTGGGTAGTTTCGGCATCTTAACAATAAGTTTTTCAATTTGTGAACACAGGATGCCTTTTCATTTATGTTTTCTTTAATTTCTTTGAGCAATGTTTTGTAGTTTTCATTGTACAAGTCTTTCACCTCCTTGGTTAAGTTAATTTTTATCTATTTTTGATGCTATTGTAAATGGAATTGTTTTCTTACTTTCTTTTTAAGATTGTTCATTGTTATATTATAGAAATGCAACTGATTTTTGTGTGTTGACTTTGTATCCTGCTACTTTGCTGAATTCATTTATCAGTTCTCACAGTTTATATGTGTGTGTGTGTGTGTGTGTGTGTAATCTTTAAAGTTTCCTACATACAAGATCGTATCATCTACAAACAGAGATCATTTTACTTCTTCCTTTCCAATTTGGATGTTTTTTTTTTTCTTATCTAATTTTTCTGGCTAGAACTTCTAGTTGAATAGAATTGGTGAAAATGAGCAGCTGTGCCTTATCCTTGTCTTAAAGGAAATGCTTTCAATCTTCCACCATTGAGTAGGATGTTTGCTGTGGGTTTTTAATATGACTTTTAATATGTTGAGGTGGTTTCCTTCTATTCTTAGTTTGTTGAGTGTTTTTATTATGAAAGGGTGTCAAACTCTTTTCTTTTAAGGGTGTCAAACTTTGTCAAGTGCATCAATTGAGATAATCATGTGTTTAATTTTTCTTCATTCTGTTGATGTGGTGTATTACATTGATTGATTTTTGTGTTCTGAACCATCTCTACATTACAGGAGTAAATCTTACTTGGTCATGTTGTATAATCCTTTTAATATCCTGCTGAATTCAGTTTGCTAGTATTTTGCTGAGGATTTTTGTGTCAATGTTCATAAGATATTTTGGTCTGTAGTTTCCTTTTCTTGAAGTGTCTTTATCTGACTTTGGTATCATGGTAATGCTGCCTTCATAGAATGAATTAAGAAGTGTTCCTTCCTCTTCAATTTTTTGGAAAACTGTAAGAAATATTGGTGTTATTTCTTCTTTATATGTTCGGTACAATTCACCAGTGAGGCCATCAGGTCCAGATCCATTCTTTTTTCAGGAGATTTTTGATTACTGATTCAATTTCCTTACTAGTTGTAGACTGATTCTGATATTCTCTTTCTTTGTGATTCAGTCTTAGTAGGATTTGTGTATCTATGAATTTATCGACTTCATCTAAGTTATCCAATTTGTTGATGTACAATTCTTCATAATACTCTTTTAAAATCCTTTTATTTCAGTAGACACGGTTATCTTTTATTTTTTGGCTTAGTCATTTGAGTCTTCTCTCTTCTTTTTTAAAGTCAGTCTGCCTATGGGTTTGTCAATTTCAATCTCTTTGAAGAACAAACTTTTGGTTTCATTGATTTTCTTTATTGTTTTTCTACTATTTCATGTATCTCTGCTCAAATTTTATTATTTCCTTCTCTCTACCCATTTGGGTTTAGTGTGTTCTTTTTCAAATTACTTAAGTTGTAAATGTAGGTTGTTGATTTGACATCTTTCTTATTTTTTCCCTTAGTACTACTTTTGCTGCATCCTGTGAGTTTTCTTGTGTCATGTTTCCATTTTCATTCATCTCTAAATATTTTTTAATTGCCTTTATGATTTTTCCTTTGATCTATTGGTTGTTTAAGAGTATGTTTAATTTTGTCAAATTTGTTAATTTTTCCAGTTTCCCTTCTGTCATCCCACTGTGATCAGAGAAGATACTTTGTATGATCTCTATCTTTTAAAATTTATTGAAATTTAATTTATGGCCAATATACATGGTGTCTCCTGGAAGATGTTATATGTTCACTTGTGAAAAATGTGTATTCTGTTGTTCAGTAGAGTGTTCTGCTTATGTCTATAGATCTAGTTGGTTTATTGTGCTGCTCAAGTCCTTTATTTCCTTACTTATCTTCAGTCTTGTTGTTCTGTGCATAACTGAGGGTGGGGTATCAACATCTCCAACTGTTATTGTAGAACTATTTCTCCCTTTAATACTGTCATTTTTTTCCTTCATATATTTTGATGGTCTGTAATAGGTGTGTAAATATTTATAATTATTATATCTTCTTGATTTATTGAAACTTTTGTTAGTATATAATGTCCTTCTTTATCTTCTATAATATTTTGTGACTTAAAGTCTATTTTATATGATATTAGAGTAGCCCCCCACCACCCCGTTTTCTTTTGGTTTCATTTGCATGGAATAGCTTTTGCCAATGTTTCACTTTCAACCTATTTGTGTCTTTGGATCTAAAGTGAGTCTCTTGTAAACAGCACAAAACTGGATAATTTTTTTTTAAAATCTATCTGCCAATGACTTTTTTTTGATTGATTGGAGAATTTAATCCATTTACATTTAAAGTAGTTACTGATAGGGAGTGACTTCCTTCTGTCATTTTGCTATTTGTTTTCTATATGCCTTAGAGCAGTTTTACTCCTCATTTCCTGCATTACTGTTCTTTTTTGTTTAGTTGATTTTTTGTAGTGAGCCATTTTAATTCCCTTCTCATTTGCTTTGCTGTACCTTATATAACTATTTTCTTATTGGTTACCATGGGGATTACATTTAACATCCTAAATTATAACACTGTAATTTGAATTTATACCAGCTTAACTTCAATAATGTACAAGATTCTGCTCCTTTACAGCTCTGTCTCTCTTTCAGTTACTGATGTCATAAAATTAGATCTTTACAAATTGTGTGTCCAAAAATGAACAATAATAGTTTTTTAAAATAATGCATTAGTCTTTAAATTTTGTAGAAAACAAAATGTGGAGTTACAAACCAAAGTTACAATAATATTAGCTTTTATACTAATAATTGTTTTTAAAAAATGTCTCTTAAATTATGTAGAAAACAGAAAGTAGACTTACAACTGTTGTTACAATAATACTAGTTTTATAATTGCCCATGTATTTTCCTTTACTGAGATCTTTATTTTTTTGTACGACTTCAAGCTACTGTCTAGTGTCCTTTCATTTTAACCCATAGGACTCCCTTCAGCATTTCCTGTAGAACAAGACTAGTAGTAACAAACTCACTCAGCTTTTATTTATCTGCAAATGTCTTGATTCCTCCTTCACTTCTGAAAAACAGTTTTGTCATGTATAGGATTTTTGGTTGACAATTTATTTCTCATAGCAGTTGGAATATGTCATTCTGGAATTCAAAGTTTCTGCTGAGAAATCCACTGATAATCTTATTGAGTATCCCTTGTAGGTGATGAGTTACTTCTCTTTTGCTTCTTTCAAGATTCTCTCTTTGTCTTTTGAAAATTTGATTATAATGTGTCTTGCTGTACATCTTTTTGAGTTCATCCTAACTGGACCTTGTTATGCTTCTTGGATGTTTATATTCATGTTTTTCACCAAACTTGGGATGTTTTGAGCCATTATTTTTTCAAATAATCTCTCTGCTCCCCCTCCTTTTCCTCTGGAATTCCCACAATGTGTATGTTGGTCTGCTTGTTAATCTCCCAAGGGTCCCTTAGATTCGGTTTACTTTTCTTACATTTTTTCTTTCTGTTTCTCAGATTCAATAATTTCCATTATCCTTTTTTCAAGTTCTCTGATTCTTTCTTCTGCCTACTCAAATATACCTTTGAATCCCTCTGATAAATTTTTAATTTACGTTATTGTACTTTTCAGCTCTAGAATTTCTTTTTAGATTTTCTATCCCTTTACTGATATTTCAACTTTATTTTAATATTTGTTATTATTTTATACAGTATCTTTTCATTGTATGTTCTTAATATTTGTTTCTTGATTTTAGAAATTCAGTTGACTTTTTCATTGATTTTGTATTCAGCAACGTTGCTGAAAATCTCTCCTGTTAACTGTAACAATTTTTGTGCAGTTTGCTTTAGTTTTCAATGTAATTAACCAACTCAGTTGCAAATAATGCTAGTTTTGTTTCTTCCTTTTCAATATTTAATCTTTCATCACTTTCTCTGGTCTTACTGCTCAGGCTATAACTCATACAATGTTGAATAAAAGATAGGACAGTAGGGAACTTTATCTTATTCGTGTTTTTTAAGAGAATGTTTATAGTATTTTACCATTGAGGATGATATTTGCTGTGGGTTTTTGATAAATATTTATTGAATGATTAAAGAGTTTTCCTCTGTTTCTAGCATGGATGAGGGGAGAGAGAAAGAGAGAGAGGGGGAGAGGGAGAAAAAGTAGTGAATGGTAGATGGATTTTAAACAAATGCTTTTTCTGCATCCATTGAGATGGTTATGTAATATATATAATTATCATTTTTTTTCATCCATTGAGATGGTTATGTAATATATATAATTATCATTTTTTTTCTGTTAATGTGATCAATTTAAACCTAAGGTGGCTATGATCACTCTTATAGATTGCTGGATTTGGTTTGCTAATATTTTGTCTGGTACTGTTTCAAGTATGATATTAAGCAAGATTGGCCTATAATTTTTCTTTCCTTTTCTGTCCTTGTCCAATTCTGGCATAAAAGTTTTTAAATGAATTGGGAAGTGGTTCTTCTTTTTCACTGTATGGAAAAAATCTTTTCAGTTTGAAATGATTTGTTTCCTGAATGTTTGAGAAAATTCATCTGTTAAATCTCCTGGGCCAGTTTTTTTTTTTCTTTGTAGAAAGATTTTTGATTACTAATTATATTTGTTTCATGGAAATGAGACTATTCTCATATTCCTAACTTTAATACACCATGTACATTATGTATTGTCATTTTTGGTTTCTATTTCTTTGTCTCTCTTTTCCAATCTCACCAAATTATGCTAAATTAAATATGATATTCCAACCAAGAGAAAAGGTATAAGAAAAAGGTGTAAGCTTTCCTAAAGTTAGAATTTAAGTGCATTTTTTAATGTTTATCAAATGTTATTTTCATATTTTGCCATATCACTTCCTTCCAGATTAAATTCTTTATTTTCTTGCATTTTATTATTTTTCCCTATTCATTGACAATACCATTCTTTGTCGGCACAATGATAATTGATGCTCATAAATGACAACCCAAAGCAATTAAAAATCTTTGAAGCATATCTTGAATTAAGACTGATTTAATTTGTATCAACTATGCTATTATCTCAGTTTATGATATTTATGTAGTAGTTCTTTATTAATTTCTTAAAAATTATTTAATCAGATTAATCCTTTTCTATCCATACTTGAAAATAAAGATTAACAAGGCTAAAAACTAAAACCTAACCTGAAAGTAATGAAATTCTACTGCACTTTTAGTATAAAATTTGTGTGAAAGTATATATCAAATCAGTCAATAAGAAATTGGTGTTTAAGGACTCAAAAGTCCCCCCAACTTCTTTCTGATTTATCATGATAATTCCGTAAGAGTCTACAAATGTTGGGAATGATAAGACAGGGTAGGGACCCAATCTACCTATGTAAGTAATAAAGCTTTTGTCTAGTAAACATCTTCAGTATGACAAAGACACACAAAGAAACACAAAAACTCGAGAAGCAAATGTAGGAAAACTATGAGAAAGAATGAAATTTGGTCCTTGCCAGGAACACTTTACTTCCTTTACCATATTCACAATTTTATTCTTTGCAAAACTTTTTACTAGAATCCAATTTGTTAAAGTTTTGTTTGTGGAGAAGAACAATCAGTTGTGACCTGGGAGACTGATTCGCTAAGGCTCTGGTTCTGTCATGAATATGCGTTCTCTCTTTGTGTGTGTGTTTCTTGTAGGTACATTAGCACTGCAGTATTATATGTTACTTATTTGTCATTTTTTCTAATTTTCTGAAAACTACCACAGGTATGCTTTCCCCAAAGGCTTCAAAAGAAGAATAAATATCTGAATTTGGCAGGGGGAAGAAGATTGAGATGGGAAAATCCAGAGTACTAGTTTGGGACTCCAATTACAATTTTACCATTAATTATCTCTGAGGTTGGATAAATTAATTAACTTATTATCATCTCATTTATTTAATCCATAAATGATTTGGTAATCCATAAGTAAATTTGGCAATTTCTGATCCTTTCATATTAAAATAATTTCAGTAGTCTAAAAATAGATCTTTCAAAACTTATGTCACTAACAAATGTAAACTTGTGAACTAAAATTAAATTTCTAAAAGTTGTGAAAAATGGCAAGTGTCTAAAACTAAAATCCAAAGTATAAGAAAAATATCCAGACTGTGAAACTATTTATGATTTGGCAACAGTAATTCTGCTGAAATGTCTAATTTATTCAGTTATTTGATCTAATAAACAGTTACCCAAATCTCCTAACTTGTCATGGTTTGCAGGATGAAAAAGAATGAAATTTTGTAAGGTTCTATTTTGTTAGAATTGTATTTTGGAGCCAAACAATTGATAATGATTTATTTCTTTTCATTTTTCTAAATTATAGGGTGGCTTCACTCGTAAATATTCGCTTAGCTCAAAAACTGGAACACTTCTTCCAGAATTCCCCAGTGCTCAACACCTTGTGTACCAAGGATGCATTTCTAAGGACAAGGTATCAATTAAAGATACTTCTCTATTGATTTTCTGATATGTTGGTTCCATATCTCAATTTACTGGGAATCTCATGGCACTCGCAGGAAATAGAAATCTACATAATTAAACATAATTGACTGATTTATAGGAGGGACAAACATTTACTAACATCGATTAAAGACTTTCCAATTAATTATTTACCATCTCCATGATAGTACATAATCAGAAGGTGGTAAAATAAACCGTAAAGGCTAGAGATTATTTTTATTTAAAACTCAGTATCAAGGAAGGAAATACTAGAATGTGTCTATCACATGCAATTTCTTTAATTATAAGCGTTATATTTTCTATATTTTCTAGTTCTATTTAATTTCAGTAACTGGTCATCAAGCACTTCTCTAGGACAGAATTTGTTCCTAGCACTGAGGGGGAAATGCCTAGATGAATGCAAGGACCCCACTCGAAGATTCCAAAGATTCCTCTCCATTGTAAAACTGTGCTCTGTTGCAAAATTTGTTGAAAATTAAGGTAGAAACAGTTTCATAAAATTCAGTTTATAAATAAACTTTCAGTGCTTATGTAGTAAAGTCTAAAGCTAAATCCTCCTCTATTTCTGAACTTCTAGAGTCATTTGCTGGCTATCTGCTGACTAATAGTAGGATCCATTATTAAATCAGGGCATAAAATTTCTACATTCTTCTTTCAATTAACGTTCATTTTTTATTAGCATTTGAGGAAAACATCTTTCATAGTAAGTTTAAGTCAGTTCATATTTTGAGGTGCAAAGATAGAGGAATATGATTAACAATGTCCACCTGTATTACTTTAGTAATGGGCTTTTGTAGAAACTAGAAATAAAAATGACACATTGATAAAAAGGTCTATTGATAGATAAGTAGAGATGCACAGCAACTTCCAGTGTTCATTCTAATGACAGACTTACTCTCCCAGTTAAGAACAGGCAAAATATAGAAGATAATTCTCAGATGCTGATTCAAGTCTCCTGGAGTATGTCCACTTCCTACTATTCTCCTCTCCCATCACATTCCTCAAGGTTATCACATCATTTTGTTAACCATATAGAAATAATGTGTGATATTATGACTTAAGATTTGAGACACCTCCAGTAGGTGTTAACATGTGGCAACTTGTGGGGGAACTTGTGAAAGTCTGTGGGACCTCGGGGAACACAGTTCTTTGGGGGAGGGTATTGTTGGCTCACCTTTGTGGAGAGGATAGCTTACGTACAAACATATCAAGAAGATGTTTACTGTGTAAATATACCAGGTGAGGAGGGTAGATGGAGACAGTAACAAAGAAAAAAAAAGAGAAGTGAAGAATACATTCCAATAGTTTATTTCAGCTTCTCTGCTAGCTTCCAAGGACTTCCTTACCTGCCAACTTGAAAACTGGTCTGTAGGTCATTTCTCATTCAGTATTCAAGACACTTAAACCCTGGTTTCTAAATTCATTCCCAGTCGTCCCCATCATGAGCTCCAGGGACTAATACTCTTTGTCCCTTGAGGACATCTGGGCCCTGCCTTTTACCTTCTTAGCCAGTAGTCAGGTTCCCCAGGTAAGTTGTCAGTTTAGAAGGATGGGTGGGGCTGAAGCTAAGCACTTTAAGTACCTACTTTCTTGAGGCAGGAAGGATGGAGACTTCCTAGGGAGAAGCTGACCCCAGTGCGGGGTGCTGGCTGAAGCTGAGAGGCCTGCTTTCTGCCCCCATCACAGTGTCACTCAGGGCAGTTGCCACCCTTCCCCCACTTGCTCACTGACCTTACTAGAGCTAAGCCTTGCCTCTGCTCCTACTCTCTGTAATGTGGTGTCTATTCTCAGAAAATTGAGCAAAAGTATGTTTATAAAGACTGCAAAGTATGCTACAGTGAAAATTTATTGTCCTAAGACTATGTAAATATTAAATAAAATATCAGTTATAAGATTTAAATTTTTTGATGATTTGTGTATAGGAGAAAAAATTTTGACACAAATAAATGGAAATACTTGTGAAGATAAAAGTTTACTTGTACTTTAGTAGGTCTCAGGGATCAAAGGGTTAATTTTGGACAAGAATTATGAATTCCTTTCTATCTTTCATGCTGTCCTTATCCTCATTTTAGAAATATGTCTTGGCAACCTATCTAAAAATATAAAATCGTTGCTTAAAGTAAAGAGCATGTCTCATTTGCATCAGTGGTGACATGTCCTGCCAGAGGTGTGTAGTCGGCATACCTCCTTGGAAGTAGATTGGTAATCTGCATGTCATCGTTATACAGCTTTGCGCTAAACCACAAAGATATGTGCTGTCGCTGGGCTGCAGGGACAAAGGTTGGAGAGCAAAGAGTAGGGGTAGGACACCCCCGTCATCATGACTACCCTAGATACTATGAAGGTAAAAATAGCTAACAACTGTAAGTTTCTTAACATGAATTATGGATTACTCCAACCACTTTCACGTGTTAACTTATTTAGTCCTCATAACAACCTGACTAGATATTTACTGTTATTATGATCTCCATTTTATAGATGAAGAAATTAAAACACATAAATGTCAAGTAGTTTGCCCAGTATCACGTAGCAGATTAGAGCTAGCATTCAAATCCAGGTATCCTGCAGGAAAAGCTCACACCTCTAACCTCTAAGCCTGTTCCAGTTCCCATAGAACACACAACCTGTAACAGGTAGGAATATTTCTAGCTTATGAAATAAAGATGTTTTGAATATGAATATTGTTAGTTTGCCAGAATATTATCAAGTTCTAATCCATCGCATATTTTAAAATATGTTTAAAACTTTCTATCTCTGTAATACAAACATCAGTGTAACATGGAAATAAAGAATTTTCATAACAGACATTTAATGTTCAAATCTTTTTTTGGTCAGCAAGTCATTTGATATTATTACTAATTTTAGGTAATGTGGTAAAGTCTTATACTTCATACCAGGAAAATTGTTCCATGTGCGTCATATCTCATTTAATCTTCTTTAACACCTTATGAGTGATATGTTATTACTACCTTACTTGAAGATATAAAGCTTGGGGTCAGAGACAAAGCAACCCGTGCAAAACAGTGCAGTGGAGCTGACGCTCAGTGTTAGCTGACTCCACAGGAAACCACTGCACCACACTACCCAAGCACCTACTTAATAAAACTGTGTGAAGATTTGATGTATTTTACCATTTTACATTTATTTCTCCAATCAAAGGTAATTTTTTTATTAAGCAGAAAACTACAATGTTGCTTTGGCCCATAGTTTCCTGAACAATCAGCTTTTTCATCATTCTTATCACACTGTCCTGCAGTTGTCCATTTGCTTGCCTTTCTCCCTTCACAAGGCAGTGTGCCCCTTAAAATAAGAATTGTGCCTTTATTTTTGGTTCCTCGGATTGAGCACAATGCTTGGTACATAGCATGAACTTTAAAAATGTGTTTGAATATATGAACAAATGAATGCATGAACAAAATGAAGGCAGCACTGAAAGGGTGCTTTTGTTAAGATTTTTCTTCCTTGAAATAGGTTGATACCCTAATAATGATGTACAAAACTCACTGCCAGTGCATCCTGGACAATGCAATAAACGGAAACTTTGAGGAGGTAAGAGTGACAAAGAATGCTTTGCTGACTATATTATGTAAACGTTCTTGTCCTGTTCTTCATATGAGTTCATGTTAAGGAAAATGTTAATATTAATGTACATACGCTTTGCTCTCAACTAGATCCAGCATTTCTTATTACACTTTTGGCAAGGAATGCCTGATCATCTTCTTCCCCTGCTTGAAAACCCTGTTATCATTGACATTTTCTGTGTTTGTGACTCAATTCTTTATAAGGTAAGCTCCTTAGGATGTCAAACATGAACCATATATTTCTTTAGAAAACATTCCATCTAAATTTTTGCCATATATTTTCAATAAATTTGTTATTCCTGGCTGGAGATACACTATTAATTATTTTTCTGATGAGAAAGCAAGCAGTTTAATAGTGTATATTTAATAGTGAATGTATTTTAATATAAATTTTCATTAAGTAAAACAAAATCAGTTTCTGTTTACAGCTAAGAATGATTCTAAATATGACATACTTCCATAAAAACTTAGTTAATTTTTATGAACTGTTTAAGGTGTTTTCAGAGTAAATAACTTAGTGGCTTTTTCACAGTATCAGTGTTTTGGGGAAAGCAGAATTAAGCACTCTTATGGGACTAATAACTTGAAAAATTTGGAAATCTCTAGCGTTAATGCATTAATGACCAATTCTGTTCTTAAGCCAAATAAGAGTCCCTAAGTGTCTACAGAAGGATCACGAGGATATAGTAAACAGATAGGAGCTTGTTGGCCATCTAGCCCGCCATTCAGCGGGGAAGAGGGTGAAGCTAATTCCCCCAACAGTCTGTTCCCTAGTTAGAGCAGACACAGGTCCAAGCTGAGGAAGAAAACTGTACTGCAATCTGGGTATTTTAAAGTGAGTTTGTCTACATTAACCTCCTAAATTGTCAGAAGGAAAAACAAAAGCTTTCCTTTTAGAACATAATTTGAGTAAGCAAGAAAACCCAAGCTGGAGTCCTGTTAAGTATTTAGGAAGTAAAATCCTTCTAAGTTAGTTGCTGCTGTTTCGTTCTCAACTTTGCAGAGAAGTGAAGCAGAAGCTAGATAAACTCAGTCCAGAAGCAACTTTGCACATCAAGAACTGTAGGTAGGCTTGAACCAGGAGGAGGGAGCCCATATTTCCATCCTCTGTTCCGTTCTTCCTCATCGCAGTATAAGAAAATAGAGTCTCTACCTTTAGTTCAAGCTAAAGCTGAAGAAGGACAAAGGAGAGCAAGGATTGTCTTATTTTTCTGGGTCAAATAAGAATATCATCATTTAGAGAGAAAGGGTTTAGTTTGCACTAACAGATTGTCTGAAGTGTTTAAGACATGAGGAAGTAACCAGAAAGGGGAAAGAAGGTGGTTCTAAGAGTAGGTACAAGAAAAGACCTGGACTCGTGCACACACATTTACCAGCATCAAGGTAAAGCTGTTTTGGACTGTCATTCAACACCTCCAAGAAATATTCTTAAAGCATAACTTCCCCCCCCGACAAATGGTCTATTTCTTTGAGTCCAACACAAAAGTCCAGAGTTTAAGTACCGTTATGTGCACAAAGTTTTTCCTCCTCCTGGTGGACCCAGGGAGGCACAGTGAGCACTGTAAATAGAGCAGTGTAATATGAACTTCTGTAAGATCTTCATCCCATCCCTAGAAAGTGGTCAGCTTTTAGTCCATAAACCTGTACATGATTGCCAAGGCCAGTTCATTGGTAACTAGCATACTGGGCATATACAATACTGTCTCTTGTTTTAGTGTTTCATATACACGGACTATATGTGCATTTTGCTGGTAAGCTGCACAGGCCTTTGTAGATGAGTATCTACTCACGTGTTGAAATATCTTTGAAATATCCAAGAGGACCTCTTGGTTCTCTTCTCCAGGCTGGCACACTCAGTTTATGAGCCAGCCTAAGGGATCTGTGCTGTTCATATCCTATCTGGTTCCCCATCTCCTTTATTTATCATAGTTTTGCCTGAGCTGGGATCAGTCAGCACTAATTTTTTCTTTTTTTCTTTTTACTAGTTCTCATCAAGGTCCTACTCACCCTATCACCCACATTTACGGTTCAGTCTAGCCCTTTATTTCCAGTGTTCTTTATGTTCCAATAATTAGCTCTCTGTACCTGCTACATTCGTGTCACCTGCTTAACTAGCACTGCAGTGCTTCTATATACCCCCGCTCCTCTTGCCTTTTACACACACACACACACACACACACACACACACACACACACAGAGCTTACATATATACATGCATTTTAGAGATAAAAGTATAACTTTCAGAAATGAGTTAACATATTATTCTCTAGAAAGCTAGGAATAAAAAGTAATTGACAAAGAGTAAATGTGTTTCTATAGAAATATTAAGGATTTATGTTAACTCTCTTTTGCTGTGATTAAGGTTCTAACAGATGTACTCATTCCTGCAACAATGCAAGAAATGCCTGAAAGGTAGGTTCAGTCAATAAAATATGATAGTTGCTTGTATAGGGTTTAACCTTATACATTATAGTAAAGCAAAACATTAAGTAGAAATTCATTCATTTACCAATATTATTTTCCTATTCCTGCCCCTTTGTATGAGCTATAAGAGATGTGCCTCAATTTTTATATTCAAACCTCAATGAACAAAATTGATGGAACAATCCTGAAATCCCTTTAATTTGAGAGCTGCTCACGTGAAAAATAAATATTTAAGTGTAGTTGACCTTTAGGTTACTGAGGAAGCTCTTCAATGGAAACTGGCTAGAGGGAGATGAATGGGGATAATTGATGGAAAATAATCACAATAATAAAACTATAAGGAAAATTATTTTATATTCATTATAACTTTGGTCTTAATTGCCAAAATTAGAAAGTAGCATAATGGAATTACCACCTTCTTTTAACAAAGGAATAAGATCTCAAATTGAAATGATGCCTGAAGATTTTTCACAAAGTCTTTTCCTATTGTTCTGATGTGAGAACAATAGGGACTTGAAAAAAAAGCCGATTTTTAAAAAACGAATTCTAGTAATGAAATTTATTTTAGTATTTTGGGGCACAAATACATATAGGGTGAGCATAGTTGGTTCTCAATAAATACATGATGATTGATAAAACAATCTTTATTTTTGATTTACCTTTTCCTCTAGACTGGTTTATTTATTTAAATAATAATTGATATTGGCCTGGTCAATAGTTTCTTTTAATTATTAATACGTTGTCTTTAAACATCTAGCCTGAGCTCTGAATTAGGTACACTTAACACTTCTGTGTCACAGCAAAATGGCTATGCTTACATAGTGACAGGCATTCAGCCGTGTAACTAATAGTAATAATAGCTGACTTTTATTAAACACAGTGTGGGATTTGAGACTTACATAAATTATTTCACTTAGCCTGAGAAGTACTATTTATGTATTTATCTCTTAAGTATGCAAGTAGTTCATATTCATTTAGAAAATGAAAAACATGCATAAATGCATTTAAAAAATCACTCATATAAAATAAAACTAAAAAAATCACTCATTGTCTTACCACATTTTTAATGTCTTAGGTTATTATTGTATCTCACAGACCTTTTTCTAGGAATGTTAAAAATGGAATTATAGTACACATACTATTGCAGTATACTATGAAAATCTTTCCATATCAACAAATATAGATTAGCATTTTTTAAATGATTGATTGCAGAGAAATCCAGCATCTGAAAAATACTATACTTTATTTAACCAATTCCTTATCATTGAACAATTGGATTATTTTAAAACAACTTGTCAGACTATTCTAAAGTAACTGTTATGATCCAAATTCACAAAGAGGAACCTGGGAGTACAAAGAAATTAATTTGCCCAGAGTCACCTGATTTTTAAGAAGCAGAACCTAGATTTTAATTGAGGTCTGTTTAACTCCAAACTCTGCCTAATTTTTTCCTGTACTATGTCACTGCTCCCCAACATATGCCCCATCCTAAATATATTTAGATCTGTTTTGTTGAGATATAATATGTAGATTGTTGATGGATTTATAAATTTTTGTATGTTTTCATAATATATACACAACCAACCTTTGCAATTTTCTAAATGGGGTCCTCTAGTTAGTATGTTTGTAGTAATTTGTTCTACAGTTATATTTGGATTATAAGAATATGTTACTAGAAACAAATATTAAATACCTGAAATGGCATTATGATCCCTATGCGTGTCTCTCAGTAGCCAAAATATGCAAAATCAAGTGCACACTTACCTTTTCCCAGAAATATTTTATAGAAAATGATTGAATTATGAATTAATATTAATAATGAAGTATGTCTTATTGATCACTTTCTGCCTGCCAAGTTTTAACCTGAACACTTTCTATGAATTATTTCATGTAATCCTCATAATAATCCTGTGACATGGATACTATTCTTTCTTTTTTTTTATTTTTATTTTTTTGATGTGGACCATTTTTAAAGTCTTTATTGAACTTGTTACAATATTGCTTCTGTTTTATGTTTTGGTTTTTTGGCCACAAGGCATGTGGGATCTTAGCTCCCCGACCAGGGATTGAACCCGCAGCCCCTGCACTGGAAGGAGAAGTCTTAACCACTGGACTGCCAGGGAATTCCCTGGATACCATTCTTATTCCTATTAACAGATGAGGAAATTGGACCTTCAGGAGACTGAGTATTTTGACCAAGATGATAAATGGCAGACCTAGGCTGACTTCAGTCATGTTCTTGGAATCAAAGAGTAATAATATACCTCCATTAAACTGCATTTATTTAATGCATTTTGAACTACTTAGCATTTAATAGAGTTTTTTTGTTCTTTGGGGGTTTTTGTAGCTTATTAGCAGACATAAGAAATTTTGCTAAAAATTGGGAACAATGGGTTGTTTCATCCTTGGAAAATTTGCCAGAAGCTCTAACTGACAAGAAAATACCTATTGTGCGAAGATTTGTATCATCTCTGAAACGACAGACATCTTTCTTACATCTTGCACAGGTACGTTGGTAAGCTGAGGGTATTTGAATCACCAAATAAAAAATGAATCAACTGATAGCAAAGATTGGGGAACTTTCAGAGATTGGAGACTAAGTAGACAGCAATTAAATGCAACATGAGAGCCTAGAGTGAATGCTAGAACAGAAAAAGGACATTAGTGGGAAAACTGATGAAATTCGGTAGTTTAGTTTAGTTAGTTTAGTTACTAATATTGTACCAGCGTTACTAGTATTGTACCTGATTTTGATAATATACAATGGTTATGTAAGATGATGACATTAGGAGAAGCTGGATAGAGAGTATGTGAAAATACTCTGCACTACTTTTGCAACTTTTTTGTAAATTTTAAATTATTTCAAAATAGAAAGTAAAAAAAGAAAAAGAAAACCTTTTGAATGAAACGTAAAATGTAAAACTCTTTTTTGCCAGATGAATTCAATTAATAAATGAATCCAATTAATAAAATTAATAGGTTATGGGGAATGAGCCCGTGTGATGTTGTGAAACCCACAACACATTTTAAACTATCTCTAACTTAGTTCTCTTAAATAGGGAGAAAAAAGTAATTCTTAAATTAGAGTTACATGTTTGTATATTGTTAAAATATACTTGCCCTCTCCTCAAATGATCCTTTGCTTTATGAAGGTTTCTAGACCCCTGAATTTTGAAAGACTAGCTTGGGATAGTTCCAGATAAGAAATTTAACGTTGTGAAATTCTTATTTTATGACCACAGGTAAAAAAAATTATTTTCTTATTCCGAACATAGTTTTCAAACCTTTAACAGAGATGATCATGAATCTCAGCTACTGCTTTTAGTTTTAAAATAAAAAAAGAGTTATTTATGATACTTTTCTCTCAAGGAACTATTTCTCTAGAAGCTAAAATTTTCTTTTGATGGAGGATCAGTGATATAATTTACTGTGTTTTTTACTTTCTTTATGGAGATTGCCAGACCAGCTCTCTTTGACCAGCATGTCGTGAATTCTATGGTATCTGACATTGAAAAGGTTGACTTGAATAGTATTGGATCTCAGGCCCTTCTCACCATTTCGGGCAGCACAGACACTGAATCTGATATCTACACTGAATGTAAGTCTTCTCTTTTTGTTTAGGGCAGGGTCTCCCAACCTCAGCACTATCGATGTCTTGGGCCGGATACCTACCTCTTTGATAGGACAGTGGGGCTGTCCTGTGTATTGAAGGATGTTTAGCAGCATCCCGGGCTGCTATCCCCTACATGCCAGTAGCAGTCTCCTCCGAGTTGTGACAACCAAATATGTTTCCAGACATTCCCAAATGTCCCCTTGGACTACAAAATCATATCTGTTTGAGAAACTCTGGTTTAGAGAAATACTTTTAAGTTTAAAAATTGGTCTCTTTTTTAAAACAGTTGTACTTACTGATTGTGAAAAACCTGGAAAATATTAAGAGAAAAATAAAAGTCATCTATAATCTCATTGCCTAGAAATAATCCATATAGAAAAAACCTGGGAATAATCAAAACAGTTTTGAGTTTTGTGAGTTTTCTTCCATTTTTATATTACACGCATATGCAGTTCCATGCGTTTTGTACTCTTGGCATCATATGGTGTATAATGAACACCAAAATGATATCTCAATGCAATACTGTTTTTCAAAGCTGAAATGCCCTGCTTAGGTTTGGACAATCTGACAGAATTTACCAAGCCAGTACGTGTGGCCAGTTCCATTTCCCAGGGATAACAACCCACTATTTCTCCCATCATTTCTCTCTGAAAACACCAAAAAATGCAGCCTCCTATAGGCTACAGCACACTGCTCTCTGGGGATAGTCTAACCTCAGTCCTGCTTTCTGTTTCTTAACATAAAATTATATTACCCTTTGGGATTCAGTAAACCTCAAACTCTTTAATAAAATGATAATCCTTAACTGCCCCTTTAACGTTTACATGATAAAAGATTATTTATTTAAGTGGCTCAATTCTGCAGGGCAGAATTTAATTTTTGCTAAAGATAAAGGATATTTCAGAAAGCAGGAAATCAACAAGTCTAGCTTAGTTCAGTCATTACGTTTCAACTAATCTGTTGCATTTAATGAAAGCATTGTATTCAAAATGAATAATCATCTCTACTGACAATTCTTCCCTAGTATATAAACCTGCATTTTAATATATACCAAAACATATACACTTCTGATTAAAATTTTGAAGAGTAAAGAACTAAGGAATTTTTGTTAGTTTCCAGGATATGAAAATAACTTCTTTAACACATTTAATGTAATCTACCTGTCTTGCCCTTTTATTCTATAAAATTATTAATGATTTCTACTTTTAGGTTTCCTCTTGGGTTCAAAGTAGTGTGCAATATTCTGCTTTTTTTTTTTTTCCTTTTTACATGGTAGATGACTCTATCACAGTGTTCCAAGAACTGAAAGATCTCCTTAAGAAGAATGCCACTGTGGAGGCTTTTATTGAATGGTTGGATACTGTGGTAGAGCAGAGAGTTATTAAGGTATTTTTCAATGACATATTCAGAAAATAAAATTTTGTTAATAGTAAATGCTAAACTGGCTGTAATTTCTTGAATCGTGGGGGATGGTGATAGGCTGTGTGTAATAATACTTTGAAAAGCTTTTGAAACCCTAGCAATAAGGGAAGTCAAATATCAAGATTAGAAATATGGCAGATTTGAGAGCACTGGGCACAGTTGCAATTCTATTTGTCGTTTTTTGACAGACTACAAGACACTATTCCTTCCCTATCGGTCAATAAGTTTACAGCTGTGTAACATCAGTAGTGAAAGATAAGCTTAGAAACTGGAAAGAGCTGGCCCTTTTCTTAAAAAGCACGTTTTCACAAAAGCTGACAGAAGATATGGTTTTAAGTATTTGCATTTTTTAATTCCAGGAGCTCAGTATTATGTGTTTTCATGTGGTTTCTTCAACTCTTTCAGTTAACCTTCAAGTCATCCATCATGAAACAAGGCCATAAGAACAAATATATCCATCACCAGTTGGTGTTAGCCATTCCATATCAAGGAAACTAGTTATAGTGTAGGGACTTTTTTCTCCTGGAAGGAAAACAGATTATCATTCAGGACCAGAGAAGTCAGAGTTAATCATTCACAGAAATATATAACCCTGCCTTCACACTTCACCTTCGGCTTTTTTTAAAGCTCTGTCAAAGGAAAATTAAGAGAGAAAATATTTTGTAAATTATTTCATTTCGTTGTCCAATTTACTAGGTAACAAAACCATATAGAATAAAGACCTATTAACCTGAAAAATGATGGCAAAGCCAGATGAAAATTAAAATCCCTAGACACATCATTTTATTTGATAAAATAAATGGCATGCCCTGTCAATCTGTCCATTTGTCAGTTTTTCTACCTCTTGATCTTACGTAGGAAGCATGTAATAATGAAATGACAGATTCTATAGTTTCATTTTGTTCCTTTACTTTTAGACCAGCAAACAAAATGGAAGATCATTAAAGAAGAGGGCTCAAGACTTTCTGCTAAAGTGGAGCTTTTTTGGTGCTCGAGTAATGCATAATCTCACCTTGAACAATGCATCTAGCTTTGGTATCTTATGCGCTTTATAAAACTCTTCTTAGATGAATTACATCATTCATTCCTCAGTCACATTTCCTATCAATTTTTAAGCATGTGGCACTGTCATTTCTCAAATTGGACTCTTGAGCCAGTAGAGAATGGTCGGTTTTAGCCTGGGTTTTGTAGTCAGACCACTTGCAGAGTTAAATCCTAACACTGCTTCTCTTTGGCTTGGCTTAACCCAAGTTAGGCTGCTCATTGTAGAAATGGGAGAATATTTCTTTCATTGGGTTATGTAGGCACTTGAGTGACGTGATATGTATAAAAATACAGTGCTTATATAAATTTTCTTTGTTAAACAAGCAAATAAACAATAATTAATACATTATTTTCCAAAACCGCTATTCATTGAAATATGGCAAATGTTTGCATCTTTTCCAGGAACCTACCCTCATAGTTGTATTCCAAGCATCAAAGACCAGCTTAGAAGACATGCTGTCATATGTTTTTGAACCATCTATCCTGACCTATACAACTTATGAAAAAATTGAGTCGTTAACTTTTTCAAAAATTGAATACCTTCCTTTTCCTAAAATTTCTGAGATTCTTAGTTTGTAGTTATAATGCTATCTCCTGGACAGCACCTCCACATTTAGTAGTTGCATTTTGAGAAATCCTTGCATTATAAAATAGGTTACAGTTAACTAAATTGGTTCATTTAATTTTTAACAGAATTAGATAAAATCAGTGAACTTGTATTGAGGGATGAACAAAATATATTGTCTATTATTTGAAATATGTTGCTTATATTTAAGGTTTCTTGAATTATACAATATTTAAACCTGACCTTATTATGAAAAAAGACTTTTTTTGGAAAATCTGTTGAACAGTTAAAAGAAGTTTAAGGTTTTCCAGGACATCTTCCACATGAAAATTACTTTTCTCCTTTTTTTTCAAATGAAAGAGCATTTTGTTTCAGGCTAGAAAGACATCTTCTTACTTGATACTTTTTTCAGACCATGTTGGCTATTGTCTAATTATTTAGTACAAAGTAAACAGAAATAGAGCAGAGTAGAGCTCATTCTCCCCAGGTTAAAGCTTATCACACTCCAATGTGTGCCCTCTTAAAGCATAAAGCATGTCTCACTTTCATCCGAATTTTCCTTTGATGTAATTAGTGGCCAAAGAGCTGGCAGGACAGTACACACAGTGAGCTGGGCAGGCGGTACACAAAAAGATTAGAGACCCAAGTTAAGCATGTTGGTCTTAGCAGGTCATTTAAAGTCCAACAAGTATTTGTTTATTTCAGTTGCTCCTTGTAAAGTGTTGCGAGATGGTCACAAAGATAACTTGACTTCTCTCTTTCTCTTTCCTTCTCTTTCTCTCCCTCATTTCATCTCACAATGCCCTCTCCCCATTCCCTATCCATAAACAAGGTTCTTTCCATTTGATCCGAATGCTTCTTGATGAATACATTCTGCTGGCCATGGAGACCCAGTTTAATAATGACAAAGAGCAGGAGTTACAGAATTTACTGGACAAGTATATGAAGAATTCAGGTGATTTAAAATGTATATCTTGTTTTGCATATGTCTTTGTTGAAACCTAAGTTCAAGAATTTGTAAGCACACATGTTAAATGGATTTATAACAGTCTCAGATTTTACCCCCAAAATGTCACTACTAACACAGGATACTAACACTAAGAGAGCCCTATTTTTTCTTTCCTCCATTGGTATATAGAGTAGTCAAGGTACTTTACTGGAAACTCTGAAGATACAAATCAATATTCTTAACTTCTGAGAACTCAGATAAAGTTGGAGAAGTGACAATAATACAAAAATAACTAGAATTTAAGACAGCACATGTGGTATACCACCTTATAAATGGCATAGAGATGAGTTCTATAGGAATTTAAAGAAGGAGGGACACAATATATTTGGGATGTGATGACTTGCATTTTGAAGGCTGTTCACTACAGAGTGGATTATTTAGTGCCCTGAAGAACACACCTACATGCACAAATATACAGTTAACAAAAACCAGCACCACTGCCAACACCAAAGATCTGCCAGTCTTATTTCCCATGGAAAACACTTCTCAGGAATTTCCAGATTTATGACACAACCCTAGAACATTTTCAGTTTTTTTTTTTTTAACTTGGGCTTATCCACTAGGAATGTGGCAATGATATTAGCTTTCCTATTTAAAAAAATCTTTCCAGATGCAAGTAAAGCTGCCTTCACTGCTTCTCCGAGTTCATGCTTTCTGGCCAACCGTAATAAAGGGAGCACTGTTCCCAGCGATACCGTGAAGAATGAAAGCCATGTGGAAACAACCTATCTTCCTCTATCATCCAGTCAACTTGGAGGCTTAACCTCTGCTCTGCACCCATTCCCTGCTGGGAACACAGACAACATGCCGCTCACTGGTAGGCTATGAAACAACCAAGAAAACCTCATAGGCTTCAATATGTCTCACAGGAAACTATTCCTTTGTTTTCTTAAAGCTGGTAAACTCCAGGCATTTCAAGAATAAAAAGGCTTATCTTCACTGACTTATAACAAAGCTTTATAATATTTTTGTGATTTTCAACATTTGTCATTCACATTTTTATCAATACCATTTTTAAGATAGGTATCACATTTTAACATACTCTCTTAGTCATCTCAGAGGTCCCAATAATTGGTTATTTTCATTTAGTGGAAGAAAAAAATAGATTAGGTGTTCACAAAATCATTAAAATGCTTTGAAAGTCAAAAAATATGAGCTTCTTATTTATTTTTGGATTTCGAGGAGACTTTATTTCTCCTCCATTAAAAAGTAGATTCAGCTATTTTAGGATAACCATTACAATAATTTTCCTCTTTGGTCTAGGGTCCCATTTCTGTCAATCTGAATGTTTATGGCTTAAACCAGCTACTAGATAATACTTTAAGTCTGCTTATTGCCTTATGTCTTCTTTGAAATCCTTCTATATACCTTACTTCATTGGACACACAGAATTTTAAACCTGGAATGGGTAGTTTAGGGGCGTAATTCCACTAATGGAAAATTGGAGACCCAGGGATTTGGTGGCTTTCATAACTCATTGCTCATCGGTGGGGTTTGTATGAAGTTTTGAATTGACTGCTTTGAAGCCATGGTCATTTTGACATTATTGCCCTTTTCTTTTACCCTAAACTTGAAACCATTTAGCCTTCAGCTTGTTTTTTAATTACAGAGAAATGTGAACAGCAGACCCCTTGCCCTTCCCAAGCTTGATCTCTAATCATCTTTATACCCACGGAAGGATGAAGCCATCCCAAGCTTTCCTCCATAGTCACTAACTCCAAAAGTTGCCGCTGTTGTGAAATACACTGTTGTGATGCTGTTTTTTAAACCTAGAGTTTTATACGTCCCTAGTCCCGTTATTTTTGGAGGTTAGAAATGAACTAAGTTGGAAAAAAGGTATAGTAATAAATGATGCATAATTTTGAAAGATGTGAAGCCATCTATTTTTAATTCGCCACTAGTGAATGCTCTGGTAACTTTTTTCCAGGTCCAATGGAGCTTTCCCAGAGCTCTGGTCATGTGATGACACCACCCATTTCTCCAGCCATGGCGAGCCGAGGAAGCGTCATTAATCAGGGGCCAATGGCAGGGAGACCCCCGAGTGTGGGCCCAGTACTGTCAGCCCCTTCACACTGCTCAGCGTACTCAGAGCCTGTTTATCCTACTCTCCCGCAAGCCAACCATGACTTTTATGGGACCAACTCTAACTATCAGACTGTGTTTAGGGCACAGCCTCACACCCCTTCAGGACTCTATCCTCATCGCCCCGAGCACAGTCGATGCATGGTCTGGAGTGAACAGCAGCTTTCTAGAGACTTCTTCAGTGGCAGCTGTGCTGGGTCCCCATATAATTCTCGGCCACCTTCCAGCTATGGACCATCCCCACATGGCCAAGATTCACACAGTATGCAGTTTTTAAATACAGGAAGCTTCAATTTCCTGAGCAACGCAGGAGCTACCAGCTGCCAAGGAGCAACGTTGCCTCCTAATTCACCTAATGGTATTGAAATTGTTTAAGAATTTTTCCTGGCTTTTGAGTTGGCAGTAAGGCAAAATCAGACATTGAGTTCTACCTCCGGTGAACAGCATGTCATCCCATGTAGAGCTTTCTCAAAATCATGGAATCTTAGATATTTGGAGCCAATTTCTGCCACATACAAACATATCCCTAATTCTTGGGACTTTATTAAAGTTGCCCTTCTAAATGTCCTGCATGATGCAAAAATATTATGTCAAACCATATGTTTGAGACCAACCTTAATAGCCTAAAAGAAGAATGTTCTGTCCTTTGAAAATTTAGTGAATAATGTTTCTTCTGGAGAGCTAGCAGCAGATCTTAAGGATTAGGACCCAAACAGTGTCTCCTGTTGAAGTACCTTGAGGTTACTGAGTTGGAAAAATCTGTGGACTTAGTCAGCCACCAAAGTAATCTCTGTGTAGAGGCTGCTCTGATGCTCCTCTCCTCAGTGTAGGCCAGTCCTTCTCCCAGAAACATGAATCTGTAAATAAAATTGGTATTTGACAAGTAATCTTTGTGAGAGGCTGACAGTGCCTTTTTTTTTTCTTCATAAGCACTGTAAGATCTTGTTAATTTAAATAAGGGAAATATGAGAGAGGTGTTGTCTTACATCTCAAACTTGATAATACGATAATGCCTATGTATTTTTTAAAACAAAAAACAACATAATGAACCATATCCATATATAAGCACAAATCCAACCATATTGTAAATGTAGATGTAAATGTAATGTGTGATATCTCTAGGTCTCTATCCTATTACCTTGTCCTTTTTCTTTTATCTTCCTGGAACATTACTTGTAATAAGTTAACTCTACATTCTCAACATTTTCTGTTGTAGGGTACTATGGAAGCAATGTAAACTACCCAGAGTCTCACAGACTTGGATCGATGGTGAATCAACATGTTTCTGTCATCAGCAGTGTTCGCTCCCTGCCTCCCTATGGTGACATCCATGATCCACTCAACATCTTAGATGATGGTAGTAGAAAGCAGACCAGCTCGTTTTATGCAGACACACCACCTGCAGTTGCATGTCGAACCCCTGTAGTAGGTAAATTATATTAACATTTCTTGAAAACGTTCTTTAAAAGTTGTTAACCTCAGCTATGCAGTGTTAACTGGGCACTCACGTTCCCACAGTTGGTTTATCACTTCGGATCTGAAGTTATGTTTCTGAATCTGTTAGTAAAAGCCTTGCCATTTCTCTATATACATGTCACCATGCAACCTACTGCTAGATCTGGTATTCTTTCCAAAACAAATCTCTGGAATCTATTATGTATGCAAAAAATTCATGTAACCTGTCAAATGCAGTCCAAAAATCTGTTAAGTTTTACAAGGGCAATAATGATATCTTTTTCTCACTTTCTCTTTTTCACTGTTGGAAGCAGGGCCAGTGCCAAGAGCTGTCTTTGGACCCCATAATCTCCATCAGTATCCTAAAACCACTCCAAGTTTTAAAAAATGGTGACTTGTAATGAAGGTTACTATAACTTTCTCAGTTGTACGTAAAATGTGATTAGATACCTCTGTAGAAAATGTTCCTTTCTTATTCTATAACATACATTTTAAGTAAAAATGAACAAAACTGTATGTTTGCCATGAAGTCCCCTAGCTTCTTATTCCAGCCAGGTTGCTGTCCCTAAGAAAATACGGCAACTTGTACTAGATGCATCACCGACACCCAGCAAAGAGTCTGCCACATAGTAGGAACTCATTACATCACTGAGGTGAAAAAAGGGGCAGAAACAAATGCATAGATTTAGTTTCTAAACCTGCTACTAAGGTATCACAGGGCGAGTATTATATCCACGTAAGTATCAAGGTGGAGTGTTAATGTTTAAATGAGATGATTGAAATCTTCCAATGGAACTGATTTCAGATTAGCATAAGTAGAGGGCATTGACACCCAAACAGAGCATAAGGGAAAATGAAATAAATTGCATCTCTCCTCACTCAGTGTGTTTTTCCAATAATTCAATAGGAAGCACTTCTTCCCTTCCTATGACCATCACAGACGCTCGCTGAGCAGAGTCTGCTATCATCTTATGCTATCTGCAGATGGTCATGGCTTCTGGGTTACTCTAATGAAGCAGAAAATTCCACTTCAGGAAGTTTCCTCACTGTGAGACTGAAATGTACAGAGTTGCTATTGTTACTATTAGTTCTGTTTACTTGTAGTGATAGTGGATGCTTTGATGAAACATAGTTTGGGTGTAGGACAGATTCTAAGCTTTAGTTGTCAGAGCTGGCTTACAAGTAAATTGCAAAGAGGGCTTCAGCGTGAAAAGAGGGAATAGAGTAAGTGAATGAGTGGCACAAGGGGGGTTAGGACCTATAATTATATTTCCTTAATTATAAAGCCTGGTTTTTAGTGACAGAGATGACGGTACTTAGAAAAAGAAGAAAAACAGCACTGAGAAGGCAGGAACCAAAAATGCAGGAAAGGTAGTGCTAGCGAGCCAGTTAGTAAAAAGTTTTGAGAACCTACTATTATGTGCCGAACCTCATTTTAGGTGTGAGGTTATCGTGGTAATCAGGTCAGAGTTCCTGCCTGTAAGAAGTTTACATTCCAGTAGGAAGAGATAAGGCAATGAAAATATAAGCAAATGCATTAAAAAGATAATTTCAGTTACTCTCAGGTCAATTAAATAGGGTAAAATGACAAATAGTAATGGAGGAGCTGCTTTAGGTAAGGTAGCTCGGAAAGGATTCCTGAGGCAGAAATATTTGAGTTGCAAGTTGAGTGATAAGGAGGCAATGATGTGAAGATTTGATGATGGAGTTCCAGGCAGAAGAAATGGCAAGTTGCGTAGTTTTTGAAATGGGAACATTTTGGGAAAATTCAATGGGCAGAAAGAAGGCTCGTGTGTTTTGAGTACAGTGTATGAAGAAAGGGGAGTAAAATAAATCAGAAGGCAGAGACCAATTCATCTAGGGTGTTATGAACCACGGCAAGGAGCTTGGATTTTGTTCTAAAAGTAATGGGAAGTCGTTGTAGCATTTGAGAAGAGGGACGATTTAATACACACATCAGCAAGATTATCCTGGCTGCTCTCTGCAGGGTGAGGGTCATGAGACTAGTTAGGAGGCTGCTGTGTTGGTCCAGGTAAGAGAAGATGGTGGTTTGAACTACAGTTGTGGAGGTGCAGCTGGAAAAAGGACGTAGACTGGGGATATAGTTTGGTGATACAGTTGTCTGAATTTATGTTTGAAATTGAATTTTCTTTGTGAAATGTGTTGAAGGAAAATTTGTGGGAGAATAGCGGGGGGAAATGGAAGAAAAGATGAGCATTTGCTCTGAGAAACCATACACACTCAAATTTAGTACAGATATATGTGCTCAATGCACAAGTTGTAAAGTGAGTGGCACAGAAAAAAGAAAATGTCAGTCAATTTTCAATTGCTGATGATATTTTCCCTTACAGCATCCAGCTTGCAAACCCCAATTCCTTCCTCCTCATCCCAGTGTATGTATGGAACTTCCAATCAATATCCAGCTCAAGAAACCCTGGACTCCCATGGAGCAAATGGTAGAGAAATGGCATCCTCTCTACCACCAATCAACACTGTGTTCATGGGAACAGCAGCTGGAGGCACTTAAACCAGCACTGTCGGGTAGGGGTTGAAACTTGAAAAGTCTGTAGCGCTCACATGCTATCTACTCAGACAGCTGTCAGAGAAAGAAAATGGAATATCCAGTGGCACGGTATTGTTTTTCAGGTCACCGGTGTAAAACTATGGACAACACCATAGTGAATGGTAATATTCGCAGAGTTTGCCTCGCACACAAGTTGTTTAGAATGTGGTCCCGTTATTAATCATAGTTTCAAACATTATCAAATGGAACCAGTGGAGCTTTGAAGATGCAGACATTTCAACTCTGAAGATTTAATATTTCACTTCTTAATTTATTGAAAATCTGTGTGCTGTTTCACTTTTGGTTTTTAAAAAAGAGAAACATTTATTTAATGCTTTTAAAATACTTTTAATTTATTAGGATCTCAGAATCATTGTTTACTATCCCTTATTTGACAAAAAGTCAAATGTGTATGGCTACCTCCTATGGAAATGTTTACAAGATCAACACTTAATTCAATTCAGCCTCGACCAAAGTTGCTTGACTTTCAGTTTCTGTGCATTAGTGTGATGATTTCTGTTACATAGCAGTGTTCCAATTCTATGTAACTGAACGGAGATTAAAAATGCTTTCCTTCTTTATTTAAAAAAGATACGAAGAAATAAAGTATGGAAATATTTTTAAAGGCTTGGTTGTTCTCAGGGCTGGTTCTGTTTCTAAAGAATCCTGGGGGGCTTCCCTGGTGGCACAGTGGTTGACAGTCTGCCTGCCGATGCAGGGGACACGGGTTCGTGCTCCAGTCCGGGAGGATCCCACGTGCCGCGGAGCGGCTGGGCCCGTGAGCCATGGCCGCTGAGCCTGCGCGTCCGGAGCCTGTGCTCCGCAACGGGAGAGGCTACAGCGGTGAGAGGCCCGCGTACTGCCAAAAAAAAAAAAAAGAATCCTGGGGATTTGCAGGCAAAGCTCCTTTGTATATCAAATTAAAGAGTAAAGTTGGTTGGTCAAAACAATAATTCTAGAACATTTGCATAACAGATCCATGCATATAAATATAAAGAAATTGTGACTTGTAGACTGCTTGAACTTCTGCAGATGTGGAAGCAGTCTTTAATCGAGAACTTTGCTTAGAAACTGAGAGTGAATGAGTGTTCAAGGGTCATCTGGATGCAAAAACAAACTCAGAAGTGAAAGATTCATTACATATAAACTAATACAATTTGATACACCATTTATCTAGCTCTGTTTCTTTTTCATATGTCTTAACTGAAAGGTCTGTTGTTAAGACTCATGGCCTATAATGGGAAACTTCCATTAACTTTACAGGCTTCTCCTTTAGTCTTATGACAGGTCTTCTATTACTTGTATTAAGGATTGGGTTATACTGTAAGCCCCGGGTACATTATAAAAGGATCTGTAAGCCCCAAACACCCATTTTACATCATGATGTAATTTGGTAGAGACAAACTGTGGAATTGTTATTCAGCAAGCAATAAACAATTATCTGTGGACTTGGAGTGTTGCTGCCATTTGCTCAGTAGTATGTAGTTTATGAGCTAATGAATTAGCAGAAATATTTTGCAACAATAACAAATCATAAGTAATAGAAAACTAAGTGTTCTATTCTTTGCTATGGTAATATCATAAGAGCGCAAAGGAAATGAAATTAATAAGGGCTTGGACTGAAGAAGAAAACAAAACAGCTTTAAGAAGTGATTGGGGGGCTTCCCTGGTGGCACAGTGGTTGAGAGTCCGCCTGCCGATTCAGGGGACACGGGTTCATGCCCTGGTCCGGGAAGATCCCACATGCTGCAGAGCGGCTGGGCCCGTGAGCCATGGCCGCTGAGCCTGCGAGTCCGGAGCCAGTGCTCCGCAACGGGAGAGGCCACAACAGTGAGAGGCCCGCGTAACGCAAAAAAAAAAAAAAAAAAAAGTGATTGGACATAAATCTTAAAAATTGAGAAACAAATCTCCATTTTATGGTAATTAAGTATATATTCAGCATCTGTTTCATGTCTGACACAATGGAAAATACAAAGATGAAGAAGATGAAAGAAACACAAAGATGAAAAAGTGCCAATACCTTTAATAAGTTTTGATGTAATGATGAAGGGGTGATAGGATATAGAACCTCAACTGAAGATTTTTGAGTAAAAAACAAGGTGAGGAAAAGATGTTTAGGGAATATCTAGCAGCAGCTGGAGGGAGGAGGTGGACTTGTTAGGAAAGGAATTAGCCTAAGAATGGGCCACTCTGAAGGCTGTTTCTTTCATCCAGATGCTCAGCAGATAAGTGCAGAGACTTATGGGGAAGAAGAGTGAATGAGGAGGGGAGAGAGAAAGAAGCACAAGCATCATTTTAAAGAAACATGAGGATCATTTCAAAGACTACATTGAAGGACTGGCGACTGACTAGATAGAAGGGGAAAAAAAGGAATATGTCACTAGCGGCTCTAAAGTTTTCCTTAACACTATTTGCAAAGTATTTCAGTGGAAATAGTTGACCCTATATTGGTACTCCCTCCTGCCCTTTTAAGGTGAGGGAAAATGATTGGAGCAGGGAGAAGCTCAGAAGACAAGTGAGCAGTGTCTGGGTTTCATGTGCATTGTAACAAGGTGCTAAATTTTGACGACAAAAAGACTAACTTGCTCTTTTCCCCAGGTAGTGAACTTGAGTTTATTGCTATTAGAGGTAGCACAGTATTTCTCAGTGCAGGCACCATTGGCTTTCAGGCAGGACAGTTCTTTGCTTTGCAGGACTATTCTGCATATTGAACAAGATTTAGTATTCCTGGCCTCAACAGTAGATACCAATGTACTCCTGACACAGCATCCAAATGCCCCTGGAGAGGCAGTGCTATTCCAGCACGAATTGACGGTGACAGCATCTTTAATTTTACCAAAAGGAGCTTGAGACATTTAATACCTTTCTGCCCATCAGCTACACTCATTGTTTAAGAATTGTTTCCTTCATGGATCTAAAACTTGGCTGCTTAAGGCATTTTCTGTTATTCTTTAGGTTAACTTTGATATAGTTAAGAGGATCTTGCCTAGGTTTTTATGTTTTTAAAAGTAAATAAATCATTCTTCAAGTAACTGTTAGAAGTTGTGGAGTATCAATTATAAAGAAGTGACCTGTTCAAGCTAATGCTTATGTGAATTGCAAAATTAGGGTTAAAATTTTTTAAATGCTAGGTTTATTATAACTCAATTCTTGGGGTACTATCTTTCAAATCTTATGGTATGGTGGTTACTAAATATAAAAGACATGAAAAATGAATGTTTCAATTAATTTGGTGGATTCTTAATACAATTCAGAGACCAAGAGCCTATTTTGTAACAACTCGAAGAAAAACTAAAACCCAGCTATGTCATTAACCTAGAATCACAGATCAGAATGGATCTAATTTATTTTCTTCTCTCCAGGTAGAATTGCACTAAGAAAAATTAGAGCTATCCTCAGTTATATGTTCCCAAGTACACTTTCAGGTCAGAAAGGGTTTTTTGTTTGTTTTTTTTTTAAATAAATATCCAATTTTATTTACAAAGCATTAAAGCTTGAGCAAGAAGTACCCAAGTCTCATCTCATACAAAGCTACAGAACATTAAAAAGCAAACCACTGGAGAGTGGGGAGATGACAAAAGGGAAAAAGAGAATATGCATATATTGTACAAATTGAGAAAATCAAACTGAAATAGACAGGTTTTAGGAGCTGAAAAGCATTCCCAAAGCATAAATAATTATTAGGAGCTGCTGCCAGAGACTCTCTGACGTGGCTGAAGTTGACTTTCTCAGCAGCCGGTTTAGGAGGTGGACAGAGCTTGAACATCCCAATGCTCAGGCAGAGGACACGCAGCTACTCTGCATGTGGAAATAAGGCAGAAACCTCTTGTATCACACAGTTTGCATACTACTGCAGTGTACAGTACAGAGAGAAACGAAACGGAAATAATGTCTGCAAAACAAAAACATGTCTAGTGACCCACCTACCAATCTCAACCACTGGTCTGATATGAAATAGGAAATGAGATTCACAAAATGAGCATCTGAGGAAAAAGCAGTGGCATCTAAAAATATAGACATTTTGCCACTGAGTCAGGGAGAGAGCTCCTGCTTCAACTACTGAATGTTTTGGTTCTAAAGATGGAATGGAAGAGGCTCTTGCTGATGTGTTTTACTTTGATTTCTATGCTAAAATCCAAAAGGTAATCAACTTGTTTGGCTGCCTATCGGAGCAACCACCAACTGACAGAGATTTCCCAATAAGCACAGTGTTTAACTCTCCTTTGAAAATACTGTGAAAATGATGATCCAGATTAAGCACTTCCAGTCAGCTCAAAGCTCTGCTCAAGAGAGGCTGGAGAGGCCCCTCCACACCTGGTCTCTTCACTCTGGATTTTCAGAGAATTTCAAACACCTAGTGTACACATCCATCCAATCTGCTACTTTTACACAAAGAACAGCAAAAGCAAAAATTAAAACTTTTTTTAAAAAAGCTAAGCAACTTTTCACAGAAAGGAAGTGACTGGAAACATGTATGAAGGAAAAGGGGTGTGGATTCAAGGAGGGGAAACGCGATGACTGACGGGAAGGACAGGTGTCCACGAGCAATGATAAAAAAAAAAATGTTCCTTGATTTTTTTATTTGAACTGTGTTGTTGCTGCTTTGATTTTGGATGGTTTTATTTTAGTCCTTGCATAGATTCCCCCACCCCCAGTAAAAAAGAAGCCTGCCGAGAGACACCTCGGTTTGTTTCCGTCTCTAGAAGCCAGTACAGGTGAAGCAATACAAACTACTGATGATTCTTTGCTGGAGACAAATGAACTAGCTATCTTCAGAAACCATGATTAATGAGAATGAACCAATACTGGAGGGAAACATGAAATGCAAAGAATACAAAGAAAAATCCTGACCCTCTTATAGCTCAGCTTCTTGAGAAAAATGTTATAGTATGTTTAAAAAGAGGGGGCTTTTCTTATCTTTCTTCCAAGAAAGGGATTTTTAAAAAAAATAATAATTTAAGCTAAATTTCAATTACAGTTGTGAGGTAAAATCTTTGTTTCTGCTTTGAGAGTGAAGAGCCCATGGGACTCTCAAGGTTGCCCAGGTCAAAAGCTTACTTTGGAAATGGGGAGGGGGCTATTTTTCATTGGCATGGTGCCTAAAGAGGGCAGGTGCACTGGCATTCAGTGGCAGGGCCAGGGATGTGAATATCCTGCAGTGTGTGGGAGAGATCTGAAGAACTGTCCCACTTCAAAAGCCAGTAACACTCTA
Organism: Delphinapterus leucas; assembly: GCF_059928025.1. Lineage (NCBI taxonomy): Eukaryota > Metazoa > Chordata > Mammalia > Artiodactyla > Monodontidae > Delphinapterus > Delphinapterus leucas. The sequence goes on from NC_143140.1 coordinate 53,472,430, forward strand.
TGGAGAAATAGAGGTAGACCACTAGGCTGTGAGGGGATTGCCTCAAAACTTTGCCCAATAATGGCAATCTGTATTAAATGTTAGTTAACTAATCAGATCATCTCTTCAGGAACTGTGCCTGAGAAACTCACACACACAACCTAGAGAAACAAACAGGCAGAGGAGTAGGGCCAGAAGCAGAGAGAAAGAAAAGAAGGAGAGCTAGAAAGAAGCCGAGTTGGGAGAGGGATCCAGCAGGCAGCAATGGGTGGGCCCCTCTAACGGGGTGCTGAGACAGCCCCAGAGCTGTGCCTGTGCCATCCTGACCAGTGAGGAACAATGCCAAATGCTCCTCTTTCCATTCAGATTTGCCCTGGGAGCCCTTAAAGGACATGGGCTCCGTTTAGCCATCCAGAGTATAGCTGCTCTGACTATACCCCCAAGTCCACAACAGTATGTGTTTCCTCTTCTTCAGAAAAACATGATAAGCAATAAATTAGAGGCTCACTGCTTATGTTTTTGGATCACTGATTTATGCTTATACAAATGCAGTCCACAAAAATAGGACAAAGAATACTGCCAATCCTTGAAACTCAGCTCAGATGGTGCATTATCTCTCCTCTCACCTCTCACCCCCAAGGAAAAAGAGAAGGAAGGAAGGAAGGAGGGAAGGTGAAAAGAAAAGAAGGAAGGAGGGAGGGAGGGAGGAAAGGAAGGAAGGAAAGATGGAAGGGAGGGAGGGAGGAAGGAAGGAAGGAAGGAAGGGAGGGAGGGAAGGAAGAATTCTTTGGCGGTGCAGTGGTTAAGACTTCGCCTTCCAATGGGGTGTGGGTTCAGTCCCTGGTGGGAGAGTTAAGATCCCACATGCCTCTCAGCCAAAAAAACAAAACAGAAAACAGAAGGAATATTGTAACAAATTCAATAAAGACTTTAAAAATGGTCCACATCAAAAAATCTTAAAGAAAAAGAAAGAAAGAGACTTTGAGATAAATGAATTCTGAAACCCAAATCCAAAGTTTCATCTTTCACAAAAGCAGGAGGCAAATGAGAGTATGTTCAGACTTCCTGGAAAGGGATATTACAGGTACTCAGGCTTCTTTATAAACCTGAGTAAAAGGGAGTGAAATTAATTGTCATACAAGTCTCACCATAACAGCTATGAGCTCTTATAAGGCCTGGAGTAATAAACTGTTCATACGGTATTTTGAAGGCAGATTTACAATCCTAGGTGAGTTATAGAAATTTAAACAGAAACCTTCCAGAAAAGTAAACAATGATGATTATGGCATACGGGACATTTTGTGCTTTGGGAATGATAAGAAATGATGAATTTATATAAAAGGCCATTATACTATCTCACTCAATTATTGAATTCTAAATTAAATCCTTGAGTTTGTAAATGGCAGAGAACACAACCTGTCTGTTCCAAAAGCACACTGATTAAATGAAAAGAAAGTAAATTTCAGTTACTCCTTGATTATAGGCATTAACAATGGCTGGGAACGATTGATAGTTTTAAGTAGACTCCAGTGAACAATCTATTCGCTAATTTTGAGATATCTGATTACAAAATAAGGCCTTATCTCTGTTCTGATTGGTAACAAGGTCTTTGATTAGTTTTCTAATATCAAAATCTTATAAATAGTGTTTAATTTTTGTTGATATTGGCTACATAATACTATGGTAGAAATGTTTCTCATTTTAAAAAATAGTCTATTTCCAGAATGAGCAAAATCATTTAGCTTTTTTTGCAGAATCTAATCCAGTTGGAGAGGTCTCTGATTTTTCCCCAAATTTCTCTTCTAATGTCTATGATTTCAGTCACAGTCATGCAGATGTTTTGGAAGATAAAATTCACCACTCAGTAACAGTGGTTTGACCTTTTTACTTATCAACATCAGGGGTTCTAGTAAAAGCCTCTCTGCCCATTCAGTAGCATGGGAAGCTTTTTGTGTGTGTGTGCGTGGATACTGTATTATTTATTACTCTGTAAAATAATAACAAAGCAACTCAATAATCAAAGAAAATTGAAGCATGAAGAGCACAATACTGTTGTATTTCTCAATAGCACAACTAAAAACATAGATTCCTGTTCCTATTAAAAACTTTATCTCATTATTTACAAATATTTCATGTACTCTCAAGACTTAAAATTTACTTATCGCTTGAGTATTCTTAATGAAATGTCTTGGTAGTATTCTCAGGCTTGGTTAGGTTTTGTTAATGGGTTAATGTGTTGAAAATGCCAAGAGATACTCCATTTTATCCCACATTTTAACAAATGTGTCACTCACACTGGTGATAACAAGAACAGACAAGGTCCCTCCCTCATGGAGTTCACACAACTGGTTACTGTTAAGAAGTAATTAGTTGAGGTTGCTTCATGACTATTTTCGACGTGGTTAAAGGTTTTTTCCTGTTTGATTAATCTAAACCCACTCCTCCCAGAAACTGCACTGAATTAATTAAATATGGGATATGAAACCAAAAAAAAAAAAAAAAAGAATATTCAGGATAACGTTGCAAGATCTCAGTAATCAAAAAGAGTAAGCTCTATTTTCTATTTTATTCAGGTAGAAAATGGACAAACACAAATAAATATCATATTCTAAGATTTTAAAAATAAGATGTAAAAGAAAAAGTATCTTTACTTAATAAAAAATTTTGATTCCGCAAATTCCATTTATTATGGATTTTGCAAACAACAATTTATATATCCTATTGTAATTACAGCAAAGAAAAATAGACTGTATCTCTTGCCTACCTTCTTACTTTATCACACTTTCCACATGGGAAAATAGTTTTATGAGGTATTCATTTCAGTAAGTATTGACTTTTAATATCTAATATGCAAATGAAAAACCTATTAGCAGAAAGGGAATAGTAGTGGGAGGTTAATTTGTAATCTGTGCCTATCCCCAGATAATTCAGGAAGGTATGAATAAAGATTATACAGGGTACATGCAATATTAATACATTTTAAGGAGAAATGTAGATTGGATTGAATTAAAAAGGGTTCAGGTATGCCTGTCTTCAGTCGAGATTGAGTATAAACTCTCTCATTAGATTCCTGTTAGATTAGCTGAAGCAGCAATGTCTTTGATTCCAAAATATGACTGGTAGTTATCTCATACCTATTTATTTGAAAGCCTGCAGCGAAAACAGAGGTTAATGCCTTTTGCAGTTCACAAAAGACTAGGACTGAATTGGGATTACACTGTTTACTACAGCGCTTTCTTATGAACACAGGATTTCCACATGGGATGACAATTTTTTCAGCGTTCTCAAATTCACATTACATGAACTTTTTAATTATCAGTATCTCTCACCACTTCTTCTTCCACTGAGAGGACTCCTGTGAAATCAGCTTCTCATCTAAGCAAGGGAAAGATTCAAGGACTGAACACCTTGAGTGGGAGGAAATGACAATTGAACCAACTAGCCATTTCACAACCTCCCTCTAGTTTGAAGAGTGCTTTGTTCTAGCTGCTTTATGCTTGGAATTTTTTTTACAAATGGTAATAATTATTCTATAATTACATTAAATGCCAGCTTCCATGATCTTTCTTGAACTCTGTAAAACTGCAAAGCAATTCACCTAGGTGATGATGAACTTTCTAAATTAGACTCAATATACTGATTTAATGTGGATACAGCTAAAGCCCAGTGGGGGTAGCTGATTACTTATGGTTATAAATGTTAACAAAATGAGCAAGGAGGGTTTTAGTAATTCTCTCTCTTTCTCACACACACACACACACACACACACATTTCATTAGCTAAATTGCTGCTCAAGTATAATCTTCAAAATGATAAAATCATAACTCTTACATAAATTGAACAGAAATCAAATATTTTCTTTGTCTCTATACTTAAAGGGGGAATCAATAAGATGTTACTGGAGAAGATCAGGCAATGAGGAATGTGGAAATGAATTTGCTAATAGATGCAAAGAGGGTTGAGGCAATAAAATGTAATCTTTGGGGTAACCTTTTCTATAGGTCCAAAATCATTTGTATACCTAGCAAATAAAATTTACTTACATTGCTTAAAAAAAAAAAAGAAGTAATTAGTTGAAACTGTGAAAAGAAGTGAAGGATCTCAGAGAAATTAAAACAAGAACCAAGCTCCTGGAGATGCATACTGGGCAGGGATAAGGTGGGAGACCTGGTCAGGGAAACTTCTTGAAAGAAGGATATACTGAGACTGTGGAAAAAGCAGGAAGTAGAGGATGTTGAGGAAGGAAGTTGTGGTGAGGGAGGGATGAGCAGGCAGGACAAGCTCAGTACAGGATCCAGCATGAACGGAACCTATGACTGGAAGCAAAAGATGAAAAGAGGTGACAGAGCATGGAGACCTTGGAAAAGTAGCCAGAATGAGTCTAGAAAGACCCTCCTGAGGCTTTCATGATTGTGGTGATTTATTGATAAAACATGAGAAACTTATATAATTGTAAAGATCTATAAAGTATGAGAAGAGGCTGACAAGAATGTCAAGCTGAGATGTTTATAAACTCTGAAATGCTAAAATATTTTTATCATGAGAACAGCATTTCTTTCTTAGAATCCGCTATTAAAAATAGCCTTTAAGCCCCTTTTATCTGTTCCATGACAACACATAATTAAAGAAATTAATCTCATGGTTTTCTTTTTTGTTATTGGGATATGTGTGACATATAACATTGTATTAGTTTTAGGTTTTGGTTTTCTTCATGAGGGTCTTAATTAAGGTCTCTTTTCAAAAATGATGATTTCAGCCAATAAAATAAGTTTTAATAGAACTCACTATTCTTTTTCCACAAATTCAGTCCCAGACTTCCTCCCTTGAACTATCAGGGAAATAGTTAAATATCATGGAAGGGAAAACTATGTTAATGCTTTTAAGTGGCATTTTTCTATGTTGCTGACATGATTAATTTTAACCCTAAAGTTGAATGGAACTAAAGGTGAAGAGAAGGTGAAAACTAAGATTTCTTAGTGTGGTGTGGTGACTTTACCTCTTTTCTTAAAATAGATGTTGTAGGGTCTTCAGGTAAAATTGGGTGAGGAACACATTTACAAAAGTGAAAAATTAACTGCTCAATATGACACCTGCTCTAAAGTAAAGAGAAACCGTTGTTTTCATTAGTTAAAAACATGGGTGGTGTTCTTGCCAATCAATAGAATGACGGTCAGAGATTTACAGCCCTCAAGCATCTTTAAACACACCGAGGCAAATATGAGCTTCATGGGCAGTTTGTTAATCCAGATTTGTCATTTAGCTTTGAGTACTTTAGCTTATTAATGCTTTATACATGACCTCTATGGAAAACAGAACTGTTTCCATATTTTTAAAATAAATTTATTTATTTCATTTATTTTATTTTTTGGCTGTGTTGGGTCTTCATTGCTGTGCGCGGGCTTTCTCTAGTTGCGGCGAGCGGGGGCTACTCTTCGTTGCGGTGCACGGGTTTCTCATTGCAGTGACTTCTCTTGTTGCGGAGCACGGGCTCTAGGCGCGTGGGCCTCAGTAGTTGTGGCACGCGGGCTCAGTAGTTGTGGCTGCGGGCTCTAGAAGTGCAGGCTCAGTAGTTGTGGCGCAAGGGCTTAGTTGCTCCGCGGCATGTGGGATCTTCCCAGACCAGGGCTCGAACCCGTGTCCCCTGCATTGCAGGCAGATTCTTTTTTTTTTTGCGGTATGCGGGCCTCTCACTGTTGTGGCCTCTCCCATTGCGGAGCACAGGCTCCGGACGGGCAGGCTCAGCGGCCATGGCTCACAGGCCCAGCCACTCCGCGGCATGTGGGATCTTCCCGGACCGGGGCACGAACCCGTGTCCCTTGCACCGGCAGGCGAACTCTCAACCACTGTGCCACCAGGGAAGCCCTGCAGGCAGATTCTTAACTGCGCCACCAGGGAAGCCCTGTTTCCATATTTTATATTATAAAGTGGCAAGATTTCTTGCCTTTGAATTTTTGAGGTAATATTTTATATTATTTGCCATCCCCTCTCCCAACACATGTACTGTTTTTCACTCATTACACCTCTTTTGGATAGTTCTACAATTTATAATATTCATTTCAACTCCCCACTACCGAAAGAAACTTCACCTAGAATATGTACCTAAAGATGGTCCCTGATGTATTTTCACAGGAAGCTGAGTATTCAGTTGCCCGAGGGGTGAGAGGCACTGGGACATCAAACTAGCAGAGAGAGCCCTCTGAGGAAACACTGATTCTTTGGTGAAAGAGAACCTCCTGGCATATCGGGGGTTCTCTCACATCCTGATGCTCCCCAGCGAGTATAAGGGAAAAGTGGCCAAGAACTGACTAGTGAATTCTGGAAACCAAAAATAATAGCTTGTCTTTGACACATGCTTCAGTGCTAATTGACTTGCCCTAGTGAAACTCCTGAATAGCTTTTTGTGGGCTCCTTGCATTTGAGAACATGTGACCATCGAAAGTTCAGAGAGTGCAGCAGGGACTAAGAAGATCAGGATGATGTAGAATAAACTTGAGTTATCCCAAGAAAGGCACCACCCCAAGAACCACAGACTTATCTTTATACTGAAGTGAGCATTGATGTGGTTGTTCAAGTTTCTGTTATATTATGAAAACAGGAGTAACATAAAATAGGATTTCAAAGTAGAGGCAAAATATGTAGCAATTTAAAACATTTACGACAGAGTCAGACAAATCTATGTTTGAAACCACATTAGCTGTATGACAAGTTAAATAACTTCTCCAAGACTCAGTTTTCTTATCTGTAAAATGGGCTTAATAATTTTATCTACCACAGAAGGTTTTTGTGAGGATTAATTGAGCTAATTAATGCTTATGAAATATTTAGCATGGTGGTTTCTGACACTGCACAGACTCAATAAATGGTGACTCTTGTTAATTATTATTCAAATCCCATGAAATCAGTTTGTGTTGCTTTCATGCAGTGCAAACTCTTCTTGTGTGTCTTTATGTGTAATATAGACTGCTCTATTGCTAGAGTTATCTAGCAAGATAACTTAGGCTGGTGTAGTTAAATAAGAATTTACTATGTAAAAGTAAAGGAAAAAAACAAAACGTGGTAAATCATTAACTACTCCAATATGGTTTTATAGAAATGACATCCACAGAATACAGTATGATCTGATTGTTAGATATAAAAACATGATTATAAGAAATATTTTAAAATAACTGCGGTTCCCTGGTGGCGCAGTGGTTAAGAATCCGCTTGCCAATGCAGGGGACACGGGTTTGATCCCTGGTCCGGGCAGATCCCACATGCTGCGGAGCAACTAAGCCCATGCGCCACAACTACTGAGCCTGCGCTCTAGAGCCTGCAAGCCGCAACTACTGAGCCCGCGTGCCTAGAGCCTGTGCTCTGCAACAAGAGAAGCCACCGCAATGAGAAGCCCGCACACTGCAATGAAGAGTAGCCCCCGCTCGCTGCAGCTAGAGAAAGCCTGCATGCAGCAACGAATACCCAACACAGCCCAAAATAAATAAATTAAATTAAATTAATTTTTTAAAATATATATTACAATTAAAAAAAAATTTGTGTTTATACATATTTTGCTGGTTTCATACAATGACGCAGATTCTTCCTCTATGAATCAATAATTCTGGGAGGAAATTGTCAATGTTTATTTCAGTCTGATTGCCTTTGTTTTCAGACCTATAATACCCAGCCATAAAAATATGAGATTTTTCTATGAAAATTTCTATCAGGGAGAAAATATTTTTCATTGATTAATTTTATTCCCCATTAAAATTCAATTAAATTAGTATTTTTAAAATGTAAATAGTTAAATTTATAATCAGAAATTATCAATGTGTTGGATATTTCTAATAACTTCATAACTGCAAAGTTAGGGACAAGATTTCTCTTCTCTGTTTTATTATTATTTTTTAGTAGATCTTTATTGGAGTATAATTGCTTCACATACTGTGTTAGTTTCTGTTGTAAACCAGAGTGAATCAGCCATATGCATACACATGTCCCCACATCCCCTCCCTCTTGAGCCTCCCTCCCACCCTCCCTATCCCAGCCCTCTAGGTCATCGCAAAGCACCGAGCTGATCTCCCTGTGCTATGCTGCTGCTTCCCAGTAAGGAGAACAACCCCAGCCAAAAGCACTCTCCCAAGCTACTGAGCTGAACATCCAGTTGCTAATTATTGAACATCTCCTCCAAGATGTTCTGTAGGCACCCAAAGCTCAGCATGTATGGGGCAGGAGCCATTGGCTTCATTCTCAGATTGTGTTCTCACCATGTTTTCCCTCTCATCATTACAGAGCTATGGAAGCCAGAAACCTGAAAGACATCCTAAATTCCCCCTCACTGCCCCCTCTTCCAGTCGCTCTATTCCTTCTGGTTATCTTTCTGAGCTCTCATCTCCTCATCCTCATAGACAACATCCCAGTGCAGACTCTCATCTCTTATCAGGATTATGGTATTAGCCCCAACTCGATCAGTTTCTCCATCACTTCCAGAGGGAGCTGCCTTCAACACTAACTGCACTGCTGCTCAAGATTGTCCTCTGGCTCCTCTGACCTCGGAACAGGGCCCAAACTCATCAGCATGGGTCTAAGGCTTTTTCTCTTTTCCTGCTTGGACCTAATATTAATCAATATAATGTATATGCTCTTTGGAAATTTGTCCGTAACTGGAAGCTTCAGAGGATATTTAGATGTCGAAAGTAATCACTGTGTAGGTACTGGGATTTCCTTTATGTTTTGTGGTCAGAGTAGAAAGTGTAGAAATATGAATAATAAATGATCAAAAGACATGAAATGCTTATAAAAATCAATAGATTTAATGGCTCTAAAATATTTCAGGATGTTAGCATTTGACACAAACAACATTGAAGGAAGCCTTATTTAATGGAAATTTTTTGGCTCATTTATCAGTCTTCCTAATGTGTGACAAAGTGATATTGAAAGACTGAGGAAATAGACCTTGATAGACCTCAATGACGTACAGGCAGATAGAGGCTTAACGGAGTCTAAGCTTGAGATTTTTAAAAAGTTAATATATAGGAATTTAATAAATGCAATAAACTCTCTTCCTCTTCCTTGTGCCTCTTCCGTGTTTGACTGATTCTTACTCAACCTTCCTGTATAGATTTACATTCTCTAAGAAATCACTCCTGAAACCCCAAAGTCCAGGTTGAGGTCCCTCCTATACACTCCCTTTAAGTTCTATATTTCTCCAACATGATACTTATCATGTTAGCTGCTGTCTCCTGAACTAGTCTATAAACTCTGGGTTGGCTGAGGTGATCGTTAGGCTTTTTGATGTATTTCCACAGAAAATGCACGTTTAATTAAAATTGCATGTAATAAACACCTTTAAATTCAGAATGAATAATCACTTTTCGGTTCAAGATGCTGTGTATCAAATAACATAATGAGGTCAGAACCAGGCTGGTCATCTAACAGGGGCCCGAACTGCACAAAGTATGAAAATTTACTGAGGGTGGGCTTGTCCTGGCATAGTCACCAATCAGAAGCATTCCTTGGAGAAGAAAGTTGTGCTATTTTTTTGTCTTTAGATTTTATTTCATTTTCACTCATAGAGTTGAAACACAAGTGGATTCTAAGAACTAAGATCTAGTTATCTATTTTAATAGCCTAAGCCCTCAGTAAATATTGATTAATTCATTGATTGCTTGACTGGGGAGGCTTGGAAGATGCCTTTGTAAGTCATGCAATCCAGATAGACATCCTAAATAAACTCTTGCACTTTTGCTCGAGTAGAAAGATGGTAAGATGTTCTTAATAGCATTATTTGTAAAAGGAAAAAAATTAGAATCAACTTAAATGACCATCAATAGATGGATGGATAAGGAAAAAAAGAATTCATGCAATGGAATACTATATTCAGGCAAAATTAGTGTATTAAATCTACATGTATTAGGAATAAGTCATGAAAAGATCATGTTAAGTGAAAAAAGCAAGTTCAAAAGAATAAAGTTTAATATTTATGTAAATTTAAAACCCTAAAACAAAACTATTTGTTTTTTATGTATACATATGTGGTAAAAGTAAAAATATGTGGTTGGGAGGTATATGTATTATTTTCAGTGTAATGATTACCTTTGGTGAGGGAAGCGGAAGAATAAGACTGGACGAAGGTTTAATAATACCTTAAAATACTTTGCTTCTTTAAAAAAGGTGTGAAACATATATGGCAAAATGTTATATATTGGTTAAAGTTTGGTGATAGATACACTGATGTGTATTATGTTGTTCTGTGTACTTTTTAGTAAATTTAAATATTTCATAATTATTTCTTGAGTTACAACAGAGAAAAATAAACCATAAGAGTGGAGCGCCTATTCAGTTTTAAAAATTAAAACTTTACCCATAGATGTTAGTTCAGCAGTGAGTTGAATAAAACATATGCTTTTGAGAGTCAAAGGGTTATTTAAGTTTCATTAGCAAATATTTATATCTCTAGGGAGGTCAGTTAGGCAGTAATAAATGATTTTGTTAGATAAAATGGAAAAGAATGTCTTTCTTCTTTGCAGAAATTTAAATATTTTTCCTAATTACCAAAGCAAAAGATGCTCAGAAATATAAAATAAGGGCAGGGGGATCAACACATAATCCTGCCTCTTATAAATAAAATCTATAAACACAAATTTTCACACATGCACATGCCTATATGCATACATGATTTAAAGGCATCTCTCTGTGCATACTGGTTTGCACTTACTATTATACGATGAACATTTTTTCTATGTTATTTAATTTTCTTTGACAGAAGATTTTTGGTAGCTGTGTAGAATTTCTTCATATGGACATGCTATAACTTACTTAACCCATTCCCTAGTACTGAATGTTTAAGAGGCTGCTAAGCTTAAAAAAAAGAAAAAAATAATAATTTCCTGGTTCACTGGAAATAGTATGGTCTAGAATGTTTTCTAATTCAGCATTGTTTTCATCGAACCCCAACATGTAAACATATACATTTGATTTTTTTTCTAGCATAAGGAATCATCCAGTTGACAGACTACATTTCCCAGCTACTTTCAGCATGTCTGATATCCAGGAGACAAAACCACTGTAGCATCCTGGCCAGCTCTTAGCATGTCTGGGACTTGGCATGCCTAGACTATGACTATATCCCTACAACGATTTTTACCTGCCTATTTTGGAGGTGAGGAAAATGAATGTCACACTAAAAGTGCTCAAAATCAGACTCCTAGGAAATGACTAAACTGTTTAAATATTCTTAAATGAAATTATTTCCAAAACATTAATAATACAGACACTGGATGAGTTCTTTTAACCCTCACAACAACCCTATGTAATATATTTATTGAAATAAATTTCTAGGCCCAAGATGGAGCCACTTCTGCCCAGGGTGCCATGTCAGCAAACTGAAATTTAGATAACTTTAGTGTTCCTGTAAATACTCTGCTTGACCAGAAATGCAGTATAACCAGTCAGCCAATCCTAAAACACCAAGTCAGCTCTTAGCTCTAGACATACTTCTTTGTTCTTTATTCTTTATCCTGTAAAAGCTTCCTGCCTTCTCATCTTGCAGTTCTTAGAATGGAGACTGTCCATTTCATGAGGTGTTAAATAAAATTTGTTTGTATCACCTAAATTGTCTTTAACTATTTTTTAACATATTACATTAACATTCATGCTGAATGTTAGAAGAAACTGCTTTATGATTCCTTTAAGACAATCACAAAATAGTCTTGTTTCCTAATTGCCAAAAAAGACCTCTGAAACACAAACCTCTATGTTCATATATCCATAAGGATATGACAATAGTCTAGGCAAGAGACATGAACACAATGCACCATGGGGAACACAAGCAAGTAGAACTGAAGTGAGGCTAAATGCCATTAAGCAGCCACACTTAGTGAAATTCAGGCACTGTGGGGTCATGATTTGATTCCCTGTCAATGTCAGCATCACAATTCACTCTTTCAAGTTCAGTTAATATTGATGAGGTTATAAACACATGGCTTCCTCCCTTGAAATTATTTATCCATGCAAACACACCTCTCAATAGCCTAGCAACTCATCTGCCTTCTGCTTTCAAGGATAGATGTATTGCACATTCCGTTATATAAAAGGAATGATTCCGACACATCTTCTGTACATCCCTGTGAAGAAATAGATCCAGTTTTCCACCCAAGGTCAGTGCAAACAACAATGTCCAACAATCAAGGACTTTTCTAAGTTATATTATTGTACTTTTATTATATATATATATATATATTATACTTTTGCTTGGACTGGGTCTTTTGAGGCAGGTCTATGTGTTCATGGGTCTGCTAGAGTACAGGTAACTCATGGGAGGAAGCCCCGTGTGTCACATAAAAGCTGGGCATGGCATTCCTTCGGTTACTACAATCTGTATAATCAGTGAGGGAGATACTACAATATTCTAGGTTAAAAAAAATAGCTAAGGCTTGAACTCTTGTCATGAATTCAATAGGTTAAAAACAAGGAAAGACAAGGCTTGATTAATTGGATGTGGAAGATGGTGGTGATGGGAGAGAAAAGGGCTGATGTGGGAGACTTGGTATGTGGTGATACCATTAACCAATTAAGAAATATAGGAGGGATTGTAGTGTTTCTGTGAGGGATATAAAGTTGAAGGCTGACAAGAAACATAATCATTATATGCACATTAATTTTGAGGTGCTTTTGGAGTATGCCTAGATTGGCCTCTTTCTGGTCTAAAATTCAGGGGGACTATAAAGGCTGGAAATATGTCCTTGATGGTCTTAAGATAAGCTGTTAGTTAAAACTTTAAGTGTCAAAATTATTGCTCAGGGAGAATTTATAGACTAAACAGAGCAGAGGACCAAAAGAAGATCCCAGAGAAAATCCTGTATTTAAAGAGAAGACACAGAGAAGGAATCCATGAAGGAGACTGATGGTCAAAGCTGAGAGCAGAGAAAGGGGAAAGTCAAAGAAGTGGAGAGTTTCAAGACTATATAATGATCAATAGCGGCAAACACAGCATAAACACTCCATTAAGAAAAGGTTTGGAAAATATCTATTGAGTTTGGCAATATGGAAATTGGTGGGCTTTGCAAGGCCTGTTTGAGTGGAGGGTTCTGAGCGAAAGCCAGCTTGTATGGGTTTGGATTGAGTTATAAATAGGAAGTGAGAAAAGGAAGACAATGAGTGTGGAACACCCTTAAAAACGTTTTCTACAGGATTGAAAGAGGGCTATTTGTTTTTCTTCTTTTTGACTTGGAAACATTTAAGCATACGTACAGACTACAGAGAAACAACAGAGAGGAAGACATTGAAGGTATAGAAGTGATGGAGACAGCAGATGCAGTGACATACTGGATGGGGTGTCCTGATCCAGGCTTGGGTGCATTAGTGGGATGCATTGATTATTACTGTTTTTATTTTCTCACTAACTTACCATGACACCCTCTATTTACATGCCATTATCTATTCACATACTTTGGCAGGATCTGCAACCGACCCATCCATTTGTGAGCCTTGATCTTCCAAGTTCTCAGGCAAAATCCCAGCAGAAGAAAAATGAAATGAACCTGGTGATCGGTGGCTGAAAGCAGAATCCAAACAGAAAGAATTCTCTATTTGGTTGTGTACTTCTTTCTTTATTGCTACACCAGCAATAAAGTGTCCTCATGATTGGGCTTTCCTCATCCAAAAGACAAGCTCAGTTATTAAAGCAACACAGCCACAAAATCTTCATGATAAGGTAGAGGTTTCTGCAAAATCTAAGTGAATGAGCACATCTCCTGGACTTCCTGACTGGCTGAATTGAACTAGAGTACTTTTTAAGCTACTGCATTACACACACATATAAAGAGAACACACAAAGATATATTGTTCTCCTGGCCCTTAGGTGAAGTTCTGATACAGCAATAACAAGCCATAGACACGTTCAAGCTAGCCTAAAGGCAGATATTAAACTTTTGCCTTGGGCTTCCCTGGTGGCGCAGTGGTTGAGAGTCCGCCTGCCTATGCAGGGGACACGGGTTCGTGACCCGGTCCGGGAAAATCCCACATGCCACGGAGCAGCTGGGCCCGTGAACCACGGCCGCTGAGCCTGCGCGTCCAGAGCCTGTGCTCCGCAACGGGAGAGGCCACAACAGTGAGAGGCCTGTGTACCGCAAAGAAACAAAAAACTTTTGCCTTCTTAATTTCCTAGTAAAATGCACAGTAGGCATTCTTACTCCATTCCTGACCCCCGGCCCATCTCTCAGACTCATTCCTCCACCTCCACATGTGACCTGGAGGACAGAGGGTTAGACATGTGGTGAAGATGTCCTGCTATGCTTATGTGGTAGTTCTTAAAAGCTGAAATTTTAACTCTTTGTCTTTTTACTGGATATAAAATTTAAAATGGTCATAATGTGAAAATAGCAGCATCAAAACAGCCTGTGAGAATGTCATGTGACTTCCTTAGTTTCCTTTATCTTCTCCTCATTCCTAATAATCTCACCTTTTATCAATGTCCATCTCCTATTTCTCTTTTCCCATCTTCCTCTTCTGAAATTCATAGCTGATATGACAATTTTTTTTATCCACTCCCTTTATCCCATAGCCAACTATCACTGCTTTCCAACAGCAGTTCTAGAAGCCTCTATTGAAGTAATCAGTCAATGTGTCAACCAACATTTATTGTTAAGCTCCAGGCATTATTATCCTGAAGTGTGGTAACACAAGGCTTCCAGGGCCAGCAACCATTGGCAGGTGTACCTGATCTCATTTTATTTTCTTGCGCTTGTCTTTACAGAGAACGCTATCAATAATTAACATCTCAGTCCTAAGCCCCAGAAACAACATAAGGAATCAGATATGGGCAAGAAAGGTGCTCGTAGCATCAGAATGGCCTGGAATCCCATAGTGTTTAATAAGCAGAAACTTGGGAAATCTGATGTATCAACATCTTTGAATAACTTGTACCTGAAAAACAGTCAGAATTCATAGAAATTACAAGATACTGTATAAATTTTCCTCAAGTGCTGGAAGAAGTGTACTAGAATAGCAACTACCTAAGGAGCCCTGGAATGAATTCCTCCCCTTTATCATTCTTCACAAATGAACATCATTTGTTCTGGAAGCTATGATTAGCAAACATATATTGCAGAGAACATATAAATATTTTGTTGTTTCTTGATGTAGTCCTGAGACTTTGTCCTCCGCTTAAAATCCAAAAAAGAAAAAAGATATATGCAAAGACAAAAATGATGATGTAAGAGAAGAAAATTATAAGTAAAATAAGCAAGCCAACAACAAAAGCAACCAATCTATGGCTCTTTTGCTTCACAGAAATGAGTAAAGGACACACTTCGATTCATAGAGCGTCAGTCCCTGCAGATGCATATTCAAATCAACTTTAAATATCCAGTTCCTGTTACATTCAGCCCCTTTATTTCTGTAGGTTTTTCCTTCTTAATGATGGCACAGATGGACTCACAATTGGAGAGCACGTAAAAAGATTCTATGTCGCAGGTGAACTAGGAAAGCTGACCTGCCTTCCTCTGGGCTTGGTTGATCATTACCCTTGATCAAATAGAAAGCCACATGTTCCAGCTGCCCTTATGCCCTGGTTACCACAGTGAGAAAAAGAAAGAAGAGAAAGAGAGAGAAACAGAAAGAAGACTTGAGACAAGATAGATATCCTTATACAAATTTTCATATCATCTGAATACAAGCATGTTTTGTGCACCCAAATTCTTCATTTTTTCAAAGGAACATTTAAATGGAACGAAAGTGGCTCACAGTAAATCATTTACTCTTGCCGTGATGGAAATGATAATCTCCTGCAACAAATGAGACTTTTAAAATAAGGAATGTCATGTAACATGTACTTAGAAAAAAAGTCGAGATGCTGGGTTAGAAGTGAAGAAAAAAAGAGTGAGGGCTGAAAAGAAGGGATATGGAAAGAGAGGCAGAGAGCCATTATTCCTGCTGACTTCATATTGAATCATTGTAGGGTGTAGACATTGGTAGATATTTGGAGTTACATTAGATATTTTTGAAGGCAAACACTCTACAAAATGAGGTTTTCTTTCTTCCTCCAAAATGAGTTTTAAAACCTAGCGCTCTTCTGAAACACATGGAAACATCTCGGTGTGGTAGAGGTTGGTGAAGCAGATTATAAATTAGTACACATGATACCACATTCCTCTTGAAAACACACATTTTTTGGGGGGGGGTATAAAAATAAATAAGAACATGCTAGGGAGGGGATTAGACCTCAAATTGTTGAGAGGGATTTTCCAGGAAATCGACAGGGTGGGGAAATTACTGGGGACTTTCTGTTTAACGATTTCCTCTAATAATTAAATTTTATTGAGTACTATTACAGTTAGAAGAAAATATAAAACATTTTCTACTACAATGTAGACACTATCAAGATTTAGATGTTGGTGATTATAGTTACAGTGGATATCCCAAAAAGTGTTGAATAGTTTGCTAGTGACCAGGGACTAATGTGTGTTTTCTGGAGAATTCTGCTACAGAGCAGGCCCTGCTTGAACTTGATGAACCAGATCTGTGGACAGAAAAACCCGGAATGCTTGCCTTGTTTTTAATGAATCTCTTTGCATCATCCCATTTTGTTGGTTTCAAATCAAGGAGAAATGATAGGCGTTCTATTGGCTGAGAACAGATATGCACACAGGAAAATTTAGAGATATTGCTGCAATTGCCCACGACAAGATGAAACCCAAAATATAACAGATGATTTGTACCTTTCCAACTAAAACCAGAATTTAAATGATAGCTATTTAATTTGGACACGGAAAAGTTTTTAGAGAATGTGTTTCACAGAGGTAAATAAATAATCTTAGAATGTGAAAAGCTTTCAAATTTGAGTGACAAGAGGAGTGGGAATGAAGAGAGGGAGTGAGAAGCAACAAACCAGCCCTAGTGTGACATCACTCTGAGCATGAGATTGCCTGTCTTAAAGGTAAGTGCACCTGAGACTAACACAATATTGTAAATCGACTATCCTTCAAAAAAAAAGAAAACAGTGTAACTTCTTTCAATTTTTAAAGGGAAGTGAAGCTGACAAAAGGCTTCAGTTTTATTCATTAACTTTACAAGACTAAAGGCTAAGGTTTTTAAGTCTAGCAGGAAAGAAATATGACTGGAACACAATGCCATTTTATCTGATACTCTGGGGCTGCTCAGCCAGGGAGGGACTTGACCACCGTGCAATGCACTGACCTAAACATGAGGATAAAACTCAAGTCCATTCTTCTGACCTCAACAAAGGCATTTACTCGATTCTAATAGTTTAATTTCAAATTACAAAGAAAAAGGTTTTGCACTTTACGGCAACTTGAAGCCACATACATCTTAGTAAAGATTACTAAGTTGTTAAAATGGCATCTTTCCTTGTATAGCTATCGGCCAAAGTGAAATCAGAATCTCTTCCCTAAGTCATGAAGATAGCAAAGTTCAACATGGGTTTTTACGATTTGTGTCACATGCCAGCAAGTTAACTCTCGGTCATCCGATTTCCATTATTTTGCTCAGTTTCAACAACTCAGGAAGGACGTGTTCCAGGAAGCAGTGGAGCATATTTAGCTGCCTGCGTGTTATCAAGTCTTTCTCGCTGCTTCTTCAGATGAATCTATACTATTTTATGACACATGCAATTGTTACTTACTTGTTGCTGCTAAATTTGGTCTTTTTCAGGGAGATTTTGTAACTAGGATAAATAGATGTCTTTCATGCCGTAGCTCATTTCTGGGACTCCCTGAAATAAGCATACCCCAGACTAAAGAGATGGCTTTCATTGTATCCATGGCTAGAAGGTAGCATTTCTTTAGCGTGGTATTGTCTGTGATCTGCCGCCTCTATGAAGAGCATGTGCAACTGGCTTTGTCAAATAGAGTCAGGCAGACTGACATCAAAGCTGAGGCCTCCGTAACTGGCTGACTGGCAAGATGAGCACCGCCAGAGAACAATTGGGTGGCTGATGCACAGCTGATGGGTTCCCGTGCTTTCTCTCGCATCTGGTTTACCTCGTTTTATCTACACTGATAAGAGCAAGAAAAGTATCTGAACTGGACAAAGGCTAATGACAGCATATTATTAATACATTCACATAAAAATCTAAAGGATTACTTATAACTCCCCAAAGAGTATCAGATTGATCTTTAGGTTGTGATTTTTGTTGGCCACACACTTTTCCTTTCAGGAGTATTTTGAGGCTTTCCATCTCACCTCCTCCTACGTCCCATGCTCCAAGAGAAGGGGTTTGCCCATAGCTCAAGGGGGCACCATTGATCTGTGGCTAAGCTATGGTGGGAGGTTAGATGCTGGTTCATAAAAGCACCGATTTCTCAGCCTAGAGGATGGCCTACCCCATAGGGATTGTAAACCAGAGCAAGTTTTAAGAAAGATAGAAATTTCCCTATGATATTCAGGGTTCTAGAAAGTATTACTTTCTGAACTGATTATGGAATGTGAAATAGGATGCTTTTTATTCTGCAGAATGTTCAAGCAGTTAGAAATCCCCGTAGTTGACACAATAATTTCCATTGCTCTGAAATTATTTTCCTCGTGTTAGCTTTAGTTCCTTTTTCAAGCCTACATACTTTTACATTTTTTCATAGATTTTCCATGAACTTTCTACCAGTTAGAACAGTTACATATCCTAATGTGCTCCTGAGTTATGAGTTTATGCAATACTTTTTTTTTGAAAATATAATCTTGTTTGTTTGTTTGTTTTAGCTGCACTGCTCAACTTGTGGGATCTTAGTTCCTCCACCAGAGATCGAACCTGGGCTCTTGGCAGTGAAAGCGCAGAGTCCTAACCACTGGACTTCCAGGGAATTCTGCAATACTTTTTATAGGTACCTGAATTTGGGGTGATTATTATAAATATACTTATATATACTTATATTATAAATACTTATTTTAAGCTCATCATAACAAATGAAATATAAAATTATACATATGCATATATATATCTTCTTTTCCTAAAGATAAATAGGACAAATTTTATGAAGTTTTTGCTGGTCTTTTTATATCATTTTTAATCAGAACCACTGTATAAACATTCTCTCACATCCATGGTTTCAAGGATAAATGCCATCAGTGATACAACTCAACTGAATGCACACTCCTTAAGTCACTTCTATGTGCCTAACACAGTGTGCTGCTATAGGTAAATTACTCTTCATCTTCCTTTTCATGGTAAAAAGGATCGTTTACCTATGGACTGTCTGGCATAAGCATGGTTTTAATAACAGCTCCTATTAATATGGTCACAACAACTCCATGAAATTAAAAAACAGTCCTCAAGTTTGGCAGAGGATGAGCAAACTTGTAAAAGGAACTGGATGCTCTCAACTATATCTGAAGCTTCATGACCTCCGTGGCAACTCTCTTATGTTGGATTCCAATGTTCAACAGGCAATCATCACATAATTACGGGGCTTTTGCCATAAAAGTAAATCTACTGAGTGTCTGCTATGTGCCAGGCACTGTGCTAAGAAGGTTATGTGAGTTCCCTTTGGAAATCTTCACCTCAGCTATATGAGGCAGGTACTCTTGTTAGATGAGAAAACTGTGTACTGGAGACATGAAGTGGGTTCTCCCAAAGTGACACATGAGTAAGCAGCAGAGCTAAGAGTTAAAGCTAGGCGCCCTGAGGTTACAGCTTGCATCCTGAGATCATAGGGCTCTGCTGAGGACTGACCATGTGCCCTGATCCCACCCACTCTCCCTTCTCCTCACCCCTATTACAACCCTGTCCCAGGTCATAGTCAGCTATTGTTGGCTGGCCATGAGCTGTTTAGGAGGAGTCTCTGAATTGGGCCTTTTGCTCAAAGTCTCCAAATTACTTGGAAAGAAAAAAAAAAAAGAAGAAGAAGAAAAGAAAAGCTTTAGGTTAATACTGAATTTTGTGATAGCTGGCAATTATTTCCCTGTTTTGTTTCTCTCCCTAAATGGACATATATAATAGGTGTCAGCCAAAGAGAATTATAAAATTGCTCTAAAAGTCCACTATTAAACCACATATCTTGTTATTTTTATTGACAAACTACACTGAAACTTAAAGCTGAGATGCCTCAAGAATCTGTTTTCAGGTAGATCAATTAATTGAGATAGAGACATTATTTTATTTATGCTTCCCACGTGCCAGGCACCGTACCAGGTACTTTACCGCAGTATTTAACCACAACAACACTGTGACAGAGTACTTTTCTTTTCACTACTTTGTAGATGAAGGGACCTCAGGTTAGGGAGGTTAAGTAACTTCCCTAAGCCATGAGCTAAAAAGTGACAAGGCCATGACATGGTCCCTGGTCTGACTCCAGCGTTCATATTTTCAAATTCCTTTTGCTACATTTCCTAAATGCAGAGGGGCAGTCTATGGTCATTCAGACATCACTCATGTTCCCTGTGTGCGTCGGGGGGAGTGAGACTGATCCCATGCTCTTTAAAAAGGTTTATCAGAGTGCAAATTAGTCCACTCTTCTGCCTCATTTTCTTGGGAACAGAAACGCAGGGCCTTCTACAGATTCTACATCACTACAAAGCCAATGTATTTCATAAGCCCCCTATTTTAAAACTGCTTTCCCTTCCCTGAACATTCTGCTTGTGTTGCCTTACTTGCTGCAGTAAGCACCACGCTACCCATGGCAGACGCACACTCTTACGGTCCTGACAATACCGTGGCAAGTTAGCAAGAAGAGTTTCCAGCACAATGAAACATAGCCAAACCTGTCTTTAATATCACCCCACTCAGCCTCGAGTAAATTAATAATATCTCCACGTGTAAAGAGGAAACAATATACCTTTGAAAAAGAACAGCAGGCAAGAAGGTACTTTCATCTGCCTTTATTTTGAATTCTAAGACAAGCTTCTTTTTCCATCACTCACAGATAATTTCCTCCTTTTTTTTCTATTGATATGCTAGTAAATCAAGAACCTAAAATCAGAACACTGAAAGTGAAAAAAAAAGGCCACTGTAGATTTTTTTCCTTACCTTTAAAAAAAAAAAAGAGTTTACCCTCTCACCACAACAGATGGTTTTAAATGCAGTGATTACAAAATTCTGAAGGTAAAATGGTTTAATTACAAAGTCAATACTACCTCCAACCTGGGCTGAGTCTTTAGCGTAAAAACAACAGACGGAGCAGTGCAAACGCTAGGGCAATGTTTAACCAGAACTTTGCAGAGCTACTGCAGTAGGGTTTTCCATGAGGCTTTAGTAAACTACGGAACACATGATTCTGGGTTCCTATTCATTGAATGTCCTCAGAGGATGAAGAGTTATAGACGTGAGTATCTATTTCACCGTGTAATATATGTAAACACACAAACAAGTCTGATGAGGTCTACTGGAGCCCAATATTATGAGATGGGGCTCAATTTCACCAAAAATGAGCAATTAGGAAAAGTTAAGAATACACAGAAAAGGAGTTTGTCATAGGTATGAGTTTGCAATTCATTTTAAAAAGGACATCATTCTGAAATTACATGTTAGTAAGTCATTTTCCAAACATTAAATGGTCGGTTCGGGTTCACAACTCAAAGGAAAAGCGATGACACAGTAAGAAACAATTCAACTGCTAGATGTTTGTAGAGTTGTTGTTAGTTTTTTAATCTCACAAAAGGGCGAAATTTAAGGAGGCTTTCTTTATAAAATTATCATCTTTTTTCCAAAACAGAAACGACTGGAGGACACAAAATATTATTTGTGGGTTAAATCTTGATTCTAATTAAATTTATAATATTGAAAAATAAAATCAGAGTGACTGGGGAAAGCTTTTCTATATGCTAGCAATACATTCAGACATAACAAATGACTCAATTAGTGAAATTATTTTCATTTTATCCATTAAATGGAATTAGAACCATCCATGAAAACTTATGTAAAAGAAAATCACATGCATTTTCCTTAAACTGGTGTATTCTTGCTTCATATTCACTAAACATTTAATATAGGCAATTACAGGATAGTGGGGGTCACTGAGCTGAGCAGGTGTGGGAGGATCTAAACAGTTAAGTAAAATAAACATTTCTGATGGTCTTATCTCCGTACCTTCTGATCTTAATAAATGTCACCAGGATAACCTAAAACAACTCTTCCAGCAACTCTCTGCAGGGAATTAAAATCAGAAGCATTCGGTGATTCCTAATCTGTTCAGGTTGCTCTGGGAGGGAAAATGCCTCATTCCAGCAGAAAGTACCTGGGATTACATTCAACAACATTTGGAAATGTTGGTGTTGAGGTTAAAATGTGAAGAAAAGAGGAAGTAAAGGTAAATAAACACCATGTTCTAAAAATAAAAATGGCTTAAAAGGTGTGATTTTTAAAATATGACATTAAGGCAAAGTAAGTACATTCTCAATCATAATTACCACACATTAATTTCACTTTGGGAGAAGTATTAAAATTTAATTACCTGAATTTACAGTAATAAGACATATCTAGTTGGTTACTGAATTTTACTCTCTGCCACAAGTTTTCTAAAAAGCCCTAAATAAGCAAAAGCTCTCAACTTCTAAGAGTCATTAATAAAATTAAGAAATTCTTTGGTAATGCTCAGTAATAAGTTCTTGAAAATCACACATTTGAAATTCATTCATTCAGTCTCATTTCCTTCTTGATCGGCAACCATTCTAACACACTTAATGTGTAACTAAAAAAAAAAACACTTTGTACTGCAATATCATAGAGAAATAGACCATTCCACTTATCCTAAGTGTACAGCTTGGGGAATTCTCACAAATTGAGCACAACTGCGCAGTCAGTCCCAAGATCAGGAAGCAGACGTTGCTAGCACCCCACAAGCCTTTCTTGTGCCTGCTTCTAGTCACTATCAGCTCAGCGGGACCATTTTCCTGACTTTTAGCAGAAGAGGTTAACTTTGCTGGTTTTGTACATTACATAAACAGAACCATACTATTCGCACTTGTAGGTGTCTGGCTTCTTTAGTTCAACGTTGTGTTTTTAAGATTCATTCACGTTTTTGTGTAAATTGAAGATTGTTCATTCTTACTACTGTATGATATCACATTTTGTGACTCAACCACTGTTCATTTCCATTCTATTATTGATGGGCATTTGGGTAGGTTCCGGTTTTGCCCTTGCTAATAGGGTTGCTAAGAACCTTCTCTTTCATCTTTTGGTGAACACATGTCCATATTTCTGTCAGGCTTATGCCTAGGATTGGAACTGTAATTCACAGCATATATAATATATTCACCTTTAGTCAATATGGCCAAAGCTGTACCACAATGAGCTTTTGTGCTGAGCCCTTTGTTCTATGTCCTTGTACAGTATGAATTATTATTTTGCATGCAAATGTTTTTATTCATATAAATGGTTTTCCGTTACACATCTTGTTCTGTTTCCTACTTTTTTCCCACTCAGGATTATGGATTTGGATTATGGATCGAGTCTGTTACTTCTAACTAGACACTACCACAGGATGGATAGTGACATTTTTATTAACAACAGGGGAAACGTTTCATCCAAAAAACACAATTCTATAGGCCCATTGAAAACCAAGTTTTTAAAGACTATTTGATTCTGCAGGAAAAGAAGGACATAAAACTATAAAGTACGGCACAAATTTTATTTTTAAATATATATATCTGAAAGGAAATATACCTGATATAAATAGTGTTTACTATGATATAGGACTTAGGGTGCTTTTAAAAACTTTTTCCTGTATTATCCAAGGATTTTATAGCCAAGAAAAGGTAAGTAAAAAAGAAAATATAAAACCTATGAGTATGTCTTTACATGAGTTAAGTGTTAGAAAACATTCTTACTTTTTATATCCTGATCATTTGTTTTTACATTATTGTTTACATTATCTGTAGTTTGTGCAAAGTCTACTATTGTTGTCTCTTCAAATATTACCTTGTTTTAAATCTTTGTCTTTCCTCTCTATTTAGTTTCTTTTATACTGCAACTTTCTGCATTTGAAAGGCCAACTGAAGTCAGCACATTCCTCTCTTCTCTAGGGAGCAGCCCTCTTCCTCCCAAAGCTAACAGTTGAGATTTTGCATAGAGTAGAGTGTTATTATGAAAACTCTACATCCTGTAGTTTTCTTTTAAGACGTCTTTTCTCAAACTTGTTTCTTAATTAACTCAATCATTATATCTAACCCACACTGAGAATATTTTAAATTATAATTGTTAGGGTTACTAAATAGAAACAGGGTCTCATACAAGACGGAGCCCTTCTACAATTTTAACCCACATTAGCGCCAAGGATTCATGTTACTCAATTTTGCTTCTATTTCAAACTGTCCTTTGTTCTCGGCTACAAACAAAAATGTCAGTGGTCATTCTCTCAAGCAGGAACAAAACCCAATATTTAGGGTCAGAGAACTTCTTACAGTTTACAAAGGACTGTAGCGATGATCTAATTCCAGTGATAACCTTTTCTTATGTTCACTTATTAACTAAATGATTATACCTAACCCACATTGAGAATACTTTAAATTTGGCTTCATCATGACTGTCATGAGCCTGAGGCACTTTTCTCTTTGTGGGCCCCTTTTTCCGTACAAAAATATTAAAAATTGAAACGCTTGAAAATCCAATAAGATGGGGAAAGAGACAACAGATATGAACTGGGGAAACCAGGACAAGGGATAGGACCAGAATGCTCCATCCACATGGCTGGCGAGGAAGAAGGCTCTCTCATGAACTGTACCACATTTTTTCACCCCCTTCCTTGCCACATCCATATGGAAGTGCTCCGGGGAGCACTTCAAAGGCCACAAGCACTGTGCTCCCCGTCTACCCTGCCTGCTTCCTTTCTCTCTCACAGCACCTTTTCTGTCATGCAGCTTATCCCCTCAGGCCCCGGTTCTCTAGCAATCTGGAGGCTGGACAGTCATATAAATAAATAAATGTTCATTGAAGAAAGTGCTGTACAGGATGGGAGTCACCTCTTCATTCTTTATTCCTACTATGGTTAAACAAACAAACAAAACATGCCCTGGTGTTGACTTTGACTCTCTAGAACTGCCTGATCCGCCTTGGTTGTCTGACTTACTGGACTGACTAGAAATGAAAACTCTGGACAGAAAGGAGGGCCTCTTCCTTCTCACACACACTAAGGCAGCTGCCATCCTCACCTGCATCCCAGGCTGAAACAGCACTGTATAGCACCTCTATATTTTTGATCCACTGAAAAATATCTTCAAAGCAGAATGCAATCCAAGGGTAAAGAAAGGAGACAACTTGTGCATTTTTAAGCCTTCTCTTGGTTAACAACTTTTGCTAATGATGGCGACAAAATTATTGGAGCCTGCAATAAGCCACCCAGTAGTCAAACAGGTCACCTTATGACCAGTGTTAAGATTTAAATATCCTTTAAAATTAAACACTTTGGGGTTATTAATGTTTCCTTTCCTCTCAAAATTTTTGTGTTGAGAGGAGGTATGGTAGGAAATGTGTTAGCAACAGTAGGATGTGAAGAATAACTCTAAGTACATTAAACATCTGTTGATGGAGCTATTAACACAGTTTGTAGATACCGCCACCTGGCCCTTAGTGCCTGAAAATATACTGTAGCCATCACGTTGCACTTCTATTAAATCTTTTACTACTGCATTAGGTGGAACGTAAGCCTCAATCAGTTCTCATGGACAGAAAAAACACCTACTTATGGCAAATGCCAAGAAGAAAATGCCAAGGGTTAACCTTCACTTAGCATTCAAGCTGGCCATGTAAGAGGAAGCCCTTAAAACAGCAAATGGAGAGAGAGGCAGCTAGAGTTTGTATAATCAAGAATTTCAGCTCCTTCCTCTTTCACCTCTATAGGTTATTTCCAAATGCAGCATCAGATTTCTCATGGATAGGGAGCTAAATAAAAAAGGACCTCAAAAAAAGTCTCCATCTTCCTTGGATGTTAAGCCTGTACTGATTGTTCTTTTTTGGAAAAAGCATGTGAACAAGTGCTTGTCCTGAAGTCTCATGAGATTTAAAGAGTCCAAATAAAGGCATAAAAAATTTTCTGCTGAAAGGACAACTGACTTTCCTGATGTAAGACCACTCATCCCTGGTGTTCTATAAAACATGGTCTATAAGCTACAAAAGCATTCTTCCTCACTCTGCAACTGAACCTGGCTTCCTTGCCTGCTGGCTTCTCAGCTCCTCCTATATTACCATTTTCTTTGTATACAAAGATACTCTACTTAAGAGATTCACCATGTTTGCAGAGGTGCTTCAAGGGATCTAAGGGACTGAAATTTCATTTTTAAGTTCCTCTATGATGTGTGTCTGCTTCCAGCTTGGCCACTGGAGATTGAAGGCCTCAGTCTATGAATGTTTATGGAATGATGGACCCAGTGATGATCCTGGGCTTTAAGAGAGACCACCGTGGGTCACCCTCACCCATGCTAAATGTTCTGTGCAACTACCTCTGTAATTCCACATACCACAGATATGTAACATTCCTTGAAATTGTTCATCTCAGCTCCAAAAAAAAATGTCCTCTTTCTGCTTCTTATGTGTCAACATGTCCTCTGTATTATCCATTAGATACTGTAGAACCCCATGGTCAAATGTCTGCTCCAATATTATGACTTAAGGATGTGTCTTGGCCCTAGTTTGATGCAGTTGGACTGGTTTATCAGTCATAGTCATATCAAAAGCACCTACTTTCCATTCTGTGAATGGATGGCATGTGTTGTGGTAACATTTAAGTTTTTGGAATTCTTGGACAATTCAATCTAGTTATTGCATTCGATTTCATTCTGTCTTCATTATGTAATTGGTGCTTCGATTTCTTTCTCTGTAAAATGAGGAAAATGATGCCTGGGTTACATATTTCATGGATGATAGATACAAATGGAAAAAGATATATATCTTGAAGCACAATATGATATGGCTATTGACAGTGTTATCTCTCACCTTTCCTCCTCCTTCCCGTTCCCAAAGCCGTTACCCTAGTTTAGAAAACTTTTATGCCTTACCTACATTATCTCTATTCTGTCAATTTGAAAAAAAAGTTAAAAACAAAAAAATCCCTTTCTTTCCTCCTGCTGGCTGAAATACTACTGATTCTTGAAGAGTCAACTGACATACTTTTTCCGCCCTAGAGACTTCCCAGTTCTCCCAGAACTGCTTACTTGCCATATTTTATATTAAACTGTTAGCTTCTGATAAGTCTGTCTCTTCACCTAAATTGTAAATTATTTGAGGGAAGAAGTCCTGTTTTTGGTTACATTTTCTTCCTCCATCCACAGTACTTAGCATAATGCTTGAAAAACTAAAGTTTCGTGAAGAATTGAATCAATTGAATGAGGCTAGTGAAGAGACCTGGCTAGGAATACTATCATATTAAGACCAAAATACATGTCTTGCCAAATTCTGTGGCCAATTCTTTTTATCTTCATATTCAGGGCCTCTTGGCAGCATTTGAAATGGCTGAGCACTTTCTTTTGAGAAGCACATTTTCCTGCCAGTTTTTAGGACACCACACTCTCCTTTTCCTTCCACTTTACTATTTCTTCAATTTATTTTCTGACTCCCCTTCCTCTGTTCACATCTAAACACTAGAACATCCCAGAATTCTGTCCTTAATCCTTCACCCTTTCTACTAACTCTCCCCAGATGATATCATCTTGTCTGATGCCTATAAACATCATTGATATGCCATCAATCCCAGGTTTATATCTCCAGCTCAGAGGGCTCCCCTGAATTCTGGACTTATATATCCGTTGTCTTTGAGATTCCACTAGGATGACTGATTTTCATCTTAAATTTAACATGCACAGTACAAAATTCTCGATTCTCTTTCACTCCTTCCCAAGTCTGGTTAGTCCCCCAGTCCCCACACCTCCTTCAATTTGATTAGGCCAAAAATCTAGGAGCCATCTTTCACTCCTCTCAATCCTTCAAAACTTACATCAAATCCATCAGCAAGGCCGGTGACCTCTACCTGCGAAACATATCTCCCCTCTGACCCCTTCTCTCCATCCCCACTGCTACAGTGCTAGTCCAAGCCTCCATCACCTCTTGCTTGGATGAAGCGGTCTTCTAGCTTCCAACCTTTCCCCACAGTCTTTTCTTCACACTGGTGTCAAAGGAAACTGTTGAAAAGCGTTAAGTCCCATCATGTAAATTAAACTCCTTCAAAGGTTTCCTATTGGATCAGAATATAATCTAAACTTTTCCCTCATCGTCTTCAAGGCTCTGAACTCCACCTAAGTCTGCCGGCTCATCTCTTGCACTTTCTCTCTGGAACGCTGCGCTCCTGCAAGGCGCTCTCTGGGAACGCTCTTCCCTCCGATCATCGCATGGTGCCTCCTCATCGTTCAGGTCTGGGCTCAACACCACCCATGGAGCAACCTTCCCTGACCACTCTAACTATGGTAGCCTTGCCCCCCACACCCTATAGCCCCCTATCCCATTATTTTATTTTATAGTCTTACTAGAAATTATCAGGAATGTCAGGAATTATTCATTTACTCATTTTCACATTTAGTATTTGCCTCCACCAACCCCTCTTTGTATCAGGAATTTATCCGTGTTCACTGTTGTAACGATAGTTTAGGATAATGCCTGGCCCATAGTGGATACACAACAAATATCTGTTGAATGACTGGAACATCTACTTCATGTATTCATTTACCAAACAATCATTTACCACCATCTGTGTACAGGCCCTGAATATGTGCTACTAAGTGTGATAAAATAGGGCTCCTGGGACCTCCCTGGTGGCACGGTGGTTAAGACTCCGCGCTCCCAATGCTGAGGGCCTGGGTTCAATCCCTGGTCAGGGAACTAGATCCCGCATGCATGCCGCAGCTAAGTGTTCGCATGCCACAACTAAGGAGGCTGCCTGCCGCAGCTAAGACCTGGTGCAACCAAATAAAAAATATATATATATTTTTAAAAAAATTAAGGTTCCTGTCTTCAAGAGGAGTAATGGAGACAATGAGGGACAGGCCTGTCCCTGAGGGACAGGCGGGAGCCACAGGAGCATCTAGGTGAGGTGTGCAACAAAGACCCAGGGTGTCTGTAGGAGGTTCAGGAAAAGACTTTGTGAAAGAGAGTGTATTAGGTTTTTACTGCTGTCATAGAAAATTACCACAAATTTAGCATCTTAAAACAGCATCTATTTATTATCTTATAGTTCTAGAGATCAAAAGTCCCACTGGGCTCAGCTGGGTCTCAGCTTACAGTCTCACAGGTCAGCAGGGCAGTGTTCATTTCTGGAGGCTCTGGGGGTAACGTGGTTTTTCAGTTCATTCAAATTGGCCAAATTCAGTTTCTTGCGGTTGTAGGACTGAGGTTAGTATTTCCTCGCTGGCTGTCATTTAGGGGCTGGTCTTTGTTCCTAGGAACTACTCACAGTTCTTCTCAAGCTTTCCCTGTAAGCTGCCTTCAGTCATGGGGCGTCAGATGTCTCTCACACTTCGAGTCTCTGCAACTTCCTCTTCTGTTGCATCCCTCTTCTGCCTCCAGTCAGGGAAAGTTCTCCCCTTTTAAGTTCTGGTGATTACAGGGGGCCCATCTGCATAATCCAGGATAACCTCCCTATTGTACAGTGTGTAATGTAAATTGTCTCTGTAAAATCACGTTTGGCAAGTATAACAGCATAATTACAGTTTCTGGGGATTAGGATATAGACATCTTTGCGGAGGCATTATTCTGCCTACCATAGAGTAGATGACTAATCTAAATCTTTCAGATTAATTAGGAGTTTTCTAGGCAAGAAAAGTGAGAACATTCCAAACAATGGGAAAAAAACAGAGAATCACAAAATCCTTGCCAGTCATCCCATATCGCTAGAACACTGGGATGTCAGTATGCATGGGAAAGGTGTAGGACAAAACATAAGGCTAGAGAGGTGGGAAGAACATAGATGTTGAAGGCGTTGTGTACAACATGGAGGAGTTTGGACTGTATCACAAGGTCAACCAGGAGCCATCAAGGGCTTCTGAGGCTGGGAGCTTATGATGGGATTTAGGGAGAATAGCAATTCCAGACAAGACTGGTTTTGTTGTAAAAGCAGAGGAACTTGCATGTAAAACCAAGTGAACACTTCTGTGACCCAACAAGTGAGGAAGAGGAAGTGGCTGATTGTGCAAAAAACTGTGTGAAATGCTCCAGGTTGCCTGGGAAGACTCAAGTGCTCTGATTTCCTACTTCTTGGTAAGGATCATGAAAGGATCCTCAATCCCAAATTATCTCACTCACATATGTCACATATTATACCATAGTTATATGTATATAGTACAAAAATAATGCATATGTATAATTATATGCATAAAATTTTACACATATGTATTATATATTATATATAATTTAAAATTGTATAATTTTATAAATACCTTTATAATATAGTAAAAATTTACTCTGAATCATCTGGATGTTCACCCTCTAATCAAGATTGTCTAATCCAATTGGATTTTGGTGCCTACAGCTGAGAGTATGTATATGATTCCATGGTCTAAGTCTTAAGGAGAAAAGAGCAAAAGCAGACCCATATGTTTTATTCATGCTAAGTGAAGGCCAAATGATCTGTGCTTGCTGTCTGAATAACAGTATCACAGTAGAACAAAGAACAGAAGTGATGGGAGATTGAGTCTCAACAGTGAGGGAATGCCCAGCACAAAAGCCACACCCAGCAGTCAGCATCATTTTGTGTTTCAAATAGACAGTTTCAGCAAAATAAAACCATCTGCTATATTAAATTGAATAATAATATGAATAGTGTTGGTTTTGTAGTTTTGTTTACATATAATTTGAAATTTCATTTTGTTTAATAAGGTTTATATCTAGTTTTGTAGGTCTATATATATGTGAGATTATTATATATAAAATTGATTTAACACTGGGGACGGAGTCCATAAGAATAATTTTTATTTGTAATTCAAATTTCAGAAATGCAACTCTATTGTTTTAGTTATTTGACTGCTACCCTCCACAGGACAGGTGATTATATTCCAGTCATGAAATTGAGGAGAAGGTGGGGGAGAAGCAGGATTACTTAGAGAATTGTAGTATTAAAACATTTCTGATTTTGAAAGAAATTATCCAGCTTCACAGGGGTTTTCATCTATTCTGAAGAGTTCTATACTACAAGCATGCATATTTCTCTTCATTTTGCTATATGTTAATTGCATTTTTATATAGGAATGAAAACCTATAATTTTTTATAATGAAAAATCTATATCTATTTTTGTGCTAACGCTCCTGTTTAGAATATTAGAACTTTAAGAATTAAAAGGACTGTTAAATTCAACTCCATCACAAACACACAAACACACACACACACATACCTGTCATACCAGAAACAAGGACTAGAGGAACTGAATGGCTTGTAACACAACTTTCAGCACTTTATGTTTTCTGTGTCTTAGACCCAGATTACAAGTCAGGCCTGCTTATGACCTGTGCCTACAGTGCCTTATACTTCTTCATCCAGCTCAAAGCAACTGAAATGTCCAAGGTCTGTCTCCCCCACTGGACTCAGCTCTGCAAAGATAGGGATCCCTTATGCCTGATTCCTGCTATATCCACATTGTTGAGCACATTTTTATTGAGAAGGAGAGGAGGAGAAAAGGAAGGGCAGAGGAATGAGATGAATGGATGAATGGATGGATGGATTGTTTGAAGGAAGGAAGGAAGGAAGGAAGGGAGGAAGGGAGGAAAGAAGAAAAGAAGGGATGGAGGGAGGGAGGAAGCAGGAGAGAAGGAGGAAAAGAAGGGAAGGAGAAAGAGGTCTAGTTCAGGTCTCTAAACTCCCAGTCTACTCATTTTTCTATACCATACTCCATGCAAAACCGTAAATCTACATTTTTTTCAGGATTTACACTTGAGATTACAATCCTGCTGTCATACCAAAAGGCACACAAGAATAGAAGCCAGCTTACCATGATCCCATAATTGAAGAAAGCCCCATGGAAGCAAAGGACCACTTATATTTTACTAAAACTATATTCTCAAGCCTAGCGCAATGCCTGGCATATAGTATCGTCTCAAAAAATATTTACTGGATAAATGTGTGTAGGCATCAGGGGAAGGACTAAGGAAAAATGTTGCAGCTCATCCAAAAACACTTGTCTCAGTAAAGCAATACGTCTGTCTATTTTTACAAGAAAATCAAAATACCTCCTCAGCAAATGGATTACAGGAAAACTGTCTTGAATCTGATGTTGCAAGATGAGAATTTCCATTTATAAGGAGGATAAAAATAGAGGGAATTAATCAGAGTGGGAAGAAAATCAAGTTAAATGTTTTAGTAAAACATTAGAGAAAGAAACTTGTTTCCTCTATAATAAAGATTAGACAGTTGATAAGCTCCTCAAGAGGACATAATGATCTCTCCCAGCGGAATCAAGTATATAGAAACTGCCCCAAGAATGAACGACTGTTCTTAACCAGTTGTGTTGCCCAAGGTCACGTGCAGATGCTGCAGACCCAGCAAGCGTAATAAAAAAAAAAAAAATCAGTGGAAAAAGCAAGCAATAGGTAAGGCTGGAGAAACAGTCAGGGAATCTTGCAGCGGGTTGGGAGTGGGATGAGGGATCTCAATTATTCCAGCGTGGAGTGGCGAACAGGGACCAGGCTTTGGAACTGGTAGACTTGGATGGGGACACTCACCAGCTACTTGACTTTGGAAGGGTTACTTATCCCCTTCAAGCTTCACTTTTTGGATGTAAAATAAAGACAATGCTATTTGCATTAGAGTTAATGTGTATATAGTTGCTGGCATGCGATAGGTACTCAATGAGTGGTATTTAAAATTATCATCATCGTCGTCGTCGTCATTCTAGTATCATGGACCTCTGAACATACAGAGTAAAAAATCGGTTGCACGACTTCACTTTTGCATTTCTAACAAACTCCTAGGTGAAACCAATGGGGCTGCTCCATGGACCACACTCTGAGAAACCAGGTTGGACCCTTTCAGATCCTCTGGCTCTCCTCTAGAACTGCAGCTCCACAAGTTCTCCAAGTGATTCCTGTGTACACTGAAGTCTGAGATGCGCTAATCTAGAGTATAGAGTTTCTGATGCAAGGCGGTGGGCGGGGTGGGGGGAGTCTTTCTACAAGAGAAACTGTGAGGACTAATTTACATTGCTCTAAATAATAACAACAATATGCTTTTAACGGGACACATTGTCCAGAATTTTCTTCCCGAGTTCTATGGGAAGAATGGCCAACTGAGGATGTAGCTGATGCCCAAGAGGGGTTAATCCACCTTCACGCTCACCGGGGAAGCTAAGCTGGTGCCCATCTCCCTTGCTTTTTATAGAATGAAGATTTGGTAGAGCTGGGCTGGTGTGTTCTTAGAATGTCATCAGCAAGGCCAAAGCAGATCAGCTGTTACCATGGTCCCTTAAGCCTTTCTTTCTGTGGTTTGGTTCATCATCAGAGGCAGCAAGTGGAAAAGGCACTAATGCCTCATCCTGTCCACCAGAGCTAACTGTCCCGCAGCTTTGCGCAAAAGGCACCCACTGTAGCTTTGCCTTTGCTCTATCCTCAAGCTTTGTCATGGGGGCGTGTAAAGGGGATAGCTGGTTGGAAACAGCAGAGTCCGTTTTCCTGCCTGAGGCTCTGTCCTTAACCTAAAGTGGGCAGCACAGAAATGTATAATGGCTCCTACCTCACCACTGACCAGGCTTTGAGAAAATGGAAATAGAGAAGGAAAAATGGTATGGGCAAACTAAATAAAGGGAGAGAATTTAAAGGAAATTTCTAGGTCTGAAGAGGTGGATGGACCTAGAGTCTGTCATACAGAGTGAAGTAAGTCAGAAAGAGAAAAACAAATACCGTACGCTAACACATATATATGGAATCTAAAAATATGGTACTGATGGACCTAGTGGCAGGGCAGGAATGCAGACGTAGAGAGTGGACTTGAGGACACAGTGGGGGAAGGGTAAACTGGAAAGAAGTGAGAGAGTGGCATGGACATATATCCACTACCAAATGTAAAATAGATAGCCACATAGCACAGGGATATCAGCTCTGTGCTTTGTGTCCACCTAGAGGGGTGGGATAGGGAGGGTGGGAGGGAGACGCAAGAGGGAGAGGATATGGAGATATATGTATACGTATAGTTGATTCACTTTGTTGTACAGCAGAAACTAATGCAACATTGTAAAGCAGTTATACCCCAATAAAGATGTAAATAATAATAATAACTTAAAAATCATATAAAAGGAGACTCTTGGCTTCATGTCCCCTGGTTCCAAATTACAAGAATCTTTCTATGATGGTGGGGTTAGGACTAAATAGGATCTGCTTATGTATACTCACTTATCAACCTGGAGCTCCAGGGTCCATAAAATAAAGGTGAAGGAGGAAACAGTCAGGCTCTTAAAGGAACAGTGTGTCTAAATACAATCTATCTGATTGAAGTAGCTTCGTCCTCTTTTGGGTCTGCAAATCCATGGTCACTGCTCCCTCTGCTGGATCTACCAGAGTATATTGCCTGATTTATAAATTCCAAATCCGTCATTCATTCAATCTGCCCTCTGTGAACCTAGCAACTGCTCTGAAGTGCAAAACAACATTTTGATGGGATGGGGGAGAACAAAGCCAGCTTACAATTTCCTGACAGTTTGTTACTGGATGAAGAAAAAAAAAGCAGCATAATTTATTTTCCACAGGAAAGAAAAATATAAGCAAAGGGCCCTAGGTGGAGACATCTTCTAAATATTTAGTATTGCTATAAAAATAGTCCTAGAAAGGATGAATAAATATTCTCCATGTGCTAGAGAAGCAACATGAATGCAACTTCCTCTCCTCTTTTTCTTTCCCACCAATCCCGCAGCAAGGATAGTAAGTGGGCCTTTCCTCCTCATGGCAAATGGAAATACTATTGGCATACTGGCTTCAACGGCAGGTACTGCATTATTTTAAAGGACTTGCAGAGAAAAACAGTAAGAATGAACAGCTTACCACAGACACAACATAATCTAGTAAAAACATTTCCCTCTTTCTACCTTCTTTCTTGTTCTCCATTTCTAAATAGTTTGTGAAGAACACACCTCCCCAGTCTACCTCACCTTAGTGAGGAAGCTTTTCTTTTATTGGATACTTTTAAAAACTTTAACTTCAAACCTATACAAAAGTGGAAAAAAATAGTACTCGCCTTCATGTACTTACCACACAGCTTCCACAATTATCAACACACGGCCAGTCCTAAGTGTCTGCACCCCCATCAGCATCCCCCTGTCCTATTATTGTCAAGTAAATTTCACACATTTTAATTCATTCACAAATGCTTCGGTATTTGTTCTAAAAGATAAGGACCATTTATGACCATATAATATCATCATTACACCTAAAAATTAATAAATTCTTAATACTGAATATCCAGTAAACGTTTAAATTCCAATTGCCCATAAATGTCATTAATTTTTTAATAATTTGTTTGTTTGAATTGAGTTCCAAATAAGGTCCCCGCATTGTGTTTGGTTGATAATGTCTTTTAAGGTATTTTAACCAACATATTCCTCTTCCGACTCTTCCTTTTCCTGCAGTTTATTTTTAATGAAACCAGGTTGTTTGTCCTATAGAATTTCCTCCATTCTGAATTTTGCTGATTGCATCTCTGTGATATAGCTTCATAAGTTTGGGCTTCAGTATATTGGTAATTGGACCTAGAGCTTTACCAGATTTAGGTTCTTTTTTTTTTTTTCTTTTTTTGAGCAATTCTGCTTCATAGGCAGTGTGTTCTTCCATCCAGAGGCATCTAACGTCTGGTCGTCACTCCTTTTGTCCTGTTGCCAGCTACTGATGCTCAATGCCTAAAACATTAATTCACTGTGATATTCTAATTATATACTTTCTTCATTTAACTGGAATACTTCTAGAGAAGTATACTTGTATTTGGTTATCCGGTGATATAGTTTGCATAGGAAAGGCAAAATAAATGACTGATTCTCTTTATTTGCAAGTTATCAAAATAATGAGTTGGGTTCCCTAAAATGCTCCAAAGGTGACAGATTAGTTTTGTTTCTAGCCATGTGTTCTTAAATAATTCTCTTTATTTGCAACTTATCAAAATAATGAGTTGGGTTCCCTAAAATGCTCCAAAGGTGACAGATTAGTTTTGTTTCTAGCCATGTGTTCTTAAATAACCTCTAAGGCCGGTCTTGGAATGGTTGGGTTTTGACACAATTCATAGGTTACCAGAAATTAATTATAAATTTGCTTTTTAAATTATTCTCATTCTACCATTTTTTACAGTGATATAAGTTTTCAATCTTTTAGTTGGATAGGTCTCCTCTTTCATCTAGCTTGGGTTTACCTGTTCTTTTTTGAGTATCCTTGAACATTTATTCATAATCAAACTCTCTCTCGGTCTCACACATAAGCCTACTCACTCATTTATTTATTTGTCATCCATTAAACAACGTCCACTGAGGGCCCACTGTGTGCCAGGCATTGCCCTAAAACATACAAAAATTGCTTTCTTCTTGGAATTACATTCCAAAGGGGAAGACAGGAATCACAGACACACAGACACAAACAGACAGACACAGACACACAGACACACACACACACCCCTACCTCGTGATAAAAAAAGCTCCCATTCCTGTTTTCAGTTTCAACGCCATCCTTCCAGTTTTTGGGTTTTTTTTTGTTTTTTTTTTGCGGTATGCGGACCTCTCATTGTTGTGGCCTCTCCCATTGCGGAGCACAGGCTCCGGACGCACAGGCTCAGCGGCCATGGCTCACGGCCCAGCCGCTCCGCGCGCGGCACGTGGGATTCTCCCGGACCGGGGCACAGAACCCGTGTCCCCTGCATCGGCAGGTGGACTCTCAACCACTGCGCCACCAGGGAAGCCCCATCCTTCCAGTTTTGTTTGCCTTTCTTCCCATGAAGGTTGGCGTCAGTTTTAAAGCCTTCTTAGCTATAGGAATGAAGCTGTGTTTTGGTTGGAAGTTCTCAGGAAGAGCGGCTCCT
This sequence comes from Delphinapterus leucas, assembly GCF_059928025.1. Classification (NCBI taxonomy): domain Eukaryota; kingdom Metazoa; phylum Chordata; class Mammalia; order Artiodactyla; family Monodontidae; genus Delphinapterus; species Delphinapterus leucas. Next base: position 53,509,278 of record NC_143140.1, read on the forward strand.
GCAACTGTGAATGTATGTGTGTTTCTGCATGCATGTTTCACATGCTGCTGTGCCCATGTGGTGACCTAGCCCATGATTAATCAGGGAAAATTTTGGACTAGAAACCGTGTCTCTGACAATGGCACTGCAGAACAGATGACAGAGACTAGTGATCACTGGTATGCTAAATGCTCTGGGGCAGGGGTACAACTTTTTTTTATTGGGAATACTTTATTTCTGTGCCTCAACTAGCATTTCTTAACACGATGCATATTTGAATCTCCTGGGGAGCTTATATAAACGACTCATGCCAGGCCATAGGTGAATAAATCAGAATCTTCATCAGGTGGTGGGAATGGGGATTGTTTTACAAGCTTCTCAGATGATTCCAATATGCAACCAGGATTGAAAACAGAAGCCTAAATTAACAGGTTTTGTGCTAGGTAATGAGAGTAAAGAGTAAATAAAGCAAGTTCTCCAATACTGTCAGTAGAGGGCAACATGGTCCCAATTATTAAATAATCCAAACTCATTGATGTCTCATTGGGCTAGCCCGATAGATTTTTTCAGCATTTTAAATTAAATATTCTGCTTTCATAAAACTGTGATTTTGGTTCCAGAGCTATATAAGCTTTAACTATATTTTATAACTGAATAAAATTTCAATTAATTTAGAAATTAAACCACGAATTCAGCTATTTCAACAATACTGAGAGGTCATTTTTTAAACTACAGATGAAAAAAATGTGAAATGCAGCCAGAATAAATAACATTTAGGTTTTGCTAAAAGTTAGGGAATATATTTCTGGCTTTGGTAAATTATTTATTTTTGATTTAAATAACATGGGTTGTCAGCATGACTGATTTTCAGCCTACAGGCTCAAACTAAAAATTCGACAAGAAGATCTGGAAAAAGAATTCCTAGGAATGTATTTCACAAAGCTGCATTAGTGTCAGAATAACCAACAAATGTTTGCTGTACTAATTAGATTCAGCAGATGGGAGAATCCTTGAGTCAATAACCCAGGCCTATTTTATATAAAGGTTCTAATTTATCTGAAACATAACAACACATGCTAGTTTCCAACGGCCTTTACATCCCCCTTGTGTTCGGTGTGAGTGGGGCCCAGTTACAACGTGGTCGCGAGCGCTCCCGTCTGATAAAGACTAGGCTGAGAGTGATTATTCCCTAAATCTTCTTCGGGAGGAGGGGTGTTGGGCATCTACTGCTTGAGAAGTAGTATTAGGCTTACCTACACACAGATTTTATGACGCCAAATGGGTCTTCCTTCCCTCTTACCTTCACTCATTGCGAATATATAATAATTTTAAAAAGTAGACTCGCTTCCAAGAACTAAAGAGTCCCACAATAAAAGTCTAAAGATCAAAGGCCTCATTTTACGATGGAATCTGTTATCCGCCTTATTGCTCTGTACTTTATCCCATTTTGGTACCATTTCAGGTGAATACTGACTAAATCTAGTTGTGTGAAGAATTAATAGAGCTAAGTCCAGTAACATGAACACTTTCTCATATTCATATTTGTACGTATGTAGTTATTTGCATATAGAAAACATCCTCATCTATAAACATATGTATGTAAACACCCCCATACCCTCTTTACCCATTGACATTGGATTTCAATAAAATCATGTTTCTATTAAAATTTCAGTTCCATCCATAGACTATACCGAAAAACTCTCATTAATGTAAAAATGATCACTCAACAATATAGCCTCAAAATTCCCATACATTGCAGTTTGTTTACTTCAGAAGTCTTGAAGTACGCAAGCAAGACTTGAGATGTCTTACTACATCCCTACAGCACTTGAACTACACAGATAGATTATCAACTAGTCATATCCACATTTATTTGGTGGAAAGTTGTTTAAAGCACAATAAGAAACATAGCAACCATCAAAGGCAGCTTCCTTCTTATAAATAATACCTTGTCTTCTTAAGCAATATAACTTTGTACTTGATGCCCCTAGTGGAAACACTTTTTATCTCGAGAGATACCAAATTTACTGTCTGTGTACATGTGACACTCACGTTTTAGCTTGCGTAAATGAACACAAGATAAAATCCAGTACTAACAGACAGAAGAGACTTCCACAGAAGGGTACAAGGAGGGTGAGCACTTGCCACTCCCAAGTCTGCTGGTCTCTTTTCCTATAGTCATGGAAGCTGTTGGTCATTTTGCTTTAGTGGGCAAGAGTCAACTGACTCCCCACTCCCTGTGCCACAGGCCTGCAAGCTTAGGATGGAAAACAATTTCGACATTCACCACTTGGACTCCCGCCCTTAGCAAGCACATTTGTTGTTCATACATGGTCTTTTGGCTGCCTTCTCTCCCAGCCATCTGTTAAGAGAGGCATTGTGCCTGCTCAGATGGGATGGTGCCACTATTTCCAAGAGACTCTCACAAAATACATGTGTCTTAACTACCTTGACTTCACAAAGTTCAAAATACATTTACCGACTGGAATTGCATTTTAAAACCCCACAGAGCTGAGCAGTGAAGGACTGAATTCTGTGTCCAGATGGATTGTGAGATTCCCAAAAGAATTATTCAAGACTTAACTTTCAACGATGGACAATGAAATCGAATGCTGCATTTTCCATGATTGAACACGGGATATAAATACAGCTGCACACATCACTGCTTTCTCCTTCATGTGACCAGCTCTGAGCAGACAGCGACTATACACCTGTTATCCCCTCATCCTCAGGGCTACACATTTCATCGATTCACAGAGATTGTTTATACACTTGGAATATTTGATTTGCATGTGATTGATTATGGCTCAGTCCGTGTGAGCCCCAACTGTCATTAGCAAGGCTGTAGTAGTGATACTAGATTTACTCTATGAAACCCACCAGGACAGAGATTGCCTTTCCAAAGAGGGTTGGGTTGAGCTTTTTGCACCTTTCAGCTAGTACATTTTCAAGTTCATCATTTCCCCTCAAGGTTTAAATGTGCCTCTTACCAGATTTTTATGCATCTCAGAGTGGAGTTTGAGCCCACCTCCAGGTCTCTGTCAAGTTTCATCTTTCCACTAGATAGGTCACCATGTATTGCAGCCAACTTGTGTATCCTTCTGCATTTGTCTGATGGTCATTTCACGTATCCACACCTGGATCAGAAAGCAAAGCTAATTTGGGATGCAAGCCTAGCAAAGCCAGCCAAACGCCACCTGAATGAGCTCTAACTCTGAATCAGACAATAAATATTGTTGTTGCATATGAATACCACCAAATTTCACCACTTCTAAGTCTTCTTCCTCTAAAATTCTACTTAGAAAAGTAATGATTTCTTAACTGAAAGCTAACATTAAAAGAATTACCTAGGGCTTCCCTGATGGCGCAGTGATTGGGAGTCCGCCTGCCGATGCAGGGGACACAGGTTCGTGCCCCGGTCTGGGAAGATCCCACATGCCGCGGAGCGGCTGGGCCCATGAGCCATGGCCGCTGAGCCTGCGCGTCTGGAGCCTGTGCTCCGCAACGGGAGAGGCCACAAAATTGTGAGGCGCGTGTATGGCAAAAAAAAAAAAAAAAAAAAAAAAGAATTACCTAAAACTACACTTTTTAAAAAAAAGATTACCAAATTTATAGTATCATGCTCCTGCTAGACTAAATAAATATTAGAAATTTGATTTTATGTAGAAAATGGAATTTATAGGATTTTCCCCCCCCCAAAGGATGTGTTAAGTGATGAAAATAAACAATCTCACTTGATTCAGAGAGGATTTTGTCCAGATGATGGGCAGCTTTGAGTGAAGTGGTTATATTGTGTGTGAGGGACATTCTGCACAGGGTGGCAGGTGAGGTAATAAAAACCCGGAAGAGGGATAATTTGGATGCAAAGGGCAAACAGCAGAAGGAAGCTCTCATGAGCTGAACAGTGGTAATGGGATGGGGAACACAATGATACGAGCCCACTGAATCAGTCAGGGGTGTGTAATAGGGGCCTTGTAACAGGATAAGGAATCTGACCTTAAAGCCCAGTGTGATGGGAAAGTCACAATGGTCCCATGAACTGGGTTGTGGTGTGGTAATCTGGCCCAAGGCTTAGGTGGAATGTAGCCTAAAGAATCAGTCACAGTGGGACAGGGCCTAGGAAGGCTGACAGCTGACTGCAAACCTGAGGTGTTCTAGCTAGAGATAGGTGAGTAATTGCCACTGAGTCCAGCTCTGTGAGAAGCACCATGCATACCTTATCCATCGTTGTATTTCCAGAATCGAACACAAAGCCTAGGGTATAGTAAGTGCTCAATAAATATGGTGGATCACGTGAGGGAGAAGATAGAGTTTTGTGTGATGGTTTGAAGAAAAGAGCACCAACATTTGGCAATGGAATGGCAGTCATGTATGAATGACAATTATTATTCCAAAGCTTCTTGACTGAGGACTAGAGCTGGATTTACAAAAAGCCACATAAGCTTAAACTTCAGGGCCCCTCCCTGGTACAGGTCCCTTCCCAGATCCTGGGAGTGACTCTAGCAATGTGTATATGTCATCAGTTTTTGTAAAATTATCAAAAGGAGGACATTTGAACAACAATAGATAAGACTACTATCCTTTTCCACATTGACTTTCCCTCAGTCACTCCTACTTTCATGCTGGGGATGGTATTGTAGAGTAGCTGTGAGCCTTTTGGGAATCTGGCTAACAGGAAGCTGAATTGAAGAAATAATTTCAGTTTAATGAGATCCAGTTATGTGGTTTTCAGCCCTTTTTGAGTGTAGCTAAGCCCTAGATACTCCTTCTGCTACTATGACAACTCACCTGGTGCTGTGACACAGAGGGACAGGAATAGAGAAAATATCAAAATCGTTTACTGTCAGAGACAATTCTCTGACTGTGTCATACAAGGCCAGTCCCCAGTGTTGGGTGGAGGAGTGGCAAGGTTTGAATTGTTGGAGGTAGTATCTAGTTATGGAAAGCTTTTCCTCTTATCCAATTTTCATTAACACCTCATCAGAAAACAATGTTACTACTGCCCAGTAACGCAGCGCAGAGTATTACAGATTCACCACATATTGTTTTCCTTTTAGATGGGAATCTCATGAAATAGAATTTATCAGAATTATTATAGAGGTAGGGTATAAACTCTTGTCAAAACTGCAAATAGTACATGTGTGAATTCACATATTTTATATGTCCCAACAATTCATAATAAAAAACAAATTTCTATCACCCATGTTAGAAGAAAGACTGAATTACCTTTCTACTCTGTCTATAGGATATATTTTTAAATTGCTTGGCATATAATTAGGTGATCCAAAAGTAGACAGACAAAAAAAGTAGAAAATGTATAAAAGTACACTGGGCAAAGTAATAGAAAATAATATGTTGTTTTTCTTTTGTAGTGTTTGTGATATTTGTCAGCTTTTCAACATTGGTAACGTGTTGTCATTGCTTTTCTCATTCTGAATATTTGCCTAATTTATAATCAGAAGTTTGCATTCTCTCTCTTAAAGAGCCCCTCCCCCCAAATTGTATAAACCTCAAGACCCACAAAACCTGATTAAAACAGAGGTGGTGAATCTGATAAGAAGAGTTTAGAAGAAAGACAAAGAGAAATGTTTCTGTATATAAGAATAGAAAAAGTTCAAGATACCTGATGGCATATTTGGGTGTAGACTGTAGCAGAGAAATTGAGGATCAGACCATGTAAAATTGTCTCTCATTTTTATACACGGGATCCAAGACATTGAGGAGATTTTAAAAAACTGAATTATGGAGTATAGAGACACCAGTAGAAATTAACACTAACAGAAATAGGTACAGGTCAGAACCTGAAAGACTTCTATTTTCAGTGGAAAGTAGGAGGATATAATCCTAAAGTTGAGATTATCAAGATAGAAGATAAAAGTAAATTCCTGGAAACTAAGATAAGAAAAAGACAATATAGAAAAGCACTATAGAATTTAAGAACGAGTTACACATACACAGTTGGTCCTGCGTATCCACGAGTTCTGCACCCAAACATTCAATCAACCGCGGATCGATTGGTGAAAACGGGGGCCTGACTGTGCCGTGTCCCTGTATCGGAAGGGACTTGAACATCAGCGGATTTTGGTATCCACCGGCTCAAGGGGCCTGGAGACCAATCTCCCACGGATACTGAGGGGTGATGTATTATCTACCAATAAAGACGATTGAAGGTGAAAGCAGTTTTTTCTTCAACATTTTCTTAATGTTAGTACTGATAAACTCTATAATAATATTAATAATAATGCAAATAATAAAAAGTTAAAAATTAATATCTATTCAGAGGATTTTTGTGAAGATTTTAAAATGCGTTTAAAGTGCTCAGCAGCATAGTGCCCGGCATAGAACAAGAACAAAAATTACATATTTGAACTATATATTATTAGAGTAAGTAAAAATGAAATCAGATGAAATCTGCAAGAAACAAAGGGGAAAAAAGAAAAAAATCACTCCTGATAGAGCAGGCTTAATGGAGATTTACAACTTCGTTGGTAATGATCATCATGAAAAATAAATATACAAGCATACATTTAACATTAATTGTTCTTTGAAAATGTTTATCCTTGAGAGAAGTTTGAAGAGACTGAAAGGAATGAAAGGTTAATAAAAGAGTTGAATTAACAGTGTTAGCTGTTTGAAATTGCAAGGCTTTAGTTCCACTAATAAGCTGTCAATGCTATATGATAAAGCTCAAGGAAGTTTCACAAAGCCTAGATTCATCTTACTGTTTTTCTAACTCCTAGAGAATATCTTAATTATAGCAAGGATAAATCTTAAGAAACAAACTGTAGAAAAGTCAGAAAGACCTCCCACACATAGACAACTTTGAAAAGCTTCCCACCATGCGTCTTTTCAATATGTTAATGCTGTAGTTAACCAAGTCGGGAGAGAGTTTCCAGTTTTTCTTCATCCTGATTTTTCACGTCAGAATATCTGAGAAACAGGGACTTCCCTGGTGGTCCAGTGGTTAAGACTTCACACTTCCAGCGCAAGGGTGCATTTTCGATCTCTGGTCGGGGAATGAAGATCCCACATGCCGCGCAGCCCCCAAAAAATAAAAATAAAAATAAAATAATCTGAGAAACAAGAGTGTTCCAATGCAATCCCTAATATCTCAAGAATTAGATAACTGGGCAGGGTGATCGATTTTTTATGACTTCATTATAACCATTCTCATAGACTTTGTTTCCAGCCCTTAGTTCCATTTGTATCCTTTAGCATGTAGCTTTAAATTGTCCACTGAAATATTTTATTTAGAGCTGCAATGTATGAAGAGGGACCTACAGATTCAAAGAAAATGCCAATTGAAATGACATGCCCCTGCAGCATATTAAAATATCTAATACTGAAAGAGGGAACATAGAAACTGTTGATGGATGTGGAAGAAATAGAAACCTCATGCACTGCTGGCAGGAATGGAAAACAATACAGTCAGTTTGGAAAAGTTTGTCAGTTTCTTTAAAAGTTCAACAATCGTCTAATATACGACCCAATCATTCCACTCCTAGGCGTTTATCGAAGAGAAGCAAAAACGTATGACTATATAAAGATTTGTATGACACAAGTATCCATAGCAGCTTTATCTGTCAAATGTTGCAAATGTATTTGCCAAAATTTGGAAACTACCAAACATCCATCAACGGGTGAATGGATAATCAAATTATGGCATATCCATGCAGTGGCATACTTCTCTGCAATTAAAAGAATGAACTTTCATATGTACAACAACATGGATAAATCTCAAAATAATTATACTGAGTGAAAGAAGCCAGACAATGAAGAGCAAGTATTGTATTATTTTGTTTATATAAAGTTCTACAAAATGCAGATGAATCTATTGTAATAGAAAGCAGATCAGTTGTTGTATAGGGATGAGAAGACAGGGAGGACCAGGAAGAAGGAACGACAAAGGTCATGAAGAATTTGGGGGGATGATGGATATGTTCATTACCTTGGTTTTAAAATACGTTTTATATGTTTATTATCTTGATTTTTGTGATGTTTTTATGGGTGTATATAGTCATGTTTCATTCTTCTCAGGGGATTGGCTCTAGAACCCCTCCTTGGATACCAAAATCCACGGATGCTCAAGTCCCTCATATAAAATGGCGTCATATTTGCATATAACCTATGTACATCCTCTCTCATACTTTAAATCATCTCAAATTACTTACAATCAAGTAATGTAAATGCTACGTAAATAGCTGTGAATAAACGTAAATGACATGTAAATAGCTGCCAGTGTGGCAAATTTAAGTTTGGCTTTTGGAAACTCTTTGGAGTTTTTTTTCCAAATATTTTTGATCCATGGTTGGTAGAATCCACTGATGCAGAACCCATGGATACAGAGGGCCAACTGTACATATAAAAACTATCAAATTGTGCACTTTAAATATGTATGACTTAACTAAATGTCTATTATAACTCAACAAAGCTGTTTAAAAATAATTAAATTAAATACATACCATTAAGAATCAACCAGAAATGAATGAGACTAGCTTTCTATTAAAATCACCCCCAGAAAATAACCTGCTAAAAGAGACATTTCTAAATTTCAAAATGGAACCTAAAAGCTTTATTAAAACTGTTTTGAAAAAACAGTAATCTAAAATCACAAGAGACCGAAGTGATATTGTTATAAAACGGAATGGTCATTGCAAGGACTGGGAGAGGGGAGGATGGGGAATTAATTGCTTAATGGGTATTGAGTTTCAATTTTGCAAGATGAAAAGAATTCTCGAGATGGATGGCTACACAACAATATTAATGTATCAATAATGCTACTGAACTGTAGACTTTAAAATGGTTAAGATGGTAAATGTTACGTTATGTGTATTTTACAATTTAAAAATGGATCAGGTTTAAATATAATAGCTAAAACTATATTTTAAAAAACTCTTAGAAGAAAACATAGGTGTAAAAGATCTTGGATGTATCTTGGATTAGGCAACGGTTTCTTAGATATGACCAAAAGCATAAGTGACAAAAGAGAAAAACATAAGTAAGTTGAACTTAAATTAAGAACTTATGTGCTTCAAAGGACAACATCGAGAAAGTTTTTATACAAACCACAGAAAGGGAGAAATCATTTGCAAATCATATGTTTGATAAGGGACTGTATCCAGAATATATAAAGAACTCTTACAACTCAACATAAAAATATGCAAAGAGTTTGCATAGACAATTCTGCAAATAAGATCTATAAATGGCAAATATGCACATGAAAAGATCATCAGCATCATTAGTCATTAGGGAAATGTAATTTGAAACCAAAAGCACCATTTCACGCACATTAGGATGGTTATAATCAGTGAGATGAACAATAACAAATATTGGTGAGGATGTGGAGAAATCAGAACCCTCATACATTCCTGGTGAGAGAGTAAAATGATGCAGCCTTTAAGTTTTGTTATGCACATTTAGAGCAGCCTTTAGACTCAAGCAAGTTTTTCTGCATTACTGAGGCAATACCCTTCAGAGTAGTCTACCCTGTGTCACATATATTACAAGGTTTTACATTTTGGTTGTTAGAACATAATACTATTCCCAGGGAGAGCTCCTAGGATTGCTCTACCTGCTCCTTTTAGGTTGTTTCTCCCACAAGTTTCAGATAGTTTCCTTACATGCATGTGATCACTATTCGGGTATAGATTGGGGGGGGGGGGCGGGGAGCTTTCTGCAGATCTCCCAAATTCTCTGTTATCTCCAAACTCCCAACCCATCACCTCTTCAAATATGGGAAACTACCAGCATCTGCCTGGACTCCTGTTCCCTACAAAGTGGCCTGGAGACTCTCCAGGTGGGCATGGAGGGCTCCTCTAATTGGTTTGTCTTCTATCAAGAATTGTTGCCCTGTGTTGTCTGGTGTCCAATTATTTCATATATTTTGCCTGGTTTCTAGCTGTTTAAGGTGGGAGAGTAAATCCTGTCCCTGTTACTCCATCTTGGCCCAAAGTAGAAGTCAGGTTATGCATCTTTTCTATTCCCAAATCTATGAAATGAGCGCTTTCCAGACTGAGTATAGAAAATTATCACACTAAGTTGTCCCCCAACTAGTCTCAGTTTCTGAGAGTTTTTCAAGTGCTTCTTCCCATATGCTCAGGAACACATTTCTAGGGTATTCATTCACTAATTCACTTATTCATACAAGAGATATTTATTGAGAGCTTCTAATATTCCAGGTCCTGTTAGAGGTGCTGAGGATACAATGAAAAACAAGAAAGAACACATTTCCTGCTTTTAGAAGTTTACATTTTGTTGGAGGGCAGCCACCATTGAACAGGTACATTTCAGAAAGTAACAGGTACATTTCAGTAAGTACCATGTAGAAAATAAATTAGATGCTTTAATAGAAAGTGACTGGGCGGAAGGATGCTAATTTAGGTTAGGAATCACTGAGGAGCTGATAACTTGATCTGAGACCTAATTGACAAGAAAGTATCACTAATAAAAAGCTCTAGGGAAAGAGAATTCCAGCTAGCAAATACAAAGGGCTTAAAATAGGGATGAGAAATGTGTACCTGAGGCATAGAAAGAAGACCAGTGTGGCTGGAATATACAGAGTGATGAAGAAAGTGGTGAGAGCTGAGATAAGAAAGGCATGGATTAACTTTTAGTCTCAGTGCAAAGATGAAGTGGGTGGGACCCAGCCACTGCTTATTCCTACCAACACCCCGCTCTCCCTTGAAGACCTAGCCAGTTCTATTCAAATGTCTATTTCTATTCCCAGAAAATGCTGGTTACTATCAACGAATCGTAGTAACCTACTTACCCTGCTAGTGACTGGTTTAGGATAAGTGACATAGACAATGAGACCTGAGAGGCAGTTTTCTTGGAGAGGTTCCCTTGTTCATAAAAGACTCACAGAAGGAGTTAGCTCCTTTGATGACTTTAGACTAGTGATTCGCATCTGGGAGAAATTTTGTATCCCAGGGGACATTTGGCAATATCTGAATGCTACTGGTATCCAGTGAGTATAGGCCAGGGGTATTACTAAACATCCTGCAATGCATAGGACAGTCCCCACAGCAAAGTATTATCCAGCCCCAAATATCAATATTACCAAGGTTGAGAAACCCTGCATTAGACACTGTTAGGTCTAAATGTGATGGTCACGACTGCTGTGGCCATCTTGTACCCAGGAGAGCTAGCTGATGAAAAAGTGAAAAACTGGAAAGGCCCTAGGTATATAATGATATCTTTGAGCTGCTCAGTCAATTGAGTGGCTTATAACCACTTTACCTTAGAACTTGTTATATGAACTACCATATTTGTCTATGGTTTAGGCTATTTTGAGCTAAGCAGTTGCATCTGAGAGTCTAGAGTCCACAGGAGAGATGACACATATTTGAGAGTCATCAACGAATAAGTGAAATTTGAAGCTATGGGACTGGAAGAGGGCACGGGTGGAGAGCCAACACCGGGGAATGCCAATGCTTATAGGCTGGGTTGAGTCAGCAAAGATGACTAAGAAGGAGCAGTCAGGAACAGCTAATACTAAAAATATTTAACATTTTTATAGTGCTCACTATATGCCAGGCACTTTTCTAAATGCTTTATAAATACTACTTTATTTAGTCTTAATAACCAAATCAGACGGATACTATTATCATCCCATTTTGCACATATAAGGAATGTGAGTTATAGCTAAAGTAAAACAAATTTGTTCAGGTTATGGAGTCTGTAAGTGCATGAGCTGAGATTCAAACCCAGGCAGTCTGGCATCAAAGTCTAAATTGCCTCTCATACAATATATCTAGAACCAGAAACATATGGCTTCATACAGGTTAAGAGAAGAGAGTGTTTGAGACAAGAGGGAGTAGTCAGTTGTATTGAATGCTCTTAATAAACCAAGTAAGATGAGGACAGAGAGGTGTCAATTGGATCTGACAACATGGACAACATCAGTGATTTTGACATGAGCAGTTTCTGTTCCTCAGATGAGAAAATAAGCTTGTTTGTAAGGACTGAGGAGTGAACAGGAGGTGAAAATTCAAGACTCAAAGTCTAGAAGTTTATTTAATTGTTATATATATATGTGTGTGTGTAGGAATTAAAATTCTAGACTTTAAGTAATTAAGGTCCCAAATGGGTATATAGACAACTATAGTCAAATCAGTCAAATACCCACTGAGATATTTAAATTGTAACTTGAAATAATTACAGAACTGGTATGTGATTGGTTTTGCAACCGACCAAACATTATCAATCAGTTATTCACTTGACTTCTTTCCTACATCTTTTTTTTCTCTTCTTTTACCTTATCATTTTTGCATGCTTTGAAATAAAGAACCATGCCTCTGGAAGGAACGCAGTCATGTCTGTCAAATTATGACCGTAACTATCACTGAGGCATTGGATTCCACAAGTACGTGCGTCTTAACCTGTAATAAGCAGCAGGTTACTGTAATTCTGCGTGTGAATTTCTGGGATAGACATTACAGGCATTTCTCTCATTTGTGATAAACATCTAGGAAATCTCACTGCAATCTTGGCATAGTAAATCTTAAATCTGAGTATATCCTAGAGTCAAATTATGATGTATTACAGAGGTGCTATAAGCAAATTAGATAAAGAGTTTGGTTTGCATCTATTGCTTTTAAGAAGGTATTTTATGGTGTCAACATATTCTTTAGACAATTAGCTGGTCCTATAACATTCTGCGATATCTCTATTATTAAAGTGGCTTGTGGCTCAAGCCCTTAAGCTGGACTTTAAATGTGATGGATATGTAATTCCACTTTCAGTAATAATAAAGTTATTTTTAGGGATTAAAGAGAATGTTCTGAATGGGGATACACAGAAGATAAAGTTAGCATATTATCTTTGATTATTATTTCATCTGAATAATATTTTATCTGTGGACAAAGTCACAGGCGTGATTCCACAGAAGCGACATTGTGATATGATGTCAACTGCGTATTAAATCCTGTGTTCACAAAAGTAGAATAATTACGTTTCTACATTAATAAAATGCCATTAAAATGCAAGGTGTTCACTTTTTGTTGTTGTTGTGCTAGGTTTTTATGTTAATAATCTCAGAGGAAAAGAACACTAGGCTGCAGACGTAGATCCCAAAGAGAATGTTTGCCACTAACCAGTGGCATTGACGTTAGCTAGTTTTTTTAACCCTTTCCGAGTCTCAGTTTTCTTAACTGCAAAGTGGGGATAATAATACCTACTTTGCATGCAGTAAGTGCTCAGTAAATGTTTTTTAATCCTGACTTGAGTGGGCTGGTAGCATCATTTTATGCACGAAAATCAACACATGATCAGTGTAATGCTCCCCACCATTCTGGTGGAATATGATAATGGGAATAATTCTGGCCCAGAAATCTTTAAGTCCCCATAAGATACTCATTGATTTAGACATATCAATCCAGGCCTAAATTAAAGAGGACAAATTAGATGACTTATGAGACATTCCTTTTCCCAAAGGAAATAAAAAGATAAATATCAACATCTTGCCTAAACAACTATTAATCCAAGTATGACGCACATTGGGATAAAACTGGAGGACTTGCCTGATGGTTGAGTTCTGTAGTGTCACTCATATCAGTCATCATGGCATGAGTCTTTGGCTCTGATTTTTGGCACTAATGGTGATCTTTTTTAAAAAACCATAAATTCATGTGAATTAGCGTCTGTGGCACAGATCAAGTTTTGCCTGGTAGAGCCAAGTCATGCTCTTTCCCCTGCTTTTCCTTGGCTGACTCTCCAATGTTCCTGCTGCTCTCCCCACAAAGGACAGTGACTTGCTTGGCTTCCAGCCCACACAGAGCAACAGGCTTATTTAAGTCTAGATGAGGTTTGTTTCTAACAAAACAGTACTCGAAAATGAAGCCTTCCGTCCATCAGTCTCATTGGTGACAGCAAATGACTGTTCTAATGTTTTCATTAAATTAACAGGTGTTTAAAGTCCTGAATATAATACATGATGTGGTTTAATAGAAAAAAATATAAGCTAAGAATCAGAAAGTCTGGTTGTGCTCCTTATAAATGCCTTCGCCTCTCTGATCCTCAGGTTCTGTATGTATAAAATGGGCGTAATCGTGCCCCTGCCAGAATGTTTTTATGAGGATTAAAATGATGTAGCAACTGTAAAGTGTTTAGGTTTTTAAAAAAGGAAACTAAAATAGTATTAAAGAGAAGAGAATGGGAATGAGGTCCCAGTTAGGGGCTGGAGTAACATACAGGTAAGAAAGGATAAATGTGTAATAGTAGCAGTGGTGAGAGATTTTTTTTTTTAAGCCCACAATGTTTCTGGGCTCTTCTTCAGTTGAAGGAGAGATAGGATGGTCGGGGAAAATGGAGTAGTAAACAGGAGGACTGTGGGAAGAGCAGAATGGAAGAAGACCAAGATGGTTTTAGTTTTGAAATTGTTAAGTTTAAGACGCCCAATAGACATCCAAGTGGAGTTCAGGGAGGAGGTACAGGCTGGAAATACAATCATGGGAGTCAACAGTGTATAGATGATGTTTAAAGCCATGAGACTGAAGTCACCAAGGAAGTATGTGCAGAAGGAAAAGATCAGAGGACCAAGAGCTAAGCATTAGACTCAGCCTTGGGAGCAACAACATTCAGAGGTCAGACTGATGAGGAGGTACCAGAAAAGAAGACGAACTAGGAGTAACATCTTCTCTGAACTCATTTATGTTTTCAGTGCCTTTGAATGTCATCACGTTATTTCAGAGTAAATATGGATTGCCATAACATTCTTCCATTCTAGAAAAGAAAAAGCTGTTATATATTATAGCATTATAAATTAAAGGTATCAAGAATAAATGTGTGCATGTGTTTCCATAGTATCCCAATTTCTGCTTCCTTTTGTGTAAAAGGTTTAGTTTATACTGAAGTTCAAAGGTACAAAGAATAAATCCGCAATTTTTTTTTAATATAAATTTATTTATTTTTAGTTTATTTATTTATTTTTTGGCCACGTCGGGTCTTCAGTGCTGTGCATGGGCTTTCTCTAGTTGCAACGAGTGGGGGTTACTCTTCATTGCGGTGCAAGGGCTTCTCATTGCGGTGGCTTCTCTTGTTGCAGAGCACGGGCTCTAGGTGCGCGGGCTTCAGTAGTTGTGGCGCACAGGCCTAGTTGCTCCACAGCATGTGGGATCTTCCCGGACCAGGGCTTGAACCCGTGTCCCCTGCATTGGCAGGTGGATTCTTAACCACCGAGCCACCAGGGAAGTCCCTCAATGTGTTTTCATATCTCAGTGTTTTATGTTCTTTTATTTACAGCAAAAGGTACATGAAGGCAAAAAAAAAAAAACTGTTCACCTCAGAGTTTGCCCTCCACAGTCGCTTAAAAACACAAAGGTTCTAACTTTTGTTTTAAAAGACAGGCTCTATTTCAACAATTTCCATTTTTGTAAAGACAGTCATTCAATAAAATCATGTCCTATACAAGGAAGACTTTCTGGAAGATGGTATTCTGCAGCAGGGTGTTCAGCTCTCTCTCATTTGATTCCCTTATTGGTAACTATTCATAACACAAATGCTTTTGTCGTTTCCTCCCTCTCCCTGCCACAATAGACTGAGTAATTAACCAAGTGAAGAGTCCGTCAATTAAACACTGATACTAATCTAGGCATAAAAGCTTTCTTAGGGAGCGCTGGTTTTGAACATATTTTCAGCATTATCAGCGTTGATTTTATTCAATCCAATCCTCATACAATCGAGTGCTCCAGATGTTTACATGCCATCCAGGCAACGCTTGCAACATGGATGACCCACACTGCAGAAGCAGCGTTCACAAAGAGTGTATGGAAAAGAAGCACTCTATTGTGCCTCCAAAGGCCTATTTTTCCAGGAATAGATGTTCCATCATTAATTAATGCCCCACATCTTTAATGATAAGATTGTCAAGGACAATTAAGGAAATGATTACAAGTGTCCTTGGCAACTGGAACGCCCCACTGATTTTAGCTTACTTTCCCTAAGTGTGACTTTAAAGGTCATTTCTTTGAAGTGTGGAGACTTAAGCATGGCTTGCATGCGTGTCATTATGTACAAATGCTATACAAAAAGAAGACATATTTCTAGCTTGATACCTTCAACATGAATAAGAAGATATTTTAAAACAGTTAAATTTTTGAGCCGTTGCTTCAGCAACTAATATCTAATAGTAAATGATCTTCAGGAATTGCTAGAGTTTGTTATTACCTGTCTCGTTAACTTGTTTGACTAATTCATATACTATACACTTTAATTAGTTTGCTTTAAACAAATCCATTTTGACCATCACTAGCTATCGATGATTTCCTCTTTCCTCTTACTTTCACATCAGTCTGTTGATGCATCCATTCAAAGACAAAGTCTCATCCCCTGTAAGTCCTGGGTCTTCAAGAAAAGACCCCTCTTCTAAATCGTTGTCAAAAGCTGAAAAGTATGCACTTTTACTCTATTTGCAAGCTAGTGAGTTAGCCTGCCACAGCTTCATGGGTGCTAACAGAAGACGTGTGTCCTAGGTCAGCCCTCGAAGATTGTGTTACTCATGGCACAGCAGAAGCATCTTGTTTGCCGGTTCTCCTTGCCTCCCAAGTCCCATGGAAGTGTCATAGGGGGTCATGTGGATGCTGCACATACAGTGAATTTGAATCACAGCTGAATAACCCCAAGTTTAGAGAACCCTAAGTTTTTGTAGTGGACAGTAAGCAAACCCATGTGACTTTTGCTCCAGAGGGAGCAATTATTTGTAATATCCTGGACAAGAAGCGAACCTGTCCTCTGCTCTGGAGGGAGACGTTATCTATCTCTATCTGCCACACAAGCATCCATGTAAGGATAAAGGTAATAAGCACCTCTAGTTGGAGGACATGCAGGAACACAAGCACCCATGGAGAGTTTCCTTCCAACACCCATCTGTTGGTCACACATTAATTGTGAGAGAACATTTGGCAAAGAAGTATTAACCATAATCACCCTTGAAAGGAGGATTTCAAACTATAAATGTTCCATTCCCCACCCACTCCTAGGCCCTTCTCCAAGCATGCCATTTCCTTCCTGATAATAAGACACTCTCAATGGTTTGCTTTTTCTGTTTGGGTTTTTTGTTGTTGTTTTGTTTTTTGTGTGTTTTTTGTTTTGTTTTGTTTTTTGGTGCCTAGCCACAGACAAGTCTAATGCTCAATCACATAAGTTATGGCAATGCCTATTAATAGCTTACTCGCAGCTTCTTTTTTTTCCCCAGCCCTCCTGATTTTCCATTTACTTTTTACAACATTGCACATCTTCTGTATTGTAAACTACCTTAAATTATTTTAGGAAAGAAGCTGCTATATATTTTTTAAATAAATACCAAATAATAGAAATATTGCATAAGCCAAAATAGTATGACTACTGAAAAAGTTTCAAAAACAGATAAATCGCCAATGATCTCTCCAAAGACACTTGAAAGCACCTTTTTGTATTCATTCATCCCATAGTTATTACCCAAAGTACTCTAAAATATTGGAAAAATTAAGGATAAAGAACATTGTGACAGTGAATAAAATAGTCCGTGTAATTTTAAAATTTATATTGTTTATGGGGAATAATAGCAACTGTATTAAAAATATGACAAACATAAAGAAGAAAAATTAAATTATCCAGAGCATACCACCATCTGATATAAACAATGATAACTTTAAAATTTTATTCCATGTCAACCTTTATATATATCTACTGTATCTATAGTATATAATTAAAATTGTCTATGTACAGATTACTTACTGACTTTTTATTTAACATATTCTCATGAGCATATCGAAACTATGTCATTGATATTATGCCACTGATATTATTTTAAAATTTAAGTTTTTAATGGCCTTATATATTTTTGTATCACATGACCAGGATATAATTTATGAAACAATTTTCCTATGGCTTGCTATTTGAGTTGTTCACAACCTCCCTAGTAAAAATTCTGCAGCATGTAAACTTGTACACAAATATCTGTCCATGTTTATACGTGGCAACATCAACTGTGTGGCTACAAGAAGGAAGGGTCTCATTGAGGACCAATGTAGAAACTTCCCAATTTTTTTACCTTGTCTTCAGGTCAAAATTTAAAGTCCTCACATAGTCTTTTTTTTTTCTTTTCTTTTTTCTTTTTTTTTTGCGGTACGCGGGCCTCTCACTGTTGTGGCCTCTCCCGTTGCGGAGCACAGGCTCCAGACGCGCAGGCTCAGCAGCCATGGCTCACGGGCCCAGCCGCTCCGCGGCATGTGGGATCTTCCCGGACCGGGGCACGAACCCGTGTCCCCTGCATCGGCAAGCGGACTCTCAACCACTGTGCCGCCAGGGAAGCCCCCCTCACATAGTCTTTTTTACTGAAGTTCTCTAGTGCAATTTAAAGTGTTTTAGGAGAATTTGAAACCTTGTTGAATTTTTTTCTTAATTACGATCCTCTACCAAACCTTCAGTATGATGTTTTGATTCCTTTGTTCTACAGCATGTTTTTATTCCTATTGGTCCAAGTAGTTTCCTTTTCTTTTCTTTTTTTCTCCACTGTTTAATTATATTTGATTGAAGAGAAATTTATCTAGGTTTACAATTTGTCAGCAGAGGACATGGTCTGTCTTTAGTTCTTACTCTCTATGTGGGAGCTGATATACCCACTTCTCAGATCTGTAGTTAAAAGGCAGGTTGAAAGGCATAGCTTCTACTTCACTTTCCACTGAATAGCAGTGTTTTATGTAGTATGGCTCTTATTTTATCACCCTACTTTGTTCTTTAACAGGCTGCAATGATGCTATAAATGAATAACTGCCATTTTCAACATCTTCGCTATCAGGACTCTTTCCTTGTTATCCCTTCCCACAAACTTCCTGATGTAAAGAGCCATCGATAGTTAATCATCACCCCAACTCCACCTTCAATTTCTGCCTTGTTTTCTGAGACCAAGTCACTACGTGGATATATGAAGATAGGGAGTAGGGAAGAAAAGTACTCTGGCCACTTCAAACAGAAACTCTACCAGGTGAAAATATGACTGCCCAATTTTACAGTTAGTATGGACCATGGCTTTTTGAGCCATGATATAGACCAACACTGTCTATATATAATGAAAGCCACGAATGCAAGCCACATATGTAATTTTAAATTTTCTAGTAGCCATATTAACTAATTATTCAGTAGTCACATGTGGCTGGTGGCTACAGTACTGGATAGAGCAGGTCCCAATAATCAGGGAGTGTTATGAAAGTTTCAAAGCCTATGTTTATCTGCAGGTGAGTCTTTTTAATGGGTGAAGACTGGTTGAGTTGCCAACTTTTTCCTAATCCTATGTCTTCACCCTTATGGAAGGAAGTAAAATTTCTGACCATATTCTGGAAATGGGTTGATTGTGCTATTTTTATCTTTCTCTGTATATTCATAAGTGTTTTGTTGAAAAATTTGGAGATTGTTACCTAGACATCATCTTAAACTCTAAATCAGAAAAATTAATTTTAAACTTTATTTTTTCCATTAGTACATCAAAAAGCTTTAAAGTAACCAAGAAAAATCTACCCTTTAAAGTAAATTCAGTGTCTAATGAATGATAATAATTCATAGTAGCAAGAGATCATTGCCATAATTTTCGTGTTTATAACAAAAGTGTATGTTTGGACAGATTTTAAGTTGTTGCTCTCATTTGTATTTTATCTTTGGAGAGATGATGTGCAGTCATGCATCTAAAGGTTTTGCAGGAAGCCGAAAAATGTTCCCATTCTCTCCATTTGTTTACCAAACATGCTGCTTCACAGAAAACTAAACAATCCTGATGTTTCTGTTTCCAAAAGTGGCTATTTTACAAGAATGTGGTTAGCTTAGAAATGCAATCCTGTTCTTTTCAATGGTCAAGACTAACTACCCCTTCTCTGCATTAAGTGAACAAAATTCATGCTCAAAATTTCCATTTTACTTGTAGTTGATATCTTCCTTTTTAATGGACAAGCTCAATAATTTTTCTTCTGTTATAAGAGTTTCTATTAAAATGACCAAAACTCAAAATGCAGAGAACTCAGGAATAAAATTAGAAAAGAAACATCAAAACTTGAGATGCTTGCAATGTAAAACTCTACTATTGATTCCTAATAGTAAGACCATTATTTCAACTATTGTATTCTGTAATTTGGAGTTTTTACAATAATTATGATATTAGTATTTTTCAAGAGAACACCAAACTTCGTTATCAAAAATGTTAATAATGAATATTTAACATTTTTGATAATGAAGTTTGGTGTTTTGAAAAATAAATTTAATTGATTAAACAAAACCAAATTTGACTACGTTTTTGGTAAGTTGACGTAAGATCTTATATGTATAAAATACTAACAGCTTTCAAAAGAAAAATACCATTAGTGCTTTAAAAATACAGCAATAATGTACACTTGCTTCTTCCATGATGAAGGGCCAAAAGAATCTTCAAAATTTTGGAGAGGAGAAAGGTTTGGAAAAGCCTATTTATTTCCTAGGTTTTTAATGATATATCACTCTACGTCTTCAAATGGGACAGAAATACAGAATCCAATCAGTATCTTCTATGAATTTAGTGCAGCTTTACTTCAATTTTGTAGGCAACACTTGTCTGCGTGTCACTATACTAAAAAATATAAATTGTTTTTAGTTAGTATATGCTTAGTGCCCTTTTAATGAATGAGTAAATTAACTGAATGACAATAAAAGTAAAGTAGCATGAGAGAACAAATCCTTATTTTCAGCTGTTAAAGTTATCTAAGGATGAAAAGAATGGGAAGAAATCAACACCTTCTGTAAGTGTTCCTTCAGCACTTGACTTTGTTCAGAATGTGAGCATGTCTCTAATATTGTTTGTTTTAAATTGCTTCAATTGGTGTATTTTGTTTACTTTGAACGTCTTGGAATTCCAAATCTGTAAATTGCATTCCAACCAAACAGCAATATACCCTTCACAGAGTAAAATCCCTCCAAGAAGAATGAGATTAGCCCATTTTAGTGAGAGATAAGTTCATTAGGACACTTTGAAGGTTGACAGAATGTCTGGAGTTAGAGTTCTTTTCAAGTACCTTAAGCGCAACAATTTAATTTAAAGTAATTTAACTCGAAGCAAATTTACTGAACACCTCCTATGACCAAGACACTGTGGGGATACCTACAGGGATAAGTTGCTGCTGCTAAGAAACTCATGATCCTAAATAGTAAATGTATCCATTATTAAGTATAACAGAAGGAAGAATATGGTTAGTTCTCTGAACACAGAGGAGAGATAAGTCAAATGGGGACCAGGAGACTAGGAAGGATTCATGTTTAGTACTGCAGCAGCCATTATGTGACTACTAGGGAGATATTTACTACACAGTGAGAATGGCAGAGCAGAAAGACAGCAAGAGTCTGTGGGTCCTTGATGACATTGTTGAGCTACTAGCCACCCCAGCAACTGCCTACCTCTGGACTTCTTTCTTGATTAGGAAGATAAAAATTTAATTAAGATAACGCCACTTTCAGACCATCATTCATGCTAAAATCATCTTACCTTTTACATAAGGGTCCAGAAATCTGGCTCAGCTGCAAGAAGAGGTTGAGTAAAGCTTAGGGGTGGCAATGAGAATAGAAAGGTGGGACCGAATGCAAAAAGGTAAGATGGAGAGGAATCTGCATTTCTGAACATGGAAGGTTGGAGAGAAGGAGCCAGAGATGTCTGGTTGATCGTATGCATGACTGCTATCTGCCTCAGTTGGAATAAGAGAGCAGGAATAGGTTTGAGGGCAGAGAACGCCGAGTATAATTTTGGTGTTGAGTTAGAAAATGAAGAAAAACATTAAATTTGCTGAATACTTTTGAACTAAATTGAACCTTAGTTTATGAGGAAGTCAGCATGGCCGTATCCCCAAAGGGTTAAGTATGCCTTGTTCACTCCACACTGAAGTGACATTTATCCAAAGTTGAATTTAATATTGCAAAGAAATCACTGGTCTTCTTCTTACTGTTTGAGCAAAACAGTTCAAATAAACATATTGTCTATTTCCTTCTGAAATGTGCCTAATCTGAGAACAAAAGAATAAAATGTATTTAAATCTACAAGGGCCAAGACAATGGGTCCCCTTTCTCAGGAGGCTACTGGAGCGTGTTCACTAGTAAAATGAGAGAATCATTCAAGAGGACAATATTGGGTTCTTAAATCAGGGCATCCAGCACAGGAAAGAGGTGAAGGAAATTCCTAGGATGATGATGCAGGAAGCCCTAGGATGAAGGCAACAAGCCTAAAGAACAGCGCCCAGTACTGCCTGGAGCTAGAGGTTGGTAAGCAGGAGGAACCTGCCTGAACGGGGGCAGAAAAGATTTTTTTAAAAGAGTAGATTTATTTGCTCTGTCATTTCTTGCTCATATGAATAGATCTTTCTTGGTCCTAATGTAACCTCAAGGGACCTGGGAGTCTTATGTACTCAGGAAGAAGAGAAGAACTAGTATGATTTGAGCACCAGCCAATCTTTACCAGTGTCTAAAGGTGAATAATCAAGTTATAGCCATAAAAGCTTACATGACAGGAGAATAAATGAAGAGTAGAAGGCAATTGGCCTGGGAGCTGGAATCAAAGGTAGGGAAAGTGGGCACCAGGAACTGCTGTACAATGTATTGTAATGAGCCTTCTAGAGCAATTTGCTCTTTGAAACTAGTCATATAAATAACTTTGATGAAAATAAAATTTTAAAGAAAATGAAAATGTAAATAATCCATCCAGAGAACCGGCTCAGATAAAAAGATTATGGTCAGCCCCACTGAATCCCTTATTCAACAACTATCCCTCCACGATTTAGCCTAAATTCTGCTCTCCCCTCCCTGGTAAATCTTACTAGAGCAGACTAAACAGTGGAGAACACCTTGCAAGGATACAAGAAGCATTTATTTCCCCCAAATAGCTGAGCCACAGTCTCTCATGGTGTGGGTGACACAAACACACTTTAAATCTCTATTCAAGACCATCATTTACTTTTTTTTTTTTTTTTTTTTTGCGGTATGAAGGCCTCTCACTGTTGTGGCCTCTCCCGTTGCAGAGCACAGGCTCCGGATGCGCAGGCTCAGTGGCCATGGCTCAGGGGCCCAGCCGCTCCGCGGCATGTGGGGTCTTCCCGGACCGGGGCACGAACCCATGTCCCCTGCATCGGCAGGCAGACTCTCAACCACTGCGCCACCAGGGAAGCCCATCATCATTTACATTTTTGATCCAAGTATTCTGGGCAGTGTAAATAATTCTGGAAATCAAATCAAAGCTAGTTTGTGCTGGATGAGGCTCTGCTAAGTCACCTAAGTTCTTGAGAATACATGAAAGCCAAGTTGTACACAATTAAAATGTTAAATTACACATGAACAGAATCTGTTGACTCTTTAAAAAAAAATAACACATGGAAATTTATCTTCTTCCGTGAAGGGATGTAAAAAGGCTGCCAAAAGGAGAAAGGGAAGATTTCAAATATAATTATTGCCTACTGACACTGAAATAGAATTATTGCCTACTGATATTAGATTTAGATTTCTATGTAGAAATCTAAAATTATAGAGAAGAAATGTACCTTAAAGTCAACCAGTCCAACACCCTTGATTTACAGATATAGGAACAGAGGCCCAGGAAGGCAAAGTGGCTTGCTTGGGACAAAAAAAACTATTTATGGAAAGGCAGGAAAGAAAACCAAACCCCCTGACTACCAGTCTATTGTCAATGCACCCTAAGTGCGGCTTCAATTGCCCCTGCCCACAGGACATGCTGTTGCCAGGCTGGAGGATGGCGCTCCTAGGACAAAGGGCTCATGAAGGAAGGTGGACATTTCAACCAGGCGGCAGGGAAAGTGCAGAACAAGCGCTGAGTTAATGCACTGCACACGATGCGACCCAGAACTGTGTGTCAGGAAGAAAATTCACGGAGTTTTCAAAAGAGAGTAAAGTGCTTGGAAGCTTGTTTTAAAGGATCAGAATGCTCCTACCTCTTTTCTGTTCCTTTCATGTGCACAGTAAAAGAGCAGAGGTATTCTATTTCCACTGTAGGTTTTTGAGTGTGAGACCAAGAAAGCTATTCATGTGAAACTACTCTTTAGCGACATAGCGTTTCAACAAGGCATCACTAGTACAAGCCGGGATGATGGCCACTTGAGCCTCTTTTTTAGGTGTCTGACATCAGCTTCAAGACAGCCTCTCCCCAAATGTGAGTTTCAAATGTTGCCTGTAGACACGCTCCAATGAAGGAAGTCAGCAGTTGTAATTTGTGTATATCCTTCGCACTCCTTTTCCAACGTACCCTCTTAAACCATAACTCCAGACCCTGGCTTTCCCCTCCCTCCATGTCCCAGAGCACAGAAAAAAAAGCATTCCTTTTAGCTATGTATCAGTGCTGGCTCATTGCCCCTATCTACCAATTTTCCTGTCATTCAGTAACGGCAATAACTATGTGTTTGATACTTGCTTTACATTTCCTGGTTCTTGGGAATGTTTAATCGTTAAGGGTTTTCCTTCACTTCTAAGGTAAATGAGCTCACCGTAGTCCATTAAAATTGTCATTTTATCTGAGGACCATGGACAAACTTTGTTAGGTAGTGTTTCACTCTTATCTCTCTGTCTGATCAGAGAGGAAGTCTTGCTAGTCCCTCTTTAGCTTGAAGCTGATTATTGGCCTCATGATTACACAAAAGAAGATGCGGTTCTTTCCACACCTGAAGGCATTTGAGGTGCAATTTGTGTGGTACTTCCAAGCCCTGCTAAAAGGAATGGCTGCCTATTTTCCTAATCTGTCTGTTTGCATTTGTAGGCATTGAGAATTCACAGTAAACAAGGTAAAGTGCAAATGCTTTCACAGGTTTGCATTGGACAATAAAAACTATTGGTAACAAAGAGAAGAAGCTCTTTGCAAATCTGTACTTTATCAGCTGATACAGATGTGAGGATATTCTTGTATAGACCTTCTAAAATGATCACAGCTTACCATTTCCACAGACATGGACTAAACTGAACGTATCTGGAAAAAAGATTTTTGATCTTCTCATTTCAAATACTCTGTCCTCCTTTGAAAACATGTAATGTATAGTATACAAATATAAGGTGCTAGTCTTGAAAGTGAGCAAAGATATACTGTAAAGAGAAATTGATTAATGGGTTTCTATAAGGATTTATATAAGGGAAAGAGCGTCACCTCTCTGTGATGGCTTAATTTTTGTTCTACTTGAAATCTGAGATGAATGAGAGCTCAGTGAAGTCCTCTTCGGCAGTATGATTTTATTATTTTTCAAATTTCTGATTTAGATGAGTGTTTTAAATACATAAAAATTGGTGGAATCCTTATCAGAATCTCAACAGATGAGGCCTGAGAATCTGTTGATATCATGCTGTACAGGTGACTACGATGCCCAGCTTCTGAACCCCCCTAACATTCATCAATAGTGTCTACCATGCCCTTGACAGTGAGATGGTTAAGTGCTTACAAGAAAGGTGTTCTGCTATTCATTGAACAGATATCTATAGCTGTTATATTCCTGATGAATAAGAGGAAAAGTTGAAATTTTGTATGAAGATAAAGTAGTTTGATTTATATCTTTGTTACAGGAGCAGTTACAGAATAGATAAAATAATTCTAAGGAATATTTCTTTAGGGAGCTCTTCAAATGTTTTAGTAAATGTTCTATTGAAATTCCATAGTTAGGCACCAGAAAGCACAGAACACTTGACCTTGGCCTGGAAAACTTCGATGGCTAGAGTAACTAATCGGCTAGCGCCACTATGAAAATTTTGGTAAGGTATCTGCAAAGAGCTTAAGTTTTGAACAGGAATATGATTAAAACGTGAAATAGCATGTGAAATAAAGTTGTTTGGAATTGCCCCAAATCCTAAATGTTATATGCTTAAAACAATGATTTGATATTCTTTTATACTATCATCTTATTTCTGAAAGTAATTATCCCTCATGTTCAGTTGCCTCTTCAGGGCTCTCGATAATCTTTTAATGTTGACGGCTTAGAGGAAGACTCTATGTTAATGACTAGAGGACTTGTACACAATACTTTATCCTTGATTTATTCATTAATTTAACAACAGTATATGTGAATTTACTATGTGCTAAACTCTGTGAACAGGTCTGGGAATTTGGTAGTGAATACAACAGATCTAAGGGCACTGGAGGAATTGAATATATCTGGCTTGGATTTTCAGACTCTAGGATCAGAAGTTGTTCCTCTAAAGTATATTTGTACTGATTTCTCACAAAGATATTAGAAAAAAAGAACTTGAAGGATCACTAACATAATAGGATCCATTCAACTCAACTTATATATGGTTCTTCTCTAAGGAAGTAGTGTTTCACAACAAATGAAAAAATTCTGCAAAAATTTAAATTGCTTAAATACCCTTACTAATTAGGTGAAATAGGCCATAACAGTTATCAAGAGCAAAAGCGTTGTGTATAAAGTCAACCTGCTTCTCATATAGGATGCTAGATTTAAGGATCCGGACTTGCAGCTTTTTCAGAAGCAAGATATGTTTGAATTTTGATGGATTATTTAAATTAACTATACTGAATAGAATTAGCAAATCTAGTTAGGAGCAATCTGAATCTACAAATCATCAGATGACTATCATAGAGCTATAAAAAGCAGTAGAAAATACTTAGTAAGTTGGAATAGAAATATCAGTGCAAATGTGGTCATTTATTCAATGAATATTTATTGCCTTTCCACTATAAACCATGCAATATACTAAGGTACTGGGGATATAAAGACGAAGACAGTCCTTCCCTCAAGGACTTTGCAGATTAGTAAAGTCCCTGATAGAGGAAGAATAGGCCAAATTTGATGTTCTGTAGGCAAACAAACTCTGAGAGAAAATCCAGTTTTTCTAGTCCAAAGAACCAAAGGACAATCTTTGTTCAGGACAACAACAGCTCACTGAAAAATGAGAGAAAAATCTCATAAAGGAGTGATTTAGAGAGGAGGAGCCCCAAATTCCATCTGTAAACTCTGCCCAAGTCTCTATCTGACCCCTGACCACACATGCACGGGACAGATTGCAGATAAAAATAAAGGAACTGATCTGAGATTGGAGCTATCATTCAAAATACAGAATATGATGTTTAAGTCCAATCAAGTTAATTTTTGAGGAAACACCTATGAAGATTAAATAAAATATAATCCAGGGTCTCCATAAGATAATAGTCACATTGCCCTAGATACAATAAAGTATATCTCAAAATATAAAGAACCAGGAAAATATGACCTGGTCTTATTTAATCAATGGAGACAATCAATGGAGATTAACACTTAGATGATTCAAAATGTTAGAATTAGAAGGCAAGTATTTTAAAGCAACAGTTGAAACTGTGCTCAAGGACATAAAGGAAAATATACTCATAATCAATAAAAACATAGGAAATATCTATAGAGAAATAAAAATTATTAACCAAAAAAGAACCAAGTGAAAATTATAAAACTCAAAAGTACAATAGCCAAACATTTAAAAAAAAAAAAAGAAGTACTGGATGTGCTTATCAGAAGAGTGAAGATAACAGAGGAAACAAAGAGGGAATCTGAAGCTAGATCAATGGAAAATTGTCCAACCTGAAGATCAGAGAAAAAAAAGATTGGAAAAATGAACAGTATTTCAAGGAAGTGATGGGACAATTTCAAAAAATCTAACATATGAATAATTGGAGTCTCAAAAGACTAGGAGATACTGTGTAGACTAAAAAAAAAAATTGTGTGCTGTCTACATGAGACATACTTTAAGCATACTGACACAGATAGGTTGAAAGTTGATAGAAAAAGATACACCTTGCAAACAGAAGACATCAGACACCTGGAGTGACTATGTTAAATTCAGATAAAATAGACTTCAAGACAAAGAGTACTACCCACAATAAAAAGGAACATTTCATGATGATTGAAAGTTCAGCTCATCAAGGAGACATAATAATAATAACAACAATAACAACAATAATAATAAATATATGTGCTCGATAACATTTAAAATTCAAAGATATGGAGCAAAAATGACAGAATTAAAGGGAGAAATAAATAATTCCACAATTACAGTTGGAGATTTTAATATTTTTATTGTCAATTGATGAGTAACTAGACAAAATTTAGTAGGGTCATAGATAATCTGAACAACAGCATTTTTTTTTTTTTTTTTTGCGGTACGCGGGCCTCTCACTGCTGTGGCCTCTCCCGTTGCGGAGCACAGGCTCCAGACGCACAGGCTCAGCGGCCGTGGCTCACGGGCCCAGCTGCTCTGCGGCATGCGGGATCTTCCCAGACCGGGGCACGAACCCGTGTCCCCTGCATCGGCAGGCAGACTCTCAACCACTGCGCCACCAGGGAAGCCCTGAACGACAGTATTAACCGACATGACATGACCTGAGTAATATTTATAGATTACTATACACAGTGACCTTCTAAAATGCTGGTAATCACTTATTTCCTAATCTAGATAGTGTTTATGTGAATGTATTTACTTTATTAAAATTCACTGAATTGTACAGTTATCATTTGTGCACTTGTATATATGTTATAATTTGATTTTTTTTAAGTTTACTTTAAAACTGTACACTGGCAGCAGCGTACAGAATGAATTGTTAGAAAATAACACTGGAGGCAGGTAGGCCAGTAGGAATGTCATTCCAGAAGATTACGTGAGAGACAAAAGAATCAGATTTGTGCAAAAACTGAAGGAGGTAGAACGGAGACCATGTTTCAATCCATTACACGTGGGAGGTACCAGCAAGTGGGGAGCCAAAGATGACCTCAGAGTTTCAGACTTGGTAGCTGTGTGAGATTTGCACTGTCTCCTGATTCAGAGGACACAGGAGGAAGAGGCTTTTCATGACCTGGTCAAACTGGAGCCTCATCACCCCCAACCCCTCTGAAATACCTGCATTTCCTGGACCTGACAGCTGACAAGCTCTCTCCCACATCTGACTATTGTTACTGCTATTCACTCTGCCTTTTCTTTAACTCCTCATAACCTTTGTGAGTCACTCAGGAGTTTCTTCCGTGGAAGACTTCATTGTCTCTCAAAGACAGTTAGGCTACTACCATAATACATCATTCTGTTTTATTCTCTGGCTTGCTTTGTCCCACATCCCGAAACACCTTGAGGGTGGTATTTTGTCTTATCTTGTATCCTAATATAGAGCACATGGCTGTATACATAGGAAGTGCTCAATTTTAATGGTACTGAATTGAGTTACGATTTGTATCTGGAAGGATGAATTGGGCTTTTGTTAAATTAGATTTAATGAAGTTCCCAAGGCTATGCTATATATAGAATACAGACAGTTGTTGGGGGAAAAAGGAACATAGGTCACTACCTCTGATCTAGCACAGTTTGTAATTTAGTTAACAATTTAGGATTTTCTGAATAATGTTAAGTGGATTGTTAATTTGTTTAATTTTATCAACAACTGTACAGTTACTTTTTAGGACATCCAGATAAATTCAATATAGCACATTATTATAGAATGTAGCACGTGAAATTATATATATTTCTTTCAGTTCATTTAGCATTGTTTCATACAAGGTTATTTTCATCTTATGCTACGCTGAACTATACTTACCGGATATGGATCACTTTACAAAAGTCACTCAATAACTCGATTCACTTCTTAGTTTGGTTCTTGCCAGCCCTTTTCTGCTATTTATAACACTTTGCAGTTTTCAGACACTGAACACAGAATGTAAAATTTAGAAATATTTCATGATTGAATGATTGTTCATATGTGCCAAAAATCTTTATTATTTTTTTACTATCATTTATTAATAGTTTCCTATATCTTTATTAAGGCAATACTGTATACAGATTTTCTCTACCAGTCATGCAACAATTAAAGATTTACTTAAGAGCAATATTGGATCTAAAGAAAATGAGAAGAAATAATAAATGCAAAGAAAGAATACTTTATATCCTAATGCCTTCCTAAATTATGGAACTAAAAATACATCCAAAAAGCTATTTCATGGAAATGAAACTAGTGAATAATTTACTTTTAAAAAATAAGTGAAAAAAAAAAGACCTTAAAATAAATTTATAATTTTTAAATCATCTTCTTGGTCTTAAGTATCCATCTTTTAAATGAAAGATTTATAGGAAAATCACCATCTAAAGTATGAGTCATATAAAATATTTAAAGTAATAATTAAGTAGAAAGTATAAAATAACAAAAGCCTTGGATTTGGACTTATTCTGCTTTCTATAAAATAACAGTTTATTTTAAGAATATTTTTTTCTGGTAATGAGTGTCACTTGGGTTTGAATGAAATGATTTTAATAAATTATTAGCAATCAGTTTTTCAGAACACTTCCCATACTATTCCTTGGATATGATTTCTTAAATTATGAAAACTGCAATTAACAATTCACCCAAACATAGGCTCCCAGGGACAAAGTGTGAAAATATATTAGGAAAGAATTACAAGGACATACCCAGTAGATAGTGCTTTTGAATAGAGAAATAGGAGCTCTTTTCACAAAGAACTGAAGGGATCTATTTGTAGTTTCACATACACATTTTGAAAGCCCCCCGGTTGTAGTTTCACTATCAAAATAATGAAGTGTCAATGGCATTTCTCCTCACAGTAAAGAATTAATTAAACAACCTCTATAATGATCTGGCTGCTAATAGTACTATTTCTGACATGAGACCCTTTTACCTTGGTTCTGAATTACATGAATCTCTGTGAATGCTTTTGTTATAAATACTCATCCTGCTTCCTCATGTGTGATATGAATTTCTATGATCATAGGATCACAATTATCTCCTTGCTCCTTTCAAAGAATTTGTATAGTCCCTTTGATAAGAGAAACTCGAAGTGTTTTGCAAACACACCATTTACCCCAGCCAATATGAATCACTGCCCTCGTTCTATAAGAATAACAATACCACCTTTCAGATAAATTGTCGGGCAAAGGAAAGTCTTAAATCACGCCTAGGGACAAGCTACAAACACAGCAAGAAGGCTAAGTTCTGCAAATCACATAATTTTTCTACTATCAAATATACTTTGCTTTATGCAATAGATGAGTTTCCTTAAGGATTCTCACAAACGAAGAGAAACGAAGAGATTCTAAGAAACGAAGATTTGTTTCCAAATCAAATCAAACTTTAATGCATCCTGAAGACTTATTCCATAGCAGTGAAATTTGATTATGGCCATTGGATTTTCAAAAGAGAGGATAAAATATGTACTACATATTTAAGAGGAAAAATTTTCACTTTGACTATGCTAGGAAAACCTAAATTTGTCTGAAATGTTGTACAAGAATCATAAATTCTAATGGTTATCGGGCCAGGCAGAAAACATAACCAAAGAGAATGAGGCTAAGTACCGGGCAATAAGGTGGGGTCAAGGGGTGGAGGCGGGACAAGAAGGCGCACGTGACCGGGCACCACGCCCCATCCAAGCGGCAACAGCTGCTCCTATCTCAAACAGCCTGTGTGTAATTTTGGGGAATTCAAGCCTATTTCACCATATCTTCAGACTTTTCAAGAGTCAGAAAGAGAAAAATAAATACTGTATGCTAACACACATATATGAAATCTAAAAAAAAAAAAAAAAAGTGGTCTTGAAGGACCTAGGGGCAGGATGGGAATAAAGACACAGACCTATTAGACAATGGACTTGAGGACACGGAGTGGGGGAAGGGTAAGCTGGGGCAAAGTGAGAGAGTGGCATGGACATATATATGCTACCAAATGTAAAATCGATAGCTAGTGGGAAGCATAGCACAGGGAGATCAGCTCCGTGCTTTCTGACCACCTAGAGGGGTGGGATAGGGAGGGTGGGAGGGAGACGCAAGAGGGAGGGGATATGGGGATATATGTATACGTATAGCTGATTCACTTTGTTATAAAGCAGAAACTAACACACCATTGTATAGCAATTATACTTCAATAAAGATGTTAAAAAAATCAAAAATCAAATCAAATCGCTGGATAGGACAAATAGACAATGCACGCTGACTAGATTAGAACTACAGGAGACTACATTGTGATTCTCATACAGTAGCACATTCTGAAAAAAGGCAACCACTCAGAAGTTAACCCTTGACAATGAAAGGAAATCTCAAGCAGACATTTGGCCCAGATCTTCTATGAAAGTTGATCTAAATCAAAACTATTGAAGATGTTCTTTCTATGAGCATTTACTGTGTTAACTCATGCTAGTTATTATGCTAGGTGATAGAGATGAGACATTGAACTGGATGCAATCTTCCCTCTTTTGAGAAGGTTGGGGGCTAAGGCTGTCCTCTCCCACAGCTCTACGGTTCCCAGTGGAAAGGTTGGATCTTCACTTGCATAACTCTCCCAGTCTGTGGTCCCATTCCCTCACTGTCTTCCCAGGGGAGTAGGAGTGACTTCCCTGATTGGTGAGTTGCTGAGAAGGACCTGAGAAAGTACAGGTTGACTCCTCCTTCTCTGTCCTTGGGGAGTCAACTGATGACTGTCACCATCTGCTCTTGTCCTCATGGGGGAGAACAAAGGACACTTTGAAGGATGTGTTCAGTTCAAGGGAGATTTAGAAAACCATTCGACCTCACGTAAGCCATGCACTCCAATATAGTTTTAAAGGTTAAAAAGTTGAGGACAGAGAAATTTGTCTCCTCTGTGTTCTGTTCTCTGTGGCTCCAAGCCAAGAAAGGATAGAGAGGTGTCAATTACTGGTTCTGATAAAAACTTCAACAATTTCCCCAGAGAGTAAGCCCGAGTGGAAAGTGTTGATCATTGCGAAGTATATTGTGCTGTGAGAACACACAGGAAGGTGATCTTAACCAAGAATCCAAGAGTCAGAAAGGCTTGTAGCAAAAATTATGAGCTATAATATATTTATCCAGGTAAAGGCACAAGCAAGCATGGAAACACAGTTTTCCTGGAATAGGAAACAGCATGCACAGAGGCACTGGGGACAGCATGGCCATGTGGTGGAGTCAACAGTAGTTCAGGAGGGAGTTCAGGAGGGTGGGAGTGTAGAGAGGAGTGAAGAAAGGCAAGGTGGTGAGGCTAGAGGAGCCGCAAGTTCTGAAGGGTCCTCTAAACGGTATCAAGGAATCTGGCATTCTGAGGATGCCCGCTGAAGTGCTTTCAGTGGGAAAGGCCCACAATCAGATTTGTGGTTTTAAAAGATCAGTCTGAGAGAAAAGAAAGCTCAGTCTGACTACAGTGTTACAAACGGGTTGACAGCAGCAAGGCTGGAGAGAGATGAACTAATTACTATTACAGGAACCCAGGCAAGAAGAGAAGTTTCCTATTCCAGGCATAAAGAAGAGAGATTCAAGAAGTATGTAGGAGAGAAAATCATCAGGTCTCAAGGGACCTTTTGACCTCAGAAGGGAAAGGTCCTCGGATCCAAGCAATGTCCCCACTCTGCCCTTTGGCCTCCCATTGCTGGCATTCCACTGGCTCCAATGCTAAATTCAGCAGCTACTGTAAACCAGTATCTGATCACCCTCAGCTTGGTCAGAGCTGGTAATACACCTGGACTGACAGCCCTCCCCAGGGCTCCTGGTGGCATTACAAATCCCTGAGTCTCTTCCAGGTCCTCTTCAGGCATCCCAGGTTTAGTGGTTCACCCCAGCCTCTGTGCAGGGCTCATTAGACCTCACCATGACCAGCCCAATGTTTCCCAACTTAACTCCTTTTTAGTTGTCCTGGAGCAGTGGGTGGGCTGTAGCTGCAGGGAGTTTTAGAACCCATTCCACCACCCAAGAACCCAGAGTGGCCAGAAAGTGGGGTTCATGCCCTATCAAAATAACTCTCCATTTAAATTACTTAACACTCCTTCAATTCTGAAATCTGAACACATCTCTAAGTAGTTTGTTCTCCTACTTCTGACTCTGTGTCAATCTTCTTTTTTGACAGAATTGGGATTCCTTCACTTCCTCTTCCTGCCAGGGCCTCCTCTATGTAAACTCAGCGGTCTAGATACCAAATCTGTCTTTCAAAGTAAAAGTGTCAAGTTCCCAATCTCATTGGCTGCAGAGGGAACACGTCTTAAAGGAAGAAATCAAACAATTAAACATAATAATAGCTAACATTTATTGCATACTTTATAACAAGTGTGGTGAGCACTGTCCTAAATGCTTCTAGATTTAACTTCTTTCTATTCCCCACTGAGATGAAATGGGCGGGGGGGGGGGGTGGGGAGCTAAAGAATTACATAACATGCCTAGGATACATAGCTACTCAGTGGAGGAGAGTTTAAAACCAGGCATTCTGGATCTTTGCAAAAAAAATATTTTTATGTGATATAGTTCAAGCTAAGAGAAAACGTATTTCGATAACATTAGAAAGATGCGACTGTAAAGGGTTCATTTGATTTGGCAGTAAGAACGTCATCATTGACCTTGGTGTTTTTAAGTATAGGGGAGAAGAAGGGCAGTTATCAGGGGTGGAAGAGTAAGGGAGAGTTGAGAAATTGAGGAAGAGACAGGATACCATTCTTCACAGGGAGTAACCATGTATATAGTTGAGGGGGAGTTTTTGTTTTCTTTTGTTTTTTAACTTGGGGGTAATGGAACATCCTTAAATACCAACAGGGGAAGAACCCGTAGAGAGGTGACCCAAGGTTAGAGGGAGTGATGAGAAACCTCTCCATACCTCATCAGAAGCAGCCCAGTGACCTCAGAAGATGCTCTCTTGGTTAGTTTAGGAGCTGAGATAAGCAAAGAGTAGATCATAAATGTGAGGGAATGAAAGCAAATCCAAAATTCAATGATGGCCCCTTTGAGAACTGCTTAGCTAAGACCCAGAAGCTTATCATGAGAACTGTATAACTTATGGGATTAAAACAAACAAACAAAATATAAAAACACCTAGTTAGCAGACCAGTGTCTTCATCCTCTTTTTCCTTCAAGAAGTAGAAGCCAAGGGGGTTCAGAAATACACATAAGAGTTTCCATTTGATGAAATTCAAAGTTCAAGGCAGGCTTTGCTTTTGAAAGTTGTTGTTTTCATGTTCTGGAAGGCCTAAGGCTATTAAACCTAGTGGCAATACGCAAGGGGAAGGAAACCACTTGAATACGATTATAGTTCTTCTAATGGAAGCACTGTTCAAAGCAAGCGCAGTGGGTAGTGCTCCTTGATTCTCCTCCCGAAGCAGCATTTACCAGAGAGAAAAAAACACTGACCTGAAGCTCATATTGGGCTTTCATTTCAGCAAGACCTTACTGAAAATTTGTCTAGTTTTATTTTCTTATTGTTTAAGGCATGTTGTTTAACAGTATCATCTCCCTTTTTAGCTGTATGGGGATTTAAAAACGTTGTTGATGCATTACAGTGATGCACTATAGCTATAATATGTAAAGCTAGTTAAGGAGGTGTAATGTAATTTATAAAAACTTCTCCATTAGAAACTTACTGTCTGAGTTACTCATGTTATTCTTAGCATCGACTGCTTTATATTCGATATTTGCATATTTTTCTGAAAAATATATGTCTCTTTATGTCCCACCTCATATGTATTTTATATAAAGTAAGAATATCATGAGTTTAATTACCTTTTTTAAAAAAAAATTCCTGCTCTTTTGCTTTGTGTTGTGGTTTATTTATAACTTCCAGAAAGAAATCTTAGCCAGAAAGAAAAAGAATTTCCTAGTAGATTTCACAGAAGTTGCACAATTTTCCCTGTCATATAAATAATGCTCGTATTCTAAGATTGTTTCCACATCTGTTTGTCTATTTATATGATTATAATTTTGCCATGTCTTTTTCAAGTTACAGTCTTAGAAAGAGTGTAACCTCTAGCATAAATTTTAGATCAAGGGTAATTTTCTACCACACTTGCCAGGTACTGAGGCCCAGAATATCTCGGGAAAATCCTGCCCACTAAGGGTGATGGTCTGGGGCTTGCCTTGAAGCTGCCACATGTCAGTATAAAGGGCACAAGGAATTAAAGGTCTGCAGGTAGGCAGACCTGCCTCTAAACTAGTCTGGACAGCTTAAAGAGAGAGAATAACAAATCTAGTCTCATTTCAAGGCACAGAATGAGACCCAACAACTTTGCATGTCCCCGATGAAAAAAAAAATCTGTCTTTTCCAGCTGTATGGCTAAAGGAGCAAAAACAAAACTTCCAGTTTGACCTTGTGGTGTCATCAAATTTGAAGAATACTTACATTGGTTCTCTCACATGTTGTTTTACTGTACTTGAATTTAG
Source organism: Delphinapterus leucas (assembly GCF_059928025.1). Classification (NCBI taxonomy): domain Eukaryota; kingdom Metazoa; phylum Chordata; class Mammalia; order Artiodactyla; family Monodontidae; genus Delphinapterus; species Delphinapterus leucas. The sequence continues at coordinate 53,545,377 of NC_143140.1, forward strand.
CGAATAAACCAATCAAGGGCCAGGCAGGAAATGCACGGCACATTCAAACTGAGTAATATGAGGAGAGTTTAATAAAGGGATATTGACAAAGGTGTGCTCAGGGTGAAGGAAAACGACAGTACCATGGAATTAGTAAGAAATGGGTACTAGTACCATTCATAAGCCTGAAGGTGTGAGGAGATGGAGAAGTTACCAGAACACAGAGACAGAGCTATTTGGAGAGAGCCACTGGATAGGCGCTTCAGCCTTTTGTAAAAATGATGCTGCCAACTCATAACAGCCTCAAGGGAGGGAATCAGGGGAATAAACACCCCAACCTCACTATCCTCCCCCTGTCACTCCTCTTTGTTCAAACCTATTTGTAAGTCACTGGACAAGGGAGCTTATTAATGCAGGTCAGAGTCCCAGGACAGACGACAGTGTGGAGAAGGTATTTAACCCAGAGAGTTTGGAAAGCTAAGAACTGCGTTTTGCAAAATCCGTGATTCTACTAATTAGTTGTACATAATTTAAGAAGGTGTACATAATCTAAGTAAGTATATGACTTTGCTCCAACAGATGTGACTCTTAGCAGCAGATGAACTTTAGATTCCATTATCTGTCGCCAGTTTTGTGGGTGGAGGGCACCTAAGGCAGCAGCAACAGTGTAGTGGCATCTATAGCCATTTCCTGATGTCTGGATCACAGCTATGGTGCTTCTATTATTTACCTAAAGCCAAAACCTGTAATTCCCACTGCTCTAATGATTTTGTTTTTGTTTAAAACATCTAGAGTAGTTTCTGTTTACTGAATTGAACTTTGACATCAAATTATGACACTAGGCGAAAACATTGTGATCTCCTCGTCTTAAGGAGTTTTCATGTATGTTTCACTTTCCCACTTATTTTCAGTCTTTTCAGTCGAGTTAGACCCATGAATACCCTAGAGGGCCTGTTATTAAATCAAGGACTTGAGGAGAAGGACCATACACCAAATTAGCGTCCGGATGTAATTCTAACAGTTTACTTGAGCAGTTTGTGATAACCTAGTCTTAATTGTGGCTTATTCCCTCATTTGTCATTAGGGAATTAAAATTTAAAACAAGAATAAAACACCAACACACAGCTTTTAGAATGGTTCTAATCTAAGAAATTAGCAATACCAAATGCTAAAGAGGATGTGAAGCAACATAACTCTAATTCATTGCTGGTGGAAATGCAAAATGATAAAGTCACTTCAGAAAAGTCTGGTGGTTCCTTACAAAGCTAAACGTAGTTTTACCATGTGATTCAACAATCATACTCTTAGGCATTTACCCAATCGATTTAAAAAGTTATATCCACACAAATGCCTGCATATGAATGTTTATAGTGGCCTTATTCATAATCTCCAAACACTGGAAGCCATCGAGGTGTCCTTCAATGATGAATGGATAAACAAACTGTGGTGCATCTATTATTCAGTGATAAAAAGAAATGAGCTATCAAGTCACAAAAAGACATAGAGGAAACTTAAATGCATATTGCTAAGTGAAAGAAGCTGATCTGAAAGGGCTGTATAATTCCAATTATATGACATTCTGGAAAACGCGGAATTATAGAGTCAGTAAAAAGATCAGTAGTTGCTGGGTTTTGGGGAATAGAAGTGTTGAATAAGCGAAGGATCAGGATCTTTAGGGAAGTGAAACTATTCTGTATGATACTGTAATTACGGAGACATGACATTATATATTTGTCAAAACCCATAGAATTTTACAGCACAAAGAGTGAACCTTAATGTGTGCAAATTTTGAAAAACCATTTAGCAGGTCAGGGGACCCCAGGAAGGAATGCAGACTATGACAAGAGAATCTACCTGTATTATAAATGTGTGAGACTACCTTGCCAAAGGGGGTGGATGGAAAAGGTGCTGATCTACCTATGATGTACATAAATATATATATACTGATATACATATGATATAAAGAAGTGATTGAATAAATAATAATTGAGAAAAAAGAGACAAATCTGCTATGGAAAAGAATTCCAAATAATTAAAGTAGGTATTCTACCCTTAGTAAGGGGGCGCCTAACTCTCTACTCCTTAAGTATGAGTTTCACCTAGTGACTTCCTTCCAAAGAGCACTGTATAGAAAGGGGGAAAAAAGAATAACTTTACAGTGGAGAAATGTGACAAACACTATATCTTAGCAGGTCATCAAGACCAACATCATAAGGGATTATTCATGATGATAGTATGTACCCTTGACCTGATCTGATGATAATGGCATTTTAACCTATGTGATCTTCCTCCCATAAACCTATAGCCCCAGTGTAATCTAGAGAGAGATCATAAAAATTCCAATAGAAGGGTTTCCTACACAGTACCTGGCCGGTGCTCCTCAAAACTGTCAAGATCATTAAAAAGAAGAAAAGTTTGAGAAACTGTCACAGCCAGGAAGAGCCTAAGGAGACATGGTTACTAAATGGGATAGGATTCTGGAACAGAAAAAAGACATTAGGTAAAAACTAAGGCAATCTAAATAAAGTACAGACTTTGGTTAATAATAATGTGTCATTATTGGTTCATTAATTGTAACAAATGTACCATACTAGTGTAAGATGTTAATAATAGGGAAAACTGGGTATGAGTAGATGGGAACTCTGAATTATTTTCTCAATTTTTCTGTAAATCTAAAAATTTTCTTAAAAATAAATTTTATTAAAAATAGTCACATAAAAAAACCTAGACCAAAAAAAAAAAAAAGTAAAAACATATAACCTGAAACATATGCCATCAGACTTTGATATAGACTACCCTGGGTTGTTGTCACAGTCACTCTCCCTTATTCAATTTGACTGTAATATCTGACTCGGTGACTTCCATTGTCGGTGACTTCTACCTCCATGTGGATAATCCCTGCAAAGTACTGATTTCCCTCAGCCTTCTGACCTGCAAAGACATTTATTCCCTCACCCCACCTCAGCCGTCCATTCTAGACTTGCCATCACCGACAGCACAATCTCCAAAAGGGTTGTTTCAATATCCAATTCTAGCTACCCTCCAGCCTGTCCTTCTAGCCACCTGATTTAGGATTCCTACTCAAGCGAGTGTTTGCTCTCATCTGGATCCTCAGTTCATTAAATCTGCCCTTCTTTCAATAGGCGTTAGCACTCTGTTCCTAGTTCCCTCTTACCCGGCTTACATTTTCTCTCCCAGGACAACAATCTTAATTCCCTCCCATGCTCTCTTTCCATCAATCTAACTTGCCAAAGGGCTAAACACATGTAATCCTATCTGCCCATTTCTTGCCTGCAACAGTGGCTGAACACTGCCGGAAAAAATACACAACTTTTCTCATTTGTTTTAAGTCCAGGACCCCTATCTCAAATGAGCCCTCAACACTCCCTATCAAGTCTACCACATTTGACTAGAATTTTTAAATTTTGCACTCTCCAAAAAAATTATTTCCTGTTATAACCTTCCTTTTCAAATCTCCTACATTCCCTCCCCCATGCCCTGTTTACCTCTAAGAATCTTATGCTTCACACTTTACGGTTACCAATAAGACCTAGCCACACTGGCCTTCTTTCTGTTTTTTAAACACCAACCCCATTTCAACCTCAAGGCTTTCCACGAGCCATTCTCTCTACTTGGAAGGCTCTTGCCCGTGATGTCTACATGGCTGGTTCCTAGACATTCAGGTCTCAGCTTTGGAGGCACCTTCCTAGTGAGCTTTAAAAGTAGCCATTCAATCACTTTCTATCAGAACACACCATTTAAATCCTCTGCATAGCATTAATCACTATCTGATAGGCCTTTTGTTCATTGTTAGTTTATTTGCTTGGTACTTATCTCCTGCCTCTGAATGTAAACTTCACGAGAGCAGAAATGTTACCTGATTCATTCACCAGCATGGCGCTAGAACAGAACGGGCATATATTAGGCACTCAATAAATATTTTTGAATGACTGAATGAAGCCATCGTGTATATTTAAGCATAGTATGAAAAACTAACATTGTTATAGGTCAGATTCCTTGAGAAGCAGACTATGGCATGGAGATTAGCATGCAGGAAGTTTATTAGAGGGTGCTCTTAGGATCAATGCCTGTGAGAGGAGAGAAAGAGGCAGGACTGGGCAGAGGGAAGAGTTGGGACAAAGGTCCCAGTCAGCTGTGCAGAAAGGGGCTGAAGGTCATCAGTTGGCAGTACTTCTAAGTGGGAACCTGTAACACATAGACCCATTTCTTCCCATAAGTTCTGAGAGCAGTTCCTCCAGAATTCTGGAGGCCTTCAACTTGTAAGGGGCAGGCTAGTGGGCCAGCTGTATAGCCCTTTCGACTGCAGGTGTTCTCAGGGCCACAAATGATACTCCTCATTTCCTTCCTCTAATATCCGTTCTAGATTCTCCCCCTCATCAGTAGTACCTCTGGGTCTTGATGGCTTACCTGGAGGGATGAACCAGAATTTCAGATTTCAGGTGTCTGAATACACGGTCCCCATGTTGTACTTAGGCTGAGGTAGCTGTATTTGTCCGTTTATTATCAAAATTAGGTAAGAGAGCACTCAAAGACATGCAAGTGGATCACTAGGTTGCCAAATACATTCCTGCTGCCACCACTGTGCCTCCTCCTGATATCAGGGTAAAGGATGCCTGCCAGGACGGTGACTCCTCTTCTGGTCTGCAAAGCCCTGGCATGAGGGACCTGAAATGCCTGGGCATCGGCCACAGCTTAAAGTTCAGTGGGATTTTTGCTGAGTCCTCTGTTGGAAGCGTTCCCTCTTTGTGAACCAGGATCTTAAACCCACAGAGCCCAGAGTTGTACAGACAGGAAACACCAATTCCCAAAGGTAATCACTGGGAAATGGTAATCACTGGGCCATTCCTACTTCCATCTCTTGCTTTCCAGACCCATATACTTACTGACGTCCCAGCACCACATGATGGCTGTTGATTGTGTTTCTGCCCAGGTCATAGCAGAATGAACCTACTTCTAAATTCGGTCACATTCTGAGGGACTAGGGGTTAGGACTTTAAGATATCTTTTCCAGTGGATGGGGAAGGGGAGGGAGAGAAGGACACAATTCAACTCATAACTGGGGGGGAATTGGTGAAGAAGAGAATTTAATTAGATCTGACTCTAAACTGTACCTCCTATCTGCCCCCAGCCCCACTCATTTCAAAATAAAGCACCTCTAAGTTTATTTGGTTTACATATTGGGGTTTTGCCCAAGTTTTCATTTGAGGGGGAAAAGAATCCCTAAAAAAATGAAAATTACTGAACTAGATAAACTTCTAGGTTCACCAGTAAAACTGTTGTTTAATAACTCAGGAACTTGGGTCTATGACCTAGGTTTGAATCCCAAAATAACCAATTATTTCTTTGTGATCCTGGGAAAGTTAACTAATTTCTCTAAAATTTACTCTTTTATTTGTAAAGTGGGATAACTAGTTACTTACATCAGAGCATTGCTGCAAATATTAAATAAAACAATCCAAGAAAAGTGCTTAGTACTTTTTCCAGCACACAAAAAGTGCTTGGTTACTGTTAGCTCTTATTAATATTTTCTCTCCAAATATTGAATGGACTATTCTGGTCAATGGAATAAACCACAAGGACTCTAACATGGATGTGTTAGGTGGCAGTAAAGAGTCAAGTAAATTCCTAAGTAGCTAACTTAAAAAATGAATCATACTAACAAAATAAGAGTCCCTGACTCAGGAAAGAAATCCAGAGCTTTGTAACACAGTCTAGAGACATTGTCTCATTCTACTCCTACAGCCAAAGATGCCCACCAAATGCTGAAATATGCTGGAGAAGTATTGGAACCAAGGGGAAATCACTCTTGCTCCCATGTAAAGAAAGTCCCTTGCCTCTAAGGGAGGAGATGGTAGACAGGTGAGGAGGCGGTCAAAGTGGAACTAGACTGAAGCAAGTGAGAGGGGTGCAGAGTGCAGAGCTGAAGGTGACACTCTCCCTCAGGTCCTCAAGCACCAACCCTGCAATTGCAGGAACAATGTTAGAGGGAGCAGCTCTTAAGGGCAGGGTGGGGGGACCATGAGGTTTTCTGCAGGTCAATATTAAAGTGCGGTCTTAGTATTAACAGAGATAAAGAAATGGTTTTAAAAAGAGAAAGTAAAGCTGAAGAGAAGACTTTTGTTTCAATAATGAGGAAAATGAGCCCAGGAGAGGTAAGTGATGACTTCCTGCTCACACAGCTGGCGGTGGTCAGAACTAGGATGGGAACTCACTCTCCTCACTGGCCAAGTTCCTTTCACTGTAACATGATGACACCGTGAACCGTCAAGAGAATGTGCCAGGAATCCCAAATATTGTAGCCATGGAAATGAAGTGTCTTTGTAAAAAGAGTTTAAAATTATTAATGTTAGTAATAGGTAAACAGTAGTAGAAAAAAATGTTCGAAAAGCATAAGATTCCAGACACACTAATGACCTATTGATGGAATAAATTCTTCTTTTTCTTTTCCTTAATCACTTTTGTCTGTGTCAGGGACAACAGCCCGGACATGGCTTTGGCATTATAGTGGTCATTACTAGTAGGTAATGACCTACTAGTTACTGTGTGTCAGGAGCTGCTCGTGGGTTATCTCTTTGATTTCTCAGTACAGATCTATGAGGTAAGTATTAATATTCCCATTTTTACTAATAAGGAGATAGCAAGAAAGAAACAGTAAATAAATAAATCAATCAATAAGAGTACTAGGATGTGAATCCAGATCTCTCTGACTCCAAAACCTGTGCTCTTACCAAGCATGCCCTGGTGTCTTTCTCTCTTCCTTCTCCTCCTCTTCTCCACATACATCTGTGTAAAGTTCTTTTAAAATATGCTCAGTCTCAGCCCCTTGCCCTACCATTTTATATTGATGCCCATGCTAGTGTTTTTCCCACTCCTCGTCTTGTGCCCTGAGATCTTTCCAGCAGGCAGTCCCATCCTTGTTTCCATTCTCCACTCTTCTTTCCATCTCTCCTGGTTATTGTCTTAGTGTCCCCCTGAAATCCTCTGTGGGTTTCTCCCGGTTTTGTTTTTGTTTGTGTTCGGGAATTCTTAAGACGACACATTAGTATTTGTACCTGGATACCTTCACTTTGCCTGGCTGTAGCACCTCCCCCTCGCTTGTCTGTCTTCTCCTCCTTCAGGAGTAAGAGACTTTCCACACTTGGGAGTAAATCACTTTGTTTCCAATACTTTTCCAGCTTTCTAATGCAGAATTTTGTAGGCATGTTTAGCTACAGGGGCAGAAATTGAGCCAATATCTGAAGACCACAATAAACTTATGACAGCCTCCAAAAGAGAATTGATGTTTGGATGACAAATGAGAGACACATGGAATTAGTATTATGGGTTCCTCATAGGAGGGGTGGTCAGGGAAGGCTTCATGGAGGATGGCGAATTTACGCAGGCATAGAGGAAACAAATGACCTTCTAGGAGGGACAGTGACACAGAAGTTGAATATGTGGTTCAGGGGACTACAAGCAGGTTACTATTTTTGAAGCAAAAGATTCACACAGGAGAACTGTAAAAGGTGAATCTGAAAGAGCAGGCTGGATATGGGGTAGAGTGCCCTTGAATGCCAGACTTTTATTATTCTAAGTAAGAAAATCTGGCTTGACACCTATTTTTTGTAAATAAAGTTTTATTGGAACACATTTGTGCCCATTCATCTAGGTGTTATCTATGGCTCTTTTCTCGTTACAAGAGCAGAATCAAGTAGTCTCCACAGAGATGGATATCGTCCACAAAGCCTAAAATATTTCCCATCTGGCCTCTTACAAAAAGAGTTTACTGACCCCCTACTCTAAGTAACTAAAAGATACTAGCATATTTCTTATCTACAGAATAATATATAAAGATGACAGAAGATTGTGCTTAATTAAAATTTTTTTGAATTACAAATTTTATTAATAAAATTAGATCAAGGAGAAAGAAAATACATGTAAGACATTTAGGAGTAACAGCAGAATCTTCTTTATATGTTTTAACCATTTCTAAACAATTATTGATAACAGAGATCTGCTTTGTGTGCATGACTTAGAGTATTTGTCACGGAAGGGGGAGGAATACATTTTAATTAAAAAATAAATGCTGTGCATAGAACACGAGTCATTGAGGAATGGAATGACTCTAAGATATGGTGCAGTTCCTTTCTTTTGTACTGAATGCCCAAGAATCTTAGGAATACGTTACCTAACCTGGCAACTTAATCCTTTCTCTGCTGCTTCTCAAAGTCTTTCTTCTTGTTGGCTTGAATTAGGCCACAGTAACAAAAACAAAGTCTTTTCCTTGAGGATCTTTAGGTAAAGCAGGGCTGAGTTATGAGACAAAGCTAACCAGGTAATTCTGTGTTTTGTCTGCTAAGGTTTTCTCCTGACACCAATATTTGGGTGCGATTGACTCAAAGGAGAAACTCGGTTGAAAGGGATTGCATTCTTTTCTAAACACAGAATTCACTTATTAAAAAATGAATAAAACTATCAAAATTAGTTTGAATTTTCTTTAAATCCTCAACCCAGAATTGGAAACAAACAAACAAAAAACAAGAGAATAGCATCAAAAGAAAAAAATGCTAAAGGTGATCAGCATGGTGTGATATATATTACATAATTATAACAACTTAATGTTAATATGCTCTACAGTCAGATTATAAAAAAGGATAAAACATGGGAAATCTGCTTTTCATAAGAAATTAAATGTAAATGAGTACTAAAGGAAATAGAGATAACAATGAAAGTTGTTTTAAAAAATAAATTTCGTGGATTTTTTAACTTATTACAAAATGTTGTGTGTTCATTGTAAAAACTTAAAGTATGAACAAATAAAAAGAAAAAAATAAAATTTCACCCTTCAAGTCCACAATTCATGGATAACCACTCTTGACATTGTGCAGTTCTCTGAGAAAAATGTGGGATAAAGAATTATGAGAAATTTTGAGAGAAAAATTGGAATCAACCTCATGTCAAATGATAGGGAATGAATGATTCAGTCATTATCACATTTTTGTAGTATGAAAAGTTATGCCAACATTAAAGTCATTTTTTCAAGAAATATTTAATGATATTGGCAAACTTTCATGATATAAAAACATCAGAAGCCTAAAAATTGCATCTATAGTGTTAGGAGTTGAATTGTGTCCCCCTCAAATGTATAACCCCCAGTCCTAAACCCCAATACCTCCAAATGTGACCTTATCTGAAAATAGTGTTATTGTAGATGTAAACAAGATGAGGTCCTACTGGGGAAGGATGGGTCCCTAATCCAATTTGACTGATGTCCTTATAAAAAAGAGAAAATGTGGGGACAGACATGCACACAGGGAGAATGCCATGTGAGGATAAAGGCAGATATGGGGATGATGTTTCTACAAGCCAAGGAATGTCAAAAATTGCCAGCAAAACTCTAGAAATTAGGGGTGACACAAGGAACAGATACTCCCTCACAGCCATCAGAAGGAACCAAGCCTGCTGACACCTTGATTTTAAACTTCTACCCTCCAGAACTGCGAGACATTAAATTTCTTTTGTTCAAGCCACTCACTTTGTGGTAGTTTCTTTAGGAGACCAATATATATAGTATCAAATGAATTTTGCTAATTAGTCAGCAGAGAGAGAGAGAAACAGTGTGTGTGTGTGTGTGTGTGTGTGTGTGTGTGTGTGTGTGTGTGACTTTCTCAGTGACCCTATCCTGGTGAAGAGTCACTTCTTCCCTAGTGACCCTGTCTAAAACTGCAACTCTCACCACATATATTTTCTTGTATCTACTTGCAATAATCAGTATCTACCATACTACATATTTTATTAATTTATCTTTTCCATTGTCTGTTTTCCTCATCAGACTCTAATCTGCATGAAAGCAGGGATTTTTGTCTTTTTATTTTCTGCTGTCTCTCCAGTACTCAGAACAGTGCCTAGCCCCAGGTAGACAGTCAATAAATATTCAACAAACAAGTAAATGAATGGGAAATATTTTAAATTGGAAGGAAAGAAATATACCGTAGTGTAAATGATAGATTTCTCTGGGGAGTAGGAATGAGAATTATCGGTTTGTGTGTTTTCCAAATGATGTGGTTTGACATGTGTCCACAGTATTCCATCCTGCTTATGAGCTTCACTTCCTGTCTGCTGTCAGTCCCATGGATTTCAGACTTGCTTAGCCAGCAGCCACAGTTACATAAGCCAATTCCTTACAAGAAGTAAATAAATAAATATACATATACATGGAATATATATATCTTTTAAATATATGCCTAGGGGTCACAGAAAATAAAAGTTGGAGATCTGAAGCATAAGAAGGTTTCTGTCGCTAGAGGGAGCCCCCTGGTGTGTCAAGAAACAAGGATTGGAGACTGAACCAGGAAGAAATAGAAAATATAAACAGACCAATCACAAGAGCTGAAATTGACACTGTGATTAAAAATATTCCAACAAACAAAAGTTCAGGACCAGATGGCTTCACAGTTGAATTCTATCAAACATTTAGAGAAGAGCTAACACCTATCCTTCTCAAATTCTTCCAAAATATAGCAGAGGAACACTCCCAAACTCGTTCTACAAGGCCACCATCACCCTGATACCAAAACCAAACAAAGATGTCACAAAGAAAGAAAACTACAGGCCAATATCACTGATGAACATAGATGCAAAAATCCTCAACAAAATACTAGTAAACAGAATGCAACAGCACATTAAAAGGATCATACACCCTGATCAAGTGGGATTTATCCCAGGAATGCAAGGATTCTTCAATGTACACAAATCAATCAATGTGATAAATCATATTGACAAATTGAAGGAGAAAAACCATATGATCATCTCAATAGATGCAAAAAAGCTTTCAACAAAATTCAACACCCATTTATGATAGAATCCCCCCAGAAAGTAGGCATAGAGGGAACTTACCTCAACATAATAAAGGCCATATATGACAAACCCACAGACAACATCGTCCTCAATGGTGAAAAACTGAAACCATTTCCACTAAGATCAGGAACAAGACAAGGTTGCCAACTCTCACCACTATTATTCAACATAGTTTTGGAAGTTTTAGCCACAGCAATCAGAGAAGAAAAAGAAATAAAAGGAATCCAAATCGGAAAGAAGAAGTAAAGCTGTCACTGTTTGCAGATGACATGATACTATATATAGAGAATCCTAAAGATGCTACCAGAAAACTTCTAGAGCTAATCAATGAATTTGGTAAAGTGGCAGGATACAAAATTAATGCACAGAAATCTCTTACATTCCTATACACTAATGATGAAAATTATGAAAGAGAAATTAAGGAAACACTCCCATTTACCACTGCAACAAAAAGAGTAAAATACCTAGTAATAAACCTACCTAAGGAGACAAAAGACCTGTATGCAGAAAATTATAAGACACTGATGAAAGAAATTAAAGATGATACAAACAGATGGAGAGATATACCATGTTCTTGGGTTGGAAGGATCCACATTGTGAAAATGACTATACTACCCAAAGCAATCTACAGGTTCAATGCAATCCCTATCAAACTACCAATAGCATTTTTCACAGAACTAGAAGAAAAAATTTCACAATTTGTATGGAAACACAAAAGACACCGAATAGCCAAAGCAATCTTGAGAAAGAAAAACGGAGCTGGAGGAATCAGGCACCCTGACTTCAGACAATACTACAAAGCTACAGTAATCAAGACAGTATGGTACTGGAACAAAAACAGAAATATAGATCAATGGAACAGGATAGAAAGCCCAGAGATAAACCCATGCACATATGGTCACCTTATTCTTGATAAAGGAGGCAAGAATATACAATGGAGAAAAGACAGCCTCTTCAATAAGTGTGCTGGGAAAACTGGACAGCTACATGTCAAAGAATGAAATTAGAACACTCCCTAACACCATACACAAAAATAAACTCCAAATGGATTAAAGACCTAAATGTAAGGCCAGACACTATCAAACCCTTAGAGGAAAACATAGGCAGAACACTCTATGACGTAAATCACAGTGAGACCCTTTTTGACCCACCCCCTAGAGAAATTGAAATTAAAACAAAAATAAACAAATGTGACCTAATGAAACTTCAAAGCTTTTGCACAGCAAAGTAAACCACAAACAAGATGAAAAGACAACCCTCAGAATGGGAGAAAATATTTGCAAATGAAGCAACTGACAAAGGATTAACATCCAAAATTTACAAGCAGCTCATGCAGCTCAATATCAAAAAAAAACAACCCAATCCAAAAATGGGCAGAAGACCTAAATAGACATTTCTCCAAAAAAGATATACAGATTGTCAACAAACACATGAAAGGATGCTCAACATCACTAATCATTAGAGAAATGCGAATCAAAACTACAATGAGGTATCACCTCACACTGGTCAGAATCGCCATCATCAAAAAATCTACAAACAATAAATGCTGGAGAGGGTGTGGAGAAAATGGAACCCTCTTGCACCGTTGGTGGGAATGCAAATTGATACAGCCACTATGGAGAACAGTATGCAGGTTCCTTAAAAAACTAAAAATAGAACTACCACATGACCCAGCAATCCCACTACTGGGCATATACCCTGAGATAACCATAATTCAAAAAGAGTCATGTACCACAATGTTCATTGCAGCTCTATTTACAATAGCCAGGACATGGAAGTAATCTAAGAGTCTATCGACAGATGAATTGGTAAAGAAGAGGTGGCACATATATACAATGGAATATTACTCAGCCATAAAAAGAAACAAAATTGAGTTATTTGTAGTGAGGTGGATGGACCTAGAGTCTGTCATACAGAGTGAAGTAAGTCAGAAAGAGAAAAACAAGCACCGTATGCTAACACATATATGGAATCTAAAAACAAAAAGGTTCTGAAGAACCTAGGGGCAGGACAGGAATAAAGACGTAGACGTAGAGAATGGACTTGAGGACGTGGGGAGGGGGAAGGGTAAGCTGGGACAAAGTGAGAGAGTGGCATGGACATATATACACTACCAAATGTAAAACAGATAGCTAGTGGAAAGCAGCCGCATAGCACAGGGAGATCAGCTCGGTGCTTTGTGACCACCTAGAGGGATGGGATAGGAAAGGTGGGAGGGAGACGCAAGAGGGAGGAGATATGGGGATACATGTATATGTATAGCTGATTCACTTTGTTATACAGCAGAAAGTAACACACCATTGTAAAGCAATTATACTCCAATAACGATATTAAAAAAAAAAAAAGAAACAAGGCTGATTCTGGGGGCTGAGAGCAGTGAGCAAAGGATAGCCTCAGTCTTCCATCCACCAAGATCTGCTCCTCCCCTTCTCTCATCATGACTAGTTTGGGATTGATTCCACACTTCACCTCCAGAAATAGGCACATGACCCAAGTCTGGCCAGAAGGATTCTGTTCTGGAGTTTCCTTTGTAATTATTGGGAAAGAGAAGATCATTCAAGGAGAAAGCCCATCATAGAATAAAGTTATCACAGGAAAGAAGAGAATAAGAGATGGAGAGGGTCCTAATCCTGATTATATCATTTGCCCCAATATCCAACCACACCTGAAAGTAGAGTCCTAGTACTGTTCAGTTATGTAAGGCAATACATTTATCTTTTTTCTTAATTCGACTTCCAGACCCAAAGGGAGCAACCAAGAGAAGACTGCAACCGAAAGAAGCCTGGGAAAAGTACAGCTTACAAACTTATCGTAGCTTAAAAAATACAAACTCTGCATTTTCTCACAATCACGTACCTGAAAAAACAATGTAAACAACAGATCAAAAATACAAACCACGTCAGAAACCAAAGATAAGCATGAGTGACTTCTATTACACAAAAGACTATAATATTTTAAACACCACTTCTTCAGAGAAGCCTTGGTGGCACCTCCACTGGGTCAGGTGCACCTGTTATACCCTCTCATGGCACTGACACATTCCCTTCCATAGCACATCTCGATGACAATTCATCAAATATTTGCTTCCATAATTACCTGCTTGCCATCTCCTTCCTCATGATTCCTGAAGTTCCATGAGGGAAAGAACTGTCTTGCTCTTCACTGTGTCCCTAGCGTTGCCACATGGCAGGTGCCCCATTGTATTACTGGTTGAATGAATGAGAGGACACTAATGTGACTAAAGTTCTTGAAAGAAAACTCTCTTTTTTAACCTATTTAAGAGAAATGGTGTACATTGGATGGTTTGAAGTATAAATTGTTTTTACCATACATGAATTTTGTTTCATCACCAATTGTTAAAAATTTTATTGAAGTATAGCTGATTTACAATGTTGTGTTAATTTCTGCTGTACAGCAAAGTGATTCAGTTATATAAACATATACATTCTTTTTCATATTCTTTTCCATTGTGGCTTATCACAGGATATCGATTACAGTTCCCTGTGCTATTCAGTAGGACCTTGTTGTTTATCCTTATCACCATTCTTGAGTTAATTTTACACAGATTCATTTCAGATTTTCTTCCATAAATTTAATTGAAAGTAAGAATTAACATGCGTAAGCCACTTTACGAATTACAAAGTGCTTTTCATGTACACTAGCTTCCTTAATCCTTACAAAAATCCTGGAGCTGAGGATGCAGGGCTCAAGGAGCTAAGTGTCTTGCCCAGGGTCACATGCACATGGTGAGGTGAAGTCAAGCACAAATTCCAGTCCCTGTCTCCAAATTTAGTGCAATTCTTCTGACGATAAAGAGCACGTGAGTCCATATTAATTCTTATTTAGCATTAGTCAATATTATTGAAATTTGTATGTGTGTGTGTGTGTGTGTGTGTGTGTGTGTGTGTGTTAAATCAGATATGACAGAAAGCTGAAAAACAGGGAACACACTGAAATTCATTTACTCTAAAGGACAGTATTATATTTTATATTTTAGCCAGGCGGGTAAAGCAAATATGCACTCGTGTGTGTGTGTGTGTGTGTGTGTGTGTGTGTGTGTGTGTGTATGTGCGTGTGTGTGTGTTGCCTTAAAATGAGAGAAAAAGACCACTTAGTTGTTAAGATCAGTCAGAATTTCCCAGTCACATCTAGTATTACCCCCATGAAAATGATGTTTATTTTTATTTTGCTTTTGTAAAACCTAGTATATTTACTTTCTATATTATGTAGAATGCAAATTATTCTTTAGGAAGGAATTACTTTTGGGTAACAAACCATTGCTTCCTCACGGTTGCATGGTTAAAAAACATCTTTATGGGGGTGGGGGCTGTTTTCTTCTTTTTTATAATTGTCATAATCCACCAGAAATAATATATAATTCCATGTAGCTCTACGGCTGTCTCACAGATGGATGGTACAGTATGTCTCTGTTTCTTCCAACTCTACCCCCAGGCCCTTACTTCTGTTTTCTGCCTTTCCTCATAGTCCCCGTAATCGTCAATTGGTAATGTATCCGGGTGATGGAGGACAGAGAGGTAACAGGGCTTGCTCACGTCCCCCGGCCTTATGTCATAAACAGTAAATCCTTTATGCTGAAAGCCTGTTCGTTTTCACACCATTCGCTTGCTCACTAACAGTTGTCCAGATTTTAAAATTCAGCCTCTTACACTAATCCTGCAACTGCTGGTCCCAGACAGGTGCAGGGATCAGACTGGCTCAGTTAAGTAAAACATCTGGCCTGAAAATGATAATAGGCTCTTTTTACTCCCTCAAGCCGGAAGAGGAATGTGAAGTTTTCAGATGTTAAATCACACAATCAGGTTTTAATATTCACATAAACATACACATCCCCTTCCCCTCTGTCTCTTTCTGTATCTCTGTCTCTCTCTTTCTCTGTCTCACTCTCTCTCTCTCACACAGACACACACACATTCCACACACAATGAGCAGTAATATTTCACTATTTCTTTTATAAAAACAAGACTTCTAAAGGGCAAAAGGCAAGGATACATGAAGATCTAACCCTGTGGACAGCCTTATATCAGCTTTGTCTCTGGGTTTTGACAGGTATTGTGGGGCTGTTCTCATAAAGGCCTAAAGATAATTTTTGCAGGAAGCATATCATGTGTTTCAGTGACATTCTCATGTTTTGTGACTTTATGAGTTCAAAGCAAATTATAGATGCCTCAAGGTTAGAAAGATGATACCTGAGGATGAGCTTATTTGATAGCAGGTCTTTTACCTCACCAGTCCCATTTAGAATCTGGTCATGGACAGTGACTGGGAATGATAAATTACTGACATTTACAATTCCTCCCAGCTTAATGTGTGGTGATTTTATGATTCCACTGCTAGGTGGTGGCAGACATACTGTCCAGTTCTCAACAGAAAAATTTAAGTATCACAAGGATCCCTGGTTTTCAACAAAGTTGAGAATTTCTCCAGAAAACCCACTATCAGGTGGCATCCCCAAATATTCTTTCAGGGGCTGAAGACAATTTCTGCATTCATGGCCAGAGCCACCCACTAGAATTTTTACCACCATCATTGTTTAGTGAAGAGCAGTGGTTTTTTTGAACCCAGGTCAGTGAAGTTTGATGAGGCTCAGCCATCTGGGAAAATTTGAATGAGGCATTAGAATAAAAGCCGAGAATTGGATAGAAATGTAAATTTGCTGGCCCTACTCCAGGCCTACAGAAACAGGAACTCTGAGGGTGGGACCCAAGAATTTGTGTTCTAACAAACCTTTGAGGTGATTCTGATCACACCAAAATTTG
This sequence comes from Delphinapterus leucas, assembly GCF_059928025.1. Lineage (NCBI taxonomy): Eukaryota > Metazoa > Chordata > Mammalia > Artiodactyla > Monodontidae > Delphinapterus > Delphinapterus leucas. The sequence continues at coordinate 53,561,990 of NC_143140.1, forward strand.
AGAACCACTGGATCAGGCAATCAAGGTTACCCTTAAGAGCACACTGGGAGAAGGGCTAGAGGAGAGAGAAAAGATCCAGAAACATTTAGGAAGGCAGATGTAATGACTAATTGTGTGCAAGAAAAGGCCACCCTAGACTAACTCCCAGGTTTTTGGCTGCAGTGACCGCTTTGCTCTGGTACTACTTACTGAGATGAGACGAGAAGGATCAGGTCTCAGGAAATAGGAGGAGTTTAGTCTGAGAATAAATGAAGAAGGAGAGAAAGATCCTTATTCTCCATTCAGAGCACTTGCCTGCCTTTAGCTGTCTAGAACCATTTAATGATCAATGATTTAAATGTATTAAAAGTGTTTGTACTAAAAATAGAACTACCATATGACCAAGCAGTTCTACTCCTGAGTAAACATCCAAAAAAAAAGAAAACACTAATTCAAAAAGATACATGCACCCCAAGGTTCACAGCAGCATTACTTAAAATTGCCAAGATATGGAAGCAACTTAAGTGTCCATTAACAGATAAATGGATAAAAAAAAAAGATGTGGTGTATATATATACAATGGAATACTACTCAGCCGTAAAAAAAAAAGAATGAAATTTTGCCATTTGCAACAACATGGATGGATTTGGAGAGTATTATGCTAAGTGAAATAAGTCAGACAGAGAAAGACAAATACTGTATGCTATCACTTATATTTGGAATCTAAAAAATAAAACAAACTAGTGAATATACTAAACAAACAAACAAACAAAAACCCAGACTCACAAATTGATGGTTATTAGTGGGGAGAGGGAAGGGGCGAGAGGCAAGATCAAGATAGGGGTAGGGGATTAAGAGACACAAACTACTGTATATAAAATAAATAAGCTCAAGGATATATGGTACAGCACAGCAAATATAGCCAATGTTTTATAATAACTATAAATGAAATATAGTTATTCAAAAATTATGAATCACTGTTATATACCTGAAACTTATATAATATTGTACATCACTATTATATACCTTAATTTAAAAAATAAATAAAATAAGTAATAAAGGGTTTGTATTTTCTCTGAAATAATCAATATAACTTACATATGTTACATATATGGTATAACAAGGCTAATTCTACCCCAACCTTCATATACACCCTCATTACTTTTGGGGTACCTAATCCACCTACCACAAAGGGAAGTAAGATGTCTAGAGTGGGAAGTGGTGATAAAGGCTGGTGGGAACCAACTGCAACTACTAGGGGAAAAAAAAGGGAGAATGGGCTGGGGTATGAGTGAAGAGGAGACAGGGTGAACATAGTGTATCGTATCATGTATCATTTCAAATAACATTATTAAAATATATTATGTATTTATATAACATGAATAAAATAAAAAATGAAATAAAAGACAAGAAAAATTATTTGCAATATGTGTATCAGATAGAGAATTTGAATCCAAAACATATTAAGAACTTTCAAAACAAAATAATAATATAAACAATCCAGTTCAAAAAGTGAATTAAAAATACTTCATTAAAGAAGAGATATAGGTGACAAATAAGCCCGTGAAAAGATGTTTAGCTGTATTAATTCTTAGTAAAATGCAATTAAAAATACAATTAGATACCACTATAGACCTAACAAAATGGCTAAAAATAGAAAGACTGATAATACCAAATGATGAGGAGATAATACCAAATGTTGATGCAGAATAAGTGGAACTTTTGTAAATTGTTAAAGGGAATGCAAAATGGTACACCTGGTTTGGAAAATAGCTTGATATGGTCTTTAAAAACTAAACATACAACCCAGAAAGGTCACTCCTAGGTATTGCCCAAGAGAAATGAAAACATAATATCCACACAAAGACCTGTATGTGACTGTAGCAGCTTTATTTATACTTATTCCAAACTACAAACAACCCAGTTGTCCCTCAATCAGTGAGCGGATAAACAAATTGTAGTACATTCACACAATGGAATACTACTCAGCAAATCTATTGATGCATACAACAAAGATGACTCTCAAAAGCATTCCCACTAACAAAAGCCCGTTTTCTTTAGCCAAACAACTAGGATAGGGGCAGCCTAGCAAGACAGAAAGATTTTAGACAACAAACGGTCTATTCCAGCCAAACACCCAGAAAAAAACCTTGCTCTCATCTCCCCCCATGCTACCAAAGGCCAAGAGCCCAGACGTTCATCCCCACCAGGTTGCAGTAAGTTGTCAGAGAAGGGTTGGTGGAGAGTCAGGGTTTCACCATCATCCAGTGATGAGGCTACCCCCAACATGAGCTCAGTCAAGACCACATGAAGAGGCAGAACTCCCATCCCCACAAAGCAGGAGTGAGAAGACTTACCCTTGGAGGCCAACTGGGAAACCTGGAATTCTACCTCCAATGGCAGTAACCAGGCAGTTACAAAACAGTGTCACAGAAAGCCAGCTAAAACAGAAGATCTGGAGTCTCATAACATAATACAAAAATGTCCAGGTTTTAACTTAAAAAATCATGTTACCAAGAATCAGAAACATATCAAACAGAATGAAAAAACAAGATCAGCAGATGGCAACACCAAGATGACACAGATGTTAGTTATGAATGACTATATACACATGTTTAAATTCATCAAGCTACATTGAAATGGAGTAAATTTTACTTTATATGTTACACCTTACAAAACTGACGTTGAAAGGTGAACTCAAAATGAAATTCACAATATTTAAAATAATTTAACGGTTCGAAGAAAAAGCTTTGCTTTCCTAATAAGAACAAGCTGATTGAAAATATTTCATTACTTTTGAAAAATTTTGCTTTAACACTTTGTGATTCAACAATTCAAAGGTCTCTTCTATATTCAATACATTTCATTTGATACTCTGGTTTTCATGATTGTCAGAATTTCTCAGAACTGAATTTAATTGTCACATCAGTTCTGCCACTTTTCACTTGTACTTGCATCATCAGTATCATCTTCACTCCATATTTTGGGTTTTGTTCTGTGGGGAGGGATCTTTTAAAATCCTTGTGCACCTTATTTAGTGATAATCAATAATACAGTCCCTACATCCACTTAACTGAACTATAGAAAAATGACCTATAAGTGAATAATTTAAAGAGGGAAGTTCTACTGTCAGCCTCTCTATTGGTGGAACTTTCACCTTTCCCTTGGGATACCTTGCATACCTAATGTAACATATGGACTGAGTGAAGGTACATGTGCCATTTTGTATGTTAACTGCTAGTAAAGCATATTTCTTTCTTATTTCTAGGTACAGTTTTAACATAAATGTAATATATTCTCTCCACACTTCAATGGATTGTCTTAAACACACCCGGATACACTGGATACCATTAGATTAAACCATAAAAGAAAACAGATATGCTCCAAACACTCTATGACTTACTAGAACATTGATCAGTTTGAATCTGATGAGATCACATTTTGAAGGCAAGGGCCTTCTGTCCATCTATTTTTGCTTATGAAAATTTATTTCTCTGAACATTCTTCCATGGGAATCTAAGGTGTCTATGTGGACAGATTATGAGATGAATCTTTACAGCATCTCTTTCAATACTTAGTTGTACCTATTCAGACTTGTCACTTCTCCAGTCAGAAGAATATGGCCTCACTCTTAGACTATTGTAATATCTTCCTAAATGACATAATGCATATTCTGTTCCGCAAAATACATTGAAGCTGCACAATATTCATAGCCATGAAACAGGAGTTGAATCATAGAATCAACAAGCACTTAGAACTGGAACAAATCTTAGGGGTCAGGAGTTTATAGCACTTTATCATTGTCCATGTCTAGATTCTAAATGATGATTTTGAGGTGAAAGGCCCTTGTTTAAGTGAAAGCTCTCAAATAACCCAATCCTCAGACATCATGAACTTTTAAAAAGTGAATCATCCATAATCTACAGATACTAATGAATCAAATGGTATACATTCACTTCTTTTCCTGCATTTATGTCCATGAAATCAGAATATATGGATTTTTCCCCTTTGGCAAGTCAGAGGTTGAGAAAAAAAAAAAAGAGGGTGGGGGGATTCCAACCTCTGAGTGTTATGAAGTATTTTAACTGGAATGTTTCAGTTGTGGCACCCTGGGGAAAGCTGTTCTCCAACTGGAGAGTGTGAAGTATTTTATGAACAGTGTAAAGAAAGCAGATGTATTGGCAAGAAAGCCACTGCTTCTCCCAGCTGTGTGTTTTTACTTAAAAACAAGAGAGATACCCCAAAGCAACTGGTCTTTCAATTTGAGAAGTTTTAATATTGTTTACTTATTAATTAATATGTATTTTACATGTATTCAACAAATAATTATATTTTTTATTACACATTTTAAACAAATAAGTTATTTCTAGTGGTAGGCATATTTTAAAATTTTCAATGTATATTTACCTAAACAATAAAAGATAAACTCCTACTAAACAATAGGAACAGAAAATGATCACATGTATATAGCCAAGGCAATCCTCTAAATCTACAATTTTACAAATTTGGTATTCCAATATCCTGTTATACACACTTTAATTACCTCAGTATTATAGTTTGTATGTAATTCTGAGTTCTATGTTTTAAATTTATTATTTTATTTATCTACAGATTGCTATTTTTAATGAAAACATGGTAGTCCATTACACTGACACCAACAATTTACCTAATAAACTCTTTACCTTTGGGTATTTAGATTGTATGTAGAGTTCTCAAACCTTATTGGGCATCAGAATCACCTGCAGTGCTAACACAAACAAAGATCGCTCTGACCTGAATGTGCACACGTGCTCACACACACACACATACATTTCTGATTCAGTAAATCTGAGGTGGGACCAGAGAATTTCCATGTCTAACAAGTTCCCAAAGGATGCAGATTCTGCTTTTCTAGGGACCACACTTTGAGAACAACTGATCTAAGTTCTCTGTCAGGAGTTCACCCGCTTATCATGGACTTTATTGCTATTCCCCACCTGGAAATTATTCTCCCAAATCCAAAAATCCCTATTTCATTTCTCAAATTAAGTATTTTGAAATGAATATCAAGAAGCTGGGTCATACTTCATTAAATATAGATTATATATTATTCTTTAAAGACTATCTTAAACCTTAGAATTAGGCTAGGCATTAATTTGGTTCTGTTCATTGCAATGAAATGGAAATTTCAGATCATCAAGAGGCAGAAGCCAGTAAAAGGATTTCATAATCCCTTTATTTCCTATAAAATGTAATCATAAGCAACATTCAAATATTCCCTTACTGTTTCCAGTCCCCTTCTAAGGTGAAATTCTTCAATTTCTGATCACCTCCAGGCCTCCCACAAACATGGCTGTGCTGATGTTGGGAAAACCCAAAGGAAATCGATGCAACCCACAGCCAAGCTCTGTAAGGGAAACCTGACAATTGCCCCAAAGAGGGGAGGTAGTCTAATTCCTTTTATTTTTGCCCTCTCAAGGCAAACATTATGTGCCCTGGTATTAGTCTAATTTAGCATTCAAGACATAGAAAACAAATTTTATTCTATTATAATGCATGGAAAGTAAGCCAGCATAATTTCTAAACAAAGAGCTGTTTTTATCATGAAAATTGCAAACACAACATTTTCCTCCTTTGTTGTAATATAGAACCTATTCTTTAAGAAAGGAGTTTCTTGCATGGAGCTTGCTTCCCCTGAAAAGGACAAATTATTGCTTGATGATGTCAGAGGGTCTCATGTCCATTGGGATTTTTCTAGGGACTTTCATTAAAAAAGGTTGTGAAAATGTTACCATAATATTAATCTTTCATTCACGAATCATCTTGGGAAACCCTGGTCAAAAGAACTTTTTGAGTTTACTTCACATTTGTACTCCAGTTAGGGACATAATTATGATAGCTGCCCTTCTTCTTTTTATTTTCTCTGGCAAAATAATATGCATTGTTATTTATCTCTCTTTGTCATATATTTTATCCTTCACAGTATCTGACTGTACCTGGATATTCTCCTAAAACCTCAAATTTTGGTTTTCATACTCTGGATTAGGCTGATAAATTTGTCAGGATCTTCATGAAATGCATTTCATCCTTCTGTAGGAGATCATCCCCTAGAATAAACAAGGAACAAATTCGTACTTTTTTGACTCAAATCTTTTCTGGCATAAATCTAAGAATTCACTGAGGTCATGCATGGAAGAAGAAATGAAAGTATTATCTGTGTCTACATATCCTTCAGTTTCCTACACAGGAGCCCAAAGTCACCAGAGTCACATTCCTTTGTTCTCTCCATTGCCATACCATGTAGCAAAAGTGAGTAATGATTAGATTAAACTTCTCCTCACTACTCCTCAGAGCATGGTTTAGGAAAACAACAGGATTCACACACACCTTGTGATCCATCTGCACTACCTGCCCTTCAACTGGATCAGTGCCCACTACCACTCATCCCTTTTTCCTGGATGGACAATAGGATTCCTCAAACCAGCTGGGGATTATTCATGTTTTATGGATCTTGGACTGCTGCTGCCACTTTGGAAAGGCTATTACAAGTGATGATGAAATATCAAAGTGGAAATACCCTGGACATCTATAAATATGGGACTGGAGCCTATGTGAGAAGACAGCTAAAGTTCTGAGAAGTGTAAGCATAGAAGCATGAGTTCAAGGCATGAGGAACTATTAAATTGCTGAGGGAAAGAGCATAGTCTGGGAAGAGGAGGAGAGAAGAGGACTTGGAAGGGAAACAGAAACAGATCAACTGGAGAGGCAGGAGCATAACTAGGAAAATCCGGGGCCATTGCAGCCTAGAGAAGAGGGCACCTGTCAAAGAATTCAGACAGTCCATGTCAAATAAGACGACTTCCAAAAGGCCATTAAATGTAGTAGTTAGGACATCATTAATGACTTTATATAAAGTTCAGTGATGATATTCATGAGTACTCACTTAACATTCTCTTCTGCACAGACACATTGAAGAAAAAAGAAAGGTCATTTTCTATTCTTCCCATGAAAGAAAAAAATAACATTCCAAAGTTACCTGAGTGAAGGAAACTAAGCCGGAGCTGAGAAAACTGGTTGAAAATTGGCTTTGATCTACCTTCTCTAGGAAGTCCTTCCTGATAGCCCCAGGGACACGAAGGTGCCTGTTCTCCAGGTACCTTGCACCATTTCACACGCTTGCCCTATACTCATTGACTGACCAGACTGGGCTGGACTCTGAGTGCCCCGGAGCCAAAGCCTGGGGCTTATTTCTCTCTTTTGATCTAGCACAGTGTCCAATCCAAAGAAGGAGCACATTAAATATTTATGTAATAAGTGAATGAATGAAATGCCTGTGGACTGGCATGAGGGGAAATGAGGGTGTCAACGCTTGTCGGCAAATCCCAGTGTGTTTTACAGAAAACCTTTCTTAATCATAATATATACATGTTGCCAGGATTACTACAGTTGTTCAAATTGGATAGGCTTTTATGAAAGATTTTTATTTGTATTCACAAAAAACCCACACACATGAGTAAGTGCCAAGACTGATCAGTCTATTTTCCCCTCTAACTGGCAGCATTCACAGTCACTTTATTGTGTCAAATAATGCTTTTTCCTCCTCCCTTTATCTTGCTTATGTCTGACCTTCCATTAAAAGTTGCTTAGAAACTGCTTAGCAAATAGGGGTGCCGCTCGCTGACATTTTCCCTTTGTGACTTCTCAGCTTTTCTCTGGGTCCATTCCCTTTCCATAAGCATTTTTAGGCTTCTTTTCATCTTTCAACAGACAAGACTAAAGCCCAACATTCTCCACCCATTGGAAGGAAACACTGCAGCTTCTGAAGCTTTGCCACATACAAGCAGCTTCCATACACCTGCCAGTTAAGAGAGGAGCAGATTAGCAAAGCTTCCATGGGTTTTTAATTTTTATTAACAGCTTTGCATAGCGTGCTAAGCAAGTCATAGAGTTAAAAAAAATAACAACAATGTAAAGTCCATGATGCTCACTGAAATCAACCAGACTTGGCGGATATGGAACAACAGTCATGGGGCTTCCTTGCACAAAGAGCAGGGATTGAACCACACTCTCCTGTGAGCAAGAGCCAAGCTAGAATCTTAAAACAGAATTCTACAATAAATACCCAAGGAATGGGGCTCTCCCTAAGACCGCAGCAGCCAGAACACATCACTCCCCTCTGCTTTCCTCATCTCAACACTTCTATTGGTGTAACTGATCAAGTTGAACAGTATACCAAGGACGACTCTGAAAAGGAAAATGATTCGAAGCAACCTTTATTATATGCCAGCTATGGTTAAGTAATATTCTAGAGTCTAGACAGTGGGTTGCGGTGGGAAAGGGGAAATAGAATAAGAAATAAGAAAGGCACAGTCCTTGCCTGCAAAGAGCTCACAATCGTGGGTGGGGAGAAGACTAGAGATACATTGTACAGCTCTAAAATACTATTGGGCTGTGCTGGCTCTATAAACAAAGTATTGCAGAACCAATGGGAACAGCAGGTTAAATTCTACCTGCAAAGGGGAGTGAAAGCAGAGGGGATTAGAGAAAACTACTGGAGTTGAGGAATTCTAACTAAGCTTGTGTAAATGGGGTTCTAGTAGATGAAAGACATCATGGAGCCCTGAGAGGTGTGTGTGGAAGAACAGAGGGGCAAGCCCACCAATTTCCCCTGTGACTGAAGCATGACAGGGGTAATGCATTCATTGTTGGCCTTTAACCCAGCCAGCTGAGCTAACTTTTCCCTCACCTGCTGCCTTCCTCCATGGTATTGTGGAGTCTGGGAAAATCACTCAGTTTATGTATATGTTGCTGATATTTTCTGACCCCCAAATCAGGACAGATAATGTGACTGTGATATTTTTTCAGATCTGTGAGATTCTTTTTATGAAAATCTATAAGGATATAATTAAACAAGGACATGCTACACACTATCCGCATTATGAGGACCCTTGGAAGAAGTTTCTTCCTGATCTTAGTATTAGGAATGGTTGTGTTTCCCCTGAGCAACTGGGCACTGACTTAAATTTCTCATTGGCTGCTAATGAGTTTGGCATCAACACTGGGTCAAATAGTAGCAAGTATATAAAATCTACTGTATACATTGTGTGCTAGTCACAATCCTAGCTGCATTTTACATCCTTATACTTGTTTGTCCTTTTCTTTCTCATTGATCTTAATTTTACAGAATCTTCAATTTCATGTAACCTTTAAATCCTTTTTGTAACAAGGTGGAATAGAAATGAATAAAAAATAAAATATATATATTTAAAAGCATATACAAGTAATGAATCATGTTAACTGAAAATAACTACATTCAATTAAATCATACTTGTCTGGGAAAACTGAAGAGATATAATTCCTGGTTTAAGTCCAGCCGCTGAGAAACTGTTAAACACGAGCACCTCACATTCTTGATACCATTTTATTATTATTCTAATATAAGCGAAACTGAAAATTTAAGGTTAAAAGTTAACCTTATGGTTAAAAGTTAACCTCTCATGGCTATAATTCCAAGTTTCTACCATATATAATAGAACTTTAAATAAGGAGGTAATCATGAGAACAATGATCTGAAGAGAGTAATTTTCAACAACCTGTCTGAGACGACGAGTGAGCTTTGAAAAACCGTGTTATTTTTGTTCTGGATACTTTACTTCATAGAAACTAATGCTGGGGAGCCAGTATTTCAATATTTTCACCACATATTAATGTTCTGCCATTTTGTCAAATCCAAGCTAATACTTGACATTAATCTCTCTAAAATTGAAAACAAAAGTTACATAAGTTTGGATGAACATAGCATTTCAAAAGCGTAGATTTTCCAAAATCTATGGTTTCCAAAACTTTTTTGTTTAAAGTCCTGCTTTTTCTACATTAAAAACAATGCCTTTGCTTCTCAAATCCTTATCTCCTTTTTTATTTGCCTATATCCAGGATAGTCACATATTAGGAAATCGGATCTCACCATAATTTCCAGAATCAGAAGTGGAAGAGATTTTCCATGCAGAACTACCCTATGCATTACCAGTGTATTCAGTTTTTTCACTTTCTTGCTGAAAAAGAGAAGGGAATGGCCATTCGTTAAGCACCTACCACATGGCAGGTGTTTTGCTGAGTGCTTTGTATACATTATCTCTCTTAATCCTCACAGTAACCCTATGAGGAAGGCAGTTTTATCCCCATTTTATAGCTCAGGAAACTCAAGCTCAGGGGGGATCAGTAACTTGCCCTGGGTCACCCAACCACTGGATGGATTATGACCTTGGGTCTAACTGCAAAGCACCAGGCCCTTCCACAAAACATGCCACCTCCCACCTTGAAAATGTTTTGCAAGACATTTTCTATTTTCACTCTGCTATTTTAGCCTTGTTCATGTATTTTCATTTTGAATTATATAAATCTTCAGTTAGGGTCCTTTGTGGTGAGTCTCACATTTTAAAAATTTATTCTAAGGCACTTTTATCTCTGGGGAGACAATTTTCTTTCCTTATGGAAAATTTTAGATCATATTGTCACTATGAAAATACCTTGCGATCTAATTTTAAATTGTTATGAATTACAACTAGCATTAGCGAAAAATTTACCAAAAAAATTATACAGCAACAAATGAACAAATGGTGAGACCTTCCCCTTTATTCTCCTTTTCTGGTTATCTATTCCTGCAGAACAAATTACTCTAAAACTTAGCAGTATAAAACAACATCAGTTTTATTATATCTCATTATTTTTGTGGGTTGGGAATTTGAGTAGGGCTTGCTTAGCCAGCCCATTTTTCTGCTCCACGTGGCTTTGACTGAAGTTACTGGGCGGGATTCAGTGGGCTGATTGGCTGAGCTGGAGGCTCCAGGGCAGCTTCCCTCTGGACTGGGTCCAGGTGGGTTAGCTGGAGGGCAGGGTTCAGCCAGGACTGTCAACGGATGCATCTTACACTAGCCTCTCAAAGATGGTGGTCTCAGTGTCATCAGACTTTTTAGAAGGTGACCCAGGGCTTCCAGACTGTGTTGTAGGAGACAGGAAATGGAAGCCACTGATCTTTTAAGGCCCAGGCCTTGAAAATGGTACAGTATTTCTTCCACAGTGTTCTATTGTTCAACAGTCACACACCCATCCCAGATTCGATGGGGAGAGAACGTTTACCTCACTTTTTTTTTTTTTTTTTTTTGCGGTACGCGGGCCTCTCACTGTTGTGGCCACTCCCGTTGCGGAGCACGGGCTCCGGACGCGCAGGCTCAGCGGCCGTGGCTCACGGGCCCAGCCGCTCCGCGGCATGTGGGATCCTCCCGGACCGGGGCACGAACCCGTGTCCCCTGCATCGGCAGGCGGACTCTCAACCACTGCGCCACCAGGGAAGACCAACCTCACTTTTTGATTGGAGGACCATCAAAGATTTTGTGGCCAACCTAATCACAACCTCTTTTGATGTATAAAGCATCTACTCCAAGAGTCTGCTAATACCATACAGACTTTAAAACCATCCATTGATGGGTAGATTTGCAAGAGCTTTATTGAAGAGAAGGCCTTTTTAGGTGTCTTTATGAAAGATACTCAAATCATCAAACAAGACAAAATTTTAAATTCTTTAAAAAAATCAGTCAGTTCTTATTCATCATAAAGACATCTGGAAAAACTCATGAGAATAAAAATACTCTCCAACTTCAAAACTCAGTGCAGTTTGAGAAAACAGTAAATGAAGATTTTGAATATCATTAAATACCATAACTCTGGTCTAGTTGCTTGTTTCCATTTTCTTTATCTAACCTACAAGGTGATTTACAAACAAATATAAGCCTGGTATGGTTCTATATGTAGAAATGGCAAAAATTCTATTTACATGAGAAACATAAAGCTGATTTTTAAAATTGGTTGCTGCTGGCTTTGCACAAAGGTCTCTGCCACTTCCTCCACTGTAACAGGCTTGGTGGGCATGTAAGGGATTGGAGGCTGATGTCCTGCCTTGTAAATAAAGTTTTATTAAAACACAACGTCCATTTTTTTTTATTATTGCCTATGACTGCTTTTGAGCTACAACAGCAGAACTAGCCTTGCCTATAAAGTCTAAAATATTTACTATCTGACCCTTAGAAAAACTTTGACTACTGTTCTAGGTCATGGTTTCCCAGCCTCCTTTGTAGTTAAGCCTGGCCATGGGACTAAAGCCTTGCCAGTGAATGGAAGTAATGTGCCAATTAGGGCTGGCTTCTTGGGACAATGAGAAGCTGTCCTTTTGCCAGCTTCACCCTAATATGACAATAACTTAGTTTTGACCCATGCAAACGATGTCCTAAGGGATGGCAGAAAAATAACAGGAAAAGGACCTTGGTCGCTGAATGACCATGGAGCAGAAAGATTCACCAACTTGGGTCACCTTCCCTGAATCGTCACATGAAAGGTAAATAAACTACCAACTTTACATCACTAGAATAGTGTTAGCTGCTTTATTAAAGCAATCAAGTTTTATTCTAGGATAGCTTCACAATTTGAACTACCAATAAAATATATAAACTAACACTTAAAAATTGATCAAAATAGGGCTTCCCTGGTGGCGCAGTGGTTGGGAATCCGCCTGCCGATGCAGGGGACACGGGTTCGTGCCCTGGTCCAGGAAGATCCCACATGCCGCGGAGCAGCTGGGCCCGTGAGCCATGGCCGCTGGGCCTGCACGTCCGGAGCCTGTGCTCTGCAGTGGGAGAGGCCACAGCAGTGAGAGGCCCGCGTGCCGCAAAAAAAAAAAAAAAAAAAAAAAAAACTGATCAAAATAGTACTCATTAATCACAGAAAAATTTTTCCATCCAATTCATTATTTTTCTATGTCAAGTAGGTAAAGTGGGGGGGTTTTGTCTTCAGGAAATAGTTTATGGAATGAAAAAAAGCACAAAAACCAAAACTGTAATTAAATGTTACCCTGAACCCCACCACTTCAAAATGCAAAAGAGGATTTTTCACTTAGTTGCATTTTGTAAAAAGGCTTTTACAGATCAGATTCACACCTTGTTTTAACAGAGGCCCTTCCAGGTACTTTGTGAATATAGGCAGAACAGAAATCCAAGGGGAATCTGCTTAAAACTACGTGATCCCATCAGCCTCAATGTCTTCACATTCAACTTCTGCATTCTTTCCATCTTTGCACATAAGATTAAGGAATCTGTCTCATCTATAGATACTTAGAATCATTTTGATACAGGAAATAAGTAACATTTTGATCATTTGCAGAAATAACATCGATGATCATCTACTATAGCCCAGGGGCTAAAGTCAAAAGGTAATCTCCAAATGGTTGTTAAGATAGCAAAACATCCCATGTTTCTCTAAATTTTTTACAAATAACAATTTAATACATAAATTGCCCCCCTATTTCCCATTTTTGGTTTGGTGCACTGTTCTTTGGAGGAGTTAAAAAACTATCAGAGAGCTAAATATATAAAAATAACCTAAGAACCCCACCATCAAATCCAAATGGTTAACCAGTAATTAGAGATACAAATGGAGCTCAGAAGCCTTAGTGGGTAAGTAAGGAAGAACCCAGACATCCTTATGGTCTATAGAATTTATTCTTTATGCCTTTATTGTTAGACTTGTACACTATTTCCTTGAATGCCAAATTTAGGCATCCTTCCTAATTAATGATCTTTTCAAGCCCTTTTCAGAAGCCATTGGATTTTGATTAGCCCACAAAGGAAGGTTTTCTCTCCTGGGCACATAGTTCTTGGTCTCCATAGCAGTTAATTGAGTAGCAGAATAATGGTTTCCTTACAGGGAGGCTTACAGGCTGCACAGAGAGGTTGATGCCTCTTTAGTCTCTGGGAACTGTAGTGACATTCAATAATGCTTGGTAAATTTAAGCCCAGGATTAGAGACCAAACTGATGTATCTGGACATATCTCAGTCTGATGTTTCCTGAGCAGCTGGGTCAGGTGAAAAGATACGTACGCTGGCTCAAGGCCTCCGCTTTTCTAGGTGAACTTTTCATTACGCCCCTATTCCTTTACTTCACTAATACAGCCAGAAATAGCTACTTTTTGAAAAATTCAATAATTTCTATTTTTACAGACCAAACTTTCCTGTGCAAAGCAGAGCCTACAAGGATTCCTAAGTTCTCAGAAAAAATTAGTGTATATGCGTGAATGTGTGTGTATGTGTGTGTACATCCCTCTCCTTTCCCAAATATTGCTAAAACCATGGTTTGCTATTTGCCTATCTTTCAAGCAGAGGGAATGCAGAATCAATAGTCCCCTCTTTCAATTGTCATACAGAGTGGAGTGGGTCAGAAAAACAAATATCGTATATTAACGTATATATGTAGAATCTGAAAAAATTGGTATAGACGATCTTATTTACAGGGCAGAGATAGAGACACGGACGTAGAGAATGGACGTGTGGATGCCAAGGGGGAAAGAGGGAGAGTGGGATGAATTGGGAGATTGGGACTGACATTATACACCATGGATACTATGTGTAAAATAGATAACTAATGAGAACCTACTGTACAGCACAGGGAACTGTACTCAATGCTCTGTGGTGACCTAAAAGGGAAGAAAATCCAAAAAAGAGGGGATATATGCATACGTGTAGCTGAGTCACTTTGCTGTACAGCAGAAACTGGCACAGCATTGTGGAGCAACTATACTCCAAGAAAAAGTTTTTAAAAATAGTCCCCTCTTTCAATTTTAATAAAATTGTTGACTATTCTACCTAGTAAGAAAGTAGGAGACTACTTAACCCATGACCTAGTGGACACAAATATTTGGATGACTATATGATATTAAGAGAGTATAGAGTCATCCAAATATTTGTGTCCACTAGATCATAGCAATTAAAGAGGTCCAGTATCTCTTAGACGCATATGTTAGACAATATGAGAAGTCCCTGGCTTAGCACCACAGCAAGGCTGTTCTCTGCCTCTTTATATATCTATATTTGTGTCCATGTCTATAGTTAGCTATATATATTCTATCTCTGTGCTCTCCTTAAACCCCACTATAGAACAATAAAAAGGATTTATAGATTAGTTCGCAAATGGGAACAGAGACAACGTTTAAGAGATGCCAACAACATTTGAAAGATAGAAAATGAGTGGACAAGTGGGCATTGTCTTAGCACAGCTGAGGAAGCCTAACTGAAGTGCTAAGGGTGAAATGCAGATGGAATGCAAGCCCAAGAAAGGTTCAGGGCTTGGAGCACTAAGGACTGGGGAAGGCACTACACGTGAAGGTGGGGCTGAAAACTGGAGAATTCGGTTGAATTTTTGTATCGGTAGCATTTTGACTCAGTCCCTTTGTCTGCCAATCAAACATCCAAGTGTCTCTCCTTCACTTCGGCAGGGGAAGGGATTTTATTTCATAGAGACTTCAAACAAGAAGTATCTACCTTACTGAAAAAGAAAAGCATTAGGGAGAGCTTCAAGAATACTAATTAATATCCCAAGGGAAATGAAAAAAGCTATTAAAAATATGAAGTTATAACAAAATACCATAAAAAGCATAAAGAGGAATATTACTATTTTTATCTTTAAGGAATAATTTTTCAAATATTTTTCAATTTATATACTTTTCTCCAAAAAGGGGGGGATGAAAGTGTTCTCAATAAAAAACTTTCAATTATGACTGTAACAGTTTTGTGGATAAAGGTTGATATGTTCAATACACAAGATTTTAAATTCATTGCAAATATTTAAACTTATAATTAATGTAATAAATATCTTGGGGCTCGCATTTTTTCAAAAGCTTTTAAGGGATACCTAAGCAAAAACATTTGAAGATTAGCCTTTGAGTACTAATTCCTGTAGGTGCTGGAATTGCTGACCAAAGAGAAAGCTGTCTAAATTTTGTTTAGTTACATTAGTGTGGAGAAGACTGGATGTTAGTGATGCAAGGGCTTTTTTAACTTAGTAACTTCATTCAGTTTTCAAGGAATCAACAAAATCCCTTAAAACCACATAGCCTTAACTCTTTCTAAACTTTCTTCTGATGCACTAAAAATTCACCTTTAATCTTTAGGACACACAGAAACACACATGTGTACACACATCGTAGACATGTGCACAAACACAAACTTCATCTAACAGGAAAACTTTTGTTTAATCTGTAATCCTTGAAAAAAAGAATGTGTTTATTCTCTACAAATAAAAGCACTCAACAGATCAAACCATCTCATTGGACTTAAATGCACCAATGGCTTCTGCATTTGTAGGAGATCTTATGGGTGCCCAGTCCATCTCCCACCAGCTCTCATGGTCCCAGTTCATGCTCACGGTATCCTACTGAAACTGGCTGTGCGTGGGCTTGCTCTCAGCCAGTGCACATGGCAGCCGGAAGTGCCAGAAGCGATACTCCTGGTAGCAGCCCTCAGCCAATGAAAAGAATTGGAAAATAAACTCTCCAACCTCCTTGCTCTTCAGGAGGAATAACAGAAAGAAGTTCAGTCCAGTCTCCCAAAGTGCCCCAGGAGTATTGAGCCCCAGTGGACCAGTTACTGCTCAGTAATGTACCCTTTTTGTCTTCTTTCCCTTCCTTGTCTCTCTTCTCCACCTCGCAACTGGCGTTCCTGAGATCAACTCCCAGATAAGCTACTTGCACTCACATCTTTGTCTCAGGGTCTGTTTTTATGAGAATCCACCTAAGATACCGTACTCCACCTTCTGAAGGAAAATATCTTTTGTTGATTTCTAATTTGCAACTTATAGTGACTCTTGTACATTTAAAGTTTGTCTGAATTCATGAGGTTAACAAGCTAGTGAGAAGAGATGAACAAGTCTACATCTCTGCAAATCCATTAGGAAATGTAAAGGAGCATGAAAATAGGAAGGAAAAATCCTTTTAAAGGGGAGGTAGGAAATATATGCCGCTGTACTGGGAAGATTTTCTGGGACCCCTTCATCAGGGTAGGCTGAGTCCCTTCTGATTGACAGGAGCAAAGAAAATAGCAAATTGCCTAAAAGCCAAGGCCAGAGGCCTTTGAGATGACTAGAGTGTGGGAAAGGTGTCTTCCTGCTGTTGGAACTTTGAAGGTGTGTGAGATACAGTCTCTATGAGCTAAGCATCTGTCAGAGAGTGTCCTAAGGTAGTGTATGACCGATTCCTTATTTTGTTTCATAAAAGCTGTAGGGTCATCAAGGAAATAAGTGAAATTTGAGAAGGTCTAAAAGGGGGAGTAGATTTTTGTATCTCTAATGTTGGAAGAGAGAACGATATTCTGAGAGTTACAGATATGACAAATCCATTGAGGTTGCTAGTTGCCCTATGGTTGGAAACTAAACATGTCCTATTTTATCCAGCCAGCATCCATTTCCACATCTCCCACTCCTATTTTTTAATTTGAGAAATTACCCGCCCCCCTTTTGTGTCATCATGGTGGAATAGTGAATCCAGGTATTTGCCGTTCCAAACAAAAGAGGGTCCTGTGTCCTATCTCAACCAGATCCTACCAACATAAAACGACAAAAGAATAGAAATGAAACCTGATCTTGGCCAGTCAATAGATAATCACAGTCATTCAGGAGTATTTGAAATAAAGTCACGTACATTTTTTATCAACCAACCATTTTCCTATTGAGAAATAATTCCTAGCTGACTCCAGGCCTGTGGTGGAGAGTGAATACCTGAACAGAGAACGCAAAGCAATCATGACACCCAACACAGTAATTGTGAACTAGGGGTTTTCCAATTCGCCATCGCAGCACTGCTTTGTCATCAATGCTTTTAAGTGACCTGTACAATGAGGGCCTTTCTGTGAGTTTCAGCATACCTAGTGCCAGCACAATGACTAACACTCAAAAGGCACTCAGTAAATATTAATTGAATTGAATGTATGAAACTTTTATTAATAGTATCATTTATTAATAAACTTGAATAAATGCTGAATGGATTACTAATATCTTTTATAAACAAATAAAGAGGCAATGTCATCCCCTTTGACTTTTACATTAAATCTTTTTTTAAACTGGACTCTTTATAATATTAATAGTTGCTGAACTTTGAACACTCTACATTCTTTGAGCATTTATTATGTCTCAAGGAAAGTGTAAGATCCCAAAGAGCAGTAAGATACTCAACCTGAATTTAATGATGATTTAGACTTGCTTAGTAGTTAATATTTCAAGTTTAAATCATGTGTCACAGAGAAAAAGGCTGGAACCAAGGAAGAATGTTATTGGGTCCATTGACCTTGAGTAGAATTTCCCAATTTCATACCAAGGATATAATGGTGTTGATCTGAGTTAGAAATGCCTGAGATAGCTTTCTTGCCCATTCTCCCTTAATACAAGGTTACTAAGCAACATCTTCACATAAAACAAAGTATGTGAGATCAGAATGGACCCAAAACTCCTGGTAAAGACTGTGATATGTAATAATGGTGAATTGTGCTTTTCACTGATGTTATACAATACGAGAATTTTCTTTTTAAGGCATTTCAAGGTGACACTGCCTCTGTATGTCTAAGTCAGTTGATTCATCTCTGAAATACATCTATTCTACCCCTGAAATACATCTATTCTACCCCTGAAATATCTCTCAGTAGCTTCATATAACATAGCTAAATAGTGAAAAATTAAAGGTGCTTACATAGGAGTCTAGAGACAGTAAGAAGGTAGAAAAAAGAAATAAACGAATGCTGAAGATGACTTCATGCCAAGTATGGTGAAAAGACGGCATATTAATTATTTCACATAGTTCTCACAGAAATCCTATGCAGTAGGTAATTTTATCCCATTTTTACAGCTGAGGGAAAATAGTGATCAAATAGGATTCACTAAACTGGATTGAGTTTACAATATAATATGCCTTTGGAGAAAAGCACCATCTCCTCTTTACTATATTTCAGTGTATAAAATATAATTATTTTTATGTATTTCTTAAGCACTATAATGGATTGATTGCCTTAATTTTTACACCTGTGTATCCACAACCTTTGGTAGTACCTTCCCACACTGACTCTGACCTTGGCCAGAGAAATCTACTGATTCAATGCAATCCCTATCAAAATACCAATGGTATTTTATTTCACAGAAGTAAAACAAATAATTCTTAAATTTGTATGGAGCCACAAAATATCCTGGATAGCCAAAGCAATCTTGAGAAAGAAGAACAAAGCTGGAGACATCACACTCCCTGGTTTCAAACTATACTACAAAAATATAGTAATCAAAACAGTATGGTACACACTCAAAGACATACACATAGATCAATGGTACAGAATAGAAAACCCAGAAATAAACCCATGCTTTTGTGGTCAATCTCCACAGAGAAGGCAAGATTATACAAGGGGGGAAAGACAGCCTTTTTAATAAATGATGTTGGGAAAACTGGAGAGCTATATGCAAAAAAAATGAAACTGGACCATTTTCTCACACCATGTAAAAAACTAAATGGATTAAGGACTTAAATATAAGACCTGAAACCATAAAGCTCCTAGAAGAAAACATAGGCTGTACAGTTTAACATTAGTCTTAGCAGTATTTTTTTGGATCTGTTTCCTCAGGCAAGGGCAACAAAAGCAAAAATAAACAACTGGACTACATCAAACTAAAATGCATTTGCACTATGAAGGAAATCAACAAAATGAAAGGGCAATCTATTGAATGGGAGAAAGTATTTGCAATGATATATCTGATAAGGGGTTTATATCCAAATTATATAAAGAATGTACACAATTCAGTAACAAAAAACCCCACAAATACTCCAATTTAAAAATGGGCAAAGGCCTAAATAGATATTTTTTCCAAAGAAGATATTTAAATGGCCAACAGGCATGTGAAAAGGTAACCAGCATCACTAATCATAAGGGAAATGGAAATCAAAACCACAATGAGATATCACCTCACACCTGTCAGAATGACTACCATCAAAAAGACAACAAATAACAAGTGTTGGTGAGAATGTGGAGAAAAGAAAACCCTCCCACACTGTTAGTGGGAATGTAAATTGGTGTAGCCACTAAGGAAAACAATATGGAGCTTCATCAAAAAATTAAAAATAGAACTACCATATGATCCAGCAATTCCACTTCTGGGTACTACCCAGAAGAAAACAGAAATACTAATTTGAAAATGTATATGGACCCCTAAGTTTATTGCAGTATTATTTATGGTAGCCAGTTATGGAAGCAACCTAAATGTTCATTGACAGATGAAAAGATAAAGAAGATGTGGTATATATATACAATGGAATATTGGCCATAAAAAAGAATAAAATCTTGTTTTTTGTGATAACATGGATGGATCTAGAGGGTTTTACGCTAAGTGAATAAGTCAGACAGACAAAGATAAATAGTATGTGATCTCACTTATAGGTAGAATCTAAAAAACAAAACAAATAAACAAATAAAACAGAATCAGACTTACACATACAGAAAGCAAATTGGTAACTGCCATAGGGGAGAGGGGTGGGGGGGGGATGAACAAAATAGTAGAAGGCAATTAAGAAGTACAAGCTTCCAGTTATAAAAATAAACAAGTCACAGGAATGTAATATACAGCGTAAGAAATATAGTCAAAAATATTGTACTAATTTGGTTTGGTGACAGATGGTTATTGGACTTGGCATTTCCTAATGTATTTGATTGCCAGATCACGATGCTATACACTTGGAACTAACATAATATTGTATATCAACTATACTTTAATTTTTAAAACTATAACCCCAGCTTCTGTCTCGTAATTCAAGACGTCCATTTGCATTATACACATTTCTGTCAGATTTCTCTGCTCTCTACAGGGACCTAAGAAGATTTCTCTGGTGTTTTTGAAAAGTGCTCTTCCTTCCTGAGGCAGGCCCTGCTGGAAAAGTCTTACCGGCTCCACACTGTAACCTGGGGAGCCTTGCTTTAAGTCAAGTGGAAGTTAGGGGTCTTGGATCCTGCCTCAGAAGTGAGATGGCATCTGTGAATGTATCGCTCTTGGTTTACTGATCTGCTTCTTTCAGTTATTTTAGGTGGCCTGTTAAAAGTTCTCTGAAAAAATCGATTGCACTGGGCTTTCCTGGTGGCGCAGTGGTTGAGAGTCAGCCTGCCGATGCAGGGGACACGGGTTCATGCCCCGGTCCGGGAAGATCCCACATGACGTGGAGCCGCTGGGCCCGTGAGCCATGGCCGCTGAGTCTGCGTATCCGGAGCCTGTGCTCCGCAGCGGGAGAGGCCACAACAGTGAGAGGCCCGCGTACCGCAAAAAAAAAAAAAAAAAAAAAAAAATCGATTGCACTGAGGAATGACAAGCCATCCAGTCATCAGAGAACTTGTCAGAGACTGTTTTATAGATATTGTGAGAATCCCGATGGCCCCTGGAATGAGTAGCTAGGGAAGAGAAGACGGGAAGCATGTAGTGGGGGGAGCAATCCAACTTCAAGTCGGATGTGAGGTAGGGAACGTAAATGAGGGAAACTGGCTGGAGGAGGCCTGTGGCAAACTGGAGTGTGCAAACCCAAGTAAAGGGGAGCCTGTTTCCCAGCCCAGCAGATTACAGGCAGCTAGGAGTCCTGGTGGCCAGATATACCAATTTTTTGGAGAGAAATGAAAAATTTTACATTTTTATGTAAAATAATCCCAATTTTTAATAATGGGGATTCATTCCATTGTTAAACAATGTGTGCCAATTAAAACATCTGTGAGTGGGATGTGCCCACTGGGCTGCATGATTTCCACCTCTCACCTCAAGGGACAGATGACAAATAAGAGATACACAAGGATGAAAGGAAGCCCTCGTTATGTCCAAGATATCCCAGATAATAAAAGACCCCTGAGTTTACAAAAGTCAAGACCCTGCCCATCGTATAGAGAAGCACTCTGGGGAGCAGAGCTTGAACGACCTAGAGTCCCAGAAAGTTAGCTGGAGAGTTGAAAAGCTACAGAACAGAGCTATGCAATAGAACCACAATGATGGATGAAATTCTCCATATTTGTACCATCTTATATAGTCGCCCCTAGCTGTATGTTGTTATTGAGCACTTGAAACATAGTGTGGCTGAGAAACTGAAATTTATTTTATTTTTTTCAAGATACTCATGAGTTATTTTATTAACATTCTCTTAATATTTATATTAACTTTTATTAGCTTGGCCAACACTTAATTTTTTAGTAGATATTAAGCATATAAAACTATCTTCAGACATTTAAAAAAGAGCTGTTGGGGCTTCCCTGGTGGCGCAGGGGCTGGGAATCCGCCTGCCAATGCAGGGGACATGGATTCAAGCCCTGGTCCAGGAAGATCCCACATGCCGCGGAGCAACTAAGCCCGTGCGCCACAACTCCTGAGCCTGCGCTCTAGAGCCCACGAACCACAACTGCTGAGCCGGCAAGCCACAACTACTGAAGCCCATGTGCCTAGAGCCCATGCTCCGCAACAAGAGAAGCCACTGCAATGAGAAGCCTGCGCACCGCAACAAAGAGTGGCCCCTGCTCTCCGCAACTAGAGAAAAGACCACGTGCAGCAATGAAGACTCAACGCAGCCAAAAATAAATACATAAAATAAATAAATTTATTTTTTAAAAAAAGGAGCTGTCTTAGTTCTGGAGATGGTTGTACTGGTAGCACAACAATGTGAATGTACACTTGAAAATGACTGAAGTGGCAAATAATGTTGTGTATATTTTACCACAATAAAAAGGAGCTGTTTTTAAATAGTTATAAGTAATGTCAATATAAATAACCACAGGTAGGTAGTGGCTACCATACTGGACATAACAGCTACTGAAGCTCCAAATGAGTGATCTCCAACTTTAGCATGCATCAGAATCCCCTGGAAGGCTTGTTAAAACACAGATTGGTGGACCCCCTTCCCTGACCCAGAGTTTCAGATTCAATGGGTGAGGGTGCCAGAATTTGCACTTATAACAAGTTTCCCAGATGATTCTGATGCTGCTGGCCCCCATATTGAGAGCACTAAACTGGCACCCAGCTTTCAGATTCCCAGGACAGAGTGTGGTACCAGAAAGAGAAGCACTGACCGCTATATAATTACTAGTTCACACACACACACACACACACACACACACACACATCGGGTAGACAGTAGATTTCCTAGAATTGCCTCTACCACACGAGAAGAACAGGGCAGGTGGAGCTCATCAAGTCCATGAACAATTTTGCTCTGTCTTGGAAAAGATGAGGTTTGCTTCTAAATCAGAACATGCTGCATGCCTGCATGTGTGGCCCTGAGCCTTAGTTCCACTCTAGCAGGGGGCAAAAGAGAAAATCCTATATCATCAAGACCAAACTAGACACCTGGTAAAACCCATATGTCAGGAAACTTGATTAATTTTTTCCTTGCTAGGCATAGCATCAGCAAATCGCCTGATTTATCCTAGGAATGCACTATTAAATATCACTGCAGGGCTTCCCTGGTGGTGCAGTGGTTAAGAATCCACCTGCTAATGCAGGGGACATGGGTTTGCACCCTGGTCCGGGAAGATCCCACATGCCGCGGAGCCACTAAGCCTGTGTGCCACAACTACTGAGCCTGTGCTCTAGAGCCCGCAAGCCACAACTACTGAAGCCCGTGAGCCACAACTACTGAAGCCCGTGAGTCACAACTACTGAAGCCCACGCCTAGAGCCCATGCTCCACAACAAGAGAAGCCACCAAAATGAGAAGCCCGCACACCGCAACGAAGAGTAGCCCCCACTCGCTGCAGCTAGAGAAAGCCCGCACACAGCAACGAAGACCCAATGCGGCCAAAAATAAAATAAATAATAAAAATAAATAAATTAAGGGCTTCCCTGGCGGCGCAGTGGTTGAGAGTCCGCCTGCCGATGCAGGGGACACGGGTTCGTGCCCCGGTCCAGGAGGATCCCACGTGCCGCAGAGCGGCTGGGCCCGTGAGCCATGGCCACTGAGCCTGCGCGTCCGGAGCCTGTGCTCCGATACAGGAGAGGCCACAACAGTGAGAGGCCCGCGTACCACAGAAAAAATTAATTAATTACTTAATTAAAAAAATATATATCAGTGCAGGTCAACTGCAGCTTCCATCCCTGGAAAACAATATTTCAGGTGCAGGGGGGAAAAAGAGAGTCCCCTAACCCTCCTTCTAACCTTTTCCCTCATTTAAAAAGGCAGAAATAGCGAGATCTGCTGTTGTAATACAACCAAAGAATTTCAAAGACATGACCTTTGTGTCTTATTCCTAATATTATCAATAAACTTATTCTAGGTGGAGGAATAGCACCTGACAGGATGGCAGAGGTGGGGGGGGGCAGGTGGTGGTAGAGGGGTCTTTCAGACTGCCTCCATAGTTCTTGGTCAGTATAACCCTAATCATAACATTCTATTACACCAATAATTCAGATGGAAAATTTATGCTGCTTGCCACATGTGGAAGACGAATTGCATGTATAGCTCCGATTTTTTATGTATTCATGTATCAACACTGTAATCTCCTCCCACACTGACTCTGGGATTTACTGTGTGATTTGCTTCAGCCAGTCAAACAGTAGCAAACTTGACATAAGCAGAGGCTTTATAAAGTTTTGCACATTTTCTATTGTCTTTCTGTTCCTAAGCATTCACAATGATTATATGCTCAGGGCAGTTTGCAATATATGGAATACAGTCAGATCTGCCCAATTGTTCTAACAGAAGCCCTAGATATATGAGAGAATTTGGCCAAGATTAACAATGCTGCCTAGTGGACCTGCTACTGATCATGGATTCTTGAATGAGTTTAGCTGATTGCAGCTCAGACTAGGAAAACTGACCAGCAGAACTGTGGACCCATGAGAAATAATAAATGGCTCTGTTAAGTCACTAAGCTTTGGGGGTGATGTGTTACACAGTTAGAGCTAACTGATATATCGTGTTTCCTCATAAGCATACCAGTTATGTGATATACCTAGGATAGATTATGTGGAAAGAAAGCTACTCATTATATATATTTACATTTTGGGCTATTTTTATGTTTACTTCAAGCATTTATTACAGAATCTATGGGAGGAGAAAGTTTAAAGGAGGAAATTAAAACCCTTATTCCATTCAGATATCAGAAAGTCATCATCAGTCTTAGCAAATCCAATAAGTATTTCAACAAAGTGAGGATGCTCAATGGGAATATATTTTTACCACATGATCATAGTCCTGATTATTACCCAAAAAAGGGGAAAAAAACCCTCCATTTCAGATGCATCCTCCCATTCCCTCTGCCTGCTGACCGTTGCTTTCCATTTTACAACTCTACTCAGTTTTCAGTACAAAATGGACAAACTGTCCACCAGCATCAGGCAGGGGGCCTGATAGTGTCTTAACAGAACCCCTGCTGATGTGCATCTCTGTTCTCTACTCAGCTGTCCCATCCTGCAGCTACAGTTCTAAAGTTACAGGACAGTTTCTAACTTTGTGCCTGTCCCAAGGCATCAGGACCAAGGCACATGATTTGTAATTTATGAGGACACCCACAGAGCTGTCACTTGCAAGGCAGGTGTTGAGAAAATGGCAAGCAGCAATAGGAAAGAAAAGGACTCTGATCTCACCCCTGAATAATGGTGGCTAACCTAGCCATGGATAGAAAGCGTTGACATAAGCGAGCTTTAAAAATAAAGCAATGGCTCATCTTGCTAAAGGCACTCTGTTTGTCTCTACGCAGTTGAATATAAGAGGATTTAAGCAATCTATGAAAAACTTAGGTGTAGTGTTTATTCTGAGGCTGCTTGTATGTTTTTGAACTGTGCTTTGCAATCTAAACTACCAATTTCAGGTATCCAATAGATAAACAGGCAATTCAAAATTCAAACTAAATAATCCCAGGATTCAATGGATGGTGATTTTCTAATCTCCCTAAAAGAAATGATACAAAATGGAAACCTAAACAAATTAACTTGAGTTAAATGAAAAGTAATTTCAAAATAAATATATTTACCCAGCCAACTAATATTTTTTAATTGAATAAAACGTGAATTGGTATGTTAGCTGCTCAATATTTTTGTGTCATCTAACTGAGTTTGGTCTCATCACAGCTTATTTCACATTCCAATTTATGGTAATATTTTGGATACTAATACAAGGTGATTTAATCTTAAATTGATTTATATTGTAGTGGAAATCTATTTATAAGTAAAAATAGAGTGAAAGTCTCGAGGCATTTCCAAAGCGCCACAAGGTGCACGTTGTAACTCTGGATGGAAAGAATATCGGCTAGGAAGCAATCTGAGCTGTGAAACCAAATGATGTCATGATGAAAAGGCTCCAAGATTTTAAAAATATTGCTTACTGATAGGCAGCTCAACTTTCCATCTTGTGTCTGAGAGCCCCAGTGTGATGTCTGTGTTACAGTGCAAGTCCAGCCAACTTCACACCATGCAAAAACCACAATGAACATAGAGACTCAAATATCAGGCTGATTACTGGTTGCAGATGGAGCTTTCACACTGGCAAAACTAGAAGATTTTCCTTCCTTTGGTGAAGACAGATCAAGTTGGAAGATATTTCCCACTTCCAACCCTTAATGTCTTCCTTCTAGATATAAACTGCATGCTGGTAATGACAACTCACATGCTTATTATAGATTTCTATATGTTTATTAATAAAGAGTCAGCAAACCACTAGATGACATAAGCCATTGTGTCCTGCACCCTCCCACCTCTTTTATAACCGATGAGGCTGAAAAGAACAGTTAAGGAGGTTCTGGACAAGCCCAAGCCACTTTTTTGGCTCCTAGCCTGGAAAAACTCCTGACAGAAAGCTTGTCTGGTGCCCTTGACAGAGACCCACAAGATCTAGTAAAATGCCAAAGAGGAGACAGCATGACATCAAGAGGGAAACATGCTTAGGGCAAAAGGGCTAGACCCGGCCAAAGGCAAATTTGGGAAATTATTATTATTGGCTTGTTGGGTGTTTGCAATGCCAGTATGAAAACATGGACACTGCATTCTTTTGTTGATTTTTATTTGGCGGTTTCATACCAATTTAGGTCCTATTTCTAACAAGTGGGAAATAGAGTCTTGGTGGAAGGCTAGGGTTATCTGTAGGCTGGCCTCTTTCTTCTTTCAAGAATCCAAGCAATCATCAATCTATATATTGGTTGGGGTTTCACATCACCAAGGTCCCAGTCACTTCCAGCTTGCCCCTTCAGCTACATCACAGGAGATATTCTCAGGGCAAGACAAAGGGTTCACAAGCTCAAGGAAGAGGTCACTAAAATAGCTGGAGATCATCAAATATTTTATGTCCAACCTCAGCTCAGCAACCGTGCCCACCATCTCGATCTTTGTTGGAAGGTCCTCAGAAATTAGATTCCTCCATTGCTGCTCTCCTTTCCCACCCAGCTACAACATCCCACAGACTGGGCGGAGTCTGGAAGCATGATGTGCTAAGGGGGAAGTGAGGGAGGGAGGTTTGTCCAGAGCACTCAGCTGTTGGAAAACCTCTAAAGAGCCACTGGCAAGCAAGCATTTTAGAAAGCTCTGAGTTTCAGCAGAATGCAAGTTTGTGAGCAATCATCAAGAAATGTCAGCTCGTGGGCATGAAGAAAGAGTAGCAGATGGGTAGGGAAAGCCCTGAGCTTGGACCGAGACCTAAGATCTCTGGGGCCCACCTGCAAGATCTGCTTCAGGTTAAGCCTAATGGAACACATTAGAAACTGCATTTTACAGCTCGTTATTTTCTTCACTTTTACAGGGATGATAAGGAAACTGCTCAGATTTCTTGATTTGTTGAGGAAAGGAGCTAGAGGTGAACAACTTTAGGTTTCTGGTCTTACAAACCTGGGTGTGAATCTAGCCTTGGCCACTTACCAGCTGTGTGAATTTGGGCAAATTACTTAATCTCTCTGAGCCTCATTTTCTCATCTGCAAATAGGGAAAAGAATGCATACTGGGTAGTATTGTTATAATGGTGAATGGAAATAACATATGTGAGGCACCTAGCACAGGGCAGTCTATTTTTATCACATGGATTCACAATTATTGCTGGCAGCAAGTGGCCCATAGCATGGGGCCTATTGATTGAACAAATATTTATTTCCTAACTGCTATGGGCCAGGCATCCTTGAAAATAAGTTCTGGGGAAAAAAAAGAAAAAGAAAAGAAAACTAACATTAGTGCAAGGCCCCAAGAGAATTTCTGGCTCCATCTAAGAAATTTGGGAAATATTTGAGTGGAATAATCACATGGGTAGATAAGACACATCCATAAAATACACTGAAAAAGGCAGTGTGTGACCAAGTACCAAAACCAAACAATTTAAATGCTGAGTATTTATTCACTCTAGCACTCTAAATATATGACAAACTTTTAGCTCTCTTAGAACAGTATATATTAAATATTTTCCCAGGAGTCCTAACAATTTCTAATGTATATTATTTCAGGGATTAAAGAATATTCTCACATTATGTCAGAATGGTGATACTTCCATCTGAACTCCTATAATTCAGATTGAAGAATTGTCTCAAGCTTTGTTGCCAACATTTATGTTTATGTTTAAAAAGAGCAATGCCGATGGGCACATCAGTACCTGAAATCAGAGCCAGAAGTAACTGTACCCCAAAACACTTAAGTTCTCTGAGCCTCAGTTACTTTAGTTGTAAAATAAGGATAATAATGACCTCAACAACTTTGCTGTAAATAGTATACGTTAAAGTACACTGCAAATTAAGAACTGACTATAAAAATATAAGCTATTTTTTATACTGATTTAATTAGCTCATGTTTTCCTTCATGTTATCCATATTGAGCAAAAACAAACAAAGCTCACACATTTCCAAGTATTTATGTTGTCTAAAAAGATTTTACCAGAATCTCATACAAATCAGTTTAAATGCCATGGATTTAAGATTAAGTTTTATTTTATCTGAATAAAATCATAACCATTTTATGAACACTTCATGCCTAGAAATTAGCAGTCATTTGATTGAATAAATGAGTTACTATTTAGGTAAATTTTTCAACATTTTTGCCTTCTGGCTCCTCAATTAGATCTTTTTTTCCCCCAGAAATTAGCTTTGTCATTTAAATGGGCAGCCTAAGGATTTTCCAGAGTCCTCAGACAGCATTTTTCTTTTTTTTTAACCATCCACTGTGCATTTATTTTATAAGTATTCATTCAATGATATGTCTAATCTTATCTTACCTTTGGCTCATCCTTGTGTATTTGAAAATGCCTCTCTAAATATTTTGTTCATTATTCTTTTCTTCCTTTTTTGAAATCCCATTCCTTTTACTACTGAAGTGTCTTTTACACAGAAATGTATGACTTGTTGCTTTCAGTTCTCCACACATCAATTTTCATTTCCTTTTTTGTCACATTTTGGTGATCTCTTTGGCATCAGAAAATATATCAGTCAGCTATAGCTGTATAACAAAGCACCTCAAGACTCAATGGCTTAGAACAACAATCATCTATTATAGCTTATGCAATCTGTGGGTTGGCCAGAGATTGGCTGATCTAGGTGTGGCTTAGCTGGATGACTGCTGATTGCTGTGAGGCTTGCTCATACATCTACAGTCAGAGAGGGATCAGCTGATCTAGGCTTAGCTTCCTCACGTATCTCAGTATTGAATGGTGGCTCTGCTTTAAGCTGGGTTTGGCTGGTACATCTTGGCAAGGGCAATTCTTGTCCATGTGTCTCTTATTCTAATGCTAGGATCCACGGCCTAACCCAGATATGTTCTCGTGGTGATGGGAGGTGAAAGAGGACAGACAGAAACACATAAGACTTCTTGAGGCCTAGGTTCAGAACTGGCACACCACCACTTCTGTCCATTCTATTAGCCTCAACAGGCACATGCTAAACCCAAAGCCAAGGTGCAGAGAGAGACTCTCCTCCATAGTTAGAGGCCACTGAAAGTTACATGGCAAAGGGTGTAAGTACCAGAAGGAGTAAGGAATTGGGGCCAGTAGTACAATATAGCATGATTAGATCCCAGCAGATGTCAAGACAGCAGCATTTAACCTTCCTAGGTCATCAAAATAGTAAGCCTTTTGTTCCCAGTGGCCATTTTGTAACACCAGGTGAGAACAGGAGGAATGGCTGTAGACAATGTGTAGGATTTCATGGCCAGAGTAACACCTCTCGTCATGACCGACAGAACATTTACAGTAGAGATTATGGTGTTCTACACAGTTTTTTTTTTTCCCCATATAATCCTATCATTTAGAAAAAAAATTTGTTTTCAAGATTGAGTTCTAATTGCTTGTAGCTCATTTGCAATGAATCAGCTTTGGGTGACATTTGAGAGATAGCATCTTCTAAATGGCAAGTCACTGAGCTGACAAAGTTAGGATAAATGAGGCTGACCCTAGTTCCGAGTGAGCCCAAACATTAAATGTGGTGTGTATAGACAATCTTATCAGCATCACATAACTCTCTTTTATCAATACTGATGTTTCACTTCAGATGTCTGCTCCCTCTAATTACAGATCTACAACTTGTATCCTCAGTGTGGATGTATCCTAAGCAAATGAGACCCTGCAGTATTCAAACAATCAAAACCCTGATGAAAGTGAGTGCTTAGAAAAATTAAACAGTAAGAGCTCTAGAATGCTGTGGGTAGTTATGGCAGTATTGTTTTTTAAATTTAAGCATAATGGGCATGTCTCCTAATGAGATTTACAACATAAATAGGAAGCAACTTTAGGAATAAGAATAAATAGGAAAAAATAGGACATTTAAAATATATTAAAAATCACATTGATTTTTTATATAAATCATATATATTTCAGATATAAAGTAAGAACAATATAACAATTCAGTATAAAATATTATCATCTGTACCTAGGAGACGGTGAATAAAAGAGACCCTCTAAACAATTTCCCAAGATGTGCAGATGTGACATATCTGTCAGTCTCAAAGGGAAGTGTGATGGTGGCACTGCTCATAGACACTTAAAGCATCTGAAAGAGTCTGCCAAATGTGGCACTCTTTGGCAAAGGCAGGCCTCCATATTCCTTACCCAGAAAGGGCGAAGTGACTCCGTACCCATCAGCTAAAATAAATTCTGGCTTCCAGCCTGGAGTCCTACAAACCTATTCATCTTTTCCCTATTAGCTCTTAGCTTCAAGCAGTAGTGCTCAAGGCTCTCAAGGCAGACCAGCAGCATCAATTCACCTGGGACTTTGTTAGAAATACCAATTCTAGGGCCCCACCCCAGATCTCCTTAGTCAGAAACTCAGAAATGAGTTTCTTATGAGGGAGATGAGGGAGAAAGTAGTTGCTTTTTGAAAGGAATTCATGCTTCTAAAAGAACATTTTGGAAATGAGTGTTTGGAAATGTTTCCATACTGAGTAATTCGGTTGCTGAAAATTTTTTCATCAACTATAAAAAACAGATTAAAAGTCTTGCAACTGGAGACTTCCATTGGTCTTTGAACCAATTTTTTAAAAAATAATAAAAATACAATATCTTCCACTAACATATGCTGTTAGAAGTCAAGATAGTGAGGTGGAGAGTAAGGGAGCTTCTGGGATGCATTTAAGTTTTGCCTCTTGGTCTCCATATGGTGTCCACTTTGTGAAAACCGAGTACACTGTCCATTCATAATTAGTGCACTCTTCTGTACACATATAACAAACACATCCTTAAAAGTTTATGATACAAAAGAAAGAGAGCTTCTTATCCTATCTCTGAGCCTCCTTGGGTGGGACTGGAGATGAGCCGAGGATCAGGGTTGGGTAAGTGTAGAAAAGTCTCTTCAATACATTATCATGATCAGTGTTTGAATGTTTTTCCTGGCACCAAAATGTCATTCTCCATCCCTAATACCACGGATGCTGACGCTCTTGCTTCAACCTATGCTACCTACAAAGATTCTAGAGTTCTTACACTCTTACTCTGTGTCCCACCTTCCTGACCCTTCCCCCTCCCCCAGAATTCATGCATGAAGGCACAGGGGCAGACCAGAGGGTCAGAGAACACTCAGACGACAGCCGTGGGGCTGGCTGGGGTTACGTCTCCCTTCCAGGGCTGACCGCTGTCCCTGAACCAAACTGCTGTTCCCTGAAGTTTGCTTCCCTTTGGGTAACTTCTTCCTCCATTGCCAGCTCGATCTCTCAGTGAATGTCCTCCAGATATGCCCACACAAGCTCAGTATATGTTTATAATCTGTGCTCCCACAGTGAGCACAGATTAGTTGGGACCTGCTTCTACATAAGCAGTTGTGGCTACTGTCAAACTTCACTTACACGTACAGCTTTGCTCTTACTCATTCGTAACAGCGTTTTGGCTCCTCCGCTTACCAGTGTGTGACCTTGAGGACCTTTAGTAACTCCTCAGTGCCTCCATTTAACCATAAGTATATCAAGGCTAATAATAGAAACTACCTCACAGATACTGCATGAATACTGCCTAGTTCAGCAACTAGGACATGGTAAAGGAATCCATAGAAGCTAATCATTATTATTTCTTTGAAAAGAAAGAGGAAAGTGGGTTAGAAAAAAGGTTTCTCTTCTCCTTTTAATACTAATTCTCAAGCAAACAACAACAAAAGTCAAAAAAGTCACACAAATTTATCTTCATGAAACTTTATCTTCATTTAACCTTAAAGAACAAAATAGGGAAGTAAAAAGAGGAGAATCTCAAATGACTCATCTGAGAGAAGGAAGGGTAAATCTATTTCAGTATGCCTGTGGAAAAGGGGTAATGGGGTGGGTCACCGAGGAGGAGCAAGCTGATTTGCACGTGGTCCAGATCTTGCCATGGCTAATACCTTCCAATCATGTGTCCATCCATTTATCATCCCTGGCAGAACTTCCTGACATCCCATCCCCTAGGCAACATTGTCCTGCTCCCATCACATTGCCCCATTTTGTTTCCTCTAAAATACTGGCTACTGTCAGAATTGCATGGGAATTATTGGTTTATTTATTTCTTGTCCAGCCACTCTTTATTTTTTTTTCCATTATGGTTTAGTACAGGATATTGAATATAGTTCTCTGTGCTATACAGTAGGACCTTGTTGTTTATCCATCCTACATATACTAGTTTGCATCTGCTAATCCCAAACTCCCAATCCATCAGTCCCTTGCCCCCTGTCCCTGACCCTCTTTTAAATCCCTTAAACAAGGAGGCCATCAGACTAAGGTGGCTCTAATGCCATGGCAGCCTAGGTAAGCAAACCAAACTCTAAGCCTGTAAATGCCTCAAGATCACAAAATGGAAACCTAAGGACAACCAATCACAAACAGCCAACTAGGATTTAAGCTGTAGCCAATCAATCATTCCCTTGCTTTGCTTCTGCCTTTTCTCTATAAAAGTCTGTCCTGGAACTCCTGTTGGTGGAGTTTCCTAACCACTTTCAGTTTGGCACTGCCTAATTCAAATAGATTTTTGCTAAAAACAAAACAAACAAAAAAAAACTTAAAATTTTTAGTATGTCATAGTTTATCTTTTAACACTCTGCTATGATGTCATCTCAGTGAGAACAAGAAATATGGCAATTGTGTTCATTCTTCTATCTCCAGCACCACAACAGGACCTAGCACATAATAAGTGCTCAATAAATATTTGTTTATATTTAGATGTTTAAAGGCCCACACATGGCCTTCTATTACTTTTGAGTAATCTTTCAATGCAGAAAGATTTTTTTGTGTGACTGTAAGCTCAGTTTGAAAGATTGGCTTCATCCTCCATCAGACCACAGGCAATTGTGAGCATGTATTAAGAGGCACTTAAGAAACTAGACAGTATCTAGAAAAAGACAACAGGGACAATAAGACTTGAGAACTAGGTCATCTGAGAAATGATTGAAGGAGCAAAACTTCTCTTGATGCTGAAGAAAGGATTACTTTGGAAAGAACCATTTTCCAAAATTTAAAGATCCATAATTTAAAGGAGAAGTAGATTTATTACATGTACTTTCTGAGGGCAATACTGAGAAGTGGGGAAGCAAAATTCTACTCGACTGAAGAAACTGAAGAAAGTTAGAGTGGCTTATAAATTAGAGCTGTTTCCAAAAGTAGTTCCATAATTCAGATCAATCAACATTTATGAGCATCAAAACTGCCCAGAGTAATTGCTAATGGGCCCACTTGGAATATGGAACAAAATTATCAAATTGTCTACATTTTTAACTGTTTTATCTTAAAAGAGTGACTGTTTTAAGCTACCATAATTTCCCATGCTTGGCAATATAGAAACATGTTTGTTCGCCGTTGGTGAACTCTCTCATGGGTTGCTTATTTGATCTCCTCTTGGAACTCCTGTTTCCAACTTCACTACTTGTTTTCCATTTTTATCACCATCACCTCCTTTCACATTCCACCACAATGTTGTCTTCCCAGTTAGAACCCTTTGTTTCTCCCTTGGGCCACACTAGGAAGGCACCTCTCAGGTTGTATAAGATTCACAATCCTCTTTCTGTACCACCCCGTGGGCAACTGTCCTGTCTAGCTTGTTCTTGCTCTTAAATAGATAAATTTCAAGTCTTAAAAATTTTGCATAAATCAGAATAATGACAAAATATTATGAGTAGATCTTTACCATTTTAGAAACATATACAAAGGGTAATTATCATGCCTAAAAAGTTGATAAATAAGCAGTGGTCCTTTCTTCATGATACACCAAGAAAAGACCTAGATGTTATCTCCGAGGTGCTGTGAACCTAGAACTATTCAGTCATGGCTAAGGGAGAACTGCATACATACACAAATATATGAGGACGGAAGTTCAATTTTTTAAATGGTGCACACATAAATTACAAATTTGATCAACCAGTTAACTTTAAATATGCTACATTTAGGAATTTTTAATGCAATAACGTTTCATTACATTTGCCCAACTATATCTAGATTGTTCAAATGACTCATTCTTTCGTATTTCTTAGGCCAGACAAGGTGAGGTCCCCTCGTCTAAATTCCCCAGCTTGAAACACGTCTTCCTAACATTTATGTCACACCTAAACATTTGCTTAATATCTGTCTCCTCCACAACACTCTGAACTCCCTGAGTCTGGGTCAGTGTCTGTTTATTTGCCATTGACACCAAAGTCATATCCAGACCCAACACATTCCAGGCACTAAATAAATATTTGCTGAGTGAATGAAAAATTAAGTGTGATATAAGCATGGTATACGACATTACTTAAATCTAAAGTCTGCTTCTAACCAGCTGGCTATCAATGAGCAGATCATTAACCTCTCCAAGTCTCAGTATCCCAGCAGGAGCACACCTGTCCTGCTTCCCACGTCAGGTGGTCGTGACAGCCATAAAGGAAATATATGTGAAAACATAATAATCATAGATATTGTTATATAAACATGGCGTCCAAGGAGTGTGTCTGTCTTAGGCATCTTGCTTTGCCTTCACAAGTTGTGAGCAGTATAAATTTAATGAAGAGGAAAACTTGTTTACCTTCCGAAATGTACTACCCTAAAACTGCTTCTGTATTTAACCTGGTATTTTTTCCCCATAGTATTTCTAACTATTTGGCATAGAATATTTATTTGTTTATGGTCCGTCTCCCCCACCTAGAATGTTAGCTCCTGGAGGGGAGGTTTTGTTTGGTTCCCAGCTGTACCCTTGGTGCCTGCAACAGCGCCTGGCTGCATAGTGTGTTCTCAGTGAATACTGGTTGAATGAATGGGGAGAAATTTGAGAGGAGCATGGGGACCATGAAAGATGAGCAATCAAGTATACATAAGCTTTTCCTTGGTGGCCGCTGCTGCATTTTTAGACTGTGAGTTATGGCGTCGCTGAAGCCCAAGTTGATTCCTTGTTCCCAATGTGATTCCCATTTCAGTTGCTTTAGAACATTTTAAATCCTCAGTCACATAAGGCATCCTCTCACTCGGAGCATGACACTCCTGCAGAGAACGCAGAGCAGGTGTCTCTGCTCTCCTCTAACGTTTCTCTGCAACGCCTTTATAGCTCAGATACCAGTGGGAGCACTCAACCCTCCTCCAGGCGCTCACAACTCTGCAGGAGATGGTTTCTTACTCTTGCTAAGTCCCATCACCCAGCTGGGTGGCCAAAAAACAACACATTTGATCCACAAAAAGCAGTGGGTTTGGAATGTCTCCCATTACTGGGAGTCAAACACAAAATCAAATCAACTAAATCCTTCTGGAATTCCACAAGGCAGCAATTTCCCTAACTCCCAGCTCTATCACATTTGCTGTCTTTTATGGCTGCAGAATGTAAACTCTTTAACACCTCCTCCCATTCTGTCACTCAGTCCTTCAGTCCAACTCAAGGGGTGCCAAGGAGTGTGAAAAAGGAAAGAGAAATGAGCTGCATCATATTGAAATGAAATTGTAAAACAATTAATGAAAATGTTATGTTTATGATATAAACTTAAAGAACCTATTATGGATGGCTATATCATATGTCCTTAATTTAGTTTTATGCTCACTTTAGATTCTGATCATTCCTATAGGCTTGCCACATTACAGAATTAGGGTGTTTTAATTAGAGTCTAACTGCACATCAACATAAGTCAGATGGAAACTCCTTTTAGGAAACATCTTTAGCTTTTTAACGTTATATTTTTTCCTCTCTCATAGTCTGAAATTAAACCCTCCCTTCATCCTCACACCACCACACAACTCAGTTTTCTTAAATGTTTTCCTTATCCCGAGTTAGCAACTGTTGCAGTCAAAAGAAGTTTCTTTAAAGGGAAAGTGCTTTGCCCTGACCACAGCAGACAAAGTTATATTAAACTTGCAGCTGGCTTTCACCATGGCTGTGGTTTGGGCAAAAAGCCCTACACTACACTCTGCGGCTACTCACCCACCTTCCCTGCCTCTGCCTTCCTCTCTTCTTCCACGGGCAGAGGCTAGGGCTGCAATGTCAATGTCCATACACAGCAGTGAAGGGATGTGGATGAGTGGATGAATGGCAGCACCTCCAGGGTACCACCCACCAGTAGGAGGATGCAAGGCACATGTGAACACAGTGATGGATTTGCCAAATGAGTCAGTTCATTCAATTGCCACTTTGGTTATTTGAATTTAACTCAAATCTGGGTCTTTAACTGTGCTTAAACTATCTCAATATTATGATGTGATATAACACTGAAACAAAAGCAATGTGCATGCCAAACCACAGAAGTAGGGTTATGGAACATAAATCTATGGAAATCACAGCAAGTATTTGTCACTGGGGATGCAAGTGAACTTCATGTTTTCTTAGAAAGGCCCAAAAGATAGAAAACACAAACGAAACATTGATGTTGGACTTCACCAAAATTTAGAACTTTTTCTTTTCAAAAGGCACCATTAAAAAATAAAAAGGCAGGGCTTCCCTGGTGGCACAGTGGTTAAGAATCCACCTGCCAATGCAGGGGACACGGGATCGAGCCCTGGTCTGGGAAGATCCCACATGCTGCAGAGCAGCTAAGCCCGTGTGCCTCACAACTAAGCCTCACAACTACTGAGCCTGCGCTCTAGAGCCCGAGAGCCACGGCTACTGAGCCCGTGTGCCTAAAGCCCGTGCTCCACAACCACAACAAGAGAAGCCACCGCGATAAGAAGTCGGGGCACCGCAAAGAAGAGTAGCCCCCGCTCGCCGCAACTAGAGAAAGCCCGCGCACAGCAGCGAAGATACAATGCAGCCAAAAATAAATAAATAAATTTATTTAAAAATAAATAAATAAAAAGGCAAACCGTAGGATAGTAGGATGAGGATATATATATATATATATATATATATATATATATATATATATTTAGGGAACGCAATTTAACCCACTATGCTGGGTGGGGAGGATGTCCAACAACAGGTGAATGAATAACAAGTGCTATATCCATATGATGAAATTCCTACCTAGCAAACAACATGGAGGAATCTCAAAATTATGATGCCAAGCGAAAAAGGCTGGACCCAACAAAGTCTATACTATATGATTCTATTTATGTAAAATTCTAGAAAATGCAAACATATATAGTGACAGAAATCAGATCAATGCTTGCCTGGGTCTAGTGGCTGAGGGAGAGATAGCAAAGCATCATGAGGAATGTTTTGGATGTGCTGGAAATGCTCACCATCTAGACTGTGGTGATGGTTTCACGGGTGTACATGCTGTCAAAACACTTTAAACGTTCACTTTAATGTGTATACTTCATTAGTTGTAAATTATACCCCAATTTTTAAAAAAATAATTTGGGCTGCTTTTCAAATGAATGAGTTTAATTTTATCTGTAGGTAATTCAATTAAATGCAGGGTCATAACTATAGATTTAACTAATCAAGAAATGGAGACAAAGACACCAGCATTCTTCGATATATTTCTAATTTATAGTGTCAAGCCAAAAGATGCTAAATAGATCAGGATAACCAGTGTAGGTTATGAGAAACAGCATGTCTTCAGGATGCTATACAGGTATGACTGCTAGCACCAGAATTAATTCAGAAATATCTTTAGACACTTAAAATGCCAAAGATCTAGGTTCAAACTGAAATTCTGGATAATGAATAAATATCTACTAGGTATGAATTTTCAAGTTACAAAAGTTCAGTGTATCAAAATTCAATTTTCCTTCTTTTTTATTAACTGGAATCAATTTAGCTCTTGAGCTCTCATGTCCACTGAAGGTAGAAGACTCAAAGTGGACAATGCAAGGTAAGCCATTCTCTTCCAGTATAAAACTCTGCCTCTTGTGTATTATCTGGGCACCCAGGTAGGGTCTACGACTCCACTGCTCTCCTCCATCTATACTAACCTCTACAGGACAGCTTACCTCAGCTTATCTGGTCCCTCTTGTCACATACTGGTGTCCATCACTGATGTTCCTCGTCTCACCAACTTCTACTCACAGGGGTCCCAGGCACTGGGTCTCCTTCATTCATACACATCTCTACTATAGCAACCCTGTCCATGGCCCTCTCTATTTAAAAGCTCCACCACACCACTCTGATGTAGAGGACACTAAGGATCCTCTCAGGCCCATCTACCTCACTCACTGATAATCCACTGCTCAAATGCTCTGTTGGATGAGGATCAGCTCCCTTAGTCTTTCCATCTTCCAGGCCATACCTTGGAAGCTTTGCAATGGTCCTGTCTGTGTAAGGATTCCCCTCAACCTATCCAGGGTGTTCGTTGCCCAGTCAACCCCCAGGGTTTCAGAGCTGGAAGGGTGAGGATGCTGGGCATTTCTCAAAGACAGACTGCAAATTGGTTACATCCTCTCCAAATCTCCTCCTTGCCATGAGTTGGTTTTCATTTCTTTTGGGGTTCATGGTATATTCTTCTCATAGTGTATTATTTAGAGATAAACTCCATGGCTTCTTCATTCAGTTTTTGGCATTGATCTTTCAAGCCAAATTACTTAAAATTCTAATCCAGCCCTTATATCCAAGTCATCAGGAAATCCTATTGGCTCTGAGGCCTTTCACAATGTATTCAGAATCCAACAACTTCATATTGTCTCTTCTACTGCCACTCTACTCCAAGCCATTATCACTTCTCACCAGCACTACTGCAATAGTCTCTGTCATAGACTGAATATTTGTGTCCCCCCAAAATTCATGTGTTGAAACCTCATCTCCAACGTGGTGGTATTAGGATGTGGGACCTTTGGGATGATTAAATCATGAAGGTGGAGCCCTCATCCATGGGATTAGTTGCCTTTATAAAACAGACCCAAAGAGCTCCCTCCTCTCTCCCACCTTCCATCATGTGAGAACACAGCACAAAGATGTTGTCTCTGAACCAGTAAGCAGGCCCTCAGCAGGCACTGAATCCTCTGGTGCCTTCATCTTGGACTTCCAGCCTCCAGAACTGTGAGAAATAAATTTCTGCTGTTTTTAAGCTACCCAATTGACGGTATTCTGTTACGGCAGCTCAAATGGACTAAGTTTCCTATCTGAACTCCTTGCTTCTACTCTTATTTTCTCATAGTCTGTTCTACACAAAGAAGCTGGAGTAATCTGCCTAAAACATGTCAGGTTCTGACACACTGTTCTAACCTGGCACCTGCTCTTTATTTCACTCAATAAAAGCTGAAGGCCTTACCATGGCCTCCAAGGCCTCACATGACCTTAACCCCATTAACCCTGCCCTTCCTAACTCCAGCCCCACTGGCCTTCCTGATGCTCCCTGAACACGCCAGCCATGCACGTTATGCCTTATGGCCTTTGCTTTAACTGTTCTCTCTTCCTGGAATGTTCTGCTCCCAAAAATCTCCTCAATAACTCCCTCAACACCTTCCCATCTCTGCTCAAGTCCCACTTTCTCCATGCTGCCTACTCTGAATACTTCAATTAATGCTACAACCTTGCCCCTGCCACTGCCCCACCAAATGAATTGCCCATCCTCTTTTTTTTTCTCTTAACATCATGTTTATCACCTGTTGTCTCAGGTAGTTTCCTTGGACTGCAGATTCCCAGATGTTGATAAGAGGGCAGGATGTTCATTAGGGAGTAGCTGGGACCAGGCATCCGTGAAAGTGAGGCCAGGGAAGCAGGGCTGGGCAGAGAGGGCAAAGGTTGAACTGTAATGCTGTCCCAATGAAGGCCTCAGCTGACCTTCTGGGATTTCTGGAGCTGGGAAGTTCTGAGTTGGGATGAAAGGGTTGGGCCTTTGTACCTGGACGTGGGCTGCCCCTGGAAAGAGACCTAACCTTG
Source organism: Delphinapterus leucas (assembly GCF_059928025.1). NCBI lineage: Eukaryota > Metazoa > Chordata > Mammalia > Artiodactyla > Monodontidae > Delphinapterus > Delphinapterus leucas. The sequence continues at coordinate 53,602,416 of NC_143140.1, forward strand.
GGTGAGTTTTCTTTACAGGCACTCCCAAAGAGAGGACTGACAGCTGAAGGTCAACTCCTATCAGCAGCCAAGAGAAGTAAATGCTTCATTCCAGAAGAAGTTTTCCAGTGGAACATTACAGTATCCACAATGCCTCCTAATAGTTTGCTTATATACTATTGTATTTCTTGTCTTCTACTTTGGGCTAGAATACAAGTGCTATGAGAGTAGGGTATTTTGTTTATTAATATTTACAGCACCCAGCACATAGTAAGTACTCAAGGAATATTTTTAAATGAATTCCAAAATAACCTTATCTAGGGGCCAACTGACTCCTCCACTTGAAAGCTGTATCTTTCAAGCATATTGGCTCTGGTATAAATTTAGAAAAGTTTACTTAATCGCTCAAAAGCCAAAAATTTGACTTTTTGTTGCCTTTAGGGATTCCCTCTCTGGAACCAATGATGCTTAATATTTGTCTATTTTTAGTGGTGGAAGGGCTACGAGGTTTTGTTTGTTTGTTTGTTTTTAAAGAAAAAGGCATTTCTAAAAAGGAAAAGTAAACATCAAGCAACATTTCAAACTAATATGCTAGCATAAAGGAGAAGAAAATAATAAGAATGTAATTGTGTGGATACACATATGCTATTATCAAGTCAATATTTAAGGTATGGTTTTCCCCCCTCCCCCAAAGTTGTTATTAAATAAATGGTGTAATGAATGATTATACAAGTAGGAGAACTATGGAATAATGGTATGGAATTTCCTGCCGATGTTCTCAATTCATATTATATTTCAAAGGTTCTGAAAGGTCTTGCAGTAAAGGAACCTGATTAACCATATTTGATCCGTTTAACTTAGTTTGCCAACTTTCCTGTACACAGAATCTCTTAGAATTTATTGTTCTAAGGAACACACTTTGAAAAGTGATGTCTTGGACTACTAACCCTAAAGCCACACAGTTGAAAAGCTAACATAAATAAAATCCGGTACATAAAAAACTCCACTTACATTATCTTGCCAATGATATTATCCCTCCTTTTCTCCTTTTCTCTTACCATCACATAGGATATCTTCTTTATAACATTATTTCTCCCAAGATCATATTAGATATTCCTAAATAAATGGAAAAATATTAGAAGCTCTAGAGTCTAATTACATGCTATTGGTTGTTGTACAACCCTCGGAAAACCAGTGATCATTACAAAGATGAGTTGGAATCTATCAATGAAGGTTATTAAGATCGGCCAAGTAATGACATTTTATTATGATTAGCGTGGCAGATGCTGTTGCCTACCCCATGTGTTTTTCTGCTTTCTTCTTTGCTAACACAGCTCCAACTCTGCTACTGAGGCAACTTTCTCAGTTTAATATTCACTTGCTTCATATTCCATAAAGTCAGGAGTAGTCTCACATGACACAGACTTTAAGTCTACAAGGGATTTCAGGGAAATCTTTTGCTTTTCTAATATCTGGGGGCAGACTCTCTTAAAGTTGATATCCTCCCTCCCTTCTTCCTGACTTTAATGTGACAGGATGTCTGGTGCTGCAGCAGCCATTTTCATTCCATGAGGAATCAAGTAGGAAGACAAAGGGCAATGTACTGAGGATAGCAGAATGGAAAGAGAGGAAAAAGTCTGGCTCTTTAATAACATCACTGAGAAGCTGATTGTATACCTGCACCATTAACTTCAAGAATCCTTCATACCACAGCAAAAAAAATCTCTATTAAGTGTTATGTTACTAGTATCCAAACATGGTCCAAACTGACGTAACATGAAGCTTCTACCATCTAGAAAGAAAATATCAGAAAAAAATGTATTCAAGAAAATAGAATAAAGGAAAACCTATCCTAAGTTCCTTTCATTTATGCCTATGTTTGTAGTAGCCCAACAGATGTGACATAAGAAAATCTACGTACCTGGACCTAGATTCCAGTATAGCTACTTCACAGAATATAAACAGGTACTCAGTGATATACACACATATGCATAGTGCTCTTGTATAATGCATGGCCTCACCATCTGTAGTTTTGCAGACACATGTATGCTATAGTCTCCTTATTTTGTAAAATGCTAAGCTTCTAGGTGAAAAAGTTTTTTAACATCTTTATTGGAATATAATTGATTTACAATGGTGTGTTAGTTTCTGCTATATAAGAAAGTGAATCAGCTATACATATACAAATATCCCCACATCTCCTCCCTCTTGCATCTCCCTCTCACTCTCCCTATCCAACCCCTCTAGGTGGTCACAAAGCACACAGCTGGTCTCCCTGTGCTATGTGGCTTCTTCCAACTAGCTATCTATTTTACATTTGGTAGTGTATATATGTCCATGCCACTCTCTCACTTTGTCCCAGCTTACCCATCCCCCTCCCTGGGTCCTCAAGTCCATTCTCTACATCTCCATCTTTATTCCTGCCCTGTCCCTAGGTTCCTCAGAAACATTTTTTTTTGATTCCATATATATGTGTTAGTGTACAGTATTTGGTTTTCTCTTTCTGACTTACTTCACTCTGTTTGACAGACTCTAGGTCCATCCACCTCACTACAAATAACTCAAGTTCTTTTTATGGCTGAGTAATATTCCATTGTATATATGTGCCACCTCTTCTTTATCCATTCATCTGTCAATGGACACTTATGTTGCTTCCGTGTCCTGGCTATTGGAAATAGAGCTGCAATGAACATTGTGGTACATGACTCTTTTTGAATTATGGTTTTCTCAGGGTATATGCCCAGTAGTGGGATTGCTGGGTCGTATGGTAGTTCTATTTTTAGTTTTTTAAGGAACCTCCATACTGTTCTCCATAGTGGCTGTATCAATCTACATTCCACCAACAGTACAAGAGGGTTCCCTTTTCTCCACACCCTCTCCAGCATTTATTTTATTTATTTATTTATTTTGTGGTACACAGGCCTCTCAATGTTGTGGCCTCTCCCGTTGCAGATCACAGGCTCCGGACGGGCAGGCTCAGCGGCCACGGCTCACGGGCCCAGCCACTCCACGGCATGTGGGATCCTCCCGGACCGGGGCATGAACCTGCGTCCCCTGCATCGGCAGGCGGACTCTCAACCGCTGCGCCACCAGGGAAGCCTCCAGCATTTGTTTGTAGATTTTTTGATGATGGCCATTCTGACCAGTGTGAGGTGATACCTCATTGTAGCTTTGATTTGCATTTCTCTGATTAGTGATGTTGAGCATCCATTCATGTGTTTGTTGGCAATCTGTATATCTTCTTTGGAGAAATGTCTATTTAGGTCTTCTGCCCATTTTTGGATTGGGTTGTTTGTTTTTTTGATATTGAGCTGCAGGAGCTGCTGGTAAATTTTGGAGGTTAATCTTTTGTCAGTTGCTTCATTTGCAAATATTTTCTCCCATTCTGAGGATTGTCTTTTCGTCTTGTTTATGGTTTCCTTTGCTGTTCAAAATCTTTTAAGTTTCATTAGGTCACATTTGTTTATTTTTGTTTTTATTTCCAGTTCTCTAGGAGGTGGGTCAAAAAGGATCTCGCTGTGATTTATGTCATGAGTGTTCTGCCTACGTTTTCCTCTAAGAGTTTTAAAGTGTCTGGCCTTACATTTAGGTCTTTAATCCATTTTAGTTTATTTTTGTGTATGGTGTTAGGGAGTGTTCTAATTTCATTCTTTGACATGTAGCTGTCCAGTTTTCCCAGCACCACTTATTGAAGAGGCTGTCTTTTCTCCATTGTATATTCTTGCCTCCTTTATCAAAGATAAGGTGACCATATGTGCGTGGGTATATCTCTGGGCTTTCTCTCCTTTTCCTGTGATCTATATTTCTGTTTTTGTGCCAGTACCATACAACTTAATTACTGTAGCTTTGTAGTATAGTCTGAATTCAGGGAGCCTGATTCCTCCAGCTCCGTTTTTCTTTCTCAAGATTGCTTTGGCTATTCTGGGTCTTCTGTATTTCCATATGAATTGTGAAATTTTTTGTTCTAGTTCTGTGAAAAATGCTATTGGTAGTTTGATAGGGATTGCATTGAATCTGTAGATTGCTTTGGGTAGTATAGTCATTTTCACAATGTGGATTCTTCCAGTCCAAGAACATGGTATATCTCTCCATCTGTTTGTATCATCTTTAATTTCTTTCATCAGTGTCTTACAGTTTTCTGCATACAGGTCTTTTGTCTCCTTAGGTAGGTTTATTCCTAGGTATTTTACTCCTTTTGTTGCAATGGTAAATGGAAGTGTTTCCTTAATTTCTCTTTCATGTTTTTCATCATTAGTGTATAGGAATGCAAGAGATTTCTGTGCATTAACTTTGTATCCTGCTACTTTACCAGATTTGTTGATTAGCTCTAGTAGTTTTCTGGTAGCATTTTTAGGATTCTCTATGTATAGTATTATGTCATCTGAAAACAGTGACAGCTTTACTTCTTTTTTTCCGATTTGGATTCCTTTTATTTCTTCTTCTTCTCTGATTGCTGTGGCTAAAACTTCCAAAACTATGTTGAATAATAGTGGTGAGAGTGGACAACCGTCTCTTGTTCCTGATCTTAGAGGAAATGGTTTCAATTTTTCACCATTGAGACTGATGTTGTCTGTGGGTTTGTCATATATGGCCTTTATTACGTTAAGGTAAGTTCCCTCTATGCCTACTTTCTGGGGGGTTTTATAATAAGTGGGTGTTGAATTTTGTCAAAAGCTTTTTTGCAGCTATTGAGATGATCATATGGTTTTTCTCCTTCAATTTGTTAAAATGGTGTATCACATTGATTGATTTGCGTATATTGAAGAATCCTTGCATTGTTGGGATAAACCCCACTTGATCATGGTGTATGATCCTTTTAATGTGCTGTTGGATTCTGTTTGCTAGTATTTTGTTGAGGACTTTTGCATCTATCTTCATCAGTGATATTGGCCTGTAGGTTTCTTTCTTTGTGACATCCCTGTCTGGTTTTGGTATCAGGGTGATGGTGGCCTCATAGAATTAGTTTGGGAGTGTTCCTCCCTCTGCTATATTTTGGAAGAGTTTGAGAAGGATAGGTGTTAGCTCTCCTCTAAATGTTTGATAGAATTTGTCTGTGAAGCCATCTGGTCCTAGGCTTTTGTTGTTGGAAGATTTTTAATCACAGTTTCAATTTCAGTGCTTGAGATTGGTCTGTTCATATTTTCTATTTCTTCCTGGTTCAGTCTCCGAAGGTTGTGCTTATTTTAAGAATTTGTCCATTTCTTCGCAATTGTCCATTTTACTGGCATATAGTTGCTTGCAATAATCTCTCATGATCCTTTGTATTTCTGCAGTGTTAGTTGTTACTTCTCCTTTTTCATTTCTAATTCTATTGATTTGAATCTTCCCCCTTTTTTTCTTGATGAGTCTGGTTAATGGTTTATCAATTTTGTTTATCTTCTCAAAGAACCAGCTTTTAGTTTTATTGATCTTTGCTATTGTTTCTTTCATTTCTTTTTCATTTACTTCTGATCTGTTCTTTATGATTTCTTTCCTTCTGCTAACTTTGGGGTTTTTTTCTTCTTCTTTCTCTAATTTCTTTAGGTGTAAGCTTAGGTTGTTTATTTGAGATGTTTCTTGTTTCTTGAGGTAGGATTGGATTGCTATAAAGTTCCCTCTTAGAACTGCTTTTGCTGCTTCCCATAGGTTTAGTGTGGTCGTGTTTTCATTGTCACTTGTTTCTAGGTATTTTCTGATTTCCTCTTTGATTTCTTCAGTAATCTCTTGGTTATCTAGTAGCGTATTGTTTAGCCTCCATGTGTTTGTATTTTTACAGATATTTTCCTGTAATTGATATCTGGTCTCAGAGTGTTGTGGTTGGAAAAGATACTTGATATGATTTCAATTTTCTTAAATTTACCAAGGCTTGAGTTTTGACTCAAGATATGATCTGTCCTGGAGAATGTTCCATGAGCACTTGAGAAGAAGGTGTATTCTGTTGTTTTTGGATGGAATGTCCTATAAATATCAATTAAGTCCATCTTGTTTAATGTATCATTTAAAGCTTGTGTTTCCTTATTTATTTTCAGTTTGGATGATCTGTCCATTGGTGAAAGTGGGTACCCTACTATGATTGTATTACTGTCAATTTCCCCTTTTATGGCTGTTAGTAATTGCCTTATGTATCGAGGTGCTTCTGTGTTGGGTGCATAAATATTTACAATTGTTATATCTTCTTCTTGGATTGATCCCTTGAGCATTATGTAGTGTCCTTCTTTGTCTCTTGTAATAGTCTTTATTTTAAAGTCTACATTATCTGTTATGAGAATTGCTACTCCAGCTTTCTTTTGATTTCCATTTGCATGGAATATCTTTTTCCATCCCCTCACTTTCAGTCTGTATATGTCCCTAGGTCTGAAGTGGGTCTCTTGTAGATAGCATATATACGGGTCTTGTTTTGTATCCATTCAGACAGTCTATGTCTTTTGGTTGGAGCATTTAATCCATTTACATTTAAGGTAGTTATCAATATGTATGTTCTTATTACCATTTTCTTAACTGTTTTGGGTTTGTTATTATAGGTCTTTTCCTTCTCTTGTGTTTCCTGCCTAGAGAAGTTCCTTTATCATTTGTTGTAAAGCTGGTTTGGTGGTGCTGAATTCTCTTAGCTTTTGCTTGTCTGTAAAGGTTTTAATTTCTCTGTTGAATCTGAATGAGATCCTTGATGGGTAGAGTACTCTTGGTTGTAGGTTTTTCCCGTTCATCCCTTTAAATATGTCATGTCACTCCCTTCTGGCTTGCAGAATTTCTGCTGAAAGATCAGCTGTTAACCTTATGGGGATTCCCTTTTATATTATTTGTTGTTTTTCCCTTGCTGCTTCTAACATTTTTTCTTTGTATTTAATTTTTGATAGTCTGATTAATATGTGTCTTGGTGTGTTTCTCCTTGGATTTATCCTGTATGGGACTCTCTGTGCTTCCTGGACTTGGCTATTTCTTTTTCCATATTAGGGAAGTAGCATAACAACCATGGAAATAGTTTTCTTTCAAGGTATGTACAATCATGTATACATGATGAAAGCAAAATAAAAAACTGACCTAAAAGAATGATTGTTCTACAATAGCAAAGGCTAAGAGAAAGACAAAAGGCCCAGACCACCCAGACAGGACAGATTTCCTCAAACAAATGCACATCTGAATACAATCCAACGTTTTTATCCCATTTGTTATGGCTTCAACTTCTGCCTCACTATCTGCACTTTCACATTCACACCATTCCCATCAGATTTCTTAAGAATGGATTTCCTTTGTATTGTAGAGCACTGGTGATTTAAATCACTTGGTCATAGTTATAGTTTCCTGGGATTAAAGAACATGCTTGACATGGAGGCCCGACAGCATCTCAGGTCAACCACCAATGGACTGAAATGTCTTCCTGTGTCTCAGATGCCTCTCTCTAGAGATCTGGGTAACTGGCAGTCAAGGAGCCCTGGGTGATATTCAGCTCCTTACTCAGAAGCAAAGTCATGTATATATCAATACAATGCTAATTGGATTTGTTCATCCTTATTGTGTGCTCATGGTCCACGAAGTCTTTTCCAAATTGCAACTAGACACTTTACACAAAGTCATTTTGTAATATTGAGGTTACATCTTTTTAACAGTGGTGCCTATACTAGGTTGAAGTCAATTTACCCCAATATTCCAGGACCCCCAAAAGCCCCTTGATCCAAAGAGGCTGCTCAATTTCAATCTAAACAAACAGGAGGATGACTAATAGAGTTACACTCTACATGTCCACAAAGAAATAATAGATTTACATGAAGGTTTACTTTTTATAAGTCCCATTTTACTTTCATGAGTAAAAACTTGTTTTCTGGAGATGCTGGAGGCTCAGATTTCACCACCCTTTCTTTCTCCATTAGTTACACTTACCAGGCAGGTGGGCTGTGTCACCTATTAAAATGGACTATCCAAATTCTTCCCCCAATGTCAGCATTTTTTAGATGAATGTTGCAATTGTATCAACTGTGTTTTATTTAACTGCATAATGGTTTTTTCCGCAGCTGGGTTTTCCTAATTCAGAGTGTGAGAATGACAGAAATGATTTTACAGAGTATAGAAATGTTCCTGTAAATTTACTGATCTCCATAGTTATAACATATTGTCATCTTCATATTGTCAAGCAGACCAAATTTGCCAGCTTAATACCAATAATAATACTAAATTGTGCTTCACATATTTATCTCCTTCTTTAAAAATCTTGTTACATTCTGCGAAGAAGAAAACCTGCTTTCATCATACTCTTGTCGTTAAAAGACTCTCAGAAATGCAAATCACAATCTTTCCCCAAAATATTTTGAGAGAGTGTTTAATGTTTTATTTTAATGGTTTGACTACACTGGAAATTTTAAGGAGTGGTTTCTTTTTGTGTTCACCAGAGCAGAATGGGAAGTGCACTGCTCTCCTGACATCTAGAGAGCAACTGGCCTGGACAACTTATGGATTAACCAGTTAAGCTTGCAGTTGCTGCTCTGCCGTGGTGTTTTCTTTTTTTTTTTTTTAAAGACCCAGGAAGTACTGACATCATTGTAGAAGTATAGAATTTAATTTCACCAATAAATCAAATTGGGCTCAAGCTGTTAGTAACACTGTCACATTTACAGAGTCAGGCAGAGGCTAAATGACTCAATGAACTGATAACAAGATATAAAGCTTTTCCCCTCCAAGTCCCTGTTTTTGGGGGGTTTTTTAAATAAATTTTATTTTATTTATTTATTTTCATTTTTTGGCTGCATTGGGTCTTTGTTGCTGTGAACGGGCTTTCTCTAGTTGCAGTGAGTGGGGGCTACACTTTGTCACTGTGCACGGGCTTCTCATTACGGTGGCTTCTCTTTGTTGCGGAGCATAGGCACGCAGGCTTCAGTAGTTGTGGCACGGGGGCTCAGTAGTTGTGGCTCACGGGCTGTAGAGCACAGGCTCAGTAGTTGTGGCGCACAGGCTTAGTTGCTCCACAGCATGTGGGATCTTCCCGGACCAGGGCTCAAACCCGTGTCCCCTGCACTGGCAGGTGGATTCTTAACGACTGTACCACCAGGGAAGTCCCCAAGTCCCTGGTTTTAATCAGGCCAAGCCCAGCACAGAAGCGACCAAAGCTGCACATGCTGCTGACCAAGACCCTGCACACCCAGTGCCAGGGTCATTTTCAGAATCAGCCTGATTAGAATCCACATGGAGACAGCATAGACAAGTGTTGGGTTTTCACAAACAAGAAAAGGGCCAAAGAGATAGTCAAAGGGCCAGGGGATAGAGGTTTTGAAGGAAAAAGAAAGTTTTTATATGCCTACCATATGGCATGGCAGAAAGAATGGCTATCCCCACACAGAAAGCCTGACTTTGTTTCTTCTTTGATACTAAGAATTGGTGATGAATGTCTAGACAGAGGTATTATCAGGTGTGATGGTTAATTTTATGTGTCAACTTGGGTAGGCCATGGTACTCAGATATTTGGTCAAACATTATTTTAGATGTTACTTTGAAGGTTTGTTTTTTCAATGACATTGACATTTAAATCGGTAGATGTTGAGTAAAACAGTTTACTCTTTGTAATGTGGGTGGGCCTTATCCAATCAGTTAAAGGCCTTCTAGAAAAAGACTGATCTTTCCCAGAAGAAGAGGGAATTCTGCCAGGAGGCAGCCTTTGCACCACAAAATCTACTCTCCCCTAGGTCTCCAGCCTGCTGGTCTACCCAGCAGATTTTATACTTGCCAGCCTCCACAATCACATGAGCCAATTCCCTAAAATAAATCCCTATCTATCTATCTATCTATTTTCTGTTGGTTCTGTTTCTCTGGAGAAGCCTGACTAACACTTTTCCTCTCTTGGCCTCTTCTTTACTTGCTCAGACCCCACCTCATTTTGTTTGACAGAAAACACAGAACTATTAAAGATGTTTGAGATGAAAAAATCATATGACAAGAGTGGTACTTCAGTAAGCTAACTCAGACAGCAATACAGAAGATGGACTAGAAAAAGACAGATTGAAACAGTTAGAACAATAATGCCTGTGGGCCATTCCATCCAATATGATAACCACTAGCCATATGTAGCTATTTAAATTAAATTTTGAATTAATTAAAATGACATAAAATTAAACTATCAGTCCTTAGTTGCACTGGTCAACATTTCAAGTATTCGGCCACACAGAGGAAGTAGCTACCACATTGGAAGGTGTAGATTATAGAACGTTCCTATAACTGCAACAAGTTGTATTGGAGGGTTGTCATAGAGCAAACTCAGGTGGGCCTCCACTCTGCCTATAACAGAAACAAGAGAAAGCAATTTGCATTGGGTGGGCAATAAGTGCTCAGTCATGTCCTGTTTGCTTTACATGTCTTACCTTGGGTTATCATGAACTGTACTCAGTACTGTAGAGTAAACAGTGTTGTCCACATGTCTACAGATGAGGAAACTGAAGTTCAGCAAAGTGTCTTGCTCAAGGACAACAACCAGACAGTGACGGTGCTGAGATAAAAGTCATGGCAATTTTAACTCCCAAACCTCCCATAGACATAGACAACTATCCTCACCACACCTGGAAAGAGAATGTTTTTAAATGATGACAGAATGTTACACCAACTTTCCAGCTGGAATTCCAAAGCCGTTACTCACCACTTCTGGGCTTTCTCTCTAGCACCTATCTTTCTGCCTCCCAAACCTACAGCACAAAGAGCATTCCACAATCCCCTGACATTTGGAATCCTGAATGTTCCTTCTCTGACTACAATTTGCTACCCTGCGTTTTTTTCTGTTTCCCCAAACCTACTGTATTGTCGTCTTAGTCTGTTAGGACTGTTATAACAAAATACCACAGACTGGGTGGCTTTTGCTCACAGTTCTGGAGGCTGGAAAGTCCATGATCAAGACACCAGCATGGTGGTGTTCTGGTTCATACAGGTGCCTTCTCACTGTGTTCTCACATGGTTGAAGCGGCTAGTGATCTCTCTCTGGACCCTCTTTTATAAGGCACTAATTACATTCATTGAGGGCTCCACTCTCATGACTTAAGCACCTCCCAAAGACCTTGCCTCCTAATACCATCATCTTTGGGGGTTGAGATTTCAAAGTATGAATTTTGGGACGATGCAAACATCCAGAACATAGCAGTTGGCTGGGTCAGCTCAACTGCCACAACCAACAACCCCCCAAAATTCAGTGGTTTAGAGCAATGTAACTCTAAGTAGCCAGTCTACATGGCTATGTCGTAACTATATGTTGCCATTCTGTGACAAGACGAGCTTGCACCAGAATGTAAAAGAACACACTCTTTCCATCATTGAGAAAGTCTTGCTAAGGAAAAAAAAAAAAAAAAAGGCTGAATTCACTAGTGCCCTTAGTGGAACAACTGATTTACATTCTGGTATAATCTCCTTATGATGTCTCAGACTGAAGACCAATACTGGTCCCTGGATCGTGAAGAGCATTGGCTTGTAGATTTGTGGCTTTTCCATGCTTTATTATTCTTCCAAAGGCCATGATCCTGTGGTCACTACTAATGCTTTCCATAGATCAGAATCCACTAGGCATGAATCTCTCAAATTCCCTCTGTTTCTACCACTCCCAAGCTCATGAAATATTTATCCATCCTTACAAAGCTTCCCTTTCTTTCAAAGTAAAATGTGTCCCTGCTCTTTTCGGATGATAATCATTGCTCTTGAGATCATGTCTACTTCCTATTAAGTTATTCAGCAACTTGATTTATAAATTATCCCTCTTTTCTTGAATATCATGTCTCTAACTTCTCTTTGAATCTACACCCATGCTCAAGTTTCCTTCATCTTAAAAAAAATCGTTACTTCAACCCCACCTGAGCCAAAAGTTAAAACTGTGTAACTCTATCTCCTTTCCTAACTGGACTTCACTTCCTAACTGCCTGTTCAAACTCAGTCCACCACTCTACTGAAAATGCTCTTAATAATAATCATGATAATGAATATTTTAAATGCCTCTTATGAGCCAGAATCATAGTGCTGATCAACCATGTGCTTTGCATTACACCTCATGAAGCAGATATTACTATTAATCTATCACTTGTAAAAGAAAATTATGGCTCAAAGACATTAAGTAACTTCCAGGTGGCACAGCTACTGAGTTTTAAACCCGAGTCCATCTGACTTTTTTCACATCCAATTCTACTTGCTCTCTCTTTGGCACTTCCTAATACTCCCCGAGTTCAAAGCCCCTATTCTGTTTCTTTGCTGTTTTGCAGGCTCCTCTTTGTCCTCTGGGGGAGCGTGCTCTCTACCCTTTCTCTGTTGGTGACCCATAGCTGTTGCTTTTAGGGCAGATTCACCAGCAGAACAGCTTCAGGGAGTCTGCTCTTAAATTGCCACACTGTCAGTAGGCTGCCTGGGAAGCACAGGTATATGACCAGCTCCCAGAAGCATGTTCAAAGGAAGAGAGGGCTGCCTGTACCTGCGGTGGCGTCCATCTGTCTAGCCAGGTTCTGAGCCATGCAATGCGTGCCCAGAGGAAGTGAGGAAAATAGAGGGGGTTATAGGGATGCAGCTTTCCACACCCTGCAGGGAATTCAGAGAGAGAAACCAAGGCAAAGAAAGAAGAGAAGCAAAGCCAGAAGAGAAAAGCAGCCCTAAATACCATCCTAAGAATTTAGTTTTATGAAAAGAACATGTGACCCTCTAACCACACTTATTAGGAAGTGGGCTAACTCCCCAGAGCAGGCTGTCGGGTTCCAACACTTTGTGAAGAATGTTTTTCTCACACACAGCTGCAGCATACCAAGCTTCCAAGCTTTCTTTCAGGCTATACTATGAGATGATTTAATTCTCATGAATGCTCTCAATTCTGAAAAATGCCTGGTTATCCCTCTCTGAGAACATGTTTACCTTTTAACAGGTGCCTCTTATGCCCAAAGAAATAATTATGGTGAAACCATCAGACACCTTTACTGACCAGAAGCAGGATATTGGGGGAGGGGGGGAGCATCAAATAAAGTTGTCTTCTTCCCTTAGTTAAGGGTGTGACCCAAGCACTCCCTGATTCCACATTGGATCCATCATCCATGAACTTATCTGCACTGCCTTGATGGTATTTGCCTTTCCACATTCCTCTCAGTATCCAAAGCCTAGCCTTCCCATACCCTGGGAGGATGGAATGGAGACACCATCACTGCAGCAATTTGGCTGCTCCCATAGAAGCCATTACACTCCTGATCCAGAGCTTTGCAGCACCCATTTCCCCCACTTATGTGAAGAGGCTGTCGAAAAGCTTCTCTTAGCAAGACAGTGTTGGGTTACCAACAGCTGCTAGCTGTTCTGTGCAGCCAGGTTCCAGGCTTATGGGCGATTACGGGTTAAATATGTGCTCTTGCCTATGGGTGGCTGTGCTCGAACCACGCCTTCCGTAGGCACAATGCCTTTAAGTGGAGGATGGCTCTTGTGGGAATTTCAGAACCTGGCAAGATGGCACGGAGAGATATTTCAGGGCCGGCAGGCTTTCCAGCACCCAAAATAACCACCAGTAGGAGGCTGCATACATGGCCCCCACAGAAGGTCAAGCCAACCCTGCTCTGTCAGCATGAGCCCTTTGAATCATCTCAACACTTTCCATTTAGCCAAGCTCTTCCCCTTCCCCACCCCCCACTGGCCTTCCCAGCCTTTAGAGTCATCTTCGAAATGGAGCGGCAAGCAGGGATCATTTCTTTTTATTTGGATTTGATAGAGAATTTTAAATGGGCAAGGCACAAGCAACAGGGGATCAGCATCCTCCCCTGATCCACAAAACCACAGAAGCTCAGCACTGGGGGTGGCCTCAGAGATCTGGCTGGAATTCACATTGTCAACTGGGATTGCCACAAACCCCAGTTATCCCAGGGATACCTAATCTGTTCCTTGACACTGCTCCTTTGCCCTCAAAAGGAGAGACGTATGTATGCCAATCATCCGCGCATGAAGCCTCCCTCACCACTCACTTTCCAGCCCTCCTAGCACAGTGAGCTAAGCTAAAGATTCCCGGGATTCCCCACAACATAGCAGCCGTGCTTCAGAGAGGTGCTGCAGCTTTTTATGAGAGATGCCACGCGTGGTTCCTGGAGGGTATATTTTCATTTAGTCTGGATGTTTGGCACACTCCAACCATAAACAGAAGCCCAAGGTAGAAATAGATTGCGTGACTGGTTTACTCAGAGAGTGTTGAAAATGTTTAATCAATTAATGGTGATAATAAAGCATCTCATTAGAAGATAAAATGACAACTCCTCAAGCTACAGCATATGTGTGTCCAGCCTAACAGCTTACAAGCATTTACGCTGACTGATGGACAAACACGAGAGCTATGCAAATTATGAGCGTCTCCTTTTATGTTTACATTTGTGCATATTCCTGGCTATTTTTGCAGATAGGCAGATTAGCAGCCCTGCTGATAATTTGATCTCTCTGACAGAATGAAAAACCATTCACCCATCCCTGAAACATGTTCCCCATTCCCCCAGCGTATGGATGTAATAAGCTCTCCGGGTGTTACCTTGCAGACAGCAGTCATGTACATGACCAAGCATGGGGATTTCTAGGGCAAAATCAACCTAAAAATGGGCAAAAAATAAGGAGTCATAGCACAAGTAGCATCTGGTGAGATGAAATTTCAAATATTTCATTCAAATAATTTAAGATCGCAAGAGTTTATGACATGACCATAAAAGAATGTTGTAGTATTTACTCATTCACTCATCATCCAAATTCATTTACTAGCATAGAAGTTGCATAAGAGTGGGGATCTTGTCTGTTTTTATTCACTGCTGCGCCTTCAGCTGTTTACTACATAGGAACAACTGAAAAAAAATTTGTTGAACTGAATGAATGAATTCATTCATAATTCAGCAAACGTCGAAGAAATAATGTGGTCACAGGCTCTTCCATCCTTCTGCTTTCTTCTGTTCCCTTGTTATTGTGCAATTTCACTTCTATAAGATTTTCCTTTTGGGGGATATGTAAATACCTTGGCCTCTTCCCCCATAAGTTTGGTCTTTTTAAAACATTAAACTTGTTAATATAAAAATGAAAAATAATAATAATTCAAATCGTCCTTAAATAAACTGAACTTTTAACATACCATATAAGAAAATTAAAAATCAATCTTTGCATTAATCTTGCATTTTACAGGAGGCAAATGATCTAAATACATTTATACAGAAGAATCATGTTCTTTTCTCTACTATAGTTATCATGAGTGTTTACATTTCATTAAATATATGAGGTATATGTGCAGATCTTCAAAATGAAATAAGTAGGATTTTTTTAAAAATTCAGTCAAGTTATTTCAAAAACAATCAAAATAATCAGATATATTAGCTAGTCCAAATCGCTAATTAACTAATATAAATGGCTGTTTGATTTAGTTCTTCATTTAAAAACTATCTTAGGACAATAATGAGATACCACCACACACCTATCAGAATGACTAACATACAAAAAACTGACAACGCCAAATGATGGCAAGGGTGTAGAGCAACAGGAATTTTCATTCAGTGCTGTTGGGAATGCAAAATGATATAGCCATTTTGTAAGACAGTTTGGTAGTTTCTTATAAAACTAAACATAGGGCTTCCCTGGTGATGCAGTGGTTGAGAATCTCCCTGCTAATGCAGGGGACACGGGTTCGAGCCCTGGTCTGGGAAGATCCCACATGCCGCGGAGCAACTAGGCCTGTGAGCCACAGCTACTGAGCCTGCGCGTCTGGGGCCTGTGCTCCGCAACAAGAGAGGCCGCGATAGTGAGAGGCCCGCGCATCGCGATGAAGAGTGGCCCCCGCTTGCCACAACTAGAGAAAGCCCTCGCACAGAAACGAAGACCCAACACAGCCAAAAACAAATAAATTAATTAATTTAAAAAAAAAAACTAAACATAGCTTTACCACACGATCCAGCAATTGCACTTCTGGATATTTCCCCAGTTAATCTGAAAACTTATGTTTTCACAAAATCCTGCACACAAACATTTGTAATAGCTTTATTCATTATCTCCAAAAACTGGAGGCAACCAAGAAGCCCTTCAATGGGCAAAAGGATTAAAAAAAACTATGTCACACTCACACAATGGAACATCATGTGGTATTAAAAAGAAATTAGCTATCAACCCACAAAAAGCATACATGAACCTTAAATGCATTGTGCTAAGTTAAAAGAAGCATCTGAAAGACTACGTACTGTATGATTCCAACTCTATGACATTCTGAATAAAGGCAAAAGTAAAAACATTAGTGGTTGCCAGAGGATTCAGGGTAGGGAGGAGTTGACTATGAGAAGCACAGGTGACTTTTAGAGCACTGAAACTATTCTATATGATACTGTATTTATAGATACATAACAGTATGCATTTGTCAAACCCATAGAACTTTACGGTACAAAGAGTGAATCTTAATGGACACAAATTTTTAGAAATTTAGAAAGTTGAGGGGAATCACAGAATGGAATGCAGAATGTGACAAAACAATCTGTTACAAATGTATGAAACAACACTGAAGAGAGTTGGGGGATGGGGGTGTGCTGCCCTTAGTAGCTTTAGAAATGAGTGGAGTCTGTGAAACTAAAGGCAAAAGAAACAGAACATAGCAGTATACTCTAGTTAATAAAGTGATTTCCCAAGAACGTACAAATGAACAATTCTGATCCTATATATATATATTGTTATCAGTATCATATATATATTAGAATTAAACAATTAAATAAATAAACAGTGAAAGGTGAGAGCCAGATTTCTTACTCTTGGACTGGTAATTTACAAATAAGCAAGGGTGCGAGGCTAGAATGATCTATTTTGTAGTGGATTAGAATTGGAGACATCCATCTGAACTCATTTTTAATTTAATATATATACAAATGATTACATATAGAAATACTTGTATATCTGTATATATACGTAAGTTTGCACACACATAGATTCCCTTGCTCTGTCAGCTGAAAATGCCTAGAAGTAACGACAACTAGGTAGTAATGAGCACACCTAGTGTCCAGATCTTGGTGTCTAACACCATTTTCCAATGAAAGGAAACAGATCTCTTTAAGAAAAGGCTGATCCTAAGACTGGGGCATAAAATATACAAGATAAGCATGGAGCATCCTATAATGCCAGGAGGAAAGTGCTCAAAAATTTTTAAACTTAATTAGAAAATTGTAAACCTATATAGATGGGAGTATATTAAAGGGAGGGACACAAAAGACAACTAAAAGAACTCCAAGTAGTCAAGCTCCAAATGATCAAAGATGAAAAAATTTGAGCAAGAAAATAAAACAGTATTGGATTATAACCCAAACCATAAAATAAATATCTATGAGTAAATAAATAAATAAATAAAATTTTTTTAATGAGGAAAGATAAATCCCCCATGAAGAAGAATTCCAAATAATATATGTAGACACTTTGCACTCAAGGAAGAGAGCATAACTCCCTAGCCCTTAAGTGTGAGTTCCTCATAGTGTGTTTCTTCCCAAAAGTACAGTATGGAAAGGAGGGAAAAAGAGTAACTTTACAGTGGAGAAATCTGACAAACTATCTCAGCCAGGTGGTCAAGGTCAACACCAACAGTGATAAGTCCTTTTGGTAGTGTGTGTACTTGTTATGATGTGATGAGAATGATACTTTACCTCTGTAGTCTTCAACCCCAAAACCTATCACGTCAGTGTAATCATGAGAAAAACGTCAAACAAATTTCAATATTAGGAGCATTCTGACATCACCTGACCAGTAGTCCTCAAAATTGTCAAGATCATCAAAAACAAGGGAAGTCTGAGAAACTAACACAGCCAAGAGAAGCTGTAGGAGCATAACTACTAATGTAATATAATATCTTGGATGGGATTCTGCAATAGAAAAAGGACATTAGGTAAAAACTAAGAGAATGTAAATAATGATGGACCTTGGTTAACAATAATGTATCAATACTGGTTCATTAATTATAACAAATGTATACCATACTAGTGTAACATGTTAATAATGAGATACTGGGTATGAGGTATATAGGAACTCTATGTACTATTTTGCAATTTTGCTGTGAATCTAAAATCGATTTAAAAAATAAAGTTTATTATAAAGCAGAAACTAACACACCACTGTAAAGCAATTATACCCCAATAAAGATGTAAAAAAAAAAAGATATATTTCATTAAACCTATTGGACAATAAAAAGAAAGAAGAAAATTTTAAAAAAATAAATAAATAAAGTTTACTTTTTAGAAAATTCTTATGATGTAGCAGGAAATACTGAAGCATTTTCATTTAAAATATGATACTTTGAATTTGCTTAAAACATAATATGGGTGAATGTGATGGTTAAATTTTGTCAACTTGACTGGGCCACAGGGTACCCATACATTTGGTCAAACATTATTCTGGGTGTGTCTCTGAGGGTGTTTCTGGATGAGATTAACATCTGAATCAGCAGCTCTATCTGAGTAAAGCAGTTTGCCCTCCCTAATGCATGGTTGGGCCTCCAATCAATTGAAGAGCTGCACAGAACAAAAAGGCTGAGTTAGAGGGAACTCCTCCTGCCTGGCTACTTGAGCTGTAACATCAGTTCTTCCTTGCCTTCAGACTCCAACTGAAACATCAGCCCTTCTTGGGTCTTGGACCTGCCAAGACACCATTGGCTCTCCTGGTTCTTAGGCCTTTGGACTCTGATTGAAACTGAACCAATTTTTCTGGGTCTCCAGCTTGCAGAATGCAGATCTTGGGACTTCTCAGCCTCCATAATCGTGTAAGCCAGTTCTTTACAATAAATCATATGTATATATGATTTATTATATATGTGTGTGTATATACATATATACTGTTTGTTCTGCTTCTCTGGAAAACCCTAATACAGTAGGGATAAATAAAATAAGATTGGAAAAATTAAAATGTTGATACAGAGAAAGGATTCACTTTCTGTTTACTATTGTGTGCCTGTTGGAAAATTTATGTAGTTTTAAAATTTTAAATGAGTACATTAAAAAAAAAAATGGAAATCAGAAAGGACCACTATTACCCATGCACTATGCTTCTCTACTTACTTGCTCCCCTGGCACTTAAACAGTAACCCAGCCTTCCAGGACAAATCCACTCCCACCCTCACCATCTAAGCCCATGGAATGAAACTCATCTCCATATTTCTTTACCTTTAGCTCTGTAGAAACAGAACATTTTTTAATGCTCTTTATTATGAACCTAAGGGAAACAAAAGAAAATAAAAGAAAAACCAAAAAAGGCACCAATACTGCCTTGTGCAAAACAGGAATTCACATTCTTAGGTACTGCAATCTAGCTACAAATGACCTGGTATAACTGACAATGCCTTGCCTCACTCATCCTGTTCAAGTTGTCCCTCAAAGAAGCCCCATCTCTTTCAATTCCTGACAGTTCTCCTTTTCACATTTATGCAGTTCATTCATTCATTCACTCACTCAATGAATAGTTGAATGTCCACCCTGTTCTAGACATTAGAGAATCAATGGAAACCAAAAGCATGTAAGGTCCTTGACCATACAAACCTTCTAAACGGGAAAAAAAAATTAATAAAATAATTATGCAAAGAAATGTAAAACTGTGATTGTGATTTGTGCTATGAAATAAAATATATTGTGGTAGGAAAGAAGAGTTTTAACCTAATATGGAGTTCATTGGAAAATGCCTAAAACTTAAAAATTAGGAAGTAGCAGTAAAAACCTGTCATTTAGAGTCTTAATAAATATCAAAATAATCAACTAAAAGAAAAGCTGATACACCTTGTTATAAAGCAGAAACTAACACACCATTGTAAAGCAGTTATACTCCAATAAAGATGTTAAAAAAATAATAAAAGAAATGAAAGTGATGTGTCCAAGAAGGAAGAAATGGGAGAGAGTAGGCAAGAGCCTACTATTTTTTGAACATCTTTATGTTCAGATGTTTCTGTGTGCTCAGAAAATTTTGATAAAGCAAAATTTTATTTTTAAAGGAAGGAAATAAAAATACGAGAGGACAAATAAAGCCAGATTTTGGGTGTTTAAAAAGACTAATAAAATTGACAAATCTCTGGCAAGTTTGAGCAAGAGGGGAAAAAATCAAAATTACTAGTAGCTAAAATACCAGGTAAAAAAAGAAAAAGATATAGCCACAGATACAGTAGTGATTAAAAAGATAAGAAACTACTACAACCAAATTATTTCTTATAAATTGGAAAACTAAGATAAAATTGTTAAACTCTTATTTTAAAAACTTACCAAAATCAACGCCAAAAGAAATAGAAAACCTGTATAGTCTTTAAAAGAAAGCCCTACTAAAGCAATTGTATCACATTTGAAGGTTATTCTACAAAGGAAACAATCAGATTCTATCAAACTTTTAGGCAATTTACAGACAAGTTTTGTCGAACTTTCAAGGAATAGACCACTCCAACCTTATGCAACCTCTACCAGAAATAGCAAAAGAGGAAATACATCCCAACTAATTCTAAGTTGCTAGTATAGCTTGATACCAAAAAAACAAAAACAAACACAAACAAACAAAAAAAGACCAGACAAGGAAAGCACAAGTAAAGAAAATTACTTTTCTAGGTCATTCATAAACATGAATGCAAAATCCTGAATAAAATATTTAGAATATTAGTAAATCAAATCTAGCAAATCCACTGATGTCATTTATCATGTTAACTGTTTAGGGAGAAAACCTATGATGATCCCAATAGATGCAGAGACTAGATTTCATAAAATTCAGCACCCATTTTTGATAAATACTCTAACCAAACTGGGGATAGAAAGGAAATACTTTAACCTGGCAAAGGGTTAACCTCCAAAAATCAAATTATTTTAATGGTGAAATATTGGAAATATTCTTTTCAAAATAAGGAATGAGACAAGATATCTGAAATGATTGCTTTTATTCACTAGGGTACCAGAGATTCTGTGTGAAATATGCAAAGATAAGAAGAACCAAAAGGTACTATTATTGGGGAAAAAAAGAAACAGAAATATCACAATATTCAGATTAACAACACAGAAAACTCCAAAATAACCTACAAATTATTAGAATTAATGAGAATTTAACATAGGAAGCTGGTTATAAGAAAGGATGGGCTATGCAATAAGTGAGGCTGTTACAATTGATTAACAAATAAAAAGAATCAAACTGGATCCCTTCCTCATCTTCTACACAAAAATCAATTCCAGATTTTTTGAAAAGTGAAAATGTGAAAATCAAAATATGTAAATATTTTGATGTAAATATAGGCTAATATCTTATCTTAATGACCAACAAACAGAGAATGATTTTTAAACAGGGCACAAAAAGCAGAAACCATCAAGAAAAACTGATAAATTAAAAAATGAAAATTAAGATCCTTTAATCAAAACATACCATAAAGAGAATGAGAAGGCAGGATGTACATATAACCAATAAAAGATTCATATCTAGAATGTAAAAACTGCATTTAAAATTCAACGAGAACAAAAACACTTCAAAAGGAAAATGGACAAAAGTCATAAATCAGCATTTCACAAAAGAGGAAACACAGGGAACTCCCTGGAGGTCCAGTGGTTAGGACTCGGCACTTTCACTGCCGTGGCCCATTTAGTCCCTGGTCAGGGAACTAAGATCCAGCAAGCCACGCAGCACAGCCAAAGAAAAAAGAGGAAACATAAATGCCCAATGAGCCTGTCAAAAAAACCTCAATAAAAATTAAACAAATGTTCATAAGACCTCAATAATAATATAACATTTTAAACATAATCAATTGGTAATATTTCTTAATTATGAAAAAAACAAGTGTTGGCAAAGTTATAGAGCAATAGGAATTCTTATTCATTTCTGGTACAAACTTTGAAATAAAACTGGGATTACCTTTTTAATACAAACATGTGCATAACTCTATTCCAAGGGATTCGGACTGTACTAGAAAAACTCCTTTAAATTTGCACCATGAGACATACTATGAAAATGTATACAGTCTCCATAAGGACAAAAATAAAAATAAAATCCGAGTACACATAAATAGAACTGGTGAATAATTTGTGGCAGGGACAAAAAAATGGAAGGTTATATAGCAGTAAAAATAAATGAAATACACCCCCATGCACAAGTTGAATGAATTTTATATATGATGTTGTATGGTGGAAAAAAGGCTCAGAAGACTAACTGTAAGCAATTTAAAGCTCAAGAAAAAGGTTTTAAAAATGTATTTTTAGGAAGGTATACATATGTGCTAAATATCATGCATAGCATGATAAATACACAATCCATGATGGTGTTTACCTCTGGTTTAAGGAGAGGAGGCAGGGAGAAGGCATTTGGAAAAGGCACACTTGTACTTTCAAGGGTCCTGGAAATGTCTTCCATACATTAGGAATTTGAATCAAAAAAGCTAATTTTATTACCAACCTGGCTAATAATATATGTATGTTACATTCATATATATATATATAATATATATATAATATATATTACCTCTGTTTCTCCTATCATATTAAAATACAATCTTAACAATTCTCAGATAAATAAATGTACAGTCTTCTTTCTGAAAGTTTATACCCCCTTAGCCTCTGGTGCACTGAGAGAGAATCACACATACACATACACACTCCCCTGAATTTTTATGGCAATATAGAGTTCATCCTCTGTTGATGCTTTTCTTTTCCCTGAGATAATATTGTTAACAGACTTTCAAAAAATGAACTTGAAAAAAGTAAAATCTGACATTTAGTCACGCACATTGATAGGTATTTTAAAGTGGATAAAATTCCCTATTAAAGAAAAAAAGAAGGAAATCTTTGACTCTTTTTAGCTCCCTCATGTGGCCACCAAAGAAAAAGGCAAGTATTGTTTCTGATTAGAGATAAATAACCTTCACAACGTGTCTACACTGGGATTCCCATATATCAGTATCATTCTACATTTATTTGCTAGGTCATAGAATGGCATATTTACAGAAAAAAACTAAAGGGAAAGTTCTTGATTCTCCTCACAATTTATTATTGGAGTAACCAAGAAGAAAAAAAAAAGTGTGTTACACAAGACAGAAAACAAGAAAGTAACTCTCAAACGAGCAATGCCAAGTGTGTCCCACAGAACATCAATGCACAAGATGTTTTGTGGGAGAGAAAAAAAGTACTTCTTGGTGAAATAAGTTTGAGAAATTTGGCATACTATCCCCAGAGGATATTAACAGTGACCATTAGCTTAGTAAAGGCTCTGAAAAGTCCTTTATTAAAAAATCTGTTTAACCCTTTTTCACTTAACATTACTCTGTAAAAGGAAACTTCTGTGAAAGTACTGTTTGACATAACTCATCTTAGGACGGTGAATCAAAGCTTTCAATTCTAGTAGAAAACTCATTTTAGGACATGGTGAATCAAAGCTTTCAATTCTAGTAGATTTTTAAAATTTATTCAAAACATTATAAATGACTTGCATTGTGACAGCCATCTCACAAATGTAGAACTACATTGCTTAGTGAGTATTTACTGTTAAATATCAGGTAGTCAGTTGAGTGGAGTTTGGTTAAATGAATAAAAGAATCAATCAATCAATCAATCTAGTGCAGAGAATAACAAAAACTACTTATCTAGAATCCAAGTTACTTTTCAGATATTTCTAATTGATCGCATGTGTTTTTAATAAGAAGGATATTTCAGTCTGAGCCTCAAGTCCTCTAGCTATAAAATGAATTTGATCATCTCTGCTGTAGTAGTTATCGGTTAAGCATATCAATAGTGACATATTTCAGATAATCTTCAAATTAACTGGAAGAAATGGTATTAAGGACAACCTATTTTGCAACAGTTTATATTTTTTCCTGTCATCATTTAAAACTGCCATTACAGAGATGATATAGAAATGATTATATATCTATTACTGATTTTTGGTAAGGAAAATAATTACAGTGCCTATCTTAGTCTCTTCACCTTCCTCCCAAAATCATGCTTACAAAATATTCTGAGTGGCTTACTTTTAATAACCCTTGCGTGGTTAACCTTTCAGAGTGGTGCCTGTTCAAATAGTATAGTAGATTTAGTTCCTGCCTTGATGAATAAAACTTGAGTTAGTAAGAATTTTCCCTAGGGCAACATCGAAGAATAGTAACAATACTAACACATACTTACAAATCTACCTTCTTTTTTCTGGCATATGCAAATGTTCACTTATATATATATAATATATTATATGTTATATAAATAAATAAATGTATAGCTATATAAATACATATCTAACATAATATAATAAATATATATTTAATATTATATATATTTCTCACTAAAAGATTTTATCAGAAGATGAACATTCTCAATTGCCACACTGTTTCTTGAGAGGTAATCACACCCTAACCATTTTTTTTGAAATATAAGCTTAAAGGTGCATTTGGCCAGATTCAGGCAGTGAGAAATCATTTTTTAATATTTTAATGCTTAAAAAATTTTTTTTTCAAGTCACAAAGTAATATAGATCCATTGTCAAATAAAAGTAGTATGAGAACTTAGTCCAAAGAGGTGAAGCTCCAACTAGCAGTGACATCCAGAAGAACAGGGAGCCCTCACTCAAGGAAGATATGAACATCTGATACCACATCTAGCCAAATCCACAAATTGTTTTTTTACACAGAACTAGGCTCTATGAACACATGAATGAGAATTATCAAATACAAACTTGAGTATACAACCAGGAAGTACCAAGTGTCTGAAGAAAACAGAAATGACTAATAATCTAGGGAAAAGATATTATAATAAACATACGTTTTTAAAAAACAGGACAAACAACAATAATTTAAAATAAGTATTATTGACATCCTCAGAGAGATTTGAAATGGTAGAGCCTCCCTGAAAAAGAAACTACTAAAGAGCTTGGAAATTTCAAATATGTTGCCTTTTAAAACACTCAGTACATGAATTAACTAGCAAAGCAACCAAAAAGTAAAGCAAATCAGTAAGCTGGCCCATCAAGTCAGGTAATTATTCCAGAATATTATGCACAAAAAAAAAACCCCACAAAGATGTTCTGGAATAAAATTAGGAGATAAAAGGATAGATCCAGAAGTTCCATTCTCTGCATACATTTTTATAGAAGTTTTATAAAGAAAAGAAGAAAAATACAGAGTTAATCAAAGAAAATCTCCTAGAAAAAAAAAAAAAATCTCCTAGAAATGTAGAAAAGTATTAGCCTTCAGTTTGAAAGTTTCCATCAATTCCGGTCATAATAAATTTAAAAATTTATAGATGAACATATCATTGTGAAATTTCAAAATACCAAAGATAAATAGAAAATTCTAAAAGTTTCCAGAAAGAAGGGGACAGTTATTTAAAAAGGAAAAAGATTCCAACTGGTGTGAGACTTCTAAACAAGCAAAAATGGAATCTAGAAGACAATACAGCAATATTTTGAAGCCCTAAGGGAAAATATCTTGAACCTACAATTCTATACCCAGCAAAACTAGCATTAAGTTCAAGGGCAAAAATCATTTTAGATATGCAAGAATTGAGAATATTTATTCATCACAAACCTTTTCCTGAAGAAAAAATTCCAAAGAAAGGAATGATATGGAATTAAAAAAACCGTAGTGAACAAAGACATAAATCAATCATATAATCAAGGTTGATTAACAATGTTTAAAAAAATCATTAACAAGCTAAATCTAAAATCCTAATGGCTGCAAAATGTGAGACAAAAAATCATGGTGCATATAGACAAGTAAAACTATGCTAAAATATTTTGTTTGTTCATTGAGAAAATGTAGATACATATTATTAGACAACAATTTTTAAAATACATATTAAAATTTTAAAGGTAATCATCAGAAGAACAAAAAAAAATATCTAAAATCAGGGATAATAAGATCCAAAGCACTAGAGAAAAAAAGAAGCAAAGATAAAACTCAACAATATGAAAATGAACAACCTGAGCAACAAAAAAATATGAACTAAAGACCTGAACAGACAGCACACTGAAGAAGCTATACGGATGGCAAATAAGCATATGGAAAGATCCACCATGTCATATGTTGTCAGGGAAATACAAAACAAAAAAACAGTTAGATACCACTACATACTTAATAGAATGGCCAAAATCCAGAACACTGCAACACCAAATGCTGACAAGAATGTGGAGGACCAGGAATTCTCAGTCACAATGGGAATGCAAAATGGTACAGACAGTTTGGAAGACAGTGGGCAGTTTCTTACAAAACTAAACATACTCTTACCACATGATCCAGCAATTGCACTCCTTGGTATTTATGCGAAGGAGATAAAAACCTATGTCTACACAAAAACCTGCACGTGCATGTCATTATACATTTGTCAAAGTCCACAGTATGGACACTCTAATGTAAACTAAAGACCTTGAGTGATAATGATGAGTCAACGTAAGTTTGTCAATTGTAACAGATGTACCACTTTGGTGCAGGATTTTGATATTGGGGTAGGCTGTGTGCATGTAGGGGCTGGTAGTATATGAGAAATCTCTCTGCCTTCTGCTCAATTTTGCTATGGACCTAAAACTACACTAAAAAGTAAAGTATATTTTAAAAAATTATATAGTAGTAAATGAAATAATAAAAATAATATCTGTTATTGTTTGGAAGACTTCAATATATTTAGCTAAAATAGGCATGTATTATTAAAAAATCACCTTCAAACCACTAAATTCTAATAAAAGATTAAATTTTTCTTTTTGTGTTTAAAAAAGAAACAAAGAAAACCATCAATCCAACAGAGAGGGAGAGAGGGAGAGAGAGCAAAGAACAAAAAACATATGGTAAACATATAGATGAATATAAAGTAAACCTAAAAAGATCCCTTTACCTCTTCTTATTCCACTACCCTCTGCAAAAGTAACAGCTGTTAACAGTTTGGTCTGCATACTTCCATTCATTTTTTAAAATAGAGTAGAAGATAGATAGATAGATAGATAAATATGTTTTTCTCCATCTTTCTCTTTTTTTTCTAAATAGCACCATCAAATGTGCTTTTTAAAAGTATGTGTTATGGAAATGTTCACCCATTATCTACCAGAAGTAGAGAGAATAGCATAATAAACCCATATATACCCATTTTCTATTGTTGTTATGGGCTGAATTGTGCCCCCCCCAAATTCATATGTTGAAGCCCTAACCCCCAATACATCACAATATGGTTGTATTTAGAGATAGTGGTTTTAAAGAGGTGTTTATGTTAAAATGAGGTCATTAGGGTAAACCCTAATGCAATCTGACTAGTGTCCTTATAAGAAGAGGAAATTTAGACACACAGAAGAGACACCAGGGATGTGTACATTAGAGGAAAGACCACATGAGGACATGGCGGCACAGTGGCCATCTACAAGCTAAGGAGAGAGGCTTCAGAAGAAACCATACCTGTTGACACCTTACTCTTGCACTTGTAGGCTCCAGAACTGTGAGAAAATAGATTTCTGTTATTTAAACCACTCTGCCTGTGGTATTTGTTATGGCAGCCCTAGTAAACTAATACACCCACCTCTAACAATTAGCAACATTTTGTCAGTCTGGTTTCATCTATCCCACACCCACATATTTTTTATTCTAGAGTGTTTCTAAAGTAAATCTTAGGCCATCATGCAATTTCACCAATAGGTATTTTACTTTGCATCTCTAACTAATAAGAACTTCTTTTTACGTATTTATAAGCTATATCACACCTAACAAAATTAACCGCGATCCCCTCTTGCCTTCTAATGCCCAGCCCATTTTTTTTTTTTTTTTTTGCGGTACGCGGGCCTCTCACTGTTGTGGCCTCTCCCGTTGCGGCGCACAGGCTCCAGACTCGCAGGCTCAGCGGCCATGGCTCACAGGCCCAGCCGCTCCGTGGCATGTGGGATCTTCCCAGACCGGGGCACGAACCCGTGTTCCCTGCATCGGCAGGCAGACTCTCAACCACTGCGCCACCAGGGAAGCCCCCAACCCATAGTTTTAATTTCCTCAATTGTTTCAAAGATTTTTTTTTACAGTTGGTGTGTCTTTGTAAAGTTAGGTCAAAGTTCCTCATAATACATTTTGTAATTTTTCTACATCCTCTCCAACACTGGATATATGTTTAATACTTTCTGAGCAATGGGCAAAATTACCTTTTTGTTTTCTATTAGAATTCCCCCAATTACTAATCAGACCAAACATATTTTCATCTACCTATTTGCCCTTTAATATTCTTTTGGGAATTGCCTGACCATATTCTTTGCTCATTTTTGTGTTTACATCATCTTACGTTTTTGTAGGAGCTCCTTATATTCAGAGAATTTTTCTTAATTTTGTTTCACTGTATTTTCTCCTAATCTGCCTTTTGTTTTTATAACTTCTTAATTTCCATGTGTCTTTCAATCTTCTCCTCT
The DNA here is from genome assembly GCF_059928025.1 of Delphinapterus leucas. Lineage (NCBI taxonomy): Eukaryota > Metazoa > Chordata > Mammalia > Artiodactyla > Monodontidae > Delphinapterus > Delphinapterus leucas. The sequence goes on from NC_143140.1 coordinate 53,630,667, forward strand.
ATGACCTCTGAAGTTTGCTGATATTATATTAAACAGTCATCTGAAACTCTTCACTCTGAAAATTGTTTTCTCACCAGCTAGAATCAAGCATATTGATTAGTAAACTTCTTCTCCAGATTGGAGTTTAGCCTAATATTTAGCCTGAGTCTTAAGAAGACATTCTGCAAATGATCTTAGGCATACAAAGTTTTACCTTCTATAGGAGACACACAGAGAAAAACAGAATTAAAATTCCTAGCCCAAATTTCTACATTTTGCATCCCCCCCAAAATCACAAAAAGGCTTCTCTGCCCAGAAAAATAGCTCACTTATTATGAGCAGTGTTGGAGATGATAAAATTTCAGAACAACCAAAAGCAATTCCAAGCAGGTTACTGAATTCTCCCTGAAATGGAATGTTGGTTTTCCAGGAATGTTCACAATGACCTCATGCTCTTTTATCAAAATAACATTTTAAGGAGATTATTTTAAATGTATCCTTGAAATCTTTCTTCATGAAACCTAGATCTCTAAAAACCAAGCTTGAATACTCTCTAGCATCAGTGCAAGCAGGGGGAAAGTAGCATGGCAATTTCGATGCATATTTGTAGAATACTCTTTTTATGCATATTATTTCTAGTGAGGGTAGAACAGCTGCAAGAGAGGGAGAGGGAACTGGGAAGCAGACAGAAGAGAATTTTGTGGGCCTCGTTATAAAAAAGGAAAATCATCGCAAAATGAGATGCAGGAAAGTTTGTGTTTCGTCTTTTCTCTGACTTTCAGGAACAGCCTATTGGCTTCTTTCTATTTACTCAGACAACAGCATTGTTTACAAGCCCCGCTACATGTGAATTAGGAGTCAAACCCATACGGCGTGGGATTTCAAGATCAAACATAACAAAAATAAGTATAGCCGTTTCCTCAGATAAGTAAATGTCTCTCTAACTTTTCATCTACCTTTGGCCTGTCTTTAAGTTTTTCTGTTTCTCCTATTCCACAGACTCAGCATCTTAAGTCCTAAATCCTTGAAGCTACTCTCGTAAAGCGTGTCACACACGCCGTGTCCAAGTATGGTCACTATGAGGGAGCTGTCACTGATAGCCCTTGTGGAAAATTGATGGCTGACTACAGAGGGCAAGACGATAGGACAGATGGCTCTGTCACCACTGCCAGCCCGAGAGGCTGAAAGAAACTCAGTGTCTGGGCAAATACTGCTGCATTTCATACACTTGCTCCTTTGTTAATCCAATCTCCCTGTCAGCAGCTGTCCTTCATTGGTTTGGGGGAGGGGGGGAAATGTTGTTTCATTTTCTACAGACATTTTCTATATTTTCAATTTTTTAATGACTGAAGGAACACATTGCAGAAATTCCTTGAGACCCCAAACCAGAAAAGAGTCTTGTCTGTTATGTCTTTAAAGAACAACAGTGAAATTTCTATTCTGTACAATGCCAATAAAATATTGGTCTTCATCCTGCTGTGGAGTACCAAATTTAAATTCTTTTAAGAAATTCTGTAAAAAATGAGCTGGGATACTTAATAACCTAAGGTTACCTCCAGCTAACACACATAATTAGGTTAATGCAATGAAATGGGGAAAAAGGTCAATATGAAAACGTCAGTCACATTAGAATGATTGTATGATCCATAAATTTTGTACTTTCCAACAGTGTCTTGGAGTCCATTAAACATCCTTTATTTTCCAATTGAACTTCCAGTCCAGGGAAAGCAATGTAAAATTAAGTCATAAGATGTTCATCAAACCTTTTCCCTCTTCCTCCATCTTCTTGGCCCACCGTAAATCTCATTTCCCCTTAGTCAGGACACTTCTGGTGTTAACAGATGGCTTCAGAAAAGAAGCAGAATGGTTTGGCTTCTCAAGTGTCAAGGTCATGCCTGAATTGAGCAACACAAGAGTGTGCCTCAGGGGGGAAGCTCACCTGCATTCTATAATAGTTCCCTTATAAAAGGCCAAACATGGATCCTTACTAGAAAAATCCTTGATACATAAATCCTTAAGATTCCTTCAGTGTCTAACACTCCTCTCCTTCCCACTACTGATGTCTGAATTTTAACCAAAGAATTATCGTCACTCCTGTGACCCTGTACAAGGGCTGGCCACCAATTTTTGGTGCCTTAGTTTTCCCTCTATTCTTCTCTGATGGTTTTCTAAGGTAACAGTCCTGGGGTTCTGGGGAGTAAATTGGTAATTTCATACATTTTTTTGAAAGCTTAAGAAGGGTGTTTATGTTCACGTGTCTCAGTACAAACAGTGTAACTAAAACCCTCCATGACTTAGAGCTATCACATACTCCATAAAATATTATGGAGTTTTTCATTCCTATTTATAGGAATTTAGAGAAAGAGCCCTCAAAACAACCTATCCAGTTAGCAATCTCTCATCTGGCTTGTTAAATGTCCATGCTGAGAGGCCTCCTCCAGGACACAGCTCACACCATCAAAACTGTCATTACCCTCTGGTTATGTGATGTCGTCTCATGGAGGTTGAGGGGTGCCCATTTCCTGGTATCCTTGTATGTCTTTTACTAAACCTTATTAGATACTACAGTTGGTGCCATATAAAGTCTGAAAGTACTTTAATAACAAGTCCAGTCATTTGAGACTTATGAATGGTTAGAGAGAATTACTATCTACAAGGTTTCATCCTAGCCCGGCAAGTAGATCCCTCATGATCCATGCTCTTGAGCACTAAAATCACGCTAACTAAGCACCTCTTGTATTACAGCACCAAGTGCTGGCTCCATATCCATCCCTCCCTGCTCTTTCTCCTGAAACTCCTGCAGTCCCAGCTTTCTCCTGCCCACGTGCGCATTGCCATTCTCAGGTGACACAGGGCAGTGTGTGTGTTCCGTATTCTCCCCACTCCTCCATATGCATCCATTGCAGCACTTCACCAAATAAACCATTATAATACTGCATTGGCTAAAAACTGGTGGATTGCTGTATCTTTTCATGTGCAAGAATAATTAAACAAAATTGCAAGCAGAAAAAAGTTAACCTACATTTCAATTTTTATTCGTAAATATATATTGAACAGCTACTTTGGGGCCAGCACTCTGAGAAAAATAAGAGAAGTATAAGGAAATGGTTTTCAAGATGTGCTTCTGGGAACCTTAGGGCTCTCAAACCATTTCAGGGGAAGTCTATGAAATTAAAACTATTTTCATAATATTACTATGATATTATTTGTCTTTTTCCCTCTTGCTCTTGTATGAATAAACAGTGGAGTTTTCCAGAGGGTACAGGACATGTGATATTGCAACAGATTAAATACAGAAGCAGACATGAGAATCCAACTGTCTTTTGTTAAGCCACATATTAAAGAGACTTGAAAAAATATAAAACAATGCCACTCTTCTCACTAAAGTTATTTTGTTTTGGAAAGTATGGCTATATTTTATAAAAATATGTTATGTTAACATGTAATGGATTTTTTTAGTAAATTAAGAAGTGAATATTAATTTCTCAGTTTTACTTTCTAATATAATAAATATCAATAGATAGGACTATATAAACAAAAGTTCTTTGGGGTTCTGTGATATTGTGATTTATAATAAGAAATACATATATTTGGTATTCATCCAGGTCTCAACTCCAATACCATCTCCTTGGGTAACAGCCTTCCATTCCCTGCTCTATTTTAGCACTTATTTAATAAAATGATCTCACTGATATTTATTATTTTATTCTCTGTCTACCTCCACTAGAATGGAAGGCCCACGAAAGCACAGATAATAGCCATCTGAAAAATCTTGCTGAGTTCACTTCTGTTCCCCAATACCTAGAACAAAACCTGGCATATGTAGGTGCTCATTAGAGAATCTGAATTAAATGAACACAGTTGTTCAGCGTGACATGAAATAGGCAGATCAGCAGAAGTTTATACCTTCCTTGGGTGCTTTGAGTTGATTATTTTAATTATTGTGCAGTTGCTTAAAATACTGTATAGAAGTCATTATAAGGTTATCTCAAACTCATCCAAAATGCTTGTGTTTTGTTGACAGTGTAACTAGAGGGGTCTCCCTTGGATTTAATAGAACAAGTTTCCATTGATTAACTATGAGTCAGGTCCTACTGCAGTGAACAAGATATCATGGTCCCTGACTTCACAAAGCTTATAGGCTAGTGGGGAAGACTACTTAAAAAATTAACTCTAGGGGCTTCCCTGGTGGCGCAGTGGTTGAGAGTCCGCCTGCCGATGCAGGGGACACGGGTTCGTGCACCAGTCTGGGAGGATCCCACATGCCGCGGGGCGGCTGGGCCCATAAGCCATGGCCGCTGAGCCTGCGCGTCCGGAGCCTGTGCTCCGCAACGAGAAAGGCCACAACGGTGAGATGCCTGCGTACCGCAAAAAAAAAAAAATTAACTTTAAAACCAAGTATAAAAAAAATCATGGGCGCTACGTTGTGGAGGAGGGGCAAGTATAAGTTGCTATAGAAACAAGAACATAGAAGCTAACATGGGGCAGAAGTGGGAGGCATTAGGAAAACTCTCAGAGGTAGTTACAGGAATATACCTGGCAGTGGAGTTAGTGACGTAAAAATAAAGAGAACTGTCTTCTAGGCTAAAAGGAGGAAATGTTGAAAGTTTCTGAGAAGAGGCAGAGCACTTTCAACAACCTAAAAGGAGTTCAAAATGTACTTGATCCAGAGAGCAGTGGGAAGCCACAGAAGAATTTTAAGCAGGGGAATGGCCTGACCCGAAGTGGTGGCTGCTGTATGGAGGATGGGTTTGAGAAGGTCAAAGCTAAAGGTAGTGACGCTGCTTAAGATGCTGTGATGGGAATCCACGTGGGAGTCGAGGTTTCCCTAGATTAAGAGATTGTTAATAGTACTGCAAAGAGTTGGACTAATCCAAAAATCTTCTTCGAGAAAGAATTTATAGATTTTTAGAAGTCATTGGATGCCTGAAATGAGGAAGAAGTAAAAAGTAAACTGCTTTGAGGCAGTGCAATGGATCATTGGTGACCCAGAGATTTCCGGTGTAACCTTGCTCTTACAGGCTCCATGGTGCTTGGGAAGGTAAGCTGGCTTCATCCATTACCAAAAAGAAACTAGCTCTACTTGAGTTAGTTATCTGATTAGAGCTCTAGGCAGGGTGCAAAACAATGTTTTGCTATTTCAATTCAAACAAAGTTGGCCTCAGAAGGATGCCCAGAACCTCCTTCCTTTATCTTACTACCCTGACAGTGCAGGCTCCACCCTGCAACTGCATGCTCCTTGTGAGGCCGGAAGGATTCCAACCCTTTTTGTCTGAGTCTGGCAAAACCCAGTTCTGCCTCCATCCTGGGAGAGCAGCATGGGATTCTGGTATTTCTCAGAGTACAGTACCCACTATACAAGCACACATCTCCCTTCCTAATTTGATCCCCCTAGAGTAGAACTTTGGTGTTATTCTGCTAAATCCCTCTTCCCCAGTAGATATAAGGACTAGAAGTGACAAGGAGCCAACAAGACAAAAGCTCCATCCTGATACAAGGGCTTAGGTGACTGGATGGATGTTAATACAATTCACAGAGCTAAGATACTCTGCAAGAAAAACAGAGATGGGAGCATGGTCATAATGAAGTACACAACAGCTGTCTCAAGAGAAATGGGATGGGACTTCCCTGGTGGCACAGTGGTTAAGAATCCACCTGCCAACACAGGGGACACGGATTCAAGCCCTTGTCCAGGAAGATCCCACATGCTGCGGAGCAACTAAGCCTGTGCGCCAAACTACTGAGCCTGAGCTCCAGGGTCGGGGAGCCACAACTACTGAAGCCCGCGCACCTAGAGCCCGTGCTCCACAACAAGAGAAGCCACCGCAATGAGAAGCATGTGCACCGCAAGGAAGAGTAGCCCCCGCTCGCCGCAACTAGAGAAAGCCTGCACACAGCAATGAAGACCCAACGCAGCCATAAATAAATAAATAAATATATATATTTTTTTTAAAAAAAGAGAGAAGTGGGATGGATCACAGGAATGACTGAGACGAAAGAACAACCTAGCATTACCAGGGAGAATGGGTTCCTTAACCCTGAAGTGGTTATAGTTGGAGGGGAGGACATATGTTATTTAGTTGATTTGGTTTGGTTCATTTTTTTGTTTGTTTGTGTTTTGGCCCTGGTATTAAGTATTGTGTATTGTAAAGAGTAGCAACCTAATTGCCTAACTGTCTGGTTCCCTGAGCTTATGTCCCTGCACAGGTGCTAAAGAGCTCTGTGTCTTCAGACTTCCTCTGGACTTACAATGGCTTGCTTCATCTCTCAAATAAGCGTGCAGCTATGTACCTCCTAGGTAAAAACAACTATCTCTTCTATATTACCTCAAACTGCTATTGAATTCTTTCTTGTTGTTTCATTTTCCCTTAATTTTTTTCTTGCCTCTAAATAGATCCTACACTCCTTGAAGGAAGAGTAAAATCTATGATTCATCTCTGAATCCCCTTTAACACCACAGCCATAAGGTGGATGGTCAAAAGATATTGACAGAGGGGGCTTCCCTGGTGGTGCAGTGGTTGAGAGTCCCCCTGCTGATGCAGGGGACACGGGTTCATGCCCTGGTCCGGGAGGATCCCACATGCCGCGGAGCGGCTGGGCCCGTGAGCCATGGCCGCTGAACCTGCGCGTCCGGAGCCTGTGCTCTGCGGCGGGAGAGGCCACAACAGTGAGAGGCCCGCGTACCGCAAAAAAGGAAAAAAAAAAAGATTTTGACAGAGATGTTTGGAAAAGTATGTGTAAAAACATTTTGAAATAAGCTGTTATTGTTACTACACTTTGCTTTAGTTTTGATGACAATCCCTCTTCTATCAGATACTTGTCAAGTTAAAGAGAATGCTATAACTCTCAGACTTTAAATACATTCCTCCCATGATGCAAAAGACTTCCAAATTTTGACATCTTTGAAATCATAAACTTACGTTAATCCAAAGGATATGGTTATATTTATTCCCACTGCTTTACCCCATCTGTGTCAATAGTTTTTTACATTGCTGAACTCCTTAAACTCTCCTCCAGCTAGACCAGTCCGTTTACAACAGAACTGGGCTGCTGTGGCAGTACTAGAGGGTTGGAAGCCAGAACGCAGTTTAGTTAGTTGGTCTATTTTAGTTCAGATTTTGCCTAATAGAAACAGACTGCTAAGATGCATGCAACTGGCATTAACCCATGGATAGATCCGATTTTCCTTAAACACATCTCTCCTTTGTTGAAGACAAGTATGTTTTGTCACAATTTGGCTGCCTAATTTTAGCTCTAACTAGGGTTTGCTTAGCCACCAAGCTCCAAATCCAGGCCAGAAATAGGGAGAAGAGTGATAGTCATGTGTTTAAGGAGATCCCAGGCAATGGGCCAACATTGGAGATGGGGTGGAATTTCTTGTCCTGTGAAAATGCAGTGCTAAATTTTCCTCTCCCTCTTCTCTCTTTCTCTACAAGTAGATCTCTCCTGTACAGTGAGCTGAGCTATCACCTGAAACTAATGAGGAAGATGTGTCTCCCAGCAATCTAAGCTACAGTCAGAAGTGGGTGACCTACCAGGCTTGACATGCCAACTTGGACCACGACGTCTGGAAAGGTTTGAAAAGTATTTTAATATAGTTCACCTTCATATACTATTTCATCAATAACTTCTTAAATTTCACAGGGTACATCTTTAAATTCCTAAGACATCCTCAGCTTATAACACATAGTAGTACATTTTTTACTATAGGAAATAAACTCCTTATTCTTCCTCTTTCACTCACTCCCTTTCATCTGGACTTTCTTTTTTTTTTTTTGGTAGGTGAAATACGAACTCTCATACTCACTCTTCTCTTTCCTTCTCCTGATTATTATTAGTAGAAGCATATTTACCAAAAAATTATTTATAAGCTTATAAACATAACTTGTACTTTATAAATATCTAAATTTAGTTGTATACTCATGTCTCCTTTACTTTCTGGAGCTTTCATACCCCTTTCACAGAAACTTTGCCATATGTTAAGACACTACAGAGCAAAGGTAAAAATAGCATGTTTGTAAATTCTTTTTCTAGGACTGATTCCCTAGACAACTTAAGAAACAACACATAAAAACAAAACAGTCTCAAGGATCATAAAAGACAGAGAAGGCCTGTGACCTCATTCAGCGTAAAATCCTTAGGCCTTTTTCAGAAGATTTTTTTTGTAGTTGTTAGCTACCTATAGTTGCTAAAATCAAGGGATCAACATACATTACAACTATAATATTTTAAGATATAATTAAAGTTCTGAACAAAAAGAAAGAAAGAAAAACATTTTACCATAGGGAAACTCTTAAGGCATGTTAACTGTGTCCCACTCAGGGAGATAGATGACATTCACATTGGATTTAGAAAACCAGATTTGGGTTCCCCTTTGTATGCAAAGGTCACAGGCTTTAAGAAATTTTTTACTTGTGCCGATAGAAATGGGTTTGCCATGATCCTTCCTTCTTACCTGTTTCCCATTGTGACCTAGACACCGAAGGTAGGGACACCATATCTAACTATAGACCTAAGTCATCCCCATCTATCCCATACCCAGAAGTGAACCTCTGTAACACCGGCTAATTAATTCAGGAAACCATCCAATTGGACCAATAACATCACTGATTAGCTAATGAGCTGGTAGGTGCAGAGGATCCAGGGACATATCTAATGATTTAAGCTTCAGTGATAAGGAAAGTTCTACCCATTAAATATTTTCTTAAATATTTTGACTGTCATTATTATTGACCTAGAGATGAATCCTGAAAGTTTATTTGGGGGTCCTGGGGATGGAGCATGATACGATATTTCTATAATTTTTGGTCAAAAAACACTCCTTCGCTCTTCATGAAAGCTATCCCTCTCAGAACAAGGATGCTTCTTGAGGAGGAAGACATCTTCAGTTCCTGGGACTCACCATGTCCTCTGGGCCTTTGCACCTGGCAACCCTTCTGCTTTGATGCTGCCCTCTTCTGCCCTGTTCCCTTTTGTCTGCCTAACATCTACTGATCCCTTAGATCTTAGATTTTATGTAACATCTCCAGGAATATAGCACTGATCGGGCAAGGATGCTTGCTGATAAGCTGGACAAACCCTCATCAATGCTTCAGCCAAATGATCAGCATCTCCTTATTATTAATTTTTTGACTACTGTTCTGCTCAATACTCTGTTTAATCATATTCATTAAACTCCTAAAACATGAAAAGCACAGTTATTAGGTACTGAGAAATGGTATCCATTAAAGAAATAGAGTCTTTGCTTTCAAGGAGATCAGAATCTAGCAAAAGCAAGAAACATACAAACAGCTAATGATAGCACAAAATAGTAAGGCTATAACCAATGTATGTGCAAAGTGCTACAAGAATATGTCTATGCAAGGATGAGTAGGATTTATACAGGTAAGAGGGCAGGAAGGTCATTCTAAGCAGAAGAAACAACATAACCAAAGGAATGCCAAAATGGAAGGACATTGTGGGTTCAACTATTAGAAAGAAGTGTGTTCGGTGCCTAATAGGAGGTGAGCAATGGTAGGGGGGATGGGCAGGGTCAGCTATATATTGTGTGGAGCCCTACAGAATGAAAAATGTGAGGCTTTTAGTTCAAAGAGCAGGGGGAAAAGTGCAGTGAACGGTACTAAAAAAAAAGCTTTTACCTTTAAAAAAGAAAGTAATAGAATCATAATAGTGATATATGACTAATGCATACTTGAAAATTGTAAAGAAGATTAAATATTTTTGGTGTCATAATTTTATGTACTATAATGAATAACAGTATTTACTAATGTGATATCTTAGTTTCTGGCTCATTTTTCTACAAATTCACTTAAAACGAAAAAAGAATTTGTACTCTTAGGAACTAAATTTCCAAACAATATAATTAAAAGCAATGACAGTTGCTAACACAAGATCACAAATACTTTTTGATAATTTCTAGTGGCCTTTCCGCTGATGCAAATTTACTGGAATTGTTCTCTAGGCAGTGACAACACTGAGAAACATTTCTGATAAATTATTTTATAATATAAATTTTAGTACATCTAGAGCTGATAACTCTTTCACAACAACTTTTTTAAAAGATTTGACTTTTTCTACAAATCAATTTCATGTAGATCTGAATTTAATTTTAAATGTAAATTTATACAACGACATTTTAATGTTTCCTATGACATTTCCTAAAACTTGTGGAGGTTATATAAGAAGCTAAAAGTAGCTTCGTGATTTGCATATAATTCAAAATACCTGTTTATGCATTCCATCTCTGTGCCTTCAATTACAAGGAAAACTTAATTTTGTAATTGTCTCCTTTTAATGGTTCATGTGAAGTGTCATATGAAAATAGCATTCTTTTCTGTCAAATGTGATCATCCTTAAATTTAATTTCCGTTTCTAAGCCTATGGATATTTGCTTTGTAATGTTGCAGCAGTTTTCAAAACCAGAAATTCAAAACTCCTTGAAAAATTCTAGTAACTCCCTGATACTTTTTATTGCAATATCTGTGTGTACGTTTTGACTTTGTAATAATTTACTGACAAAGTTTACTGTCCCATCGCCAGAGTTCCTGACCCTGCCCTCAGTCTGGAGAGTTCATACTTGTGCAAATGCACAGGGATGGGCTCCAGGGATGGACAAGAAGCCAATCTCCCACCACCGTGCAGGTATTGACCCCATACAACACCTCTCTCCCAGGGCCATCATTGCCGCCACTGCTGCAGCTTTGGCTTCTACCGCTGCCATGACCACTGCCAATTTGGGTCCAGGTTCTAACCCTGGATGCCCCCTTGGGGACCCATGGCACCCCAGACTGTCCCAGGTACATGCCAGGGGGCCAGGCCAGTGGCTCAGACATTAGCTGCAGCAGAGCTGAGCTCATGCTCATGTAAGCTACAGTCTAATATGTCAGCGCTGCTTATGCCCATGTTCTATTGTTACTTGTGTGGTAGCTCACAAAACACAAGTTCAAAGATAAAATCATCAAGAATTTCAAGAAATCCATACCAGAGCCTTAGGATGGAGCCTTAGGATGGAGTCCCTTTTGAAAGCAAGGCCCTGTGTGACTGCATAAACCGCTTGCCTGAGAAGCGTGCCTTGGGACTGGAGGATGCGAAGAAGGATAGAGAATCTTCTCAGATAGTATGGGGACGGGCTTCCCTGGTGGCACAGTGGTTGAGGGTCCGCCTGCCAATGCAGGGGACACGGGCTCGTGCCCCGGTCCGGGAAGATCCCACATGCTGCAGAGCGCCATGGCTGCTGAGCCATGGCCGCTGAGCCTGTGCATCCGGAGCCTGTGCTCCACAACGGGAGAGGCCACAACAGTGAGAGGCCTGCGTACCGCAAAAAAAAAAAAAAAAAAAAAAAAAAAAAAGATTTAGGCACTCAAGATTTTGAAGTATGAAAGGGATATTAAATTTGTACTTTAAAAAGATCACTCTGGTGTCGAATCAGGTAACAACACTAGTAGGTCAACTAAAAAATTTATATAACCTAAGCAAGTGATTTTGGGGCACTGGATCTAGGGACAATAACAGATGCAAGTCATAGCCATAGTATCTTGAGTACTAAATATGTGCTAGGCAGTTTACAAACATTATTTCTAATACTCAAACAACCCTCTGAGGTACATATTATCCCCATTTTGTACCTGAGGCTGCTGAAACCCTCAGAGTCTAGTTTCCCAAAGTCATACAGTAAGTGGAGCAGAGCCACCATTAAGCCCTGAGCTCATGCTCTCCCCATCAGGCATCACTTCTTCTCAGCTCAAGGAGGACACCCCAGAATATGGTGACAGATCTACACAAAACTTCAGGGAGAGGAAACAGTCAAAGATTCCCTTAACATTTTCCCTTCCCTATCCTACACCCTCCAAAGTTCTCCAGATTGTCCATGTTTATTTCAGGTGTATTTCAAAAGATCCTATGCCATAAAGAGGACTGAGGTCTAAAAGGGAAAACACTGCAGTAGATTCTTTCAAGGCCATGTGTGCATAGTGCCAAACACATAGTTGGTATTCTGTAAGTACTCCTTTCCTTTCCTTACTACTTCTCTAGTCATGGTCTCACTGTGCTCAAGTTTGATTTAGTTTGGTTTAGATTTTCCTGTTTTTTCCCCTAAGCTGGTACCCCACCTAACTTTCCCCCTTGTGTCACTGATTGTAAACTTGCCCAAAGGGCCATGGGAAATGTGTGAATTTTCCATGCTGTGGAGACATTGCCCTCATTTGGTTCATAAATAGTCCATGGGAAGGCATGGTTGGGAGAAATGAAAGCGATAAGCATGTAAGTGAGTGAGGTGATTAGCACCCAGGCAGCATACAATAAATGTCAACAGCCCGTCAGCCACAAGAGAAGGATGTTTAAAGCGCTCTTCTATTACCTACCACAGAGCAGGTGAGAGCCTTCCCACAGTGAACATCCCTGGGCTGCACACATGGAATCAGTCACAGCCTCCAGTCTGAAAATCACTATGCCTTTGTTGTTCAACAAAAATGTTCATCGACTATGACAAAGACAACAGGCTTGATAGTTCCCATCCATTTAGCCAATAAGATCTCGGAAGCTGATAATGTTGGGCTATATTATATTTCATCATATATGTAAAAACCAGGAGAATGAGGCCCATTGAGTTATTTCATCAGGTCTTGGGCCAGGTCTTTACAACCAATGACATTCAGTTTAAGTCAGAAATTATTTTAGAACAGAAAGTTCCAAATGATCATTCCATTTCCCATTGTACCAATCCTCGTAGTATTCATTATTCCTTAAGAAATGAATATCAACTATCTTAGCCATTTTTCAGGATTAAAACATAGTTCGACTTTACACTCAAGTCCATAGAACAGCCATTTATCGGTGGGGGGGGAGGGGCGCCCATATTTGCTGAACGATGACCTCATAGGCACACGCCTAGAAGCCCCTTTACATACATGTCCTCATTTACTTTCACAGTGACTGCTATCACCTCCATTTTACAGATGAGGAAACTGAGACTCAGAAAAGTGAAGCAATTGGCCACCTATCACGGCACTAGCACAAGGTGGAGCCAGAATCTGATGTTAGTTCTCTTTAATTTCAAGTGACCTCCATGGGTTAGAGTTCAGACCTTGTGCAGGCATACACAATTTACTCCAAGTCACTTGATTAAGTGGAATAAAAAGCAAGCACATAAGTGCCAGTCTGTCCCGATCCAAAAATGTGGTCTTGCTATCCAACCCAGGTTCAATGTCATCTATTTCTTTTGCGACTTCTTATTTTCCTGCAGAACTCATCACTACGCTGCAAGTAATGTAAACGTAATAAATGTTCGCTTCCTGGGGTTTGAGTGAAGTTCAAGCCATAGAACATAAATATCATTTGCATAACAGGTCATCAAAGTACATCAGCTTTTGTAGTAAACTGGGAAGTCATTGCTTCCCCAGTGATAATCCAGGCAAACTGAGAAATACCGTGAATTAGTTTGAGTTAAACAGTTGCTACAGTCGTGCCCTGTATACTCTGCTTAGCAACAACCGTCAGGTCTTCCAATGATGAAAGAGCCCTGGGAGCTAAGTCCTGACCCGATGGAACGTGTGGAGCGCTGGGTGTGCAGGGTGCTGGAAGGGGGGAGATTAAAGGAGGACTGGCAAGCGTGGGCTGGAAGGAGAGGGCAGCACTGAAAGACGTGTGTGTGTGTGTCCTGTGCAGGGAGGAGGGCTGGGCCGCACAAGGATCTGAAGGACGAAGCTGAGCCAAAGGACACCTGGTTGACCTTTTGAAAGGAGGACGGGAGGTTGTGGGAGATAATCGGACCCTTAAGCCACTCATCTAGGTGCATACCCTCTACTCCCTTCTCCTAACTCATTGTTCACCAAACCTGTGTAATCTCTCTAGAGATCATTTCCTTACATACTGGATCCCAAAGCTCAGGGGACCATAATTATGCCTGCTGATCTGTCAGGGCCCTGAAGGGAGTCAGTCGCCATCTTTCCCACTCTGCCCATCCTCCTCCTGCCTCTCAGCTCTCAGGTGCTTCCCTGAGACACAGACACGGTTGACAGCAGCAGGGCTCTGGCAGCGTTCGAGAGGTGACCCCAGGCTGCGTGGGTGAGCCTCCACCTTAGGGAGGTACTCTCCTCAAACGAGACAAATGACCTCCCCTCCCACCACGGTGGGAACTCCATGAAGAAGACAGTAAACATTACCTGTAATCCCATCACCTAAAGAGACAACCACCATTAGCATTTTCGTTATTTTCTTCCAGGCTTTTACTATACACCTAGAATTTTTCTTTTACAAAATTGGAATATCTGTATGTGTGTGTGTGTGTGTGTGTGTGTGTGTGTGTGTATTGTATGCAGATATAGGTAGTTTCATGCCTGTCTTTCACTTAAGTTATATAATCAGTGTTTTTCATGTCAATAAATATTCTTAGGGGCTTCCCTGGTGGTGCAGTGGCTGAGGGTCCGCCTGCCGATGCAGGGGACACGGGTTCATGCCCCAGTCCGGGAAGATCCCACATGCCGCGGAGCGGCTGAGCCCCTGAGGCATGGCCGCTGAGCCTGCGTGTCCGGAGCCTGTGCTCCGCGGCGGGAGAGGCCACAACAGTGAGAGGCCCGCGTACCGCAAAAAATAAAAATAAAAATAAATAAATATTCTTAGGAAACAAGACTTTTCTTAACAACTGGCTGTCATGTTATAAATACAACATAACATTTAAACATTTACCTATTGTTAGACATTTGAGTTGTTTCAGGTTTTTATTATCAAAATATACTGTAATAAACATCTTGTATATAAATTTATCTGTATATTTGTTTATTTTCATAAAATAATAACAGCTAATGTTCACTGATTTCTTACTATGTGCCTGACCCTGAGCTAAATGCTTTATGCATATAGCTTTATGCATATTCATTTAATTTTCACAAAAGTCTATAAGGTAGGTTCTACTGTTATCCCCATTTTACAGGGGATGGATGACATAGAGAGGTTAAGGAAGCTGTCCAAGCTCACACTAGAAGAAAACAGGGGAGTCAGGGTTCAAATGCAGACAGTTTTACCTGGAGCCTGAACTCAAAGTCAGCTGTAACTTCTTAGAAGATTAAATTACACAGAATCAAAGACTAAGAAGATTTTATTTACTAGTTTGTATGTTTGTCATAAAGTAATTCCTGCAAGTAGTATATGAGTGATATTAAATGAAAAATAGAAGACTTCTATACCCTCCTCCCCTACTCCCCAGACTTACTCCCTATAAGTGGTAGTTAAACCTTCCTTGTTTTTATTTCTCTTTATTTTCAATGTTTTAAAACTGAATGATGATATGTCTAAAGGTGAATCTTTATTCCATCCATCTAGCTGAATACTCAGTGGAATGCTTCCAATCTGAAGACTTGTGCCCTTTAAGTCTGGGAACATTTTTCTAGTTTTTTTTTTTTATTATTACTTTTTCTTTTCTCTGTTCCCTTTTTCAAAACTCCTTCTGGAGGAACATCAGATTTTTTTTCTCACATCTCATCTAGCTGTTCTAAGTTCTGGGAAATTTTCTGGACATTATCTATCAGCCTTTCTATTTAATTCTTTCCACTTCAGGAATTTCATATTTTAACTTTTAAAAACTCTTTCCTTGTCATTTATTGGGTTCCTCAAGAAGAAGAAGCAGATTCTGATATGGAGATTTGTATGAGGAATTTATTGAGGAGTGTTCGCTAGATCAATACCTGTTGATGGAAAGGGAAGGGAAGGGAAAGGAAGGAGGCAGGATAGGGCAGAGAGGGAAGTTAAACTGTGATGCCTTCACAAGACCTTACTCAGCAAAGGCATGAGGCACTATACATCCCACTGACAAGTCACTGACTTTGCGCTATCCCAGGGAGAGGGTGCTGTCGTTATGGATAGTGGGGCTAGCTGAGGTCCCATGAGCAGGAAAAGCAAACTCATACCCAGAATATGAGTTTATTCCAGGAAAGATGAATATCAGAGAGGTCACTGTTAGAAAGAAAAAATGAAATGTTTTATTTCTGTGCCGTTTTAAAAAATATTTGCTTTAACCTATTTGTAATCCATTGAAGTGTAAGTTAATTCTGTACTACTTTGCCAGTCAGGCTTACTTTGTAATAACTTATGTTTCCTATCTCAAGTCTTCAACATTAAGGATATATTTAGGTAGCCCTAGGAGCTATGTCATTTTTCCCAAAATAACATCCTGACCCTAAACCATACAATCTGATAATAAGGAATTACTATCAATGAGACATTGTAAACAGACATAATATTTCTGAATCTGAAAAGCATTTGACCTATCAAAGGAGCACTGGAGCAAAGGTCCACTGTCAGAGTCATACTTCCCATCATGACATTGCCGGGTTTCTCTTACAAGCCTGAGTAATGATCCTTCATTTGTCGGTCAGCAGTCAGCCTATCCTGCCTACGGGCAGGTCCTTCACCCTTTCTATTGGCCAGAGAGAGGGATGGAAGGCAGCAGCTGCTGGCTGGCTCAGCGCTAGGCTCCACCTCCACCCTACAGAGATCACTGACTGGAATGCATCAGAGACCGCTCAGCGGTTCATTAAGGAGCCCACAAAGAGGGCCGGCATGCTGAGCGCTTACATGTGAACTGAATCTAGGAGGTCTAGTTCATAGAAAAAAAGTATCCAGCCCCATCTCCTTTTCCCTTTACAAACACAGGGCACGAACTAGGGACTAGTGCTGCAGGCATATCAGGGATTGGTGTGCAAACTGCCAATTAACAGGCCAACCTCAGTTCCTGAGAGAACACTAGGCAAAAGGAAAAGGGTTTGAACAGGCATTCTGGAGCCTAATGCTGGGTCAGCACTAATCGGTGGAGAGTGTTTCACAGAGTGGGGCTTGCAGAACTGTCAGGTGTGTCTCTGGAACGCCACTGTCACTAAATCTGGAAATAAAGTAAGGTGATAAGGAGGGACAAGAAAGAGGCCACATCCAATGGGTGCTAGGACCTCTCAGGGACCCTGGATGAATTTTATTTGGCTGTTTTTCTGAGAGTGCACATTTGGGGGGTATACTTAGTCTCAGGTTCTGAGGTGGTGCTCTCTGGATACTAGCATTCTATGTAAGAGCTCCGATATTCCTGGATTTGGGACCCATATTGACCCTGCGACTCTTCCATTGAACAGCTGACCGGCCTCTACTGTGTATCAATAATCTCCAGAGGCTAAGCAATTGGGCTGGGCTGACAGCAGCATCTGCTGCTCGTCCATCATCTCTTCCGGCCAATAGAAGCAGGGCATGGTCCCCGTGGCCTGGGAAGGCCTTCACTCTCCCTCTCCAGTGGCTGTGCCAGATGAAGAAGTCATTACTACTCAGGGCTGGAAAAGAAACCAAGGATGTCTGGAGGGAATAAAAGAATGAGAGAACAGGATACAGGCAGCCAGTTGGTCACCAGGGCACATTACAGCCTCTGGGTACTCTTTCCAGATGCCTTGCATTTTTCAGTGTGCAGCCTCTTTCCCCATCCCTTCACTGGGGGGAGTTCAAGGTTTCAACATCCCTGCATAATTCAGTCTTTAAGAGAGGGATAGGAATGTCTTGAGAAAGAGAAAGTAATGTGGCAACCCAAAAAGAGATTCAAAGTTTTCTCATTGTTTTGTGATTAACTCAGAAAGCTCCACGAGGAGCCGTGGGTTCCCAGGAGCCATAAATGTCACTTAGGGAAAGTGAGAAAGAAATGATGAGACAAGCAATCTTTCAGTGCTCCTTCAAATGCTCTCAGTTTGACCCAATTCTCTCTGTACTCAGGATGTGTATGTCTTTCATGGTTGTCCTTCATCACTATTTTCATGTTCTATTTCTCAAAAGCCTTATAGTTGTTAATAGCGATAATAACACTAATAATATCTTCCTCTTGAACCATGCACAGCATTTACAAAGATTGTTCACATTCATGACTTCATCTGAAACCCTAGGAAAGAAAGACATGTGGTATTGTGCCTGTTTTAGAGACAAAAGCCAGAAAGGTCAAAAAAGGTGTGAGCAGCCCCAGGTAGAAGACCTGATAAGAGTCAAGGTGGAACTTGACCTCAGATGTTACGTTTCTAAGTCCAGGTTTCTTTCCACACTCATGGCTCACATGACATCAGCACTGTCCACAACTCAAGTAACACCAGTCAGCTATGATCCAGAAGTAGGGGGCAATGGAGTACGTTTCTGCCATGATGTCATTGCCCTGAAGGAAGTTACATCCACGCCACAAGTGTATATGTGTGTGTATGTGTAATAAAATTGTAATCTTTCCACTCACCAGATCAATGACTGCTGAAATGGAGTCGTTGAAGGAATCTCAGTTTTTTTATGAACTCCTTTATTCCCTCTCATTTGGGATTTGGTGTCGTTTTCTCAAATCCTTGGGAACTGAAAAAGGGACAAAGTAATTGACAAAGTCAGTCAGCTGAGATCTGAAAGGTAGAGTTCTGTTCGTGTGTGCATATGTGTGTGGGTGTTTTAAAAGGCAGTGTGATTCACTTTTTTAGCCTATAGAAAACAATTCTTAACATTTAAGAGGAGGATTCATGCAGGAAAACATTTAGATATGGAAGTGCAGACACTGTGCAGAAAGTTAGCTGTCCTTAAACTATGGTCAACTTCCAATAAATGACATGTTTCATTTTTCCCTTCCTCGGGATCAATGTTTTTAAATGTCCCTTTCTTTGTCCGTTTCCTCTTTTCATAAAAATGAGCATAATGCAATAAAATATTTTTCCTTATCCTCTCAAAAAATACATAAGAAAGGATTCTACCACTAGCTTAAACCAAATAAAATAAAACAGCATGACCAACAAGTATCTCATGATGTTGAGGACAATCTTTTTGCTGATTTGACTTTCCACACCAATTAAGAGATTTGGATTAGGCAATGAAACTTGGAGAGTCTTTCACAGTAACACTTAGCAAACTTAAATTCATAAACTCTAGAGTGCATGACACCCAACAAAAAACATCCACAAAGCACATCAGTTAAGAAAGAAAAATAACAATCCTTCATCTCTTTTAGATAACTGCCAGAAAGATTAGGGATATGGGATAAGACCATTATGAATATATAAGAATGGAAATACCACTAATATCCTAATTATTCTCTCTACTAAAAGAACAATGAAAGCTTCAATTTTTCCCAAACTTGATCCCAAGACAGACTTGTCTTCTACCCTCAAATCCATTCTCCTCTCAAGTTTTAGGAACTGAAACAAAAAAAGAGCAAAGAGTAGGAAAAAAAGTAGGAAAAAGTTAAAACCCATAGCCCTCAAGCAGTAGTCACCTCCTGCCAGCACAAATAAACTATAAAGGGTATTGAATCAATTGCATCATTTACTCTCTTATTAAGGTATTTCTTAAAGTATAATGAAAGGTTGTCTTCATAATCGATTCTTGAATAAGCTTAAGTGGGAGTTCTAGAATAATGTATGATCAATATCGTCCAGATTGTCCACACCAAAAAAAGAAAAAGAATTCTAGCATTCAATGTGCCTTTAATACAAATCACAGTGGGACTGTAATATTTAAAAAGTAATTCACAATGCCAACTCCTATAATATATAGAGCAGTGATTCTCAAACTTTATCATGCATCAAAATCACCTAGACAATTTACGAAAACAGATTGCTGGTCTTGCCCCCGAGAGCGTCTGATTCCGTAGGTCTGGGGTGGGGTCTGAGAATCTGCATTTGCAATATATTTCCAGGTGATGCTGATGCTGCTTGTCTGGGAACCACTCTTTGAGAATCACTGCTATAGAGGAATTAATTTAATAGGAAATAACAAAGGGCCTTTGGCTTTGGGCTGAGTAAATTCATTGATGAAATAAAGAAAGAAATTTCAGAATGGAAACTACATTCATTCAACAACTATATAAGTGCTCACTATAGGTCGGTAACTGTTCTAGATACTGGAGATACAGTGGTGACCAAAACAGGCAGGGTCCCTGTCCTCATTGGGCTTAGGTTCTCTTGGGAAGATGCATGATAAGCAAGTCATCATTGAGTGCTAGAAAGAGAAATGAATGAGGGGATAGAAAAATGACAGAGGTGGGGTCCTATGAAACCTGATATTGGGGAAGAGACTCTTTGAGGGGCCATTTGTGCAGAGGCTTGAATTCAGCAAGGAAACAAGATGAGATCGAGAAAGACTGCCGGAGCATTCTAGGCAGGGGAGTAACAAAGTTCAAAGACAAAGTGTTTTGCTATTGCTGTTACCTATTTTCACAGCCCATCTTCAAGATCAGCTTTGGCCAATGAAGGTATTTTTGACAGGAAACGCTCATGTTCTTAAAACTTCACCTGCATACACTAAAAAGCACTCATGCAAGTTCCAGAACTGAAAAAGGAATTGAATAAACTGCCAAACAATGGATTCAACAAAGAAATTAAATGTCAGTATAGAATATTAGTGTAATAATATTGAAAGAATAGTATCATGTGAACAGTATTTAGCCAAAGTCAGCATCGTCAGTATGATATATACAGACAACTGAAAATTTCCTTGATTTAATAGAAAGGATTTCAAAATTTGATGCTAGAATAACCAAACATTTAAGGTAGATGAAAAATACTAATAATAAAGCAAAGGATTACTGTCTAGTGTGGAGAATTCAAAGTGGGATGATTAATTTAATGAGTAATAAAATGAAAGAAATTATCATAGATAAAATTTGAAAAAACAAGTTTTACTCAGTTCAGCTAAACTGTACCAGAGATAAAAGTCATGTTGAAAGATTAACGTTGAGTTTATGTATCGTTGATCTACCAGAGAAAAAAACAAGAACAACACAAGTAATTAGTATTTCCTTGGTTTTACACCTAATAAAAAACTAAAGGTTTTAACTCTGTGAAGAAAGAAACAACAACTTTAAATTTTAGACATTAATTTTAAAAGTCTAGAGAGGGAGACTAAGAAAATGACATTAAAAATGACATTAACATTGTTGGTGAAGAAAAGGGTGTACAAGCCAGAGTTTTAGCTGAAAACCAGGAAGTGTTCTTTGTGCCAAGTACAATGTATATTTTGAGTTTGTCACTAAAAGACACGGGCTCAACTGTGCAGGTAGTAGTGACTTTGGGGGAACAAGTTAACAATTATTTATAATATATTCTAGATCTGCTCAAAAATAGAACATCTTGATGAAACATATCAATTGTGACTTTGAAAAGTATTTTTGGCCACATAACAGAATATCTGACTACATTGTTAAGACAATTAAATTTAATTTAGTTGAGATATGAGATGCACAAAGAGTCTTAGGCCAAATCACAGAATATCCTCCAGGAGTGAATCATGGACATTGGCAGGATATGAAATTAATTTTAAACTTGTAGTAGCCACAGTTATTGGTATAAACACTTGTTTGCTATTAATGTTAGCAAAACTTACCCAAATAGATATAACTGTAGCAATTTCACTTTGTAAAGGTTTTTTTAACTTAAAAAAAATTTAAAGACAGTATTTAAATTTAAAGATACATAAAATGCTATAAATGTAACATTCCAATAAATTATAAGGAAATTAAAACATGAGGGGAAGTTCACCTGACTGTGAAGTTAATTCACATATAAATAATAAATGAATTTCCATTTATACTATTTTCTGACCATTATTGATCAAGTTATAGTTGATTGATATACTGCTATTTTTTTGGAATATATTGATATTAAATTTTTTGAAAGAAAAGATACACAGCATTTGATTTAGATATTACCTTTAGAGATGGTGAATATCATTATATAAATCAGAGCAATATAGAAGATGAAATTAAAATATCTTGTAATATTTTCTGTAAAAATGGTAATTTCTCATATGCTAAACCATAGCAATGTTTGAACCTGATCTGTAAAATTCATGGTTCATTTCCAAATATAATTATTTCTTTAAGAACCTATTGAGAATTCCAGTTGGTACTGTCTCAGTAGAGCAATGTTTCTCCAAATTGAAATTGATAAAACCTATCAAAGAACTACAGTGACTCAAAGAAAGTTATTTGGTTTGACATTATTGCTAATAGAAAACAAATATTGTTAAACTCTTCATGATAATAACATAATTAGCAATTTTGCTGAAATGAAGGCAAGAAAATGCATGTTTTGTCATATTTTGCTATGTTGTTACTCATCCAAACATCCCCAACCCGTCAAAAGAATACCTAAATATGTGCAATAATAATTAAATCCGGTTGTGATGTTTTTTTGCCGAATTTAAGTCACTGTGGGCTCTGTATTATGCTAGCTCCTGTGGTAATAATGGCAAGCAAAGGGAGACCTTATCCCCCTCTCATGGGGTTTAAAAGCAAGTGGGAAGCATAGAAATCGATCAAATATTCATGCCACTGAGTATTTTATTTCAACCTAAGTTCTGAGATAAAATCATGCTTCCATTGTAAGAGGGTTAGTGATTTTGAGAATGTATGGAAAGGTTCGAAAAGGTAGTCTTAAGTGCAGCATATTACAGCAATTCTGGAACTTAGTAGGCAAACTAAAGGAAAGCATGAAAGAGAATAAGGCTCAGAAGTGAAGGTCACTCACATCTCAGGTGCCTCAGAGTCAGGCAGCTCAGAGTAGGAAAGAGACCCACTCTGTGACTAGGAAATAACCTGTCTGATGGCTTTATTCTTTGTATAAATCATGGCTTACTTCTTGATCTTAAAAAAAAAAGGAAGTAAAAAGGGAATATTCAAAAAGTAGAAACAACTCAAATGTTCTTCAATAGGTGAATGGGTAAGCAAATTGTGATACACCAATACAATGGAATACAACTCAGCAATAAAAAGGAACAAACTATTAATTCACATAAAAACTTGGATGAATCTCAGATGCATATTGCTAAGTGAAAAGAGCCACACCAAGAAAGGCTACATACTGCATGATTCCATTTATATGGCATTCTAGTCTCGATACAGCAAAGCTACAGGCACAGAAAAGATATCAGTGGCTGCCAGAGTCTAGGAGTGAGAGGGGTCAGGAGTTGACTACAAAGACACTTGAGGGAATTATATTTTTATGATAAAACTTCTGTATCTTAATTTTGATGGGGGTTATATTCTTGTTTGCATTTGTCAAAACTCATATGACTATGCACTGCCAAGGCTGAACTTTTCTGTATGCAAATTTACCTTAATTTTTAAATATCACTTCAATGTACCCAAAGAAAAAGAGAAAGAAAAAGGAAATGTTGAAATGTTACAATGCTATAACTTGGTTGGTGATTCTTCTCTAAATTCTTGCATCTTCAGTTTTTGACACCCCACTCACTACCTGCGAAACGCAGATCATAACTGCAAGTTGGAAGTTAAGAGTAAGTACAAGTAATTGATGACTCTTCAAACTGTCTTGACAGACCTCAGCAATTACACTGGAAATGCAAACGCACAGTTCACTTATTTATTCCACTCCATTTAAATTCTGATGTATACTTATGTCTCAAATTTAACCCAGACTAAAAAGGCATCTCACTTGAAGCCTATCTTTTTATGTAGAAATGGAATGTGTTAAGTAAAATGTTTTGAAAGTCCTTATGAGACTAAAGAACATAAATGAGAAGTTACGATAAGCAGTAACCTAATCTTCTGGCAGTTGTAAAGGAGCTGAACTTTTACAATAAAGGTTTAGGTGAAAATTGTCTGGAATTGGTTGCCATGATAATCCTTTGGAATAAATTAGTATGGTGACCCAATTTAACAAACATGGGCTTCAACCATGCAACAGTAAAACAAAGAACACTTGTTCCTGAAGATAATTATACTCTGACTTTCAGTGTAAAGTGTATTTGATTACCTAAGCTAAAGTAGATTTTCTTCCTTTTCCAGCAGCTGACAATCATAAGATGTGAGGTGCAATTGTGATTTCCCCAGGCCACTTCCAAAGAGCTTGCCAGTCTACCCTCCCCTGCAAGGAAATCCCAAATTTTAACAAGCAGACATTTTTTTACTCAAATTGCTGTATACTTTCTAAGACTACTGACCAGTTAGGAGATGGTGAATTAGTATCTCCTCTTTTTCCTGTATCTAACTTTTATTAGACTTCATATACAAATATGAATTACCCCATAGAACAGATGTGAATTCCTTCCACCATAAAGGAGAATCTGGATAGCAGAAGCAAGGAAAAGATAAACAGTACTAGACCCAACTGGATATACTTTCTCTACTGCTTTCATCTTCCCAAACTTGAATCTTTTAAAGTTGATGAATCACAAGCACTGAAATTGAAACTGTGATTTAAAATCTTCCAACAAACAAAAGCCCAGAACCAGATGGCTTCACAGGCGAATTCTGTCAAACATTTAAAGAAGAGCTAACACCTATCCTTCTCAAACTCTTCCAAAATATAGCAGAGGGAGGAACACTCCCAAACTCATTCTATGAGGCCACCATCACCCTGATACCAAAACCAGACGAAGATGTCACAAAGAAAGAAAACTCCAGGCCAACATCACTGATGAACGTAGATGCAAAAATCCTCAACAAAATACTAGCAAACAGAATCCAACGGCACATTAAAAGGATCATACACCATGATCAAGTGGGGATTATCCCAGGAATGCAATGACTCTTCAATATATGCAAATCAATCAACATGATACACCATATTAACAAATTGAAGGAGAAAAACCATAGGATCATCTCAATAGATGCAGAAAAAGCTTTCGACAAAATTCAACACCCATTTATGATAAAAAAAAAAACCCTCCAGAAAGTAGGCATAGAGGGAACTTACCTCAACACAATAAAGGCCATATATGACAAACCAACAGCCAACATCATCCTCAATGGTGAAAAACTGAAACCATTTCCACTAAGATCAGGAACAAGACAAGGTTGCCAACTCTCACCACTATTATTCAACATAGTTTTGGAAGTTTTAGCCACAGCAATCAGAGAAGAAAAAGAAATAAAAGGAATCCAAATCGGAAAAGGAGAAGTAAAGCTGTCACTGTTTGCAGATGACATGATACTATACATACAGAATCCTAAAGATGCTACCATAAAACTACTAGAGCTAATCAATGAATCTGGTAAAGTAGCAGGATACAAAATTAATGCACAGAAATCTCTTGCATTCCTATACACTAATGATGAAAAATCTGAAAGTGAAATTAAGGAAACACTCCCATTTACCATTGCAACAAAAAGAATAAAATATCTAGGAATAAACCTACCTAAGGAGACAAAAGACGTGTATGCAGAAAATTATAAGACACTGATGAAAGAAATCAAAGATGATACAAACAGATGGAGAGATATACCAAGTTCTTGGATTGGAAGAATCAACATTGTGAAAATGACTATACTACCCAAAGCAATCTACAGATTCAATGCAATCTCTATCAAACTACCACTGGCATTTTTCACAGAACTAGAACAAAAAATTTCACAATTTGTATGGAAACACAAAAGACCCCAGATAGCCAAAGCAATCTTGAGAAAGAAAAACGGAGCTGGAGGAATCAGGCTCCCTGACTTCAGACTATACTACAAAGCTACGGTAATCAAGACAGTATGGTACTGGCAGAAAAACAGAAATATAGATCAATGGAACCGGATAGGAAGCCCAGAGATAAACTCACACACATATGGTCACCTTATCTTTGATAAAGGAGGCAAGAATACACAGTGCAGAAAAGACAGCCTCTTCAATAAGTGGTGCTGGGAAAACTGGACAGCTACATGTCAAAGAATGAAATTAGAACACTCCCTAACACCATACACAAAAATAAACTCAAAATGGATTAAAGACCTAAATGTAAGGCCAGAAACTATTAAACTCTTAGAGGAAAACATAGGCAGAACACTTCATGACATAAATCACAGCAAGATCCTTTTCGATCCACATCCTAGAGGAATGGAAATAAAAACAAAACTAAACAAATGGGACCTAATGAAACTTAAAAACTTTTGCACAGCAAAGGAAACCATAAACAAGACGAAAAGACATCCCTCAGAATAGGAGAAAATATTTGCAAATGAAGCAACTGACAAAGGATTAATCTCCAAAATTTACAAGCAGCTCCTGCAGCTCAATATCAGAAAAACAAACAACCCAGTCCAAAAATGAGCAGAAGACCTAAATAGACATTTCTCCAAAGAAGATATACAGGTTGCCAACAAACACATGAAAATTCTTTATGTGATGTCGAAATTCTTCTCAACATCATTAATCATTAGAGAAATGCAAATCAAAACTACAATGAGATATCATCTCACACCAGTCAGAATGGCCATCATCAAAAAATCTACAAACAAGAAATGCTGGAGAGGGTGTGGAGAAAAGGGAACCTTCTTGCACTGTTGGTGGGAATGTAAATTGATACAGCCACTATGGAGAACAGTATGGAGGTTCCTTAAAATCCTAAAATAGAACTACCATAGGACCCAGCAATCCCACTACTGGGCATATACCCTGAGAAAACCATAATTCAAAAAGATACATGTACCACAATGTTCACTGCAGCTCTATTTACAATAGCCAGGACATGGAAGCAACCTAAGTGTCCATCGACAGATGAATGGATAAAGAAGATGTGGCACATGTATACAATGGAATATTACTCAGCCATAAAAAGAAATGAAATTGAGTTACTTGTAGTGAGGTGGATGGACCTAGAGTCTTTCATAACTGAGTGAAGTCAGAAAGAGAAAAACAAATACCATATGCTAACACATATATATGGAACCTAAAAAAAAAAAAAGGTCATGAAGAACCTAGGGGCAAGATGGGAATAAAGACGCAGAGCTACTAGAGAATGGACTTGAGGATATGGGGAGGAGGAAGCGTAAGCTGGGACAAAGTGAGAGGGTGGCATGGACATATATACACTACCAAATGTAAAATAGATAGCTAGTGGGAAACAGCCGCATAGCACAGAGAGATCGGCTTGGTGCTTTGTGACCACTGAACGGGGTGGGATAAGGAGGGTGGGAGGGAGGGAGATGCAAGTGGGAAGAGATATGGGGTTATATGTATATGTATAACTGATTCACTTTGTTATAAGGCAGAAACTAACACACCATTGTAAAGCAGTTATACTCTAATAAAGATGTTAAAAAGAAAAGAAATTAATTCACACTTATACGGTCAATTAATCTCCAACAAGGGAAGCAAGAATATACAATGGAGAAAAGACAGTCTCTTCAGTAAATGGTGCAGGGGAAACTGGATGGCTGCCTGCAAACGAATCAAGCAGAGCTACTTTCTCATCCATACACAACTCAAAATGGACTAAAGACTTAATGTAAGACCTGAAACCATAAAAGTCCTAGAAGAAAACATAGGCAGTATGCACTTTGACATCAGTCTTAACAATATTTTTTTGGATATGTCACCTCAGGCAAGGGAAACAAAAGCAAAAATAAACAAATGGGACTACATCAAACTAAGATGCCTTTGCACAGCAAAGGAAACTTCCAACAAAATGAAACGGCAGCCTATCAAATGGGAGGAGATATTTGCAAACTATATACCTGATACCTGATAAGGAGTTAATATACAAAATATGCAAAGAACTCATATGGCTTAACATCAAAAAAACAAACAACCTGATTAAAAAATAGCCAGATGACCTGAACATTTTTCTTAAGAAGACATACAAATGGCCAAAAGACACATGAAAAGATGCTCAGTATCACTAATTATTAGTGATCGCACATGCTCACAACTGTTAGAATGGCTATTATCAAAAAACAACAAACACCAAGTTTTGGAAAGGATGTGGAGAAAAGGGAACCCTCATACACTGTTGGTGGGATTGAGAATTAGTGTGCCACTATGATAAATGGTACAAAGTTTCCTCAAAAAATTAAAAATAGGACTGACATATGATCGAGCAATTCCACTTCTGGGTATTTACCCGAAGAAAACAAAAACACTAATTCATTCATATATATATATATGTAAACACACACAATGGAACATCACTCAGCCACAAAAAAAATAAATCTTGCATTTTGTGACAACATGGATGGAATCAAAAAGTATTATTCTAGGGTCTTCCCTGGTGGCACAGTGGTTGAGAGTCCGCCTGCCGATGCGGGGGACACGGGTTCGTGCCTCGGTCTAGGAATATCCCACATGCCTCGGAGCGGCTGGGCCCGTGAGCCATGGCCGCTGAGCCTGCGCGTCCGGAGCCTGTGCTCCACAACGGGAGAGGCCACAACAGTGAGAGGCCCGCGTACCGCAAAAAAAAAAAAAAAAAAGTATTATTCTAAACGAAGTAAGTGAAACAAACAGAGAAAGATAAATACTACATGATCTCATTTACATGTGGAATCTGAAAACCAAACCAAACATACAAAATATCCTGGCTAGGTAGAGGGGGAAAAACAGCCTCATGACCAAGAACTGGGCTAGATGGCTTTTGACTCAGTGCCTAGATCTGCATTGTCTTTGTTATCACAAAGGAGCAGAAGCTCTGAAAAATACACTTTTAAGACCAGGTTGAGAACCAGGATGCGCCCAGGGCATTAGCCCTGCTCATAGCTTTGCGTTCTTTTTTATTTTTGCCTTAGAATGTTTGTTTTGGGTTCCAGTTGTGTTTTCTGGTTACCTCTTTTTACATTTTCTTTATTATTTATATGTGTTTGAGCAAAAGGAGTGAATTTAATGGTTAATTCACTCTCATCTCTACAGAAAGCAGTTTTCACATATTCTTTAGGAAAAAATAAATAACAAAATTTCTATCTAAAGTAAGACTCCTAACATAGTGTGTGTTGTTGCCTGTCTTCTTCCAGAAATCTACTTAATCATTCACCTCTCCTGGGCAGGGGGATTTGTAGGTACTAATCACTAAGCAGGATATTATGGCTAATAATTCTAGTAATTTATTTCCTCCATTAAATATGCTATATATTACTGTACATTGAAATATACAGTAATTACATATTGTGATAAAAATGAAAAAGTTCTCGTTTCAAAGCCCCAACTTTACCAGATAAAAGAATGGTTATCTTCTGTTCCTAGTCTCATGAAAGTTCAGAAAGGCTGTACTTTTATTTCCCAAGGAGCAGACACTGTATGTACATACATGTACTCAGGCCCACAGAAAGCAAACATAATGGGCAGCTTTGCTTCTGATACTGCATACCAGAGATCTCAGCTTCACTCACCGATGCTTGGAAGACACAGCTCCCTTTTGTATTACATCTCCCCGGAATTCTAAAGGATCTCTGGCTAACTAATTCTGTCCAACATTTAAGAGTAGGCCCCTGCTTGATGAGATCTGGGGAACACAGGACATTTTCAAGTAAAGGTGATCATGTACAATTCTTCAAGAAGGATCTTTCGTTGGAAATAACACGCATAGCAGAAATCTTTAGAAACATTATGCTCTTTTCAAATCAAATGTGAGTTTATTCCAATTTCAGAGTTTGGAATCATAAACACCCTGAGACAGAGATAACCTAGTCCAGTTTCTTCTTTGTATACATGAGCAAACTGAGGGCTTAAGGAGTGACAACATTCCACACCACAGGTCAGTATACAGTGTCTTGATATCCAGTCCATCACTCCTTCCATGCTACTCATCAGCCCCTTCCATTCTTAAGAAAGTAACTAAGATAATGTCATCAGGTTGAGGGTGTATTACTTTTAGAGAAGAGACAGGGCAATGTCCCATGAAATGCAGCCACTGGGCTGAGATCCCAAAGTATGTGACCTCTACAGTTACAGGCAGCCAGGGCTTGAGTCGGCCACCTCCAGTGCTTCAAAGGTGGCAATCAGCAACACACCCTTCCACCTTTCCCCGCCCCTTTTAAGAGCTAGGGGTGCTCTCTGGTTCTTTAACTACTTGCTCACCTAACTATTTGACAAGTGCTCTGAAATGTCTTCCTTTTGACATCTACTATTGGAATTTTCTTTCTACTGAAATAATTCTCTGTAGTTTTCAGGTCTACTACCCAAGGTAAAAGAAAAAAAAAGGACCTTTGTTTCTGTTTAACTTGTTGGGAGGGTTGCTTTAATTTAGCACTTTATTTGAAATGCACAGACACGGCCTATTTTTCTAACAGCAATAGTTGTTTACTAATAGAGTTATCCTACTGCATCACTGAAAGGCTGTTTTACCACATCCATTACCAAAAATAATAAAGGGTAGTGCCCTGGAATTAGCTACTTCCTCATATACCCAGGAACAAAGCCATATACACTGATGCAGATTAGGGTTTCAAATTTATTTTTCCACTGAATTCCCACAGAGAAAAAGAACGCTAAGGGGTAAAAATACGTGTTCATTTTGAACCATTTCAGAATCACTGGCTTCTTAAACTATTTACAAACACCAACAGACACTACTAAGGTCATGGCCACATTCTGAGTACATGATTTGTTTGGAGAAAGAATTAGCTATGCTCAGGAGTATAAGCATTAATCTACTAATATGTAAAGAAGCTTCCTTGGTGGAAGCCCACTTTGAGACCTGAATTTTTCAGTTTGATTTCTTACATGGTCATATTCAGCTGGTTTTCATTCCAAATTAGCTGGACAACTGACAAATTTCCACTTTGATTCACTGGGCGGCAATATCTTGCATGAGGCATATAAAATGATATACTGTTCTTAAATTTTACATTTCAAATTTTTAAACTTTTATTTTTTAATTACCCCTGTAATGTCACGGGTTGGATTACTTTACAAATTGATTGATTCATTCCTCTCTTAAAGAAAGATGAAAAACAATAGCAGCTGACGAAGTTTAAATTTCATAGTCAACAACTGGACTTCTACCTTAAAATATGATGCACAGTATTTATAGCATAAAGTTAAGATCAAAAATAAAAGGTGTAGTCTGCTTTGGGGTCTGCTAAGCTAAGTGTCTTGATGCACCATCAAACTTCTTTCTACATGTTATACTTAAAGCATAGTTAAACCTAATTTACTTATGTCACCATGAAATAGGCTTCAAAATCAGTCATTATAACCAAATACATTAAAGACAAACAATGCCAGTCTAGGAGTCAGTGCTAAAAATTCTTCCACACGTGCCAAAAGGAACTTCCTACAAGTGAGTTTCTAAGAAGCTGTTTCTTGAAGCATGTGACAGGACATCACACCCACATGGATATCTTCACTTTCTGTCTGTTATTACTGTGGTCTCCTTTTAATCCCTTTAGCATCCTGCTGAAATGAAGTTTATAAACAGAAGTTTGGGAATGGATCAACACCAATACTGTCAAATATCTAAGTCAACAGTTTAAATCCTTCAGTCTACTTCTACCTTCTGAATCTGCAAAATCCTCTATGTTCCTGCATCTTACAAAAGGAGTTTCACACATATGTTAGTTTCTAGCATATGTTTGTTTCTAGGCTGCTATCTCCAGACTGTATGTCTTTAAAGAAAAAAAATCCACTATGGTCAGAAATCTAAGGCAAGTAGAGTGACTTTTCCAGCCAAGTAAAGATGAAAAACTTCTTCCCATTAAGAAATAATTTATACACGTTCTCTGAATTAACTCTTTGTGTCCAAGTAAATAATCAGAGGATGTAAATTTTCTTCTAACATTTCCACTCTTGTAAAAATGTAACAAGCCAAAATATTTTCCACACATCTATTCCAAATCTCCCTTTTTGTCATTTGTTATCGTTTTTAAGGTTTAGCTCTTGTGAATTGTATTTGTATAATAATATTTTTATACTAAGCATCTCATAGAGACTCATTAAAAAGAACTCATTTCTGAAAGATGAATCTGGTATTAAATATATTTCTCAATCCTAGAACTGGACATTACTGTCAACATGAATTCAAGAGAAAACTAAATTCAGGAAGTTGTCTTATACCTAACATGAAAATAGTCATTAAAATATAAAGGAAAAAAAGTTTAACATTCTTATAATAACCAAATATATGTTAATAATTAAAAAGTAGTCTCATCTATTCATCAGGATAGACCATGGAGGATTTTTACTTGAAAACACTGTTAAAAACTACTCTAATTTGCATGAAAATAATTGAACCCTCTTTCTCTTGGTTTTTCACGAAGTAAACTGGAATTCCTCCACTTAACATTTCAGTGAGATTTCGGAGAACAGGAA
Organism: Delphinapterus leucas; assembly: GCF_059928025.1. Classification (NCBI taxonomy): domain Eukaryota; kingdom Metazoa; phylum Chordata; class Mammalia; order Artiodactyla; family Monodontidae; genus Delphinapterus; species Delphinapterus leucas. Next base: position 53,662,643 of record NC_143140.1, read on the forward strand.
TTTCTCCTTTTTTCTTTAAAATAAAATCACCATTCAGACCATCCATTAATCACTAGAGTATCATTACTAACACTGAAAAAGCTGGCTTCTGCAGACATGTTTTCAGCTAATACTATTAATAGGCTGAATCCACAAAATCTTGTCAGCTACTCTCCAAATTCCAAACACATCTCTGCTCTGTAAAACAGGCAATGATGGGTTTAGGGGTTTAAAAAAAAAAGTCTGCGAGATTACCATCATGTTCATCCTCTGGCTGGCAAAACAAGGCAGCATAAAACGCCAAGACTCAATGATTCAAATAAACCATGGCTGAGGGAGGGGCTGGACTGGCTCAGGTCAGCGATCCAAATTAGTTCCACTCCTTACATCCTTCCTATAAAGCAGCTTCTTTGCAGTTTTCAGAATAAGATGACACAGGTGGACAGAAAAAATTCAGAAGGTAATGAAGTCAGCTTATTAAAAAACGAGAGGCAGTTCTTCTGAAAAGAAAATAATTTCATTGTGATGCTACCTTGAAACATGTATCATTCAAAAGTAATTTGGCTTCATTCATTAACTTTGAGAGTAAAGGCACTTTTTATTTTCACAGTTATAGATATTGCTAGAATTGCACACTAGAACTAGGGTACTGAAAGGGAATTTTGGTGTAATTGATTTTATTTTCATATGGCACCCCCTCCCCCACCTTGGCAGCTCGGTAAATTGCCATGAAGCTATCATAAAGTGGAATTCCTTTCTAAAAGAAGTTTTATATTCGCTCAGCCCAATTAGGAAGTTAAAAGGCAATTAGATTAGATGCAATTCACAATAGCTGATTTTTCTGGGGATGTTAGTACATTTTTCCTCGGGACCCAAGTTATGGGACATTTAACTGTTTGCTTTGCAATCTCTTCTCCTAAAATAACTGTGAAAGAGGAAGAGAGAAACAGGGAAGAGGAGAGAGACTTTCCTCCCAGTTTTCTCCTTCAACCTGTACCCCATCCCAAGGTTCTAAATCAAAACTTGACTCCTTTGACTCTACTAATGTCCTGGCAGTTTGAATGGCTGGGAGAGTAGAGGGGTTAAATTTAGTTGTGTTTTACTTTCTGCCTCAACTTAGAAACAAGAGGCAACCTCATCAGATTGATAAATACCACCCATGTGTAAATGACAGCTTTTCAGATATACAGAAAAGACTGAACATGCTTCAATCTTTGGATGTATTTTAAAACTGCGTACTGTTTGTTTTCCTCTCTGTACTTTGGATTTGGGGGGAGGAGACTGCTTTCCTGCCTAAATTCAGGATTGATGCTCACTGGCCCAATTGCCTGTGTTCCTTTAAGCTCCTGTGCGGTCAGTACCCTTAGTTAGGTTCAATGATGTTTTTAAAAACTGTTTCAAATAAGAGAGGATTGAGAAATGTGAACAGAAAGAAGCCTTAGGCAACTGGCATCACACTCTCTTCATTTTCTTCGTTCAAATGTGGGAAATCGCTGCTCCTGTAATCCTTTTCAAAAATAACAATTTGTTGGACCTTGTTGGTTCAGAAAGGTTGTCGTTATTTTCTCCTGAATTTGTAGGAAAAGTAAAGTTCAGGGCCAAAGTAAAATTAAAATGTCAGCGTGACTGGGTACAGAGGATAGGCGATGTCTACTTGGAGGTGAGCGAGGACAGGTTTCGAGCTGCCGAGCGCATTGGCTAGACATGCGATTCGGCGCTTGCCTCCCACCGCTTTTCCCGCGCAGTACTGCCAGCCTCTGGCCACGCTGCAGAGCCTGCGCTGCTCGGGAGGAAGGGCGCTCAGGCGACGGATGCTCAGGCCTGGAGATGCCCTACCCCAAGGAAGCCAGAGTAGAAACTCTATGTCCAAGGATGGACAGAGGGACCTGCGCGAAAAGCGGGAGTGTGACCGACCCACGGAGGCCGCGCCTACCGGCGGCGATCTGTCCCGGGCGCTGCGGTGTCCTTACACTTGACCCGGGGCTTGCGGACCGGGCCCACCCAGGACCTGGCTTGGTGAGAGACGAAGTGGTTCCCAGCAGCAAGGGTGGCTCTTCCCATGACCGTTCGCTTCTTTGCCCCCAGAGGAGATACGGGTAAAGCGATTGTTGCCCTCCTCCAAAACTCCTGGGGAGGGAGGGTTGGAGTAGTGGTGGGAGGGATGTTCTGCTTCACCTGTGCGCCAGGATCATGGTAGGCTCCAGAAACCACCCAGCTCAGCCACAAGGCAGCCTGGCCCCTAAAAAGAGACTTGCGTAAAACTGTACCACAGGGGTGTCTTTTTTTTTTTTTAACTTGCTTTAAAATAGATTGCACTGTAGTTAATTAAAAAAACACTTCAGCCACTCACGACTTCTCACCATTTATAAACCGAACTGGAGACATGGAGCCACTACCCACTTATAAATTGAACAAAACCAAAATTAAACCCTAAACCATTTGGCTTAAAATATTCACGTTTTAAAGACAAATATATCTTTTTTTTAATTTAATTTAATTCATTCATTTTTGGCTGCGTTGGGTCTTCGTTGCTGCACGTGGGCTTTTCTCTAGTTGTGGTAAGCGGGGTCTACTCTTCGTTGCAGTGCGCTGGCTCCGAGCGTGGGCTCTAGACGCGTGGGCTCTAGAGCGCAGGCTCAGTAGTTGTGGTGCACCGGCTTAGCTGCCCTGCGGCTGTGGGATCTTCCTCGACCAGGGCTTGAACCCCTGTCCCCTGCATTGGCAGGCAGATTCTTAACCACTGTGTCACCAGGGAAGTCCCTAAGACAAATATATCTTTTAAGGGTGCATTTGTTCGCAGTTTTATAGCCTGTGAATCGATGTCGGACTTTTTGTTGTATTTATACTCTATTTATAAACTCTAGTTATTCACTAGAGTTCACTTCTATCAGTAATCCACGCTGCTTCTTTCTTGGGTCTGGGCTCTCAATGCTCCCAACCTCTACCCTCCCTACCCCCAAGTATGCCCCACAGGTATTCTTGTAACGTTCTTTCCCCCACCTGTCCCGACGTACAGAAAGCCTTGTCTCAATTCGTTCCTAAACTTTAACGACAGAGAACTACAGGGCTGGGGGAGGGGTGCCTGGGAAGGCGGAAAGCGTTGCAGGAAGCAGGTCCGAACCAGGAGAGGTCTCAGGGAAGGAAACAGAACGGCGATGCGAAATGCGTGTTTCACAACTGGAGTGTATTCTCTTTCACCTCTGAAATGAAACAAGCAAACAAAATCGCAGCTGCTATATTACTGACTGAAGAGTCAGCAAAAGTCCTCTCTGACCTCCCTGCAGTGCCTAGGATAATTCCTCTTGCAGCCAATGAGTTCTCGTTCCAAAAAGTTACTGAAACTTTAAAGGATGACGGCCGAGGAGACTCGGGGCGGCCGGGGTCTGGGTAAAGCCGCCTGGACTCCTCGAAAGCAGCTGGTACTCGGACGAGCTGGAGGCGGGGAGCGAATAACGCGGACCTAGAGGGCTCGGATGGAGGGCGTCAAAGAGAAGGGGCGGGATCATAATCTAGAGGGGAAATAGGGACCCGCCCCAGTGAGCGGAATTAAAAGGTGTGGTAGCTGACGGCGTACGGATTGGCTCAGAGGGGGCGCAAAGGAGGTGCCGCAGGGCAGCGGTTACAGGCTTCAGCCGCTGCCGCTTCCCCGCAGAGGGAGCTCCTCCGCGTAGAGAGGAGTTCCCGGACTCTTACATCCTGTCTGCGAAGATCCGGATTTCCTGGGGTATTCCTAGGGATAGCGCCGTTCCTCCCGCCGAGGAGCCGAGAGCAAAGAATCTTCCCCACCTCGCCACCCCGGACGCACACACTCAACTCTCCAGTGTGAGGTCGGGACTTCCCACAAGACCTTTCCCCACTACTCAACAACTTTCTTTCTCTCTCCAAACGTAAAAGCCCCCATTTCTGCCCTCTCCTCTCCGTCCTCCCGCCCCCTTCTGCTTTAGCCTGGAAAATCCTTGCTCCTCACAGTGCGAAGTCTCAGGGCTCAAGTTCCGGGCTGCGCAGTTCACCGCACCCTTCGGCCACAGGTTCGCCGCCGGGTAGCCCAGGGAAACGCACCGGCAAGCCCCTCGGTCCCTCGTCCCACGCACCCCATTGGCCTCCCGGCCCCGCCCCCAACCCCTCCTCCTCCGCGGCCCGGGAATGGCGTCAGCACGCCGGCCCCGCGTGGGGTTTAAATGCCCACTAGCTGGAGGCCGGGCGCTTCCATCTCGGAGCGCGGTGGCGGCTGGAACTGCAGGGGTGGGAAGGGAGCGTGCGAGCGGGATCCCGAGCCGCGGAGCACGCTGCCCCTCGCTCCGCCGCGGATGACTTGGGAGCTCGGGTCCAAGTGCCGCCCATGCAGCATCCCTGCCCTCCGCCGCCCGAGAGTTGATGACAAAACACTTAACCGTCTCCGCTGCGGGAAGCCATGAGCTGTCTGGATGTTATGTACCAAGTCTATGGTCCTCCCCAGCCTTACTTCGCAGCCGCCTACACCCCTTACCACCAGGTACGTGTCTTTTCTCGGCCGGGCCTCGTAGACAGGTGGCGCGCCCTGGCTTCTCCGAGCACTGCCAGTACTCCGAGGTTCCCGGTGCCTCCGCGCGGGTACTGGGCGTCCGAACAGCGGCGGGCGCCTCCCGGATGCGGGGTTGCCCGCGCTGCCACCCAGTAGGTTGAGCTAACCCCTTTAGCTTGCCCGTTTGCTCTCTCGGGAAGGCAGCTAAGTCCTGCTAGTGCGTGCCCCGGACTTCCCGGGAATAATTAGACGAGGATCGCGCGAGCTGCATTGATTTCTTAGGGTATGTCGGACTCCAGATTTCTTCCAAGCCCGGTGCTGGCGCGGGGAGATGCAAGCAAAGCTCACGCAGGGAAAACCAAACTTTGGTCCCAAAGGTGAGAGTGACAACAAAACAAAAGCAAAGGCCTGTCTCTGTCTTTATGTCTGAGAATCAAAGACTCGCGTTCTCATCTCTGCAAGCTTATTTTATCAAAGGCTTTTTTTTTTTTCAGTTTCAATTCTCAGGCGATCAGGCCAATTAATTCCAGAACCAGCGAATTCGTTACAAAGAGAACTGCACGAAACTCACTGGCTTTATAATCTTTGCTTTGCAAAGTTCTGGGAAATATTATTGACCCGGCAGAGGCAAGCTTCATAGATAATACTTCGCCTTTCGCTAGCTGAGTCCGGCTGCCCTGCCATCAACAAACCCACTTTTGAGAAGAGCACTAGCCCCGGTTCTGCAAACTCTTCAAGTTTCGTTTAATTTTTACAATATTTCTATTCTCCGGGCTATATCTGGTCGAAGTTTTTCTTTTCATTCCTCAGCTGCTGTAATCGAAACTGAGGACAGTAGTCCAGGAAATGAATAAGATCGCACTCCAGTGGGCAGAGGGGGGGATCCCCTAGGAGTCCGGACGAGGTTGGAAAGTGAGGGCCTGGACCTCCTGCTTCGGGAAAATTGAAATACACCCCAGTGTCCGAGTCCATGCTTTTGCCAATTTTGCTTGCAGAATATCTATTTGAAAATTTCCGGATGAATTAATGATGGAATGGGTAGACTTTGCCTTTTGTTTTTGCTTTTCTCCCTCCTCCTCTCCTTTTTAAAACTTTCCAACCAGAAGTTTGTTTAGTCTCAATGTTAATTTTAGGAATCACCAGAGTCTCTCACTGTAAGCCAAGTGGGAATGTGGTAGAAATGGTGATATTGCTAAATAACTCCAGTCTTTTGGCTTCGGTGTCCAAGATGAGCTCCTTCCCAGGCTGGAAGTATTACAAAGAGGAAAGGAGGGCTGGTTTTCTGTCCGTTTGGTCCTTTCTCCTCCCTGACCCTGGACCAATCTATTGACCCAAGATCTCTGTTCATTTTTGTATGATCAGGGTCTCCCTTGAAGGGCATCCCTGCCTGCATACTGCTTTAACACTGCATTCAGTCCATTGCTCGTTTCTAAGAAAATGTTTTCAGCGGCCACACTTGGTTTTGTAAATCACTATCAGACAGTCATGATTTACCCAACCTTACAGCCAAGATCATCCTCTGCTCCTTTTTATTACTTTTTCCCTCAATATACACAGATGGTGAGGTAGAAATTCTCATAGCCCACTGGTTTTTCCTTACTCAAAAGATCTCTTTAAAAGCTGAGACTTTCTAATGGCCAGTTTATGAATGACCAAATATCAACTTGCATTTATTAAAATGATCCATGTCACGATGTTATTCCATGTTTTTATCCTGCAGCAGTTCTTCCTTTACATCCTTGTTGTGTAGAGTGGATTTTGTTATTTTCATGTTCTATCATGAGGATGCTTTAATCCTACATCTTGCACGTCTGCCCTGAGTTCTCAGGCAGGGAAGAGTCAGGCCCTAACTGGACTTGGGTGCCTTTTACCCTTGGAGCCTGATTTTAAAACTATATCTGCCTTGAGCCTGGCTCTGTGGTCAAACTGCTTAGGCGTCTTCCTGGACCTTCACCCTGACACCTTCAGAGAGTTCTCTCTGTGGCCTGGCAGCAATTCCAAGGAGACAGAGACTCCAAGAAGGGCAGTCGGCCTCTCAGGAGCCCCACCTTTGTTGAGCCGCAGGTTGGGAGGCCTGTTGACTGCAGCCCACGTTACTGAGCACCGGGCACGGGCACCCATGTCAGTTGCTCCTGGATACCTTTGGGATCCGGATGAGGGAGTGCAGTCTGAACACAATCTGCTCGCTCTTTTGAAATTGACTTCTCTATTCTTTCTCCTTTGAGCAGAAACTAGCCTGTTACTCCAAAATGCAGGAAGCACAGGAGTGCAACGCCAGCCCCAGCAACAGCAGTGGCAGTGGCAGCTCCTCCTTCTCCAGCCAAACTCCGGCTAGTATAAAAGAAGAAGAAGGCAGCCCGGAGAAAGAGCGCCCACCAGAGGCGGAGTACATCAACTCCCGCTGCGTCCTTTTCACCTATTTCCAGGGAGACATCAGCTCTGTGGTGGACGAACACTTCAGCCGGGCCCTGAGCCAGCCTAGCAGCTACTCCCCAAGCTGTACAAGCAGCAAAGCCCCGCGGAGCTCCGGGCCCTGGCGGGGTAAGTATGGGGCCCCAACTGGCAAGGGAGGATAGAGAGCCCTCATAGCCTGGGGTCCACCTACAGGGGTTCAAAGAGATGCAGCTGAAAGAATGCTAGGTGTTAGAGAAGAGGTGAGGAGGGCCATTGGGAGAGGATAAGGAAATCGAAGGAGGAGTAGGCACAGGCCTAAGATCTCTCCTTGAAGAGGCAGAGCAGAGCAGTGACCTAGGAAAAACCAAAGGCCTTGGAATTGGGAGGCCTACGTTTGTGTGTTGGCTCCACCACTTCCTAGCAATATGACCTTGGGCAAGTCTCTTAACCTCTTGGAGGTCACTCTATTTACTGGTGTCTAAAATTAGAATAATATTTGCCCACTTAACTATCCCTGGAGGTGGCTGTAAGGGTAACAGAAAATGTATGTAAATGTGCTGTGGAAATGTGAGGTTTCCAGCAGCCTCCCAAGGCAGGTGGGGGGGAGGGGGGAGGGGGATCTTCACAAACAACAGCTTACAGGGCCCTTACCCCATTTCTGAAAATCTTTCCAGAGAAAAAAGTCCTAGAATGCAGTGCAAGCAAAACCTGCTGAAGAATGTCTCCTAAAACCTACTTATGCCTTTTGCCAGATTTTGATTACTTGGGAAATCTTGAAGCAGAGAATGTCTTTCAATACGCGAGTAAAATAATAAAGAAATAAGAATTTAAGGGTAGCCAAAACATCTCTAAGGGATTTCCCCAAACACATCCCTTCTTTATTGGTTTACCCTCCTCACCAAGCACTGCTTTACCTAGCCTGGGACAATGATTTCTTGGATGAGTTAACGAACTCTCCCTTCTATTCTGAAATCTTGACCTCCCTTTATTACCAAAACAAGGGTGGAAGTAACTATTTGGTAACTTTGGTAAGTTTCTCACTAATCTTTGCTTTTGATGTGTACCAAGCTGAGAAATGAGGACTTTGTTGTAACAAAGGAAAACAAATATTTCATTTTGGGGGAAATGACAACTGTCGCCCTTCCTTTTTTTTCTTAAGAGTGTGACAGTTTGTACAAACCTTGCCTAGACAAGATCCAAAAACATTAGTTTTAAATACAAAACATTCTTTTTATTCTCCAGTTGCCTAAATACTTTTAACAGGAAGACTGTTCACTACTTAGAATGCATTTTCAAAGCATTTTAAATTATCTACTATGAAATGCAGATGCTTTCTCTAGGGTTCTTTTAATTAAATGTCTTTCTTTCCTTTCCTCCCAACTAAAGGCAACAAATTTGAGCTAAATGCTGTTCTCTTAAAATGCTTCCAGACACTAGGGGTCAACAATGATACAAACAATAATAATTATTATTGTTGTTATTATTATTATTCCTGGCGTCCACATTTCGATGCAGAAAATGTTTTAATTAAAACTGAAAAGACCTGTCCCTTCGTGTCCCCCTCTGCAAATAATACAGCTGCCCTTTTAATAGGTCGTTTACTCTTTGCAAAAAAAATTTTTTTAAATAAAGTTTCTAGAAAGGAGGCTAATAATAGCAAGACTCCGAAATATGTCGATGGACTTCCAGTCCATCGGAGGCCTTGGAGGGGCACATTTTCTGGAGCAAGGGAGGCTGAAACGCGAGAGCGGGTAGTGAGATCGCTAGGCGGCCGACCAAGAGCGGGAAGAGGTACCTTTAGCTTCAGGAGAGGCTGCGGGCCGGGAAGGCGAGGCCGCTTCTGGTCCGAGGCCGTCCAGCCCGGAGTCTGAAAGAAGCTCCCTGCGCCCTGAAACTGGGGCTGGGGAAGGAAGTCTCTCCGCTCTTCCTCTCCCCGCCAGTCTCCAGGTTCCCGCAGCCTGGAACGCGCCTGCAACACCCGAGGAAGCGGCGCTCCTCCCCAAAGAGTTCCCCAGTGCGGCGCCCGGACCTCGCGTTCCCGGGCCGCAGCCCCGCGAGAGAGGCGCCGCGCGTGCGCCCAGCACGGCGTCTTTCCCGCCCTTTGCCCGCCCCGGCCGTTCAGTTCTGCGGCGGCCGAGCGGCGTCGGCAACCGTGCTTCCGGCGGTGATGCGTTCCTCTCTCCCTCTCCTCCCCTCCGCCTCGCCGGCCCAAAGACGGCTCCTTCCCGATGAGCCAGCGCAGCTTCCCCGCCTCCTTCTGGAACAGCGCTTACCAGACGCCAGTGCCCGCGCCGCTGGGCAGCCCGCTGGCTGCCGCTCACTCGGAGCTGCCCTTCGCCGCAGCCGACCCCTACTCGCCGGCCGCGCTGCACGGCCACCTGCACCAGGGCGCGGCAGAGCCCTGGCACCACGCGCATCCCCACCACGCGCATCCGCACCACCCTTACGCGCTGGGCGGCGCCCTCGGCGCCCAGGCCGCCGCCTACCCGCGGCCCGCCGCCGTGCACGAGGTCTACGCGCCGCACTTCGACCCACGCTACGGGCCGCTGCTGATGCCGGCCGCCTCGGGGCGCCCGGCCCGCCTCGCTCCCGCGCCGGCCCCCGCGCCCGGCAGCCCGTCCTGCGAGCTCTCGGCCAAGGGCGAGCCGGCCGGCGCCACGTGGGCCGCGCCTGGGGGACCCTTCGCGAGCCCCACGGGGGACGTGGCCGGGGGTCTGGGCCTCAGCGTGGACTCAGGTAAGCGGGAGAGGGAACGTGGCATCCCCGGGCCCCCCCTGCCCTGTGCCCAAACCTGGGCTGAGGCCGGGACCCTACTTAGTTCTTGGAGACCCCAGTGACCCTGAGGCCCGAAGGTCTGCATGGCGGGGTTGTGTTTCATCAGACAGATGACCCTGTGTTATCGGTGTGGGCAGAATGAGAAAGTAGCTGGTTAATATTACAGAGGATTTTTTAAAAATAAAATTTGTTGGAAAGGTTCTAGCTCTGTGCTGTTCAGCACTGTAGCCACCGGCCACATGTGTCGGTTGAGCACGTGAAACGTGGCCAGGCCGAATTGGGATGTGCTGTAAGTGTATATAATATACACTGGATTTCAGGACTTTGTCCCAAAAAGAATGTAAAATTCATCTCACTGATGTTTTACATTGATTGCATGTTGAAATATTTTCAACACATTGCATACTGAATATATTGGGTTAAATAAAATATATTACTAAGTCTTACCTGTTTGTTTTTTACTTTTTTTCAATGTGGCTGCCGGAAAATTTAGAATCATGCCCATGGCTCCCATTGTGTTTCTGTTGGACAGAGCTGATCTAGAGTGCCTGCTAAGAGGGTAGTTTAAATGGTGGCCCAGGGTGGGGGGGGGGGGCGGGGGGGGTCTTGTCACCTCTTGTGGTAGTTACAAGTCATACAAATATGACTCATGACTCTGATATCAACTTAATTGTCAAATTCAGTAGGTCTCTGGAAAACATAAAACTTAACAAGAATACGATTTTAGTGATAATATTAAGTCCCTAGCTTGAAGAGTTGAATTTGAAAGGTACAGTCAAATAAGGGTTTACGTTTTTGTTTGCTTTATTTTTAGGGCAAATGAAAAAAATAGTTATATAATAAATGCAATCGTTGGCTCGTAGTCTTGCCGGCTCTCCCTTCCCTCAGGTGCAAATTTGACACTTGTTTGCTTTGCTTTTACTTTCATTCATGCCCTTTAGATGAATTCTGTGACTTTCACAATGAAACAGTGCTGTTTGTCTTTCTCTTTCTTTAAATATCTTGTGCCTTCCCTCCCCCACCCCCTTCTCTCTCCCTCTCTCTTTCTCTTCTCCCTCTCTCTCTCCCTTTTATTTTCTCTCTGTTTTCAGATTTGCAGCCTCAGGACAAAAGCAAGGATCTGTACTGGTTTTAGACAACCCACCTTCTTCCCTGTAGGTCTCTGCATAGCGCAATTGGTGACACTCAGAGCTGAAATCAAGTGGGTTTGTAACAGCTTCTGATCTTGGTTTGCAGCTCGTCGTTATTCCCTCTGTGGTGCATCCCTTCTGAGCTGATCTGCTGACCCAGGGTTTCCCCTTCCCTTTCCCTTCTGACCAGCCATGGAGGCTGGCATCTGTGCCTCTCACTTCATGGATGAGGACATGGGGGAATGCAGAGACTTCAAACTTCTCCATGTATTGGGAAAACCAGAACACACATCGACAGAATGTTCATCTAAAAATAATTCCTTCTGCCAAAGAGGAAATCCAAAGACTCTGAATGATGCTTAATGACTTTTGGGCAAATCACTGGAAATATCCATGGTGATCACTTAGGTGACATGATATCATAGTTTTCTTGGAAAGAGGGAAAGAAAAAGAGATGTTTTGGTGTGAATATTTTTTATGCTGATGTGAATTATTTCATTAAGTAGTGTGATCATAGCACTGCCGACGTCAATATCCTCAGACTGAAATGTATTTGTATTTGCATCAAAGACTGTGGTAGAGAAGTCAAAAGAAGCCAATTCCTTCTTCCTCACCTGTAGCCTCCAGCTCCTTTCCTGCCCGCTCCCTCCCTACAACACCCACTCCAGACACAAAGACACACTTTTTCCTTCGGACTGTGAACGTGGAAGCCTCAGCCTGAATGTGAGCAGCAAGTGGCTTATCTGGAGCCACCTGCCTGAGTCTTACTGAAATGCAGCTGTTGTAGGACAACTGTTTAAAACTCCAGAAATACATCGACCAAAGGGGGCACTTCCCAGTGTTTGGCACAGCAATTGCAGTTGCACTGGATATGTTTTATACGTGTGTGTGTGTGTGTGTGTGTATATCATATTTTTTACAAAGAACATTTTATGATGAAAGAAGAAACTCTCTCTGCCTTCTCTCCCACAAATTCTGTCCCTCCCTCTATCCTCCTTTGGATGAAAAAAAGTAAGCATCAAGAGGCCCCAGTTGTCTCCAAGAAGAAGAACTAGGAGTCACCAGAAGGGGAAGAGATGCCCATGGAGTCTCTGGTACCTCGAATATTCTTCTCAGTCTCTGTGGTCATGGTTTGGTCACTTTAGTGTTGGGACAGGGGAAGGGGTACACATGTGGGCAAAACTGAAGGGGATGAGGAAGAAGAAACGAACATTAAAGATGTTTGTTTACCACTAGGTCGCTGTGTTATTTCTTAAAAGGAAAACAAATACCTTAGTTTCTCTCTAATAGCATAAAATAATTTATAGTAGTATGATCTGATGTCAGGAAGTAAAATTACTTCGTATATATATTTTTGGTTTTCCAAAGTGATTGTCATGCTGTGAAACCTGTGAACCCCTTTCCACCTTATGTCAACCCTGGAGATGAGAAGTTGGGTATCCCCCCTCCTTTTTACAGATAAGAAAATGGTAGCCCACGGAAGGCCAGGTTTTCTGATGGCCTTCATCATCAAGTAAAAGCAGAGATGTATAGAAAACACTACTTGTATACCATTGAGTCAGATACACACATTTTTCTCCAAAAGAGAATTATTGTTACTTCTTAAATTCTAGACTCTTCAGATAGTAGAGTCCTCAATTTAAAAATGTTTTGGAAATACTGGTTATTTTATATTTTAATCAGCTAGGCTAGGAAACCAAACCTACAGCTAGGCCAAAAAAAAGAAATTATTAAATTAATGGTTTTATTTTCCCTTGATGCCAAAGTTATTTGTGTTCTTTCTCTGAAGAGAGATTTAGTGTTATGCCCAAACTGCCCTTGAAAGTTGTTAAAGCATAAAATATTAATTCAAATCTTGATCTTCATTATAACACAAGAGGCAAATACAGTGTATCTTGGGGTAATTGTCTCAAGAGTTGGGTGCAGTTAAGGGACCTTACTCAGAACATGGCTTAGCAGAGTTACCCATCCCCTCTTTCTATCATTTTGGTACATGTTAAGTAGACTATGATCATTACAAGAACCTATTACTGTTTTTGCTCAGATGGAAGATACTATATGATTATATTGTCCCAGATGTGATAGTAATTAGTAATAACTGATTGCATTGCATATAGCAATAACTAATGTTAATTATCAGGCACTGGTCTGAGGGCTTTATATATAGGTTAACTCATTTAAACCTCACAACAATTCTGTGTGGTACTTATTACCACAGAGGCTCACAGAGGAGAAGTAATCTGCCCAGTCACATAACTGGGCAGAGCCAGGATGCCAACCCAGGCAGCCCGGGGCAGAGACTGCACTATTATCCACTGCAGTAACTACTGGCCAACTTCTGATCTGTCTTGAAATGCTCACCTTTGGGCTTACTTTCTCCTCCACAATAGATGAATAAAGAAGGGAAAAGAGACAGGCCAGCAAAGACTGACATGCTGTAGAACTTATAGAATCCCAGGTCTCAAAGGAAGTATCAGGACGTTGTCCAGACTCCTTCCTCAAATGGCACTACCTGTAGACCATTCAGCCAGATGCATTTTTCAATCCATCTCTAGGAAGGAATTATTATCGCTTCTCTTATTAATTCATTTCAGTATTTATAGCCTTCTCTGCTCTGAAGCTCTTCACACCCAACCTAACCAAGTCGTGTTAAGCATGTTAGTCTGAGGTTTGGACATTGAAGCAATAACTAAAATTAAATTTGGATTCTCTGTGATTTTTTTAAATCCATGTTCCATTGGCATGGATCGCTGGCGTATACAAGCGTAAATATAACGCATTTGGTTCCAGCGCCCTTTTAAAACTTTGCCACTGAGTGTACAGATGAAGAAGAAAGCACAGCAAGTGCATTCTCTACTGGACATCTTTTCCAAGTAGTCCCCCTCCCCAAGAAGCTTTCCCTGTGCTCAGCCTACGTTAGCACTCTCTGATCAGAACCCACAGGGGGCCTTTTCCCTGCCACAAGGTTCTGATTACTGAAGCCTCTCTCCTGAGCTGCATCCAACCTGAATATCAGGTTGCTGGTGAGGAGACTCATTCACTGGAACTGGCCTTTGGGGCAGTCCTGAACAGACCGTCCAGACTGCCGAACGGGCTCCAGTGACCTACAACATAGGACACACGGAGCAGAGGAGCAGAGCATTTCCCTCCATGTTACACATTCCCAAAGTAGAAATGCGAGAGGCCCTGGAACTATCATCGTTCGGTTCTGTGTAATAAGACTTTCGAAGGGAACTTTGGTGAGCTCATAGCTCTAACTGACATTTTTTTGACATTCTTTTAGGCCCACCAAGTCATGTAAAGGATGAATTCTCATGCTTGTCTTGCTAATATTCGTGAAACCATGCAGAGTAGAGAAGGCCCTAGTAGTTGAAAAAAGGACATTCAAAGAAAGGAGGGATGACATGAGAAAAGGTAAACATGATGTTTTTGCATATATTATACCTGGTTGGGGGCTGAGAGAAAGATTAGATTCTCCTCTAATCATCCCGGTTGGCACTGGTGTCCTCCTCATCCACGGTTTTCCCTTTGCACTTGGCCTCTACTGAGGGAGAGGTGAGGAAAAGGGGAGAGACAGCTCCCCGCCACCAAATAATCCTGTTGCCAATTGCCCTCTGGCTGAGAACTCAGTCACCCAACTGCAGGGAGCTCTATTCTACTCCCTTAGTTTATTTAGTAAGAGTTGCCATCCTGTCTCATTTACCCTTTGAAGTTCTATTTCCATGCGTGGCAAATTCTAGCAATGACTTAAGATTGATTCAGGCCTGGATGGGAGGGAGGGCAGAGGTGGTGATTGTTGGGATGTAGACTCCCTGACTGGAAGCTTCTCTTGCCACTCTTTCTGGGTAAATACTGCATTTTCTGTGCCCTTTCGAATAGGGGGAAACAACTTGTAATTTTAACCTCCCATTTGCTTAGAATCGTAAACCCTGTGCTTATGTGCAGGCACCTATACACCTTCTATCAAAATAAACAAGAAACCTTTTCTTAAACACTTAGTGATTGGTTACTTCAGAGTTGGGGATTTTTTAAAATAAAACTTAAACTGCTTTCCATATAAATGCCATTTCCATAAATTGCATTTTTGAACATAATTCACTAGGAGTCAAAGCATGGAAGAAAAGTTGAAAGATATTTGAAAAGACTTTAAAAATAAATGAAACCAAAAAACATAAGATTCCTTTATAAAATTGCTTTAACAGTCTATGGATAATTTGCATGCAAATAATTCACATTTTGATTGTACTTGTGGAGGTCTTTGCTCTCTATGGTCCCTTCTTCCTTGCAAGATTTTTAAGATTTGTTGTTCTTCATTATTTGTTGCATATTTCTAAATTCTGAAGTAAAGGAAAAAAATGTCCTAAAGGCAATATCATTGTTATAGTTGCTGTTTGCACATAACTGAAGTTTTGACATTTACACAAACAACAGGATTAAGCAAATGTAAATTTCGTATTTCCTCAATATCAGCTCTCCCTCATCTCCCATGAATAAATGAAACTCACAATACAAATACAGGATCCATGCAATAGAATCTATTTATCTACAGATACCACACACATACACTACTAATGCATGCCTAAAGAGAAATCAGAGACCCCATGCCCTCAGACAGGCACAGACACAAATGATTATTCTCACTTGACAGACCAAGTGTACCGCTCTTTCCTTGTATTTCATTCCAGCCACAGAGGGCTGGATCAGGAACGAGACACTTGATAGCTGCTGTTTCCGTGGTTGAAATATTTGTGAAGTTAACGCACAATCTGAAAGCAGAAGCTAATAAATTATAGGGTGCTAATTGGAGCTGGAGCAGAGCTGTCAATCATGTTATCCTAAACACAGAGAGACCCTCATAACCTAAAAAGGCAAGGCAGCCTTCAGGAGGAGCGCCCAGTTGTCTCCAGCCTTGACCTCCACCCCAGTGGAAACACTGTCCAGGCAGAGTGGCCACTGGCAGAGTCGGCAGAGGTGATTCTGCTAATCCAAGCTCACTTTAAGAAAATAGACAAATTGTCTTTGGGGGAAAAGAGTAAAATATTTGACTGAAAAATTAATGTTTAGAGAAACATATTGTTTAGAGAAATATATAGTGAATTTACTGGAATAATTAATACTTTGATAAAATGTTACTCTTTACTTGGAATTTTTCCACTTTAAAACACAAGTTTAACTCAATAAGAGAAAAATCTAAAGTTCTCCACAACACAGGGTCATGTCTACCTCAACTTACAGTGTTTCCATTGGTTTACCAGTGTACTCATGAAACGAAGCACCTCTAAAACAGAAATAAGGAGTCCAAATTTCCTTTGTCTTACGGAATTCATTTCTTTCATCTAGAATAGCAACAGCAGCATATTTTCTGTTTGTTTTGTTCTTTGAATCTCCTAGTAAGCTCTAGTTCTACTTATCTCCCCAAATTTCAAAGTCACTAAAGTGATGTTGCTCAAACCATCCTCCTCTGTCATTATTATTTCCATTTCCTATCAAAACTGCGTAAATTAATAAATATACAATTTTCATTACATATAAGAAATTTAGTTTAAAGGTAGACTAAACTTTGGAAAACAAAACTAAAGAATTAAAATATTTTGATTCCTAATCAATATCTGCGTGACTCTAACGATCTAGTTACCACTAGGTTTTTACCAACATTTATTTAAGGAGTATATACTTTATATATGTATTTACAACTGGTAAAATACTCTGTTTACCTCATAATTTGGAAGCTTCTTTAGAATACTTCAGGTAAAAATAGTTTTCGCTCAGGAAGAGCAAATCAAGTATCTTAAAATTCTAAACACATAATTGCTTAAAACATGGATTATAATTGATGGGAATGTCAGAGCTTATTTTTTTTCCTGCTAATTCTTATTACTACAGCTTTGCCCTTATTTTTGGCAACTACATTATCAGCCCTGTGCCAGTAATGGTATTATCAAGAAATGGGATGGAAAACAAACAAAAATTAAAACTTTTTGTTATTGCTGTTTATTTTTACTAGGTACGATCCTTTTTCTTTTTTCTTCTTCTAGTGCATTTTACCCAATGTGTAATCCATCTCAGAAAACAATAGGATGCTTTTTCCTCTAGTATCATATTACTTTTTTTCATTGTACCTGCTTTTTTTTGGAATTTCTTGACATATCTGGGAGGTTATCTCAATATATCTAAAGGTTCTGTATTATTAGTATTCTTCCATCTTGCTTTGTGGAGTGTGAAATCCTGTTTTTACCTCGGGCAGTTTCTCCTCCACACTCAGAAACTGACAGAGGGCATTGACAGATTTGGTAAGAAACACAAAGAACAGAGCTTATGATATTTGTTCTTCCTTGTTCAAAGGCTTCTTCTAAAAACACATTCTTCGCTTGTACTTTTTGAAAGGAGTAAGATAAGAGCCTACGGACGTGTCAGACTTGTATCCCGAGGGAAAACCATGATGAAGTTGTATTCAGTTGGGATTGGTGAGAAGGGAAATTTTATTCACAATTTTATCCTTAACTGTTTCAAACTAGCTAGTAAATTTTAAAAATGATAATACAGGCACCACCATCTTGCATTGAAGTTTGGGACACCTGGTTATTCGATGTTTAAGGACTGAAAAAATTTTAAACCTGCCAGTGAGATACTGCCATCTCCCTTTTTTGTTTGCGATATAAAATATATTGAAACTATTTTAAATCAACTATACCCCAATAAAAATTAAAAAGGTTTTTAAAATTTTTAAATAAAATGTATTGAAACTAAAAAAGAAAAACTGCTTCACTGCCATAAAATGTATCAGGCTGCAGGTTAATATAGGCTTTGGGTCTTAGGAGACTGAGGTAGAAAGAATAGGTACCACTGAATCTCCCTGTGTCACAGAACAAGGGCAAGGCATTAAGTTAAAACAAGACAAAATTATACCACTTAATAATGTATATTCTTTCAGATCATAAAAGCTTCTGACTACATTTTTACTGCTATTTTAGAGTGCAAATTTAATTCTTGTCACTTCCTTTATTAGAGGAACTTCTAATTTGAACTCAAATTACCCATGCTTTATTCTCCTTCTCCTTAGTTATTATAAACAGAAAAGTTCTAAAAGTGGTATTATAGAAAATGCTTTGCATGTTATCTGCTCGTTTCCTGATCTAGTTCTTGTGCTTGTCCTATATGTCCATATGGATGCTCAGAATGAAGTTAGAGCTGTCTTGTCACAGTTCTCAGGAGGACATCAAGCTCACTATGAGACTATTTCAGCTCAAGGGTACATCATCTAGAAGTGACCAGAGTACTTACCACAATTCTAGTTGACTGCCTCTGGGTTAGTGCACTCGGCAGTGTTTTTCTCATATTCCACAGAAGGTTCCTGGTAAATTCCTTCCTCCCATTCTGTTAGAAAACCTTCACCCTAACTACCTTCTCATCCAAATGCTATCTGTTTTTCAACGTCTCACGTAAGTTTCTGCCTCTTCCTGGAAGCCTTATCTCCACACCAGACACAGTACGTGGTCTCACCCATAACAGAACTCCTACCAACTAATGTCTCTGCCATTTTTTTGCCATTTATTATTTAGCATCTTGGGACACAAGTTCAGAATTTAAAACGTTGCAGTAACCCTAAAGATTATCTCATTCTCCCTTGACTTATTCTTTACCCCCTCAGCTGGATATTTAAGTACATTGAGCAGGTACTACCAACTATTGTGAAAAAAATACACAAATTATTGCATTAAACTTTTTATTTTACATGCAAACCAATTTTAAAATACAGGTTCATCTGAGGTTTAATGTCCAAGTTAAAAAAAAGAAAATAAAAATAGTCTGGAAGCTGCTTCAGTAAAGAAAATCCTCTTAGTAAAAGGAGTGGGGAGAGGTTCTTCACTTTTAGGAGGCAGTGTCAAATATCCTTTTTCTGCACTTGTATCCTGATCCTCAATCTCTGTCTTCTGCTCAAGGACATCCCTTCAACAATTGTCCTCTCTTTTCCTGCATCATCATTTCTCCCTCTCTACTGGATCATTCCCATTAATATAAAACAGGCTGCAATATTTCCTGCCTTAAAAAAAAAAAAAAAGCAACCTTCTTTGACCCTGTCTCCTTTTAGTTACTAACTCATTTCTCTGCTCCCTTTAAATGGCAGCGAGCCTTAAATGAGTCATCCTCTTGCTCTCTCCACTTACTTTTCCATTTTCTCTTGTACCCACTCTAGCTTAGCTTCCACTACACACACACTTGTCAAGGTCATCAGCTAGCTCTGTGTAAACCTGAAGATCAGCTCTCAGTAACCTTTTACCTGTCTCATCAATAGGGTGATACATCAGTGAAGATCCTCCGATAAGCAGTGGTCAAGCCATATACCATGCACTTGAGGCCTTATTAATATGTTCTAGCAAAGATACTACACCTGGCATAGCAGTTGCAATTGGGCTACTATTTGATTTAACTCATGCTACACTACAGCCATGCTCCAGGATCCATGTGGTTTCTGCAGAAGCTCTGGCGAATTAAAAGGAGGTGTGACAGAAACCATGAACCCTGTGACCTTTTGAACATAAATGCTGGCACTAATCATTGTAATTCCCCAGGATCCTATTTTATTTTTGACTTACTATCTTGGCTAGGGGAGGGAAGAGAGGAGGGCAGCAGTTCCAGAGGTTTCCGCTTGGCCTTCCACACCATGATATACTTTACCCCACAGGCCAAGGATCCAGTGATTCAACCACCAAGTATGTCAACCCCCATTACACATTTATAGAGTGTATAAATGTGTGACACCTCCCCCACCAGTGGGGTCACGGACCCGGTGGACACACTGTAGGTTGGCCTTTAGCCAGGACTCAATTTAATACCTGGCTCCATAAACCCCACCCTAACAAAGGGGCTATGATGATGCTTCAGGTCTCTAGATACCAATGTCAACTCAGATCCTGTGTCTAATAGTCTGAAATGTCTGGGGATTCCCAGTGCACAGTACTGGAATAAATGGCCACAGTGCCCTGTGGTGGAATCATCATAGTATATACCGTGATGGTGTTACAGGTTCTGTCCTAGGACCTGTCCACTTCTTCAGTCAATGGGTTACAGATCTGTACAATGGTGATTTTTATTCAAGTGACCACATCGGCCTCCTAACGCCTCCATTTTTGCCTTTCTCTGATTGTAAATGGTAAGCACTGCTGCCCTTCTGTTTTGTCCTGGGGACAACATGCTTTATTAACCATCTCCACAACTCCCTATGCTCAAATCAAGCTTCTTTGGGTGCCTCTCCATCATCATGGTGATGGGGGTCCCCTGGCTTCTAGTAGTCCAGTACAGCCATCTGGTATCTATTATTTCAGGGCTGTGTCATGTCCGTAGATTTTAACGAGCCCAGATGTGGATGGCCTGCAGAGGAGGCCATTACTGAGCTGCTTAGTGATGCTCAGTGAGGCACCCCTCTCATCATCCTGTTCCTAATGACCTTAGTGTGTCCTTTGATGGGTCTTCTGGCCTCACATAATATGTCCGTGCCAGCATTCCCACTCCCCTCAGTCTTTTTATTCCTTCTTCTCCCATCTGACAGGGCATCTCAGCATGGGCCTTTGTTTTCTCCAGGCTTCCGAGTCTACCCTAGCTGAAAGTTTGCCTTGGGTCTTTTCCAAGATGTTAAAATTTCATGTTCCAGGAAATCCCACTGAGTGAATGAATTCCTGCTTATCCAGTCTTACCTTCCCACCCCCTTACTCACGTACCCTCCGATTGTAATCCCAGCATTACTCCCCTGACTCCCACCATTAGATGCTAACTAATTCTTAGAGCTCCTTTGAGATGTAATCTCTTTCCTTCTTTATCAGACCCAGCATATCCCAAGTCAGGTTAGGCTGGGATTTAACCCTGGTTATCAACCTGGCAGTCTCCATCAGAGGTAGATGCAGCTCCCAAGGGGGCACCTGTTGCCTTGCTGGGGAGAGGCCACAGGAGTATCTCCCTGCACAGAGAAAGTGCTAGCTCTTACGTTAGAGGTATGAGCCATCTCGACAAGCAGTGAGGTATGAGAGGGGTCAGCTGAGCCAAATTCCTTGGGGGCATCCATCCAGTTGCCCCCATCCAGGGTTTCAGGGTCACAGGTTTTCTCAACAGACCTACCTTGACTATCACATGCGGGGCTTGCCCCTCAGTTGTGTCTACTCTTACTCTACAGTTTATAAGTGCCTCTTTTTAACCTATCAGAGACACCTTCTAGCTCTCACAATTAGCCTTTATTTGCTACATACCCTTAATTTCTCATGATCCTTCTGCAGGGAATCAGTACAACTGTTCTGCAGGGAAACAGCCAGTGAGTTCCACTGTTCTCATAGGCATCATCGCCTCTATATCTTTCAAAGGCCTGAATCATCACGTTGGCAAAGGTGTTCCCCTCCATGGGATATTTTTCTTGTTCACCACTGGTGAAATTCGTAGCATTTGGGCTGCCATGTTGTGCCCAGGACTGTCTGTGCCCCACATATCTATCACTCATGATGAGGTCGTCTTAGCCACTTGGGTGATGAGTGAGCCAGACCCCAAATCCCATCTCGCTACCTGTTTTCTTGGGCCATTCCTGGTACTACTTGTATTAGTTAAGGGCCTCAAAGAAACAGATGCCAAGAGGAATAGATGTGCAAATGATTTGTTGGGAGAAAGGCCTGGGAAGGATAAAGGGGGAGAGACAAAGGGTAGGTGAAAAAAGCCTTCAGGTTGCAATGCAGGCCTGACACCTGTTAAGAGAGAAAAGGGAGGATTGGATAGGGAAAACCTGAGATTACAGTGATATTCTGGGAAAGTCTAAGCCAGACTGATAGAGAGTCAGTCCCCAAGTCAAAATGGCCTGTTGGTGGCCAAATAATGTCCAGATCAGGCAGGAATGGCCCATTCCTGGTACTCCCCTGTGTTTAGTCAGTGGCTGGAAATGGCCCAAGGGAAGCATGACCTGGCATGAATGTCACAGTAGATCTGAAGGTACAGCAGCTGGAGGTGTCAATTAGCCGTGCTCCGCAAAGCAGGTTCTCTTGAAAGATGATCTAAATAGCACACCTCTGTGTCCACCGCAGGGGACCATATAATTTATGGTCTGAACAAGATCACTTATAAATGTGAAAGGGACACTGGTAATAATCCAGGACAAAGGCATAAACTGGGACTATCCCAGGCAAATTAAGACATATGGTTACCTTACCTGTCAATAATATTTGACACAGTTCATAATTCCATCCTTCTTCAAACACTTTGTTCATTTGGCTTCCAGGATTCCATGCACTCTTGATTTTCATGCTACTTTTCTGACCCCTCCTTCTCAGTCTTCTTTGGTAGTCTCTCCTCAGCTCCCTAATGTCTAAACATGGAATGATTTTGGCCTCAGCCATTGGACCTTCTTTTTTATACACACCCCTGGTTGAGCTGGACCAGTCTCATGGCTACTCTCAGCCTTATCTATATACTGACAATTCTCCAGCCTGAACCCTCTCCTTAATCCCCTGTCCCACTGCATAGTCAGCCTCTCACTTAGATCTCTAAAAATCATCTCAAAACTAACATATCCTAAACTGATCCTCTAATTGCCATCCTGCCTCTCAAAATGAATCATCTCTCCTTCAGTCTTTCCCACCTGATAAGTGGTAACTTCCATTCTTCCCACTGCTCAGATTAAAAATCTTAATCTTTTCTTCCCTTGTACTCCATATCTAATCTATCAGCAAAACCTTCAAAAGAAACACAGAATCAACCACTTTCACTGCTGTTTCATCACCTTCCCTGCCAAGCCGTCATCACCTCGTGGTTAATTATCATAACTTTCTAATTGATTTTCCTGTTTCTACCTTTCTGCCCCACCCTACTCTCAGTCCCTTCTTCACATAGGCTCTGGAATGATCCTTTAAAACCAAAGTCAAATCATGTCTCTCATATGTTCAAAATTCCCTAGTGTCTTCCTATCAGGTAAAAAGTCCCTACCATGGCCTGTATGATCTAACCACCACTACCACTCTCCCCTCCTTCCCTCCCTTTTTTTTATTGCTATTGAGTTATATGAATTCTTTGTATATTTAGGCTACTAGCCCCTTATCAGATTTATGATTTGCAATTATTTTCTCACATCCAGTAGATTGCCTTTTAATTTTGTCGATTTTGTTTTGTTTTTGCTATGCAAAAGCTTTTTAGTTTCATGCAGTTCCACTTGTTTATTTTTGCTTTTGTTGCTTTTGTTTTTGGTGTCAGATTCAAAACATCATTGCCAAGACATATGTCAGGGAGCTTACCACCTGTGTTTTCTTCTAGAAGTTTTAAGGTTTCAGGTCTTATATTCAAGCCTTTAATCCATTTTAAGTTAACTTTTGTTAACTAAAGGGAGTTATGTATAAGATAGCAATCCAGTTTCATTCTTTTGTGTGTGGCTGTCCAATTTTCCCAATGCCATTTATTGAAGGGACTATCCTTTCCCCATTGTACATTATTGCCTCCATATTCTGTCATGAGTTAATTGATGATACATGCATGGGTTTATTTCTGGGTTCTCTATTCTCTTCCATTAATCTATGTGTCTGCTTTATATCAATACTACTACTGTTTTAATTCTATAGTTTTGTAATATAGTTTGAAATCAGGAAGCATGATGTCTCCAGCTTCATTCTCCTTTCTCAAGATTGCTTTGGCTATTCAGGGTCTTTGTGTCTTCTTCAGTTTTTTTTCATTACTGTCTTATCGTTTTCAAAATATCGTTCTTTCACCTCCTCAGTTAGATTTATTCCGAGGTATTTTATTCTTTTTGTTGCAATTGTAAATGGGGTTGTTTTTTTAATTTCTCTCTCTGATAGCTCATTATTAATGTAAAGTAAGGCAACAGACTTTTGTGTATTGATTTTGTATCCTGCAACTTTACTGAATTTGTTTATTAGTTCTAATAGTTTTTTGATGGAGTCTTTAGAGTTTTCTGTATATAATGTCATATTATTTGCAAATAGTGACAGTTTTACTTCTTCTTTCTCAATTTTTTTTTTTTTTTTTTTTGCGGTACGCGGGCCTCTCACTGCTGTGGCCTCTCGCGCTGCGGAGCACAGGCTCTGGACGCGCAGGCTCAGTGGCCATGGCTCACGGGCCCAGCTGCTCCGCGGCATGTGGGATCTTCCCGGACTGGGGCACGAACCCGTGTCCCCTGCATCGGCAGGCAGACTCTCAACCACTGCGCCACCAGGGAAGCCCCCTTCTTTCTCAATTTGGATGCTTTTTATTTCTTTTTCTTGCCTAATTACTCTTGCTAGGACTTCAAATAGTATATTGAATAAAAGTTGTGAGAGTGGACATCCTTGTCTTGTTCCTGATCTTAGAGGAAAAGCTTTTAGCTTTTCACTGTTGAGTATGATGTTAGCTGTGAGCTTCTCATGTACAGTCTATTATATTGAGATACCTTCCCTCTATACCCACTTTGTTGAGAGCTATTATCATAAATGGATGCTGAATTTTGTCAAATGCTTTTTCTGCATCTCTACTGAGATGATCTACTGAGATCACATGATGTTTATCCTTCATTTTGTTAATGCAGTGTATCACACTGACTCATTTGTGGATGTTTGAACCATCTTTGCAACCTGGAATAAATCCCCCTTGATCATGGTGTATGATTCTTTTAATGTATTGTCATATATATTTTTGGTTTTTATTTACCATGTCTTCTCTCCCATCTATTGATAGAGTGTTAGAATGTGGCCTCCATCAAGGCAAAGGCTTAGCTTTGTTTATTGCTCTATTCCTAGCACCTATAACAATGCTTCCTGTGTAGTAAGCATTCAATAAATATTTATGAATGAGTGAATGAATCTACATGGGAACACTAAACAGCAGTATATCCATCCTAAGGGATGTATGCAGTCATTAGAAACATTCACAAAGAATTTTTAATGATAAGGAGGAAGGAAAGCTTATGCAATAAAGTAAGTGGGGGGGAAAAAAAAAAAAACAAGAGAAATACAACTACTCCAGCCATGAAAATAAGCTCACATGGGGAAGAAAAAAAAAAAACCTGGAAGGAAATATTCTAAAATATATACAATGGAGTTTGGGTTGTATATTTTGTCCCCTTGATTCTTCTAGTTGTGAAAAGCCTAGAAGCATTGGGATGGGTCTTCTGGTTTGGGCACCCCATAGCCTTGACCAATGCAAAAAGCAAAATTGGATGGGCTCCTCTTTACCAAAGAGAGAAGGTCAAAGAGAAGTCAAGGACAACTTAAAATTTATGACATTTATTCTACATCCATAAGGCTATTCTGAGGATAAAAGTTGGGTTTAAGATGGGAGAAATGCTAATGATAAAATAATTTTTTGCCTCCTTTAACATCCTTTACCATCATTTCAAGGGCTTTCAGAATTTCAGGCCTCACCTAAGTTTGATCTGAACCTCAAAGCAGTCCACCAACTTCTATAATATGTCTAGGTCTCAAGAGATAAATCAGGATCTAAAGAATCCTCTTGAGCCCCTCTTGACAGTAGACCAATCTTCTGGCATCCCTTCCATGAGCTAAAAGTGAAGACTTGTGAAGTGTGTTGGAAAAGGATGATGAGAAAGCCAATTCATCCATTAAGTATGAATACTTACTTTAGATTAAAGGTATAAAATGTTAAAAGACATCACCCTGTCTTCGGAAAGCTTGCAATTTATTCGAGTAGATAAAATACATAGAAATAGAACAGAAATACATATAATTGCCAGCAAATGAGATATAAAGACAAGGGCAACAGTAATTCTGAGAAGTGAGAGGGGAGGGAGTTAGGGACAAGCCTTTCCAAAAAGTTGGAATATGAGCTGATCCTAAAGGAAGACTGGAATTTAGATAAGCAGAGAAGAATGGGTGAGAACATTCCAATAGGCCAGGGAAAACCAGGATGGGTAAGCAACACAGAGGGTATCTGAGACCAGGGACAGGCTCTTTTCTCCAGGACATTTTGAATAAAGCATTTTCAACAGAATTATAGCAACACATTAATTTTATCCAGGTAAATTTTGTTCAACTGGCAATGTTAAACCATAATAATCTTATGGATTATTTCTTTTCCTTGAACAATTTAAAATGAAGGTTAGATTTATTGATCGGCTTTTGTATTGTTTTGTTTCGTTCATACCAATTATAACTTCTGCCTTTGGGAGCCATTATTTCTTTCAAGTCTAACATTCCCAGGTCGTATTTTGCAGATAAAAAATTTATCAATAAGGTTTTATTCTTCTGTTAATTTTTAGTGAAGAACATATTTTAACAAGTGCCAATTTTAGCCATTCCCAATTTTTTCCCTCTTGATTACAAAATCTAATTTTTCCAGAATTAACTTACATGGTTTTCAGTATTACCAGCCATTTGTATTTTTATCAATTGCTTTCATCTATAATAAATTTCCCTATGAGATTTCAGCCACTATTTTATGTTGCATTAAGTATTTCTACCAATATTATTCATTATGAATTATAAAAAAAGACTACTAATTTGCACTTATATCCTAGCTGAAACATGATATTTTACCGGCCGTTCCCCTCAGCTATTCTATAAATTTCTCTATTGTAATGCAAATGTATTGTACTGAAAATCGAATTCTTCTATATGCTTCTAATCCCTTTGTGTATTCCAAAATAAAGGTCTGTGGCACTGGCAGAGCAAAAGTCACGGTTGCAAGAAACAGAAACTGACTCTGGCTGATTTAAAAGAAAAACATTTATTAACAGGCTATGGAGATAATTTAAAAAAAAGCTTTGATGACTCATCTACTACAGAATGAAATTCAAACTCTGTGGTTTAGCACTAAGACCCTCTACTGTCTGCTCTTCCCTATCTCTCATTTCTTTTGCTTCTCCCAGGACAGGATGAACTGTTAATGCTAGTGTTTGTAGATGACCACACTCCATGTTACCCATTTTCTTTATTTTTGAAACTGCTACCTGGCCAAATGCTCAGTACTGTGAACTACACTAGTAGTTATAGTAGGTGAACTACACTCCATATAGGCAGGGATTTTGTTTTGTTCATTGCTGTATTTCTAGTGCTTGGAACAGAACGTGGCATGTAGTAACTATATGTTGAATAAATTATTAAAGGATTGAATCAATAAATGTAAATACAGGGCGGGGGAAAGGCTATGGAGATAAGTCACAGAATCCCTGGGAGGGCTTGAGAACCCAACTCAGAGGCTATGGAACAGGGAGCCCGGCCAGAAGCAGACAGCAGAACCAGGCCAGTCTGGCCTCCCCAGCTGCCAGAGGCACTAGGCTCCAGACTTGCTCTGCAGACTCTCCTGGCCCTGGACACTGCATGCTGGGAGCTAGACCAACTGCAATTGCCACCGTCACCAGGGACGACTCACTGTGTTTCCTATTTCTTTGCTTCCTTCGCTCTCAATTAGAAGCCTGTGGTGGCTGTGTCTGAGTGGTAGGGGCTAGGGTCACTTGCCTGCCTTCTTACTGTGAGAAATCTCGGGGAAGCAAATGGAGCATAGCTCCCACTCGGAATATAATGGTAGAGGAATTCCCCAACACAGGAAGGGGCATCATATGCTGGGCTAACAAAAAGAATGATCAGTGCCCATTAGAAAGTCAAAAGATTAGAGGGAAAATATTCTGCCTTGTTCAGTGAGATGACAGATGTGGCAGAGTGGCCATAAATCCTGGACCTTTACTTGGGGGCTGTTCACCACAGAATTGACACATTGACCTCCCTGTGTTCCTCATCGTACAGCCTATCATCTGTGCAGGTTCTCAGGCAGTAGGCAAATTTTAAAATGAACTAAATGATCCAAGGTGAAAACATACGTGTTCCTCTTCCACAGTAGTTTTTAGCAAATGTTATGATCAAAGTGTTCTTTATAGCTCGTGAACATCCTGTATACTGCAACTAAGTAACACACAATACTTTCATTGGTGTTGCTATTAGAGCATTTGAGGCTTTCAGATTTAAATGGGTAACTGCAAAAATACGACTGGCTTTAAATCAGAGTGTTTCTCTGCAGCAATTTTTTAATTGCTCTCATTTAGGTGCTCTCATTTAATTTTTAATAGTTCTCATTTAGGTGTTTATTATTTTGTGTGGTTGCTAAAAATCACACAGCTTGAATTAACGTTATATTATCATTTATGTTTAATTTTAAGGACACTTGGATAGTAAATGTAATCCTAAGTGTGTTATGTATAAAAGGTATGGCAAACAAAAACCATCTTTATATTAGCTAATTTCTGTAACAGCACACAAGTCACAGAGTGACTTTTATATGACCCAAAGATCGTGGAATGCTAAACTTTAGGATGCAGAGACCTTCATAGTCCTATTGTCATTATGACTGAAGCTGCTGTTCCAAGTCTCCAAAATACAAAGTATTTTAGAGCAGTCATTAAGGACAATACTTTATTGTAGTAATAGCTTTCCAAATGACTTCTCATGTCATAGGTGCTAGTTCCTTCTGTACGTGTTGAGTTATTTATTCACTTCCTTTGTCCCTTTTGGGATAATCTGTAGTTCATTTGGCCCCTTGAGCACACTTCTCATCCTCCTCCTTCAGGTCCCTAAACATAAGTGTTGAGTCTTTAACCACCTAACTAAGATGTTTCTCTTACAGCCCAGATTGAAGGGTGGGCAGTGGCCTAAGGGACCTCGGGGTGAGGAATCACAGTTTCATTTCCAGACTCATAAGTCTTTCTAAGCTTTCCCAAATGCTCAAAGGTTCACCTCAGAATTCTGCTGAAGGTTAGACAGTTGGTATGGGGATTGTCACAACTAAAACCAAATGGCTCTTGGGGCCAAGATGAGAACTCAGGAACTTCCCTGTGTTAATTCAGAGTCATAGACCACCACCCACAACATGTATCATTCTACTAGGCTTTCTTTCAGCTCTGCATTTCCCAAACAGAGCTATTAATCAGACCCATCTCCACATCCACTGTGAGTGAGACAGGCATAGTTCAGGCCCTCAGGCTTGCCAGGAGGGCAGTAAGCCACTTGTTTTTCTTGGCAGATGTCTTTGTCTGCATGTGATTCCTTCTCTTCTTTCCTCAGACCACAAGATTCAGATGCCTTGGAGCTTAGAGGACCCTCAGAATTTGCTTCACCTTGTCTGCATTCCGTAGCCAGTACCACATAGTTTAACCCTTCTTGGTTCTTGGTTTCCAGTAAAGCAGTTGACATAACGTCATCTGAATTCAAACAAATCATATGACCATCTTCATCTGTGAAAAAAAATACAAAAGTTATTCTAGCATCTGTTTGGTTTCCTTTATCTGTACTACCCAGGCTGTGTGAGAATTAGAACAACACCAGCCTTACCCATTGGTTCAGCAAATGTTTATGATGACCACTAAGGGAACACAAAAGTCCAAGACATGTTCCCTGTCCTTGACGCTACTGCAGTGTAGCAGGAAAGCAGAAATAGTACCATGGAAGGTCATGTGTGCGTATATAAGAAAGGGATACATAAAGTGATGAGAGCACAGAGGTGACTAACTCTGCCGTAACAGGTGAAACAGATCATGGTCTTCGTGACAGGAATTAAGTGGCCCTAGGGCGGCCCTTTTTGTGTGAAGTGCTTACCCTTTCATCTTGCCATATCAGCTAAAATACCTACCTTTAAAGATGTATTTCTTTAGATAAAGTAATTTAATCATTTATTAAGCTAATATCTATTGCATGCCTACTGCACACCAGGCTGTGTCCTAGGTATTGATGATACAGCAGTGAGCAAAACACATTTGTTGCTATTTGGGGTTTACATTCTAATGGGGAGAGACAGACAATAAACTAGTGCAAAACTAAATTTATGTCGGGTGGTGATGAGCACTGATATGAAATATAATAATAATAATTGTTATTAATACTTACAGAGTACTTACTACGTACCAGGCACTGTTCTAAGCGAAATGCATATATTAACTCATTCTCCTGTTAAGTCAGTACTGGCACTATCTCCATTTAACAGATGAGGAAATTGAGGACAGAGGAGTTCAACAATTTTCCCAAGGTCACACAACTAGAATTTGAACCTAAACTGTCTGGCTCTAATCTGTGTCCTCATGTTCACCTCCCTGAGGGGAGAGTGGAGCTGCCATGCTGTGTGACAAGAAGGTGGTGGGCAGTGTGCCCTGCAGGAGTCCTTGAGGGGCACTGACTCCAGACACACATGTTTGTGAGGTGGGCCTGGCAATAGAAAGATGGGCAGCCAGAGGGTAGTTTGACCTTCTTCACAATTGTGCTTATATTATTTTGTCTTTCTCTACTTAGAAGCTGACCTTCTTACTTAGAAAAGTATAAGAATTCTTGTTGAAACCTAATTGCAGGGTTTCTGAAACATTCCGCAAAATTCTAGGGAGTCAACAAGATAAATATGCAAATGTATATTGTGGGAATTATTTGCTTTTTAACAATGCTTTCCAATCTCTGGGTGTTACTACCTGGATGAAAAGTTTACAGTCGGAAATATTACTGTCCTTTCATACAGCATCACGTTTTACTAATCAGAAACATTCCAGTCAGTAGATGCAGGTCCTTCCCTTTCTCCTCCTTCTGCTTCCAGCACAAGAGCATCCAAATGTGTGGGTGAGGCCTGCCGGGCTGCCAAGCTTCTGTGCTTGGCCCTGACCTACACCCAGGCTGGATTTATTTAAATTGAAATATGGGGAAAATTTAAATAATTTCAAAGGACTAAGGGAAGCACCATTGCATCTATTACTCCCTGATGGAATTTAACGGATCTACCTATGACCAAGTTCCAAGCCTGAACTACAAAGCCTATTTTATTAAAGAAGCATGTGAATCACTGTCCTTGCTCTGTCTTCTTAGGTGTTTATTTCATTTTCAGACACTCCCCCACTGCTGAAGAACAAGAAGCCCGAGCTACAGGCTCACAGGTTCTTGGGCATCACCCCATGTTCCTCTTCACTGTTCAAACATCATCCTAGTATATTTCAAACCACACAGATAGTCAGATAGTGTTGTACAATATCTCCCCCCACAGAAATAAGTTTATCAGATGTCAGGTTTGGTTAGTGCCTAAGTGCTGAATATCTATGGAAGGATCCAACTGTTATGATTATTGTCAATATGTACTTATAGCCATTGAGAAACTCATAAGAATAACTTGCTATGCATGATAATAGCAATAGAAAATATCAAAAAATGATAGCAAGAAATAGGATATTTAACTTTAAATTGCCCGGCAGCCCAGATTACTGAGGAAACTAGGATGATATTCCTGAAGGGCTTAAAGAAATCGGGCTAAAGGAGTTTAGAATTTCAACAAAAATGTACACCTACAATATAGGCCTAGCTACTCATGCTATCAGCTGCTTCGCTGCCATACATTTAGTCCATTAAATAGCATATTGGGAAGCTTTCTACTGAAACATGATTTAGTTTTTTGCCTATATTGAGTTATTTGGAAAAAAATCTTTTACATAAGGCAAATAAATTCTTTTTACAAATTCTGGTGCAACATGTCAAAGAAAAATCATTAGCTAGCTATTCCATTTGTTCATAGTACTTAGGGCAATATTTAGTAACTTGACCCTGGCAAGCTTTCAGCAATTAGTACATTTTCTTATTGCATAATTATGAGAGATGGGGCGGGTTGTTTATTTTGGTTTAAAAACTACTGTATAGAAAACCTGCAGGCCCTTAAAACAGAGAGAGATCCTGAGCAAAGATGGCATGCACTTGGCAACCCTTGGTTTAAGAGGGAAATATTAAAATAAAGACTTCCAAGTAAGACAGGATATTTACAGACAAGACATATGCTGGCTGACTGGCTATGTTTAGAACAGCAGAAGAGCATTTAGATTTGTTTCCTGTGGAACTCTCTGGGACTGATGAGGTGATGTTTACACAAATGTTTGGATGAAGTCACTGGGATATTTTTACTAGATCCCCAGATATGTTACTAATCTTCTCTCTCTATCCCCTCTCTACCCCATTAGGTCAGTAGGACCATAGCATAGGCATGGTATTATTGCTCCCTGAAATCCTAATGCCTTTTTTTTTTTTTTTTCCAAAAAAGTCCTCCCAGTGGCTTTCCTCTCTTCTTACATACCTCTGACAATAACAAAGGAGACTTCTTACAGTTTTGTTAAATATGCCCACCAGTCTGCAAAGCAGCAAACTATTATTAAATGCATTCTCTTTTACTTAAAAGGTAATTAAGTTTAGGCTTGCCTTGAAGAGACTGTTCCATGATTTCTATCCTTTGCAAATATGCAAACTCTGCTTTTCATTCTATTTCTTCTCTCTTCTCTGCCACTTTTTTTGTTGTTTTTTTTTTTTTATGTGGTACGCGGGCCTATCACTGTTGTGGCCTCTCCTGTTGCGGAGCACAGGCTCCGGACGTGCAGGCTCAGCGGCCATGGCTCACGGGCCCAGCCGCTCCGCGGTATGTGGGATCTTCCCGGACCGGGGAACGAACCCGTGTCCCCCACATCGGCAGGCGGACTCTCAACCACTGTGCCGCCAGGGAAGCCCTTCTCTGCCACTTTTTTTCAGTCACATCGAATTATCAAAATTTTTGGTGATCCCCGTATCTCTTTCTATTCCTTATCATCAGGATTTACATTCATTGTAAATCTCAGAATGTGAATTTCTCTTGTACCAAAATTCTATATCTGTCACGGCACAGAACTACTTGTTTCTATCTAAATTATCAGAGTTTGATTATATTCCCTGTTAACCTCTTCCTGCATCCTTATTCTGCCTCATTATGTCTGCTTCTCTATTTTTTTAAATATTATTTAGAATTTTAATTCAGTCTTTCAACAACTTAGCACCTAAATAAATCAGCATACCAAAGAAAACAAAGTGGGGAGAGTGTGGGAGCAGTTTTCTAACCATAGCCACGTCTCTGTGAAGGATGAGAGCAAAGGCTCTAGAATAGAGTCCTACTCCAGCCCCATTCAGCAGGATGACCATGGGCAAGTTACTAACCTCAATCTTTTCAGCTGTAAAATGGTAATATTATAATGCCCACTTCATAGGGCTATTGTGAGGATTTAATGAGTTAAATTTATATAGCACAAGTGATATATAAAAAAGTGCTAAAATAAAGTTAACTAATACTGCAATTAAAAGCCATTCACAAAAAGAGTTTTGTTCTCTATATGTACTGTTACCTCGGTCTCATAGATGAACTAGGTAATGCTACATGGTGAAAGGATTTTCTTAAGGGTTCATGGAGACTTCTGGTAGACCCTAAGGTAAAACTAAGTTCTCAGGCCCTCTAACACCCATTATGACAGCCTCCGTAATTTTTATATAAAATGTCTGTACTCATTAGAAGGAAAGGCTTCCGTGAGCGAGGAGTTGAATTTTGAAATATAAGTCAACTGTAAATTCCTCGCAACCCTATGGAACTCTTTATCTCTGCAGCATTTGACCACTCTCAAGTCTGTGAGCCTCTCTCCTTTGGATTTCCATGACAGCCTTCCTCTTCCCTTTCTGACTTCTCCTCTCAGTGCCCATCATCTTTCTTTGTCAGTCCCTCATATATTGGCCGTTTTCTGGGTCCCATCCACTGTTTACTTCTCTTCTAATTCTATACACTTTAATTGAATAACCTCAATTACACCCTTGACTTCAACTACCTGTATTTCCAACTGAATACTGGGCTTCTTCATTTCTCCCACATTCAGCTCAAACCAAACATGCGTAAAGCTGTTCCTCCTCCTGTGCCCCCGCCTTTGGGAAGAGCATGGCTTTGCACCTAGTTTCTCAAATCACTGGGATTCACCATCGTCTCCTCTCTCTTCTTCACCCAATTAGATGCCAAATCCTCTAGCATCTACCCCTGTGGTAAGTCTGGTTTCCATATCCTTCTTTCTATACCTGTCACCATTCATTACTTCAGCTTTCATTAATTTTCATTTCTTATGTGATTAGTGTGACCACCGTTCCTCCAGTTTCATCACTTGCCATTTCCCACCGTCAAGTGTGATAAACTACCTGCAGTTCTGTGAACCCCCATTCTCTATTATTCCCCGACTTTCTACATACTGCTCCTTCTATCCTGGGATACCTTCTTCTCACCCCTCTGCAGGACTCAGTTTAGGATTAACCTCTCAGTGGCTTTTATTGACTCTCCCTCTGCCATACAGTGTAGGTTTGGCATGCTGCCGCAGGACTCCCACAGAACATGAATTCCCTCTCAGTGGCAACAGAATGCCTCCTGGCTTCTGGCAGAAGATGTAGTTTAAAATCATCTGCTCACCAAATCTTCGAAAATAAGCTCATTTGTTAAAAAAAAGAAAAATGGTGGAGAACTGACCAGAGAATCTACATCTCACTCATTCCTCTAGACTACCAGCCAGTGTGTATGTATACAAACATACACAAATGAACATATCTGTAAATGGTTGTATATGCATATAAAATATCTGGAAGTATATAATCAAATCACAAACGATGGCTAGCATGGGCAGTAAGGACAGGGAAGAAGAGACTAACTTTTTACACTGCTTAGGTACTTTTATATGTTTTTTAAACAATAAACATAAATTACTTTTCTAATAAAGATCTTTAAATACAGTTATAGAAATAATATAGCAAGAACTATTACAGAGATTAATTACTAGGAAAGTTAGAAGAAAAATCGGAAAGGATCAGGAGTCACTTTTTTGCTTGATTGTAAAATAACATAAAAATTCTTTTTTAAACCTTTAAGAAGATGATGATTGTGTTTCATTTTATAAAGGCCACAAAAATGATATTCACAAGAAAATCTGAATCAGAGGCTTAGTAGTTAAGCTTTGCCTTCTAGAGATCAGAGCAGTGATTTAGTAAGGAAATCATGCTTTCAGTGCCCAGTAAGCAAAACCATGTTCTGCTTGCCTTTCAAACATCTCTGCAATCAACTCAACCCACTTACTGCCATTCATCTACCTCAGGAACAAAAGATTTCATTTTACATATTGGCAAACCACCCCAGATTGTTGTTCCTCTAAAGTTTCCATATGTGAAGTTACAACCAATAAGAACCAGGCCAAGCAGGGGCAGATTCAAATGGCTTGAGCAAAACAGTATTATTCAGTAGTGGACTGGTGACACTCACCTTTCCTGTGGATAGAGACACAGTCCTATGACAAGGACAACTTTTAAAATCACCAGTAGAAGAACAGCTCACTACTAAATATTACATACAAGATTAAAGAAACTGACTCTATAGTTTCTCAAGGGAAAGAAATATTCTTGCCTCTTTTTTTTCTTTAAAGCATCCCAATGGTACACATTAAATTCAGGTGCTTACCACTATACTAGGCCTTGCACAAAAGTCAACAGGTATCTATTGAAATAACTTTTTAAATTTTCTCAAAAATTCATTCAAAGGAATACATTAAGCAAACGTTTAGAAAATGAGAAGGATTTTATTGTATGCAGAATGGCTTATAGATACGTTTTTTCTTAACCTGGGTGATCTTCACACAGGTATACGTATAGAACCCTCCAGAAAAATGGGGTTGCCTTGCAGTTATAACTTGTAAGGGCTCAACCATTGGCACTCCTAGAATCAGCTCGGTTCCATGACGAGAAGGCAGGTAGAGCCAATGTGAGATTATTAACAAGGCTTATTCTGTTAAGGATCAGGACGCATGCTCAAAGCAAGCACAGCCCTTTCCAATCTGTCACTTAGCTGTTTGTGTTAAAGAAGTCTCATGATCAGAGTCTTATCTCCATTCATGTCATGGATCCAAAGTTACTCAAAATGTATAGTCAGAAACACAGCAAACAAGACAAGCAGATACTCGTCCTTGGGCTTCGTATTTTTCCCTGCTATTATTAGTCAAGTGCATCACTCGCGGTGAAGGTCTCACTGTAGAGAGATGACTCCAGGGCAACCATCAGCCATTGTGTAATCAATCAGTGCAGAGACGGAGAGTCTTAATTTCTGAGGGATTCTGAGTCATGGTCCATCTTGCCAGGTTTATTTCTAAGCAAGAATGTTTGCATTTGAAAAAAAACAAAGGGTCCTATGAACTTTTAATAATGGGATGAAGTTTAAGAGCAGCTGGAAAGGATCATTTTAAAATTTATTTTTCTGCAGCCAATTAGGCAAATGTATTGTAAATCTGATTTTGGAAATGAATTAAGTGACTACTGTGTTTTAATACCAAAATACTGTTGTGGAATCACAGTAGACCTTAGCAAGGTGTGACCCACTATAATAATCATAGCAAACTTAGTAGCAGTTAAAAGCACCAGATTAGACATATACATAGCAACATGGATGACTCTTAAAAACACAGTACTTAATGAAAAAGAAAGAAAAGAAGCATTACATAACACGACAGTATCCATGCATACAATATACAACAAATTAAAAGATACACATTAAAGACATTAGTATGGCTGCCTGGCAGGTGGAGGGAGGAAATAGAACAGGAGAGGAATATGGAGACAAAGGGACTAAACAAACAAATGAAAGAGAAGTCTTGCATAGACCAATGACGATAATGTACCATCAACTATAATTAACTCAGCTCTGCCACTGAGGTGCAAACTGGCATGAGGGGTGGAGGGCGGAGAGAACAGGCCTCATGAAAATATAGTCTAACATGTTAATTCTCATCCTTACTATCTGAAATTATAAATCCAGGGGCCATACCATTATTCTTTTTTTTTAATTTAATGAACAAATCAAAATTATTTTCAAAGAGGAGTACAATAAATACTTGATTATGAGGATGGTGCCAGTATATTATTCTTCTTACGCACTGTAAGATGTATTCCACCTACATCCCATTTTAACCTTATTCAGTTCACACTGTAGAGAAAACCCAAAAATTCTGAAGAAGAATCAAACTTACCTTCAAAGGCTTCATTTATGACTCCACTGGGGTTTGTTTCTCCTCTGCGTTGAGAAATACTATTTAAGGAAAAATTTCTGAATAACTGAAGCTGTTCTTGAATTTTATGGAAAGTAGGTCTTTGGTCAGGTTCTTGAGCCCAGCACTGGGTCATTAAATTCCACCTGGATATGTGGGTAAGGACACGAAGTAAATAGTGATTGGATATGACTAGGTAGCCATTACTGATAACCCAGGTAAGGTCATTTCAGAAGGAAAAGAATTTGAGGTATTGCCAGTTTTCCGTAATTAATATAACTGAACCAGAACAAAAGCTTTTGTTTCTTATATAATAGTGGCTGGCATCTTCCTTCTGAAAAGCTGACATTCAGCAGTTATTAATCTAAATAAATAGATAGTAAATAGATGGTTGGAAAATGTTTACTGAACCCATTAGGAAACTAACAGCTAT
The DNA here is from genome assembly GCF_059928025.1 of Delphinapterus leucas. Taxonomy (NCBI): domain Eukaryota; kingdom Metazoa; phylum Chordata; class Mammalia; order Artiodactyla; family Monodontidae; genus Delphinapterus; species Delphinapterus leucas. Next base: position 53,699,671 of record NC_143140.1, read on the forward strand.
AAAAATTACTGAAGAAGCTGAGATTAAATTTTACATTCATACACTGATATCTGAAACAAAATCTAAGATTTACTCCAAGCCACACAGATATTTAGTGGCAGAACCAGAGGTAGAAATCAGATCCAGTTCTAATGCTTTTACTCTTCATTACACTGCCAGGTTCATTAAGAGACTCAGTTCTCCTAGACATAGATAGCTGGTTGAATATTCTCTTTTCCTTAATGGTTGTCTAAGAAATGTCTGTGCAGAACTCTTGACTAATGTTCATTCATTCATTCAGCAAAGATTTTTGGACACTTACTATATATGAGCAGTATATCAAGAGCAAGAGATGTGGCAGTGTGACTCCTGTCCTCATACGATATATATAGCAAACGTAAGAGGGAGACAAAATTTATCCACTACAACTCATAGGAGCAGGGGGAAAATGTAGCTCTTTTATAGTTTTTATAGTTCTAATTCTCAAAACCCCACCTAGTAGAAGAAAATTAGTACAATGCCATTTATAACCTAGCCCATTCCAATATTTTAAACCACCCTTTTTAGGTAATCCTCAGTCTTTTATGGATAATAACTCAGTCTCTCTTATCTTTAGGCTATTCCTACTCCCTCTGTCTTCCTCTCCAAGGTGGTATCAGGATTTATGTTGGGTGAAAGTCTTTTGTGAGTTGTACTGGCACAGTGAAGGATCCTTTGGACCCCACTGTGCCCTCCTTCTCTAGTCTCAGAATGGAATGATGAGGAATTCCATAAGGAGTGACTGGTCTGGTCCATCCTGCAGGCATCAGCTGCTCTCTGCAGTCTATGATCCCTTTAACCTGTTCTTTTGGCCCTTCTCCCTGAACTGGTCCCCCCTTTTCTCTCTCTAGCTGCAGGCCTCTGAGACGGCATCATGTCCCATATCTGCCGACAAGGCCCAGGAAATCCCTTCCTGTTTCTGTTGCATGCCCGAAGATGCTCCTCGGCTGAATCTCCAGCCTTCAACAAAATGTTCACTCTACACAGGAAACAAAGGAGGCTTAGAAGGGCAAGCTACATGTTCCCTGTCTGGACATGCCATCCTACCCTGTTCATGATGCTGGGTGTCCATGTCAATGTGGGGGATCCCCTGCTCAGTGATCTCCTTGCCATCCTGCCAAACTGGGAGGAGTGGGCAGTTGCTCCCTGTGCTTGGTGTCACCCACACCTAATCTAACTGAGGCCTACAGAGGTTTCGAGACCGAAATATCCAACATCTTCATCCTTCTACCTCTGTCTGTTAAGGTCTCTTCTTCCTACACTTGCCTGGGGCTTAGAAGGAGTTGAGTTTCTCTTCAATTCCTCTTTTTTTATTAGACTATCCTTATATAGAATTATAGGTTTCGTTGCTCACACCTGGCATTTAGCAAGCTAACAAGGAGCTAAAGGAGTCTGTTGGGTGGGCTAAAAGGTTCGTTCGTTTTTCTCCGTAAGGTGGCTCTAGTAGCACTTAGTTGTCTTTAACTTCATTCAAAACAATTTTGTTAGATTGTATGTGACAGCTGTCACATCAGCGTGCATTATAAAAAAAACTTATCAAAATTGGTGTAGCCATTTCAATATTGAAGGTGGAAGGAAAAAAAGCAACATTTTCAGCATATTATGCTTTATTATTTCAAGAAAGGTAAAAATGCAACCGAAACGCAAAAAAAGATTTGCACAATGTATGAAGAAGGTGCTGTGACTGATCGAATGTGTCAAAAGTGGTTTGTGAAGTTTCGTGCTGGAGATTTCTCGCTGGAGGATGCTTCCAGGGTCGGGTAGACCAGTTGAAGTTGATAGTTATCGAATCGAGACATTAATTGAGAATAGTCGACGTTATACCACACGGGAGATAGCTGACATACTCAAAATGTCCAAATCAAGTGCTGAAAATCATTTGAAACAGCTTGGTTATGTTAATCGCTTTTATGTTTGGGTTCCACATAAGTTAAGCAAGAAAAACCTTCTTGACTGTGTTTCCTCATGCGATTCTCTCCTTAAACGTAACAAAAACATTCCGTTTTTAAAACAAACTGTGATGGGTGGTGAAAAGTGGATACTGTACAATAACGTGGAATGGAAGAGATTGTGGGGCAAGCGAAATAAACCACCACCAACCACACCAAAGGCCAGTCTTCAAAGAAGGTTATGCATATATGGTGGGATTGGAAGGGAATCCTGTATTAAGAACTACTTCCGGAAAACCAAACGATTAATTCCAACAAGTACTGCTACCAGTTAGACCAGCTGAAAGCAGCACTCGACGAAAAGCGTCCAGAATTAGTCAACAGAAAATGCATAATCTTCCATCAGGTTAACGAAAGAGCACATGTTTCTTTGATGACCAGGCAAAAACTGTTACAGCTTGGCTGGGAAGTTCTGATTCATCTGCTGTATTCACCAGACATTGTGCCTTCAGATTTCCATTTATTTTGGTCTTTACAAAATACTCTTAATGGAAAATATTTCAATTCCCTGGAAGACTGTAAAAGACACCTGGAACAGTTCTTTGCTCAAAAAGATAAGTTTTGGGAAGATGGAATTATTAAGTTGCCTGAAAAATGTCAGAAGGTAGTGGAATAAGAGGGTGAATACAGTGTTCAATAAAGTTCTTGGTGAAAATGAAAAATGTGTCTTTTATTTTTACTTAAAAATCAAAGACACTTTTTAGCCAGCCCAACAGATAACCCTCTCTCTCCTCCAAGCTTCATTTCCAAGTCTACTGACTCACTAAAAAGGTCAAGTACCTGTTCTCTTTTTTACTTTCTGGAACTAGAAGGCCAATTGGGGGCAGAGAGAGAAAGACTGCTAAAGAAACATAAACTGGGAAGTATTTAAAAATATTAGTACTACCATATCAACAGATAAATATACAATTACAAATTATAAGTTCTAAAAAAAAGTACTAAAGAAAACAGATGTGAGCTCTAATTAGAGATGGAACATTTTTGGCAAATTACTTATAGAAGGACCCTCTGCAGAGGCGATGTTTAAGCCAATGAACTCTGTAGGAAAATAAGATGCTAGTCATGGGGACTGGGTGGGGATGGAAGTCAGGGAACACACTAGAAGAGGCAAAAGCATGTGTAAATTCCTAAATTGGGAAAGAGCTTGGCACACTTTAGAATGTGAAGGAAAGCCAGTGTGGCTGTAGAGCAGTCATTGAGGGGGAGAGTATAAAAGATGAGGTCAGAGAGGTGAGGATCACACAGATCAAGGGCCAGGCTAGGTGCTGGATTTTATGGCACTGCAATGGAAGCTGTCCAAGGTTTTTAAGTGGGCATGACCTTTACATCTTTAAAGGATGACTCTAGTTGATATATGTGGAGAATTGATTGTAGAGGGGCAAGTTGGAAGCAAGGAAGTTGTGTTTTTTTTAACATCTTTATTGGGGTATAATTGCTTTACAATGGTGTGTTAGTTGCTACTGTATAACAAAGTGAATCAGCTATACAGATACACGTATCCCCACATCTCCTCCCTCTTGCGTCTCCCTTCCACCCTCCCTCTCCCACCCCTCTAGGTGGTCACAAAGCACTGAGCTGATCTCCGTGTGCTATATGGCTGCTTCCCACTAGCTATCTATTTCACATTTGGTAGTGAATATATGTCCAGTAAGCTGGGACGAAGCGAAGGAAGTTATTGAAGAAGACTAGGTGAGAGATAATGGTGTTAGACTAAGACAATAACAGTGGAGCGGGAGTAAGAAAATATTCAATTGCTAGGTGACAATGACGCGGAAATCATCATAGGCATTGTATTTAAAATAGCTGTATCTGTATATGGCATGCAGACTCCACTTCCATCTCTTTCATTCTTGCAAGCACCTCAGGTCAGAGTTAATACTCAATATCAGAGTATCATGGAGAAACCTAATATTGGTCTGTTTTTCAGTATTGATCTGATGACTTTTCATATATATTACAAGGAATTTACATTCTGGATATGGAGTGCCAAACTTGGCTTTATTTTTTAAAGATTAGAATCATCGCTAAGAACCTAATCTTTTACATATTTCTTTATAATCTGTGACATTTCGAAACAGGGATGACAGAGAAGTCAGTGAAAGACAATTCGACTCTGAAATAACATTGTGTAAATGATATTCGATCATGGAGTTTAAACCAGTAGTTAAAGTTGAATCTTGATGGGAATCTTAGGGTTGTCCTAAGAGGTGAGAGGAGAAAGTGAAGTGTAACTTGCCACAGGGAGCCTATCCCTTCTAAAAAGAAAGTTGCGATTCTGAGATACTGCCAGAGGATACATTGAATCTCTCAAGACTTGTCATATTTCAATTATGAAGTTTCTAATTTATTTATTTATATCCCACCTCATTCTACAAAGTATTCAAGACACTTAATGGAGATGATTTAGTGAGAAGGAAGGAGCGAGAGGAGGACGGAGGGAGAGGGGAGAGAAGCCATCCATACAGTCGCCCCTTTGCCGCTCTGTACTTCACCCACTCACACTCCCCTCCAAAAGTTTAATCTGTGCAAGTTATTTAAGCAGATATTCCTAATTTTCATCTATGGAGGCTTTAACTTACATTGAGTCCATCATTACTGTTAACTCTCTGATGGCAAAAACAATTGACCTGATGGTATTTAAAACCTTTCTCTCCCACTATCCAGGGCCAAATGAGCACTGGATTGCCCTAGATTAAGAAAAGAGGAGCTCTATAAAGCAGTAGTCATTTAAAAGTAAAGAGTAAAACTTGTGCTCTTAAACAGCATTAAGGTGACAATGGAATAAATGACTAGGCTTTTAAAATTTTATCAATCCTAAAAAATGCATTTCTTACATCTTTCAGGTAAATTACCAACAACTGTATCTTTGGCATAGGGGTCTTTCCTTACAAATACATACTTGTCACAATTCAGTATCATGCATTAAATACTTGTACCAAGTTATAGTTACAAATGTTCAAGCATATTAGTCTAAATAAACTGACAGCTCCTTCACTTTTATTAAAATTTACCTGGGCTGGTTGTTCTACCTCTAAACAGATACTCACACATTATACTTGAAATGTCTCATTTAGCTAAGTGTTCCGGTTCAAATTCTTCCATTCACTATGCCAACCCCTTTACTCCTCTTTGCTTCAGTTTTTTCCACAATAGCACAACCTCATTAACCATGTTCATTAATAGTCTCTATGAGTAAAATCCTTGGATTCGTAAGGCAATTGAAATTCAACAGTTGAAAACTCCATGGCATCTTTCAGTATTAAGGGGATGAGTTTCTATAAGTAATTTAAGCACAGCACATAAAATACAGATTTTAAAATACCCAATCCCGGAAAGACCCAGTTAGCATCAATTAGCGTCTAGGTATACATATTCTTAAGGGGTAAAAATAAGGTGGTGAGCCTCCATGTTATCCCATTGTCGCCTCCGTCATTTGAGAGACTCTCCAGTAATTTCAGTTGCCCCTGTGATACCTGTGAAAGAGCTCTCACTTGATGTAGATTGCCCTTTGATCCCGTTTATTCTTGAGAGTGCTATGGTTGTTGTGCAAACTAAAAGCTGAAGAGAATGCTGAGGGCTGGGCTTTGCACCGTACATCCCAGGCTATGGAAAGAAGGGCAGGAATGCTCTGAACTCTCACATTCCATTAATAGCTAGCCATCTATGGACTCACCTGACCCAGAGTGCATCCAGGTGCTGAGTATTTAAGCAGTGAATAGAAGGTGCAGCCTGGCTCAGCACAGACTTTCAACCCTCTAAGCTGGGCCTATGATCTCCGAGAACTGCTTCAAATAAAAATCAGTTCCCTCTGTACTCTAAGGAGAGTAGTTAATCTTTATCGTGACAACTTAAGGCCGTGGACAGATTGAATGGCATCGCTGAGAGCTCCATTTCCTTAGCACAGCTTGTCTTCCTGGTTGGCCATGGGTCGTTAACCCTTCCTAGGGATCTGGAGCATGCAGCCCTTAGAGGGCTTGGAGCATTGTTCACTTTTTAATTACTGATGTTCAAATGAACTTCAAAATCAGCAATGGAAATTTTAGCTTCAAGGAAACTATATTTTTATAAAATTAGAGCAATAATGTATCCAACTGAATAATTATTCAAGATAAAATTATATAGAATATTATCTTTTTCCACTTATAATCAGGAATATTTTTCTAGAACTTTTCTAGCACTCCTTCTTTCTCCTCCTTCTAATTGAATTTTTGGATACCTTTGGATAGAGCAAAGTTCAACATACCCGCATTTTTCTTCTCCACAATAGGGCAATTAATTATCCACCTCCCTCTTCCCCAAACAAAATAAATGAACACATAAGTCAAAACGTATAATTCAGTGACTGATTCCAAGAGTGCCTATCCAAAAAAAGAGCCTAATTATGATGAGGTGCATTACCCTCTAGAGGGGAAGATATGCCAAATAGAATTCTAACAGCACAAGGAAAATTTCGTGCAACTGAAATTTGGGAGAAATTTTCTGAGTGATCAATAGATGTGTAAGAGATGCAAAACAGTGATTAGTTTGCTAACTATTTAATTAAAATGTATTTTATACCTAGGTATGCTGGGTTTTTTTCCTCAAGCCCTAGACTAAAGTTTTTCAAATTTTGTGTAACTTTCTTAGTCCTAACTTCTATAAGTTTTTCCATCTGCCCCAAAAGGATCATGAGTCATACTTTTAGACACTGCCACCAAACTTGTTCAGGTATGTGTATAACTGATCCTTCTGTAAATATCCCAGAGGCTATAAGAGCTAAACAGAAACAGACAGTGATTCCAATCTTCTTCTAGCTGGAAGATTTAAATAATACAAAAACATTCACCCATAGAACATCCAGCCAAGGTGCCCAGATCTTAATCATCTTTGGCTCTAGTCTGAATAATCCTCTAAATAACACAGCATAGGCAAGGCAGTGCAATCATGGTGTGTATCCGCATACTGCTAATTCCTTTTGCACTTGTCTGTACCACGCAGTTTAGCACTTTATTACATGTTGGCTTGTTATCCAGCTGCTCCATGTGTGTGTCTTTTCTTTCAAAATACATTCAGAGATGCTGAAGAAGCGTGGCTCCGGTTTAAACACCTCTGTATTCCATACAGTCCTTAGCATGGTGTAGTGCACACAACAGAGGAGTTTATACTTTGATTATATGTTCTTTTAGAAATTTCTTGGGTAAAACACCTCTTAGAAAAAGTGTCAAGACTTGATATTTCTGCCAAGGTTGTTCACAAGAAGGTAGATTAGTACTCAGCAAAATTACTTGGCTTGTTTTTTGTTTATAATTAGATCAAAATCGCCTGCTGTTCCAAGGATCACAAGTCTATTAGAATTCAATAGTTGCCAGGATCAATTTGATAAAGTAACTAATACTTATGTAGCCACTTCTTGTGAAGTTCATAAATAGATAACAACCTATATAATTTTTAGCAGTACTATATCCCAATATCAGCTTTATCAACAAAAGCAATCCAACTTTTAAACAATATATTTCTAGTTAATAGAACCTTTTAATATGCAGGTTAAGATGTTAGTCAAATTAGATCTTCCAAAATGAAATGAGTATATATGTGAATACACACACACACACACACACACATGCACACACGCACACATATACACAAAGAGCTTTTATTTATTTATTAGAATTCTCTTAACCTAGAGTATAAACATATTCTGCTGTTCTAGATTTTGCTTCTGAAATGAAATATCATGTATATATATAAATAAAAAGAAACCATCATGTATTTAGTAAATTAAGTGCCACAATAATTTACATTTTACATAAGATATACAAATATATAGATTCAGTTTTTATTTAAAAATACCATACCAATGAGGCACGTGATTGCATGTGCACAATTTTTTGTTCTTGGGTACTTATGGAACATAATTAACTTACAGATCATCGGGACAATTTCTCGGTGGCTCCAGTCTCCCTCCTGTTTGCACATAGCTTAAAACATCAAGGTTAGAATGAGCTGGATAAGGCTGATGACCAAGAGTTAAAATTTCCCAAATCAAAATTCCAAAAGACCTAAAGATATTAAAGAGTTTGCTTTAATTATACATATTAGAAACATCATGTTTACAGTAGTTTTTCCAACATAATTATTCCTGGGGCTTTCAGAGTCTACTTTGTGATTGGCATTTTTGGCCCCATAAAAGGCAAATGGGAGACTTAAAAGCAAGTTGACCTCAAGAAAAAGAGAACAAGCAACTGCATACTAGCAACACTTCAAAGGTGATAGGAAGGCTTAGTGGGGGCACAAACACACACACACACACACACACACACACACACACACACACACACTGTGCTCCTCTTCCCTGGCTGAATCTGCACTGCGGACCTCCATTACCTATGGCTTTCATAGCTTCATTATGCAAACACACTAGGGGTGAGCAAGAAAGCATTTCACCTTTCTTCCTGAGTTTGAGTGCTAGTAAATGTGGAGAGGGAAGGCATGAATATAAACTGACAACACTGAAGACCGACTTTATTTCATCCCCAGTTTTGCGGAGGTCCAGTCCAGCTTAAAAGGTATTGGATGAATCTTTACATTTTGAGCAGCTCTAATCAAAAGTTTGGGGTCAACAAGCAAAAATGAGGGGTTCTATTCAAAGAATAAAGAGCTGTCCAAACCTCCCTCATGTCCTAATCGTTTTGAGATCCATGATTTAAATTCTGTGTATAAATTAATGACCAAACATCCCAAAATAGTAGGCATTTGGACACATACTTGGACATTAATTCACAGACACCAATTCCTATTAGTCATAGCCTCTGCACTTGTGGAGAGTAGTAAGCTATCTGAAATAAATGGCTCTATTCCACATACACCAGTAAGGTAACGGATCAAAACGAATTGGAGGGAGAGGTATAAACTGTTGAGACCCAGGAATAGCCCTTCCTTGCCCACCAGCTTTCACTTTAGCTTGAGGCAAATCACTTAACCTCTCTGGTCTTATGTTTTCTCACGTAAAAAACAAGACTAGATGACCTTTTAAGATCCCTTCTGGCTCGGGCATTGGATGGTTCTTCCCACGTTTCTCTGTGTCCTGTTAAGCTCACCATACATCAGACTGAGTAGTGAAGATTCCATCCATCAGACTTTCTGGAGCCATCCACCGAACAGGGAGCAGGCCTTCTCCTCTCTTTCTATAGTAATCATTTTTATAGATGTCCCTCGCGAGTCCAAAGTCCCCAATCTTCACTATCCGTGATGGGCTAGTATAGTCTTTTACAGAGACGAGGCAGTTCCGAGCTGCTAGATCCCTATGGCAGAAGCTATACTTTAATAATAATAATAATAATAAAGTTCCAGAGATCAGACAGGTAACACTAGGAGGTCTGTAGAGAAGAGAGATTTTAACAGAAACTATTGCTATTTTGAAGGAATGAAAATGTTATCTTGTATATTCTACCCAAACTATAGGTGATTCTTGTGCCAATCTTCATAAGAACCCTTTATCCAGAATGTCACTGTACCTGTGAATGAAGTGCATCTGCTCCAAGTAGACACAGCCTTTTGAAATATCTACACAAAGGTCTACAAGGTCAACCAAGGTGAGTAAAGGACCGTGAAACTGTAAGAAATAAAAGAAAAATTACAGGCACTTTTCCAGTTTGCACAAAATTTATATGTATATTTTTGGCCACATATATATGCATGTACACACACATATATATGACGTTTTAAAGGAATTTTTAGTTATGGTAAAAGAATTCCAACAAAGAGGAAAATAACTACATTTATATGCTTTCTACCAAAATATACATAAATAAGACTATCTTTAGTAAGCAGAAGCAATATAGAATCTTTATTGGAAAGATCTCAGGGTGTTAGATCAAACAGACTAGTTTAAAACCTAGTTCTGCTACCTACAAGCTGTGTGAACTTGCTCACATTGCTTAATTCACTAAGCAATTTTCTCATATGTAAAATGGGAACAATAATACTAACTGTGTCAGATTTGAGATAAGCTATGTAATCTAGCTGGGACATAACAGGCACTTAATAAACAGTAGCTATCCTCATTAGCAGTAATGATGATAGTTTAATCAATTTAATTATTGGCCCAATGTCACGCTGTAATGTCAGTCATGACAATGGGCTTGTTCTCCATATGGGCCCCATAGAAATTGTTAGCAATACTCTATTTCAAGGTCACAGATTACTCCTCTCATCTAAGAGAGCCAGCACAAATATACAGTTGAGCCTGTACTGGCTGCGATGATTTCTACATGAACAAAGCCAGTTGAAGTTTTTATTAGTACCATATGGAAAAAATTCAAAGTTCCTTCCTGGAGGCTATATTCATATACTGTCTGTCCCTTACCATTTCCCTGCAATTACCCTGTTTCAAGCCTTTATCATCCCTATCTGATGCTTCCCAAGCTTCCCATGTCTCCAGCCTCCTGTGCTTTAATTAGCTCACTTTTTTGTGACCCACTGCCTGTAGAGTCTAGAGTCTATTACAGATTCCTGAGCACAGCCTCCATGGCAGCCCCAGGCTGCACCAGCCTCTCTTTACATCCATTTATTTTCCATAGATTCTCCTCTCACAATCTGTGCTTTGGTCATACTGGGCCATTTGCAGTTCCTTATACCTGCTCTGCATTTCTCAACCTCTCTTCATTATTCCTTCTATCATTCCTGGAATGCCCTCCGTATTCTTGATTTCCATCCACATCCTTCAATGAGCATCTCAAAGGATTCACAACCTTGAAATCCCTTGATTCCTCATAGACGGGTGCTCTTAAATGCTGTTCCCTCTGACTCCCCTGACAAGCTCATGTCTTGTCCCAAAAAGTAGGAAGAATCCTGAATTCTGGGACTCAACATTGCCATGGTCCCACTCAACCACACCTATGTCTTAAAACTAAACTCAGTCTTACTCCCAAGAATCAATCCCTTGCAGCCCTGTTCAGGTCCACTAGACGCGCGTCTCACAGCCTTGTGTCTGAGTCCCTGCCTTGTGTCTCAGCTGGTTCATTGGTTCCTCTGTGAATGGAATCCTGCTTTGCCCTTGGCAAAACCTACTCTACTCTTGAAGACATTCTTCGCAGAGAATCCTACTCCTGCACTTCAGTCTGGTGGCTAGTGCCATGTTCCTTGCTGACAGATTTTCAAATGCTGCCTGACTGTTTGAATCTCTAATTGTAACTTGCTCCTAATAGCCCCTGTGACAACCTATTGGAACATTTCATTACCCCATGTCGGGCCTCCTTAACCCCAGATGCTGCCCTCCGCTACCACCTGTTTTCTCTTGCCAAACCCTCCAGACATATTGAACATCCATCTCTGTCCATCCCTAGTCAAAGCCTTTTATATAACTCATATCAGTGTAGTTTCAGAAACTGTTCTATCTCACACCTTGGTTGTGTCCCAAACAGAAGACCTCCTCCGTGAAGCCTTCTCACATCTCCCCAGTTGGAAATCATCTCTCTCTCCTCTGTGCTTCAGCAGTGTATTCTCTACTCCATTCTAATGGGCCTTCCCTCTTTCTACCTTAAATGATTCATTCATATGTGACTTACCCACCCTACCATGTGGCAGGGCCCTTGAAAGCAAGAGCCACATCCTCCACTGTCGTAAAATAAATACCCGGCAAAAATTTCATGAAGTGAATTGTGTCTGGCTATGTAGTTGTATTATTTTGATAGATAGGGTTTTTTGTTCACTTTTTCTATCTTACTACAATCTTAGAATATCAAAGCTAAAAGAAGCCGAAAAAGTTTTGGATTCAGTGTTCCATTTTACGATGCAGAAACTGAGTCCTAAAAATGAAAGACCAGACTAAGGTTCATAAACCCAGTTGCAGTCAATCCTTATGCATTCAACCCAACAAAACAGTCTCAGAGTGGGGATGGGGAGAAGGGTGCTTGTAGCACTCTCTGTGGAGAGGCGGCTGGCCCCATGTGAACTTAGACTGATGGGGGCGTAGAGCCCGTGGCCCTCCGCTGTGGACCCCGCACCTTGATTCTGGCACTCAGCACCTAAGGGCACCCTGTCCGATAAGGTCAGGGCAAAAGAGACAATCATGGACGCTGCCTTGGTAGCCAGCAGGAAAGGCAGTGGAAGAACTGAAGTGCACTTGAGAACCAGTCGTCAGAATCACTAGGACACTGGCTGAATAAGAGTAGTTTGGGAAAAGCAGCTCTGTGAGTTCTTTTAGTCCACCTTCATTGTCTCTTCTCTCCCCCACAAAAAACTAAAAAAAAAATCTACAGAGTCACTTTCTTGTTAAAGATGAGGAATTGAATTTATGCATTTTAGTTTTATTCTCTCCCCAAACCTTACTAAAATGACATTACAGAGGAAATGTTGTGATCTCAAGAGGATAAACAGATCAGGAGAATAGATAGAGCGCAAGGAAACATTTTTGGAGGAAGGAAAGCAGGTGGAGGTGTGGTCATTTAGCAGAGCCAAGAGAGATGAAAGCTGGCTGCCTGCAGAGGGAGAAGACAAGAATTAAGTGATGTTTTTCACTATAGAACCGCATGAACACTCTGGAATTCGAGGTAGCAAGTATCTCTGAATGCAGGGTTGAGGGGCAGGACTGAAAGCAAGGTGAATATTTAAAAGTTTGTTTTAAGAGCTAAGTAGACCCTAGATCCCCACCCCACAGCAGCAGGAGGCTTTCCTCTGCTAAACCACCCCCCCACACACACATACACACCCATACACACATACACACACACACATACACATACACACATACACACACACACACACACAGAACCAGAGCAACTCCAAGTTCAAAGATACCAGTCATACTAAGGTGCTGTGCTAAAAATGGAGAAGGGAATTAAATGAGCATCCTCATCCTGAGCCTTGAGACCTCCCGCCTTCTTCCCGGACTCGACTCCCTGACTGAGGCTCAGGCGTTTATTGCCCAGGCAGGAGACCAGCAGATTCCTCTCTGGGGAAACTGGCGTATGCCAGGGAAGACATCCAGGTGCTGTCATCAGGCGACCCCAGCGGAACATCAGGGTCCCCCCTGACAACCAAAAGGAAGCTGCCACAGACATAGGCTCCGATTCTTAGGTCTCACTATTAAATATGAAGACCAGCCCCAAATTACAAAACATTTGAGAAAAGCTTCTCATATTACAAACAGCTCCCAGAACAATGAGGCAAAAAGGAAGTCAAGACAATGCAGGAAGCAAATTAACACTTTAAAAAAACTATGATTAGTATCCTCGGAAAGATAAAAGAAGACTTTGCATGTACGGAAAAATCAGAATACTGTTTTAAGAGGCAGTCAAAATATAAGAAGGAGTCTGTGGAAAATTAAATTTTTAAATTCTATTAAAAAATTAAGGAAACATACCAGAATTGAGAGCAAAAATACAAAGAGTAGAAAATAGGAGAAAACAGCTAATAAAAGAAAAGGATACAACAAAGGTGACCATTATCCAACTACTAGGATTTCTAGAACAAGGAAATAAAGGGAACAAAGAGTTTTCTTTATTACCAAAGAAATAATATTAAAAAATCCCAGAAGTAAAAGGGATGATTTTCCAAGCTGAGTGTCCAGATGAGTAAAATGTACCACAGATAAGAAGCAGTTCCTGGGACTTCCCTGGTGGTGCAGTGGTTAAGAATCTGCCTGCCAATGCAGAGGACAGGGGTTTGAGCCCTGGTCCAGGAAGATCCCACATGCACAGAGCAACTAAGCCCGTGTGCCACAACTACTGAGCCTGCACTCTAGAGCCTGCAAACCACAATTACTGAGCCCACACGCCACAACTACTGAAGCCCGCGCGCCTAGAGCCTGTGCTCCGCAGCAAAGAGAAGCCACTGCAATGAGAAGCCTGCACACTGCAACGAAGAGTAGCCCCAGCTCGCAGCAACTAGAGAAAGCCTGCGCGCAGCAACGAAGACCCAACGCAGCTAAAACTAAATAAATAAATAAATTTATAAGGGAAAAAAAAAAGTTCCTAAAATTTTCCAAAGAGAGGACAAAAAGCAAGTCACTGATCATATGTCCAGGAATCAGAATGGCATAAAACATTTTAAAGGCAATTGTAGAAGCTAGAAAACAAAGATGCAGGGGTTTTATTTTTGAGGAAAAGGGATTTTCAACCTAGAATCCAGCCAAATTATTAATCAAGTGTGGGGCGGGAGGGAAGAACAGTTCCTCATAATGAAAAAAAAAAGATTTTTGCCTTGCATGCTTTCTCTTTTCTAAAACAGAACAAAGAAGCCGTGGAATTGAGGAAATAAAGGTCCAACATGGAAATTACCAAGGTACATGTGAAGGAAACCCCTAGGGTAACAGCTCTGTAGAGACCAGAGGACAAGCGCCTGTATCAACTCTAGGAGGGAAGTGTCCAGGAAAAATATAGTGAGGAGCTGGATTATCTCATATATATACCCATATTGTGAGAAGGGTTACAATTCTGTCAGAGAGTTTAGGAATATAGAAACCTAAGCAAATGGGGGGGGGGCATTTATTAAACTACTCAAGAGAAGAACCACAATCATAGTATTTGAGTAACTTAGCAAATAATAATTAAATAGACATAGTAACATAAACTTGCAATATTGATTCATCTGCAAATTGGGGTAACTGTCAGAGGATGGGGAAAGCAGAGTTTTTCTGTGTGTAGAGCTGGTGGGGTCAGGCTGGTACGTGACTAAGAGCTTAAATCCTTGCCTCTTGCAGTAGGCAGTCGATAGATCTCCCCCAAGGTTGAAAACTCACTTATACTGCAGCAGTATAAGCAGAGCGTTTAGGAAAGTGGAGGTAAACACCAGAAGGAATGTGCAGAGGCCTGGGATGTGGGGATGAGATAGAGCACAGGACTCCTGTTTTTCACCATAAACCTTGTCATACGTTTCAGTTTTTTAGCTATATAATGTATACTTCAATAGAAATACTAGAAATAGAAATAAATAGAAATAGAAATTTATTTCAATAGAAATAAAACCCGTAATTTTTAAAACTACACATTTAAATTTTAGTTACTTGTTTTGTCTCAGGTGTTTCTCACCTGAGACCTAAAAGCAGGTTCCCACAGGTGCTGAGACCCCCGGCCCTCATTCCCCACACGTGCCACAGTATTTACACCGTCCACTGTGCTGGATGCTGCTCTAGGCACTGCGGACATGGAGAGGATGGATCGGGGCTGCATTTTGTTAGCAGGACCCTAGAGTGGACGGGACCTATTAGCATGGTTGTAGGAAAAGAAAAGTAAGGAACCAGATGGATGGCACGAAGGAGGATGCATGAAATCAAGAGTTCTGTTTTGGCCAAAGTTTGAGACGCCTGTGAAAATCCACACAGAAAAGTCAGCTGGGAGAAATGTAAGACTAAGGGCTGGAAATTTCAATTTGGGACAGAAAGGCAGATAGATTAAGTACAGAGAAACTCTACACATTCTCTGTTCTTCAGAAACCATGATTCTGGCAGGGAGGGACCTATTTTTCCACTAGATACTAAGAGCAGGCTCAGATAGCCAGAAGATGCGAGACATTAGCCCAGGGTTCTAGTTTGACTCATCCAACATGAAGGAAATATAAGAATTTTTTTGACAGAAGTCTTCTAAGTTTCTACCATCAACCCAAACTGCAGCCTATTGAATTTAAAGGAAAGTAAGACGAACTTATAGGTTATCTGCATTACATAACCAATACTGTGGACCCCATTTCCTACCGATGTCATCCGGGCTTTACGCAAATAGGTAAGAAGGTCTCCTCCTTCCATCAGCTCCAGGATGATGTACTGGGGCTCATTCAGCAGACAAACCCCAAGCTGCTTCAGAATGTTGGGGTGATTAAACTTACTAAAAGGCGAAAAGAGACAGGCAGGATAACATGACAACGACAAAAATCTAGTGAGGATCTTTATGGAACAGAACAATTCTTTATTTCTGGTTCCCTTCAAAACCCTGATTTTTTTTTTCCTCTTAATAAATGAAAGCCTCCTTTTCCAAGAACCCAGCTGCATGCCTGCCTTACAGAGGTAATATTGCAACCCCTAGTGGCCAAGGCATGTGGATAGAACAGAGGGAGTTTTAGAAGAAGTTATATTTATATTAAGCATTTTATGTTCTGGAAAAGAAAGTAATTTTAACTAATGTCCTTCTTTGAAAAATATTTTAGAACATTATGTTTTTGGTCATGACAAGTATGAAATATTCTCTCCCTTTCAGAGAAACAATTCAGACACTCAGGTTTGGCTACAAATGTTTGCTCAAGAGGTCAAAGCAAGTAAGCCCCAATCTAACAATCAGAACCCACAACTTGGGACCCGATCAACCACTGCCTCAGGGTGTATTAAGATGTATTTGAGTAGTTTTCATGACCATCAACTAATTCTAACCTTGAAGACAAGTTTACCAAGACCAGGGATATTCTCATTGACATCACTGTACTTAAGAGAACTCTCCCTTACTTGGTCTACTTGACCCATTATCACACATTTAGGAGAACATAAGCATATTTAAAGCTGAACAGCTTCAGAAATCCCTTGCAAGACATGCTTCTTATTGAAGGTAAAAGAAAGGACTGCCTGAGGACTGCTTGTGACCAGGCTCAGAAGGCTGGATTCTATAGAATACTTGTCACTCCAGACATATTTTCTTTTAAACTTCAGCCATGTTTATTTTGGGCATGATCTGTTATGTCAGGTCATTTTGAATGTTAAAAATCCACCAATCAGATGTAAGAGCTTCCTACCCATACCAAGGGAAAATTATTTTAGAGCTGCCCCGATACCTCATCAGGTGTGCCTCCTTCAGGAATTCAATCTTCTCCTGGTCTGTGGAGCCCTTCTTCAAAGTCTGTGCAATGTAAAAACAAGCCAGGAATCAGTATAGCAGACATTTCCGTGAGCTCAGTGGGTTAATGGAGACAATCTTTGTTTTGTTTTGTAATATGCACCCTTGTCATAAAAAACTGTGTTCTCCAATTCTCCAGCCTCCCTTGCAAACAGGGCTGGTCATATGACTCAGTACTCATTAAAGAGATGTAAGGGGGAAACTGCTGAGGGGGAGAGAGGCTTGTGCAGAACTTTTACTTTCCTGAACATATACATCTAACACTATCCTTCCCCCTCTCCATGTCCTGAATGAAGATGTGATGCTTGATTCTTTGGCAACCATCTTGAGACCATGAGGCACCATACATGTACAAAGTTGAGAGAATTTCAGATATACTGGCTCTGGCCTGACACAGTACTACACCAAAGCCAGAAGTCAACTTGTTATCTAAGAAAAAGAAACACTTGTTTAAACCAGTTGAGGTTAGAAAGACTGTTAAATGCTATCAATTGGAAGTGGAGAAAATTTTGCCAACTTCTCTGGCTGTATAGCCCACTCTCAAAGCAATGAATTCCTAACAAGCAGTGATCAGGATATTACTCAATTACATAAAAGATTCATCATCCTTTGATCAAAAGAAAGTTTTATAAAAATATGAGAGTGTATCCAGGGCTTCCTTAAAACTACATCATCAAATACACCATGATGAATAATTGTGTAGTCCAGGGGTCAGCAAACTACAGCCTGTGGACCAACTCCAGTCTGTTACCTATTTTTGTACAGCTTATGATCTGAAAGTAGTTGTTACATTCTTATTAGTTGTTATTTTATTTTTTCCAGGTTTATTTTTTTAACATCTTTATTGGAGTATAATTGCTTTACAGTGGTGTTAGTTTCTGCTTTATAACAAAGTGAATCAGTTACACATATACATATATCCCCATATCTCTTCCCTCTTGAGTCTCCCTCCCTCCCACCCTCCCTATCCCACCCCTCTAGGTGGTCACAAACCACCTAGCTGATCTCCCTGTGCTATGCAGCTGCTTCCCACTAGCTATCAATTTTACGTTTGGTAGTATGTATATGTCCATGCCACTCTCTCACTTTGTCACAGCTTACCCGTCCCCCTCCCCATATCCTCAAGTCCATGCTCTAGCAGGTCTGTGTCTTTATTCCTGTCTTACCCCTAGGTTCTTCATGACATTTTTTTTCTTAGATTCCATATATATGTATTAGCATATGGTATTTGTTTTTCTCCTTCTGACTTACTTCACTCTGTATGACAGACTCTAGGTCTATCCACCTCACTACAAATAACTCAATTTCGTTTCTTTTTATGGCTGAGTAATATTCCATTGTATATATGTGCCACATCTTCTTTATCCATTCATCTGTTGACGGACACTTAGGTTGCTTCCATGTCCTGGCTATTATAAATAGAGCTGCAATGAACATTGTGGCACATGACTCTTTTTGAATTATGGTTTTCTCAGGGTATATGACCAGTAGTGGGATTGCTTTTTCCAGCTTTATTGAGGTGTAATTAACTTGTTACATTTTTAAATGGTTGAAAAAAGTTATAAAAAAGAAGAGTATTTCATAACACATGAAAATTATATAAAATTTAAATTTCCGTTTTCATAGATAACGTTTTACTGGAACACAACCACACCCATTCATTCACATATTGACTGTGGCTGATTTCACACTGCAATGGCAGAGTTGCGTAGTTGCAACTGACACCATCTAGCCAGCAAGCCTAAAATATTTACTATCTGCCCTAGCACCTAGCACCCCAGTTCTCTTATGGTACATTTGAAGGGAAAGACTGTCTGCCAGGTCTTAGCTAATTAGTAACCTCAGAGGTAACTGTTAATAACAGAATTTATGTAGGAAATGGGGGGGAAATGTGATTTCTGTAGCCATGGACAGGTTTCTACCTTCTCCCAGTTATCTTTTCCATCAAGAACACTCCTCTTTTATCATAGTTGTATCCATGTAAGTCCCTGTAAATATGTTGACATAACAAGTCAAGGAGTTAAAAGATCAGCATTACCTTCACTGCTACTTTGGTTTCTGCACTTCCAACTCCTAAGATGTCTACCGCTGTCCCTTCATACACTTCTCCAAAGGCCCCACTTCCCAACAAGAGACGCAGAGTCAGTTTTTCCCGAGGGAAGGCAGGAAGACTGTCAATCTCCTCTTGGGTTGGAAGCGTACTGGAAAATAACGATATTTTTGGTCTCCCAAAACGCATATGGTTTACGAGTGGGTGTTGGTGTTAGTGTTTGAGAGAGAAAAAGTATGAGAAAGAGGAAGAGAAATCTTATGGTTTTGCAACACTGCAGTGCATTCAACGTGACATAGTGATGTGTCTGTGTTCCTATTCCACCATCCAGAATATTCCTTCTCTCTTCAAAAACCCAGACAGAACATGTTACTTCACTTCTAGGCACCTTCATTTTGATAGCATGCCTGTGTGTGCACTGCCTCAAGGCTTTTACTGTAGTTTGTTTCGTTAAAGTTATCAGTTATTAATTTCTTCAGGTCACCAATTTGTGTAAAAAGCTATTGCAAATTAGTTATAAATACAGCTGGGCTTATGATCTCAAAAGCTTTTGCTTTACTTCATACACCTGATCTCTCATGTAAAACAAAATTTACTATGACCACAAAATTACTCCATGTCCATCAGGTTAACTTTTAGAAAGTCAAGCTTCTCACTTGGAATATCATGAGGGGAAGGAAATCCATCTGCATTAAAAATGCTTTGAGATTTTAAAAGAGAGTCTTGAATATCAGATATGCTGTGTATTTTCTCCAGGAAAAGTCACCTCTGAAAAGCTGATTTAGGTCACCTCTGTGTCTACTTTACATCCTGTGTTCTTATGTCTTTAAATACATTTCTAGAAGCAAGGCCAATGGCTATATAATCCTTTTTGCATGGAACATAACATAGTGTCTTGTACAATGAGACATTTAAATATTTTCTTTAATTATGACAATGGAAGCTCAAACCTCATCTATGTTAGAGAAGTTTTGTAGGCAATCACCATAGAATTTCTGAAAACAGAACAAAATTGACCTAATAGCACACACAAGAGACCTTGGAATTCTTCTCTTCCAGTTGAATCAGTCATGTTACCATCTACTCCCTTCCACGTAGTAGTTATCTCCTTGTTTTATTGACTTTCAAACTATGTGATAAGACACTAGAAAACAACTAATTTTTGTTTATTTTTCTTAGGATAGAATAACAACATAATTTGCCATCCATCCCAGGTCACATTTGAGAGTGAAAGGGGATGTTACTTTTGAATATGCCAGAATAATAAGGGCATAAAGCAGGACAGTCCTGGGTAACGTGGCATGCATGGGCACTCTCTTTAGAGTTGCCCTCTCTCCATCTAGGTGCCCCGTAATGCTGGCCCAGGTTACATACTGTATCGCATAGCAGGCATTCGCCAGTCCTACTCCAGCGGCCAGACCTCGAAGGTCAGCCAACTCTTTGTCTTCATTTATGAGACCCGTCAGCCCTTCCTTGGGAGTTTTTTGATTCTTTAATCTTCTGTGCCAGACTATAAAGACAAAAGATCATAATTTACAAAATAAAACATTGCTTTCTTTTTCTTTAGGAAATGCTAACAATACATTTTTAAAGTTTATACTGAAGAACACTGTTGATAGAATAACAGAATTTGATTGAAAAAATATGCCCATAATAGAATAACTAAATCCAGGTACAAAGCCATATAAAAACACATAACTTATACCACATCACATTTTATCTCACTTCTCAGAGTAAATTTTAATATATTTCTTATTGCTGTTATAAACAAGTTGAAGCAACTTAATATCAGAACTTATTTCTCAAAATCACCCATAAACTAGAATCAAAATAAACCAAAACAAACTTGCATAATAATTATTAGTGAACAAATTCATTTCTGAATCCAGTTATGTCCAGGTTATACTCCTCAGCAGACCTGAGGAATGCTTTCAATATAATGGCATGCTTTATTTTAAAATGCAGAGTACAAGAGTGTATATTCATTGTTTTTCATAATACACATACTCAAATACATAGAAAAATTATTAGAATGAAATCTACCAAGTGTTAGCAGTGATCCTCCCTAGCTGTGGGATCATGGGCGATTTGTATTGTCTTCTTCATACAATGGGCAAATATTATTTTTATAATCATGAAACATAAGTAATATCTTTTGAAGATTAAAATACAATTATATCATTAAGATCGCCCATCAATACTAGAATATTGGCTCAGAAGTTGAAAAGAGCAAGGGTGCTTTGTGAGATGATGATTAAAATTTGAACTTTATTCCATAGTAGCTTCAGTACCCAACAGGTGAGAGTTTTATGCAAGTGAAATTCCGTCTGAGGGACCACACAACAGGGAGAGATCTTAAGTAGCTTTGCTAATGCAATTCTTCAAACCTGAAATGCTCTTACCATCCCTCTTCATTTTTAAAGGCCCAGAATGAGGCCCCACATCCTCAGGGATGCCTCCCGAGACCTCTGCAACCTCTGTTGATCTCTCATCTCTGAACTTCTAAGACCAACTGTGGCTCTCAGTCAGCGTGGCTATGTCACTGTCTTCTACATTTCCTATTTTCTTTTATTGCTGTTTAACATATATCCTGCTATTTATCTTTTCGTACAGGTATGTCTTACCTCCCCCATTAAATGGCGAGCTCCTGAGATCAACAATTGTATTTTACAGTTTATTTTCCTTTGCTCCCAGCATCAGGCTCATGTTGCACAGTAGATATAACCACTCACCAAAGTGAAAGCTGTCGATGCTTATTTTAAAACCCTTGCTTCAATTTTGTATTTATAAGTATGACTGATGAGAGCCCTCTGCACAATACAAATTTTTAAACAATTGCTGTTTTCATTATTTGAATAATTCAATCTTTTCTCATGCGCTCGCATAATCCTACCGGTAAAACCGCATACACTGCTACTAAAAGTAAAAGAACCAAATTAGCTTACCTATACTCAAAAATCTGAGTTCCAAGTACAATAAAGACCTTTAAGTCCTGCGAAAGTCAGATATCCATAGGATGTCTTGAAAGCACAATAGCTTGTCTGAAATTATCTCATGTTCATCCACTAGAGTTATGGGTTTAAACAATGGTGATGTACAAGTAGGCAGGCAAAGGTCAGATGAAGGACTCTTCATGTAATACTCCTTCCCAGTAGGAAAGCAGACAAGCAGTCAAGCCTATATGCCAACTGCCAAATATACTGCAGTCATATGCATAATTCTGGAGGGACTGGCTTAGTGGCACAAACATCAGCTGTGCAATACTTAGACTCCCTGGAACCACAGTTTAAAATCCTGGCAGGGTCAGCTGAAATATTTAGCTTTGCAAGTTAGCTGAAGAAATAATATATTCCATATATTATCTGGTGTGGAATCTTTGAAGAGAAATCTCAATTCAAGTTTCAATGTGCTCTCTTGTAGCTTATGACTCCAATCAGTTTGGGGAAGAATATAGATTTAGAACACTTAGTAAAATATTGGCTTTCTTTATCTTGAGAGTTCAACTTTATGTTTGTAACTTTTCCTTAAACTTTCCCCTATTTTTGAAAAAAAAGAAGAAACTACTGTTTCCTGAATATGCGCTTGAGTGTTCTCTTCCGGTAAATATCATGTCTTTTTTTGTAATGTTTCAGCATGTCAGGGACTCATACGTTAATAATGACAGGGTGACCATATATCTTATAATCCAAACCAGAACATTTTGGGGACTGAAAGGAAGTACTATTAATGATTATGCTGAAACAATAGGAATGAAGCAGGATGTATGATCCACTATGGTAACCCCATAGGTCCAATATTTAATCATCCTTTTGGGAGTTGTCGCTGTATTTTCTCATCATTAAATCTTAAGAAAAAAAAAAAAGACTTTTAAGACCAATTCATTAGTATAAAAATGAGTGGTGGGAAATAGCTAGCTTCCTATCTATCTAACCTAATTCTTCTGCTTTCCTGGTCATTTACAAATGAGCAGGGATTTGAAACAAGCAGGCCAGACATCTGCAAGAGAGAGTATTGAATGCTATAAGGCAGAAATGGATCTTTTGCAAGAGGCCCTGCTCATTTTAGACCAGGCTGTCTGCCTGGAGACCTAAACTATCCCAACCAAGGATTGTCACTGGTTTCCCTATAAAAAAAACAATTTTTTTATACCCAGAGTCATTTTTCTTTTATTTATTTCAAACTGTAAGTCACAAAACACTTGTTAGATAGCCAATCTGTAATACTGTTTTAAAGAAGGCTAAAGTTGGTGCCTTTGCAAGTAGCTTTATCTAAAGTATACTGTGAAGTGTAAATACAGATTTATTTTTCATAAAAGTTACCCCAGATTAGAAAAAAAAATTCACAGGAGTTAGTGGTTATTGAAGTATAGCCAAAGGTAATATTGTGAACTTTATAAATTTATTTCATGTGGAAAGTTAAATCAACTCAGAGATTAAATCAAGTAATATGATCAAATAAATAGTTTATTACCTATATTTCTAAATCTACTATACTTACCAAAGGTCAATAGGATTGTAACAACCAGAAATATTCCAATTATAGTAGTAAGTATAAAGCTTGTTTCTGGTATCCAAAAACCGTCTAATAAAATAAATGAGAAAAAGAAATTAATTCAAAGAGTAAAACTAGATTGTCTCAGTGATATATCAGATATGCCAGAGTTAGCTCCTATTGGATTTTTGCAAGCCACTTGTTAAACCATCGGTAGCTTGAAATCAATCATGGTGAGAGTATTTACACCATGAGAAATCAAAATCAAGGTTTTCTTCTTATTTTTTTTTCTTTTCCAATGATCTGGTTTACCAATACATCATTGGGATATACCCACCCCGTCTTCTACTTTAAAATGGCTGAGGAAACATGTATAATCTTTTTAGCGAATTTGGGACAAAGAAGTCTCAGTCTTCACACACTATATGGTTGGGAGTATTATTTCTTCTATAACATGTTCATGTACATTTAATTCCATGAGTACTGAACTGAGGAATATAAACATAATAACATGGTACCTGCTCTTAGATAGTTTCATTGAGCAGAGGAGACAAACATGTGGACCAGAGCTGGCAAACTATGGCATGCAGGCCACATCTGGCCACAGCAGCCTGATTTTGTACTATTCATGAACTAAGAATAATTTTTACATTTTAAAAATATTATTTGAAGGAGTTCCCTGGTGGCACAGTGGTTAAGAATCCACCTGCCAATGCAGGGGACACGGGTTCGAGCCCTGTTTCAGGAAGATCCCACATGCCGTGGAGCCAGTAAGCCCGCGAGCCACAACTACTGAAGCCCGTGCACCTAGATCCCATGCTCCACAACAAGAGAAGCCACCACAAGGAGAAGCCCGAGCACCGCAACAAAGAGTAGCTCCCCACTCACCACAACTAGAGAAAGCCTGTGTGCAGCAATGAAGACCCAACACAGCCAAAAATAAATTAATTAATTAAAAAAATATATATATATATATTATTTGGAAATAAGAAGATGCTACAGAGATCATTGAATGTAGCCCGGAAAGCCTAAAATATTTACTATTTGGTTCTTTGCAGAAAAGGTTTAGTGAGCTCTTCTCCAGATAACTAACTATAATGCAAATAAGAATGATGTCAGTTTTGTATAGAATAATGGGCTGTGTGTGTATAAAATGCAATAGCTCATTTTGCCTAAGGAGCAGCAGCTAAGCATCACAATGGGTTCATTTAAAGTTAGGCCTTCAGGCTCCCTGACTTCAGACTATACTACAAAGCTACAGTAATCAAGACAGTATGGTACTGGAACAAAAACAGAAATATAGATCAATGGAACAGGATAGAAAGCCCAGAGATAAACCCATGCACATATGGTCACCTTACCTTTGATAAAGGAGGCAAGAATATACAGTGGAGAAAAGACAGCCTCTTCAATAAGTGGTGCTGGGAAAACTGGACAGCTACATGTCAAAGAATGAAATTAGAACACTCCCTAACACCATACACAAAAATAAACTCAAAAGGGATTAAAGACCTAAATGTAAGGCCAGACACCATCAAATCTTAGAGGAAAACATAGGCAGAACACTCTATGACATAAATCACAGCAAGATCCTTTTTGACCCATGTCCTAGAGGAATGGAAATAAAAACAAAAATAAACAAATGAGACCTAATGAAACTTAAAAGCTTTTGCACAGCAAAGGAAACCATAAACAAGACGAAAAGACAACCCTTAGAATGGGAGAAAATATTTGCAAATGAAGCAACTGACAAAGGATTAATCTCCAAAACATACCAGCAACTCATGCAGCTCAATATCAAAAAAAACAAACAACCCAATCCAAAAATGGGCAGAAGACCTAAATAGACATTTCTCCGAAGAAGATATACAGATTGCCAACAAACACATGAAAGAATGCTCAACATCATTAATCATTAGAGAAATGCAAATCAAAACTACAATGAGATATCATCTCCCACCAGTCAGAATGGCCATCATCAAAAAATCTAGAAACAATAAACGCTGGAGAGGGTGTGGAGAAAAGGGAACCCTCTTGCACTGTTGGTGGGAATGTAAATTGATACAGCCACTATGGAGAACAGTATGGAGGTTCCTTAAAAAACTACAAATAGAACTACCATACGACCCAGCAATCCCACTACTGGGCATATACCCTGAGAAAACCATAATTCAAAAAGAGTCATGTACCATAATGTTCATTGCAGCTCTATTTACAGTAGCCAGGACATGGAAGCAACCTAAGTGTCCATCGACAGATGAATGGATAAAGAAGATGTGGCACATATATACAATGGAATATTACTCAGCCATAAAAAGGAATGAAGCTGAGTTATTTGTAGTGAGGTGGATGGACCTAGAGACTGTCATACAGAGTGAAGTAAGTCAGAAAGAGAAAAACAAATACTGTATGCTAACACATATATATGGAACCTAAAAAAGAAAAAAAAATGTCATGAAGAACCTAGGGGCAAGACGGGAATAAAGATGCAGACCTACTAGAGAATGGACTTGAGGATACGGGGAGGGGGAAGGGTAAGCTGTGACAAAGTGAGACAGTGGCATGGACATATATATACTACCAAACGTGAAATAGATAGCTAATGGGAAGCAGCCGCATAGCACAGGGAGATCAGTTCGGTGCTTTGTGACCACCTAGAGGGGTGGGATAGGAAGGGTGGGAGGGAGTGAGATGCAAGAGGGAAGAGATTTGGGGACATATGTATATGTATAACTGATTCACTTTGTTATAAAGCAGAAAGTAACACACCATTGTAAAGCAATTATACTCCAATAAAGATGTTAATAAAAAAATATTTTTAAAATAATAATAAAATAAAGTTAGGCCTTGAAGGATGAGAAGAATTTCAGTTGACAGAAAGTGAGAGAAAGGAAATCCCAGCTAAGGACAAGCCTGCATTCTAGGCTGAGGGAAACAAAGGCTGAGGACCCAGTGTCATGAAAGATTTTTACCAGTCTGACATGGCTACAGCATAAGGATAAATATCAGGAAAGATGAACCACAATCGGAGGGCAAGTCACGAAAGGCCTTAAATGCCACAGAAAGGCTTGTACTTGATTCTGAAGGCAGTGGATGGAGAGCCATTTCAAGCATTTCAGAGAGCAGTGAAGTGATCCAGATTGTGCTGCAGCTGGATTAACTGTCAGCACTAGGATTAAGCCAAGAGCACAGGCTAGAAATGGTAGCTTAAATTAGGAAAGTCAAAGTAGGAATAGGAAGAAGCGAACTCATTAGACAGAAATCAAGAAAATAAAATCAACAGAACTTGGTGGCCGAATAGAGGGAAAAATCCTACATGGTACTGAGATTTCTAGCCTATGTGATTAGAAAGGTAATATGTTATGAACAAAAATAGGCTACCCATTGGAAGATATAGATATCGGGAAGTAGAGTTTCAGGCCTGTTGTGTAGCAGACGAGAGTACCAGGAACAGAATAATAAAGCTGGATAAAAACCAGACTGTGGACAACCTTGGAAATCCATCTAGGAACATGGACTTGATGTGGTGGGCACTAACGATTAGCTGATTGTTACTGAGGAGAAAAAGGACATGCCGATCTTGATGTTTTAGGAAGATCACATCAGATGAAATGAATAGTTCAATAGTTTCAATGATAGATTTGTGAAGTTATACATTCACCCAATTTACTGCTAATGCTAAGAATTCACTTATCTTTACCTCTGAACCTTTGTGTAATAAGTTAGTATATAGACAGACATGATAACATACCTCCAACGAATATAATATCCTCACTGATTCCACTATATTCACCAAAACCCAGATTATTTACAGCTACTACTCTGAACTGAAATGTTCCTTTCAGGTTTTTGGGCTTCCATGTGCAAATGCTACTGCATGAGCCATTAAATGCCATCTTCCACATTAAATTCTGGTTCTGTGAATTCTCTGAAGTGCCCTTACTGCAAAAGAAAGAGCAAAGTTATAAATATAGGAAATATACAAGAGAATATATGTGTTATTTCTAGGTGCTCATATATCATTTAATGACAGAACTCCAAAGCGTCTCCTGTTGCACACTTTGTCCTTGATTTCATTCCTCTCACATGGTTTGGCTACAGAACATAGCAGAGTCTTATAAAGTCATCCCAACAGTGCCTGGAGCCAACCAACTCAGCCCATCTGGAAAATTATGAATAATCAATGGCCAAGAGAAAGCTGAAGATCCTCTTCTTACTACTAGGGTGTGCAAACTTTCCTCAGAATTCCAAACACATAAGACAATTATTTCATACTTTTTAACTGGGAATTTTTTATTTTTCTTAATTTTTGGTGTCTTATGCTATCTGTCATTTACTGATACCATATCTGGATAAAATACAGAACATAAAATTGAAAAGGAAAATAAAATAGTTCAGCTAC
The DNA here is from genome assembly GCF_059928025.1 of Delphinapterus leucas. Taxonomy (NCBI): domain Eukaryota; kingdom Metazoa; phylum Chordata; class Mammalia; order Artiodactyla; family Monodontidae; genus Delphinapterus; species Delphinapterus leucas. Next base: position 53,727,376 of record NC_143140.1, read on the forward strand.
CAAAGTTATCATTGTATCTGAGATTCCAAGGTTCACTGCTTCCATTTATATTGGCCTACACTACCTCAATGTCAATCCTCATTATTCTTCATAACGAAACATGGGAAGAGAACAAGAGCTGGGTTCGAAAGACATAACTGAAATTACTTTTAACAGAACCACAGACTGAAGGCAAGTTCAAGGCCTTCCAATTATGTCTTTTCTGACAACAAACTTTTCAAATCTGAAACTTCTCAGACCACAGCCGTTTTAGGACTTAGTACCAACCCACAGTAACCTTGAGGATAAGTAATGGAAGCCAGTTCTGCTCCCACTAACTGAGTGGTTGTCCTGAAAGAGCACCAAGGACAGCAAGGGCTGAGCCTCTGAGGGACAGGGAATGAGCAAGGGCAGCAAGGATGGTCACAACTGTGACCAGGAGCTAAGTGACCTCAGGACCATCCTAAGTAAAGCTGCAGGACACAGTGATTTTGTACATTGTGTGAAGTCTCACGTTGGGCATTGGCAATTTCATTGTTCAACCCAAACAACGCTGATCCAAGAGAAAGAGACCCTTAAAAATGTATAAAGGGCCTCTTCACGGTTATTGGCCACTGAGGAAGAGAAGGAAGAATGCTTCCTTTGTTGAGCACCTTCTATTTACAACACACCGTACTGGGGCTTTTCATATATTGTTTCATTTCATTGAATCTTCTCAACAACCTAAAGAGGTAGATATCATCATCCCATTTTACAGATGAGAAAACTTAAGTTTAAGAAAGCAATAAAGCAAGGATTTAAACATGGTCTGTGTACTGGGTTGAATAATTCCCCCCAAAATTCATGCCACCCAGACCTTGTGAATGTGACCTTGTTTGGAAATAGGGTCTTTTCAGATGTAATTAAGTCAAGATGAGATCACTCTGGATGAGGGTGGGCCCTAAATCCAATGACCAGTGCCCTCTTAAGAAAGAGAAATTTGGACACAGACACATACAAGGAGAACATCATGTGATGACAGAGCCAGAGACTGTTGTGATCTGTCTACAGACCAAGGAATGCCAAGGATTGCCAGGCATCACCAGAAGCTAAGAAGAGGCAAGGAAGGATGCTTCCCTAGAACGCAGTCCTGCCAGCACCTTGATTTCAGACTTCTAGTCTCCAGAACTGCTAGAGAATAAATATCTGTTGTTTTAAGCCACCCAGTTGGTCGTACTTTGTTCCAGCTTCCCTGGAAAACTCATACAGTCGGCTCAGCTCCCAAGTGCATGCACCTTGCACTACGACCACCACTGCACCATCAGCAAGTACACACGAGTATCCTGACTGAAGAAGATATTCTGAGATACTGTGAGGTACTCTGAGACAGATAATACATTCTATTATACCATAGTCCCTCTCCTGGGAGCAGAGACTTGGGGGCAAGGAAACGCAGAGTATTTATGGAGCCATGCACTTAAGGTGTTACTGAGGGGAATACACTACAGGGGTCCTAGTAAGACCGTGGTGTGGCCTGGTTGGTGAACATAAATGCAGTCACAGACCGCCAGGATGGTTCTGCAGGTCAGAATGTATTTCACTCTGCATGAAAAAAAAAAAAGTGACAGAAATTGCAAGAAAGTTTCAGTTAGAAATATGGCCAACATAATTCTCTAGCATGAGCAGGAAATTTTTTTAAGGCTATGGGAATGCCAGAGCAAGATGAAGCAAAAATAGATCTAAAGCTCAAGTTGCCAGGACTATAATTATGGAAGTGACTTTTGTCCTTGGAGCATCTTAAAAGATGGCTTCAGAGTCCCGTGAGGGGAGTGTCTGTGGAATTTGGAATTCTCCCCTCAAGTTGGCACAAAATCAGCCCATCTGAGCCAGTTATGATTCACAGAGCTCCCCATACTGGCCAGATCTGAGGTTGCATATGTTCATCAGGTTTTCATCAAAGGCACATTTTCAGTCCCTGGGAACACACTACAGTAAACTGTAATCTTGACAATAGAGAGAGAATCCTGGGCTGCCTATATACTGCAGGCCATTTCGGATGTTGACCTGATTTTACATTCTGAAAAATACCTAACTCATTGTCAATTCTCACTAGACCTTATTCATCTTCCTAAAACAAATTAACCTCAGAAATTTACATGCATACCATCATCTAACATCAAACGTCAGCTCAGAATAGGTACTAAGTAAATATTAGTTACATGCTCAAAAGATTGAATTGTTTCCATCGACAAGCAGTTGCAGATTTCTGAGAAGAATGACTACCTGCCTTGTAATTGAGTGTCAAGGCTGACCACTAGGAATTGTGCAAAGAACCTAATGATGCATGCAAGGCCCTTAAACTAAAGATCCTTTGTGTTTATTTATGAATACATGTTCATAAATAGTGTTACTTTTGATCTAATAATACCTTACAATTAACTGCTTAGGTCTTTGTAGTTTACAAAGCACTTTTGCAAACGGACATACCTGATCTCAAGGATATAGTACATAAGTCTGCCTCCATTATCATCAGCTTTTTCCCACTGTATTGAATTTTTACTCCCTTCTAATAATTTTGGAATGCCTGGTTTACTTGGGACTCCAGCTTTGGAAACAAAAGAAAATCTGATTTGTATGTTAGAAGTATAAAATATTCTGCAAAACATCTTTCTATAGACTGTATTTACTCAGAGGAAAGCCAGATATACTAAAGAAATATTCAGAAAATTATTCAAAAATTTTATTCAAGAAATATTCAAAAATTCTCATATGATTGCATATTTTTAAATGTGTAACTGAGGTTTTTATTAGTGACAGATTAGATGGATTAGTGACAGGAGTAACAATAGATCTTAGCCTGACACGAAATAAGTGATGCAAATGAAAAGAATTATTCTAAGTTTGGGAGCACTTTCCCTTGATTCCTATAGGGATCAACTTGGAGTTATAGTATACCTTTTAGAACACTAGTTAATTTAATATACTTGTTAAATACTTTTTATTTTGGGCATCTGGTTATAGTAGTCAGTAGTAAATATTTGAACACTCAGTGACACTGTTTTCATTTATTTCTTACTGCAAAATATCATAGCTAGACAGGAAATCAGAATACTGAAATAATTTTGCCCACTTCAGGATCCTGCAAGACCAGATGAGTATTATCTCATTACTGCCAGTAAGGACTCCTACCTCTTTTCAGTTTCTTCAGTCAGGCTCTAGAGATAGTAATTTACTCTTTTAAGAAAAATCTCAACCTCTAGGATTAGTGAAGTAAGCGATGAGAAAGGAATTGAGAAACGTCTAAAGTTTTCTAAGTGCGGAATATGTTAATACTCACTTTTAGTCTTAAAGCTTTCTGGAAGTGAGGTGCTATTTTCTCCTGTCCTGTACACCACCACTACTCGGACATTATAGGAAGTATAAGGCTGTAGACCTGTGATGTTACAAACATAAGCAGGACCTTGGCTGCACGAAGCTTTAACATGGTAAAACTCATTGTGCTTCCACTAGAAAAAGAAGTCTCAATTAACATTTTGTTTCTTTAAGAAAAACATTTTAAACATAGAAATTCAAAAGCTTGTGGCAATTAAAATTTAAAGTTTACTTTCTATTAAAAAATAAGAGCTCCTTTATGAGCGTTTGATCCCAAATATTATCCTTACCACCAACAGCAATTTTATTTTTTATGACAAGCTATAAGTGACTTGAATGGTGGTCCTTAAGATAAGTCCAAGGCGGGAAGTGCACCCCTGAGTATATATCATCAGGGAAGATTCAAAGCTTGACTTCTTGTTATCCCTAATCAAAGGCATTTTTATTAAATCAGGATGACTGAGAACACAAATTTACACCTGAGGGGAAATGATGGATCAAAACAGTGATACTTTCAATTCCACGGATTTGCTAATTTCAAAGTAATAATATTTTTACATATTTTGATTCTTTGAAGAAGTCCACAGTGACTTATAAATTAAAACATTTAGTTTTTCCTCCCCAAACCCTCTTCAGACATCTAACCAACATTCCTTATATTTATACATAGGAAGCCTAGTTCCCTAAAAGAAGGACATTTTTGCCCACCATCACTCAGTCACTAAGTAGCAAGGTTACAAGTTAAATATAGGAAATGTTACTTTCATTTCACTGGGTCTCTAATTATAGCTATCTTAAACTTCTTTCTTTGAAACACTGCTTTTAAAAAATCTGTATGTTTGGACCCTTAGTATCTTGTTTGAAAATGATGATTTTTTTCAATGTACAAATAGGAAAAGACAGAGGCATTCTGTCAAGGGTTCTTCTTGTCTTTTCCTCAGTAGAGTTTCCTAAGAAGGTCAGTTTCCATAAATAAACCTGACTTTACATCTCCTTTTTCATTTAGCACTCACAAGGTCATGCCATTTCATTGGATGGGCACTTTATATTAGTTTTCTGTTCAGTTAGAAATGATTCTCTGTAGCACCTTCAGGAAGTAGACCACCTGGTTCCAGAAAGAAAGAGGAACAGAAGGAATGAAAAAAAAAACAAAAACCAGAAATGCTGATGTCAGAGACATTGCCTGTTAAACTCATAAATGTCTCAATCCCACTGAGACATATAGCCTAATGAAACAGATGCACTGGGTCCTTAATATTTATGCTGAACTTTCTGAGAGAGACAGAGCGAGAGAAATGCTGAGCCCTGGCTCAAAAATTTTAGCCCTTTTTGGTCCTGCCTCCTTAATGCTCTGTCATAGAAGCCTTCAGTGAATAGTCTAGATGGCCCAACATTCCACACCAACCAGAAATTATCAGAGCTCCTTGGAATGTCAGGGAGATGTTTGACCAGGGGCTTTGCTGGAAAACTGTGGAGTATTGACCTCACCACAGGATTGAATGTTCTGGGCAGACCATCAGCTTGGAGAGGTACCACGGGCTACCCCAGTAAATCACAAGGGAGTTGGGATTTTCCATTCATCAGAGGCCAACAGGTGCAGGGGGGGAAGGCTACCACAGAGGATTTCCAAATTCCTGGGCAAGGGTGTGAGGGAAATGGTGCAGACTATAGTGCAAACCCAGTGTCTCAGTTTCAGAGACTGAAACTTCAGAAATGTTTGGTTCTGGTAGGGATTCCCCTGGACAGCTGAGAAAAAGACAATTGTAATGAATTTCCATGAAAAAAATTTACCAAAGCAAAATTATTTGTTTCTCCTCAATCTTAAATTGAATATGTTCTTCTGCTATACATTGTTGTGAGAAAGAATCTATGAAATTTAAGACCAAGATAAAAATTTAGCCTTGTGCTCTAATTCCCTCATTTTTCCATGTACAGAAAAGATGAAGACTGGAAGTTTATCCTTTTCTCCTTTCCTTTCTGGAAAAAAAAAATTTTCATTAAAATATTTACTCACCCTCATCACTCACCCCTCAGAGTTTCAGTGTGGGGTTACAGGACCATTGCTAGCTGTCCTATCATTGTGAGTTAGATTCAACTTGCTCAAAAGAAATAGAACTTTCTGACTAGATGTAACACAGCCTTCTACTGTGCTCATGAGTTAGTACTTGTAGGTGGTCACGCATGTAGAAATTACTATCTTACATGTTCCGCTTCATGATTTCTTAAGTGGTCTATCTGGAACCTGTGCTGAGCGAGTGTAGCGGAAGTTTTGAAAGAAAAAGCATCACGTGGAAGTCATGAGGACTGAGCCAGGTGGCCCCTGTCTGCTGCCCCTCTCCCAAACTTTGCGAAGCTGGGTGGGTGACGATGACTCATGTTCCTTCTGTGTATGAACCAAGGAGAACCTCTGTAAGGATGAGTCAGCCCGGAGGGTCCTCCCCTGCACGGTTGTGATATCTGACTCATCAGGGTGCCTTACTGGGTCTCTGGCTTCTCATCAGTAAAACGAGAGGCTGGAGTCATCACCTCTAAGGTCCTTCCTCAGTTCACGTCTTTGATCTGGGAAATGAGCTTTACATCCCTCCCCTTGACCTCAAACTGAACCACATTAAGCTCACCTAAATAGATGTCCCCAAAGAGATGATCCTTCAATTTCTCCAATTTAAAACTGAATTTTTATGAAATGACCATTTTTTAAATAGGCAACAAATCATCATAAACATGCTCAGTGGAAAGGATCTGATTGAACTATGGTCTTTGGTCTTACCAACTTAATATTCACTGCTGTTTTATATTTTTCATAGTTTTTATCTAAAAGTACAAGATTATAAAAAATATTTTACATAGAAAATTTTTAAACCTCTGGGGAGCAACTCCATTTTTGTTTGTTTGTTTCTTTTTGTTTTGTTTTTTTGCGGTACGTGGGCCTCTCACTGTTGTGGCCTCTCCCGTTGCGGAGCACAGGCTCTGGATGCGCAGGCTCAGCGGCCATGGCTCACGGGCCCAGCCGCTCCGCGGCATGTGGGATCTTCCCAGACCAGGGCACGAACCCGTGTCCCCTGCATCGGCAGGCAGACTCTCAACCACTGTGCCACCAGGGAAGCCCGCAACTCCATTTTTTAAAAAAAGTGAGGTCATGACTATACTGATTTGTTTTTAAGTTCCCACTAAACAAAACACTCCTAACCAATCTTTACAAATGCGGACACACAAATATATAATAATGAAAAATGAAACATCACAGTTATAAAAACTTAATCATCTATTAAGTACATCAGTATAAAGATTAATGTAGACTTTCCCTAGCAGTGAATTAATTAGATTAACTGATGCTTAAATTCAGTGGGCATTTTTACATTGGTTAAAGCGTGAAAATTTTTGGATGAGGAGCCATTTAAACTAGTTTACATGCCAAGATCCAACTAGTTTAGAATAAACTAGTTTTATATTTTACTTCTCTCCTGTTGCTATTCAGCCCTGAAATGGCTGAAAGAACATTTCTAAACAAGGTTTTAGATTTATGTTTGTTCATTTCTTTCCATTTTTTTTCATAGAAAACAGCAAATTGCTATGGACTTTAAACTGAAGAGCCATGCTGGTAACATCTAAAGTAAGTAAAACATTATGAAACCGGGAAACCATAATTTATACCCTTTTATGTGAAGCCTTTTAAGAGCAAATGAATCTTACTGGGAATTTTTTCCGTCAGAAATTAGTCTAGATAGTTTACCACTTCTATCTGGCAAACCTGAATCAATGAATCTTGTCAAATATATTGCTCATTTATACAACTGGATGCCCTAGAGATATCTTTTAAAAGGCCTTTTGAGGGCTTCCCTGGTGGCGCAGTGGTTGAGAGTCCGCCTGCCGATGCAGGGGACACGGGTTCGTGCCCCGGTCCGGGAGGATCCCACAGGCCGCAGAGTGGCTGGGCCCGTGAGCCACGGCCGCTGAGCCTGCGCTCTGCAACGGGAGAGGCCACAACAGTGAGAGGCCCATGAACCGAAAAAAAATAAATAAATAAAATAAATAATAAAAGGCCTTTTGATTTATTCTATAGCATAAAACAAAGATTTGCATTAAAAGTGTACAGTGAGGGCTTCCCTGGTGGCGCAGTGGTTAGGAATCTGCCTGCCAATGCAGGGGACACGGGTTCGAGCCCTGGTCTGCGAAGATCCCACATGCCGCGGAGCAACTAAGCCTGTGTGCCACAGCTACTGAGCCTGCACTCTAGAGCCTGTGAGCCACAACTACTGAGCCCTCGCACCACAACTGCGGAAGCCCACGTGCCCTAGAGCCCGTGCTCCGCAACTAGAGAAGCCACCGCAATGAGAAACCTGCACACCGCAACGAAGAGTAGCCCCCACTCGCCACAACTAGAGAGAGCCCACGTGCAGCAATGAAGACCCAAAGCAGCCAAAAAAATAAATAAATAAAATTTTTAAAAAAAATGTACAGTGAGATGTACCTTTTGGAGTTCAAACCAAAATCTGATAAGGTGAACATTAGATGGAGCCTTCCAATCTAATTGCAAACTAGTGTTCCCTGGAACCAAGGCATGAGGTTTCTCTGGCGTGTCAAACATTTTCACAGTGACAGGATGACTCTCCGTGCACCACATTTCCTCGGCGTGGCAGGCCAGAACCTTTTTGTAGAAAAGAACAATTGCTTAACTTTTCTAGAAACTTGCACTTGAGAATGGCAATAAAAGTACCCAATATACTCGCCGTACTTTTAACACATAGAGTTTTCCACCAGACAGTCTAGTAACAAGGAGAGAGAGCCTCCCATTTGGATATTCACTTTGCCTTAGTGGAGTCTCAGGAATGGGAGCCAGTTGAGAGATTGCCACCTGATAGCGGACTGCCTCTTTCGGTCCATTTGGCTTGTGAGATTCTCTCCAGGATATAACGAGGCTGGTGTCTGACTGCACGGTTGTGTTAATGAGCCAAACTGCCTCTGGTACTGAAATAAATAGCAGTGCACAATAAGGCATGTTGCAACAGCACTGAAAGATGGAAAGAAGTAATAGGGTCTTGATTGAGGAATAGGCATATCATGTGAGCAGAATGAATGACAGATGTTCCAAAGGAAAGCCAGCCTCCTACATAATGGTAAGTTAACAGGCTGCCTGAAAGGCTCTCGCTTATTTTTGCCTAATGACTAAATCATTCTCTGGCTGCCGCTCAAGGATATGGCCAATGATGAATAATCCAATTCGGGTGAGTTTTGTGAATGGCATCAGAGATGTGTGAAAGAAATGGCCTCCCCTCGGAATAATCGCCACCTCTTACAACACCTTTTCAGATTCTAAATCCACGTTCTTTAAGGCAATGATGTTATATTACTTTACAACTCAGTAGCCTTGGTAAAATTCGCATAGAGAAAAGGCTTGGCTTTCCTAGGTTTCACCACATGTACAGAGACCTGTAAATACATGGGAAGAGAGTGACACTGTGAGGTGAGACCAAAGAATGTGTTTCCAGACACATAGAATTGATGATGATGTTTTGCCATGTAGTTGCTTTTCATTTTGATGGGATATTTTCCATCATCTTCTGGTGTTCGAGTAAGGATCATGTCAACAGAATATTCTCCTAGAAATACATTTTTCTTATTAATAAAGATAACTTAGCATCCAGATAAAAACCAAGTATAGGGCTTCCCTGGTGGCTCACTGGTTAAGAATCCACCTGCCAATGCAGGGGACACAGGTTTGAGCCCTGGCCCGGGAAGATCCCACATGCTGCAGAGCAACTAAGCCCATGCACCACAACTACTGAGCCTGCGCTCTAAAGCCTGTGGGCCACAACTACTGAGACTGCATGCTACAACTAATGAAGCCCACGCACCCTGAGCTCATGCTCTGCAACAAGAGAAGCCACCACAATGAGAAACCTGTGCACCACAGCGAAGAGTAGCCCCCGCTCGCCGCAACTAGAGAAAGCCCACGCGCAGCAACGAAGACCCAATGCAGCCAAAAATAAATAAAATAAATAAATTTATTTTTTTAAAAAACCCAAAAAACAAATATAGGCACACACAAGCACATATATCACAAAATTCCACTCTAGAAAATCCCACACCACACCCGTAACTCACCTCCACTTTTAGTTTTTCCCCAAATCTCTTTTCCCAGAGGTAATTGTTCCAAAGGATCTGAATAATAATTCCTTACAGCTGTCCATATCATATATGTTGAAAATGGTTGTAAACCTTCAATAAGGGCTATACTCTGCTGAAATTCCTGTAATTAATTTTAAAAAATCAGTGTCTTATTTTTTGTACAAACGGGGAGAAATTATTTAATCAAAGAGAAAAAAACTAAAAGACTCAAATATTTTTAATTCATCTTTAAATCTTGGATCATGAGTGACAATCTTCACTGTCCTAGTCTGCCCAGAATGTCTCCAAGAATAAATGCCAAATGATTGACAGCCTCAGTCAGTTGTGACATAATCATTTCACTTAGGATGCTGAATTCCCAGAACACACTATCTCATTAGCGTTGCATTAGAAATTCAGCAGGAAGGTATTGTAAGGATCTGACACATCAGTGAATACAATAAAAGAATAAGCTACATTATCTAATCATTCTCAGAAATAAACTTTAAGAAACTAAAAAGGCTTTCCTTACACTAATGGTTCTCAATTTTCGTTACACTTTGGAAACATCTGGGAAGTTTTAAGAAAATACTGATACCTGGGTCCCACCCCTAAACATTCTGATTGCATTGATCTGAGGTGAAGCATGGGCTCAGAAATTTTAAAAGCTTCAATGTGCTGTCAAGTTTGAGAACCACTCACTGCCTTTGGCCCATATTAATCATTATGAAGACAATAAGAGATAAGCTCTAATAAGAGAAATGATAGAAACCCAATCTTGGTCAGCCAAAGGATCCAATCTGTCTCTGAAACGACTCCTGTTAGAAATGTGTAAAGAAAGGTTAAAATATACAAAATTTTAAATAAATTTTTTTTTTTTTTTTTTTTTTTTTTTGCGGTACGCGGGCCTCTCACTGCTGTGGCCTATCCTGTTGCGGAGCACAGGCTCTGGACGTGCAGGCTCAGCGGCCATGGCTCACGGGCCCAGCCGCTCCGCGGCATGTGGGATCTTCCTGGACCGAGGCACGAAACCGCGTCCCCTGCATCGGCAGGCGGACTCTCAACCACTGCGCCACCAGGGAAGCCCAAAAATAAATACATTTTTAAAAAATAGACAAAATAAAGGAAGTTACAAGAATCAGAAAGAAAGTGTATAGTGCTTAACCTCCAATAGATGATGGTCAATTTCACCTTTTGACTTGATTATAAAATAAGCACAAAGAAAAATACTGGATACATACAATTCCATCTCAAAGACAACTGGAACACCCAGGCCAATGATGGAATAAATTGTCTCCATTCATTCATTCAAGAAATATCTAGTAATGCCTATACAATGCCAAGTAGTATGCTAGGTGCTAGGAATACAATGATGAATAAAAACGTAGTCTCTGCATAACAACACATTTCACAACATATAGAAAATAAACAAAAATATAATGTACAATTTTTATATTAGCTACATGCTATGGAGGAAAGGTATACAGAAATGTCCTTTCTGTCCAGTTCATTTCTTACCCCTCAATCTGCTGGAATGGCCACAAAAACAAGTCTCTATCACTTTCTGGGGATAATTAGATAATTAGGGAGGGAAACAAACCCAGCTCTTTTAGGACACTCAGGAAACAGTCACTATAAGGCAATCTACCGACTGATTAGGGTTAATATATTTCCTTGAAGCTTAACTTACTCGTAGACAAGAGACTAGATAGAACACAGTATGTTTTTGTTTTTTTTACATCTTTATTGGAGTATAATTGCTTTACAATGGTGTGTTAGTTTCTGCTTTATAACAAAGTGAATCAGTTATATGTATACATATGTTCCCATAACTCTTCCCTCTTGCGTCTCCCTCCCTCCCACCCTCCCTATCCCACCCCTCCAGGCAGTCACAAAGCACGGAGCTGATCTCCCTGTGCTATGCGGCTCCTTCCCACTAGCTAGCTACCTTACGTTTGGTAGTATATATATGTCCAAGCCTCTCTCTCGCCCTGTCACAGCTCACCCTTCCCCCTCCCCATAGCCTCAGGTCCATTCTCTAGTAGGTCTGTGTCTTTATTCCTGTCTTACCCCTAGGTTCTTCATGACATTTTTTTTTCTTAAATTCCATATATATGTGTTAGCATACGGTATTTGTCTTTCTCTTTCTGACTTACTTCACTCTGTATGACAGACTCTAGGTCTATCCATCTCATTACAAATAGCTCAGTCATCTGTAAAAGTTAGCATCACAGTGTGTTTCAGAACATAATATAGAAAATACTATGGCTGAGGATTTTATATCAAAAAAAGGCACCTTGTGAAAAGACAAAGACAACGGGCTCCAACCTTACCAGCATTCTATCTTTCAGTTCAGAGCTGTTCTTCCTGTCATTTACTTCTTTGTAATAAAGCAGGTATGTGGGAGTGGGACTGGTGATGCCATCCCACATGTGGTTTGTCTGGACAGGTGGTAATCTGATTGTGAGGCTGGTATTAGTGGTGTTAAGTATAGTTGGCTCTGCAATATCTGAAGCTAGAGACAGAAATGCTCTATCTAAAATAATAATAAAAAGATTAAATATATACACATGTACGTACAAGAGAAACAGCAGATTTATCTAACATCAAGGATAATATCATATTTTCTTTTTATTTAACTGACAAGGTATGGTACATTGGAGTGTTGGAAATGTTATTCAGGACAGGAAGACACGTTTTTTTCATACGTTTTGAACATGTTAAACGCCTGGGGAAGAGTACAAAATAACTGGTAATTGCTTACAATTTCCAGCAGATGGAGCTAAACTACCCTTAATTACGTACCTAGACAGTGAATAGCAAAATAAGTTGACCCTTTTTTATTTTGAAGAAAGTAATGAGAGCATTATATCAATCATATTTTTCAATGAATTCCTATTATGAAAACTGATGTTATCTTTAGGACTTTTATTTCTAGGGATATGCGTGTGTGTTCAAACTCAAACAGATATTGCATGGATTTTTTAAATCTCTTAAATGAATTATTTCACCAAAATATGCACTCAGTTTATTTATAAGTTCTCCCATGTTTTCATATTGTATAACTTATGTATTTTATAACTGAATACATTTAAGCAAAGAGGGTTTGTTTTACTCATTTCTCTCCCTCTCTAAGAGGGAATTATACTGAATTTAGAATGACATTGTGACTTTAATGGCAGAGAGAGCTTGTTGAAAAACTCAGAGACCACTTTAGGTTTGAATGTCACCCATGAGGCTATGTAGTGCTGTTTTTGTTTTTGGTTGGCTGGTTTTTATATTTCAAACATTTATTTTATTATGACTCTCAGCAAAAAATACATAGTCAGTTCTGCCATAATGTGATACATGCATTCCTAAAAGTCATTGCATTATACAAAACCCAGAGGATGTGTGGGGAAAATAGAGTGAAGGGCACAACACTAAAAAACTTCATGAGTGACACATTAAACAAACAAGAGAGAAACTTAATAAAAATGGTAGCACAAATGTACACGTTAAATGGTTGACATATCTAATCCTATAATACATAGGCATTTTACCTTGAAAAAGACCTGAAATTTTATGCAAAGCTTTTTGACACCACTGGGAGGTCTAAAATATCATCAGGGGAGAAAAAAGACAAAAAGAAGGGAAATTATGGGACTGAGAAGACAAAGAGGATAGACAGAGAAAATGACAGGACAAGGGTTTCCCCGTGTCTAAAGTAGCCTGCCACAGCCCAAGCCATGTATACAGATAGAGATAAATTGTGACCCAGGGCAAACAGCAATCACAACGTGCACCAAACCCTGACCATTTGGAGCAATGCTGAGAGCACAACGAAGAGTTAGAGGGACAGCCCTGGAGGAGGAAACATTATGAAATTTTCCTGACCCTAAACTGGGAGAACAAGCTGATTAAGTATGTGACTCTCTTACCTGGAAAAGGCTGCAGAACTGAACTGTAAACCAAGATATGCTTACTACTTAGGGCCTCCACCTGGGACAGGATGGCCCCATTGCTTTTCTTTGCCTGATAAATTTGTGTGCTGTCCTTTGCTGTGGAGATCCAATAGAGAAATTGTCCATCCACAGTCAAGCTAACTAGCATTTTTCCTGTTGATGAAAAAATAGAAAAGAACATAAAGAACAAAATACATATCTGACATTTTCTACTCTAAGCAATGTGTGAAATCCTTTTTCTATAGCATAACTGAGAAATTTTGAATCTTTCTATTATTTCAATATGAAAAAACAATACTTTTATGTCATTAGCCTAAGGATTTTACAGATATTTTCTCATTTTAGCTCCATATCAAGCCAACAAAGCAAATACTATTATTATTAGCCTCATTTTGTATAAGTGGAAACTGAGGCTTCCAGGGGTTAAATAATCCCCTCAAGGCCACAAAGTTAGTCAAGGGCAGAGCCAGGATTTAAAGCTTACCTGTGTGATTCCACCCCAAACAACACCAACTGAAGGGAAGTATTAGCTGAGGCACAGGGCTCAGCGCCTTGCTCAGTATATTTATCAATGACTTAGAATGAATGCATAATAAACACATTTATCAAATTTGCAGATAATACATGATTCTTACTGTCACTAGTACGTTCAGTCTTTGACTTATTCAAAAATATCACAACAGAATCGTGAAATGGATTGAAATTTAATAGCAACAAATATAACATTCCTAAATTCAAGGTTAAAACTAAAACTGTAAATAAGGAACGAAAGAAATTCTGGCTTAATAATAGTTAACATGAAAAAGACTATGGGTTCTTCAAATGGCAGGCAGCCCAAAGACCTGATGTCGCTTTTAGCTCAGTAAAAGAAGACCTAGGAAGTCACAGGCCCTCTGTGCTGTCCAGAACATACTGAAAGTACAGTGAGTCATTATGGGACAACATTTAAGAGAACTAAGCAGCTAGAGCGAAACCTCAGGAGGGTGAATAGGGCAAAGAAAGATCTAGAAGTCATACCACCTAAGGGGTACTTAGAGATACTTGAATTTTTTCCTCTAAAGGAAGTGCTTAGCATGGGCTATGGCAGCTGTTTCCACATAGTTGAGTCGCTATCATGTGGAAAGTGATTGATTTATTCTTTGTAAATTTAGAAGTCAGAACTCAGGCCAATGAATGAGAGGAATGGGGAGAAAACTTCGGCTAAACATAAGAAAAATATCTAGCGTTTAGAATTGTGCAAAAATTAAACAGACTTCCTTATAAGGTAGTAAGTTGTTTTATAAACAGGTGCTCAAAGAAAGCTGTTTTGGTAGAGGGGATTTCTTCCAATATTATGTCAGCTAAATGATCTCTAAAGTCATTTTAATTTTCTAATTTTTGGATTATGGATTTCAATTGTGGCTTCATGAAAGACTGACTAGTTCTATAGCTATAAAATAATGGCCCATTAGATAACTCTTATGTATCAGATGTTAAAGAAAAATTATTCTGACACTTGTTTAAATGGTAAGGAAGACTTTAATCAAGGCTGTTGCAATATTGCAGTAGGGGAGGGAGACGTGCACAACTCCAAAAACAACAAAGACAACTGGGGGTTATAGCCAACAAGCAGAGGGAGAGAGCAGTCAAGAAAATTACTAAGAGGAGACATCAAGGGAGGGGGATTCTTGCTAAACTGGCCTCATAGGATTTTTGGCCAAGAACATCAAGGGTGGGGGTGAAGAACTTTGTCAGATACCAAGATGAAAGCTTCTCTCTAAACTGATTTGGCAAGATTCTTGCTGAAACTGGACTCAGCAAGGATGGACAGGGAAGACCAAGTTTGAGGCCTAGTTGAGAAAAGGGATCACAGGAGCGTAACTAAAGTTTGATCTGGGAATTCCCTGGTGGTCCAATAGTTAGGACTCTGGACTCCGTGCTTCCACTGCAGGAGCCACGGATTTAATCCCTGGTTGGGGAACTAGGATCCAGCAAGCTACTCGGCGTGGCCCAAAATAAAAAAAAAAAAAGAGCAATTAAAGTTTGATCAAGGAAAGAGGCTTTGTCACACATTCAACAGAATCAAGTTATTCTCCTAATAAGAGAAGTTCAGAACATTATCTCCACTCTTAATCCCATTGAAAGTACATTGGAATTGCTTCTAAAAGGCTCTGGGGGCTTCCCCGTTGGCTCAGCGGTTAAGAATCCACCTGCCAATGCAAGGGACACGGGTTCGAGCCCTGGTCCAGGAAGATCCCACATGCCGCAGCGCAACTAAGCCTGTGCGTCACAACTACTGAACCCACGTGCCTAGAGCCTGTGCTCCACAACGAGAGAACAGCAATGAGAAGCCTGCGCACCACAAGGAAGAGTGACCCCCACACACTCGCCGCAACTGGAGGAAGCCCGCACACAGCAAGGAAGACCCAACGCAACCAAAAATAAATAAATTAATTAATTTTTTTTAAAAAAAGGCTCTGGCTGATATGTCAACAAAACCGTACATGCAGTTACAATACACAGACACACACACATTTGCAATTTCAAAACTTTACTATATAAACCAGCAATACCCAATATCACTTTTAAAAAAATAAATTTATTTATTTATTTGTTTGTTTGTTTTTGGCTGCATTGGGTCTTTGTTGCTGCACACGGGCTTTCTCTAGCTGCAGTGAGCGGGGGTGGGGGGGCACTCCTTGCTGCGGTGCTCAGACTTCTCACTGTGGTGGCTTCTCTTGTTGCAGAGCACGGGCTCTAGGCACATGGGCTTCAGTAGTTGTGGCACATGGGCTCAGTAGTTGTGGCACACAAGCTTTGTTGCTCCATGGCATGTGAGATCTTCCCAGACCAGGGATCGAACCCGTGTCCCCTCCACTGGCAGGTGGATTCTTAACCACTGCGCCACCAGGGAAGGCCCCCCAGTAGCACTTTTGATGATGGAAATATTTTACATCTGTGCCGCCCAATACAGTGACCATTAGCTGCTGTGGGTTTTGAGCATTTAAAATGTGACTAGTGTGGCTGAGGAATTAAATTTTGAATTTTATTTAATTTTAATTAATTTAAACTTAAATCACCACACGTGATTAGTGATTGGATAGTGAGGACTAGACCCTTAAGAATATATGGGGGTATTTAGAGTGGTTTTTTTCTTTTGCAATTACTCCTAATTAGAAGACTTCCAAGTGACTTTAGACTTTCAAATATTTCCTCCACAAGATTGTGAATTTCAACAGATAGACCTGTCAAGTATTGACCAAGTCATGCTGAACGTGGAGGCAATGAGATCATCAGCATGGGGGTGCAGTACTGGTGGGAAGATCAGGGATGCTGTAGTTTCAGATACCAGCTCCTCTATTAACTATGGCCCTTTGGATAAATTACCTTTCTCAGCCTCAATTTCCTTATCTGTAAAATGTGGATAGTATCTACTTCACTGAGGTGTTTTGAAGATCAAATGAGATGATACATTTAGTAGCCTGCTTAGAACACATAGTTGAGCTCAATAAGTTGTAGTTCTACTGTTAATTATAAAATAACAACATAAAAAGCCCCCCACAGATCCAGAAAATTTTGTGAATGCCTATGTACAATTTGCCTGAAAACAACTTGAATTCTACAAAAACATTTGGCACAGTCTGGAGCAAATACTATATATATATATATATATATATATACACACACACACATACACACACACATATTCCTTTGAGTATAGGTTGAATATAACCCCTTTTTAATGGGACAGGAGGGGCTGCCATTATTAGTGAAGATCTACTACACACACACGAGTGTCTTACCAAGCAAAGCAGGCATGATGATAACTTGCCAACATTGACATCCTTCCAGATCCATTGCCCAGATCTCTTGCCCTTTGACAAAGTATATCCGTGGTTTCTTTAGGTCAGAGGTATCAATAGTCATTGCTCCACTTAACTCGAATTCAGTCACATTGCAAGAACATTGGCTTCTTCCATTTGGATGGTTTATGGCTGGGGGTTGCAGAATTCGTTGCAAGGTCTGGTTGATAATACTGTAGTAGAACATCTGAGATCCAAAATCAGAAACTTCTGTCCAATACAGGCGACTATAGGCACAAAAGGACACTCCAACTTAATGAGTAAAACATATCATTGCAAATATCAGTTTCTAATGAAGACCAATCATTTCTAATGATTGTGGGGACAGATGCCACCTTTGGAAAGAACATGTCCCAGTGTTCAATAACCTTCTGATGGAAGAGATCACAAGAAGTCTAGTTTGTAGCATTTTCCAATGATTTCTCAATAAATGTGTTTGCAACGAAAGCCTTGGACTATAATGGCCTTAGGCATTGTATTAAATGGCTCATTACTGGCTCTAAATATGAAATATATTTTTCATCAACACCATCTCCATTCCCTTCCTCTCAAGTTTGTTTCTGTTTCTTAATACTAGTTACCAATCTAGTTTCAAGATAGACTATAACCATGCTTATGGCACAAACAAAATATAACTCTTCAGCCGGAGAAACTGCTATTCAGTTGCTGAATGGAGGCCTTAAAATTAATCTCATAAGGACATTAATTAAAGATGGATGAGCCCAGAATAGCATTTACTATGGAAAACATACTTCCTGTCTATCTCCTGCTCATTTCCTGCTGCCGTCTCAGTACCCTTCTTGTCCTTACCAACTGGGGATATTATTAAATTCACTGGTGTAAAAATATCCTTTGGTTTCCCGCTGGTAATTAACCTAACTTTAGGTTAGTGGAATTGTCAGTATGGATTAATTTTATACATTGGTGGTTGTAGGCTCATCATTTATATGTAGAATTACTATAAGTTAACATCAAGAACATTAAGCATCTTACTGTCCCATCATTGACTCTAATATTAAACCAAAGATATTACATTAAATATGTCTACGTCTGTTTCATCACCATAGAAACAGACACACTTCACATACCTTAAGAAAGGATATACAGAAAAAGAGATTATTGTTGAATTTCTGTTGCAAATTTTCAGCTTCCTGGGATATTTCACCTTGTTTTCAAGATCTACATCAAATATTTGCGTTCCATTTTGTGATTCTTTCAGCACAAAGTAGAGGTGCCTTGAAATCCAGTCAATTGTAATAATTGTGATATCAAAAACCAGTGCATCTCGGAAAATCTTAACAACAGGTAGAAAACACAGCCAAGAAGATAATGCTCATTTTCTTCAACTCTGAGGACTTTTTTTGTAGTCACTCGATTTCTTATTTACTGCACTTCTCTTCTGTAATCCAAAATCTCGGTAACTCTGGACTGTGTGCCACTGTAACACTGGTCCTCTTCTCACATTGTATATTTTCCCTGGTTAATTTCAACTACCACAGCTTCAACTGTAATCCATAGACCAGAGCTACAAATTCACATCTTCAGGCAAGATCTCTCATTGAGTTACTGCTTCAAATATCAAACTGCCTACCGAACATCTCCAAATGAATGATCTCAGAAAACAAAATTCATCACCCCACCCCCCAAACCTCCTTTTCTCCTGCATTTTATATTTTTATGGATTTCCAACACTCACCTGAAGAGCAGTCTCGACAACTGTGGTTGCCCCTTGACTTCTTCCTCCCATTACTACCCATAGCCAATTAGTCCCATTTTAAATATCTCCTGAGTTTGTCCTCTCCTCTCTTACCTCAGTGTCTCTCACTTCCTGCCTAACATTTCCTGTCTGGATTCCTGTGATAGTTCCCGATTGCCTCAGACTTAACCTTCTCTTCTTTGCTAACAGAGAGGTCTTCCTAAAACAAACCTTCTCTTCTTTGCTAACAGAGAGGTCTTCCTAAAACAAACCTTCTCTTCTTTGCTAACAGAGGGGTCTTCCTAAAACACTACTTGATCATGTTAATGACCCACTAAATTTCTTGAATGGCTTGATGTTGGCTTCAAAATTGACACTCATCTCCTTGGCACCGTAAAGAAGGTCCCTTATATTTAGGCTCTTGCCCACCTCTTCAGCTTTACCACCTGCCTCTTACTCTGCCCTGACCCCCACCTCCATTCCAAGCTCCTAGTTACAGCTCCCCGAACAGGCTATGGCTCTCTGGTTTCCCGGACTTTGCTGCTCCCTCAGCTTTTCCCCACATTCACCTGGTTCATCTTATTTGTACCCAAGATGTCTTTCCACTCTACCACCACCACCACCACTCCATCCTGGATGAAGCATCCTTTCTCTGTGATTCCACAGCATCCTGCCCTCAGCATAGCACTTACAGTCTTCTGCCTGTCTTCTCCACTAGCTAACACTCAGTGAATACCTACCACATTCCAGGCATTGTGCTAAATGCCTTACATGGATTAGCTCATTAATCTTCACCCTAAGATGAGGGACTGTGCAACCATAGTGGTTAAATAAGTTGCTGATGGTCACAGTTCTAGCATGTAGTAAAGTCAGAATTAAATTCTAGGTTGTCAGGTTTTAAGGCTTACCCTCTTCATCACCATGCCATACTGTCTTACTCTTGTTAGACTAATACTAGACTGGATTTGTTCAAGGACTGTGACGTTCTGTTTTACCTCTATCTCAGGTAACACAGTGCCTTAAGCCCAAGAACTGTTTGCTAAATTAAGCCTGAATCACATCTGCACAAAACATAACCTGAATTCATTTGTGACTAAATATACAACATCTGTCCTTTTCAACCATTCTAATCTTAATGGCTCAACCACTGGCTCGTCATTTTCATCACAGCGTTGTGTGATATGCAAATACTCCACTTCCTTTCAGAAGAATTACATAGCGAAATACCTCAGAGCTGGACTGATTGTGCATGTTGAGGAGGCAGAGTGAGTCTCCCTGAGTGTAGTACGCCACTGCATCATCAGCTGTGTAGCCCATGGCACCAACGTCGCCTTCTGCCAAAAGTGTCCATACAACTTGATTTCGATCCATATCTAACAAAACTATCTTGTTGTCAAAAAAAGTTATGAGGTATGGAAATGCATTGATCTCTAAAAACAAAAAACAAGTAGATAATATGTATGAGAAAAAGAACTTTAGCAAAATCCCTTGATTCAACATCAGGCCATTTTGAAATCCGTGAGTCTCCTTTGGACTCATTTACTACACCCGTCTCAATGGCTTCTGCCTGGGTGCTCTAAGCCTAGGTTTATTTAAGCATGTTTGGTGATGATGAAAATTGATTATTTTATTTGACTTTAATTTCAGCTCAGAGATAGCACTTGGGTATCCCTGAGAATACTAAGGGTCAAAAATGTTTTTAAATCACTAGTTGTTATTTGCACAGGTTTTAGATAATAAATACCTGATGTTTTGGACTTTACTATGTCAGAAAATGGTCCAGGTCCTTTGGATGTGAAGACTCGAACCTAAAGAAAGAAAAGGATACAAAAATGTGCATTCAAAAGTGTCCTCAGTGACAACAGTTAAGTTCTGAGACTGATAAATTATTGAATGTTTCATTTCACAATTATGAGATATATCATGAATAGGTTCAGTTATTCACATCTAAGTATATAGCAAAAAATTACCAAGAGGAAAAATATTGTCCCAAACAATTTTTGGTAGGATTGTTTAGTCCAGAAAAGTACAAAGTAATGGCACAAACCTCTATTGCAGAAGATCTGAATTTCTATAAAAGGTCTTTAGCTATTTCCAAAATTAAATTACATGGAACATTTAACAGAAACAAAACCATACAGATTATGGTAAACTTCCACTTTATCATGAAATCAACAAGAAGCTTCAAATAACTAAATTTACTGTACTTTTTTAAAAGAAGATTTATAAAAAGAAAATAGTAATTAACCCTTATATTTGAAAATGAGTTGTGCATTTCAAACCACTTTTACGTATATTATCTCTTTTGATCCTCACAACTACTAAGAGTAGAAACTGGACAGAGATCATAATTAGGGGAGGCAACCTATCTGCAATGACACATGTAGAAACTGGCATAAAACTAAGTCTTCTGAGGTCTGTATGCTTTCCTTCCCACTGTGCCAAGCTGCGTTCTAACAGCAAAGTTTTTTAAAACAATTTTTATTACATGTCTCTTAATATATAATAATTATTTCCACTTCCAAAATTTGCCTGTGTTCTATAGCCTAAAAGAAAATTGCCATCCATAATGATGGCCTTGAAAGATAGAACCTCAAGTGCCCTCTCAATCAACAAAACATTGGATTATTTTTATTATACTTCTAGAACTAAATCTCTTTTACTATATTCTGTTTATTACTATCTGTGTATGGTGTGCGTGCATGTGTGTGTGTTTATCATGGTGCATATATATATCAATCAGTCTTCACTTTTGCACTGGACCATGTTAAGTAACTCACGCCTATACATGCCGATCACTTTGCAAAGCTCTGTGGTGACTGAGATTTGAACCAATATAAACATATAGGCAAATACACTTAACCAGACTATTTATTTAACTGGAACACACATAATTCTTAACAAATAGGAATGTGTGTTATCTTTAACTTTTATGTACAACTGTTTTGATTAGTATATGTAGACCTAATATATTATCAAAATAATTACAGAATTAGAATTTTACAAAAAGAAAATAGATCCTCTGGAAACCACAAATCTCTAAAACACTCCCCAAAACATTCTGTTCCCCAAAATGAAATGGAAAATAACTCTAAATATGTACAACCTTGTCACCAACCTGGTATATAATGACAATGTGAAAATCATGAGGCTATCTACTATAAGGGGAAAGCTATGTCATATTATATTTAAAATGACAAAATAGGTGGCAGTCGTTTTTCCTTTTGACTCCTACTCTCTCCGACTTTCTCCTCTCTCCGCAGCCAGGTGATAAATGTGAGATGTCAACTACCCAGACCCTCAGCTTTTATTTCCTTTAGTAGCTGCAATTGGGGGCGTCCAGATGACTTCCAGCAGTTGATGTAATATAGTGGAAAGGACTCTAGAAGCTAGACTGTAGCACACCACTTCCCAACCACGCAGCTTTGGTACCTCACTGATACACCCAGGGACGTGGCTTTTTCTTCACAATGTGAGGATCAAATGAGATAATGAATATTAAAGCACCTAGTGTGGTACACGGCCTATAGTTGGTGGAGCCAAAAAATAATGTTTGTTCTGAATCTGGCAAGAAAATTGTCAAGATGTCCTTTACCCTAGCTGTCCCCTCTCCCTTCTGTACCTTTGCTGTCCACTTGACCTCTGTGATCACGGCGTACATGAAATTATTGACAGAGCGGCAGAATTCTTAACCTGGTCCTTTAATCCACCTTTTGTCTACACTATTCAGACCCCTGTATCCCTGTTTTCACTCTCATACCTGGAAGGCAACACTGTACCCAAGACTCATGCCCTCAAGTTGAAAAGACATCACTGAGGAAGTGACATTGACAGCAATCCAGTCTTTGAATGTTTTGTTTGTGTCGCTTTGGTTGGATATTTGATAGAAAATTTCGAATCTTGTTAACACACCATTTTCATGCTTAGGTTTATTCCACCTAAATTCCACCACAACTTCATTCTTATTGTGGTATTTTTCACTTGGTAATATAAATATTCTGGGATTCTCTGGTGCTGATGGAACTGAAAAGCAGAGACACAGGGCAGAAAACAATACAAGGTCAACTTCTATCACTCATGGTGAGGGTGCAGAGCAACTGAGTAATAGATATTTCTCATTCCTGACAGTTAAGGTATATCTATCTTCTTCTTAAAGATCTTCAGGAGAGAATATTCCATAGATTTCTTCAGGAACCTATCCTGATATTTCTGCAAATCTTCCTTTTCTCCAACCCAAATCCTACTTACTACCACTGAGGCACACCTTTCTCATCTGTGGTCTGTATACATGGAAGCTGGCTAGTTCACCTTATAAAATACAGTATTTACTCTCACTCTGGAGGTGGAAATGGCAGTCACCAGGAAGGAAGACACTATCTCTATCCAGCCTTTAGCCAGTTCTGGGTGTAAAATACAGCATATCCAGGATCTAGGCCGTCTCACCGTGAACCCTCTCTGAGAGTATGGCTTAGTTGTTGCCATCTATTCTGGAGCCACATCAAGAAATTTAGCCTCTCCCAATCCTTTAATTAATTTCTCTCTCTCTCTCTCTCTCTCTCTCTCTCTCTCTCTCTCTCTCTGTCAATCAAGAGAAATTCCTCTGCCTGATTTCCAAGTCATTCCATCCAAGACATCCCTCTTCTTTCTTAGGATTCCTCCATAGGTCCCCTCCCACTCTGCCGCCCCAATCACATTGCTCCGTAATGTTCAACACTCACATTGTTATCCAATCCCCAGACCTTCTTGCATTGTATTTACACGGGATAAACCTCTTCTTGCTTCATGCCTTAGAGCCCAGCTAAAGTTTCCACTCCCCAAAGGCCTTCCCCAGCCATACAAGCCTGCATGTATGGCCCTCTCATAAGAATGCTGAGAGGCAGCTTGATAGAGGTGAAGGTTTCATAGCCTGCTTATTCACTCTATGCCACTGCTACTCAGTTGTCACTGTCTTATTTCTTTTATCATTAGCAGCGTCTGCGTTTATCTCTCTACTGTCTTATGAGCTCCGTCAGAGAGAAAGCACCTTTTCTTATTCCTTATTAAATCCCCCCAAATCTAGTAAAGGACTGGCACACAGTAAGTGCTTAATAAATATTTGTCAATTTGAATAATTTCCAACTATATTGTAAACTCCCCGAAGTCAAGGGCCAAATCTTATCCTTTTTCCTTATTTCAGAGTGTTGATGGCCCCTAGCCCCTAGTGCATCCCCTGATAGTCAAGTCCATTTCCACAGAAGAAGCCAACCAAAGCTGCCATCCCAAGACAATCTCAAAGAGAGCATACCTGGATCCAAATGCTAACTGCTCCACAACCTGCCCAGGCTCCACTATGTTCCTGTTATGAGACTCATGGATAAATATTGTTGATAAAATCTTAACAGTTTAAAAAAAAATTGCAACAGTGAACGTACGTCTGTTTATTGAGCTCTTACTGCCTGCCAGGTCCTGTGCTAGGAAGTTTATATAAATTAAATCAACATGATAAGATCACTCGCCAGTGTCTGCAAAAATGACTGAATGGAGATTTGAAGAAACTAGAGTGAAAAGTCCAGATTAAGCCCCAGCCCTGCCACTCACTAGCTAATTTACATTGGGCAACTCCTAGGCTTCCATTTTCTCTTAGCATAACCAAGATAATAACATCTGTCCTACCTACCACAGAGATGATACAATGATGTTGAGGGTCACTGAAATGATACAGTGATGTTTCTGACACATGATAGGGATGTAATAAATGTTTAATAAAGGAGTGATATATATAAATGTGCTTTGTACACTTTAAAGTGATATACACACGTAAAGGTGTGGCTAATTTCCTTTTTAAAAATATATTCCAAAGAAAAACATTTTTTAAAAATTTAGAGGGACTTCCCTGGTGGTGCAGTGGTTAAGAATCCGCCTGCCAATGCAGGGCACGTGGGTTCGAGCCCTGGTCCGGGAAGATCCCACATGCTGCGGAGCAACTAAGCCCGTGCGACACAACTGCTGAAGCCCACGTGCCTAGAGCCCGTGCTCTGCAACAAGAGAAGCCTCCGCAGTGAGAAGCCCCCTCACCCCAACGAAGAGTAGCCCCCGCTCGCAGCAGCTAGAGGAAGCCTGCGCGCAGCAACGAAGACCTAACGCAGCCAAAAATAAATAAATTAAATACATTTTTAAAAAAAATTTAGACATCGATATTCACCTACAGAAGATTCTGAGTTACCATCTGTGAGAACACCTCCTGGTAAACCTGCCTTCCAGGAAATTTTTACTGTTCTTAAATCCCCTTTGTCTTTATGAAGCATCTCACAAATTACCTGAACCATGTTTCTGCATTATATACATACTGTATATCATTACAGTCAAGTGAAGCAGTCTTTAAGAAATCTTTGAGATATTCGTTAGGAATAAATTATGCAGATTTATTTTAATGGTGCTATTCTAATCTCCAAAAAGTCATTAAAGAGTATTGAATCTAAACACATCTGCAAAACTGAAAGTTACTTTTAAAAATTATTAACTATCCATTCTAGATCATGAAGGTGAGATTCTGTCTTTTTTTTAAAGAGATTTTAACCCCTGTACCTGTTTCAGGTGCTCGGAGTGATAGAGATGTTTTGGGGCCCTTTCCCCAGTAGGTATAAGGAGTGACAGAAAGATTAAATAAGGCATAGGGCACCAGCCCTTCCACAGTAAATACAGGTAAAGAATGTTGTTCACTAGCCAGGAACTAAAATATAAGCACAAAACATTATTTTCTTAGGGAGAGAATCATAACATCTTTTATTCCTAATTAACTAAAATCTTCAAACTTTGGTTCACATGTAAAGTTAAACCTTGCAATTTTGGAAACACTAATGTTGGTAAATTCCATGTTGTTCCACGAGGACCAGTGTGTCTAACACACCAATGGTTAACACTAACCACAAAGCAATCAGAGACTGGCTATAAAAAGGAGTTCTCAGGAATAATCTTAATAATCAAATGCTACAGGAACAGTGAGGGAGATGAGCTTGGCTAAGTACAGAAAGTGGCGAATCAGTGTGGGCAGGGCTGACACAGATGGTACACTCTGTTTGAAAAATGGAAGTTACTAGAACCAATGCCATACCTTAGAATGAGCACTAAATTCCACACTGTAGAAAATTACACCCCAATCCACTGCTGGGGAAGCATTCCAGAGGATTTGAAAACTCGAAGCATTTCCTTCAATCATAAATGAAGACTCTGGAATGGCATCTGGGATAACCTTAGGGGTAAAGGAAAAGTTCCCTATGGGATGAAAGAAACAATAGAGAAAGAAAGAATTTAGGATTATCAATGATCACAGATACATGGAAGATTAATAGAAATTACTAATAATTAGAACCAAAACAAAATTTTTCTTTCCTTTAACATATCCTGAAAATCATCTTTTTCTGACTGTTTCAGGCTGTAAATTTGGGTTAAGAGTCAAATGACTGCAAGCAAATTAACAGAAACTACTAAAGCCTTTTTTCCTCTTAAAACATAATTCTAAAGAAAAAAAAACCCAACCTTAACATTTATGTAACAGAAAGTATGGAGAAGTGAGGTTATGCAGGAATAAAATATCGTACCTGGCAGAGGCTTGAGGGATGTCTGAATAATTGTGAACTGATTAAATTTGGCTGGTTCCAAAACAGAGACACTAGTTCTCTGATCTATTTCCTGAGCTGTAATAATCCTAAAGCCATTGATCCAGAAGAGCCGACCACTGTAGTACATCAGTGTGTTCTGGGAAATGTCAGAAGTACTCCAGGCTGCGAACTCTGTGATGGTGGTGTCCCCAGCACTGCTGAAACAAGACGTCAATTAGTATTTCTATCTGGAGTGGGGTAAGGGCTGGTGCATTCAAATACTGGAGAGAATGTGTGTTTGTGAGTGTGCGTGTTTGAAAACAAAGAGAAAATACTTTGCAACAATAATTGTCATTCTTCTTAATTCCATATTAAGTTGACTTTTACATTTTTTATGAAGTATACCGAAAGCAAATTCCCTAGGGTTTTTCTTATGAATGTGATATTGCAATAGCAAGAGTGTTACACAGATTTTAATAAATCCTTGTGATTTTTATCAAAAAAATTTTTACCCTACATCAAAGGCACAACCCATTGATTTGTTTCTCCTCCTTGCATCATGCCTTCCTCCTATTCTTGGTTAGTCATCTTATTTACTCACCATTCTTTATTCTAGGTTGTTTAGTCCTTCACTTTATACTATTCACAACTGTCTGTTGCTTCAACGATACTTATCAACTTCCACAGCTTAGTCCAAATGCTCCGTTTCAGACCAGGGAATTCAAGGAAACAGACTATTGTTTTAAACTGCTTTTTAAGTCTTTTTCTCAATGACAAGGACTTTTATTTTTAAAATCTGCTTGGTTGTTTCTAAAATTACACCAGTTGTCTGGTTCTCACAATAACTATCTCAATGTTCTCAGCTTTTTGGAGTAGTTATTTCACTTTTTTTTAATGATTTCTCTAAATTTTTTTAAAGTGTTGACATTCCCCTCTTTAGAAAAGTATGGCACTTAAAATCAAAATAAAAGTTTTGTTTTGAGAGTTTCATAATACTTCCTTGAGAAAATTGAAACTACCTCCAAGGACTTGAGAGGTGTCAGCCTTATAAAGAAAAAGTATATTCACTAGTACTATTCCCATAGTCCTTTTTCTCATAAAATAGTCTTTATTCATACCTACTCAGATGTGAAGCCAGCACCTAGTTTGCCTTTTGGCCTTTCACCCACTTGTCTAATTTTACACTTTGTCGTTTCCACTTCTCATTAGAACTTTCCAGTAACCTTGGTGAGGTATATAAAACCTAATTCCATATGGAAAGAAGCTCACCAAGCAGGATGCACTTGGCCTGAGAAGGCTGGCCCTTCTGGACCACACACAGAGCTGCTGCAGCCTAGTTCCTGTGAATGTGTTCATGTTAGCCTTGCCCACAGGTCGTTTGTTCAGCATTCCCAAAACAGTCCCCAGGGCAGAGATTTCCCTTCAGGGTGATACTGGAGATCCTTAGTTGTCACTGGCTTGGATTGCCCCTCATTTCCAGCTGAAGACTCCTCTCCTGTAAATATCTCCTGGGCTGATTGGAAAACTCTTGCCATCTGGTGTTCATCGCAATTTCAGCACAACCTCCTCACTTACAGGAGATGAGTACCTCAAACCCTTCAGTCCTCAGACAGGTAGAGCTGGATTTAAATCAAAGCTCAACAAAAAAAAATCATTAAAAGGTAAACCCTTCCATGAAGCATGAGCTGTGTATAGAGGTCAGCTGAGGTTACTCTACTGAGGTCTTACTCATTTATTCGTTCGTTCAGCATATGTTGGGTGCCTAGTTCTGTGTTGGCCACTAGGAATACAGTGGTAAATAAGACAAATACAATCCCTGCCCTCATAAAATATACAGCCTAGCAGAATAGGCAGGTAATGAGCAAATAACTACACCATTGAATGGCACTGTAAAAGGAAAGGTAGAGTGGGCTCCTAAACAAGGAGACCTAATGGGGTCTGGTCAGAGAAAGCCACTCTTAGAGAACAATGTTTAAGCTGAGCCATGCAATCTGAACACAAAGTAACCAAGAGAACTGGGTTTGGGGACCATTTTAGGCAGAGGGAACAGCAGGGTGTAGGCTCCTTTGGAGCAATATACTCAGTCCTGACATGACTAAATATGCCTGAACTTTTATGACAGATGCGCCCTTTTCAACCTCCAAGACAGATATGTTGTTATAGATTATATATATATGTCAGTAATAGATTCATTCTTTAATAAACCAAAGGGAATGGCTGCACATAGGAAAGGGAAGAGCAGTTTGAAAGGCGGCTTACAGTTGTCAAGTTCTGAATATGCTGAACGACAGCAGACAGCTAATCTCATCTCTACTCTATGGTAGAACTACACTGTCCAGTAATGTAACCACTAGGCCACAGGTGACTACTGAGCCCTTGACATGTGGCTACTACAATTGAGGAGCTGAGTTTTTATGTTATTTAGTCTTAATTAATTTAGGTTAAAATTTTAAGCTAATATTTGATTTATATATTATGAATCATATGTATGATTTACTGGAAAACTTTAAATATTTTGGAAAAACTTGGGTACGTAAATCAACTTTTTCCATTGTAAATTTTATAAAATCTAACTGCAGATCAAGTATTTCCTATGAAAACTTAGTGTGCAAAATGAGATGTGCAGTACATGTAAAATACACCCAAGCTATCCAAGAATTAATATGAAAAAGGAATACAAATAACTCATTAATAATTTACCTATATGCTTTTACTTTTTAAAATGAGGCAACAGGAAATTTACAATTATATATGTGGCTCACATTAGTTGTATTGGGCAGTGCTGATCTAGACTAGAGGTGAGGAACTTAAAATGCAGAAGAAGGAAGCTTGATTATATATTAGGAAAAAATTTCTGCTTGTAAGATGGCTTTGGAATCCCTGTCTCTATGTACAGCTTTTTTTTCCCCCAGTGTGATAAAAAGGCAAGTCTTACGTGGAGGGCAAAAGTGCCTGTCCTTTGTGTAACCTTGTCAAGATCTGCTGCACTCCACTGGGCATGCAGACAAGGAAAATTATTAACCTTGAGATAAGGAAATGCATTTTTAAAGGAGAAACTTCCTTCCTCTATCTGGTAAATCCAGTAGTACTGATTTTTCTGGACACTTGAGGAGCTGGGCTCTCAACACTAGCTAGCCTGTCCTCTGGAATGTACAGACAGAGAGAGTGAGCCGTAATCCTCAGGACACTGTCACTTTGAACACCGTCTATATCTCACAGATTCTTTTGACAATCAGATTGCCAGTATCTTACATTTCTAGGGAAGGGAACAACCAGTTTTCTATGGTTCACAGTTGGGAAACGAACGAGAGCTGTATGTTATAGCTGATATGAAATAAATGATTAATCAGATTTGCTGTGTTTATGCTCGTATGCATTATAGGTTTATAAACATATACTCCTTTTTTATAGTCTCTATGGTTAAGAGTTTTTCCATAAACCAAAAAATATATATTTTTTAATCTAAAAGTAATTTTGACATTGTCTTCATAGAGCACGAATTCTTGGTCTTTGTAAGATTAGACTCTTTTGAAAATTTGATGAAATGAATGGATGCTCAATTTCCAAGCACTCACACACCACCTGAAGCCCTCCATGAACTCCCTAGGGGGTCCAAGAACCCAATATTAAAAATCTCTGCCCTAGAGCAGGACCTTTTGTTTTACTTTAACCTTTTCCTATCTCTCTAATTTACCATGTGACAATCGGCAAATTTATACACATCTGTGGTTTCAGTTTCCTCATCTATGTAATAATATGACCTCTAAATTCTCCCTTTAACTGCTTTTCTTTAATGATTTTATGTCCTGTATTTTAATTTGAGATACGTAACTGTTTCCTTGAAGTTAAAAACTATTGGCTGTTTAAACTAAAAATAGTAGTGAACATGGATTTTAGAGTGTAGATGAAAGTAAAATATATGACAACAAGAACCCAAAGAGTGAAGGGTAATAATTGGAAACATATCACCATAAAGTTTTAAAATCATTTATGAAGTAAGAATATTTTGAATATGACTGTGGTAAGTTGAAGATATTTAATGTTAAAAATGCATATTTTACTCTCTAAAGCAACCTAAAGAAAATTATAAATACACATAATTAAAATGTTATGAGAGGAGATAAAATGGAATACTAAAAAAGTATTTTATTTACCCTCAAAAATGCAGAGAAGTAGAACAGAGGAATGAACAGCCGATGAGACAAATGGAAGTCAAACACCAAGATGGTAGACTTAAATCCCAACATATCAATAATTATATTAAATGTAAATGAATCAAACACCCCAATTAAAAGGCAAAAATTGTCAGACTGCATAAAAAAGCAAAACTTTGTATGCTATTTACAAGAGACACCTTTTAAATGTAAAGACGAAAATTGAAAGTAAAGAGATATAAAGAGCTGTACCATGCAAACACTAAGCATAAGAAAGCTGCTGTGACTTTCCTAATACTATCAGACAAAATGGTCTTTAAGATGAAGAGTATTACCATAGATGAATGAGGATATTTTATAGTAATAAAAGGAAACACAATGTAATCAAGTATATAGATAACAATACTAAATACAAAGCATGCAGATACGTCAACTAAAGAGTTATAGGCAAATCTATAATCATAGTTGGAGACTATATTAAGAAGCAGAAAAACCCATCCACCCATTTCCTGGGCTCTTGAGGGGCATTCTCCTCAGTGCCTCTACTGGACTCTCTTTACATCCTATCACAGTATTCACCATATCCTACAGTAATTAGTTATTTAAAAACTTACCTTTCCTTACAAGCACAATGCCTGCAACACAGTGGAAAATTAGTAAATGTTTATTGGAAGAATAAATGAATTCTCATGCACTATCATTTATAACTGAGGAGCAAGTTGTTCTCTTATTCTCAACCAATTGCCTTCAATCTTACTTACCTCTGACCCCGAAGAACAGCTGTGTACAGGTGAATACACTGACTGTCTTGAACCAACCAATACAGGAGCCCATCACTAAGGTCTAAAGTTAGAGCAATTACCTAAATAGAAAATATGGAAAGAAAACAAATCAAATACATGTTTAAGGATACCTTTGTGATTATGTCACACTTAAGCTACAGATTTCTCTTTAACATCCTCTTTGGAATAATAAACTCAGTGATTTTTGCCTTTCACTGAATATAAATATTATATGAGTATGTCTATTACTATGTAATTTTGATATAAGCACTGGTTTCCTAAAAATCCCCAAATGGCAAGAAGTATTCACTTCTATATACTTAATCTCTAGTGGTTCTCAAAGTTTGATTCTTGGACCAGCAACATCAGCATCATCTGGGAATTTGTTACAAATACAAATTTTCAACCACACTCCAGGTCCTACTGAATGAGGGACTTTGAGCCACTGTGTAAAGTCTTGTCTAAAGCTAGCCATAACTTTGGACTCTTCAGCCACGTAAGCCAGTGAATTTGATCGTTGTTTAAATCAGTTGTTCTCAATTGCTACACATTAGAATTACCTGTGGAATTCTTTAAACATCTCAATTCCTAGTC
Organism: Delphinapterus leucas; assembly: GCF_059928025.1. Classification (NCBI taxonomy): domain Eukaryota; kingdom Metazoa; phylum Chordata; class Mammalia; order Artiodactyla; family Monodontidae; genus Delphinapterus; species Delphinapterus leucas. The sequence goes on from NC_143140.1 coordinate 53,759,400, forward strand.
TGCATCCTGTTAAATTTTGATCTCTGGAGATGGTATCCAGTCTCCAGTATGTCTTCATATTCCCCAGGTAATTCCAATGTGTCCCCAAGTTTGAGAACCAGTGGTTCAAACCATTTAAAATTATATCTCCTGTTAATTACAACCAAAAACATCCTGATATTTTTCTAAAATATAACACGAACAGGGTTTTTATGTGATATAATTGGATAGAGTCATGTATATATAAAGTCCTATTTCCAGCTGACATCTTACAACTACTTCTTATTACTCTTTCTTTGTCTTCTTTTTACAATCTATGTCTTAATTTTACATCCAGTTGACTACGTGAGGCTTGAGGGAAGACTGTTTCTCCTATGAAATAAGGTGCATGAGATAGAAGTTACAATCCAAAGGATCTTTTTTGCTTTCTTTGGCTTTATAGGTATTTTTCAGATGAGTTGAGATTGCTAGGAGTCTGACCTCAGAATAGCAGAGTCTTTCTATAGCAGACCTAGAGGCTGAGAGGTATCAGATAGGATTAAAGTTGATGACTGTATCTTTAGCAAGATACAACAGCATATAAACAAAAAGATGAGCCAGTGAAAAATGTAAAAAGAATACAATAAAGTATCCAACAACTAAAAATACTTGCTGGCAAGTTACCCAAGGCTTGCTACAAAGAAATAATCTCAAGACCCATGGCTACAAGAACCTTCAGTAGTCATGTAAACCACAGCCTTCAATCTTCAAGAAAACTCAACCTACTCCTTTCCCAAAAGGTAGAAAGCTATTCTAGCAATTCCTAGCCTATCGGGAGTTGAATTATGTCCTTTCTTCAGGCTAAAAGAGATTTATTGATAATTTTTCCAGTTAAAGTGAAACCAGGTTAATATTGTTTGGTTATCTAATGAGATGCACTAGAGTTTTCCAAATTACAGATTAACTCTACTTTATCTCTTAAAAAAGAGATTCTACAACTCCCTTTGCTGGAATACAACAAACTGTTCAAGCTATAAGTGAAATTCAGGTGTTGGATCATTACCCCATTCCTTTACACCAGCCATTTGGGCCCATATTTAAGCAGTGTCAGAGGCTGTTCCATAAATCTTTGGTAACCATTGTTATGTCTAGTAACTCCCATACGTAGGAAATAATCCCTTTGATCTAAACAAAAACCTTAAAGTTTAATCCTCTGGTAAAATGTACTATATACTATGAGCCTGACACATCAGATGTGGCAAAAAGTATCTTTTCACTTTAAAAGAATTTCTCATTTCATTCTCCCTTTTCATAGCACAAATGAGTCTTTCTGTAAATGACTGGCTAACTATTTTATTACACCGTTGATTGCAAAGTATCTTATACTCCGTGATAAATCTGTGAGTAACACAGAAAGGAATGACAGTGAGATGGAGCGCTTTGCTCAGTGCAAAACATATTACCTTCAAAACACCTACTAGCATTAACGGAGGCAGATGAATAAAACAAGCCACGGAACCAGAACACAGATTTGCACAAGTAGGAACAACATTAGCCAGCCTGTGAGAGTATTTGGAGTGGATTTTAAAGAAAAGTGTATTTCCCCAAATATGCTGAGAAATCTAATGATTCACTCATTTACAGAAAAGTCCCCAGGGCCACTCCCGAGCTATCCTGAGTAGAAAAAGCTCAAACGACAAGATCAGGACAGCAGGGAGATTACTGACAAAGTCTCGGGGATGAATAGGAAGTTACTCCTGATATACTGTTACCTTTAATATGCTTTTACACAGAAAAAGGTTTTCCCCTAACATTTTTTATGGAGACATAAAAAATGTACTTTCTTTGTATTCAGACTCAAGTGGCTCTAAAATAGAATTAAGGGATTATTTCATTATTTGACAGGAATAATTAATCTCTGGATATGGTGTGTAAATTTCTATTTCTTTTAAATATCTGTGTTATAATCTGTAGGTGCCAATCTTAGGAATTATAACTGATACATCCTATGGAATTGAGGATCAGTGACTCAACAATTTGTTTGTTTGTTTATAAATGATCTGATACATCTGTATTATCTCTACTGACAACAAAAAAGGCTTTAAAAAATAAGAAAATTTTAAGAAATATCCTAGATAGAAATAGTATAAATGATATATTTCTTCTTCATGCTTTTCTGTAATTCCTAAATTTTCTACAGTAGACATATATTATTATGATGATCAGAGAAAACAAAATTCAGAAATTTAGATGGGTTGCTAGAGGGTAGCTAAACAGGATCAAGAAAAATAGGTATTGCTTCTAGAAGTTGAGGAAATAAAAATATCATTTGTTTTAGAACCATTTCTATATCAGGGTATTTTTTCGATTGAGTTACAAAATACAAGCTTAACTATTGAGTGGTCACCATGTGCCTGGAACTATTCTCACTACTTCCCATGAATTATCTCATTTAATCTTCACAACAACCCTAAGAGGTAGGACAATTGTTAATATTCCCATTTTTCAGATAATGAAACAGACACAGAGAAGTCAACTTTCCTAGGAGTTACACAGTTTTTAGAGCAGTCAGTACCAGAAATTGATTGAAAATAATAAGACACCTAATCATCACCCAGGAAGAAGCTCTAAAATATCCAAAGAATTCCTAAAGACTATGAAAACAGACGGAAATTAAAATGTTCTTAAAGTGTGAGTCAATTCAAGATAAAGCAAACTATAAAAATCTCCACATTATATTCTAATTTATTTAATCAATTATGACAATCAATAAGACTTAGAGAAAGTTTGGTTATATCAAGATCTTACCATAACAGTATTTCTTTTCAGGTTCTACCTGAACAACTCACAATAAGCAGAAACAGTATTATCATAACTATAAAACAGCATTATTTAGTACTATTAAATGATCAGATCTTATTTTTAATTTTCACCTTTCTCCCAGAAAACCAAGGCTGTGCCTGTAGTATAAGGGAACTTTCCCCATTTAGCCTGGTACTTTCAACTGAATACAGTGTGGTCCAATAGAGATATCCACCAACTGAGTCCACCACCATGTCATTCACCAACAGCTTCACGTGAGTCACCATGTCTGTGTGTCCTGTCAACAGAGACTGCCTTTGTATCTACAAAATATAATCATGTCAGTTAGTGATTTTCAAATGGCATCATGATTTATGAATAGTTTATTGCAATTGTTAGTAAATTACTGCATTCATACATTCATTTGTTCAACCACAAGTAGATACTGGCACTCTGTGCTGGGTAGTGTGCCTAGCCTTGGAAACATAACAGTTAGAAGTTACAAGAAAGTTAGAGGTTATAAGGAAGCTTACTCCTTTTCATGCCTCTAAAGAGAAAGGAGATACATTTATTTTGAGTTAAAATACTTGCCCTTCCTAATCATACATCCAATCAACACATAAAAATGTATTTGATTAGGCTGTCAAAGAAGATGTATACTCCTGATAAATGGTGATGTCTCTCTCCTTGCTCCTGTCAGTATATCTCCATAATATTAATGACTATCATTATTGAGTACCTATTATGTGCCAGGCACTGTACTTCTTTTTTTCAACCTTTAAAATATTAGCTCTTTTAGCCCTCGCATTAAGCCTGTAAAGGATTTCTATTTCCTACTTTTTCACAAGTAAACTGGTTCAAAGAAGTTAAGTAATTTTTCAAGGAGTTGAACTGTTTTATAAGAGACAGAGCAAATACTTGAAACCAATTTTTATCCCACTCTTCCACTTCCTCCTTCAAAACTATTTTCAAACTAACCCATTTTGGGGAGCATTCTCTGATTAACCCCAGTCAGCTCCATTCTGCCTACAGGTCATTGGCACTTATGAATTCAGACTATACCATATTGCTTTGCTTCTAAATACATTGTTTTGTATGCTTCTTCTATTAATTCATGAATTTTTTTGTGTGTGTGTGTGGCTGCGTTGGGTCTTCGTGGCTGCCTGTGGGCTTTCTCTAGCTGCGGCTAGTGGGGGCCACTCTTCGTTGCAGTGCGCGGGCCTCTCATCAAGGTGGCTTCTCTTGTTGCCGAGCACGGGATCTAGGGTGCATGGGCTTCAGTAGTTGTGGCACACGGGCCCAGTCGCTCCGCGGCATGTGGGATCCTCCCAGACCAGGTCTTGAACCCGTGTCCCCTGCGTTGGCAGGGGGATTCTTAACCACTGCGCCACCCGGGAAGCCCCATGAATGTATTTTTATGTCATGAAAAGAGCAGGGGCAAGTAGTGATGGTTGCACGACACTGAACATACTAAAAACCACTGCATTTTATACAATCAAAGGGTGAATTTTATGGTACATGAATTATATCTCAACAAAGCTGACATATTTTTTCAACAGAGCAGAGGCATGTCGTCTATTTTCTTCATATTGTCTACTATGCCTATTCTCAAGACTCTAAACATATTGGTAACAGATAATGAGTAAATAAATGAATGGACACGTGCCTTCCTGATTAGAAAACGACTTCCGTACCGTATTTCTTCATCTGTTAGGCCAGCGCTCTCATCAGCAGCCATCTTTTTCTTCCGTGTGCACAATGCGTGGGATGTCTTCCTCTTGCCCCCAAATCCACTCTCCACCCTCTCCACCCTCCTCTGTAACCCCTGAGCCTGATATCAGTGGACGACATCAACCTAGCTCTGTTGTTCTCTGGCTTCCAGAGAGCTTCAGCCAATGGAAGCACTGGCAGAAGATCAGATGCCAGAAGAAAAGAGGGATAGGGGTACATATGTACCCCCGTATCACTCCTTGCTAGACCATACATTTTGACAGTGGCTGGTTTTCATGTCAGCAACTCTCCTAAAGCTACAGCCCTCACCATTCTTTCCCTTCTTTCCCTTGCCCTTTATGCCTGGTGGCAGTAATATCCTCCCACACTTGCTAGCCCAGGGCATGCTTCACCATCCTTTGTTCATTTTCCTTAGCACTGTAGATACCTTTGAAAATAGTCCCCTCACTTAGTTTCTTTTAATCATGCCTTTGGAGTGTGCCATCTTCCCTAGGACACTAACCCACTGGTGAACATTTTAATATATTTATTTTAAGATATCATTGAAAATATGTGACTAATACACCACATAGTGATATAAAATTTCCTTTATATCTAAATACGTTTTAATTAAAAAGTGAGTAGGCTTAGAGACAGATACTAAGTAAATATTAGCAGAGGTGGTACACAAGTATGAAAAAAATCGTGAAAATTACATTCCAGTCACTGAAATGGGTGGGCATTGTTCGAGAGCATCCAGAATGCCAGGCTTCTACTTACCACGTATGTCTTTCCAGCCCAGTAGAGAAAGTGACCCAGCCACTCAAAAGCTAATGCCCCTGCTCCTGCAATGTTGGGTATGTGATAATTCTCTGAGATGTCCGTCCCACTCAGCAGCCACACATAGACATCACCTTTCATGTCGCTGTAGTATAGGCTGTTGTTATACCAATCCATGTCTCAAAACAAAGTGAATTGGTAGCAGTTATTTTTTCATACATGCCAGCATAAACATGGCGAGTCAACAAATCATACATGCACCTCAACATAACATTAAAGCATATACTAACATAGATACTCACTAGAACTTCAAGGATCTGTCAAGAATTTTATCCCAAAATCTTAACCCCTGGAACTAGAGAGAGGAACTAATAGTCATTGAGTGTCTCCTCTTTGCCAAACATTGTCTTGGGCACTTTTACCTATTTCACTCAACTCTTAAAACAAAGCTATGAAGTAGAAATCATCCCCATTTTTTTTTCTTTTTTTTTTTTGGCTGTGCCGCGAGGCTTGCGAGATCTCAGTTCCTCAACCAGGGATTAAAGCCAGGCCATGGCAATGAAAGCCCAGACCCCTAACCGTTAGGCCACCAGGGAACTCCCCATCCCCATTTTTGACATGGAGAACCCAAGACTACGTGAAATTATCTATTCTGCCCGAGGTCTCACAGATGAAAAGAGGAGGAGCCCAGATTCAAGCCAACTTCAAAGCATCGTTCTTTCTATTAGTACCACACTGCCTCCTAAGTCCAACTCATTTTGGTCAGAAATGCTGTGGTACTTTTAATAGCCAAACGAAGAGATCTAATAATTAGATAATTATAGAAGATGCCATTAAATAATAAATAAATAATAATAAATTATAGAAGATGCCATTGAAGTAAGGCTGTTAGGCTGTTACTGTGAGACAACATTGAGAAATTAAAATACATGAGAAGTATATCAAAGCCTTCCTGAAATGGGCATAAATCATTAAATAACTACATTTTGTGGAGTAATAAATGGCCCTCCTCCGTGAGAAGAGACATTTTCTTAATAGTGTCACTAAAGTATAGTTCAGTCAATATTTTTTCCTTTCATTATTGACCTAATACTAAAATACGCAATCCTTTTGATTGGTTGAATATCTCAGGAAGTCTTACAAGTAGAAACCTGCCATCCAAGTGTACAGGGAACTTGGTGTTTACCTGATACATTTCCCATATCAGAGGATAGGAATTCTCCTGGGCCAAAGCTATTTAATGGTTTACTCCAAAGCCCATCTTCTTTCACAGCCATGATAAATGGTGGCTCTGCAGCTGTTTGGTTTTAAAAAAACAAATTGAAAGAAATATCACAGAAAACACACTTTTTTTAGGTACACATTTATACGTTAGATTTCCTTCATAAAGTCAATCAGCATTTTGAAAAATACTCTGGAATAATATGAGTAATTGTATCTGCTTAAAAGAATTATCTATCATATTAAACATACTTTCTGATTTTTGTGTAAATAGTTGTAATTGAATGTGAAGAGAAATGTGTAGTGATGTTGCCTCTATAGCAATGTCACGGTCATGGCAGAATTTTTTTTTTTTTTGCTTTAGCTATTGGTGGCCATGGTCCTGTTCAGAGCACCCAGAAGCGACTGCAATAACAACAGTAGTATAAATGAGTCAGTTATCTTTCCATTTTTTTTCAACCAGGAGGATAGAATTCAACATAATTCACAGCCCCTCAGCTTCTCTCGCCAAGAGAGAAGTCAGAGTTCAAGGAGTGCTACTGCTTAGTAAACCATGAGAAAGGAGAAAACCATGAAGAAGAAGAGAATTATATTGTTTGTTAAAAAATATCTTGGACAGTTTAAAATAGCAGGTTAGAAACATAAATATCACACAGTGCTTTATTTGCTTTCCTAATCTCAGATAATAAACACATCCTCAAGGGGTCAACGCACCCTCATTCTAATTTTTTTTACCACATTGAAGGTGAGAAATTTTAAAGGACATAGGGAGGAAAGCTTTTTGTCAGGATCACTCCCTAAATCAAGAATGTTTTCTCACCTGGTACCAGGGTAGTTCCCACTGAGGGCTCTGACCAAGGGCCTGGTCCCTTGGGAGAACTTGCTCTCACAAAAACCTTGTATTTCGTAGCACTCTGAAGGTCGTGTACATTAAGGATGGTCCCACTTATATTAGAGAACACGTGAGTGGTTTCAGGAAAGTCTTGGGTTGATACTTTCACCTCGTAAGTCCAGTTCTGCCAGGCGGAAGGGCCTGATTGGAAGAGTTAAACAATATTACTGACGAGGATGACATCAGCAAGGGCAAACAAAGGACTGTCAGTAAATTTATCTACAGCTTCACCTTGAGTGAAAGGATAATTGGGCCTGTTATCCCATAATCACCAGGGTTAACTTGGTGACATGACTAGGACAGTGGTCATCCCACCCACTCATTTTGTTCCATCAAAGGAGACATCATGCCCAGCAAATCAGAGGCCACTGTTCCCCTGTCAGTGCTGTATGATTGGCTGCATAGAACTGTCGGAGCGGTTTTCTATACAAGCTCCTAATAAACAAATGCTTAATGATGAATCTCTAATATAATTCCCAGTGTTGGTAGAGCATCTCCCTTCTAGAAGCCCAAACAATACAAAAGAATTTTTTTTTTGCTAATTCATTTTCAGCCATCTTTGACATATACAGCAAACAGGCATAATTAACTTAGTCTTAAAGTAAAAAATAGCCAATGTTTCCTAGATACTCTAGGGGACCAGGGGTTGACAAACGGCAGCCCACAGGCCAAATCTGGCCCACTGCCTGTTTTTGTAAATAAAGTTGTACTGGAACACAGCCACAGCTACATATTTACATTTTATCTATGGCTGTTTACATACCACAAGGACAGAGTTGAGTAGCTATGCCAGAATCCATATGACCCACAAAGCTGAAAATATTTACTATCTGGTCCTTCCTTTATAGAAAAAAATTGCCAACAGCTGTGCTAGACACTGTTCTAAGTGTTCTACCTATGCATCTTAATTTGGTCTGTATGACAATCCCATAGAAGTATATAATTAATGTTTTTATTCCAGTAGTGAAAACATGCATGAAGTGGTTAAGTAACTTGCCCAGGTCATTCTGCTAAAAAAGGGCAAGGCCAGCCTTTGAATCCATGCAGGCTGGCTCCAGAGCCCACCTGCATACCCACCACACATGCTGCCTCTCCAGAGAAGAAAATTCAAGTCCAGAGAGTTTTAGGCTCAAATTCATGCAAGATCTCCCTGGATACATAATCTCAACCCAAGTCTCCATCCCCCTGGCTAATGCATTCCCTCAGACTAGAATGTCAGTGCCTGACTCCAAGGAGACACTCAATAAATGCTCCAACCATTCTGTTGGGACATATATGATGAAATATAGAGATTCTCTTAATGCAAAACTGATAAATGTAGAACAAATGTATAAACACGTGTGTGTGTGTGTGTGTGTGTGTGTGTGAAAGAGAGAGAGAGAGCACTAAGTAGTGCTTTGAGTTGATGACTAAATAATCACATATGGGCTCTCAAAGTTGAGTCGCCATGTCAAGCCATTCAAGCTTTCCTCTCCTTGCAGCAAGGCCAGTCTCCAGGCTGGGGACAGGGCACTCACTGGCTCCAATGGCGAGCACAGGGGGCTTCCACTGAACCATGGCCTGGTGTGAGCCGAACAGCACTGAGAGCTGCTGTGGACAGCCCGGCAGCGGGTGTGGCTGGGTGTACAAGCCAAAGATGACCAAGTTGCCAAACCCAGATTCTTCTATGTGACTCAGGTCACATCCCACGATGAACTCATTAAAAGACAGAGAATCCTGTTGGAAAACAGCCTTGCCATCTGTGACCAGGAAGTCGTTGTTTTCACAAGCAAAGCTCTTCACATCAGTAAAGGGGACATGAGGTAGGACAAGGTGGGACATGGAGCCATCCAGAAAGGTTGACATGAAGACTTGGGCGGTGTCATTGAAGTAAATGATTCGCTTGGACTGTGGCTTGATTGCAAAGTCCTTTAATGTGCCACTCTGCACAATACGCACAACTTCTGAGCCCCGACCAGAAGCCACAGGGAGATCGACTCTATAAATGCCGTCTCTCAGAAGATAAAAGAGATACCTGAAACAGGAGCAAAAGAAGCCTGGTGTGATTCAGTGCAAGGGTGAAGGAGCAACAATGCCTCAGCACATTGTTTTATCCTGTTGGGCAATTAGAACCATATATCTCCAGAGTGGATAAGTACAGGGTTTCCCAAGGTGCAAAGTAGTAAAGGTATTTATTAAAGATATGCTCTAGTCATTTAACAAAAAGAGAAGAAAGGTGAGAGAGCTGGGTGTGGGGGGAGGAGGACGGAGGTGAGAGAGAGAAGCAGCAGGGATGGGGGAGAGGGGAGAGCTTTATAATAAGTACAAACTCAGTGAGTGAATAATTCAGTGGTGCAAGATAACAGCATAATGGTAACCTTTTTTAATCAGAAGAATAAACTATTTCATCTGCCTGAAATTCTTCAGGAATACTACATAAAAAGGGTTGCTAAAAGTTTTGATTTTTACAGAAACTCTGTCATTGTATAGGGAGATGATTAGAAGACAGACCCTGGAGCAAGAAGTCAAATACTGATTCCAGCGCAAAACAGCTGATGGTCTTGGGCGGTCGATAAATCAACTTGTGCTTTGCTTTCCTATCTATAAAATCGGGATAATAAAAGTACTACCCCATACGGCTGAACAAGAATTAAATGAATTATTGGAAGTAATGCACTTAGAAGCACATATTAAGTGCCTGATAACTATTACTGAATAATTATTATTATAATTTCTAGTCATGTTTCAAAATCTAAGCACAAATCAGTTTTATCCTAATGGAAGAAAGAGCCACCAAAGACCTCTTTGAGATGTATTTTGAGCGACTGATTTAGTGAGTGAAGTTCATTATCCTCAGAATGAGTCATTTCGTGTAACTGCCAGCAACAAAGTTCATTTCACAGGATCTTAGACTTTTACAAATGAGGAAAATAAGATCCAAAGAGTCCAAAGGACTTGTCCTACATCACAGGGTTTTAAAAAAAAAAAAGAAAAAATCCTGTAATTCAGTAATTCACTCAAGCTTAAAACATTAAAATAAATATCTGGTAAATTATGAAAGAATATGAATAGAAAATCTTGATTTTAAATCAATAATGAGTAAGAAAGTCAATTCGTGAAAGATAAGAAGTGCTATGGGCTATATTTTTTTTCATTCAAAATGAAAACAACTTTATCCCTACAAGAAAGAAAAATGTTTAGTCTTACAAACGTTGGCCTTGCTTATTGGTTACTAACCTGTAATTATCTGATTATATTTAATAAATAATCACCCCAAAATAACTTCCTATGTTTTCATCCTTCACATGTGAGCATGTGGAGATCATGTAATACATTCACAGTGAATAACTCATTTCATCCTCAAAATACCCCAACTGAGTATTATTGTCTTCCCCGAATGGAAGGATAAAGCAAAGGTCATAGACACGAAGTTACTCTCTTGAAGTCCTACTACAATTTAGCATCACAACTGAGCTAAAATGTGTCCATTTCATTTGTGGCAGGGGGAAGCATAGTGATTTGTAATGGCAAATTTTAACTTGTTATTAGCTATCAATTTCAGTTTCCTAAAGTGGATGGTAGCAGTGTTCTTTCTAAACCAGCCTCCTGATAGATGTGAGAACCAGACCAGAAAAATGAACAGGTACTGAATTGCTCAGCAAGAGAAAATGGTGCAATGAAAAGAGGAAAGAGAGGCAGGAAGGGCTTCTCATGGGGGGCATCGAGGGGGAACAAGACCCTGAGTCATGCATAAAATAGTGACATACCCAAGACGAGAACCCAGGCCCCGGAGTCCCAGACAAGAAGTCTTTCCCATAAGCCCATATTTTACTGTGAAGGAGAAAGGAAAAACTACTTACCTAGAGAAGTTGTGGATCAAGTTTGAATGAAATTTCCTCTTGGCTCTATAAGAATGAAAAAAACTTTGCCTGGATTTAATTAAATGTGAAATCAGATACATAGATTGGCTCATCTGGTACTAGGATGTTATTAGCAAGCAAGTTTCCCCAGGATTCTTGCCAAAGGAAGAGAATTCACATTTACAAGGCTAACACTCACCCATTGTATGAATCAGCCACAATTTTTTGAGGTGCAATAATTGACGGAGGAGTAATTTCCTCAATGTTTGAGCAGTTTTCTAAATCACAGACACATACCTAGAGAAGAGTACATCAGTAGAATTAGTGTCTATTCAATTTGGCCAACATGTATTTCTTGAGCAACTGTTCTGTATTTAGAATTTCACTAGTCACAGAGCACTTTTAGAAAACATAAAAAAGCTCTTAAAAGACAATGTTATATCCTATATCCTAATGAGTTTATATCCTCTTGGTATCCGTGAAATATGAGTACGTATTTTCCTGGCTTACAGAGGCACTCAACTATTTTTATTAATATTTAAGCTGCTTCCAAGCTTAGGGGCTTCCAGCCATAGCGATTGTGACCAGCCTGTCCCTTTAAAAGAAGGAAACTTGAAACACAGCAAACTGTGTCTTCTCAAAGATTTGGTAATACAATATTTTCAGAGACCTACGGCAGTTATCTGTGGTTATTATACAATTTACAATGCTTGCAGCTGATTTTGATTATGATTGGCAGTTTTATCTAGTGATAATTCAGGTACCACCACTGTCTTATAGAAGATGAATTATCATTAGTATAAACTCACAGCTCTGAAAAATCACAATAAAGATGATTTAATGGTAGGTCAGGACTAGTACTAGGTAAAGTCTAGACCCTGCTATAGGCTAGATCTATGGTTCGTTGCTAACCCAGTGTCTAAAACATAGTAAACACTCAGTGACTAATTACTGAATGAAAGAATTATGTTTACTTGTAAATATACCAAGATATGCATTAGAGTATCAATATCAAGTTGTTTACTTTAAATTCTCAGACTAACCAGTTGAGCCATGATGAAGTACATTCTCTGATAAAGCCAGTCTATGGAGATGGAAGAAATTAATCCTGAACCACTGTAAAAAATTCTCAGGTCAGACACATCAGACATGTTGGCAGCTCCCTTCACCCATATGAGAGTTCCTTCAGAGAAATAAACAACTTGCTGGTGGACATTAACTGATATTCCTGGAAGAGCCATGCAAAAATACATGTGTGTTATTAGGTAACAACCAGACAAAACACTTGCATGAAAGAGAATTTATTTCTTTAATCCTTAATAAAGGGATTAAAACTGAAGTCAACCTGGATCTTTCTTTTCACACTAAGGAAACATTTTTCTCTATTACACTGACCTGTAATGTTACGGTGTGTAGCACCCGGCTGAAGGCAATGTGCTTCATCTACCAAATGTTTTAAAGATCTCTTTCGTAGAGAAGTTTTCCTGGATAAAAAGAGCCACCGTTCCTCTTCTTGAACTAAAACAACAACACAGTTTCTAGACAGACAGACCAATCATATACACATTGACACAAAAAAGATCAATACCATCCTTCAACACAAGGGGGCTAGCACGTGAAAGAGGCTGGTCAGATTTTCTCTGAAGGCACTGGGGTATTTCAGCTGTAGTACAAATCACATTCTGTGATTGGGATGAGAAGTACAGTGTCAGTCAAGTAGGATTTCTGGGTATGTGCCCCTAAATGCCCTCAAAATATCATCACATGCGGTATCACTGTTCTCAACAGCCCTGCCCAAATAGGAGCTCGGCTTATTATCCTCCACCATAGGAATCTGACTGCTTGGTGGAGGTGGTCCAGCCCAGGCTGGAGTGGGTTGTTGCATAACACACACATATGGACAAACTTTGGTTGTCTCTGTTTTGTCTTTAATTATCTCCCTTTGAGGCAGGAGAAAGGTCCGTAGTAATGAAATGTGAGGACTACAGAACTCTGTTTGACATCCTGTTCAAGTGGAGAGTGATGAAGTGTGCGTTGATGAACACTTTTAGTGTAATTAATAAATGTTATGCAATAATCACGGTAACAACAACCTTAAGCCTGCTCTATATTTAACTCGCCCTTTGGATGCTTCTTGCATAACAAAAATACCTCTCCTTTCCTAGAGTGTAGTAACAGCCCCAAAAAATAAACTAAAGGCTGGTGATGACATTCACTCCCCACTGGCATAGGCGTGTGCAGATTAGAGGACGGGGCAGTCAAGTCAGCAAATGGGGCTCCCATGAAAACGGAGAGCAGACTCCTAGAATTCTGAATCTTTGTGTGTTATTCCAAAGTCTTTTAACTCGCTTCCCCAAAGTATTTCCAGTGCTTCTTAGAGAGCATTTTCTTTTATCATTTTGCTCACGTGGGCATCATGCAGAAAGTATTCAGTCTCTCAAGGCAATTGTTAAAATGCCGAAGTAAAAAAAAAAAGTACTTGCAAAATAATAACAGAAGCCAATTTGGTAGACTGAATATTCAGAATGGTAAAATGTAACTTATTAAGTTTAGATATATTTAAAAACCTTAAGGAAACTGGAAGAAAAAGATATCTGATCTGTGTTAAATGATAATACATAATATAAGGTGGAGGTTAGGGCAGAAACAATATATGTATCCCCTAAGTGTGTAAATAAGAGTCATAATCACTAGTGACTTTAACTGAAACCAGGGGTTTGCTTGAAGCCATTTTTTTAATCCCTAATTTTTTTTTAATTTTTAAATTCCAATGTGGAAACTTTAGATCAAACAACTTACTCCTATTTGTCAAATACTGGGACTCATTTAAAATTGAAAACTTATCAAGTATTCAGAAGACAGTGTCCATTTGGGCAGAACAGTAGGGTCTTGGGGAGCACCAGATGACCCAGGACCTCCAAGATCTGAACCCACCCTTGCCACCCCCTCAGTTCCGTGTAACAGGAGGCGCATCCCCAGTCTCTACCTGCTGGGGATGAAGTGGTAATACTAGATTCTGCTTCCGGCCCCTCACCAACTTCATTTACTGCTGCAACAGAAAACCTATTCCAAAAACGATTTGGAGAGATGTATTTTACATGGCATGGTGTGAACATGAGACAAAAATAGAAGGAGCAATAACATTTCTATTTAAAGGACGATGTGGCAATGCATGTATCTAGTTACTTGGTGCCACTGCTTAGCACTAAAATGACCATCAATCACATCCTTGTTTGCATTCCCCATAGAATAGTTCAGGGTCACAGAGGTCAAAAACTGAACTCTGCTATCTGCATGACCCCCATTCATGCCCTAATTTAAAGAGGTCTTAGTAAATGCTGGAAAAGCTAACAATAATAAAATAATCCCCTTAACAGTTAATACAAAAATACCATTAACAGAATTTTACCTCCTTACTTTTTTCATGTTGGATTAAATGATGAAATGATATTTATGGTGCTTATAATGCCTTTTTTAGCCCATATTTATAAGCCCACATTTATATTTATCTCTGAATACAATAGAAATACTTACAAATGTTTTTGCTCAGGATGGTGTAATCTAATAAGCGTAAAAACTTGAGGAAAACCACAGCAACTTAAACCAACAGCACAAAGCCAATGCGACTTCTCAAAATACATTTAAACTATTTTTTAGCCCTATTTCTTAAATAATATCATGCCTGTAACCCATGCTGGTTACTATTTTTAAATTTTATATTGGAGTATAATTGATTTATAATATTGTGTTAGATTCAGGTCTACAGCAAAGCAACTTAGTTATACATATACATATATCTATTCTTTTTCAGATTCTTTTCCCATATAGGTTAGTACATAGTATAGAGTTCCCTGTGCTGTACAGTAGGTCCTTGTTGGTTATCTATTTTATATATAGTAGTGTGTATATGTTAATCCCAAACTCCTAATTTATCCCTCCCCCCCAACCTTTCCCCTTTGCATGCTAGTTACATTTTTCCTGCACCACTTAATTCTTACCTGTAGGTGGTATTTGGTAGAGTGGAGTAAAACTGGAAACTGGTTCTCTGTGTCCCTGAATCTAACTTTTGATTTTTATTATTCAGCCTTAAGTTATAACCCAAAATAGGTCCACCTGGGAATTGAGGTGGAGCCCAACTGATTTCCACCGTGTCCGGACTGGAGCTTTCAATATTTTTAATGAGAGGAGCAGTTTCAGGAACTGGAAGAGATAATGGTGACATCGTGAGCAGAAAATATACAGTGAAAAATGTAAAAATGTAAATAGGATAGGAAAAAAAGTGTTGTTTTTTTGAAAACAGCATAAATGAAGTATTTTTGTTAATATTCACAGAAGTGATAGAGAGAAGATAGTAATATATCTATGAGCTGCAATTCTTGATCCCTAAATGATACCAGTTAACTACTTTCCTAAGGGACTCTTTCAAATGTTATTTTCCTCACTTCTAATTTATGCAATAAAATTAAATGTGGAAGTATGCAAATAGGATAAATGTTCTAGAAAAAAAGTGGTCAAAAATCTCCAGAGACCTAAACAAGTTGAAACGTGGGATGGAACCAGGTTAGGAAGGAGAAGAGAATCTGTAACAAACTGGAGTCAATGATTAACACAAGTTAAAAGAAGTAAGTCCTGGGGCCTATTCCCTCACTAGAGTGCTGTAGCCGGACTAGTTCCAGCTAAAGATATGGATTTAGATAAGCCTGAATTAGAACAGTCTGCTTCACTTTTGCTGGCATCAGCTCTGCTGACCTAGACTGTACTTTCCTCCCCCAGCTCCCAAGGTCCCCTGGAATCCAGGCTTTCTGTGCCTTAGCAACATCCCTTCCCTTGTGAAGGATGAAAGGAGCATGCATTCTCTAATTAAGCACTCACCCACAGACTTTAGGAGCTACCCAAGTGCCAAAGAACAGAAAGGAAAACAAATGATCTAACAGCCTATCTTCCACCCATGTCTCCACCTGCTTTCCATACCCCCCACGCCCTGAAACCACACCCTTTTATTTCGTCTTTCCATAGAAAGACAGACTGATGTCACTTTGCTCTTCAGTAGTCTCTCTGCCTCGGAACAATTTTGGCAGGTGCTCTGCGTCACCCCTGACCCTTTAGAGTGGGGAGAGAAGGGACAGTTCAGCCCTCGCATTGGCTGCATTTTAAAAAGGCTTTTTAATTGATCTCTCAGCCTTTCTCTGATACAGTTCCTCCCCAACTCTCAGACTGAGCTTTAGCAAACACAAATACCATCACATCACTCCTCTGCTCCATGCACTCAGTCACCCTGGTGAACAGGGAAGTAGGAATCATCTCCCAGTGAATCAGAATCAGGATGTCAGAAAAACTAACTCTTCAGGGTCAGTGCCCAGACAGACATGATCCGCTCCACTTCAAGCATGTAGATGTCACATGGTGAACTGTGATCATTGTCCAAATCTCCCCCACAAAAATCGTCCCTGAAAAGGCTGGTCAGGTTAGGCAAGGTAACCATTCCACCTGATTAAGAAATTATCTTCATAAAGGCCCCAAGTAATACCATCTAAAAATCATATATTTCCCATAGCTAAAAAAGAAAAGAATCATGAAGTGATGGAACATGAAACAGATAACTTTATAAGTTTTGATGTGGCTAAAAAAAGTGAGATAGAATTGAGGCATGAGATGCTATCCATGGAAAAGACCCCCAGTACGAGGACTGGAACACCTGGAGGGTATGTGGGCTTGCATATCCAGAGAAATGCCCGGAAATAGAAAGCAAAATTTGCCTTCTTCATTATTTTGATTTGACTAGCCTTGGGCCCTGGACCACGGTATGTCTCCAGCACTGGAAAATGTTCCAACACTATTGGAGTACATGAGGCATTGCTTTGAATGAAGAAGGATCCACATATTCTACTCGGATCTGGAACATTTCGAATATGACCCTAGGCCAGTGTCTGACCTGAGGTCCCAAGAATAGTCAGGGAATAGTCAGCAGAGGTGCCATACATACCCTAAAATCTGATAAGCAAGAAGAGAGCACTAATCAGAGAAGAGGGAAAATGCCCCAACCAGCTTCATCCGCTATCTAGCTATGCTTCTGTCCAAGGCCTAGTTCACAGTGAGGGTCTCTGCACACAGCTGAATCTCCAGAACGAGGGGTAGGGACATATAACGTCTGGCTTGGAATAAGTCCTCCCACGTCCCCTCAGCTAACTCTAAGGGTGAGAGCACCAGGCAACTCTCCCTGAGTGTCTGCCCCAGGCATTCACCTCCCTAAAAGGCTCTAGGCTTGAATCCTTTTCCTGGTATGGAAGTCACATCTTTGAAAGAAGAAATCAGAAAATGCCCCAATATATGTACTATTTTTAAAAATCATCTCTAATCAAATGTTAAAGTATTATAATAACCTCCCAGCTGATCTCACTACCTCTGTACATTCCAGTCTCTCTCATTCCTTCAATCCATTCCATATGTAGTGGCCAAAATTATCTTTTTAAGGAGTACTCAAAGCAACTACTCCTCTTCTTTAAAACCTTCCATAATTTCTGACTGCTAAGTGAGGCTTATTCTGACCACCTTCTTTAATACACTCCCCATTTCTAAAGGACAGACCCTGCTCAAAACGTTCCTCTTACCATAGCACCCCGTATCTTCCTACTTACAATATACTTTCCTTATTTATTAGGTTTACTGGTTAGAGTATTTCTTCTCCACCAGAATGGGTATTTTTGTTTTGATCACAGGAGTATGGTGAACACCTAGAACAGTATTTGGCACCTAGCTAGGTACTCCATTGTTGGATGGGTCTATTAATGAAGGAATAAATTTATTTCATTGTTTAAAATAAAATGAACTAACCAAAGCTTTGGAACAATTCCTGATTTCTTAAGCAACGTGTGCATGCCATACCTCCATAAGGATGAGTCCTATAACTGGGACTTGGAGGGGAATACAGTTGCAGCTGGGCTGTGAAGATGCAAACCACTCGAAAAATATATTCAGTGAAGGGATGCAAGGGCTCTACCACATAGGAGAGCTTGGACACGGCCTAAATCAACAAGAGATCAAAAATCAGCATTTATGGAATAGCCACCATATATTGTAACTCAAGAGCACAGATTCGTTTGTAGATGATGGATGGCCTTCTGGATATGGAGTGACCCAAGGCCTGCCAGACCAGTTGAAATGGAGGCCTGGAGCTCAGAGCTGAGCCATCCCAACATCAGTCAGCATAATTCACACCAAAATTCTTTCCTTCTTCAAAACTGCAAAATTATGGATTCAATTATATGGCATTTACCTCAATTTTAGTAAATTACCTTTACTTTTCCATGTTAATATACTTGGTGTCTTGGGACTATTTTTCTCTGAGCATGCTTTTGATTTCCTAAAAGGGACCATCCTGGATGACCTCCTTGCCCTCCACCCTAGTTGGAATCATTTTCAATGGGGTGGGCAGATAAAGACCAATGATATAAGTAGTTGGTTACGTGATGCTGTGCTGAAGGAATAATATATATGTCCAATAATAAATTTTCCTTAAAAATAAAAGGTTTAGCATAAAAAGTAGCAGAGATTAAAGTTCATCTAATCCAACCACTCATTTTACGTTTGAATCTTCTCTAGAATGTCTTTTCACCTATAATTATATGTAGTAATTTGGCACTTTTAATAATTTGAAGAAAAAGTCTCCGTTTAGGCACATGGGCAGCAGTTCATACCTCAGTGTAAGTCCAGCTTCCAGGCAGCTGTGCATATTTCCACTGAATGATGTATTTTACTCCAGAGATGTTGGCTGATTTCCATCGTAATGTCACACTGTGGCTTCCAATGGAAGAAGCAAATGGTGCAGTGGGGAGGTCTGTATTTTCTGGGGAGAAAACAAGATTTCATTCACCATGTCCCCTGTCTGTCAAAGCAGGAGAGAGTGTCCCTGCTTCATCTAGTGCCCTTAGCACCCTCTTGCCACAATTATTCACCTGAACAATAACTGATGCACATATTCAAGTGATTTATTTTTTTAAATCAGTTGGTCTGTTTGGCAGCTTTTTTCTCCCATAGAACGCACTTATCTTTTTTTTTTTCTTTTTTTTTTGGCGGTACGCGGGCCTCTCACTGTTGTGGCCTCTCCCATTGCGGAGCACAGGCTCCGGACGTGCAGGCTCAGCGGCCATGGCTCACGGGCCCAGCCACTCCGTGGCATGTGGGATCTTCCCGGACCGGGGCACGAACCCGATAGATTTTGACGATAGATTTTTGACGATTATCGATAGACGATAATTTTTGACGATAGATTTTTTACAAGCAAGCAACATGGAGTGTTCTGAGACTGTCCAGTTTTCTCTTGTGATACCACTTCTATATAGGCTAGAAGGGTGGGTACCAAGGGTGTGTCTGGGGCAACAGAACCATCCACTACCCCAGGACATGTATCTCAAGATATATTTTAATTTTACACGATATGTCTACAGTTGTTGCCCATTTTGTCAACACATTATTTTTATACGTGCAAGTAGTTGTCTGTACTCCAAAGGATTCTATATTCTGCTGTTTTTTATTGTGAAATATTTCATGACTTTTAAACAGTAGCAACATTACAATTGCTACACACAGTTATTGGTGCTACTTCCCAGGCCCTGTGTGAGGGGTTAGAATTCTGAATGGTATGTACCACTGGGATGAAATTATTTTACTTTACTTTTTCTGTTTTCCAAAATCGTGACTAATTTAATGCATTAGCTTGCTTTTTCGCCAGAATTTTTTACTGTGGTAAAATACACATGGCATAAAATTTACTATCTTAACCATTTTTAAGTGTACAGTTCCGTGGTATTAAGTACATTTGTATTCTCGTACAACCATCACGACCGTCCATCTCCAGAACTCTTTTCATCTTGCAAAACTGAAACTAACCGTTAAATAATAACTCCCCATTCCCCCTCTCCCTCCCCCTTCCCTAGGCAACCACCATTCTACTTTGTGTCTCTATAATTTTAAGTACTCTAAATACCTCATATAAGTGGAATCAAACAGTATTTGTCTTATTGTGACTGGCTTGTTTCACTTAGCATAATGTCCTCAAAATTTATTCCTGCTGTGGCATATGTCAGAATTTCCTTCCTTTTTAAGTCTGAATAATATCCCATTGTATGTGTATATTGCATTTTGCTAATCCATTCATCTGTCAGTGGACATTTGGGCTGCTTCCATGTTTTAGCTATTGTGAATTCAATATTTGAGTATAATAGGGGTGTATAAATATCTTTTTGAGACCCTGCTTTCAATTCTTTTGAGTATATACCCCAAAGTGGAATTGCCAGATCATGCAGTAATTCTGTCTTTAATTTTTTGGTTTTTTCCACAGGAGTTATACCATTTTACATCCCCATCAACAGTGCACAGCATTCCAATTTCTCCACATCCTCGTCAACACTTTTACTTTTCTGGGATTTTTTGCTTTTTTTTTTTTTTTCCTTGAAGTGGTATTTCATTGTAGGTTTGATTTGCATTTCTCTAATGATTAGTAATGTTGAGCATCTTTTCATGTGCTCTTTGGCCATTTGTATATCTTCTTTGTAGAAATGTCTAAGTCCTTTGCCCATTTTTTAATTGGATTGTTCGCGGGTTTTGTTGTTGAATTTTAGGAGTTTTCTATATATTCTTGATATTAATCCCTTATCAGATATGTGATTTGCAAATATTTTCTCCTATTCTATTGGTTGCTTTTTTTACTCTGTTGATAGTGTGCTTAAATTTTTTTAATTTTCATGAAGTTCAATTTGTCTATTTTTTCTTTTGTTACCTATGCCTTTCGTGTCATATCCAAATAATCATCGCCAAATCCAATGTTGTGAAGCTTTTGCCCTATGTTTTCTTCTCAGATTTTTATAGTTTCAGGTCTTACATTTAAATCATGGATCCATTTTGAGTTATTTATTTATTTTGGGGGGACTGCATTGGGTCTTTGCTGATGCACACGGGCTTTCTTTAGTTGCGGCGAGCAGGGGCTACTCTTCATTGCGGTGCGTGGGCTTCTCATTGCGGTGGCTTCTCTTGTTGCGGAGCACAGGCTCTAGGCGCATGGGCTTCAGTAGTTGTGGCACGCAGGCTCAGTAGTTGTGGGTCACGGGCTCTAGAGCACAGGCTCAGTAGTTGTGGCGCATGGGCTTGGTTGCTCCGCGGCATGTGGTATCTTCCTGGACCAGGGCTTGAACCCGTGTCCCCTGCATCAGCAGGAGGATTCTTAACCACAGCGCCACTAGGGAAGTCCCAATTTTGAGTTAATTTTTGTATATGATGTTTTATAAGGATCCAACTTAATTCTTTTGTATGTTGACACTCAGTTTTCTCAGGACTATTTGCTGAAAAGACTGCCTTCTCCCCCATTGAATGGTCTTGGCACCCTTGTCAAAAATCATTTAACCAAAAAAAAAAAAATCATTTAACCATATATATAAGGATTTATTTCTGAACTCTCTATTCTAGTCCACTGATCTATATGTCTGTCTTTATGCCAGTAGCACAGTATTTTGATTACTGTAGGTTTGTAGTAAGTTTGAAATCAGGAAGTATGAATCCTCCAGCTTTGTTCTTCTTTTCAGGATTTGGGGTGCTTTGAGATTCCATATAAATTGTAGGATGGGTCTTTCCATCTCATGCAAAAGATCTGCAAAAACATCTTTGGAATTCTGATATGGATTGCATTAAATCTGTAGATTGTTTTGGTAATATTGACATCTTGACAATATACCAGGTCTTTCAACCAATGAATAAGGATGTCTTTCCATTTTTTTGTCTTCTTTAATTTGTTTCAGAAATGTTTTGTAGTTTTCACTTTACAAGTCATTCACCTCCTTGGTTAAGTTAATTTCTAAGTGTTTTTATTCTTTTTGATGCTATTGTAAATGAAACTGTTTTCTTAATTTCCTTTTCAGATGGTTCATTATTAGTGTATAGAAATGCAATTGATTTTCAAGTGTTAATTTTGTATCCTGCTATTTTGCCAAATTTGTTTATTAGTTCTAACATGGTATTTTGTGGTATCTTTAGGGTTTTCTGCATATAAGATCATAATATCTGCAAACTAAGAGAATTTTTACTTCCTCCTTTCAAATTTGGATGGCTTTTATTGGATCCATCAAATTTGGATGCCTTTTTCTTCCCTGATTGCTCTGGCTAGGATATCCAGTACTATATAGAAGTGGCAAAAGCAGGCATCTTTGCCTGAACTTAGAGGATAAGTTTTCTTTTATAGAAAAAGAATCACTACTCTGGTTCAGGAAAGATGGTAAATTTTTTTAAGGAGCTTAAAATGATTAAATACAAACTCCCATGACCTCTTTCCAGTTAAAGGAAAAGTTGACACAATTCTAATCACTATAGATACTGAATCTGAACTAATTAAAGTACATACTACAAAAATACTCTGTGACCCAGAAAAATTAAAGCCACTGTCATCTGAGAGTTTAGCCCCATGGAGTGGCTTCACACAACCCTTCTCTGCTTATTCTTCCATTTAGGGTTCACTTTTGGATACTATAACTATACAGGCAAAGCACAGTTCCATTTTTCCCTTTTTATAGTGTGAGATGCTCAACAGCAGGGATTGGAATAGCTGTGGGATACCTTGAAGAGGAGTCCAGTGATGGAGTGGTCAGCAGAGCAAGGAAGAAGAACCAGGAGACATCAGAAAAGATGTAAGTTAAGAACTGGGCAGAAGGGGCCAGAGTTATATAAGTACAAGTAAATGGAAATTTCATAGCTAAATACACACTTATGTTTCAAAGCCATGGTGATGCATATGGAAAAATAGAGATAAGGTAGGTTTATTCTAAAATATCAAGACAAGAGTGAACCAAATGAGAAGGAGGAAGCTAGGGACTTCCCTGGTGGCACGGTGGTTAAGAATCCGCCTGCCAATGCAGGGGACATGGGTTTGAGCCCTGGTCCGGGAAGATCCCACATGCTGCGGAGCAACTAAGCCCTTGCACCACAACTACTGAGCCTGTGCTCTAGAGCCCGTGAGCCACAACTACTGAGCCCGCATGCCACAGCTGCTGAAGCCTGTGCACCTGGAGTCCGTACTCTGCAACAAGAGAAGCCACCACAATGAGAAACCTGTGCACCGCAATGAAGAGTAACCCCCGCTCGCCACAACTAAAGAAAGCCCACGCGCAGCAGCACCCAATGCAGCCAAAAATAGATAAATAAATGAATAAATTTATAAAAATAAAATTTTTTAAAAAAGGAAGAGAAGCTAAACTGAGCTATATACTACTTTCAATATATAGCAGAGTGGCTAAGAATAGGCTCTGGAATGAGATAACTGGGTTAAAATTCAAGTTACATCCTTCTCTGGCTATGCAGCGCCAAGTAAGTATTTACACTCGTGCCTTATTTTTCTCATCTGTAAAATGAGGAGGATAATAGTGTTTATACCTCTGAGGACAAAAAGAGCTAAAACCTATAAATTACTTAGAACTGTGCCTGACTCATAAATGCCTAATAACTATTTTTATTTCAATATATTTTTAGCTGTTATCATCCCCACCATGAGGAAAAGGGGAGGATGGAGGGTATCTAAAATAAAATAATGTAGCAGATCCGCAGATAAATGGACCAGTACCAGATGTGTTAAAGACAAGCAGTGTCTTAAGTACATGGGTGAAAAGATTCATCAGAACAAACTAAAGATAAGGTCTGTAAGCACAAATGCCACATATGTAAACTTGGTACATCTCAGTTAGTGGTACATAGACAGTGATAGCCAAATGAAAAATATAAAATAAAGCACCGATTACACTTGTACTCTAACAGAACTGTATAATTAAGTTGGTAGTATACTTTTAGAATATGAGAAAAGGATATAAATCAAAGTTTCCCAAACTCTCTCAGTTCTGGCATCTTTAATATATTGGTAATTTTGGGGCTTCCCTGGTGGCGCAGTGGTTGAGAGTCCTCCTGCCGATGCAGGGGACACGGGTTCATGCCCTGGTCCGGAAAGATCCCACATGCCGCGGAGCGGCTGGACCCGTGAGCCATGGCCGCTAAACCTGCAACGTCTGGAGCCTGTGCTCCGCAACGGGAGAGGCCACAGCAGTGAGAGGCCCGCGTACCGCAAATACATATATATATTAGTAATTTTTTCATGACCCACTAGAACAAAAGAATCACCTAAACAGTTCCATTTATTAAGTATTATAACTTGAGTATGCGTGTCCTATCAACTTAGTAGATGATTGGGGAAAAAACACATAAATTGAAAGACAAAATAATATATTTATTTCATCCCTAAATAAAAATAATTGCATACTACTCGGATCTGTGTGCCTACTGGGCACTGCACAACTTCTCAAATATTCTAATCAGACTGGACACCTCCATCCTTATTTCCTGTTCCTCGTTGTATTCCTCATGGTATTTGCTTTTTAACACAGCAACACCAAAAACGCAGGATTGTAAAGATATGATAGCATAGAAAGGAATGTAGTGCAATCCATTGTTTATACCATCAATTACCTCTGGCTAGTAGTTCCTGTGATGTCCAACAGACATCGACTACCCTTGTGTTTCCCTCAATGTTTAAAATGCCCCCACACCTCCCTGTGAGGTAGATGTGATGCCCTGGGGAACCTCAGTGCACAGCTTGGAAACCACAAAATATAAATTTTATCCACTACTAACTCCCACTACACAGAAGGTAAAAAATGTAATACCACTACCCCTCCACAGAAATGTCAAGGAGGGTCTTTTGTGGGACCTTAAAGGGCAGAAGCAAATCAGGATAGGAAGGCAAGATCCACCTTCCAATTTCCATCAGCCACTGAGAGCAAGGAGCAAGCCACTGAAACAAGGACTACAACTTATGGAAGAACCAATCATCTCTTGTTCTGGAAGGAACTGTCTATCTCCCAGTGGGAGGAAACACTGGGGAATTCTGGACAAGTTAGCTGCTAGCATATAGGCTATAATTTATCAAAGCGTTGGTCCTTCAGAAACCACTAGAGAATTAACACACTTGGGCAAAGTCACTTAGAGACACCCAACCTGCTCTGAAATAAGTCAGAGGGAGCTGGAAACCCAAGTTCCCTACTTACTCAAAATTTAACACTGAGAAGGATAACTTCCATACATTGTGCAAATTTCCCAGTGTCTTGTAGGGAGCCATAACTATAGTAGGTACTTGATTGAATAACTGTTAGCTGAGTAATGAAATGTGCATTAAATAAAATACTTCTACACTTTCAGTTCATTAAAACAGTGGCATTTCCTGACATCAAGTTGCTCAGGATTCACATTGGTCTTTCTCGTTAAGACAGAAGTAATTGCATCCACTGAACTGCGGGCAAAATCTCAAGTTCTAAACATGTCATGTGCTGTTTCCTCTATTTTGCTCTGAAAGAAGAGTTTTGCTGAGTCTCTGTCAAAATGGCTTCCACATTTGAAGTTATCGAAAAATATATATATTCAATAATACATATATTCAATTTTATGTATATATATAGATAGATAGATCATACTGAGACATAGAAGTCTAGATATTTTAAGAGGTGGCTCATTACCCCTACATTAGCACAGGTCCCTGGAGTAGTGTAAATTATTTTCAATAACAGTTGGTTGCGTCTGCTTACCTAGCACTTCCTCTTCATATGCACCTTCCCCGCTGCTGCAGCCGACCTCACAGGATTCTCGCTATGGAAGACAGGTAGCATGCCAGTCAGCACAGCCTTTGTACTGCTTTTCTGATAAGCTTCAAGTAAATTTTGAAATATGAATGCCTGATATATAAGCATACATGTATATCAAGTATTTCAGCTGTAATAAGTATTAAGTTCCCATTTGCTAGTGAGATTAGAACAACACTTCTCAATCTTTTTTGACCGCGTCCCAAATTCCAAAATACGTTTAACAAAACAACTTAGTACACACATACATGTTGGGAAAAAAAGATTCTTGAAATGGTATTTTTTTCCCTGTTTTAACAGTTTTATTGAAATATATTTTACATAACCATAAAATTCGCCCATTTAAAGCACATAGTTCAGTGGGTTTTAGTATATTCAAAGATTTGTACAATCATCACTACAATCTAATTTTAGAATATTTTCATCCCAAAAAGGAATCCTGACCTGTGATGCAATCTTATATGTTCTATTCTATGTCATTTTATTGTGACTGTTTATTCAGTAAATTGATTTCATGACCCTCTAATGGGTGACACCCCACAATGTGACAAAATACTGAGCTCAACAATGCAATTATATGTTTGCCATCTTAGTCAAAGGTTTAGTGAGTTAATAACCTAAAGCTCTAGCCTAAAGTTATGCCTATTTATTTTATATATCCATGTCTTCCTTGAAAGATTAAAAATGGACTATAAACTTTATAGTAACTAAACATTTCAATGGTTGTCTTAATGCCAACGTTAAATTTTAAGGTCTACAAAAACCTAATGATGATTAACATGTTTATCTCATTAACAGAAAACAGAGAAAACATTTTGGTGACTGAGAGATAAATTTCCTGCAACTTTTAGCAGGTGCATTAACAATAGTTAATAGTGGGGGGGGGGAACTTGGAGAAAAGGCACACATCGTAAAACTACAACACAATCATGATCAATCTTCCTGCTCTCACTCAGTTTACAATACCTAGGACAACATGCTGTTGTTTCTCATGATAATAGTGGAAACCATGACACAATGCATTTACTCTGAACATCCAGGTAGAGAAGGGCTGTAATTTGCAAATACTTAGCTGTCCCACGTTTGATCTGTGCGCTCAGAGGAAGTGCAGCCTGATAAGCCTAGTTTTGCTTAGTTAAGGATTAATTTAAATACTTCAGTTTGGGCTCAGGATTATTTAACTTAAGGGTTTAGTATACTTTTCACATCTTCTTTGCAGGTTCAGTAAAATACATTCAACACATTCATTAACTGCAGAGAATAAATATACCAAGTGGGAGCAAAATTATTATTAACATAGGATTTTCTTTTCAAGAAAGAAAACTGAGGAAGAAGAAAGGAGATAGAATAATGTTTATCTGGAAATGTAGCTAGTCCTGACCTAAGAGTTTAAATGTTTCGTTTTGTTTACTTTGGTGAAGCTTGTATTTTTTTCCAGCTTTTTTGAGATAAATGATTACCACCAAAGCATTAGCTAACACCTTCATCCCATCATATAATTACCATTTCTTTTTTGTGATAAGAATATTTAAGATCAGCTCTTTAGCTGCATTCAAGTACATAATACAGTGTTATTAGCTGTAATCACCGTGCTGTACATTAGATCCCCAGAACTTGTTAATCTTATAACTAGAAGTTTGTACTCCAAGGAGTTTAAATGTTTTCTCAAGTGGAGGCAAAAGCTATTGATTAGGATTTCCTTCTCTCTCTCTCTCTCTCTCTCTCTCTCTCTCTCTGTGCCTTCCTCTCTCTCTCTCTAATCTAACATTAGACTTCAAATGAAATTATCCACTGTTTCTCAAGCTCAAGTTGCCTGGAGAGAATCTAAAAGAATTCGGATTTAAGAAATTCACAGAATCTGAGCTCACAGCCCCTGGATGGGGCGTTTATACAGCATATTCCAGGCTACTGAGCTGCCATTCCCACTGCAGAAGCCAAGTTCATACTTCCCAGGGGCTGCACCAGTTTGCTGTCTGTTCTCACAGCAGTAAGACCATTTTTATCATCATCCCTCTGGCTCCATGCTTGTGTTTCCCAGACTGGCACACCTGCTGTCGGTGCCTTTTCTTATTCCTGTAGCACAAGAAGGACATGCCCCGCCATCCTCCTGGGATGCCTCTACTGCAGAGTCTCTACACCAATTGTGGCTTCATCTCCTAAAAAATCATTCATTCACTCATCAAAAAATATTTATTGATAACTTTTATATGCCAAGCACTGTTTTATGTTTTAAGGGTATGGCAATGAATAAGACAGGCAAGCTCCCTGACTTCATGGAATTTACATTCTCTTAGAAGGGAAGAGACAATAATGGAGTAACAAACTTAAAAGATAAAATATGCTCAGATATGAAAAGTGCTATGAGGAAAATAAAACAAGTCAAAGACAGACGGCATGACCAGACAGGAAGGGGACTAACTTTAGTGAGGGGACTCAGGAAGAACCATGCAGAGGTGACCCCCAAGGCAAGACCTGAGTGATTAGAAGGAGCTGGCCTTGCAAAAGTCTCGGCAAGGGCAAACACCCTGAGGCAGGCATGTGCCACATATACTCAGAGAAGAGGGAAAGGCCAGTGTGGCCAGTACAGAGCACAAGGAAGAGGGGGTAAGATGAGGCAGGGGCGTCAGCAAACACTGGCAGTCTGTATTTTTTCTCAAATGGCAATGAGAAGCCACAAAGGTTTTTAGAACCTTTTAGATTAGGATAATCTAATTTGTGTTCTTCAGGGATAAGCCACCTTACTTACTAACATCATTTTCCAAGTTATATTTTGCTAAGCTACCAGTTGTAAAACTATTCCCTCCAAGGAACATGTGGGCAGATTCCAAGCTTCCTAGGTTGAAACTTTGATGGTTGAGGAGTTTGATTTCCTAAAGGTGTGAGCAGCTGAGTTTAAAATATCTCTCTTGGGACTTCCCTGGTGGTCCAGTGGCTAAGACTATGTGCTCCCAATGCAGGAGGACCGCGTTCGATCCCTGGTCAGAGAACTAGATCCCACATGTTGCAACTAAGACCCGGTGCAACCAAATTAATTAATTAATTAGTTAAATATCTCTGTGTTTATCTCTACCTCCACCTCTATTGAGCATGTATTACTGTTCAGTTCTACATTACTTAACATATAAAATAGCAAAATATAATAGAAAAGAATAGAATAATTATATATTACAATAGAGAGAAAAGATGTACATTACATAAGCACAGACAACTGGGCAGCATACTGATGAACAGGGAACTACCACACTGGAAACCCAGTCCTGGGCTGCTTCAACGCTTGAGACACTTTAACTCTCTCTAGCTTCCAAACACAATCCTCCAGGGACTGTTTTTTTGGCTGCTTTTATTTTGGTCACATAAGAGAGTTCTCAGGCAGTCTTTTTTTTTTTTAATCTCAATCAGGAAAGAACGTTAATTATCTATTTACATACGGGGCAAATTTTCTTCTCTGTTTTATCTCTTCTTACCCAACTCAATCACCATCCACTCCCAAGGAAAAATCACTCAGGTACAGGGTTGCCGCAGACTATTGAGAAAATATTCCAATTTACTTTTTTCTTTTTACTTTATTTTCCACTCAAAGGAAATTTTTCTATTTTACTAATGAATGACAATCTCTGTTTCTTCCTCAGGCAAGATAGGATAGTTCTGTTCTCTGGTTTCAAGGACATTTTAAATAGAATACAGCATAGATGTTAAAGTGAGAAATAATGCCGTTTCATCATAAATACTTATTGTCAAATAAACTAAAATGAATTCTGAAGGGTATGGAATCCAGGACAGGGAAGTTTAGTTGAAGGAGATTGAGTAGGAAAAGATCAAAATCCCAAGGTCTTTCTGAAGGAAGAAGAAAGTCAAGAGCAGGAGAGGGAGCTCCTAGGGTGAGGGAGACTGGGGGCAGGGATGGCGGGGAGGCATTGATAAGAAGAGACCTGGGCACCAGAGTCTGCACAAGGTCCCTTATTGTCATAGCAGGAAGTAAATTAGTTAAAATTAAAAATTTTAAAAGCTGTGTTTCAAATTGTTGTTGAAAGAGTTCACTGAATAAGGAAGAAAATTGTAACTAAAAGGATCTCTCCCCTTTTTTTTTAACATCTTTATTGGAGTGTAATTGCTTTACAATGGTGTGTTAGTTTCTGCTTTATAACAAAGTGAATCAGCTATACATATACATATGTTCCCATATCTCTTCCCTCTTGCGTCTCCCTCCCACCCTCCCTATCCCTTTGTCACAAAGCACTGAGCTGATCTCCCTGTGTATAGGGATCTCTTCTAATGCACTGTATTAATGATAGTGCATAGGCTTTATGGGGAAGAATTGAAATCAGCAGAGATGAGGGTAGTCCTCCAAGTGCCTTTTCCTCTCTTCCTGCCACCCTCTCCCACCCAGGCTTCAGGAATCAGAACCTTTCAAACCAGATTAGAGTAATATACATGTATATATGTGAATGTGTGTGCGTGCATACACACATCTATATACATTCATATATGCATTTTATGTATGCACATAGATATATAAAGCACAGCAAATACTTATGTCAAAATGGAATTATACAGTCATTTTTATAGCCAGAGTAGAGCACTCCCAGGAAGAACATTTCTGTGCATTAAGAATGACTCACTTTTCTTCATTCTTATTTTAACAGCTTTTTAAGGACAAGACAGAAAGACATGGGGTTTAATGACATGTTTTCTGTAAGTGACTGACACTCACCTCACAAACAGCAGCATAGGTATCATTCTGCATAGAAAGAAAAGGAAAGTAAAATTATTGAAAACCTCTAAAGTTGTAAATAATTTTAATGACACTTAGCTAGGCATTTCTTCCAAATTAATTTCTTGCTCTACCACTGACAAAATAATCAATAAAAAAATATCAGAAGCAAGGGAGCCCATAGATGGGCCTTCCATCCAGGAAGGCTGCTGTACAAACAGCTATAAAAATTATGCTGTTTGCATCACTGGAGAAACAGGGATGCATGATGTCTACTAAAAAATCCCAGTCAGTTAAGAGGTAATCTGTCATGGACCAGGTTAGAGAATGAAGGGGTGTTGGCAGGTGCCCGGGGAGACAGAACCTGAAATGAAAACCACCAACAGCTCTGGCTAGGAAAGGCCGGTGTGTTCCTCTGCCCAGACTGGCTGCTCCAGCGTCCACTCTGCTTCCTGGACTGTTACTGGCAACAAATGGTACTTCCCATTCACTCACTCAGCAAGTGCGATCTGAGCACCTGCTACGAGCCCCTCACCGTGTTCAGTGCAAGGGACACAGTGTGAGCAAGACAGAGAGGATCCTGCCTTGATGGGCTTACATGTTGGCAAAAGATACTAAACACATAACTAGACAAATAATGATTTAAATTGACATTTGGACAAAGTGCTACCAAGGAGAAGGAAAAGTGTTTTTAGAGCGTGTAATAATTCCCAAGTGCAGGCAGCATCTGCTCCATCTTTCGGTAAATTCCATTCTATGAAGCACACAGTCACAAGCATGGGAGTGGGCATTAAGTGACTCCCATAGCGGAGATCTGTGAAGACACACTAGATAAGAAAAGCTATAAGGAGATGTTAATGACGGATTTAAATCTCAATGCTATAATTTGAGTCATTAATAGAAAATGGTATTACCTAAAGTTATCATGATCCTAACTGATTTAATCTCTGACTTGAACAACCTGAACAAAGCGACCCATTTTTTCTTTTTTTTATAAATTTATTTATTTATTTATTTATTTTTGGCTGCATTGGGTCTTCATTGCTGTGTGTGGGCTTTTCTCTAGTTGCGGCGCGCAAGGGCTGCTCTTTGTTGTGGTGTGCGGGCTTCTCATTGCAGTGGCTTCTCTTATTGCGCAGCACAGGTTCTAGGCACACAGGCTTCAGTAGTTGTGGCATGTGGGCTCAGTAGTTGTGGCTTGCGGGCTCTAGAGCGTAGGCTCAGTAGTTTTGGCGCACGGGCTTAGTAGCTTCACGGTATGTGGAATCTTCCCGGACCAGGGCTCGAACCCATGTCCCCTGCATTGGCAGGCAGATGCTTAACCACTGCACCACCAGGCAAGTCCACGACCCATTTTTAAATTACAGAATTCTTAGTCATGAGATTGGAGTAATTATAGTGTAACAGGCACTATCCCTAGCAGGGAGATTCGATTATTATCCTCATTTATCCATAAGGAAAGCAAAGTACCAAGGGTGAAGTACCTTAACAAAGTCACACACTAATTGGCAAAGCCAGGATAAATGAAAAATAAAGTACTGGGGGTGTATTTCCTATACAAAGTGGAGTAAACCCAGGTGTTTGTGCCCTCTGGATGAGATTGCTACCATGTTCCCTGAAGAGAAACTGAACATGACCTAGGACCCTGTTATCCAAAGTGTGGTCTGGAAACAACAAGCATTGCATCACCTGGGAGCTTGTTACAAGTGCAAAATTTCAGGTCCTGCCCAAAACCTACTGAATCAAAGTCTGCATTTTAGCAAGATCCCTGATAATTGCATATTAAAATTTGAGAAGTGCAGGGCTAGGAAATTGAACAAATACCTAACATTCTACTGAAAGGCCTTTATAATTTGGAGCAACTGGTCATCTCCGGGTTCCATGGTTTGCATTAACTTCCCTCCATCTCCAGTTGCATTAATAATGTTGATCTCATTTTTTCTATTACTATGTATTACTCATACTTTTGCTTTAGAGTCAAGCAAACTAATCGAAAGCCAATGGAAGCTGAAATGGGAATCCTCTTGGAGAACGTTTCTCTTAAGGGAAACAGTAGTATCAAAACAGAAACATAATTAATACTTACACACTTTAAAGTACAGTTTTCCTGATCTGCAGAAGTCCAAAAATGACATCCTTGGATGCACTACAAGAGACAATACGAGACAATGATGACTGAAGAAGGATGATTTTTTCTTGTCACCCGAAAGTGCAAATAGTGACATGAAGTTTTTCTGAAATAGAAATCTACCAAGAAATCTGTGGCCTCACAAGGATCAGGACCTTTGGAATTCTAAGCAGAGCTGTCATATTTACAGGCAGACAGGGCTTGGTGTGGCTCAGGGTTGCTGAGTGGAGTCCAGCCTGGTGCGGGCAGGCCTGGATCCCAGAGAGCACCAGACCTTCAAGGAACGCACTGTCCATTGGGTGCTTGGCAGCAGGTTAAGTCCAGGACAGCATGGCATCAAGCATATTATAGAGGTCAATGGAGTGTCCTCACACAACAAGCAAAAAGCAAAGCTGGGGACTCAAACAGAAGGCAGCCCATCAAAACCTAAGTAGGTGGACAGTTTGGGAAGTCAGCTGCCCACTAGCTGGCTTGCACCCCTTAGCTGCTCTGAAAACCTGCTTGCAGAGCTGCCCTGGCCTCCTACTGAACAGATTCAGCCAGTTCCTCCTTCCCTTACCTGGTTTGTCTGTGCCTGTGACTGTGTTGACCTTTCCGTCCACAGGCCATGATGACACCTAGATCCCACCTTTTTCTCAGTCCCTTCTACTTTGCCATCTCTTTTTTCCTCTCCTTACTCCTTCTGTGTTTGTGTCCCATGCTCAACTTTTTCTCTTCTCACTCTTCAAGTTCTCCAAGTGAACTCATCCCCCACCTCAGCTTCAACCTTCCGAGGTGTCAATAACCCCCAAATGTGAACCTCAGCTGAGGCTCCTTCCGGAGCTCCAGACACAGATTTCCAATTGCTCATTAGATATCTCCATTTAAGTCCCTACAATACCTCAAACTCAGCAAATGAAACAGCAGATTCCTCACTTTCTACCCTCTAATTTGCTCTCTGTCCCGTGTTTCCCATTAATATGCTTCAATCTTCTGAGCTGCCCGAGCCAGGAACCAGGGTGGCTTCTCTTTCTGCCATCCCCTTGCCCCATGGACAATCCATCATCAAGTCCTATTGACTCACTCCTTCGTTACCTGGACTCTATCTGTGTTCCTCGCTCACTCACTGCCCTTGCTTTTCTGTGCCTGCCACCGCTTGCCAACAGCCTCCTGAGGGACCTCTCTTGTTTCCACACTTGGAATGATTTTTAAAAACAAAACCTAATCATATCCTTCTCTTACCTAAAACCTTGTGTGTCACTGAAACCAAATTACCAACATGGTACTCACAGCTCTCCACCACGTGGGCCTGCCTAGCTTGCCAACCTCTTCTACCTGCCATCTCTGCACACACGTCCTGTCCTCCAAGCAAGCTGAAATCCTCCTCTTCTCCTGCACCAGTCAAGCTCTCTGAAACCGTTGTGTCTTGGCACAAAGGGCTCCCTCTGACCGGTGTACCTCTCCCCTCCAGTCCATCTTTCTAGTTTTAGCCATGCAGGCAAACAAGTGCTTTTCCTCTTGTGTATTCTCTTTGCTCCTCCCACACACGGCTGATCTGACTCTTGCATGGCTGTCTGGCCATGGTTTTATCCATGTCTGTCTCTCCTACAAGGTTGAGAGTCCTTTAAAACAGAGGCCCTATTTTACTCATTCTTAAGTCTCTACTACCCAGCACAGTGTCCGGTTTAGTCTTACACTTGGAGTCCCTAAACGCTTGTTGAGTAAATGGATACAGGTGCAGAATAGTGATAAAACCATAAATGTAATTATTAGAAGAACCAGTGGAGACTATCTAATCCAACCCTCTCAGAATACACATACTTTAGTAGTTTTAACTACATCTCAGAAATTTTAAGGAACTTGCCCAAAGCCACATAGCAATGTAGAATCAAAATCATGGTCATGGCTTAGTCCTGTGCTCTTTCCACTTCAACACACTCTTCCTGAACTCATGTTTAAATACTCTGTGATTCAGACTTCTCGCTGTTTTCCATCCAGCTTCCTTCATCAGGCACAAATAAACGAGCTTTTACTTAGGAATTATTCTATGGTAATCAAACCTGACCATTGTCCCTTTTTTATCAATGCAAACACTATAAAGTCCCAGGAGGTGGAAGCGATTACTCACCGGTGCACTCAGATTGTATGGTGTGCTGACATCAAGCTGTCTGCCCTGAAATGAAGAAGGAAGGAGTGAACACCCCTATCAATCTTGTGTTCAGTATAACTACGACACCTTTTTTTTAAAGCTTCCTGGAGTAGTGTTGCCTCCTCAGTGTTTTCTAACTGTAAAGTAAGGAGCCAACTGTTTTAAAGTTGTTAAATCAGTCATGAAACCAGACAAATGCCAGTGCAAATTAACAGGCATACCTTGGAGATACCGCAAGTTCAGTTCCAGACCACCGAAACAAATGGAATCACACAAGTTTTTTGGTTTCCCAGTGTATATAAAAGTTATGTTTGCACTACAGTAGTCTATTAAGTGTGCAATGGCACTGTGTTTAAAAAAAATAATGTGCATACCTTAATTTAAAATACTTTATTCCTAAAAAATGCTAACCATCATCAGACAACACAAGGTTGCCACAAATCTTCAACTTGCAAAAAACTGCAATATATGCAGAGTGCAGTAAAACGAAGTATGCCTGTCTAAGATGTAATGCTTAAGGACTCTGCAAAAATGACAAAGGTGGGAGTGGGGGTGTAGCCAAAAGGAGTAGTTAAGAACAATGGAGAGGTTCTACATAGTATTAAATAAGCCTGTGAATTAGTCAATTAATCAAGGACTGCTGGATTAGAGATGAATTATGTTTGCATTTTTCTTTCTTATTTTAAGAGACTGAAACAACCATTGACTGCATTTAATTAACATTATATAACAGACTATACAAAAAATATTCATATTCCAACCTAACTCTGTATACATTTGCATTCATTACACACAAGGTAAAAATGTGGGTATTTCCCTAGGTAAGATTTTTCAAGGTGTATCTCTTTCTTGTGTTTCCGTATTTATTATTTTGGATTTTTTTGGATAATGGGAAAAACTATTTTCCTCCATCCAAGAAATTGCTTCCAGTATAGAAATCATTAGTGAGCTTGGATATGAA
The DNA here is from genome assembly GCF_059928025.1 of Delphinapterus leucas. Taxonomy (NCBI): domain Eukaryota; kingdom Metazoa; phylum Chordata; class Mammalia; order Artiodactyla; family Monodontidae; genus Delphinapterus; species Delphinapterus leucas. The sequence continues at coordinate 53,795,187 of NC_143140.1, forward strand.
ATTCAGAAATGGGAAAATGAAGTCATAAGCTAAACAGACTATTTGAGCATGAGATTAATAACCTGAAGCCCAGAAACAACTTGATTTTGTTCCTTATAAAGTCTCATGTACTAATATGAACAGTATGTCTTAATTCTCATGGCTATGCAGTATTTGGGGTTTATATAGCCAGTCACTCTCCAACTCTTTAGCAAAGGGATTTTCAGAAGTTCTGGTAACAAAGGAGTTAATGGAATGGCATTACTATTAAAAGATTTATGCTAACCAGGTGTTTGAGTTGGTTGAAAAGTCAGCCATTTAACATATAACCATTCTGTTGTAAATACTGTACCACCAGAAGACAGATGAAATCGTTTTGTATAAAACTACGGTTTAAAAAAAAATAAGGGTAATGAGAAAAACATTGTGTTCAAATTTTCTTGAGTAAGTTGCCAACCATGTGACCCGGAGAATGCCACAATGTCCTGATACCAGCAACTCACTTAAATTGTCTTATGCAGAGACAAAGGTGGTACTGGGGGCTTTAAAACATAAATATAGGATATGCATACCCGAAACAGATTGATGACTATGCTAATCACGTATACAATTATATGTGTCATGTGCAAAAACTCATTCAAAGGACTCCAAGGTTATGGTGGCCTATACCATCATACTTAGAGACTTTCAGTTTGTCTGAATAATGACTTTAAGACTGTTCACCCTGTCGCCTTCACACTATTTCGCTGGAAATCCTGCCTGTTTGAGAAAACTGGTTTTTCAGGCTTACAGTCTGGAGCTTGCTTTATACAAACTAACCACTAAAAATGGGGGTGGGGGGCTTTTCGTGAAATGAGCATTATAGGAACTAACCTCTGGGTTAAATACTACAATCATTCACAGGTGGGATTAACGCGGGTTTCGTAACTTTCCATGAAGGGATTTACATATGCCTAAAAGAAGCCACTGCTGAAACAGGTTGTTTTTTCCTTTGGGGCGGGGGCGGGGTGTTAGGGGGTTGGGTGTGCAATTTTCACTAAGCAGGGAAGTAACCGTATCTGTTCATGGTTACAGAGCTGTTGTGCTTTTTGTTTAGTAGGTCAACATACTGTTGTCACCTTAATTTGCATCTGGGCCTATCACGCAAGGGCCATTGCCTCACAGAAGGTTTTAATCGAAGCAGCCACACCAACAAAAGACATCCTGGTCAGAATTATTCTCGAAACCTCATTTTGAACTGTTGCTTTTTCAGAGATTCGGCAAATTTCACGATAAGCCACTTAGCAAAGTGTTCACATATAATGCGGCAATTTTTACAAAAAAAAATAATCTTCTGTCACCAGGTCCTTTAAAATGTAAATGTACAGTCACAACCCAGAAATTTCTAGATTGTTCACAAATGCCCAAAAGGTTGAGCGTGGTGCATGTTTAACAGCATTTCAGTTGAAGACCATCCTCCCTTCATTCACACAGTCATGGCATCATCTTTTTTTGCCAAGAGTTCATTGAAGTCAGGGTGGTTTTTTTTTCCTAAAACAAACCAAAACTAAAGTCTCATTTCTCTCATAGATAGATATGAGATTGATGTTAATTTTTAAAAGCCCAATTTGCAGACACATTCTAGGCTTTACACAGAGGCAGTGTGTATGTACACATGTGTGCAAGCAAGTGCAGCAGCTGCCCTGTGTCAAAATGGGGATCAGGCCTTCTAGCCCTGCCTCATGGCACATGGCATTTTTCTTTTTTAAAAGCAGCCTTATTAAGAACAGAGGAAAAATACAAATTCAGAATTTTGCATACAGTAAAACAACAGATTACTCTGTTTATTTCTCAATTTATTTCTCAATTTACTTTCAAAAATTTTAAGAACTTTTTTGTGCTGGAGGAAAATAAACAGAAACTAAGGTGGGAAAAGTCTATAAATTGTCCATCCTCTCTCTGGTCATTTTTGAGTGGAGACCTTCATGAGCAGAAGGACTTAGAAAGGATGGCAAAGCTGAGTCTATGATAGTCAGATATGCACCCGAATAGCCTTACATGGATATGATCTAATTGTCAACCTGCCTCACTCATTGGCTTAGAATTATAGGCAGAGGAAAAGTAAGTGAATATTTTTAGTAACTCTAATTGGTATTGACCAGAACCTCCCCTTAAAAGTTGCTGAATTCGAACCATTGAATTGGAGAGGTGATTAATTCAGCAAGAAGCACACCATCTGTCCTGCGCTGACCCAGCACTACAAGCAAGATACGTTCCAAGAGACAATCGAAAATCTATAGGGGCTTGGGAGGTGGCTTAAGCATCTGTTGTGGCCTTCCAAACAGTCTGTGCTTATCAGAGGGAAGAGAAAAGGTGGCCATTACTGAGTTCGTGGAGCCCTGTCTCTCCCTTCCACGTAAGCACCATCCATTTTGCTCTCCACTCTCTCCAGCATCTAGAATGGTGCCAGAGGGATAATGAGTGTTCAATAACTATAAGCTGAAGGAATAAATCCATGAATTCAACATGGCCTACTACTCAGGAATGATCCAGAAGTCGTGTCTCTTGGAAACATCATCCGGTGACCTAGCGTCATGGGGGTTTACTTGAGAAGTAATCAGACACAGGAACCAAAGGACAAATGTTGACGTTTTTCCTCTCATTTGATGTGTAAATAAAGATTCCTCTAATCTCCATTCCCTACCACTTGTATTTGTAGGGAAAGGAGAAGAAGGCTTAATTTTTTTTTTTTGTTTTTAGATAATAAATACATAGAGAGTAAGAACTGTATCTTTTAGATTAATTGTGCAACCACATACTTCACAGTTCTTTGTTTTCATAATTTTGTTCAAAATGAAGCCTTTGATTCCCCTTTGTGTGACTGAAACACAGCCATACACAACCAAGTGTAAGATGGTGAATTTGCAATTGAATTTTTCTACCCCTTCAAAAAAATCAGGGTTAGCTCATAAAAGCAAAAGGGTGGATGCTGGGTAATTTTTAAACAATAAAGCAACAGATGTTTCTTGATGACCATAAAGTCACACTGTAACAGTATTAAGTCCTTCTGTTGGCAGCTCTCAAAATTAAATTTAACAGGCTGAATGGCGTGCCCATAAATGGGCTTGGGCAAGGTAGCTTCCTGAGTTGGGTCTAGGGGGTTCTGATGAAGCAGATTTGTCAACCCTCTTTCCTGATCTCCACTCCCTTTCCATCCCCTTCCTCCTCATTATCACAGCTAACATTAGTGATTCCCACGTCTCAGCCACTCTTCTTGGTGTTTTACACTGTCTTATTTAACGTCCCAACAACCCTATTCAACAGGTACTATTGCTAATTCCATTGCGCAGCTGATACCCAGGGAAGTTTTGTAAATTGTCCAAGAGTTAGGATTTGAATATGGCACGGAGCCTCCAGAGCCTGTGCTCTTAACCAAAGCACAGATGCCGCCTGTAGTCTGCACCAAATTCTTCACGTTGGACTTAGGATCCTCGTCGTTTAACTTAGTTCCACCTGCTCCAATTACCTGCTTGAAAGACACAATCCCAGTCCCGGATCTTAAAAACTCAACCCAACACCTACTTCTTGGCACAAGCTTTTCTATCTTGCCCGCCTCAGCCGGAACTAATTTCATTCTTTACTTCCTACCCTAATAATAAAACAGAGCAGAATGATCTGTATTTTAATCCCACATAAGATATTTGCTCCTGATGTGATATTTTGAAAGTTACCTATGCTGTTTAAACTTAGTATTCTCATCTGAAACATAAGTAGGATAATATTAATAAACATAAAGTTCTGTGAGGATTCAATTAAATCATATATTCATTATTATAGTACAGTGCCAGGTGCTTAGAAATCTAATATTAATATGTGCAAATTTGCTATAAACAGCCTTTTGCAGACATATCATTAGTTACGCAATAATCTCTTCAGATAAATTTCTTGATGTTCAGTGTTAAAAGTATATTTTCTCTTTTAATTTTGACATTTATTAATCCACTGTTTTCTAGAAATCTATCAACTTACATCATAACCAATAGCCCATGAAAGTCCTGTCTTATACAAACTTGGCCAACTGTAAAATGTTTTATCTCTGCCAATCTGATAGAAGAAAATTGATAATTCATTTTTTCTGTGCAACTCTATGGTTGCTGTGAGGTTGAACATTTTTCACATGTTTTTTCACCATTCATAGTTCTTCTTTTCTAAAGTAAGTCTTCATGTTCTAAACTTAATTTAAATACTCCTATATATATATATGAGTTGGTAAAATTGTGTTTATCATACGTAAAGCTTTTTTCCATTCTTTGGCTTTATTTTTATTGTCTTCCGTTTATTGTCATATAGTTAGTTTCTAAGCAGTTGAATTTATTAATTATTTCTTTTAGTGATCCTGGATTTTTGAAGCTGGCTTATTAAGGCATTCCCACTCCAAGATTGTAGAAATATTCATCCCTAATTTATTCTAATATTTTTATAGGATGAGGTCTTGTTTTGTTTTGCTATTTGTCTGTTTGTATTTAAATCATATCTTTTTTTAAATGCCTCCTGGAATTTATTTGAATCTGGTAGTGATGTAGGAGTTGGATTTTTTTTTTAATCCTTCTTTTAAACTTCTTTTTTTAAAGAAAGAAGTACTGAACTTTTTACTTTTTTTTTAAAGCAGCTTTAGGTGTACAGCAGAATTGAGATTATTCAGGTACAGAGATTTCCCATAAACTCCCTTTCCCCACACATGCATAGCTTCCCCCATTATCAACACCACTCACCAGAATAGTACATTTTTTAGTAAGGGTGAACCTACATTTGCATAACCATAATCACCCGAAGTCCACATTTTACCTTACCTTCACTCTTGGTGTTTGAACAAAAGTATAATGAGATATATCCCTCATGATGATATCAATACCATACAGAGTATTTTCACTGCTCTAACAGTCCTCTGTGTTCTACCTGTTCATCTCCCCCTAGCCCAACGCCATCCCTCTCAACCCCTGATCTTTCCAGTATCTCCATAGTTTTGCCTTTTCTGGAATGTCATACAGTTGGAATCATACAGTATGCAGCCTTTTCAGATTGGCTTCTTTCACTTAGTAATGTGCATTTAAGTTTCCCCCATGTCTTTCATGGCTTGATAGCTCGTTTCTTTTTAGCTTAGAATAATATTCCATTTCCTGGATTGCCGCAGTTTACTTATTCTTTCGCCTGCTGAAGGAAGGAGTTATTTTTCATTCTAAATGGATGGCCCCACTTTGGTTTGAAGGATCATCTTTATCATATTCCACACTCCCTTATGTACATGGTATTGTTTCTGGAGTGTATTCTCTTTTACTGGCTTGTCTATTCCTATACCAGTACAAATTGTGCTAATTTCTGGATATTTTATGGAATTTTTGGATTATGGTTTTGTTCCATTATCTTGTTATACAGTTACATATTGATATACAAGAAAGGTATTGATGTTAGTACATTTTTTTAAACAGGACAACCTTCTGAATCCTATAGTTTCTAATAGTCTGTTTTTGAATTGAGTTGATACTTGTAAAAGAGCACTTCTGAACACTAGTCCCTCAGCTGTTCGGATTTGTTACTCAAAAAAAGAGTTTCGTTGCCAAAGAAGATCAGAAAATTCTGATTAAACAAAGCCATTAATATGCGTTGTGTCCTATGGATCTACAAAAAGAGAGTATGGCAAAAAGCATTTCCATAAATTATTTGACCATGAATCTCTTTTCTTTTTTATAAAGGATGTCACAATACTAGTGTTCTGAAGAACATTAATTTTTGTTCTCTGCAGCACATGGCATATGTAATTTTAAAATATCCGGTCAGTTAATACACTCAACTAATACATACAGATTCCTCCATTAATGTAAAACCCATGCTCAAGCATAGAGCACTGATTTGTGCATTTTGGGACAGCAATTCTAACATTCCTTTGTACAAGACTCTTTTGTTTCTTTTTAAAAGACAAAGATGCCTCAATATCAAGAACCACCCAGTGAGAATAATATAATATACATCCAATTAGAGTCTCAGAAGGCAAGAAAAGGATATAGTAGAGACAACCTTTTGAGAAATTATGACTAATAATTTTCCAGAAATGTTGAAATACATGAATTAGCAGTTATAGGAAGTATGTTGTATACCCAGCATGATAAAGCAAAAAAAATTTAATTTAAAAAAAAAAAAGGACCACCCAGTGAAATCGAAGATGACCTTCATAGCAAAAATCCAGGCTAAAAAGGATAGCACAGAAAAAAAATTCAAACAGTGAAATAAACTCGAGCACTTTTCCATATCTTTCCTCTGACCCATGGCTCCGTTCACTGTTCTTGCACCGAGCTTTTGTCCCTCCAGCCCCATGTGGGAGACCCAGATGGAGGACATGATTACTGTCAGATTGGCAGACTGGGTCTTCTGCCACCGCCGCATCAGCTGTGCCTTTCTCTGTAGGTGGTGAGCGGAAGGCAACTCGGCAAAGGACAGACTGTCTACTCCTCCTGCCAAGCCCTGAAATCAAGGAGCCCACACACAAAATAAGACAGAACTAAGCTTAGCTAAAAAAATAAAACAAATAGAATAATAGAAACAACCAACATCAGTTTTGATAGTAGGGAAATTAATAAACAAATTACAGTGGTACATTCATACGATGGAGTATTCTAAATATATTAAGAATCCTGTTTCCATCAAAACTTCAGGGTATAGGGGAAAACCCACCATGTAATGCTCAGTGAGAAAGCTGGGTACACAACTGTGTGAAAAATTATATACATATTTGAGGGAAAATACTGAAAGAAAATACAATCATAGGTTAATAGTGGTGGAATTATAGGATTTTTTCTTTTATTCTTCTCTAACTCTTCTCTATCTTATAAATATTTTACAATGAATATGTACTGTTATAATCAGAGAAAATTTTTTAATAAAGAAAACATTTAATAGTCCCATTTTTCCATGTTTAAATTTAGATTACAACTGTAAAAACCTAAAGCACACAATTCTACATTCGTAGCAGTGAAGCCTTCAGCAAAGATTTATATAAAATACCAAACTTTTTTTAAAAAAGTGCTACTAACCATAGTAAGCCTAAGTAGTGTTTTAAACTATAGTTTAAATTAAACCAAGAGTGTAACACAAATATGTTTCTTTTTTATTCTACCATAGACTTCTATCTCCAATACCTTAGCATAATAGTGAATATTGTATTTAGTACTTTTATTATTTTTAAAAGTATGACTATAAGTATTGTCACATGTAAGCTATCATGCTATTTCCTTTGTCTTTAGATAAGAAGAGTGCATCTTTCCCTGGCTAGAATGTATTTGGTTTTTAAAGTTGATTCAGTGACTGTTTTAAGCACAACTAAGTCAAAATAACTGAAAAGACATGAAACACTATATATAGGAGGAATGACACCCAGAAATGAGAAGGAAATCATAAACGTCCAGCAAAACTCACCAAAAGAATTACAAATGCACAGATAGAAAGGAATTTACCAACAATTCTGTCTTTTAATAATAATTATTATATATAAATATATAATACATAAAATAATATATAATAACTAATAGTAAGATTAAATGTTCTCTGCGGCACCTATATCTGCTCCCCTCATCATCCACTTCCCGATACAGTCATCCATCCACAATATAAATAGTACTGCTGCCTGCAACTAGAAGGCATTGCCCTGTGGCCGAACCTATTGCATGCTTCAAGACAAATATAAATGATCTTGTAATAAATGAGTTTAACTGATATTTTTTAAGGTGTGCAAAATTGATTTTATTTAAGCCTCCTTTACCCGAAACCCATGCCCCCCCTGCAAAAAAAAAAGATCTATGAACAGATAACTTAAAGAAATAAAGTAGCTCTGCCCTACCTTCTGTAATGACTAATGTTCCTAACTTATTTTGGAAAAAGAATCTTTCTTGCCTTGCTACTAACTTCTCATGAGAAAACTTCTCATAAAGATAAAATAATTCAAGCATTTGTAACAAGCTGAATTCTACATGTTCTAATTTCTACAAAGACAAATATTAGACCAGGAAAACTTACCAGGTTAGTTACACATGACTTTAGGCAGCTGTTTAAAATTGTACACTGTACCACAGAAGTCCATATGCAGCCAAGAGTCACAAAATTGACAAGTTTCAGAACAAGCCAGTAAATGTTCTTCATCACTTCACCAGTGGCGGATTCTTAGATGAACTTTCTTCTCATTTTCTCCATTTAGCTATCTGAATTCTTTGGGTTTCATCACTTCAGTTGAAAGAGTGGCCGGTAGATTTTTTGGGTTTGTTTTGATGTGTTGGAATATCTTTGCCTTTTAAAATAGTGTTTAGACCTTTGAATCCTAGATAGCTTGTATCATTCCCATAACAGCTATTTCATAACGTAGCTTCCTTTTACTCCCATAAAGAAAGTCACCCACTGCGTAAAGGTTAGGTCTTAGGAGAGCGCTTCACATGGAAAGTAAACAAAGTAGACAACGCAAATTGCATTTCAGCAAAAGCATGTGACAACGTGCAGTCTGAGACGGGATCAGACTCGGTGGATCCTCCACCACTTCACTTCTTTGAGGTTTGTTCAGCTACGCAGGAAATTGGGTTTTGACCGTCTATGCTTTAGCAAACAGTAAAACTATTCTAATAATGAATTCTCAAAAAAATCAAAGCGCCCAAATCAAATGATGCAGCAGAGAGAGAAAACAGAACGCTTCGAAACCAAATACATATTTCAAAATGAAAAAGCAAACAAAGCTGCAATTAATAGACAAATACTCTGAGGGTTAGCTAAAGACAAGGAAGTTTGTTAGAGCGCTTTCAGAACTTCAATACATATTAACTAAAACACAGCCTTATCAGGTCTATTGAGACAGAACTGAAACCAGCCACCACAGAAACCTAAGATATGTCCCGGTGTAGCTGTCCTGAAAAGGAAATATTGTACAAATTCATACCCAGCATCAAGATAAAGTTTACGCCTGAAACAAAGAATTTGAAATTTGCAATGTACAGAAGTGAGTCATTCTGGATAGGTACTTTTTAAATTGCTGAGGGTTAACTCTTTAAGGCTAGATATTTTCGTGTTGGTGTTCTTTGTCATGACAATCTGAAGTACCAAATCAACTTCCTTGTCTTCTTAAATAAATTATACTAATGTAACTTAAGCTTTTCTTAATGGCATGAAGTTCTCATTGTGAGCAACGTCCGCATGAGGGTTTGCTTTGAGCTGAACATCTTTTAGTAAATGCTAACCAGATCGGTGAACAACATAAAGAAGAACGGTACTGACTCCAGAACTGACCCCTAAAACCTATTCTCTTGAAAAAATTTCCCACTGTCTGCCTGCTCTTTGTTCATTTTCTGCATTTTAAAGAACGTAGATTAAAGAATATGCAACTATCCAACTTCTTGGTCAAAGGATATGGCCATCTTTCTACAAAAGCATTTTTAAATCACAGAATAAACTACCTTGCCTAAGGGATTTTCTCATCCCAAAAAATTTATCTTCTTCACTGTGCCACCACTGCCTTTGTCTTATTAGCACAAATAATATTTGTAACTTTTACTTCAGTAACAAAGTGGACCACTAAGTACTTCCTTGAAAACCTAAATACATTCTTTACTCTCACTTGATCTAACTCTTTGGTGGTATGTGAAAAAGAAGTATCCTTACAATATCAAGACTTGTGCTTATTCTGGTTTGGGGAATCTAACCGGTACATAGATTTGCACTTGTGAAAAATGGAGTATGTTCAAAGATATTTGTTGTAGAATTAATTATATTAGCAAAAGACTTGAAACAACCTAAAAGTTCAATAGTATAATACTGGATCAACCAATTCACACATCTTCTCCAGGTGATTTCTCCAAATAGACTTATTTGGACTCCTTCACAACATAATAGTCTCCAGGCAATTGGATGGCTTACATGGTGGCTTAGAGCTTTGGTAAAAGTGTGCCAGTGTTAAGCTGTATTGACTTCCATGATTCAGCTTTAGAAATCATGCAGCTACTTTTGCTCCATTTTACTAATTACCAGAGAGGCACAAAACTGCCTAGATTCAAGAAGAGGGGAATTAGACCCTACCTTTTGACGTGGGAATAGCAAAGTCCTAGAAGAACATATAAGAGGAAGAGATCATTGCACCACCTTCGGAAAATAAAATCTGCCACCGTATAGGGAATCATTGTTGGGATGGTTCTGAAATGCAGAAATTTAAGTTACCACAGTTTAGTTAAATAATAATACAGTTCAAACTTCAGTTAGCCCAATATGTTAACCGTAACTATTGTGCATTAAATACAAACTTCTGTGCTATCTCTGCAGTCCACAAATCAGGTGTATATAACAGATGCACATTAAGATCAGATACCAATTATGTCACTTCTTTCAAAGTCTGTCAGTGATTGGCCACTCACTGCACATCTGCTATTCAGTTCTTACACAGACAGCAAAGCATGTTGTTGTGTTGCCTCCTTGTTTTCCAGTGGTAAATCCACATGACATTTTACAAAATGATGTTCAGAAAAATGGATAATTGAAAAAAGGGAATTGGCCAACAAAGATAAAAATGCAGCAAAGAAACAAAAGTGATAAAACTGGAAGTGATATTTGAATCAAATGTAGATGGAGGATTTGACACCAAAAACAAGGCAACAAAAGCAAAAACAAACAAGGCGAACTACATCAAACTAAAAAGTTTCTGCATAGCTAAGGAACCCATCAACAAAATGAAAAAGCAACCTACAGAATGAGAAAATATTTGCAAATCATGTATCTGACAAGGGGTTAATATTTATTTGTAATGTCTGAATTTTGTACCATGTGTACATATTACAGTTTCAAAAAATAAATTTTTAAATAATAATTTTTTTAATATTCTGCATGAAACTTTAAAAGTATAAGACTTAACAACCTCCAAATTCATCTCAAGTTAAAATAGGATACTCTAAATACATGGCAAGAGTTGACATCAAACAAGTTCCTCCAAAATGTCTTTGAACAAAATTTTAGTGCATGCATTAAAAATTTTATACTAACAAATAAGACTTAAACGCCTAAAAAAATCCCTTAGAATAAATCAACTTTCCCATGGGATCAATTTGCAATTAAGAGATCACATTCTGAAACAATTGCCTTGTTCATAGATTGAATCAGTGAGGTGGTACTGTGAAAGGAGAAATTGTTAAAACATTCCTTTATTCTAATCCTGCTTCATTAGAATAAGCTATACAGATGGTTAGCAACAGAATAGATTTGATGTGATCAAATACATCGGAGTTTTGAAATCATATTTATTGAAAATATACAATGTATATCCTCAAACTCAGTTGCACTCTATCAGCACCACATAACTCCAGGGAAATAAAATTTTACAATCATCAAGAGGAGCCCCAGGGCTTCCCTGGTGGCGCAGTGGTTGAGAGTCCGCCTGCCGATGCAGGGGACGCGGGTTCGTGCCCCGGTCCGGGAATATCCTGCATGCCGCGGAGCGGCTGGGCCTGTGAGCCATGGCCACTGAGCCTGCGCGTCCGGAGCCTGTGCTCCGCAACGGGAGAGACCACAACAGTGAGAGGCCCGCGTACCGCAAAAAAAAAAAAAAAAAGCCCCAAAGAAGGACCTTTTACACTATTAGGCGTGAGAAGGGCCATGTTGTCAGGGGAACCACTGACTAAAACCGCCGGTCTGGCCAGACCCTGTAGTAACTATTTGCATGAATTATCTTACAATAGGAAGTCCTGGTGAGGAATGTGGAACTAACAAGCCACTACCAACCGGAAGAATTCGGGAAAGGTCAAAAGGAGAGAGGAGATACCAGTCCATATGTCCTACCAACCTCCCAGAATCCTCCTCGCTGGATTCCATCTTGGCTGAGCGATGTGCACGCCACCATGAAGTACCCTGAGTCAGAGTGATTGGCCAGAGAAAACCCAGAAACTAACCCAATTACCATAAAAGCCGAGACTTCGAGCCACGTGGCAGAGCAGTTCTCCTGGGTTCCCTTACCCTGCTGATCCCCACCTGGGCTCCCCTTCCCAATAAAGCCTCTTTCTCTGTCAACATGTGTATCTCCTCAGACAATTCATTTCCAAGCGTTAGACAAGAGCCCACTCTCTGGCCCTGGAAGGGGTCCGCCTTCCTGCAACAAGACTGGTCTCAACTTTGTAAAATAAAACGAAAAAAAGAAAATGGATGCAAAGGAAGAAAACTTTCTGTTTCTTGTCTGCAGGACATTCATACAATAAGAGTGCATTACTTTCATCACAGTCTTTAGAGGTTTCTTCATGTGCATTTCACAGCATCTTCCCTGTCTGCTCCCCTGACCCCCTGTACCCATGACCCCCAGCTTCTCACAGGTGAACTGACTCACCAGTACCCCCAGGTTGGGCTCTCAATCCTACCATTGGCCAGAATTTAAGACACCCTCATTCATAGATGAAGTAGGCACCAAGTCAGTTTTGCTGGATTTCTCACTTTAACTTTGTGATTCACTTCCATTTATTGATTTTCTGCCAGAGTCTGGGGTTCCATAAACTTCTTGTAGCAACTCCGAAGTTGTATCTTCACAAATAATCTGTTTCTTGATACCTGGTTCCCATGAATGGGCTGCTGGCTGAAATTTCTCCAGTTAGAGCCAGTGACCTCCAAGGCAAATACCTGTGTTCCACTGAGCACTCCTTCCAGCCACCCGGGGACTTCTTATCTCCTGACAAAAGCATTGCTTTTTATTTGTCAACTCTCCCAAGTATTTGCACTTTTTGAGCCTTTTCAATCTAATTGAGACTAAAAGGCATTGTGTTTTCATGGAAGATACTTCCAGAGATTGAAACTAGATACTGGATGACCACTTCACCATTTTACCTAAAGCTAACCCTCAAGTGAAAACTGCTTTTGTAATAAAGTTGAGAGGTTTTCAAATACAAAATCAGGCCCTCTTCTCCCAGCCTCCAGATCAGAGGCCCCAGAATCTATAACAGGGTTTTCACATTCCTCTCCCTCAAGAGTGGCCCCAACCTTTGTTCTTAATGAAGCTTCTCCAACCCCTGAGGAGCTGGGGCCCAGAAACCCCACAGTATCACATGGCACCACCAGTGACCTTGCAGACTGCCATACACACCACCAGCACCCCATCTTGGGCCAGAATTGCTGCTGTTTCAAACCCTACTCCAGGCTTGAAATATATGCACAGAGCCAAGAAAGCAACTGCCGAAGGACAGACGGTGGGCAGAGGACAGGAAGGCACAGATGCATCTTGTTGAGGCAGAAAACCTCAATGGGCAATGGGAGCAGGTGAGGGAGGCAGTGACTCTGACCCATGAGAACCAAGCCGGGGACTTTTATCTTGTAATAAAGGACTTTAAGAAATGTGTGATTATAATTGTAATTATTAAGCCGTGAGTGACGTGGGAAAAACTCCAGCATTGGCATTTTTACAGATATTGAGAAACCAATTTATAAAAGGGGGGGCAGAATAGGAAGCCTTACTAATAACTAATTATGTTGCAGGAGAATGGGGCATGGAGGATGGTCATGTCCCAGGTCTCTGGCAAGTTGCTGGAATGGGCCACCAAGTGAGGGTCCCTGGCTCTGCACAGGAAAGAAGTCAAGATTGAGCCATAGTAAAGTGAAAGCCAAGTTTATTTAGAAAGATACACATTCCGTAGACAGGATGCGGTCTGTATCAGAGGTGAGAGCGGCCCCGGGGTGGTTAGTTTTTATGGGCTGGATAACTTCATAGGCTGTCAAGTGGGAGAAATATTCTAACTAAATATCTTGGAGAAGGGGCAGGGATTTCCAGGAATTGGAGCACCACCCACTTTTTTTTTTTAACATCTTTATTGGACCACCCAATTTTTGGCCTTTTATGGTCAGCCTCGGAACTGTCATGGTGCCTGTGGGTGTGTCATTTAGCATGCTAATACATTACAATGAGCATATAATGAGGCTCAAGGTCTACTGGAAGTTGAATCTTCTGCCATCTTAGGCCTAGAAGATTCTAACCAGTTTTTGTTGTGTCCTCAATGGCTGTGTCATTCTTTTAATGGGTGTGCCCAGCCCCCTTACCTCTTCTTTCAATTACATCATTTATTATTGTTTACCATTTATGACAGTCTGAGCACAAAACCAATTAGCTTTGAATACGGACTTCAGACTTAAAAATGTCTTGACAAGAATACACCAAAGTTCACCTAGGAAAGAGAAAACAGGGAATCTTCTAGACTTTTCTTTGCTTCAAAGATTGCAGTGGTGGACTTCCCTGGTGGCGCAGTAGTTGAGAATCCGCCTGCCAATGCAGGGGACATGGGTTCGAGCCCTGGTCCGGGAAGATCCCACATGCTGCGGAGCAACTAAGCCCATGCATCACAACTACTAAGCCTGAGCTCTAGAGCCCCTGAGCCACAACTACTGAGCCTGCGAGCCACAACTACTGAGCTCGCATGCCACGCGTGCCACGACTATTGAAGCCCGCACACCTAGACCCTGTGCTCTGCAACAAGAGAAGCCACCGCAATGAGAAGCCCGTGCACCGCAACGAAGAGTAACCCCCGCTCACCACAACTAGAGAGAGCCCGCGTGCAACAACGAAGACCCAACACAGCCAAAAAAAAAAACTTGTTGCGGTGGTAAAGAGAGGCTTTGGTACATCAGAAAACAGTTCTTCACCCTTAACATGTGTGGAGAGATCGTTTGTTAGATGGTAGACGTGGTATTAGATTTCAAAGCACTTTATTTCTCTTACCCACCCCCTCCTGCAACATGTCTCTGACATCAGAGCCCTCACCTTTTCTGTCTCCTGGAAATAGTACAGCAGTTAGAGCACGGACTCCCATATTAGCCTGTGTCTAATCCTGGCTCCACTTATGAGCTTCGAAGTTACTTCAGGTCTGTCTGCCTCAATTTTCTCATCTGTAAACGGAAATAATAATAGATCCAATCACAAAGTTTTAGGACCTGTCGCCTGGTACATTCTTGGTCAGTTTCTTCACGTTTAAGAATTTTGTCACTTAGGTATTCACGTTGTTCCAGTTGAGGTTAAATTAGTCCTAATGATTTGCTGAATTAATCTTCAACAGTTATTGACTGCCAACTATGTGCCAAAGACTATGCGAAGAACTATGAAGACAACACTGAAGCAAAGAGATAAAAATCCCAGTCGTCATTTGGGTAGGGACCAGAGGAAGACACACCAGACATAAACAAGTAAAACGCCTGCTAAAAGATAAAGAAGATGTGGTACATACATACGATGGGATATTACTCAGCCATAAAAAGGAACGAAATTGGGTCATTTGCAGAGATGTGGATGGACCTAGAGATTGTCGTACAGAGTGAAGTAAGTCAGAAAGAGAAAAACAAATATCGTATATTAACACATATATGTGGAATCTAGAAAAATGGTACAGATGAACTGGTTTGCAAGGCAGAAATAGAGACACAGATGTAGAGAGCAAATGTATGGACACCAAGGGGGGAAAGAGGGGGCGGGGTGGTGGTGGTGGGATGAATTGGGAGATTGGGATTGACATAGATACACTAATATGTATAAAATAGATAACTAATAAGAACCTGCTGAATAAAAAAATAAAATAAAATTCAAAAAAATAAACACGTGCTAAGTTATTATATGCTAATAAATGCTAAAGAGGAAAAAGGACAGATTTGCAGGGATAGAGTGCTAAGTTTGCAGGTTGCTATATTAGATATTATAGCATTGAGTATATAATTTTGTTTATTATTTAAAGATATATAAAATTGTGATTTTAATTGGAACAGTGAACTAGTCGTTGCTAATATAACAAGGTTACCTGCTCACAAATTAAAAACATTTGCACAAACATTGTTTTCTTTAGCTATTTGTATTTAGTAAAAAGATTTCTCAATCTCTTTCACATACTTTCAACAAGAGCACTTGGGCCACCTACAAGTAAAGATCACGGCTGAGAGCAAAGTGCTTTCTTTCAATAGCTCTTATTGCTATTGTGATGATAGACACACTGTTTAAACTCAGAGAGGATGAAGAACTAGGAAACCATGACTTCAGCCTTAGCAAGTTTCTCTATTTCTTTATCAGATCACCCGATCTGCATTTGCAAATATTGCAACATATACATCAGACAAAGGTTCCAATTGAATCCTTCGCTAGAAAGAAATTTTGTGACACAAAATTGTTACAAAGCCCCTCTAAGATGGGGGTTTATAATAATATAATTTTGTATTTAAAATAATTGACATTTATTTAAATATTATTAATATATTTATACCTTTAAATAGTTTAAGGATATTTTAATTTTTAATTAAATATTTTAAATATAAGTAATAATATAATGTATTATTGATTATAATTAAATATTATTAAATAATGTAATTTAGTATCACTAAAAATATATTTAACAATGTAATTTAAAATAATATATTCTCTTTTTTATTTCAAAGACTGGGCTTGGAGAAGGAGGTTGGTTCAAACCACAGGCATCCAGACATTAATAGCCAACACCCTAGAGAGTGGAGATCAGTGTCAAGCTGCCATATCATCAAGAAAGTGTGAGTGCCCATTATCTCTCTGGCATGAGTGAGGTAAATTGCTTTGGGGGTCTCAATCAGGGTTCCCATTTAAAAGGTAATCATTAAGGGCTTCCCTGCTTCCCTGGTGGCGCAGTGGTTGAGAGTCCGCCTGCCGATGCAGGGGATGCGGGTTCGTGCCCCGGTCCGGGAAGATCCCACATGCAGCGGAGCGGCTGGGCCCGTGAGCCACGGCCGCTGAGCCTGCGCGTCCGGAGCCTGTGCTCCGCAACGGGAGAGGCCACAACAGTGAGAGGCCTGCATACCGCAAAAAAAAAAAAAAAAAAAAAAGTAATCATTAAGAAAAAAGGATTGGAGTTTTGAAGGTATGTTATTTGAATGTTTATATTTATGTGTCCAAGTTTAATTTCCCTGTTTTGAAATACACACATGATTCAGAATGGTTCTGGTGGTTTTCTTCTACCATGAGTTTTGTATCAACCTACAAATATAGCTGTTGTGATTAACTCACACTGAATGAGCAATGTCTGTGTACTGCACACTGAGAAATCGTTTATGTGTATTATCTCCTTCCAGTCTAAGACTCAATAAAATAATTATTAGCATATCCACTTTACAGTTGAGAAAACTGAGGCCTGAGAAGGTTAACAAAGTTTCTTAGGTTCACACAGATAGGAAGTAGCAGAATTGGGACTGAAATCCATATTTATCTGACCTTAAACTCCATAACCTTAATTTTAATCTTAAAATCAACCTTGACATTAAACTGTCTTTAGCCAGGTAATGTTTTCAGTGGGTCATCAGCATTCTTTTCATCTCTCTGAACTGGAATATCTAATTAGAATGGTCCTGCTCCTTTTAAAGAGGAAATGTATTTTATTTAGCACTATCAATTTAAAGTTTCGAGTAGTTCCCACTCCCCACTCCTGCCCCAAAATTTAAAATAATAATAATAACAGGAGAGAACTATAAGATATTGCATTCCGACTGTTGCAATAACTAATCATTTCTCAGTTTTTAGATTTGAATAAAGTTCTTGGCGGGAACGGCAACAGTTTAAGTGTATTATTATCTTTTGTAATAGTAACATTCCTTATATAATACTTACATTATACTAGATATCTCTCAGAATATATGAAATATACTACCTAATTTTCAAAGGAGTTACCAAGGCAAAGAACTAAGACTGAATAGGGTTCGGACAGTAGACGAAGCTTTGGTTTATTGGGAACTAAAAATGTCCTCATGAACTTAACATGTCATTAGGTCAATCAGTTTGACTAATCAGACTGTTCCCTGGTCTCTAGAATTGTGAAAAGTTAATCCAACTAAATCCCTTTGACATGTGTGAAATAGCTAGACTTCACTGGTCTGTTCTAATCATGAACACCACTATGTTCACAAGATCACAGTGCCCTGTGCTTTTGAATCTTCTCCGTGGGAGAACCCTGACAGCAAAGGAGAATTAATGAGTTAAGTGGGGATGATGTCCATCTCTGGAATTGGGTTTGAGTTTTGAGCTTTGAGCTGCTCATGAGCTCAAATTTTCTTTGTATCTCTAGTTTCGGTTTTAAAATTCATACAAATTTAGCATTTTACTCCATAACATGTTTTAATATAAAAATCAATGAAAAACTGAATTAACACTGGGCCCACCTACTTCCAGACTTCTTTAAATGAGATCATGTTTGTGTTGTTTAAGACATTTTCAACTTGATACTCTGATTCTTACTTAAGAGCTTCTAAAGTGATACATAACAATAAAAACAAAAAGAATATAAAATGATAACAGATAACGATGAAGCCCAGCACCTTGCAGGTGGTACAAAAATGTTTATGGGTGATGAATATCGGTATCAAATAAGAAAAGATTTAACATCAAAAATTCAAAATAAGAACTCCAGTTTTTTTTCCGGTAGCTTATCCCAATCACATGGGAAGGATGGGTCCTAATTAAGCTTCAGGAGCACAGGGCTGTTATTTACTCATAAGGTTTGTTCCAGATATTAAACAGTCTTACCGTACATTGTGCACTACCTACAGCCAACAGGGCTGTGTGTTCCAATATTGTAAGCAGATCAGCTACTGTAGTCATTATTGTACTTTTTCAGTTGCTTTTTTTACCTACCTTAAATTTTCACTGAAATAGTCACTTCAAAACCCTGCTCCATTATTTTGAAGGGACTCCCCAGCAGCTGATCCACCCCAAGCCATTTATTTCAAGTGTAAAAGAGAACTATGATGTCTTCCTATGTCACCTCCTTTCTGAATCTTTACTTCCATCTGTTCCTCTGGAAACTGAATAGTCACAGTTTCCCAGAGGAACAAGAAAGCCTGTAAATGAATCTCAAGCGACCCAGCTGTGAGAGCTGTGGTGAGATAGCTGCCTCGCTGCTCCCCAGGACAAGCACTGCCCTCATCACAAGTGGACACTGTCTAGAGGGACAGGTGCACAGATTTGGCACTCCTAAGACTTGGGTTGCTGGACACCAATTCAGACTTTGGATGCTTCATTCTGTTCAGACTTGGAAATGTCAACTAGACAGTCTCTGAGACTAATTCTATACCAACACAAGGCGTAAAAATCAGCTGCTCCCCTGCCTAAAACACTTTGTCGCCTTCCCACTTCCCTTTGGACTGTTAAACTAATTAAACAAGGAACGCATTAGACTGAGTTGGCTCTAATGCTGTGGGGGGTCTAGGTAAGCAAACCAAAACTTAAGCCTGTAAATGCCTTGAGGTTGAGAAATCGAAACCTGAGGACAATCCATCACGAACAGCCAGCTAGGCTTTTCCCAAATGAGCCAACTGCTTAATCAAATAATTTCCTTGCTTTGCTCCTCTCTCGCCTTCTCTGTTAAGTCTTTCTCCTAGCTCCTGTTGACAGAGCACTCCTAAACTCTTCGCTCCAAATGGATTCTGATTTGGCACTGCCCAATTAGAGCCTATATTTGCTCAAATAAACTTAAAATTGTTAATGTGCCTCGGTTTACCCTTTAACGGTTCAACATCTAAAATCCCTAAAACAGATGTGGTTTACAAGGCTCTCCTCAGCCTACCTGCTCAGCTTCTCTCCCTCTGATCTCCTCCTACATCACCTCCAACTGGCCAGAACTCCTTCTGGTTCTTTCCTTCACCAGTGGGCCTTCCCTCATCAGTCTCCACTGCCTGGAAGGCCCACCCCTTTCTCCATCTGACTCATCCTACCCATCCCTCACACCACTTTCCCAGTGACCCACCCCCTCCAAGACTAGCTTTGGTTCCCTCATTCCAGCGTCCCCTGGGTCCCTCTTTCTGCTCATAGTTGGCACACTTGTAATTATTTGCTGATTAATTACTCTTTAGTTATTTGTATAAAGGCTGTATTCCACACTAGATTATCAATCCCTTGCGAGTAGGAGAGCTTTCACTGCTGATTCCTTGAACAACTACTTTAGCCAATAGGTTCAAGCATGTGAAATGGCTGATATCTGAACAACAATTTCACATGCTTCAACCTAATACCTGTTCAACAAATACTTATTAAGCAAATACATTAAAAAGCCTTTCACTGTGGTTTTAGGATCCCTCCCTCTCTGTGTGTGTGTGTGTGCGTGTGTGTGTGTGTGTGTAAGGGATCATCTATTAGTGTTAATTGTTATTAAAAGAATCTCTTAAGTTATGCTAATTTTGAAAAATTTAATTGGGTTTCATGGAAATTTTTTTCAAAATTAAATACAATAATAAATTCTAAAAAATGGTTCCTGTTTGAAACAAAACATTAGTAGTTTCCCTCTGCTGCTTTAATCTTAGGTCAGTTCTCTATTCACCCGAGTTTTCTTCATTCTTCTCTGAGATTTAGCTCAAAAGGTCACCCCTTGAGGCCTTGCAGGTGAGTTCTGCATGATTTCTTGCCGACCGACAGAAGGAGGAACCAGGACGGGATCTAGATTTGGCACTGTCACCCTCCCACCCCACCCGAAGCATCAGACACCTTTCTTCACTTTCCTTCCCTGAGTTGGATTTAACTGTTTATAACCAAGACCAGTTCTCTCAGCCAGGAGCTGCTCTCCAGGAATGCCTCACCCAAACTCCCCTAATGTTTATAATTCCATAGAACTCCTCTGATTCAAGCACAACCAAAACTTATAGTGATGCCAAGTCTATGGCACCTGAGTTAAGGCCATTCAATTTTATTCCTCTCATAGATTCTCCACCTAAGAGACTTTGGATGAGGGGAATATTGAGGGAAGAAGCCATTCGGGAGAGTGGGGAAAGGGAGTATACAGGGATATGACAAATACTGCATAGAATTCTCTCCCTCAGCCCCACTCATTGTTATAAATTAACTGGTTTGCTCACCTCACATAAGCATTCAGCAGGCACGTCCTGTGTACCAGCCCCCTGAGCTCCGGTGCCTGACAGGCACTGGCCCCCTACCTTGTGAAGCCCAAGTCTAGCAAAGCCAGGAAAAGAAGAGGTGATTTAATCATACTGAGAAAAATAGTCAACTGAAACACCTTGTTAGTAAAACTTAAAATCTTTTATAATTGCCCAAGCTTTGGAGCACTAGACAAACTATTGTATTTTATATACAAGGCAAAAGATAGTAGTATGAATCATAAAATAAAATAATGCCTAGTGACTGGCCAGGAGGAAAGCAAGATGAAGGAAGAACAAATGGTCTAAGAAGATAGGAACAGGTCCTTCGGGAAGCAGATTCTTGAGACTATCACACCCTGTCCATCATCCAGCCTCCAGAGCTGCTTGAGGTCCAACGCACCCTGGAGCCCTGACTCTCTCATAGAGCTTGGAATGAAAAGCTCTCCCAGTCACGATCTGCTGACTTGACTTTCTGATGAATGGCAGCTCTGAGGAGCTCATCAACATACTCAGACCACAGCCACCTCCCAAAGGACAAAAGCCCTATGTGGCCTAAGAGGGGAGGCTTTCCCTCCTTCACCCAGAATGGCAATTCACCCAACCCAGCACTTAGTCAGTACCTGGGGTGACAACAACAGGAAAAGTAGGATGTGCATGAACAGCCACGACAATCCTGCCTCAGAAGGCCAACCAGATGACTCAAGACCTGCACGCCTTCAGTCCTTACAGCAACTCAACTAACTCAGTGAAGATGGTATCAAACCCATTTTACAGGTGGGGAAACTGAGGCTTGAGCAGTTAGGTGCTTGAGCCAGGAGTCAAACCCAGATAGATGTATTTGACACTAAATCTCCAAATCTCTATATAGGCAAAGTTGCATCTGAAATTGATGGCTTCCTTACTCTCTCAAGTCATTTAGAAGTTAATTGATTCCATAGCTTATAGACCTGAAAGGAGTTAATCATGGAAACTTTTACACATACATTAATTTTTCATATATTTCTATATGATTCATCATCCTGTTTGCTGACAGTCTGCTATAGTGGAAGCATGACGCCAAGGAGCTATTTTCTTTTGTAAAGAGCTTTATTGAAATATGATTCACATGCCACACAATTCACCCATTTAAAGTGTGCTATTCAATGGCTTTTAGTATATTTACAGAGTTGTGCAATCATTACCACTATCTAATCTAGGAACATTTCATCATCCAAAGAAGAAACCCATTGCCCACTAACAATCTTCATTCCACCTCCCTCCAGCCCCTGGCAACCACTAATCTACTTTCTGTCTCTATGGATTTGCCTATTCTGGACATTTCATGTAAAAGGAATCATACATGTGGCCTTTTGTGCCTGGCTTCTTTTACTTAGCATAGTGTCTTCAAGGGTTATCCATGTTGCACCCTGTATCAATACTTCATTCCTTTTTATTGCTGAATAATATCCATTGTATGAATACAGCACATTTCATTTATCTGCTCAACAGATGACAAACTGGGATTGCTTCCACTTTTGGGCTATTATGAATTATGCTACTCATGACATTGGCTCCATTTACTTTTAGTTCGTCATACTCTCCTTTTACTCTATAGAGATTACAGTGAGCTCCCCTAGGTCTGTGACAAATTACTAGAAACAAGGATAAAATCCCTGGGCAAGACAGCAATATGTGAGTCATACTTAGGGGGAATCAATTCTTCCTGGTTTGCCTAGAACTTTCCCAGTTTTAGCATGGAAATTCCTGTATCCTAGGAAAATTTTAGTTCCAGGCAAACCAGGACAGTTGGCCAGCCTTGACTGGAACTTGGCTCAGAAGAGAAGCCCACTTTCCTGGGATGAGTTTTGTGGTTTCTGGTGATGGTATAGTTATATTTTTAAAAACTGGCTTATGTAGCAACTATCCTTTTACATAGTTTCATTTGAGCAGAAAACAATTATTCTTTTAATTCCTGCATGGTGAACAATGCCCCAAAATTTCACAGCTTCACATATACTAATTTTAAAGTTATTACATATCTATCTATTAGGTAGACAGATTGATAAATAGATGCTATTTGCCCTGCATTTTTTTTTAAGATTTTTTTGATGTGGACCACTTTTAAAGTCTTTATTGAATTTGTTAACAACATTGCATCTGTTTTATGTTTTGGTTTTTTGGCCACGAGGTATGTGGGATCTTAGCTCCCTGACATGGGATCAAACCCGCGCCGCCTGCATTGGAAGGCGAAGTCTTAACCGCTGGACTGCCAGGAAAGTCCCTGCCCTGCGTTTTTTTTTTTTCTCATATGATTTTTTTTTTTTTAAGACTGTTTTTTTTTGGAGCAGTTTTAGGATCATAGTAAAATTAAGAGGAAGGTACAGAGATTTCCCATATATCCCCGGTCCTCACACACGCATACCCTCCTCCATAATCAAAATCTCCCGCCAGCGTGGTATGTTTGTTACAGTTGATAGCCCTGCATATTTTTAGGCAGAGTACTGGTTAGTAATTAAAGGACCTCTCTAAAAGCTGAAAAGCCTCATGTCCACAGGGTGGCAGTGTGTCACCCCATAAACCCAAATAGAATTTAAGTAAAAGCTATGTTAATAAAACCTAATCTCTGTCTTTATGGGGAAATGCTAATGCCCATCAACTCCTTGTGAGATCAATGGCTTTGTTTTACACTGGTAAACAGACACGGATGGTTAACGATTGATGTTTCCAAACCTCCCTGGAGCCCTGACAAGAAATACAAATTTTTTTTTTACATCTTTATTGGAGTATAATTGCTTTACAATGGTGTGTTAGTTTCTGCTTTATAACAAAGTGAATCAGTTATACATACACATATGTTCCCATATCTCTTCCCTCTTGCGTCTCCCTCCCTCCCACCCTCCCTATCCCACCCCTCTAGGTGGTCACAAACCACCTAGCTGATCTCCCTGTGCTATGCGGCTGCTTCCCACTAGCTATCTATTTTACGTTTGGTAGTATATATATGTCCATGCCACTCACTCACTTTGTCACAGCTTACCCGTCCCCCTCCCCATATCCTCAAGTCCATTCTGTAATAGGTCTGTGTCTTTATTCCTGCCTTACCCCTAGGTTCTTCATGACATTTTTTTCCCCTTAAATTCCATATATATGTGTTAACATACGGTATTTGTCTTTCTCTTTCTGACTTACTTCACTCTGTATGACAGACTCTAGGTCCATCCACCTCATTACAAATAGCTCAATTTCGTTTATTTTTATGGCTGAGTAATATTCCATTGTATATATGTGCCACATCTTCTTTATCCACTCATCCGATGATGGACACTTAGGCTGTTTCCATCTCCTGGCTATTGTAAATAGAGCTGCAATGAACATTTTGGTACATGACTCTTTTTGAATTCTGGTTTTCTCAAGGTATATGCCCAGTAGTGGAATTGCTGGTTCATATGGTAGTTCTATTTGTAGTTTTTTAAGGAACCTCCATACTGTTCTCCATAGTGGCTGTACCAATTCACATTCCCACCAGCAGTGCAAGAGTGTTCCCTTTTCTCCACACCCTCTCCAGCATTTATTGTTTCTAGATTTTTTGATGATGGCCATTCTGACTGGTGTGAGATGATATCTCATTGTAGTTTTGATTTGCATTTCTCTAATGATTAATGATGTTGAGCATTCTTTCATGTATTTGTTGGCAGTCTGTATATCTTCTTTGGAGAAATGTCTATTTAGGTCTTCTGCCCATTTTTGGATTGGGTTGTTTGTTTTTTTGTTATTGAGCTGCATGAGCTGCTTGTAAATTTTGGAGATTAATCCTTTGTCAGTTGTTTCATTTGCAAATATTTTCTCCCATTGTGAGGGTTGTCTTTTGGTCTTGTTTATGGTTTCCTTTCCTGTGCAAAAGCTTTGAAGTTTCATTAGGTCCCATTTTTTAATTTTTATTTTTATTTCCATTTCTCTAGGAGGTGGGTCAAAAAGAATCTTGCTGTGATTTATGTCATAGAGTGTTCTGCCTATGTTTTCCTCTAAGAGTTTGATAGTTTCTGGCCTTACATTTAGGTCTTTAATCCATTTTGAGCTTATTTTTGTGTATGGTGTTAGGGAGTGATCTAATCTCATACTTTTACATGTAGCTGTCCAGTTTTCCCAACACCACTTATTGAAGGGGCTGTCCTTTCTCCACTGTACGTTCCTGCCTCCTTTATCAAAGATAAGGTTACCATATGTGTGTGGGTTTATCTCTGGGCTTTCTATCCTGTTCCATTGATCTATATTTCTGTTTTCGTGCCAGTACCATACTGTCTTGATTACTGTAGCTTTGTAGTATAGTCTGAAGTCCGGGAGCCTGATTCCTCCAGCTCCACTTTTCATTCTCAAGATTGCTTTGGCTATTCGGGGTCTTTTTTGAAGAAATACAAATTTAATCAAACAGTTCAAAGGCTATCAATGCATGCCTTTTTTAAGGCTTTTTTTTTTTCTTTGTGCAAAATCGTAGAATATTAGGTGACTTAGAAACCACAAAATTCAATGTTTTCCACCAAAAAACACAAAACACATATTCAGACACTATAAATGCCCATGACATTTCATGGATTGTAACTTCACTCCTTTTCCTCAACTTAAGAAAGAATTTTGAAATTCAGGTGCGTGACAGTGATATTATAAGGATAATCTTGGATCTTCTCTATTTTTTAAGTTAATCATTCACTAGCTTCAATACTTGAGTCTTAAAAATAAATTACTTTTACATGCTTAACACCAAATCTGGACACATGAGTGTGTTAAAATTCTTAAACTGAGAAAACGTAATTCTAGTCTGGCCTTTCACTGAATGCCGAACCCCCTTCTTGAACATTCTTAACAATTATCTATCTGGGAAATGGGCACCAAAACAATGACCTTCAATTTGCATTGGCTCCATTAGCATAAATCCAATGTTGCAGACAAGATATTTACAAATTATTTATATTTCCTTATTTTCATTAAAGAAGGAATCTAGAAGAAAATGTATACTTTTTATTACAAACAACAACAGACCTGGAATTTGGAAACTGTTCACATCATTAAAGTGGGGTAAAGGGAAGTATGGGCTACTTTCTTTTGCATGACAAAAAGACAACACTGAAATTACTGAGCAATTCCCTGTTATAGTTTCTAAGTGATGCACCACGCCAATGTTCACCTCCTGTTAATAAAGCAGTGCTATAGACTCAACAGCTGAGTAAAAGTAATTAGCAAAGGAGGGGAAAAAAACAGACTAAATATGAATCTAGTGACATATATTCTCTCTCTCTCTCTTTTTTTTAATGTCAGGTCACAATGTCCATGGAATAAAAAGCAATCTGATCTCTAAGGGCTTTTCATGCTGGACTTTGTTTTCTTCTGGGAGTCTTCGGTCCTAATCTTCCTTGTTTGTCTTTTGTTTGCCCATGTTGACTCAGATATTTATCATGGCATTGCTGAAATTTGAATAGGTAAACAGTGACTTTTTTCTCTAATTCTATTTGAAATTTGAATAGGTAAACAGTGACAATTCTCTCTAATTCTATCTAAGTCTCTAAGAGAGAAGGTATCATATGTTTCAATTCTTATCCTGCTCTGTCTGTGAACTTCTGTTTTGAGATTCTAAATGCCCACTTCTACAACTCTTGTAAAAATAACCACTGAATAACTATAATTAGATTGATTAAACAGAGTCATTTTTGTTTTTAATGTTGTTTTTAATATTAACAAGAGACGTAGAGAATTAATATTAACGTAGACATAGAGAACAGACATGTGGACACAGCGGGGGCAAGGAAGGGTGGGACTAATTGGGAGATTAGGTTTGACATAAATAGACTACCATGTGTAAAACAGATAGCTAGTGGGAACCTGCTGTATAGCACAGGGAGCTCAGTTCAGTGCTCTGTGACGACCTACATTGGGGATGGGGGGTGGGGTAGGAGGGAGGTCCAAGAGGGAGGGGATATATGTATACATATAGCTGATTCACTTCACTGTACAGCAGAAACTAACACAACATTGTAAAGCAATTTTACTCCAATAAAAAAAAGAAGAAAAAAATAGTAACATTAATGAGAGCCCTCCAGGACTGCAATCCACTTGTGGCAGAGGATCCTTGAGGCATAAAATATATATCTAGGGCTATGAAAGCTGCTTTCCTTAAAAACTGGATATATTGTCTGGGTTAAATAATACATTCTCTAAATCATATTGCCTAATACATGGGGGGGATCGGTCACTAATTAGTTAATGCCATTTACTGTCTTCCACAGAAGGCCAGGCATGTCCCACTTACAGTTTCTCAATAGATCCTGAAGTTTACATAATAACTTCCTGTTTGATAGACTAGGCAGTACAAGCACTCTTCTGATATGAATGATGATTTTGAAAGCTGTGTCTCTGACATTTCTTTTAGGGATGGTTGCTTACCTTTATTATAACAGATTTCAAAGGTCCATTCAGATAACTTTCCTGTTGTTGGTTGCTCTGGCATTGCATTCCAGAATTACATTGCTCTGGAACACAATGCCACCCTTCTGAGCTCATTAAGGTTTGTACCCAGGAGCTTGCCCCGGCATTGCCGGTTCGGAGTACTGAGAATCTGGGTTGCTGACACAGAGGCCCTGAAAATCAAACTAGAAAGGCCTGAAGGTGGCAGTCAAAAAGAAATGAAATTGAGCTATTTGTAATGAGGTGGATAGACCTAGAGTCTGTCATACAGAGTGAAGTAAGTCAGAAAGAGAAAGACAAATACCGTATGCTAACACATATATATGGAATTTAAGAAAAAAAAATGTCATGAAGAACCTAGGGGTAAGACAGGAATAAAGACACAGACCTACTGTAGAACGGACTTGAGGATATGGGGAGGGGTAAGGGTGAGCTGTGACAGGGCGAGAGAGAGGCATGGACATATATATACTAACAAACGTAAGGTAGATAGCTAGTGGGAAGCAGCTGCATGGCACAGGGATATCGGCTCGGTGCTTTGTGACCGCCTGGAGGGGTGGGATAGGGAGGGTGGGAGGGAGGGAGACGCAAGAGGGAAGAGATATGGGAACATGTGTATATGTATAAGTGATTCACTTTGTTATAAAGCAGAAACTAACACAACATTGTAAAGCAATTATACCCCAATAAAGATGTTAAAAAAAAAAAAAAGCTACAATGCTTTGCTAACAAGGCTCAACGGTTAATCCTCACTACAGAGCAAAATAGATATTTATGCACAGGTGTAGACAAGGAAATCGAGGCTGGGAGATTCAGTGACCTACCCAGTGCACAGAGTAATCTGAGCCCGGGGCTGATTCCCCTGCAGCACTCTGCTGTCCTGGGGCTCTTCACAGGGATGACGGGGCTTCTCCGGGAAACATCTGTATCCCTAGCGCAAGAGAAATCGTGGCAGAGTGACACAGGTCGGATCTCACAAGTTAGAAAGCTGGAGAACTCTAGTCCCAGCCCCAGAGCTACTAAGACAGAACAGTTGCCCTCGATCAAAATATAATCACTGGGGTTTGTTTGTTTTAAGACATCTGGGTTCTATTTTTTTATTGTGGTGTAAAAAAAAGAAAAAAAGCACGTAACATAAAATTTACCATCTTAACCGTTTCTAAGTGCTAACTATGTGCACACTGTTGTGCAACAGATCTGTAGAAAATTTTCGTCTTGCAAAACTCGAACTCCATAAAACAACGACTCTCCTTTTCCCCTTCCCCACTAACTGCTGGCAACAAGCATTCTACTCTCTGCTTCTCAGAGTTTGACTACTTTAGATGCCTCATTTAAGTGAAATCATGCAGTACTTGTCCTTTTGTGACTATCTTACTTCACTAAGCATAATGTCCTCAAGTTTCATACATTCTGTGGCATATGACAGAATTTCCTTCTTTTTAAGAACTAAACATTATTTTATTATATGTACAATATATACCACGTTTTCCCTTTTGTTTTTTTTGCGGTACTCACTGTTGTGGCCTCTCCCGTTGGCGGAGCACAGGCTCCGGACGCGCAGGCTCAGCGACCATGGCTCACGGGCCCAGCCGCTCCGCGGCATGTGGGATCTTCCCGGGCCGGGGCACGAACCCGTGTCCCCTGCATTGGCAGGCGGACTCTCAACCACTGCGCCACCAGGGAAGCCCTTCCCTTTTTTAATGGAGATATAATTGACATATAACATTGTGGTGAGTTTAAGGTATACAATGTGTTGATTTTATTGATACATTTATATCTTACACTATGATTTCCACTGTAGCATTACCACCTCTATCATGTCACGTTTTATTTACTTACCTGTAGATGGACACTTCTGTTGCTTCCATCTCTTGGCTATTGTGAATAATGCTATAATGAACATGGATGTGCAAATATTCTTCAAGATCCTATTTTCAATTCTTTTGGATACATACCCAGAAGTGGGATTGCTGGAACATATGGTAATTCTAGTTTTGTTTTGTTTTTTAAGAAACTCCATACTTCTTTTCATAGCAGCTGCACCATTTTGCATTCTTAATAACAGTGCAAAAGAGTTCCAATTTCTCCACATCCTCACCAAAACTTATTTTCTGTTGTATTTTTTTTATAGTGGCCACATTATTTTTTATTACAGATATCCCTGACTCTTATCCTTCCCTAACCATGCCCCATTTCAAGGCTCTTTCTGCTTTATTTCTATTTGTCTGGATTTTTTTATACATCTATTATTTTTATAATCATTAAGGCAGTGAAGATACATTTTTAAAAAATCTGTTCTCTGCAAAAAGTTTGGCCAAAACCAACACTATAGAGGCATTTGATAGCTTTGAGTATAACATATGTGTTACTGAGTACTGAAAGAAATGATAAAAATTGAATTGTGGATTTTTCTGGACAGTGTGGAATGGAGACTAGGGTATCACACTATGGTCCAAATATCCCTCCCATCATCACCTGTCTTCTCTATACCCACTCAAGTAAGGTTAGCATTGTTAGAAAACCTATAGTCAACTAAGCCATGCACTAGAATGTCAAGTGAAAATTAGTTTCCTTTGTTAAGCAGATAAATATATTCATTAATTTAAAGTAAATAAAAATAAATCAAATAAGAACAAATAGAAGTTCAATCATTTATGTTTTAGAATTCTCAAATGACCCCATATCAAATCAGCTCATGTCAAATTATCATGTGTCCCTGCCACTAACTAGCTGTGTGACTTTGACCAAGTCACTTAACCTCTCTAGATGGATAGATAGATGGATGGATGGCTGGATATACTAACCAAACAACAAATGAGTGAATAAATTAATGAATGGACTTAGAACCATTTGGCTATTCAATTATGAGAAAATATTACCACATCTTTGTTAAAGCCAAGTATTTATCCATTAATTTAAAAGCAATTTATCCATTTATTTAATAAATATTTTGTCTCTTTCATTAAGCATTAATAATTGGAAACATAAAATTGAGAATTACTCTCCTACTTATATTCACCCATTTTGATACGCCAAGAATTTTGGTTGCAAATCAACAGAGATCAATTATCTACCTCTTTAATGTACTGTACATTGTAAAATTACAGATTGTTAAGCTTTTGTATCTATCCAGGATGCAAAGAACTTGGTATTAACTGTCCCAAAAGCCTTTCTTGCTTTGACATAGGCAGCTGTTGCTTTCAGCAGAGTTTAAGCTACTAGTGCCTATACCAGCTGACTTTTATCCTACAAAGAAAATAAGCAAAAATGTAATTTATCCAAGAACTATTAAAAGTAAAATATACTAATAGTGTGAAAGCAAGTTTTTACTGGGTATATAACGATTTGAGATAAAGTTGGATTGGGCCAGGAAAAGATTGTGGGAGCCAAGAGAAACAGGCCTAACCAGCTCTTCCTGTTCTAAAGAATGGAATCTAAAATGAATCACACCTAACACTGTGAAGTGATTCCTCAAAGTTCCTATAATAAGTTTACATATAGTAAACCAAATTTTATCTGCATTAAAAAATTTTATTCACGTGATGTCAATATAGTCACAAAATAATAATTGTACTTAAACAGTGATGTTCTTGTGGCAAAATCAAAGCTCAATTTTGGAAATTCTTGAGGAACTCACACAAAAACATAACAGTAGTTTTCTGGTGTGGGTGAGGAAAAGGAATTAGGAAGACAAAAAACCTTAATTCCTTTACTTCTGGAATGTTTTACATTTTTACAATAATCACATACTGTATTTTAAGCAGAAAAAATAATTTAAAATTTTATGTTTAGCTTCTGGAGTTTAATAATTCCCAGCAAATTTCTACTCTGCATTATAAAGATGTCTTCTCATATTCATACTGATTCCTTTTAATTCAGTGCACATGAAGATTTAAGCATCTGAGTGAATATGAGGACAGATATCAGAGATCAGAGTACAGACACTGGAAAATGTGTGTTTCTATCCTTGTTGGAAACGTTATTGCCAGCCCAAGTTGTCAAACATAGTCACAGTTTCCTCAAAACGGTACTGAAGAAATTAAGAGTCATTATTATCATTCTAAGTTGGACAGAGAATCTGCAAACCCAGCTACATATGTAATATAAATTTATTACAGGTTACTATTTAACTGTGCGGTTTTTTTTTTTTTTTTTGTGGACCATTTTTAAAGTCTTTATTGAATTTGTTACAATATTGCTTCTGTTTTATGTTTTGGTTTTTTGGCCATGAGGCATGTGGGATATTAGCTCCCCGACCAGGGATCGAACCTGCACACCCTGCACTGGAAGGCGAAGTCTTAACCACTGGACGGCCAGGGAAGTCTCTAATTTGTGTGTTTCTGATCAAAGTCTACTATTACGTAACACAAAATATACACTTGCAAATTCACAACATTCTGTAAAGCAATAGAGCACTCAAAATAATGGTTTAAATTACAGATACTTCTTTTGTTTAAAATTCTTACATGTTTCATTGGCTTTAGAAAAGGACTTGGGGGGGAGACCTTCAAGATGGCGGAAGAGTAAGACATGGAGATCACCTCCCTCCCCACAAATACATCAGATATACATCTACATCTGGAACAACTCCTACAGAACACCTACTGAACGCTGGCAGAAGACCTCAGACCTCCCCAAAGGCAAGAAACTCCCCACGTACCTGGGTAGGGCAAAAGAAAAAGGAAACAACAGAGACAAAAGAATAGGGACCGGGCCTGCACCTCTGGGAGGGAGCTGTGAAGGAGGAAAGGTTTCCACACACTAGGAAGCCCCTTCGCGGGTGGAGACTGTGGGTGGCGGAGGGGGGAGCTTCGGTGCCACAGAGGAGAGCGCAGCCACAGGGGTGCTGAGGGAAAAGTGGAGAGATTCCCGCACAGAGGATCGGTGCCGACCAGCACTCACCAGCCTGAGAGGCTTGTCTGCTCACCCGCCGGGGCGGGCGGGGCTGGGAGCTGAGGCTCGGGCTTCGGTCGGATTGCAGGGAGAGGACTGTGGTTGGCTGCGTGAACACAGCCTGAAGGGGGCTAGTGCGCCACCGCTAGCCGGGAGCAAGTGCAGGAAAAATTCTGGAGCTGCCGAAGAGACAAGAGACCATTGTTTCAGGGTGCGTGAGGAGAGGGGATTCAGAGCACCACCGAAACGAGCTGCAGAGATGGGCATGAGCCGCGACTATCAGCGTGGACCCCAGAGATGGGCATGAGATGCTAAGGCTGCTGCTGCAGCCACCAAGAAGCCTGTGAGCAAGCACAGGTCACTATCCACACCCCACTTCCGGGGAGCCTGTGCAGCCCACCACTGCCAGGGTCCCGGGATCCAGGGACAACTCCCCCGGGAGAACGCACGGCGTGCCTCAGGCTGGTGCAACGTCATGCCGGCCTCTGCCGCCACAGGCTCGCCCTGCATCCGTACCCCTCCCTTCCCCCAGCCTGAGTGAGCCAGAGCCCCCAAATCAGCTTCTCCCTTAACCCCGTCCTGTCTAAGGGAAGAACAGATGCCCTCAGGCGACCTACACGCAGAGGCGGGGCCAAATCCAAAGCTGAACCCCAGGAGCTCTGCGAACAAAGAAGAGAAAGGGAAATCTCTCCCAGCAGCCTCAGGAGCAGCAGATTAAATCTCCACAATCAACTTGATGTACCCTACATCTGTGGAATGCCTGAATAGAAAACGAAACATCCCAAAATTGAGGCGGTGGACTTTGGGAGCAGCAATATATATGTATTTTTCCTTTTTCTCTTTTTGTGAGTGTGTATGTGTATGCTTCTGTGTGTGAGTTTCTCTGTATAGCTTTGTTTCACCATTTGTCTTAGAGTTCTGTCTGTCCGTTTTTGTTGTTGTTGTTGTTTGTTTCTTTTTTTGTATAGTTTTTAGCGCTTATTATCATTGGTCGATTTGTATTTTGGTTTGGTTGCTCTCTTCTTTCTTTTTTTTTTTTCCTTTTTTATTACCTTTTAGTTTTTTTATTTTTAATAATTCTTTTTTATTTTAATAACTTTATTTTATTTTCTTTCTTTCTTTCTTTTTCTCTCTGTTTTCCTCTGAGCTGTGTGGCTGACAGGGTCTTGGTGCTCTGGCCAGGTGTCAGGCCTGTGCTGCTGAGGTGGGAGAACCGAGTTCAGGACATTGGTCCACAAGAGACCTCCCAGCTCCACATAATATCAAATGGCAAAAGCTCTCCCAGAGATCTCCATCTCAATGCCAAGATGCAGCTCCACGCAACGACCAGCAAGCTACAGTGCTGGACACCCTATGCCCAACAACTAGCAAGACAGGAACACAACACCACCCATTAGCAGAGAGACTGCCTAAAATCATAATAAGGTCACAGACACCCCAAAACACACCAGCAGACACGGTCCTGCCCACCAGAAAGACGAAATACAGCCTCATCCACCAGAACACAGGCACCAGTCTCCTTCATCAGGAGGCCTACACAACCCACTGAACCAACCTTACCCACTGGGGGCAGACACCAAAAATAACGGGAACTGCGAACCTGCAGCCTAAGAAAAGGAGACTCCAAACACAGTAAGATAAGCAAAATGAGAAGACAAAGAAATACACAGCAGATGAAAGAGCAAGGTAAAGACCCACCAGACCTAACAAATGAAGAGGAAATAGGCAGTCTACCTGAAAAAGAATTCAGAGTAATGATAGTAAAGATGATCCAAAATCTTGGAAATAGAATGGAGAAAATACAAGAACCATATAAAAAGGACCTAGAAGAACTAAAGAGCAAACAATCAATGATGAACAACACAATAAATTAAATTAAAAATTCTGTAGAAGGAATCAATAACAGAATAACTGAGGCAGAAGAACGGATAAGTGACCTGGAAGATAAAATAATGGAAATAACTACTGCAGAGCAGAATAAAGAAAAAGGAATGAAAAGAATTGAGGACAGTCTCAGAGACCTCTGGGACAACATTAAACGAACCAATATTCGAAATATAGGGGTTCCATAAGAAGAAGAGAAAAAAAGGGACTGAGAAAATATTTGAAGAAATTATAGTTGAAACTTCCCTAATATGGGAAAGGAAATAATCAAGTCCAGGAAGCACAGAGGCCCATACAGGATAAATCCAAAGAGAAACACGCCAAGACATATATTAATCAAACTAGCAAAAATTAAAGAAAAAATATCAAAAGCAGCAAGGGAAAAACAACAAATAACATACAAGGGAATCCGCATAAGGTTAACAGCTGATCTTTCAGCAGAAACTCTGCAAGCCAGAAGGGAGTGGCAGGACATAATTAAAGTGATGAAAGGGAAAAACCTACAACCAAGATTACTCTACCAGCAAGGATCTCATTCAGATTCGACAGGGAAATTAAAACCTTTACAGACAAGCAACAGCTAAGAGAATTCAGCACCACCAAACCAGCTCACAACAAATGCTAAAGGAGCTTCTCTAGACAGGAAACACAAGAGAAGGAAAAGACCTACAATAACAAACCCAAAACAATTAAGAAAATCATAATAGGAACATACATATCAATGACTACCTTAAATGGAAATGGATTAAATCCTCCAACCAAAAGACATAGACTGGCTGAATGGATAAAAAACAAGACCCATATATATGCTGTCTACAAGAGACCCAATTCAGACCCAGGGACACATACAAACTGAAAGTGATGGGATGGAAAAAGATATTCCATGCAAATGGAAATCAAAAGAAACCTGGAGTAACAATTCTCATATCAGACAAAATAGACTTTAAAATAAAGATTATTACAAGAGACAAAAAAGGACACTACATAATGATCAAGGGATCAATCCAAGAAGAAGATATAACAATTGTAAATATTTATGCACCCAACATAGGAGCACCTCAATACATAAGGCAAATGCTAACAGCCATAAAAGGGGGAACTGACAGGAGCACAATCATAGTAGGGGACTTTAAAACCCCACTTTCACCAATGGACAGATAATCCAAAATGAAAATTAATAAGGAAAGACAAGCTTTAAATGATACATTAAACAAGATGAACTTAATTGATATTTATAGGACATTCCATCCAAAAACAATAGAATACAGTTTCTTCTCAGGTGTTCATGGAATATTCTCCAGGATAGATCATATCTTGGGTCACAAATCAAGCCTTAGTAAATTTAAGAAAATTGAAATCGTATCAAGTACCTTTTCCAACAACAAAGCTATGAGACTAGATATCAATTACAGGAAAAAACTGTAAAAAATACAAATACATGGAGGTTAAACAGTACACTACTAAATAACCAAGAGATCACTGAAGAAATCAAAGAGGAAATCAAAAAATACCTAGAAACAAATAACAATGGAAACATGATGGCCCAAAACCTATGGGATGCAGCAAAAACAGTTCTAAGAGGG
The DNA here is from genome assembly GCF_059928025.1 of Delphinapterus leucas. Classification (NCBI taxonomy): domain Eukaryota; kingdom Metazoa; phylum Chordata; class Mammalia; order Artiodactyla; family Monodontidae; genus Delphinapterus; species Delphinapterus leucas. Next base: position 53,830,835 of record NC_143140.1, read on the forward strand.
AAGTTTATAGCAATACAATCCTACCTCAAGAAACAAGGAACATCTCAAATAAACAACCTAACCTTACACCTAAAGCAATTAGCAAAAGAAGAACAAAAAACCCCAGTTATCAGAAGGAAAGAAATCATAAAGATCAGATCAAAAATAAATGAAAAAGAAATGAAGGAAACAATAGCAAAGATCAATAAAACTAAAAGCTGGTTCTTTGAAAAGATAAACAAAATTGATCAACCATTAGCCAGACTCATCAAGAAAAAAAGGGAGAAGACTCAAATCAATAGAATTAGAAATGTAAAAGGAGTAGTAATAACTGACACTGCAGAAATACAAAAGATCATGAGAGATTACTACAAGAAACTATATGCCAATAAAATGGACAACCTGGAAGAAACAGACAAATTCTTAGAAAAGCACAACCTTCTGAGACTGATCCAGGAAGAAACAGAAATATAAAAAGACCAATCACAAGCACTGAAATTGAGACTGTGATTAAAAATCTTCCAACAAACAAAAGCCCAGGACCAGATGGCTTCACAGGCGAATTCTATCAAACATTTAGAGAAGAGCTAACACCTATCCTTCTCAAACTCTTCCAAAATGTAGCAGAGGGAGGAACACTCCCATACCCATTCTATGAGGCCACCATCACCCTGACACCAAAACTAGACAAAGTTGTCACAAAGAAAGAAAACTACAGGCCAATATCACTGATGAACATAGATGCAAAAATCCTCAACAAAATACTAGGAAACAGAATCCAGCAGCACATTAAAAGGATCATACACCATGATCAAGTGGGGTTCATCCCAGGAATGCAAGGATTCTTCACTATATGCAAATCAATCAATGTGATACACCATATTAACAAATTGAAGGAGAAAAACCATATATTTATCTCAATAGACGCAGAAAAAGCTTTTGACAAAATTCAACACCCATTTATGATAAAAACCGTGCAGAAAGTAGGCATAGAGGGAACTTACCTCAACATAATAAAGGCCATATATGACAAACCAACAGCCAACATCGTTCTCAATGGTGAAAAACTGAAACCATTTCCACTAAGATCAGGAACAAGACAAGGTTGCCCACTCTGACCACTATTATTCAACATAAGTTTGGAAGGTTTAGCCATAGCAATCAGAGAAGAAAAATAAATAAAAGGAATTCAAATCAGAAAAGAAGAAGTAAATCTGTCACTGTTTGCAGATGACATGATACTATACATACAGTATCCTAGAGACTCTACCAGAAAAATACTAGAGCTAATCAATGAATTTGATAAAGTAGCAGGATACAAAATTAATGCACAGAAATCTCTTGCATTCCTATACACTAATGATGAAAAATATGAAAGTGAAATTAAGGAAACACTCCCATTTACCATTGCAACAAAAAGAATAAAATACCTAGGTATAAACCTACCTAAAACCTGTATGCAGAAAACTATAAGACACTGATGAAAGAAATTAAAGATGATACAAACATATGGAGAGATATACCATGTTCTTGGATTGGAAGTATCAACATTGTGAAAATGACTATACTACCCAAAGCAATCTACACATTCAACGCAATCCCTATCAAACTACCACTGGCATTTTTCACAGAACTAGAACAAAATATTTCACAATTTGTATGGAAACATAAAAGACCCCGAATAGCCAAAGCAATCTTGAGAATGAAAAACGGAGCTGGAGGAATCAGGCTCCCGGACTTCAGACTATACTAAAAAGCTACAGTAATCAAGACAGTATGGTACTGGCACAAAAACAGAAATATAGATCAATGACACAGGAGAGAAAGCCCAGAGAGAAACCCACGCACATATGATCACCTTATTCTTGATAAAGGGGGCAAGAATATACAATGGAGAAAAGACAGCCCCTTCAATAAGTGGTGCTGGGAAAATTGGACAGCGACATGTAAAAGAATGAAATTAGAACACTCCCTAACAGCATACACAAAAATAAACTCAAAATGGATTAAAGACCTAAATGTAGGACCAGACACTATAAAACTCTTAGAGGAAAACACAGGCAGAACACTCTATGACATAAATCACAGCAAGATCCTTTTTGACCTCTTAGAGGAAAACACAGGCAGAACACTCTATGACATAAATCACAGCAAGATCCTTTTTGACCCTCTTCCTAGAGAAATGGTAATAAAAACAAAATTAAACAAATGAGACCTAATGAAACTTAAAAGCTTTCGCACAGCAAAGGAAACCATGAAGAAGACGAAAAGACAACCTTCAGAATGGGAGAAAATATTTGCAAATGAAGCAACTGACAGAGTATTAACCTCCAAAATTTTCCAGCAGCTCATGCAGCTCAATATCAGAAAAACAAACAACCCAATCCAAAAGTGAGCAGAATGCCTAAATAGACATTTCTCCAAAGAAGATACAGATTGCCAACAAACACAGGAAAGAATGCTCAACATCACTAATCATTAGAGAAATGCAAGTCAAAACTACAATGAGGTATCACCTTACACCAGTCAGAATGGCCATCATCAAAAAATCTAGAAACAATAAATGCTGGAGAGGGTGTGGAGAAAAGGGAACCCTCTTGCACTATTGGTGGGAATGTAAATTAATACAACCACTATAGAGAACAGTATGGAGGTTCCTTAAAAAACTAAAAATAGAACCACCATACGACCCAGCAATCCCAGTACCAGGCATATATCCTGAGAAAACCATAATTCAAAAAGAGTCATGTACCACAATGTTCATTGCAGCTCTATTTACAATAACCAGGACATGGAAGCAACCTAAGTGTCCATTGACAGATGAATGGATAAATATGTGGCACATATATACAATGGAATATTACTCAGCCATAAAAAGAAATGAAATTGAGTTATTTGTAGTGAGGTGGTTGGACCTAGAGTCTGTCATACAGAGTGAAGTAAGTCATAAAGAGAAAAAAAAATACCATATGCTACAACATATATATGGAATCTTAAAAAAAAAAGTGGTTATGAAGAACCTAGGGGCAGGCCAGGAGTAAAGGTGCAGATGTAGAGAATGGACTTGAGGACTCCGGGAGGTGGAAAGGTAAGCTGGGATGAAGTGAGAGAGTGGCACTGACATATATATATATATATATATATATATATATATATATATACTACCAAATGTAAAATAGACAGCTAGTGGGACGCAGCCGCATAGCACAGGGAGATCAGCTCAGTGCTTTGTGACCACCAGAGGGGTGGGATAGGGAGGGTGGGAGGGAGATGCAAGAGGGAGGAGATATGGGGGTATATGTATATGTATAGCTGATTCACTTTGTTAAAAAGCAGAAACTAACACACCATTGTAAAGCAATTATACTCCAATAAAGATGTTAAAAAAAAGTAAATAAACATCACAAAAATAAAAGGAAAGGACTTGGAACTCATAATAGTGAACTTGGGTTTATTACTTAGATAAGTGCAGAGAGGATAAGATATACCTTTTTAGAAAAGTAACAAAAGTAGACTCAGTAAATATAACAATTATTTTAAAATAGTAATATCAAGTCATAATTCATTTATCAAACAAGATTGGAGAATTAGGTGTGGTACATGAGCAATTTTTAAGAAAGCTGAAGTTAACCATTTTAAACGTCTTTTTATTTTTAACAGCAATCTATTAAAGTTTTATCAGATATTTTCTTGTGTAATTGAACACAATATATTGAGGAAAACATCACCTTTGTCCTAAGGTTCAGGGACATCAGGGATTGTGCTGCACAAGGCACTCCATGATGACTAAGGTTTTTATATGCTGCTCGGCTCCCTTGCTACCTCCTTTGCTGCCTGTTGTTCCCAGCATGCCACAGCCCCCTTTTCATTTTTCCTTCTAGTACACCACACCCTAGGGACACAGTAATAATTGAAAGTAGCCAGCAAAAGCCTGATAAGCAAGCTTGGTTAAATTTACAGGCAGATGTGAGTCAACAAGCTCTGATCTTGAGGTAGGAGATATATAGGCCCTAGTCTGATCAGCAGCAGCTGGTCTCCTGCTGATGCTTCCAGATGGGATACCAGCCTTGGCCCCTGATTGGGTGCATTCTTGTGGATTTCCTGACCCAACACATGCACAGAAAAGACCCTCAGTCTAGGGGAAGGACAAAAGGAGGGAGAAGATACCAGCTGGAATCCATCTTGGCTGAGAGATGTGTGCCCACACCAGGACCAAATATGGAGATGATTGGCCAGAGACAACCCAAAAAACTGCCCCTATATAAGCAACCTAAGCTGCCCCTATTGCAGGCAATTCACTCTGAGCTCACCTGTGTGCCCTTCCACACGGTACTTTGCTTCTAGTAAATGATTTTATCTTTTTCACCAACTTGGTCTCTCTGCTGAATTCTTTCTTCAAAGAAGATAAGAACTAAGGTCCTTCTTCCAGCTTTTCACTGCCGGAATCAATGTCAAGCTCTGTTAATGGCTTCTCTCTTCTCCAGTAAGTGGTGAGACCATGACCTTTACTACTTAACTCAGTAAGATGCTTTTTGCCAAGTCCATGCTGTACGTTGATATGGGTGGGTAAGATGGTAGAAAAATTAGTTGCCAAATAATAAAAGCAACACAACCCAGGTTATTCAAGCGCCTGTGACAGCTGCAGTCTCTGGTGAGCTCCCAATAATTAGTACCCCTCTCCCCCATCCCATTATAAACAATTTAAGTAATAAAGTAAAAATGGAAGCCATTACCAATGGTCCTTGTTTGAAAGTGTGAGACCCCACTAGGCCTACTGACTAAACTACAAAATTAGGAAAACTTGCCCACCCAGTCCTAGATAGCCCTGGACCTAAGCAGGCCTATGCAATGGAGGCCACCTCCCAAGAAAAAAGGAAAGAACTGAGCTGTGCATGCCTAATGTGTCTTTCCCAATTTATCAACTTCACTTAGCTGATGTAACATGAAATCATCTCAGCTTTCAGTTTCCTATACAACCAGTCTTCCATTACTCCTTCATCTTTTCTTCCTTAATTACCTCAGATTCAGAGAATTTAGCTAATCATACTCATTCCAAGTCACAGCATCATCAATGTCACGAGTCCATATAAAGCCCCTTTTGCTTAGTTATATATACACTACCCTTGTTTTCTTCCCCACTACAGGCAACAAAAGTAATGTAGTTTATGTGTTGTCTTGAGTTTAGATGAAACTTTGTAAAAAGCATTGTTGTTTGTGTGTTTTAAACCTTTATATAAATTTGCACACACAAGGTCCCATCTGAGTCTTTCTGACTCCATACCATGTTTTTAACATCTATCTATACTGTTATATGCACATCAAGTTCATTTCTTCTAAATGTTGCATGGTGCTCCAAGGTGTGCAAACACCACATTTCACTTGCTCATTTCCCCAAGTGATGGACATCCTGACTCCTCTATATCCTCATGCATGTCCCATTATGGTCCTGGCTGGATCATAGAGCTGTGGGTACCTAATTTGATTGAGCACTGCCAAATCACTGTCCAGAATGGTGCCACCTGTCTACGTTCTCTCCAGCAGTGTAGGAGGGTCCCTATTATCCAACATCCCCACCAAATTTTATATTATCTAACTTTCTATTTTTGCCATTCTCACAGAGTGTAAACTGACATTTCATTGCATTGAAAATTCAATAGTAAGTTATGGCCATCATCAAAAAATCTACAAACAATAAATGCTGGAGAGGGTGTGGAGAAAAGGGAACCCTCTTGCACTGTTGGTGGGAATATAAATTGATACAGCCACTATGGAGGACAGTGTGGATTTTTCTTAAAAAACTAAAAATAGAACTACCATAGGACCAGCAATCCCACTACTGGGCATATACCCTGAGACAACCATAATTCAAAAAGAGTCATGTGCCACAATGTTCACTGCAGCTCTATTTACAATAGCCAGGACATGGAAGCAACCTAAGTGTCCATTGACAGATGAATGGATAAAGAAGATGTGGCACATATGTACAGTGGAATATTAGCCATGAAAAGAAACGAAATTGAGTTATTTGTAGTGAGGTGGATGGACCTAGAGTCTGTCATACAGAGTGAAGTACGTCAGAAAGAGAAAAAAAAATACCGTATGCTAACACATATATATGGAATCTAAAAAAAAAAAAAAAACAGTTCTGAAGAACCTAGGGGCAGGACAGGAATAAAGACGCAGATGTAGAGAATGGACTTGAGGACACAGGGAGGGGGAAGGGTAAGCTGGGATGAAGTGAGAGAGTGGCATGGACATATACACACTACCAAATGTAAAATAGCTACTGGGAAGCAGCCGCATAGCACAGGGAGATCAGCTCGGTGCTTTGTGACCACCTAGAGGGGTGGGATAGGGAGGGTGGGAGGGAGATGCAAGAGGTAGGAAATATGGGGAAATATGTATATGTATAGCGGATTCACTTTGTTATAAGCAGCAACTAACACAACATTGTAAAGCAATTATACTCCAATAAAGATGTTTAAAAAATAATAATAAATTAACAAAATTCACTAGTAAGTTTGGACAGCTGTCTATACATGTGTTAGGCATTTAGGTTTCTGTAAATGGTATGTCATATACTTTGCCTATTTTCTGAAACATGGCCTGGATTTTTCTGGATGATTTAAACATATGAATGTATTCCAAATGTTGGCTCCATGTCTGTTTAGGAGTCGCAAATGTCTTTCCCCAGTCTTTCATCTACCTATAAATTTTGTTCAGTATGTCCTTTCTGAAATAGAAATCCTTATTTTTTTTCAAACTCCTAAATTATTTTTGCTTTATGGTTGTACTTTTGTTCTTTCTGAAACCTAAATGAGCCCATATTTCTTCTTATGACAGTTTAGGCTAGGCTACTCACATGTGTTGTTCCCCGCACAATCAAGGTGAAAAGATTCATACGGCTTATTTTAGCTACATAAAAATAGTAGCTTTTTGCTTTCAATAGAAAAGTTGTTTTGTTTTAATCTGGGCAGACAGACTTGTTAACTACAGAATATGAGTTGAATGAAAATAACTCCCAAATCCTACAGTGAATACAAACCAAATTACTCCGGGCAGTAGATTAATAAATGGGAAGACAGAAAGCAGGCTGTCTGGACCTGCCCAGAAACTCACAAATCAAGCCACTCCTTGCTAAACTCACCTATGTGTTCTAGGAAAGTCTTGGTAGATTCCTTGGGGTTTTCTACATGGACAATCATGTCTTCAGCAAACAAAGGTAGTTGTTGTTTTTTTAACAATTTTTTTTATAAGCAGATATTTTTTAATTATTTATTTATTTATTTATTTATTTTTGGCTGTGTTGGGTCTTCATTTCTGTGCGAGGGCTTTCTCCAGTTGCGTCAAGCAGGGGCCACTCTTCATCGCGGTGCGCAGGCCTTTCACTATCATGGCCTCTGTTGTTGCGGAGCACAGGCTCCAGACGCGCAGGCTCAGTAGTTGTGGCTCACAGGCCTAGTTGCTCTGCAGCATGTGGGATCTTCCCAGATCAGGGCTCGAACCCATGTCCCCTGCATCGGCAGGCAGACTCTCAACCACTGTGCCACCAGGGAAGCCCCTAAAGGTAGTTTTATTTCTTTTTTTCTTTTGTTCTGATCTGTATGTCCTTTATTTCCTTTTTTCTTTCTTTTTTTTTTTTTTTGGTATTATTGAACTGACTAGAGTTTCTAGCTCTACGTTGAATAAGAGTGGTGAGGACAGACATTCTTACCTTGTTCCCAGTCTTAGTGGGAAAGCATCAGGCTTTCACATTAAATATGATGTTAGCTGGAGGGTTTTTGGTAGATGTTCTTTGTGAAGTTGAGGGATTTTTTTCTGTTTTTTTTGTGTGTGTGTGAGTGAATGCTGAATTTTATCAAATATTTTCCCTGCATCAATTGATATGAGCATGTAAATTTTCTTGTTTAGCCTCCTAATATGGTGGATTACAGTTATTTTCAAATATTGAACCAGCCTTGCAAATCTGGCATAAGCCCCACTTGGTTATGGAATATAATTCTTTTTATATATTGCTAATTTTATATTGTTAGGGATTTTAGAATATGTAGTGTTGAGGAATATTGGTCTGTATGTTTCTGAGGTGTTTTTTTATTTGTTTGCTGTCTGTTTTGGTGTCAGGGTAAAATTAGCTTTATAAAATGAATTAGAAAGTGTTCCCTCCTTTTCTATTTTCTGGAAAGTTTGTATATAATTGATATTAATTTTTCAAATGTTCGGTAGATTTCTCTGGTGAAAGCATCTGGGCCTACAGATGTCTTTTTGGAGGATTTTTACTTATGAAGTCAATTTCCTTAATAGTTACAGGGCTCTTCAAATTACTTATTTCATATTGGGTAAATTGTTGTATTTCATGTCTTTCAAAAAAAGTGGTCTATTTCATCTAAGTTGTCAAAAATGTATGTATGTAGAGTTGTTTGTAGTATAAATGTTCCCTTGTGATCCTTTTCATGTCTGCAGAGCCTGTGGTGTTATCTCTATTTTCATTCCTAATATTGGTAGTTTGTATCTTCTCTCTGTATTATCAGTTTTGCTAGAGGTATGTCAAATTTTGTTAGTTTTTTCAAAAATCCAACTCTCTATTTTATTGATTTTCTCTATTGTTTTTTGATTTTTAATTTCATTGATTTCTGTTCTCATCTTTATTATTTCCTTCTTTCGTCTTGCTGTGGGTTTAGCTTGTATTTATTTTTCTAAGTCCTTGAGGTATTTCCATGATTTATTTCTAGTTTGATTCAACTGTGGTCAAGGAACACATTGTGTATTATTTCAATTATTTTAAATTTGTATGATTAGTTTTATAGCCAAGGATATGGTCTAACTTAGCATAGTTTTGTGGGCACTTGAAAAGAATGTGTGTTCTGCTGTTGTTGGGTGGAGTGTTATTTAAATGTCACATAGATCCTGTTGAGTGATGGTGGGGTTGATTTCTATGTAATTGCAGATTTTCTGCATAGTTGTTCTATCAACTGTTGAAAAAGGGGTGTTGAAGTCTCTAATTATAGTTATGAATTTGTCTATTTCTTCTTTCACTTCTATTAGTTTTTGCTTAAAACATTTTACATATGTGGTTGGTTTTTGCACAATTAGAATTGTGTGTCATCTTGATGGATTGACCTTTTTATCATTATAGAATGCTCCTCTCTGTCTCTTTCTTCTTAGCTCTCAAGTCACTTTTTTAACCACATCAGACCGTGTTAAAAATTTTGCCTCAGCCAACAAACATAATTTAGAACACTCAAGATGAAAAGAAAAGTCTGTTGTATTTACCCATATTTTTGGTTACTGTTTTCTTTCTTCCCTCCTGATGTTCCAAGGTTTCTTCCTTTAATGTTTCCTTTTTGTTTAAAGAACTTCTTTAGCCATCCTTCAGGTGCATCTGCTGGTGATAAGCTCTAATTTTTCCTTCTTCTAAGAACGTGTTGACTTCCTTTTTATTCTTAAAAGACATTTTCTCTGGGTGTAGGATTCTGGTTGACTTCTTTCAGTACTTGAAAATATTGTGCAACTTCCTTCTGGTCTCCATGATTTCTTATGAGAAATCTCCCATCATTCTGTTTCTTCCCCCCACCGTAGTAAGTTGTTATTTTCTCTGGCTATTTTCTCAAGATGTTTTTCTTTGTATTTAGTTTTTAGAAGTTTAATTATGATGTGCCTTTCCGTGGATTTCTCTGGGTTTATACTCTTCGAGATTCATTCACCTTCTTGAATCTTACGGCTTATGTCTCTTGCCAAATTTGGAAGTTTTTAGTTATTATTTCTTCAGGTACTTTTTCAGTGCTGGCCTCTCTCTCTTCTCCTGCTGGGATTCCAATGACAATATTATTCGATCTTTTGCTATTACCTCAAAGGTCCCTGAGGCTCTATTCCTGGTTTTCTGTCTATTTTCTCTCTATTGTTCAGATAAGGTAGTTTCTATTGTTCTATCTTCCAGTTCCTGATTCTTTCCTCTTTTCCCTCCTCTATTCTGTTCAGCCCATCCTGAGCTTTTAATTTCTGTTATTGTATTTTCAGTTCCACAATTTCTATTTGATTCTGCCTTATGTCTTTTATTGCTGAGGCTTTCTATTTTGTGGTGGTTGTTTGAAGCATATTCACAATTGCTCCTTGAAGCAACTTTATTATGACTGCTTTAAAATATTTGTCTGGTAATTCTAAAAAAACCCTGTCACCTCGGCATTGGCATCTACTTTGTTTTTTCAGTTTGAGATCCTCTTTGTTCTTGATATGGTGAGTGAGTTTTGATTGAAAGTTGAATGTTTTCACATTATGTTATGAGACTCTGGATCTCCTTTAAACCTGTTTTAGCTGGGTTTCTTTGACACACCTCCAGCAGGGGAAGAGTGGTGTGCTGCCTGATCGCTTCCCAATGGAGGGAGAAGTCCAGGTTCCCCACTTGGCCTCCAGTGACACCCAAGGTGTGTGTGTGTGCGGGGGCGGGGGGGGAGTTCTCGTTACTCCTGGGTGGGGATGGGAATTTTGACTCGCCATGTGGTCTCCACTGACATTATAGGTGCAACAGGTGGACCTCCTTAGTGACCAATGGAGAGAAAGTCCCAGATCCCTACTTGGTCTTCTAACACCACCCCAGAGTGGGTGTTGGCAGCCATCATTACAGTTTCATGAGGACAGAAGTCTAGGCTCCCCCCTCTACCTTTGCTGGTGTGGGTGTGGATGAGGCTATAGTTTTATCTGTGATGTTTGGCTAGAGTAGAGAAGTGATTGTCTAAAAGTTTTCTGTCTTCCTATGCTGCCCCTTCTCAGGTCCTCTGGCTAGAGAGAACAGGCTTTGGTTGTTTTGTGTGTGTGTGTGTGTGTGTGTGTGTGTGTGTGTGTGTTCTTTGGTCTGTACCCATTGGTGTTTCCTGGTTGCAGCCTTCTGAAGTTCCAAGTCTGTGATGGGTAACACAAAAAGAAACTCACCACCATGTTGTTCCTTGGGTCCCAATGTTTCTAGGCGTCTCCTTACTCCATAGTCTTCTTATATTTGTATTATATGCAATTTCCAGGTTTTTAGCTGTACTTAGTAAGAAGAATAAGAAAAAGTATGTCCAATCCATCTTCCCAGAAGCAGAAGTCCAATTGCTTCTTTTTATTTTTTTTAAGTATTTATTTATTTATTTAGCTATGCTGGGTCTTAGATGCAGCATGCAGGATCTTTTCTTTTTTTTTTTTTTTAAGTTGTGGCATGTGGGATCTCTAGTTGCAGCATGCATATGGGATTTAGTTCCCTGACCAGGGATCGAACTGGGCCCCCTGCATTTGGAACAGGGAGTCTTAGCCACTGGACCACCAGGGAAGTATCCAATTGCTTCTTCTTAAATAACACATTTTGATAACACAGCACATAGTACATTCTAGAGCAGATTTTCTGCAGACTGAATTAAGAGGCTTATGGAATTTCTGTGATATTTGAACGTGCAGAAGAACAAGGGATAAATAAACCTTACTGTCATGAAAGCCAAACAGGTGGAAGGGAGACAGTTTTCTTCAGGGTAATAATCCGGTCAATGGTGTACACTAACTTAAGTGAGCCACTGACCTAAAGTACTGTGCAGAGTACACGGCTGAGAGCCCAACAGAAACTTCAGTTCCTCAGCCTGTCATACCCACTTTGTACTTTTATTCTTTGGGCATTGAAGCTGTTTTTCACACCTCAGTCAGACAGGCATGAAGAGCATGATGGGAACCTTGCCATGCCTCATAAGTAGACCTTGTCCTCAAACCAGGCTGTTTTGTTGGCTTGGCTCTGAGACCCTCATCCTGACAGTACTTCTGACTTGTACTCTTGACCTTTTGCTTGGCCTCAGTGATCCCAACATTGTTCTCTTTTTGTCTTTGATAGTACCTTGTCATGTCTCTAGCAGAAAATCAGGTATATTTGCCTCCTTCCAATGAAAAGTAGGACCAACTTGGCTTCCCAGGGAAAGTTTGATGACTCCAGGCTGGTGCTTTGAATCCCAGTTACATTCAACAGAAGAGAAAACTTAAGAATGTGGGTGTAAAGATGTGATTAGTCACCAGCCCCCAAATTTGATAAGTGGAACATAATATCAAGTTCCATTGTTGAGTGTGTTTCAGTCCTCAAGAGATGCCTTAGGGATAAAGCCAACTGGGTTCACCTTCAAGTAGGGACAGAAAACATTGGCCCAGGAAGCTGAATTTGATATTGTTGTTTTTCAATAGCTCCTCTGCTACGGACTGAATGTTTGTGTCCCCCCCCCCAGGACCAAATTCATTTGTTGAAACCCCAATCACCAATGTGATGGTATTAGGAAGTGGGACCTTTAGGAGGTAATTAGGTCATGAGGGTGGAGCCTTAATGAATGAGATTAGTATCTTTATAAGAAGAGACATGAGAGAGATAATCTCTTTCTCTCTCTCTCCACCATGTGAGGATATAACAAGAAGCCATCCATCTACAAACCAGGAATAGGTTTCTCACCAGGAACCGAATCTGTCAGCACCTTGATCTTGAACTTCATAGCCTGCAGAACTAAGAGAAATAAATTTCTATTGTTTAAACCACCCAGTCTAGGGTACCTGCTACAGCAGCCTGAGCTGTTTAAGCTATCCTCTTAAAAAATACAGATCTTCCTTAACTTATGATGGGGTTATGTCCTGATAAACCCACTGTAAGTTGAAAATATCATACGTTGAAATGTATTTACTACATCTAACTGAACATCATAGCTTAGCCTAGCCTACCTTAAACGTGCTCAGGACACTTACATTAGCCTACAGTTGGGCAAAATCATCTAACACAAAGCCTATATTATAATAAAGTGTTGAATATCTCATGTTATTTATTGAATACTGTACTGAAAGTGAAAAAGAGAATGGTCCTATGGGTACAGAATGGTTGTAAGTATATCAGTTGTTTACCCTCCTGATCGTGTGGTTGACGGGGAGCTCTGACTAGCTGCCACTTCCCAGCAACACAAGAGAGCATGGCACCACGTATTGCTGGCCCGGGAAAAGAACAAAATTCAAAAGTTGAAGTACAGTTCCTACAGAATGTGTATCGCTTTCTGATCATAAAGTCAAAAGATCATAAGTAGGACCATCATAAGTTGGGGACCATCTGTAACTCTGTTAAAACGTGATCAGTTAACATCCCCAAAGACACCTCTGGGCTACAGGAAGAGAGTAAAGTTTTGTAAAAATGATTCATAGAAGTATGGAAGACCCTTGAAAGCTGCAAAGGGGGAAAGGATAGAAGGAGTGGAAGAGAAACTGTTTAGCTCATTTTTTTTTCTTTTTTAAACAGCTTTATTGAGATACAATTAACATACTATACAATTCACTAATTTGAAGTGTACAATTCAATGGTTCTTTAGTATAGTCACAACCGGATAGGTCCAACCATCACCGGTCAAATTTTTAGAACATTTTCTTTTTTTTTTTCTGATTTGAATTTTATTTTACTTATTTATTTTTTATACAGCAGGTTCTTATCTATTTTATACATATCAGTGTATATATGTCAATCCCAATCTTAGCTCATATGTTAACCATGGACTGCCAACCCTGTATCCTTAAAGATCTCATTTGGTGAGTTTAAGAAGCTGGCACAGAGTAGCCAAGTGCTGGGAGGGGGCGAGGAGAGACTGGTGTCAGACTGCCTGGCTTCCCATAGTGGCTCTGTTCACAGACTATCAAGCCTTCTGAAGTCCTTATAACCTGCCTCTCAATCTCCTAATTCTGTGTTTCTATTCAAACAAAAATTCCATTAACCAAGAGAATTGTTGTCTAAATGAAGATTTCAGAATCAAACCCATAAAGTGCTCTCTGTTTATTTAGGAACCTCTACGCTAATTACTCAAACTTCTTGATTTTAAGATTTTTATCTCTCCGTTTTCTGACCTATGATCATCTCCATGTGGTATGGAGACATGACTTTTTTAAAGTCATATGGCACAAACATTAAGATTTTTAGAGAAAATGGAAAACATCCTCTTTGAAAAGGCAAAGCTGTTTGACAAACAAGCTGAAATTCAATCCTTCACATATTTACTAAATGAGGATCTTTCTTGAGATAAGGCATGTGAAGGTAGGAGATATAAGGCTTTAGAAAAAAAAGGTGGACAATAGTTTTTAATAGGAATAGTCCAATTTCTTACTCATCACTAGGACTTTTTATTTTAAACCTCATTGAGTTTCTGCATTCAAGACGTTTATCAGGATAAGAATTGGTAATTTGCATGGAAATTACAAACTGCTGTGTGGGGACAGGGCAGAAGGGATCTTCAGAAAGACCAGACACAGCTGCTGAGGTCTTCCTGCTGGAACGTTCATCCTTTTGCTTAAAAGAAATGCATCTCCGGGCTTCCCTGGTGGCGCAGCGGTTGAGAGTCCGCCTGCCGATGCAGGGGACACGGGTTCGTGCCCTGGTCCGGGAAGATCCCACGTGCCGCGGAGCGACTGGGCCCGTGAGCCAGGGCCGCTGAGCCTGCGCGTCTGGAGCCTGTGCTCCGCAATCGGAGAGGCCACAACAGTGAGAGGCCCGCGTACGGCAAAAAAAAAAAAAAAAGAGAGAGAAATGCATCTCCTGTTTAAATGGACTGGTGGCTACTAATGGTCTTTGTTTTCTTCAAACTATAAAGTCAAATCACGTGTTGGAATGTAGGGAGAAGGAAAAAAAGAAATCAGAACCCAATCTCTTAGCAGAAGTTGATAGAAATGGCCCAGGCTTTTGAATGGAGAGCCCTCATTTGTCCCCAGCTTCATGATTTCTCTCGCTGTAGGCACTGCGAGGTGGTCAGGCATGTTTTCATAGATGTTCTGCTCTCACCCCCTCCACACCAGATACCTGTTCTATGAAACCCTCAGTCCTCAGGTCTGAATATCTGAGAGTCACAGGGGGGAGGCCAGAGGATGGGAACCACCTCTCCTTGAAAGTTTTCATTTGCTGTTCAATGTTTTAAGCTTCCAACTATGCCTTCCAGAGATCACAAAGGATCACCTTCACTTCCCCAGTGGCTCACATTAGCATCAGGACAGCATCCCGGATGTCCAAGTAGGAAGTATCACAGATTTTCCAGTCAATCCAGCCTTCTCCCTGTAGACATGAGGCCCCAAGAGGGGGAGAGACTTGCACAGGTCACAGAGTTCGTGGAGCCAGGACTAGACCCAGTTCTCCCTGACTCCTTGTCTAGAGCCTTTCCCCTGCCCCCTGTATCACAAGAGCATAAGAGCAGCGGGCAGGGGTGGGGTTGTGCTAGGGGTTGCTCAGTCCCCCTAGCCCTTCCTCTTACTTCCCCAGCTCTGAGCACGTTGGATTTAATCTCAGAGGTCACAGTCTAAAGGTCTAAAAGTCAGTTTCAGCTTCAGAATTCGGATACCCTAGAGTCCCACACCCAGGGCTCCCCAATTTGGTACCCTCTGCTTCCTGCTGTCATCTCCCTGTTAAGCCCTTGCTCCCCAAGCTTCCTCTCCAGTTCTTCCTCCCTGGGTTCTAGGCTCAGATAGAGGGGCCAGAGGAGAGAGGGAAAGCACTGGCGCCTGTTAGCTGAGCCGGACACTCAGCTCCCAGGCCCAATCCCAACACTCATATCAACAGTTTGTGGCTGTTATGAGTGAAGTGGAGGGCTCTCCTTTACCTTGGGGGTTCTGAATGACAGCTGTTAAAGACATGTGTAATTCCAGGAGGAGTACGGGGACCCTGGCTCTGCCTGCTTGCAGAGCCTCAAAGTTCCTCCTCCCTCCTCTCATCACCCAGGCAAATGGCCCAGTCTCTGGACTGAAGGTGGCAACTGTGAAGACAGCAGAGCCTAGAACTCTCCTCCAGCAATCCACACTGGTCTGTCCCCTCCATCTCAATCTCCCATGAGAGAGTGGGAATGAGCCACTGGTTAGTGATGGGCTCTTTTAAGCCTGGGGGATGAAGCTGCCCCACTGTGCCTCTTCTGGATGTGTTTGGAAAAAGACAAAACAAAATTGAAACTGTGCAGTTACCCTAAATCCCACCCAACACACCACAGAAAACAAAAACGAAATTTCAGATCCATTTGGGAAACAATAGTTTCAATAAATAAGTTTCTTGGCTTCACAGCTTTTCCAGCCTCAGTGGGCTCTGGGAGCATCCTGCAATTAGATAACAACCACCCCAGAGCTAAGAACCCATTCAGATCAAGTATATGAATGTTCTTCAAAAACTATATTTTAAAATTACACAAATGTAAATAAGTACTAGGGATGTAATGTACAACATGATGACTGTAGTTAACACTGCTGTGTAGTATATAGAAAAGTTGTTAAGAGGGTAAATCTTAAGGGTTCTCATCACAAGGAGAAAAATTCTTTAGTTTTTTTTTCCTTTCTTTTCTTTATATTATATCTGTATGAAATGATGAATGTTAGCTGGACCTATTGTGATAATCATTCTACATTAGTATATGTAAGTCAAATCATCATGCTGTATGCCTCAAACTTATACAATGATGTAGGCAATTATTTCTCAATAAAACTGGAAAACCAAATTAAAAATAAATAAAATTACACAAATGTATTGCAGGCAACTAGAACTTGAAAACAGGTTATTCCTTGAAAGTGAACACCATAAATCAATAGATAGTGCACTGGAAACGGAATGAGGGAACATGGGAGAAAATCTAGGCAGGAGAAAGCCTGACTCACATTAATATCTAAAGAAGACACGGAAATTAGAGAAAGGTCAGTTCTCTGTTAAGCTCTGCAGTGGGAGAGGGTTTGACCTGCTTATTCTAGCTGTTTAGTGCCGGTGGCAGAAATCCACACACATGTGTAACGAAGACTCTCCTTGACCAAAATAAAGTCAAGCTCCTCCGAGCCCCCTTTGTGATTAGGCCTCATCTTTGGGCCCTCTCTGGCCTGCATAGTTAGGTTTTAGTAAGATTCCTGTTAAGTCAGTTTAGAGAGACTATCCCACCCTTGATATCTGATTACCACTGATAGCTGATCAAGTTCCTCATTCCCCACTGTTGATATATAAATCCTTGACCTGCCTTCAGCAGGGATCCTGCTGAAGTAGGTTAAGTGGGTTTAACAAGAATCTTCCTACCCTTCATGTCTCCTCTTACTCGTGTCCCATCCACTCCCCTGTCACTCTGCTCCCTGGCTGGAAATCCCCAGCTGTCTTTGCCATATTCAGAGGTAAACCTGATCTCTCCCTTTATTGGCATAGTCTTAACCCCTACTGGGATAGCCCTGAACAAAGTATTCCTTACAGTTTTAATAAGTGTCAGAATAAGTTTTTACTTTAATAGAGGTGAGAGGTGCGAAGGATAAGTATTCTTATGGTGTTGCCTTCAAACCTTAGAACCCCTCAAATAATCAGCCTTGCTTTTCTTTTATGTTCACCTAACAACCTCTGATGGGGTCTAGCTTCCAAAGTTGTTTTCAGGCTGAAGAGAATGTCCCTCACCATTTTATAGTTCTCACTGTTAATTAATAAATTGGCACTGATGCTGGTTTGTATACTTCTGTGACTAAGTTAATCATGGAGCAGTATCCCCAAGGTCAAGCACACTGACAGAAATCAAGTTTCTGGGCCCACAAAAGAGAGGACCAGAAGGTGAGACTTGGCCACCGTGAGCTACAGCATTTAAGAATTCTTGCTGGATCTTAGATGACACAGCTACCTAGTGAACATCGGCAACAAAAGTTTTTGAAAAGTCAATAAGGAGGGACTTCCCTCGTGGCACAGTGGTTAAGAATCCGCCTGCTAATGCAGGGAACATGGGTTCGAGCCCTGGTCTGGGAAGATCCCACATGCCACGGAGCAACTAAGCCCGTGAGCCACAACTACTGAGCCTGTGCTCTAGAGCCCACGAGCCACAAATACCAAGCCCGCGTGCCACAGCTACTGAAGTCCACGCACCTAGAGCCCGTGCTCCGCAACAAGAGAAGCCACTGCAATGAGAAGCCTGCGCACCGCAACAGAGTAGCCTCCGCTTGCCACAACTAGAGAAAGCCTGTGCCCAGCAACGAAGACCTAATGCAGCCAAAATAAATAAATAAAATAAATAAATTAAACAATAAAAAAATCAATGGGGAGTTACAGATGAGGAAAAAATGTGGGTGATACAAATTATTTTGGCCACTGCATTCAAAATTTAATCTTTCTTCTTTCTCACTGTTTACATTCTAAGACTCAATATGTGTCTTGTGTTTTATCCTTTATTGCTCAGATTTGCCCATGGCTTTATCCTGACCTGGGGATATTATTAAAATGCAGATTCTGGTTCAGAGTTCCTGGTGGGAGTGGGGACAGGAGTCCACCTTTCTAGAAAGCTCCCAAGTGTTGCAGGTGCTGGTGGTCCGCGGGACACCCCCTTTGAGCACAGGAGGTGAGGTGTCGTCATCTCTAGTCTGGAGTATTGCCACAAACTCCTAATTGGTCTCCCTGCCTCCCTTTCCAATCCATTCCCCACCCTGCAGCTAGTATGGTCTTTCAAAAATGCAAATCTGAGCAAGTTCTGCCAGTTGCCCTGCTTCCCGTTGCCCTTAGAGCCCTCAGATCCTGCCTCCTACCCCACCTTCAGGCTCTCCCTCCTGTCTCAATCCCACTGTTCCAGCCCCGATGAATTAGGCTTGATTCCTATAAGCAACTGTCATCTCTACTCTGCTTTCTCACAAGTTCTTCTCATCTGACAAACATTTTTCTTCTATTTCCCATCTTCACCCCTCCCACGCCCTCCCAGGCTTTTGAAATCCATTTATGTACCTCTCCTCCGTGATTCTATAACACCCTGAGCCTCTTGCATTTATTGTACTTGTCAACCTATATCATTACTTTTCTTAAATTCCTATCATTAGATCATGAATGAGGGAGAGAGGTACCTGTATTTGTTTTCATTGTATCACCATCACATTGTCTCACATATAGAAAATGTTTTAAATATGTTTATTGAGTTGAACCAGAAAAGGGAGAGTGTTGAGGAAGCAGAAGCCTGTAAGGGTTTCTCATTTGGTCTACTTCATAGAGTCACTATCGGGGTAACCAAATGTTAAGGACAAAATTGATTAGGTTGTCAAATTGAACTACAATCTGAAGCTCTGTAACTACTTTAGAATAATACTAGGCTTGCAGTTCTGTTTAAATTCTGTCTTGCCTAAGCAATACAGAATACATATTTTATATATAAAACAAGGCAGCCCTGACCAGCTGTTCTCCATTTTTACAGAACGGCTACAGATGTAAGCATAAATTGTAGTTAGATATGCAAAATACAGAAAGACTAAATGGTAAGTAGGGGTTGGGGTTAGATAGCCTTGTGAGAGCCCCTTCCGAGAGATGTTTCATATGATAAGCAGTTTTTAAATCTTAGTTTGTGAGATGTTGCAGATGGATTCTAACAATTATAATTTTTAATGGAATCTTGGAACTTTACATTAACTTCTGAGATTCCCTTGGAACTTTACATTAACTTCTGAGATTCCACAATGCGTTATTTTAAAAAAAGATCAAAATGGTATCAACTCAAGAATAAAACAGGTACACATGCCTAACACAAAAGTCTGTGTGGTTGAAGTATATCAATTCAATGAGGCTTACTTATTGTATTATATACAAAAGTATAATTGATAATCTGTTGTATTTTCACATTTTTCTTTCACTATGCTTTTCTTGACTAGAGATTTTCTTTTATTTTGCAAGGAAGGAATGGCATATGAAGCACTAGGATCCACCTGGTCTTTTGGTTTTCCCATTGTTACCAGATCCTAAATCTCTCTCCTGATCTGGCTCAGGATTCTGGTGTAGAATAAACTACTGGATTCCCATCAAGGTACTACCTGAGATGGAAAAGGTCCCCCCGGGAGTTCACCTGCCCCACCCTACGAATTCCTCACCGTGAACAATGCTCCCATTGTCTTTCTTCATTCATTGCTCACAGAGCCACACCTGTTAGAGGCCCGTAGCTGCCAATACTCACCTTCTTAGAAAGAATGAAAAGAAGAAATAGGGCAAGCTGGAGTTAGGAAATGATTCAATGTGTCAAAGTATCTTTTTATGTTTTGTGTCAGAATATTTAATATTTTCATGGGTGTGACCTTTGCTTTCAATACAAATACGCTAAACCTGTTATTTATTGATTACCTCTTACATGCTATAACTTCTTATACATATTTTATTTTGTCTCTGTGACAGCCAGGAAAGTTAGGTATTATACTCCCCAACGAAGAGAGTCCCAGAGAGAATCAGTCCCAGTCAGTGGTTGATCCTAGATTCAGAGTTGGATCAGCCTCATTTCTAAAGCCCGAGTTCTTTCCTCTAACTTCTGCCGCCTTCGAGAAAGCAAAGCCCCAAAGATATCTCATTGGAAGTTTCAACAGCGTTTGTATTTAGTTAAAAAATACAGAGGAAAAAAGGAATGTATGTGTGAACAGAGTCTATCGGGGTATCTAAAGAGCACGTGACGGGCCAATATTGGCCCTTGGAGGGGCTGTTATTTCCTCCCGCCTCTAACACTTCCCCTTCTCGGCATCTGCAGGTGTTAACTGTCGCTGCGTGTTACCCAGGAAAACTGCAGGGCGCCAGACGGTAGCGCGAAGGTTATGGCAGTGAGCGGAGGACTAGCGATCTGGAGACGTCAGAGTCTTTAAAATATGTATCTAATCTGTCCTCATTTATTTCCACTGCCACTTCCCCATCCAGCTACTCGCTAATGGCCTTGTAATTCTCCCCTCCCCCAAGCCCTTCTCCACCCCCCCACCCCCCCCAGATAATCGGATCGTGTCATTCCTCCGTTTGAACAACTTCTTGGCTGCTCCTAGCTCCGAGGATAAAGTTTAAAAACATCCTTTACGCGACCTTCCAGGCCCTCCATGTTCCGGACCCTGCTCAGCGCTCCGGCTTCCACCTCCGGCCATGAACCCACCTGTTCGCCTAACTCCCCACACCCTGGCCCTTTCCTCCCTCAGCTCTTTTGCACACCTTGTCCGTTCTCTTGCCCCCCGCCTTCCGCTTTCCCAAGTCCCACTCACTCTCCGAGTCTCAGCTTAGATGCCACTTTTTAAGTGAGGCCTTTCCTGTCTGATTCCTACCTGCAGTCTCGTCACCCGCCATCTAATTAGATCTTCCTGAATGGGCTCCGCTAGCACTATTCGTCGCCGACTGCGATTTGCGTTTGCATACTTGACTTATTATTTTTAATGTCTGCAAGTGTCACAAGGGTTTAGCACTGTGGCCGGGAGGCACACTTTTGGAACCTAGTAACTTTTGAATGAATGAAAAAGAACTTGAACTGGATGTTGTCACCACCATCATCCTACCGTGACAATATTTCGAGTCCCCCAGTGCTACTGTCAATGGTATGCCCACCCCTGTAGGGTTGGCAAAGCCCTGGAGGAGAGTAGGCTTTCTGGCGCTCCCACCACTCTCTCAGGCACTCCGGGGACAACCTGGGCACAGCGCGGCTGGGGGTAGGTCTCAAGGCCAGGAGTCCTCCAGGCTCCCAGGTTCACGTGCACTGGGAGAGGAGGGGCGGAGGAAAAGGAGAGCGTGAGCGGGGAGCGCAGGGTACCTAGAGGGGAGCGCGGGCCACGCCCGGTACGCCTACACCCCCGCTGCCAGCCACCGCCCGGGAGAGACTTCCTCCTCGGGGGCCGGCGCGCGGGGCGGGGCTGGGCGGGGCGGGAGACGCCCCCGCCGGGCTGGGCCCCGGGCAGCCCCAATGAGATTCGGTGCCGGGCCGCTGCTATTCCCAGTCCCTGCGCCGCGCTCGGCCGTGGAGGAGGCGGCCGGCCGGGGCGGGGGCGGCGGCGGCGGCGGCGGCGGCGGCGGCGGCGCTGCGCGGGCCAAGGGGGAGCCGAGCCTGCCAAGCTGGCGCCCGGCGGGGTCATGGTGGCCGGCGCCCGCGGCGGCTGCGTGCAGGCGGGGGCTGCTCGGCGCGGCCTTCTGGCCCTGCTGCTCGCTGTCTCCGCGCCGCTCTGGCTGCAGGCGGAGGAGCTGGGTGAGTGGAGCGCGTCCGGCGGGCGGTGCACTGGGCCTGAAGGGGACCGCGCGCGGGAGGAGGTCGGGGTCGCAGCCTGCGCCCTGCGGAGTCCGGCTCTCTCTGGCCGATGGCGGCTCGAGTGTAAAATAAGTTAACTGCGTTCCGTTCGCTCCCCACCAGACTCCTTCCTTCGCCCCCAAACAAGAGGACCAGCTTGGCGCCTCCCCACTTTCTCTCTCCGCAGCCCGGCTCACTTAGTTTCCAGACTTCCTTCCTGAAGTGACATGGTCCAAGGGTCGCGAGCTGACGACCCCAGCCTTAGGGGAGAGATCTATGCGGGGAGGCCCCTCTCAAGCCTCATTTTGACAGAGCTGCCCGGCATTTGGGCGGCCGGGCCCTCCCGGTCGCCTCGCTTCCCTGCGCGGCTGGAATCGTAGCGTGTGAGTCTGTGGCTTGCACGGATGGTCGGGAAGGGTTTCCCTGAGGTCCCCCTGGGAAACCGGCAGTCCCACCGCGCCTCCCGTCACGAGTGAGCTGCTTGCGCCCCGACTTGGAACCTTGTGGCTCGGCTCCTTCTTGGGTGTTGGAGCGAGTCGACTCCCGACCAGGCGGATCTTTCTCTGCACCTGGTCCTTGGCTTCAAGTTGGACCTAATTAGCCCACAACCGAATTTACTGCGGCATAGCCACCAGATGAGAGCAGTAAGCCGTTTTACCAGCTGTAGGCAAATCGTTGTAATTTAGTTCTTTATGGATCGCAAGGGGCAGCTTTCTGCGGATTTTTTCAGTTCTTGTTTCCCTCCTCCCCCACTTTTGCCCCTCTACGACTGAGGTTACTTAATGGCAGTGCATCTAGCCAGAATATTTTGACTGCCCCCGTGCCCCCGCCCCGTGTTTTCTAATGAGACAAGAATCAAAACTAAGCCAAATGCTGGCATTTTTTTCCCACTGAACCATGTATTCCCAGTCTGAAACATTGATACTCAAGATGTTGGTAGTGGTTCCTAAGTTTGCATACATACCGATTTGTTAGGAAAGAAAAAAAAGCTAAAGTTTAGACGGACTGTATCTTGGCACTGTAGCAGAATGCTAGGAATATCGTAAAATATAAATATGTATGCTTTTATTTAAAATGTACGATTTTGATCACGGGTGTTTTAAGCACTTAAATGTTTCTCAGGTCACTGTTTGAAGAGGCACCTTCAATACTGTACATCTATGAATAGATCCAACAATGTGTCCCTGTACTAATCTGGCTAAAGCTGTCACCCATCTTTCCAAATGAAGTTTTAGATGTTATATGGCATCCAGGCTGTTAACTTTATAGAGCAGTTCTCTGGGAAGACGTGTGCTTGCTTAGATTCTTAGAGCTTCACATTTGAGACTTTACTGCACATGATTGATGGAAGAAGATGTCATGTTTCGGTGAAGCATCCTATATATTTAGGATGTTAAAAGAACCAATCGCAAAAGAAGTAAAACTTAGATTTGGCACATTGACTGAAAAAAATCTACGAACTCGAGTTCTGATACCTCATGAGTGAAGAGGCATAATCAGTGTTTTTTGAGTATTTCTCACGTCTGTCATTTTCCTAATTAGCCCTTGGTCACTTATTTTTCAAGTTTTCATAAATTTAAGCATGCAAACCCATTTTAGGTTTTGAAATATGCTACTGGATATACAGTTGGATGGTGGTCATCAGTGATATTAGTGCTCTCAATGTTTAGAAGGTAAGAGGGTAGCCTTAGCATAACAGTCTTGTTTCGGTGAGAAGACAGCATTTACTACATTTTACCTCCATTGTCCTTGTCAACTTAGTCAGCTGCTTCGTGGCTCCCCAGCCTACCTGCTCACCAGTCTCTCCAGGAGCTTTGTAAAGTCCCAGACCCATACTGTGAATCACACCATCCAATGGGTGGGGCCTGGGAACATGCGATTTAAAAAAGTTCCCACAGGTAATTCTGATTCAAATCAGCTTTGAGATGGTGGAAACATCTGATAATGTTAGGGTTATGGTAAAGTGCTACTGCTATCTGTGTCATAGACAATTTAATATTAGAGTTTTATTCATTGTGTTATGTTTCAGGAAGCAAATATGATACATTAATCTGAATATTTGTAAGCCTAGTCAATGAAATTATTCAAAATTTTAAAGTCAGAGTCTGGTGACCACTGAAGCTATACTAGCTACTTTTTAAGGCTGCTACTTGCCTATGTGGTGTTTTTTTTGTGTTTTTTTTTTTTGCAGTATGCGGGCCTCTCACTGTTGTGGCCTCTCCCGTTGCGGAGCACAGGCTCCGGACGCGCAGGCTCAGTGGCCATGGCTCACAGGCCCAGCCGCTCCGCGGCATGCAGGATCTTCCCGGACCGGGGCACGAACCTGCGTCCCCTGCATCGGCAGGCGGACTCTCAACCACTGCGCCACCAGGGACGCCCACCTATGTGGTATTTTTGCTCAATTTATTATTTTTTTTAAAAAGTCCATTCTTCCTGTATTCATAGGCGGCCAGGCCCCAGGCATTAGGGCATGATGAGCAGAATATGGGCTGATTTTAGCTCCTTCTTACGCCTCTGGATCCACTTAACTAAAGTTAGATATTTACACAGATTGTTTCACATGATTTTGACTTTACATAATATCACATGTAAATTGATCATTAGCATTGATTCGATTTGTATAAATCCATAGGCTTGGGCTTACGTCTTATTCCCTTGATTATAAGTTTTGTGGAATAAAATACCCTTAATTCATGTGAGGAATTTGTGCTGACTAAAAATACCTGATTCTCTCTTCACCAAAATATTTGGAAATGGATATTAAAAATTTCCTCCTTCTGATTTAATTATTAGAAGAATAAAAATAAGCAGTTAATCTCTGAGGAAACTTCTAAGCGTAGAATTAGATACAGAAAAATGGATTAAAAAATTCTGCCCAAATTTAACTTTTTACTTTCGGAAGTTCTGTTTTTAAGCCATCACTCCTTTATATGTGGTTCAGCAGGGGACAGCTGATGTCTGATGTTTGGCGTGAGTGGCTTTTTAAAAAGTAGTCACAAGTTTGTTCTCGCACCTTCTGCATCAGTGCTGGCCCTCACCCCAGATTTTCCTTCATCCTGAAGGCCTGTGATTTGGTCAGCCTGGGAGACTGTAAGTTCCTGAGGGCAGCCACTGGATTGTCTTTATCTTCATAGCACCTGACCAATAAATGTTTCTTGAGTTGAACTGAACAATCTTTTCGTATTAGGAGATATTTTCAAATTATGTCCTAATTAGTGGAAACTAAGTAATAAAGAGTCTACTGAAGTTCTTTATAAAGGTACATCTGGTACTTCCACTAATTAACTTTGTTTAGCAAGCCCAGCTGTCTTGGCGTGCTTATTTCTATATGTCAGGATGCCTTTTAAAGGCAAGTGCAGCAGAAAGAAGGGAACATGGCCAGCAGAACAATATGTACCATGTCTTTTGGCTCTATTAGATGTAATTTGTAACTAACACTCTGAAACATGAAGTTATACCATATACAGTATTACAGGGAAAAAAGAAGTGCTAAAGGATTCATTAAACACATCAAAGGATGTTATTAAAGCAGGATTTGAACTCTGAATAGTGTCTCAAACTGTACTTATTAACTTTTCATAAGTTGAACCCTTTCACCTTCAGGTACTGGAACAGACTTGAAAATCATATAAAAAACCACAACTTGGGAATAAGCAAGACATTTGACATTTATAAGAAACTATGTTTTTATTTTTAAGATGCACGGGGAGATTAATTGCAGAGTTTAGCGAAGGTTTTAGTCATGTTAAGGCAGGGGTAGGGTGAGGGCTTGTTAAGGGAAATACTTCCTATAGAGAGTTTTGCACTTACTGCCATGCGCGTCCTAAAGCATAAAGGCAACTCTGTGCCTATTAGAGCGACCAGTTGCTTTGAATTTATAAGGAGATAATACATGGTACCTGTTTGGAATTGCATTTAGCACAAAGAGCTCAATAAATTCCAGCTCTCTTCCTAATTATTACTGCTATTACTCTTAATTTGACAAATACGGGGACCCCTTTGTTTTGCCTCCCCGACTGCCTCTTGGACCTCGTTCTCTACCACACTTCCCTGCATCCCCAGGCATACTGACTTTCTTGCTGTTTCTCAGTGGTATCAGGAACCCTTCTACCTCAGAGCCTTCGCAGGTGCTGTTCCCTCTGCCTGGAACAGGCTTGCCCCAGATGTCCACGTGACTCCCTTCTCCTTCGATCTTTGTTCAAATATTGCCTTCACAGGGAGAATGGCCCTAACCGCCTGGAACTCTCTCGCCTTCCCCAGAACTCCACATTCCCCCTCCCTGCTTGCAGTTTTCTCTAGGGCATTTACCACCTTCCAACAGAGTCTATAATTTATACTTTTCTTTCTTGTCTGTCTCCCCACTGTGAGAAGTTAAGATTCATGAGAAGCTATGTGCCTTGAACAGTGGCCAGCACATGATGGGTGCTCAGTAGGGAATGGGTGCTCAGTGAGGATGGGGGGAGAAGACAGTGAAAACACAGCTCCTGCCCTGTTGTTAAAGACTCAGCGCTGACGCTAGTTGAGAATCACAACCGGAACAAGACAAAGTAATGAAGTTGTATGTCTAGTCCAAGAGTTGTTTGTAAACAAAAAGTCTGAAAATATGGATTTAAAATAGAGGAACTCATTCTGGTATATTCCAAGTCTGGCATTGAAGATGAAAGGAAAAATATTGCCAGACTTTCAGATTCTGTTTTGTTAGACTACGGAGTAATTTTGCCTTTTTGCAACTGAAGAGTCGTGTTGATGTCATCTTCCAGATGTTCATTCTCTGCTTTGTATATAAAATTTAAAAAATCGTTGTTTGTCCTGGGGGTGCAGGAATGGGAGAGACTTAACTGATGAGGAAAAAAAAACACATGGTGATTTTTAACCCAATGTGGAAATGAATTCTAACTATGACCCCTAGTATGCTGGATCCGGAACCAACTGCCAAACTTGCCTTTCAGTGGGAGTTGAAGAGGATAGGGGGGTTTTTTTTGGGGGGGGTGGCGGGGAACGGGAGGCAAATAGAAGGAAAGGCTAAGCTTTGTGAGAGCAAAATGAAACAGAGCTTTTTTATTCACCACCAGCACCGGTTATAGTACCTGGCTGATAACAGGCTCCAGATAACTATTTCCTGAGTCGGTGCATGAATGCTTGTGGCTGAGGTTTGAGCGAATGAGGTGAAGGGTAGTAGTCACTAAAGTGTTTTAAACAGAAATTACATACATGACTATTGTGATGTCTTTAGACACACCGTACATGTATTCAAGAAAATAGCTAAATTCAACTCTGAAAAGAGTGGGGAATCTCAGAGACTCCTTTCCAGGTAATACCAGCAAAGCTGCCATAAGTTAGGTGCAGGCCATCTTGAAAATAGAGGAGCAGGTGGTCTTTGGTCCCCTAAGATCTGTAGGTGCTTATACATTGAGGGCATCAGGGCCCTGCTTTACCTTAAAGATCACTTGAGGACAGTGTTTAGGCATTTGTGACATTAGCACTGTGTTGAGCCATATAGTCCTGTATGCCTTGACTGTTTAATGCCATTTCTGTTTAATCTGTTAATCTAGTTTTCATAAACTATCTCCTTGGGTGTTCTAATACCCCATATTTGCAGAAATGTCTTTGTCTTATATTGATATATGCTTACATACGGTCATTTTCATTTTATATGGCTCCATTTCATGACTGAGAGTGCTTAGTGGATGTTCCTAGAGGTTATGTGTAAATGATTTTTATGGAGCACTCTATTCTTTTTTTTTTTAATTTTTTTTTATTTTTGGCTGCGTTGGGTCTTTGTTGTTGCGCACGGGCTTTCTCTAGTTGCAGCGAGCGGGGGCTACTCTCCGTTGCGGTGCGCGGACTTCTCATTGCGGTGGCTTGTCTTGTTGAGGAGCACTGGGCTCTGGGCACGTGGGCTTCAGTAGTTGTGGCACATGGGCTCAGTAGTTGTGGCTCGTGGGCTCTAGAGCGGAGGCTCAGTAGTTATGGCGCACGGGCTTTGTTGCTCCGCGGCATGTGGGATCTTCGCGGACCGGGGCACGAACCCACGTCCCCTGAATCGGCAGGCGGACTCTCAACCACTGCGCCACCAGGGAAGCCCCAGCTTTTTTTTATTGCCTTACAAAAGCAGATTGAAATGTGGTTGATTTCAGTCCAAAGGAGGAAACTTTTGAGACTTAATAGCCCATGGGCCCGCTGGGACATGAGAGCTGTTTATTGAATTGCTCCCGCTCCGAGGAGTTTAGAATGGAGGCTGCTTATTGTGAGAATTACATGGACCAAGATTTGCCTTTTTTTCCCCCTAGAAAGCCCCTGCTTTGCCAAGAGTCTAAAATAGAAGATAGCCAACTCTACAGATAGAGAAATGGTGCCGTACCTGCTGTTAGTGCTAGCTCAAAAGGGTCTAAAAATCTTTGAGACCCTCTTGCCTTTCGGGTAGGAAATTCTTTTTCCACCCATCTTTCTTCTTCCTTTTCCTTTTCTTATCCTCTTTGCTACAGTTACTGTGCTATATTATTAAGATCTTAACAAACACACTGCTTTTCCCCGGAGGTATTTAAAGTATATTGAAGACTTCATGGCATTTCTCCCCTAATATCTAATACTCAAGTCATATTTCCCCGTTAACCTTAACATGTCTTTTGGCTACTGGTTTGTTCAAACAAAGTCCACACATGGCAGTTAGTTATTACGTCTCTTTAAGTCACTTTTGATCTACCACTGATCCCCACCCACATACATTTTATTTTCCTGCAAGGAAGTCAAATTCAATTGTCCGGTGACACAGCTCACATCCTAAATTGACTTATTGCTTCTGAGTGGTGTGTCTTTCTTTTACGTGCACCATCCCCTAAAGTATAAACCTGAATTAGACCTACAGGTTTGATTAGATTCAGGCTAAGGGTTTTGGGTAAAAGTACCTCAAGGTGCCATGCACTGCTAATTGTATCACAACAAGATGCATATATTATTATTGTGATGATTATTGCCCCCCATTTCAGTGATGTTGAGAATGATCAGTGACTTCAGGAAGTGACAACTCAATCCATCCTTTATAAAGTTGCCTTTTCCTATATGACCTGGAAGTGGTCTGTGGGATAGTAGTCTCTCGCTCACTCAGACTACTCTTCTCCATCGACATTTCACTCAATGGTTTAAGCATCTATTGATCATTGTTGTTTGCCCAATCAGATACTTTTTATGTAAATAACATTTTAAAACCTTACCTTCAAATATATATTTTTATCAGGTGGTTTTTTGTTTTTTGGGTATTTTTTTTTTTTGCATCTAATTGAATTGACTTGAATCCCAACAATTCTGAGAGCTATTGAAGGAACTGAGATTTAGAGAGATTGAATCATTTACCCCAGACGCATTCACTTTCTGTGCCTAAAGAGGGGGTCAGGTGCATGTCCTACAATTCTAAATGCCTTATGATGGTCTTCTGCCCCTCATCTTCAAGGGACGTTCATCCAGATGAGATCAAGTTCAAGAAAAGAAATCTTGGAGGAACACAATTTCAGGGGGTTATTTATGCAATAAAGTTTTAAATTAATAGCCTTTGGCTTCTCTTAGAGATGGTTACACTTGCTACAGAAATATTAAGACTTTGAAAACTCCCAATTAGTAGCTATTGTGCTTTAATCCGCTGTGATACATTTAGCAGTGCAGAATACAGAATGTGCAAAGGCTATACAATTTTCAGGACCATGCAACGTGATATGAATTTCATGATTTATTTATTTCTCTCTCAACTCTTATGTTTCGTACCTCATTCGATGAATGATAAAATGCCATCTCTTTCCCAACTGAGATTTGCTATTTTCTGGTTAGTCAACATTGATTGCTTTTTCCTTACATGTGGTACGTACATGTATGTTCCCGCAAACCTCATCCTATTTCTTTGTGTATTTTTCATTCTGTGCTCAGATAATTCCTAAATTGACGCTCTTGTCCAGGTGTTAGAAACGTCACTCTGGCTTAAATATAGATCCTGAAATTTATTACTTTCTGTCCTGGATGTATAAATGAAATCGAGAGTAAAAATGTGTCAGAGAATTGGAAATACAGATGTGTTCCAATTTTAGGAACAGATATTAAAGTAAAACCATACAAAACTGGTATCTCAAGGATTTTTCATTTTTAAGAAAATTCACTTCAAGATCCCTCCTAATAATGAGGGCCCTTTAGTCTCCTGCTACTCAGGGTATATCTTAAAAAGACTAGCAGAAGAGTCATTACCAAGAGACTTTTGGACATGCAGAAATCTCAGACCCTGCACATTAGCAAGATCCCCGAGTGGTTGCTGTACCCACTGAAGTTTGAGAAGCAGCACTTGAGTCTACTGACCCTTCATTTACAGAGCAGCTTTTAGGAGCTCCGTTGGTGCGAAGCACAGGACAGCCTTTGTGGGAAGTAAACTAGCCGCCTCTCAGACTATTCCTTTAACAGCCTAGTAAAAAGCACTTACTTAAATGATTCAAAACAGAGAGTGGTGGAATTCCTCATAAGTTTTACAAGAAACCCCGAATTAAATATGGCTCTCTTCCTCGTGTTAATTTCAAGACCAAAAGAGTAGGGCTATAAATAAATAATCGTAATGTGGGTTTTAATGCCGGTTGTGCTGGCATTAAAACCCTGGTAGTGTGATCTTGGGCAGTTCCTGAAATCTCTCTGCTCAGTGTTCTCACTTCTGAAATGGGTGACTTCAGCAATTGCCACCTCAGTGCTTGAGTTTCATGGGGTCTGGAGTCAGGTGAGGTTCAGATGCCCGCTCCGCCACCAGGGCTGATTACTCAGCTTCTCAGAGCCTCAACTTCTTCACACATGGAGCAAGGACAATAGGAAGGACATGTGGTAAAGAAAGGGTGCTGTGGGCTTCTTGGGCTGTATTGGATATGTCCTGTCTTTTAAGCTATGGGGTATATTCTTGGATGTTTGAGACAGTACTCTTTATACACAGCTATCTGTATGTCCGCATGTGTGTATGAAATGTTTCATAATTTTTAAAAAGGAAACTAATAATATCCATCAAATATGATTGTCCTGAAGGTTAAATAAGATAATATAAAGTCCCTTAGAACACTCAGTATCTGTCACCTTTTACAATAAATGGTTGGTTAGTAAGAGCACTTTCACAATTAATTTTATGATTTTTTCCTGTTCCAATAACTTTTTGGTTCTTATTAATTAAAAAAAAATCTGTCAAAGTGAAAATATCTGTATATATGAGGGAGCAAGAGAGAAACATTTAAAGTTTTACTTTTTAAAAAAAATTATTGAAGTATAGTTGATTTACAATGTTGTGTTAATTGCTGTACAGCAAAATGATTCGGTTATACATATATATACATTCCTTTTCATATTCTTTTCCATTATGGTTTATCACAAGATATTGAATATAGTTCCCTGTGCTTTACAGTAGGACCTTGTTGTTTATCCACAGTTTTGACTTCTAAAGCTCAGATGAACTTTGTCTGTACTTGGTAATGTTGGAATTTTTGGACGCCAAGAGAAAAGTCAACATCCAGTTACACATATGTGAATATTGGTGACATGCATATTTAACATGGAACCAAGGTTAGAAAATACAGCACATTGTAGAGACAGGAAGGATTGCTCGCATTTGTCCTCAGCTTCAGCAGTTGCAACGTAGACATGACATCAACATCCTGACATTATTAATAAAGGTCAGCAGCCACTTTTCTCCAACTTCCGTATCCTGAGCATCTATTCAACAGGGATAACACAGTCATCTAAGACTTGTTTTGCTTTACAAACAAGGGGTTTGTTTTGTTTGGTTTGGTTTTACATTTTTATCTGTGAAATTAGGACACTTCTCTCAAACAACGTGTCCAGTTTGTTGCCAATTCCCCTTGTAACTTAAGCACTTGTAAGTTAATAACAACAGTGGCAAATCTTGCTTTTGAATATCAGTGACAGGTTACAATTTCAGTGTCCATTTTTTAGAGCTCTAAAGACCGAAATCCACCTCTCCACATCTGATCTTTGATCCCGGAAGCCCTGTTTTGGGATCTCTCTGTGCACCCCCCTTTTGTGAGCCCAGCCCAGGAGTTGGCCAGTGTGTCCCACAGAACACTGCTCCCAGGAGATGCCCATTGAGCATGCATCCTCCTTTAAAGTTTCGCATGCACTGCAAGGGCTTTGAGATGTCCTGTGGCGAAGAAAAAGGTGGGTTTCTGGAAGCTTATTTGCCATTTTTTGGCAACAAGGGTGTGATCTCTTTGTAAGCCTTCTAAGGACTGAGGGATCCAGTGCCTATTTTGAGAGATGCTGAGCTAGCAGCTAGTGGCCCTAGATAAATCTTGGGGAATGAATTCTGGTTAGACTTCCCAGCAGTTTTGAGCACTTAACACACACAGCCTCATTCATCTTTACCACACCCAGTTTTGGGTGGTCATTTTGGAGATGGGGAAGATTGATACAAAATAGGTAACTTCTTAGAATCGTAGAGCCAATGAGTGGTGGAATTTGGAAGAAGTCAGCTAATTCAAAGCAATATTCTTGATGCTTTAATATGTGTAGTATTTTTAAAATAGAAATATAGTAGTTAAAATGTATTGAATCTCACTGTATGCTGGCCTCTATGCTCAGTGCTTTACTAGCATTGTATTATTTAATGCTCCTGTGAGTTGGGCACTATCATTATCTCAGTATTACAGATGATGAATTGACGATTAGAGAGGTAAAGGGACTCACCCAAGCCCACACAGCTCCCAGGGACACAGGAACCCAGTGTCATAACCATTGTGCTCTGTCACCTCCCAAGTATATGGAAATAGTTTATGAAGTTAGAAGCCGACATGTGTGCAACCCTCTTCCCCCACATCCACAGCCCTTTCAGTGATCGTTTTTCCTTTTCATAGACTGGAGAGTGACCAAGAACTATAGAGTTTTCACTGATTTTACTTATAGCACATTAAAGAATAGCATTAAACAAGGTTTTGAGATTTTTATATCCATTGGGCATAAATGATGCTTTTTAATATGTTAATATTAAAATTATTGATGTCTTTGCACACTGATGGAAATAGTCTCCCATTATGTAGGGACTCTTGGATAGGACCTCTTGAAATGATTTAATTTTCATGCATTCAAATTGATTTGTTTTAAGTGACTTTTTTAGCTGATAGGAAACACTGTGTTGTAGCATCTATTTTATACACAGTGAGAATAAGGTTTAAAGAGATTCTAAGTTTTGCAGAACAGTTTTGCAGAACTTGGTCATGTGCTTCTAGTCTATAGCTGTGACTATTATCCATTTTCCTTTCAGGAAAACTAAAGATTTTGAATAATTGAAGTTTTACCATCATAACTTCTGTTTTACTCGTTTTATTCTCACATAGAATAAAAAGGCTCTCCTGCCCCTGTGCTTCCATTCCTTTACAGGCAGTGAAAAAGTTAAGCACAACTGGAGAAGAACAACATTTATAAGAGAGGATGGCTGACAGTGAAATTAGTAATAGCTTGGGAAAGCTGTTCGCCTTACCATCAGACAAAGAGCTCTGTAGTAATTGCAAGCTCCCTTTTGTGGTTGAAAAGATTGTAGTCATCAAGAGCTCACTTGATCTCAGAAATGGGAAGAAATTTTCTCACACCCACACATGGGTAATGATGTATGTGTTGAGACCTGTTGTAACTTGAATATTAGGAAGAGCAAGGATACAACTGTAATGAAATCATGTTTCTAGAAGTGGTTTCACTCGTGATATTTTAGAGCACTATTTTCCGAATTGCAGCTTGTGACCCATTTGTAGGCAGTCAGTTCATCTGGCACAGCCAGCACGCTTTTAACTTAAAAATGAAATGGGATAGAACAGAAAATATCACAGTGCATTACATATAATAAAAAGTATTGGGCTTCCCTGGTGGCGCAGTGGTTGAGAGTCCGCCTGCCGATGCAGGGGACACGGGTTCGTGCCCCGGTCCGGGAAGATCCCACATGCCGCGGAGCGGCTGGGTCCGTGAGCCATGGCCGCTGAGCCTGTGCGTCCGGAGCCTGTGCTCCGCAACGGGAGAGGCCACAACAGTGAGAGGCCCGCGTACCGCAAAAAAAAAAAAAAAAAAAGTATTATAACATTAGATTTTTGTTTGTTATTTATGTGGGTGTATGCATGTGTCCTTGCTTAGGTTGTGATGAGAAGTCTATATTCTAACCATGGGTCTTCAACAAGTTTGAAGGTTGCTGTCTTGTTCTGTGGACTAGTCAATAATTAATCTTAAATATATTTTTTGTACTAGTTGTTTTACTTCAAATAATTTTCCAGGTACAATTAAGTTTAAAAAATTTTTCAAAGCCTAAATCATTCTTTGTAGTATTGCAGAACTTAGTCCATATCAAATATATCTTAATTTCACTTTGCTGTTAGTGGAATGTGACTACTTATCAAAGGGAAGTAGTCTTTTAAGGAAGTTATTGTTTTCCTTTCTTAGTGGCTGGAATTTGAGTAGACTAAATAAATGGTTGACTCGTGTAGACAAGCATCTGGGGATTTGTTTTAAGCTTATTTAGAAAATACCTTGTATATCCATACTTCCTAAATAGCTGATATAAAAGTCTGAAAGATAAATGCATATCCATTCATTCCAGGCATTTGGGGGAACAGATAATGAGTCCATTGGACCTGTCACTTTACCCTCAGGAATTACTTGTTAACTTACGTCTCTCTCCCCTTGACTGTGATCTCCTTCAAATGGGAACTGCATTATCCTAAATTCCGAGCTGTTTGTTGAGTAAGTTTTTAATGCCAGTTTGGGTATGTTGGTTTAGAGACTTCTTCCCATCTGCATACCTTAAGACCAATGCTGAAAGTAGCCTTTAATGTTACAAAGCACATTAGGTGGATTTGGTAGTTTTAATTATATTATTTTTCTGGTTTATGTATAATGTATTCATACTGTAGAACATTTAGAAAACTAATATAAATAAAATGGAAATCAATTCTAATCCCACACCATAAAAATGTACAGTTTAAACCTTTTTTCCTTCATATCTATGTATGTGGTCTATATTCTGTTTTAAAATTAAATCGTTTTCTAAAACATGGCCTTAACTTCTCCTTAATATCAATCTGCTCGGAGGTGTCATAGTCTGACTCTTTTCTAATTTAGATTGTTTCCAAATGCTCAGAATTAAAATGCTTAAATTTGGGGTAGAGATCACCTGGGGAGTTATAAAACATTAATGAGTACTTGCAGCTTTTTCCAAAATCTAAACTTCCTCCATCCAGTTTAATTTCTGTAAGTTGTTTTGAGGAGGTGGTGCGTCAGTCTCACAAACCAGCTATGGCTCTGAGCAAACCCCAGGGTTTAGGCCCATTGTGGACCCTTCAACTGTTCTACAGGGGGAGAAGCTTCCAGTCTGAGGAGAGGAGGAAATGATACACAGTTTAGTCATCATGTGCTTTGGCAATTAAATTACAGTTCAAAGGAAGACGATGATAAACGCTGCATGGTAGCCACTTGTGAAGAGTAGACAAGTTCCCTGTGGCCAAAATTCCTCCATCCCCCTTCTTGCCATGTTCCCCCCTTGATGGTAGGTGGTGACAGTTCAGTGTCCCTGTCGCCTCCCACTACTGCATCACCACGGCTCACTGCCTTTGAGTCCTCCCAACACCATGTGGAGCTTAACCGTAAAACCAAGATTGTATTTTTTGCCTTCAAGAATGACCTTTATTTCTTTTCATTTTAATTAAAAACAAAAAACAAAAAAAACCCTGTGAACCCTCATCATCCAGCTATAGTAGCCATCAACATTTCCCCATCTTTTTTACTTATTTTCCTCTCTCCATTTTTTGCTGAAGTATTTTATGGCAAATCCCAGACCACATGTCATCATGTCATTTCAGCCCTACATATGTCAGTAGGCATCCCTAAAAGTAAAGACATTTTCTCACATAACCTCAATACCATTATCACACCTAAAAAAGTGAATAATACTCCCCTGATATTATTTAATACCCCAATTATCTTTTTTAAAATCAGCATTGGTATTTATTAGTGTAACTATATTGCATTTGAAAATCCAGCTTTTTTTAAATTGAGGTATAGTTGATTTACAATGTTTCAGGTGTACAGCAAAGAGATTGTTTTATATTCTCTTTCAAATTCTTTTCCGTTATAGGTTATTACAAGATATTGAATATAATTCCCTGTGCTATACAGTACGACCTTGTTGTTTATCTGTTTTATATATAGTAGTGTGTATCTGATAATCCCAAACGCCTAGTTTATCCCTCCCCCACCACTTTCCCCTTTGGTAACCATAAGTTTGTTTTCTATGTTTGTGAGTTTATTTCTGTTTTGTAAATAAGTTCATAGGTATCATTTTTTTAGATTCCACATGTAAGTGATACCATATAGTATTTGTCTTTGACTTACTTAGTATGATAATCTCTAGGTCCATCCATGGTGCTGCAAATGGCATTATTTAATTACTTTTTATGACTAGTGATATTCCATTATATATATGTTTATATACACACACCACATCTTCTTTATCCATTCATGTGTTGATGGACATTTAGGTTGCTTCCATGTCTTGGTTATTATAAACAGTGCTGCTATGAACATTGGGGTGCATGTGTCTTTTTGAACTAGTATTCTCGTCTTTTCAGGATGTATGCCCAGGACTGGGATTAGTGGATCATGTGGTAACTCTATTTTTAGTTTTTTCAGGAACCTCCGTACTCTTCTCCATAGTGGCTGTACCAATTTACATTCCCACCAACAATGTAGGAGGGTTCACTTTTCTCCACACTCTCTCCAGCATTTATTATTTGTAGACTTTATAATGATGGCCATTCTGACAGGTGTTAGGTGGTACCTCATTGTAGTTTTGATTTGTATTTCTCTAACAATTAGCTAAGTTGAGCATATTTGCATGTGCCTGTTGTCCATCTATATGTCTTCTTTGGAGAAATGTCTATTTAGGTCTTCTGCCCATTTTTTGACTGGACTGCTTTTTGTTTGTTTGTTTGTTTTCATATTGAGCTGTATAAGCTGTTTGTATATTTTGAAAATTAAACCCTTGTGGGTCACATCATTTGCAAATATTTTCTCCCATTCCGTAGGTTGTCTTTTCATTTTGTTGATGGTCTCCTTTGCTGTGCAAAAGCTTTTTAGTTTAAGTAGGTACCATCTGTTTATTTTTGCCTTTGTTTCCATTACTCTAAGAGATGGATCAAAAAAAATATCGCTGCGATTTATGTCAAAGAATGTTCTACACTATGTTTTCCTCTAGGAGTGGTCTTACGTTTAGGTCTTTAATCCATTTTGAGTTTATTTTTGTATACGGTGTTAGAGAATGTTCTAATTTCATTCTTTTACATGTAGCTGTCCAGTTTTCCGAGTACCACTTATTGAAGAGACTGTCTTTTCTCCATCGTATATTCCTGCCTCCTTTGTCATAGATTAATTGACCATAAGTGTGTGGGTTTATTCCTGGGCTTTCTATCCTGTTCCATTAAACTATGTGTCTGTTTTTGTGCCAGTACCATACTGTTTTGATTACTGTAGCATTGTAGTATAGTCTGAAGTCAGGGAGTGTGATTCCTCCAGCTCCATACTTCTTTCTTAGGATTGTTTTGGCTATTCAGGGTCTTTGGTGTTTTAAAATTTTAAACATACAAATTTAAAAATTTTTTGTTCCGGTTCTGTGAAAAATGCTACTGATAATTTGATAGGGATTGCACTGAATCTGTAGATTGCCCCCAGTTATCTTTTTAAAATGGTTTTGTAAGATTGGTTTTTCAAGTCATGGTCCAAATAAGATTCATGTGATTGTTGTGGTGTTTAAGTTTCCTTTAATCTAAAATAAACACTTTTTTTTTTTACACACACACACTGTATTTTATTTTTACAAGAGATAAATAAACTGACACCAAGCATTGTAAATGGATGACCACAACAAAAGCAACAATAATTGCAATTACCAAACACGAAACACACTCATACTATGTCATAATATTGACATTCAGTCCAGTAATCCTCCACTGTAACAGCTCCTTTACTTTGCAGTGAAAATTGATTTGTATATTTTTTGCCTCTGAGTCCTTGTGGGATTTTTTTTTTTATTCAAACAAAAAGTCACAAAAATTATAATCATCCTCATCAGTTCACTCAGTCCCATGTAATTAACTTTTTTTTCATCTTGATCTTTTGTTAGCACTTTTTTTTTTTTTAAGAAGATGTTGGGGGTAAGAGTTTAGTAATTTATTTATTTATTTTTGCTGTGTTAGATCTTTGTTTCTGTGCGAGGGCCTCCTCTAGCTGTGGCAAGTGGGGGCCACTCTTCATCGCAGTGTGCGGGCCTCTCACTATCACGGCCTCTTTTGTTGTGGAGCACAGGCTCCAGACACGCAGGCTCAGTAGTTGTGGCTCACGGGCCTAGTTGCTCTGTGGCATGTGGAATCCTCCCAGACCAGGGCTCGAACCCATGTCCCCTGCATTAGCAAGCAGATTCTCAACCACTGCGCCACCAGGGAAACCCCTGTTAGCACTTTTATGAATTCATCAGTTTTCCATTAGAGTTCTGAAAATGCTTATTCATTCAATTCAGCAGTATGGTCAGTTACCAGAAACCTGTACTTGTCAGAGTCTTTTCCATGAATTCCTTGAAGATGAAACCCTTTTATAGGAACATTTTTGCAAAAGCATCAGAGTAAACCCAGAACTGTCTGTAAATGACAAAAGACTTAAAAATGACCACAGTTAAAGATTTGATGAAAGTTCATAATAATGCAATTGACAAGGAAATTTAATTATTTCTGAGATATACATTTTAAAGTAATAACTAGAATTATGACTTATAACATTATACCAGATCATATGAGTTTTAGAAATTTCATGTAAGGTCTGAAACATTTATATTAACATATTCCCATACAAATAACCCAAAGAAAGTTTAGTATTAGTTGTTCTTTTGTTTGTTTGTTTTTTTATACTGCAGGTTCTTATTAGTCATCAGTTTTATACACATCAGTGTATACGTGTCAATCCCAATCACCCAATTCAGCACACCACCATCCCCACCCCACCATGGTTTTTCCCCCTTGGTGTCCATACGTTTGTTCTCTACATCTGTTTCTCAACTTCTGCCCTGCAAACCGGTTCATCTGTACCATTTTTCTAGGTTCCACATACATGTGTTAATATACGATATTTGTTTTCCTCTTTCTGACTTACTTCACTCTATGACAGTCTCTAGATCCATCCACGTGTCAACAAATGACTCAATTTCGTTCCTTTTTATGGCTGAGTAATATTCCATTGTATATATGTACCACAACTTCTTTATCCACTCGTCTGTTGATGGGCATTTAGGTTGCTTCCATGATCTGCCTGTTGTAAATAGTGCTTCAATGAACATTGGGGTGCATGTATCTTTTTGAATTATGGTTTTCTCTGGGTATATGCCCAGTAGTGGGATTGCTGGATCATATGGTAATTCTATTTTTAGTTAAAATAAACACTTTTTAAAACATTTCTTTATACAATTCGTTGTTGAAGAAACTGGGTCAGTTGCACCTAGAATATCACTTGGATTCAGCTAATGACTTCCTTGTGGTGTCAGTACACTTGTGTTTCTACCCCTTGTGTTTCCTGTAAACTGAAGTTAGACGTAAAGGCTTGATGAGATTCAGAGTCAATTATCAATTCAAATGTTTTGCTTTTTGGCAAGAGTGCTTCATATGTGTTGGTATGCAGAGCATATTTTATCCTAGCAGGAGACTTGTAATATCTGATTTTCTCACTTG
This sequence comes from Delphinapterus leucas, assembly GCF_059928025.1. NCBI lineage: Eukaryota > Metazoa > Chordata > Mammalia > Artiodactyla > Monodontidae > Delphinapterus > Delphinapterus leucas. The sequence continues at coordinate 53,870,550 of NC_143140.1, forward strand.
TTGTCATGCTGAGATCCATTAATAAGTTTAGATGGTGACCTGCCTGATCCTTTCATTTTAAAGTTTTTCCTCTTGTAAAGCAACTATACTCCAATAAAAATTAATTTAAAAAAATAAAGTTCTTCCTCCACCTTCTACCCAAAGGTTTTCCATCTATTTGTGACCATTGCCAGATAAGCTACATCTTCTGTTCATTTTAATAGACAGATGTTGTGAAAGTATCTAAAAAGAGGTCTGGTAGGGCATCAGTGCAGGTGGTTTTCCAAAATTAAACACAAATACACTTGTGTTACAAAATCAAATAAAGAGGTGACAAAAGTGTTTTTAAAATCCTAGAACTAGATCATCTTGGAACTGTCATCTGGTATGTACCTCTGGTTGAGTAGCCTTAAGGAAAGTCATATACATCTTGTCTTCTCATCTGTAAACTGGGGCATATATTATGAACCTCCCCAGACACGACACCCTATGCTCTTTAGACAAATGTGAGAACTTGGTTAATGGATTTAGTACACAGAGATTTTAGAATAAAAGTGGCCTCCTTTATTTGTTGTCATTCCATGGTGATCTTTTTAATGCAAGCTTGTATAAATTCTTTAATTAAAAATAATTTAAGTAGAAGATCACAAAATCCAAATAGTATAAAAAGTATAAATTAGAAAAAGCCCCTTCATTTTCACCCCCTGCCAGGAAAACTTAACCAGGCTGACAGATTTTTTCAAAAATTTTTAATTAAATTTTTTATTCTGAGATAATCATAGATCACATGCAGTTGTAAGAAATAATACAGAGTGATGTTGTGTACCCTCACCTGGTTTCCCCTGTGATAGCATCTTGCAAAGCTATAGTATAATATTACAACCATGATATTGATGTTGATACATTACATACGGAACGTGGACTGGTAGATTTTTAAATAACTCTTGTCGTCTTTCTTGTCAGTGTTTCTTAATTAGAGTTGGGCTCTGAGTTAAGCTACAAAAGTGTTAGGATGAGGTCGTGGAAATAGTGCTTCTCTGTTGTTTTCAATTGCATGCATATGCCTTATTGAGTATATGATACCATAGGCATTTTCTCTCCCTAGGCATTTTCCATTTGCTCTTTGGCATATTTCTAGTTCTTTTTTTCCCTCAGCTTTATTGAGATATAATTGACATATGCCGTTGTGTAAGTTTAAGTCTACAGTGCATTGGTTTTATACATTTATGTATTTCAAAGTTATTTAACACTGTAGCATTTGCTAACACTGCAGTCACCTCACGTAATCACTGTTTCTTTTTTGTGGTGAGAACATCTAAGATCTACTCTCCTAACAACTTCCAATTATATACTATAATATTGTTAACTATATCTAGTCCTTTGAAGTCATCAAAACTGTGGAAAGACAGGAGGTTGAAAATTCCTGATGTCATTAGTGCCCAGGGAATAAGTTTATTATATTAGTGCTTGCCACAGCAGACTCCGCAAGTAGTCTTCCATGGGCTGGAGTGAAACTGCAACTTCTGATGACAGCTTGCTTTGTAATAAATTAGGACTCAGCCGTTCCTTTCAGGTTTTTTGGCAGAAGAAAGACCTAGTTTCATTCTGATAGTTAACGGAGAAGGAAAGCTTCTCCACATCTGAGCCACACTCCCCCATGTAAAGTAAGGATGGGAGTGTTGAAGACTTAAACCTGCTCAACATTCTGCCAGTGTCGCTGGGTGAGATGAGTTTCCTCTTGGGCGTTAGAGTAGAAGGCATTGAAAAGAAGCATAATTACAGGCTTGAATAAAAGTGACACCCTGGAATTTTCCTTTGTCATGACATGTCGCTTAAAACTTCGAATACAGTAATCATGTGTGGGCCGATTCACCTGTAACTGAGCCTCATTTTATGTCTAGGGATGTTTTCTAGGAAAAGACTTCACTTTCTTTTCTCTTATAAAAGCAGAATTTCGTAGTACTAAGAAACGAGACATTTAAAGGTTTCACAGGTGATACCTTGGTGGCTTAGAGGGGGTTAGTTATGTGTATAATCATATGCGTAGTTGTACACTAGTTACCCTAGTGTTGTTTCATCAGGGTGCTCCAAGTCACTGCCTCCTAAGGTGGGCAAGTCTTAGAAACGAGTTACAGGACCTTGTGGGGAGCTAGGGCGTTTGTCTCCTTTAAAGGGGCAGCCACCGCCTTCAGCCCTGTGAGAACACCTGCGGTATGATTGCCCTGTCTTCCAGTTTCCCAGAGAAATTGTCAATTGGATTTTTTTTTTTTTTAACAAAAGCCTTTAAGAGCAGGTAAATCATTCTAAATTTAAATCAAAACCCCTACGTGCTTCTGCACCGTATGCTTTACTCTAGTATAATTTTCATTTAATTCTCAACAATTTGGTACTTACTGCCAGAGAGCCCAAGGAATATAGCTATCACCTCAAACTTAAGAACCAAACTTACAACCTTTGTCCCCAAACCTGCTTGCCCTCTGGGCTTCCCTTTCTGTCATATTAGCCTCAGTGTTCCCATCATTTCTGGACTCAACGCCTCAACTTTTTTTAACTTTTTTTCTCCTCTCGTCTTTCCCACTATAATTAAGCGAAACGCGAGCCTGTTGATTTTTTTCTTGTGAACTCCCCCTGTTTCTCCCTTTCCATTCCAGCCACCCCGTTCCTAGCCCTCCTACTGCCCTTCTGAGGCAGATTCTCCTGCATCCTAGTTCCTGTATCAAAACTTTTTCTAATACCTCTTTCATTATCTCCCTTCTCAAAAACCTCTGTGGACCCCTATTGCCTACTGTATAAATTCCACAACTTCTGCCTGGACCTCCAGGTTTCAGAGTAGTTTTATCTTAGCTGTCTATCTCCATTTTCCTCTGGTACTAACTCATTGCTCCTATAGGTCAACTCCCCCAGTGCAACCTCCCTGCTTGGAATCTTGTGAGAGTTTCTGCATAATGGGTGGGTCCTTGCCTGGAGCTTGACGGCTGATTTGGGATAGATTCTGCAGTTTTCCCCAACCCCTTATTTTAACTAGGCCCCCATGTCATTTGGGCTGCAAGCCTCAGGGCAAGAAGGAGGTAGAATAAAGGAAGACCCCAGATGAATCCTCTAGCAGGGACTAGCCTGGAGAAGGAAGAAGGCTGCCTTGGGCTTCAGATTCCCAGGATGCCCAAGTTGGGGCTTGTCCATAGGAGGCTTTGGGATGCCTTCTGTTACCACCTCAGAGAGTTCCTTCTCCAACAGACTTCTGCTTTCTCTCCCTCCGGTGAAGGGCAAAAATTCTGGCTTTGTTTCTTTGAAGCCGTAGTAACCACAGGCATTTTGCACTTCGGACTTTGCATGCAATGTTTGCAGCCCACCCAGTTGTGCATGCTGTTAGATGTTTGGGTGATTAACCTGGTCACTTTAATATACTGGAATAACTTGTTGGTCAATTGATTAACTACCCTGTTCAGAAAGTCTTAAGAGAATTCCTTGTTTTAGTGAAGTAGTGAGAGTTCACTGAAATAGATTCTCTCTTGCCCTCTTTGGCCCTTTGTTTAAGCTCCTGCTATGCCAGGGGCACCTAGTGTTATAGTTATCTGAACATGGAACTCTCCCATTTCACTCTGAGTCCTGAGCAGCCATTGCTGCTTTTATGTGTCTCCAACAATGCCATGTCTGGCAGGTGGCAAGCACTCAATACAGTAGATCCTTGACGCTCATGATACATCTTGAGTCTATCAGGAACTTCCAAATCTGTGACTGTTACTAACTGAGATGTGCATGTCAGATGCTTGTTAGTCCCCAGTTGAATGACAGGCTCTTAAACAAAGTCCTCTCAGCATAAGCCTCAGAATCTACCAGGAGCATTTTGCATACATGATCCCATTTAATCAGGACAGTAACCCCTGAAATGAGTAGTAGTATTTTCTCGGTTGCAAATTATTTCATGGCACTGGCTTGCTAGTAGACAAAACCACAAATGGCATATCTGCGAATGCCAAGGGCCCACTGTGCAAGTGTGGATGGGTAGATACCTGGATAGATGATTAGAAAAAGTAATTAGACTAAATGATGTGTTTGCAAAGGGCTTACCATGCTAATACATGAAACATTTTGATCAACAGTGTTCAGAATATTAAACTGAGAAACAGGAGATGAAATAACCTGGAATAATAAATACGGTTTAATAATTCAATCCTTTTTTTTCTTTTTTTTTAGCTTTTCCCTCTCTCTCCATAGAAAGAGTAGAATACCTAAGATGAAGATTATACTGGACGTTTTCAGTCCTCAGTAAAAATTTCGCTTACTTTTTTAATGTTTTAATTTTTTTTAAGAAGATGTTGGGGGTAGGAGTTTATTAATTAATTAATTTTTTTTTGCTGTGTTGCGTGTTCATTTCTGTGCAAGGGCTTTCTCTAGTTGCGGCAAGCGGGGGCCACTCTTCATCGCGGTGTGCGGGCCTCTCACTATCGCGGCCTCTCTTGTTGCGGAGCACAGGCTCCAGAGGCTCAGGCTCAGTAGTTGTGGCCCACGGGCCCAGTCGCTACGCGGCATGTGGGATCCTCCCAGACCAGGGCTCGAACCCACGTCCCCTGCATTAGCAGGCAGACTCCCAACCACTGCGTCACCAGGGAAGCCCTCACTTACTTTTTGTATTCTTTTTTTCTTTAACAGGTGATGGCTGTGGGCACATAGTGACCTACAAGGACAGTGGCACCATGACATCTAAGAATTATCCAGGGACTTACCCCAATCACACTATTTGTGAAAAGACGATCACAGTTCCGAAGGGGAAGAGATTGATTCTGAGGTTGGGAGATTTGGATATTGAATCCCAGACCTGTGCTTCTGACTACCTTCTGTTCACTAGCTCTTCAGATCAATATGGTAAGAAAAGATATCTAGGTTTCACTGAGCATGGGAAAATTTGAGATGCAGGGAGGAGGCACGTGGCACGCTCATCAGTGTTACAGCCTGGGAAGATCAGAAGAGGAACTTGCTCCTTGTAGACTCTCAGGGTAGCTCACATGGATACACTTGTTTCATAAGCTGCACAAAAGACATCTGAGGAGATAGTAGCCTTGCGTGGGTCTCAGGAGCTTAGTTAGTTTATATCTTGTCGGGAAGACAATTGGAGATATATAGCATTTGGCTAAAACACCTACAGTTCATTCATTCGTGTGACAGATGTTTATTGAACAGTGGTCATGTGTTCAAGTGCTCTGTGGAGTACTGGGTGGGATACAGCAGTGAAAAAACAAAGGTTCCTCCTTTCATTGTGCTTACCCTGGTAGAGGGGCGGGTGGAAAACAAACAAACAAATACATCTATAATATGAGAGGCAGTGAGAAAGAAAGATAAGGAATAAGAAAAAGGAGTCATCCTAAGGTGATACCAAGTCTGATTCTGAGTGTGTTTGTGTTCAAGTGGGATGGTCAGGAAGGCTTCTCCAATAAGAAGACATTTGAGCAGAGACCCAAATGGAGTGAGTGAAGGGACTGTACACATATGTCTGGGGTCAGTTTTCTGGGTAGGGGAAGGGCAAGTGCAAAGGACAGTTTTCAGAGTAACCTTCTGAAATTAAGCTTTTTGTGGTTTGGGGTGTGCTGTTAGCACACTGGTGTCTGAAATCACCATTAGCACTGACCCTACAGTCCTTAGCCCAAGGAGACAACTTGGGTTTCGTGGATTAGAAAACAAAGACAGAACTTACGTACAGATTCTTCTGAGATTAGAGATTTTTTGAAATTCTCTCTGTGTTATAACTCCAAAAATGATACAGGTTTTAAGCAAAACCCTGTCCTCCTGCTAGCTCTATAGGTAATTTCTCTCAAACACACAGCTTTCAAGGCTGTCTTTACCTTTGCATCCAGAGCTTCCTCACTCCTCCCAGGGTGGAAGCCCAGACCAGTCCCAAGACTGTTCAGAGGTCTAAACCTATCTAGCCCCCATGGAGGAGAAAGCTTAAGATTTATTTTTTTTATCCCTGGGAATATTATCTGTATTTTAATGTTGGTTGAATTACTCTGACAGAGTAAAGATGGTTGATTTCATATAATTAGTTGCAACTTTTTAACTCCAGTTTGACTCAAATGGGAAAAATGAGAATTCCGGGGATGCTTATGGCCCTTGGGAACACTTACTGTTCTGTTAGCTCTGGTAATCGAATGTGTGGTAATTCATGGAGCCGCTCTTCAGGGAATCCTTCATTGACCAGGAAATTTCCTTCAGATTCAGAGGGAATTGAGTGTCAGAGCTCCTGTGTAAAATGCGAGGGAAAGTGCTGCAGGGCCATAAACGGCTTTTCCACACTAGTCTCTGTGGGGAAGCATCTCCTTTTCCAGAAGATGAGCAGTTAATTCCATCTGCTGACAGAGCAGCAGCTAATCACCTCTGTTGCTCTGGGTCTCTCTCAGCTTGGGGGCTGAGGTGAGAACTAGAAAGGGGAGCAAATCGTCCTGAAACAGGATAGGAGAATTGGCTTTCCCACACCAAGGCGTCTACTCCATTGTCTTTGTTGTATATTCGCAAATACACAAAAAGGAGGAAAAGCCTGGGATTAACTACATTTTAGGAGCTGGGTTACAAGGTGATCTTGGTTGGCCTCAGGGCACTCTAGTCCACATTTCCAGCTTCTTGAATTTTCAAGATTTAGACTCTTCACTAGGAAGTGAGTAATGAATTGCAATTCATTTCAATAAAGCCCAGTAAATTCGTTTTTCTCTTTAAATTTTTTCCTACATAGTTATGTTTGTCTTTTAAAAACAGAATATATACTCATTATAGAAATAAGCATACTCATTGTATGTCAGACACATGCTTGGCCTCACGTAGATTTTCTGGAATCCTTACATCCACCCTGCAAGGTAAATATTATTAACTCCTTTTTACAAACAGGGAAACTAAGGTACGGCGACTATTTTATTTTATTCTATTTTAGGAACATGCTGAAGATCACAAAGCTAGTTAAGGGCTGAAAGGAAAATTTATATCTATGTCTTTGTGGCTCTAAAACATCTGTTTCCAGATGTCTGTTCCTCTCCCAGTACCAACACCCAAAGAAAAACTCAGTGCATTATCACCCTTCCCAGGAGGACCAGCCCAGTATTACATCATACAGCAATTTTGCCTAAAACACAGGTGTAGTTAATACTTTGGGTTGGGGATGTTCTTAAGATAAAATATTTAACGATGCTCAGAAGTTCTTTCTTTTGAGGCTACGTAAAAGATTCCCTGATCAGTCATGTTAAGGCAAATCCAGCAGACAAGAATAACAGAAATTAGCAATAAAAGGAATGCGTGGAAAGGAAATTAGAATACTTCAATCCTATAAGCATATTTAAAAAGAAGTACATTCTAAATTTTCTTGTAGTCAGAACTACAGATTTTCTTTGTTAGGAAAATCTTTATTACATATAGGCTGAAAAAGTTCTATCTCAACCTGAGTAAAATTAATGTGCCCTTAAAAAAAAAATTAAGTGGCTTAGGGCCAGGTATAGCAGGTGTACACATGCATATGTGTGGCTTAGGGCCAGGTATAGCAGGTGTACACATGCATATGTGTGTATGCTGCATATATATATTTGTGTCTTTTGTAGTTTTGAAGAGCATTCTGGGAGGAGCCACTTATTCATATATGTATACTTACAATATTTAATCCAGTGACTTGAATGTAGTAGATACTCCATGGATAAATGGTTTTAAAAGTGAATTGGCAAATTCAGTGGCGAGGAACCAGTTCAGTAAAACATGTAATACCTGCAATCTTAAGCAGCTCCTTGGTGAAAAGACTGTTAACATAGAAAGCTGATTAGGATATAGTGTTAGGTAAAATATGAACACACAGTAATGTCCTAATACTAGAAAAAGGCCTCTGAATAAAGTAAGACAGAACATAATTGTAGCAAAATGTTAGAAGGAGGACTTTAAAAGGTTCAACTCTGGGTATTGTTATATTTTCTCTCTACTCTCTATTTTTTTCTCTAATAAACATACATTTCTTAAAAAAGTAGATTTTCTTTGCCCAAGAACACTAACTTTAGACCTGTATTTTAATTTAGTTAAAACAGTCCCCTGGTCAGTTTGAACCTCCTGGAGGAGTGTATCATCTGCAGAGGAGAGAGAGAAGGAAGAGGGGGAGGAGTGCTTTGTTGGCCTGTGCAAGCTCAGGAGTGTCCCTTCCTTTGGGACTGTTGCCCAGCTCCCTGGAGTGGGGAAGGCCCCTCTGCAGCCAGTGTGGCCACAGGACTGTGGAGGGAGGGTCTCAGGGATCCAAAGCGCTGTTGCCTGGGCCGGCAGTCGAGGGAAGTGCCCACTGCAGTTCCCCCCGCGGGGAACATATGTTCTAGAATACCTCCTGCAATTCCAGTATACAGGGCTCTAAAGGTTACATGTATGGCTGAAAGAGCTGAATAGTTTTGGTTTATCCAGCTCAGTTTTTTTCAATTAATGGCTAAAACCCGTTGCCAAGAGATTTTAAGACTCAACACTGTCAGACTTTTGAATGTGGAGTTAATGTTTGGAAAAAGAATAATGTTTTCTGGCATCCCTGTTTATAAGCTCTGCCAAGAGTGGACATAGTTGCAATGTGATTGCATTAACCATTGTGGATATGCTGAAGTTATATAGTTTTAATCCTTATGCAGTTCATTTGTAATGGTTCACCCCCCATGCCGATTTTGTTTTAAATGTTTGGTTCATATACTTCGGGTGCTTTCATTCGTGGTAGCAAAACGTTTAATACTATAAACAAGTGTGACCCACAGCTTTCACAGTGATCAAGCAAAATTTGCACCTGATCTCACTGATTGTTAAGAGACCTGATACAAATAAGATGGGGTTATTATTCTTCTGTTTGTCATATATTATAATGAGGGCTGATATTTCAGATTCAAACATCAGTTAAAAGAATGTACTTACATATCTATGGCTGAGTTAAGACACTGATTCTCCCTTTTAAAATACTCTTGAAACAGCCAGGATGCAGCAAAGTTGATAAACTAGATCAACCTCACTTTAGAATATATGTTGTTTAAGAACAAAATAAGATTGTAAAGTTACTTTTAAACATAAACTTTTAAATGTATAAAAATTTTGGGCTGTAAACATATATACTGACTTTTAAGATCATGTGTACTAATATCCTGGCCAAAAAAAATGTTTAAGAAGTATCATACTTTGATTAGTAGAGATTGTTTTCACTATAACTAAGGGTATTCTGCATTTTTGTTTAAGAGACCAAAGTAACAGAGCCTCCCTTCAAAAGAAACACTAATGTCCCTTTTCTGGTCTAGAATCCAATCGGGATCGTGAAGCACTTAGCTGTTGTATAGTACAGTTCAGATTGCTGCTTTGGTACTGATTCTCAATCTCCTCCCTTTTATATTTGTGATGTAAAATAATAAGAGGTTAGTTATAAAATATTAAAATATCTTGAACTTGGGGGAAGAGTAGGTTTCTGTCACGACTGCTTGTGGGGATCCCAGAGAAACAGTCATTTCTGTTTCCTGATATTTCAAGAAGATTGACTAGGTCCCAGTTTTCCATGAAAGTTGATCTTCCCCCAGTGGGCAGAGTTTAGGGCTATTCCTAACCTGCTGGAGGAATCTTGGTGGGAGCCAGATACTGGTTCCTCGGGATCTCAGAGGACCTTGTTCTCACGTAGTTTCAGAGACTTCCCCGCCTAGGTCACTGTGGATCAATAACACCAGGCTGGCCTTCAGCATGGATTGAGATGAGCACTTCTGTTTCTATGCAGAGTCTTCAATTGGGCTTAAGAGTGCAGACTCTGGAATTAAACTGCCTGGCTCCAAATTCCTGCCTTACTACTCATTTTTTAATTACACGACCTTGAGCAAATTACTTAACTTTCTGTATCTCCGTATCCCCATCTTTAAAATGGGCAAAATGATAGTATCCGCCACATATGGGTGATTGAGGCACATGTATATGTAACTTACAAGAATGATGTCTGGCACATAACAAGCATTCAGTAAATGTTAGCCACCATCATCACTCCCTCCCTACTCCCCTTCCTCCTCTTGCCCTTCCCCCCTTTCCACCCCCTCTTCCTCCCCAATGGCCTTGCACACAGTTTATTCCTTGTCTAAGATGTCTGAGAGCATAGAACACATCGGTCCCTCTCAATACCCCGAGCACGCTCCTTCCACCCAGCAGAGGCTGAGCTGCGGCAGCACACCCCACCCTACCCATCCTGGTGCGTTCCTGGTGACCTAAAGTTACCCAAATCAGTCCAAGCCTGTGGCAGGGGTTCCCTGAGCCAGAAAGAGCTTCGTGGACAGATTTTCTCCATCCAGCTTCATGAGATGAGCCGAGAACCCATGTTCCCTAAGCCCATGGTGCATTCAGTTTGGCTTTTTATTTTCACTGCCACCACCAGTCCACATCTTTGTATCTATTTCTTATAGAAAGAGCTTCCTGATTTTCCCCTCTCTCCTTTCACCAGTCTCCATTCCCTCCAGACCATCTAAGATTATCTTGTTAAATATTGTTGTAATAATTTCTTTCTTTCCTTATTTCAAAAATTGTTAATTGTGTCCCACTGTCCATAGACACTTGTTAGCATGGTTCAAGGCTCGCTCACGCACTCTTCCCACCCACATTTCCAGCCACATCTTTTTAAAAAATTAATTAATTTTTGGCTGCGTTGAGTCTTCGTTGGTGCGCGTGGGCTTTCTCTCGTGCGGCGACCAGGGGTACTCTTTGTTGCAGTGCATGGACTTCTTGTTGCGGTGGCTTCTCTTGTTGCAGAGCACAGGCTCTAGGCTTGCGGGCTAAGTAGTGGTGGCTTGCGGGCTCTAGAGCACAGACTCAGTAGTTGTGGTGCACGGACTTAGTTGCTCTGTGGCATGTGGGGTCTTCCTGGACCAGGGCTCGAACCCATGTCCCCTGCATTAGCAGGCGGATTCTTAACCACTGCACCCCCAGGGAAGTCCTCCAGCCACATCTCTGAGTCTCCGCATCTCCTATGCCTTTTCCTAAACACATCACACAGTTTCATGTTCGGTACATTTGATGATGTTATTTCTTCCATGTGTTATTTCTTCCTCTATTTCTTCCCCTGCTTTTCTGCCCCTTCTAACACACACACACACACACACACACACACACACACACACACACACACACACACACACACACACACACACACACACACACACACCAAATCCAATGCCCCTTACCCTAGAACCTCCTCTGATGTCCAGCAGCTCCAGTTGGTCCCTCGTCTGGACTCATGTTGCTTTTCTAAGCCGTCAGTGCAGCACCAATCTCAGGTTGAGATCATTATTTTAGCTTCTCTACCGGATAGGGGGTCTCCTGAGGAAGGAATTGCATTTCATTCATCCTTCGCTTATCCTCTGTTGCTTAGCGTAGTCTTACACTGGCAGATGCTCAGTCAGCGTTTAACGAGTCTGACTGCATGCAGCTTGATCTTGGCAAACTTTATATATTTAAAAATCTATAAGCTTATAAATTTGAGTGTCTTTTTTCACACTGTAGGAAGATTTACAGTAAGATTCCTCTATCGGGCTTCCCTGGTGGCGCAGTGGTTGAGAGTCCGCCTACCGATGCAGGGCACACGGGTTCGTGCCCCGGTCTGGGAAGATCCCACATGCCGCGGAGCAGCTGGGCCCGTGAGCCATGGCCGCTGAGCCTGCGCGTCCGGAACCTGTGCTCCACAACGGGAGAGGCCACAACAGTGAGAGGCCCGCGTACCGCAAAAAAAAAAAAAAAAAAAAAGATTCCTCTATCAATAAATATCCCCTCCTCATTTAAAGAAAGACTTGATTTACCTAAAATTTTTGGACTCTACTTATCATGTAGAAAAGACCATGAAACAGTAAAGACGGTGTCTGCAGTGGAGCGTTCATCTGTGCCGTACACTGTCCTTTGGTGCTCCAGAGTTACTCACTTAACCCTCGTAATAGCCCTGTAAGAGGGGGCCTATTATTAGCCCCCACACATAAGGAAACTGAAGCTCAAAGAGGTCAAGTAACTTGCTTACAATCACTTAACTAGATCTGGGATTCAAATCTGGGCATTTGACTCCAGGGATCCCACTTTTAAGCACCGTGCCATTCCCATTCAGGGTGACAAAAGCCATCTGATCCTGTGGCTTGTGCAGAAGAAGTGAGCTGTAGTTCTTGTTCGTTATTTGCTGAATGATGAATAAGAAATGAAGACCTCTGCAGGCCTTCCCCTAGGGGTCTGAGAACCAAATGGAGTTCTGAGAAGTCACTCACGCACAGACTGCTAGTATGAATTCAAGGTTTAAAAAAATGCATTAGTCAAAAAATTAAGGGAGACATCATGGTCAGTGAACCTAATTGTAGTCAGTTAAATTAGCTGTGTTGTGCTAAATGATTTGCACTATAGAAAAGCCAGGAAGTTCCAGAATTGTTCTCTTACACTTCCTGTACTTCCACCTCCACCCCCAGTATTTTTTTAACCATTGTCAGTGACTTAGAAGTACAACGATATGAAGTCAACCGTTAATATTTATATTACACCAGGAACAAGAGAAATGGGAAAAGTAGGAAATAATACTAAGTGTTTTGACTCATAATTGCAACAAGATTTCTGTGATAATAGTTTAGAATGATACTTATTGCAATATGCAATTATGCCTTGCCTGTTGATTTTTTAAAAAAATTCCAAATAGAGAAAAATGCAAGATTGGCAGCCTCTATTTTATACATGGTTTATGTCTCACAGCCATATTATGGAGAATGCAAAATTCTTAGGACTTTTAATGATAAAGCAAAAGCCTTTGAAGAAGCTTATGGAAAGTTGTTTTGGGCCTCAACCACCTCAGAGGTGCGTTCTCTATGACTGAGGCTACTTTGGTGGAAAATGCTTGAGAAGGACTGATTTTTGTTTGTTTTGCTTTGTTTTGCCTTTTATGCCAAGGTAGAATACAGAAGAATTGTAAACTTATAAAAAAGGTTATATCAGCCAGAAAGTTCCATGCTAGATGTCTCATTAACATAACCATAATCGTCAAGGAGAGGAAGTATTGGCCTCCACCTCCTCCTCTTCCTCAAACACTTTCCCAGAGATGCACTGTGATTCATTTCAGCCAATTGCCATCTTTTGTTGGGAGAGAAGTAACGGCCTAGGTGGGTTCTGCTGTGAAAGTGCTTCTTGACCTGAGTCCCTAGCCCCAAGTAAAGCTGCACCTTTGTCTAGGAATCCTCCTGGTTCATTTATCATCTGTCACTGATTTTTGTCTGGGAACCAGAGACCAAAACTCTCCAGGGATACCACTTACATTCTTACGTGACTATGGTTTTAATGACACAGTCCAGGAATATCCCTTTTTTATGCTAATTTCCCTCCTTTTCAAAGAAAATGGCCCTGAAAATTCTGTAATTTTGTACAGTGACCTATTGCAATTAGCAGGCAAGGACAAACCCTGCCATCTGACTGCATAGAAAAAGAAATAACAAAAGGAAAATGGACACAAGTCCAGTGGCGTTTGCAGCTTCGACATTCCTGGAGACTGTTTTATCAGCACGCCTCTGCACCCAGATCTGGGCTGTGCCAGGTACCACTTCCCTGGCAGCTGGCTGATGGTGTGCCGAGTGGTTGGCTCTGCCAGTGGCTCTCCCAGGGAGCATCACTTCATCTCATTGGCATGTTCTTATCTGTCATGAGAAATTAAATGTGTGTTTAAGATGGTGCTCGTAAGGCTAATGAAGGTTTTTAGGAGTTTTTTGTTGTTGTTCAATTTGATTTATGACAGATCTGTCAAGACTTAAGTTTTTTGTTTGCTCTCAGTTTTTCACCCCTGGTTATGGAGAGGGATGGGTCTCTTTGATTTCCTTTAACAGCATGCATACCATTTTTTAAACACATCTTTTTCACAGATGAAACAATAACTTACTGTTGTCAGCTTCGAGATCAAAAGCATAGACCCATCTGTAATGACTTGGAACAGTTACTAAACAAAATATTACCTTGTAATGTTTGGAGACTTAGGCAGACAGGCCATGGAGAATGCAGCAGGAGGATAAATTGCTGCACAGATTGTCAGATTGCCAGAGAATCCAGAGGACTGGCTCCAGGCAGCCAGTTCATTCTTCCTTGTAGGACAGTTTGCTTTTATTCACACGTGGGAAGATAAAGGGTTTCCCTTCTCAGCTGCTCATGGAACAGGGGATGTGTTGAGAGGAACTGGCCTACTGTGCTCAAAGCAGGCAGCTCCTAGGGTTCCTGGCCCTTTATTCCTTTTGTCCAAGGAATCAGTCCATTGTCTGCTAGCTCTTGGTCTCATGTCTGGTGCCAAATGCCACATGCTATTCCATTTGGTGTCATTGATGGCTTTTCCCACAATCCAGGGTGACTCACTGCATTCCACAAAAGGTAGAGGATTTATTTTTTTGATTTTTCTGCCTACTTGATGAACTGCCTTTTTGCTGTCTCCCAATCTGGTGGGAATTTGAGACTACAAAGGTGGAACCTGCTTCCCAGACAAGGATAGAGGTGAGGAGGGAAGGTCATTGTTAGACAGCAAGTCCAAGTTCTGTGAAACACAGCACTGCCAGTTGTGAAGCAAACCTCTATGCAGACTGTGAGTCTTACTTTTAGGTCTGCTAGAGGTCTTCAGAACCACTCAAGAAGGTTTGGGGTTCAGTCTGACTGTGAATTGAAACAGGTTTACCAATCTAGGAACACTGCACAGGATGGCAAATATAACCATGGTCAAAGCTAGAAGTCACCTCTGAGCTCTTATTTGGGTTTCCAATGGCATTGTGCATGTTCAAATACAGGTGTAGATCCTTTTGAAAAATTGGGACAGAGTACTAACAGTAAATATATCTTTGGGGCAGGTGTGGGTGGTGAAAGGCTTTCATAAGAAAAGATATCATCCTCCAGGGAGTCTGCTGAAAACTGAGAGCATTGCTTAGGACAGACTCCTTTCATGGTTTCCCATTAATTATTTTTCCCTCTCACATTTTTCTATTTTCATCTCTTTTTCCCTTTTAATTCTAGGAATGCAGTTATTAACTTCTAATCTGTGAAAAGGAATCTTTATCTGTCAGACCTTCAGACAGGCAATAATTTGGGTGTTTTGCCAAAGGTGATACCGCAGCCAACCCTCAGCTTCAGTTCCCCACCCTGGGCTACAGCTGCCTCCTGCTGTTGTGACGGCTGTGCCCTGATGAACCTGTCAAATAACTTTTAATGATGGCATTTGTATACACAGGGCATACCCTGTCCTTGCTAGGGTTTAGTTACGTTTTTGCAGCACATCAATGAAAATGTGAGAGGGATGGTGCCTGTGGGGTAACGGTGATAAAAGTGTGTGTGTGTTCCCATTTTCTTTCTTTGAACTTCTTCCAGAAATGTTTACCTACCATGCCTACCATGACTTTGGGAGGATGCAACCAAGTTAGAGTTTTACTATTTTTATGTGGTTTTGATCTAGGAAATTGTATGTATTGTACAACAACTTAGTGTAATGGCATACATTCTTATCTACTTGTGTAAAATATTTATAATTTTGCAACCTTTCCTTTCAACTGTTCCATAAAAATCTTTAAAAAAAATTCCAGTTATTCAACCACGAGAAAGAAGAGCATCCTGTCTTTTGCAGCAACATGGATGGACCTTGAGCACATTATGCTAAGTGAGATAAGCTAGGCAGAGAAAGACAAGTACTGTATGATCTCCACTTACATATGGAATCTAAAAAAGACAAGTTGGTAAAAACAAAGAATGAAATGGTGGTCATGAGGGGATGGAGAGTGGGAGAATAGGACACATGTTGTTTAAGGGTACAAACTTGCAACGAGTAACAAATAAGCCCTAGAGATTTAATGTACAGTATAGTGAATATAGACAACAATATTATAATCATCAAACAAGAGACTAGAAATTAATTATTCCAACCCCTAAGAAGAAATGATAATTATGTAATGTGATAGAGGTGCTAATTATCCCTACAATGACAGTCATATTAAAATATATAAATGTATCAAATTAACATGTTGTATACCTTACATTATAGTCTTATATGTCAAATATATTTCAACTAAAAAAATTTCAAACAAGTTCTCACTGATTATCAATTTACACTTTTCCTCACTGTTTTTGTTAGAACTCATTGGAATGCAAATAGAAGTTTAAGGAGAGATTGGTATGGTATCGTCATCATGATTTGGAGAAGAGTATATATGTTGTTATTTCTTCTTGGAAGAAATAAATATGATTAGAAAAATATTCCGATTTATTAATAGCAACAAGTTACTAGTTATTTCATCTTTGTTCTTAAGTTTGCAAAGTAAGTATCTCACTTACCTGTGCAAAGAACAAATGAATTTGAAACTTATTTAAAACAAACTGAGAATCAGTTGCGTAAGTCAAGCACAGTAATCTGACTCACTTTAATTTTGCAAAAATGCTTATCATTCTACTTTATTATACAAAAATGGATTTAGTATTAATTGCCTATCTTCCATGCTTGTGAGCACTCTTAAAGATCAAAAAATCCATATATCTACCACACTAATGATTTTCTTTTCCTTTCTTGCTTTTCCACACTTTTCTTGCTTCTTCATGCTATTTTGTAATGACAGGATTAAATATTTTATGTATCTTTATAATCATGTTTGGTTTTTAAAAACCAGCTGTTGCAAATAGAAAAACATTTAACTTCATTTTGATTCAAACAATATTTGGAAAGCTGTCACACGTACAAGGTGTTTGAGATAGTGACGGATATAGAAAAGTCCCTAACCCCATGGAACATTGTCTAAAAGGAAAACAGGCATTATTTATTTGTTTGTTTGTTTTAACGTATTTATTTATTTAACGAGTACTTAACACTTTATATCCTAGGTACCATTCTAAATAATTTGCAGGTATTAACTCATGTAAGTAATTGTATATGATGAGTGTTTCTAAAGAGAGAGATGATCCTTTTTATTTGGATTTCATTATAATTTAATAATAGGCAACAAGTGAGATCTGGGGCATGTAAACACACAACATTTCTCTCATTTTATCACATCTTCAGAACGTGACACCTGGACAGGACAGAAGAGAAATTTGATCCCTTATATCAGGAAAGGAAGGCTGAGTTGGGTTCACGATCTTCTGCATCTTTTAGCAGTTTGGTCCCTATGTTGGCTTTGGCTGGTGTGACTAGTTGTACTCACATTGACTTGGAGTGATCTTTTTCTTCCCTTAACCGCATGTTGTCATTGTTGTTCCATTGACTCTTTCTATAATGTTCTATTTTGGGAGAAGTTGATGAAGAATACCGCTCTTCAAAATTGACTTGCTAACCCCTATTTTTAGAGAAATTATCCTGTCTTGCATACTTGACTTTCAAGATGACAGTTTACAAACTAAACTTCAACTTGAGTATTCTTAGGAAGGTCTTTTTTTTTTTTAAGCTCCAAATCTAATTTTGTGTTTTTTTTTTAAAATTTATTTATTTATTATTTATTTTTGGCTGTGTTGGGTGTTCGTTTCTGTGCGAGGGCTTTCTCTAGTTGCGGCATGCGGGGGCCACTCTTCATCGCGATGCGTGGGCCTCTCACTATTGCGGCCTCTCTTGTCGCAGAGCACAGGCTCCAGACGCGCAGGCTCAGTAGTTGTGGCTCACGGGCCTAGTTGCTCCGTGGCATGTGGGATCTTTCCAGACCAGGGCTCGAACCTGTGTCCCCTGCACTGGCAGGCAGATTCTCAACCACTGCGCCACCAGGGAAGCCCTAATTTTGTCTTTTGAAAGTTCATAGAGCTTCCTATTGCTTTTCAAGCAACGTATTTTAGAAACAATATGTTATACTCTTTTTTTTTTTTTAACATCTTTATTGGGGTATAATTGCTTTACAATGGTGTGTTAGTTTCTGCTTTATAACAAAGTGAATCAGTTATACATATACATATGTTCCCATATCTCTTCCCTCTTGCGTCTCCCTATGTTATACTCTTAATTGTATAATTTATACTGTGGTATTTCAAAAGCCTTTAGACGTTATTCTGCTTTCTTATAAACTTCATTTTACAAATCAAAATAAATTATATGAATTAACCAGAAGTTGCTGTTAAGAGTGGTAAAGAAGAGAAAGAGAAGTGTGCAAATTGCATGAGAATAAGATTTTTACCCTGTATTTGACAGTCTTTTAATTCTAGAACTTTCTTTTTCTTTACACTTTTTTAAAAAATTGAAGTATAGTTGATTTACAATGTTGTGTTAGTTTCACGTGTACAGCAAAGTGGTTTAGTTATACACATATATATTTTTTTCAGATTCTTTTCCCTTATAGGTTATTACAAAATATTGAGTATAGTTCCCTGTGCTATACAGTAGTGGAACTTTCTTGGCAAAAGGGAACTTGTGAGTTTCTTTGAGCAAATTTAGGAGAATATCATTTTTGTGATAACATTTTCTTTACTACCTGTCTTAGTCTCTCCAGTCTGCTGTAACAAAATATCACAGTCCGGGTAACCTATGAACAGCAGACACTTATTTCTTACAGTCTGGAGGCTGGGAAGTTCAAGATCATGGTGCCGGCAGATACGGTGTAGTGGATGGTGAGAGCCCCCTTCCTGGTTCATAGCCATCTCCCTGTGTTTGCACATGCTGGAAGGGGCAAGCAAGCTCACTGGGGCCTCCTTTATAAAGGCACTAATCCCATTCATGAGGGCTCTGCCCTTGTGAAACTAAGTACCTCCCAAAGGCCCCACCTCCTAATACTTTTACATTGGGCATTAGGATTTTAACATATGAATTTGGTTGGGACACAAGCATTTAGACCATACTTTAAGCAAATTTAGGAGGTCCCTAGAATATCACTGTTCTTAACTAAATATATTTGATTTTTGTTTGTTAGTCGCCTTCTTATAAACATCGAAACCTATCTCTTGTGTTGTTCACAATTAACTAGTTCCAAGCTATTTCTTATCTAGAATTGGCCACTTCCCCCATCTTGTTTCTCTGTAAAATCAGTTTACAATCAGTCACTAATTCTTAGTCTCAGTATGAAGCAAAATTTCAGTTGGGTAAAGATTATAATCTTATGTGTATGTGTTGTCTGGTAAATTTGACATTTAAGGGAAAAAAATGTATATACCAATTCTTTGTACTGGTCTAAATTTTGAAATGAGCTACAAGTGTGCTTTGTTTTTAGGTCCGTATTGTGGAAGCATGACTGTGCCCAAAGAACTTTTGCTGAACACCAGTGAAGTAACTGTTCGTTTTGAGAGTGGATCCCACATTTCTGGGCGGGGTTTTTTGCTAACGTATGCCAGCAGCGACCATCCAGGTATAGCAGAAGGACCAGCATAAATCTGTAAACCTTTATCTGTCTTAGAATTCCTCTTGCTAGTCACCATCTCCGGACAGAGCTGTGACCTCAGATCCAGAATTAAGATGTGAGGGAAGAGAGGAATTCAGTGTCTTTGTAAGTAGTTAGGTCTGAACTGAATACTTTCATAGCCCATGTTAGACTGATCCGCTGACTTATGTGGGAGAGGGTTGATCTCATTTTCCTAGAAATCATGGATTGTGTATCTTTGGGGCTACCCTCCTGACCCTCCTAAGGTCTGGCTGTTCTCTGGAGCTCTCCACCAACCCCTTTGTTAGCTTAGGGGACAAGCCTTTTAACCAGCGACACCCCCCCACTCCATACACACCAGTGCACCAGCATGGGAGCATGCGAGTATGAGGAGGAGAAAGTCACTGTCACCAAGTGCCCTACCCATCCAGCTAGCGCGTGAGCGGGAGAGAAGGGGAGCATGAATATTGATGGGAAAGGAAAGCGTGGCCTCCCATCCAGGCCTCGAACTCCAGAGTAATTTCCATGCAGCCCAGGGTCTGCCAGGGCCACAGAGGTGCCCAGAGTTTCTGCTGTCAGGCCCCTCCTGCAGAAATACTCTGGGAAGGGGGTACCCCATTCATTTCTCACTCAGCCAATCAGATCTGAGCAATATCCTAGCAGGCCCCTGCATGGCCGGTGTTCAGCATACGTTTCTCCCTAAGAACCACTGAAATGATTAAGGAAAGAAAGAACTTCTGCAGCAAGTGTGGAATATTTTGGAAACTATACTAGGTCCATCTAAAAGCACCAAAATCCACAGTATCTTAGAGTTTCCATTGCTGAGTATTAGTTCTATAAATTGCTCCAGAGAGCACGCTGCTTTCAAGTCCTTGGTCCTCATTGATCAAAGCTGATAGGCTCTTTGCTTCCTCACTAAACTCCTGGCCCTGTGGTCGCTCGATTGCCACTAGCTAAATTGTTAAATTAAGATGTTCCTGAACCTTCTCTGAACCACACTGGGCTCTTGAAATGGTTTTCCTCCTGCCAGCGGAGCTTATACACATGGCCTTTTGTAGGTATGTAGTGAATAGTAACTAACCAGTGTTGGTTAGTTGGAAATAGATTCTGTTGTCATTCACTGGATAAATACTGAAGAACCATCACTGGTGGTAGAAAAGAAAAATGAAGGGAACTGATGAAATCCTGGGGATAGTGGGTCCGTTTTTATTTATTTTTAAACAGAAGAGTTCAGATAACTAGATAACGAATAAATACTTTTCAAAAACTGTTTCATTTCAAAAGAAATCTTTAGAGCTGATTGCAATTATCTTTATTTATGACAGATTTAATAACGTGTTTGGAACGAGCTAACCATTATTTGAAGACAGAATACAGGTAAATACAGTGTCCTAGCTGTGCTGCAGTCATTTGTTGCTGAATATTTTGTTTTCCTTGACATTAAACCAGATAAAGTACCTTATTTGTACTTAATTTAATTTTAAAAAATCATCTATGTTGTAACTAATTAGGAATATTTGAAATGGTTTCTTATACAGCAGAGATCAGCAAACTTTCTGTCAAAGTCCAGATAATAAATACTTTAGGTTTTGCAGGCCGTGCAGTCTCTTTTGCATCTGTTCATACAGTTTCTGTTGCCTTTGTAGTGCAGAAGCAGCCATAGACAGTATATATGTGAACGAATGAGCATGGCTGTGTTGCAAAAAAACTTTCTTTGTTTCAAAAAAAAAAACGCGCTGGCTGGATTTGGCCCATGGGTCACAGTTTGCTGACCCTTGAGTTCTACTCTAGTACCAATGAGCCAAAATGGAGTCTAGAGTGCATTTTTTTACCGGGCCAGCATTTGGGAGTGACTTTTGTAATTCTGGAAGGGTTCATTTTATCTTTCCCACAAAAAAAGAGACCTACTGAGAATAGGAGATGAAAATTTTCATCCCAGCTTTACTTTAACTGGAAAAATGACTTAATCTCTTGGATGTACATTTTCTCATCTGTAAAGTAAGTCTAGAGGGGGATTTCTCAGCCTTGGCACTATTGATATTTTGGATTGGATGATTTGCTGTTGTGTGCATTGTGGGTGTTTAGCAGCATCCCTGGCCTATATGAGCCAGTCATGATAAATTTCTCCAGACGTTTCCAAAGGTCTGCTGGTGGGCAGAAATCACCCCTAGTTTAGAACCACTGGTCTATAGGTCATTATCAACAAAAACACTAACAACAATTCTAATTCATTAGAGTGTTTTCTTAGTACCAGGTACAGCCCTCTGGAGTTAGCATATAGGTAGCTCCTGTGAATGTTCCAGTACGCCGACCAGGCAGGTTCTGTTTTACCCCAAAAACAGAGGCACAAAGCAATTAAGTAACCTGCTTAGGGCTACACAATAAATAAGAATGCCCCAAAAGCCAAGCTTAAGAGTCCATGGTCCTATCCATCTGATACTCTAATAAATGAGATTCTTTTATATGCAGAATCAACTCTAGTGTTTACTAATATGAAGGTCAGTTGAGAAAAGACAAAAATGAAAATGGCCAGTAATTAAATGTTGCCCTTAAAGTTGCTGTTCATCCAATGCAGACATTCAGCAGCATTTTCTTTCCAGCCATACGTGTACAGTCCCAGGGGTGACAGGGCCTCTGGGCATCAATAGTCATTTCCTATCCTCTTAGAGAAAGGAATATATTCAGCCCTACAGTGTGATGTTATGGTGTCAGATCATCTAAGCTGTAGCCCAGCCTATTTGTAGAGTTTAGTTAAAGATGAGGTATGATGACTAGTACAGGGCCCTAATCCTTCATCCATAATTGTGAAATGCAGAAAGCTTTAAAAGTCAAAAGATTTTTGTAACTCATTTGGTGGCAGTACCTGGTTAATGTGACCTTAAATTCATCTGACAGCAAAATTGGACTGAATTAAACATGAGGCTATTTTGTCTTTATGTATTTGACCTAATATGACTATCCATATATTTGATACAGAGATATTAATGTTTTGATTAATATTTGCAGACCTCAGTGGCGTCATACATCATATACATTATTGGCACTGTTTTACTTTTCTAAAATCCCCAAAATTCTGAATTCTGAAATACATCTGGCTCTAAGGGCTAGGATAAGGAACTGTAAACCTGTAATAGGATTTCCATTATTTCTGTTTCTTAATTCCTTGATTATTGCTGTAATGCCGGATTCCACTAGGTCAATGGGGAAGAATTATGAACCGTTTATTTGGGTAGTTTTGATAATTAGATTCTGTTACACATCTAATTTGCTAAGTCAGCAGGAGGAAACTGAGAGGAAATGAAATAAAAGCAACTGCTGTTTTGGAATCTGCTTGGGCTGGTACATTCTTCTTGAACAAACCAAGCAGACATTATTGTAATATGGTATATATAGAAACAAGGGCTTATGGCATTCATCTTTAAAGGTGTCAATGTTCACATAATATTTGAGTTTCCTTTTGCACGTCTTTTTAGATGTATGGTTGTCTCTCATGGCCTATTGATATGTTGATGCTTGAAGGAGCTACAGAAGAGGAAACTGAATTTAAGGGGGATTATATGCAATATTCGGGGTCACATAGCTAGTTAGGTAGTAACAGAGCCTGGGTCAACACACCCTAAGCCACAGCCATCCATACCATATGCCATGACATGTTCCTGAAAAGTTTCTTGAAAAATGACTCTTAAGTAAATGAAATCCTAATTTTAAATATACCTCTTCTAGTCAAACTCATAGAAACAGAAAGTAGTTACTGGGGGCTGGAGGTTAGGGGAAATAGGGAAAGGTTGATAAAAGGGTATAAACTTTCAGCTATAAAGATGAATAAGGTCTGAGGATCTAATGTATAACATGGTGACTATAGCTGATAACACCATATTGTGTAATTGAAATTTGTTAAGAGAGTAGAACTTAAATATTCTCACCAAAAAATATATATATATATATACGTACGTGTGTGTGTGTGTGTGTGTATGAGGTGATGGCTGTGTTTAACTAACTAGATGGGAGGAATTCTTTCAGTGTATACGTATATCAAATCATCATGATGCACACTTTAAATATTTCACAATTTTGTTTGTCAACTATACCCCAGTAAAGCTGAAAAAAATATACACCTTTTTTCTGACTGCAAAAGTAATTTATAACTAATGTAGACCAACACTCTCCAGGCATTTAAACTTGACTAATTCAAATTGAGGTGTGCTGTAAGTATAAAATATACTGCAGATTTTGCAGACTTATTTAAAAAAAAGACTGGAAATATCTTGATAATTTTTCTGTTCATTACATGTGGAAATGATACATTTTGAATATATTAGGTTAAACAAAATATATGAGTAATATTAATATTAATTTTGCCTGTTTCTTTTGATTTTTTTAATGTGGCTACTAGAATATTTAAATTAACATGTATGGCTTCCATTATGTTCCAATTGGGTAATGCTAGTAGAGTGAATCCAAATTTACAGAGTTAGTAACACAGAAAGTGATAGTTTCTCAAACTCCTACACTCAGAGCGAATCCAGAGATATTCTTGTTTTCTTTTTATCCATAGAAAACATAAATTGTTATTTAAACATTTCTTTTCATAAAAACAGGATTATGCTATATATACTGTATTTAGAAACTTTACCTTTTTACTTAACATTTCTTGGACCCCTTAAAATCAATTAAGATGCTTTAGGGAAGCTCATTGTTTAATAGAGTTTATAATGAATTTTGATATAAAACAAATAATTGTGTAAAACTTGCCTTCAGATGAACATTTTAGATAAGTCTGTGTTTTCACAAATCAGGTTTCTGATTTGTCATTAAAGAAAGATATTCCTGCATGTTGTATAGAGGAGAGAAAATACTTTTAAGTATAATTTCACACTAAGTACGACCTAATAAAATATAAACTCTATTTTTTTTCCAGCAAGTTCTGCCCAGCTGGTTGTAGAGACATAGCAGGAGATATTTCTGGGAATGTGGTGCATGGATATAGAGATGTAAGTAATTGAGGGTAATTTTATGGCAGGGAGGAAATTAAAAAGAGTTAGTGCTTGTTGCTCTGCCTAAATTCTTTACAAAGTAAAGTCAAATAAGATATAAAACTTTGTAGATAGATGCACAGTTCTCTTTTCTGAGAATAAATGAAATAAGTATAAAAACCAAGGTTATTCATGGCATTCATTCCTATTTTTAGCATTTCCAGTTAAGCATACTATAAATGAAATGGTAAACAAAACCCTTTATATTATTTATATTTATATTAATTATACCTAAGGGTATAATTCCATCCAATTTTTATAAGAGATCATCCTTTTGTTATAATTTATTTCTTTATTTTAATGCTCCAATTGATTCATGTAATACAGTCAAGGACATGAACATTTTACATCACAGAATAGTGACATTATATCTAGGACCAGTGAAGCCATATGCCCTGCTCATATATATTATTCCCCTCCCTCCTTGCACTCCAATTTCTAATGCCTATTGAAACTCTCTGGGTGATATAAATTGTTCCCAGAAAAAAATAAATTCACAAGAAATCATTTTTCTAAAGTATATATCTTATATCCAGATACACAATCCTTTATTTCTTACTATTTACAGATTTCTATCCTGGAAATCTGATACCTGATTTTTAAAAATTTGCTATTCAAAATAGTTGGGTTTATAGCTTACGGGAAGGGGCTTGAGTTATTAGAAATGTGAAAATCTATATAGTGATGGAACTTTTCTAAGAGTTCTTTATGCACGGGGAAAACATACATGTTCTAGGAGATTGATCACATATCTCCAGCAGGAAGAAAAAAACTTGGCTTTAATTTTGCTTTCAGTACATCCTGATTCTGGAAGCAGCAGGTTTTGTGATTTTGCTCTTTGTTTCCTTTTTCTTGTGTTGTCTTAATTTACAAGATTGACACAGGATATTTACTTGGACTAGAAACTGAATCTTAAAATGATTTACACTACCTCAACTTGAAAATATACTCGGCACAGGCTGAAGTCCTAGATGACTTCAGGAAATTAACCAAAAGAACTAAAAAGTTGAGGTATAGTTTTCTCCCCCTAGCAATATAAAGTTTTAATTTATTATCTTCCTGTCCTGTATAAGAAACTTAAGAATTATATGCAGAAAGAGAAATAGCATTGTTTCTTTCTTGCTTTATTTGTTGATCTCACCTCCTCTTGACAGAGCTCTCTTTTTCAGAGTAACAGGTTAATGGTTTCCTGGGTGGTAGGCCTCAGTACATGATCTGGAAGTGCTAACAAACAGGTTTCCTATTTGACGCACTAACTGGTTTTACACCATTTGCTTCCAGTATGATTTCATCTGGAGGGAAAATTTGTATTTTGAAAACTAATCTCTTCAAAGAAGTCTGATTAGTGTCTTTTTTTGGTATATGTTGATACTGTGTGTATATTAGATATCTATTGCTACATGACTATTACCAAAAACTTAGAAGCTTGAAACAACACATGTATTCTCTCTCATGTTCTGTGGATCAGGAGTTTGAGCATGGCCTGCTGAGTTTGAGTGAGGGACACTCACAAGGGGGTATCCAAGGTGACACAAGGGTGTCAGTGGGGCTGCAGTTTCATCTGAGGCTTGACTAGGAAAATACTTGTTTCTAAGCTCACACGGTGTTGGCAGCATTCAGTTACTGATGGGTTGTTGGATTGAGGACTTCAGTTTCTTCCTGGATTTTGGTTGGAGGCTGTCCTCAGCTCCTTACCATGTGGACCTCCCCAGCATGGCTACTTGCTTTTTTTTTTCTTTCTCCCTCTGATTATTTTCTCTCCGCCGTCTGTGTACCATCTTTATTTTTTTTAATTTTATTGATGTATGGTTACTGTATAATATTATATGTTACAGGTGTGCAATATAGTGACTCACAATTTTTTTAACATCTTTATTGGAGTATAATTGCTTTACAATGGTGTGTTAGTTTCTGCTTTATAACAAAGTGAAATAGTTATACATATACATATGTTCCCATATCTCTTCCCTCTTGCATCTCCCTTCCTCCCACCCTCCCTATCCCACCCCTCTAGGTGGTCACAAAGCACCGAGCTGATCTCCCTGAGCTATGTGGCTGCTTCCCACTAGCTATCTGTTTTACCTTTGGTAGTGTATATATGTCCATGCCACTCTCTCATTTTGTCACAGCTTACCCTTCCCCCTCCCCATATCCTCAAGTCCATTCTCTAGTAGGTCTGTGTCTTTATTCCTGTTTTGCCCCTAGGTTCTTCATGACCATTTTTTTTTCTTAGATTCCATATATATGTGTTAGCATACGGTATTTGTTTTTCGCTTTCTGACTTACTTCACTCTGTATGACAGACACCAAGTACCTCCACCTCACTACAAATAACTCAATTTCGTTTCTTTTTATGGCTGAGTAATATTCCATTGTATATATGTGCCACATCTTCTTTATGGCTTAGGTAGCTTCCATGTCCTGGCTGTTATAAATAGTGCTGCAGTGAACATTGTGGTACATGACTCTTTTGGAGTTATGGTTTTCTCATGGTATATGCCCAGTAGTGGGATTACTGGGTGGTATGGTAGTTCTATTTTTAGTTTTTGAAGGAACCACCATACTGTTCTCCATAGTGGCTTTATCAATTTACAGTCCCACCAACAGTGCAAGAGGGTTCCCTTTTCTCCACACCCTCTCTAGCATTTATTGTTTGTAGATTTTTTGATGATGCCCATTATGACTGGTGTGAGGTGATACCTCATTGTAGTTTTGATTTTCATTTCTCTAATGATTAGTGATGCTGAGCAGCTTTTCACATGCTTCTTGGCCATCTGTATATCTTCTTTGGAGAAATGCCTGTTTAGGTCTTCTGCCCATTTTTGGATTGGGTTGTTTGTTTTTTTGATATTGAGCTGCATGAGCTGTTTATATATTTTAGAGATTAATCCTTTGTCAGTTGCTTTGTTTGCAAATATTTTCTCCCATTCTGAGGGTTGTCTTTTCATCTTGTTTATGGTTTCCTTTGTTGTGCAAAAGCTTTTAAGTTTCATTACGTCCCATTTGTTGATTTTTGTTTTTATTTCCCTTTCTCTAGGAGGTGGGTCCAAAGGACCTTTCTGTGATTTATGTCATAGAGTGTTCTGCCTGTTTTCCTCTAAGAGTTTTATAGTGTCTGGCCTTACAATAGGTCTGTAATCCATTTTGAGTTTATTTTTGTGTATGCTGTTAGGGAATGTTCTAATTTCATTCTTTTACATGTAGCTGTCCAGTTTTCCCAGCACCACTTACTGAAGAGGCTGTCTTTTCCCCTTTGTGTATTCTTGCCTCTTTTATCAAAGATAAGGTGACCATGGGTGTGTGGGTTTATCTCTGGGCTTTCTATCCTGTTCCACTGATCTATATTTCTGTTTTTTGGGCCAGTACCATACTGTCTTGATTACTGTAGCTTTGTAGTATAGTCTGAAGTCAGGAAGCCTGATTCCTCCAGCCCCATTTTTCTTTCTCAAGATTGCTTTGGCTACTCGGGGTCCTTTGTGTTTCCATACAAATTGTGAAATTTTTTCTTCTAGTTCTGTGAAAAATGCCAGTGGTAGTTTGATAGGGATTGTATTGAACCTGTAGATTGCTTTGGGTAGTATAGTCATTTTCACCATGTTGATACTTCCAATCCAAGAACATGGTATATCTCTCCATCTGTTGGTATCATCTTTAATTTCTTTCATCAGTGTCTTATAGTTTTCTGCATACAGGTCTTTTGTCTCCTTAGGTAGGTTTATTCCTAGGTATTTTATTTTTTTTCTTGCATTGGTAAATGGGAGTGTTTCCTTAATTTCTCTTTCAGATTTTTCATCATTAGTGTACATGAATTCAAGAGGTTTCTGTGCATTAATTTTGTATCCTGCTACTTTACCAAATTCATTGATTAGCTCTAGTATTTTTCTGGTAGAGTCTTTAGGATTCTCTATGTATAGTATAATGTCATCTGCAAAGAGTGACAGCTTTATTTCTTCTTTTCCAATTGGATTCACTTTATTTCTTTTTCTTCTCTGATTACTGTGGCTAAAACTTCCAAAACTATGTTGAATAATAGTGGTGAGAGTGGGCAACCTTGTCTTGTTCCTGATCTTAGTGGAAATGGTTTCAGTTTTTCACCATTGAGAACAGTGTTGGCTGTTGGTTTGTCATATATGGCCTTTATTATGTTGAGGTAAGTTCCCTCTATGCCTACTTTCTGCATGGTTTTTATCATAAATGGGTGTTGAATTTTGTTGAAAGCTTTTTCTGCATCTATTGAGATGATCATATGGTTTTTCTCCTTCAGTTTGTTAGTATCGTGTATCACATTGACTGATTTGCATATATTGAAGAATCCTTGCAATCCAGGGATAAACCCCACTTAATCATGGTATACGATCCTTTTAATGTGCTGCTGGATTCTGTTTGCTAGTATTTTGTTGAGGATTTTTACATCTGTGTTCATCAGTGATATTGGCCTGTAGTTTTCTTTCTTTGTGACATCTCTGTCTGGTTTTGTTATCAGGGTGATGGTGGCTTTGTAGAATGAGTTTGGGAGTGTTCCTCCCTCTGCTATATTTTGGAAGAGTTTGAGATGGATAGGTGTTAGTTCTTCTCTAAATGTTTGATAGAATTCGTGTGTGAAGCCATCTGGTCCTGGGCTTTTGTTTGTTGGAAGACTTTTAATCACAGTTACAATTTCATTGCTTGTGATTGGTCTGTTTATATTTTCTGTTTCTTCTTGGTTCAGCCTTGGAAGGTTGTGCTTTTCTAAGAATTTGTCCGTTTCTTCCAGGTTGTCCATTTTATTGGCATATAGCTGCTTGTAGTAATCTCTCATGATCCCTTGTATTTCTGTAGTGTCAGTTGTTACTTCATTTTGATTTCTAATTCTATTGATTTGAGTCTTCTCCCTTTTTTTCTTGATGAGTCTGGCTAATGGGTGATCAATTTTGTTTATCTTCTCAAAGAACCAGCTTTTAGTTTTATTGATCTTTGCTATTGTTTCCTTCATTTCTTTTTCATTTATTTTTGATCTGATCTTTATGATTTCTTTCCTTCTGATAACTTTGGGGTTTTTTGTTATTCTTTTGCTAATTGCTTTAGGTGTAAGGTTAGGTTGTTTATTTGAGATGTTCCTTGTTTCTTGAGGTAGGATTGTATTGCTATAAACTTCCCCCTTAGAACTGTTTTTGCTGCATCCCATAGGTTTTGGGCCGTCATGTTTTCATTGTCATTTGTTTCTAGGTATTTTTTGATTTCCTCTTTGATGTCTTCAGTGATCTCTTGGTTATTTACTAGTGTATTGTTTAGCCTCCACGTGTTTGTATTTTTTACAGATTTTTTTTCCTGTAATTTATATCTAGTCTCATAGCGCTGTGGTCGGAAAAGATACTTGATACGATTTCAATTTTCTTAAATTTACCAAGGCTTGATTTGTGACCCAAGGTATGATCTATCCTGGAGAATGTTCCATGAGCACTTGAGAGGAAAGTGTATTCTGTTGTTTTTGGATGGAATGTCCTATAAATATCAATTAAGTCCATCTTGTTTAATGTATCATTTAAAGCTTGTGTTTCCTTATTTTTTTCATTTGATCTGTCCATTGGTGAAAGTGGGGTGTTAAAGTCCCTACTATGATTGTGTTAATGTCGATTTCCCATTTTATGGCTGTTAGCATTTGCCTTATGTATTGAGGTGCTCCTATGTTGGGTGCATAAATGTTTACAATTATTATATCTTCTTCTTGGATCGATCCCTGGATCATTATGTAGTGTCCTTCTTTGTCTCTTGTAATAGTCTTTATTTTAAAGTCTATTTTGTCTGATATGAGAATTGTTACTCCAGGTTTCTTTTGATTTCCATTTGCATGGAATATCTTTTTCCATCCCCTCACTTTCAGTCTGTATGTGGCCCTAGGTCTGAAGTGGGTCTCTTGTAGACAGCATATATATGGGTCTTGTTTTTGTATCCATTCAGCCAGTCTGTGTCTTTTGGTTGGAGCATTTAATCCATTTCCTTTTAAGGTAATTATTGATATGTATGTTCCTATTACCATTTTCTTAATTGTTTTGGGTTTGTTATTGTAGGTCTTTTCCTTCTCTTGTGTTTCCTGTCTAGAGAAGTTCCTTTAGCATTTGTTGTAAAACTGGCTTGGTGGTGCTGAATTCTTTTAACTTTTGCTTGTCTGTGAAGGTTTTAATTTCTTCATCGAATCTGAATGAGATCCTTGCTGGGTAGAGTAATCTTGGTTGTAGGTTTTTCCCTTTCATCACTTTAAATATGTCCAGCCACTCCCTTCTGGCTTGCAGAGTTTCTGCTGAAAGATCAGCTGTTATCCTTATGGGGATTCCCTTGTGTGTTATTTGTTGCTTTTCCCTTGCTGCTTTTAATATTTTTTCTTTGAATTTAATTTTTGATAGTTTGATTAATATGTGTCTTGTTGTGTTTCTCCTTGGATTTATCCTGTATGGGACTCTCTGCACTTCCTGGACTTGATTGTCTATTTCCTTTCTCATATTAGGGAAGTTTTCAACTATAATCTCTTCAAATATTTCTCAGTCCCTTTCTTTTCCCTTCTTCTTCTGGGACCCCTATAATTCAAATATGGTGCATTTAATGCTGTCCCAGAGGTATCTGAGACTGTCCTCAATTCTTTTCATTCTTTTTTATTTATTCTGCTCTACAGTAGTTATTTCCACTATTTTATCTTCCAGGTCACTTATCCGTTCTTCTGCCTCAGTTATTCTGCTATTGATTCCTTCTAGAGAATTCTTAATTTCATTTCTTGTGTTGTTCATCATTGTTTGTTTTGCTCTTTAGTTCTTCTAGGTCCTTGTTAAACATTTCTTGTATTTTCACCATTCTATTTCCAAGATTTTCTTTACTATCATTATTCTGAATTCTTTTTCAGGTAGACTGCCTATTTCCTTTTCATTTGTTAGGTCTGGTGGGTTTTTATCTTGCTCCTTCATCTGCTGGGTATTTCTCTGTCTTCTCATTTTACTTACCTTACTGTGTTTGGGGTCTCCTTTTCCCAGGCTGCAGGTTCGTAGTTCCCATTGTTTTTGGTGTCTGCCCCCAGTGGGTAAGGTTGGTTCAGTGGGTTGTGTAGGCTTCCTGTTGGAGGGGACTAGTGCGTGTGTTTTGGTGGATGAGGCTGGATCTTGTCTTTCTGGTGGGCAGGTCCATGTCTGGTGGTGTGTTTTGGGGTGTCTGTGGACTTATTATGATTTTAGGCAGCCTCTGCTAATGGGTGGGGTTGTGTTCCTGTCTTGCTAGTTGTTGGGCATAGGGTGTCCAGCACTGTTGCTTGCTGGTCCTTGAGTGGAGCTGGGTCTTAGCGTTGAGATGGAGCTCTCTGTGACAGCTTTTGCTGTTTGATATTACAAGGGGCAGGGAGGTCTCTTGTGGACCAGTGTACTCAACTTGGCTCTCCCACATCAGAGGCTCAGGCTTGACACGCGGCCGGAGCATCAGGACCCTGCCAGCCACACGGTAATCATTCTTTCACGTGGTGGACCAACAGTGGGGCAGGGAGAGTGGTTTGTCCAGGCTAAAATCCAGCTGGAGGAGGTCATGGAGAGGACATACTGGTTGGATGGAGACGTGGACCCAGGCAATTCAGCAGCTCAACTATCAGGTTAGCGGAGGCACCTTCCACCTAAAATGTTTATATTACATTTTAATACTTTGTCAATACTTTTTCGTACAAGTTGATTTTTCCTAAAGGAAGACTTAAGAAAATACTCCAGTTCTGGGATGATTCGATAACTGCTTTGAGAGTTAAGTCTTCTCATGCTGATCTGCTTGGCCATCTTTGTGGCGCAGTGAAGTTCAGGGATGCTTAGTTCCATCAACCTTCAAGTTCATGAGTCTTGCATGTGTTCTCCTCAAGTGTCCATTGCATTCCCTTCCCTGAAGAGTTACATTTAAATTATTTTGTTTGTTTAAGGTAATCACTAATTAACGTAGACTTTCCTATATTTACATTTTGGTGAGGTTTAGACCTCAAAATAGCTAGAAAATAAAATATAAATCTCCTGTTCAAAAGGAAATTTTTAAAAAGCAGGTTCAGTGAGTGTGAATTTTAAAAATTGATACCAAAAAATCCCCAACTTTAGAAAACATCAGTTTTATTTAAGTTAGTGGGTGAGCAAGTGATTTCTTTTAAGGAAATAACTCAGGAAAGGGCTGATAATTTTATTATAATAATATGATAGCCAGATCTGGTGGTTATTCTCTTGGGGATGTATCCTATGGCCTGCATTTAATATTATGAAAAAATATTAAATAAATACATGTAACTTAACATGCAATAATGCAATGAAATAAACTCCATAAAAGGGGCACATACCACTGGGTTCCCTCAGTGCTGGGGACTGTGGGAAATGAGAAGATCTGTTGGGCAATGAAGCTGATAGGTCGTGTTGCTTGTTGGCCTGTGAATCTGTCCTCGTTACCAAGGAGGCCCCTTGTACATGCCAAGTCCAGTGAGAGCTCTACACACAGGGCAGGGATGCTGGGATGAAGACCATCCCATCCCCAGACTGAATTCCAAGGAAGCCAGGTGATCCTAGGGACAAGGGAATAGCTGCCCAGCCGACCACTTTGTTTTTCATTTGGGGCTGAGAGAGGGAGGCAGGCCTGCATGGACCCTATAAGAGGTACACAGGGTGCCCTTTAGAATCACAAGGTGATTCTAGACATCACCCAGTCCAGCCTTTTCATTGTGAAGATGAATTGGGAAGCTGGGTCCAGAGCAGGGAGGTGACTTAAGCACACCTGGTAGAGTTAGAGGCAGAGTCAGCATGATGTGCTAAATTGCTCAATTTAAATCCAGGACTTTTACAGCTAGCTCCTCTATTTTGTACCCTAAGAGTCTAAAACAGTAATAAGAAACCTTTTTAAGAAAATTCAGAAAAAATGAAAATGGAAGCTGTCTCTTTAAAGAGTACTATCTTTCTCTTCTAATTCTTCTTTTTTTCCCCAAAAATCAAGAAGGGTAGTATCTGCCTCAGTTTCAGCATTCTCACATTTCTTCTCTGTCATGAAATCCTCCCCCTTTTTTCACTATGATAGCAGTCATTGCAAAACTGACTCCCTTTGCCAAATCTAATCTAGTTTGGGAAGTATGAGCTCTCTACGTTAAAGATCACAAAAGCTCTCAATTTTATTGCAACCACATTAGTTGCAAAATACAGTTGGTCTCACTGGTCCTTCTAATACTGTAACCTAAATCTAAGGAAAACTTTCCACTGCAATAAGGTAAACAGTGTTGTCATTAACACAAAGAGACACTCCGAAGTTCAGTTACTGAAACACAACTTCATGAGCTGCTTTTCTCTTTTCGGCATTAGCCATTGCAGAGAAGCAGGGCATTGCTAAAATTTATTTAGCAAAAGATCCTCTCGGCCCCTCAGTCCTGGGCTAAATACCTAATCACCCTCGCCCATGGGTCTGTGCTCGAGGGGGACGTATGGGCCTAGGCACCCCATGGAACAGTTCCACTTCTTCCTGCAGTCCCACTTTCAACCACAGGATCCCCGGCTAATCAGAGCCTGCCAGGTACCCCTGCTGGGTTTGTCACACCAGCCAGCAGCCTTGGAGGGCTGAGCAGGTGCCAGCTGTTTGACCCTCTCAGAGGAGATTCAGAAATTGAGATGGAGGCCTTGGGCCCTGGGTTGCTCGTCATCACTCTGAGAACTTCATGAAGTTTTCTGTTTTATTCAGTGTTCTGTGGCTGACACTACCATTTTGGTTTTGATGCTTTGTTAAATCTAATTTTAAAATGAAGCTATGGTATGGAAGGTTCACCTTTTCAAATGATCCTCAGTATGTATATTTAGTAAAGCGAATGTAAGAAACTAATGTTACCTATTCTTGCTGAACAAGTCATCCCAAAACCTAGTGGCTCAGAATGACAGCCATGTTCTTTGCTGATGAGCTTGTGGGTCAGCAGTGTGGGCTGGTTGGTTCTTAAGCTTCCTTTACCTAGAATTGTGCCTGCACCTGCAGTCGTGTGGCAGGTCATCTGGGGTGGGAGTCTCAGGTGGCCTCATTGACACGTGTGGCAGTTTGCCGGGCCACGTTACCTGCAGCAGAACAAAGCAAGCGCCAGGGCCCAGTTCAGAGTCGGTGTGGGAGATGACCACACCCCCAGGAGGCGTTATTCACTGGGGAGCCATGAATACTGTGAATTATCTCCCTTCCTTCCTCCCTAGTGGAAGGGTTCCCAGGTTCATCAGCATAAATAGAATGACTCTGATGTCACTCTGAGATAGTTAGCCAATAATTTTTCCCCCCTTCTACTTTTTATTTAAATGAATTATAATTTAGCCATGTCAGGGGTCAAATAGGGATCCTGAGCACAAGTTGTAACAAAATGTAAAAGCTCCCGCTATATTTTAGATGTATTGTTGAGCCATTTGTAAGTGAGATGTTGCTGTGTTTCAGACCTCTTTACTATGCAAAGCCGCCATCCATGCAGGAGTAATTGCAGATGAAGTGGGCGGTCAGATTGGCGTGCTTCTGCGCAGAGGCATGAGTCGATACGAAGGGATCCTGGCCAATGGTGTGCTCTCAAGGCAGTAAGTACTTTGCCTTTTGTTCTGAGTGGAAGGTAACCCCGCAGGCACAAGTCATCAGCTCACGGTCTGGAAAGGGCTGCAGGCATGTGATACCAAGGGCATGTCAACTGGGAAAAATGTGTGTGACTGCTTAGAGCAGCATTTATGCTGTCAGTGTGGAAGACAAATGCAGCAATAAAAAAGCTCACCGACAAGTAAGTTAGAATGGCACACATCTGAAGCCCCAGGACAGAGGAGCATTCTACTCTCAGGTGCTCCAGGGGGAAGGGATAAAGCTTATTCCTCTCTAGTTTTTCCTGATTCTGTAAATTACTGATCATCACCAATATCACCAAAGATACTGAAGGAGATAAGGGACTGACATAAACCCAGCAGAACCACTGAACTCCCTAGAGGATCCCTAGAGACAGTCTCTTAAGGATGAATAATAGTTGGGAAGTGAATAAAAGATGGCTTTTTTTTTTTTTTTAAATTGTTAACTTCTCTGTTCCGTGTTATCCTCTGATCTTTTAGCTTCATAAGAAAAAAGTATGTCAATTGCTTTAAACACTTCAACCTCAGCTTTTAGTGCTTTCAGGTTTCCTCAGCTTCTAGAGTGGAAAACTAGAGCTGTTTGAACTAAAATAGGCCAGCCTTGTGATCCAGCTGTCCACCAGTATAAACAGGCAGCTCGGAATGGTCCAGAGGGACACTCGCTTTGGACTGGCTGGCTGCCTAGTGAGGGAACAGTGCTCCTTGAGCCACTGTACAGTGTCCTTGGGGATTGGTTCCAGGACCCCCATGGATACCAAAATCCACTGATGCTCAAGTCCCTTATATAAAATGGCATAATCTTTACATATAACTATGCACATCCTCCCATGTACTTTAAATCATCTCTAGATTATTTATACCTAATACAATGTAAATGCTATGTAAATAGTTGTAAATACAATGTAAATGTTGTGTAAATAGGTGCCAGCATGTGGCAAATAACAAATTTTACTTCTTGGAATTTTCTGGATTTTTTTTTTTTTTCTGAATATTTTCACTCTGTGGTTGGTAGAATCTGGGGATGCAGAATCTGCAGATACGGCTGACATATATGCACACGTATGTGTACACACATATGTACTATTTACATAAATAAAAATTTAAAATATATACACATGTATTATATATACTTACATATATGTACACAATGTATATACATTTTTTAATTTTTTATTTTATTTATTTATTTTTGGTTGCATTGCGTCTTTGTTGCTGCGTGCCGGCTTTCTCTAGTTACAGCGAGTGGGGGCTACTCTTGCGGTGCACGGGCTTCTCACTGCAGTGGCTTCTCTTGTTGCAGAGCACGGGCTCTAAGCGCGCGGGCTTCAGTAGTTGTGGCATACGGGCTCAGTAGCTGTGGCTCGCAGGCTCTAGAGCACAAGCTTAGGAGTTGTGGCGCACGGGCTTAGTTGCTCCACAGCATGTGGGATCTTCCTGGACCAGGGCTCAAACCTGTGTATTCTTAACCACTGCGTACCAGGGAAGCCCTACATTTTTTTCACTTATGTACTTGCCTCAAACTCTTTGGGACATTAAAATTTACATCCTGATTTATATATTTATATCCTGATTTATAGTAAGAATGATTGCTTATGCACAGTAAGCTTTAAATGTCTGCTTGACTTTGACTTTTGAGGATGTTTCTTTTTTTTTTTAATTTTATTGGCGTATAGTTGATTTACAATGTGTTCGTTTCAGGTCTACAGCAAAGTGATTCAGTTATACATATACATATAGTCATTCTTTTTTAGATACTTTTCTCATATAGGTTATCACAGAATAGAGTTCCCTGTGTTATACAGTAGGTCCTTGTTGGTTATCTATCTTATGTGTAGTAGTGTGTGTATGTTCATCCCAAGCTTCTGAATTATCCCTACCCCCCAAGTTTCCCCTTTGTAACCATAAGTTTGTTTCAGACATCTGTAAATTTTTTTCTGTTTTGTAAATAAGTTCATTTGTATCATTTTTTAAAATCAGATCCCACATTTGTATCATTTTTTAAAATCATCAGATCTCACATATGAGTGATATCGTATATTTGTCTTTTTCTGACTTACTTCACTTAGTATGATAATCTCTAGGTCCATCCATATTGCTGCAAATAGCATTATCTCATTCTTTTTTATGGCTGAGTAATATTCCACTGTATATATGTACCACATCTTTATCCATTCCTCTGTCAATGGGCATTTAGGTTGCTCCCATGTCTTGGCTGTTGTAAATAGTGCTGCAATGAACATTGGGAGGATCTATTTCTTTTTATGTCTTTTATTGTTTGCTCTATGGATAATAAGGTGCTGTTTCAGGAAGGTATCAAGCTGTGGCCTAGATTTGTTAGGTGCTGCTGTCTCCAAATAGGAACGAAGAACTGGCCTTTGGCTTTAAATCTGTTTTTGGACTCTCTTGCCTATGTTTGAATACATTTGAATGCTTCTTTTGTAGAAAAATAGGGTAGTAAAAAGTTTAACTTGTACTACTTGGATTTTATTTTACTTTTGAAAAAAAGTTATTTAAACTATTAAGTAAAAGTAGACATAATGTTCTTGATTCTGCTACATCAACTGGACTTAATACATATGAAATACAAATTATATAATTTGATATTCAACTTTGATGCAAAAGTAAGAGTCCAGAAATCTAAACCATTAATGAATTAGGAAAAGTTTTGCTCCACATTCCATATAGTTATTTGAACTAATTGTCCGATTTTTGTTTTGGTGGAAGTAGACAGAAAGTCTAGAGTTATATCAAGGCCCCTTCTCCCTTCTGGCTCTGTGGTTTGGCACCATCTTTGTGTACTGAACAGAAAAGAGTAAACTGTGTGCTCATACAGTCTCTTCCACTCGTTTCCATTCCCAGATCTTCAGGGAGCAGTTGTTTTGATCTGTGCTATTTCGCTGTTGGGGAAGCACTGTACATGCGGTCATTGAACTTCTGTTCCCACACATGATTGTTTGGCGTTCAGGAAGAAACACAGAAGGAAGCATTGCAGCTGAGGAAGAAGTGGTCCCTAAAGTAAATATCTAGGGTTCTTCTGGGATTCATCCCGGGTCAGGTCACTTCCTTGATCTGAGGAGACCAGAATGGAATCAGGAAGAACGACTGACCTCACACAGAGGATGATGGCTCAAACCATCTGCAGGGAAGGCTTTTCTTTGTTTACCTCAGGCTCTTCCTGATTGCTTCTACAGCCCTCTGGGAAGGAAGGCTGGCAGTTCCTGGAATCTGATCGAATTCATTCACCCTAATGTGTGAATGCCTTAGAACCCCATTTTCCCTAGGGGGTTTTCAAAGAGGAAGCTTATTTACCTATAGAATTCTCTAGTGGTTGTATTTAATTAGCTTAATTGGGTGAAATGGAAAAACATACTCCAGCTGATAATAGAGGAAAGCCAGGCAGAGAGATCTTAGCAGCAGAACCTTACCCAGCATTTTCTTCTCAGGATGAACTCCAAAGCTAACCTTCTTTCCTTCTCTTTTTCAACAACAACAAAGTAAATATTTTAATGTTTCATGGCAGTGGGAGTGCATTTAGGTGATCAGGGTTGCAGCAGTATTATTTGGGCTTATCTGGGCCAAACTTCAGGTGTAATACTTCGTGCAGGAACATTAGAGAAAATGCAAAAATCAGTCAAAGAGAGGCTCTAAAATCTTAAAAAATTTAAATACAAATTGCAACAGTGTGCACCTTTCTTTAAAGGTTAGGAAAGCTGGGTCCTCACCCCTGCTTGGCCACTAACTGTGAACTGAAGAAGGTCCCGTGACCCAAGTGGGTCTGCATTTTCTCCTGTACGAAATGATTGGTGCCTGCATTATATTCAGCACAGATTATAATAGAATCTTTATGTGGAAAACCAGGGCTTACAGAGTCTCTGCCTGAGAGTGGACAAAGAATATGAAAGAAAAACCTGTTACTTAAAAACAAAATGTTGCTGTGGAGGTGCTTCTGTCCAGACTAGTTTTGGGTTCTCTGTGGATTTCACATTTCAGTACCCTCTCTGTCCATTATTGCCACAATAATTCAGAGTTAAACTTTAAAATAGGAGTACTCTCAGATTGTAAAATAACTGAACATGACAGCGACACCTACCTTTTTTTGTTTACCTGTAATATCTAATGTAGTAAGTACGATGCCTATAAGATTAATCTTGAGAATTCCAAGTTTTCTATTCATTCTACATATTGTTACAGCATTGAGTTGGTGAGGGATTTACAAAAAGATACATGTGATCTCAGGCCTTAGGAACCTCTTTTCCGCAGAAGGAGACAACTGCCGAGCAGGGCTGATTTGATAAGTTCACCAGGAGAGTAATACAAGGTACAGAACTGGGGGGTCCAGAGGCCCAGGGATCAATGCCAGATGTGCAGGCCTGTCTTGCAGCAGTTCAGGACCCGTCAGTGAGGTGCTCTGAGTTTTCTCCAGCTGTACCTTGTCATCCAGAAGCAGGAGCTGGTTCATGGTTTGGTGTCCTTGCTGCAGTAGGTAGGAGTGTGACTGGAGAGAGAGAGACCCGGGCGGAGGCTCTCTGCGGAGCAACGCTGCTGGGGCAGGACCCCTTAGGGAAGGAGTGGAGAAGTCTGTAGGGAAGGCAGCTAGACTGACATGCTCGTTCTTTTAAAAGTGATCAGGCATCTTCATGTCTCAGTGGTCCTCGATTGTTGAAGCGAGTGGGGCGCTGTAGGGGTGCCTTCTGAAGCAAAGGGAGTGTTCAGGGCAGTCATCCTTTCTGTCTCCATCACTACGTATTCATTAATTGGGATTTAGGTGTGTCCTGGAGACTGTATATGTGCCTGTTCCTTCCCAATACAATGTGGTGTGATGGAAACAGCACAGGCTTGTGATTCAAAAGCAGTATCTCAGGAGTCCTGGCTGCTTGTCACCTCTATGAATTTAGGAAAGTTGCTTACCTTCGAAGGGCCTGAGTTTCTTGGTCTATGAAATACCAATGACAGAGATAATAACAGTAGCCTGGCCGGGTGCTCTGAGGACCACATGGGGTGTGGGAAGGCTCTGAGCCCCATCCTATAGCGCTGTACCAGTCATTAAGATCCAGTTAAGCAACTAACCTCATCTTTGTGTTTATTATTTCAGTGGTTCCCTGTCAGACAAGCGATTTCTGTTTACCTCCAATGGTAAGGATCATGCTTTCCTTAAGAAT
The DNA here is from genome assembly GCF_059928025.1 of Delphinapterus leucas. Lineage (NCBI taxonomy): Eukaryota > Metazoa > Chordata > Mammalia > Artiodactyla > Monodontidae > Delphinapterus > Delphinapterus leucas. The sequence goes on from NC_143140.1 coordinate 53,910,587, forward strand.
TTGATATTTTAAAATCTTCAGGGGTAGTTTATTCTTCCATACCCCTCAGATGATATCGTTTAAAAGATTAATTTTTTCTTTTCCCCTCAGGTCATGTAGCACCAAGTATGCTGTGACTTAAAAAATACATCAGACAATAAACCCAGTTAACATTAGGAAAAGAAATATTTTTCTTTATAATCTAAAACTTGGGTTGCCAGAAAAAATGACAACTTGAAATGACAGTTAAGATAAATTCCTTTATGTTCGATTTTAACAGGAAAACCTTTTGAGCAGTGCAATCTGATTTGTGTGTATCTGGAATGAAGTTATTGAAAATGAATAGCATAAAGGCTTTTTAGCCCCTCTGTCATGGAATATGTTCTGGGGAAATGTTCTCCCTCACATAAAATAACATATTTCAAGGAGAACAATACAAACATGTCTTCTCTGTCCAGGAGGAGGACTGGCCTTTATCTGCAACCTCCACATTGTCTTGGACATGGTATAGTTAAGCTCCCAGGGTTGATGTTGGGTACAATTAACTGATCTTCAGAGCACCTGACGTACCTGCTCTTCAGGGGTAGAGAGCGTGGAGTCCTCCCTCTGATCAAGTGAGAAGAACCTCAGCATTTTCAGCTTTTAGGACACCTTGTACTTCGTTGAAATCATGGTGAATTTAGATTAGAAAGGAAAATCTACAGTGGGGACAAAGAGATGTCACTTATAGGGGATATAAGGTCCATTAAGAAGAAAAGCAGCAATAGTATCAAGATACCACAGCACCAGCGAGTCAAATGCAAGTCTGAATCATTAAAAAACTAGTAATTAAACAGTTGATTCAATATCAGAATGGAAGTAAATCAACCGAATAATTCTAGGTGAAACGGGGTGCTTTTTTTTTTTTGGTTTTCATTTTGTGTCTGTATCTGAAATATTTCCCTGCCCTTTTTGTCTAGGTTGCAGCAGATCCTTGAGTTTGGAACCTGACCGGCAAATCAGAGCTTCTTCTTCTTGGGAGTGGATCAATGAGACTGGAGATCAGGTCCGTTGGTCTCCTGGCCAAGCCCGACTTCAGGACCAAGGCCCATCATGGGCTTCGGGGGACAGGAGCAAGAACCACAAACGGGAGTGGCTGAGGATAGATTTGGGAGAGAAAAAGAAAATAACAGGTACTGAAACGAGTGCAGTTTCACAAAACAAGATGACTTGCAGTTGAAATTACGTTTTGAATTTGCACAGGTGCCCCCACCTCAGAGTACTCCATGTCTTTTTTTTTTTTTTTAATCTTTATTGGAGTATAACTGCTTTACAGTGTTGTGTTAGTTTCTGCTGTACAACAAAGTGAATCAGCTATATGCATACATATATCCCCATATCCCCTCCGTCTTGTGTCTCCCTCCCACCCTCCCTATCCCACCCCTCTAGGTGGTCACAAACCACCGAGCTGATCTCCCTGTGCTATGTGGCTGCTTCCCACTAGCTATCTATTTTACATTTGGTGGTGTATATATGTCCATGCTACTCTCTTTGTCCCAGCTTCCCCTTCCCACCCTGTGTCAAGTCCGTTCTCTACATCTGTGTCTTTATTCCTGCCCTGCCACTAAGTTCATCAGTACCGTTTTCTTAGATTCCATACATATGTGTTAGCATACGGTATTTGTTTTTCTCCTTCTGACTTACTTCACTCTGTATGACAGACTCTAGGTCCATCCACCTCACTACAAATAAGTCAGTTTTGTTCCTTTTTATCGCGAAGTAATATTCCATTGTATATATGTACCACATCTTCTTTATCTATTCATCTGTTGATGGACATTTAGCTTGCTTCCATGTCCTGGCTATTGTAAATAGTGCTGCACTGAACATTGGGGTGCATATATCTTTTTGAATTATGGTTTTCTCAGGGTATATGCCCAGTAGTGGGATTGCTGGGTACTATGCTAGTTCTATTTTTAGTTTTTTAAGGAACCTCCATACTTTTCTCCATAGTGGCTGTATCAATTTACATTCCCACCAACAGGGCAGGCGGGTTCCCTTTTCTCCACACCCTCTCCAGCATTTATTGTTTGTCGATTTTTTGATGATGGCCATTCTGACTGGTGTGAGATGATATCTCATTGTAGTTTTGATTTGCATTTCTCTAATGATTAGTGATGTTGAGCATCCTTTCATGTGTTTGTTGGCCATCTGTGTGTCTTCTTTGGAGAAATGTCTGTTTAGGTCTTTTGCCCATTTTTGGATTGGGTTGTTTGTTTTTTGATATTGAGCTGCATGAGCTGCTTGTATATTTTGGAGATTAATCCTTTGTCAGTTGCTATGTCTTTTTCGAAAGTAACAAACCTTCACATTGTCTCTGTGGGAAGAACCTGTATGCAGGGGGTAAGGATGGATGTGTGGGTGAGAGAGCTGATATCTCCGTGCTGAAACCTTTTTATGGCATATTGTCAGTGTGAAAACACTCATCTGTCATCACGTTTCTAAATGCAGATAAGAAAAGCAGGCCTGTAAAATGATTTGCAATTTCAAATGAGAGGGAAGAAAAGAAAAGAAACCTGAAGTTATAATACATGTTGTATAACATATTTTTTAAACTAACCCATAAATAATATTTTCTTACAAGGAATTAGGACCACTGGATCCACACAGTCAAATTTCAACTTTTATGTAAAGAGTTTTGTAATGAACTTCAGAAACAACAACTCCAAGTGGGAGACCTATAAAGGAATTGTGAATAATGAAGAAAAGGTAAGAGACACTCTGGAGGAGGGAACTGAGTAGGAGAGTGGGCCTCCAGATATTTTCATCAGTCCATCAGTGTGTTTCCAAAAACAGATGCACAGCACCAGATTACTCAGCCTTTGAGTGCAAAGCCTTGGATCTTCAATATCAAGCATGTCTATAAAAAAAGCAACAGACATAGAATCCTCACTTTGATTTCATATAACCAGGTGTGAGTAGATTGATAAAGACCTAGAAACGAATAGAATCTTCAGGTAAAGGTTACCTGTTCCTACAGGTGTTTCAGGGCAACTCTAATTTTCGGGACCCTGTGCGGAACAATTTCATCCCTCCCATCGTGGCCAGATACGTGCGCGTTATCCCCCAGACGTGGCACCAGAGGATAGCCTTGAAAGTGGAGCTCCTTGGCTGCCAGATTGCACCAAGTAGGACTCAGGGTGAGTCAGTGAGTTACTGGATTCTGGTAACCTCCTTTCACAAATTGTTGTTATTAATGTGGTTTCTCTAACATCTCTTCTCGCTCAGGTAATGACTCATTGGTGTGGAGCAAAACAAGTCTAAATACTGTTGGTTCAACTAACAGAGAAGATGAGACAATCTTAAAACCCATCCCCTCTGAAGAAATGCCCAAAGGTAGGGCAGTTATCGTTTTGCGGTTTCTTAAGGAATATAACTTGTACTCCAGCCAATAATACGGTAGCTTCAACAACATTCTTTTTTTCTGTGTCATATAAGTGTCTGGGGGCAGATGGTCCAGAGATATCTGCACATGTGTAAAATAATATATGTCCACACTTTTCATTACACTATTGTAAGTAGAAAAGGACTGGAAACAAACATATGTGCCCTTCAAACACTATGTAAATCCTTTATAGAAAAATAAAACAATAGCACGTCCATACCATGGAATACTCTACAGCCATAAAAAAGGAATGTGTTAGTAATATAGAAAGTTCTCTGAGACACACTGACAACTTAAAAAAATAAGCATGGTACAGAACAGTTTACATAGCACTTGACCATGTGTGTAAAAGGGGGGGTGATACAGCATCTATCTATCTATCTATATATATATATATATTCATCCCAGTATATCTGGAAAAATGTCAAGAAACATAATTTCACATAGAGGAAGAACAGAGGTGGAAGGGAGACATTCCATTCCATACCTTTCTATACTTTTTTTTTCCTTTGCGGTACACGGGCCTCTCACTGTTGTGGCCTCTCCCGTTGCGGAGCACAGGCTCTGGACGCCGCAGGCTCAGCGGCCATGGCTCACGGGACCAGCCGCTCCGCGGCATGTCGGATCTTCCCGGGCTGGGGCACAAACCCGTGTCCCCTGCATCGGCAGGTGGACTCTCAACCACTGCGCCACCAGGGGAGCCCTGAATCCTCTTTTTGCTTTCCAGTATCAGTAAATTCCTAGCATGTATTCTTGTCCCCCACATGTTAAACCACTGAGGACCTTTCAAATCAGTATTCAGTTTTAGATCACGAAATTTGGTTGCTGTTCATTTCTGCTGTAATATGATGTCTTTTCCCCTTCTTAGGGTTAAACGTCATAACTATTGTTACTCCACTGGTGCTCCTCGTCCTGCTGGTTGCTGGAGTGGGAATCTTTGTAGTCCTTAGAAAGTATGTGACTTCACATTTAAAAATTTTTTTTCTCTAATTATGTAAACAGTCACAAAAGTTTACTCTTCGTATGTTCATGTGTAGAAAGCAGCATTACTTCTCCCAAGATAAAATGTGAACTTCTATTTTAAAAACAAGTTGGATAGAGGTAGAAAATATCATGTATTATTTTATGAACAGTATTTATCATTCAGAAATCTTTTCAGTGGGATTTTTTGTCTTGATAGGAGGAAGAAGAAAGGAAATCCTTATGGATCAGCTAAGGCTCAGAAAACAGGTTGGTTGAAAAAACTATCTAGTTTTATTCTATCCTTGAGGAAGGGACAGGATCTGCTGATTAAAAGCATGATTAGGCGCTTTTAATCAGCAGATCCTGATTAAAACCCACACTTATATGGTTTAAGAAATAAGATCTAATAGCTTTAAGTTAACAAATCTACCAGGAAGGAATATATTGTATCCTGTCTCTTAATCCAGAATCTTCATAGCCAGTTTATTTTTACTTTTGTTCAACATCATCCCATCATTTATCAAAATTAATTAATTATTTTTGGCAACTGGAATTTACATCACCACGCTGCCTGTCACCAAGGAGAAGTTATAAAATCCCCATCTGTGAACTGGACATTGCCCGGCACTCCCAGCATCTTCAGGCCTCCACTGTATTTTTCACTCTGGGGAAGGACTAGGCAGGGCGGGTTTCAGAAAATCCTTAGGACACAGGATGCCAAGCAATGAGTCAGCTGCAGTCGAAAGAGAGGGCAGCAGGGCAGGACCCCCCTGAGAATCTCAAGGACCACCTGGGACTCCACCTCCCTAGGCTCTAAACAGCCAGCTGCATTGACCCCTCACGGTCACAAACACCATGTCAGTGCAGATTAGGGAAAACCATGGCCAGGTGGTCTAACCTAGGGATAATCTGGGCCCTGATGGGTACACAAATACGTTTTACCCACAGAGTAGAAAGCATGGTTGGGATGGTGTGTGCTGTTGTTGTGACCTCATCATGCTGTGTCCACCACACACACCTGGAGAGCTGTGGCTGTGCATCTGTCACAGTCAGCTGGCAAAAGGCAGCCTGACCTCTGACTTAACCTGGAACCTGTGGTGGAGTAAATGTGCTACACTTCTGAGAGATTAGTTTGTTTCATGTTATCTTTATTCCAGACTGTTGGAAGCAGATCAAATATCCCTTTGCCAGGCATCAGTCAGCTGAGTTTACCATCAGCTACGATAATGAAAAGGAGATGACACAAAAGTTGGATCTCATCACAAGTGATATGGCAGGTAGGTACCAAGTCTCCGTGACCAGGCTGTTAGCCAGGAGGTGCTGCTTATGGGAGAGGGGAGACCAGGAAGAGAAATAAGACCAACATCTTTTGTTTAGATGGGGTCTAGTAAATCAGTAATGTGTGACATTTTCTCTCTGCTCTGCACAGAGTTACAAAGTGACAATGAAATATTTCCCAAAAGCCTCATTCAGCCAAGGCTCTTACACCTGCAGGGCCTCTAATGACGCCCAGAGCAATGGTCCGGAAGTACCAATGAAATCTGGAAGCCCTTAACTAATCTGTTTTTGTTACTAAGGTTTTGATTAAGGCACTAGGAAAAAGGGACTAGAAAGATGAATTGAGCATAGCTCCTGCCCTTGACAAATTGGAGGTAGGAGATGAAGGAATCTGTTAGAATGGCCTCAAGGTCCCTGACAAGCCATTGTTGAGAGTCAAGCTTCTCAAACGATTTGTGAGGAAGGATCCAGTTTTTGCCTTTTATTTCTTTAATCCATCAAGGACTAAAATTTTTGTAAAATACAGTATAAATTAGTAAATGAAATGTTTAAAAAGACATAAAATACAAAGCTCTAATTTTCTAATTAGATTCAAGGGACATAAAATCACTCTCAAATTGCTGCAAGATCTGAACACTTTCTATCCATTTGTGCACTTGCCTCTTTACAGATCTGTCACAAACAGTTCTCAGACAGGTAGGCATCCACAGACCACTGTGAGTAGCACTGCTCTAGCTTTTTGCTACTCAGAGTGTGTTCTGAGGACCGGTAGCACCATCTGGGAGCTTGCTAGAAATGTGGGCTTTTAGGCCATGCCCCAGGGCTACTGTTATATATGAAAGTCAGAAAGGTACCAATGGAAAGGCTGCTTGACCTGCTTCAGGGGCAAAGGGAGTAATTCTCCAATCAGAATCCGTCTTCTTGTTCCTTTCCTCGGACAGTTCAAGCTCTGCCTTGGGGGTGAGGCGAGGAGAGTGGAGAGCCCCTCTCCTTTCATTCTCCTTCAGCTTCTGGTCCAGCCTCTTCTTCCTCGCTGCGTGGTCCTTCTGGGCACCTGAAACACCCACTCTTGCCTCCACTCATCTGCAGTCTCACCCACTACACTCCAGAGCTCCCGGCAGAGCCATTCCTTTCCCTTTTATCTGCTCTGCAGCTCACATCCAGACTTCCCTCCCGGTCCCTAGTAAGTCAGTAATTCTTGCCTGCTGGACATCATCTCCTGCAAGTGTCACCAGGTCCTCAGGGGATCCAAAATTGAACCCATCGTTCCTAAACCTTAACCTATGTGCTCTGTGCATTCCTTTTCTAAGTGGCTTCTGAATGGGCATCCCAGTTTTCAGGGCTTAATATCTGGGAGGTGTCCTCTTTGGTCATAACCTCCCTACATCATTGGTGACAAATTCCTCTGATATCTGTCCCCAAAGTGTGGCCTTTCCAGAGCTGCTGCCAGTCCCCTAATTTATGACTTATATGTCTCATTTCTCTGCCTTTTGCTTTTTGGTTTTTTTAATCTTTCCCTCTTCAGTCTCCCTCCACGGTTACCTCTTCTGCCAGTCTCTGAATTTAGAATCTTTGTAGGTTTCTACAGCGTTAAACCAAACTTCCTAGCAAGGCACTCAGTGCCCTCCATGATCTAGCACATGGATAACAGCTCGCACTTGGGACACGCGTTCAAATTCTTGCCCCACTGGCTGCTACCTGTGTAATCTTGGAAAAATTAATCTCTCTCTGCTTCAGTTTTCCATTTGTAAAAGGGAATAATGGTCCCTACCTCATAATACTTTTTTTTCCAGAGGATTTAACTAATTGATATCTTAATGTCATAGAATAGTGCCTGGCACCAAGTAAGGACTCAATAAAGCTTTGAGCTTTATCCTTATCATTAGCCCCAAACCTATTACTTTGGTCTTCATATCCTATTAAATTCCTCCATGTCCCTCATGCTCTGGCCACATCACACTCTATGTTCATGGTTGTTTAACAGGTTGTCCAATCACTTTTCCCTTTCCTGGCAGTGTTACCTCCACCTCCAAAATGTGGCCTTTCAGGAGTCAGCCTAAGAGCTCCCCGTGAAGTTGTTCCCTCCTACCCCTAGGTGTGGTTAGAGGTTAGCTCCGCCTCGCTAGGTTCCTCGGAGCCTTGAGGCTTCCTAAAGCACCTGTGTAGTTATGTAAACCCCTAAGTGTGGCGTCTGTGCCTTTTACATCTTAATCTTTCTCTTCCTGCCCGGTACAGGGCAGGCCCTCAGCAGAGCACTCCCTCTAGACAGCCGGTTTGTGGGTGTATGGGGGGTGGGGGTGCTGTGCACAAACGTCTGCCCTTTGGGTTTCAGATTACCAGCAGCCTCTCATGATTGGCACCGGAACGGTCACCAGGAAGGGCTCTACCTTCCGGCCGATGGACACCGAGGCCGATGAGGCGGGGCCGGACGCCGAGGCTAGCGGCCACTACGACTGCCCCCTCCCGGCCGGCCGCCACGAGTACGCCCTGCCCCTGACCAACCCCGAGCCCGAGTACGCCACGCCCATCGTGGAGCGGCACCTGGCCCGGGCTCACACCTTCTCGGCGCGGAGCGGCTACCGCGTGCCGGGGCCCGGGCCGGCGCACAAGCACTCCCTCTCTTCCGGCGCCTTCTCCCCGGCCGCCGGCTACCAGCTGCCGCCGAGCCCCGCGCCCGCGGACCCGGGCTACGACAAGCCCAAGGGCGGCGGCGGCTCAGCCGCGGCGCGCGCCGATCCCGCCTATCAAAAGCCGCAGGTCAACCCCGCGACCAACGCTGCCTACTTGGCCCCCAGAGACTGCCTCAGACCCCTCAACCAGACGGCCATGACCGCCCTGCTGTGAACACACTGTGAATGAAAGCTGCTGTGGTACTGAGCGCCGGGGCTGTGCGCGCGCGAGAGACAGAGTGAGTGCGTGCGCGCGCGTGTATGGTTTAACAGGATCCTGCGGTGGAGTCGTAGAGGCACCCCCCCACACTGTTTACAGAATTGTGCAGCTGGTTTTGTCCTGACCCTTAGAGCGAGCGTCTGTTGAGTTTTGTGGGGCTAGAAAAATGAAAGTTTTCAGATGGCATTTTTCATTTCTCTAACTGTGATAACCGAGCTGCTTCGGTGTAAAATGTGCAATCTGTACAGAATTGTATTTAACAAGAATTAAAGTAACTTAAGTTTGCTTGCGCAGATTTTGGTTCTACATGGAGGTTATGTAGGAGAATGCAGCTGTTGCAAAAACGTATATAATAGTATGTTCACTTTTTAAAGGTATTTTATCTGATAGTGTGTTAGCAGCAGGTCTGTTTAAACTTAATCTTGTTGTTATTATGGCTCATTTCCTTTCCTTTGATATCGAGAACTAAAAGCATTGTTAACCTTCTCTTGGAAGGAATGAAATTACTTGAAGCAAGAAAAGCACACCAGGGTGGTTGTTTGTTTGCAATTATGACTGTAAATTAAAAAGAACAAACAAACAAAATACACCATCTCAGCAGCTGCCAGTTCCTTAGACTCCACTTCAGGTGGGGATGCTCAGCGCCTGTGAAGGTGTGCAAGGTGCAGGAGGTCTCTGGAGCCTGCAGAGGCCTCGCTGCCCGCAGCCTGTGCGAGCAGGCTCCTGAGCAGCTGGCCTTCACACTGCTTCTCGCTCACCTCAGGTCTGGCAGATACTTGCTTTCACATGCAAGTCTGCCTTTTCAAACTGTCTGCAAAGCCAAATGCTGAGACTTAACGGCAACCAAAACTGCTCTCTCAACAAACTGAATGAAGGTGGCACAGCAATTACGCTGTAAATTACTGTGTCAGATGCTTTTGTACCTCAGATTAAAAATATTGCTGAGGTCAGACACCCACACTTTTCATGACTTTCTTCAGAAACAGCACATTGTACTCTGAAACATAGAAAAGTTACTTGACGTGTTCTTACAAAAGCGACTGAGGCCAAATCTACATAGAGCTTTTCTACTGAGATGGTTGGAAACTGAACTAATTTTGTAAGAAAAAATTTCCCCTCGAGTATGTGTCTGTAATTCCAGATTAGCCCAGACTTCAGCTGTACCTCATGTTCAGTGGTTTTTACCTGAGTTTGCTTTGTGAGTTCACGGTGGGGGGATTTAACCTCTTTTGCCAAAGAGGGAAGTGTATGTTTGTTTGTTTTAATAGAAAATGTGGACCAAAAAGATCCTTTCCCTAAAAATGTATTATAATCCTATTTGCATGACTGACTTTCTGTGAAACATAGATTTTAGAATACTGAGGTGCTGGAAGGTCACAGCAGACTATCTATGGTTATTGTGGAGGTTAAACCATTTACCTTGTGAGTTTACATGGTTTTCTACGAATACTAATTGCAATAAACTATGCCAAACCAACGTACATACCCCAGTCTCTCACTGGTGTCCTGCTTGCTGGGCTACTGAAGGCACTTGAGGCTCAGCCTCCATAATAGTGCAAGTGGTGCAGTGGAAGGAGCACATCTGGCTTCCTCTGGTTGGTCCTAAGTTGGAACTGGGGACAGAAATTATGGAAGCTGTCAGTTACTAATAAAATCTTAGCGATTTGGGGTCGATTGTTTCATGCATTTTAGTTTGGCTTCCTGGATTGTTACAAAAAGTAACAATCCAGTCTACAACTTGTAGACTTCCTACAAGTCTGACTTACAGCAGGCCACCGGGTTCTGGGCTGGTGACTATGGATGATGAGTTGGTTTCCCGTGCTTACTGCTGTGCACTGCCAGCCAGAGTTCCGTTTTTACTTATGGTATGGCCATGATCCATCTGTGTATTCAGTCGGTCATTACATAACCCTAAGCCTCAGTTTCCTCATGTGTAACAAGGATGTGAATGTGCCTTCCTCCAAGGCTTACAGATAAGAATTAATTGTGACAACATTTGGGCTGTACATATTTTTAACATTAAAATATTAGTCCATAAAAACAGACTTCTTTATAGTGGGCTGTGTCCATCTATCACATTTCTTCCCTGTATACATGATCTAATCATGACAGAAAGTGGGAGAACAGGACTTTGTTTTGGAACACCGCTTCCTCAGAATGGCCTACTGTGTAGCCTAGCATGGGCAGTGGAAAAGTCTGTCTGATACACCCAACACAGCCAAGCCTAAACTAGAGGATAAGAGCAGGAAAATACTGTTTTTCTTTTCCACTGTTTTGCAACATTAGCACATAAGATAAGGCAATTGTCTGTTTTTTTTCTGTTACCAAATCCTATTGGGAGGCAAAGATTGCATTCTGTCACTTTTTACAATTATGGTGGAAACACATCTGCTCTGACAGACAAGACTATGCTGTCCACAGAGGCTGCTGAAACTGTGCTCTGGGTTCTCCTACTATGATTTACACTTGCACCAATATTTATAATCAGCCTAGAAAACCTCTGGAAAGGATGCTAGAGATTTTTCTGTGTTTATCTTACACTGCTTTAGATTCTTAGCAGAAACTAAAATCAAATTTATATTATATGCACAACTATAGACACCATGAATAGCCTTTCATAAAAACATCACCACAAGGCCTTTCATAAATACATACATCAGTTCAGCAATCCAAGTATAGCCACCAGCTTGGCCTCACTATTCTCAAAATGCTTCTCTTGCATTCATTCATGCACCAAATATTTATTAAGGTTCTGAGAGCAGTGCTCACCCTGTACTTACTTGTTAAGAGAGAGCACATGACTAGGCTCTTGCCAGGAATGGGGAGGAGCTGAGTCCCACTAATGAGAAGCTAGGGTTGAATACAGTCCAGCTAGCAGTCCCTCCCCAAAACACAGCCCATCCAGTCACCCAGTGCCCCTCTCAAAGCCACACTGCTGTGTTCATGGCCCACTACACATCTCTCATTCTCCCACTATGGGTCTCTCGCCCAGCCTCTCCCTATTCTGGGAATAAATTCCCCTACAGGCTTTAAAGATTTTTCACTCTGCTTTTTGGTATTCTGCAACTTTACCACTTTGTGTTGGGCTATAAATTCATTTGTATTCACTTGGGACTTGTGCTTCTAGAATCTTAGGATTCATCTTTATCAACTGTGAAAAGTCTCAGCCCCTTTTTTCCAATACTACTTGCCTCTTTGCTGTTTTCTTAATTCAGTCCTGGAATTCCTGTTGGATGCTCATTGGACCTTCTCATTCTATCCCCCATGTCTCTCATCCCTCTTACTTTCCATCTCATTATCGTTCTGTGCTGCATTCTAGGTGAATTCCTGAAAGACAACATGGCACAGTTGTCGAGTGCATGGTGGACAAGGCACCAGAACTTCTCTGCACCTGTTTCCTTGCTTGTTACCTGGGGGGGAAAAATACTCTCCCCCTACCTATGGCTGTTAGGAAGATTAAATGAAGCTTTCAGAGCACCATCTGGCCCACATGAAGCACTGTATAAGATTACATATTACACTCCAGTTTACTAATTCTCAGTTCTGCTATCTGATCGGCTGTTTAATCATTGAGGTTTTAATGTCAATTATAAAAACATTTCTGGACGGTCTGCTGATTCTTTTTCAAGTCTTCCCTTTTCTACACTGTCTTGGTATTTTCTTTGGCTTTGATTCCTTTTAATCATTTGAAACCTACTAATTTTACATTCTCTTTGATTTTTCTGTTATCTTCATCTCATTTAGAGTAAAAGCCAAAGTCTGTGCAGTGATAAGGCTCTGTCAACACTGTCCAGTAAAACTTTTGCAAGAATGGAAATACTCCCTGAGCTGCTCAGTAGAGTAGCCACCAGCCACCTGTGTCTATGGAGCACTTGAAATGTGGCTGGAGTGACTGAGGAATACATTTTTAATTGTTGAATTTTCATTTATTTAAATGTAGATGGCCACGTGTGGCTACTGTGTTGGACAGGACAAATCTGTGATCTGCACCCCCCATCGTGCTGTCACCTCTCTGACCTCATCTCCCACTTCTCCCACCTTGTTTACCCCATGCCAGCCACGTGGGCCCTCTGGCTGTCACCTACACGTGCACTTGCTGGTCTCTTCCTGGGAAGCTCTTCCCCTGGATGGCTGCACGGCTTGTTCTTTTACCTCTGTCAAGTCTGTACTCCACTGAAACCTCCACAGCCTCTTCCTTCCTCTCCCTGGCAGGAAACTGCACATTTCTCCTCTAACACACTTTCTGTCTCCTTTCCTACTTTACTTTTCTCCTTAATGTGTGTCGCTAATCCGGCACAGTTTTGTTTTCTTGCTTATTATCTGACTCTCCCACTAGACCGTATCCCATGAGGGGAATGACTTTTGTCTGTTTTGTTCCCTGCATACTCCCAGCACTTAGGACGGTGTTCAAGAAGTATCTGCTCAGTGAATGAACAAGCAGAAGTTCTTGAGGCTCTGTCCTGTTTGTTGTTTCTACCGACTCTTGTTTGTGATGGTTTGTGTCTTTGTGTGGTCTCAGACTTTTGATTGTGAGCCATCCCTCAGCAGGGCTTTTTCCTCCTTGTGAAAACTTCATGACAATGTCCTTTCTGAGGGGTTTCGAATTTGTATCTGTCAGGTACACCAGGCAGGTCTGCCAGATAAAATACAGGATACCCAGTTAAGTTTGGATTTCAGATAAAAAACAAATAATTCTTTAGTTCAAGTATGTTCTGTGCAATGGGACAGATTTATACTAAAAAAGTATTCATGTCCTTTAACTTTTATTTGCTAAATCTGGCAACCCTAATACCAGGAGTATCACCCATCCTGCACCGGTTTGTATTTTAACTTTTGGATTGGCGGTTCCTAGACTATACTGAAAGTTTAGACCCAAGCCTGTGTGCAGCACAGCCCCCTGGTTTTAATTCCTCAGGGGAGACTGCCCTTGTCACCCAGGGTCATTCATTCATCCTTTGTTCTCTTATTGGGCAGATTTTTTTAGGTTCACTCTTTCACTGTTCCTGCCACGCCTAACCCCAAATCTTGTTTCCTATCCCTTCCTGGAGGTTAAATACCCAGCATCTAAGGAAATGAAACCCTCCCCAACCCCAGGATGCCCAGAGCCTCAGCTCCAGTCAGTGCTTATCACTCTACTTGTCAGTTTCTTCTTTGATTCTGATACCTGGGTATTTCCCTTTATTTCTTAAGATTAGCTGGGCCTTTTAAAGAATTCTGATTTTATTTTACCCAGGAATTCATAGACAGTTTTTCTTATCTAGTCTGCCATCTTGGAATGATACCTCCCCAACAGACAGAAGATATCATATTTATTGCAAATATCACAGGCTTTAGAACCATATAGAACTCAGGTTTAACCTGGGATTTAATCTTTTTAAATACATGACTTCAGGCACATTATACTGGTGTTAAATTAGTTAAACAAGGAGGACATGAGACTGATGTGGCTCTAATGCCATGGCAGCCTAGGTAAGCAAACCAAAATCTAAGCCTGTAAATAACTCAAGGTTATGAAATGGAAAGCTAAGGACAACCAATCACAAATAGCGAACTAGTCTTTATGCTCTAGCCAATCAAATAATTTCCTTTCTTTGCTTCCATACTTTCCATACTTTCTCTAATAAGTCTTTCTTCTGGCTCCTTTGGTGAAGTGCTCCTAACTACTTCCAGCTTGTCTTTACCCAATTAGAATCCATAAATGCTCAAATAAACTCTTAAAAATTTTAATATGCCTCAGTGGAAGGTTTTTTTTTTTTAAGAAGATGTTGGGGTTAGGAGTTTTAGTAATTTATTTATTTTTGCTGTGTTGGGTCTTCATTTCTTTGCGAGAGCTTTCTCTAGTTGTGGCAAGCGGGGGCCACTCACCATCGCGGCCTCTGGTTGCAGAGCACAGGCTCTGGACGCACAGGCTCAGCAGCTGTGGCTCACGGGCTCAGTTGCTCCACGGCATGTGGGATCCTCCCAGACCAGGGCTCGAACCCGTGTTCCCTGCATTAGCTGGCAGACTCTCAACCACTGCGCCACCAGGGAAGCCCAACCTCAGTGTATCTTTTAACACTGGTGATTTCTAAACCCACTTCTTAATCCCTAAAGTGGAAAGGATTATAAAAGGGCTGTTGTGGGGGCTTCCCTGGTGGCACAGTGGTTGAGAGTCCGCCTGCAGATGCAGGGGACACGGGTTCATGCCCCGGTCCTGGAGGATCCCACATGCCGCGGAGCGGCTGGCCCCGTGAGCCATGGCCGCTGAGCCTGCGTGTCCGGAGCCTGTGCTCCACGACGGGAGAGGCCACAGCAGTGAGAGGCCACGTACCGCAAAAAAAAAAAAAAAAGGGGGGGGGGCTGTTGTGAAGACTAATTATATCAGTGTTTTGCATAAACAGGTGATCAATAAATACTGCCTCCTTTTCTTTCTGCCCAATCTGAAGTCTAAATTGTCTTCCAACACCATTTCTTTTAGCCCTTTTCAAGTGGAGGCTGCCTTTTCTCTTCAACTATCCCACAATGCACACCTTCCTCCTGATTCCCACTTCCCCATCCACTCTCTCTTTCAGCCCCATGCAAAACTCTCTGCCTTTATGATACTCGTGCCGGCTAGCTCTACCACCTTTTCTTCTCCGTGTGTCCCCTAATATCTTCCAAGCCATTTTCCCCATTGACTGAGGACTGTCACCTAGCTCAATTCTTCTCCGTTTTTCCTCTGTTAATCATATTGAACAGTTCAGTGTCCAACATGGTCACTTTTATGATTTTTTGACATTTACTCTAGAAACCTGCAGTCCACTTAAACCACCTCCACACACGTCCACACTTGTTATCAGCAAGAACTCCAGCTCTGAAATCTTAATAATTCTGTCTCTGCTCCAAACCTCCAATTCTTCTGATTCCTCACCTTTTATACTACTTATTCATGATCTCATTAAGAGATTTAATTTAATTTCTTTAATGCCTAGATCCCGTCATTTTCCTCTGGCTGCTAAGCTTTTTCAGTTGCCTTTTCTTCCCCATCCATCACTTGAACTGTTTTGTCTGAGCATTTTCACTCTATAGTCTCTCCTGGACTGCCAAACCTGAGGCCCTGACAACGTAAGTGCCCTTCAGGAAACCATCTTCACATCTGCATCACTGCAGCAGAAAAACACTGTGTAACTATTCACACAGGGGCTCTTACCAACTCCCAGTTTCCAATTTACCTGGGGGCTCATTACTCCTCAACCCTTTCACTTACCTTGGATCCACTTCTTTTTCCATCTCTCTCAGCAGCTATTCCAAAGCAATGCCACTCTGCACAGTTTCCCTTTACTCTGAGATCTTGCCACCTCCTCCACCTAGGAAAGTCATTAAAATCAGATCCTACA
Organism: Delphinapterus leucas; assembly: GCF_059928025.1. Classification (NCBI taxonomy): domain Eukaryota; kingdom Metazoa; phylum Chordata; class Mammalia; order Artiodactyla; family Monodontidae; genus Delphinapterus; species Delphinapterus leucas. Next base: position 53,926,475 of record NC_143140.1, read on the forward strand.
ACTACCTGTCCATCCCTCTTCCCACAAAAAGCTGTATCTACTCCAATCCTTCCCTCCTGTGTCGATGGAAAAGGTGTTTGAAACCTTCACCCACTGCCTCTCTCTCACCTCTGATTTCCCTCCAATTATTTCCATTTCCCTTATTTTCAACTTCTCCCTCTGAACTGGTATCTTCCTCTCGACCTATAAACTTGTTCAAATCTCACAAACGTAAAGAACTCTCCCTTAATATCCCAAGTCCTTCTAATTACCTGTCCTCTTTCTTCCAAGAGCGATCTAAGCCTAGAATTTTCATATGCTTTATCTCCCATTCTTTTTTCTAATGGAATTTTTATTTTCTATAATAACCCTTTCCATTTGTTCAAGCCTTCTTTTGCATCCTTTCAGGGCATTTTAAATGGTCTTCATATTACTAATACACATTTTTGGTTTAATTTATGCTTAGGTGTTTTTTGTTGTCATTGTAAATGATCCCACACCCCTCCTTTTATATATCAAGAACCACTATGGCCCTAGTGGAAAAAAGCATGAATTCTGGGACTAGCCTGCCTGGGTTCAAATTCTGCTCTAGTTGTGTGACCAAGAAAATGTTATTTTACCTCTCTATGACTCCATTTCCTTATTTCTAAATGAAGATCATAATAGTATATACCTCATGGGGTTATGGTGAACACTGCAAGAGTTAATACATGTAAAACCTTTAGAACAGTGCCTGACCCATGATAAGCACTATGTTGGCATTAGCAGTTACAGACATATATATTTGAATATATAATTAATTTTTTGTCCTGATTGATTTGTTTACACACTGCTCCTTTACTAAATTCCTTATTTCTAGTAGTTTTTAGTTGATTTAGTTTTTTGGGAATGTGATCATGATGTCTGCAAATAGTGCTGATGCAACCTCCTTTATAATACTTATATGTACATTTAATTCCTCCAGTGCCATATTAAATGCTTCTAGTATCTCCCTACTAAACATGATGCTGGCTTTGGGGCATAGATTATGTTGGGGTATATGTTATTAGATTATGTCCCTTTTCTCCCCTCACCAAGAATGGGTATTGAATTTGACCAATGCCTTTTCAGCATCTATGGAATTAGAAGCAAATGATTTTCTTCCCTAGGATCCCTCTCTAGACCCAGCCAAATGATTAATTATACCAATAGATGCCCTAACGTTAAACATTTGGTTATGGTGTAAGAGTCTATTAAAGTGCTGCTGAATTCACAGTGATAACATTTTATTTAGAATTTTTGCATTAATATTCTTTTTCAAGATACCCTTTCAATTTTTTCTTTGTGCCAATCCTCATCAGGTTTTTTTAGCTTGACAAAAACAATTTAGAAGTTTTCTCCTCTTCCTATGTTCTTCGCTTGCTAGGCATTAGAATTATCTGCCCTTTAAAGGTTTAGTAGTATTGCCCTATGAAAGTATATATTGGAGTAATTTGTCAGGGTTGGCAACAATCTGACAATTTTTTTCCTAGAGAAATCTGTTTAGATTTTAAAACTTCAGTTTGGGTAAATTGTATTCTCTTAGAAAAGTTTTCAAATTTATTCATATGGAATTGAACAAAACAGTCTTTCGTTATCCTTTTAGTTCCCTCTGCTTTTATGGCTATTTCTCCCGTATTTCCTATTTTGTGCATTTGCCTTTAGTACTCTCCTTTTTATGACTGGTATAGCCAACAGTTTGTCTTTTTCCCCTGAAAAATCAGTTTTTAATTTTTTTTTTAGTTCTACTATTTTCCCACTTTCAGAAGCTGATAATCCACTTGTTACAGCCATAGGCAGAGGTAAAAATGCCCTTAATAATGGTGAGGATGACAATAGGAAGGCACCTAGTGACAATGACACTTCGCTGAATGTCACAAACATTGCTTACTAAAGAGCTGGGGACCGTAGGCAGGCGCGCGCGTGCACACGCACACACACACACACACATTTGTGTGTGGGGGGAAGGGGAATGCTATAGTCTCAAGGATGGAGGACTCTACTTGTAACTTGAGAAGTTCTTGCATTCTAACAGTCACTCAACTACAAAGAAACTATTTCTACTGAAATCCAGATCCAGCTCAACCATGATTTTTAAAAATCAAAACAGTTGGACTTCCCTGGTGGCCAAGTGGTTAAGAATCCACCTGCCAATGCAGTGGACACGGGTTCCAGCCCTGGTCCAGGAAGATCCCACATACTGCGGAGCAACTAAGTCCGTGTGCCACAACTACTGAGCCTGCGCTCTAGAGCCGAAAGCCACAACTACTGAGCCCACATGCCACAACTACTGAAGCCTGCGCGCCTAGAGCCCATGCTCCACAACAAGAGAAGCCACCGCAATGAAAAGCCCGCGCACCACAACAAAGAGTAGCCCCTGCTGGCCACAACTAGAGAAAGCCCACGTGCAGCAATGAAGACCCAACGCAGCCAAAAAATAAATAAATTCATTAATTAAAAAAAAAATCAAAACAGAATCAATCCTAGGCTTCATCAAACCTTGCATTATTTAAGAAAACTAAAAATAATTATTGGGAGAGCAAGACTGAAAAACCAACAATTTCATCTGTATTTCCTTTTTCCCTCTTTGAATATGGCCTATTAAAGATGAACCAAGAGATGGATTTGAGTTCTGCCTCTGACACTTACTAGGTGTGTGACCCTGGAAAGTAATATCTTTCCTAGTCCTCAGCTTGTTCATCCTCATAATAAACAGCATTTTTTTGATAATCTTTATAAAGCCTTCCAGCTCTTAACAATAGGTGGCAGTAAAATATCACATTTGGAATCTTCTGCCCCCTGCTGGCATTTTAGCAAATTGCAAATTTTACCTTTCCAAAGCATAGCGTCTAAGTTTTAGTTGTCTGTTTTATGTTTTGTGTATCTAATTTTCCTTCTTATAGTCCATTCATCTATCATCCCTAGCCTATCAAAGGCTAAAGCTTTCATTTATAACCAAATACCCTCTTTAACTTGAACTTTAAAACAATCTTGTTACTTTTGCTGTTTAAATCTTCCTTCTCTCCTAGTTTCTTTGAAAGTTTTCTTGCAATCTCCACTATTGTGAGGGACTTTTATAATTTTTTTATGGTTCTATTTTTACCTTATAACTTTTGAGGCTAGTTAAAATTGGCATATACAAGATTAGCATTATTTTCACATTGGAATGTGAAGGTAGCAGGATACAAAATTAATATACAGAAATCTGTTGTATTTCTTTACACTAACAATGAAATATCAGAAAGAGGAAGTAAAAAAAAAATCCCATTTAAAATCACATCAAAAAACCCAAAAAACCCAAAACCTAGGAATAAATTTAACCAAGCAGGTGAAAGACCTATAAGCAGAAAACTATAAAACATTGATAAAGGAAATTGAAGATGATTCAAAGAAATGGGAAGATATCCCATGCCCTTGATTGGAATAATTAATATTGCTAAAATGGCTATACTATCCAAAGCAATCTACAGATTTATTTTTTTATACAGCAGGTTCTTATTAGTCATCAATTTTATACACATCAGTGTATACATGTCAATCCCAATTGCCCAATTCATCACACCACCATCCCCACCCGCCCACCGCTTTCCCTCCTTGATGTCCATACGTTTGTTCTCTACATCTGTGTCTCTATTTCTGCCCTGCAAACCAGTTCATCTGTACCATTTTTCTAGATTCCACATATATGCGTTAACATACGATATTTCTTTATCTCTTTCTGACTGACTTCACTCTGTATGACAGGCTCTATCTAGGTCCATCCATGTCTCTACAAATGACCCAATATCATTTCTTTTTATGGCTGAGTAATATTCCATTGTATATATGTACCATATCTTCTCTATCCATTTGTCTGTCGATGGGCATTTAGGATGCTTCCAGGACCTGGCTACAGTGCTGCAATGAACAATGGGGTGCATGTGTCTTTTTGAATTATGGTTTTCTCTGTGTATATGCCCAGTAGTGGGATTGCTGGATCATATGGTAATTCTATTTTTAGTTTCTTAAGGAACCTCCATACTCTTCTCCATAGTGGCTGTATCAATTTACATTCCCACCAACAGTGCAAGAGGGCTCCCTTTTCTCCACACCCTCTGCAGCATTTGTTGTTTGTAGATTTTCTGATGATGACTATTCTAACCGGTGTGAAGTGATACCTCATTGAAGTTTTGATTTGCATTTCTCTAATAATTAGTGATGTTGAGCAGCTTTTCATGTGCACCTTGGCCATTTGTATGTCTTCTATGGAGAAATGTCTATTTAGGTCTTCTGCCCACTTTTTGATTGGGTTGTTTTTTTTTTAATATTGAGCTGCATGAGCTGTTTTAATATTTTGGAGATTACTCCTTTGCTGATTCGCTTGCAAATATTTTCTCCCATTCTGAGGGTTGTCTTTTTGTCTTGTTTATAGTTTCCTTTGCTGGGCAAAAGCTTTTAAGTTTCATTAGGTCCCATTTGTTTATTTTTGTTTTTATTTCCATTACGCTAGGAGGTTGGTTAAAAAAGATCTTGCTGTGATTTATGTCAAAGAGTGTTCCTCCTATGTTTTCCACTAAGAGTTTTATAGTGTCTGGTCTTACATTTAGGTCTTTAATCCATTTTGAGTTTATTTTTCTGTATGATGTTAGGGAGTGTTCTAATTTCATTCTTTTACATGTAGCTGTCCAGTTTTCCCAGCACCACTTATTGAAGAGACTGTCTTTGCTCCATTGTATATCCTTCCTTTGTCATTAGTTGACCATAGATGTGTGGCTTTACCTCTGGGCTTTCTATCCTGTTCCACTGATCTATATTTCTGTTTTTGTGCCAGTACCATACAGTTTTGATTACTGTAGCTTTGTAGTATTAGTCTGGAGTCAGGGAGCCTGATTCCTCTAGCTCCGATTTTTTCCCTCAAGATTGCTTTGGCTATTTGGGGTCTTTTGTGTTTCCATACAAATTTTAAGATTTTTTGTTCTGGTTCTGTGAAAAATGCCATTGGTAATTTGATAGGGATTGCACTGATCTCTGGACTGCATTGGGTAGTATATTCATTTTCACAATACTGATTCTTCCAATCCAAGAACATGGTATATCTCTCCATCTGTTTGTGTCATCTTTGATCTCTTTCATCAGTGTTGTATAGTTTTCTGAGTACATGTCTTTTACCTCCTTAGGTAGGTTTATTCCTAGGTATTTCATTCTTTTTGTTGCAATGGTAAATGGGATTGTTTCCTTAATTTCTCTTTCTGATCTTTTGTTGTTAGTGTATAGGAATGCAAGAGATTTCTGTGCATTAATTTTGTATCCTGCAACTTTACCAAATTCACTGATCTAGTAGTTTTCTGGTGGCATCTTTAGGATTCTCTATGTATAGTATCATGTCATCTGCAAACAGTGACAGGTTTACTTCTTCTTTTCCAATTTGTATTCCTTTTATTTCTTTTTCTTCTCTGATTGTTGTGGCTAGGACTTCCAAAACTACGTTGAATAACAGTGGCAAGAGTGGACATCCTTGTCTTGTTCCTGATCTTAGTGGAAATGGTTTCAGTTTTTCACCATTGAGAATGATGTTTGCTGTGGGTTTGTCATATACAGCCTTTATTAGGCTGAGGTAGGTTCCCTCTATACCCACTTTCTGGAGAGTTTTTATCATAAATGGGTGTTGAATTTTGTCAAAAGCTTTTTCTGCATCTATTGAGATTATATGGGTTTTATTCTTCAATTTGTTAATATGGTGTATCACACTGATTGATTTGTGTATATTGAAGAATCCTCGCATCCCTGGGATAAATCTCACTTGATCATGGTGTATGATCCTTTTAATGTGTTGTTGGATTCTGTTTGCTAGTATTTTGTTCAGGACTTTTGCATCTATATTCATCAGTGATATTGGTCTGTAATTTTCTTTTTTAGTAGTATCTTTGTCTGGTTTTGGTATCAGGGTGATGGTGGCCTCATAGAATGAGTTTGGGAGCGTTCCTTCCCTTGCCATTTTTGGGAAGAGTTTGAGAAGGATGGGTGTTAGCTCTTCTCTAAATGTTTGACAGAATTTACCTGTGAAGCCATCTGGTCCTGGACTTTTGTTTGTTGGAAGATTTTTAATCACAGTTTTAATTTCATTACTTGTGATGATGGGTCTGTTCATATTTTCTATTTCTTTGTGGTTCAGTCTTGGAAGGTTATACCTTTCTAAAATTTGTCCATTTCTTCCAGGTTGTCCATTTTATTGGGATACAGTTGCTTGTAGTAGTCTTGTGATGCTTTGTATTTCTGTGGTGTCCACTGTAACTTCTCCTTTTTCATCTTTAATTTTATTGATTTGAGTCCTCTCCCTCTTTTTCTTGACGAGTCTGGCTAAAGGTTTATCAATTTTGTTTATCTTCTCAAAGAACCAACTTTTAGTCTTATTGATCTTTGCTATCGTTTTATTTGTTTCTATTTCGTTTATTTCTGCTCTGACTTTTATGATTTCTTTCCTTCTACTAACTTTCAGTTTTGTTTGTTCTTCTTTATCTAGTTCCTTTAGGTGTAAGGTTAGATTGTTTATTTGAGATTTTTCTTGTTTCTTGAGGTAGCATTGTATTGCTATAAACTTCTCTCTTAGAACTGCTATTGCTGCACCCCATAGGTTTTGGATTGTCGTGTTTTTGTTGTCATTTGTCTCTAGGTATTTTGTGATTTCCTCTTTGATTTCTTCAGTGATCTCTTGGTTATTTAGTAATGTATTGTTTAGCCTGCATGTGTTTGTATTTTTTCCCCATAATTTATCTCTAATCTTATAGTGTTTGGTTGGAAAACACGCTTAATATGATTTCAATTTCCTTAAATTTACCAAGGCTTGATTTGTGACCCAAGATGTGATCTATCCTGGATAATGTTCCATGTGCACTTGAGAGAAAGTGTAATCTGCTATTTTCAGATGGAATGTCCTATAAATATCAATTAAATCTATCTGGTCTATTGTGTCATTTAAAGCTTGTGTTTCCTTATTAATTTTCTGTCTGGATGATCTGTCCATTGATGTAAGTGAGGTGTTAAAGTCCCCCACTATTATTGTGTTACGGCCAATTTCCTCTTTTATAGCTGTTAGCATTTGCCTTAGGTGCTCCTATGTTGGGTGCATATATAATTGTTATATCTCCTTCTTGGATTGATCCCTTGATCATCATGTAGTGTCTTTCCTTGTTTCTTGTAACATTCTTTACTTTAAAGTCTATTTTATCTGATATGAGTAGTGCTACTCCAGCTTTCTTCTGATTTCCATTTGCATGGAATATCTTTTTCCATCCCCTCACTTTCAGTCTGTATGTGTCCCTAGGTCTGAAGTGGGTCTCTTGTAGACAGCATATATATGGGTCTTGTTTTTGTATCCATTCAGTGAGCCTGTGTCTTTTGGTTGGAGCATTTAGTCCATTCACATTTAAGGTAATTATCAATATGTATGTTCCTATTACTATTTTCTGAATTGTTTTGGGTTTGTTTTCGTAGGTCCTTTTCTTCTCTTGTGTTTCCCACTTAGAGAAGTTCCTTTAGCATTTGTTGTAGAGCTGGTTTGGTGGTGCTGAATTCTCTTAGCTTTTGCTTGTCAGTAAAGCTTTTGATTTCTCCACTGAGTCTGAATGAGATCCTTGCCGGGTAGAGTAATCTTGGTTGTAGTTTCTTTCCTTTTATCACTTTAAATATATCATGCCACTCACTTCTGGCTTGTAGAGTTTCTGCTGAGAAATCAGCTGTTAACGTTATGGGAGTTCCCTTGTATGTTATTTGTCGTTTTTCCCTCGCTGCTTTCAATAATTTGTCTTTGTCTTTAATTTTTGTCAATTTGATTACTATGTGTCTTGGTGTGTTTCTCTTTGGATTTATTGTGCCTTGGACTCTCTGTGCTTCCTGGACTTGGGTGGCTACTTCCTCTCCCATGTTAGGGAAGATTTCGACTATAATCTCTTCCAATATTTTCTCAGGTCTTTCTCTCTCTCTTCTCCTTCTAGGACCCCTATAATGCGAACCTTGGTGTGTTTAATGTTGTCCCAGAGGTCTCTTAGGCTGTCTTCATTTCTTTTCATTCTTTTTTCTTTATTTCGTCCCGTGGCAGTGAATTTCACCAATCTGTCTTCCAGGTCACTTATCCGTTCTTCTGCCTCAGTTATTCTGCTATTGATTCCTTCTAGTACAGTTTTCATTTCAGTTATTGTACTGTTCATCTCTGTTTGTTTGTTCTTTAATTCTTCTAGGTCTTTGTTAAACATTTCTTGCATCTTCTCGATCTTTGCCTCCTTTCTTTTTCTTTGGTCTTGGATCATCTTCACTATCATTATTCTGAATTCTTTTTCTGGGAGGTTGCCTATCTCCACTTCATTTAGTTGTTTTTCTGAGGTTTTAATCTTGTTCCTTCATCTGGTACGTAGTCCTCTGCCTTTTCATTTTGTCTTTCTGTGAATGTGGTTTTCGTTCCACAGGCTGCAGGACTGTAGTTCTTCTTGCTTCTGCTGTCTGCCCTCTGGTGGATGAGGCTATCTAAGAGGCTTGTGCCAGCTTCCTGATGGGACGGACTCATGGTGGGTAGACCTGGGTGTTGCTCTGCTGGGCAGATCTCAGTAAAACTTTAATATGCTTGTCTGCTGATGGGTGGGGCTGCGTTCCTTCCCTGTTCGTTGTTTGGCCGACTCCGGGAGGGCTCACGCCAAGGAGTACTTCCCAGAACTTCTGCTGCCAGTGTCCTTGTCCTCGCAGTGAGCCAGAGCTGCCCCCCGCCTCTGCAAGAGACCCTCCAACACCAACAGGCAGGCCTGGCTCAGTCTCCTATGGGGTCAGTGCTCCTTCCCCCTCGGTCCCGATGTGCACACTACCCTGTGTGTGCCCTTCAAGAGTGGAGTCTCTGTTTCTCCCAGTCGTGTCAAAGTCCTGCAATCAAATTCCGTGTGCCTTCAAAGTCTGATTCTCTGGAAATTCCTCCTCCCATTGTCAGACACCCAGGTTGGGAAGCCTGACATGGGGCTCAGAACCTTACTCCAGTGGGTGGACCTCTGTGGTATAATTGTTCTCCAGTTTGTGAGTCATGGGATTTGATTTTATTGTGATTGCGCCCCTCCTACTGTCTCATTGTGGCTTTTCCTTTGTCTTTGGATGTGGGGTATCCTTGCTGAGTTCCAGTGTCTTCCTGATGATGATTGTTCAGCAGTTAGTTGTGATTCTGGTGCTCTTGCAAGAGGGAGTCAATCTACAGATTTAATGCAATCTCTATCAAAATACCCATGACATTTCTCAAAGAACTGGAATAAATAATACTAAAATTTATACGGAACCACAAAAGACCCAGAAATGTCAAAACAACTGTGGGGAAAAAGAACAAGGCTGGACGCATAATCATTCCAGACTTCAGACAATACTACAAAGGTACAGTAATCAAAACAGCGTGGTGTTGGTACAAAAACAGACATATAGATCAACGGAAAAGAACGCAGAGCCCAGAAATAAACCCACACACCTGTGGTCAATTGATCTACGACAAAGGAGGCAAGAATATACAATGAAGAAAAGACAGTCTCTTCAACAAGTGGTGCTAGGAAAGCTGGATAGCTACATGTAAATCAGTGAAATTAGAACCTCTCATCACACCACATACAAAACTAAACTCAAAATGGTTTATCATGACACCATAAAACTCCTAGAAGAGAATACAGACAAAACATTCTCGGACATAAATCGTAGCTGTATTTTCTTAGATCAGTTTCCCAAGGCAAAAGAAATAAAAGCAAAAATAAACAAATTGGACCTAATCAAACTTAAAAGCTTTTGCACAGCAAACGAAACCACTAACAAAAGAAAAAGACAACATATGGAATGGGAGATAATATTTGCAAACAATATGACTGACATTAGTATCCAAAATATATACAAACAGCTCATACAACTCAATATCAAAAAAACGAACAACCCAATCAAAAAATGCACAGAAGTAAGTAGACATTGCTCCAAAGAAGATACAGACAGTTCCCCAAAGAAGACATTCAGATGGCCAACAGGCACAGGAAAAGATGCTCAACTTTGCTAATTATTAGAGAAATGCAAATTAAAACCACAATGAGGTATCACTTCACACCAGTCGGAATGGATGTCATCAAAAAGTGTACAAATGATAAATGCTGGAGGGCGTGGAGAAAAGGAAACTCTCCTACACTCTTGGTAGAAATGTAAATTGGTGCAGCCACTATGGAAAACTGTATGGAGGTTCCTTAAAAAACTAAAAGTAGAGCTACCATATGATCCAGCAATCCCACTCCTGGGCATGTATCCAAAAAAGATGAAAACTCTAATCTGAAAAGATACATGCACCCCAATGTTCATAGCGGCATTATTTACAATAGCCAAGACATGGAAACAACCCAAGGCCCATCAACAGACGACTGGTTTAAGAAGATGTGGTATATGTCTACAATGGAATACTACCCAGCCATAAAAAAGAATGAAATATTGCTATTTGCAACAACATGAAACAACCTAGGGAATATTATATTAAGGGAAGTCAGACATAGAAAGATAAATATTATATGATATCACTTAAGTATGAAATCTAAAAAATAATACAAATGAATCTATCTACAAAACAGAAACAGACTCAAAGACACAGAAAACAAACTTATGGTAATCAAAGGGGAAAGGAGGGGGGAGGGATAAATTAGAAGTATGGAATTAACAGATACAAGTTACTATACATAAAACAGATAAACAACAAGGACTTATTGTATAGCAGAGGGAACTATATTCAATATCTTGTAACAACCTGTAATAGGAAATAATCTGAAGAAAAAATATAACTGAATCACTTGTTGTACATCTGAAACTAAAACAATATTGTAAACCTACTATACTTTAATTAAAAAAAATATATAAGTAGCTTTCTCCATGCCTGATAATGCTTTCTTTTCCCTTGAAGTCTATTCTCTCTGATATGAATATTAACTATCTCAGCTTGCCTTTGGAGAATATATGCCTAGTGTATCTTCATCTTTTCACTTTCAAACTTTCTGTATCCTTAGGTATGTTCCTCATAAAGAACTTTTTGCTGGCTTTTTTTCCAATTTGAATCCTTTCTTTCAACTGGAGAGTTTAGCCCTTTATCAAGCACTGTCAAAAATCTAATCCCAGTAGCACTTCCTTGGCTTCTGCCAGGATACGCTAGCCAAATCTTACCTTTTTTGATGTGTGGTCTTTCTTCTCCCTTACCAGGCCCAGCACATCTGCAGCCAGGATTTGCTAGGATTTAACCCTAGTTATACGCCTAGGAGCAAAGAAAGAGGAGAGGGGCAGTTACTGTCTTGGGCTGCGGGGGAGAGGGGGGAAAGGGTGGGAGGAGGAGGGGTGGATATCAGCCTCTGCAGCATCTTCCAGCATAAGCAGAGGTGACTTATTAGGGAAGGCTGGGCTGCTTCTGCAAGACTATAGGATGCAGTAGGGACTGCAGAGTCAACATCTTCAGGGGCATCCATCCAGGTGTCCCCATGGCATGTTTCAAGGTTCTAGGTTTTCCCTACCAAAACCTTGAATTTCACAAAATATAATGTGGCTAAACATTTAAGTCAAGTCTCTGAAGCTTTGTGATTGTAACAATTAGATGCTCAGCCTGAATCTTGGCTGTTTCAATCCTTCCACTGCAGGAGAAAAGGCCTCCTTATGAGCTCCTCAGAGGTCCTTTAGCTCTCACATTTCAGTATTAACAGCTTGATAACATCCCTCAGTCTCTCATTATCCTTCTATAGGTCATCAATACAACCAAGCAGTAACCAGCCAATTCTGTTTTTGTAGACACTGTCCTTTCTGTATTTATCAAACGCCTGCCTCATTGAACTTCTAGAGAATTCCTCTCCATGGGGATATTTGCCTAAGTTACCACCTGTTTCTGGGGTCTCTAAGACCACCCCCAGGTTGAGCGACTTGCTAGAAGGGCCCACAGGACTAACCATAGACCTATACTCACAACTGTGATTTACTACAGAGAAAGAACACCAAGCAAGATCAGCAAAGGGAAAAGGCACATGAACAAAGTCCAGATGAAATGAGCACGAGCTCCAAGAGTCTTTTCCCAATGGAGTCACATAGGATGAGCTTAATTCCTCCAGCAATGATGTATAATATGTATAAAGGACTGTCCACCAGGAAGCTGGCCTGAGCCTGGGCATAGGAGTCCAGGGTTTTTATTGTGCCCAGTCAAGTAGGCACTCTTTGCCTAGCATGTACCAAATTCATGAGTCCCAGAAGGAAAGCAGGTGTTCAACATAAACCCTATTGTCTGTACAAACATTTCAGGCACAGTAAACCACTCTTATCAATTAGGGAATGGGGGGGACACCCGTGAGATCCAAACTGCTGGACAGTAGCCACAGGTGAACCTCAGAAGCAGGCCTTTCTAAGGATAACAGGTTCAAGCCTGCTTTGGTAACTCTTTTCTGCACACCATCTGTGAAATATCTAGTAACTGAGCCATAACCTTGTGCCAGGGCCTATATGTACACCACTCACCGGCCAGGATGTCATCCTCTTCATCCTTTGGGAGGGAGATGAACCAGCTCCTAATCTCCTATTAACCTGTTTTCTCAGATCTCACTCCTGGTCCACTTGTGTTAGTCTGGGTCCTCCAAGAGGCAGACACCAAGACCAAGAAGGGATCAGCTATAGAACAGACTTACTAGGGGCAGTGCTGGTGAGGAAAAGCAGGGTGGGAGCTGGGGTTGGTGGGAGGCTGGGAGGCAACCAGCCCCTGATGCAGGCATGACCCCAGGTAAATGAAAGAAGGAAGGTTGGGTGAAAGTGACTTAGAGACTATAACGCAATCCTAAAGGAGTCTGGCAAGACCGTCAGGTAGTCTTCAAGCCAAAGTGAAGGAGTCAACTCTCTGCCATGCTCAGTCCCTGGTTGGCAGCAGCATGAGGCAGAGCCTATGCATTAATGTGGGGATGACCAGAGTGCAGAGGCTGGAGGGCCTTCAGTCCCTTATGTTCCTTCCTGCTGGAGAGCTGAGGGGTGCATTCTCCTGGCTGCCACGACCATGACTGTAGCTCTCAAAATACACCTGAAAAAGATTTGTGATCAAAACAGATGTTTAGCACCAACAGCACATGGTAATTTGCAATAATACCTTTCAGCTAAAAATTTTTTTAAAAGATTATAAAACCCCTTTAATAAAATAATCTTTTTAATTTAATAAAAAGAACAATATCCAATGTGGGTGAATTCTGGGGAAAAGACTTTTCCAAATTGCTTGGTGAATTGGAAGCTGACACACAGTGTATTGTATTAGGACTAAATCAAAGTTACTCAATGACAAAAAAATAAATACTTCTAAATGTTCATAACTCAAGTAATTTTCTGAAATATGGTTTACATTAATTAATACTTAGAGTAAAATACCATTTGTGAGTTTTTCCTCCTGATTGACCTCAGATACCCTTGATAAAGAAAAAGCATTCCTACACATTCTACACCTAGTTCTTAGGTTGACTATAAATGACCACACGTACAACTTCTGAGGCAAACAAACTGAACAATGTTTATAGATATTTCTAAAATTATTTTGTATACAATTTGTGAACTTCTAAATCATGTATGCTTAGATGATAAAATGGATAAATACCTTCTTACATAGTATCTAATAGGATTTGTTTTCTAATTTTTATCAATGCTATCCTCAAAGGCAACATTCGCCATCAATATTTGTAACATAAAACTCACCCAGGGAGACTAGAGTTTTTGCATCTGCTACGATTCAACAGAAAACTGGTCCCACAGCTGCTCTGGCAGCTCCTTCCAACCAATATGCTTTTAACTAATTCAGATTAAATAGTTCCTAAAATCAAACAGTTAATTCCTACTAAAAAAAACTGTTCCACCATAGTAACTAGGTTCAGCCTTTGCATGGACTTTATGACTTGCTGGTACAAATAACAGAAGCTACTAGAAATAAATAATAAATAAAATATATAACATGAAAGAATTGCAAAATGTTTATTTTTTTTAATGCGATTAATACCATTTTAATGTAGGAGAGGCCATCTTTATTTACAGGCTAATAAAAAAATACTAAATTCAACACAACTAGATATAATACATCTGTCAAAATCCTATAGATTTGAGGCTGACCCTATGTGGAAGACTGGATAGGTGGGATAGTGATTATGTAATAAGGATGTCAGAAATGTGCAACTTACACATGAATCAATATACTGTTTCTAAACATGAAAACAAAATAAGTCCATGGTGGGGGGAACAGAACCAGCACCAATGACAAGCTGGGCTAACTTTTGACAACTGTTCAGCTAAAACCATTCAGTTATATTACCAAGGATCAAAAAACTGTCATCTCTTTTCAATCTATTTTAACAAGTCTCATAACCCAAATGTTGTCTGCCATCATATTCACAACAGACACTTAGAATTTTAGAAGTTAAATGTAAATATATACACACATACATACAACCCTCACATTCTTGAAAATTTTTTCTCAGCTATTCTGTTTGTGTGTGCATATGTATATTTTTCTTTTTCCTTTTTAATTGTAATGGCTTTGCAACAGTTCTCTCCTTATCTGTTTGGTTTTGTCCTTGAAACTCGTTATGAGTTTCTTTCCTGTAAATGTGAAAACATAAAAACTGTTTCTCATTCAGTCCTTTGGGAAAAGTCTGTAATTCTTAGTTCATCCCCCAAAGACTATATATTCTAAAATGAACTTTTAACTGAGTACTTTCTAAACACCTGATGGGAATCTCATAGTAGCATCTGAGCTCTCACATAGGCCTGCAAAAGCAAGGTGAGGCAGGAATGAAATGGGAACTGACCTTTGCAATTTTAAACTACCTGGGAAATTTTTCATTCTGCTTATCACCCCAAGAAAGTTTGTATCACAACCATCTCATACAATTCTTCATATTACACGGCGTCCTCATAGAAATGCCAATTCAAGGCTCTAAAGAAAAAACGCTTTATAGACATATTAGTTCTTGAAAATCAAAAGGTGTTAGCTAATATTTCCTAAGGAATCAGTCTTAGTAGATAAAGGATACTCTCTGAAAAACTGCCATGGCCATCCCATCCCAGGCTGTGTTTTAAAAAGGTAAGATAACATGGTTTCAAGTCAAAACAAAAAGTTTTCAGATACGTGACAATGGAAAATTTTTTGACTAAATGAGTACACTGGCTAAAATCCAGTTTGCAGATCTCATGTCATGCATGGGGGCATGTGTTGGAGCAGGGGATGCATAAGGAGAAGACTTTTTTTCTTTTAAGAGGCCTAGCCTGCCAGGAGCAAACAATAACATGTAGCTTGCTTATTCAGTTATACAATTAAATACTAGCTTCTGCTTAGAGGCAACGCTATGCTACAAGGTATTTTAATATCAGTAACCATATATACTATGAAGTGCATTTCTATTACAAATTAACATGGTGATATACAGATGAACAAAACCACCCAAAACAAACCATAAATGAGCAACAGTTAAAACATAAAATTTTTAAATAGCAAAACCACCAAATAAAGTATATACATTTTATAGATTTACCTATGAACAAATATACAGTGCATCTAGGAAAGATAAAAGAACATGTTTTATATCACATAACATTTGAATATTAGAAAGAGATACTGATAATACTATAAAAGCCTTCTCCCAATCAATATTGCCTTCAACGTATGTCCTTTAAAACAATGATATTGGCAAAACTATCATCTCTTTAAATGCAATATTTTCACTTTCCCCTGCCCAGTACAGTGGCCTGCGGAACAGTAAATAAGAGAGCAGGCACTCCATGCTTATTCCTGGGATAAGCGAAGTAGCAATCTAGTTTGCATATGAAAAGCACTTTAGTCAAACAAACACAAACAAGAAAAGCCAACCAAAACAATTACCATATCAAAACATGTTCACCTTATCTTACTCTCCAGTGCCTCAGCTTTTTGGATGACTGGCAAATCAGTTAGGTACTTTCAGAGAAAACTGCTTTTGAATGTATCTCATTGACATGGTAATAAATTTGAGCTTTTACTGACAGAAAAGATGTATCTTTAAGTGCCAGGACTATCACAAGACAAACATTATGAACAACTCAAAATGTATAAAACTGTCTTTCATGGATTCCAGAAAAAAAGCATTTGTGACTAAACATTAATAACGTAATGCTCCAATACCATGCACACAAGATCAACATAATTGAGAACAGGTATTTTACACTCATCTGCATTTCTTCTAAAAACCTAAAATGTACAATAACTTTTCTGAAACTAACTCTAGTGCAGCATTGATTGATAAAGGATTGCTTAAAGAAAACTATTTTGTACTGAATGAATAACACTGAAAAGCAAACTCATAATAAATGATCATTAAGAACTGATTTAGATATCAGGAAGCACATTAAGTTAAAAAAAAAGAAAACACTAAAACCATTCTTTCAGTTAAAAAAAAATTAAGTCAAGCCTACATTTCTGCAATTCAAGTTCTGTCCTTTGAAACACCACACTTAACATTCTGGAATATACAGTATGAATTCATTTATTCTCTTATATTTAAAGGCTATTTCTTAAAAACATTCCAGTTAGCACTGTCCTTCTACTAAATGGAAAAGGAATCAAATAAAACAGTAGTGCTTCATTTAGTACTTAAGAGCCTAGTACTATCCTTTTGGGAAACACATGCTTTGGTGCTTTACAATTTTAAGAAAATCAAAATTACTTTCCATGCAATAGCCAATTATGGTATACCACAGAAAATAGGGAGTTTTATGCATTTAGAATTGTTCACGTGAAGCCCTGAGGTACCCGCCTTTCATTTAGGCAACAGCCTCCCTTGATCTTGTACAGTCTTTGTCACCGTCTTCCCTAGTGCCCCAAATTCAGAATAGTCTGATTAACAATCTTGTCTGGAGATAGTCAGTTTAATAAGATTTTTTATGATACAGACTGTGCAGATCATCTAATTTAGAAGCACCATCTTCGAGTGGAGTTTCACTTGAAGTTCCTAGGTCTCCATTTTCATGTCCGTCAGTTACTGCTTTCTTATTAAATCCTGAAAGAAAGAGAAAAAATCCAGATACTTTCTAGTTAAAAAAAAAAGTCATACTTTTATTGAGCTATAA
The DNA here is from genome assembly GCF_059928025.1 of Delphinapterus leucas. Lineage (NCBI taxonomy): Eukaryota > Metazoa > Chordata > Mammalia > Artiodactyla > Monodontidae > Delphinapterus > Delphinapterus leucas. The sequence goes on from NC_143140.1 coordinate 53,943,575, forward strand.
CAAAGGAATGCCCACTGTAATTAATAATAATATGGAGCAAATAATGGGACCCTAGATTAATCAAGTCAGCAATCTCTGACAAAGGAATTCTTCCTTCTTATAGCAGATATCAAACACTGTACAGATTTTTAAATATTATCTATTGGACCTATCTAAAAATTATATAAAATTTCCTACCAAATTTTCTATGAAACTTAGAACTGACACACACAATCCCAAAATTCAGTAAGTTCTACTCACACAAATACCTGTTGAACTGTAAACTGTATTTCCCTTTTACATTTTGCTTTCACATAATTTAACTTCAGTTCACTGAGGCACATACTAGTTTACCACTACAACTAATTTGTCCAATGTCCAGATAAAATTTAAAACTAATTTTGGTTAATCTACAAATAGTACACATATTTGAGTCACATTTTAAGTGGTTTGCAATTTACACAGGTGATAGAGAACCTTTTAGCCTCAGCTGCAAAAAGCAAGGGACAAGACCTCTAATCCTGACAAAAAATAGAAGGGTGAAAGACAACAAAAGCAAAGGAAAAGTAGCTCAACAGCGCAAGGTTTTGACATAGTGCCACAATCGTTTTGTTCAAGATGCACGGGGAGAACGATTGCTACTGCTGTCTTTGTATAGATAATTCACAACGTATAGATTTACCAAAAGGGCAACAGTTCATCAGTTCACTATAAAACTCTATGCCAGCAGTTCTCAAACTTTTTGGTCTCAGGATGCCTTTACACTCTTAATAAGTACTGAGAATTGCAAAGAGCTTTTGTTCATGTGGGTTATTAATGTTATGTGAGGTACTGATGTTTACCATATTAGTGATTAAAACTGAGAAATCTAAAAAAAATTTATTACTTTATTAAAAATGATAATAAACTCCATAAATGTTAACATAAATAACATATTTGTTTAGTGAAAATAATTCTACTTTCCAAAAGATTTAGTCAGAAGAATATCATTATTTTACAGTTTTGCAAATATCCTTAATGTCTGGCTTTACAGAAGATAGCTGGATTCTCATATTTGCTTCTACTCAATGAGTTGCAAGTATATGAAGAAAGTTCACCCTCACACAGATATATAGATAGAAGAGGGAAGAGTAAGTCAGCTTTTTCAGATAACTGTCAATATTCTTCTTTGATCGTATACCAAAATTTTACAGTATAGAATCTAAAACCATATCAATGAACTTTCACACTCTGCTACATTAAAATCATTTGTCTATCTTGCACTTTGAATGGCTCTTTTACCCATGCAGGATTTAGTAACATCATGCACTGGTCATTTGAAAAATATTAGATCACTGAGTTACGTAGCAATTGCAAAAGCTGACACATTTCATTTTACTATATCCAAAAAATCACATTCGTTAATATCACCACCAATCTTATTAGAAAAGTTCTTTAAGCGTCAGGAAGCTGTTGAGCTCATGGTGGTTGATGCGTGTTTTACAAAATTCTAATTTTCACTTGAAAGCTCACGTTTTATCATTGGCAATAAATAGTCAGTTGTTCTCTTTGAAGTGATGGATTCACTTTGTTCATTTTAAAGAAAATGGCTGCCAAATAGTCTGAACAACCATAGTTTGTCGGTCATTCTTTCAAGTAAAAATTGTCGTGCTGTCATCCACGAAAAAAATGACTAGTTCAGCTAGCAAATTAATCACTTAAGTACTTTTCCTCAAGACCAGCATCTCTCTTCAGCATACACTCAGTAATACAATGCATACTTCCCATTTCATCACACAGAATATTAAAAAGTCATATACTCAAGATTTAATAAAATTAGCAGTTTTTACTATTTCATCAAGGATATTCTTAAGAGAAACTGGCATTTTCTTCTTCTTCTTTTTCATTCTGAGTGGATGGCAAGGAAGAACACAGTGATCACTAGTAAAGTGGTACTACTGCTTTGACTCGCACTAAAGTATCAATAGTTTTACCCCCATTGCTTTTGTACCATCAGTGCAAATATCAACACAGCAAAAAAAGACAAACAATGCCTTAGTATTATTATGAAAAGTTTTGACCTCAAGAACCCCCTGAAAGGTCTCAGGGTCCCACAAAGATCCATGTATCACAATTTAAGAACCACTGCTCCATGTAAAAGAAAGTGCTAGAAATTTTCTTTAAAATATGTATAAATGATAGCAAAGGAACTAAACCAAAAATCCTCAAGATCACATATCCTGGTTCTATTAATAACAATCGTAACAGTCTAATCACTTATTCATATTTAGCCTGTAAAATCATTGCATTATGAGAGAAGAATGCGCATTACAACAGCAAGATGACATTAAGATGTATCTACTCTAAAAGGCATGTTGGTCTTTGTTTCAGAGTTTAGAAAACTTGAATTTTATTTATTTTTCAAGGATCAGTTATAGTTTAGTAATTGGTCACGTACTTGTCCAAGATGACTCTAGAAGAACTTACATGTAAATAAAATTTTGGTGTAGTTACTGGTGTACAATAAAACTATAATTTAGCAAGGGAAAGCTATCCATTTTGTTAATGATGGTTTCCCCATCATTAAAACAGTGTTACTAAAGAACAGCTAAGGCTTTTATATTTTTAAAGTTTATTAATAATAAATACATTAATTATAACTTTTAGAGTAATTTTTACCTTGTAACACTTTGATTTCCCCACTTGTGTCTTTGCAACTAGCACCAGGATTACTACTTCCCTCTAACTCATCAAGGTACAAACGGTAACGATGTCCACTCTCATCTTCATATTCCACATTTTCATCATCAGAATCCACTTCAGGAGCCACATAAACTACTTCAAATTCAATCTCTCCTCTCTAAAATGGGGAAAGAAAATGAGGAAACCAAGTTACTGTAATTATAATTTTAAAAGATTTCCAAATTCTTTGTGGTGAGAAGTAGTAGTTGGACCTCAGATGTATCTCCTTTCAAGACAACAAATAATGAAGTTTTAGAATCTCAAGAGGTAAAAGTAATTTCCTTTTAATATTACAGATTTTTCTATTGATCAAAATATTTTTGTTAACAGACCTAAAATAAAAAAGGATGTTTATTCAATTTACAGAATTTTGGAACAAATGTTCAGTTTAAAAGTCATTTTGCCATTTTATACTTTCCATAATAGCAATTCAGCAAACCCATCTAAATAGTCAGATATTAAAGTTGCACCTAAGGGTACCACACAAACTTTTCTCTAATTCAAGAAACCTCTACACAATGATTTCTTGTTTCTTACTGAATAGGTCTTGAGCCTTTCCTTAACTTTCACTGAGTGCCAAAGTGTTAAGGTATTCTGTTCAGTAGTAATAGTAATTACTGTATTTATTGTACAAAATTACTATCTTTCAATCCTCAGAATAACATTATTATAGTCCCTTGTACATGAATGAGAAACCTGAGTTAGTCTTGGAGAGAGCAGGTAACTCTCTCAATAAGATGAACAAGTAAAACAGAAAAAGAGAAATTTGACTCCAAAGTCCTTGCTCTTTCTACTATACTAGACTAAATGTGTAGTATTTATATTGTAATTCTTTAATAACAACTTTATGTTCAGGTAAAAAGTTACAGATTATTTCACGTTAAAAAAATTACAAGCTACAACTGTCATTTAATAAGAGACTACAATCACTATTCCCAAGTCTGGTATTTATAATTCTCTGAAAATTATAGCCTGCCTTTGCTCAAAAGAAAGCATGCCATTTTTTTTTTTTATTGCTACTCACTAAGTTAGTCTCTGCTGCTCCTCTTTCCCAGCAGTTTAAGGTTATACTTCAGAATTTTAACATGCGCTTAGTGTTTCCATACAACTTTGTATCTCATGAACTGCATCTCATGAACTGCCTGTTTACATCTCCTTTACCACAGCTGCTGTTCATCTCACTCTTACGCTACTGGATGACAGCCAAGTTGGGCTGAGAAAACACCAACTTAAAGAGACTAGCACTGCATTCTTAGGCAATGCTTTAAAAATACCATTTGGGGGGAGATGGTAAATGCAGTGGTCTTCAGTAAAGTTCTCTAGATGACAGAATCAGGTCTGTGGGTAGCTGTCATGAAGAAACAGATTTTGTGCTTAATATGAGGAAGAGCTTTCTAAAAATCAGCAACGTACAACAATGAAATAGACTGTTTTATCACCAACAAGTCCTCCCTTTAATACAATTATTTAATTAGTGATATTGTAGATATTTATGCATCACGTAAAGTTAAACTAAATGAGCTATAAATTCACTTTCAAGTCTGAGATTCAATTCTACCCTGGCATACTATGCTGATGATCCAACAAATATCTCAATGTACTAACCAACACCTCTCTAATTCCCTCAACCTTATTCTTGAAGGAAAAAAACAAAACAAAACAAAACAAAAAAACATTGTAAGTGCTCTGGATAACAAATATGACTCCTGGATATAACTCTCAACTCTTTATATGTTCTGCAACCTTAAGCAAATCATTTAATTTCTAAGAAGCTTAGTTCACTCATTTTAAATAAGAGGGTTGGGCTAAATGATTTCTAAGGACCCTTGAGTGCCAACATTTATGACTGTAAAATCAATCCACTTCTAACATTGTTTTTTCTATAGTACTTCATATTTGTATAGTGTTTTAGTCATTAATAATGTTTTGCCTTCTAAGAGCCAAGTCCTGTTCTGAACACTTTATATGTATTAACATACTTAATCCTTACAGCTCTCAGATGAGGACACTGCAGCATAAAGGACTTTAAGTAACTTGCTCAAAACTATACAGCTGTGAAGAAGAGCAAATCTTTTTCAGTAAATCTGGCTGAATGTCTTCTATAATAGGAAACTAGTATCTATATATATACACTTTACTACTTGAGAAACCTCCTAGGGAAGTACAAAATATTCAACAGATTCAAAAAGGAACATTCAACAGATCCAATTTTAGTTACATAAAGGGTACTTACCTGCTGGGAAAGAATGGTTACAGCTTCTTTATGCTTTGTGTCCCTTAGGTTAACTCCATTAACAGCCAGAATAGCATCTCCGACATGTAGCCCTCCACATCTATCAGCAGGTTGCCCTGGGTGAATCTCAGAAATGAGGATTGGAACACCATGTTCCTTTCCACCCTAACCGAAAAAAGCAGTAAATTAGTTTACCTTTGCATAGTCACAGACTATTCTACTGATATTTTCCTAAGAACATTTCAGTAAGCACCTATACTATCTCTTATTATAAATACTGAGTGAAATTCTATTTGCTATTATATTTAGGTAATGGTAAATCAAATTATTATGAATATCAAAGTTACTTCTAAATAAAACGATTAATAATATACATGTGCTTTTTAAAACGCATTCCAGAGCCAAAAAAAAAAAGAACCCTAAAAAACCAAAAAAACAACAATTAGCTACTCTCGTAAATAAATAAATAAATATATTTTATGTATTAGTAGTCCACAGCACTATTAGATTTTATCAAATCTGAGTCACTATGAACGGTAAGACAAACCATTATTTTATGTTCCACAAAAATAATTATAAGATGAATCTCAATTTCACAGATGTTAAAATGTGAAAAAATATGCAACACAAAGTTGATGAAATGCAATGTTTGGTACATTCCACCTTTCTAGCTTTTAATCATAATTGTCTGTGTGTTGTTACCCATGGGGATAAATTTAGTTATTTAGAAAATATATTCAGAATACTTTTTTTCCCAATGATGTCCAACAAAGGAGCATGATAATACTAGACAACTGTAGAAAAGAAGACTGGAAGCACTACTTCTTACTGTAATTGAAATGCCAAGGCCTTCATGATCTTCCTTAAGGAGGAGAACTTTTCTAATTGGACCAACACCTTGGCTTTTCTTTAAAGAGTCTTGATCCTTATTGAAGGAAAAAAAGAAGAAAAATTAGTACTACTTAAATAATATACCATATAGAATAAACCCATACTATTATAACTTGCTTTTAGGAATGGATACACAGTATAGTGTTAAGAAATTAATAAATAAAATGGGAAAGCAAAAATAGTTCCTCTGTTAACACGGTGAAATACAGATGATTTTCTCACGCTCTTATTAACTTCTTTAATACATCTGGTACATCTCTTTTTAAATTGTAGGACATTACAAAAGAAATCACTGTCAGGAACTGATAAACAAATATCTTCAAGAAATGAAAGGAGGTAACTTTATCTTAACTGGAAAAATACCTTAAAGATCTATATCCATTTTAACTGATTTGTAGAACTGAAAAACATAATGCCAACTGGATCATTAATTACTTTTTCATTTCTTTGCGTTCTGGAGTCTACCTCTTAACTAAAGGACTTTGTTCCATTAATAATTCTTTCTCTGGTACCTTTACTCTTTCCCTCTCTCTACAAGCTCCTTCCCTAATTCAGCACATGAAAAAACTCCAGGTCCAGCTAAAGCTCCAGCTTTAAAATACTGACCATGTACAAACACAAAACAACACAGATAAAAACCCTTCAATCACCCACTGTCTTCTTTACCTACTATCCTCCCTCCATCTTTCCTTAACCGGCACACACAGTTAATCCTAACTGTAGTTACTTCCTTGCCTCCTACATTCAGTACTCCAACCACTGTAATTAGGGTTTTGCCCCCACTTGCTGCAATGAAACTGTCTTCTCTACAGTCACTGGTAACGAATGTGGCTACTTCCAATGAATATGTTTGTTAGTCACTGCCCTTCTGAACCTTGCAGAAAGTTGATACTGTTCACTATCCCCTCCTTGAAACCTTCTCTTTTCTTTGGTGTCTATTATACTAGTGCTTTCCTAGATGGCCTATATCTGATAGCTCCACCTCAGGCTCCTTCCTTTGGTGATCCATTTCCGTCCCTCACTCCATAAAAGTCTCCTTCCATCTTTTTACTTTCTATATATTTTCCCTGGGTGACTTAATCAATTCCATGGTTCAAAGGATGACTTACCTAATAATCTTCAACTCAGAATTCTCTCTAGAATTCCAGAGCCATATATCTAATTGGATATAACTTGGCCGTCCCACTGGCACCTCAAACACTACATGTCTAAAACTGATCTCATCATCTTTCTGCCAAAATCTTCCTTTCCCTCTATTTGCTTTATCAATGCTTGCCATCTCACTCAGCTGCCCAAACCAAAAACCCACATTTCCTTCTCACTCACCTAATTAACCAAAAGCAGTCACCAGATCCTCTTGATTGTACTTCTCTCAAACCTGGCCCTCCTCTAACCACTTTCTCCTTATTTTAATATCTTTCTAAATGTAACTCTCCGACTTCAGTTAGGCCCTCTTCCAATATATCCTCTTCACTATACCAAAGTAATTGTCAAATAAATATTAAATCTTATTAGTCCACTATTTTATTGAAAAACCTCATGATTATCAGGTTAAGGTTCAAATTCCTTTATTTAGCATAAAATAACATTTATGATCTGGCCACTGCCTAGAAGTTAATGGGGACCAACAGTGTCCCAAAGTAGACAATGGCATAAGTGCTTATTGCAATCACCACTCCTCTCCCACCAACTAGACATACATATCAATTTTTCTTGCAATAATCTTTTCAGAGGCAACAAATAATTTTACTATTCAAGGTCAGGCTTTATGTGATACTAAGATATGTGATCCACTGGGTAGGAGTTAGATATGATTTTATTATATTAAGGTTTCTATCATTAGGCTGCTGTTGTAGTGAAATTTAATAAATTTTTATCCAAGTAGAAAGAAAACCTCCTGTACAGTGGTGGCTACAGAAGCAGACAATTGGACACAGACCTCAAATTCCATCTTAATGCAAGACCAAACAGTTATAAATGTTAGTTGAGAAACTACAAATAAATCTAGTTACTAAAAGTCCCCTGTAAAGAACTATCCAAAAATATTTGCCAATTTATCAATAGGATCACACGCTCTCTGCTTAGCTTAGAATATTTGTAAACATGCCTAATCAAGATTCAGGAAAATTCTGAAATATGAGCCAATGCATTTGCTAGCAATAGTTCACTGTCTTCAGAAATATCATTTTCGGGCATTAGTAAATCTGTAAAGAGCTATATGGGTTACTGAAACTTTAAATATGTACCTATTTTAAATAAGTTTAATTCACTTTTAAATAAAGGTTTTAAATACTAGTAGAATTTTTTTAAATGCAAAGGACTTGTGATTAAAGAAAGGGCAAGGCTTAGTGAGAAACAGCAGAAAAGCAAACATACATGGCCTGGTGGTGCATGCATTGGTCGCTTCAGGTCATTACGCCCTCTACAGGCTCTGATAACTGTTTTGTGACGATGCAAATGTATTTCAGCTTCCAACTGGTTCCAAAGCTTATCATGAGCAGGTCCCTTCATATCTCGTCCTAGTAATTGTATTTGTTGGACCCTTCATATTGGAAAAAGAATTCAGTTTTTCATTATACATACTATAGAAAGAATTCAGAAGAATTACTGAACACAAGTAGTTTTTGCATAAATCTAATTCAGTAATAAAACTAATACTCAGGAACCTCCTGATGTGTCTCAGATTTAGAGACATGAAAATTCTGAGAGACAGGTGTCTTCAAGGGAAAATCAGTTTAAAAAAAAAGAATGATTGAGACCATCTTTAGTCACATACTTAATTCATATACATCTCAGAAACAATTTATGAGACTAATGTCAATTAACATGTTTCATGTCTTGCATGCAATCACACTAGTCTTTAGGTGGGGCTAACTGTACAAAACATTTTTTCCAATGAGAGTATCTTTTTACAAAATGATTATTTCTTTAAATGTGGTAAAATTATTAGAAAATGTGCACTTCAAGATGATATAAATTATTTTTATTTGTTCCACATCAGTCCTTAATATGACATTAGAACAATAAGCTGAAAATTATTTAGTAATAATAATGAATCACCAAAGTTTGTGAATAATTTACCATAAAAAATTAATGCAAGCAGAACTCTGTATTATTATGATAAAACCACTGTCATTCCAACATGTTTTTGAGGGGCAAGAAAGACTGGGTTTCAATGATCACGGAAAGAATTCCTACGGAAGTCCTGCCGTACATGGGAACGTCATCTGTTATGGTGTCAAGGCAGGAAATGGTAAAAAGTGCAGCTCTAAGAGTTGTTAGCATTTCACAGTAATTTACTAGCAGTGTGTGTGTGTAAACCGGAAATACTTATTTAGTATGGCTAAATAAATTTGCAATATGTAATGCTATCAATATTAAGTTAACAGTAAGGTACAGTCAATGATAAAATCGCTCTTAGGACAAAGATTAATATTTCATTTACCAGAAGAGATAAGAGTCAACCTCTTTAACTATGCAGTTGGTCACCTAAGAGCACAGGGGTACTCATTTTCCACGCACCTCCCTGCCAGTTCCTTATCCAAGTACTTGGCAGCTAGTCTTGCCCCATAAACTTCAGCCTGGAGAACAGCTATATGTCTACGAAGGGCTTCATTCTCTTTTCTCAGCAACTTCACTTCAGCTTCAAGTTGAGCTTCTTTCATTTTCTCTTTTTTGTTTGCTTCAAGCTCTCTTTCCTATTGCAATTTTTTATAAAAAATAATGCAATGAATACACTTTTAAGACTCTTTAGCAATAGACCATGTTTCTTAAAATACACAAAAGCACACAATCTATGATACCAACAATGAAAGCATATGATAAAAATTACCACTCCGTTCCTATAAAATGGAACACAAAGATTTGGATCCAGTTTTTTTTAAACTAGTACCAGAAGGTGTTGGAACCACTTCTAGGTAAGATAATAACATGGCTTGGGGCGCCTTGATCCTGAGGATACGAAGATTAGTAGCCTTCTCTAAGCTCATGTTATCACACACTAATAGTAATGGCTTCAATGGATAATTAAATCTACTCCCTACTTCCTAAAAATGACTCTAAAACTAGACCAAAGTAATCACTCTGGTGGTTGTGCCCAAACATTTAATGAACTTTAATGCAGCAATTCTATAAACAGGTCAAAGCCATTCAGTGACGCAGAGATACATTCTATGACCAATTTATCTTACAGCATTATAAGAAACTGACAATGCTTAAATTAGAACAGATATTCCAATTCTTTTAAAACATTTTATGGTCATGGAAAATGCTGGTAACAACTGCATTAAAATATTTACACATTAAAAAATGTCTATACAGAGAACAGACTTGTGGTTGCCAAGTGGGAGGGAGGGAGAGGAATGGAATGGGAGTTTGGGGTTAGTAGATGCAAACTATCATGTACAGGATGGATAAACAACAAGGTCCTACTGTAGAGCACAGGGAACTATATCCAATCTCCTGGGATAAACCATAATGGAAAAGAATATTAAAAAAGAAGATATATGTGTGTATAACTGAGTCACTTTGCTGTACAGCAGAAATTAGCACATTGTAAATTAACTATACTTCAATTAAAAAAATATGGCTTATGGTAAAAAATATCTATAGCATAGATATCTATAGTATAGTATCTATGTATATATATCTATGGTATATCTATGGTATAGATTATCACTGAACTTTGGGATCTGGATCATCTATTTGTCCATATGTTAAAGTGACTGAAGAACTGTTTTCTGAGGAAAAATACTGGCCTCACTTGCCTACTATGAGGTTGGATGGATATTCATTTTTACTCTCAAAAAAGGATGCCATCCTATGCTCCACTTGGTAGATAACCCATATATATGAATTTATAGGTGTTAGCCAGAGAATATAACTTTAAGATCTTTGCCATCAAATTTTTATCACCAGCTCAAATGTGAGAGAAATAATTTTCAATATACCTTCAAAGTATAAAGTACAGTGTGCCTATACATCAAGGGTTACAAATGTAAATACCTTTGGAATTCAAGCACAGAACAGATAGGCAGGTACAAGACAAAGTGGAGGGGAAAACAGAAGGTACAAAATCCTGCCTAAAGGGAGTCAAATTCAAACACACACACACACACACACACACACACACACAGACTGTGTGGCAAAATAAAACCCTTCTGAGAGTTGGACAAAAGATCCTTTAAGTGTTATTTTTGGATCAAGAGACCCATCCCAAATTTGAGTGGAAGTGTTTTACTGACTTAGAGAACTGCTTTTACTGACTCACTATGTACAGAATCTATAAAGCCTGTGAAAATAGTTATATTTATTGATGAGATGTGGATGACACTGTTCACTACACCATGTCCCCTTCAGGAGATTTAAATAAAGATCTACATCTCAGCACAAGAAGAATGTTTCTCTTGAGTGAATGGCAAATGATATTGTTTCTAATGTATGAGTAGTGACTATTATAATTATTTCCCTTTTTATCGTGAATATTAAGCTGAGAAACAAATGTAAGCAAACTTTTAACAATTAATGGAATGTATTTGGTAGTAATTTCAATGTTTGCTTTGATCTACTGTTTTGACAACAGCATATCAATATATGACATATTTAAACATCAATATATGATATACTCAAATACAAGGCAGTGAGTACCACAATCGTAAAAACAGTAACAAAAAAAAATACAAACTAAAATGAATGACAACTACCAAATGTTGAATATATTTATCACTTCCTTGATTAAAATATCTGTCATTATATATGTGATAAACAAAAGGAAGATTAATTAGCATGCTTTTTCAACTTCTGTAAAAAAACAAATATAACCATTAGAACACAATTTGTAGGTTTAAAAAAAATTATTTTATTTTATTTTACTTTTTTTGGCTGCACCCCACAGCCTGTGGGATCTCAGTGCCCCGATCAGATATCGAACCCATGCCCCCTGCACTGGAAGCACGGAGTCTTAACCACTGGGCCGCCAGGGAAGTCCCTAGATTTTTTTTTTTTTAATCTGAAGAAAAACCTCAGTTTGGACAACATGAACAAAAATCTTTTTTTATGACATTTACTGAGGTTAATGCTGTTTGTTTCATAAAATGAGTTCCTAGAAGACCAAGAATTTTTTATTTACGGGCTAAATAAATTTTATGTTGAGGATTATCTACTTACACTTTAATGAGCTATTTATATAATATTTATGAAATCTGAGAAACATATTAAGACACTACTTTGCTTTAATGATTTAAACCCCTAATGAATCTGACAAACTTGCAGACCTGAAATTAACAGATGCAAGCAAGAACAGGACTAAGAACACTGAAGTTAATCACTTTTAGATTTTTTTTTTTTTTTTTCCCGGTACGCGGGCCTCACTGTTGTGGCCTCTCCCGTTGCGGAGCACAGGCTCTGGACGCGCAGGCTCAGCGGCCATGGCTCACGGGCCCAGCCGCTCCGCGGCATGTGGGATCTTCCCGGACCGGGGCACGAACCCGTGTCCCCTGCATCGGCAGGCGGGCTCTCAATCACTGCGCCACCAGTTAAGCCCTCACTTTTAGATTTAAAGGAAAAAACCTTTTTGTTTTAGTTAACCTGTTCATCATTAGGTAACAACAAAGAAGTTAATTTTGTATTCCGATATCCAAACAGTATATTTTCAAAAGAAGAAAAGTCATATGACAATTTAGAACCTGATTAGGTTGAAGTAGTGGGAAAAATATTAAGAATTTATATATTGTTATTTTCCAAAATAAATTCTAATAAAGGGTTTCAAAATTCAGTTGTTTCAAAGGCCACACAATTATTCTCAAGACTGATGAAAAGTTATAACACATGCAGTGGATAAATAAGAAACCAACATGCACATTCTTTCTCTGGGACTAAATTCAAACAGAAAAGGAGGAAAGAGCTAGGCCTGCATAAGGAAAACCAACTGTTCTTTTGAAGTAGCGTATGAGCAAGTTACAAAGCTCAGAAGTTGTCAAACGCTGATGGGTTCTGCAAATAATGGCAACAAATCACAAACAAAAGAAAAATCTTTTAACAACACAAGGTGAAAAAAGAGCAATGGGCTACTCGCTGAACTTTTCACGTATTGGCACATTAAAAAATTACCATCATTAATATCACTTTCAAATACATACAAAGTGACAACATGTACTATGCAAATAAAGCACTAAGAACATTTCAGCATAACATATTAAAGCAAAACAGAAATGGCATACTTACCAGCTCCTCCACAGAGGGGACAGACTTAAGATATAAGAAAAAAGTTTTATAATTAGAAAAACATCAAACAAATGAATTTATTTAGTGGTACAATCATTACAAGGAAAATTCCCACATGTTGAATATCACTTGGGTAAAGTTCATTAGAACAAATATATTTGCAAATCCATAAGCAATAGTAACTGCACAGGATTAGATTAAAAATGTTTGTTTTATCGAAATTAGTTAACACACCTGGTTCAGTGCCTTTCCACTACAGCACCATGTTTCAAATCTAATGTTAAAATGTCAGGTGAATCCTTCTCTAGTGAAATTGTACATTGTTTCTCAATGTTAGTATCAAACATTCCAAAGAAGCAGTTATGAATCTGACTCATTTCAGTTAAATAAAACACTAATAATTTATATTTATAGAATTTCCGAATTTAAAAGGACTTTAGGAGAATGTAAATATTCATTTAAATAAATTCTAACATATCCTTATTAGAAACTAACCAATTAAACAGAATTAACTGAAAACGAGTAAAACTCTGAACTGTATTACTCTCATCATCAACATCATTTCATCTTCTGCCTCTCCCAAGCTTTATCTCTTATTTACTGTTGTACCCCCTATAGTTAACAAAGTGCCTGGTACATAGTACACAATACATATGAGGTTAAACAGAAATGAGACTTTAAAAAAATTCTATTTCAACAACCTACATTGATTAAGAGGGCAATAGTTAATTATGGAACATTTACACAATGAACATTATGCAAACATGACAAAGCACTCAGTGCCAGGGAAGATACTTATATTAAGAGCAAAAGAAAAAATGTGCCACCGGTTGGCACCCCATTCCATTTTCCTCTTCTTCCTTATTAACAGAACTCCAATTTTACTGGAGGTGGTCATGTGACCAACTAAGGGAATGACATGCAGCTAGGGATAGCCAGTGAGACAGCTAAATGATTGGCAAAAAGCTGAGGAGGATTCCGTGAAAAGGTCTTTAAAGAAAACTAATGCAGCTGGGAAGCATCATTTTGCCCTTAGATCTTCCTGCTTCCTACCTGGAATGCAGATATGAAGAAATCCTGAAGACAGAAACCATGAGCTAAAGATGGCAGAGCAGAACAACAAAAGGAAACTGGATCCCTGATATCTGTGGAGCTGCCATATTAGCTCTGAATGCCTGTCTCAGGGCTTCTTTAACTAGGAGAAAATAATTTGTACTATTTAAGAATAATTCCAATGTTACTTGGGATTTCTGTTACATGTAACTGAACTTAATCTTAACTGATACAGTAGGGCAAAAAAAATGTTTATATGTTATAATCACAAATATCTTTTAAGTGTATTTATGATAGATCTTTATAAATAGGAAGAAGATCCTATTCTAAGTACCAATTGGTTATTGATGTTATCACTGATCATCTCCAGGTAGTAAGATTGTGGATGATTATGATGACCTTCACATTTCCTGTATTTTCTAAATTTCCCAGGAGCACATATTAACTTTTATAATTAAAAAGACTCATTAAAGATTGTCCTTTTCACCCTCTAAAACACATATAAATATATGTTACCCACTAAACTACTTACCAATTTTGCCTTAATGGTACCAGAGTCAACACTTTGACCAGTTTTAGCATGAAGCTGAAGCTGAATAGAGTGCAATTGTAAAAGCTGATCATGTACTTCTTTCTCCAATACAACTTTCTCTGCTTGGGTCTCTGTCAGTTCAGATTTCAGATCCACCAACTGTGCCTTATAAAAACAGCAACAATAGCAGAAATTAACACAGCGTTGTAAATCAACTATACCTCAATAAAAAAATTTTTTTAATAAAACAGCTACAATAAAAACATTAAGTATGCTTAATTTTCTTTATTTTGACTCTAATAATTATTATTCAAGAATGACATAGGCTATCTTTGAAATGAATAGATGAACACTAGAAGTCCATTATTAACTGTAAGCTACAGCTAACTGTTACACTGTAGCAGAACAACTCATCAGAGCCACTCAGCCATTCAATCTGAAGCTTTTCATTTTTCACAATCGATACATTGTTTTACAATTGCAAACAGGACATATCCCTTGTGTGTGTTTGATCTTCCCAACTAACAAGTGGGTTAAAGACCAAGGCAAGGCCTTAGTTTTCTACTGAACATAATTTTACTAATAAGCATCTACGGAGCCAACAAGTATGCTGGTTCAATGAGGGGAAAAAAATTGTGGAGAATACTTTCTAAATTATAGGTGATAATTATTTATGCCCTTGAGAAGCTTCCTTATCAACTGAGGTAATAAATATGCATTCGAACCAACTAAAGAAAAATGTGTGGCAAGTTACAGATATATTTAGAATCGGTCAGGTCCCAAGAAATTCAAAGTAAAGGAAGGTTTAAAGAAGGTTAGTGAGGAAAAGAGAGTTTAGAAGGGCTTTGAAGTTAAATGACAACAAGGACAAATAGAAGCAGTAAAGCAGTCAAGAGATGAGAAGACTAGCAAGGGGAGACAGACTAGAAGCAACGTAGGTAAATTCTCTGAGTAGAGAGACCAGAGAATTAGAATCTACCTAAATATCCCAACTGCACCAACTAGTGCCTACTACATAAAAGATGCTCAATAAGTATCTTGAAGTTGAAACAAATTCTAATACTAGCCCTGTGATTCCAGATAAATCACTGTGTCCATTCAAGTTTCCCTGATTTTAAAATAGGATAGTATCTACTAGGTATAAAAGATACAAGGATGTAATATACAGCAACAAGGAATATAGATAATATTTTATAACTTTATATGGAGTATAATCTATAAAAATATCAAATCACTCTTGTTCATCTGAAATTAATGTAATATTGTAAGTCAACTATACTTCAAATAAGATTTTTTTAATAAATAAAAATAGGGATAATACCCATGGCTTTGACTATTTTCATATTATTAATCTTATATATGAAAGCACTTACTAGAATATGAAGGTGTTATTAGCAAGGAGATTAGACTACTGAGAGGGGCTGTACATTGACAGACTGCACAAAACTGGATAGGAAAGTGAGGCTAGATACAACAAATGGCTTTGGATGATAAACCAAAACTGAGATTAAATCTGGTAGGAAATCACTACATGCTCTCAATGACATTTTTGTTTTTGTTTTTAATAACAGCTTTATTGAGATATAATTCACATACCATTAAAACTCACTCTTTTAAAGTGTACCGTTCAGTGACTTTTAGTATAATCATAGAATTGTGCAACCATCAACACCATATAACCGTGGAACATTTTCTCTCAATGACGTTTTAGCCACATGATATGTGCAGGTAAGGAGGTGAAGACAGGTACACTAGCAACACCCTACATAGCTTTCTATGGAATACAATTCTGGTGAGTATATATCTAGGAAGGAAACTTCTGGTTTACAGAGTATGAATATGTTAAACCTCAGCAGAAAAGGCCAGTTTTCCAAATGGTTGTAGCAACTGACATGCCCACCATATATGAGAACTCTGATCGTTTCACAACCTTGCCTTCATTTGGTATTGTGAGTCTTTTTAATTTTAGCCATTCTGGTAGGAATGTAGTGGCATTTCATTGTGGTTTTAATGAAAACTTCTTGATTACTAATAAGGTTGTCCTTTACTGGGTATGAGTTACAATTGCTTTCTTCCATTCTGTGGCTTGTCTTTTTAACTTTCTGAAAGGTGTCTTTTGATGAACAGAGTGCTTAACTTCAATGTAGCTCAATATGTCAGTAGTTTCCTCCCCCACATTAAATGCTTTTTGACCTGAATTCTACCTTATCTGTTATCAAGTTTGCAACTCCTACTTTCATTTTATTTGCATTTACCTGGTATAATTTTGTCTATTTTAACCTTTCATCATATTTTTCATTATATAGCTGTAAATAGCACATACACATGTAAGGTCTTAACTGCTCATTGCTAGATTTTAAAATATATTTTTAGTATTCTGGAAACTGTAACTTTGTTTTAATAATTACTTTTAGATAATATCCTTAATTTCCTCTTTAGATTATATCTAAGATAACATCCTTGCTATGAACAGTCACGAAACTATTAGCATTTTCTTCCCCCTTTTCTTACTCTTCTCCAGCATCTTAATAAAGCATTATCTTGCTATTTCAGCTAATAACTATGAGCAATCATCAAGCTTATACTACTTTCAAGATACTCTTTTCTCCCATTTTCGGTAGTTGCACTATATTTATAATACAGAGCATACAATATGTAATGTTTAAATATTTTCTCATCCTTAACACTGATAGTCTTAGTTCCACTATTAAATAAAGTCTATACTGACCACTTGACCTTCTACCAGAGCTGCTCCTATGAATTCAACTCATTCTCTAGCCTTGTAGATTTCTCAGAAAGCTCTCATAACAGTATTCTCTGATTTCTGGCATGTTCATAACTATTTATTTGTGGTCTTTATATCTGAAGTCAGTTTGGCTGCATATAAAATCTTTGGCTCATATTTTCTTTCCTTGAGTATTTTAAATATGTTGCTCCTTTGGCTTCTGGTATGAAACGCTTCTATTCAAATGTCCAAAATCCTAATCTTTTCTTTCTCTTATAAGTGACTTGATCTTGTGTCTGCTTTATTTTTAGTCCCATATTTTACTAAAATGTAGCATGGTGTTAATCATTCTAGGTCCATGTGTACTCTTCTCAACATGCAGATTCAATGCTCTGTTATAGTTTTAAAGAGTGAATTGGTTGGTAATTTGTTTTTTATTGAGGCAAAATTCATATCACATTAAATTAACCATTTCAAGTGAACAATTCAGTGGCATTTATTATAATCACAATGTTGTGCAGTCACCATCTGTATCTAGTTCCCAAACATTTTCATCACGCCCAAAGAAAGCCTCGTACCTGTTAAGCAGTCACTCCCCACTCTCTGTCCCCAGCTTCTGGAAACCACCAATCCACATTTTGTCTCTATGGATTTAACTATTCCAGATATTTCATATAAATGGAAGCATTCAATATGTGACCTTTTGTGTCTGCCTTCTTTCACTCGGCATGTTTTCAAGGTTTATGCATATTATAGCATGTATCAGTACTTCTTCACTCCTTTTTAGAGCTGAATAATATATTTAACTATAAAAATTCAGGTATAATATATTCAGCTATATAGTCCACTGTATGTACATACCACAACTTGTTTATCCATTCGCCAGTTGATGAACATTGGGCTATTTCCATCTTTTGCCAATTATGTTCAGTGCTGCTATGAACATATGTGTACATATATTTGTTTGTGGACGTGTGTTCAATTTTTTGGGTATATACCTAGGAGTGGAATTGCTGAGTCATATGATAATTCTATGTTTAACTTTTTAAGGAACCATCAAACTGTCTTCCACAGTGGCTGAACCATTTACATTCCTACCAGCAATAAATGAGAGTTTGTTGATAGAAGTTTTAAATATTGGTTTTGTTTCATGCTTCTTCAGGGACTCCAATTATACTAATATTAATTATTCTTTCCCTATCTTTTATATTTGCAATTTCCTCTCAAATCCTTTCTGTTTTCCCCTTGTATATCCTCTTCCTCTTGCTGTACTTACTGCACTGCCTATTTTTTACACTTCTTCCAAATTAGGATCCATTCTGAAATGATTTTTTTTCCTATTTTTTCCCAAAGTTCTGCAAGTATTTTTTATTTTTATTTATTACTTTATTTCTGAGTTTTCCTATCTCTGAATTATTCTGTTTTATTCATAGGTGAATAACATTGTTAATTTCCTTTATTTTATAATACAGTTTACAGTTTCCAACTGCTTTGCAGCCTTATTTTTCTGATATGCCTTCGTTCTCTGTTGTCACATTATTCTATTAATTTTTACCTTTTCTGATTACAGTACATTTATATGGGGTTTAAATAAAATCCTTTTCTGTTACTCATGTTTAAATGAAATGGGTTTTCATGTCGTACATGTTAGGTAGGAGGAGACTTCCATGGAGGGGTTTGAGGTGAGCAGAGGGAGCTTTCCTAGCTTCAGGCTAGCGGGCTCCCACCCCTGGCCTTAAACTGAACTATTTAAAACAATGGCCTGTCTGTAGCCAGAACTACTGTTTTGCAATCAACCTCCTACGTATGTATTCCTCCCCTATCTTGAATACAAACTCTCCTCACTTCAAACTTCATGTTTCTGCCCTGCTGAATTTGGATTATATTTCTAGCAGTGTTTCTTCAGAATTGGACTGTCTTTCTCAAAAGCAGTTCTGTTAGAAATTTCTGAGATTCTGAAAGTCCACCCCAAGTACTTTCTCGTCTTACTGCTGCTGCTTAGTGTGTCCCCAGGGTTGTTTTGCATTCCCCTGCAACCTGGTGGCAGTTTTGCCAGTTGTTCTTAGATCGTTTGCTCAAGTTTCCCATCCAAAGTGATGTCTTCTCCTTTGGGGCTCTGTTAGTGATTTCTGTGCCTGGGTCCCCTTGCTATTATTTATTTCTTTCGCCCCACAGGTGCTCATCCACATGCACTCTGTGCTGGTCCTGCTACCCTGACCAACCCATGTTCTGGGGTTTGTGAGGATATGCCCTCCTCATTTAGTTTTGCTGCAGAGGCTATCACTGGGTTTTGTGGGGTGTTTTTGTTATGCTAGTTTTTCTGTTTTTACAAAAGATTTTTTAAAATTTAAAACTATCAGTCCACTGTGATCCTTCTCAGACCAGAAATCCTCAGCTCATGTTTTCATTGCAATAGAAAGGCTGTGATATTCTAGTATAGTGCTGCCTAAAAGAAATTCAATATGAACCACATATGTAACTAAAAATTTTCTAGTAGTCACATTTTATTTATTTATTATTTTATTTTGCTTTATTTTTCTGGCTGTGCCGCGCAGCATGCAGGATCTTAGTTTCCCCACCAGGGACTGAACCCATGCCCCCTGCAATGGAAGCATGGAGACTTAACCACTGGACCTCCAGGGAAGTCCCCTAGCAGCCACATTTTAAAAAGTAAAATTAGGGACCTCCCTGGTGGTCCAGTGGTTAAGAATCCACGCTCCCAATGCAGGGGACCTGGGTTCGATCCCTGGTCAGGGAACTAGGTCCTGCATGCCACAACTGAAGATCCCGCGTGCTGCAACTAAGACTTGGCACAGCCAAATAAATAAATAATTATTTTAAAGTGAAATTAAACAGGTAAAATCAAGTTTTATAACATATTCTACTTAACCCAACACATCTAAAATATCATATAATATTATATTCAAGCATATAATAATATAAAACAATGATTAAAATATTACATTCTTTTTTTGATACTCAGTCTTCAAACCCATTATGTATATTACACATACAGCACATCTCAATTTGGACCAGTCATATTTCAAACACACAATAGCCACATCAGGCTAGTAGCTGATGTATTGGGCTGGCCCTTTCATTATGAATTTGAAACAGTAACAAATTTCATTAAGATTTAAATGCTAAAATAAATAATAATACTAGTACTTGACTGTTTTTTAAATATAGTAAACATATGCAAGAGATTAAATAAAGTAGAACTTCACTTCTATTGCCTTCCAGAAAAGAATGTTAGTTTAACAGTTTTTACACCTTTCACAAATACTCCTAACCAAAAACCTTAGAAAAGAAAAACAAAAAAACAAAAAACTTACGTGTATGATAAAAATGTATTATAGACATGCATCAATTTAACAAATTGCCCACCAAAAAAATATATATATAAAAATTTAAAATCACCTATTACTAGAATGTTCAGTATTCCCTGAAGACTGTACCTTTAAAGTACAAATGAGCCTGGTCTAGACAGTCCTTCTTAGTCAAAAAAACACCTATTGAGTTTTATAATCTTTGAAATAAAATAATCACAAAAGGAAAATACATATTTGAATAATATGCACTTTTTGAGCAATATGAAGCTTATGCTAAAGTAAACCTACCCAGAAATAGTTTAAAATAAGCCATTTAATCTATAACAACCCTTATCTTTTTTTCATTACTTTGACTTTCATCCTGTACCTGTCTTACTGTTTCTTTGCAGTGTTGTCTAATATATTCCTCTATTCCTTATATTTCCTATAAACTACAAGTAGATCTAAAGGTTTAATTAGATTTACAGTCAGCCCTCCATATCTATGCAATCTGCATCCACAGATTCAACCAACTGTGGATCAAAAATATTCAGAAGAGAAAACTCCAGAAAGTTCCAAAAGGCAAAACTTAATTTGCCTCATGCTGGCAACTATTTACATAGCGTTTACATTGTATTAGGTATTATAAGTTATCTAGAGATGATTTTAAATATACGGGAAGATGTGTGTTGCTTATATGCAAACACTACACCATTTTATAAAGGGGACTTTAGCTTCCATGGATTTTGGCATCTGCAGGGGTATGGGCGGGGAGGCCTAGAACCAATCCCCTGCAAATACTGAGGAACTATGGTACTTAAATGTTTGTGGCAAGAAGTACACTGTGTGTTTCAAGAGGTATATATTGTCTGGTTGTCCCACTATGATTTATGTTTCAAACCAAAAATCTCATGATTTATTAATAACTGAGTAAAACTGGCATTAAGAAAGATGCTAAAGAGGCACAAGTGGTATTCATTAATTAATGTGGCAGACTAATATTCAAATCAGAAATGACTGTATTCTAAAAAGGCAAGGAAAAACAGGGTAGTATGGAGGTTTTTTGAAAGTGGCCTACTAGAAACATGGACTCTTCATTAAGTGAAATAATTTCTCAAGAGGTCGCTCAAATTTTAAAAAATTAAGTAAAAATTCTTTACAAAGCAAGGATGCAGGTATCAAAATTCAAAGCCCAATTTAATTATTTTGGAACAAAACAAGTGTTTCAAGTTTACTCTATACTTCATAATATTTAAATAACTCTTTTCTTGTCTATGATATAAGCATTTTAGCTGCTAAGAAAAGTTAGTTAATGGTAAATTTTATGTGAAGATTAGAAATTTCCATATTTTATTCAATGGCTAACCTCCTAATATCACAGAACTTTATAATCAAAGAGATCTTAGAGAACATAAAAACTATGATTATGACGATTACTATTTAGATAATAAAACCAAGGCCCATCAAAGCTGCTTTTATTTCTAGGGCTACCCAAATGGTCAGTAGCAAAGCAGCACTTTGAACCCAATTCTTACTCTCAGGGCAAGGTAGTAAAAGTATTATCAAGCAGTTAGCCATAAGGAAAAATGTGTTTCTATAGCTACGATACCTATGTTTGACTTACTAACAATATTCACAGCTACCATAAAGCAAGCATTTACCTACCAATATGGCAAGCAATCACGTACCATGCGTCATCTGTTAATTCTTATCATCATACTCTCTTTTTTTAATAGCTAAGGAAACTGGAAATCAGAGTTTAAGCAATTTGCCCAAGATCACACAGCTAGTAAATAACAGACTAAAAACTAGCTTGACCATAAAAAAAGGCTGACCATCTTTCACCTCACTGTCTTACCTTGGCAACACTATAACTAGCAAAGAGTGAAAATTAATAAACAGTTGATTTCAACCTTCAACTCTTAAATTTTCAAGTGATATCCAAAAAAATCTTTTAAAAAGCAAAATCAAAACCAGTTAATCAACCAGTTAACCCAATCTCTTCACTTTCCTATATTTGATCTTGGATTCATTTACAGAAAAAATAAAATAAAATAAAACAAAGCTGACCATCAGGATATTCTTTCCCTAGAACTCATCAAGGACAAAATGACCTCACTCTAGGAGGATCTCTGAGCCTTAAGGCCTTCATTTAAAGGCCATTAAACAACCAATGGTGAGATTTTCTAAGGTAGTGATTCTCAAAATGTGGTCCCTGGGGACCTCCCTGGTGGTCCAGTGGGTAAGACTCTGTGCTCCCAATGCAGGGGGCCCCGGTTCGATCCCTGGTCAGGGAACTAGATCCCGCGTGCATGCTGCAACTAAGAGTCCGTATGCCACAACTAAGAGTCCACATGCTGCAACTAAGAAGTCTACATGCCACAACTAAGAAGTCTGTATGCCGCAACTAAGAGTCTGCATGCTTCAACTAAGACCCGGCACAGCCTAAGTAAAGTAAATAAATATTTTTTTAAAAACTTAGTTAAAAAAAAAATGTGGTCCCTGGATCTCCAATATCAGCTGGAATGGAGTGGGGAGATATATGAAACTTCAGGGCACATTCTGCAACATAGGAATGAAGTATTCCCAGGAATGAAAAAGACAGAGAGGCAGTGTATTTAAACAAATTTTGAGGATTATCATTACCATTTATTTGTAAATGCAGTCATTACTATTCTATTTCTTCTCTCAAACTCTTTTCCATCAGGATAATTCCTTTCTAATATAATTCTTAACTTCTGGATTCCACTCTGTGGCACCAAAATCTAAGTAATTTTTTATTCAGAGTTTCCTATTATTCTACTCTGTCTAGACCTTAATCCTCCATCCATATAATCTTGTAAAAATACACAACAGGACTTCCCTGGTGGTGCAGTGGTTAAGGGTCCACCTGCCAATGCAGGGGACACGGGTTCGAACCCTGGTTTGGGAAGATCCCACATGCCACAGAGCAGCTAAGCCCGTGTGCCACAATTACTGAGCCCGCATGCCACAACTACTGAAGCCCACACGCCTAGAGCCCATGCTCCGAAACAAGAGAGGCCACGGCAATGAGAAGCATGCGCGCCGCAACGAAGAGTAGCCCCCGCTCGCTGCAACTAGAGAAAGCCCGCGCATAGCAACAAAGACCCAACACAGCCAAAAATAAATAAATAAAATATAAATAAATTTATAAAAAAAAAACTACACAACAGCTGCACTTTTTCTTTATAAACGAAGGCTAGTTTTTATTTAACTGTCTTATAGATAAAAATGCCAACTACTTTACCTTAAGCACCCCTCAAAAACCTCTTGTTCTGGGGAGGATTAAACTAAGACAAGACATTAGCAAACATCAAACAGCAGGGAACTTTGATCTAGCTCACTCATTGGTTTTGGCATTTCATATAGCTCTTTTGATAACATTTTAGAAGATGTAAGAACCTAAATTAAAAATCTGGTAAAACATCTTTATTTTGCACATGAAGAACTGAGGCCCAAAGAGATTAGGTGAGTTGTCCTAAATTACAAATTGCATGGGATTAAAACTCAGACCTCCTGACATCCTTTATAATTCTGGCAGTAATACGAAAAATGGAAAGGAAGGTGTCCATGAGTTCCGAATGAGATCACATTCCCAAATCTCAGAACTAGACAGGGCTCTAAGCAAGAGACTACTCTGAACATCACCCACCTAGCCAGCACACTTCACACACTGCATGCACACACACACACACACACACACACACTGGAACTCATGTGCACACACAGACACACGTGTAGGCATGCACAGGCATGCACACAAAAGCACACATACTCCAAGTTGTATTCTCTGTAAGAATTACAAAGAAAATAGTTGACTTCAAATAGCAGTTTAACTGTTATGAACCATAGCATTGAAAGCTGCTGATAAAGATGTAAATATTATCTCACGTTTACCTACAAATTGCTTCCACACCTTTTGTTTTAAAATAGTGTACAGGGCTTCCCTGGTGGCGCAGTGGTTGAGAATCTGCCTGCTAATGCAGGGGACATGGGTTCGAGCCCTAGTCTGGGAGGATCCCACACGCCGCAGAGCAACTAGGCCCGTGAGCCACAACTACTGAGCCTGTGTGTCTGGAGACTGTGCTCCGCAACAAGAGAGCCCACGATAGTGAGAGGCCCGCACACTGCGATGAAGAGTGGCCCCCACCTGCCACAACTAGAGAAAGCCCTCGCACAGAAATGAAGATGCAACATAGCAAAAATAAATAAATAAATAAACTATCCCCAACATCTTCTAAAAATAAATTAAATAAAATAGTGTACAAAAGGTAATCACATCATTAAAAAGAAACAATTATGCTTTTAAATGTCTGTATGTTTTTAATATTTGCAAATGCAGTTTAGGATGAAAAGTACAGATTGGAATTTAATTGCTAGCAATTATACCATTTAATGTCAATATCTAAAATTTATCATCTACACCCACCTACTTACCAAAAGGCTTTAAAGCTCGTAAGAGCAATAAAACAAATGTAAAAAATAAAAATCATACAGAGATGGCAAGATATGACTGTAAAACAAAAAAAGACATCTTATTACTGTTGAGTATTAAATACTGAGTCTCCTATTAATAGGAGAACCTTTACAGATTATAGAATTCTCCTTGCCTCATTTAAAGAAGCAACGCCATTTTATCTGGTGAGACTGTCTTTTTTTTCTTCGATCGAAACTTTTAAAAGAATCTATTATAGAGATTCTTATATAAAAGATCCTAAGCTATTTATTTATACCTGACAGACAGCAGAACCATTCTTCAAGGTGATAATGTAACTAATGAAAGCATTTTGATCCATTCTCTTTCTTTTCTTCTACTTCTTCAAAATAGCTGAACAAAGTCTTGGAGCTCATTTAATTTAACCAACTCCTTTATAAAGAATCTTCCTCAGGCTTCCCTGGTGGCAGTGGTTGAGGGTCCGCCTGCCGATGCAGGGGACACGGGTTCGTGCCCTGGTCCGGGAAGATCCCACATGCCGCGGAGCGGCTGGGCCCGTGAGCCATGGCCGCTGAGCCTGCGCGTCCAGAGCCTGTGCTCCGCAACCGGAGAGGCCACAACAGTGAGAGGCCCACGTACCGCAAAAAAAAAAAAAAAAAAGAATCTTCCTCTATTTTATCTTTTCTTCCTGTGCCCAGGATGGTTAGTGCTGTCCTACTATTGAAGATCACAAAAAGCCAATGAGCCTGTTCTAAAGCAAAGACTGTGAGCAAGCAGAAAATATATTCAAAGGTCAAAGATAAAAATCTCTGTCATCCCTCAAGATAAGAAATATTCTTTTTTATTACATGTCAGCTCTTGAAACAGTCTGTTCATTTGGCTTATGAAAGTTCTGTGAGAAAACTC
Organism: Delphinapterus leucas; assembly: GCF_059928025.1. Taxonomy (NCBI): domain Eukaryota; kingdom Metazoa; phylum Chordata; class Mammalia; order Artiodactyla; family Monodontidae; genus Delphinapterus; species Delphinapterus leucas. The sequence goes on from NC_143140.1 coordinate 53,969,603, forward strand.
CACCTATTTGTTCCAATTTCCAATCCGAGCATAAAGACCGGAAACTTCATCTGTCATTATTTCTCCCCGAAGTGTTCTACAGTTCAAGACAAGCAAACATATTTTTAGTTTTAGTCTCCCACAACATCACACATTCATTCAACATGTATTTATTAAGCACCAATATATGCCAAGCAGTGGGCTGGGTTCTAGGGATACTCTGGTAGACAAAACAAATGTGGATCCTGCCCTGCAGAGCTTCAGTGGCCTTGTGCAGGAGGCAGCTCATAAAGAAAATGAATGGCATATATAATAATAGTATTAACCATGTGCCAGGCACTGTTTTGAACATATTCATGTTTTAATTGTCCTAATCCTCAAAGATACTTTTTGTACTGAGAAGGAAAGTGAAGCACAGAGGTTAGGTAACTTGCCCGAGGTCATAGCAAAGCCAGTAGTAATATACATAACTACAAACCATAATAAGCTATAGGAAAGAAGCAAAGAGAATCAGAATTAGTGGGGTGGGAGTGTATGGCTATCCTTCTGGGAAGTGTTTCGGTTATTATCAGAGCAGCAGTTCTCACAGGTCTATGGGACCATTTCAGGGCATCCACAAGGTCAAAACTATTTTCATAATAAAAAAATATTAATTGCCTTTTTCATTGTGTTGACATTGTACTGAAGGTACAAAAGCAATTATGAATAGAATGCTTACAACACAAGTCAATGCAGTGGCACCAAACTACAGCAGTCACTGTACTCTTCACTCTTATGCACTCGCAGTCAAAACAAAGACAAAAAACAAGGACTTCCCTGGTGGCACTGTGGTTAAGAATCTGCCTGCCAATGCAGGGGTCATGTGTTTGAGCCCTGGTCCGGGAAGATCCCACATGCCGTGGAGCAACTAAGCCCTTGCACCACAGCTACTGAGCCTGCACTCTAGAGCCCATGCGCCACAACTACTGAGCCCACGTGCTGCAATGACTGAAGCACGCACCTAGGGCCCGTGCTCCACAGGAAAGAGAAGCCACCTCATTGAGAAGCCCGCCCACTGCAACGAAGAGTAGCCCCCGCTCACCGCAACTAGAGAAAGCCCAAGCACAGCACTGAAGACCCAACACAGCCAAAAATAAATAAATTTATAAAAAACAAAAACAAAACCCAAAAATTCACTTAAGAATGTCCTTGATAAAGCAGTAAAATTATTAATTTCTAAAAATCTCAACCTTGAGTAAGTCTTTTTAATATTCTGTGTGATGAAATGGGAAGCATACATAAAGCATACCTGCTGCATATCAAACTCTGTTGTCTCAAGGAAAAGCACTTATGCAACTGCTTGAGATGCAAAACTGAACATTTTTTTCTTGGAACACCATATTTATTTGAAAGAAGAACAAACTGTGGTTATTAAGATTAATATATTTGGCAGACATGTTCTTGAGAATAAAGTGAATCTGTTATTTCAAGGAAAACAACTGACAGCATTTGTTGGCAATGATAAGAACTTATACTTTCAAAGTGAAAATTAGAATTTTGGAAAATTGGAATCCATCACCATAAGCCTGACAGCTTCTTAATACTTACAGATTTTTCTCATGAGACTGCAGATATTAACAAATGTGATTTTTTGATATTGTATAATGAGATGTGTCCACATTTGGAAGATCTGGATAACTCAGCAAACCAATATTTTCAAAATGACCAATGCACAATGTTAAAATCATGCCTTGGTAAAAGATCCATTCAAAGGCTACAAAGATAGACCAATGTATTTTAATGTAACGGTGTATGAAAAGTTTATTGATAGGGTTTCAGACTCCACATTGTAAATAACCTTTAAGAAACTACCTTTTACTATCAAAGAAGAATATCCACAATTATCTGAAATGGCTACTAAAATACTCCTCCCTGATTGAGCTACTTCTCTGTGAGGTCAAATTTTCTTCCTATAACCAAAACCACAAACCATAACTGTTTGAAAGCAGATGTGAGAGTCCAGCTATCTTCTATTAAACCAGATATATATTTTTTAATTTTAATATAAAATAATACTACTCATAATTTTTTGGAAAATGTAGTTATTTTTTCATTAACAATGATATTAACATGTAATGGGTTTATTGGGTTTATTTATGGGTTTATTTATGGGTTTTTTGTTGCTTTTTTTTTTTTTTTTTTGCAGTACGCGGGCCTCTCACTGTTGTGGCCTCTCCCGTTGCAGAGCACAGGCTCTGGACACGCAGGCTCAGCGGCCATGGCTCACGCTCCGCGGCACGTGGGATTTTCCTGGACCGGGGCACAAACCCGTGTCCCCTGCATCGGCAGGCGGATCCTCAACCACTGCACCACCAGGGAAGCCCTACTGTTGCTATTTTTAACTGATGTAATATTTACAGTTTTCTCAGTTGTAATTTCTAACACAGTAAATACCAGTAGATACAACCCATATTTAGGAAAAAAAAAAAAAAGCTCTTTGGGGACCTTATAATTTGTAGAATGTAAAGGGGTCCTAAGACCAAAAAGTTTAAGAATTACTGTCTTAGAGTTTCTGAAAGGAGTCCCATGTGGCCTGGGCCATACAGAATAAGAGGAAAGAATGATAAGATACGTCACTGGAGGGCTATCCAGAGGTCAGATCACACAGAGCTTATCGGTGATAAGGAGCCTGAATTTATTCAAAGTACAACTGAGGAATTTAAAGCAGAATGACATGATTAAGTTTATGTTTTAAAAATGGCAGCTGGACTTCCCTGCTGGCGCAGTGGTTAAGAATCCTCCTGCCAATGCAGGGGACACAGGTTTGAGCCCTGGTCCGGGAAGATCCCACATGCTGCAGAGCAACTAAGCCCGTGTGCCACAACTACTGAGCCTGCGCTCTAGAGCCCATGAGCCACAACTACTAAGCCCACGTGCTGCAACTACTGAAGCCGTGCTCTGCAACGAGAAGCCACAGCAATAAGAAGCCCGCGTGCCGCAACAAAGAGTAGCCCCCACTCACAGCAACTAGAGAAAAGCCCATGTACAGCAAAACCCAACACAGCCAAAAAGAAAAGGCAGCTGTGTGTAACATGGGAGACAACGTGACTGAACTAGAGTTGGGGGATTTGAAATGGAGACAAGTAGATAAGTCTATGATGTATTTTTAAAAGTTAAAGTACTTTAAACCTCAAAATGAAGTTCCAAACAAGATAAACTGTTTTCTGTTTTCATTTTAAAGAATTCAGCTGCTCTATAATTAAACTCGAGGTGGGATGAGGAGACTCAACCTACCAAATATACTAGAAATGTCAAAAGTACACTAAATCCACACTCAATACTCTAATGTAATGATGTTATTTTTAGTCAGTTTCAAATTTTTCTTAAAATGGAATACCATGAAATATTAGCTAACAAATCATATCTTTCTGATTGATTCAGTCTTCCACTAATATGGTGGGCCCTATGTTAGACACAATAGATAGTAGAGTCAACAAGACAGACACCATCCCAGCTCTCATGAAACTTGTATTACAGAATGATTACTGATAAACTTTGAAGACTCATGGCAGAATGAGGCAACTAAAGTTGTTTCAAATAATTTATTCATTCAAATAAACATTTATTGAATATACACAGTGTGCCAGGATCTGGAGACAAAATGATGAATAAGACATGGATTCTGCCCTTGAGGATTTTACTGTCTAGTAGAAACAGATAAAAAATACATTTCCAATTATGATGTAAAGTGTTGTAAACACTAGTGTACAGGCATGTGTGATGTACCAATTCAAAAAGAAACAAAGGGAGTCAGAAAGGAGAAGTTTACCTGAATGCTGAACGGAGAAAAGCTAATACATGGAGTAGGGAAAGGGAAAGGTCTGAGATGTGAAAACCCCTAGCAAGTGAGATAAGAATGTAAGTGGGTCAAAAAGGTTGGTGTTTAATGTGTGAGTTCCAAATTTCCAAAAATTGGCCCCTTTTTAAAAGGGGCCAAACACCAATTCTGTAATCCACATATAAATCAACTTGATATCATGGAGAAAAAAACTACCAACCAATTCTTAGAAACCAAAATGGGTTCACAAACGGATAATGCTACCACCAAGTCAGCTTTCACAAGCATTTGACAGTTCAGATTATTTCAGCTATGACAAAGTCTTGGCCTTCAAAGAGCTTACCTTCTAGAGGTAGAGAAATGTGGCAACCACAAGTTATAGTACAATGTATAATAACAAATCTTGTAACAGCCCAAGCAAGTTCAAGGTGTTAAGACAGCCTCTGCCTATAGAGAGCAGAGAGGAGTTGGGTGGGGAAAGCCTTCACAGAAACGGTGATGTAAGTGGTGTGTTGAAAGATGAGTGGATGTTTGACACTGTAGACAAAGGGGACAGAGAAGGTATTATACACAAAAGCCTGTGCCAAAGTAGAGATGCCATGAAAGAGCAGGCCTATTTAGAGAAATGCAAATAAACCAGTTTTATTTGAGGCAAAAGCAGCTAAGAGGGGGTGACAAGAGATGAGGACAGACAGACTGGACACTGATCAACACGCTGCACAGTTTGAATCTTAGCCAGTAAGTAATAGGGAGGTATACAAAGAAGAGTGACGTAGTCAGACTTGCCTTTTGATATGAACCATTAATATGAATCACTTTAGAATGATTTTGGCAATGAGAGGATGATGTGGAGGGGGTAAGAAGCAATTAGGAAACTATGTTAGGAATATGCAAAAAAGGGATACGGACCTTAACCATGCACAACCTCCTAAACTCAACCCATTATCTTTCCTGCCAGACCCACTCCTTCTCCTGGATTCCTTACTTAAGTGAATGGTATAAGTCTCCTAGGGTTGTCATAACAAATTACCACAAACTTGGTGGCTTAAAAGAACAAAAATTTACTCTCTCACAGTTCAGGATGCAGGAGCCCCAAATCAAGGCACTGGCAGGGTTGGTGCCTTCTGGAGACCCTGAAAGAGAACTGTCCCATGCCTGTCTCCTAATACTGTGGTTGCCAGCAATCCTTGGCATTTCTTGGTTTGTAGACAAGTCACTCCAATCGCTTATTCCATCCTCACATAGCCTTCTTCTCTGTGTCCCTGTGTATCCTCGGAGGATAGTCTCACTGGATTTAGGACCCACTGTAATCTGCTTTGACCTCATCTCCATCCTTATATTAATTACATTTGTAAAGACCCTATTTCCAAATAAGGTCACATTCTGAGGTTCTGTGTAGACACGAATTTGGGCGGGGGAGCACTATTCAAGCCACTGTAGGTATCAACCAATATATTTCGCAAACAGAAATATGGCATCATCCTTAACCATTCCTCTTCCTTTGCATCTAGATAATTATCAAATACTATTTCTACTCCTTTAAAGATTATCTCCTTTTCTTCATCCCCAATACCATTTTCATTTCAATAACACTCTTGTCTATATAGCAAACTCCTTGCTACAGCACTGGTTGAACTCAATTATTACTCTCATTACTGTGCCTGTATTGCCAGAGAAAGTCATACGACAGGGTAGACTGGTTTTACCATGAATTTATGATAACTCCAAATTAGTCCCCAGCATTGTCTGGCAGTCCTTCTATTTCTCTGGCCAACTTGCTCTCCCACTCTTCCATTACTATTTCAAATCTTTTTCACTCTCCTCAAGCTCTTAGTTTCACCCACTTTCAGCAGTTGTCCCAGGCTCCTATTCTACAGAGAATAAAGAAGCCGTCACACAAAACACTCCCGCTTCTGTGCTTATCATCTCTCCTTTCCCTTTAAGTATAATAGCTGTCCTTTCAATATAAAGCCATTCTCTCTACATGTATTTTGGATTTCATCTTCACTCAGAAATCTTACTAATTATCCTCTCCTTCTCTAGAATATTCAGATTTTCCCTCAGCTAGATGCTTCTCATTGGCTTGTAAACATGTTTAAGTTTATTTTTCCATTAAAAAAAAAAAGAAAACAATACCTCCCTTGAACTCCCCCTCCCCCTCCCGGCTATCCAGCCACACTCAACTATTTTTGCTTGCTTTTTTTCTCTCCACCTCCTCCTTCCCCAGCCAGACATAAATGTGTTTTTGGAGAGCTTGGTTTCTCTAGTTCTGTAGTCTTGGGCCCCTTACTTAATCCCTATAAAATGGGAATAACAATACTAAACCTACCCCACAGGACTATTTTGAGAATTGGGTGAATCGATATATATAAAAGACCTAGCACAGAGCCTGGCCCATAGTAACTGATCAACAGTTAGCAATATAGTATTGCTAGCAATATATAATATCCATCCATTTATCCAGCCAGCTGACACCTTGGAGTCATCCTGAATTCCCTCATCCCTCTGTTCCAACCCATCCCTAGATTTTATTTTTACTTCTCAAATCTCTCTTGTTCTGAACACTTTCCTCCACCTCTGCTATCCTACTCCCATCATCTCACATGGATCAGAATTAAGAGCCCCCTAAATGGTTTTCTGCATTTATTCTTGTTATTTCCCCAAATTCTCTCCTTATCATAGCCAGAGTAAATTATTCTAATCTCCTATCTGAGGTTACCACCTAATTTAAAACATTTCCCATTGTTATGATAAAGCCCTCAAATCTACTACATGGTCTAGAAAATCACGTATTGTCCCTACCTACCTGTTCAAACTTATTTTGCATATCACTTCTTTTGCCCTATGCTCTTATAACACATACCAACTCTCAGTTCTTCAAATGCATTAGCACTCGCCCATCACAGGTGCCTTCTACATCCTGTTCCCTCTACCAGAATGTTGAACGATACTCCTATTTCTCTTGGCCTAATTAATTCCTACTCATCCTTTATGTCTCAACTCAACAGTCACTTCCTCAAAGAAGCCTTTCTTGATGCCCCAGAATAGGTTCTCATTACTCTATGTACCTCAAAGTTGGAATTTCACATTTATATGATAATTATTTCAACAAATTCCAATAAAATCCAAGTTCCATAACAGTGATGATTATGTCCGTTTTTGCTTTCCATTGTATCCCAAGTGTCCAACACATAATTAGCACTCAATAAATATATATTGGAGCAATATTAAACTTCAAAGTTCAATGCTGCAAAACAGCCTCATCGCTTGTTTAAAAACAGAATAGCTTAACTATACTAGTCTAGAATGCTACCCAGTTCATCCAAGTATGGAACATGGCACTAGAAACTAAATATGAATAGCCTTGGTATAAGTAAGTAAGTAGAAGGGCAAAGGGAAATCAATGTAGTAATTATTGAAAAAGAGCAAGGATGGGGATTTCCCCGGCGGTTCAGTGGTCAGGATTAGGAAGGAGCTCTTACTGCCAGGGGCCCAGGTTTGATCGATCCCTAGTCGGGGAACTAATATCCCACAAACCGAGTGGCCAAGAAAAAAAAAAAAAAGAAGAGCAAGGATGGACAGGTGAGAATGAGGGCAGATTATTGGGGGGGGGAATACTATTTTTGAAACCTACCATTTTATGGCACTGAAACGGTTCAATGAGTGGTTAACAGCCAATGTTAAACAAATTGCAATAAAACTGATACACTAAAAAAAAAAAAATCAGAATAGCTTTAAAGTAGTAAAAGGGTAGTATATCATTAGTTCATTTTCAATGTGGCTCTAGATGGCTGTGAACAGTAAATCACTTTAAAAAAAGATACTTATTCAGCAATTGCTGAGGGAAAGGAGGACATGACAGAAGATATATTGTTTTGCTGTTATTTTAAAGAAGGGGTGAACAGGCAGAAAACCGTACTTCAAGGCAGAGAGGTGAGTTTTTCTAAAGCACTGGTTCTCATCTTTTGTTCTACTCCAACACACCTACTACTGCTACTATTACTATTCCTACTACTACTATCCCAATCAGTACCTGTGACTCCAGCACAGCTGTCACCAAGTGGCTCACCATAGCAGGGATTCTCAAGCAGGTGGGAAGTATAAAAGAGATGTGAGTAATTTGAAATGCACTACCTCAAAATATTCTGAATCCTCTGCCCTCCCCTTCCCCTTATAGATATCCCTCTCCCCAAATATAATTTATGGAAAAAAGCAGTCACATAGATGTCACTTATATTTAATTTTTTAATGTAACCTCTGACTTTTTTTGTAGCAAAATTGTTTTCCTAACTACTATATTAATATTAAATTAACTACCTGAAGACAATGAGCAGAAGAAGGGCAATCTGGAAGGATACTCAAGACCAATTTAAATATATCATAAGTTACTCATACTGGAGGTACCCCTCTTAATTATAAAAATATTTTATTATGGCAATATGGTTTAAGGTATTAATCTCTAAAACCACCGAACTTTGGTGCACATCTGCTATATCAAACTGTAAGTGACCTCAAATATTATGTCTTAATGCCCATATCCTTAAAACAATAGAACTAATTCAATTCACTTACTAAGAAATAAAACAGGGCAAGAAAGTATGGAAATCTTTTCTAAAAGTTCAAGATCTCAAAAGATTGCTAACAGTACACGGGGCAACCTCTGAAATTCTGCAGATGATACAATGGCAGATCTACTTTGAAAAGCACTACTGACAATGAACCTCTCTCCTCAGCAATACACAACAGATTCCATGAAAACTGTAGAAACTGCTAAATATAGAAAGAATAACCCCACAGACAGAGAAGTCAACTGTAACTGAAAAAACACACCAACAATCCCCATTTCCTAAGATCTTTAAATCAAAGGCTTCAAGCATGTTGAAAAAACATGCTCACATTGTGATAGGCTAGCATTTCTTATTTTGAGAAATAATGCCACCTTCTAAGCCAGGACATGGAATCAGAATATGTAATTATAATTTCTAAAAAAGAACATGCATAATTTATTATAGCTCTGAGTACTCATTTAAAATATTTAAAGATGAAAAAAACTGAGCATCACCTCCTGCTCATAGAACATAATTTTCTCCAAAATCAGGTTTTATATCTGACATCCAAATAGCACTTTAAAGTTTCCTTAAGTTATTTAAAAAATGAATTAGATCTTGTTTCACTTTTTAAAATCTGTTTATCTCAGTAAATACTCTCAGTTGTAGAGTAGCAAAAACTACTCTTGCTCTGTTATTTAAAGCTGAAGTACTATTTCTAAAGACCAACAAATGCAATTTCACTACATGAATAAATAACCATCTTCTAGAAACTACCACTAAAGCAAGAATTCAATACCTAGATTAAGAAGTGATTAGCCTCATATCAACACTTCCAACCTTTTCAGAAAGGATGAAAGAAATTAACAGTCCTTTCAGTGAACAAGAGTCACAAAATCTCCCATATGCAATTCTATGCTAATCAAAGCTAAATTATACCACCTTTTTCACGACTGACAGGAAAGAGAAAGAATGCTAACCACTAAGCAAGGAGAGGATGCATTTCTGATATTCATATTAATTTGGATCCAATGGGCATTCTCAATCACCACAACTGATAGTAACGATGATTTCTCACAAAATCTAATGTTCAAAGAGCTGTGCACATCATTTATTATCCTATTTTTACCTACTTTAAAATGAAAGACCCATTCTCTTATTTAAATTATCTAGTTAGAAAATGATCTTTATGTAATAATGGTAATCTATTATGCTTTCTAAATATTGTAAAAATTTAATTTTCTGCAAAAATGGTAGGTTTGGGGGGTTCTTTTGGAAGCACCACCACTGCACTCACACCCACAACCAAGATTAGAGACTAAAGCAAATGATCATCCTTCACACACTCTCAAAAATAAAACCAGACTTTGGGAAAGATAGTAAAGTACAGACAAAACCTCAATGTTAGAAGTCAGCTGAATAATTGTAGGGCGCTCTGGAGGGATGTGCCTGTAACTTAAGGACAAACTAACTGTAAACTGAAATAGACATTGATACCGTCTTGCTTATCCCACTAACTTTTCTTAAGAGCTCTGATCAAATTCCCCTAAATAGTTCGTGCAGTCAAGGTACAGTACGTCTGTGTGCAACAACAGAAACTGACCTGAAATAGTTAAAAATAATCAGGACTGTGTCTGTCTGGTGATATACAAACCTAGTTTATCAATGTGAAAGTAGATCTAAAAACTCAAATGTTAAAAGGTGAGCTAAAGTATTCTTATGACAGAATCTCTGAGCTTCAGTTAAGTCTGAGATCTGTTAACGTAACAGGCACAAGTAGGCTAGAGTAATTAGTTCCTGCTTCCTCTTCATAGAGATACAAGGAAGGTGGACGACAGGATCCCGGGAGACCCACACGTCAGTCCACACACCTTTTTCTGCTCTAACCTCACCTCACTCCTTTCCTGCGCGCGCGCGCACTCCCCCGTCACGTAGGAAGCCCAGGTGCCCCGGCTGGCAGTTTTCTAGGGTCGTTTCACGGGTGCGTTAAATGAGGTCTGATGACTGGAGTTGAATGCCACCCCCTCCAGCGCCCACAGCTCACCTCTAGCTTGTGGTTGATTTGGGACACAGTCTGGGCTTTGTGGCAAAGCTGCGCAAAGCAGGAGCTCAGGCTGGTCATCTTCTGTCTCCCCTCATAAGTGATGTCCGCCTGGTCCGGATCGATCTCGCCCAGGAGCAGATCCACATCCACGAAGGCCTTGTCGAACTCCTTCTCCAGCACCTCCAGCCACCGGAACATGGATACCCCGCCGGGGGAGACCCCCACGGCGCATGAGGCTCCTCCTGGGCCCCCGCCGGCTCCTGCCGGGCATGGGCCGCCCGCCGACATGGCGCCGTCTATGGCCTCCCCCGACTGCTGCTGACCTCGCAGTCCACCCGCGAGAGGAAGTGATGGGACTGCGGGAACCCCCGCGTACGCACGCTCCGTCGGTCCCCTCTCTTAACCCTCGCGCGGGTAACGCCGGCTATGCAGCCCCGGAGGGGCAGGAGCGGCGAAGCTCAGGCAGCAGCGGTGGCGGCGGCACACGGAAGACGCGGGCCGTCCCACCTCTCGGCCCGCCCTCGCCGCGCATGCGTATCGAAGGCCTCGGCGGACGCAGCGAGGAGGGATGAAATGGGCGGGGCTGGGGTGCGACCTTGGCCTATGAAAAGCCTCTGCTTGGGACCGCCTGTCAGCGGCCATATTGACATCTGGCAAACTCCTGCTTGAATCCCCGAGAAACCGAGGCGCGTGGTGTTGGCTTCCAAGTTGGAAAGGCCCGAGGAAGAGAAGGTTGTCCACGTCGCAGAGAGGAACAGCTTCCACCCGTTTGACTTCAGAGTGGGCGGGAGCCGTTTTAGAGTCGTCCGGGAAAGTTTCCGCGGTGACGTCCCGGAGCAGGGAAGGAAGAGTGAGGAAGGGACGTTTGAGCCTGCGCAGTGGCCACGTTTTACTTTTTCCAGTCCAGTTCGTTTAGGGTGAGGTGCGTGGGGTGTGTGGACACACTCGTTCTTCTTGGTAAACCAGGCCTTAAATTCCGGGTGGAATCTGTCTAGAACTGCAAGTTGAAGGGCAGCGGCTCACCAAGTTTTGCTGAATTAATACGAGGCCTTTACTCTTGTGATTAAAAGTCAGGCAGCCTTGGGTTCAAGTTTTAAACTCTGTCACCTATTAGCTGTGCCATCTTAGTTGTATTCTTTAATGTCGAAGCCTCAGTTTCCAAAATTTACTTCACTCAGTAGTAAGGTAAAATGCTTAGCTCCAGTGCTTGGCACTTGGTATGCCTTATTATTCACACCACAGGTCATACATTTCCAAAGCAACTACCTAAAAAGGTGTACTTATTTTAAAAACTGGCGTAGTGTTCCTACACGTGACAATTAGGTTAAAAAAAATTATGAGGATTCATATATTCATAATTATATTGAATGCAGAACCCTGTTGAGGCATCGGGGGGCACAAAAATGAATGAGGCATGACCCTCACGTTAGCAGAACTCATAGGCTACTGAGTCTAACCCTTATAGCTGCAACTTTAATTTGAATACTCACTCTCAACCCCCTTCCACTTCAAGAGTAGCCCAGTCTTGAAAACAGAAGGAGAAACCAGTCTGATAGAGTAGAAACTGCCCCTCCTAGGAGACTTGCCTAAGGGAATAGCTTACTGGCAGAAGACAGGCTCTTCCAGTTAATCTCCACCAAAGCCTGCACTGTGGGCCCCTCACTAATGCTATGCCAATGAGGAATAAGAAATCATAGCTTTAGTTTGCTCTCTGAGTCAGGGCAGACTGTTTAGCATAAAGTCCTTTGGCTTCAACAAACTTAGCTAAGCAAAACTACTCAGAGGTCCTTGCCTTGAGCTTAAGTAGGCACATTCACACAGGTTTTACCCAGAAATAATATAAAACTAAGATTTGCATCTTGCCCCTGCTCCCTTCCAAATTAACTTTTTTTTATCCGCCGTATTTGCAAGAACATCATTACTACAGCTACCAAGTTCCCACCACTTTCTCTATTCATAATATAGTTAGCAATCCCATTTTCAGGAATTTAAAGTCCGAAAATAATTTAAAGTTGGGGTTGAGGGGCCCACGTACACATGGAATCACAATAATAGCTTTCAGTTACTGAATACATACTATGTGCTAAACATTGTGCTATCTGCTTTACTTCTTTGACTCTCACAAAATCCTGTCAGTTAGCTGTGGTCAGTTTTTTATAGATGAGTCACAGAGAATTTAAGTAGCTAAAGATGCACTGAGGTGAGATTTCAATCTAGGTGTCTTTTTCTCCCAAGTCTTAGCTGTTAATCACTGGGAATAGAAGGATGAGGAAATCCATTTCTTCATGTTTAAGTTACCAGTGTAATAAATTGGCAAATCAGTCAAAGTTTTTTTCAAAAAAATAATTTTTCCCAGTTATAAGCCATATACAAATCTATTAATATTTAAGAACTATTATCCAAAAAATTAACTGTAATACTCATTTTCTATTACTTAGCACTTTCTTTTGTTTATATGAACTACATTTGAAAACAAATTTCATTTCTTTAAAAAAATATATCATTCAACTTCCTACTATATTGTGTGGGTACAACTGAAATGCATTTTAAGTGTTTATATGTATCCAGTGCTCTGATCCTTGGTGAATACCCCCATTTTTGGGATTGAAGAGCCTGACTCCACTTCTGTGTACAATTTTTACAACTCCCAAGTCACACCCTCTATCTCAGAACACTGTCATCTCATATTGTCCCTTCTCATTACCATGCGATGTAACAACTTCTGCATCCCTGTGTGCTTGCTGCTTGGTGCTATGTGACTATTTCAAATGCTCATGAGGAACCCTCTAGGTACACATTATCTTTTGCCCACCTTGACTGGGGTTCTGCATTTTTGTAAGTCACAGCCTAACATTGAAGTGAAAGGCAGGGTTTGATGTTCTAGTGCTGCCATCTGTTGTCAGTGTGCTTTATCTACACTTGTTGCCTTGTTTTGGTCTACTTTGGAATTTGGAATAGTATGTAATCTCAATACTTGTGGGACTTATTTTCCTAGGGGTAATAAAATCTTGATACTTCTGTTTGCAATTGCACTGGCAGAAACCTCCAAAAACTGTTTCATGAATCATGTTTGTGTGATTAAAAATTTCTTGTATAACTTAAATGTGACAGTCTTGTTTTAAGAATTTAAGAGTTTTATCATAAGGTATTACTAAGAATACAGTGGGGGACTGAAGAAACTGGGAAAAAAAGGAAGATGCTAAAGATTTCTTTGGTGGGTAGTGGTAATTAGCCATGAGGTTAGTGTAGAGTTCAAACATTTATTAGCACATCGTTAATTGCAAAGGCACTGTAGTGAATGGGCATAGAAGTCTCCCTCTCCTTGGACTGGAGAGGGAGATTATCACTTATTGAATGCTACTGTGTGCCAGGCCCTGCACTAAGCTTCACATGTTTCATTTACTCTCCGGTAATCCTACAAGGAAAAGGAAAAGATATTAATAAGTATTATACCGTTGGTCGCTAGAAACAATTGTATAATGAATAAAGAGGGCCAGAGAAAACCTGCTACCATTTTATTTGAGCAATGTGGGGAAAGTCTTGGAATATCAGTCATATGTATTATTTATATTTATTCATATTTGCTAACAATCTGAAATTCTGTGATACATATGCTGAAGAAGTTTGGGCATTCCAAGGTGATTTATTAGCTTAATTCTCCTGATTATTTCTCTTGCATACACATATGGAACAACTGTTTGCCCTCTTGTTCTTAAAACTTGAGAATTTTGGTGCAGTGATATAGGATTAGCTAAGAAACCTCTTCCAAGAGGCCTTCCTTTATTCTCATTTGGAAATATGGACTCCATCCCTGTTCAGTTTCCTGCAAATACCTGCTATAGTATTTATCATACATTTTTTGGAGCCCCTTGGACTGTGAGCTCCTTGGCAATAATAATGGTATCTTGCTTATCTTTGAATCCCAGGTCCTAACACAAGATCTTGAATATAGTAGGAATGCTGAAAATATTTGTGTGGTCAGTTAAAAAATTAAGACATTACAACAGTCTACCTAGGAAATTCTAAAGAATTTGAATTTGCTGCTAGAGAGCATAGCTAAACATATTTTTTTATATTGGCTCAAGAGTTAGGAATATCTATAAAATATATGTTAAATATCTATAAAATACATATTCCTTTAAAATCCAAGGAATATTTTTCCCAACCTAAAGAGAAAGGTTCATTTAACAGTGATGGTTGATTTGACTAATAAATCCAGTATAATTTAGGCATCAGAAATTATTTTACCTATTCCATAGTTAAAATTTATAAGATACTACATTTGGTATGGTGTACCCAAACGTAAAAACAAAACACAGCAAAAAACAATTTGAAAAAGTCCTATTACTTATTGTTAAAATTGTCATACTACCCAAAGCAATCTACATATTTAACGCAATCCCTATCAAATTTCCCATGACATTTTTCACAGAACTAGAATAAATAATCCTAAAATTTATATGGAACCATAAAAGACCCAGAATTGCCAAAGCAATCTTGAGGAAAAAGAACACAGCAGGAGGCATAACCCTCCCAGACTTCAGATAATACTATGAAACTACAATAATCAAAACAGCATGGTATTGGCACAAAAACAGACATATGATCAATGGAATAGAAGAAAGAGCCCAGAAATAAACCCACATGTCTATGGTCAATTAATTTTCAACAAAGGAGGCAAGAATATACAATGTGGAAAAGACAATCTCTTCAGCAAGTGGTGTTGGGAAGTTGGACAACTGCATGTAAATCAATGAAGTTAGAACACACCCTCACACCATACACAAAAATAAACTCAAAATGGCTTAAAGACTTAAATATAAGACATGACCCCATAAAACTCCTGGAAGAGAACATAGGCAAAACATTCTCTGAAATAAATTTTGGCAATGTTTTCTTAGGTCAGTCTCCAAAGGCAATAGAAATAAAAGCAAAAGTAAACAAATGGAATCAAATCAAACTTACAAGCTTTTGCACAGCAAAGGAAATCATAAATAAAATGAAAAGACAACCTACAGACTAGGAGAAAATATCTGCAAATGATGTGACTGACAACAGATTAATCTCCAAAATATACAAACAGCTCATACAATTCAATAACAAAAAAACAACCCAATCGAAAAATGGGCAGAAGATCCACATGAAAAGATGCTCATCATCGCTAATTATTAGAGAAATGCAAATCAAAACTACAATGAGGTACCACCTCACACCACAGGATGGCCATCATTAAAAAGTCTACAAATAATAAATGATGGAGAGGGTGTGGAGAAAATGGAACCCTCTCACACTGTTGGTGGGAATGTAAATTGGTGCAGTCACTATGGAAAACAGTATGGACAGTATGGATGTTCCTCAAAAAACTAAAAATAGAGTTGCCATATGATCCAGCAGTCCCATTCCTGGGCATATATCCAGACAAAACTATAATTTGAAAAGATACTTGCAGCCCTATGTTCATAGCAGCACTATTTACAATAGCCAAGACACAGAAACAACCTAGATGTCCATCGACAGATAAATGGATAAAGATATGGTATATATATACAATGGAATACTACTTAGCCATAAAAAAGAATGAAATCATGCCATTTTACAGCAACATGGGTGGACCTAGAGATTATCATACTAAGTCAGACAGAGAAAGACAAATATCATATAATATCACTTATATGTGGAATCTAAAAGAAGTGATCCAAATGAACATATCTACGAAACAGAAACAGACTCACAGATATAGAGAACAGGCCTATGGTTGACAAGGGCGAAGGGGTGTGGGGGAGGGAAGAATTGGGAGTTTGGGATTAGCAGATGCAAACTATTATGTATAGGATGGATAAACAACAAGGTCCTACTGTATAGCATAGGGAACTATATTCAATATCCTGTGATAAACCATAATGGAAAAGGATATGAAAAATAATATATATAGGTATAACTGAATCACTTTGTTGTACAGCAGAAATTAACACATTGTAAATAAACTATACTTAAATAAAAAATTTTTTTAATCCCTATTACTATATTTTTATTCCCTAACACTCAGACTGCCTATAACTGCTTTTCCACTGTTACCTGAGCTACATTCTTCATTTACCCTTTCCCACAGCTCCAGGTTTGGGTCAGCACTATCTAAAACCACCATTTATCAACCACGCTATCAGAGTTTACTGATCATTGATTCTTCCTCTTTCATCCACTGTCAAGTTACTCTTTACTTCTCAGATTATCAGACCTTACAGATCAAACAGACTTCCCCTCATCAGCCTCTGTCATTTATTATATTTCTTCCACATTAGTTCTAAAAGGGGCCCAAAACAATTGCATTCTGAACACCATTTAACATTATCTTTTCTTTGCATGTATATTTAAAAGTATAAAAATATTTAAAATATTGCATTAGAATTTTTGTAGTCTTCTAAATGAACAAGTCAGAAAAGTATAGTGAAACAATTACACAAAAAGCTATGTCACAACCATTGTTAGAAATATAATTTGTTTGATCCTTGGTTGCAACTCGCTCAAATCTCATTTGGCTTTTGTGGTCATGATGAGCAGGAGTGAGGGTGAAAAGATTTCTATAGTGGACATTTGTCACTACAAATAGGGGACTGTCCATATTTGAACCCCTTTCCTTTGTTTAGGGAATTCCCTCTCTTATGTGACTGGAATATCGGAAATAGTGTCCTCCTCCCATAATGAACTGAAAACATAAGACAATCACTTGCCCAGCTCTGTGACAGCTAGAGCACAGGTATATGACCTAGGTTCACCTGACCAAAATCATCCACCTAAAATTTTTAACGTGGAGATAGTGAGGCAGGGATTGAAAGAATTATTGTTGGTAGGGAGTAGAGAGAGATGGGGTGGGGGTTAGCTGCATCCTTTTTCAGTAGCCAACAGTGCAGACAACGGTATCCAATTTCCAGTTCAATGGTGGAGGCCAGGGCATCCATGTTGTGCGGTGATACTCACTGAAGTGTGCAATTCTGGCTATACAGCCTTCCTTTATTCTGTCCATTTCCAAATCTGGTTCTCCAGGTTTTCCTACAATTCTGTGTGCTACCCAATGTTCTTTCAATAATTCCTTTTCTTCTTAAGCCGGCCAGAAATTTGTTTCCATTGCTTGCAACTAATAACCCAAACCCAAACTGATACAACCATCTTTTTTTTTTTTTTTTGCCACACCGTACAGCTTCCAGGATCTTAGTGCCCCAACCAGGGATGGAACCCGTGCTCCCTGCAGTGGAAGCACAGTCCTAACCACTGGACCACCAGGGAATTCCCACAACTATCATTTACTGAGACCCTATTTTTGCCTACGGACTTGACATGTCTTAGTACATTTCCTCTCTTTCTTCTGTAAAATTGAAATTATTTCCCCCATTTAATCTTCATTCTACAGAAGAAAACACTGAGGTGTAGAGAGGTTAAGTAGTAGAAAATTTTATTTTTTCTTTTATTTTAAACTTATGCTGTTTTTGCAAAGAAGAAGAAGCAAACAAGTTTAAAAATATCATATTCACCATTATTTTATTCTTTAAAATTTCTTTTATTTTGTCTCAGAAAGATTTTAATAAAGTCTTCCGTTTAGCTCTTGGTTGATCAGTTTTATAATAAGAATCACAAGCTAATCTAAAGTCAGGGAGAATTTGGGTTAGTCAGTTTCTTCTCTGGAATTCAGTTGCCCTTTGCTTTTTTTTTTTTTTAAACATCTTTATTGGGGTATAATTGCTTTACAATGGTGTGTTAGTTTCTGCTTTATAACAAAGTGAATCAGTTATACATATACATATGTTCCCATATCTCTTCCCTCTTGCGTCTCCCTCCCTCCCACCCTCCCTATCCCACCCCTCCAGGCAGTCACAAAGCACCGAGCTGATATCCCTGTGCCATGCGGCTGCTTCCCACTAGCTATCTACCTTACGTTTAGTAGTGTATATATGTCCATGCCTCTCTCTCGCCCTGTCACAGCTCACCTTTACCCCTCCCCATATCCTCAAGTCTGTTCTCCAGTAGGTCTGTGTCTTTATTCCTGTCTTACCCCTAGGTTCTTCATGACATTTTTTTCCTTAAATTCCATATATATGTGTTAGCATACGGTATTTGTCTTTTTCTTTCTGACTTACTTCACTCTGTATGATAGACTCTAGGTCTATCCACCTCATTACAAATAGCTCAATTTCGTTTCTTTTTATGGCTGAGTAATATTCCATTGTATATATGTACCACATCTTCTTTATCCATTCATCCGATGATGGGCACTTAGGTTGTTTCCATCTCTGGGCTATTGTAAATAGAGCTGCAATGAACATTTTGGTACACAACTCTTTTTGAATTTTGGTTTTCTCAGGGTATATGCCCAGTAGTGGGATTTCTGGGTCATATGGCAGTTCTATTTGTAGTTTTTTTAAGGAACCTCCATACTGTTCTCCATAGTGGCTGAACCAATTCACATTCCCACCAGCAGTGCAAGAGTGTTCCCTTTTTTCCACACCCTCTCCAACATTTATTGTCTCTAGGTTTTTTGATGATGGCCATTCTGACTGGTGTGAGATGATATCTCATTGTAGTTTTGATTTGCATTTCTCTAATGATTAATGATGTTGAGCATTCATTCATGTGTTTGTTGGCAGTCTGTATATCTTCTTTGGAGAAATGTCTATTTAGGTCTTCTGCCCATTTTTGGATTGGGTTGTTTGTTTTTTTGTTATTGAGCTGCATGAGCTGCTTGTAAATTTTGGAGATTAATCCTTTGTCAGTTGCTTCATTAGCAAATATTTTCTCCCATTCTGAGGGTTGTCTTTTGGTCTTGTTTATGGTTTCCTTTCCTGTGCAAAAACTTTGAAGTTTCATTAGGTTCCATTTGTTTATTTTTATTTCCATTTCTCTAAGAGGTGGGTCAGAAAGGATCTTGCTTTCTGATTTATGTCATAGAGTGTTCTGCCTATGTTTTCCTCTAAGATTTTGATAGTTTCTGGCCTTACATTTAGGTCTTTAATCCATTTTGAGCTTATTTTTGTGTATGGTGTTAGGGAGTGATCTAATCTCATACTTTTACATGTACCTGTCCAGTTTTCCCAGCACCACTTATTGAAGAGGCTGTCCTTTCTCCACTGTACATTCCTGCCTCCTTTATCAAAGATAAGGTGACCATATGTGTGTGGGTTTATCTCTGGGCTTTCTGTCCTGTTCCATTGATCTATATTTCTGTATTTGTGTCAGTACCATACTGTCTTGATTACTGTAGCTTTGTAGTATAGTCTGAAGTCAGGGAGCCTGATTCCTCCAGCTCCGTTTTTCGTTCTCCAGATTGCTTTGGCTATTCGGGGTCTTTTGTGTTTCCATACAAATTGAGAAATTTTTTGTTCTAGTTCTGTGAAAAATGCCAGTGGTAGTTTGATAGGGATTGCATTGAATCTATAGATTGCTTTGGGTAGTAGAGTCATTTTCACAATGTAGATTCTTCCAATCCAAGAACATGGTATATCTCTCCACCTATTTGTATCATCTTTAATTTCTTTCATCAGTGTCTTATAATTTTCTGCATACAGGTCTTTTGTCTCCTTAGGTAGGTTTATTCCTAGATATTTTATTCTTTTTGTTGCAATGGTAAATGGGAGTGTTTTCTTGATTTCACTTTCAGATTTTTCATCATTAGTGTATAGGAATGCCAGAGATTTCTGTGCATTAATTTTGTATCCTGCTACTTTACCAAATTCATTGATTAGCTCTAGTAGTTTTCTGGTAGCATCTTTAGGATTCTCTATGTATAGTATCATGTCATCTGCAAACAGTGACAGCTTTACTTCTTCTTTTCCGATTCGGATTCCTTTTATTTCCTTTTCTTCTCTGATTGCTATGGCTAAAACTTCCAAAACTATGTTGAATAAGAGTGGTGAGAGTGCAGTTGCCCTTTGCTTTTAATACACCAAAGAAGGCCAATATCTATTGCATAGAAGCACACATTTGTGTTTATTGCAGGGTTTCTTAACAATGACACTACTGACATTTTGGACTGCATGATTCTTTCTTGTGTGGGCCGTCCTGTGTGTTGTAGGGTGTTCAGTAGCATCCCGGCCATTAACCTTCTAGATGTCAGTAGCACTGCCTACCAACCCACCCCCATCCTTTTATTGTCATCAAAAATGTTTCCAGGGCTTCCCTGGTGGCACAGTGGTTGAGAGTCCGCCTGCCGATGCAGGGAACACGGGTTTGTGCCCTGGTCCGGGAACATCCCACATGCCGCGGAGTGGCTAGGCTCGTGAGCCATGGCCGCTGAGCCTGTGCGTCCGGAGCCTGTGCTCCGCAACGGGAGAGGCCACAACAGTGAGAGGCCCGCATACCGCAAAAAAAAAAAAAAAAATGTTTCCAGACATTGCCAAATTGCCCCTGGTTAAGAACCACTGGGTTATAGGAGGGCAGAAAGGATTATAACTACTGGGTTATAGGAGGGAAGAAACCTGACAAAACTATTCACATTGTAAAGGAGTAATATATTAGAGATAATGCCAGAATTGCAGAAAAGCTATAGAAATACCATGGAAAAGAAGAAAAATATATTATACAGTATAATTTCAAGGATTAATCAAAGACAAGAGAATCCCATGGCTACCTACAGAGGATAGAAAGTGAAATTCATCACTATGCTGTATAACAGAAAAATTAGCTGTCATTAATGGTAGATGAAAGGTTAGGATTTTATAGGCATTTCATTTCAAGTAACTAAATATGAACTTACCTTCTTAGCAACACAGAAAGTAAGTGTTCAATGAGTATTTCTCTTTGCCGTTTCAAAGCCTAGGCAGAGAAAAAAATTGTCTGATTTGGAGAAAAGGTTTGATTTGGAGACAGGACTGAAGTTTTTTTTTTCCCGTCCTTGCTCCTTTTTCCAAATTTTCTTTTATTGAGCATTACTTTTCTATTTGAAAATTCTAAAAACTAAAAAATAATTCTATTAATGGACAAAAGAAATAAATAATAAAACTTCTTGAAAATCAGAATATTGACAGAAAAGAAATCTCTTATCACTTCTTGTCTCTGATAGTAAAAGAAAACAAAAGGCAAACAATCAGAAAAGAGGAGTAGACAAGTCTTTTGGGAAAAGCACACAAAAATCCTTCCTCTGGAAATAGAATGAATTGATTATTAAAGTAAAGAAACTTTTGCCTTCAAAATGAAAATTGTAGCAAAGAGAGGTAAGGTTGAAGAGGAGATCTGAGAAGCTTTTCAATATTAGAAAGGGTTTCTTTAGAGCAATCAGCTGAGGCCAACCAGCATGGGGAAATTTAGGTCTTCCATTTGCGGGGAAAGAGCTTCTCTATATAATCTTTTGCTTAAAATGCTTTTAAATTCCTTCAGCAGGGATGATCACAGCAAGACAAAAAGCCACAACAAAGGGGCACCCAGGACAAGGGAAACCTTCCCTCGCTGGTAGGAGCTCACAGCTAAGTTCCTCTGAAGAAACTAGAATCCTTTTCTTCCATTATTACAAATAAATAAAGATAATAGACCTAGTTTTAAGTTTTATTCTCATTTGAGTCAACAATATTTTTGAATGACAAAATATTTTCTATATATGATATTTGAGTGATCAAGTGACAGATGAATTGAACAAGTTATCTGTGGCTCTAAATACCTCTCCATTGTACTCCCATTGTTTCACTAGCAATAAAATGTTATTGAAACAACAATAATAAATAGAAAACCTGCCTATTTTCCCATACTAGTTAATGTGAGAAGAAAACACCTGCCCATTGCAGTTCCACAAAAATGGTTTTAATATAGGGTCACAGAAAATTCAAAGGTTTTATAGCCCACTATAAAACAGCCCTTTGTCTTTTCCCACTAATTCCCTAGTGTCACATTTACCAAAACAAGGAAACTACAGATAATAGAGGTGTTTGCAGATTAGCCTTCCAAGCCATAAATAACATAGGGTTTTGCTCACCTACAAATATTAAGGCAGCTTATCAATGTTTAAGCGCCTTCCTCTTTGTAATGGTCGCTAACATTTTAACCCAGGCAAATTGAGAATTTTTTCTTTCCTGTCTTCTTACATTGACAGAGTACACATTCATAAGATTCTATAATCAGATTTCACGGTATAAAGAGTGAGACATCACCTAAACACTCGCCTGCGACCTGAAAGGCCCTGTTTTGGAAGATGTGTCTGCTTTATGCTTTCTTCGTTTTGCTCTCTCTTAGCTATGGTTTCGATCCTAACTGTCCTGGAAGATGCAGCTGTGATTCAGAGCAGTCGGTGCAATGCTACAGGCTAACGGAGGTGCCGTCAGGTATTCCTTCCACCACCAAGAAGCTCTACGTCAGTCATAGCAAAATTCAGCACCTTCAGGTAATTACTCATTCTACACTCAAGTTACTGCAATTTTATTTTGTGAGATAGGGTGAGGGGCAAGTGTGGGTTTGTTAAACTTGATTTAAATAATCAAAACGTAAAGTGATGGTTATGAAGTCGGGTAGTTGCACTAGCTACCTGTTTGCTCTGTACACTGAGATGGGTATATGCCTCTGGATATTTCTTTTTAGGAAAGTAGCCCCCCCAAAATCGGAGTCTATAATTAATTTTTTATTTTTGAAAATTCTAATTATGCTGTTGCGGAGTAAAAGTAAAGAAATGACTCTTTCTTAACAAAAAGAGTTTGAGATCATATGGCCCCTTTTTCTCCACATATTAAAAAGAAGTCCTTTTAGGGGAAAAGTAGTTTTGTACGTGCCACAGAAGGCAGATGATACTTAGAACATTATAAGACTATCAAGGTGAATGCAGCATATGAGAATTACTCATACAAACTCTACAAACCAGCCAGGCATCAGTGTCTTTGTGGAAACATATACAGAAGAAATACGTGTTTTTGTTTTGCGACATTACTGCAATTCTCATTCTACGTGCTTTTAATTATGATGTCTATTTTCATGCTTACCTATTCAGAGGGCACTGAAAAGAGTGCTATAGATTTGTCTGACTTGTATAACACAAAGAAGCTTTTTAAAAAATTTTACTTATTTATTGTTGGCTGCGTTGGGTCTTCGTTGCTGCGCGCAGGCTTTCTCTAGTTGCAGGGAGGCGGGGTTGCTCTTTGTTGCGGTGCGTGGGCTTCTCATTGCGGTGGCTTCTTTTGCTGCCGAGCACAGGCTCTAGGCACGCGGGATTCAGTAGTTGTGGCACAGAGCTTAGTTGCTCCATGGCATGTGGGATCCTCCAGGACCAGGGTTCAAACCCATATCCCCTGCATTGACAGGCGGATTCTTAACCACTGCGCCACCAGGGAAGCCCGAAACTTTTGTTTCTGACCTTTGGTATTTTGAAAGGCATCAAGAGACTAGAGTTCTCATTCTAGTTTTCTCATTAACTAGAGATAGAACTACCTTAGACAAGCAGTTAAAAAAACCTGCAGACCTCATTTGTTACCTTTATGATGTGAGAAGGCTGGATTAGATTGGGGATCCCAGGAACTTTCTAGATGGAAAATTCTATGACTCTGAGTTTGCCTTTACTGGTCACTGCTTCTCCCTCATTGACCCAAATCTTAAGATAAGGAAAGGCCTGTCTGTGATCCAGGTGCAGAGAGTCAGCAGGTGAATGTACTTTTCCTTCAAACAGAGACACTCCCCCCTCCCTTTTTATTTGGTTAAGAAATTTTAATGTAGGTGCACATAAACACAGGGAGTTTAAAATATGTGCCATGGTATTTATGTCGAGGCTCAATAAGCACAATTGCCTGGTCATCATCTGTATACTTTCCTCTTCTAATCCAGTAGTGCCTAATGCCAGAGAGCAGGTCTGACCCTGTCAGGTCTCAGCATTCAATCAAGACACCTGGTTAAAGGGCAAGATGCTTAAATATTTGTCCTGAGGACTTGAGATACCGAGAGCTGGAGTGTCAACTAAGCCTGGTAATGATCCCACACTGCTGCTTTGCAGCCAATAAGATGAAATTATGCCTCTCATCAAATTCACTTATTGGATGAGTTCATTTGTCATTGGTTTAAGTTCACTGAACAGCAATACTGCCACTTCCCTGACTTTAACCCAGTTAATTATCTCTAGGAAGCACAGTTCACAGCAGAAAGGTTGGCAAAAGAGAGGATTGTTTTGTGAAGGAAGTAGAAAGCTCTGACCTATAATCCTCTTTTCTCTTTTAAAAATCCTTAGGCTTTAAATGACCATAGTTTACTTGCATTTGGTGAATGCAATGTATATCTGTTTATTTGGTTTGAACTACAGAATTGGGTGCCTATATTTAAAGTAAAAAGTCTTAAAATGGATCTTCAGATTAATAGCAATAGAAATTATATATATATATACACACATATATGTGCATATATATACACATACATCACATATATGCATATATGCACAACATATATATACACACACACACACATATATGTGTATATACACCACAATTTTAAATGTTTCAGTTACTTGTTCATATAATTCAACTGTCTTTGGGTCTGTGAATGCTGTGTTTGAGACTGGGGATAAAAGATGAAAAATTCAGTTCTAGGAGTTCCCTGGTGGCCTAGTGGTTAGGATTCTGGGCTTTCACTGCCATGGCCCAGGTTCAATCCCTGGTCAGGGAATTAAGATCCTGCAAGCCATGCAGCACAGCTGGAAAAAAAAGTAAAAATTCATAGTTCCTGCCCTCAAGAGGGACTTTATCCATTTATCTGTAAAAATCCCTACTTCTTTGGGATGCATGCCATCAGACTGTAACACTCTGTGCCTCTGTGTGTCTTATACTGTGCCCCTGGTCCCTTCCATACTGGCTCCTACTCTTCCTCTCCATCCTAAGTCCTGCATCTTTTGGTGTGCCTTCAGTGTCCAATATCCTAGTCCCATTCCTTGAACTCATAAAAAAGTATCTATCTACATTTCCACTTCACCACAGCCGTCTACTCTCTTGCTTATATAATAATCCTCATTATATCTGAAACTTCTGCACTCAAAAATCTTGAATTCCCATACCCACTCTCTGGTCATCATGTCCTTTCCCTTCAGCTGCCATACTCTGCACTTATCTTTCCACTTCATGGAGACTTCTAATCCTAGATCTACCCACTTTCTCTCAGATAATCAGTTCATTTCTTATCTATCTTCTTCCCCTAACCCTTCCCTCTTTGCATCCCACAATTAATTATCTCAACACCTATTCAGCAAAGCCTCAGTCTTACGTTAGGGTGATCGTTTTCCTTTGTTTCTCCTATATCTGGACAGCTGGGTGCTGCTGGAGAGGATTACACCTGGTGTCATATCCAAGATAGCTTTTACCAAACCCAAGGTCATGAAAATGTATGCCTATATTTTCTTCTAAGAGTTTTATAGTTTTAGCTCTAACGTTTAGAGGACAAATAGAAATGTCTTTATGGTGGCAGTCAATTAAAATAATTGCACTTTACATCTTTTGTGGAGAGAAGAAGCTACTTCAAATTCCTCTTGGGTAAGAAATATATGGTTTATCAACAAGTGTGGGGGGAATTATAGATTCTTTTTATATTCTCTCCATACTTTTCAGGTTTTTTAATTGTTTACAGAGAACAAGTGTTGCTTTGATCATCAGAAAAAAAATTCCAACACAGTTTATAAACTCCTTGCTGGCTTGGTTCACACATGTCTGAGGCAGTCACTGTGAGGGTGTGTGAGTTTCCTGTGTGCACTGGACCTATAAGGTGACTAAGAAAGGCAGGTAACCTTCTAATGCTTGAAGTAGGGCCTGCCCAGCATTAAAACGTGAAACAAAGCCTTTTCATGGGGAAACCAGCAGAAGTTGCCCCTCTACTCTATTTCATTTTACTTGGTTTGCTTTTTTTTTTCTTTTTAAACTTTTCTTATTATATAGTAACTTTTATCTACATAGGTATTAGGCTCACTAAACTGTACAACTGTGATGGCAGGAATTTTACTTAGCTAAGCTTCCTAAGCCTAATTGTTAACACCAAGCCATACTTGCCTTGCTTTTTAAGCAATGTTGAAAAACTGCCAGCAGCCCCAAGGTTAGCTGCAGGGCAAAAGCATCTCTTTCCACATCTCTTGAGCACAACCCTGCTTAGGCCATGGAAATGGAAAAACAGGTCTGGCAGAATTTTTTTCCCTTTGTCAGCTCTGCAAACTCAACTGATAAGTTGAAAATCATTGGGGGTCTTCCTCACTGTTTGTGGCACCAGAACTCTATACTCTTCAGCTAAATGCATGTTATAAACACTAAGGTTAAAAATATATGTGTTGGGGTAAGGTAAACCTGGGTTGGAAGCCGAACTTTTCCACTTACTAGCAAGACATACTTGGACATTTTGTTTTGCCTTCTTGAGTTTACCTCATTGAAAAGGGAATAATCATGCTTACACATAGATCTTTGTAAAGATAAGCATAGTAAATACTTAGAAAATGGTGGCCATTTTAACTAATAATAATCAAAAGTAATCTGCATTGACCTGATAAAGAGCAAAGGTTCTCTATGCTTAATAATAGGAAACAACTATTCACTGGATTCAGTTAAGAAAATGACCTATAGTATATATAGACTATAGACTATTAGCTAGTCTATATACTTTACAAATAGAAATGAAGACAAATTGAAGCTCTGACACCACTCTTTGTCTAGTCCCCATAGAAATTGCCCATTCAGATCCATGTCATCTCCGAGACTTGCTACATAGTCAGCAATCTTTTAGGGTCTGTGGTCACTCAGATAGAAGTAGAAGCATTTACAACACCAAGGTCTTTTTTGTGGGAGATCAACAGTCCCAAAGGTGAAAAGCTATGTGTAGAGTCAATTATGACTTTACATGAAAGAAAGCCTAGAAAAAGGTACTTCAGTATGAAGAACAGATTAAACAACACTGAATCTTGGACAGGTCATTTAATTTTTTTTTGGCATCATTCCTTGTATGGAAGATTTGGACTAGATAATCTCTAAAATTTCTGCTTTTCTAAAACTCTATGATCCGTGTCCAGATCTTGAGTCTTTTTTGAAAAACATTAATTATAGACCACAGGCAATGGAAAATGTATTAGAAAATGATGAGTTGAGGAAGAAAGGGCTTTGGAGTCCAATAGACTTTGTTGAAATTCTCAACTCTTTCAAGTTTGACGATACCAAACTTTCAGGGTTATTAGGAGAATTAATGATAACACATAAAAAAGTACTTGGAACTTGTAGATGCTCAACAAATGCAAAAAAAAAAAGCTATTGATCTTGGGATTAAGACTAATTAATACATCTGATTAATCATTAAGAAAATATCAAATGTTAGTAGCAATATATAAGCCAAGGCAGCTATCAAAACTATTATAATTAAAAATATCTGTTTATGGAGTTTTTAACATGAGATTCTTCAGCTAGAATATCATATTAGGAAATACTTTAAAATATACCATAATTCACATCACGTGTCTTCCCAGAATATAAATACCTGTAACAAATATGTGATGCAAAATTAACCCACTTTTAAGGTATTAATCATGTATTGATGTTACAAAAGAGCTCAACTTCACAATTAAATCCAACATTTAGAAACTGTAGATAGTAAGACATAAAAGTGTGCACTGAAAATTCCAGCTTAATTGAATTCTAAAGCAGGTTGAAAGTTTTGTGAAGATTTATCAAGCTCAGGAAAATCTGGAACAATTCCTCTTTTTGCCTAAACATGATTTTACTCTGAGAACCAAATACCAAATTACATCATCCTAGAAAAGAGGTGGATGTCCACCTAGGAGGAGTTTGGAGGATATGTGGAGAGATAGGGGTGCTTGAACTTGCAAACCATGGAGAAAGTACAGCAGATTTGGTAATTTCTAAAATCTAGGAGAGGAATAGCATTAGGTCTGGGATATATGCATGAATGGACTCCTTGCTCTACAGAGATGGAGACACATGTATCCTGTTTGTTTCTTCATGACCCTTTTTCATCAGTGAAGCATAAATTGGCCGGTAGGAACAACGAGGCTAGTTTTCCAAACTATTATACAGTTGAAAATGTTTTTCTGATAGGCCCATTCTATTGATAGCAGTATCTAGGACATTAAAATTTTTTTACTTTTAATGCTTAAATTGTTAAAAAGGTAATTTATAATTTAAAAAAATCTAAACATTGCAAAACGTAGATAGATAATGAAAATTCCTTATAATTTTATCCCCTAGAGTTAGAAACTCTAGTTAATAGTTTGGTGAAATATTTCCAGATTGTTTCTTTTTTGGCTATTACAAGATGAGGCAACCAAGAACAGCCTATTGCATAAATCATTGTGCAATTTTTAAGTACTTCTACCTAGAAGTAAATTTGCTGGGTCAAAGAATACGCAGCAAAAGTTGGCCAACTTTATGTCTACCAATAGTGTGTGAAAGTGCTTAAAATATTTTAGACATGTTATACTGTTAACAAATGAATAAAAATGGTCAGAACCTGAGTTTCTATCCTTTTCCAAGAGATATTTAAATAGATCCTGAATGGAAATCTGAAGTATCATTAGTATTGAATGATAACGTATATGGCTTTTTTTTTCTTACAATAATCCTAATTTACTGCTTTTCTCCCCCATTCCCCATCCCTGAATTTTTTGTAGCTGTCTAACTTCACCCAAATGTCAGCTCTAGAAGATTTTATTCTGCTGGCCAGTGGAACAGAGTCGGTAGAAAATGACACTTTCAAGACTCTGAGTACTTTGAAGACCTTGGAACTCTGGAAAAATAAGTTAAGACAGGTCCCCAGTGCTCTCCCAGCCAGTCTTGAAGTGTTAAAACTAAATGATAATTCAATATATGTCCTTCACGGATCTGATTTTGAAGGACTGAAGAAATTAAAAATCCTTGAACTGAAAAACAATCTGATCTCTTCTCTCCCTCCCAGCATGCTCTCTTCTCTTGTCAGTTTGCAAAGCTTGGTGTTGGACAGCAACAATATCGAGTCTGTGAATGGACCACTGGCACTTCCCCATCTGAAACATCTGAGCATGGAGAATAATAAGCTACATCTCATACCAGCTAGCTTCTTCACTTCTCTTCAGTCTTTGCAGTTTCTCAGTTTCAGTAGTAACTTTCTGACTAAAATTCCTATTAACCTGCCCAAATCCTTGCTCTCATTAAAAATGGAGAGAAACCGGCTCAAAGTGGTAAGGTTTCAAGATATGAAACATTTGGAGAATCTTTCCCATCTTTACCTGTCAGAAAACTCACTCTCTTCCATAGATGGGGCACAGCTCCTTGCCAATTTAACTACCCTTGAGCTGTCCCAAAACCAGCTTCAAACGTTGCCCCTCAGACTACCAGCAAGGCTACAAAAGCTTGATATCAGCAACAATCTGATTCAGAAAGTTACAGCACAAGACTTCAAGGACCTCCGAGATTTGAAACATTTGTTTCTGGACAACAACATTGTCAGCTTGTTTGAAGCTGGAGCCCTGCAAAGGTGTTCCCAACTCTCCAACCTGGCCCTGGAGCAGAACCTGCTTTTGTCTATACCTCTACGGTAAGTGAGCGTTATCATTTACAGTAACTACTAAAAAAGTTTTCCAAAAACTGGGACAACTAAGTACATTATACAAGCAAGAAAAGTCATCCAAGCATACGTAAAGTATCTGATCAAGGCTATCCAAGGGTCAAGGGGTGGAATTTAAACAGGGGTTTGGAATCTCCAGCCCTTAAGCTGACTCCTGCACTAACTTAACTTATCTTGCCTGTAGGACAAGACACCAACAGGGGACATCTGTATTTGAAAATATGCAATGTCACTTTGGGGACGTATGGTAACAAACATCATAGGGGGATGTTACTTGTAAAACTGTGTTCTGGTTTCTAAGTATATGGCCTGGATCTAGCAACAGGCTGACTAGGCATGTGCTTAACCACTAGCAAAGCAGGACACCAGGAAAAAATGAGGTGGGGCGGGGTTGGGGGGAATGTAGTAATACATTTATATTTTTAAAAAGCATTGAAGTAGTATTTGTGGGGAAAAAAATCAAATGTTATATTCTAACATTGTATTTATTTTGAATTATGTATTGGGAGCCTCATGTTCTTCTCAGTGCTGTGATTTTTAAAGGGCTTAAGGGATGCTGCTTATTTCTCTGGGTGTCTGTCTGTGAGTGTGTGAGACAATGTGTCCATCTTACTTTCTGTTTTTGGTTGTTTCTTCTGTTCTCTTTCTCTCTCACACAAACACACACACACCCTCATACTCTGACACTTAATTTCTCTTCCAAATATCCCTCCTTCTATACCCAACCCACTGTACCTGTACATTAATTGATCCTATTTATTTAAACTTTGTCACATGTTCCACATTTTAAAGTAGAATTAAAAAACAGTAGAATAAATACTATTATTCTCCTAAAAAAGATATGTTGTTTATTAAATGTGTCTATTAGTGGATTCTTTTTCCTTTCAGCACTATAGAAAAAAATGCTTCCTGCCCTATTATTATTATCAAATTTCTCATAATTAATGTACCAGCTTCTGGCTTCTGTAGAATCCTGTGGCACTTGATTTACTTATTATCAGTGTTCATTATGATAATTTTTCTTATCAATGAGAAAGGAAAAAATGATCTGATATGGACAGATGTTCATTTTTTTTGCACTGTACCCAATGCAAAACATTGAAAGGTGATTTTTCGAACGGAAATCAGTATTTTAAATTATATATTGAGGATAATTTGAAAGTAATCAATTTCTCTTAATGCCTAAGCATGTGCATACAATTAATTTAATTCAACAAGTATGTTTTGAGCATTCACCATGTGCCAGGTACTTTACCAGGCACTTGGGATACATCAGTGTAATAAAAGAGGTAAAACTTCTTGTTCTGTACAGCTTAAATTCTAGCAGGGAAAGAGTGACAACATAATATGTAAGTAAAGTATATAATATTGAGATAGTGTTAGGTGTTATAATTAACAACAAAAAGGGGCAGGCAGGATTACCAGGTTCAGGACTACAGTGAATGAGGGTGGATGGTTGCAATTTTCAATAAGGTAAGCATGGTAACCCTCCTGAAAAGGTAAGCTCTGAGCAAAGACTGGAAGGAGGTGAGGGATTTAGTTGTGAAGCTGTCTGGGGGGAAAAGTGTTCTAGACAGAACAGCCCTGAAGACAAGAACATGCAGGCAGTATTTCAGGACTCTAATTCTTGTTGTTATTTAAATAATTTCTCTACTATGTTCAAGCCTTATTTTCTATTACTGCAGGCTCCTCCTCCAAACAAAAAATTGTGTATAAAATAAAAACTTATCAAACAGGTTAGGGAGTGACTGTATCACATAAGGATTCTCAGCAGGCTATGACAGCCATGGGCAAAACTGTGAACTCGGTGGGCTTTTCTATTCGGGTGACCTTTAGAAAGCATTTGGTGAAGTAATCCTGCTAAGTTTAATGAGTGAAAAATAGCTTAATTATTTACTCCTGCCAGGGTATTTGTGTTTTAATAAGTGACTACAGAAAGCACAAAGTTTCTACCCAACAGAGTGTATAATGGAATTGCAAGCCTGAGCTAACCCTAATTTTCAAGTCTGACTTTACGATGGAATTATCTGGAGAACTTTTATAAAGCCTACTCATGCCTAGACCTCATTTCAAACCAATTAAATCAGACGCCCTAGGGTTGTGGCCCAGGCATCGGTATTTTTTAAAAGCTCCCCAGATGAATTTAATGTGTAGCCAGGTTTGAGAAATACTGGGAAAGGACAATGGGGCAAGAAAGAAGATACCAGGGGGCTTTTCCTATGAGGCTTAAATGAAACAACACAACTGTCTGCTTTGTCAAAGAACCTGGCCTGTTATGAGAGCAATGTTCCTGTAGAAAGTGATTTTTTTTTTTTTTTTTTTTTTTTTTTTTGCGGTACACGGGCCTCTCACTGTTGTGGCCTCTCCCGTTGCAGAGCACAGGCTCCGGACGCACAGGCTCAGCGGCCATGGCTCACGGTCCTAGCTGTTCCCCGGCATGTGGGATCTTCCCGGACCGGGGCACGAACCCATGTCCCCTAAATCGGCAGGCGGACTCTCAACCACTGTGCCACCAGGGAAGCCCTAGAGAGTGATTTTTAAATTCCCCATCAGGACCACCACTTCCAAAACCACCATTCCCCAACTTTCCTTTAAATTGGAAAGTGGGAAGGACCCCAAAAAATTTTCCCGTGGTTTTCCTCCCATAAAGAATTAAAACACAATACAATCTATTCCTTATATTTGAATTTTGCGACTTTTATTTATGAGCTTTAAACGTTACACTCTTTCTTTTTATTTGAATGCTTCTTATTCATACACAAAACTACACTTTAAAATTCAGTGTTCTATAAATAAACTGTAAACACAGGCAACCTATCTGTGCTAGTTGCTAACCTAACCTAACCTAACCTGTTAGTCGCCCATTGTGTATCCTATCACAAACTGTTTCCACAAATCCCTTCCTCTGTCTACCATGCTGCAATCTACATTTCATCAGGAAAATAATGGTATATGGTTTTAGGCACACATGAATTAAAATATCTACCCCATTTGCCTAAATATGCTAACTGAGATAGAAACAATACCTAACATTTACTAAGTGCTTACTAAGCTCAGCAGGGAATGAATATACATGTTATTCCGTTACTCCCTTACGACAATCCTGTGAAGGTAGGTACACTGTTTTACCTATTATTTTACAGATTAGAAATTAAGGTTAAGAGGTATCAAGAAACTTGCTGGAAGTCATATGGTCAATAAAGTTTGGAGTCAGGGTTAAATACAGTAGTCTAACCCCGGGGCCTGGGAATTTTAGGCACTGCACCCTCGCCCTCTGAGGTTTACTCTGCTATCAATACACTCCACTACTTAGAATTTAGTCTACCCAAGACCTGGGGTCTTGCTTCTTGCTGCTTCTCATTTCACCAAGCTGCAGCTCGGGGAGCAAATGTAAGTTACATCACCCCTTCTTTATTCACAATCTGGATAATTCAAATCCAGGATAGCTTTCTACAATCTGATGAAGCCAGTCAGCATTTTCTCTTACTCAAGTGCCATCTACAGACATAATGGGGGTGCGCCCCTTTTTTACTCTAAAAAGCGACACTACCGAAAGAAGAAATAGCATTTCTAGACATATGTTTGTCGTAAAATCAGGGCTACCTTTTTGTATAAATCAGACTTATAAAGATAAATTATATCAAAGCAATAAATGACTACCCAAAGGTCACAGAAGGAGGAAATTAGTGACTTCTCTTACAGTGCCATTTTGGTTATCCATAGAAACACGAAAGAAAAAAAAAGGTACTCCTAAGACCAGGTACAGTTTTTGGCTGCCCAGCCCAGAACTGAATAACTGTATTTGTTTAAAAGAAAGCTTGGCTTGCTCATTTTCGTTACTAACATTTTCACGTAACTTCTGTGTACTGAGCACTTTCATCTATATAGTGGAAAATCAGAAGCTTTAAAGAGCTAAATAACTTACCTAAAGTCACATGCTGGTGAATAGAATAGCCAAAGTTAGAACTCGAGTCTTAATAAGTAGACTTGACTCTCTGGTTTACTCTGCCGTATCTTTCCTCAGCTGTGCTCCCTGTGCTCCCTGTACTCTCAATAGTTACAGAGTCTCGCTTACTGCCTCACCACCTATTAACAGGCCATTTTTCCTTGAAAAAAAAAAAAAAAGCTATGCACAAGAGATTTTCTGTATAACTTTTAGAGATGTACCTTGTATAAGCTGGTGTGTGCACAAAATTACATTGTCTTAGGGATTAACTTCAAATTCAATTTAAACTGTGGATACCAATTTGAAAATTGTTAGTGGTATTCACAGTAAACCAACTGAGAGAAATGTCTTTGCAGAAGCTTTTATCAAACTGTTAAAATGTGTGGAGCGATTTTCCCTGGGAAATTAATCTGCTTTGTTAGGTAAATTTAATTCCAATGAAAAAGAAAGCACTTTAAACAAATAAGACTTTAAAATACTCAAAAGCACAAGTACTTACGTATGTATATGTATTATATGGTTTAGGAGAGGAATACAAATATAAAATACATGAACGTAGGGCTTCCCTGGTGGCGCAGTGGTTGAGAGTCCACCTGCCGATGCAGAGGACACAGGTTCATGCCCCGGTCCGGGAAGATCCCACATGCCGCGGAGCAGCTAGGCCCGTGAGCCATGGCCGCTGAGCCTGTGTGTCCGGAGCCTGTGCTCCGCAACGGGAGAGGCCACAACAGTGAGAGGCCCGCGTACCGCAAAAAAAAAAAAAAAAAAAAAATTACATGAACGTAAATATATATAAATATAAAATGTAAGTATCAAAGAAAAAAACAAGGGCAAAATTTAGGCTAAGTGCCAATAACCTAAAAGATTAACGTTTCAGAATGAAATTCATATGAGAATACTATAACAAACAAAAGGTAATATTGTCATAAAATATGTTTAAATTCATTTGCTTTTTTCTCTTTGACATAGCAATCATATGACGGGGACCACCACAAAAAAATTCACTAAATACTAAAAAGAATGAAATGTACATCTAATATGTTCACACTGTATGAAGATAGCATTCAGATGGTATTTCAAGGGACATTTTTCCTATAAAGCTTTCTCACTTCTTGTACTTCACAAAGAGAATAGCACTTAATATAAAGTTGACTAGCAGAAAGATGTTCAGTTCACAATTGTGATTATTATTTATTTTTTATCAACAGGCGTTAGCATGACATTTTTCAAATTGATATCCACGGTTAAATTTTTTTTTTCCTGATTATAAAGAAATACCTGTTCAAGTTGAAAATTTAGCGTGCTGAAAAATAAAAAAGTCACCCATAACTGTTCAACCAGAACCTATGCCTAGCGATAATTTGTTTTTATGTATTTGAGATCAGTCAATTTTTTTTCTATTTTTTCCATTTAACATTATAGTGTGGTTTTTCTCTCCATTTTCCCTTTTCTATTTTTTCCAAGTATCACTATGGACCCAGGGATCTTAATTCATTCAGTGTGTTATGATCATTTATAGTTGCTAGTCTCTTTTGGTGCTCAAATTTCCCCAAATTTGGCTAGTGGGAGCCCCTCCAAGCTGGTTCCTATGTTCATGAGACATGATTCCATTACCTCTCTTTTTATAAACTTGTGGTAAAATACACATAACATAAAATTTATGTGTACAATTATTAATTTTTACGTGTACAATTCAATATTGTTAAGTATCTTCACATTGTTGTGCAACCAGTCTCCAGAACTTTTTCATCTTGCAAAACCAAAACTCTGCACCCATTAAACAACTCCTCATTTCCCTCCTCCCCTCACCCCCGACAACCACCATTCTACTTCCTGTTTCTATGAATCTGACTACTCTAGATATCTTATGTAAGTGGAATCATACAGTAGTTATCTTTTTGTGACAGGCTTTTTTCACTTAACATAATATCCTTATTCATGTTGTAGCATGCGTCAGAATTTCCTTCCTTTCAAGGCTGAATAATATTCCATTGTATGTACTTGTATTTTGTATTTTGCTTATTCATTCATCCATCAGTGGACACTTGGATTGCTTCCACATTTAAACTACTGTGAATTCAATATGGGAGTATAACATGGGTGTATAAATATCTCTTTGAGAGCTTGCTTTCAATTCTTTTGAGTATATACGCAGAAGTGCAATTGCTGGATCATATGCAAGTATAGTTTTAATTTTGGGGGGAACCACCCATACTGTGTTCCATATTGACTGTACCATTTTACACTCCCATCAACAGGGCACAAAGTTTCCAATTTCTCCACATTCTTGTTAACACTTGTTATTTTCTGGATTTTTGATAGCAACCATCATGATAGGTGTTCCACTAATATTTGAACACTTCATTGCATTCCAGTTCAGACATTCCAGCTTACCTTGCCCCAGACGTGGAATTAGCCATTTTTCCAATAAGTCTTGCTACTTTTTTTTTTTTTAATTTTATCGAAGTATAGTTGATTTACAATGTTGTGTTAATTTCTGCTGTCCTGCAAAGTGATTCAGTTATACATATATATATTCCTTTCCATATTTTTTCCATTATAGTTTATCACAGGATATTGATTATTGTTCCCTGTGCTAAACAATAGGACCTTGTTGTTTATTGAAGCCTTGCTTCTTTTAAGTAGCGACTGGAATTCTGAAACTAAGATCTGTGTGTTCAGTGAGCTTATGCTATTGGGATCACATTGCTACTAGTGTATAATATTGCTTTTAGGTCCTTTCAGTATACAGAGGTAGAAGATATATATTTTTTAGAATCATAAATTCACATTGGTATTTCCAATTCATATTAACATTAGAGTTTTTTCTTCTCTTATTTTATATTTGTATCTTTTTCTCTTACAATGAAAATCTTGGTTCCTAATAAGATTAATATATTTACTTATTTTCTTTATCTTACAGTATTCATTAAAAAGTTTTGAAATTGTATTACTAAGAGTAATATTAACAATAAATATACTGCGAGAAATTTCTTTGCAGATCCTTTTGTCTTTAGAGTCTAAGGCTTAGCTATCTCTACTAATGCTATTCAGAGTACTTTTTCTTTATTTTATATGGTTACATTACCAACATAAACATTTGATTAGTTAGATTTGTTTGTTTTGGCTTGTGTTCAATTTTAGGGCTTGGTTTTGTTTTTATTTGTTTTACGTAAAACGTTAACGTGATTCAAAAGTTAAAACCATATGGAACCAAACACTCCCTATAAGTAACTATTTTAATTCACTTCTGGTTTATCTTTTTTCTTTTTTTTCAAAAACAAGCAAAATGTGTACATGTATTCTTATTTCCCTCTTACACAAAAACTAAGATACTACATACACTATTCCACTTCTTGTTTTTCTTCCCTTTAACAATACTTTCTAGAAATCATTTTATGGGTAATTCATAGAGACCAGCCTCTTTCTTTTTCAAGGCTGCATAGTAGTTCTTTACTGTTGTACTGGGTTGTTTACAGTCTTTTGCTATTATAAATAATACCATAAGAAATACACACGTGCTGTTTTATGTTTGTGGATATAAAATATGGATATGTTTGTGGATATAAAATATCACATCTTCAGAGATTTTACCTAGAAATGAAATTGCTGGGTCGAAGGGTAAATGCACATTATTTTGTTAGGCTTTGCTAAATTCTCCACAGGAGCCATGCCATTTTCAGCTCCCACCAAGCTATGTATGAGATTGTCTGCTTCTTCATGGCTTTGCCCACAGAATGTATTGCTAAGGATTAAGACTTTTTACCAATCTGATAGGTGAGAAATGGAATCTCTGTGTGTTTTTATTCTTCATTTCTCTATTCTGAGTATGGCTGAAGACTTAAAGGCTTTGCTTTTTTTTTCTGAGAATATAAGTTCCTTTTATTTTTTATTTTATTTATTTTTTTAACATCTTTATTGGAGTATAATTGCTTTACAATGGTGTGTTATTTTCTGCTTTACAACAAAATGAATCAGTTATATATATATACATATGTTCCCATATCTCTTCCCTCTTGCATCTCCCTCCCTCCCACCCTCCCTATCCCACCCCTCTAAGTGGTCACAAAGCACCGAGCTGATCTCCCTGTGCTATGCGGCTGCTTCCCACTAGCTATTTTACATTTGGCAGTGTATATATGTCCATGCCACTCTCTCGCTTTGTCACAGCTTACCCTTCCCCCTTCCCATATCCTCAAGTCCATTCTCTAGTAGGTCTGTGTCTTTATTCCTGTCTTACCCCTAGGTTCTTCATGACATTTTTTTTTTCTTAGATTCCATATATATGTGTTAGCATACGGTATTTGTCTTTCTCTTTCTGACTTACTTCACTCTGTATGACAGACTCTAGGTCCATCCACCTCATTACAAATAGCTCAGTTTCGTTTATTTTTATGGCTGAGTAATATTCCATTGTATATATGTGCCACATCTTCTTTATCCATTCATCCGAAGATGGAC
Source organism: Delphinapterus leucas (assembly GCF_059928025.1). Taxonomy (NCBI): domain Eukaryota; kingdom Metazoa; phylum Chordata; class Mammalia; order Artiodactyla; family Monodontidae; genus Delphinapterus; species Delphinapterus leucas. The sequence continues at coordinate 54,007,915 of NC_143140.1, forward strand.
ACTTAGGTTGTTTCCATCTCCGGGCTATTGTAAATAGAGCTGCAATGAACATTTTGGTACATGACTCTTTGAATTATGGTTTTCTCAGGGTATATTCCCAGTAGTGGGATGGCTGGGTCATATGGTAGTTCTATTTGTAGTTTTTTAAGGAACCTCCATACTGTTCTCCACAGTGGCTGTACCAATTCACATTCCCACCAGCAGTGCAAGAGGGTTCCCTTTTCTCCACACCCTCTCCAGCATTTATTGTTTCTAGATTTTTTGATGATGGCCATTCTGACCAGTGTGAGGTGATACCTCATTGTGGTTTTGATTTGCATTTCTCTAATGATTAGTGATGTTGAGCATCCTTTCATGTGTTTGTTGGCAATCTGTATATCTTCTGTGGAGAAATGTCTATTTAGGTCTTCTGCCCATTTTTAAGGCTTTGCTTTTATGTGGATTTCCATTCATACTTTTTGCCCACTTTCAGACTTATTTTAAAACCTTTTCTTCTCAACTTGTAAGAGTCCTTTACATATTAGGGAGATTGGCTCTTTGTCTGGGATATAAAGTGCAGATATTTCCCCCAGTTTGTCTTTTGATTTTGCATATGTCTTTTGCCATATACAATTTCTTTTTCTATGATTTTTAATGTAGTTGATTTATTGATATTTTATAGCTTCTGGATTTTTTTTTTGCGGTATGCGGGCCTCTCACTGTTGTGGCCTCTCCTGTTGCGGAGCACAGGCTCTGGACGTGCAGGCTCAGCGGCCATGGCTCACGGGCCCAGCCGCTCCGCGGCATGTGGGATCTTTCCGGACCGGGGCATGAACCCGTGTCCCCTGCTTCGGCAGGCGGACTCTCAAACACTGCGCCACCAGGGAAGCCCCAGCTTCTGGATTTTTAAGCCATAGTCAGAAAAGCTTTTTTATAGAACTGGTATTTTAAAAATTATTTGAAAATATGATTTTTATGATCACATAATAGTCCATTATCTCTTAATTTCCATATTAGTGGACATTAGCCCTTTATCATTTTTTTGCTGTTATAAATATGATCAAATGTATGACAAACATATTTTTAAATAAATCTCTATTCACTTCTCCTATTATCTCCTATGCTGAAAGGCATGACGTTATTTAAATTCGATACATGTTACCAAATTGTTTCCAAAATGGTACCAGTTTATACTCCCACTAGCAGAGTTTAAGTTCTTACCTCACTACACCCTCATCAGAAATGAATTTTAAAATTTAAATTCAAAATGATGCTCTAATTTCTAACATTGCATCTTTTATATTCATGAAGAACAACCCTTTTCATATTTTTATTCAATATTTTTACCTTTCCTATAAATTATTGATTCATGGCATCTGCCAACTAAAAAGTTGGAAACTTACTATTTTCCTTATCAATTTGTTACATGATCCAATTTGAAATGAAAAATTAAAGAGTTTATGGCTAGGAACCAGAAAAATCAGAGGGCTAGAAAATAAGACCTATGAGAAAGTGTTAAAGACCTATAGATAAGACTGAGGTTTGCACTTTTAATTAACTTTACAAAATAAAGCTTGTTTTCTAGCTTCAGAGGAAACAGAATGGTACAGAAAAGGTGGGTGTTGCTTAATCTGAGTTGCCTAGGCAGTTATGGAATGATGGTCACAGCCTCCTTTCACATCCTGTTTCCATGCTTTTGCAGGCTCCCGGCAACCTTAGCAAGGCTGGACCTAAAAGGCAATGCCATCCAGGATATTGCTGAGAGGGAGCTCAAGGATCTGAAGCAGCTTCAGGTTCTAAACCTTAGGAACAACAAGATCTCTGCCTTAGACCTCAAAGTCTTGGAGGTGTTGCCTCGCCTCAGGCACCTGTATCTGGATGGAAATCCGTGGAATTGCACCTGCAGTCTCCTGAGAGCCAGGGAGGTCCTGAAGGCCAAGGGCACAGATGTGAGGGGAGGACAATGTGCGGCACCAGCTGAACGACAAGGGGAGAGCTGGATGTCTTCCAAGAAGATAATGAGGCAATGTGAGCATCACTTGCATCTGACCGAGAAAAGCAAAGAGACCAAAAAGAAACCAAAGCCCGAAGAGCACTCCAGCATCAGAATCAGTGTGGGTGATGATGATTATGATTATGACATAGACTGAGGACGAGCTTAGTTTACAGTTTAGAAAACGGGTTTGTTTCTTTTTTTAAAATAGACTTCATTTGTAGAGCAGTTTTAGGTTCATAGCAGAATTGAGAGGAAGGTACAGAGATTTCCTATATACCTCCTACCCCTACACAAACATAGCCTCCCCCATTACAACATGTCCCACCAGAATGGAACATTTGTTACAGCTGATGGATCTCTATTGACAGGTCATAATCACCTAAAGTCCATAGTTTACATTAGGGTTTACTCTTGGTGTTGTACATACTCTGGGTTTGGACAAATATATAATGACATGTATTTACCACTATAATATCACACAGAGTAGATTCACTGCCCTAAAAATCCTCTGTGCTCCAGAAAAAAAGTTGTGGTTTTTTTTGTTTTGTTTTTTTTTTTGGGTTTTTTTTTGTGGTACGTGGGCCTCTCACTGTTATGGCCTCTACTGTTGCGGATCACAGGCTCCGGACGCGCAGGCTCAGCGGCCATGGCTCACGGGCCCAGCCGCTCCGCGGCATGTGGGATCCTCCCAGACCGGGGCACAAGCCCGTATCGCCTGCATCGGCAGGCAGACTCTCAACCACTGCGCCACCAGGGAAGCCTAGAAAAAAACTTTTTTAATGGTCAATATCTTAAGCAGAAATATATAATAAATTTAGATATACAAGATTCTTTTTATAAGTTTTTCTCTTTCTTTTTAAGAATGAAGTGAGGGTTAAGACAAGTTGAGGTGGGGGGAGGGAAGTAGAAATGAATGGTCAGAAGATGTAAGATTCCTTCCATGTTAAAAGTAGTTTGTTTGTATTTTATACTGAAACCTAGACAAATAGTAATGCCCAATAAAATCTCTATCTAACTAACTTCCTGCAAATAGAGTAGTTCATTTTATCAAATAAAAAGTGATGATTTTGTGTATGAAGCTGGTACCTACAGACCTACACTACAGGCTTTTGTTTATAAGTAATAAAAACTGACTCCAACTTAAGCAAGAAAGAATTTATTGGAAAGGTTGGGAATAGCTCACAGAATCAAAGGAAAATCTGGAGAATCTGGAAAGGACAGGGATCAGATCTGCTCCTGGGCCCCAGGCAGAAGAAGTAATGAAGAGTCCCTAAGCTTCTTCAGGGTTCTCTGCAGAATGAAGTGTTCCCCCTATTAGCAGTGTTAGCTTCCCTCTTCTGAAGAGTCACATCCCCAGAGGGAGAGGCTAATCCGGCTTGAGTCACATGTTTGCCTTTGGCTAAGGGACAGTAGCCAAGGCTACTCTTTGACAGTCTCACCAAGACCAAAGGGAAACCAGTAGGGGAAATGTAAACTGGCACTGTAATTACCACAGATGTCCCTAAAATAGCCTTCCTGAAAAGAACTGTGCTTTGGTTACATTCAGTTTTCTCCGAGGACCACAATCCCTGCAGTGCCTTTCTTTTCTTTTCTTTTTTTTTACATCTTTATTGGAGTATAATTGCTTTACAATGGTGTGTTAGTTTCTGCTTTATAACAAAGTGAATCAGTTACACATATACATATATCCCCATATCTCTTCCCTCTTGCATCTCCCTCCCTCCCACCCTCCCTATCCCACCCCTCTAAGTGGTCACAAAGCACCGAGCTGATCTCCCTGTGCTATGCGGCTGCTTCCCACTAGCTATCTACCTTACGTTTGGTAGTGTATATATGCCCATGCCTCTCTCTCGCTTTGTCACAGCTTACCCTTCCCCCTCCCCATATCCTCAAGTCCATTCTCTAGTAGGTCTGCGTCTTTATTCCTGTCTTACCCCTAGGTTCTTCATGACATTTTTTTTTTCTTGGATTCCATATATATGTGTTAGCATACTGCATGCTTTTGAGAATTGCCTGATTGGGGATAGTGGTGTAACTGTAGAATAATTTTTTTTTCCTCTCTATCAATCTACTTGTGAAAATGATCTACTTGCAAATAAATCTAAAACCCCATCCAAATCAGTTGCTGTTCTAACTGGTAAGACTTATCAGCTGTAGTGTTTTACAAGGCTTTTCATCAAAATACCCCCAATGGCAGAGAAAGAAACAGTATAGATCTGAGTGGATGAGCAAAGATGCCCATCAGAAGCTAAAACTTTCTCCAGAGTGCCATGTTTTAGCTTAAACTTTTGTGCAAATTTTACATTACTTGCTTTATGTCCACATTTTCTTCTCCCCAAATCTTTATAACATTGATATTCCTTGGAGAAAAGCCTGTTAATATTGTGGTTTCTAGTACTTCTTGGCACATTGACAGGTATCCCAAGTATATATGCACAGATGCGCAGAAATAAGGGAACTCATATGATACTCCTTGCTATCGTGTGGGGCTTCAATTCTTCTAATGTGTTAGACCACAGTTCTCTCTAACAAAGATTAATGATGCCTAATCATTTACACCCACTGACATTGCCTGGATATTTATAATCAGAATTCTCAAGCTGTGAGTGCCTTGAGACAGAATGTAGTCTTTTACAGGTGAGGGAGCTCAGGCTTATAGGGGTGAAGTGACTGTCAGGTTCACACATATAGGAAGTGGCAGAACCAGAACTGATTGCACCTGGGTCAATCAATTTTTTATTTTGGTCCAGTACTCTTTCTACTATAGCATTCAAAGCTACGTAAGATTCCCTTAGCACATTCTACTCACAAACAATGTCTAGAATGGTAATAGGTTCAATAAAGTATTTGTATTCACCTGCTTGGGCAGCCATAACAAAATGCCACAGGCTGGGTGACTTAAACAACAGAAAATGAGTTCTGGAAGCTAGAAGCCCAAGGTCAAGATGCTGTAAGGGCTGGATTTTGGTGAGGCCTCTCTTCCTGATTTGCAGAGAACTGGCTTCTCACCGTGTCCACACATGGCCTCTCATCTGTGTGCACACACATGGAAAGAGGAGATATCTCTGGTGTCTCTTCTTCTTATGACACAGTCCTGTTAAATTAGGGCCCCACCTTTTTGACCTCACTTAACATTCATTACCTCCCTAGTGGTCTTATCTCCAAATACAATCACATTGGAGGTTAAGGCTTAACATATGAAGGAATCTTGGTGGGCACAATTCAGTCCATAACAGTTTCTTTCCTTCCTTCCTTCCTTCCTTCCTTCCTTCCTTCCTTCCTTCCTTCCTTCCTTCCTTCCTTCCTCCCTCCCTCCCTCCCTCTCTTCCTTCCTTCCTTCCTTCCTTCCTTCCTTTCTCTCTCTCTCTCCCCTCCCTCCTTCCCTCTCTCTCTTTCTTTCCTTTCTTTCTCTTTCTTCCTTCCTTCCTTGCCTCCCTCCATCTTTCTTTCTTTCCCTTTCTTTCTTTCTCTACCTATTTATCTCAATTTCTGGCTCTTGATTTAAGTTTTTTGATGAATTTACAAAAAAGAAAAAGATAAAAGGTGGAAAGGACAAAGAAAGGGATAAGGAAATTTTAAGGCCCAATTATTATATTTTGACACTTATGAAGAGATTTTTAAAAATCAGATAATTAGCGGGCTTCCCTGGTGGCGCAGTGGTTGAGAGTCCGCCTGCCGATACAGGGGACACGGGTTTGTGCCCCGGTCCAGGAATGTCCCACATGCCGCAGAGCGGCTGGGCCCGTGAGCCATGGCCGCTGAGCCTGCGCGTCCGGAGCCTGTGCTCCGCAACGGGAGAGGCCACAACAGTGAGAGGCCCGCGTACGGCAAAAAAAAAAAAAAAAAAAAATCAGATAATTAGCTAATAATCCTGGAAAACAGCTAGAGACCAGGGTTGAGATACAGGACAAGTGAAATTTGGAAGGGAGAATAAAGTATGGAATATGAGATACTGATTTACAATCCTGGAAGGTGGGTGTAGGTTGAGTGTCACTGGAGTTGGAGAAGGGGCAGTCACCTGGGCACAAGGGTACACTTAATGCCTGAGGAAAGGGTTACTTGGTAGGTAAAGAAAAGGGTAGATAAACTGTCAGACACCAGTTTTCCTTCTGTTAACTTCCAGTGCCTCTGTTTCTCTTCATCTGTAAAATGGGTATTACATACTACCTCCCAGAGTTAATTCTTTTGAATTAAACCTATATGGAAGAAAGTCATTTTCCTAACTACTCAATAATTTGCAAACCTGCCTCTCTCTCCAGATGGAGACCTTGCTCTATACCCCAGGTGCCAATCATATGGTGGCATCTGTAAATGGCACCTGCTAGGGTTATGCAGTGGCCAGAGTGTGTCCATACTGAAGCCCTTCTCTTCCCTCACTGGGTCCTCCCAACAATTCAAATCATGCCTGTTTAGTCCTGCCAAGCGTCAGAACCGAGCCACTCACTGCCTGGTCACACGCTTCCTACTGGCTGCTCCCTTGGTAATAAAAATCCTGGTTGAAGACTTTAAATTGCACCTGGTAAGGGCTTGATTGTTCTCAGATAAAAGACCAGTCTTCCGCTCAGCTCTTGGGGAAGGCGGCAAGAACTTAATCACAGTGTGGAACCCCAGAAGGAATAACTGAACTGAGTAAATCTGAAAAGAAGGCACTGGTGCTCCTTTCTGGCACATGTTCACATGGTCACACGCAAATATACTGCGCTTTTTTTCCCCCAATTTTGATGACTTATTTATTTACTTAAAGATTGTTCTATAGCCATGTTCTTTTTTTTTTTTTTCCCCGAATAAATTGCTTTTATCAGAGCTGATATTTTCATTCAGGAGCATTTTTAGTTTCTACTCAGAATTGCTTAGAATTTATAAACTTTAAAGAGTTTTTCCCTACAGACTTTATAAATTTCTTTTATGCCATACATGCAACAGCAGGAAAGTGTAAACTTGTCTTCTTTTGATATGTAGGCTTTCTGCTAATGCCTTGGCAACGGGGTTCACAAGCCTTCTCAAAAATCTCTGCTTGGTTGCACCTGTGAATGCCTCCCTCACTTCAGAGGGAGAAGGTTCATGGATGTCCTGGTTTTAGATGGGAACTATGTCTTCAAGGCTGATGCTGGGAAAATCCTCCTTCCTCTGAAGGAGTCCTTTTTTTTTTCCCTCTATAGTTTTTTTTTTTTTTTTTACTAGATCCCATCATCAAAAAAATGCTCTGGTATTGAGGCTATAGCCCAAAATTCTCCTTTTTCTAAAACAGGCATTCATATATGTGTGTGTGTGTGTGTGTGTGTGTGTGTGTGTGTGTGTGTGTGTGTAAGGGGTGAAGGTTGGATGGGGGGGGTCTGTTGACATTAACTGTTTCATGCCTTTTATACATAGGTTATATAGAATTCACCAGCCCTGAGAAACTGAATAATAATAATGATTTTTGTTAAGTTCTAGTTTGCCAGGGGTCATGCTTCAGTTATGTCATTCATCACTTGGTTATTAGATATTTTGCTCTTAGCTAAATTTGCTTAAACAAATATGTACCCAAATGAAATAATTACTATCTTTACAAGTCAGCCAGAAACTTGATGTTTTCGCATCATATAATTGTGCAGTGAATGCTAAAAATTGGATTTTTTGCCAGATTATCAGTCTGAAACCTCAGGGAATGGTGAAAGTGTCCAAAAGCACAGTTTTATGAGAATAAACTTCGTGGAACTGCTGTCATTCCAGTAATAATAATGGCTCATCTTAACATTTTGATTGAGAAACATTACTAGCACTAACTCTGAGCCCTAGGTTTGCCTGTATTCTGGATAGTATCTGGTTTTGACAGGGAATAACTGTTATGATGGATTCCCCTATCTTTTTTTTCTCTAAGGCAAAATATTGTTTCTAATATTCTCTGTAAGCTTTCACGAAACACTGTTTTTAGGAATCCAGTATAAAGGGTTTGATTTAATAGCCATTATTCAACGTTCAAGACAGTAAGTGACAATTGCCTTTAGAGTGATCCCAATCTATCTTAGTTTCCAGAAAATACTTAATATAGTCCTTCCTTCCCCCACTTCTCTCCCCACAACACAAACCCTCACAAGCTCCCCGACCCAGCGTTGGATCATTGTTATTCAGGCTTATAGTACTCATTTCTGCTTTAGAACTTATCAACCACTTTTTTCTTTTTAAAGAAATCACAAGTGCCACTGAAAATAATACTGTCTAAATAGACAAAATATAGTCCATGTATCATATGAAAAGTAGCTCATGATAATTATTCATTTGGAAATGGAATGGAATTCCTAAATAAGATCCCTGTGTTACAGACTATGTGTATTTTTTTTAATTAAAAAAAAGTTTTAAGGTTACTTTCCATTTACAGGTATTAAAAAATATTGGCTATATTCCCCGAGTGGTACAATATATCCTTGAACCTATCTTACTGCTCAGCCATAAAGAAGTTCAAAATTTTGCCATTTGCCGCAACATGGATGGACTTGGAGGGCATTACAGTATAATAAGTCAGACAGAGAAAGATAAATACTGTATGATATCACTTATACGTGGAATCTAAAAAATACAACAAACTAGTGACTATAACAAAAAAGAAGCAGACTCAGAAATAGAAAGCAAACTCGTGGTTACCAGTGGGAGTGGGGGGGAGGGCAGAATAGGGGTGGGAGAGTGGGAGGTACAGACTTTTGAGTGTAAGACAGGCTATGTGTATTTTTAATTATAACTGATACCAACAGATTATTTTACAAAGATTACTTCCTTCGAATGTTGTATAAGCTTATCAGCAATGTTTATAGATAATTGTTTCTAAACAAGCAACAGCATTTAGCCTCAGTCTTTACATTTTGCCCATCTGACTGGTGAAAAAACTGTATCTCATCGTTTTGATTTTCACTTTCCTGACTACTAGTGAGGTTGAGCATGTTTTTTATATATTTGTTTGCCTTTACGTTTCCTCTTCTGTTTATGACCTGTTCATATACTTTGCTCATTTTTAAAAATTCAGTTCTTTTTTTTATCTAAAAATCAGTGTGCAGGGTTGCTTTGTATAGTAGGGATATTATCTCTATTTTGTCAGCTATATTACTCATATTTTCTCCCAGACCATCATTCTTCTTTCAGCTTGGTTTATGATGTCTTTTGCCTTACAGAAAATTTTAACCTTTAGTCAAATCAATCTTTTATGTATAAAGTATAAACATGTATGTATATATACACACACTAAAATATATTTTAGTGTATTTATATATGTGTGTGTTTATGTAATATATTATATATATGCATATATATAGTGTGTATATATAAGACATGTATTATCTCTGTGGTATAGATATACCTATCACTATGAAACATAGTGACTTATGTTTCAGTTTTCTATGTTACTTAGAAGTTATCTATGGAACTCCTATAAATTAATCAATTAACCTGATTTAATATTATTTCCAACAGTTAAAGTTAACTCAAGATCTTGGAGATTCTATTTAAAATGACACACTACAGATCATAATTAACACTGACATTAAAAATTCATCAGAATTTATATACGGTTGATCCTTGAACAGAGGGGGTCCCGCTTACATGAGGATTTTCTCAGTAAATAATACAGTGCTACATGATTGGTAGTTGGTTGAATCCACCGATGTGGAACTGTGGAAACAGAAAGCCAGTGATGGGACTTGAGCATCGTCGGATTTTGGTTTCCTTGGTGGGTCCTGGAACCAATCGCCCTTGGAGAGTGAGGGATGACTATAGTTCTAAATTGTTGAACATATAATTTTACATTTTTCCTAATTTTAACATTATGTGGGAGTAAACTTACCTGATCGATAACCTAGTATAAGAAGTTCGGGAAGTTCAGATTAACTAGTCTCTTTATGAGAAGACAAATCCAGGAAATAAATTTACAGATTTAAAAAAAAAAAAAAATCCAAACTGTCAAACAAGGATAATTCCTCCGAGGATTTTGGATTCTTGTATAAAAATGATTACGACCTAGCAGTTTCTGTGAGAAAGTGACTTTTTTTTTCCTTAAAAAGCTAGTACATAGTTCAGTTTCTTTATTTTCTGGGAATTCTGGTAATATCAGATTTACGTAAGCACTTTTTAGCCTCTATAAACCAATCTGAATAAGGCTCCTTTATACTTAAGGGATTTTGTAATTTAAGTCAGGTGTTGGCCAACTTTTTATGTAAATGACCAGATAGTATATATTTTAGACTTTGTGGGCCTTGTGGTCTCCCGCAACTGCTCAACTCTGCCAGAGACAATTCATAAATGAATGGACATGGCTATCTTCCAATAAAACTTAAAAAAAAATGGTGGTAGGGCTTCCCTGGTGGCACAGTGGTTGAGAATCTGCCTGCCAATGCAGGGGACACGGGTTTGGGCCCTGGTCTGGGAAGATCCCACATGCCGTGGAGCAACTAGGCCAGTGAGCCACAACTACTGAGCCTGCACGTCTGGAGCCTGTGCTCCGCAACGGGAGAGGCCGTGACAGTGAGAGGCCCGCACACCGCGATGAAGAGTGGCCCCCACTCGCCGCAACTGGAGAAAGCCCTCGCACAGAAACGAAGACCCAACACAGCCAAAAAGAAAAAAAAAAAAATGGTGGTAGACTTCCAGTTTATGATCCAGCATGTAAGGAGTTTGGAAGTTGTTAATCTGTTGTAACAACAAGGGAAAGCTAGACAAACTGAAAAATCAACAACTCTTCTTAGATCCATAAGGGAAGTGAGGTCAGAGGTCAAACTGCTGCTCTCCAAATTGGAGAGACAGACAGGGGAATACAGAGCATTACAACTTATTGGAGCAGAAACCTCCATGGGAGCCAGTGCTGTGGTAGGAAAACCTGAACTATAATTGATGAATTGCTGGAGGCTCAGAGTGGACAGGTCTGAGAATTAAAAACTCTGGGGGCCCCAGATATCAGGAGCCTCCACCCTTTTGTGAGTTTTACCTCCAGGAACTCAACCAGGTGCTCAACTGAACACTGGAGAAAAAATTCCCCCATGCTTCTGGCAATAGGAGGGGGAAAGGGACCATTCTGAAATACCCAAGAGCATTCTGTTCTTCTTAACAAGACAGGCTCTCAAGAGAAACTATTTTACCAGAGCCTAAACTGTTGGGGTTTTATCAGAGCCTAACCGACCTCGGGGAAGACAAATACCCAACTCCAGCCCACTCTAGCCTTTCATGTGGGGGAAGGGAAATACAGTTGGCCCTCTGCATTTACTGGTTCCACATCCATGGATTCAACCAACTGCGGTTAGAAAATATTCGAAAAAAAAAAAAATCCAGGAAGTTCAAAAAAGCAAACCTTGACCCTTTGCTGCACTCCAGCAACTATTTACATTGCATTTACATTGTATTTACAACTATTTACATAACATTTACATTGTATTAGGTATTATAATAATCTAGAGATGACAAAGTATATGGGAGAATGTGCTTAGGTTATATATAAATCCTATACCATTTTACATAAGGTATTGAGCATCTGAGGACTTTGGTATCCTCGGGGGTCCTGGAACGAATTGGATACCGAGGGATGACTGTACCCAAATCTAGCCCACTCTAGCACCCCAAAAATGAAATACTTAGGTATAAATCTAACAAAATATATATAAGATCTCTATGAGTAAAACTACAAAACACTGATGAAAGAAATCAAAGAGGAACTAAATAAATAGAGAGATATAGTCCATGTTCATGTATAGGAAGACTCAATACTGTTAAGGTGTTTTTCTTCACAACTTGACCCATAGATTCAATGCAATCCCAATCAAAATCCCAGCAAGTCAATTTTTGGATATCAAAAAATACATCCAAATATGTATTTGATAATTCTAAGGTTTATATAGAGAGGCAAAAGACCCAGAATAACCACCTAAATAATAAAGGAGAAGAACAAAATTGAAGGACTGACACTGCCCAACTTTACAGCTTACTATAAAGGCACACTAATCATGACAGTGTGGTAGTCATGAAAGAATAGACAAATAGATCAATAGAACAAGATAGAGAACCCAGAAATAAATCCATATAGTCGACTGATCTCTGACACAGGAGGAAAGGCAATACAGTGAAGAAAAGATAGTCTTTTTATCAAATGGTGCTGAAACAATAGGACATCCACAAGCAAAATTTGAATACAGAAACAGACTTCACACCCTTTGCAAAAATTAACTCAAAGAATATCACAAACCTAAATGTAAAACATAAAGCTATGAATAACACATAGGAGAACACATAGTTGGCCTTGGGTATGGCAATTACTTTTTTTTTTTTTTTTTGCGGTACGCCAGCCTCTCACTGCCGCAGCCTCCCCCGCTGCAGAGCACTGGCTCCGGATGCTCAGGCCCAGCGGCCATGGCCCATGGGCCCAGCCGCTCTGCGGCATGCAGGATCCTCCCGGACTGGGGCACGAACCCCCGTCCCCTGCATCGGCAGGCGGACTCCCAACCACTGCGCCACCAGCGAAGACCGCAATTACTTTTTAGATACAACACGAACATGTGATCCATATGAGAAATAATTTGTAAGCTGGACTTCACAATATTAAAAACTTCTGCTCTGCAAAAGGTAGTGTCAAGAGAATGAGGAGACAAGCCACAGACTGGTGGAAAATGTTTACAAAAGACTCATCGGCTAAAGGACTGTTATTCAAAACATACAAATAACACTTAACACTCAACAACAAGAAAATGAACAGCCTGATTTTTAAATGGGCCAAAGACCTTAACAGACACCTTACTAAGTAAGATATACAGATGGCAAATAAACATATGAAAAGATGCATCATGTAGCATCAGGGAAATGCAAACTAAAGCAATGAGATGCCACTACACACCTATTAGAATGGCCAAAATCTGGAACACTGACAACACCAAATGCTAGCAACAATGTGGAACAACAGGATGTGAAAACAACCTAAATGTCCATTGACAGATGGATAAAGAAGATGTGGTACATATACACAATGGAATACTACTCAGCTATAAAAAAGAATGAAATAATGCCATTTGCAGCAACATGGATGGACGTAGAGTTTATCATACTAAGTGAAGTAAGTCAGTCAGAGAAAGACAAATACCATATGATATCACTTATATGTGGAGCCTAAAATATGATACAAATGAACTTATTTATGAAACAGAAACAGACTCACAGACATAGAAAACAAATTTATGGTTACCAAAGGGGAAAGTGGGTGGGAGAGGGATAAATTAGGAGTTTGGGATTATCAGATACAAACTACTATGTATAAAATAGATAAACAAGTTCCTACCGTATAGCACAGGGAACTCTATTCAGTATCCTGTAATAAACCAAAAGAAAAGAATATGAAAAAGAATATATATACATATACACATATATATGTCAAATTGAATCACATTGCTGTACACCAGAAACTAACACAACATTGTAAATCCACTGTACGTTAATGAAAAAAGAAAAAAAGGAATTGGAGCAGCAGGAACGTTCGGTCTTAATGGCGGGAATGCACATGGTACAGCCACTTTGAAAGACAGTTTGGTAGCTTCTTACAAAGCTAAACATACTCTTACCACACGATCCAGTAATTGTGCTCCTTGGTATTTACCCAAAGGAACTGAAAACTATGTCCACACAGAAACTTGCACACAGGCTTTTATGGCAGCTCTATTCATAATTGCCCAAACCTGAAGCAAACAAGATGTCTTTCAGTAGATGAACAGATAAATTGCGGTACATCTAGACAATGAAATATTAGCACTAAAAAGAAATGAGCTATCAAGCCATGAAAAACATGGAGGAACCTTAAATGCATATTGCTAAGTGAAATAAGCCAATCTGAAAAGGCTGCATACTGTATGATTCTAACTATACAGCAATTCTGGAAAAAGCAAAACTATAGAGACAGTAATAAGATCTGCGATTGTGAGGAATTGGGAGTGGGGGGAGGGTGGGAAGGATATACAGGTGAAGCACAGAGGAGCTTTAGGGCAGTGAAAATACTCTGTATGATACCATAATGATGGGTACAGGTCGTTATTCAATTGCCCAAACCCGTAGAATACGAAGAATGAACTGTAATGTAGACTAAAATCCTTGGATGATAATGCACGTTCATCAATTGTAACAAATGTACCAGTCTCGTGGGGTGTTATAACGGAGGAGGCTATGCATGTGGGATGCAGGAGGTAGATGGGAAATCTTTGTACCTTCCTCCCAATTTCGCTGTGAACCTAAAACTGCTCTAAAAATAGCCTAGATATAAAGACAAAATACAATAATGTCCTGTGGGATTTAAAACATATGTGCAAGTAAGTACCTTGCAACAATTGCATAAAAGGCAGTAGGGGGTAAGTGGGTTGTGTTAGTCCGGGTCCTCTAAAAGCAGATGCACAGACTGGAGTAGCCATGCAGGAGATGCATTAGGTCAAGGCCTGTGAGGGGACATAGCGAGGGAGCTGCGGAAGGACAAGAGAGCTGTCAGGTCAAATTGTACATTCCATGTGCTTCTCACATGCAGGTGACACATTTACCAAGATTGACTACATGTTGGGGCATAAAATATGTCAAATAATGGAAATCGTTCATATATGTTTTCTGGACACTGCAATTAAGCTAGAAATTGATAACAAAGAAAAATCTCCCAAATGGCTGGACATTAAGCAATGCATTTCTGAAAAACGCATGTTCAGAAACATCATATTGGAAATAAAATATTTGTAATTGAAGGATAATGAAATATTATATATCTGGAATGCCAGAAGGAATGGAGTTTGTTGGGGTTTTTTTACCTTTTATGCAGACAATTTCAAACACACTGAAGTGTAATGGGACCCCTTGGTACTCTCTGTTCTATATTGCTGTGAACCTAAAACTGCTCTAAAAAATAAAGTCTATTTTTTAAAAATACATAAACAGGGAATGGGACAGATTTGGTCTGTGCCCATGGTCTGTTGACCCTTGGTCTAAATTTTTAATATCCTACAAAGGATGGAGGAACGTACAAAACTACACCAAAATACAGACAGTGGGAAACTCCACAGGACAATCTGGTTTCTTCATATATAACTTGGAAAGGAAAACAAAGAGAAGGAGGTGAGATGAATAGATTGAAAGAGACCTAAGAGGTATATCAATCAGTTGCAAAGTGTGGCTCTCACATGGATCCTGATTCAAACTGCAAAATATAAAAATTTTAAAAACTTTAGGATTATATAAACAACTGAAAATTGGAACACTGATTTGATATTTAATGACATTCAGGAAATATTGCTAACTTTTTAGGTATGATAATGTACTGTGGTTATATATTAAAAAAGAGCTCATCATTTGAGGTATGATGAAATTTTATGATGTGTAGAATTTGTTTAAAAATATTATGAGGGGGCTTCCCTGGTGGTGCAGTGGTTGAGAGTCCGCCTGCCGATGCAGGGCACACGGGTTCGTGCCCCGGTCCGGGAAAATCCCACATGACGCGGAGCGGTTGGGCCCATGAGCCATGGCCGCTGAGCCTGCGCGTCCGGAGCCTGTGCTCCGCAACGGGAGAGGCCACAACAGTGAGACGCCCGCGTACCGCAAAAAAAAAAAAAAAAAAAAAATATATATATATATATATATTATGAGGGATTTAGTTCTGTATTTGGAGGAAGTGAATGGGGATATAGGTTTGTTCATGAATCAGTCACTGTTTAAGCTGAGTGATGATACATGGAAGTTCATCATACTTTAACATATTTGCAATCGTTCACATAAAAGTTAAAGCACACAAACTACTACATTTCCCAGCCATATTTGCTTCTTCATCACCTGCAATTTCCTTACATTCTTTTCAGTTTATTATATACTTAAAGTGCACTTTTTTCAAGCTAACTACGTATATCTAATCTAGTTAGCTATGGGATTAAATTTAGACAACACAACCCATCTTTTATAAAAATGCATTGCCACATTCTTATATCTGAAGTGTTGTACAGCTTGCAAAATCCACCCTGCCATGCTGGTTTACACTCTCCATAACATGTTTTAGCTGAGTATTCAGCATTGCTTCTAAATGTTCTGCAATTGAACAGGTTTAATTTTTAATTTATCATATAAATCCTATGTACTAGATCCATAAATGCTTGAAGAAAAACTTTCCAGTAGCTGTATAGATCATTTTCTCTTTTGCTCTATAAATGATATGCCACCAAATGTGGTGATATTAGTTTTCTCTTGAATGACCAAGAAACTGTTCTGATAACTGTATGTCTTTTTATTTTCTTTGTTTAATTTTAAGAACCTTATTGACAAATTCAGCATGCTGTGTTTCCAAGTATTTTTTTGAAGGTTTTAAACTTTCATTTGCAAAGATATCATTACAAATATTTTTTAAAAGTGCAGGGTCTCATTTTTGGAGCTTACATATTTGACAAAAATATATTTTAAGATACTCTTTTTAAATTCTTATGATTAGTTCTAGTCTTGCAATGTGGCTTGATGGAAATCAAAGTTTACCCTTTGAGCCAACTTTTTTTTTTTTTTTTTTTTTTTGCGGTACGCGGGCCTCTCACTGTTGTGGCCTCTCCCGTTGCGGAGCACAGACTCCGGACG
Source organism: Delphinapterus leucas (assembly GCF_059928025.1). Classification (NCBI taxonomy): domain Eukaryota; kingdom Metazoa; phylum Chordata; class Mammalia; order Artiodactyla; family Monodontidae; genus Delphinapterus; species Delphinapterus leucas. The sequence goes on from NC_143140.1 coordinate 54,024,464, forward strand.
CGCAGGCTCAGCGGCCACGGCTCACGGGCCCAGCCGCTCCGCGGCATGTGGGATCTTCCCGGACCGGGGCACGAATCCGTGTCCCCTGCATCGGCAGGCGGACTCTCAGCCACTGCGCCACCAGGGAGGTCCCTGAGCCAACATTTTTTTTTTTATATTGTCATTCTTTATGCTTCAAGATCCAGCAGTTGAACCTGGACCAGGCCTAGGTATTTTTTACTTAAAGAGGCTTTTACCTTTTAATGAGAAAAGGATCCATTTTAGGGGCTATTTGTATTAGCTCAACCACAAGGTTACAGCTGCTAATAATGAAAACTGTAGTAAATGATAATGTCCTTTCTAAAAAAAAAAAATACTGAAATTTTGTCTTTTTTTTTTTCTGCAGTAGATTAAGTTACTGAGCTCTTACTACTGAGCAGACATTATGCTAAACACTTCACATACACTATTGCCCTAATTCTTACAACAATCAAATGAGGACTGGAATAGCATCACCTTCATGGTGCCATTGCCACACTACAGATAAGGATACAGGGAAGGGAGTAAGTGGATGAGCTAGCCGAAAGGATCTTCCTTAGAGCCCAGCCTCTTACACATTATCCTGAATTGTCCATCTCTAATAGTTTTCTGTAAAATTGAGATGGTTCTACCTGGCCTAGACAGATCATATGTTTAGTTGTGAAGATTAAGTTAAAATATTTTTGTAAACTGAAAAGAAATCAAATACTGTTCCCATAATGCTTGGGATGTAACATCTTTCTGAGGCTGTGCAACTCTTTCTGCATTTTTCTGTACATGGTAGAATTTGAGGAGTTTATATATGTTTAAGTCCAAAATTTGTATTCTGAACCCTTAAAGTTCCTGAAAGTGCCACAATTACCCCTTTTGGGGGGGGAGAATGACAAATAAGAAATCATTTAGAAAAGGAAGAAGTTCATAAAATTCTTTGGATTGAATGTACATATATATCTCTCTATATATAATAGGACATGCAGTGCAGTTTTCCTGTTGTCCCAGAATTGTGGCTGAAAACAAAAGGCAATGAATCTATCTCCTTCAAAGCACAGAGATGCAGCCTGAAATGGGAGTAACCACAGGGCACCTTCATTCTTAGCCCACTGAAAGGTGTCAAAGGGGAGAAATGGGCCCCCATCTTTTCCCACCTCCTCTTAGGAAGCTGAACATCCCTTAAGCTAGGAGACCTGCTAACCTAACTCTGGCTTTCTAGGAGGAAACAAACAAACAAACAACAGGAGAGATGCCAGGATCTGCATACTGGGGGTGGTGCTAGAGTCTGTCAGATGGAGATGGTTTGCTTAAGTTTTCAATTCAAAGAAGTAGAAAATTTGCAGTCTGCATGTTCCTTCACACCTGAGTTGGCCATGGGGATTGATGCCTCTAATCGTGGCAAAAGAGGCAAACAGTGGGACAAAAAGGTGAGGATAACAGAGAAATGTGGCAGGGTGTCACCTGGGGGTGTGGGGGTGCCCTGTGGAATATGTAGCCAAATTTCAAAGGGACGCTGGTGCCCGGGGAGCTTCCTTAGCAGGGCATCCTGGAGTCCCATAAGCAACAGCAATGGCCAGTGAGGAAGAAGATTACAGGCTTTCCTGGTCATGGCCTTTCCCCGCCCCCTCTTCTCTGCCCATCACCAGAGGAGCAGGTGCAGAGGAGACCGAGGGAGGTCAAAGAGTGTGAAGCGGGTCCCTGTTGCCCAGCCCTCACTTCCTCGGGCTGAGCTGCCAAAGGGAGGAAATTTTTGAGACGAACATGAGATTCAAGTTTTAAATTAAAGTGAAGTGAGTCTTAGAAATGAAAAGGAGACTAGTTGAAAAAGTGACAATGATTGAAACATTAAGGCATGGAGCCAAGGTGTTAACAGATGTTTCCCAGTGGAAAAGGGGGCCTAAAAAAACAAGGATTAGGTAGGTATCACAAAAAAATGCAACCGTTTGATTTCATATATAGGTTATGTATATGTATATATAATAAAATGTATAATATATAACACGTAATAATATTATATATACAGACCCACATATTTAGGAAGGTGAGAAGTACTATAAATAGAGCCATGAAATTTATGAGGAGCCGTGGATTTATAAGGAGGGAGTGAGAACTTCAGGTTAGGGAATCAGGGAAGTTATATTGAGGAGGTGACATTTAGGATGAACCTTGAGAAATGGGTCGGGATTTGGGCAATACCTAGTTGGGAAACAGGAATTCAGAAGAAGGGAAGATCTTGTGCAAAAGGGGCAAAGATGGTACAGAACTACTGCAGGGAAGTACAGAACTGGCCTGGAGGACCACTTTGTAGTCCCGATTGGCTGTGTGAAGGGGATGATACCGCAGTATGGGCAGTTTACATCAAATAGAGGTGGAGACTGAGGTCAATCGTGCTGGTAGTTAATAATCGCTGAATGAACGAATGAATGAATTGAAGAATGCAGTGACTGGAGCGCCAGGCGATGTAGCCTCTCTTTTATGAACTAAGCAATGAACAGCCCGTAAGGATACCGACTTAGAGAGGAATGACGAATGACGTGGGCAGAAAGCATTGTGTTTCAGGAATATTACTAAATATCCTCATTGCCACTCTTGGAAGAATTAGCCTCGGCTAGAAGATTTCACCGAAGTACAGACCTCTCTACGGGGCACACTTCCGCCTCTGAAGGCACTTCCTTCTGGCGACCCTTGGTTGACCTCCAGCATCAACACATGCTGAGGGCTACTCTCTACCCCTAGGTTCCTTCTGGCATTTGTAATTTCCAATCCACTTGGGCCATTTTTGCTCTTTGGAAGCCGTTTCTGGGGGGGCTGTGAGAAGAGACAGACCGTTTAAGATGCCCAGGATCCGAGGGACGCGGGTTCCCCGGAATCGCCCATTCTAACCAAGAAGACGCGCGCCTGACTGACGTCCTGCTCCGGGTGTTGCCGGCGTCTGCTCCTCGCCCTCCACGCGACCAGGGGGCGCGCTCGGTCTCCGGCCCAACTAGTTCGCAGCCGCACGCCGTCCCTCCCCGCGCCGGGCTAGGCCACATCCTCGGACCCAGAGGCCGCGTCAGAGTTCCACGTCGACCAATTAGAACTGTCCATGTACTAGCGGGGACGGGGCTGCCGAGGCAAGAGGAAGATGGCGGCGGGGGCGCGGTGAGGTGTTGGCAGTAGAAAGGGGATCGGGTGCGGGGGGCGGGAGAACGCGGAGAGATGGCCCGCGCCGGCTGCAGGGCCGGATGAGAAGCGGTCGCGCCGCGGGTGTAGGAGAGAGGAGGGCGCCCGGGCGCCACGAGAGTATGACGGGGCTGTACGAGCTGGTGTGGCGGGTGCTGCACGCTCTGCTCTGCCTGCACCGCACGCTCACCTCCTGGCTCCGTGTTCGGTTCGGCACCTGGAACTGGATCTGGCGGCGCTGCTGTCGGGCCGCCTCCGCCGCGGTCCTAGCGCCGCTCGGTTTCACGCTCCCCAAGCTCCTGGCTGTCGGCAGGAATGGCAGGAACCGCCGTCACCACCGGCATCCGCGCGGGGGGCCGACCCCGGTCGCCGCCCACCCGCGGCTACGCTGGCGCGCAGACGGCCGTTCTCTGGAGAAGCTGCCTGTGCACATGGGCCTGGTGATCACCGAGGAGGAGCAGGAGCCCAGCTTCTCGGACATCGCAAGCCTCGTGGTGTGGTGTATGGCCGTGGGCATTTCTTACATTAGCGTCTACGACCACCAAGGTGAGACCGGGAGAGGGTAGGGGGCCCGGGGCGTCTCCGACCGCGGCTACCGCGCATCGGGCAGGTGGACCCGGGGCGCGTCGCTCGGTACAGCCATCCCGGCTCCGCGAGTTACCTCGTCCGGAGGTCCTTAAGTGCAAATTATGGTGCTGGCGCTTTCGAGAAAGGGAGATAGGCTTAATTGGACACTTACTAAGTTCCTGAATTCGGTTCAGTCGCCTTCTACATATTTAAAAATATTTCTTATTCATTATAATGTCCCACTAAGGTGGATGATGTTTCTGTACCCTTGTTTCACAAATGAGGGAGCTGAGATAACAACATTCATTGATTTGTCCGAAGTTAGAGAGGTAGTAATAGGAGGATTGAAATTTTAGCCAGTCTGTGCTTTTCCACAGATTTACCTTTTTGTTACACCGCAGTGGTTCTTCAGAGAGGCTCAAGGCACTGTTCTTAAGTCACAGCAGGCTGTGGAGGATTTATGCATAAGCTAAGTGGTTGGGGACAGGTGGCATTTGAAGTGGGTTTATGAAGAGTACGTGAGAGACTGGATAGACAGAAAGGAAAGTGGTCACCGTCTGTCTTCGGAGGTCTGGGATGTTGTGCGATCCTTGATCCTCAGGGGCCAACACAGTACTTGTCCTCCCATAAGTTTTGATTGAGGAAATTTTCACTGTAGGAAATTTTTGTAGGTACAAGACTTCAACATTGTTCACGTAGCTACAAACCTAAAGCACAGTGCTAGGCATATTCCTTGGATTTTTACATTGAATTTCATTGATTCTAAGGCTTGTGGGGTGGAGGGTAGACACACTCATATGAGTGGCATGGGTAGCAACAAATGTTGGGAGTTAATAACTGCTGTGAGAAGGGGGAAGAGAAATTCTCATTGGAGAAACTTGAGAAGTTCCTCCAAAGGAAATGGCGTTTAAGCCGGATGTTGAAGAATGAATAGGAGATCACGTTGGGGAAGGCTCTAAATGTCATGTTTGGGTTTCAGTCAAATCCTGAAAGCAATGGTATTTCCTTAAAGGTAAGAATGATTTAGGAGTATTGGTATGAAGGAAAGAAAACTAGTGTTTTAGGCTCTGTTCAGTACCTTAAATTACTGGTACGCTCACAGAAGCTACAACTTGATTTTTAATCTTTAAGTCTTTGTTAGGCAGGTTTAAGTGTGACATTTTGTCAGAAAGGTTAGGTTGAGGTCAGACAGCAACCCTCTTGCAAGCTATTAGAGTAATCTTTGGTTGACTGATTGCCTTCCTTGCAGCCAGCAAGGAGTATGGTGACTTATAGCCTGTCATCATCAAATGAAAATTTACCCTGAAAGGTAAAGTTTAATATACTCAGGGGCTGACATGTTACGGAGCTTGCCAGAACAATAGAAGTCACAAGACTGTTATAAGGCGATGCACTCTTTGCTTAAGCAATGCAACAGAAACGTTGGGGGAAAAAAGTAAGTGAAGCAGAAATGGAAATTAATTAAAGCTGTTGAGCAATGTGGTGAATTCACTTTAAGTAAGTCACTTATATCCAGGGGATTCTTTTAAAGCAAGTACCTTTACCTTCTAGTAGAGAAAGAAAATGAATAGCTGAATAGTTTAAATTGGTGGCTGCGTACGAACGCAGATTATAATATTGCCACACTTCCTTGTTCTGGCAATTCCTGTTCTTAAGTTGCTGATGTGATTCAGAAATAGCCTGTGTCATATTCGCTAAAAGAAAAATGATTGGTAGTGAAAAGGAAGAAATCAAGCTAAGCAAAAAGAGTTTTACGGAGCATTTTCAGTGCATGGACTCGAGCATTTTATGTCTACTGTAAAAGCAATTTCAATAAGGGATAAAGGTTAATTTCATTGTTTGAAGTAAGAGGCTTTCAATTTACTCATCCTTGGTTTTGACTGATTGATTCATTCATTTAACAGGTGACAGATTGGGTGTGTGTTAAGTACCAGATACTGTTCTAGGCATGAGAGTGCCCCAGTGAAAAAAACAGACAAAAATTCCTACTCTCATAGAACTTACATTTTAGTGGAAGTCTGACAAATATTATAAATGAGTAAAATGTATTAGATCATAAAAGCAAAGAGGAAAAATAAAGCAGGGGACATGGAGAGGAATGTTGAAAGTCAGTGGTGGAGTAGGGGGTGCAGTTTTAAATAGAGTGGCCAAAGAAAGCCCCCGTGACTTTTGAGTAGACCTGAAAGAGGTGAGCGATCAAGCCATGTGGATATGTGAGAAAAATTATTCCTTTTTCAGGGGAACTGTAAATACTTAAGCTATATTCAGTTTTCCCAAACTTTCACTTAAACTTATTTCTATGTAAATATTTAACTGATTTTAAAAATCCTATTGACATACTCTTAAACGTCTATTTATTGAGTACCTACTGGGATACAAAGAAGTACAAGAAATTGTCTCAAAGAGTTTATACTCAAGTTAGGAATAGTTACTAAAAATTAATGCAAGCTAATATATAAATGCTAGTGAATGGAAGAGACTTTAAGGAGAAAAAAAGAGAAAAATCCCTGAGGAGCAAGGTAACCTCCATATGTCCATAGGAGGTGACATCTGAGATGGGCCTTGCAAAAATAGGTAGAATTTAGATTAGCATAATCAGTACAGTGTTCTTTGTATGTGCCTGTGTGTGACAGAGAGAAAGAGAGAGAGAATGGGGAATTCCCCATTGGCAGCATTCCCATTAGAGTAGATTGAACAACAGCATCGAGCAGTGTGTTGGGATCAGTAAATATAATAGGTAAGTTTATGTAATGAAAGGTTGAGAAATGAGGTAGGATGAAGGCTTGGCCACCTGTTCTGGTTATCTGTAGCTTTGTAGTCTACTCCAAAGCATAGTGTTTTAAAACAATTTATGAGTTGACTCAGTTCATTCAGGTGGACAGTTCTTCCTTGGGGTTAGTTCTACTCATAAGGCTACAGTCAGGTAGTAGCTGGGACATAAAGGTTTCTTATCATACATTTAGTGCCTGGTTTGTGATGGCTGGAATAGATGAGGACAGGTTGGTCATCTGTCTTCACATGGCTAGCTTAAGTTTCCTCATTTAATAGTGGCCTTGGGGTAGTCATACTTCTTTTATAGACGTTCCCAAAGAATTAGCCAAAGGCCAAAGCTGCAAGACTTATTATGACCTAGCTTAGGAGATCATACAGTGTTACTTCTGGTGTATTCTCTTGGTCTGAGAAGTCACAGGTCTGTCCCAAATCACGAAAATCGAGAGGTAGACTTTACCTCTCGATGAGAAGATGGCTTGTGCAGCAGGAGTCGGGGCTGGGGCTGGTGGCAGCCATCTTGGAGACGAGCCACTGTACCACGTTCCATTTTCCCCTGTCTTGTACCCCTTAACATCCCAAATTTGTATTTAAATCAGTGTTCATTCTAATTATAGTTGGATTTAGATTATATTTAATTCTTAGACTAAAAAAAATCCACTGATATTTACCTTGGTTTGACTCTGCCAACAGACTGATCTTTTCATTTTCATCTACCTGCACTCTTTCCTGATTATCATCAAGAATTTCTGCAAGTAATAATTTCATCTGTCAGAAATTGGAGTTGTTTTCTCAGGTATTTCTTGAGCTCAGAATTCTAGAAGGGAGATTTGGCTATTTTGTCTACATTATTATAATTTAAGACCATAATGGGGCTGGTACAAAAATTGGAGTTTGGGGCTTTTGGTACTGTAGCCTTAGGGGTGTTATGCTTGCTTGGGTTCACTTGAAGTACGCCTAGATCCAAGTTACCTACAGATACATTATTATCTTCAGTGATGGAACCTGTTCATGTTGCTCAGCTGTATTGGTGCCATGCTGAGAACCTTGCTGTAGGGCAGTAGTTTTCAAAACGTAGTCTGTGGACCATCCGTGAATGAGTCATTGGGGGTGTTTATAAAAAATACAGATTCAGCACAGTTATTGATCAGACCAAATTAGGGGAGTGGGACCTGAGCATCTCTATTTTTATTAAGCTACTTATATGATACATTTGCACATTGAAGTTTGACCCTAACACAAATGAAAGGATGCCCTACTACTTGTATTACATCAAATTATTCATTCATCCTTCATGTTCCTTTTCATAAGTGAAGATAATCTTGGGTGGGTCTCAATATTAATTATTACTTAATATTACTTTTTTATTTTTATTTTATTTTTTAGTTAATTTTTATTGGAGTATAGTTGATTTATAATGTGTTAGTTTCTTCTCTACAGCAAAGGGAATCTGTTATACATATATCCACTCTTTTTCAGATTCTTTTCTCATATAAGTCATTACAGAGTACTGAGTAGAGTTCCCTGTGCTATACAATATGTCCTTATTATTTATTTTATATGTAGTAGTGTGTATATGTCAATCCCAATCTCCTAATTTATCCCTCCCCCACCCTTCCCCCCACCGGTAACCATAAGTTTGTTTTCTACATCTGTGACTTTATTTCTGTTTTGTAAATAAGTTCATTTGTACCATTTTTGTAGATTCCACATATAAGCAATCATATGATATTTGTTTTTCTCTGACTGACTTCACTCAGTTTGACAATCTCTAGGTCCATCCATGTTGCTGCAAATGGCATTATTTCATTCTTTTTAAATAGCTGAGCAATATTCCATTGTATATATGTACTATATCTTCTTTATCCATTCCTCTGTCCATGGACATTTAGGTTGCTTCCATGTCTTGGCTGTTGTAAATAGTGCTCAGTTAATTATTACTTAATATTACTGTAAATTGGAGTGATCCAGAATAAGGCGTTGCCTTCTATGTGAGAATTCAGCAACAAAACAAATCTTTTGTGTTGCTCTTTTTAGTGTTATTTCCATAGTTGTAAATCTATACTAGGTATCGTAGGAAATGGTTTTTGGATTCAGATTTCTTACACAAGAATTAAAAAGATCTGCCCTGTGTACTCCCAGCCTTCTCAACATATTTCTCACTATTTTATATGCCTTTTGCTGCATCCATAATTAGGTTACTTGATGTTCCCTCCTTCTGGAGTGTCCTCTTCTCCTTTTCTTGGCAAATGGCTATCTAGCTGTCAAAAGGCTATCATTGATCCTTTTAAGTCTATCCAAACTATCACCTCTTAGGTAGTCTCTCTTGGCTATTCCATTCCTAATCTTGCTCTGTCCTTGAATCTCCTTAAATATCGTACATCTTTAAAGGTACTTCCATTCTCCGTTTTGTGAAGTAGTAGTCGTATGTATATGTGCCCGAACTTTCTTACTAGATTGTAAGCTTTGCAGATGCTAGCTGTGCTTCTCATTGTTGCTTCACCTACAGATTGTAGCTTGGTGTTTGCATGTAATGAGTAGGTCAGTATATATTCCTTCAATTGGAAGAAGGGGCTGCATTTCTTGTAGATAAGAATGATGAACTGAGTTGTAATTTGTTTCCCAACACCAGTACCCAGAAGCCTTAATTAAAGTAGTGGGGGGAAATGAACATAGTTTGCCCTAGTTTACTTATTTGGCACACTGACACAGATGCTGTTGGGAAATATAATTTTATCAAGTATTGTTCTCCTTACGCTGAAATACAGAGTTGCCAGAAGTGTTGAAAGTCTAAATATAAATGTGATTAGATTTGATATACAGACAATACAAACTAGAGTACTTGTCTTCCTTCATGTGGAAACTCATGTAAGGGAACATTCTATTTCTAATCTTCACCTTTGTATAGTACATTTCAAAAAATATACAGAATTTCACATTTATCTTAACATCCTGGGATGTCCTCTTCCCTTTTTCTACCAAAGGGCTAGCTACCTGTCAAAATCTATCAATAGATCCTTGTACATCATTCTCACTATTACCTGCTAAGTAGCCTCTCTTGACTGTTCCATCCCCAGTTTTGCTTTGTCTTTGAAAAGCTCTGTCCTGCTTTTGAACTGACCTCATTCTCTGAGTACCTTTCTATTTAACCATACTGGATTTATGTATGAAAATAAACCTTTCCTTAATAGTAATAATTACTTTTTGTTGCACTTTTACTATGCACTAGATGCTATGCAAAGAAGTGAATTAAATCCTTAGCACTTTTAGCAGTCAAGACACTGAGACTTAGAAAACCAAGAACCCATATATAGGAAGGGGCAGATCTAGAATTTGAATCAGATTTTATTCCAAAGCTTTGGTACTTAAGCATTATGCTGTACTGACTTCCACTGAGAAGAGAATGTAATCACAGTACAGTCATGTTAGTACTCTCCTGATTATGTTGTGTCATCTTAAAGTCTTGGTAAAGTGGGTGCTTATCTAGAGGTAGTAGAAATTGTTAAAGATATTTAAAGGTAAATAGAATTTTCTTCATACTACTAATATAAACATTCATCCTTTGAGTCGTAGGACACACTTGACTAATAAACTAAATTTAATTTTATGGAGCTCCTGCTCTGTATTGAACTGTTTCCTTGTCAGGTGAGCAGAGTCTGGGAAAACATTCTCATTTTAAAAATGTGCAGTCAGAGGCTGAGAAAGACCACTTGGCTAGTTTATTTTAAACACCTCTCCTGCTAAAGAACTGGGACTTAAAATTTAGCCAGTGCTTGTTCCCGTATGCTGTGCCACCATCACACATATCTTTCTTGGTACAACATGCTCATTCCAGTATAATTGTTGTTCTATGAGGTATCCTGGGGCTCTTTCTCTCTCTCTCTCTTTTTAAATTTATGTATTTTTTAAATTTATTTTTGGCTGCATTGGGTCTTCGTTGTTGTACGCGGTCTTTCTCTAGTTGCGGTGAGCGGGGGCGGGGCTACTCTTCCGTTGCGGTGCGCGGGCTTCTCATTGCGGTGGCTTCTCTTGTTACGGAGCACAGGCTCTAGGAAGGCGGGCTTCAGTAGCTGTGGCTCATGGGCTCTAGAGCGCAGGCTTAGTAGTTGTGGTGCATGGGCTTAGTTGCTCCGTGGCATGTGGGATCTTCCCGGACCAGGGCTCAAACCCATGTCCCTTCCATTGGCAGGTGGATTTTTAATCACTGCATCACCAGGGAAACCCTCCTGGGGCTCTCTCTTGAAATAAAATTGTTTAATGTCTTGTAAGATTTATTTTGTTATGACTACTTCAGTCATGTAAAATTTTATTGGTAGATTTTTTAAAAAATTATTGTTCCATAAGTATATGTTTTTTTCTCTGAAGGTTGACTCTAATAGTGTTATAATTGGATTAAATGAGAATTAAATGAGGGTAACTACCAGATAACTTACTTAGGTGTCTTGTTTAAAAGAAGAAAGGTAGACTATTTCGAAGGATGGGCGTTTATTTGCAAAAAAGTATTACTTTAGTTCCTTAGCTGGTGAGATGCTTTGTAACCAGAGAGATTGCTTCAATGTTTATCTCGCTTTTCTTCCCTTCCTTTCCCTTGTTCTTATAAACACTTGCTAGATATTTCTTTAAAAATCTGTTTCTATAGAAGGGAAGAAATAATCACATAAAAGTTCAAATTTCAGATCTAAAAGAAATACTAAACGTGTATTTTGAAAGTCTCATTTTCTATAATTGATTATTCAGTTCATGTAAATTTTAGAAGAAGCAGTATTTAAGGGATACAGGTAAGATTTGCTGATTGAATACTTGTTTAATTAAACTCTTACTTGGTTCCCTTAATTTGAAAAAACTATTACATCATGGCGTTATTACCCAGTTAATGTGTACATAGTTGATTGTTAGGGTAGACTGAATGTTGAAACTTATAAGTAATTCTAAAATGTAATTTTAACTATTAAAGACCCCAATAAGGTCTTTATATCCTGAACAGTATATAACCTGATTGGTGGATAGGACATACTTAATTCCACTCTCTTTGAAATATTTCCTCTCCTGGCTTCCATGACATCATGTGTGGTTGGATTTCTTCCTATCTTGCTGACTGTTCCTTCTGAGCCTTATGTCTGGCTTGTTTTCTCCACTTCTAAAAGTTGAGATGTCCTAGAATTTTGTGCTGTATGTGTGCCCTTGTCTTTCTGATGTTGACCCTATCTCCTAGATCAGGGGTCAGAAAACTTTTTCTTAAAGGGCCAGCTAGTAAATATTTTAGACTTAGTGGGCTGTATGGTCCCTGTCACAAATACTCAACTTTGCCAGTATAGTCAGAAAGTGGCCATAAACGAATGGTGTGACTCTGTTCCAATGCTCACACTCAGGTTTGAATCTCCAGTCCTTATCTCCTATAATTCCAGGCTCCTTTATCTCACCCTACCTAACATCTCCACTTTGATTTCTTTAGGCATCTCAAATGCTTAACATGTCCAAAACAGTACTCTTGAATTTCCCCCCTAAACCTGCCTTGCTCAGCTTTTTTCCAGTCTCAGAAAATACTACTACCTTCCAACCAACTGCTCAAGCTAAAAATTTAGATGTGAGTCTTCTACATCATATTCTACCTCTAATCTTGATCTTCTAGAATATACCCCAAATTTGCCACTTGTTTTGGTTCTTCATTGTAGTCGTCCAAGTTTGAGTTTTCATTATTTTTCACCTGGATTAATGCTGTAGTAGCCTCTTAATTTATCTTCAGTTCTGTTCTGACCCCTGTATAATCCATTCTTCACCCACCAGCAAAGTGATCTTTTTTGGTAATACTATTCAAACTCTGAATAAAACCTTCCAACGGCCTCCCATTGTACTTGGAATGTTTTCTGAATTCAGACCTTTATTGTTAAATAATGCAATTGTTAAAACAATCATGAGACTACCACCAAAGAAGGATACATGTTATACAAGTGAAAAAAACAGGATACAAAATTGCATGGTCATATATGCCAAGATTACACATGCATGTGGACAAAGGCTAGGAAATGTTAAAAACCAGAAATAATTGTATTATGATGGTAAGATTAAGGGACATTCAGTTTATTAGGAAGGATGGTTAGGGGACATATCCTTATTGTCTAAACTTTGAACATCATACTAGAATTAGAAAAGGATATTTCTTAGGATATAAAAAGAAATCTACATTTGGTATAGTTAGTGTTTATCAGAAACACCAAAAACATTGTTGTCTTTCTTAGGTCCACCTTTCCTAACATAATATTTTATGCTTTCATGGATATTGTAGGTTTTTCTGGGTGTGTGCATGTGTGTGTTTTAAAAAATTTCGGCTCTTTCATGTAGCTTTTCTATATATGTTTCCAGTTAGCTTACATGTGGGAAATTGAGAGTGCATGAGATATAGTTGTAGAGCAACAAGCATAATGTAAAATTCTTTAAGTCATTATTGCAAAAACTTATTTTATATTCCCAAGTCATTCTTAAAGAATTCAAATATCTGTTACCTTGTGACTTCTTAAAAGCCTTTTTAAAAAGAGCTCTAGTCTTAGTTTTTTTCAAAACATTCTGCTCATTTGTAAAGGGGTCAGCTTTATTTATTTTATGAAGTTTAACTTTTGGGGGAGGGAAATTCAAAATTTAATAGTAAGATGGATTTAGCATTGGTTATCAGCATTAGAAATAGTTACTGAACTGAATAATTAGAAGCCAGGAGACCTGGATTTCAGTCCAAAGTCTTAGACTCTTGACCAAGGACAATTGCTTGACCTTTCTGGGTCTATTTCCTCATCTGTAAAAGGATGGGATAAAATAATTCTTGCAGTTCATTATTATATAACTCTGTAAAATACAGGTTTCTGAAAAATTTGAGTATTTGCTAATGTTTTTCCCTTAGATTAGTTATTTCTAAATGAATACAGTCTCAACTTCCTTTTGCGTAAAATGACTTTTGTTATAGTTTCTTTACTTTTATTGATATTACATCATTTTGGCTTTAGTTTAGATTCTGTGAAGGCAAACAAGATGAATTATGATATGAGAAAAAGACTCTTCCACATATCAATTTATTATGATATCGCCAGAGGAGTTGCCTGTCTCAGTCAAAGGCATTCTTATAACTTGTTGCATTTCTTGTGATGTGAAGTGTGTATGTGTAGACTTTGAATCCTGAAGAAAATTATAAGCTGAGAATATTGCTTATGGGAAATAAGATAAGTACCATAGAGTATAATCAGATTTCTGGATGGGGGTCAAGCTGTGAGGTATCAGGAATTATTTTGCTGGCAATCTATGTTACTTATGCATTTAGCACTTCTCAGAAGCTATACTTTTTAATTTCATGTCTTCATCCAAAGCAGCCAAGACAAAGGTTCAGTTTAAAATAACTTCATGGAGGTCTTCTTTATAGAAGGTACTTTGTGCCTCTAATATTTTTTCTTTTTAACAGAATTTCTGCCTGTATGCAATAAGGAAGTGTCTCCTTTTATTGTGAGAGTTTCCTGGAAATTTCTTAAAAATTCCATTCAGTGACATGTCCTTTTAGGTTTTGTTGTTGTTAGGTGGCACTCTGTGCACTGATAATTCAGTTTATTAAGTAAACGTTGAACTCCTGCTATGTGGAAGGTGCCTTAGGGGGAAAGAAATGGGTAAGACCCAAGTGCACAAGTAAGACTACAGTACAGTGGGGTGGGGGAGAGTTAAGCTGTAACTAATAAAAAGTAGAATATTGGTTTGTTAAGGAGTTTGAGCAAAATGTGGGTATTTGGAGGGAGTGAGGTAAGTCAGAAGAGAAATTGAGCCTGGCTCAATTGGCTGGGGGACTCAAAGTTTTCTTGAGGGTAAATGACATTTCAGCTGGCCTGTGAAGAATTAGAATTTTATAGGTGTGGGGCTGGGGAGGTAACAAAGGATGAAGGTTGGAGTCACTCCAGGTGTTTGGGGGGGGCAGTATAAGGCAATCTAATTGCCTTATACTGGGGATAGAGTACTGTAGAGAAATTGGAAGCTTCAATTATTTTATAAACATACATTATTTCTACCTACCGAGTATGGAAGCGTAGGATGGAATGTTAATGCTGATCTGAGCAGTTTGTTCTTGATACATTAAGCATTTTGGGAGCCATTGAAGATAATAAAGTTGGAATGTGCGAGGATTACAGATGTAGCCTAGGAAGATCAATCTGGTACTTAGTCTAGTGATCCATGCTAGAAGGGGCAGGAAGGCCCATTAGAAGGTGGTTCAAATATTACAAAGAAGACTATTGCTTGAAACAGTGGGGACAATGGACAAAAGGAAATGGGTACAGGGAAACATTGCTGTAGAAGAGTAAAGGGCTTAGCATCTTAATAGGGCATTGGGGGTGGTGGTGATAATGCTAGAGAGTAAGGAGGATGCCTGGTTGACTGAGCAGGTAGTGATGTCTTTATTATAAATAGAACAACAAGAATAAGGGCTAAGTTTTTTGTTTTGTTTTGTTTTGTTTTGTTTTTTTGCGGTACGCGGGCCTCTCACTGTTGTGGCCTCTCCCGTTGCGGAGCACAGGCTCCGGACGCACAGGCTCAGCGGCCATGGCTCACGGGCCCAGCCGCTTTGCGGCATATGGGATCTTTCCAGACCTGGGCACGAACCCGTGTCCCCTGCATCGGCAGGCGGACTCTCAACCACTGCGCCACCAGGGAAGCCCAAGTTTTTTGTTTTTAAACAAAAATATAAACAGCTTTACAGCAGTTATGATTTTAAATCACCTATTATCCCATCAACCTTACATATTTACTGTTCTCATATTGCCTGTTCTCTTTTAGGCCTTATCCCTAAGTGCATATAAGTTTCACACTTACAGTACTGTTTCTTTTTTCTTTTTTTTTTTAACCTGATGTAATATAAGTGTTTGAGAGCTAGCTTTAAAAGATAAGCTGCCAAGATTTGTTCATTTTCAGATGCTTACAGAACTTCAAGGTAAGATTAGATGTTTGAATGAACTGAAAATGTTAGGAACAAAATGCTGATCCTATTTTTACTTAAAATTTTAATATTTTGTTCATCATGGATGTTTTGCATTAATTTTAATTTTTAAAGACAGTTATGTAAATAACTTTACACCAAGTTATTATTAATCTTAATTACTGGGTTTTTTTGTAAACTACCCTCCACCCCGTCCCCCCAGTTTTGTCTTATTCTTATTACCCTGGTCCTGACACTGAGTGGTATTAAAGTCCCGTGAGTGACTAGAACCAGAGAGGGAGGAGCACATGGACACGAAGAGGGCTGAAGTAGGAACTCTGAGGAGTAATCTCCATTTAGAGGGAAAGAGGAAAAGGATTCAGGGCAGAGTGAGAAGCGGCCATTCAAGGAGCAGATTGGGAGTTGATCCAAGGGAAGATACTCACACGAGCTGGGATGAGGATAGGATTTTGAGAAGGAAACAGGTCTCTGACCTGTCATGGTCTTGCTACCAACATTTATTTGTTGAGTGTCTGTTCTGTGCTTGGCCCTGTGCTAGCCTCAGGGCCCTGTGTTTGTAAGCAAAACAGTAAGAGCCCTACCCACGTGGTGCTTATATGACCTCTTTTGAACACCCTTTCCTCATGTCTCTTAATCACTTTTACAATAACCCCACTTAAATATTCTGTCATCACCTGTCTAAAACTAAACTTGTCTTTTCCTTCAAACCAGTTCTCTTTGTAGAATTTCCCTTCTTTTTAAAAATGTTATCATTTTCTGTTATCCAGGATTAAAGTCACAGAATTTTCTCTGTGCACCTCTAATCAAGTCATATTCTTTATTCTCTCAACTCATCTTTTGTAGTGAATCCTTTTCCACAGCTTTATCAAATTATGTGTGGAATATTGCAGTAGTCTGCTGCCAGGCTTTCTCTATCACCAAAAACCAAACTGTCACCAGGTTGGTTTTCCTAAAGATAAAGATTTCCACACATTTCCACAGGAAATGAGTGGTTACCCATTGGGTAGGCAAAATGAATAAAAATTAGGCCTATTCCCTTGCCCCTTTTCTCAAATCATTTGTACCAGCAGCATTTGTCTGCCTTTTGAGCATTCAGTGCTTTTTTTCTTAAGCATCTTCCCCATCTAACTATCCTCTCCATTTTCTTCACTTTAACTTTCTGAGGTCAGCTCAGCTTAAGTCTTGCTTGTTTGTTTACAAAGTGTTTCCCTACCGAAGGAGACTGCTTTCATCCTTGAACTGCTATTACACATATTCAACCAAGTTGCCACTATACAGCGTATTCAGCAGATTCTGTGCTATTTTATATATATACTTATTATGTTCTCTCTCACAGTTAATCTTTGAACTGTTTTAAAGACAGGACTGAGAATACAGAGAAGGAACACTTTTAAAGATCAAAAAGGCAATGGCCACTAGAAAGCTGGCCTCTCTGAAAATAGCCAAATTGTTTTTAATTAGAGCTCTCTGTATTAGTTTTATACTAAATATATGTCACATAGTTCCTTCATCTTTCTCAATGATATGATAGTAATTATAGTTTTAATTTTTCTGTGCATGGTTGGAGGATCAGAAACAATTTTATGTAATATATTTTCATGCTTTGTTTGAATTTACTAAATTTTGCTTTCTGTACTTTTGTCTATTCTCTACTTTTTACATAATTCATATTATTTCTTCTTACCATAAAAACAAATGAATCAAATTGAGGTGATAGTATTGTGTGCACAGATCTGTAGGGGAATTACATTAGGCTGGGAGAGAGGAAGATAGAAGCTTTGGATCACTGCTGCAGTTGATAAGTTCTCTGACAAGTCTCTTAATGGTCTTACTGAGACCTGGGCATCAGTTTCTTAATCTGTAAATAAAGGTGTCAAGTAAATGGTCTCTTAAAATTTCTTTCTAGGTCTAAATTTCTCTCATATTCATATTGACACAGAGTTGTTACCCCTGTCCTTTTTTTGACTTTTGCCCAAAGCCAGACTCTTGTAATAACAGAGTTTTGTTGTCATGTTTTCCTTTTAGATTCTAGTTTAGGATTAGTCATCAGTGATTCACTTGGAAATTGTTCAGTTCTGGATCCAGTGTTGTTTTCACAACAAGCATCCGTTAATCACTGAAGAGGATAAATTAACCTAGTTGGGATTCCCTTTTTTTTCTTTTTAAGGTATTTTCAAAAGAAATAATTCCAGATTGATGGATGAAATTTTAAAACAACAGCAGGAACTCCTGGGCTTAGATTGTTCCAAATACTCACCAGAGTTTGCAAATAGTAATGACAAAGATGATCAAGGTAAGTGTGAGTGTAAAATTGAATATCTAACATATGCAGATATGTTTTGTGTTTCAAGGCAGATTCTGTTACTCATTCATTTACTTATTAATTTTGCCCTGTTAGTCTTTATTATCACCATCTTTAATCATCAGAGTTAGATTTTTCATTCTTCATCTTGTGAAAAGATAATATTCAGAAAAAGATAAAATCATGACTCATGGATATTAAAAAATAAACACATGTTAAAGATTTTATTTAACTCAAACAACCAGGAACCAGGTAGAGTTTACAGCCAATTCAAAGAGAATCCAAAGAATGGCGATATTTATAGATCAGAAATATTGAAATAAATATGTGAATAGAGGCAAAACTTGTTTTTCAATGGGATTAGAATGAACATAATTGAACCTCTACCAGGCAAAGAATTGCATAAACAAGAATTGGGCATTGGGACTTCACTGGTGGTGCAGTGGTTAAGAATCTGCCTGCCAACGCAGGGGGACACGGGTTCGAGCCCTGGTCCGGGAAGATCGCATGTGCTGCGGAGCAGCTAAGCCCATGCGCTACAGCTACTGAGGCCCCTGTGGCTAGAGCCCGTGCTCCACAACAAGAGAAGCCACCACGATGAGAAGCCCACCTAGTGCAATGAAGAGTAGCCCCCGCTCGCCGCAACTGGAGAAAGCCCACGCACAGCAACGAAGACCCAACACAGCCAAAAATAAATAAATAAATTAATTAATTAAAAAAAGAAAAAAAGAATTGGGCATTGCTGTCAGTTACCTAGAATCCTATCAATTGTAAAACAGCTCCACAGAATCAGAATTTGATAAGGTGGATGTGTGTGCTACAGACAATTCATATTCTATTGAAGCACATTTTTTTCCTATAGTCTTCATTTTTGTCTTCTGTGTTATTGCTGACTGTACTAGAATTGTAGATGGCATTTTGAGTAGGAAATTGTAAGTTACCCTATAATTAAAATTTCTGTTTTCTAGAGGGTTTATTCACAGATACAAGGGTATTCTGAGCACTTTGAAAAGAAGGCTGTATGTAAATATATACACAAATGTTATATATTGGTTCTTTCAGAGGAGAGTAGCCAGGTATGTTTTAATATTGAAATTGAAGGGCTTAAAAGATTCTTGTTTACTATAAGAACTGTACTTTTATTTTAGTCTGAACTTAATATTTCTTAATATCATAGGTTGTAGACCCATGATAAACGAAAATGTACATAGTCCTTAAGTTATTTTGAAATATATCTGGAAGAGAGTATTTTTTAAAATATCTTGTTTTTTTCCTCCAGTTTTAAATTGCCAATCGGCAGTGAAGGTGCTGTCCCCAGAAGATGGAAAAGCAGATATTGTGAGAGCTGCTCAAGACTTCTGCCAGTTAGTAGCTCAGCAGCAAAAGAAATGCACAGATTTGGATGTAGATATGTTAGACAGTTTACTTAGTAAGTCATATATGTTTGTTCTTAGTTTTGTCCCACAAGGATACAGTATGAAGGAGACTATCTAAGTTCCATTTTATTGTTGTTGTCATTATACTTGTTATGTTTCTGAAGTTTAGAGACACACATGTGAAAATAGTTTTGAGATAATGAAATTGTATTCCCCTGACTTGCATGAGGAATTATTGGTAAAGGAGAGGATCGATCTAAAAGGATTTGGGGGGAAGTGATGAATATTCTTAAAAATAGGTCTTCTGCTTCTGCCTCCCTCTTTTAAAATTTATTTTGATTTATTTTTTTCCAATTTTATTGAGATATAATTGACATACAGTGTTCCTCATTCTTTTTAGTTTGAACTCTCTTGAATATTAAGTTTGAACTTAATAGCTATTTAGGAAACGATCCCAAGAATATTATAGTGCTATCATCTGTGACTCCTTTTATAGTATTCCTTCTCTTATGTTATACCAACTTTACCACTATATTTGTCACGTTATACCAAGTGTAACATATTTTATCTGTTTTTCTTCAATTGTTTATAAAAGCCTTTAGTTTGCTTATTCTCTCTAAAGTTCCCTAGGAACTTTTTGCCTTAACTTTATGGTCTTTTTTGCTTATTAGCATTATCCTTGATCCTTTTGAAGAAAGGCAATATTTCTAACAAATTCATGTCTGTTGATAGCTTCTATAGCCATACAATTTCAGACATATTTTTTATTCATTCACATAGATTCTCCATTTACCTTACTTATTAATCATCCATTTTCTAATTCTCAGTCATTTATTTAACCCTCAGTTCTTTGTTTCTTCTGCTTTGACATGTCCATTACAGAGCACAGTCCCTCTCTGGCCTCTTGGTCTCACTAACTCCCTACTTTCATTGACTATTCACTTCTTACCCTGCTTTCCTATTCTCTGCTCTGTCATTGCCTAACTATTGAGCCTGAATGAATAGGCTTCAAGTAAACCATTGTAGGAGTTCTCGAGGCAGAGGTTACTGGGGTGTTGACTGTTTCCTGGATCCTATAAGTCCCCAACCAGAGAATAGTTTTGAGGATGTCCTAAAAGTGATGCAGGGACCAAAGGTAATCCTTCAGATAGCCTTTGGAGACCATGTATTGACTGCAGGGGTTTTAGACCCATGATAAACGAAAATGTACATAATCCTTAAGTTAACTCATTAATCTGACAGAAGCAAACCCTCTGAATATTGTCGCCCCCAAGAGTTCCCTTGTGACTGCAGTTAATCTCCACTCTTATTGCCAATATGAAGCAACTGCTTTGTTTTCTTCTAGAATTTTTATAGCTTTAGCTATTATATTTAAGTCTAATCCATTTTAACTTAATTTTTGTGAATGATGTGAGGTAAGGGATACCAGTTATTTATCCACCACCACTTGTTGAAAAGACTGTGTTTTCCCCCTTTAATTACTGTGGCTCCTTCATTGAAAATCAGTTTTTCATGAATCTGTGAGTTTTTTCCTGGACTTTCTATTCTATTCCATTGGTCTATATGTCTGTCCTTAAAATGCTGCAGTGTCTTGATTACTATAGCCTACCGTAATAAACTTTGAAATTCAAGTAGTGTAAATCTTTCAACTTTGATTTTCTTTTTCAAAGTTTTAGGTATTCAGGATCCTTTACATCTTCATATACGTTTTAAGATGAGTTTGTCAATTTAAAAAAACAAACTCTGTTTTAATAGGGATTGAGTTGAAACTGTAGCTCAATTTGGGGAGAATTGCCATCTTCACAGTCTTCACTATGTTCATCTTCCGATCCATGAACATAGTATATCTCTCCATTTATTTGGGTCCTAATTTTCCTCATAACAATGTTTTATAATTTCAGGGTATAGAGTTCTACTTTTTTCAGTTTATTCCTAAGACTTTTATTCTTTTCGATGCTACTGTTAATGAGATTTTTTCTTAACTTTATTTTCAGATTGTTTGTTGATAATATATGGAAATACAGGTTGGTTTTTTTTAATACTGATTTTGTATCCTGCTTTG
Source organism: Delphinapterus leucas (assembly GCF_059928025.1). Classification (NCBI taxonomy): domain Eukaryota; kingdom Metazoa; phylum Chordata; class Mammalia; order Artiodactyla; family Monodontidae; genus Delphinapterus; species Delphinapterus leucas. The sequence continues at coordinate 54,045,667 of NC_143140.1, forward strand.
CTGAAATTTCACTTAGTAGTTCTAGTAGTTGTTTTTGTAGAGTCTTAGAATTTTCTAAATACAGGATCATATTGTCTATAAATACAGATGACTACTGCTGTCTCTGCTCAGTTTTTCTATTTTTAATTTTATTCTTTAGTCTGGCATTCTGTGTCTGCATAGTTTAATGTGTCAGACAGTGGTTTGCACACTGGTTGTGCTCAAACACCTTAAATTTGTAAGGCTTCCAAGATCTTTGTGTGATGTTGGAGGGTGCATTCAAGTCAGTTCTCAGGTCTCCTTGGCTGTTACCTTTCACTGGACTTTCTTGCCACCCTGTCCTGCTTGCCCTCCTTCTTCCCTTGCATGTGGTATTTTCCTAGTCAGCCTGGATATATGGAGAGCTTAAATAAACCAGTGTTTCCAGCATCTCCCTGTTAAATTTCTGCCCATTATTCTGCTTGCCCTAATGGGGGCTGCAACCTCGGGGTAACAAAGCTGTGGGTTTTCCTTTTGAGTCCATAGGTTTTCACCATTGCTCCCTCCCTCCTGCCCACAACCTCCAAATTGAGTCCATATATTTTGGCTACAAGCAGCAAATCTGCTAGCTTTTGCTGTCAGTCCCCTGCTGGTAAAACTACTGTTTCCTTCAGTTGATGGAGATAGAGACATGGGGGTTGGGGGCGTTCCCAGGCAGGAAGACCAAAAGACCTACAGTTCTTACCTGAAGCTCTAGCTGGTGTTTTGTTTTTTTAAAGAATAGTCATCTGCTCTGGTTAATATCCAGTGCTCTTAAGTGACTGGTTTTGTCCAGTTTAATACATGTTATTTTTGGAGAGGATTCGTCACCCTCTTCACACCACTATTAGCCAGAAGTACCTTCTTGCCTTTTCTTTTTGTGTGTGTGTACTAAAGAGGATTTGCTTTTTTAGCAGGAAGAAGAATATGTGTTCTACTTAGTCTATTCACTCTGCCAACATAGACTTTTAAGAGACTTTGTTATGGAAATAATTCTTTATTACTGCTGAAGGGACCTGTCTAATCCAGTCTCCTTATTTAACAAATGAGGAACTAAGCCCTGGAGAGACTGTGTGACCAGAAAGTTAGTGGCTGAACTGAGGTTATTAGAAGCTGTTAAAACCTGGGTCTCTTGGATTAAAGCATCTTTTCTGTTATACCAGTGATTCTTTATTTTAAGATTTATTTTACTTTATTTTTAAGCAGTTGAAATATTTCTATCCCATTTTTCTCTCAAGCCAGATCTCATATGGAAACCAGTCTGTGAAGCAAAAAATGGCCAGAACTTGGTTGATGCAGGTGTACAGTCTCCTTTTCCCCTCCCAGGGAGCTTGGGCTCTGGGGAATACTGAGAACATTTGTACTATATAGCTAGAAGTTGGTCTTTCTGGAGTTGGTCTTGCTCTGTAAAATCAGAGCATGGGGAAGGAAGGAGAGTAGATAACTTTTTAAGTTGCTTTTCATCTCTGAAGTTATTTAGTTCTGTGGCCAGAGTAAGTATTAAGTCCTTAAAGCAGTGAGGGTCCCAGGATGCGAAGAGAACACTTAAGTTGAGTCTTGAAAGATAGATGGGATTTGGGGGCTACTTGTAGGGTTTAGGATGGGAGTTGTGTTACCTCTCCTTATCAGGTAATCAATCCAGTTAAATGGCCCTTAGAGAAAACTTCCACATTTGGAAATAACATAGATATAAAAGTAGATGTTGGGCCATGGAATGGGGTATGGAAACATACAAATAAAGCTTCTGAAGAGAACAGATACGTAAAGCATAAGAAACCAATTTGATGAACAGATTTTGCCATTGGTCGTTTTTTGGTAAGCAATGTGTATTAAGTTCATGTGTCTTTTTATCTTTCCAAGGTTCAAATGGTTTCCCTGATCCTGATTTAGTATTGAAGTTTGGTCCTGTGGACAGCACACTAGGTTTTCTTCCCTGGCACATCAGGTTGACTGAGATTGTGTAAGTAATTAAAAGTGTACTGACTTTGGTTCAATCCAGCAAGAGTTTCTTGAACCCAGCCCCGTGCTAGATGTGGTGGGAATTCCCAAAGAATTATAATACTGGATCCTTTCCCTCAGGTATTTGACAGTATCAGTGGTGAGATAAAAACCTGTATCAATGACTCAGACACAAGAGAGCATGTGGTTGTGCAAATGTTTGGTATTGAAACTAATCATCGTAGGAGATCAGGAGTGAGAGAGAAAGCTGTGGGCCGGAGTTGTTGATTCCACAGAAAAGATGTGACTTGATCCAGGGTATATAAAATGGGTAGAATTTTTGTAATTAAAGAAAAGGTGGGACGTGTAGTGGGTGAGCAAGGAAAAAAAAAAAGAAAAGCTGCGGGGGAGGGGCAGGGCGTGAACATCGCCTTTGAAAGAAATAGGGAACTGGCCACACCAGCACAGAGAGTTAGTGTTAGATAGCAGTATAAGGTGAAATCAAATTGTTTGGGGGTGTTGACATTGGGAATGCTTTAAATATCAGCATAAGGAATGTGTATAATTGTTTAGAGAGGCAGTAGGAAATTGATGAGCCTGTGGGTAATGTGGGAATGGTGATTCTGGAAGATTTGTTGGGCAACTATGTACTAGAGTAGATTGGGTTTGGGCAAGGGTGAGGTAAAAAGACAAGTGATGAGGCCATGCCTATAATTTATGGGAGAATACACTGATGAGAATGTAACTGCTTATTTGGCAAACTTTTTGTATGAAGGGCCAGAGGGTAAATATTTTAGGCCTTGTGGGCTATATAGTCTCTTGGAACTGCTCTTCTCTGTTGCCACTAAACACTTGCTAGTATAGCTAAACAAGCATGGACAGTATGTCAACAAATGTGTGTGACTGTGTTCTAATAAAACCTTGTTTACAAAAAACAGGTGGCAGGCTCCTGGGCTGTAATTGCAGACCCCTGATTTAAAATAAAGGAGAGACTTAGGAGCCTTAGAATATATTTAAATTCTGGGTCTTAGGAGGAATATACTACAAATTTTCTTTCTCGTGAGAACTAATTACCAAGTATACTTGCAGGCCTAGCACTTTACTATCAATAATTGCAGTAAAAACTGGAGTAGAAATGAAATGATTCCTAAGTTCTCAAGCCTAAGTGACTGGGTGAATTATGGTGTTATTGAGACAAATGGGAAAGTCAAGGGACCATTGATTTTGAAGGGAAGATGGTGAATTCAGGAATAAGAAAATTTTGAGGCCAGAGTCTGTTTAGATGGAAATACTTAAGAGAGCAGATGAAGATGTCGAATTGATGCTTGGATGAGAAGTCAAGGCTAAGGATGGATCTTTGGGAGTTGTCAGTACCTAGGAAGTAGAAGTAGTTGAACCTGTGAGAACAGAGGACTTCGCTAATGTGTTCATAGAAGAGAACAGTACCAAGGGGTCCTGTATGGAATGCTTCAAGCTGGGGGCAGGAGGGAGATGAAAAGAACACGTAGCATGTTAGGGTCAGAAAGGGCTGTAGGTCATCCGGTACTGCCTCCTCATTTCATAGGCCAGGAAAATGGGGAAGAGACATTACTCAAGCTTGTAATAAAGTGGAATTAGAACCCAAATCTCCAAACTCTGGGTTTCTTTATGGTGATATGTGTTTCTCTTATCTCTTCCTCCCCCCACCCCAGGGGGTTTTCCAGGTCATTTCAGGTGCCTTTCAGGTGGGCTTTAAGAAAGGTAGCAGTGATATTTTGTGAGGTTGGGAGTGGTTTGGTAGGAAGAGTATGTCTTAGAACATAGATCTTGGTTTGAATCTTGGCTATGCAGCTTGGTAACATGACTTTGGAAAGCTATTGAAACTTCTCTATATTTGTAAAGTGGGCATTTTAATCCAGAGTTGAGGATTTAAATCTGATCATGGGCATCAGATCCTGGCACCTAACAGGCTTTCCCACAGATCTTTGTACGTATGTCTCTTATAGCTGTATAATGTTACTTTGAGGTTTGCTCTATATTTGTCTACCGTCCACCAGACTGTAAGCACCGTGATGACAGGAAAAGTGTCTTGATCACAATGTAGAGAAAAAGACTGGAGCCCTGATGGGACAGACCAGGAAATAACAAGACTGCTTCTGAGTCACTGAGGAGTAGTGACACTAAGTGCTTCTTGAGGAGTGATAGGAGATGAGGCTGTTGATAAAGGGCGTAAAATGAAGACAACCTAGGAAAGTGGGTAGTTTGAAGACATTGGAAGCAAGCTTTTAGCAAAAAGAAAGTCGTTACATTTGTCCTTGAGAATATCATTTCAGTAGAGTGAATAAGGTAAAAGATTGATAGCAGAGATTAAGAGATAAGGAAATGGAGGGAAACAGGAGGCTTATTTCAGAATTCTTAGCAGTAAGAGGAAGGATAAAGATTATGTCAGTTATATCTCAATAAACCTGGCAAGGGAAGAAAAGGAAGGATAATGAAAACATAGCTGAAGAGAACCACAGGGTCAGGCAGGAGTTCAGTCCTTTGTTTGTTTAGTACTTTTCTTATGTTCATGTGACTGTAGAATTCTTAATGTGAGTCTTGTAATCTGACTAGATTTTGGCTCTGATACTGTTTGAAATGTCCAAAACATCAAAGTAAAGCTGTATAAATTCGAGGTTTTTTTTAATGTTAATTATTGAAAATTATTTTAAGTCTTTTTTTTATGTTAATTATTGAAAATTATTTTAAGTCTTTAAAACACTTAATATTCACTGTATATTCACTTTGTCTTAAAAGTGCTTGTCTTCACATTGTAGTTGCCCCCTTGAGCAATCGAAAATTGTGGAGATAAATATTGTTCATTTATTGGTTGCTCACCACATGGCTTCAGTAATCATCATGTGGGGATGCTGTGTTGCTCTGCCAGCATTCAGCCTGACTTTTGTAAACTGTTCAAGTAACACTGGCTTTACTCTGACAAAGCCAAGTTCTTGAAGTAAATTTGAGTGAGATCTTTTATAAATAGCTCTCCAGTTTTGCATTAATCTGGACTTATGCTTTAATAGGTTCTGAATCTCTCTAGCACTACACTGTGCCTTCATCTTGGAGGATAAAAGAATATTCCAAAGTATAAAAGTGTCAGAATTGAAAATGGGCTAACATTCCAATGAATTCATTGTAAGTTATGTCTCTTAGTAATTTTCACTTTATCCTTAGAATTAGAAATATAATGTAAACCAACAAGGACCTACTGTATATATAGCACAGGGGACTCTACCTGATATTCTGTGATAACCTATATGAGAAAAGTATCTAAAAAAGAATGACTGGGCTTCCCTGGTGGCGCAGTGGTTGAGAGTCCGCCTGCCGATGCAGGGGACACGGGTTCGTGCCTGGTCCGGGAAGATCCCACATGCTGCGGAGCGGCTGGGCCCGTGAGCCATGGCCGCTGAGCCTGCGCGTCCGGAGCCTGTGCTCCGCAACGGGAGAGGCCACAACAGTGAGAGGCCCGCATAACACACACACACACACACACAAAAAAGATTATATGTATATGTTTAACTGAATCACTTGCTATATACCTGAAACTAACACAACACTGTAAATGAACTATACTCCAATAAAATTAAAATACTTTTTTAAAATCCCTTTAAAATCTCAAAAAAAAATAAAAGAAACATAATGTATAAATTTTTTGTTCAAATGGTCCATAGATCTGTGTGAGCAAAGGGTAAGTCTTATCATCCTAAGTAGATTGCCTTCAGAAAGGCTGAAGTCCAGTGCAGCTTTTATGGTACTTTGCCACTTTCGTTCTTGCTTTAATCTTTTGTAGACTCACCTACCAGTTTTAATAAATTTAAATAAATTTTATCAGCAGAATCTTGCCTTGTGTTCTTTAAAAGTAGTATAGAAATTCATGGTTTAGACACAAGGTTTTTCAAAGGAGGGAGATGAGATCTATCAGATGACATTTATGTCTTAGATGCCTGGTGGTGCAAGATTGTTAGGGAGCCTCAAAAATAAAAATTAGAAACTTGGAAATAAAAAAACGTTCTGAATCTCCATCTCTCTACAATTTGCTTTTCTCTTCTTGTGGAAGGAGGGATTATATTTTATTTGAACTGTTTCACAGTGAGTTTAACAATCATTTAGTAGAAATAGTTTGACGTACTCTAGGCTTATAATTTACTTTCTTCTGTCCTTAATCTTTTTGGTCATTACCCGTCTGGTTCCCCCTCCAAATTACAGCATATCATCTAATTGCTTTTTTTCTCCTTTTATTTTTTTTTCAGCTCTTTGCCTTCCCACCTGAACATCAGTTATGAGGACTTTTTCTCTGCCCTTTGTCAATATGCAGCCTGTGAACAGCGTCTGGGAAAATAGTGATCCCTGGTTGTGTAATTTGATTTCAGGCTTTTGGAGAAAAGGACTCAAGTGACTCTGATGTTTACAAAGCACCTATGAAACCCTGTACACACCTAGTTCATAATCCTCATAATTTATCAACAAACACAAAAAAGTGTCTTACTTGAGAGTAAGAGTACATGTGAGTGAGTGAGTGTGTGTGTGAGTGTGTGTGTGTGTGCGTGTGTGGAAATAAACATAAATGGGGGAAGTATTGGAGGAGGAAATATGTGGACTTGCACCTTTGAGCAAATAGCAGCGATGTTTTAGGAGCTGAAATTTCAGATTTACAGGCTTCAGCCCCAACTACTTCCCTTTTTTGTGGGGAGAGAAAGGGGTGGTTAAAGCTGTTTTGTTGTTGTTTTGGGGGGGGAGGGGAATAACTTTTGTTCATTCTTTCCAAGTGACCAAACTTTAATTTTTAAGAATAGTATATTGACGTATTAAATGGAAGCATTCTGAGTTTGAGGGATCTCCAGAGGAATGGAGTTCTGTGTTGTTCACATGTTAAAAGTTTGCTCACCTTTGGAGCAGAGGGAATACCTATTTTCAGACATCCGTCCATTTTCATCTCTTCGTTATTGTCAGTGTGACTTGAAAATGTTGCTCTGTTGTCTGTGTTCTGGGTTGTGAAGATCACTTGAAAAAAAACTCTTACAACATTGAAATGCAGAATTAAAAAAATTTTAAATATTGTATGAGGCAGTCATAAAAGGTGAAAAGGTTGTAATCTTAAAAGTAAAGGTGAAACTTTCCTGAATAAGGAAAGAAAGTTTTGATCTCCTTTTCTGTTTGGTGGGCAGTGGGCTAGATAGTACCCAAAGCTGGTTTAAAAAATTTCCATTAACTGTGTTTATTTAAATAAGCATTTGAGGGAAATTACCGAGGCAGCTCTTTTCCTCAAAAGTAACCTGTTCCTCTTTGGAATAGCACATTTAGGACCATGTCAGTACCCAGGATTTTTACTTAATAAGTCCTGACGGTGACTGTGCGTAAAAATATGATCTTTAAGTAAGATTGAGGCCTGTGTAGGTAATAAAACATTACCAAAGTCTACAAAAGTAATTTAATTTTGCATGTTCTCTATCATGGCAGAGAACAGCACTGGTTCTGTTCCTTTTTAAATGAAGAAATGATTTTTTGATAGGTGTTTCGTTTTTCTTCCCTCACTGCTGATACTCGGACAGAAACCATTATTCTTTATATTTGATGGGCTGTTTTCAGAAGAATCTTATTAACAAGTGCACAATAGTTATCCAAAATTGTATGTTTAGAATGGAGTAATATAAAAACTAGGTCTCAGAGTCTGAAAAATAGCAAAGAAGACTGGATTTGGAAAGCAAGGTCTGGAATTGCTTGCCAAATTCTGAGGCTACGAAGAATAAATGTTTTGACTTTGGATTCCAAAACCCCATTTATGATTTTAAAAAACACTTGAAATAAAATGATTATAAACTAAATTTTGGTTCAGTGACATTACTTTGCACATTGTAGTTCTTTTGTACATTGTGAGACTTTTTTTTTTAAGTCTTAATTTATTGCTAAAAGCTTTGTGTGATGCTACAGCATATCTCTAAATTTTACCAGAGAATTTTTTATTTCTGTTCCCCTGTACTGTCATGCATGTTCTATTGAGGCTTTTTGGCCTTAGTTGAAGACTGAATTTATGCCTTTTATAAACATGTGTCTTTTTTAAACATTTTGGAATATATATGGTTTTAATGAATTAAATTTAACGGGCCCGGTTGAAGTGAAGGGATTTAATAATATTTGTTAAAATGAAGTTAGTCAAATAAATTATCCACTGCGATATAGCCAAAGCCACTAAAGGTTTAATAGTTGAGTCTTTGTATTTTTATTTCTCCTTACATTTCACAGCAGTGTAGTGTTACACATTACAGTAAATCTGTAACCTGTGACCTGAGTCTGTTATAGTCCTAAGTAGGAAGAGACCCTTAAAACAAGTTGCTGAGGATTCTGATTTCAGATATAGGCATTCCAGATCCTTCCCATGAGTTTAACTGTCAGTACAGTCGCCACACTTTGAATGACATCAGTCATTCTGTAATTCCTGCCCAAATCATCTACTAGTTATGCATTATCAGCGGTCCCTTTGCACTCCCAAGAAGAACTGATAAAAACTGTAAAGAAACGTGTTGTTTGTCTTGATGTGTTTTGAAGAATATTGTCTTTAAATTGTTTCTTCTTGACACTGCCCACAATGGAAAAATTATCAAATTAAACCTACCTTATGGATGGCAGCTTGGAGCTTAGCAGGAGGTTGGAGGGTTTGAATTCCATTCCCAAATTCTGGTTGTGTTTTGTTTCTTAACACTGATTACTGTTAGAAAGTTTGAAAGCTGGTTTTGATGTGAATAGCAAATTCTGGTATATTGTGACTAAGGCTTAATAATGCCTGTCTTAAGAGAAGAATGTGTTATAATGTTAATGAACAGTGCCAAATACACTGTACACATCTACAATTTAATCTTTGAATGTATGTTACTTGATTAGTTCCCTCTTTCTGTGTGATGGTACCATGCATAGAGTCAAATCCTTGTGATGTTTTGTATGGCTGTAGACTTTGGCAACATGTAAATAATGTGTAAAGCAAGTTTTTATGATTAAGGAATCAAACTTATTGAATTTTACTATTGAAAGTTGAAGCGACATGTATGAACAAAAACAATAAAAGAATATATACTTTTCATGGACTATAGTATTATGTGAATGCTACATTCTAAACATGTAGGGACTGCAAAAATGTAATGAGAAACTCATATGACAAGATAACAATACTGTTTTTTTGGATGGTAAGTTCTTGATTGAAGTATATTCTCATTTTTACCAGATTAAACATTCGGAATCGTAAAATGTTATTTGCTTTTTGCCAGGTAACAGTGAGGTAAAATTCAGCTTCGCCATTGGTAAAATTGTCAAAATTCCACAGTAATTAAAATCTGAACAGTTTTTTACTGAATATGGAATGCCAAGTTGAAAATGTATATGTGTACTCTTTTAAAAAGGAATTTGACGTTCTCGTTAAACCAGGAAATAGAAGGGTAAGAGCTGTGGTTTGTCTTACGTTGCATAGAGTATTCACTTTCTAACTCGATCTAATTATAAGATAGCTGGCTTTTTATGCATAATTTCTATCTGAAATTGTTTCTCAAAGGTCACCTTTTAACTTTAGTTAATAGGAAATGCCTTTAACAAAAGTTAGTGTAGGAAAAGTTCAAGACAGTTTGAAATAAAACCCAGGAAACAAGAATATGGGCAGAATCCTAGTCGATAGGACATAAACTGTGATAAAATTGTTGGAAAAGGGAAGTGCAAAAAATATGCTTGCGACTTGAATAAAAAATACACATTCATTCTAAAAAAAAAAATTAGAGAATTCAGAGAAGCAGATGTAAAGGAAAATAATTTCTAATACCATCGCTCATTGATTACATTTTTGGTGACAATCCTAGAACTTTTTTGTATTTATATTTTAAAACGTGGATCCTACTGTAACAGGTTTAATAAAGAGATTCTTTTTAAACTACAAACCATAAATTGAGTCTTGCATTCTATTTTGTATTTGGTTATTGTGTCTGGATATAAACAATTACATCACATGAAAATGTTTGGAAAAAATTATAGTCCACATTCAGTTGTCCTTAATGAGTATTTAACCTTGGCCCAAATTCTTCAAGTAATTTTATACTCGTCTCTCTTACCTCCATCTTCTAGAAATTCAGGTACTTTAAATTAATTTTAGCATCTGGATTCATATCCAGATGATTACAAAAAGAATAAAAACTATATGTCCTCCCAGATCAAACTATTTGGATTATCTGCTATTGACCATGTTTACACTTTCCTTCATTAGCATTAATAATTTAACTTGCTTTTATGAGGACAAGAAAAAAAAATCTGTCTCAGGGAAGGAAAGCCTGATCAAAATGATAAAGTCAGAATTAGGTGAGTGCTAACAGCATAGTTTTACTTGCACAAAGTATTTAATATTTCCTTTCTGATGATTGATTTCAACTGCTAAATCTTTTATGCATTTGGTTCTGTGAACTATTCCTTTATTTTGTTAAGTGTGTTTTGCCATGTTATTCCACAGTAGTAGATGTACATAACAACTAAGTTTCTTATTTGTACAAAATTTAGTGAAGTAGATGGGTAATGGTAATAGTAACCAACTGTTTTCCCCAGAGAGGAACCTATATTTTAATTAGGTTTCAGATAATTAGAAAATGGAACATAAAAATGTGGAAGTTACTTAACTGGAGATGTTTGGCTGCATTTATCCAATGTAGTTGTACTCAACTGGAGTGATTATGCCTGACTGTGAACATTTGCTAATGTCTGGAGACATTTTTATTTGTCACAAGTGGGGAAGGAGAGGCCAAGGATGCTGCTAAAAGTGCTGCAGTTCATCCGACAGCCTTCAAAACAATTATCCGGCCTCAACTGTCAGTCAGTGGTGCTGAGGCTCAGAATCTTTGGTCTAGTGTAGTTTATTTGAAGAGAGATGGTGAGGATGTTGCCTAAAATATGCTATATGGTAATTGTAAAAAAAAAAAAAAAAAAGTTTGTTTAGATTTAACTATAGATCATAGTTTAGAGGTGAAATGTTATATATGCATATTTTAATTATATGAAATGATATGTTAAGTTTTTTCCACTCATGAGTTCTGTTTATTATTTTTACATTTATCTTTGGCATTTTGAGATACCTACCAATTTTCCAAAGCTTGTCAGCTTGTTGCCTGAATTTATTTGAGAGAAAGTAATGTTTTTTGAAAGACAGTAATGTTTTACACAGGTATGATATTATAAGAAATCTCATGCTTCAAATTACTCATTGTATAAACAAACATCAAGTTAGCAATTTCTTTTATGCATCCTGTAGGTAGTTGATTTCCACATTATATAACCATTTATATTGTTCTTAAAAATTATCTTTAAAATGCTTGTTGTATATATGTCCCGTGCTTATTTTTGAGAACTATCTCCAAGAATAATAACTAAATCATTGTTATATTTCTTTACCTCTTCCTTTTTTAGCCCTCTGAAAGTGACATTGATAGAAGTGGCTTCAGTCTAATGTGATTTTCCCAAATATTACCTGCAATTCAAATAAGTAATTGAGAGCGCTTCTTGTAAAGAGATTTTGCCTGGCCTGGACCTCAAAGAGGACTTTTCTGAGGGATAATTATAGAGGTATAAACCTGCTTATGTTCAGGTGTACGTGGGATATATGTATATGTGAAAATAGTCCTGGTAAGTCTGTCATTAATTTTGGAGTGTGAGGTACAACAATATAGAGTCTTCAGGAGATTAATAGGAATGCATAAGAAGTATCCAGGCAAATGATTTCATTACATATTAATTTATGAATTACTTGGAAGCTGAAGTTCATCTGTATGTAAATATGCAGAATATCAAGTTTGCAAAATCAAACTTTATCAGTTATACTCTGAGATCCTCAACTTATCAGATGGAATATAAGACCAGCCACGATGCTCAGCATATCAGTTGATTATGCTTTTAATTATTTTAAAAGAAAGAAAAACATAGCTTCCCTACTGCTTACTCCTCTGCGCCCAGGGAAAGAAAAGCGAAGTTAACACAACCAGCATGTGTACACATTCTATTCGTGCAGTTAGAAGTAGGATTGTGATTGATTGCTGTGTCCAAGGGTAATCATTGCCAAATTCCCCTTTGTAGGTCCTATACCATATTCTATTATACTTCCACTTGCTGTGTATGAGATTGCCTATTTCTTTAGAGTCTGCCGCCATCAACTTTTGGATTTTTGCAATTTGATGGGTGAGAAATGTTTTTTGTAGTTTTAATTTGAATTTTATGGTAGATTATGTTTGCAAAGATGGTGTAACAGTAGTTCCCATTCCACATGTTTTTTTTTTTTTTCACATGCTTTTTTACTGTGTTACTTTGCCAGTTTTTCATAATGCAATAGAGTCTATTTCCCTGTTCCTTGAATCTGGGCTGGCCCTGTGACTGACTGATTAATAGTATGTGTCAGAAGTGACACTCAGCTTGCAAGGCTGCATCTTAAAGATCTTGCTTCTTCCTCCTTGTTCTTGGAGCACTGAGCCATCACATAATGAGGTATGTCTTGCTGGAGAGACCACATGGTGGGGGGAGGGGGGGAGGAGGAGGAGGAGGGAGAGAGACTTAAGAGGGGCTATAAATGGAAAGAGATTTAGAAGACATCAATCAGTTACCTTGCGTAGACCTTATTTTAATCCAAACTTCTGTTTGTTATTTGTTTCAGGTTAAATTTATATGATAACTTGGAGAGAACTGACATTTTTATGATGTTGAATTGACCAAGAACAAGGAATATCATGCCATTTGTTCAAGTTTACTCTTGAACTTTTCAGTCTTTCAAGAGGGTTTTAAAATTTTATTCATGTAAGTGTTGCAAATTTCTAAGTTTACACTCAAGTATTTAATCTTGGTTTCTTTTTCTTTTGTATTGATTTTTGTATGTTGATTTTATATTCCAGTACCTCATTGAATTCTCATATTGTTTATATTAGTTTTTTGTTTTTCTTAGGTTTTCTAGGTATTCTATCAGCAAATAGAGATAATTTTACCTCTTCCTTTCCAATTCTTATGTATTTAACTGTTTTTTCTTTTCTAATTATGTTTACTAATACCTCCAATGTAATAAGTGGTGGAGATAATGGGTAACCAAGCCTTAAACTTGACTTCAGTGAGAATGCCTGTACTGTTTCCCCTCTTATCAGATGCTGATTTGGAAGCTAAGCATATGTGTGTATTTATATTTATACATATAAATTGTGATAAGGAAGTATTCATCATTTCCTATTTAAATACTTGATTAAATATTAAATCAAGAATTGATGCTAAATTTTGTTGAAGACTTTTTAGAATATATGGAGATGATTGTATGATTTTACTTCTTAGATCTTCTAATATGGTAAATTATGCTAATGGTTTCCTAATACTAAATCTTCATTGTATTCCTGGAATAAACCACACGGAGATGTATTGTTCTTTTTTAAAAACTGAGCTTTTGGATTCTATTTGCTGAATTTTAATTATAATTTTGCATTGATGTTCATAAGTGAGATATGTCTGAAGTTTTCTTTCCTTTGCAGTGTAATTCAGGTTTTGGAATCAATGTTATATTTTACAAGAATACATTGGAAGTTTCTCTTCTTTTAGAACAGTTTAATAGGGTTGGGATTATTTGATCTTTGAAGATTTGATAGAATTCCCCTCTGAAACTACCTAGACCTGGTGCTTGTTTTGGGGTTAGTTCTTTGATAAGCTTTTAATTTCAGTTTATATTTTCTATCTCAGTAGAGGCCAAATTTGGTAAAATATATTTTCCTAGGGTACTATTCCAGTTTTCAAATTTATTTGTAAAGACATGTACTAAGTAATCTTTCAGTGTTTTCTTTTTTTTTAATATAGCCTTTGTTTCCAAGTTATTTTTCCCTTTTCATTTCTATGTTGTGTATTTTCTTTTTCTTTTTTTGATTAGTTATCTAGTGGCCTCATTTATTTTGTTGATTAATTTTTAAGAACCAGCTTTTTAATTTGTTAGCTCTATTATTTCATTTTGTTTCTAAACCATTATTTGTGCCTTATCTGTATTATTGCATTTCCTCTTTCAGTTTTCTCTGTTGCTATTTTTAAGCTTTTGAAGTGCATATTTAATGCAGTATATTTATTCTTTACTTTTCTTAGTATAAGTATATATATAAGCTCTAAATTTTCCACCAATCACTGATTTAGTTGTATCCTATACATCCTGTTTTTATTATAATTTTTAAAGAAATTTGGCAATTTTGGCTTGTCTTTTTTTTTTTTTTTTTTTCGGTACGTGGGCCTCTCACTGTTGTGGCCTCTTCCGTTGCGGAGCACAGGCTCCGGACACGCAGGCTTAGCGGCCATGGCTCACGGGCCCAGCCGCTCCGCGGCACGTGGGATTCCCCCCGGACCGGGACACGAACCCACGTCCCCTGCATCGGCAGGCGGACTCTCAACCACTGTGCCACCAGGGAAGCCGTTGGCTTGTCTTTTTATTCTTACCTAAGTTGTGTGTTTAATAAGTGGTTTTAAAATTTTTCCTGTTAAAATGACATTTTTGGCTTTAAAAACTTGTTTATTGGCTTCTAATTTTACCATATTGTGATCAAAGAAATATTGTTTGTATTTTCCTACTTTATACAACTTTTTGAGGTATTCTTTTTGACATAATAGTTTCCTCAACTGTTTCATGTTTCTTGAAAAGAAGATAGATTCTTTGATATCAGGGTACAGATTTTGATATATATGAGTATATATAAGTATCTACCTTACTGAGTATGTTATTTAGGACTTTTATATACTTACGTATATTTATTTTTCTTTTGTCTTGGACTAATAATGATGTATTATTAATATGTGTGTCAATTTGTCCCTGCATCTTCTCACGTTTCTGCTTTATGAAGGTGGCCACTATGTTATTTGGTATAGAGATATTCAAAACTGCTATATTTTCATTATGAATTGTGAACTTAGTGTTACAAAGTGTCCTTCTTTGTCTTTGTTCAGTGCTTTGGGGCCTGAATTCATCTTGTTAGATATTATGCTCACAGCCCTGCTTTACTTTTGTTTGCAATTGCCTAGTCTATTTTGCCTATTTCTCTATTTTTAGCCTTGTTTTAGAGGTGTCTCTTGAATACAGCATAAGCTTGGATTTTGCTTTATTAAACTATGTGGGGAAAGATAAATGGTTATGTTAAGCCTATTTATATTTATTGGTATAACTTACTTGGTGAGTCCATGCATTGCTGTGGAGACAGTCTGGCTAAGACTTCCAAATTCATGCTTCCTAAGTTTTCAGTAATGTGTATTATTTTTATAAATGAACACCTACATAGAGTAAACTTTTATATTAAAAAAGCCAGGGTTTTATATTTTATGTGTATGGTATATATTTTGTTTTACTTACATAGAATTTTTGTATAATGTTTTTTATTTCAGAATATTCTACGTGACTTTATTTTTCTTTGATTGACAGTGTTGACCTGAAATAAATAGACTCACAGATATTTCTCCAGGAAAGGTAGGTTTATTTGGGATCAGCAGAGAATTGCAATTCTGGGTCTGCACCCACAGCAAGTTTTGTTCAAGTTCCCGCCACAGCAAAGGAAGGAGGATGCTTTTACAGAGAGGAAAAGGAAGTTGGTAGGGCTGTAGTAAACAAAGAGTCCGTGGCTTTTCATTGGCTGAGTCCTTGTCAGGAAAGGAGTCTTCTTCCTGTTGGCTCTGCTGTCGTTTCAGAGCATGAGAGCTCCCCCTTCTGGTTGCCCAACTCTATTCAATCGAGGTTTCTGTGTATTAATTTTTTTTTTACAACAGTTTAAAAAATCAAATGCGCTTGGTATTTTCATTGACATTTTCTTTTGTTCTTTTTTGTTGTACCGTCTCTCCCACCCCATAATAGTAATCTGCTCATAGTGGGTACTTGGTGAATACTAGGTACACAAATGACTGTCCCTAGGCAACTTTAATCCGTATTTGAATGTGTCTACTGGAACCAAATCTGTGATCTAGAGACCATCAACACTGTGCGGCTCAACATGATCTAGCTATTCTGTTTTCAAGCAGAATTTAAAACACTACTGTTCATCATTTCCTTGAACCCAATTTCCCCTTAAGCCAAATGTGTCATTCTTATTTTACTGGGCACTTTTGTCTTTGGTATTCATATAAAATGTTGAGTAAATGGAAGTTTAAACAATACTATTTAGCGACAGATTATGATGGTGTTCTAAGTTGAATAATGACCACCCGAAGATAGCAAGTCCTAAACGCTAGAATTTATAAACGTTACCTTAAAATTTGGAAAGAGGGTTTTGCAGATGTAATCAAATTAAGAATTTTGGGAAGAGGGGATTGCCCTGGATTATCTGGGTGGGCCCTAAATGCCATCAAAGTAGCTTTAAAGGAGTGAGGCAAAGGGAGATAACACAGACACAGAGGAAAGGACATGCGGATCAAGGAAGCAGTGTGATCATGGAGGCAGAGATTGGAGTGATGCTCTCCCAAGCCACGGAATGCCTAGAACCACCAGAGCCTGGAAGAGGCAAGGCATGCATTCTCCCCTAGATTCTTCAGAGGGAATGTGGCCCTGTGGACACCTTGATTCAGACTTCAGTCCTCCAGAACTGTGAGAGAAAAAATTTCTGTTGTTTTAAGTCACCAATTCTATAATATGTCACAACAGCCACAGAAAACTAATATAGATGGAAAAGTTACTAAAGCCGTATGAAAATGGCTATTGTAGGAGATAGCCTGGCTGTTGCTATGTGTCTATATAATCTCTGAATTGACTCAAACTATTGTGCTAGGAAGACAGTTTTTAAGGCTAACTGCTTAAAAGGCAGAGTGCATTTAAGGCTGAAGGAATGTGAATTTGGCTAAGTAAGGTATGTTTTGCCCTCAAAGATAATTGAGCTGACAACCACCTGGTAAAACCAAAATTTTTGAACAACTGGTTATCAGTGACCAGTTTCATGTTGCTGTGTCTGACAGTTCAAAGGTGTAGTGGACTGTCAGCATGTCTACGGCTGTCCACCTTCCAAACTTTCCCTCCTTTCTGGGATAATCCACCATGAGTCTCAGTGGAACACAGGATGCTGCCTCCAATGATAGTTAATGGTTAATTTGTGCCTCTCCTCTTCTTCTTGGAGCCAGGACTTGGTCATATGACCAGGGCTTAGTTGATTAAACATTCCAACTCAGGACCCTGAATCTTCAGTGACTGCCGTATGCATAGGGACAGTTAGGCAGGATTCACAGCAGCAGGGGCAGCTGTTTCTGCTAAAAGTGCCCTGTTTCCTCACTTCAGCGCTGTGTTGGTGTTGACTCCTAGTCCAAGTTTAGCCCCGCCGCAGCATCCTACCAATAATGTGAATTCCCAATATCCTTCCAGTAATTTCCTTTTTTTTTTTTTTTTTTGTGGTACGCGGGCCTCTCACTGTTGTGGCCTCTCCCGTTGCGGAGCACAGGCTCCGGACGCGCAGACTCAGCGGCCATGGCTCACGGGCCCAGCCACTCGGCGGCATGTGGGATCCTTCCGGACCGGGGCACGAAGCCGTGTCCCCTGCATCGGCAGGTGGACTCTCAACCACTGCGTCACCAGGGAAGCCCTAATTTCCCTTTTTACTTGAGAGACTGGTGTCAGCTTCTGCTACTTTTACTTTGAAGATTTCTAACAGATGTATTGGCTCTTCTTAATGTCTTAGTATCTATGTTACTATCTTACTATTTTCTTAAGAATTCAGGCTTCATTAATCCAATAGGATTTCTGACTCAAGAGAGAGTGAAAGTGAGCCTTGGGCAGCCTTAAAATACTAGTGTTGATTATCTTTTCAAGACACACCAAATTGTATAAAGTAATCAAAACATCTAAGGAGGTCTTTGTGACAAGTTAGCTAGTGTTTTAGCATCCTTATTATCCCCAGGATAATTAGAATTCTGCTCGATACTTTAAGATAAAACTGGTAAGTTCTTTTGTTAATTAATTAATTATATGACACGTACAGAAAAATAAAATTTATTATTGATTGCTTCATGCCAATCATTGTTTTATGCGTTTTATACGTTATCTTATTTAATCCTCATTAAAATATTTTGAGTCAGGTACCATTAAAATTCCTAGATAAGGAAATGGAGACATTGGCAAAAGAAAAAAGAGGGGGCAGCTGATAGTTTTGTTACCCTCTAAACAGCTTCAACCGTCACTAGTAAGTCAAGTACAGTGAAGTCCAGACAATCCAGTCACTGCAAGACTTAATGCATCCTTTATTTGTGACTTAAGTGTGGCTCTCAAAACAGCACCACAGCAGCTGGCGTAGCAGATGTAGATTGAAGCCAGCTGCAGAATTGCACAAATGAATCTATAGTTTAATTTGATATATATGTATATATAAAATTGTATAATTGTATAACATATAAATATAATTTTTTTAAGGAACACCTTCCTCATCTAGAAAATCATTTGCGATTACTTAAGGCAATCTCAACTTCATAACTTAGCTGAAAACCATATGGAGAATCTTGATATAGAGGTAGAGACTAAAAATAACTTTTAAAGAAGTTAGTATGGCTTACATTTCATGATCAAGCTGGCAGAAATAGCTAACTTTTTAGGCTGTTCTCTTCTTGTTCCATACTTTGTCCCAGTGATATTTTACCTCTTTATCGTGGCACATCTCATGCCTCCAAGTGGAAGTCTCCAATGGTGAGGGCCTGAATGACTCTGCTGGGGTTATATGTTTATTGCCTGTTTTTCCTGTTGGCTAGGTTCCTCACCTCTTCTCCGTGTAATCTCATGACCTCTCCCTCTCCATGTGGTGTCTTCAAATTGCCTCTATATATGGTGTTTCCAGTAGAGTAGCCAGACTTCTGACATGGCAGCTCAGGGCTCCCAAGAGTGCAAAAGCAAAAGCTGCCAGGGCTTCTGCCTTATTGTATTGGTTAAAGCAGGTCACTGGGCCAGCTCAGATTCAGGGGGAGGAGATTACAGAAGGACTACTTTGGGAGTCACCAAAGAAAGGGTGGAGCACATGGTGTAAAGGCAGCATTCCAGCCATGTTTGTGTCTAGCCATTATGTGCATGCACGTGCTGGACGTTTGATGAAAGATTTTTCTCCCTTCTCCTTGCATCACGTCAGATCCTTATTTCAACTACCTGTGCACAGATGCAAAAATAAGTACCTCACATCCCATATTTATCATGCTATTAGTATTTCTTTGTGTTAGGTCAGATTTGTAATAATTTTCGTCAGAGGTTAATGCAGAATTTAGAAAGCAATGAATTGTGCCTTATTGTCAAAATAAAGATCAGATCAGAACAGAGTGAGAATAATTTTCTGAGAAAAAGAATAGGTACATCCTATTGGCTGATTTTTTTTTTAAACCAGCATTCTTAAGGTGTTTTTTTGTTTTTTTTTTTTTTTTTTGCGGTACGCAGGCCTCTCACTGTTGTGGCCTCTCCCGTTGCGGAGCACAGGCTCCGGACACGCAGGCTCAGCGGCCATGGTTCACAGGCCCAGCCGCTCCACGGCATGTGGGATCTTCCCGGACCGGGGCACGAACCCGTGTCCCCTGCATCGGCAGGCGGACTCTCAACCACTGCGCCACCAGGGAAGCCCTTAAGGTATAATTTATTTAATACAATTTAAGGTATAATTAACATAAATAAAATGCATAGATCTTAAGTGTTGTTTTACTGAGTTTTGACAATTTTATACACCTACCCAAAACGACATAAATCATTTCTGTCACCAGAGAAAGTGTTCTTATGCCCCTTTCCAGTCAGTTCTCTCTCACCTCCAGGAGCAGCTATTGTTATGATGTCTATTACCATAGATTCATTTTGCTGGTTCTTAAATTTCTTGTAATTTGTATAGATTATACAACCTGTTGTATCTAGATTTATTTACTTACCATGATGTTTTTGAAGTGCTTCCGTTTAGTTGAGTATATCAGTAGTTCCCTTTATTAAATAATCAGTAGTGTTCCATTGTGTGGATGTACCACATTTTGTTTATCCATGTTCCTGTTGATTGATTGACACTTTGATTACTTCCAGTTTTTGGCTACTATAAATAAGGTTGCTATAAACACTCTTGTATCTCTCTCTCTCTCCCCCTCTCTTTCCCTCCCCCCATACATACTTGCTGAATCAAAGAGTAAATATATATTTAAGTTGTAATAAATTGCCAAACGGTTCTCTAAAGTGGCAGTAGGGACTTCCCTGGTGGCGCAGTGGTTAAGAATCCGCCTGCCAATGCAAGGGACACGGGTTCAAGCCCTGGTCTGGGAAGATCCCACATGCCGCCGAGCAACTAAGCCCGTGTGCCACAACTACTGACCCTGTGCCGTAGAGCCCGCGAGCCATAACTACTGAAGCCCGTGCGCCTAGAGCTCGTGCTCTGCAACAAGAGAAGCCACCGCAATGAGAAGCCCGTGCGCTGCAGCAAAGAGTAGCCCCCACTCACTGCACCTAGAGAAAGCCCATGCAGCAATGAAGACCCAATGTGGCCATAAATAAATAAATAAAAAGTGGTAGTAATGAAGAGAGTTTTAGTCACTTCCTATCATCACTAATGTTTGGTGTTGCCAGTCTTTTTAGCATTCTAATGGATGTGAAATGGTGTCCCGTAGTTTTATTTTGCATTTCTCTTATGACTAAAGATGTTGGACACATTTTCATGCACTCATTGGCCATTCGTATACCTTCTCCTGTCAAGTGGCTTTAAGACGTTTTCCCACTTGTATAATTCTTTATATATTCTGATACCAGTACTTTGTCAGATCAATGTGTTAAGATTATTTTTATCCTCAGTCTATGGCTTGTGTATTCATTTTCCTAATGATATCTTTTGATGAGCAAAACTGTTTACTTGTGATTAAATTCAAGTTATCAATTTTGAAAATTTTACGGTTAGTCCTTTTTGTCTTGTCTAAAAATATTTTAATGGTCCAAGGTCACAACAGGTATTTTCCTATGTTTTTTAGTAGATACTCTACGGTTTTAGCTTTTATATTTAGGTCAACTTCCATTTGAAGTGTAGTCAGAAAAGATACTTTTTATGATTTCAATCTTAAATTTTTAAGACTTGTCTTGTAGCCTAACATATGATCTCTCCTGGAGAATGTTTCATGCAGACTTGAAAAAAATTTGTTTTCTGTTGCCGTTGGATAGAATGTTCTGTGTGTGTATGTTAGACCTACTTGGTTTATATTATTGTTCAAGTCCACTGTTTCCTTACTGATTTTCTGACTAGATCATCTATCTTTTATTGAAAGTAGGGGTACAATTATTGTATTGCTGTCTATTTATTCCTTCAGTCCTATTAATATTTACTTTATATATTTTTGTTCTCCTATATTGGGGTGCACATATATTTACAATTGTTATATCCCCTTGATGAATTTACCCCGTTGTTGTTATATAGTGCCGTTATTTGTCTTTTTTGAGAGTTTATGACTTAAAGTCTATTTCGTCCGACATAAGTATAGTCATTTCTCTCTCTTTTGGTTATCATTTACATGGAATATCTTTTTCCATCCCTTCACTTTCAGCCTATGTGTGTCATTAAAGCTAACATGACTCTTGTAGGCGCCAAATTGTTGGTCACTAGGGCAGGCCAGGTACTGGGGTCCACCATGACATTCACTTCATTCTGTCACTCTGCCATGCTGCCTGGGCTTCGGGTGCGGTGAAGGGTGTAATGTGAAACTGTCCTTCCTACTCTCTTCATTGCATCTTTTCTTATTTCCATGCTCCATCCAGGTGCTGTAATCTCTCACCTGGAATCCTTCGCTCTTGTGAAGGTATTTTTGTGAGTGGTTAGTTCAAATTGATGTTTCTGTGAGGGGACCAGTGGTGGAAACTCCTATCTCACCATCTTGCTGACTTCACTTCAAACTATTTTAAAACTAGATGAAATAAGGGCCACTTTTTGATGCAGTAATCTTGTTGCTATCCATGGCTTGTTGTTATAAGTCCCATTTCTCAAAAAGAGTTACAGCATCAGCAGATTTCAACGAAGTGGTTGTTAAGCACATTTGGCTCATGAAGGCTGATTCTCTTCCTAGTGATCTTTATCAAATTGAGAATAGCAGTCTTTGAATATGCTAGTCTTTGTGCAGTGAATATTCATGTTTTCTTTATTTCTCCCAGTGATATTGTGTCAAAACGGCGCTTGACAAATCAGTCAACCGAAACAAAATTCTGGGGTCACCTGAATGCCTATTTATTTCATTAGGGGTGGAGTCACATCCATTTTGTTCACTTTTTTTGTTTTCATAGCTAGATACATGATTTAAGGGCAATTTACGTGGAGAAATCACATTTCTCTTACATAGGTTACGTGAAATAGGAAAAACCTAATTCTTGCATCAGAATATAGGAATCTATTAGACACATACACCCCTACTTCATAGGAGTGAAAAGCTTCCTTTTGTGTCTCCTGAAAATATTCAGGTACAGGGCTTCTGGAATGAAGAATTTGTTGTACTTCTGAGTTACTAGTTGACATTTCTCCTATCGGCTCTGTACATCTTCATGCAACACATCCTGTTTCTCCCTTTCTGTTGTTTACTAGGGTGCTCAGAACCAAATGGGTATTCTACTGAATATGAGTATCAATTCTGCTTTCACGTTATAATTTTTAGACTTATTTTTCACTAAGTCCAATTTCCTCATTTACTTAGTTTTTAAAAAGCTTAACTGGCCATTTTTAGGTTGTCCTAAAAAAGTGGATCTCACCTTTGCCTATATTAAATCACAAAGTTTTGAGGATGGGGTGAGGGTGTTACCCAGGCTCCATCAGGAAGGATAACCCAGGTCTTGCTGGCTCTTGCCCTTGCACTTCTTCTGTCCTCTGGGCTCTGACCTCTGTCCACCTGGTGACAGATACATGCTCTCTCTCCTTCCCCATGCACCTGGGCACAAGCTTCTCTGGCAGATGTTCTCCACCCCACCCCCTCCCCTATTCAGATCATCTCATGCAAATAAAAATCACAGGCTTGCAAATGCACTACTTCATAAAAATTCCTGAAATCCTTTTAGCTCAACCCAGATCCACACTACAGATTTATTCAACCTAGGAAGCCAGGAAATGTACAGAGCACAGGGGAGTGACCAGACTTTCTCTATTATTTCCACCTCTGTTTTGTTTCTCTGCAGCCCCAGGGCTGCGTTCCCATTCCAGGTACTCCAAACATTTTTACTGCTCTCTTTTCTACAGTCAGTCAGGTCACAGCCAGGGTGCACCCGTGCTTGTGATACCCTCTCATGAAGGCTTCCTATCCATGATTTTCTTGCCTCTGATGCACATGCTATTCATGGGATGTAGATGGAAATTGCTCCATTAATTTCCTGACACTTGGTTGAATATGTGCTTCTTGAGAAAAACAGTGTGCACAAATAATTGGGAAACGTACAGGGGTCCTATGCCCTTTACGGCTTCAAAGAAAAGAACATTAATTAAGGAAATTATTCTCCTTTTTTTAAATTTTTTAATACCACAGGTTCTTATTAGTCATCCATTTTATACACATCAGTGTATACATGTCAATCCCAATCGCCAAATTCATCGCACCCCCACCTCCACCCCTGCTGCTTTCCTCCCTTGGTGTCCATTCGTTTCTTCTCTACATCTGTGTCTCAATTTCTGCCCCGCAAACCGGTTCATCTGTACCATTTTTCTAGGTTCCATATATATGCATTAATATACGATATTTGTTTTTCTCTTTCTGACTTACTTCACTCTGTATGACAGTCTCTAGATCCATCCACGTCTCTACAAATGACCCAATTTCGTTCCTTTTAATGGCTGAGTAATATTCCATTGTATATATGTATAACATCTTCTTTATCCATTCGTCTGTCGATGGGCACTTAGGTTGCTTCCATGACCTGGCTACTGTAAATAGTGCTGCAGTGAACATTGGGGTGCATGTGTCTTTTTGAATTATGGTTTTCTCTGGGTATATGCCCAGTAGTGGGATTTCTGGATCATATGGTAATTCTATTTTTAGTTTTTTAAGGAAACTGCATACTGTTCTCCATAGTGGCTGTATCAATTTACATTCCCACCAACAGTGCAAGAGGGTTCCCTTTTCTCCACACCCTCTCCAGCATTTGTTGTTTGTAGATTTTCTGTTGATGCCCATTCTAACTGGTATGAGGTGATACCTTACTGTAGTTTTGATTTGCATTTCTCTAATAATTAATGATGTTGAGCAGCCTTTCATGTGCTTCTTGGCCATCTGTATGTCTTCTTTGGAGAAATGTCTATTCAGGTCTTCTGCCCATTTTTGGATTGGGTTGTTTGTTTTTTTAATATTGAGCTGCATGAGCTGTTTATATATTTTGGAGATTAATCCTTTGCCCGTTGATTCGTTTGCAAATATTTTCTCCCATTCTGAGGGTTGTCTTTTGGTCTTGTTTATGGTTTCCTTTGCTGTGCAAAAGCTTTGAAGTTTCATTAGGTCCCATTTGTTTATTTTTGTTTTTATTTCCATTTCTCTAGGAGGTGGATCAAAAAAGATCTTGCTGGGCTTCCCTGGTGGCTCAGTGGTTGAGAGTCCGCCTGCCAATGCAGGGGACACGGGTTCGTGCCCCGGTCCGGGAAGATCCCATGTGCCATGCCGCGGAGTGGCTGGGCCTGTGAGCCATGGCCGCTGAGCCTGGACGTCCAGAGCCTGTGCTCCGCAAACGGGAGAGGCCACAACAGTGAGAGGCCCACATACCACAAAAAAAAAAAAAAAAAAGATCTTGCTGTGATTTATGTCAAAGAGTGTTCTTCCTATGTTCTCCTCTAAGAGTTTTACAGTGTCCAGTCTTACATTTAGGTCTCGAATCCTTTTTGAGTATGGTGTTAGGGAGTGTTCTCATTTCATTCTTTTACATGTAGCTGTCCAGTTTTCCCAGCAGCACTTATTGAAGAGACTGTCTTTTCTCCATTGTATATCCTCGCCTCCTTTGTCATAGATTAGTTGACCCTAGGTGCGTGGGTTTATCTCTGGGCTTTCTATCTTGTTCCATTGATCTATATTTCTGTTTTTGTGCCAGTACCATACTGTCTTGATTACTGTAGCTTTGTAGTATAGTCGGAAGTCAGGGAGTTTGATTCCTCCAGCTCTGCTTTTTTCCCTCAAGACTGCTTTGGCTATTCAGGGTCTTTTGTGTCTCCATACAAATTTTAAGATTTTTTGTTCTAGTTCTGTAAAAAAAATGCCATTGGTAATTTGATAGGAATTGCATTGAATCTGTGGATTGCTTTGGGTAGTATAGTCATTTTCACAATGTTGATTCTTCCAATCCAAGAACATGGTAGATCTCTCCACGGGTCTTTTGTCTCCCTAGGTAGGTTTATTCTTAGGTATTTTATTCTTTTTGTTGCAGTGGTAAATGGGAGTGTTTCCTTAATTTCTCTTTCAGATTTTTCATCATTAGTATATAAGAATGCAGGAGATTTCTGTGCGTTAATTTTATATCCTGCAACTTTACCAAATTCATTGATTAGCTCTAGTAGTTTTCTGGTGGCATCTTTAGAATTCTCCATGTATAGTATCATGTCATCTGCAAACAGTGACAGTTTTATTTATTCTTTTCCAATTTATATTTCTTTTTCTTCCCTGATTGCCATGGCTAGGACTTCCAAAACTATATTGAATAATAGTGGTGAGAGTGGACATCCTTGTCTTGTTGCTGATCTCATAGGAAATGCTTTCAGTTTTTCACCATTGAGAATGATGTTTGCTGTGGGTTTGTCATATATGGCCTTTATTATGTTGAGGTAGGTTCCCTCTATGCCCACTTTCTGGAGAGTTTTTATCATAATGGGTGTTGATTTTTGTCAAAAGCTTTTTCTGCATCTATTGAGATGATCATATGATTTTTCTTCTTCAATTTGTTAATATGGTGTATCACGTTGATTGACTTGCGTATATTGAAGAATCCTTGCATCCCTGGGATAAATCCCACTTGATCATGGTGTATGATCCTTTCAATGTGTTATTGGATTCTGTTTGCTAGTATTTTGTTGAGGATTTTTGCATCTATATTCATCAGTGATATTGGTCTGTAATTTTCTTTTTTTGTAGTATCTTTGTCTGGTTTTGGTATCAGGGTGATGGTGGCCTCATAGAATGAGTTTGGGAGTGTTCCTTCCCTTGCGGTTTTTTGGAAGAGTTGGAGAAGGATGGGTGTTAGCTCTTCTCTAACTGTTTGATAGAATTCACCTGTGAAGCCATCTGGTCCTGGACTTTTGTTTGTTGGAAGATTTTTAATCACAGTTTCAATTTCATTACTTGTGATTGGTCTGTTCATATTTTCTATTTCTTCCTGGTTCAGTCTTGGGAGGTTATACCTTTCTAAGAATTTGTCCATTTCTTCCAGGTTGTCCATTTTATTGGCATAGAGTTGCTTGTAGTAGTCTCTTAGGATGCTTTGTATTTCTGCGGTGTCTGTTGTAACTTCTCCTCTTTCATTTCTAATTTTATTGATTTGAGTCCTCTCCTTTTCTTAATGAGCCTGACTAATAGTTTATCAATTTTGTTTTCTCAAAGAATCAGCTTTTAGTTTTATTGATCTTTGCTATTGTTTTCTTTGTTTCTAATTCATGTACTTCTGCTCTGATCTTTATGATTTCTTTCCTTCTGCTAACTTTGGGTCTTTTTTGTTCTTCTTTCTCTAACTCCTTTAGGTGTAAGGTTAGATTGTTTATTTGAGATTTTTCTTGTTTCTTGAGGTAGGCTTGTATAGCTGTAAACTTCCGTCTTAGAACTGCTTTTGCTGCATCCCAAAGGTTTTGGATCATTGTCATTTATCTCTAGGTATTTTTTTATTTCCTCTTTGATTTCTTCAGTGATCTCTTGGTTATTTAGTAACGTATTGTTTAGCCTCCACGTATTTGTGTTTTTTACCCTTTTTTTCCCTGTAATTCATTTCTAATCTCATAGCCTTGTGGTCAGAAAAGATGCTTGATGTGATTTCAATTTTCTTAAATATACTGAGGCTTGATTTGTGACCCAAGATGTGGTCTCTCCTGGAGAATGTTCCATGTGCACTTGAGAAGAAAGCGTAATCTGCTGTTTTTGGATGGAATATCCTATAAATATCAATTAAATCTATCTGGTCTATTGTGTCATTTAAAACTTCTGTTTCCTTATTAATTTTCTGTTTGGATGATCTGTCCATTGGTGTAAGTGAGGTGTTACAGTCCCCCACTATTATTGAGTTACTGTCAATTTCCTCTTTGATAGCTGTTAGCATTTGCATTTGCCTTATGTATTGAGGTGCTCCTATGTTGGGAGCATATATATTTATAATTGTTATATCATCTTCTTGGATTGATCCCTTGATCATTATGTAATTTCCTTCCTTGTCTCTTGTAACATTCTTTATTTTAAAGTCTATTTTATCTGATATGAGTATTGCTACTCCAGCTTTCTTTTGATTTCCATTTGCATGGAATATCTTTTTCCATCCCCTCACTTACAGTCTGTATGTGTCCCTAGGTCTGAAGTGGGTCTCTTGTAGACAGCATATATATGGGTCATGTTTTTGTATCCATTCAGCAAGCCTGTATCTTTTGGTTGGAGCGTTTAATCCATTCACGTTTAAGGTAATTATCGATATGTATGCTCCTATGACCATTTTCTTAATTGTTTTGGGTTTGCTTTTGTAGGTCCTTTTCTTCTCTTGTGTTTCCGACTTTGAGAAGTTCCTTTAGCATTTGTTGTAAAGCTGGTTTGGTGGTGCTGAATTCTCTTAGCTTTTGCTTGTCTGTAAAGCTTTTGATTTCTCCATTGAGTCTGAATGAGATCCTTGCCGGGTAGAGTAATCTTGGTGGTAGGTTCTTCCCTTTCATCCCTTTAAGTATATCATGCCTCTCCCTTATGGCTTATAGAGTTTCTGCTGAGAAATCAGCTGTTAACCTTATGGGAGTTCCCTTGTATGTTATTTGTCGTTTTTCCCTTGCTGCTTTCAATAATTTTTCTTTGTCTTTGATTTTTGCCAATTTGATTACTATGTGTCTTGGCGTGTTTCTCCTTGGGTTTATCCTGTACGGGACTCTCTGCGCTTCCTGGACTTGGGTGGCTCTTTCCTTTCCCATGTTAGGGAAGATTTGGACTATAATCTCTTCCAATATTTTCTCAGGTCCTTTCTCTCTCTCTTCTCCTTCTGGGACCCCTATAATGCGAATGTTGTTGCGTGTAATGTTGTCCCAGAGGTCTCTTAAGCTGTCTTCATTTCTTTTCTCTTTACTCTGTTCTGCAGCAGTGAATTCCACCATTCTGTCTTCCGGGTCACTTATCCGTTCTTCTGCCTCAGTTATTCTTCCATTCATCCCTTCTGGTGTAGTTTTCATTTCAGTTATTGTTCATCTCTCTTGATTTGTTCTTTAATTCTTCTAGGTCTTTGTTAAACATTTCTTGCATCTTCTCCATCTTTGCCTGTATTGTTTTCCCGAGGTCCTGGATCATCTTCACTGTCATTATTCTGAATTGTTTTTCTGGAAGGTTGCCCATTTCCACTTCATTTAGTTGTTTTTCTGGGGCTTTATCTTGTTCCTTCATTTGGTAAATAACCCTCTGCCTTTTCATCTTGTCTATCTTTCTGTGAATGTGGTTTTTGTTCCACAGGCTGCAGGATTGTAGTTCTTCTTGCTTCTGCTGTCTGCCCTCTGGTGGATGAGGCTATCTTAAGAGGCTTGTACAGTTTTCCTGATGGGAGGGACTGGTTGTGGGTAGAGCTGGCTGTTGCTCTGGTGGGCAGAGCTCAGTTAAACTTTAATCTGCTTGTCTGCTGATGGGTGGGGCTAGGTTCCCTCCCTATTGGTTGTTTGGCCTGAGGTGACCCAACACTGGAGCCTACCTGGGCTCTTTCGTGGGGCTAATGGCACACTCTGGGAGGGCTCACACCAAGGAGCACTTCCCAGAACTTCTGTTGCCAGTGTCCTTGTCCTCACAGTGAGACACAGCCACCCCCCGCCTCTGCAGGAGACCCTTCAACACTAGCAGGTAGGTCTGGTTCAGTCTCCCCTGGAGTCACTGCTCCTTCCCCTGGGTCCTGATGTGCACACTACTTTGTGTGTGACCTCCAAGAGTGGGGTCTCTGTTTCCCCCAGTCCTGTTGAAGTCCTGCAATCAAATCCCGCTAGCCTTCAAAGTCTGATTCTCTAGGAATTCCTCCTCCTCTTGCCGGACCTGCGGGTTGGGAAGCCTGACATGGGGCTCAGAACCTTCACTCCAGTGGGTGGACTTCTGTGGTATCTATTCTCCTTTTTTTTCATTTAAATCCTTCCAAGTTATGTAATCAAAATATGGTTTTATAATTTTCCCCATTCATTCATTATCCCCTTTAGCTATTTGATTCAGGTTAGGTCAATTAAATATTGAACTATATGTAAGGCAGATTTATAAACTATAAAATAAATAAGAGATTTCTCCTACTCATAAGAAGTTTCAGAGTAATATGTTTTTCCTCACCTCTGGCTGCAGGCAAGAATCCCTTGGGCAGGACTTAAAAACACTGATGTCAGCACTCTAGTCCCAGGAACTCTGATTTAAGTGGTTTGGGGTGGGGTCTATGCCATTTTTTAAAAATTGAAGTAGATGTACAATATTATCTTAGGACATTGCTTTAATGTGATACTAATGTGCAGCAAGGGCTGAGGACCACTAAGGTAGGCACATGGGTTATGCATGAAACAGCTGTACTGCAAAGCAGAATATAATTTAACTGTTAGAAGAAAGATACCATCACTAAGATAAGGTCTCCATTCCCCACAGCTTCCTTCTAACCGCCTGCCACTGTCCCCACTGTGTTCTTGGTACGTTGCCTCACCTCTCTTCTCTCATAACTCCCTACAGTTACTCCAGACACAGCATTTATCAGTAACTTTTTTTTTTTTTCCATTTATCCATAACCAGTGATTTTGCTTCTGGACTAGATTCCCTGAGTCCAGGGACCAAGGTCTGCGGTCAGATTAATGTAATTTCACATCTGGGCAGCTCATGATACAGACAAGTTTCTTAACCTCTATGACTCCCAGTTATTTTTCTATAAGGTGTCAAAAATAAGAGTGCCTAACTCATAGGGCTGGCATGAGGATGAATGAAGTAATGCCTGTACAGCACTTAGTTCAGTGCCTGGAACATAGTGAGTGGACCATGAATGTTAGTTATTGTCATTACTAGTTTCTCTTGCCCCATACTGATTTGTACTTGTTAAGTACTTAATAAGTAAAAATACCACTTTACTTGACTTCACAGGCCAGATTTATTGAACTCCTACGAGTGTTAAAGCACATCTTTAACAAGAGGCAGGCTGCTGGTAGTCCAAACAATGCCTCTGTGCATCTTAGAAAAAGGATCCTGTGCTGGTTTTGCTGTTCTCCACATTTCCCTGCCTGGTCCCTGCCAAGTCCCTGCCTTGGGCGGCTGACCTCTCTTCATTGCCTCACTTGGGCTCCCTTGCCAACAGACTGGAGTTCTGCCCATGGGAGACCCCAGAAGGAGAGTAGAAGGGCAGAAGGAGAGATAGGACATTTATCTCTGCTCCTTCCCTGCTTGGGGCTGCATTTCTGGTAGGGGCTGCATCTGTCCACACCTGCACCTCCTGTCAGGAGTGGGGCCCATCCACCATCACTCCAACTTCCACTGGCTTCTGAGAGCACCATTTCCTTCCCTTGCTGCTGCAGGTCCAGGAGTGGTGATGGCTTCCTGCTCTTGCTAGTTTCCAAGTGCAATATCCCTTCTTGGTTTCCTTAGCCCTGTCCACACATGGGGAGGGAGGGGAGGTATTCCTTCATTAAAGTCTTTTGAGCTATCTGAATTGAACTATTTACGATTAGGTGCCTGGCTGATACCTGCTCCTTCCTCAAGGACGTTTTACTGCCCTCTGCTGGAAAATTGTGGTGAGCAATTTACATTTACATTTATTAGGTCTCCAGTGAGAAATGGTGCCGCTTAGATGTGGGTTGAAGTAAACAACTCAAAGCACAGCAAAGTCAGAGGTCAAACATTTATAACTTAATATAACTCACCACCTCGTGCCTCATAAAGGAACACCAAAGCCTCCCCACTTAGTTATTCAGAATGTCCTCTATGGATACTTCCTCATCCTGTTTCTCTCTCCTGTCCTGTCACTCAGCAGCCCTCCTCCAGGTCTCCTCGTTGACTAGTCTGCCCTCCTTCCCCACCAAGGAAATAATAATAATTTGGGGGAACATATTTATATTAAAAATTATTTGTGTTTATCTGAAGTTTAAAATTTAATGGGGCATTCTGTATTTTTATTTGCTTAATTTGACAACTACTCCCTGGGCCATTAGCTGTCATTGGCAGCTCAGACCTTGTTCTAGGTTCAAACCCATAAGAGGAATGTGGTTGATTCCAGAGTCACATTTCTACAGGGCAGGTCTGATTTGGCCTAAAAAATATATTCCCTTCCCATTGCTTGTCTGTCACTTAGAGAAACTTCTCTTTATCAGCACTGGTGTGTTTCTTCCAAGTGCAGCCATGCCCTTTCCAGGATGTCAAAAGAACTAATAGTACCATTTACAGTTGAAATGTTAATTATATTTGTTTCCATAGGACCCAGATAATGAACTCTGTGAAGTAAAGGAAAATTTTTATGATTTGTGTAATTTTTAGTCTCAACTTTAATATCTTAATATTATTTATTGATAAATTGATAATAAATGGTCATTTAATTACTCCATTTTTAATATGGCATTTTGCTTATATGCTGGTATACATTGCCACATATCATCATTTATCCCAAAGGCATTATTAAAACACTGCCAGTTATTCAATTTTCTACCAGTTCAAAAAATTACAAAAACACCAAAAATAAAAAAACAAAACAATTAAGGATCTTTCTGTGTGATGTGTCTGTCTCTTTGTTTTGTTTGTATTTACCTGATCGTTCGTCAATAAATATTTTAGATACATATAGTGAACAGGACATTTGATAGGTACAGTGTGCAAGCAGTGTAAGAACCTCTCACTGGCTCTCCGAACTTCATACTTTGACAAGGGCACCACAGATGCTTGGCAATTTGTATTAGTTATTGATATATAACAAATTAATCCACCAAGTCTTCATGGATTAAAACAACAGCATTTATGTCTCATGGTTTCTGCAAGTCAAGATGTGGGTGCAGCTTATCTGGGTCCTTTGCTCCAGAGTCTCTCACAGATTGTGTGAGGTTTGCCAGGGCTCTGGTCTCGTCTGCAGGCGTGAGTGGGGAAGTTGCTGCTCCAAGCGTCCATTTGGTTGTAAGCAGGATTCACTTCCTTCGCGGTTGTTGGGCTGAGGGCCTTAGTTCCTCGCAGGCTGTTGGCTGGAGGCTGATCTCAGTTTCTTTCTACACAGGACTCTCTCTACAGTAGCTCAGAACACGGCAGCTAGTTCCTATCAGAGCAAACCAGCAAGAGGGCCAAAGAGTGCCGGCAAGGAGGAAGTCACATTCTTTTGTAACTGAATCAAGACAGAAGTCACAGCCTTTTGTAACTTAACATCCTAATACTTTTATGACATTCTCTTTGTTAAAAGGAAGTCTCTAAGTCTAGCCCTTAGGAGAAATTAATGTTGGGATGAAAACTGAGTCACCTTTATTAACTTTACTCTCTAGCTTTTGTTTTCCCAAAACTGACCTTATTGAACTGTTTACTTTGAGGGACAGAGAAGAGAAGGGAGTGCTTTATAAGTGATGAAGAGGGGGCAGGAGAGATTTCCTCAGGAATAGAGAAAAATTGGAAGTCAAGGAACCTATTGAGAGCTACAGGCCTAGGTTTGAGTGGAGTGGGGGATCAGAGTTGATTTTAAGTGGATTTAAAGATAATAAATGGATATTTCTTATATACACATGTAAATATATGGACTGAGAGGCATAGTCACTTGTGATATTTGTTTTTTCATTTTAAGAGTAGGTGTGGGATTGAGAGGGGAATAACACGAATGTTTTAAACTAACTGCATTTATGGATTTAAATCTTGGTGTGTCTAATTTAAATTGGTTGTTTGTAGAATTCTGTAAAGCCTATTAAATCATGTTAGGTAGAATTAGTTCCAGAAAATTATCGATGCTTCCACCAGACTTTGTATTCCTTTTCATAATTATTTTCCAATACATGAAATGCCGTGAAAAGACCAGAACAAATGAGTGTTTGCTCCTTTAACTTGTTTTTGAGTTATAGAATACGGTGTTTATTGGATTTAGGAGATAAAAATATTACAAACATTTTCATGTTTGAGATAAAATCTCAGTAAAATGAACAAAACCGATGCGCCCCATGCCTCATTCTTAATTCTGTTGCTCCTTTCATTTGAAAAAAACTTCAGACATTTAGTATGAGCTCTCATTTCCTCTGCCTTGGGCCCCCTAACCAGCCTGCATTCCGATGCTGCCATCCTGGTCTCCGCTGGACTCCTGCCAGAGCCTCCCAGCAGCTCCCCGCCACTGCCACTGCTGGCCCTCAGACAGCTCCTCTACACTGCAGGAGAGCGATTTTAAAACAAACAAACACATACACAAATGATGTCAGACCACCCCACTCCCTCCTCAAGACCCACCCAAAACATCTCATCCAACTTTGAGTAAAGCAGAGACTCCTTAGCTCTCCTGAGCCAGCCTTTCCAGTGTCAGCTCCGCTCGCCCCTCACTCTGTCCACCCTTTGTTCTGGTCCTTCCTCAGGCTTACTAAACTCTAGAGCCTAGTTCAGATGAGTCAAGCACACTGGAAAATGAACCAATGAGTTCTAAAAAAAAAAAGAAATCTCCCCGAGGTGGTCTAAGTATACATACTGATTATTTTTAATAGATACATTTCCCATTAGCTTTTGCCTGCATCCATTCAGGTTCTGTCTCATGTATTAGCTTCTAGTTCATTCTGTCAAATGACTGAATATAATCGAGACCCTCGTGTGGGAAGCAGATGAATGCAGCCTTCTCTGCTATTACTCTCCGAGGTGAGTGAAGATGACCTGTTTGGCTGTTCAGCTAATTTTTGCTGAGAGTTAAAGGATGGATAATGTATCTGTGTGATGAAATTTAGCAGTAATACCTGTGGGCTAGATATGTCATGGTATTTGGGCTCTGGGTAGTGGATTGTGAGTCCAAGGCAAATTTATTTGCTATTAAATCCTCTCTCCTTCAATTCACCAGTCCTCATGAGTAGACATCTTCTAGTTTTCAAAAATATCCTATCTGTCAGCAACTTTGGAAGCTCCCCCTGCCCCCCCCACCACCAGTGGCCATGCCCTTAGAAAGGAGATACATTTTCTTGATTAAGAAATGTACTATCAAGGTGGGCAGGCTTGAATGGGATGGAGAAAATGGAGGTATTAATCATTCCCAGTGCTCTTGGAAAAAGGAATTTCTATTTTAGCAAAGCAAACCATTTCTCTTTGGTTAAATAACAGAAGTGGACTCTAAACTCTCCTTACCTTTGGGTCCTGTCTGAGAGCCTAAATCTGTGCAGATTCCATAGGGCCCAGTTCCTTCTCTATGGTATTCTTTCTCCCAGCTGTCTCTGTGTGGTGGACAGAATTGAGGCCAAGTTTAGGTCACTTTTCCTGGAGATTTTATATTGACTCATATAGTTCTCCCAGAGCACATCCTGCCTAAAAGGCTTCACGTTCTCAAGCGAAAAATATGACTATTTATAAGCCATAGAAATACATATTAAGAGATGATAAAAACACAAAATGGTACCTTAAAAGCTTTCATCACTTTCTCTAGAGAGTCAGTGATATGCCTGTCAGGCACCTACAGTGTGCTTAGTACTTCTCTAGGATGAATAAGCCATTTATTGGGGCATGCTGTAATGACAAATGTACAACAATGAGTAATACACAGCATGATAGAAGACAAAACCGGGGACTGCAGGAACCAAAAGGATGGAGATCAAGAGGACTGAGGTAATCAGCAAAGCCTTCAAAAGTCTTCACTGGTGAGAATGATTTGCCTTGGAGTCAAAGACTTTTCCTTATGGAACCTGCACAGTAGCTTCCCTAGTTTTTTGTGTTTGTGTTTGTTTTTTATTTTTATTTTTCAAGCTCTTGTTCCGTTCCCTCAGAAATGTGATCATTTAGGCTACAGCTGGCCGCTTCTAAAGAGACCTAAGTCCTCCTCTATCCTCCTACTTACTGGGGACTCCAGATGTTTGCAATGTACAGTTCGGCTTATAGAACCATCCAATCCCATTTCCGCCTTCAAATCTGGACTCAGGTTTCTTTGGAGGCAGCACAATAACTTCTTACCAACACTAGAACCTGATCACCACAGATGATTTATCCTCTGTCCAAGAGCCTCAGGATGGGGGCCGAAGGGCACTCTCCTGACCCCCAGCACCACTAGTAAAGCATTACTCCTGCATGCTCACATGCAAGGCTTTCTCTTTGAAGGTTCAGGCCTTCCACCTTTCTGCTCTTCACGGCTGTCTTAGCTGGTCAGTCTTCCACACTCACTAATGACTGTGGGCTGTGACTTATATCTTCCTTTTCATCCCAAGCTCCACTGTCATTCTTGAAAGAAGCACAAGCGTTGGAATCAGAGAACTGGCTTTGAAACACAGCTCTGCCCTCTACCAATTGTGTGACCATAGGTACATTGCATAATATCTCTGACCCTTAGTTTCTCATGTAAAACACGATAATGGTGCTTACTTTAAAAAAAAAAGGCTCAGGGACAAGCAAATTGCTCACCACAATGGCCAACTCATAGAAAGTGATACATAAATTTTTGCTTGTGAGGATTGCTATGATGTGGACAGCTCATCTAACGCCCTCTGTTCATGGTTCTCAGATCTCAACAGCTCCGCCAACCTTCACACCGCCCTGCCACTTTCAGCTTTGGGCTACACCCAAGCAATCTGAATCATTCCTTCTGCAAAATCCTAAAAATCTACATTTTTTACACCACCTTCTTCTATTGTTCTAGCCCTCTTATTTCTCTGTTCTTCAATGTTTCTTGATCTTCAGTTCCTCCTTGTTCTCCCCCATCTCTTTTCTTGTGTCTCAAAGAAGTATAGACCACATGATGTGATGTTATTAATAACATTCTTTGACAGTTCTCTTGCTTCCTCGTCTTTCCTCTGCATCTTTCTGGCAAAACCCTACCGCTAAATCAATGCCCAGTCTCCAGAGAGCTATTAGAAAAATGAAGTTACACTTCAGTGAGGATCTGTAAGTTCACAGTCTCCCAGCCTAGCTCTGGTGAGCTGCCTCCATCATGCCTTACATTTCAACCCATAACGTTCTCCTTGAGATTCCTACATGTCACCTCCCTGAAAGCTCCCAGCTGAGGCTCTTGCCATCTACATCATAAGAGTCACTCCCTTAGCTTTCTGCTACATCCCCTCTCTCAGTCCTTTCCCAACTCCTTCTCCACTTACACAGATCCACTTGCTCTTATAGTAGAAGATTCTGTACCCCATCTTTTCCTATTTCCTTAGGGTTATCATTCCACTGTTCATCTCTGCTCTCTCCCGTTGCTTTACGCTTCTTCCACCTACTGGCTTTCTCTTTCAAAATATAAATGTGGGGCTTCCCTGGTGGTGTAGTTGTTGAGAGTCCGCCTGCCGATGCGGGGGACGCGGGTTCGTGCCCCGGTCCGGGAAGATCCCACATGCCACGGAGCGGCTGGGCCTGTGAGCCATGGCCGCTGAGCCTGCACCATCCGGAGCCTGTGCTCCGCAACGGGAGAGGCCACAACAGTGAGAGGCCCGCGTACCGCAATATAAATGAATGAATGAATGAATGTGTTCAGGATCTTCTCTCCTTCATGGGATCCCCTTCCCCAGACACTATTGGCTGTGCTCTCCGTTTGAAACAGTCCCCTGGTATTTCCTGCTGTAAATCTCTTACCTCTCTTCCTCATCCTCCTCTTTCTTCTTCTTCTCCTTCTTTCCTCCAATAAACACATGAACATTTTTCAGGCGTCTGTCCTCCACCCTTTCCTATTGTTATCCTGGGTCATCTCATACAGAGGTGAGAGTCACAATGTTTAACAGCTGGCACAATTGGGCACTGACAAATCAGACCAGGTACTGGCCATGAGCATGAGATTTAGTTGTGCCAGAGCATGCCAGCTGAGCATTAGTCCTGACTCCATGGCGTCCACAGTCACCTTTGTCCCTGGTCTGTGCCTCTTATCCCAAACCTCTTTCATAAATCAGAGTGGACACACTCACTTGGACAAATGTCAGGCACCATAAGTTCAAGATTTCCAAAACTGAGCTCTTCTTTTCCTCTTCTCTCCAAATGTTTCTTCTCCTGTACTCCCTGTGCTTCTGTTGATAGGGAATGGCACCCTACTCTACCCCAAGCAAATTGGTCTTACCACTGTGATCTTGGCTCCCTTTTCTACCTTTGTTGCAGTGAGAAGAATACAAGTCTTAAGCTGAGAACTTCCCTGCTAAAATCCTACAATGGCCTCCTGCTACTTTTAGGATAAAATTCAAACCCCAGGGCATACAAGGCTCTTTAGATTCTGGCCTCTGCCCACCTCTTTAACCTGACCTCAGCGCTTTCCTCACCACCCTTAGCCCTTTGTTCTCTCCATTCCATGCTAGATGAACCCCAAATACCAGCCCCAAAGAGTCATGTTCATTTTTGTCTTGTACCTTTCCTCGTCATCTCTCAGCTACCTGGTCCATCGTCATCACCACCAACTCACCATGACCTCTTTGATAGAATAGCTCCTACGTATCTTTAAAAACTTAGATAAGCCATTTCTTTTAGGAAGACTATCTTGAGCTCCCCACCATCCAGTTTGGGTTAAGTGTACTCCCCCCCGCTCTCATCACTCCTCATGATTGCCTCTTCCTTCTCACTTAGCAGAAGTTCCTGTATCTCTCTATTTACCTCTCGGACTCTTCCCTGCAGCGTGAAGTCCTTGAAGGAAGTGCTTTGCGCTCAGTAGAAGCTCAACAAGAGTTTATGGACTGAAGGGCTGATGACACCGAGCAGGAAGATTATAAATGATGAACACCAACACATTGGGTCTGTTCATTGTTACTCTGTGGATGGTGTTTATCATTTGAAAAGACTTGAAATTAGCAATGCAGAGAACACTGCCTGGTCTTTGTTCAGTGTTTGGAGAAAGTATCAAGACACACAGAGTGTCCCTCAGGAATTTCTGAGAATCTAAAATCGATTAGAGGGCTCTGTGAACACCTGCTGCCTTCTCCTGGGTACCCGTGGGTGCGTAATTAATCTTGACTGACTGACTTCATCTTTCTCTGTGTTTTGCCAAAACATGCCCATATGCTTTAAGTTACTTTTATTTGCCACTGTCCTCCTGTCTGCATTTTTCTTTCACGGAGTAGGAATTGCAGCAAAATGTTTGTAAGTTATATTCTCTAATCATCTTGTTTGATGTTTTTAGTGCTTTCTCAAATCCTACTTCTCTTTTAATCATTTCAGTAAAATGAAATAATTAATTTTTATATGCTTCTCTGTTGCCCTGTAATTTTGTTACATCAAAAATATGTTCTAGACACAAATTATAATTTAGCTTGTTTTTCTGGATCCTGTATTGCCTGTAACCATTTGATTTACACTATTAGAGAGGGATGCTACACTTTCTAGAGGCCCAAGCCTCTGTGTCTCTGGTGACATGGGAGTGGTGGGAAACAGGTGGGGAAAATACAATCTGTGAGTTACAAAGGGAGAGGTCAGCAGAGGAGGCAAAGTCATTTGGAGCAGCTTTAACCGCCACAGTAGTAAAGGACTCTTTCTTCAGGGACACCATGCAAATTATTGTCCAAATTGTGGTTAAAGCATTTCCCCCCTGGCCCTTATATTTTTATTTAATCTCTTCTCACCATTGCCGCCCTGCCCAAGGGAGATTCACAAATGGAAAAAATGAATTTCTCAAATTCTTAAGATAGAAGTTCAAGCTTATTGTATTAGAGCATTTTATTTTTGTTTTACAAATACTGTTGGTGGTAATTTAAATGTTGCTTATGATTGAAATGCAAAGTAACTGTTTTTCCATCTTGAGATCCTTGCTGGGGTTTCCTGAACTTGTTATCTGTCTCAGACCATTCTCATGTTCTCTCTTTCCAGAGCTGGTCACCAATAGACCTTGTGTTGTATTGTAAATGGCAAGGCTGGTGTTTATTCATTTCATATTATCATTAAGGAATGTAAGGAAATCAGCACTTACTGGTCACACAGAGTGCTAAAGCAGAGCTACGTGCTTTATATATGCTATATCTCATTTTAGTTCCCACCATAATCTAGTGATGAAGAGATTATTTTCATCCTGTTAGATTAGTACACAGGGGTTCAGAAAGCTTAAGTAATTTGATTGGACCAACAGACCACAGAATGGGGTGGGGGGGGAGCCTGGATTTGAACCCAATCAAGGTTGCTTTGGGAAGCCCATTATTATTCTACTCTACAAGGCTACATCCTATTGTGACTAAGGAGTATCACAAAATTTAGTATTTAATTTCTTTTTTATTCTTGTTGATTTTTTTCTCTTAAAAATTTCACCGTGGTTCCTAATGGATTCTCTGTGTCTCTTGTAAACTGCTTTGGAGGGTACTGTATGTACACATAAACGTACATGGTTATGCATGAGAAATGAGAGATAGTTTTGTTGATACGTTAGAATATTTAACCAATAGCATTTTCTACTGAGGATTTTTCTCTTTTCTGTGTTCCCAATTTGAGAGTTTTATAAAATAGTCTCTATCTTACAAAATCAAAATGTACCAACAAATGGCTTCTCTTCACAAATGTTGGAGTAGTTGACATGGTCCCAATTCTTCTGTCCTCTATCGGTCCTCATCTCCTTCCCACCTTATTTTCCTTTACTTGCCATTGTGTTCCCCTCCAACTTGGTGTCAACTGAAACCAGTTCCTAGAAGCTGATTCCACCCCTCCTGCATCCTTCTCTTTTGGGAGTCAGCTTCTCTTCTTTCAGTGAAACCTTTCTCTACCTGCTGTAATCTCTGATCTCTTTTTAGTCGGGACTACACAGTTGAAACAGATAAAAGTTAAGGGATTGTTAGCAGTATTTCTACAACTAAATTACAAGAGCAAAGACTTTGATTACGAGGTTTTATCTTTTTCAAACTCATCTGCGGTGGCTGGACAATGCTGGTATATGGTGAGCCCTCAAAAAACACTTCCAGATTGTTGGTCAGGGCTGCCTATGTGGCTGTACAGATACAAGGACTATACAAAATGGTGTGTTTACCAGTTGTGGGTTTCCACGTCATGCACTTTGAAAATGTCCAACCCAGTGAGTGGAGTGAGAGGCCTGCTGTCTGCCGGGCACATGTAGATTAGGAGTCTTCAGTGAAGCAAGTCTCCTTAATACCAGGAATACTTTGGCATTATTAGTGCCAAGTTAGTTAGATGATGTGATGTAAATCGTAAGCAGGGTCTCAAGTTACTCAAAGATCTTTTTAGCCTTATTGTTCTTCTGTCCTAAACAAAGCCAATGCTTTGGCCTCCTAACACCTGCTTTGTGCCACCCAACCCAATCACAGCCTTTTCTCCATTTTCACTTGCTGAAATTCTTTAAGGCCTCTGTGTGTTCCCAGAGCATCCCATAGTTCTGCTAGCAAAGCACTTAAAACAATTTAAATTATGCACATGGCTGGATAATATATCATAGCCTCCCTGGGAGGCTATTATGTACTCATTTCTTCAGAGGAGCCATGTGGAGAGCAGAAAGCAAAAGGCTTCTTCAACATTTTGGAGGTAGAAGCGTTTCCCCCGTAGCAAAATTTGCTGTTGTGCTCACCAAAACCTGTTTCTTTTTTCTCTTGGGCATAACAGCTAAATGATATTTTTCAGACTCACCTGTAGTCAGATGAGACCATAACTAAGTCTGACTTATGGAATATTGATGAAAGTGATCTGTGCCTCTTCCATACCTGGCCCGTAGAAACCTCCCAAGCAATTTTCCACTCTCCATCTCTCTTCCTCTGCTGGCTACAAGGAGAGCCACTAAGGACCTAGAGGACAGTGGAGCCACGGAAGGGAAGGAGGAAGGGAAGGAGAATAGGTCCGTGAATCACCATATGGGAGGTTTCCTGCTGCCTGATTCCAGTGAACTATTTAATGAGGGGATGGAGGATGGAGGTGGGGGACAGAAAACCCTGATACAGACAGGGTTGTGGAACCTTAAAACAAATGTGGAGACCAGGTTGGTAGGAGAACTCTACAAAAGGAACATGTATGTTCCCCAAACACCATGCAGCCCGGGTCAGGCACACGACAGACAACTGTCTGTGGGCCAGGGGCCACTTCTCAGTGGTGACTGCAGAGGCCGATACCAAGTGTCAGAGGGAATGCTGGATGTTTCAGCAGATGCAGATGGGCAGGTAACTGCAGGTGGCCTCAAGGGACAGTGTTCCCCTTCCCAACCCCTCCCTAGCAACTCTTCAACACTTTGTAAGACCCACCTCCAAAACTATATGCAGCCTGTGGAAAGAGGAGGCCTCAAATGGGCTGAGATGACGTTTCTGCTACGCTGGGGGATTGGGAGCTGGAAACAGAAAGTAGGTTAAGTTATAAATTAAGAAATGTGTATATTTTTCACCACTGAGTATAAGGACGAAGATTCATCCTGACTCCCTCGTTTGCTTGCCTGTCTTTCCTGCTGTGCTGTGAGCTCCGTGAGGCCAAGCCTGTCCGGTTCACCAGGGGTCCCCAGTGCCCAGCGCATGGTAGGTGCTCAGTGACTACGTATGAATATGTGAACAAATGAGCAGTCTGTGGGTGAGAGGATGGTCCCATTTCTGTCTGTCAGTGGTGGCTGTGGGAAATAACTTCACATCATCAAGAGCAGAGGACCAGGTTGAGAGAGCCTTCTATTGGGGATTTCGTCCTTTCCTTTTAAATGTCAAAAAGCTAAATGTCACTGAATCTATTTCCTGGGAGACTATGTTAGCTCCTGGGTCTTAAAATAAAAATTACCAACGACAGAACACTGTCATCTTTGTGAAGGCTTCCTTTCATTCACATTTAACTGTTAGGGTCCTAAGTTCAGCAGACAATAAGCAGATTCAGTGGCAGGCTTCCACTGTGATATTTGTTTTTATAAAAAACGAGCTTATGCATTTCATATACTGTCTCTCCTTCACTCTGATTTCAATCATAATGATCACAAGCAAGTACCAACAGTGTTTTTATATGAGCTGGAAATACTACATTTGTTAATGATTTGAGAGGTTATTTTTGATGTATGATGATTTAAGATAATTTCAATAATGGGTTTTCATTTTACATGATAATTATAATCATGACAATAATTATTAATGTTGTCATGGTGAGGACCGTGTATTGAGTGCTTACTTGGAATATCAGTTGTTTTTTAGGTACTTTTGAGCCTATGGTTTAACTGGTTTTGAACCTATCCTCAGAGGAGGAGGTCCCTTCCCCATCCCTCTTGGGATCAATCTTGAGAGGCGTGCAGGGGCAGCAGAAACTCCCAGAATGATCTAGAGGAATCAGAGTATTGGAGGCTGGTGCCTCATCCTTGTTCCCACCATAGGCTGGGAAGTCCCAAGACTAAGACAATCTGTGAGATCAAGGTGGTAGAGTTGAATGGTGGCTCCCAAAGGATATGTCCTCCCAGAACCTCAGAATGTGACTTTATTTAGAATTTAGACTTAATGTAAGAATCTTTAGATCAGGTCATCCAGATTAGGTTGGGCCCTAAATCCAATGAGTGTCTCTATAAAAGACAGAAAAGGAGAGATACAGAGAGAAGAAGGCCATGGGAAGATGGAGGCAGAAATTGGAGTTTAAGCCTTAAGCTAAGGAACGCCGAGGGTTGTCTGTAGCCACCAGAAGCTTGGAGAGAATCATGGAGCAGATTATCCCTCAGAGCTTCCAGAAGGAACTACCCCTTGAAACAACACCTTGATTTCAGATTTCTGGCCTCTAGGACTTTGAGAGGATACATTTCTGTTGTTTTAAGCCACCCAATTTGTGATAATTTGTTACAGCAGTCCTAGGAAACGAATACAAGAACGGAGCCACTATGATAGGAGGTTCCTGGAGCTGACAGCTGCAGCAGCTGTGCTCTGATTCCCTGAAGTGTTGGCCATTTGCCTGTTTGCTCCCAGTCTACCTCAGCCTTTTGTGCTCTCTGTTGTCGGGGGCATGGAGATGGCAAAAACTACTCTTGGAGATTCCCTCTCCACCTGGTGCCTAATTAGCTTCAGCCAATGGATGGTGTTAAAAAAACAAAATTCAACTGAGGAAATTTTAAAGATCTTAGTGGTTGTAGTCAACTATTCATGAATCAGGCAGCATCCCATCTAGCAGAAAGAAAAGAACTCTGGGGAGCTGTACAAAATCAAAGACTTGCATAGGTAGAATGGAGTGAGAACAAGGCAGTTACACTAGTAAAAAGTGGATTGGCTGTGACAAGGTCCCTTTCTTTTAGGGGGAGGCAGGGTCTATCAGGGAGATGACCTCACTAGTGCTGATCAGGTGATTCCTGATTGACTGGGTTTATGATTCCATTGCTGGAAGAGCCAAAACTGTAACTAAGTCTTAAGTCTCAGTTTGGTGCCGTGGGGCTTAGCATATGCTAAGTGACTTCATTTGGGGCCTGTTGTCTTGTTTTTAACACTGACAGTGTCAGACGACTGGCAAGGCAGGGATCGGGAATAAGTGAGCTCCATCTGTCTTCCAGCGTCTGGAGGCGAAACGGTGGTGTCGGCAGTGGCTGAGGCTGCTCTAGCGGCAGCAGTGGGCGGAAGGCGGGCTCTGGCTCCTGTACAGGTGCCTCGGCTCCAGCAGGGACCTCAACGGCACAGGGATCCTGGGCTCTGGGTCATGCTGTCTCCCCTTCTGCTCCTCCAGCTATGGGCAGCCATGGTTTCCTGCACTTATGGATCTTTGGGGGAACTTATTATCTTCTTTCGTCTTTCCAGCCATTCTAACGCCCTTGCAACCAATGCCTGTG
Source organism: Delphinapterus leucas (assembly GCF_059928025.1). Taxonomy (NCBI): domain Eukaryota; kingdom Metazoa; phylum Chordata; class Mammalia; order Artiodactyla; family Monodontidae; genus Delphinapterus; species Delphinapterus leucas. The sequence continues at coordinate 54,089,510 of NC_143140.1, forward strand.
TTAAATTTTCTCTGTTTGAAATGTCAAGAGAAGTTTTGTTTGTTTGTTTGTTTTCTTTTCCTCCCTGATTGAGCCTGACTGGTACACCTTACTTCCAGCTGTGGCAGAGAATGCTGCCCCCTGGCAGGCAGCTCAGCAGAGCTGTTCTGGGAAACATTTATGAAGCCTCCATCTAAAGACTCTCCTTCAGCCCTTCTTCTCAATTTTTCAGGAAATACCAAATTTCCGACACTAAAACCCCTTCTGCTTAGATTAGCCACAGTGATTCCCATTCTCTGCAACTAAACCAACCCTGACTGAAACAACAAGATTCTAGGATCCAAAGGCTTGGTCATCTTTCTAATACTATGTCTCTAAAGCATCTGTACACCCATCTTTCTGGCCCAGCATGGCGCTGTGGCTAGCAAGTCACACATACCTTCTGGTGACCAGAGATCCAAAATCTAAGAGTGGCTGCTGACTGCTGGTGAGGACACAGGGCAGACAGGTCAAGAGGGTTTATGGGCTTCACTTTGTTGGGTATTTGTGATCACAATGATCAGTTTCAGGGGGGTCATTTGGAGGTGGTTTCTTTATTTTGCACACATTGGCAGTAAAAGAATGTGTGGCAGATAGGCACACAAGTTTTAGTCAGACAGATCTGAGTGAATCCAGCTCCTCCATGTGTGGCCAGGAGTTCTCAGTTTTCTTATTGGAATAGGAGTAAAATGTCAGCAACAACTTTGGAAGATTCTTGTACAGGATTAAGTGAGATAACCTATGTATACATATAGAGCATTTGGCTTGGTGACTGGCATATAGGAAGTATTCAATTTTTTAAAAATAGCTATTTTGTTCCTAACTTTGCAACATGGTTTTGCTTGTAGGTGTACTTTTAAGAACATGGAGGTGTAAATTAGTAATTTAACCAAGTCCACCAAACTTTGATGAGACTGCCTGGGCCGGGGCCAGTCTGTGCCACCTCCTGAGATACAAACCCAGAAGTCTGCTTTCAGGACTAGACGAGAAAACGCCCACTTAACTCCTGCCAGCCACAGTGATGATTGGTTGTTCAGGAAAGAGCATGAAGGAGCACATTAGAAGGAGCCTAAGTGTACTCTGGGCTAGTTTCATCCATAGCTTTTTCCCAAAAGGCAAATGTGATTACAGAAGACTGTGAAAGCTTGCTGATGTGTATGTTCCTCTTTTTGAACAGAGTGCAAGTTTTGACTTTGGGGACCATTTTCTAGGAAAGTCTCCCTGAAACTAGTTGCTGTTTCTGGGGATATGACTCCCAGGAATCATTCTTAGGAGGGATTCTGTAGAGAATAATTTGAACACCAGGGTGGTCAAAGGGCTGCCTGGCCCGTTATGTGGGAACCTTGTTTTCTCTGTAACGCGCTGCTGATGGCCTACTCAATGGTTGTTCCCCCTCCTCCTTTCTAACAGAATTCGGTTTTATTTGGACTGCAGCTTGTGATGAGTCATGAATGAGCTAAGTCAATTACAGCAATCCTGTTCCCCTTTGCCAGTGATTGGTTTAGGGGGTCTAGCCAGTGATATAAGTCAGGTGGGGATTTCTAGGGGGCTTCTGCTGCAGGAGAGTCACCCCATCCTTCCTGCTTTGGAACTTTTCATGTACAGTTGTGATGCTTGGAGATGTTGCAGCCATGTTGCAACCATAAGGTCATGAGAATCCCAGACATGAACATGTAGAGCTCTTACATCACTGATCCACTGACCCCACCCCGAAAGTGCCTACCTTCAGACTTTTTGCTAAGTGAGATTATAATGAAGGGGCTAATTTGTTAGGCTGCTTTGATCCTGATTCAGTCTGGTGCAGTTTGATGTCTTAGTTAGAATTTGAGAATATGATTTAGTACAAGATCTAGTTGGTAATTTCTGGTTAAGTGTTGATCTCAAATTTTCCCAATTTTACTCTCTGTACTGGACTGTGCTTTATAAAATATGGCAAAGGAGTTTGACTCCATATCTTCTGTCTCTTAATCAGCTAGTACAGAAGAAGACTGAGCAGAGTGTGGCTGCTTTTGAGCCTGGTGTGTCTCCGGTTAACAGGTTTATTCACACAATTGTATTGGGACAACAGAGATTTCCATACTGAGAGTCTTCAGTTATGTTATCCGTACCGTAGTTCCTTGTAGACAGCGTCATGCTTGCTGCCATAACCTCAATAATTGGTTCTACCAAAACAACAACGAAAAAACCCCCAAACCAAAAAACCTCACAAAAAAATCCAAATGATATCTTCCTGATGATTATTATTTTTTTCTTTATATTGGCTCTTTACAGTGTTTCTTTGCCATCCTGTTTTTTTTGGGGTTTTTTGTTTTTTTTTTATTCTTGAAATCTGCTACATGCTTGACACAAAAACTGTGTTTCGCTTGTCCTAATAGCTCATTACTTGACGTGGGAAAAAAATCTCAAATGCAGACTGATTAACAGCATAAGCTTACAAGTTACCACGCACACATGGAGCCACACGTCTTCAGTGAAAATATTTCATGGAATTACATAAATTCACAAAGAAGCTTAAACCATATATTTGGGGAGAAGAGGAAGCAGGCTTCCTGTAGGAAGACCCTAGATACCTCTTTTTAACCATTCTAAAGACCTTTTTATATGTTTATAGCCTTGGCATATTTTAGAGTCAATAATGGGCTGTGAAGCTGCTGGAATTTTTGCTCAAATAACCTGACTGGATGTACATTTTTAATAAGTTTTATAAAAAGTTATTATAAACCAACAATATTCCGTAAAATATAATATTTACACAAAAATACCATTTCAGTAACATCCTGTAAACTGGTAAAGGAGTCTTCCCCCTTTTTAAGAGCTATCTTGGTTTTGTTTTGAGTATAAAAGTAACATATGCTCCATGACAAAAATTCAAACTACACATTCAAATGTTCAAACGTACAGTGTGGAAGTTCCCTGTAAGCTCATCCTCCCACAGACAACTACAGCTACTATTTAGTGCACAGACTTCCCGCTTCTTATGCATACATAATATATCTGTATAAATGGGATCACACTCAACATACTGTTTATAAACTGCTTTTGTCACTTAAAATATATATCTTGAACATCTTTCCAAGTCAAAAGTTATATACTTCATTTTTTAAAACAGATGCATAACAGTCCAATGGGTGGATATACCATATTTTATTTAACCAAATAAGTAAAAATTTTAAAACTTTTTTTAAACTGTTTTAAACAAATCTATAGGGGACATTCTATGTACCTACATCCTTGTGTACTTGTCTGATTATGTTTCTGAGGATATATTCTAAGAAATGGAATGACTGTATTAAATGATAGTGCTTTAAAATTTTAATACACATTAGCAGATTTCTCTAGAAAATTTATATCAATTTGCACGCTTGTACACAATGAATGAGAGGACCCCCCCCTTCCCAATATCCTTGCAATTGCCAAGTAACAATCATTTGAATACTTGTCAATTTGAAAGATGACATCACTGATGTTTTGTTCTGTATTTAACTAATGACTAGTGAGGCTGAACATCTTTTCATTGGTTTGTTGGCCACTTGTGTTTCATACTTTGTTAACTGCTTGAGCATATCCTTTGCCTATTGTCAATAGAAAGATTAATCTTTTACCTGTAAGAGCTTTTATATAGTAAGGGCATCAATGGTTTGTATTTATAGAAGTTACTTGCTTATTGAAGGATTCTTTATCCAATTTACTGAGGGTTAGTTACTCACGTAGCTCCAGTCTTCTTGGAGAAAACACGTTGATTACGGGGTGCCTTCTCTTTGTTTCTGTGGCACTTTGGATGTGTATCCACTAGAACACTTCTTCACTCAGTAGTGAGTGTTTCAGGAACTGATTCCTTCATTAAACCTGTAGCTCATGGAAGGCAGGGAGAATTCTTGTTCATCTTTGTACCTTGGAACCAAACATGACGCTCCTTGAAAGTAGTCATTAAAATGGTAGCAAAGGCAAAGCCATTTGGCTTTCTTTTTCCTCTCTCTTCTAAAATGCAGCCCAGGCTGGATCTGCATAATAGTAGGACATTCAGTTTTGCTCTCTTCAGCCCAGTTTTGAATGCTAATGGTATGCCAGCATTATTCCAGAGGCAGCTACCCAGAAAGGAAGCACTAGACATCCCTGGTCATATGTCTATTTTTCAGTTCGAGGGAAAGAGGTCTGTCCCCCAAATTTGGAAAATGAGGACCAAAATGCTAAAGCCACTCTCTGCATATATGGTGCTGTATATGAAAGGAGAAAATTAAAACAAATGACTGATGCTGGGAAGATTTAGCCTGACAATACCTCAAAAATGATAGATATGGAGAGGACCATGCCATATTTGAAACACAGTTAGATACTTACTCATTTATTTCTAGCTGCAAATGTGTCTAGCTTTTGTAGGTTAATTTTGCAGCTTATTCTCTTTTTAGTGATCATACTGATAACTGAAACTTCTGAAGAGCTGTTGCTAAGCAATGTAACTTGAAGCATGTAATGAAGCTTCCCCATGACTACTTAAATGTAAAAAAGTACTATCTTAAGTTTACTACTTCATAATCAATCTACTTTTAATGTTTGTGTGATTGCATCTTTCCCTCTTACCTAATTAAAATTTTTGTACAGTCGTCTAAAACTGATCTAACAATCTAACAGAAGACCAAGGGGGAAATCTCCTTCAGAGAACAATGTTTATAGAGTGACAAAGAGACATGATTTGGGTATTAAACATTGGGTTAGCTGGCATTATCTAACTGGTAACTTTGAGGATGTCCCTCCCTCTTTGTGAGCACAAGACTTTATTGGAAGTCCCAGCCAATGTCATAAGACATAAAAGACATGGAGTATAAGCATGAGAAAAAGACAATATTTTCTATATAGATTATACTCTATTATAAATTTGAAAATCCAAATGACTTTACAGACAAATTATTAGATGTCATAAAATAGTTCGGCAAATTTGCTATATAAAAGATTAACATACAAAATAATCTGTATTGCCATATCAGCAATAAGCAAATAAGAACAGAAACAGGAAAAGAGATGTCATTCCAAGAGCAACAAAAAAACAAAGGTAACCTAGAAAGGAATATGTGCAAGTTATCCATGGAGAATATTACAATACATGACTGAAGGACCTAAGGAAAAAAACTGAATAGATAGAAGTATATACTGTGTTTATAGATGGAAAGACTGGATATCGTAGTTTATGTTATTTTTTTCCCTGAAAAAAACTTACAAACTCAATAATTTATTCCAATAAAATCCCAATAGAGTTTTTCATGGAACTTGACAAATTGATCCTGAAATTCATATGAAAAAGGCCAAGAGGCCTTTTGTATAAAGCGCCAAGAGAAGCTAAAATAATATTGAAGAAGGGAAAGAGGAGAGGCTTACCCTTCGGATATGAAGACAATTTATAAAGCTAGGGTAACACAAGGTGGTGCTTTTTTCCTGAGATAAACAAAAAGATTAATGGAACAGATTGGTACAAAGTAGAGCTCAGCAAAAGCCCGCACTCATAGGAGCACTTGATACATGACAGGGATACCACCATAAATCAGTAGAGAAAGGATGGGCCTTATCAAATAATGTCAGTACAGTGTAATAGCATTAGATAAATTCAAAGATAAATTCCAGGAAGATTAGACAATTAAATATGAAGGACAGAATTTTAAAACTGTTAGAATATAGATGAATATAATCTCTGTATAGGGAAGATTTCTTAAATAAAGACATGGAAAGCACAAACAAAAAGGTTGATAAATTTAATTATATTAGCATTGAGAAGCTTTTTCATTACAAAAGGTATTTAGAGGGCTTATTTACAACCTACAGACTGGGAAAGATCTTTGAAAGAAATATAATTGGCAAAGAATTCGTTCTAGGATATGTAGAAAACACCTATGAATCAACAGGCAAAAGGCATACAGCCCAGTATAAAAATGGGCAAAAGAAATTTATGAATAGCCCATCACAGCAAAAGAGAACACCTGAATGGCCAGTGAACATATGAAAAAACATTCAATTTCTAGTGTGGGAATTGAAAATGAAAACAATCCTGAAATAACACCTTAAACACGTTAAGAGTGGCAAAAAATGGAAATGCTTGATAATAGCAAATTCTGCAAGTCTTTGGAGAAATAAGCACTCTCTTCCATGACCTTTGCAGCCCAGCAGGAGACGAGCTTAGTGTTTAAGAGGGTGGACTCTGGAGGCAGCCCTCCTCCGTTGCTGGCTGTGTGACATGGTCAGCATACTTGAAATACCCGTGCCTCAGCTGCTTCATCTGTGAGCCACACGTGACCGGAACAGCCAAATGTAGAGAGAGCTTACTTATTTCAAACCAGGCCCTGTTCTAAGGGACCTCACTGGGTTTGTGTGAGGATTAAATGAAAAACTTTAAATAGTTCCTTCTCACAGGGTTAATACTATACAGGTATTAGGCATTTTCATTTGTTAATATATAGTAAAACTAAAGCTGTCCATACACTTCAATCCGATGATTGCATTTTGAAGTGCAAATTCTTGAGAAACTCTCGTACATGTGCTCAGGAGGCCTATATGTTAATTTTATTGCAGTATTGCTTATTACAGCAAAAAGTAAGACTACCCGAACGAGTAGGAGGAAAATAGATAAGTAAATTGGATGTGTTCATTCGATCTTGAGAGAATTAGAGGTAACAGCATGGATAAATGTCAACCATATAATATGAACTGAAAAGCAACAACAGACTGATACACACAATAAGATACCATTTGTTTAAAGTTCAAATACATGCAAAACAATATGATGTGTTTATGACAAATATAAGTGTGGCAAAAGTATAAAAACAGGTATGGGAGACCTTACCAACATCAAGATAATGGTTACATGAAGGTGAGAGAGGGGCATCCAGAATCAGGGGAATAAAGGACCCAGGCTGATGGGAACTCAGTCATACTGTGGTTGCATCATCTGGAACATACAGCTCCTCTGTTGCTGCAGAAGCAGACAAACGAGACGGCAGAAGCCCTGATGGGCTTTCTACCACCTCAGCCCAGAAATGACAGGTGGTTTCTGTTCACATTTCATTGGCTAGAACTAGTCATGTGGCCCCACCCATCTTCAGAGGAACTGGGAGAGGCTTGCTTGAGGTGAACGCTAGTGATGTCCTCCACACTTGGCCTGTGGACTAAATGTAGACAGAGCACACTTAGCTTCCGAATAAATAACCTCATATTGTCCTTTGTTTCCCCTCTTGATCTGTAAATCCTCAATAATTCAGTTTACCTGGATCCCTGAATCACTAGATCTTCAAGAATTAGATCAAATGCCTTGAATACCTTTATAAAGAACAGCTGTTCATTTCACAGAATCACCAGATGGGAGCAGAGGTTACTAGGATTTTCTTCCAACAGTTTACTAGGATTTGACTCAATGAGAAAGTCTGGAGTGGTTCTACATTTTTTTAAGGTTTTGTACAAGTGTCTAGAATATTTTGGGTCTTAAAAAGTAGATGTTAAATAGTAATTGTTGTTATTCTTTTTAAATAATTTAGGATTTATCCCTTAGTGACTTAATAAGGCTCTTTGATTAGGAAGTCTTTGAATGAGGTACATGCTGACTGGTAGATCGTCTGTGAGCTTGGGAGGCTTTGAAAGGCTCATTCATCAAAGCCAGCAGCTTTGGCGAACTGAGCTACAGCTTTTTTTTTTTTTGCGGTGCACGGGCCTCTCACTGTTGTGGCCTCTCCCGTTGCAGAGCACAGGCTCTGGACGCGCAAGCTCAGCGGCCATGGCTCACGGGCGCAGCCGCTCTGCGGCATGTGGGATCTTCCCGGACCGGGGCACGAACCCGTGTCCCCTGCATCGGCAGGTGGACTCTCAACCACTGCGCCACCAGGGAAGCCCTAAGCTACAGCTTTAATTAGCATTATGTTGCTTTCTTCAGTTTGGATTTTGCATAAGTTGAAGCAGCCATGGAAATATTTTACTAAAATCCACCTGCTCACTCAGCATCAGCTACCCCTTCGGTTTTCCATAAATAGCTCAGAATGAAGAGTTGACACTTTACTTGTTTCCATACTCACAGCTTGGGTTCTCAGCTGAACATATGGAAAAGTAGAGCTTACGACTCTTCTTGAGCCAGGGAAGTGGGTACCTGAGGCTGTTTTCTTAGTACCCTCCTCGATCCCCATCTGGCTCTCAGGTTTGGAGCTGGACTTGTATTAAGTCAGAGCTCTAGCTGGCTTTGATGTTGCCCTGGCATGATCTTTTTTCTTTTCTCTGGATATGCTTTAAAAAACAGCTCTCTCATAAGTCACTCTCAGAGCTGCCTAGATCTTTTACTTAGGCACCTGTGTCAATCTGTCTTCAGTTAAGTATAGGTGATAAATAATTTGGGTCTATCATTAAGCCAATTTCTATAAACACAGTATTGAAATAGGATAAAAACTATTCTGATAACACAGTGTATTCTGTATTTTGCAATTGGTCTCCCCTATTGGTGATATTTTCTTCACCCACTTCCATTCAAATAGTATATGAGATTTGAGAGTTTCTCTGTAGTACTGGAGGGAAGAGGAAGAGGCATATGGATGGAGGTGTGCCACTTGTGATGCTGCTAGCAATTCACTATGATAGGAAATAGCTTAATGCTTCATGGCAGTTTGGGTGGATTCTCTTTGTCCTCCATGGTTTCTGGAAATGGATACCCGACTGTACAGAAACCCCTATATGTTGCAAAGTTTATTGATCCTCTTAGAACCAATTGAGCACATTCAGTGCCTTTCAGGATAAAAAGGAAAATAGACTCCTGCATTCCACATTCCACTCCAGTATAACTGGAGCAGACAGAACAGGAGTGTGTTCACCTTAATTAAGCAAGGGTGTGCTGAACACGGAGAAGCACCTCCCAGTTAACCTGCAGTGGAGGACTCATTGCCCAGCTGTCTGCTGAGAGCCTCCAGCTGCTCCTTCAGGGTTTGCCTCCACTCCGGGAGTGGCCTCTCTCAAGGGCTCCACTGGTCAAATGGTGGTATAAAGGCCTGGAGAGTTTGGCCTGATGTGGTTCAACTCTAATGGGCAATATTTACTCCCTGATGTGGTTCAACTCTGATGGGCAATATTTGCTCGTGAGGTCCCCATCGAGTTGGCTGAGGCTTCATCATGCCTGCATCACAGCCAGTTCCCTCCAGTGGACAGGGCTTCTTCCCTCTCCCTTCCACAGATGTTGCTCCTTAATAATTCCCTGTATGCCAGACTCTGTCTCAGCATCTGCTTTTGGACAATGCAACCTGCAACACAAAGCAAAGCTCCTTCCTTGCTAGTCAACTGCGTGTGCTAAGCACAGCTCTTCAAGAGTGGAAGCCCAGGTGGGGAAAGGGGTAGAGCACCTGGAAGGGCCATAAAATTGTGGATTCCTGTGACACTGAAAACTGAACATGTGGGTCCTTTGAGTTCATCGAGTCCAGATTTTCTAAAATTGTCTTCTAAGGAAGATATTAGCACTCCTTGTGACAGAGGTCCCATGGTGCAAACATTTGGGAACTACAGCATACTAAATTTCTCCTTGGAAATTTGTAATGCACGTTAATGAGAACTCCTATTGTAAAGAACATAATTTAACTTTAGCTTAATGACAATTATCCAAATTTATTTGATTTTAGAATGCTTTTATCCCCATGAAACAACCATTAGCAGTCCACAGCACTAGTGTTCTTTTGATAGCCCTTTGGGAAGCTTTGATGGAGACATATGTAGAAATTGAGTCCCAAATAGACAAAGTAACTCCCAAAGGCTACAGAATTATTCTTGGCAGAATCAGGACTGGAACTTAGGCCCCCTGAGCTTTTCCCAGTAGTTTACCTGTGAGGTCCAGCTGCCTCTCTCATGTAAGCTTAAAATGATAATTTTTTTTTTTTTTTGGTCTCATTTTAAACTGAGGCTCAAAGGCTATAAGAGTAAACTACTCCTGCTTTCTAAAATACGGTGTCAGACCTCTGAGCAAGACACAAATGGTGAGGCTGACCACAGGTAACCAGCTCTCAGTAAGACGCTGAAGTTGGAAATTGGACCGTTGTCTTGAGAGACTGATACAATGAGGGGGGTTACCCCTCCCTTCAAGTAAAGTGACAGTGGCTTCCAGAGACCACCCCAAGGGCCGGGTCGCATCTCCTGCCAAAGGGAGGCTGGAAATCAGCCTGGGGCCGCAGAGCAGAAGGCTGTGGTTTAGGAAATAACAACAATCCCACCAGTGATGGGACAAAGGGGGACATTTTCCATGGTGGGCTTGAGAGACAGCCGACCTGGAGTCCTCAAACAGGACTTGGCACAAGAGGGCTGCCTGGAGGGGAGATCAAAACAGAAGAATTGTGCAGGTGGATTACTGAGAGTCAGAGCCAAAGGGGAGTTTTAAGAAGCTAGTCAGAAGGCACATCCCACACAGGGGACTGCGGGTGCCACCTGGGTGATGGGGGCTCCCCCAGAGCTCATAGAGGTCTGTTCCTGAGACCAAGTTGGTTTTAAACATCAGCATGGCCTGGGGAGCTAATGCGCGCTCATTGTAGGAGGGAAGGGTCCCCTCCCCCTTACCTACCTTCCTTTCTCTTCCAAATAACCAGAGCTAGCTAGAAGGGAGCTTCTAGCTCCCTTCTAGGAAGGTAGGTAAGGGAGCTAGCCCCTCCCCCTTACCTACCTTCCTTTCTCTTCCAAATAACCAGAGCAGCCCCCCAAGGCCCCTCTCCTACCCAGCGCGATGCCTGAGACAGCCACTAGCTGGAAGGTGCTAGATGCTAGGAGAGGCTTGTTGGGAGCATTAAAAGCTAATATTACATTGTAGCTCATCTATTATTTGCTTAATGGCGACTGTTCTTATGCCTTTTCTTCTCTAGGAGAAAGGCCGTGACACCTGTCCAGGATTTCACTTCAAGGAGGGGGTGGGGCACGGGTTATGCATAGAAGGGAGCTGACAACAGATTTGCAGAAGCAGGACTGAGAAAGGAAAAATCGCTGTATGAATCCACAGGGTAGTGGTTAAAAGTAGAGACTGTGGAGCCAGACCACCTGAGTTTGCATCCTACACTTAAATCCTCTCTGCCTCCATTTCCTTACCTATAAAATGGGAATAATAGTAGAAACTACCCCATAAAGTTATTATGAGAATTAAATTTGTTGAGACATAACAAACGCATAGAACAGTACCAGACACCTTGATAAGTGCTTTATACATATTGGCTATTGTGGGTCTAGCGCTCAGGTTACCTGTTATATAAACGTGTATGAGGGTCCCAAGGATGACCATTCCAGTAAGCCAAAAAGTAAGTGAACTTCCTTCCCTGTTGGACTAGGAAAGGTTGGTCTGTACCCTGTTGTCCATAACAGGCAAGCTTATTATCATTCTACTGATAGTTCTGAAGACTTCCTTTCTCTCTAGGAAAACATGCGACGTATCTATGCACGGCTAGGGGTGTAGACACCGGCGTAACTCCTTTAAGTTTTATGCTCCCCTTGCACCAGGGCTAAATTTTTACTTCATCTGCGCATCAGCAGGAGGTGCTGCCCCTGAGGAAATCTAGTGGAGCTGGCATGTGCCATTCAGCATTCGGGACACTGTGCTCCGAAATGAATGTTTAGCATCACTTGAATAAGATTTCTGGTCTGTTTTGTTGATTCTTATAGTCTGTGAATTCCAGTGTCAGCTAATAGGAAATCTTTTTCGCTTCCTTGCCCGTGACTTCAATCTATATGTTTTCAAATGAGGAGGGAGTGGAAACTTAGATTTTTTTTTCTCGTCTCTTGGAAATGAGATGTCTGAGGTTTGGAATCTGTCTAGTGGTTTCCAAGTACTCAAAGCAGAATTTAAAACAGGAAATTTAAAGAGATTTGACATTTAATTTCTATGAGTCGTCACTTGTTCTTAACTATGACCTACACACTTAGCATTTAAAATCAACATCCATCTGCACCGCATGCAGTTGAGTTAAATAATAGCCACATATGAGCAAGAAGGTCAAGGATGTGTTTTTTTTTCATTCTGTGTTCCCAGCTTGCTTGTCTCTGTTTTGTATTTACTTCTTCTCTCATCATATAAACAATCTGAAACATGATTTTTCAGTACTAGGAAAATGACTGAGATTTCACTATGATGACGTATGATTAAATTATTATAAATACAGGGCTTCCCTGGTGGCGCAGTGGTTGAGAGTCCGCCTGCCGATGCAGGGGACACGGGTTCGTGTCCCGGTCCGGGAAGATCCCACATGCCGCGGAGCGGCTGGGCCCGTGAGCCATGGCCGCTGAGCCTGTGCGTCTGGAGCCTGTGGTCCGCAACGGGAGAGGCCACAACAGCGAGAGGACCGCGTACCACAAAAAAAAAAAAAAAAAAAAATTATTATAAATACAGAGCAGATATTACCTTGCCAACGTGGGACACGCAGATACACACATAAATTAACTGGAGGTGTGCAGTTTGGGCTTCTTATGTATCTTTATCTCTGTGACAAATTTGAGTTAAGAACAAATCTGACTTGTTCATTTGGTTCCTCATATTGACCTTTGAAACAAAGACCCAGATTGAGTGACTTTAGTTAGTTCTGTTTTCCCAAGATTGCTGTTACTTCACTGGGAATCTCTGAAGGAGGTTTTTGCCTGGATAGGTTTATGTCTGAAAGAGTGCTTCAGCCAACTTTCATCTGGAATGACTGGGCCACCCTACAAGGTTAATTTTCTGGCAGTTTCTTTCACATTCCCATGCACCAGTTCTGGATGTGGCAGGAGAGTGCTTGCAATATAGTGGAGACTGAGCCTCTATAGTATCAATTTCATAAACTGCAGTGGACTCCTACACACAAAGGGAAAACATGAGAATATGTGTTTCCTTTAATGTGAATTCAAGGAAAAATGTTTTCTAAAACTCCAAATCTCTTATACACATTGAATATTAAAATCCATGTGCAAAGCTCTTACCCATCATCCATAGTCTAGATAGGAAAGAGACCCCAAGCAAGCTACTGATTTCATAAGAAACCACCATTGGTCTCATGCAATTTAACATATCATAACTGTAGCTGAACTAAGTAGCAGACCTACCTGGCATAAAATATGGCACATTTAGCCTGTTTTTGGTAATAGGTCTCTATAAACTTTCTGGACACGTCTCGACCAGGAATGGAGCTAATTGGTGAGTCAGTTGCTGAGGGCTCTAATGCACCTCTTAAGGGGGAGTTAAGTCACATAGGGCTGTTGCTAGCCCCAAGAGTTGAACCCTCAGCCAGGAGGTGACTGGAGAAAATTTGCTCTGAAAGGCTGGGTAGGATTTAAGTCAGTCCAATTAAACTTCTGAATTAGATTGTACATCTACAAGAGGCCAGAGATAGTAGAAGAAACCCAAGGCCCTGTGGAGTAGGAATACACTACTTTTCCATTATTGTCTGGTAAACGCTTCACAAAGCCTAGGGAGACCAAACCAAGAGCTTCATAATGACCCATTAAGGGCAAGAGGGTAGAAGCAGGTTTAGAGAACAAGGAAGATTCTCTTTACTTTGGAGGATAACTGAAAATTCACTTGTGTTATTTCTTTGTTTCATCTTCTCTTTCCCCCTTCTTCACATTCATTTCCTGTCTCCTATGGATAGGTACAGTGCAATGAACATTTGTGGTAATAGACCCCATGGTACTACGGTTGCCATACCATTTGATGTCTGATATTATTTTAAGTAGAGTCCCAGGTCGTTGCTGAGGATTTACTTAGCATTTTTAGAGGATTCTCTAGCATTTTAGTTTAATTACTAACAGACAACAAAACAGCAAAAATTCTGAGTGATGGCATATGTGTAGAGGTAATTATAAAAGTGAGAAAGATTTATTCCTTAACACTTTACTGTGGTTTACTTTCATCTTAGTTATAGCAGCTCCTAAAGAGTTTTCTTCACTTGAAAGTAGTTATTGGCAACGCATTAACAACCCACTTAAGATATTAAAAAGGGTCAGTGATCAAAATATGTCCACCTCATTCCAGTTGTGAATTAAGTGAAAAATACTCATCCAGTTTTGGTGAATTTTTCATTATTACCTGATTTCTTCAGATTGACCCCGAGTGCAGTGGTGGTAACATTTATCCAGTTAACAAGTGGTAAAAAGAGCTGTATACATGGTAAAAAGAGGACTACATTTATGTACATCAGAAGTGCCATCCTGGGTCAGACTACATGTGTGGCTAGGCAGGTGCCTGACAGTTGAGTCTAGAGCAATGCTGTGAGTGGCCTCACGTGAGAGATAGGACAATGTGATTGAAAGCATAGTGACCTTGATCTAGGCAGACCCCTTGGGGAAAACGTCCAAGCCATTGGGATTTTATGAATTAGGGTCTGAGTTTGAGTTGGAGAGGTGGTACAGGTCGTGCTGTTTTGCACAGGCCTAATTTTCTTCATATGAAGGTCTTCTATTTCAGATTTTGATGTCATTTCCAAATCAGGCTGTCCAACTGTCACAGCGATACTGTTGCTGCATTGGGAGGAGAAGCCGTTTATTACCAACTTCCACTTGTGTCCTGTTCCTAGACTATATTGGCTATAGTAGGCTATGAATTAATGTTCTATTGTGTATCTTCTATTGTATTTTATATCAAAGGACTTATTTATTAAATGAAAACATTGAAAATATACAGAAAATTATAATTTCATATTTTCAGTATAATGGTAGCCTTGTAAAAAGATGAAAGTAACTTGGCCTCTGTTTTATATATATATATATATATATATATATATATACAGTATTTAAAAATGTATTTTAAAAATGTATTTTAAAAATATATATAGCATTTAAAAATGCTAATTAGGAGTCCATACCCCAGAGGTAGCTAGTTAAATATTGTTATCTAAATCTGCACCAGTGTGTTTTGTTATTTAGCCAAAGGGATGTTATAAATAATTATTCACTGAAGAAATGAGTAATGTTTAAGATGTATGGTTGGCTAGAAAGATTGTACAGGCATCTTTATCCTTTTATGAAAAAACAAACAAAGAAATCAAGGACCCAGCAAACATCCTGCAAACGCAGCTGCATAAAATGTTTGTGTGATGCTTTAGCTCTAGAACTCCGTTTGGTCATTTGTGACTCCTGTAATGGAGGACTAAGTTGTGTTAGCTGGGGCTGTTATAACAAAACACCACAGACTGGGTGATTCAAACAGCAGACATTTATTTCTCAGTTCTGGAAGCCAGGAAGTCTGAGGTCAGGGTGGCCGCATGGTTGGGTTCTGGTGAGAACCGTGTTCTCGACTTGATGGCTGCCTTCTTGCTGTATCCTCATAGGATGTAAAGAGAGAGAAGGAAAGCTCTGGTGTCTTTCTCTTCTTATGCGGGTACTAATCCTGTCATGGGGATCCACCTGTGGATCATTTAAACCTAATTACCTCCCAAACCCCACCTCCAAATACCATCCTATTGAGGGTAAGGGCTTCAACTATGAATCTGGGGGGGACACAAACATTCAGTCCATAACGGGGTTACTCTGAGAGAAGAGTTTACTAAGCTTAAAAGAACAGGTCGTATGACTGTTTCCGTACCGGCTTGTAAAACGATGTTAGTATGTGTGGCACAATTTAGTCTGACTTTTTTCATTTAACATACAGTCTGGCAGCCACATGGTGGGGAGGAAATGTATAGTTCTCAGTTCTCCAGTTGTTGCTGTCAACCTTGGAGGGCCCTGCTCTGATGTAACAACTCCGTTCTGTATCTTTCATTAACCTTTCAAACTGGAGAAGCAGTCCTTCTCAACTGGATTATATTTTTTTCCATCAACAAACTCAAACCATGTAAATATGTGAAATCAAATTAATGAACTGTGTACGTAAAGAGCCTCAAACATGGTGTTGAGATACTTCTTCATGCAAAGCAATCATTCTTTTTTTAAAAATTATTGAAGTATAGTTGATTTACAATGTTGTGCTAGTTTCTGGTGTACAGCAAAGTGATTCATATATATATATATACACACATATATATGTACATATATATTCTTTTTTGTATTCTTTTCCATTATGCTTTGTTACAGGATATTGAATATAGTTCTCTGTGCTATACAATAGAACCTTGTGTTTATCCATTTTATATATAATTGTTTGCATCTGCTAGTCCCAAACTCCCAATCCGACCCTCCCCCCGCACAATCATTCTTTATTACTGTGAGTCCTGAACCACAGGGATGGTTCAAGATAACCACAACAGAGAGTTGTCAGGCATTAAAAACTGTCCTCAGTGATGTGCAGAAGGAATGGGGACAATCAATTGATTATTTAATTATCAGTGACTCAGATTCTTCCAGGGATGAACCGTAGAAGTCTATTGAATTTTCACATTCCTAGTCTGGAAGTCAGAAGGACATTCTTTAGTGTAAGTACTGCTGTGCCCATAGAAAACAAATTATTTGAAATTTATCTTTATCTTATTTTTATTTATTGAGACACTCCGTAGGTCTTATTCCCAGGCTTGTGATTTTAAAAGTGTGACCATTTTGCGGGCTTCCCTGGTGGCGCAGTGGTTGAGAGTCTGCCTGCCAATGCAGGGGACACGGGTTTGTGCCCTGGCCCTGGAAGATCCCACATGCCGCGGAGCGGCTGGGCCCGTGAGCCATGGCTACTGAGCCTGCGTGTCCGGAGCCTGTGCTCCGCAACGGGAAAGGCCACAACAGTGAGAGGACCGCGTACCGCAAAAAAAAAAAAAAAAAAAAAAGAAAAAGTGTGACCATTTTGAATCTGTTTGCAGGGGTGACAATGTGTTTTTTTAGAACAATTTCAGATACCTTGTTGATACTATTGACTCAGGGATGAGGTACTTGGAATGTGGAGTTTGAAGTAGAAATTCAAAACGTGAAGGAAGGAACAAATAAATAGGAGTTTCAAGGCACAGATTGGTGATGAATTACTCTGATATGCCTTAGGGCCTTGATTAGTGCTAGATTAAGAGCCTTGCCTTTTAAAATCACTGTATATGTGGAACTGAGTTTAGTAACGTGCGCAGTTAAGAACTTTGTACATTCTTAAACAACAAGGTCCTACTGTACAGCACAGGGAGCTATATTGAAAATCCTGTGATAAACCATAATGGAAAAGAATATATATATATATATATGTATGACTGAATCACTTTGCTCTACAGCAGAAATTAACACAACATTGTAAATCAACTATACGTCAATAAATTAAAAAAAAAAGAACTTTGTACATTTTTATTTGATCAGTGTTTGAAAAGAATACCTTAAACTGCCCTGAGGCATTTGATCAGCCAGGCAGGATTTTGCCTAACGAAAAAACAGGTTCCATTTTCCACACTGGATGTTTACTCATATGTCCAGAGACCCTATTCATCAGTATGGAAATGAGGCCCACCGACTTTAGAACCCAAAGTGTCCTCTGGAGTCTTTCATGTGGATGAATTTTTTTTTTTTTGCAATACGCTGGCCTCTCACTGTCGTGGCCTCTCCCGTTGCGGAGCACAGGCTCCGGATGCGCAGGCTCAGCGGCCATGGCTCACGGGCCCAGCTGCTCCGCGGCATGTGGGATCTTCCCGGACCGGGGCACGAACCCGTGTCCCCTGCATCGGCAGGCGGACTCTCAACCACTGCGCCACCAGGGAAACCCTTTGTGGATGAATTTTGAGGGCAATTCATCAGACCCCAACCATGAACGAGGTCTTATGGAATATAAGTTTCATTGCCAAGGATTCTATATTTAAACTCTCGAGTTTCTTCAAAAGCTTAGCACAGGTTATTTTTTATCTTTACTTTGTTTCCTAATGTCTCCTGATTAGGCGTAGAATATTGGTGTTTGTTATTGTTATTTGATGTAATATCTTTGATCTGTCTCCTTCAAAAGGCAATTGAAAGTAGAAATCTTCCTAACTTTTTCCAAAGTGAAGACCAAAAAGCCTATCAAATGGGCACATATTTTAAAATCAAGTGCTCCTCATGTTCAAGGCACTGTGCTAAACAACAATCTACTCTAAACAACCAAAGACATATTGCTTTTTGCTTTTAAATCTCCTGATTGCATCCTTTGCTCTCTGATTAGGAAATATTCTCTCAGAATTTTTTTCTTTGAAATTTTACACATGCATTTTCATTCTTTGCAAGGTTGTCCTTGAATTCCTTCTTTTGGTTTCTGCATAATTTCTGGTTTGTGCCTTAATTTCTAGTTTGAATTTGCTTCTTCTCTCTTTACCCATCTTTCCATTTTAAAAAGATACTTTCTTCTCTATGATGCTCCTCCACCCCGACCCCACCCCAACTCCCAGGTCTGGTTATTTTGTTCCTTGGTCCATATTTATTCTAGGACTTTGGGAAGTTGTATTAGGTTATCTCCAGGCTTCTTGCCTACTAACTTTGCCTTTCAGTCTCTTAAAAATTCTCTGTTATTATTACCTGACCTATTATTACTTCTTCAATGTCACGTAGCTTTTTCAGATCAGTTATATTTTCCAGTTCAAGGTTAATTTTGTCATGTACAGAACCACCCACAGAGTCTGTAGTTCCTTAGTTGTCCAGCAAGTTATTTCTGCAACATTTCTGTTTTTTTCTTGCATACAATCCATTATTAGTACCCCCCGCCCTTTTTTTTTTAATGTATCTGTGTCCTTCCTTTAGAATTCTTGACTCTACCAAATTCCATTGGCTGTCTTCATTTCTTAAAGGCTCCAAGACGCTGTCTTTGTCAGCTTGGGCTGCTATAACAGAACACCATAGACAAGGCGGCTTAAACAACAGACATTTATTTCTCACAGTTCTGGAGGCTGGGAAATCTAAGATCAAGGTGCTGACAGATTCAGTGTCTGGTGAGGACCTCTTCCTGGTTTGCAGATGGCTGCCTTCTTGCTGTACCCTCACATGGCACAAAGAAGGCTCTGGTCTCTTCTTATGAGGGCACTACTCCCAGCCTGGGGACTCCACCTTTATGACCTCATCTAAACCTAATTATCTCCTAAACGTTCCACCTCCAAATACCATCACATTGAGGATGCAATGTGAGGATTTAGGGCTTCAACATATGAATTTTAGGTGGATAGAAACATTCAGTCCATCACAGATGCCCATTATTTCAAAGCCCTTGTTTCTTTCCACAGAAAGCTTTAGGAATACACACACACACACACACACACACATTTTTTAAAAAGAAAAATATATAAAGAAAAACAATCTAATTATGATCATTAATATTGGGAAAGATCATATGCCATATAAATTTTTAAGATAGAAAATGATTTAAAACTGATATCTTTTGCTCATCATTGCTAATTATTAGAGAAATGCAAACCAGAACAACAATGAGATGTCACCTCCCACCTGTCAGAATGGCTACTATCAAAAAGTCTTTAAATAACAAATGTAGAAGAGGATGTGGAGAAAAGGGAACCTTTGTACACTGTTGGTGGGAATGTAAATAGTTGCAGCCACTATGGAAAACATTATGGAGTTTCCTCAAAAAAACTGAAAATAGAACTACCATATGATCCAGCAATTCCACTCCTGGGTATATATACGGAAAAAACAAAAACACTAATTTGAAAAGATCCATGCACCCCAAGTTTGTAGCAGCATTTTTTACAATAGCCAAGACATGGAAGCAACCCAGGTGCTCAACAACAGACAAATGGATAAAGAAGATGCGGTACACATATATATCTCAGCCATAAAAAAGAATGAAATTCTGCCATTTTCAACAGTATGGATGGACCTAGATAATACTGTGCTTAGTGAAATAAGTCAGAGAAGGACAAATACTGTATATCACTTATATGTGAAATCTAAAAAATAACACAAATGTGTAAGCAAAACAGAAACAGACTCACAGATATAGAAAACAAACTTGTGGTTAATAAAGGGAAGGGTGAAGGGTGGAGGGACAAATTAGGGGTATGGGATTAAGAGACACAAACTACTACGTATAAAATAGATAAGCAACAAGGATATATTATACAGCACAGGGATTTATAGCTGTTATCTTGTAATAACTTACAATGGAGTATAATCTGCAAAAATGCTGAATCACTATGCTGTACACCTGAAAATAATATAATATTCTAAATCAACTATACTTCAATGTTAAAAATTAAATAAAATAAAAATAAGACATATTTGATCAGTAGATCTTTGGAAGTAAAGAGATAATTGCAGTGTATGTCTGTGTGCTAATTCTATTAGGATCACTCTGTAACATAGATGTAATCAAAATTGTTCTGTCTGTGTGATGAAATAAATTATTTATTCTCTGATGGACACAGTTATAAAGACTCACAGAGTTTTAGCTGTAATATTTGAAACACAAACCAGAGTAAAGGGGAGATCAGAGGCTGTTGGTGAATTTACATATTGTTGCTGTGTTTATTTCCTAAGGGAACACTAATAACTTGGCGGGGAAACAGAAAGAAGAAACCCTTTTATTCTCCTCCATGCATAGTCAAATGGAACGTTTTTGTTTTCTTCAAAAACCTCATGTATTCATACTCGAAGATATGAAGTTATGAAGAAGACTGATCCTTCCATTGTTTAAAAATATTAGAAATGATGGTGCAAAACTTAATGTTTTCTGGTGTTGATTTCACAAACTTTTAGAAAAATAATAAATAAGAGGGAAATATATTCTCTTTGGTGATATTTCTAACAGCATATGTTTTAGTTTGAAATAATGTATTTCAGCTTCGTAAGGAATAAGAATATAAATAGCCAACATATATATTAGAAAGTAAATCCTCGAGTATTTCTCCTGAACCAAATTACTTTCTGAGAAAATTCTATTTTCTAAAATAGAGACTGACTCCTTCAATGAGCGGTTCTGTCCCTGTTTCCTGTCACTAGGAATAGGCAGTCCTGTAAGGTGATGGTGGTATTCTAATACTGACATTTAATGAGTGAAAGATAAACACTTTTAATGAGCTTTGCAAACTCTTAATTTCAGTGATTTTTGTCTGCATAATGTTCTGCCAACAAATCAATTCAATCAACAATATCAATAAAATCAGCAAAGATAGGTGAATCTCATTGAGTTCACATTCATTCACTCAGTAAATTTTTATTGAATTTCTACTATGTGCTAGATACTGTTCTAATCACAATAAACCAGAAAAGCCTCCTTGACCTCAAGAAGCTTAGATTCTGGTAGGGAGACAGACAAAAATAAATAAATACGTAACTAGATACATATCTAAGTACCTAGAAGAATGACTAACATATAATAGGCATTCAGCAGCTTTTACAAAAATGGTTTTTATTGATGTATAATAAAATTTATATAAAGTGTGGTAGGCAGCATGATTTCCCCCTACAAATGCCCATGCTCTAATCCCTGGAACCTATGAATGTTACTTGACAAGGGGAAGTAAGGTTGTAGATGGGTTTAAGATTGCTAATAAACTGACTTTAGGGTAAGGAAATTATCCTGGATCATCTGAATGCACCCAAAGTAATCACAATGGTCCTTCAGATGCAGAAGAGGGAGGCAGTGTCAAGAGCAAGTCTGTGTGAGAAAGGCTTGAATGGCTATAGCTGTCTTTGAAGATGAAAGGGAAGAACAAACCAAGGAATGTGGGCAGCTTCTAGCAGCTGGAGGGGGCAAGAAAATGGATTCTCCCTTAGAGCCTCCAGAAGGAACCAGCCCTGCTGACACCTTGATTTTAACACAGTGATACCTGTTTTGGACTTCTGATGTCCAGAATTAGAAAATAATCAATTTGTCTTGTTTTAAGCCACTAAACTTGTAGTAATGTGTTGCAGCAGTGAAAGGAAACTAATACAAACAGTGAAATGTACATGTCTTAAGCATATAGATTGACAAGTCCTAACGAATATCTTCATTCATTCAACCAACCAAGTTATGGATATTTCCATCGCCAAGAAATTTCCCTCATTGGCTTGTTCTAGTCAAACCATTCTTCCCCAAACAGAGGGAATCACTGTTCTAATTTCTATCACATTAAATTACTTTAGCCTGTTCTTGAGCTTCATATAAATAGAATCATAAAGTGTGCATTCTTTTGTGTCTGGCTTCTTTCAACTCACTGGTTTTGGGTTTCATCTGAGTTGAGTCTACCAGTAGTTCAATCCCTTTTATTGCATAGTAGTGTCGCATTGTAAGCACACAGCCAGGTCAGATCAGGGCCATGCCCAGAACTGACAGGAATATCACTTGGGTCATAATTCATTGGTCAAAGCCTTAACAGAACCTATCCAGATTCAAAGGGATGGAGAAACAACTCTGCGTCCATTTTTTTTTTAATTTTTAAAATTGATATTACTTATAATACAGAAAATGAACACAGCATTTTGCAAATGTATCGCTCAAAGGGTTATCTCTATTCGAGGAAATCAGCATGTTACACTTTGAGAGATGAAATGTTACAGCTTGTGCCCCCAAATCAAAAAATGAAATGAAATTAAAAAATGAAATGGTTACCAAGGTAATGCAGGTTAGGGGATCAAAGGTGAAGGGTCACACGTTATTAAAAAGAAATCCAAAAGCCCAGCTGCATCATGATCTCTCATTAGTGTTCCAAAGGTGCCTCTCTTTGGGTAAACTTGAACATTTCGGCAGACATTCAAGCAGCTTTTTCCGTAAAAAGATTTTTACATGACTACCATCGCTGTTCCCATGATCATCTTCTGTAGGTGGCAAGGTGTTGAGAACACAGTAGGTGCTATTTCTGCAGAATACACTTTGGGAAACGCTCCTCTGGCTTGTTTTCGGCAGCCGTTTCTTCCCCTCTCCCGCCGCAGCCTTCTACTCTTCAGGACTGGACCCGAGCACGCGCTTTGTACTGCCGCTGCCAACCATGACTCTTGACCTGAGTGGCAAAGGCCCTGTTATGGACCAAACTGGGTCCCTTCAAATTCATATGTTAAAGTCCAAACCCCCAATACCTCAGAGTGTGACTCTATATGGAGATAGGACCTTTAAAGAGGTGATTAAGGTAAAATGCGATCTTGCGGGTGCATCCTAAGGCTATATAAGCAGTACCCTTATAAGAAGAGGTTAGGACAGGGACACACACAGAGGAAAAAGACCACGTGAAGACACTGGGAGAAGACAGCCTCTACAAGCCAAGGAAAGAGGCCTCAGAAGGAAACCCTGCTGGCATGGTGATCTTGGACTTCTAGCCACCAGAACCACGAGGAAGTAAGTTTCCATTGTTTAAGCCAACTGGTCTGTGGTATTCGCTATAGTAGGCTTGGAAAATGAATACAGACCCATGCAGAAGATGGGAAATATTACTCTGGCAATATATGGGAAGTACAGTCTGCTACAGTTAGGTTTAAGCCCTCTGTCTTCTGTTAGTTTTCCATTTGTCTCATCTGTTTTTAATGTTCTATTCCTCCCCACTCCTCCCAAACTTTCTTGCCTTCTTATGGCTTAATTTTTTTTTACAGTTCCACTTTTCCTCCTTTTTAAGCTCTGAATCTTTGTATTCTTGTTGTGGTTGCTCCAGGGATTATGTTTTGCATCCTTATTTTATCACAACCCACTTAGAATCAACATTGTACCACTTTAACACTTAAGAGGCTTGTAACAGTATAATTCTTTTGTGCTCTTGTCATATATTTTTCTTCTGTATAAATTATAAACATTATCCTTTAAAGAAACTAGGAAAAAAAGAAAATAGACTCATAATTACCTATGGACTTAACATTTCTGGAGTTCTTAATTTCTTCTTGTGGATTTGACTTTTTATGTAGCTTTTCCCTTCAATCTAAAGAACTTCCTTTAGCGTTTCTTAAAATAAGTGTCTGGTCGCAAAAAAGTTCCCTGAGTTTTGTTTTATCTGAAAAAGTACCTTTATTTCATTCTCATTTTTGAAGCATATTTTCACCGGATATAGAATTATAGTTTGACAGGTTTTTAAAATTTTCTTTTGCTATGTGTTGATTTGTGTGCCTCTCCATCCCCCCCTTCCCCCAAATGCCTTTGTTGAAGTTCTAATCCTCAGTACCTCAGAATGTGACCTTATTTGGAGATAGGGTCTTTGCAGAGGTAATCAAGTTAAATTCAGTCATTAGGGAAGCCTAATCCAATATGATTGGCGTCCTCAGAAAAAGAGGAAGTGTGGATACAGAGACATGCATAGAGGGAAGATAATGTGAAGAGGCGTAGGGGAAAGACAGTCATCTGCAAGCCAAAAATAGAGACCTGGAATAGACCTCCCCTCACAGTCATCAGAAGGAACCAATCCTGTCAAGGAATCAACCAACTCCTGATTTTGAACTTCTATCTTCTAGAACTGTGAGACAATAAATTTCTGTAGTTTAAGTTATCCAGTCTATGATACTTTGTTATGGCAGCCATAGCAAACTAATACACGTCTCATTACTTTAAGGATTTTGTTCCCTTCTGGTTTCCAAATCTTTTCTAATGAGCAGTTAGTTGTTATTCTTATAATTATTTCCCTGTAATGTTTCTTTTTTTTTCCTCTAGATGCTTTTAAGATTTTATTTTAATCTTTGATTTTCAGTAGTTTGAACTTATGGGGCTCAGTGTAGTTGCTTTTGTATTTATCCTGTTTGGGGATTATCTGAACTTCTTGGATCTATGAATTAAGTTTTTCATCAAATTTGGATACATTTCTTCCATTACTTCTTAAAATATTTTTTTCTGCCTCATTCTTTCTCTCCTTTCCCTGGACTCCAGTCATCCAAGGAAATGATATTGTTCCACAGGTTACTGAAGCTCTGTTCATTTTTTTTCAATATTTTTTCTTTCTGCTCTTAAATTTGGATAACTTCCATTCATCTGTTTTCAGCTTCACCGACTTTTCTGCCAAGTAAAATCTGACTTTAATCCTGCAAATTTTAAATTTCAGATATTGTCTTTTTTAGGTTTAGGATTTCCATTTAGTTATTTTTTATATTTTCAGTTTCTCTGCTGAGATTCTCCATCCATTTATTCATTCACTGTCCATCGTTTCTTGAACAAATTTACAATAGCTTTTAAGACTCTTTATCTGCTAAATCCAACATCTGGATCATTTTGAGGTCTGTAGCTATTGCCGGCTTTTTTTGTGAATGTGGGTCACCTTTTCCTGCCCCCTTTCTTTTTACATGTCTAGTGATTTGTATTATGTGCTGGATATTTTGGGTAATAAATTGTGAGGAGTCAGAATCATATTAAGTTTTATTCTGGCAAGCAGGTCAACTTACTGGTGAATCCTCTTGACCCTGTCTGGATTGGTTTTAGGCTTTATTGAGCCAGATATATTTTGCTTTTGTCCTTTGTCCTAGGTTATGACTGTTATTCTCGGGAGTGTTACTTACTCCTAAGGCATGGCCTTTCTGGGTCCGTGCTTGAATGTCCAGTGCTCAGCAAGTTCTCTCAACTGTGGCGTGGCTGGACTCCAACCCCTCCCAGAACAGCTTGGTAGTGTCTCCATTCAACCCTCTGCCACCCAGTACTTGCTCTCTGCTACACCCTTGGAGTCTTATGTTGCTTATGGTCTGACCAGCACTCAGGCAAGTACCCCGGGGTACTCACCACAAAGATAACTGGGAACCCCTCTGTACTGATTCCTCTTAGCTCTACCATGGTATGTGCATTCCAGCCACCTTAACAGCCTCAAAGTACTCTGTCTCCTCAGATCACTGAGATCATTATTCTCCTCCCCGGTTCCACATTTCTGGGTGGTCAGGAAAGTGCCCCAAGGAAGAAAACTGCAGTGAACGTGTAGCTCACTTTGTGTTTCCTGGCTTTCAAGCATCAAACGAGTGCTATTGTCCAATACCTGAAAAAATTTTTTCCACTTATTCTTTGCCCAGGTTTATAGTTGTTTTTGGTGAGAGAATAATTCCAATACCACTTATTCCATCATGGCCCAAAGTGGAAGTCCAATACTCAAAACGTTTTTATGCATAAATGAATGAATTTGACTATGCCTTCCTAGTGTTCAGGATAAAGCCTGGCACAACTGGAGCTTAATATACGTTTGTTGGATACATTTCTAAGATTTCAAAGAAAATCTACCCTCAAACTCCATTATTGGTCCACTATAAATGTGGAAGGCAGGAGTAGAAGAAGGTACTAAATGTTAATATGGAACTTTATTTTTCTAATTTTAGTTAGCTTGTACTTCATGCAAATGGAAATGTTTCTGTATCCAGAACTGTTTTATTGGTAAACTCTCTAGAGGAGATTGAGGAACATTGACACAATGCAGATTACTTTCTTGGTGGAAAGAAAATTGACATCTATAGTAGACTTGGCTGGGAAGAAACAACCATGTTGTTGAGATCAGAAGAAATACACACAGCTTTCTGGGGGAATAAAGGGTGTCTTGTCAAGAGACTCATATCTTCTTTGATTGGGGATGTCATCATCAGCTTTCCAAGAAGCTATAGAAAGAGGGCAACCTCCCCTCCTTTCTAGCAATTCTCACCTTGCTTTCTGAGGGATTTTTTGTGTGTGTGGTTTCACACCAGGCCCAGCTGGGTCTAAACAAAATCAGCTGGAGGAATCCTTCTGCACCTGGGTCCTGCAGGTCCATTCTGTGTCACCCACTAGGGTGGGAGCGGCCAGCATCAAGCTTATTCCTCAGTGGAAGTTCTGCCACTTTGAATAGCATGGTGACACCTCAGCTTTATGCTAACGGAATAAAATATTCATTGCTTCAAGTTTCCACAATGGCAAAGCATTCACTTCTCTTGTTTTCAAACTGGGAATCCTTCTAGAATATCTATTAGGGGAGTCCACTGTGAGTCACTGTCACAGCTTAGATGCCCACTCTTTTCTTTTAACCCTTCTGCTCCAATTCTCTGCACATCACATGTAGATACAAATCTTTGTTCTTGTTTCCTAGTGGAACAAAGAGGCAGCAATGTTAAAAATTGCTAATAAATCATGTGACCATCTGTAGTACAAATTTTATTGAAAAATGAACTAGAATTATGCGGCTCTCCCTAGCTCCCTGAGTCTTGACACTTCCTCCTTCAGAGAATTAGTTTGATTCTAGACTCTGGAAAGCAAGAAGATGAATTAGATATTAATAAGACTGATTTATGCAAAGGAAGCCACAACAATGAATATATTGTGCATTATGCAAAACAGAGGCAGTGCGCTTCAGAATGAGAGTCACTTGAAATCTTAATTACAGGTTATATATTGAAGTACATGGCAATGACAATGTCCTGCATTAAACATTTAACCTCAGAGATATCAAATAAAAATGTAGTTTTAAAAGAATTTTTTTAAAGCAATTAAAAAAATCACAGCACCTAAATTGTTATGAATTTATATGTATTTCTTGACTTAAACGTGACAAGATGACACGTGATAGAGGACAGTTGAGCACGTTTGACATGTGCCTTTCTGCTCCACAACACACCTTATATGCCTAATGAGGACGTAACTTTCTCTATTATAATACGGCTCACATCCTACTGGGGAATGAGGCAGCCATTAATGCACAGCTGTTGGCTTCTGTGTAATAGATAGATATGGAACAAAACAGCCTCTATTTAGCTGTTGCCTTTTTGTGAAACAGCAGTGAAATATCCTACAATAATAATAATGATAATAATCTCTTACAGTTACTCAGTGATTTACAGTACACAAAGCGTTTGAACATTTAGAATAACAATGGCTACCATTTATTCACTGTGTTTTAGGCACTTTCTTAAATGCATCACATCTACTTGGTTGGTTGAACTCTTACAGCAACTCTGTGAGGTAGCCATTGTTTTTCCCATTTTCCAGATGAGAAACTGAATGCTGAGAGATGAAGGAACTTAACTGAGATCATGTAACTTGTAAAAGGTCAGAGTTGAGATCTGTGTGACTGCAAAGTCAATTGTCAAAAACTGTGTTGTCTTGCCTTGTTTGATGTCACAAATACATTCTAATGTTAAATACTTATAGCTGCTCCCTGCCATGCTCCCAAAGTGTTACAATTTGAAAAATAATGTATTTACATAAAAGGGAAACAAATGGAAAAAGCTGTTGCCTGGCTAATTTTTTTCTCTTCATTTGCTTAATTTTCCTCCGTATCTTCTACACCCCCGTATACTATCACCTCAGACAGAGCCCGCCATTCTTCAGCTTGTCCCCTGCTGTCCCTTAGCCTGGAAACCTTCCTGGCTGCCCAGTCATGAGACAGCTATGTTCAATAGTGGACTCTGTTCTTCCATCATAAATATTCCACTGTGTGCATGTTTGCATACGTGTGTGTGTGTGTGTGTGTGTGTGTGTGTGTGTGAGGGGACGTAAGGGAGAGCAATTAGATCCACCCAGAACCAACTTTAACAAGCTCACATACAAAGGCAGCAATCTGTTTTTCTGTTGCAGTAGTGGTGGCTCCCCTGCACTACCTTTGAGACTTTGCTGAGTCATGCCTGGATATTATTCATATTCACTCACTCATTCATTCAATCACTGAAAAATACTTGAGCATCTACTCTATGCCAGGCTCTGTATTAGACGCTGAGAATACAGTTAAAAATACGGATGCATTATTCCTTGCCCTCATGAAACTTATAGTCCAGCTGGGAAAATAGATAATACCCATTACAACAGAGGGTGGAGAAGGAGGTTTTCAAAATGGGAAGCGTATGTCAGAGACCAGCAAATAACAAAGCAGCTTTGGGGAGTGGGGGGAACGCTGCCTCCCAACTCCTGATGTTTCCATCTTTGTTGGGGGACGTGAATTTGTGTAACTCCAGCATCTTTCAGTTTGTATTCCAGTCTCTGGTTGTCACTCTTGTTTATCATCATTCCTGCTCTCTACCCTTCCCCATTCAATCTTACCTGACTAGTGAGTTTGGGAGCAGGACCCAGACACATATAGCCCCACTCCTGCCACTTCCTTTCTCTTTGGGAGCTCCTGCCCACTAGAAGTATATGCTCTTGTCTGCTCCTCCATGCTGCCCTCTGGGAAGTCCTGTGAATTTCAGCCCTGCTTGAGACCAGGTGGGTGGGTCTATCTCATTCTGTGGTACAGTATTAGAAACACATTGTTGCTGCACATTTAAGCCACATTCTTTCATATCAACCTAAAGACTAATAAAGGTGATATTTTAACCCTAATGCACCTTACTCTTTTTTTTTTAACATCTTTATTGGAGTATAATTGCTTTACATTGTTGTGTTAATTTCTGCTGTATAACAAAGGGAATCAGCTATACGTATACTTATATCCCCATATCCCCTCCCTCTTGCGTCTCCCTCCCCCGCTCCACTCCACCCCTCTAGGTAGTCACAAAGCACAGAGCTGATCTCCCTGTGCTATGTGGCTGCTTCCCACTAGCTATCTGTTTTACATTTGCACCTTACTGTTTTGTATTATTTCTCAAATGGCTCAGAAAGCCATTTGGGTGGGAGAGACTGGTGTAAGTTATAGAGTTCATGTACTGATTATGACAAGTGTCTTTTAAAATATCTCTGCTTTAGAGGAGGTCTAAGAAACATAGAATTATTCTCATAACCCAACTGTCAATATGATTACGGACTGTTATTTTATTTCCTAGTAATGCCATTTGAATAAAAGTAGTGTTGAAATGAAAAGTCAAGAAATTGTTGAGAGTTCAATTATTGATATTGAATTCCTCTTTGACCTTTACTATATATATAATATAGTTATTAATGGTAAATTTAACTTGTGGCTTTTTTATAAATGAATTTTCCTTGTTCCATAATATTAAGCCATGGAGATATATTGCACTTTAAAAAAATTATTATATAATATTTATACAGAAAAGTTTACGAAATGTTAATGTCCACTAACATGAACTGCATTATTTAATTCTTTGGGTTATCACTGGACATTCACTGTTCAAAATGTAAATTCTGATGAGGAAAAGAATACGATGGTTTTGCTTTTATATTTGTTGATTTCTTCATTTGTCAGTGAAATTGAGGAAGCTCTGCCATCCACTCACATTTTGGTTCTTTATTCTCTTCTTAGCAGTGCAGTTCTCAGAATGCAGTCATGGTCAGGACCACATCTCCCAACGTGTAAATTGCCTCTTATTGGGCTGCGGAGGTTGCTGTTTCCTCTTACCTCAGCCACATCTGCCCTTGCGCACGTGTAAGTGTAGAAGGTTCATAGAGAGAAGCTGTCAGTCTGATGATACTCTTACATTTCTTTAGGTACTTAGGAAGATTGGAGGGAAAAAAGGGAAATTTTAATCACCTTTTCTTTTTTCTTTTTCATTTTAAATGATTTGAGTTGTATTTTCATAGATGAATCCTCCAGTTCACTTCACTGAGAGCTGCAGCTTTGCTTGATTAATCTAAATACAATCAACCCTTCCTCTAAACCATACACATGCACATTTTCACCATATAAATCTGCACTTACTAAGTGTTGCTTTAATCATGTACTGAATGTTTAGTAAGGCCTTTCCTCGGTCCTAGGAATGCAAAAATGAATAGGAAACAGAATTATTACAGAGTGACAAGCTCAAGCGTAAATTTAGGAAGTAGACTTGGGAGCACAGAAGAGAAAGTGCTTAAGAGTCAATAGGGAAGATTTCATGGTAAAGGGAGTGCAGCAAACACTCTGGAAAGAAAAGAGTTTATTTACAGAGGATTTGGGAGTTCAAGGGGCACAAAGGAACAGGTAAAGTGACATTCAGGGGTGAGGAGACAGGAACAGGGACAGCCAGGTAGGTGGAAATGAGGGTAGGGTAAAGGATGGATGATCCCAATGGCATGCATTCTGGATGACCAGGCAGAGTGGCGTGAAGAGAATTAACTGGCCTCAAGTTTCCAAAATGAACTATAGGGAAAAGCTATTTTTTGACACATCTGGACTTCAGCAATTTTTTTCTACTTATGGGAATGCTATTAGGGTCAATTCTGCTTGCTATCAATCAGAAGGGGGAGATGTTGGAGGAAGAGAATGACAAGAAAGAGTTTGTACTTCAGAAAATGCATTTCTATAATACCTGGGTTGTGATCATTAGAGCTACCCTTTTCTAATACGTGAATGTGATTTTAAATTCTTTTCAAATAGTTGCCTCTGTGCTCTTTTTTTTTTTTTTAATTTATAAATTTATTTATTTATTTTTGGCTGAGTTGGGTCTTCATTGCTGCGCGCAGGCTTTCTCTAGTTGCAGCGACCGGGGGCAACTCTTCGTTGTGGTGCGTGGGCTTATTGCGGTGGCTTCTCGTGTTGTGGAGCATGGGCTGTAGGCGCGCAGGCTCAGTAGTTGTGGCACATGGGCTTAGTTGCTCCACGGCATGTGGGAACTTCCCGGACCAGGGCTCAAACCTGTGTCCCCTGCATTGACAGGCAGATTCTTAATCACTGCGCCAGCAGGGAAGCCCCTGTGCTCTTTTTTTCTAAGTAATATGGAAACTGACGTTTTAGGAATCATACTTTCTAATTCCTTTATTTACTTCCCCATCCACCACTATATGGTACTGAATTTTACATATTTTGTTATAGCTATTGGGCACATGACTTAATCTCTTTGGTTAGAAACTTTTTTAAAGCCAGAATTTTAATCATCCTTAGTTATAACCTTATATTTAGCTACTTAATACATGTTTGTTGAGCTACAAAGACAGAAGTAAATTGGACAGTGAAGGTTCAGGTGTCGCTATGGTCCATGAACCCATGGAAGGCCAGAGAACACACATTGCTTCCTGGCACCAAACAAGTCTGCGTGAACATTCACTCGTGTTGCCCTGGGCCGCAGATATCCAACACAAATGCTTACTTCTACCTTCCACCCCAAGGAGTGCATTCTGTGTGAAATAACAATATGCCAAGAACTGTCAAAACCAACAGCCATATATGTTAATGACTTTTCTTGTTTTTTTTTTCCCCTGTAAGCCTAGCTTAAATAGCCTTTAGGATAGCAGTGGAGAGAAGGTTTTCCCTTCTACGTGACACTATCAGCCTTATTGTGTGTCTTGTTGATGTGGAAAAGGAAAATCAAAAATAACAGACCAAGTATTTTCTGTTATTTGAACATTTGCCTCTAAGATGTCTTATTTTGTGTGAAAACCGTGTTGATACTTTATGATCTCCAGATCTCAGAAGGGATATATTTAATGAACAGAGAAGCAAGCATTATGGTGCTGAGTGACAATTACGTAGCAATGATTTTCAGCTTTTTTATAATTTTTAAACAAACTTTTAAAATAGTTGTAGATTTAAAGAAAATTACACAGGTAGTGCAGAGTTCCCATATAATTCTCACCCAGTTCCCCCTGCCGTTAACATCTCACATTAGTGTAGTACGTTTGTCACTATTAATGAACCAATGTTTATATATTATTATCAGCTAAAGTAAATACATACTTTATTCAGAATTCCTTAATTTTCCCTGATGTCCTTATTTTATTCCAGAATCTAATTCAGGATACTACATTACATGTCATCATCCTGTCTGCTTAGGCGACGATTGGACGTTTGTTTCAGGTAATAGGAACTAAGATGAATGAGCCCTCAGTGGGTGGATTTATATTAATTGGGCTAGAAGTTGGGCTGTGTTCATGTTTGCTGTTGCTACAGGTGTCAGAGCCTTAACATTTCTTTAGTGCCTTTGTTTTTGTCTTCCTTCCTGACTCGAGGCTTCCCTAAGTCCTCACCTTCAGAGACAGTCTGTGTCTTGCAGTTCTTTCAGCTGCAATCAGTCCACTGATATTAAACTGGAGCCCTGTTGGTGTTGTGATAAAGCGTGGAAGTGAAATAGCATTCTATAATCCTGTGACTAAATCTCAGTCTTTTACTGGGCTGTGACCTTCCCAAATATTTCTCAGTGATATAATCCCCCCATCCCACCCCCCGCTTCCTACGCCCTTTTCTCGCTGCAGTATTGCCAATCCATTTCCCTGAAACTCTGATCTCTATTGACTGTGCTTTTCCCCCTTTGGTGAGTCCATTCAACAAATACTTGTTTAGCTTCTACTGTGTTCCAGCCACTACTCTGTCACTGGGGGAGTGATCTAGTGTTGAGGAAAAAAATTGATTTTGCAGGAGAAATTAAGGATAATATCTGGAATGATGTCCTTGATTAGGAGATAAGAGGATGTGACCGAGTTCACAAGTGGAGTGGCTGGCTTAGACGGTAGCTTGTACACATAGGAGCTTGTAACAGGAAAGAAGACAATAACTTGGCCCAGATGCAAGTAGGTTGGTTGATTTGGCTTCATAAGGGACTGAAGCCAGGAAAGTCATCAGAAACAGACAGCTAATTCCTCTCTCTCTCTCTGATTCTTGGGCTTCATGATTTCTCGTAACTCTTCCTGTTTGCTTCATTCTCCATTCTCTTTGAAGTCTGATATCCAGTACTTAAGTAGGGACATGATAGGAAATGGCTCTGCCATAGTTCTCTCAGGTCATCAACTTAAGAGCTTAGAGTTGCTGAGTCTCAATTACAAACTTCTGGAAGAGAGAACTACACAATTTTCCCATCTGAGGTTAGGGGTCTACCACTGTTTCAGTTATTTACAGCCAGTAAGTTGCCCCACTGCTCACTTTGCAGGGATTGTGAAGACCAGCTCTCCGAGAAGCAGATGTGAGCAGCTTCTGTAAGGGGGTGTGGATTTGGGGAGGAAATGATTTCAATTTCTAGCAGTGTGTGTGTGTGTGTGTGTGTGTGTGTGTGTATAAAACATCCAAAGTTAATCTGTACATTTCATTTAACATCCTTAAAAATACCATATAGCTCTGCTCAAGTGCATTTGGAATTTGATTTTGGAATTAAGAATCCAAGAAGGAGGAAATTGTATTTTAAATTATTGTTTGAATTATTAATTCATAGTTTAAATTATCATAGTTTAAGTTACTGGTATACATTCATTCTCTTACTAAATTTGAATCCCTTACTCAAAAATATAGTTGAATACATATTGTCAGGCAAATTCTACAGTACAGGCCTGAACCTTGGCCCTGAATGTGTTGAAGTGATTCCTTTTCTGCTTCTAGACCTTTCATCATTACCTGCCCACCCCCAGTTTTTTAAAAGCTAGCCTTTCACTCCAGATGGAATCTGTTGTTATGCTTGATGACCACTTAAGACAAAAGTGAATGCTTCTTTGTCCTAACACTTGATAACACTGGCTGAATTATTTAGACAGTTGGACACTGTTGGAATTATTAACCCAAAAAAGTCCTGTCCCTTTGGGAAAAAGCTAAATTGCATAAGAAGTAAAATGCCATAGGAAAAATCCTATTTTGGATTTATGAATTAATATTTCTTTAATTATAAAGCATTGCAATTTCACTATCTATCCAGAAAGAAATGTTTGGTAAGTTTAGAAAACTGCTTTCATTTGATAAGAGCCTTAAATGTGAACAAAAGTGGAGAAATAGATAACTTCTTTCCTGTCAGTGCATTTTATTGGCACATGCGGTGTCCAGTTGTTCCCCAGTATCATCCTCCCTTTCTTCCTTAGTGACAGAGTCCCCAGTTTTTATCTAGGCCCAGGCAATAGGAATAAAGACTGCAGTTTCCGGTTCTCACCCCTTGTAGCTGGATAGGACAATAAATAAGTTCCTGTATAAAAACTTCCAAGAAGTTTCCTTAAAAGGAGCATTTGTCCCCTTCTCTACCTCTTCTTTTTTCCCCACTGGCCAGAATTTGGACGCGATGGCCAAGCAGCAATATTGGATCATGAAATAGAAGCCACAAATTGAAGAGGCAGAGCAGCAAATTAAAGGCGTGTGGGTCTCTAACACTTCTGAGCTTTCACACTTGCCCAGACCGCTTTGTTCCTGTATCACCTCTCCATCGCTACAGTAATACTGAGTAAGAAATGTTCACAAAACTTCAACGGCGTGCGGCAATACCTATTTCTTACACGTATGTGGGATTCAGCTGATCTGACGCTGGACTCCCTTCTGGGGGTCAGTGGAGGGTTGGCTGATCTAGATTGGTTTCAAGCGGGGCAATTTATGACTCAGCTTTGCTCCATCTGCCTTTCATCCTCCAGCAGAGCACATGGAGCACATCCTTGTAGTGTAATGATAGAGGCACAAGAGAGCCAGTGGAAACATGCAAGGTCCTTGAAGGTTTAAACTTGGAACTAGAACACCAGCACTTCTGCCTCATTCTGTCAGCCAAAGCAAGTCAAAAGACCAGCCCAGATTCAAGGAAGTGGATTCCACCTCTTTAGTGAGAGGAACTGCAAGTTACACAGCAAAGGGGATGATAGAGGAAAGAGTGGAGAATAGGGGCTACTTCTACAATCTTTCACCTTTCAGACTTTCTTTTTTGTGCAAGAGACAAACTTCTGTCTTGTTGAAGCTTCTGTAATTTAGTTTCCTTTCATTTCGTTTTTGTTGTAGGTAGCTGACCCTAATCCTAATTGATTTATTGAGTTTCCACTGGAATGTGAACTTCATGAGGTCAGAGATTCTCTTTTCAAAATCACTGCTTTTGCCCACAGAATAGAATAATAGTTCCATAGTAGGCATTCAATACTTTTTGATAGAATAGATAAATGATATGCAGTTAAGCTTAATATTTTAGAAAAGAACACATTTGTAGAAAGAACATAAACATGAAGGGTGGTGACAAACAAAAAACCAGGATTATGAATAGCTTTAGAACCCAATTAGACTGCTATACATTAACTATATTTTGAAATGCTGATGTATCTTAAAATAATTTGGTGACTGTGGCAGATACTATAATTTGGCTCACTGGGCTCCCATTGCAATCCCTTTAACGTGACTATAAAGACTGTAAAGCTAAAAGCTACATTTTCACACTCCTTAGCAGCCAGGGTCCTGCAAGCAACCTAGCTTTCACCACGGTAGCCCGCCTACACTTGATTTGGAGGGAGCAGTGAGCACGGGGTGATGGCTGTGTACACTGCATCTCCCGGCAAGGCGGATGGCAGAGGTGCCCAGCTTTCCTGGGTCAGCTGTTGTGAAGTTTCTGACTTGGGGGTCACGGGATTAGACTGGTGGGGCACAGCAGCTACGTTTCACTGTGTAGATCCAGTGCTGTCTTTCAGCTTTTCTCTGTTTGCTCTGTTCCTGGCTGTGTGTTATTTAAACCTAACACTTGCACACTGCAAGATATTCTGTAGACTACATAATATTTTCTAGAGTAACTTTTTGTTCACAAACCAGCTGGGGGAGATTCTGTTGCCTGTGATTATTTTCAGAAATGACCAGAGATTTGATCAATTATATTAGCACCTCACTTGCTAGAGTGCCATTTTTATGGATCTTTAGTTAAAATGTGGAAACTTATTTTTGATTAAGGATAGAGACAGGGAAACTTCATAAATAGGTACATTTTATAAACATATCTTTGATTTTTGTCTACCTTAAAAAATAGTTCTTACTAGGAAAAAAATGACATTACGAAAGGACTATGATTAAAGCATCAAGAAGTGAGTGATTCATGTTTCAAATGTATTTTATGGTAGTTCTTTTTTATATCCATAAAGCATAAAGGTCAAACTTTGTTTTAATTATTGTTTCTTTTTTCTATATGCCCTTTCCTATATTCTTGAATAAAGTTTTATCCCACACAGAACACTGATAAGCATGAAAATATTGGAAATAATGCATTTACTTTCAGTGATCTTTTTGATATGGTTAAATGTTTCTATACAAGCAAATGTTGATTTTTCAAACATTTCTGTTTATTTTGGGAGAAATAGATATAAATGGGAATATGTAATTGTAACAAAAATAAACAGAATTTACACATGTGAGCTTACACCTGGCTATCTCAACCTCAGCATCGATGGCATTTTGGGTTTGGTAACTCTTTGTTGTGGGGCGTTGTCCTGTGCGTTGTATGATGTTAGCAGCATCCCTGGCCTCTACACACTAGATGCCAAGAGTATAAGCCTTCCCAAGCTGTGATGATCAAAAATGTCTCCAAATGTTGCCAAATGTGCCCTGGGGGCCAAAGTCATCCCCCACCTACCCCAATAAGAGCCACTGTGTTACACAAACACACAAAACATGGAAGCAACTTCTAATGAAGTGTTTAACAATCTTTTTTCAAGATCTTGAAAAACATCTTAATGCATGAAATATGCACCATAGACAACACTTATGGTGCATGAAATATGCACCACAGACAACCGTATCAAGCACTTGTAAGGAAATAGATGCATCTTCCCCCTTTTTCACTCTATTGAACTCATTATGTAAATTTGGTTTTCACATCAGATCCAAATGAGCAAGTTGTCAACTGAATAAAGACAAAAAAGCCAGGCATGTATATATACAAAAAACAAAAAAACAACTAGAAGCACCTAGCAATTACCTGTGATTCATTTTTGAACCTATGGTGTTTTTATTTTAATCCCTGAGGATAGTCTTAAACAGTTGGAATCTAGTCCTGGGGGGTGGAACGAAAAATTATTTTCTTCTTTTCTCAGCAGCTGAAAAGAAAAATGACTGTTTACCTGAGTTTCATTCTCAAACCACGTGGGGTAGCCCTTGGGCTGTATTGTCACCATTGTTTGTTTATACGTTCTATGATCTTTGTCTGGGAGTGCTTCAGGGTTGCTGGAGAACTTTTCAGACCCCAGAAATAATATTTAATCTTGAAATACCTTGTCAAAATAAAAACTTTTTCTGGCCCAACAAACATTTTTTTGAAGCACAACTTCCTGTTGGAATGAAAGTTTCTATATTTAGGACCCACAGAGAGAGGTTTTTAAAATATTATTCCAGAGTGACAAACTAAAGATGTGATTACAAACATAGACATTTGGCTTATTTAGGTAAATTAAAGAAACTACCTTACTTTTAAAAATACCTGTTATTTAATAGAAATTCAAGAGATCCAAATTTTCATTCTACTTCTGAAACAAACTAAGCCTGTGATTTTGAGAAGAGGGAGAGAAAAGAACTTTGTAAAAAATGAGTCCCTGAAAAAAAAAAAAAAAAAAAAGAGTCCCTGGGCTCCAATATTTTTCCAAATACCTATTATGCTATTTCTAGTCACTTAAAATTCCTCTCTCTCTGAGTCCTTCACCTTCTAATTAGGTTGTTGGATCTGGCCAAGGAATCTTAACTGAGATCCATGCATGAGATTCAGGGCGGGTCTGAGAATTCCCTAACACCGCACATACTCATATACTATATTTGAGTATACATGTATGTGCAGTATTCTGTGGGAGATGGACAAGAGCGTCCATCAGGTTCTCAAAGGGATTCAGATCCTGAAAAATAAAAAATCAGTTCACTTAGGACAAACGGGGGTATGTGTGTCCCTGGGAGTAGACAAATCCAGGGGGTACGTGGGGCATGGAAAGCTCTAAGGACATATATTTGTGTTCCTCGATTTCCTTGTATATTATGTGCTAAAATGTAACTGCCTGAGAAAATACAAGTCAGAAAGCCGCTGTGATGGAGGCTGAGTCTCCACCATCTCCTCCTTCATAACCTCCATTCCTCATTTCACAAAAGAAATGTTTACTTCCAGTTCTCTCATACACCCTCCACAGGGCCAAACACAGGGATATTTCATAATATTAGCATTGGGGTTAAGAAAGTAAATGACTTTAATAACTGGATAACAATTCCTTTGTTCTTTTCATGGTTTGCTTTCAATCAAATTGAAAGAAGACTTACATTGTTAGCTGATAAATCCTTACATTTTTAATGATTGGTCCCAATAATTTTCTCTATTGTGTATTTCTTTCTCTGTTTAATTAATTTCCGCTCTTCTCTCTATTATTTCTCTTCTCTTTTCGTTGGGTTTAATATGCTGTTGTTTTTCTAACTTCTTGGGATAAGTATTTTAATATTTTAACCACCATAAAATTGGGTGACGTTGCTCTAGTAAAATGGTTTTCATTCTCATATACTTATTTATACAAACAAGTTAATCAGTGCTAACATCCATAGAAATGAAAAATGACAGCAAATTTCATTCTAAATGTCTCATTCTAGAAAAAAAATATTTCTATATCTTGATCATTTAGAGCAAGGGTCAGCAGATTATAGCACATGGGCCAAATCTGGCCCATCACCTGTTTTTATAAATAAAGTTTTACTGGAACACAGCCATCTCTGTGGTTTACATATTATCTCTGGCTGCTTTCAAGCTCCAAACACACAGTTGAGTAGTTATGACAAAGACCAAATGGCCCTCAAGCCTAAAATTTCCTATCTGGTCCCTTTACAGAAAATGTTTGCTAACCCCTTACTTAGAGCCTAATGGTTATATAAAAATGAAACAAATATAGATGCATATATATGTGTGTGTGTAGTGTTGAGAAGTAAGGTAGGATGATGAATAAAATACTATGAAGCATGAAATATTTTATTTTAGTATAAAATTTTGTGGAGAATGTGGGATTAAAATACAAGTTCAAAGAGGAAAAGAGATTATGCACAATTTTCAACTGTCAAAGAGCTAGTTCATGTATATGTCAATTTCGTCATAAATTGCAATTCTCGTTTAAACACAAACTTGTTTGTTATATGTTAACCTGTGCATATTTTAACATTAATTTCTGTTTCTATTGCTATTACTTCCTTTTTTGTATTCTCTTTGGGTTTAATTTGCTGTTGTTTTTCTACCTTCTTGGGAAAACATTTTAATCATTGATTTTTTTAACTTTAACTTTGTATCTAATAAATGCATTGAAGCTATAAATTTTCTTTGAAGCTCTAGTTGGTATCCACAAATTTTGATATGTAATATTTCGTGATCTTTTGATTACAAACATTTTATTTCCAATATGATTTTTTGAACATGGATTTTTCAGAAGTGCGTTGCTTCCAAGCATTTGGGAGATTTTTTTTTTGTTATTGATTTCTAGTTTAATTACAGTGTCCAGGAAACATATTATGATTGATTTCCATTATTTGACATATTTTATGCCCCAACATGTAGTCAATCTTGGTAAATGTGTCACCTGCATGTGAGAAGCACATGGAATGTACGGTTTGACCTGACAGCTCTCTTGTCCTTCCCCAGCTCCCTCGCTATGTCCCCTCACAGGCCTTGACCTAATGCATCTCTTGCATGGCTACTCCAGTCTGGGCATCTGCTTTTAGAGGACCCGGACTAACACAAACCCACTTACCCCCTACTGCTTTTTGTGATATCGTTGCAATGTATTTACTTGCACATATGTTTTTTTTTTAATTGAAGTATAGTTGATTTACAATATTGTTCGCACATATGTTTAAAATCCCATAAGACATTATTGTTTTTGTTTTTGTTTTTTTGCGGTACGCGGGCCTCTCACCGTTGTGGCCTCTCCCGTTGGCGGAGCACAGGCTCCGGACGCGCAGGCTCAGCGGCCATGGCTCACGGGCCCAGCCGCTCCGCGGCATGTGGGATCTTCCCGGACCGGGGCACGAACCCGTGTGCCCTGCATCGGCAGGCGGACTCTCAACCACTGCGCCACCAGGGAAGCCCGACATTATTGTTTTTTATAGTCAATATTCGTTTGCATTAATTTACCCAAAAACTTATTTTTAAAAAAATTGGTCTTTGTTTCTTCTGGCATTTTCATGGCCCCAGAATCATAGGACTGGAATCATATTTTCTTATGCCTCAAGAATCCCTTTGGTTTTTCCTTTAGTTTTTCCTCTTTGCTGATAATTTTTTTCCTTTTTTGTTCCTATGAAAATTTGTTTATTTTGTCTTCATTTAAAAAAAATCTTTGCCAGTGTAAAACGTTAGGTCTTCTGCCAGCATCCGTGAAACTGTGGCAGGCTAACTTGCTAGCTTGCAAGTAGGGTACAACCTCAGACCATTCACAGTTCTTGATCATTACTACCTGAAATTGTATTTTTATTTGCCTACTTGTATATATTATCTGTCTCCTTCTCTAGCATTTAAGTTCTTGGTCTCTTTTCACCCTGTATCTTCAGCACGTAAGACAGTCCTCGATACCTAGCAGACACTCAGAAAATTTGCTGACTGAATAAATAAATAAATGAAAAACTTTTCTTACACCCTTTCCTAGCATAATGTTTCAAAAATCTCTAGAGCCATTTTCCTCATCATATCCTGAAGGCAAACCAAATCTTATTTTCTCAATGCTGCCTAGATCATTTTTCTTCCTGATTAGAATGTTACTTAAAGTCTTATCTCAGCATAGTAATGGTATTCACCATTTCTTCCAAAGCACATTGCTGACACTTGTTCCCATTGTAGGAGTTTAGCATTGTGGGTAATACATAAGAGTACGAAGGGTGATACTAGGACACCGGAGTAAATTGCTTCTCAGTCTAGTGCTGGCTTTACTCTTTACGAACAGTGTATCCTTGAGCAACTTACTTAACCTTTCCACACCTCAGTTCCTTAATCTTTATAATAGGGATAATGATAATGCCTAATTCATAATATTGTTGCAATTATAAGCAGACACAACATATATAAAGTACTTAGCAGAGTACTGGGCCTATAATACACTTTGAATAAATGTGAGCTGAGTTTTCTGTGGAATTTGAATATGGTTATTCCTCCCTGTGATGCCAACAGTGCCTTAGCATTAGAACTTTTTGCCAACTTTATTCGCATGCTCTTTGTTCCACGTTGAAGGAAATTACAAAGCCAGTGAACAATAATAGGCTTACAACTGTTAAGCTCTGGGATGGGCCACTAAACTTTCACCCAGCTTTTTGTTTGCTGCAGGTGACCTGAGAACCCTTCTCCAAGGTAAAAGAGGAACGGAAGAGTTGAGCAAATCTTTTGGAAATTCCAGGAAGTTAAAAGAAATGCATTTTGGGTTTTGAGCTGCATTTCTATGTTTATGGTAGTGGAAATTTTAATGGGTTTCCTTGGTCAGAATTTCCCCCTGAATGATGGTCTCAGTGCTCAGCTTTATTAAAATTAGAGAATAACAATATAGTTGAAGTTTCATTTTACAAGATAGGAAGCTGAGACATTGTGGTGAAATGATAAAAATGTCATAATGAAAATGCAAATCCTGGATAATGAAAATGCAAGTCCTGGCTGAATATGTGTTCATGAATCTGTAGCCCAAGTTTAAACATAAAGACCTGTGCTGAATATGCGAAATTATTATGTTAAGATGTTTAAAAAAGCATTATGCTGCTAGATAGGAATGTAACCACATTATTCTGATATAACATTTTATTTATTTTAACTGCAAAGACTACCTGAGAAAAGTTTCTTGCCAAACAGAAATATTGAAGATGGAGAATGTTTCTTTTGTGAGGTAGCACAGGGACTGAGCAAAGACTCAGATGCTTAGTTCCCAAATGCTGGCAGATAGCAGTCATGCTCATACAAAGTCACAGCTCATCATGAATTCCACATCAACATCAGTGCAAAAGATGGCTAAAAAATAGACTGAGAAGCTGGTGGTTATAGATAGATTTCTAGAAATAGATGAATTTCAGAAAACAGAAACAGAAAAGGCTTGACATTCTCAGATGGTGTTATATTTACAAGTTGCTCTAGCAAATGAAATTGAAAGCTGGTGACAAAGCATTCACCAGAAAATAAATAAGTAAGAGAAACAGTCCCTTGGGTCTGTGATTGAGTATGGCATTTTGCTACATCAGGCAGAAAACTTTCCTTAACTAAGGCTAAACTTAAGGAGTGTGAGACGGGTTGAATAGAAACAGCAGCTTCACAGACACGGCAATTGGTAACAAATGCCCAATGCAGAAATGCATGGGACACATTTTCCTCTAAGCACATTATTATCATCATATCATTACTATCAGCAACCCCGTGTGCATGCCAGTTGGACCACACACCACGCATTCTGGGGTGTTTGGACAGTACTGGTTTGCACAAACACGCATTGTTCTCATGACCCTGCCTGTTAGAGTTCACGTTCACTCTCACACATGTCCTGGTGTGGATGATAAACTATATGGTCGCTCTGTGTATGGTACATTATTAAGCATTTGGAGGCTAATCCAAGAAAAGCTGTGGCCCCTGGACTTAACAGTACTTATTTTTTCTCCCTTAGGGGCACTAAGTGCCCCTGCTGTGTTCTAGAAGAGCAGATGCGGGGGGGTGGGGGGTGGGGTGGGGGGGTGGGGGGGTGGGGGTGGGGGGTTGGAGGGGAGGGGCACAGGAGTATCCAATGTCTCGGCACTTGAAAGGCTTAACAGGTGGGTAAGTTGGTTGAGTTAAATCCTTAACCACCCCCAGAGCCTCTTGGATTTAGGTAAATGCTACACCTCTGCTGAAGATTCTTTAAATTCTGCTGAGTGTGAAGAATATCGTAGCTCAGAGATAGGTTGTGTTCAGTCTCACCGTATTGGAAAGCAACCATGACACAGTGTTTGGCTGGAAGGCTGGCTTCTATGGCACCAAAAATATGACCGGCCCTTTTCTTCATGCTGAGAGGTATAGAGTGAGTTCATCTTTGTTATTATCCTGATGAAA
The DNA here is from genome assembly GCF_059928025.1 of Delphinapterus leucas. NCBI lineage: Eukaryota > Metazoa > Chordata > Mammalia > Artiodactyla > Monodontidae > Delphinapterus > Delphinapterus leucas. Next base: position 54,132,770 of record NC_143140.1, read on the forward strand.
AAGTACAGGTGCTTCCCAAAGTTAAACTTGTAAAGCTACTACTTAAACCTGTTTATGGACTGAGTATCCCTTTGCCACTTATCAGGGAAAGTAACCAGTCAGCTGGGTCTTGAATAGAGTTTATTGTTTGGGGATGTTTTAAGTTCCCAAACTATCACACTGAAAATAAAGTTGGGCTTATCCTTTTAAATGAGTAATCTATTCCTTGTACACATTCGAGATAAAAGATTGAAGATTTAAAATCTAAGCAGGATGGTAGATTCTTAAGTAGTGCCTGATTCCAAAGACAGTCAAAGTATAAAATATAGATTTGTTTCTCAAAATTAATTCTCACACCTCTATGAAGAAAGGAACAGATACTAACATACCTGATCTCTGTAAAATAAGAAAGAGGTATTACTAACTCTGTTTAGTTGAGAGCTAACAAAAAGTGTGGTTTCAAATATGTACATGTCCATGGTGAAATGATGATGTTTTGTTGAGCATTACATTAAGGAAAATGGATAAAAACAATTAAAACTTTACCTATGGTGATGATGAGAATGGTATACATTGATATCAGGAGCTCAGAGCCAAAGCTAAGAAGGAGGATTAAAGAATTTTCTGGCACATTTATTCTAAACCTCATTCTTGAAATATCTTGGGTATTGGTCAACTGAAAATAGTTAGCCAGAGTCATTTATCAATAGGAATCATTTATTTTTCATCTAAAATACACATCAGTTTTATGATTTGTGACTTTAGTGCTTTTCTAAGAAATCCTTCTCTAAGGTCATAAAGATATTTTCCCTTTATTTTTTCTAAAATGTTTTAAGTTTTATTCTCATTTAGATTTTTTTTTTTTTTTTTTAATTTCATTTATTTATTTATTTATGGCTGTGCTGGGTCTTCTTTTCAGTGCGTGGGCTTTCTCTAGTTGTGGCGAGCGGGGGCCACTCTTCATCGCGGTGCGCGGGCCTCTCACTGTCGCGGCCTCTCTTGTTGCGGAGCACAAGCTCCAGACGCGCAGGCTCAGTAGTTGTGGCTCACGGGCCCAGCCGCTCCACAGCATGTGGGATCTTCCCGGACCGGGGCACGAACCCGTGTCCCCTGCATTGGCAGGCAGACTCTCAACCACTGCGCCACCAGGGAAGCCCTCTCATTTAGATTTTTAATTCATCTGAATTTTATTTTTCTAAGTGGTATGAGGAGGGGATCTAAAGTACTTTTTTGGATAGGCTTCATCCAAACATCTCTTGCTTTGGATATAAGCCTGTCTCTTCCTTGAGAACTCGTGAATGTCTATCAGATAATAAGATCTCACATATGCATGGGTATGTTTCTGGTTCTCGATTCTGTTCCACTGAACTGTTTGAGCCTACCTGTGCTGATACTATGCAGTACTTCATATTAAATCTCGATTATCCAGCAAAGCAATTAGTCTTTTCTTGTACTTCTTCAAAATTATTTTGGCTATTCTTGGAAAATGTTTACAGAGTTCTGACAAACTTTTTGAACTTTGACTGTAATTGAATTTAATATAAAGTAAAATCTGGCATACTAGAATCTTTTAACTACTGATTTTTCCCTCCACAAACATGCTATATATTTCCATTTATTCAGATCTTATTTTATGTCTTTCAATAAAATTTTACAACTTTCCCATAATGACCTTGTATATTGTTTGTTAAATTCATTTCTTGATACTTTATCCTTTTTCTTCTCTTACCATCCTGTCTGGGACCCTTACTATAATATTGAATTTCACTGTTGACAGTGGGATTTCTTGTTTTGTTTTTGGATTTGAAATGAATCCTTTTAAAGATTCACTATTGAGTGTAAGATTTACTCTGTGGTAGAGATCTTTTACTGGATTAATAATCGTTCTGTTCTTAATTTTTATTTAAATCATAAACATGTTGAGTTTTATCAAGTGCTTTTTTGCATCAATTAGTATCACCAAACATTTTCTTCCTTAATTTGTTATTGTGGCAAATAATTCTAATTTCTAGGTCAAAAAGTTGTAGGTGAGGCTTGTCTTTTGTAAATTGTGTATAACAAGATTTTAAAAGATTTCTGTATGACTACTTCCTTACTTTCTGGTACTTCAAGATGCTTCAAGCCCATCTTATATTTTCCCTGCTCCAGCCCTAGAAGCAGCCATTTCTTCAAGGGTCCCTGGTTCTCTTTAATGGAGAATGGTATTTAGAAAGCAAGACTGGGTGCTACGTGTGCTCACTGCTATTGAGGTATTCTAGGTCCTCTCAGTAAACGGAGGTAGAAAGCATATATATATATATATATATATATATATATATCATGTCTTTAATTTCTAAATTTGTGGTTCTAACTTCATGCGGGTGATGAGAAACCGTACCCAATATCCAGGCACAGATTTTGGTTTTAGTTTCTTGAGGACAAATCTACTCTTCATTACTCAGTGCTGCCAGCCTGCTTTCCATGATAAAAGCCAGTGAGCTGGACTTCCCTGGTGGCGCAGTGGTTGAGCGTCCGCCTGCGGATGCAGGGGACACGGGTTCGTTCCCCGGTCCGGGAAGATCCCACATGCCGCGGAGCGGCTGGGTCCGTGAGCCATGGCCGCTGAGCCTGTGCGTCCGGAGCCTGTGCTCCACAACGGGAGAGGCCACAACAGTAAAAAAAAAAAAAAGGCCAGTGAGCAGAGTTTTTCTTTCACTGTTCCATGGATGGACTGAGCTCTTCTTTCTGGCTTTTATCTTTAGGCAGGGAGCTCAGTCCCCACTAAACACAAGGTTTGCAGCCTCAGCCATACACCTCTCTCAGGCACCAGATCCTACCCCCTTACCTCATGTCTCCTGACACTCTTCAGGATTATTTAGCTTTTGTCACCCCTTCAATTTTAAATTTCTTCATAGTTTCTGGTATCTGTGGGCATCTTTTGCTTACTTTGGAACTCTAGTAACTATAAGAAAAATATTTGATTTATTTTATCTAGCATTTTTATGTATTTGTGTTTATGTGTGTGTATCTACACATTAGCTTCATCCACTGTATTGAATAGAAATTCTGTCTATTCACAGCTAAGGAAACAAACACCAAAAAGTTTACGTGACCCAAGGTTACAGAGCGAGTTGGTAAGAAAACTGTGTGCATGCCCTTTTCTGGTATTTCCACTTTACTTTCCTGCTCTTGTGGTAACTGCAATTGTTTCAGAAAGTTTAAGCCTTTTCATATACGACTTTTCCTTTTCAAAAACGAATTCAGCTCTAAAAACTTCCAGAGTTCTACACTGTGATCAACTGCCCTTGAAATGTTGCCATAGAACTGATAGAGGCGAACAGAAGATCACAATAGACTTAGAATGGATTCCCCTTCATTTCCAGCAATCTGAAGTATATTTAACTTACCAGCCTAATTCTGGAAGAGAATAGTACTTGGCATCCACAAATACCTCTAAACTTGCAGAATATTAATTCAAATATTAGCCATATACACACTCATCAGTTTGTTGGAATTTACAAAGACAATATTTATAGCTCAGCCTCTCATGTAAAAAATATTTAAAATGATTAGATTAAAATATCTAGATTTAAAGATGTAGGTCAAATTCTGGACTTTCTCTTGCTAAGGAAGAGAGGTTGGACATATCAAAATGGGAGTAGATGTTTGTTTTATGGCTCAGAGTTTGGAAGAAGAAAATTATCAAAATGCTCTCATTCCATTATGCCTTGTCTATTCTTCATTCTTGCATAGTCTTTGTAACAGTTGGTTGCCTATTTGTGGTTGTTTCATTACCCTTAAAAAGTAATAATACTAAAAAAAAAAAGTAATAATCCTGAGAAATTGTTTACCTAACAGAATATTCTCAAAATTAAAGCTCTTTACTGACAAAATGAATCATATAAAATAAGTTAACATTGTAAGTTTAATTCTAATTTTTTCTGAGAAACTAGTAAAGACAAAACAAACACAAACACAACAGCCCCCTTCTACATTGTAACCACACTTTTCCATTGAAGCCAGATGAATTTTAGATATAAAATGTGGCTGATACTACATTGCTCATATTATTTTTAAGCAAAAGAAATGACTCTATCAAAAATGCATCCTAAATAATTCACCACTGAGATGTGAGAATCACTTAACTAGATTCTTTCCTTAACTCTGATATCTACATTAATGATGTCTAATGTTGATTAAAATTTAAGGATCAGTTATAGCTGGGTAAACCACAAAAGTTACTTTTTAAGCCCAAATTCTCCAGATTTTTGTAGTAAATATTACATGTAATGGAGCTTTGGTATCTACTTGTGGACTGCTCAAAAGTAAATATCTTAAATTAGAAACATACCTGTGTAGTTTGTGGGAAATTATTAAACCCTTTACAAATATGTATTATAATACAGTCACTGGAACTATATTTCAATTGATTTATTCTAAGAATCAAAGTGCGGTGTACAGCCAGGAGATTTTTTATTCATGGTCATTTGTTATGTCTAAACATCACAGTCTGATTAATGTTAGCTGGAGATAAAAGAATTCATTGTGTGTCAATATTTGTAGAATCTAAACTTTTTTTTTTTTTTTTTTTTTTTTGCGGTACACGGGCCTCTCACTGTTGCGGCCTCTCCCGTTGCGGAGCACAGGCTCCGGATGCACAGGCTCAGCGGCCATGGCTCAGCAGCCATGGCGCTCTGCGGCATGTGGGATCTTCCCGGACCGGGGCACGAACCCGTGTCCCCTGCATCGGCAGGCGGACTCTCAACCACTGCGCCACCAGGGAAGCCCGAATCTAAACATTTTAACTCATCTACATAGTCTGGCAAATATTAATGAAAATTCCTATTGGACCTGATATAGTTGTTCTCTTTCTAGGAAAAACTCACGTTAATTATGGAAGAGAGAGACCTCAAGTGCAAGATTCTTGGCTGTCATTGACTATAAGTTTTTTTTGTCTTTTCTATGAAAAGAGAAAGAGATATAAGTTAAATGAAGTATTAATTTACGTTAGTTGTTCCAAAGATGCTTATCCAATAATCTCTGAGAAATAATTTGGAGGCCCAAGAACAGTATTTGATAAATTAATATACTAAATTATCTCTCTGGAGCGTCATGGAATTCCAGTGGTTCAGATTATTTCCTTTACTTTGAGACTGAGGCGGCTTAGGTCCATGGGTCTACTATTGAGAAGAGAGAGCCTTCTTTTCTGCTTTCATGCCTGCAGCAATTTATCGGTTCTTTACGTTCACATCTTTTCTGGAAAGAGCAAACCCACATGCTGTACAATCGCTCTCTGTTCTAACAGTACACTCTTTTCCATTTTGATTCCCTCTTACCTGCTTTCAGAAATGTTTACAGCAATTTATTAGAAAATAGCATCCATGGCCACAGCAGCCACCATTGTGAACAGGTCACTTTCCCTGGGCGTTTTCCGCTCTAGTGGGTCCACATGTGGTACCTGAGGTGATGCTGAACCGACAGCATCTTGGCGCACAGGGCAGACCGTACACACTACCCAGAGCCTCGCACAGGGACCTGCTTTAGTGTTATTTTGCAGACACAAAATGTAATGTCCTTCAAAATAAAGGGGCAAAGTATTTCCATTGTTCTGTTTCACTCTTTGCCTTCTTTTGGTTCTCCCACATACGTGTATTTTCTCTAAGAAAAGAGGTAGCCATTTGATGCTTTGATTAATCCCGTAAGTCCCAACTGGGCTTCACTGAACAAAAAGCCTTTTCAAGAGGACAGTGGGAACATTTTTCATTACTATTTCTGAAGAAAAAGAAAACTAACATAACAACATAATAGAGTGGTGTTTCTATAGCATTAAAGGTCTATGCATCTCTTTTACCCATTTCTTTCTGGAAGTTCTGAAAGCAGAATTTCTACTCCTGGTAGGGAGAAAACGATGTGGGGTGTGTGTGTGTGTGTGTGTGTGTGTGTGTGTGTGTGTGTGTGTGTGAAATAAAATGAAACAGTTAAATAATTGGAGAAAAATTAAGCCTCTTTTCATCCTCCCCACTCCCCTTTCCCTAAACATGTCCAGGCCAACCAACTGTGCTGAACACTCCAAGTGCATTTCCATAACCATCTCATTAGGCAGCAGTGCCAACATCTGGTTAAGCTCTTTTGTCAACCGGCAGGCATTTAGTACTTGAAAAAAATCCGTTTGAAAAGATTTGACTTTTCCCTCTTAAAAAATACCCCAATTATTTTTAAAATGATGGCACATTAGCAATTACAATTGCCCTCCCCCAATGGAATCCCTCCTGTCTTCTCTGCAGGAACAGCGCTTTGTCTGCACTTGATTGGACTGCTCTAATGAGGTGGTCCTCCCACTGTCGCTTAGTTAGGAAACTGATCTCTGGCTTATCTATGTTTTCTAGGCTTTCTTGGCAAGTAAACAATGGTGACCTAGGAAGGAGCTTGACACTTTGACAAGATGATCACACTCTTTGATACTGGTGAAGCCCCACAGGGGAGAAAGCATATTTTATCTTTTGTGAAGTAAGCGGTGGCTGGGAGTGAGATCTTTAGATAGATTGATGCTCAGTTATGGTATTTAGTGGACAGTAGCAGGGTTGCTAAACACCCTGCAGAATGTGGGACAGTCTTACAAAAGGAAGAGCTGTCCCATCTAGATGTTACAAGTGTCCCTGGAGAAGAACCCTGGGTCTAGTGTATCCTGAGAAAGGAAGAAGGTCCTAAGTCGTTCCCGAGTTCCCCATCTGACAGTTGCTCCCTGTGTCATATGAAGCCCCTGTTAGTCCCAGTTGCACCATGGGCCACTAGTTACCTTGCTTCTGGTCACTTTCTGACATTCCTGGACACAGTCCCTGTCAAAGAATGTTACTCCCTCTCCCTGGAACCAGTGTGAGGACCGACTCCACAGTGCCTCTCTGCTCCGCAATTCCACCATGTTTTTATCTGATTCTACTGGGATTTTGGCATAACCAAAGGAAAAGACATTGTGAATAGGAAAATGTTTAAAACTTTATACTAAATATGGCTTTCCCCATAGTATAAGGGGAAAAAAAGGGATGGAGTTAGTGATCTTGCTAACCCATTCTTAAGTCTGAGATGCTCCATTGGAACCCTCTTAATCTCTGCCATGTGAATCCATTTTTCAGAAACTTTGTGCTCTACCCATGGAATTATCTTGCTTCAGGATCCGTCACCTTCCCCAGCAGCACGTTTTCTGAAGTCTGGGTAAGCCTATCTAGAATTTTACATACATACACAAACACACACACACACATATACATACTTACATATATACACATATATATGCCTATAGTGTAGAACAGTGACAGTGTTGTGTAGTATATGTTGTATATCTTATATAGTATATACAATGTATACAGCATATACTATACTACATATACTATTCTAAGTACATATATATGTGTCTGTGTGTATGACATATACTAGAGGTTTAATCAAGGTTCATTGAATGAATGAATAAATGAATGAATGAAACAGATCCCCTCCTGTCTATTCTTGAAGTAAATCCTCTATTTTTGCTTAAGATAGTTAGATTTGGTTTCTGTTACTTGAAGTTAATAATCCTGACTGAGAATTGGATGGTTATTTTTAAGAAACCTTATCTTTTGAGAAGAAGAATTCAACCCAAATCCATTATTTGCCAACCACAGAGTTTGTCAGTTTTCTCTGGCTCAACTCTGCTCTGGAGCTCTAGTTAAACGCCCTTCTTACACAGCTGGGTAATACTTCATTCCAACCTCATTTCAGACGTTTAGCAGGCTTTCTTCCATTGCAGCTCTGTTGAACTGACATGAGGTCTTCTCCTAACCCTGCTTTCCGACTTTCTAACCTTTGAGTAAATTGCATACGTAAGAACTTCAATCCTCATGCGTGCTGTCATCAGCAATTCCTGACAGCCCTACCTTAAAATTTTATGAGGACTGGTCCTCCACATCTATCCCCTTTGATTTTTATATCCCTTCCCTCTTTGTGCCTGGTTGTTTTCTGGGAGTAACCATCTCTGTGTGACACTAGAAAGCGATTCTGAGGGAGAGGAGGGAGGAGAAGGGACTCTGACTTTCCCGGAAGCATCCCTCCCAGGGCAGATGGCAAGATGCCCAGTCTTCTGACTGATGTTTTTCTGACTCAGTGATTAAACAGTGGGGACTAATAAAGTTGTCTCGCTCCCTATTATCATGTGGGTATCATACAGCTTCTCTGTGTAGTTAGTTTTATCTGTTGTACTCTTAGAGGAAATGCCTCTCAAATTCTGAGCATCAGCTGAGTATCAATTTTCGGTTGCAACCTCAGAAATGTATACATCCCTGTATGGTTCTTTACAAATATTTTAGTGGAAATTTGGGGAGATCAAGTTAGAGCTGAAACTAAAAGGTCCAAGGATTATTCATATACAAATTATATTTCAAGTGTTTTTCTAAGGACCTTTGTCCAAATATGACATATACTCTCATGTATGAGTCAAACTAGTACTTGCATTCATACATTTCGGATTTTAATACTGTGATTCTCTAATTTGGAGACATAGTCTCGAGATCTGAGTGTTGACTGTTGTCAGTGTTGGAACTCTGGTACCCTTAGCTCCGTTACAAATCCTTCTAGTCCTCAAGAAGGTGTTAAAAGTTTCAGTGGTAAGTTGTCAAAATACACCTGCTGCCTTGAGGCTCTCTGTTCACTGGTGGGCCATTATTTCCAATGATGCTGCTGGCCTTGGCATGACTTTCAGAGTTTGTCTGGAGCCTTACTGATGGCAGCCACAACTTTCACTTTCCTCGCTGACGACTTCTCTTTTAGTGTTTCTACTGGGTTGGCCAAAAAGTTCGCTCGGGTTTCGTCATAAGCTGTTATGAAAAACCCAATATATCCATTTAGATTTAAGCTCTTTGAATGTGGCAGGCATGCCTTATATTTTTGTAAGAAACTTACAGACCACATACACACTCTGGTGTCCTGTGCAGAGGAGACACTTGATGGCTGTTGGTTCATTGATTACCATGACGGTGGAGGTTGTCATGTGTCAAGTGGGAGGCTCCCAGATTGGGAAACTGAATCTCAGCTCTACAGGTCATTAGAAAACCATGCTATGAATGGGGAAGGACTTTCCATATGTATTACATGTATTTATTGGCATTTTCTATGTTTGTAGCCAGTATTTCCCATGTGCTCTCTCATTTAATTTACACTTTACTGCAGACATAATTATTACATTTTTCACTGACAGAAAAATTCAGGCTCAGAAGTGATTACATGGTCATAGTACAGAGAACAACAATAACACTTAGGAAATTCCAAGGGTTTTAGGAGCTGTGAGCCAGGAACCATGGCCAAAGACCAAATATATGAGAAATGTATTTCTTATAAATCACAGTATCTCAGCCATTCACTGAATTTGTGAAGAGGTTATTTCAGGAGAAGCATACTGAGTTCGGTTTAGTGTTTTGGGTTCTAGATGTTTGTGGGATAAAAAAGTGAAGATGTGCAGTAGGCAGTAATCTATACTAGTCAGAAGCTCTGGAGAACCACTTTGTCCTGACAAATCATTTCAAAATGATTTGAAAGTCATTTGCATTTAGATGATAATTTAAGCCATAGAAATATACGAGATTGCCTAAGGAGAGGTTGTGGAGCAAAAGAGAGGAATTTAGGGCAGAGCCTCAAAGAACACATTTAAAGGACATACAGAGAAAAAGACTCCTGCAAGAGAAACAGAGAAGAGTCAGTCAGAGAAAGAAAACCAAGAGTACAGAAACCAAAGGAAGAAAGTTTCAGGAGGGTCACCTGTGTTACATGGTTTATAAGTTATACAAGAGTCAACAAAATAGAGACTGAGAAGTGTCTACAGGATTTAGCAACTAGGAGGTCCTCAGTAACTTTGGAAAAATCAGTTTCTGTGGAGTGGTGAATGGGAGCAGTTGGGTAGAAACCCGGCTGCATAAGAGTGATGAGTGAGCGTGAGGTTAGAAAAAGGAGAGAGCAAATGTAGACAACATGGTCAAGAAGTTTCCCAGTAAAGGAGACAAAATGCCTTTAACTGGAAGGCATTCCTCTGACAAACTCAGAGGTAATGTTATTGTTGTTGCTGTTGTTTTGGAAGGGAGAGATTTGAACAGCTCCAAATGCTTACTGTAAGGAGACAGTGGATGGGAGAGTTTAAAATTGCAGGAGAGGCAGGTGTACTTGCTTGATCAAGTTCCTTGAGAAAGTGAGAGAACGTAGGCTCCAGAGCACAGGTGATGCGAGTAGCCTTAGGAAAGGTGAGGGATACCTCTTCCATCGTGAAAGCTGAGAGGGAACAAAAGAGGTAAATTTGTAGGCTTGATCGTGGGAAGCTGAGGGAGTTCTCAACAGCCTCTATTTTCTCTGTGAGGTAGGAGGCCAGTAACTGATGAGGGCGAAAGAAGAGGTGGTGGAGATGGTGGAGGTGATGGTCGGAGAATAGGATATTTTGATATGCGTATTTCAGAAAGCACTCAGTTTTTTGTGATGATAAGGACCACGGGAGCGAAGGAAGAGCTGATGAAAAGATCATTGGAACTAAGGAACAGAGGAATCAAGGCATTTAGTAGGTCATTTATTTGAATGTTGCAACAAAAGTCGTCATAGGAACAGGTAGAATGAGAAAGTGAGTCAGGGACTAAGATGATCAGTTAATGAGTGGTATTGGCAGCAGGTCAATAGGTGACAGCAATAAGGAGGGGTAGTAAGTTGTCAAGTGTGATGTCGTGAATTTCAAAGGAGATGTAGATTTTAAAGAAGTGTAAGGAGAAATGTTGTGAAAGAAGAAACAAGAAGCAAGAGGCTTCCTATCCTAGTTCTGGGACCAAAGCTAAGTAGAGTGTAAGACAAAAAGCAGCACCCACCTGAAAGGGCTTCAAAGGGAGTGGAGTCATAAGGGACATTCAGGTTTCAATTAAGGCAAAGAAAGGTGAAGATGCTGAAGATGAAAAGAGTAGTTTTCTGATAACATATCATGAGTCCTAGAAGGCATAGAAAAGTTAAGGGTGTGGGAAAGGAGGGAGATCAAGTCAGTTTAAGGATATATGGCTATCATCCTGTGGGTGTTGGTTGATAACTTAGAAAGCTTGGGATTTTGAAAGTAACAATCAGAGATATGAGGCATGAGCGGATCAGTCTCATAGGTGAAGTTGTAGTAGTCAACAAAAATAAGGAGCCACTGGGGACCTGTCCTTGCTTGCAGCTGACGGTTGCTTTGTTGCTAAGGAATAAGAAAGGCCCTCTCTTTTAGGCAGCCATTGGCATATAGATGATAATTAAAATCATGGGTATGGTGAGCTTGTCTAGGGGGTGTAGAGTGACAAGGAAGGGGTCTAGAGACTGAGACTTGAGGAATTATGACATTTGATGGCTGGGTGTAGGAGAATGAGCTTATAGAGAAGACTAAGAAGGAGCCATCAGGTTAGAATAAGACTAGAAATATGTGGGTCATGATGGGATACACTGGGAAAATTTGTTTTATACAGAAAGGATTAGTTAATATTGTCAAAGGCTAAGGTGAGGACTAAAAACCCCGTCGAGTTTTATAACATGGAAATCACTGATAATCTCAGCACGAGTTTTATGTGAAGTTACTGGACAGAAGCCAGACTGATTGAGGAGTGAAGGAAAAGTGAGAAAACTGGGATAATGAATCGGCAAGTTCAACAGTTGGGCTTTGAGAGGATGATGAGAAATGGGAGAGTGATGTGGGATCTAGAGAAGGTATCTTTTTTTGAAGATTGGAGAGACTTGAGTATGTTTGAATATCTACAGGACAAGGGAGACGTTTTATATATAGGAGGGAGAAGAGACAATTGATAATATGAGTAAAATTTCCAAGAAACTGAGAAGGAATGATAGAATTGCATTTCTTCTTAGACTCTAACACACCAAAAAGGGTTGGTTTGGAGGTCAAAGAGTAAAATTACAGAAGAAAGAGTCTCAGAGGTAAAGTTAGTGGCTTTTGTGTTTGATTCCTAAACCACCTTTAACCCCAGATGTTTAGTCTTAGCCAATCATGGTATTGTCATCCTCTTTGCCTCCATAGTGTAGGACGGGTATGTGGCCCAGTCATGGCCAATGACATGTAAGAGAGGTCTGTCCATGGGTTTCTGGAAGACATGGCTCCTTTCTTTTCTGGATGTTGGTGTATTTGGATCGGACACATAGAATTGCAATCTTCTGGCAACCCTGAAGTAACCAAGCTGATGGCAGAACCAACTCATTGAGGTTGGTAGAGAAAGATGGAAAGACTCTAGGTCTTTGGTAATATTCCTGAGACACTGTATTAACTAATTCTGGATCCTGCTCAACCTCTGGATTTCTCATTCTACGATACAATATATTTCCTATTATGTGAGCCGATTTGAGCCAGGGGTTTCAGCTACTAGCAGTTGGATATGTCCTAACTAATGCAGTAGGATTAGTTGCTCTCAAGACCGAACTGACACAAGAATACTAGCTGGCTTCTAAGGCTGGATAATACTCATTATTTTGAGATCTGTGGCCTTTACGCTGGTTCCACATAGAACATTGTGGCTGTTTGTTGGTTTTGAATTGTATACACCTCAGTGCTGGGTGACAGAGACATTATTTTAGGACTGAATCAATACACAAGTAACTAGTGCTCACAGGGTCTAATGATCTTGCAAAGTCAGCTCTAACTAAATTAGCCCTGAGAAAAATTGGCCTTCAGTAAGGTTTTTGGCCTCTTTAAAATTTATTACCAAATAGAGAATATGGCATGTTCAAGTCTGAGTCACAAAATAAGAAACTGGAGTTAGGTACAAAATTAGGAGTTCACTTGGGTTTCTGAGTAAACAAAAATATCACAAATATATTTTCATGTATTTTTGGGGAAGATTAAGTAGAAATGCTTTAAAAATAAAAAGAATTTATAAATAAAAGAGAAATTGTTATTGGGTTAGAGGTAGACTATTTGCCTTCTCACTATTTGACCAAGTAACGTTGAAAGATACCCAGTATGAGAGAACTTATTCCCATTGACTTTAATAACTCACCGATGTTTACAAACCTAAGGGGAAAATAAAAATCTACTACATCCAACTGAATGAATAAACTCAGCCATGTTTAATTTTTGATTTGTAGAGTGAAAAAAATTGTTTACCATCTTCCTACCTTCCCCACTTTGCTGCCAGAAGATGTTAACTAGAAAGTGATGTCTCACCATTTATTATATTCTATGATTTTATGTCAACCCAAAAGACAAGAAATTGCTTGTTGAATTGTAGCTGAATCTCTCTGTTGGGAAACTGAAGGTTTATCAATGAGGAAAGGACAGACATCTCCAGAGAATGGAAGCACAATTTGCAAATTAATGAATCTGTCTGTAGATTTATTGTGACAATTATTTGTTAGCTTAACTAAGAAATTGTTGCAGCTCTTGATGGCGACCCCTTCTTTTCCCCCTTAGCTGCAATCTGCTTAGGAAGGTGCCTTGACAACACCAAGAATTCAATGGAGAAAAAAAAAATGTCAGAGTTATACTTCTGTATTTTCCCTTTCTTTAGAAAAAATGTTTATTTTTGTCAAATTTATATCTGTACATGGTTTAAAGAGTCGATCCTACAGCTTTGTTAAGCAAAACAGTGGTGCCTCTCCCCACTTCTCCACCATTTTCCCCTTCACCACAAGCAATAACTTTCCACTGTCTTAGCTGATTCTCTTATTGATCAAGATGCAGTGTCTGCATTGTTATGGCTCAGCAAACACAATTTGGAGTTTGGACAATTAGTGAACTGTGATTACTTTTCACCTCAGGCCTGAACAGCTCTCAGTTATCACTGGAGTTCATAAGTACCATTTTTTGAAATTTTCTTTTTCACTTGTTGTTAAGACCTACCCATTCTACTACTTTTCCCTTTCCCCTCTCCACAAATTTCCCACCAGCTTTGTTTTCTTCTCTCCTGCATGAATTCAATTAAGTGAATGAAACTCTGAAGCTCTATCATTCTAGATGCCATGCGTTTAGTAGTGTCTGTTGTGTAGATTCAACCAGACTTAGGAGAGAAAGAAAAAGAGTGAGAGAATGGCACGGGGAAAGTATATGGGCACTGGGTATTTGCAGTAGTACAAGCAATTCCGGACAACTGTTGAGCAATTTGGGGAGAATCGTCCATCACTTCTGAAGCATAACTTTGAAGCTTTAATCTGATAAACACACAGGTGTGGTCTATGCTAAACAGATTGGTCATAATGCCTGGTGACTGAGGTCTGAATCACAGACCAAAGTCTACTCTTCCTTACACGAGTGGAAGTGTCTTCAAAATCAGCAACATTAGAGAAGATGTTGCTGAGATTCAACTTCTGCTTCCTAAAGGAATTCAACAGTGCTAGTGTGTGTCTTAAGTGAGGTTCGGATGATGTAAGGGGAAGAGTGGAATGGAAATTTTGCAGTAGTGATGTGTCCATAACCACAACTGGTCAGAGAGGTAAACTGAGCAGTCAAGTATGACCCTGGCATCCACATGCCACTATTAAAAACTCCAGCCGACAGCCTTCATCCCTTGAGGCCAAAGAGGCAGCTGGGGGGAAAAAGGGAAATAGGCCTTCCCCTCATCTTTTCTGTTTAATTCCATGCGGACACACCACTTGACCTTTGCGCTTTTAATACCTGTTTCTCTGTCTCTCAAATGCAATTCAGCTCCTTTTTAGGAGATGCTCATGAAACACAGAATTGGAGGATAAGAAGGGAGCTGATGTTGTATCCCCTTTACCATAATGAATAATAAAAACATGGTGCTTGAGACTGCTTTTGGGTCTTTTTTTAACAGCGAGATTGAAATTCTACATCTCTCATCCTGTTCTCTCCCATCTTGGTTTTCTCCCTTCCTGATTCAGCGGAGATTTAGATCATTTGCATTCAGTGGTCCCTCTAGAGGAATGACCAGGTGCAAATGCTGACATTGAAGTGCAGACACAGCACTTGTGACGTGCCAAAAACATTCAAATGGAAGCAAGCCAAATGTGAAGGAAGAGGGCACTGAAGCAAACATTCAAGGCAGACACCTGAAATTACCATAAATGTTGTTTTAATAGAGAGACTCCAACCATGATTTGTTGTCAGGTTCAGCTGAAGTGCATTTCATTCATCTCCTACATTTGGTGGGTCCTCCAAGGGCAAACTCATTATGAACTATTAGAATCTTAATGCCCATGAGGTTACAAACCTTGATCCTATTCGTAACAATTCTTCAGAGCATCCTGTACAAATCTGAGGTGGAAAAATATGAGAATGATTTCTGAGAAAGAATGGGACAGTGTGTTAATTATAAAAGGGAAAATGTTCTAATTTGAATTAATTTTGGTAGAAAAAGACTTCAGGGACATTTCAGGTGGTAACTGGGTTTTACATAAATTGAAACATAGATTGGAGAGTGTTTTTGGATAGCTGTTTCCTCAAATGTTCAATGATTAAAAAAAAAAAGTGCTCCCAATCTTGATAAAGGAATGGTAATTTACTTCTTAACCAAAAAAATGAATCTCATCTTCTTTTTATCCTCCTGTCTCCCTTTTCCTCTCTGTTAATCAGACAGCCCATCCCTTTTTTCAGTGTTGCTTTCTCCTCAACCCCCTTCTCTGTGGCACATCCTATCACCAGTATTGTTTTTTTTTTTTTTTTTTTTGCGGTACACGGGCCTCTCACTGTTGTGGCCTCTGCCGTTGCAGAGCACAGGCTCCGGACGCGCAGGCTCAGCGGCCATGGCTCACGGGCCCAGCTGCTCCGCGGCATGTGGGATCTTCCCGGACCGAGGCACGAACCCGGATCCCCTGCATCGGCAGGCGGACTCTCAACCACTGCGCCACCAGGGAAGCCCTCGCCAGTATTTTTTATTTGCTGGTTTCCAGTGCATTTGCATTCAGTGGTGGTATCAGCTTGCTTCTCTGTAGATATACTTACCTATTAAACATATTCAGGGCAAATAATTCCACATACTGCACTGAAATGGCAAAAAATGTTAAATGTGTATCATTTTTCACTGTAGGATCTCTATCCAGGCAGTCTAGGTAAAGAAAAATGTGAAAAATCTCTCTCTCTTAGGAGTCAACTATTAACTGGGATCTAGATCAATAGGTCTGAGAGATGCCTGGGACAGAGAATCAGTTTCCTTTGGTGGCAATATGGTGTTCAGGTCTAAGATTTCTGAGCCAGATACACAGGGGTTTTCCCTTTTGAGAGTGGAGATCTGTGGTAGTAGCGCCACTGAAGAAGCTGTCAGGGCCCCCTGCTGGGTGGTTTCCCTCATTTAACTCTTACAGCACCGCGGGGAGAGAGACAGGAGTAGTCCCGCTGCACAAAGGAGACTGTGTCTCAGAATTCAAGTAAATTGTTTAGGGAGTCTCTGCTAATAAGTTTTAGAGGCACGATTGGAACTCAAATCTGCCTACATTCCCTTCACAGTGTTATGAAACCGAGACGTTGAGTTGGTCTGATATGCTTTTTCCAGTCCCCAGAATGAATTATTTGTGAGTTGTTTCTCCTCCAGTTTCTTCCAGTCCCGTTATAGTGACTGTAGGTGTAATATTTAGGATACTCGAATTTGGCTTTGTAATCCAGGGCCGGCACCCATTCTCAGCATCCTGTCGTTGTCCCGGGAAAGTGGTGCTAGCTTCCGCAGCATCTCGGCAGGAGAGGGGAGTTCCCTCTAACTAAAGAGGGAGGATCTATTTTCAACCTCACGAGCGGGGGGGGGGAACCCACAAACAGACAAACAACAACAACCCCCAAAGAAAACAATCACAGCAATCCAGACCGTGGGCCTCTGGTGGACTGGGGACGGGAGGGTCGCGGCATCGAGGCACCTCGGGAGCGCCCTCTGGCGAGAACAGAGCGCGCGTCCCCCACCCGGCCCCCCTTCGCCGCCGGCGCTGCGCCCCCGCCAGGCTCTTTGGGTTCACTCTCGGTCTCTCACTCCGTGAGACACAGACGGCAGCTTTCCGAGCGAGCGGGGGAACGGCTGAGGCGGCGCCAGCGCCACTGCCGCCGCTCGCCCCGAGAAGACCTGGGCACCGGGAGCGAAGCCGAGGCCCGGAGCCCCATCCCCTCTCTCCTCTGGGGTCTCCTAAGCCGACCGGCCGCTCGGCGCCCCCGCGCGACACCCTTCACGGCCACTTCGCGGGGCGTGCCGGGACTTGGGGACGCGGCTCGGGAAGAGCTGGGGCAGGAGGCGGCGGCGGCGGCGGAGCGAGGGTGCGCACACTGGGACTGGAGAGGTGTGAGTGGCGGGCTGGGCGGCGGCGGCGGCGGCCGTAGCCGCGGGTGCCTCCCCGCCTCGCCGCTTGGCAGGCAGCACCGCCTCCCCGGGCCGCGGCCGCCCGGCAGAGTCCTCCGCGCGTTCCCGGGCCCGGAGCCGGCGCACGATGCGCCCAGCAGCGTTCTGATCTCCGCCGCGCCGCCGCCTCCGCCGCGATGATTCCCCCCGAGCCGCAGCAGCAGCAGCTGCAGCCGCCACCGCCGGCCCCGCCGAACCATGTGGTGACCACCATCGAGAACCTGCCGGCCGAGGGCAGCGGCGGCGGCGGAAGCCTGTCCGCCTCCTCCCGGGCCGGCGTGCGCCAGAGGATCCGCAAAGTGCTGAACAGGTGAGCGGCGGCGGGGGCACGGGGCTGCGGCTGCGGGCGCCCGGCCCGGGGACCCCTCCATCCCCCGGGCGGCCCGGAGGCCCTTTGGGACGGACGGAGTCGCGTCCGGGGAGACTGAGGAGAGCGGGCGACGACGCGCCCCGCGCTGGCGGAGAGGCCGCGGCAGCTTTGTCCCGGAGCGGGGAGCGCCGGAGCGCCCGGGCGCCGGCTGGTCCGAGGCGGGAGTTCGGGGAGAGGCGGGGTTCTGCCAGCCTGGCTGCTGTGTGTCCGCGCTCACACCCTCGCACACGCGTGTCGCCTCGCGTCCCTCTCCCACTCGGGCCCCAGCTTTGCGCTCGGGGGCCAGAGCGGACCTGGGGGTGGCCGGGGAGGAGGCGGGAAGGCGCAGGGCTGCGGGGATGGCGTGGAAGTCGCCGGCCTCGCGCTCCGCCCGGAGGTATCCCAGCCCCTCGCCGGGAGATGGGGTAGTGGAGACAGACCCGGCGGGCGGCGCGGGGACCCACTTCTCCCGCCCTGCGCTCCAGTTGCGGCTCCGACTCTTCCTGGCTGGGAGCGGGGATGGGAAGGCTACAGGCCTGGGTCAGACGCAGGCAAAGTGCAGAAATGTTGCGGGAAGCGTATGAGGAGGAGGCTCCTGGCTGTGTCGAAGCCAGAGGAGGCGAACGCTGGTGGCCGGCGCCTCCAGTGCTGGAATCTGCGCAGTGGATGGATCAAGGACGAGGCGTTTAGGATGAGAACCCAGGTTGATGTGAGATGGGGCCCCCCCTGGCGTCCCTGAGTCGGCCGTGATGCGAAAGGGACTTGTTCTACTAAAGTAACTTGAAATGGTTGAAGAGCTGACACTTAAAAATCAAATAGAGAACTGGTTGTGTGTGTTTTTATTTGGGTGCGTGTGTGCCTTTCGGTGCATCTTTTGGGGGTAACTCTTAAGGTTGCTCTGTGCGTACAGGTTTCTGTGTGGCACTCTTTTGGGGTAGCCGAGATTCCCCCCAGGGATTCACCTCAAGCTCTTTGGGGCTGAAAGCTCTAGTGGGAGCACAAAATACGTACAGAAATAGAAGCTTGAAAAGCTCCTTATTTTCGGAGTATGGTTTAATTTAGTCATATGAAATCCCAAACCATTCAGGAGTCTTCACCTGTGAAGACTTAACGTATATTAGCTTACTTGTGGGTACTTCCATGTGTTTCCATTTATTATCAAACGAGAAGAAATTCACTCTGAAGTGAGACAAGAGTTGGTAATAGAAACTCAAGCCTTTACTTCCCTTTGATTTGTAGCTTAGAATAGCACCTTCCAAAATATTACATATTACATCTAAAAAAGATAATGAGCAGAATTAATCAAGAAGATGCTGGCTCAGTACATATTATGTGGGCTTCCTATCCTTTCTGAATACCTGTGATGTTTTTGAATTGTAAATGACTTGGCATTGGCTGTTTAAATTTTTATGCAGAATATGTTAATTATTAATTTCCCTCATCAAGCTGAGAAAAAACTGGTGCCATTGTTCATTTATCTTTGCTTGATTGTAAGTTATTATTGACTCTGTGCAGGTTATTTCTTGATGTTTCGTGGATCTTAGAGTCCAGAGTAACAAGAGCACTGAGGTGGGAGCTGAGGGGCTTGGTCTGTCATCATTCCTCTGCCGCTGACTTGCCACGTGGCTTGGGGCAGAGCTGTTCATCTCCATGGCTCTTGGTTTCTTCATTTGTAAAATGTGTTTTGTACTTGTCTTACCTCTCTTATCATGGTTTCGAGAAATAGATAGACTTGGGAAAGTATAAAGCTTTACACGAACTCATTATTCAACCGAATTCTGTTGTCTAAGGGAGGGCAGTGGGAATATCGTACACAAGTTAATTGAAGTCATGGTACATCATGGGGAGAATGTTGTATTTTACTAGCCTTCAGTGATCTGTGACATGAGTTTTATAGAGGAGGAACTTAAACTGAAAGGTTGGGTCCATGACATTTCCTGGCAGATACATCTGTGAATGGAACCCTAGGGTTATAGCCTTTAGATTTCAACGGAAACATTTGGTTGTCTTTCAAAGTTCTTCAGAATTTTCAGTGTACTATTTTGTATTAAGTAAATGATCTTTCTTTAGCCTTAAAGGATAAGAAGAAAATATTTCTTTGGAGCAGGAGTGCCTTTGGTAAGGAGACTGAAAAAAATCAGAATAAGTGTAAAAATCCTAGTGGAGTAATTTCGTTAGCATGCTGATGGGCTTGGCTTTTGCTCCATGATTATGTCAACAGGAGACAGCACTAGTTGTGGCTGTTGAATGGTTGGGCTCTGTGTAAATGCAAGAGGTGGGGGGAGGGAGTGGAATTTTCGAGTTCCTGTGCCAGCACTTAGGTGTGGCTCCCCTCTGGTCTGAACCCTCCAGGTATCTTGGACTAGGCAGTAATGGCTTTAAGGCTGGCCCATTGGGTGCCATATCATAAGCATCTTTGTTCATTTTCTAAAAGCTAAAGATCCCTTTTTGCTTCTTTGTCTTCTTTTCCTCTTCCTATTTCCTTAATACTTCTATTTCCTTCACCTACGTTGCCCTAACTAATTGTCTTCTGGACAATTTTCCTTTCATCTACCTCTGGCATGCAGCAACTTAGCTGCTAGCAGAAAGTGAGGTTGGAAATCTGGAAGTTTGGAGCCAATATGAAAAATATCCCTCTAACTTTTGGCATGCAGATATACTGTTGGCAGCGTTCTAGTGCTGTGAGCTGGCCAGTAGAGTCTCTTCAGTGACTGAGTGGGGCATTGCACCACTGTTAGTTACTCTGAGCATCCCACTGGGCCAGAGGGGCGGTGCTGAGAGACTGAGGATGGTGCACTGGGACAAGGAGTGTCAGACTGTGAGCACCGCAAGCCTGGTGAACTGCCTGCCACTGGTCACAGCCTGTAACAGTAGCTACCTGCCAACCCAGAGGAAGAAATGCCAGCACATATGCTGTCTGTATCCTGCCTACCGAGGGATAGGTAAAGGGAGAAGTACTGATTAATAATTAAACGTACTGCCTTTCAAGAAGCTTAGAATGAAAATGCAATCTGCCTTACATTGTCCTGCATCATTTTATTTCCTCAGTATATCTCCATATCCTTTCCCCTTTCTTTAAAGGCTTATTGAGTTGGATGGTTGCATTTTTTGTATGACAAATAGGACATCTCACTGATTGACTACTCCCTGTAAAACAATTAGAGTAGAATATAATAGTATCCATGATTTTGGTGAAAGAGGAGGTGCTAGATAATTATTTTTACCAGTTAATGGGATGTGTCACATTCTTCTCCCCATCCTGTTCAAAATTGTTTTGGCAGTGTGATGCAAGAAATACAATATGATTTAGATGCTGGGATAATTGTTACTTCTTTAATTCCCAAAGATTGAGAATAATGTCTTGGTTCAAAGAAGGAAAAAATTATGGCAAACTCCTCTTCACTTATTTCTTGAGTGTGAGATAGTGTTTATTACCCTGCCACAGGCAAACAAGATATGACAAAAAAGAAAATACTTCAAGGGCAACAGTTGATGACCCTCTCACAGAAACTGCTGATACTAGTAGATTTCTTAGAAACATATAGGAGTAGATACTAATCTATGTAGTACCTGAAGATTTTCTCCTCTAAAATGATTTCATTATGAAATGTTTGTGAAAAACGAGTGATAGCTTGTTTTATGTTTTGCATGTGTGCAATTTTATTTATCTTTTCCCACTTGAATATTAGTTTCAGATCTTAATAAAAATAACCATGAATTTCAAGTTTTGACCCACTTTCTTCCCAATAAGAGATGCCTTGGGTTGTTTCAAGTTATAAAGGCATTTCTGCCTTTTTCTGTCTTGTGGTGGGGATGTTTAATCATTGGAATGGAACCACGAGTGTGACTCTGGGTCATCCATTCATTTGATTTGAAACTAGCTGATTTCTAACTTACATTTTGATTTATTTCATTAATTTTCAAATTTATGAAACTTTTTTGAATTGAAAACTAAAAAGCATTAAGGAGGATACATAGGAGAGTTGGTAGCAAGCCTACATAAAATCGATATCCATGTGGGAAGTTACCATATGTGATGGGACAGTATGTATATATAGCTTTTCTGAGTTATTAAGTAAGGTAGAGAGAACATGGTGAACCAACAGAATGGCTGCCAGGAACAGAGTTATGCTTGTACTATTAGGTACAGTTGATGAAGACATCTGTTATCATTTAGGTGATCCTTTTTTAGCAAATGGGACGACTTTTGTTAAAAAATTGATAGTGAGGCTCTTCCTCAAGCTACTCCTTCTAACAGATGTCAGAATGAAGGGGGAAAACCAACCAGTAATGAGGATAATTGATACAGAATATTCCAAATGGAACAGCACGGTGTGATTAAAAACAGACATTTCTAAGATTAGTAGTAAACAAAAGATGTCTGAAGGACACATTTATTTTTAACTAAAGGACAAAATTATAAAACTGGAAGATCATCCAATATATTTTTTTGCATGGAGCTTGGAAAACTGAATGTTCATATTAAAGGAATATTTGGTTTACCTTGGATAAAGTGGTGCATTTCCAAGGAAGTAACGTGTAAGAAAATGGACCTATATTCACATAATTTTTCTTTGGCCTTTTACTCTCTCAAGGTCCTTCAGTGCCTCAGGACCATAATAAAAGATGTCTGTTTTTACTGTACACTGCTATAGATGTAGACAATATGGCAAATTGAGTTGGCTGCCCATATAGTTCTAAAGTTACTTAGTGCAAGAGCTGATTTATTATTTAATTGCCATTTCTCATAAAAGTAGAATACAGCATGTGAAAGTACCACCACCAGGTTTTAGTTTAGCTTTCTCATTCATTTGAGGTCAGGCCAATGAGCATTCACTGAACCTTGTTCAAACACATTAATTCTTGATTATGTTTCTAGAAAAGTATACTTAGAGGAAGTCAAATGCCAATAGATACATGGAAAAATACCCCATACTATTTGGCATATTTCTTGACTGTGACATGAACATCTACAGGCATACATTCATTTATTCTTTTTTTTTACTTTAAACTTTTGAATTTTATTTATTTTTTTATGCAGCAGGTTCTTATTAGTTATCCATTTTATACATATTAGTGTATATATGTAAGGTCTGAAACCACATAACATAAAATTTACCATCTTAATCATTTTAAGTGTACAGTGTAGTAGTGCTAACTGTACACGCATCGTTATGCAGCAGACCTCTAGAATTTTTTTAATCTTGCAAAACTGAAACTCTGTGTCCATTGAACAATAACTCCTCTTTTCCCCTCCCCACTGACCCTGGCAACCACCATTCTATCTTCTGTTTCTAAGAGTTTGATTATTGTAGATACCTCATATAAATGGAATCATGCAGTGTTTGTCTTTTTGTAATTGGCTTATGTTATTTAGCATAATGTCCTCAAGGTTCATTCACATTGTCACAAGTGGCAGAATTTCCTAAGGCTAAATAATATTCCATTATGTGTGTGTGTGGTGTGTGTGTGTATGTGTGTGTGTGTGTAATACCACATTTTCTTTATCCATTCACTTATTGATGGACATTTAGGTTACTTCCATCTCTTGGGTCTTGTGAATAAAGCTGCAATGAAAATGAATGTGCAAATGTCTCCTCAAGATCCTGTTTTCAGTTTTTTTAGGCTATATAACCAGAATTGGGATTGCTGAATCATATGTTCTATTTTTAATTTTTTGAGGAACCTCCATACCATTTTTCATAGCAGTGGTACCATTTTGCGTTTTCACCAACAGTGCACAAGGGTTCCAGTATCTCTACATCCTGCTAACACTGTGTTTGTTTGTTTTTGATAGCAGCCATCCTAATGGGTGTGAAGTGATATCTCATTGTGGTTTTGATTTGCATTTCCCTAATAATCACTGATTTTGAGCATCTTTTCATATACTTGTTGGCCATCTGTATATCTTCTTTGAAGAAATGTCTATTCAAATCCTTTGCTCATTTTAAAATTGGATTGTTTGGTTTTGTTGTTGTTGTTGAGTTGTAGGACTTCTTTATAAATTCTGGATATTAACCCCTTATCAGATATATGATTTGCAAGTATTTTCTTCCATTCCAGTGGTTGTTTTTTCACTCTGTTGATTGTTTCTATATTCATTTGTTCCTAATCACTTTCTGTGTGCTGAGTCCTCTTCTGGAGGACACATACATAGCAAAACATTATTCTTGGCTTGAAGGACCTCAAAATCTAACTGGGTAGCTTGGCATACGTACTACTATTGAGAGTGAATGATTATAATCTGTAATCTGAATTTTTATGCATAATGCTTAATTGTATGCTTCTAAATATCTAGATGCTAGAATCATATAAATAAGTTGTCCTGTATGTGATCCATATTGCACTTATTCTGTCTTATACAGACACTAGTTGAATGTACAAGAGTTGAGAAGAAGTTTCTCAGGAAATGGCAAGGAAAACAATAAAAATAAATATGTCTTAGAAAATATTTTCTTAGAAAAATGACATGCCTCAATCGGTGGCAACATGAATGTAATTTGTTTAAGTATATTATTATTAAACTTTTTAAAATATTGTTTTCTGCTAGATTTAAATTTTAAACTCTCAAGAAAATTTACCTATGTGACTGTGATGTTAAAAAATACCTTACAAAAAAAAAATACCTTACATACCATTTTACAAGTTCTGATATTATGAACCATCAATTCCTGCCCTTTTAACAAATTAATTAGGGAAAGCTAGTACAACTGAATACACATTTAAAGGAGGCTAAACATAAAAAGAAACGAAATCGAGTTATTTGTAGTGGGGTGGATGGACCTAGAGACTGTCATACAGAGTGAAGTAAGTCAGAAAGAGAAAAACAAATACCATATGCTAACACATATATATGGAATCTAAAAAAAAATGGTTCTGATGAACCTAGGGGCAGGACGAGAATAAAGACGCAGGCGCAGAGAATGGACTTGAGGACATGGGGGTGGGGGGGGAGGGTAAGCTGGGATGTAGTGAGAGTGTGGCATTGACATATCTGCACAACCAAATGTAAAATAGATAACTAGTGGGAAGCAGCTGCATGGCACAGGGAGATCAGCTCGGTGCTTTGTGACCACCTAGAGGGGTGGCATAGGGAGGGTGGGAGGGAGATGCAAGAGGGAGGGGGTATGAGGATATATGTATACATATAGCTGATTCACTTTGTTATAAAGCAGAAACTAACACACCATTGTAAAGCAATTATACTCCAATACAGATGTAAAAAAAAAATAAATAAAGGAGGCTAAAAACGAAAACATGCTAATTATATCCAGATTTAGAGTGACAGGGCTACAATTCCTAATCATTCCTGGCTTGGAGATAGTACAAGGTACTGATCCATTGTGTAAGACAAATACTTCACTGGTTTCTCTTTTCCTCGTCCACTCATTCATTCAATCAGTCAGTCATTTATTCAATGAGTATTTATTAAGTGTTTACTATATGTTGGACACTGCTGGATCATAGTGGTGAACCAGACAGTCATGGGGCTGACGTGGACCCTTGAGTGCCATTGGCAGAGTTTCTAACTGTTATTACCCTTTCAATATAATCTATCAAGGGGACAATTTAAGTAAAGTAGAAATAAAGATAACATACATCAAAATGATTAGATTTTCAAGCTGATCTAACAGAGATGCAGAAAACCCCATAATTTAGCTGTTTCACCTGTAAGAAAACTACTCAAGAGGAAGACTGAACCCATAATAAAATTACTTGGAGTTTACACATAGTTTACAATGCCTATACACATAGGCAGATCTTTCTTGAGGAATACAATACAATTTGTTTCACTTAGGACTTTAAACAAAGGAGGAATAGCCATTAATGTTCATCTACTTTCAGAGTGTTAGAAGAAAAAGGAGAACAGACTTTGATCTCATCCTGCCATTTCAGGGCGAGCCTATCAAGGTCATTGCCATATAACCCAAGAGAATAGAGTTTCCTGAAAATATCAACATTCTGACAGTGCATACACAACTTTGAGGGAGCTTGGGGACATGTTTGTGCATTGCAGGTAAGAGAGATTGAGGGTGATTTGGAAGGACTTGATTGCTTTACTATGTAATTTGATACAACCTATGAGTGTTTGAATTAAAATGAGCATTTAGACAGTAGCTCAAAATCTTAAATTTTATATTATAAAGCATACATTTTATATTATAAAATTTTACATCCTATGTTATTCTCATAATAATCTTTTTATAGATATGGAAACCAATTTTTTTTTTTTTTTTAGTGTTTCTTTATTTGGCTTTGCCAGGTCTTTGTTGCAGCATGTGGGATCTTTTTATGTGTGACATGCGGGATCTAGTTCCTTGACCAGGGATCGAACCCCAGCTCCCTGCATTGGGAGTGTGGAGTCTTAACCACTGGACCACCAGGGAAGTCCCATGGAAACCAATTTTTATGGTAACACAGCTAAGTGCTTTTATAAGACTACAGAGGAAGGAGAGACTAGGCTGGAGACAGGGCAGGAGGGTTTAGGGATGGCATTTGTCCTTGGCATTGGAAGATGGGGTCTTAGGTTGGGCTGCTATAACAAAATATCACAGACTGGGCAGCTTAAACAACAGACATTTATTTCTTACAGTTCTGCAGGCTGGAAAGTCTGAGATCAGAGTGCTGGCAGATTGCGTGTCTGGTGAGGGCCTTCTTGACTTGCAGACAGCTGTCTTCTTGTATCCACACATGGTGGAGGGAGAGAGTGAGAGAGAGAGAGAGAGAGGGAGAGAGGGAGAGAGAGGGAGAGAGGGAGAGAGGGAGAGGGAGAGAGAGATCTCCTTTCCCATCTTGTAAGGATACTAATTTCATAATGAGGACTTCACCCTCATGACCTCATCTAAATCTAATACCTTCAAAGGTTCCACCTCCAAATACTATTATACTGGGGAGTTGGGCTTTAACACATGGATTTTGGCGGGGACATAAACATTTGATCTGTAGCAGATGGGTAGGATAGGAACACGTGCAAGAAGGGAGATGACAGAAAGGATGAACCAAATATAGAGTAAGAGACTGGAGGAGGATTAAATGACCAGTTTGACAATATTATATGTAGGTAAAAAGGCAGTAGAGTGAAGTACGGCTAGAATTGCAGGATGGAGTCAGATAATGGAAAGCCTTAGACACTCTAATATGAGTTAGACTGTGGATTATTATTTTTGCAGGTTATTGAGTAGAGAAAGGACTTGATCAGAGATCTGCCCGAACATTATATTTTGGACAAAGTCTGTAGGAGAGATGGACAGAGGATGGACTAGGGTTTAGGGGTCAGTTAGGTGGCTACTGTAGCCGTATAGGGGAGTGGAGACAGGAGTCTAAATGGGATGGAGGCGGCCAGGTTGGAGAGGGAAGTGCTGTAATTTGAACAGAGTGTGGACCAGGGTCAGAGAGAGGAAGATTAGATTATTTTTGAGAAGGTACTCAATAGTGTCTGCAACACAGTGGGTGGTTAATACTTGTTTGCTGAAAGGTTATAAACTTGCTACAAGGAAGGGATCTGCTCGCTAGGGCAGAAGAGACCTAGGGTGTTACCTGAACTAGACAGGCAGCTGGAGGACCTTAGCCAGCTACTCAGTGGTCTGTGGACCTGTGCTGATTCACAGGTTGTGTAACCAGCCTGTGAGAAGAACAGAAATCAAGAGTAAGCATTAGAAATAGCTATAGCAACTTGACAGAGTACTTTCATGTTTTTTTTCCCTAATATTAAAATATTGGGTCATGTATTTTAATTTTTGTTTTTTTGCCATTTTATTTTTCTAGTAGTTGATTTTTTGAATTGTATTTTACAAAAGAATTGTCTTCAGTGAGTTGAAGAAAAGGAACCAATATCTTATAACAGGTAGTTTGAGAAGCGCTGGTCCCAGCCCAGTATCCAAGAGGGAGCAACAGCGAGTCTGGATTCTGGAAGTGCATCTAATCATGGGGTAGGTAGGGGGTCCTCACAGTGGCAGCATTCGGCTGGTGCTAGTCATGGCCCGGGAAATCTGTACATCCCAGCTGGCAATGTGGAGGCAGCAGGTTAGACCTGACAATAGCTACATTAAGTATCAAGGACTCAACCCAACAGGCTAGGTTGGGGCTCCCACCTTAAAGGGATCCCCTGGAATGTTAGGCGGGGAAGCTTTTTAGCGATGAGAAGGGGTACAGCGCAGCCCACCTTAAAGGGATCCCCTGGAATGTTAGGCGGGGAAGCTCTTTAGCGATGAGAAGGGGTACAGCGCAACATCGCAGTTCTTTGGAATGGGGTATAAGTGGAGAGTGCTATGTTTCAAGGATCTTAAAGTTAAAGAGAGTAGATTCTAGGTCTGAGTGCAGAAAGGAGGGTCAGGGTTAGAGGGGGGCTCAGCATGAGCAGCAGGACCACTGGCATGGCTCTACTTCAAGCTCTGAGGAGCATAGAGTAGGAACTCTTCAGCCATTCAGCACCATAATTACTGAGCCAGGTAAGAGGCACCATCTAGATATTGGGGAAACTGCAGGGAACAAGACATAAAGGGCCTCCACTCTCCTGGAGACTATGTTCTAGTTGGGGGCAGGCAATAAATGCATACATAAGACAGATATCTCATTGTGCTAAATACTCTCCAGAGAATTAAAGTGGGGCGATGTGACAGAGAGGTAACGGGTGGTACTTTAACTTGAGTGGTCAGAAGAGGCCTCTCCCCGTCTGGTAACATTGAAGCTAAGATTGGAACGACTAAAAGAAACCGGCTACTTGAGGGTCAGGAGGCAGTGCATTCCGGGTGGGGATGCTGAGATGAAACAAGCAGCAGAGTGACTGAAAGTGAGGGAGTGCAAGAAGGAGGGGAGCATGGGAGGGGGGAGATCACGGGCTGGGGTGGGGTGAGGGGAGGCAGGCGTGAGGTCTTTTCGGGCCCCATAGGCCGGGAGAAGAACTTGTGTTTTATCCTCAGTGGGATGGGGGAGCAACTGGAAGGTTTTAAGCAGAGGAGTAATGTGGATAATGTTTTGAAAAGCCCACCCTGGCTGCTGTTGGAGAATGGACTGCGGGAGAGGTAAGTGGCTCCAGGAGGAAGGAGACGTTGCAGGCTTGGACTGGAGGGTAGCAATGCGGTGGAGAGAAATGATTGCGTTTTGGAGTGATTCATCTTGGGAGATGGAGTCCATGGGATTGGATGAGTGGTTTGGTGAAGCTGCTGAGGGAAATGAATCAAGAAAAACTCCAGTTTGGGGTACATGAGAAACTGGGTGAGTGATGGTGCCCTTGTCCAAGATGGGAAAGACAGGGAGAGGAACATGTTTGTGGATAAAAAGTCAAGAGTTTACTTCTGGCAAGTTAAGTTAGAGATGTTCAGTGGAAATGTCACATGATAGCTGGAGTATGGGATTTAGGGAAAAATCAGGGGCTGGGGATTTGGATTTGGGTGTCATTGGTGTGGTCCTGGATAAGATCATCTGGGGACAATCTGTCGACAGAGGAGAAAAGGGGTCCCAGGGTCACTCTGGGGAGCACATCAACTTCCGAGTCAAACAGAGGAGGAGGACCCAGCAAAGGAGTTGGAGAAGGAGAGGTCTGAAGCAGGAGGGAAAACTGGAGAGTACGGTGTTCCGAAGCCTAGAGAAGTGTTTTGAGAGGGAGGAAATAAGCAGTGCGGGTGCTGAGAGTAATCAGCTAAGGCAAGGGTGGAGAAATGATCAGTGTCTCGGCCACAGATAGGCACAGGCTCAGGTGGTGGGTGCCGATGGAAGCCTGGATGGAACGGTTTGGAGAGCGACTGTGAGCTGGGGGTTTCAAAACATAACTTTTGAAAAGTTTTCCTCTAACCAGGAGCAGAGTAAAGGGAGAGTCTGTTAAGAGAGGACATAATACAAAAGGTCTGTATGCTGATGGGAAAGATACAGTGGAGAGGGGAAAATTGCATATGCAGGAAGGAATGGGATAAAGGAAGGAGGAAGGCCTTGCAAAGGCTGAGATGGTAGGATCCCAGGTGCAGGGGGAGAGGTTGACCTTGCAGAGGAGCCAGGACACTCTCCATGGTCCAGGAGTGGCGGGGAGAAAGCGTGGGTGTAAATGAAGATAATTTGGTAGATTTGGTGGTGAGAATAAAAGGTGATTCCTGTCTGGTGGCTTTTCTTTTTCTGTGAACTATGAGGACATCCTATCAATTAAGAATGAAGGTGCTAGGTAGTGGGGGAGGGGTGTAGGACATTTGTACAGAGAGAAGTGGAAATAGTCATTTTGAAGAGTCAGAAAGGAGACAAACAAGAGAAGTATCGTAGGATTTAAGGGCAGAGCTATGCGCTTTTTTTTTTTTTTTTTGCGGTACGCGGGCCTCTCACTGCTGTGGCCTCTCCGGTTGTGGAGCACAGGCTCCGGACGCGCAGGCTCAGCGGCCATGGCTCACGGGACCAGCCGCTCCGCGGCATGTGGGATCCTCCCGGACCGGGGCACGAACCCGTGTCCCCTGCATCGGCAGGCGGACTCCCAACCACTGCGCCACCAGGGAAGCCCTATGCGCTTTTTTGACATTTGTGAGGAGGAGGAGGAGGTGAGGAGTGTGATGGGCAGAAAGAAGCTACTCCTGTTTAGAGTCTGTCTTGGAAAGGGTTAACTTAGAAACAGATCTGGGCCCTGGTGACAAGGCATGCAGGAACCATCAGTAGATTCAGCTGTGAAGAAGTCAGGATATTAGTGCAGGGCGTATTTAGGAGAGCTCAGGAGGATTTTGGTCCTGATAATACTTGGGAGTGGGGTGTGAGAGAGAGAAGAGGGAATTAAACGTCCCTTGGAGATTTTGTATCTGAGCCCCTGGGATGATGATGTCCCTTTCAGAATGTGAAATGTGAGATGTTCTGTCACAGGGAACTGACTTCCGTTTTTCGGGGACCTCAATATTCTCATTTGTAAACTGGTTAAAATAATCCTAGCCCTTCATTTCCCATTGCATTTTGGGGATTTTTAAATGACATAACATCTGGGAGAGGGCTTGGAAAGCTGCCAAGCACTCTGCATTTGTTATCCTGGTTACAAAATTGAAATGGGAGCCCAGTTTCTCGTGGCTTTGTGCCGTCCCAGGCCCGGGGTAAGCGCTAAAGAGCGCCCTCAGCGCGCCGAGGACTTGGATGCAGGCGCTGCTCTGCTCGGTGGTTTTCCTCCTGAGCCTTGCGGGTCAGAGTCTGAAGTGGAACCCACCCACCTACGAACAAGGCACAAGTCTGTTTTACTTCAATGTATTGCGTTTTTTGAAAGCTAGATATATTTAAACATTTTTGGCTTTGTTTTAAGAACGCCTCTTCTTGGGAAGACTAATTTGGCAGAAGGCATCTGCCCTGCAGTCTTATTGCGCCTCTCAAAGTGATGGTTGCTTCGGCGGTACCTGCGGTTTGTAAAGGACAGTTTGACAGGTTTCGGGAAAGGGTTAGCGCCTCTTGAACTGGGGAGGTTTCAAAATGAGCTTGGGCCTAAAAGGCTCCATAGAGCCCGGCAGTGGGACAGACAGAGCGGCTCAGAGGGAAGGCACAGAGCAGCTTTTATGTGCTAATGAGGGGAAGCCCAGATGCCAGGGGGATCAGAGGAGCTCTTTGTGACGCGGGGATGGCTGGAGCCTCTGTCCTTATCTGGATCGTGCGGCAGGCAGGAGAAACACTGCGCCCTCACAGAGGAGCCCTTGCCTCCACGGATAGCCCTACACACCGCTCCCAATGCTGCTGGGAGGTGAGGGGCTGCGGAAAGTCCCAGGGTGGGGCGACTGCTTGGAAGCAGGGAGGTTGGGAGGTGGGAGAGGTGTACGTGGGGAGGACGGAGGATGGGAAGGGGGAGAGCTCTTCGGTAGGGTGTGTGGAGTCAGAGAGCTAGGAAGGACTTCTACAGCTTCACAAAACTAACTGTTGTCCCTCCAGTGCTGCCAAGCTTGATGAGTGGCCTTCAGTCCAAAAGGAGGTGAGCTGTCCTTGAAAATAGCACAGGTCAGTTTTTAGCTAGTTACAGGGTAAGTCTGAAACATCACAAAAACCAACCAAACAAAAGCTACCATCACCCAGTGAGTGCTGGAATGAATTTCACATTCTGGTTACTCCATTAAGCGATTGCTCCAGAATTGCTAGCTGGGAGGGGTTAGGAGCACGCCTGTGGTTGGAAGCAGGGTCAGGGAACTTGTCTCGAAGCTGAATTTGCATAGGAGAACACAGTGTTTACAAAGGTTGTGTGTTTAACTTCTACTGATGGAGAGATTGGGTAACCAGCGCACCCCTAGGATTGTTACTGTCTCTGGAAATATGAGTTCCCAGATAAGACAGACCAATGAAGACATCAATCCATGGTACCTTGACCTTTTCTTTTTCTCCTACTTTTCATTTCTGTATCTTTTGGGGGCTATATAAATATTTAAATATAATATCTGTTATATACATTATTTCTCAAATAGTGTATATTAGGTATTATTTGTAATGAATCTTTGTCTATGGATCCATCTGTCTCTTTCAACCTTGTTCTGTTTCTCTCTGACACACACACACACTCACACACACAGGCACATTGATAGAGAATAGTTTTTCCATTTGGAATAGTTTGTTTTCCTTCTTTGAAGATAGCCCTCAACTTTCCTTACCATGCTTTTTTTGGCTCAGAGTTGGTTCAAGGAGAATGCTTTATGTTTAATGTGTTTAAGTTTTACTTAAGAACCACATTGAATTGGAATCACTTAAGAAAACAAAAATATTCAGTGTGAAATTACCTGTGAGCTAGCTATATCTGAATGTGTGAATACAACTGTAGAACAAGCCACCACATAAAGATTCCGCCTTCCCCCCACCCCCTCCCTTTCCTTGAGCCATATATGGTTTCATTACAACCCTTCAGTTCCAAGTGGTAACGAGTCCAGTGACTTGACTTAAAAATGTATCCTTTTTTATAGAGCTTCTTTTTGGATGATGAAAAATTTCTGGAAATATATGGAGGTAATGATTGCACGACACTGTGAATGTACTTAATGCCACAGAACTCTACACATAAAAATGGTTAAAATGGTAAATTTTGTTATATATATACAACATAAAATATATAGTATAAATATTGTACATATTGTATATATGCAATAAAAATATTTTAAAAATGTATCTTTTTTTACCTGTTCTAACAGTTTGTGTGATTTTAGTGCTTTTCAGGCAAAATACTTCTTTCTTTATTTTTTTTAGTTCTTTTTCTTAATGCTTCCTATTTATTTCCTGCTGCTAATGGGGTCCCTGCATTTTGGATTGACCTTCCCCAGTGTAAGCCTAAAGAAGTGTAAGCAATAAGGTGCTTGTTTGCACTGGTTTTAGAAAATTGATCATGTGCAACGCTAATGCTGATAAGTGGGCTCATCGCGTCCAATGTGATGCGACCATGATTATTACCTCCTTAGCCCCAAAGTTCATTGCAACCTGAGAGCATGCCTACGAAGATGATGGAAGGAAAGCACGGTCCAAAGCATTTATAGCAATGGATATCAGACTGCTCCTTTTGGATATTAGTTTGTTGAAGAAATGAAAAATATGTGGGTGGAAATGTGTGTGGATGGCCTGCAGGACCACGACTGCAGTTGGTTGGGCTGTAGGTTGGTGAATTGAGATACAATAACAAAAATGTCCTCTCCCTGTTTTCCCTTGTCACAGCTAGAAAGCAGTTCATTGGATTTAGGAACCTGACGAGTCTCTTCCTTTTTAGTGGTTCCTGGAGTAGGAGGTAAAGGAGCCAGAGTCTGTAGTGCACACTTTTTCTAAAAAAGAAATTTCTACAGTCTGATATCATTTACCCCATACTCTTGGTGTTGGGGGAGGTTAAGACATATACAAGAAGCAAAGGCATTTCAAAGTGAAAGGCAGAAGGAAATGGAATGCTTGGGTCGGGGTGGAGGAGCCCTGCAGAGAGCTAGCCTTGGATTTCTAATATTCTCTGCTATTTTAACCATTAAAGTAATTCGCTCCGTAAGGCTTAAAAGGTTGATTCCTGTTTGTTCTTAGGGAAACAAGTGAACAAACAAAGAAAAAAAAGTCCCAGACACCATGTGACGTGTGAATGAATCAAAGGCACCTTCATTCCATGTCAAAATTCCCACCTTGGAGAACTATTAATGCTCTCTGTGGAAATGTTTTGAACTTCAGAAATGAATAAAGTAAAGCAGTGAATGACACTATAAAGCCCTGACCCTCAATTTTCAGGTGCTGCTAGGCGGTGCTATGAGTGCTTCAGAGTACAATCTAAAGATATACTGATATAGAAGCTCAGTGTATGAGACATTATAACTCTTCAGCCAAAACACAGAGGCACCAATGTATCTGAAAACCTTGATGTCTGACCCTCAACCCCCAAAGTCTGGGTTAGATGCCCCATTCCACGTGCTGCCTATTGCCTATCATTTCACACTCTACATTATCTTCTTGTCTGAACTCTCCTAATGGGTTGTAAGTCCACAAGGGTGTTCTCTACCCAGCATTTTACATAGAACCCAGCATGAAGTAAGTGCTCAATACATATTTGCTGAGTGACGGGGCAAATGATCTGCTAGAGGCCCCTTCAAAAAAGAGATTATTTTCAGCAAATTGACGTTCTCTGATTTTATTTTCTCAAATAATGTGTGTCATAGAGCCTGGGACAGAGTTGGTACTCAATAAATTTTAGTTTCAGTTTTTTTTAAATCGATCTATGTAAAGGTAGGGGATGTAGAAAAAGTATAGAAGGATGATTTGAATGGTGCCAGAGGTGGGGAAACACTAGGTGTGATACATAAGTCCTACTCATACTTTAAAACTCAACACACGTTTCTACCAATTCTATTTCCCAAAAGTTTTAAATTCTCTCTACCAAGAAATTTCCTGTGGGATAATCAGTTGTAGAAATAAAAATAGAAGGCATTTTAAGCTCATTATAAGCAACAGTGGTTAAGAACAGGGCTAGACTGCCTACTTTAGCATCTGAGTGCTCTGATCTTGGGGACCTCAATTTCTTATCTTTTTCCACATTGTTGTGAGGACTAAAAGACTGTGTATATGTGTACATACACACACACACACACACACACACATATATATATATAATATGGCACTTAGCATCTGACATATAGAAAGTCCTACTCAAAATTTTATTATTATTATTAGCATTGTCATCATCATCACTGGCAGGTAAAAAGCCCAGGGAAACATAGGGAAGAAGAAAACTAATTGCCAAGAAGAGTATGTGAAAGTAGGGCCCATGTCTGGTTTGATTAGTGCTTTTTGCCCAGTGCCCAGCATAGCCCTTGGGCATTATAATGTTGATAATACTTGTGTAGTGAATTAATGGTGTGTACTTCTGGTGGTTTGGGGAAGGAAAGGTAAGAGAGTCATATGGTAAGGTCCTAGCTCAAAGTAAGTGAGGAGAAAGGAGAACATATCTTATTCCTGTTCATAAATATTTTCCTAAACAATTTATACCAGTTAGAAACTAGAGTTAAATTTCTTCTTTAAGTACATCACCTTGGGAAAATTAAACAAGATTAGATTTATATCCTTTGTATGTCTGCTTCAAGGAAAGCAGTCGTAGGTGTGGTTAAGAGATGCAAACTTACAAAGTTAGGTCTCTGCTTGCAAGTGTGTTTTAATCTAGTTGATCAGTTATTATTTCAGTCAGTCAATTAGATTGCTTTCCTCTTAGGAGGTGAAGTTAGTCACAAGGAAAGATGGAGCATTGCTTGAAGGTGGCTTTGGAACATGGGACACTGGGCATATTTTTATAGAGGGGGAAATTGTACCACTAGACAGCTATAAGCATATTGGGCTAGAGAAGAACGCACAAGTGAGGGAGACCACCAGAGATCAACTTGGTTGTCTTTGAAGTGTGTCCAGAACTCTCCACCAGTGGGGTCAGCCACCACTTCACCCAAAGACTTTCAGGGGTATACTGGTCAATAAATGTTTGAGAATATATCTATGTGACAGCTGTGAGAATTTTGACAAGTCATTTGAAATATACAGTCACTACATCCCTGTCCAGTTCTTATGGTATGTTCTTATGGTATACATGACAATAAAACCCAAAGACCTTCTGAGAAATCAAGTGATGTTTATTTTTAAAGCATATCTCTAGTCTTTCTTCTTCATGTGCTGGTCCCTCAGAATAAAAGTAAATAAAGCTCAGCCATTTCAGCACTGGTTCCATGTGCTTGTGTCCTGGAGGCGACTAGCCCATGCAGAGAGTTTAAAAGTTAAAGATCCTGTGTGCTGGATTAGAGTTCCAACCAGGGAATTATTAGGTACCTCAGTATATTTAGATAAACCCTGCAAAGATGGACCCAGGATAACTTGACAAGTTATCTGCACTGGAATAGAATGGACATTGGCATACCTATTCTTTTCTAAAAATGAGTTGGCTTTTAAACTCCTGTTCCAGAACACCCAAATGTGACCCTTTGGGAGCAGGACAGTACTAGAGGGTTGGTAACTGTGACGCCTTTCTTTTCCTCGCTTCAGCCTATGTTGCACCACTAAGGTGCGATGTTTCTTCCAATGTGGAGTGATGGAAACTTCTGCTTTGTGATATTACCAAAGATCTGCCTACATCAAAAAGAGTGATGAAGTCATCTGGCTTACATTCTTGATATCATTTGTATTGCCCCTGTGCAGGGTTGAGTGGGGCAGTTTCTACAGCTGCTGTAAGCAGTAATCCTCTAAATATTAAATGCTGACTCAACATAAGCATGCCTGCAGAAGAAGAGGATTAACTTCAAGAGAAGCTAACATCAGCAAGAAGAAATACAACCACACAATCAAAAGGAATAAGGAGTATTTCCATGTGACATCTTCAGGAGCCACTGCAAACAGAAAAATATAGTAATTGCGTTAGATGGGAAGGAGTATACTCCTTCTTTTCTGTCCTTGGCATTGGAGATTTTGTTCTCCAGAGTCTCTGCTGGTTTCCTCATTAGTCCATCCATCTTACCCCAGATGGTTTGTATAGGCCAATGAGTTCTTGGCATTTTTCCGCAGATGGTTGTCGGTCTTGGGGTGGGCACAGGTCCCAGGTTGGCCGAATCAGATAGAAGGGAAAGACTTACATTTGATAGTGAGGGAAGAGATTCCTCTTTTTCTGCTGGATTTGACCACAGAAACAGCCATCTTGCTATTGGATATTACTGTCAACTACCTTATGATCAGGAAGGAAACCAGCCTTAGGATGTCACTGATGGTGAGGACAGCAGAGTGGAAAGAGGGAGAGTACCTGAGTCCTTGAAGGTAATATTGAGCAACTGACTGCCGTGCTACGTGCTTGGAGCTTGCTCTGTCGCTGGACTTTCACCATGTGAGGTTATAGATATCCTAACTGTTTTGGCCGGGTTGAGTTGGGATTTGTTTGACCTGTAGCTGAGCACTTCCTTAACTGATAGACACATCTCTCTCTCTTTGCCTTGAAACTGATGATCTAATGTGAATGCCAGCCAGGGCCATTTCATCTTTTCCAGTGTGGGCACACCTGCCAAGAAAGAGAAGAGGCAGGTTTGCTCCAGTCTGTGGTGTAAAGGGTTGGTTTTCCCAGGATGTGGTTGCACAGGGGGTAGAAGGAGTGGGCTCTTGTGATGGATTATCCATACCAGTCTGTGGCACCTTTGATAATCCCGAGCTTGTCTGGATTAGACAAATATTGAGATTGAAGTGCTGGATGATAGGCTCCCCCCACCACATCATCCATTTATTCACTTGTTTGATAAGCATCTGTTCCTAGCCTGCTTTGTGCCAAGCTGGTGCCAGGCACTGTGTATGTGAAAGATCTCACAGAGAATATGGGAGAACCATGGGGTGCCTGATACAAGGGACTGGGGAAGGCATCTGAGCGTATGACAGTTAAGCTGACAACTGGAGAACGAGGAGGACTTAGCTAGGATAAAGAGAGGAGTGTGTGTGTGTGTGTGTGTGTGTGTGTGTGGCGAGGGTTTATAAACAATGATGTTTTAGGCAGAGGAAACAACATATCATGAAACTGTGAGTGGAACCATTGTGCACTGCGGGAAATGAAATCAGTTCCAAAGGCTGAAGCTGTGTGTGAAAGGTAGCGAGGTGTTAGAGGCTGGAGCGGCAGGTAGGCTCCAGATCAGGCAGAACTTTGGAAGTTTATTAAGTTATGTGTGCTTTGTCTTAAGAGCACTGAGCAGTATTGGAGACTCTTAGCAGAAGAATAACACGACCAGTGTACACTTACATAAGCTCTGGCTGCCTGCAGTATAAACAATACATTTGAGGATAGCAAGATTGGTTTCAAGGAGCCCAGCCAGGAGATGCTTGCAGAGGTGAAATGTGGAGTTATGATGTACCTTAACCTTTCCTTTCTAAAACCATGGGTTTTGATTGTAATTAGTACATAAGAGAGGGTGAATCGGGTTTGGTGGTAGGTGTGTTTGACTTTTTTTGTCAGGCAAGTTACCTAAACTCTGAGTTTTTGTTTCATTATCTGTGAAATTATGATAAGAACACCTACCTCATAGGGCCATTGAAGAGGATTAAATAAGATAATATATTGATAGCTCTGATAGCTCTGGGCACCATGCCTGAAACATTAGTCATTATAATAATGAATAAATGTGTAAGGAAGAGGCAGAAGAACAGTGGCAGTGGAAGAGCTTTCTATCTGAGTTCCTTTGTAGTCTGGGAGTTGAGAGTCACATGAAAATCACAAAGCAAGTATAACTATGGTGCTGTCATGTTTTCTTTGGGAGAAGGATTTATATTTATTGTGTAGGCAAAAAATTTCTAATAATCCTTGCTCTTGGAAGGAGAAGGAATAGAAATCAAGACAGAAAAAGATAAATAGAAGGTGTGCTTATTTTTGTCTAAGGAGAAGAGGAGAGAAGGGCTGTTGAATTCACAGGGTGGAGAGAGAAGTTACTTTGGTCTTGGGAGATGCTGGGGGCAAGGGCTTCCAGAAGAACCTGTGGTTTCTCTGTAGTGACAATAATCTGCATATACACAGCTGGAAGTTTAGGTGAAAGCAGGTGTATTTCTTTAGGGCGGGAGCTTTTGTCCACTTTTTTTGTTTTTAATCATGTGGAACAGCTGCTATATAGTAGTTACTGTGGTCAACAAGTATTTGTTGAATGAATGAATGAAGAGATGGATGTGCTTTTACCAAGCTTCGAAATTCTGGGCTCAGAATTTCTGCCTGAGGTCTAGGCACATGCTGGATTGAGTTCCCTCCATTTGCCACCTACAAAGCAGCCTTGTATTTTCTTACAGTCATTAGAGAAGCTAATTAGAGAAGCTAATCAATGGCTGATAAACTGATTCATGGAGATAGATTTCTGAAGCCAGATTTCGAAAGAAAAGAATGGCTTCTTTCCTTGGGCTGCGTGAGCTGCTATTTTTAGTGTGCAGGTGTTGCAGCTTTTAAGAAGCATTTGGCAGGGTTTCCATCTACTTCGATTTTATCCAAAATATGTAACTTTCATCCCTTCCATTCCAGAAGCATGGTGCTTTGTGAGTGTTTTCTGAGTAGAAAAGGGAATTGTGGGAAAGAATAATCAAGAAAAAATATACAAAGTGCTTAGCATAGAACCTGGTCCTACAGTGAATGCGCAGTCAGTAAAGGAGAAGACGGAAATGCCCTTTGCAGAGGGTGGGCGGAGGAAGGAGATGGCAGGTGGGCACTGCTCCCTGCTGTACATGGAGGGAGTTTCTCTGCATCACTGGAGATATTACACTGCTTCCAGCTCCCTCAGTCTGAATCAATCCCTGTACCAAGAGCCTTGGCTTAGAATTTACGATGTCAGTACATATTAGGGAAGGGCCAATCAGTATTCTCTGTGCATTGCTTAAAAACAAATAGATCCCCTCCAGATCAATTGGTGAAAACACAATGACTTAATGCTTTGAAAAATGCGTCCCTAGAAAACCGTATGCCACACAGTTCTGAGATGAGAGCTGGGCCTCCGGAACAGTTATTTCCTAGGATAAATTTCCAGTCATACATTAGATTTATGCCAGAGACGGGTAAAGTGGAAGCCACGGATATTAGCTTGTTCTATGTTCATATGTTCCACTGTGAGATGCCACACTTAGGTCTTTGAGGAGGACAAGCCTGGAAATGTCTTGCTGCTTGGAGGACAGTTGTGGAAGTCAATTAAATACACTAGCAGCTTGCTTTCAGCTAACTGTACATCGTCTTGGTTATGGATCGTGTTCTGACTGGTACCGCAAAGGGGTGGGGAATAGCTAGGCAAGTTGTGATGACTGTAACAGTCAGGGCTCTCCAGGGAAACAGAACCAATAGGAGATACATATATATTAAATAGATTTTTATCTATTTTATAAATAAATATTTATTTATGTATACTGAGAGAGAGGGAGAGAGAGATGCTTGTTTAAAGGAATCCACTCACACAGCTATGAGGGCAGGCCAGCAGGCTGGAAACTCAGGCAGGACTTCTGTTACAGTCTTGAGGCAAAACTCTTTCTCCAGGAGACTTCAGTTTTTGCTCTTAAGGCTTTCCCTTGATTGGATAATAATGAGACCCACCCTCCTTACTAAGGGTAATCTGCTTGACTTAAAGTCAACTGATTATACATGTCAATCACATCTGTAAATACCCTCATAGCAGCACCTAGACTAGTGTTTGACCGAATAACTGGGCACCATAACCTAGCCAAGCTGACACATACAATTAACTGTCACACTGGTGGTGATGATGATGGGGACTGTGTTGTTTGTAGCCCTCAGATGTCCTAGAATCACCATGTATCATACACACCATGTATCAGTGCTTTATGTGCATTATTCTGTTTAATCTTCTTAAACCTTCATCTCCATTTTAAAGAGGAAGCTATTGAGTCAGAGAGGTTGTTAAACGGCCCAGAGTCACACAGAGACTTTGTGGGTTGCTAGGGCTTAGTTCTAAAGCCCATGCTATAATGTAGCATTTTATACAGCAAATTTTTTTTTTTTTAGAAGCTAGTAAAAATTATTTATTATGTCATTATCTGGAGATAATGACTGTTAAATCCCAATACATGCCCTTCACTTTTATATATGGGTATGTGAATAGCTATATGCATAGTTTTAAATTATGCTGTTTTCACTTTCTATTATAAGCATTTTCCTTGTCACTAAATACCCTTCAAAATATGATTTTCAGTGGCTGAATTTTTTTTTGTTTTACATCTTCATTGGAGTATAATTGCTTTACAATGGTGTGTTAGTTTCTCCTTTATAACAAAGTGAATCAGTTATACATATACATATGTTCCCATATCTCTTCCCTCTTGCATCTCCCTCCCTCCCACCCTCCCTATCCCACACCTCTAGGTGGTCACAAAGCACCAAGCTGATCTCCCTGTGCTATGCGGCTGCTTCCCACTAGCTCTCTATTTTACGTTTGGTAGTGTATATATGTCCATGCCATTCTCTCACTTTGTCACAACTTACCCTTCCCCCTCCCCATATCCTCAAGTCCATTCTCTAGTAGGTCTGTGTCTTTATTCCTGTCTTACCCCTAGGTTCTTCATGACATTTTTTTTTTCTTGGATTCCATATATATGTGTTAGCATACGGTATTTGTCTTTCTCTTTCTGACTTACTTCACTCTGTATGACAGACTCTAGGTCCATCCACCTCACTACAAATAACTCAATTTCGTTCCTTTTTAAGGCTGAGTAATATTGCATTGTATATACGTGCCACATCTTCTTTATCCATTCATCCGATGATGGGCACTTAGGTTGTTTCCATCTCCTGCCTATTGTAAATAGAGCTGCAATGAACATTTTGGTACATGACTCTTTTTGAATTCTGGTTTTCTCAGGGTATATGCCCAGTAGTGGGATTTCTGGGTCATATGGTAGTTCTATTTGTAGTTTTTTAAGGAACCTCCATACTGTTCTCCATAGTGGCTGTACCAATTCACATTCCCACCAGCAGTGCAAGAGTGTTCCATTTTCGCCACATCCTCTCCAGCATTTATTGTTTCTAGAATTTTTGATGATGGCCATTCTGACCTATGTGAGATGATATCTCATTGTAGTTTTGACTTGCATTTCTCCAATGATTAATGTTGTTGAGCATTCTTTCCTGTG
Organism: Delphinapterus leucas; assembly: GCF_059928025.1. Classification (NCBI taxonomy): domain Eukaryota; kingdom Metazoa; phylum Chordata; class Mammalia; order Artiodactyla; family Monodontidae; genus Delphinapterus; species Delphinapterus leucas. Next base: position 54,174,404 of record NC_143140.1, read on the forward strand.
TTTGTTGGCAATCTGTATATCTTCTTTGGAGAAATGTCTATTTAGGTCTTCTGCCTATTTTTGGATTGGGTTGTTTGTTTTTTTGTTATTGAGCTGCATGAGCTGCTTGTAAATTTTGGAGATTAATCCTTTATCAGTTGCTTCATTGGCAAATATTTTCTCCCATTCTGAGGATTGTCTTTTGGTCTTATTTATGGTTTCCTTTGCTGTGCAAAAGCTTTGAAGTTTCATTAGGTCCCATTTGTTTATTTTTGTTTTTATTTCCATTTCTCTAGGTGGTGGGTCAAAAAGGATCTTGCTGTGATTTATGTCATAGAGTGTTCTGCCTATGTTTTCCTCTAAAGAGTTTGATAGTTTCTGGCCTTACATTTAGGTCTTTAATCCATTTTGAGCTTATTTTTGTGTATGGTGTTAGGAAGTGTTCTAATCTCATACTTTTACATGTACCTGTCCAGTTTTCCCAGCACCACTTATTGAAGAGGCTGTCCGTTCTCCACTGTACATTCCTGCCTCCTTTATCAAAGTTAAGGTGACCATATGTGTGTGGGTTTATCTCTGGGCTTTCTGTCCTGTTCCATTCATCTATGTTTCTGTTTCTATGCCAGTACCATACTGTCTTGATTACTGTAGCTTTGTAGTATAGTCTGAAGTCAGGGAGCCTGATTCCTCCAGCTCCGTTTTTTGTTCTCAAGATTGCTTTGGCTATTTGGGGGTATTTTGTGTTTCCATATAAATTGTAGAATTTTTTGTTCTAATTCTGTGAAAAATGCCAGTGGTAGTTTGATAGGGATTGCACTGAATCTGTAGATTGCTTTGGGTAGTAGAGTCATTTTCACAATGTTGATTCTTCCAATCCAAGAACATGGTATATCTCTCCATCTATTTGTATCATCTTTGATATCTTTCATCAGTGTCTTATAATTTTCTACATACAGGTCTTTTGTCTCCTTAGGTAGGTTTATTCCTAGATATTTTATTCTTTTTGTTGCAATGGTAAGTGGGAGTGTTTTCTTGATTTCACTTTCGTATTTTTCATCACTACTGTATAGGAATGCAAGAGGTTTCTGTGCATTAATTTTGTGTCCTGATACTTTACTAAATTCATTGATTAGCTCTAGTAGTTTTCTGGTAGCATCTTTAGGATTCTCTATGTATAGTATCATGTAACCTCAAACAGTGACAGCTTTACTTCTTCTTTTCCAATTTGGATTCCTTTTATTTCCTTTTATTCTATGATTGCTGTGGCTAAAACTTCCAAAACTATATTCAATAAGAGTGGTGAGAGTGGGCAACCTTGTCTTGTTCCTGATCTTAGTGGAAATGCTTTCAGTTTTTCACCATTGAGGACGATGTTGGCTGTGGGTTTGTCATATATGGCCTTTATTATGTTGAGGAAAGTTCCCTCTATGCCTACTTTCTGGAGGGTTTTTTTTTTTTTTTTTTTTTTTTTAATCTGGAGGGTTTTTATCATAAATGGGTGTTGAATTTTGTCGAAAGCTTTCTCTGCAACTTTTTTTTTTTTTTTTTTGCGGTACGCGCATCTCTCACTGTTGTGGCCTATCCCATTGCGGAGCACAGGCTCCGGATGTGCAGGCTCAGCTGCCACGGCTCATGGGCGTAGCCGCTCCACGGCCTGTGGGATCTTCCTGGACCAGGGCACGAACCCGTGTCCCCTGCATCGGCAGGTGGACTCTCAACCACTGCGCCACCAGGGAAGCCCTCTCTGCATCTATTGAGATGACCATATCGTTTTTCTCCTTCAATTTGTTAATATGATTTATCACATTGATTGATTTGCGTATATTGAAGAATCCTTACATTCCTGGGATAAACCCCACTTGATCATGGTGTATGATCCTTTTAATGTGCTGTTGGATTCTGTTTCCTAGTATTTTGTTGAGGATTTTTGCATCTATGTTCATCAGTGATATTGGCCTGTAGTTTTCTGTCCTTGTGACATCCTTGTCTGGCTTTGGTATCAGGGTGATGGTGGCCTTGTAGAATGAGTTTGGGAGTGTTCCTCCCTCTGCTATATTTTGGAAGAGTTTGAGAAGGATAGGTGTTAGCTCTTCTCTAAATGTTTGATAGAATTCGCCTGTGAAGCCATCTGGTCCTGGGCTTTAGTTTGTTGCAAGATTTTTAATCACAGTTTCAATTTCAATGCTTGTGATTGGTCTGTTCATATTTTCTATTTCTTCCTGATTCAGTCTTGGCAGGTTGTGCATTTCTAAAAATTTGTCCATTTCTTCCAGGTTGTCTATTTTATTGGCATAGAGTTGCTTGTAGTAATCTCTCATGATCTTTTGTATTTCTGCAGTGTCTGTTGTTACTTCTTCTTTTTCATTTCTAATTCTATTGAGTCTTTTCCCTGTTTTTCTTGATGAGTCTGGCTAATGGTTTACAATTTTGTTTATCTTCTCAAAGAACCAGCTTTTAGTTTTATTGATTTTTGCTATCATTTCCTTCATTTCTTTTTCATTTATTTCTGGTCTGATCTTTATGATTTCTTTCCTTCTGCTAACTTTGGGGTTTTTTTATTCTTTTTTCTCTAATTGCTTTAGGTGCAAGGTTAGGTAGTTTATTCGAGATGTTTCCTGTTTCTTAAGGTAGGATTGTATTGCTATAAACTTCCCTCTTAGAAGTGCTTTTGCTGCATCCCATAGGTTTTGGGTCGTCGTGTCTCCATTGTCATTTGTTTCTAGGTATTTTTTTATTTCCTCTTTGATTTCGTCAGTGATCACTTCGTTATTAAGTAGTGTATTGTTTAGCTTCCATGTGTTTGTATTTTTTACAGGTCTTTTCCTGTAATTGATACCTAGCCTCATAGCGTTGTGGTCGGAAAAGATACTTGATACAATTTCAATTTTCTTAAATTTACCAAGGCTTGATTTGTGACCCAAGATATGATCTATCCTGGAGAATGTTCCATGATCACTTGATAAAAATGTGTATTCTGTTGTTTTTGGATGGAATGTCCTATAAATATCAATTAAGTCCATCTTGTTTAATGTATCATTTAATGCTTGTGTTTCCTTATTTATTTTCATTTTGGATGATCCGTCCATTGGTGAAAGTGGGGTGTTAAAGTCCCTTACTATGAATGTGTTACTGTTGATTTCCCCTTTTATGACTGTTAGTATTTGCCTTATGTATTGAGGTGCTCCTATGTTGGGTGCATAAATATTTACAATTGTTATATCTTTTTCTTGGATCGAGATACCTTTATTATTATGTAGTGTCCTTCTTTGTCTCTTCTGATAGTCTTATTTTAAAGTCTATTTTGTCTGATATGAGAATTGCTACTCCAGCATTCTTGTTTTTTTCTTCGGTACACGGGCCTCTCACTGTTGTGGCCTCTCCCGTTGCGGAGCACAGGCTCTGGACGCGCAGGCTCAGTGGCCATGGCTCACAGGCCCAGCCGCTCCGCTGCATGCGGGATCTTCCCAGACCGGGGCACAAACCCGTGTCCCCTGCATCGACAGGCGGACTCTCAACCACTGAGCCACCAGGGAAGCCCTCAAGCTTTCTCTTGGTTTCCATTTGCATGGAATATCTTTTTCCATCCCCTCACTTTCAATCTGTATGTGTCTCTAGGTCTGAAGTGGGTCTCTTGTAGACAGCATATATATGGGTCTTGTTTTTGTATGCATTCAGTCAGTCTGTGTCTTTTGGTGGGAGCATTTAATCCATTTACATTTAAGGTAATGATCGATATGTATGTTCCTATTCCCATTTTCTTAATTGTTTTGGGTTTGTTATTGTAGGTATTTTCTTTCTCTTGTGTTTCTTGCCTAGAGAAGATCCTTTAGCATTTGTTGTAAAGCTGGTTTGGTAGTGCTGAACTCTCAGCTTTTGCTTGTCTGTAAAGGTTTTAATTTCTCCATCAAATCTGAATGAGATCCTTGCTGGGTAGAGTAATCTTGATTGTAGGTTTTTGTCCTTCATCACTTTAAATACGTCCTGCCAGTCCCTTCTGGCTTGCACAGTTTCTGCTGAAAGATCAGCTGTTAACCTTATGGGGATTCCCTTGTGTGTTATTTGTTGTTTTTCCCTTGCTGCTTTTAATATGTTTTGTTTGTATTTAATTTTTGACAGTTTGATTAATATGTGTCTTGGCGTGTTTCTCCTTGGATTTTTTTTTTTTTTTTTTTTTTTTTTTTTTTTTTTTTTTTTTTTTTTGCGGTACGCGGGTCTCTCACTGTTGTGGCCTCTCTTGTTGCGGAGCACAGGCTCCAGACGCGCAGGCTCAGCAGCCATGGCTCACAGGCCAAGCCGCTCGGCAGCATGTGAGATCCTCCCAGACCGGGGCGCGAACCCGTGTCCCCTGCATTGGCAGGCGGACTCCCAACCACTGCGCCACCACGGAAGCCCGGATTTTTTTTTTTTAATCAAATTATTTATTTATTTATTTATTTATTTACGGTATGCGGGCCTCTCACTGTTTTGGCCTCTCCTGTTGCGGAGCACAGGCTCCGGATGGGCAGGCTCAGCGGCCATGGCTCACGGGCCCAGCTGCTCCACGGCATGGGGGATCCTCCCGGACCGGGGCACGAACCTGCGTCCCCTGCATTGTCAGGTGGACTCTCAACCACTGCGCAACCAGGGAAGCCCTCTCCTTGGATTTATCCTGTATGGGACTCTCTGTGCTTCCTGGACTTGATTAACTATTTCCTTTCCCATATTAGGGAAGTTTTAAACTACAGTCTCTTCAAATATTTTCTCAGTCCCTTTCTTTTTCTCTGCTTCTTCTGGAACCCCTATAATTCGAATGTTGGTGCGTTTAATGTTGTCCCAGAGGTCTCTGAGACTGTCCTCAGTTCTTTTTGTTCTTTTTTCTTTATTCTGCTCTGCAGTAGTTATTTCCACTATTTTATCTTTCAGGTCACTTATCCATTCCTCTGCCTCAGTTATTCTGCTATTGATCCCTTCTAGAGTATTTTTAATTTCATTTATTGTGTTGTTTATTGTTGCTTGTTTCATCTTTAGTTCTTCTAGGTCCTTGTTAAATGTTTCTTGCATTTTCTCTATTCTATTTCCAAGATTTTGGATCATCTTTACCATCATTATTCTGAATTCTTTTTCAGGTAGACTGCCTATTTCCTCTTCATTTGTTAGGTCTAGTGGGTTTTTATCTTGCTCCTTCATGTGCTGTGTGTTTTTCTGTCTTCTCATTTTGCTTATCTTACTGTGTTTGGGGTCTCCTTTTTGCAGGCTGCAGGTTCGTAGTTCCTGTTGTTTTTGGTGTCTGTCCCCAGTGACTAAAGTTGGTTCAGTGGGTTGTGTAGGCTTCCTGGTGGAGAGGACTAGTGCCTGTGTTCTGGTGGATGAGGCTGGATCTTGTCTTTCTGGTGGGCAGGTCCATGTCTGGTGGTGTGTTTTGGGGTGTCTGTGGACTTATTATGATTTTAGGCAGCCTCTCTGCTAATGGGTGTGGTTGTGTTCCTGTCTTGCTAGTTGTTTGGCATAGGATGTCCGGCACTGTAGCTTGCTGGTCGTTGAGTGAAGCTGGGTCTTGGTGTTGAGATGGAGATCTCTGGGAGATTTTCGCCATTTGATATTACGTGGAGCTGGGAGGTCTCTTGTGGACCAGTGTGCTGAAGTTGGCTCTCCCACCTCAGAGGCACAGCACTGACTCCTGGCTGCAGCACCAAGAGCCTTTCGTCCACGTGGCTCAGAATAAAAGGGAGAAAAAGTAGAAAGAAAGAAAGAAAGAGGATAAAAGAAAATAAAATAAGGTAAAATAAAGTTATTAAAATAAAAAATAATTATTAAGAAAAAAAATTTTTTTTAAAGTAAAGAAAAAAACAATGGACGGATAGAACCCTAGGACAAATGGTGGAAGGAAAGCTATACAGACAAAATCTCACACAGAAGCATACACATACACACTCACAAAAAGAGGAAAAGGGGAAAAAATCATAAATCTTGCTCTCAAAGTCTACCTCCTCAATTTGGGATGATCCGTTGTCTCTTCAGGTATTCCACAGATGCAGGGTACATCAAGCTGATTGTGGAGATTTAATCCGCTGCTCCTGAGGCTGCTGGGAGAGATTTCCCTTTCTCTTCTGTGTTCGCACAGCACCCGGGGCTCAGCTTTGGATTTGGCCCCACCTCTGCGTGTAGCTCACCGGAGGGCGTCTGTTCTTCGCTCAGACAGGACGGGGTTAAAGGATCAGCTATACTGCAAATATTAATCGATACCTTTTTGTTTCGTCCTGGTAACAGAAGCCTAACTCATGGATGCAATGTTTGTCTCTCGCCCTTGGGAAGTCTAAGGTGGCTGGCTTTAGGCACAACTGGCCCCAGGAGCTGAAAGGATGTTGTCAGGACTCTGCCTTTTGCTCCATCTCTTGTCTCTACTTCTTCCCTCTTAGCTTTATTCCGTTGACAGGCTCTCTCTATGCGGAAGGTAGGACTCATCCTCAGCAAGCACAGTAGAAAGGGGCTTTGCTCTTCCTTAGCCGTGGAACAATTCCAGGAAATAACTTTGGCCTTGCTTGGATTATGCGCCTGTTCCTAGGTCCCAAACATGCAGCTCTGTGGTTGCTACCACCTAGCTCTCGGGTCTAACTCTGGGCTGGTGGGCTTGGGGGTCCGGGAGCAGGGCATGATGCCGGAAAGCCGAACTAGAACAGGTGAAGTGTGAGAGGGTACTGCTACACTCAGGTCTCCCACCATCTACAGTTCCCTGTGGACACCTCCTTGGGAAGGAAACTCCCCAGTGGATACCTCCTAGGACTGGACTGGGTGTGACAGTTTTCTATTGCCCTAGTGGCAGAAGTACCTTGAAGGCATTTGTGGGAGCACTCTTTTTAGTTCCTTGGCCTGTTTGAGAGGAAAGCCGGCCCTAAACTCTTTAGAATTTAAATGTGGAATTAAAATTTCTTTCCTCTGATTCAAAGCAAAGGACCTAGGCAAACTTCTTTTCAAGCTTTAATGCTAAATTAGCTTCCCAGTAGGTACCTAAACATCAAAGGCTGTCTTAGGAAAGGAGATGGTACAACTGAATGCTCATATCACCTCATCCTAACTGCAAGTCGCAGACTACCCTGAAATATGATTGTTTGCATTCCTACCTTATCTTCCTGCAATCTTATCTTCCTTTCGACTGTGAGCTATTAGGAGGCAGGGCCCAATCTTCTTTTAGTAACTCCCTACAGTTCTAGCACAGATTTCTGTCACAGTGGGCACTCAGTAAGTGCTTTCTAGCAAGTGAATGAATCTGAGTCATTACAGAGTAAAATAATCCATTGTGTGCTGCACTCAGAGAGTTCTCCAGGGTAAATTTTTAAAGGGGCAGAGCATAGAAGAGGGCTAAGGGCAGTGGTCTGGGTCAGACTGCCTGGTTTGAGTCTTTTACCCTGACACTTTCTAAAACTTCATACCCTCATCTGTCAAATGGAGATTATAACAGTATCTATCCCATAGAGATCTTATGAGGATATATCTAAGCTCCTGGCCCATGGTTAGTATTCAGTAAACATTAGCTATTGTAATTACAGTTAACCCTTGAAGAACATGGGGGCTGGGGTGCCAGCCCTCCTTGCAGTGGAAGATCCATGTACAGCCAGCCCTTTTTAGACTCGGTTCCTCCATATTTGTGGTTTCACATTCTCAGATTCAACCAACAGTGGATTGTGTAGTACCGTAGTATTTGCTATTGAAAAATATCTGTGTATAAGTGGACCTGTGCAGTTCAAACTGTGTTGTTCAAGGTTCCAACTGTACTGTTGTTATTTGATTGCTAGGTTACCAGGCCCTGTTTGAACCTGGCAAGCATTTGATTTAATTATGCTCATTATTGTGCCTCTATCGCATTTCACAACTTAAGTGTATTCTTAGTTGCATTGCAAAAGTAAAGCACTATCTTTCAAAAAAGTTTGTTCTTTTCCCTTTTATTCAAACAATACTAGTATGTATCTCATAAAGCTGTTACAAAGACAAACAAACAAACAGAAAACAGTACTAGTGTACAGGTGGTTGTTCTCTAAAGATCCCAGTCTCAGGAATTCAGCATGATAAAGCTGCAGCTGGCTCATCTTGATGATCCTCAAAGATGTTCTTCTTCAGGTCAAAAAATCTGCTTTCATGGTGAATGTGGCCCATTTCTCTCTAAGCTAATGGTTGACCAATGACTTAAACCCTCCCATGTTCATTCTCATATGGTTCAGTCACTTCCTGGCACATTATTTAATAATCTTTACATCCCAAATGAGCCCAAGTCACCCAGGGGGATTTTTCACTTTGCAGGTAGATGTAATTAATTGTGAGAAGGAGGGGAAGGGAGAGTGGAGTTTGCCCAGGCTTCTCTGGAATTCTCTCTGCATTTCCACAGTGGGGAGGATGAGAATTGCCTGTAGAGGTCTTTAGCTTTGCTACGGATGGTGCAGACAAAGGAATTCTTGAGGCAGTTTTCTGCCTGATTGTTGCTGTTGGATTCTGAGAAACTATGGATAAAGAGGTGCCTCCAGATGAGGTGGGAAGTATCCTTATTGCTTTTTACTATTGTTGCCTAATACATTGTCAATTATTATTATATTTGTTTCACAGAGAAGGAAACCAAGCTGTAAAAAGTTTAAGATAACAGAGCAAGTAGCCAAGCTGAGATGTGAGTTCAGTTTGACTATAGAGTCTGTTATCTTAACCATCACACTGTACCTAGAAGGATGGCAAAAAAGGACACCTTTTTAAAGCCTCCTGTGGTTTCTGTCCAGATAACTTTCTGTACCCAAATCCAAGATGGAAAATGCTAGATGCTAGATGAACCAAATCTCAGACAAATTGAGGCTTTTCTTCTGGCAAAACCAATACTTTCAAAGCCATTCATTTCTAAAAACTTTCTTTGTGGTGTAATGTTTCAAGGATGATGTGACGTTTTGGGGAAATGAGAAAACCACATGGGACTTCTAGAACTTGGAGTTACTGAGGTCAATCCAAGCTTTCCTTTGGAGGTGTCAGAAAATGTTAACTTTGGAGGCTCTTCTGATCCAAAAGACGGGTCACCTACTTGACTGGGATTCCAGGGCTGGACAAGCCAGCAGTTTGTCCATGGCCCATCCGCTACACTTCGACATCCCTAGCTTCCCTGCTGGGCTTTCTCAGAAGGTGATTCTCAGAGAACTAGGGGTAACAAAATCAATTTCTTATGTTGGTTTCACTAAAGCGCCAAGGAAGCTCAGAACTTGTTTGGCTTCTGCTTTTTGTGCTTCATAACTAGGAATAGCACAGAGACATCTACTAATGCTTGTGAAATGAATCTGATGCATGTTGAGATATGTCACACAGGGGGATGCAGCACTTATTTCATCATGATAACCAGTTCCTTTCTTCCCCCTTTCACGGCTTGTAATACCTCTTGGACATGCATACATTGTTAGGCACTATAAACCTTGTGTATGTGTGTGTATGTGTATATATATATACCTTGAATCATTTCTTAGTGCATACCATATTCAGTATTGAGACTCCTCTTCCTCTTGTTTTCTTCCTTCCAACAAAAGCAAGCCCCCAAAGCGCTCCAGATTGTATTGTTTTGGAGAAGCCAATTGTCTTTAAAACAACATCACACTTAAGGAATTCCCAATTTCTTTTAAGCATGTATTTTTTTTTAAAGAAGGTGTACTGAACTCACAGTATTCTGAGTAAGCATATATGTCTTGTGACATAATGGTTGCCATAGAAATTAATCACCTCCCAAAAAGAATAGTGGAGAATATAAATTAGAACTGCCCACCCCCCCAAAACCATACCTTCGTTTATTAGGAATTTCAGGGGAAAAAAAAAGGTTGTTTTTCTCCTTTTCTCTTTCACGGAAAGAGGGATGGAGAAAGCTGCTTTTGTGCTCTGATTGCCCGGCCTTCTCCCTTCCCACTGGCTAGTGCCAGAAGGTTGCAGGGCAGGGAAGCAGTCACTCCAGCTGACAGAGAAGGCTCTTGTGATAACTAATTGCAAAATACACTTGGGAATGGCGGGGCCCATCGCTTTATGAATATTCTGCATTCCGATTCTGAATCGCCTGTGCACTTTCCAGGACCCCGCGAGAACTCGGAGCTCAGCGCCTCACTGCTTTGGCAGACGCTCTTCTGTGTGTCCTGACCTAGGTCTTTCGAATTGAACTGGAATTTACCACTGATTTCTATTCAATAGAAATAACAAAAGTGGAAATTATTTTGAAGGTTGACTGCTGAGCAGGGGTCTGCTGAGACAGAGCAAAGCATTGTGAAGGGAAATTCATGAACTACAGAAAAAAAGTGCTCAAAAGGGAATGAGCAGCTCAAGGATGATTTCCAAAATTTAAACTATGTTGAGCAGTGCCATCTGGCACCTAGAATAGGGTTTGCCTTTTTGCCAGCTCCTTGTGGGTCAAGACTTGTAGCTTCCAATCCTTTTAAAGACAGTCTGTCCTTCTGAAGTGTGATGCATTCCGGTGTGGCTGGCACCCAGAGCCATTCCTGATTGAAAGGATTTCTTATAGAAAGGTTAATGGAAACAGGTTAATATATTGGAGGTGTTTTAAGCTAGGACAATTGAAGGAATCATATTTAGAAGATAGTCTGTGACAGTATTGGGGATAAATTTTGATAAGGGGATATCTGATAATTATTAAGGATATGTGTATATATATATATATATATTTTCGGTACGCGGGCCTCTCACTGTTGTGGCCTCTCCCGTTGCGGAGCACAGGCTCCGGACGCGCAGGCTCAGCGGCCATGGCTCACGGGCCCAGCCGCTCCGCGGCATGTGGGATCCTCCCAGACCAGGGCACGAACCCGTGTCCCCTGCATCGGCAGGCGGACTCTCAACCACTGCACCACCAGGGAAGCCCAAGGATATATTTTTTAAATAGAATTAACAGTCACAAAGAGAAGCCTCAATGATTCATGTGCAGGTTCATGTCACTTTATAGATGATAGCTTAAAAAGTCACTTATAAAGTGAATTCTGGCCTCAATAAAATGTAAAGTTGCTTTTGGTTTGGGAAAAAATTCATTTCCCAATTATAAAAATTATAATTTATTATTTTGGGGCAATATTTGATTAAGATATAAATATCAAACACAAGAGTTAAATAAATTATTATATTTGATGGTTTCATTTATTTATTTAAATTTTATTGGAGTATAGTTGATTTACAATGTTGTGTTAGTTTCAGGTGTACAGCAAAGTGAATCAGTTATACATATAAATATATCCACTCATTTTTAGATTCTTTTCCCATATAGGCCATTACAGAGTACTGAGTAGAGTTCCCTGTGCTATATAGCAGGTTCTTATTAGTTGTCTGTTTCGTGTATAGTAGTGTGTATGTGTCAATCCCAATCTCCCAATTTATCCCTCCTCCCCTTTCTCCCCTGGTAACCATAAGTTTGTTTTCTACATCTGTAAGTCTATTTCTTACATTTGTACCAAATTTCTTTCATTTGTGCTCTTTTTTAAGATTCCACATATAAGTGATGTCATATGATATTTGTCTTTCTCTCTCTGACTTACTTCACTCAGTATGACAGTCTCTAGGTTCATCCATGTTGCTGCAAATGACATTATTTTGTTCTTTTTTATGGCTGAGTAATATTCCACTTTATATATGTACCACATCTTCATTATCTATTCCTCTGTTGATGGACATTTAGGTTGCTTCCATGTCCTGGCTATTGTAAATAGTGCTGCAATGAACATTGAGGTGCATATATCTTTTCGATTATGGTTTTCTCTGGATATATGCCCAGGAGTGGGATTGCTGGATCATATGGTAGCTCTATTTTTAGCATTTTAAGTAACCTCCATACTGCTTTCCATAGTGGCTGCACCAATTTACATTCCCACCAACAGTGTAGGAGGGTTCCCTTTTCTCCACACCCTCTCCAGCATTTATTGTTTGCAGACTTTTTGATGATGGCCATTCTGACTGGTGTGAGGTACTACCTCATTGTAGTTTTGATCTGCATTTCTCTAATTAGTGATGTTGAGCATCATTTCATGTGCTTTTTAGCCATCTGTATGTCTTCTTTGGAGAGATGTCAATTTAGATCTTCTGCCTGTGTTTTGATTGGGTTGTTTGTTTTTTGATATTGAGCTGTATGAGCTGTTTGGTGGTTTCATTTAAATAAAAATGATTCTTTTCTGATATTGTTGTAAAAAAAAAATTTAAAGGTATGAAATTTTTCATGTTTGACTCAAGAATGAGATACAGAGTTCAGCGTCACAGTGTAACCCTATAGATGCCTCTGGCATGAAGACTCACTTAGTCACTTTCAAGTAATTTATGCACAAATTCTACACCAAGAAAACTTACCAGTTTGTTCCATTGGATGGATTTTGCTCTCTAGCAAATACCCCTTGCATTAAACAAATCTGAATAAATAAGAGACTTCTTATTTTTTCAGTATTTTAGTTAATACTAGAATTTCTAACAATGAGATATGGCAAGATAGAGTAGCAAAATTGGAGCCATAGAAAGGGAGAGAAATTCAAGATTAGTTATAATAATTGTAGTGTTTCAGATTGAAGCCAACAGAATTAGATTTTGTTTCGCTTATATGAATACTGATCTCTTATGGAAAGGAGTTAACTCCGCAGCTTGTTAATATCCAAACAGACAGTTTGAATGGACAGCACTGCAAAGTTAGCTAAGCCATCTCCCTCAATCCTCAAAATTTCCCATTAACCATGTCATTAGCAGGTATAATGCCATTGAGTTACAGGAACCAACACTTTATCTGCGTCTACTAAGTGCTGGGTACTGTGCATTTCATATACTCTATATAACAGCCTTGTGTAAAATGATCAGTTACCAAATGGGTGGTCATTATCAACTTCATTTCAACAGACGAGGAAACTGGGGTTCAGAGAAGTTACATAAGTTGTTCAGGGTTATGTGAGGTTATGTGGACAATACTGTAGTTGATATTCAAACCAAGATCTTTTTTATTACAAAGGCTGTTCCTTCTCTGGCCAATAATTTTCAAGTGTTTTAGACAGTAAAGTTACTTTTTGTTTTGCCTTATATGAAATTGTATCAGGAACATCATTGTATCTAACCATTAGAAACAATGACCAAGTCACTCAGATACATTGTCTTCATTATTTGGGGAAAGCACATCATTGTTGGTAGAAGCCCTGAGCATCACATCAGAGCCTTAGTGTTCTGGGAGGACCCAGTGTGAAACCAATGCCTGGGCAGGCTGCCAGCCCCTGTCTAGAACAGTGCTAGATCTGAGAGGCTGGGAGACTCCGCGACTTTTGGAAAAATCACATGATTCTTAAATGGTCTTAAAACAGGCTAATAAATTAGGGAAATGTGCAATAAGGTAGCAGAGCTTTTTGACAAATCTCAAATGAAAATAGTGGCTTCTGTGACCTAATCTAAACGTACACAGCACTGGGGAAATGAGGCTCCATAGAGTGTATCAGTTTAACTCCTAATGTGTTTTTCTGTCTGGTGAATGATTTTACTTCTTGTATCTCCTTTCTCAACTTGACCTATTTTTGCACCATGCCAGTCCTTCAGTGAAGTGTATTTGCTGTCTAATTTAGTTCGGGACAGGATCATAACTGTTTCAGTGTTAGTTACATTAAAGTTAATTTAGAGAGGTGAGGTGGGTTGAGCATAATATTGGCAGTCAGGAATTTTAAACAGCATTCCTAATTGCTGCTCTGATTTCAGAAAAATGGCTTCTTTAGGATTGTGACTTCAGTTTCCCTCTTTAAATTCTCTTTTGCTCTTTTTTTCCTTCCCAGCCTTCTTCTTGAACCTGTTAAGCTTTGGGATTTCAAAGCATTCTTTTCCCAGAAGAGGACAATGTTTATTTCCCAGAGGTGACACTGGCCAGTAGAGTCCATGAAATATCCTACTACAGGATTCAATGACTTGTTTTCCTTTCATCTTTTTCTGTTTCCCAACGTTTATCTCCCCCGACCCCTCATGGGCTTGTAATACTTTTGCAGTCACTACTTAAAAAAATATAAGTGGTCATCAAAGAAGTCTGTAAAATGTAGATGTATGTCTGAATAGCTATTTGGAAAAATAGTATTTACTCAATAATGATCAAGTTGTGTCCCGCCTCTTCCTCACGAGTTTACTTTTTGTTTTGCTGAAGTACATTAATGATTCTTTTGGAGTGGATTTATGAGTGATAAACTTGCAAAGTCCTTGCATTAAAAACAAAAACCTTTTTTTCCCTTGGATGCTAGTTTGGTTGAGCCTAGGTTTTGTGCTCAAATGTATTTACCGTAAGAACTTTGAAGATGTTGTGCCATTTTCTTTTAGCATCTAGTGTTGTCCTTGAGAATTCTGAGGTTAAAATGAGTCTTCTTCCTTTGCAGGACACCTAGTTTTATCTTTGAAAGTTTTTAAGATCCTCTCTTTATTCTTAGTGTTGAAAGTTTTGCCACAGTGTGTCTACATGTGGACTCTAAAATTCATTCTGCTGAGCACTTGGTAAGCTTTCGCAATCTGAAAACATGTCTTTCTTTGATTTTGAGAAATGTTTCTTTTCTCTATCTTTGGTTCTGAAACTCTTACTAGCTAGATGTTAGAACTTTTATACTTCTAATTCTAAACTTCTCTCACCTACTTTGCAGTATCTTTGGGAGAATTCTGGCTTGATCTAACTTGCTAATTTATTCTAAAGCTAGTGTCCATTTTGCTATTCATTATATCTACTGATTTTACAATTTCTACAATCATATTTATCTCCCAAGAATCTCAAATTATTTTTTCATACAGTCTAATATTATTCTTAGATGCAGTCACCTTTCTTATTCATGTGAGGGTATTAACTGTACAATCAGTTTTCATTGTTCACAGTAGCTATGCTCTATAAAGTTGCTGTGAATTAGTGAATTAGCAAATACTGGATTAGTGAATATCGAACCATTGCTCCTACAGGAAATAAAGCATTAGGTGATGCCTGTGAGTTTCTGGTCATGACATTTTCTTCAACTGATCAACACATGACCTTTTTTAATGTCTGTTTTTGTTGAAGACACCTTATTTAATATACAGTTGGCTCTCTGTATCAGCAGATGCAGAACTGGAGGATACAGAGGGCCGACTATACTAAGTCCTTTTATCGAAGGGACTTGAGCATCTTGAATTTTGGTATCCTGGGGGGTCCTGGAACCAATCCTCCATGGATACCAAGGGGCAACTCTGTATTGTTGATTTATAAACATTTAGCTTACAGCCAACAGCACCATAACTCATGCCTGAACGAAGCTTACGGGACACACATATGTTCTCTGTAAAGCACATCACAGCCTTCTTGTACTTAGGAACGCTAAACAGTACCTCAGGGCCACACTTGGGGGCCATTTTAAACAGTGAAATCACCAATAAAAATAAAAAATGTGAAAACCACGGCACTACATACGCCACAGAAAAGACACTTGTTTACAGTATGAGAGCTGAGACAAGAAGGCAGAGCGTTGCCTTGTTTTTCACTTGTTTGAATGTGCACATCAGGCATCTCAAAAATTTCCCTGCTCTGTACATGTCTCTGATTGACCTTGAAAGCACGACGAGTATTGATTTGGGGTTACAAATTCATTTTATCAAGCAGGCGAATTCACAGTTATGGAATCCACAAATAATGAAGACCAACTCAACTTCATTCAAAGTCACCTTCCGTTTGTGCTGTTAAAGTCTGTTTCTTTAGATGTTTGTGGTTTTCTCTGCTGAATTTGGTGCCCTCTCTCACGGGGTTTGTTTTCTTGAAATATTTCGTAATTCTCGTGTGTGCTCATTTTTATATTTGAGCTTCTTTGCTTCTCTGTGAACACTGTTTCTGTTACAAGAATCTGTCTTCTCTGCTGGAGGTGGGGGAGCTGGGATGTGCTACCAAGGCGTGGTGGTCATGTGCTCCTCTTCTGCGTGTGGGGACTTCCTGTTCTTTCTGGCGATGACAATCCAAGTCCCTCTCCGGTGCACTGTCCTCACGTGGCGCCTAGGCCGAGGGGTGGGTGCAGCTCATCCTGCTGGTGGTGGTGCTGCGGGGGAGAGCAGGGTATCCTGAACCACTTACCAGCTAGTTCCTGCGATGCTTTCCTCCGGACTCCTTCCTGCTGCCTCGTCTGTCATCTCGGGGTTCTGAGTGTCCCAGAGTTGCTCTCACCTTTGCGACTGACTATTCCTCCATGTGATCTGGGTGGTGGTTTTCCCCATCAATATGATTCTGTCACTCTTCCTTACTTCTGGAAGTCCTCAAAATTTCTGTCCATCAATTCCACCCATTCTTGTTTTCAAGCACTGCTGTGAATTTATTTCTCTTAAAGACAGATTTTCTGGTATTTTTAGGAATTTGAGGTGGGAGTAGATAGGCATAAAGGCTTAGTCTGTCATTTTGATCTAATTCCATAATATTTTAATTAGGAAAAAATACAGTTCTTTTTTAAAAAAAACTTCGTATTTTTCAAATGTTCAGACAAAAATGTCTCAATTCTGGATTTCAAGGCAGGATTTGTATGGAATTCTTTATTGATGGCTTATGTAGGCATCTGTAAGAACACATTAGTAGATTCCAATTTATTATTGTTATGGTTGTGTTTATTATTGTATGGATTATCTTTATCTTCATAAATATTCAAATATACTTTATTAATTATATTTTTATATGAGTATCTTCTGTGCTCTTAACACATTTGTAACAAAACAGTGATGCCAGGTGCTTTATGGTTCATTATCACATTTAATTCTTACAGAGATCCTATAATGTAGTGGTTGTCATTTTCACTTGGAGGATAAGGAAACAGGTTCAGTGACTTTAACTTTCCAGTGCAAATTAGTACAGGTGCTGGATCTGACCTGTCAGCTCTCTGGCTCCAAGTTCATCCGTATATCACACTCTTAATAGAAGATTGGCGCTGGTTCCACGATGCTGATTATTAGGTCTTCGCACATGTGCTCAGGCACAAAAAAATGAGGATGATAGGACAATTATGAGAAATTGCATCTACGTTGGAGGAACTGTGTGGTAAACATTTAGGCATATGCTACAGCCTCCAGTTACTGGATTCTTCTTCATGTTAGAACGAATAACTGTTTAAAAGTTCATCCTTGTAAAAACAAATTAATGATCAATTTAGTGTCATTATCAACCATTAAAAAATTCCATTCTGACTTAAGGCATAGCAATCAAAAATGTATTTAAGGAAAATAATTCTACTCTCTCCAGCGTTTTTCATTTGAATAAACAGATAATAAATCAGAAATACTGCACACAGCAGGCCTCTAGCTTGGAACAGCTCAAAAATGCTCCCAACATCTATATTGCAAAAACATAAAGGAGTTACTTAATGATTGGATTTAAGTCAGAAAAATACTACTGCTTTAATCTCTAGAGATATGGAGTACATTAGATAAAAGCAAGAAGATCCCAATTTCTAACCTCCATTTTGAGCTGTTTAAACTCAGAATGAACTCAAATTTAGGAGAAATTTCCTGAGAACATGCCCTGAATATGGGCTCATGGTACAGCCTCTACTGTCCCCACCCTCCAGTTTCTGATGGAGCTGATTGGAAGAGTTAGATCTCACACACATACTTTGAAGACATAATTTCCTGTCTGTGGGTCCCATTTTAGAGACACTAGTCCGGTTATCCATGACATAAAAATTAACTATAAGTCTGTGGACATCAGGCCTTGGGCATCAGGCCTCAAAAAATATTCCATAACTTTCCTGTCTCTTTAACGTTTGTTTGTTTGTTTTTTTTTTTGGTGGGGTGAGGGGAGCAGGTGACTTGAAATCCAAAGGTTCTTATCTCTGCCAAATACTAGTTGCTAATCTGTTATTCTGCATCATCTGAGAAACGTTATATAGAAATAAATCTCACTGACATTAAGTTGGATGTTTGTTTTACAGGACCAGAAAAAAAAGTCAATTCTCATGATTTTAATTAATAATACCACACTAGAACATGTTGACATTAATAACTAAATCTCACGGTTCTAAATCTCAGCTTGTTCTGACAGAAGCTCCAATCTCTTCTGGTAAACTTTTTTTTTTTTTTTTTTTTTGCGGTACGCGGGCCTCTCACTGCTGTGGCCTCTCCCGTTGCGGAGCACAGGCTCCGGACGCGCAGGCCCAGTGGCCATGGCTCACGGGCCCAGCCGCTCCGTGGCATGTGGGATCTTCCCGGACCGGGGCACGAACCCGTGTCCCCTGCATCGGCAGGCGGACTCTCAACCACTGCGCCACCAGGGAAGCCCTCTTCTGGTAAACTTTTGGGAGTTGCCTCGCATGCCTCGCAGTCAGGACTCCCCTGCTCCCAGCCTCCTAGTCCACTCTGCATGGAGCCCCTCGCCCTCGGCCTGCCCTGCTGCCCTGACTGGCATTCGCACCCAGCTGAAGGAGCAGGTTCCTGCCAAGTCAGTAAGGCTTCTGACAAGTTCAACCTGCTCCGACAGCTTGGCCAACTCATGGGAAGTGGGAATGAGGATGTTTCCACCTCATGGTAATACTCAGCTAAGAAGGTCCCAAGACACGGGTTCTTGGGCCAAAAATGTGGCAGAGTTGAGTGCGATGGCTTTGCCAGGTCACACAGAGTTCTTTTCCTGCCAGAGATTTGTCCATATCACCAGGTAGCTTTGCCTAAATGGATTTAAGTACCAACTTACTGAATACTGTGCTCATACTTGCCTCTCCTCTCCACCCTCAGAGCCTTTGGCCTACTATGTTAGACAGCTTTTGCCCTTAAAATGAATTTTCTTTTGCAGGCAGTCTCCACTGTCCTTCCTGCACCCTGGCGTCCATTCCTTTTACTTTCAGAGTTCTGCCAGATGTGCCTGTACATGCCTGAACTCTAAATGGAGACACGATTCAAGTGTGTTTCCGCCCATGCCCCACGAAGGCCTCTTAGCCCTAATGTAAATCAGTGGATGCAGATAGGTACTTCTAAGAACAAGTATCCCTCAGCTCTACTTCTGAGATAGATCTGAGTCTCACATTAGCCTAGTCAAGAACTGCAAGTAATTTTTGCATTTGTTTCTTTTCCCCAGCAAGTTACGGTATACTGAGATTATGTGGGTGTTCTGGACCTGGATTTTCCACAGTGCCCAATTCATCTTTGAAAATTTCTGACATTCATTGAAAGTTACTCAAAAATTTCAAAAACTGGAATACAAAGGACCTTCATCCCAATAAGGTTCCTGAGATGTGCCATAGTGTATAAACCTGGAAAAATAACAGATACCCTACTATGAAGTTTATGGAAGAGGAAAAGAAGTAGGGAGGAGGTGATTTTTTAAGTAACTGAAACGTTACCCTATGTTCACATTATTTTCCTTTTCTACTTTTAAATGAGGAGAATTCTCCTTTTAAATCAGCTCAGAGAGGCAGGCCCGAGCAATCTGTGCGGATACAAGTCACTGTATCAGTGTTGTCTTGGTGGAGCAAAGGAGCAGAGGGACCTGACACATGGTCCCACAGCCCATGGTGCAGCCCAGCATGAAAGGGTGAATTAGTAAAGAGGAATGAGCATGTGCCTTCAGGCCAGACCAGGCCAGGGTGCTCCTTTAAGTCAGTCTTTTCCCTGTATCTGCTGATTGAAGAGCCCTTCTAGCAATTAGCCATGGCAGTTTAACCAAGTGGGCAATGGCATGGAGGAAGTATGCAAGGAAATCATTTTTCGTTTCAAAATGAGTGTGGTGAGGAGAGAAATACATAAGGGTCAATAGCTCTTTCCTAGGCTCATTGCTTTTGATCTCTTATAAATCGATTTGCTGAATACCCAGAGGGACAAAAAAAGGATGCAGCAGAGGCTTCAACCATCGGAAGGCACTAGGCACTTTCTGTTGAAGTGTTGTGGAAGATGGAGTTTTATCTCTGAGGATCATCTGGGGCATTTCATCTATTCTAAGATGGTCTCTATTTATTGCCTTCGTGATTTTTTTTAGATTACGTCTCAGCATCTGAAACTTTTCCAAGAAATACAATAACGGCAACTTGCATTTATACCCATATGGTGCTCACTGACCTGAAATTCAGATTCGCTCCCTTGTCCCAGTTTCTCTCCTTCAGTGTTTTAAGACCTGGTGGTATTCATTTATTTTAAAATAATAATAAACCCATTAATGTCATACTGTATCATTACATGTTATATAGCTATATTTTATATATTACATGTTATAAGGTACCTTCATACTGTTATAATATGGGTGGGGTTATACAAGAATAAAATGTACATATTTACTGAGCTCTATATTAAAAATGAGAATACAATGTTCTTTATATATGTTTTATATATATATATGTTATACTTCAGAAGAGAAATTGAAAATATAAATACAAAAAAATAATTGGAAAAAAATGGAAAAAAAAAAGACCTGGTGGTCACAGGTCGGCTATGCTGTTACTATTTGGTTTTAAGAATCTAGGGCTTCCCTGGTGGCACAGTTGTTGAGAGTCAGCCTGCCGATGCAGGGGACACGGGTTTGTGCCCCGGTCCGGGAGGATCCCACATGCTGCGGAGTGGCTGGGCGCATAAGCCGTGGCCGCTGAGCCTGCGCGTCCGGAGCCTGTGCTCCGCAATGGGAGAGGCCACAGCAGTGAGAGGCCCGTGTACTGCAAAAAAAAAAAAAAGAATCTAGACATATCTTTCTGATTTATAAATTCCATATTAAAGAAGGTATTTTCTAAAGCAAAACGAAAGCTCCAGTACCTCTTGAGAGAAAATCTGTATTTAGATCAATTATTTTTAGGCTTTCATGCTGAAAATGTATTGGAAAGACTTTTTGTTGTTTTAAAACGTTTAGAAGCAAATTAGTCTCACCACATTGTTTACATTCAAGGTAAAGCTATAACTGTTTTCATTCCTCTTCTATTTCTATAATCAAGGCAAGAAGGTTCACAGAATAGGGGTAACATCCTTGATGAAACCCTAAAGTCAAAACCAGTGAATAACAATAGCAAAGCCAATAACACCTACTACAATAATGACCCTTCAAGTAAACCAAGAACCATAGGGATGTCAAGGGCAGCTCATCTGGTTGTGAAATGACTACATCTTTAAACCAGTGACTTTCTTTCTTTCGTGCAATATTCTGTTTGCCTTTGGAAATTATTGGTTTGATTACCAATAATGCAACAGATTAGCTTTCGATTCAGAAACAAATTCATTCCATGGAATGAATTGTTCAAGTACCACTGAAGATTTGAGCCTATATTTAAACAGCCATATATATATTTAACCCTGTTTCTTGTTTACTTGAGGCTTTTCTGAATGAAAACAGACTTCTTTTTTTTTTTTTTTTTTGACTTCTTTTTTTCATCTGGAATCCCCATCCATATCTGGAAAACACTCATAAAATAAACATGCCTCAGTAGTTATTGTTGATACTTTAGGAGTTAGCTAAGCAGATTTTCTTCTTCATCATCATCTTATCATCATTTGCATAATAGTTACCTTGTATTTGAATTCCTACTGTGTGCCTAGCACACCTCTTTCACAAGATCATAAACATTATCAAGGAGAAGAAAAAAGTAGCGGAAAAGCCACTGCAGGTGTATTTTATACAAATTATCATTTAATAACACTTTGAAGTATCATCCTTTTACTGACATTGGTACTTGCCAACAGAGCCTGGTCACTTGTTTAAGGTTACACAGCCAGAGAGTGTACGGTAAGGACTTGAACTTGAAACTTGAAGTTTCACTGACAACAAAGCCCTTGCACTCATGGGATTTGGACCTAATTGCACTGTTGTTATGAATTGTGTAAATATTATGAGCTTAGATATTTTAAATATCCAGGAAAAAGGAAGAACAATTTTTTGTTTGTGTAGTCAAGAGATCAAAGCCAGTTTGATACAGAATGTTTTGACTCTGAGGATGTTCATGACTTCATGTTTGTGAATTTCAATTTTTAATAACTAATGCCAATTTTCATTTTTTCTAGAAGCAGCCTGTGTTCTACTCAACAGCTCATTTCATTTTTTAGTCTATTTTTATTTTACTGAAAATAATGTCATGGGGTCACTTGTTCTGTATAATTTTTAAAACAATGATTTAATATATTGTTCAGCTTTCTGGCATATATTAAAACGTTAATGATTATAGCATCTGTCATTGAAGTGGAAGTCCAAGTTTCTTGGTCAAATATTGTCATGATTGAAGTTTTACTAGGAAGGTTTAATTCTTCTATCAATGGTTAGCCATTGCCAGTTTCATGCTGGTTATTTCTGCTAAATCCGATTTCCCCAGATCATTGTCAGTAGCAAGATGACACGTGTGGTTTTAACTATTGAAATTTTGTTTTAGGTCACTTATTCTTACCAGTAATGTATTCATTTAGAAATGAAGAAAAACCTGATGGTTTTTATTTCTTTCTTAGCTAGTCCATGAGAAAATTATGATCGGCTTATCTTATCACAAATTACCCTTTGTCAAAATATCATGCCAGTCTCAAATTCTTTCACTTTTAACACAATCAATAGTCAAGTACCTCTGAGACAACTTTTCCTGTCAAATGTACAAATCTTGTTATTGATCCATTTTTGGATTGAGTCTTGCAGATCCTGTTAATGGATTTCTAAAATACAGGGTGCTTTACTTCAAATTCCATTTGAATGTGCTATGTGTATCTCTAACCAAATTATTTGGTAGATCATAACAGCTGATTGATATTTCATCTTGGGACCAGATCTGGGGAAGCAGCCAAAACCACATTTTTCTGAACCAATTTAAAAGTGGTTGTAGTTTTTCTAATATATTAATTTGCTAAGGTCTCCAATGAAGTCCTAACTTATAAATTGGAATTTAGGCAAGTGATGCAGTTATCTCCTCTGCATGAGCAAAATACATGTTGTTATTAGATGTGCTGTTAACATTCTCGGCTCCAACTTTTACCGGATTAAAAAAAAACCTGAAAAATTTAATGTCATGGAAAATTGAACAGATTGAATTAATGCCACTTGTTAAGACTATGGACATTGATGTCAGTGTGAAATTTTGTGTAATGTCCTTTTTGGGTTTAAGCGTACATCAGTGGTAGATCAGAGATCACTGAAATCATCTTGTAATGGAAATTACCGAAATCCTTGCCAAAATAGTTGGCTCTATTTTGAATGTTCTATCCAGGAGAAATCTTTTCATTTGATTGTTGCAGTGAACCTGAAGACCACTGACCAGACTCAAACCAAATAAAAGCTTTCCGTGTGTGTAGGTCTGAAAACGTTGTTAAACCTCAGTTTGTATCAGTCATAGCACTGGTTTTGCTGGTACGGAAGTTCCTTTAGCTTCACTTTTTGTCATCACATCTGCCTTTAGTTGTCCCCCTTTTTGCCTCCCTCTCATGTGGTCTGATACACATAAATCTGAAATAAAGATGGTATTCCAACTTTATAAGCATTGGTCATGGAAGCACAAACTCTGGCAACAACACCTCAGTGAGAATGTTCCTTCAGCATCCACAGATCCAGTCTCTTCGTGGAGATGTGAAGTCTAGCTTTGCAGGTGTGAGAAATGCACTAAAAATGGATGGTTTCATCATTATTTAGTTTTGAAAATAAGTGGCCATCACAAGACAATTTTCTGCAATTGTATTCCATAGTCTTGTTGTTCTATATTTGTGCTTCCTATTCAGAAACAAAACATGAATAATTATAGAGAATTTTTTCTATAATTGAACTTAGTCCAGTTTTCCTGTTTGTTATCACTTTGCTTACTGTGTGCTGTCTGTATACATTATTGGCGATTCAAAGGCCATTAGTAAGGAAAAAATAAAGGATCTGGGTGAGGGAAGGAGCAAATCATCTCTGAGGACAAAGTTATGAGATTAGATATCCTACTTCCTTGTCAAATGTAGCATAAATTCTGTTGTTGGGCTCAGAGCCATGCTGCAAGTGGAAAATGCTCTGAAGAGCTGAAAAGTTCAAAATGTAGTGAAGAAAAATACTGAGTAAATTTAACATCCTGACAAACTAGTTATTATTTTTGTGTTATTTCCTGAAAAAAGTTTTCACCTTTGTTTTTTGAGGTCCGCCTCTCCTAGCACACAGACACATCAACACACCCACACGGTGAGAATATATTCTAAGTGCACATGATAAGTATTTGTTGATTTGTTTTGACCTACTTTACTGCCGTCTTTATGGATGCATCTGTTCTAGAGAGAGAATGCCTGCATACAAACAAGGCAAATTTAACTAAACTTACAGGATTCCAGTTTTACAGAGTAATTTGTAAGCAGTTTTTGAGATGTGATTCTTATTTCTGTATGAAGCCGTTCTTACTCTTTATTTCAATTACGCTGTCTAATCTGAGTGTTTTTACTATACTTCTAAATGGTCTGGATTCTTGCATAAGGGTAGCTAGAACTGTCTTTGAAGAGGTACAGCAGATTTGCGGGTTGGAAGGCAGAGCTGATAAATCTCTCTTGGCAGAGCGTGTGGGCAAGCTGCCGGGGCTCCGAGGGCCAGCGCTGTTCCCATCCACGGGTCATCTGGCACTTGCCCAGTCACCCCTTAATGCTGCCCAGTCTCAGTCAGGGTATAAAAGCGACTCTCCTTAAGTCATGCATAGATGGGGTTGGCCCTATTTGGAAAGATGTACTACAATAGAGGGTGTGTTTCTCCTTGTTTGAATTTTTTTTTCACATACAGTCACAAATTTACTACTATTTCTTTAGTACTTGCTACATACATTATGTCAGTTATAGCATCCTGCAAGGTAGGTAGTATTTATTACCCCGTTTTACACTTGAGGAGACAGTTCTTTAGGGAGAGTAACTCATATTATATATGTTTATATATAGATAATATATTCTTCACAGCTTTTATGAAAAATAAAAGCTAACTGCTCATGATGATTATTTTAGAGAGTGTTGCAAGTGTTTTTTTTTTTTAAATAAATTTATTTATTTATTTATTTTTGGCTGTGTTAGGTCTTCATTTCTGTGCGAGGGCTTTCTCTAGTTGTGGCGAGCAGGGGCCCCTCTTTTTTGTTTTTTTTTTTTTTTGCGGTACGCGGGCCTCTCACTGTTGCGGCCTCTCCCATTGCGGAGCACAGGCTCCAGATGCGCAGGCTCAGTAGTTGTGGCTCACGGGCCTAGTTGCTTCGCGGCATGTGGGATCTTCCCAGACCAGGGCTCGAACGCGTGTCCCCTGCATTGGCAGGCAGATTCTCAACCACTGCGCTACCAGGGAAGCCCCCGCAAGTGTTTTTCATGATCACTTCTTAACACATAGAAGCAGCATCCTTTTCCCCCTTCTCTAGTTTTTAAACCTCCAAGTAAAGACATGTTTCCAGTGATGCAGGCTTAAGGAGACTCTCCCCTGTCTTTTCACCATCAGTGCTATGCTTAACTCGAGTTAAGCGTTTCCCATTACAATCCTGTCTTCACAGAGGGATTGTAATGGGAAACGCTTCTCTTCTGGATAGTAACAAGCTTTTCCTTTTGCATTGTAGAGATATTTTTAATTTTGGAAAAAGTATAAGTTGCTCAGTATAATGGTTCCTCAGAAATGAACTTTTAGAGATGGATCTTGGAAGAGCTGAAGACAGAAACATCACAAGGAGAGAGACCACAGTCCTAAGAGAAAATGATAGTTGTTAAAATGATGAGCATTTTCCATGAGTTGTAAAAAGTTTTGAAAGTAATTATAGTTAGTGTTGTTAGTTTAGAATCAAGGAACCCAAACTCTGACTCTTTCCTTGTGCTTCATTATTCTGACCAGACTTCAGTTCAAGAATTAAAGGAAATGAACTGGATGGTTTCCTCAGTAACACCCATTTCCCTCCATTCTCCTCACAACTAACTTCCAAGTCGTGACTCATTTCCAGACTTTTTGGAAAAGGTTGAGAGTGGAATAGGAGAAGAAGAGAGTCTAAATGGGTTTGCACCTAATCCAAAAATGTGGATTTAAAATTTATTCTCTCAATAACAATGACATAACCACAAATAAAATGATGTAAAAGCAGCCTGCAAAGTGCCATTCAAATATAACTCTCACATCCAGTCTAAGATGACAGAAGGGCTGAGATTGTGTTTCTTAATTCAAATCTGAGTAAGTTGAGGTTTTGAGAGATTGATGCCTCTCCTTACAAAGTGCTGGAGGGGTGGGGCTTGGATAAGAACTCAGGCCACATGACATTCAGTCCAGTCTTCTTCAGTTCACCATGGCTTTCCCATTTTAAGCTGAGTTTTCTGTCATAAGTATGAAAGAGCATATAATACTTCCTTCTTAAAGGTGACTACATCATGGTCCTTGTTAACCTTTGTGTAAATTCTTCTAAGTGATTTGACTTAGAGGAAAACCATTAGTGGCTAAATGGAAATGTTGTGCTTTGTGACGTTACCAGAGAAGCAGGGACAAATGTCCTTAAAAATTATTGACTTTCCTGGACACTAAGAGTACTTAGGTTACCTGATACTGAATTTCAACCGTTGCAGATATTTTTAGCAGTTATAAAGTAGTATTGTTTGTTTTAATTTTCAAAAACCAAGTCTGGAAGGCAGGGTAGCTGTTTATTTACCTGGCTCACTCATCCATTTAACAGGTACTTATTTGAGTGCCTACTCTGTGCCAAGCACATATTTCGGTTTTGGGGAAACAGCAGTGATCAAAGTAGACAGAAAGCTCTGCTGTCATGGAGTTTACATCCCTGTGGAGGAAGGCAGACAACAATAAGATAAATATATAAAATATATGGTATGTTGGATAAAGGTAATGGCTATAAAGAAAAACTTAAAGTGGAGGGGTGATAAGAAGTATGGAAAGGGTAATGAAATTGAAATAAGGGGCTAGGGAAAGCCTGACTGAGAAGATGACTTTTGAGTAAAGACCTGAAGGACATGAGGGAACAAGCCATTGGGATATCTGGGGAAGAGCTTTCCAGACAGAGGGAATGATCAGTGCAAATGCTGATGCTATAGGTGCCTAGGATATTCAAGAAGTAGCAGGAGGCCAAGGAGGCTGGAGACGGTTGGGAGGAAAGTGGGAAAAGAAGCTCTAGAGATGAAAACAGGACTGATCCTTGGAGAAGGGCTCTGCAGACCATTGTAAGGACTTTGGCTTTTCTCTGAGTGAAATGAGAGATTTTTTAGCAAAGGGAAGATGGGATCTGATTTATAAGAGCTCTCTAATAAAAGATCGCTCTGGCTGCTGTGTTGAGAAGAGACAGTCATAGGTGGGCAAGAATAGAATGAGAGAGATCATTTAGAAGATGACAGCACTAATCCAGGTGCAAGTTGATGGCAGCTGTGTACATGATAAGAAGTGGTAGGATTCTGGAGATATATATATATATATATATATATTTTTAAATTAATTAATTAATTTATTTTTGGCTGCGCTGGGTCTTCATTGTTGCGCGCAGGCTTTCTCTGGTTGCTGCGAGCGGGGGCTACTCTTCATTGCGGTGCGCGGGCTTCTCATTGTGGTGGCTTCTCTTGTTGCGGAGCATGGGCTCTAGGCATATGGGTTTCATTAGTTGTGGCATGCAGGCTTAGTAGTTGTGGCTCGCGGGCTCTAGAGCGCAGGCTCAGTAGTTGTGGCACACGGGCTTAGTTGCTCCTTGGCATGTGGGATCTTCCCGGACCAGGGCTCGAACCCGTGTCCACTGCATTGGTAAGCGGATTCTCAACCACTGTGCCACCAGGGAAGCCCAGGATTCTGGATATATTGTGAAGGGAGAGCCATCAGGATTTCTGGGCTGATTGGCTGTGGGGTGTGGAAGAAGGAAGGGAGTTAAAGATGACATCAGGGCTTTTGGCCTGAGAAACTGGAAAGATAGAATTGCAGCCACCTATGATAGGGAGGGTGTAGTGAGTGAGCAGGGTGAGGGAAACATCAGCAGTTGAATTTGGAATGTGTGTTAAGTATTCACTTCGATTGTTGAGGAGGCATTTGAGTCTGGGAGTATGGAGCAGGGGAAGGGTCTGGCTGGGCATACACGTCTGGGAGTTATCACATAGTTGATATTTAAAACCATGGTACTGGGTGAAATCTCCAAGGAAGTGATATAGACAAAGGAGAAAAGAGGACCAAGGACTGAGCCCTGGGTCACTCCTACATTATGAGCTAAGGGGAAGGGGGAACCAGCAAAAGAGACTAAGAAGCAGTTATCCATGAGGTATAAATAAACATTTTTTGTATTAGTAGATTAATTTGTTTCAGTATTTCTTCTTGTTATGAAGCAAATGGCAGTAAAAGAAACTGAGGAAAAGTGGCCAGTGGTGTAGGGGAAAACCAGGA
Source organism: Delphinapterus leucas (assembly GCF_059928025.1). NCBI lineage: Eukaryota > Metazoa > Chordata > Mammalia > Artiodactyla > Monodontidae > Delphinapterus > Delphinapterus leucas. The sequence goes on from NC_143140.1 coordinate 54,202,596, forward strand.
AAATGTTCATAAGTGACAGGGCGTTAACTAAGACAAATCCTAACTGTTCTATGGCAGAACTAAGTCTGCATGGAGGTCGGGGATGAAGAAGCAGTTACACTCATTTTCCTCTCCAGCCTTTGCTCTTGAAAATGTATCAATTTTAATTACTTTGGATTTGACTTGGTATTGAAAGATAATTTAGGCTTTTATATCCTGGATACTTGGTAAACAGCACCTACTCCTTTACTTGGAAGTTAGGTCCATTGCCCTCTAAATTGTTTTCGTATACTGGGGCGGGGGTTGATTAAGTTTTCTCTCTGATTTGATTCTCAGTTACATTTCTTTTGATGCTTGAGGATAAGAGCATCCTTGGTTCTGGTGGAGGGTCTGGACTTGTCTTCATGGCCTTTATTTATTTAACAAACGTTTTTCAGAATCTATTACGTATCAAGCTTTGCAGTTAGTGTTGGGTTTACAAGTATCAAACAAGTTAACTCCCTTTCCTGAAAGAGTTCTCACTCTAGTGTGCATGAGCAATTATAATGGAGTGTGATGTGTGCTGTAGTGGACATGAGTGTTGAGGGGAGATTTGTTAAAGAAACTCCAGGGAGAGGGCTTCCCTGGTGGCGCAGTGGTTGAGAGTCCGCCTGCTGATGCAGGGGACACGGGTTCATGCCCCGGTCCGGGAAGATCCCACATGCCGCGGAGCGACTGGGCCCGTGAACCATGGCCACTGAGCCTGTGCGTCCGGAGCCTGTGCTCCGCAACGGGAGAGGCCACAACAGTGAGAGGCCCGCGTACTGAAAAAAAAAAAAAAAAAAGAAACTCCAGGGAGAGAGCAACCAACTTTCTGGCAAGAACTGAAGAGTGCTTCTCGGAAGAGGTAATACTCAAGCTTAGTCTTGAACAATCAATAAGAGTTTTCCAGGGGACAAGAGGGCAAAGGATATTCTAAGCAGGGATGCAATATATGTCTGGGCAAAATAGCATGAAGGCAGAAGTGCAGAGTTTAGAAGGCATGTGGGGGAAGAGACAGAATGCTTAGCAGGAGCTGGATTATATAGGCCATTTTATGGCCTGGGCTGGGCACTGTTCTTAATGTCCTTTGTGTATTTACGCACTGAATTCTCGCAACAACCCTCTGGGGTGATATAGTAAATCCATTAAATCCATTTTTGCTGATGTGTGTCCTAAGGCAGAGAGAGATTGAGTGATTTCTCAAAGCCAAAGTACAGTTATAATATGTGCATCTTATGCTAAAAGTGTAAGTTGGTTAGTCCTAACACTTTTCCTCATTATTTTCTTCTTGGAATTATTAGGAACCTCCTTCATTATGGCTTATGGTTTACTCTCCATGACACACCTGCTATCCTCCCTCATATCATATTTGACAAAGGCCTTAATTTTTTTTGATGATTTTTTCTTCTCTTTCCACAAATTTGAATTTAAAGTCTCTTTATTAGGTTGGCAAGTCTCCTGCCGAGGCTCAGTTTATGTGAGATGCCATCTGACCCCTTCCAGGAGCCCTTGATCCTGACATTGTGAACCATGGCTCAGAAAAACTTCCATCCTTTAACACTATCCATGGAACCTACTGTTCTCACATGTGCTCATTTCCTTCATGTAATTATCACCTTCAGGTTGGACAAGATTTGAAAATAGTATCTGTTCACTTGTGTTGCCGGGGCTTTCGGTGTCCTAACCTATCACTGTAGGTTGCTACGGAAGGAGCTGTGAACGGTAGTGTGAGTGGCCTGGGTCCAGGAAGTGGTGCACCACCTGGTTAGCCATAGATTCACACGGTTCACCTTTAGTAACATACGTCTCTCTCTGGGGGATAATTGGGGTCCTTGAACTTGATAATGCATCTTCTTTACTGTTCTGTGGTATGAAACGCTTCCTCATTTGCAGGTCTGGTGTTTTCCTCCTTGGGCAGAGTCTCACATTTTTTGAATAACTCTCTTGGCGTAGCTTTTTCTTCTGTATATTACAGTCTCCCCTTTGCAGCCCTTCAACTAGGTCTTCATTCTGTGCTACCCATTTTCTTCTTTTTCTTCTGAGTGTTGTTTCTGCCCAGGGATTATTCATCTTCTTTAATAAGCTAGTAGAGAGGTGTTCCTCAAGCCCTTTCACATTTTTCTCTAGCAAGGAGTTTGATCCTAGCCTGCACTGCAGTAATTGGGGGCCACACATCTACTAGGGGCATGGCTGAACTGGCATTTCTTCTAGACTTTACTAACTTCTAAGTTTTGGATGCTTGGTGAGGTTATATAATATCCCGGAGCACGTACTGCCATCTCAAGAGACTTGAGCCTTTGTCAACTGGACCCTGAAAGCAGAGCTCCTGGCTGCAGTGTTCTGCTGCTGCTCCAATTCTTAACATTAAGGACTATTGGCTTTGCTAGTTTTGTTCAAGAAACACTTATAGAGCAGCATTGATTGAATACCCTGTGCCAGATGCCATCTAAGATCCTTGGCATACAAAGGTCTCTCCTTTCAAGGTGACTCATTCTCCAGCAGAGTGACTCAAAGACCAATGTACATGACTCTGGTCATTGACTTATTTCAAACATTCCTGGCACATGTAGCCATACATTCAAATAAAATAGAGGATTTCCGTTATAAAACTAAGATGGTGGATATAGGGAAGTCATCTGATATAATTTTTAAAATTTAGGTGAACATTAAACATTAGTAATAAACATGCTCAGAGCGTTTAATTTGAAAATGTGCAGTGTTGGAATTATAATGCCCTAAATTACATTTGAGGCAGAGAAGGAAGCAGGTGTTGAAACAACATCAATGTTGATAAATAAGGGACTTCTAAATAGTCTAAGATATTTCTAAGAAATGGAAAGAATTTTTTCCAATTCTTTAACATATAGGGCTTCCCTGGTGGTGCAGTGATTGAGAGCTCACCTGCCAATGCAGGGGACGTTGGTCCAAGCCCTGGTCTGGGAAGACCCCACATGCCGCGGAGCAGCTGGGCCTGTGAGCCACAGCTGCTGAGCCTGTGCTCTGGAGCCCGTGAGCTGCAACTACTGAGCCCGCATGCTACAACTACTGAAACCCACACGCCTAGAGCCTGTGCTCCACAACCAGAGGAGCCACCGCAATGAGAAGCCCGTGCACCACAGTGAAGAGTCGCCCCCGCTCGCTGCAACTTGAGAAAGCCCGTGAGCAGCAATGAAGACCCAGTGCAGCCAAAAATAAATAAATAAATTAAAAAATATATAGTCAAAGAATTCATTCTTAAATATGTCTAAACTAAAATAAAAATCACAGACATGCACAACTGAATGAATTACTTTCTTATTCACTTCTGTCTGGATGTTCTATTCTTAGTCCTGAACGGGAACATTTCTCTTCATAAGGAATTTATTTCAATCGCATGAATGTGATCTATGAAAAAGACGATATTTTGTAGGATTTGTGCAGAGTCCAGAATCTTTCCAGAATGAACTGAGGGAGCTTTGGAGCAAGGCTGGAAAAGCCTAAGATTTAGGAATCAAATTCAGTGCCCAGAAGGAAGGGCTTAATTAATCTGTTCTCTCTCAGGAGAAAAAAAAAAACAGCAACAAGAAAAGAAAGTCATATTAGAAGGAGTAAAGAGTTTTTTGCTAGGTTTGAGATTAAAAGTCTTAGTTATGTCTTGATAACAATCTGGACATAAAACCGTTCTAGAGATGGAAAAAACCCTCATTTACTAGAAATTTAGCAATGTGATTTATAAAGAAAAAATGAGCAAAATGAAATTCAGTGGAATTGAATGATCTAGCAAAAATCGGGAGTATGTGTAAGATACAGAGTATTTCCTTTGTTTCCAAATAACAAAGGAAACACAAAAAATGACAAAAGGAAAAAGTCAAAGAAAACACTTCTGCAAGTTGAAAGCATGATCTAATATTTCTTTCTTCTAAATTTCTGGCTTCTTTGAAAGAATAGTTAACAGACTTGCTTCTTTGTGCTGTGTAGGTCAAGGAATATGCTAGAGATAAGAGACTGGGAAAAGATCCCTGTTCAAACTGAGGCCAATGTTCAAAGACCCCATACTAATGCTCTTTTTGCCAGCAGCCTAACCCTTCCCAAAGAATGACAGTGGTGCAGGAGGGTGGGTGGAGGACAAGGCCAAAGGAGATGGAGAGGGATTCCGTCTGGATTGCCAATGGACTGTGCCTAAAGTTGTCCAGTAAGTCCAAGGGATTCCCTGCAAAGTGTCTGCCGGTGGAATGCAGAGCTTTTGAAAGGAACCTTTAGTGCAGCTGGGAGTGAACATTGCCTGTGCTGTGGATGCCAGCCGGTGGCCTGCCTCATGCTGTGCCCTTCTGCCGAGCAGCCATCTGCTGCAGCTTTAATGAATGAATCTCTCTTGGCTTTTTTTTTTTTTTTTTTTGACAGAACAATAGCTTCTGTGGTGTGAGCTGCATTCCGATGGATGGATTGAATCCTTTGCTGGCACCCCTGTGTGCTTGTGTGTGGGTGTGTGTGAGGGGGAGCGGGTGAGGGGAGAGAGATGGTGTGTGTCTGAGTCTTCTCCGGTGGGAGATGGTGGATGTTGTTGGGAAGGTTAATGCGTTAGGTTGATTTTTAGTTGGAATGCTCCATCACCTCTTCCTTTGGAGTCCCGCACAATTGGGCTGCTGCTCGTACCTCTACATTTCCTCTCCGCAGCTTGTTTTTCTTTTCCCCTAAACACTGAAGGATGGAGTCATTCTTTCCAGAAATGCTAGTGAAGAACAGTCCTATGGAATAAAATAGTTAAGCGGATTTTTTTCCTTTTTTAAAAAAATCACCTGACATTAACTTGGATTGATTAATCTCCTCTGTCCCTCTTGCCTTGGCCGGTGTCTGTAAATGCACTGGGCTGCCATTGATGCAGTTCCCTGGAGGAAAGCTCTGTAACCCTCGTCAGTATTGCTTTTTTCCCTGTGGTGTTCATCAAACTACAGGCTGGTTCTTCTTAATTACAAAGGAGAGAAACACCCCAAAAGACAAATCAAAAACTTTACCAGGAGACGATTGATTTGGTCTTTGGTTTAATTGTCCTTAGAAAAAGAGAAAATCCTATTTTGCTTGTCAGTAATGGTCCTGTGGTTATAATCATTAGCCTAACAGAACTGAAGGAGAAAATCTGGGGGAAAACTTTTGAAGATGATTTTGAAGAATTGGGTTATTGGACTCACTGAGATCACCTAGTTTCTGGTTTTCAAGAAAAAAATTATTTCAAGTAAAATCTTACTCAGAACCTTTACATGTAAACCAGACACAATTGTAGCTGCTCTTGTTGAAGTGGAGAGAAGTGGGCAGGATAGAGGCTCAATCTTACCTCACAGTGGTCTGCGTGTACAGGGATCTGTTGGACAGAGTTTGTGAAGCTACTTATAGAGGGTATTTGTTTGGGGGTAGAATTCTGCTAAACCATTGTAGAGAGTAATTGTTATTGTTTTTGTATTTTTATTGTTATTCTGCCTTTTAACTGTTAGCAGTAATGTGATTTTTATAACTTTCACTGGGATCTCTTCCACTCATCAATTTGGGCTACATAGGCAGAGGATGGGATAAATGGGAACTGAAAATCCCTTCCATTCTAAAATTCAAAGGCAAATGGAAATGTTTTTACTTTTATTTTTCTGTGAAAATTTTCTTACATAGTCACATGATAGCCTTACCATTAGGTATTTTATTACTGTAAGAACTGTGCTTTAATTTTTATTGAATTTATCTTTCTATGTATGGATTTATTTATAAACATACATACCTATATATGTATTTATTTATACACATACACATATGTAAACTACATTTTGTGTAATTCTTGCATAGTTCATTTTGAGAATACACATATCTCCACTGGTAGATAGCAACATAGAGCATCCCTGAAATTCCTTTATACAATCCACTTACCAAACCCTAAGAAAATCCTTTTTATAGAGACATCAAAAAAGTCTCATCAAATATATAAGTTGTTGCTGTTTTCCACTTAAGGGTCAGCCAGGGGCTAAAACAGCAGGCTAAGGGGGCAGGCATTTATAGTCACATCTGAATCTGTTTTATATGTGAATGTTTCAGAGTCCATGTGTGGTCCTGGGACCCCAGCCAGTCTAGGGGGATAGAGATGCACATCTCCAATTAGGCCCTATATGAAGGTGTCTGAGTGAGTGGGTAACCTGCCGTTCTCATGGTGGGCACAAAGCAGATAATGTTCTGTAAAAACTGGGATCGTTCTGAGAGTGAAAGGCAGCACTAATTGAATGGAATGCTATATCAACTGGGGTATGTTGTCCCCGTACTAGTACTTGATGTCTCTTTGGCCGCTGTGGTTGAAGAGGATCTTCAGCCCCACAGATTTCATAGTATAGCCTTAAGCATTTATGAAGAAGATCTCAATAACTCAAGAAGACAAAAGTTATCTGAATTTTGTTAAATCAGCTTGATATCTTATAATAGTCTTACTAGGTTATAGTGGCTTTAACTTGGTCATGGATTATGAAAGTGGTGCAGTGAGAAAGCCAGTTGAGCAGCCATCAGTGATGAACGTGGTGACCAAGAAGACAAGGTTTTTTTTTTTAGGGAGTCAGTAAGATTATGTTGCTCAAGCTAGATCTGCAGAATTAAAAGACTGCAAGTGAAGAGGTAACGATGGAGATACGGCGTGGAGAGGGCAGGTAAGAATCATTCTCTCGACTGGATGTACGCTCTACTGTATCTCAACATCTGAATACATAGGAATATGTAGATCCAAACTTTCATCTGATGGCTCCTCATCCAGACTTTGCATTCATATGGTCTGGGGGTGCCTTGCCACAGACTGTCTTTCTGTGCCTCAGTTTTCTCATCTATGCAAATGGTTAAATATGCAGGAAATATAGTGATGACCCCATGGTTTTCTTACTCACTGAGTATTAGTATTATACTCAGGATAAAATTTGGAATGTTAAGCATATTTTATTGTATTGTACCTCTTTGAAAATATTAACTCATCTATAATTTATTTTGAACTTTCCATTAGCCTTAATATTAAATTAAGCTTCACAATCCAGTCCTAGACTATTTCAAATACCTAGGGGCTAATACTTAATTTTTTAAAAAATTAATTTATTTTATTTATTAATTTTTGGCTGTGTTGGGTCTTCATTGCTGCACACAGGCTTTCTCTAGTTGCGTAGAGCGCGGGCTACTCTTCGTGGCTGTGCACAGGCTTCTCATTGCGGTGGCTTCTCTTGTTGTGGAGCACGGGCTCTAGGTGCTCAGTCTTCAGTAGTTGCGGCACACGGGCTCAGTAGTTGTGGCACACGGGCTCAGTAGCTGTGGCACACAGGCTCTAGAGCGCAGGCTCAGTAGTTGTGGCACACGGGCTTAGTTTTCCGTGGCATATGGGATCTTCCCACACCAGGGCTCAAACCTGTGTCCCCTGCATTGGCAGGCGGATTCTTAACCACTGCGCCACCAGGGAAGCCCCTCATACTTCATTTTTATAATTTATCACGAGAAGATTCTTTCTTATAGCTAGTACATTTTTTAGCATTAAGTTGACTAACATCTGAACATGATGTTTATGCCACTTAATTCTAATTGTAGAATCCCTGTGCTATTTTATATCTCAGGACTCATACCTCCTGATTTTTAAGTGATTTTTAAATTGCTGTTGCCAGAAGGAGCACTGTTTAGGAATTGTAAGCAAAATTAATACTTGAACTGCATTTCGTAATATTTATTCCCTCCCAAAACTAGAGACCTTATTTTCAAAGCTATACTTGGAACCGATTGTCCAAAGCATAGTGTGACAAGTAGTCTGAGAAATGAACTGCATTTTGGAATCGGGACTCTCCCAGCCTATGGTTACCATACACGAAGCAGCCGACATAGGGTAGGAGCTTTGCACATGGTAGAGCTCTGTGAAACTTTCTCAAGTGCGGGATTATATTACCCCTGGCTTGAAGTTTTTTATTGCTTTTTTTGGATCTTGAGGGGAGTCTTGATGCTCCAGAATCGACAATTATGGACAAGACTTCCAAGCTTCCAAAGGTGGTCCAAGAATTTTCCCCGCCTCACCACTTCCCCAGAGACCCAAGGTAAAGGAAAGAGGTTAGAGTAATCAGGAACTAGAGAGGATGAGAGTGGGGCTGTGCGAGGCCTCAGCTCAGTGGAACCCTGGTCCAGGATTACCCACTTGCTCTCATTCATGCCTGTGGTGAATTACTGCCTTTGTTACCTTGCTCAACTCAAAGTTTCCTACCTGAACTCAAGCGCCCTGCTTGAGGATGGTCTAAGATAATAAAAAGCAGAACCAGTAGGATAGAATTAAGGACTGAAAAGCATTTTACGACTCTGGAATTTCATCTGCTAATGCAACCATGCTGGCTTTGCTCTGGCTTGTGGAGAGAGCAGTGTCGTGCCATTTGGGAGGTATGCGTGAGTTGCTTTACAGGAGTGTCAGGAGCCTCCAGCCAAGCTGAATGCTGTCTCTGCTTCCAGGCCCACTCTTACGTGTCCTTTCTGCATCTGTGTTCCACGCCTCCGGGTAGTTCACGGATGCCTGTTCTTCAATTCATAAGCAGGGTGTCTTCCCGGAAGACAGAATGGAGCACCTCAAACTTTGTCTCCAGTTGGTGACTGGTGTGAGTGCACTGCCCCTCTGGACAGGAGAGAGTTGGGGTACTGTGGGTATCAGGCTTTTCCAGAAGATCGGCAAGCCCGGGTCCTTTTGCCTTGCCCAGCCGGAGAGAACATGTATGGAACAGTGCAGGGCGATTGTGCTGTCTTTTGATGTGCTGTTGGGTTGCCTTGCGCAGTGAAGGATGCTGGCCCCTCCATTGTGGATGGGAAACTGTGATTAAACCTTCAATGAGAGCTTCTTTACTAGGCAACGGGGGGACAGTGCCTGGAATCTAGTCAGTTCATTGATAAAATTCGAGGTTGAAAGCATGACTATTCCTTTGTGTAAGTGCATCCAGGCCTCATTAACGGGCTACTGCCCAACTCTGCCATCTGATCCAGCCGCTGAGTAATCGGAGGCATTGCAGAGGCCATTTTAAAGCGCCTACAAGCGAAGCTTTTAATTTCTCACTGGAAAATTTTGGGACTTGCCAGATGTCACCGAGGCCCCTGTTGATTGGTTAGGGTTTCAACAGATATTGAGGAGGCCAGGAAACCCCATCCTTCTTAGTGGACATATTTTCAGTATTTTCTTTAAGCAAATATCTACCTTTAAAGCCAGGCATTTGTCATAACTCTTAGCATCAGAGTGGAAGCTGAAAAAGGAAACAAGATGAAGAGGGACGTGCATTTTCCCCCGTTTTGTCCCTGGGGCAATATTCTAAGCCTGCAGTAATAACTTCCTTCTTGGCCTTGGTTGGGAGGTTTTTCTTCAGAGACATGCTTGGTGAGCATCTCTCCTCGTGACTCAGGTACCCTGAATGATTTATGATTCTGCCTCTGCATCCAGTGTGTCATCTTCTTTTCTTCCATCTTCTCCAGCATATTTCTAGGTAAAACAAACATTTATCAAAAGAAAGAATGACCCCAATTGCCCATGTGAATATTTTAGTATTTCTTGACTCTAACTTCTTTTTTGACTGTTCTACACCCCTTATAGAAATACCTTCGTCACATTCAATTTTCAGAGGTTAGTGATTCTAGAACTATATGATACTGGGACTCTGCTTTGGAGAAAGCCACAAGAAGTAAAGAAAAAAGAGAGCATCGAGTTGTAAAGCATTGTAGTGGCACTTAGTATGTATTAGAATTTTCAAAATAGGTTCTACCAATCATCCAAAAAAGCTTGAATTTTAGAGGCGAGCTTTGATAGAAGCATCTGAAAAATAGTTTCGTTGTATAATCCATTATTCCTTTAGAATATATACTGAGAAATTTAAAAGATTTATATAGCGTTGTGAATTTTTGGTATTGGCTGTTAAAATGTCTCTCTCTATACTGTTTTAAAAATTAACAGTTTTTCTCTCATTTTATGGATAGTTCTTGGCAACAAAGAGTGCTTCAGTGAAGGACCGTGGTAAAATATGCATTCCTTTGGTAGACCTCTACATTTCTAGAATTTCTGATCCCTGACTAACTTGTCATTCATACCCTGGAGTGGTAGTTTAGTGGAATTAGAGCCTGGACTTCAGAGGCAGACTACTTGGTTCAGATCTTGACTTCTCTACTTGCTTGTTGCATGACCCTGGGTAAATCACTTAACCTCTCTGTGCATTCATTTCTTCATCCATAAAATGGGGATATTCATAGGGTTGTTCTGAGGCTTATCCAGCTGATCTAAATAATGCACGTAGAACAGTGTGACACGTGGTAACCACTCTGGATGTTCACTATTTCCTAGCATTCTAGGTCACGGATATGGGTACAGTAATGCACTCTGAGCAGGATGGGAATTGCTAGCAGAGGAGACTGAGGCAGCCTCACAGCGCTTTTATCAGGGCTGTGTTTGGGAGCTGAGTACCCTGCTCCTTTAAGCAAACCGTATCAAATGCTGTCTTCTACATCCAGGACTTGTAAGTGAGACTTCCGTATAACAAGGGCCTTTTGACATCTCAGTAACTAAATCTCTGTCTGTGGGGCCCGAGGCAATGTTCCTCAGTGCTCAGGATTGTTCTGCAACAAAGAGTTTTTAACATTTAGGTTCCCGTGTGCCATATCTGAAGAGGGGAAAACAATTCTAGCATCTGGATATAGATGTACCTTGCCATACCTGAGATATAGGAAAAATAAGGAAAATATATTCTTACATAAATACGTAGCTATAAAAATAGGATTCAATAAACCAACTTTTTGGCTAAATAATGCATGGAATAAGAACAGAAAGCATGACAACATTTGAAATTCCTCTCTTCTATGTGCAGTTGAAACAATAGGTTGAAGAACCAAGAGGTTTTTCAGAGACATTATTAGGATAGATTTAAAGTACATATAATACTGGACATATTTAATACATAATCATTATAAATTGAAACAGTTCTTTTTGATCACCTACTATATGCTGCTTCCACAAGCTTCCTCAGTGTTCTCCACAGATTATTAGTTACATGCTATCAACTTCATTTTTAGAAAGTAAAACTAGAGTTGTGGGAGATTTATTTGAGGTTATATATAGCTAAGAATTGACAGCAGCATTCCAATCCAGGAATTTCTGACTCCGAATCCACACACTTTCCACTGTAATCTTACTGTCTTTCAAGGATAATTTATTGGGCTGGCCAAAAAGTTCGTTCGGGTCAGATGTTACCGAAATACCGAATGAACTTTTTTTTTTTTTTTTTTTTTTCCGAATGAACTTTTTATCCAGCCTGATAGTTCCGTCTGGTGGAAAACTAACAGTAGAAGCTCCTATTGTGTGCAAGGCACCGAGGAAGTACTGGAGATCCAAGGCAAACCAGACAGGCATGCTCCCTGCCGTCAGGAAACTGGCAGTCTAGATAGGATGACAACTCTTAGCAGCTATGTATATATTTGCTTCTCTCTTTCTCTTATGCATTCCTAGACGTCTGCCTTGACTAGACACTGCCACTGCCTTGAGGACAGTTTAGACATTTGTTCTCTGGAAGATAATATTTTTAAATGTCCTTATTTGTGCCAAAATGTGTATATCTTAAATTCTCACCCCCATTACCTACCGTTGCCACCTGACATGGTATTTTACAGACTAGATTATGCACAACATAGGCTCATCATCAATTTGGTTACTTTGAAGGATAGGCGGGAGAATTATAAATTAGCAACTTACAATGTATTTCATGTTAAACTAAGACATCTGATTCTATCAGCTTTCTGACTGCCTACATGACGCAAGTAAAGCTGAAGTAGATTTGTCCTGATACTGTGGAGCTCACATAGAAATGGCAAGGAGGAGCAGGAAAGCAATCCTTCTGGTATATTTCCAAAGAAAGTGGATGCGGTATAGATGAAGTATCTTTGCAGGAAAGAAACGTTGTGTGACAACTGATGCTTGATGAAGAAGGAACGAATCATTAGTACAGGCACGAGAGAGGACAAATGTCAGGTGCCCAGAGAGGCAGAGGGAAAATGAGGCTCGATGGCATGATTTAGAGGTTATTTAGGAAAATTTGCATCATTTGGTTCTTACTTCTTCATAGCTATATGAAACTTGCATTCCTTCATTTAGCAGACTCTTTGCACTTAGGATTTGCTTTTTAGTTTCACTTAGGAGCTCAGGAAGAGAAAGACGTGCGCCCTATGACACCTTGTGTCCGGTCACTCATCTTTGCCTAACTTGGCGTCACCTAACAGAGCATTACATCTGCTTCAGGTCTTCACATACATAATGGAAAGGGAATCAAAAGGAGGATCAGACTGCGTTACATTTCTCTCAGGAACTGTGAATTGCAAATTTCCTGTAGGCTTAGCGTGTTTCCTCTTTTTTTCCTAATGAGCGGCTGCTCATTTATAATGGGAAATCCTATAAGGAACTCCATGAAACTCTTGGAAATGAGACAACACAATCTCAGTGAATGGATAAGGAAAGCATCTCTAGCAGATTCAATTCTTCTGACAACATTTCTCCTCCGCTTTATCACTGAGACTATTCAGAAAACCAGAACAATTGCAGGCAGGACACCAAGACTCTGGTCATCTCCACAGGATGAGAACATTTAATAAAACCAAATGGAAACCTTGTGATCTCTTCCTTCCCAGCTGACACTCAGGCTGCCTGGACAAAGGGCTGATTAATAGAAGAGAGCCTGGCATCAAGCTCCAGCATTGTCCGGTCAGGTCTAGAAGGGCAGTGATTTCCAGTGCTTCTCAATCCCATGTCTGTGTCCGGCCTCTTCCTTCTCCGCTTCTCCTCCTCTCGCTGCCCTTTGTGCTCAGTTCACAGAAGGCACAGATATGCAGAGTTTCCTGAGGGACGTGGCTGTCATTTTTCTTGATTCCAGTGTTGGCTTCTTTAAATACTAGTCTGAAGTCTCAAGTTAGGTATGCAACCCAACACCAACAAATTTAATCTTTCCCAGTATTCTACTGTAAAATGAGAGATTTCTTTCCAGTATTGAATGTACTACTGTGTGACATCTTCCATTTTCTGTAGTTCTAATTTGACACGACTAAATCAATAGCCCTTCTTTACATTTCTGTTTCTCCTATAATGCCTAGTCTTACCGATTACAGATAAAGGTATGTGAAGAAAAGTCTAGTACAGCATAAGATAAAGCAGTGACGGCAGAACATTTGCAAATGGAATAAATGCCTGTAGTGACTGTTATTCCTGTGTGAGGACCTGTGCCTGATGATACTATTGAGGATGTTGTAGTTATGTTTCTAACATTTTGGACATTTACTAACTCTTGTATTATGAAGTGAATCCCTGTTTCCATTTGGAGGTTTGGGGTCCTTGGTATGTCACATTTCTTTAGAATTTAGGACCAATCCATTGCCAAGCCAAGATGTAACCACATACAAGAGGCGAGACAGGCAGGTTTGCTTTCCCATCCAGTCTACGAATCTCCATTTTCACTACTGTATATGGGTGAGGAGACCACATAGCTCATGAAATATTCCCCCAAGATTTTAATACAGAAAAACCAAAATCCAGGTATAGTGTTTCATAAGACAGTAAGATTATTTACTTTTTCCTTCACTTATTGAAAATTCCTATCGTTTCTGTAGCTCTTTCAGCATGTTTACATTTTGAAATGACTCCCCCTCCTTGCTTTTTGAAAATGCGGGACCTTGAACACCATCACACACACAAGCACACGAAAGGTTTTAAGATCCACTCTTCTGTGATGTAAAAGCACGGGGTCTTGTATATCATCTCCTCACCCAGAGAGCAGATGCTGCTGTCTTTCTAAGCAAGCAAAGCTTGGATGAAAAGGGCAATAATGCAGGGAAGATGTTCATGCCCACCACTCCTCTCCCACCGAAGGGCGCTGGACTTTCCCGGATGGCTTGCCAGCTCATGTCAATTGCTCCTCACGGGGCCTTCCTGAGTGATCAAAGGAGAAAGTGTCTTCAGAGTATAATGTGCTGGAGAAGAAATATTGAAAAATGCAGAGATATGGGACTCTAGACGAGCCAGGGCGCTCTTTAATTGTGATAGGCTGCTCTTGCCCACTTTTCATAACATGGGAAAGCCCTGATGTATGCATGGACAGCACAGCATGTGGGAACCCGTGCTGGGGTACTCCGGACACCTGGGCTCAAAGTCTGGCTCCACCACTTCCTGGCTCTGTGATCTAGGCAAATATCTTAAATCTCTGCACCTCAGTGTCTCACATAGTGCTGTGTTGGTAAACCGGCTCAGGGCCATGGGTAGGGGGAAGGGGAGGAGCTCTGATTTGTAGCGTTTGCCAATTTCCACTACTTCCACTATGGCGATTTCAAGCTATCAAGGGTTGCAAAACTCTTGAATATTTAACAGTAGGCTCAGTAGCCGCCACAAGCATATCATGGCCAGTCTGTAAAATGGGCATAATAGAGTTTACCTCATAGGGTTGTGGTCAGGATTAATGAGACAGTGTATGCAAAGCTCTTAGCACCACAAATTCTGGAATACAGTCAATACTTAATGAATAGTAACTGTTTTGTGTTTTTGGCTGCACTTTTAGGAAGTCTTTGTGCTGGTAATTCTAATCCTGGGTTCAGAGTATCACAAAAAATGCTAAGATTTAATACACACATTTTAAGGATAAAATTAATCTTAACTTATTTTAATTCTTAAACTGATCATGTGTATGACACAACATTTTAGAGGGAAAAGAGGGATATTAAAAAATGTAAAAGTGTACATTGCCAAAGAAACTGTTCATTGATGCTTTTTAAACTCCTGAAGTCTTTCTAAGCAATACTTTTTTCAGTTCTTGGGGTTCTTTTGCCAAGGCTTGAGTTATTTTCTGTGTTTTTAAATGATGGATCCTGGGCTCAGTTTTAATCAGGGAGCCTCACTAAGGAGGCTGCATGGAGGAGCCTCACCTTGGTTGGGTCTAAATAACACTTGTTTTAGTTTTGTTTACCACATTCAGCTGTGCTCTCTCACCTCCTCCTTGCCCAGCCGTCCTTTCGTGACATCATGGGACATCCCTAACCTTTCTGGTTGCTTTTTCAATTCTTTTTATTTTTTATTATTTTAATTGAAGTATAGTAGATTTACAATGTTGTGTTACTTTCAGGTGTACAGCGAAGTGATTCAGTGTTTTATATATAAAAGTCTCTTTTTCAGATTCTTTTCCATTATAGGTTATTACAAGATGCTGAAAGTAGTTCCCTGTGCTATACAGTACTGGTCGCTTTGACTCAGTACTAATTTAACCAGTCAGTTTAGAGTTTTACTCTCTTGTATCTGATTCAGAACTTCCTCCCTCCTCCAGTGCTATCTGTACATGTGACCTAAGGGGCTTGGAGGTGGGAAGGGGTGGATCCTAATCTTCTATTTACACACATGTCCTTCTCTATTCTAGGTGTGCTTCTCCAGTGTAGAGCGCAGGAGGGGCATGGGGAGAGAGGTAATGTTTCATCAAGTAACCGAGGGAGGCCCAGGTCTCTGCTTTTGCCATTTCTTTGCCTGGTTGGCTGTTAGTGACCACGGTTGGCGTTCTCCCTACCTTTCCCTAGTATGGAGGTTTAGGTGTTGGCTTGACCAGCTTGTCCCTACTCAGCTTGTCACCAGCTGCTCACCCCACAGACTCTGTGGTTGGGTGCCAGCAATATGTTGCAAGCCCGGCAGCCTCCAATGAAGTACATGCAACCCTGGACTGTTCATAAGGCCTTGTTATGCCAAGTGGTAGGAGCGAACGTTAAGCCATTGGCAAGCCTTTTCTCAGTCCTACCGTCTCTCCTCAGTTCTCATGAACTCTGCCCAGATAGGCAGGAACAGGCAAGGCTGCTACCGAAGCAGAAGTCCAACTGCAGAAAACCAGTATTTGGTTCCCCCTCCTGCATGTACCCCAGTCGTTTTGCATGAATCTCCTGGAGGCCCTCACTTTTGTATTAGGGAGAGAGAGGTTTCCTCCCTCCCTCCCCCGTGGGACCCTCTACCATGAGCACTGCTCTCCCCACAGAGCCCAGGACCCCTATTATTCATTTCCCACTGGGGTGGTAGATTGTGGATGGGTTTATTTGTTTGCGGTGGCTGTCATAACAAAGTACCACAGGTTAGGTGGCTTGAACAACAAAAATTTCTCTCACGATTCTGGAGGCTGGAAGTCTGAGATCAAGATGTCAGCAGGGTTGGTTTCTTCTGAAGCCTCTCTCTTTGGCTTGTTGATGGCCGTCTTCTCCCTGAGCCTTCCCATCATCTTCCCTCTGTATACGTCTGTGTCCAAATTTCCTCTTCTTATGAGGACACCAGTCATATTGGATTAGGGCTCACCCTAATGACTCATTTTAAATTAATTACCTCTTTAAAGACCCTATCTCCAAACACAGTTACATTCCCAGGTACTAAGACTTAGGACTTCAATGTATGGATTCTGGGGGGACACACACAACCCATAACAGTAAGGTAGGGTTGTTTCTGCAGGCCCCAGGTATCACTGATGCTTTAGAAAATTTGATCTTTTTGGTTTGTTTCAGCTTTGGGCCTTACCGCCTACTTCTGAGATGACAGGAAAAAACCCACTCAAAATTCTATTCACTAGAACTATAAATAGCTATTGCTCAATATTTTTGAGAACTGTACTTTGCCTACCTCATCCAAATAGTTGAAAGCATGAAGTGTACAAAATAAGAAATGACTAGAGTACATGGCAGAAGGACCTGAAAGGAAAAATTAACTATGAAGCGTAGGGAACAGCTGGAAGAAGGGATGGGCGATATCAGAGGAAAAATTGAAAATATCAAAAATCCATTTTGAGACCATAGAAGAAAACCTACACTATATATCTATAAAATGTTCTATGGGAAGAAACAGGAGGCTGCAATCAGAAAACTCCACCGAAGAGAATGTTTTATGAATTTAAGTAATCACTGTAAATGTTACTGTTATTGTTTATCAGTAACGTGAAAGTTAGTAGATTATTCCTATTGACGCTTATGTTCTCATCCCCTTTTTGATTTACTTAACTATTGCTTTGGCTTTTACGGCAGGCTCTTAACACCTCAAGAGAATGTTTGTTCAGCTTGACAAATCGGCACATTGTGCTACTGCTTACTCTTGTCTCCAAAACGAATTGTTGGCTTTTCAGCAATTTCTAAGTGCTAAGAACTACTCATGTTCATTTAAATAAACAAGCCATTGAGAGTAGAAAGATCAGCCAAGTGATCTTCGGTGATGAATGAGTTAATGAAAGTTAGCTCAATAAATCTGCTCCTTGGTGGATGCTGGTATCAAAAGGTTAGTTGCCTTAAGCCCATGAAAAGAAAAGAGCTAAGAGTAGTATAGGGGAGCCCTTTCCATTCAATGTGAACAAAATAAAGAAACAAGTATTTGTCTTTCTTTCAAAAAATCTTTTGTTTTTAGTTCTTTGAATTCTTAGTTTAGTGAAAGACAGATGAATGTGTGCTTATGTGTGAGAGAGAAATCATGAAATGTTGTAAAGAATGAAAATGTTAACTACTTTCCCAGAGTCCTGTTTTCTTCTCTTTTCTGAAATAACTGAGAGATTAGCATAAATTCTGGCAATTATTCCAACGTCATGTGTTTATATGAATTGTATTTGGGTTCCCCACCCTAGTGGACCTCTCTTGTTTCTTTAGAGTATTACAGGAGTGCATTCCTGAGTGTTCTTCAGATGGGACCCATTCACTCTTTTATCTCTCTGTTGAATCATATCACTATTTTCCTAAGGAAAATGAGAACCTGATTTTAATTTGTAAAAATAGTAAGTCTCGGGCTTCCCTGGTGGCGCGCGGTGGTTGGGAGTCCGCCTGCCGATGCAGGGGACACGGGTTTGTGCCCCGGTCCGGGAAGATCCCACGTGCCGCGGAGCGGCTGGGCCCGTGAGCCATGGCCGCTGAGCCTGTGCGACCGGAGTCTGTGCTCCGCAACGGGAGAGGCCATGGCAGTAAGAGGCCCGCGTATCGCAAAAAAAAAAAAAAAAAAAGTAAGCCTCACCAAATTAGCTGATGTTGACTTTCTCATAGAAAACAGCTTTCCATATTAGGGCTTCACTAACAGTGTATTTTGTCCATTCTTCATCTGGAAAAAAGTTACATTGTTTGGTACAATCAGGAATCATAACATTTTAGGCAAATTCAAGTGAAAAGTTTCATCATTAAGATCTCTTTTGGATGGTGGGGAGGAGCAGTAATGAGGGATAGAAAAGAAATTGGAGAGAGGTGAAAACTTCCTTGAAAGAAAATTTGAGGAATGCGAAATCTCTACCAATATTTTATTTCAACTATTTTTTAATGAAAATTGCAGGTTGAAATAACTAATGAAATACATTTTGTTTATTTTTATAAATCTAGTGAGATTTGGGTTGACATGGTATACCTAGAAATCTAATACTCAACCCTTTGCATATTTTAAAGGCATTTGAACAATATGGCCCACAGTCTATCTGCATCAGAAACATCTCGGTTACTTGCTAAACCTATTTTTCCTGGTCCCCTGAGATTCTGATTCCATATGGTGACGTCCAAAGACCTGAATTTGTGGAGGACTCTCCAGATAGTTCTGACGCACATAGAAGTTTGAGAACTACTGTGTTGGGAAATAATTGCTCACAGACAATTTATTCTGTCAGCACTGATTCCTGCTTGTCTATTAATCTGTTGTTTTTTCCTCCTCTCTGTTGTATAAGTTCACTATCTGTTTTGCTCTGGAGAAGGATTAATGATGAGATTTTTTTATGGGTAGCTTACATAGATCAGGAAATATTTTTTGTTTATTTTCTTTTAAGTGATTTTGTAGTTTCGGCACAAGAATATCTTTCTCATATAGCTCAGTCTCAGATGGATGTATTTCAGCTGACAGAAACAAACAGAGAGATGGCCCTTTCTGAAATGAGAAACGGGTACTTTTATTTTTAACACGTCCACATTTTCACAATAAATTTCTCTGTAATGTAGTTCAATATTACCTCCTGTAGGCTGAAACAACTTTGTGTATTTAAACAAAAATATATTCTTTATTTGTGTCCTTATTTTCCAAAAGGACAAACTGAGACATGAAGATACTCTAGAGATTTTGCCCTAGAGAGTTTGTGATCAGCACTCCAGTGACATGGTTAATCTTGTAAAAATGAAAATATTAATTTTTTTCTTTAATTTGCTGATTCATAAAAGTAATATATGGCTATTGATGAACTTTTGAAATGTAACAAAAAATATAAAAATAAAACCATGTTCAATTTCAAAACTCATAGAAAAACATTTTTAAGTTTTTGGTGTATTTTTTTTTCCTTTCCAAAATATAACAATGTAACTATTGTTAATATTGTGTATGTCAGTCTCTAGGCATTCCTGATCATTTCTTCGGATAAGTTCCTAGAAGCATAACTCCTGCAAAAAGAGACATTTTTAGGGGTTTTGATACATGTTGCTAAATATGCTTCCTAGAGAAGTTGAGCTAATTGGTATTCTAACAGTTCAGTGGATAGTCAGACTTCACTGGTTCAGATTGGTTTCTTTTTTTTTTTAACTTGTAAGGACAACATTTTTCATTAATAGGAAGTTCATAAATCTTGAGTGATTTTTGTCTGAACTTTGTGACTTCTGCTTTACTGTTTGATGTTGAAGTTATTGTAATCAGTGGATCGAACAGGTCAGTGTATTGGACAATGTCTTCTATCCTGCTGGTGATTCTGCTAGTTGGAATGTCTGAAGTTGAGCACATGGTTTGCTGAGTGGACCTATCATGTCCTGTCTCTAAGGAACTCTCTCTCCTGATGGTAAAGATGGTCAAAACTACTTCCAATGGCCTAGCACAGGGCAGCTCCTTGAGCTGCCAGGTGTAGCCTCATCATCTTTCACAACCATTCATAAAGTACCTTAGCTCACGATACCACCCTCTTATGACATCCTAGAATGTAACAATCATGCATGACCTTGAATTTATATATAAGCTTTTTCGGTACTCTTCTGTAGGTTAGTCTTTCTTCCTCCCGTTTTTCCTTGTCAGCTCCTTGAGGGCAAGAGAAGTTGACCACAGCCTGCAATTCTGCCTGGGGCCCACTGCAGAGCCACTACACTTAGATCTCTAGTGTGGAATCAGGGAGAGGTCACATTTTACTGAATTAACAAATGTTATGATGGACGTTAAAACTGTGGAATTTTTGAAAATGCAGTAGGTTGAGAGAGATAGACTGACGTATTAGTCTGCTAGGGCCACCATAGCAAAATACTACAGGCTGGATGGCTTAAACAACAGAAATTTATTTTCTCACAGTTCTAGAGGCTGGAAATCCAAGATCAAGATGTTGACAGGTTTGGTATCTTCTGAGGCCTGTCTACTTGTCTTGCAGAAGGCTGCCTTCTCTCTGTGTCCTCACATGGTCTTTCCTCTGTGTGTGAACATCCGTGGTGTCTTTCTTCTTATCAGGTCACATTGGATTAGGGCCCACCCCTGTGATCTCATTTATCCTTAGCTCTTTAAAAGCCCTGTCTTCAAATACAGTCACATTCTGAGGTGTCCTGAGGGTTTGGACTTCAACTTACGAAATTTTCAGGGGGATACAATTCAGTCCCTAACATCTTACTAGATTGATTGATTTACTTATTTATTTATCGGAAAATGGATGTCACTGAATGTGTACAGATTATTTTACTGGGAGCTGGTTTGCTGACAGTATACTTTCTGGGCCTCACTCCCCATTTCAAGGTCAAGACTGCTTTATAGAAACTACAGTTTAGGATTATTGGTATATTAGGGCCATTTCTTCATAACTTTTATGGCTGTGAAAAAGTTAAGGATGACCAAAAGTTCCAGTCAGTCTAATTTCTTAGTCTAATCTAAAGAATCCAGGAATAAGTGGTAAACTTGAAGTGATGGTTTCTTCCAGCTCTGCCAAGATAAACTAACTCCAGCAAATCTGAATGCTGCTTTGGACTTTGCTCTAAGTCATGTGCAGCTTAGTCCCAATATCCAGCTCCAAGACCCTATTGGATGGTGCCAGGTACACTGTGGAGGTTATGTGCAGAGATTCTGCTAGTGTAAATCCTGGGTATGCCACTTACCAGACTTTTAACTTGGGACAAGTTGCTTAATCATTCTTTGTCTCAGCTTCCTGATCTATAAAAAAGGAATAATAATAATACATAGAATTCTTTCTAGGAGTAAATTAGTTATGCCAATAAGCACTTAGAATAGTATCTAGCCCATAGTATGTATTTAATAAATGTTAGGTCTTATTATTTAGAGGCAGCCACAGATTTTTTTGTTCAGGCTGAGATACCATTTTATTTTCCCAAACTAGCAGTTTATCAAGCGTAGTTGTATTTATATATGATAGGTACTCAGTGAATGGGTACATGAGTGGTATTTGAAAATTCCTTACTAGTTAGTTCTGTACTTAAGTGGAATTTAATTTGGATTCTGAGTAGTATAAAGTCAAACTCTGAGGCCAAGCAGAAGGTTGCTTTGATTGTGAAAATCCGGAAAGATCTTCTGGAGCCTCGGAGTTCAACATTAATGTAACTTTTAAATGCTGAGGCAAAATAGAAGTCTCTGACAGCTGTTCTTAAGAATTTTGGTCTAGGACCCGTTTACACGCTTTAAAATTATTGAGGGCCCAAAGGGCTTTTGCTTTTGTGGATTATATCAGTTCATATTTACCACAGTAGAAGTTAAAACTGAGAAATTAAAAAATATTTATGTATTGTCCAAAATAACAAAAATAAACCTATTGTGGGTTAGCATAAATAAATAACATATTTTTATGGAAAATAACTAATTTTCCAAAGGAAAAAAAAAATTCAGTGAATAGAGCGGCATTGTTTTACATTTTTCAAATGTCTTTAATGTCTGGCTTCATAGAAGACAGGTGGAATCACATCTGCTTCTGCATCATCTGTTACAAAATTTTTAAGAGCATGAGAATGAAAAAGGCAAATAACATTTTAGTGTGATTATCAAAATAGTTTTGACTGTGTGGACCTCCTGTAAGGGATCACAGGGACTCCTGAAGCCCTCAGACCATACTTTGAGGGCCAGTGATCCAAACCAAGTCCTTTAGGAATCCACAGCCTCAGAGTTTGCAGTTCTCTATCAGCAGTAATGAGTTCAACACTTGGAAATATTTCCTTCCTTCCATTGATGTATAGAAGAAAGTTGACGAAAATGATTTTCCGATGTCATTCACACACCCTTCAGTGATAATGTCCATCCTCAAAATATATGAGAACATTAAATAGCTAGAAAAATATTTTTGATAAGGTTACTTGAGACAAAAAGAAAATTTGATTAGAGTCAACTGCATTATAAATGCCTTTCTCAAATTTAAAGTCCTCTAACTGCAAATGCCAATTAAGCTTTGACCTGGGAGTGGCAGGCAGCATCCCAGGAAAAGTCTTCCAGTGTTGTTGAATTACAGACTTAGGATCTAGAGTCTTGAGAAATTCTTTTCATTTTAGTATGAGCTTCCCACTTTGGTGTGTTAGGATTAATTGCATATCTCAGCCTGTTGGTCAGATGTGATAGTATCATAGCAAGGTGCAATAAATAATCCCTAGATTAGAGGGATGGGAAATGTGATTCTCTTTTTTTGGTTGATGGTAACATTTCAATGTAAAGGGAAATTTATTCTGTCCTACACATGCTCTGTACTGTGCTGAAGATGTCGTAGCCTCTATTCTAAATGATCTCTTAATTTGATTTTATTCTCAGCCTACTTAGTTGTTTTTATCATGTCTATTTATTTATTATTATTCTTTTTGCGGTACGCGGGCCTCTCACTGTTGTGGCCCCTCCCATTGCGGAGCACAGGCTCCAGACGTGCAGGCTCAGCGGCCATGGCTCACGGGCCCAGCTGCTCCGCGACATGTGGGATCTTCCCGGACCGGGGCACGAACCCACGTCCCCTGCATCGCAGGTGGACTCTCAACCACTGCGCCACCAGGGAAGCCCCATGTTTATTTCTAAAGTAATGATTTATGCCCCTTTACGTTAAGAATTTACAAAAGTGACTATCTCATCTTCTCTCATGTCAGAAAAGCTTGACTCCATTTTGGGACATTCTGACCCTTACATGTGAGCACAGTAGAGAGTATTTGCCCCAGAGGAGATTCACACCCCCTCCACTGTGATAACCCTAACAAGCAGTGGCGATAGTACAAGAGAACATTTAAGTTGCCTCTCACGAATTTTAAGACAAGCTAACTCTCTATTTAATGTCAGGCACTTTCCTATACAAATGCACTGTATGTTGCATACCTAAATAATCAGGAATTCTGGGATGATTTTGCTTCAAGGAGAATGGTCTCTGTCTAGCGAGCACAGTTGTGTGTTTTCTCCCATGGTGGGTAATACACAACAGTCTCTTTCAGCTCTAAATATTTTGTAAAAATTTCGTCCCTTGCTCACAAGAGGGCGCTGATTCATATTCATGCCAGAAGTGGCAAAAGAATAAATTTACTCAAACTGGAGACACCTTGGCCACAAGAAAACTAAGACTTGGCTTCTTTTTCTTTTAGCGAATAATCTCAAATTTTACAAGCCTTAGGTTGTAAAAAAACAGAACATATTACATACTTGTCAGATATGTGAAAAACTCAGTTTTGAGGGGAAAATTAATTTGGGAAATAAAGGTTTTATTTGTTTTTTTGTTCGATTTAATTCTTGTTCATTTTTATTGTACTGTTGAGATGATAATAAAGAGTTGTAGGACATGAGGACATCTATAAATATAAATCTATAAATGCCAAGTATTTAAATACCAAGATATATGAGTCTAAGCCTTGTGCATATTCTTAGGTTAATCTGTATTTATGTTTCCCTTGTTATTATAAATCAAAGCTTTTTAGGTAAAGCTAGTTGTTATTTTTCCCGTTTGTCTAAGAAGTACACATTTATTGTAGAAACCCCAAAAAATATTTAAAAAATGTTAAAACAATAATTACTCATAATCCCACAACTTGATTAATCACAGTTGACATATTGGTATATTTTCTTCCACGCTTTTCATATATAATTGTGATTATGCTATATTTAGATATAAAAGTATAGTTTTGTATGCTACTTGGAAAAACTTAATGTTATATCAGTTTTTTTCAAGGGTCATTTAGACTGTTTTAAATGCAATTTTAATGACTGTTCAGTATTCCATTTAAATTATTCTTTTATTAATGAACATTTATATGCTTTCCTTTTATCTACTATAAATAATAGTGTGATACTTTTGGTCATAAATCTTTGACAAAACGTCTGATGGCTTTCTTAACACAGATTCCTAGAAGTGGAATTCTTACATGGAAGAATATGATCATTTTTAAGGCTTTTGACGTATACTGCTAAATTACTTTCTAGAAAAGTTTTTACCAATTTATACAACAGGAGCGTGCCTGATGCTCTCTTAATACCCTCATTAATATTGCGTATTTTAATTGAAAAAATAGCTAATTTGATAGGTGAAAGTGTTAATTAATGATTGATGTAATTAGAACTTACTTGATTGCTAGAGAAGTTAACTATTTTCTATATTCATTAGCCATTTTTGTTTTTTTCTGTGAATTATCTTTTCATGGCTTTTGTCCATTTTTCTACCTGGTGTGGACGATTTTCTTATCTTTTCAAATGAGCTCTTAATAGTGTAAGGGTAATATATATTCATCTGCTATATTTGGAGTATTCCCCAGTTTGTACTTCACCATTTAATTGCTTGTGATTTTAAGAAAAATATTCGAACAGTTTTCAGTTTTTATGTGTTTAAATCTACTGCATACCTGTGTAGTTTCTGTCACTGATTTTTCTTTTAATGCATAGAATATTTAGATAATTCTTTATTGAAATATTTTTATGATAGGAAAAGGTTTTCAGAGGCTGTGGCTTAAATTTTAGCTTCATTTAGTAAAAGATTTTCAGGAGTTTATTCTGTTTCCTGGAGTATAAATTCATTTTCATTTGATATAATAAATACTGAGGGGGAAAAAAAGCCCTAATTTATCGTTATGTTAATTTGGGAGTAGATTAGAATTTTGCTTGGATTTTAGGAAGATTTTGCTCCATATTGCATCAAAGCTTCTTCTGGTAGGCTAATACAAGCATTTATTACAGTCTTTTCTGTTTCCCTAGAATTATATGAGGATGATTGCACCTCAAGGCACTTTTAAATTTCACAACTTATTTGTGAAGTGTTGGTTATGTTTTCTAAAGATGCCTGAGTCACCAGTAGCTCTAGTGAGTCACTTGACTATAGGCTGTTTTTGTTTGTTTGTTTTCTGATGCACGGTGCCTGGAACGTAGTAAGTGCTCAGAGGTGTTTGTTGAGTGAGTGAGTAACTGAATGACTTAGCATTTTTATTTTTTCAGAATAAATTATTTGACTTATCTCTTTAGGTGTGTTTATCTAGACTGAACTTGATTTCCTATTCTATTGGACCCATCTTCTCCAAAGCACTAAAGAGGCACCTCATTTTTTTTATGCTTTAGAAATACCAGATAGCAGAAAAAAGGGGCTATTTCCTCTTTGGTTCCACTTCCAGAGAATGTTCCTGTGGAAAAAGAGTCTCTTTCTCTCTGTCTCTCTCTTGCTCCAGTTTGCCAAGACAATCACTCTTGCCAGATGATCAGATGCTGTGGGGTCTGCCACAAGTCCAGGTCTGCCTTACCTTGTCACTTAGCCTTTCTCTTCAGGCTGGGTTCATTGTCTCCTTCCATCATTATCACAGTGAACAACGATCTGTGTAGCCTTCGTGTCTTTTATCTATGGGACATACTTGCTTACGGCAAAAATCTTACTTCTTTTCCTTCCCCAGTATTTTGTTTCCAGGCCCCTTCCTCTGGCTCCCAGCTTGGTTCAGTCCTAGGTCGTCTTTCCTTGGCTAAAACCCGTGGTTCTCTCCTGCCAGATTCCATACCTTTAACAGAGTTCCTCTCCTATGACAGCTTAATACTGTTCTCTGTGCTAAGAAACCCACTTCATTAGGGTGTTATGAATCAGTTTGTCAATTCTCATTCTCTCATTTAAGGCCCCATTTCCCATTAAGGCCTCATTTCCCTCATTTAGGGTTGCCAGATTTAGCAAATAAAAATACAAGATGCCCTGTTAAATTTGAATTTCAAATAAAAAAAGAATAATTTTCTGTATAAATATGTCCCATGCAATATTTGAGACTAATACTCCAAAATTATTCTTTTTTATAATAATTCTTTTTAAAAAGTAATTCTTTTAAAAAATAATTGTTTATAATAATAATTTTTGAGCTTAAGAACTGGTTTTGCCTCACAGTGTTTTCCCGTTTTCTAACAGAAGTAGATTTCGGATGCTTTCATTTCACCTTACTCGCATCTGGAAAGTATTAATAGTTCTTTTTCTTTCACTAACGCAGCTTGTTCTCTAGCAGTCAGCACACTGGTGTGTTCCCAATCCTGCTGTGCCCTGCCTTTACATCAAAAGGAGAAACTCTTGCTTAAATCACTCTTTTTGAAGCGCAGAGGCATTAACATTCTATTATTATTTCTTTTCTTCTCTTAGGCTCTTAGCCCAAGGTCGTGTAAGAGGTTGTGTGGTAAGAGAACCGAAGAAAATCAGTTTTTTTTCCTCTAGGATGCGCTGCGTGATCATCATTATTGCGGTCTTTTAACTTGTGTCCAATAGATCCAGCTGATGCAGTTTCCAACACTGGAGCCTTTTGTTTCCCAGCGTGATGGCACACGGGGCTTTTCGTACATCTCGGCAGAAATGTTTGATGTATGTTTCTCTTAGCTCTGCCAGTAAAAATTACTTATCAGGATGTTTTTTCCCTTTACAGTGGTAACAAGTTGCTGTTAGCACCGTTATGAAATTCCTTCTACCCCTGTGCTGAGATTGGGGCTTCAGATTCTTTCGCACTCCCCGGATGGGTTTCCCTTGTGCGTGTGTGTGACAGCTGCGGGGCCAGTTGCCCTGCGCGGTTGTCTGAAGCCTCAGCTGTGTGATTGCAGCGGCAAGGCAGTGTCTGTTTACCATGCACTCTCGGCCTCTCTGTTGATTATGAAACAGCGTGTTAGGGAAGCTTCAGAAACCTACACGACTAAACCTCTCCACCAAGGTGCAAATGATCAGACGGGCTAGGTGACTTTCAAGCCCCCTACAAAGTCTGGGATTCTTGGAGGTACATCATGAAAGAAATATGGGGATGGCAGGGACTCCCGACACCTTGGGAAGAGCATAATTATTCCCATTTCATGAGACCTTAATGACATTTTAGAATACAAGAATTAGGCTGAACATCCAATTCTAATGTTGTATTTGTTGAGGTGTCCAATTCAACAGTTATACATCTCAGTGGGGTATATTAACATTTTCTAGAAATATCACAAATGAGATTCAGGAAAAAACAAAAGTGGAACAGAAAGGAGTTTCCATTTTCATTCATTTACTTATCAGACAATTGTTGAGGACCCCGGCTGCAAAGCGCTGTGTTGGTGGGTGTCCCTCCAGGTTTAGGGAGCTCAAGGTTTAAAAAAGAGATACACATGGAAAGTGTAATAAGAGTATCTTGTAGTGAGGGCTGGCTAGACATATTTACAGAGTATCTGGACAGTCTGTGTAAGAGAAATCAATCAATGATGCTTAGAGACCAGGAGAAAACCTGAGAGAAATGGAGGCGTTCAACAGTTGTCCTAGAGTCCATTTAGGTAATGGGAGGGATATGAATGAAGACACAGGGATGGGAGAGGTGTTGAGTTATCCTGCAGCAACAGGGAAGCCTGGATGATTTTAAGCAATAAAGTGATATCATCGATTCTGAATTTTAGAAAGAAAACTCAGAAAGTAAGAAGACCAGTTATGGCTATGATAAAAGCATGCAGTAGAGGCGGAGGCAGTGGAAAAGGAGAGGAAGAGGTGAGTTCAAGACAGCTTTCGTTGTAGAGGAGCAGAAGAAGGGCCCCTGTTCCAATGTAACCAGGTGTTTTGAGTTGCTATTAAGTAATATAGGAAACCAAGGTTGAGAAGGAGGTTTGGGAGAGGGGGCAAGAAGTGTATTAATTATATTTTGGCTGCATTGGGTTAGAGGTGGAAAATCTAGATAAAGATATGAGAAATACCCACCTGCAGTGCAGGAGAGAGATGGTGGTACAGACACAGATGTGGTCATTACACAAACATAGGTGCCAGTTAAAACTGTGCTCCTGGAAGAGCCACGGAAAATGAAATGTATAAACCCGAGAGCAGAATCTTTTGAACATTTAAGGTGGGGGAGTAAGAGAAAGACTACAGGGAGGCTGACTGAAGGGGCTTCCGTCTGGGATGGTGATGGAGCATGAAGAGGAACATGAGGGAGGGCTGAGAGTTGACAGCTAGAGTCAAAAGTCAGGAGGAAACTCATCAGCCTCATTGTTCTTATTGGAACATTAACATTAAACATTTAGATGCCTCTAGCTTGTCTATTCCCAGGTGTCACCAGAGGGCTTCTAGGTGTATATAGGGGTGCTGAACTGTGTGGACTACTGGCTTTACTTAGCAGTGATGAAAAGGAAAATAGGCCACATGAAGTGGATTAATGTAAACGGTTGCGTTTTTTTTTTTTTTTTTGCGGTACGCGGGCCTCTCACTGTTGTGGCCTCTCCCGTTGCGGAGCACAGGCTCCGGACGCGCAGGCTCAGTGGCCATGGCTCACGGGCCCAGCCGCTCCGCGGCATGTGGGATCTTCCCGGACCAGGGCACGAACCCACGTCCCCTGCATCGGCAGGCAGACCCTCAACCACTGCACCACCATGGAAGCCCCTGTGTTTGTTTTTATAGTCTACTTTAAGCTCTAAATTTTCTAACCTCTGCTAAAGACTATGACAGCGGTTGAATAAATGTTTGTATATTCACACCACTACCTACACTATTCTTTCATAGCTCCGACGTGTAGAGTAGTTGTCAGTATTGTTTTTACTTTGCTCTTTTTGTTTCGTCTTTTTTGCGAAGAGATCATTTTAGGGTAGGGAGAGCTTTGGTTAACTCTGTGACCTGATGGGGGTAAAGGATACTGATGTGCGTCTGACAAGCTATGCACTGAATTATCTGCACTTTTCAGGATCGCAGCTCTGTGCTTATTCTTTTAAGGATATAACAAAATATCATACTTAACCTGTGCTCTATTACAATCCCTAAATCTATTTTGTCAAACTTATATTTAAATATATATTTATTTAAGATTTCTGTTTTTCTTTCTAAATGAATTAGCCTTTTCTGACTTCTTTTCACAATGACGTGCTCTGTCTCTTAAAAATCAGTTATAGGGAAGGAAGTTATTTTCACTCTAACTTGACTCTGTATGTGTCTGACGTGTATTTCTTGTTAGCTTTCCCTTCTGAGATGGCAGCGAGTATCTTTGAAAGCTACTGAAATGCAAAATATAGGAGAGGAGACCAAGAAGTCAATACTTAATGAGGATCTGGATTAGCAGTGAAACCTTCATCTTCAAGAAATAAAACCACCTATGATTTCAAGAGAATGGCAGGTTCTTTCCTTATGGCCCTCACTCTCCATTTCCTTACACATACAACATTATGAAAATCAGAAGGGTAGAAACGATTTCAATCTTCCCTGACAACGGCAGCCAAAACATTAGCTGTGCTGAATAATGTGGAATGATGAATTGACATTTAATTGGAACAGAATTCATGTACGGATGGGCAAAGGGAACCTCTGAGGAGCTGACTTCAGAATAGGTTCCTCCCTGACTGGAAGGCGCTTCCAGCTGGCAGAACTGTATGAACATTATCAACAAGAACTTCTCAGAAGGGAAAGCGATCAAGACATGGTCTAGTGCTTGGGGTACTTCTGTTCAAAGAGAATGAACATGGAACTGAAACAAAAACTGATGTATTTTTTTTTCCTTCAAGTTTTCTATATATCATCACTCCTTTAAAAAAAAATCAGCAAAGTAGCCTTTCTGGCTTTGAGGTATTACCTGGGAGACACTCTACAAATACATTCACTAACTTTTCTATATCTTCAGGTTCTCAACTATATGATTTTAATTAGCCAGTCTTACCCCCTAATACCTTATCGAGGTGGTGACATTTAAATTTTGCATGCTTCTCCATCTATCTACCCTTCTTGATTCCATTCATTAAACTGGAGAGACTTGGACTGGGACACTTAGTTTAGAAGAAGAGAAAAATGTAAATTTGCTCCTTATTGCACTTCTGTCAGCAAACTTGTATTTTCTCGGTCTCAAAGGAGAGTCAGCAATGGAGTGGTAGTAGATGAGCTTAAGGACTTGAAAACCAACCCCAAGCACATGTCTTTGCACAGATGGCTGGTGAACTCTTTTATGGATGAAGAACTGTCCGTTCTTAATTGCTTATTCTCACCCAACCTGGGAAAGATCTTTTTAAAGTGGATTCCCTCAAGTCCCAATGGGTTACTGGGTTCACCTGCCCTGGAAAATTCAGAAGCAGTTATGAATCCATGCTGTGCTTTTAGACAGGCAAGCAACTTCTGTCTGGCCTACAAAACTTTCCTTATTCTGACCCCACTGGTGAGCTAGAAAGGTCTTTAAAGATAAAGTAGTAAAACCCACTTATTGTATAAATGAGAAAGTGAAACCGAATCGGTCATTTCTATTTAATTTAATTAAAAATCCACATTGATACGTTGTTTCTGTTGTGACTGGTCTGATATTTTTGAATATTAGCTATGTAGGGTCATTTAAGTGCCATGTCTAGGTTGCCATATAAAATTAGACCAAATTGGAAGTTCTAGTGGGAAGATTGGGCTTCTCTGCTCCTTCTTGAGCTCTGTGAGAGATATATTCTATCATCTCACGGGCATCCATCCAGAAATTCCTGTTATAGTCTGCCCTCCAATTGCAGTTTAAACTGTAGGAAAAAGTAACACATTTACTCAAAAAATATCTCTTTATCTATTTGACAGTAACACAATCCTTCTATTTTCAGTTATTGTTATTGGCAGTAATCATAATATTTTTCAGTGTTGGCTGTGGGGCAGGCTTGCTGCCTATTCTTGAATACAAGCTAAGACTCGTTTTTGCATTTTTAAGTGGTTGAAAAAATCAAAATAATAATATTTCCTGACATGTGAATTTTACATGTGAAAATTACATGAAATTCAAATTTTAGTGTCCAGAGATAAAGTTTTGGAGGACAGCCATGCCCATTTATTTACATATTGTCTAAGGCTGCTTTTGTGCTACCACAGCAGAGATGAGTAGTTGCTGTAAAATGCAACAGTTAAAAAGTTGTTATGTTAGATATTTCAAATTGGAATATCTCAAGATGTTCATTAGACAGCACAAAGGAGCATCTGAGGCCGTTGAATAACTAGTTGAGTGGTATAAATATCTCTGTATACATACTTTTAAGCCATATGCGCTGTCTATTGTTGAAATATCTTCAAAGAAACTGAGTAGTACCTCTATCCATTTACTCATTTCCTTTCGACTTTCAAGCCTTTCAATTAGTGAAGAATGAAAATGGTTCATAAAACTACTTCAATTCTTTTCTCTTAAGGTACATTTGTAGAAAAACTAAAGTAAACATGCCTGCACTTAAATTGGGTATCTGACATAAAGTTAGGCCTCCTTTGTTTGTGGGGAGCAGTTGCAGACAGTATCATTAGCTTGAGTGAAAGGGGGAAATTGTAAACATAGACGTGATCTAGGGGTATCTCATGGAATCCAAAGGCAGTTGGTGTGATGGGGCATCATAGAGAACTAGGCAGGGTTCAAAGGTAAGCAGCTATGTTTCAGTCTCTTTCTCACTGGGTCAGGCCATACGGTCTCTTGATTCTGATTCTTCCTAGTGTCTGCTTTAGGCTTTTCTTCCTGCGGACCAGTCTTTTGTGCTTCTCCATTTACATTTTGGAACATGACCTTCTCACAACTCACCAGAGACTAATCAATGTCTCAGTTCTCAATTTCTGGGAGACAGTCTGTTTGGCTTACCTTGGATTTGGGGCCAATTAGCTGTGGCCAGGGATATAGGTCCCATAGTTTAAACGTGGCCATTAGTGCCTTGGGTTAAGGAAAAATTTCAGGAAAACAAAGTGGCAGGGTGGGCAGAGTCTCAGAACTGTATCTACTACCTATCCTCATCGCCCACGTCAGACCAAAAATGAATGGACTACTTATTTATTAGCTTTACTTTTTCTTGCTTAGCTCAGGAAAACTTGCTGAGACTATGTGTGTATGTGTTTTTGTATGTTCTGTTTTTTTCTACACGTGCTTGTGTCCCTTGGGGTTATTGGGATGCTTGTGGCTGAATGTTGGGAAAGCTCACCCATTGGCCTAGGTCCAAGCTCCATTCCTGATCACATCTGCCACTGGCTTCTGAGGGCAATTTACCTCTGCATGGCTGACCCCACTCTGCATAGCATGTTTGATTTTCCACCTTCACCAGTTGGAAATCTTTAGTCTATCCCTTCACCCTGGAGACTTTTGCAAGGTAAAGAATCTCCATATTTACCCCATTTGTTATAGATGACAGAAAGGGTCAAATATTTCTGAGGTGCCATTTCTTTCCAGCAGCTCTAAAGAGCTTTTGTTCTTGACAGGAATGGCAGCTCCTACTATTGGAGATGATTTCCAGCAGCTTGTATTGGACCTCTTATGCTGAGTTCAGTTTCTTACCAATTATGTGCCAGGCAACATGTTGGGTGCTGGAGATACAGACCATAAAGAATTGATTCCCACAGTTAGATAGGTATATTGATTTTAAAATGTACAGAATACTAAGGAGCACAGGGGAAGGTCATTCAGATGAACTGCTGGGAAGGAAGTGATGCTCCTTACAAAAGTCATGTTAAAAGAGCAAGCCTGTGCCTCACACCTAACTGCTTTCTCAGTTTTACTTTCCCCTGTCCTGTGGGAGCACCACTGTCAAAAATCCGAGAACTATATAGTGCGAATCTGGTTCTGGGTCCTGTCCATTCATCTGTCTGTGCTTGTGTCAATTCCATCCTGTTTTAAGATTGTAATTTTATAACAAATTTGCAATCAAGTAATGTAAGTCTTCCAGCCTTCATCTTCCTCCTCCCTCTTCTCCTCCCCCTTCCCCCCTTCCCCCTCCTCCTGCATCATCAAGATTGCCTTGGCTCTTCATTTGCATATCAATTTTAGAATCAGCCTTTCTGTTTCTACCAAGAATTCTAGTGGGATTTTGATTGGGATTGCTTTGAATCTGTAATTCAGTTTTGTAAGAACTGATGTCTTTATAACATTGAGTCTTCCAATCCATGAACAAGGTATTTAGATCTTTTAAAAAGGCTTTCAATAAAGGTATATAGTTTTTAGCAGTAAGGTCTTAGACATCTTTCATTAGATTTATTCTAGGGTATTTAACGAGTTTTAATATTATTATAAACAGTATTTTTGTTAAACTTTATTTATTTATTTATTTTTTGTTAAACTTTATTTTTTGTCTGCTACCAGTATAGAAACAAAACTCTCTATTTTGCATTTCTGTGTACCTGTAGTGACTTTGATACTTTCACTCGTTAATTCTGTTTCTGAGTAGATTCTTTTGAATTTTCTGCATAAGCAGGAGATGTTCAGGAGATGTTCTCTCTCTTCCAGCCCAATCTCTGCATGGATTTAGGGTTTTACCACAGCATTTGAATTTGAGCTTGTTCCACTTTCCAGTCTCCCAGCAAAGCATCACAAAGCTTGCTTAGAAATGGGGTAGGAGTAGGGTAGAAGAGAGAGGGAATGAATCTGGGAAGAGCAAAGACAAATGAATACTTCAGTAATTATTGTGCCTGCAGATAGAAGGTCCTTGGAGGGTAAAGTGCTGTCCTCTCCCAGACGTATAGATTAAGCTTGTGACTCATTTTATGCCAGGGCATTTCTCCAAAACACATTATTTTACGCCTTTTAAATGACTGACAATTTTCATTGGCAATACAAAATTATAACTTTTTCAGTCCAGGCAGTGCTCTTTCTAAAGCTGAAAAAATAGCATTTCTTTCAGGAAGCTTGAAGCTTGGGGTGTACAGAGTCAGAACCCACCAGTGGTAGGACATTCAGAAAGGAATGAACAGGATTTCCAGCTCCACAGAGGGGAGAGCCCTGCGAGGCTCCATCCCTCCATTCAGGACAGTCGGGAGGACACACATCCCTCTCTGACAGCTCCATGAAGCCAGGGATCACGTGGGCTTGATCACTGCTTAGTTCCCAAACCCTAACAAGGTGTAAGGCACAGCAGGTACCCCAGCAGTGTTTATTAAGTGAGTAAACACAGTGTAGGACAATGAATATCTCGTGTGTGAATCCCTCAGTGCTACAATATTATTTTATCCCTAGGTGGGAGGCAAGGTGGTGAATTTTTTGTTCATAGTCAGTTCACATCTATCCTAGAGCAGCAAGCCCATCTAGAATGATATAATCTAATAATCCTCTCTGTATTTCTTACTTTAGTTCAAATCAGAAATTTAAGGATTTCTCTGAGCCATAGAAGACCTGCCTTAAGAGAAGACCAAAGGGAAACCTATAGAATATAGTGAAATTCTCAAATCTCCCAGCTCTATTTGTGTCTGTGCAGAGTTAAACAAACTGAGTCCCAAGCCCCAACGCCTCCACCGAGATGATGCTTCTTTGGAGAGAAACCCGCAGCGTGAAAGTTGTTTCAGTGATAATATTTGAATATCAGAGATAGATGTGCCTATTATTAATATTGACCAACCTCCCCATAAACTCTGTTTGACTTCTTTTATGATACTGAGTAATGTGGCAACACAAAAGGTTTCCCTTGAAGAAGATAAATGTTATAGCTTCATAATGTTGGTTTCTTAATATTTATTATCCACGTCTGACTTAGGGCTGAGAGGAGGAGGAAATGGGGAGTTATTATTTCATGCGTAGAGTTTCTCTTTGGGATGATGAAAAAGTTCAGATCGTGGTGACGGTTGCACAACATTGTGAGTGTACGCAATGTCACTGTACTTAGAAATCTCTACAGCAAAATGGGAAAATGGGTAGAGAGGAAGTTCTTCATACCCCGGGAGCCGACATGGACTCAAGTTCCAGATGATTCATGGCCAGTGACCCCTTATAGGTCATCTCTGTAAGGGTCACTGAACTCAGGGACCCTCACCCTCCACCCACTCCCCAACCCCAGTACCTCCAGCGTTGCACTGTGGTACATAACAGGTCTCTGTCTCTAGGACCCAACAGTTACGGGAACTGCATCCTTGTACCATTTTTAGCTGAACACATTTTATTCCTTTTTCTGCCCCCAAATGGGAGATCTTCTCTTACTCTCAGATTGTGCACTGTGCTTTCTGAAAGACTGTCAGTAGTAGGGGACATGCTTCCCACTTGTAGTCTGTCAGATTGTTTGGAATTCTTCTGCATGTAAAGTAGCATGTCTAGGAGAAAAAGGCCTCCCACTCCAAGTAAATTTTGGTCTGATTTTCACTTGCAGTTTTTATTTTGAGGATATTTTATCTCAGGTATTTAATTGTGGGACATTCTGAAGCCCTTTTGATTTACTGAAGAAGTTTGAAAAATGGAACTTGGATTGTAATTTTGGACCATATAAATTATTTTTTATTGATTAAAAAAATTTAAACCTATAAGTATGGTTCTTAAAGTTAAGTATACTAAAATCGGGACCAATCACTAAACTAGTGTTGGCTTTATTTCATTTCTTCAGTGTGTGTGGATACAGGTTTGTAGTTCTGGTTCATAGGTAGAATGAAGTAAAGTGATAAATATTAACAGCACTAATAGAGCTTTGCTTCATGAAAAGGAAAAAGCAGTGAAGATTACTAGAACAAAGCCTTTAACTTGATTTTCTTGCAAAGCATTCGTAGAAACATTAACTTCATTTGGACTGACAAACAACAATGGTTTTTCTATTTTGTAAGCTGTTTTGTTTAACTTGTTTTTCATTTGTTTTTTTGTTTTGGTTTTGGTAGCAAAGTTGAGTCCAATTTAGCCTATGATCGTGACAGCAAAGCACTTAAATTCAGAATGTACTTTCTGCCTGAATATCTGATTCAGACTGGCAGTTGGCATTTCTCATTTCCTTTGGTTAAAAGTGGTTAAGTGAATAGCTTCCATTTCAAGGGCACTTGAATTATTAAAAAAAAAAAAAAAAGCCAACAGGTGAGATTCTTCATCCCATCGTACTTCTATGATTTTCAGTGCAGAATTCTGAATCCTGAGCTTTGGAGTCTAAAGAAATTAACTAGATATAGATACTAAGGAGCTTCTGTCTTGTTCTGGAGGCCAGTGGGAAGTGTGAGTAGCCTTAGAAGAGAGTCTCACATATGCTGTTTATGCCATATGTTTCTCCTTCTCTCCTCCAGATGGAGTGTCTTCTCCGGTTTAACCAGTGGTAAATTTCCAGCAGAAGACACTAGATAGTTTCCTTTGCTGTGCAAAAGCTTTTAAGTTTAATTAGGTCCCATTTGTTTATTTTTGTTTTTATTTTCATTACTCTAAGAGGTGGATCCAAAAAGATCTTGCTGTGATTTATGTCAAAGTGTGTTCTGCCTATGTTTTCCTCTAAGAGTTTTATAATACCTGGTCTTACATTTAGGCCTTTAATCCATTTTGAGTTTACTTTTGTGTATGGTGTTAGAGAGTGTTCTAATTTCATTCTTTTACATGGAGCTGTCCAGTTTTCCCAGCTACATTTATAGAACAGACTGTCTTTTCTTCATTGTATATTCTTGCCTCCTTTGTCATAGATTAGGTGACCACAGGCACGTGGGTTCATTTCTGGGCTTTCTATCCTGTTCCATTGATCTATGTTTCTGTCTTGGGGCCAGTACCATACTGTTTTGATTACTGTAGCTTTGAGTATTGTCTGAAGTCAGGGAACCTGATTCTTCCAGCTCTGTTTTTCTTTCTCAAGATTGCTTTGGCTATTCAGGGTCTTTTGTGTTTCTATACAAATTAAACTTTTTTTGTTCTAGTCCTGTGAAGAATGCCATTGGTAATTTGATAGGGATTGCATTGAATCTGTAGGTTGCCTTGGGTAGTATAGTCATTTTGACAATATTGATTCTTCCAATCCAAGAACATGGTATATCTTTCCATCTGTTTGTGTCTGTCATCTTCGATTTCTTTCATCAGCATCTTATAGTTTTCAGAGTACAGGCCTTTTGTCTCCTTGGGTAGGTTTACTCCTAGGTATTTTATTCTTTTTGATGCTATGGTAAATGGGATTATTTCTTTTGTTTCTTTTTCTGATCTTTCATTGTTATTGTATAGAAATGCAACAGATTTCTGTGTGTTAATTTTGTATCCTGCAACTTTACAAATTCATTGATGAGCTCTGGTAGTTTTCTGGTAGCATCTTTACGATTTTCTATGTATAGTATCATGTCATCTGCAAATAGTGACAGTTTTACTTCTTTTCCAATTTGGATTCCTTTTATTTCTTTTTCTTCTCTGATTGCCATGGGTAGCACTTCCAAAACTATGTTGAATAAATGTGGCAAGAGTGGAAACCATAAACAAAAAGAGAACCACAGAATGGGAGAAAATATTTGCAAATGATGCAACCGACAGGGGATTACTCTCCAAAATATAAAAACAGCTCATGCAGCTCAATATCAAAAAACAAAAACAAAAACAACCCAATCAAAAATGTGCAGAAGATCTAAGTAGACATTTCACCAAAGAAGATATACAGATGACCGAAAAGCACATGAAAAGATGCTCAACATCACTAATTGTCAGAGAAATGCAAATAAAAACTACAATGAGGAAGCACCTCACACTGGTCAGAATGGCCATCATCAAAAAGTCTACAAATAATAAATGCTGGAGAGGGTGTGGAGAAAAGGAACCCTGCTACACTGTTGGTGGGAATGTAAATTGGTACAGCTACTATGGAGGACAGTATGGAGGTTTCTTAAAAAACTAAAAATAGAGCTACCATATTATCCAGTAATCCCACTCTTGGGCACATATCTGGAGAAAACCATAATTCGATAAGATACCCCAGCATTCATTGCAAGCACTGTTTACAATAGCCACGACATGGAAGCAACCTAAATGTCCATCGACAGATGATTGAATAAAGAAGATGTGGTACATATATGCAATGGAATATTACTCAGACATTAAAAAGAATGAAATAGTGCCATTTGCAGCAACATGGATGGACCTAGGGGTTATCTACTGAGTGATGTAAGTCAGAGAAAGACAAGTATCATATGATATCACTTATATGTGGAATCTAAAAAAAAATGATACAAATGAACTTATTTACAAAACAGAAACAGACTGGCAGACTTAGAAAGTAGACTTATGGTTACCAAAGGGGAAAGGTAGAGGGGAGGGATAAATTAGGAGTTTGGGATTAACAAATATACACTACTATATATAAAATAGATAATCAATAAGGACCTACTGTATAGCACAGGGAACTTTACTTAATATTCTGTAATAATCTATGTGGGAAAAGAATCTGAAAAAGAATAGATATATGTATATGTACAACTGAATCACTTTGCCATATACCTGAAACTAACACAACATTGTAAATCAACTATACTCCAACATGAAACAAATATTTTTTTTAAAAAATTAAAAAAGAAAAGTACCCTAGAACATTCTGATTCAGGGGTCCTGGACAAGGTCTAGAAACCTGCATTTTAAATAAGCGTCTCAGAGATTTTTAAGAAAATGATGTATAGATGTCAGTGTTTAATTTCGAACATTATGATAATTTACTTTATATTAGTGTAATTATTTTTTCCTAAATTCTTTAGTTTTCATTAGATTTGTCTCTGTTGAGAAAACTGTTACTTATTCTGTGATGTAGCTATGCCCAGAATCAGAAATTACATCTATGTGAAAAGATAATTTAAAATAATTTAAGAAATATATTCATTTTTGTTGGAGGATGGAGGGAATGAAAAGTGCCCACCTAACTGAGAAGGTATCTTGAGATCGAAAAATGAGGCAGGCAGCTGCATATAATCAGTGGATCAATTTATTATAGGGTGATTTACTCACAGGGTGGGGTTGGGATCTGGTGGATAACCATTCAGAAGTATTCGCGGCTGCACTGTGCACCGCTGAGGGGCCATTGGGACAATTTTATAGTTAACCCAGGATGTAGGGGTTTGTGCTAAGAAACAGGATGTGCATTCCTAAGTCAAGATTTATGAATGGGTACCTAGTCTGTGGGTGCTGTGAATACTGTCTTCTTCATTGTTTTGGGACTAACAGAGCATAGAAGCCACCTGGTCCTGATAAGTATTAAAAATATCTATTAACTACAAAGCCCCTGATGACAGAGAAGTGATTTACCACACAGTGCAGTCCTGGGTAGGGTCAGCCAAAGGACAGAGGAACTGTAGGGGCCCAAGATGGCATCAGTTATGCGAACAGCCATACAATTTTAACCACATTTCAAAGGAAATTATGTAATATAGAAAAAATGAATTCCTTATGCTCACATTCTGCAATGAGCACTCTAAATGGGAAACTATTCAACCCAGTAGCGTAATAAAGGAATGGTGCCTTAAAAAAGTCACTAGATAACTGTTAGATAAGAAGTATATTAGCTCAGTAATTTTCAATTTCGCAAAAGAAACAGGGCATTATGTTGTATGAAATAGTGCAACTCAAGGAACCCATCAATTATTAGTTGCGTTCACATCTGCAGTTTGCAGTGTGCGGAGTGACTGCATGCACACCAGCTTACTGGTTCTTGAAATGACCTTGTTTGCAAGTGCCTACTGTGTGCTGAGCCCTGCTAGGCATATAAAACAAGATGAAGAGATGACTTTCGTGCTTTTAACATGTGTTCTTGATTTTCATGAAGTGTTAGAAATCTGTGCTATTAATAGAAGAGCGGTTGCATGGAGGGGTAGGAGGAGGCCCAGATCAGGCTCGGGTAGCTGGTGTCTCTGTATTAGCTGCAGTTGAGGTGTGGTCCCATCCACCCAGTCTGCTGCTGGTTCTGCTGTATGTCTTCATAAAAAACCAGGACTTGGTGAGATTTGGCCATTTTGTGGGGATTAATGATATTGTCTCCCAAATATCAAAAATAGGGTATACATTTATAAAGGGAATGGTTTGGTGACTCTTAATTTTTTTCTGATTAGAAAATTGAGTGGACATTCTAATTGCTGAAATTCTTGAAAATGTCAGAAAATATAAAGAAGAAAATAAAAATCATTTGTAGCTAGGACCAGGTCAAGACATTTAAAGGCATTAAGCAAAGAATAGAAAAATACAGCACCCTTAACCCACATTTGTATTTCAAAATAAAAACAATACTAAACTGTGCAATAAATGTAAAGAAGTCCAACTATGTTATGACTTTTTGCATGATTACTAATGCACTGCTTTTTCTTATCCAATCATGAAGTTCTTTCAGAAAAAAAACTTTTTTATTACTTCTGCTCTGCAGGTGTCTTAGCCACCTGCTGTGTGACCCGGTGCTACCTGTCTCTCCTACAACCCAGAGACAATCATTCTTCCTCTTTTGGTGTATATTCTTCTAGAGTTTTCTTATACAGATAAAAGCAAATTTTATAATTAAATTTGGATACTGAACATGTAGTTTTTTAATCTTGATTTTTTCGCTCACCATATCATGAAGATATTCTCATGCCATTAAGAAATCTTTGAAGACAGTTTCAGTGTCTGAGTCATGGCTATATTTAGGCAGCCTCTGATTGTTTCCGGTTTTATAAGGTGGCTTAAATAAGGTTCAATGAACGGCCTGCTGTATATGTCATTTAATCCATTTCAGATTTTTATTTGTGTTCAACCTAGATCTGGTTTATATGCCTGCCGGCAAGTCTGTCTCTTGGTACTTTTGACAATCCAGAGTAGTAGTATTTTTAAAAGGAATAATAAACGACTTTTGTCACTTGAAAAAAGAGTATCTTGTTTTATTTTACACTTATTTGATTAGTAGTGGAATACGTTTTTGCATATATTTATTGGCCAATTTTTCACTTCAGCCTATGTCCATTGAAAAATTTTCTCTCATGATTATCAGAATTTTTTAAGTGCTGTCTCTATATTAAGGATGTCAAACCTTTTTTCATATTTGTCAGAAATAATTTATCTCTGTTTTTCTTGCCTTTTAGTTTATGGCATATTTGATATAGAAAGATTTAAGTTAATATAGCTAATTTTATCAATATATATTTCTGAATTTATTCATTACTTAGAGAGTCCTTCCCATCCTGAGATCTGAAATCCAAGTAGGTTTTCTTCTAGGCATAAATAAATTGTTTTTCCTTTTCCGTTTTTTCCTTTTTTAACTTCTTGTACCTCCTCTGACTAATGTTTTCTCTTTCACACAAGGTATTGTTTATTTCCACTTACCAGTTATTTGATATAATTGTATTTGAAGTGTTCAGTTCTTGATGACCTAAAAAGTCAACTAAAAGGATCATCTTTTCACGTTCTCTTTTTGATCGTCTGACATTGTCTCCTGTACATTAGAGCAGGTGTGAACTTTCTATCTACTCCTCATAACATTTCCTCTTTCTTTTCCCTTTCTTTGCATCTATGTTCCTCTTTATCTCTCATCTTTCCGTAATTATCATTTGAAAAATACAAAATCTGTCTTTTGTCTTCTCAGGCAGGCAGGTATGAAGACCCTGGTCACAGAGAAGTCAAATTGGGAAATTTGATTACTTTGTACATAATATGCCTTTCTGGCTGATAGAAATTTCTGACTTTTGTAGATATTAGAAATATTTCCTATTCAGCTCCATGTATTTTTCTGTGAGAGCAATTTTTTTTTTTTTGTGGTACGCGGGCCTCTCACTGTTGTGGCCTCTCCCATTGCGGAGCACAGGCTCCGGACGCGCAGGCTCAGCGGCCATGGCTCACGGGCCCAGCCGCTCCGCGGCATGTGGGATCTTCCCGGACCGGGGCACGAACCCGTGTCCCCTGCATCGGCAGGCGGACTCTCGACCACTGCGCCACCAGGGAAGCCCTGTGAGAGCAATTTTTTAATGGAATGGCACAAGGTTGTTTTTTGAATGCAATGAAGAGGTAGTCAGAAGTGAAAGATTTTTTTTCTCTTCATATATGTCAGGTATTATTTTATTTTTTTTAACATCTTTATTGGAGTATAATTGCTTTACATTGTTGTGTTAGTTGCTGCTGTATAACAAACTGAATCAGCTATACGTATACATATATCCCCATATCCCCTCCCTCTTGCATTTCCCTCCCACCCTCCCTATCCCACCCTTCTAGGTGGTCACAAAGCACCAAGCCGATCTCCTTGTGCTATGCAGCTGCTTGCCACTAGCTATCTGTTTTACATATGGTAGTGTATATATGTCAGTGCCACTCTCTCACTTCATCCCAGCTTACCCTTCCCCCTCCCCACGTCCTCAGGTCCATTCTCTATATGTGCGTCTTTATTCCTGTCCTGCCCCTAGGTTCATCAGAACCATTTTCTTTTTTAGATTCCATATATATGTGTTAGCATACAGTATTTGTTTTTCTCTCTCTGACTTACTTCACTCTGTATGACAGACTCTAGGTCCATCCACCTCACTACAAATAACTCAGTTTTTTTTATGGCTGAGTAATGTTCCATTGTATTTATGTGCCACATATGTGTATATATATGTATATATATCTTGTTTATCCATTCATCTGTTGATGGACACTTAGGTTGCTTCCATGTCCTGACTACTGTAAATAGAGCTGCAATGAATATTGTGTTACATGACTCTTTTTGAATTATGGTTTTCTCAGGGTATATGCCCAATAGTGGGATTGCTGGGTCATATGGTAGTTCTAGTTTTAGTTTTTTAAGGAACCTCCATACTGTTCTCCATAGTGGCTGTATCAATTTACATTCCTACCAACAGTGCAAGAGGGTTCCCTTTTCTCCACACCCCCTCCAGCATTTATTGTTTGTAGATTTTTTTAATGACGGCCATTCTGACCGGTGTGAGGTGATACCTCATTGTAGTTTTGATTTGCATTTCTCTAATGATTAGTGATGTTGCGCATCCTTTCACGTATTTGTTGGCAATCTGTATATCTTCTTTGGAGAAATGTCTATTTAGGTCTTCTGCCTATTTTTGGATTGGGTTGTTTGTTTTTTTGATATTGAGCTGCATGAGCTACTTGTATATTTTGGAGATTAATCCTTTGTCATTTGCTTCGTTTGGGATTTAATGAAACTTAAAAGCTTTGCACAGCAAAGGTAACCATAAACAAGATGAAAAGACAACCCTCAGAATGGCAGAAGTGAAAGATTTTTAAAGCTAGCGTGGTACAGAGAGAAATTCAATTTCTT
Organism: Delphinapterus leucas; assembly: GCF_059928025.1. Lineage (NCBI taxonomy): Eukaryota > Metazoa > Chordata > Mammalia > Artiodactyla > Monodontidae > Delphinapterus > Delphinapterus leucas. The sequence goes on from NC_143140.1 coordinate 54,245,836, forward strand.
ACTTTGAGATTAATCGATAGTCTTTCCAGGAGTCATCAGTATTTCTGAAGACTATGTTAGTTTCGTTCGCTTCATCCCTCTACAATCTGTATGCGAATGATAGGATTTTTGCAGATGGCATTGGGCCTTCCTTCATTTCTGGTCAGATCACATCATAATGATGCCACTTACTCACCCATAAAAGCTTGTGAAAGTGCACTGAACATCTGCACATAAAGCAGCCATTCATGCAAAAAAAGCCTAGGACCCTGTTTATCACAAGGCATCTGTGAGCTCTCTCTTCCTGCTCAGTCTGCCTCAGGAGTTTCAACTGTCCTGGGAGAGAAGTGCCAACAGCCCATTAGCCTGATGAGCCAATCCATAGAAACATACTCTCTGCTCTCCCACATGCCTGGCCCGAGCTGGGGCGCAGCCAACATGCATTTAGTTCTTCTGGAGCCCATCAGCATCATCTTCGTTCCTTATTCCTCCATCCCCAAAACACTGCTTGGACATATGGCTCCCCATGGTAATCTCTGCCCTTAATCAAGTGTTCTGCATAAGCTTTAGCCAAAGCAAATTTAAATTTTTTGAAATCAGAGTAATTCCTTCATCGGACATTGTTACAGAAGTACTAGTTCAATGAAAAACATAAAAATATTTCTCTATTTTCAGTCATTTTAAAATATGCTTTCATTGGTCCAATTAATAGATTTTTATTGCACAGCTACTGTGTGCCAGGTAATATGGATATATTAGTGAACGAGGAAGAAGTCGTTTTATATCCTTCAGCTTAATTCAAGTGCAACAAATGACTTTGGACTAATCTGCTGAGAACTTTTCTTTATTATTTTTCCAGAGAACAATTCAGCTTTCATTTGTTCATAATTATAATTTAGATCAGAGTCTGAAGAAAAACCTAGAAATCTTGGCAGCCTCATTTTTGACAGCTGTCCTCACTTTGTTCAACTTTAAATACCTTTCTTGTTACCTTAACCGGTATGTGTTTTATGTTTACCTGTAATGCATTCCTGGATCCATGTTTGCTAAAATAATAGTGATAAATAGGTAGGTAGTCCCAGTCCTAGGATGAGTCCAAATGCAAGTGAACTAGTTTTCTATTGCTGCCATAACAAAATACCACAAACTTAGTGGCTTAAGGCAACACAAATGTATTATCTCACAGTTTTGTAGGACTGAAGTCTAAAGGGACTTAGCTAGTTTCTCTGCACTGAGTCTCATGAGGCAGAATCAAGGTGTCAGCTGCCCTGACCTCTTGTCTGGAGGCTCTAAGTTCATTCAGGTTGTTGGCAGAATTCGGTTCCTTGTGGTTGCAGGACTGAGATACCTGTTTCTTTTCTGGCTGTCAGCTAGGAGCCTCTGCCAGCTCTCAAAGGCTACCTGAATTCCTGGTCATGTTGTTTCCTTTATCTTCAAACCAGCAATATCAGCACATCTCTTGGAACTTTTTACTTTGAATCTCTCTGACTTTCCCTTCTGCCACGTCTCTGTCTGACTCAGGTCAGAGGAATTTCTCTTAAGGGATCATGTGGTTAGATTGGGTCCACCTGGATAATGCAGGATAATCTGTCAATTTTAAGATCTTAAACTTAATTCCATTTGTGAAGACTTTTTGCCATGTGACATAACATTTTCAAGGTTCCAGCGTTTAGGATATTGACATATTTGTGTAGCCGTTTTGGTTCCATCTGCTTTCAAGGACCTCCTCACAAGAGCTCTTTCTGACTATTCAGATCCTTGCCACAGACCTGTGAGATGGATACTATGTAGCCCAATTTTATAGGTGGGGAAACTGAAGCTCAGGGAGGGTAGGGTACTTGCTCAAAGACTTGCAGCTAATAATACTGGCATTGGAATTTGAACTCTGTCTCCAAAGCGACTGTGTTTCACCTGTGGGAAAAAAAAAAGTAGTATAAAATATTGTTGACTGACTGGATACCTGTCCATTGACATCATTAAATAATTTGGTAAAGCTAAACTTCATTAGAATGTTTGAGGCTCTCTGAAAAACTAAGACGGTTGAGAGCACATATGCCTCTCCTCGAATAATTTCTGCACCAGAAATGTACATTCCTTGTTTTCTTTCAATTTTCAGGCAGACCAATTAATACAACTTAAAACTTTATTAAGAAATGAATACCAAGGGCTCGTCATTGGTATATCTGGAATTTCAGTAGATATTCTAGTCTGTAAGTCAAATTTGATAACATCAGGACGCTGCATTAGAATACATCTTAGGGGTCATCTGTCCTGACGTTTCACCTAATATAGGCATCTGTTGTGCAATTTTATGGCCCTCCACCCTCATCCAGCTTGAGTTTTTTTCTCACTACTGGAATACTAACAGTGTCACAGAGTTTACTATTTTGCAAGGTAATGACTTTTACTACTACTAAAGAATAGCTTTAATATGCATTTTCTCTTTCATTAAATAAAAATCTTGGTTCTGCCATTTTCTACCACTGATATTTATTCTAAAGTTTAGGAAAAATTCCAAATGTATTTTCCCATTAGGAAGGAAAATTGGACAGATATATCCAAATGTTTTGCTAAGTACAGTGAAGGCCTTTGAGAATTCCACTCAAATTTAAGTTCTGTGAAGGCGAGTCATCTTGTACACTGAGTGCCTAGGACCTGATGCATGGTTAGTGCTAAATAAATATTTATTGAATGAATGAAACAATAGATGGATGATGAATTTACATTTTTCATGTACACCAAAGGAAACATATTTAAGTTCTGTTTTAGAAATGGCCAAATACATTTTATTTGGACATCTTGATGGACTGGATAGATTTTATTGTATAGAAAAGAGAGTACATATTTTTTATTTTCCACAGAAGAAGACAAATTACCATTAAATAAATTTTAAATGAAATAAAACATCACTGTGGGGGATTTCATCAATGCTGTTTCCCATTTTGGAGAAACAAGTATTCTCCATGGCTGAGAGAGTATACAAAGACTATCCAAACACCATACAAAGACTATAAATCATGCACATTTTTTTCTTTATATTTTTAGTGTGTATGTAATTGTCTATTCAACAAGATTTTTTTCTGAAATCCTCACATTTAAGATAAGAATATGAAAACTTCATGTTTATATTTTTTAATGAAAAGTTCAAAGGTAACATTTCAGTGTTGAATCTGCAGTGATTATAGCAGAAATTTTTACAGTGCAAGGGTGTTAGATTAGTGTAAATGCAAAAACTTGCACAGTTGTGCTATATAAGAATTTCTTTCCAGTTTAAATAATGGTTTTCCAAGATCTTATTAGACCTTATCTCAGGTGACTATTTGCTGTAAGAGACATATGTGAAAATATAACCTTTTTCATGACGTGAGAATTTCAAAACTGTGTGGAAGAAAAGTCATAAGAGATAAGAAAAAAGTGACATCAGAAAGAAGAAACTCAAAATTATTTTTGAGAACTTAAGATTTGGCAGCCGTTCCTACAACTTCAAAGATGCTATTATTAAATCCGTTTTATATTATTCCAGTTGTTTGTGATTTCTCAACATTGCTTCATCTCTTTACACTTCCCCATGGCTCTGAAGCCAGGCTTACACAATGCTGACACCTCTGCATACAATATCTAGATTCTTTCCAGTAAATCAACCAGCATACATACAGCACTCTAATTCATTTAGAAGGACACAGAACCATGTGTGAACTGCAATGAGACTGTCTTAAATACATCCAGAGAGGTTAAGTTCTATCAGTTGAAACTCAGTATAAGATAGTTTAGGATGATCTTTCAAGGCTCTGCCACACCAGAATTTCCTTTGCTGTGGGATAACTGAGTCCCTGTGTGTGTGTAGACTTAGGCCTGTCTGAAGAGGTTAAGATACCTCTTCCAGCAAACCCAGAACAACGACAAACCCAAAGAATAATGAAAAGAGGATTATTTCTGAGATTCTATCACTATAGACATAGTAAACTCGATAGTCATCACGATAACATCATGGAATGCAGTGGCCCAGGTACAGGAGGTTTTGGTTGCTTTGGGGCTGACCACAGGCTCTGGGCAACCTCCTAGAGCCTGTGGTCTCTGGATGGGTCTCATCCAGGAAGCTGGGGGAGCCAGGTGGGTTGTGCTTCATGCAGTGCAGTGTTGCTCTGGTTAGAGGTCCTGGCACTTGTAGGTCCCTTTATTCTGGATATAAGCTAAGGGCATACTGTCCAGATGTTGAGAGAGAATCAGAGAGAGAAAACCTAAATCATAACTCAGTTTTCTCATCTGTAAAATGGAGATAATCATAGGGCCTATTACACGGCATTACTATGAAGATTAAATGAGTTCAGACATGTAAAACCCTAACGTTACTATTCACACCTAACTTTATAGTAATGATTTTGCATTCTTTTCCTTAAAGAAGGCATTCCAAGTTGTATAAAGCTTCAGATGCCACAGAACCTGGGTCTGCCCTGCCTGGCAGACAGGAGTGAGAAGAGCAAAGTCACTGCTCCCATATGGGAGCTGTGGTAGGAGGAGAGGCTCAGGACTTGTTCAGCCTCAGCATCTTCATTCATAAAATGGGGAGGGTGATGTCTTGGCCACCTCACAGGGATGGTGTGAGGCTCAGGTGAAGAATGCCTGTGAAAGTAACTTAAAAAAGTAAATCGCTAAGTTATTATCATTATTATTATTAAGCTGTCTTTGTATGCAAGTCTTTGTAGTTTGCAAATACAGTAAGCAGTCTGGATAAATGTGCACCGGGTCACCTTTAATTCATTGTAGTTTTGCTAAGCATTTATTTCTTCTTGAAAGATGGTGCTTGCACAGGTGTCTAGAGAGTACTCTTTTGAGGTTTTTATTGTCGTTCATTTCAAATCATGAAATTGAGTAATCCTTCTAGATGTTCTTGTGGAGATAATATCAGCAGAAACTTTTGGGGTTCTATCTAGCATCCAGCGTTTCTATTTTATCACAGAGAGTTTTAGTTGAAGGTACTTATCAAATTGTGGGTATTTTGCTTAATGTCTGAAACGTAAATCCTTATAAAATATGCTAACCATTCATTTGGAAAACAAAGTTCTAGTTGTACTAGCTCTGTCCTACCATCACCTGAAATTCAAGGAAACTCAATTCAAAACTCATTCAACAAATATGAGTTTCTGCTAGTTCTAGTTGCTGGGCATACGGAATCAAATAAGATACAGCCCTTGCTCACTGGGAGCTCACAGTCTAGGGTGGTGAAACAGACACACATGGGACAATTAAGCAACTTGATGGACATCAGGACAGAGGTGTTTATTCATGGGGTCAGTGCACGGCAAGAAAAGCATCATCTGTATTAGGATGGTGGGTGTGAGAGGAATTTCCAGAGGAGGTGACACAGAGAGATGATGGATGTAAAGTGTGACTAGAAGATAGTGAGACAGAGAAGGGGAGGAAAGGCACGGAGGAGTGGAACAGCCTGTGGTGTTCAGAGGCCTGCCTGTAGTGTGGTCCTGGTGCGTGTGTCTGTCCTCACGCCGGATTGTGGAGCGGAGCCAGAGCAGGGGCCAGGCCCCAGGGAAGCCTTCAGTGTGACACTTAGGGGCTTGAGTGATCTTCTAGAAATCGTGGGAGCCACTGAAAGGTGTTTTCCCTGGTCTTGTCAGTGAAACCATTTTTCTCCTAGTCATATAGATTAAAGCCATAGTGTCAAATTCTTTACTTTTTCTCTCTGCGGTTCTCCAAACTGTTTGCTAATTCTCCCTTTAGTCTGTCCTTCATGGTGTCTCTAGACATTCTCTAGACTCGCTGTTTTGCCCTATTTTAGGCTCATCTTCCCTGTGTGGGGTCCACTATGGGGTCCCCCTGAACGCCCTCCCTGCCTCCCCTCGCCTCCAGCCTGTTCAGTATCTTAACCTTGACAAGTACATCTACTTCAATCACTTTGGCTTCTGAAAGCTTTAGCAGCTTCTGTGACTCATGGTATTCTGCCAAACATGATAAAGAAATCTTGACTTGGGTTGGAATGAACTAAAAACCTCCTCCCTGGGCTCCCCAAGCCTGTGATGCAGCACCAACCAACCGGTCATCCACCCCTGGCTCCCCTTCTGCCCGAACCCACCCTCTCACCCAGCCAGGTTGGCCCCTGTGTTCCTCCCAGCTCTGCCACCAAGCCTCCCATGTCCCCTCTGTAGGGGTTACTTCTTCCTCTCAATTTCACTTGCTGCTTCTGCTATACACATGCCTGGCCCACCTTGACCCATATATGCTGCCTAGAAGTGTTAATTATTAATTTATTTTACAATTGTATTTGATTTCTTCAGATTTCAAGCTCCTTGAGGGGAAAATTTGTGAGAGAATCCATCAAGCACTCAGCACAATGCATAGCACATAGTAGGCTCAATAAATTATAATTGTTGTTGTTATTATCATTTTTTTGGTTTGTTTTTAGGATATGGCTTCCCTGCATCCCTAGAGCATGTATCAACAGTAAAAGAGGGCCACAAAAGGATGTGCCATCTAGACTGAGCGGCTGGCTCATCATCACTATAAATGTCTGACCAAATATTGAGAGTTATAATGAAAAGGTTTGCTTCTTGCAATTTTAAATCTTAAAAAGTGTTTGATTCCAGGCGTGCTCTTAGATAGAACTTTTTTTAAAAAATGAATTAATTTATTTTTGGCTGTGTTGGGTCTTTGTTTCTGTGCGAGGGCTTTCTCTAGTTGCCGCAAGCGGGGGCCGCTCTTCATCACGGTGCGCGGGCCTCTCACTGTCACGGCCTCTCTTGTTGTGGAGCACAGGCTCCAGACGTGCAGGCTCAGTAGTTGTGGCTCACGGGCCTAGTGCTCCGCGGCATGTGGGATCTTCCCAGACCAGGGCTCGAACCCGTATCCCCTGCATTGGCAGGCAGATTCTCAACCACTGTGCCACCAGGGAAGCCCCTAGAACTTTTTTATTGTTAAAGTATATCTTTTATTATTAAAAATTCGACACTTATTGCAAAAACTTCCAAGGATGTGAAGTACACACAATAAAAAGTAAATGTTCTTCCATACCCACCCCCCTGAATTCATCCCCAGAAGTAACTCCTGAGATGAGTGGTTCTTTATCCACTCTGTTACATGTATGGTAAAATGGTAATAACTTTAAGACACTGCAGATTTATGAAGTATATACCGAGTCATCAAAGAGATATGTTCACTATTCTCTTAATTCTTCAGACATTTTGTTTATTAATAAAGTTATTTCTTCAACATTTATTAATTCAACAACACATGTTCATTGACCACCTACTATAGGCTGGACCTTGTGCTAGGCTAGTCACCCAGCTATGACCCCCGTGGTTGTAGTGACTTTAGGGTAGCACCGTCCATTACTGGATGGCTTGCACTTCAACCATTGTAAACTGGAGCCCATCCTCTCTCATAATGTACACTGAATTTAACTCCCCCATCACTTCACCCATTCTCATGACTTTATAATGTGCTCAGGATTCTTTACCCATTGTATTAGATTGCTCTTGGCATATAACATATGACCCACGAACAGCACCTGTCTGTTAGCTCACATTTCTGTGGGTCAGGAGTCCAGGTATGGGTTAACTGGGTCCTCTGCTCAAGGTTTCACTAGGTCAGGCTGCAGTTCTCATCTACAGAGTCCTCTTCTCAGTGTATATTGGAGAGTTCAGTCCTAGCAGGACAGGATTGATGTCCTTGTTTATTGATAGCTGCTGACCAGGGGCCACTTGCAGCAGCTAGAGGCAGACTCCAGTTCCTGTGGTCTCCATAGGCCTTTTCACAGCACGGATATTTGCTTCTTCTAAGACAGCTGGGGTGCATCTCTCTGACTTCTAATCCCTTCTGTTCTGCTACAACAGACATATAACCTTAACCTAGTAAGGGAGCGACTGTCCCATCATAGTTACTTGCACTCGTGGGAAGAGGATTATACAGGGTGTACATGCTAGGGAGCTGGTATTTGGGTGGTGTTTTAATATTTTGCCTGCAACACCCCATGCATGACATTGATACTTTAGGGTCAATATTTAATTTGGTTACAAGTTAGACATGTAAAAACAAAGCAGAGGCTGGACCATGAAGTGGTTCACTACACGTGGTAGAGGGTGTGACTGTTATCCTTACTTGGCGTTCACAGGAGGTTGGGCTAGATGGGCCATCACCTCGACCATACGGGAACATTTTAACGTTCTTGCTGAAATAGTGCAAGGATAAAAAGTTAGCTCACAATTCAGAAAAGGATAAGAGAACCTTTTCTGGAATTTACTTAAGAGGAGCAGAATTTAAACGTATTTAATGCTAGTGACGGACCAGATTAGACCTGAGCAGATGGCCAGTAACCACTACAGATGGTAACAGCCTAAGTTTAAAAAGTCTGCCCATTGCTGCGAGGAATAACAATCTTTAATATTTTGCTTCCACTGTCCAAATTCTCTCTGGAGTTGGTTTCTTTGTACTTTTCCTCAGAATCTGGCTCTTCTGCTCATGTTTTCATTTCTGTTAGTAGGAGCCAAAGACCTATATGAAGAATTTCAGATGGCACTATGGTAACTGTTGAACATGCCACATTGGAAAACTTAAAATACTGATAGCCCTTAAGAATATGGGCTGTCATGGCTCTTACGTGCTGCCCTGGAGTGCCACTTATCATTTTTTATAAGTACAGTCACTTACTGACTAACGAATCAAGCGAAAGATATATTGTGTTGGATCTGAAGCATAGAATTATTCATTTATTCTACAAATATTTTCTGAGTGCCCGTTGTGTTCCAGGCTCTGTGCTCATGCTCGGAATACAACAGAGAACAGGACAGACTGGCTCCTGCCCTCAAGGGTAGGGGATTGAGGGATTAGACAGGCTGAAGAGATCCTAAAGATCATTTTGTTCTTTTATTTTCTAAAATTAGACCTTATGTTTATTTTACGGACAGTGAAATGATAGCACATCAAGGAATAAAAGATATCTGAGGTCAGGCTATGGGCAGAGTTGCGTTAGTAATGAAATTCCAGAGTGCCGACTGGTCCAGCCTTATCGCACATCTCCCTCTGTTTAAATCTAAAGAAAACTAAGTGGAACTGTTTTGAAAAAATAAAATAGGCATGAAGAAACTCAGAATAACTTGTCTGCTCTTCTTCCAGTTTCTGTGCCCCACACTAATGCAATTGGGCGATTTTGCCCAGGATCACAGAGCTAATTACAGGCGAGACAGCGATTTGAATCTTCCAAGTCCAATCATCTTTTGACTACAGCTCCATAAAATACTTTAACACCCTCTACTCTTTGGTCCTTTGTTGCTATATTCTTGTGTGTTTATAATTATTCATTCAGTAAAACTACTTTCAAAGTGACAACCTCAGTTCCTCAGTATAAATTGTATTCTCATTTTCTTTAAAGATTTTTTTGTCCAAATCTCTCCAACCGTATTTTCTCTTAGATTTATATTCCTCCTATGCCTCCATAAGAGTAAATCTTCCTAGTCTCAGGCATCTGGCTTCCAGACAAAGGAATTTTGTTGTTTTATTTAGAAGGAAATTTGCATATCCTAGGAAAGTTTACCACCTGGAAATTTATTGACTGCCTGTTTTACAGTTGACCCCTGAAGAGAGAAACCACATGCGTATGTGATGCTTATATTGTCACTTGAGATTCTTTTAAAAATAAGATACAGGGCTTCCCTGGTGGCGCAGTGGTTGAGAGTCCGCCTGCCGATGCAGGGGACATGGGCTCGTGCCCTGGTCCGGGAAGATCCCACATGCTGTGGAGCGGCTGGGCCCGTGAGCCATGGCCGCTGAGCCTGTGCATCCGGAGCCTGTGCTCCGCAACGGGAGAGGCCGCAACAGTGAGAGGCCCGCGTACCACAAAAAAAAAAAAAAAAAAAAAAAAAATACAGTTTTAAAGGTGGGAATTGACTAAAAAAAAATCCTCCCTAACTAAATTTAATTTTGATAGCACATAGAGGAAGTTTAGTATTCAGTGTGCTAAATTTCCAGAATCTGACATGACATACCTAAATATGAATCCAGGATTTACTGATGTCTTGACACAAATCTATTCAAGAGCCTCTTATTAGTTTGTATCATTTCAGAACAGTAATGCCACTTGTTTTCACATCTGCCTCCTCAGTAAGAGATGACACTGATTCCTTCAATGTTAATGTACTGCAAGGATTAATTAGGTGTTTACAAAATGTTCTTGAATATATTTCCAGAACTGACGAATACAGCCTTGTGATAAAGATAAAGGAAAATAAAAGTGGTTTATGATATTTCAAGAATGTAGTCATTCTCAGTTTTTTTACCATTTTATTAGGCCATATCAATAAGTAGATGCCAAAAAATGTTGGCTTATTAACACATACAAAAGATAGAGGATGCATATGGTTCTGTTAGACTCAGTCCACTCATAAGATGCACTTGGGTAGAACATATGTTACTCCTCAGTGCTTTTATTATTTTATTTTTCCTCTAAGAAACTCAAAATTCTTTAACCAGTCTTGTGGTGTTCACAGCAATTCTCTCAAGACCAACGTGAGGTGAGTAGACATTATTAAAAATATAATCTCTCACCTTACCGATCTCCGGCTTCATACATCCATACCTGTGACACGCACAAAACTCAAAATAACCTCCTTCCCTCTCCAACTCGTACAAACACACAGACAACCAGGCAGTATCATCTAGACAAGTGCTTCTCCACTGAGGTTGATTCCACCCCCCAGGGGGCATGAGGCACTGGAGACATTTTTGGTTGTTACAACCTGGGGGGTAGGGGTTGCTGTTGGCACCTAGTGGGTAGTAGCCAGGGATGATACAAAACGTCCTACAATGCACAGGACGGCCTGTACAACACAGAATTATCTGGCCCAAAATGTCAGTAGTGCTGTGGTTGAGAAACTCTTTATAGAGGCAAAAGCACTGGGTGGAGGGACAAGAGATATCAGACATCTTTATTTGCCCCTGCTTCTTATAGGCCCATCAGAAAGAGAAAAAAAAAGTACTTGAATTTTCAGAATGAAAACCTTATACATATCATAATGCTTTAAGAAAAGATAATATTTTTAATGTTGTTAACAGGGTTAATAGCGTGCATAGACTTTTAAGAAAAGGAGAGAAATTCGGAAGGAAAGGATTAAAACATCTTTTTTTAATGTCAGTATTATCAAAAATGATATCCTACTACTTGTAACATTAGTGACCAAGATGAAGAGGAAGAAGCAGGAGGCAAAAGAAAAGGAGAGGAAAAAGGGAAACGTGTGCCGATTTGTTTAATGAGACTTGTGATACTTTTTGCTTTTTAATAAACTTTGCAACTGGCATTTCGTTGATCTTCCTCTGAACTTGGAGCTTTCACAGGAGACAGTATGTGGGGACAATAAATGACTGAAAGAAAACAAAGTGAACTAAATGGAAGAACAAGACCCTTTGGATACATGACTATAAGAGTTCCTGGTGAAGGCACAGGAAGGATTAGCAAACTGTTTCCAGTTTAGTCCAGATTGGGAAACCTGGGCTGAGACACCAAGCTTGGTGTGTGGACCCTGCGGTATTGAAGGATCCTGCTGCTTCTGTCCTTATTTTTACTTGCCAACTTGCTAAGCAGTTCCTGGCAAATCACTTAATCTCCCTGACGTGAGATTGTGCTTCACTTTTATTTGCTTTATGTAATTCAGTGAGAATGGGGAGATACAGCAAGAGGTCTCAATCCAGAGACCTGTGCTACTTTACAGGTGTTATTACTTAACATCTTTCTTCATTAACAACATGCTCAACTGCCCAAATGGAAGCGAATGCTACTACTACAAACCATTAAGCACCCTGCTAAGATCTAAAATCTTTTATGTTCTCCTCAGTAGTTGCTGGAAGCTTTGCAAGCAACATCTTTTGCCAAAACTAACCTTCTCTGGTGGTTACTTGAAATTTGGATGGTTGTGATTTTTTTCCCCCTCTTTGAGCAGTTAGTTCATTAGTACAGCAGTAATCATGAAAATAGGTCAGAGCCTTCTTAGAGCTGGGCTCTTATGCGTCCCCCCCATCCCCTGGAGAACAGCACTTAAATATTAATAACATCACTGGGAAAACACGGCAGCTATTTCCTTGTTTTCTGCAGCTCAAGGAAGAGTTGTTCAGCACGGACCCCAGTGCTCTCCCCTCATGAATGGACGTGATTGTGAGGAAGCCATCTCCTACTAAGGCAAGATGTGACACAGTGAACAAAGGCTGGTTTTTAGCCTGATGTGATGAGCTCACCCCAGTTCCCATGTGGGGACTTTGAAGCTTATCCAGGTGCCAGCTTTCTGTGTGTATGACATTCTTGGGGGAGCTTTGGACACTGGGCAGCAGGCCTTTAAATATTGATCTGCAGTGTATGAATTACAAGGTCAGCTGGGGTGAGATGTCATAATTTCTATTTAGCCTGAATTTCCCCCAGAGGAGGCCTATCTCCTTTACCCTGAGTAAAGGAAAAGCTTAATATTTTCAAGTCAGCCAAATCAATAAAGGCGTTTTAAAAGTAAATTTGTGTAATTATTTTCTGGGGTGGATATGTCTGTAAATAAGAAAGTGTGTTTCTCCTTTTCACTACCTACCATACCTTCTGTGAGGCTATGCTAATGCTCAGGAGAAATGCAATTTCTCCTGAATGAAACCAGGTTCAGTGCAGGCAGCTGAGATGAGAAAATCTTACAGAATCATTTTTTTTTTGAACTGAAGTATAGTTGACCTATAATATTATATTAGTTTCAGGTGTACAACATAGTGATTTGATATTTTTATAGATTATACACTATACAAAGTTATTATAATATTATTGACTTATATTCTCTGTTCTGTGCGTTACATCCCAATGACTTATTTATTTTATAATTGGAAGTGTGTACCTCTTAATCCCCTTCACCTCCCTCCCCTCTGGCAGCTAGTTTGTTCTCTATATCCGTGAGTCTGTTTCTGTTATGTACAACTCAATGTCAAAAGCAAAACAAAACAACAGCAACAACAACAGATAATCCAGTTGAAAAATGGGCAGAGGACCTGGATAGGGATTTTTCCAAAGAAGACATACAGATGGCCAACAGACACTTGAAAAGATTCTCAACATCACTAATCATCAGGGAAATGCAAATCAAACTGCAATGAGCTATCACCTCACACCTGTCAGAATGACTATCCTTGAAAAGATAAGAAATAACAAGCGTTGACAAGGATGCGGAGAAAAGGGAACCCTCAGGCACTGTTGGTGGCAATGTAAATTGGTGAGGCCGCTATGGAAAACAGAATGGAGGTTCCTCAAAAGACTAAGAATAGAAGTACCATACAATCTAGCAATTCCACTCCTGGGTATATCTGTGGAGAAAGTGAGAGCACTAATTCAAAGAGATGCGTGCACCCCAGTGTTCACTGCAGCATTATTTACAGTAGCTAAGATATGGAAGCAACCTAACTGTTCATCAGCAGATGAATGGATAAAGAAGATGTGGTACATACACACACACAATGGAATCTTAGCCATAAAACAATGAAATCTTGCTGTTTGCAACAACATGGATGAACCTGGAGGGTATTATACTAAGTGAAATAAGACAGAGACGGACAAATACTGTGTTTTCATGTACGTGTAGAATCTAAAAACCAAAACAAATGAACAAATATTACAAAACAGGATCAGTCTTTGATTCATGTGATGTCTTAGAACCCCTTTGCTGTTTTTTCTCATTGAATTGACTGATTCTATTGTTTCATCATCTGGTAGTCATAGTTTATTATATTGGCTGTATGCAGATCCACCCAGCTGTTTGTAGATCAAAGTGAAATGTAATCGTATTAGCTTTTTTCCGCTTATGTAGAGATTTTCCAGTCACACTATATATTGTGTATACATATAGTTAATTAGGCACCCATAGTACACCTAACACTGTGTTGGGTGTTACATGAATTCAGAACAAGAGCCATTTACAGTCTAGACTTAGAAGACAAAAAAATTACTACAGAATGAGACTGCTATTGCTATTTAGTAGAAAAGTGACAGCCTTTGTTTATTAGCTAATGTTTATTAGCTAAGATATCTTAGGTAAGTTAGTTGAGCTCTGAGTTTCATTTTCTTCACTTGTGAATGGTTGTAATACTACTAACATTGTAGGTTCATAACGAGGATAAAATAAGGCATTGTATACAACAGACTAGCACAGAGTGGACGCTCAGTAAATGTTACCCACTATTTGAAGACTCCAAAACATGCACTACGGTTTGAGGGCCCTCAGGTTTCAGGGAAGGATGTACTCTTTGTGGGTTGGAGTAATTTAGGAGGAATTCTTGGAAGTTCATCTTAATTTGAGCTCTTAATGGCTTGTGAGAAATGATGGGCCCTAAATATACAAGAAAGCCACAAAAGGGTGCATTAACCATGGTAACATTTTGAAAAGGAGAATTGGTAAACACGGAAACTATATATTGTATAATTGTAATATGCAGATTTTGACACCCAGACTCACACTTTTCACTTATGTAATCTCCTTAAAACCCAGTTGTGATTGGATATCTTGGGGTGGGTACGGTCAAAACAGATAGCAGTGTTGGCTTTCTCCTGGGGCTGAGGCTGCAGAGGGCGTTGGGAGCAGAAGTCAGAGGTAACCCAAAAGCTGAAGGAGAGAGCCGCTGTCTCCCTCTCAGGGAGAGTCACAGAGATGCCGAATTTGAAGGAAACGGAAGTGGAGATGTAGATAACATGTCACAGCACAAGTACTCAGAGTCACAGACACAATAAAAAGGGACCAAGAACAAGCAAGAGGGCATCTTAAGTGCCTTAAGCACCAGCTGCCCTCTGAGGCTCACCTGTATCAGTTGGCAGGTGTATGATAATTAGGTAGATCCGACTGGCTTAGACCGCATAGGAATTCCTGCTCAAAAACGGGAGTTTTCCATGTCCTGGTTGATCCACGGGCTGACTTTCCACTTTTAACTCTCCTTACTTTTCACCCATCCACCCTAGCTGAGCTTGTGGTCTCAATGTTCTTTCTACACATAGTTTCCTAAATTCAAGGTTTTTTCTTTATATCCAACCTCAATTCCCAAGGACCAGCTTAAATGAAAAGTCCCTGTTTTTTCAACAGGAAATATCCACATCACACCTCTCCCCACCTTCCCCCCGCCCCACTTCTCTCTTTAGACTAAAAACTCCTTAAGGGCAAAAGCTGTATTAGTACATCTTTGTATGTAGCACCATTTTCCAGATATAGCCTATGCCTCTCGGAGAGCCCTGAACAGCTAAGAAAACCAGTTATTTGCTAAATAAATCTGTACATTTTCTCTTGGAAGATGATTTACTAAATTAATCTAATTCCCTGAGGATACTTTTCTCAAGGAAACTTTACCACCTGTGAATGATCACACCTGCTTGTTGAGGTGTACTGACTTCCAAAACATACACCCATTGTCCAGTTTTTTTTTTTTTTTTTTTGGGCTGCGTTGTCTTCGTTGCTGTGTGTGGGTGTTTTTCTACTTGGGGCGAGCGGGGGCTACTCTTCGTTGCGGTACATGGGCTTCTCATTGCGGTGGCATCTCGTTGGAGAGCACGGGCTGTAGGCGTGCAGGCTTCAGTAGTTGCAGCAGGCAGGCCCTAGAGCTTGCGGGCTTCAGTAGTTGCTGCGCATGGGCTCTAGAGCGCAGGCTCAGTAGTTGTGGCGCACGGGCTTCGTTGCTCCACGGCATGTGGTATCTTCCCGGACCAGGGATCGAACCTGTGTTCCCTGCATTGGCAGGTGGATTCCTAACCACTGCGCCACCAGGGAAGTCCCCCATTGCCCAGTTTTATAGTCAGTGAGTTCTGCTGCTCAAGAATTCAGTTCTTCCCTTGTTCTTTCCCACACCTTAATCTTAGAATCAGTTTGCTGTATTTTGTAGGAGTCCTTCTGTAACCCCAACATTAAGTTTTCCCCTGTGGAATGTTTCTAAGTCAGCCTCAAGGATCAGACAACCAGTCCCCTGGGTTTTGAGTGTTTTTATAGCTACAACCATCACCACTCATGCTGCTTTTGTGTTATTTCAATCCTTGGGGTAAACGGCATGCCTAATATTTACTATTTCAGCTGAATATAGGAAAAAAACATTCATTATGTAATATTGTTTCCCACAGAAATATTAATTTAAAGAAAGGCTAAGAAATCTGAATTCTGTAAGCTTTTTATATATTTAAAAACATTATTTTGTCCAGCCTCGTTCATCAGCAAATGTGGGAGGGAAAGTGGAATGATTTATGTCCTATTCCTTTTAAACGGAATAGAATTCATTTCTTAAATCAACATTTTAGGGTTAAACTGCAAACATCTTTGTTCAAGAACTTGTATTTTTATAGAAGTTCCAAGCTATTGTGTGAAAATGATTCAGTGGAATCAGTGTCTGCACCATGTCGGGTAGTTAATATTTGCTTAATGCTTGAATTAATCAGCACTGGATTCTTTGCTGGTGTCCTGGGTTCTTCTCATCCAAGAGATTTCTTTAGACTCACATGCTGCTTTCAAGGTTAAAAGGCATGCCTTCTAATGAATATTTTCTAAAGGGACGGCTCCAAGCCGTCCCACCCCTTCCCCACAATCCCCCTTCAAAATTTCTACCACCACTATTGTTAACAACCAATAAAAACCATCCTAAACTCCAGACTACTCTTGCAGTGAAATTGCAAGGTCGTTTTTCTTTAATGTGAAGCTGGCTCAAGATATTGAGGGAATTGTGGCCGACTGGGTCTCCTTACCCCTATGCTAAACCCAGAGGCACATAGGCTTGCCTGCAGAATAGGATCTGTGGAATCTCCCTGTCTTTTACTCCTTGGACTATTTCTGGAAAATTTAAGTAGCTGTGAGATCTGGTCTAGGAGAGGGAAAATAGACTCAATGTCTTTGCTTAGTTTGGCTCCCTCTAGAACCGACATAAACTGGTGGTGTCTGAATGTTGTCTCACGTGGACACAGGCCACATCCAGTGGGCACCACAGGATGAACCCCTGGGGCCCTCCTTCCCTGAGCCTGGAGCAAAACTGCAGGCAGGATGCAGTCTAGAGTATGGCTAAACGGGGCTAGCCAGTCCCTACTAGACTGGGTGTCTTTGCATTGGTGTTAAATTTCCCAAGAAAGAAACAACTCTACTTCTTTGTCTTTTTTTTTCTTTGGTCACATTGCAGGAGTCATAGGCAAGCCAGTATAGGAATGTGGCTTCTCTTTAGAGACCTCTTAGCCATGCTCCCCCAGAATTCACAGCAGGATCCTCTGTTCTTGGGCTACCATTCTTCACTTTCCAGTGACTGGTAGCAAAAGCTCAACTCGTAGAGAGGGCTCTTCTAAATAATAGCAACTTGGCAACTGTATGAATTTGTACTAATTATGTTTCTGTCACTCATCTGTGGTAGATCTTCTGTGGCTCTTGTATAAAGTAGCTCCAGGGTATTATTTCTGCACACTTATGTAAGCTCTGCTCATTAAATAAAGTGCTCGAAGTTAAGTTCCCTTTTAATTTTGTTTTCTAAGATCATCGTAATAAGTGAGGGACTGCACTGTAGTGAGCCCTTTTTGTAGAATAGTTAATGGAGTCTTGATATAAGATCAATTTTTTAAGACGCACAAAGAAGTCAAGGGGCTTTATCATTACTTTACACTTTGCTTTTTAAAGTTCTCCAGCTCTAGCCCGAAGTGTCACAGTAACAGTTTATACGGCGTCTTCTAAGCAGTTGTTATCAGAATCTGGATTCTTTAAGTGGAAGGAGTATTAGACTTGTAATCAAAGGATGAACTTTGTCATTTAGCAGCTACATAAATCCCTCAATTTCTCTGAGCATCCCTTTATCATTTGCAACTGGGCATAATAATTTTTACCTTACAGGGTTATTATGAGAGTAAATGATTCCTTTATATGTGTCATTCCTTTATACAAAGTCCAAAGCACTTTGTAGATTCACAAGTTATACATGTCTTTGTTGTTGTTGGTATTGTTGTTAATACCAAACTGCTTTAAAACAGGATATTTTAAATATGCCTTTCTACGTAAGCGAAGGGTTTTATGTTTGGGATTTGGACACAAGGCTTTACAGGAACCTTTGAATATTTCTCTTAAGAATAACGATAATGAGCGATATTGTGTAGAAAAATCTCATCTGAAAAATCACATGCTCTGCTGTTGACCCCATGGATCTAGCTGGTGATGT
Organism: Delphinapterus leucas; assembly: GCF_059928025.1. Classification (NCBI taxonomy): domain Eukaryota; kingdom Metazoa; phylum Chordata; class Mammalia; order Artiodactyla; family Monodontidae; genus Delphinapterus; species Delphinapterus leucas. The sequence goes on from NC_143140.1 coordinate 54,263,977, forward strand.
GTGGCTAATGGGACTGGTCGAAGCTGCATGGTGTCCAAATTTATATTGTTAGGCCATGCTACACACATCCTAGTTTGACTGACCTTTACTGACTCTTTCTTAACTTGGGCAGTTTTGAGGACATTCCAATTCACATGTCATGCAGAGAATTCCAACTTGCTTTGTGACAGTAGCACTTGATGAGGACTGTCACAGTAAACAAAATCATTTGAAACGATTTCAGGTCTTTAAGTTGAATGCGTTGGGTCAAACAAGACCAATGGAGTTGCTGCTTCCACATAACTTTTCTTTTTGCTGTACGCGGGCCTCTCACTGTTGTGGCCTCTCCCGTTGCGGAGCGCGGGCTCCGGACGTGCAGGCTCAGCGGCCATGGCTCACGGGCACAGCTGCTCCGCGGCATGTGGGATTTTCCCGGACCGGGGCATGAACCCATGTCCCCTGCATCGGCAGACAGACTCTCAACCACTGCACCACCAGGGAAGCGCCCACATAACTTTTCTTTTATCCTGAAAGACAATGGTTTTAATGTTCTGCCTGTATAAATTTGTAACATGGTTTCCATAATGTAAAATTGACCAAGCTTTAGTATTCCCTGGGACTGGATTTGAACACATATAGCTTTGATATGAGAATAAATATATTGAAACATATGTTTTATTTGGTATTTTACATTGTCAATACATCATTTTATCCATATGTACATACATATTTTATATGATAAAGAAATAAATCTTTATGTGATATTTTCAGTGACAAATAATGAACATGTTTGTGGTGTGATCATTTGAATGCATCTTCTGTATAAAGGTAAATAAAGATTAATAAAATATTAATATAGACATTGATAGTTGAAGCTAGTTAAAAGATTTCTTTTTACCCTGGATAGTTGTATTCAATTAAATTATCAGAAGATAATTAACACCTACTATGTGATGAAACATTTTTGTGGATATATTATGGATTGGAGAAGACGGAGAAGAGAGAGAAACTTCTAACAATGTAATACTGTTTTTTAGTTTTCAGGCACAAATTACCCTTATATATATACATCTTTCCAATACCTCCACAGTCCTTGTTTCATATTATGTAATGCATAGAATAATATCTTCAGTGACTCTAATCTCATCCATTTTAACTCCCTTACTACGGATTAAACCCCTTGGGCAACACTAGTGGGAAAAATATAGGTCTATTTTTATGTAATAGTTAGACAGTGGTGATACTGTTTGATTCAGTCGCTATTTGTCTTCGGTGAAGAGTCATTTTCACAAAACACTTGTTCATTTTGTGTTGTACTCTTTATCATGATGGATCTAATTCACCATAAATTTTTTTACGGGAGGAGTGTTTTTAAAAGTGTTAGACAAATGTCACAGCATCTGAAACAATATCAGAGGCTGGCCTCTGGCACATCTGAAGATTCAATGAAAATAGATACGATATTTTTTCCTCTTTTAAACTAGCCATAATGAGTCCTTCATGGTGCCTCTACTTCTGCTCTCTTTCTCAGAGACATCATTATTAGGACTTATTATGCTGCACTATTATACTGAACTAAAACTGAACACCAGTCACCTCCTATAGGCTGCAAAGTCTGTGTGGTATCAGATCATAGCTTCTAGTCTGACTGCGAATTATGTGCAAAGTGTCACAGGGTTACCTGATCAGGATATGACATGGTGTTCAGCCGTCAGAAGTGTACTAGGTGATTGGAAAGTGAAGGAAAATGATTACAAAGGAAGCATTTAGAACACAAGTGTTTGACCAGGGTGGAGGAGGGCAGGCCCAGGGAGAATGGGCTGGATCTGGATTAGAGTCTTGGAAGAATTAGTGAATTTCAAATGTTCCAGCTGGAAGGTTCAGTCCCCTAAGAGTACAGATGTGGAAACAGAAGTCGTTCATCTGGCTTCAAACAACTACTTTGGGCAGAGCAAGGATTAGCATCGTGTCTTTGATTTAGGGTCCAGGGAGTTGAAGGAGGTAGAACTTGAGTTGGTTCCAGAAGAACGGATTAATAGAGAGCAAAGCATAGATGAATGAGTATCTATGACTGTCTAAGGGCAGGGGGGTACTACTGAGCACTTTCTATGTAGCTGAGAAAATTGAACTGTATGATGAAGAGGATACACACAAAGGAATACTTATGAGGAAATAAATTTGGATAAACTTGGGGGGAGGAATTAGGGAGAGCCCTTGAAAGTGACATAAAATGTATTGACTTGATGAAATGGGAAATAGGGAATTATTATGGACTTTTGTGTGTGTGAGAAATAAAAGGAAGCTTCTTAAGAAAATCAGTCTGGTTGCTGTACTTAAAATGCTTGGAAGGCATAAGACTAGAGCGTGGAGAATAGCCAAGGAATTGCTCTATAATTCAGTGAAGGATCTAGACTCAGGGGAGGGCATGACACTGGGGACTGAGGTGAAAGGACAAATCGGGGACCTTTTGAAACAAGCAGTGATGAGATTTTAGAGAAATTGACTATAGAGGGTAACGTGGAGAAAAGGGTCAAAGATAACTCCTAAGATCCTAGTCTAGGATACTGTATATGGGATAGTGAAGAGGGAGAACTATTTTAGGAATTGGTGAACAAGTAAAACTTTTCATCTAGCACTACAGTTGTGCAGGGGAAATTTCTCCAGCAACCAGTACAGAGCATTCTGAGTGACATCAGGAACCTGCATACCCCTCTGGTCTCTGGAGGCCTGAGTTCAGAACTCCCACAATATCACACTTCTTCCACATTCTGTTGGTCAAAGCAAGTCACAAGGCTGGCCCAGAATCCAGGGGGAAAAGAGATAGATTCTACTTTTGAGAAGAGGGATTGTCAAAACTGCATTGCCAAAAGGTATGCAGACAGGAATGGGAAGAATTTGTGGCCGTTTTTTTCAGTGTATCACAGAATAGGATCAGATTTTTATTATAAAATCTTTAAGACTATAGCATGAAAATGCATTTAGTGACCAGGAAGAAAATTTAGACTGGATGTTATGGTTAACCAGGAGCATAGTTATGGGTGTATTAATTAAAGCAATGAAAAAAGGGATAGACAGATGTGAACAGATTAAAAAAATATTAAGATGGCAAAACTTGGAAATGATTTTGATGTGGAGAAGAGTCAAGAATGACTACCAAGCTTCTTGTTTGGACAATGGAGAGGAAAGCCATGACAGTCACTGAAACAGGAGCAGGCTTAGATGGGAAGGTGGAGGCTGCTGTTTGGGTAATGTTGCCTCTGAGAGGTTTATAGGACATCCATGAAGAAAAAGGAAAAGCTCTCACCTGAGAATGAGAGAGTTGATAGGGTTTTAAGGAAACTGGTAAAATAGTAGTGGCTGAGAATGGAGGAAACAGAAGACTGGGAAATATGGGGTTATGGACAATGTTGGGTAGAGAACGGGAACCATGAATGTGGGTGGCTTAGGCAATTTTTTCTAGTAATGTTAAGCCATAATGTATACAGGTATGCTCTGCTTTTCAAAAGTTCACTTTATGCCACTTTGCTATCACGAAAGACCTACATTAGTACCTGTTTTCGCTAACTGAAAGAAATCTGAGAGGATTTTACGAAAAAAGGCAAAAAGCAAAAGTTGCGTTCAGCGTTTGTTTGGCAGCAAGCTGTTACAGAGGCAGCGCGTACCCCGAGCAGGGAGGGTGGCACCACCAAGCTCCTTCCCTGGGAACTACGCTCAACATCTCAGCATCCAGGTGCCATAGCTTTGAACCGTGTCTGTGAGCATCTGGGCTTTACCTCGATTAATTTTGTGCGTCCATTAGCAAGGTGTGTCCTAAGGTAATTGCGTGTTCGCTTTATGCTGTTTTGGCTTACTAAGGTTTTCATGGGAATCTTCTACTTTTGGACAGTGGGGGAAACCTGTATAGGCATAGAGAATTCCATGGCTCAGCCCTGACATTCAGTAGGTATTCGGTAAAATGTCTTTGCTCAATGTAAGGAAAAGAAGTGTAGGTAGAGATTTCTGAAGATCAAAATAAGGTATTTTAAAAGGCAATGGTCAGGACCAGCTCCATATTTTTGGACACAATGCAAAATGAAAATGTGGAGCCCCTTCTTCAAAAATTATGGAGTTCAAGATGGTGGCGAGAAAGCATTAAGCCAACCCGGGGGCCCTTCTGAGTGTGCAGCCCTGTGTGACTGCATGTCACGTGCTCAGGATGCTGGCCCGGCAATGGGGAAACTATCTAGAGACTGAGGAGAACGCAGTCACTGTGAAAATTCGGATATTTTTCTTTGAACATCTTTTTCCTTCCTCTCCTTTTTTGTCAAACATATAAATAACTAAGGTCATAAATGTGATGGATGCTAAGGAAGTTGTGGGCATGGAAGGAATTTGGTGGCATGATATATTTTGGGGCTGACCCTCTCAATTCATCTCTTCCTATTTAAATGGAAAAGCTGATCTCTCTGGCCTCAAGTCCTATATCACAGTGTCTGCTCTGTGACAGCCCTGGTGAGTTCTCAAGCAATATTAATATTGAGGTTATCATCTTAAGCACAGTTTTCCCAAAGTACTCTGTTTTCTTACGAACATAGGAAGCTTTCCTCTTCATCCTTTTCCTTCTCTTCAAATCTACCTGAATGCTGGCTTCTTTGCGCTGAGGAAAGAGAGGCTACTCTCTAGCTTATTGAAGACTGTTCTCAGGGAACAAGAAACCAATTTTGGGAGGCGAGAATTCTACCCCTGAACCACCAATGCATGTAACAAATTTTGGAATCAAAGTTGAGTTAGGTATGCTGGTCCCAGTGAGTCATATCTTCTGCGGCACAATTTCTGTTTCAGAGACAAAAACTCTTTACTCTTTGTGAATCCCAGAGTTGTTGAAATTTTACAGTGTAAATTTTTACTCCTATTTTGTTTGCCACAGGAAACTTTTAGACCCAGTCTGAACCTTGTTTTTGCTCTTCAGAAGATTTAAAGGTGTGTCATTAAGCTGATACTGAGAAATATTTTTCAGTATGAAGATGGTTGGGGACAGAAGTTAACAAGGAGGGTGGGATAAGAAAAATAGAATATTTGCCTTCTCTTTTCTGTTTTTTTTTTTTTTTTTTTGCGGTACGCGGGCCTCTCACTGCTGTGGCCTCTCCCGTTGTGGAGCACAGGCTCCGGACGCGCAGGCTCAGTGGCCATGGCTCACGGGCACAGCCGCTCCGCAGCATGTGGGATCCTCCCGGACCAGGGCACGAACCCGCGTCCCCTGCATCGGCAGGCAGACGCTCAACCACTGCACCACCAGGGAAGCCCTCTTTTCTGGTTTTTAAAACAAGTCTTGATTTTTTTTAAAGTTAGGTTTATTGTGGTATAACTTATATACAGTAAGATTCACCCTTTTTAGGTATGAAGTTCATTGAGTTTTGACCAATGTATTCAGTTGTGTAACCATCACCACAGTTGATAGAGACGGTACATTCAATCACTTCAAAAACTTTCTGGTGCCCTATTGTAGTCAACCCCACTGCCAGCCCCTGGCAACCACTGATTAGATTTCTGTCTTTGCTTTTTCCAGAATGAAATAAACAGAATATGTATAGAATCATACAGTATGTAACCTTTTGTGTCTGGCTTCTCTTACTTAGAATAACACTTTGAGATTCGTTCTTGTTGATGCATATGTCAACAGTTTATTCCTTTTTATCACAGAAGTATTCCATTTTATTTGTTTATCCATTCACCAGTTGATCAACCTTTGTATTGTTTCCAGCTTTTGGCAGTTGTATAAAAGCTGCTATGAACATTCATGAGCAGGCTTTTGCATGGATGTACTTTTTTTCTCATGTGTGGTAAATACCTCAGAGTGGGATTGCTATGTCATATGATAAATATTTGTTTAACTTGGTAAGAAACTGTCAAACTGTGTTGCACAGCGGTAGTAGCCTTTTGTAGCCTCAGCAGCAATGCATGAGAGTTCTATTTCCTCCATGTTCTCACCAGTACTTGGTATGGTGAGTCTTTTTAATTTTCGCCCTTCTTATAGGTGTGCAGTGGTAGCTCATTTCCCTAATAAGTTAATAATATTAAATATCTTCTCATTTGCTTATTGACCACGTATTTCTCCTTTATGGCAAAATGACTGTCAAATCTTTTGTCCCCTGCCCCACCTTTAAAAAAAATCTTATTGATTGGATTGTAAGAGTTCTTCACATAATCTAGGTATAAGCTCTTTATCACATATGTGTTTTGCAATTTTTTCTTCCCAGTCTGTAGCTTGTCTTTTTATTCTCATGACGATATCTTTCCAAGAGCAAAAGTTTTTGATTTGGTAAAGTCAAATTTATATATTTTCTTTTATGGTTCACACTTTTTATGTCTTTTCTAATAGTTCTATGCCCAACTCAAGGATATCATAAAGATGTTCTCCTATATTTTGTTCTAGAAGTTTTACTTTTAGGTTTAGGGTTTACATTTGGTTTTGTGCCCATTTTGACTCAGTTTTGTCTAATATGTTGCAAAGTTATGGTTTTATGTTTAAAATACTCTTTTGAATTCCCAGATTTCATATTTAAATGCAAAGTCCAAAATATATACCTGACTTTTAAATTATCTTGTATACTATGGCTGGCTCCATTCTGTTAATGGATATAATAGAGTTTGACTGTAATATAATGACTGGCAGATGACACTCCTTAAGAGGTAAATGTCTCTATTTCCCGTTTCCCATATTCTTTTTTCTTGTTCCCCACTGTAGTCAATGTCAATGAGACTTTCTTTGTCTTATTGTTTATATTTTTCATCTTAGTCTTTTTCAAAAGACTGTGAGGCTCTGGAAAGAGTCTAGCGAGATCAGTGAAAATAAGTAGATGGAGTGATAGTTGGGGCTCTGTGGAATACCAAGAGAAATAGAGATGATTAACACAGAGGAGTTAGTATTTAGGTGAGGGAAAGAAGCTTATACTTCAGGGAGTCTGGCTTGGATACACAGGACTAATTAGGAAGGATGAGTGAATGGTAGCAGAGCTGCCACACTGAGGCAGGGGTTGGTAGTGTTGTATTTATATGCCGCGGTGGCAGAAAAGCAGGATAGGGATGGGGAGGGACCCAAAGAACAAAGTAACCATCTGAGAGAGTGAGTAAAGAATGAGAACACTAAATAGTGGGGGTGGGAGAGGATGTAGAGAAACAAGAGAAAATAGTAAAGATAAATTCCAACATTCAGAGTTTCTTAGACAGGGAAAATGGTGTGTCTAGAGACAGAAACAGGGGGTGAATGGGATGAAGATCCAGTTTAAGACGATAAAGTTACTGGTTTTTTTAAACTATGCTCTTTTGCAAAAGATAGCAATTGACCCTGTCTAAGTTGGTCTTTGGAAATATAATCTGGAGTTTAGGATAGAGTCATGAGGATCATGACAGAAGTGAAAGTTGAAAATACAAGATCAGTCTATACAAGGACAGGAAGAGTGAAAGAAGAAAAGTAAGACAAGGATTTAACTTTTGACGTGCATCTAGTTAAAAATTAAAGAGCAGATACGAAACAACTGAGGAAAACAGAGAAAGAATGTTCAGAGAACTAGCAGAGGGAACAGAACAGGTAGTAGGTAAACAGATGGAGATGCTTCAGGAAGTGCTTAGATATATAGGGTAGCGATCAAGCAGAATAAGGATCTACAAAAGACAATTATATTCATTTAGAAGAATGGCTTTGGTCATTTTTCCTTGAAGGAAAAAGAACGGAAACAGGGACGCTATGTCTTAGCTGTGTTTCCCAGCTTGTATGTTCTGACGGCTATTAATAAATGCTACAAGATTAAATATTCAAAGTTAAGAATATTTCTTTACTGAAAAGCGTTAATTTTTTTTAGCAATCCTTGGCAGCCTTCAACATGCTTCAGTGTGAATTACTGAACTCTGAAGAAGGCAACTATAATATGCAGCTTTTCCTACTTACTGGGCTTTGCATCCCTCTGCCTCTCTTTCCTTCCAGTGAGGGAAGAGAGAAAGTAAACAAATAAGTCAGTAAACTTATCGTGTACATTTAGTGTGATGTGATAAGTATTTTGGATAAAAGTAAAGTAAAGAAAGGGGATACATGTGTTGAAGAGGTCAATTTTAAGCGTGGTCGGGGAAAGATGACATTAAAAATTAGAAGGAGGAGGAGTTCCCTGGTGGCGCAGTGGTCGAGAGTCCGCCTGCCGATGCAGGGGACACGGGTTCGTGCCCCGGTCCGGGAAGATCCCATATGCCGCGGAGCAGCTAGGCCCGTGAGCCATGGCCGCTGAGCCTGCACGTCCGGAGCCTGTGCTCCACAACGGGAGAGGCCACAACAGTGAGAGGCCCGCGTACCGCAAAAAAAAAAAAAAAAAAAAAATTAGAAGGAGGTGAGGAAGAAAACTATGCTTCCCTCTGGGGGAGTCACATTTCAAGTGCAACACTGCAGAGGCTAGGGCAGCCTAATATGTTTGCAGAACAACAAGGAGGACAGTAAAGCTAGAAGGGGAGAGTAGTCGGAGTTGTGGTCAGAGGTGTATGTCTGAAATTGTTTTAGGCAGTGCTTTGACAGTGTGCAATTCCTGGGCCTGGGGCAATGATGTGGGACAGTCTAGAGTGGGTTTCTCGTCCTGTGTTTCCCATCAGTGTCAGCAGGTCAGTATCTTTCCTTGTTCCTTCTCATTTTGTCCAGTGGCTCATGGCTACAGGAGGAACCTTGGCCAGAATGCCCTCTGCTCTGACCCATTCTAGGAGAGCAGGGCATGATTGTGCCACTTTGGAGAAACAAGTAGAAGTCAAGTAGAGCATACCTCAGTTTGGCTAAGGATGTCCTCAAAAAGGAGAGAATTGTTGAGGTACATATGTGCAGATCCCTTGTGATAAACAATCATTTATGTATGTCAGACACTGTGCTGGAGGCTGGACACATGAGGGTGTCACAATCTCTGGCCTCAGTGAAGTGGAGTACAAATAGACACCTCAGCTTCAAACATCTCTCTCCTACTCTTTCCATCCCTCCCTCTGCCTTTTCTCTTCCCCTCTTTGGCTGTAAAGTAATAACAGGTATCAGACCTTAAGCAATTTATATACAGTGTAGGTTGTTTCTCTCCCAGCCTGACTTAACTGTTACAAGTGACTCCAGTGTAATAAAAATGATTGTTAAGAACATTATGGTTGGTATTTTAAAAAACTCTGTCAACTTCTTTTCCCTAGGCTGTGATTTGTCATCATGCTTTCCTATAACATAGAAAAGCTATTGGCTTTAAAGGACTTTACTTATTAAATACCTTTCATGAGCACCTTAGTTCCTTAACCTTGACTCCTTCCATCTATATTTTACGTAGTTTAAAATCCCTTCCCTTCAATTAAGTTCTTGAGTCTTATAATCATTCCTATTTGGCTTTTCTCACCTTTTTTGAATATGTCCACTGGGAACTGAGGTTTGCAGGTGATGTGCCATTAATCTTGTTTCTCTTTTCTCTTTGGTGACATCTTTTCTCCAATTCCAAGTCATTCTGATTATTTTGGTCACCATGTTGCCTTATAAACACGACTATCTTATTTGGCACTCTCATATATGTGTTCCCTCTGGTGGCTCTTCCCTTCACCAAATTTTTCTATTTCATGAAATAAATAATTGATTCCAACCACTTTATCCAGAAAAATATCCTCAGTTACATTTTGTTGAGTATTTTATTTTCTACCCATATTAATGCCGCCCTTGACTCCTTTTGACAATCTTTCTTACACCTTCTGGATTTAGAACCCAAATAATTATCAGTGGCTAAGTAAATGCTAGCTAATGTTTTTTAATACATTAAGATGCATATCCTTTGGATTTGGAGATTTTTACATTAACTTTAAAATAGGGAGTGTTTTTTGGATGCATTAGCAAAACCTCCTCAGCATTATCTTTCCCTAATGTTCAACTGTGTTAGTTTTATTTTAAATGTGAGATTTAAGAAGGAGCTTCCATTTGGGAGGATTGACAATTTTGAGACCCTCAATTGAGGAAGATAAGGCTACAATCATATCTTATATTTGCATCTGTATACATTCACATTAATTTTTTATCTTTGTCTTGAAATGTATTATTACCTTTAAATTATAATGATGAGAAATGTGAGGTCTAGAGAAGCATGACATCCAGTGAAGAGTGTAAAGTAAGCCCCAGCAGCAACAAGATGGGGAACGTGTGCTAGGCTTACCTGATCATTGTTGCCTGCATGGCCCTGGTAAGAGCGGGCTGGAATGATTGAGTCATTCATTGAATAAACATTGAGACCTCTTCTGTAGAAGCTGTGGACTCATTGAGGGCTGGGGTGCCTATCTAGTACATCATTATATTGCAGATATAATGGTGTAGTGACAGATATATAATAGGACTGGGCTACATAGTTATTGAATGAATGAATCAATCAATAAAGAGCAGAAGCTAAGTGGAGGGAAGAGGACAGGAAGGCTGGCAGGTGTCCCGGTTTCTAAGCATGTTGGGTACCCACTCCTGATAGTAGAATAATAAAATTACTTATGGTCACAAACTTGTTACTCTAACAAGGATAGCAAACTCTTTGTGTAAAGGTCAAAGAGTAAATATCTTAAGGCTTTGCAGACCACATGTAGTTGCTGTCACTTCTTTTTTTTAAACAACTTTTAAAATGTAAAACTCGTCTTAGCCTGCAGGCATTACAAAAATTATGGGCCTGAGCTGAATTTGACCTGCGGGTTGTAGTTTCTCTGCTTTAGAACAAAATCATTAGAAAATTATTCAGAGAGTACATGTTATACTATATGTTTCACCTGAGGCTGTATTATAATCGGGTCCTGCGAGGCCTTTCAGTAACGAAAGTCATTTGTGTATAGTCCAAGACTGATACAGGATTATAAAGGTAATAGGACTACACTTTTTAGAAAAATTTTACAACTTCATTAAGATATAATTTATAATCTTCTTACACAGACTTTGGTATTGGGTTATACTGACTTGTAAAACGAGTTGAGCAGTGTCTCAGGGTCTGGAGTTCTCGTTGGGGAACTTTTTTTTTTTTTTTTTTTTTTGCGGTACGCGGGCTTCTCACTGTTGTGGCCTCTCCCGTTGCGGAGCGCAGGCTCAAGCGGCCATGGCTCACGGGCCCAGCCGCTCCGCGGCATGTGGGATCTTCCAGGACTGGGGCACGAACCCGTGTCCCCTGCATCGGTAGGCGGATTCTCAACCACTGCGCCACCAGGGAAGCCCGGGGAACAATTTTTGATAAGGAATTCAGTTTCTATAGTAGAAACAAGGCTATTCAGTTTCCATTTCTTCTTGTGTCTGCTTCCCTGAATTGTAACTTTTCAAGAAATTTGTCCATTTCATCTAAGTTGTCAAATTGGTTGGCATAAAATTGTTCTTAGTATTCTCTTATTAGCTTTTAATGTCTGTAAGATCTGTGTTGATAAGTCCTTCCTATTAGTGCTTCCTGTTCTCTCTCCTTTTCCTTAATCAGTATAGTTGGAGATTTGCCAATTTTGTTGATCTTTTCGAAGAACTAACTTCTAGCCTTATTCATTTTCTCTACAGTTTCCCTGTTTTCTGTTCCATTTATTTCTGCTTTTACTTTTGTTATTGCCTTTATTCTCCTTTGGGTTTACTTTGCTTTTATTTTTCTAGCTTCTTAAGGTAGAACCTTAGGTTATTAACTTTAATTTTTTCTTCTTTTCTTATATGTTTCTAAACATTTATGTTTCCCTAAAAGCACTGCTTTAGCTATATCCCACAAAGTTTGTTATGTTGTGGTTTTTATTGTCATTCAGTTAAAAGTAATTTATGCTCTCCTCTGTGATCTTGATCCATATATTATTTAGAAATGTGGTTTAATTACCAGATAGTTGAGGTTTTCTTAGATGTCTTACTACTGTCAATTTCTAATTCAATTCAGTTGTGGTCAGAGAACATATTTGTATGATATTTATTTTAAATTTCTTAAGACTTGTTTTAAATCCTAGTTTATGGTCTATCTTGTTAAATGCATATGTGCACTCAAAAAGGGTATAGGAACTGGGAGGCTGGGTTGACATATATACACTAATATGTATAAAATGGATAACTAATAAGAACCTGCTGTATAAAAAATTAAATAAAATTCAAAAAAAAGAAAGATAAAAAGGCATACTCTGCAATTGTAGGATGCTGTGTTCTACAAATATCAGTAAGGTCAAGTTTTTTGATAGAGTTGCTCAGGTATTTTGTCTTCACTGATTTTTTTGGGGGGGACATCTATTAGTTGCTGAGAGAGGGGTGTTAAGTGTGATTTTGAAGTGGTCTGATTCTCACTTTAATTCTGTTAATTTTTGTTTCGTGTATTTTGTAGCTCTATCATCAAGCACATACACGTTTATAATTGTTGTTTCCTGATGAATTTTTTTTATCGTTATGAAGCATTTTTCTTTATGTCTGGTAATACATTTTGTTTTGAAGTCTATTTTATCTGATATTAATATACCAACTACAGCCTTCATATAATTAATTTTTGCATATTATACTTTTCCCATCCATTTTCTTTCAACCTTTTTGTGTTTTAATATTTAAAGTGTGTCTTTTTTAGGATATCTAGTTGGGTCTTGCTTTTTATCCACTCTGTCAATCTCTGCCTTTTAACTGGAGACTTTAGACCATCAGCATAATCTTAGACATTTTTGGATATTTCTTTACCATGTTATCTTTTCTTTGTTTATTCACTTTGCTTTTTGTTCTTTTGTTTCCCTTTCCTGCCTTCTTTTGGATTATTTGTATATGTTTTGGTATTTGATTTTAAATTATCTTTGGCTTTTGGCTCTATCACTTTGAATTTTTTTTCCGTTTACTTTCAGTATTTGATTTTAAATTATCTTTGGCTTTTGGCTCTATCACTTTGAATTTTTTTTCCGTTTACTTTCAGTATTTGATTTTAAATTATCTTTGGCTTTTGGCTCTATCACTTTGAATTTTTTTTCCGTTTACTTTCAGTATTTGATTTTAAATTATCTTTGGCTTTTGGCTCTATCACTTTGAATTTTTTTTCCGTTTACTTTCAGTATTTGATTTTAAATTATCTTTGGCTTTTGGCTCTATCACTTTGAATTTTTTTTTCCGTTTACTTAGAGTTAATATTGTACCACTTCAGGTAAAATATAGAAATCTTGCAGTCGTATAGATCCCATTACCATGCCCTTTTCCTATTTTTTTTTAATATTACGGTTGTCATATGTATTAAATCTACACAATTGAAAGCCCACTGGAAAATGTTACAGTTTTTACTTAAAGCAGTCAGACCAGTTAAAAGAATTTAAGTGGGGAAACCACTTAAAGTTGCAAAAGAAAAATATTACTGAGAAACAAATCTCCATGCTGATTGTTCCTCCAGATTTTGGCTGCCCTCCCTAGTACTTCCGGCTCTTGTTTACTTTTTAGAATCCTTGGGTTGGGTTGTTGCTTTTCCAGAGTTTATAAGCATAATCAGTGTGGAGGGATGGATTGTAGATAAATTACATTGCCATGGCAGAACTGGAAGTTTCTAGTACTCTTTTATTAATAAAGAAAAAAGTTACTTCTGTGAAGAACAAACAGTGATAGGGTAGCATGAGTACCAAACATAGTTCTAGAAGTATTTAAATATCTTTTATCATTACAGGAGACAATGTTTACATAGTCAGATTGATTATTCTAGACATCTGGACAGGATAGAATCTTAGAAGTTTGGGGCTGGAAGGACATTAAAGGTAATTAATCTAACCTCATCATTTTACATATTATGCCCCAAAGTGAAATTTGTGGTCTAAATGAACTCAGCCCACTTTTATTTTTATTTATTTTTAACATCTTTATTGGAGTATAATTGCTTTACAATGGTGTGTTAGTTTCTGCTTTATAACAAAGTGAATCAGTTATGCATATACATATGTTCCCCGTCCACTTTTAGATTAACCACACAGTTGTCATAGATGGTATACATATCCACCTGAGTACATGTGGTGAAGTCACAGCCTGTGTCCTGAATGTGGATGTTGTTGCCTTTCCTTAACCCCCAAATCTGAAATTTTGACAGAATTATATGAAAGAGGGAATCTAAACCTATTTATTTATTTATTTAAATTTTTAAAAATTTTTTTCTGGGGCTGCACCATGTGGCATGCAGGATCTCATTTCCCCAATGAGGGATCTAACCTGTTCCCCCTGCAGTGGAAGCATGAAGTCTTAACCACTGGACCGCCAGGGAGGTCCTAAACCAGTTTCATTAACTGAAATAGAAAACGGAGGAGGAGGAGCATGGTTCAAGGAGAGATAATTAATTCCATTTTGGACAGGTTATGTTGACAGTTCCTGCAGTATACCCAAGACACTGATCTCGCTTATTGTGTTTGCAGCTCAGTTGGTACTTGGCAGATGCTGTGGTGTATCCTGCGTGGTTAGTATTCTGTGGATGAGGATGACTTATCTCACTAGGTAGAGTGATGGCCATAAGAGAACAGAGCCATGCATTTCACTTTCCCACATGTTCTTTAGCAGTATACACGTGACCTGTTCCTAACAGGTGCTCAACAAATATATATTTTAAAGAGTAAATAAATAGAATTGTAACATTGATGACTCTTTTTTTACAAGTTGCTTACCTATTATTTGGAGGCTTTAAGCACTAACAGAACATTAACTAAGCTCATTGGTTGAGTGCCAGCCTGGGTTTCTACTTGTGTCTACCTTCACCCTTGAATTAGAAAGAGTCGGTGAGTCTTAGCAGCAGCTCTGTCACAGAGGAGGACTTTGAATGGGCCTTTATATTTTCCTTAGGTGGATTCTTTTTGCGGTTTGTATAGGAGAAGGTGATGGCATTTTGCGGCATGTAAGTGGTACCTCTTCAAGGTTTCAGGTAAAAAAGAGGGAGGGGCTGTGTCTATCTTATTTTGAACTGTTAACCTGGTATCTAGAGCTGTAAACGTCCATAAATCTTTAACAGATGAGTGAATGAATATAGAGGTTTTCATGTTTTATTGGTATTTCTGTACAAATCTGGGATCAAGGGTGTTAGACATATTCCCTCACACTCAGTTCTTCTTTTGTTCTGAAAGTTCTTCAAATGTATTGTACATCTATGGAACTTTTAGAAAATTTAACTTTCTGACCTTTGTCAACTTTCCCAGATAGGCGATGTGAAGAAATGTCCTAATGTCCTTTGTTGAGGTTGACAGAAAAAAATTGTTTTTCCCTCTGTCATTGCTTTCAGAATTGCCTTTACATCAGGCCTTTAGGGGGAATCTGATTTTCTCCATTGTCTGTACAGGCTTGACAAGTCCGTGGTGATTACTGACAGAGGAGGGCAAAGAGGACTGTCAGTGGATCTCTTGATTGACCTGAATGCGGCAAACCGGCCGCGAGCTGTGGGCTGCCAGGATGCCCCCTGAGGGGTGTAG
Organism: Delphinapterus leucas; assembly: GCF_059928025.1. Taxonomy (NCBI): domain Eukaryota; kingdom Metazoa; phylum Chordata; class Mammalia; order Artiodactyla; family Monodontidae; genus Delphinapterus; species Delphinapterus leucas. The sequence goes on from NC_143140.1 coordinate 54,279,343, forward strand.
ACCGGCGCCTGCCAGGATGTGAAGGGAAAGCACTTAGGCAGCCACAAAGCAAGGTTCCCTTCAGTTTGGTCGTGATCCTTCACGCACAGATGGCTCACGTGGGTTCCCATTGTGCCTGTCACCCGTAGCCACGATGGGCTGCCTACCCATGTGTGATGAACCTCTGCTCCACACTAGAGCTGCAGCCCGGGACTCATCTTTGCAACCCTTTATGACCTTCCCTCCCACTTGGTCTCCCCGTCTTTCTTCTTGTGTTTAAACAACTCTTTCCTTTCCCTCCATTTCTCTCTATTTCTCTGAACTCTTTACATTTGTTATGGTGGCCTGAAATCCTTCTCCAGGGCTTTTCCTTTTGGGTCAGGGAAGGTGTTTTCTGAGTCACCAACAGCTGAGAGGCGCCGACCCGAGCATTTGTTTCTCTTTCAGGCACACCTGGTTCAGCCTCAGAGTGGCAGTGTGGTCAGATGCACAGTTAAAGAGCCAAAATAATTAACGATTAGTAGCCCAAATATTTGAGAATTAGGCTTTTGGAAAGGAAAAAAAAAGCAGAGCCCACAGCTGCACTTACAGCATCCTCTTTCTCCTCCTGTCTACCCTCCTCACACCCCCAGCTGCTGTCTTCCCCCATCCAATTAGACTCTTACTTCTCAATATCCCCTTTTTCTTTCTTAGCACTTTATCATGAAGCAGAATCAACCTTTCTCTCCACAAGATGTTCTCCTTCTAAGTTTGGAAGGAAGAGAGGGAATTAGGAGCTATGGGAGAAAGGAAGCTTGTGAGCATCCTTTATGTGACAAATTTTGTACTATTATAAAGTACAAAAATCTTTTTTTTTTAAGTTTAAGATTTTTTTAAGTTTTTTAAGTAAATACTTCAAGATGAAGTCTTGCATATACTAGTGGGTAGGAAGAGAATTTTTCAAGAAAACAATTTCAGATTGTTATGCCATTTCTTTCAAAGGCAAAATATGAATTTTCAGGGAACTAACTCCTGGTCTGACACACTTACTCTTAAATGATTAGCTTTGTGATGTTAGAATTGGTGAAATTTCACATTCTGGGATTGTGCCTTCCATCAAAGTTTGCATTGCTCGTGGTGGAGAGATTTTGAAATAAGATACGATTTGCCAGCAGGAAGGAAAAACGTATACGAAAGCAAGCGTTCCTAGGCTGCTAGCTATAAACATAACAGTTTGTCAGTGGTCTGAGTTAAGAAGGTCTAAGACTGAGTTCACTAGATAGATGCTGTTTATGGCTAGGGGGTTCGCAAGGGCACAGCATAGAACCTGGCTTATAGGAAGCTCTTGATGGATGTTTAGTGAACGGAACTGATATAGAAACCCTTAAGTCCAGAAATTTACTTTTGCACATTTACCGCCCGCAGCTATTTGTCTTAATTTCTGAAGTCGCCTCTCACATTCCTCCTTTTCTTCCCAATCACATTCGCACAAAAAGCCCTCACACTTGACTCCCATGTCTTTGGGATTTACAGGTATTTTCTGCCTGTGAGTGTGTAAGCTTGTGATCGTCTAAAAGGAGGAGGAAGGGGCAGTGTCTCAGTGCATGGGCCCCCCCCGCCCCCCTCAGCAGCCTGGACACCTGCTTTGAGGTGCTGCTGCTGATTTTACTCTAGTGAGACTTATGTTGGGGGAATGGGAGAAGGACGCTATAGTGTTCTTACGTAGCCTGATTCATTTTTCTCCTTCTCTTGACGTTGTCATCATTTGCTCAGTTTTCCAGATATGGGTTATCTCTGGGCTTGACACTGAGGTCAGTTATCAGATGAGAAAAGTAGGTGGTCAGACAGAATATCTTTTTCATGGCGTTATGACTCAACAAGATAGTAGTACACCTGCTATATTATAAAGTACTTGAATTACTTGAAGCCAAATACTTAAAATGCACAGGCATTTAAAGGAACCTGTGAACATTTTCCTACAGTAATGCAGGGATCTACAGACACAGGTCCTTTTGGAATGTGTAAGCAAAGTCTGACATCTTTAACGCTGTGACTAACCTAATGCCTTTTCATACGCTGTTCATTACAAAGTAAAATTTGACTTGTCTCAGATCTGACTCTACTCAAAATTTAGTAACGACTGTGGCATATCACCAATAAGCCTGTGATAGTGGCCAAAATTTCACGGTATCATGAAGCTAATACCAGTTCTATTAGTGAGGCTCCTTTGTATTCCTGTCTGTTCTCAAATGAATTAATGATGCTTTAAATATGAGGTTCATAATGTTAGTACTCATTACAAAGTGCTTTTTCAGAGAGTAGCGTGGAGATTTGGGCACAGGTTGTGAAGTTGAACAGCTTGCATTTGAATTTCAGGTACAGCCTTCACAGCTGTGTGACTGTGGGTGTGTGGCTAAGCCCCCCTAGCCTCAGTTTCCTTATCTGAAAAATGGGGGTAATAGCAACCAATCTCAAAGTCGAGAATTAAACCAGAAAATATATGTAAACCTCCTAGTGTAGTGCCTAGAATACTGTAAGTACTTTACATATGACTGAAGTTAGTAAGGCCAGTTAGCAGGGATTACTGTTACACCCATGTGTCAGATGAGGAAACAAAGTCCCAGAGAGTTTACACTACTTGCCAAAGGTTACACAGCAATTTAGAGAGTGAAAGTGGGCCTCCGACTAGGTTTTCTGACTCAAATTTCCAATTTTAAGATACATCAAGATTGATTTTATCCACATTTTTCAATTACAGATGGATTTTTGAGACAGGAAAGAAATCAAGTTTGGTTTTCTAATCTCATTGGAAAGAAATTCTACCCATTTTCCTCCTTCAGCTTCATCTGATCTCTCACTGCCCTGTCTCTGGGGCTGCCAGCTGGCCCTCTTTTCTTCTGCTCCTAAGCAGCAGCGTCCCCTCCAGGACTGCAGGGGTGGGGAGGTGACTGTGTGTGCTAAATGGAGAAGCCCCTCCTGCCTGGGTCTTTACTAGGGATAGTCTCTCCCCTGGAATCCCAAGCTTCATCCACTTGAAATCCAAGTGAAGAGGAGGGCATTGGAATGGATGAAGACAAGAATATAGGATTTCCTAAGGCTGCTCATGAGTGGCATCTACCTTGGGGAAAATGGGGCATCTGAGAGCGTGGGACTCAGAGCCATGAGTTTTGGGTTCTAGCTTCTATCTTCTGTCTAATTGCGCAGGTCATTGCTCCAGTTTGTGCTCAGTGGCTTCCTTCATAAAATTAAGGGGTTGGTCTGGCTCTTGGGTCTCAAGCTCAGAAATCCACAGGCAGGCAGGTCATTTGTGTGGACACGGTGGGCCAAGGCAAAGTGCTTGTGCAGACATGGTGTGAGTGGTGGGGTTCGTGGGGAATTGGGAGGCTGCATCTGCTTAGCTCCAGGCACTGCTGCTCTGGAAGAGAGGGTAATGATCTGTCCAAAAGCAGAGCCTAAGGTTAGAATTGGAGTAATGGCAATTTATTTATTTGGGAATGGGTCCCTGGAAGCGTGGTGAGGAAAAGGGGAAGTGAGACTGGGCAGGGATGAAAGCTAATAAACGATGCATTAACACAGAAGATTTTTAGAGCAGTAAGACTACTCTGTATGGTCCTCTAATGATCATACAGAGTACATGGGTACATATATGCTTGTCCAAACCCATAGAATGCCCACCAAGGAGAGTGAACCCTAGTGTAAACTATGGACTTTGGGTGATAATGATGTGTCAGTGTAAGTTCACCGATTGTAACAAATGTACCCCTCAGAAGGGGGATGTTGGTAGTGGAGGAGGCTATGCACGTTTGGGGGCAGGGTTATAAGGGAACTTGCTGCAGTTTCTGCTCAATTTTGCTGTGAACCTAAAACCGCTGTAAAAAATAGTCTGTTTTCTTTAGGTGTATTAATGCATGTGGGCAACAGAGGTTTAATCACTCTTGAGAACCTCCTGAGAGACTGGTTACAGCACGCCCCATAATCATGCTTCTGAGGGTCTGGGAGGCTGGTGATGATAACTGTAGACAGGGAGACTGCTTGAGGTTACCTTCTAAGCCATAGGGGATGCAGTGGGATATGGGTGGTCACCAACTAACAGTCTCTGCTACCTGACCTTTCGCTTTTTCAAGGAGCCAGAAATCTCACTTTTTATGGGAACTTCCTTGATTTTTAAATTGGCCACTAAGCCTGTTTTATAAATCTGAAAACATCAAATAAAAGATGTTTGTGGGCCATATTTGCCCACTGATCATCTGGGTGGGATATGATGCCAAGTGTTTTCCAAGCATTATATTATTTAGTTATTATTTAGTTCTCAAAGGAATGAAAAGGAGACGGCTGCCATCATGATCCACATTTTAGATATGAGAAAACTGAGTCACGCAGAGGTTGTGGCTTATCTGAGGCCCAGTAGCTGTTAATTGTTGGACCCAGGATATAAATCAAGTTGGCTGAGCCACTGCAGCTCATTGCCCTGGGGTTCACTGATTGCACCCAGACCTAAAGTTTATGGGGAGGGACAAAACCAAATCCCACCAGCAGCTGACTTTGTCCTACTTAAAACTGAACTGAAGCTTTTAGATCACTTAAATTTCTAATCCTGTGATGAAATGGTTTCCAAAATGAAAGTTTAGACACTGAAAAACACATTTTCTCTGACACCAATTTTACTTTCAAGGTATTTCATTCATATGACAGCAACTGGGACCTAGAAGAAAAGCCATTTATTAAACTAAGTCTGGAGACTTGAATGTATTTTCCTAAGTAAGCTTTGGAAAAATCCAGGGAAAGATGTATTCTCAGAAATTCCAATAATTATTACACACATATTTTTTTTTCAGCTGAACACAGGAAGACAAGAAGCTTTGCCCAGAAATGTTCTATTTTAGTTACTGAAACTCTACTGTTTTGCTATCCCATCAATTCAGACTGATGGGTAGTTCTGTTGTAAACATGTCAAGGTGGGATATGGCTATTTTTCTTCTATTGTTCTTATCTTTACTGAAGTTAGGTACAGAGAATTTATAACATCTTCTCCAATTCAAAAGGGAATTATGTTTGTAGACATAAAATCTGTACATTCATCTCACAAATTTGGTGCTCTCTGTATTGGCTTTGAGCCCTTGAGGGATGGCTGCAATTACTAAGTGTGTCTAGGGTATTAGGTTTTATTTGAAGCATTTGAGCCATTTTTGGTAGATATGAACTTTTTGTAGTTGGCTTTTTACATCTTAGATGAAAAATAAAGTTGGCTGATGAACTTCATAAAGCATTTCTTCAAAGAATGAGCTGTGTCTCTCTGAAAGCAAATGTTTCTTTTTTTCCTGGACTTTATTAGCAAATACACGTGGTGTCTTCCACTATGGCATCCATCTTTGCAATGATGCTGGCTTACCTATTTCAGCAGCCTTATCTGTGGGTAATTCTAATAATCAAGATTTACAACCGGCACTGGAAAAAATAGCAATAAACAAGATGGTACCTGTTTTCAAGGAATTCACTATGTATTGGGGGGATAAAGACAAAAAAACAGAGGAAAACAAAAAAACTGACAATTGTATTACAGTGCAACAGTGCAGTGATAGAAGTCTGGAGGCACTAAGGGCCTTACAGGGGAGGGTAGCTAACCTTGACAGTGAGAGGAAGGCACAAGACCAGAGAAGAATTTTTTTTTTTTTGTAACTGTAATAGTTAATATTTATTGCCATTTAATATATGTCAGGCACTGTTTTAGGGTCTTTATGTAATGAATGTTGATCTTTAACATTGAATGATCTCAACCCCAAAGAATTAAAATTGTAAGTTTAGTGTTTTGCCGTTATAAGACCTGTCAACTAGTGTGTCATTGGAGTTCTTCCTTCCTAGAAATTTCTCTTATATAGAAACTATTATATGACGCAGTTGACAAACACAGGGAAGGGGTGTGGATACGAAGACTCTATGATCAGCTCCTAGACCATTAAAGATTGAGTCATTATTTTATAACATAAGCCAAGATTGTGTTTGTTTCTGCTGTATTTGATTAGTGTTTTGTTTAGACACAGAGGGTAGGGCAACAACTCCTCCTCCTCCTCCTACAAAAGCTCCAGGCTTTACCTTCTATCACCTTATCTTTTCTTTTTTCTTATTAGTTATCTATTTTATACACGTTAGTGTATATATGTCAATCCCAATCTCCCAATTCATCCCACTACCACCACCCCCCGCCACTTTCCCCCCTTGGTGTCCCTACGTTTCTTCTCTACATCTGTGTCTCAATTTCTGCCCTGGAAACAGGTTCATCTGTACCATTTTTCTGGATTCCACATATATGCGTTAATATACGATATTTGTTTTTCTCTTTCTGACTTACTTCCTTCTGTATGACAGTCTCTAGATCCATCCACGTCTCTACAAATGACCCGATTAAGACCAGCGAAGAATTCTTGACGCTAAGGAAGAACAGAAATTACCCAGGCAAAGGAAGGAAGGAGAGAAAGAGTGTTTTAGTCAGAGGGAGCAATGCATTTAAAGGACTGGAGAAAAGGAAGCATAAGGCTTGAGGAACTGAAAGAAATTCCCTGTTGAACCCTAGATGGACCAGGGGCTCGGGGAACAGAAGCTGAAGAAGAAGGTGGGGCCAGACCAGGCCAGGTGTTACTGTGGACCATGTTTCTGGAGCTTGGCCCTCATCCTAAGAAGACTGAGTAGGCATTAAAGTGAGGATTCTGTAGGCAGAGTATGATTTTTTGTCATTTCCTGTTGATCTTGGCTGGAGAGACATGGAAAGAGAACAATGAATAGGGAGCTCCTGGCAGCTGGAGGGTAAAGAACACATCTTGAGCTGATGAAAACTTTGTGAAATGGGTATCCCTCAGCATATAACTAACTTTAAAGATGAGTACATTGACATCTAGAAGATTTTTCCCTTCTACTATCAAATAAAGTTATAGAAAAATATGTACATGTTTCCTTAAAAGACTTATGTTAAGAATTTGTGCAATCTAGGTTAAAAATGTACTCTAAGTTTCCTAGTTGTCTGGTTTGTCGACTTCTTAATATTTATAAAGCATTGCCTCTTTAAGAACTGTACCCGTTTAATTATCATTAAAAATCTGTTTCTCTTAGAAACATATTATTTAATTTTCCAAAAAAGAAGCTTCAAGTATATTTCCTTTTGTTTCTCTATTTAATATGCGTTGAGTCTTACCAAGGACCCATTGTGGAACCAGCCCTGTTGACAGCTTTGCTCAGTACCTCACTGAATAACTGAGTAATTTTTCTAATTATACATTGTATTGAGTGTGATGCTTGTGTGTGTTTTAAAAAGAAAGATAAATAAGAGAATTTTCCAACTGTTGTAGTTAGAAGGAAAATTAATCAATAATAAGTACAAATTTGTCGTTTACCAATCATACAGCTATTACTGTGCAAGTCTGGAAGGGGGCATTACAAAAATACAAAATACGTTATACTTAGTCCCTTGCAATTCACTGTACTGGTGAGGAACTAGATTACATATGAAAAAAGTGAGGAATAATATACAGCAAATATTATTAAGAGCTCAGAGTTATGGTTGAAACAACAGAGTTCAAAAGGGATGTAAAGAAGGCGGATCTCAGTAAGAGGTAGAATAATCCAGTAAGTGTACAGGAGGGATGCTGGAGCCTGGCTTGCAAGCTGATTTGGGGATGTTAATGGCTTGTCTTGCCGGGGAAGGTTTTATGTGTGAAAATAATCTTGATGCTTATCACGGTGCCAAGGAGAACAGAGTGGAGATGATCAGGAACTATGTGGTCTCAGTACACTTCTTGTACAGGACCAAGCCCTAACGTTTTGCTTTGCCATGATTTGGTTGCAAACTGCCTTCCTAGTCTTATCAAGATCCCATCACTCCTAGGCTTGTCTCCAGTCTGTCATACTTCGTAACTCCAGGAGGTCAATCCTGCTTCCTCTCATTTCACAACATCTTCTTAGGCTATTTGTCTAGTAGAGAATGCCCTCCCTAATCTAGATATGTTGGTTAGAAAGACAACTCGCAACTACCTTCCTCTGTCCGTCACCATTTGGTAAATATTAAAGCCCTTTGGTAATAAACACTACCTGTAAACAACCCGTTGCACAGAAGGCAACTTTATCTCCCCCAGATGCTGTTCACACACAATCTCAAACTATTAAGATAATTAAAACAGAATTAAAAATTGAAAAGAATAAAACTAGAATTTAACTTAAAAGAATCAAAGTCTCCAAGTCTGGACTTTTACTACCCCTAAGACTCTACCTCACTTTCTGCTGTATTAATAAATTCAATACCTAGTTACTATTGCACAGGAATGCTCCGAGACAAAGCAAGTTATAGATGGGAAGTACTTGAGGAGCAAATTTAAAAGAAGCCTCAAAAATATGTTTCCAAATGAGTGAAAACCAGTAGAGAATTTAATGTGAGTTATTAGCTAGGATTATCAGATATTATCCCCTTTTCAAATCACTTTCGTATCCGACTAGTAAGAAAAGCAAAAATAAAGTTTAAGGACAAAGTTTGTTATCAATTAAATATATTAATTCCTAGATATTATTACTATACATTTTGTTTCTTATTTAAGAGAAAAACTATTTAGGTGTGAAAAAGAAACCAAGGATTTAAATATTAGTGTTATTTTTGTTATATGAGGCAGGCACAAGAATTAGAATTGTATAAGTTAATAGTTAATCCTGGGTTATCACAGAATATCAGTTAACATCTTTTTCAGAAAATGTAGAAATTCCTTTCCTATTATATATTTGCAATGAGAACTTTTAAATGAGGGAGTCTTTTCCATAATCTCTCAGTTATGTTCAAAGAATGTTTGTCCTTTTCTCAAAGCACCTTGTCTAAATCAACGGTGCATAAAAATAATTACCATCAGAGAGAGGGTTCAGATGGCAGCGTACGAAGACGCTGCACTCTCCTGTTCCCACACACAAGTCTACAACCACACATGGAATAATTCTCCCTGAAAACTAGATAAACATAGCCTGCACAATAAAGCCTAAAAGGACAGCATCAAGACAGGTAGGAGAGGCAGAAATACGGCCTCGCCGAGGGACAAGGGATTTGAGTTGCACATCAGGCATCCCAACACCTAGATCCTGAACAGGAAAGACGAGCCCCCAAAACACCTGCCTTTGAAATAGGACATACGAGCAGGAAGACTATAGAACTTCAGAGAACAGAAAACCCATTCTTGAAGGGCTCGCGCACAGACTAACTCAAGCCCCAAACCAGTGCAAAAACACCAGATTGAGAAGTGTGCAGACCATAGGTGAAGGGGGGCCCACGTACTAATCTTGAAGCATCTGCCAGAGACTCAGGAACCAGTTGAGATGCTCCCTGGGGGCTGAGACACCAGCAGGAGCCAATCATGTCATCTCAGGCTACCTTGCTAATACAGGTGCTGGTGGGCACCAGTTTGGAATTCTCCATCTAACCTGTTAGGGCGAGCGGGCACAGCCTGCTGAGAGCCTCGCCTGTCCCTGTGCCTCGGCTGGGCCTCACAGCCAGTCAGGCTAAGCACTGCCCACCAGTACCCCGTGGCAGCTGCCTCTGGGCCCGCAGCCATTCCAGGGGCCAGCTCTGCCCACCAGTGCGCCACGGCAGCTGCAGTCCTGCCACAAGAGCAGGGTGCACACAGCCCACAGAAGGGACAGCCTTTGGCTCTGGTGGCCAGGCAGGACTGTGCTTTTAGAGCCCCATGGGACATCTCCTAAATAAGGCCATTTCTTCAAGACTGGGAGAGAGAGCTGATATAGCTAATACATAGAAATGAACAGAAAATTAGGCAAATCGAGGAGACGGAGGAATATGTTCCAGTTGAGATAAAAACCTCAGAAAAGGAACAAAATGGAGAGAAGCAATCTGCCTGATAAAGAGTTCAAAGTAATGGTCATAAAAGCTCAGTGAACTCAAGAGAAGAATGGATAAATGTGTAATAAATATCTTCACGCATGTATTATTTTTATGCCTGAGAGTTTTTTTAAGATAAGTTCTCTAATTACTGCATCAAAGTGTAAGGACACTTTTATGATTCTGGATATACAATACCATATAACATTCCAAAATAGTAAAATCTAGTTAATACATCATTATTTTCACAGCAGTATATTTCTGTGTTATGCCACATTGATAGCACTGAGAATTTTCCTTCTTTTTCTAATTTAATGTATGCTGAATGGTACTCTATTGTTATTTTAATGTCCATTTCTTTGATAATTAGTAAGACGAAAATTACTCCATGTGTTTGTTGAACATTTCTCCTTCCTTATCTTTGGAGACTTGGCTTCTATTCATTGATTTCTCTTTTGGAGTCTTGATTTCTTTCTTGTGGTCATCATAAGTTTTTGCAATTGGTTAGTAATAAGCAAGGTTTTGGGGGCAGAAAAAGCACTTTCTAGACAATGTGGCATTCAGAAAGAGGGAGCCCTGGGAACAGAATTTATTTGGCTGGGGTAAGACAGTCTGGTAATAGAGTTCTCTCCAATAAATGTCTGTCCATTGTGTGAAAGGAAATAAAAAGGATACTGCTTTAGTCACATATACTACAGTTTCAGAATCCTTTAAAGAATGTTTTTGACTATGTGATTGAAATGTTTTATTTAGGGATAACGTATAAAGGTTGTTTTCCATCTTGGAATATACTGGCGCAATAAAAACCTGAGATTAGAGAGAGGAGGTGATTTTTCAGTCTTGCATCTCTACGTGGCATTTTGGCATCAAAGATGATGTGGATCTTTGTGGGAATTGTTTACCCATGTACCTCTATTTCACATTACCTGTCACCTCATTCCCTCTCTGACACTGATTCATCTTAATCTGTTAGAACTGGATGAGTAGCAGGTTTGACATGCTGACATGCTCCATTTTCCTAACTGTACGAGAGAAGCCCACTGCTGGGTTAACTGCGTGAGTTAATCTTCCATTCTTTTCAACCAATTGATGAATATGTCTGGGTATTTAAAGAGTGTTTGGATATTAACATCTAGTTTGGAATATAAGTAGATGTTACTTTATCAGTGTTAGAAGATTTATTTGTTATTAGATTCTACTTTAAAGTTTGAATGGGTAGGAGTATTCTTGAGGATGTTGTGTTTAAACAATGAGTCATGAAGCATCTTAATGTAGTTCCGGTTGGTTTATCAATGGTGTCATTGATTAAATATTTATACTACAGGCATTGTTTTTTATTCTTGGTAACTTTTTTTTTATTTAGCCAGATTTTGATTTAAGGAACCTGGCTTTGATAGTATAGTGAACATTTGGAAGAAAAGCCTCCTTGATATTGGATGTCTCTGAAAGTCATTGTTGTTGGCCTCTCATGTGTACTCTAAGAAAGAGGAACTTTCATTTTAGGAAGAGACCTATTTCTAACGTTACTAAGCATTTTGATTTTTTTCAAATAGATTTGGCAATAACAGCATGAATCATAAAAATGCTTAGTTATCTTGTAAAAATGCTGGGAGACATCTTCAATCCAGTAAGTTATTCTTGGAAATGTTGCCTTTAGTCTGGGTGATAAAGCATCAGATCGTCAGACGCCTGAGCCAGGGCTGCAGATTGTGAGGCAAAGTTAGTGGCAAGTCATGGACAAGGCTTGAGCAGAAAAGTGTGTTTGGACAAGAAGGCCTCTGGAGGGAGCAGTTCCTTGGTCATTGACCAACACCCATGACCAAACCAGGTGGGCTGAGGGATGGTCCCAAGCAAAGGTCAAGTGTCAAGTTTGCCTTTGCATCCATGACAGGCTGGACTTTGGTTCATAGTCAGAAGTCAGGGCCAGAGACACACCGATTAGGAACCACTTCTGTGGCTTCCAGAAAAAGAAGAATCCCTGTGGCTTTTTCTCTGGAATGACTTAGCTCCTCCTCATCAGGCTTGTCCTTGGGTTGATAAAATCCCAAGATCTTTGATACTAAAGATCTCAAAATGTGCCCTGAGCTTCTGAGTGTGTCCCTACTTATTCAAAGCCTTTTCATTTCTGTCTGGAGTCTCTTCCAAATGTGAAGGAGCTTAGGGGCAAGGCATAGGTTGCCTTTTTTTCATGAAATCTGCAAAGTAAGGAGGCAGGGGAGATCAGGAAACTAGTCCAGGGTAAAGCCCACCAAAAACCTAGCAGGCAGAACTGAATTGTCGCTCTGAAGGATGGAAGCTGGGTGGGAAGGTGGCATTGAGGAGAAATCTCAGATGTGTGATTTTCACCAGAACAGGACAAGATTACCTGGAACATGCAATGCAGGTGGAGTCTGGAGAAATTCCTAAGGTGCTGACTTAATTAAGGTCGCTTTCAAGAGGGTGCCTGGGGTTGACCTCTTGTTGGGCAGCAAGATATTAAGGCTTTTCAGTCAATTCAGACAATGTTAGGTAGTACCGATGTTATATCTTTTATCTCTAACATATAAAATTATTTTTTTTGTTATTAAAGTGCCTTTTGCTTAAAATACAGTTTAAATATATGATTTTATTTTTTGTGGCATTGTTAAAAAATATTTTGTTCATTTTATATCCTTTTAACTATAACATCCTTCTACTTTCATTAAAAATTAGTACTGTTTCTTTTAAGAAATAAATCCTGACTCAGTATGGATAGATTGATATACATCTGAAAAGCAATGCTAGTCTCATAGCATCTATTTAATATTTTGGATTAAGGAAACATAAAAGAAGTCATTTTGATATTTAGCTCAGTTGATCACAAATTCCCAGAGGAAGGCGGTCCTCTTTCATATTCGGGATGGCGCTTTGCGTCTATGAATATTCAGCCAACACTAAATCAATCTATAAAGGCTTGTTAGAGGGCAGTTTTGCAACTCAAATCTGGTTGCACTCTCAGGCAGACAGAATAACCACAGGCAACTCTATCATAATAAATGGTGAAGTTGATACCTTGTATTCTAGTTCAGTGAACCTAAGAAGAGTGTGTGTGTTCAAGTGTGGATGAGAAAAATGGTTTGTATCTATACAGAGACTTTTATGGGAATTTCCGTGAGCTTGATGATCACTGTCTTGATAATTAATGCCCCAGGGTAGTAGAGAATTGCTCTTTATATTGTACCAGTTTTGCATTTGGGAGAACTGAAAACAAAAATAATAGGAGTGCTTGTCCTTGTTTTGTTTACTAGACCTTGTTGTTTGGCAGCACTGACAAGCAGGAAAACGTTAATCTTTTTACTTTGTCAGTAATAGCTGTTTAAAAAGAACAAGCAAATAAGGACAGCAAGAAATTAAAGATGGAAAGTGTGCTGGTCCTAATCGAGTTCTCCACATATAAATTTGGTGATAATGAGATAATTGCGTTTGGGAGTGATTACTTCCGCCCCGTGTAAATTTCGACTTCTCGTACACTTTACTCCCCGTGTAAAGTGTATGAGAAGGCCGCCTTTAAGGTTGCCATATCATATGAACCATTTAGCAGGAGCAAATAAAATTAGGCACTGAATTAGTTTGATTAGTGTTTACAGTTCTGTTGTACCAGTGTCATGCTAGAGATGTTTATAAGCTGCAATTCAAATGCTTTAATACAGGCTCTGATAGTAATATTAGATGGAGGTGGTACTGCACAGGCATGAGATCCTACCTAGAGTCACACTTGTGCCAATCCTAGAGGATCCTTCTGATGGCAGTAGTGACCTTGATGGCCCTGAGCAGGAGGAGGGGATGCTGTGGAATTTCAGGAGAATGTTGAACACTATGGGATTCTTGCAGATGAGTTGTAAGGCAGAAAGATGAAGATGTAATTTTGTAATGTAAATTAACCATCTAAGAAAATATAGTGAAAAGAAGAAATTCCTCTTCCTAATTTGAAATGCGATTAACCTGCCAAAAAGCTATTGCCTTAATCTCTATGTTTTGTTAAATGAGGTTTCAAAAAGCAGTGAGAAGTTGCCGTGGTAGAAGTAAAATACTGGAAAAATTTCGATTCCAAAGGTTCTGGGAAAAATCCAGTGGAAGAGTTCTGGTGGTCGTGTCCAGTACATTGTGTTGGTAAAACAAGTTAATGATTCTTCGTAGGAAAGTCTGAGCAGTGGAGACAACTGTGTACCACAGGAGGAAGAGACATTTGAGGTGTGAATTTCTGCTGTTTAGAAGCAGGTGGCTCATTTTATTACATATGAAGAGTGACTTATTATTATTATTTTTAACATCTTTATTGGAGTATAATTGCTTTACAATGGTGTGTTAGTTTCTGCTTTATAACAAAGTGAATCAGTTATACATATACGTATGAGGAGTGACTTATTACATAGGGCATGTTCATCTTGTAAATTACTGTTTTACCTTATGGACTAGTCTGATCCCTGTCTTATTTCCAGACATTTGTGTTTCATAGACCCCATTTCCTCATTTCTTCTTTTAATCCCATTGCTCTGAATGCATTCCTGCAGACCACCTTGAGATTTTTATGAAACAAGGTGGGGCATATACAAATAAAGTTGAAAGTACTTAGAGAATACATTATTCATCAAGCTATTAGGACTTTCCAAAGCATCTTCACAGTTGTTAAGTGAATATTTGTATTGTGAGATCTTTAAGTAGCTTGAAATAGCCAACTTATAAAAAGTGCTATTTGTCTTGATAATCATATTTTTCTTTCTAATAAATCTTTACTTTGCTGTTTTTCCGTTGGCCTCTGATATTACAATAAATTGGAATTACGAGAATAGTTCTTAAAATAGAACGCAATTATTTTTCTATAATAAGATCAGCTTTCATTTAGTTTCAGCGCAATGAAAATATAATGAACATTTCAACTTCAGAACATAGAATCTGGAGAATTTTGCTGTCAGTACCAAAAGCTATTCATAACCTTTTCAAGATATAACAAAATATTTCATTTCTCACTGAAATTTGTGGGGATTTAAAAATATTCTTCTGATAATGAAAGATGTCACAAAGTTAAACTCAGTGAGATGATTTATTGCAATTCATAGTTATAAGAATAATTTAATTAGTTATTCAGGATGTGAGAAGGCATACAGCACAATATTTAATCCCTGAGTCCAGTAAAAATGTATTCCACACGTTTGAGGTACCTCTCATATTCACTGCGACAGAACAGAGAATGTACCTTAGCTGGGACTTCTGTCAACCTTGTATTCACTTACAACAAAAAATAAATATCAGATCATGTTGTTTAGTACACTGAGTCACTTAGGAGAATGACTTCTGTATAATGTCAACAGCGTCTTCCCAATCTCACCCTCATACTCATGCCTCAGTAGCACAAAGGGGAAGAAGGCTAAAGAATACAACTTAAAGAAGACGAAGGCTAATTCTGTGGACTGTCACCTTGTAAATTGTTATAAAAGGCTATAGTAAACTTTCTTTCCTTTATTCTCTTCTATGTTAAATTGGAATCTTAAGGTAAATGCCTTATTGATCAGATTCTAAGATGCTGTATCAGTGCAAACCAGGTTATGCTGTGTTAAGAACCAACTCCAAACTCTCAGTGGCTCACAGTAACCATGTTTGGATCTTGCTCACTCAATATGTTCATTGCAAGTCGGCACCATAGTTACTCAGAAACCCAGGTGCGGGAAGGTGCCATCTCCACCCATGATTTCACAAGTGCTGAGGCAGGGAAAAAAGAACATGGAGTCATGTGCTGGTTCTAAAATCATCATTTCTACTTATGGACACACCACTTTCCAGCAAGCAGAGGATTACAAAATTCTACCCCCGTACCAGAGCAAGAGACCTGGCATATGTGAACATCCCTAATGGTAATCAAAGGGGCCACTGATTGAAAGATGTTCTACCAGTCTAAAGATATCAAGTTTAGAGAGATGGGAGAAGAAAACATTGTATTGTGTACCCGTAAGTCTTATAAACTATGCATTAGGGCTGCATATTAAAAACATTGTTTATATCCTCAAACACCTTACATTTTGAAAGGGGAGGTAAGGATATAATTATATGAGACTAGATAATGATATCTGGTTAGAGAGAAATATCTTAAATTATAAGGATAAAAGCCACATAACATAACAAACAAGGAAAAACCTGTACTTTAGACTTGAGCTCGCACATGTTCCCTCCTTCTTAGTAACTGTATGATTTAACCTCTCTGTTTCTGTAAACAGGGAATAATATCTGTACCACTGTGTTATTGTGAGGATTAATAAAATGGCAGATATAAAGTGCCTGCCACATAGTAGGCACTTGATCAATGGTTATTATTAGAACACTTTAACATACAAAGTATTTTGCTTCAACACAGCATACATGTAGATAGGCTCTTAATAAATGAGTTTAATCAAATGTGATGTTTTCTATTCCTGGTGAATATAAATCCAAGTCTACATCTGATGTCATTATTTCCTTTTAAAAGATAAATGTATTTCAATGATAATGTATTTTTAAGTGATTTTTAAAATTGTCCTTCTACCACAACACAAAAGATACCCATATTCCTATTGTGCTGGTTATTTTGCAATGGCTAGTGTTATTTATCATCTAGATTTACCCTAAAACGTTTAGAAACCTCAAGCATTTGGCCCACTTGATAAGATTTTGTCACTTTCATAAGCAAAAGAGGCCTAAATCAGACAATATGAAACAGATGAATGAACGAATGAATGAATCACAAAAACTAAATTTTTGTGAAATAGGACATAATTCTGTTTAATTTTGCCAGCTTGAATTGAGGATTTTTATTAAAACAGAGAAAACAGCTAACATGCATTAACTCATTTAATCCCCACAACAAGAAGACGTGTGCTACTCTCTTCCACATTTTACAGACATGGACACTAAATTAAGTAGCTTGTCCATGGTTGAACAGAGAATAAGAGGTTGAGCCAGGGTTGAAATCATGCAGTGTGGTCCTCAAGCCAAAGCTCAGGCACCATAGTTCTGCCACTCATTCATTCATTCATTTTTCTTCTCTCTCTCTCTCTAGTAAAATCATTTGCATTTCACAGTTCCAAATGTACTGCAAATCCTCTTGATAAACTTATTGACAAGTTCAGGCCAAGTGAGGGTCACAGAATGGACAGGCATTAGTAAGCTCAACTGCCTTCCCATGCTAAGAAGAACATTAAAAGGAGCAGAATGGACTATCTACTCCCCAGAGAGGCTGGAGGCCACCATCATAGAGCCCTTGAACTCTTAAGGAATATCTTTTTAATTTTTCTAATAGGAAAATCAGAAAGATTTTTGAAAATGAAAAATAGTCTAAAAATATATGTATATATTTTAAACATGAAAATATCTGATTTTTTAAACAAAACACCGTAGTTCTAAATGAAAATATGACACTAAAAGAAAAACCTCATTTCATAAAAAAGATCACATAAAAGATGTGATTTTAATTAATGGAGAGGTTGATTGCTCGTGGTGTCAAATAATTAACAAGTGAAAAAGAAAAACCACCAACTCCTGAAGTTTCACTACATCAATATTATTTGATACTTTCATTAATTAAAAAAAATTAGAGCAAGATGTAATTATTTTTAGGGGATGTAAGGTATTTTATTAAAGACATTTTATTTATCTCCTAATGCATGGACTTTGGGGGTATGATATGTCATATAATTCTTCTGTTTCTCATGCTTATATTATAGAAAAAAGCAGCTAACTTTTAATGTCATGTTGTTGTATAGTCACCAAAAGATTGGAGAGCTACAGTCTATAATCAGGAGAGGAGGAAACAGAATCTACTTTGGGTGAAACTTTCCATAAATTTCCTTATTTATCTTATACTTCCCCATACATTTTCATATTTAATTTGTCATCGGATGTGCACAGAAATATTCTAAATTTTTTCCACTATAAGTTTTCAATGGAGTAAGGTTTATTACTCCATTATAGAAAAATTTGAAAACAGAGGAGAGAACATTTTAATTAGCAAAAAACTTCATCTCTTTCCTTTCTCTGTATGCTGCTGTCCTCAGCCCGGTTCGCTGCCTCTCAAGGCTCCTCTCTGGGGCTGCTCTAAAGTTAAGGACCCAGAGCCAGACAAATAGGCAGAATGTCCCGAAAGGAGATTGTGTAATATGTATGCATTTTCTCTGTATTTTTATTGACATACTTTTCAGTTATTCACTGTATAAAAGACTGATTGTTCCAAAATTCCTTCACCACACCCACGCCCACCCCTACCTCCCATATCCAAGCTTTGTAGACTGCTGGCTGCAGCATTCTCACTCGGCCAAGTCACTCTTCCTTCTCCTCAAAATAATCACTGAGAATTGACTATTGTAAGGAACTGCTGCGCATAACATTCATCTTCTGATATTTCTTCCCGGAGAGGGAACGGTGGTCTGGTGCTTCCAGGATTTTTGATAACACTCTGAAATCAGATGATGTTTTTAACAAAGACCTGAAGAGAAACTTGGGATGATTTTGGAATAATTTTCTTGGAAACTTAGTATCAACTTCTTTTTCTAAAAATTGAACTGAAGGTGTAATAACACACAGGAGTGACATGATTAAATCATGTAAAGAGAATGTCTGGCAAGACTGGAGAAAGCAAACTCATTAGCTCCTTGACAGCTTTCGATCATTTTAATTTAATGGCTTTTGCAGAATTGGGGATTAGTTTTGCATCATAGCCTGACATACATAGTAGCTGATAAGTTCAAAGCCACAGTACACCTACCATGGCCGTCGCACCTCAAAGTACTCCTTAGAGTTGTCCAGGGCCCCCATATATTTGGCAGCTGGCTGTCGAACAGCACTAGTCTATTGTGCAGGTGACAGGAGGACAAGTGAGAGGCAAATGTGAGTGACCCAAGCTGGGCGTCGGTTGTCCCAGTGAGTGCATAGTGGATGCTTCTGTTAGCAAGTCTCAGGTCTCGGTGGATTCTGTCAGACACCTAGGGTACTAGAAATTTCAGATCTAGGCACCCTAGGTCTGAATAATAAATAATGAAGCCAAATTCTGAACTTGTATTCTGAACTTTGTAACAGCTCTGAGGAATTTACCACTTTTTACATTATACCACATGCATATTGGTTATCTGTTGTCATGCCTTTTCTCTCTTCCTGGCTACTAAGGGCTGCTGTCTTGTATATATTTTCATCCCCCTCAGTGTCTAGTACTTATTGGCTACTTGATCTAGATGTGCTGAATTGAATTACCCAAAGCACAGGAAACCAAATGAAAGGTTCCACCACAGATTGGTGTATTAGGGAACAGTCACACAGCTAATTTAGATAATTTGGGATGCAAGTGGTGAGGAAAGTTACCATATTGCCTGAATTAGTTGGATTTACTGTGGGGAAGAATCCTAAATTATTGCATGATCCTTCACTAGAGACTGATAATGGAATACAAAGAGATGATAGAAGCTGTGCCTCTAGCTTGTAGGTTAGTGCTGTATTCACTAAATGTATCACATAGAAATTCCCAGGTAGGCAGAGCAGAAAAAAAATCCTGCTTTTGGATATTTTAGTGCAGGATAGTAAACTAAACATGAATTTATTTTCCAATAATCTGTAATCTGTCTTCTACAAAAACTAAGAGATATTCAAAGAAAAAAAGGGCTGGATTAATTTAAAACATGATTTTATAGGCTTTTTTTCCCTCTGATGTTTGGTGATTGATAGATTTATACTGCATTGTGTTGCCTCAGTAAGGCCCTGCTCACAACAAAAAGGTGTTCTGAATAATAAATAGAAAGCTGTAAAAATAAAAGTATTGTTATTGAGCAAAGATTGAACTGATTACTTATTGGAAGATTTACATAAAACTGGTTGAAATATTTTCAGCTAATTAAATTTAGTGGAATTTTATTGTTACAATTCAGATTAATCTAATAAATATTAGGTAGTGATTTATCATCATAGAATATCTTAGATTTGTTAAATTATGTTGTTGATTTGAGCTATTCATTTTTGCATAATTTTGGAAGTAGATAAATCATCACTAGTGTAACTGAAGGATTTTTTTCTCCTGCATGTAATTTTATAACTCTGTTAGAAGATTTTGTTTGTAATCAAAAATAAGACATGGGGCTTCCCTGGTGGCGCAGTGGTTGAGAGTCCGCCTGTCGATGCAGGGGACACGGGTTCGTGCCCCGGTCCGGGAAGATCCCACATGCCGTGGAGCGGCTGGGTCCGTGAGCCATGGCCGCTGAGCCTGAGCGTCCGGAGCCTCTGCTCCGCAGTGGGAGAGGCCACAACAGTGAGAGGCCCGTGAACCGCAAAAAAAAAAAACCAAAAAACCAAAACACAAAAGACATCTAAACCTACATGTGTTTTTTTTCATTATATTTTATAGAGTAGTGGTTACCAAAGCATGATCCTTAGATCATCTGAATTGGATTCAGCTGGTGTGCTTGTTAAAAATGACTTACTGAATAAGAAATCTAGGGGGGTGGCGGTTTGCGGGCCTCTCACTGTTGTGGCCTCTCCCGCTGCGGAGCACAGGCTCCGGACGCGCAGGCTCAGCGGCCATGGCTCACGGGCCCAGCCGCTCCACAGCATGTGGGATCTTCCCGGACCGGGGCACGAACCCGTGTCCCCTGCATTTGCAGGCGGACTCTTAACCACCGCGCCACCAGGGAAGCCCTGAAAGTAATATTTTTATAATATTGGGATTTGGCTTATTTCTAATATTTAAATCATTTAACGACTAGGCAACTCAGTTGAAATATAGATTCACAGCATCTTCAAAAAGAAAATCTCCATTATTTGATGTCAACAGAACATCTAAGTGAGAAAGACAAAATTTCCTCTTTTATTGCTGCTTGAACTGCAGGTGGCAGGGAACTGCAGGTGGCTTCTAGAACCTGAAGGCAAGCTGCAGCTGCTAGTTAGTAAGAAGCCAGTGTCCTCAGTCATACGTCTCAAGAAAATGAATTCTGCTCACAACCTAAATGAGCTTGGAAATAGTTTCTTCATAGTTTAGCCTCCAGATGAGAACGCAGCTCAGCCAATACCTTAACTGCAGTCTGGAGAGACCCTGAGTAGAGAATCGGCTAAGCCGCGTCTGGGCTCTCGCACCACAGAAACTGTGAGATAATATATGTGTGTGTGTTTAAGCCACTAAAGTGGTGGTAATTTGTTTTGCAGGAAGAGAAAGATGAATGAATACAAAGCCCAAGGAACAGAGTTCAGGTCAGCAGTTTAAAGCTGATCTAAGGCAGTGGCTCTTAAAATTTGGTAGCATAAAAAACAATTTGGTTATTTACTTAAAATGCAGATTTCCAGGCCCATGGCCCCCTGAAGGTCTGATTCAGGTGAGTCTAGGTTGGATTCTAGGAATTTTTTTTTTTTTCTTTTTTTGGTACCCTGGCCTCTCACTGTTGTGGCCTCTCCCGTTGTGGAGCACAGGCTCCGGACGCACAGACTCAGTGGCCATGGCTCACGGGCCCAGCCGCTCCACAGCATGTGGGACCTTCCCGGACCGGGGCACGAACCCGTGTCCCCTGCATCTGCAGGCGGACTCTTAACCACTGCGCCACCAGGGAAGCCCTGGATTCTAGGAATTTTGACAAGTTCCATATGTGATTCTGGTGCACCGCTTGAAATTGCTCTTTGAGAAACACTGAAGTAGGGCTGTTGCCCAGTGACACAGAGGAGAAGGGATAAGGTTCAAAGATATTTTAAAAAATAGAATTGAAATGATTTTTGAACAATTGTTGTGAAAGGTAAGGGTAAAAGAGAGTCATGGATGATCGGACAATGGGATTGCTGATACCGGCATAATACGAGAGGTGCAAGAGAAGGAGCAGGTTTGTGGGAGTAAAGTTGGGTGGGGAAGGAAGATATATTGAATTTGAAGCCCCTACAGGCATACAGGTAGAGATGTAGAAGGCAATTTGAAATTCAGGATTGGAGCACGGGAGAGACTGGTGCTGGAGATGGGGACTGGAGTCATTAGGGCTTGGTTGAAGAATCCCCTGAGAGTGGCTGAGATTGCCCAGGGAGAGGGAACCAGAGGGAAAAGAGAAGAGGATGCAGATACAGTGCAAGCAAAGCCCATACACAAGGGGTGGGTAAAGGAAGAGCCATAGAAAAGAAGTGAAGGTGAAGAAGTGACATGCAATAAAAGGAGACATGTAGGAGTGATGTCTTGGAAGCCGGGAGACAGTGAATTCAGAAAGGGGATGGCAACTAGTCTCAATGATGATTAAAGCTCAGATGAAACAAAGACTAAAGACAAATGATTCCTATAGGAAACTAGGTGATTCAAGACCAGGTACAGTGGGTGGGGGTTAAATCAGATTTCAGTGGGATGACAGATGGGAGGTGAGGAAGTGGAGGCAGGAAGGTGTTGTCCAAGCTTCATGATCATCTGGAGGCCTTGTTAAGGCACAGATTGCTGGGCCCCTCCTAGAGTTTCTGATTCAGTACGTCTAGGGTAGGGCCCAAGAATTTTCATTTCTAACAAGTTCCCAGGTATATGTGCTTTCTATTGATGGTGCAACAAATGCTTACAAACTTAGTGTTTTCGAACAACACGAAGTTAGTACCTAACAGTTCTGGAGACCTTGTGGGTGAATCTATTTCCTTGTCTTTTCCAGCTCCTAGGGGCCTTTCACATTCCTTGTCACATGGCCCTCCTTCCTCCATCTCTAAAGCCAGCATTGTTGCGTTTCTTTGATCATTCTTTCATTGTCACATCTCCCCTCTTCCCACTCTGGGAAAGGTCCTCTGATTTTAAGGATTCGTATGATTAGTGTGTGCCCACCTGGATAATCCAGATAATCTCCCCAATCTCAAGGTCCTTAACCTTAATTATGTTTGCAAAGACCCTTTTGCTATGTAATGTAACATAGTCACAGAGTCCCGGAATTAGGACGTGGACATCTTTGAAGGTTGTTATTCTGTCTGCCAAACCAGTTGATGCTGCTGCTGCTGGTGTGGGCCCATGCTTTGCCCGCCACCGAGATAGATATTTCTTTCCAATTTAGCAGTGAGGGGGTACTGAGAGTATAGTAACTAGAGAGAGAACTCGGCGAGGGAACATTTAAGGGGGATGGGAAGACTTGGATGTTCGTGGGAGGGAGGGGGAGATGCTGGTAAAAAGGAGAAAAGGCTAGGAGCAGAAGAAAGCCAGACAAAAATATGTGCACAGGTGGAGAGCTGGGCATCTTCAAGCAAGGATGCTTGTTCTTGTGAGATATGGGAAAGATACTTAAAGAAGGGCCGATTTCTTCCACCTGCCTAGACGGTCTTACAGTTTTTCAGGGAGAATTTGCAGAAGCAAAACAAAGAGACAGAAAACAAAACAAAACAGCAAGGGAAATACCAACTTTACTTGAACAGCATGTACCCTACTTGCAGCTGAATGTTACTTCAGCTGCTACTTCAAAGCTACAGTTGGTAGCTTTGGGTTTGAGCAACCACATTTCACGGGGTGTGTTTACATTTCAGAAAATCAATCATTAAAGTGTAATGACACAAAATGGCAAAATAGGTGCCCGAAGTCCTGTAAGTAGGCTTTGCATGAGATTCAAGACCTGAAGAGCACAGTAACTGATTTTTCATTTTCTAAGATTATTTTATACTTACTCTTTAAAAAAAGTTACCGAAATGTGACTATTAGAATGTTTTTCAATGCAATGGGAAGCTTCATTTCCAATGTGTTCTTTTTAAAACTCTTGCATTTTGGAATCCTGGGAATATTGCTGATCACCTTTTTATTCATCTGAAACACAGAATTAAACACAATGCATTATTAGGTCCAGATCAGTTAGTGTACCTGTCAGGATGCTTTTATCTACAAATATGCCCAGCTAAAATGGTGTAAGCTATAAGAACAATTTACGTCACAAAAGAAAGGTTGAGGGAATCAGTTTCAGGGTTGGATTCAGCAGGTCATGACAGAAGGGCCCTGGTTCTGACTTTCCCCTGAGCTGCAAGCATTAGCCAAGAACAGAAGGAGGAATTCACTATCTTAAGATCCTTTTCAAGATGAAGGAATTTTTTTCAGCAGAATCCCTCTGGAACCTCCTACATCCCCCTGCCCTGCCACATCTCCTTATATCTTGGCCAGGGTTACATCCCAAGTCCATGCTGAAACCCTTCCCTAGCGAGGATAGAATCAGCATGGGTTGGGTTAGACCAGTGATTCTCACCCTTGGCTTTGCTTTTTTTAAAAAATCAGTGCCTAGGCACCATCCCAGAACAATTAAATCAGAATTTGAGGGAGGGGTCCTTAAGTATTGGCATTTTTTTGTTTTGTTTTTTTGCGGTACGCGGGCCTCTCACTGTTGTGGCCCCTCCCGTTGTGGAGCACAGGCTGCGGACAGCCGCTCTGCGCGGCATGTGGGATCTTCCTGGACCGGGGCGCGAACCCGTGTTCCCTGCATCGGCAGGCGGACTCTCAACCACTGCGCCACCAGGGAAGCCCCAGCATTGGCATTTTTTAAAGCTCTTCAGGTGATTCTAATGTACAGCCAGGATTGAGAATTATTGGATTAGTAGGGTTCTCAAGCCATGTTAAAGCACAGATTTCTGAAGCCTACCCTCAGAGTTTCTGATTCACTAGGTGGGAGGGGGGCAATGATTTGCATTTCTCACAAGTTCCCTGGTGCTGCTGTTGAGGAGACCACATTTTGAGACCACTGGGGTTGGAGAGGGACCAGAAGCACATGGCTGCCCAGTGTTTGAAGAAAAACAGGTTTCTCTTAGCGAGAAGGGTCAGTGGGAGGCTGGAAGGGCAGCTAGCAGCATCTGTCTCAGTTCACTTACTTTTTCTAATGTGGTACCAGTGAGGACAAGGTTTCAGTTTTATACCCTTAAAGGAAGTTAGAGTTTCCCTGAAGGAAAATCTAGTCCATTGTCATAGACTCCAACTTTGATCCAAATACTTAGGTTCCAGAATATATCACAGGAGAGACCAAGAAAGGGATGAACTGACCAGTGCCAACCATCACTGCTGGCATAATCAACAAGTGGATGCTAGACCGAGGAAGAATTAGAAGCAGCCCATCTTTGTTATAAAAGACCACACATCCATACACATATAAGTATACTTTAGAATGGTAGAACCCAATGTGGAACTTAAGGATTGGATGCTCCAAAGTTCAGAAGTGGAAGATGGCTTTGAGTGACACTGTGAGCTTTAGAGTACATCAGCTTGAGACAGGGAGAGAGGGGAGAACATGAAAACGAGGATTGAAGAATTAAACTGGGAAGGAGATGGTTATTGTGATTTTCTTTTTTAAAAATAATTTTAGATTTGGGGGTTCTGGCTTTTTAATTTTTATTTAGGGAAATAGAAATAGGGCAGCACCACAGGCCAGTGTCTATGAAGGTTATACAAGTTTAAAAGGAATCCAATTCCTCCTCCTCCTTCTCAGGGAAAGTGGAAGAGAAATTAAGAGGAATAAGAGGAAGAGGCTAAGAGGCATGTGGGTGGGGATGGGGGTCTGAATCAGTCCTGCTTGCCCTACCCACCCCAGCTGGAGGAAGGCACATGCCTCTTCATTTTAATCCTTTTCCAGCTTGGCAAAAAGAGTCTGATCTTTGCCTCTGGAAAAGCTGCTGCTGGCAGTGCACTTGTCACTTCTCAGAAAAAGGAAAGGTAAGGGAGATGGGATTTATTCAGGGAAACTTTTCTTTTTGTTATCTCCTTCAAGATGATTGGCAAAAGCCATCTCCAAAGGGAAAGTACACCATTGAAAATGGTCTTTAGTTACTAAACACCTGTCATATCTTAGGTGTTCTCCATATATCAATATTATCTTATTCAGACCTTGTAACCATGTTGGGAGGAAAACCTCTATTCTTTTTGTACATGTCATGAAACTGAGGCTCAGAGAGATTAACTTGAGTTATATTACCTTGTTGGTAAGTTTCAGGTCTGGAGTTTAAACTCAGGTTGGTTTGGCCTTAATTGGGAAGGTTATTCTTTCTCATTACTGTAGCTTTTACAAAGGAATGATACAAATATACTAAATAGAAAACCAATTCCATTATTTTGCTCTTGGAACAAAGCCTCAAGTTTAAAAGTAAATAAATTAAAAGAAAAATATTCAGTTAACAATAGACCTATATTATATGGCAAAAGTCAGAAATTACTGGAATGACTAAAGTTTGATAAGTATTCAAGAAACAATTTTGACTCCCTGTGTCAAACTGAGATGGTTAAGAGGGTAAAAGATGATATAAAAAGGTTTCCCTTTAACAAGGTTGTTAGTCAAGATTTCAAGTACATGAACGTAAAGCACTTATATTTACTTTTTGTCATTTATCTTATATACTTGAGGCCATTTAATACTTGTGGATATTAATTAGCCATCTCACTTGCATCATATACAACTCTTCCTTTGATCCCACTCATTTTGTTTTTGATAATTTCCCCATTATGTCAAGGTGACATTAAAATCGCATTGTAGGACAGGTCAAACACAGTCTTCACATCATCCTCAGAGTCTGTCTTGAGGATGACCAAGGACATCAGAGAAGTTTTTATCTTTCTTCATCTGAAGACCAGTATTTCCTTGGAGAAGGTGAGAGAGAGAGAGAGAAAAAGGGAGAGAGAGAGAGAGAGAGAGAGAGGTGAGTGGGGATCAAATGTCTTATGTACTATCTTTTACCAGTCTCCTTCCCCTTGGAATGTATCTAGTATCAGGTCCAAAGAGATAAGATGTTTTCTATGAACACTCCCTTTCTACTAAAATCTCCTGGGCTAGTACAAGTTATTTTCTCAAAGCTCCAGCTTGTCACTCAACTTTGACAGTTTTATAAGACACATAAAAATAAAGCAGAAGATTGTCATAGCAGTGATTAGCCAGTCTCACTGTAGGCTTCTCTAGCTCATATCTAGCTATTAAACTGTTCTTTGCATCAGGAATAATTATACTTATTTACCAGTTCTGAACTATTGAGAAAGTACAGTTTACTCAATGTAAAGCACTTAAAAATGAACTCTGTTCCTTCTGTGCCTGAAAGAACAGAGATTCCCCAGATTCAGCTGCTTACTCAAAATGAGATCATTTGTGCAAGAACGTTCATTTAATTTAGGATAACTTAATTGATGCATTATAAATTATGCAGTGAAAGCTAAGGAAATCTAAGCAAACTACTTCTGTCTTCTCTCTTCAGAGAGAGGTAAGGACTTGTATTTCAGAGAAACAGCGACCTGCACTAAATCTTGTCAAGAGAGTTTTATTTCTAGCTTGCACTTACGTTTCTTCCGTGGCACAATAGGTATGAGAACATAAATCTTGCATCAAGAAGCTGGAGTCTACTTTAAACAATGACAGTCAGTTCTACACTCTTGCACAGGAGTTAAACACAGCAACTATTCAAGTCCCATGAGAAGAAGGAGGCACATGCACTTACCTATCTACACACACGCATGTACATATTTTAAAAACTGGCTAGTATCAAATTTTAATAGTTCTGTCCTATTGCACCATGTTCCACTCCACCACCATCCGTCCTGCTTCCCAAGTAATTTCTTTTAAATTGTTATAGCTACTTCAATTTCTCTAAATAATATGGCTTTCTTGTTTTCTATTTCCTTTTAAGAAGATTTTAGACATCATCTACTAACTTCTTGTTATGGTAGATGAAGACTAGATTTTTTTTTTTTTGTGGTACGCGGGCCTCTCACTGTTGTGGCCTCTCCCGTTGCGGAGCACAGGCTCCAGACACGCAGGCTCAGCGGCCATGGCTCACGGGCCCAGCCGCTCCGCGGCATGTGGGATCTTCCCGGACCGGGGCACGAACCCGCGTCCCCTGCATCGGCAGGCAGACTCTCAACCACTGCGCCACCAGGGAAGCCCTAGATTTTTTTATGCTAACCCATCTTTCATCTCCCAACCTTCTGCTATAGTGATGTTACTCTCTTTAAAAAATTGATTATTACTGCTTACACTATGGCTATTGGGCACAATAGCAGTATTTGTAAATATTGCCCACACAGTAGTATACTATGATAACATTTCCTTCCTGTATAGCCTTTTGCTTTCCTGGAGTTTCTAATTACTCTTCTTTATTTCTTGCCCTGTTTTCCCATTATGGCATCTTTATTTTTTTCACAAAGGCTTCATCATATTAGACATTCTATAAGGAGTCCTTTCTCCTTTTCTGGATCCCACCGTCTTTCAGCCCCAATCAGGGTTGCTTCTCTCTGGTCCCTGCTGCACTTGGTCAGGCCTTCATATTTAACGCCAAGTCTTGGGCTCTGATTTTAATAAGGTTCTCAGGAGGATTTTTGCCCGCTAACATCTGTGAACCATTGACCTAAGGTGAGGAGAGCACATTGACAGACACTGGCTCAGAGAAGAGGGAGACACAAAATAGAAGCACTTAATTGCACCTTGAGTTTTTATTCTCTATGGAAAAGACTAAAATGTACCCTAGAGTTTAAGAATTCTGGCTTTGGAGTCAGACAGCTTAGATTTGAGTTCTGGTTCTGATGTTACTGACTGAATGACCCTCAGAAGTTGTTGAAACTCACCAAAGTTCAGTTGCTCATCTTTAAACTGGGTGTACTTATAACAACCACCTCATAGGATGGTAATCATGATTAAATAAGATAATGCTTGCAAAGAACTGAGTGTTATGCTTGGCACATAGTAAGCACTTAATAATTATTCGCTGTTATTAGTTATTATTAAAGTAGCTATTCCCCTTACCATGGAATTGGAAGGAACAAAGAATAAATAAATGCTATCCATAAGTTTTAGATATAACATGAGTAAATCAGTTATAAAATCCAATATATTTAGTTATATAACCTAAAATCAAAATGAGGTTTATGCATGAAACTAAATTTATGTCACATAATTAAACAGACATGTGTTAGTATTACTTTCAATGTCAGTATTAGAAAAGAATTCCCTGCCATTATTATTTAAATAATGAGCAAGGTATATTTTTACTTGCAGCCTTACGTTGTATTTTAAGAACACTATTTACAGCCTAAAGATTTATCTAACAAAAGACAGATTAGTCTTTTGTTGTTAAATTGGCCCACACATTTTAAATTGATTTACAGTATAAATGACACAAAAATCATTTATCATATTAAAATTTAAGGAAAGAAATATGGCCCATTATTTTATTGTTCTGATGTCAGCAAATCCAGGAAAGAGCAGCTTGTCAAAACTGAAAAATGTTTCCTGCTGATCATATAAATCCATTTACTTTAGCTTTTTCCCATAGACTATGGTTTTTTTTTCCATTTACTGTGGCATGTTTCTATAATTATGCCCTGCAGTAAGAAAGAGCATTGTACCATAAATTGGGAAACTTGGGTCTAGTCCTACTTCTACTGCGGACTCTAAGTATATCCTTTCTGTTCCCTGAAATGTGTACAGCCTTAATGTAAATGCAAGACAGTCATGCTTCTTTCAAATTCACTACAATTGTCTTAAGCTTGCGCAGATACCATTCCTACCTGTAGGAAAGAATTGGGGTAATTTGGATTGTGTAATTCAATATGGCCATGTTCCCAGCATGGAGAGTTGACTGAATTTCTCTTGTTCAGCCTGACTGTCGTATCTGCTCTGTAAAAGCCTCTGTGCCTGTGCATGACCTCCTCAAAAGTGCATCATCAGATTGACTTACCTGATACCATTTGTTGTCCAGCATTCTGTTTTTCTCAGTTCAGATCTTCTTCAGGATTGAAACCAAGTTTGAGGTTCTGGTGGTTCAACAGTACAGAGGAGTGACTTGTTAATTATCCAGTTACTTTGAGACTTAAGAAGTAAATGTCTAGGGGCGGGGGGAGGGGGCTGGGCTTCAACCTTGCTACCTAAGTGCCAAAGTTTTACTTTCCACTGCAGAGTTCATGCAGCCCTTTCTCTCTGTGTGCCTTCTGAATGAAAGATGATGAAGCATGTTCTGTTTCACAACATGGTACTTGTTTAGTGAGAATGTTGGGTCTTCAAAAGAGTTTGGTTAAATGAGTCAATTGAATTCTTGAACCTACAGTCAGGATCTTATTTATGTTGGTCAGAATATAAATGGTCAGAAAATAAAACCCTGGGACTCGGAACGTTTCTCACTTATAATTATACTTCAGTCGATTTTTAGTTCCTTCAGTGGTTTTGCATTAATTGTCACAGTATATTAATAGCAATCCAGTAACAGCTTAAATCTACATGATAAATGGAAACGAGTGTTATTTCCAAAAGAAAACCTGTAATTAATTTTATATTGGCATCTTTTTAGCATTACAAAATAGTTCATCAGATTTTGTGGTCACACGTGCACTTTTTTTCTAGAAACATTTCAAAACTGCAAACCAAGATGCACTGGGAGCCTAATGCAAAGATTAAAATGACAAATATTATAATTAGATGCACAAACATCTAAAGCCTTGACTAATATAATATTTAAAACTGCATTTGTATTTTTGTTTGCACATTAGTCTTTCAGTTATACAAATGCAGTATTTCTGATCTATTATCACTTTACTTTTGGAAACAACCTGGTTGCTATTTGGAGTTGATTGTGGTTCTTAAATGTATATAGACTTAAAAATATATATTTATACATGTGTGCTTATGACTTTTATGTGCAAGAGAATATAAATTAAAAGAAAAACAGAATTATTTTATCTAGTCTGATAATTGCCCATTTATGTTATCTGTTTGGCTCCTGTACTTATTTGAGTTTATGATTTCTGCTTTATAGATTTGGCTTTTTGTGTTATGCTTAGAAAACTTTTCCCACCCCCAAATTATATAAGTAGTTTTCTGTATTTCCTTGTGGTACTGTTACGCTTTGCTTTTACATTGAAATATTTAATGCATTAAGAACTTACCTTTAATCTAAGGTGTGAGGTGAGAACTTCATTTAGCCAGTTGTTTCCAACATTGTTTGCTAAATAATTCATATTCTCACCATGAATTTAAAATAATATCTTATTATGTACTGTTATTATGTACAATTATATATACGTAATATACAATGGATTCTATATATTGATTGATTATATAGAATTGATTGATTCTTTCACCCCCATTAAACTGTTTTAGTTATTATAGGCTTACAAGCTTTACCATATTTATTATATATAGGACGAGCTTTTCTTTTCTCTTTCTTGAAATCTTCTTGCCTATTTTCGTGCAATTATTTTTTGTTTACTTTAGAATGATTTTTCAAGCCCCCTTTCCCGCCTCCACCTACATTATGGTTTCCAAATTCTATATGTTTTTTAATTAAAATTGAAATTTTATTGAGCTAATGGATTAATCTTTGGAGAACTGACATCTTACAGTTTGGAATGTTTGTAAATAAAGCGTTAACATGTTCCTCATTGCAAGCAGACAACAGAACCAACAATGTAAACACTCAAAAGCATTCAGTGCAATGGGTGCAGAGCCAGGAGAGCCCAGTCAGGGATGCCCCGGGAAGGCTGTACAGGGAGACTATGTGTGGGTCAAGGTTTACGGGTGGATGGGAACACACACGAGCAGTAGAGGATCTGTGTGGAACTCTTTTTTTAAGATGTTGTAGGTAGGAGTTTATTAATTAATTATTTTTTGCTGCGTTGGGTCTTCGTTTCTGTGCGAGGGCTTTTTCTAGTTGTGGCAAGCGGGGGCCACTCTTCATTGCGGTGCGCGGGCCTCTCACTGTCGCGGCCTCTCCCGTTGCGGAGCACAGGCTCCAGATGCAGAGGCTCAGTAGTTGTGACTCACGGGCCTAGTTGCTCTGCGGCATGTGGGATCCTCCCAGACCAGGGCTCGAACCCATGTCCCCTGCATTAGCAGGCAGATTCTCAACCACTGCGCCACCAGGGAAGCCCTGTGTGGAACTCTTGAACTCTGTTTTCATGTCACAGTTCTCCAATATATCACTTTGCCAAGTACAAAAATAGACATAACTGTTTGACTAGTCTATAAGAGAGACTGGGAAACGGCCTTTGAGAATTTAAGTCAGTAGTTTATAGAGTCACTGCTGGAAATGGAATGGGTAGAACTCTATCAAGTGGTTTTTTTTTTAGGACACATTTTTGTCTAATTGATAAGACTTTTGGGAATTTTAGTTCACTCATAATAAATGTGGAACGTGGTAACAAGCGTTCAACTTCAACAAAGCAATATATAATCTAAATGCTGGACAACAGATTGAGGATTTAAGATAGTTTTATTTTGAACCTTCGTCAGCATATCGAAGGCAATGTAGAGCGTACAGCTGCCCCTGGAGATTCCTGTGACAGGCAGAATCAGCAGACTGGGGAATGCATTAACTACATTCAGTAGTAGAGGGAGAGAATTCCCAGAAAACTCTGAAACAGCAAGAAATTACAGTCTAAAGATCTTCACATTCAACCGTAAATGTGTTACTTACACCATTTTTCACCTAGTCTGGCTGTGTTTTAATTTTCTAGCTCACTAACTTTTTCTCAGTAGAGGGTTAAGCTTGCCAGTGGTAGTCAATTTAAGTTCTGCGTCTTGGGATTTAAAAAAAAAAATGTCAGAAGGCAAGTGTCTCTCTTTAATTGATGTCCCGCAAAGACTAAAGCAATGGAACCTGTTTTTCTTTTCTTCTTCTTCTTTTTTAAATGGCTTCTCATTTCAGTGATGTCACCTCAAAGGCCTGGTGTATTTGGTGGAGTATTTTTAAAATTATTTTTAAAATTCATGGATGAGAGAAATACCCAATGCTTATTCTTTCTGTATTTCTATCCAAAGTTAATAGAAAGAGTGTAAGGCAAAAAGTGACAGCTCAAGTTAAACACTGTGAAAGAACAAAGAGGTGGAACACCTTGGAGGCCACTAATAAAAAGAGGAATGGGGAGAATTTGGGGACAGCAATTCATGAAACAGGAGCAAATTCACAAATTTTGTTTTTGTTGTTGTGAAAAATCTTTAAAAGAATGCACTGGAAACTATGAGGAAAAGAATAGCAATATATACTCTATTGATACGTCAGGCTGAGGACCAAAGGCCTCATGCACCAGGTTCTGTAGGAGACTGGAGCTCACATAGATAGATAGATAGATAGATAGATAGATAGGTAGGTAGATAGATAGGTAGATAAATTTATACAACTGATCTTATCCTGCCCCTAGAAGCTTTATTCCTATGGTGATGAATTATACTTTGATTTTTGCAGTGAATACAGTCTCAGTTAAAACTTTGTCACTTGGTGATAATTAATCAATTCAGAGTTTAGTATCGCTGTCAGGACTCTTTTTTCCCTTTTCTCTATCACTTTTTTCTTTCCTCTAACCACTACTCCAACCCAAGGTGGCATAAAGATGTAGGAGGAAGCCTGTGTATCCTTTCAGTGTTGGTGCAGCTTGATGGGGAGACATCTGATGGCCCTTTGACCCTGGTGCTGTCTTTTGAGTCTTCACTGCCCTCTGTGGAAATGCCTCTCAGCCAGCCTGAGCACTGAGCAACCCGAGCCACAGTTGTTTGGAGCTGGTTTTTTGACGTGGCTTATGGGCATTCACCGCTGAAGTCCATTGTCCCTGCCATGGACGTGAACACTATGTAGTCTCCTAGTCTTTTGGCCAAGCCACTAAGGGTCCACTTAAAAATTTTTTTTATTGTGGTGAAATATACATAATGTAAAATTTACCATTTTAACCATTTTAAAGTATACAATTCAGTGGCATTAAGTACACTTGCAGTGTTGTGTAACCATCACCACTATTCATTTCCAGAATTTTTTCATCATCCCAAACATAAATTCTGTACCTATTAAACAATTAATCCCCATTTTCTCCTCCCCACCAGATCCTAGTAACTTCTATTCTACTTTCTGTCTCTGTGCGTTTGCTTATTCCAGGTACCTCATATAAGTGAGATCATATAACATTTGTCCTTCTGTGTCTGGCTTATTTCACTTAGCATGATGTCTCCAAGGTTCATCCAAGTTGTAGCATGTGTCAGAATTTCATCCCTTTTTATGACTAAATATTATTCCATTGCTTATATATAACACATTTATTTATTTATACATCTCTTGATAGACATTTGGATTGTTTCTGCCTTTTAGCTATTGTGAATAATGCTGCTATGAACAGGGGTGTAGAAGTATCTGTTTAAGTCCCTGCTTTCAATTATTTTAGATATACCTAGGAGTGGAACTGCTGGAGGGGGTCCACTTTTCATGTTAGCAATTTTTTGGTACCCCCAAATTTTGGAGATCTGAGAACTTTTGGCTGCTTCCTCCGTACTTCACTGAGGTAGGCAGGACATTGTGAGGCTGTCCTCAAGTCTGTTGGCCTGGCTGTTTTCCTCTGGTGCTGCCCTGGTGCTGGCTGAATTTGGGACTTAAATGTTGCTGAGCTATTCCCTGGACAAAGGAACAGCTTCCATGTTCTGTGATTCCTTCCAACCTCTCTCATTTGAGGTTTTGACCCTGAGAGAGAGTGAGCCTGGGCACTCACACTCATCGCTTGATCTTCACCTTCTCTCTTCTTTGTCTTGTGCCTAAGTGCCAGAGGACTTTCTATTTCCCCTTCTTGTTGTCAAGAATTTTCCCTGCACCACATCCTCTGGCCTTCTTTGTTAAGACATAGTAAAGCAAGTGCATCTCCAAACTTTGCTTTTGATATGTAAAGCAACTCCTTTGGAATTTAGAAAGGCTCTTATTTTCAACAAAGCCAGGCTTTCAAATCTGCTATGTCACTCTGAACATTTAAAACATTTAGCTTGAAACTTAAAGCTGAGCTCTAACATCTTTCCTCCTAGATGGTATCCACCAAATTCTGAAGTAGTAAGTGCCGTCAATTCAATAAATGGGGGGAATGGCAGGGTAGGAAAAAAAAAAAAAATCAGTGATATCTATCAAACCTACTATCACCATTACATTAGCAACACCGTTTATTTGGCCAATTTCTGGTCAGCTTCTCTTCTTTGCTGTGTTCCTGTGTCCTACAACCTCACTTCTGACTTGGTGAAGCCACACGTCTGTGTGGGGCCAGTGGGATCACTTTTGGCTTATTAAGTTCTGGAGGGAGGCTTTAAATGTCTTATTAGCACATGCGTGTAGGGTCTGTGTTTAGATATGGTGAGTACTCTCAGATCAGAACACAGCCTTGCTAAAGCTTTAATACATATATCTTAAAACAATATGATAGCAGTAAAGAAAAATAAATTGGCTGCATAGTAAAAATAACTGCAGAAGTTCAGACTACTGTTCTGTGTGATTATTGATTTCTAATGGCTTTGCTGTGACTTAATTGAGCTATTAGAGGCTAAGCCAGGTTTGAAATAAAGTGAAAGTGCTTGTAGCATATGCAGGAACTCTTCTAGATTGATTGAAATAGTGATTGGGAAGATGGTGGGAGTCTTTACTGATGTGCTTGGGTTCCTAGTGGCTGCAGAGCTAATATGCATCACCTCACAAGGAAACAATGAGCTGTCCTGGGCAGCATTTCCACTGTCTTCAACCTGGAGAGTAAGGCAGAAAAAGCTGTTAACAGTCAGTGAGGAGAGAAAAAGCTAATGAAGAAATCAGCAGTGTTCTTAATAGCACATTAGTGCCATTCTACTTATTTTGCCAGTGTCTGCCTGGGAATAGTAATTTCCAGCCCCTTTTACCCGTTCATTGTATATGAGAAGTTGGTAAGCTGAGGCCTTCTGCTGCACGGTTTCATCATGGCTAATTTCACAAGTCAGAGATTCAGGTAGAATCTCCTCTTTATCCTCTCTTTTACTCTCATTTACTTCCATTTGGTCCAGGAAGTACCCTCTGAAGTTTTCAATTATAGAAAGTCAAATTTCTCACTTAAGTAGCATTTTATATTTAGAACACAACTTGTAGAGATGTTACAGTGACACTTGTGCCCACACAAGAATGCATATAGAGAAAAGACCAGAATGATGAAATCTACAGTTGTGAACTTCTACTGGCTTTCAGCTTATGCTTCCTTTAAGACACCAGATCTGTTTTTGTTTTGAGGATGGTATGACCAGGCCCGATCTTTCAGCCTGGCTTGTCCATGCTCAACACATGTCATTGTACAGATAAATGCTGGTCAGTCCCAAGCCTTCCAAATCTCAGGAAGTCTCAGCCTGTGTTTTTCCCTTTGAAGTCTCTTTGCTCTGTGTCTGCAAAATGACTGTGAGCATAGATTCATGAAGGTTGAACCAGTAGTTCTATCATTTAATCCAGTAGTTCTTACACCTGAATGGTCATCAGAATCACCGAGGGAGCCGTTAAAGTTTCTAGAAGATCCATTAGATCGAAAGCTCCATGAATTTGCCTTAAGAGTTTATTTTTTTAAAGAGCACATAATTCTGATGATTAACTGGATTTAGGACCCATTAACTTAGTCCATTTTTCTTCTTTAAGGAAGATACCTGCCTAAAATAGTTACAGGTGATTCTTAAACCAGGGATACATATATGAAACACAAAGCTTTTAAAAATACATTTCAGGGCCTCAACCTCTGAGCTTTAGAGACAGCTTATCCCAGGCAATTGTAATTTTCTTAAAAACAGAATAGGTGATTCTGGTTCATGTGCCAATCCTAGGTGAGACTCACTGATTTAAACCATTCTGTACAGATAAGAACAAAGCCTAGTTTTAAAGATGCCTAAAGGAGATGTCTTGATTTAAACTATACGTATGTCTTTATTATAAGGTGCCAGTAACTAGTGATAGAAGTTGCTGAAATCTGAAGGGCTTGGGGAATAATTTTAGAAAGCAATAGGTACAATCAGGGCGTGGAGTTTATCCCTGATAGAAGAGAAGAATTTAGCAAATCAAAGAAGCTCCGAATATTAAGATAAAACTCTAAAGTCTGTCTTTTCCTTAAACAGTTATGATCAGGTCTCTTTCGGTTGCAAGTAACAGAAACTCAACTCTAAAAAGCAAAAAAGAGGTGTTTTGTTTGTTTGTTTGTTTTTACATATAGGGGAGACCAAAAATTAGGACTTCACATACAGCTGAGTCCAGAAACTCAAAAAATAGTGGAGCTGTATTTGTGCTTCAGCTCTCTTTTCCTCTCTGCGTTAGCTTCATTCTCAAGCAAGCACTTTCCAAATAACAAGGAAAAAAGATGACCTCTGACAGTCTCAAACTTATTCCATTAAGTAATCCAAAAGAAAAGAGTGTCTCTCTCTCTTGCATTATCCATAGTCCAGATCTCAGGGAGGGCACTGACTGGCCTTGCCTGAATCATCTGCCCATCCCTGAATTTGTCCCAATGGCCTGGGGAAGGAGGACTCCAAATGGCAGCCTGGGTGACACATTCCCCCTTTGGAGTTGGGGATACCAGCATATACCCCAGGACCACTGAAAGTAGAGTAGAGTGACTCCCCAAAGAGGGCGAGGGGAAAGAATTACTGCGCAGGAAAAAGCAACAGCTGTCCTCTAAAAAACAAATTGAATGATTTTGCTTTGTCTGCCCCAAATTCTAGTATTCATTAAACTTTGTAATCTGTGGGGAGTCACACATCAGACACTTCTGGGGCGAGGAGAATAAGTTTCTTTTCTGGCTACGTGTATTTAACGGTCCATTGGGAAGGATGTGTGACTGAAATGGAAACCAAAATTTTCTACATTTAATATTATCAAACTGAATTGATGAAGTAAACAAATGTGTAGACAGATACCCAAAAAGGCATTTTATAAACCTTTCCAAGATAAATGGGCTGACCTAAGTGGTAAAGCAGTAAAGATTTTGCTATTGCAATATATTTGTATGCAAATGTGTTCCTGTATTGAGAATATGACCTTGAACTTGAGCCACCCACAGCTTTCCAAAACCTGTTTAGTGATGCTTATAAGAAAAGAAATGAGGAAATGTTAAGGTAAAAAATATGCAATTCAAAAATCATTAAAATCATCCCTGAAGTACTCCCCTCCTGATATTAAAAGCAAATTAAGGGAATCCTTTTTACAAAATCCAGTGATGCTTTCATGTCACTGTTAAGAAGTCAAGGTCAAAAAAATAATTTAGTATTTGGTTCTCTGTTGTATGATGTGCCCTTTAAAAATGTTCTGTGGTTGATCTTGATTGGTTCTTGGCGATATATGTTTGGCTTCTGGCTATAAACAATAATTTGCAATTTAGCTATCATTAATTAGCATCATTTAAGGGCAGTTATTATTAACACTTCAAGTTATGAAAGGCACCTTTCTCAGCTTCACAAATGCAAACCTCTTCGCTGTTTTTAAGATTTCACCAATTACACTGAGGTTATTTGTATGGAATTTTGAGCCCTGGCCATTTGCTGTCTCTTCACACATGGACACATGATAACATTTTTTGAGCACTAGCTGTGTTATAGGTGCCTTTTATATATGTATTTTATTTAATTCTCAAAATAGCCAGATTCTTATAACAGTAGATGCTTTGATTTTCCCATTTTGTGTCTGAAGAAGCAGAGTCTTAAAGAATTTAAGTAACATGCCCAGGGTCACACAGCTAATAAATTCTGGCACCAGGATTCCAGCCCAGTTCTGCCTCGCTTCAAAGCCCAAATTCTTGATGCCAGGCCCTTTCCTCTCCTCCTCTATCCCTAACTCCTGACTTTATGAAAGGAAAAAAAAAAGAAGAAATTTAAAGTTCTTAAATTAAGTGAAGGACTCCAGCAATACAAATCACGTATACTCCCCCAATCTAATTGTTTTCCATATTTAGCTATAATAGATACTTTAAAAGACGTAATAGATGTTGGTTCTTATTTTAGCTGCAGTTTTACACATACAGATTCACAGACATTTCTAAAAGGTTCTAAACAATACAAGGCTGTTCTCTGAATTTCTCGCATCCCTACTTTGTTTGCTAATGTATCAAAAGAGATACAGAATAATTTAAACACAATATTTGCTTGCGAGTGCTTTACATTCGGTATTGGTCAGCTTGGGCTGCCGTAACAAAATACCATAAACTGGGTGGCTTAAACAACAGAAATTTATCTTCTCATAGTTCTCAAGCCTAGAAAGTCCAAGATCATGGTGCCAGCATGGTTGAGTTCTGGTGAAAGCCCTCTTCTTGGCTTGCAGACAGCTACCTTCTTGCTCTATGTTCACATGGTGGAGGGAGAGCTCGCCTCTTCTTACAAGGCAGTTAATTCCACCTTGGAAGCTCCACCCTCATGACTTCATCTAAATCAATTACCTTCCAAAGGCCCCACCTCCTAACACCATCTCATTGAGATTAGAGCTTCAACATAAGAATTTTGGAGGAACGCAATCAATCCATAACAACTTCTACTGGGGGAGATGAGGTAGGTACAAACATAACTACTAAAAAGTACAGTATGTGGCATGCTTCAAGTGACACTAAAGTAGTAGTGCCCATGCAAAAATAAGGGCTTCTAGGGTAGGTGACCCTGCTTCTGGTTTGGGTGGTGAGGAAGCCCAAATGAAGTATTCATTTAAAGGATTGTCAGGGACTTCCCTGGCAGTCCAGTGGTTAAGACTCTGCACTTCCACTGCAGGGGGCACGGGTTCGAACCCTGGATGGAGAACTAAGATCCCGCATGCCGCGAAGGGCGGCCAAAAAATTAAAAAAAAAAAAAAAAAAAAAAAGGATTGGCAGATTGTTAAAAACAGATTTAGGGCAGGAGTCAGAGGTGGACAGCATGTTGCGGGTAAATGGGGTGACTTGCTCCTTCCCCCAGATGCCACTGTTTACGTTGAGATGATTCCACCGACCCAGGGAACTTAGCAGCCTGTCTTTTGGGGGCTTCAATGTCTCATCACCTTAGTCTCTGATTTTATGGTGTCTTTGCCTAATTTTTCCATCCTGTGTCTCTTTTCTCATAGCATTTCGTGGAGCACCACCACCACCCCAACCTGGTGGTATGTGTAGCAGAGGTAATAAGAATAGTCATAAAAATATATCTGTAAGTCGGAATTGCAGTACCAGGAAAACAATGAACAGCCTTGAGAGGTTTATGCCTTTCTCTGCCCTCAGCCGATATCACGTAAATGGGGAGCCACTGACTAAGCATCTTTATTCTTTGACTGGTTTAATTAGCCCTTCTTCCAATTGTAGACAGCCCAAGAGATGGGCTCCATGTATGAGAGACTGGGCAAGCAGTCAGAACGTGGGGACCCAGATCCTCACTGCCATTGACACCTCCACATCCCGAATTTCCTACTCAGGAGCCACCAGACTTCCCTGGAGTTCGGGTCCACATCCAAGAGGTCCCATAGAATATGTTCCCCCTTAGAGGAGGCCTCCTCTGATCTAGGAGCTTCTTCAATAAGGCTGTTGCTAACATGGTTCACTTTCGGGGCTGCCATTTGGTTCTGACAGATTTAAGGCCTGCCTGTTCCAGTTTGGACCAAATTCCTTAGGCTCTTCCTGATGCAAATGAAAATGCAAACGTCCTTCTCACAAATCCATGAGTTAATGTTCTCTGTGTAAAGACTATTTCAGCTAGTTGCAAATTGAGCTAAGTAGGCAGGCCTCCAGCCTATAGTTTTCTATTTCATCTTCAAAATATGCCATGCTGAATACTAATACACTGATCTAACAACTTCCCTGGATGAATTTGTATGATTATGTCCAATATGATTGTGTGAATGAGCTGCCTTGAAAGGCAATGAGTTTCTAATCACTGGAGGTGTTCAAGTGTGAGCTGGGTCACAAACTTGTGGAAATTTAAGCATTTGATAGCCTTGGGGGCTAAGTCACCCTGAGGAGCCTTTCCAATCCTGAAATTCTACAATTCATAATTTTTTCTATGCTATCCTAATAATCAAATTTCCCCTTCTTAAATGCTCATAATTCACCCAGTTGAGAAATTTTTCCTGAGGTTGGTGTTAAACTGTCCATTTTATAGTTTGTAGACTGCTCTTTCTTCTGTTTTGGGGAAAATCAGGCCAGCATATGCCCATCTTCTGTCTTGTTTACCTCTTCCATTTTCTGTGCTTTCTCAGAAGTCAGTGTCAGCAGTTCATTTGCAAGTTCTGCAGTCACCTGGAGATCTGATTTATACTTGAACTCTCTTAGAGCAGCCATGTGCTCTTTCATCATCCTTCACCTCCCTTGCATGTCAGTTTCCTCTTACCAAGGATCATTCCAGTGTCTTCGTTGGAATCTCCTTCTCGCTGACAAAGACCAAAGCAGAAGAGAAATGGAAAATTCTACTTACAGCTATTGTTTGGACACATTAGAACATCTGCCCAGCCCAGGCTCCAGCCTCCCTTGGTTTTGGGGCATCAGCTCTAATTTAGGAAGCTCTTGTTGTTGACCTGCTCTATTCTTAGATGCCTCAGTTCCCCATGGTCTTTCATCTTTCTGAGGTTTCTAGTTTGTGTCTGTCAGATACTTCTCCTTGATTGTATGTCCTTCTCTCCATATCTTGTACATGTCTTTTAAAATACAAGCTCATGGGGGAGCTTGCCCATGGAACTTCTTTGCTGTCTCCTTCCTTTCTTCCTCATCAGACTCACAGAATTGTATAGTCTTGGAAAGAGTATCATGCCTGCCTCTACTCTGAACTTTCTGCTATATGTAAAAGCCTCTTTGTAACACCTGGTCTGCATGTCTGACAACGTTCTCCCTTCTTCCCACGCCTCAGGGACTCTGAGATGCTGGGGCCCTGTATTAGTTTGCTAGAGCTGCTATAACAAGGTACCACAGACCAAAAGGTGCTTAAACAACGGAAGTTTATTTTCTCACAGTTCTGGAGGCTAGAAGTTTGAAATCAAGGTGTTTGTAGGGTTGGTTTCTTCTGAGGCCTCTCTCCTTGGCTTGTAGAGGGCCGTCTTCTCTCTGTCTCCACATGGTTTTCCCTCTGTCACCGTCTCTGTCCAAATTTTCTCTTCTTATATGAGCATCATGTAAGTGTTAGATTGGATTTGCCCTCACCCTAATGACCTCATTTTAATTTAATTACCTCTTTAAAGACCCTGCCTCCAAATTCGGTCACATCCTGAGGTATTAGGGATTAACAACTTAAACATGTTAATTTGGGGGGAGACACAATTCGGCCCATAACAAGCCCCTTTTCACTTTAGCAGCTGGTACCAACAGATCAGAATTAGGTCCACAGTACTAGTCTGTGGGTTGTTGCTGTGCTTTTGCCTTTCTCTTTACATTTTAGAGATGCAATGTCAGAAAAATGTCAAGTTCATCTTTGCTAATCTGCTCTTGGCTAGGTTCAGTATTCCAGAACTGAATTCATTTAACTCTCCTCTTGCTACCTTTCTAGAAAGCAGCCTGAATACATGCCTTCTGTGCCTTTGTCCTAATTCCTTCTATCAAAATCCTCCCATCTATCAAGCTTAACTCAGATACCAGCCACTGTTTTCCTGGGCTCTACTGCCATAGTCTTCTGTCTGTACGGTTACATTTATAGTTACTTATTCTTTCTATTGTATTAGTGATATTTGCAGCTAGCTCTTCTTGTCCATGTAGGATGATGAGCATCTTGTGGAAACATTATGATGTCATGTTCATCTTTATTCACCCTAAAGCACCAAGCACATGGTTTGTACCCAGCAACCACCCAACAAATATTACATTGGTTTGAATCTTGTCATAGATTTAGAGCGGCGTTCAAAACAATAAACATTAAAATTGCATTTTATAGTTACTCATATTCTTTTTTTTTAATTAATTAATTTATTTTTGGCTGCGTTGGATCTTCGTTGCTGTGCGTGGGCTTTCTCTAGTTGAGGCGAGCGGGGGCTACTCTTCATTGTAGTGCGCAGGCTTCTCTTGTGGCGGAGCATGGACTCTAGGCGCGCGGGCCTCAGTGGTTGTGGCTTGCGGGCTCTAGAGTGCAGGCTCAGTAATTGTGGCGCACGGGCTTAGATGCTCTGTGGCATGTGGGATCTTCCCTGACCAGGGCTCGAATCCATGTCCCCTGCATTGGCAGGCAGATTCTTAACCACTGTGACAAGAGGGAAGCCCAGTTTCTGATATTCTTAACAGAACTATATGACAAATCATTGATAGGGAGAAAATAATCATTGGATTATTTTAATAGTTACTTTTAATGGCTACTTTAATGAAGTATCAATATTTAGCCTAATTAAAATGTATGTCTCTTCATAAGTTTTTTATGGTGATCTTGCCTTCTGAACTCCCAAAGCACTGTTTGTTCCTAGCACAAACTTCACATTTATTATTTATGGCGGAGTACCCTTTTATCCATTTTTTCCGGTCCCTTATATTAAAATGCAGTCCCTTGGTGAACAGGAGCAATGGCTTGTAAATGTGTCCATCCCTGACGCCTGTGTAATAAGCAATAGCTAACGCAAGGCAGGCCACAGAGCGCTACCCTCATCAGCTGTGCCAGTTGCCGTCTGACTGTGGCCACAGAAGTACTGTCTCGGAAAGAACCCATTTGAAAGAACTGTCGAGTCTGGCAACTGGGCAGCTTTCCTTTTAGTTTATC
Source organism: Delphinapterus leucas (assembly GCF_059928025.1). Taxonomy (NCBI): domain Eukaryota; kingdom Metazoa; phylum Chordata; class Mammalia; order Artiodactyla; family Monodontidae; genus Delphinapterus; species Delphinapterus leucas. Next base: position 54,322,489 of record NC_143140.1, read on the forward strand.
TCTCAGTCTCTTTTCCCCACTGTTTCATCCGTTCACTTTTTCATATTGAAATATTTAATGAGCACCATTTGTGATAAGTTTTATCCTGTAAATAAATAGAATGTCATGAAAGGGAAATAGTGTTGGCGGTGGTGGTGGGGACAAAGCTACTATGTTTGGTTGTACAGGTTGTACACTGAGCAAGGGCATCCAGCCAAAGGGAAGATGGAGCCGAAACCAGTCTGATTAAGCCTCATCAAGTCATGCACCGTGGCGTACAGATGTGTTAACCCAGAGGAGGGATGGCTTTTTTTTCTGATTAACATAAAGGTCCTGTGCATTTATCAGACTCTGCATCTGTAGGGTTTGCATCTACCCAGAGGGGGCACCTTTTTTGGTAACTTATTACAGAGATACCTCATGGACGAGTAGCATCCCTGGGGATTAGAGAGAGATGGAGCTACCAGATATTGCATAGTTGGGGGGCCAGAGTGGAAGCAGAGAAATCAGTTGACAAGCTCTTGCAGAAACCCAGGAAAGAAATGATGGTGCTTCGGACAAGGAGATAGAACTGATGGACCTGCTGAAGAATTAGATACGGGGTGTGGGAAAGAAAGGGTAGAACGAGGGGACCCTGGAACACTGGCCTGAGAATTCAGTGATCATGGTTGCCATTTACTAAGATGGGAAAAACTGGAGGTAAAAGCCAGAATGACGGAGAAATTTAATAGTTCTGTCGTAAGGAGTCTCACTGTAGGTGCTGCTTGAGGATTTTCTACTTTATACATCTTTGGAGTCCCAAAAAAAACAGCCGTGAGAAGGCTCATTCTTCTGTGTGTCCAAAGCCTAAAAGAAACAAAAGAGCTTGGGCTGAGAGTTTAGACAAGTTATCCAATGTCTCGGGGCCCATTTGCCAAAGGAATTAGGTACTCATTACTTCCAAGGTCCTTTCTTGCCGAAAAACACTACCATTACTTTCTATATCCTTTTGCTCATTTTTGTGATATTCTCTGTGCAGGATGCACACTCAGGAAAAGAGGGTGGCATTAACAACTAATAGTAAACTAATTCTCCAAGCTAAAAGACAAAATCAACGACACGCAGAAGAGGTCACAAGCTGCTCCCTGACATAGTTTTGCAGCAGTACTGGCTCAAAGATAGACACTTGGAAGACTCGTGGACCTGTTTTCATGCCTGTGTTGCCAGTGGAAGACCACTCTCCTACCATGGGTTTAGATCCTGGGGGCATCTGTAGATTACAGAGTGTTCTGTCAACAGCTCTCTCCACGGTGATCATCAGCCTGCAATTTGACTTTGCAAAATTGGAAGGCAAGTTCTTCCATAAGCCAGTTTCACAAAACAAAAAACAATGCCTCAATTCTTGACTTGAAGCCGGAAAACTGTAATGGTCCCATAAATGATTAAAACAGCAGTTGGTAATGTCTTGGAAACAGATTGATCAGTTGGAACACTTTAAAATCTGTTTAAATTCTGCATGCCTTTGAGCAGTATGAACTAACTCTGATGTGGAACTGAGAGTGGGTGTTCAGAAGTCAAAGATATCAAGATAATTATTAAAATCCTGGCAGGGATTGCATCTCTCTAGGACAACTCCTAGCATCTTTTAACCCCAAAGTGGTGTATAAATTATGGAAACATTTGGCATTATGAAAACTCATGGTGACCCTTGTTTAATTGGCCAGAATGCTCCAAGTCAAATCTCCTGGTACAGTATTGTCATTTGCTCATAGCAAATGGGTTTTGAGTGCCTATAATGTATCCATCACGGGGATGCAGTGGTAATGAGACAGAGTTTCTGCCCTTGTTGAGCTTATGTCATGGTGGAAAGAAACAGACAATAACTTATTAAATAAAGAATATATATAAATTCACATAGCAATAAGAGCTGTGCTGGAAATAAAGCTGAAGTGGTGAGATGCTACTTTAAATTGAAATGTCAGGAAAAGCCTCTCCAAAGAGGTGACAATTTAGCAGAGGCTTCAATGATGAGAAGGAAAGAGCCAACAATGTAAATAAATACATGGGGGAAAATTCTGCATGGCCAACAGGGAATAGCGTATGTGAAGCCTTGAGGTGAGAATGAGCTTGGCATAGTTGAAGAACAGTGAGAAGGCAGGTGGGGCTGGAGTCTGGAGAGTGAGGAGAAGAGTAGTGGGAAATAAGAAAGGTTGGCAGAATCCAGGTCAAGTGTTGCCTTCTAGATCATAAGGAATTGGGTTTAATTTTATGGAAAAATAGTGAAGGGTTTGAAACAGAGTTTTAAATAAGAATAGGATTGATCGAATTCATTTCTAAAAACATCTCTTAACTGCTGTGTGGATGAAAGAAATGGGTCTTTAACTGAAATGAGTGACGGGTTTAGATGGAGGTGAAGGAGGAATTCAGAATTTAATCTCGAACTGGTTAATGTGAGGTCCCTATTAGACATCTAAGTGGCGATGTCTAGTGGGTCATTAAGGCTCACTGCATGAGTTACCAAGGGAGTGAAGTAGACACAGGAGAAGTCTAAAAAACAAATCCTAAGACCCATTAATCTTTAGTGAGTGCACAAGAAGAGCATACAGTAGGAGAAGGAGAAAACCAGGTAGAATGTGGCATCCTGGAAGCCTGGGGAAAGAAGTACTAAGAAGATGAGTCAGAAGAGGACTGGTAACTTATATTTGACAAGACAAAGGCCATGGCTGTACTGGACAATAGCACTTTCAGTGGAGAGGTAGGGACAAATGCCTGCAGTGGATGCATATAGGGTAGATGAGTCTTTGAAGTTTTCCTCTACAGGACTTGAGGGAAATCAGGTGATAGCTTGGAAGGGATGGTCTTTTGTCGCAGTCGTTTCTAAGGTGGCAGTTATAGCATGATTCTGCGCTGTTGAGAATGATCAAGAGAGAAAATCAAGATGCAAGAAAAGAAAGCAGGGATATTTTCAAGAGCAAAATCCTTTAGTAAGTGAGAGAAGATGGTGTACAGGGCACATATGAAAGTTGGCCACTGCTTAGAGCAGGGAATGTCCTTCCATCGAAACATCAGGGAAGACTGAGTATATAGGACCAGGTAAAATAGATGTGTAAAGTAGGTGATAAGTAAATAATGTAGATCTCACAAAATTGCTTTCATTTTTTCAGTGAAATGTGAAGCAAAGATCACCAACTGGGAGTGAGGAAGGTAGAGGAAGTGATGTTGAAAGTTTAAGGAGAGAGAGAAAGCAAATTTTTCAGGGAAATAGGGTACGGTTACTTGGTAACACTTAATGCCCTCAAGAGATCTGTCATTAATCTGAGTTTATGCTCTTTGTTCTGTTCACTGAATATCTTAGTGAAAAGAGAGTGTGGTGTTGGGCAAAGGACGAGGAGGGCAGGGAGTTAGAGGTGAGTGGCGTAAACTGGGGCACATCATAACATTTGCAAAGTCTCATGTTCTTTATCTGTAAAATGGAGGTGGTAGTTTCTGCCCAACGGGGTAATTGTACATATCAAAGTAGACAACATATTTGATGAGTGTTTTGCTTTAAAAAACTTGCCATTAGTCTTCTTCAGCCTCTTTGTTATTGGGTAAACAGCAATGGGGATTGGTGATTAATAAGTTTTGTGCAGGTTTCATATGTGGCCTAGAGTGAGCCCTAAAACTCTGAGGCATGTGGGAAAGGAACATCATGGGGCGGGGGGGGGGGGTCTCTGACCAAACTGGACATGACCAATAAGGTTCCCAGGGGCTCAAGAAGAAGCCGAGCTGACAGAGGGCTGAGATGGGGTGCAGGTGGAGTTAGAGTTAGAAAGAAGCAACCAGGAAGGAAAGGAGAAAGTGGAAGCAGGGAAGAGGTAGAACGGCCAGGAGTGTGGGATGGAGTCGTGGACAAGATGAAGGTCACAGATACACAGTTCAGTGTTTCTGTTTAGGACTGAGATGGTTCCATAGCTGATCTTCATTATTACCAATTCAGTGCCAAACCCTAGACCTGGATCTCTAGTTTACTGATTTTACTTTGACAGAAGAAGTAATGTGAGAATGTGGGCCATGGGAGAGGCATGGTCGACTGTACTGTCTCAGGAGTGGGGAAAGGAAGGAATTGAATCAATGAAATTGGAACATTCCTGCTAAAACCTATTTCTCTGAACTTTCTCCATCCCAATCTCAACCTCTTTCTTCAGTCAAGCAAGCTGCTGATTCAGGACTGAATTTGCAGTTGGCAAATACTGAATAAATAAAAAGAATGAAATGCTAATACATGTGAAGACTATGAACGTAGATATTTTTAGGTCAGCCTAAAATTTTGCCCTAAAAATTTGCACCCTATAGCTGAATCTATGAGGTTTCTTTAGTTAAGACATAGCAGAAGGCAGTGAATATAAGCCGTAAGTGATAAAACCACTCCTGAAACAAATCTTTGTAGATATACTGCCTCTTTTAACTACCACAAGTCTTTTTTGGAAAAGGCTAGGCTATAAATAAATAATCATAGTTATCTCGGCTGAGTTTCCAAAGTGATTGGACATTCAGCTTTGACTGGCTGTACTCTGGGCAGCCCCTGATCACTCAGGCATTGTTGTAAATCTCCTTCGAATGCACAATAGACGTGCCTTCACTGTTTTTCAAAATCCCAAGGGTTGACTGTCAGGGATCACGCTTCATCTCTAGTTCTCTTCATTCTAGGACTTTCCTACTGAGAAACTTTCAAGGAGCTAAGGAAGATACATCACTCATCACTTTTTGACCATTTATTCATTCATGGTCTAACTGTATACATGTGTTAACATTACTGGAAAATGCAGAACCGTGATGGGAACCATATTCTGTTGTTCATGGTATCATTCTCTCCTACCCCTAATCTGCTTCTTTTTCTACTATGCCTATATTCCCTGCCTTGGCTCAAGCAGAATATTCCTCTCTCTTTTATTCTACACAGAATTGGTCATGAAATCCTATCAGTTCTACCTCTTTTGCAGTTGCTGGATGTCTTCATCTTCTCTCAGTTCAGGATCTCAGAAATCTCTCACTTGGTTCTTAACTGGCCTCTTTTCCTCTCTTTACTCTTCTTTCAGTGTTCCTCATTGTAGCCCAGATGCTCTTTCTAAAAGTCAAAGCTATCACTTCTCTTAAAATTCATACAACTGCTTCCAGTTGCCCCAGGATAAGGCCACACTCTGAAGCTGACTGGTACTGTCCTCCCCCATTGGACCCCACATCCCTTTCTGTCCTCATACCTCCCACTTTCCTTTAATCCTATGCCCAGACCACACTGTACTACATTCAGCACAGGTTCATACATGTGGAAGGAAGGAGGGCAGGCAGGAAGGTGGAAGGAAGGAAGGAAAGAAGGAAGAAAAGAAGGAACAGAGGGAGGGAAGGAGGGAAGAAGGAAGGAAGGAAGGGAGGGAGGGAGGAAAGAAGAAAAGAAGGAAGGGAGGGAGGGAAGGAGGGAGGGAGGAAGGAAGGAAAGGAAGGAAGAAGGGGGGGAGGGAAAGAAGGAAGGAAGGAAGGAAAGCAGGACAGCAAAATGAAGGAGGAGAGGGAGGGAGAGAGGAAGGAAGGTGGGCTTCTAAGGGGAGAAAGGAGGTCCCAGGCAGGTAGAGTTTTCCCTTCCTTTTAAAACATCTCATTCCCATTTTCAGTTGTCCTGAGCCAGAGCGTTGAAGACCTTGTTTTTTCCTTCATTTTTAGGAGGTTTCCACTCAGTTATGTCTTGGGGGTGTGCATTTATCTCTGTCTCTTTTCCTGTTGGACCCGGAGGGCGATGGAAGCTGTTTTGTTCTAAATGTCAGCCATCACGAGTGGGACAGTTGAGTGCACAATCAGAGCTGAGTCTGACAGAGCAATATTTTTCTGTGAAGATTTCTTTATACAGGAGAGTGTATTCAAATCACAAATCTCATTTAGAGAATTATCTTGTTGCCAACACCAGTCGCAACAGCTGATAATGTCCCAGTGGTCATTCTTTGTACGGATTAAACAAAGAACACTAATCCATTATAAACAGCATTGAGCTTAAATCCGTAATAATCATCCAACAATTACCAGTTACCTAGTAATTACTCCAGAGTGAAACTTTCAGTCTTGCTAAGTGAGTAGGTGTGGTTTAGGTAGTCCTTGGTGTTCTCACATCTATTTATAAATAGGTTTATTTCCAAGTACCATGTGTCTCCTTTCTAAAAATAAGATTACTATGGCTATATGTCCCCTGTGTGCTGTGCTCTGACACAGTGTGAATGGAAAATTCACACCGACACCAATACCCTTAATTAATAACAAGAATACTTCAGTTCATTCCATAAATATTTATTATCTATGACGTGCCAACACAGTTCTAGGTGCTGAGGATACAACAAACGAATCAGTCAAAAATCTCCCTGCTCCTGGGGCTTATGTTATTACTTCACAATTGTATAGGAAGTTGCCAAGCATTTTCATATACATGTCTACTTTTGATCTTCACAATAACCTTATGAGGTAGATAAGGCTATAACCTTCCTCCTAAATTAAGAAAACCTAAGCTCAGATTGCCTTGATGATTTAAACAGGAACACTACCCAGTAAGCAGTAGATATAGGATCAGAATCAAGGTCTCCTGATGCTAGAGCCAGTGCGTTTTTCATTATCCTATTTTTCCAGTGACAATCCAGTTCCTGCAGCCAGTAAACCTCACGCACTGTGCACTGGGAGTGAAGATAGCTAAAGCACCCCACCAAAAGGAGACCTACTGTTTTTTTTTTTATCAGCTTCCCTTTCTTTCTATCTCTGATGACTTTTTGCTTCTTTCTGACTCCCATGTTGTGTGTTTTTCCCTCTTTGTATTTAGATAGCATCTTTGAAGGGCTTTCCATTCAAGGACGGAAGTCCCCATTGCCTGTATTTGATGACTAAACCAGTGTATCTAATAATATGCCCTTAGGTAAAATGACGACTAGAGGTGGAATTTTATTTTTACTAATCAGGGGAAAGGAGAAATAAAATAAGACTTAATATATCCTTATATTTTATTAATAACACATATGAAGAGTAGAAGGAGGGGGCAGTTCTTCGTCCCCTTTCAATGTGTCCCCCACAGTTCCCTTTATTTTCTCACCACGGGCTTTGGCTTCTTCTCTAGGATTCCTGCTTTATGCAGCCTCTAGGACTATCTGTGAATGATGAATGATGGCGTGACATGGGCGGTGGAGAAAACAGCATCAGGAAATGTACCGCTGCTAGAGAAGTTAGACGATGGAGAGGTCAGAGGGAATTATGCTCATGGTGTGAGGGGCAGAACTGTATCCCCTAGAGGTTAGAGAAGAGATTTCAGCAAGATGTTGATGAAGGTGGCAGTGCCACAAAGACAGCCCAAGATTTTCTGATCTGAGGGCAAAATCATTTAGAGCAGTTCTGACAAAATCATTTAGAGCAGTGATACTTAAACTTGAGCAGCAGAATAACTTGGTAGCCTTGTTAAAAGAGGTTTTGGTCTCCACCCCCTGGGTTTCTGATACAGGAGGTCTGATGCTGCTAGTTGGGGGACTCTGCTTTGAGAACTACTGATTTAAATGCTACAGCTGTCAAATAGGCAAGATGTATAACCAAGAAGACTGCATACCCCTTTCTCTCTCTCTTTCTGTCTCTCTTCTTCATTCCCCACCAGAATCCCTTTACTCAGTGCTGAGTACTGACTCTCGGAGCCTGCAATGCTACAATTCAATCTCCCATATAGAAGGAATTGATTACCAAGGGAGCTGAAGGGAATGACCCTAGGCTGAAATGCCCTAGTGGCCAAGGGCACATCTGAGGTCAGCCATGAACTGAGACTGTCAGTGCCACCTGTACCTGTGGATTCCCACCTTGTACAGCCCACATTGGGGGTGGCTAGGGTTCCTAGTCATACCTGGGTCGATTAGAAAGGTACTCATCCTTATTCCTCTGGTGCTCTAAAAACGGCAATGTAAACAGCCTTTTGTTAAATGTCTAAAAACTATGATTTGATACTATAGTAAATAAGAGAAAAAAGACATTGGTATATTTTTGCTTCTTTGTTATTTTTAATAGAAAAAACAATGCATTAGTTTGACTTGATGAGTAACACTGTGCACTTTGCATGCATAACACATTTATCCTCACAACTATCCAATAAGGTAGGGATTGTTATTATTATACTCTTTTTATAAATGAAGAATCTGAGGCACAGAGGGTTGAGATAACTCACCCAGGGTCACACAAGCTATATGTAACAGAGGCAGGATTTGTACCAAAGCAGCCAGGTGCCAAAGTCTGGACTTTTTAAAAACTATTATATCAGACTGTTTTGTGCTTATCACCTGAGCAGGGGCTTTTCATGCACCTTAACAAAACGGTTCCTAAGTTTTGAACCAAATAGACCACTGAGAAAGCTCTCCAGAATTAGTCAAACTCAAGGTCAAGGGCACAGCATTCCACAAGACTGCTCTCACTTCAGACATCAGTCTGGACCAGTTAGGGGGGGTCCCCATAGCCACCTTCACTTCAGACTGACTCCAAATTTGGGGGTCCCTGTGAACTCCCTCAGGTTTGATAATTTGCTGGAATGATTCACAGAACTCAAGAAAGTGCTCTACTTAATGATTACAGTTTTGTTTTTTTTTCTTTTTCCAGTATGTGGGCCTCTCACTGTTGTGGCCTCTCCCGTTGCGGAGCACAGGCTGCAGACACACAGGCTCAGCGGCCATGGCTCACGGGCCCAGCCGCTCCGCGGCACGTGGGATCTTCCCGGACCGGGGCACGAACCCGTGTCCCCTGCATCGGCAGGCGGACTCCCAACCACTGCGCCACCAGGGAAGCCCATGATTACAGTTTTATTATGGCAAATGCATACCCATTAGAACGAGTCAGAAGAAGAGGCACGTAGGTAGAAGCCTAGGAGGGTTTCAGACGCAAAGCTTCCATTGTCTTCAGGGATGTGTTTCCCTCCCCATATCGAAGTGTAAAAGTACTGAGTTCTACCAACCGTGATAGCTGACCGAATTTTTAATTGATATTTCTTGATGTAGGCATGACAGATTGAATCACAGACCGCGTGGCTGAACCCAGTCTCCAGCCCCTCTCCCCTCCCTGGAGTTAGGGCTGATATCAGTGGCTCAAAGCCTGGACCCTCTATCACATGATTGGTCTTTCTGGTGTGGCCAGCCTCCAAGCTTGAATCACATCGTCAGCATAAGCTCTCAGGTTTGGTCCAGGGACCCACCATGAATAACAAAGACAGTCCATTTACTTGGGAAATTCCTAGGGTTTAGAGGTTGCCTCCCAGGACTGGGGACAGAGGCCAGCTAGATTCTTTATTACACAGAAGCAGGGCACAGCAAGGTGGTGAAACAGGGATGCCTGCTCAGATGTGACTTTTAGGATATCTTTTAGGTCAGCAGCACTATTCTGGGGCCAGGCGGTAGTCCCACTGCCATAGAAAGGGGAAGAATTTTCTCCTGGAATTTCTGCAAATAAGCACTAAGTCAGAAAAAGTAACACTGGAGAGAGCATCTAAATTAGGAGGAAGCCAGAGAGCTCTAAGTGGCAGCAGCAATTTGCAATGAACTCACTTGCAGACAAACCAAACGAACTCCTTAGCGAGGGAGTGAGTATATGCTGTGTGAATTGAGGGCCACAGAACTCTGCAGTTGTGAAGCTTTTATACACCCCACATGTAAATTACAGTGCTTGTGAATTGGGTTGGTTCACATGTAAATGAGAAAATGCCAGAGTTAAGCAAGTCCGCCTTTGAAAAGAATGGATATCTAGGAACTAAAGACTGTACTGTGGTACTTGCAAATAATAGGGGGAGAGAGAGAGCTGTTCTAATTCCAAGGGACATCTAGAATGAAAAATAATGAGGGAGGGCTGGGGGGAGGGGAAGGCAAAACATCAGAAGAAGCAATCTTCCATGAAAGTCTGCCTGTGTGCCACTAATGTCTGTCTCTCCAAGTAAGAGCGAGCAAATGAGAAAATAGCAAGGAGGTATAAATAAGGGCTGGGGTGAGCTCTGAAGGGAAGCGTGTTATGCATGGATGAAGCCTTTTATTTTAAAGGGCTGGTTGTTATAACAAATATGCACATTACACACTTGTGTTTATAGCTCACTCAAAATATGGGGTTTCCTATTATGTTCAAGCCCTCTTTTCTCTTTTCTCGGAAACTGAAGTGCCTCAAATCTGATGAGTAAACTCAGGATTTCCAGTAGGATGGAGGAAGAGGTAAAGGAATGCTTAATTTGGCCTGACTGTGTGCATCTGAATATCCTGGACATTTGCAAGATTGATTGGTTTTGCCTTCTCACTGGCACGTTGTCTTTATTCTTCACTCACTAACTAGACATCTGAGACAGATGGGGCTTTGTGATCACTATGGCAGCTTTTAAACTGTTAAACTCCTCCCTTTGGGTCCGGTGCTGCTGGTTTAAGCAAGGTAAACTGGTGCCCGATAACAATGGGTAGCAAGGATTCTTTCCTTTTTCCATTTTTTTAAAGAAAAAAAGAATGGGTTAATATTCAGTTGCAACAAGCACCTTATGCTTGTAATGTGACAGCCCTGGGTGATGAGGAATTAAAAATGTCTGTGGATGCTGAGTGACACTTTTATGGTCATGGCACAAGCAGCCTTTGCTCTGAAATCAGTTGCTTCACACCTAGAGAAAGCAGCCACTGCTGTGCCTCAAGAACTCATGAATGGGCTTTGAGGCTTAATGCCTTCTGTCCTCTTTGAATTCTCCTTTCCTAGGTCTGTCCCCAACAGCCAGAGGTAAGACCAGCGCTTGGCAGGAAAGGAGGTGTTTCCCTGAAAGGAACAGGTTTCAACCCTGTTGAAAAAGGAAAGCTGTAAAGGAAGCTCCCAGTTAACACAGCTGGATATGATGCCAGGGAACTGAAAAGAAAATAGACTTTTGTATCTGCCTAGACCTAGATTTGTACCCCTGCTCAATAGTCTGGGGCACTTTATTCCACCTCTCTGAGCCTCCATTTGCCCATCTGTAAAACTGAGGTGATCTTTAGGTCTATCTCCCAAGGTTGTTTTCAGGATTTTTAAAAAAAATAAATTTATTTGTTTGTCTATTTATTTTTGGCTGTGTTGGGTCTTCGCTGCAGGCAGGCTTTCTCTAGTTGCAGCTAGCTGGAGCTGCTCTTCGTTGTGATGTGCGGGCTTCTCATTGTCATGGCTTCTCTTGTTGCAGAGCACGGGCTCTAGAGCGCAGGCTCAGTAGTTGTGGTGCACGGGCTTAGTGGCTCTGTGGTATGTGGGATCTTCCCGGGCCAGGGATTGAACCTGTGTCCCCTGCATTGGCAAGCGGATTCTTAACCACTGCGCCACCAGGGAAGTCCTGTTTTTAGAATTAAATAAGTGAACATATGTCTAGTTCCTGAAACACAGTAGATGCCCCCCTCCCAAGAAGAATATGTTGAATATCAAGTGAAGGAATTTCTAATGCAGAATTAAAGCAAGCAAATAATTATCATTGACTTTAAAAGTTGATGCCTGTCTTGGAAAAGCACTCCTGTATTTTCCTTTACTCAAACACTGCTACCACACTCTGACACCTGATGTCTGAAGAGGTTTTCCACTGGCAACTTAGAAAATTATTCACAACCTAAAAGTTGAGAGTTATGTTTTATTCGGAGTTATGCTTATTTTTAGGACTTCAAGCACGGGAGGCAGCATCTCAAGTAACCCTGAGAAAAGGGCGGGTAGTTGGAACATCAAAGGATTATTGTTATTATTAAGGAAAACCAGATATCTCAAGTTAAGGAATTTAGCGCTTTTCTATGGATGGGAAGATGCAAGAGTCAGGGCTCACTGAACTCATTCCTTTGATATGACCTCAGCTATCTGGGGCCAGTATCCTGTATTGTCACACCCTGAGTTTCCTCAGGGCTCACTGTAGGGAGTGGCTGTAGTCTGATGGCTTCTAGATGGAAGGTATTCTTTCCTTCCTGAGTTCCCTCAGGGCTCAGCAGCTCACATTGGAGGGCTGCAAGCTCCAATGACTGTGACATCCTTTGTTTACTGATACGGCAGGAAATAATCCGTTCTGATACTATCTGCCTGGAGTTCACATCAGATCCATAAGTTAATGTTATCGAGCTGAACTTGGGTCTGCTTGCCTGTCACACAGTAGAGCCAATTTACTGACACCTGGTTGTGGTAAAGGAAAGTACAGAATTTATTTGCAGGGCTCCAAGCAAGGAGAATAGTCAGCTTGTGCTCAAAAGACCTGAACTCCCAGATGGCTTTCAGGGGAGGGTTTTTAAAGGCATTTAGGGTGAGGGTTGCAGATCGTAGACTTTCTTCTGATTGGCTGGTGGTGAGGTAACAGGGTAGTGTTTCAGGAATCTTAATCATTAACCTTCTGGTTTCAACCAGTCTGGGGTCGAAGTGCTTGTGGTCAGCATGCAGTCACCATCCTGACTGGGCAGAGGTCTTAGTTTCTGCAAAAGAACTCAAAGATATGCATCACATTGTTATGTATATTCCTTGAGAAGGAACTAGGACTCTATTTTATCGCTGACTATTGTTTTAATCTAGCATTACTTTTCTTGCTTAACTGCATTTCCTTTGTTTCTGCATTCCCTCACTTCTCTAATTAGTAACTGTTCAATGGAACTCATGGAAGGCCTAGGAGACTAAAGCTTTTTTCTACAAACAAGAAATGGGGGACTCGGAGGGGTTTTAGTAAGTGGGAGGGCCCCACAGGGTCCTGCTCGGTTTCCATCCCCTCTTTTCTTTGATACTCCTCAATTCTGAGGGAAACGGGCAGGACAAGAAAGCGAATTAAGTTTTGGATAGAAAGGTTAATCATAAACTTGGCAAAGGAATTCGGTTTTAGGGGAGCTCGATTTCATTAAGACCTCTGTCCTACAGCAGGACCCCCACTTCAGATGCCAATTGCAAGTTCCAAGTTGTCCCCTATACTTCTTACCAATCAGCTGTAAATCTGGATTCCCACAACCCTCTTTTTGGGTTTGATAATTTGCTAGAAAGGCTTACAGAACTCAGGGAAACACTTGCCTTTACCAGTTTACTATAAAAGGATATGATAAAGGAAACAGATGAACATCTAGGTGGAAGAGATGTATAGGTCAAGGTGTGAGGGACTCGGAGCGTCCCTGCCTTCTTTGTGTGTGCACCATCCTCCCAGCACTTCCATGTGTTCAGCAACCCTGAAGCTCTCCAAACCCCATTCTTTAGGACTTTTTATAGAGGCTTTGTTACATTAGCGTGATCAATTGAGTCATTGCCAATTGGTGATTGAACTCAATCTCCAGCCTTTCTCCCCTCCCCAGAGGTCAGGGGTGGGACTGAAAGTTCCAACCCTCTAGCCACACGGTTAGCTCCCCTGGCAACCTGGCAGCCAGCCCCCATCCTTAGGGGCTTTCCAAAAGTCGCCTCATTAACATAAACTCAGATGTGGTTGAAAGGGGCTAGTTATGAATAACAAAAATCCCTCATTTCACCTTTATTGCTCTGGAGCTATTTCAGAAGCCAGGAACAAAAGATGCCCCTGTAGTTCTTATCACTCAGGGAATTACAAAGGATTTAGGAGCTGTGCTGAGAACCAAGGATGGAGACCAAAGATATATTTCTTATTATAAATCACATTATCACAATGCCTAATTTATGAGCAGTCACCTTAGGGACCTACTGTTTCGCGGGCTGTAAGGTCCATCTGAGAACATTCGTCTCTTAGTACGCACAGTGCCGCTTGGCTCTCCTGCCCTGCTGTCTGCCTAAGCAGAAGGCCGACTCTGTCTGCGCGTGGAGTGGGCAGAGCAGCCACACCCCGAGATTGTGCCCACCCAAATCACTGTCCCCCCACCCGTGCCCAGGCCTGGGAAGCCTGATTGCCAAACATGCTGCCTCAGAAATGGCAGGGGAGTCGCCACATGGTGCTGAATGAGCCCGCGTGCACGCGCGCGTGTGTGTGTGCGTGTGTGTGTGTGTTGGCTGATCTGTGGAAACTCCCGCTGTCTCTGGCAGCAGAGGCAGCTTGTCTGGAGCTGTGAGTGGTGCCTCTCTACCCTTTCCTGTCCCTTTGCAGGAGAGAGCGGATCTTTGAGGAGATGGGTCATGTCCCAAACGGGTCTCGGCTTGCTTTGTTTACTAGTGCAACTTGTCCAAACTCAGATGTTTGTTCAGCAGCCTTGAAATGGATTTTACACTGAACATTTTCGTTTTCCATCATTTAGTTCTGCCAGAAGTTATTTTTAGCCAATAATGCCACCTAAAAACGCCTCAGAGTTTGAAGTAGATGACTACATTTGTCAGCAGATGCCTCCTAGTGAACTTACATTAAAAATGTAAACACACCGAAGTGCTGCATATTCCATCCTAGCCAGGTAGCGTTTTAAACACCATGCATGCCAGTTCAGAATCATGTCAGGCTTTTCTCCTTTCTTCCTTCTTTGAGGACCAGTCAAGCAAAGGTGGTAAGAGTCTTTTCCTTTCCAAATTCAAATTAACAGGAGAAAAGCATCACATTTATTTAATATAAGTTCCACCTGACATGGGAGCCCTCATAAGGAAATGAAGAAACAGACCTGAGTTTTCTTATGCTAGGAATTGATGAAGAGTGTACAATATGATATGTCAAAGGGTACGAGGTAAGTGGAGTAAACTGGGGAAACTTAGCAAGGCCTGTTAGGATTCTTCCTGGGGTCGCTTTGTCTTCAGAGACAAGGCTGTGCCTTTCCTTTGGTTACAAGGAGGATACCTCTCACAGGAGGGTCTTATGACCTGTTTCAGGGGAGAAGGGAAAGGGGGAGATTAGTGACCTTCTTGCCTCTGCTGCTTCCTCAAACTCCTTCGGCTTAAAACATTAAATATGTGAAGGGGCCATATTTTGAAGTAGTGGGTCCTGAACCCCATCACTTCTTTTCTTCCGTTTCTTTTTCTTTCTTTTCTTCCTTCCTTCCTCCCTTCCTCCCTCCCTCCTTCCCTTTCTTCTTCCTTTTTCTTTTTTTTTACCCACATTTTTAAAGTACTTGTATTTAAATACTCCAATGGTATATATTTAGAGATCAGATTGTGTGTCTAGAATGGTTCAGAGGCTGTATAGCATAGTGCTCTAGAATAAGACTGACCGGGGTCAAATCTTGGCTTCACCATTTATTGGCTCTAAGATCTTGGGCAAATTAGTTAATCTCCCTGATTCTTAGTTACAGCATCCATGAAATGTAAATAATAATGTTGGGCGCATAGGATTCTTATGAGTTTCCGGTAACACATGAAGCACGGTGCCAGACACATGATAAAGGCTCAGTACACGTTAGCTACTTTCTTCCTTTACTTATGGAGAATTTTGTAAGTTTTAGTAATATTATTTTTGTCATTTGTGATTCATTTCTCAAGTTCAGTCACTACAGATGTACCAGTAGAAAGGGAGAAATCATGTAGCCCTAATGTGATTTTTTTCAATGATTAAAGAAAGAACTGAAGATAAAGAGAATATATCATTCTGAAGATTCTCAGTATAGCTCCTGAAAGCATATATTTGGACCAATGTAACCCAAAGCCCAGTGATCTTTGGCCATTTGCCTAGTTCCCTTTCAAGGTGCAAAGATCCTTGAGACTGAATCCACCTGTTCTGTCTTCTCTATTAAGCCCATAGAACGACTCCTCCCCTCCGGACCCAGCCTTTTTAGTGTCTACATGACCATGGTGTTTTAAGTATCCTTGTCCTAGCCATGCTCCCTGCTCCTCCCCTTCTTGACTCCTTCTGTTGTGCCCTCCAGAGCTACTCCTTCACTGTCTTATTTCCACAGCTTGTTCTCAAAGCCTTCCCTCCACTCTACCTGGCTTTCTCTTAAGGACACCACTTTTCTTACAGTCTTCTCCAAGAGTAGCTGAGTATTATTTTCCATCTGTGGTTCCTCAGGGTAAGGCGGCAGATCTGCTGCTCTGTTTGCTTTGTTGCATCCAACTATAAGCCAACCCCTTCTCTTGTGAACAAGCCATTCACTGATCCCTCTCCCCCTCCCCCTTGCTGTTGTCTACTCCCCAATCCCGCTCATTCGTAGAAGACTTGGATAATTGCTTCACAGTCTCCATCTCCATTTCCAGTAAGGCCTCAGTGGGCGATTTCAGCATCCACACGAGTGACCCATTTAACAACATGGACCTCAGATTTTTCTCCTATTTATCTTCTCTTCCTTGACCTTCTATACTCCATCTTAGAAACCCACCCCATGTCTACGCCTGGACCTTGCATCACCATCCTGAAAATAAATAACTCTGGCATTCTACATTCTGTCTGAAACCTTCTGCTGTTCTACTTTGCTTGCTCCACTACTCCCACTATGACCATTCTTTGACATTCTTTCCACTTCATCATTCCTTCTAATGCATTGACCTCTTTACTCATTGCCCAGGCATCTTTTAATAGCATCCTAAACTATCTTATTAGATTCAAAGTTCTATTTTCTAATAGGACTCTAGCTGATATCCTTAACTTCCTTCCTTCTCTGTATTTTCATTACACCCGTTAGATAAAACATTGAACTCTAGAGGAACACACTTTAATGCTTAGTTTAAGCCCATGCCTGACCAGTGGAGGGCTGATAAAGAAAAATCACACATCAAAGTAGATAATATGACGACCTATTCATGGTCACTAACCTCAAAAAGACCCTCAACACCACCTGGCAAACCTCCTCCATTTTTCTATTCAGATCATTCTCCCAAATGCCACAGTAAATATTTCGAATTGTCTCCAATCTTCTCAAATCTCAGTCGCCCTTCTGTCTCTGCCTGTTTGTACTTTATGGACAAATTAGTAGCCATCAGCCTGCAACTAAGTGTTGATAATACTAATGTTATTATGTTATTAAGTCTGGAAAACTATGGCTCAGTACCCATCCTCTCTTCCTCACCTCCTGTAGGATAGGAGAGCAGACCCTTTGTAAAACTAATAATGACCCCTCCACCCAAGCTTTATAAACTATCCCTCTGCCTTCTCTAGAACCTTAAACTATCAATTCTCACTCTCTCATTAAAGTCAGTGTGTTTCTTTCAACAGGAACTTAAACCTCAACAGAAATCTTGATTCTTCTTCCCACATCAACCCAATGATGCATTCCCATTTTTCTCATTTTCCTAATGGCACCACCATCTACCCAGTTGCTCATGGCAAAGTCCTCATACATCCTTGTTCCCTTTCTCAGCCATGCCATCCATCAGCAAGTCTTGTTGGCTTTATATCCACTGTTAAGCTAAGTCTGATCACAGCTCACCATTTCACTGCTACAGCTCTCTTCCATGCACTAGAGCAGTAGCTATCTAATTGGTCTCACTGTTTGTTTCTTTTGATCTCTTATAATGCACCTCCACACAACAGGGAGACTAATTGTTTTCAAGTTTAAAGAAGATCATTTCACTTCCCCTGTTGAAGACTCTGTAATACATTCCTATTGCGATTAGAATAAAACTCAAAGTCCTTTCTATGGCTGAGGGACTATACTTCCCTCTCAGATTTTATTTTCTACCGCTTCCCCTCATTTTCTACATTCACTGGCTACCTTTCAGCCCTTTGGACACACCAGGCTGTGTGTTCCCTCTGCTGCACAAAGTCCTTCTCTTCATTTCAGCCTCCGCTGAAATGTCACCTCCTCCCAGAGGCCTTTTCTAACCACTCTACATAAATAACACTCCACCCCCAATATCACTTTACATCATTTTCTTCGTGGCATTCATCACCAACTAAAATTAATGTTATTTGCTTATTGTTTATTCTTGTTTGCCCCTAATAGATGGCAAGCTCAGTTAGGATGAGATCTAGCCTGTCTTGTTTGTTGCTATTGTCTAGTGCTTAGAACAATGTCTGATACATAGTAGATGGTTAAGAAATGTTTGTTAAATGAAGGAATGGATGAACAAAAAACCCTGGATCCTTTCTATAAATATTTAAATCTGTTTAAGTCTGTGTCTTCTCAAAGGAGAAACAAAACAAAAACAAACAAGCAAAAACCCCTCACCGCTCTCTTTCCAGCCATTCCTATCAGTTTCTGCTCTAATTTCTCTTCCCCTTCTTACGTCCTGACATTCAACCCCCAAACCGTCTTCTCCTATTACCATTTGGGCTGCATATATATATAATATGTGTGTGTGTGTGTGTGTGTGTGTGTACATATGTATTATATATATACTCAATATCATCATGGGAGAGAATTGGAGAGCACATGTAAGTATTTTTTTCCTCACCCATTCGCCCCTCAAATGGAATGCTGACAGATTTTATAATATCCCATATATCAGAAAAGATTCTCTTCATTGCCTAACAAAGATAGAAAAGTGAACGCATAGCCTGTCAGTGTTGGATTCTGCCTTTTTCCCTGAGGCAGTATTTTAGATGCATCCTAGATCTAAGAGGAATGGAATAGAGATTATACCTAATTTTTATGCATGTAATAAAAAGCTTTCAAAATAATCTTTGCCACTTTAGGATCCTTGTGTAAGTTAGACATACATACCTACACACATGGGCAAGGATTGTGTGTGTGTGTGTGTGTGTGTGTGTGTGTGTGTGTCTGTGTGTGATCAGAATTGTCAGTATTGGCCAATGGAGGCAGTAGCGTAAATGGTGTTGGGGATGAGGGAAAGATGAGACATTTTCAGAAAGAATGAGCCATGCAAAATTCTCCTGTATGACACACATAATTATTTGGAGATTGGTAGTCTGTGTCTGGTGTGCGATGTAATTCTATATAGGGTAAATATTTGATTCACAAAAAGACTCTGCTGCTGCCAAATAACAAAGAATTCATTCTTTTTCCGGGCTGGTCCAGTACCTCTTTGGAACCTGATGTTTAACATACCAGTTTACTACTTTCAGAGTTCTTCTATAATTAAAGTGTGAAGGGAGCTTTCATCATGGTCAAGACTTGTTTGTCACAGTCATCATACTAATGCCAGTGCCTAAGCTACTTCCAGGTAAATTTTCTTAAGAATCTGAAGGAATTATTGTGGATTTTTAAATGGTGATTTATCACTATCTTAGGCCCTGAGATAATCTGCCTGAATATCCATAGTCTCTTCTCTTGTGGGAGAAGCCAGAAAGCTCATTAAGAAGTATAAGAACCTCAAAAATGCTAAACATGCTAGGAGTCTTTGCTTGCAGATACTTTTTAAAAAACACCTTGGATGTATGATTAAAGCAAAGGGAATTACTTGAAAATCTTTTCTCAAGAGCAGTTGTCTCCCTAAAATACCTTGTCTGTTTTCGCACCATGTTATTACGAGAGCGTGGGTTGGGGAATTGTTTTGGAAGTCATTCTTGCTGTGTTTTCCCCATGCTGAAAGCTATCAATCAGCTACTATCTATTAAATTTTTTTTATCAAGCTGTAGATGGAGAAATGAGTTTAGCTTCTTATGTTACGGTGACATTTTATGGGTATATCATTTTCTCACACTGGGAAAATTAAACTTCTCATAAGATTAAACTGCAATACTTATTACTTTTCTTTGTCTTGAATCATTCTCAAGTCCTTTATGCCTGTGCTTCTTTGAACACATTTCTGCTGGGTATATTATAAGAGTTTCAAGTCAAAGAAACTGAGAAAACATAGTGAAAGTTAGTGAAGAGGAATGTCAAAGGAACAGATTAATTTAAAATGGAACTTCACATGAAGGAACAACTTCCTCATTATTAGAGAATCATAGTAGAGAAAAGATGAGGCTCAGAGATTCCAGAGGAAAAATGAGATTCAGATAAGAAAAAGTAAGACAAAGCCTTATGGTAAAATCTGAATATTTGAAGTAATTGGATTTTAGAGGGTCACCTACACAGATTAGAAATGGGTGATATAAACAGATGTGGAGCATATGGACAAATCTGGATGGCCAAAAGTTGGTGATCGTGCCAGGCCATTGGCCACAATCCAGGTGGCCAGGAGTGAGTGATTATGGGAACACGAGCTCATAGAATTCCAAAAGCATCGACTCATACATCTAGGAATCTTTCCTTAACAACCCTTGTCTTTATTCTTTCCAATGCCAGTGGTATGACAGCATTGTGTTCAAGGCTCATGCATAAACTTTCTCTACTCACTTCCTAAGAAAGAAAGTACCGTGTTCTAAGTAAACAATGCTCAAGATCAAGCTTCAGTTGGATATGAAATTCTTACTAGGGTTTCAACATCTAGCATTTAGAAAGTAAGAACTTGGAGAACATACAAACCTTTCGTGGGGAGAAAAGCCAAAAACTAAAGTTGACCTAAATATTTTGAGAGGAGTGTGTGTTAGAAAGAGGAATTATTCTAAGTTACCTTGTCTTATAGTAGGAATAATCATACAAGGTAGAAAGAGCAATAGCATATTTGCAAACAGAATACTTCAATAATCCACACATAGGAGATATTCAGCAAATTACTTATTGAATGACTGAAGACAGTAATTCTGAGGCATAAAAAACTAACCCTCTGTTGAGACATAACAATATAAACCTTTCTTAATCCATATGATGAAATGCACTGATAGTCAGGATGTCCTTAAGGAGACAAATGCACAAAAATAGGAAAAGAACCTGTGAGGAACATTGAGAGACTGTTAGATCCATCCTCTCACTTTCTGACAGGAAAGAACTCAGAAACCATGCCAGACACACCAGAGGTGGGCTAGTTTTAAAGATATATGGGAAGGGAGATTTCACAACCTGGCTTAGTGACCCAGTCCAGGTTATAAACAACCTTAAGAAAACCCTTCTTTATATCTAACATTTACCTTTCTTCAGTCCTTCATTCAGCACATAACTATCAAGGGCCTTCTGTCTGTTAGGGACTATATTAGTCATTGGGGATATACTGGAGAGTAGATTACTAGGGCTCCTGCATAATAACAGGGGACTAAAGCTAAAAGAACTGCAAGCCTCAGATCCTATTTACAGAGTCTCTAGGGACACCCCAAAGACAACAAAGGAGCATAAAAACAAGGACACTGAAGGAAATTTTAGCTTCCGACATGACAGCTACTGCAAACGGTAAACCCAGCCTAACTCCTAGCCAGATAAAAATAAAACCTCATACTAAAGGCTTCTCTACCTCTGTTCCTTTTATCTGATACATCCTGTTCAGCTTTCAACAAAAATTACAGGACATGCAAAAAGGCAAAAAACTCAGTGTTTGAAGAAACAAAGCAAGCATCATGAGCAGATTCAGATAAGGCAGAGATTTTGGAATGATCAGACTAGGAATTTTAAATAACTATGAGTAATATACTAAGGGCTCTAATGGAAAAAGTGGACCACGTGCAAGAAAGATGCGTAATATAAACAGAGAAATGGAAACTCTAAGAAAGGATCACAAGGAAGTACTAGAAATCAAAAGTCCTATAGTAGACGTGAAAAATGCCTTTGATGGGCTCATCAGTAGTCTGGATATGGCCAAGGAGAGAATTAGTGAGCTTGAAGATGTGTCATTAGAAACTTCCAAAACTGAAATGTAAAAAGGAAAAAGATGGAAAAGAATATCAAGAACTGCAGGACAATTACAAAATGTATAACATATCAATACATGTAATGGGACTACCACAAGGAGAAGAAAGAGGAAGAGAAACAGAATAAATATTTAAAGTAATAATGGCTAATAATTTTCCACAGTTAATGACAGACACTACACCACAGATCAAGGAAGTTCAAAGAACACCAAGCAGTGAAATTAACAACAAAAAACATCTATACCTAGGCATATTCAAGCTACAGAAAATCAAAAACAAAGAGAAAATCTTTAGAGGACCCAGTGGAGGAGGGAAGACACCTGACCTGTAGAGGAGAAAGGATAAGAATTACATTGGATTTCTCTTCAGAAACTATGCTAGCAAGGAGAGAGTGGAGTGAAATATTTTCAAGTGTCGAACGAATAAACAAACTCTGCCAAACTAGAATTTATATTCAGTGAAATTGTCCTTCAAAGGTGGAGGGAAAATAAAGACTTTCTCAAGCAAAAACAGAGGGAATTTGTTGCCAGTAGACCTGCCTTACATGAACAGTTAAAAGAAGTCTTCAAAGAGAAGGAAAATGATATAGCTCAGAAACTTGGATACACATAAAGAAAGGAAGAGCATTAGAGGAGGAATACATGAAAGTAAAATAACATCTTTTATTTTTCTTATTTTTAATTGATCTAATAGTTTGCTCAAAATAATAACAGCAACAATGTATTTGGTGCTTAGAGCTTATGAATAAGTGAAATGAATAACAACAGTGTTATTAGGTAGAGGAGGGAGGAATTGAGAATACTCTGTTATAAGGTACCTGAACTACCTATGAAACAGTACAGTGCTATTTGACAGTGAACTTGAATTAGCTATACATGTGTATTGCAAACCATAGAAGAACCATTAAAAAATGTGTTAAAGAAATATAACCGATATCCTAAAACAAGAGAGAAAATAGAATCATATAAAATGCCCAATTAGAGCCAGAGAAGGGAAAAAAAGAGAGGAACAGTTAGTTACAAATATGATTAATATTAATCCACCTATATCAGTAATCACCTTAAATGTGAATGTTCTAAATATACCAATTAAAAGACAGAGACTCTCAGAGTGAATAAAAAAAATAAGATACAACTGTATCTTTTCTACAAGAAACCCACTTTAAATATAAAGACACAGATAGATTAAAAGTAAAGTAATGGAGAAAGATACACCAAGCTAATACTAATCAAAAGAAAGCTGGAGTAGCTGCATTAATTTCAGACAGAGCTGACTTCAGAGCAAGGAAAGTTATAGTTAACACCTCAATCTCTTTTCTAGCTATGATGTCAATATGATGTTATTTAACTTTTCCTCCTAAGTTCAGTTTAAGTCTGCTAGTATAGACCAGAGTACCATGTACAGTTTATCAGTCCCAAGGGAGTAGAGTACTATGCCCTGGTTACCAATTTCAGGAGAGGACTCTCAACACTTCCCATTGCATCTTGGTATCAGAGTCACCAAGGAAAACAACACAGTCAGCTTTTGGATGGAACAATGCTTTACTTTCATAGAGAAGGTACAGAGCAAGATCAGCTTCAGCAGTGGGTACCAGGCCCCCATGACCAGCAGGTCTCTCCCTGTGGCCAATGCAGAGCAGTTGGACTACACACGCCCCTCTTATGCCATGGTGGAAGAAACCCTGTACCCTCCCCTTGGAGGACAGATATAACAGTAGGGTTAGCCAGGTGCCATATGAAGTGCAAACTTTAAGCAGTGACAAAAGGATATTCAGTGAGCCTGAAATAAGTAAAAATATTCCCACACGAGGTGATAAGTCCTGCACAGGTTCTGTGGGTTCTTTATCTCTTGGTAAGGAAGTGTTCTAGGCCCAAGGCTCATTTTTTTTTTTTTTTTTTTTGCTGTATGCGGGCCTCTCACTGTTGTGGCTTCTCCCGTTGCGGAGCACAGGCTCCGGATGCGCAGGCTCAGCGGCCATGGCTCACGGGCCCAGCCGCTCCGCGACATGTGGGATCTTCCCGGACCGGGGTACGAACCCTCATCCCCTGCATCAGCAGGCGGACTCCCAACCACTGCACCACCAGGGAAGCCCCACAAGGCTCATTCTTATGTGGCCCAGTGGAGGTTGGTTAAAGGACTGTGCTTTTTAGACTGCCTTTACCAACAATTAACTATTTTTCTGATTTTCCTCCCCAAATTCTCTGTATTTTAGAGTCCAGAATTAAATTAGTTGCCCAATACTTACAGTGTTTAATAATACTGTGTAATTTTACTTATTTAAAGATGGATCCTATCCATCTAGCATATCATTGCATCCATAGTTGTCTATGCTATAGCTGTAAATATTTTGTAGTTTTAGTGTTATCTGTTAAGTGATGTGTTTGCCAGTGTTCAATGACTTGTTTACTTGTCTTTACTCAGTATAGTGTAGTACCTAATACTACAAATAATGAAGCAAAAATACTACTATTAGCTGACTTAAATCAAGCTGCTTTATATAGCTTTTATCATTTAGTTTTCATAAGAAGTAGGTACTAGTTTCACCCCTGTTATACTGATGGGAAAACCAAATCTCAGACAGGCTGCCCCAGAGCTTAGCCAAGCCTGCTAAGTGGCAAAGTTGGGGCTTGAACTTGGCTGTGTTGGACTCCAGAGCCTAATGCTTAACCACTACACCTTGCCTTCTCTCTTTATAAATGCTAAATTATCATCGCAATAATGTTTCAGTTTTGCTTCCTGCATTTAGTCCATGTTCCTGGAGTATTTTAGCCCACAAGTGAATTGTGTTGATTTTCCCCTGGTTTCTCCTAGTTCTTATATTTTAACTGTAGTTGTGTTCTTCAGCTTTACCCCAAAGATGTTGGCCTCCTAATTTTCTTCCAGTGATTCAGACTTCTACCACACCAACAGTTGAAGTCTTTCCCTCATAGCTTTTCATTACATTTCCACATCTCACACGATTCAGGTTTTGAAAAGGGCCATCCTGTTATATCATTGCACATGGAATCATGTGCAGTGGCGTGGAGGGGACAGTTTATTTAAAATATCCAGTGTCTTCATTAAATATAAAAAATAATTAAATATTTTAAAAAGTAGAGTAGCTTAAGAGACACATAATTTGCTGCATTTAATAGCCATGCAAATCTAATACGCCACTTGGCACAGAAAGTGCTTATTTTAGATACTTCTAATTTGGTATCCAGATATTCTTCCCAAGTAGATGCACTGAGTTATGAGTTGGCTTTTAAATTCACAGTTCCCTTTGAGGAACTCTCTCAGGCTCTTGCCTCAGATAATGCTGAGCATCAATCAGCTGATTTTATTGCCAGCACAGTTCTGCACTGACATAAAACAGGAACTAATAGTATTTACAATGTGCTACTCTTTCTGGCAGGTGCTTTGCTGTCTTCTAATCAAGGGATGGGTCATAAGGAGAAATACATTTCCATATAATTGCAGCACACGGTTGGGGCCATTGTAAGGAATTACATTTTTAACCACAAAAGAGTAAAATGGCTGTTTAGAGAAGCACCATCTAGGATATCATTGCTTTTGTGAAATAAGATTACAGTTTATGTGCAGTTAAAGAGGCTAGCCTTGACCTTAAGCAACTTCATCAAGGTCATTATTTAGTGTGTTCAGAGACACAGCTTTGTTTCAGACCTTGTGGCCCATCCAGCTGATCCTCTCAGGTGCAACTATATCCATTATTCCACATTGTTGAGTTTGTCACAGTGCTCCAGGAAGAATGATTCATGCTTGGGGTGTCAAAGCTAGCCATCACCTACCTGCAGGACGGGAGATGAAGAGAAAATTTGTAGAAGAGGAGAAGGTCCTAAAGCTGCTAGAGAGGAAGAAGGTGCACTGACCAGATAGCAGGTATACAATTGGCACATGTCGGTTGACAAATGGAAGTGGAAGGAAAATTAATAGTACCAATAAGGAAAAAAGGTGAGGTGATACAGGAACCAAGGACAAAGCAGTGGCTTTAATGATTACATCTAATTCTCTTCTGTTTATTCTAGAATGTAAATACTTGTATTCATAATATTTTACAGTCCACACAACATTTAACACCAGTTGTTTCTTTGGGGCTTCACCACCAGTCCTTAAGGTGGATGGTGCATTCTACAGATGCTGAAACTGGCCAGTAAGGTGCGCTGTTTGCACCGTGCTAGGTGTCTGAACCTGAGACAGTCCAGGTAGTTCTTTATTTTACCTCTGAAATTTTCTTCTCACATTTTCCGTCAACCACAATATAACTCTGTTAGCTTAATATAAATAATAAGAAGGAATAAATGATCAGAGAATTGGTTGACAAAATGACAGCAAGCTGACTTGTACCCAAGTATAAAATTAATATGGATTTATCATATCCAGGGAATATTTGGCTGAGGCTAATAAAAGTGTTAACATGAAAAATGCTGAAAAGTAAAAGGTTTCTTATTCAAGTCTGAGTAAAAAACAAATATAAAGCATCAACTTACCTTCCATATGTTTTTTTATTTGAAAATTTAATGTTGAACTGTTGGAGGCAAACATGGAAATTTTCTCTTCCTCCTGGAAATAATTCACATATGCAGCTGAGAGACAGACCTGGTGCCTTGATGAAAGAAGACTTGGCAGACACCACGTTTCAAACTGTCCCTTTGTGTAGTCTCCCCAGGTTCTCTTTATACCTCAAGTCTCCCTTGGCCATACTGAAATACAGGATGGGTGAGAGGTATTCATTTCTTTTGTAAACTGGGAGAAAGGAGATTACCAAAGAAATGAGAAAGGAGCTCTGGCTTGACATTCAACCTTAGGTCTCAGGCAGATCCACTGAGGAAACATGCACAGGGAAGCTGATGCTCTACAAATTGATTGCCTTAAAACCAACCATACTTGCAAAGCTTTGTAAAGTTTCTGTGGAGACACATTGCCCAGTTTGATGACCATTGGATTATAAAATGAACACAAGTGTGGTCAACATTTTGCAACTTTGCAGTTAATGAAAATCTTGAAGACATTTATAGAAATAAAATCTTTCTTCTGGAGGCATTATATATGTATTGATTGAATATAATGCCTATAACTCTAATACGATTTGAGCCATATTTACTACCATCTAAGATGCATAGAATAAGCAATACACACCCAAATGAAAGTGACTTGACAATTTATAGTATTTAAATAGTGTTTTAGCATCTAACTCATGCTAAATGAAAAAGATAAATATATTATTATATTAATCCTTTCTAAATTGTTACTTTAATAGTTCTGAAGACTAATTATTTTTAAAACAAAAAGAGAAAAGAGAAATTTTAAGGTGTGTCGAGCAGTGCAACTAAAAAATGCAACACATAAAAAGAATGCAGAACGTGGAGGTAAAAAACCTGAGTGTGATGGTTTACGTGTTATAAGGGAACAGCGACTTGAGGTGGTTAATTCATTTATATTTCTGTGGTTTTCAAGATGCTTTACAGAACAGTTTTCCTTGTAAAGGATTCAGTTCACTTATATTCATTGAGTCCCTGCTGTGTGCTGGTTAATACTGCTGGGTGCTGAAGACGTGGCGAGGAGCATGACAATCTGTCACGGGATGCTTGCTGCTTTTCTCTCCCACTCTGTTCCTTACACTGCGCTCTGCACACAGAAAGGACAGTAGAGTTCAAAGAAAGAGAAGGATTGTTTGGTTAAAAGACCTGGTTCACAACACTCTCACCATATGAGCCTCGTGACCTAGGGGGCCTAGGTACAATGAGGGTCTGTAATCCTAATTAGGAGCCTAATGAAGAGCCTCAGTTTCCTAATCTAAAAATTAAAAGATAGTGCCTGGCAGAGCTGTTGCAGCAATTAAATAAAATCATGTCTATAAAAAGCATTAGTAAAACACCATCAAATGTTGGTTATTGCTGAGATTTTTCCCATTCTCCTTCTTTATCAAACCCTCTAAGCATTTGCTTTACCCACATCATTAAACCTTTCTAGCTTCACTGGGTCTTCAGCATTTACTACATTAATGCTGCTCTTTTCCACAGCTGGAATTCTCTTTTCTCCCTTGATCTTTAGCTGAGACTGGACTAAACCTTACTCTCAACCCTAGATCACCTGCTGTTTGCTTTCTTTGTATAGGAGCTGCCAGGGGAGACAAAGAACATGTGAATAACCCTTCCATGATGTTTAATTTTATGTTGACACTTGTGTCTGTTCAAACATCCTGTCATTCATCTGTTCTCCACACTATGTTTCCTTTAACTCTCAGCCACATCTTCTTCCCCTCCTTTTCAAAAGACTTTGCCTCCCATTTTACTGAAATGGTAGAAACCATCCAGTGACTTTATTTCATGTACAGGGAGCTACACTATATCCTCTCATTTTCTTTCTCTCTGTCACTTCAGTTTTCTCTTTTCAACTTGCTTGCTTCCTGTTGTCTTGGCAAATAATGTTCTTTAAGGGATGGAGGGGACTCATTTGACCCTGTGGAGACCCTGTGATATATACCACGGTTTTCTTACTTTCTTTCTGCTTTTTGTGGCCAGCTTCTCAAACGTGCTCAAGCAAGTGGTCTGTGACCACTAGCTCATTTCCTGTGCAATCTAGATTTTTGACCCATGATTTTGGTGAAAATGCAGATGAGAAGGTCATTGATGATTTAATCAAATAATAGAATCACAGCATTGAATGACACCTTAGCGATCACGCAGTCTCACCTCTTAGCTGATGTTGGGATAACATCTGTGACACCTGCACAAATGTTTATTCAACCTCTGCTTCATTAGCTCTGCCTTGGAAGGCTATTTCACCAGCAGCCCATTTTAGTTCCAAATGGTTGTAGATTTGAGAAGGTTTATCTTTGCATAAATACAAACCCTGTAACTTCCACAAATGACCCTCGTCCTGTTATCGGAGGCCTCACATAGGTCTCCC
Organism: Delphinapterus leucas; assembly: GCF_059928025.1. Taxonomy (NCBI): domain Eukaryota; kingdom Metazoa; phylum Chordata; class Mammalia; order Artiodactyla; family Monodontidae; genus Delphinapterus; species Delphinapterus leucas. The sequence goes on from NC_143140.1 coordinate 54,350,798, forward strand.
TTTTCCTTTTAACTGAAAAGAGATGATCATTCTCAGACCTGCAGCAGGTAAGTGAGAGATTAGTAGTTTATACCTTGCTGTACGAACAACCCTATTTGCATATATTTAATTCTAAATATCATAGCCTCTATCAATACAAACATTTTCAAAACAGAGTCTTATAAAGAATTCTTACTACATTTTCCTGAGTTAGGGGATACACATTTTTGTGGAATAGCTTACTTGTCCAAGGACACTGTGCTTGTTGCTTATGACATAGAACAAAGAGAGAAAAAAATAACACATGGACATTTGCAGCAACTGCATTCTGAAAACAGAAGTAGAAAGAAAGGGAATGGCACATGTCAACGGAACAGTCCTGAAATGAGAGGGCTTCTGAGATTATCAGAGTTGATTTTCTTGGTAAAAAGGATCAGTAAACTGGAGTCAGTTTTATCACTTTATAATAAATAGAATGAGTCACAACTGCAGTCCAGAAAAAAAATTTTAATTAAATTATTTTTCACATACAATAAATTCATCAGTATTAATGTACATTTTGATAAATGTTGGTAATTGTATATAATCATGCAACCATTGCCAGAATCAAGATACAGAATGTTTCCATCACCCTAAAGATTCTTTGTGCCCTTTGCAGAAAATCCCCTCCTCAAATCCCCCAAACTGAAGCAGCCATTGATCTGCCCTCTGTCACTATAGTTTTGCCTTTTCTAGAATTTCATATAAATGGAGTCACACAGTAAATTCTTAACTTGTGTCTCATTTTTCCCCCAGCATAATGTTTTTGACATTCATCCATGTTGTTGCACGTACTAATATCTCATACTTCTTTATTGCTGAGTACTGTTTTGTGGTATAGATATAGAACAACTTGTTTATTTACTTACCACTTGAGGGAGATTAAAGTTGTTTTCTTTCTTCTGTTATTATAAATAATGCTTCTATGAACATTCTCATATACATTTTTTTTTTTCTTTTCTCAGTGAAACAGCTTTTAACCAGTTCTAGGACACTCTAACCTCAGGGGGTTCTGGGAAAGCGATGTCTATATTTTAATTTTTTTTAATTTTTAAATTTAATTTTATTTTTATACAGCAGGTTCTTATTAGTCATCAATTTTATACACATCAGTGTATACATGTAAATCCCAATTGCCCAATTCATCACACCACCAACCCCACCCCCCCGCAGCTTTCCCCGCTTGGTGTCCATACATTTGTTCTCTACGTTTGTGTCTCAACTTCTGTCCTGCAAACCGGTTCATCTGTACCATTTTTCTAGGTTCCACATCCATGTGTTAATGTACGATGTTTGTTTTTCTCTTTTTGACTTACTTCACTGTGTATGACAGTCTCTACATCCATCCACGTCTCAACAAATGACCCAATTTCGTTCCTTTTTATGGCTGAGTAATATTCCATTGTATATATGTACCACATCTTCCTTATCCACCCGTAAATGGGCATTTAGGTTGCTTCCGTGACCTGGCTATTGTAAATAGTGCTGCAATGAACATTGGGGTGCATGTATCTTTTTGAATTATGGTTTCCTCTGGGTATATGTCCAGTAGTGGAGTTATGGGTCATATGGTAATTCTATATTTAGTTAGTTTTTTTTTTTTTTTACATCTTTATTGGAGTATAATTGCTTTACAATGGTGTATTAGTTTCTGCTTTATAACAAAGTGAATCAGTTATACATATACATATGTTCCCATATCTCTTCCCTCTTGCGTCTCCCTCCCTCCCACCCTCCCTATCCCACCCCTCCAGGCAGTCACAAAGCACTGAGCTGATCTCCCTGTGCTATGCGGCTCCTTCCCACTAGCTATCTACCTTACGTTTGGTGGTGTATATATGTCCATGCCTCTCTCTTGCTTTGTCACAGCTTACCCTTCCGCCTCCCCATATCCTCAAGTCCATTCTCTAGTAGGTCTGTGTCTTTATTCCTGTCTTACGCCTAGGTTCTTCATGACATTTTTTTTTCTTAGATTCCATATATATGTGTTAGCATATGGTATTTGTCTTTCTCTTTCTGACTTACTTTCATTCTGTATGACAGACTCTAGGTCTATCCACCTCACTACGAATAGCTCAGTTTCGTTTCTTTTTATGGCTGAGTAGTATTCCATTGTATATATGTGCCACATCTTCTTTATCCATTTATCCGATGATGGACACTTAGGTTGTTTCCATCTCCTGCCTATTGTAAATAGAGCTGCAATGAACTTTTTGGTACATGACTCTTTCTGAATTATGGTTTTCTCAGGGTATATGCCCAGTAGTGGGATTGCTGGGTCATATGGTAGTTATATTTGTAGTTTTTTAAAGAACCCCCATACTGTTCTCCATAGTGGCTGTATCAATTTACATTCCTACCAACAGTGCAAGAGGGTTCCCTTTTCTCCACACCCTCTCCAGCATTTGTTGTTTGTAGATTTTCTGATGATGCCCATTCTAACTGGTGTGAGGTGATACCTCATTGTAGTTTTGATTTGCATTTCTCTAATAATTAGTGATGTTGAGCAGCTTTTCATGTGCTTCTTGGCCATCTGTATGTCTTCTTTGGAGAAATGTCTATTTAGGTCTTCTGCCCATTTTTGGATTGGGTTGTTTGTTTTCTTGTTATTGAGCTGCATGAGCTGCTTATAAATTTTGGAGATTAATCCTTTGTCAGTTGCTTCATTTGCAAATATTTTCTCCCATTCTGAGGGTTGTCTTTTTGTCTTGTTTATGGTTTCCTTTGCTGTGCAAAAGCTTTGAAGTTTCATTAGGTCCTATTCGTTTATTTTTGTTTCCATTACTCTAGGAGGTGGGTCAAAAAGGATCTTGCTGTGATTTATGTCACAGAGTGTTCTGCCTATGTTTTCCTCTAAGAGTTTTATAGTGTCCAGTCTTACATTTAGTTCTCTAATCCATTTTGAGTTTATTTTTGTGTATGGTGTTAGGGAGTGTTCTAATTTCATACTTTTACATGTAGCTGCCCAGTTTTCCCAGCACCATGTATTGAAGAGACTGTCTTTTCTCCATTGTATGTCCTTGCCTCCTTTGTCATAGATTAGTTGACCATAGGTGCGTGGGTTTATCTCTGGGATTTCTATCTTGTTCCATTGATCTACATTTCTGTTTTTGTGCCAGTACCATACTGTTTTGATTACTGTAGCTTTGTAGTATGGTCTGAAGTCAGGGAGTCTGATTCCTCCAGCTCCGTTTTTTTCCCTCAAGACTGCTTTGGCTATTCGGGGTCTTTTGTGTCTCCATACAAATTTTAAGATTTTTTGTTCTGGTTCCGTAAAAAATGCCATTGGTAATTTGATTTTTTTAAATTTTATTTTATTTTTTTGTTTTTTTTTTTTTTTTTGCGGTATGCGGGCCTCTCACTGTTGTGGCCTCTCCCGTTGCGGAGCACAGACTCCGGACGCGCAGGCTCAGCGGCCACGGCTCATGGGCCCAGCCGCTCCGCGGCACGTGGGATCTTACCGGACCGGGGCACGAACCCGCGTCCCCCGCATCGGCAGGCGGACTCTCAACCACTGCGCCACCAGGGAAGCCCGCCATTGGTAATTTGATAGGGATTGCCTTGAATCTGTAGATTGCTTTGGGTAGTATAGTCATTTTCACAATATTGATTCTTCCAATCCAAGAACATGGTATATCTCTACATCTGTTGGTATCATCTTTAATTTCTTTCATCAGTGTCTTACAGTTTTCTGCATACGGGTCTTTTGTCTCCCTAGGTAGCTTTATTCCTAGGTATTTTATTCTTTTTCTTGCAATGGTAAGTGGGAGTGTTTCCTTACTTTCTCTTTCAGAATTTTCATCATTAGTGTATAGGAATGCAAGAGATTTCTGTACATTAATTTTGTATCCTGCTACTTTACCAAATTCATTGATTAGCTCTAGTAGTTTTCTGCTGGCATCTTTAGGATTCTCTATGTATAGTATCATGTCATCTACAAACAGTGACAGCTTTACTTCTTCTTTTCCAATTTGTATTCCTTTTATTTCTTTTTCTTCTCTGACTGCTCTGGCTAGGACTTCCAAAAGTATGTTGAATAATAGTGGTGAAAGTGGACATCCTTGTCTTGTTCCTGATCTTAGAGGGAATGCTTTCAGTTTTTTGCCATTGAGAATGATGTTTGCTGTGGGTTTGTCGTATATGGCCTTTATTATGCTGAGGTAGGTTCCCTCTATACCCACTTTCTGGAGAGTTTTTATCATAAATGGGTGTTGAATTCTCTCAAAAGCTTTTCTGCATCTATTAAGACGATCTTGTGGTTTTTCTTCTTCAGTTTGTTAATATGGTGTATCACATTGATTGATTTGTGTATATTGAAGAATTCATGCATCCCTTAGATAAATCCCACTTGATCATGGTGTATGATCCTTTTAATGTGTTGTGGGATTCTGTTTGCTAGTATTTTGTTGAGGAATTTTGCATCTATATTCATCAGTGACATTGGTCTGTAATTTTCTGTTTTTGTAGTATCTTTGTCTGGTTTTGATATCAGGGCGATGGTGGCCTTGTATAATGTGTTTGGGAGTTCCTTTCTCTGCAGTTTTTTGGAAGACTTTGAGAAGGATGGGTGTTAGCTCTTCTCTAAATGTTTGATAGAATTCACCTGTGAAGCCATCTGGTCCTGGACTTTTGTTTGTTGGAAGATTTTTAATCAGTTTCAATTTCATTACTTGTGATTGTTCTGTTCATATTTTCTATTTCTTCCTGGTTCAGTCTTGGAAGGCTATACCTTTCTAAGAATTTGTCCATTTCTTCCAGGTTGTCCATTTTGTTGGCATAGAGTTGCTTGTAGTAGTCTCTTAGGATGCTCTGTATTTCTGTGGTGTCTGTTGTAACTTCTCCTTTTTCATTTCTAATTTTATTGATTTGAGTCCTCTCCCTCTTTTTCTTGATGAGTCTGGCTAATGATTTATCAATTTTGTTTATCTTCTCAAAGAAACAGCTTTTAGTTTTATTGATCTTTGCTATTGTTTTCTTTGTTTCTATTTCTTTTATTTCTGCTCTGATCTTTATGATTTCTTTCCTTTGGCTAACTTTGGGTTTTGTTTGTTCTTCTTTCTGTAGTTCCTTTAGGTGTAAGGTTAGATTGTTTATTTGATATTTTTCTTGTTTCTTGAGGTAGGCTTGTATAGCTATAAACTTCCCTCTTAGAATTGCTTTTGCTGTACCCCATAGGTTTTTGATCATCATGTTTCCATTGTCATTTGTCTCTAGGTATTTTTTGATTTCCTCTTTGATTTCTTCAGTGATCTCTTGGTTAGTTAGTAACGTATTGTTTAGCCTCAATGTGTTTCTTTTTTTTTTACGTTTTTTTCCCTGTAATTCATTTCTAATCTCATAACGCTGTGGTCAGAAAAGATGCTTGATATGATTTCAATTTTCTTAAATTTACTGAGGCTTGAATTTTGACCCAAGATGTGATCTATCCTGGAGAATGTTCCATGTGCACTTGAGAAGAAACTGTAATCTGCTGTTTTTGGATGGAATGTCCTATAAATATCAATTAAATCTGTCTGGTCTATTGTGTCATTTAAAGCTTCTGTTTCCTTATTTATTTTCATTTTGGATGATCTGTCCATTGGTGTAAGTGAGATGTTAAAGTCTCTCACTATTATTGTGTTACTGTCGATTTCCTCTTTTATAGCTGTTAGCAGTTGCTTTATGTATTGAGGTGCTCCTATGTTGGGTGCATATATATTTATAATTGTTATATCGTCTTCTTGGATTGATCCCTTGATCATTATGTAGTGTCCTTCCTTGTCTCTTGCAACATTCTTTATTTTAAAGTCTATATTACCTGAAAGGAGTATTGCTGCTCCAGCTTTCTTTTGATTTCCATTTGCATGGAATATCTTTTTCCATCCCCTCACTTTCAGTCTATATGTGTCCCTAGGTCTGAGGTCGTTCTCTCATAGACAGCATATACATGGGTCTTGTTTTTTTCCATTCAGCAAGCCTGTGTCTTTTGGTTGGAGCGTTTAATCCATTCATGTTTAAGGTAATTATCGATATGTATGTTCCTATGACCATTTTCTTAATTGTTTTGGTTTTTTTTGTAGGTCCTTTTCTTCTCTGTGTTTCCCACTTTGAGAAGTTCCTTTAGCATTTGTTGTAGAGCTGGTTTGGTGGTGCTGAATTCTCTTCCTTCTGCTTGTCTCTAAAGCTTTTGATGTCTCCATCGAATCTGAATGAGGTCCTTGCAGGGTAGAGTAATCTTGGTTGTAGGTTCTTCCCTTTCATCACTTTAAGTATATCATGCCACTCCCTTCTGGCTTGTAGAGTTTCTACTGAGAAATCAGCTGTTAACCTTATGGGAGTTCCCTTATATGTTATCTGTCATTTTTCCCTTGCTGCTTTCAATAATTTTCCTTTTGTTTAATTTTTGCCAATTTGATTACTTTGTGTCTCAGCATGTTCTCCTTGGGTTTATCCTCTATGGGACTCACTGTGCTTCCTGGGTGGCTATTTCCTTTCCCATGTTAGGGAAGTTTTCAACTATAATCTCTTCAAATATTTTCTCTGGTGCCTTCTTTCTCTCTTTTCCTTCTGGGACCCCTATAATGTGAATGTTGTTGCATTTAATGTTGTCCCAGAGGTCTCTTAGGCTGTCTTCATTTCTTTTCATTCTTTTTTCTTTATTCTGTTCCGCAGCAGTGAATTCCACCATTCTGTTTTCTAGGTCACTTATCCGTTCTTCTGCCTCAGTTATTCTGCTATTGATTCCTTCTAGTGTAGTTTTCATTTCCGTTATTGTATTGTTCATCTCTGTTTGTTTGTTCTGTAATTCTTCTACGTCTTTGTCAAACATTTCTTGCATATTCTCGATCTTTGCCTCCATTGTTTTTCCGAGGTCCTGGATCATCTTCACTGTCATTACTCTGAGTTCTTTTTCTAGAAGGTTGCCTATGTCCACTTCATTTAGTTGTTTTTTGGGGGGTTTATCTTGTTTCTTCATCTGGTACATAGCCCTCTGCCTTTTCCTCTTGTCGATCTTTCTGTGAATGTGGTTTTTGTTCCACAGGCTGCAGGATTGTAGTTCTTGCTTCTGCTGTCTGCCCTCTGGTGGATGAGGCTATCTAAGAGGCTTGTGCAAGTGTCCTGATGGGAGAAACTGGTGGTGGGTAGAGCTGCCTTTTGCTTTGGTGGGCAGAGCTAAGTAAAACTTTAATCTGCTTGACTGCTGATGGGTGGGACTGGGTTCCTTCCCTGTTGGTTTTTTGGCCTGAGGCAGCCCAACACTGGAGTCTACCTGGGCTCTTTTGTGGGCCTAATGGCACACTCTGGGAGGGCTCACGCCAAGGAGCACTTCCCAGCACTTCTGCTGCCAGTGTCCTTGTCCCCACAGTGAGCCATAGCCACCCACCGCCTCTGCAGGAGACCCTCCAATACTAGCAGGTAGGTCTAGTTCAATCTCCCCTGGGGTCACTGCTCCTTCACCTGTGTCCCAGTGCACACACTACTTTGTGTGTGCCCTCCAAGAGTGGAGTCTCTGTTTCCCCGACTCCTGTCGAAGTCCTGCGATCAAATCCCACTAGCCTTCAAAGTCTGATTCTCTAGGAATTCCTCCTCCCGTTACCAGACCCCCAGGTTGGGAAGCCTGACGTCAGGCTCAGAACCTTCACTCCAGTGGGCGGACTTCTGTGGTATAAGTGTTCTCCAGTCTGTGAGTCACCCACCCAGCAGTTGTGGGATTTGATTTTACTGTGATTGCACCCCTCCTACCATCTCATTTTGGCTTCTCCTTTGTCTTTGGATGTGGGATATTTTTTTGGTGAGTTCCAGTGTCTTCCTGTCGATGATTGTCCAGCAGCTAGTTGTGATTCTGGTGTTCTCACAAGAGGGAGTAAGAGCACATCCTTCTACTCCGCCATCTTGGTTCAGGCCGCGGCAGGCGGATTGAAAGTGATGTCTTTATTGTGCTTTTATGAGATCACTGAGCTTCCCAATTGTCTCTCATATACATTTTTGTGCAACATGTTTTCATTTCTATTGGATAAATATCTAGAAATGCAAATTGCTGCTTCACCCAGGGAGATGTACGTTTAACTTTATGAGATTTTCCAAGGTGGCTATACTATCTGTTTTGCATTCGCATCAGCAGCCTATGAGAATTTCAGTTGCTGTGAATCCTCATCAACACTTGGTGTCATCTGCCATTATAACTTTAGCCACTCTAGTGGAGGTGTAGTGGGATTTCATTGTGGTTTTAATTTGCATTTCTCTGATGAGTAGTGTTGTAGAGCATCTTTTTATATGCTTCTTGGCCATTCATAGATCTTGTGACATGTCTGTTCAGATTTTTTGCCCATTTTTAAATTGAGTTATTTGTCTTCAAACAGATTTTTTAAAAAATAATTCAGGAGTCTCTGAGTTCTCATGAATGCCTTCTTATGTGTAGGAAGTAACAAATCTGATAAGTAACCAGAGCAGAATTCATTTCAGGAAAGAACAGAGCTGGGAGCTAATAAGCCTCCTTTCCCAGTATAGCTGAACTGAGTGGTATGTACTGCACTGAATGGTGTGTACTGCACACCAGTGATTTATTGATACCCATAGGAAGGTGTGAATGAAAGACCCTGTGATGAATATGGCAGCTTCAAGGGATAGATACGCTTTGGGTTTTTTGTTTGTTTGTTTGTTTTTGCTACATGGTCCAGATATGGATTCTTCTTGAGCTAAGAGATAATAAACTATTCTTTTTCTGACAGAAGCTTCTCCAAAATAACAAATAACATAAGGTAATTTTCAGACATATTAGCGTGAGAGATATTGACAAAGCTATGTGGTGATAGATCTCAAAGCACAGAGAGTTTAAAATGGCCATTAAATCTTATGTTCGAAAAAAAGGAATGTAGCACAAGTATTCTTTTTTAAAGATTTAGAATAGGATGCTTATATGCAAGATGATGTAAAATAATTTAGCAAGAACAGTATTTTCTTCTTTTAGAGATTATTTAAAGATTTATACTTTATTGACTAAAATACAATAATGCTATCTAATACACAATAATTTTGTACTAAGGAGTCATTACCACATAATATTTATTCAGCACCATTGTGTATATTGTGATGTACCCATGAGAATTACCCAACATAATCTCAATAGTCCTGGCAGTTTACCAAAAATGTGCAGGAAACGTACAATATTGTGCTCATTTTTTTCAGGATAAAATAGTAGGCACACATTTCTTGAGCGACATTCAGGTCACTGTAGCTTATCTTTTGTGCATATCCAATTCAAATTACATAAATAACTTAAGATTTTGCACTACTGAGCATAATAAATTGAGTATATAACAGATGGAGAAAGAAGAGATAAAACAAATTAGGGGGTCAAACATGATGGTAGTCTTTGTGAAAATACTAAGGTTACATATTGAAAAAGATAATCTTTGAAATGGAAACCAGAAAACACAAGTGGCATAAAGAAAAGTAGCAGCTTTTGGCCACAGCACAAAGGACTACTCAAGCCTCTAGGTTCAGGTTGGATCAAATGAGCCCTAAATTTCAGAGCATCTCCTCTTTTCTTTTGGGCTAACTTGACACCAGTGATAAACATGCAGATGGTTTCCCACAGTGCACAGTGCCTGGCATGAAATAGGCCGTTGGTACAATTTGATGAGCTACTTGGAAATTCTCAAGAATCCAAAGAATTGTATCCAGAGCAAAAAAATTTTTAAAAATCTTTCCTGTCTGGTGACAAGCATTGATGCTACAAATAGAGTTAGCTGAGACCAGACTTATGAAGCCTGAGCTATCTGGATCGTTCCTGAAATCTGCTCACTTTTGTACAAATACCACCTCTTTAAGCGTCACTTTACCCAGCTACCTCCTCATCATGCAGAATCAAATTTAATTGAGAACTTACTTTGTATTCAAAGTAGGTCCACAGTTTCCTCACAGATACATGCTGATGGTTAAAATACTCTCAGAAGTAGGGGACATTAAAATACTCTCAGAAGTAGGGAACTCCCTTTATATCTATAGATGTAAATGTAGGAGGGGAAGATTTGGCCATATTATCCTTACGGTTTACCAACCCTTTTTCTACATAGCTCAGACCGTATGGACATGAGTTTGTTGGGTTGGGTTTTCTGCTTAAAAGTAATTTTCATCTTTTCTCAAGATAATTCAAAATAATGAACAAACCCAAACCCTTGATTCATTGTACTTTAAGAGTGAAGACCTGAATGGAGAAAAGTTGATGATGGACAGTGATGTGTGATTTGAAGCCTCATGAAAGGAGCAGCAACCCCTCACAAGATTCCACGCTGAAGTGACATAGACAGAATTAATTCCATTAAGGTTCTAAGAACTTAATAATGAAAGGAGCCCTTTGCTTTGGCTGCAAGACTCTCAATATTTTTTTTTTTTTTTTTGCGGTACGCAGGCCTCTCACTGTGGCCTCTCCCGTTGCGGAGCACAGGCTCTGCACACGCAGGCTCAGCGGCCATGGCTCACGGGCCCAGCCGCTCCACGGCATGTGGGATCTTCCCAGACCGGGGCACGAACTCGCGTCCTCTGCATCGGTGGGCTGACTCTCAACCACTGCACCACCAGGGAAGCCCAAAGACTCTCACTATTAAACTCAAGTCTTAGCTGTAGTAACTCAATGATTCTCTCTAGTTCCTAGCATAATGATCTTTTCTTTCCTTTTCTTTTAAACTGCTGTCCTTTAAAGCCTCTGTTTAAAGGGCAGCAGTTTAAAAAAAATGTAACAGTTACATCAGAAATATAATATATATATTAATTTTAAGTGATCTCAAAGCTTTTTAAAAAGTAGACAGGGCACCAATTAAAAACAGATAAAAATAATAACAATGAAAAGAGGTTTAATGTTACGAGCTATGAAAAAGCAAGAATTGGGCAAAAATTGATTTGCTTTAGCACCTGTTTCTTGTGTCTATCACCTGATTTACAATGGTAAGCATTAGTATGGAGATGTTCACTTCTTTATTGTATTATGCATTTGGAGAAGTGATTCAGAGGTATAAATTAGAATCTGTGGCATCACTCTATTTTTAGAAAGTTGAAAGGGACCTTAATAAAATTAACTATTACCTTCCGAAAATACATGATGACATAGACACCATGGCAAGGAATTATTATACTGATCTGATTTAACATTCACAAAACCATTGTGATTCTCATTTTATAGTTGAGAGAATTGAAGCCCATGAGTGTTATGTGTGTTGCTCAAGGTGACATCACTAGTAAGTTGCAGAATAAGGGTTTGAACCCAGCACTGTCTGGCCAGATTCTTCTCCACTGTATAAGTACCACCTCCTTAAGGACCATTTCATCCAACCACTCTCTCATCACACAGAATCACGTTTAATTTATCCATGTAAGTGAGAAATTATTTTGTCTTCAAAGACAGCCCTACCATTCCCTTAGAGATGTATTTTATGCTTAACAGTCCCCTCAAAGGTATGAAATCTCTCTTTGTATCTAGATTTACCTTTTATATGATCTCCCACATTCTTTCCCTTTTGTCTTTTCCTCATCAGTCAAGGAGAAGGCTCTCAGACACATTGACACACTGTGGGAGACATAAGGGAAAATACAATTCTCGGATCTTTAGATATCAGTAAAATAAAAATTACTAGGTGATTTACTAACAGCACAGTTGGGGATTTCAGAATAAGTTCCTCTTACACCCTGTGTTTGAATAGCTCTTCTAGTCTTTCAGAATCCAATGTTGCCCTTTAAACCTTCAAAAAAAGTTTTCTCCATTTCAAAGTTATATTTTCTTTAAAATTGAAGTTGCCCTTAGAAAATAGGAAACTGATAAAAATGAACTCTACCTTTATTTTTAGAATGTAATTCATGGCCCAGTGAAATTTTATTTTTGTATCTCAAATGAGGCAAAATAATGATTTAATGATTTATTCTAATTGAAGCATTTGACATTTTTACATGTCCAATATAAGAGCATCTTTACTCCAGTTCCCTCATCTCCCTTTTTCTTTTCTTTTTTTAATTCAGAAAAAAATTGAAATACAATAACATAAACCCCATTGCCAGCTAGTACCATTGCAGCTCAGCTGTGGGGAGCTTGTGACAATGTGCATGGTAGCTTGGTTTCCAGTGGCTGATTGCCCTGTGCTTGCTAATCTGCAAGGATTCAGTACCAAGCAAAGCTGCTCATTAAACAAGCTTTTGCCAAGTCCGAAAAACTTTACTTTCGCTGCCATAATATAAGGTACCAATTGCAGTTCTGCCAGCTTACAATTTAACCCCAGCACTGGGAATCTGGGAGAGCCTGGGTAAATGAGATGTACATGATAAAGTTTACTTTCATTGTGTGCTTTTAATACATTACCTTGCCAAACTTTTAACCAGAGCTGCCAACAAATAACAAAATGAGCTTACTTGAATCTCCAGGCTTTTATCCCTACCCCACTCCTGCCCCTTATTCCCTCATGAAGGAACTAACAAGCCGTGCTGTGGCCAAAAGGCAGGCAGCAGAAAAGAAATGGAGAAAGAGCAGAGTCAAGTTAATTCAGACCCTGGCTAATTGGTGTCCAAATAATTAAGAGCTGGCTTCAAAAAAATACCCAACACTTAATAGAGGCTCAGCAATGAATAGAGCGCAGGGAAGAGCATTGAAAATTTTGGAACATTTATTAACTACTGGGGAGTCCAAGACTATGGGCTAAAAGCAGGAAGTTAAATGGAAACAGAGACCCCAATAGGAGAGAGGAAATTAGACAGCTAGCTGGCATCAGCAAACTCATCTACTAGCTGGAAAAAAGATCAGCTTTCAGTTTCAGTGATGAGATGGTGGGTAATTGTTAGTTTGAATAGGATTTATTCTCAATAGGCCTTTTCTTTTGCTTGTTTTATGTTCCATTTATGCTGTGTAATAAATACCTATCTACAAGCTAAAGATAGAACCCTGAGAGAAACATTTTCTGGCTATGTCTCCAGGTTCAATTAAAATGAAGGGTTAAGGCAATTACTCAGAAGATTTAAAGGAAAACAATCTCATTTTTGCCTGAATTAACAGGCAAATTCAAAGCAAAGCTTAGACTTTAACTTCAGTGCTTAACTATTGTTGGGTAGGATTGGCGATCAAAGGTAAAATATTTAGTAGGTGTTATAAGACCATTCTTAGAAATTCAACACCAAATGACAGATTTTTTTTTTACAGTTACCATGGAGATGGGTTCTACACAAACAGATAAGATATTTAATAAATGGCAAGGAAAGAAATTGCCTGTGTGCACTATGAATAAGAGACTCCCTTCTGTGCCTTGCTGTTCTGCATGCTAAAGCTTTAGAAAATGCCAATTTTGGAATCAGGGGATCTCTGCAACCCTTGGTCTTCCATGAATAGAATGACAGACTCCCAGGCTTAAAATGGAAAACACTTCTGAATTGACATCTTGCAGCCTGCAGTGAGCTCTTATCATTGTCAAAACATCCCGCCATTCTCTGGAACAACTGGCTTGAACTGAAAGTACACTTTTGTCCCCTTGTTGAGAGTTTCTAGAAACTCTGGGTCAAAATGATGATTCTGGAAGCATTCACTTTTCGATGGACTAAGGAACCCTTTGTAATCTGACCTTTGGGGGCCTGTTTAGTAAGCTCAGGTTAAGCATTGTTGGCCAGACCTGCTGCCGGCTTTTGGGAGGTGGCGTAGTTGTAAGTGATCAGTCCTATATACAGCAAATTGGCCTCTGTAGATGCCTCTTGAGCAGAAATCCAAATTACAGACCTGAAGAAAGCTGCATTTTGAGTGGGATTTGTCTCTTGAGGGATTTGTAGTCTTAGGGTATTTCTGGTTTTCTCAAGGACCAAGAACTCTGGGAAACATAAAAGAATGACATCTGAGTTAAGAATCAGGGGATCTGGGCTCCAGGATTGGCTTTGCCACTAGCAAGTTGTGACCTTGAATTATTCACTTAGCCTCTGAGTTTTATTTTCCTCAACTCTAAAATGAAAGAGGTGCACTATATAATTCTTAAGCTCACCCAATCTCTTGAAATCTCACTATCTTAAATTAGTGTATAATTACTCTTTGGTCTCAAAGGCAGGGACTGGTTAAATCTGTTGGATTTGGTTTAAAAGATAAAATCATGGAAGTTCTGGGGTAATCATTCTCTTTCTCTGAACTGTGCTCTCCAGTCCAAGAGTCCCCTCTATGGTATTAGACCTACATATCCCTATCTCTCCTTAGAGAGGAGAGAAATAAAATACTAATAGCTATACCCACACTGGAAGGAAGGAGAAAATCCTCCACTGTCTTCCCCTTGTCTGAGGGCTCAGGTCTCTGTGTTGTGACTGAGCCCAAGTCCAGGCTAACTTGATCTGCTTCAGGTGACATCCCAAGGACACCTATCAGACCACTTGATGATTCTAAACCTAATGAAAGACCCAAATCCTTATTTACAAGCCTTTTCCTCACTTTCTGTTGGGTAGCACCCAAGTGCATTTATTCAAATCTAGTCTCAGGAACACAGATAGAAATTCCATATATTCTCAAGGTGTCACTAAAAACCTAAACTATAAAAATGACTGACAGTTACAATTATAAATGCTATTCTGTATGGTACCTGGCCTCTTTCTTTCTGCAACTCAATATTCTTCACAATGTGCAAAATAGACGGCAACAGAATGAATAAACAGTAAATTATAATGAAGCAAAACTTGATCAACCAGGAACCATGGACAAAAGAAATGCTGGAAGGGTATCTTGCAGCTCAACTTCTCATATTTATTCCCACAATACAGAATCTTGACAGCATAAGCAAGTATTTGCACAAATTTGTGTCTTCAGATATACAGATATGTAAGTAGATGCTTGCAGGTGTGTGTGTGTGTGTGTGTGTGCGCGCACATGCATGTGTGTGTGTTAAAAGTAAAATCAAGAGCACATTTATTTATAGAAAAAAAGAAGAAAATGGTATTTTCAGAATTAAGCACTCGTGTTTTGTTTCTGGTTACTGATAGAAAGCTACTAGCTAAAATCTCTTGTAGGGAATGTGTCACTTTTCCCTCCATACTATCTGAACTTTACACAATTATTTGGGAAAAGATATTGTGCGTGTGTGTGTGTGTGTGTGTATGTATATACACATATACATTTACATATATATAATTTGAATACTTTAAAAAACTCATTTATGTTTGTCATATACTATAGATGTTAGTATATTTACATATGATATAGAGTTATTCATTGGCATTTTTCTAAAAGGTGAAGATGAGCAAATGATTTTGTCCTTGAGAAAGTTTTGTGTTGAGCAAGAACTAGACTCTGATTGACCATGTTTATATGTGAGCACATCCTGAGAGTTCATGGACTTCCTTGGGCAGCATGAGTTAAGCCTCATAGGCTTGTTCCTCCAGAGTTCTTCCCTTTAGTTAGCTTTCATAAAATATGAGAACTCCCCTGAATACAGAATACAGAACTCCCCTGAGTACAGAACTCCCCTGAATACAGAACTCCTCTCCTCAAGCAGCCTCATAACTAGAACCCCAAGCTGGTTCTACTTTTCCATGTTTCTAAGATGAGGGGTTTGCCAATGCGCCAGAGATGGAGCAAACCAAGCCAGATGACATCTGTAATTTTGATGAGATTTTGGAGAAGAGGCATATTGAATACTTGACCTTGTTAATATCATTACATCTACTCTCAGCTAGTCGCCCCAGTGAAGGAAGTAGGCTGGCAGTTCCATGGCCTGGAGCGGCTTTTGGGTTACTGCCCATGGATAATCTCTGTTCTTTTTTTTTCAGCATGTTTGGCTTAGTTCCTAGGGCAAGAGGCATTTTTTGCTAGCATTTGGCTATGGAAACACTGCCTGAGTTAGAAATAATATGGGATCAGGACATTTTACGAAAATGAATTCAGAACGTATACAGTCGGAGTTTTACCTTGAGAGGTAGAATAGTTAGTCCTTGAGCCTTTAAAATTGATAGCCCCCTTGTTCCCCTTACTAACTAATGAGCAACTGTTGTCTTTTCTGGGCCTGGTGTCTCATCTGGGAAAGAAAGATTCAAATAGCACTCTCCTTAGAGGCCTGTCGTTACGATTAGATGAATTAATCCGTATAAGACACTTAGACAAGAGCCTGCCTCATAATAATTGCTGCGTTAGGTTACTTTTTTTTTTAATCTTTGAATGTCATTGTTTTAACTTCAGGTATTTCGTGAAAATAAATGATGAAGCAATACCTGCTCAACACACTCACTGCTCCCTTTCTAATATTTCACCAGATTGTTATTGATCCATTCATCGACTATTTATTAAGGGTCTCCCATGTGAAGGGCAAGGTGCTGGGCAAAATACAATGTGCATAACGGACGCCCAGTCTCTTTCCTCATGGAGCCGAGGGTCTAGTTGGGAAGATACATGATAAATAAGTAAGCAAACGGATAAATCAAATAATTATGGATTTTGATTAGTGCTGTAGAGGAAAGCAATGAGAGTGGTGGTAAAGAATAATAATATCAGGGTCTCAAGTTAGATGGAAGAGATGAGAAGTGGTTTCTCTGAGGAGGTACTACTTGGGATGGTTTCTGAAGGCTGGAAAGAGCTGGGGAGAGAGTGTTCTGAGCAGTGGGAACAGGAGGAAGTCATAAAGGTCTAGGTGCAGAGGCATTATCGGGGACAAGTGTGGCTGGAGCAGAAGTGAGAAAGATGGAGGAGTCAGAGCATCCAAGGCTTTTTAAGCATAGGAGTTAACATACATGATTTGCATTTTCTAAAGATTCCTTTAGCTGTATTATGGAGAATGGATTGAAGGGGATTGGGTGAGAATGGTTGGGAGCAGGGAGACCGGGGCATTCCCAGAAGTCTAGGCGAGAAAGGATGGTGGCTTGGACCTGGGTGTTGGCAGTTGTGATGGGGATAAGGGGTGGACTTGAGAGATGTTTTGGAAATCAACAGAATTTGCTGCAGATGGATTGGGCCTGGGATATTAGAGATAGGGAAGAATTAAGGACATAAAATAGAAGTCCCTACCTTAATTTTGATGATAAATATGATGAATATTAAGTCAATGCTGCCAAAGGAACAACTTTACATATTTAAGAGACAATTTACATATAATACAGGTAAATATAGAATCCTATACTTCATGATATGGAACACAATCTAATAGCTAGAAGAGCTGTATGATGTTTTGGAAATTTCTTTACTGGGTATAAGGACATTGGGTAAGTTTCATACATATTTCTCCTTGTCAGGTTGCCTGTTGCCTCTGATGTATCACCATTAATTTTCCAAACTCTCCATCCCCTTACATATACTGTAGGTTATGGTATCTAAACTACATGATATTTACAAAGCACTTTATGATCCTAGAACTTTTTAAGTGTTATGTTATGAACAATTTGAGCTATTTATCTTCCTGCCTTGAACCTGGGGCAAATATTAACCTCTCTTTAGTGGCTTCTTCATCTGCAAACTGAACTTTAACAGTACTGCCTTCCTCAGTGGGTTATTGTGAACATTAAACGACTCAGTACCTGTGAAGTGCTGTGCAGTGCCTGTCACACAGTACGATTTCAGTAAATTTTAGCTCTTATTATTAGTCTAGACAGGCTTCTTAGTATATGTGTGCTTCAGTTTCTTCATCTGCAAAATGGTTTATTATAGAGTGCTGTGTCTTCCTAAGGAAGCTGTAATTTAAGAACAAGGTATTAGTACTAATTTTTTGGGTAGATCACACCAAATGCACAACATTTGGCCAATCACATTACATGATACCAAATGTTCAGAAGTGTGGAAAAACCTACCCATAAGGCAGTAACTTTTGTTTTTAATTTTATGTGCAGTTTTATATGCAGAGAATGGCCACTACTTTGTATGCGTGAAGCACTATTATTATTTCTTACCTATTTATACTGTGCTACATTCAGAAAGGATTTGAGGTGGATTACAATAAGGGGCTCAGAGATCATAAATCATTTAAATAAAAATAACAGAACCAAAGCCAATAAAGGAAGGGGAAAAGTATATAGAGATTCTATAAATATTTTATGTTTTCTATAACTAGGAATTTTTTTTCATGCAATTAATTCAGATTACGATCCTCTTTTTAACCTTCATAAAATGTGTGTCATGGAAAGGTAGCAAACATTGCCCTCACACCAAGAGTGTGAAATGTCACTGTCTTGCTGAAGTCAAAGGTTAGGCATAGTCGGCCTATGTGCTGATTGTTCCAATGATGCTTTCCCCAAACACACACGATTTTTTTTTAACAATATTATTTGTTTCTGCAATTCCAAGTTACTTTGCAATTAACTTAATAGAGGAGGATAGATTCAAAAGTAAGACTTTTTTATTCATCTAT
Organism: Delphinapterus leucas; assembly: GCF_059928025.1. NCBI lineage: Eukaryota > Metazoa > Chordata > Mammalia > Artiodactyla > Monodontidae > Delphinapterus > Delphinapterus leucas. Next base: position 54,369,121 of record NC_143140.1, read on the forward strand.
CAAAGTTATAACATACAAGGAAAACGAAAAAGAGATAAATATATCAATATAGATAAAATAATTTTATGCAGTTTTAAACAATTTTTATTATAGTGTTTTTCACTCAGCACTATTTTTAAGGCATTTTTCTATCTCTACAATCTTTTGGCAGTGATATGAAATTGCGGCCTACTAGTCAATCATGTTGGTGCACTGTAACTTTTTTTTTTAACATCTTTACTGGAGTATAATTGCTTTACAGTGTTGTGTTAGTTTCTGCTTGTATAACAAAGTGAGTCAGATATATGTATACGTATATCCCCATATCCCCTCCCTCTGGAGTCTTCCTCCCACCCTCCCTATCCCATCCCTCTAGGTGGTCACAAAGCACCGAATTGATCTCCCTGCGCTATGCAGCTGTTTCCCACTAGCTAACTATTTCACATTTGGTAGTGTATATATGTCCATGCCACTCTCTCGCTTCGTCTCAGCTTACCCTTCCCCCTCCCCGTGTCCTCAGGCCCATTCGCTACATCTGCATCTTTCTTCCTGTCCTGCCCCTAGGTTCATAAGAACCTTTTTTTTTTTTTTTAGATTCCATATATATGTGTTAGCATACGGTATTTGTTCTTCTCTTTCTGACTTACTTCATTCTGTATGACAGACTCTTGGTCCATCCATCCACTACAAATAACTCAATTTCATTTCTTTTTATGGCTGAGTAATATTCCATTGTATATATGTGCCACAACTTCTTTATCCATTCATCTGTCGATGGACACTTAGGTTGCTTCCATGTCCTGGCTATTGTAAATAGTGCTGCAATGAACATTGTGGTACATGACTCTTTTTGAATTATGGTTTTCTCACGGTATATGCCCAGGAGTGGGATTGCTGGGTCATATGGTAATTCAATTTTTAGTTTTTTAAGGAACCTCCATAATGTTCTCCATAGTGGCTGTATCAATTTACATTCCCACCAACAGCCCAAGAGGGTTCCCTTTTCTCCACACCGTCTCCAGCATTTATTGTTCGTAGATTTTTTGATGATGGCCATTCTGACCACTGTGAGGCGATACCTCATTGTAGTTTTATTTTGCATTTCGCTAATGATCAGTGATGTTGAGCATCCTTTCATGTGTTTGTTGGCAATCTGTATATCTTCTTTGGAGAAATGTCTATTTAGGTCCTCTGCCAGTTTTTGGGTTGTATTGTTTGTTTTTTTGATATTGAGCTCCATGAGCTGCTTGTATATTTTGGAGATTGATCCTTTGTCAGTTGCTTCATTTGCAAATATTTTCTCCCTTTCTGAGGGTTGTCTTTTCGTCTTGTTTACGGTTTCCACTGCTGTGCAAAAGCTTTTAAGTTTCATTAGGTCCTGTTTGTTCATTTTTGTTTTTATTTCCCTTTTTCTAGGAGGTGGGTCAAAAAGGATCTTGCTGTGATTGATATCATAGAGTGTTCTGCCTATGTTTTCCTCTAAGAGTTTTATAGTGTCTGGCCTTACATTTAGGTATTTAATCCATTTTGAGTTTATTTTTGTATATGGTATTAGGGAGTGTTCTAATTTCATTCTTTTACATGTAGCTGTCCAGTTTTCCCAGCACCACTTATTGAAGAGGCTGTCTTTTCTCCATTGTATATTTTTGCCTCCTTTATCAAAGATAAGATGACCATATGTGTGTGGGTTTATCTCTGGGCTTTCTACCCTGTTCCAATAATCTATACTTCTGTTTTTGTGCCCATACCACACTGTCTTGATTTCTGTAGCTGTGTAGTGTAGCCTAAAGTCAGGGAGCCTAATTCCTCCAGCTCTGTTTTTCGTTCTCAAGATTGCTTTGGCTATTTGGGGTCTTTTGTATTTCCATACAAATTGTGAAATTTTTTGTTCTAGTTCTGTGATAAATGCCATTGGTAGTTTGATAGGGATTGCATTGAATCTGTAGATTGCTTTGGGTAGTATAGTCATTTTCACAATGTTGATTCTTCCAATCCAAGAACATGGTATACCTCTCCATATGCTTGTATCATCTTTAATTTCTTTCATTAGTGTCTTATATTTTTCTACATCCAGGTCTTTTGTCTCCTTAGGTGGGTTTATTCCTAGGTATTTTATTCTTCTTGTTGCAGTGGTAAATGGGAGTGTTTCCTTAATTTCTCCTTCAGATTTTTCATCATTAGTGTATAGGAATGCAAGAGGTTTCTGTGCATTAATTTTTTATCCTGCTACTTTACCAAATTCATTGATTAGCTCTAGTAGTTTTCTGGTAGCATATTTAGGATCCTCTATGTATAGTATCATGTCATCTGCAAAGAGTGACAGTTTTACTTCTTTTCTGATTTGGATTCCTTTTATTTCTTTTTCATCTCTGATTGCTGTGGCTAAAACTTCCAAAACCATGTTGAATAGTAGTGGTGAGAGTGGGCAACCTTATCTTGTTCCTGATCTTAGTGGAAACGGTTTCAGCTTTTCACCATTGAGAATGATGTTGGCTGTGGGTTTGTCATATATGGCCTTTATTATGTTGAGGTAAGTTCCCTCTTTGCCTACTTTCTGGAGAGTTTTTATCATAAATGGGTGTTGAATTTTGCCAAAAGATTTTTCTGCATTTATTGAGATTATCATATGGTATTTATCCTTCAGTTTGTTAATATGGTATATCACATTGATTGATTTGCATATATTGAAGAATCCTTGCATTCCTGTGATAAATCCCACTTGATCATGGTGTATGATCCTTTTAATGTGGTGCTGGATTCTGTTTGCTAGTAGTTTGTATAGGATTTTTGTATCTATGTTCATTAGTGATATTGGCCTGTAGTTTTCTTTTCTTGTGACATCTTTGTCTGGTTTTGGTATCAGGATGATGGTGGCCTTGTAGAATGAGTTTGGGAGTGTTCCTCCCTCTGCTGTATTTTGGAAGAGTGAGAAGGATCGGTGTTAGCTCTTTTCTACCTGTTTGATAGAATTCTCTTGTGAATCCATCTGGTCCTGGGCTTTTGTTTGTTGGAAGATTTTTAATCACAGCTTCAATTTCAGTGCTTGTGATTGGTCTGTTTATATTTTCTATTTCTACCTGGTTAAGTCTCATAAGATTGTGCTTTTCTAAGAATTTGTCCATTTCTTCCAGGTTGCCCATTTTATTGGCTTATAGTTACTTGTAGTAATCTCTCATGATCCTTTGTATTTCTACAGTGTCAGTTGTTACTTCTTTTTCAGTTCTAATTCTGTTGATTTGAGTCTTCTCCCTTTTTTTCTTGATGAGTCTGGCTAATGGTTTATCAATTTTGTTTATCTTCTCAAAGAACCAGCTTTTAGTTTTATTGATCTTTGCTATTGTTTCCTTCATTTCTTTTTCATTTATTTCTGATCTGATTTTTATGATTTCTTTCCTTCTGCTAACTTTGGGTTTTGTTTGTTCTTCCTTTAATTGCTTTAGGTGTGAGGTTAGGTTGTTTATTTGAGAATTTTCTTGTTTCTTGAGGTAGGATTGTATTGCTATAAACTTCCCTCTTAGAACTGCTTTTGCTGCATCCCATAGGTTTTGGGCCATAGTGTTTTCATTGTCATTTGTTTCTAGGTATTTTCTGATTTCCTCTTTGATTTCTTCAGTGACCTCTTGGTTATTTAGTAGCATATTGTTTAGCCTCCATGTGTTTGTATTTTTTACAGTTTTTTTCCTGTGATTGATATCTAGTCTCATAGCATAGTTGTTGGAAAAGATACTTGATATGATTTCAATTTTTGTAAATTTACCAAGGCCTGATTTGTGACCCAAGATATGATGTATCCTGGAGAATGATCCATGAGCACTTGAGAAGAAAGTGTATTCTGTTGTTTTTGGGTGGAATGTCCTATAAGTATCAATTAAGTCCATCTTGTTTAATGTATCATTTAAAGCTTGTGTTTCCTTGTTTATTTTCATTTTGGATGATCTGTCCATTAGTGAAAGTGGGGTGTTAAAGTCCCCTACTATGATTGTGTTACTGTCGATTTCCCCTTTTATGGCTGTTAGCATTTGCCTTATGTATTGAGATGCTCCTCTGTTGGGTGCATAAATATTTACAATCACTTTATCTTTTTCTTGGATTGATCCCTTGATCATTATGTAGTGTCCTTCTTTGTCTCTTGTAATAGTCTTTATTTTAAAGTCTCTTTTGTATGATATGAGAATTGCTACTCCAGCTCTCTTTTGATTTCCATTTGTATGGAATATCTTTTTCCATCCCCTCACTTTCAGTCTGTGTGTGTCCCTAGGTCTGATGTGGGTCTCTTGTAGACACATATATATGAGTGTTGTTTTCTAACCATTCAGCCAGTCTGTGTCATTTGGTTGGAACATTTAATCCATTTACATTTAAGGTAATTTTCAATATGTATGTTCCTATTACCATTTTCTTAATTGTTTTGGGTTTGTTATTGTAGGTCTTTTCCTTCTCTTGTATTTCCTGCCTAGAGAAGTTCCTTTAGCATTTGTTGTAAAGCTATTTTGGTGGTGCTGAATTCTGTTAGCTTTTGCTTGTCTGTAAAGGTTTTAATTTCTCTGAATCTGAATGAGAGATTCAGATTCTGAATGAGATCCTTGCTGGGTAATGTTCTTTGTAGGTTATTTTTCCTTTCATCACTTTAAATATGTCCTGCCACTCTCTACTGGCTTCCAGAGTTTCTGCTGAAAGATCAGCTGTTAACCTTATGGGAATTCCCTTGTATATTATTTGTTGCTTTTCCCTTGCTGCTTTTAATATTTTTTCTTTGTATTTAATTTTGGATAGTTTGATTAATATGTGTCTTGGCATATTTCTCCTTAGATTTATCCTTTATGGGACTCTGTGCACTTCCTGGACTTGATTGACTGTTTCCTTTCCCATATTAGGGTATTTTTCAACTATAATCTTTTCAAATATTTTCTCAGTCTCTTTCTTTTCTGTTCTTCTTCTGGGACCGCTATAATTCAAATGTTGGTACATTTAATGTTGTCCCAGAGGTCTCTGCGACTGTCCTCAATTCTTTTCATTCTTTTTTCTTTATTCTGCTCTGTGGTAGTTATTTCCACTATTTTATCTTCCAGGTCACTTATCCGTTCTTCTGCCTCAGTTATTCTGTCATTGATCCCTTCTAGAGAATTTTAAATTTCATTTATTGTGTTGTTCATCATTGTTTGTTTGCTCTTTAGTTCTTCTAGTCCTTGGTAAACGTTTCTTATATTTTCTCTATTTTGTTTCCAAGATTTTGGATCATCTTTACTATCATTACTCTGAAATCTTTTTCAGGTAGACTGCCTATTTCCTCTTCATTTGTTTGGTCTGGTGGGTTTTTACTTTGGTCCTTCATCTGCTGGGTATTTCTCTGTCTTCTCATTTTGCTTACCTTACTGTGTTTGGGGTCTCCTTTTTGCAGTCTGCAGGTTCGTAGTTCCCATTGTTTTTGGTGTCTGCCCCTAGTGGATAAGGTTGGTTCAGTGTGTTGTGCAGGCTTCCTGGTGGAGGGGACTGGTGCCTGTGTTCTGGTAGATGAGGCTGGATTTCGTCTTTCTGGTGGGCAGGTCCACATCTGGTGGTGTGTTTTAGGGTGTCTGTGACCTTATGATTTTAGGCAGACTTTCTGCTAATGAGTGGGGTTGTATTCCTGTCTTGCTAGTTGTTTGGCATAGGATGTCCAGCACTGGAGCTTGCTGCTTGTTGAGTGGAGCTGGGTTTCAGCATTGAGACGGAGATATCTGGGAGAGCTCTCGCTGATTGATATAACATCGGTCCAGGAGGTCTCTTGTGGTCCAATGTCCTGAACTTGGCTCTCCCACCTCAGAGGCTCAGGCCTGACACCTGGCCGGAGCACCAAGACCCTATCAGCCACATGGCTCAGAAGTAAAGGAGAAAAAGCAGAAAGAAAGAGAAAAATAAAATAAAATAAAGTTATTAAAAAAAGTAATAGCAAAATAAAAGAATAGAACTAAACCAATAAACAAATCCACCAATGATAACAAGCACTAAAAACTAAATTAAGATAAATATATAAATCAGAAACTAGTCAGTCGAATACAGCAAACCCCAAGTCTACTGTTGCTCCGAAAGCCCACTGCCTTAATTTTGGGAATTCATTGTCTATTCAGGTATTCCACAGATGCAGGGTACATCAAGTTGATTGTGTAGATTTAATCCGCTGCTCCTGAGGCTGCCAGTAGAAATCTCCCTTTCTCTGTTTTGTTCACACAGCTTTTGGGGTTCAGCTTTGGATTTGGCCCTGGCTCTGCATGTAGGTCGCCCTCTGGCATCTGTTCTTCGCCCAGACAGGAGCAGATTAACAGAGTGGCTGATTAGGGGGCTCTGGCTCACTCAGGCCGGGGGGAGGACAGGGCACGGAATGCGGGGTGAGCCTGCGGTGGCAGAGGCCAGTGTGATGTTGCAACAGCCTGAAGCCTGCCGTGTGTTCTCCCAGGGAAGTTGTCCCTGCATCACGGGACCCTGGCCATGGCAGGGTGCTCAGCCTCCCGGGAGGGGCGGTGTGGATAGTGAGTTGTGCTTGCACACGGGTTTCTTGGTGGCGGCAGCAGCAGTCTTAGTGTTTCATGCCCGTCTGTGGTGTCTGCGCTGATAACTGCGGCTCATGCCCGTCTCTGAAGCTTGTTTAGGCGGTGGTCTGAATCCCCTCTCCTCATGCACCCCGAAACAATGGTCTCTTGACTCTTAGGCAGTTCCAGAGTTTTTCCCAGACTCCCTCCTGGCTAGCTGTGGCACACTAGCACCCTTCAGGCTGTGTTCACGCAGCCAACCCCAGTCCTCTCCCTGGGATCTGACCTCTGAAGCCCAAGCCTTAGCTCCCAGCCCCCATCCACCCCAGCGGGTGAGCAAGCTGCTCTCAGGCTGGTGAGTGCTGGTCAGCACGGATCCTCTGTGCAGAAATCTCTTCACTTTGCCCTCTGCATCCCTGTTGCTGCACTGTCCTCCGTGGCTGTGAATCTTCCCCCTCCCCACCACCCCCCACGTCCGCCAGTGAAGGGGCTTCCTAGTGTGTGGAAACTTTTCCTCCTTCACCTCTCCCTCCCTGAGATGCAGGTCCTGTCCCTATTCTTTTGTCTCTGTTTTTTCTTTTTTCTTTTGCCCTACCCAGGTACGTGGGGACTTTCTTGCCTTTTGGGCATCTGAGGTCTTCTGCCAGCATTCAGTAGGTGTTCTGTAGGAGTTGTTCCACATGTAGATGTATTTCTGATGTATCTGTGGGGAGGAAGGTGATCTGCACGTCTTGCTCCTCTGCCATCTTGAAGGTCCTCCGTGATGCAGTGTAACTTAATGAACCATTATTATAATAACATTTAGGTCATTTCCAATTTTTGTCATTATGAATAATAATTGTGATGCAAGTCTAGTTTTTCCAAATTCTGGATGACTTCCTTATAATACATTCTCAGATAGGAGATTACTGAAAGCATCAAAGGATATGAACATGGTTATATCTCAGTATATACCACTGTCAGTAATGCAGGAGATGTTTTGCCCCGTTTTTTGTTGTTGTTGCTGTTGTTGTTTTTTGCGGTACGCGGGCCTCTCACTGTTGTGGCCTCTCCCGTTGCGGAGCACAGGCTCCGGATGCACAGGCTCAGTGGCCATGGCTCGTGGGCCCAGCCGCTCCGTGGCATGTGGGATCTTCCCAGACTGGGGCACGAACCCATGTCCCCTGCATCGGCAGGCGGACTCTCAACCACCGCGCCACCAGGGAAGCCCTTGCCCCATTTTTTAAACACGGGAGCTCTCACCTTTTCTACTTAATAAGTTTGCATATTGATGCAATAACTCTAAATTTTGCATTCTGGCAATCAACAACAGCTGAATATATGCCATATTATATTATACTATATTAAGATTCTATACATATTATAATATTCACACACTACATACATAGAAATATATAAATATATAGTGATATAAATAATGTGTATCACCGTACTGATGAATTATTTCATCTTCATGCTAAGACCAATGATCTTCTTTTCTTACACAGGCTTTTCTAGAAATAAGTAACACCACATAAATATGGTTAAGTCTTTTGTCACAAAAACTCTATAAACTCCCTAAGTGTCAGATACATAATCCTTTATATAATACTATATATAGTAATGCTATTATAATAGTAATAGTATTTTTAGGTTCTTAAAAAATGTCATTTCTTTGCACTAAAACTAGCTTTTAGATGCATAAATGGCAACATATCTGGCTAGGAAAAAAATGAATTTCCACCTAGAACAAGTTTATAAAAAGATTAATCATATCGATAGAATAAAATAGGCCAATTTTTACTGCAAAGCAACATTTCAGTGTGCAGAATTACCAGAGAGAAGAATGTTTTCTCTTGATTTCCATTTTGGAGTTAAATTTACAGAAAATAGCCTTCAACTCTCAAGGAAGAAGAGTTTTTATTTATTTTTCTCTTTTCCTTCTTGTAACACAGAGCTCCAGGACACTATTTTGTTATTGGTGGTGTTGTTGTTGCTTACAGACTTTTTTAAATGTCAAAAGTAATGGATTCCTCGATTTACTGGTAGACCACTAAACTCCTAGAGGTGATCACACACGTCTGCTCTGACCTTCCTTATCACAGTCTCTGTAACTAGGACCATGTCACTATTGTGCTCACCGGATGCCCAGGGGCTGCATGGCATTGTCCAGTTGAATGATCTAGTGGTCTGTGTCTTGGAAGCATTGACCTTTCTGTCCATGGAGAGCCTTCTTGGTTAACACCTGTCCATCCCTTCCCCATGTCTTGATATCTCTCTTTCCTAAGTGTCTCTGAGACCATCAAGGCAGCCTTAATGTGTCGTGTGTTTGACGATGTCCATCTATCTATCTCCTTTCTATAGAAGATGGAACACAACCCACTTCTGAAAGTTCAAATCTTTATAAAATCTGAAGTTAATAAAGATATATCAGTAAGAGGAACAGATTACTGCATCACAGAAGAAGAAGAGAGTGGCTGTGCAGGACAGCCCTTGGTACCATGTCCAAAGGTGAACTGCTTAAGGTGGGTGTTGGGCCTTAAAGAAGAATACATTGGTGGACAAGATCAAGGTCTTCTTCATAGAGAAAAGTAGTTTGGCTGCATTTTATATTCTGTTATCTCATTACTTACTATGAAATTCTCCTCCCGGCCTTTGGGACACTTGCTCTATCATCTGTCCAGTTGGAGACAGAGAATTAGAAACGTTGGCTGTTTCCAGCTCTGATTCAGCACTCTGGGGGCATGAAAGCCAGGAGAAATGTGTTGGCCCGCAAATGAGCTGCTCACAGCAGCACGCTGTTGACGAAGGCTGGTGAGTAAATAGTGCTGAGCCCCAGAATGAGGACACATGATGCTGAGTTTAATAAATACAATCCCAAGGTGAATTTGAAGCAGAGACCTAGACCAAGGTGACTTGATGTAGGCAGCAACGTTCTGTTTGTCTCTGCTTTCTGAGTATGACCGTATGAGGCAGGCCTCTCCTGGGATGTGCAGCCAGGAACTAGAAAAATCTAATGACATATGAAAGAAAAGCCCTTCAAGGTGTACACACCTGGAGAGTGGCTCAGAACTGCAGTTTTAGAGACCTGCCATTGCTTCCCTCCATAAAGCAGCAGAAGTAAACATCAGAATCTACTACTTTCTCCCTTCCTTCCTCTTCCTCCACTTCCTCCCCCTGTTCCTCCTCCTGCTCTTCCTTCTCTTCCTCCTTGTCTTCCTTTCTCTTTAAGTTTTGCCTCTCATTTTGTCAAACCAGGGATTAAAATTTGAATCTTGACTTCCTGTTCTGTTACTCAAAGTGAGGGATGAATTTGGAAAGCTTACTTGTTAACAGAGGTTATATATACAAAGGCTAAATCAGTAGATGGAGAAGGTCAAGTAGGTCACCTCTCTATGAGCTTCTGAGTAAACAATGCCCCTTTACTATGATGTGTATTTCTAAAATAGCTATGGACCATGGTAGGCACTTTGAGAGGCATCCTGCCCCATACCCCACCTTTAGTGTATAAGCATGCTCAGGATACAAGTTTACCAGAGAGCCATTAAAACTCAAAATAGCCACATTTCAAGTATGGCTCTTAATTAGTAGCATGCGAATAAACTGAGAAGTTAATAACCCTTCTGTCCTTCAAAATTATTCTCCAGGTTATAAACTCTTTGTCAACCGTAGCATTCTCTCAAAAATGCTATTCAAGAAATGTCAAAGCTACTCGAACTCTTATGTTTCTACAGCAGAAACATTGTTTATGTTTTTTAACAAAAAAGATGCATATGAAATAAAGGGGAGGATTGAGGATTATGAAATCTCCACTTTTGGAAGTATTTGGGTGTTCGGTACCGGCCATCTGTGCTGGTTGTTGGGTAGGACCTGCCCGGGCCCTTCATTTGGCGTGGCTGCCCTGCAGGCCAGCTGAACTTCCCGCTTGCTTCACCGTCCAGTTGAATTTCAGCATCTGTCCCTGCATGCACAGATTAAACACCTGCTGGCTTCTAAACCCTCTGAAGACCTTTGCTGCTCGTGGAGTGAAGGGAAATTGGAGCTTGGACAGCACATTTGGGCAATTTCTGACACTACAACTAAATACACTGTACAAAATTCACATTCTCTCCAACACAATTCCCTCACCAATTCTCTTCCAAATATTTCTGTAGAGGGGAAAGAGCATCAGGTGTAGACCACCTGTCTCACATAGTTGGGGGGTGGGGGATCTTGAATTAGATCTTCCTCTTAGGTCCGGAAGCCAGATATTCACTTCTGCCAGCGATCCTGTGAAAGGCTGGGCTTCCTGGGTTCCCACTTCGTGCACTGGGCTTTAGGGAAGACCAGGACACAGAGGATCAGAAACCCTTAAGTCATTGCCATCGTGTCGATTGCAGGAATTGACGTTGACAGACTGTCTCTCTTACAGTGCCTTCCCCATGATGCCCTACTGTGAGCATGTAGTATCTCCTCCCCACTGCCTGCCCTTAGCTGGCCATGCTGTACTATAAGTTAGCATTATTTTTTTTTTTTTATAATTCTCCTGGTGTTAGCAATGGTCTACATTTACCTCAGAATACTTGTGAAGAATTCAGATGTCTCCCTACCCTTGTCTTGTGTGTAATCTATAGTTACTAACCCATTAAACACACTGTTCTATGTCTTTATTTGTTTCATCTTTGAAGAGAAGTAGATATAGAATTGTCCCCATGGTGCTGGAACATTTAACAAAGCTCATTAAAAAATACCCTCTGGTCTATTTGAGTGTCTCTATTTGAGGCTTTTAGGTCTCTATGCTAACATTTATGCCTTGATGGGAATAAAACATTTTTTTCTTCCAGTTTCTAAGTTTATTATAGTTGAATCACAGTATTTATATCTTGAAGGAATTTTTGTGCTAGTCGAGGATGGAGCCTTGTTTCTCTCATTAATCCTTCTACTTTCATCCCTCCCCTTTTTGTTCTTAGAGACTCCCAAAGTAGTTCAGTAGTTTTGCTCTATTTCCACTCATATAGTTTCAATAAATATTTCCATAAATACCAAATGGGAAAATGTTTGCAGATATGTTCTGGGATTGTCAACTGAACCAAAAGTTTGTGTGCCAAACATGAAAGGGTAAGTTTAGTGAGAAAACTGGCGCCTTTCATCTCTCTCACTGATCCAGCTCAGACAGCACTGGGAATGCACTGGAGAGAACACTCTGTAAGAAAACATTTTATGAAATATGTATCACAGCAGCTATCATGTTCTGTTCTTCGAAGGGCCTCATTTCTCACCTGAATGTAGATTAGCAATGTCCATTCATTCATGGCTAGGTAATGTTTGCAGGTTTTTAAGCCATTCTCCTTTGATTTTATATGTCATAGTTTTAAAAAATGAATAATTGTCATATGAATAGCTCTATTTTTCTAGGTATTATTACACGTCATCCTGTCTACACTTCATTCATCCTTTAGCACATAATTTAAGTGTCTTTTAGTTTTGTGAACCTTTCTTTTCTGCCCCTTCCCCCTCCTCTCAGACTTAACTTGTCACTCTCTCCCAAAGTCAAAGAAACTATAGTCCGTCCCCATAGTAAAGTTCCAAACATTTCCAAAGGAAGAGGAAAAGGGGGTATTTTAGGGAAGCAAGATGCTTTACTCATGAATGACTTCTTAGCTAACCAAAATGGAAGTAAGGTTTTCCAAGAGTAGAAGGAATTGAGACCTTCTGTTCCCCAGATTTCCACAAAACAAATTAAATCTGACTCCAAGTTTCTTGGCTTTGGACTCAGAGGAAATTCTCTCTCAGCCATTTGGGGGAAGGGTACCCTTTCTTCCCAATTCTCCCCAAATCCTGGCATCCCACTGTTGCCAATCCCATCCATTCCTTTAGGGCCACACAGATGACTCAGGCTGTCATGCATATCAAAACACACTGGACTACCAGTATGCATGTTTTCCGAGACTGCACTGTCCATTGGAATCCAGGGGCTTTGTGAGTTTTATGCCACCCATGGGCACAGAAATCGATTCACGCTAGGAGCCCTGGTTCCTGGGATATAGCTTCCCTAAATGGTTTGCCAAGCCAGTGCACCCAGATGTCTGTGCCTTTCCCCTCCCCAGAGTGGCATGAGGAGGTGGTTCTGGGTCCATTTCACTTGTAGAACCTACCCTAGTCTTGACTCTTCCTCCAGCTTGATGCTTCTGTGCCCTCCTCTCTTTAGCTCTCTGCCTTCCTTACACCTAACACAATCTGCTCCATGGGATTCAAGACACAAATTTAGCCTTCTGTTTTTAGTCCTCTGTTTTCCTTCCCAATAGAAAGTATTCTTATGCCAGGGAACTCAAAGCCTGAGAGGAAAAAAATATAGGGGGAAACCCACATAACTAAATGTCTCAATAAGTTATTTCACTATCAACATAAAGTAAATCCTAGTCTCTTTTTAGCCACTCTTTCTGAAGTTAATGTAATATCCGTCTCACCCAAGGAAGGAATGACCCAAGGTCAATCTGACCTCTTATTCACTCTTAGGGAATATATCAGTAACTGAGTCATTAAACAAAGCCCATTCTGCCTGTCTTACTCATAGAACTTCATTAGGTTTATCTAAAATGTGCTTGAAAAATAATCTAATTTATCTTGCTCTAAGTAATTTAATTAGAATTCAATTAAATTCAGTAGAATGCATACATCATTTTAGATGTTGCACCTTGATTCATTTTATTTGCTATTTTTACTTTAAAGATGTAGTGAAGTTATTTAGCCCTGCAGTAGTCTATCTAAAGTAATCCATTTCATACATAAACTAACTAGTCCTCAGGAGCACTAAGGGAAAGAAAATGTGTCCATCATTATGCATGCCACACACAACTCGTTTGAATTTAATCTCTTTGGCAGACTGTGTGCTGGGGAGACAGGTACTTCAGGTATCAGTTCACTTACACTTCCAAAACCGACACCTTTTTAGCCCCTCCCTTGTTTTCCATCTGACACACACACACGTAAATAGATCAATAAGAGAAAAGAAATGATATTCAGACTCTATTCAAATCACCTTCACAGTCACTATTAAAACTTTAAGGTGTCAATCCAAAAGCACAAGCAACAAAAGCAAAAATAAACAAGCGGGACTACATCACACTAAAAAGCTTTTGCAAAGCAAAGGAAACAGTCAACAAAATGAGGGCAATCTACAGAACAGGAGAAAATATTTGCAAATCGTATATCTAATAAAGGGGGTTAATATCCCAAATATCGATATATAAGGAACTCATACAACTCAGCAGTAAAAAACAAAAAAACCCAAAAAACCCCCAATTTTTTAAAAATGAGCAAAGGACCTGAATAGACATTTTTTCAAAGAAGACAGACAAATGGTCAAGAGGTATATGAAAAGGTGCTCAACATTATTAATCGTGGAGGAAATGCAAATCCAAGCACAGTGAGATATCACCTCACACCTGTTTGGATGTCTATTACCAACAAGATAAGAGATCACAAGTTTTGGCAAGGATGTAGAGAAAAGGGAACCCTTGTACACTGTTGATAGGAATGTAACTTGGTACCTTCATTGTGGAAAACAATATGACAATATGGAGGTTCCTTAAGAAATTAAAAATAGAACTCCCATATGACTCAGTAATCCCACTTTTGGGTATATATCCAAAGGAAGTGAAATCAGTATCTCAAAGATATATCTGCACTCCCATGTTCATTGCAGCATTATTCACAATAGCCACACTATATATATAATATATATTATATATATATTTTATATATATTTATATATAATGGAGTGTTGTTGAGCCATAGAAAAAGAAGGAAATCTTGCCATTTGTGACAACACAGATGAACGTGGAGGACATTACGCTAAGTGAAAAAAGCCAGACAGAGAAAGACAGATACTGTACGACCTCACTGATATGTGAAATTTTAGAAAGCTGAAGTCATAAAACCAGAGAGTAGAATAGTGGTTGCCAGGGACTGGAGGGTGGGGGAAATGGGGAGATGTTGGTCAAAGGGTAGAAACTCTCAGTTATAAGATGCATAAGTTCTGGGGATCTAATGCACAGCATGGTGATTATAGTTAATACTGTACTTATCCTTGAAACTTGCTAAGAGAGTAGATCTTAAGTGTTCTCATTACACACACAAAAAGGGTAACTGTGGGATGGTGGATATGTTTAATTAACTTGATAGTGGTAATCATTTCACAGTGTATACATAGGTTAAATCATCAAGTTATACACCTTTAAAAAATCACATCGTACAACCAAAATATATACAATTTTTATTTGTCAGTCATACATCAGTAAAACTGGGGGGAAAAGCAAAAACAAAAAAAAATGTTAGATTTTCAGGAGAACCAGGGATGGCGTCTGAAACTCTCTTGTTTAGGGATGCTGTGGTTCAAAATACTAAAGTGTCGGGAAATTGTTTTTCTGTTGAGTAGACATGCCATACTGAGTTACTAACACAATGTTAAAGGGCCTGGGCCCACGTGGGTCCTATATAAGCAACACTGGAAGGATGCCGACTTAACTCATTTTCCAGGAAGAGAGCCATAGTGCTGTATGTTGGGTTTTTGGGGGCCAGGATAATATAGCAGAAATCCTCCAAGGCTATAAGCTTCTGTAATTTAAAAACAAAGGGGGATAACAAGTGTCTTTTTCCTATATTTCCTTGATCCCAAATTGCTTATAGGTGAGGCATCTCAAGCAGGCGGTGAGCCGTCTTGGTTTACCAGTGTGCTGGAGCTGTGGTAATGCCTCAGCATTGCTCCCAGACACCAGGCTGCATCACTGCAGCTGTTTCATCTAAGGATAGGTGGTTTCAAGAAGTTAGGCTGGAGGAGAGGTGGAGAGACAGGAAATACGCCTTTAGCAAAAAAAAAAAAAAAAATTTGTTAGAAATAAAATTAGAGTGTTTGTTTTTAGCTCTTGAAGTTTTACCTAATTTCCCTGTTAGTGGAACTTTAAAAAATTGAATGAGGCCATTCCCTTTTTTTTTTACATTTTAAAGACAAAACCTTAACATCAAAATATTAACATTGTCTTCTTTCATATTTTGCCACATACTCATTGGATGACCTCTGTGCCTTGGACAATTTGGAAACGTTGCTGCAGCCTTTACTAAGTGACACAGGTGAGCTAGGTGAAATGTGTCAAAGATCTGAAACTGCTTGGATTTCCCCAAATCTTGAAAAGGAAGGAAAGGGGTTTGTAAATGGTTTCTGTTGGAGACAGTAAGTGACTGCTTTCCCCAGCAGTGTCTGCTGTAAGAGGGCCAACCCGACTGAAGCCGTGTTGAAGGTTAGGAAGGCACCTCACCTTGTCCCTTCCCACCCTGGGGACTGGATTTCACCAAAGCCAGTGTCTCAGAGCACAGCTGGTACATTCAACAGCATTTCACAATGAGCTCAAGGAAGAGAACGTGAGTGTGCGATTTATGTTTACATAAGTGACCCTTCATTTTTCTTTTCTTCCTTGTTCTTAAAGAATACGACTTGAGCGCCTGAGGCTGGTTTTCAGTCATAGCCTTGGCAGCTACATTACTTATAAGAATAGGCTAATCTCTTTTTTATAGAGCATGAATTTAATGAGAAGGCTCATTTTCAGAAAAAAAATCACTATGGCACCGTTGGTTTGTAATCTGCCTGATATTTTTGGGGGGCCTGCTGTGTTTACCATAATGCTTAGTCTTAGCACCTTTTAAGAAGTTGGAACATTGTGTACCTTATGAACCAACCTGAGTTGTCTTTGAACAAATTCTTTGATTTAATATTGTTATTTTTTCTTTTTCCACCAGGCCCCACTCCTGCCTCAAGTCTTAAAAATTTAAAAATCCTCCTTCGATTGCCTGGCTTCAGGAGGTCCTCCCACTACCCGTCACCCCCAATTCTGTCCTCTTCCATCTTAAAGGCAGCTGAGAACCTTTTGGTATTTCCCATTTAAGGACATCCCTTCCTTCTGATCTTCTAATTGCCTTTTCCTCTTTTAACCCTGAAGCAGGAGTGGCAATAATAGATTTTTTTATATTAGAATCATCCCTACAATAGAAATTTCAACAGGTCAAATCTCTTAAATATATAACATTTAATTATGGTAAATAGCCAATGTTCACTCTTTCAGAAGACCTTTTCCTCTAGAATAAATGTTTTCTAGCCCATCTTGCAAAAATTGGATTTTGATGTAATTTTGAGTTGTTTTTCAAGGCAGTGTGTCAGAAGTACTGAGATAAAAATACTCCTTTACTCTCAGATCCTTGTGATGGGGCAGTTGGTATCATCTTTTGATGCAAAGAATGAGGTGGAAAATGTCAGCTAGTCTCCACTCAGAGAATCTTCTTATGACTTGAAAGCAAAGGCAGATATATTTGTCTTCTAAAATGAGGCATGGCTTCCCTATTTATTTATCCTGAGTTCCCTGTTAAGTTCTTCCAAGTAAAAGGCATAATTGATGATCTCAGTTGATTATACATTTTTCAAGCAGGTTTTAATTGTGTGTGGAGAAGTTCAGCACTTAGTGGAATCTAATTTTCCCAATTTGCTCTCCTTCAAATACGCTACACTTCATGCATACAAATTTGGTAAATGTGGGATAAAATAATGGAATTTGACATGGGTCTTTATTTTTAAAGAAAGTGAGTCACCAGTCCACTTGTACTTTCTTTGTTTTTATTTATTCAATAGATTTGAAAGTTAAATGTTTGCCATTTGGCCTTAGGGTTCACTAACGTAATTCAAAATGCAAAGTTAAAAACATTTTGTAATGAAAAATGTCAAAGTCATTTAAAAATGCATCAAGAAAGAAGACAGCAACACAGCTGGCCTAAAATGTAGTCATCTCTTTCCTAATCTCCAAGAAGATATTAGCAAGTGTGAGAATTCAAGTCAGAAATTCCTATTTAAAACTAAGATCTGTTAGTTTCATAATAGTCATGTCAGGTAAGACCCCTTAAAAATTCCTCATTTGCTTTTTTTTTTTTTTGCTTTCCTTCCCCAACTTACGAAGAGCAGGAATCCTTTAAACTTTCCATATTTAGGAATAAATTAATTAGTCAGAACTTCAGGAAATAAATCTGGGATGCATGTTAGCAATATTTTCTCAGCGTATCAATGCAATCATACAGATATATTTAAGTAATCAATAAGGGTATTTGGTACTTATGAAGTGTGCTAGAATGTAATAAGAGCTATTATTCTGAGTATTTATCATGAACCAGATACTGTAGTAGGAAGTTTATATCAACTGTCTCATTTAGTCCTCATGACAGCCCTGAGAGATATGTATTTTTATCCCTATTTTATAGTTGAAGAAAATAGATGAGTCTCAGCTACTTAGTGGCAGAGTCAAGATCCAAACCCAGATCTATCCATTTCAAAACATATTCTTTCTCTTTCTGACTTACTTCACTCTGTATGACAGACTCTAGGTCTATCCACCTCATTACAAATAGCTCAATTTCATTTCTTTTTAGGCTGAGTAGTATTCCATTGTATATATGTGTCACATCTTCTTTAGCCATTCATCCGATGATGGAGACTTAAGTTGTTTCCATCTCCGGGCTATTGTAAATAGAGCTGAAACGAACATTTTGGTACATGACTCTTTTTGAATTCTGGTTTTCTCAGGGTATATACCCAGTAGTGGGATTGCTGGATCATATGGTAGTTCTATTTGTAGTTTTTTAAGGAACCTCCATACTGTTCTCCACAGTGGCTGTATCAATTTACATTCCCACCAACAGTGCAAGAGGGTTCCCTTTTCTCCACACCCTCTCCAGCATTTATTGTTTCTAGATTTCTTGATGATGGCCATTCTGACTGGTGTGAGATGATATCTCACTGTAGTTTTGATTTGCATTTCTCTAATGATTAGTGATGTTGAGCATTCTTTCATGCGTTTGTTGGCAGTCTGTATATCTTCTTTGGAGAAATGTCTTTTTAGGTCTTCTGCCCATGTTTGGATTGGGTTGTTTGTTTTCTTGTTATTGAGCTGCATGAGCTGCTTATAAATTTTGGAGATTAATCCTTTGTCAGTTGCTTCATTTGCAAATATTTTCTCCCATTCTGAGGGTTGTCTTTTGGTCTTGTTTATTATGGTTTCCTTTGCTGTGCAAAAGCTTTGAAGTTTCATTAGGTCCCATTTGTTTATTTTTGTTTTTATTTCCATTTCTCTAGGAGGTGGGTCAAATGCTAACACATATATATGGAATTTAAGAAAAAAAATGTCATGAAGAACCTAGGGGTAAGACAGGAATAAAGACACAGACCTACTAGAGAATGAACTTGAGGATATGGGGAGGAGGAAGGGTAAGCTGTGACAAAGCGAGAGAGTGGCATGGACATATATACACTACCAAATGTAAGATAGATAGCTAGTGGGAAGCAGCCGCATAGCACAGGGAGATCAGCTCGATGCTTTGTGACCGCCTGGAGGGGTGGGATAGGGAGGGTGGGAGGGAGGGAGACGCAAGAGGGAAGAGATGGGAACATATGTATATGTATAACTGATTCACTTTGTTATAAAGCAGAAACTAACACACCATTGTAAAGCAATTATACTCCAATAAAGATGTAAAAAAAACCAACAACACACAAAAACCATATTCTATTTTATGACACCATGGTGGATCTCTGGAGGAAGATGACAAAAGTTTTAACCTTACAAGCTAAGAATTAAAAACATACCTTTTAGGGGCTTCCCTGAGGAGCTTCCCTGAGGGGCTTCCCTGGTGGCGCAGTGGTTGAGAGTCCGCCTGCCGATGCAGGGGACACGGGTTCGTGCCCCGGTCTGGAAAGATCCCACATACCGCAGAGCGGCTGGGCCCGTGAGCCATGGCGGCTGAGTCTGCGCGTCCGGAGCCTGAGCCTGTGCTCTGCAACAGGAGAGGCCACAGCAGTGAGAGGCCCGCATACCGCAAACCCCCCGCCCCCCCCCCAAAAAAAACATACCTTTTAAGTCAGTTGTCTCCAAAGTGAGAGTACACATCTCAGGGGAAAATACAAGTTGATCCCCTGGGATTCAGGAAGAAAATATTATCATTAGTTTATATGTGGGGAAAAAAATGAGAATAATTAAGCTTGACTAATTTTTAACATATAAATTGACCCTGGTGCAATTTCTTAATTTGTAGATCAGATGGTTGCAACTTTATTTTTTAACTGCTGTGTAATTTTTTCTTTTCTTTATCTTTTTTCCTTACCTGTTTTATTCCTACCTCCCTTCTTTCTCTTTCTTTCTTTTTGGTAACAGCTTTATTGAGATATTATGTAATTCACATACCATACAATTCATCTATTTAAAGTGTAAAATTCAATGTTTTTTAGAATATTAGTATTTAGTATTACAGATATGTGCAACTAACACCACAGTCATTTTAGAACATTTCATCACTTCGAAAAGAAACCCCCTACCCTTTAATTATCACCTCCTGATCCCATCCCCCTAGCCCTCAGCAACAAGCTATCTACTTTCTGTCTCTGTAGATTTGCCAATTCTGGACATGTCATATAAATGGAATCATGTAAACTGTGGTGTTTTGTCACTGGTTTCTTTGAGTGATTGACTCCTTTAAGGTGTATGAGATTCTTTGACAGAGGAGTGGCTGTCCTGCTGTCAGAGGGGGTTCATAGTAGCCAGTTTATGTGAGTGTCTGGTTAAAGGATTTAGCAATTGTATCATCTCAGTAACTAAGCTTCACAAAGAGGATTGTTGCCTTAAAAATGATTCCTACACAAAAGCTGAGAGTCAGAGGTAATACCACAATGTACCATAAATAAATAACCAAAAAAAGTGCTCAGCTGAAACTTCTCTTATTCTTAATCTGACCTTTCTCCATCAGCCATGTGGCAAAGTAAAACAAACACAGTGAAATCTAATCACATGTAACAAAAATATTAGCTACAATTTGTAATTGTGAATAAGACAATTTATAAGACAAAATATGCATTTACTTCTACTTTTATTAAGGGTGGACTTTGCTCTAAGTATACAGCATGCCTTAAGATATTACCTGACATATTGTTAAGCAAGCAGTTAAAAAACTAAGCAATCATAACATAAAAATAACTTATGCGATTTGTGGGGGAAGGGAAGGGAGTTATGTTTAATGTCATACAACCCATCACTTTTTAAAAAATTCCGTTAAATATAATAATCATTGTTTTGCCTCAACTTGTATTTCTTATTTATTAAGAAATGATCAAAATCCTTATATCAATACTACTGGAGAAATTCCTCTTCTTATCACTGTAAACACGGCTATATTACACAAGAAAAACAAGATGGCAACATTCTGCAAATAATATTGAAAGATGCATAAAAAGCTATGCTGAAGATTTGAAGAAGCAAGTATTAAAAGTCTGCAGCTTTGCAATGCTGAGATGAAAGTACAGATGTATCTAGCATGCCTCCGTCAGAGGTGGATTTACCATGAAGCTAGTGGAGTTTCAGGGATGCCAAACTTGCACAGAGACATCTGGTTCTTCCCTCTTGCTCCTTATTGAAACTTTTCCCCCATAATGCAAGCAGGATTTGGATCTGACTAATGGAATGAGCAGAGAAATTTGGGGATGTTGTGGCAGAAGCTTACTTCGTTTCCCGTGCTCAGAAATTCCAAAGAACAATTCTTACTGAATTAAAACACTACCCTACGCTTTAGGGTCTTCTGCTTCTTACCTCTCTTTACCCATCTCTGCTATTATTATGATTCTCACTGGCCAGCCCAGTGATTCTGCGTGTCAGTGTCTGCTTCTGAGACAGCACAGCATTTCTTTTTTCCTGGAATGATATGCCACCTTCAAAATACCAAATTAACTCTCTTCCATTATTTAAAACAAGCAAAACTGACGCAAAACTCTGTTCTCCATGAAACCTTTCCATATTTGCTTTGGCCAATTTTAAAAATAAATTTATTGAGTATAGTTGATTTACAGCGTTGTGTTAGTTTCTGCTGTACAGCAAAGCAAATCAATTATACATATACATATATCCACTCTTTTTTTAGATTCTGTTCCCGTATCAGTCATTACAGAGTATTGAGGAGAGTTCCTTGTGCTGTACAGTAGGTCCTTATTAGTTATCTATTTTATACATAGTAGTGTGTATATGTCAGATTGGGACTGACATATTCTTTGCCTAGTTTGAAAGACTGACATTATCTCTGATAACTTCTAGCAATTTTATATAGACTTACTGGAGTACATGGGTATTTTTATGTTCTCTATGCAGGTACAGTAGCTTCACTTATTTAAGTTCCATGCCCCTCCACGCTTCTTGGAGGCAGGGACCAAGCATCCCTTCCTCATAACCTGTACCCAGCAGGCCTTGCCAAATGCTACTGAGTGATCTCTTTCTCTGCAGCTAATCCCCAAACTTGCAGAGTGTGTGCATAATAAATGAGTAAACATTGCTGCTAACTCAGCTACCAAAGAGTTTAATCAAATACACAGAAGGAATAGACTTTAAGATCGAAGATACCAATCTCCAGAGTTAATGATTACACATCAGTGTCTTCTAAAAGTAAGTCAGAATTACAGAGTAGAAGGAAATGTAGAGCTCATTATCTTAGCTTGAGTTCCCCAGAAAGCACAGGCTTAAGTGCCGCTACTTTAGTTAGGACTGTAATCCCAGGGAGTAGGAGTGAGGAAGGGAAGGTGGGAGGGACAGTTCTGGGGCACTGAGTACCCAACAGAGAGCCTTGTGAGGCAGGACCATCTTTAGAGAACCTGCAGAAGTGACTGCTTCTCGGGACAGTCTGTCAGGGGGAGGGCCAGGGGGAGAGGAAGAAGAAGAATCTATCTGTCTGCTTTAGTTTTCTATTGCTCAAGTGCAATAATTCCCCGGCACCTCCCAGTTGCTGATGAGTGGGCACCAAATAGGGCCCCACAAGGTCTGGCCTTCAGCATCAACCTGCAATCTCCAGGGTAGAAGGCACAAGGCACACAGAATGGGCATGAGGCCCGGGGCCACTGGGCTGGGCCCACACAGTTTTGATTGCAGTCTATTCACAGTCTGTCATGGCAGCCGCCACTGGAGCTAGGATACCTTGGAGATAGTGAGACCAAGAAGATTTGAAGGGGAGCATAAGTATCTTACACACTCGTCAATTAAACTATCCTTACTTTACACGAAGGAATCCGAGCCCAGAGTTGGAGATGTGCAGGATCATGGAGCTTAATCAACGGAACTCAAGAGCCAGGGGCTTCTAACTCCCTATTGGTGCTTTCCACTGTTCTGTCCCACTTCTCTAGACAAACAACATCTAATATACATGCACATCTGTGACTCATCCTCTCACACTAGAGTTTCAAATGTCTCCTACACTTACTACCTCATGGACTCAGTGGAATATTGTTTACGAGGGCTTCCTTGTGACTTACTTGGTTTCCTCTAAAAAACAAAAAGAAAAGAAACTGATACCACAGAACCAGAGAACAGGTTAAATTCCATGAATACAGAATCTGAGGCAAAGAAACTCCAATTAATGTAAAACCTCTGGAGATGTGTATTTGCTTCTTGCCTAATAATCTCCTTACATAGAAGTCTAATTAATACTTAAATGGAATAAAGCCTTTCAGCAAAGATCTTCAAGAAGCCAATGTCCTAACTTCTGAAAACAGCAATCTCGTCAAAGAACATAGTAGAACGCATTCTTCCCGTGTTCAAGTGGTACCGTGTTTAGTCAGGGCAGCATACGTGCTATTTATGTACGTACATCTGAATTCATATGCTGATTCAGATCTGACATGATTTGCCTGAGAATAGTTAACAGAATGAAGATGTTTCTGCAGAAAGTTTGATGTGCTCTCCTTCAAGATGATGATGTAATTGTTTCACTCTCATACCAAAGAATTACAAAGCAGTATGATTATGTAACTCTATGCTGAAATTTTTCATACCTCTTTAAAAGAATGTATTCTTATGACTAAGGGAAGAAAATGAGATTCAACTTATGTTTTATATTAAATCTTATTATTTTGAATATCTACTTTGTAAAACACAAGTTTATTTACAAGATTCTAACGTCTATTTCTTTAACAGAACGGAGCTTTTGTGGTAATGGTTTATGTCGGTCTTTATGAATACAAGCTCTATTATAACAGGTATTCAGCTTCCAGCAGCACTTTTTCCTGAGACTCATACATTTTTCATTGTCTAGTCATTCTGAATTTAAAGTGGATAGGATGTCCTTGTAAACACATAAACAAAGATGAAAATGTGTATCATAGTCTCTTCTCCATTTCTGCTGCTAAAATTATAGGAACTCTGTATCCTATGTTAGAATGCATCTGGTGTGCTATTCTATAAACTACATGAATAGCCAACAGCTCCCAGTATAAAATTCCACCCGGCACCGTATTTAGCATCATTTTTGCAAGATAGCCCCTTACCAGGCTTGTTCAGAAATGCACCAGAAAAGAGTTTATTAATCTCAGTGTCTAACTGGCAGAAGGAATACGGTGAAAATGAGATTTTTTTGTCTTTCAGAGCTAGTAGTTTTTCAAGATAAGATAAGCAGTCTTTCAAACCTTCTGATCTTTTTCATTTGTAGATATTTTTTCACTTGTAAATTTATTCATTCATTCTGTATTTATTGAGCATTTATTTCCTTCCCATTCAGGAGTCCTCAAGGCACCAGGAATATAGAAATGACTAGAATACCTTCCCTTCTTTTCAGGAACTCATGAGTCATACAGTATGGTGAGCACAAGTAGAGATAGGAACATACAGAGAAGGACACAACTCAGCCTTAGCGAGCAAGGGGCGGCCAAGGGGAGGCTTCCTGGAGAAGATGGTACCTTAAGTTCATGAAGAATTAAGTGAAGGGACCAGAGATCTGCTGTAGTGGTTAGTGTGGGAAAAAATTGTTAGGAGGGCTAAGGTGACAGTAAAAGAACTGAAAAGATCCATAGGCAGAGACAGTGGTAGGAAGACATTCGGAGGCACAGATCACCAAAAGGATTTGCTCTGTGCTAAAAAAGAACAAAGGAGAATCTGATGAGAGGAAGATGGTGGGGCAGTGGAGAGGAGTGGGAGGTGGAATCAGCCGAGTGTCAACATCTAGGTTTATTTATATTTTTATTTATTTTGCTTTGGTGATTCTAGTAACTTAGCTCAGATATGCAGACTTGCAACAGCTCCAGTACTAGCTCCCTTCACTTGGGAAAGGACTGGTGAACTAATCTGATAAAAGGTCCCTTCCATTCCTTCCTGTTTTACAAGTCATGTTTATTAGCATGATGGACAAAACCATAATGTGTGTTTTCTATCAGATCATACCAGCAGCAGCTGAATGACACAGCCACTAATTAAAAGCAGAAATTGAATACAGCAGATTTGCTGTTTTGTTTGGCTGAAGAAACAAGAATAAGCTTGTGTTGACCTCTGTTGAAAGGCACACATTACAGATGTCTTGGTGGAAGAGTTTTCATCAGTCAGTTGGGACGAATTGTTTTGTCTTCACTTTCCCCAGAATATTTCTGGAAACCAGCCACTTAGGTTTAGCACTGTGTTCTGTGCCCTCTGTGAGGGAAAAGAGTATTTTTTTGGCAGCATAATGATGGTGTAGCATAGTAATTAGGAAGTTGGGATTTGGAATCATATGACTTAGTTTCTATCCAAATCTTCCCCCTGCTGGCTCTGTGACCTTGGGCGGGCTGCTTACCGCTCTAAGCATCAGTTTACTTATCTAGCAAATGGAACCATAACAATATCTGCCTTGTAAAGTTATTATGAGGATTAAGACAGAATGTATAAATCTAAGCCTAGGACTCGGCACATAGAAAGAACTTAATAAATATGAATTATTATTGCTATTTCATCTTACCTGGGTCCATTTTGTAGTAAGTTACTTGGGAACTAAGCTCCAAAATCTTGGTTTAGTAGTTCCCCAGTGACAAAGACTATGTCTTATTCATCTTTGCATACATAGTGCCTGGCATGTGAAGGCTGTTTTATAGTATTCAACATATTGGCACATATACTTCAGAAGTACTAAAATTTTTTTTCTCTTATGTAAGCACTCTGTCATTTTTTTGTGGCTTGATTTTGTTCAGGATATCGCCAAGGTTTCAAATACCATGGTTGTAACTTAAGCAGTTGTAGGAATTACCATGTCCTAGCAGTAGTCGTCGACCTTCCTTTCCCAAGGAGACACACTCCATACACAGCATTCTCCAGTGGACATACTCAGCACCAGGACCCACTCTCTGGTATATGAGCTGTAACTCTCCCCACTTCTCTTCCACTTAAGGATGTAAGTTATTATGCAAGTAAGAGTGACCCAATGAGAGGATAATCATGAATCCACTCTAAATTATTTTTAATCATTTTAAACATTATTATTTTAACTATTTTTGTTATTTTTATGTTATGTAGTGACTAGATCAAACTTCTTCAAAGGATTCTTTGAATTCTTTAAAATTCTTCAAAGTCAGCACCTTTATTTCTCACCACTTCTGTCCAGTTAGTCACCACTAACTATCCCTTCTGTGAAATTCTCTGTTTCCATGATACCAAGTGTTGCTCTGGTACTGACCACCAAAAGTGGTCTTTCAAAGGCTGGCAGTGACTACAAATCATCTTTTGTCAGCCCTCATTCTTCATGCCCTCTAAGCAACATTCAATATTACAACTGTTCCCTCCACAAAAGTCTCTGTTCCCTTGGTTTCCTTGACATAAAGAACTACCTTGGTCTTCCCCTTAGCCTTCAAACCACTTCTGACTCCAATGATGTGCCTCTTCTTTCATCCCTAACCCCAATCTGGGGATTCTCCAAAGACTTCCTAGGCCTTCTTATTTTATTTCCTCTTCTTCCTTCCATGTTGTTAGCATCCGTTTCCAGTACTTTAGCCGCCACTCTTATATGTAAAAGTTCCACATATTTTTCTCCTGGTTGACCTCCCTATCCAACTCTGATCCCATGATTCTAATACTGTTGGATCATTTGGAAGTTCATTTGGCAGCTCAAATTCAATATACCAAAAATGTTTGTTATCTTTACACTAAAACCAACTTCTTATCGTGGTTTTTGTTAGTGGGTATCACACTTCTCTTAGGCTGGCTTAAAAACCTTTGAGTTAAATCTGGTACTTCTCTTTACTTCTGCTTTTCTTTCTTATTTTTTTTGAAATCATCCTTTCATTTCAACAAAACTGTTCAGTGTTGCCTAGGTCTACCTCTGCACTGTCTTGAAGCTCTCCATTTTCTACTTCCCAGCTGTAAATATAGTGAAGAACATTATACCCGCATCACAGTAAAAACAATAATTATAGTATAATGATATAGAAGTAAAGGAGATATATCCCAAGGGAAGAGAGGGCAGAGAAGACTTTTTAAAGGGGGTAACATAACGTGTGAGCCAAATCTTGAAAGATGAATAAGAGTCAGACTGACACGTCGGGATGAACATTCTGGAAATAATAACATGTGAAAAGGAATGCCAACAAAGAAGACCACGACTCGTTGTTGAAGTGCAAGGAGCTCTGTAGGTCTGGAGCTCTGGCTTCATGGGGGAATAAAGCGGGGAAGCAGGAGGCAGAGCTTTGCGGTAGCAGGAGTGGAGGGAGGGTATTGAGGGCCTCGTTTCAGTATCTGCTGCTGCATAACAAACCACCCCAAACTTCATGCCCTAAAACGACACAACCAATGATTATTTCTCACAGTTCTCCAACTGGGCAGCAATCACTGGGGATGGTTCATCTCTGCTCCACATGACTCAGGTTGGCGCTGCTCCGCTGGGGCCAGAGGACCCACAATCCTTACTCACATGTCTGGTACTTCAGCTGAGGTGGCAGTGGTTGGCTGGCTCTCCCTTCTTCTTTTCACACAGCCTCTCAATATTCGGTAGTCTAGCTCTGGTTCTTTACATGGAAGCTGTATCCTAAGAGGGCAGAAAATGGAAGCCGCAGAGCTTCTTAAGGTTTAGGACCAGAAGTCACATGACATCTCCCCCTACCTTCTATTGGTCAAAGCAAGTCACAAGACCAGCTTAGCTTCTGGAAAAGGAAAATAGACCCCACCTCCCTTTGGGAGAAGCAGCATGAATATAGAGGGATGTGAGGAAATGTTGGCAGACATCTTTGTAGATGGTGTAACATAGGCCTTATAGATCACTGCATTCTGTAGGGTACCATCTATAGGGTATCATCTATGGGGTAGGATTTTAAGCAACAGACTGACATTTTAAACTTACATGTTTAAAAATATCGCTTTGACTCCTTTGACACCTTTATGAAGATTGAATTGAGGGGTCAGGGCCAGTACCTGGAAACAGAGCAATCTACCCATCTCCAAGGCAGCCTCTGCCAATATGTTACAGGCTAACCTCTGCAGAGCCTTTTTCATAGGTCCACATGCATTGCCACAATTTGTCCTCCTCGTGGAAGCAAATGGAATGAGTGATGGATGCCTTTTTTAAAAAGAAGGATACCACCAAGGTGTCCACCCAGAACCCTGCCCAGGGGTCCAGTGTCCCTTCCAGAAAGATGGATTCACACCTGCCATGGGGGAGGGAATATGCAATGCTGCCGTTGCTCTGCCTAATGCTTTTCTGTTTAGAAATACTACTCTTTGCTTATTTTATGTTCATTTTTCTTTAAATAAATAAACCAGGAAAGTCAGATGAGACCCCTGGGGAGAGCAGAAGTCTGCTTTGCAGAAGCCAGGGGCTTGTCCTGTGTCAGAGCATACAGGTGGATGTGACCATAAAGCCCACATGGGTGTTTTATTTCTATGCAAAGTGAACCGTTTGACTCTTGCCTGTAATCTCCACTACAGTGGACTGTAGGGTCAGTGCCTATAAAAAAGAGCCATAGAAAATATTCACAGAATTTGAAATGTCTTATTGTACCCCCTCAGTCACTAAATTTCCTTCGTGAATGAGAGTTTTAATGTGTCAGCAACTGCGACTTGAGCAGAGGAGAGCAGAGACTAGTGCTTATTAGTGCTTGTTAGAGCAAACTGTTCAATATCTGGGAATGGAGAGGAGATAGTCCTTTTAGACTATCAGGGGTTTGTATGGCCCCTTTACCTAAGTGTTCCTAGAGCCAAGATTTTGGTCTATGAAGAAAAAAGTCTCTGTTTTTTGGTACAAGAACCTGAGGACAAGGTTGGAATATGGTCCTGCTTCGTCAATGTTCAGGTTCTCTCTCAGGTTTCTGAACATTTGTTCATGCCATGGTGGCATCAGGATGATGTTAATTCTCCCCCAGAGCTCCAGGGCTCAGTAGGTAGAAGCCAGGATCACTTGGAGAGATTTGGTCTCAAATCTCAGCTTTGCCACTTCCTAGTTATGCGACTGTAAGAAAATTCCTTAACCCCTCTAAACTTTGGTTTCTTCCTCTGCAAAACCCCAGTAAGGTAGCATTGCTATGATGGATTAAAAGAAATACTGTTTATTGCACTTAGCCTAGTGAATGGCACAAGTGCTCAGTAAATTTTAAGTGATTGTTCTAATGGACTTAATGCTGATCTTTGCTATGTTTCTCTTTATTTCTCAGGGAGATGTTAATCTCTGTGGCTCTAGGCCAGGTGTTATCCCTCCTTATTTGTGGAATTAGCTTGACCAGCAAGTACCTGTCAGAAGATTTCCATGCCAATACACCAGTCTTCCAGAGTTTCCTCAATTACATCCTCCTCTTCTTGGTCTATACCACCACACTAGCTGTCAGACAAGGTAAGCATGCAAAATCCCGAGAATATAGCTTTGTTTCTCTTTTAGCAACATCTGCAAGAGTGATGAGCGATGACCAGATTAACTTTTTTCACTTACAGCATCATAAGACAATTCAAAACCCCAAATCTCACTTTTCTATTTTGCAGTAATACAGCAAACAAAATGAGTGAGTAAATCACAAAGAAGCATAAATTGTGTGAATTCAGCAGGAAGTAGGAAATGCATGTATAGGCAGAAATGTACAATTGCTTATATTTGAATTCCTGTTAGCATTCCTTGTACCCCTCAGTAAATCTAAATAGACTGCTTCACTGGAACCTGGAACAGGCCTGATGAAGCTGTCTTAATAAATGCTAGCCCTTAGAAATCCAAGGGGATTACAAATATATGTTCTTGGGAAAGTGTCACGAGAAAGATAGAAATAGTAAACACAAACAACTCTAGTAATAACAAAGGGGAAAAGAAAGAAAAGAAAGCTACCACAAATGGCTATGTGAGATGTTCTGTCTAAACTTAAAAGAGCCAAAAAAATGAAACGAGTCCTCCAAGAGTCAGTGCAAGAAAAACTTATTAAAGGGCAATTGCAGTTGAAATCCTTGGGGTATATCTCTGGAGGATATACTTCAGAGACTTATGATTATACCTATGGCCCAGAAATAGCCAATAATAATCCCCCAGTATCAGCTGTCGACTGTAAAATATGCACTGAAAAGTAGCCATTAATAGGTTTGAAGACAATTATATACCATAATAATGAATAAAGATATGTGTATAGCTGTATACATCAATCCTAAGAGTCATACTTTTTAGAAACTTTGCTAATGATCATATATCAGCATTGAATTTTTACATTTCCTTATTTGGATTGTCCTTCAGAGTAATATTGCTTAATTAAAATGATTTGGCCAGGACTAGATTTCATCTTAGAGGGAGAGTAAAAATGAACAAGTTAGGACTGAATTCTAGTTTAACTTGGGATTTGTTTAAAGTATTGGAAAAGCTAATTTCATTTACTTCTCAAATATTGGTGTTATTGGTGTTTGTTTTTAAAATTTAACATCAGTAGGCATAATTAATTTAAGAGTAAAATTTCGAATAAAACCTCAGGCTACAAAAGTTATAGACATTGAGTCTCAGCTATATTTCCTCAGTAGGATTTGGAAGCTAATGATTTTGAATGCTACAAATGCATTATCTAAACAGTTATACCCACAATTTCACCATTGGTGCCTCAATCCAGGAAAAAACTCCAGAAAATGAGGAAATTGGGGAGGCATATACTTAGAAATTTACTTATGAGAGACTGTTAACATGAGGAATGTATAGTTTGGTCATTCAAGAAGAGAGAGCTATGCAGTTCGACTTAAAAATCACTTGATGAAAGCTTGAATAATAGTTTAGAATTATTAAAGAATAGAATGATTTTAGCCCAGTACAAGGATTATAATTAAGGATAGTAAGATTAAATGAAGAGCAATTTTGCAACACTCTAATATAACCAGAAAAATCACACGAAAGTGGTGAATTTACGTTCTGTAGAGATTTTTAGAACCAAACAGTCTAGACTACAAGATGGTGAATTACAACTAGTCTTTGGGTTCTTGTCAGTCTTACTTTCCAGGAGCCCAGAGATTTAACAAAAACTCTCATCAGGGAAAAAAATAAAATCAAGCCATTCTAAGAAACAGAGAATAATTGCACAGTTACAGGTAGAGACAGAAAAGCTTAAAAAACTAAATGTAGAAAAAGACCCAAGGTTAATAATAATACCTTCTGTTGAGGCTTTATAATGTGCCAGCTACTACATACGTGAATTACCTCTTTTATTCCTTCAATCCAAGGAGATAAGAATCATTATCCAAAATTTTATAAATGAGAGATCGGAGGCTCCCCCAGCATCAGGAACCTGCTGCAGGCTACAGAGCTAGGGAGAGTAGGGGCCCCTCCCAGGCCAGGGCTGGGTGCCTTCATGGCCCACTGTGCCCACCCATGTGCGGTCCGGGCAGGAAGGAAGAGGGAAGGGAGACAGGCTGGAGCAAAAGGAGGATTTTTCCCCTTGAATTTCAAAACCCTGGATAAGAAACCAGCCCTGGGGGCAAAGTCTAGTGAGGCACAGCACTGATGTCAGGAGGATGTGACTGTAAACGGTGCTGGGAGGGGATGGCGAGGGTGGGCAGGGCAGAGGCACGACTGGAAAGAGGCCAAGGACCAGAAACAGCAAGGAATTCAGAGGCTCTTTGGAAGGAAAAAACTGAAGAGGACCTGAGAAAATTCTTACTGTCATTGCAGTTGGTGATGGAGAGAACCAGTTTCTAAAATGCCTTATCCAGAGATTTCTGCATTGCCTCAGATTATCACTAAATATGCTGGCATGTCTTTATTTGGATGTTTACTCAGAATGTTTGTTTGTTTTAAGCTTCATCTTTAGAAGTTTTAATAGGCTGGCATTAAGCTAACATCTGGAAATCAACATAGTAATTACATTAATTTTGTATAGGCTGATTCCGTGCCATGTTTTAGAGACATAATAATCTCCTTCCTCATGCACCTCAAGATTTGAGAGGGAACGAACAGAGCAAAGAGGAGAGGATGGAAAGTGTGATGTGTGTGAGGAAAGTGCTGTCATGGCCACATTTTCTCCTCCCTACCAGGTACTTCCTAAGTACTCTGCTAAGTACTCTGCCGGGAGTGCTGCAGGTCAGGATTGAGCAAGATGCCAGCCTTCCCAATTCTTCCAGCACAGATGTCACTGGCCCCACAAGGCCACCATATTCATTTGATACCACCTTAGGCCACACAATAGCAATAAGTTAGACTCAGGAATTAACAATCTTTCTTTATCGTTTTAATTATAAAATGTATGATTGTCACATGTAAACATATTGTGATAAATGCAAGAAGGCTTTCAAGAGCATTAAGGGTGATGTTATTACAAAAGCCTTGTGGAAATTTGACTTCAGAGTTAAAGTGAATTCTCCTCACCAAATTTGCACTGAACCAATGATCAAAGACTCTGAAGCAACAGAATGCAGTATAAGTTTCAGTGTAACGCCAGTTCAAACTGGAGTTTGAATTTGTCCCTGATTATTAATTGGTTCCTACAAAAACTTGTAGAAAACCAAAAATTGATTCCTACAAAGACCATCCTCCTTAAAAAAAAAAAGTATACTGTAGAACAAGTTTTAAGGCTAGCCCTTCGTGATTGGAGCTAGGTTTTTTTATTCCAGATGGTTCTAAAATTTTTAAAAATCTTGCTGTTTCTCCTAAAGAGCTTCTTTAATACAACTCTGTAGAAAAAAAATGTACTTCAAAAAAGTAGTTCTAATGACAATGTATCACATTTGAGAATTCAGATAAAATTTAGATAGCTGTTACTTGGTTAGTTGTAACCACTTTGGGGAAATTACTCAGACAATGTGGTGAAGTGGTTAAGAATCCGCCTGCCAATGCAGGAGACACGGGTTTGAACCCTGGTCCAGGAATATCCCACATGCCGTGGAGCAACTAAGCCCCTGCGCCACAAATACTGAGCCTGCGCTCTAGAGCCCGTGCACCACAACTACTGAGCCCGCGTGCCACAACTACTGAAGCCTGTGTGCCTAGAACCCATGCTCTGCAACAAGAGAAGCCATCCCAAGGAGAAGCCGACACACCACAACGAAGAGTAGCCCCCGCTTGCTGCAACTAGAGAAAGCCCGCGTGCAGCAACGAAGACCCAACACAGCCAGGGGGGAAGAAAAATACACACACACACACACACACACACACACACACCCATTGAAATAATGCCTGAAATCCAAACTCACGCTATATGTACAAAGTAGGGTTTCAGGAATTGTAAAGAAAAACGTAGTCCTCCTCTTGTGTTTCTCCTTTACTCTTACTCTACCACCACACCACAATACTTCTGACACCAGATGTGTGGGGCTTTTCCCACACCATGCAATTCTGTGACACCAGCTGGGTGTCTTACAATATAACTCAGTTCTGACAGTTCTATCTGGAGATGGAGAGAAGTTATTACCTGTGCTTCTGACCTACCTGCTATAGATCAGAGGTTCCCACGAACCCTCCTTGGGTTTGGTTAATTTGCTCAAGCGTCTCACAGGACTCAGGAAAGCAGTTTACTTACTGTTTACCAGTTTATTACAAAAGGATGTGATAAAGGATATAGATGTATGCTCAGATGGAAGAGGTGAGTAGGGCAAGGTGTGTGGAAAGGGTCGTGGAGCCCCCAGGCCCTCTCTGGGCACAGCACTCTTAGCATCTCCATGTCACGTGTTCACCAACCCTAGAGCTCTCCAAACCTCATGGTTTTGGAATTTTTACGGAGGCTTCATTAGGTAGGCATGATCATTAGCTTCATTTCCAGCCCCTCTCCTCTCTCTGGAAAATGGGAAGGCGGGGCTGAAAGTTCCAGGCTTCTAATCATAGCTTGGTGTTTCTGGTGACCAGCCCCATCCAGGAGCGCACCAAGAGTCACCTCATTAGAAACAAAAGAAATTCCTATCTCTCTGGAAATTTTAAGTGATTTAGGAGCTCTGTGTCAGGAGCTAGGGTCAAAGACCAAATATTAGAACCAAATATACTCCTAGCGTTCTTCTCACTTAGGAAATTGCAAGTGTTTTAGGAGCTCTGAGCCAGGAACTGGGGGCAGAGAACGATACATATATATTTCTATTATCTCACAGGTATATGACTAAGAAAGTATAGTGAAGCTTCCCAAAACTTACGGATTTGCCTGGGAAGCCTCTTCCTCATGCCTACTTTTTTCTTAAAATTCCATGTAATACTAACTGAAATCAGGAAGCAGAGAAACACAAAAAGCAAAGACTGTGAACAACTAAAGACCACTTAGTTCTTGCATTTGGATGTAGAAGCAAGAAATGTGACAGGCTTTTAAAACAAAGGTGAAATAGGATATATTTCTTATCAAGAAAAATTATGTCATCAAACTTTTTGCCCATAAGCTTCTTTTATCAATTATTACAAGAATCCTGCTGCTTCCCAGAACTACGTTCAGCAGTTCTTAAATAATAGATATCCATGGTTCTTTTTTTGGCAGTTTTTAACTTCTGAATATATATAAACCACACAATTTTTAAATAGTCGATAATTTCTTCTTCCTTTTCTTCTGCCAGTTTTTCTCAGTTCTTGCCTCTCCAATTTCTTTTTGTTTTCCTTATCAACAAGTTGCTCAGCGATGGGGGAGGTAAGGATTGTGGAGCAAAAGCAGGATGCTGAGTGAAAAGAAAACACTTTCATTCCTTGTTTTCTTCCTCAAGTCATGATGGCGGGGAAAGAATGGGTATCAGCAATGAACGCACAGATAGAATCAGAAGTGCCTGCTTCTTTTTGTATACAGACCCTAGAAAGAGAAGAAAAGGTTGCCACTGTTGAGCATTATTAGAGATATTCCTGGTGACTAGTTCTACAAGTTTTGCTTTTTCACTGAAAGATATTTTTATAAGCTCTTCCAATTTTGAATAAAAGACAAGCTTGCAGCTAAAAATTTGACGAGTATTGCATGAATTCCAGCAAATTCTTATATACACATTAAAATATTTGTTGAATCTTTTATATATTTCTTTGGGTGAGTGTGAAAATGAAACAAGTTACTAATAGTACTAACAGAACACTCAGAAATATCATCATGTGTAATCCCTTTGATTTTTTCCAGAGAGAATACTGAAAAGTAAATTCATGCCTTACTGTTCAAGAGAAATATTCTCGGTTTGAACGTTAAATTCCAGAAGACAGAAATCCTAGAGGTCTAGGTTCAAATTTCAGTTCTCAGTGGAGAGGCTGAAAGCATTAAGTCAGCTCAGGAATATCAAGCACTCACCCTCTCCTGATCCCTTTTACCCACTATCTTCTTTGTTCACCCAGAGCACTCAAGCAGGGCAGGATTGGTGAGAGAAATATACAAAGATGACAGCCTTGTCTACACACAATAGCTGGATGCAACTCATAGCCCAGTAGTCTAGTCCCCACAAGAATGTTCTTCTCAGAATTTGTACCAAAAAACTATGGCTCCTTTTGGTGGTGGCTGGGGAGACATCAATCAGAAGATCATTGTTGCCTCTTCCAATGTAAGGCAGGCTTCATATTTGTTCTCTGCAGAAACACTATACTTCTTACACTTCTTACAATGACATAGGCTAAACTCTCAATTACCAATGCTGCAAGATTTAAAATATCTGTGTAATTAGAAGAAACGTAGGACTTCATACGAAATAATATAGACCTCTCAGAAAACCACAAGGTCTGGGAAACTTAGGTATCTGGCATTTCACACTATGTCAGACCCTAGAATCCCCTGAAGATCTCACCTCCCCAGTTCTGTTTGTATGGCTCTGCCTCTGTGAATCTTTGCCCCTTGCCTTTGTTGGAATTTTCTTTGATGCTTGCCATAGGAAGCCAAAAACACAGGCCAGAGCAGTAAAAAGAGTTAAAGCAGGATCCAGGATTTTCTCAGAGCAGAAGCCTCAGTTTTGTTTTGTTTTTAAATTTTATTTTATATTAGAGTACAGTTGATTTACAATTTTGTGTTAGTTTCAGGTGTACAGCAAAGTGATTCATTTATACATATACGTGTATCCATTCTTTTTCAGAATCTTTTCGCATATATGTTATTACAGAATATTGAGTATAGTTTCCTGTGCTATACAGTAGGTCCTTGTTGATTATCTATTTCCTATATAGTAGTGTGTATTTGTTAATCCCAAACTCCTAATTTATCCCTCCCTGCAATGTTTCCATTTTGGTAACCATAAGTTTGTTTTCAAAGTCTGTGAGTCTGTTTCTGTTTTGTAAATAAGTTCATTTGTATCATTCTTTTTTAGATTCCACATGTAAGTGATATCATATGATATTTGTCTTTCTCTGTCTGACTTACTTCACTTCATATGATCATCTCTAAGTCCATCCATGTTGCTGCAAATGTCATGATTTCATTCTTTTTTATGGTTGAGTAATATTCCATTATTCCAGTGATGTTGTATATACGTACAACATCGTCTTTATCCATTCATCTGTCGATGGGCACTTTGGTTGCTTCTGTGTCTTGGCTATTGTAAATAGTGCTGCAACAAACGTTAAGGTGCATGTATCTTTTCGAATTACGGTTTTCTGCAGGTATATGCCCAGGAGTGGGATTGCCAGATGATATGGTAGATCTATTTTTCGTTTTTTAAAGAACCTGCATACTATTCTCCATAGTGGTTGTACCAATTTACATTCCCACCAACAGTGTAGGAGGGTTCCCTTTTCTCCACACCCTCTCCAGCATTTATTGTTTGTATGTTTTTTGATCATGGCCATTCTGACCGGTGTGCGGTGATACCTCATTGTAGTTTTGATTTGCACTTCTCTAATAATTAGTGATGTTGAGCATCTTTTCATGTGCTTTTTGGCCATCTTGTATGTTGAAGCCTGAGTTCTGCTCATACACAGCTAGTTCAGTTTCCAGTTCTCTGGATAACCTTGAATAAATCACTGAGAAGGGATTCTTAGATGGTTGGATAAGGAAGGACTTGACAAACGTAAATACTGAATTGTAACTCCCTTGAGAGTTGTGGGGGAGATATTACTGTCACTTACCTACATCTGGTGAGGTAATAGTCACTGGAGCCTATTAAAACATCTCCCTTATGGGAAATTACTTGGCAAACCTCCATTCCTGTTCCTTGTCATGTTGCATTTATTTTTACTTCATATGTATGATTGGAGAGTTTTATCCCCCATAGTATAGAAAGGCTGTACCTCAGTGATTTCTGAAATGAACCTTGGTGGACACTCCATGGGAATTATGCTTATGTTGGGGAAGGGAGAAGAGAAGGTGGGGCAGCGGGTGGGGGTGAAGGGATTTTTACACAAACCATGCTGGGAAATTGTTAGAGAACATCAAAGGGGAAAATTAAAATCCATTTCTAGCAAAACTGCCTGCCAGTATATGGAGCAACTGGAACTCTCATATACTGCTGCTGGGAATGCAAAGCGATACGGACACTTTGGAAAACGGCTTGGCAGTTTCTTATAAAGTTAAACATCCACTTACCGTGTAACCCATCAATCACATTCTTCGAAGAGAAATGAAAACATCATATCCACGCAAAGAACTATACGCAAATGTCCATTGCAGTTTTATTCACATTCATAAGCCCAAACTGTAACCAACCCAAAAGCTCATCAGTTTGTGAAAGGAGAAAAACAGTTGTGGTAAATGCACACAATGGAGTATGACTCAGCCATAAAAGGAAAACGTTACTGATACATGCAATGATATGGATTAATCTCGAAAGCATTATGCTATGTGCAAGAAGCCAGACACGAAAGCTTATACACTGTATAATTACATAATACATAGTAATGTGATGTTCTGGAAAAGGCAAAACTATAAGGTCAGGAAATAGATCAGTGGTTGGTAGGGTGGGGAGTGGGGTGTTGACTGCAAAGGGACACAAGGGAACTTTTGGGGTAATGGAAATGTTCTGTATACCTTGATTGCTGAAGAGGTTACATGACTATATACATTTGTCAAAATTCTTCAAACTGTACACTTAAAAGGGGTACCTTTTATTACATATAAATTATGCTTTAATACACTTGACCAAAGGAAAAAAAAAAAGCAAGAGAACTGTCTACTCTCACTCCACGGCTGCCATGATGAAATAATGTTATCACTGGGCTCAGAGTTTCCAATGTGTAGCTATTCCCTCAGTCACTTATGGGTATTAGGAAATGCCATTAAAACTTCCTACTTCATTGTGGCATGCTTTCAGGCTGCAAGAATGAGTATAGTTTCCTCCAACCCCAGAAAATGTACCTACTCTAAAGAACTTGCTCTTGGGACATGAATTATTATTTATCAAGCTCACAATCTATTAAATAATGTAAAAGTACATAAATTTCATACATATGCAGTGCTTACAGGGTGAATCTGCCCCAAGTCAAGTCTCCCATAGTCTTAACCAAATTTACAGTACCTAATAGTGCATGTACTGTTTGTGCTAAAGTGACTGAATCTCAAATAGAGTGATTCCTTAGCCAGAACTTTCAATATCACTTAGCACAATAAATGACTTTTAGATTGAAGGAAAATGACATGAATATGCAACACCATTTTCTTTTAATGAATCCTTACATAAACTTACACACACACACACACACACACACACACACTATACATCAGGCCCTCCCTCATTCCCCATGCCAAATACTTGATTAATGGATGCCCTTCTGATTCTTCTATTCCAAACAGCATATAAGCATGGAGGGAGGGATGTCTTCCTGTTTTATCTGGAGTCTATGTTGACTGTTAATTCTGGAAATCTTTAAGCATTCATCTATCCATGCTGAGAGCTGGCATAGAGCAATACTCATTCTTGGCACGAAGCTCCAGCATTCTTGTGGGAGATTGAAGGGTGGTTACAAGATGATAACTATATTGCCTGAAGGAGATAAGTCCCCTTCTGCCAAAATAGTGCCTTGTATGTAATTAGTGTAAAAATTCAGAGGAATAGAGTTTATCCTTACAATCATCTTTCTCATTAAAAAAGAATCATAATGGAAGAACAAAGCAGTCCCTGCAGTGAATTGAATTGCTTTCCCTAAGTTTTCATTAAATCAAAGACTCAGCAGTTAGCCATCTTGCAGACACTATTGCAGTCTGCTGCATGAGATTTGCAGGGCGGGAGGCGGGGGGGAATAAAACAATGAAGCAAAGTTATTTTTTCTTCACAGGATTAGAATTGCATTGTGATTATCTTTAGATCAGAGTTCCCTGTCCATGCATTTTTTTGACTGTCTGGTTTCATTCGTTTCCATTTCTGAGTTTTTGAGGACCAGGAAGAAGAATGTGTAACTCACCAAATTTAAATGTGATTCCTGCAAATGGTGGGTTCTGACTACAAGTTGGAGTGACTGGCCCCCTTCAGTGACCTATATGAGGAAAAAATATAAAAGAAATTACTTCCAGATAAAAGAAAATATGATCAAAATTTGTTTGTGACAATTTTTTACTATTTGATATGTCTTTGTATGAAAGAACATGAATATTACTTT
Source organism: Delphinapterus leucas (assembly GCF_059928025.1). NCBI lineage: Eukaryota > Metazoa > Chordata > Mammalia > Artiodactyla > Monodontidae > Delphinapterus > Delphinapterus leucas. The sequence continues at coordinate 54,408,294 of NC_143140.1, forward strand.
ATTTTACCTTTAACTGCCTAATTAGTCATGTCTAAGAAAATGTCTACCCTTAAAAATCATATTTGGGAATTATTACTTATGTTCACTAAATTAAACAATTAGGATCTAGACATTTTCTGTTTCTCAGTTCAATAGAAATTCAAGAGCCATTGAGTCATCCTGGGTTAACTTGCCTGTGTTGCATTTCTTCATTTCACAAGTCAGAGTAATAATAGTAACTGCCTTACAGCTTTCACGTGGACCAAGTGAGGTAATATATGTGGAAAACTCCTAGCACAGTGTCAGACGTATAAAAAGCATTCAATGAATATAATCTGCCATCATTGGAATTAGATTTGCTTAATAAATGATTGATTTTCCTCCCCAGAAAGTTGGATTTTACACATGTACCCCTTAATTTGAATCAATTCTATCATGCGGACCCTGAAGTTCATTAGCCATATCCCAGCACTTATGTTCTCCTTAACTTGTCACTGGATGTCAGAGTAGGCACTGGTCTGATTTACAGAGGGAGCAAAAAGGAGAGACATTTTAGATGCTTTCTTACCTACGGTGTCCATTGTGAATGAGGGAGTTCATTGATATAATTATTATACTAGAGCAGGACTAATTCTGAAATGCCTGAGGCCAAGTCCTTCCCCCCAGCATGTAGAGTGGGGCTCCCTCGGGCCTGAGGAAGCTACGTGGTGGGAGACCGTGGGCACCCAGAATCTGTTCAGAAGGAGCCAGAGCCCCCCTTCAACTTTCAAGCATAACTTCACTCAAATGGTCCGAACTACAAGAAATCAGAAGGGGAAGGAGGGAATCTCGCTCCCATTTTTTGACAGGGTAAGAATATTATGTCTATTTTAAAGTTGAAAAATAAAATCAGGGTGACAATAGGAAAAAATAAAACCGGTCCAAGATGAAAAAGAGCTGCGAAATACCCAGAGAGAGCACAAAGCACTGGGGGCTACACAGCCAGGGAAGTGTAGGCAGCCAGTGCGTCATTCTCTAGCTAAGAAGGGGAGAGGCTGTCACAGATCGCGGAGCCATCGTTCAGCCATCGTTCAGCAAGAAGAACACGCTGCAGACAAACTCAATGGACTACTAGGGCCTCACCAAGTTCAAAGCAGCTGGTTCTATACCTACAAGCACAATTCAACTTTTGGCTTAGTGAATGTCATTCGCGGAGGTCGAAATTTCCAGCTGTGCTGTGTTAAACTCAGGACCATTATAGCACAGCTTTAAGCAAGCTATTGATTTTACACTTTTGTCAGACTAAAAGAAACTAAGATCACTCAGGAGCAAGCAAAGAACTCAACTTCTATAAATAAAGTTAAGGAACTTGGTAACTTCTTTTTCACAGAGCAATGTGTGGGCAGAGCTTATGTAAGTGGCATAAATGTAGAAGTCTCTGCCCTGTTAAAAATTGTAAGTTGTTTACTATATGGAAACGTAATAGATCTCAATCCCTGATTTCTCTTGTTTTGGCATCAGTTACGTCGACTAATTTAGATATCTGACAGGAAAGTCATTGATAAATGTGTTCCTATACTCAGTGTCTCTTAACTGAAGGAATCAACCTGGTGTACAAGCCAAGGATTCAAATTCTCCCTAGCCTACAGAGGTTTATAGTTTTAGGTCTGCCCATGATTACTTCATACAGAACCTTCTAGAACACTCTGACCTGATTATATCTATTCAGCTTTCTCTTATCTAAATTTATCTTACTTTCCTCAGTTGCTCATTCCTCCTTTATGTGTTCTTTCATACATTATTTCATTCATTAAGTCAGCAAACACTTCTTGAGGGCCTTGTTCTGTTAGGCAGTGTACTACCAGGTGTGAAGGATACCTAACTGAGTGAAGATCATCTCCCTTCTGACACCCCTTCTAAGCTCACAGACAAGAGGAGGAGAGTAAACAGTCCCTGTCATTGCAAGAGTACAGATCTGAGCCCCGCCCCCACCAGCTTTCCCTTATCTCCACCAAATCTCCACTGCAAAAGAATTTACTTCTCTGCTATCCATTTTATCAGTCTTTGCTCCATTCAGCCACCCTTTCCCAATTATTCACAACAGAAGGATTCAGTCCAAGCAGTTGGAATCAATCCATTGCTGTTTCACGGCCTTCCTCTTGGCCTTTCTTTGACGGTGCACACCCCTTGCTCCAGGACCCTGACTTTGCATTCAGAAGAGTGGCAGCTGTTCCCCCAGTCCCTGCACCCCCCCACCCCCATTGCTGTCTCCTGGGAGAACACAGCACTGACATCACCCACCTCCTTTATTTAGACTTGGCTGTGGCAACTTCTTGGCTGCTAGGCGTCTATGAGCTAGAGCATTTGGTATTTTCATGATTATTAGTGGCTCCCAAGACCCTCAAAAGTCTCTTCGCCTCTTACAAGCAGTTTATATATGGATCACAGATTTAGGTCTTTTTGCCTGACTTAAGTGACCCCTTTACGTAGTGGAAAATAGCCCTTTACTTTTCTGGCTTTATCCTTTTGAGAAGTCTTTACCTTTCTGGTGATTTAGGAATGTACCTTTAGCACTTACTGTTACATGAATTTAAGCTCTTCCTAAGTTTCTAACAATGATAAAATAGAAACCACAATAATTTAATGTTATAAAATGAAAAGTAATAATACAGTGGAGGATATCAGAGTTCACAGCCTTTATTCTAGTACCTGACAAAGGGAAAAGGCTGCCAACCACTCACAGGGACCTTTAGCGTATGTGGAGGGATGGGAAGGAAGGACAAAATATCAACCGCTTGCTTTCAACCAACTAGCTCATCTTATTTTCTTAGCGTGCAGCATGCTCCATTCAGCACGTATTCATCACATCTCTTTCAAGGGGTTAGGTTTCCATTTCGTAGTATTCTAGAGGAGTAAACTAGGGTTACAATAGGTACAATTTCCAGTAGTTCCAATTCATTTCTAGAAAGTAGCACAGATAAATATCCAACTAAGTACAGCAATGACTATAATTCCCTTGAGGAAACCATTATTGCATCCTCTTAATCTTGTACCAAAATCCCTGATCTAATCTATTTATTCATGGCTTCACCTGAAAACCAGAAAAGAGTATCTCCCCTTAGCAAGCATGTCTCTAGCCACAGGTATCCCCCTGTGTATCGATGCAGCTCCCAAGGTTAAAGTTTAAACACAGCCAGCAACTAACTTAGAAAAGTCCCATCATCTCTGGGGTTGAAGTTTCATTTGATTGTGGAATATATTGATGGTACAAAGTTGTCTTCAGTTAAATTTCACAAATATTTATTGAGCCCACTGGGTACCAGCACCTGATGAGACCCCTTCAGATGCCCTCTCTCCATCCCCATCAACCCTAGCACTGCCTAGCATTCCTTCTCACCTGGACCGCTGCTACCACCCCTGAACAGCTCTCTGTCTCTGACATCTGCCACATCTTCAGCACTGTAATCCCTCTTTTAAAACTTTATTTATGCTAAGCTGAAGTACAGCAGTCAACCAGGCTTTGGATGATCATGTAAATCCTTGTTTATTTGTGACTTTTATTGAAACCAGGATTTTTAAAAACAGTTGGGAGAGGAATTGGTTAATAAAAGGTGACTATTTTCCATGTCAATTAAAATCAACATCTACTTTCCAGCTTCATTTTGTAAACCGAAATACGGTCTTTTAACAAGGATTCAAAGAGACTCAAAATCAAGATACTAGAATGTTGCTATTTCTGCTTTCTAATATGCCCATCTACTTGAGGAAAGGAGACCAGAGATATAATAACTAAGTTTTGTTTTCTGAGTAGGGTGTCTTCTGAAGTGCAAGCCAAGTTGCCTTGGGTTTTAGAGCAGGAGACGTTGATCCTAATGTAAAAAAATAAACTTAATATTTTAGGTACTAGTTTCAGAAGATGTAACTTTGGTTCATACTGTGCTCTGTACACAGCATTATCGCTAAACTCAAAGAATTCAGTTCTGGAATTCCCTGGCGGTCCAGTGGTTAGGACTTGGCACTTTCACTGCTGTGGACCGGGTTCTATCCCTGGCTGGGAACTAAGATCCCAGATCCCGCAAGCCATGTGGCGCAGAAGAAAAAGAAAAAAAAAATCAGTTCATCTCTTAATATAGAACTTCCAATTAAAATCAGTTCACTTTGGGGCTTCCCTGGTGGCGCAGTGGTTGAGAGTCCGCCTGCCGATGCAGGGGACACGGGTTCGTGCCCCGGTCCGGGAAGATCCCACATGCCGCGGAGCGGCTGGGCCCGTGAGCCATGGCCGCTGAGCCTGCGCATCCGGAGCCTGTGCTCTGCAACGGGAGAGACCGCAACAGTGAGGGGCCCGCGTACCGCAAAAAAAAAAAGAGATAGTGCTTCTCACCTATGGCATAAATGCCACTCTCTTCTTCAAAGGAAATCTTTGTTAAAATTTTGTTATTCACCATTCATAGAATTTTTTTATGCATATGCATCATGTACATGGTTATAATGTGTTTTTCATGTAAATGCTAGGAGCTATACATATTGTTCTGAAACTTGCTTTTTCCACTTAATATATACTGGAAATTTTTCCATCTCAGTACATGTATATTTACCTAATCATTTTTAATTGCTACGATAGTATTGATAAACTCACAATTACTGGTCATACAGATTGTTGCCATTTTGCATTTCCATCCATTTACGAGAAACAACCTTGTAGATATATCCTTAAATACATGAGAGTATCTCATAGTTTAGATTTCTAAAAATTTAAATGCTGAGTCAAGAGGCATTTTAAATATTGATAAATATCACCGAATCTGTCCTTTCCAAAGGTATTACCAGTTCAAAAGCATACTAACAGTATTTGAGAGTATCTGTTTTCCCACTTACTTATTGACATTTGATATTATCAGTAACTTTTTTTCAATCTGAAAGGTGAAAAATACTTATTGTTTTAAATTTCATTTCCTTAATTACCAGTGAAATGAGCATCCTTTCACATGTTTATGGGCAAGATGAAATAACTTTTAAACCCTAAAATAAAAACATGAAATGATAATGATCCCTCTGCAGTGTAAGAATAAGTCCCAGCGGACTCCTTTCCTTCTTTCTTTAACTCAGTCTCTTGTTTTCATCTCCTCATGAATTAGTGCAAAGAAGGGAAAACAAATGGGCCCTGTGATACCTTCCTCTGGAAGAACGCCACCGCCAAAACCTTGGAGTAATAATTTGGAAATTTATATCATCCATAAACCTTTTATAGTAGTGTAATTAGTAGGGCTATTAATACTACCCAAGCCTAGCTTTCTTTATGGCTGTAAACACAGCTTGTGATCACATAAATGACATCAGTAATAATCCTTTAGGGCATCATGTAAACTAAAGTACTTGAGTCAGTTTAGCTGTGGTATAACCAGAATTATCCATTCAAAAAAAAAGATTATTTTTGCTTAGAAAGCAGAATATGAGGGGGAACCCAGGGGCATTTTCCAGCATTTGGATTTTGGATTCCAGGGGAGGTTTACCGGTGTTAATATGTCTGAGAAGAATGGATCGGAGAGAGAAATAGAGATCATTTTAGCCAATATCAGTGTAGGAATATGCCCATCAGCCAAATAGATCCTGTCTTTTTCTATAGCTCAGTGTCATTTACATATGGTTTTCTTCACTCTTGTGGCATTTTTATTAATGTTTAATACAAAAAGAATGAAGTCAGTTTAGTATATATGTTTTTTTATCTCTTCTGTAAAAAATAATGAAAGTGGCATGGAAGTAAGTTCCAGGAATCCCAAATCGGTATAAATTAGCAGCATGGTTTAGATGACTGCTGTAGGATTCAGAACAGTCAAATTACATTCAAGGATGGTTTCTACCATGGTTATGTTCCTTCCTTAAGCAGGTCAACTTAATATCTCTGTGACTCAAATTTCCTCCCTAAAAAAATGAGGATGACTATTAAATAAAAGTTGTTTACTAATATATATTGATCATTTTATGTGCTCCAAGGTGGTTTCATTAAAATGCCAGTCTAGTTGATATTTGAGAGACAGTATTCAATTGTATGTGACTTTTCTAGGGTTGGCCTTTAATTTACTTCTGGCTCTGAATAAAAGTAGTATATTCCAGGATGAGTAAGATTTTTCTGAAGCAACAGGTGAAAAGCCAGTCCATTCAACTTGGATAATTATTGACAGAGAAGAACACACTTAAATGAGGGAGAAAGAAAGAAATAGTGCATAGTGAGTTTGTTTGATTTTATGACCACGCTATGCACCATTTCAAGTACCCCCCAAAGGAGAAAGATAAAGGAAATGAGAATGTACAACTACATCATCTATAAGCCTTATAACCATCATTTAGGTCATTTTATAGATGCGGAAACTGAAGCTTTGAGATACTGACTTATCAAAAAGTGTAGAGCCGCTTCTATTTAGCATATAGTAAATCACAAAAGACCATCAATCTCACTCTACCAACAAAAAACATATAAAATCATTGTTTTTATGAAACTACCAGAAAGCTAAGGAAGGAAAGAGACCTAAATGTATAAAACTACAGAAAATTCCCTTTGTAAGGCAGAAAAGATTCACAGTTTCTCTCATTCATGGCAGAGTGACAAGAGAAGGAATCTACAGAGAGGTTAAAAAAAAAGAAAAAAAAGGCAGCCAGAACTTTAGGTTTTACTGGCCACACGTGAGCTGATATGGCAGATTTTAATTCTAAAGGACCCCAGCCACAGAGCAGGTCTACGTATACCTGCAAACTATATTTCATGGATCTGTGTCTAGTGCTGGGCGTATAGTATACCAAAGCCTGAGGTGTGGAGCAGGAGAGCTAAAAGAGGTTCCACCTGAGTTGTGTGGAGCCTCCCCAGGTACATGACAGTCTTCCTTTGAAGGTAGAGGGAACAGTTCAGGAGATCTGAGAGAAATGAACTTGAGGCACGATAGACTTTCACCTTCCAAGGGTTGGAGGCATGGCAGGATTGCTGAGGGAAATCTTTCAGAGACATTCCAGACAGAGAGAGATTTCTATGGTGCAGAAAGCCTGTCACATGACTGGAGAGCAAAGAGAATTTCTCAGCAACCCAAACAGTAGTCAGCTGAGCTATAATGCAAAGATATATTTTTTAGTGGTTCAGACAGTTGGTTGCTTTGTTGGAAAGTGCAAAGAGAGCTCTAAAACTTCAACAGTGCTCAAACCTCAAGTCTCGAAAAAAGGTAGTGTGGATCCTGCTTGCAAATATTTGAAGTCAGCAGTGAACTAAGTCAAACTAAAGGTACAAGAAAGTGCAGCCCCACTGATCAGATTGACTCAGTCCCAAAAACCAAGCAGCCTGACACAAAAAGGGCATCCTGTTTTGGAAAGTAAATATTATTTAGTTCAGCCTCTACTGTTATTTTATACAAAATGTCCAGATACAATAAAAAATTACTAGACATGTGAAGAAGCAAGAAAAATGTGACACATGGTCAAGAGAGAAAATAATCAATAGAAACAGACCCAGTGATGTCATAGATATTGGAATTATCAGACAAGAACTTAATAATAACTATGATAAAAATCATAAGTTCTAGTGGAAGAGGTTGAAGATATGGGGAATTTCATCAGAGACCAGGAAACTTTTTTTTTTTTTTTTTTTTCCTGTACATGGCCCTCTCACTGTTGTGGCCTCTCCCGTTGCAGAGCACAGGCTCCGGATGCGCAGGCTTAGCGGCCATGGCTCATGGACCTAGCCGCTCCATGGCACGTGGGATCTTCCCGGACCACAAACCGGGGCACAAACCTGTGTCCCCTGCGTCAGCAGGTGGACTCTCAACCACTGTGCCACCAGGGAAGCCCAGGAAACTATTTTTAAAATAGTCAAGTAGGAATTCTAGAGATAAAAAACACAATATCAGAAATGAAGAATGTAGGATTCAGCAGAGGAAAGAATCTGTACACTTGAAGATAGGTGAGTACAAAATATCCAGTTGGAACAGGAAAAAAATGAGTGAAAAACAAAAAGAAAAACAATAGACTACCTGGGACAAAATGAAATGATCCATTATGCATGTGATTGGACTCCAGAAGAAGAGACAATGGGGAAGAATAAATATTTGAAGAAATCTTAGCTAAGAACTTTTCAAATTTGTTGAAGGACATCAAATAGATCCAAGAAGCTCAGGAAATCCCAAGCAGTATAAATGCAAAGAAGGCTACACCCGGTTATATCATAGTCAAACTGCTAAAGACGAAAGACAAAGAGAAAATCTTGAAAGCAGCAAAAGAAAGAAGATACACTACAAAGAGGGAAAAACACCACTTGCTAGAAACAATAGGGCCAGGAAGGCTATGGAACAACTTTTTTAAGGTGCTGGAAAAAAAAACAACCTGTCATCCTACAAGTCTATATATAATGAAAGTATCTTTTTAAGTGAAGGCAAATAAAAGGCATATACCTAATAAGAAGCAGAGCCAAGACTTGAACCAGAGCCCTATAAATGGGAATTCTGCTTCCCATCACAGTCAGCTCTGCCCTTACCTCATTGTATTTGTTGTGTTTTGGGATATGATATGGGCAATGCCAGCTTTAAGTGTTTAATTTTTACAGTTTGTTTTTATTATAAAAATAATGACTGTTGAGAATTCCCTGGAGGTCCAGTGGTTAGGACTCAGCGCTTTCACTGCTGGGGCCTGGGTTCAATCCTTCAATCCCCTGGTGGGGGAACTAAGAACCTGCATGCTGTGTGGCATGGCCTGAAAAAAAGTTCTCATTTTTTACTTCCTATAGACTCAAATTGACAAATTAGAAATGAGAGACAAGCTCCAGTGAGTAGCTCAACATGGCCCACTTTCCTTGATCTCTTTCTTAGACTTGAGATTTGAAAAGTCATAACAAGAATCCTTGTCAACGCTTCTCTGTTAAGGCAAATCCTCATTGGCAATAAATATAAGAAATTCAATACTTTAAATATGCAAATTTGGAATAATCTATTTCTTTCTAACTTGAAGAAAACTGTCAGAAAGAGCAAAATTTTCCAATCAGCTAACACAATGACATTAAGCTAATTATTTGGGTTATAAAAGAAAGCAAAATGTTTTATGTGGTTTCCTCCTGCCAAGGATACTCTGGTAACTCCACATGTCATCACTCAGATGTTTTGCAGTTTCGTGACATGAAGCAGCCTCACCTTCACAAACATCACCATTGTCTTTGTCATACACATGTATATTACCAACTAATACGGCCAGCAGTTTTAAAAATTACCATTTTTCAGAATGTATTCACACCCGCATTTGGGGGCAGAAAGTGAGAAGTCATACCTGAAGGGTAGGAGAAAAGGCTTGTTTTGTAACAAACTTGAGAAAGTATCTGTAGTCACTACATTGTTCATAGTTGGCTAATCTGATTTTAGACAGAGTCAAATAAGGAAAATAATTTTTTGTTGTTTATAGTGAGACTGTTTAAAGAACAAAAAAGTACTGATGGAGACTTTAAGAGTCACCTACTCCAACTGTATAATCTCTACCTCTACAATATCCAAACCAGGGACTCAGAGTATACTTATTTTGAACTCATTATATTCCAGGGAAATGCATCCCATCTTTGGTCAACTCTGACCATTAAACTTCTTCCTCACAATGACTCAAAACCTGTTTCCTTTTTCACTGATACCCAGTATCCTAAATCTATTTTGGGAGGCCCCATGGAATATTAAATTCTTCTCACTGAAATATTTGAAACACACCTCATGTACATTTTTCTCCTCTAGGCAAACCTCTCCAGACCCTCTCCATACTGATTTCTTAGCACCTTCCGTTTACTCCTTTTCCCTTTGCGAGAGAAAAACCCACTGCTCTGCTGTTCAGAGTGGAAAGGGAGTGATCACTTCCCTCTTTCTAAGTATTACATTTTTTATAAAATTTTAATCTGCAGTTGATCTTTTTGTTTTTTGCACTCAAAGCTCACAGCACCTACATAATGACAAATGAAAAAGTGATTTATTTTCTTACATATTCCTATATCCTTATTGTAGGAAAGAATTTTCCCAAGCAGCTACTTCCATAACTATTAACTTGTTAAAAAGTTATTTTTACTGATACCTGACCAGAATTTCTGCCACTGTCTTATAAACCCATTTCTTTCTAATTATCTTTTGTATCCCTCAAAGTCACCTTAAGTCATATTAAATCACCAAACCTTTCCATCTTTGATTAAGGACTACTGCACACTTTTTAGAGCTGTCTTCATAGGTCCTTTTTTCTGTGCTTATCATAGCTTTCAGTGCACACCTTCAAACTCTCTTTGATCTCTCCATGGTCCCTAAAAATGGGAAGCTATACATCAGATACTGTTAAATATAACTGACAGAAGTTCCTCTTTTCTAAGTAAGCCTCCCTATCCTTGTACTATCTTAGACAAATTTTATTTCATTGTATTTCTTCCATTAAATCAAAACTTACTGGAATGGTTAAGAAAGTAAAGGAGGTAAGCCTTCCCGTGTCCCTTATAGATGGAGCATGGGATAGTTGTATGGTTCATTGTGAAAACTCAGAATGAAAAGGATGGATTAAAATTCTTTAAGAATTTTCCTCTTGAGTTTAAAAGGGAAAATGCCAGAACCTTGGTCAGGGAATGATCTCTGTTCTGATCCCGTGCAGTCTCTGCTTTTTATTGTCCTCTGAGCTCCTCACTGATCTATGACAAATTGGTTACAAATTGCAGATACTTCTTAGTCTTTTTTTAATAATCAGTATTCATACTTTAAGCAGTTTCTTCCTCATTTATAGTCCCATTGTTCTACAGAATGATCTTTTTAATTTGGTACTACAGTTTCCAAGTCCCTTTGGCGTCTACCATGAACCCTGAAAAAAATGGTCTCTCCCTGCTTAGGAATGGTTTTACATTGCATGAGTGTGAAGGGGCAGTGGGTACATAGACCACACTGGCCTTTGGCAGGAAGAAAATTTCTTGGTTAAGAGCTGCCTATCAAGCCATTCCCTATTCCTCTTTACTTGTTTGACCTCTTCTTGAGGTCACACTGTTAAACCTCCTTTTGCTGCAGTCCTGGGTTGGGTGGATGTTGACTTCTCTCATGCTCACTTTTGTAAGGTGTGGATACTACTGTTCCTACGACAGTAACTTTCCCAATGTTGCAACTCAAGTAACCCCCTAAACCTGAAAACCACAGCGATTCAGATCCCCATCACTCTTTCCTGTCGATTCTGTTCAGACCCCTAGGATATCTTCACCACTGAATATCAACAACACCTCCTAGGACTTGGTGATTTGGATTTTTGACCCTCCTCTGGAGGATGCCAACTCTTCTGTCCTCTTACATTCCCTCATTCTCCACCTGGAATGTTCTGCCTCACGTCCTTCTCCACACCTCTCTTGTCAGAGCATCCTGTTTTAGGGCTCAGCCGCTCACCTGTGTGTAGAAGGATATCTTTGGACCCTGTGTTTCTACAGCTACTTTTAAAAAAAGTTTTCATGTCCTTTTGTTTGTATTCAATTCAGCTGACCGTCTTATTTATAAGAATTTATTTTTAGTATTATTTTTTAACATTAGAAGTGAATTTTGGCATATTTTTTCTCATGATACCTATTACCTAACATTTGCTTATAAAAGAAGGATCACAAGTAGTTTAAGGAGAATCATATGAAGTAAAACCAGATGCCTTTTTCAGTCCACTATGCCCGGAAATGGAGAAAATTCCCTGCACTGAGCCTCATTGAGGACTCTATCCTAACCACGGTCAACTAGAAGAGACTGACAGGACTGATAAAGAAACCCAGACAATCACAAGACAGATGTAAGCTTTATCCCAAAGATAACTCTCTTGTCTTGTTCCTAGGATTTTTCAGTACCTCTGTGAGTAGATTTGTGCTCTAGAAACCCAGGTCTGTGACTGACACAGAATCAGATTTGCCCGTGGTGGTTCTGCAGCTCAGTGTCTTAAAACTAAGCTCAGGTAAATAGCAAACTAGTTTTGAACATAACCCTTAAGAATATTTTTATGAGGAGCCATAAATAAACAATGTCCACATTACTAGAAATTTTAATGAAAACTTTTTACTGCAGAATATATGTGACTCAATGGATTCATCTCTTTCCTAGACAGAGATTAACCTAATTTTTTATTGTTGTTAAATTCATGTATACCCTTCCATACCTGGGGACTAAGGAAAAACAGACTGGAGCCAGGCTTATCTCAGAGCTTTTCAGGACAAGGGCACCTCTCTATTTCCCTCTAAATAGATTCCTAGCATTCAGAACCCTAACCAGAGCCTCTCCTCCTAGCCTTTTTGGGGGTTGAGAAGGTAGTTTTACTATTGATATAGCTGAATGGGTTAACTTCAAGAATTCTATATCCTATAAATAAATTAGTCTTCTATCTTCTTTTTTTTGCGATATGCGGGCCTCTCACTGTTGTGGCCTCTCCCGTTGCGGAGCACAGGCTCCGGACGCGCAGGCTCAGCGGCCATGGCTCATGGGCCTAGCCGCTCCCCGGCATGTGGGATCTTCCCGGACCGGGGCACGAACCCGTGTCCCCTGCATCGGCAGGCGGACTCTCAACCACTGCACCACCAGGGGAGCCCCTATTTTTTTATTTAGCATATTTTGCCAAGGTGGGCCTCCAGTATATTTTATGTTATTGGAATTCAGACAATGAGTACTTTTTAGAATGACCATATTAGGATTTCTGTTTTTTTTTTGGTTTGTAAACTTGACATAGGATATATAATCTGAGAAACCTTTCACAGTACAGCACCCCTAAGATTATGGGATAAAATGTTCTTTTGAGTCCTTTTTTTTTTAAAAGTATAATTGATCTTACAGGAAACTTATGGGAATTTGTAGAAGCCAGACCCAGCTGTCAGCCAGAAGGTCATCTGGATGGACATACCCTGGTGCTGGTTTACCTCCATGTACCCTCAATCCTGGTGGTTCAGAGGCTGATTTCAGAGTACTGGTTTTAATGGGTCACCTGTATGGCATTCAAAAGTAAAAGCCTAGAACCCAATAAGTATGGACTGTAGGACCAGAGACCTAGAATAAATTCAGGACCAGCAAAGGGAAAGCCTCTCAGTGGATGAACTCTGTCTCATAAAAAGAAGAAGTAGGGATATGTGTCTCTCTGAGCTTTGATCTGGTTAGAGCAGAATCAATAGAAATAAATTCTCCCCTGCAGAATGAAGACACAGACCTACTAGAGAATGGACTTGAGGATATGGGGAGGGGGAAGGGTAAGCTGTGACAAAGTGAGAGAGTGGCATGGACATATATACACTACCAAACGTAAAATCGATAGCTAGTGGGAAGCAGCCGCATAGCATAGCGAGATCAGCTCAGTGCTTTGTGGCTGCCTAGAGGGGTGGGATAGGGAGGGTGGGAGGGAGGGAGATGCAAGAGGGAAGAGATATGGGAACATATGTGTATGTATAACTGACTCATTTTGTTGTAAGGCAGAAACTAACACACCATTGTAAAGCAATTATACTCCAATAAAGGTGTTAAAATAAATAAATAAATAAATAAATAATAAAAGAAAAAAGAAAAGAAAACACAGGGCAGAAAACAAATAGTACCAGCTCTCAGCTGAGTTTTTACATTATATTAATACTTCGTTTCTCTGAAAGCTCCCAGAACTAAAGAATGTGCAAAGCCACAAATCAAGCAATGCCATATAGGAAATAATTTTTAAGCAGTAAATGTTAAATACAGTTTAAAAAAAAAAAAGAAGAAGGGCTTTTATGATTATAGAGGAACAATTCTTACCACCTGTATGGAAATGAATGCAACCTTTATTAAACACAACACAATTTTAATAAACCACATTTAGAGAACATGTTTTCATAAATATTTGAACTCTGATTACAGACTTAATTCAATAAATTTCCTCAACAATTTAAACTAAAAAAAGAAAAAAATTCTCCCCTGCAAATTTCTGACCACAAGGCCACATGCATGCATATCTGAAATCATATTATCCTTATGAATTAAAAAACACTGAGGCTAAAATTTAAGTAGTCTCAGATTAGTAGTTGCTCTAGGTGCCAGACATAAACAATTACAGATCCTCTGGAGGAATGAACTTTAAAATATGATCTCAAAAATCTCCATAGATTAAGTTCTAAGTAATATGAGCTAATCATTTTTTTAATGTTAAACAAATTAAGAAAACAAACCATCATGAATAGGAACCAGCATAACAATACAGAAATAGACCTGCCCCATTACAACTATTGGAATTACCAGATTAAAAATTTAAAGTAAATATGCTTAAAGAAATAGAGGAGGACTTTATTATATGACAAAGAAAGAGACTATCAGAAATTGATCAGGTAGATCTAAAAAATAGAACCAAACAGGATTTCTAGAAATGAAAAACATAATAATTGAAATTAGAAACTCAATGTAGAGGTTAAACAGAATCAATTCCAATTAAGAGATAATTACTGCACTGAAAGTTCTTAAAAATTTATTCAGGATGCAGCACAAATAGATAAAAATAAGACATGAAACAGATATTAATTGACATGGAGAGTGCTGAGAAGATGCAACGTGAACTTGGACTCTGGAAGGAGATTATGGTAAGAAAAAGAGAGCGGCACTAAAGAGATAATGGTAACAACTTTTCCAGAATTAACTAAAAACCCGAATCCCCTAAATTCTGAAAATTTAGTGAATATCAAGCAAAGTAATTAAAATAAAACCACATCTAGAGACACCATAATTAAACTACAGAACACCAAAGAAAAGAGATCTTAAACACAACAAAAGAGGAGTATGTACATGTACAGCTGATTCACTTTGTTATACAGCAGAAATTAGCATACCACTGTAAAGCAATTATACTCCAATAACGATATTAAAACATTTTTTTTCCAAAAAAAAGAGTAACAATTAGATGAACAATGACATCTAGAAAATAGTAATGATGCCTTTCAACTGTGCAGAGAAGAAAACCTACATATAATAAAAGTATCCTTTAAAAAAGAGGGTGTACTAAAGATTATTTTCTCACAAGTGAAAATAGGTTTACTACTAACAGACCTTCAGTAAAGGAAAGATGTTCTTCAGGAAAATAAATAAGATTGTAGTAAGGTGTAAGGTGAAAGAAGAAATGGTAAATAAAGAAAATAATTGATATTAAGGCACATGTATACAAACCTTAATTGTGTAAAACATGACGGTAATGTTTATTTGAACCATGAACAACAATAACATTTAAGTCAGGAAGTAATGGTTGGGATTAAAACGTTCCAAGGTTCCTGTATTGATTTGGAGGAGGGTGAAGTTAACTTTAAACACTGGAATATTACATTTTTAAGTAATCACTACAAGAATAGAATTAGGACACAAAACTTAAAATCTAACAGAGGAAGACAATGAAATGAGGGAGCAAAATTCAGTAAATCCAAGAGAAGGGAAGAAGTGCAGCGGGGAGAAGAAACAATACTTGAGACAAATAAAAAGTCCAAAAATTTGGCAAAAATGAGTAGAAATATATGAGAAATTACAATCAATGTAAATGTCCAAAACTTCCCACTTAAAAAAAAAATCAGGATAATTTTTTAAAAATTCTAGCTGTATGATTACAAAAAATACACCTAAAACTGGAACGATTAAAAAAAAAAAAGTTTGAAAGTAAAAGAATGGGAAAAGATAACTGGAAAAACACTGAGAGTTACTATAGATATATTTGATAAAAACTTTAAGACAAAAATATTACTTAGTGATGAGAAGGCTCACTACCTATTGATTAAAGGTTTAGTTAATCAAAATGTTAAACAATCTTAAGCTTGTAAGTACCTAGTAATACACTGGGTTGGCCAAAATGTCCGTTTGGGTTTTTCCGTAACATCTTACGGAATAGATTCAAAATAGATAAAGTAAAAACTGATTCATCAAAGTGGGAGATTTTTAAGGTGACTTTCAATAACTGATAGATCAAGAAATATTGTAAAGTATGTTTGCTAATTTTTTTAGAAACAACTTTTGACTTGGATGATACTTTCTATGTCTTTGTTTTCTATTTCATTATTTTCTCCACTTACACTTTACTATCTCCTTTCTTATTTTTTCTTTGAGATTAAGAAACTCAATAGAGTACAGAATAAACACAAGGCATTAATAAACCCTAGCATAAAAAAGCAATTTGAAAACAAGAGGTAAATGGATGTAGGTATTCTATATTATTCATCGTTATGAAATGACATTGTTGTTTTCATATATATGTATATGTATATATATATACATGCACAAAAACATTTGTAACAAAATTATACTTTTATAGACTTATCAAAGCCCTATAATATGAAATAACCTGATTGGTGCTTTTTCATGACCAAATTTAATCCTTAAAGACCATTTACCCTAAAACTTAGGTGATCCTTGTGATTATTCCGTTCAAATGAATGACCTAAAGCATATTATTGCTTTTTGGAAACGCTTTCCCTGGAAGGATTTCTCTTTGGTCTGACTCTAAAACTTTAAACACCTCTCTCAAAATCTGTTTCAAAGTAAGAGAAATTATATGGCTCAGGCTGCTGCAATCAATCATGATAACCAGATGTCTTGAAATACCTCCAGCAGTGAAGACTTTTATTTTCTGAAGCTTATTAGGTGGCTTTAAAGCCCATGACAGATAGTGACAGATAGCAAATGATTGGATGGCATGTGTTTGTGTATTTTGTGTTCACAATTTAAGTTAAAATTTCACTCTCTGAAGTTAAGGTTAGAGGTGAATTCCACCTGGATTGTTGAGAGCCATTATTGATGACAGAGGTTGAAGGTGTCAGAGCAAAATTTTTCTTAGTGCTAAGACATGCATGGAAGAGGAAATTGCTTTTCAGAGAAAAATTGGATGGATCCTGTGAACTGACAACACTAAGAGTAGAGATCAGTACTCAACTGTGGCATCAAAAAACACCCATTTCAACGTATGTCCCTAGAACTCAAAGCATGTGCTTCCCAATAAGTTCTTGTTACCGAAATCCCAATCTAGTTAATTCAAGAAGAGCCAAACTTTCTAGAGATGCCTTCCGGAATAGGGCTCAGTAGGCCTAAGGTCTACAACTTACTCTGCAATTAATTGAAAATTAATAGAAGCATTTTCTTCCTACCATGATCTTTTACTGTTTCTTTTCTCTTGTGTGATTTTTTAAATCATTTATTTGAATTTTTTCTTATAAGCAAGAGGTAAAAATATTCTCTATGCTTCTGGCTTTCATCCCTTTCCCTAATCTTTCAGTATCAGGAAGCAGAGAAAAATTTGCTTCTCTCTCCACCTATCTTGGAACAGTGGATCTCCTAGCAAAGACCTTTGTGGAATTGCTAGTGGACCAGCACACAGTTCACCTTCATTTTTGGTTCAAATTCCACTGGGTGATTTAGAAAAGACAAACTGCTTGTAATTTTTTAGGATGTGATGTGTTCCTGACAAAGCACAAAGAACAAATCACAACATACCATACACCATATACCATGAAAGTATCTCCACGCATGAGGGTACATCCTGGTTTGCCTATGGCAGTACCTTTGTGCCCATGCCCTGGATTACTTATTAAGAGCACAACTCTCAAAAGGGTTTCTAGATGATGGGGTACCTGGCCCCACCACACATGGATCAGGTTTTCTGGAAATGCAATCCGAAGGGTTTCCAAGCTTCACCGCAGCATGGAATCACTCTCAACTACTATGTTAAAGGTGAATAATATACAATGTGAAACCTTCTCTCACCAGCACCCAAAGACTATGCTCTGAGTAGACAACACATGCCCCAACTCCACTCTTCCTGCCTATTAGTCCCTCCAAGGACAAGAGTACCCGGCACCTGAATTTCTAGGGAGGGAGCAGCAGGAACTGTCTTTGCAGTCTTTCAAGGTCAGGACATAGAATTAGTGGCTATAAAGAGAAATTTGTGCCATATCTGTATTTTTAAAAAAGAAGGGTTCCAAAGGACTTAATATGAAAACATGCACACTTTAGTGTGTGATGCCTATAACTAAAAATTATAGTGGGTTTGAATTTCAAGCCACATCCCCAAATGTGGAGGACATAAAACATCTTCATATTTTCTGTGACTCACTCTATTTTTACCTTAGCTCCCACTGATGAGGAGGAAGAAAACCTCATCTCTGTTGCACTTAGGGCTCTCCCCTCCCACTAGGGCTGCGCCATGGTTACAAGATCTTTTCCACGGTCAGGGATGGTGCAGAGGTTTTGTGGTCATGGTCATGGGTAACCAGGAGATGTAGTCTCCACTGAATTACCTGTCGTCCTGTCTGCATGGCCCCTTCTTGCCCAGAAGCTCCTGATGCCATGCTTGGGATACAGCTATATTCTTTAAGCTGCTTACAGACCCCTCTGTCTAGACGCACCAGCGGTGGCATTAGTAAGAGGCCAGGCTGGGATCCTTGTTGCTCTGAAGCCCATTATTGTTTCTTCTTTCCTTCCTCTACCTCTTCCCAGTCTGGGAGGAGTTTCTTTCTTGCTTGGGAAAGGAAATAAGTAGTATTTTGTCCTTTGGATATCCAAGACTCTGCATATACTGGAAAATCTTTTCTTCTTTTACCTCATCTGCAAATTACTCCTAAGGTATTAAGCTTTGGGAAAATAAAAACCAGAAAGATTTGCAAGCTAATCCTACATTGGCCCTGCCACATTTTCTCTGAGGCAATGAAACAGAAATTCAACTATCAGTTTGAATAAGTGGAAGGAATAGACTACCAGTTTGAATAAGTGGAAGGAATAGCAGGGAGGAAGGGAGAAAACAAAACGGATTCTAGCCACAAAAGTCAATATGAAAAGAAAATCAAATAATGTAAGCAGTTCTTTCCTCATATGGTAACTTCGATGTAGATGCTTCAGGGACGCATTCTCTGACTAGTGTAGGGACCCCCTTTAGGGTTTCAGGTGGTACCCTGATTATTCTTTTTGTCATAATGATTTACTAAAATTGTCTAACACAAAAGTAACAAACTGGCAACAGTTGTTCTGCATGGCTGACAGCAACAATCCCAGGAAGTGAGCTGTGGCTCACCCGCTACACCTGACAAGACGGGCACCCTGCAGGTGGCCACGAGCTCATCCTTTACTTAGCCGGCAGGGACTTGAGTTTGTGAGCCCTGGTCTAAGTTTGCACATTTTAAGTTCTGTGATGTCAAGGAGGGTCTCTTGTTCATTACAACAGACACAGTGTCTGGTGTATATTAGGATTCGACATATATCAATATGTCTAAAATATATAGATTCAAATCCCTCTCCCTGCGGAAAAAATTTTTTTTAATTTTTATTCAACTCTGCTTTGTTCCCTTTCCCCCAAAAAAGATTTGATGTGTTTACATGACAATTTTATTCTGCCATTTATCTGCAATGTACAAAATCAAGAGCGTGAGTTTTATTCTCAGTGGTCTCATTCGAGGGGACTGTAACAGAGTACGTAGTCGCATGGCCTCCTTGGCCTCCCCGAGCCACCCTGTCCAGAGCTAGAGTTCCCTTCTCTAACACACATACACATCACACACAACACCATCACCACCATATATCCTGGCTATATATGGAGTTACCTCTGATGCATGTTTCTTGTCAGTCTTCCCATCCAGAATGTGAGCACCAGGAGAAGAGAAAGAAGAGTTCTTTTCCCACTGTAGCCCCAAGCCCAACACAGAAAAGGGCACCCCATACCTGTGAATGGAAATAAAAGGCCAACAGCCCCTCTTATTTAAATCCAGGATGGTTCCCGGGAGCACAATTCCAGGGCATCCAAATATACCTTTCTTCAGCCTTCTTTATCTTACCCAATGCACAAAAACCACTTTGCAAACACATTTCTTCCTAGCATACCATCTAAGTCACTGCGCCTTTTTTCACTCTTCCCCGTCTCCAGTTTTCTCTTTTTTTAACTATTCCTATTGACTAAATTTACTGTGAAAGAGTTCGCCCAATTTTCAAATGAGAGATGAGGATTTCGTTGAACTATTCTTGGCACTAATTCGGTAAGCATTTATTGAGCTGCTCTTATTTTCTAGGTGCCCAGCTAGGTGCTAGGGCTAGAAAGGTGAATGAGGCAGGCAGCCCACATTCTCTAAATGAGGCCACAGGGATCCTTCCCCAGAGAAATGGTGAGCTCAAGGAGTTCTCCCCACACCCCAAATAAAGGTACAACTTTTCCTGTCTGGTGAACCGCTAAGGACTTACGATGAGTTTCCTAGACGACTTGAACCAAAGCCAGCTTCCCAGGTCTTTGGGCTACCTTCTAAAGTTGGGCATGGCATGAGCAGATATTTTCTCCAGACTCTCATATCCCTCCCGACATTCCCCCTTTTTTCTCATATCGGTCCCATTATTTGTGCCCAGCTGTCTCTCTCTTTCTATCTCGACCAGCTGCCTTTTGGAAAGATCTCATTTTCCCCTGATGTACACAAGGTGGGATTTGTTCACTGCCCCTGCTCTCTGTCACTAAGTCACATCTCTTAAGTGAGATAATTTATGTGCCAACACCCTGCACAAGGCAGACATGTGAATGTTACCTCTCTTCTCGCTTCATCCCTGAAGATCCAAGGCTGAAATTGCTTTTCTGTCAGATGGAGCGCTCACATTCTGAGAGCCTGTTTTTGTTTCCACGTCTTTCTCTCTTTACCACCTTTGCTGAGACTGACGAGTGTTCCAATTAATACCAAAATGTAAGGAAATATAAGGGAAAAAAAGAGGCTTAAAACCTGTAACCAACTCATAAAAGCAGTCCTCTGAGCATATAAAGTGGAAAAGAGACAACAACAAAAAGAAATTGAATTTTTTCTGCGCTATTTCACCTTTTGGTCATGAAAGCCTTTCTTTAATCGTAAAGGAGTTTACACTTTGCTCTGTTTGGGGTTTTTTCCCTGACAGCCCCTTAATCAGGTTTCCCCTGGTCGTCTGTGTGTAGGTGGCTGGAGGGACTTCTCCAGAGGCTGTGAGATGAAACAGCTCTTTCGGAGAGAGACGTGCAAACCAAGCTTGCAGCCCATTCCAAGCACAGATCCTAATGAGTCATTGCAATTTTAGGAAGCGTTATTAATCTAAAGGTGCCTGAGCCAGAAAACAGAATTTTCTCAAATGAGAGAGTTAAAAATAGTCTTTGTTACAGGCAAGGGAGAAACTCTTCTCCCTCATGGCATATAAATCATTCGCTAGCTCCACATTGGGGGGAAGACACTGACACAGGCCACTGTCTCTGGCCTCTGCCGGAGACAGAGTTGTCTCAAGAATAATGGCATAAATTCCTATTGTCCAGCGCCTCTGAGACCACAACATAGTGTATTTAAGTCATATTGTCAAGTCTCTGAGCAGTTAGCTCTTACCAAAGAATTTAATACTGTAGCGGATTGCTTCATTATGTGTAACTGTCCTTAACTTAAGCCATGATGCTACAGTATCACTTAGAACTTGACCCAGGCTCACAGATTCAGGGGAGATAGATCTGCTGCTGTGGACACCAGCTGGGCTGTCCACAAAATGATTAAATCTCTCCTGGAGATAGCAATTCTTTTTTTTTTTTTTTAAATTCTTTATTGGAGTATAATTGCTTTACAATGGTGTGTTAGTTTCTGCTTTATAACAAAGTGAATCAGTTATACATATACATATGTTCCCATATCTCTTTCCTCTTGCGTCTCCCTCCCTCCCACCCTCCCTATCCCACCCCTCTAGGTGATCACAAAGCACCGAGCTGATCTCCTTGTGCTATGCGGCTGCTTCCCACTAGCTATCTATTTTACCTTTGGTAGTGTATATATGTCCATTACACTCTCTCGCTTTGTCACAGCTTACCCTTCCCCCTCCCCATATCCTCAAGTCCATTCTCTAGTAGGTCTGTGTCTTTATTCCTGTCTTACCCCTAGGTTCTTCATGAGATTTTTATGTTTCTTAAATTCCATATATATGTGTTAGCATACAGTATTTGTCTTTCTCTTTCTGACTTACTTCACTCTGTATGACAGACTCTAGGTCAATCCACCTCATTGCAAATAGCCCAATTTCACTTCTTTTTACGGCTGAGTAAAATCCCATTGTATATATGTGCCACATCTTCTTTATCCATTCATCCGATGATAGACACTTAGGTTATTTCCATCTCCGGGCTATTGTAAATAGAGCTGCAATGAACATTTTGGTACATGACTCTTTTTGAATTATGGTTTTCTCAGGGTATATGCCCAATAGTGGAATTGCTGGGTCATATGGTAGTTCTATTTGTAGTTTTTTAAGGAATCTCCATACTGTTCGCCATAGTGGCTGTATCAATTTACATTCCCATCAACAGTGCAAGAGTGTTCCCTTTTCTCCACACCCTCTCCAGCATTTATTGTTTCTAGATTTTTTGATGATGGCCATTCTGACTGGTGTGAGATGATATCTCATTGTAGTTTTGATTTGCATTTCTCTAATGATTAATGATGTTGAGCATTCTTTCATGTGTTTGTTGACAGTCTGTATATCTTCTTTGGAGAAATGTCTTTTTAGGTCTTCTGCCCATTTTTGGATTGGGTGTTTGTTTTTTTGTTATTGAGCTGCATGAGCTGCTTATAAATTTTGGAGATTAATCCTTTGTCAGTTGCTTCATTTGCAAATATTTTCTCCCATTCTGAGGGTTGTCTTTTGGTCTTGTTTATGGTTTCCTTTGCTGTGCAAAAGCTTTGAAGTTTCATTAGGTCCCATTTGTTTATTTTTGTTTTTATTGCCATTTCTCTAGGTGGTGGGTCAAAAAGGATCTTGCTGTGATTTATGTCATAGAGTGTTCTGCCTATGTTTTCCTCTAAGAGTTTGATAGTTTCTGGCCTTACATTTAGGTCTTTAATCCATTTTGAGTTTAGTTTTGTGTATGGTGTTAGGGAGTGATCTAATTTCATACTTTTACATGTACCTGTCCAGTTTTCCCAGCACCACTTATTGAAGAGGCTGTCCTTTCTCCACTGTACATTCCTGCCTCCTTTATCAAAGATAAGGTGACCATATGTGCATTTGTTTATCTATGGGCTTTCTATCCTGTTCCATTGATCTAGCTTTCTGTTTTTGTGCCAGTACCGTACTGTCTTGATTACTGTAGCTTTGTAGTATAGTCTGAAGTCAGGGAGCCTGATTCCTCCAGCTCCATTTCTCGTTCTCAAAATTGCTTTGGCTATTCGGGGTCTTTTGTGTTTCCACACAAATCGTGAAATGTTTTGTTCTAGTTCTGTGAAAAATGCCAGTGGTAGTGATAGGGATTGCATTGAATCTGTAGATTGCTTTGGGTAGTAGAGTCATTTTCACAATGTTGATTCTTCCAATCCAAGAACATGGTATATCTCTCCATCTATTTCTATCATCTTTAATATCTTTCCTCAGTGTCTTATAATTTTCTGCATACAGGTCTTTTGTCTCCTTAGGTAGGTTTATTCCTAGATATTTTATTTTCTCTGTTGCCATGGTAAATGGGAGTGTTTTCTTGATTTCATTTTCAGATTTTTCATCATTAGTGTATAGGAATGCCAGAGATTTCTGTGCATTAATTTTGTATCCTGCTACTTTACCAAATTCATTGATTAGCTCTAGTAGTTTTCTGGTAGCATCTTTAGGATTCTCTACGTATAGTATCATGTCATCCGCAAACAGTGACAGCTTTACTTCTCTTCCGATTTGGATTCCTTTTATTTGGAGACGGCACTTCTGATTTGCAGAAAATTCCTTTTATATTGGTTATGCTTCCACTGTCTTTTGAGCTGTCTTCATTCACTAAAGTCCAGCCAAAGAAAATCACAGTGCAAGAAAAACTATACTTCTGGTTGAAATCCCTTAAGCTTACTGGAGCATCGGTAACTCAGTGACATGTAAACAAAAGTTCTCAGCATGCTTTAGTTATTTGGCTTAGTAATTGAATCAGCTATTTGCCCCTTTCTTGTTTTCTTTTATCTTTTCCTTTTTAAACCTTTTTTTCCCTTCCCTCTTTGCTTTCCTTCCTTCCTTCCTTTTTTTTTTCGTTAGATAACCTAAGATATATCTTTGAGTCTCCAAGTGTCTAGAAACTGAATGACATGAAAAATTAGTCATGTTAGAATATTTCTCTTTTTTAAAAATTCGGTGAATCTTTGTGCTGCCTTTATAGTAACATACATGAATAAAAAGAGGCTTTACTTTATTATGAAGTTATTTTCCCACATCTAGCTTAGAAAGTACAGAGGATCAGACTAACTCCACTACCTCTAGGATTAGTAAAAGTTTCCCTATCTAATTCCAGTATAATATTAATATGCTGAAAGAGGATTCAGGAAAATATAGAACTCTGAGCTTATAGAAATTGATCTCCTGCCTCATGGGGCTTTGGCCAGAATAAAGACCATAGCCTAAGGCACAAACTGTACTCAGCCCTTACAAATGCCCTTGGAACAATTCGGGGTTGAATTTTTAAGACTTTTAAGTTGTCTGCTTTCAGAGGGAAGAAGGCAGGAGAAAAAAAACCTACTTTACATTTGAAAGCTCACTTTCTGAAACGGCTGGTTCCCCGCTGGCAGAGCCTCGGATGGGGCTGGTGGTGGATTTGTAAAGGCATCACTCTAATCAGCTTGCAGACAAGATAAATGCTGCTTTACAGCTGAAGACTTTTCTCTGTCCTAAGGTCTGTAAGTTGTTTGCAGTTATGTAAAACTTACAGAGGAAAAAATTTTTCTTTTATTAAGAGCAGTTCTTATATCATAGATACTTTCCTTCTGGAACACTTTTCTCACTAAAATATTCAACTGACTTGAGGACTCAGCTTCAGTGTAAATGTTAGTAAATGTAAATGGCAGGAAATGCTGTGATCATTTCCCTCATTTATTCAGACAATTAAATCAGCTTGGAATTCAATTGTGCAATCTGTGAAGGCAAGCATCCTATGTTTTTGCAAGAATATTTTTCTGGATTAGATAAAATTCAGATTTGGAACTGGTAAATTATGAAATTGCTCACAGATATTCTAGTTTCTCTTTATACTGCGTACTTCATGCAGTCAGGCATGACATGTTTCAAATCTTGTGATCTTATATCACAGAAGTAAAATGACCATAATTTTTTTTCTTTCAAAGTGGGACAGTTTAAAGAATGAAAGGGGCCCTTATTATTCATGTGGGGACATCAGGCAGAAACCAGGACTGTCCTGAGCAAATTTATGCATGAGGGATTGAGTTTTTAAATCTGAAAATAAATCACTGCAAGATAAAAATGTTCTTGCCCATCCCACTGCATTTTTTAAACGCACGTTTTTAGTGTAAGTGTAATTTATTTTAGAAAAGCAAGAAAATACATTTAAGCATATAGAAGAATTAAATACTTATACTTTCATCTCCAGAGATAATCCCTATTATTACCTTGCTGTATATTATCCCAGAACTGAAATATATGCATATATATCACATTTATGTTTACACAGACACACACACACACACAGACACACACACACAGACACACACAGACACAGACACACACACACATATTTAGTAAGAGAGGAAAACTTTTCCTCAGTCCTCTTAGGGTCCCTGGTTGGGTCTGGAAATTAAATTGACAAAGACAGATTAACAGAAGAAAAGCATACAAATTTATTTAATTATGAGTTTTACATGAGCCTTCATAAAGAAATGAAGAAAGACCTGAAGAAACAGCTAAACTGAGTGGTTTTATGCTAGGTTTGTTGAAGAGTGGAAGGTCATGCAGAAATATAATAGGGCAAAAATAGGAGCTAAGTGTAGGGGAGATTTAGCAAGGTCTGTTTATTCATAGTCTTCTCAGTGTCCTTCCATCTTTGAACTAAGGATGCTCCTTTTCTCTGGGTAGTGTTAGGGCACCTCTCACAGGAGGGTCTTGTGACCTCCTTCTGGGGAGAAGGGCAGGGGAAGCTGAGAAAGATCTTTCGCTTCTGCTTCTTTCTCAGCCCCGTCAGCTTAAAGTACGTAATATGCCAAGGTGCCATATTTTGGGATAGTGTGTCCTGAGCCACACACACACACACACACACACACACACACACACACACATTTATATTTACATTTTTATACAAGAGGAACTCCTACTATGCGTACAGTTCTGCAGCTTGCCTTGTTCTATGTCAAATGTTCTTCTGCAGCAACAACTTTTTTTTTTGCGGTACGCGGGCCTCTCACTGTCGTGGCCTCTCCCGTTGCGGAGCACAGGCTCCGGACGCGCAGGCTCAGCGGCCATGGCTCACGGGCCCAGCCGCTCTGCGGCATGTGGGATCTTCCCGGACCGGGGCACGAACCCGTGTCCCCTGCATCGGCAGGCGGACTCTCAACCACTGCGCCACCAGGGAAGCCCTGCAGCAACAACTTTTAAGGCATTCATCCTGTTATATGAATGTACCATAATTTATTTAACCAATCTCCATATTAAAAGGTAAATTTTAAAGAGGATAAAATCGTAACTCCCATACAAATTTAAAATAAACATATAACATAGATTTTTATCTCATTAATTAATGAGGAACTAGTAAGATATTATGACCAGCTTTAAAAGACCTCTAATTATCTCAGATGTTTAGAGTCAAATAGAGAACGCCGAAATAGAGACTTCCTTGGTGGCGCAGTGGATAAGACTCCAAGTTCCCAATGCAGGGGGCCCAGGTTCGGTCCCTTGTCAGGGAACTAGATCCCACGTGCATGCTGCAACTAAGAGTTCGCGTGCCACAGCTAAGGAGCCCGCCTGCCGCAACTCAGTCCTGGTGCAACCAAATTAATTAATTTAAAAAAAAGGAATACTGAAATAAGTTTACAAATAGATGCAAAACTGTTTGAAAACTTGTCAATATCCACAGGGAAATAATCAATTGCTTTCTACCAGACACAATTTTTATTCTTACAGACAGGAATTATTTGCATTACTGTTCGTTTTCTACAAGTGAACTTCTCTACAGAGTTGTAAAATAGCACACAAACGCAAATAATGATGGAGGCAGCTAGACAGGACACCTAGTAAATTTCAAAATCTTTCAAAAATTTTCCAAATTTTTCCTTACAGTCGCATCGCCGTGTCAAATTTTCCAAATAATAAATTGTACTGTGAAAAATCCTGACAATGGACACCTTGTTTCCTTTGATTTTTAAACTTAGGTTAAGTTGCTAGAAATGCAATAACTCCATCAAAGAGCACATAGTTTGTGACTGGAGGGATGGAGAATTAATTAATAGTATTTTAAGACTTTTGGTACACAGTGCCAGATTGCCCTCTAGAAAGATTGTTGTACCATTCATACTTCCACCAGCAGTGTAGGTGAGAGTGCTAGGTCCCTGAAATCACACCAAAACTTATTACATGTTTATAAACTGCTTCAATTTGTGATGGCAACTATGGCTTTTGAAAACCTCATAAAACACGTCCCTTCAAATTCCTTTCTCTTTCTCATCTACTGTCTCTTTCAGAGCACTCTGGAACTGTACCTTTGACAGCCTTCTGTTTTGAAAGTCCCTCAGACAGTAAGAACTATAGAGTGGCGGCAAAGCCCTTGAGCGTGTTAGATATGATCCTCTCTATTTTCTGCGTCAATTTTAATTTCTCCCCATGGTTTTCTGGGCATCTTCTTTGGTGTTAGTTTAAAGCAGTCCCTGGCTGCTCCTTTTAATCTTTAGCTATTTTGGGGAAGTCTCAAGCACAAGGACTCTGGTCACTCTGTCCATAGCTAGAAGCTTGGTGCCAGTTGCCTTGGAAATATTTTTCTCTCCCAGGTTCTTCCTCCTCTTCCCTTCGCCCTCTGATGGTTAGGACACAGAGCTAAACACCTGGTGGCCTGGGGAAGGGTAACAGAATTTCCCTTCTTTACTTAAGTTCTCTTATTTCTGTGCAGGTGGAAGAATTTGGGGCTTGGCAATAAGTGCAAGAATTATGATAGGAAGTGATACTTAATTTTTCCCACAAATGAATAGACAGCAGGACAATTGTTTTTGTTTGTTCATTTCCTTGTTTGCTTATTTTCTCAAAAGTTTGATGATATCTTCATGGCAACTTGGCCTTCCTAAAGTGGGCTTATTTGAACAAATATCTAAGTTTGTTTGCAATCCCTGAGTTATAATCCATCCCAAAGAGTGTCCTTCACCATCTAATGTGATAAAATGAATGGAATCGGGTTTAAATTACTATCAAGGTTAGTCAGAAAGCAGTTAAAAATGAAAGGCTTAATAGGAAAATAAATCAAGAAGGGAAATGGAGGAGGCTAGATGGGGCAACACTTTTGCTAGGGGATCACCCCAATATTTTCTTGATAATTTACATGTGAACACCATGGGGTTTTGTTTGTTTTTATGTTTTAGCATCACTTGCCTGGACCACTGTATTTAACCACAACTACTCTTTCCCCTGCCAGTATCACTCCAGGTACCTGGTTGCTGCAGTAGCAGCAGTTTCAAGGAATAGAAGAAACCAAACCAGGTTTAAGTAATAAAGGCAATAACACATGTCTAATCAAAGCTTGATAAAATTACCACTTTGTATGGAAAGGAAAACAGCACCTATAAGCCTAGATTTTTAAGGGATTGAAAGGGGCATCTCAGCCAACAATATTTCTGTCTTTTTATTATACCCCAGTGTGTTTGTTAGGGTAACACTAAGTTTTGCTTTAGCATTAGTGGGGTATTTCTTCCTAGTATAACAGTGCAATCAGGGGTCAACTTGGGAAGTTTGCCTCCACAGTGTCATTCAGGGACTCAAGTTGATGAAAACTTTGCCATTTTCTACATGTGGCTTCCAAGATCAGCGTGCTTATTTTCATTCCATTGGAGGAAGGGAGGAAATGCAAGGAGGAGCAAATGAAAGATTTTATGTACCAGACTTGGAAGATATATTATTTCCCCTCACAAACTGTTAGCTAACACTCAGTTACAAGGCCACCCAACTGCAAGTGAGGCTAGGAAATGTAATCTAGTTGCGTGCTTGAGAAGACTAAGAGGATGAGGATTTTACTCAACAAATAGCAGTCTCCACCACACATCATTTCTTGTAATCAGATTTTTCCTGCAGAATGAGAAATAAGGCGAGGAGTTGGCACAGAGACTACAAACATTTCAGCAGATTATTTGTTCTTCAGGGCAGAGACTGGAGTTGTTGATCTGTGTATCCCCCTCGTGTAGCAATGAGCCTATTGCAAAGCAGGTGATGAATACATGTTGAAAGACTGAATGAATGAGTAATTTCAGATATCATGCATCGTTGAATGATTTTGTGATAGCTTTTTATTATTAAATATTTTGTTATTAAACAGACTTCTAATACTAGCTTTTTTGAGATAAAAATTGATATATCATCCAATCCACTCACTTAAAGTATACAATTCAGTGGTTTTTAGTATATGCTCAGAGTTGTACAACCATCACCATAATCAATTTTAGAACATTTTCATCACCCCCAAAAGAAATCCTGTACCCATTGGCAGTAGTTCCCCATTTCCAGCCAACTTTTCCAGGCCTAGGCACATGCTAATTTAGTTTCTGTCTCTATAGACATGCTTATTCTGGACATTTTATAGAAATGGAGCCATATAATATGTGTTCTTTGTGAATGACTTCTTCATTTATCATAATATTTTAAAGTTTCATCCATTTTGTAGTATGTATTAGCACTTTATTCCTTTTTATTGCCAAATGATATTCCACTGTATGGCTATATCATATTTTATTTATCTATTCATCAGATGATAAAAGCTTGGATTGTTTCTACTTTCTGTATGTTATGAATAATTACACTAAAAATGTTTATATACAAGTTTTTCCTTTCTCTTTGGTATATACCTAGGAGTGGAATTTCTGGGTCATATGGTAGCTCTGTGTGTAATCTTTTAAAGAACTGTCAGACTTTTCCAAAGTGACTGCACCATTCTACATTATTGAATGACTTTTAAAATCTCCAGTACTTCAGTAAATTAATGTATCAAGCACTTAGGGTATTCTGAACACTGAAGTTATGATGGTGCCAAAGTTCCTGCTCTCGTGGAACTTACAACCTGGTGGAGGGGGACAAACAACCACATAAACAAATCAGACAGATGGATTTCATGTAGTAACAAATGTTACGAAGGCCATTATATAGGCTTGTGTGACAGAGCGGCTTACGTGAGACTAAAAACGCTCCTTTAGGTTGGGTCATCAGGGAAGTCCTCAATGAGGAGAGGACATTTGAGCTGAGACCTGAATGATAAATTTTAGCCATGAAAAAAGCATAGGTGAGGAGTGCTCTAAGCAGAGAAAATACTAGTGGAGAGGCACCAACAATTTACATTTTTATTACAAACTGAGCATGACAACCCAACAAACCAGCTTCCTTGAAGAAAGAGAGGAAGCCATCGTTGCTACCTGTGGCTAATTGATTTCTGGCAAACTGCGTTCAACACAAGTCAGCCCAGCTGCTCTCACACAGTGGCCAAGATTTCATGGCAGCGTTGGGAGTTTTCATGTTAACTCCTGCTGTTCACTCCTAAGCTGGGCCATGTCTCCATGCACTCTTCCACCCTATTTACGCAGAATCTCAACCCTCACCTGAGATTCACAGGACTCTGAGGACAGCGGTTCCCTTAAGTGAAGCACAGCCCCTTTGAGCAGCAGTGTCCTCCTGTGACAGCACTCAGCTATCGAAGGTCATCTGTATGAATGAACGCCAAATGCAAGAGAGATGCCGGTGCTCAGGGCTGCCTCTCCAGAAGTCAAGGCAGGAGCTTACAGACCGAGGATTCTCACAGCCTCTTCTATAAGTGCCTTG
This sequence comes from Delphinapterus leucas, assembly GCF_059928025.1. NCBI lineage: Eukaryota > Metazoa > Chordata > Mammalia > Artiodactyla > Monodontidae > Delphinapterus > Delphinapterus leucas. The sequence goes on from NC_143140.1 coordinate 54,438,974, forward strand.
CCCTAGTCTCTTTTCTTTATACTATTTTCCCACCTTTCAGGAGGGCCCCTCTATACATCTCCCTCTGCGGGCTCTGTGTGTGTTAGACAAGCATCCAAGGCCATTGGAGGGAAAACTTGCTCTGTGAAGGGGAGGGAACCATGCCTTTGGGAGGGATTTGTCTGTTTCCTGCCAAGACTTGTAGGCAAGCCTGTCCACAGAGAGGCGTTAGAGGAGAAACAACTGCAAACTCTCTTACTCCTAGCTGAGTACCCATCTAATGTGAATTGTCCTTTGGAAACCATACCACAGGAGAACATGATGTTTGCTGTGTTCCACTTTGACCTGGTTTCTTCCTAATTAATTTAGAACCATTCATGGCTTCATTTACTTATGTAGCAAATAGGCATTTCTGCAAGACTACATGCTTTGAACTGTGCGAGCATTCAGGAAATATAGCAGCAAGCGGGATTGACAAAGTCTCTACCTTCATGGAGGATAATATGCTAGTGAGGAAGACCGGTCAGCAAGATAATTGCTAATAGTAACATATGCCATAAAAGAAATAAAGTAGGAGATGATGTAGAAAGTAATACAATAATGATGGAGGGCCTATTTTACACAAGACGGTTTAAAAGATGTTGAGAAGGTACGGCTTGAGATGGGACCCAACGGGGGTGGAGGGGGAGAGAGAGAGAGAAGCAAGTCATGTGGACAGGCAGGGAAGAACAGCCCAGCAGAGGGAGCAGTGGACACAAAGGTGAGGAGGGAGAGGGGCAGGTGGACTTGAGGAACAGAGGGGAGACCTGTGTTACTGCAGTGTCGAAAGTCAGGGAACCAGCAGGACAAGATGCAGATGTGGAGGCAGGCAGGTGCCAGATCCCGTGAGGCCTCCTGGGAGACGGTAAAGAGTGCAGTCTTTGCTGTCACTGCGCTGGGACATCACGGAAGCTTTTTACACTAGAAACAGAGATGATCAAATTTGCCTTTTAAAAATGTTACTCTGCCTTATAATAATGGTTGGACAAATAAAGCATCTTCTCTTGATTCTTGACCACTAGGAAATTCCTATTTTCATTTTCTAAACTATTTAAGAGCTTTTAGGTTTGCGTCTAGGTGTGCTCTCAGAGGTGACTTACTTACTAAATAGACATATCACAAAGCTACTGAATCTGTTGAGTGGGCAGTTTTTTTTCCTCTCTCTTTTTTTCTCTTCTGAGCCTTCGTTGAAGTATAACATACATAGAGAATAGTCAGTAAATTATAAGAAGTTTCCAGAGTGAATTACCTCTGTAACCAGAGTCCAGATGAAGAAACAGAGTATTATTACCCACTCCCCAGAGCAGAAGTCCCCCTGTCATAACTGCTTTTAGTCTCCATCCTTTTCCCAAAGTTAACCACAATCCTAACTTCTAACAACATAAATTAGCCTTAACCTGTTTTTCAACTTTGTGTAAATGGAATCCTTAACATTCGTATACTCTTTTGTCTGACTGCTTTTAGTCAACGTTATGTTTATAAAATACATCCATATTTATTGCATATAGTTGTAGTTCATTCATTCTTAATGCTAATGGTGTGCCAATGCGTGGATTCACTATGATTTATTCCACTGTCTGTGGGCATTTGGGTATTTTCCAGTCTGGGGCTATTATGAATAGCGCTGCTATGGGCATTGTTGTACCTATTGCTTGGTGTGTATATACATTTCTACTGAGTATATACACTGGTATGCCGGAACGAGCTTGTACCAACTCACAAAGCCAGTTGTTTACATTTGTTCCCGCTTTGTGCTCAGTGATATCAGGTTGTAGCTTAAAGTCACATAGTGGGAGTATTTATACCACAGAAATCAACAAATGCTACAAATCAGGGCTTTTATTTCTTGTTTTTTTTGTTGTTGTTGTTCGCAGCAGGATAGTTGTTAAACATATATTAGTATACCTCTGGGTACTTAGGAGAAATTCCAGAGCCTTAGCTATGTATACATTCATCTTTAGTGGATACAGACAGTTTTCCCAAGTGATTGTACCAACTTACACTCCCACAGGAGACCAGCAATCTAAGAGAATTCCTATAGCTCCATATCTTCACCAACACTTAATAACTTCTGTCTTTTTAACTTTAGCCATTCTGCTGAAGATCTCCGTATCATTTTATTTTTTATTTTTTTATATTTTTTGCGGTACGCGGGCCTCTCACTGTTGTGGCCTCTCCCGTTGCGGAGCAGAGGCTCCGGACACGCAGGCTCAGCGGCCATGGCTCACGGGCCCAGCCGCTCCGCGGCATGTGGGATCTTCCCGGACTGGGGCATGAACCCGTGTCCCCTGCATCGGCAGGTGGACTCTCAACCACTGCGCCACCAGGGAAGCCCCCTCTCCGTATCATTTTAATTTGCATTTCCCTGATGTGTACGAAGATGAGCGCGTTTTCATATGTTTATTGGTTGTGTGTATATTTATGTTTATCTTCTTTTGTGAAATGCCTGTTCAAGCCTTTTGTCCATTTTTCTGTTGGGTTTTGTCCATTCCTTATTGATTTATAGTTCTTTAAATATAGTGGGTGCAAGACTGTGTCAGGTACGTATTCCTGAATAAGAAACTACCTCAAAACTTAGTGGCTTCAAACAGTGATTCTGCTGTTGCTTGTGATTCTGTGGGTTTGTGACTTGGGCTGGGCTCACCTGTGCTCGATCACGTGTCCGCATATACCTGAAGGCTCCACAAGAGCTGGACCATCTAAGCTGGTCCCACTCACATGTCTGATAGTTGGCTGGAGCTCCTGCCATGGTTTCTCCAGTAGGCTGACTCAGGCTTACTCACATGGCAAATTCAAGATTCCAACCACAGCCCCAAAAGAGCAAACCCTAATGCACAAGCGCTGTTCAAGCTTCTGCTTGTGTCATGTTTGCTAGTGACCCAGAGCTAATGTGGAAGGGACTGTGCAAGGATGTGCTCCTAGGAAGGCATGATTCTGGGGGCCACCACTGTAACACTCTACCAAATCTACCACAAAGCCCTTTGTCTACTTTCAAAATACAGAGTTAGACGGAACTTTTCATTACGTCATCCACTGACCAGCTGATTAGGTCCATTAAGACATAAAGCTCCTTGAGAACCAAGGAAAAAAGGCAAGAAGACCCAAAAAGCAATGGATCCCATGAGTAGTGTGAGGTGACCCCGGCTGCAAGAAAACCACAGTGGAGATTCTCAGTAGAGCAGAAAAGGGGCTTACCTCTCACCTCTACTTCTTTTGTCAGAGTTTCTTTGGCTCCTGCAACATCCAGGGGGCCCCCAGAAGATGTTCCCTTTCTTTCCTGTTGCAGCTGCACCTGCACTCCCCATCTTGCATAAAGGCAGGACAATGCTGGGAAGGAACGTCATAGGACATTGCAAACTTGTGTGCAGTTCTAAAATAGGGTATAAGATAGTGGGCGGCTTCTGGTAGACGAGGGTGCCTGTGCTGTCGGTTGGAAGTAAAGCAACACTTTTAAAAGCAGCCACTCACAACAACAACAACAAAATCCAATTCAAAAATGAGCAAAGAACTTGAATAGATATTTCTCTAAAGAAAATAAATAGCCAGTAAGTACATGAAAAAAATCAATGTCCTTGGTCGTTAGGGAAATGCAAATCGAAACCTCAATTAGTTATCACATTATACCCACTAGGATGACTATAATAAAATAAGCAGAAAATAAGTGTTGTCAAGGATGTGGGTAAATTGGAACCCTCATACATTGCTAATGGGAATGTAAAATAGTACAGCCACTGTGGAAAACAATTGAGCCCTTCCTGCAGAAGTTAAACATAGAACTACCATATGACTCAGTAATTCCACTTCCGAGGTAAATATCCAAGAGAATTGAAAGCGGGGATTCAAGCAGACATTTGTATGCCAATGTTCATAGTAGCATTATTCACAAGAACCAAAAGTAGAAACAAGTCAAGTGTCCATCAACAAATGAATGGATAAACAAAAGTAGAATATTATTCAGTCATAAAAAGAAAGAGAATTCTGATATATCTTAAAACATGGATGGACCTTGAAAACATTATGCTAAGTGAAACAAACAAGACACAAAAGGCCACATATTGTATGACTCCACTTATATGAGGTACCTAGAATAGGTGAATTCTCAGAGACAGAAAGCAGAATAGAAGTTGCCAGGGGCTCGAGGGAGGGGAGAATTGGGAGTTACTGTTTAACGGATATAGAGTTTATGCTGGGGACAATGACAAAGTTTGGAGTATAGAGCATGGTGATGGTGATACAACACTGTAAATATATTTAATGCAATGAATTGTGCAATTACAAATGGTTAAAATTGCTAATATTATATATATGTATATATATATATATATATATATATATATATATATATATATATATCTCACCACAATTAAAAAGAAGAAAGAAAGCTACTACTCTTGGATTCCTTTCTCTACCTATCTGATGGCTTGGCTTTCACACTATATCCTCTAACTATTTTTGTCATCTTCTTAGCCATCATGTTAACATGCTATCTTTAGAAAAATTTTTGATAAGGGGCCAGTTTTGGAGAAAGTACTTAGGGACCATACCCATCCCTCTCTAAGCTCACTTCCACGCCCTGTGGCTTATCCCAGTGGGAGGGCATCACCTCAGCACATGGGTTAATGTAGAGCCACCCGCAGACAAAACTTTTTACATGAAATCAAATTTTGAATTTATGAATTCTCTTTATTCTAAGCAAAGCTATAGGAAACATTTCTGGATTCTTATAGCACAAGAAAGAATGATGTGACTACTCTAACCTTGTATTTCTGTATGTTTTTAAAACAGAAAAAAATTCCAACAAGGTCTGAGGATCTTGTGATCAATCATGCAGTTGGGTCACTTGAGAGGTGGGACATTCCTGCCTTTTGTGTCACAGAGACTGTCTGGTGAACAAACCAGACATCATCCTTCTCAGGGGATCAAGAAGCAAATTGAATTAGCTGTACTGTGTCTGGCAGGATCACAGCACTTGTGCACAAATGTTTATTTTCCCTATCAAAGCTCTTAACATTTAGAAGATTCAGGATTTAATCACTTGTTGCAGCTGAGAAGCTGATATTCTGAACAATTTGTCTTATTTTCTTTAAAAAGTTAAAAATACTTTTAAGTGATTAATATAACAAATTCTGACATGTGCAATTGGTCAAAGGCTTACCTTCACTTATAAATAAGAATCTCTTAATTGAGAAATGAAGAGAGAGGCGTAAGAGAGAGTATCCTTTGGGTAAAATAAATGGTCAAGGTAAGAAAAATACTTGGGTCTATGTTTATATTAACGATAAGCCTAGGCAAAAGCATGTTGTAAAAGGAAGGAGGAATATATGACCAAGGACTATAAGCACAGACCTCAGAGGGGACCTTAGGAAACATTTGCTTCCTTTTGTAGGAAAAAAATGATTGGGTCAATTACTCAAAATTAAAATTCCTAAGTTATATGTTAGAATAAAAAGGCATATTTAAAATAAATCAGTAAATGAGTCAGAGTTTTATTGATTGGTTAGTTGATTGATTTTAAGAAGTAATTTCTTTTAAAATATTCATATGTAATAAATTATAGGACCTAGGAGGTATTTTCTGTTGAATATGATTTATAGAACTTTCCTGGAGTTCTAAGCACCTAAGATACATGTATAACAAACCACAAAGGCTGTGTTTTCCTACACACATGAAATTTACTGTTCTACTCAAAGGCAACTTAGGACAAAGTAGTGGCCATCAATATGGGTAGAAACTTGGGTTGGGATGATGGCCTACACATGGGGAGGGACAGGTGAAGTTTAGAATAAGAGGGAGGAATTTGAAAGACAACGTCAGCATACCTTCCTACGTACCTAATGAAGACTGAAGCTGTTCTTTCTTTTTCCAAATTGGAGACCTAGTCTGATTTCAGGGACAAGAAAGAAACTATTTCTCCTGACAGCCTCCCTCACCCCCTGCGTCTAAACTACCAGCTCACCATCACCTCGAATTCCCTTAATTGAAAATAAAGACTTTTTCCCATTGTTAGACATAAATACCATTGACATTTAAATATTTAATAGAGTTACCCACCTGGCATGAATGGAATCCATTAAGTTTAAAGGATAATAGCAAATCTCTACTTTTTTGAATCAGGGTGATGATTTCTGCCCTGAGTAGAAGGTCCAGGGCCCCTAGAGAAGGGCAATGGATTCCTTAGAAGAAAATGGAAGCATCAAGAGAGGAATATGCACCATGCACACACACACACATGCACGCCCACGCGCGTGTTAAAGCACGTCCTATATGACCTGCTTGTGCCCTCCACTTAGCCAGGCTGTGATGAGATCTCCAGTTCTTTATGTTCCACTCATATGTGACCCTGGGAAGTAATTTTCTCTCTCTAATCCAGAAGCACCTGGTAATGAAATGAAAACCTACCACAGAGTGTGAACGATGCTCATAAAAAAAATGACAAATGACTTTGCAATTTCCTTTGAGCAAGACATTTATGGTTTGGTGGATTAAATCATTCTTGGATTTCTTTATAAATCTTTTTAAAATTATCAGAGTTCAAACTTGTAAAGAGGAATTTATTTTAAAATAACCTTTTTATTATTTGGAGTGCACAGATGTTTTTTATGAATAATAAGTGCTTTTTAATTATGAAAGCAATTCATGCTTATTAAAGAAAAATTGGAGAATACATGTAACCAGATAGAAAAAACACATACTGTGCCAACACCCAATCACAAACACCTCTGTTAGTGTTTTGATGTCATTTTTAGAGCCTTTCCGTACTTAAGTATTTGTGTTTTTATTTTACATAATTGAAGTCATACTGGGTTTACAGTTTTCACACCAGATTATTGTACATTTAATATTTCATCATTGTATATTGTTTTACAAAGCCTTTCTAAAAGTGTTTTTTAAAATAACTGTTAAATATTCTAACAAGTAGATGTAATGAATCTTATAGTTGGATTATTAAGTGTTTAGATGCCCAGAATTACCATATCCTTAGGACATTGCTGGGCTCTCATAGGACCAGGGACACTACGAGTTTAAGAGTTTATAAATTTATTACAAGTAATTTTATTACTCTGCTGAAAAGGGGTCAGTATTTTTTGAAAATTATCAAGACTTCTGAAATGTCTTGGTTACCCCAAAAAGGAAAAAAATGTATTCTGGCTCCATATGACAAAAAGGAACAGAAGTGATTTTTGATTCTACTTTTTCCAAAGGTTTTATCCGCACTTTTGCTTTTCTAAATAAACTAAGTAATGGCAATGATAATTTCAGTGGCCTATAAAAAGTATGTTATCTCTATTCTGTATAGCTGTGGAAACAATAGCAGTGGTATTCTAAGACACTTAGTTGGAGCAAGTAAAAGAACAGAAGGAACCAATTATGCAAATATGTGCTTTTCCACCTTGAGGAGGTTGGCTGAAAATGGGAGAAACTGGCAGTTATATAGTTTTCTGCCTGAGTTATTAATGCTTCTTATAATTAAAATCAGACCGACTTATGATTACTACTATTAGTCTCCTAACAATTTTCAACAATTAAAAATTATCCACCTGATATACTAAAATGTTTCATGTCCCTTATTTTCTAATCCCTTCTAAAGACATTTTTCCCTGTTAAGATTTTACCAGCTGATCTAGGAAAAGTCTTGTTTGGAATGAATGCTTACCAGTTGGGAGCCTTGTGGTAACTAGTGACAAAAAAAAAATCAAATTCTAATTTGCTTGAATACAAACAAAACAAAACAAAACAACACCAACAAAAAGACTGGAGAAACTGAAGGGTAGTGCTGGCTTCATGCAGCTTGACCGGGCTCAGATTATGCATTAGGACCTAATTGTCCATTTTTACATGTCTTCACTCTGGCTTTCCCTGGGTACAGTCCATTCTCAAATGAGCTTTTTCTCTCCTTGTGATTATAAGAAATCTACCTCAGTTCTAGCCTCCAAACTTTCAGGTTCAGACATTTAGAGGAAGAGCAAAGCTTTCTCCTGGTCACTCTGTGGTAACCTATTATGTTTCTTTAGCTCTGTTTAGATTATGTGTGCAATCTTAACCATCTTAGCTAAGGTAAAGTTACACGCTGATTATTCCATAACTGAGTCAGAGGGGAGTCCCCACCCAAGTGCTGCCTCCCTCCCTCACGAATCCACTCTTAACCACTTGTTATGGGCTGAATTGTATACCCCTCCCAAGATTCATATTTTGAAGGCCTAACCCCCAGTACTTCAGAATGTGACTGTATTTGAAGTACAATCTATAAAGAGGTAATTAAGGGAAAATGAGGTCATCTGGGTGGGTCCGAATCCAATTTGACTGGTTCCCTTGTAAGCAGAGGAGATTAGGACCCAGAGGAAAACACCATGTAAAAACACAGGGACAAGACAACATCCACCAGCCAACGAGACAGGCCTCAGAAGAAAACAACCCTGCCAGACGCCTTGATCTCAGACCTCTAGCCTCTAGAATTGCGCAACAGTAAATTTCTGTTGTTTAAGCCACCCAGTTTGTTATGGTAGCCCTAGCAAAGGACTGCACCACCCTAGTCAGAGGTAAGCCCTTTGTCTTCTGAATTTCTGGTCCTTCTTTCTTTCTACCTGTCTTACAGCTGTGCATGTGCTGGTGTTGCATATCTCTCTTTGCAGACCGTGAGATCTTTTGCAAGACCTAAGTCTAATTCATTTCACACTGCCTGCATTGCAGTCATTAATTCATCAAATAGTCATTGCGTGCCTACGATAAACCATGAGTGTAGCACAGTCTTACTAGGCACTCAATAAATATTTGCTGAATGAATAAATATGACCCCAAAGAGGCAGGTGACTGGCATAAATCATTATGAAATGTCAGTTCTTAAAGAAAGTATGATCAACCGAAGAACAGCAACCTGGAACATGTGGACCCTCGAGGAGAAGTGGTGCCAAGATCCGGTAATGCTGACTACAGCATTTTAAGTTTCCTGTTGCTTATCCCCGCAGGGCTAGGAGCTTACATGGTATTAACAGGTCATTATTATAATAAATTTCCTTGTCTGACCTTAGCCAGAACTGTGCACAGCTAAGTGGAAAGGAGTTTGAGAACTTAATTGATACATTACCTAAATAATTGGATTTCTCAGGTGAGGATATTAACTGTTGATTTTCCCACAATAAATGTAATACAGAGGCATCCACAGATTGTAAAAAAGGAATCAGAACTATATACAGTAAAACCTTCTGGGGTGGATATTGTTGTTTTTACCCAGCCAGCAACCATTCACTCTCTAAGAAGCCCAACTTTTGTCAGGGGATCTACTCCCATCCCCATCCAGGCCACGTGGCTCTCGGGAAGCCCCAGTTCTTACTCGAGGGGTGGATGCATGACCAAACTGAAGCCAGTGGGACATTGTCTCCTGGGACCTTGGGCCTTGAGCTGTGTCATGAGAAGACACAACCCAGAACAGAACAGGAAGAGGTGGAGGTGCCACATTCCATTTGCAGCCCTGACGACAAGAGCAAGTATTTCATGCTGCCCCGGTTCTTGACAGTCTGATTCTCCAGCCACCCACCAGTCCCAGGAAGTGGGTTATTCACAATGCACAGACCAGAGAAGAATCCTCCCCAGTGTGTCCATCCCACGTGTGGCCACGGAACAAAATAGACAAGAACATTCTCCCCAAGAGAAGAACCTAGGACCATGGAAGGCAAGAGACAAGAGACCCCTCCCAGGGCAGAAGTACAGTCAACTACATTGGCTGAACAAAAGTATTTCTATACAAAGGCAGAAAGTTCTCCACTTTCTCAAATGAGAGCTCTAGTGTGGTTTTCCTCTTCTCTCCCTCCTTCGTTGCACAAGTCAGTGCGTTAGGGGTGGTTAAGCTTTCATTAGGAGGAAAGTTACCAGATCTTTAAGAGCTCACTGAGAGGTTGCTTGTTACTCTGGGATTTTTGGCTTGGATCTAAATATGTATTCTGAGTTTAATACTGGCAACAGTGATTTCAGCACTTGAAAGAAGACCTTAACCTAATAACTGGATGAGACATTAGTAGTTTCCCTAATGAGAGGAGAGTGAGTGAATTTTATTTGGACGCTGACGTTTCTGTAAGTGTAAGGAAGCCAAGAGGATATGTAAGGATGTATGGATGTTGAGCAGCTAAAAAGATAAGTGACAGTAGACACGTGACGTTTTCTGTCCCAACATCAAACCACCCTCTCACCTGGATTTGTCCTTCTCCTTTCTCAACGTATCCAGGAAAAGTAATCTAGCGCTAGTATATAGTGGAGCCAGTTGGTTCGGAATGAGAGCTAAGGAGATCTGCCAGGAGACTCGTACAATAGTTTAGGTGAGAAGCAGTAAAAGACTTAACTTGAATCAAAACAGGACAGTTAAGAGGTGGTGATTGCGGAAAACAGAGAAAGAGAATGAGCAGGGATTCAAAATTCTTTTAACTTTTTATTTTATACTGGAGTATAGTTGATTAACAATGTTGTATTAGTTTCAGGTGCACAGCAGAGTGATTCAGTTACATATATACATGTATCTATTCTTTTTCAAATTCTTTTCCCATTTAGGTTGTTACATAATATTGAGCAGAGTTCCCTGTTGGTTATCCATTTTAAATATAGCAGTGTGTACATGTCAAGAGGGAAACGTCAAAGATGCTTCTGAGGTCTGAGACTTGATTGGCACCATTAGCAAGAATTGGGAGTATAATGGTAGGAAAGCATTGCAGAACAAGGCGTAATTGAGTTCAGTTTTGAAGAAATAGATTCACTTGTTTACAACACATCCTTTTGGATGCCTGGGGGGCAGCTGGCTGCGTTGGGAGGTATTGCAGTTGGTGGAATCACACAGACCTACTCAAGCTATAGTCTGCAGGCTCAAAGGCTTTGTGGGAGTCTCCTGGAGCATGGTGGCCCTGTCTGTGTTGGTCATTCTTGGCATATGGTGGACATTAAAGCTGTATATTTGTTCAACCCGCCGCGTGTGGCAGCTATATTTGCTATTTTGTGCCAGTCTCCTCTGTTTTAGCTCGATTATCCCTTATTTTCTTCAGAGAAATAGGCTCTTTTTCCTATGTATGCATTCTTTGTGTAACTTTACTTAAGGTAAACTTAACTTTTCCTCTAACCAAGAGCCAATGTTTCTTTTTCTCCCAGGTCTTTAAATCTTGAGTGGAGTGGGGCAAACTGTAAAAACAATTGGTCTTAATTTGTTACAGCCATTGAATCCTAAAAAGACTATCTGTCTTTACTTTATAGATGTCCCAGAAGTCCTGGTTCCTGACTTTTTCAAACTCAGTTCCCCAGCCTTCCAACAATTTTCTTTTCTGCTTATCATCCATCACAGCTGATGTCTGTTGCTTTCAATTGTAAAAATCTTTATACAGAAATAATCATATAGCTTGCCGTCATCCAAATTCTTTTATCAGCGGTATTCTAAGCCATTTAGAGCAATAATTAACCTAGTTTTCTTATAGAAACAGATACTGTAACTGACTTTGGGAAATCTCCTAATGTTCAAACACCATTTATATTAAGAAGTAATTCATATCTAAACTAGATCTCACCTGTAAAAAGTTAAAACCATACTATTGAAGAAAAGACTTAAGAGGTGGGGTACCCCACCACCTGGGCATCTTTTTAAAATTCAGCCATGCATAAAGATGCACTCCAGTTCTGCTCAAGTTATCACTTCTCAGCTCTCAGTCCTTTCTCTCACTTACCTCTCAATTAGAACCCACTGTTTTTTTTTAAAAAATAAAAGACCCAGTGTATTAAAATCAGTAAGTCTACAGCATGTTATAATTATGCGAACTGTACTAGCCATCATTTAAGGACTGTTGAATTTGTCTTGATCACAAAACATAAATTTGATGAGAGCTTATCCTCCTTGTCAGTTGAGAGAGAAGCATGCAGGATGTGTGCAGTTTTTATCAGCAAGGATGGGGAGAGAGGGAATTCTCATACACTGCTGGTGGAGTGTAAACTGGCACAAACAATTTGGAGAGTTATTTTGTTGTAGCTAGGTATGTAAAAAATACACATATTCCACAAACCAGTAAGTTTGGGGACCAGAAAGTTTGACACAGGCACAGAAACATGCTTATTTGCAGCATTGTTTATAATAGCAAAAATTGGAAATAACCTGTGAGTCCAAGAAAGAGGGGAATGAATAAATAAAATATAGCATGCACATTTTTTTAAATGGCCAGGTTTATTTGTATGTAACATGGCTAATTCACAAACACAATGTTGAGTAGAAAAAGAGCAAGTTGCAAAATGATATATAGAGTAACTAGGGCATGATACCAGTATTCTAAATTTTATAAAACTCTTACAAAACCATGATATTTATGGATATGCATACATATGCATGTACATGTGTATAAAAACAAAAATAGGTTGGGAGACAATTCATAAATTCCCTATTATTCCTTCTGAGGATGGGAGAAATAGAATTGGGTGTGAAGGAAAGTGAAGACTTCGACTTTACATGGAATTCTTTTTTATTTGACTTTGTTCTTAAAAATGGTTTTGAAGGTATTTTGGAAAATATTAAAAATTACCATTTCTTTATTATAGATACGTTGGTGTCACCAGCTATTTTTCTCTATTTTTATTTGTCAAAATTAAAGGTCTTCTCAAGTCCACTACTATCTATGACACAAGATGCTTGATTCATTCTTTCATTTCCCAACAAATATATGTTACTTGCCTGCTACGTATAAGACACTATGTTTGGTACAACAGGAAATAACAAAGGCATATAAGACATAGTCCTATTCGAAAGGATCTTGAAGCCTTAGAACCTAAAAGTCCTTATTGGAAAAAGTACATGTGGGCTTAGGCATGCCTCAATGTGGAAATATTTTCAATAGGCTTGTGATATGAAATTATTCCAGTTGTCATGAAATTACATGTGGGTGGGCTTCACTCTATGAAAACATAACAAGAAAATCACCACTTAGATTAAATTAGGGTGTGACTGACACTTTAAAAAGGAATTTTTCCTTTTTGAAAAAATGATTCACTGTAGGTCTCTTTCTTGAACATACAAAATATGATGGTGTTTACAAAAAAAATCCCTTTACATTGACTTTTTTGGGCAGCACATCTATTATGTACAGTAAGGAATACCAGTATAGGACAGAGACTTTTCACCTGGAGAGTGTTTCTCTGCTACACAGTAAGTCAGTCAAGCTTGCAGGAGACATGTAGGTGGGGACCTTCGTCGTAGCTCCATGTCCGGCTCTGCACTATATTCTGGAAAAGGCCAACCAGAAATTACTCATTATACTCAGAATGTCTTCTGTCCATTTCTGCATGACCATACAGCATCTTTTTTTTTTTATGCTTTCCCAGTATCTCTCTATCATATCAATATTCCAAGTGGATATCCAGTGAAATCATCGTCTGGGGTGTCTCTCCATTGCAGCTGCCACAGGAGCTTTAGGCTGAAATCACAGGTGACAACCAAGAAACACAAGGCTGAAAATAGGGAAAGAATTAATTTGGGAAAAATTGTGTTTCAGGAGACATAGATCGGGGTAAAACTGAAAGAGTGTTCTGGGGAAGAGAAAGAATCAGGGGCTTAAAAAGGTAAAAGCTGTGAGACTGTACTCTGACATAAGAAAGGAAATATTTGCCTGTAATGCCTGGCGGTCACAATTGTTTTAAGATAAGGGTCTGATAAGTAGATAGACTGTCATGAGTTATTTTAGGTTAAGGACCCAATGGATATACAGGCTGTCACACGTTATTTTAGGGTAAGGGTCTGATACGTATCTTTAGTTTCTGGCAGATGTTTTGGATGCCTTTGTTCCGATTCCATCCAGGATGAGATGTGCATAAGTCACACTTCCTCTGTGGCCTCTCAGCTCTGTTTTATAGAGCTCTCTTGGCAAAACCAACTCCATTTTGGTTTTCGTTCCACACCAGGACAATGGAATCATTGCTGATGTCAACAGTGGGGGAAGGAAGGTGAAGAATGGTAAGCTGAGAGCTGTCTATCAGAAGTCGAAGAATCACACCTCTGCCCTGACTAGAAAGGGGATGGTGGATGAGTTTTGGAAGAAGGGGCAGAATCCAAAATACAGTCTGTGTTTTTCACAGAGCTAATTAGAAAGGGAAAAATCATCAGTGAAAGCAAAAGGAATTGATATGGGCTCTAGGTGAGATTAGAGGAATTTGAAGAGTACTGGTAAGGCAGACCATCCAGCGAGGTCTGTACCTTCAATAGAAACTCAGTGTGTGTTCATTGAGGTCTTGAATTGAATTTTGAATGCATCATAGGTTCATGGATCCTCTAGGGCGTCATAAGGAATTTGAATCCACAGCATATACAGCTTATAACTCTGAGGGTAAAGGTAGAAGCACAGGGCTCACAAGGGCCCTGCCCTTAAAGGATGGTTCTGGATTTATTCCCTCAGCTAATACAATGGCTTTCCACATGCTCTTGCACATTGTCTGTGCTCCCTTTTCCCTGAGTGACCAGGTTCAATGTGGTGGAAAAACCCCTAAGCAATTGCAAAGAGACAAAAAATGTCAGGCTGCGTGTGTGCGTGTGTGTGTGTGTGTGTGTGTGTGTGAAAGAGAGAGAACGAAAGAGAAAGGGGACAGAAGTATAAAGGGGGAAGGGAGCAGAAACACAGAGAAGCAATAACATCCTTATTCCTTTTTATGAATGTGTGATTTTTGTTCTTTAGTTTTTGTTCCTTCTCTCCCGCTTTTCTTGAAACTGGTAAGGGAAAGGTGCTGCCTCAGTATTTTGGTGAACAAAGTGTGTCCAAAGATCTTTCCCCAGGGAGCTTGGTTATACTATTTTCCCTGGTATCAGGAGGCAAAGGAGAACCCTAACCTTCCTCTGGGGTCTGGTCACTGGTGTCCTTTACTCAAGCAAAGTGGACTTTGAGGTAGGAGTTACTGCAAAGCTGGGGAAAAAAGCTGTTGACCACAGTGTGCGTTGGCATTCAGATGTGTTCTGTTCCTTGGGGATTTCTGTATTGGGCCAGACTGCAAGGTATTGAGGTAGATGAAACAGAAGAGATCAGAAAACTGCACAGTGAATTTTCCCTTGCTGCCTTATATGTCAAAAAAAAAAAAAAAAAGATGTAATTTAAAATGCATGTGAGAAAAGGGTATTTTTGAAAGTTTACAAAAATAAAGGAAAGGCCAAGAAGTGCTTTCAACTAATATGTATTAAAGGTTATTTGCTTGCATAGATAAGATGGTCTTGCTGCTAGGCAACAGAGATACCAAGACAATGATGGGCCAGGAGAGTAGAGGAACTCATGAGGATTTTAGCGTGAGTTCTTGTCACAATAGAAACCAGGCTGACGAGTTTCTCCCATAATGGGAGATGGCAGCAATGAAGATGTGGTAGACTGAGAGAGGTCAGGTGTCTTAATTTATTTGCCTAATATACCAAATTTTTGTGTGATGCAGTTAACATTTGTAATGCAGAATGGCCTGTTTATTCTAGTAGAAGATTCTTCTAAATTTCTAGCTTCTGATGACTCTGTTAGTGGAAGGAGCGGCAGGATTTCAGAGTATATTAGACAGCTGTTAGGGGCAGCAGCAAAGCTTGATTATCTTAGCAGTGTGAATATGGTGTATTCTGAACTGGAAACAAGGACTTTTAATTCATCATTCACCTAACAAAGGAATTTCTTGTCACTTAAAAGTGAAATGTGTTTGATAGATGATGACAGAGGTTAAAAGGTATTTCATATCATAGTTCTTTTTTTTCCATAAGAGTATGAACACTGTTCATTTCAAGAATCTAAAGATTTTGGATACTTGGTATGCATGGTTCTTATTCTAGATCCCATAGTCTTTAGAATTCTTAGTTTGTCATCCTTACTAGTAAAAAGTTGTATGGTAGGTAAAGAAGGTAAGTACCCCCAAAAAATGTTGAAGAAAGGGAACAGAGGACTTTTTGATTATTTTAAGTTGGAGGAATAAAAACAATCAGGAAATGGTTGAAATTAATTGAGTCAGAGGCTTCTATAGTAATTTATTTATAAGAAAGTCCATATCATAAGAATTGATGAAGATTATTCATTATCAATAATATACCTACTGTGTACGAATTATTTCCTTATTGTCTTTATTTGAAGAGAGCTCAAAATAATAACACAGAGTATCAACTTATTACAGTCATGAGTTCACAGTCACAAGACTGTGAAATTTCAAATTCTATGAAGAGTGAAATGGTTTTATATATGAACTTTGGTTTAATCCAACAATAGCAGCTACCCAAGTTTCCCATAGAACTTGAACCTAATAATGTATAAGTCCCATTCTCATACTCATCCTCATTCACATAGACTGCTCTTAAATTGAGTTTGATTCCAAAGTGATTAAAATTGAGAAACCGTCTAACTGGCCTGAAGATCTAGTGATTTGGAAGAGCCATTGTGGATGAGTACAAAGGGGGGCCAAAACAATCAGAAAAAAAGAGTTCCCTGTAGTAGCCTCATTCATTACATAACTTTATTAATGAGCCCCAGAATTTATAAAAGATCATTACCACAATTCCACTTCTATGTATATAGCAAAAAGAATTGAAAGCAGGGACTTGAACATATACTTGTAACCAATGTTCACAGCAGCATTATTCACAGTAGCCGAACGGTGGAGACAACCCAAGTGTCCATTGATAGATGAATGGATAAACAAAGTGTGGAATATACATATAATGATATATTACTCAGCCTTAAAAAGGAATGGAATTCAGATACATGCTACAACATGGATGAACCTTAAAAATGTTATGCTAAATGAAATAAGCTAGACACACAAGAACAAATAATGTATGATTCTACTTATATGATGTACCTAGAGTAATCAAATTCATAGAGACAGGAAATAGAACAATGGTTACCGGCGGCTGGGGAAGAGGGGGATGGGGAATCACTGTTTAATGGGGTTAGAGTTTCAGAACAGGATGATGAAAAAGTTCTGGAGGTGGATAGTGGTGATGGTCGCACAGCAATGTGGATGTACTTAATGCCACTGAACTTTACTCTTAAAACAGTTAAAATGGTAAACTTTATGTTATGTATATTTTACCACACAGAGAAAGAAATAACAATCACTGAAAAAGAAATTATCTCTTCCTAACTCAACAATTGAATTATCCCTTGCTGAAACTGTGCCCTTCTGCTTTTTCCTCTCCAGGTTCAAAAATGCAACAGTGGCATAACGATGTGCCTTAATTTAAACTCCAGTAGGGTACAGCAAGGTCAATTTAATAATTTCCTCTCCTGGAAATTTCTCTTTCTCTTGCTTTCTTTAAGTATTATTTATTTATCTGCTTAGTTGCTAAGGCCAGCTTCATGCTTGGGGCAGCACTGAGACAACAAGGGAAAATCCAAGCTTTTCCTGCCCTGGCTGGACCTTGTAGGACAGATGGCAGGGTATGGATGGCAGCAGGTCCGCAGACTGGACAGATGGCCCAATTTTTATTCTGAAGTAGAATCCTAGTCTTGGGATTTCTGTTCAATTATATCAGACTATTGGTGGGTCTAAGTTTCTCTTATTAAGGAAGAAATAAGAGTGACAGAGGCCTCACAGGAAAATGGTTAAGCAAAGAGAATGGAGGAAGCGTGCTTACTGGCTTGGTGCCCCCAGAAGACCAGTGGGAAGAAACACTCTAAATATCCTTTGACACTATGCCTATAGTGTCACTATAGTGACACTATAGCTTCAAGGTCAAGTTACCTCCTAAGGGGTTAGCTGTGATAGCATCTTCATTTCTCAGCCAGGTGAATATCCACAACCTTCAGGCACCCTTCAGAGTTCACCCATAACCTTTATAAAGGAGCTCTCTGCTTCAGTTGAAGTCAGATCTAAAAATAAACTGGATTTGGTGGATGTGGGCAATGATTACGCCAAGTTTGGTCTTTGAATTAGATCCAAGTGAAGAGAGCAAAAACGGTTGATGGGGCTACTTGGGCGAATAACTTGAATTGTCTTCCAGGTTGACATTAGGAATGCTAATTTTAGCCTATGCCTCCTTACCTCTGATCTTGACTACTAATTGGAAATCTGAAGAGTTTTCTTTTATTCACTTTTAAGCTCCTACTATTTCTCTGTGTCCTAAGAAATCCACAGGCAAATGGAACACCCTATTAAACGCTGTTATATAGCCCGTGATTTCTGGGACACATTCTGATCAATTTTCTTTCCTAAGAGTTCACTTCCCATCAGTAACTAACCCCAAGTTCTGGAAATGTATTGGTGGACTGTTAGTCAATAGTACTCGTGTCGTTATCTTACAGGCCATCTGCTGTGTCTCATAGAGAGACACCCTTCAGAGACACTAGCCTTTTAATTCTCAGAGATTTACATTTAGTGGATGGAAACAGATCCAAGAACAGAAACACTTTTCAAGCCAGACAATTAGTATGGGTCATTAGGGTTTGTATTTCTTGTGGATTTTAAAAAGTTATTATATGATAAAATTGACCTTTTCCTCAGGAGTATACATGTCTATGAATTTTAACTTGGATTATTAGGTTTTGTCAACATCGGCAGTGCACACAAGCTGACTCACTAGTGCCATAGTTGACACACAATAAATAAAGGAATAACTTTTGGGGAAAGTTAAAATCACCCTAAAATGTAATATGTAAATGTAGTAGAAGATAATAAAAATAGAGGTCTTAGGTCCTATGGAATAACTCTCTCTACATATGTTTCAGGATTGGTTTGTAAAAGAAAGTCAGTAAATATTTGTCAAGAAGACAATAATGTATGTAACAGAAAAAGAGTATAAAACAGAGACTTTGCTTTTCCTAAGTTTACTACTATTTCAGGACAGAAAAAATACACACTTGCAACATTTTAAAAATATGAGGAAAAATATAAGTTCCCAAATCAATAGAACTATGCATAAGGACTATAAGAATTCAGAGGAAAAGTCAATGTGGGTCAAACTGGGGCTGTTTCTTTGAGAAGATAGGATTTGGGACAATGCTCCATTTGGCCATAAGTAGCCCCTCCACTCCCTTGGGCTCTGACAGAGTTAGAACAGATATCAGATTTATTCCTACAACAGGGGCGACCTTGTCAGTTGGTTCTAGTCACCAGCCAAGCAGGTAGCTGGCCCTGGAGCATAAATGCCTTGGAAAGATAAACCAATTTATTTATTAGTTTAGATCAAGATTGCCAAAATGTAATGGAGTCAGTGACATGCAGCATTGAAGTCTCTGGGAAGCTTTTAAAAATGCAGATTCCTGGGCCCCTGCCCAGACCTGCTGAGTGAGGAGAATGTCTGAGGTAGAGCCCCAAAATTAGCAATTTTAAAAGCTCCCTAAGTAATTCTGCTGTGCACTCAAGGTTAAGAGCCAGACTAGACAAACCTGGGGGGAAAATGGCAAAAATCTGATTTCATCAGGAAGTAGACATTTGTATAATCTTATAAAAAACTGAATCACTGGCTCAGTGATTGTTTTCTTGCTTCCCAAATATTTTAGCCTTGTTGAATGACTTATTCTAGGCTTATGTCTATGGCTAAGGCTGGTGACATACTCTGGAACCTCCCTTGCTCTGTGACCTGCCATACCTGATCGATATCTGTGGCTCCAACTACGTTTGCCACACGACACAGGAGGCTTTGCTTGGGATGGACATTAGATTATCTTTCCCCATCTTCTCCTTTCCTGGTTCTTGTTAGTCACGATTCATATCATGCCATCTCCTACAATTGGTCGGGTATTACTGCGCTCAGCTGGCTCTACCTTTATATATCTACCTACATGAATACAGTGCCACCAACCCTGAGAGGCGTGATTTCTCCATCAGCAGCTTTACGAAGCCTCAGTAGTTGGTACAGATGCTACACTGCACCAACAAAAGATTCCCTAAGAGGGCTTTTGGGGTTCAAACATAGACAGACTTTGTCTGTAAAGGAAGCAGCAAGGGCAGGGAACATCTTGGCCGTTAGTACAAGGACAAGGCACTGCCACAACCACAGAACACAGGGAAATAAACAAGAGAAGTTCTTAGCTATTAAGCGCTTGTCAAGACCTCTGCTTGGAAGAGTTGCCAAGCGTTCTTCCTGACCTCCAAGACTGAAGTGAGCACATGTAAGCAATAGAATTCAAACTTCTGCATTATCTGGCTGCTAAAGAGGATAATACCATCTGCAACTCAAGGACACTGTAAGGGGAATGTGACTGCACCAGTAACATGCTTTAAAGGGCTACAGACACATAGACACCATTGATAATCAGATGTTCCGGCCAGTGCTACTCCACCAGCTAAACTTTCTCTACACAATGGAACCTCTTCTCTTTATAACTTTCTTATTATGAAACATTTCAAACGTATAGGAAAGTAGACAGAATAGTATAATGAACACCTATAAGCCAATGTATCAGCTTCAACAAATTTCAACTCATGGTCAGGCTTATTTAATCCTTAACCCTTACCACTTACCCAATCTTGTATTATTTTAAATTAAATCTCAGCTATTATATCAGTTTATCTCTAAGTACTGCAGTATGTATTTCTAAAAGATAAGAGCTTAAAAATAGCATAACCATGCATCCGTAATCACATTTAAAATTAACAATAATTCCAAATATCCTATCAGTGTTCAAATTTCCAGTAGTATCATAGATATGTATTTTTTGCAGGTTGTTTCAGTCAGGATGCAAATAACATCTGCAAATTGCAAGTGGTTCATATTTTTCTTAAGTTCTTTTAACCCACAGATTTCTCTTCCTTCTTTCATTTTTTTTTTTTACATCTTTATTGGAGTATAATTGCTTTACAATGGTGTGTTAGTTTCTGCTTTATAACAAAGTGAATCAGTTATACATATACATATGTTCCCATATCTCTTTCCTCTTGCGTCTCCCTCCCTCCCACCCTCCCTATCCCACCCCTCTAGGTGATCACAAAGCACCGAGCTGATCTCCCTGAGCTATGTGGCTGCTTCCCACTAGCTATATATTTTACCTTTGGTAGTGTATATATGTCCATGCCACTCTCTCACTTTGTCACAGCTTACCCTTCCCCCGCCCCATATCCTCAAGTCCATGCTCTAGTAGGTCTATGTCTTTATTCCCGTCTTACCCCTAGGTTCTTCATGACTTTTTTTTTTCCTTAGATTCCATATATATGTATTAGCATACGGTATTTGTTTTTCTCTTTCTGACTTACTTCACTCTGTATGACAGACTCTAGGTCTATCCACCTCACTACAAATAACTCAGTTTCATTTCTTTTTGTGGCTGAGTAATATTCCATTGTATATATGTGCCACATCTTCTTTATCCATTCATCTGCTGATGGACACTTAGGTTGCTTCCATGTCCTGGCTATTGTAAATAGAGCTGCAATGAACATTATAGTACATGACTCTTTTTGAATTCTGGTTTTCTCAGGGTATATGCCCAGTAGTGGGATTGCTGGGTAATATGGTAGTTCTATTTGTAGTTTTTTAAGGAACCTCCATACTGTTCTCCATAGTGGCTGTATCAATTTACATTCCCACCAACAGTGCAAGAGGGTTCCCTTTTCTCCACACCCTCTCCAGCATTTATTGTTTCTAGATTTTTTGATGATGGCCATTCTGACTGATGTGAGATGATATCTCATTGTAGTTTTGATTTGCATTTCTCTAATGATTAATGACGTTGAGCATTCTTTCATGTGTTCGTTGGCAGTCTGTATATCTTCTTTGGAGAAATGTCTTTTTAGGTCTTCTGCCCATTTTTGGATTGGGTTGTTTGTTTTTTTGATATTGAGCTGCAGGAGCTGCTTGTAAATTTTGGACGTTAATCCTTTGTCAGTTGCTTCACTTGCAAATATTTTCTCCCATTCAGAGGCTTGTCTTTTGGTCTTATTTATGGTTTCCTTGGCTGTGCAAAAGCATTTAAGTTTCATTAGGTCCAATTTGTTTATTTTTATTTTTATTTCCATTTCTCTAGGAGGTGGGTCAAAAAGGATCTTGCTGTGATTTATGTCATAGAGTGTTCTGCCTATGTTTGCCTCTAAGAGTTTGATAGTGTCTGGCATTACATTTAGGTCTTTAATCCATTTTGAGTTTATTTTTGTGTATGGTGTTAAGGAGTGTTCCAATTTCATACTTTTACATGTACCTGTCCAGTTTTCCCAGCACCACTTATTGAAGAGGGTTTCTTTTCTCCATTGTATATTCTTGCCTCCTTTATCAAAGATAAGGTGACCATATGTGCGTGGATTTATCTCCGGACTTTCTATCCTGTTGCATTGATCTATATTTCTGTTTTTGTGCCAGTACCATACTGTCTTGATTACTGTAGCTTTGTAGTATAGTCTAAAGTCAGGGAGCCTGATTCCTCCAGCTCCATTTTTCGTACTCAAGATTGCTTTGGCTATTCGGGGTCTTTTGTGTTTCCATACAAATTGTGAAATTTTTTGTTCTAGTTCTGGGGGAAATGCCAGTGGTAGTTTGATAGGGATTGCATTAAATCTGTAGATTGCTTTGGGTAGTAGAGTCATTTTCACAATGTTCATTCTTCCAATCCAAGAACATGGTATATCTCTCCATCTATTTGTATCATCTTTAATTTCTTTCCTCAGTGTCTTATAATTTTCTGCATACAGGTCTTTTGCCTCCTTAGGTAGGTTTATTCCTAGATATTTTATTCTTTTTGTTGCAATGGTAAATGGGAGTGTTTTCTTAATTTCACTTTCGTATTTTTCATCATTAGTGTATAGGAATGCCAGAGATTTCTGTGCATTAATTTTGTATCCTGCTACTTTACCAAATTGATTGATTAGCTCTAGTAGTAGTTCTGGTAGCATCTTTAGGATTCTCTATGTATAGTATCATGTCATCTGCAAACAGTGACAGTTTAACTTCTTTTCCAATTTGGATTCCATTTATTTCTTTTTCTTCTTTGATTGCTGTGGCTAAAACTTCCAAAACTAAGTTGAATAATAGTCGTGAGAGTGGGTTACCTTGTCTTGTTCCTGATGTTCGTGGAAATGGTTTCAGGTTTTCACCATTGAGGACAATGTTGGCTGTGGGTTTGTCATATATGGTCTTTATTATGTTGAGGAAAGTTCCATCTATGCCTACTTTCTGGAGGGTTTTTATCATAAATGGGTGTTGAATTTTGTCAAACGCTTTCTCTGCATAGATTGAGATGATCATATGGTTTTTCTCCTTCAGTTTGTTAATATTGTGTATCACATTGATTGATTTGTGTATATTTAAGAATCCTTGCATTCCTGGAATAAACCCCACTTGATCATGGTGTATGATCCTTTTAATGTGCTGTTGGATTCTGTTTGCTACTATTTTGTTGAGGATTTTTGCATCTATGTTCATCAGTGATATTGGCCTGTAGTTTCCTTTCTTTGTGACATCTTTGTCTGGTTTTGGTAGCAGAGTGATGGTGGCCGTGTAGAATGAGCTTGGGAGTGTTCCTCCCTCTGCTATATTTTGGAAGAGTTTGAGAAGGATAGGTGTTAGCTCTTCTCTAAATGTTTGACAGAATTCGCCTGTGAAGCCATCTGGTCCTGGGCTTTTGTTTGTTGGAAGGTTTTTAATCAGTTTCAATTTCAGTGCTTGTGATTGGTCTGTTCATATTTTCTATTTCTTCTTGGTTCAGTCTTGGCAGGTTGTGCATTTCTAAGAATTTGTCCATTTCTTCCAGGTTGTCCATTTTATTGGCATAGAGTTGCTTGTAGTAATCTCTCATGATCTTTTGTATTTCTGTAGTGTCAGTTGTCACTTCTCCTTTTTCATGTCTAATTCTATTGATTTGAGTCTTCTCCCTTTTTTTCTTGTTGAGTCTGTCTAATGGTTTATCAATGTTGTTTATCTTCCCAAAGAACCAGCTTTTAGTTTTATTGATCTTTGCTCTTGTTTCCTTCATTTCTTTTTCATTTATTTCTGATCTGATCTTTATGATTTCTTTCCTTCTGCTAACTTTGGGGGTTTTTTGTTCTTCTTTCTCTAATTGCTTTAGGTGCAAGGTTAGGTTTTTTATTTGAGATGTTTCCTGTTTCGTAAGGTAGGATTGTATTGCTGTAAACTTCCCTCTTAGAACTGCTTTTGCTGCATCCCATAGGTTTTGGGTCATCGTGTCTCCATTGTCATTTGTTTCTAGGTATTTTTTGATTTCCTCTTTGATTTCTTCAGTGATCACTTGGTTATTAAGTAGTGTATTGTTTAGCCTCCATGTGTTTGTATTTGTTACAGATCTTTTCCCATAATTGATATCTAGTCTCATACCATTGTGGTCGGAAAAGATACTTGATATGATTTCAATTTTCTTAAATTTACCAAGGCTTGATTTGTGACCCAAGATATGATCTATCCTGGAGAATGTTCCATGATCACTTGAGAAGAAAGTGTGTTCTGTTGTTTTTGGATGGAATGTCCTATAAATATCAATTAAGTCCACCTTTTTTAATGTATCATTTAAATCTTGTGTTTCCTTATTTATTTTCATTTTGGATGATCTGTCCATTGGTGAAAGTGGGGCGTTAAAGTCCCCTACTATGATTTTGTTACTGTCGATTTCCCCTTTTATGGCTGTTAGTATTTGCCTTATGTATATAGGTGCTCCTATGTTGGGTGCATAAATATTTACAATTGTTATATCTTCCTCTTGGATCGATCCCTTGATCATTATATAGTGTCCTTCTTTGTCTCTTGTAATAGTCTTTATTTTAAAGTCTATTTTTTCTGATATGAGAATTGCTAGTCCAGCTTTCTTTTGACTTCCATTTACATGGAATATCTTTTTCCATCCCCTCACTTTCAGTCTGAATGTGTCCCTAGGTCTGAAGTGGGTCTCTTGTAGACAGCATATATACGGGTCTTGTTTTTGTATCCATTCAGCCAGTCTGTGTCTTTTGGTGGGAGCATTTAATCCATTTACATTTAAGTTAGTTATCAATATGTATCTTCCTATTACCATTTTCTTTATTGTTTTGGGTTTGTTATTGTAGGCCTTTTCCTTCTCTTGTATTTCCTGACTAGAGAAGTTCCTTTAGCATTTGCTGTAAAGCTGGGTTGGTGGTGCTGAATTCTCTTAGCTTTTGCTTGTCAGTAAAGGTTTTAATTTCTCCATCAAATCTGAATGAGATCCTTGCTGGGTAGAGTGGTCTTGGCTGTATTTTCTTCCCTTTCATCACTTTAAATATGTCCTGCCACTTCCTTCTGTCTTGTAGTGTTTCTGCTGAAAGATCTGCTTATGGGGATTCCCCTGTATGTTATTTGTTGTTTTTCCCTTGCTGCTTTTAATATTTTTTCTTTGTATTTAATTTCGATAGTTTGGTTAATATGTGTCTTGGTGTGTTTCTCCTTGGATTTATCCTGTATGGGACTCTCTGTGCTTCCTGGACTTGATTATTTCCTTTCCCATATTAGGGAAGTTTTCAACTATAATGTCTTCAAATATTTTCTTTGTCCCTTTCTTTTTCTCTTCTTCTTCTAGACCCCTATAATTCGAATGTTGGTGCATTTAATGTTGTCCCAGAGGTCTCTGAGACTGTCCTCAGTTCTTTTCATTCTTTTTTATTTATTCTGCTCTGCAGTAGTTATTTCCACTATTTCATCTTCCAGGTCACTTATCCGTTCTTCTGCCTCAGTTATTCTGCTATTTATCCCTTCTAGAGAATTTTTAATTTCATTTATTGTGTTGTTCATCATTGTTTGTTTGCTCTTTAGACCCTCTAGGTCCTTGTTAAACGTTTCTTGTATTTTTTCTATTCGATTTCCATGATTTTGGATCATCTTTACTATCATTATTCTGAATTCTTTTTCAGGTAGACTGCCTATTTCCTCTTCATTTATTAGGTCTGGTGGGATTTTATCTTGCTCCTTCATCTTCTGTGTGTTTTTCTGTCTTCTCATTTTGCTTAACTTACTGTGTTTGGGGTCTCCTTTTCGCAGGCTGCAGGTTCGCAGTTTCCATTGTTTTTGCTGTCTGTCCCCAGTGGCTAAGGTTGGTTCAGTGGGTTGTGTAGGCTTCCTGGTGGAGGGGACTTGTGCCTGTGTTCTGGTGGATGAGGCTGGATCTTGTCTTTCTGGTGGGCAGGTCCACGTCTGGTGGTGTGTTTTGGGGTGTCTGTGGCCTTATTATGATTTTAAGCAGCCTCTCTGCTAATGGATGGGGCTGTGCTCCTGTCTTGCTAGTTTTTTGGCATAGGGTGTCTAGCACTGTAGCTTGCTGGTCATTGAGTGAAGCTGGGTCTTGGCGTTGAGATGGAGATCTCTGGGAGATTTTCGCCGTTTGATATTATGTGGAGCTGGGAGGTCTCTTGTGGACCAGTGTCCAGAAGCTGGCTCTCCCACCTCAGAGGCACAGCACTGACTCCTGGCTGCAGCACCAAGAGCCTTTCATCCACACGGCTCAGAATAAAAGGGAGAGAGAGAGAGAGCGAGAGAAAGAAAGAAAGAAAGAAGGAAGGGAGGAAGGGAGGAAGGAAGGAAGGAAGGAAGGGGATAAAATAAAGTAATTAAAATAAAAAATAATTATTAAGAAAAAAAAATTTTAAGTAAAAATAAATAAATAAATAACGGATGGACAGACCCCTAGGAGAAATGGTGAAAGCAAAGCTATAAGGACAAAATCACACACAGAAGAATACACATACACATTCACATAAGGAGAAAAAGGGGAAAAAAATAATATATCTTTGCTCCCAAAGTCCACCTCCTCAATTTGGGGTGATTCGTTGTCTATTCATGTATTCCACAGATGCAGGGTGCATCAAGTTGATTGTGGAGCTTTAATCCGCTGCTTCTGAGGCTGCTGGGAGAGATTTCCCTTTCTCTTCTTTGATTGCACAGCTCCCTGGGTTCAGCTTTGGATTTGGCCCCGCCTCTGCGTGTAGGTCGCCTGAGGGCGTCTGTTCTTCGCTCAGACAGGACGGGGTTAAAGGAGCCGCTGATTCGGCGGCTCTGGCTCACTCAGGCCGGGGGGGGGGGGGGGGGAGGGAGGGGTACGGATGCAGGGCTAGTCTGCTGCGGCAGAGGCCAGTGTGACATTGCACCAGACTGAGGCACGCCGCACGTTCTCCCAGGGAACTTTTTCTTGGATCACGGGACCCTGGCAGTGGTGGGCTGCACAGGCTCCCCGGAAGGGAGGTGTGGATAGTGACCTGTGCTTGCACACAGGCTTCTTGTTTGTGGCAGCAGCAGCCTTAGCGTCTCATGCCTGTCTCTGGGGTCCGCGCTGATAGCCGCAGCTCGCGCCCATCTCCGGAGCTCGTTTAAGCGGTACTCTGAATCCCCTCTCCTCGCGCACCCCAAAACAATGGTCTCTTGCCTCCTCCGCAGCTCCAGACTTTTCGCAGACTTCCTCCCGGCTAGCTGTGGCGCACTAGCCCCTTCAGGCTGTGTTCACGCAGCCAACCCCAGTCCTCTCCCTGGGATCCGACCTCCGAAGCCCGACAGTCAGCTCCCAGCCCCCACCCACCCTGACGGGTGAGCAGACAAGCCCCTCGGGCTGGTGAGTGCCAGTCGACACCGATCCTCTGTTCGGAAATCTCTTCGCTTTGCCCTACGCACCCCTGTTGCTGTGCTCTCCTCCGCGGCTCCGAAGCTCCCCCCTCCGTCACCCACAGTCTCCACCAGCGAAGGGGCTTCCTAGTGTTTGGAAACGTTTCCTCCTTCACAGCTCCCTCCCACTGGTGCAGGTCCCGTCCTTATCCTTTTGTCTCTGTTTTTTCTTTTTTCTTTTGTCCCACCCAGGTACGTGGGGAGTTTTTGCCTTTTGGGAAGTCTGAGGTCTTCTGCCAGCGTTCTGTAGGAGTTGTTCCACGTGTAGATGTATTTCTGATGTATCTGTGGGGAGGAAGGTAATCTCCGAGTCTTACTCTTCTGCCATCTTGAAGCTCCCTTCTTTCATTTTTATTGCAATTTCTTTGTGAAGAATCTATCAGGTGGTCCATACAATCACTGCTTCTCAAACTGAAATGCATAGGAATAACCTGGGCACTTGATCAAATGCTGGTTTGGAATCAGTAGTCTGGGGTTTGCCTGAGATTCTGCATTTCTGACAAATTCTCAGTTGCTGCTGTCACTGCCATTCAACAGGCCAAACTGAGTAGCTGGACTACAGTATATCCCACAATCTGGATTTTTGCTGATTGAATATTTCTAGAGTAATTCAATACATACTTTTGTGACCTCTGTATTTCTTAAATTGGTGTAGTGAAGTCCTAAAACTTGATCAGATTTGGTGTCTTTCTTGTTTTTTTCCATACATAGTGTTTTGTTCATCCATCAGGAAGCACATAAAACATAATGCTTGGTTGCCTCTTTCTTTGAAATGCTAGTAGCTTGACCTTCTAGGCCTATATTCACTAGAGGATACAAAATGAGGATATTCTGATTCTCTCATTTCTTCTTTATTAGCTAGAGTATCACCATAAAGATCAATAACCCCTCATCTACAATTTAGTTACCTAGTGGTATAGTTCATATGAGAATCCCAGGGGGGAAAACTTGATTCTTTTCCTTTTTTTACCAATTTTCAAAATATGGAGTTGGTTTACTAATATCCAATAGTGACCAATTAGTTTTCTAAATTTGGTTGTGATTGTTTTTATTGCTGTTGCTTTTAGATTCTTTATGAACTTATGGATTTAAACATATCTGATGCATTTCAATCCATTTCAGTGGGGGTTTTTTTGTTTTTTGGGGTTTTTTTTTTTTTTGCGGTACGCGGGCCTCTCACTGCTGTGACCTCTCCCATTGCGGAGCACAGGCTCCAGATGCACGGGCCCAGCGGCCATGGCTCATGGGCCCAGCCGCTCCGTGGCATGTGGGATCCTCCTGGACCAGGGCACGAACCTGTGTCCCCTGCATCAGCAGGCGGACTCTCAACCACTGCGCCACCAGGGAAGCCCCAGTGTTATTTTTATACAAAAGACACTTCAAGTTGGCCTCTGAGTCCTTTTGACACAACCCAAGTAGTATTTTTTATTGTTTCCTTGCTCTTTTGTATAACAAAATGTTCCAGGTTTAACTTGTATTACATTTCCTGATCCAGAACTGCAATCAACCATTTCTCCAAGATTATTATCTTTTTTTTTGTGGAAAATTTTAAAATGATATTTTAAGATGATAATCTGTGTGCTGTGGTGCTCATTACCACTAAGTTAGTAAAATGGAAACTTTTTAACTGCATGAATATATTCTTCAATATTTTCAGATGGAAATATGTTTTAGAATATATGTGTGTATATTCTAGAAGTACACATTGCATACTATTATTGCATTGCTCAGAAAATGCTGCCTTGTTTCTACTGAACTTAATTTCAGAAAGATTTGATAGAAAGATAAAAGTATTTCTGATTTGTTTTATTAAATGTACCGTGTAAACAAAAAGCATCATTCTTAGAGTACTGAATGCTTTGCAGTAAAAAGTCAGGACAGACCTTGGACAGATTACTTAAAATTCTTCAAAACCTGATTTCATGATCTGAAAAATAGTTTCTTCATAAGGCTGTTAATAGCAAAGCTATCAAATATTTACTGGAAGCCAGAGATGTTACATACATTTTCTCATGTAACTGGTATAGCGACATTTTCAAGTAAGTAGTGTTTGCCCCCTTTTGTAAAGGAGTAAACTTTCCCAAGGTGACACAGCCAGTTAAGTGGCTGTGTCTCTCTGATGTCACGCTTTTAACCTAGAGTATAGGGTGGCAGTTAAATGTGAAAGTAAATATATGTTGCCTGTGGCCTTGTCCTGACAAATGGTGTTCAATGAAAAATAAATGTCAGGTAACGAGTGGCCTTGGTAGATCTGTACTTGACATTTGGTGTGGGAGATGGGAGCGTGAACAGGGGAGAGGAGGCCAGCCAGCTTTCTGCTTAGCCAGGCTTCTGGCCCATTGACGCTCCTCTTGCTAATTTCCCATGTTGGGTCTAACCTATGTGTCCACCATGACAGATGCTCTCATGTCAAAGCTCAAGGTCAGCCCTCAAAAGTTCAGGCTAGCATCTTCTGTCATGTTGTCTTTTGCATATGCTCAGCAGGTGGCAAGAGTCCGGAGGCAAGCCTGCTCTGGCCTCTTCCCCTTACATCGTGTGTCATTAGCTACTACACAGCTCTTTGTTCAAAACAAAATTCACAAAACTGACGGATTCATCTGCTAACGTCGGGGGGCATCAGAGCCAATTACAGGAAGCCTTCAAAAGGCAAATAGGGTCACTTTTCACAAAATGGGATGAAGAAAAGGAAAATAGTCATGTCATTAAAAAGGACAAATACATTTTCCTCTCAGCAGGCTCGCCACAGGAAAGTAGAGAGATTTATATGAGTCCATCGTTTCATTGTGACTGCTTTGAATAATTTCAAATCAAAGCATCCACCCCACACACAGCCAACCTATCATTAACCATTTTGAGCTAGTGAACAGTATTTCCCACAGTAAGTGATATCTCTATAATGACGGAAAATTTAGGTTTAAAGTGCGAAGTTTTTATATTCTTTCAAGACCACAAATAATCACATACATTGTTTAAAATCACCTGGAAAGGACACCAGTTGTTTGTTTTAATTTGAATTCAGACCTCGAGGGTTCTGGGGTCTGGTTTTGCTGAGATGCACCAAACACGTACTTGAGTTCTTGAGCAAAAGAGGGACAAATTTAGTTGTGTTTGAGGAAAACCAGGTGCAGAAGTTTAGGGGCACAGTCCCAACACTACCCTTACCTCATAACACTATGAGAGTTTAAGCCAAATGGGAAAGTTCAGAGTCCACACAAGACCACCCTCTCTCCTGATGCCAATTGCAAGTTCAGGGTTGGGGGAGGATCCCCCAAACCACTGTCAGTTTCAGAAATCTGCTAAGCCTCACAGAACTCACTGAAAGCTATTATATTCATGGTTTGAGTTGTTACAGGGAAAAGATACAAATTAGAATCAACCAAGGGAATAAGCCCATATGGCAGAGTCCTAGAGAAGTACCAAGTCCAGGGCTTCCATTGGCCTTTCCCAAAGGAGACAAGACATGTTACTTTCCCAGCACCAGTGTGTGACAATATGGACAAAATATTGCCAATCAGGGAAACTCGGTAGAGCCTCTGTGTTCAGGTTTTTACTGAAGCTCCATTATGTAAACCTGATTGATTCTCTGTAGTCTCTGGGCATGACCCAAAGCCTTCACCCCAAATCACATTGTTGATCTTTCTGACATGGCCATCCTCAGCCCGGAATCATAACGTTACCCCAGGACAAATTGCAGACCTCTTTGGGGGCATGGTTAAATTCTTTACTGCACGTATGTCGGAAGTTTGGCATGAGGAAAGACCAGCTGTGATAAAAGCCAAGATAATGATAAGAGCTCCTTTCGAGGCACCATGTTAAGCATTTTATAAATATCTCATTTAATCCTGACCAACACTCAGGGAGGCAGGTCCACCTAGTAATTCCGATGTATAGATCAGGAAAATTGAGGTTTAGAGAGACTAAGTTGTGTAACAATATCACACACCCAGTGCCCGGAAGAGGCTGGGTTCGAGCCCGCTGATGAATGGCTCCAGTGCCCTCCCTATGTTGCCCTGCCAAAGGGAAGGCGTGGCTGCCACATCCACAGCTCCGCAGGGCACCGTTCTTGTCTTCTCTGAGAAGGCTGTCTCCTGGAGCCAGAAAGCAAAGGCCAGCCTGGCTGACTCACCATCCAAATCAAAAGGGAAGAACTCTTGGGGAGACTTCTCAGGGCAAGAATCTGCGCATATAGATAACTGCAAAAGAGCTAAGAAAGTTAAAATGGGCCCCAAGGGCTGGTTGCTCAACAAAAAGCATAAACTGGACAGGAGTTTGGAGTAGGAAGATGTGCTCCATTTTAATCAGTTAAATTTTGATTGTTGGATGACATATATCAGTACAAAGAAATGTGTCTATCACAGCTAGAAATATGGGACAATAGTACTGGTTTGTGTTTGATCATGAAGCAACATAACATCTTTAAGATTTTCAGTGACCAATAGTGACAGTGTTTAGCATGCAAGCGGGTGTATTTTTTTTCAGTACGTGGGCCTCTCACTGTTGTGACCTCTCCCGTTGCGGAGCACAGGCTCCAGACGCGCAGGCTCAGCGGCCATGGCTCACGGGCCCAGCCGCTCCGCGGCATGTGGGATATTCCCGGACCGGGGCACGAACCCGTGTTTTCTGCATCGGCAGGTGGACTCTCAACCACTGCGCCACCAGGGAAGCCCCGGGTGTATTCTTTATAGGGTGTTCTTTCCAAGAATATGAAATGGGTGCTCTAAATGTATATCTAGTTTTTAAATTCTGAATGGACTTTGTTTAGGGGAGTTGTTTGGCTCTCATGCACTATTTTCATTAAGAGGTAGAGGAACCTGTAACACATAGATTTTGGTCAACAGAGTTTAATAGTCAGTACACAGTTTTCATATATGGGGTTTTAGACATCCTGAACTTTCAGAAAAGTTCTTTATTTGTTTATCTATTTGTTGTAATTGCCTTTATGGTAAAATCTAGGCAGACTTACTATCAATTTTTCTATTAATATGAAGAAAAAAATGTTAGCAATTGTGTCTCTCCTAAGATACATCAAGAACACAGGTTTTGGGGCTTCCCTGGTGGTGCAGTGGTTAAGAATCCGCCTGCCAATGCAGGGGACACGGGTTCGAGCCCTGGTCCGGGAAGATCCTGCATGCCGCGGACCAGCTAAGCCCGTGCGCCACAACTACTGAGCCTGTGCTCTAGAGCCCGCGAGCCACAACTACTGAGCCCATGTGCTACAGCTACTGAAGCCCGCATGCCTGGAGCCCATGCTCCGCAACAAGAGAAGCCACCGTAATGAGAAGCCCGGGCACCGCAACAAAGAGTAGTCCCCACTTGCTGCAACTAGAGAAAACCTGTGCACAGCAACAAAGACCCAATGCAGCCAAAAATAAATAAAGTAAATAAATTTTTAAAAAAAGAACAGTTTTGCATATTTCAAAGGTGTAGAGTATAAGTGTGCCACATAAAATCATGTATCTTAGCTTCATAAAAGATGACAGCTTAAAAAATCCAGAAATAAAAAGGTTTCTGAGGTTTAAGTGATCGTTTCATGTTTAAAAAGGTAATATACATTGAAAGATTTTTCGAATCATAAGGTATATATGTTTTTGTGTCAGAAAGGTAATAGACTGACTTTGTCATTAGGGCTAGAATATTTTGTTTTACTTATCAATGCCAAAAAAGTAACTTTGAAAAAAATAAAATAAACTTACTGTTAAGAAACGTATCCTATATACAATCATTTTTACACATATATGGATTTTCTCTTAAAGTCACAGCTACCAGAAACTTACGTGATTATGATTCATTTTTAGTTGCTTTTCGATATTTTTCCAAACCCTTATTAGGCATCTCTGGAAGACAGCCAGATGACTGAGTAGATTTTAACGGTGTTATTCAGCTATCTTACCTTGATAACAGGATCTTATTTACGTGAGTAACTACCTGTCTAAATCACTATGCTAGGCATAGTTCAGGATACGTAAAAAAGAGAAATAAGTGCTGAGGGGAAGCAGAGACTTTGGGAAAGCTTCCCATGGGAGCTTCGCATCCAGGTAACTGGATCTTGCAGTGTGAGTGGGAACTTGAGCGAGAGGGATGTGAAGGGTGTAAAGTGGGAACTGAGACCGTGTCTCTTCTCCTCTTGGCTTTCTTTGAACCCTTTATGTGGTTTCCTCTTTTACGTTTTGCCTGTCACATGCAGCCTATGTGGTAACCTTGCAAACACCTCCTCAAAGCCCCTACCCTGGAAAGGCCCAGTAGGACTAGAGTCCCAGAGAACGAAGCCATTTCTAGTTCAAGCCTTAGGGGGAAGGGGTGTGTTCACATGGCTTCCCCTCCCAGATCAAGTAGTGAGATCCGGAGAATTAAGATGAGGATCTGGCCCAGGGGAGAGGCGTCAAGGTCAAGGACACGGCCCTCAGGCTGCCTCCTGTCTGGACAAATGTCATATGCTGGCTGCAGTGTGATCCATCCACAATCTCAAGAGTTAGAGACAGAGGGTGTGCAGCTAAAGCCCTAATGAGAAATTAAGAGAGTTCATTTTCCTGGGCTTCCTCCATGCAGGATCCATCACTCGCAGTGAGCCAGTCTGTGGTGGGTGGCTGGTCAGGATTCAAGGATTCCAGGACCCCACCACTTGCTGACATGTCTTGTGCACATACCTGGCATTAGATATTAGCTTAAATACGACATTCATACTGCCTTTAATCTACAATGCCCTATGAAATAGTTGCTACAGTCCCCATTTTACAGTAGAGCGATCAAGGTTCAGAGCCGTTACCCAAGTTACTCAGTACCACTAAGGTACATCAGTGTCCAAACCCAGGTCTGTTGCCACTAAGCCAAGACATTAAAGGACTGCCTTTTATGCTCTTCTTAATCTCACTGTCTGGCTCCAATAGTGACAATGAGTGAAACAATACAAAACCAAATGTAGTCTTCATTATTTGTCCTTTTTATATTTCATCCTTACTCTCAGATTCACATTATGAAGTGCAATTGATTGCAATTCTTTTTGTGAACCATTTACATTTTCATTTCCTTATTATTAGCACATTTATTTTGTTCACTTTTCTGACAAAAGAATTGTTTTGAATTCTACATCCTAATACTAAATTTCACCTTTTAAAGGTGAGTAATTAAAACTTCCATCTTCAGTCATTCCTTTTTTCAAATTCACTGATGAATATTTAACCTCTTCCCTTGGAGTTCTGGTAAAGGAAGATGGCATTATGGCTTCAAGTTGTGAGCCGAGGAGGCGTCCATTCAAGCAAGGGTCTCGCCCTCTTTGCGGGGGCTTCACTCTTGCTGCAGACCCTCTGTGCAAATGCATGCTGAGTTCTGTCCTTGCAGAAAAACACCATGAAGGATCACCCCACCCATGAGAACCCTTAATGAAAATGCAGTCCCGAGATTAATGCAGCTTCTCGTTCCCTTTGCTGAATTCACCTCTGGTGCTGCCTCGCAATCCTTTTATTCTCTACTCAGGCCACCACTGGGGGTGAACAAGAGTCCTATCCATGAATCAAGGCTCTTCAGGTTTCCAGTCGCTGCCGTGAATGTGGACCGTGTTTCAGTCTTTGCACAGGTGTTTCCGCTTCCTTCATTCAACATTCATTGGCCACTGCCACGCTCGCCCCACCCCATGTGTGACCATTGTTATTACGCCCAAGGCTTCAACTAGTAGTACAGCATATAACAGTAATTCTTATCGTTAGGCTTTGTTAAGCCACAAATTTGATTGAAAGCCTTATTTTACAATTCACAAGGGAAACTCTGTCATGCACTTACATCAGGCAGGGAGACATCAACTTTTGATACTGAAGTGAGGGTGATGGGACACATGCTCATCCCTAAGCTGATTCAGGAGTGGACACACGACTGCGCGGCTGGGCACCGGCGACACTAGGGGACGCCGTGCACGTCGGCTTCAATGTGCCAGGCGCCCCCTGAAGTCTGGCAGAGGGGGCACCCTGCATGTGAGTTGGGACAAGCAGGTCATGATAGCTCCTTTAATGAGAAATGAATGACTCCTGAGGACAGGGCCGTAATTACAAACCAATAAGGCAAAATAGTGCAGTACCAGTGAGTGTGAAGCCTAGTGCCGGATTGTCATGAATTCAAATCCTGTCTCATCTTTGTGAACTTTTGGGCAAGTTACTTAACTCCTCCAGGCCCCAGTTTTGTCATCTGTAAATACGGTTAAAAGAAATACCTTCCATACAGGGATATTATAAGGATTAAGTAAATTAATATTTGTAAAGCACATAGACACTGCCTGGTACATAGTATCATATAAGTATTTGTTACAAAAATGAAAAAATACATTCATTGGTCGTTCTGTTGATGCTTAGTAAAATGAGATATGAGTCACATGATCAAGACTGTCAATAATTTCCCTCTGTATTCTCAATTATTGCCATAGTTATTGTTGCTGGAACGCTATGTTACTTTCAATTAGGGTTACTTTCTTTAATTATGTTTTTCACATTTGTGAATACTGGCATACTCCACAGTTCTTTAAAAAGAGAATGAAAACAAAATTAAACTCTAAACCAATTATAGAGATACATATGTACAAGGATGTTCTTTAAAGAAAAATTGGAAACAACTTAAATGTCTGTCAGTGGGAGATGAGATAAATTGTGGCATATTCATAAAATGTAATTATATATCATTTAAAGTATATTACATTTATTCTCTACATTAAAAAATAGGGATCTATTTCTAGAACAATGTTAAGTATAAAGAACCCTAGAAGAATGACAGGTACAGTATATACAATAAACTTTCATTTAAATACATACATATGTAGAAAACATATAACAAAGACATGAACATGAAGGATACATAACAATATCAAGATGGTGATTTGAGGAAGGAGGGAAGGGAATGGAATCTGGCAGTGGCAGAAACGGGGCTTCAATTTCATCTGTAACATTTCCTTTCTCAGAAAAAATCTGAAGCAAACGTGGCAAAAGTTTAACATTAATTAAATCAGGTTGGAGATTACCTTGTCACATTATTCTCTATGCTTTCTATTTATATTTGGACATGTTGATAGTAAGAATAATAACAGAACAAATTTAAATGCCAAATTATAATTCTAAAATTTGCACCCTTAGATTTTATTACTCCTCTTAGTTAATTTTTTTAAAAATTCTTTTCCTTCAAAATGTTAACGTACCACCAATTGTGCTGGTGCTTTTATGGATGGCCCGGTTTCATGAGGTTTAGAAAGCACTTTGGCACAAGGGCTCTAAAGAATACGTCTTCACTATTCTAGTATTTTAATGGCCTATTATACATCAGTGTTAATGAGAGTCATGTAGATAAATCCCTAAGCAGTCCTTTTAAAGGTTGCATTTTTTGCTCAGCCAAAAAAAAAGAGAGCTTTCTTGCCTTCCTGGATAATTTTGCTAAGCAAGTATGTTGTACGTTTTCAGGTGCTCAAGTGAAACAATATGGGAGCATTTGTTTAGAGTGTTTCGCTTGCAGACTTCTTCAGCAGAACAAACAACAAGACAACAAATCATTCCTTGGAATCTGTGTAACTTTGAATATGTATTGATTGGCGGAACAAACAGCGCCATGATCCAGATTTTCAATGTCACATATTGAAATGTGGCTGGTGTGCTCCGAGTTTAGCAATTCTCTGTGCATCATGTAAATTACCTGGGACAATGACTTGTGACCTTAGAATTTCAGCTTTGCGGTTCAGTGTGCCATTGACCTTTTTATGTCCTATGTATAGAGTATTATGTGTAAAACGGTCACCAAATGAATTTATGTCAGATGTTCTAACTAGAAAACAATTTTCATTGTCTGGTGCATGAATGTTTATAATAGATATATTTTAAATATTTCAATTTCAATGTTATTTAACATTGCTGAGGTTATTAAACACAAAATGTGTTCATAGATTCTGTATTACTTATTGACTACTCACCATGCACTGTTGGGCCCTAGAGATAAAGTGATGACCGAGACAGTGCCACTCTCTTCAAATTGTTAATAATCTAATGAGTAACAGAGTCAAGAAAACTGGCTATTATAACACAGGGAGATAAGTACTGTATCTGTGGAATAAGAAAGGGTGTTAAAGGAGCCCATAGCATGGAAACCCAACCGATTCTGAGAAGATCAAAGTGAAAGATCAAGGAAGGCTTCCTGGTGGTAGAGTCTATGCTGCTCCTTCATTTGAAGGCTGGGGGAAGAATAGTCCATGCAGGGGAATCAGCACATTGAAGAGCAAGAGAAAGCATACTTTGGGCCAAATGTTTGGATTGTTTCTTTGGTATCAAGAATCACCATTCACTCAGGGTTTCTGCATGTTCCACATCCTCTAAGGATTCCTCACAGGTTGGCCCCAGAAAGCTGTTATTATTAATAATCATGTTCCCCCACTTTGAGAAAAGGTACATTTCAGGCCTGAAATATGTAAAAATAAGGATGAAGAACTAAGCAGTTCAGAGTCTGTTCTGAGGCTACCAGCGTAAGAGACAAGATGGTGAAGTTTGCAGTCGTCGGCAGCATTAAGACCAAGGCCTGTGGCACTCTTCCCCATCGATGAGTGACCCCCAACTTCCTCTCTCTTCCCATCACCCACACACCACCTGCGTGTAAGGTTCAGAGGCGAGCGAGCCCTCGGGGTGGCACCCTGCAGCCTTACTGCAGATCTGCAGCTAAGCGCAGGCTTTTCTCCATTTGACTACGCTCTTTCCATTTTTGTCTATTTTACCACAATCCTGAAGTTCAGGATGATTTGGATTTCACGGGTTTATACAGCCTTTCTGAACACCTTTCCTTTTATTTTTACTTGACAAAATTTTTTGTTCAAATGTTTGTGAGAAAATGTTTTGCATAGTGAACTAAAAACCTGTCCAGTCTTGTTCTGGGATACGAACTAATTTGAAGGGATGAAATCTAGTAAACTAAGCACAAGCATGTCATTCTTGGACATATTGATTCATTTGTTTAATTAAACGTTTGATAAGGTACAGTAAAAAATATAGTACTGTAATATATATTTTAGAATCCTTCTAAATATACAGTTTCTCAACGTGTTCAGAGCTTAATCCATTTCTTCTTAACTTTGTAACGCAGGAGAAGAAAACCTCCTGGCAATTCTACGACGAAGATGGTGGAAGTATATGATCCTGGGACTGATAGACTTGGAAGCAAACTATCTGGTGGTCAAGGCTTACCAGTACACGACTCTGACCAGTATCCAGGTACCAAGGCTCTCTTCCCTTCTCATCTTCCTCATTTTCCAGATGTAGTTTACTTTCAGTTTAGTCACTTGGGAGTTCTGATTACTAGTTTGTAAGTTTTGCAACAAGAGGGAAATCGGTTATATAAAAATTAAGTGGAAGTTTATTTCTGTGTTCCTTTAATTTTTCTTAATTCACATGTAATTGTACCTCTCTTCTTTGTTTTTAGTATACCACAAGAACCATTGACAATGCAGGAAAATAATTTGTAGCTAAGAATACTAATCTTAACGTCAGCAGAAGAATTATTAATAAGCATAAAAATAAATCTATTTTAATCACAACTTGTAAGGTTTTAGAATATGCTAATGGACTTTGATTAAGTAATCAAAGTGCTTAATAATCTTTTCTTTTAGCTTTCTTTAATGTGTAGATTTTGTAAGCTGAAGAGACAGAATTTTTCCTAAAGGGACAAGATTTACATTTCTACAATGTGTTAGGTATGAAGATAGCCACTGCATCCTTCCTTCCTCCCTCCCTCTCTCTCTTTTTCTTTTATGTAATTATGTGTACGAGCGTGCACGCGCACACACACGCCATTGCAGATTTAACTTAGATTTTCACGATTTTTACCAGGCACCACTTATATTCCTCATTAAACCATAAATAATAATCTTGACTATTTTTGTTTCACCCTTATTTCTCTTTTTATGACAATATTATGAATTTTATAGTCATTCCAAGGCTCCAGGATGAAAACAAAATATTGTTCACATATCAGATTTTACTTAGATTTGATACCTCAACAACATTGCTGCCATTCCAATAATTTGCTTAGAAACAATAACAAAAATGAAGAAACAAACAAGCAAACAAACCACTTGAATAAATTCAGATTATATAGATTGAATGGGAATCTATCTAAATCAGAATTAGGTAGGGTCTACATGCTTCCTCCTGCATACCCAATAAGGGACAGAAAGGATGCTTCCCTACAACCACTGAAGAAAAGTCCAGAGCTCTATTTGATTGGACCACACTGATGGCAGGCGAACAGTGTGAGCTAACTGACCTAGACCTGGACTCTCTGAACCAATACAGGAGGAGATTTCTCTGATTTGTTTAGACAAATGTTTCTCAGTAGGAGTACTACTGGCATTTTGGGTAGGACAGTTTTTCATGATGTGAGTCATTTTCCTACTTTATAGGTCATTTAAGATTTCTGGTCCCTACCCATCAAATGCCCATAGCGTCTTTCAACCTTTGTAACAACTAAAAGTGTCCTCATGGATTTCCAAATGCCCTCTAGCAGGTACCATCTCTAGTTGAGAATCACTGGCTCACCAATCAGCACTCACTCCTGGAGTCAGGGCAGGATCAATCTCACCCAATCACATATCTGTCACCCATTAAGGGAGAGATGAGGTGGATGGATGCTGGGAGAACAACCACAGTGCTCCAAACTCAGCCTAGCTCCTATTCACTTCCACAAGCCCCACAATGACAACAAATTTCTTTCTCTGTCTCTGTCTCTGTCTCTGTCTCTGTCTCTCTCTCTCTCTCTCTCTCTCTCTCATGCTCTCTCTCTCCTGTGCTCCCAGGCACTTTGTTTTATAGCTCTGTCTTCACAGTCTGTCTTACCTAAGAATGGTGTTTGTATATTTCCACCTACTCCACCAAGCTGTA
The DNA here is from genome assembly GCF_059928025.1 of Delphinapterus leucas. NCBI lineage: Eukaryota > Metazoa > Chordata > Mammalia > Artiodactyla > Monodontidae > Delphinapterus > Delphinapterus leucas. Next base: position 54,479,360 of record NC_143140.1, read on the forward strand.
AGCTTTTCACAGCAAAGAGGATTTCTTGTTCACTTTTGAATCGCTAGTACCTGGTAGGAAACCCAGCACATAATAGGCACTCAAAAGTGTTTAAAGACGTTAATTAAATTGCATTGATTTCCAGTATTTGGGGACACAGAAATTGCCAGCAGTTCTCTACCCACATGCAGAGGCCCCTGGAATGTCTATACCGGTATGTGGGAGAAGAAAGGGGAATGCTGGCTTCATGGCAGAACTGGGCCCATTAGTGCAGAGTCAAAAATTATTAATGGGCCTCCTGGGGAGCATGAAGAGGAAACTTACCCCTTTGGAAATCCACTTGACTTTTGTTTTCTTTTGTTAAGCATTGAAAAGTCACAACCAATTACTGGTTGCTTAAGTTCTATGGGGATTTATAAAAAAAATTTTTCAGTTTTTCAATTTCTTTTTGTAGACAGTGACAAGGTTTTTTTTCTTTCTTTTTTTTTTTTTGCGGTACCGGGCCTCTCACTGTTGTGGCCTCTCCCGTTGCGGAGCACAGGCTCCGGGCGCGCAGGCTCAGCGGCCGTGGCTCACGGGCCTAGCCGCTCCGCGGCACGTGGGATCTTCCTGGAACCGGGGCACAAACCCGTGTCCCCTGCATCAGCAGGGGGACTCTCAACCACTATGCCACCAGGGAAGCCCAGTGACAAGGTTTTAATAACTTTCCCCTTGTCCTCAGGTGTTTTGTTCAACCCATGTTATGCACCACCATTAATCCATCCTTCCACCTCTCTCAAATTAGCTGTTTGACACTGCATTTAATGCTGCGTTCTATGCAAAATTTATTTTAATTCTGTAGAAAGTCAAAAAGTAATTCTACTGAAATATCAGTTTGTCTTCATTATAACTTACTGAGCAAGGGATAGGGGGAAGTAAAAAAGCAAGTTGAATCAAACAATTCTAGAACCATTTTGCTACCTACAAAAAATAAACTTCTTAAATAATAATAAATGGTCAGAATAGAAGGCATTTGCTCTGGGAACCGTGTCTGTACTGCTGTTTTGTAATTCAATTCTGTTTACTCATTGCAAATCAGTGGAACTAACAAGGACCTATAATGATTTTCCCTTGTTTCTATAAATACTAATTGAGAACATAATACGTGCTAAGTGATTAGCTTTTATTCATATATTAATCAATAAGGAAAATACACTAATTATACATCTGAGAAATGTACTAGTTATTGCAAGTGATGTAAATAGAAATGAATCAACCTTTGCTGTACACTTGAAACTAACACAACATTGTTAATCAACTATACTCCAATATAAAATAAAAAAATTTTTAATAAAATAAAATTAAAGAATAAAAACATTAACAGAAAAAAAAAGAATGACAAAGCTTCTACAGAGTTAAAAAAAAAGAAAAGAACAAAGGAAATGAATCAACCTTACCCTCCAGGAGCTTCTGAACTTATAAAGGGGACAAGAGGCACAGTCTATTGATAGTAACATCATGTACAGCAAGGGAACGGATGCCAAAGTGCTCTAGTTTTCACAGGAGCCAGAGATGATGTTTATTTGCAGAGGCAAGAAAGTACCCATTCAGAGGAGTCTATAAGATTGAATAAAATTTAGGTATAGCTTTGAACCCAGAAAGAAAATCATGGCAAAAGCTTAGGGGCAGAAAACCTGAGGAATATGATTGGAGAACAATTATTCCCGTTTGATTCATCCAGTCACTTCAAAAATAACTACTGAATACTTCTCTGTTCAAGTCAGTGTATTAGGTAGTGAACAGTGAGGAAATAGTAAAAAAAGATACTTTCTGTATTCTTTGGCACTTCCAGGCAAATGGGAAAGGCAGCCAAATAACCAAATGAATGGCTGCATCATTATAGTCAGAGATGAGTGTTCTAAAAGAAAGCAACACAGTTCTACGAGAACATTTGTCAAAACAACTTGGCCTAAACTGGAAAGTTGGGGAAGATTTTCCTAAAAGACTAGTGGTAGAGCTGAGATCTATAAGAGAAGTGGAAGATTAGTTGAGAAAGAAAGAGGTCCAAGCAAAGAAGACAGCGTGCTCAAGGCTCTGTGGTGGGAAGGACCATGGCAAGGATGAGGTTGTGAGCAAGGGCTTGTGACTAGGCAAGGAGAGTGAAGAAAAGAGTGGTGCAAGATGGGCTGGGGAAGAAGGCAAGTGCTAGACTCAACAAGTCTTGACAGCCAGGTCAAGAGTTTGAGTCTTTAGGCTAAGTGCTGTGGGAAGCCACATTTGAGTTTTAAAGGCAGGCAGGCTGTGGTGCAGAGAACAGATTGAAGCAATGGGTCCTCATTATGGAATAAAGTAAGATAGAGCCAAAAAGTTAAGCTGGGGTCATGTCGTAGGAGGTCTTCAAGGTCAGGATGAAAAGTGTGGCTTAATTTTGTAAATAAAAGAGAGCTGTGAAGGTTTCTGAGGCAAGGAATGATAGGATGTAGCCCAACAGCCCTTTTGCAAAGGCACTTCTGTTTTAACAAGACAGTCCTCATTACTAGTTGGCAAAGGACCAAGTACTTTTGTCTTCTGATTCTCTTAAGAACAGTGATATAGAACAAAAAGACATGAAGAGGCTCTCTGTGCTTTATCCTCTTGCCCTTTCAGTTAATTCCTTAAACTCATGGTTAAATGTCACAAACAATTAATGCATGAAGCGTGAGAGGAAAATATATATTTCTGGAATGATTATAGACTCACAAGGAATTGCAAAACTATATAGGATTCTATGAACTGTCCACACAGCTTTTCCCCAATGGTGACATTTTATATGACTAGGATATTGACATTGGTACAATACTGTTAACTAAGCCACAGACCTGATTCAGTTTTCATCCCTTTTCCTTCACTCGTTTGTCGGTGTGTGTGTGTAGCTCTACACAATTTGATCCATGTATAGGTTTGTGTAACTACGACCACAGTCAGGATACAGAACTATACTATCACCACAAAGAAACTCCCTCATACAACCCCTATGAAGTCACACCCATTCCACCACCCTCATTCCTATCCCTAGCAACGACTACTCTATTCTCCATCTCTATGATTTTGTCAGTTGGAGAATGCTATATAAAATGGAATCACACAGTGTTTAACCTTTTGAGTTTGGCTTTTTTCACTAAGCGTAATACCCTTAAGTCCACCCAAATTGTTGCATGTATCAATACTTTGGTCTTTTTATTGCTGAGTAGTATTCCATAGTATAAACATATCAGGGTTTGTTTAGCCATCACCTGCTGAAGGACATTTGGATTATTTCCAGCTTTGGTTTTTTACAAATAAAACTGCTATGAGGAGGTAGAGGGAGGTGTGACTACAGGAGAAGGTCATTGTCTTTGTGATGTAAGGACTCAACCCATCATTGCTATCTTTGAAAGAGGAAGAGGCCACAAGCCAAGGTATGTGTGTAGCCTGTAGAAGGTGGAAAAGGAGTCTATTCCTTTGATGTTCTGACCACAGAATTATATCAGCTCTAACATCCATGTAGATGAGACAGACTTGAAATCAATCTCGTTGATTGTCTGAGAGATCTTCTGAGACAAGAACAAAGATGGCGGAGTAGAAGGATGTGCTCTCACTCCCTCTTGCAAGAACACCAGAATCACAACTAGCTGCTGGACAGTCATCCACAGGAAGACACTGGAACTCACCAAAAATGATATGGCACATCCAAAGACAAAGGAGAAGCCACAATGAGACGGTGGGAGGGGCGCAATCACAGTAAAATCAAATCCCACAACTGCTGGGTGGGTGACTCACAGACTGGAGAACACTTATACCACAGAAGTCCACCCACTGGATTGAAGGTTCTTAGCCCCATGTCAGCTTCCCAACCTGGGGGTCCGGCAACGGGAGGAGGAATTCCTAGAGAATCAGACATTGAGGGTGAGTGCAATTTGATTGCAGGACTTAGACAGGAGTAGGGGAAACAGAGACTCCACTCTTGGAAGGCACACACAAAGTAGTGTGCACATCGGGACCCAGGGGAAGGAGCAGTGACCCCGGGGGAGACTGAACCAGACCTACCTCCTAGTGTTGGAGGGTCTCCTGTAGAGGGGGGGGGGTGGCTGTGGCTCACCGTGGAGACAAGGACACTGGCAGCAGAGGTTCTGGGAAGTGCTCCTTGGCGTGAGCCCTCCCAGAGTCCCTATTTAGCCCCACCAAAGAGCCCAGGTAGGCTCCAGTGTTGGGTTGCCTCAGGCCAAACAACCAACAGGGAGGGAACCCAGCCCCACCCATCAGCAGTCAAGCGGATTAAAGTTTTGCTGAGCTCTGCCCACCAGAGCAACAGGCAGCTCTACCCACCACCAGTCCCTCCCATCAGGAAACTTGCACAAGCCTCTTAGATAGCCTCATCCACCAGAGGGCAGACAGCAGAAGCAAGAATAACTACAATCCTGCAGCCTGTGGAACAAAAACCACATTCACAGAAAGACAGACAAGAGGAAAAGGCAGAGGGCTATGTACCAGATGAAGGAACAAGATAAACCCCCACAAAAGAATTAAAGAAGTGGAGATAGGCAACGTTCCAGAAAAAGAATTCAGAATAATGATAGCAAAGATGATCCAGGACCTTGGCAAAAGAATGGAGGCAAAGATTGAGAAGATGCAAGAAATGTTTAACAAAGACCTAGAAGAATTAAAGAACAAACAAACAGAGATGAACAATACAATAACTGAAATGAAAACTACACTAGAAGGAATCAGTAGCAGAATAACTGAGGCAGAAGAACGGATAAGTGACCTGGAAGACAGATTGGTGGAATTCACTGCTGCAGAACAGAATAAAGAAAAAAGAATGAAAAGAAATGAAGACAGCCTAAGAGACCTCTGGGACAACATTACATGCAACAACATTTGCATTATAGGGGTCCCAGAAGGAGAAGAGAGAGAGAAAGGACCCAAGAAAATATTTGAAGAGATTATACTCAAAAACTTCCCTAACATGGGAGAGGAAATAGCCACCCAACTCCAGGAAGCTCAGAGAGTCCCATACAGGATAAACCCAAAGAGAAACATGCCAAGACACATAATCAAACTGGCAAAAATTAAAAACAAAGAAAAATTATTGAAAGCAGCAAGGGACAAATGACAAATAACATACAAGGGAACTCTCATAAGGTTAACAGCTGATTTCTCAGCAGAAACTCTACAAGCCAGAAGGCAGTGGCATGATATACTTAAAGTGATGAAAGGGAAGAACCTACAGCCAAGATTACTCTACCTGGCAAGGAACTCATCCAGATTCGTTGGAGAAATCAAAAGCTTTAGAGACAAGCAAAAGCTGAGAGAATTCAGCACCACCAAACCAGCTCTACAACAAATGCTAAAGGAACTTCTCAAAGTGGGAAACACAAGAGAAGAAAAGGACCTACAAAAACAAACCCAAAGCAATTAAGAAAATGGTCATAGGAACATACATATCGAAAATTACCTTAAACATGAATGGATTAAATATTCCAAACAAAAGACACAGGCTTGCTGAATGGATACAAAAACATGACCCATCTATATGCTGTCTACTTCAGACCTAGGGACACATACAGACTGAAAGTGAGGGGATGGAAAAATATATTCCAAGCAAATGGAAATCAAAAGAAAGCTGGAGTAGCAATACTCATATTAGATAAAAAAGACTTTAAAATAAAGAATGTTACAAGAGACAAGGAAGGACACTACATAATGATCAAGGGATCAATCCAAGAAGAAGATATAACAATTATAAATATATATGCACCCAACATAGGAGCACCTCAATACATAAGGCAACTGCTAACAGCTATAAAATAGGAAATCGACAGTAACACAATAATAGTAGGGGACATTAACACCTCACTTACACCAATGGACAGATCATCCATAATGAAAATAAATAAGGAAGCAGAAGCTTTAAATGACACAATAGACCAGATAGACTTAATTGATATTTATAGGACATTCCATCCAAAAACAGCAGATTACACTTTCTTGTCAAGTGTGCACAGAACATTTTCCAGGATAGATCACATCTTGGGTCATAAATCAAGCCACAGTAACTATAAGAAAATTGAAATCATATCAAGCGTCTTTTCTGACCACAATGCTGTGAGATTAGAAATGAATTACAGGGAAAAAAACGTAAAAAACATAAACACATGGAGGCTAAACAATACGTTACTAAATAACCAAGAGATCACTGAAGAAATCAAAGAGAAAATCAAAAAATACATAGAGATTGGGGCTTCCCCGGTGGCGCAGTGGTTGAGAGTCCGCCTGACGATGCAGGGGACGCAGGTTCGTGCCCCGGTCCGGGAAGATCCCACATGCCACGGAGCGGCTGGGCCTGTGAGCCATGGCCGCTGAGCCTGCGCGTCTGGAGCCTGTGCTCCGCAACGGGAGGGGCCACAACAGTGAGAGGCCCGCGTACCGCTACAAAAAAAAAAAAAAAAATACATAGAGACAAAAGACAATGAAATCACGATGATCCAAAACCTATGGGTGCAGCAAAAGCAGTTCTAAGAGGGAAGTTTATAGCTATACAAGCCTACCTCAAGAAACAAGAAGAATCTCAAATAAAAAATCTAACCTTACACTGAAAAGAACTAGAGAAAGAAGAACAAACAAAACCCAAAGTTAGCAGAAGGAAAGAAATCATAAAGATCAGAGAAGAAATAAATGAAATAGAAACAAAGAAAACAGTAGCAAAGATCAATAAAAATAAAAGCTCGTTCTTTGAGAAGATAAACAAAACTGATAAACCATTAGCCAGACTCATCAAGAAAAAGAGGGAGAGGACTCACATCAATAAAATTAGAAATGAAGAAGGAGAAGTTACAACAGACACCGCAGAAATACAAAGCATCCTAAGAGACTACTACAAGCAACTCTATGCCAATAAAGTGGACAACCTAGAAGAAATGGACAAATTCTTAGAAAGGTATAACCTTCCAAGACTGAACCAGGAAGAAATAGAAAATATGAACAGACCAATCACAAGTAATGAAATTGAAACTGTGATTAAAAATCTTCCAACAAACAAAAGTCCAGGACCAGATGGCTTCACAGGTGAATTCTATCAAACATTTAGAGAAGAGCTAACACCCATCCTTCTCGAACTCTTCCCAAAAATTGCAGAGGAAGGAACACTCCCAAATTCATTCTATGAGACCACCATCACCCTGATACCAAAACCAGACAAAGATACTACAAAAAAAGAAAATTACAGACCAGTATCACTGATGAATATAGATGCAAAAATCCTCAACAAAATACTAGCAAGCAGAATCCAACAACACGTTAAAAGGGTCATACACCATGATCAAGTGGGATTTATCTAAGGGATGCAAGGATTCTTCAATATACACAAGTCAATCAATGTGATAAACCATATTAACAAATTGAAGAATAAAAACCATATGTTCATCTCAATAGATGCAGAAAAAGCTTTTGAAAAAGTTCAACACCAATTTATGTTAAAAACTCTCCAGAAAGTGGGCACAGAGGGAGCCTACCTCAACAAAATAAAGGCCATATACGACAAACCCACAGCAAACATCATTCTCAATGGTGAAAAACTGAAAGCATTTCCTCTAAGATCAGGAACAAGATAAGGATGTCCACTCTCACCACTATTATTCAACATACTTTTGGAAGTCCTAGCCACAGCAATCAGAGAATAAAAAGAAATAAAAGGAATACAAATTGGAAAAGAATAAGTAAAACTCTCACTGTTTGCAGATGACATGATACTATACATAGAGCATCCTAAAGAGGCTACCAGAAAACTACTAGAGCTAATCAATGAATTTGGTAAAGCAGCAGGATAAAAAAATTAATGCACAGAAATCTCTTGCATTCCTATACACTAATGATGAAAAATCTGAAAGTGAAATTAAGGAAACACTCCCATTTACCACTGCAACAGAAAGAATAAAATACCTAGGAATAAACCTACCTAAGGAGACAAAGGACCTGTATGCAGAAAATTATAAGACACTGATGAAAGAAATTAAAAGATGGTACAAATAGATGGAGAGATATACCATGTTCTTGGATTGGAAGAATTAATAGTGTGGAGATGACTATACTACCCAAAGCAATCCACAGATTCAATGCAATTCCTATCAAGTTTCCAATGGCATTTTTACGGAACTAGAGCAAAAAGTCTTAAAATTTGTATGGAGACACAAAGGACCCCGAATAGCCAAAGCAGTCTTGAGGGAAAAAAACAGAGCTGGAGGAATCAGACTCCCTGACTTCAGACTATACTACAAAGCTACAGTAATCAAGACAGTATGTTACTGGCACAGAAACAGAAACACAGATCAATGGAACAAGATAGAAAGCCCAGAGATAAACCCATGCACCTATGGTCAGCTAATCTATGACAAAGGAGCCAAGGATATACAATGTAGAAAAGACAGTCCCCTCAATAAGTGGTGCTGGGAAAACTGGACAGCCACATGTAAAAGAATGAAATTAGAACATTCCCTAACACCATACACAAAAATAAACTCAAAATGAATTTGAGACCTAAATGTGAGACCAGACACTATAAAACTCTTAGAGGAAAACATAGGAAGAACACTCTTTGACATAAATCACAGCAAGATCCTTTTTGACCCACCTCCTAGAGAAATGGAAATAAAAATAAACAAATGGGACCTAATTAAACTTCAAAGCTTTTGCATAGCAAAGGAAACCATAAACGAAACAAAACCACAACCCTCAGAATGGGAGAAAATATTTGCAAACAAATCAACGGACAAAGGATTAATCTCCAAAATATATAAACAGCTCATGCAGCTCAATATTAAAAAAACAAACAACCCAATCCAAAAATGGGCAGAAGACCTAAATAGACATTTCTCCAAAGAAGATATACGATTGACAACAAATACATGCAAGGATGCTCAACATCACTAATTATTAGAGAAATGCAAATCAAAACTACAATGAGGTATCACCTCACACCAGTTAGAATGGGCATCATCAGAAAATCTACAAACGACAAATGCTGGAGAGGGTGTGGAGAAAAGGGAACCCTCTTGCACTGTTGGTGGGAATGTAAATTGATATAGCCACTATGGAGAACAGTATGGAGTTTCCTTAAAATACTAAAAATAGAATTACCACATGATCCAGCAATCCCACTACTGGGCATATACCCAGAGAAAGCCATAATTCAAAAAGACACATGCACCCCAATGTTCATTGCAGCACTGTTCACAATAGCCAGGTTATGGAAGCAACCTAAGTGCCTATCAACAGACAGATGGATAAAGAAGATGTGGTACATATATACAATGGAATATTACTCAGCCATAAAAAGGAACGAAATTGGGTCATTTGTAGAGATGTGGATGTATCTAGAGACTGTCATACAGAGTGAAGTAAGTCAGAAAGAGAAAGACAAATATCGTATATTAACGCATGTATGTGGAACCTAGAAAAATGGTACAGATGAACTGGTTTGCAGGGCAGAAATTGAGACACAGATGTAGACAACAAATGTATGGACCCCAAGTGGGGAAAGCCATGGGGGGATGGGTGTGGTGGTGTGATGAATTGGGCAATTGGAATTTACATGTATACACTGATGTGTATAAAATTGATGACTAATAAGAACCTGCTGTATAAAAAAATAAATAAAATTCAAAAATTAACAAAAAACAAAACTGCTATGACATTCATGTGGAGGTTTTATATTAACATAAGGCCTCATCTCTCTGAGATAAATGCTCAAAACTACAGTTTCTGGATCATGTGGAAAATGACTATTTGATTTCAGAAACAGTCAAACAACTGTCCAGAGTGGTTGTACAACTTTACATTCCCACCAACAATGCATGAGAGGTCCCGTTCTCCCTGCCCTCACCAGCATTTGGTGTTACCACTATTTTTTATGTTAGCCATTCTAAAAGGTGTGCAGTGATAATTCATTGTGGGTTTAATTTGCAATTGCTTAATGGCTAACAATGTCAAACATCTTTTGGAAAAAAAATTTTAACTTTGCCTTTATAGTAGGGAGCTAAAGAAAGTTAACAAAGGCAAAAGATAACATTTATTCAGGAAAAAGATGATGAAAGACAGACATGGAAGTGAAAAAACCCAGCTGTTTTTTTTATTAGAAAGTCAAAGGAGAGATTGTAACACCATCATGTTGGATTTATAAGGATTTTATTTTATAGGCACATTTGTGGGTTTGTATCTCTTGACTTGTAGAGAATGAATAGATTGTGTCTGTGACTTTGAGACAGATTAGCAGTGACATTTGGATAAATTCTAAAAGCTGTGCTATTTTTATAACTGCTATATGAACCATATCAGTAGAAATACCAGCTTTACAACTTCTCACCCAAAGTTTATTCATCTTTCTTCAGCCATGTAGTACTAAAATGCAAACAGGTGAAACTAGTACATCTGTGAAATAAGAAAAAAGCAGATCTCTTCAAACAGTATAGTTTGGTAATTAAAATGAACTCACGTGGGAAACAATTTCCAGTTCTCTTGCTAACCATACTGAGGAGACTGTACCTTTAACACATCCCCTCCTTCACACAGTGCATGTGTCCGAGCTCTTCCCATTTTCTAAGCAGTTTCCCAGGAGCAAAGAACGAGAAAGAAAACCCTCTAGCCCTGATTGTTTTCCTTCAGCCCACTCCTCTCCTTGGGTATGTTAGCAGAGGTTAATACAGAATGAAAGCCAGCCTCCCTAATATGCAGTGTGATATCTGACCCTGAGACTAATTCTACAAGGTACACACATGCGACATACAGACTAATTCTACAACGTACACACATGCGACATACATGTGTAACGTACACATGCAACCGTTTTTTTACCAAAGTGATGGCTTTTTGTAACTCTCAGTACTTTCTAGGTCCACTCTTTCTGAATTTTCAGTAGGCTAGGAATTAAGTTGTATAAGATACAGAGAAAGGCTGGGTAATTTGTACCTTCTTATGTCTCTCTGGAGTCTAAAGTTTAAGTCATATGAATAGACTTGGCATCCACGTTCCTTTATTGATTAAAAAATGCCAACACTGTGGCTAGATGATGGGGACACAGCTACTGATCAGACCAGAGCCATACCATGGGATGATAGACAGCTACCCTAACAATTAGAATACAGTGTGGCAGTGTGGTGGGAAAAATATGCATTCAGCTCAGTGGAGACATGGGAAGGGGTACTTCTCACCCTGAAGATTTATGTAACGGAGGTCCTATATTCAAGAAGTTGTGACACACGAGAGAAAGTCACTAAGCAGACTTTTTATTTGTAGCCAACCTGAATTTCCACCTCCATGGATGAGCAGAGAGAAAGCACGCCTGTGCACATTAGAAACGTGTCCCGTGGGCTTGAGTTTACGATTATGAGCTCAGCTTTTAAGACTGTATTTCCTTCTTTATCCTCCCTGTTTTTACCTGTCCCTGGTATAGGACTGTGGCAGTTTAATGACTATTCAAGAGCTATTTTAAAGTGCATTTAAAGGCAAAGTATTCAAAAGCAATGTTCTTACCCCTAAAGGGAACATGATATTCTGACTCTCAGATTTCTCAAATCTGGACTTCCTATTCTCATGATTGTGAAAATAACTTAAATGTGTAGCAGTCTAAATCCAAATATTTGATTGGATGCAGCACAGTTTTTGGTCAGCCTTTTGTCCTGATGTAGGGGAGAGACCCTTGCATATCATCGAAGGACACACTAAGACTATCTTCAGTCTTTCTTTAGTTCCAGATGATGCCTATCCCTAAACCTGTTTTTAAATGTGTTCTGTCAAACCACCTTCTACAAAAGGGAGCTTTCATACTCTACCTCCGTTGACTCTGGTCCCGTGGGCTGGTGCCCTGCTGCCATCAGGTAATTCCACTGGAAAGTAAGAGGAGTGTCTCTCTCCATTCCTCCCACTACACTCCACAGCAGCCAGGAAAACATGCATTTGATCGTGTCTTGACTCTGTTTCTTCCTCTTCACCTTCCTTGCTGTAACTGTCACTTTCTACTTTATATGACGGCTGTTTACATATTTCCTCTCTCCTTTAAGTCTGTAAGGTCCTTGAGGTGAGACCTGTGTACCTGATACACAATAAGCACTGAAAAAATGTCTGATGTTTGAATAAATGTGGAAACAATTCATCTTTGTCTCCTTCACAAGATCAGGTACATATAGATGTCAAACATATATGAAATATTTGAATAAAAAAGTTAATGAATGAAAGGATAAATTTCTAAGGGCCAGTTATTGGGCAAGGCAACACAAATGATCTTCAATAGTTTTATCATCGGTAAGTGCATTTATTCCTGCAGGACCCAAGTATGGAACTCTAAACATCTTTAAGTAGTCTGCTATGCTCTGGGGATATAAAGATGATGAAAAAGTTGTCCTAGCTCTCAAGTGTTGCAGGCAAAGCCTGGATGCAGATTCACTCATGCTATGCTTAGATGTCCAAAGCAATTGTACCTTCTTTATATCCTACAATTGATCTAATCTTCATAGTGAACCTCCTCCAAATATCCCCAAGGTAGCTAAATAGCAGTGGCTGGAGGGAAAAGTCTGGTTAGATGTAAAACTTACCAATTTCTTCTGGTTTAAAATCTTTCTTTGGATAGTTCAGTTGCTTTTGGACAAATGCCCAGCCTCTCAGAATGCCTCTCTCCCATAGGCGTTTCGGAGAAGGCACGTGGGTCTCTAGCATGACCTTTGGCCTCACGTTGGTCCTTTGGCTGCTGTCCACCATTGGGCAGTCGGCCAGCTGTTGAGCGTGCACTCACTGGGTTGGGGTGGATCTGTGGCTCAGTTCTGTGCCTGGCACTCTGCTGGCCTCTGCTGCTCCCCCCCCCTTGCTGAGTCCCCCGATTCTCATTGATGATGTGGACCTCCAGGTATCTGGCTGTGACACATAGAACCCCCTGTCCTGCCCCAGGTCAGCCAGCCTGCACCCCTTTGCAGAGCACTCTGACTTCTGGCAAAACAGGAGCTAAGAAGGATGCTGGGGAACGAGAGTATTCTAACTAACGACACTTCACCTCTGCTTGTTGTCTGATGTGACCTCCTCGGGTTAGTGTGGTGCTGTCCAAAAGGAAAGATGCTTTGCTTTCAGTTTCCTTTTCGAACTGTCTAGCTTTCTTTCTCCCCTTGGGACTTCAGTTCGGAGAGGGCCCCTCTGGGCACATATGATTCAACAGCCGGTTTTGTCCTCTGTCAATTTCCTTTCCTCTGGCCATGTCCACGCACGGTGGGGGAAAAGTGCTCCCTCCCTCATCCTCTCTAGCATGGACTTCCTCATCTCAGATCCTCCTTTTGGGACACCAGTCCTCCTGGCTTGGCCCTAAGGGAGGAAAAGGCAATCTTCCACATTCTGGAGGAAATTCTGCTGGAGTTGGCAATATCGATTCTTGATATGTTGGAGGGAGATTACAGAACTTTGAATCTCTTCTCTTTCCACAAACATGACCCTCTAGACCCTTCCTTAAAAAGAAGTCAGGAAACTCAGCTTTGTTTGAAAGCTCATCAATGACCTCTCTGTTCTATAAAGGACCTGCTCTTGTTTTCCTCATGGCTCAGTTTTATGGGTAGAAGGCTGGATGGCATGTGATTTAAGGGGGAAAATTAAATTTCCAAGAATTTTATCCTATTTTCCTGGAAGGAAGATCTGTAAACAAATTACAGTGCAGCATGAAAGGCAGTGAAGTGTATCCATACACAAAATACTATGGGATTACAGAAGTGGGGTGACTGGATCCACCCATGACAGGGAAGATTCTCGAGGACACTGACAACATGAATCTGACAGTAAAACTAGACAACTTGGTTCCCTGGTGATCATCAGCTCCACTGGCTCATGTAGACAAGTTCTAAAAAAGTGAGATGCCTTTATGTGTTTGTTTTCTCTCTCTGTGAGCATCAGTTTCCCCTCTTATAAGTAAGAATATAAAAACCTGCCTCCTGCTGTGGTTGTGGATATGCAAATGTAACACTGCATCCAATGGTCCATGTTCCTCCACCAGGTCTAAGACAAAAATAATGCAACAAACAATAACACCTTATGTTGTTCTGATCCTGCCACCATCTCCTACTGCAGACTTTAGCACCTTCCTCAGTGAAGTTCCTCTGTTCTTCCTACAAACAGACCTGTCTCTGGTCTTCTGACGTTCTCAGAATTGTCTGAGATCCACGTGGCAACCAGTCAGCCAACCTGTGATGCACACTGCTTTAGCAACGTCTCCTTAATGTCGTAGCTGCTCATTAAATGCCAGCTCCTTTTACTCACATATTTTCCACTTCACATATTCTTTCCATTGATCCAATTTAAGGGGAAGAAAACCTAAAAATAGACATGTTGCCTAAACCACTACATCCTCTCATACACTCTCACTCTTGGACAGCAAATTTAAAAAGAGCGATGAAAACAATTCACAATTGCATGCAAAGCGATCTAGGTGAAAGAATCTGCTTGAGACACAAGGAGAAGGTTATGGAAACCCACATTCCAATTAGCTTTGCCACTGATGGATTACTGTGTTACCTCAGGTAGGACCATTTGCCAGTCAATAGAGGTGAAATCTCATAAAAATTAATGAGATTGCTGCTAGGTATGAACAAAATTCTCCCACCCACTCTGTTTGAGAGTGAAAATATCAAGGGAAATTGTACAAGAAAATATTGGGCTTCCCTGGTGGCGCAGTGGTTGAGAGTCCGCCTGCCGATGCAGGGGACATGAGTTCGTGACCCGGTCTGGGAAGATCCCACATGCCGTGAAGCAGCTGGGCCCGTGAGCCATGGCCGCTGAGCCTGCGCGTCCGGAGCCTGTGCTCCGCAACGGGAGAGGCCACAACAGTGAGAGGCCTGCATACCGCAAAAAAAAAAAAAAAAAAAAGAAAATATGGTAATATCCTATTTGGAATATTTTCACAGTACCAGAGGCTAAACAAACCTTAAAGCCCTGGAATGCTGTTGCTTGACATGTAAAATCAAGAAAAATTTCTCCTATGGTACAACTGTACCACCTTTTTTGCAGTGAACACGTTCCTGAAATAATACTTCCAAATAAATTTTTATAAATAATTTATATTTTTAAAATACTGGGAAATGCGCAGAGTATTTCTTGTAAATTGAAAAATCATTTTGTACTATGAATAATAACTCACATTTGTTTCCTTAGGTATTCTTTCCATATACAGAGTTTGTGAAAAGTGAAACACTCCTATAGTCCAATATTACACCACACACAAAGATTCATATTTTTCAGAGTTAGTGGCCAAATTGCCTCGCCTGGCATCTTTGGTGGATAAGGGTGAATAGGGCAGATGGGAACACACAGGAAGCCCAGCCTTGGCTATCCCCAAGACTACTTTATGCTCACTCAGATTAATCTGTTAACCATTGACTGTGTTAGACCTTCTGAACATGAACAGTCTCTACAGCATACAATTAGTGGACTTGTGGGCAGGTGATTGTACAAATGGACAGTTTTAGTCAATGGTAAGGAATCTCTGTGTGTGTGTGTGTGTGTGTGTGTGTGTGTGTGTAAGAGAGAGAGAGAGACAAAGAGAAACCAAGACAGAGACAGAAGGAAAGAAAGCACAGCATTGAAAACAAAAGTTTTCTAATGGCAAAGTAAATAAAATTTTAAAACTCAAACTTTTCTATACTTCAGAAACTTATGACATAAGCCTTGATACAAACTAATTTTAAATTTTCTAAAGTCAGAGTGTTCCGATTAGTCATGCTTTACGATCTTGCCAATTAGGGTATGCTCATTGGCTGAAAGTGTTCATTTGGCCTTTTAAGTGATTTTTATAGATAAGAACTTTTTTCATAGAAATTCAGAATCATGTTTTTATTTCAAGTCATCCTTCCTAACTTTCTTGAAGCAAAATTCTATAAATAGCATCACTGAAAATTTCTCATAGTTTTCTCCAGATAATTACTACTTGGTTCCTGAAACTTTAAAGATCATTAATAAGATGAAAGAGAAAGTCAATGATTTTCTGGGTTGGATACAGGACTTGAGGATTTTTTTTAAACCAATGATCTAGTTTCGGCTCATTTTAAAAAACAATACTACATCTTATAAAGGATTTAGTTAGAGGACACAATATGAAAGATAATGGACTTGAAAAGAGCTAGTTTGTAACAAATCGCTTCCATAATTAGGCAACATAACATGAGAATTAAGAGTAAGCAAATGTCAAATAGTTTCATTAGAAACATCTTTTTATATAAGAATTCTCTTTACTTTACGAATCAAAATATCCTTGAAGTAATAATGATGTTTTACTATATACGATGTAAGCAAAGTAGCTTAGTAAAATAAATAGCGAACTTTATACATTCAAATCAATATTCAAAGTGCTTATCTTTTATTATTATACACTTATTCTGATGTGACTATCATTGTTCAAAATCTGTTAGAATTTCTCTTTTAAAATCTTCAGAGCCAATTTTAAGTCATGAAAGTTTCTTTATAATTTATCCTTCTTTTGGATCCAGAAAGTATTATCTAGCTTAATCCAGCATTTTGCTTCTTTCCAAAAAATAAATCTTACTCTCAAAGAATGAGCATTTGCTTCCATTAAGGATATTCTAATGAGTGCTCTGAAGACAATTTCAGAGTTCAAACTGTTCTTGAGCAATGAGAGCTTCATTAAAGTACGCCCATGACCTTCAGAGTGACTACACTGAAAGACAGCCATATTCAAATGAGTGAATTCCAGTTTGTTAAAGAAGATTAGGTATGTAAACACCTGCACACCCTGCTCAATAAGCAACAATTTTTTTCCCCTTAAAAAAAATTTTCAAGGCACACTTTTCATTATGCATGAACATAGCTGCTACAGTGGCAGAATAACGGCCCCACAAAGATGTCAACGTTCTAATCCCTGTAGTACATAAATTTGTTACTTTATTTTACAATATGTCATATTGTTTTTGTTGTTGTTGTTGGGATTCTTTTGTTGTTGTTATGTTTTTTTTAACATCTTTATTAGAGTATAATTGCTTTACAATGGTCTGTCAGTTTCTGCTTTATAACAAAGTGAATCAGTTATACATATACATATGTCCTGATATCTCTTCCTTCTTGCATCTCCCTCACTCCCAACCTCCCTATCCCACCCCTCTAGGTGGTCACAAAGCACAGAGCTGATCTCCCTGAGCTATGCGACTGCTTCCCACTAGCTATCTATTTTACATTTGGTAGTGTATATACGTCCATGCCTCTCTCTCACTTTGTCCCAGCTTACCCTTCCCCCTCCCTGTATCCTCAACTCCATTCTCTAGTAGGTCTGCATCTTTATTCCCATCTTGCCCCTAGGTTCTTCTTATCATTTCCTTTTTTTTTCTTTTTTTTCGATTCCATATATATGTGTTAGCATGCAGTATTTGTTTATCTCTTTCTACTTACTTCACTCTGTATGACAGTCTCTAAGTCCATCCACCTCACTACAAATAACTCAGGTTCGTTCCTTTTTATGGCTGAGTAATATTCCATTGTGTATATGTGCCACATCTTCTTTATCCATTCATCTCTTGATGGACACTTAGCTTGCTTCCATGTCCTGGCTATTGTAAATAGAGCTGAAGTGAACATTTTGGTATATGACTCTTTTTGAATTATGGTTTTCTCAGGGTATATGCCCAGCAGTGGGATTGCTGGGTGGTATGGTAGTTCTATTTGTAGTTTATTAAGGAACCTGCATACTGTTCTCCATAGTGGCTGTATCAATTTACATTCCCACCAGCAGTGCAAGAGGGTTCCCTTTCCTCCACACCCTCTCCAGCATTTATTGTTTCTAGATTTTTTGATGATGGCCATTCTGACAAGTGTGAGATGGTATCTCATTGTAGTTTCAATTTGCATTTCTCTAATCATTAATGATGTTGAGCATTCTTTCATGTGTTTGTTGGAAATCTGTATATCTTCTTTGGAGAAATGTCTATTTAGGTCTTCTGCCCATTTTTATTTTTTTTCTGTTTTGTTTTGTTTCCTTTTGTTCCCTTTTATTTTATTTTATTTTATTTTTTTGCGGTACGCAGGCCTCTCACTGTTGTGGCCTCTCCCGTTGCGCAGCACAGGCTCCGGATGCACAGGCTCAGCAGCCATGGCTCACGGGCCTAGCCGCTCCGAGGCATGTGGGATCTTCCCGGACCAGGGCACAAACCCATGTCCCCTGCATCGGCAGGTGGACTCTCAACCACTGTGCCACCAGGGAAGCCCCCCTTTTATTTTCTTACTTTATTTTTTTTTAACATCTTTATTGGAGTATAATTGCTTTACAGTGGTGTGTTAGTTTCTGCTTTATAACAAAGTGGATCAATTATACATATACATATGTCCTGATATCTCTTCCTTCTTGCATCTCCCTCCCTCCCACGCTCCCTATCCCACCCCTCTAGGTGGTCACAAAGCAACAAGCTAATCTCCCTGCGCTATGCGGCTGCTTCCCACTAGCTATGTATTTTACGTTTGGTAGTGTATATATATCCATGCCACTCTCTCACTTTGTCACAGCTTACCCTTCCCCCTACCCCTATCCTCAAGTCCATTCTCTAGTAGGTCTGTGTCTTTATTCCCATCTTGCCCTAGGTTCTTCATGACCTTTGTTTTTCTTTTTCTTAGATTCCATATATATGTGTTAGCATACGATATTTGTTTTTCTCTTTCTGACTTCACTCTGTATGACAGACTCTAGGTTGATCCACCTCACTACAAATAACTCAATTTTGTTTATTTTTATGGCTGAGTAATATTCTATTGTATATATGAGCCACATCTTCTTTATCCATTCTTCTGTTGATGGACACTTAGGTTGCTTCCATGTCCTGGCTATTGTAAATAGTGCTGCAGTGAACATTGTGATACATGACTCATTTTGAATTATGGTTTTCTCAGGGTATATGCCCAGTAGTGAGATTGCTGGGTCCTATGGTAGTTCTGTTTTTAGTTTTTTAAGGAACCTCCATACTGTTCTCCATAGTGGCTGTATCAATTTACATTCCCACCAACAGTGCAAGAGTGTTCCCTTTTCTCCACAACCTCTCCAGCATTTATTGTTTGTAGTTTTTTTTAATGATAGCCATTCTGACTGGTGTGAGATGGTATCTCATTGTAGTTTTGATTTGCATTTCTCTAATGATTAATGATGATGAGCATTCTTTCATGAGTTTGTTGGCAACCTATATATCTTCTTTGGAGAAATGTCTATTTAGGTCTTCTGCCCATTTTTGGATTGGGTTGTTTGTTTTTTTGATATTGAGCTGCATGAGCTGCCTGTAAATTTTGGAGATTAATCCTTTGTCAGTTGCTTCATTTGCAAATATTTTCTCCCATTCTGAGGGTTGTCTTTTCATCTTGTTTATGGTTTCCTTCGCTGTGCAAAAGCTTTTAAGTTTCATTAGGTCCCATTTGTTTATTTTTGTTTTTATTTCCATTTCTCTAGGAGGTGGGTCAAAAAGGATCTTGCTGTGATTTATGTCATAGAGTGTTCTGCCTATGTTTTCCACTAAGAGTTTGATAGTGTCTGGACTTTCATTTAGGTCTTTAATCCATTTTGAGTTTATTTTTGTGTATGGTGTTAGGGAATGTTCTAATTTCATACTTTTACATGTACCCGTCCAGTTTTCCCAGCACCACTTATTGAAGAGGCTGTCTTTTCTCCATTGTATATTCTTGCCTCCTTTATCAAAGATAAGGTGACCATATGTGCGTGGGTTTATCCCTGGGCTTTCTATCCTGTTCCATTGATCTATCTTTCTGTTTTTGTGCCAGTACCATATTGTTTGGATTTCTGTAGCTTTGTAGTATAGTCTGAAGTCAGGGAACCTGATTCCTCCAGCTCCGTTTTTCTTTCTCAAGATTGCTTTGGCTGTTCGGGGTCTTTTGCATTTCCATACAAATTGGGAAATATTTTGCTTTAGCTCTGTGAAAAATGCCAGTGGTAGTTTGATAGGTATTGCACTGAATCTGTAGATTGTTTTCGGTAGTAGAGTTATTTTCACAATATTGATTTTTCCACTCCAAGAGCTTGGTATATCTCTCCATCTATTTGTATCATCTTTAATTTCCTTCATCAGTGTCTTATAATTTTCTGCATACAGGTCTTTTGTCTCCTTAGGTAGGTTGATTCCTAGATATTTTATTCTTTTTGTTGCAATGGTAAATGGGAGTGTTTTCTTAATTTCCCTTTCAGATTTTTCATCATTAGTGTATAGGAATGCAAGATTTCTGTGCATTAATTTTGTATCCTGCTACTTCACCATATTCATTGATTAGCTCTAGTAGTTTTCTGGTAGCATCTTTAGGATTCTCTATGTATAGTACCATGTCATCTGCAAACAGTGACAGCTTTACTTCTTCTTTTCCAATTTGGATTCCTTTTATTTCTTTTTCTTCTTTGATTGCTGTGGCTAAAACTTCCAAAACTATGTTGAATAATAGTGGTGAGAGTGGGCAACCTTGTCTTCTTCCTAATCTTAGTGGAAATGGTTTCAGTTTTTCACCATTGAGGACGATGTTGGCTGTGGGTTTGTCATACATGGCCTTTATTATATTGAGGAAAGTTCCCTCTGTGCCTACTTTCTGGATGGTTTTTATCATAAATGGGTGTTGAATTTTGTTGAAAGCTTTCTCTGCATCTATTGAGATGATCATATGGTTTTTCTCCTTCAATTTGTTAATATAGTGTATCACATTGATTTATTTGCGTATATTGAAGAATCTTTGCATTCCTGGGATAAACCCCACTTGGTCATAATGTATGATCCTTTTAATGTGCTGTTTGATTTTTTTTGCTAGTATTTTGTTGAGGATTTTTGCATCTATGTTCATCAGTGATATTGGCCTGTAGTTTTCTTTCTTTGTAACATCTTTGTCTGGTTTTGGTATCAGAGTGATGGTGGCCTTGTACAATGAGCTTGGGAGTTTTCCTCCCTCTGCTATATTTTGGAAGAGTTTGAGAACAATAGGTGTTAGCTGTTCTCTAAATGTTTGATAGAATTCGCCTGTGAAGCCATCTGGTCCTGGGCTTTTGTTTTTTGGAAGATTTTTAATCACAGTTTCAATTTCAGTGCTTGTGATTGGTCTGTTTATATTTTCTCTTTCTTCCTGGTTCAGTGTCAGGAGGTTGTGCATTTCTAAAAATTTGTCCATTTCTTCCAGGTTGTCCAGTTTATTGGCATAGAGTTGCTTGTAGTAATCTCTCATGATCCTTTGTATTTCTGCAGTGTCAGTTGTTACTTCTCCTTTTCATTTCTAATTCTATTGATTTGAGTCTTTTCCCTTTTTTTCTTGATGAGTCTGGCTAATGGTTTATCAATTTTGTTTGTTTTCTCAAAGAACCAGCTTTTAGTTTTATTGATCTTTGCTATCATTTCCTTCATTTCTTTTTCATTTATTTCTCATCTGATCTTTATGATTTCTTTCCTTCTGCTAACTGAGGTTTTTTTGTTCTTCTTTCTAATTGCTTTAGGTGTAAGGTTAGGTTTTTTATTTGAGATGTTTCTTGTTTCTTGAGGTAGGCTTGTATAGCTATAAACTTCCCTCTTAGAACTGCTTTTGCTGCATTCCATATGTTTTCGGTCATTGTGTTTTCATTGTCATTTGTTTCTAGGTATTTTTTGATTTTCTCTTTGATTTCTTCAGTGATCTCTTGGTTATTAAGTAATGTGCTGTTTAGCCTCCATGTGTTTGTATTTCTTACAGATTTTTTCCTGTAATTGATATCTAGTCTCATACCGTTGTGGTCAAAAAGACACTTGATATGACTGCAATTTTCTTAAATTTACCAATGCTTGATTTTTGACCCAATATATGATCTATCCTGGATAATGTTCCATGTGCACTTGAGAAGAATGTTTATTCTGTTGTTTTTGGATGGAGTGTCCTATAAATATCAATTAAGTCCATCTTGTGTAATGTATCATTTAAAGCTTGTGTTTCCTTATTTATTTTCCTTTTGGATTCTCTGTCCATTGGTGAAAGTGGCATGTTTATAGTCCCCTACTATGATTATGTTACTGTCGATTTCCCCTTTTATGGCTGTTAGTATTTGCCTTATGTATTGAGGTGCTCCTATGTTTGGTGCATAAATATTTACAATTGTTATATCTTCTTCCTGGATTGATCCCTTGAGCACTATGTAGTGTCCTTCTTTGTCTCTGGTAATAGTCTTTGTTTTAACGTCTGTGTTGTCTGATATGAGAATTGCTACTCCAGCTTTCTTTTGATTTCCATTTGCATAGAATATCTTTTTCCATCCCCTCCCTTTCAGTCTGAATGTGTCCCTTGGTCTGAAGTGGGTCTCTTGTAGACAGTGTATATGCAGGTCTTGTTTTTGTATTGATTCAGCCAGTCTATGTCTTTTGGTTGGAGCATTTAATCCATTTACATTTAAGGTAATTATCGATATGTATGTTCCTATTACTATTTTCATAATTGTTTTGGGTTTATTATTGTAGGTCTTTTCCTTCTCTTGTGTTTCCTACCTAGAGAAGTTCCTTTAGCATTTGTTGTAAAGTTGTTTTGGTGGTGCTGAATTCTCTTAGCTTTTGCTTATCTGTAATACTTTTAATTTCTCTGTCACATCTGAATGAAATCCTTGCTGGGTAGAATAATCTTGGTTGTAGGTTTTTCTCCTTCATCACTTTAAATATGTCCTGCCACTCCCTTTTGGCTTGCAGAGTTTCTGCTGAAAGATCAGCTGTTAACCTTATGAGGAATCCCTTATGTGTTACTTGTTGTTTTTCCCTTGCTGCTTTTTTTTTTTTTTTGCGGTACACGGGCCTCTCACTGTTGTGGCCTCTCCCGTTGTGGAGCACAGGCTCTGGATGCACAGGCTCAGCGGCCATGGCTCACAGGCCCAGCCGCTGCACGGCCTGTGGGATCTTCCCTGACCGGGGCACGATCCCATGTCCCCTGTATCGGCAGGCAGACTCTCAACCACTGCGCCACCAGGGAAATCCCCTTGCTGATTTTAATATTTGTTCTTTGTATTTAATTTTTGATAGCTTGATTAATATGTGTCTTGGCCTGTTTCTCCTTGGATTTATCCTATATGGGACTCTGTGTGCTTCCTGGACTTGATTAACTATTTCCTTTCCCATATTAGGGAAGTTTTCAACTCTAATCTCTTCAAATATTTTCTCAGTCCCTTTCTTTTTCTCTTCTTCTTCTGGGACCCCTATAATTCAATAGTTGGTGCGTTTTATGTTGTGCCAGAGGTCTCTGAGACTGTCATCAATTCTTTTCATTCTTTTTTCTTTATTCTGCTCTGCAGTAGTTATTTCCACTATTTTATCTTCCATGTCACTTATCTGTTCTTCTGACTCTGTCATATTTTTTAAGGCAAAAGGGACTCTGCAGATGTGATTAAATTATAAAATTGAAATGATGTGATTATTGCAGGTTATCTGGGTGCCCCAGTGTAATCACAAAAATCCTTTGAAAAGCGCGGTAAGGGTCAGAGGTGGAGGAAGGAGCCAGAAACCAAGGAATGCAGGCAGACCTTAGAAGCCGAATAAAGGCAAGGAGAGGAATTCTTCCCTTCCCTCCAGAGGGAACACAGGGCAGGCACTACCTTCATTTTAAGATTTCTGACCTCCAAAACTGTGAGATAATGAATTTGTATTGTTTTCAGCCACTAAGTTTGTGGTCATTGGTTACAGCAACAATAAGAAACAAATACAGTTGGAGACAATATTTAATTCTCCCCCCCACTCCCAGTCCCAAGCGGATTTGAAGGTACTGACCTTTGGAGGGCTTTCTCCCAAAAGAACCAGAAGCTTGGATGCCAGAGCAGGTTTCTTTTTCCCAGCCGTATTGGTGTTTTCATTCTCGAGAAAAGGATCCTCTCAATGCCAACTAGATGGGCTCCTTGGAAGAGCACTTTGGTGCTGTCTGCCGTGGATAGATGCACGTGAAAACATTTCCATGCTGTGACTGGTTGCTTTTAGAGAAGTGCTCATTTTGACTCAATCACTGTACAAAATTTACCTGTAATAAATGGTTAAAGTGAGAGGGTGACCTTGCACTTAAAGAAAAAGCATGCATAGCCTGCTTCCCTTGGCAATGCATTTGAAGGGATGTGTTTGTTTGTAAATCATTAGTCAGTAAAAGCATGTGAGCTGCTTTCAGACTGAAGAGCACAGCCTTAAAGCTGTGAGACGTTTTAAGACTCAGACAATGAGAGCTCATTAAAAAAAAAACAACATATGAGGAAAAAAGCAGGAGTTATTTTTGTCCCTCTTCTTTATGTCCTCCCTCTTGTTTGTATCTTCTGGGTTGGGGCCATTTCCAATTCAAAAGCCCTTGTACCGGGAGACAGAGTGTGCCTGTGCATTTTCTGGGGCCATCAAGTTAGAGGCTCCGTGATCAGATTAGGAGTTGTGACACCATGTGAGCCAGAGAATGATGACAGGAACTAGCAACTGCACAGGACGCTCAGCTTCAGCTCCTCTTGACTGAAATCATCTCAAATCGCAGCTTTAGACAGTACCAGTTTCCTCAGAGACAACAAATCGCCCCCAAATGGCTCAGAGAACTCAAAATTATTCATTCAACTTATTCATTCATTCAACCTTTGCTGTCTCCAAGTGAGATAAGCACCTCTGGACTTTGCTCAGGTGTCAGTGAGTTCTTCCCCAACCACTCAGTTTAAAATCACAATCTCCTACCCCATTCAACACTCCCTACCCTCTCCCCTGCTTTCTTTTTCTACATAGTCCTTATTATCATTGGCATACTATATATATTCGTTGTCTGTCTCTTCTTACACAAGATTACAAACCCCCATAAGGGGGGAATTTTTTTTATTACCTAGATTTTTTATTTCCTAGGATAGTAGCTGGCGTCTGGTAGATGCCCCATAAATATTTTGGAAGGAATTAACAAAACACTTAAGGGTCCCTAGTGTGTACCAAGCACCATCCCAGGTGCAGGAGGTAACACTGAGTGCAAGAGAGGAAAAGTCCTCTCCTTATGGAAGGTATTGTGTTTTAGCATGGTAAGTACAGTTCGAAAATACAGAGACCAGTGGGAGACCCTGAGGAGGGCACCTAATCCCTACTTAGGAAATCAGAGAGGGCTTCCTGGAGGAAGTATTGTCCAAAACTGAGCTCTGAAAGATAAGATTGAGTGGGCTAAGGAGAGATGGACATGAGAGCTCCAGGCAGGGGAATAGCATGTGTAAAGAAATGAGCCAAGAAAGACCATAGCACATTAAAGAACTAAAAATGCTTCAGCATGGAGTTTGAAGAAGGACATGGTCAAAGAAGAGAATTAAGGGGTAGCTGGTGACAGATCACCAAGGGACTTATAAGCCACGTTAGTGAATTTGGGTTTAATCCTGAGGGTTGCTAGTGTAGGAATGCCATGATGAGATTTGCAGTTTAGAAAGAGTCACGTGATCTAATGAAGAAGGGACAGACAGGATGGGACAAGTGAAGAGGTTCTAAAGATATTTAGGGGGCTAGACAGACAGGACTTGGTGACTTATTTGATGGGCGGGTGAAGAAGAAGGATCAATCTGTGTTTTAGTCACTCATGTGCTCTGCAAATGTTTATTGAGCCTATATTTTATATACTTTTCCATGGTGTTAGACATATAGCATGAAGAAGATAGCGCTCTTGCCCTCATGAAGCCTCCCTTCCAAGCGACACTTGGTTTTTATTCTCTGTCTCTCCCACTAGGGCACAAGGGAGTGAGAGATGCAAAGATATGGGGAAGAGAGTTCTAAGCAAAGGGAACAGTGCAAGGGTGACAGCCCTGAGCATGCATGTTTAAGAAATGGAAAGAGTGAATGTAGTTACTAGTAGTTAGAGATGACATTGAGAAGGAGGGAGGGGGCAGATGCTAGAAGACTATGTAAGTCAAGGAAAGGAGTTTGACTTTGTTCTGAGGAAAATCATTAGAATGTTCAGAGCAGGGGATTGATCCGACCTAGTTTGTATTTTGAGATCACTGTGGCTATGGCCGCTCATGGAGGATTGATTACATAGGAGGAAGAGTGGACATGCTTAGACAGCCAGGAGGCCACAGCTGAAAGCTGCTGGGGGGACTTCCCTGGTGGTCCAGTGGTTAGGACTCCAAGCTTCCACTGCAGGAGGCATGGGTTCAATCCCTGGTTGGGGAACTAAGATCCCACATGTCACATGGTGTGGCCAAAAAAAAAAAGGGTGATTGGGACTTGAAGCCAAGTGCCAACTGTGGAGGTGTTTAGGGGTGGTTGGGTACATTTATAGGATAAAACCAACAGGATTTTCTGAGTGTTTGAGTGGGGGTGGTTGAGGAAGTTTGAGAGAAAAAGAAGAGTCGAGAATGATTCCTTAGTTATTGGCCTTAGCCGCTGGATTGTGTCATGTGGTGAGATGAGGAGAACTGGAGAAGAGCAGATGTGAAGCAGAAAATCAAGGGTTCTGTCTGACTGTGTAGGTCTGAGCTCCCTGTGAGCCATCCAGGCAGAGCTCAGTCAAGGCGGCTGGGTATATGTCTCTGGTTCAGGAGAGTGGTAGGATTAGAATTATGAATCTGAAGTCATTTCCTATAGAAGGTGCTGAAAGTCATGGTCAAATGAAATCACCAGTGGAGAGTATAAATGGAGGAAAGTAGGCTGAGAAGGGGCCAATGTGGTAAGAGGAGAATCTGGAAGCAAGTCAAGAAATTGTTTCAAGAGAGAAGGAGTGACCCCTGGATGCCAGACATGCAGGGTTCAGACCTGAGCAACTAAGTTACTAGTGGTCCCATTCACTAAGGGAAGAATTACGTGAGGGAGCACAATTGCGAACATGGTTGATCCACGCTGAACTGTAGACATGTTTGGTACCTCCACGCCAGATCAGAAGGGGGTTGCGTGGCTCTGGAGTGTAGAGCTGAATCCAGATTGGAGATGCAGATTTGGGAGTCACCGGTACAGAGATGACTTTTCAAGCCAGAACAGTAGGTGAAATCTTCCAGAGTAAATGAGGAGAGTTGAGAAGAGACACTGTGGCAGAGTCCTGAGAGCGCAGCGTTTGGGAGATGAGAGTAGATCTAGGGGCCCTCAGACCAGGAACCCAGAAAGGAGTCTGTGAAGGAGGCATGAGAGATGAAATGCGGGGCAGAGGCAGGCCTGGCAGGAAAGAGCCAATGGGAGGAGAGAATGTCAGATGCTGTGCTAAGGAAAGGACTGCAGTGGCTCTGCTCGGTTCAGAAGTGGGATGTGTTTTTGAGCGATTTTGATGGTGTTTGGAGAACAGAACCCAGATTGCACTGAGTTGAGGGGTGAACGGATGTTGAAGAGATGGAGAGCGGGGCTGAATGCAACTCTTCCCAAGAAGTTTGGCAGGAAAGGAAGTAAGAGTTGGGTGAGAGCCAAAGGGTGCATATGTCGAGTGTGGAAATGGGAGAGCTAAGGACTGAACCTCAAACACACCAACTGTGAGGGACAGAAAGAACAAAATGAGTCCATGAAAAGACAGAAGGAAGTGCCAGAGAGGTATGAGGGAAAAGAGACAGACAAGAAAGAAGGGAATGTAAGGACACAGTGGTTAATCATGCCAAATGCTGCAGAAAGCTTTAGTCAAAAGTGGCCGTGCAATGTAGCTTCGGTCATCATGGCAAAGGGAGCTGTCAGTATCAATGCAGCTTGAGGGGTGAATGGGGCCAAGATACGAGAAGCAGACTGTAGATGAATTTTTCAGGAAGCCTGGCTGTGAAGAGGGAAAGATAAATAGCTACAGAGCAATTGGGCATCAAGGGTGAGATCAGGGCATGTCTACATGATGAAGGAAAACAGCCAGCAAAGAGGGAGGGACGAAGATCTGGGAGGGACACAGGATGGCTGCTGGAGCAAGGTCCCTCGGGGAGCAGGAGGAGAGGGTCCCAAAGAACAGAGGGCAGAATCTCCTTCAGTGCCAGGCAAGTCCTTAGGAGAAGACACTGGCTGTGAACTGGAGGAAAGACGTGGGTTCATTGACAACTGTCCACTTGAACCTAGATGTAGAGTGTTTGGGTTATGCTCAGCACCTGTAGCAATGCTGAGCATGCAGTAGGCATTCAATAGACATCTGCTGACTGAAGAAATAAATGACGAGTATAAGGTGATGAAAATTCGACTTTACCTTTTTTAATAAAACCTGGATAGTTGAATTAGACCTAGAGATAGACCCCAAAAGGTACATGATGTTTTCCTCTAGCTTTTGAAATTGTTTCTCCTTGCAGTTTTAATGTTGGGAGGAATCACGAGTAATGCAAAATTAATGTAAAATTAATATTTTATCAGAAAGTGTTCATTTCCTTCAATATGTGCTTTGAAACGTGTACTTTCTTTAATGTTATTGTTAATGTTCTTATGTTCATGAATTCCATAAATAAGAAATACAAGTTCGTAGTGCTTGGGATGACTTAAGGCAAGTACTCCTCCAAAAGCATTCAAGATAGCTACACAGTATCAGAGACCCATCACTAAAAAGAAACAATTGTAATTCTCACACACTTTTCTTATACCTTTCACCTTCTTTCATATGAAAAATGCAGACAACCAGTAATTATTTTTTCAATTCTCTCAGAGTCTGCCTGTCTCTAAGAGGGCTCTCAATGTAAAAGAGAGTGCACAATCCCGCTAGATTGAGTTAAGGCTGACCCCGCCTAGACCACTGTTATTATAACTGGATTCTTACACTTTCTACTGCACCTGGACCTTGACTGCTTAAGCTCACCTTATGTGAGGAGAATGGCAGGCCTGGGACCACATCCTGGCTCTGACTCTACTGTGTGACTTCAAGTAAATTCCCTGTTATCTTTAGCACTCATCTGTAAAATGGGAAAAATAAGAACCAGGCATTGCACCTGGTGTATGGTAGACACTCAGTAAATGTTAATTCCTTGCTTTCTACTTTTTGAATCTAGTTTGCTAACAATCAGAGCTTGTTTTTAAATGTGATTAGAGCTCCACTGATGCTCACCCAGTAGGAATTTGTCCCCTGGGACAGCTCTGCTCTCACCCAAAGCAGATTTCCCTGCAGCAGACCTAGAGAGTGTGTGTCTTCCTAATTACCTGTATCTTCCGGTGGTCACCTAGATTTCTAGGTGCTTGTCCCAGATTTTTAGTGCATGGTAGTGTCTTTGTTTCTTTCTTTCTGTCTTTAAGAGTTGAAGCCAAAAAAGTAAGAGAAGATACTTTAACAACTAGGAAGTTCTGATGAACTGGCACAAGGGAACATATAAAATTCACACATTTAAATCCTTATCAGTAGAAACAAGAAAGATAGTCTGGTGAAAATCTTTTTCTAAATTCTGAAAATAGGACATTTTCTGGAAAATGGCTGTCATATAGTCATCACAATGACACATTTTAGTAGTTCGGATCTCCTGGGCAACATGATGGAAACATGGCTTCATCCAATATGAACATTTTAAGAAAGTAAAACCTAAACATTAAGTCCTAAGATATGGGGTTAGTGGGGGTCTAGGTGTTATGAATACAATAGCCCTGAGAAGAAAAAATCTGGAGGGGTGGAGGGGGTCAGGGTGTCTACCAGAAAAGTCTGTTCCAAGTGAAAGACACTGCTCCTGAAATTATACTCCTGGTTAGGTTTTCAAATGCCTCTGGGATGGCTGCTTGTCGAGGCCACTCAATTAAATGGTTCATGATTGCATGTGAAGGTACCTTTCCTAAATTATATGTCACTCTCTTCAGCTGGACTGTCAGCTAAAAGAGGACTTTTGTTGTCTCTGTGTTAGTGAAGTTTGTCTTTTTTAAGATCCTTCCCTGTTAACGATTCAGTTTTACTCACGGGAGATGAATTTATAATATATATCACTTTTAGGAACACGGGAGAATTGCCAATTAGAAGCAGAGGAAGGATGGAGGGGGAAATGTTCTCTTTCCTGGAATCACCTACCAGTTGCCTCAGGTTTAGCCTCTGACAGCTGGGCTGCGTGAGGGGAGCGGAGCGCTGTGAATAGCCGGAGGGGAGCGTTAATGAGGAGCTGAAGGCTGGCGGAGGAGTCTCTTTTGGGCAGAGAATTAGAAAGAGGGATGAGGTCACCTCCTCATTATGCTCTCCTGGAATGAAAGCAGTTGGGTAGCAGGTTTTTTGTTGTGTTTTACTTGTTTTTACAAACTGTTCGCTTCCCTAGAGAAAGACTGATCTGACTCTTGTAGAGTTTTTACACTCTCATAACAGGTGTTGTTTTATATATTTTGAAAGCAGTATATGCTCAAGAGAGGAAATTTGGAAACCACAGAGAACTTGGGGAGTGGGGTTGTGAAGACTCAGTGAACCCGTTCAAAGATAACCATTATTAACATTTTATTTTTATAAATTCTGATTTTCTCCTTCTGGAGATATTTATGCCTAATACTATGATATGTAGATTCTCAATGAAGAAATGAACCTTCACGTGAAGATACGTGTCATCCAAACCAGTTACGGTAGGGAAGGAATGTCAGGGGACTTTTCTGTTCTCCCCATGATACCACCCAGGCTAGGGGAGACATCCATTCCCTTCTGACACTGGGAGAGTGGAAGAAAACTCTTCCTCTCTCTCCATTCCTTCTTGCTCCAACCCAAAGGGGAAATAACTAATTAAGTATCCAGTAGGGGACTTTACCACTCAGTGGGGTTGTTACACCTTAAAAGTAAACGAAAAGGAGGAAACAAGCTGTCTTCAGAGTGTTTCATTTATCTCTGCTTTATGGACTGGTAAGAACTGTTCCTTGCTGGAAGGATCCCTGAGACATGGTCCAAGGTTTGAGGACCACTTCCCCCAGTATATCTGCCTAAGAAAGTTTAGGCTAAGTTAAAATTGGAGTGGGAGTTAGGAGGCAACACTGCTTCTGGAATCCAAGTCTAAAGTTAATACAGTGGGGGTCGGATCTCCATTCGGTTCCCTGGGTCTGTTAGGTGAACTATGTGAAATTGTCAACATTGAAATTGTCATAATTGACCTACAAAAATGGCCATTCCAAATGGATCAAGCTATTATTTTCTGCCAGATAGAATCCAGAGGAGAGGAGACGTAACCACAAGCATCCAACATTAAAGAAGAAAACAGTACATGTAGCAATTTAGACCCAAAGGACAGCCTCTAAATCTAGACATTTTATCAGAGTGAAAACATAATGCTGTTTTCAGCTTTTCTGAAGGTATTTAAGGGTCATAATTTGAAGATAAAGGACAAGTCATGTTGGGTTTTTAAGTCTATAAGTACAAAATGGGAATACCATGGACATTTCCTGAAATACCTATTTTTATTTCTTTTAATTTTAATTTTTTAAACATCTTTATTGGAGTATAATTGCTTTACATTGTTGTGTTAATTGCTGCTATATAACAAAGTGAATCAGCTATACATATACATATATCCCCATATCCCCTCCCTCTTGCGTCTCCCTCCCTCCCACACTCCCTATCCCACCCCTCTAGGTGGTCACAAAGCACTGAGCTGATCTCCCTGTGCTATGCAGCTGCTTCCCACTAGCTATCTATTTTACGTTTGGTAGTGTATATATGCCCATGCCACTCTCTCACTTCATCCCAGCTTACACTTCCCCCTCCGCATGTCCTCAAGTCCATTCTCTACGTCTGTGTCTTTATTCCTGTCCTACCCCTAGGCTCTTCTTTTTTTTTTTAGATTGCATATACATGTGCTTGCTTATGGTATTTGTTTTTCTCTTTCTGACTTACTTCACTCTGTATGACAGACACCAAGTACCTCAACCTCACTACAAATAACTCAATTTCATTTCTTTTAATGGCTAAGTAATATTTCGTTGTATATATGTGCCATATCTTCTTTATCCATTCATCTGTCGATGGACACTTAGGTTGCTTCCATGTCCTGGCTATTGTAAATAGTGTTGCAATGAACATGGTGGTACATAACTCTTTTTGACTTATGGTTTTCTCATGGTATATGCCCAGGAGTGGGACTGCTGGGTCATATGGTAATTCAATTTTCAGTTTTTTAAGGAACCTCCATAATGTTCTCCATAGTGGCTGTATCAATTTACATTCCCACCAACAGTGCAAGAGAGTTCCCTTTTCTCCACACCATCTCCAGCATTTATTGTTCGTAGATTTTTTGATGATGGCCATTCTGACCAGTGTGAGGTGATACCTCATTGTAGTTCTGATTTGCATTTCTCTAATGATTAGTGATGTTGAGCATTCTTTCATGTGTTTGTTGGCAAACTGTATATCTTCTTTGGAGAAATGTCTATTTAGGTCTTCTGCCCATTTTTGGATTGGGTTGTTTGTTTTTCTGATATTGAGCTGCATGAGCTGCTTGTATATTTTGGAGATTAATCCTTTGTCCGTTGATTTGTTTGCAAATATTTTCTCCCATTCTGAGGGTTGTCTTTTGGTCTTGTTTATGGTTTCCTTTGCTGTGCAAAAGCTTTTGTTTCATTAGGTCGCATTTGTTTATTTTTGTTTTTATTTCCATTTCTCTAGAGGGTGGGTCAAAAAGGATCTTGCTGTGATTTATGTCATAGAGTGTTCTGCCTGTGTTTCCCTCTAAGAGTTTTATAATGCCTGGCCTTACATTTAGGTCTTTAATTCATGTTGAATTTATTTTTGTGTATGGTGTTAGGGAGTGTTCTAATTTCATACTTTTACATGTACCCATCCAGTTTTCCCAGCACCACTTATTGAAGAGGCTGTCTTTTCTCCATTGTATATTCTTGCCTCCTTTATCAAAGATAAGGTGACCATATATGTGTGGGTTTACCTCTGGGCTTTCTATCCTATTCCATTGATCTGTATTTCAGTTTTTGTGCCAGTACCATACTGCCTTGATTAACATAGCTTTGTAGTATAGTCTGAAGTCAGGGAACCTGATTCCTCCAGCTCCGTTTTTCTTCCTCAAGATTGCTTTGGCTATTCGGGGTATTTTGTGTTTCCATAAAAATTGTGAATTTTTTTGTTCTAGTTCTGTGAAAAATGCAGTGGTAGTTTGATAGGGATTGCGTTGAATCTGTAGATTGCTTTGGGTAGTACAATCATTTTCACAATGTTGAGTCTTCCAATCCAAGAATATGGTATATCTCTCCATCTGTTGGTATCATCTTTAATTTCTTTCATCAGTGGCTTATAGTTTTCTGCATACAGGTCTTTTGTCTCCATAGGCAGGTTTATTCCTAGGTATTTTATTCTTTTTGTTGCAGTGGTAAATGGGAATGTTTCCTTAATTTCCCTTTCAGATTTTTCATCATTAGTTATAGAAATGCAAGAGATTTCTGTGCATTAATTTTGTACCCTGTTCCTTTACCAAATTCAGTGATTAGCTCTAGTAGTTTTCTGATAGCATCTTTAGGATTCTCTATGTATAGTATCATGTCATTTGCAAACAGTGACAGTTTTACTTCTCCTTTTCCGATTTGGATTCCTTTTATTTCTTTTTCTTCTCTGATTGCTGTGGCTAAAAATTCCAAAACTATATTGAATAATAGTGGTGAGAGTGGGCAACCTTATCTTGTTCCTGTTCTTAGTGGAAATGGTTTCAGTTTTTCACCATTGAGAATGATGTTGGCTGTGGGTTTGTCATATATGGCCTTTATTATGTTGAGGTAAGTTCCCTCTATGCCTACTTTCTGGAGGGTTTTTATCATAAATGGGTGTTGAATTTTTTTGAAAGATTTTTCTGCAGCTATTGAGTTGATTATGGTTTTTCTCCTTCAGTTTGTTAATATGGTGTATCACATTGATTAATTTGCATATATTGAAGAATCCTTGTATTCCTGGGATAAACCCCACTTGATCATGGTGTATGATCCTTTTAATGTGCTGCTGGATTCTGTTTGCTAGCATTTTGTTGAGGATTTTTGCATCTATGTTCATCAGTGATATTGGCCTGTAGTTTTTTTTTGTGACATCTTTGTCTGGTTTTGGTATCAGGGTGTTGGTGGCCTCATAGAATGAGTTTGGGAGTGTTCCTCCTCTGCTATATTTTGGAAGAGTTTGAGAAGGATAGGTGTTAGCTCTTCTCTAAATGTTTGATAGAATTCATCTGTGAATCCATCTGGTCCTGGGCTTTTGTTTTTTGGAAGACTTTTAATCACAGTTTCAATTTCAGTGCTTATGATTAGTCTGTTTATATTTTCTATTTTCCTGGTTCAGTCTCGGAAGGTTATGGTTTTCTAAGAATTTTTCCATTTCTTCCAGGGTGTCCATTTTATTGGCATATAGTTGCTTGTAATAATCTCTCATGATCCTTTGTATTTCTGAGTGTCAGTTGTTACTTCTCCTTTTTCATTTCTAGTTCTGTTGTTTCGAATCTTCTCCCTTTTTTTCTTGATGAGTCTGGCTAGTGGTTGATCAATTTTGTTTATTTTCTCAAAGAACCAGCTTTTAGTTTTATTGATCTTTGCTATCATTTCCTTCTTCTTTTTCATTTATTTCTGATCTGATCTTTATGATTTCTTTCCTTCTGCTAACTTTGGGGTTTGTTGGTTCTTCTTTCTCTAATTGCTTTAGATGTAAGGTTAGGTTGTTTATTTGAGAATTTTCTTGTTTCTTGAGGTAGGATTATATTGCTATAAACTTCCCTCTTAGAACTGCTTTTGCTGCCTCCCATAGGTTTTGAGCCATCATGTTTTCGTTGTCATTTGTTTCTAGGTATTTTTGATTTCCTCTTTGATTTCTTCAGTGATCTCTTGGTTAGATCGTAATGTAGTGTTTAGCCTCCACGTGTTAGTATTTTTTTACAGTTTTTTACCTGTAATTGATATCTAGTCTTATAACGTTGAGGTCAGAAAAGATACCTGATACGATTTCAATTTTCTTAAATTTACCAGGGCTTGATTATGTAACCCAAGATATGATCTATCCTGGAGAATGTTCCATGAGCACTTGAGAAGAATGTTTATTCTGTTGTTTTTGGATGGAATGTCCTGTAAATATCAATTAAGTCCATCTTGTTTAATGTGTCATTTAAAGCTTGTGTTTCCTTATTTATTTTCATTGTGGTTGATCTGTCCATTGGTGAAAGTGGGATGTTAAAGTCCCCTACTATTATTATGTTACTGTTGATTTTCCCTTTTATGGCTGTTAGCATTTGCCTTATGTATTGAGGTGCTCCTGTGTTGGGTGCATAAATATTTACAGTCGTTATATATTCTTCTTGGATTGATCCCTTGATCATTATAATGTCCTTCTTTGTCTCTTGCAATAGTCTTTATTTTAAAGTCTATCTTGTCTGATATGAGAATTTCTACTCCAGCTTTCTTTTGATTTCCATTTGCATGGAATATCTTTTTCCATCCCCTCACTTTCAGTCTGTAGGTGTCCCTAGATCTGAAGTGGGTGTCTTGTAGACAGCATATATACAGATCTTGGTTTTGTATCCATTCAGCCAGTCTGTGTCTTTTGGTTGGAGCATTTAATCCATTTACATTTAAGGTAATTATCATTATGTATGTTCCTATTATCATTTTCTTAATTGTTTTGGGTATGTTATTGTAGGTCTTTTCCTTCTCTTGTGTTTCCTGCCTAGAGAAGTTCCTTTAGCATTTTTTGTAAAGCTGGTTTGGTGGTGCTGAATTCTCTTAGCTTTTGCTTGTCAGTAAAGGTTTTAATTTCTCCATCAAATCTGAATGAGATCCTTGCTGAGTAGAGTCTTGGTTGTAGATTTTTCCCTTTCATCACTTTAAATATGTTCTGCCACTCCGTACTGCCTTCCAGAGTTTCTGCTGAAAGATCAGCTGTTAACCTTATGAGGATTCCCTTGTATTTTATTTGTTGTTTTTCCCTTGCTGCTTTTAATATTTTTTCCTTGTATTTAATTTCTGATAGTTTGATTAATATGTGTCTTGGCCTGTTTCTCCTTGGATTTATCCTGTTTGGTACTTTCTGTGCTTCCTGGACTTGATTGACTACTTCCTTTCCCATATTAAGGAAGTTTTCAACTGTAATATTTTCAAATATTTTCTCAGGCCATTTCTTTTTCTATTCATCTTCTGGGACCCCTATAATTTGAATGTTGGTGCATTTAATGTTGTCCCAGAGGTCTCTGAGACTGTGCTCAATTCTTTTCATTCTTTTTTCTTTATTCTGCTCTAGTGAATTTTTAATTTCATTTATTGTGTTGTTCATCATTGTTGGTTTGCTGTTTAGTTCTTCTAGGTCCTTGTTAAATGTTACTTATATTTTCTCCATTCTATTTCCAAGATTTTGGATCATCTTTACTATCATTACTCTGAATTCTTTTTCAGGTAGACTGCCTATTTCCTCTTCATTTGTTAGGTCTGGTGGATTTTTACCTTGCTCCTTCATCTGCTGTGTGTTTTTCTGTCTTCTCATTTTGCTTATCTTACTGTGTTTGGGGTCTCCTTTTCTCAGGCTGCAGGTTGTAGTTCCCGCTGTTTTTGGTTTCTGCCCCCAGTGGGTAAGGTTGGTTCAATGGGTTTTGAAGGCTTCCTGGTGGAGGGGATGGTGCCTGTGTTCTGGTGGATGGAGCTGGATGTTGTCTTTCTGGTGGGCAGGAATGTGTCTGGTGGTGTGTTTTGGGGTTTCTGTGAACTTAGTATGATTTTAGGCAGCCTCTCTGCTAAAGGGTGGGGTTGTTTTCCTGTCTTGCTAGCTGTTTGTCATGGGGTGGCTAGCACTGGAGCTTGCTGGTCATTTAGTGGAGCTGGGTCTTAGCGTTGAGACAGAGGTCTCTGGGAGAGCTCTCGCCAATTGATATTATGTGGGGCCAAGAGGTCTCTTCTGGTCCAATGCCCTGAACTTGGCTCTCCCACCTCAGAGGCACAGGCCTGACACCCAGCCAGAGCACCAGGACCCTGTCAGCCACACAGCTCAGAAGAAAAGGGAGAAAAGAAAGAATGAAAAATAAAGTTATTAAATTAAAAAAAATTTTTAACATATTATTTTTTAAAAAAACTAATAAAAGAAAAGAAGAGAGCAATCAAACCAATAAACCAATCCACCAATGATAACAAAGCGCTGAAAACTAAACTAAGATAAACATATAAATGAGAAACTAGTCAGTCACAGCCAACCACAAGTCTACAATTGCTCCCAAAATCCACTTCCTCAATTTTGGGATGATTCATTGCCTATTCAGGTATTCCTCAGATGCAGGGTACATCAATTTGATTGTGGAGATTTATTCCACTGCTCCTGAGGCTGCTGGGAGAGATTTCCCTTTCTCTTTGTTCGCACAACTCCTGGGGTTCAGCTTTGGATTTGGCCCCGCCTCTGCGTGTAGGTCACCTGAGGGCGTCTGTTCTTCGCTCAGACAGGACGGGGTTAAAGCAGCCGCTGATTAGGGGGCTCTGGCTCACTCAGGCCGGGGGGAGGGAGGGGTACGGAATGCGGGGCAAGCCTGCAGTGGCAGAGGCCAGCATGACATGCAACAGCCTGAGGTGCACTGTGTGTTCTCCCAGGGAAGTTGTCCCTGGATCACGGGACCCTGGCAGTGGCGGGCTGCACAGGCTCCTGGGAGGGGAGGTGTGGATAGTGACCTGTGTTGCACACAGGCTTCTTGGTGGCGGCAGCAGCAGCCTTAGCGTCTCATGCCCGTTTCTGGTGTCTGCGCTGATAGCCATGACTCACGCCTGTCTCTGGAGCTCATTTAGGCAGTGCTCTGAATTCCCTCCCCTCATGCACCCCAAAACAATGATCTTTTGCCTCTTAGGCAGTGCCAGACTTTTCCCCGGACTCCCTCCCGACTAGCTGTGGTGCACTAGTCCCCTTCAGGCTGTGTTCACGCAGCCAACCCCAATCCTCTCCCTGGGATCTGACCTCCGAAACCCAAGCCTCAGCTCCCAGCCCCACTCGCCCCGGTGGGTGAGCAGACAAGCCTCTCAAGCTGGTGAATGCTGGTCGGCACCGATCCTCTGTGCGGGAATCTCTCTGCTTTGCCCTCCGCACCCCTGTTGCTGCGCTGTCCTCCGTGGCTCTGAAGCTTCTGCCCTCTGCCACCCGCAGTCTCCGCCCGCGAAGGGGCGTCCTAGTGTGTGGAAACCTTTCCTCCTTCATAGCTCCCTCCCACTGGTGCAGGTCCTGTCCCTATTCTTTTGTCTCTGTTTTTTCTTTTTTCTTTTGCCCTACCCAGGTACTTGGGGAGTTTCTTGCCTATTGGGAAGTCTGAGGTCTTTTGCCAGCATTCAGTAGGTGTTCTGTAGGAGTTGTTCCAAATGTAGATGTATTTTTTTTTTACGTCTTTATTGGAGTATAATTGCTTTACAATGGTGTATTAGTTTCTGCTTTATAACAAAGTGAATCAGTTATACATATACATATGCTCCCATATCTCTTCCCTCTTGCGTCTCCCTCCCTCCCACCCTCCTTATCCCACCCCTCCAGGCGGTCACAAAGCACCGAGCTGATCTCCCTGTGCTATGCGGCTGCTTCCCACTAGCTATCTGTTTTACGTTTGGTAGTGTATATATGTCCATGCCTCTCTCTCGCTTTGTCACAGCTTACCCTTCCCCCTCCCCATATCCTCAAGTCCATTCTCTAGTAGGTCTGTGTCTTTATTCCTGTCTCACCCCTAGGTTCTTGATGACATTTTTTTTCTTAAATTCCATATATATGTGTTAGCATACGGTATTTGTCTTTCTCTTTCTGACTTACTTCACTCGGTATGACAGACTCTAGGTCTATCCACCTCATTACAAATAGCTCAATTTTGTTTCTTTTTATGGCTGAGTAATATTCCATTGTATATATGTGCCATATGTACTTCTGATGTATTTATGGGGAGGAGGTTGATCTCCACATCTTACTCCTCCACTGTCTTGAAGGTTCGTTACCTGAAATACCTATTTTTAATTTGCAAAGCAATTCTGTCATCTTAGTTCATATTTGCCCGCTAATGGTGGACCAGTAAATAGCCACTAACTTCCTGGAAAAAATGGCAATATGCATCAAGAGTTTAACTCTGTAATTTCAGGTCAAGAATCTATCCTGAGGAAATATTTAAAACTACCAAGTTCAGATCATTATCCTGGTGTTATCATGATGACTTCAGAGGCTTTGCCCCCAGTCTTTGAGCATGGTGTGCCTCAGCACCTCCATCAATCAAATCAGATAACCTGGGGTCGTAGACCTCACTGGCAGGTGTTACTTAAGGACGAATGATATAGAAGACTAAAATTAGCTTATATCTTTAGAGGGGAATGATGCCAGGTAAATCTAAGAGGTAATGAACTTTTCTTTCTGAAGTTCTTCATGTTCTTGGAGATTTTTCAGAGTATAAGATGATTATGAAATAATATTCATTTGTTTAGTTTTTGGGTATTGATATTTTATAATCTCCTTTTGGATATAGAAATGTATGCAAAGAAAGGTAAATATATCTTAAAAGTTAATGACAGAACCCGAAAGTTTTTCAGTTCATTTTCTGCTTTCACAGCCCCAGTCATGGGCATCTATTATAATGCTGCTCTCTTTTATTACTCTAACAACCTCTTTGCTAAGGGGTTAAGCTACCAGAAAATTATTGGAAAATTATTTTGTCAGTATGTTTTATACTCTATTACCGCAGGGGAAAAGCTGGAGCCAAAAATCGCTAAAAAATAATAGCCTGTTTACTAACAGCAACTCCCAAATGTTTTTTGTTTTTTGACTTTTTTTTGTCTCTAATTACAAAAATCGTGGTGAGACCTCCACCTGTAGCAATTCCTGTTACTGACCTTCATTAAAATATGATTTTAAAAAAATCAGGGGGCTTCCCTGGTGGCGCAGCGGTTGGGAGTCCACCTGCTGATGCAGGGGACACGGGTTCGTGCCCCGGTCTGGGAAGATCCCACATGCTGCAGAGCGGCTGGGCCCGTGAGCCATGGCCGCTGAGCCTGCGCATCCGGAGCCTGGGCTCCGCAACGGGAGAGGCCACAACAGTGAGAGGCCCGCGTACCGCAAAAAAAAAAAAAAATCAGGACGGGACTGTGGCTGATAGCAACAGGGAGCACATCACTTCACCTCTTGAAACTTCTGAA
Organism: Delphinapterus leucas; assembly: GCF_059928025.1. Taxonomy (NCBI): domain Eukaryota; kingdom Metazoa; phylum Chordata; class Mammalia; order Artiodactyla; family Monodontidae; genus Delphinapterus; species Delphinapterus leucas. The sequence goes on from NC_143140.1 coordinate 54,519,265, forward strand.
TCCTCAGTTTTTAAATAAAGGGCTCTGTGATTCTAAATTGGGGAGATACTGCCCCCGAGGGGCACTTGTAAATGTGTAGGAGCATTTTTTTTTAGTGGTCAGGGCCCAGTGGTGCTAAGTGCCCTGCAGAGAGCCTGGGGCAGTCCTGCAAAATGAAGAATCATCCCAGACCAAATGCTGGAAGCAGCCTAGATTACCTCTAATTTCCCTTCTGACAGTCAGTGATACCAAGCGCCCCTCCATTCTTTGATTCATTTAGTCACCCATTGTTGATTCCCTACTGTATGCTGGGTGCCACGCTTCCCAGCTGAAATGTCCCAGAAACCCTGGTTTGTACTGTAGCCTTCTTTCTCCTTCTCTTCTTTCTAAAAGTCCTCCCTACCCAAAGGGCCAACTGGCACTCACAAATAAGGATTTTTCAGCTCAATCTATTAAGAGAGCAGATCCCAGGACTCATCAAGTGCTTTGGGGTTTCTAATGACACTGAGAACCACAAAAGCTCACTTGAGCCCTCCTCAAAGATTGGATGAAGGCCTGGTTTGCCTTCAGTAATTCAGGCATAGAGGCCTTCAGCTTCACTGACCGAGGGCTTCCAGCCAGATAATGAAATCCCAATTGTGGAGCCTGTAGGTAAATATTCTATCTGTTGATTCAATCATTTCTAATTTTTAAAGCAAAACACCAACTGTCTTATGCCCAGTGAAGAGTTTTCACTGGCAAACACAAATTTCCTAATATACTTAAATGGCGTTTGAGGCCAGCTGTAAAACCTGCTTTAGAGCGTTTTACCACATCAAGTAGGATCATTAACTTGCTAATTAACTGTGCAGTGAGTGAACATATGCTGTAGTGCAGTCCTACCAGCCGTCACCCCCGAACTCAGCCCCTCCCGGAGCGCTGTGACACGTGGGCTTAGCCCCCAGCCCATCACTGTGTTAGGGTTAACGGTGTTATCAGCGTTATCATTTCCCAGTAACCTCGGGGACAGCTTACTCTTCTGATTGCTTGCTCATTCTGCAAAAGGGAAGACCGAGGCATGGAGAAGCATGAGGGTCTGTCCAGGTCACCAACAGCTTTTGGGATGGTGAGGATCCTAAGTGCTGTTTACAGTACCAAAAGCCATTCTGATGGTCAGGATGCTTTGCAAATATACAAACATTTTTCAGCCTTTAGTGAATGTTGGTGACTCTATTTTGCTGTTACTGATTATTAAAAATCCTTGTATGTATTTGTTCAATAACTATTCTTGGATACTTCTCATAAGCCCATCAGGACTCTGGGTGCTGGGAATATAGTCCTGCTCTCATGGAACTCCAGACAAGTGGGAAGTCAGACATTATGCCAATAATTCCATATTAATTGAGAATTATTATAATTGACACTATAAAGGAGAGGTATAGGATACAAGGAAATCATCGAAGAGGACCTGACCTAGCCTAGGGACCCTAGAGGCTTTCTTAAGGAGGCAGAATATAGGTGCAAGCCTGAAGAAGGAGGCAGGACTTCAAGAATTAGATGGAGCATTCCAGAAGGAGGGGGATGCATGAAGACCCGAGGCAGGAAGGAAGGGCTTGCTCCAGGTAGGAGATGATGCCAGTTCGGTCTAGGTGGCGGAAGTGGCGTGAGTAGATTTAAGAAGTGTTTAGAAGGTGAACTGGCAGGATTTAGTGACCCATAGGATATAGACAGTAGGAATGAAGGAGTGTTAGGGATCACTGCCCTGCATCTGGCTACTGGCTGGTAGGGCCACCTGTTTAGGATTCTAGCAGAGGAGCTGTACTGTGCAGTGGGACCAGATCACCAGTTTCTCATTTGGTACATGGAGTCTGGAGTCCTGGGGGCCACCCGTGTGTCTAGTGGAGACCCTGCCTCACATGGAGTAACCACAAGTCACTGCATCTTACCGAGGTGTGGTAGAGACAACCAGTTCTGTGGAGTCCAGAGCATGTTTTTGGAAGCAGGGTATAGACTGGCATTGAGGTCCTGGTAATTTACAAAATGCTTCCACATGTGTTATCTTCGAGCTTCACAATGATCTTTAGAGAAAGTCAGTAGGAATTATTATCTTCATTATACTAACAGGAAATTGAGGCTTCCTGAGTTTGTGGGTTGCCCAAGGTCACACTGCTCTAAGTAAGGGTCTAGTACTCACATTCAGATCTCCTGGCTCCTCACACAAGGTCTTCCCATTTCATTATGTTGTCTCGCTGCATGACCAGGACAAACTTGCCACCATCTCTTGGGGCTTCCATTTCAGGTGGAATCTCACTATTTGCACAAAATATATAGGAAATGAAGTCAAAGATTTTTTAAATACTCTGTTCATTCTTTTCTCTCCCTCCTTTTTTTTTTTAACTTTTTTTATACAGTATTTTTAAAGTATTTGTAAACTTTTGAGATTAATATTTGCATTTACATTTAGAGCAGTTTTTTTCCTATAAAGAGTGAAATTTCAAAGAGAGATTAAAGTAACTTTTATTGGTAGGGGGGAGAAAGTTCTGGGAGAAATTAAGTGCAACTTTTGCCTAGATTCTAATAATTTATAAACTATTAGAAGACCTCTGCCCCCTCACCTCCCATTCCCAGATCTACTCCCAGAGTGCTGGGACCATCTAAAACGGTTCCGTCTATTCTCCCCACATCTGAGTGTCCCTGTGGAGTCGGCCAGGGTGCTGAGGAAGGTGGATGCCAAGCTGCCCTGACACCACAGGGGCAGGAGAATCTTCACCACCAGCCTGTCTTATTGATTCGCCGTCTCCCCTTTTCTTCACAGCTGGGGGATGTTTAAGTAAAGTTCATGTGCATTTGTTTCAGAGTCGTTTTAATTGCATCAATTCTGGGTCGACCCAAAAACACAGATCCAGGGGAAATGCCCTTTCTACAGAGCAAACTTATTTTTCTGACAGTTTCCATTATACGGAAAGTTTCCCTCTGAACTCCCTATTGTTGCTTCCCTCCTTCCCTCCCTGTAGCTCCTGGACTGTTTTGTGATCCCGGTTGTGATTTTGCTCTCCTGGTTCTTCCTGCTGATCCGGTACAAGGCTGTGCATTTCCTCGGCATCATCGTCTGCATCCTGGGAATGGGATGCATGGCGGGCGCAGATGTGCTTGTGGGAAGGCATCAGGGAGCAGGTGAGTCTCCATGTTCACCGGGTTACTTGCCTCTGTGGGTGAGACCAAGGCAAGACGTGGAATGTTCATGGTTCATGGTGGAAACAAGGAACCTGGGCTTCCTACTGTCTGTGTCCTAACTCGTGTTTGTTCCCCTACACCTAGGACAGTGGCACATAGGAGGTGTTCATACATATTTCTTTAGTGAACAAAGGAAGCAAAATACAGCTTTCATGCCCATTCTACAGGAACTCAGAGACATTCAGATGGTGTTTAAAGCTGAAAGTCAGGACCCACTTGGAGGATGTGTTGGGGGTCAAAGCTGCCTGATCCAGACCAGCTGGTTAGAGACGGTGTCAGTGGGTCAGGCCACTCCCGAGCCACAGGGACCTTCCCCACAACCCACCCGCCAACGCCTTCTCTCCCGCGTCAGAGAAAGACTGAGCTTTCAGACTACTGGGTGAAGGTAGATATACAGGCTTAAGAGTGGATATTTAAACTTTGGAGCCTGGATTAGGAATTCTCTTTTATGAGGGAGAGCTAAGTGCAGTCTCCTCATGCATGTTTTTTGTTGGTGTATTTGTGGGGAAGTTTTAGGTAACAGTCACAGGTCATTATCTTGTAGACCTACAAGGCTTCAAGGTTTACTCATTAAATTGCTATCAATCTTCTGAGGAGCCCTAATCCAGAATGCTTTCCAGAGGACCACATTTAAAGCATTGTAATTCTTTAAAATGTACCAAAAATCCTTGAGTTACAGAGGTTTCGGGGCAAGAAAAAAATGACTTTCTTTGTTAACATCAGGAATAGGATAGAAAGTACCCACTCTCCTGTAGTTTTGGAATTGCCTTTTCTTCTAGGGAATTAGAGATAAAAAGTTAAAATTGGGGCATTTCTCTTTGAGACTAGGTCATAAGAAATACCTGAAATGAAAGTTATTTATATTTTTAAGTTGCACCACAGAACTTTATGACTGAAAGGGACCTTGTTCGGCTCCTTTGTATTTGACACACAAAAACTCCAAGACACAGGGAAGCCAAGTGAGCTGCCCAAGGTCACAGAGCTGAGACTAGAACCCAAGTCTCCTGACCTCCTGGGCAGGCTTCCTTTCCTCTCCCACATTGCTGGGAGCTGAAGATACAACACAGCAAAAGAGAGACAGCCTCTGTCCTCTCCATATGCTGCCTACACAACGTAATCAGTCCCCAACACAACAGATGGACTAAAAATACCTATGCCAGCTTTTCCCAAATTCTGTTCTATGAAATAGTGGTTCCATGGGATATTGATATATATTACATGAAAAGGCTAGTTTTTGCTCTATACCCATCATGATCCCAATATAGATCATCTCTTTGGACCAATCAGACAATATTTTTGTCTGATACAACATGCCCAGTTGTTATAAAGTCATAATTTAATTACACTTTCTCTGCTTTGCTTGAACTGTGTAAATACAGACTAAGCAACATGTACCCTTATTTATGAAAATTTTGCTTTGCTGAGCTCTAGTCATTCACCCTGGCCATCATTTTGTATCCATAGTCAAGGAAGACAATTGTCATTATAAATCTAAATATTTACACCCAAAATGTTAAACAAATTTGAATTGATTTCACTAGGTTGTATTCACTAATCCTGTAAAAAATGTTTTCTTGATTTCAATTGAAATGTTAGGAAAGGGGTACTAGTACTATTTAAGAAAAAGAAAGTAAGTCCATTTGGGAGTCTTTCAAAAGTGGTCATTTTTAAAAAGAGTGCAGGGCAGCTGAAACATGCTGGAGTGGTGTTTTATCTGTCCGTGTGAATCTGTTTAAGGCCCACAGCATCTTTCCTGTTGTAACATATGAAATACCAGTGTTAACAGAATTAAGTCTTATCACTGTTGAGTACCTTCCATGCTTACCTGATGGTGCCTAACTACATGGCATAATGTTCTGACAGCAGCCCAAATTTAGGATCCAAGGGCTCATTTTACAAAATAATGATTGGGCATGCTTTACATCTACAAAAATATTAAATTAGGCAGCAATTTAAGCTATCTTATAAAATGTGCTGAAAAAAGAAAATAACACACTGACTTTGAGGACAATATAATCTTTGTGTGCATCCCTATCAAAAATGTTCCGTTTGTTACCACTCTTACCGTAGAGCTGGTGCAATGCATTAATTTGAACCTTTCAGGGACGGAACTTTTCTAAAATCCTTCAGGCACTCACCAGAACTTTAATCAGGCATTCAGCCCGATTTAAATCGTCATCACTGTATCAGGAAAAGATGACCGACTTAGTCCCTTTTATATTGCTTAGTCCACGGTTCTCCTTAGCTTAGGATTTTGAAAATTCTGTCCTCAAGCACTTTTGATATCAGCCGTGGAGACTCTGCCTTGGAGCCTGTGGAATGGTCTACAAAGTGGGACAGACACAAAAACACTTACATTCCAATTCTATGCTTGTCTCAGGAACAACGGATCATCCACTATAGGTGCTCCCATGCCTTTGAGCTCAGCTGAAAGGAGATGTCTTTTTCCAAGTTTGTCAGTGAAAATCGGTGGGACTAATATGTGTATTCCCTCTTTGCCACCTTCCTCCAGCATTATAAGTCTCCTCTGAGAGACCAGCTCTGCATTTATTGATGCATGGGGGAAAGGCGTGCAATAAAGTGGCTCCTGAGAATATGATAGAGGTTGTAGGGTGTAAAAATGACTTAATAAGGCCAAAGAGATTTCTCCATGACATTTCTACTTTCCTTGGAAAACTTATAGATATAAAAGGGGAGGTAAGAAAATAATAAGATTAAGATAAAACTCAATTAAAATAGATCCTTATCATAAAATGTATTTCTTGCTCTTCAAAGTATCTTCTTTCTACCATAATACATTTATTGCATCTTATAGTTCACTTATCAAAGATGTTAGATAACCATAATGACATTTTCTTTACTACCAGACATAATTTTATATTTATTTCAAAAGAGAAAAAACATTTTCAAAGAATTAGATAATTAAACATAATTTTTTAAAGTGACAATTTTATTGGTGCCAGGCACGTTCTTGTACATCATCTCATTTAATCCTCCTAATTATGCAAAGAAAGTATTTTCTCATTGTTACAGCTGAAGAAATCAAGGCTCAGGGAAGATAAGAAACGTGCAAGTACACACCAGTACTAAATGGTGTGGCCTAGATGTGAAATCTTTCTGCTACACCACTTAATACTTATTCTTCCATAATTGTGACTCATGTAAGAAAGGTACCATTGTTCAATTGCAGTAAATTAGGTTGAATGACTGTCCCAGATAGGCCAGAATGGAAGGGTTTCCCCAGAAGTGGGACTTTCTGTGCTAAAACCAAGAGAGTCCCAGGAAAACAAAGCAGTTGGTCGTATTTAAAACTCAAAAATACTCGGTGAGTTGGGTTCATTTTCATAAATTGCATTAGCAGTCTTTCAACACTCTAGAATACTATAATTCACCATTTATTCTTGAAATAGTGGTAAGTAATGATTTTAAATAATATTCCCTCTTCTCCTCCCACAACCACACAGACAGAAGTATCCCTCCAAACATGGTATTTCTAGTACTTAATCAAAAACCTAATAAGGAAAACCAATTCTTGCAAAGCAGTCATGACTGGGTTGTTTAGAACTAAGAAGCAATCCAAAATGAGAAATGGCCAACCCAAACAGACAGGTGGTGATTCACAGGGAACGATTGATTCACTCTTTTTTAACCACCATTTCCTGAGCACTTAATAAGTGCCAGATGCTATGTTAAGCATTTTACATTATTTTGCATTTTTAAATCTTATTGACACTATTTTACGGTATCCTCGCCATAACCTCATTTTAAATTAAGAAAACACAAGTCAGAAAGACTCTGTAGCTTGCCCAATGTTTAACAACTAATAAGTGACAGAGATGTGATTAGAACCCATATCTACCTAAATTGAAAGATGTCACCATTCAAAATCTTTACCATGAGATGTATTAAGACCTGTTCCATTGGCTCAACTCATTTAAATACTTATTGAGAACTTATAATGTGCCAGGATCTGTGCTAGGGACCGCAGAGAATATAAAGCGAAGTAAGTCACAGTAGGCCCTTCAACCCTACTGTATAAGAAAACAGGAAGGGGAAGACAGGCAAGTTAACAAATAATAGACGTGGAGTAAAGTGCAGTGGGGGCCATACGCAGTGACAATGGTGTAAAATTCAGAGGAGAGAAAGAAGGCACTGGGTTGAATGAACTTCTCATAACTTCAAATGTGTACCTTTGCCCCAAATTTGCAAATCATTATCACTCATTGTGGTTTCACTCATACATAAATGACACACTTGCTAGATATAATTTTCCCCGTGAACTTTCAGAGAAATTGACTCTACCATGTCGGATATCTATAGCACTAATAGGGCACGAAACATAGAGTAATATGTTGTAATTTCCAGTTAACTAGATACAAATTGTAGGTACAAAATATTATATCAAACACTGCATTATACAATATGGTTGGATAAAATCATGTCCTAGTTAATTTAACTATATTTAATCATCTAAGATTTTATACATGCTATATGTATAGGTACCCACTTTCAAATGATTTAAAAACTGAGAAATACACTTACTAGTAAAATTTTAATAAGTAATATTTAATCACTTTGTTACCGATAACTTAGGAAATACTTCTAAACTTGCAGTTACACAAAATTGTATCATTATTAACAGTAATTATCACTGCATTGGTGAAAATTCAAAGTACTCGGGAGTAGATTCCATATAGTCAAAGGCTTAACAGAATAGACCATAATGATATAAATGTGGAGTTTGAAAAATATTGTTGAGACTATTCATTGAAACAGTGTGGCCTCTTTTTAGGACTTTTAAAAGATGGACTGATGTTTCCCTAAGTTCTATTAAAATAGTTTATTATAATTTAACTTTCCTGAATCCATTCATATAAAATTAATTTCATGTAACCAAGAATTCTATCGAGCAGCACTTCCACACTTCACTAATACAACAATAATTGATATTCATAATAATGACCCCATGTCATCACAAGATTCTGAAATGGGTCCTTATTGAAAAGTGACTGAATCATGTTCATTATAATTTTATAGTCTTAGTAATGGATACTTTTTACTTTATGGGTTATTCCACAAATGAACTCCTTAACATTAGAAGCTTTGTCATGATTTTCTAGCTGACACATAAAAAAAGATTCATCAGGTTGTTCTGTAACAGCAACCTTCATTTCCCTGGAAGACACACCCAGGGACACAGCCATGAGGTCTGGTTCCTTATCAGAGCCTCCTCATGTTCTTGGGCCACCCACTCCCCATGAGCCCCGGGAGGGTTCCCAGACCTCGCAGTTCCAGACTCTCAGCTCCATTCCCTTGAACTCCAGCAAGCTCTCCTGCCTTTCAGGGTATCTTTTCTCTCTCTGATTCTTACCAGCAGTGGGAAGCTGTCTTAGAAAAAGTGACACTAATTAGAGTAAATGTGTCTCCAGGGGTGACCACAAAGACGTGAGTGAAGAGGTCTCTCCCCAAGCCCAGCCCAGATTCTTTTACATGAAACCTCTTCCTAGAGAATATGCAGTGCTCCCAACTGTACAGTGAACATCTGGCTCTGCAGTTTTAGGTTGTTCCAGCTAATCTGGAAATCCAAGGCTACTCTAAGGTGGGTCTCTTCCTTAGAATCACGCTGGAGAGAGAGCCCTCCCAATCCCTCCTTCTTCTGCCCCAGAGCTGCATGTCTGCTGAGCTCCCATGAGCCAACTACACAGGACACAGCTGGAGGCTCCTTGGGTACAATCCCACCGTGAGGCCACCGGCTGCTGATTCCCACTGTCCTTCCCTAGCTTCACACTTCCTGGAGTGGAAAGAGTTGGCCTAAGTATAGGAAATAGCTAGGTACAGAATTTATGAGATGGGACAGAAACCAAAATTGAATTTAGAACAAATAGATATTTTTATGAAAGAAGAAAAATACTAATGTGATAATGAATTACATATATTTTCACCCTTATGTTACTTACTTTAGGGGAGTTGAAATTTTCAACCCATAATCCCTTTCGCTCAGACAGAAGACATGGGGCTTTATGGAGAGGGTACAATCTAGAAGAAACTGGTCCCTTTCTTAGCTAGGGAAGACTTCTTGTTGCGGACATAGGCAAACTTTTTATATCACAGCGTAACTGAAGCACACACAAATGGACTTTACTAAATCTCAGTTGGCAAAATACAGAACGTCTATAAAAATGTCGGAAAAGAATAGGCGTAGGAAGCTGATTTTGCCGATGCCAAACTCTTGTTAGGAAAATTTTAATAAAGCTTCCTCTTTTTTTTTTTTGGTTCCTAGGGGAAAATAAGCTGGTAGGGGACCTTCTGGTCTTAGGGGGAGCCACGCTCTACGGTATCTCTAACGTCTGGGAAGAATACATCATCCGAACCCTGAGCCGAGTGGAATTCCTGGGAATGATTGGACTCTTCGGGGCATTTTTCAGTGGAATTCAGTTGTGAGTAAAAATTAGAAATTCAGGCAGTCGATACTCTTAGAGCTTATTCTTACAATTTCTTTTTTCATTTGGGGTATGGCTGTTTGCTTTATTTTACAAAACTCAAAGGTAGAAACCTGTCACCAACCTCCCACATGAAATCTGAAAAACTCAATATCTTTATTAGTACATTTCTTCCAAACTAAATGAATTTTTTTTTTAATCACACTAAATTTATTACAGTATTTTTGAAGATACCTACACACAGGCCTCGATCTTGTTAAATGGACAGCATGTTTCACGTTACTTTGGGATGAGAAAATACTGAAAGTTTCTGGGGATGCAGTTGCATCTGGGCTCCTAACACAATTACAAAGGCGCTTCTTTCCAAGGGAAGGTTCCCTAAGTCGATTTCTTTTCACGTGGAAAAAAAAGACCCAAGGCTCAAGCACCATGATTGTTACCACGTGTGACCCAGATCCCAGCTGCTGATTTAAAAACCAGTTAATCACCTGCCTGTGCTGATATTGCGAATACATAGAAATAAGCCAAATAAATTTAGGAGGTTAACCTAACTCTGGCTTCCAAAAGTAACAAAGCCAAAGTAGAAGACAGCTAAAAGTGGAACGTCTTGCAAGCTGCATCATTACTTCTTTGTACTTTTTCCAAGTCCCAAGATAAAATAACTCATTAACCTTCCCCCAGCTCCGAAGACCACTTCTCTTGCCTATCACTAGAGCCTCATGGCTCTTAAGTTCTTTTGGGGTCAGAACTAGAACCCGGGAGAAACCAAAGAAAAAAGGCATATCCAGCACGCCACTACGACCCACATGTGCTCAATTTCAGCATATCCACACCAGACCTCCGAAGGGAGAGCCAAGTGATAAATAATAAAAATGCTCTGACGCGCTTCAATCATGGGAAACTTAAGGTTGAGACCCAGCCCCCACGCTTAGAACACCTGAAACTTATTTTCTTGGCGCAAAAGCTATCTAAAATCCAAGCCCGGGTATCTAACCACGTGGAGAGGGTGTCGGTTCTGAGGTTCTCTTTACCGCTGAGGGTCCGTGCAAACCGGAGGAAAATGCGGGATGAGATTCTGTGACCCAGGGAGGTCAACCGGCAGAGTGGAGGACAACTTGAGGCCGAGTGGTTTCTGAGGTTATGACCAAGTGGGATGGGAAGGGCACGCAGGGTTGACTGGCGAGCAAAGGCAGGGCTCCAGGTGTGCACTCACCCGGGGCTGCGAGGGGCGCCTGGGGTCTCCGCCGCCCTTCGGCTCCGGTCCTGACGACCCGGGCGGGGGCTGCCTCTCCGTACTGAGGAGCCGGCACCGCAGGCAGCTGCCAACTAGCCCCGAGGCCCGCCACGCCTCCTCTGGCGGCGCGCGGAACCGCCCCAGCATGACCTTCGCTGTCCCCTCCCCGGGGCCCCAAACCCCGAGGCCGCGAGGCAAGAGAGACCAAAGTTTGCTACTCGGAAGCCGCATTATCCCCAAACTAAATGAATTTTTAATGGATGTATTTAATGGACTTTGAAGGTAATTTACAAGAATACACGAGAAGTACATTGATTCTCCCAAACCAGCCAAGGAGGTTTTACTTAGAGAAACAGACAAACTAAGTGTAAATGCCATGATTTGATGCACTTCCAAAAAGGGGCATTCTGTTTACTACTGACAACCAGTAAACTAGTCTTACTAGTAACCACCACTAGAAAACTCATAGTTAAAATTTTCCTTTTATAAATTGTTTTCTTTTATTGCCCATGGATTTGCACAAGTGAACCATATTTCAAATTCATCTCTTAGGGAATTCCCTGGCATCCCAGTGGTTAGGACTCAGCACTTTCACTGCCATGGCTCGGGTTCAATCCCTGGTAGGAGAACTAAGATCCCACAAGCAGTGCGCACGGTCAAAAAAAAACCAAACAAAAACGAAACACAAATTCATCTCTTAGAAATTTAGTGTTTCCATTTTCCTTAAATGAGTGAAGATATAACACAGGCATTCACTAAGCATCAAAAAGTCAGAAACAACAATTTTGCAATAATTCTGGCATTGGAACATATAAGTCATCACTGACTAGGCCTCAGAAGTTGTTGCAAGAATAAATGTCAAACAAAGCATAATTTTCCATCAATAAAGGCCATGGATTTTAGTTTCACATAAGAGATAAAGAAGGATAGTATAACCTCCAGTCTAATTTCAGCAAATCCCTCTCTGCAAAGCAAGTGATTTTGATTTCACCAAATCACTTTCTACAAAGTAAGTTCTTTGTACTGGGGCAGTGTCTGAAATTATTTATGGAAGCTATTTTGGTATCACTTTAAACTGGTTTTGCAAATAGGCTGTTTCCAAGAATCCTCCAAACTTCGGTAGCCTGAGATGCAGGTGAAAAACTCCATAGCAAACAAGGCAAGGACATGGGAAGACTCTCTAAGAAAGATGTATTTTTGGTTCATTTTGAAAGCATGCTGGCATTTTAAAGTTCCTAAATTTGGTGCGTCAGCTTGTAAGAGGAAAAGAAATAGCCTAGTTCAACTGTTCCTAACCAACATTTTGTAGATGGATGGCTCATTTTATGGATTATTATTCTTGGATCCAAAAAAATATCTTGAGAGATCTAGCGCTCATCTGCTTCAGCTCTGGGCCATTAGAGCTGACAGAGCCCTTCAGAAACACTGCTGCCAAAATAGTGGGAGTGGCATATGAGTGTTTGGCCAACGGGGATACATTGAGGGCACACTGAAACCAGAGCGACACCGGTGGAGCTGTGCGCCTCCCCTCCTGGCCCTCTTCCAGAACAGTGGTTCTCAGAGTGTAGTTCTCTGACCAACGGCACTGGCACCGCATGAAAACTTGTCAGAAACACACATCCATGAGCCCCACCCAGATCTACTGAATCAGACTTTCAAGGGATGGGGCCCAGGAAACTGTTTGTTTTTCTGTTTGTTTTTTTTTTTTTGTGGTACGCGGGCCTCTCACCGCTGTGGCCTCTCCCGTTGCGGAGCAACAGGCTCCGGACGCGCAGGCTCAGCGGCCACGGCTCACGGGCCCAGCCACTCCGCGGCATGTGGAACCTTCCCGGACCGGGGCAGGAACCCGCGTTCCCTGCATCGGCAGGCGGACTCTCAACCACTGCGCCACCTGGGAAGCCCAGGAAACTGTTTTAACGTGCTCTCCAGGTGGCGGTTTTATACATTTAAGCTTGAGAACCACTGCCCTGAAGAGTGCTCAGTCAGAAAACTGATTAAACCTGCAACCTCGCCATACACTTCTGAGAAAGCATCTAAACAAGAAGAAGCAGAGGCTAGAGGCAGACTGGGTGAGAAGGACCGCGGAGGGTCGGTGCTCCACCATGCCCACTGGCTCACTCACCAAACAAGATCCTGCAGGGATAAACCTTGGGCTGGGCTGCCTAATGAGACTTGCCTCTGCGTGATCCAGAGTAATTTTTGAAATTCAATTGATTGCTTCATGATTTGTATAAATCTGGTAAGTGAAAAAAGAAGTAGGACGCGTTGCTTATCAGGTGTGCTTTCTTTCAATTCGCAGAGCTATAATGGAGCACAAGGAGCTGTTGAAGGTGCCCTGGGATTGGCAAATAGGTAAGGGCTTTGCTCACCTAAGATGCTGTTTTTAGTAAACCTGAGAAATAACGTATGGAGAGTGACGTTGGTGGCGGTGAGGCACAAACAAGGGAAGGACTTAGACTGCAAGGGACAAAAGAAAAGGAAACCCCCTTGTCACTTTAGGGATTCGTACACACTAGAAGAGACTGAACTGTATGATTCATAATGTTTTTTAATTAAGCCTCTGCCCATTATCATCACCAAGATGCCATTAGGGTAGACACAGAAGTATGTTATTAGGTTAAAGACCAACTGGAAAGAAAAAATGCCCCGAGGCAGTGGTGGGACACAAATGACAGCAATTTGCTCCAGCTGAGAAACACCAAACTGACGTGATCATTAAAAAGTGGCACTTTAGTAAAGGAAGAAAACTGAACTTAACAAGAAGGCACAAAAGAAAACAAGGTAATGGGCATTCTGAACCCATAAAAACCTTTTCAGAAGGGAGCAGTTTGTACAAAAGACATGGTTAATTGATCTGGACTTGGTGGAAAATACCAGACAGACTTTGAGCTACTTAATAGTCAGCCAGGGCATCTAGATGCCACCTGTTTCTAAAGTCACTTTTCTCTAAAAAAAAATTTAGGACAAGGATTTAAGATCCCAGGTGATGCTCTAATAATGATCACTCAGCCAGCCCTAGATGGGACTGACCTACCCTCAGCCCTGAAATCCCCTCAGTGTCTACACCAAGACGCCTGGGTTCCAGCAGTGAGCACAGAGCTTGGCTTATGGGTATGCTTGGGAAGTGTGTGCCCGGGTGAAAATACAGGTGATTCCCCACTCTGAAGCTGGCCGTTTGAGCCATCTCCAGCTTATATGAGCTTTCATGGAACTGACAGCTTCAGTCAAATTCTGCTTCTCCGAACAAGGACAACAGTGACATAAAGCTCCCTGCACCACTTTACTTACCCTTGACCCTGAAGCATCCAGGGTTGACTTGCTGCTGACAGAATTGCCCCTGAAGGCACACCAGGTGCTACAGAATTATGCACAGCTGCCCCTGGGGTTATCTCTAGTGACTTCAAGGGCTCCCCAGCCCTTGTGTCTGTCAGAGTCCTGCCGTTTAATTTCTCCCGAGTTGATACAATTAAATGAAAAGCAATAGAAAGAAGGGATTGTAGGGAGGAGAGGAAGGCGGCTGGGAAAGGAAGCCAGCTGCAGGTTACAGCTGCATTGGCCTTTGTGATTCTCAGAGCCAGGATGTTACCTGTGCTTGGTAACGCTTCACATGCAGTGGTCCATGAGTATAAATTAATTTTATATTAATAGTAGTAGCACTAATAAAAAATAATTTGTCCTCTAATTATGTGGATGTCACATGCATGTCCACCAAGGTTCTGTTATAATTCAACGTTAGTTGAATATGTCATCAAAAGGTAGTTTTATTCTGAGCCCTCCTATTGCCATTAAAATGTCAATCTCCTGTGGTCCAAGATGATGAAGGGAACGCATCATAAAACCATTCGTTTAATTTCTGACTGGAAATGAGGCTCAGATGGTCTAGAAAAGGAACCAAATCTTCATCTTTTCTTTCTGAAGCATGGGTACGGGTTGAGTGTTTTTACACCATGGCGATCTTTGTCCTCCTACCTCATCCTGACCTACTACAATGTTCTACTGCTTGGTTCAGTTCTAGGCACATAAAATTCAGTGAATAAATGTTTATTAAGTGAGCAGATGAATGACAAGCAAAGGAGACGGGCTGTCCTGCCCTTTCTCATCTTACAAAAATATAGACAAAAGGGAAGCGGTGGAGACAGGGCAGGAGGCTTAGGCTTGGCATTGCACTTTCTTTCTGGGAAACCAGGAGATGGTATAGCAGCTACTGGAACTCATGGACCCTAGAGGCAAGGAGACATCAAGGGGATCAGCCTCCCATCAAGGCCTCCCCATGCTCCATGGGAAATCACCCAAGCTCTGATCACTGTGTCTTGGTGGAGCACTCCGAGCGTCTTAGTTAAGAGACTAAAATCCAAGACTATATCTCCCAGTATCTGTCGATGCGTTTCTCTCCCTTCCCTCTCTCCACATCAGTAATCCCCATCATATAGTCTCTTGGACAGCTCCTATGGTTGCCATTTTATCAAAGTAAAAAGATTTTTTTTCAATGGAGCAAGTGGGGTAATAAACGTGTTTCATATTTTCTGGATTTGGAAAGCATTTTTTAACAGATTCTGTTATTTTCTAATAATATTGGCCAATTGCAAGATGCAAAGAGTAATTAAAAGCAAGAAGATAGCATTCATTTATTGATGCTGTTTGTTTTTATATCTTTGTTTTACTCTACTGAACAGAACGACTGGGTCTGGTTATGTAATCATGAAACTCAAGTGAAATGTAGGACCTAACAGAGCTAAAATGTCCTCCTTTGGAGCAGGTGGACAGATTAGACAGAAATCTAATAACTAGCTTAAGCGTTCCCTTTATCCAATTTTGCCATATTGTGTTGAAGGACATGTGAACAAGTGTTAGCTGACGTGCAAGTCCAGTGTCAGGAAGAAAAAGTGTGCGTTGGGTCAGCCAACGCCAGTTCGTGGTGTGCTGGGGCTTCACTTTTCTCGCCGTGGGTGATGCTTTCTTTGGTTTTGGTTTTGGTTTTGTCCTAGAGGCCAAAACAAGAGATTTGACGTTTCCCTGAAGATGCAGTAATGAGACCACAGAGCAGGAAAGACCTTAAAGATCATTACAAATACAGCCTTTTTACCGATGCCGAACTGGAGGCCTGGGGAACGGAGGCTGCTTCTCTGGGCTCACGGCTGCCTGTGGTGGGACTAATTTGCACTCTGAGTCATCCCCCCATCCTGGTGCCTTAGTGCGTATGTCCTGAGAAACCATCTTACCTTGCCTTTATTTTTAAGAATTAAAAATAATGTTTTAAAAATCTAGTCTAGTCAAAGGGAAGTACAAGAACACCAGTGACACCAGTGGGATCCCAAAGAAAGTGATGAGATAAAATATATGCAGCATACACAGACACGTACTATATACATCCATCATATATAAGCATCTATAGCACATATCACATGATGTATCATGTATATATGATGTGTTGTGTATATATCATATATAAAATGAGATGCTCATTACCGTCAAATAGGATGCCTCATCCAAGCCCCATTTCTCTTCATAATAATTAGACAACATAGGTTAGTAGTATGTGCTCAGAATTTAAATTCAGGCAGCCTGAGTGACCTGAGGGCAAGCTACTCAACCTCTATAAGCTTGTCTTCTGCCTGTTTGCTCACAGATCTGTTTCTTACCGTTATTCTGCTCTGCATTGCAGAGGCTGACAACTGACTCATGCAAAACAAACAATGCTTCCCAGCTGCTTTGTTAACTGGCTTTCAGTTAGATTTGGCCAATGGGAAGCAGTAGAAGGGGACTGGAGGGTGGGAGGAAGAAAGAAACCACGGTGTGTCTCCTTCTTTTAGGTCAGGTCTCTAGAAATGACTGAGTGTCCTCTGATTATTCCTCTGCTGGGCTTCCCTGACTTCTGACCTCTGGGAACATGGCCTCCTCCCTGGATCCCTCTGGCTCCAGGGGTGTGAATAATTTACCGCTATTGCTAATGTCTGGGTTGCCTCACCATCCCTGTTTCCCCATCACCCGTTCAAACACCTTTTTAACTTGTGCCCCATATTATATTTCCTCTTTTGAACATGGTATGGACTGTGTTTTTTGACTGATACACTCTATAAGCCTATTTCCTCACGTGTGTAAAGAGGATAGCAATGGCATTACACTGTTAGGGAGATTAATTAATGTACATAAAGTACATGACACATAGCAAGTGCTCAATCAGTATTAGCTGGTAGTATTCTTTCCAATTTCTTTAGCTTAAATCTCTTTAGTACGTGAGGACAAGAGCTACCAAATTCTGTCTTTAGTGAGAGGGAAATCATTTCAAATAAGAAATGGTTATACATATACTTTGTAAATGTAGTTATTGCACCCATCATGTGGTTGTCAGTCAAAAAGTAATTCAGTCCGTTTGTTTGATCATGTCAGTCGATTGTTTGAAAACCCCACATGCACAGCAAGTTGGGCCTTCAGGTGCATCACTTACGTCCATTAACTAGCTAATGTCCATCTAAGAACAACAAATCAGTAAATTGCAGCAATACTGCATTCCCACTCTCCACTTAATCATGTGTTCATTTGGCTGACCATGCTTTGCTCACAAAACAGGATATTCACGCACAAAAACATTGGTTGACCCAGCAAAGTGATTAACTATGATGGTGTATATATTTCACTCCTATCCCTCTAAATTTAATTTCTGCAGTTTTTAAGAACAGGTCTAGAGTGGTTAAGCTTGGAGCATCTCAAGGTAGCCTGAGGAGTAGAGTGAAACTCTGCTGCGTATCTATTTTCTTACACCCCTTGGCTCACCAATTTGCTTGTAAAGTCACCCCTCTTCTCTGAGCTGCCAATTGTATATCCACTCGCTACTGGACAGATTCTTTTGGATGATGCGTAAGCATCTAACACCTAACGTGTTCAAAATAGAGCTTTTCCGCGTCCCCCGCATCGGCAGGCGGACTCTCAGTCACTGCACCACCAGGGAAGCCCAGTAAATGGCATCTTGATTCACCCAGGTTCTAAATTAGCCAGAGCCGATGTGAACCCATAGGTGTCTTTGACGCTGTCCTTTTCCTCACTACCCACATCCAGTCTACCAGCAGGGCGTGTTGAGTCTTCACAGACCAGCCACTTCCCTTCATCTCCACTGCCACTCCCAGCAAAGCCACCAGCATCTCTTGCCTGGACTGAGACCCTGCACTCCTCACTGGTCTCCTCCATGCTTTTCTCCTTCACAGTAACCAAAGTCATCTTTTAGAAATGTAGATCAGACGGTAGCCACGTGCTATAAACTCCTCAGTGGCTTCCCATTACAGCTAGAATAAGATCGATTTCTTTCTAAGACCTACAAAGCCCCATGTAATCCAGCCCCTGCCTAATTTTCCAACCTCCTCTCTTATCACTGCCTCACTCTGTTCTTCCTGCTCAGATATTCTGGCCTCTGGCAGCTCCTGGAACCCATCAGGGTCTTTTCATTTGTAGGTCCTCCTGCCTAAATTATTTTTCCCCTGGCAATCTCCTTTAGTCCTTCAGCATTCAAGGTAAGTGCCACCTCCACCCCTCCTAAAGCAAGCCCCCTGTCATTCCTCATAGCAACCCTTTTCTTCCTTCATAGTACTAATACCGACTCTAAGCTTCCTGTCTATCCTGTTTTCCATTGTATTGCTAACCCGTAGCAGAGTCCCTAGAGCATAGTAGGTACTCAGTGAATACATGGGTGAATAATTGAGTGAATATAAAACATCAGATCTCACATGTGAGAGTCCATAGTGTGCTAGGTAAGGTGATGGGAGGGTAGGATTGTGGAACTTCCTAGCCCAGTCACGTATAATTGAAAAAAAAAAAAATTTAAGGCTCTGGTTCCTAGACTATGTTCTGGTCAAGTTTGATTACTTTTAGTGGATTAATTTAGGATATATTTTATCCCTAGTCTGTTCATCTCAAGATTCCTTAAAGGAATACTGAATTAATTTTTATGTCTTTTCATGTATTAATCATAGGTTATTTAATATTGCATTTTTAGTAACTTGGTTAAAAGGAAAATGAATTATAAGTAGCATGAAACCCAAGTACAGGAAAATTGAACATTTTTAGAGAATTAAAACTTTGATGGAGAGCCAAAAGCCATCTGACATTACTATGATAGAATATCCACGAGAGGACTTGTATAATTTACTGAACGAGAAAAGTGATTATTCCAGTTTCCCCTTAGGGCATTTCCACCACACTAGAGGGGGCTGTTGTACTGAGTTTGCTTACTTAGTGTTCAAAATAAAATTCTTATATAGACTTGGCATGGCTTTCCTTAAACTTTCCTTAAATATCAGAAACATATAGAATAATGATTCATGCCCTGAAATGCTTTTCATATGGAAAAACCAAATTTCTCTATGGAGGGATCCCTATTCTTCTCAGTCACAGGGACTGGATGTCTAGTACCTACCAAATCCTCCAAAATTCATAGGACTCAAGAGAAGTAATCTGCCCACAGCCTAAAGCAGACACATGTAATCAAGGTTCCTTTGGAAATGTTGGATATTTTATTATATAAAAATGCCCAGAGATCCAGTGAATCGCGTTACTTATGCTTATTCTATGCCTTATTCTTTCAAGGTAGAGAAATGAGCATAATTTTTCTACATTTGTGTTGCATCAACATCTAGGAAGTGATGAACCAAACTCTAGATTTAGCCATAATCTTCTGTTTGGGACTCAACAAAACTATGTCCTTATGGAATTAGTATTAACAGTTGTGTATTTAGTTATAATGAGAGGGAAAGAGAGAGAGAATTTCAGAGAATGAGGGACTGATCATATAGTATTTTAAGGGCATTTTTTTCTTCTTTTTTATCTTTCTGTTTTGCAAAACTTCGTTCTTTGATGGTCTACAAAGCATTTGCCTATCTATTTCTAAAACAGCAGAGCCTGCATGTGAGAGCCCACGGTATGCTAGGAAGAGTGATGGTGGAATAGGACCCTGGTGTTGGCGGTAGGGCTGAGCAGCATTCACAAATCTGGAAGAAACTGACAGATCATCTTGTGTCAAAGCAATGAAGTGATTTGCCCAAGGTCACACAGTTAGGACTTCAGTGCAGTACTCGGACTTAGTGCACATCTCTTTGCCATGTAAGCCCTTCCATTTTAAGGACTGTGTAGTTATTCACCGTTGTGAGCAATACATGACACCAAGTAGTTTTGTTCCTATGTTGCAAATAAAAAAGAAATGAAAAAAGTTCTAAAAGACATGGGTACTAGAAACTACTTACAGCACAACCAGAAATAGAATTTAGAAAACTTGACCCTATGTTCTGACTGTAGCCACTAAGAGGTACTCCTTCCCGGAAGAAGCAAAACATCACATATGTGTGAGAAGCATGTGGTTTTTGTTCCACGTGCAGATTTTCACTTTTTACTTTATGTTTTAGCTGTGTATTACCCAATAATAAACATCCGTTAATAGAGTGAAAGATAAGTCGGGGGCACCATTCCCCTTCCCTCACCCACTGTGGATCCACAGAGGCCCTGGAGGAGGCTGTGACGTCGCCTCTCTTTCCTCTCCCCATCAGGACTGCTGTACGTTGGCTTTAGTGCCTGCATGTTTGGTCTCTACAGCTTCATGCCAGTGGTCATAAAGAAAACCAGCGCCACTTCGGTCAACCTCTCCCTGCTCACCGCAGATCTGTACAGCTTGTTCTGTGGATTGTTTCTCTTCCACTACAAGGTAAGTGGAGTCAGTGCTCCTTTCTGAAGATGATACTTTGTAGGAAGGAATGCATATAGGTAGGAATACTCTGCTGTGGAATTGCCCCAATTTTGTGATTTTGCATTGAGAAGCAGGAATGTACCTCTGTGTGCT
The DNA here is from genome assembly GCF_059928025.1 of Delphinapterus leucas. Classification (NCBI taxonomy): domain Eukaryota; kingdom Metazoa; phylum Chordata; class Mammalia; order Artiodactyla; family Monodontidae; genus Delphinapterus; species Delphinapterus leucas. Next base: position 54,539,948 of record NC_143140.1, read on the forward strand.
AACCCCCATGACCTGGGTATTCACATTCCAACTATAAGACTGAAGCAACATTTTGTCATAAGAGACTAGTCACTACAGACATTTGATAGTGAAAGATAAGAAACAGCTCTAGAGGGAAAGGCTTTCAAATAATGGGGGACAGTTTTTCTGACATCATTCACCCCAGAAGCTACTCTTTTTCCAGCCTAAAGCTAGGGAGACTTGTACAATTCTCAAGCTATAACTGCCAAATGGTTTCTGCCAAAGGCACCAGAAGAGTGTATTCTCATTGGAGAAAAGACACAGTTCCTGCAGTTTCTGTTTTGCATGTATTTTTATAGCAAATGTGAATGGAAAATGCTAATGCATTCAAAATAGTTTTTATTATATCAGCCCTAAAGAAGAAACTATTCAGTACAATGATGGCAATCTCTTCAAGTGTAAGACTCTACCCACATCCTCACCCAAGGCAGGCATGACATTGGTTATGGCCCACTGAGGTGTGCTATGAGAGGCTATTTTTTAAACACTGCACTCACTGATTCATTAACAATTGACTAGAGTTGGTATGTGAGAAGAGACCCGCTTGCCATTCCTTAACTAGTCCTATAAGATAAGGGTCAGTGGGGACTATGAAAAAGTTCAGTGTGAAAAAGGACAAGTAAGGGATACCCAAACAGATAAGACCGAATTAGGACAGGCCAAAGAAGAAGAGACAGAAGAACAGAGGCGCTGCTCTGGGCCACTTCTAGCCAAGTGCTCCACCAGCAGTTTTACAGGTAATGTCATCATCTCACGGATGTGGCCAGTTGATAGGGCATCTTGGTGGGCAGGGCATGTTCAACCAGGTCACACTGGGTTTGGAGGTTCCCGGAGAAGTGCTGAGCTGGAGGGAGTAAGTACTTGAGATGATGACCAGAGGCCAAGCAGCAGAAGTGAATGGTCAGAAATATTACTGTGCTAAGCCAAAATCATAGCCAAGAAACAGACCAAGAAGAGCAGACATGGGTGGAAAAGAGGTCACAAACAAGGTTGGCAGCTGGGAGGACCAGAAACAGATCTGGAAGATGAGAGGTGACGAAAGCAACCATGGCAGCAGATAGGGGTAAAATGCTGAGTCCCTGTTTTACGTGGAAACTTCTGCCAAGCGTGGTGGCAAAAATGGCAGCTTAAAGAAATTGTCTATTGCTGGACAGCATTCGTACATTGTTGGTAATTTGTTTTGTCTAGTTGGTACAATCTGTTTCCTGAGTGCACCCTGGTCCTCATAAGGGTAAAAAGTAAAGCCTCAGCGTGCTCCCCCCATTGATCCCCACCAGTGTTAGGAGGACCACCTTCCCTCAGAATCCCCCTCCAAACACACCCGATTCTTTTCCAGAGCCCTGGGGACTGCTCAGCCGGGGTCTCATCAGTATAGCACAGTAGCTGCCATTTTTCTGTCTCTCCTCCGCAGCTAAGCATCCACATCTGTTGTGGATGAGCTCTGCTCTCAGCACTTCCTCCTGTAATTGTCTTTATAAGGTCCAGCTAGAAGAATCCCTTTAATCGTCCTTGAGGAAAGATGACTGAAACCTATTGTTTTGATGAAGGTCACTTCTTGGGCAGTCCGGATCCAGTTCGGCTCTCAGCATCCTCCATAGCAGTGTTCTGGAAAGTCTGCTTTCACCAGGGGTACTTGCTAAAAATGCAGGTTCCCGGGCCACACCCCTGAGCCACAGAATCAGCATCTGGGGATGCACCTGGGGGAGTCTGCTCCTCTGTGAGGCTGATGTTCTCTGAATTTGAGAACAAATACCTGAAAAGGGGTCCCTGAGCAGTGCTTGTTCATATTTGAGTCTGTCACTCCTCATACTTCCACTGACTTTTGGTTAGACCTGGGGCTCTCTACATAAACAAGCATCAGAAACTGGGAAGGCTGATGAACCAGGTAAATTCTAATTCTCCCACATTCATCTTCTTCTCTCATCATTTGTATGTTACTGCTAACTTAGGATAAGTAACTTTGGGGAGGAGGAAACCGTGTAGTACCCTGTCATCGTGCCATCAGAAGGGAACCTGTGTTATCCAAAAATTACATTCCTGTACTCACCTATTTGGAGGTGTCATAGATGTTTTTTAATTCTTAAAGCAATGCTTTTCACTATATATTTCACTGTTAAAGCAATGATTTTCACTGTTACCATTTAACAGATAAATTTCCTTAAGGTAAGAAAACACAATAGGTGTTTTCTCTAGTTAAAATTGATTCCTATTGTCTTTCTTTAAATCAAACTTTCAAGATAATTGTGGATACATATGCAGTTTTAAGAAATATACAGAGTTCCCTTTTACCCTTTACCTAGTTTCCCCCATTGGTGACGTCTTGCAAACCTGTGGTATAATATCAGGATATTAACATCGACACAGTTAACATGCAGAATATTTCCATCCCTACAAGGGTTGTTCTTGTTGCCTTTTTATAGCCATGCTTACTTGTCTCTCACCCACCTCCTTAACCCCTTGAAACCACTAATTTATTCTCCATTTCTCTAAATTTGTCACTTCCATGTAAATGGAATTATACAGTATGTAACCTTTTGGGATCGACATTTTTCACAGCATAGTTTCTCAGCATAATTCTCTGGAGATTCCTCCATATTGTTTTATATATTAGTAGCTCCTTTTTTATTGCTGAGTACTATTCCACAGTATGGATGTACCACGATTTACTTAACCACGCACTCAGTGAAGGACTCTGGGTTGTTTCTGTTTGAGGCTATTACATGTAAAAGTGTTATGAACATTCATGTACACGTTCTTGTGTGAACAGATTTTTCATTTCTCTGAAATAAACAACCAAGAGTACAATTGCTGGGCTTATGGTTGTAGCATGTTTAGTTTTATAAGAAACTTCCAAAATGTTTTCTTGAGTGACCTGTTATCTTTTGTTACAAAGAAATACATATCAGTTGTGAGAAAGTCAGAAAATACAGATAAGTATTGTTATACATTGGTACCATTTACAGGGCATATTACTTTTGTAGTACACATATTTGCAGTTCATATATATTTTAAAATTTAATTACACCATGCATACTGCTTTGTTACATGCTTTATTTAAACTTAGCATGTAGGGACTTCCCTGGCTGTCCAGTGGTTAAGACTTCGCCTTCCAGTGAAGGGGGTGTGGGTTCGATCCCTGGTCAGGGAGCTAAGATCCCACATGCCTCACAGCCGAAAAACCAAAACATAAAACAGAAGCAATATTGTAACAAATTCAATGAAGACTTTAAAAATGGTCCACATCAAAAAAAAATCTTTAAAAAATTAATAAATAAATAAACTTAGCATGTATATATTTCCTTGTCTTTGCGGAGCACAGGCTCCGGACGCGCAGGCTCAGCGGCCATAGCTCACGGGTCCAGCAACTCCGCGGCATGTGGGATCTTCCTGGACCGGGGCACGAACCCGTGTCCCCTGCATCGGCAGGTGGACTCTCAACCACTGCGCCACCAGGGAAGCCCTGGGCATTAGATTTTTAAAGACTCCCCAGTTGACCCTAGTGTGCAGCCAGAATTGAGTCATTGGTTCAGACAATTTATGTGGCTGCAAACAGGTGGCACTAGGACCAAAGGGTGAAGGTTATAAGATTATAGTGAAATAGAAAGAAACCTTGTTAGCAATTAGTCATCCGGTGGACTAGACTGTCTTGGGGGTTCCCCTCACTGGAGGAAGCTGGGCAAGAATGAGAGGGATAACGGGGAGGGGACTCACACTTCAGTACTGACGATTAACCCGTTACCTGATCTTATTTGGTTTTACTACAGCCTGCAGTCAGAGTTTACCTTTCACCTAATCATGATGTCTTTAAACAACCTTCTGGTCTGGTTATAAATATCTACAAGTTGAGAGAGAAGGGCTGTTTGCTCACAGATGTTGCTTACTCAGGCAGAACTAAATGATTAAATGAAGCTCTCCTGCCCAACATTGATTATTTGCTTTTTCTCACCTTCCGTCCTTGGAAAAAATCCATTCCTTTCCCCACCCATCAGTCCACTGTCTGCAGCTTCTCTACCTCTTGTGCTGACTGAGCGATAAAGCCCCACATCCCAAGGAAGCAAAAGACCTAATTCTGAAGTGGACTATCTACGTGGTATAGTGCTCTTGCAAACTCTAGTTTTACAAGACTTTTGAGAAGTGGTCATATATTTCTGTTCTTTAGTACCTAACAACACTATTGAATCCAGAACAGTAAATCTATAGCAATCCATGGAAATTACAGGAGATGAGCTTTACTGGGCCTCAGAGACCCCTTAAAACCAAACCCAGGAAGAGATTCACATAGGAAGTTTTCAAGTTGATGGTGTGTTGGCTTTTCAAGGTCAAAGCTTGACCAGTTATGAACTCTATCCCCTTGTTTATTGAACACAAGGACACTTTTGAAATTGAAAGGGTATGGGTTTCCTGTGGCTACTGTAACAAATTACCATGTACTTAATAGTTAAAAACAACACAGATTTATTACCTTAGGGTATTGGAGATCAGAAGTCTCACTTGGTTAAAATCAAGTGTTAGCAGAGCTGGGTGGCTTCTGGAGGCTCTAGGGGAGAAACTGTTTCCTTGCCCTTTCCAGCTTCTGGAGGCTGCTTGCTTCCTTGGCTCGTGGCCCCTTCTTCCATCTTCAAATCCAGCAGTAGAGCATCTTCAAATCTGACTGCCATCCCTGCTTCCCTTGTAAGGACTCATGTGATTACATTGGGCCCACCCAGATAACCCAGGATAATCTCACCATCTCAAAATTCGTAACTTAATCACATCTGCAGAGTTCCTTTTACCATGTAAGGTAACATATTCACAGCTTCCAGGGATTAGGGTGTGAACATTTTGAGGAGGCCATCATTCTGCGAACTACAGGAGACCCATTAATAATTTACACCAACACAAATAAGGGTACAATGTCTCCAAGCCGGACCAACTGGGACATGTGGATGTGCTCTTCAGAAGCCAAATCTGGACAATGAAGGTACTCTCCACTTACACACACTGTGATCTGTTGAATTTCCCAGCTGCTTTTTAAAGTAGTTATGTTACCTGCTAATCTGTCACTTTAACAAAGAAAACACTAAGTCAGGTGGTGAGAAGATGAATTGGGGTGAGAAGACTGCTTCAGTGTCTGCTGTGTGAAGCATGAATTCAGCAGTCTGCTGTGGCAAAAAGAGCATGTTCTGCAAAGTCAAAGGAGCCTAGATTGAATTTGTGGCTTCTGTTTACTGTTTAAGGGCTTTGAACCAGCTATTTGTTCTCGTCCAACTTCAAGGTGATTAGACTTGCCTTGGGGAGTTTTTGAAGGGATTATGTAATTTTTGAAAGGTGACCAATGGTGATGCATTTCTCTGATTGAATGTATGGTTCAGGGTTAGTAATCCCTATCTCATTCCATTTTTAAGATGTTACTCTTATTTTCAGATTTTGTAACTGGATGTGTAGCTTTTAACAGTTTTGTTAGAGATTTCTCTTATTCCTTATTTGAAAAGGCAAAACTGGGGTTTCATGCATAAAAATTTAGAAAATATTGTATCAGTCATTTTTAGCTGAATTCCTTGATTATTAGATTGCTTACAATAGAATTTTTAGGTGATAGCCATAAATTTTAAAATTTCAAGTGTTGTTAAAATATCAATCATTCTTTCAAGATATGCCGTCACGTGCTGAACATTCTTCAGGAAAAAAGGTGCCAGTGTTGAATATACAGGGTATTCCCTTTTGCCTGACATTTAAAATAGAAAATGGCTTACTTCACATACTTTGCTATTACCTTTTCAAGGCTTAATATTGCCACAGAATTGCTGTAATAAAGTTGAGCGTAATTTCATAAGAAGTGATTATTTTTATAGCCTTATAAAAATAAATAAAAAACTGATAGAGAAAGAAATGCACAATGTAAGTTCTCTCCAAGTCCCCTTTAAACACTCCACTTAGGCCATTGGCTTACCTGGCCCCCCATATCGAACAGCCTGAAACCACAGGTGATCCTAGTGAAAGAGTAATATTTCAGGAAGGTAAGGGCACCATAAAACTTACACACTTACATCAGGAAGACGTTTTTACCATCCAAATATTCACTACTAAAAAAAAAGGTGGAGAGAGATTTCAAAATCATTTGTCTAAGAATGCCGCTTTATTCTGGGTAATGTGATTCACGTGAATTTTTGAGAACTTCATCTGTATGTTTTAGTCGCATTTTTATACCAGATAAATTTTTATAATTGCTGCGAGTTATTTTCAACAAGTAATCAGAAAAGTTTCTTACATCATCAACTGCCTATTCAGGCAATCCAGATAACATCCTATGATCCACCCTGACCCTCTCTGTCAGCCACTAAAAATTACCTCCGAGCATGCGCCAGTTTCTCTTACTAGTTTTGTTGTTACAGGAGACTTGGCAAAAAAAGTTTAATAACTCTGGATGTGGGGCTAATTTAATAATATGTTGTTGTGTACTAAATTTAAAAGAACTTCATTCAGCAAATGTTTATGTATTCTATGCCTGCTATGCTCCAAGCACTGTTTTGGTTCTTAACTATTTATAAATAAAGGTGACAAGAACAGCAAAAATCACCAGGCGGATTAATGCAAAGGATGAGATTCCAAACCACTGAAACTTGAATAGGCCAGCAATCTCAAGCATCCTTGACATCTGAGTTTCAATGCCAGAGTTTGTAGAGATTGCATCAACAGTGGAATCTTTCATTAGCCACAGATATGAATCTGCAGCCAAGCAACCCTGTTGATCCTTGGCGACAGTGAGCAATTTCAGTAATGGAACTGCACTTGAAAAGCCAAGGCAGGCAGCTCCAGCCCGTGGCGGCTGATGACCAGAAAGCAATACTTCACATCTTATTTATAAAAATACCTGCATAAGTAACCAGTTATATTTCTTTTTGTAAGAACAGCATCTTAAAGGGCTGTGAATTTTAAGTATAATACTCCCTAATGCAATTATTGATGGGAGATTTTAAAACTGACACAGCTTTTATGACTCTTCATATTTTTTAAACTGTCACTGGTGAGTAGAGAATTGGAGAAACTAGCATCACTGAGGCCCCAAAGCATTTCACATGAAATACCCAGGTGTGAGAGCAATGAATGTTTAGACTTGGTTTCCCCCTGCCTGGAAACTCAGTACAGTGTCTTTTGAAGTTTCCATCTTGCAGAATTAGAGTAAGTGCTTTCATGGGTGGAAGGGAGTGCTTCCCAGGCAGCCATTCAGGAACCCAGGCTCCTTCCATCTTGTGGCTCTGCCATCCTCTGGTGCAGGGATCAACAAACTATGAACTGTGAGCCAGCCTCCTGGCTTGGTAAATATAATTTTCTCAGAGTACAGCAACGTCCATTTCTTTGTATGTTATTCATGGCTGCTTTTGCCCTACAACAGCAGCACTGAGTAGTTGTGACAGAGACTGTGTGACCTACAAGCCAGAAATATTTACTATCTAGCCCCTTAAGAAAAAGTTTGCCTGCTCCTGGGCTAGGCTCTTGGAGTCCTCTTCAGGGCTCGCTGTAAGACAGCCTAGAGACTTCTATGGCTGTGTCTGGAGTGATGTATATAACCTCCTCCTCACTCTATTGGCCAGAACTCAGTCACATGGCCACATTCTATTGCAAGGGAGGCTGGGAAATGTAGTCAAGCTGTTTGTGCGGGAAGAAAAGAAAACAGGTTTGTTTAGTGAATGAGTAACCAGTATCTGCCATATTAGCAATTTCCATTTACCAGAAATATTGAAAGGATTAGAGAAGTTGGGGATAAATTGTGCGGCAGGTCCAGAATTACAGCCAGAAGTCAAAATTCCTTCTACATGAATCTATTCATAAATTCCACATCACAAACAGATATTCTGAACTCATATCATCAGGACAAGCTGTAAGGAAAAATGGAATGAGCTAGAAGTGTTGCAGAAGTTTCATATGGAAAGGCTTGTGTTTGGACTGGAACACAGCCAGGAAAAAACAGCTAGCTGTCTTCCAGGAGAATGCATGGGATGTGTTTGTCATCAGGGTGCATAGCCTGGCCCCCTCCTGCACAGTCAGACACCTAATTTTGTCAGCAGACCTGTATGGATCCATCTCCCATGGATGACCCAAGCACATGGAAATCAGAGCATCAGTTTGCTGAGATAAAGAACAAAGATCAGCTCAAACATTGTCTTGCCTAAAGCTGAGACATCACTCTATACATCTCCAGGGGCTACTATAGATGGAAGATTTCTTTTAAACTCTATACTTAAAGTTTTGAGAGTTTTTATCTATTTCCTTCCATGAGAGATGATTGATATTATCCCTTCTTCATTTCCTGACTTCTGTTGTACTGTTTTTATGTTGTCAATTATTTTAATAGTTAATTTCTATCAATATAATCCCTATGGTTTTAAAGCCTATATTTCCATACTTACTACATTTGCTGTACCACCAGTCTCTGAAATCCAGGCTCTTTTCTGAATTCCTTATCTTTATTTTTCTCTTATTTGGCTGGATTTCATCACTATTGGTATCATCAGGAAGCAGGACTGCCATGCATGGTTGTCCAGGCTGTCCACAGTGCAATTTGTCCATTTATAAGGAATATGTTCCAGCAGATGGTCAAGTGCCTTGAAGAGGGGAGACTTTATAGTCACTGCAAAAGTGCCACTGGGCTAGTGGTGGGTCTGTCAGGAAGTATTCTCTGCTTCCTTGAAAATATGTCTTATGTTTGTATTCAAAGGAGAACTTTTTTTAGGTAACACTTTCTTTTACTCAGAGCTTTATAGCTATTGAGAGGTTTTTTGTTTTAAAAATTGAGCACTGCACCCAGTCCTTTCCAATCTTTTGAGTGACTGGATTTTGTCATTAAGGAATTTGGTTTTATTTTTTCCCCAAGTGTTCACAAGTGTGGTATCTCTGGGTTTTCTTCTGTTTGAGAATGTCTCTGATGTCTTTACACTTGTAAGTCAACTTGGTCCATGACCTGTCCCACTCCCAGGGGTACAGTTCCTTGGTGGCCTTGAAACTGCTCCCCCAGTTCACCCCAGAGGCCCAGATAATGGCAAGCCCCACTTCCCCTGCCTCCTTGAGAATAAGAGGAAGAAGGGAAAGGGTTTTTTTTTCCTAAGAATGTTTCGTTGACTTTTCCCTGAGTTTGCCTAATCACCACTTAATCAGTTCTCTCCAAATTGGAGAGAGAGCTGAAAATATCTTCACCAAAATGTGAACACGAGTCCAAGGGCAGGCAGAATGACAGAGTTGTCACAAGCCTGAGCCCAAGTTCTGGAGTCAGACCACCTGTGTGTGCATTTCAGCTCACTCCCTACCAAGGGGCCCCTAGCTTTTTTGTGCCATGTGTCCCTTTGGCAGTCTGGTGAAGCCTGAAGACCCCTTTTTCAATGTTTCTAAATGTCTAAAATAAAATATGTAGCACTACAAAGCAGGCTGGTTGTATTAAAATAAAGTTATCAAAGTATTTTTAAATGTGATGTTATAGTAATATACAAACCACAAGATCTGGAAGCACATCTAATAACTATTATCATTTCAAAGCAGTGACGAGTGTAAGCAATATTTGGAAACATCTGTGCAGCAATTGTAGTGTGATATAAAAATACATGTGGGGCTTCTCTGGTGGCACAGTGGTTGGGAGTCCGCCTGCCGATGCAGGGGACATGGGTTCGTGCCCCGGTCCGGGAAGATCCCACATGCCGCGGAGCGGGTGGGCCCGTGAGCCATGGCCGCTGAGCCTGCGCGTCCGGAGCCTGTGCTCCGCAGCGGGAGACGCCACAACAGTGAGAGGCCTGCATAAGGCAAAAAAAAAAAAAAAAAAATACATGTGATTTCTATTGCAAAAGAGCCTATGGTACAACAATACTAATGTAGCTCATTGCTTACATTTATGACAAAAAAATGTTAAATGTCAGCTAGAGGTCAATGAAATTAAAAATCCAGGTTTCTTGTCCAGGTTTGAAGACCCTCTGAATTCTATACAAGAACCCCTGATGCTACCAGGGGCAAAAGTTACTTAATTTCTCTCAACCTTAGTTTCCCCATCAGCAAAATGGGGGTCACAATAGTGGATACTGTATAACTGGTAGCATTAGGGGTCCTTATAGTAATGACATAGTGTGTGTAAATCACCTACTGTAGCTGGCACAGTGAACACTCAATAAATAGCACCATTATCAAGGATGGTAGAATTTTGAGTGCTTGTATTTCATGCTCTTCACTTAAAAGTATTGGATAAATTATGTATTGCTGAAACACTATATGAACATTTGTTATTTTTATAATCATAAAAAAATTATTTTCAGTTCAGAAATACATACGGCTAGCAATCCCCTCAAATAAAAAGGAAATCTAAATACGAATCTCTGCCATTGAAAAATGGGACAAAATTGCAATGAGACTCTGATTAGAAGTTTCTAAGTGGTTTATTCTTGGTTTTAATTGACAAACATGGACAAAAAATTAAAGGGTTTCTCTGTGTTTGTTTTCCTCATTCTTTTTACATAACTAAAACTCTTCACTCATTACATTGCTAAGCACCAACTTAGTCATATGCTTAGTTTCTTCCTCATTTAAATATATTTTGGGATGTGGTTCTATTTTTTAAATAAATACATTGTAAACCATTCTGTGGGGCCTCACATTTAGCAATCTAACTCAGTGCAACTTGAACGTAAATTTTGGCTACCAGTATTACATCCGGTTCCTTCTTGATGCTCCATAGAACCAGGCATTTTCGTGCAGGAGTGGAGCTATTTCTCATTGCTCTGGAAGTCTCAGCAGTTAGGGATTATGTTGGTGTTGCCTTTGTGCACTACCCAGTCGCAGCTTTAAATGAAAGGACAGACCTTATGTAAGAAGTAAGTTCTAAGCTCAAGACGACAGGGGCCATGCATGTCTACCTCTCTGCTGGATCCCTGATATCTGGTACAGGGCCTGGCATGGTAGTTGTTCAGCAATTATTTATTCAATGAAAGGCTTATTTCTACAAGAAACATTAAAGGTTAAACTTCAGTTTTCTAAGCTGAATGTTATCTAGGAATTTTCACATAGGATGCAGAAAGCTTTTGATTGATACGGACTCTTTACATCTCAAGTTGACGAAACCTGCTGAAAAGTTCAAAATTTAGATCCCACAATAGCAAGTCACTGTTTTGATTCACTCTTTGCATTGATGGATTGCTTAGGGAGCATCTCAAGGGAACATGGGTATTAGAAACCAGTTCAATGCCATAATAACTGTATACATTGTCATGGGAGACAGGAAGCATGGAACTCACATCAAGGTTGAAAACTGGCTAAGACATTTATTCTATTTACAGAAAAAAATCATATCTAATATTCAGATTTATTGTTCATAAGTCATCCCACAGTAAAATTGTGAAATGTCATTATCATATACTGTATTTCTGTATCTATATCTGTATTTGTTGATGTGTCTACATCCACAGGGATACACAAACAGTTCTGTAAAAGATCAGACTAGAGATATTTCAGACTTTGCAGGCCAGACAGCCTTTACAGCCACTCAACTCTGCCATGGACATGGCTGTCTTCCAATAAAACTTTATTTACAAAACCAGGCAGCTGCCAGATTTGTTAGTTTACTGACCCCTGATGTGGACTGTAATTGTCCTTGCAAACTTTTCCCTAATCTTCAGCACCAGGAAACAACCATTTCCTCTGCAGAGTGTATCATTAACAAAGCTGCTGGAAGCTCTACACAGAATGCTACAGATTTTTTTGCACTTCAAGTGTGTGGACTTGTTTTCAAAGCTAATCGTAATCATTTCTACGCAGCTTTAGAATAAGTGGAGTATCCGCCTCCTATTTGAGTTCTTGGTGGCATCTAAGGCCGCATCTGTTAGTTTTGTTATAAGGGTATCTGTGGCATGCATACAATACAGTGAAACGTCTTCAGTTTATTGGTTAAATTGTTTTCATTTTACGTAAAGGAATGAGTGGGGTGCCAATGCAAAGCAACAGTCCTGAGCTAAGATGGATATTAAAGCCATAGCTTACAGAGAAGGAGGAAGCAAAGCCATCTGGAGACAGGGAGCACATCCTAAACTGATTTTCTGCATACTGTGTTCCCCCGGAGAAACAACAATATCAGATAATAACAATAATACTCTCCAATTAACTTTCCCAGAATCACGTGTCCGGAGAAAACCATTGTATATATGCACAGGTTAATTTGACAATAAAGAAGGTCGTTTCCAAGTGACGTATGTCCTTATAGCTTAAGTGACTTCTCACCATCTCCCTCAAAACAATATACTGAGAGAGACATATAGAGACATATAGATGGGTATATCAATTCATGGATGTCAAATTTAGGGGAAACCTCTAGATTTTTATTTTAAAAAAATGTGTTTGTATAATAGTAACATAACCCAAAATTCACATTTTTTGCAACTCCTAAGACATTAGATAATTTAATTTTTAATAATAGGTACAAAGAAAAAAATGAACAGTGTTGAACGTCTGTCACATTTTTTATAGCACTTCATGGATTTCAAGTATTATACAATTCTGGGAAAAAGTAATAATAATGATGTAAGATTTTCTGATGGAATAACCAAATATTCTGGGCCTAGTGCCAATACTTCTCAGTGATATTCTGGAATTAAAAAGTGAGTGTCTGAGGGCTATTTAAGAAGGTGGCAGCTACTTATCACGTTCTGTGGATGAAGAGTGTCACTGGCCTTACCAGTAAACAAAGGATGTAGCAGCCATCAGGCCATCAGCCACTTCAGCCAAGACTGTGCACCCTGAGGGGATTCAGGATGGAGAAAAACAGGATACTGACCCTAGATAGTTAAGGTGCATATCAAAGGAACGATTTCCATGAGTCCAGATTCTCGCATCTTCCCATACATAGAAAAGCACTAAATTCATTAACTTGACATGTTTGTTTTTCTTTAATTAGCAGAAATCTTTTGATGTTTAACTACCTAGTTTGTTTTTGCAAAACTCCTATATATCCTGGCTCCTCCCTTACCTCTTAGGAATACTCCCTTTTATAGCTGTCTGAGAACTTGTCTCCTGGGCTTAAGTCCTCAGGAAATTCTCCAAATAAAACATAATTCTTAACTTTTAGGTAGTGTATTTTTTTTCAGTCTACAGACCAGACTTCTTATTTAGAAAAAAAATTTATTAGCCATTGAAACCATAATATGATTTCTTCCTTGACAGCTGCCACATCAAGATATTCTTTACAATAAATTACTCATCCATTTATTTCATTTTTCTGTCTCTCTTGCCACCAGCAGGTGCATGTGAGAGAAGGAAATGAGGAATTCCAATATGGTTGCAGGAGAGTTCATTTTTCATTTTGTCAAGGGGTTCCCCCCTCCTGCAGCCGGGATAATATTTCTTGAAGATTGTACATTTCTATGAATTGAGAAAGAACAGCTTCCAAATTCATCAACAATCCATTAAAGTTGTTCCAAGATACGTTGAATTAAATAGAGTTGAGCCCCACCCACCCCTGTACAATAAGAGATATGGATTGCCCTAGAAGCTTGAATATAGGGAATGGAGGAAAACAAAAAGAATTACGCTGCAATGCAGTTAACCAAGCATTTAGGAGATGGGAAGAGAATTGGGTGGAACCTCTGGGTGCTGTGTCAGCTGTCACTACAAGACAAGCCCTAAGTTCTCTGTTAGACCTGCCCACACCTCCCATGTCCTCAGTTCCAAGTCGTTCATTGCGGCGCTTCGTGCTTCTCTGAGGGACTGGTTTTCTGAAAATGAAATGAGATGATACACATGAAAATACTTTGGAGGAAGTAGACCACAGCTTTGTTTGCTATCTAAGATTATCAGTCTTAATTTAGAATTGTTATGAAATGTACCTTCCTAAATATGGTTCTCATCTTAGAACACTTCTCAGGTTGCGAGAAAGGAGACCAATTGGCAGGAATTATACCTATGACACCACGCAGTGTATGCTAGTGCTATAGAAGGTGTTAAGAGTAAATCCTCTCCATTAAAAAGATGATATGTGACAATAGGACAATAAACGCACCATGAGAAATGCTTAGAAGAGAATCACATACTCTCAGAACAATCAGCTTCAGTAATTGAGATTCTTAATTTCTCTCTTCTTCACTCCCCACGTTTACTCCATCAGCAAATTCTATCCATCCTCCGACAAAATAGATCCCCTTCTGTTTCTACTGCCATAATCTTGGTTCAGAATACAACCATCTCTCACTTAGACCATTTCAATAGTCTCTTGGTCTTTCTGCTTCCACTTATTCCTCTTGTCAATGAAACAATGTTGCCTGCCCTATCCGAAAACAAAGGATGTTGCGTCACATCACAGTCATCACATTACAGCCACGGGACTCAGGATAGAAACAGGATGCACCTAGAAGTCAGCCACTGCAGCCATCCCCCACAGTGCACTCTGAGGAGACCCAGGGTGAGAAAGTACAGGACACTGGCCCCAGATAGCTGGGGTGCATATCAAAGGAATGATTTCAGTGAGCCCAGACTCTTGCATCTTTCCATACACAGAAAAGTGCTAAATTCCTTAACTTGAGATGTCTGTTTTCTGTAATTAATAGTAATCTTTTGATGTTCCAACTACCTGGTCTTTGTTGCAAAAACTCCTATATATCCTGGCTCTTCCCTTAGCTCTTCAGAGCAGTCCCTCAGAGCTGTCTGAGAGGCTGCATCCTGGGTTTAAGTGCTCAGTTTTGTCCGCCAAAGAAACATAATTCTCAACTTTTAGGTGGTGTGTTTTGGTTTTTTTTAGTTGACAGTCTCTACAGTTAATCGCCCACCAGCAGCCGGGGTGATCCTTTTAAAACACCAATCAGATTATGTTCTCTTCTTCTGAATACCCTTTACTAACTTCTTTCTCACTGCATTTTGAGCAAAATTTAGATGCCCTGCTGACCTCTAAGGGCCTGACAACTTTCCTGAGTGCCTATGTCCTATGGCTCTATTGACTGAAAAAAATGCACCACCTAAAAGTTGAGAGTTATATTTTATTCGACATTCTTAGGACTTCAAGCCTGGGAGACAGCATCTCAGATAAATGCTGAGAAAACTGTTCCAAAGAGGAAGGGGGGATATAGGAGATATAGGAGTTTTTGCAACAACAGCAGTCTTTCCCAAAGTCATATTACAGATTAAGTTCTTCAAGTTAGTTTTAGTCTGTCTCCCACGATAGACTGGAAACTGGGAACAGAGTTATATCCATTTTATTTGTCACCGTACCCCCAGCACATGACGCATAATAGGAACTCGGTCAGCATTTCTTGAAGGGATGGATACGATATTTAGGGTGATAATATAGGGTCTCAGATCATGGTTAAGCTCAGTTATTAAATGAATAATTACTGAGCTATTAGTTACTGCGTCTATTACTAATAGTTACTGAGTCTATTAGTTTCATAGGGCTGCTGTAACAGATTACCACAAACTTTGGTGGCTTGAAACAAACAGACGTTTGTTCTCTCACAGTTCTGGGGTCAGAAGTTCGAAATCAGTTTCACTGAGCCAAGACTAAGGTTCAGCAGAGCCATGTTCCAACTCGAGGCTCTAGGCTCTAGAGAATCTGTTCTTTCTTCCAGCTTTTGTTGCTGCCAGCATTCCTTGGCCTGTGGCTCTATCACTCCAGTCTTTAAGGCCAGCATCTTCAAATCTCTCTTCTCTGTCTTCACATCCCCTTCTTCTCTGTGAGTCTAAAACCTTCCTCTGCTCCCTCTTGTAAGATACATGTGACTGCATTTCAGGCCCACCTGAATAACCCAGATGTATTAGTCTGCTCTGGCCACCATAACAAAATACCATAAGCTGGGTGGCTTGGACAACAGAAATTTGTCACACATTTGAAGGCTGGAAGTCCCAGATCAGAGTCCAGCAGGGTTCAGTTTCTGGTGAGGGCTCTCTTCCTGGCTTGCAGACAACTGCCTTCTCACATCTTCGCATGGCCTTTCCTCCGTGTGTACACATGATGGGGAGCACAGGGCAGTGGGAGAGAGAGCTCTCTGATCTCTTTTCATAAGGACACTAGTCCACCTTTATGACCTCATTTAACTTTAATTACCTTAATGGAGGCCCCATCTCTAAATACAGATACATTGGGGGTCATGGCTTCAATATACAAATTTGTTGGGGAGGGGTACACAATTCAGTCCATAGCACCCAGGATAATATGTCATCTCAAACTCCTTAATCACATCTGCAAAGACCCTTTTTCCAAATAGGGTAACCAACATTCACAGGTTCCAGGGATTAGGATGTGAATGTACTTTGGGGTCCACTTTAAAGCTTAGCACAATGAGGAAGCAAAATTAATTGCTAAACTTACATATACTCAGGGCTGCTCAAACATGATTTGTGTCAATGGGGAGCAGTTGCTCAAAATTAATAAACAAGGTAAAGCAGAATAGGAATTTATGAGGACTTATATAATTATCATTGTAAGAAAACTCAAGATAAATATGTCCAGACACTGAGCCTATAAGCCAGGGGGTTATTATTTGCATTGCCAAAAAAGCCTTCCTCTCCAGATGGATTGATTGTCTCTTAAGTTGCCAATTCTATAAATGCATTTTCAGTTCAACTTGATTTATGCTGAAGTTTTCAGAGAGGGCTATTGAGGAAGGTTTTTTATATCTATCTTTGCTTTAGCATTTACTTCTTGTGATATAAAGATAACAATATAGCTGACATTTATTGAACATTTACTATGTGCCAAGAACTGCACCAAAAGTTTTATACATGCATTTCATTTAATGCTCACAAAAGTCCCATATGGCAGGTACTATTATTATCCTTTGTTAACTGATGCATGACCAGAGGTATAGAGAAGTAAGGAACTTGTCCAAGACCATAGCAAGGAGGTGGCAAACAGGTATGCAAACCCCAGCATTCTGACTCTAGAGCTTGTACTGTGAACCACCACTTGATATTGCCTGGAAAATATCATTAAACACTCCATTTCTAAACCTTGCCATGGAGAGAAATTGTTATGAAAGTTTATATCAGCATCTAGCCCTTTAATATAACAGATTTTTGTGTTGTTAATAGTCAGGGTTATCCAGAGAAATAGAACCAATAGGGTGTGTGTGTGTGTGTGTGTGTATCTATCTATCTTTATCTCTATCACTACATAGTCCTATCTATCCATCTTCCAATCTAGAGCTAGAGAGATAGAGAGATGGATTTATTTTAAGGAAGTGTCACATGTGATTGTAGAGGCTGGCAAGCTTGAAATCTGGAGGGCAGCCTGGCAGGCTGGAGTCCCAGGGAAGAATTGGTGTTGCAGCTTGAGTCCAAAGGCAGAATTTCTTCTTCCTTGGGGACCTCAGTCTTTTTCTCTTAAGCCCATCAACTGATTGAATGAAGCCCATCCACATTATGGAGGGTAATCTGCTTTACTCAGAGTCCACTGAGTTAAATGTTAATTTCATCTAAAAAATATCTTCACAGCAACCTCCAGACTGATGTTTGACCAAATATCTAGGCACTATGACTTAGCCAAGCTGACACATAAAATTGACTGTCACAGGTCTACGTCTTCTCAACCCGGCACCCATATACACATCTCCTTAAATCATACTTAATCTCAAAATAAAGACAATAACAAGATGGTACTTTTGCCCAACATGATACAACTAGCCTGCACACAACTGAAAACACACTAATCTTTTCCCTAGAAAAGGATGCAAACATCTTGGGGGATGTTCACTCTTATCCTTGATGTCCTGTAACTTAAATACTATGGTGTAAAATCAATACATCTTATCTGATAAGGGGATAAGAGAAGGGAGAAAACAAAGATATTTTATACACACACACTGACAACCATATTAATAACAAAATAAGGAGTAAATACTCGTGACAATTACAGTCCTCATTTCTGTAACTGGTCATGCTGCTGTAGCTGGTACTTATAACTACCTTCTTCCAGTACCCGTTCTCTACTCCACTTGTCGTCAGCGAGCACCTCAGCCAACCACGTGGTTCTTTACCTGGTGGGGTGACCCAGCCTTCATTCCTAAAGCGTCCGAGCCATTAGTAGTCCTGCCTGGATTGGGTTGTTGAAGGTTTCCATTGACTTCAATCACAGGCCATGGTAATACAAAGAGATGCCTAGGAGATCTGTAATCCAGACGTTCTCTTACCTCCATCATGAAGTAGCAGCACAATTTCCCCTTGGTAACCGAGGCTGACCACGCCAGCACAGTGACAAGAACTCCCTTCTTTGTTCATTGAGAAGCACGAAGAGCCCAAAGTGGCTGGGTGCCGATCTTAACTTTCAGTTCGGTGGAATCATTGTGTGTCTCCTGGTGAAAATGTTCCTCCCTTTGGAACTAAGACTCTTAGATCAGCAGAGCATAAGGTTGCAGTGACAGGAAGCAAAATTTTACCCCGTGGCTCACTAGGAAAAAGTGAACGGTGCCACTCCCGTTTCCATCTCTTGATTCCACTGTAATGGAACAGATGTTCTTTGAGGTGTACTGAACTGCAATACTATCACTTCCATACATTAAGATCCTTCACCTGCTTTAAAATTCAGTCCCTTGCAAGATCACTCCAGCCCAGTGTGTACCCCTGTGTTGTGTAGAGAGAAAATAGATCTCAGGTGATGCAAGAGTCCAAACATGAGAGTGAAGGCCACTGCTCGGTGTACCTCACACACAGATGTTATCCTTCCTTGACTAGTGATAATAAGAACCAGCCGTGGGAAGGAGACATATATGAGCCATCGAATGGCCTTTGTTGTAAGTGAGCCTATAATTAAACATTCCCACAGACTAGCCCCCTTTTATTCCACTTCCGGCTTGGCTATGAAGGTCTTTTGCTGGACGGCAGAGAATTAGAAATCTGCATGAACGAGGATTTCTAACAATTCATCAAACCAAGTGAAAAGGTCTGTTTGTCATATAAAAGATAGTGGCAGGAATCCATTTTTAGCTCCTTGTTGCTGTACTCATGTGTGAAATTACCACAGGGGAAGATACTTGCCTGTAAAAGAACCCTTATTGGCCTGAGATGTGACTGGCTGCACAGAATATACTGCCAGATGAATTGGTTTTGCAAACCAAACAGAAGGCCTCATAAACTGAACTCAGATGGCAAGGGGGACGTAGCCTTGCCCCGAGTGACAGTGTCAGGCCACGGAGAGGCAAAGGCCCTGGTTGCTGCTTCTCTCCTTAACGGTATGATGTTTGGAGGATAAGTTGTTTCCCAAGTTTTTAAATCTTAGTGATATCTTGGTTTTCTGATATGGATTGAGAGACCATTTGGCATTTGGACTAAGGTACTCATTGATTTATTTTCTGTCTCAATTAGATTAGCATGAATTTGGGATTATTTCCTCTCTCCTAATTGGAGAAAGAATGTGGAAGGAGGCGTGGAGGTCAGTATTCTTAGTCCCTAAAAACAACCAATTTCAGTGTCTGTCGATAGATTGTGTGCCATGCCCACATTTGGTATTTTCCATGCCATGACTTAGAAAAAAGAAATATTGCACTATTTAGCCAGAGAAATTTAGCCCCTTTTTATTTTCTTAAAAACAAAAAAGAATGAAGAAAAAAGAGGAGGAAGAGAAATAAGAGGAGATAAGACTAGGAGACAAAGCAATAATGAGGCAGGTCCAAAGAATTTGAAAAAGCTTGGGCCTCTGAGGGGAATTTATTTCCAGTTCAGTAAACTCAGAAGCAGAACTTTTGCATTTTTAATGCCCTTAATAATGATAAAAATGATCTTGTTAGGTTAGTGCAGAGCCAAAATTAGGAGGTCAAGTACCAACTTGTTTATGTTGATGTTTCTGTGGAGTCAGGTCTGTCTAGTTTCCTTGCCCTGAATAGCAATTGACTCAGATTCAGCAGCAATAGATCAGGACCAGGCAGAGCCTTTTGTCACAGGATCCCACCCAGGCCACAGCTTACAGCCTGCCCAGCAATGACCAGCTTCCTCTGGTCTTCTTCCTCTGGTCTTCTTCTCCCCACCATTCCGTTCCCAGGTTCAAGGTGTGGTCCACAGCCCTCTTATACTCACACGGCTGCTGAGAGACGTGTTTTCATTGGTGAGCTGTCCTCTCCCTCCCGGCCCAGGACACTCAGCAGACTGGCTGTGATCCACAGGGTCCACCTTTCAACCCACATATCAAGTGGGGACCCAAGAGACCTTGGGCTCCCCTTTTAGTTACAAAATCCAATTTTACCTACCCATAATATTTGGACTTAAAAACTCCATGATGGCAGCATTATCTTTAATTATGATTCATTCTTTTTTTTTTTTGAAGAATTAATGGATTGATTCTTTTAATTTATTTTTGGCTGTGTTGGGTCTTCATTGCTGCGCATGGGCTTTCTCTAGTTGCGGTGAGCAGGGGATACTTTTCATTGTGGTGCTAGGGCTTCTCATTGCTGTGGCTCCTCTTGTTGCGGAGCATGGGCTGTAGGCATGTAGACTTCAGTAGTTGTGGCTCCTGGGCTCAGTACTTGTGGCATGCGGGCTCTAGAGCTCAGGCTCAGTAGTTGTGGCACCCGGGCTTAGCTGCTCCGCGGCATGTGGGATCTTCCTGGACCAGGGCTTGAACCCGTGTCGCCTGCATTGGCAGGTGGATTCTTAACCACTGCGCCACCAGGGACGTCCCATGATTCATTCCTTTAATAGGTATTTTGCTTAACTTTGTCACTGATGTGTCTTTAAATTACCCTGGTACCTAAGATCTCCAAACTGTGTAATCTGATTCTGTTTGAAACAGAATTGGGCTTATTTATTCCTTTTAGTCTAGAAATCTTGGTTAGATGTGCCAGTTGATTTGGCTTTATATGTGCATTTTATATCATGGAGTGTGGTAGTATAGGGGAGAAGACACTTCGTTTTACACTGCAGAGTATTCAGGACAGTTTCCCAAATTTAATTAAAAGTCTAATTTTTCCCAGGCATAACTTGCTGCTGAAATTGCCAGGCCAGTCTCTCTACATGGAAATTCTTCCCAGCAGCTCTTGAACCTCACCTTTACCAGCCTGTGCATATAACCTTGGGAATGACCAGTCACTGCTTTCATGGTTCTTCTTACCCATGATTGCATTGACTTCTGAAGCAACTGCTAAATTTGTAGACTCCCAGACTCTACCCTCTTAGATGTTTTCTGCTAAAGAGTTTAAAATGTGGGAAGGTTTGATTACATCTGTGTCTGTTTAAAAGAATAAAATTGAATAAGAACTAGAAAGGAAATCATTATTGTGGCCACATGTCCTTTGTATACGTGAAATCCTTCCACGTCAAAAGCCATGTCTTAAGGCAAATTAGAAATATCCTTGAATTCATTTCTGAGAAGCTTCCTTATGCAGTTGAGAGACCAGTTTCAACTCCTTTGCTCACCTGCTATACATGAGAAGCCTTCAGGGGTGGTGTTCTTTCAGGCTACTCAGCTTCTCTCAAGAAAAGTTCAGAAGGCGGATCCTATCAGGTCAGCAGTAGTGGCTCATAGACGTGTGTGTGTGTGTGTGTGTGTGTGTGTGTGTCCACTAAAAGAGAGAGACAGAGAGAAAAATACGTGCTGGGTAAATTTAGAAAAGAATTATATGGGGGAAGGGGGCTCTCCAAGTTTTTCAGTCCTGTTTCCTCCTAGCTATTGAGAAATTTTCTTTGCCTGTATCTTCTTTCTAATTTGACCTTATTTTCTCCCTCCTTCCAATTGTATTTTCTCTGAGCTTCCTCAGCTCTCCAAGTTAGACCTAAATTGGATTTAAATCTAAATCTCCCCTTCTTCTCAGATAACTGAGAAGGCCCAAGTGGAGTCACTGAGCAAAAGCAGCCAGTCTAACATCAGGAACCTTGTAAAAGCCATGTCACACAGAGGCAAACACCATAAAAGGCCTCTTTTAACGTGCCCTCTCCGGGAAAGAAGGAAAAACCAGGCCCTCCATGTAGAGGCAGTTCACATTCAGTGAAAGTAGAGCTTTAACCCACAGTCACTTCATGCCCTACCTCACGCCTCTCTGCGGTTGCCCACGTTCTCCTCTGCTTACCCCTGCCATCTTTTAGTCAACCCAAAAAAGAATACCTCCCTTAAAAACTGCCCTCTTCCCCACATAGTATAGTTGATATATTTATAAATATACTTTGAAATGGCTTTCAAACCATGTGGTTTTCTACTTGTCTAGATTTAGGCCCATTAAAGTCATTTGTTTATTAAAACTCGACTTAGATGTTTAATACCAAAACTAAAATGAAAATTTGGTCTGTCCCTAACTGATGTGCTGAATGTCCCATTAGCTAACTAGTAATTATATTGAGATGCCAGCTGGCTAAGAGCTAGGTTTCATCCCTAGTTGGAGGTTAAAGAGCTTGGTGCAGATTTATCATCAGTCTTCCAAGCCACCCCATTCTGAATAATGGCTCGTGTCCCGGTCAGATTGCTTTAAGCAACACGCAGACACTCTCCTGATGTACAGCAACTGCTTTCTGATCCCTGCTAGCAGTGAGACCCGTCAGGATGGAAAAAGGCAAGAGAAAAGTCAGTAGTGTGTACAATGGGGTAGTGAGAAAGGGTGCATCCTTTTTCAGCTTCTCAAAATTACAAGTCAGATAAAATGCAGGCAAAAGTGCAGCACCAAACACACAGCATCTTCTGATGGGCTACAGTCGACTGTGGTGAGGACCACGGAGTACACTTCAGACAGCAGCCCGTATTCTTAAAGGGAGGCAGCAAACCTCTACCTGAAACTCACCTTATCTGTCACCGGGAGATGGCTTTCCAGGAACTAGGCATGAGTATTTCTTTGCAGTAAACAAATTAAGCAGCCTAGAATATACAGAATTTTTGTTTGATTGATTGTTTTTTTTAAATAATTGCCCTGTCAGGATAAGTGCAGCTTCCAGAACTGAGGGTCATCCGATTAGTTACCCCTGTTAAATTTTCTTTTTTCTTGTCAATCTATAAAGGGGAGAAAAGTGAAACTTTTTCTTACTTTTTAAAATACAAAGCCTTTCTGTAATTATTTTTAACATTCAATATTTCTCCAGATTAATCTAATGCTTGCGTTACTGCTCCCATTTTGGGTTTGTGTGTTAAATGAAAACTTTCTCTACCGACTATTAATAAAACCCCTTGGGTGACTTCCAAGATGCCTCTGGATGGAATACAGAATTCCATTCTGTCTGTATTTTGAACAATTTCAGAGTGAATTCTGTATGATTAAATGGAAATGCATTGTACGTAAGGTATGTGTTATCATTCTAAAGCTGTGTCCCAGGAAAACAGTTTGTAGTGGTTTTATCACTCAACTTGATAGTTCCATGCCCCAAAAATGATTGATTCAGGTATTATTTTTTACACTGACAAAGGCATTAGCTTTACAAAAAATGGCCATTAAAATCTTTGTCATATTGATCAAGTCAGAATATAGGAGCCAAAATTAGAAATTGAGAGGAATTCAAATCCTTCTCATACCCTGTATCAGATCCTTTCCTGTCTCTACATTATTTCAGTTGCCAAATCCTGTCCACCCCAAGTTTATGGAACTTCCTCTGCCAGTCCTCTGGTCAGCAGCCTACAATCTTCTACCCAGACTCTTGCCTTCTACATTGCTCCTCCCAATTCATCATCATTCTCCTCTAACTGATCACAGGTTTGAAGATGACTTTTGGAGTCAATGATTAAGGATCAGTACTATGACTTCCCTTTCAAGGAGTCTTTGTTTAGCATTTTATGTATGAGCGATGACGTTGGATTGAGTTGAAAGCTAAAACATTTGAAATACACTATTGGTACAGGCTGATTTTTTTATGGTTTCTTTCTTTAGTATGAAACTTTAATTAAATTCATTAATTCATTCAAAATGTAAACAAAGAGCAAATAACACTTAGTAGATGCCTACACTATGCCAGGCTCTGCACTTGACACTGGTCAAGAAAGACAGAGTCCCGTAGTCAAGGGACTATAGGAGAAAGGCAATTTCATCAATGATTATATAAGAGTATTGTAACAGTCTTATATGTAAGGTCATTGATGATAAGATAGTGCTGTAATAATAATAACAATGGAGCCAATGTAGGTTGAACACTCACTGCAAGGTAGGCAGTAGGATGAGTGCTTCACGTGCTTTACCTAATTTTATCTTTATAACAACTCTATAGAGTAGGTACAATTATTATCCCCACTGTACTGATAAGGAAACTTGGACCTTGAAAAAAGTTGTCCACAATGACAGCCAGAGAGGAGTGGGGCTAGATTTGAATCCTGTTTGTGGTTATAATGCAGTTCTGATCTCAGAGCCCCATTCTTAATCTCTCGGCCTTCATCTGCTGCAACAGGGGCGGCCTCACACCCAAGACCTGAAAAGTTCTCACTGGAAACTGGAGGTGCATGAGGGGATTTTTGAAAATGAGAGTCATTAACAAAATATTTGAAATGTTGCTAATGTTAGGAACAAACTCATTTCATTTGCCAAAGTTTCAGGTAAAGGATGAAGCTCTTGAATGTAGAACTTCAGGAAGCAAATTTGGGGGTAAATAAGTTTTCTGAGATCATATACAGCAGTCCTGAGTTAGTGGTCTTCTTTTGCTACCATTTTGTTTGACAAACAAATTCATAAAGAAAAAAATTATTTTCACTGGGAAAAAGTGAATTAATCAAGCTAATTAAGTGAAGCTGTTACAAGCTGAGTCTAGTATACAAATCCATCTGAGAAGGTATTATCATATGAGTGTGAAGGATAAAGGACTTGTAGGACAGGGTGAGGAGTGCTGTAGAAAATCAGAAAGTGATCTTTAGTCTTAACTACCTTGCTGCTGCTAAAGAAAGAGACAGAGGGACAGAGAGGTAAAAAACAAAACAAAACAAAACAAAACATCATAGCAGGAACTTTTAACCACAGGAATATTTTTTCTAAGTGCCATTTTCAAAACCGCCTTTCCTATTATTAAGCATAATAGCCACCTTTTAACTCTTTATTATAACATTGCAACTTAACTTTATAGACTCTCTGGATCCTTTTCCTGTTTTCCTTTCTTCCAGCTTCCAATTAATTTTTGTCTTTTTTTTTTTTTTACCAGTTTTTAGTTCTTTGACAGTATGAGCATAAAAAATAAAATAGGAAAATCAAATTGATCCTTTTTTCCCAATGGATGCAAGATATAGTCAAGACTGGGACAACAGCTGTCAACTACA
Source organism: Delphinapterus leucas (assembly GCF_059928025.1). Taxonomy (NCBI): domain Eukaryota; kingdom Metazoa; phylum Chordata; class Mammalia; order Artiodactyla; family Monodontidae; genus Delphinapterus; species Delphinapterus leucas. Next base: position 54,565,092 of record NC_143140.1, read on the forward strand.
ATGGGAGTTGGTAGGCCATAAGTGCATTGCCTTGTTTTAATCTATCTGTACCTCTGTTTCTCCACTGAGACTATTAAGTCCTTGATGGTAAGGACCGTATGTTTTCATTTCTCTTTCCCCAGCACATAGTTCAAAGTTTAATACAGAGAAGACATAGAAGAAAACTATTGGTTGAATGAAGGAGTGAATGAATGAATGAAACAACAGAAATGGCAACACTCATACTGTTACCTCCCTCTCCCCCACTAACTACTCAAGTAATTCCAGAATAACTACTCAAGAAGGCCCAGAAGGTGTAGTTTTTTTCAAAAACATATGTAAATTCTCAGGGAAGTTGTATACACCAATATTTTCTTTTTTTTTTTTCACCACAAAACTCTATATGAGTTGTTGAGCAGTAGTTTAAGAACAGAACACTATATATCCATCCCTATTTGGTTTTGTTTTTAGATTAATGGAGCAAGAATGAAATGTTATACTATTTCTTTCTATCCAAGGATAATCTAATCTTGCAAAGACAGTTACCAAAGTCAATAACAATTCCTACTCAGAAGACAAATAGTGTCTGAATTGGATTAAGGTGAAACAAAAGTGCCTGATGCAGCTGTGTCAGTGAGGGACTCAGTGTTTATGGCTTCATTACAACCTTAAGTGGAATATCTCTATTTCTTCCATGTTTAATGAAGTCACAAACAACCAACTCTTTGTTGAGTGATATTGGAGAGTATTTGCTTTTAACTTGTATTTTAATTCGTGATTAACTAACTCTCTCTCACATCAGGTACTCAGATGGGTGCTTTAGGGAATATTAGCTGAGTGTTCCTCTGTGTTAGCCACAGAGTCAAGAAAAAAGATAAGGAGAATCAGTAAGACCAAGACAGGGTAGAAGAGAACATTCACCTTCCATCAAGATCCTTGGCCGACTCATCAAGCTGCCTGTCATGGCTCCGCTCCCGTCTCTGTGCCTCATTCATGGGTAAGTGCTTCTGCTCTGGCCGCTAAGTGACTTGGCTGTTGTGTTGTTTAGTTTTCAGGACTTTATCTCCTGTCTTTCTTCACCATCCTCCTCGGCCTGGTGCTCTACTCCTCCACCTCCACATACATAGCCCAGGACCCCCGCGTTTACAAGCAGTTCCGCAATCCTTCGGGACCCGTCGTGGACTTACCAGCCACAGCTCAGGTGGAGCCTTCAGTCACCTATACCAGCCTGGGCCAGGAGACTGAAGACGAGCCCCACGTTCGTGTGGCCTAGGACGACACCCTCCCAGCCCATTGAGGACACCTCCGCGGCCGTGTGTCCGCCCGTCATCTCTGTTTTGTACATAGAGAAAGGTATTTATTAGGTGCGGTTTACACAGGTGGACTGCAAGGTAGCGAATCTGAAAGCCTGTAAAAGGCATAAGCTAAACATCCCTGGAGACACGGGCTCTGATCCACCTGACCTGGGGAGATGCCTAGCTAGTGTGTATCCGGGTCACAACCCCCCTGCATTAATTACTGTGAAAATGTTTGAATCAAAAGCAAGTATTATTGTTTGTATTATTACGGTTACTGTTACTACACCGACTTCCAGGAGGAGCTTTTGTACTCCTGATGGGAACTCTCACCAGACCCACTCACATGTAGTTAACATCAATCCCACTTTTCTATGGCAAGTCACTTTTTAAGAATCACACTTTATTTTTGTGCACAGTCTCTGAGTGCTGCATGCCACAGGAGCTCCACCCTATGGCGCTTCCTTATCCTAGGGACCTGGGGGCTCGCAGTTTCCTCTGTTACCTGTTGGATTGCCTGCTCAATATGTATTTTGTGCTGTGACCCTTGTGGGGAGTGGCAACAGACCATATAATTCTCTATTCTAGGAATAGATATAAAACAAACATTTTAGCCTTTTTATATTTCAATCTCTGATTACTCCAGGCCATTGCCTTTCTGTTGTGCCACATGATTCTGCTAATCAAGTCCCTGTAATAACAGGATAAGGAAAGTTCCGTTTCTGCGGCTTATGGGAAACCCCAGAAATAATATTATTTGTGCTTAGGGCAATACATTTTTTTAATCTTTCTGCTCCTCCCTATGTTCCCTCTTCAAAAAATATATTGGTTTTCCTTTTTCCCCCTAGATTCCTTTAGTGATAATATGGAAATCAGTCAAGGCATTGGAAAAAGCCATGGTCCTCTGCCCTCTTGTGTGACACCCTTTTTGAAATACACCAGCATGGGAAATTACCTTTACTGTGGAGTGTCATTGGTTGTTTGGCCTCCCAACAAAGTCAGGGTGCTGGTGTGGAACAGTCTCTGACGATAGTTTGATTGATTGAACTGGCCATTCTGTAGTGGTAAAAATGCCACCAATGAAAAAGTCTGGCACTGTGGTCATATTTGGCATCCATTCAATAGCGGAATATATCACACAACATTCTTATGGATACAGAGAATATTACAGGGTCCTGATAAGGCTTTGAGGGGTGTGTCACCGGTCTAATTTTGTTGCCCTTAAAATAGCCCTTTCTTCAAACACAGAAAATCAAGAAACACCACAAACCTCTATGATTTACAATAGATTCTACATGTCAGTATGTGCAATAGTCTTTACCTTTGGCTGGCTTCATTACGATTCGAAAAGATCCTCGATAGAGTTACAGGGTTTGTAAAGGGAAAATAAATGTTTGGGGCAATTCAAATCAATACATCTTAAGCAAGCAAAGCAAAACATCAGAGGGGTCTCTGTAAGGTAGAGAACAGATCGCAGCTTAGTCAGGATTTCCGTAGTAGCCTGAACAAGGCCTAAATACAGCTGGCAGAAGCATCCCATGCTGTCCGCCAGCACCCATGTGACACTTCTGCCTGCCCTCTACCCCAGGACAGGTAGTCCTGCCCTTGGAGTTGGAGCAGACAAACTATCTTTTCTGACATGCAGATTTTATGCTCATCTCTGTTCAATCCCCTTAGAAACAAACACGTTTTATTTTCAGTGAAAAAAAAAAAATCACCATTAAAGCTATATCAAGTTAAAAGAGCTTCGCCAATGTTTGCTCTCTGCTACCTTTTAAACCAATTAAATACCTTTCTCTGAATATTTTGTCCATTCAGATCTGAAGACCTTTAAAGACTGTGGTTTTATTTTTGTGTTTACATTCCTTTGGTTTGCATAATTTGCTTGATTTATTGCATTCTTAGTATTTATTTTAAGCCAAATGTTTTAGTCTTTTTTATTCATTTTTATGACACTAATTTGTAGACGCTTAGTAAAGTCTTATGAGAAATAAGTGGATGAAAGTATTTCCAAGTCGACTCGGTGGACTGGGAATTTTTTTCAAATTTAAATTTCGAAAGGGTTTGCAAATCAGTGGGTGGCTACATGTTGCCATCTGAATTATTTTCTAGGCTATTTTAATTGACTCCACTGTATGGAAACCAAGTGTGAATGTTAAGGTGAATTCACTGTATACCCTTTACCATCCAATGTCCTTGTACACAAGATTTTCATGTCACTGGGGTAGCTCACTGTGTTGGTTCTTCTCCTTTTAGAAAGGCTGATAACGTACTGAATTGTCTGAGATCAGGAGTTCCAGATTGACCCTTCTGGGAAAAAAGAAAATAGCATGAAACAAACTCTTTTTCCGTGTGAAAGCATCGATCCTTTGGGAGTGGGGTGGGAAATGGGGGTAGGACATCATAAACTCTAGCTGTTTGAGTTTCTGAAATTTCATAACCTCAGTAGACACCAGCAAAAATTTCAGCTTTTCAGTCCACCACCAACCACTCTCCCCTCCACAAATGAGACTTTAGCAATTTGTCTAGAATTTGGTTGGGTAAGCAAACCTTAGCTCTCCTAAGTGGTGGTCCTCACTTACTCAATGACAACTTGCACTGGGGATACTGCTCGCCTTGGTCACACTTTCCCACAGCTCCGAACTCTGAAATACACAACAGGTAGAACAAGCAATGGAAAAATTTGCACCACTGTGTCCCATGAAAATGTTTCAATGTTTAGTTTAGGTATTGCTAACTTGTGCTATTAACCTTTTGACAAGCAGTGTAGTATTGTTTGTTTTGGGTTTGTTTTTGATTTGTAACCATTTAGTAGTCCCCAGCTAGCTACCAGTACAGATTTTACCCCATGGGTAGGATTCTACTGTCAAGCCACGTAACAAAGCACACTAATCCAGACACTGCAAATGGAAAATATGAACCAAAAAGGAAATTGACACCGATAAGTTGAACAAACTCTCCATTTTTGATATTTGCATGCTCCCCTATGGACTGGCTGTGGCAATGTAATGCCTGTATAATGTTTTCAAATAAAAATAAATGCTTTATGAAAGCACAGAGTTCTTGGTTTTCTTGAGTGTTTGTCTGCACTATGACAACCAGGGAAGCAGCTCCTGTGGGATGCTAGAAATAGCAACGAAAGTAGATAGCAGGGTACATGTCAAAATAAAAACCAGAAAGAAAATATTTCCAAATTAGGAAGGGCACAGTTGGTCTCAGAGCTGTAGCTTTGAAAAGCCAAATTAAACACATTTGTAATTTGCAAAATTAATTATTTATCTAGGTACTTAAGGAGGCTCTGGGGCTACAACCTCCAAGCCCACATTTAAAACACATGTAGGACAATTATAAATTTACCCCCAAGAAACAATTTCTCCTAAAGAAGAAAGTTTTGTGTAAGCTGCCCTCGGCACAATGCCAGACACAAAGAAAGAGCATTAACATTTATAAAGCAGGACTGTTTGTGTTTCTGCTCTGAACTTACACAGCATCTTGTCATGGTCACTTCTCCACTAACTGCAGTCACCTAGTAATTTTAAGTACCGAGAAACGATTGTATATAAATTTACATGTTCTTGTCATTTATGTTCATAATCAGACCTCAAAAATTAAATGAGCTAAAAAGACTGTGTGTCCGAGTTATATATTTAAAATCTTAAAAGAAAAACAGTCACTTTTCAAGGAAAAAAAGGAGCGAGCAGTGGCACACAGCCTTTATACAGGGCTCTTAACTAGAGATCTGTTGCGATCTGCTTTTATAAGTAGAACAGTACTGCACTTCACATAAATAATTTGTTTAAACAGCGTGATTCAGTTTAAAAAAAGTTTTTTCCTTGAGAAATGTAACTCTTTCTCTAAAGTATTGTTATTTTTCTTTAGTAAACTCTTTGATCATAGACGAAATACAGTTGAACTTCAACTCAGTCTGTGTCTAAGTGTCCAACAATTCTAAATTATTGGAGTCCACATAGTATACCTAATAAACATATATGTCATGTTTAGTTTGTCTTCCCAGTGAATTATCATTTTCTTAAGAGAAAGAATTGGGTTTCCTAAATGCTTGGAAGTTCTTGCAAAGGGAAGCTAAGGCAGTACTTGAATGGTTTTTGTGATTATTAGCATGAAGAAAAAGAGAAACAAGTAAAATTCAGCAAGTGAGCTGTAAGTACTGTATTGTCTTGATGTTCCATAGGAAAACAAATTGAATACCTGCAGTAATAGGGACTGAAATCAAATCCAGCTGATCTATTTTCAGGCCCCACGAAACACCTTGCTCATGGAAGGCTCTCACATCTTTTTTTTTTAATGGAATCTAACTTCTAAATCAGAAATACAAAGTACAAGCCTAAGATATTCTATTACAAAGTATTCCCCTTTTCCTTCTACAACTAAGTACTTTTTTCTGTAAAATTCCTGTTCTTGGAAAGAAAGGCATCACGAGGTCCAATTAAACCACCCTTGAATTTTTTAACAAACCCTTAAAATGTTAGTCTACTCCTTCAGGTTGACCCTGGGATAAAAAACAACAAAGTGAAGTTCTTTTTTCACTTACAAATAGTGTTTTTGAATGCATAACATTGCTTCTTAATTATGTACACTGATCTTTCTTTTTTCTTTCTTCTCTTCCTTTTTTATTCGATTTTTTAAATTTCTTTTTCTTTTTTCTTTCTGTGAACATAAACAGAGGACTCATTCTGGGCCACCTACTCAGTCTCTGTCCTTTATTCTCTATGTGGTCAAAAATGTTTAATTCAAAAAAAATTATAATACAGCTGGAAAGCCCCACACCTACCAGATGGCCTTTCATTAGTGCCTGAAAGGACAAGGCATTGTGTGTCACTTTTTAGACAGCCAGGCAAGTCGCCTCCAAACGACACTGCAACCTGATTAACAGGGAAAACTAATGATCAGAGTGGGGAGGTCCCTGGGAATAGACTAAAATTAGGGGCTTCCATCTGGATAGACAAAGGCCTGGTGTAATATGACTAAATCTATAAAAGCATGAAAATGAGCTTGTTCACCAGGCCTCAGTGTTAGAGCTGGGAACCATCCCATAATGCTTGAAGGATAATTTCAGGATGGATAAAGATAAATATTACTTTTTACACAACGGGGAGTAATCTTTCTGAACTCATTACCCCACAGTGATCGCACTGGCTGAGAATGTGTTATGTCACCAAATAGATGAGAATGCTACAATCAGGCAGTAAATAGGCTGTGTAATTCATTATCCAATCCGTCAAGCAGGCACTCAGTAATTATGCCTGGACAACAGGTCCATAGACTCAGTCTGTTGCAGGCGAACCTGGCTGTGTGGTCACACTGGCTTTAAGAGGCATTGCACCAGTACATCCCCGACCCTGGGAATTTGGCAGCACTGTGGATAGCTATGTCTTTGGGCCGCTAGATGTCGCTGTCTGAGGTTAAAACATCAGGATGACCACCTGCCTGCAGTGGTGAGGCTGTTATTGGATTCTCCACTCCTGGGGGGCAGCCCCGGTCTAGGTTCTCATCTTACTGTTCAGGCTTCCTCCTCCCAAACGTCTGAGGTCAGGGGTGGTGAAGTGAGAGAAGTTCCAGTGGTAACATCTCGAATATCTTCACCACGGTGTCATTGCTAAATGTGTAAAAAAGTAAAAGAGCAAGAGAGAAACGTGAGGCTAAAGGAAGCAGTATTGCTGGAATTATTCAGAAGTAAATTACACTCGAGGGCAACACACCCATCCATTTCAAGAAATGCTGAGTGACGGACAAATGTGTGCATGCATGAATTCCTCATGGGAGGAAGAAGTAGATCCCCAGGTGCTGAAGAGCACATGCCTCATGGCAGTGGGTCAAAAGCCTTCTGCACCTGACATTTCCCCCAACAGTGTCCACAAATGCCATTTCTGGGATTTGGGGCTAAAAGGTTGAAACATGGGGTGATACTTACTTTTGTGCAATGTTGGGTCTTATTCCTGCCTTTCTTGCCCTTGTCTTTGTAGGTAGGTGAGAATTACTTCCATAGTACCTGAAGAGGTTTGATAAATTTTAAGTAGTAGTAATAATTGCAGTTTCACAGATGGTTGGCCACTTGCCAATTTCACAGTAAACTAGAAAAGCAGTTAAGAAAATCTGCTTGTTCTTAAAATGACTACTTTTCTAAATGAAATTATTAAAGAGGGAGGAAATGGGCTAATCACTGGAATAATCAAAACAGTCTCATTGAATGGACTTGAGGACACGAGGAGGGGGAAGGGTAAGCTGGGACAAAGTGAGAGAGTGGCATGGACATATATACACTACCAAATGTAAAGTAGATAGCTAGTGGGAAGTAGCCTCATAGCACAGGGAGATCAGCTCGGTGCTTTGTGACCACCTAGAGGGGTGGGATAGGGAGGGTGGGAGGGAGGCTCAAGAGGAAGGGGATATGGGGATATATGTGTATGTATAGCTGATTCACTTTGTTATAAAGCAGAAACTAACACACCATTGTAAAGCACTTATACTCCAATAAAGATGTTAAAAAAAAAAAACAGTCTCATTATGGGACTCCCTGTGAGCTTTTGTTTGAATTCTCTAATACAGTTTTGGGCATTAAATAGGATTTTAAAAGCTAAATAGGTCACTCATGCATAAATGGTTGAGTGAATCACATAACTGCTTTATGGGCCCCATGATTCTGCCTATCAGGCTGCATTTTAATTAAAAGGAAAGTTGTCAGGGATAGAGGACAACTTAATGTGAGGAGTTTGGTGTCGTAGTTGAAGACTGAGACTTCACTTGACATTCAGTTTTCAATTCATAATTATGAGCTCCAAACAACTGTGAAGTTCATCTTCATTTCAGTCACAAGCTTAGACACAGAATTTGAGAGCTAGCGGGAACACTGGTGACCATTCCGTTCAAAATCTCAAGTCATGTCATGGCATCTAAGGGTGGAGATGGTTTAGTTGAAGAAAAGCTGTTTAGCCTGGAGAAGCTATAGCCTTGTTCATCACTGGCAAAATGTGGTAGATAACAATATAGTGTGTGGTACTTCTGTAAAAGAGGCTGCTCTGTGATCACCAGAAACCAGTGTCAGAGAGCTAATGCAGATGCTTCCCGTTAAGGGGCGGGGCAGCTTGTTAGGCAGCTTGGATAAATGGTCCTTAGGAGGATCCCTATTTCCAACCAACTCCGGAAGTGGAATCCCAAAAAGAAAAGAAAGGAAAAGCACCCAGTACATGCCCAAGCTAGACTGCCTTTGCCCTTTGGATTGAATCCATCCAGCCGAATACAAAGACGGGAAATTCTCCATCTGCTACTCCTATTCAACATACAAGTGTAAGAGGGGTCCTTGGGACTGGCTTTGCCTGTGATACTCCCAAAACCAGACAAACTACTTAGAGCTGCAATGGTCTATCTGCAACTGCTGTGCCAGAGTTGAGAGCTCACTGCTTCCCTGGGGGGATTTCCAACTCCCAGACACCCACTAGCCCTCACTCCTATATTCTCCAATGACCTGGCAGGTCAGCATCACTAGTGAGGCCACCACCCTTGGGAAACAAGTTACCTGCCATTGAATGAAGACCCGACTGCACTCAAAGGTGAAGAAGCTTCTATTTTCCTCCTTATTGGCACAACAGAAACCACTCAGTCCAGTGGCCCCTAGAATGCAAGGATGGGGGGAAATAAAAGTCATTGAACAAGAGATCATGGTAACTGAAGCTTTCAATTTTTTTAAGCAAAATTTGCCCCTGCCTGCCCAGAGGCACCAGAGTCTCTTTAGAGCCCTCAGGGCTCTGTGGGATCACCACCCTCTACTCCTGGGTGAATGGGGTGAAAACACCCTTTTACTATTTCTCCTGTGGTTGGTCGAATGGATTGCTTCTGTTCATAATACAATCTCCTTTCCTTGATTCTTGACATTGTAAAGGAACAGATTTTTATGTACTAATGTAATTTTGATTATTTACATTATCATGATAAAGTAGAAAGTCTTCTTTAGGGTACAACGTAATTCCCATCTGTTTCTAATGTGATTGTACCAGCATCCGAGTTTTGGCATCACACTACTTCTGTCTACTCCTCCTGAAGTGACTGACCTAGCTTCACGGCAGCATCCACGTCTGCTGCCATCTTCTTAGCTTGGTCTTTCTACTTCATTAATTCATTCTTGCTCACTGCTTCTTTGAGAATTTCAGGAAAATGGTTTTCTTTACTTTAGAACTCAACTGTATTTGATCTTTTGTCTTTAAAATCATTTAAGAAAAGGACAAAACTCTACAGAGCATGAATGATTGTATCTCAGATACTATGCCTAGGCTATATGCACATTTGCTTGAAAAATTAGAATAGAATTAGATTTTTTAACATCACACTGCATGTTCATTAAATGAAAATAGTCTAGGTCCTAAATTACAATGATTTAAAAATTGCATCATATTTTTAATTTAAAATTATTATTTTTCTAATGTCCTTACCTGTCAATACCATACATCAAGATTCCCATATTAGCAAAACACTGAAATGTTTTACTGCTGGTAGAGTTGGTTTATGCCATCCATCCTGCAGAATGAACTTATTTTCCTCAATTTCTCTTTCTCTTGAATTTTCACATCCAAAATTTAAAAAATATCTTTTGCACTATTCTTTTATTCATCCAATGAAACGTTCTTGAGAGGAAGTTGTGACCAAGAAGATAATGTGGAGATAATAATATATAGCAAATAATTCAGTGTTATCCTTATGACAAAGAACTAAAAGGTTTTCTTGTCTTATACACTTTATCCTTAGAAGAACAGAGTAATAAGTAAAAGTATTAATATTGGAGTTGAAAATCTAAAAAATAAGGCAATAAATGTAGGCCCCCCAAAATCAAACTAAATAAAAGTTTTGGTGAAAGTCAGATGTTTTGCTCCAATCCAGGTTCTGCCTTTAATTGGCCCATTTGCAGCAAACGGACAGATGTAAACAGGACTCCTGACAGGCCTAGCTCATCTCACATGTTCAGCCAAGGTAAAAAAACGGGTGCCAGCAAAACTTTGTGCCTACAAAGAGGCCAAGTCAAGACACAGTAAGATCAACATAATAAAGGCCATATATGACAAACCCACAGCCAACATTGTTCTCAATGGTGAAAAACTGAAACTATTTCCTCTAAGATCAGGAACAAGACAAGGTTGCCCACTCTCACCACTATTATTCAACATAGTTTTGGAAGTTTTAGCCACAGCAATCAGAGACGAAAAAGAAATAAAAGGAAACCAAACAGGAAAAGAAGAAGTAAAGCTGTCACTGTTTGCAGGTGACATGATACTATATATAGAGAATCCTAAAAACGCTACCAGAAAACTACTAGAGGTAATCAGTGAATTTGGTAAAGTAGCAGGATACAAAATTAATGCAGAGAAATCTCGTGCATTCCTATACCCCAAAGATGAAAAATCTGAAAGAGAAATTAAGGAAACACTCCCATTTGCCATTGCAACAAAAAGAATAAAATATCTAGGAATAAACCTACCTAAGGAGACAAAAGACCTATATGCAGAAAACTATAAGCCACTGATGAAAGAAATTAAAGATGATACAAACAGCTGGAGAGATATACCATGTTCTTGGATTGGAAGAATCAACATTGTGAAAATTACTCTACTACCCAAAGCAATCTACAGATTCAAGGCAATCCCTATCAAACTACCAATGGCATTTTTCACAGAACTAGAACGAAAAATTTCACAATTTGTATGGAAACACAAAAGACCCAAAATAGCCAAAGCAATCTTGAGAAAGAAAAATGGAGCTGGAGGAATCAGGCTCCCAAACTTCAGAGTATACTACAAAGCTATGGTAATCAAGGCAGTATGGTACTGGCACAGAAACAGAAATATAGATCAATGGAACAGGATAGAAAGCCCAGAGATAAACCCATGCACATATGGTCACCTTATTTTTGATAAAGGAGGCAAGAATATACAATGGAGAAAAGACAGCCTCTTCAAGAAGCAGTGCTGGGAAAACTGGGCAGCTACATGTAAAAGAATGAAATTAGAACACTCCCTGACACCATACACAAAAATAAGATCAAAATGGATTAAAGACCTAAATGTAAGGCCAGACACTATAAAACCCTTAGAGGAAAACATAGGCAGAACACTCTATGACATAAATTAGAGCAAGATCCTTTTTGACCCACTTCCTAGAGAAATGGAAATAAAAATAAACAAATGGGACCTAATGAAACTTCAAAACATTTGCACAGCAAAGGAAACCATACACAAGATGAAAAGACAACCCTCAGAATGGGAGAAAATATTTGCAAATGAAGCAACTGACAAAGGACTAATCTCCAAAATTTACAAGCACCTCATGCAACTCAATATCAAAAAAAAAACAGCCCAGTCCAAAAAATGGGCAGAAGACCTAAATAGACATTTCTCCAAAGAAGATATACAGACAGCCAACAAACACATGAAAGAATGCTCAACATCACTAATCATTAGAGAAATGCAAATCAAAACTACAATGAGATATCACCTCACACTAGTCAGAATGTGCATCATCAAAAAATCTACAAACAATAAATGCTGGAGAGGGTGTGGAGAAAAGGGAACCCTCTTGCACCGTTGGTGGGAATGTAAATTGATGCAGCCACTATGGAGAACAGCGTGGAGGTTCCTTAAAAAACTAAAAATAGAACTACCATACAACCTAGCAGTCCCACTACTGGGCATATACCCTGAGAAAACCATAATTCAAGAAGAGTCGAGTGGGTTTCTTCTAGAAAGAAATCTCTTTGCTAGCAGGCTCCAAGTCACGATGTGTTTTAAAAGGAAGTCACCAGCATTTTAATCCTCTGTTAGAATCACAGAAGCCTAGCAGCTGTTATGAGAAGAAAAGCCATGTGGATGAAAGGCTCTTGGTGCTGCAGCCAGGAGTCAGTGCTGTGCCTCTGAGGTGGGAGAGCCAACTTCAGGACACTGGTCAACAAGAGACCTCCCAGCTCCACGTAATATCAAATGGCAAAAATCTCCCAGAGATATCCATCTCAACACCAGCACCCAGTTTCACTCAACGACCAGCAAGCTACAGTGCTGGAAAACCTATGCCAAACAACTAGCAAAACAGGAACACAACCCCACCCATTAGCAGAGAGGCTGCCTAAAATCATAATAAGTCCACAGAGACCCCAAAACACACCACCAGATGTGGACCTGCCCACTAGAGAGACAAGATCCAGCCTCATCAACCAGAACACAGGCATTAGTCCCCTCCACCACGAAGCCTACACAACCCACTGAACCAACCTTAGCCACTGGTGACAGACAGCAAAAACAACGGGAAGTACGAACCTGTAGCCTGCAAAAAGGAGACCCCAAACACAGTAAGATAAGCAAAATGAGAAGACAGAAAAACACACAGCAGATGAAGGAGCAAGATAAAAATGCACCAGACCTAACAAATGAAGAGGAAATAGGCAGTCTACCTGAAAAAAAATTCAGATAATGATAGTAAAGATGATCCAAAATCTTGGAAATAGAATGGACAAAATGCAAGAAACATTTAACAAGGACCTAGAAGAACTAAAGATGAAACAAACAATGATGAACAACACAATAAATGAAATGAAAAAGACTCTAGATGGGATCAATAGCAGAATAGCTGAGGCAGAAGAACGGATAAGTGACCTGGAAGATAAAATAGTGGAAATAACTACTGCAGAGCAGAATAAAGAAAAAAGAATGAAAAGAACTGAGGACAGTCTCAGAGACCTCTGGCACAACATTAAATGCACCAACATTCGAATTATACGGGTCCCAGAAGAACAAGAGAAAAAGAAAGGGACTGAGAAAATATTTGAAGGCATTATAGTTGAAAACTTCCCTAATATGGGAAAGGAAATAGTTAATCAAGTCCAGGAAGCACAGAGAGTCCCATACAGGATAAATCCAAGGAGAAATATGCCAAGACACATATTAATCAAACTGTCAAAAATTAAATACAAAGAAAGCATATTAAAAGCAGCAAGGGAAAAACAACAAATAACACACAAGGGAATCCCCATAAGGTTAACAGCTGATCTCTCAGCAGAAATTCTGCAAGCCAGAAGGGAGTGGCAGGACATACTGAAAGTGATGAAGGAGAAAAACCTGCAACCAAGATTACTCTACCCTGCAAGGATCTCATTCAGATTTGATGGAGAAATTAAAACCTTTACAGACAAGCAAAAGCTGAGAGAGTTCAGCACCACCAAGCCAGCTTTACAAAAAATGCTAAAGGAACTTCTCTAGGCAAGAAACACAAGAGAAGGAAAAGACCTATAATAACGAACCCAAAACAATTTAGAAAATCGGAATAGGAACATACATGATGATAATTACCTTAAATGTAAATGGACTAAATGCTCCCACCAAAAGAAACAGATTGGCTGAATGGATACAAAAACAAGACCCATATATATGCTGTCTACAAGAGACCCACTTCAGACCTAGAGACACATACAGACTGAAAGTAAGGGGATGGAGAAAGATATTCCATGCAAATGGAAGTCAAAAGAAAGCTGGAGTAGCAATTCTCATATCAGACAAAATAGACTTTAAAATAAAGACTATTAGAAGAGACAAAGAAGGACACTACATAATGATCAAGGGATCAATCCAAGAAGAAGATATAACAATTGTAAATATTTATGCACCCAGCATAGGAGCACCTCAATACATAAGGCAAATACTAACAGCCATAAAAGGGGAAATCGACAGTAACACATTCATAGTAGGGGACTTTAACACCCCACTTTCACCAATGGACAGATCATCCAAAATGAAAATAAATAAAGAAAAACAAGCTTTGAATGATACATTAAACAAGATGGACTTCATTGATATTTATAGGACACTCCATCCAAAAACAACAGAATACACATTTTTCTCAAGTGCTCATGGAACATTCTCCAGGATAGATCATATCTTGGGTCACAAATCAAGCCTTGGTAAATTTAAGAAAATTGAAATTGTATCAATTATCTTTTCCGACTACAATGCCGGGAGACTAGATATCAATTACAGGAAAAGATCTGTAAAAAATACAAACACATGGAGGCTAAACAATACACTACTTAATAACGAAGTGATCACTGAAGAAATCAAAGAGGTAATAAAAAAATACCTAGAAACAAATGACAATGGAGACACAACGACACAAAACCTATGGGATGCAGCAAAAGCAGTTCTAAGAGGGACGTTTATAGCAATACAAGCCCACCTGAAGAAGCAGGAAACATCTCGAATAAACAACCTAACCATGCACCTAAAGCAATTAGAGAAAGAAGAACAAAAAAACCCCAAAGTTAGCAGAAGGAAAGAAGTCATAAAAATCAGATCAGAAATAAATGAAAGAGAAATGAAGGAAAAAATAGCAAAGATCAATGAGACTAAAAGCTGGTTCTTTGAGAAGATAAACAAAATAGATAAACCATTAGCCAGACTCATCAAGAAAAAAAGGGAGAGGACTCAAATCAATAGAATTAGAAAGAAAAAGGAGAAGTAACAAATGACACTGCAGAAATAAAAAAGATCATGAGAGATTATGACAAGCAACTCCATACCAACAAAATGGACAACCTGAAAGAAATGGACAAATTCTTAGAAATGCACAACGTGCCAAGATTGAATCAGGAAGAAATAGAAAATATGAACAGACCAATCACAAGCACTGAAGTTGAAACTGTGATTAAAAATCTTCCAACAAACAAAAGCCCAGGACCAGGTGGCTTCACAGGTGAATTATATCAAACATTTAGGGAAAAACTAACACCTACCCTTCTCAAACTCTTCCAAAATATAGCAAAGGGAGGAACACTCCCAAATTCCTTCTACGAGGCCACCATCACCTTGATACCAAAACCAGACAAGGATGTCACAAAGAAAGAAAACTACAGGCCAATATCACTGATGAACATAGATGCAAAAATCCTCAACAAAATACTAGCAAACAGAATCCAACAGCACATTAAAAGGATCATACACCATGATCAAGTGGGGTTGATTCCAGGACTGCAAGGATTCTTCAATATATGCAAATCTATCAATGTGATAAACCATATTAACAAATTGAAGGAGAAAAACCATATGATCATCTCAATAGATGCAGAGAAAGCTTTTGACAAAATTCAACACCCATTTATGATAAAAACCCTCCAGAAAGTAGGCATAGAGGGAACTTTCCTCAACATAATAAAGGCCATATATGACAAGCCCACAGCCAACATCATCCTCAATGGTGAAAAACTGAAAGCATTTCCACTAAGATCAGGAACAAGACAAGGTAACCCACTCTCATCACTCTTATTCAACATAGTTTTGGAAGTTTTAGCCACAGCAATCAGAGAAGAAAAGGAAATAAAAGGAATCCAAATTGGAAAAGAAGAAGTAAAGCTGTCACTGTTTGCAGATGACATGATACTATACATAGAGAATCCTAAAGATGCTACCAGAAAACTACTAGAGCTAATCAATGAATTTGGTAAAGTAGCAGGATACAAAATTAATGCACAGAAATCTCTGGCATTCCTATGCACTAATGATGAAAAATCTGAAAGTGAAATCAAGAAAACACTCCCATTTACCACTGCAACAAAAAGAATAAAATATCTAGGAATAAACCTACCTAAGGAGACAAAAGACCTGTATGCAGAAAATTATAAGACACTGATGAAAGAAATTAAAGATGCTACAAATAGATGGAGAGATATACCATGTTCCTGGATTGGAAGAATCAACATTGTGAAAATGACTCTACTACCCGAAGCAATCTATAGATTCAATGCAATCCCTATCAAACTACCACTGGCATTTTTCACAGAACTAGAACAAAAAATTTCACAACTTGTATAGAAACACAAAAGACCCCGAATAGCCAAAGTAATCTTGAGAACGAAAGACGGAGCTGGAGGAATCAGGCTCCCTGACTTCAGACTATACTACAAAGCTACAGTAATCAAGACAGTATGGTACTGGCACAAAAACAGAAAGTTAGATCAATGGAACAGGATAGAAAGCCCAGAGATAAACCCACACACATATGGTCACCTTATCTTTGATAAAGGAGGCAGGAATGTACAGTGGAGAAAGGACAGCCTCTTCAATAAGTGGTGCTGGGAAAACTGGACAGGTACATATAAAAGTATGAGATTAGATCACTCCCTAACACCATACACAAAAATAAGCTCAAAATGGATTAAAGACCTAAATGTAAGGCCAGAAACTATCAAACTCTTAGAAGAAAACATAGGCAGAACACTCTATGACATAAATCACAGCAAGATCCTTTTTGACCCATCTCCTAGAGAAATGGCAATAAAAACAAAAATAAACAAATGGGACCTAATGAAACTTCAAAGATTTTGCACAGCAAAGGAAACCATAAACAAGACTAAAAGACAACCCTCAGAATGGGAGAAAATATTTGCAAATGAAGCAACTGACAATGGATTAATTTCCAAAATTTACAAGCAGCTCATGCAGCTCAATAACAAAAAAACAAACAACCTAATCCAAAAATGGGCAGAAGACCTAAATAGACATTTCTCCAAAGAAGATATACAGACTGCCAACAAACACATGAAAGAATGCTCAACATTATTAATCATTAGAGAAATGCAAATCAAAACTACAATGAGATATCATTTCACACCAGTCAGAATGGCCATCATCAAAAAATCTAGAAACAATAAATGCTGGAGAGGGTGTGGAGAAAAGGGAACACTCCTGCACTGCTGGTGGGAATGTGAATTGGTTCAGCCACTATGGAGAACAGTATGGAGGTTCCTTCAAAAGCTACAAATAGAACTACCATATGACCCAGAAATCCCAGTACTGGGCATATACCCTGAGAAAAGCAAAATTCAAGAAGAGTCATGTACCAAAGTGTTCATTGCAGCTCTATTTACAGTAGCCCGGAGATGGAAACAACCTAAGTGCCCATCATCGGATGAATGGATAAAGAAGATGTGGCACATATATACAATGGAATATTACTCAGCCATAAAAAGAAACGAAATTGAGCTATTTGTAATGAGGTGGATAGACCTAGAGTCTGTCATACAAAGTGAAGTAAGTCAGAAAGAGAAAGACAAATACCGTATGCTAACACATATATATGGAATTTAAGAAAAAAAATGTCATGAAGAACCTAGGGGTAAGACAGGAATAAAGACACAGACGTACTGGAGAACGGACTTGAGGATATGGGGAGGGGGAAGGGTGAGCTGTGACAGGGCGAGGAGAGGCATGGACATATATACACTAACAAACGTAAGGTAGATAGCTAGTGGGAAGCAGCCACATGGCACAGGGATATCGGCTCCGTGCTTTGTGACCACCTAGAGGGGTGGGATAGGGAGGGTGGGAGAGAGACGCAAGAGGGAGGAGATATGGGGATATATGTATGTATAGCTGATTCACTTTGTTATAAAGCAGAAACTAACACACCTTGTAAAGCAATTATCCTCCAATAAAGATGTTTAAAAAAAAAATACTCGGTAAGAGAATCCAAGTTAGCTGAAATGATCTAGGTCTCCTTCTATTAGCCCAGAGTTGCTCCAAATAATGCTCTTATTTCGACCCACCAGAGGGGATTCCAAAACCTACCTCTACGTGGAACTTGAGACCACCTTTCAGCCACTTGCTTACAGATTATGTCCTATTATGAACACAAGATGATGGTTTTCTCCAGGAAAGGAAATTTGAAAATCCTTCCTCCTCTATTCCTTTGCAGCTCAACCTAGTAACTGTGTCTACTTTTACCTTAATGGGATGTGTTCCTCATTTGAACATCTTATTCCAGCTGTCAATCTCCAGCACAGCTGTGAACTCAGGCCTCCAAGATTTCTCTGAGAAGCCCAAGGGCAGCTAATAATAAGACCAAAGACATCAATTTTGCCACATCCCATACCACATGTGGTTCAGAAGAAGATAATGCTTGAGAACAAAGCAGTTAGACTACATTCCTCCTTCCTGGATGCAACTAGACCTGTGCTTAGGATATGATTTCAATGAATGCCTTTTTAAGTTAGAGAAATGAAAGCCCCCAAACAGGCCAAACCCAGGTTTTCCATTTGCGTCTATAATGGAAACAAGTTGCTCCCTTTATAAAATCAAGCCCTGGTCCTCTGATACTGACAATGGATAGAGACTCTCCCATTACTTGGGGGATAATGTGGAGCTACAGTAAGTAGTACAAGATCTTCAAGGGGAAGATGCAGCTCAGCGAAAAGTGTCAGATCTCAAGGTCTCTCCCTTTAAGGAGACCTTTGCCCATTGCCAATCTTGGAGCATCCTGGCTCAAGATTTTAGGGGAGCCATTGCATTTTCTTTGAATCTGTTACAGATTTCTATGTAGCTGAAGCTACAACTGATATAATTTATTCTACTGTGTGCTAGACAATGGGCATTGTAGCGATTGTCTCATTGAGTCCTCAAAACAACCCTATGGGGGTGGGTTGTAAAGTGTATCCCAGTTTTTTTCTTTTTCTGATGAGTTAGTTAATAGAGGCACGGATGGGTGATATAAAATCGCCAAGTTTACCCAATTAGCAAGTGATGAGGCCAGGCTGCAAACCCAGGTGTGCCTGACTCCAAAGACGGAAGATACACTATCAAACAAGATGTCTTATGATATCTCAGAAAACGGTTCAAATTCACCAAACCTTTGAGGAGGCACCTGCAAGAATCCAGTGAAAAGAAGCATGTGGGAGAGGAATGAAGTGACTCTGTATCCAAGTATAGAATGGGTTACATTGTAACGATTAAGTCAGCTAGCTTAGGAAAGCAACGCCAACCACATTCAAGGCTCACCTTTGGTACGGGACATGCGTGACAGACAGATTCCCCCTGTGTAGTCCCAACAGTAACACTGGTCTGAGGAAAAGAAAAACAAAACAAAAACGGAAGAAGTACTAACTTGCTCTGGAGGTAGAAAGACGTAGTTGGGGAACTGTCCTTGACTCCTCCAAAGGCCCCATCCCGCCTGCCGAGGCAGCAGGTCCCTCCCACCCCCTCCCCCAGGGAGACATCTTATCTGTACCACCTCTCAGTAGCACTGGCGCAGCCTCCTTCCTGAAGCACTTCTTTCCGTTGAAGTTTGTGGACCATGCTCGCCTGGCGTCCCCGCACCTCACAGTCCACGCAGGCCACTCCTTCTTGGTGTCCCTTACTGGACCCTCCTTCTCACGCACAACGCTGACCGTTGGAGCTTCCCACAGCTCCGCCTTCAGTTTGCTTCTCCTTTTTATCTGCACTCACTCGCACTGCTTTAAACGCCCGCTTCATGCTGACGACTCACTTTTGCATCCCCAGCCCAGACCGTTCCCTGCCTGTTCCACGTGTCCACGTGGATGTCCGCTGGGCCTCTTGAGGACTATGAACAACAACGTGGGGTCACTTATGTCAAAGGCTCTAAAATGAAGCCAGTAGGCCACTAAGGAAGTGGAAATTACATCCACACCGGATGCAGCAGAAACTTCTGACCTGGCCTCCCTGAGACCACCAGAACTTGTTTTATTTGCCCTTTAGAAATCGCAGCTAAGCAACCAATTGCTGCGAAGTGACTGAATGCCTGCCCCCATCGTAGTTCTGTAAAAATAACCTACGTAATGTCTCTGGGATGTCTTTGTCAGTTGTCTGCATGAACCCGCCGTTTTCTACTTTTCCTCAGAGCACATTTGAGTTGCTGCTCAAACCGGTGCCTCCTGCGTTGCAATTCTTAAGATGGCAAACAAGCTCTTTGTCTCATTTGCAGACTTCTGCATTTCTTGGGCGACACTCTCCAGCCTAACCAGTCCAAAACAGAACTTGTGATTCTCCCCAAATCTGTTTCTCCTCCAGTTTTCCCCATCTCACTTAATAGCACCATCATCTACCTGGTCACTAGAGCCAAGCACCTCAGATTCACCCTCGATGTTGTTCTTTTCATCAGCATTCGCATCCAATCCATCAGGAAGTCTTGTCAAATCCTATGGCTCATGCCCTGAAGATGATTACTCAGCACAGCTGCTTCTGCCGCCCCAGTCCAAGCCTCCTCCCTCTCCATCCCGAGCTGTGGAAACTACCAGCTAAGTGCCCTCGCCTCTCTACCCCTACAACTCTACCTAGAGAGATCTTTCTAAAATGTAAATTACAGCCTGTTATTTCCCTGTATGAACCCCTCCAGTCTCTCCCAATAGCTGTTAGAATAATATTCAAACGCCTTGCCTGGTTCTCAGGACCCACCAGACCTGGATCCTGCCTAGAAGCTTTACAAGTGCATGTGTTTCTACTCTCCCATCACTCACTCACCACACCTGTGTCTCTTTCTCCAACAGACCAAGCCCGTTCTTACCGCGAGGCCCTCACGTCCTCTGCGTAGGATATGCTCCCCCTTCACTGCAGTTCTGGTGCTTCACGTTAAGGTTGCAGTTCATGTGCTGCCTCCCCAAAGGGCCTGCTTTAATCACCCTAACCCCAGTCTCACTCTTTTCCATTACCCTGGTTTAGTTTCTTCATAATACCTCCTGCTATTTAAAATAACGTCTTGTTGTGTTTATTACTATATTCTCCACTAGAGTATAAACTCTGTAAGCCTAGAAAAAATATTAGGTACTTGTTTTGTTTGAAGCAACATAAACTGGCTCTAAGCAGATTAAGGAGGAAGAAATTCACTGGGAACATTCTGACTCTCTGAGGTAGGATTTTAATAGCATTTATGCCCCTGGTATGACCTTAGACATCTTTGATAAACAAAACCTGGCTCACAATCAGTAGGAAGCATTTTTATTAAGCCAGAGATACAGCTGTTAAAAATATTCAACCCCTTCACAAATATTAATATATAGGGAAGTGAATGAGTGACTTTGGACTATAGATCCATGGCTATTTATCTAAGTCTGGGCAAAAAGAGAACTATCTTTAGGGAAGTGGTAAAAATTCCTGGATGAAAATATGAAGTTAGACAACAGTGATGATGAACACTGTCTCTTAAAGAAATGACTGAGCTAGAACATTAACTCCCAAAAAAGGAAAACCAGAAAATCATTTATCTTGGGCGTGGTGGCAATGGACTTGAACACTTGTTTAATAAAACATGAACTAACCTTTGATGTTGTAGGGGAGGAAGAAGTTTTCCTTGACTCTCTTAGGGTCACTGGCTGGGTCTGAAAGTTAACATGACAAAGGCATAGTAACAGGAGAAAAGAATACAAGTTTATTTAACATGTTTTACATGACACGGGAGCCTTCCTCAAGAAATGAAGAATTGAAGAAGTGGTTAAAACCTGAGTGTTTTCATGCTAGGTTAGATGACGAGTGGATATCTGTGGAGAAATATGATGAGACAAAGGAGGCATGAGCTATACCAAGTGAAGCAAGCCAGACAGAGAACGACAAATATCGTACGATAGGGCTTATATGTGGAATCTAAAATTATGCTACAAATGAACTTATCTACAAAGCAGAAATAGACCCACACACATAGAAAACAAACTTATGGTCACCAAAGGGGAAGTTGGGGGGATTGAGGGCTAAATTAGGAGTTTGGGATTAACATATACACACTACTATATATAAAATAGATAACCAACAATGACCTACTCTATAGCACAGGGAACTCTACTCAATATTTTGTAATAACCTATAAGGGAAAAGAATCTGAAAAAGAAATATAAAGAATATGTATATGTATATATACAGCAAAGTGATTCAGTAATATATATACATATGTATACACTGAATCACTTTGCTGTGATTACTGAATCACTTTGCTATACACCTGAAACTAACACATTATAAATCAACTATACTTCAATAAAAAATAAAATTTAAAGAAAAAAAATTTTTTAAATATGTAACCATTGGGGAGAACTAGGTTAAGGGTATATGGGACTTCTCATCAACTTCTGGTGAATACATAATTATTTTAAAATAAGAAGTAAAAAAAAAGTGTTTGTGACTTTAAAAGAAGAAGGTATGAGCTAATTGTAATAAACTGGGGAAACTTAGGCCTGTTGATTTGGACTCTTCTCTCTCTATCTTAGAGATAAGCATGTTCCTCTTCCCAGGGTGTGAGGAGGACACTTCTCAATGATGGAGAAGCACAGGGGAAGGTCACACAGACCTTCCTGCTTCCTGACATTTTATCAAACTCTTTCAGCTTAAAATATGCAATATATCAACATGTCGTGTTCTGGGGTAGCATGTTCTGACCCTAGTCAATAACAAACTTGCAACTTATTTTTGAATAAAAGGAATGTAAAAATTAACTGAAATAATTAGGGATTTTCCTGACCACAATATGAAATGTCCTTATGGAATAGCTCTTTCCAGATTCTCTTGTACCTTCTGGAAACAATAATGTCTGAAACATGCATGTTCTTTCATGCTAAAAACCAATGATCACAGTCCTGCCATAGGCAGTCTGAGATCTAATAGGCTGGGATTGAATCTTTTCCCTAAGTGACAAAGTCTGGGGAAAAAGCTCAAAGAAGAAAGATTTTCTAGTTATATGAACTGAATTTGATTACCTTTTAGCAGTATTAAGGAAAAGCACTTGAGAGCTGGACTGCTTGACTTTCATTATGAAATAAATGCACCCTCATATTGAAAAACAAGGTTCTGAAAAAATTCAATAAGAATTCTAAA
Source organism: Delphinapterus leucas (assembly GCF_059928025.1). Classification (NCBI taxonomy): domain Eukaryota; kingdom Metazoa; phylum Chordata; class Mammalia; order Artiodactyla; family Monodontidae; genus Delphinapterus; species Delphinapterus leucas. The sequence continues at coordinate 54,587,995 of NC_143140.1, forward strand.
ATGTGAATTTTAAAAAAGCATTTTCATTACTTTTGTGATTCCTCGATGTTAGCCCCAGACACTCTGACATCATGCTAGGAGATAATCGTCTTCCAGAAAGAAAAGTAACAAATCTCATGTGAACCAGGAATGAGTGGAAATAAATAATGGGCAAACGTTTCATAATTTCTAATGTTCTTTATAATGTCCCCACATTCTGACTTTAAAGTCTACTAGGAATTTTCAAAATTAGATTATCAAAATGATGCCTGACTTGCTGTCATCTGATGTATGGGTCTGAACGGTTCAGAAAGAGTGAAATTCATAGAACACACTACACACCTCATGTTAGTCGATAACTCCAGGTTTTTTCTCCCAAGATATTTTTCCAGAGAGCTTCACAAGTAGCAAAGTTGGCTGATGTGAGTTTTGATTCCTCTCCCTTCTTCAAGCTACCCCTGACAGTTTCTAGGGAACAGGAAAACGCAGACAGTCTACAGTCGAGAGCTGACTATAATTTCCACATCCTCTTCTACCTCTTGAGAGAATAATTTAAGGAACGCTTGATATTGCATATTAAGACATCAGATATTGCAACTTCCTCTGAAAAAAAAAGGAATGTGGGTGCAAATTACAGTCAATCTCATTTTTCAGGAGTTAGTTTCAAGATAAAAAACATATATATGACCCAGGCATGGAGGAGAAGGAGAGCCAGGTATCATCATTGTGCTTAAAAGTCAAAAAGAGATTGGGCTCATAAACAATGTGAAACAAAATAATAGTGGCAGGTTGGAATTAAATTCTAAAATGCCTGAGATACTGAATGAATTTCTTCCCATGCATAAACACGGAAAACCTCTAAAAGAAACAACCACAGAAATAAGAACTAATGAGAAATTTTCAAGGCTGTAAATAAAAGCAGGAATGAGTGTCTTTAAAAAAATAGGGGCATAACGAGTTTTCCTTTCTATTTTGCAGTGCGGGGAGTTGAGCATGAAAAACCTCTGTTGGGCATGAAGACAGGATGAGCTACGCTGCTCCCAAGCTTCACCTCACTGGTTCTTCCAGGAGGTGGGGACTGCGGGGAAAGGCAGCACAGCCTCTGGGAGCTGCCGCTGAACCCAAACAGCCACACCAGCCCCCGTCAGCTCAGAGGTCAGCTTAGGCACCAACAGACACCGCCTGGCATTTACGTGGAAGCCTAGATCTGGGGGACGCAATGGTGCTGTAGTGGGTTAAATGGTGGTCCATCCAAAAGATACATCCACCCAGAACCTGTGAAGGTGACCTGATTTGGAAAACAGGTCTTTGCAGATGTAATTAAAGATCTTGAGAGGAAGTCATCTCGGATTACCTGGGGAGGCCCTTAATTCAACGACAAATGTCCTTATAAGAGTCAGAAGAGAAGACAGAGAGACATACAAAGGAGAAGACCATGGGAAAAGGGAGCCAATGATTGGAGTTATGCAGCCACAGCCATACTTATAAATATGGTAGGAAAATTCCTAGAAGTTCAGGCCTAAGTTCACATATGGGAGAATTGCTCTTCCAGCTTCCCAAATTACAGCCAATATCTGGATGTTATAATTTGTAGGGGCAGAAAAATATCTTTTTGCTCTACACTTCTAAGTTCTCTACAGGGACCCCTATTACAAGAAACAGATTAAAAAGAGAAAAACAGACGAATTCACTTAATGTAAATTTTACATGACACGGGAGACTTTGTAAGGAAATGATGACCCCAAAAGAATGGCTCAACCTGAGTGTTTCTATGCTGGGTTTGCTGAAGAGTGAAGGGCAGCTCTCACAGGAAGCTTTTATGACCCGCTTCAGGAGAAGATCAGAAAGACCTTCCTGCACCTGCCGTTTCTCAAATTCCTCCAACTTGAAACATTCAACACGCCAAGGTGCTGTATTCAACATGCCAAGGTGCTGTATTCAACACGCCAAGGTGCTGTATTTTGGGGGTAGCACGTCTTGAATGCCATCAGATTCTTTGGATGCTTGTTCTCCAGGCCAGGATTTTCCACTTGATTAGTAAGCTCAGGCTGACTGTAATCTTCTGGAGGATGAGTTTCAGCCCCCTAGAGGTGTTCAAACACCACTGTCAATGTGGGACCCTGATTTTGATTATTTGTTTTGCCTTTATCAACTCTATAGATGTGGGCCTCTCAAGTTAAATCCAGAGTAGAAGGTATCTCATTTTTTAAAGTCCATAAATTAAAAACCTATTGGGCTAACCAAATGTTCTATTTCCAATGTTTCCTGCCCTATTACAAGGTTAGGTTTCTCTGGCCTGTGTGTTATGGGTAGGTGTGGCAGGCATGGGTCATTTGTTACTAACTCCTGGATCATGGCTGACCTCTGTATCACTTTCTGGAGACACTGATCCAGACTAAAGTCACCTTTTCTTTAGCTTTTAGCTGCATGAGAAGGAATCAGTTGGCTATATCATCAAGAGTTTTTATTACAACCTGACTACCTTAAGCAATAAAGGAATTTATGGAAAAAATATTGGGCAACTCAGAAGCCCAATAAGAAGTCTGGAGAACTAGGCTCACAAAACAGGTAAACCCAAGGTAAAGACTTCATCAGATAGGAACTACTGCTGTCACTGCTGAATACCTCTATGGCCACTTGACTCAGCCGCCACTGGACACTGTCACCAGTTGTAGACAATGCTGCTAAACCACCACCACAATTACTGAAAAACAAATCTCACAGTCTCTTCATCTCTGTACCACTTAAGATTTAAAGTTTGAATGTACACTTGGCCAAGTCATGTGCAAGAAAGAGTTGGGGGTCCCCCAGCTCGTGGTTTCTCCAGTGGTTCCCATCATCACAAAGACTCTTCCAATGAGGGACTTCCCCACACTAGAAATGCTCAACAGCCAAAAATCATGACAAGTGGGCTAATCGTCATGGGTTCTATGGAGAACCTGGGCATTTCTGTCTGACTAGAACTGAAACCACGATGGCACTTATATTGAGACTCAAGATGAGAAGAAATAGATTAATCCTTTTAGCTAAAAATCCCTGTGATCTGATTCTCCTCCATTTAGCTTATGTTTAATACCACTTTGGGAACAGCAGGTCACACCACCAGACCTTCCCACTTACATATTCAGAGCTCAGCAGTCTCTTTGGTGTAGGTGATGGGACTTCCACATCACAAACTAGAGTAGCCCCAAATGATACTTCCCCACTTTTCTCATGTCAGACACACAGACAATGATAACATTTGCAAGGCGCACTGAGGTAAATAGAGGAGGTTGTTGAAGTACAGGCATTCAACCTGGGGATGTGCCCAGGTGCCCCAGCTGAGGCCACCTTAAAGACTGTGCATACCTAGTCCATCATAGACCCTCTAAAATCCACCCCTGGATTAGGCCAGCCCAGTAAAGACCTGAGCACTGGAACAACACTTTTCTACTGAACTGACCATTTGGGCAATGCCATTAGGCTGCATTGGAGGTTGTTAATAAGAGACAGTCCATAGTGATTCACTGCTGTGTAGACTGACGGATGGATGTGGTTCATCATACCACACACATCCTCTCAAGTACAACCCACAGGAGAACTTTCCTCTGATCTCGGTATCAAGAAAAGCTGTGTGCTCTTGAGCACCTGTTTTTGTTTGATGTCCCGGTCAGGATACGGTGAATCTTGTAATGGATCAAATTTCTCTGCTAAACTGGCTCTGGGAGGGATAGAATAAAATTTGAAGCCTGTATATAATGTGTTTATAGGACTCCAAGTCATGTGTCTTCTGAACTCACCTCACACGTGGCTCCATCTCACTTTCCCACCCTTATGTTCCCTGACAGATTTCCACTTATTTCACCCTGTTATATTGTATGTAGCTTTGTAATCCACTTTAGACCATTTTAGGAACAGAGTGGGAATGGAAGGAAGAGAGAGAGAGAAGAAAGGAAGGAAGGAGAGTAGGAAGGCAGGCAGACTGACAAAATTCTAGACCAGTTTATATCACATTTATTTGTTCAGCTAAGTCACACCTACAAGGTGTGAACTATAACTTACTCAGTTTTATACACTCAAACTTATGGCTCCCAATAAATAAATAAGTTATTGTGGATAAAACTATTATCACAACAACGTGACTGTACCTAGTGCTACTGAATTGTGCACTTAAAAATGGGTAAAACAATAAATTTTATGTTGTGAATATTATGTATATTTTTCCACAATAAAAATTTTGTAAAGCTATCCTTAAAAAAAAAATTCTGTAGCTCTACAAAGGCTTAAGCTTCTTATAAGAAGGAACTGTCCTATTTACCTTAGTGATATACCTTTCACTGCGCCAGAGCCTAGGACAATAAAATGTAAATATCTGGTGACTGATATATGGTCCTTGAATTGAATTTCCTGAAGATATAAGTAGACTTTACATGTAGGCCGTTGGCTGTGAGTGTGGGTTGGGACTCCCAAAGTTTCCGGGTGTAAGTATCTACCCATCATTTGTGGTCACTGAAATTCCCACCATTCCTTTGGATTAAGTCCATATGGAAAGGCAGATATCTTCTGCTAAAAGAGGAATATTTTTTGGAATACATATTTTTTTAACATCTTTATTGGGGTATAATTGCTTTACATTGCTGTGTTAGTTTCTGCTGTATAACAAAGTGAATCAGCTATACATATACATATATCCCCATATCCCCTTCCTCTTGAGCCTCCCTCCCACCCTCCCTATCCCACCCCTCTAGGTGGTCACAAAGCACGGAGCTGATCTCCCTGTGCTATGCGGCTGCTTCCCACTAGCTATCTATTTTACATTTGGTAGTGTATATATGTCCATGCCACTCTCTCACTTTGTCCTAGCTTACCTTTCCCCTCCCTGTGTCCTCAAGTCCGTTTTCTACGTCTGCGTCTTTATTCCTGTCCTGCACTTTGGTTCTTCAGAACCATTTTTTCTTAGATGGAATACATAATTTTTTTAATTAATTAATTTATTTTTTTGGCTGTACGCAGGCCTCTCACTGTTGTGGTCTCTCCCGTTGCAGAGCACAGGCTCCAGACGCACAGGCTCAGCGGCCATGGCTCACAGGCCCAGCCGCTCTGCCGCATGTGGGATCTTCCCGGACTGGGGCACGAACCCGTGTCCCCTGCATCGGCAGGCGGACTCTCAACCACTGCGCCATCAGGGAAGCCCGGAATACATAATTTTTAAAGCTATCTAGCTGAGAGTATGGCTCCGGGGAAGGAAGCTGCAAGACAGGTGAGTTTAGGTTGAGCTGAAGTTAAGAGAAATGGAGATAGTATGTCAAACAGGATACATTCCAGAGCATAGCAAGCCTGTGAAGTCTGTTGAGAGGGAGAATCCATACACTGTAGTAGAAAGCTGTGAGGCATGGTAAGGGCAATAACTGTGTGACTCAGGTGGAAAGGGACCCTCCAATAGATAGGAGAGGAGGTGCAGACATTCTGGAAGGTTTTTATCATAAATATAAAGACAGAGCTGCTTTCTGGCCAAAGTAGCCTAGAATCACACTTTACACTAGATTGTAGGATTCAGAGCAAGAAGGAATCTCAAGCATCATTTAATTCCACACCTTTCTCTTACAACTGTGAAAACAGAGATATACCGAGGGCAGTGGGTGGCATAACCAAGAGAAAATCCAAACCCACAAACCAGTGCCACTTCCACTGTAGCTTTCCACTGTTCATAGTAGGTGGTTTTTATTTACTATTTTCTGCCCAACTATTTGATTCTAGCAGCTGGGACACTAATGATTTCTCTGAGTCATGGATTGCTTAATGGTTGTAAACTTTATGATGATGGGGGGAATTCACATTGCAAATGACAGCAGGTGAAAATCCTACAGTAACTCGGGAATACAGTGTTAAGCTTTCCCTGATGAAGGTGGATGATTTGTTTACATCTTAGAAAATACTTGGCAGCCCTTGCGGCCATTTTGCCAAGAAAAATCTCCTTCCAACACTATTTCCACTTGGGCATTCATCATTCCAACCCCACAGGCTAAAAATATAAAGGCATCGTGGGAGGGAGAAGAAGGGAAAGGGGGCAAGCATATGCCTCGCCGTGTCTGCAACCGTCTCATTAGAGCAACTCCATCTTGCCGCGTCAAAAAGAGGTTTAAGCCATTTTGCCCAACAACTCCTTCTCCCGGCTACAGTGACTACCTTCCCTCTCATTGAGCCTCTTCTGTGCTTTCTCCTTTTCTGCCCCCTGAAGGCACTCTATGCTTTTTATAACCATCTGGTTCATTATCACTAGGCAGTGTTGTCCCTTCTCCCTTTTCTTTCTGTTTCCATGTTTGGGAAACACCTTAAATGTTTACCAGTGAATCATGTACACTCTGTGTGCTTGATTCACCATCTTTACAGAATCTGAAAACCACATCCCAGGTAATCAGAAACGTGGTTGCATTGGTGAATGTTTCCACCCTAAATTCCATGCAAGAGCTGACGTTGCAGATACATAATAGCATTAAACTCACATGGAAATGACAATTACTATAAACTTCTTCAGCTATAGATGTTTACATGGCACTTACTGTGTTCCAGGAAATACCTTCAATGTTTTTCAATTATTAACTCATTTAATCCTCATAACAACTGTACAAGGTAGATAGTATCATGATCCCCATTTTTTTAAAAGTGATGTTAAGCAACTCGTCAATGAACTCGGCTAATAGCTGGTGGTGCTGGATAGAAACCTACACACTTTGGTTCCAAAATCCGTTCTGTTACCCCCTACCCTCTGCCATCTCCACAACTACACAGGCTGGGTGAAAATGATGCCTCTTCTTGCCCAATTACACCAGCTCTAACCACATTTTTAACATTAGACTGCATTGCCTTGAGGACTTAGAAAGTAAGAGTCTGCAGATGAGCTGCGCTCTGTGCAGGTTGAACGACTGGTACCAGGCCCATCCCGAGGCAGGACTGTGGTGCTTTCCTCCTTCTCTCCAAGGCCCTGACAGTCCCTCTCTTTTCCTTTCTCATGCAACTATTTGTGGCCATCTTCAGCACCAGTCCCCTGAGGCTCTGAGTTTGAGAGAAGAGCACTAGTAAAAGTAGTTAACAATGACTAAATGTTTAGTACGTGCTAGGCACTGGTCTAAGATCTTTGTGTATTATCTCCTTGAATTCGCAAAATAGTACTACGAGGCAGGCATTTTTCATCCCCACTGTACAGAGAGGAAAACAGAGACACACAAAGACCCTGGGACTTGTCAGAGCTCTTACAGCGAGTGAATGGAAGAGCTGCAGTCCATGGCCACCAGGCATTGCCACTGGTCTACTGGGGAGTCACGCAGCCCCCTGCCACATCAGACCTGTCCCGCGGTGTCTGCCCCTGTGTCCCAGGGCTGGAGAAGAATGTACCACTCCTCCCCTAGACTCACACATCCCTCTGATTGCCTTCTGCGAGCATCCACTGCATGGGTAACAGAACGTAAGGGGAGTCTGGACAATGGCCGCAGATATGATGTTGAAAATGCACTTTGTTCCTTCTCTGTATCATTCGTGTCACTCAGCATGCCTTGATGCACTGTGGCAAAAAGGTCCAGGAAATAGTCTCCTCAGAGGTCGTCCAAAATCCAACCCTGTTTTAGGAGTTAAATGGTGTTGCCTCTCCCTCCCTCTATCTGTCTCTCTCTCTTCTTTTTCTGTCTTGTGACTCTATTTTCCTTTCCTTAATAAATCCAAATACCCGAAACACATTTTCTTCTTTAGGGAATATTAACTACAGTAGTCATTTAAAAAACGTATTATCTCACTCTGTCACTATGTAGGCAATAAAACTTATAAATAAATTTTATGGAGATAATCTCAGTTGCATGTTACACAGCCAATCCAATTAACCTAACATTGAATTTAGCAGGGGAAATGGGTCTTCGATGAGCTGGGGAGAGAGAGATTAGACAGAGCTTTGAGGAAGATTACTTAGATTCATAGTCTCTGACAGCTAGCTCGCAGATCTTGATACGCCTCCGCAAGAAAATGAAAGTATCAGGCTGGTTTCACATTTGTTGATATTATTTTGCTCAGGCAAAATATCTAAATTGTACTCATTCCTTGACAGAGAAAGAGAGAGAGGAAATCTTATTAGTACCACTGAAACTTCCTTCGCTGAAATAGGACATTAAGAAGAGAACTGATAACGGGAAAAAAAAAAAACCGTCTGGGCCTGGAACTGTCTATTATCATCCCATTATCTTCCATCCGTTGAGGATGTTAGGACAATCTATGTTCCCAAATCTTCTAGGTTAAAATGAACTCTTATAAGGCAAACAAAGCACTAGGTCAGAGATAACTTCACTTACATGGTTCTTCTGCTTCCTGCTTCTTCATATAATGGTGAGGAGTTTTCTGACCATTGAAACTTAGAATTTCAACACTGTGACAAAAAGAGAAACACTAAATGAGTGGTCATCTTGAATCAAAGAGTGAACGACTTCCCTGACTGTCCAGTGGTTAAGAAACCACGCTTCCACTGCTGGGGGCACAGATTCAATCCCTGGTAGGGGAACTAAGATCCTGTGTGCCTCGAGGCGCAGCCAAAAACTAGGAAAAAAAAAGTGAGTTGATAAGAATGTCCATGCGAAAGTCCAGTTGAGGCCGAGAGAGAAACAATTGCAGTAAATGCACTGCCTGGTGGGAAGGCATTAAGCACAGATGATTTTAGAAGGTCCTAAAAGCACTGCTTAAATGGAGAGAGAAAAGCAGCCCTGCCGGCAATGCTGCATATGGTGGTATTAGATCCCATCCGGCTGTTAGGCTCTGCTGGGATGGAAGGGGGGATCCCGCCGATTACGACGGCAGGTGCATAAGCCAGGGCAGCACCACAGCCCGATATCGCTCAGGAAAAGCCCGAAGCACACCTTCACATCCTTTTCCTCACCAAACCAATTTCATCAATGAGAGCCACTAAAGCGTTATTCGGTTTTTGCTTTTGGTCATTTTTTCACGGTAGCAAAATACCTAACATAAGATTTACTATTTTAACCATTTTTAAGATACAATTCAGTGGCGTGAAGTACATTCACAATCAATTTCCACTATCAATTTCCAGAATATTTTCCGTCATCCCAAACAGAAACTCTGTACCTGATAGACAATAACGCCCCCTTCCCCCAGTCCCCCAGCCCCTGGCAACCTCCGTTTTACTTTGTCTCTATGGATTTGCCTAGTCTAAGTATCTCATACAGGTGGACTCATATAATATGTGTCATTTTGTGTCTGGCTTATTTCACTTACATAATGTTTTCCAAGTTTATCCAAGGTGCAGCTTGTATCAGAATTTCATTCCTTTTAAGGCTAAACAACATCCCGGTATGGATGGATATACCACATTTCGTTTATGCAATTTGTCTGTCAGTGGACAATGGGTTGTCTCTATCTTTTGGCTATTCTGAATAGTGCCGATATGAACATTGGTGTTATCACTGAAGCATTTTAAGCAAAATGGAAATCAGATCAGATTTCTATTTTAGAAAAATCATCCCATATATCAGTCCGGGTCCAGCCAGGAAAAAATCATACCAGTTATTTTAATAGAGTTTAATGTAAAGAGTTATTAGCCAGATAAATGAAAACAGTATCACAGGGTGGGAACTATGGAAAGCAGCTGCTATCCCTAGGGTTGGGGATACAGGGAGAAGAGGTTGCCAAGATGCAGAAGCCTGGAGAAAGAGCCCCTTGGAGCTGAAACTCAGGCCCTTGAAGAGAGAGTCCTACTCAGCTGGTATTGGTATCTCTGAGCTCTGGTGGGGGGCAGGTTCTGAGCTTTGGGAGACCACCAAACATTAAGGAAGCGTGCTGCTCAGCTGGTGTCGGTGTCTCCGCACACAGAGGAGAGGACCTGTGTGGCTCCCACACTCGGAGGGGGCATTGCTTGGCCGGTGCTGGTATCAGTGGGCGTGATGAGAGTAATTCTGTGAGTATTGTAAAGAGTGCAAACTGGATTCAAATGCTGCTGCTGGAACGAACTGGCACAGCTGGGTGAAGAAGCAAGGTGGGTGAGTCACACCAACAAAAACAGGAAGCCGCCAGGAAGAAGCAAGTCCCTTCTCCCACCTCCAGCCTTGCAGGATACTTCTCATGCCCCCACTGCCGGAGCCTGGCAGGGATCCATCTAGCAGGGCAGAAATGTGGTTTGCAGAGACCCAGCCCTAGTGTCACTAAAGAGAGAGTAAAGAGAGTGGGTTTAAAGCTGAGAGAGAATAACTTAATACCAGAATAGTCCTACTGCAATGGGGGAAACAATTGGAGGCAGCAAGCCTGGCGTCAGGAATAAAGGGCATGTTGGGCATATTCCCAGTGGTAGACAATCCTTGGGAGTGACTGGCCCAGTTTAATGTGTTTACATTGGGAACGGTCTCCAATGGCCACATCTGTATTATGTAACTCCATCCACTGACCATAGCTGACTTATCCAGGGTGATCACCTAACACAAGCTGAATTCAGATTCTGTTTCTAATGTTTGAAATTTGGAAAAGATACACCTCAACCCTGGGAATCATCAAAGCTGAGTTAAGTAAATGGATCTGCAGACACCCCCTGCTGAGGTTGCTGGAGATCACCTGGCCCTTCCCTTCCTATGTTCTTGGTTGTTCAACTCCAGCTCTGATCGCATGAGCTAACTCAGAAAACTTGCAATAAATTCTCCCTTTTCCTTAAGCTAGCCAGAGCCCTTTCTGCTGCTTCATATTTTCTCTAGCCTCCCAGAGCTTACATTCCAGGGGAGTTTAAGAAATGTAAACAACATCAACACTGAGGGTTGCCAAGTGTTCTAGGAGAGGGAAAGAGAGTAAGCGGAGGTGTGAGCACAGAGCAGGGGCACCTAAGCTCATGGGTGGGGACAGAAGTGAGGGAAAAGCAGGAACGGGGTGAGTGGCGGGGTTGAATACTCCAGACACAGGAATCAGTTTGAAGGCCCAGAGGCAAAAGAAAGTGTGACATGTTTGAGTGAGTAAAAGCAGCTCAGATTGGTTCACGTAGAGAAGTAGGTGGAGTGTTGTATGAAAGGAGAGAAGGTTAGCACTCCCGTTGACCCAGGGACAAGGATGGAAGAGGCCCTTGGACCTGACAACACGCATACGGTCAAAACATTGCCACCTACTTCGTGGCATCTAACCATTATTTTTAAACCAAAACAGAAACATACATACAGAGAAGACATTAGTGGTTACCACAGGGGAAGGGTAAAGGGAATCCACTGTATGGTAACAAATGGAAACTAAGTTTTTGGTGGTGAGCATGGTGTAGTGTATCTAGAAGTAGATATATAAAGTACACATGAATCTTACATAATGTTATAAACCAATGTTACCGCAATAAAAAATAAGTTAAAAAGAAAAAAAGAAGCAGGTGGAATAGAGAGGCATGATAACAGCAGCTCAATTATTGAAGGTTTATTATGTACCAGGCAAGATTCTAAACAGCTCTAGGTGCTAACTGATTTAGTCCTTGTAATAATCCAAAGAGAAGGCAATATTGTTGGGAGACACCGCTCCCTGGGCAGACAGAGATTTTATCTCCTCCAGAGCAGAAGCAGGTTTGTTTATTATATTTGTCTATTATAATAAGGATAATGTTTCCTGCTGGAGCAAAGTTCAGGCAGATTTGCTCACAGCCATTTAAAAAGAGTTGGGATTCCTAAGCTCAGGGTTTTTAGCTGTGATGCGAACGCACTGCGTGTGCAGCATCAACCTGGCCTTGCATCGATTCGCACTGGGGATCTTGGAGGACAAGGGGAACCAAAACAAACATGAAGTTCATGTCACCCGCCGTGCTGTGAATGATAAAGCCCTTTTCCTCTGACCTAGGAGTCTCGTGTCTTCTGCCAGCATCCATGAAAGCAAGGCAAGCTAGCTCTGGAGCAGGGTAAGTTCTCAGAGTTCTTGACAAATGTTATCTTCTTCTGGAGGGGAAACAGAAAGAACTCAAGTACTTTATCCAAGGTCACAAAGCCGATGAGGGAGCTAAAACATGAACCCCATGTGGACCAGCTCCAGAGCCTGAGGCCTTACCCACTGAGGCTGAAGAAGCAAGAAGGAGCTGCGTCTGCAGGAGCTTGTGAGCCACACTACAGGGCTTAAATAGCTCATAAGAGTAACAATCAGTCTATTAGTTTGGGTGGGTTAGCTGCTGTAACCGGTAGATGTCAATATGCATTTTGGCTCAAACTCAACAGAAAATGCTTTCTTGCTCATGTAATAGTTTGAAGCAGAAGAGTCTGGTCAGTGGGCAGCTCTGTTCCACATGGTGATTCGGAAACTAAGACTCCTTCCATCTTGTGGCTCCCTAGGGTCTTATCTGCTTCCAGCCAGAAGAGATGAGAAGGGAACATGGCAAACCACATTTATTTCTTAAAATCCATGGCCTAGAGGTGACTGGCACCATGTTTGCTAACATTCCATTGGCCAGAGCTAATCACGTAGTCACACCAAGAAACAAAGGAGCCTGTCAAACATACCCACTGTTTCCTAATTATAACTTCATCCTGAGGAGAGGAGCATAAACCTAGGAGCATAGCTAGCACTCTGTGCCACAGAGCCACTCAGAGATTTAAACAAGCAGGATAACAAGTTAGATTGACAGTGCAGATCACTGGATGTATTGGACATATTTGTCCATATCGTCCAAACAGCATGGACATTTGTTTGGAGGGAATAAGACAGCAAACAGGAAATAAGCCAGGGATGTGCTGTAGTAATCTAGGTAAGTCTGGTGGAATAAAGCAGCCAAGAGAAAACAATGAGGAAGGCGGGAAGTAGACAAAATCAGGAACTTTTCAGAAGGTGAAATCTGCAGGATGCTGTCTCTGCTAAAGTACATCCACGCTCTTACCCAACCACGTGTTTGCTGGCCTTTTTTGACCCTGTCCCTACTGCTATTCCTGGTTTTATTTTCACAGTCTAATAATAAATGTTAGAGGGGGCAGGAGGGAAGAGATATAGCAAATATAAAAAAAGAAAACTAAAAATGAACACTTTTATGCAGATTCACACACTCTCACGGAGACGCACTGCAGACCCAGAATTGCCCTCTCCGTAGTCCCACGGCAGAAGGAGTGGTGAGCAGCAAATAATTTATTTGTGAATAATCTATGCTTATTTAAGGAACATATTTGTGTGTGGGGGTGTGTGAAAGGATCTGTGTTCTAGTCTTTATCATAAAGATTATATAGGTTACGGAGACTGCACATGGCATAAAATGCAAACAAGGTTTCCCAAGAAGCCAACTCTGAGATGGAGATTGGCGCACAGGAAAGTTTATTTGGGGGGATTGCGCTGAGTCATCACCTGTCGAGGCATGTAGGCAGCATAGTTGGTCACAGGGAGAAGCTGATCTGCAGTGCAATAGCAACAGGGGCCTCAGCCAATCCTACACAGAGGTCTGGAGCTTGCATTGTGTATAAGTCAGGGTTCTCCAAAGAGAAAGAACCAATTACATATATATATATTGCAAATTCTCCCTTCCTCTGCCTTTTTGTTCTATTCAGATCTTCAGCAGATTGAATGATGCCCACCCACATTGGGGAGGGCCATCTGTTTTCCTCAGTCCACCAATTCAAATGTTAATCTTTTCCGGAAACACCCACAGGCAGACCCAAAAATAATGTTTAACCAGCTATCTGGGCATCCTCTGGCCCAGTCAAGTTAACACAGAATTAACCATCACAGATGGTCTTCAAAGTTGTCCTAAACTGGGCGAAGGACACAGGGCATTTGTACTCTTGCATCAACCAGTCATATTGGGTATGGGCTACCCTCAGGAAGGGGGCAAGACCTTGAGCAAGCTGTCTCTCTCTAGCTGAGGAAAGTCCCAGAGAGGAGCTAAGCAAAGAGCTGTCAGCTGCCAACATTCCCAGAACCTGGAGGGACTAATACCTGAGTTCTTAGAAGGGGCGGTAGGGAGGAGTGTCAGGATATCACAACTCTGTGTCCCCTATATATATACATGCTTGACTACATAAATGATACTTATGATAAATATTTGCAGACGGATTCTGGCCTTGACCATACACACACACTTTGATAATATGAGTGTGTTCCTAGAAATAAGACAATATATTGTAACACAGGACGTACCTAACAAGCATATTATTGGAGCATGCATTTCTTACCTGTCCTTGCATCCCATCCTAGAGAAATATAATATCCTTGGAGCAGATTTTAGTTTATCCCCAAATTAACAACATAATCCCCTTAGGAGTCTCTCTAGTGCAGTACATGCAATCAGGCGTTGGAGTGAGGCAGGAAGCAGTTAAGTTCTCATTCTGCAGCATAAAGGTGTGTAGTGATGCACCAGTCACTTAACGTCTATCAGCCTCAGTTTCTTTATCTATAATAGAGGGAAAATTAAAGTACCTAAGTGTTGTTGTGAGAACAAAATGAAATAATGTAAGTGAAGCATTTGGCAAGATTGCTGGCATATAGAAAGCTTACAACAAAGGACGCTATGATTAATAGAGGATGCATTTAAATACCAATGGGTCAAATCATGTCTGCTAGAAGACAATGATCAAGCAAGGTTCTCCAAGAACAGAAGTAGCAGATGTATTCCTGAAAGCTGCATGTAGATGAAGTCCAGTGAAGGTCATTCTGGTCTACCATCACAAATGAATCCTTGATAACCTACAAGTGGGTGAAAAGAGGTAAGATTTTGGAACAAGATTGTATTTCATCTTAATTATGAAAACCTCCACTCTAAAGAAACCCTGGCTAAGGGCATGGTAGAAAATGCAGGAACTGGTCCCCATGTGTTGAATAATCACCAACAAAGGCTTTATTCAACCATCCCCTCCTGATCTAGATTTTGGGTCCTTTTCCCACCCCTCTGTGTCTATTTCTTCTTATAAGCCACTTTTTAGGCTCCTTGTTTCAGTGCTTATAGCTATTAGAAATACTCCCCAACTGTCTATGCAGAAACATTTATGAGACTGCTTCCCGGACACATGGGTGGACTACATTTCCAGCATCCTCTTCAGCCTGGTGTGACCATCGGACGAGTTCTAGCCAATGGGATCTGAGTAGAGGTTAGTGTACCACTTCCATGGAGGGTGACCAGCTGTCCTTGCTGTCCTAGGACTGAGGGGTTTCCCTGGATATGAAGCTTTCTGTTTTAAAACCAGTATAGCTCAGGGAAAATCAGGTCAAGTTCATCACCTTACGTCCTGACCTAGACCATAAAACCTCTTGCACACCTCTCCCGTGTTTCTTTTCCTTCCAGTTTCTCGGATAAAGGGATATCACAAACACAGCAAGCTTGGAAGCTATGATTTAAAGACAGCAGAGCCAAATGTCAGCCTGAATAATGACAAGGAGAGGAAGCCATCTGACTGTCACCCCACTGATCTGGAACATCTACTGTGGACTTTACATGAGTGAAAAAGACGCTTCTATCGTGTTTCACTCATTACTTGTTGGGTCTATTTTCATAGCACTTCAGCTTATCCTGACTAATGCACAGGGAGTCTACAAACTGAGTTAAAATAAAGACTTTACAAACTAGTGTAGCACTAAAGCAAGCACATTTAAAATACATATGCTAACTTTCTGGGAAAGTATTAATAGGGAGAATGGAATTTTAGGAGCAATGAGAGGAATAATTTGAATAGAGGGAAATTTAGGGAATAGATAGAGAATAGATGAAGGAGGACAAAGAGGCTGATCCTCATATATTGTAAAGCCGACTCATGTCAACCACGGCAAATTCCCAAATCTTCTCTCAGAAGTTAATATTATTCGTATGAAATAGAACACACACGCCAATATCACAGGGTGTTCTAGGGCACAGAGCAGGGGACTGGAGTCAGAATATATATAATTCACACCAGCTGCATTAGATAGCAGCTATGTGACGGTGGTGAGTCAGTAACCTCCCTTACCTTAGACTCTTCATGTTGGATGTGAAGATGTGTTTTACCTTCTGATCAAGCATCTTCTACAAGGCAGTCCTGGACCAGATCCTGGAGATTCAAAGATAAGTACGGCAAAGTCTCCTAAATAGACAACAGGCTAGAAATGTCTGAAAAATGGAGTGTCACCAGGGACCAAAGCAAGGGGAAAGGAAAAGGCCTCGAGGGGGGAGATTTAAGTCCTCGCTTTATACTTGTCCGTGAGGGCAGGGAGTAAAGGCCTTTGCCAGGGTGCTGGATGTATGGACTGAAGAGCCGGGGAGCAGAGTCCAAGATGGGAGGAGTCCTCGGAGCAATAGGAGGTGAGAGACGCTTGGTCAGCAAGCATCCAAACATGTATTCAATACCTGCTCTGTGCTAGGCCTTCGGCATCCTCTGGGATTCAAGGGTGAGTAAGACACTGCCCCCTGGTTCTTCATAGTCCGGCAAAGCAGTAGATAAATGTGTGACGCCAAACCCAGTGACGGCGTCTGAGCGGAGCGGGGCACGTGGGAGGGGCACCGCGTGCAGAGCGATGCAGCTCGGGGAAGGCTTCCCAAGCCTGATGCTGAAGCCTATGTGTTGGCCGGGTGGAGGGGAGAGAGGAGGGGCTGGAAACGAGAGGGAATTTGAGGACAGGGCTGGAGGGGGAGTCAGGGTGAGGAAGGTGCGAGGGATGGCGCTTGGATGAGAACACAGGCGCCAGAACAAGGAAAGAGCTTTTAAATTTTTTTCCGGGGGTGGGGGGGCATGGTAAAGAGTTTGCACCTCATCCTGAAAGTTATAAAAAGCGGTGAAAGGCATGTCAGCAGGGGTCTGGACTGAAGGAGCATCCTGGCAGCCGTGAGGAACAGGGGTGAGAGAGGAAGGAGGTAGACCATTTCAAGGCTCTGAGATCATCCAGGCGGGAAGTGACAAAGGCCTGAACCAAGGTGGTGACAGAGGAGCAGAGGAGGTGACAGATGTGAAGGCAGAATTGACAGGAGCTGGGCCTGTTTGCGTCTGGGGGGTGTGCTGACTGAAACTTCTGAGACAAGGGGCGCAGGCTATCCAGGGAAGCAGATGGTAAACAGCAAAGTACAGACATCAAAGGGCAGAGTTAGATGGAAATGCCAGTGGAAATGGCCTCTGTCTAAAGCTGTGAAGACTTAGAGCGACATCCTGTCGTCAGGGCTACAGACAGGTCCTGGGTGACCCTCAGAGGGGGTGGCAGCCTCCTGAAATCTACTGGGGGTGAAAATCCTCGTGGAAGGAAAGGTTGCACAGCTCAACCCCTAACTCAAAAGCTTGTGGGGAAAAAAAGATAAAATGGCTCTGATTCACCCAGATACACAGACCCCGTTCTGGTTAATAGCCATGTTCTCGTTAAGCTATGATTTGATTAAGTAATTTAAAAGGTAGTTGATTTAATTTGGAGTCCTTTAGCCTTCAGAGGCCAATGCGTTTGAAACTGTGCTGTTTCTTGTCAAAATTTTACAACATCTCTGCCTGTTTATAACTGGAGGTTAAAATAAGAAACTGGAAAGAAGGGGAAAGAATGCATTTAACTAAAAAGGAAAAAAAAAAAGTTTGCTGTGTCTTTAGAGCTTGCCTTCCTTGATGCTGGAATTGCCACCTTTTCATTTCCCTAACGTTCAGAAAACTATGAGGGAGTGGTCTGCAGTACAAATTTGAGAAAGAAGTTGAATTAGAGAATTTAATTTGTCATTTGTGGTTATTCAAAACCCGGAGGATGTATTTCTCTAAGAAGCTTGTCCTGGGAACGCCTCCATCCTACAGAAATCTGTTTCCTGGAAATTCAGAGAAAGCCTTAAAGGTGTTAAGAGTCAAGTTCCTATTCAGTGGACAGAGAGCTGTATCTGCCCCCAGCCAGCATGCCACGGGTAGAATGAATAGACAATGGCCTTGCAAAGGCAGTGCCACGTCCAGGCCAGCACGAGGCAGAGACTTAGGGGTGGAGGTTTGGGGGGAGAGGTGGAGGGGGGAGAGAGGGTGCTCAGAAAAGAGCACAGGCTCTGCAGTCAGTCAGACTTAGGTTTGACACCTGCTTCTGCCACCTGCTAGGCTGTCAGCTTGGCCATATTCCTCAATCTCGCTAAGCTTCAGTGGAACTACTCTTGATCTGGTCCAAACAGAGCCAATACTTACTTATTGGAAAAAGGCCTGATCCCTTTCCCCTACAAGCCCACCCCACCTGAGTGATATGCATGCTACCCTCTTTCAGGTTAGAGGCAGTTTGGTTAGTTATATCTTCCACTTTACAGACAGCATTTTATGTAACAAATTCTACCACAGAGAAGATTTTTCTTTTCCAACAAAGTAGGAGGCCTTTAGGAACTCTAATCCTAGTTGATCTGCTCTCTGTTCTCATGTCAAAATGTCACTAAGTAAGTTGGAAAAGCCATGGGTGTATCCTGTTTAATGTAAGGAAGTAAAGGAAGAAGTCTAACCACAGGGAGATGCTGAGAGGGTTACATTTTGGAAACTATACGCTGTATCAGAAATGTGGTCACGTGTTTCTCTCCAGTCACCATCCAAGATGAAGAAGCATAAAAGGCACATCCCAGATACTAAATTTCAAGAACCGGCAGACTAGCGTATTTACTTGGCAAGTTATAAGTACATGAGTTTTGTTTATCTGCATTTTTAAATTTATTCTGGCCCTGATTCAAAATGAATTAGGAATCTACAGTGTGCCCTAAGTTACAAGCTTATTGCCTGGGTACCAAACAAAGGGCAGATTTAATGACTGTAAACAAATCAACTAAACTTACTGTTTGACATCATACAAAATTATACATAGACCATGTTCCGACAAAGGTAGAGCTGGCCAACTTAGGTTTCCTTTTTTTAACTTGTTCAGACATGCTCCTAGACATGCTACCTAACGAGCAAAAATATTCAGGGTTTGAAATTCAGCTTCCCACTATGCTTTTTTTTTTTTTTTCTTGCATTATGCGGGCCTCTCACTGTTGTGGCCTCTCCCATTGCGGAGCACAGTCTCTGGACGCGCAGGCTCAGCGGCCATGGCTCACGGGCCTAGCTGCTCCGCGGCATGTGGGATCTTCCCAGAACGGGGCACGAACCCGTGTCCCCTGCATCGGCAGGCGGACTCTCAACCACTGCGCCACCATGGAAGCCCCCCACTATGCTTTTGATGGACTGTAATCTCAGTGGTCTTTTCCCTTCTGGGCCAGCTGCTGCTGACAAGGGTTCTTGGCTACAAAGCACAGAGTCCACCTTAGCTAGCTTGAGCAGAGAAGCAATTTCTTAGAGGATATCAGGTAACGTTCCAGAATTCCTAAAGAACTCCGAGAACTGTGGATGGATTGCAGGCACAGTCCTGGGTGAAGGACCTCACTGTTAGAATCACTGCCACTGATGCCCCTAAAAGCTGCTGCTTATTCATCCCACTCAGCCAGCCTTGAGGGGAAGCAATTCCACACGTCAGCTGCTCTAAAAGGAAGGCCTGTGTGGTAGGTTCGTTGGCAGAGGCTGGGTCACATGCCATTGCCCTAGTTCAAGAAAGGCAGAGAAACAGCATTCTGATTCATCTGTTACGGAAGCAGGACTCAAGTGGAATGTCTCCAAATATAGAAGGACTATTCAAAAGGCAATGGCCAGTTGAAATATGACATGTGTATCCACAACACTCTAAAGTATACTTTCTGCTTTACGTTTCTTGAAGAACACTTGGTCCACAACAAGATCAAACTTCATTAGGATAAATATAGCAAGGTATCTGCTGGGTTTGAATTGATTTATGATTACAGCATGAATTCTGAATTCAAATGAACACATGTGTCCTTAACAATCATTTTCCTAATAGCCTGTCCCAAATGGATCAGTTGATGTGGTTTGTACACGGCTGTTAAATAAGCAGCTTAAAACAGAAGTTATTTAACTTCTCCATTAGCCTGAGTCATTATTCACCTGGCTACATTCGATGAGACATTCTTTACACCAGGTAAAACAAAAAGCTTCTTCCTCTGCCTAGTACTTTGTATTTCATGAACATCTGTTTCATTTATGTCCTTTTTTTTCCCTCTGAAAAACATGTTTTTCAAAATTGTGCTCAGAAATCAGGCAGGTCTATAAATCAAGGAAAAAGTCCTTGTATACATTTAAATTCATCAGGTTTCTGGATTAAACTAGCAGTGAATGAAGTATAACTGAATCACCTCCCAGCATCCCATGAAAATGCCCATGAATTAAAATATAGCTTCCTCAACCCACAAGCCGTCATTAAGCTAAACAGGAAAACACTAGAAGTATTCGCATTATCATCAAGAATGAGGAAATTAACTCTACTGTCACCACTGCTACTTGACATTGTTTTGGAAGTTGAGGTCTAATGGAATTAGGTAAAAATATAGATGATAGATAGATAGATGGATAGGTAGATGGATGGATGGATGGATAGATAGATGAAAGATAGATAGATATAAAAAGTGGAATCAGCATTTGCTGATGATGTGATTATATCTCCAAAAAACCCAAGAGAAGTATCAACTTGCTAATTAACAAGGGAATTCACTAATATGACCAGATAGAAGACTAATAAATCAACGGTTTTGACACACACAAGAAAACTGATTAGGGGCTATCACAGGGGAAAAAAACCTTCATTTACAATAGCAACAAAAGAGATAATGGGAATTTTTTTTAAGATAAAAGGAATAAATTTAAGGGTTATGTATAAAATCTTTAAGAAGGAAAATTTAAAACACTCCTGAAAAACCCAAAGGAAGGCTTGGGCAAATGAAAATCATGCCCTGCTCTTGGCGTCCACATATTTAAAGTGATATCAGTGAAAATACTACCAGGATTTTTTTTAACCAGAAAAGGAAATTTCACAGGCCAGAATATCCTAGGAAATTTCTAAAATGAAGAGTTATGGCCTGGGGAGGGGGGAGGAGGTGGGACACTAATTCTGCTAGGGTAGAAAGATAAAGATGATAGCATATATCGATAAAGAGTAAAATCAGAGATAATATAGCTGATATATAAATATGACTTGAATTTTAAGTAACAAGATAGAGAGGTATACAGTGAACCCTTTGGCTTACAAAAGAGAAAGCACATGAACCAGATTAAGAAGGTTAATGACAGTGCAACAAGTGTGGGTATTTTGCAATTACAGGCGCACACTATGGACGATCTAATGCTAAACGTTTTAATATTTTGATGAAGCAGAGTATTTCATGGAGAATATAAGTTACCCAATATTGACTCAGTAAATAGGAAACTTGAACTGGCCAATGACAAAGAAAGAGAGAAAAGGCACTCAAGGAATTTCTCCTCAAAGTCTCCGTGCTGTGGAGCACAATTTACAGGCAACTTCTTTCAAACTTTCACAGTCATCAACTCCCATGCTGTATCTGTAGAGGGGAAACAAAATGATGAAAACCTACCAAGAACATATTATGAAACTAGCATATCCTGAATTTTAAAGCCTGGGATTGATCTAGAGTTTTCTTTTTTAGTGTATGATCCTTCTCATTTTTAAACTAGGTGTAAAAATTTTTTTAACAAACCACTAGGAAAACAAGTTCAAGTATATATTCAAGGGATAACAATCTAAAATCAAGTAGTCTTTATCCCAGAAAGGATAAGTGTTTAAGAAATGTATTAATATATTATTTCAATAAGTGAAATATGATAAAACATAGTTGTTTTGATTAATTTGTCTTAAGCATTCTAAATTAAGTCTTTAGAAGGATACCAACACCCAGTCCTGATTTTTGAAAGAACTCATAAGTAGCAATAAAAATACTATCTTAACATCATAAAAACACATGAACAGCCAACATTTTAAATGACAGTGTAACATCAGAGATATGGCATTAAAAAGCAGAAACAAGATAAGGATGCCCACTCTCATCATGTTTATTTTAACCTGTTCTGGAAGCTTTAGTCCACACAAATAAAAGAGGAAACAGTTATAAAAGGTACAATTATTAGATATAAGGATATGACATCACAATGGTTGTAAATTATATCAGTAGATAATTATTATATCTAAGAAGATCAGCAAATAACTATTTCAACTAAGTCAAGAGTTCAGTAAAACAGCTAAGTATAGAAAAATAGCTTTCCTTTATAATGGTAAAAATGAAATATTATATATATACATGGAAAAAAGACTCCATTCACAATAACTGTAACTAAAAAATACTAGAAATGCACCTTAATTATACATGTACAGGTCCTGTATGAAAAGAACTATAAAACATTTCACTATAAAACAAATCTATTCCCTACATGAAGAAATTTAAAGACAAATATGACATTAAAAATTAGGGGAAAAAAGCTGAATTTTCCTTTATAAACAAAAACAAATAACCATAAGGGAAAGGAGTAATACAGTTTACTATATAAATGTTTTTAAACACCCAAAATGCCATAAACAAATATTAAATACAATAGCAAAAAAAGAAAACATTCGTAACTCATGTGATGGCTCATTGATATTTTCAGCAGAAATAGTTCTGATAAATCAAGCAATAACTGAAGAGAAAATTGTCAAAGGACAAGAAAAAATATATACATGTACAAAAATATACGAAAAAAGATTAACCTTACTAAAACATAAAGAACGGAAAATTAATATAGCAAAATGAATGCCATTTTCTTCTGTTAAATTGACAAAATATTTGTTAATGAAACAGAGATTCATATACCTTCAGTGAGTGAAAATTTGCAAAAACTTTGTTAAAGAAATTCAGCAATTTGATTTGAATCTTCAAATCAAATTCACTCCCTTTAACGAAATAATTTTAGTACTAATACTATTTACTCAGGAAATTTTTTTTTTTTTAAATAGACTCAACAATAATAAGCTAGGCTCTAGCGTGAGAGAAGAAAAATCAAGGGTAATGTGAGGCAGCCACAAGAGTCAGCTGCTGGAGCAAAAGTGAGATACCTCCTGTGGAATTCAGGAACTATCTGTGTAAGAAGAAGTGGAAGGGGAGGTGAATGCCTGCTGAGGCCCAGACGTGGCTGGTGAGCCCCACTTGTGCCAAAGGAATGGATGGCTGGTGCCCAGGGGCACTGTCTCTGGGTATTCCACACTTCATGTCTTTTTAAGCATTGCAGGCAGCTTACAAAGTAAAAGTTGTGACAGTTTCTGCCTGGTGTATATCTGTGTAAATTTGAACAGTAGACGTAACAAAATCTGAACTTTGAATAGTTGCTTATTAACAACTGGGAATTATCTGCAACAAAAAAGAAAGGCCAGTTGTCAGAATAGCATCGGATATAGACAAAGCCCTAAAGCCTTGAAAGGTTTGTTGACTTAGTCTAATGGAACTTTAAAAGTGATCTTTATTGGGCAATCATCCTATAATCTCTCTGCCTATGTTCCACTGGAATATCCAAAAGCATCTATCTGAGCCATCAAACCCTTGCTGCCATTCCTGATGACAAGCTGAGATTTTTTAATTAAGCAAAAATAGAGTATAAGAAAAGAAACTAGCTATATATGGAAACCCCAGCTTAGACAATCTCTCACCGAGCCAGATACAGAAATCTTAGATGAAAGTCAGTATACTATGTCACCCATTGCAAAAATTATTAATGTAAAATTCTTAAAACACTTGTGACAATTTTTTAACACACCTAAAATTGATAATCTCATGTGTAACAAACACCCACTAAATGGCCTATAGATGCAGACCTCCAGCCTAGCTCTTGCCCAGCTTTATGCCTTTCTCATTTTTACTCATTATACGAGATCCACACTGGCCCCCTTTTAGTTCCTTTAATACATCAAGCTTATTCCTTCCTCAGGACTCATGTATATGCTGATCCTACCTTCAGGAATGCTGTTCTCTGGAGTCCTTAGATACTTGTTAATCCTTCAGGTCTCAGACTAAATGAGGCCTTTCTTGACCTCGAAGGGAGTGGTCCCCAACATTTTTGGCAGCGGGGACCGGTTTCGTGGAAGACAATTTTTCCACAGACCAGGGCGGGTGGAGGGATGGTTTCGGATAATTCCAACGCATTACATTTATTGTGCACTTTATTTCTATTATTATTACATCAGCTCCACCTCATATCATTAGGCATTAGATCCCGGGGGTTGGGGGCCACTGTTCAGAGGACAGAGTTCAGGGCAATCACTGCCACTAAAATGTGAAGGGAGATAATGATAGAAAGTAGAGACCCAGAGGGGAAGAGCCACAAATTCTGTGTACAAACTTTTGTCCAAATCTCCCTGAACCAGGATGCATGGGTAGGACAGCCCGCAAGCAAACCAGCTAAAGATAAAAGGACTGAATGGAGATTTGAGTGGCTGCCAACAGTCAGAGTTTGAAGTTTAAGGCCAATATACTTAATTAGCAATTAAAACAAAATTGTTAACGTTCTTTAGAAGACTATGATAGAATCCAGAGTCTGCACAATATGACATTCACAATACCCAGGACGGAATCCAAAGTTACTCAGGCACAAAAGGACAAAAATTGTATGATTCTACTTACATGAGGTACCTGGAATAGGCAAATTCATAGAGATAGAAAATTGATTAGAGTTTACCAGGGGCTGGAGAGGAGGGGGTATGAAGAATTATTATTTAACGGGTACAAAGTTTCTGTTGCAAAAATGAAAAATTCTGGAAATGTATAGTAGTGATGGTTGTACAACATTATGAATATACTAATGCCACTGTAATGCACACTTAAAAATGGTAAATTTTATGTTATATTTTGCCACAAAGAAAAAAGAAAGAAACCTGATGTAACAAAAATGAAAAATGCGTTCTATGGGCTCATCAGTAGAGTGGAAATAACTGAGCAAAGAATCAGTGAGCTTGAAGATAAGTCATAGAAACTGAAAAACAAAGGGAAAGAGAAAGCCAATTTTGAGCAATACCTGGGAGTAATATCCCTGTAATCTTTAAATCCACATTTTCTTTTCATTTATATAGATCTGAAATGCTATAAGATCTGAAACGCTCAGATCTTAAGTGTACCACTGAAACAGTTTTAACTAATCCATATGGAGACACAGAACATTTCTAGCACCCTAGAGAGTTCCTCTGTGCCCTTTCCCGGTCACCTCTCACTCCCACCACAAACAACTGCTGATCTGATTTTTCTTATCATGAGTTCATTTTGCCTAGAATTTCATTTAAATGGAATCACACTGCATGCACTCTTCTTGTGCATGCAGCATGCACAACACAACATAATATTTCCTCTTTTACTCAGCATAATACTGGGGGGGGATTTGTCTGTGTTTTTGCCTGTAAGAGTAGTTCATCTCTTTTTATTGCTAAGCTGTATTCCATGGCATGAATGCACCACTATTCGCTTACCCATTTTTCTCTGGGAGGACATCTGGGCTGTTTCCAGGTTTTGTCTATTATAAATAAAGCTGCTAAGAACATTCCTATACAAGGATTTAAGTGGACATAAGTGTTCATTTTTCTTGGATAAATACCTAGGGGAAGAATTGTTGGGTAATAGGATAGATGTGAACTTTTTTTTTTTTTTTTTTTTTTGCGGTACGCGGGCTTCTCACTGTTGTGGCCTCTCCCGTTGCGGAGCACAGGCTCCGGACACGCAGGCTCAACGGCCATGGCTCACGGGCCCAGCCGCTCCGCGGCATGTGGGATCTTCCCGGACCGGGGCACAAACCTGTGTCCCCTGCATTGGCAGGCGGGCTCTCAATCACTGCACCACCAGGGAAGCCCAGTGAACTTAACTTTTTAAGAAGCTGCCAAATAGTTTTTTAAAGTGATTATACTTTTTAAAATCCACTTTTAATTCCCTCAGACTGCACTGAGAACCTAATAGGCAGTCAAATATCTAGAGGTCACCCATAAGTGTGTACATAAATAATTGCTTATAGTATAAAGTACAATAAGCCAGAGAGCTCCGAGGGAGGCTCCTATCCCCCAGGCCCCACAGAAGCCCTGCTCCATTGTCCCTTGGCACTTGGAGTAAGAGGGCTCTATGGTCCATACCACCAGGGCAGAGGGAAGCCACTGTGCCCTTGGGTCAACTTAATCTTTTCCACTATGTGCTTCCTTAAAGAGTAGAAAACTAGAAGCCACTGTTCTGTTTTGTGTTGAGTTTCCCGGCCCAGGGTCTTAAGCAGATAAAGAATGGCACATGCCCATGGCTATTTCAGGCTCTCAGAGAGATGTAGGAGGCTGTCCCTCAGAGAAAATGGGGCAACAACTCATGTATCATGCATATATTTGAGCTTCCAAGAGGAAGGTTTAATCTGAGGATGGATTTCCCCCTTATTAATAACCACATTTTTAGACAGAGAGCTAAAGACAGTGTCATTTGTGTGGGTCAGGGGGTGGGGGCACTATTTAGGAACGTATTTCCCATCAAGATTGAATAGTTTTACCTGGTCAAGGCCTAAGAGGAAGTAAGCCTGATGGTCACCACTCTGGTCACCAACGTTCAGGCAGGGAACACTCTAATGTCTTCCAGAATCTACCCAGTTAGGCCTTTGGATGGCTTCAAGCATTCTTGAAAATATTCACCTTCTTGTGTGCTGGGAAGGGTCCAAGCACTGTGGCCCTCAATAACTAAGGTACAGGTCCCCCCAAAGGGAACAGCCAGGGAGACAGCACCAGCATTACAGGCATCCCAGTCGCCCCAGACCCATGGAGTCCAATTCCCTTCTGGTCTTTCCAGGCATCTCTCATCCCCCAGCAGCCCTAAAACACACACCCTGAAGTCATTTTGGGGAAGAGACTGAGTTTCCCAAGACCCAGAGGAGTCCTCAGAAACCAGAGAAGGCAGTGACCCCCTAGAACCTGCCCGATGCCGAAACAAGCCACCAGGATGACCGAAGGGCAGTCCCATTTCTCATAGCATCCTCCAGCTTGGACCTGGGCTTCTCAACCTTCTCGGAGCTGGAGAAGACCCCAGGACTTTCCAACTCTGTGTCCTCATTTCTAGAGCTAGTGCATGTTCAAGACAACCAAAATAGGGATCCTATTTGCTGGGAATGAGGTTTTCCTGTACAGTTGTGGTGAAATTTCCTGTCAGTGATGAATCTGTGGTTGAAGCCACCTGAAATCTTCTGACTGACTAGGTCTCTGGCTTCAGGTGCCTAAGTATCAATTCCTACAGCTCTGGCCAGGAGTCAACTTGGTCTCTGAGGTCAGATGTAAGGGAATAATTGTATATCCCGTTGCTCAGACATAGGCCCAAGTACTCAATCAAGTTGTTCAACTATTTTTACTCCCACCCTGGACTTTTTGTAACAAAGTTCACCTTAAAAACAGTGAACTGGGCTTCCCTGGTGGCGCAGTGGTTGAGAGTACACCTGCCGATGCAGGGGACACGGGTTCGTGCCCCGGTCCGGGAAGATCCCACATGCCGCGGAGCGGCTGGGCCCGTGAGCCATGGCCGCTGAGCCTGCGCATCCGGAGCCTGTGCTCCGCAAGGGGAGAGGCCACAACAGTGAGAGGCCCGCGTACCGCAAAAACAAAAACAAAAAAAACAGTGAACTACTGTATGTAAAACAGATAATCAACAAGGACCTACTGTATAGCACAAGGAACTCTATTCAACGTCTTGTAATAACCTATATTGGGAGAGAATCTGAAAAAATATATATATATATATATATAACTGATTCACTTTGCTGTGTACCTGAAACTAACACAGCATTGTAAATCAGCCATACTCCAACATAAAAAAATTAAACAAACAAACAAGAAAACAGGTGAACTTGCTTTCTAAGGACACCTTTAAAAAGACTCTGAAAACAGGATAAATGTTATGTTTTCTTGATAAGGCATTTATTCTGTCCCCTGAGTACCCACACTTTATAGGTCAGGAAAATACCCAGGTACTGTTCTGGTTTGATATAAGTAGTTATCACATGCTATTTACAGAGTGTGTGGAAGGATTTCTTGGCTCCTACTGGGTCTTGGAATTCTGTTTCCAACAGGCTTTCAGCAGCCGTAGCTCGGAGTCATCCACCTGGTGACCAGAAGCTGGGATCCTGCACCACGTGCTCCCCAGATACTGAGGTCAGATGTGCCAGACCCACTGGGAGCCTGATAACTGACTTAGTAACGTCCCTAAGTGATAGCACTTTTGATTAAACCTCACCTCACTGCCTGTTCCCCCTCTTGTCCCATCTAAAATTAGAGCTGGTATTTTGATAACCATGCCCTTGCTTGAACTTTAGGATGGTTCAAGAATAGGGGAAAATCATGATGTCCCTAGACTATTACCTCCAAGAACAGGGTGTTTTCTGGGTCACAAAGCCTTAGACTTTAATTCAAGTCTTGCTGGCCTTTTTCCCCTATGGAGTAAACTTAGATATACTTTTAAGCCAACAAGGTATAAAAGGAAGCATAAGATTTAGATTTAAGAAACTTGTGCTTGGCTTTTGAAATGCCAAGCTTCTGCTCCTAAACCAGATATGTAAACAAAGTCACTTTACTTCACTGTGTTTCATTTTTCATCCATAAAAAGGAAAGAGTGCTACTTCCTGAACTGCTATAAGGATCACATAGGATAATAGACAGAGATCCCTTTGTGAATAATAAAGGTAATATGACTATGAGGTTTTAGTATCATAATTATTTTTCATGTTCCTGGGTTTTCTACTTTGTGGCTTTGTTTGAAAGCTGTAATCGCCAAAGTCAATTTGTCCCATTTTAATGTCAGAGTTCAAGACGTCAAATATTATAAGAGAACTTGGAACTATCCTCTAAAGTACCCCTGAACCTAGGAAATGAAGATGTTCTAGAGACGACAGACAGCCCTAGATCTCCATGAAAGTGAGGAGAAGAAGGCCAAAGGCAGACTGATGTAAAACAGGACAATTGCAGCGAGACTGGATGGGGGGATGTCAGTACAATAGAGAGTGCCCTCAGTCACCTGGGAGAACAGGTAGATTTTCCTGCCGTAGGACAGAGTGTTCAAGGCATCCCGGGGAATTAGGTTAACGTGAATGTGCAAAGAAAAAACTAGAAGTGGGGACGTCGTTTCAGAGATACTGAAACAGTTCAGGTGGAAGGCGGGTGGATTTCGGACAAGGATTGGAACACAGATTAAGGGAGGATAGAAAGTAAAGAATAAATCTGAACAAAGACTCATTAGACTGAGAGATAAAGTAAGGATGAGGCCGAGGTTCCAGACTCATGTGAGAATCTCGATGAGGTTGCAAAGCAGGTGAGGTGGGCTTGAGGGAGTGACAGACCCGGGAGGAGAGTGAGATGTAGGAGCTGAAGATCTCGGAGGAGGGGGGATTCTTACCGATGGGAGTGGGTGTGCATGGCTGAGGGTGATGGAAATGGGGAGGGGGGGTGACGATCCCTGAAGTGGAGGAAGTCAAGCCTATAAGACCCTGTGTTCCCTGAGTCCCCACATTGTGAGTGGAGCCTCCCAGGATGAAGGTGGGACTTAAGGTTATGATGTGCACAGGAACCAAAACTTCCCGTCGATCTGGAGGACTGACCAAGGCTTTAGAAGCTGAGAGTAACGAGGTCGAGAAGCGAATGGTTTAGTTCCATGACAGTGGCCCACACGGTGGAGAACACAAATAGTATTTGGAATGCCACCTCTCCTCTCACTTCTGATCTCTTCTTCCTCATTCCATTTTCAGACCCAAGCTCAGAAACGGGGAAGATGAAGATAGAGGAGCAGCCTCCACGTGACCCTTGAAAAGACTACAGGTTTATGACTCTTGCTTCAGGTAGTCAGGCATCAGTATGAAGGAAGTGGGGGGAATTGCTCTGTGAGGAGATGGAGGGACTCCTGACCCCCATCATCAGAGGACCCTGATGCGCATTCATCCGGTGCAAGAGGAGCCATGGAAAGAGCTGAGTGTGGGGACAGCCATGCAAGGAGGGAATGAGAGACAGAGCATGAAGCCTGGGTGAGCAGAGGGCTTGCATTGGGGGGTGCGTCTGAGTGACAAGGACGAGAAGCCTGGGTAGAATGAACTGATCCCGAGGTTCTGAGTGGACTCTAGGCAGGCGGAAACCTCAGGCCTTCTCAGAAACCCAATGGCATCAGTCTTTTATTATTATTATTGGTATTATCGAGATACAGTTGATGTACATTTTATAAGTTACAGGTGTACAACATAGTGATTCACTATTTTTTTTTTTTTTTTTTTTTGCGGTACGCGGGCCTCTCACTGTTGTGGCCTCTCCCGTTGCGGAGCACAGGCTCAGCGGCCATGGCTCACGGGCCTAGCCGCTCCACGGCATGTGGGATCTTCCCGGACCGGGGCACGAACCCGTGTCCCCTGCATCGGCAGGCGGACTCTCAACCACTGTGCCACCAGGGAAGCCCTCTCTATTTTTTTTATTTTTATTTATTTATTTTTTTTGCGGTACGCGGGCCTCTCACTGTTGTGGCCTCTCCCGTTGCAGAGCACAGGCTCCGGACGCGCAGGCTCAGCGGCCATGGCTCACGGGCCCAGCCGCTCCGCGGCATGTGGGATCCTCCAGGACCGGGGCACGACCCGCGTCCCCTGCATCGGCAGGCGGACTCTCAACCACTGCACCACCAGGGAAGCCCCTGATTCACTATCTTTAAAGGTTATACTCCATTTATAGTTATTACAAAATATTGGCTATATTCCTTGTGTTGTACAATATATCCTTGTGGCTGATTTATTTTATACATAGTAGCTTATATCTCTTAATCCCCTTACCCTTCCTGCCCCTCCCCCCCTTCCCTCTCCCCACTGGTAACCACTAGTTTGGTCTCTATATCTGTCAGTCTGTTTGGCATCAGGATTTTTTTTTTCTTTTTTTTTTTTAAGAAGATGTTGGGCGTAGGAGTTTATTAATTTATTTTTTCTGTGTTGGGTCTTGAGGCCACAACAGTGAGAGGCCCGCATACTACAAAAAAAATAAATAAATTTAAAAAAAAACACATAAGCAGTCTATAAGCCATTCTCTCTAGGTCTGGTCTTTACAAGCTCAAGTGCACACTCAAGTTATATTAACTTGGGGTTTGGGCGTGATAGAAGCAAGCGGTGAATGTTTACTCATTGAAGGCACATTGTTTGGAGGGACTTGGAGTAGGGGTGATGGCAGTAATTTGCAGAATTACTCAGCAGAAACTGGAGAGTGTCGTCAATGAGTTGGAAAATGGTTCTGAACAGTTCGTGATGAGGGTTAGTGGCCGGCCTGAAGCTGAGAAACTTGAACTGCCTTGCTTTTGTATGCCATTTTCTATCTTCTGATTGCGAGTGAGAGCTGAGATTATTAAAGTTTAAAATTACATAAGCCGGCAATTTTCCCATTCTCAAATGATGAATTTGAGTCACACACAAGTAATTGCAGGTTATAAGGAGTTGCATCTGAAACCTACACAATAAATATTTTGAAAAGTGAATTCAATTTAATTTTAAAATACTGAAAGGTGAAGTTTTTAAATAAACTTTCAATTTGATTTGTTTTCAGAATTTTACACCCAAAGGCTGGGTGAACCACCTTTACACCCAATCACTTAAAAACCTGTTAAGAGTCGACAGCAATGACTTCATCCTATATTAGTTTCCTGTCTAAATATACCATTGAACAAATTACTGCAGACAACTTGATGTTCAAACAGCTTTCGGTACAAACACAATCTCTCAAACAAGTGTGAATGAGCTGCACTTGAAATTTCATTCCTTGTCATTACTTTCCAAAGTCAAGGACACTTCACTAAGCCCCCTGTCCCAGATCTCAAGAGAGGAAAAGAGAACATAGTGGCAGGGACAAGGTTTGTCCTCAGAATCCGGCTCTCACACTCTCTCCTCTGCCCCATTTGGCCCAGGAAGTTGGTTCCATCTCATTTGGGTCCACTCTCCCGCCCCACCCACCAGGCCTGAATTCTTCTCCCAGCGTCTCTGAAGGTTTCTTCTGTGAAGTTAACTATAACATTTAAAAATTTTTTATTTTATATTGGAATATAGTTGATTAACAATGTTGTGTTAGTTTCAGGTGTACAGGAAAATGATTTAGTTATACGTATACATGTATCTATTCTTTTTCAAATTCTTTTCCCATTTAGGTTATTACAGAGTATTGAGCAGAGTTCCCTGTGCTATACAGGAGGTCCTTGTTGGTTATCTATTTTAAATATAGCAGTGTGGACATGTCGATACCAAACTCCCGATCTGAAAGCCAGATCAAATAAAGAACTATCCAGGAAGAGCAAGTCTGTCCGTGTTTTGAGAAAGGGAAAGAGCTGAAGTTCACACAAAAATCATAGGCATTTTAAATTGCAAGAGATTATGAAAATCTTTGAATTCAGGGACTTTCCTGGAGGTCCAGTGGTTAAGACTCTAGGCTTCCACTGCAGGGGGCACGGGTTTGATCCCTGGTTGGGAACTAAGATCCCGCATGCCGTGGAGCACGGCAAAAAAAAAAAATTAAATTCCTTCCTTTAAAAGCTGAAGAAACCAACACCCTGAGAGCTATGTGACTGACCAGAGCCACATGGCTATTCTGTGGGCAGGAAGAGATTATCTTCGGCACCCAGATATTTCTGGAACATTTTGGTAATAATAAAAACATGACTAGGGCTTCCCTGGTGGCTCAGTGGTTGAGAGTCCGCCTGCTGATGCAAGGGACGCGGGTTTGTGCCCGGGTCCGGGAAGATCCCACATGCCGCGGAGCAGCTGGGCCCGTGAGCCATGGCCGCTGGCCTGCGCGTCTGGAGCCTGTGCTCCGCAACGGGAGAGGCCACAGCAGTGAGAGGCCCGCGTACCGCAAAAAACAAACAAACAAACAACAACAAAAAAAACCATGGCTATATCCAAAATGTAGTAAATTCATATTATATACCTTACCAGGTGATCAGACAGTAATAACTTGCAGTGTCTTGGCATCTGTTTTTATACTAAGGCTTGAACATTAATTTATTCAATTGGCTAATAGTTATTACCTGCCTGTTCAGGTGCTGGGGGGAAAGCAGGGGACAAAAGGGCCACTGGAGAGTTTTGAGCAGACAAGGGATAGGATACAATTTTGAAGGACCACTCTAGTCACCGTGTTGAAAATAGACCATGAGGCAGGGGTGGGATGTGGGCGACGGTGAAGCATGAAAACCAGTTAGGAGGCTGTTGCAATGAAGGTGAGCAAGCATGGTGGCTTGTACCAACGTAGGAGTGGAATGAATGATGTTTTCAAGGAAGAGCCAACAGGATCAGCTAATGCAGTGATATGAATGTAGAAGGAAGCAATGAGTTGGGGACAGCTCCAGAATATTTGGCTTCAGCAACTGAAAGAATGCAGTTGCCACTAACTAAAATGGGCAAAACCAGAAAGATGCGACTGAGGGATAAAATTTGTTTCGTTTGGGCATATTGTTTGAACACCCTAAAAGACAGTTTAGAGTGATATCAATAAGCACGATTGGACCTAGGAATGTGGAGTTTAGAGGAAATACTGGGTTGGATATTTTCCAACTTTAATTTTGAAGTAAAGAGCTTAATTATAGCTCGTTGTCACCCATAAAGGCTGTAACAAAGCATTTCTCACTAGAGTGTTAGTAACTATTATATTTTATGGATTCGACCTGTACCTACTTATTAAGCACCAGGCACCATTATAGGTTCTGAGGAATATAAAAATCACTATGGTCCTTATTCTAGGTAACTAAATCTAGAGAAGGAGACCAAAAAATAAGAACAAAAACCTATGATACTAGAAATGCTGTTAAGAGTTTGTTCATGGTGCTAATGAAAACACA
The DNA here is from genome assembly GCF_059928025.1 of Delphinapterus leucas. NCBI lineage: Eukaryota > Metazoa > Chordata > Mammalia > Artiodactyla > Monodontidae > Delphinapterus > Delphinapterus leucas. The sequence goes on from NC_143140.1 coordinate 54,621,554, forward strand.
GAAGCAGACATAATCAACTACACCCAGGAAGGCCAGAGATAGTGTTTGAGCTGAGTCCTTAGGGTTGAGTTTGAGTTTTGCAGACAGACAAGGGCATTTTAGGCAAAGGAAACATGCACAAATGCACAGGGGCAGGGAGGGCAGGGCTCATCCTGGGACCCACGGAGTCCGGGCCATGTAGGGGAAGGTGACTGTTAATAGCAGGATGAAGAGAAAATCGTGGGCGGAGTGTGTGGAAGGTATGATGTGCCAGTTGCTATGCTACTTCATAAAAGAAGAGGGAACAAACACAGGCAGCAGGAGTAAAGACACACACGTCCGTGCCCGTGGCCGCTGGGCTCTGCTGAGTTGCAGTTAATCTCCTGGCAGCAGAGGAAGTGGCCCTGCTGGCAGGGAGGGACAGACAGGTGCCAGGAGCTGACCTGGGCTTGAAAGGGTGCCCTTCAGAGGGTTGTCTCCAGTTGCTGAGAACAGGACCAGCCACTGCGGGGGCGGGCAGCGAAAGCCCAGGCACACCCGGGAAAGGACTTTGCCTCCATCTGAGAAGATGGAGAGCCACTAGCAAGCTTTCATTCAGAGAGGGGTCCATGATGAGCTTCCTAAGGGGTTACTCCCCGCCAGGAGACTTTGACCGGGAATGATGCTTCAACCCAGAGAAATTCATCTCATGTGGTAGAAATGCATCAGGATCACAAGCCTGTACAGAGCATTGGTCTGATCTCCCCCAGAACAGATCACGTGAAAGGCGAACTACTCCCTTTTCACTTAAGACCACCCTGAAAATGTGAGATTTCTGTCCAGGCTTAGCCTCCAAGAGTCACAAAAGAAATGCTTTTACTTTGGATATTTTAGAGCATCTGCAAATGTTTATCAAATTTTGTCAAAGTGTTAAGATTTAAACAAACTGTATAAAGGATAATCTATTAAAACTTTGTTCATTGTGATGTGTGTGTGTGTGTGTTGAAACTGAAGGGAAAGGGAAACACCTAGGGTTATAAAAGGGGATAATCTCCGGGAGGAGACCTTCAAGATGGCAGAAGAGTAAGACGTAGAGATCACCTTCCTCCCCACAAATACATCAGAAATACATCTACATCTGGAACAACTCCTACAGAACACCTACTGAACGCTGGCAGAAGACCTCAGACCTCCCAAAAGGCAAGAAACTCCCCATGTACCTGGGTAGGGCAAAAGAAAAAAGAAAAAACAGAGACAAAGAATAGGGACGGGACCCGCACCAGTGGGAGGGAGCTGTGAAGGAGGAAAGGTTTCCAAACACTAGGAAGCCCATTCGCGGGCGGAGACTGCGGGTGGCGGAGGGGGAAAGCTTCGGAGCCGCGGAGGATAGCGCAGCAACAGGGGTGCGGAGGGCAAAGCGGAGAGATTCCCGCACAGAGGAACAGGGCCGACCGGCACTCACCAGCCCGAGAGGCTTGTCTGCTCACCCGCCGGGGCAGGCGGGGCGCGGAGCTGAGGCTCGGGCTTCGGTGTCAGAGCGCAGGGAGAGGACTGGGGTTGGCGGCGTGAACACAGCCTGAAGGGGGCTAGTGCACCATGGCTAGCCGGGAGGGAGTCCGGGAAAAAGTCTGGAGCTGCCGAAGAGGCAAGAGACTTTTTCTTCCCTCTTTGTTTCCTGGTGCGCGAGGAGAGGGGATTCAGAGCGCTGCTTAAAGGAGCTCCAGAGACGGGCGCGAGCCGCGGCTAAAAGCGCGGACCCCAGAGACGGGCATGAGACGCGAAGTCTGCTGCTGCCGCCACCAAGAAGCCTGTGTGCGAGCACAGGTCACTGTCCACACCACCCCTCCCGGGAGCCTGTGCAGCCCGCCACTGCCAGGGTCCCGTGATCCAGGGACAACTTACCTGAGAGAACACACGGTGCGCCTCAGGCTGGTGCAACGTCCCGCCGGCCTCTGCCGCCGCAGTCCCGCCCCGCACGCCGTGCCCCTCCCTCCCCCCCGGCCTGAGTGAGCCAGAGCCGCCGAATCAGCGGCTCCTTTAACCCCGTCCTGTCTGAGCGAAGAACAGACGCCCTCTGGCGACCTACACGCAGAGGCGGGGCCAAATCCAAAGCTGAACCTCGGCAGCTGTGAGAACAAAGAAGAGAAAGGGAAATCTCTCCAGCAGCCTCAGGAGCAGCGGATTAAAGCTCCACAATCAACTTGATGTACCCTGCATCTGTGGAATACATGAATAGACAACGAATCATCCCAAAATTGAGGTGGTGGATTTTGGGAGCAACTGTAGATTTGGGGTTTGCTGTATGCGACTGACTGGTTTCGGCTTTTATGTTTAACTTAGTTTAGTATTTAGAGCGTATCATCATTGGTAGATTTGTTTATTGATTTGGTTGCTCCCTTCCTTTTTTCTTTTTATATATAGATGTATATATATTTTTCCTTTTTCTCTTTTTGTGAGTGTGTATGTGTATGCTTCTTAGTGTGATATTCTTTGTATAGCTTTGCTTTTACCATTTGTCCTAGGGTTCTGTCTTTTTTTTTAGTATAGTTTTTAGCACTTGTTATCAATGGTGGATTTGTTTTTTGATTGGTTGCTCTCTTTTTTCTTTCTTTCTTTTTTCTTTACTTTTTTATTTTTAATATATTTTTTTATTTTAATAACTTTCTTTTCTTTCTTTCGTTCTTTCTTTCTTTCTTTCTTTCTCCCTTTTCTTCTAAGCCATGTGGCTGACAGGGTCTTCATGCTCTGGCTAGGTGCCAGGCCTGTGCCTCTGAGGTGGGAGAGCTGAGTTCAGGACATTGGACCACCAGAGACCTCCCAGCTCCACGTAATAACAAACAGCGAAAGCTCCCCCAGAGATCACCATCTCAACACTAAGACCCAGCTCCACTCAACGACCAGCAAGCTACAGTGCTGGACCCCCTATGCCAAACAACTAGCAAGACAGGAATACAACCCCACTCATTAGCAGAGAGGCTGCCTAAAATCATACTAAGATCACAGACACCGCAAAACACCCCACTGGACATAGTCCTGCCCACCAGAAAGACAAGATCCAGCCTCATCAACCAGAACACGGGCACCAGTCCACTCCAGAAGGAAGCCTACACAACCCACTGAACCAACTTTACCCACTGGGGGCAGACACCAAAAACAATGGGAACTATGAACCTGTAGCCTGTAAAAAGGAGACCCCAAACACAGTAAGTTAAGCAAAATGAGAAGACAGAGAAACACACAGCAGATGAAGGAGCAAGATAAAAACCCACCAGACCAAACAAATGAAGAGGAAATAGGCCGTCTACCTGGAAAAGAATTCAGGGTAATCACAGTAAAGGTGATCCAAAATCTTGGAAATAGAATAGACAAAATGCAAGAAACATTTAACAAGGACCTAGAAGAACTAAAGAGCAAATAAACAATGATGAACAACACAATAAATGAAATTTAAAATTCTCTGAAAGGAATAAGTAGCAGAATAACTGAGGCAGAAGAACGGATAAGTGACCTGGAAGATAAAATAGTGGAAATAACTACTGCGGAGCAGAATAAAAATAAAAAAGAATCAAAAGAATTGAGGACAGTCTCAGAGACCTCTGGGACAATATTAAACGCACCAACATTCGAATTATAGGGGTCCCAGAAGAAGAAGAGAAAAAGAAAGGGACTGAGAAAATATTTGAAGAGATTATAGTTGAAAACTTCCCTAATATGGGAAAGGAAATAATCAAGTCCAGGAAGCACAGAGAATCCCATACAGGATAAATCCAAGGAGAAACATGCTAAGACACATATTAATCAAACTATCAAAAATTAAATACAAAGAAAACATTAAGAGCAGCAAGGGAAAAACAACAAATAACATACAGGGGAATCCCCATAAGGTTAACAGCAGATCTTTCAGCAGAAACTCTGCAAGACAGAAGGAAGTGGCAGGACATATTTAAAGTGATGAAAGGGAAGAAACTACAGCCAAGACTACTCTACCCAGCAAGGATCTCGTTCAGTTTCGACAGAGAAATTAAAACCTTTACTGACAAGCAAAAGCTAAGAGAATTCAGCACCACCAGCCCAGCTTTACAGCAAATGCGAAAGGAACTTCTCTAGGCAGGAAACATAAGAGAAGGAAAAGACCTACAATAAGAAACCCAAAACAATTAAGAAAATGGTAATAGCAACATACATATCGATAACTACCTTAAATGTAAATGGATTAAATGCTCCAACCAAAAGACATAGACTGGCTGAATGGATACAAAAACAAGACCCGTATATATGCTGTCTACAAGAGACCCACTTCACACCTAGGGACACCTACAGACTGAAAGTGAGGGGATGGAAAAAGATATTCCATGTAAATGGAAATCAAAAGAAAGCTGGAGTAGCATTTCTCATATCAGACAAAATAGATTTAAAAATAAAGACTATTACAAGAGACAAAGAAGGACCCTACATAATGATCAAGGGATCAATCCAAGAAGAATATATAACGATTCTAAATATTTATGCACCCAACCTAGGAGCAACTCAATACATAAGGCAAATGCTAACAGCCATAAAAGGGGAAATCGACAGTAACACAATCATAGTAGGGGACTTTAACACCCCACTTTCACCAATGGACAGATCATCCAAAATGAAAATAAATAAGGAAACAAGCTTTAAATGATACATTAAACAAGATGGACTTAATTGATATTTATAGGACATTCCATCCAAAAACAACAAAATACACATTTTTCTCAAGTGCTCATGGAACATTCTCCAGGATAGATCATACCTTGGGTCACAAATCAAGCCTTAGTAAATTTAAGAAAATTGCAATCGTATCAAGTATCTTTTCCGACCACAGCGCTATGAGACTAGATATCAATTACAGGAAAAAAAAATCTGTAAAAAATACAAACACATGGAGGGTAAACATTACACTAGTAAATAACCAAGAGATCACTGAAGACATCAAAGAGGAAATCAACAAATACCTAGAAACAAATGACAATGAAAACATGATGACCCAAAGCCTATGGGATGCAGCAAAAGCAGTTCTAAGAAGGAAGTTTATAGCAATAAAATCCTACCTCAGGAAACAAGGAACATCTCAAATAAATAACCTAACCTTACACCTAAAGCAATTAGAGAAAGAAGAACAAAAAATCCCCAAAGATAGCAAAAGGAAAGAATCATAAAGATCAGATCAGAAATAAATGAAAAAGAAATGAAGGAAACAGTAGCAAAGATTAATAAAACTAAAAGCTGGTTCTTTGAGAAGATAAACAAAATTGATAAACCATTAGCCAGACTCGTCAAGAAAAAAAAGGAGAAGACTCAAATCAATAGAATTAGAAATGAAAAAGGAGAAGTAACAACTGACACTGCAGAAATACATAGGATCATGAGAGATTACTATAAGCAACTATATGCCAATAAAATGGACAACCTGGAAGAAACGGACAAATTTTTATTAAAGCACAACCTTCCAAGCCTGAACCAGGAAGAAATAGAAAATATAAACAGACTAATCACAAGCACTGAAATTGAAACTGTGATTAAAAACCTTGTAACAAACAAAAGCCCAGGACCAGATGGCTTCACAGGCAAATTCTATGAAACATTTACAGAAGAGCTAACCTATCCTTCTCAAACACTTCCAACATATAGCAGAGGGAGGAACACTCCCAAACTCATTCTATGTGACCACCATCACCCTGATACCAAAACCAGACAAAGATGTCACAAAGAAAGAAAACTACAGGCCAATATCACTCATGAACATAGATGCAAAATTCTCAACAAAATACTAGCAAACAGAATCCAACAGCACATTAAAAGGATAGTACACCGTGATCAAGTGGGGTTTATCCCAGGAATGCAAGGATTCTTCAATATATGCAAATCAATCAATGTGATAAACCATATTAACAAATTGAGGGAGAAAAAACATCTGATCATCTCAATAGATGCCAAAAAAGCTTCCGTCAAAATTCAACACCCATTTATGATAAAACCCCCCAGAAAGTAGGTATAGGGGGAACTTACGTCAACATAATAAAGGCCTTACATGACAAACTCACAGCCAACATTTTTCTCAATGGTGAAAAAGTGAAACCATTTCCTCTAAGATCAGGAACAAGACAAGGTTGTCCACTCTCACCACTATTATTCAACATACTTTTGGAAGTTTTAGCCATAGCAATCAGGTGAGAAAAGGAAATAAAAGGAATCCAAATCAGAAAAGAAGTAAAGCTGTCACTGTTTGCAGATGACATGATACTATACATAGAGAATCCTAAAGATGCTACTGGAAAACTACTAGAGCTAATCACTGAATTTGGTAAAGCAGCAGGATAAAAAAATTAATGCACAGAAATCTCTTGCATTCCTATACACTAATGATGAAAAATCTGAAAGTGAAATTAAGGAAACACTCCCATTTACCACTGCAACAGAAAGAATAAAATACCTAGGAATAAACCTACCTAAGGAGACAAAGAACCTGTATGCAGAAAATTATAAGACACTGATGAAAGAAATTAAAGATGGTACAAATAGATGGAGAGATATACCATGTTCTTGGATTGGAAGAATAAACATTGTGAAAATGACTTTACTACCCAAAGCAATCTACAGATTCATTGCAATCCCTATCAAACTACCAATGGCATTTTCCATAGGACTAGAACAAAAATATTCACAATTTGTATGGAAACAAAAAAGACCCCGAATAGCCAAAGCAATCTTGAGAAAGAAAAATGGAGCTAGAGGAATCAGGCTCCCAGACTTCAGACTGTACTACAAAGCTACAGTAATCAAGACAGTATGGTACTGGCACAAAAACAGAAATATAGATCAATGGAACAGGATAGAAAGCCCAGAGATAAACCCACGCACATATGGTCACCTTACTTTTGATAAAGGAGGCAAGGGGATACAATGGAGAAAAGACAGCCTCTTCAATAAGCAGTGCTGGGAAAACTGGACAGCTACCTGTAAAAGAATGAAATTAGAACACTCCATAACACCATACACAAAAAAAAACTCAAAATGGATTAAAGACCTAAATGTAAGGCTAGACACTATCAAACTCTTAGAGGAAAACATTGGCAGAACACTCTATGACATAGATCACAGCAAGATCCTTTTTGACCCACCTCCTAGAGAAATGGCAATAAAAACAAAAATAAACAGATGGGACCTAATGAAACTTCAAAGATTTTGCACATCAAAGGAAACCATAAACAAGATGAAAAGACAACCCTCAGAATGGGAGAAAATATTTGCAAATGAAGCAACTGACAAAGGATTAATCTCCAAAATTTACAATAGCTCATGCAGCTCAATATCAAAATACAAACAACCCAATCCAAAAATGGGCAGAAGACCTACATAGACATTTCTCCAAAGAAGATATACAGTTTGCCAACAAACACATGAAAGGATGGTCAACATCACTAATCATTAGAGACATGCAAATCAAAACTACAATGAGGTATCACCTCACACTGGTCAGAATGGCCATCATCAAAAAATCTACAAACAATAAATGCTAGAGAGGGTGTGGAGAAAAGGGAACACTCTTGCACTGTTGATGGCAATGTAAACTGATGCAGCCACTGTGGAAGACAGTATGGATGTTCCTTATAAAAGTAAAAATAGAACTAACATACGACCCAGCAATCCCACTCCTGGGCATATACCCCGAGAAAAACATAATTCAAAAAGAGTCATGTACCACAATGTTCATTGCAGCTCTATTTACAATAACCAGGATATGGAAGCAACCTATGTGTCCATTGACAGATGAATGGTTAAAGAAGATGTGGCACATATATACAATGAATATTACGCAGCCATAAACAGAAATGAAATTGAGTTATTTGTAGTGAGGCACATGGACCTAGAGTTTGTCATACAGAGTGAAGTAAGTCAGAAAGAGAAAAACAAATACCATATGCTAACACATATATATGGAATCTAAAAAAAAAACGTTCTGAAGAATCTAGGGGCAGAAAAGAAATAAAGACGCAGACATAGAGAATGGACTTGAGGACATGGAGAGGCGGAAGGGTAAGCTGGGATGAAGTGAGAGAGTGGCATGGACATATATACACTACCAAATGTAAAATACTTAGTTAGTGGGAAGCAGCCGCATAGCACAGGGAAATCAGCTCGGTGCTTTGTGACCACGTAGAGGGATGGGATAGGGAGGTTGGGAGGGAGACGCAAGAGGAAGGGGATATGGGGATATATGTATATGTATAGCTGATTCACTTTGTTATAAAGCAGAAACTAACACACCATTATAAAGCAATTATACTCCAATAAAGATGTTTAAAAAAAAAGAAAAAGAGGATAATCTCCTCCAGCTCCGATCCTCAGGAACCCTTTTCATTGATAAGTCGAGGCACCTGTGCCTCTCCATGAAATGAGTTGCGTGCTGTGGCTTACACTGTATATGACAGATACATACAGTTGTAAGCATGGCAGGTCTTAAAAGAGTATATTGGCTGATAATGTTGTGGTGATTTTCCAGGTAGAGAAAAGTCTTTTCCAGGGTGGCTTTCTGCTCCTGGCTTTTAGGGTGCGGGGCTGAATAAGGTAGCCTGTCATCACTCTTTCCTGTCTTTTCTTTCCCACATCCTGTCCTCAAGAAAACAGCCAAACAACGTGTATTGCTCTGGTACAAAGTTTCCAGAAGTAACCAGCCAGAATTTTCACTTAGCTGTTTCATTATTTGGGGGGTAGGGTATCAAGAAACTAGTCTACATATAAAAAGCCTACATTACATACACATATGCACACACTCTGGGGATGTGCATGTATTTTTAAAAAAATATTTATTCTACATATGATGCTAGGATCTTCTTGTGTTTGATCTACCCAATCAAATATCCTGACTTCATAATTTATGGAAAGTCCAATGCCCTTGTCAAGAGTGATCTGAATTTCTGAAGGTGTTAGGTAAATATGGTAGCTTCTTTATCTGATCTCCTGCTTCAGCTAGACTGTTTTGTTTACAGTCACTGCCCTGCAGGTGAGGAATCTGGTCCATACCACGTGAAACCAGCCGTGGTTGCCTGCCACTTTCACAGAGTTGCCAAACAAACTACTCACCCAGTCTTTGGATGTGAAGGCAACTTTACTGAAGGTCTAGGGGAAATGATGGGAAGTTTATATCACAGCAACTCATACAACTTTAAAGCTAAATAATCTTCATCTCTCTTCTTAGAAGTCCTTGGCTTCTCCATTTTATTGCTAAGCCATCTTGTCTCTTTTCTTTCTCCTCTGTATCCTCCTTCCCGCCCCTTTTTTTTCTGATCAAAATAAGAGCCTTTATAGATGTCTCTGGAGAGATGGGGAGAGAAAAAAAGATAGGCTATAAATAACCATTATGTACAACTTCCAATGGAAAAATTTTCCCAGTCACCCCTTCCAGCTTGAACTCCAAGCTCTCTGCAGCGTTCACTCCATTTAATCATAGCTGCCTACCTTCCTTTTTACTTCTATTTTCTCAGGAAGGGAAAAATTGGACATTGAAAGGCAAATGGGAATTCCCTCTGAGAGTGCAAATGGGAGAAGTCAGGAGGAAGTTTTCAAAGTGCATATTGGAGGCATATACTACTGAGGGACACCGCTGACAGCAAGAGTGGGTTTAACATGAGTTAAAAGGAATTTTCTACATAGGCCTGAAAATAGAAATTAAGTTGGAGCAGGAGAGGACTGGTTGTTGACAAGGGTGTGAAGGAGGGGGCAGATGTTAATTCAATCTGTTACCTGAGTGACCGAGAGGAGCAAAGTCCTGCAAAGAAAGAAACCTGCAGCCTCCGGGAGGTTTAATTCCCACATCTGGGAAGGCTTCCCTGCATCTATAGCTGTGATTTACAAGGAAGGAGACGGTACACCTGGGGACAAACTGATTTCCTGAAAGGGGATCAAATTCTGCATCCTTTTCTCACTGCCTGCTGACCTCTTGTTAGGACCCCGATGAAGACCAAGATATTATTGGAGATCTCACGAGGCAGGCAGGTGGAAGGAAGTCGATATCATCTTTGAAGATGACTTCAGACACAGCGGAGGTCAGTGACAACATTCTGCTTTCAATTACTGACCTTTTGAATAAAAACACTGGCTTGTATCAGCCCCAGGTTTTTGTTGGGAAACATATTCTAGCATTTCTTTCACATTTGTGTGTGTGTGTGTGTGTGTGCACCCCATGTACTTTCCAGTCACAAAGGGCCCTTTTGTTGTCACTAATGAAAACAGGAGAGACCATTACAGGACATGGACGGCACTGTGCCCAGGAAATTGCATCCTCATTTCAAGCCAGACAGTTCCAATGGACAGAGTGGCCTTAGCTACTCTCAACTGTTTATGTGTCCTTTGGAGCATCCGGACAAGGAATTAACTTGTCAGTCAGAAGGAAAGCAAGTCAAAGCAGGATGAACAAGGCGAGTTTATGGGGATGGAAGACTGATGAAATCAAGCAAGAAGCAGTCATTCTTCTCAGCCAGTGGAGTCATAAGCCCTGTCCAATACTTTCAACTTCAGACATTGAACTGATCGTTTGGGGTGAGGTCAGCAGGGCAGAGTCCAGCTCACTCTCTTCACTGTCTCACCTGTCCCCTCCACCATCCTTTTCCATAAGGAGTCTCAGAGGTGATTTGTGCTGACCACCCTCTACGTTAATATCCTATGTTTAAGTACCTCAGCCCCTCATTGTACTTAGCAATCCTTTCAGGATAGGAATCAAGCAAGTGAGAACATCTCTGAGCTGACTGGGCCAGTCCGGGGACACATTTATATCAGATCGCATGAAAGGTGTTTAAGTGAAGTGTTAAAAATTGGGAGACAATGAACAATTGGCTGAATATTGGGCTGCCATGTTTCGGTGGGTACACCCCAGCCGTGGAGACAGGGGGATGCTCTGGTGAGGGGCTGTGTTTGCAAACTGATAGGGGAAAGGTCACCTGGCAGGTAAACAGGGTCCTGCTGAGAGTGGTGGGCTCTCCCTAGTGGTATTAGGGAAACACGGAGCAGGGAAGGCATTGACTGCCTCCTTGGAAGGAGTGACTCTAGACATTTCCAACCATTCGCTGCCTTTTCAACCCCTCACCACCTTCTCTCCTCACAGATCTCTGTGAAGCTTGCATTTCACACATGGACACGCGGGGTCATGTGCTCACCGTCCTTTACTCATTCTCTTTCTCTCTTCAAGGGATCACCTGTAATATAAAGTCAGCTTAGATCCTGTGATCCCCAAATACTCCCATTTCATCAGATTTTTCTGAGTCCGTTTAGACAGCAAGATTAAATCAGGGAGAGGACTGAACCAAAATTCTCTGAGGAGAATTTCTTGCATGGCTTTGCTCTCCCTGGCCTTAAAAGAAGCAGCAGGAGAAAAAAGTGATACTGAATGCCATACAATATAGCACATTTTAGGAGAGAGGTAGCTTTTAGTTTTAGTGATTATTTTGTGTTTACAAAGCACAAACGCTTCTATGCAAGCTCTGAATAAGAGACCACTTGGTTGCCTTTAAGCTGTAGTCAAATATTGCAGGCTTGTTCTGAAGAAATGTACTGAAATTCTGCTTACTTCAAAGGGAAAAACTAGAAGAAATAGGAAAAAAGATATTTTGACTCAACATAAAAAAAGAGTTAACCTTTACTGCCTTGAAAAGTAGTAAACCTGCCAGCACTGAAAATCTTGATTCAAAATGGTGATCTGGTTTGTATAAATTAGAGAAACCTAAGCTGAAACAACAAATACAACCAAAAGATTCAGTGACTTAAAGAACAAGGTTTTGGGGATTCCCTGGTGGCCCAGTGATTAGGACTCCATGCTTCCACTGCAGGGGGCACAGGTTCGATCCCTGGTCGGGGAACTAAGATCCTGCAAGCCACTCAGCACAGCCCAAAAGAAAAAAAAGAAAAGAAAAAAAAAAAAGCTTTTTTAGTGTGTTTTTTCTTTCCTCGTGTAACAGTCCAGAGCAGGTATTCAGGGACTCCGGTAGATGACTATTCTAGTATTCCAGACTTGTCCTGAATGTCACCATCCAGTGTCCTGGAAAGAGGTTACAGCATGAAGAACCACCCAGGGGAAGTCACCACCCTGCCCCCACTGCACTGGCCATAACTAACTGCAGCGGAGGCTGAGAAGTATGTTCACCCCAGATAGTGACAGGCTCGCTTGGCACTTCTAATACAGTGAGTGGATAACAGGAGGAGTGGACTTGGGGTGAGTGCTGGGAAATCTCTGCTGTATGAATGGATGCGTTGCACTTGGACTCAGGCCAACAAAGTTTGACTCATGCACAGCAATTCAATAGCTCTGGTACACTTAGGTGAATCATTTAACCTCTCTAAAGTGGTGTTTCCTCATCTGCAAAACAGGAGGAACCTTAGCAACATCGATCTTACTGATGTGAGAATAAAGGGAAAAGAAACAAGATATCCAAGAGCACTGGGGTCATTAGGCCAACTTTCCGTTGTTTTCATCGCCATCTTCAGTGTACGTGTACACAGTGGAGAGCATCCACAATGCACTCTACGTCTGGGAACAAATGACAAATGAAGCAGATTTCAAATGCAGAATGAGGATTTTACACTACAAGGGGAAACAGAACCACTTAAACACGGCCATCAGAAATTAGACGTGAAGGAAGGATTGGGGAGAAATGAGCTATTGAAGAGGACGATAGAGCTTCTTTGTCTAGATAACCTTAAAAGAAGGTGTGATTCTTATTTCCTGGGGGAAAAGTTTTAGAGGACTGTACCAGGTGATTGTTTCTCCAAGTCCTTTCTACAGCTGTTTTTCTTGGTCTGGCATTAACCTGTACAGGCATCACCAAAAATAAGGCACAGTTGAGCATTTTTTCATAGAAAACTTAAGATTCCTCATTCTACTATAATATATAGAGAAGGAAATAGATATTATAAGCTGGAAAGCTGGAGACATTTGTAGACCATGCAAAACATTCATCTGCAATAACGAACCTATTGCGTCAGTAGTACAGGAAAAGTACTTGAACAGAGCTGAAAGTTTGTGTTTGCTGCCTGCTCATTGCTATCTTTAGCATGGCTTTCCAAAAAAAAAAAAAAATCAGAAGGCAGTAAATAAATGATTGACTTGAAAGTAGAAATTGAAGGAAATAGAAGTACAGAAATGTGTAGTTGCACATTCAATCATTTGTTTATTCATTAAACAAATATGTCCCAGGCGCTTGGAATACATCCATGAACTAAACACACAAAGAACTTATATTCCAGTTGGTGAGAAATACAATAAGCAATAAATGTAATAAGTAAATTATATATGTTAGAAAATAGTAAGCGCTATGAAAACAAAACAGTGGCAGACAGGAAGACTGGGGGGCAGGGGTGTGAGCAGTTTGTGATTTTGAATAGGCTGGTCGGGTGGACCTTATGAGAAGACAATATCTGAGCAAAGAACACTGCAGGTTGGGGAGTTGGATCCAGAATGTCTGGAGAAAGCGTGTTCCTGGCAGAGGGATCAGCAGGCAAGGACTTGAGATGAGGAAGGGCCTGTGTCACACCCAGCGGGCTATTGGGGGGGGGTCACTGGATGTGACGCTCTTGGCAGTCCTCCAGTGGCCACCCCCCTCCCTTGGGGAAGAATGAGAACACAGTGGGAAAAGGAGCTAGCAGTCTTCCCCTGGAAACATAAAGAATGACGAATAAGATTTTTTTCCCTTAACAATCAAGATTATTAAACTGTACAAATAGGAATAGCTTTAATTTTAGACCAGAATAATTATTCATCACATATCTTTAAAAATCCCATTTTACAGTGCATTGTATAACAGGAACCAGGTCATTCTTATGCTCAGAATATTCTTCCTTGCTTAGCCAATGTATTTCTCTGAGAAGCAACATAGCGTTATAAAACCAGCCTAGATTTGGGGGTCAGACTGAATTCAGTTCTAATTTTTTTTTTTTTTTTTGCGGTACGCGGTCCTTTCACTGTTGTGGCCTCTCTTGTTGCGGAGCACAGGCTCCGGACGCGCAGGCTCAGCGGCCATGGCTCACGGGCCCAGCCGCTCCGTGGCATGTGGGATCCTCCCGGACCGGGACACAAACCCGTGTCCCCCGCATCGGCGGGCGGACTCTCAACCATTGCACCACCAGGGAAACCCTCAGTTCTAATCTTGACCCCCCCACCTACTAGCTGTGTCTGTTACTTAACAGCCTTAGGCTTCAATTCCTGGCTGTAGGAGAGGAGCAGTGATATTGGATGAATGAGACAGCATATGGAGGATAAATAGTATAGTATCCATCCCACAGACTGCGCCTAAAAAGGTTAGTTTCTCCTTAAAGCAGGAGACTCAGTGGCGATGTGGAATGCCTGCTTTCTGCTATACATGAGAAAAAAAAAGTTCTTCTCCCTGAAACACTGGCTCTTCTATAAGAAACACAGTTTGTCAAAGTGGAAAGAGAAAATTTTGCTTTCCATTCAAACACCTTAGCTTCATTCTGGGGCTTCCTCTGATAGCATGGTGACCTCAAGCACCACACTTCTAATGAAGAACTGTCTGTGAGAATTCAGTACAATGATGAGAAGGATCGTCTTATGAAAGAAACTATTCTTGTGATTCCTTCAGCCCTAGCTCAAAGTCCTGTGGTTTCCAGTAGATCAAATAAAGCCTGGGGTAAAAATAAAACCTCTATGGAGATTTGTTCGTAGAAGCCAACTTGCTAGAAGGCAGCATTTCTCAATGATTTCACAGTCTGGTGTTTTCACTGATGATATTTCAGTTATATGCTGTCAATTGCAAATTTTTCTAACACCATAGTATTGGCTCAAAGCTCTTTCTAATTAAGAAAGATGCTGTGAAGAGTCATGATAAAGGGATTTCAAATGCTTTGATTAAAATGACATTCACAGCACTGACATTTAAATGCCAAATTTGGTTCCTCTTCCATTCTATAAGTTCATCCATACTTTTGTATTGTATATGGAAGGAGATTTGGAGAATTTCAGGAGCAAAGCCACCACCCTTAGCAGCAGTCTCTTTATAAAACAAAATCTTTCCTGTTCAAAGAAAACAATCCTGCTTCTATACAGACAGCTTTATTTTCAAAAGATATGAACATATAATTGGATTAAACTACTTCATAACATTCTTTGATATTCTTCAGCCTTTCCCCACAGTAATTTATACCTTTGTCTACTGTAGGATAGCACAGAGAAGTGGATTTTCGGGTTTAAAATTTCTTTGTTTTATCTCCAGATCCACTGGTTGTTTGATCTTGGGCAAGAGAGCCTCAGTTTTCTCAAATGTAATATAGGGATAGCTCGTAGGATTGTTCTGCAGATTTACCAAGAAAATTTTTTAGAAAACGTCTAATATTGGGGTTGATGCCTACCAAGCAGTCAGTAAGTGATAGCTATTATTTTCATGAACAGCCATCATAGTACTTTTGTTCCGTTTTTGAAACCTGGGTCAAATGACATACATTCTGGAGAGAGATATTTATAACTAGGGGAAAAATGAAGCAAAAGATAATAAAAGAGCATTTTTTAAAACTACCTACCATTTTTGCATGGTTATTATGTGCCAGGCAATATACTGAGACATTTCTACCAGTTATCCCATTCGATACTCAATAACGTTTTTTCTTTTTTAAAATTCACACACCATAAACTCACCATTTTAAATTGTACAGTTCAGTTGTTTTTTGTATACTCACAAGGTTATGCAACCATTATTTAATTCCAGAATTGTATCACCACAAAAAGAAACTCCACACCCATTAGCAGTCCTTCCCCATCCCTCTCTCCCCAGTCCCTGGTAACCACTAATCTACTTTCTGTCTCTATGGATTTGCCTACAAATGGAATCATACAATATGTGGCCTTTTGTGTCCGGCTTCTCTCTTTTTGCATAATGTTTTCAAGGTTCATCCATGTCATAGCATGTGTCAGTACTCCATTCATTTTTATGGCTGAATAATATTCCATTGTATGGATGCACCACATCGTGTTTATCCATTCACCAGCTGATGGGACAATAACATTTTACTGTTGAGGATACTGAGACTTAGAAAGTTTAAAGAAACTTGCCAGAGATTGTATAATTAATACGTGCCAGGGCAAGGATTTGAGCTTGGGCTTCTTTCTTTAAATCCAGAATTCATATTCTTAATCATTTTACCTTACTGTATCCAAATGTAAAAATAAGTTAGTATATAATGAGAAATAAAAAAATATGCATCCACTTCTTTTGCTTATTTTTCTGTTTTTCCTGTCCTTCTTGAAGGTCTACAGGTATTCTTAATATAAATATTATTTTGAGTCTAATCTTATATTGATGGTGTGTATTGTAAATATTTTCTTCCAGTTTCTAACTTGTCCTTTCACTGTCTTGAATGTGTCCTTCGATAAATAAAACTTCTCAACTTCAGTATGGTCAAATATATCAATATTCATATAGCTGTAATTTTTATGTGTTGCTTAGGAAGCCTTCCCCTACACCAAGGTCTAAAACATAATCACTTATATATTCTAACAAGAGCACAAAGTTTCCTTTTTTATATTTAAGTCCTTAATCAATCTGAAGTTGATTTTGTATATGAAATGTTCTAATTTCACCTTTTTCCAAACATCACTTCATCCATGCATTTCATAGAAGAGGAAACATGCATATGGCAAATAAATATTTGAAATGATATTCAGCTGTATTAGTGACAGAGGAAATGCAAATTGAGAACAAGTTGTGATAGCATATTATATTCTTTCAAATAAAAAAAATGTTTAAAGTTTGACAATACCAAGTATTTTGGAGAATGTGATTCCACAGGATCTCTTATACATAGCTGAAGGGAATGAAAACTGTTAAAACCATTTGGAAAACAGTTTCGTATTACAAAGGGGAACACCGAGGACCCCTGTGAACAGCAGTTCTAAGAGGAGAGATACTTAACACCATCGTTCATAATAGCAAAACTTATAAACAACCCGAGAGCTCATGTCAGGAGGTCAATGAATAAACATTAGTATGTTCACATCAAAGAGTACAGCAGCCAAAATGAATTACAGTTACACGATATTATAAGTGACTCTTAGCAATATGACATTAGGCGAAAAAAGTTAAGTCGTAGAAGATAACATACAATGTGAGACTCATTTTGGTAAAGTTAAAAATAATTCTAATGAAAAAGAGAACAAGGGAAAAATGAACACTGTTGCAGAATGGAGGTTACCTTATGTTGGGGGGGGCACAGGGGAATGGTGGAGAAGGACCAATAAACATGCAGGTTATCATCTTAGTTCTAGGTTTCTTTGTTTTGTTTTGTTTACTGAGTGGTATATTCACGAGTGACATTATTTTCTCCCAATTTTTTTGAGATGTAATTGACATACCATTGTATAAGTTTAAGGCGTACAACGGAATGATTTGTTATATGTATATGTTGCAAAACGATCACCACTGTAAGTCTAGTTAACATCCATCACATTGCACAGTTACAATTTTTTCCTTGTGATGAGAACTTTTAAGATCTACTCTCTTAGCAACTTTCGAATATACAACATAGCATTGTTAACTACAGTCACCATGCTGCACATTACTTCCCCAGGAATTATTTCTCTTATAACTAGAAGTTTGTATCTCTTGACCACCTTCACCCATTTCCCCCACCCCTACACCCTGCCCCTGGCAACCACCAATTGGCTCCTGGTCACTATTTTTTTCTAAATTCCATATGTAAATGAAATTATACAGTTTTTGTCATTCTCTGTATGACTTATTTCACTTAGCATAATGCCCTCAAGGTCCTGCATGTTGTAGCAAATGGCAGATGCTCTACTTTCTCATGGCTGAGTGATATTTCATTATATATATAGTGGCACATTTAATTATACATATTATGGAATATATATATATATATATATATATATGACATATTTTTTTTATCCATTCATCCATTGATGGATGTTTAGGTTGCTTCCATGTCTCAGCTACTGTAAATAATGCTGCAGTGAATATGAAGGTGCAGATATCTTTTGAAGTTAGTGTTTTCATTTTCTTAAGATAAATTCCCAGAATTGGACTTGTTGAATCATGAGGTAGTTCTCTTTTTACTTTTCTGAGGAACCACCATGTTTTTTTTCCCATAATGGCTGCACTGATTTACATTCCCCCCAACACTGCACAGCGATGCCTTTTCTCCACATCCTCACTGACATTTGTTATCTATTGTCTTTTGGATAATAGCCATTCTAACAGATGTGAGATGGTATCTCATTGTGGTTTTAATTTGTATTTCTCTGATTATTAGTGATGATAAGTACCTTTTCATATGCCTGTTGGCCATTTGAATGTCCTCTTTGGAAAAATGTCTATTTAGAAATTTGCCCGTATTTAAATTGGGTTTTTTGCTCTTGAGTTGTATGACATCTTTGTATAGTTTGGATATTAACCCCTTATCAGATATATGATTTACAAGTACTTTCTTCCATTCAGTAGGTTGCCTTTTCATTTTGTCGATCATTTCTTTTGCTGTGCAGCTTTTTCATGTGATGATTATTAAACGTCACTTGCTGATGACGTTATTAAAGGAAACCAACCAGCAAAGAAGTGAATAAAAGAGACCATTCATGGAGCCATGTTAAGAGTGTCATGAACCAGAAATGTGATTAATCCAATTCCGAGGAGCTATGGTCCAATACGAAATTTAAAAAAAAGAAAAATAGATAATAAATCCCCATTTTAAAAAGAAGTCCAGTAGCAGATCGATGAATTTTTATAATAAAGGAGAGGATGCAAGTGACATGAGAAAGGGTCAGCTTTAGCTTGCTTGTTTGTGGAGACACTGTTCTAACTGCCTCATATAGCACTTGGCAGCTATTCGAGCAAGGATTCGGAGAACAGGTGGTGAAAGCAAAAGTGCCCAGGACATGGGCCTCCCTGAACACCCCAGCAGGAGAATGGTCCGCAGGAACAGGATACTTATCATGGGCACCCAGGTCAGAGGTTGGACCATTGGACTATTCAGAGACATTTGTCTATTCCCAGCTCCTGCACACACAAATTGTCTAACTAGGAGCCTTTTTTCAAATTACCAAAATCCTATCACAGTCCTTCTCTGGGCTGATCAGGTGTGAAGCACTGTACAGAACAGAAATGCTTCTGAGCTGGCCTCAACCTGAGAAAGCTTGAGAGTGACCTCCAGAAGGGTCTGTGGTCACTTCAGTTTACTACCAGGCCAGCTATTTTATGTTTAGTATTCTCTTGCTCTTCTCGGTGGTTTGACCACAGGTACACGTATCCCTGAACAAAAAAAGATTTTAATTGCTTACCTTTCAACTAGAATTATTTATTTTGTTTGTTGTCTCTCTCCCTCTGACAGATATAAGTTCTCAGAGGGCAGAGATTTTTGTCTGTTTTGTTTACTTCTGTATTTCTGGTGCCTGACACACAGCAGGTGTCACAAATATTTGTTAAATCTATGAATGAACTGATACAGACGAGTGGAAGTGGTTCCTGACGTCACCCTCATCCCTCACTGAGGCCCACCTGTAGATCTATATGAACTTTAGCATCTGTGGAGAAAGGACTTCATTAGGTCACAAGAGCCTTTTGCTGCCAGTAATCAAGGATTCACTCCATTAACTCATGAAAAATTCTTGCTGCATCATATGTATGCACTTTTGTTTCCCATTTATTGCTGTGTCATCAGGCCTATGGCAGGCATGACTAGAGTCAAAGCCCAATCCCATAGTGGTATCATACAGCACCCTTACTATGGTGATTTACAGTGTCTTAGCCCATCCGTTCTAAAACCTCTATATATGGCCCCATCTTTGTGTCTTTTCTAAGACAGAGTCAAACCCTAATCTTGCACAAATGGCCTCCGATATGCAGGGTTTCATTGCCAGATTCACGGGACCTAGAGGTCCAGGGGCCTCTGATGAGAGACTTCCCTAGACTGGCATCCTTAGCAAACCTGAGGAAGAACTGAGAAGGAAGAAGGAAACCAGTCTACTTGACCACTGGTCTCTCTAACCTGGGGGAACAGAAAGCAAGATTGCAAAGCTGAATTCAGGGATCTATCTTGGGTCACCTCCGAGCACTAATGCCTTTTCCTCAGCTTGACATATCCCTACTTCCTCTACTCGGCTTAGATTTTCTTCCTTGCCCTTGAATTCATAGAGTATGAAGCTCCTCTATCAAGTGACAGCCCTGCCCTCTTTCCTCACATGGCCCCACTTCCTTCTTTGCTTTGTCCAGCCTGTACTCTTTTGATGCCCAGAAACTGCAAAGGCCAGTTCTGAGCTCATCAGAAAGTAAAACCCCTACCTAAAGTTGGCAAGAGGCATCCTTTCGTCAGCCTTGCAGTGTTTCCAGAACTGACATCTCACAGACTTCAGTGGAATTTTGTTCAACAATACCTCACCCAGAGCCGAGAAGTAAAAAATACCCACTATTCAGGTACACTCTTCTGAATGAGGATGCACTGGGGTATACAAAGCTGATTTTTGGTCTCAGAAACAGTCTTTTTTTTTTTTTTCCTTTTTATAGAATTTAAATTTTTTACAGCGAACCATGGGGATTTTTAATATATATCGAGAGAGTTTACAGAGATGAGGGGTATTTATAACATATCATCTTGAATCAAATTCATTTGAACAAGGTAATTGTCCCCTTGTGATAAGGGAGCAGCTTGTTTATGGGGTTGCCGTTGTTACCCATTTCTAAAAGGGCTTCTTCCTTTAAAAAGGACTTTCTAACTCATGAGCCACCTATTCCTTTCCTCCTGTCTTGGGTGAAGTCACTGAGCTATCTTTATAATTTCATCATTATTTTCCGAGCAACACACTGAGCAGCTATAAACGGAACATTAGGGAAATTCAAACCCACGCAACTGGTAGGGAAATTGGATTAAACAATGGTCTACCATCGTGGTCAAAAGTGACCACGGTGAAAATTAATTAAAGAGAAATATTTCTGTTGCCTTTGGCATCATTCTGCAGCTTAGAGAATAAATGTTCCAGATAATAGCAATGACTCCCAAAGTGAGATGGTGATTTATACATTTTCTTCCTGAAGAAACTACTGGTTATGGACAGGGAGAAGCTCCCCACTTTCTAGTTGGCCTGTGAAAATGATTTGGTGTAACTTGCAATTCATGTGGATGCAACTGGAATGTCAGAGGTGAGAATTCTCTTCTAGGACAGAGTTCTCTTTCACCTGGTGTCAGTTTCCCTGCCCACCCTTCATCCCAACACATGTTTGTCATAAATAACTCGCTTGGCAATACAGTCTCTTCTCTGAGTTCTGTCAGTGGTTCTCTGAGTGCTTCCAGCCTGTCTATTTGGGCCACAGCACCCGCAAAGCAAGTTATCTCAGAGCTGGTTCAAAACAAGAAATGAAATCTTCCTGACCTCTTTCTGGCCTCCTCCTTGGAAAAAGAATAGGAGTTGCTTGTTAGCAAGCCTTTGAACTTTTGCGTGATCTTTCCTTGAATTTCGAAGAGGAGTTCTGCAGCAAGTGGCTTTGATTTTTGTTTAATTGATGTTCTGATATCGAGTTCTTGGTTTTAACTGGGTTTTTTTCCTCTAAGACTGTATTTTATTCATTTAACGTGATGTAGTTTGTGTTTGATCTACTCTCTGTGGAAATAGGTTTTGCGTGGATTTTTTAAAGTTTTTCTAAAAGAAGATAACTAAATGATGAACAAATTTCTCTCCTACTTCAGTGTAACTAAGCTTACTGGTAGCCAAACAAAATGAGTTGTTATGAGCTCAGAACACAGCTTTTACTTTGTGTTTTAAAATAGAAAAGAGGGAAAAAGCACTTAGTTGTATCAAAAACAGAACTTGGAGAAGCAAGTTCTTGATGGGGGCCTTTTGAATCCAGACAGGTAAATACGTAAAATTTCCAAGGTAAGGTGTGACTGGTGAGTGTAGATTTGAAATCAGAAGAGTGGGGCAAAATGAGCGAGCAGATTAAAACCATTATAATATATATATAATATATATTATATACAAATATACTATATATCTATTACTGAATCACTTTGCTATACACCTGAAACTAACACAATATTGTAAATCAACTATACTTCAATAAAATAATTTTAAAACCTGTAAGATATAAACTTGCAATTAAATATATCAAAACCAAATGTAATAAATACTCAAACCCCACCACTTCCTACTTACATTACTACATTTGCTAGTATCTGTGGGCTTGAGGTAATTTACATGGATTGTATCTGTGTGGTAGAAATAGCACATGATGGAGCCTTACTACCCATCTCTTCCCAGCTCCATGTGCAGTGATGTGAGATTGGTAGCTTGAAAATAGCTTTGCTGGAGTATTTACACCATGAAATTTGACAAATGGTACAAAGCAGGGCTTTTCACCAGACCTCCAGTTGTTTCAAACATTTACCAGCACTCTACTACCAAACAGCGTAAGAATCTTGCTGTTTCAGAGCGTGAGTAGATCTGAAGGGCCTGTTCTGGACGGTTGATTGCTCTAAATGTGCTTTGTTTTTTACCATACAGCATTCTTTCCCTCTTCATCGTTTAGCATTATTC
Source organism: Delphinapterus leucas (assembly GCF_059928025.1). Classification (NCBI taxonomy): domain Eukaryota; kingdom Metazoa; phylum Chordata; class Mammalia; order Artiodactyla; family Monodontidae; genus Delphinapterus; species Delphinapterus leucas. The sequence goes on from NC_143140.1 coordinate 54,644,073, forward strand.
CTTTCTCTGTGGAGTTACCTCTTTCTTATTCCATGCAGTTGGGCCAAAGGGTGGAGACACAAAGACCCCAGCTCTCCCTGTCATCAGGGGTGACTTGAGTCATAGTACTGCAAGGCACTGGCCACAGTGATTGGTTCATGCACGAACATGTGAGCCAAACTGGAACAGAGTCCTCCTTGAAATGTAATCGATGGATGCTGGCTGGGATTAAGAGCAGCTTATGTAGGCTTGAAGCCACCATTAGCCATCTTTTCCACGTGTAGTGATACATAAGGGGAAGCAGGACCCTGATGACATTATTTGAAATTTGTTTCAAGCCCGATGTGCCTTAGACCTCCCAGTTACCTGAGCCAATATATTCCCTTTCTTGCATGACCAATAGGCATTTTTTTATCTTGAGTAACTCTGATAAAATGCCATATAATATCGTATGGAGAACTCTCTTCTTGGGCTACAGGGACAGAGATGCATAGAGGGGATTGCAATTTGATCTATACTGTGACCAGATTTGTAGACCAATAAAATATTCTTTACACACAGTCTTATTGTATTTATCAACCAGAATTTTGTGTAAATTTATGAGATTCTATTTAAAATACTAAATTGTGTATTTGCTTGATTCTTTGAAGTTCATGAAAGATAAGGACAATGCAAAGTCTATCATCACATCCCCAGGACTTATGCCAGCATCACTTACAATATAATAAGAAAGTACTCAGGAAATACCGGTTGAGAGAAAGCCTGTCCCTTGAAGACGCTGCATTCATCTGTACCATGATGATGATTCAGCAGTTTTATGCAATACCCCACAGCTTTCTTTGTAGAAAGGCATATGGACTACACTGTTTGATGTGAGGCAGAGTAAGCAGATTCTATAAATAAAGAAATTCGAGCTCATCAGTATGCTCTTTGACCTTGAGAGTTGAAGTTGTTTCTGTATAAGCCAGATTTCCCATTTCTGAGTCTCTGGGCTCAAGGGAACCAAGCCAGAGAAGAGAAATACCCTACCCTGCTTTATAACAAGCAAAAAAGGTTAAGCCATTGGCTATTCGCAGATTAGCAAATAGCTAATTTAAATTAAATTAGCTAAAGTAATTTAAAGCTATAACTAAGCTTTCAAAATTTAAACATTTTTTTCTGGTATATCTCATACCCACCCACAGCAACATCCAATGAGAATGCTTTGTCAGAACAGAACTGAGGTTGCCAACGGGGAGGGGAGGATTGGAAGTTTGGGATTAGCGTAGGCAAACTGTAATATGTAGGATGGATAAACAACAAGGTCCTACTGTACAGCACAGGGAACTATATTCAATATCCTGTGACAAACCATATGGAAAAGAACATGAAAAATATATATATATATAACTAAGTCACTTTGTTGTACAGAAGAAATTAACGCAACATTGTAAATCAACTATACTTCAATAAAATTTAAATAAATAAGTACATAAAAAAGAATGCTCTTGCCAAAACAAGAGCAGTGTCTGCATCCCAGTTAGAACCTTTTGGGGGAACACCTGCCTCCCCTTCTACGTTTCCACAGAGATGAAGGAGCAGTGTTGGGATGAATACTTCTGGATCTTCTCTTTGTCCCTTTACTCATTTTTCCTCTTTAGAATAAAAACAGATCTGTCTGAAGAGACAGAGAATAATCTGGCACACGTTTACCAAGCTGACCAGGGTGGGGATGAGGCACAGCATTGAAAGGCCAGCAGCACATCCGTCTCCCCTTCAGCTGTTCTGCCAGACATCAGGTTACTAAACAGCCATGATTCTTTGTGGGGCTGGCTGGAGAAAATGTGTGCTCTGCAGAAACAGCTCTCCCTACAGGTAAGGAACAAGGCCCAGATTGGGAGGAAGGGGGGAAATTGTGGCCTCCACTTCAGCCTAAGCTCAACCATCTAACACTGTTTATCAGGGGTTGCCGAGCCAGCAGGGGATCTGCTGATTTGCTCTAGCAGTGAAGCCGTATCAGGAACAGCAACTATAATCTGAGTCACCGTCTCATTAAGTTCACAGTAATCCACTATCATTCTCTATGATCCGTCTGTCTTCTTCATTAGCCAAATAGCAAATGCAGATTTGGTAGAAATCAACACCTAAACCTTCCAAATCCTTGATGGTGGCGCTAATCTCTGCAGTACCTCTAAGACTGCAGCGTTACTCCTGGTTTACTAATTGGGTAAGCTTTAACGGCGTCCATTTGCTCCCCCTACTACAACAGCTCTCATTTCACAGAACCGGTCTGGGCCTTCTGCCAGTTGCTGGACACGTCTGTTCTAACAGAGCAATCTAGAATTGAAGGGTGGGTTCAGGAGCTTACCGGATACACTGTTACATTAACACGAGCCAGAAGTTCTTTGATCACTTGACATCATTTAACCCTACTGTGACTGGTGGACCACAGTAGCATTTTGTGTCTCCAGGAGATAGTGTCAGTTCAGAGCCAGAGTCACAACATCTGATCAGTCTCCTTTCCCCACTGCACAGTCACCCTGGGAAATACCCACAGGTCCCTTTTGGGAAGGCTATGAGGAATGTTACCGTATGAACTTTGCCTGTGTAGCAGGGTTTTCCCTTTAGACAATTCAGTATTCAAGGATCCCTCCTTTATTTTTTTATTTTTATTTTTTACAGGTTATAAAGAAAGTATATTTTCAGTGCAGTTATGACATTTCTGGCTCTTTAAATTAAAGAAGAAACGTCCACTGAAACCCCATGTTTCATCACTTAAAAATATATTTTTTTAAATAGCCAAATAGGGCTTCCCTAGTGGCACAGTGGTTGAGGGTCCGCCTGCTGATGCAGGGGACACGGGTTTGTGCCCTGTTCCGGGAAGATCCTGCATGCCGCGGAGCAGCTGGGCCCATGAGCCATGGCCACTGAGCCTGCGCGTCCGGAGCCTGTGCTCCGCAACAGGAGAGGCCACAACAGTGAGAGGCCCACATACCGCAAAAAAAATAAATAAATAAATAAAAAGTAAAATAGCCAAATAGCAGGTAAATAAATGCAATGAATTTTTGGACGCCAAAGAATGCACATGGACTACAGCCATAGGAATATTCTTACGTATTTGAAATACAGGTATTAACGATCCCTCCTTTAAGGCATCCTTCATCCAAGGGGCTCTATATTTGTCAAGAGGCTCAAGGCTGGTTGAGAGAATGTGACTCTATTATGGTGATTCAAGGACCTCTGTTCATCAGACTTAGGGCTTTTCTATTTATACAAATCGAATAAGACTTTAGTGGGATGTACACCTACTTTCATTCTAAGGACACCACAATCAATCACCAATGCCAAAGATTTCTGCGGGTCAGACTATTCTTATGACGACTTCAGCTCAGCTGTTCACCATAGTAACCATGGCCACACTGTCTCTGGCAATTAAGTACATTTAAAGGGCAGATTTTGAATCCTGTCCTCTCAACCACTGTAAAGAGGACCATCTGCCATGGACCTGGGCCCCATCCAGGTGTGCTTACTGCTTGAGGACAGAAAGCAGAGGAGCACCCCCCATGCCTGGATCCAGAAGAGGAGAAGAGAAACCCCCTGCCCCTGAACAGAGTGAAAAAAGACAAATGGATGGAGACTGAACCTGGCTTCAGGGGCCCAGTTACTCACCCACCAGCTGACTTGGCTCAAACTCAGTAGATGTCAAGTCCGAGCTGCATTGCCACTCCTTCACCCCTGGGGAAGGGCAGAATAAGAAGATGGAGAGAAGCAACATTTCCAATCCTTGCACTTACCCTGGCAAGAAAAGGGGACAGACGCCCTCCTATGTGGAAACAAGACTCCTAATAAGACTCTGGATGAAAGCGTAGGGTTTGGATTAGCTGAAATGAGTCTTCAAGTGCTTGACATGGGGGGAAACAGTAGTCAGGAACACAAAGGCAGGAGAGGATGGCAAACCCAGGAGGCTTCTGGTCCTGACAAGTGACTTCCACTCTACTAGAGCTCCTGTCCCAGGAGGGAAGTAGGTGTCAATCAGGAACCAAAGACTGACTTGGGATACAAAATGTACAAATGTGGAGGTCATTAGGAAAGGGAAGGTTCAAATGGCACATGGATACAGAGGGTGAGAACTTACAGTATTTAGGGCAAAAGAAGTAATTCCAAAGCAATCCTCAGTCCATAAGCAGAGATTTCCTAAAGTGTCTCCAACCTTTATTAGCTGAAAAATAGACAGCTATTCCCCAATCATCCCAACTCCCTAGAAATGTGAACCTTTAGGCAAGTTTGCCCTGAAGTTGCAGTTGTGCAAAAATATGTCATTTATGGAACGATAAGCCTTGGATAATTCTTGGTTAATGTTCATGTGGTTATTAAAAATCAACTAAGACTTTAACTTTCATTTGCATTTCATTTTTATACTTTCCAGAAAGAAAAAAATTACAGAAAATACATCTCCTGGGACCAAACCACAAATTCCAGTTCAGTTCAAGAAGCTGAAAAAATAGGACCCCTGCCTTCCAAGAGACGCAGAAACCAACAGGTGCTCCGCTTTGAAAAGGAGGCTAAGAATAAAGCAGGCACAGCAAATAGTTCTGGGCAGGAAAGAAACCAGTCAAACTCTTGCCAAAAATTATTGTATTAAGTGCTAAATCCTACTTAAAGGTGGCAACCACAATTTAGTCTTTTAGAAATCTCTCCTTTTATAAATAGAGCCTCCTGCTATTTTCTAAGAAGCAGAAGAACTTCTGTCTGCAAGATGGTTGATTTTTTTTTTTTTTTTTTGAGAAGAGCGGGAATTTAAAACTGGCATCAAAACCCAGCCAACTTGAGGCTAGGGAGAAGAAAGTAACACTGGTTATTTTATCTAAAGATGAGCCATTCAGATTTTTGGTACATCAATACCACGTTTGCCTGAGAAAAAATTAAGGAAGTCTGGTTGCATAAATACCTCCTATTCATGACTTTTCACCTGCCTCTGTGAGTGCAAGTTTGGGTGATGGTATTGGCAATTATTTGGAACAATCACCAGGGGCTCTTCCCCCAAGAGCAGCCCAGTTAAGTGGCATGTCTATGGTGTTCTTTTTCATAGTGACAAATGGACCTGAGGCTGATGAAATTACATGGAGCTCCACATGACGGGCCGTGATCAGGTAGAGACTCACCAGGAGAATGTGGAAAAGTTCTTTTTTGAGGGGAGAAATTTAAAGGTGGAGATGGTAGGGGCAGGGGAGGTGGGATGTTGTGTTTTTAAGACATTCAGGAGGGTCTTCCCTGGTGGCGCAGTGGTTGAGAGTCCGCCTGCTGATGCAGGGGACACGGGTTCGTGCCCCGGTCCGTGAAGATCCCATATGCCGCAGAGCAGCTGGGCCCGTGAGCCATGGCCGCTGAGCCTGCCTGTCCAGAGCCTGTGCTCTGCAACGGGAGAGGCCACAACAGTGAGAGGCCCACATACCGCAAAAAAAAAAAAAAAAACGTTCAGGAGATCAAAATAGGTATGCAGGCTTGGGTGATCCTTCAGGTAAAGTAGGAATGATGTCACCTACTTCATTGTGGAATGATTTAAAATGACTAATGACATGAAAGTTAACTGTCTTCCCTTCGACATATTTCCAAAGACTTCAGTAATGAAAACAGTTTCTTCTTTGTCAATTTCCTATGCTTAAAAGAAAATTTATGGGCTTCCCTGGTGGTGCAGTGGTTGAGAATCTGCCTGCTAATGCAGGGCACACGGGTTCAAGCCCTGGTCTGGGAGGATCCCACATGCCGCGGAGCAACTAGGCCCATGAGCCACGACTACTGAGCCTGCACGTCTGGAGCCTGTGTTCCGCAACAAGAAAGGCCGCGATAGTGAGAGGCCCGTGCACCGTGATGAAGAGTGGCCCCCGCTTGCCACAACTAGAGAAAGCCCTTGCACAGAAACGAAAACCCAACACAGCCAAAAATAAATTAATTAATTAATAAAAACTCCTACCCCCAACATCTAAAAAATAAAATAAAATAAAATCTGCATTTACGCAAATGATACAATTTGTGCTTTCACTTTCCTCATCAAGATCATAAAAACGTCTTGTTGGTGATAAACTTCAGTAGTCTTTGTTCCTTATATAGCCCAAGAGCCTAGAACAGTTCCTGGCACATAGTAAATGCTTATCTTAACCTGGAGTCCCAAGAAAGCAGAGCCTGAGACAAAGGCTTTAAATTCAACCACTTTGCTGGTGGAAGAAATCCCAGAAGAGCAAAAGTGAGGGAAAGGGGTTCTGAGAGCAAATGTTTCATTTGATCTTTCAAGACCATCCTTTGCTAAGTGTAGAAACTGCATCTCGAAACAATCCTCTGGGAGAGGAAGAGAGAAGAATGCATCCCTTGGCCCCCGTCTCCCACTGGTCTCCCTTACGTTTCTGAGTCGTGCGTGTATGGGACCCCCCAGAGCGCCACACCTCGTGGTCAACAGAAAAGCTGTGAGCAGACTGTGTGGGCTAGTTGCACCAGGGTGGGGGGCGGGGAGTTGGTAAGAGCTCGTACAGAGGAAGAGAGGATGGGAAGTTGTACATAAGAGGAGTCTAACATAGTACTCAATAAGTATTTGCTGAAAGGAGAGAATTTTATTATAATAGTCTGAGTTATTGATTGAAGAGGTGTAAAATGTCCCCAGTAGTTCATTATAATCATCGGTAGTTTAGTGAAGAAAAGACACAGGCTCTGTCTTAAAAGCTCCTGTTTCATGGAAGAATTTTAATATTTATTGATTTTTGAAATATTTTTCCAACTATCAGCTCAGTCTAACTATAGCTGATCAACTGGGGGACCTGCAGCCATGCGACAAAATGTCACAGATAATGCAGCTGCCCCTCGACTGGATTAAAGAAAAATTGTTCCTAAAAGCATGGAGCAAATCACATATTTCCACGAGCATCATCAACAACAAGTACCCGCTAAGTTAGCTTAAGTGATTTTTCAAATTTGCCACTGTCCCCTGAAGACCTCACACAGACTCATCCTTCCCCATCACATCATCCTTTTCTGACGACGATTCATCCTTCAAAGCTAAACTGAGAAATCAGTTACCAAAAAGCCTTCACATTCCCTCTCTCTCCCCCTTCCCCCTTCCCTGCCTTTTCCCCTGTCTCCTTCCCTCCCACCCTTTGTCCCTCCCATTACTTTGTGCTGGGTGCTTTCACGTTACTCAGTTTTACTGCTATGGCTGCATCTATCATATTCCACTGTAACAGTGAATATTTCCCCTACTAGATTGTCAGCTCTTCCAATGCTGGGATTGAGACACTTCTCTTCTTAGGACCTGACACAGAGCAGGCATCCAACAAATTTCAGCTGAATGAAAGAATGAGCCAGTTGCTGTTTGAATAAGAAGGGAAATTGCAAAGGATTTTGGGAAGAGAGGGTAGCTGATGGTGATAGTGGGCTGAGTCAGGGAAATCTTAGAGGAGCTAGATGCAGAAGGAAGATGAGATTCATGGACCTAGAGAGAAGGGAAATGCTGTTCCAGCTGGGGCTGTGGCCATAAGGCAGAAATGCATTTAATTTACTGTGAAGCAGTGGATTCTCCAGCTTGGCGAGGGCAGGAAGCTCTAGAGCAGGTCACAGGAAATAAAACCGGAGATGAAAGTGGGGGTCAGGTTGCAGGGAGCACCGAATGCCAGGCTTAGCAGCCTTACTTTGTCCTCTATTTTAAGTTCTCAAAATATTTTGAGCAGTAGGCAGCACAGCCAAGTGGCATTTAAAAACAGCTGGTAGACGTATGGAAGAGCAATTGGGAGGGAGAAACCAACCACACTTAGAAGCAGAAAGTGACTTTCCTTGTCAAGCTCTGAGCCAAAGATGAGAGTTTGGCTTTGGAAAAAACAATTGGGGAGGGGTTTAAAGATTATTTGCAAATTCAGTGCTTTTCTGTCCCTAGCTTAGAGCAGACATTCTCCAAGATGTGACCCCAACTCTACCACAGTCTAGTCTCCTGACCTCCTGCCAAACTGACCCTTTTGTGGTCTCCACACATGACCTCTATTGCCTCATCTCTGGGAAGATCTTGATGCCTGGAATACTCTCCCTTGTACCCTTTTCCTCTGGTCAAAATGTGACCCGCACTTTATCCCTCTCTTTAAATGCCCTCTCATCCATGATAGAAGGTGAATGTAAGAAGTTCATTCCCATGTGACACATGTCACTTTCTCTTGGGCCGTCTGGGGACAAGCTATCCCTACCTCAGAATGTGTAGGGGTCAAATCTAACCATATCTCTCTTGAGTTTTACATATGGAGGAAGAATAAAGTGTGATGTAATAAATAAAAACCTGGATTTTAGTTTGTTCTGTATGTCCTGGGTCACACACAACCTTGGTTTCCTTACAGGCAAAATAAAGGGGTTGGATGAGGTCTTCTCCGAGGTGCCTCACGGCTCGACACTAATAGTGTCTAATAGTGACTAATAGTGACTAATAGTGAGAATTTGTTAGTGACTAGTGAGAACTATTAGTCACTCCATGTGACTAATAGTATTTCAGGGAGACACACGGGGGCTAAAGGCATGGCACCTAGAGTGACTGGCACCTTGGAGATGCCCAATAGACATGTCTTGATTGATGGACTAAGTAGAGATCCACTCTAATCACTTAGATGTTCTATTTGCCTCTGTTTGGAGCTGGCTGGGTGCAGGGCCCAAGGATCAGAGCTGACTGTTGTTATGGCAGTGACTGTAGTATCTTTCCCCCAGTTTTACTGAGATACACTTGACTTACAGCAATTGTGTATGTTCAAGGTGTATGGGACAAGTCGATATATGTATATCTTGAAAACTGATTACCTCAATAAGGCTATTTACCACATCCATCATGGCACATAGATTGTGTGCGTGCGTGCTGGGAACACTCAAGATCTTCTCTCTTAGTAACTTTCAAGTATACAATCCAGTGTTGTTAACTATAGCCACCACACTGTACTGACTGCAGTCCTTAAAGCAGTGCTTCTCAAACTCGAATACACATATGTATCACCTGGGAATCTTGTTAAAAAGTGGATTTGGGTTTAGTAGGTCCGAGTGGGGGGGCCTGAGATTCTGCATTTCTATCAAGTTCCCTGTGATGTGGATGTAGTTGCTTCCCCAGCCAGACTTGGAATAGCAAGAACTTAAAGCACGGCACAGTCCATCCTCCATATCCCTGGGTTCGGCATCTGCGGATTCAACCAAACGTGAGGATGTGGAACCCACTGCTCAGAGGCCAACTGTACATTACACCCTTTTATATAAGGGGCTTGACGCATCCAAGAATTTTGGTATCCATAGAGGTCTTGGAACCAATCCCATGGATACCGTGGGACAACTGTAGTAGGACATAGAGTCTAGATCTGTGATTTTCAAAGTAGGGCTCACAGTCAGACATGAGTAGGGAGGGCCATAGTGGGCTGAGGGCTAACTTTATGGGGCAGATAAAGTATAATTCCACAGACTTTAATTTTTATATTCTAATAAGTGCTGCTTAGTGGTGGAGGTTCCAACTGGGAGATTTGGTTGTCGTGCGGTGTGACTGTAATTATGTAAAGTGCATTCATTCGCCTAACAACTACTGGTGAGCGGCGCCCTGTGCCAGGCACTTGTCTAGGCACTGGGAGTACCTCTGAACAAACAACAGGCAACTCCCTGCTCTCATGAAGCTCATATTTTAATAAGGAAGGTATTGTAAACAAAACAAGACACACACAGTTAGAATTCCTACACTTTAAAAAAGAAACACACTTTTCATCACATAGCAGTGTTTTCTTAAGCTGCTTATTGCTGTTTGCAATGCTGCCATTCTTGCCTTTTAAACGTAAATTGATATTAGCTTAGCTTAGTTATCAATGTAATTGTGGTCTGTTGTGTGAATCCAAGGGTGGGTAGTTATGTATGTTTGCCCCACTGGTATTTTAGGCCTACACATTTCCATTAGCTAGACTCTCAGACATGCAGGCATTTGAGATTCAATTATGAATCATTCACATCCCATTTTCAGCTATCAGTTCAGTGTAATTAGAACCGATTAACTGGTGGCCAGCAGCAATGTGACGAAAAGTCACAGATGACAGACTTGTCCCTCCCTCAATTGGATTAAAGAAAAATTGTACATAAAAACTTGGAGCAAATCATATATTTCCATGAGCATCATCAGCACCAATCCTAAAGTAGATTCACTGAATCTCTTGTCAAATTCTGCTTGGCTGGTGACATTTAACTGTGATCACCAAGTCCTTTTTTCACAGAAGGAAGAAATGGATAGGGTAGATGGGCCATAATTCTTCATGTTCGCTGAATCCTTATCAGCGAGAATCATGTGGAGGTTGAAATTTATAAGAATGCCCGCCATAATCAAAGATTTCTACCCCCTGGAGTTTTACAATTATTATTGTATGCAAGGGTCATGACTTTTCTATTAGGTTGATGATTTCATTAGCCATGTACTTCCTTAGTTTCTGCTTCTCTGTCCTCTCTCTTACCATCAAGGGGGCTCTTAAGGGCTTGATTTTCTCCTTTTTAGATGAGAGCAGTGTTTCTTTCTAAGTTTGGACATTTTAAGACGTTGGATGCTTCCCCTACACGGGCTCAGTCCAAATAGAAAAGTGAGCGATGTTGTCCTGGTAAGTAGTTTGGAAGTCAGACTGACCAGTGTCACCCAGCTTTTTTCACTTTGAAATACATGATCTTTTTCAAATGTTCTACAATAGGCACATACTGTTTTCATATATTTAAAAGTACTTTTTAAATAAAATAAATGATTTGTTGATGACAATTGACTTAGTACAGTCACTGTTTATGAAATGAGGTGAAATTTTTAAAACTGCTTCTTTTTTAGCTAAAGGAGGAGGCAGTCAATCATCTTTTTTATTGCAGAAAACCGAGTTAGTACCCATTACCCTGGGAAAACTGTATAACTGGACTTTTTTACCTTATGTGACTTAGAAAAGGTCGCCTCTCCCCTCAGAGCTCTGGGAAGCGTCATGATAATTTGTATACTCCTGGAAGGGAAAGCCCAACTCCAAACGCCCTTCCTAACACCCCCAGTTATTTTCTAGCTGACAGAGTGGACCAGAATGGCTCAGACCCAAGTCCTCTGGCCAGAGAGGACAGCCTGCACCCCAAAGGGGACTTCACCTGCAGCACAGGGATGATGGCCACAGGTGGGCACGTGAGAGAACAGGGTCCAGCAGGGCACGTGCCTGCAGCTGCAAGCGCCCCCGCCTGGCCAAGCTGCCAGGGTCTCATTTTTACAAAGGCAGAACTCACCCTCTCTGAACTGAAGTGGCTGCCACGTTTCTAGACCAATCAAAAGGGAGAGGAGAACTCAAATGGAAGATGCTATACTCTCATAAAATTTAGCCATTAATAGGGAAAAGATAGCCATATTTGTACCCTAGGCTGGTGAAATAAGTTGATTTGTACTTATTTTGTGTGTTTACCATAGGCAGGTTAAGGAGGCAATATTCCCTCAACAGAGTTCTACGCAAAGATCAGGAGCCTGGACGTTCGTTGAGAATATTCTGAATATGCTGCTAAAAAGCTTTAGCAGCAAGTTTCAGCTGTGTGGTCACTGCACTATACACCACAGCTGTGAGCCTGAAGGGCATGTTTCCTGGGAGAAATACTCAGGAGACCCATGGGCAGCACAGGAAGTGATGACAAAGGAATGTAGCAAATGAGCAAATATCTGGATGCATCCGAGTGTCAGGGACCCTCTGAGCTGAGAGGGACTTGTGTGCAGACAGGAGGGGAACTGTGGCTCCTGTTTGTTTGAAAGCCCTTACCCTGGAGAGAAGGGGAGATAGTTCTGCCAAAGCTTCTGGGAAGTTTCCACTTGCCCTGAAAGCCTTCCTAGCCCAGGTGCTGCAGCATCTGAGACGACCTCACAGTCTTTCATTCCTTTGAAACCTGCCTTTCAAGGTGCCATTTAAAACATTGGAATGAAAACCCATGAAAGAATATGTAAGCAAGAGTGAGAAGGAGGGTTGCCAGGGACAAAGAAGCCACTCATGCCTCATCACCATTTTGCTTAAGGGCACTGTGTTATTTTCCTAGGGCTAGCATAACAAAGTACCACGAACTGGGTAGCTGAAAACAGCAAAATATATTCTCTCCCGGAAACTGTGCCCCATGGGAGGGAGACGCAAGAAGGAGGGGCTATGGGGATATATGTATATGTTTAGCTGATTCACTTTTCAATAGAGCGGAAACTAACACACAACTGTAAAGCAATTATTCTCCAATAAAGATGTTTAAAAAAAAAAAAGAGGGTTGGGCTTCCCTGGTGGCGTAGTGGTTGAGAGTCCGCCTGCCGATGCAAGGGACATGGGTTCGTGCCCCGGTCCGGGAAGCTCCCACATGTCGCAGAGCGGCTGGGCCCGTGAGCCACGGCCGCTGAGCTTGCGCGTCCGGAGCCTGTGCTCCGCAACGGGAGAGGCCACAACAGTGAGAGGCCCGCGTACCGCAAAAAAAAGAAGCCAGACCATGCTGGCACTCTTATCTTGGACTTCTGGTCTCTAGAACTGTGAAAAATAAATGTAGGTTTCTTTTTTAAGCCAAAAAAAAAAAAAAAAAAACCCCTGAAACCATGCTCCATAGGGTTAATAAAAACTGGTGGCTAACAGAAGCTCTTGGGCTTATCTTACAGAACAACAGATAAGGGAACAGCTTGTTAAAAAAAAAAACCCTCTGCCTGTAACACAACAAATCTGGCTGAAACCAGATGGAACCAACATGACTGAGCCGAGTCTGCACAGAATAGACCTGCTTGTTTAATAGATGACCTTTTGATGTCACAGCCCCAAATTTCCCCACATTTCACACTAATTCCCCCCGGATTTGCACATGCATCCCAGGAAGAAGCATGTAGCTCAGCAGCACCTGCACAGGAAGATAATTATGTCACCTTTTCCTGCCTCCATCACTTACCCTTGCACCTCCGACCACCCTATGCTCTTCACCTGTCGCTCTCCCAAGTTCCCCACCTTCAGGGAGGCAGAGCTGAGGTTTGTTTTCCTGTCTCCTCAGTTGGCTGCCTCATGAATAAACTTTTTCTCTGCTGCAAACCTTAGCTTCTCAGCATTTGGCTTGCTGCATGTTGGGCAAAGGAACCTGGTTCGGTGACACTGTGGCTAGAAGTCCAAAGCCAAGGTGTTGACAAGGCCTCTCTGAGAATTTTAGGGAAAAGTCCTTCCTTGCCTCTTCCTCGCCTCTGGTGGTCATCGGCAGTGCTTGGTACTCCTTGGCCTGGAGATGCACCACTCCAATATCTGTCCCTGTTTTACATGGTATTCTTCCCTCTCTGTCTGTGTTTCTGTTTTCTCTCTTTATAAGGACACCAGTCATTGGATTAGGGCACATCCTAATCTAATATGATCTCATTTTAACTAATTACATCTGCAAAGGCGCTACTTCCAAATAAGGTCTGAGGTTCCAGGTGGACATCAATTTGGGGGGCACCCTATTCAACCTGTATATAGTATAGTGTAGTACAGCAGCTATACCTCCTTTTGGCTCTGTTTGCTTCTTCTAATATTCTAAATATGAAGAATTATCAAGGTGCAAAGAGGATTTCTTATGATTTGGATTAGTACACAGCTGACAGGAGATTTTTTAATTTATTTTAAAAATAAGCTTTTTCACTAGATGGGGTCATTCAAGGTCAAAGATTACCTCACGTGGGGTTGGAACGCATTGATAATACCTTACATGATCTTCAAACCAGCTGTTGCCAACATTCCTAATGTAGGTAGAAAAATAATTATAAACAGAGCTCTCCCCCAAATCTGCCTTTGGATGTTCCTTTCAGCAAGTTCCCTCTAGAATACCATGATTTACATCCATCTCCTGTCCCCAACCGCAATCTCCTTCTTGTTGACAATAGTCTCTGGGACTCTGGGACATTGAAAGGAGAAAATTCACACAAAATTACTGCTGACCTCTTTCTGTGGGATTCTTTAGGAATACCCTTCCTAAATATCTAGACCTGTATGAAGAAAGAATCCAGAGGAAATAACAAATGCTTGTTAATACATTAATGTTATCTCCTCAAAGTGTAGAGATCAGGCAATCACACACACACCCATTGCCTAAGTATCAGATATACAAGCTGAAACAAGTGGGTTGTAAGCTACAAAACTATCCAGTCAATAATGAGAGAAACAGAAAGGTGTGCTTCCAAAAAATAGAAAATGAAAGCCAAGTGAAGATTTCTTTTCTAAATAAACATATTTTAACAGAATATACTTATGGCTGTCTGTTTCAGTGCTGTGTTGCTTTGCCCAAGGTAGCCTGGTAAGGAAACATTGCACATCTGGATTGGGTTCAGGAAGAATTTATAAACATCATCTATAGCCACAAGCCTCAACAATCTTTGAAGTAATACAAATGTCCCATAATCTAAAGAAAAATAGAAGCACAGAAAAATCTGTAATTTTGCAATTACAAATTTGCAATAAGAAAAACTGGTTACTGAGTATCTTCAACAGAAAGCTAGGCATCATTTAGAGCACGGTCTTCCAGGTTATCTGATTTAAGCCTGTCATTGCCTTGAAGCTATTTTACAACTCTTATAAGTTGTAGATAACTGATAATAAGGTAAAACAACTGTCTACTGACAATTCTTGTTTATCAATATGTGGTAAATTCTGACTAGCGGAGGTTCTGCTGACTTCCCTTCCCCACAAAGGAAAAGCGTTTTGCAACCACTTGCAAATTCATTTCAGTATTCCTAATTTATAAATGTGTTTGTTCTTTGGCTTCTCTTTTGAATTACTTGTAATAGCTTTTCCAGTTCCTGCAATTAATTAATGAGTTAAATAAAATCTTTGATGCATGTTCACTTTATATTCATATGAGTCATATTACTTTAAAAAGTTATCCTTTTACAGATTTATGGAACAAAACATGCCACCACTTTCAGACTGAAAAGAAGTCTTCAGTGTTTACTGAAAATTAAATCTATCCATTAGATTAAATTTAAGTGAATTTATATATTCCTGTTATATATTCCTGGAATAGCACTCTTGTATGAAAGCATTAATCCCTGCATAGATGGACTGACAGTTCAAGGTTATTAAATGTACTGTTTTTCCATAGTGTCCTCATTTTTTATCACTTCTGCCTGGAAAGTTTTCTAGACCAGCTCTGCTCCAGAGCTAAGGAAAAACTGGGATACAGCCATAGAAAATGTGAATTCATTTGGCTTGCTTTGTGAATTATCACATACATTAAAGCTGAGATTGACAGCGATGTAATTCTAAAAATAATTAATTGCTTGATAACAATGCAATAGCTTCTACATTCAAACAACTTGACAATTTACATGTCACAGAGTAAGTGAAAAAGGAACAGGTAAGTGAGCTGCCCATCCTTTACCTAGAGGATGAGGACCCATAAGACTGACGTTCTGACTTCAGGTAACCCCTCATCCCCACACACTCAGGCCCTAGACCAAGTTGAGAAGAAATTAGAGTATGTCT
This sequence comes from Delphinapterus leucas, assembly GCF_059928025.1. NCBI lineage: Eukaryota > Metazoa > Chordata > Mammalia > Artiodactyla > Monodontidae > Delphinapterus > Delphinapterus leucas. Next base: position 54,659,513 of record NC_143140.1, read on the forward strand.
TTGGTACATTTTAGTTGCCAATTTCTGCCAACCTACTATGACTACCTCAACAGCCAGTATTCTCTAGCCCAGTCTCTGCTGTCAAGAGAAGATTTTGAATAACTCTTTCACACTAAAATATTAATAACTTTCAACATCTTTCCTTTCCCAGAAGGAGCTTTATTTTAAAAGAGAATTGCAACTCCCACATATACAGTTAGCTGATCTTTGACAACGAGCAAAGGCAATTTAATGGAGAAAGGATAGTCTTTTCAGCAAATGGTACTGGAAAAACATGATATACACATGCAAAAAAAGTGAATCTAGACACAGAACTTAGAGCTTCCACAAAAATTAACTCAAAATGGGTCAAGACCTAAATATAAAATGAAAACTACAAAACACCTAGAAGATAACATAGGAAAAAAAATCTATGTGACCTTGGGGTTTGGTCATGGCTTTTTAGATACCCCATCAAAAACATAATCCATCAAAGAAAAAATTTAAAAGTTGGACTTCGTTTAAAGTTAAAATTTCTGTTTTGAGAAAGACACTTTTAAGAGAATGAACTATGAGCCATAGACTGGAAAATATAAACCATGGCCAACGCATACCTGATAAAGGACTTCTGTCCAAAATGTGCAAAGAACTCTTAAAATTCAACAATAAGAAACCAAACAACTCAATTTAAAAAATGGGCAAAAGATCTGAACAGACACTTCACCAAAGAAGACATAGAAATGGCGAATAATAATATGAAAAGATGCTCAACATTGTATATCATCAGGGAAATGCAAATCAAAACACTAATGAGATGCCACTCCACACCTGTTAGAATAAAGTCCAAAACAGTGACAACACCAAATGCAGTAAGAAATCTCATTCATTGCTGGTGAGAATGCAAAATGGTAAGTCATTTTGGAAGACTGCTTGGCAGTGTTTTATAAAGCTAAATATACCATATAACCCAGCAATTGCACTCCTAGGTATTTATTCCAAAACGTTGAAAACATGTCCACACGAAAAACCAGTATGCGGAAGTTTACAGAAGCCTTATTCATAATTGCCAAAATCTGGAAACAACCAACTGTCCTTCAGTAGGTGAATGTATAAACTGTGGTATATCTATACAATGGAATATTCAGTGATAAGAAGAACTAAGCCTTCGAGCCATGGAAATAAGCTATCAAGCCATATGAAAGAATCTTACATGCATACTGCTAAGTGGCTGAAGCCAATCTAAAAAGGTTACAATGCTATATAATCACAACAAAATATGACATTTTGGAAAAGGTAATACTATAGAGACAGCAAAAACGATCAGTGGTTGCCAGGAGTTTGAGGGGAGGGAGGAATAAGTGGAGCACAGAGTATTTTTAAGGTGGTCAGACTATCCTGTTTAATACTGTACTGCAATGGTGTATACCTGACACCATGTATTCGCCAAAATGCATAGCACTGTTCAAACAACAGTGAACCCTATTATAAACTACAGGCTTTAGTAAAAATAATGTATCAGTATTGGTTGGTCACTTATAAGAAATGTATCACACTAATGGAAGATGTTAACAATAGGAAAAATTGTGTGTGGCAGCAGTGGAATGAGAGTGGGTATATTTTCAGTGCAATTTTTCTGTAAACCTAAAGTTTCTCTAAAAACAAAAAAAGAGAAATTCAAGCTGAGTGAAATGTTTAACACAAAAGTGTGAATCCCTCGTGAAATATTGGCAGATGTTTTGGAATAAGCAATCCCCACTACGTCACTTCATTCACATAAAATAGAGGCAAGCATTCCTCCTATCTATCAATAATGTGGCCTTCATGAGTACCAGAGAGGGATTTTACTGTGTTCTTTCTTAGTCAGATTCATTCTTTTTTTCTGCTTCTGCCCCAGATTCACTGATGGGAAAATATTAGCATCGAATCATAAATCCTTACACATTTGGCCACACTTTTTGCACATAAAAGTTACTATCGGACTTCCCTGGTGGCGCAGTGGTTGAGAGTCCGCCTGCCGATGCAGGGGACACGGGTTCGTGCCCCGGTCCGGGAAGATCCCACATGCCGCGGAGCGGCTGGGCCCGTGAGCTATGGCCGCTGAGCCTGCGCGTCCGGAGCCTGTGCTCCGCAGCGGGAGAGGCCACAACAGTGAGAGGCCCGCGTACCGCAAAAAAAAAAAAAGTTACTATCACTTTCATTCTGAACTCAAAAGCCAGATAAGAACACTTGCTATCACACCAAGTTTACCAAGCTTTGGTGCCCTCATCAGCATCGGTGCTCTGTTCCACCACCCTTCCTTCTCCACTACAGTGTTTGCTCTAGGCACCTCCTCTAGCTCTGACCTTATGGTTATTGCTCTGCTTACTACTTGCCACTTTCCAACACGACTTAGAGCTATTGAGGGCAATTGTTGAAAGATACAAATACAAGTATTTTTTTTATCACAGGTTCAAATACTACACAAAGGTTATTTATGAAAAGGATTAACAAGATTACCCCACTTTACCTACATTAGGAAATTGGACATTTTAATCTAGCTCAAAAATTTTAAAACCCATATCCTTTCAAGCCAACCTGCCGTACATCTTCCTCTGGATTCCTAAATTAACTAACTTGAGTCTATTCTTGAAAATGCTCTCATAAAATTACCCATAGATTCAAGATTAGGAGAACTAATAAGGGGTCTAAATGTTTAAAATATTAGAATTCTTAGATACTAGTCACATGGTTTACCTTGCTACTTGAATTAAAAAGGAAATTAGGGGCTTCCCTGGTGGTGCAGTGGTTGAGAGTCCACCTGCCGACTCAGGGGACACGGGTTCGTGCCCCGGCCCAGGAAGATCCCACATTCGCAGAGCAGCTGGGCCCGTGAGCCATGGCCACTGAGCCTGCGCATCCGGAGCCTGTGCTCCGCATCGGGAGAGGTCACAACAGTGAGAGGCCCGCATATCGCAAAAAAAAAAAAAAAAAGGAAATTAGTGCATTAAAATTATTCAACTGGGCTTCCTTGGTGGCGCAGTGGTTGGGAGTCTGCCTGCCGATGTGGGGGACACGGGTTCGTGCCCAGGTCCGGGAGGATCCCACATGCCACGGAGCAGCTGGGCCCGTGAGCCATGGCCGCTGAACCTGCATGTCCGGAGCCTGTGCTCTGCAACGGGAGAGGCCACAGCGGTGAGAGGACTGCGTACAGCAAAAAAAAAAATTATTCAACTGTTATCAACAGTTTAAAACAGTTATAAGAAATCTGTCAATACCATATCTAACAGCCCTCATTTAATTATTATTATCTAGCCACTCCAATGCTAGATATAACTTCATCAATTTTAGCAATTACTTTATTAATGATTCAAACACTTATGGAAGAAATAATAAAAGACTGACAATACTCCAATGAAAAATAGCTTATCTTTGTTTCTATAACAGAAATATTGATTGAGAAATCACTCAAAGCAAATATTTCAGAACCTGACTCTTATTTCCAGTGAAAAACATGTTTATTGAATAAGCACCAGGTACAAGCCACTATGAGGCATAAAAGGATAAGGAAGATACGGTTAGACATAATGCCATCTGAATTGAATTTTGAAAAGCAGAAATGGGAAGAAGCTCATTCTAAAGGAGTAAAAAGCATTAAGTTGACTAAGTAATTTGGTATTTTTTTAGCAGAGCTGACTGTCCACTTTGATCAGTGTATGTGACCAATATATTTTGACCAGACTAGTGAAAGGGAAAAACTTGAAAAATAGGATGAGAAAAAAAAAACAACAAACCACAACATGAATGTCAAGTTAAGGATTTCTTTAGACAATGGGAATCATTGCAAGTTTTGAGAGCCTGATTAGGACTGCCATTTTGAAGATTATTCAGAAGCAGATATGCAGGATAGGTTAAAGGGGAAGGAACTTAGTGAAGTAAATATATTATTGAAATAGTCTAGGAAGGAAGGAATTTTTGTGTAGTGATAGCACTTCTTAGTATAAGAACCAACTCTAGAATAACTGCACCCTACATCACTAGAGCAAGCAACTAGAAGAGATCAAAAGTAATAAAGGCCAATATCCCTGGCAAACAATATTTTAACCAACAAGAGGGGATAGTGGAGTACCCATTGTCAAACTGAATTTGTTTAAAAACTGGTGGTTAAAATGTCTTATAAAAACTGTCTTATAGGGCTTCCCTGGTGGTGCAGTGGTTGAGAGTCCACCTGCCAATGCAGGGGACACGGGTTCGTGCCCCGGCCTGGGAAGATCCCATATGCCGCGGAGGGGCTAGGCCCGTGAGCCATGGTCACTGAGCCTGCACGTCCGGAACCTGTGCTCCGCAACAGAAGAGGCCACAACAGTGAGAGGCCCGTGTACCGCAAAAAAACCCAAAAAACAAAAAACTGTCTTATAAAGATTTCTGCTTCCAATAAAGGCAAACTAAGAAATTCAGATGAACCCTCCCACAGAGAACAACTAGAAAATGCTGGAAAAATAATCTACTTGAAGACATCAGAGAGCTAATGATGCAGTAAAAAATATTACAGGATCAAGATCCAGTACAAGAAAGAAACAAAATGGGGCTATTTTTCCTTTAGGGATATCTGCCATTTCTGGAAGAGATAGCTCACAGGCAGAGAAGCTGGACAGAGCTTTCCTTATACTTAAGGACCCAGGACATGGGTCAGCAAAATTTTGCAAATAATAAATAATTTTGACTTTGAGGGTCATATAGTCTCTAACAACTATTCAGTTCTGCCATTTTAGCACAAAAGTAGCCTTAGGCAATAGATAAATGAATGGGCATGATTGTATTCCAATAAAGCTTTGAGAGCTTTACAAAAACCAAGTGTTAGGCTAGATTTGGCCTGTAGGTCATTGCTCACCTAATCCCTGGACTAGGAGGTAAAAATTGGAATCCATAGCTCTCTTAGGAAGGGAAGCCCTGGCAAGTGCCCTTGACTTTGGGTTGGGATTCTGCTAGGTGAGCCAGATGTAGAGGGGCTCTCTCAAGGGCTCAAACTCTTGTTCTAAATCAGCTGAAGCCCTGAGTTGACTAGGGTGATTAGTGCCCCTAGCCCTACCAGAAGCAAATTTAAATCCTATCTGGAGTAATATAACATTATCTAGAGCCTCAAATACTTTCATATAAAATATTCAGCTCTCAATAAAAAAATGATCAGGTATATGAGGAAAAAAGACTTTATTTTAAAAATGAAGTGAAACAACAGACAGTAGAAACAAACCAACTGGGGATACAGATAATGGGCTTTAAAATATTTATGCTTAATAAGCTCAAGAAATTAATGACAAAATTGATAATGTTGACAGAAAACTGAAAATTCTAAGGAAGAACCAAATTGAAATTTTAGAACTGAAAAACACAACACCTGATATTGAGAACGCAATGGTTTGATTTCACAGATAACTAAATATAGCAAAAAGGAGAAATAGTAAATTAGAAGATATATCAGAAGAGAATATTCAGAATGAAGAAAAGAGGAACAAAAGAGTAAAGAACATAAGACACATAGTGGATAAAAGAGAAGATACACATAACTGGAGGTACAGATGTGGGAAAAAAAAAAGAGAGAAAGCAGGACAAAAATGATATGCAAAAGAATATGGCTGAGATTTTCTGAAAGTCATGAAAGACATCAATTCACAGATTCAAAGAGCCCTATCAAACCTAAGCAGGGAAAATATAAACAAAAGCACTCCCAGGTGCATCACAGTAAATTTAACTAAAAAACAAAGATGGGGCCACAACAAAATACTAGTCAACTTAATTCACCAGCATATTAAAAGCATTATACATCATGACTAAGTGGAATTTGTTCCTGGAAGGCAAGAACGGTTCAACATACAAAAATCAATGTAATACACTATGTTAACAGAGCAAAGGAAAAATCCCATGTGACCATATGAACCGATGCAGAATAAGCATTTGACAAAATTTGACACCCTTTCATGATAAAAACCTTCAACAAACTATGAATAGAAGGAAACTGCCTCAACATAATAAAGGCCAAAAAGTAAATATTTCCTTTATTATTTTATACAATGTTTTTTTATACCAGCTTTTTGTTCACTGTTCCTTCTTACTTCTCTATCGTCCTTTCTGAATTTAATGTTTCTTCCTGAAATTTACCCTCTGGGAATTCTTTTATTAAGGTCTATTGATTTGAAACTCTTTCCAAGTTTTGTTTTTATGAAAAATGTCTTTGCTTTGGTCTTAGTTGTGAATAATTTATATGATTCTATGATGACAGCTATTTTGTTCCAGTCTTTGGAAGATATTCTACTGTCTTCTGTGTTTTGTTATTGCTTATGAGAATTCTGCTGGTCTAATTGCTTCTTTGAAGTTATTCTACCTTTTATTCTCTACCTCTTTTAAAAACCTTCCTTTTAAATTTAAGATTCTAAGTTTTTCTACAATGTGTCCAGGTAGAATTTCTTTTCCATTTTTCTGGTTTCAGTTTAATTGAATTTCATGATTCTCTAAATTCATGTTTTTCTCTATCCTTAAAAATTCACCAATCCTGTTAAATAAATATGATCTCTTTAAATATTTCCTATTCCCCCTTTTCTCAAATCTCTCCTTTGGAAAACTCCAATTAAAATTTGTATTAGACTGTCTCATTATATCCTTTGTGTTTCTAAACCTTCTTATCTGGGTGACTTCTTCTTGGCTATCTTCATGAATTCTTTGTTTGTACCTAATATGCTACTTAATTGCTCCATTTAATTTTAAATTTAATTATATTTTTCACTTCTAAAAATTCTATTTTTCTCCCAAAGTTCCTTGTTTATTATTTTAGTGTAAACTTTTAATTGAATTATACATACATATAGAAAAGTGTGTAAATTATAAGGGTACAGCTTGATGAATTTTCATAAAGTGAAAACATCTATGTAAACATCACCCAGATCAATATGTAAATGGAATATGCCCAGAACCCCAGAAGTTCCTTTGTGCCTCTTCTAGTCACCATCTTGTACGTAACTTCTGCATAGCTTTAAATTTTATATAAATTTAATTACATAGTAATTTCTATATTATAATATACATCTGATAATTTCATTATCTTTCACATTTAGGGCCTAACTCTGTTATTTGTTGGTTTGTGGACTTTATTTTTTCCTTATGTTTTAAAATTTTAGATTTTGAGCTGATGTTCACAGGGACAAATCCATGGGACTTCTGTGAGGACTCAATTCAAAATGCTTCCCTCCAGGGAAGATATGTTTTGTTTTGTTTTGTCCAGGATTCCAAGGAGCTGCTAACCCAGAACTCTTTAAGTCAACTTCTAGCCTTAGGATTTTTTGGCTCGCAAATGTAGCATAAATTCAAACCTCATTCCATATGAAGGTAGCGCTGTGGTTGCAAATTCTCAAGGGGACGTTTTTTATCCCCCTCAGCTGAGTCCTTGAAAACTAAATTTCCTTTTACTAGAGGGCATATTTTCCTCCATTTCTAACTTTCATTGAATATGTGATCTTTTGGAGATCCTGGCTTTATGTAAAGGTCTTACTTAGTTCCAACCCTCTACCTTATATGGACCAAGGCTTTGTCATCTGTCCTTCATTTGACAATTAATGTTAAAGGGGATCATTTAGCACAACCGCATGATCTAATTCAGCATCACTAATAATGGTACAAACCATTATCGTAAACTGCCAAATGCGATGAATGAGAAACACACATTACTCATGTAGCATTTTCGCCAAAAATGTTTACCCTAAATCTAATCATCAGAAAGAATCAGACATCCAGATTTTGGCACATTCTATAAGACAGTAACAAATAATGATGCTATAAAGATTCAGAAATTCTCAGAAAAAAACCACATTTTTTTCTTTTGAGAAGTTGAATCAGGAGTCTTACATGTCTTTTCTTGGGTGAAGCAAATACCTGAATCATTAATGATATAGTTTTAAAGCTGACTTTGGAGGCTCCAATTTAATTTTTTTTTTAAGCTCAAGTATCTGACATCTGTTTTACAGTAGTTTGAGCCTCAATTAGATGGAACAAAAGAAATGGAAACAAAGTACCCAAGACAAATGTGAAAGAATCGAAGAAGACAGAATCTGCAAGATTTGACAACTGATTCACTTATGAGATAGTATGGAAAGTAGAACAGTCCCCCAAAGATGACTACATCATAACCCTTGGGACCTCTGAATATATAGATTACATGGCGAAGAGGAACTGAGATTGCTCACCAGCCAACCTTAAAATAGGGAGAATATCACATTATCTGGACGGGCCCAATGTGATTACATGGAGTTCTTAAAAGGGAAAGAGGGAGGCAGAAAAGAACCAAAGAGGTGGCAATGTGAGAGGGATTAGGGTCGGCATCGCTGGCTTTGAAGAGAGAATAGGGCCACGAGTCAAGGAATGTGTTAAACTCCAGAAGCTGGAAAGAGCAAGGAAACAGATCCTCTCTTAGAGCCTCCAGAAAGAAAACACAGTCCTGTCAACACCTTTTGAATTCAGTAAGACCCATTTTGGACTTCTGATCTCTAGAACTGTAAGGCAACAAACTGTGTTGTTATAAACTAATATAAATGGGGATGTAGGGGAAAGAAAGAGCCAGAAAGGATTCCTGGAATGAAGGTGCAATGCACAGAATTGGAGAAGCCTAATGAGGAGGCAGGTTTGGGAGAGAGGAGGAGTTTAATTTTGAGCACAAAACCGAGACAAGGAGGAACTCTAGTGAGTGGTTCAGTCAAGCTTTGGAGCCTAAGAGGCCTGGTTCTTACAAGCTATTCCAACTTGGCCAAGATAGTAAACCTCTCTGTGCCTCAATCTTTTCATCTGAAATAGGAATAATAATAGCACCTACTTCATAGATGATTATACAGAGGAATAAATGGGATAATTTATGCAAGGCTCTTGTACTTAGTTTATGCTCAAATGTTGGTTGGTGATAATGATTATGATATGGAAAACATGCTGTGTGTATTGCTTTTAGTCATCACAGGCCACTACACAACTTTAATTTGGTTTATGACCAAATATCAGTGTAGGAATAAAAAATGTAAATTAAACTACCTTGCTTCCTTGTTTAGAAGGCATGCCAGCTGTACTATTTCTGTTTCAATGATTATTCTCCAGATTTGTGCATATATATATATATATATATATATATACACACACACACACACACACACATAGAGAGATGAAACTGCATTCATTGTTCAAGTTGACATTTTGTTCCTCTTCTAAGACCTTGGATTTGCCCTTACAAAACCTACACAGTTGGCCTAAAGCCCGATGAGACTGCTATGCTCCAGGAACACTGGGGTTGGGAAATAACTGTGTCCAATCCTGTAGCCTGCAGGGCAGGCTTTCTGCCTCAGAAGGGCAGAAAGAGGACAGTCACAGGAGAGATTAGCAAGAGGTCCAAGAGATGGAGGAAAATGGAACTTGCCTAAGTAGGGTTTATTATCACATTACCTGTCCCATTAAAAGCACCACACCCTCCTAGTTTGAATTATGCTTTAAAGATCACTTCTTTTCTTCCTGGAAATCGTTCTTCCTTCCTGGGGCTAAGGACAGGTATTTGCACATCTCTGGAGGTTAGTATTTCCTACTTGCTCATTAAAGACAAAGTTTAATAAGACAGTGTGCCTGCTCTAAAAGAGCTCAAAGTCTGGTGAGTGACCAGCACCCAAACAATGGTATAAAAAATTTGTTTCAAGAAGGGTAAAACCAAGTGCTTCACATCAAGTGTGGAGACTCATGGAACACAGGTGGCAGCATAACAAAGGAAAATGCTCCAGAGGGAAGTGTAAACAAAAGTGCCTCTGGTAGAAAGGAGGTCTGTTTTCCAACTCTGATGCTCCATTGCCTCGTGGTCTATTAAATTTTACTCCATTTTCCCAAAGGATTGACATATAAGCAACAATCAATTAAAACCCGAGGTCGTGAGAGAATGCTGTTTTTCAACTCTAGGCCGAGAACTCTTACTGACAGATGCCTGTGCTATTTCCAGTTTTTGATTATTATGAATAAAACTGCTGTGAACATTCATTTACAAGTCTCTTTTTAGATGAGTGTTTATCTCAAATAAACACCTAGAGTGGAATTTCCGGGTCACAGGGTAGGTGTATGTTTAATTAAAACTTCTATTATAAGGGAATCAATAGAGATCGTGAGGCAAGACTGTGTTCAAGTAAAAACGGGTTGGCTAAAATGGAAAGTTTTGTGTGTGTGTGTGTGTGAGATCGCGCTGAATTTGTCAGGGACAGCAGTTTTATTTAAACATTGAAGAAACCTTTTATCTCAATTTCAGTCCTCAAACTGGAATCTCCTCTAAATCAAGGAGACCATCTTGACTGACATGATGTTAGAGCGCTATTCATTTGTAAACGGTTTGCTCTACTGGATCCACACGCTGCCATTTTGCACCATCACTAACAGGATATTCTACCCCTCGTTTTAACTGAGTCCTCTGCATTTCTACATAGAATGACTCTGGTTGGTTGGGAAAGCTGGCATAAAGAGAAGCTCAAAGTACTGGCAAAATCACTGGGATGTACCCCGTAAGTCCTCTGCTGACTCCATCAAAACACTTTTTTTTAAACCAGATCAAAATAATCATATCTTTCCTTATAAAGGAGAAACCTCTTCATTAATCACCTTGGAAATACTCTAGGATTTTATCCATTCTGTTTTTATTTCCAAGTCATTTGCTTGCAACCTAAGGGGTCTGTAATGCATGATTCTTTTTCCTGTTAACTGAATTAGATGCCTCATCTGAAACTCCTGATAGCAATGCCAAGTTAGCTGGACTAGAAACAGATGCTGCTAATCCAAATATTAACCAGCTAGAGACATTAAGGCACATATGACTTAGAACAAGGACCCAGGTGCCATCAAAGCTGAGATGTCAAGGCCTCTGCAGAGTAACCTCTTAACAAGGTCTTATTTGTATATGTTTCAGTTAAGGTTTTAATCTCTGATTAGAAGGGAGAAAATAAGAAAGATTTAACTTGCCAGCCCAAGCTTTCAGCAATATAAAAAACTGAAATCTGACTTGTCTGTTGGAAAAGTAGAAAGAAGACTTGATTCTAATAAGTATTTTAGAAATTCAAAGTACAGACACAGTGCTATGAGCTGTGCTATGAGCTGAAATGCATAGACATGCCCTTGTATTTACAGCACCTGCCATCAGAAAATCTCGGTGCCCTTCAGGGGAAGGCCCTGAGAAAAAGCTTTTTGATGACTGAAAAGAAACTGTAAGATAGACGTAGAAGGCAGAAGTGTCCCCGATCTAGTAAGATTTTCTCTTGCGTATTTAAAGAAAACTTTAAAAAGTCAAGTCAGCATATTCTTATTGGGAATTCAGAGAGTCTGAAATTTCAAATACATTTTTATAATAACATTAGGCACTTGGTAGACATAAATCTTTTATAAAAAAATTTATTTCTCTGTTAATACAAATTCCAACATCAACAAACAATAGTCCAGTGGAAAAATACTTAGCCATTAACATTGAAAACTTTTTTTATTTAATAAATAGAACTTTGGCATTCAAAATTCTAGCTGTAAACCCTATTAAAAAGCAAAAACAAAAAAACAACCCCTTTACAAAAAAAGAGGCAAGGATGATAGATCAGAAGGCATAAGCCAACCAGTGGCTTCACATTCTTCTTACAATAACTGTATTTCAATTAAGTCATGACCGTTGTATTTACACATGAGGTATTCTGGGTGGTTCAAAAACTGAACCTAGTTTACAAAAACCACCAGTCATAGTGACTGATTATACACTCTGCTGTGCTTTTAATATAACCACCTAGCACCTTACTACTTCTTGTCATCACACCAATGTGATGCTGAATTTTATGTTTACATATTTAAATAACTATTTATACATATATGTACACATATACACACAAATGACTATACTCCAAAGGAGTTTCCTGCTCACTAAACAGGGGAAAGGCTGGGCTCCAAAGACATATATCTGATACCTCCCCTCATGTTTACTAAGGTATCTACCTAGTAACGAAAAACTGCTCCTTGCTTTAAAAGAAAGGAAAAAAAAATCCTAATCAAGTCTATTTACAGAAGAACAAGGTGCAATAATCAACATTCTTACAGCTCACGTAAGATAGAAATGAATGCTTACTGCAGGCAAAAAGGCACAAAAGGTTCTCTCTGTATGCAGCTGTAATAGTGTTGTTAATGACTTATTGATTTGAAACTACATTCTTTATATACTCAATACTTCTTTTAAATAAGAAAAAAATCCAAATATCCAAAACCTTTCCCTCTTCATGATTAAATGTAGAACATTATCATGCAGCAATTTTCACCATGACATTTTGGGGTGAAGCTAGAAATTTTATGTTTTGTGAACACTGGAAAAAAAACTGTCAAAAATGGAAACAAAATGAATTAACTTTGGCTCTGAGAGCTCTAGCTACTGGCAGTTTCAAATGACACAGTCTGAGTGAGCATGGTTATGAGAATTGCTTATTTCTGTAATTACATATCTACAGTGATAGAAAGCTGCATAAGAGAATGCCAATAATCCAAACTGAAGATGTGCCTGAGCTGAACTGTGTGATGTAAAAATACAGTCCAAGTTCTCAGCTACTGTATTATTCAATGAACTATTAGTGGTGCTGAAAGAACATTTTCCCAATAAAGTAGTTCCTTTAAAAATGCCCTCTAAGAGAATCCTATTAATAAGTCTTGAACTATGACAGAATTAATTTAGAAGCTCATTAGTGAGTCAGAAATGTACAATATCCATTTTAGCAACACTTTCCGGCCCTTGAGATTGTCTCTAACAGGCTACTGGAAGAAGTCTAATTCAGTTTAATAAATTGCCATGACCAAAAAACAAATTCCACTAAAACAAAATACTGTTAACATTAAATACTGAATCCTATTTCAAATACAAAAAGGGGCCACACTTATTTATTTATTTTTTTAATTCAGGCATGGCTTACCTAGTCAATACTTAAGCAAAATTTCAAATAGATTTACTTTAAAACTTAGGTTAATTTTCACCTCAGACATACAATCACTGTAATAACTTCCAAGAACATCCTAGTTCAAACTAGGACAAGATACTATAGTGTTTCTATTTGCCCATCTTACCTAGCCTAACAGTAAAATCTTTGTTTTTAATGAGATACTGATATTCTTACTATTCTAACACAAAAGGTTGTCTTGGGAAAGGGGAATTTTCTGAAAAATAAAAATCAAAATTAAATACTGACAAATTAGAATACTACTAGTTTTATTTCCCCCCAAATTCCCTCCAAGTCTGTCTACTTATTATCTAGGCCCCTTTACAAAACCCCGACTCCAAGAGATTACATTCTGTACTTCAGGGTTATACTTACACTATCACATCTTAAATCCCCTTTTTATGTGGAGTATACATTTTGGAAACTGAAATACATCAGCAGTAGTTAGTTAATTTTCTACTAGGTTAAATTTGTTTTAACCTCAAGATATGTGAACTAAGTCAAATTCTGTAAGTTTTAGAAAGCTAACTTATTTTTAAAAAATATAAATTACTTAATCCCAACTAAGCCGGAAAACAAAGTATCTACAGTGATCAAAACAAACGATCAAAAGTTTGCTTAAACAACAATACTAACCATAAACCCCCCAAACATATACATTTAAAAATCTAGTGACCCAAATCAGTGATTATTTGCCCATTATCACTATTATTTTAGGGTACCTTTACTTTCAAAATTATGGAGGCTGGGGTGTGGGGGAGGGGATTCTATTCAAAGAGGATGTAAAAGTGTTGTGTGCTACACTTGTGGCTTATCTATTTCAGATGCTATTACCTACTTTACTGTAAAGGGCCATTTTTACAGATCTTAATTTTTATGAGGCAGAATTCTTTGCATCAGATTTTTGGTACAAATTTCCTACTCCCTGATTGTCTTCAAACCACCAACATTCAAAAACAAAAGAACACGTGAGAAAGCCAAATTCTTGCAAGTGACTAAGCCCTTCCTTATTAGGCTAGGGACCTTGGGATGCAGAATCACTACAATGCACTGATTTCTTAGTGCCCAGAGCCTAAGACTTAAAAGGGCAGGGAGGACTCAGGCACTGAATGGAAGGAAAAGTCTGATGTCCTTACAATGTATTATAACTGATTGTTGAAATATAACTATAAAATAACTATTGAGAGCTGTATGTAAGCCAATTTCTGAACTGAATGTCTTCCTGGGTAGTTTCCTTGAAGGCCTTATCCCAAATATGTTTTCACTGCTGAAAACTTTAGGAGCATATTTTTCTAGGAGCAGCCTTTATACCAGTATATAAGCCCGGCAAGAAAACAGACATGTGATCTGCTCTTGCCTCAAACAATATTCTCCTGCTTGATTAACATCCCTCATTCCTTCTACCTGTTATTTAGTCTTGACCTAAATGAGACCTGGGGTTGCATCAAGAGATAAATCAAAACAACTTGTAAAGGACAATGACTGCCGTAACTAAGTACATTAAAAAGAACGTACATTTAAACGCTCTGAAGGCAATGGAATATACAGTCCTTCCAAAATACCAGTTAAGACAGGGAAATACTCATTTGGAAGCTTAAATGATTATATGCCTACAAAAAAGTCAGTTGCATTTCATAGTGATATCCTGTACCCCAGAAGAAGAACTAACCTGGCCAAATTTGTATTCTATGAAGAACCCTGTTTTTAATGTACTTTACCTAACAAAAGGAATTGCAATATCACCTGGGTTTAGATTTTGTTTTATGCTAGTGATAATTCAGATATAAAGAATACAGGTTGATTTTTTTCTTAAAGTAGTTTCAACTTTAAAACAGATACAAAACTGTTAAAATGTAAACATTTGAGATTTGGATAAATAAGCTATTGTTCCAGAGTCACTTTGTTAATCTTTCTTTTACAATAATGATCTGAGGCCTTAGGTTTGCATTAATTATATATGGCTTTGTTTACATTGATATAGATAGATAGATAGATAGATATAATATATAAACAAAAAGTTGTAAATAGTAAGGGACATGTTAAAATTAGTTCAGATTACGTTAAACTGCCTTGTAATACATACATTACAATGCTAACGGGAAAACCATCACATCAAAATTTCACATCTCTTCAGCAATTCACAAGCACTCTGGAAAAACAGCTGACCTATCTACAGTACTAAAATCAACCCAACCCTACAACCTCACCATCTCAGCACAGGGATTGTTCAAACACAGATGGTTTCGCCTGCTGTACTACTATTTGAACACTTGCCTGCTGTGGCAACTCTTGTTCAGCCAGCCCTTGAAAACCCCAAGTACAGCACAAGCTTCTCCATGAAAAAAGCAGAAGCACAAGAATACAGTGTGTGCCTTTCTTAGAAGCTTTGCTTTGATCCTAGAAATCTTTATAATTTTGTGAACACACACACATACAGACACACACACACACACACACACACAAAAAAAAACTACAGGATTAAAAGAAATCCTATCCCTTTATCTGAAGGGCACTCTTCACAGCTTGGTCCTACAATCAGTAGTTTGAGAATACAGAAATTTTTTTCTTATACATTTTATCATATTTTTCAAATGGTAATTTAATTTTTTTCCTGATTAGATAAGCCCCTTCGATACTTCCTCACATCCCAATTCCTCCCCAACAGAACAAATCCACAGAAAAAAATACTTATGCACAAGTCGTATGTCACTTGCAAGTTTCTATCATGGCTCCTAAAAGAAATGTGAAGAACCTAGCACAGCAGCATGTAACAATGGGTCGTTATTGCTGTGGGACCAACACTGGTCACTGGGTTACACAGTTGTCTCCCATGTCCTGAGCATAGCGGTCTGATATCGTGGTCCGTAATTCATCTATGTCCCTCCGTAACTGGCATACATCTGACAGTTTTTTAGTGAGTGTTTCTGGGCTGTGGTCATTCTCAGTCTCTTCAGCTGAACAGTTCATTGCTGTGGAAATAAAACATGGAGAAAATCTCACATTTTTTGGGAACAAAGTCATTTTAGGATTTTCAACTTATTATCATTGTAAATATAATGCTGTATACTTAATACAAGTCAGGCTCAGGTTTAAATTATGCATCACTCAATAGTAAATGCATCTTATCTACTTGGTCCTTTTAAAATTTTGCTAACTAAAATGCATTAAATTCATACAGTGATAACATACAAATTCAACAGGTTTAATGGATGACAATATTCCAAAAGTAAAAAGGAACATGCTCTAACAGCTCTCTTCAAACTCAGAAACAAAAATCTGAAAATCACTGTGTGGTGAGGGGCATTATCTTATATTTTTACAGATTGCAAAGTATTAACAATCGAGTGTGTGTGTGTGTGTGTGTGTGTGTGTGGGTTGGGACCCTATGATTCTAAACAACTGAATCAGGCTGATAGCTAGTTGCCCAATGGCTGAATCATTGATAAGGCCCTGAGTTAGCTAGCTTTTAATTATTTGGAGGCATAAGAGTCAGATAACTTGTTATTTATAACAAACATTAATTGAACTGTTTTACTGTTCATGAATCATGATCTGGGCACTATGCTGAGTGCTGAGGTCAGCAAAATAATGCATATAGTGGCTTATTCTTAATGATTTACATACAGTTTCACAAACAAGTAAATTCAGTCAGGTACCACAGGTGACCTGCCACTACACAAAGGCTACATTAGCACAAAGAGGAGGAAAAAAAAGGCCTCACTGGAGAGGGGACAGGTTCACTGAATGGGACAAGGAAGCAGAATGAACAAAGGTATACAGAAGCAGAAAACAAAACAGTCTGACAGAAATTGAGAAACATCAAGAAAACCAGCTCTAAAATAGCAGAACACAAATTAAGAGAGGGGAGGTCCAAGAAACCAGGCTGGAGAGGCAGGTGGGAGCCACCTTTATCTCTATTCTCAGGGAGGGTATTAGGAAATCAGAATCACAGGTTAGACAGATGGCTCTGGCAGCAATGTAAAGATGGACTGGGGTGGGGAGGGCACAAGGCTTGGCAGAGAAACCAGTCCAGACGAAGGGCTACGAAAGCTTGAATTAAAGCAACAGTGCAGTGGAGATGTGGCAGCAGGAATAAACGTCACAAGTAGGAAGGGACTCATAGACATGAAGAAGTTCGATTATCAATCAGCTTGGAAAGGGGCCAGGGACTGGACACGGGACACAGATGGGGGAACGAGTAGGGTGGGGGATAAAATCTGGGTTGGGGTGATAGGTGGATAGTGGTTCTACTTATTGAGAGGAGGAGCGGGTTTAGGGTAGGGAGGAAAGAAAAGTAGGTTCTGTTTCAAACATATTGAGTCTGTGATACCTGTGAAACTGCTGGTCCTAATGTACAGGTGAGTACAATCAGGACAAAAGGGACATTCTAGGCAGTGAGAGATGAATGTCTGTATGGGTCAAAGGTGTAGAGAAAACAGCAAACAAGTGGATATGTACAAGATTACTCAGAGAAAGTAAATAGAAACAAAAAGACCAACAAGAAAAGTTTCCTGGGCGACCGCCAGTATTTAAGTGGCGGAGAATTTCACAGATTGAGGCTGAGCAGTCATAAAAGTAGAAGCAGAGCCTAGAGAATGATGTCATGGAAACCATGGTAGCCCAGATTTAAGAAGGGTGGGGTGAACAGTATCAACAGATAACTGATGGAGTGATGAGATAAAGGTTCAAAACACCTCCATTGTTTTTGAGAAATTAGCTGGCTGGTCAAATTTGCAAATGCCAGCCTATAAGGTAAGGGCTCTGGGGTTAGACTTTGAAGACTGGAAGGGCTGTACACTGTGTGGGGGAGGTGCTGAGTCTCCCTTCTGTTCACATTGGGAGCACGCTCTTATCCTGGTACTGAAAAAGTAATAAATGCCACACGGGACCATGCAGATGTAGAAGGTTACAAAGTAACTGAAGGGGTGACCAGCTCTAAAATGGTGGAGAAAACCAGTCTTTTGTGTGTGAGCTTTTATTTCTTGCTCCAAGAGATCATGCTAACTAAACACCCCACGTTCACCTGGCAAACCTCTCCTCCTTTAAGATTCAAGCCAAACACCAGCTACTCCATGGAGCCTTCACAGCCCTTCCCAGGTAGATTTAGTTGGTTTTCCCCCTGTGCTCCCACTGCCCTCTGATCACATTTCAATTACAGTACTTACCACAATGCTGTAATATTTTGCTTAATGTGTGAGCAAGGGCTGTATTCAACTTATCTGCATTATCAGCACCTTAGCGCTTGGACCATAGAAGGCATCTGATAAATGTTTACTGAGTGAGTGAATATACTTAAACATTGAAGTGTCTTTCAAAAAGAAACAACCCAATCAAAAAATGGGCAGAAGACCTAAATAGACAATTCTCCAAAGAAGACATACAGATGGCCAACAGGCACATGAAAAGATGCTCAACGTCGCTAACTACCAGAGAAATGCAAGTCAAAACCACAATGAGGTATAACCTCACACCAGTCAGAATGGCCATCATCAAAAAATCTACAAACAATAAATGCTGGAGAGGGTGTGGAGAAAAGGGAACCCTCTTGCACTGTTGGTGGGAATGTAAGCTGGTACAGCCACTATGGAGAACAGTATGGAGGTTCCTTATAAAACCAAAAATAGAGCTGCCATAAAAAGAATGAAATAATGCCACTTGCGTCAACATGGATGGACCTAGAGATTATCATACTATGCAAAGTAAGTCAGAACGAGAAAGACAAATACCATATGATATCACTTATATGTGGAATCTAAAATACGACACAAATGAATGTATCTATGAAACAGAAACAGACTCACAGACATAGAAGACAGACCTTTCATTACCAGAGAGGAAAAGGGGAGGCGGATAAACTAGGAGTCTGGGATTAGCAGATACAAACTACTATATATAAAATAAACAATAAGGTCTTCCTGGGAACTATATCCAATGTCTTATAATAAGCTAAAATGAAAAAGAATAAGTATTTTATATGTATAACTGTATTGCTTTTCTGTACATCATAAACTAAAACACAACACTGTAAATCAACTTATACTTCAATTTTTTTAAAAAAGTGTTTTTTACATACCCACACTCATATATGTGTTCTCACATTTATGAAGTGGAGGGGAAAATTCTGCCGACATCTCTGAGTACAGTTACATGTTTCATTTAACAAGTGAGATACTTCGATAAGGAGTATTATTTGGTTTGCCAAAATAACTACTATGAGGCAAGACGGCAGAATCTTTTTGATGAAACTGGAAACAAAACTAGTCTCCACTCAGTCACATATTAACCATATTATTAGGCAATTACTCAATACAAACATGTTGGTACATAAACAGTATGGTCTTACTCCACTCATATCTCCTTACTGAAGTCCATTTCCTCCATATTGAAAAGAGACCAACATGTCAATATTATAATAATTTAGAGCCATGTAAGTTGAGTGTTCCAGCAAAATTAGCACAGACGGGAAGAGACACTAGGATATTCTTGTGGCAGTTCTCACCATTATGTGTTCAGGAAGGCAGAGCTGAGGCAGAATGGGTGGGTGTCACATTGGAAGGGACAAAGCCAGCAGGTGTGCATCACAAGGGCAACAGATCTATGGGCCATGAAAACTGGCTCATGTGACAGCATTGGCACTTACATTAGACAGTTGCCATAGAACATATGTAAGAAAGCTTACGAGTACCTTCTCTCAAATATTTTACCAGTGGACTGATGGCTGGGTCATTAATTTAATACAACTGCCACATGAAAGCAAAGAGAATCATTACTTTTATAAGAGTAATCAGGAAATCACACCCAACTACCATTCCAGTCACATATTAACAGAATCAGCATAGGAAACATCTCCTAGCAGGCACATTTATAGGCATTCTTCTGAGTGGCAGTCCATATCAACTACGATCCTGCTCATTTCTATAAACATAATGAGGCAAGTTCTAGCAATGAAGTAGGAACAGGTATTCAGACCCACAGATTGATTCAGAAATATATAAAGCTAAGTAGGAAAGGAGATAAAAACAAATAGGGAAAAGGCAGTCAGAAGTTCCCGATTCATGAAGACACATTTCTAATTGTTAAGCAATACAGTAAGAACAAGTCATTAGCCACTTACATCTGATTCCCAGTAATAATGAAAGATTAGGCTCTTTGCCCTGAGCACGCTGGTTAAGAATACTACACAATGCCTTCAAGTCCAACAAACAATAGGACATCTCCTTGAACAGCTGATCAATCACACTCAAATCAAATAGTGGCCTTTTGGAAAGAATGGTCTGCTGCCTGGATTGGTCTGCTTCCTGGCCCTGATCCAATAAAGAGCAGGTCTCTTCTGTTTGTCTTTGGTTCTGCAATGGATAAAGAAAACAAAAATCTGGTTGTTAGAACAGAGGAAAGGTACTCAAAAGCCATAAAGGTTAACAATCCCTCATCCAATTCTATAAAGAAAACAGTGGAATATTACAGGCACATTAACCAAATTTAACTGCATACATATAGCAGGAAAAATAAAAATTTTTCACCATTTACTCCTCATCCTGAAAACTGCTAATTAAAGGTAAGTTTAACTAGCTTTCCAGTTGGAACTGTATTTCAGAAAGGCCAAATAGCCTGGGTTGATGAGGAAAATACAAATTTTTACAGACAAATGCCAGCTAATAAATGTAAAGGGAATGATATAATTAGAAAAAATTACTGTTGTTTTAATCATCTAATGATTCAGACAATGATCACTGGTGTAAGCTAAAACCAGCAAGGGAAAGGCTGCTGGCAAACTGCACATCCACACACCTGCCTAAGTATCACCAACCCCATTAACTGCTGACTGCAGAGGCTACAATGTTACAAAGGAAAGAATCAGTCCGTCACCACCTTAACCCAGTGAGATGGGTATTTGTGACACTTACAGTGGGATAAACAAACACGTATAATTTGATGATGTGAACAATACCTACAAAGTATTCGTGCCAAAAAATGTTTGCACTGAATCTAATATCTTTAGCTTTAACTCCTAGCTTACAAGAAATACAGGGGGGAGAGAACAAGATAAACCACACCATGAGGAAGCGATCAGACAAATCTAGGTGTGACAAGTTTACAAGTCTGTAAGACAAAATGCCCAGTTTCTTCAGGGAGAAGAAAGAAACTTTAGGTTTATAAGACAAAATGAAACACAACACACGGTCCTTGCTTGAATGCTGGTTTCAACAGCCACTATAAAAAACACTTGGGGAGCAAGAGGGAGGGGATATGGGGACATATGTATATGTATAGCTGATTTACTTTGTTATACAGCGGAAACTAACACACCATTGTAAAGCAATTATACTCCAATAAAGATGTTAAAAAAAAAAACATTTGGGGAAGAAGGGGGTAATTTTCATAAGACTAGGTATTATCAAACGCCAAGGAAAATTATTATTCTTATTGGGTGTGACAATGGTGAAATGGTTATATAGGAAACTGTCCCTAAGTTTTGGAGATGCATTCCTAAGTATTTAGAGGAAAATGTCATGATGACAACTCAAAAACTAAAATAAGCATTTTTCATATAACATGTCCTTAAATGCAAGCCAAGTATTTCAACTCATAATTAAATGAAGAAAGTGTGACCTGTTCCAGTGATGAAGTGTCTACATTGCACCTTCCCTTAAGGATTTTCAAGGGTAATTTTGTTTATATTCAACTTATGCATCATTTGATGACTTTAGGATCTAATCTCTGTATACCATTTGACTTTGCTATAGTTAAGTTTGTGCAATTGTTTCTAAGACATTAGAAAAATAAAAGTTTGTATTTTAGATTATAATTTTAGTAAGAAACCTAATGGATTTAATTAACTGGCACATCAAAATCAAGTCTTCAATTAAAAAGTGATTTATGAATATGTACAAAATAGGCATTTGCTTTAACTTAAGTAGGTACTGAATCATCCTTGAAAGCTATCTGAATTTCTTTTACTCACATCAAGCAATGTTCTTAATCTCTGAAGGTTTCTTTCTTTCTTTTCCAGCTCTTCCATCATCTTTTGAGTAGTCAATTTTTCTTTAGAAAGCTTCCCTTGCATAGACTAGAATAAAGAGAATTGCAAGCAAAGCATGTTAATGCTTAAAGCAAAATGCAATCAGGTAGATAACCAGGAATACCGGCTCTGAATACTTTAGATGTTCTGACCTCCCTCACCCCTTGGAAGATGATGCCTTCACTTTTCAATCAACCCATATTACTTCTAGAGTGGATAATTCCAAAGCAGGGGAGGAGGGAGGAAGGAGAAAATATCATCTTTACCAAGACAGTTTTTAATCTGGGTAAAACATGTTAAATCTAATGTTGCTGTTTTAACAACTATATTACAAACAGTTCTTATTTTATTGACTTTTGTTTATATATTGGGAGTGTATTAGCAAATCTATACTTTAAAAAAACCCTTTTTCTTATGATTAATAAGGTACAAGATAATAAGATCGTAAGACTATCCCTGTTTTCTATCATTTGAAACAGCTAAACAACCTCTCTCAGTGTATAGTATTCCAAGCTGTGAATATGATGTTCAATTCAGGGCAAACGTCTATTATGGGACTTAGATAAACTAATCTCTCTTAATTCCATTATAAAATTATTCAGACATGATACTATTGTGAGATAATCTTGAGTATACCAAAGCAGAATATAGGATATTTTAAGACTGCTTGGGTCATTTCAGCTTATAAATCTGATTTTCAGCTACACACCAAAGAAGAACTTGCCATAAACCTTGTACTTATCAGTGATTTTTTTTTTTCTATCAACTTTTCCCCTTTTAAACCACAAGATCAATAAACATGACTAAAGAAGAAATTTCATTATTTTTTGCTTCAGGTCTATATTTAGTCTCAACTCTGAAAATACTTCAGAATGCTGATGACCTAAATAGCACACAATCTACTGTGAAGGTTTTTTTTTTTCCCTCACATTATCTCTGGATGGAATAAGAGAGGATAGCTGTCACCACGGGTTGAGATAAGACTCTAAATATAAAACAGTTTTCTCAGTAACAGTATTCAACCTTGTTGCTTTTTAATTTCATTTGTCTGCTAAACTCTGTAAAAATACTATACTTAATTACTCAAAAGTTGGATACAAATGAATCAAGCTCTATAACAAGTACATTTTCTTCCAGGGAAAACTTGTTTTACATTCCACAAAGATCAATTCCACAGTACAAAGTCACATGGGCTATCTGAAAATATATATTTTTGGATACTGAAATTCCCTTGTAACTGAATCAAAACCCATTTGATTGAATGATATGTTGGGATTTATTTATCTAGCTAAAAACCTCATACTTACTGGCATGACAAGATTATTCGGCTAGAATCCAGAATTCATCCTAAATTTTCTTAAGATTTGTGACTGTTTATTTTATTACAATTGTAGAAGAAAGGCACCACAAATAAACTACTCTAAATCTCATATTTTAACAGTGAAAACAGAACCCAAGAGAGGTATTTTCACAATGCTGTAATATAATTCTTTAGAAGATTATAGTGGTTTTTATTTTTATCATATTGAATGTGACTAATAAGTAGCTAATAAATCTGACTAATATGTTACTGTGTAAGACTAAATTTAAATCAGTGAAGAAAAAGGTAATCTCCATCAGAATAAACCAGAAATGTCTGGTAGTACTGCTGTCTGTCATAAGAAGGAAAATTGAATTGGGGAAATACATTAAGCTTAACGTGTTATGTTGGTTAGGTTCAAAGGCACTAATCAAGTAGCCCTTTAATAGAAGAAAGACTTCACAGACACATTCTAGTAAGACCAAATGCTGTACAACTTATAGGATAATACTAGGTGTGAGTGCTATAGCTGTCTGACAATAACATTTCACCTAAAAGATTAATTACTTCTCTATCCCAAATTGTATTTTGAAAAAGCACATGTTTAAAGTTTAAGAAAAAAGCAAGGTGAGGGGAATCTCTACTAAGCTTAGAATGGGATTACTGAAGTTAAAAACGAAATCATTTTTAAATGTCTACAATTTCTCTTTAAATTTCCTGTTTAATAACGATTTTTTTAAAGTCTCAGTTACTAATCCACAGGTGTTGATCACAATCATTCTTGCAGTTGAAAGTGGTTTTAAATTCATTTCTTATTTTGATGTAAATATCCAGAAACGCTAACCATTTTTTGGCGCATATACAAACAGCTCCAATGAAGGAAAGCCAAACGTGCCTGACTCAGCGCGTTCTATGTACTCCACAAACCCAGTTTAGGAGGAAGTGTTTTGAAAGCCACTGAAGTTAGCAGTTTTACCATAGAAACACAGCAAGCGACCAACCTCACCCCGCCCCACACGCCATACAAGAGTTCCACAAACACATTCCTTCCTACAATCATTCATTTAGCAGAAATTACAGCCAAGCACTATCTGTTCACTGGATGGTACACCAATGAACACAACAGTCAAAACACTTGGTCCTTGTGGAACTTGTACTAGGAGGGAAAAGAGCAAAGAAAATAAACATAATAAATACATAAGTTACGTAGCATCACACACTGGGACTTGCCTCGTGCTTTCGAGAATAAATAGGGCGTGGTGAGGCAGGGGGGTTAAAATCTCAAATGGGGTAGAATAAGGGCTCATGGAAAAAGGTGACAGCTGAGTAAAGTCTTGAAGGAGGTGAGAGACTGTGTCCCATAGGTATCTAGAGAGTATGTTTCAGTCAGTGCAAAGGCTCTGAGGTGGATGGTTTCTTTTCTGTTTGAGAAAAAGCAAGAGAGCCAGGATGACAGAAAAGAGTAAGAGATCAAGTCAGAGAAGGAAGGCGAGGTGGGGAATTGATTGCATAAGCTCTTCTAAGCCAATGTTACAAACTTTGATTTTTAACTCAGGAAAAAATGAGGAACCACTGAAGGGTACTAAGAAGATATGATGTGATCTGATATTTGTTTAACAGCTCACTCAGGTTGCTGAGAAAACAGTGTGGGCAAGCAAGGGTGGCAGCAGAAAGAAATAATCCAGATAAAGAATGAGGATGCTTGAACTAGGGTGGCACAACAGTGGAGGTCGGGAGAAGGTGCCAGATGCTAGATATATTTTGAAGAAAACAGGATTTGCTCACAAAATGTAAGGCAGAAGAGAAGTCAAGAATACGTCTTAAGGTTTCCAGACAGAGCAAATGGAAGGGCAGATCTGTCATTAATAGATATGGGAAATATGGAAGGTGTAGCAGGTTTATTATTTTTTGGCTTAGGGGAATAAGAAATTCAGTTTTGAACATGTTATGTCTAATACATCAAGCGGTGGCATTGAGAAGGCAATGGCATATACAAATTGTAAGATAAGGGGAGCACTCTGACCTGGAGATAAAAATTAGGGAGTAGTGAGCACACACATTTAAAGCCGTAAGACTGGGCAAGATCGCCAAGAGAAGTATAAATAGAGAGTCCTAGGAAAGAAACAAACCCCTTTTTTGAAATATGACACTGTGTGTGTGTGTGTGTGTGTGTGTGTGTGTGTGTGCATTTTAGCAGTATAACTGACCTACAACACTATGTTAATTTGAGGTGCACGACATAGTGATCGGATATTTCTATACAGGACAAAATGATCACCGTGATATGTCTAGTTATCATCTGCCACCACACAAAGTTATTACAATATTATTGACTATACTCCCCCCACCGTACATTTCACTCCTGTGACTCATTTATTTTGTAACTGCAAGTTTGTACCTCTTAATCTTGCTCACTGGAATATGATACAATATCTTTGAAAGTAATTTACATGTCTTCAAAATAAACCTTAACATAAATATCACAAATGAAACTAAACTTATCCCTAGATTATAAACTGGAAAAGTTTCTAATAAGGTAATATGTCCAATTTTTATATACTAGTCTACTAACCTGCCTATACATTACAATAGGATTTATGCAACAGACCTTAAATTCAAACAACAAAAACAACCAAAAAAATCTTAAAAAGCAAGTTCCTCTGAATTCTTTTGATTGTCATTTTATTGTACATATTTCAATTATCTAGAAACAAGGTATAAGTCAGTCACTTTAAGTTTATTGCTGAGAACAGTCGAAAGGCTTCATAGTAACTGTTATGATTTTATTAATACAAGCACACTATTTTTGCAATAGCATGATTGCAATAGCATGTAACTACACATAAAAGGTAAGATAATAGTGCTACTATCATAAGAAATAGCAATTAATAAAGAGCATGCATACTTAACAAGATAATGGCATTTAGAAATCATTAATAAGAAGACTATATTCTTTTAATAAAATTTAATATTTTTCTCTCAGCACCTTTTTAAAAACTAGTTAAGAAAAGTTCATCTCCTACACGAGGCCATCCATTCGTTCAAGACTGGGCGAGATAGCTGTTTTATCTAGTACATAGAAACCAACACAGAGTCAAGGAAAATGAATATGTTCCAAATTTAAGAATAAGATAAAACCACAGAAAAAGACCTTAATAAAAGAGAAAAGTGGTTTACCTGATAAACACTTCAAAGTAATGGTCATAAAGATGCTCACCAAGGTAAGGAGAACAAAGCAAGAACAAAGTGACAATTTCAACACAGAGAGAAAAAGTATAAGATAGTACCAAATGGAAGTCACAGAGCTGAAGAATACAATAACTGAACTGAAAAATACAATAGGGGGTGTTTAATAGCAGACTAGATGAGGCAGAACAAAGGATCAGTACATCTGAAGACAGGGCAGTGAAACTCAGCCAATGAGAGGAGTAAAAAGAAAAAAAGATTGAAGATAGTCTGAGGGACTTATGGGACAACATTAGGCAGACCAACATTCACATTATAGGGGTTCCAGAAGGAGGAGCAAGAAGAGAGAAAGGGACAGAAAACTTAAGTGAAGTAATGGCTGAAAACTTCCATAACCTGGGGAAGGAAACAGACATCCAGATCCAGGAAACTAAGAGTTCCAAAGAAGATGAATCCAAAGAGACCCACTGCAAGGCACATTATAATGAAACTGTCAACAGTTAAAGAGAGAGAATCTTACAAGCAGCAAGAGAAAAACAACTTATTACATGCAAGGGAAAGCCCATGATGCTACCAGCAGATTTTTCAGCTGAAACTTTGCAGGCCAGAAGAATGTGGCACTATATATTCAAAGTGCTGGGGTGGAGGGGAGGGAAAGAACTGCCAACCAACAACATTCCACTTGGAAAGTTGTCCTTCAGAATTGAAGGAGAAATAAAGAGTTTTCCAGACAAGCAACAGCTGAAGGAGTTCATCACCACTAGACTGGCCTCACAAGAAATGTTAAAGGGACTCTTTAAGCTGAAACAAAAGGGTACTAATTAGTAACAGGATAAGTATAAATCTCACTAGTAAAGGTAAATATATTGTAAAATTCAGAATAATCTAATGTTGTAAAGGTGGTAGGTTAATCACTTATAAAGCTACTATGAAGGTTAAAAGGCAAAAGTAGTAGAACTATAACTACAATAATTTGTTAATGGATAGACAAGATAAACTGTGGCATCAAAAATATAAAAGGGGGAGGGTGCTATATCAAACTAAAAAGCTTCTGCACAGCAAAGGAAACCACCAACAAAATGAAAAGGCAACCTACAGAATTGTAGAAAATATTTGCCAATAATGTATCTGATAAGGGGTTAATATCCAAAATATATAAAGAATTTATACAACTCAAGAGCTGAAAAAAAAATCCAATTTAAAATGGGTAAAAGTTTAAATAGACATTTTTCCAAAGAAGATATTCAAATGGCCAACAGGCACATGAAAAGTTGCTCAACTTCACTAATCATCAGGGAAATGTACATCAAAACCACAATGAGATCACCTCACACCTGTCAGGGTGGTTATTATCAAAAAGAGATAAGTGTTAGCTAGGATGTAGAGAAAAAGGGAGCCCTTGTGCACTGTTGGTGGAAATGTAAATTGGTGTAGCCACTATGGAGAACAGCATGGAGGTTCCTCAGGAAACTAAAAACAGAGCTACCATGTGATCCAGCAACTCCAGGTCTGGGAATTTATCCAACGGAAATGAAAACACTAACTTGAAAAGATATGTGCACCCCACTGTTCACTGCAGCATTATCTATAATAGCCAAGACATGGAAGCAACCTCAGTGTCCCTCAATGGACGAATGGATGAGAAAAATGTGATTTTATATAACACACACACACACACACACACACACACAATGGAATATTATTCAGCCATAAAAAGAATGAAATCTTGCCACTTGCAACAACATGGATGGAGCTTGAGCACATAATGCTAAGTGAAATAAATTAGACAGAGAAAGACATACTGTATGATTTCACTTATATGTGAAATATTAAAAAAAAAAAACAACTCAGAGATAACAGAGAACAGATGTGTGGTTGCCAGAGGGGAGGGAGTGGGAGCGGGGAGGGAATGAGCAAAGGGGCTCAAAAGGTATAAACTTCCAGTTTTAAAATAAGTCCTGGGGATGTAATGTACAGCATGGTGGCTATGGTTAACAATACTGTATTGTACATTTGAGTTGCTGAGAGTAGATCTTAAACGTTCTCATCACAAGAAAAAAAAATTTACTAACTACGTAGTGATGGATGTTAATTATTAGACTTACTGTGGTGATCATTTTGCAACATATAAAAATATCAAATCACTATTTTGTACACCTGAAACTAATGTTATAACAGTTTGAAAGAAAGAAAGTATAGAGTTAATGGTAACAAGATAAGATTTTGGAGTCAGACAAAATTAGGTTTTGGGTGCACAGCTTATGTGTTGTATAATCATGGGTAAGTTATCCAACCTTTCTAGGCTCCAAATTCATCAGAAAGATTTTCCAACCTTGTAAAGTACTGTGAAAATTATGTGGTATATATGTAGACAATACCTTTGGATGCCTGCCTATTCACAAATCCCATGAATCATACATAAGTAGTCATATTTGTACTGGGATTCTATATTCTTGGGTTATAGCTCACCGGGTCAGGCTGAATGAACACTTGACCAAACCTGAGGAAGTGAGACCCAAAGTCTCTGAGTTAGTCTCTGCAGGTGGCAGGAAATGAACTACAGAACTTCAGGGCTGTGGGACAGCCATAGTCTGCCATATGAGTTAAGGAGGAAAGGAAGTCAGTCTGCAGAGAGAGAAAAGAACTGAAACAGAGGGAAATGCGAGCAGCAACAAAGCCTTTTCCTTCCTGAAGCCAGGCTTCATTCCCACCTACGGATTCCACAGATATCTCTGCATTCTTGTAATACAGTATATTCTACTATTTTTGCTTAGGCTAAATTGAATTGGTTCTGTTGCTTACAATCAAAAAGCCTCAATTACTTTTACCTAGTACAAAATATTTATGCAACTAACACTAATTCCTTTCTTCTTATACTAATATTTAAAAGCCCATTTCTTATTTCAAATCACCATGATATACACTTTAAATATCTTACAATTTTATTTGTCAACTATACTTCAATAAAGCTGGGGGAAAAAAAGAGCCCATTCCAGGGACTTCCCTGGCAGACCAGTGGACCAGTGCAGGTTCAATCTCTGGTCGGGGAACTAAGATCCCACATGATGCGCAGTGTGGCCCAAAATTAAAAACAACAACAACAACAAAACAACAAAAAAGAGCCCGTTCCAAATTCAGCATTATGGGTGAATTTTCTTGTGGAAAAAGGTTTTTTTGTCTTTTTTCACTAGTCATCCCCTAGAAGAGTGCCTAGCCCATGGTAGAAACTCAGTTAACAATTATTAAATGACCTGAATTGGTGAATAAACAACAAAATATGAAAAAGTAACTATTTAACACCTAGTTTTGTTTAAGTAAGAATCTGTGTTTACTCATTCAAAACAGTTACTGAGCCTCTTTTATGCACAAGGCACTGTGCTAAGTGCTGAACTGGATAAGGAATGTTCAAAGACCTTAGTGTACCCATTATAAAGCTCTTGAAATAAATGTATCAGAAAAAAAAGGCATTTTATTCATCTCAAGGAGCAAATAATGCCACTTTCACTTTGGAGACAAAATTTCCAAATTGTGCTTCTAGGTAACTGAGCATAAGATGCTTTCCGCAGAAGACTAGTTTCCCAGTGTGCTCCAGTTTAAATATCTTTCATTCCAGGAAAAGACCCTTAAAGCAATTCCCTCCCCTAAGGCTTATACAAGGAAGAAATCAGACTAACATCTTTTTTTCTTTTTCTTGGGACTTTTCACTTTGAGACATCCAGGATTAACGCCCAAGGCACAAACTCTGAAGTCAGGCAGACATGAATTAGAATCTCAGCTGTCGAGACCTTGGGCACACCTTTTAAATCTCAGCAGCTTCATGTATAAAAATATGCTCTTTCTTACCTTGTAAGATTACTGTTGAGGCTTAGAGATAATAAACATAAACCAGAAAGAACCGCTCCTGTAACAGGTAATATCATCACTAGCATCATCACTGACACCTCTGCATTTGGCAACAGAGGTTCTATTTCTCGCTTTGGCCTAAGTGTAGACAAATATTAAACTCCTTCTCCTCATTCTTCCATACTGATAAAAGAGAATTTTCAAAATATTTGTAAAACTGAGGAATATGCAAGCACCATAAAAATTGCAATTTTTTAGGTTTCTGTTTAATAATAATTGAAGATAGTGTACACCTCAAATTCCTTTCTTAACTATCACCTTGTTACCTGATATCATTTTAAAAATAATCTCCCTGAGGGCTCTGCTTTCAGCATGATGGCATGAGGAGCTCCTCAGACCTGCTCCCCAAGGAAACTGGTGAAAAACCATAAAATAACACATTTAAAGCTTCTGGAAATGGTTCATACAAGCAAATGAAGAAACATATTCAAGAAAAGCTACTAAAACTCAGAAGAGCTGAAGTCTGTGGTATTTGAAACAAAATCCACTTGATTCCTACCCTCTCACAGCTAAGCAAGATGAAAACTCCAGACTGGAACAGCCAAGAACAGAGGGCGCCCCCTCCCCCAGCTCCTAGTTGGACCGTTGTCTTCCTAGGAAGGGCAGGGCGTCAGCACTTCTCATCTGTAGCTGAAGCTAAGTTCCAGGCAAGTGCAGCCAAAAGGTGGGGGCTCCGTTCTTCAGAGCCCAGGCCGCCTCAAGGGAGGAAGGCTTTACCTGGGGTGTAGCCACGAGAATACTGGGGCCCTGACTGCCCTTGCGTTGGCTTCTGGGGCAGGAGTATCCACTGAAAGAGGCAAGCCGAGAGACCTAGAGCTGCTGCGCACCCTCCCTCCACTAGCACTCAGCTAGAGTCACTCAGAATCTTGACATTGTTCCCACCCACCATGACTAGGCTCAGAGATTTTGCCTGGGGAGAAATAGGCCACAGAACAGAGACCGCTGAAGGTCTCCCTAAAGGAACTGAATTCTTTTGCAACAGAGTATGAAGTTCAATCCTAAGGGCACTCTCAAAACAGCGGGAGATCGTGGCAAAGGCAGTTGGGAGGACAGTGTTAGATTCACTGGAGCAACAGGCTCTACTGTAGGCTGGCTAGCTTGCAAGAGAGAAACAGTAAAAGAGACAGCTGGGAAGGACACTCCTGGGAACAGTAAAAATCTCAAACATTAACCCAGGAAGCTAGTCCTTCAAAGGAACCAGAATGGACCAGTCTATGAAGCAATTTATGCCACAGGGCATTGCTGAAAACAGCAGAGTGTTGGCAATTAACAGAGCTCAACAACTGGTGTGGTCAGAGAAAGAGTCACAAAAGACCACAGATTACATTTATATAAAATGTCTAAGAGCAGGCAAATCTATAAATGCAGGAAGTAGATTAGTGATTGCTGATGCTGAGGAGGGCATGGGGTTTAAGAGAGTGACAGCTAAAGGTGTTACTTTTGGAGGTGACAAAAATGTTCTAAAATTGACTGTGGTCTTGGTTCCATACATCTGTGAATATACTAAAAATTACTGAATTGTATAGTTATTTTTGGCCACTTGGCTTGCAGGATCTTAGCTCCCCGACCAGGGATCAAACCTGAGCCCCCTGCGTTGGAAGCGTGGAGTCTTAACCACTGGACCACCAGGGAAGTCCCTCTGAATTGTATACTTTATATGGGTGAACTATAGGGTGTGTGAACTATATATCAATAAAACCGTTATTAAAAAATCTGCACAATATTAAAAAAGCACCACTTGCCTGGGTTCCTTTTCTTCCAGGTCATGATTTTCTCAGGCTTATAAAGCAAGAGTTACCAAAAGAGTTTAAACGTGCCATTACACACCTAAGGTTAGTGTCTCAGAATTAAATCCTTTTTTTTAAACTTAAATCTCAGTCTTTCCAGTCAAGTCTCACTTGTGGTCCCATGAGCAAGCTGAGGATTGTACAATACTTCCTAAAGGCTCTAGGACTAGGACTACTACTGGGCTATAAGGAAGAACTGCCTAGAGAACTTATTAATAATACATTATTTCATGCTTCACCCCAGAGATACTGACTCATCAGAGTCACAGTGGGGCCCAGATATCTGTATTTTAGAAAGCATCCCAAGTACTTTGAATATCCATATAGGTTTGGTGACCACTCATAGCACAGGCTCAAGAATGCTCTTTCATGATTCAAGTGAGCTGACTCCCTTCCTGCAACTTCCCACCTCAGACACAAAGAACTGACTTTTCAAAAGTTAAATCCACCTTTTACATATCTTATTCTAAGATTTTAATTAACAACTATACTGTGCACACAAAAGGCCTATACACTAAAGATTTTTTCTCTTTGTAAGTACAAAGACTAGAGAGAAAGCTTATTTTTTAAAAATCTACTTTTCCTTTGATAGAATACATATTTTTGGCTGTTAGGATTTTCAAAAATTAGTATTGATTTCTGATGAGAAATTTTCAGTTTTTCATGCATTATATAAAGCATTTACACATAGGTAAAATTTTTAAAAATTAAAAAACTTTGGGAAGAAAGAACTTCATGTCAGGACACATTACAAAACTAGGATAACATAAAAAATGGAGATAAAATCACACGATAATAATGAAAAACATTAAATCAATATTTATTTAGGTTAAAGAAAAGTTATATTCTGCCTGTATGACACTGTATTGGATTATGATCCATTTTCTCACCATATCTACTGAAAAAACCTGTTTGATGAAAGCTTTAATAAGAGAGATTGCTAAAAATTGGAATAAAATCTTCTGAGGCTGTGGAAACATCTTCTCTTGAAGCGTTATAAATAGGACATACTGTCACAGTTTTGAGATTGGTGGTCCCAACCATGCCATTAAAAGTGAACGGTCTTAAAGACTTTTAAAAGTGTCATTCTTACTTTGTAATATTATAATCATTCATTGATAGCTGTCAATTCAGAAAGGCCATCTAAATGCGTAAGTTCTTTTAATGAGAAAACTTTTTAACATGTTAGAGAAAACAAGTAAACATAACAAACTTTTTTACTTTGTATCTCCTCTGCCAAAAGATTACAATGATAACATAAAGATAGCAGCTCACTGGAAACAAGGTTATAGGGGTGAAACGTCCTTTTGAGGGATAAATAGGAAGGAAGGTAATAATGCCCAGTGAAGAACTCATTCACATTCTGACTGTAGGCATGTTTATGGAAATGATGGGAAACATTCTACTGCAAAATGTCTTTTTATAGTATATATATTGACAGAAGAAAAACCTGTAAGAGGAGAAGTCAGTTTAGCTACACTGGTTTCGTGGATATAAGGAAAGGCAATATTTCTAAAGGATCAATTACTAATCAAGGTATTCATGCCAGTTAACAATATCATCTTGACGGCTGAACAAAATAGTAGATAAATCTGTGTTTTTATAACACTGAACTCAATTTCAAAATCAGCATATACTGTTATATGAAGTAAAACTTTTTCTATATTCAACAACAAATACAATATAACTAGTAGAAGACTGATTTCTCCCCAAACCTCCAAAGTTGTGAATCAATAAACTTGCCACTGACCTAAACCAGGTAAGTATTTACTTGAGTTCTGGTGCAAGGTAGTAAACTACATGTATTTTCTTTTCTTTTCTTAAATTTATTTATTTATTTAGTTTTGGCTGCATTGGGTCTTTGTTGCTGCACGCGGGCTTTCTCTAGTTGCAGCGACCGGGGGCTACTCTTTGTTGTGGTGCACGGGCTTCTCACTGCAGTGGCTTCTCTTGTTGCGAAGCACGGGCTCTAGGTGCGCAGGCTTCAGTAGTTGTGGCTTGCGGGCTTTAGCACACAGACTCAGTAGCTGTGGTGCACGGGCTTAGTTGCTCTGCGGCATGTGGATCTTCCTGGACCAGGGCTCGAACCTGTGTCCCCTGCATTGGCAGGCGGATTCTTAACCACTGAGCCACCAGGGAAGTTCAATAGTTGTATTTTAGTTTTTTTTTTTTTTTTTTTTTTGGTGGTACGCGGGCCTCTCACTGTTGTGGCCTCTCCCGTTGCGGAGCACAGGCTCTGGACGCGCAGGCTCACCGGCCACGGCTCATGGGCCCAGCCGCTCTGCAGCATGTGGGATCTTCCTGGACCGGGGCACGAACCCGTGTCCCCTGCATCGGCAGGCAGACTCTCAACCACTGCGCCACCAGGGAAGCCCAATAGTTGTATTTTAAATATAGCATTTTCACTCTATAACAATGCCTCATTTTTACTGCCTATAAACTGGACGTAATAAACATGGCAAGGGATTTTATTTTTTGTGTCATAAAATTTAAGCTATAAGAATAACCTGCATCTACCCAAGGCAATGCAGTACTCCAAATCAGCCAAACGAACTTCTAACAAATTTGATCTTCTCAACAGTGTGCAGGGACAAAAAGAAGCAGTGAAACATGAAACTTGAATAATACTAAGTTGGCTTTGTCTACTAAACACCCAAAAATGGAACAACTTCCCAGCACTATGGAGGAACAAAACACGCAAACTACAATGACATTTTACAATAAGTTTAATACTATACTAATAGCTAAAATGCATAATTCATGTTAAAATTGGTTGGGAAGTTCTCTGTTGTTCTTAATTATAAAGTATTTTGTGTTATTTTGGCTATGCCAAGGAATTTGAAGTAATATAAAACAGTATAGCATGTTGGAAGGACATCACCATCTACATAGGACTAAGGCTGGCCATTCTTGATGTAAGCAAAAGGAAAAGCTAGGAGCTTTAAATAATCAGTAATTGATAGGAATTGCTCTATTATGTGGTTCAACTTGATGACATGCCCATTGACTATAGTATAAAGCAACAAGAATACTTCTTCAACCCAGAGTGTTCTCTTTAGGATTCTGCAGTTTCCAGTGCTAGGTAAATAATTAGTATTCATTTTTTCAGAAGAGGCAATATTCTGAAAATTTCATGTTTTTACAGATTACGCACTTTTTATATCCATCACAAACCACCAAATAACAAATGAAACAAAAAACCTAGCCTTCTCAACTGTGAGGGCCCCAAAATAACAAGTTTAAACAAGTAATGTTAAGCAAAAATTTTCTCATTATCTGAGGC
The DNA here is from genome assembly GCF_059928025.1 of Delphinapterus leucas. NCBI lineage: Eukaryota > Metazoa > Chordata > Mammalia > Artiodactyla > Monodontidae > Delphinapterus > Delphinapterus leucas. The sequence continues at coordinate 54,694,947 of NC_143140.1, forward strand.
ATATTTGTCTCCATCTGTAATTTTCAAGATATTTTCAAATAATATCTTGGTAAATACATGGAGTTTAGTTGGCCAGTTATCAACATTTGCTGTCTCTCTCTGTGAGGAAACTATATCCTAGACCTATAAACCTAGATGGTCACAATGGCTAAGAACAAAAAACAAAACAAAACAAAACAAAACAAGATAGGCTTTGCTTCCAAAGGTAGACAATAGAATTAATGAGTATACTGTCTGGGCCCAAATATTTGGAAATAAATGTACCTCATTAATTTGACTTCCATTCTGTAATTAATTTGAAGAAATAAAAGAATGTTAACTCAAGCATTTTAAGAACAAAGAATGGAATGGCACATAATTATATATTCTTCTACATATTCATTTATATATAGTCATATCTAAATGTGACTAAAGACTTGGTTAATGTGTAAGAGTAAATTGCATTATGAGGCTTCCACAAATGGGGAAAATGCACATTTCAATTAATACAAATATACACTAAACATCTATAATGTGAGAGAGAGTATGCAATAAATCCTACAAATAAACAAATTAAAAACAATAAATCCTACATGTTTTATCCACCAAAATTTCAATGCCAAAGGACAAAGTTGACTGTCCTTAATTTGTATCGCGATAACTTTTATTAGATTTACCTCCTGGATATTGTTACCAAATGAAAGAGAAATTCCTTTCATTGTGGTCTATGATAAGAAGTCAGATAATAATGGCTGAGGGAATCTAACCATCTCGTAATTCGAATGGCTTGTAGAACAACTGAAGGAATACACACTAAAGAGTATAACCTCTGTGAATCAATCCAATAAGCCCACACACTTGTTGAATTGGACTAGTGTTTGACTAAACTGATAGATCACTTAATATGGCCAAAAGACAAAGCAGATTGTCCATAAATTCTGACACTCAAACCATTACGTTTTTCTTTTTTACTTCCAGTTTTGAGAATACTCAAATTAGGAGATATAAAAATAATTTATTCAGCAAAATTTGTCCAATGGTTTTCTATCACACAAAGAATAAAATACAAAGACATATACCTCTATGTGATCTGGCCCCAGGCTACTGTCTACCATCAGTCACCTCTCACTATATCTCACAATCACTGTACTCCAGACTAGCAGCCTTCTTGCTTGTCTTAGAGCACACCAGGCACATTCAGGGCACTGGCTGCTCTCTTTGCCTAGAATGTTCTTCCCCTGCTTATCTTCATTCAGAACTATGTTCAAATACTACTTCTTCAGGGAAAACTTCATGACCACTGCATATAATGCAGCACGATCTGTCATTGCCCTCTATCCTCCTTTTTTTTTTTTTTAAATAATAGTACATATCCGTACTTGACATTATGTCTCCATTTTCTCCATCTCACCCCACTAGAATGGCCAGGGACTTGCTTTGTTCACTGATGACTCTCCAGTGCTAAGAACAGTGCCTGGCATATATGCAGGGGCTCGGTAAATATCTGGCAAATCAATAAAAGAATGAAAATCCACTTAATCTACAAATTTTGGTTTATATTTTGGGTCAGATACCCTAAGCTCTAGATACAGACACAAATATGCAAAGTGTCATACTTTGATAATACAGAAAAATAATATATAGAATTATTAGGAGGGAGAGTGCTCTTGCCGAGTTACAATGGACTAAAAACAGTTAATTGTCTTTAATTTTAGATCACTGATGACCTTAACCAAATGTGTTCTCAGTAGTAGAGATAGACTGCACCCAATTGAAAAGAGGAGAGGTAAGGAATAGAGAAGAATAATTTTCACAGTTTTTGAAGAACTGATTTACCAAGTATCATTTTCATTCTAAAGAACTGAAAGATTAATATTAAAGAATTTGCAATGTCACCTCAAGTGTTATTAATATGTTCATACAAAAACATATATGCTTTGATATATTTTAGATATGCAATTACTAAGAGTAAATCAGCATACAGCTAAATTAAAATAAGCACAAAGTATTCCTTACCTGAATTTCTAAAATCATTCTGTCAATCTCATCTTGTTGGCTGTCTATTATCTACAACATAGGAAATATATCAGTCTGAATCAAATTTTTTTTTCCATTGCTTTTTTGGAAGTACCAAATTTCAAGAAAACAAAAGCACAGGGAATTATGAATTTATTTTTTTTAAATCAAAGTGTGTGTGGGTTTTTTTTAACAAAAGTATTCATACAAAGTATCCTTTAAACAGCTGTATGATTTGGATCACACATATGTAAAACTGCAAACGTCTTACTCTAGCTCTTGATAAAACTTTAATCTTTACAATTTATAAAAATAAGTTTGAGACAGATTTTGAATAATTTAGGACGGAAAAAGATATCCTTTTGTTTTTGCTAAGAAATAATATAACTTTAGTTTGGCTTTTATTTAAATTTAAATTAAAGTTACTTAAACTGCTATTTTCTTTCCTAATAAAAACATTCAAACTAAAAATTCCATAAGCTATTAAATATTAGCAAAAATATAAATCAAATAAACTAGATAAATTATATATCTATGCACGTATCCATATAGTATAGATTTCACTATCAAATATCATTATTAAAGACATATACTGACCTTACTAGCATTCTCATTTTGTTTTCTCAGGTTATCATTTTCATTCTGAAGCTGTTTTGCATCTAACATGGGAAGGCGAATTCCATCTTCAAGGCATCTTTCTACTTTTTGCTGCAAACTGTTTTAGAAAGACATATGAAGAAAATAAGCTCTCTGTGCTGATTTTGGTAGATGAATGAAGTCTCTTCTTAGCGTCTATAATATTTTTTAAGCAAGCAATAATCAAGACCTACAGACAACAGATGACTAAGTTTGAGAACCTATATTTCATACAAATAAGAAATATAACGCAGGCAGATTATCTTTTCAGAAATAGCAAATACGAGACCAGAGTCAAGAGTTGCTTAGTATGTGACAACATTAGGCCCTGGTGAAGTCCTTCATGACCCTAATCTGAGCTCTGCAATCTAAGCCGTGTTCTTTCCCTCTCCCCCAAAGGAGAGTTCCTTGATTAAGATGATTGTGGTAGGGAGCCTAAGAATACAGATACACGTCTTTTGCCCTGCATTTTGAGTTCAGCAAAAGTTTGTTTGTAAAGATAATTGTTGACTAAATCAGCAGAATTACACTTCTCCTTCATTAATATGAGGAACAATCTAGTTCCTTTTTACAGTAATCTGCATTTCTATCAATAACCTTTCTTATTTCCTTCAGCATTTTTACTACCTCCTTTTTGAACTTGGGATCTAGTAGACGAGAGGTCAGTTTCATTCTTTATTCTTTCAGGGAATTCTCTTGATCTTTTCATTGGGAGTGGTTCCTCTGCTTCTTCATTTTACTTATATTTCTCTGACTGTATAAGTTTAGAAGAAACAGTTACCTAGTGGTCTTGAAGGGCTGTTTTTGTGGGAGCATCCCTGTATAAGCCTGCGTGCGTCTAACATTTTTGATGCGAGGGCTGTTATTAGTATGGATGCCCTGCCACGTCTTTCCTCAGTGTGTGCTGCCCTAATGGGTGTGATTGGTGTTGTGGTGACCAGAGTTTGCACTGGATGCTGAGTGGGGCCTTCTGTTTGAAAAGCAACAATCCAATATATTTATTCCTTGACCTAACAGTTTCTTATGCTATGCTTGGCACAGAGTTGCATTTTAGAAGAGGAAACAACAAAAGGAAGCCCCTCTGGTATATTAAGAATAAAAGACAGGGTGCAGGGTGGACGTTAGCTTTGAGAAAGGAAGAACAGTATTGTTTGGGTTAAAAGAAACTATGCTATTAAAAACAACGACCAAAACCAAAACATAACAGCGAAGACACCTAGGAATAGTTCTACTTTAGCCTGTAATCATACTCAACAGTTGCAGCCTACTAAAAGAAAAAGACTTGTTATAATGTGGATTTTGATATTTTCATTATTTTTCTTCTTCCAAGTATCATGGCTATCGTGTTTTCTCTCTCCCCACCCACCGCCCAAAAAGAAAAACTGCCATATCTAGTCTGTGGACAAAGAATTGACAGTCTTAAATAGTACAATAAGGGCTTCAGATGTGTTCATAAATAATGGCACCAGAGAAGTTTCTACATATTATGAATGTACTGTACTGATTTGTAATATATTGTTACTTGTCATAAAAGTATTTGCTTTTTCAGTCTAAAAGTAAAAAAATACATTATTTCTATCTCAGAATAAGTTTTTGTCTCAATTCAGTGTGAAGACACTACTTCTATGTATTTATAACATTTCAAGAAAAATAAGTTACATGAAAACTATTAAGGTCTCTCATATTAAAAAGAAAACAAAAGAGCCAGTGATGTGCAGGGAAAAATATACTCTGTCATGTAAAAATATCAAGTATTCTTTCATGTATATATTCTCATTTTGTTTACGTTATGAAGCATGCTCACTTAGAAAAGTAATAAATCTCTTTAACGGCAAAGGTACCAACTATTGCAATACTAGGAATCCCATCCACATATTTTACTTAGATTTTCATTTCTAAATGGAAAAGTTTTCTTATCTCATTTTTAAATCCCAAAAGTTCTACGTATTCACAAAGCAGGAAACTTGTAATATTATATAAAAACAGATCAATGTAATGATATAATTTACAGTCACATAATACATCTTACGTTCTTCTGGAACTTAAGGAATACTACATCATATAGCTGAGGAAACTGAAATAACACTCCTACGCCCAAGTCAACTGACACTACAGCCATACAAGTACTGAAGAATTTTAGAAGGCCTTCTTCAGTCCCTTATATCTATTAGAAATCAAGAGAAAGTTCCTGGGATGATGTCATATCAGAGAGTATCAAGGTAAAGTTTAGCATATGGAAAATGGATTCTCAAATACACTATACTAAATCTTTCCAAATCACGAATACTAGGCTCAATGCTCTCCAAAAACCTAATAAAAGAGAAGGTATAAAATGATATTAAATATGTAAAAGCACACAATGGAACAAAACAAATTATTTTCAGGTGTTCCTAGTTCTACTCATAAAACACAGCTTGAGTTTATGATTGTAATGCCCTATAAAACAGAACAAACGCATTACCTCTTTTCATTTTGTCATAAGATTAAAGAAAAAGATATGTGGTTGAGTTAATGGAGGTCAGGAAGCTGTTTTGAGACTAGAGAATAGGATATAAGATGTGGAGTAATAAAAAGAAATTAAAGACCAAGAAAGCAGAAAACAGGAGAAAAATAAAGGTAGAGTCAAAGGTATATGGATTTTTTTTGGAGCTGAGATTAGAAACACAGAAGACTGAATTGTCCCAGAAATCAGAGGTTTTCTGCACTGAAATCTAAGGAAAAAAAAGTAGACCAGGCATATTTAAGACTTTGAAAATAGCAGTAAAGCAATATTAACATGGAATTATCAGGAGGATTTTGACTAAAAAAGTGAGTTACATTGAGTTATATATAATTGATAGAAGCATAAAGAGTGCCTTTATTAAATTTAGTTTTTTGCTGCTTTGTTGTCTTCTTCTTCAGGATAGTGTTATCTACTTATAGTTGATAATTTATTAAGGTTTTTTAAGTTCTACAAAACAGTGTACATGTAGATGCATATATAGCATAGTTTTCTAGGTTTTTCATGAACCCAACATTAATTTTCCAGCTTAAATACATTAACAAAATATACTAACAAATAATATTCACTGCAGTTCTAACTGTATTAAATTCGAAGAGACCTGTGAGGCAAGAGATATGTGAGTAAACTCGGAAGGTGCATGGCAAACGGCCGCATCTGTTACTCTGCAGTCAGGTGAAATGGGAGCCAATTACTTCACTTTGACATGTCCCATTAAGGAGTGCAGTCCGGCTGCCCCTCTTCTTGTTACTTAGAATTTTTACTTATTCTTTGACAAAGCCATTAGATAAAGGGTTTGTGTTAATGCTTCCAGTTTTCAATTGATGTTTTTTTTTTTAGAAAACTATTCTCATCTAAAACCTACTCTTATCTAAAACCAAGGTGTCAGTATGTTGCATCGCACTGTTAAATCACAACTGAGACAACCTGTTTCGATGACATAATACTTCTGGTTCTCAATAATACATCTTTAAGAGAAATAATAGAGTACTAATTATAAATTAACATATTTTAAGTGAAATGCTTTATGACAAATAAGGAATAACTTAAAAATAACATAAAAGAATTACTGAAGGTTTTCTTACCTCTGAACTGTAGTTACCAACTCCTTTTCTTTCTTTTTCTGGCATATTAGCTGTGCCTCATTTTCTTGACACTGTTTTTTGAACTCTTCAAGCCTTTTTTCCATTTCCATCAAAGTCTCTTGCAAATTCTTGTTTTTTTCTTCTAGAACTTGAAGCTAAAGAGAAATTTTTTAAAGTTCATGACACAAAGAATATTAAATATGTTCCTACTAGAAATTGATACTGGGTTCTCAAGAATTAATAGACTTATGGTTAAAATTACACTATCTTCATTTCATGGATAGCACTTAACACTTTATCTCTTCCTTTGTGTAAAGGGAGCTGAGAGAATGAGATTATGGAGAAGAGGAGAATAGGGTCAGAAATTTCTAGAAGACAGAGAAAAGTGAATGATCTCAATTTGGGGATATTTTAAAAATTTTAATTGTGGCAAAATATACCTAACACAAAATTCACCATCCTAACCATTTTTAAGTGTACAGTTCAGTAGAGTTAAGTACATTCACATTGTTGTAAACTAATCACCAGAACTCTTTTCATCTTTCAAAACAAACTCTCTACCCATCTACCTCTCTGTCCATCTACCTCTCTCCTCAACCCCTGGCAATCACCCTTTGACCTTCTGTCTCTATGAATTTGACTACTTTAGGTATCTCATACCTATTTTTCTTTATCTTTAATCTATTTATCTTTGCTTTTTTTCTTTTTTAATTAAATGTCTCCTTTTCAATTCCTAAAATAATCATTTTTTTAAAATTTTATTTTATTTAATTTTTTATACAGCAGGTTCTTATTAGTTACCCATCTTATACATATGTCAATCCCAATATTTATCTTTGTGATTGGCTTATTTCACTTAGCAAAACGTCCACAGGTTCACCCATGTTGTAGCATGCGTCAGAAAGTCCTTCCTTTTTAAGGCTATATTGTGTGTATACATCACGGTTTGTTCATCCATTCACCCACTGATGGACACTTGAGGTACCGTTTGGCTATCGTAAATAATGCTGTTATGAACATGCATTGTGAATAAACACCTGTTTGAGACTCTGCTTTCAATTATTTTTAGCATATTCCCAGAGGTGGAATTCGTGGAGCATATGGTAATTCTATTTTTAATATTTTTGAGGAACCATCATATGGTTTTCAATAGAGGCTACACCATATTACATTACCACCAACAGTGCCTGAGGGATTATAATTTCTCCACATCATCACCAATGCTTGTTACTTTCTGTTTTTTAGATATTAGCCATCCTAATGGGTGTACTGTGGTATGAACACATGTTTTAAAATCTATAGTCCTCTCTGTTCCTGCTCAAGCTCCTGTGGGTCCTTCTTTAGTTCCTTCATGATATCACCCTCTGTTAGTTTTACAATTTATAAATTAATGTAAACAGAGATTGTATTATAGGTCTAGAGTCTACAGAATAATGATACTCCATGGATTAGATCAATGATTCTCAACTGGGAGTGATCTCTCTCCCTCCACTCACCCCAGCAGACATTTGGAAAAGTCTGCTGACATTTTTGGTTTAGGGGGAAGGGAAGAAGCAGTACTATTGGCATCCAGTAGGTGGAGGCCAGAAATGTTGTTAAGCATCCTTTAATGCACAGGACAGAATCCCACAACAAAAAATTACCTAACCTCAAATGTCAAGAGTCCTAAAACTGAAAGTCCCATGATTAGTAAGATTTTGAGAAAAGACTGAAGGGTAGGTTTAATGGATTTACAAATAAGGCTTCAAGAGGATAGGCCTCACCAGAGTTAGTAGAAAGACTTTGGATGAGGTACTGCTAAGAAAGGAAAATGGCCAGAAGAGAAGTCAGAGGAGTGAATGGAGGTCACAGATTAAAGTATAAGAAAGAATTTATAGAAAGATTAAGAAGAATGATGAAAACAAAACAAGTATCTGGAAAGATGGTCAAAAAAAGGTCTTGTTAAGCCTTGGTGGATCCCACAGAATACTGGGAAAAGTCAGAACTGAGGTGCATGAGTGTGTGTGCATGCGGTGGGGTGTCACTGGTTTAGAAACTACCTTTTAGAGTAGAACAGTAAGTGAGAGAGTTAAGACAGGTTCATTAGGAAGGAAACCGCATATTAATTAAGAACAAGAAAGATCTATTCATGCTCAGATGAACAAAGTTTCTAATTAAAGTTAATCCTAAAAACAGCAATTAAGCACACAGATTTAACTTACAATTAGCCAAATATACAACTAAAATTTTAAATTATAAAAATTTACAAAATGAATGAAAAATTATAAAAATGAAATGTCTAAAGAGTCAACTTAAAAAAGAATATGTTTCCCTCTTATTTAAAGATCAGAATTTTATTTCATGTTACCTGTAGACTCTGACTCTGTACATCATCAAGAGTTGGAAGATCAGCCAGATACTTTTCTAAGGTCTCAATTCTTCTCTGCTTTTCTTTATTCTGTTCAGATTCCTTCTGGCACTTCTTTTTCAGGCTACTGATGTATCTATCTCTGGTTTTAAGCTAAAGAAAAAGATTATGAAGCTTCAGTGGTTTTGTCAAAAAACAGTAATATAAAAGCCAACATTCTAATCTTAGGCATCACTGAATTCACCAACCGTTCCAGATATAGTTAACACCAATTCCACCTTAAGTATGATTTATCTTATTTCATAGATTCTAAGATTCACATTTTTCTCAAATTCTTGTATCATTGAAATCAAGAGTTTTGAAATTTTTATTTGATTTTACAATTGATATAAACTGCAGTCAGGCAGCAGTAATGATGTAGTTTTTATTGCCTGCACGTGTGCAAATTTGGTCAAGGCTATTCATATCTTTGTCATTTCAACAGTATTATGTACATGTTGAAAGTGTGTTGAGTTTAAATCATATTTAAAATACCTTTGAAATATTACATTATAATTTGGCATTGAAAAATGTTATTGGGTACCCAGAAAGACAGTTTCAGGGAACAACTGAGAAATCAGTGAAGCAAGTATTCATCTCTGGAAGGATGACTTTAATTTCTTATTTATTGCAAAGTTATATGCAATGTTTTATGTGAATTAAGAAAGGAAGATATCTATAAGTAATTACAGCTGTTTTGTTACTTACAGACTTACAAAGGAATCGCTTATCATGTACTAAAGCGAAGCAATCAAAGCCAGGGCACTTACCAAAATTACCAAATACTTAGGAACAAATAATGGGACTAGTGAGACTAATTCATACCTCAAACAAGACTACTGTTAAGGCATTGTGTCAAACTGAACTTGCATTATATTCTCTTACTATATAAAATAAAGATGTGCCTTACCATTAATGTCATCTTAGGACTGATGAAATATGCTAATTGAACACCTACTATGGAATACATACAATTCATGATCTTTAGTAAATCCCAATTTGTGTAGGTTGAACCTCAGACTTTTATGTACTATTTTTTTTCACCTTTCCACCTAAAACATACGATCTTTAAATTTTGTAGATATACTATCTCTAAAGCTCTTTCATAATCAAGATCAATTAAAAACAATGTATATACAAATAGTTGCCTAAAAAGTAAACTCCAGACTCACATTTACTTTAATTTACCAGTCTTCCAAACATTTAACATTCTTTCAGAAGCGTACAGCGTTCTAAAATATCTTTATAGCCTTTTCTCATATTCACCAGGGAAAAAAGTACGAGCAATTAGTATAATGGATTACTCTTTCAAATTTTATTAAAGCTAATGCTTGTCCACAATCCAGTTTCTTTCATGGCTTATCTAACTTATTTCAGGTCCAGTGTATAAAAACTTTTATTAAAACAATTTCAATTGGAAAAACAAAACACAAAACAAATATACACTACCGAATGTAAAACAGATAGCTAGTGGGACGCAGCCGCAGAGCACAGGGAGATCAGCTTGGTGCTTTGTGACCGCCTAGAGCGGTGGGATAGGGAGGGTGGGAAGGAGGGAGACGCAAGAGGGAAGAGATATGGGGATATATGTATATGTATAGCTGATTCACTTTGTTATAAAGCAGAAACTAACACACCATTGTAAAGCAATTATACTCCAATAAAGATGTTAAAAAAAAGAGAAAAAAAACCCCAATTTCAATTGGAAAAACAAATGACATCGCATTTCATCTATTCATTCCATCAATAACGTTAGGATTCACTTAGGTCCTTGGGTAAGGAGCAACAATGGTAAAACAGACAAAACCTTTTATTGGGGCTTTCTTAGGGCTAAAATCAAGTATGCTGGTGTGACAATTTAACTTTTGACCAATCAGAACTCACAGACTGTTGGCCCTGGTCGTGACCTGAAAGACCATATAATCCTGCTCTTGCCTTAGCAAAAGACCCTGTAAATTACAGAAGCAAACATAACTACCAGCCTATTTTTACTACATGCTCCCTAATTTACACTTAATTGTGTCTTAAATGTGACATAATTGTTTAAGTGACATAATTGTGTCCTCAAAAAGCAGCCACTGGAATAAGTTAGTCATGCTGTCTTCTATGCAAAGGTGTCCTAGGTTTCTTCTTTTTCTTTGGTCAATTCTCTTCTTTGCTATCATGTCAAGTTTGCTGCTCATGATCACAAATCTCAGCCAACACTCTCCTATTGGATACCATCTCTGTTATTTGTGGCCACAAGCTGATCACACATAATTACTGGATCTTTTTTGTTTATTTTTTCCAGCCCTGCTCACTGATAAGAAGCTCTTTATTTTTTGTTTTTTTTAACTTCCAAGTTTTATGTTGTTGCAGATTAGCAGATTAACAGAGGCTACTGAATTCTGAACTCCAGTAATTACCTACAGGTAAATGAGGCACCACTAATAAATCTTTTCTATTCTAGTTATAAAAAGTTAAGTAAAATTTCAAGGAGGTATTATGCAATACTGAGATCATTCCTAGAAGGCAATTCCCCATTTCAGAAGAGGTTTACAAACAGATTTATTTTTCTTCATTTTAAATACAATTATTAGAACAAAATAGATTAGGGAGAAAATGTTTTCCACTAAAATTTTTATAAATTATTCTTAGAACCAAGGCAACAGCTGGAGAGTTAAATTGTCTTGAATTTTACTTCCAGCTTTTCAACAACTTCTATCTACATGCAATTGGACAAATTACTTAACTTTTCTCAAAATTTTAGTAACCTCATTTTAAAAAAAATGGGGTATAGTATATACCTCATAGGGTTTCTGTGACACTAGGACTGAATAAGAAAATGCATTTAATGTACATTAACATACTATCTGGCACATAAAAGAAAGTGCTCAACAAAGAGTAACTTCTCTTGTTATTCTTACCACATTAAATGTTTTTCTGTCTTAGAATCAGTCTTGATCAGGGTTACTGAGACTAAATGCAGAAGGAAAACAATGCAATCTAATCTCATGTGGGCCCAGGGTGCTGTTTAGTTGATGCATTATCAATGAGTCTAATTTCCTAGCTTCGACACTCCCTTCAAGAACTCAGGTCATCTCCATGTCCTCTGACACAAAGTCTACCCTCTATATTAACCCCACTCCTCAAGGTCCACTGGTATAGACACGTCCATTCTTAATTGTCTCACTTCACAGAGAGGCTATTTCTCTTCTTTTCCAAGAGGAACTCTTCCACCTTGGCATCTGTTATCAACATTCTCCTATTTCTCCTTAGGAATTTGGTCCATCGTGCACCCATTCTGACATCTTCGATATCTCTAATTATTCTTTCCCTAGTCCTTTGTTGGGGTTATCTCATTCCCTTCTCTCCCTTTGTGGCAAAAATCACCTGAAAGCATTTGTTCATTCATTCATTCAATATGCCAGGGACCATGGCTGGTGCTACATATGCTACAGTGACACATTCAGATACATCCCTGCCTTCACAAAACTTACAGAGATATATAAAAAACATAGCAACATTCAAATTTGTGCTGAGAACAAAACGCTTTAAGCATGTATAAGAAGCGGTTGGAGGGAAAATATATCTAAGTTGAGACTTCATAAAATATTGATAAATAGGTGACTGGGGAGCAGGAAAAGAGAGCCAAGTATTCATCAGGCAAAGAGGACACTTTATGTAAAGAACCTATACCAGAAACCAGGTCTGGCCTGCTTAACAACTGTAAGACACTATACCAAGACACAGTGTACCAGAGGGAGACTGGTAGGGCCCAAGGCTATATAATTAGGCAGGCTCTTTCAGGTCATAGAAAATATTAAATTCTTATTTTAAAGACAATGAGATGGCATTAGTGGGTTTTAACCAAGTAAGAAAAATGACTGGATCTTCATTTTAAAAGGTTCATTCCTCCATACTATTAAGAATGGATTTGCAAGGCTGTGGAGCACCTGGAACTCTCACTCACTGGTAGTGGAAGTGTTAAATGGTACACACACTTGGGAGGACTGGGGTAGTTTCTTATAAGTTAAACATCTACACTATGAACCAAATGACCTAGAAATTCCACTATTAGGAATTTATCCAAGAGAAATGAAAACCTATGTATACCAAATAAAGTCTAGTACAAGAATGTTCACAGCAGCCTTATTCATAATTTTCCCAAACTGCAAACAATCCAAATATCCACTAACAGGACAATAGATACATTGTGAGAGATCTATATAATGGAATGCAACTCAAGGATAGACAGGAACAGACTACTGATACGTGCAACAACGTAAATAAATCTCAAAGATATTAAGGGAAAGAAAACACACACAAAAGAACATATATGGTATGACTCCATTTATACAAAGTCCAAGAAGACTCAGAACTAATCTACAGTGATAAAAAAGTGTTTCGGGGACCTCCCTGGTGGCGCAGTGGTTAGGAATCCATCTGCCAGTGCAGGGGACACAGGTTTGAGTGCTGGTCCGGGAAGATCCCACATGCCGCAGAGCAACTAAGCCTGTGGGCCACAACTACTGAGCCTGTGCTCTAGAGCCCGCAAGCCACGACTACTGAGCCCACATGCCACAACTACTGAAGCCCGTGCGCCTAGAGCCCGTGCTCCGCAACGAGAAGCCACTGCAATGAGAAGCCCGCCCACCACAACGAAGAGTAGCTCCCACTCGCCGCAGCTAGAGAAAGCCCGCGTGCAGCAATGAAAACCCAATGCAGCCAAAAATAAATAAATAAATAAAATTTATTTTAAAAAAAAAGTGTTTCAGGGAAGGGAAGAAGACTGACTAGAAAGAAGCACAAGGGAACTTCTTGGACAACTGAAATGTTTATGATCTCATTTTAGATAGTGGTTATATGGGTATACAGTTGACCTTTGAACAAAAAGGGGGTTGGGTTGCTGACCCTCCATGCAGTATACAACTTACAGTCGACCCTCTGTATCTGCTTTTTCCTCCACATCCTCAGATCCTCAAATTGTGTAGTATTTACTACTGAATAAAATCTATGTATAAGTGACCTGCTCAGTTAACCCATGTTGTTAAAGGGTCGACTGTATACTATTAGCAATATTCATAAAAACTGAACACCCAAGATCTGCACACTTGACTGTATGCAAATTATGCTTCAATCTTTAAAAGTATAATAAATAAAATACATAGAATTACAACAACAACAAAAGTGATTGAGGAGAACAGGTAGACTGGGCAAGGGTGAATTCAGAGACACCAATGAAGAGGCCATTACAAAAGCTTTGCCAAGAGCTAAGAACCTGGACTAGGCTGGTAGTGTTGGACAGGTCTTGTATATATTTAGAAGACAGGCTTGATTAACTTAGTAGAGTTTCTAGCATGAGTAACTGAATACACAGCAATGAACATTGAAGAAAATGTTGTTTTATGTCGTTTGAGAATAGGGCAGTCAGAAGGCAAAATTAAGAACTGATTTTAGACATGAGAAGTCTGAAGTATTTTGAAGACATCCAATTAGGAGCTGTCTCATAGGTAGGTAACATATAAACTGATTTTATTAAGCAATACACATGAAAAATAATAAAAGATGAGAAAAATTTAGATAAAACATAAAAATATATTTTAAAAACCACATCCACTGAATCTTCACAATTTTCACACAATCTTTTAATTAACAAGTTTCAGGTGAGAAAACATTTTAATCCCTCCCACTTATGTATGACCGATGGATATTTCCATAGCTCCCTCCAGATTGTGGTATTAGATAAAGCCCAAAAAATACACAAAAGAAACAAGAAACAGTACCTGTTTCAAGATACTTTCAAGTTAGCCACAATAAAATACATCATATAGCTGAGAAAGAGAAACCATGTAAAATCTGTCAGTTTTTTGGAAGATAAAAATTTTAGCTCGTGTGTGTGTGTGTGTGTGTGTGTACTGACTCAAAAATGTCAATGAGCTCTCAATTAATAGCTCCAAACCTGCCTACAGAAATCATGGTGATGCCTCAAGATCACTTGAAGGGAAGGTTAGTTAATAGAATAATAAGCTGGGTATAACAAGAGAAATCTAAAACCAATTCTGCAACTAAGTAGTAGCCTAAGGATCTATGCCTCTTCAATAAATCAGAGCTAGCATGTATCCTTATCTTACTTGATCTTTAATGATACTATAATGGAATGAGATGAAGTCTGTGAAAATACTGTAATAAAGGCAGAAAGGTCAAATAAATGGACAGATGTATTGTGTATATAGAGGTATCTGGCTTTCAGCTACTTATTCTGAATCAAGGGCTTCAGCTTAAATAACGTGAAGTCATGTGCTTGTGAAAGAAGGACCACTTTCATTTCATTTACCAATCCTTCATATCCCACATTACAAAGACACAGGGCCCAAAAAGGAAAAGGAGAACAGTTACTGGTGTCACATCTCAGTGTAGACAACTAACTTTATAAAAAGCTTTACTATTACTTAGAAAGACATAATATAATACACAGTGGTATTTTTATCTCTCAAAAAAATGCCTGGATTTTTGTAGATAGCACAGGGTTTCTCAAAAGTTACTGTAAAACTAATCACTTCAATGTAAATAAAACCTGGTATGACACCTGGCATAGAGTAGATGACAAAAAAATCATGTTGAAGGAATGCCCTTGACCCAATTCAACTTTATTAAAAATACCTACCTTTTCCTCCAGTTTCTTCTTCTCTTCACTAAATTGGCTTATTCTTTGTTTTAGAAACTGATTGAGCTGTAAAACCTCTTTCTCAGTAGATGCAAGCTTTTGCTCAAGCTCCTCTTGCTGGGAATGGGATGTTGACTGGTCTGAAAATGGAGTCTGGAGGGAAGTATTCTCATACTGTGGCTATTCAGAAAGAAAAACAACATAGGTAAGACTTTAAAAGTTTACCTGTCTTGAATAAATGGAAAGAAATTAGAAATGAGGTACCTACAGTACAAAGAGCACAAACAGCCTTTAATGACAGACCTTGGCATAAATCCCAGCTCTCCTGCTTCCTAGTTTTGTGCCATGATCAATTCAAATTGCTTACCAACAAGTTATGTAAAGTTCCTAGCACACAGCAGAAGCTTAATAAAAAGCAGTTATTATCTGGTTAAAAAGTATCAGAGTATAAAAAGTACATTATAAAGAAGTGAAATCTCAGGGGAAATAAATAAAAACTAAAGAAATATTTCCTCACAGGTGATCATTTTTTAGCTAATATTAAACTCAGTAAGTATTAATAGAGTGCTTCCCCTAACTAGAAACTAAGGTCCATGAAATCAGGAATTTCTGTCCATCTTAGCTGCTCTTATATCCCTATTTCATAGAGCAGTGACTGGCACAAAATAAATGTTAAAAAATAATTGCTTAATGAATAAATGTATTATTCTTTTCATGAGCAAGGCTTTGAAGGAGAGTCAGACAAAATCTTTTCCCTCCCCTTCCCCCTGCAGCATTACAACCTGGAAGAGGAGGGCAGGAAATACAAATATTTCCTCAAATTAGAATGTGATACCAACAAAGTAATGTGAAAGTAAAGAAATAGATTACTTTTCTATTTACTAAGCACATATGTTAGGCATTGTGTACTGGGGAGTCAACAGTTAATAAAACAAGGTCCCACCAGTTTAATAAAGTGTCACACACAAAAAGACAACAAAAACTGCCTAAGTGCTAAGACAGCTGTATGTGTAGTAGCTATAGAATGGCTTTATAGAAGTGAACTTGAACTAGGCCTTGAAGAACTCATACTTTTTCAAAAGGTAGAGATGCAATGCAAAAATTATATACACGGTATGGTACTGGCACAAAAACAGACACATATATCAGTGGCACAGAATACAGAGCCCAGAAAAGAACCCATACTTATATGGTCAATTAATCTACGACATAGGAGGCAAGAATATACAACAGGGGAAAAAACAGCTTCTTCAATAAATGGTGTTGGGAAAACTGGACAGCTATATGCAAAAGAATCAAACTGGATACTTTCTCACACCATATAAAAAATAAACTCAAAATGGATTAAAGACTTAAAATGTAAGACCTGAAATCATAAAACTCCTAGAAGAAAACACAGGCAGTACACTCTTTGATATCAGTTTTGGCAATTTTGGGGGGATTATGTCTCCCCAGCAAGGGCAACAAAAGCAAAAATAAACAAATGGGACTAAATCAAACTAAAAAGCCTTTGCACTATGAAGGAAACTATCAACAACAAAAAGGCCACTACTGAATGAGAGAAGATAATGGCAAATGATTTATCTGATAAGGGGTTAATATCCAAAATATACGAAGGACTCATACAATTCAACATCAAAAAAAAATTAAAAAATGGACAGAGGACCTGAAAAAACATTTTTTCAAAGAAGACATACAGATGGCCAACAGGCACATGAAAAGATGCTCAACATCACTAATCGTAGGGGAAATGCAAATCAAAACCACAGTGAGATACAACCTCACACCTATCAGAATGGCTATCATCAGAAAGACAACAAATAACAATAAAGTGTTGGCCAGGATGCAGAGAAAAAGAACCCTCGTGCGCTGTTAGTGGGAATGCAAACTGGTGCAGCCGCTATGGAAAACAGTACGTCAGTTTCTCAAAAAATTAGAAATAGAACTATTATATGATCAAGCAATTCCACTCCTGGGTATTTATCTGAAGAAAACAAAAACACTTAATTTGAAAAGATATATGCAACCCTATGTTCACTGCGGCAGCGAACAACAGCCAAGCTATGGAAGCAACCTGAGTGCCTATGGATAGATGAATGTATAAAGAAGAGGTGATATCTATATCTATCTGTCTATCTATCCTTCCAACAGAATATTACTCAGCTATAATATAAGATGAAATCTTGCTATTTGCGACAATATGGATGGACCTAGAGGGTATTATTATGCTAAGTGAAGTTAAGTCAGACAGAGAAAGACAAATACCATATGATTTTGCTTATACACGGAATCTAAAAAACAAAACAAATGAACAAACATAACAAAACAGAAATAGTCATAGATACAGAGAACAAACAGGTGAGGGAGATGAAGAGGTACAAACTTCTAGTTACAAAATCAATGAGTCACAGGTATGAAATGTGCAGTGCGGGGAACATGGTCAATAATACTGGAATATCTTTGTATGGTGACAGGAGGTAACGAGACTTAGTGTGGTGATCATTCTGTCATGTATAGAAATACTGAATCAATATGTTGTGCACCAGGAACTAACATAATATTGTAGGTCAATTACACTTCAAAAACAAACAAACTCATAGAAAAAAAGAGATCAGATCTGTGGTTACCAGAGGCAGGGGTGGGGGAAGGGGAAGTGGATGAAGGGGGTCAAAAGGTACAAACCTCCAGTTATAGGATAAATAAGTACTAGGGATGTAACGGACAACATGATAAACATAATTAACACTGCTGTATGTTATATATGAAAGTTGTTAAGAAAGTGAATCCTAAGAATTCTCATCACAAGGAAAAAATATGTTTTTTTCTTTTTCTTTTATTCTGTATTTGTATGAGATGGTGGATGTTCACTAAACTTACTGTGGTAATCATTTCATGATGCATGAAGGTCAAATCATTATGCTATACACCTTAAATTTATACAGTGCTGTATGTCAATTATATCTCCATAAAACTGGAAGGAAAAAAATTTTGATTATATAAACAGCATTCATCATGTGCATGGTATTTCAAAGATAACCGACTCAGGCACTGCCCTTTACAAACTCAAATTCTAATCAGAAGCATAAGAGAAACCCTTAGATAATTATATACAGGATACAATATAGTATGGCAGCCAAAGAAAAGCCATCTTCAGTACAAAGTGTTGGAAGGTGGGAGGATAAATGAAAAGGGCACAGGGAGAATGAGGGAAAAGGCTTTACTGGAAAGGTGGCTTTTGGAACAGACTTTGAAAATAAGGAGGATTCTGGCAGGAACAGAGAAAGGAAGAAAAGCATTCCAGAAAGAACATTTTAAAAAGGTAAAAGACGGAATATATGCACAGAGTACCCATAAAGTTTAGGTTACAAGAGGGGGGAATATAAGAGAAAATTAAAACATCTACGTGAGACCATACTTTAGAATCACAAGGTTCAGAATTCAACCTTAATGCATAGGAAATGGGAATCCGGTGATGGTTCTAGAACAAGAAAGTAACATGTTTAAGAAGTCTGTGAACTCTGTTTTGTAAATCTCTGTATTCCCTAGCACTTACCATAGTGTGTAAACTCTTAGTCACTTTAGATTAAAGGGAAAAGAAAAGAAGAAAAAGGACAAGAGAGAACTATAACAATTGGAAGTAATGAACAAGATGAATTAAAGGATATGGTGAATGGATATGAATATATCACTTTAAGAAATTATCCTAACCTATTTAGCTGAAAAAACCAAGGAGCTGAACAAGAATACTGAGAACAGAAGGAAGAAGCTCTGGAAGCAGAAATGAGAGGATTTAGAGAAAATTATTTTTTAAGGTGTGAATGGACAAGAAATGTTAAAGATACCTAAGGGTTTGAAATTCTGAGTCTAAGTAACAGGGAAGATCATATTCTGAGCAGAGGTAAGTAGGTCATGTGGGAGAACAGGTTTAAGCAAACGTACTTAATTACAATTAGAGCCTATTGATATTAAGATGCCAGTTAATATCAATTTAATATTAAGACACAAATATATATGAACATCAGGCAAAGAGATGGGTCTAGAACCCAGAAAAATGGCCAGGATAGGCTAGGAAACTGTAAAAAAGTGAATACAGATTTACAATTTCCCGTCAGGCATATAATGAGCTCAGAAATTGCCAACCTGTTTTACCGACAAGTGAAAAGCTGAACAAACTGAAAAATCAACAACTCTTCTTAGATCTGTCAGAGAAGTGAGGTTATCGGGCAAACTGCAACCCCAAAAATTGGAGAAACAGGCAAATAAAGAAAATCACACTTACTGGATCAGAATTATCCATGGGAACCAGTGCTGAAGTAGGAAAACCAGAACTGTAACTGATGAATTTGTTGGAGGCTCAGAGTGAAGGTCTGAGAATCAAAATCTCCAGGGGCACCCAGTCATAGGGGACACCCAATATTCTTGAATTATACCACTAGAAGCTCTACCAGGTCCTCACAATGAATCCCTTTGTGCTTCCAGCAGAGGGAGGAGAAAAGAAACCATTCTGAA
The DNA here is from genome assembly GCF_059928025.1 of Delphinapterus leucas. Lineage (NCBI taxonomy): Eukaryota > Metazoa > Chordata > Mammalia > Artiodactyla > Monodontidae > Delphinapterus > Delphinapterus leucas. Next base: position 54,714,704 of record NC_143140.1, read on the forward strand.
ATGCCAAAGCTCTATGTTCTTCTTAACAAGGCCTGTCCTCAGGAGAAACTACTTTACCAGAGACTAACCTACCTAGAAGGGAACTAACATAACCTAGAAGGAAAAAATCCCAAACCAGCTCCCTCTAGCTTTCCATATGGGGGAAGGGTTAATATCCAACTCAGTTGCCTCTAGCCATCCTGTCCTACCTAAGGGTGGGAAAGAAAAAACTAAGAAGCACTGGTGAAGTTCACAGTCCAGGAGCACAGGCTCACGAAAAGACTAAGTCAGAGGGCCAGAGAATGCTCCCCTGCCCCACACCCTACCATGACATTACTAAAGGCCTACTTACCACACTTCCTTTTATCAGTACATCTGGAGAGACTGAACAAGCATCAGAACTAGAGTCAGATATGTCACAGATGTTGGAATGATCAGAACAGACATTTTTTAAAATGTCTATGATTAATATGCTTAAGGGCTTTACTGCTGAAGTAGACAACATTCAAGAACAGATGGATAATATAAGAACAGAGCCGGAAAGACTATAAAAGAAACTCTAGAGACAAAAAACACTGAAACAGAATGTCTTTGATGTGGTTATCAGTAGACTGGACCTGGCGCAGGAACCAATCTGAGCTTGAGGTTATGAAAGCAGAAACTTCTAAAACTTAAGAGCAAAGAGGAAAAAGATTGGAAAAAATAGAAGAGAATATCCAAGAGTTGTGAGATAACTACAAAACTTGTAATATACATCTTATGGGAACACCACAAGGAAAAGAGAGAAAGAAAACAGCAATATTTTAAACAATATGATTTGAGAATTTCCCCAAATGGTCACATACCACACCTCAGATCCAGGAAGCTCAGAGAACACCAAGCAGAATAAATGCCCCCAAACTACACTTAAGCATATCATATTTAAATTTTTGAAAATCAAAGATTAAAAAAATTGTGAAAGAAACCAGAGGAGAAAATACCTTACCTATAGACAGGAAAAGATAAGAGCTTTATACAACTTCTCAGAAACCATGCAAGCAAAAAGAGAGTGGAGTGAAATATATGAAAGTCAGGCACTTTCTTTCCTATATAACAGCAATGAACAAGTGTAATTTGAAACTAAAAACATTACCATTTACATTAGCACCCTCAAAAACATAATACTATAAATCTAACAAAATGTGTATATACAAGATCTATACAAGGAATACTACAAAACTATGATCAAAGATATCAAAGAAGGACAAAATAAATGAAGAGATATTCCCTGTTCATGGACAGACTCAGTATGGTCAAGATGTCAAGTTCTTCCCAACTTGATCTATAGATTCAATGCAATTTCAATAAAAATCCCAGCAAGTTATTTTGTGGATAGTGACAAGCTGATTCTAAAGTTTATACGGAAAAACAAAAGCTCCAGAACGGTCAACATAATACTTAAGGAGATGAAGCAACCAAGATGGAGGGCTGACACCCTGACTTCAAGACTTACAGTAAAGCTACAGTAATCAAGAATGTGTGGTACTGGGGAAAGAACAAACAAACAGGTCAATGGAACAGAATGCAGAGCCCAGAAATAGGTCCACATGAATACAGTCAACCAATCTAATGACAAAAGAACAAAGGCAGTACAATGGAGGAAAAACAGTCTTTTCAACAAATGATACTAGAACAAATGAACATCCACATGCAAAAAAAAACCCCCCAAAATATTCTAGACACAGACCTTACACCCTCCACAAAAATGAACTAGAGATTGGTTCAAGATGGCGGAGGAGAAGGCCATCCTCTCACTCCCTCTTGTGAGAGCACCAGAATCATAACTAACTGCTGAACAATCATCGACAGGAGGACACTGGAACTCACCAAAAAAGATACCCCACATACAAAGACAAGGGAGAAGCCACAATGAGATGGTAGGAGGGGCGCAATCACAATAAAATCAAATTCTGTAACTGCTGGGTAGGTGACTCACAAACTGGAGAACATTATACCACAGAAGTCTGCCCACTGGAGTGAAGGTTCTGAGCCCCATGTCAGGCTTCCCAACCTGGGGGTCTGGCAACGGAAGGAGGAATTACTAGAGAATCAGACTTTGAAGGCTAGCGAGATTTGATTACAGGACTTCGACAAGACTGGGGGAACAGAGACTCCACTCTTGGAGGGCACACACAAAGTAGTGTGCTCATCGGGACCCAGGGAAAGGAGCAGTGACCCCATAGGAGACTGACCCAGACCTATGTGCTAGTGTTGGAGAGTCTCCTGCAGAGGCTGGGGTGGTGGTGGTGGTGGTGGTGGGGTCTTGGAAGTACTCCTTGGCATGAGCCCTCCCAGAGTCGGCCATTAGCCCCACCAAAGAGCCCAGTAGGGCTCCAGTGTTGGGTCACCTCAGGCCAAACAACCAACAGGGAGGGAACCCAGCCCCACCCATCAGCAGTCAAGCGGATTAAAGTTTTGCTGAGCTCTGCCCACCAGAGCAACAGGCAGCTCTACCCACCACCAGTGCCTCCCATCAGGAAACTTGCACAAGCCTCTTAGATAGCCTCATCCACCAGAGGGCAGACAGCAGAAGCAAGAAGAACTACAATCCTGCAGCCTGTGCAACAAAAACCACATCCACAGAAAGACAGACAAGAGGAAAAGGCAGAGGGCTTTGTACCAGATGAAGGAACAAGATAAACCCCCCCAAACAACTAAAGAAGTGGAGATAGGCAACCTTCCAGAAAAAGAATTCAGAATAATGATAGCGAAGATGATCCAGGACCTTGGAAAAAGAATGGAGGCAAAGATTGAGAAGATGCAAGAAATGTTTAACAAAGACCTAGAAGAATTAAAAAACAAACAAACAGAGATGAACAATACAATAACTGAAATGAAAACTACACTAGAAGGAATCAATAGCAGAGTAACTGAGGCAGAAGAACAGATAAGTGACCTGGAAGACAGAATGGTGGAATTCACTGCTGCCGAACAGAATAAAGAAAAAAGAATGAAAACAGCCTAAGAGACCTCTGGGACAACATTACACACAACAACATTTGCATTACAGGGGTCCCAGAAGGAGAAGAGAGAGAGAAAGGACCCGAGAAAATATCTGAAGAGATTATACTCAAAAACTTCTCTAACATGGGAAAGGAAATAGCCACCTAAGTCCAGGAAGCACAGCGAGTCCCATACAGGATAAACCCAAGGAGAAACACGTCGAGGCACATAGTAATCACATTGGCAAAAATTAAAGACAAAGAAAAATTATTGAGAGCAGCAAGGGAAAAATGACAAATAACATACAAGAGAGCTCCTGTAAGGTTAACACCTGATTTCTCAGCAGAAACTCTACAAGCCAGAAGGGAGTGCCGTGACATATTTAAAGTGATGAAACGGAAGAACCTACAACCAAGATTACTCTAGCCGGCAAGAATCTCATTCAGACTCGATGGAGAAATTAAAAACTTTACAGACAAGCAAACGCTAAGAGAATTCAGCACCACCAAACCAGCTCTACAACAAATGCTAAAGGAACTTCTCTAAGTGGGAAACACAAGAGAAGAAAAGGATCTACAAAAACAAACCCAAAACAATTAAGAAAATGGTTATAGGAACATACATATCAATAATGACCTTAAATGTGAATGGGTTAAATGCTCCAACCAAAAGACACAGGCTTGATGAATGGATACAAAAACAATGGATACAAAACCAAGCATATATATGCTGTCTACAAGAGAACCATTTCAGACCTAGGGACACATACAGACTGAGAGTGAGGGGATGGAAAAACATACTCCATGCAAATGGAAATCAAAAGAAAGCTGGAGTAGCAATACTCATAACATATAAAATAGACATTAAAATAAAGAATGTTACAAGAGACAAGGAAGGACACTACACAATGATCAAGGGACCAATCCAAGAGGAAGATATAACAATTGTAAATATTTATGCACCAAACATAGGAGCACCTCAATACATAAGACAAATGCTAACAGCTTTAAAAGGGGAAATCGACAGTAACACATTCATAGTAGGGGACTTTAACACCCCACTTTCACCAATGGACAGATCATCCAAAATGGAAATAAATAAGGAAAAACAAGCTTTAAATAACACATTAAACAAGATGGACTTAATTGATATTTATAGGATATTCCACCCAAAAACAACAGAATACACATTTTTCTCAAGTGCTCATGGAACATTCTCCAGATAGATCATACCTTGGATAACAAATCTAGCCTTGGTAAATTTAAGAAAATTGAAATCGTATCAAGTATCTTTTCCGACCACAATGCTATGAGACTAGATATCAATTACAGGAAAACATCTGTAAAAAATACAAACACATGGAAGCTAAACAATACACTACTTAATAACGAAGCGATCACTGAAGAAATCAAAGAGGAAATCAAAAAATACCTAGAAACAAATGACAATGGAGACACGATGACCCAAAACCTATGGGATGCAGCAAAAGCAGTTCTAAGACAGAAGTTTATACCAATACAATCCTACCTTAAGAAACAGGAAGCATTTCAAACAAACAACCTAACCTTGCACCTAAAGCAATTAGAGAAAGACGAACAAAACCCCCCAAATTTAGCAGAATGAAAAAAGTCATAAAAATCAGATCAGAAATAAATGAAAATGAAATGAAGGAAACGATAGCAAAGATCAATAAAACTAAAAGCTGGTTCTTTGAGAAGATAAACAAAATTGATAAACCATTAGCCAGACTTATCAAGAAAAACAGGGAGAAAACTCAAAGCAATAGAATTAGAAATGAAAAGGAGAAGTAACAAGTGACACTGCAGAAATACAAAAGATCATGAGAGACTACTACAAGCAACTCTATGCCAATAAAATGGACAACCTGGAAGAAATGGACAAATTCTTAGAAATGCACAACCTGCCGAGACTCAACCAGGAAGAAATAGAAAATATGAACAGACCAATCACAAGCACTGAAACTGAAATTGTGATTAAAAATCTTCCAATAGGGCTTCCCTGGTGGCGCAGTGGTTGAGAGTCCACCTGCTGATGCAGGAGACACAGGTTTGTGCCCCAGTCCGGGAAGATTTCACATGCCATGGAGCGGCTGGGCCCGTGAGCCATGGCCGCTGGGTCTGCACGTCTGGAGCCTATGCTCCGCAGCTGGAGAGGCCACAACTGTGAGAGGCCCGCGTACTGCAAAAAAAAAACAAAAAAATCTTCCAACAAAAGCCCAGGACCAGATGGCTTCACAGGCGAATTCTATCAAATCACTGAGAGAAGAGCTAACACCTATCCTTCTCAAACTCTTCCAAAATATAGCAGAGGGAGGAACACTCCCAAACTCATTCTATGAGGCCACCATTACCCTGATACTAAAACCAGACAAAGATGTCACAAAGAAAGAAAATAACAGGCCAATATCACTGATGAACACAGATGCAAAAATCCGCAACAAAATACTAGCAAACAGAATCCAACAGTACATTAAAAGGATCACACACCATGATCAAGTGGGGTTTATTCCAGGAATGCAAGGATTCTTCAATATATGCAAATCAATCAATGGGATATACCATATTAACAAACTGAAGGAGAAAAACCATATGATCATCTCAATAGATGCAGAGAAAGCTTTCGACAAAATTCAACGCCCATTTATGATAAAAACCCTGAAGAAAGTAGGCATAGAGGGAACTTTCCTCAACATAATAAAGGCCATACATGACAAACCCACAGCCAATACCATCCTCAATGTTGAAAAGCTGAAACCATTTCCACTAAGATCAGGAACAAGGTGCCCACTCTCACCACTTTTATTCAACATAGTTTTGGAAGTTCTAGCCACAGCAATCAGAGAAGAAAAAGATATAAAAGGAATCCAAATTGGAAAAGAAGAAGTAAAGCTGTCACTGTTTGCAGATGACATGATACTATACATACAGAATCCTAAAGATGCTACCAGAAAACTACTAGGGCTAATCAATGAATTTGGTAAAGTAGCAGGATAAAAAATTAATGCACAGAAATCTCTGGCATTCCTATACACTAATGATGAAAAATCTGAAAGTGAAATCAAGAAAACACTCCCATTTAGCACTGCAACAAAAAGAATAAAATATCTAGGAATAAACCTACCTAAGGAGACAAAAGACCTGTATGCAGAAAATTATAAGACACTGATGAAACAAAATACAGATGATACAAATAGATGGAGAGATATACCATGTTCTTGGAATGGAAGAATCAACACTGTGAAAATGACTCTACTACCCAAAGCAATCTACGGATTCAATGCAATCCCTATCAAACTACCACTGGCATTTTTTACAGAACTAGAACAAAAACTTCACAGTTTGTATGGAAACACAAAAGACCCCGAACAGCCAAAGCAATCTTGAGAACGAAAAATGGAGCTGGAGGAATCAGGCTCCCTGACTTCAGACTATACTACAAAGCCACAGTAATCAAGACAGTATGGTACTGGCAGAAAGACAGAAATATAGGTCAACAGAACAGGATAGAAAGCCCAGAGATAAACCCACGCACAGATGGTCACCTTATCTTTGATAAAGGAGGCAAGAATAAACAGTGGAGAAAAGACAACCTCTTCAATAATTGGTGCTGGGAAAACTGGACAGGTATATGTAAAAGTATGAAATTAGAACACTCCCTAACACCATACACAAAAATAAACTCAAAATGGATTAAAGACCTAAATGTAAGACCAGACACTATAAAACTTCTAGAGGAAAACATAGGCAGAACACTGTGACATAAATCACAGCAAGATCCTTTTTGACCCACCTCCTAGAGTAATGGAAATAAAAACAAAAATAAACAAATGGGACCTAATGAAACTTTAAAGCTTTTGCACAGCAAAGGAAACCATAAACAAGACCAAAAGACAACCCTCAGAATGGGAGAAAATATTTGCAAATGAAGCAACTGACAAAGGATTAATCTTCAAAATTTACAAGCAGCTCATGCAGCTCAATATCAAAAAACAAACAACCCAATCCAAAAATGGGCAGAAGACCTACATAGACATTTCTCCAAAGAACATATACAGATTGCCAACAAACACATGAAAGAATGCTCAACATCATTAATCATTAGAGAAATGCAAATCAAAACTACAATGAGATATCATCTCACACTGGTCAGAATGGCCATCATCAAAAAATCTACAAACAATAAATGCTGGAGAGGGTGTGGAGAAAGGGGAACCCTCTTGCACTGTTGATGGGAATGTAAATTGATACAGCCACTATGGAGAACAGTATGGAGGTTCCTTAAAAAACTACAAATAGAACTACCATATGACCCAGCAATCCCACTACTGGGCACATACCCTGAGAAAACCATAATTCACAAAGAGTCATGTACCAATATGTTCATTGCAGCTCTATTTACAATAGCCAGGACATGAATCAACCTTAATGTCATCAACAGATGAATGGATAAAGAAGATGTGGCACATATATACAATGGAATATTACTCAGCAATAAAAAGAAATGAAATTGAGTTATTCGTAATGAGGTAGATGGACCTGAAGTCTGTCATACAGAGTGAAGTAAGTCAGAAGGAGAAAAACAAATACTGTATGTTAACACATACATATGGAATCTAAGAAAAAAAAATGTCATGAAGAGCCTAGGGGTAGGACGGGAATAAAGACACAGACGCATGGACTTGAGGATATGGGGAGGGGGAAGGGTAAGTTGTGACAAAGTGAGAGAGTGGCATGGACATATATACACTACCAAACGTAGGGTGGACAGCTAGTGGGAAGCAGCCGCATGGCACAGGGAGATCACCTAGGTGGTTTGTGACCACCTAGAGGGGTGGGATAGGGAGGGTGGGAGAGAGGGAGACACAAGAGGGAAGAGATATGGGAACATATGTATATGTATAACTGATTCACTTTGTTGTAAAGCAGAAACTAACACACCATTGTAAAGCAATTATACTCCAATAAAGATGTTTTTAAAAAAAACAAAAACAAACTTGGTTGGTGGGAATGTAAATTGGCGTGGCCACTACAGAAAACAATACGAAGGCTCCTCAAAAAAATAAAAGACAAATCTACCATGTGATCCAGCAATTCCATCTCTGGGCCTATACCCAAAGGAAATGAAAACAGGATTTCTACAAGATACATGCATCCCCCTCCATGGTTATCGCAGCATTATTCACAACAGCCAAGGTATGGAAACAGCCCAATGCCCATCAACAGATGAATCGACAAAAGATGTAACACACAATGGAATATTACTCAGCCACGAGAAAGGAGGATATCTTCCATTTGAGACAACATGGGTAGACCTTGAGCACATTATTCTAAGTGAGATAAATCAGAGAAAGGCAAGTATTGTAGGATACAATTTATATGTGGAATCTAAAAAAGTTAAACCTGTAAAAAACATAAGAGTACCTCCTTACCAGGGATGGGCGGTGGGGAGCTCCCACAGGGGATAAGAGTAATGGTAAGGGTAAAACTTTAACAAGTAGTAAATATGCCATAAAAACCTCACGCACAGTGTAATGAATACAGACAATTATATCGTACTATATATAAGTTATGTAATGTGATAAATACCACTACAATAGCAATCATATTACATACAAATGTAACAAAGTAACATGCCACACACCTTAAACTTACACCATATTACATGTCAAATCTGTTCAATGAAAAAGTGAAGAAAAATAACACTATTCACATGCCAAAATAATTCCTTCACTAAAGAAAACTTTATTTTATTAGTTGTTTCTCCTAAACTTTTGCTGTTTTATCCACTCTCTGTATCAATCTCCTGGAAAAATGTTTATTTATCATATCATTTTAAATGTTTATTTATCATATCATTTAGTACTTAGGGTTTTCCTTGTATTTCCTTTTATTAATTGTACTTACCTTTTAAAATGAATTTCTCAACAATATTTTAATTCCCCACATAATTTAAAATTCTTCTAATATTTTTAGCAGCCCATTTTCCTTACCTTTCCAGATATTTCTATCTGTCCTTGCAGACTGACTTAGAGAGCCCTCTTCTGGCCTGATGCTGTGTCAAAAAACATTTTCTTCAGCTTGCAAATAATGTTAAGTTTTAAATGCTTTTGGTAATATAATAATTGTATAATTCAAGTAAAACCTTTATTCAGAATAATAAAGTTATAAGGAGAAACTGCATGGTTCTATTAAAATACCTTATCAAAGCAACTTATACTACTTAAGTAGTATAGAAATACCACTTTCGAATAACTGTACACTATTAATCTCAGTATGACAGAGCCTTGCTATCATGTGATGGAACTTGAAGGTGAAGCCACATAATAACAAGGTATTTGATACACTAGTAACTGAAGTATGATAAACAAGCTGGAATCTCTGTTAAGTGCCTCTGCCTCAAAGAAGTCTGATAGTTATTTGGTCTTTAATATGTCCCGATTTTAATATAACAATGCCTTTAATAAAACTACAAGTTTGAAAATATAATGGCGGAAAGAATTCCACTTAAATTGATTGTTTTTAATTCTAGGAATAAAGATGTTAATGAAAGTGACCAAACAGAAGTACACACCACCATTAAGTAATTTGCCAATAGTTTTTCATCTTTTTGTAAATAAACAAGCCAATTATAAAGTTTACATAGAAATATATAAAAACAAATATTAAGGACAATTCTTAAAAACAGTAATAATTTGAGAAAGCAGTCCTTCCGGCCATATAAATTTTGTTATGAGGCGTCACAGACCCTATGTCTGTGTTCCCATTAGACTGTACTCTCAAGGACAAAACCAATCTCGTTCACATTTCTATTCCTAGCACCTAGACAATGCCTAATCTATAGGAATCATAATAAATTTTAAAGGATTGGGTAAATGTGTTTACCTATATGGTCTCTCCCTTTATAGTTTGAGATTCATGAAGGCACGAACTATTTTTCACTTTTGTGACCTCAGAATTTAGCACAGTGGATGTTTAATAATTGTTTGTTAAATGGGTTCATTTCCAAAATGGTTTATTTATAAAATACTCATCAGAATTAGACTTCATGGTAGAAAAAAATAAAGGAAAAGAATGAGAAAATGATATAAATAGAATGAAAATATTATGACAATTCAGAAAATACATTATCAAATCAAATTATATGTAAAAGAAATTAACTTTTTTCCATTAAAGGGTTCATAAAATCCATAAACAAAAAAACCAATACAGAAAAAATAAGCAAAAAATACGAAAAAACAATTCACAGAAAAAGAAACATGAATGGGTCTTAAATATATAAAAAGAAGTTCAACATCAGTTTAGGAGAAATACATATTAAATCCATATGGAGAAAACAAGAAAAAGATCTCAAATCAACAACATAACTTTACAACATAAGGAACTGGAAAAAGAAGAACAAACTAAATCCAAAGCTATCAGAAGGAAGAAAATAAAGATCAGAGCAGAGATAAATGAAATAAAGAATAGAAAAATAGAGAAAATAAATGAAACCAAAAGTTGGTTCTTTGAAAAGAACAAAATTAACAAACCTTTTGCTAGATGGCCCAAGAAAAAAAGAAGACTCAAATTACTAAAATCAGAAATTTAAATGGAGACAATATCAATTCTATCAAAAAAAGGATTATAAAAGAGTAGTATAAAGAATTAACTGTTCAACAAATTGGAAAAACTAGATGTTCTTTTTTTTTTTTTTTTTTTTTTTTTGTATGTGGGCCTCTCACTGTTGTGGCCTCTCCCATTGCGGAGCACAGGCTCCGGACGCGCAGGCTCAATGGCCATGGCTCACGGGCCCAGCCACTCCACGGCATGTGGGATCTTCCCGGACCAGGGCACGAACATCAGCAGGCGGACTCTCAACCACTGTGCCACCAGGGAAGCCCGTGGAAAAACTAGATGAAATGATGAATTCCTAGAAGCAAAACCTACTAACACTAAATCATGAAGAAGTAGAAAATCTGAGTAGACCTACAACTAGTAAGGACACTGAATCAGTAATCAAAAGTCTCCAAACAAGCAAAAGCCCTAGCCTTGAACCTGATGGCTTCACTGGCAAATTCTACCAAACATTTAGAGAAGAACTAATATCTATCTTTCTCAAACTTTTCTAAAAACTGGAAGAGGATGGAACACTTGCTAACCCATTCTGAGGTCAGCATTATTCTGATACCAAAGCCAGATGAAGACACTACACGAAAACTACAGACTAACAATCCTTTTGAACACTGATATAAAAATCCTCAACAAAATATTAGCAAACTGAATTTAGCAGTATATAAAAAGGATTATACTCCATGACTAAGTGGGATTTATTCCTGGAATGTAAGGCTGGTTTGACATTCAAAAATCAATCAATGCGGGCTTCCCTGGTGGCGCAGTGGTTGAGGGTTCGCCTGCTGATGCAGGGGACGCGGGTTTGTGCCCCAGTCCGGGAGGATCCCACATGCTGCGGAGTGGCTGGGCCCGTGAGCCATGGTCGCTGAGCCTGCGCGTCCGGAGCCTGTGCTCTGCAACAGGAGAGGCCGCGGCAGTGAGAGGCCCGCGTACCGCAAAAAAAAAAAAAAAAAAAAAATCAATCAATGCTATTATACAGCACAAAAACAGCAAAAAAAGAAAAACAACCATCTCAACTGAGGCTGAAAAAAGCATGTAGTAAAACGTGACACCCTTTTATGATAAAAACACACAAAAAGCTAGGAAAAGAAGAAAACTACTCAACATAATAAAAACTACATAGAAAAAACCCACAGCAAACATCATACTCAATGGTGAAAGACTGAGAGCATCTCCTCTAAGATCAGGAAAAAGGATCCCCACTTACAACACTTCTACTGAACAGAGTACTGGAAGTTCTAGCTAGAGCAATTAGGCAAGAAAAAGAAATTAAAGGCATCCAAATTGAAAAGGAAGATGTAAAATTATCACTGTTCACAGATGATATGATCATACACATTCTTTAGCAATAAAGAATGGATTCAGGGACTTCCCTGGTGGCGCAGTGGATAAGACTCCATGCTCCCAACGCAGGCACCCTGGGTTTGATCCCTGGCCAGGGAACTAGAGCCCACGTGCATGCTGCAACTAAGAGTTTACATGCCACAACTAAGGAGCCCACCTGCTGCAACTAAGACCCAGTGCAACCAAATAAATATTAAAAAAAAAATGTATCTCCACCCTCCTGGGTTTGAGCTGGAGAAATTAAAAAAAAAAAAAAGAAAAGAATGGATTCAGCAAAGTATCAGAATACAAAGTTAATACAGAAAATTTAATTGCATCTCTATACACACTAATAATAAATGATCTGAAGAGGAAATTATGAAAACAATTCCATCTACAATAGTATCAAGAAGAATAAAATACTTAAGATGTAACTTAGCCGAAGAAGTAAAAGAATTGTACAACGAAAACTAAAAAACACTGCTGAAAGAAACTGAAGATGATACAAATAAATGGAAATACAGTCCATGCTCATGGACTGAAAAACTTAATATTGTTAAGATGTCAATACTACTCAAAGTGATCTACAGATTCAAATGCAATCCCTATCAAAATCTCAATAACATATTTTTTGCATAAATAGAAAAACCCACCCTAAAATTCATATAGAATCTCAAGGGACTACAAATAACCAAAACAATCTTGAAAAGGGGGGACAGAGGAGGACTTACACTCTGTGATTTCAAAACTTTCTACAAAGCTACAGTAATCAAAACAATGTCGTTTTGGCATAAGGAGAGACATATATAGACTGATGGAATAGAATAGAGAACCCAGAAATAAACCCTCACATATATGGTCAAATGACTTTTGACAAGGTACCAAGACAATTCAATGGGGAAAAGATTGTCTTTTCAACAAATGATGCTGGGAAAACTGGATATCCACATGCAAAAAGAATGAAGTTGGACCCTTACCCTAACACCATATACAAGAATTAACTTGTAAGGGATCTAAGACCTAAACGTAAGACCTAAAACTATAAAACTCTTAGAAGAAAATATGTGGCAAAAGCTTCACGACACTGGATTTGGTAATGATTTCTTGGTTACGACACCAAAGACACAGGCAATAAAAGAAAAGTAGACAAATCGGACTTCGTGAAAATTTTAAAATCTCGTGCATGAAAAGACACAAAGGACTATCAACAGAATAAGAAGGCAACCCACAGAATGAGAAAAAATATTTGCAAATCATATATCTGAGAAAGGATTAATATCCAGAATAGAGAATCTCTAAAACTCAATAAAGAAAAAACCAAAAAGTCCAATTTAAAAATGGGCAAAGGACTTGAATAGACCTTTCTCCAAAGAAGATACAGAAGTAGCCGATAAGCACATGAAGATGCTCAACATCATTAATCATTAGGAAAATGCAAATCAAAATTACAATGAGATATCATCAGGATGGTTACTATCAAAAACCAGAAAATAACAAGTGTTGGTGACAATGTGGAGAAACTAGAACACTTGTACACTGTTGGTGGGAATGCAAAATGGTACCTCCACTGTGGTAAAACAGTGTGGCAGTTCCTCAAAAATTTAAACAGAATTACCATATGATCCAGCAATTCCATTTGTGGGTATATACTCAAAAGAAATGAAAGCAGGGTCTCAAAGAGATATTTGTACACCCATGTTCAAATAAATAATATAAAAAATGTTCACAGCAGCATTATTCACTAGAGCTAAAATGTGGATTCAGCCCAAGTGTCCATTGAAGGATGAGGGGAAAAGCAAAATGTGGTATACATAAAATGGGATATTATTCAGCCTTAAAAAGGAAGGAAATTCTGACACATGCTACAACACGGATGAACCTTGAGGATATTATGCTAAGTGAAATATGCTAGTCACAAAAAAGACAAATACCGTATAATTCCACTTAACATGAGATACCTGGAGTAATAAAAATTATAGAAACATGAAGTAGAACGGTAGTTGCCAGGGGTCGGGAAGTGAAATGGTGAGTTACTGTTTAATGAGTACAGCATTTCACTTTTATAAGATTATGTATAATAGTCGCAAACTAGAAACAACTCAAATTTTGACAGGTAGAGAGAGGTTGAATAAATTATGCTGTCTCCATAAAATGGGAAATCAAGCAGCTGTAAAAGCAAAGGAAAGGGATGCTGCCTATGTAATGATGTGAAAATAATCACTGTATTTTATATAATTTTATATAATATTAAGGGAAAGAAGCAAGGTGTTGAATACTGTATTTATTTTGATACTTTTTGTGAAGGTAGGAGGATAAAATACATTTATATGTGTTTGTTGTGATATAAGTCAACTCTGGAAGGCTACACTAGAAACTGTTAATAGTAGCTCCTGTTTGTGTGGGGAAAGGGTGTGAGCTGGACAGATGGAAAACAGCACTTGGACATCTTTCACTACACATATAAATATGAACCATGTGAACAGATTATTAACTCCAAAAAATGTCCTAATCTTTCAAGCTTAGTATATAATTTACATGTTTTACTAATAAATCGAGTACAAAATCCTTTATAATCTTACCTGCAAACTAGCCACATAAGAATCCTCACAATTTACGTAATGTCCTAACATGGCATGTTGTGCTCGTAATTCATTATCCCTTATTCTTTCATGCAGGTGGGTAATTTGTTGCTTCTGCCTGCAAAACATAAGTTGAGGTACCACATTACAAAAAATATACTTTTCTAAGTGATAATTAACAGCAGAACTTTCAGTATTCTAATTTGGCATAAGAGTTAAAAGTATGATCAATCATAAAATTCATAATAGGAAATCTTTTTAAACCACAGTACCATGAGATATGTTAAATACAGAAAAAGTTTATACTGTAGAGTACTTCTAACACTTTAAAGAACATAATCTTTTGTAGAATACTCTTCTTAGATTCTAACAAAGTCATGCTTTGCTCTCTTTCTTCTTGTTGCCTAACATAAAAACTGTTTCAATCTCAGTCTGGAATGTCTTTACCTCAATATTATTATTTCCATTCGTCCAAATTCTGTACAACACTTAATACCAATTGAAGCTTCTGAAAATTTCATTGTCGGGGTGAGAGGTATTTTTATAAATATCATCTAGCTCAACTGCTGTACTATGCCTGCATCTTATCTACAACATCCAGGTTGCATGGTCTACACATAAACATCACCAACGATGGAGAACTCACATGGTGGCAGATTTGCATCTCTGGATAGCTCTGAAATTTCATTTTAATATAACCTCATGCTGGAACCAGGCACACTGAAGTTCAAGTATTTCCTCAGTGGATCATAGCTTTTTTTTTTTTTTGCTGTACGCGGGCCTCTCACTGTTGTGGCCTCTCCCGTTGCGGAGCACAGGCTCCGGACACGCAGGCTCAACGGCCATGGCTCACGGGCCCAGCCGCTCCGCGGCATGGGATCTTCCCGGACCGGGTCACAAACCCGTGTCCCTTGCATGGGCAGGCGGACTCTCAACCACTGTGCCACCAGGGAAGCCCCATAGCTTATTTTAATCAAATTATTTAACTTTTGTGAATATGTATCCTTAAACATTTGAAAACCATTATGTGCCAGGCAACATGCTAAGACCTTTATATGTATTATCATTAATCTTCAAAAATTTAATAAGTCTCATACTAAGGTTATAAGAGAGAGAGTGAGAGCAAAAGAGAGCAAGAGCACGTGCTTTCAAGGAATAATAAGGATACATGTGGGTAAACAAATAGCTTGATGTTTTCCAAAATTACTTACAAAATAACTTTTGGAGCAAGTTCAGACTGCATCAAAGAGCTTACGCTATTCAGAGCTGTTTTTATTTGTTTTTCAGATATGCTATCCTTTAAGAACATCCACACAGAAAACATCAAACAGGAAACAGATAAGTTAGGAGAGATTAGTCACATGGTACTTTTCAAATAATGTAAAACTTTACAAAGAAAACTAAACTTCCTCTTCCAGTCAAGATGGAGTAACAGGAACCAGTTTTGCCCTTCCCCTTGACATAATTACAAAATGGAACAAAATACAGGTAAGAAAGACTCTCAAGACACTGGACAACAGGCAATTAGTCACCGTGACTTCTGGGAGGTGGACAACAAATTCTATGAGTCCTAAGATTGCCAGAGATTAGCGTTTTAAGCCTTAGCCTCTGAACAGGGAAAGTGACCTCTCTGAGTTGAAAAAACAAAGCTGGTAATCTGGAGAAACCAAGGCAGCTAGAGTTCACAGTGCAGAGCCACCCTTGAGTATTCAGTTGAGTGTTAACTAACGAATGCGTGAAGAAACTCCTTTAAGTGGGGAGGGGGCGTTATGGGGTGAGGGTGGGGGATATGTTAGCCAAAAAGATTAGAAGAAACAGTGCCTGAGGCTCACATCGGGCCCGGAATTGTGCCTGTTCCCAAATGCCAAAACTTCATAATTTACAGGGTATCAGTTAGCAGCGATTTCCAACTGAGGGCAATTTGGGGCTCAGAACAAAGTGCAAGAATACAAAAATAATGGCTTCCCTGGTGGTGCTGTGGTTAAGAATCCGTCTGCCAATGCAGGGGACACGGGTTCGAGCCCTGGTCCAGGAAGATCCCACATGCCATGGAGCAACTAAGCCCGTGCGCCACAACTACGGAAGCTGCGCTCTACAGCCTGCACGCCACACCACTGAGCCCGAGTGCCGCAACTACTGAAGCCCGCATACCTAGAGCCCATGCTCCACAACAAGAGAAGCCACCGCAATGAGAAGCCCGTGCACCGCAACAAAGAGTAGCCCCCGCTCGCCACTAGAGAAAGCCCGCATGCAGCAACAAGACCCAACGCAGCCAAAAATAAAAATAAACAAAATAAATAAATAAATTAAAAAAAGAATACAAAAATATGTAACATCCAAAACAAGTCAAAATTCATAATGCCTGGCATCTCAAAGAAGCAGGGAAATATGACCCACAATAAGGTGAACAGCCAATCAACTGAAAGTGAGCTAGAACTGACACAAATGACAGAATTAATAGTGAAGGACACCAAATCAATTATTGTAACTATTTTCATATGTTCAAGAAACTAGAAGAAAGACATAATATGTTAAGCAGAGACATGGAAGACATAAATATGATCCTGAATGGGATTAGGGCAGATTAGAATTTGCAGAAGAAAAGATCAGGGAATTTGAAGACATATCAACAGAAATGATCCAAAAAGAAACAGAAAAAAAAGACAAATAAATGAAACAAAACAAACAAAACAAAAACTCAGAGAATCAATGAGTTGTGGATTTCTTTAAAAGGCCAAATTATGTGTGTAATTAGAATCCCTATAGGGGAGGTGAGGGGAGGAGGAATGAGCAAGAAAAAGTATTTGTAGAAAACCGGCCAAATTTTTTCCAAATCTGCTGAGAATAACACACCCACAGATCCAAGAAGACCAAAGAACCGAAAGCACAAATAACAAAAAGAAAACTAAACCAAGGAACATCCTAATCAAATGACTTAAAATCAGTGATAAAGAGAAAATCCTAAGAGTAGTCAGAGGAAGAACAGTAAATGTGTTAAGGGAGTATAGCCTGAAAATACTCCCAAAGTATATTAAAAGGATGCTTTTACATTTAAAGGCAGACCTTGGAGATATTGCAGGTTTGGTTCCAGACCGTGGCAATAAACTGAATATTGCAAGAAAGCCAGTCACATGAATTTTTTGGTTTCCCAGTGCCTATAAAAGTTATAATTACATTATACTGTAATCTATTGCATAATAGTATGTCTAAAAAAAAAAGTCCATACCTTAATTTAAAAATATTTTATTATTAAAAAATGCTGACTATCATTTGAGCCTTCAGCAATGTATATGTCTCTCATTTAATTACATGTGGAAGTAAAATCACATTATAATTTTGCTAGGTAAACTTTTAAAATCAGTGGTGGATTCTTTGGTATAGTGTGGATTTTTTTTTAATGGAATTCATATTAAATGTCCTTCTAACTCATCTGCTTTAGAAGCTAGGACTTATCATATTTCTAAAGCAAGGCCTAAGTGTACATATCATGGTTATTAAAAGTTATTAAAATTCCAACTTCACAGATATGATCAATTAACATACGACAGTTTGCTCATAGCAATTTGCAGAACATCTTTTACTTTGAGACGGACCCCATAATGCAAGAGTCATATTTATTCTCCATCACAAGTGTCGAAGTAAGATTTGGTTATTTTTATCAGCTTATCTGAGTATTTAAATAGTTTCAATAGTTTGTTTCTATCTACTTTGGTTGTTTACACCTAGGTATATAGCTTTATAAAATCAATTTCTGAATCTATTTTGTTTCAAGGCCAACTGCTACACTGTGTGAAATTTGATTCTGACACTAAACACCTTAAGTTAGCATCAGACTCCACAGCTTTAAGGGCATGATCCCCAACAAGAAAGCCTCACTTCAGATGCCAGACTCAAGTGGGATCCCCAGGCCATCCACACTTCTAACCAAATGGCTACAAATCTGGGGAGTTCCCAGAGTTTTTATTATAGAATTTCACTGTGTGGGCAAGATTGATTAAATCACTGAACTCGATCTCCAGCCTCCTCCTCTCCCTGGAGGTTGGACTGGCTCAAAAGTCCCAACCCTCTGATCACAGGGTTGGTCTCTATGGTAAATAGCTGAAGCTGCTATCCAGGGCCCAAGAATCACCTCATTAGCATAAATGCAGGTGTGTTCCAGGGCTCATGAATAAAAAAGACATTCTAAAGATTTACAGTCTCCTTTCCAAGAACCAGAAACAATGGCTAGTCAGATTCTCTATTGTCGGACAAGATCTTAAGAAGATTTGTAGATACTATATTGTAAATTGCAAGTAATGACAAAATGAGAATTGTCCTCTATACTGCCAGTTATCATTTACTAATAGCATTAACTCAGCTGTCACCACAGAGGGTATAGGGTTTCCTCTCTGAATCTGGCTCCAGTGCACTGACTTACCCCTATATTTTATCTGTTCAATTCAGCGGCACAACCTACGCAATTTCTAAATGTAAACCATCATATGAACTACTAGTATCAGCAACAGCATAGGTTAACCAACAACCTTCTTTTTCATTAAAATGAGGCTATTTCCTCTGCATGAATATTTAGTGAGTGCCTACTATGAGTAATAAAATGTACATGAAACGGTCTCTTCTGTGAAGAGATCAAAGTCGACTGAGGAAAGACAAGCACGTAAACATAACTATTACATATATAAAACATGTATAATGTGGCTACTATTTGCTGATGGCCACTATGCATCAGACAGTATTAGTGCTTTTTACATACATTTATTCATTTAATCCTCATGCTGTACAACTAGGTGGGAGAGGAGAGTTGCCTAGAAGAGTGATCTTCAAAAACCTCATTTTTTGCTTAAGTGGTGAAACTCCTTGTACCCAGGCAGATGAGAAGATCAATATGCAAAAGGTCAAGTACCCTATTCAGAATTATCTAAATGGTTAGTGTCAAATATAAAGCATTAGAAACCAGGTTTCTTCCTTTTTTTTCTGAGTTGTTTTTGAAATTAACCTATTTGCTTTTTCTCACAAGATGGGGAACATTTAAGAAGTTTCTTTTTCTTTTTAATTAAAAAAATTTTTTTACTTTATATTGGAGTATATAGTTGATTAACAATGTTTTGTTAGTTTCAGGTGTACAGCAAAGTGATTCAGTTATACATATACATGTATCTATTCATTTTCAAATTCTTTTTCCATTTAGGTTATTACAGAATACTGAGCAGAATTACCTGTTCTATACAGTAGGTCCTTGTTGGTTATCTATTTTAAATATAGCAGTGTGTACATGTCAATCCCCAACTCCCAATCTATCCCTCCCCCCACCCGACCCTTCCCCACTGGTAACCATAAGAAGAACAGTTTCTATAGCAGTTATTTTTCCTTAATATTTGATCTGTTTTGACCTAATTATCCAAAATCTACGAAAGCTATATGCATTGCAAAAAAAAAAAAAAAAAACCACGTTTTTCTCATGCAATCATGAATAACTTGATATTTTCAGGAATAATATCCAGCATACAATTTTTAGTTAAGTGACTTAAAAGGTATCATCACCCACACTGTATTCCAAAGTAGAAAAGTTCAGCATCTTTACTCTCAGTTCCATCCAGGAAGAAACTAAATCCTGTCAATTCTGTCTCTGAAATAGTCTCTGCATGTGTTATCACCATTTTAAAGGCCATTAGTCTAATCTGGTTCCTGGAAAAAAGATATACTATAATTTTGTTCTAATTTTCATCACTATATGTGTTATAAAGATCTTTATATATGAAGATTTTTACTTTTTTTTTTTTTTTTTTTGCGGTACGCGGGCCTCTCACTGCTGTGGCCTCTCCCGTTGTGGAGTACAGGCTCCGGACGCGCAGGCCCAGTGGCCATGGCTCACGGGCCCAGCCGCTCCGCGGCATGTGGGATCTTCCTGGACCGGGGCACGAACCCGTGTCCCCTGCATCGGCAGGCGGACTCCCAACCACTGCGCCACCAGGGAAGCCCGAACATTTTTACTTTTAAATTCTGGTCATGTTGCTTTAGAAACAGGAGTTGCTACTTTTTCTTCCTCTGTTTTATATAATATCAAATGCATTAATCATCAAAAACTTTATAATAAGCATGTAAAATATCAAAGATTATTTAAGACACTGGGTGTGGTAGATTGTTTACAAAAACATCCACAAGTATTCCCTTCCCTGTATTACTCATACTCCTTTATGATGTGATTTTGCTGTTCCTACTGTCCACAGGTGAAGTCTCCTGGCCTTGTGACCAATAAGAACATAGCGGAAGTGATTTTTTTTTTTTTAAGCAGACTTTATTTTTTAGAGCAGTTTTAGGATCACAGAGAAATTAAACGAAGCGTACAGAGATTCTCCATAGGGACTTTGTGCCAGTTCTGAGCCTAAGCTCCAAGAGAACGTGTGTGCTTCATTTTCTCTTTGAACTTCACCCTATGAACAAACCGTGGTTAGCATACTGGAGGATGACAGATCCCCATGGAGCATAAAGACCATCCAGATAAGGCCAGCCTAGGCCAGCCAACTCCTACTTGACAATGTGGCTACCAAAGATCCATAAATGAGACTAGATAAAGAATCGGCCAAAAATGGGCAGAAGACCTAAATAGACAATTCTCCAAAGAAGACATACAGATGGCCAAAAGATACATGAAAAGATGCTCAACGCTGCTAATCATTAGAGAAATGCAAATCAAAACTACAATGAGATACCACCTCACACCAGTCAGAATGGCCATTATCAAAAAGTCTACAAATAATAAATGCTGGAAAGGGTGTGGAGAAAAGGGAACCCTCCTACACTGTTGGTGGGCATGTAAATTGGTACAGCCACCATGGATAACAGTATGAAGGTTCCTTAAAAAACTAAAAATAGAGAGCTACCATATGATCCTGCAATCCTATCCTGGGTATATATCCAGAGAAAACCATAACCTGAAAAGACACATGCACCCTGATGTTCACTGCAGCACTATTTACAACAGCCAAGACATGGCAACAACCTAAATGCCCATCGACAGATGAATGGATAAAGAAGGTATGGTACATATATACCATGGAATATTACTCAGCCATAAAAAAGAATGAAATAATGACATCTGCAGCAACATGGATGGACCTAGAGATTATTATACGAAGTGAAGTAAGTCAGACAAAGACAAATATATCACTTACATGTGGAATCTAAAAAAAATAATACAAATGAACTTATTTACAAAACAGAAATAGACTCACAGACATAGAAAACAAACTTATGGCTACCAAAGGGGAAAGATGGGGGAAAGGGATAAATTAGAAACTTGGGAGTAAATACACACACTACTATATATAAAATAGATAAACAACAAGAACCTACTGTATAGCACAGAGAACTATAGTCAATATTTTATAATAACCTATATGGAAAAAGAATCTGAAAAAGTATATATATAAAACTGAATCACTTTGCTGCATACCTGAAACTAACACAGCATTGTAAATCAACTACACTTCAATAAAAAAAATTTTTTAAATTAAATAACAGAATTGGCCAACTGAGCAACTTGAATGATTTTGGATTATTTCCTTAGTATCCTTCTATATATACAGAATTGACAAATATAAATATATTTTAATAGATTACATCAATAATTATCTGCATTTCTTACTGCCATAGACTGAATGTTGTGACATACACCCCCCCCCCAAATTCACACATTAAATCCTAATGCCCAATGTGTGGTATAGGGGGTAGAGGACCTTTGGGAGGTGACTAGGTCATGAGGACAGAATCCTCATGAATGCAATTAGTACCATTACAAAAGAAGCTCCAGAGAGCTCCCTTGCCCCTTTCATCATGGGAGGTTACAGCAAGAAGACGGCCATCTATGAATCAGGAGGTTGGCTCTCACCAGACATTGAATCTGCAGGTGCCTTGGGACTTCCCAGACTCCAGAAGTGGGAAAAATAAATATTTGTTGTCTATAAGCTACCCAGTCTATGGTATTTTATTATAGCAGCCCAAATGAACTAAGACACTTATTAACTTATACCCAATAGAATGGTATAATGGTGTTTAAAAAATAATAAAAGCCGAGCGGTTCTGATTGAGGGCAAGTCTATTCATATTAATGAAAGTCTGAATTTTGGTGTGTTTAAAAACGGTATTAATTTCAAGTCTATACAATGAGTTAAATTATTTAAGTGTTCAAAATATATATCCAACAGGGTCTATAATTATTTATACATAAAATTCACTTGTACTAGAAGTATCTAATATTTTAAAATGGCCTTTTCATAAAATCAATTATAACTATCTCTTACAATCTTCATTCATTTATCAAACATGGAAGTATCAAGCACTAAGTACATGTACTACACGCCAGGCTCTGTTCAAGGTGTTGAGAACATAGTGGAGAATAAGGAAGCCCAGGTGTCTATGCTCTAGTTTACTTCCCAGCAGATCTTGCTTAACACTGCTAAGTTTCTAAGCAAAATCTTTTGAAATTTCAACTATTAGATATATTTAAAGATTTGAATTAGGATTCAATTTTAAGGCTAAAATATCTACTACTTTATCCCATATAAGCACATGAAAATAAGTAGTAACTAGCACTGATTAAGAAAAAAATGCCTCCTCAAACTATTTCCCAATTACCATGATATGCAACATGTTTAACTATCCCAAAAGTATACATAAATGATGTAGAACCAATATAGATCATAAATAATTAAGTAATATTAAGGTTTTTTGCTGAGAATAATCAGGAGACTATTAAGTTTAAAGAAATTTGTTTTCAGAGCTTTGGTACTGAAATAGGCAAAATTTTGGAAATGTCTCCCAAAATTTTCAAAATTCTTATCTGTAGGTCATTTAACTTTAAACATTCATGATTTTCATGCTTTCTGTGCTATCAGATCTAACATACATTAGTTAAAGGAAGCTACCACTTTAAAGTAGCTTTCCAATTTGATAGTTCCCAAGTATAAAACACAAAGACACTAGCTTTGATAGTTCATCAGCATTGCAGCTAACTTGTTACATGTACAAAAGAGATGGAGAGGAGTTTCCAAATAATGAGTTACCCTAATGTAAATGAAAGATGGTAGAAAACAGACACAGATAGATAGATACATAGATAGATAGATACATAGATAGATAGATAGATAGGCAGATAAACCAACTGACCCTCAGTTCTGATAGTGGTTCTTAAAAGTACTGGGATTGGGGATGGACAGACATGAGACATCAGTGTACTTGTAAGGTTCTATTTCTTAAACTCTAAGCAGTGGGTACAAAGATATTTGTTTTATTAATCTACATTTCTGCATGCCTGAAATATTTAGTAAGTAAAAAAAAAAAAGACTCACCGATCAATTACAATTTCTTTCTGCCTTAGTAGTCCTTCTTTTATTTTCAGCACTGATTCCCACTTATTGAAATCTTGATAGCCAGGAGGTGAATAACTTTGACGAGATGATCCAGTCAAAACCTGCACAAACATGTTTACACTATTAGTATACTAAAAGTGGCTAAAGGGAATATTTATATGTCACCTTGTATTTTCCCAGTGATTTTCATTTTAAAAAAATAGAGAACTGTCCATTTGATTTTTTTTAAAAAACCATCTTAAATCACACCTGTGAATACAGCATAACTTGAAGAATTTCAAGGAAGTTCTAAAGTAAATGTACAAATCTAAGGAAGAATTGGTGACAAGAGAACATTATTATAATACTATATGTAAGATCCTGTTCTCATTATCTTGTGGAAGCTTTCTGGAAATAAGAAATTAATCATTGCCTAAGGAAGGAGTACAATAAAAGAACATACCAAGGCTAGACTGTACAAGCATTACCAGAAGGGTTTCCACAAGGGAATAAAAATAGTATCTGTAGCATTCAGACTTCAAATTGTCATTCATCACATCAACATTTAATTACACTGAAATTTCAAAAGCTAAAATATTTTCACAAAGTAGTAAATATATCCATAGAAAATGACTATTAAGCAGATAATCTGGATGATTACTGGTCTCCAGTGTTTATTATATCATTTAGAAAAAATCTGATTTAGACTTTAAGAAAAATTTAAGATATTTAAAACAAATAATAACAAAACCCAATACAGCAGATATCCTCAAATTTCTATCATTGAAACAAAATCAAAATTTTAATACTGGTGGTACTGGTTGAACTGTGTCCCTTCAAAAAGATGTTGAAGTCCTAACCCCTAATACCTCAGAATGTAGCCCCATTTGGAAATAGGGACTTCACAGATACAGTCAAGATGAAGTCATGAGACTGATGTAAAAGGGGAAATCTGAACGCAGACATGCACACAGAAGACTATGTAAAGAGATACAGAGAGAACACCATGTGAAGATGAAAACAAGAGATTGGAGTGATACATCTACAAGCAAAGGAACACAACAAGACTGCTAGAAAACCACTAGAAACAGGCCTGAAACAGATTCTTCTTCACAGCCCTCAGAAGGAACTAACTTTGCTGACACCTTGATTTTGGACTTCTAACCTCCAGCACTGTGAGACAATAAATATCTGTTGTTTAAGCTACCTTGTTTGTGTCCTTTGTTATGGTAGCTCTAGGAAACTAGTGAATTTCCAATACAACTGGTAAATCAAATAGGAAAATAAATTCCTTGGCAAGCTAAGAGATGCTATATAAACACCACAAAGCAAACTTTAGGAGAATCAAATGTGCAGCAATATTTTTTATCCTTTGTTTTCCAAAGATGCTACTGACAAGACCTACTTCTGAATAAACCACTAACTGGGTGACATCAACTAGTCCTAGGTTAAACCTTTAAATTAAGATGACTGTCAAGTAATACTAGGACAGGATGTTTCAGGCAGCACAAAGACAGCACAAGGCGATCAGATTAAGAAGCGTAGAAACTAGATAACAGGGTATATAACTTTGTCAGATGGTCACATATTTGGAGTCTAAGTGACACATAGGGTTATAGAGACAGGTTAGTCAGAGATCTGGTCTTTGAATTTCACTCTTTCTCTTGCCCAACATACAGCTCAGGCTGATACTGGGCCAGTATGCACCAGTACAGATATATTCGTTGTAGCAGTACTGAAGTACTTTCACTGTGGTTGAACACTAGCTGCTGCCCAAACCCAATCCTGAGAACTTTCCATCATCCAACAAATAAAGAGTTACTTCCTGGCATAAAAAGGGGCCCTCGAGATACTACTTAGGGCATCCTTCCTGATTGGTTGCTTTCTACTAGTCAGCCCCTCAAAATTCCCCCACCCCAACACTACCTACCAGCTTATATTTAGTTGGCAGAGCTAGGATTCAAATATAGGCAGCCCAACAAAAGAGCACCACACTGTCTCACTCTTTCTACTATGGCCCAGTTGACTTAAGAGGTATTTCAAATTTCATAGCATTAGAGGAACTGGAAAATATGTTTGAAAGTAACTGCTCTTAAAAACCAAGAGAAGATTAAGCACTATAAACAATATTGTTGATATTAAGAGAAAGTCTATGCTTATTGCAACTCCATGTTACTTAATGACTATCAGTTTAATAGGTACTCATTTCATGAAATTTATTTTGTCAAACTGTAGCTCAAACAGGAATTCATTAAAACTGGTAAAAACTAAGTAAGACAAAAGACCATATCAATAATTCCAAAACTCAACATAAGATGTGGAAATTATCAGAATAATATGGTGAACCATTTGTGCTATAATTTATAATACTAAATATTTAATTTATTTATAGAATAAAAGTGAATATGTATTTTATTTATATATTGAATTATATATTAATATCCTGATAACAGGTTACAGATATTTTAAATATTGGTTTTTGTATATTGTTACCATGCCTAACAAAAAACTTCTAAGATAGCTTGAGGATCTATGGTATCCTCTTCCAAAACTTTATAAAAGGTTCCTCCACTGCTGATTACCACAAGTCAGGAATGACCTATACCATAATATTTTAAGCTATGCTTTACCTTATATATCTTGTACCTATTTCAATAAGACAAGTGCCTAGACAATAGATGATGATCTTTTCAAGAAGATATTAACTATTCTATTCTTCCACCAGTAATCTGCTAAAATTTTTCCCATGGCTGACAACTTAAGGAAAAGCCTTTTCTTGTTTTATAAAACTTCCTGGCATCAAGAAAGAGGGAATAAAGAGAAGAAAAAAGTAGATCTGCAAGACAAAAGCAAACAACAGTACTACTTGGTTTATAGCACCTGAGTCACCTGACAGGATGGAATGCTGAAGTTCTTGCCAGATACATCCAGTGAATATACATAAAACAAAACATGAAACTTTATTCTTCTGATTTGTAGCTCCCTTAACCTAAACCCTTTAGAAAACAAAAATTGACCCATAAAATTGAGCAAACAGGAATAAAGGAAAGGAAGCCTTTCTCTGTAATTAAGACGCAATAAACAATTACCAAATCAGCAGCACGGCAGTCTTCCTACGAATCTTTAATCCTGATTCATAGAAGTAGTTTAAAAAGGAGAATGAATCCTGACACACAACCTAATGCTGCAGGTGGAGTTACACGTAATTTTAAAAACCTGTTTATATCTACCTATCACTGAAAATGACAATTATGGAAACATGTTACCTTTTAAGGCTTTTGTAATGAGGCCATAGGGCACGCTATACTAAATGAAGTTACAGAACACAATTTGAATTACCTAGCAAGAGTTATTAAAATTATATTGTGACATCTCAAATAGCAAGGCAGCTACTGTACCTTTATGATTTTGCATACTATATAAACAATGCTGTACTACTAAAGATATACAGAAAAGAAACAACTGATGAAATTTTATTTTTATTATAATTTATAGCAAATTGGAAGTTTGTATCCTCTGACCAACATCTCCCCATTTCCCTACCCCCTACCCTCTGGTAACCACCATTCTAGTTTCTGTTTCTATGAGTTTGGCATTTTTAGATGCCACATACAAGTGACATCATACAGTATTTTTCTTTCTCTGACTTATTTCATTTGGTCAACTAACTTCCGAAGGGGCAAAGCTGATTAAATGGGGAATTGAATTTGGTATCCAATCAAAAGAAGTGAAAACGTATGTCTACAAAATCCTGAAGGCAAATGTTTAATCACCCAAAACTGGAAACAAACCATTAACTGATAAATGGATAAACAAACTGTGCTACATCCACAAAATGCAATACTAACTCAACAAAAACAAAATATATACTAACCATGGGCCTAGACTTTATTTTTCTCTCTACCTCAAAGTAGGACTGAGGGGAAATGAAGGCCTTGCCTGCTGGGGGAGAACATGTAAGTACTCAAAGATGCTCTGTAGATGATACAATGCACTATCTCAGCTATAATTTCCTATCTATTCATCGCTACGGTGCTATCCTACATAGGCAAATAATTGAGAGATAAATGACCAGATGAAGTAAATACTGTACACCAAGAATGCAAAAACAGAGTTGGAAATGAAGGGTAGCACAATATGCTACCCCAAAATACGACTGTAGGAGTTCAGGACACGCCACCATAATTAATGACATATTAATTATTTTGAGCTGTAGGCACTTGAAAACGAGCAAATGCAGGGAGAGGCTTTTTCTGAACTCCACTCTCTGCCTAAAGGCAGATCCTCCCAAAGGAACTCAGCTGTCATAAATCCCCTCCCTGGGAGTTTCATCAATCTGGGAGGATTGGCTCTTATCACAGGAAAGGAGACTAGAAGCAGACATTGCACCCAGACAAACTTTCCCACAGGAGGTTATCATCTTTCCTATCTATTCTTCTAAGGGCCCCTTCAACTCTCCTAAAAATCGTCTATTCTCCCCTAAGAGGCCTGCATCCCTCCTCTGCTTTTCCTGAATTGAGTGGTATTTAATCATGAATTCTAAAGCCACCTCTCTTGAGTTCCTCATTTTCGTACACAAGGTACATAGGTTAATAAACTTCTATTTGTTTTTTTCTTGTAATCTATCTTTTATTACAGTGGTCTCAGCTAAGAACTAAGAATGGTAGAGGGAAAATTATTTGTCCTCCCCTATAACAATTACAAGCTGGTTCTTAAGAGTTGTCAATACTTAAGAAGAACGAAGAAGCCTTCTCTTAAGATGGGACAATGCTGCTTCCAAATATGAAAAAGAAGAAAGTATTTCATATTCAAATAACCTCTCCCCATAACCATTAGTAACACATTTTTATCCCAAGTAGTTAGAAAGCAATTAAGAATTTCTATTCAATAAAATCATAACTGGTCATGAGAGGAATACCATTTTGTGGCAGAATTTCAAGTCATCAGTCATGTTTCTACTTGATCGTAACCAATATAAGTAATCAAGGAGAATATAATTTAAACATATGACTATATAATTTATATTTATAGCTTGTGAATAATAAAACTGTAACTAGACATGAACATGAAGTCTAAAAGATAATTATCAAGGCATATAACTGTGAGCTAACTTCAAGCACGGAACAGAAAGGACATCATCAAAGTAATGAATATTTCAAAATCTGTACAGCAAAACAAGGACAACTTTTACAAGTAAACATTTTTTATACATATTTGGTAGTTACCAAACTCAGGGAGGGAAGGGAACTCCTCATTTAGATGTTTTACCTAAAAATACATAAGATACAATTGTTGCAATGGTGGTTTAGAGGAGAAAACAGTAGACTAGCCAAATAGTCTAGCCAGTAGACTAGCATAACTCTTCTGCATCTAGAGCCCAACCACCCAGAGATATAACACATATATTGGCACCTCTTATTGTAAACAGCAAATTCCACTCTCATAACTGAATAGGGAAAACAAGCATCTACAACAATCCCAAATATATCTATTTAGATGAGACCCAGATGCTATGAAAAGTTGCCAAAATATGTCATGTAATGGTCAAACATGCTTCTAAAATAAGCTCACTATTTGCATCTGAAAATAGTTCCAAATTCTTTGGCTTCAGCCTGGACAAATACTGTTAAATTTAGATAATCTAGTGCTGCCACACTTAACTAGAATACAGCCTCTGCAGTTCTTCAAGTCTGTTATCTCTCTTTCATTTGCTTTTGTTCCTTAGCTCATTCATCACTCACAACATGTCAAATAACACAGCAGATCTTCCTCTCTTTCCTGGAATAGTCTATCTGAAGAGATACTCTATGAGTGCTTTTTGGTAAAAGGATCAGGACACCTCACCCAGAAGTAAGTTCACAAAGCTCAATAATGAAGATGAAAATAAATTACAAATTACACAGAGTTTAGAGTTTTAATTCAATGAGAAGGAAAAACACAGACTATATGATTACTGAAAGAACTGTCATTAAAATAAAATCTGTATCTTACATATTATATTATTACTAAAAGAATGTGCATTTAATAAAAATAATCTGTATCTTAACTAAGCCCATGTAATTATTTATGGAATGTATTACTACATATTTCTCTAACAAAATAAAAACAAATCATATTAAAAAATTCTATCCATAACTTCTTCATCAGAGTGACTAATTATAAACAGAAGTATGCATCTTAACTCTTGAAACTTAAAGAAGGAACTGAGTTTTTAATGATCTCATTAGTTCTTCAATTTGTCTTTATAACTAACTCTATAATGCTATTTTTGCCATCCTAATATGCTTTACTGAAATAACAATGCAAATATATCAAGTTACTTCAAGGGTAAAAGACCCTAAAAAAATGATAAAAAGAAACTGATGAGAGGAATATATAACTACATTTTATATTTTAAAAATACATGTACATGAAAATAAAGAGAACCCTAAACATATTAGTGATTTCCACCATGCTAAACAACTAAGTTACTATTAATGTAACTATTTTCTTTTGGAGGACGGGACATTTTTCCTCTCAAAAATCAATCTGGTTTATGTCTAATCTGTGTTAGCATGAGCATGTTTTCTAAAAATGCCAAAAAAAGGAATGATCTATGCATGAAACATGATCTCATTACAGTTATAATGCAAAAGTGAAGCAGGTAAATGATATATCCAAGATTGAGGAACAAATCATTTTCCCTAAGAAATCAATTAGAAGATTGGGGGTGGGGGTGTGTGTTTAAGTCTTCAAATTTAATCATGGATTTTACTTATAAACAAATAGAACGTAGCATTTTCCAAAGGTTTTGTATAATTACTTAAGGATAACAAATGTACCAGACTACAGAACCACATTCTACTAAAACGGAGCTGTAGCATAAGCGCTAACATATTTCACTTATTTTTAAAAGCAGATTACCAAAATATGTTTTATCAAGTTTTTTATCATATTGTACGATTGAGAGATAAAAGAAAAATATATAATAATACATGTGTTTGAGGACCAAAGCACTGCCTACATTATTTTTAAAATGAAAGGATTTTTCTCAAAGTATACAAAATGAATTATTAATGATGGTTATTCTGTGAGCAGAAAGGGAGGAGGCTTTTACTTTATATCAGTTGGGATTAACTGACTTTGCGTACCATATGTGTACTACTTACTTCTTTTCGGACAGTGTAATTATGGGCCATTAAATACTTTATTCTTCCATATGTTAAAATTACTGTTTTTAAAAAAAATATTTCAAGAGTCAACAATGGGTAATCTTCTCAGGGTAAAATTGTTGAGAGGAGTTTAGAGGGGCAACTTGATTGCTGTTCAATTTAAACATCCCTTCACATATTTTGCTAAAAAGTATAAGCACCAGAAATGTTAGAGATTTTCTTTTTTGTAATGCCCAGAGTCTAGTTCATCCCTAGCCCATAGCACACAATCAACAAAAAGACAATGACTAACAACAATCCCTCAAGTATATTTCTCAGCCTTCAAAACAATCCAAAATTATTTTGAACAGCACAGACAGGTATTGTAATTAGAGTGACAGTACTTATGACAGTACTTACGGCAGTGGTTCCTTTCCCACTTTAGTCTGCATCACGATAAGCTTGGCCTTATTCTTTTATAACTCCTGGTACTCAGCACAGAACCTGACAATATTTGCTAAATATTAAGCAATCTAAAAATTTACAATCTACAAAAGTCTACCATCCCTGAAATTACCATTACTTAAAAATCTCTACTATCATTTTTATAGCAATGATATACATAATAAAAAGAAATGTACACACTCTAAAGATTAGAGTTCAAAGATCAATCCACAAACTTACATTTGAATAAAAATCATGCTTTCCAGCTCTTGAGGTTCAGCCTCATTTCTTTCAGACCCAAGAAATCTCTGAATAATCTACATAATTAATTTAATTTTAGTTTGCATTTTAGAGATACATTTGAAAGAAAGTCTTCAGTGACCATACTGTGTTTCTATTTTGTAGGTGTAAAGTCTCAAGAGCATTTTCTGATTCTCAAACAATCAGTACACAGATTCATAATGATCCAAATACTGAATTTTTAGATATTTTATGTTTTTAAGTTAGATTTTAAAAATCAACATATTATACTGGAGTCAACAATCAACTCTTCAGCTATCCATGGCCCTAACTAAGCAATAAACCTATAAAAATGAATACATTAACAGGGCAGCCTGATAAACTTTGCCAAAAGTATGCTCTTGATCTTTTTTTTTTTTTTTTTTTGCGGTACATGGGCCTCTCAGTGTTGTGGCCTCTCCCGTTGCGGAGCACAGGCTCCGGACGCGCAGGCTCAGCCGCCATGGCTCACGGGCCTAGCCGTTCTGCGGCATGTGGGATCTTCCCGGACCGAGGCACGAACCCGTGTCCCCTGCATCGGCAGGCGGACTCTCAACCACTGCGCCACCAGGGAAGCCCTATGCTCTTGATCTTAATGCTAAGGGCTGGTCCTGGAACCTACTCACCACCTTTGACCAACTCAAGGGCAAATGAAAACCCCAGATGATGATATGTTCACATCCTTTTGCTGTGCTATGTAAGCTTTTAATTTGGAGATGGGTTAAGGAGGAAGTACAGATTACTGAGATACAGCAAAACAATGTACAACTCGCAGCACATTAAACTGCTGATAAAAAGTTACAATGTCTGCATATTAGAAAGTTGGGCTTATTAATCTTTTCCACTGGGACATCGCTTGCTTTATAAGATAAACATGAATTTTACATATCAAAATCCATTTTACATAACCTTTTCAAGAATGCATCTATGTTGAAAATTCAAGGGTCAGTTGGTCAGTTGCATTTGTATTCTATACCTTCCTTTAACTTATCCTTTTACAAGCTCACTTGTAATGGCAAAGTAACATTCAAAGTATCCATTAACCTTAACTTCCAAGGGATTAGCAGTGTGAGGAGTAAAGAAAAAATAAATCAGTCCCTATTCATGAAATTTATGGTAAAGAAAAAATACCTACAAAATGTATGAAGTCCCCCTCTAACTTCTGCTTTATCTGAGTTTCCTGAATTGCTAAGAGATATTCACTTATTACTTATGCAATTAAAAATTAAGAACAAACAAAACAGGCTTCTCCCTACCTATTTTCGAATAATAAAGGCATTCCAAAGGAACAAGAAACTAAGGAATAGATTCCAGATAGAAGAAATAACACACACAAATGGCAGAGTTGTCAAATATGGTGGGAATAGATGACAACACCAGATTAGGAAAAACCTCTGTATGCAGTGCTGGAAAATTTGGGTTTTTAATCTTGAGGGACATGGTGATAATAAAGAAAAATTCTCAGCATGTGAGAACCAAATTTACCCTTGAGAAGGCAACTTGGATATCAGGGTAAAGAAGAGGAGAGGTTCAAGACAGAAGGTATATGTAAAAGTTCAGAGGAGAGCTGATGAGGCTCCGGGAACACAGATTTCTAACTAGCGATCCGCATTTGATTTCTTAGTGGACCAGAGTCTGGGAGAAGACAGAAAGAAGGATGAGTCTCATATTTCCATTTTGGATGACAAAATAAATAATGATGCCACCATAAAGATTGGGAATGCAAGGAGCTCAGTTGCTGGGATGCCAAGCACAAAGATAATGAATATAATGGACAGGGTGGGACTACAAATCATTGAAGTGGATTAGAATCTTCCTAACAAAGGAACAGCATCATGGTCTACAGAGTTCTGAAGCAAGTATCTGGAGATCTGAGGGTTGTTTTTTGTTGTTAAATTGGTTATGTATGTGTGTATGCATATGTGTGTGTGTGTGTGTGTGTGTGTGTGTGTGTGTGAGAGAGAGAGAGAGAGAGAGAGAGAGAGAGAGATTTTCCACTTCTTATTTTGGCTTCAGTTCTGCCAGCTTCTTTTGTATAAAATATGCAGTTCTCTTAGAAATCATATTGCTTCTTACTACATGTGCTAATTTGACTCTCGATCCTGAATTTTCTTGACCTCCTAGTGTTATCTTGCAATAGTGGTTAACTTCCAACTGTTAAATGTTTCACCTGTATATTACTTGTTTACCGATAGACAAGTTCCTTAAAAAGCCGCAGAACATGCTATAGCAGTTCTTCCCATCACTTAGAGTGTATTTTGTACATTTCTCCCAAATTGTGTAAACCTACATGACAAGCCCCTCCCTTAAACTAACTGGCTTCTCTTGATGTCAAACTTCCCCATTGCTAACTGGGATATTTAATAAGGAAAGAGAATCTGTCCAGAGTTCAGCACTTACGAAAAAATAAAATGCTTGAGCCTTCAAGTATCTGACAAGTCAATTTTAAAAGCGAATCTACCTCCCCTAAATGATCTCAAGTTTTATAAGTTACTTTATTATTGGTCTTTTTTACCCACGACTTGATGAATAACTCCTATTCTCTCTTCTCTATTACCTTAGGCACTTCCCCATCCCCTAAGTCTCAGACTACTAGTCTCATCATTTTTGCTCTTAGATGTTTTTTTTTCAACTAATCCCTCTTTAGGTAGCTTTAAATTTTAAGGCAGTAATTCTCAAACTTTTAATAGAACAGAACCCTTAAGAGTTAGGTAAAATCCTTGGGAGTCTAGGGGGTCTAACCTTAAAAAGCTCCCTATCTTTGAAGTATCACAAAAATGTATTCACAGCTTACATTTTGCTGTATTATATATTTAAGTATTAAAATGCTTTAATTCTGTCACCACTTAAATTATCTTTTAGTCAAAGAGTTTCCAGAGGAAAAAAAAGGTCTACCTTGAAGCTTCTTTTGCTTCTGACATACCCCTACAACTTGAAGTTTAAATACTCAGCGTAAAAGATTTTTATACATCATAATTTCCTTTACACAGAGTTAAGTAAAATTACAAGAACTTTTAAGGAATACATAATTTAAAATGCCACAAAACTATAAAAACAAATGTAAAGAAATTAACCCAGGAATCAGAATAATCATTTACTTGGGTGGGGAAGATAGGGGGAACATGGCAAGACCATGTGGTTAGGCATAAGTTATTAACATCCGAGCTTATGTTCAGGTGGTAATCTTAGAGGTGCTTTCTTTTTTCACTATTAAAATAAAATAAAAACTAAATAATTACATAAATAAAAGCAGGTCTTGCAATATTAAGAGTATATAAAGTAACATGGATTATTATGAATCCAATGAGCAAAGAAAACAAAAGTTAAAAAAAAAATTTAGAGGCTCAATTCAGGAAGCGTAGGCTTATGGTTCCACCTTCCTTCAGTCTTTACAAACATATTTACATCATCTTTAAATGACAAGAAAGTTTATTTTCTCAGTTACTGTACTCTTATCCCCAATCTCTCCCAATTATTCTCCTCCTCCCCCATGATGAGCTTTAAAAGTTAGAAGTTTTTAACTGTTTGTAACACTTACTTCTGCAGAATCACTCATTCACTACCTCCTTGCAATCTTTCCTAGTTCCCCCTTTATTCACTCACTCATCCAATCATCCATTCAGCCAATATTTAAGAATTGCTATAAGCCAGGTTCTATACTATAAGGAATAAAGAGGGTATAAATTGGATAGTTATAGAGTTATATAAGTTATATATAGTTATAGTTATATAAGAGTTATTGGATAGTTCTCAAGTAGCTTGGAATCTAGTCTAGGCAGATATACTAATAAACACAATAAAATGAGACATAATAATACGGGTAACATGCAAAAGTATATAGCATAAGAGAGGGCTGCACAGAAGACATAAATTGAAACTAGCACTTTAATGGGAATAAAGGTTAGTAAGGAGGACATTCCTACAAAAAGTGAGGAGGCTTAAAATAGAACAACAGCCTGTTCAAAAAGCCGCAGGCAGCTGTACAAGGCCACAGCACAGGATACAAGGGAATGTGATACGAGACAAAGCTGGAAAAGCAGTGCCTAAAAAAGCAAACTAGGAGGTCTGGATTTTAGCCTGTTTGAGAACTCAGTCTTCTTTCCACAAAGGGCTGCCCCATACTACGACAGAAACAACCCCCAGCATAGGACTTAATTTTTTGTGCCATGGACATTTTTTGGCAGACAGCTAGAGCCTACTGACCTGTTCTCAATGTTTTTATATCATAAAATACATAGGATGCCAAGTAATTTTTATAGACACCCCACTCTTAAGGTAGTGAAGCGTAAGGGTGGGCTGTGCATAGTAACTTTCTTCTGGAGAGTACAGTAAGGAGGGAGAGGGAAAAGAGTAACTTTACCATGGAGAAACTTGACGAATACTTCACTTCAGCCAGGTGATCAAGGTTAACGACATCGGTAAGTCATGCTGATAGTATGTACACTTGATATGTGATGAAAACGGCACTTTACCTCTCTGATCTTCCTCTCAAAAACACATTAACCAGCCCTAGCCATGAGAGAAACATCAGACGAATCCCAACTGTGGACATTCTGTAAGAAACGGTCACAACCAAGTGGACCAAAGGAGGCACGACTACTAAATGTAATCTGGTGTCCTGGAAAGAATCCTGGGAAAGAAAAGGAACACCAGGGGAAACAGGAAATCTGCATAAAGTATGGGCTTTAGTATCAACACTGGTATAACCGCTGTGAGAAATGTACCATACTCACGTAGGATATGTTAACAACAGGGGACACTGGGTATGGGGTATACAGGAGCTCTCTATATTTGCAATAAGTCTGTAAATTTAGAACTGTTCTAAAATAAAACTTTAGGGACTTCCCTGGTAGTCCAGTGGTTAAGATTTCACCTTCCAATGCAGTGGGTGCAGGTTTGATCCCTGGTCGGGGAGCTAAGATCCCACATGCCTCACGGCCAAAAAACCAAAACGTAAAGCAGAATCAATACTGTAACAAATTAAATAAGGACTTTAAAAATGGTCCATATCAAAAAATAAAATAAAATAAAACTTGAAAAGAATTAAGTGAGATACATAGGATTAGAAAGGAAATAAATTACACTGAAATAAATATTTTAAAAAGAAACAAATTTGTGTTGTAATATTTCTGCTTTTCTTTTATTTTCCTTTTCTGTTATGCTTCTTTATTAATGTATTAAACAACAATATATTTACAGGCAGGTCTAATTTTGTAATTTCAAGTGGTATGAATGTAAGCAGTATTTCAAGCTATCTGCAACAACTATACTATATGAAATTATCTAAGATTGCTAACGGTGACAGTCAAACATACTGCTAATACTTCTGCAGTTTGTGGCCTACAGTCAAAACTGAAGAAATGCTAAATCTCATTTAGAGTTTAGTAAAAATGAAGATGTCTGACATTTTTCCTATCCAAGTTCAAAGGCACTGAACTCTACCCATGGACTGCAGATTAAGAATCATCTTCAAAAGGAAAATAAGTGCTAACACTAAATGGACACTGTGTTGCAAGATCTCTAATAGTCATTATACATACTTCTTCTCATTAAATCCTCACAACAAACCCATTCCACAGATAAGGCAGCTTAGACAAGTTTGTATAAGGTCATGCGACCAAAAATGGATTCAGACTATAGTCTGACTCTGAATGAAGATTCTGACAAAGCGCCTCTAAAAACACTTTCCAGCCCCTCACTGTGGAATTTTTGAGGAACAATCTACTGACTATACTGCAGCTCACCAATGCTCCTAGTAAGCAACTTTCTGTTTAGGCCATCAGCCTAAAACGAAGGTGTAGCACTTCCTAGAGCTCCGTCTGGAGAAATAATAGGGATCACCCGCCTCAGCAGCAGCTAACCAAAATGAAAAAGGTAAACACAGAAGCTCCCGCCCTTGTACCAATCCGAAAAGTAAATTTTCATCTCCATTTTCCAACTCTAACACAGTTTGTTAGTATCCTTCTAAGGGTGTGTGTGCCCACCTATATATGCTTTTAAGCAAATCTGCCAACATGTGAAATATCTAGGCCATATTTTATTTGGTCTGTGGAGGTTTCTTATACAACTAAGTATTACTAATTCTATTTTCTTAGAACTAGAGGTGCAACTACAATGATCTATCCCCTAAGCTTCACTTTCAAATGAATGTGTAGGTGAACTTAAAGCAGACTTTCTAAAAATAGTTTGAGTTTTCAGTAATTCAGCTATCTCCATCTTAAAATTCCTTAGTTGACGTATACTACTCTGTGAAATCCATGTCCAGATTATGACTTTCCCCCCACACAACATGCCAACCTATCAGAGAATTATAACTAAACAGACCTGGACTTAAACCCTCAGTCTGTCCCTTAGCAGCTATGTCATCTTTGACAAATTACTGTAAACCACCTTAGGGTTATATTTCAAGGCCCTAGGTTTTGTATTTCAGTAATCATTGGCAATTCGTAATAATAAGAGATCCTCATTATGTAATGGTTGAAAGAAAAAATGCTTGAATAGCACTGAGCAAACTGTGAAACATTCATGCAATTCATTTAATTTGGGGTTTTACTTTTAAGTTGTAAAATTTTCCCTTAGCAATGTTTACAGAGGGCCTTTGCTGAATGTTATTTCTGATAGTTTTAGTTGATTCTTTAAATAACAAGAGATTTGTTCTAGCAAAGGATTTATCTTTCTTTGGAAGGAGCCAGAATCATCTCCATTTAAGGACACATAAGCAGCTGCTGCAAAAGACTTTAGTTGCCCACAAGGAAGTGAAGCGGGCTGAGTTCACCCTGCTGTAAGTACTTTAAAAATTAAAACTAACAAGTGGCTTCTCCAGAATTCCAGTTGAGGTTTAAGAATTAGAATCTGGAGGTGTGGTGATTTAAGTAAATCTAATATATAAACAAAATAATCACAAAAAACAGGAAAATGATGCCTGGCTTGTCGAAGGAATCCTTTTCTGTTCTCAGAAGTTCAAAACATCATTCCATTTACTAAAATTTCATTTACACAGTAATTTTCAGGAAAACAACTGCTGCATTAAATGAGGCACACCCTTTCAGAAGTACTAAATTTCCAAACACATGCACACCTATTGTCAATAAAGTATCACTAACTAGGATGTCACTGATTAGTGATTTGTGACTATTTCTTTTTTGCTAGAAAGTTACTCTTGATGCTGTCAGCTTATTGGAATTTTAGTAAGATTTTATGGTAATTTAATGTAGCTGTTAAAAAATCCTAAGTACTTAAATGTGTAAACAGCAACTTTTCTTGGGGTGATATCTATCAGTTCAAATGAGAATTACTATTCATAAAAATGTTGTTAAAGCCCTAACTAAGAAAACACAGAGTTTTTAAAACCAAAATCAGATTTCTCAGCCTGGCTTTCTCACACATACTCTCTCCCCCATACACACGTAGGTATGAGAAAAGAAGAAAATAAGTCAGGAAAAGGTATAAAATTTGATTCTGTGACAATGTTTAATTATTGTCTTGCTAGAAGTTAACATTATGAAGCTGCAGTATTAAAGCAACAGCAACAACAAACTCAATGAAAGTTGTTTGGCTTAAGCCAGTATTATTATTCTCATTCTATTAAAATTCCTATTACTTTATTTTAGTTCTTCAACATTATTACCCTCAGTTTACAATTACTTCTAAGCCTGAAGATGCATGAACCTCTAAAAAAGAGCTTTCTATCACGCTGAACTTACTTTTTCACTTATCTCCCATATACTTTTTAAAATAAAGAACAAAAGGCACAAAGTGTTAATGACCTTTCCATACCTAAGGTTAAGATAAATGACATTCTAAAAAGTTTGGTTGTGATAAGACTATGGCTAACCAATCATAACTTCAGAATTCCTGCGTGACATCATAAGACCTCCCTAGAACACTTTTTCTCCTCCACCTACTTCAATTGTTCCCATAACTCTGGTAACAGTCAGAAAACTTTCCAGCTAAACGCCGGATAATACTTCATACAACTTACAATATTCTATATTGTGATCATCACAACAGCCAAGGTAAGAAACAGATTTCACTGATTATGGCAATTCTTACTTTCTATAACTCAAACTTACTGAACTTTTTAAGAAGTTAATCATATTTTATAAACTTCAGTTCAAAGTTAGATAATAATATGTCTGACTGACATAAAGCTTAATTTCTAAATAAATGCTTACCCATTCAGTGATAGTAAGAATAAGACTTAACCCAGAAATGATAAAGATAGCAGTCATCTTTGGTCCTGGTTGTTGGTTTGTCATTTTAAGTTAACCTTCACTTTTATTGCTCTTCAAAAGTAAATTTCTGCCAATTAAAATATCTTTCAATCATGTTACCACGTTTGGTACTAGTGGTGATTTGATTTCTCCATGCAAAAATGTGGTTTCATTTTGTTATGTGTTACTCTGCTGAGAAGCAGGGTAGGACTGAGCTGTCTGCTTACATCCGGAATACTAAGAACAGTTGTGTTACTGGCATCACTACTCCAATATTATCATTATGATTCTTTACAGGGAATATTAATGAAGTGGAGTTTAAGAACATACAGCACGAACTAAGTCCAGTCAACTTCTATTAAAAAATCCAAGCTTTTAATAAATTGAGTTATTTATATTAAATTCAATATTATATCATAAATAACAAGTTTGGACATTTCAAAACACTTGTCAAAAACATGTAAAATTCTTTCTGAAGTTACAGAACATTAATTTCTTTATTTTAAAAATAAAGAGATGTTATTTTGGTAGCACAAATATTCCTAAGTATCTCATTTGAGTGAATTTGATCAAATGAATGTTTATTCTGCTATTAATGAATATACTTCTATCAAGTTACTATCCTCCAGTGTTCCTCAGTTTCCTCTCTTGTATTTGGAAGGTGGAGAGGAGGATGAAAAAATGCCCAGGAATGGAGATGCCACCATAAATTTTATAACTTCTGTTTAAATTCTACTCTACTCTTTATTCTCAATTTAATATATGAAATGTGTTTTCATTCTTAACTTTCAGTCAGGGCATAAAGGATACTACATTGATTTTATTTCATTATTTTTATTTTTATATATATGTCAAAATAAAATTTACCTCTAGAATTCTAAGTTCTTATGACCAATGTTAACTCTACTGCTTTTTATAGATAAGAACTTTGTATAATTCCTTAAGCAGCTTTCCTTGAGGCATGCAAAAGCATTTATAATTTCTGTCTACCACTGAGGCACCCCAACTACCTCTAAGTATCTTCATATTCATAAAATGTTTTTCCTTTGATGTTACACAAGAGTCACTCAGTGCAGGTGTTTTATATGCAGATTTATGCATTTTTACTCAAATATCTATCAAATTACATTCTCACACTTCATATGAGATGTTCATGAATTCTTTTATAGTACCAAAATTTCACATCACATACTGCTCCACGAAGTTAATTTCTAGAAAGAGCAGAAATTCTGCTATTAAAGTTATCCTTCGTGTGCCAGATTAACGGAAATTACATAGTTACAGTGACTGTTATTCAAATTTGAAACATAATACCCTAGTGCCAGACATAATGTCCCAACTAGTTCATCTCTTTCATAAGGTGAAATTTAAGTCCTGTCTTTGTTTCATGTGGTTTAAGACTAAGTGCTTAAAAGAAAAAAAAAGTGTCTGATGGAAGAAATGTGAAAGATGTTTAAATTATGAAAAATTGATTAAGTCTTAAAAACACGTGAAAGAGCTAGAGTACTCTGTTTAAATAAGAGGAGTCATGTCACTATCATTTCCTAAAACTCAAGTATCAAAATTATTTTAACAGTATTTCAGTGGACATAAAGGAAAATAATACTCCAGAAAAAACTGCATTTCGTTACTTATTGATATTATTTATTTCTTAATCTCACTAATTAATTGGAGATAGAATATTTGCATAAACAAAATAGTTCCCCAGAAGAATTAAAATTTTAATGTATTAAATGTATTAGGTAAAATATTAACTGTATCATGTATTAAAGTTTTAAGTAAAAATTAAATGTAAAAATTAGAGTACCTAAATTAGACTGTATATTTATTACCAATCCTAGAAATAATGAGGGCAATTAAAACTTCCTTCTTTATTCTTGAACAATTTTCTAAATGCACCGTATACAAATATTTCATTTGATCCTCTTAAATCCCTATATGTTTGACACTCCATCTCTATTTTACAGTTTAGGAACAGATGCAAAAAGGTGAACTGCCCAAGGTCACAGAGCTAGGAAATGGTGGAGCCTTGACAAGAGCCAAGATTTTATGACTCTAAACCACACACACATCTCATCCACTGATCAACATGGCTTAAAAATAAATCATGACATTGGCAAAACAAAATAAATTGAAAGTCCTCAAATGGCACTCTAAAAGGCAAAGTTAGAGGATACAAACTTCTATTTTAATTTAAAACCATTCCATTTCATTTAAAGTTAAATTTATGCATGAGGTATGATGTCCTTAATAGCCTTATAATATTCTCCTGATCACTTTCAAAGCCAGGAATATAAGAAAGTTATAGATGTCCTCAGTTATTAAGCAATACACCCTGGAAGACAAAACTCTAACTGCACAGATTTTAAAGAACAATAACATGCACAAATTAAAGTTTCTTTTTATTTAATTTGTTTCATTGCTAAAATACTCATGTCTTTAATCTTTAGCTTTGATACCTAAAAATCAGGTTAATTTCTCCTCAAAACTTTTCAAAAAATTACATTTTGTTATGTACTGTTTCTTAATCTCACTAATTAATTGGAGATAGGAGAATACTTGCATAAACAAAAAACACACTTTCGTATTTTATTCCAGTTCCATATTAAATCCTTGGCTTTCCTAAGTTTCACTTCTGACCTCCTCACATTCTACCATTTAAAATATTTAACCTCATTTGTTCTGAAGTGCTTGAATAGAGCAATCTTGCTTTATTTATGCTATGAAAATCACTAACTTTCATCTAAACTGTTAACACGGTACTGATCACACCAGCAAAGAAGAAAACCTAAAGGTTAGAAATCAAGGAAGTGATGTTTCTAAATTACAGTGACCTAAATCAGATAATATGTAGTCTCTTTGAACATTTCCAGAAATAGTACATCAATGTTCTTACCCTACATAACTCTGAAGCATGTATTACCAGAGAAACACAAGAAAATGAGGCCTGGGTGTACATCTCCACCCCAGTAAACTTGTAGTCAACTGAGGACCTCTAGTGCTTTCTAAAATGTATTTCACCTTCAGGTCTTTTCCAAAACAGGGGGAGAGGGGAGGCCAACTTACCCACATTAGTGGGGATATATTTAATTGGCATTCATTTTCCTTAAAACTTCCTCTACACTTCCTCCTCACATGCTTTTCCCCCCGAAGAAGAATCTGAAGGTTAAAAAGAATATTTTAATTGCAAATAAATTAATCTTAGCATAATAAACAGACAATAAAGACAAGCCTACAGACTAGCAACAGCAGTGTGCCAATTTCAAAGAGAAAATCTGTATGCTGCTGTTTAATGAATTTTCCTAAAGGCAGAGCTTTGAACTCAGGGAAACAATTCATTATGGGGTCAGTTTAGGGGTTGAGAATATGTTGATTTTTATATGTTTACACAATTCTTCTCATAACCAGGCAGAAGCAGCTTGAAGATTCTTTCAAATAGCCAGTGTGGACCAACAAAGCTCTGAAAAGTTGCTGACACAAAATAACTTCCAAGTTTATTAGCATTAGGCAATCTCAAAAGGAAAATGATTCTACCAAAGTGAACTTTTGGATGCCAACAGATTGATGACAAATCTAATGATGAACTGTCCTGATTTAATTCAACAACCACAACAAAAAAGATGCATACACAATCGCTTCTGGATTATCTGAGAAAATGACAGCAAAGAGTAGGAAAAAATAACGCCCCCCCCAATAATCCTAATATAGACAAGTCCTGTAACTCAAATCTATAGAGAATTCTAATCTTCTGAACCAACCTAATGGGAAAAATTTTTCAAAAAATGATCTGTCAGACTGTACTCTTAGATGTGTATTACTTGAATTTACTAGCAAAATATGTCCATGTTTACTTTACTAAAAGCATAAACAAGCAGATAAAAATTAAAGGGAAGCAAAATTCTGAACACCACAAATAAAGAATCTAAGGAATTTATGGTTTCAGCAGAGGGAGTACTGGAAAAAAACTGAAGTTCAGTAAGTTCTGCAAAGCACTGAAAGTGCTTAAATTACACGTGGGGATTACTGCTCAGTGTATATAACATCGTTAAGGTATCAATTGTCTAGCAAGTCATAAAGCAGACACCAACAGTCTGCAAAAGTCTACTGAAGTTCCTTTTGCACAAGAATGCATCTGATGTTACCTTAAG
The DNA here is from genome assembly GCF_059928025.1 of Delphinapterus leucas. NCBI lineage: Eukaryota > Metazoa > Chordata > Mammalia > Artiodactyla > Monodontidae > Delphinapterus > Delphinapterus leucas. Next base: position 54,758,756 of record NC_143140.1, read on the forward strand.
AAATAGAAATTAATGCAGACAAAGTGAGAACTACTGCAGAAGCTGACAAGGTACCTTGCACCCAAAATGTTGCCTAACATGGCACATGATACCTGTTGAAGGATTAGAGTTGCCTGTAGTTTGGTCTCTCCTTCTTCCACTTCAAAAAAACAGAATACTGTCTTGAACTTGACTGTATTTACTTCCCAATTTCATCTTTTTGAGCAAAAGAGGAAAAGCGGACAAGCAAAGGCTTTATAAATCCTACAAAGAACAGTAAAGGGTTATTCTTCCCATCCTTCCAAAAATTTGAATAATCACAGTGCCCACAGGCATACAAGATACTCTGTGGGTACTTTTCTGCCACTTACATGTAACTCAAGAGACGGATCTGGCACATCTACAACCAAATTCCTATCAAAGCATCTTTCATATTTTCAATATTCTGATACTAGGGCCCGGATGATGAATTAATTTTCAAAGTATCCTTACTCCTCTTGTCCTAAACACTTAACTTACATAACTGTCATCCTTTTAAAAAGCCCCCTCCGGGGGGGGGGGTGTTGGGGGGGTAGAGCTAATTTCAGTCTCCTTGGATGTTTAGGCCAGATGTAAGTTCAGAATACCCCAACACAATCTATTTCTGACTATCCCAAAAGAATGCTCTAAAAGATTAAATTAAATGAAAATACAGTGAAACTATTTTTCTAGGCTCTCTACCAAATAATACTGCATTAACAGCTTGGCTCTAAGAAAAAGAAGGAAAAAAAGACTGCAAGAGTTCTAAACTCATAGGATGGTTGTGACCACAGAGGAGGAAAAAAATAAACACCTGACAACCATGCCATAAATTATGATGTAGTGAAGGTCACAGACAACTCTAAAAATAGGACTGTGCTGTTCCCACACACGGTTTTTCAATTCTCAACATATGACTGGAAGCCCCATCTTGTAGGGATGAATTTTGGCTTAATTATTATCATACAGATTTTGGAAGTTCAGCAGAATTAGGATTCAACACATTGCAGATTGTACCACTGTAAAATAAATTGGGCCCAATAAATTGCATGCATATAGCTAACATTTCAGCATGTAAAGTAGATTTGTTTTGGTTTTAGCATAAGGTTATAAAGTGACTACAAATCACTCTAGAATTATAACATATTTCTAAGTTTGACAAGAAGTAAGACAGTATCTTTGGTTGTCTCCTTTATAATCAACTTGTCTCCAGGAACAAACTATCCTTTTCCAACAATAGTTGGCTGAAGTATTATGAGATCATCTTTAAAATCTATTCATTGTATATTCATCATTAGATAGCTCATCTATTTAGGGCACACCTCTTTGTATTTCACAAACACCAAATATCCACTTGTACAAAGCCCAGTTCAGGCTAACAAAAAGAAAGAGACTTGAGAAGAATATTGGAGATTATGTGTTTATCAAATTCTATTTTCTACATGGTTAATCTGTTAATCACAGCACTATCTTTGATCATTAATAATTTTCTAAAAATATTAAAGTAAATCATAAAAACCCTTGTTCAACTTCACTGACTTGTTCAAATGGTACTAATTTTGCACTAAGTACTAGAATACAAAATAAACACGTGATTTCTTATACTCACGAACTAGAATTCTAGTTGGGGGCACAGGCATGTAAATCAAAATTACAGCACAGCCCAATAGCCATATCTTGATACAGGTAATACCAGAGCCCTACTAAAACCCAACAGAGGTGATAACCAATTCTGCCTTAATGAGTAATGGAAGGTTTCATTAGGAAGTGATATTTAAACTGGGCCTTAAGGATTAACTGAAGTTTGCCTGGCAAAGAATCAAAGGTAGAGGCAGGGGGAGGGAAGACATTCCAGGCAGAGCCAGAACAACATGTGCAAAGCACAGAATCATAAAAGGGAATGAAGTATTTATGGAAAGGTGACATGTTTCATGTGACTCAAGCACCACTCACCAGTGTCAGGGTAGGCAGTGACTCTTGTATATGCTTCATGATGAATAACTGGCCTGCTCTTCCCATTCCATGTTATATCTCACAATAATTTTAAAATTTAGACCTTTTATACCATTTAAGTCCTGAAACTTCACAAAAATTAAGTTTAAATAGGAATTACCAATACTAATTCTTTACAACCTTCTTAGTTGTACTCTGTTATATAAAGAGGTTAGTCAGATTTATATAATAAAGTAACAAAGAAAACCTTCTCCATAATTACCCAACAGTATAGATCCGCTATATCTATAATAAACAAATATAAGCCAAAACAACTTAAAGGATGCTTCTTCTTAAGGAACAAAAGAAAACCCCTTTATTTCTATAGTATTTTACCTGAGGAATTAAAAAAAAAGTAATTAAATTAAATTTATACCAAGATTATGCTGTCATTTTCTATTAAGTAACAGCCACTTGTGTTGGAGAATGGAGAATATATGCTAAAGACATATATATATATATATATGTATATATATATATGTGTGTGTGCACTAGAGAAACACAGTTTGTTACCAACTCTTTGAAAGAATGAAGTTTGACCTAAGTTGGTTTTTTGGATCTCCTCACTATAGGCCAATACTACGAAGGAGACCAGAGTCTTCAGCCAAATGAAAGCCCATAATTCAAACATATATATACGCTACCAAATGTAAAATAGATAGCTAGTGGGAAGCAGCTGCATAGCACAGGGAGATCAGCTCGGTGCTTTGTGACCACCTAGGGTGGTGGGATAGGGAGGGTGGGAGGGAGATGCAAGAGGGAGCGGATATGGGGATATATGTATGCGTATAGCTGATTCACTTTGTTATACAGCAGAAACTAACACACAATTGTAAAGCAGTTATACTCCAAAAAAGATGTTAAAAAAAATTAATAGAGCCAAGTTGAAGTGCTGAAATTATATAGAATCTAACCACCATATACCACATGGTTTCTTTGTAACAATAAATGAGGAGTTCTCACTGATCAGTCCTAATATTTATCTTCCCCTTCCTCATTCTTTCAGTTCTTCCCTCTGCTGTCTTCAGCACTAGTCTCTCTCAGAAATACAGCTGAAGGTTGAGATGGGTTTTCATGAGACATATAGCCACTAGAGAGAAAATGAAATCAGGCAGCTGGGGTAAGGTATAATATCTTGATTAGCAGTGATATATCAACAAATGTTAACAGCTATTATCTTTGACAGTTAATTACGGTTATTTTTTAAATTCCATTTCTAATTTTTCTTATTTCAAAATTTACACAGACGTATCCTGATTGACAACAAATATCACCAAATGTTAATAGCTATTATCTCTGGGCAGTTAACTCACAGCTAATTTTTAATCTATATCTAATTTTCTACAATGATCTGTTGTTTTAAGTTTTGTTTTGTTAATTAATTAGCACCGATAATTGATTAGGCAGCAACTAATTAATTAACTAGGCAGAATAGCTTGTGGGAGCTCTGAAAGAAAACAAATGGAAATGCTGTTCTTAAGTACAGGTCCTTTGCAAATAGCAACTGTCTGTGGTAGACAGTGAGATAATGATAATTTTATTACTATGCGTTCTGAGTCTTGACAGCCTTGAGTACTTAATATCATCTTGTTAAAAAGTTACTTAAAATAGCATATTCTACAAAGCTATAAAATCATAAAAAGGAATGAGAAACATTTGAATCTATAGTTCTGGTAAAACACTGCTCATTGAACTATTTTATTCTGGAGTGAAATCAACATCCAGAGAATAACTGAATGCATGCATTTCTTATTATACGACTTGCTCTGGAGCTATTTATATACTAATGTTCACAACAATTATGCTCACAGAGAAACAGCCTTAATAAAACTATATGTAAGGACTTCCCTGGTGGTGCAGAGGTAGAGAACCTGCCTGCCAATGCAGGGGGCACGGGTTCGAGCCCTGGTCTGGGAAGATCCCACATGCCATGGAGCAACTAAGCCCGTGCACCACAACTACTGAGCCTGTGCTCTAGAGCCTGCGAGCCACAACTACTGAGCCCGCAAGCCACAACTACTGAGCCCACGTGCCAAAACTACTGCAGCCCACATGCCTAGAACCCGTGCTCCACAAAAAAGAGAAGGCACCACAATGAGAAGCCCACGCACCGCAACGAAGAGTAGCCCCCACTCGCCGCAACTAAAGAAAGCCCACACACAGCAACAAAGACCCAACACAGCCAAAAATAAATAAATTCATTAAAAAAATAAACTATATGTAAGAACTTTTGCCCAAGCGAATAGCCCAAAACAAGCTGCACCCTAACCAAACTATACTTCCAGTCATTTTGAGAGGAGGAGGCAAAGACTAAAGTTATTACACCCCAAATACAAGACATCATGGTGACCATCACCAAAACAGACTGACAGAGACAGAGCAACACACACACAGACTATAGAGATATTTGATGTCATAAATACAAATAATGTTGAGGAAGAGGGATTAACGCAAAACTGTTTTACCTGTTCAGAGGATAGGTTACACATATTATGCTAATCCATTTTCTATTTTTACATTCCAGACAACCTAAAAGAAGACAGTGATCTCACACTTGGCTGGCAGCTTTTTATCTTTCTCTTGACCATTTAAAACTTCAGGCTTCCTGCCGTCCTGGTGTCATGGATAAAGTCCAATACCTCACTCGCTCTGCTATAAGAAGAGCTTCAACCATTGACGTGCCTCAACACGCACGTCAAAATCTCCAGAACCTATTTGTCAATTTCTGTCTCATCTTAATATGTCTCTTGCTGATTTGCATCATCGTGATGCTTCTCTGAAGTTCTGCTGCAATCTCCAGTGCTGCAACTTATCACCATCAGCTTAAAATCTATCATCCCATGAAGAAGGGAAAACAATACTATATAAGAGACCACTTCCTAAGTAGAAGAATTTCTTTGTGAAAAGGTCAAGATTTGGAACAAAACAAATTGTTAGCAAATGTATTCATCTGCTGGATGTTGTAAACATAAAAAGGGCTTTATTTTAAAAAATTAACTTTAAAATGACTATAATGTAACTGCTAATTTTCTCAAAAGAGCTTATAAGTTTCTATCCCAAATCTTTCCTAAGGATGAACTAGGGGTTTAGTTTTGAAATTGCACTGCTAACAAGTTCACTTCATATATAAAGCATTAGCTTCACTCTTTGGGGGTAAATATAATTTATACTGTACTGTAAAAGCCTCTTTGATGTTTATTAAGTATTTTTCAGGTCTTTACCAAGTATATCAAAATAATCATTCAAATGAAATGTCATCATTTGAAACAGCCCTAACATCTGTTATCTTTACTATCATCATACAGAAGTCTTTGTAGTAATTCTATCAGAACGTACATTCTAAAATAGAAATTATGTTTTTTGTATACTACCCTAATATTTTAAGTTTATGTGAATCAAGTTAAAAAAACCAAGATCATACCCTTACATAAGTAAAATTTAACTAATTTTTTCAAAGAATTACAGAATTTTAGCACATGTAGGTAAACTGTAAATCTGTTCTCTCTAGGACTTTATGATCAATAGACAAGAACTGTTGGTTAATTTAACATCTGACATTGTGATTAGCCATAAATACTAATACACTAATAGAACAGAATCAACCTTAATTTAAGGCACTATAGCTAATTATCTGAGTTAGAGCACATAACTGCCACACTGTATCTCTGGAATCATGAAATTTTAAGACATCAGAATGATTTTACAGGTCGTCTTCTGTTCTAATCTCACACTCAATGTAGGCAGGGAACAGAATAAAAGAAAAAATACTATTTCAAGCATTAAAAAATAAAATTTTTAACTATCTCTCCAAAATTAACAAATTCTTTGATTAAATTTTGAAATGAACTTTTTTTTTTTTTTTTTTTTTTTTTTGTGGTATGCGAGTCTCTCACTGTTGTGGCCTCTCCTGTTGTGGAGCACAGGCTCTGGACGCGCAGGCTCAGCAGCCATGGCTCACGGGCCCAGCCGCTCCGCGGCATGTGGGATCTTCCCAGACCGAGCACGAACCCGTGTCCCCTGCATCGGCAGGCGGACTCTCAACCACTGCGCCACCAGGGAAGCCCTTGAAATGAACTTTTTAATCCCACTATTGTTTATGATAGGGCTTAGCTATTTTCATTAATCTATCACCCAGATGGTAAATACATATTTGGTAGGCCACTCAACTACACTAAATTATAGATCCAGCAATACTAATCTAGTCCCCTCTAGTCATTTAAAAATATCTTCCAACAACTCACTAAACAATAGAAGTAAAAACTGGTTTGGAAAATATATTCACCAAAATTTGGTAATTTAAATTGACTCAGTTTAAAATTAAGTCTAAAATGGTTTACACCTATATTGTACAATCCAGTAATTTTACCTACGTTCAAGACATACTACCGATATAGTAATTATTAAAGAGTAGAAAATATGTAATTTCCTATACGATTTGCCAAAATATGGTTACTAAAAGAACTGGAAAAGTCAGTGTTGACCTTGGTTTGTAACACAAGTGCTACTAAGAAAATAGTGAAGGAAATATTGCTTTTAAGTTTTTTCTGAATCCCTGAGGGGTACTGGAGATAGGAAGGGGGATAATTTTGGTTCACTGATATCTGAGAACAGAGGGAAAAGGGGTTTCTTACTAACAGAGGGATTTCTTGAGTGAAACCTCATCTATGGGTTGGATATCCCTAACATCAACTAGAAGAGCTTATAAACAAGAAGTAATGCATTCACTTCACTGGTGTCAATAATAACCCACGCAAAAAATAACCAAGTTCTGTAATTAGCTGCAATGATCTTAAAAAATAAGTGGAAATTTTACAATAATGAGTTCTATCCTTTTCATTATGTTGCTCATTACAACATCAACTTCAAACCATAAGCTGTGAGGTTATGGAGTTTTTCCTAAGTCAAACAGAAATAAAGAATTTTTTTGTTTTTCATTCTGCCTTAACAGAAATTAAAACCTTATACTTGAGGATTACAGAATACTGTACCTTAGATTATATTGTAATGTACCTTAGATTATATTGTAAAACAAAAACCCATTCTTTAAATGCAACTTATTTATTCTGTTTATCATGATGTGTAAAGAGTAAGATATAATGAACTATGTATTTAAACATTTTTAAATACCAAATGCTCAAATACTTTCTACTGTAGAATAAACTCTAATCTTACTTTACAGGGTACCAAAACTGAACTAATTCTTAAATGTTTAATGTTGTCTTTTTTATTTTATCTCGTCCAAAATGTTTATTTAATGCAAATCACCTACATTAAAATGAACCTTCTTGAACTCGGTGAAATTGCTCATGATTGATACGATCATAAAACAATCTAATTATAAGCAGTTTTGATTTTGTAGGTTGTTTTCAGTGACTTTCCCCAAATAAAATAAGATCAAGATTTCCTAGTACAGACATAAGAGGGCAGACCTACATAAAACAATGAATTTCCTCCTGTCTAGAAGTTATTTATCCTTTGATTATTTTTGAGTCTCCTGGAAAAGCGAGAAAATGGTAAAATTTCAAAAACATTTGCTCTTCTTCTAAGTAACAGCACACTTTAAAATGTCTAAAAATTATATGCCAATACTATACAGAAAAGATGACAGATTGAAAAAAGCCAAACATATTAATAAGTTTATTCATTAAAACATGTAAACAAAAATCAATTATATGCATTTTAGTTAGCTAGTGAATGTCATATCCTATCTATTGAGAGTGTCACAGTATCCACATCTTTCAATGCAGTTGTGCTATATTATGTTAAACAGTAAAAAAGTTCAAAACAAAACAGGGTGCAAAAATAAGAATAAAAACAAGAAAACTTTCTTTTCAGAGAATGTAATAGAATACACAAAATGCTCTCACATTAAAAATAAAACCTTTCATTCATATGTGATGTTAGACAAAAAGCAAGTCATTTAGCTTTAAGTCATTCTACCAAATATTTATATTTTTTATTTATATAGGAGAAATCTTCCAGTAAAATACGTTGAAATCATTAGGTGCCAATATCCTGCTGATCAAGCCTCTCCTCGGTTAAAACAAGCACAAAATTTTATCTTCCTCCTCTTAATGATTGCAACCCAGAACTCAGAAAGATCCTACAGAATATAAGAGAAAAGAAGAACTACTTTGTCAATAAAGAGAACACTTCTTCACTTCTGTTTGGGGGGTCCACTGTGAGCTTATATGGACCCAGTGGACACTGCTGTGTGTAGAAGTATGCATCCTCCAATCCCTTCTCACCCCACCCCAAAAGGGAAATGCAAAAGGGTCCTGGAATGGGAAACAGTCTTTCCAAAGAGAAGATGATAAGACTTTGCTGTTTGTTTTTCTCTTATGTCATAGTCCATGTAGGGTTAGACAGCTTTTGGGGAAGGTGGAAAGAGAGCAGCAAATGTAGAACAGAGGAACGAACCAAAGATTGTGGTGGACATTGCACATGGAGGCCTATACTCTAATCAACTGAGGGCATTGATGGCTTCTCTTCATTCACAAGGGAAAACGCTTCAGAGTTCCACATCACCTACACTCTAGCTGATTTAATAGGAAACCATGGGAATCAAAGAACACCATGCACATAAGACTGTGAGGCTGGCTCAGTAATTATTTAGAACTGAGTTCTAAGAGGAGTGACACTTCCATGTTACAATACTAAACTTTTGAGGGTGTAAAGGGAGAAAGGAGGTTCTGAGGATCAATTGAGATAAAACACTCTGACAGCTACAAAGTTCTTCATAAATTTATGGTGATGTTAGATTGTGACTCTCAGCCAAATTCCTCTTCTTTGTTGTAAATAGTTTTTGTGTTTTTTTTTTCTTCACGGTGACAAACAGTTGTCCTTGAAAATCATACACATTCTCACAATTTATGAGACGGGATAATTATTATTAAGCCTCTTCCCTTTATGCAAAAATTAGACTAAAAGGAAATCAATGTTTTTAAAGAGACTTAAGACAAAGATGACCGCTTTTAAAATACAGTATTTAGAGGCTCCAAGGAGAAGGTATTTAAGAATTTTTTTCCTGTAGTAGTCCAAGAGAATTAGAAGAGAAGCGGTCATTTAAACACTGCAATTAAAGTGTCTAGGTTTTCCTTACCTGGTTTCATCTTTCTACTATGAAACTTAAATGCACTATAAAGAGACCATCCATCCCAAAGAAGGTTAATCAAAAAGTAGGGCTTCCCAAGCACAAGCAAGTTTTGTCCCTTATAGCCTTCTTCCTGTACCACGCACCAAGAAGATTTAAAAATAAGTTTTCTCCACAAAGCACCTCCAAGCTCCCTACCCTCTCTGCATTGCTTAAAGGTCGGGGAAAATTTCGATTACAGAAGCGGGTCCTGCCACCAGAATGGAAGAAGGAATGAATTAGTACTTATTCCTTTAAATTCGCTCAACACTCACAGTTACCTCCCTATCGCACCTACCGTTCTGCAGGTTGGAGCAGAACATTCAGCCCCTCCCCCCACCACCCCAGGCCGCTCCACTTCTGTGTAAAGACACCAGCTGCAGAAACAACTACTTGAACCCTGCTCTCCTATAATCACAAGCACCTGAGAACTAAAATATGGTAGTATTTGATAAATTAGGTCTCCTATCTTTCAAACTGCTTGAATAGATAAATCACAAATAAATCTGGTTAAATTGCTCTTTTCTGATTTTTAATTCACACATCACAATGATACTTCTGTTTGGTTATGCAATTTAAATATATATAATCAAGATGATAAGAACTATGTCCAAAACAAGAGTAAAGAAGGCACATGCGATGTGTTTAGGGTTCTCCTGTGAATGTAGCACATTAGGTTATGCGTATGTTTTGGAGCTGCACTCAGATTTGTGAGGTTCCTAGGTAAGTGATTTCCTTATCCTTTCATAGAATATATTCCTTTAATCTTTGTTACTTTTTTATTAGTAATTGTAATGATTAGTAATTTTAAGTTTTTGCTCTAGGGAAATTTTACAATTTTCAATGGAATTACTTTGTTTCAGAAAATTCTGGCAATCGAAAAAAAATTGGATGATAGAATTTATGAAAAATTCTACAGATAATTGGTTTCCCAGTTAAAATGAGCTGTAGAAAATTACCATGGAACAGAAAACATTTCCAGATCAAGAAATTTAAACATTTACATGTTACATTAGGGGGTACACACCATTTTTCTTTTATGTAATATTATTGTAAAATGTTTTCCTTAAAATGATTAATAAATCCTGACATTCAATTTAATTAAAAAAAATAAGCACATCTATTTTATAAACCTAAATACATACCAACCACTACCAAAGCTTTATAAATGACTTTAGTTACACCTTCTCATTTTATAGATGTAGAAAACGAGAAGAAACATATATATGGCAAACAGGTACATGAAAAGGTGCTCAGCATCACTAATCATTAGGGAAATTCAAATCAAAATCACAATGAGATATCACCTCACACCTATCAGAATGGCTATTATCAAAAAGACAAGAAATATCAAGTGTTGACAAGAATGTAGAGAAAAAAGAAACCTGTACACGTTGGTGGGAATGTAAACTGGTGCAGCCACTATGGAAAACAGTATGGAGGTTCCTCAAAAATTAGAAAGAGAACTTCCATATGATCTAGCAATTCCACTTCTGGGTATCCATCCGAAGAAAGTGAAAACACAAACTCGAAAAAATATATATGCACCCCTATGTTCATTTCAGCTTTACTGACAATAGCCAAGACATGGAAGCAACCTAATTATCCATCAGTAGATGAATGAATAAAGAAAATGTGCCATATATATGTGTATGTGTGTGTGTGTGTGTGTGTGTGTTTGTGTGTGTGTGTGTGTATAGAATATTACAATAAACAATGGAAAGTTATTCACCCATAAAAAGGAAATCTTGCCATTTGGGACAACATGGATGGACACTGAAAGCATTATGCTAGGTGAAATAAGTCAGACAGAGAAAGACAATTATGTTTTTAAAACAAGCAAACAAAAAATCACAATCATATATACAGAGAACAGATTGGTGGCTGCCAGAGGCTTGGGCTGGAGGGTGGGTAAATGGATGAAGGAGATCAAAAGGTACAAACTTTGTTATAAAATAAAAGTCACAGGGATACAATGTACAGCATAGTGATTATAGCGAATAATGCTATATACTGTATATCTGAAAGTTGCTAAGAGTAGATCTTAAAAGTTCTTATTACAAGGAAAAAAATTTTGTAACTACGTATGGTGATGGATGTTAACTAGAGTTACTGTGATGATCATTTTAAAATATATATATATATTGAATCATTATGTTATATACGTGAAGCTAATATGTTATATGTCAATTATATCTCAATTTAGGAAAAAAAAAAAAAAAAGGAAAGAAAGAAAAACTCAGGCCCAGAGATACTAAGTATTAAGTGACAGGTAGAGAATCATCCAGACTCTGAATCTGATACAACAAAATCCAAGCCTTCATACACCCAAGTTAATGTTCTTTCTATTATACCATGCCAGCTCCTTTGTTTCTGTTTCAAGTATTGAAACAGAATTGAGTATTTTTTGCTTTGTTTATGTTTATGCCCATTTAAAAAATGAGAAGGAAAATAAAGGCCAAGGTAGGTAAAGGTTTAAAGTTTTCCGTGTTAATCAGTCTCAAATATTTTTTAAGCTTTGTTTACCAATGCAATACTTTTAGAGTTTATAACATTTATGCTTATTATCCTGTAGGGTAAAGGAAAAGCAAAACAACCTGTGCCTATGGACACACTGTCATATGCTTACTTCAAGTGCGCTGGTACTCATAACATCCACTGGAGGGAAGCAAACACTAGATTTTGAGCCTTACCTGCATTGGTGTTTCACTTTCTTGTCGAAACCCTTCAATCTGCTGCTGCTGCCAAGAAGCTATACTGTGAGAGTCCTCTGTAGTTCTACCTTCCAAAGGGTTTGTCCGCAACTGCTCAGTAAGCCACATCTGCGTCCTCACAGAAGGCTGAATGGGAACTCCACCTACTGCTTGTTGACCAAGCATTAAATATTTCGGCGGTTCAAAAGCCTCTGAGCTTGTCATAACGGGCTTGCTTTCAGGTAAGGCACTATATGTCATGTCTAAGGCCTGTCTCCTAGGAATGGAGGAAGAAGCTCTAAAGTCCTCTTTGCTGCAGCTCTCAAATTTATATTTGTTGTCCAGAGTTGATGGTCGTTTTTTATTTATTTCCTTGTCCTCTAGCTTAAGCATCTCCATACTGTCATGTAAACAGCTAGGTCCAATTGTCCTTAGTTGTGATGTTAAAGCCTTGTCTCTCCCTGTCTTTTCTAAACCTCTCCTTGACTCTTCTGTGTGCACAATGCCACCCTGGCTGCAGTTACCTGGGACAGTGAGTTTGGATAAAGATGACCATTTCCGGAGAGGCCGGAAGTCCTTCATGTCTAGTGAAGAGTCCTGCTCTCCCCTACTGTGGTTTCCCAATGTTTGCATAAGGCTTATACTCCATTTTGAGCCATCTGATGTCAATGATTCCCTATGTTTGGAAACTGAAGCGCTGGAGTTAGATGGCATGACATGGGCAGTAGGAAGAGTAACCAATGATCGACTAGGCTTAAAAGATAATGTGCCACTTGAAGTTGAATGATCTGGAAAGAAAAAAGAATGCCAAATTAGTTGTAATTAACAGAAAAAAAAAAAAAAAGAGGCAAAATGTAAAACGCCAAAACAAAAATCTGAACATGGTTTCCCAGCACAGGTTTTTCAGAGGCACTTTCATCAAAATGAGGGGCTTATTATTGTTACTATTATTATTCCTTTAAGTTTATCTGAAACAAATCAAACATACTTTCAAATATCATTTTCTAAAAACGGATACATAACAAAATATATGCTCATCTGCCATCTACTTACAGATGAAAAATGACTGGGAAACAGGTTTATATTCATGCTATTTAATCTAAGTATTGTGCCTTAAAAGAAAAATCCACCTCTGCATTGAAAGGTCTTATTCCTCATCTATCACTGAAGGCTCAGACACAACTTTATTAAAAAATCGTATCTCTTGGTGTCTTTCCTCAACTGTGGAAATAGAGGCCCAATATGAACATTTTAGCACCTCTCAAACTACAATTCAAATTAGAATATGGGTAAAGGTGCTCCTGCAATAATGGAAAATAATCAGAAAGTGTTCTAGCAATATATTTGCAGATACATAGTAGTTCATACACTCCCAATCTCCCTTAATGGCATCATCAATAATATATTTCCCAAGCTAGAACACTTGGAGTCTACTTTGATTCCTATCTTTCTCTGCACATTTACTAAATCCCCATGTTGTACATTTATTTATTTATTTATTTATTTATTTATTTATTTATGGCTGTGTTGGGTTTTTGTTTCTGTGCATGGGCTTTCTCTAGTTGTGGCGAGCGGGGACTACTCTTCATCGCGGTGCGCGGGCTTCTCACTGTCGCGGCCTCTCTTGTTGCAGAGCACAGGCTCTAGACGCGCAGGCTCAGTAGTTGTGCCTCAAGGGCTTAGTTGCTCCATGGCATGTGGGATCCTCCCAGACCAGGGCTCGAACCCGTGTCCCCTGCATTGGCAGGCAAATTCCCAACCACTGCACCACCAGGGAAGCCCACGTTGTACATTTTTACTTCCAAAATGATTACATAGTTACTGCTGTAGGTCAGGCCTTCACATAATACTATCCTACACATAGGAACAGCTGTAGTAGGCTCTACGGAAGCCCAAAGGATAAATAAGGGCCTCTATACTCAATGGACTTACTATCAAGTACCAAATTAAAATCAAAGATTATCATTTTTATCACATGATATCTAGAAAGGGGATAGCGATTTGAAATGTAGGGGGAGAGGAGGTGGGTGGTGAAAGGCAACTTTTACAGTTTTTTCTGTGTCTTTCCATGTTGTTTGACTCATAACAGAATATATTTAAATATTAGTTTTGAGCTTTGATACTGTTTTAAAGAAATAAAGTAATAGAAAAAGAAATGTTGAGAAAGTCATAAGAAAATTCAGATGAGAAAGACCCAGGCAAACTAATTAAAAAAATGGAATTCCAATAGGTCTTTGCACAGAATTTATTCACCTGGAGATGAAAGGGGAAAAACATTATAGACGAAAGAATACAAGAAAAAGTAATATAGTAGACATTTACCATGTAACAGTTTCCCATCAGCTTCTGCAGAACCTTTTCATACTCAAGAAAATTCCCACATTACAAGCCCAACCTCCCAAAATAAATTTTAGACCTTAAATTCCCAACATACCCTGCAACTATGATACAGACATTCAGAAGGACACAAGATTTGTTTGGAAGTGAGTCACATGAGAAAACAGGCTCAGTGTGGTGCTACCACGTTTGGCAACAGCAGAGGCATTAGCCCCCAACAATGACAGCAGCAGAGGTGGCCAAACCAAGTTCTGGCCCAGAAGTGGCAGCAGTTGGGCAGCAATGGTGGTTTCCTCCAGTGGGGCCGGAGGGTGCCAGTTCTCAGAGGTGACTGAGGCATATTACCTGGAAGCTTAACCATAAGCCTGGCTCTCCAGCCCTCCTCAAAAATTCTGAGTTAACCAAATGCCCTTAAATAAATTCCTCATCTGCTCAATCATCCAGTCAGCTTCTTCTACTGATTCAGAACACTAACTGATCCAAGTATGAAGCCAGGAGAATATGGCCTCAAAAGAAGAAAAACAAATTATCCCATTTATCTGCAGTATGCAGTAAGTATCAAGAAAAGCTGCTCAAGATAATTCTTGAAAGGTAAATGTAAAGCAGAGCTGTGCAAATCTTCAAACGCCCTGCTACAGAAACAGCCTACCCTTCATTCGGCAAGAAATGTGACCTACCAAAAGTTTCCAAACAAAGGAGCAAGTGACATGACCAAAACTGTACTTAGGATGATTATTCCAGTAACTGCTGAGGACAAGTTAAAGCAAAATGGTTGGCAGCAGGAAGATTAATGGATTATTATGGTAATCAGTAGAAGGAGGAAATAGGAATATGCTACTGAAGGTCAGTTCTAAATAGAAACAGGATAAATGACCCCCAAATTCTATGGAATATTGGTATTAATACATTACAGCACTATATCTACATCTATATATGTGTTTGTGTTACTATTCCTAAAGGAATATTTGTATTAAAATCATCATAGCCTCTCAAAAATATCTTCAACTCTTTAAAAAACAAAAAATGAGTTTTATATCAAATTTAAAATTTTCAGACTTTTACATTTTTGAAAAGCTGTAAGCAAAGATGGTGTAAAGGCTAAGTGTAATATTTTTGAAATCAGCATTTTTAGATTCAAATCCTGGCTCTACCACTTAGTAGTCACATGTTCAAACAAGTTATTTAACCTTCTGGCATCAGTTACCTCATCCATAAAGTAAAGAGGACAACAGTGAAGATTAAATGAAATAATACATGTAAAGGACTCAGAAGAATTCCAGGCAAAATAAAGACTATTACCAGAGACAAAGAAGGATACTACATAATGATCAAGGGAAAAAAAAATTGATTGATCAAGGGATCAATCCGAGAAGAAGATATTACAATTGTAAATACTTATGCACCCAACATAGAGCACTTCAATACATAAGGCAAAAATGCTAACAGCCATAAAAGGGGAAATCAATAGTAACACAATCATAGTAGGGAACTTTAACACCTCACTTTCACCAATGGACAGATCATCCAAGATGAAAATAAAAAGGAAACACAAGCTGTAAATGACACATTAGACAAAATGGACTTAATTGATATTTATAGGACATTCCATCCAAAAACAACAGAATACACATTTTTCTCAAGTGCTCGTGGAACATTCTCCAGGGCAGATCATATCTTGTGTCACAAATAAAGCCTTGGTAAATTTAAGAAAATTGAAATTGTATCAAGTATCTTTTCCGACCACAATGCTATGAGACTAGATTATCAATTACAGGAAAAACTCTGTAAAAAATACAAACACATGGAGGCTAAACAATACACTACTAAATAACCAAGAGATCACTGAAGAAATCAAAGAGGAAATCAAAAAATACCTAGAAACAAATGACAATGAAATCACGAAGACCCAAAACCTATGGGATGCAGCAAAAGCAGTTCTAAGAAGGAAGTTTATAGCAATACAATCCTACCTCAAGAAACAAGAATAAACAACGTAACTGTACACCTAAAGCAACTAGAGAGAGAAGAACCAAAAAACCCCCCAAAGTTAGCAGAAGGAAAGAAATCATAAAGACCAGATCAGAAATAAATGTAAACCATTAGCCAGATTCATCAAGAAAAAAAGGGAGAAGACTCAAATCAATAGAATTAGAAATGAAAAAGGAGAAGTAACAACTGACACTGGAGAAATACAAAGGATCATGAAAGATTATTACAAGCAACTATATGCCAATAAAATGGACAACTTGGAAGAAATGGAAAAATTCTTAGAAAAGCACAACCATCCAAGACTGAACCAGGAAGAAACAGAGAATATAAACAGACTAATCATAAGCACTGAAATTGAAACTGTGATTAAAAATCTTGCAACAAACAAAAGTTCAGGAGCAGATGCATTGACAGATGAATTCTATCAAACGTTTAGAGAAGAGCTAACACCTATCCTTCTCAAACTCTTCCAAAATATAGCAACGGGAGGAATACTCCCAAACTCATTCTACGAGGCCACCATCATCCTGATACCAAAACAGACAAAGATGTCACAAAAAAAGAAAACTACAGGCCAATATCACTGATGACATAGATGCAAAAATCCTCAACAAAATACTAGCAAACAGAATCCAACAGCACATTAAAAGGATCATACACCATGTTCAAGTGGGGTTTATCCCAAGAATGCAAGGATTCTTCAACATACGCAAATCAATCAATGTGATACACCATATTAACAAACTGAAGAAGAAAAACCATATGATCATCTCAATAGATGCAGAAAAAGCTTTGGACAAAATTCAATACCCACTTATGATAAAAACCCTCCAGAAAGTAGGCACAGAGGGATCTTACCTCAACATGATAAAGGCCATATATGACAAACCCACAGCCAGCATCGTCCTCAATGGTGAAAAACTGAAACTATTTCCACTAAGACCAGGAACAAGATAAGGTTGTCCACTCTCACCACTATTATTCAACATAGTTTTTGAAGTTTTAGCCATAGCAATCAGAGAAGAAAAAGAAATAAAAAGAATCCAAATCGGAAAAGAAGTAAAACTGTCACTGTTTGCAGATGACATGATACTATACATAGAGAATCCCAAAGATGCTACCAGAAAACTACTAGAGTTAATCAATGAATTTGGTAAAGCAGCAGGATAAAAAAATTAATGCACAGAAATCTCTTGTATTTCTATACACTAATGATGAAAAACCTGAAAGAGAATTTAAGGAAACACTCCCATTTACCATTGCAACAAAAAGAATAAAATACCTAGGAATAAACCAACCTAAGGAGACAAAAGACCTGTATGCAGAAAACTATAAGACACTGATGAAAGAAATTAAAGATGATACAAACAGCTGGAGAGATATACCATGTTCTTGGATTGGAAGAATCAACATTGTGAAAATTACTCTACTACCCAAAGCAATCTACAGATTCAGTGCAATCCCTATCAAACTACCAATGGCATTTTTTCACAAAGCCAGAACAAAAAATTTCACAATCTGCATGGAAACACAAAAGACCCCGAATAGCCAAAGCAATCTTGAGACAGAAAAATGGAGCTGGAGGAATCAGACTCCCTGACTTCAGACTATACTACAAAGCTACAGTCATCAAGACAGTATGGTGCTGGCACAAAAAGAGAAGTACAGACCAATGGAACAGGTCAGAAAGCCCAGAGATAAACCCATGCACATACGCTCACCTTATCTTTGATAAAGGAGGCAAGAATATGCAATGAGGAAAAGACAGCCTCTTCAATAAGTGGTGCTGGGAAAACTGGACAGCTACATGTAAAAGAATGAAATTAGAACACTTCCTAACACCAAACACTAAAATAAACTCAAAATGAATTAAAGACCTAAATGTAAGGCCAGACACTATAAAACTCTTAGAGGAAAACAAAGGAAGAACACTCTATGACATAAATCACAGCAAGATCCTTTTTGACCCACTTCCTAGAGAGATGGAAGTATAAACAAAAATAAACAAATGGGACCCAATGAAACTTAAAAGCTTTGGTATAGCAAAAGAAAACATAAATAAGATGAAAAGACAACCCTCAGAATGGGAGAAAATATTTGCAAACGAAGCTACTGACAAAAGATTAATCTCCAAAATATACAAGAAGCTCATGCAGCTCAATATCAAAAAAACAAACAACCTAATCCAAAAATGGGCCGAAGACCTAAATCTACATTTCTCCAAAGAAGATATACAGATTGCCAACAAAAACAGGAAAGGATGCTCAACATCAGTAATCACTAGAGAAATGCAAATCAAAACTACAATGAGGTATCACCTCACACCAGTCAGAAAGGCCATCATCAAAAAAATCTAGAAACAATAAATGCTGGAGAGGGTGTGGAGAAAAGGGAACCCTCATGCACTGTTGGTGGCAATGTAAATTGATACAGCCACTATGGAGAGTATGGAGGTCCCTTACAAAACTACAAATAGAACTACCATACGACCCAGCAATCCCACTATTGGGCATATACCCTGAGAAAACCATAATTCAAAAAGATTAATATACCACAATGTTCACTGCAGCTCTATTTACAATAGCCAGGACCTGGAATCCACCTAAGTGTCCATCGACAGATGAATGGATAAAGAAGATGTGGCACATATATACAATGGAATATTAGCCATAAAAAGAAACGAAACTGAGTTATTTGTAGTGAGGTGGATGGACAAAGAGACTGTCACACAGAGTGAAGTAAGTCAGAACCTAAGGGCAGGACAGGAATAGAGATGCTGACGTAGAGAATGGACTTAAGGACACAGGGAGGGGGAAGGGTAAGCTGGGATGAAGTGACAGAGTGGCATGGACATATAAACACGAACAAATGTAAAACAGAGAGCTAGTGGGAAGCAGCTGTATAGCACAGGGAGATCAGCTCAATGCTTTGTGACCACCTAGAGGGGTGGGATAGAGAGGGTGGAAGGGAGACACAAGGGGGAGGGGATATCGGGATATACGTACACGCACAGCTGATTCACTTTTTTATAAAGCAGAAACTAACATACCACTGTAAAGCATATACTCCAATAAAGATGTTAAAAAAAAAAAGAAATAGCTGAACTAAGTGATATTTTCAATATAACAGGCAAAAGGCTAAATATCCATACTGTACAAAGAACTCCAAAAAAAAAAAAAAATCCCCGAAACAAAAACCTAACAACCTAATTTTAAAGTAGGCAAAAGAAATCCATAAGCAAACCACAAAACAAAACAAAACAAAAAGCAAATAAAGAATACATGTTTAGGGTTTCCCTGGTGGTGCAGTGGTTGATAGTCCGCCTGCCGATGCAGGGGACACGGGCTCGTGCCCCGGTCCGGGAAGATCCCACATGCCGCGGAGCGGCTGGGCCCATGAGCCATCGCTGCTAAGCCTGTGCCTCCAGAGCCTGTCCTCCGCAACGGGAGAGGCCACAACAGTGAGAGGCCCACGTACCGCAAAAAAAAAAAAAAAAAGCATACATGTTTAATGGAGGCAGCCTAGATGTCCGTCGACAGATGAATGGATAAAGAAGATGTGGTACATATGTACAATGGAATACTACTCAGCCATAAGAAATAATGAAATCATGCCACTTGCAGCAACATGGATGGACCTACAGATTATCATATTAAGTGAACTAAGTCAGAAAGAGAAAGACGAATATCCTATGATATCACTTGTATGTGGAATCTAAAATATGATACAAATGAACTTATCTACAAAACAGAAACAGACTTGCAGACTGTGGTTGCCAAGCGGGGCGGGGAGTAGGGGGTGGGAGAGGGATGGATTGGGAGTTGGGGATTAGCAGATGCAAGCTAGTATATATAGACTGGATAAACAAGGTCCTATTGTACAGCACAGGGAACTATATTCAATATCCTGTGATAAACTGTAATGGAAAAGAATACGAAAAAGAATGTATAAATGTATAACTGAATCACTTTTCTGTAGAGCAGAAATTAACACAATATTGTAAATCAACTATACCTCAATAAAATACTTTTTTTTAAAAAGTTTGTTTTTCAAAAAAGATATTTCAACTCACTAAATAGTAGAAGTACATTCCCTATCATATTCATAAAATTATTAAAGGCTGCTAATATCCTACGATGGTAAGAACATAAATTGTTATAGCCTTTGGAAGAAGAGGGGCAATCTGTCTGTATACATCAATATTTAAAATATGCAAACATATAAGTAAATATATGTATACATGTGCATATGTGTATGTAAATACATATATATTCATGGGCACAGAAATTATCTAGAGGAATATACCCCAAATTTAATAAACAAAGATAAAAAGAGGAGAAAAGGAGAAAGGTGTTTCCACATTTTACTTTACACAACATCTTATTTTAATTACCATTTGGCCAAACTTCTGCAAAGGTGTTTTATTTTGTGACCTCAGAGAGTTTGAAATATCTCAAAGAACACTGTTACTAAAGTGTGAATTATGTATCAGGTGACTGTCTCACTTTCTATGTCACAGCTGAAACTTCTGAGACCAGAGATCACCAGTCCTGGGTGCTACTTTTATCTGATAACGTGCTAACTTCCTGTCTACCTTGGTAGCTCAATATTTCCCAACTGCAGAGAAAATCAACAATTGGTGATAAAAACCAATTCCACATCAGACTAGTATTTACTCCTACAAATCTGAAAGCTACTGATAATATATGCTGTTCATAGAACATTACATTGAGAACAGAATTTACTCCAAAAGTCACTTATACCTGAAGTTCTCAAACTTTAAAATACAACAAACTTAGCTGGTATCTGGAGCCCTACTCCGAGAGATTCTCATTCAGTTAGAGTAGAGAGGGTCCAGGAAACATCACTTTTTAATAAGTGATTCTGCTGTTCTATTCACCACATCATTCCACCTAGGACTGATTCCAGTTCTGAAGCCTTCAAGTTTAAATATCTTAAGTTCAACCATCACCAGTATCTGAGTTTCACTGTAAAAACTGATTTACTGTGACGTTCAGAATTCATTACTGTGAAAACTAAGGATTAAAATTCAGTCTACCCACATACATATGCACATACATACACATGCACATATACACCATGAATTAATGAACAAAGTATTAAATATTTGACAGTTTAAGTATCTGAAAAAAAGGACCATTCTATCTAAGAAATGAATCAAAACATAATTTATTTTGCCTAACAAAACACAATCAGTTGGAGGTAGATGCAATGTGATTCCTAATGTGCTTTATTATACTACCTAATTGTAGCCACAAATCCCAAATGCAAGCTATTATGATGGCATCCAGCCCATATCTAAGTTAGAACAAGTGAAATCTAAAACCAGAAGGCCGTCCTTTTAAAAACCAGAGGACATGGGACTTCCTGGGTGGCGCAGTAGTTAAGAATCTGCCTGCCAATGCAGGGGACATGGGTTTGAGCCCTAGTCTGGGAAGATGCCGCAGAGCAACTAAACCTGAGCGCCACAACTACTGAGCCTGCGCTCTAGAGCCCGCGAGCCACAACTACTGAAGCCTGAACGCCTAGAGCCTGTGCTCCACAACAAGAGAAGCTACCACAGTGAGACAACGAACAGTAGCCCCCGCTTGCCTCAACTAGAGAAAGCCCACGCACAGCGATGAAGACCCAATGCGGCCTAAATAAATAAATAAATTTATTTTTAAAATTTAAAAATTAAAAAAAAACAACAACCAGAGGACAGGGTTTATAGAGAGCACAGAAGAGCTAACGGTTTCAGACATAGGCCTAAATCATAGGCCTAAATGTAACAGCTAAAACTATAAAACTCTTAGAAGAAACCATTGGTGTAAATCTTTGTGATCTTAAGTCAGGAAGTGATTTCTTAGATACAACACCAAAAGCCCAAGCAACAAAAGAAAATAAATTGGACTTCAATAAAATTTAAAAATTTTTTTGCTGCATCAAGAGAGTAAAAGGACAGCCCAAAGAAAGGGAGAAAATTTTTGCAATTATGCAACTGATAGGGACTTTCATCTAGATTATATAAGAAACACAACTCAATAATAAAAACACAAATAATCCAATTTAAAAATGGATGTGGAATTTGAGTAGTCATTTCTCCGAAGAAGATACACAGATGGTCCTATTAAAGCATACAAAAAGGACATTTTTGTTTGTCATTTTTAGGGAAATGCAAATCAAAACCACAATGAGACATCACTTCACACCCATTAGGAGGGCTATCATCCGAATGACAGATAGTAAGTAAGTGTCAAGTGTCTGGCAAGGATGTGGAGAAACTGGAACCCTCATACAATGCTGATGGGAATGTAAAATGGTGCCGTTGCTTAGGAAACAGTGTGGCAGTTCCTCAAAAGGTTAAACACAGTTACCATATGATCCAGCAATTCCACTCCTAAGTATACACCCAAGAGAAATGGAAACATATTCACAGAAGCATTATTCTTAACAGCCAAAAAGTCAGAATAATGCGATGTCCATCAAGTGATCAATGGATAAATGAAAAGTGGTACAATGGAATATTATCTTTTATTATGGTAATAAAAAGAAGTGAAGTACTGATACATGCTGCAACATGATGAGTCTTGAAAACATTATGCTAAGTGAAAGTCAGTCACAAAGGACGATATATTAGACGATTCCATTTACATGAAATGTCCAGAAAAAAGAAATTTATACAGATTAGTGGTTGCTTAGGGATGGGAGGGAAGATGGGGAGTGACAGCTAACAGACTTCTTTTGGGGAGGAGGGGGGCAGGCTAAAAAATGTTCTAAACTTAGACTGTGGTAATAGTTGAACAATTCTGAGAATATATTAAAAAGCATTAAATTGTATACTTTAGATGGGTGAACTGTATAGTATATGAATTATAGCTCATAAGAGATAGTGTGTATAACTTCTAATAAACTAGAAGGAAAATGTCATGAAGAAAAAGTGAAACCAAAGAAGGCAAGAAGGAAAACACTTGAGAAAAGCAGACTATAAAGTATACAATATGATTTAAAATGCATCAAAGTTTAACAATCACAGTAAATGAATATCCACTCAAAAGACAAGAATTGTCCACATAATTTTTTTAATCTAGCTAAAGCTAAATGTTTACAGAAGATACACCTAAAATATGAAGTCCTATTTTGGCATTATGGTATCTGCATAAAGACTGAGAACGATTACATAAAAGAATTACACAGAAATAACTATCAAGAACATTAGGAAAAGTGTATGTCAGGTATCAAGATCATGAAAAGCATAGTTCCATGAACTGCTTGCTTTTATTCATTATATCTTAAGGATAGAGAGAAGCTTCTGTTTCCCTACTGCCAAACCTATGACCTATTCTTTTAGCAACTGTACTTGGTAGCAATAGTACACAATTCTGTGCAAATCTTGGTTCTCATTTTGTTATTGTCTAATCATTATTACCGATCACTTTTTTTTCTTGAATATTTTATTTTTTTCTCAATTGTATTTTGTGAAGTCACTTCAAATCCTATTGAAGCAGAAAACGAGTGAGAAGTTCTAAAATTACTTGTTTAAAATAATTACAGAAGTCTACACTGTTCACAAATTAGTTCTCAAGCTCTTTTTGTACACTGTCTCTTAGCAACCATTCACAACTAAGAAACTTCATTCTCTAAGTTTATATAAAACAAGGTGAAAAGCTGGTTTTTAAAAAAGGGGGGCATTTCTGATCTCCAACCAGACTACTGGCAACTTAATTAAAGGACAATCTGAAGTACAGTTTAAAGAGGTCAACAATTCAAAGCAAAACTAATTTTAGGGACTTCCCTGGTGGCGCAGTGGTTAAGAATCCGCCTGCCAACGCAGGGGACACGGGTTTGATCCCTGGTCTGGGAAGATCCCACGTGCCACGGAGCAACTAAGCCCGTGCGCCACAACTACTGAGCCTGTGCTCTAGAGCCCACGAGCCACAACTACTGATCCCACATGCCACAGCTGCTGAAGCTCACGTGCCTAGAGCCCGTGTTCCACAACAAGAGAAGCCATCTCAATGAGAAGCCTGTGCACCACAACGAAGAGTGGCCCCCACTCACCGCACCTAGAGAAAGCCTGCAAGTAGCAACAGAGACCAAACACAGCCAAAAAATATAAATAAATAAATTTATTTTTTTTAAAAAAAACTAATTTTAAAAGCTGGTCAGTAAAAAAGCTCCTTTTCGTATGTACACAAAAATTTTAGTTATTTTTTTCTTGAATAGCTTTTAAAATTTCATTCAACTGTACCATTTTCTAGATATCTCCTACTAGTTTCAGTTTAGATTAAGTCTCATCAGGCAGTTTACTTGCAAAGAGCTAAAAGTGTTATTTCTCTCCTATAAAAATGGTTATAAATCAAACTGTAATGATCTCAAATTATGGGATGAGATTTTCAAAAATTCCAATTTTCTCAGGAAGAAAAACTGTAATTTATGACAGAACTGACAAGAAATTATCATTTGGTCCTCTAACCACTTGCATGTCTGGGGAAATGTGAAGTCATTAATCTCTTCCCTAAACCCATGGCTGTGCGACTGAAGGGGCTTTCCAGGTCAGAAGTACATGGGTTCATCACAGTTCTCGAAAATGGACTAAATTCAGCTCAGCTTGATCAGGTTCATATTCTACGAGGCCAAGAAGCAAAATGATATGAAAAAATGAGTGAATGAATAGACAAATGGATGGATGAACAACAATGAAGGTAAAAATGAGGGCCATAAAGATACAAAATATACCTCCAACAAACAATTTTAATTTCTGCAAATTTACTACAGCTGTAATGTTCTTATATGCCATGTTTAAATTGAAATATTTTAAGCAGTAAGGTAAGATTAACAAGAAAATTAAGTAGAGATGGGGAGCAAAGGAAAAGGGTTATTTGGTTTGCAAAAGAATATAAATCATAATTGTTTTGAATACTGCCTTGAAATTATTTGATTTCACAAGCAAAAAAGTATTCTGTGTATAACCCTTCACCTCTTTCCATATGCAAATGAAGAACTAAGTCCATAAAGGTTAAATTACTTGACCAAGTACAGATCTCAAAAGAGAATCCTGGTCTCCTGTTTCTCAGCCTAGTATTACCTATACTATCCTACACTACACCTCTCAGTTCTTCTTCCTCTCTAGTTTCTCCCTTCAAGAACAGATATCTAACAGTGTGGTTAAGCACAGGGTTTTAGAGTTAGACTTGAAGAATCTCAGCTCCACCACATGAACCGCTGTATAAACCCAGATGTTATTAATGTTCTCTAAGTTTATTTTTCATCAGTAAAGAGAAAATAATTATATTTGACCTCAGAAGGATTCTATAATGAAAAAATTTTTTAAATCATGTATAGAAGTATAAAACCTCACACTGAAAAAAATCTATGGTACATACTCTTATTAACGTTAAGGTCAACAGACCAACTAATCCACTGTAATATCTGGAGGTCATGTTATGGAAGTACTCATCATCAGAGTCCTGAAAGTTCCAAAGCTATGAAGTTGCAGCAACATAAGATTATTCACCAATGAAATGAGCCTTAATAAAGCAAGGAAACAGGTTAGAGAACAGTCTAAAAAAATATCATTTACTTTGCCTATAAAATGGATATAGAATTGTACCCAACATGTTATTTTTGAATTAACTGAAACAATCATGTAAACCTCTTATCATGATGCCTTATACATAGTAAATGCTCAATAAATATTATTCCTATTGTAATTAAAAGGTTAAGGGGGAACTCTTGATTTGCTTGAAAATATCACCTAAGGTATGGGGGTGAGCACAGAATATCTGAAATAAGATTGCCACGTGTTATAAATTTACAATTGTATAAGTTTGGTGTTGGGTACATGGGGGTTTTACCATTTTGCCTTCTTTTTACTTTAGTATATGTTTGATATTTTCTGTAAAAAAGAAAAAAAAACAAGAGTAAGAACAAAAGGATATTTTACATTAAGATGAGGTGTTTGGGTTTTTTTTCTAGCTGTACACGGGCCTCTCACTGTTGTGGGCTCTCCCGGTGCAGAGCACAGCCTCCAGACGTGCAGGCCCAGCGGCCATGGCTCACGGGCCCAGCCGCTCCATGGCATGTGGGATCCTCCCAGACCGGGGCACGAACCCTCGTCCCCTGCATCGGCAGGCGTACTCCCAACCACTGCGCCACCAGGGAAGCCCCAGATGAGGTGTTTTAAAGAAACCATTTAGCAAAGTAAACTAATGAAACCTAATCACTGCAATAAAATACACAAGCAAAGAAAACAGAGCCTTGGGAAATTTTTATGATGTCTTCCAAAATTAGTGGTTGCCTATGGTAGGGGGTATAGGGTTGTTGGAAGAGGGGGTGATGGCTAAGGGGAGTGGGGTTTCTCTTTGGGGTAATGAAAATGTCCTAAAATTCATTCAGGTGATATATATACAACTCTGTGAATATAATACTAAAAGCCATTGAGTTGTACATTTTAAATGGGTGAATTACATGGTATATAAATTATATCTCAATAAAGCTGTATAAAAGAAAGAATGTATGATTTTCATTGCCTAATTATCTCCTGAATCATCTAATTTTCTCCTTTCCTACTGTCTCTTTTTATGAACAAGTCATCATTGGCTCCCACCTGCAATGCCAGTGGTCTCCTGGCATCCCGTTTTGCTCTCCTCTTGATTCATCCTCAGAATGTTCTCTCACCCAGTTTTGACCATGCTGTCCTCTCAGCCTAGGCTACTCTCCTGCCTTGTTTTGCCCTGTTAGTTCTTACTCACCTTTTTGGTCCTCAGCTTAAACATCACTTCTGCCAGGGGTCCTTCCCCGAATCCAGTGGATTTAGGAATGTCCTCCTACCCTGTGTACTTTGCCTATCATACTGCTCATATTTTATGATAATTATTTCCTGTCTTGTCTTCTCCACTAGACTTTATGTATACAATGAACAGAGAAAATGTCTGTTTAATTCTAACCACTAGCACAGGACCTGACACACAGTAGATAATAAATATTGGTTACTTGAATAAATGACTGAACAAGTCCTTACATTACAAGGCCTTCATTTCTTCATAAAATAAGGACAATGCACCACATGTTAACTTCTCTTCCTTTCTGACATATACTCACAGGATGACCTCAAAATTTATACTATTCAACAGTCCTACTATTTCTTAGTAAAAACAACTAACTAATGAAGATATGATTAAATTGAAGTCCATTTTTATCAGTCCCTCCTACTTGAAATAAATGAGGTTAATTAGATAAGAAAATTATCTCTGATACAAATTAGCAGTTGGAAATTATCAAAGAAAAAATATTTAACTCTATCTGTACCTTTTTTTAGTAAAATATATAAATATGCTTGAAAATTAGCCCCAAATAGACTATTAGAAGCTACACTTAAGAGCTCAGATTTAAAAAACTAAAAGAACTGCAATGTGAGCCTGCCTCTCAGGCACCATGTGATTCGGGAGAGGAAGACCGTCCTGTGGAAGGTTACAGAGCCAAGTCTAAGCAAAAATTAAATTCTTTTCTAGCCTCAGGGTCCTATACTCCCAGTCCTATGCTCCTCTTGCTTCTTCCTTCATTACTCAACTCTGGGACCACATCTAGGTTACGCCCTACACAACAAATGCTGGATGCTTCAAGAACAACTCTCCTTTCTGTGCCGGCAGCAGCTACTTATACATGGCCTCCAGGTCTCAGCAAAGAAAGCCGAGAGAGAAATTGGTGACCTGCTGATGTGGCTTATGTTACAATTTGGTAGTTCTGCAGGCACATCTATCCTTATGTCACAGATCTACTTCCTCCCACCCTGGAATCTGACACCCCATGAACAAATTACCACAGTTAAAACGTGGTGCCGCTAATGTTAGTGTTCCAACTTATTAAATATAAAAATCTCACACTCTTATTTAGCATTATTTGAAATCTCAAAATACCATGGCTAAAAGCAAATCACTCAATGGTAATTTTAGAATATTTTTCTGTACTAGAGTTCCTTCCCTGCTGAGATTTTGATGTAATCCTCTCCATGTTGATCTCTGCAGTTCTGCAGTTTTTGAAACAAAGTACTCAATAAATATTTATTAAGTGAGTAAATGAACAAACTTCTAAAAGCTGTATGTTAGCAAAGAATAGAAAGGTACCTTTATTTGTGTCATATCATTTACAAAGCTGGATATTTATCATTCCTAGAGCATTTGGAGTCTGTGTGATAAATATATATTCTACACTCATGTATGAATTTAAAATTTTTAAATAATTAAAATAAAACACAACATTAAAATTAAAAATAATATGTTATTCTTCCAGATGATTCACAGAATACCTTGAGGATTTAGCAATGGCCAAAGAGCGTCGACTGGAATATCAGTTATAAGCATACAGTACTATAGGGCAAAGAAGGGGGAGGGAAAGTGAAGGTCTAACTAGACAGTACCTTTTAGTTTGTTTAAGGTTTGATGACTTACTTCACAGCTGTACTGTTTACTTAATGTATCATGGAATTTAAGTAAAATTTATTCATGTACTTTTATCTATACCCCCAAAATTAAATTTACATTTAGTATATAGAGGTATACCATTTAACCATAATTGTCTTTTAAACAAAGATAAATAATCATTAAGATAAATAAGAACTCAAAATTTACTATTACAGGTTAAATATTTGAATTATATAACATGAACATAATGTTATTTGCAAAGAAAAAATTTCAGAGGCTTGTGGCAAGATAGGCTTTTTCCTCCTAAAACTGAAATTGCATCCAAACTTTACATATGAAAAACTGGTGCAATCACACTCTTTACCTGCTCACTTTCATGTGGGTACCCACTGGTCTAGCAGTCAGCTATGTGAGACTCCAGGATAACGTTCCCTCTTCCTCCTAATTAAGTCTGAGGGCCTATACCTCACACCTAATGGGAGAATTCCAGCAGGGATAAATGAGATTATTCCTTTTCCCCACTCCTTAACTGAGCAACAGAATTCTTCAGAATTTCAGGATTCTCCAACCTAAAATCTTTCCTAACCCAAACATTTATATCTCACCACAGAAACCTTAACTTTCTCTTTGCCAAAGGAACCAAGGCAATCCCACTGCAGTGAAGCTTTTACCACTGTCAAAATGATGAAAGGAGTATGCTCTTAGTAGCCCCAGACTGACAGTAGAATATAATTTATCATAGACATAATGCTATGGATATAAATTTCTATTATATTAAATATTAAGCGGGTGACAATAGCTATTTTGAGAAGCCAATATTGTTTCTACTGGGAAATATATAAACATATATACACACTCGTAAAATCTTTGAAAGTAAACCCTTTACAAATTATACTGTCAATACCAATATGTCCAATAAAAATATAATGCAAGCGGGACTTCCCTGGTGGCACAGTGGTTAAGAATCCACCTGCCAATGCAGGGGACACAGGTTTGGTCCGTGGTCCGGGAAGATCCTACATGACACGGAGCAACTAAGCCTGTGCACCACAACTACTGAGCCTGTGCTCTAGAGTCCACAAGCCACAACTACTGAGTCCTTGTGCCACAACTACTGAAGCCCACGCACCTAGAACCTGTGCTCCACAACAAGAGAAGCCACTGCAATAAGAAGCACATGTGCCGCAACCAGAGAAAGCCTGTGTGCAGCAATGAAGACCCAACAGAGCCAAAAATAAATAAATAAATTTATTTTAAAAAATAATAATGCAAGCTACATTTGTAATTTTAAGTTTTATAGTAACTACATAAAAAAATAAAGGTAAAACTAACTTCAATAATACCTTCTGTTGGGACTTCCCTGGTGGCGCAGTGGTTAAGAATCTGCCTGCCAACACAGGGGACACGGGTTCGAGCCCTGGTCCGGGAAGATCCCACATGCCGCAGAGCAACTAAGCCCACGCACCACAACTACTGAGCCTGCGCACTAGAGCCCGCGAGCCACGACTACTGAGCCCATGTACCACACTACTGAAGCCCGCGTACCTAAAGCCTATGCTCCACAACAAGAGAAGCCACCGCAATGATAAGGCCGCGCACCACAATGAAGAGTAGCCCCCGCTCGCTGCAACTAGAGAAAGCCCACGCACAGCAACGAAGACCCAACGCAACCATAAATAAATAAATAAATTTATTTTAAAAATAATACCTTTTATTTAACCCACTCTATCTAAAATAGTATATCATTATGTAATCAATATTAAAAAGTATTAATGAGATATTTTATATTCTTTTCTTAATACAAAATATTCAAATCCAGTGTGCAGCTTACATCTCAATTTGGACCAGGCATAGTTCAAGCACTCAATACCCCCATGTTACTAGTGGCTACCATATTGAATCACACAGCTCTATACTACTGTTTTCCATAAACTACCCTGAATATCTTCAGAAAGGAAATGACAGTAATTTACAATAGCTGTAAGTGCATATATTGTATCAAGTATAGTACGTAAATTGTGATAAGTTACATTAAAATTTTTGTTAATAAACCCATGTAGTATGTAAATCATGCAGTTATTTGCTACGTATATTGAGGTTTTTACAATAATCAGTCTTTTAAGAATTCAAATGCATTCACACATTTCAGCTAAAAATTGTCACAGCAAACCAAAATAATATAGCACTTCATGCCACAGCCTCAGAAATCAAGTAGGAATATATACCCTCCTCTAAGACAAATATTAACAGTAACAGAGTTAAAGGCAGTTAACTAAAATATTCTGCAGATACATTCTAAAACAAACTCAAATTATATTTGGTAACAGGTCCAAATTTCATGTATATTATTTAAAATTAATATAATTTTACACCACCGTAATTCTCAACTGGGGGTTTAGTACAAAGGAGATGAACACTTTTTAGGTTATTCTATTATGTTTAGAATTTAATAAGGATAGATTTGTTTAATTTTATAAATGAGAAAAATAAATACTTTATAGACCTATGATAAGTGGATGACAAAAAGATTTATGTAATCAAAGACCAAAGTATGTAAAGCATATATAAGTGTGTATATAGATATATGTATAAAGTATACATGACACTGATATGAAATAATCTAATACACAGCATGTTTTAATGCTGACATTATGTTATAAATACAACCTATTAGTTATATTCTAATGCAAGGCTATTTTCAATATTCAATAATCCTCTACAATGGTTATTTCCCTGAGACCTTTACATTAAACAGATATGACATGTAGCAAATCCAACAAGGAAAAGCAAAGATTACAAATTAGATGACTCAGGAAACTTACCAAAGAACAGAGACGGTAAATAGCTCCCACGAAGCAGAAATCATGAGAACTTCAGAAAGACATATATTCAGGAAAGAAAACTACACTAATTGGAATCAAGTGTTGTATCAGCAAACACCCTAAGCTTTTGTTCTAAATAAATAATCTTTAATATGCCTGCTAAAATTATCCCTATTTTTAGATAACACTCTTAAATAACTGATTTTTTTTTAAACAGGAGTACCCTTCGCCTCTCCTGACAGTCAATAAATAAATGTAATCAAAGTCATTTGTTACCAGCACTGTCATTCAAACCAAAATTCTGATTCATTTTCCACAGGAGCCTCAAGTTTCTGTTATTTATTGTCAGTCTCCCAGAGTCCTACTACTCCATCTTATTTTCATGCACCATTGTTATACTCATCATCCTTTCCTAGAACTCTTTCCTTACCTGCCCTTTGTCTTCAAATTCTGACACTGCTTTATCCACATAGAATAGCCTCTAAATAACATTACCTACTATGATCACACCTTGAACTCAATGGATTCTTTGTCCATTAGAATATTTTGTATAGTGCTCTGTAACATACCAGTAAAATCACTCATTGTTTTATGTATTAATTAAAAAACTAGCAGGGAAAGGAGTTGGGAGTTCAACTTGGAAGTAATGGCAAGATCTAATGGAAGACCAAAAATAAATAAATAAATAAAAATAACACCTTCACATCAGCCCAATTCAAGAAGAAAGTGAGAATCATACTCTTCATCCCTAAAAAATTATAGGGACTTGCATTTAACACCTGATGAATTATTCAGTGAGAAAAGCAGTGATATTTACTGTTAACACAAATAGTTTTAAATTAATTCAAAGAATAAAAAGAAACAGTTTTCTAAACAGCAATAGAAAAGGTAATTATATATAATAATACACAGCAGAATGAAAGAGTTTCTGGAGATTATAAAAAAGACACCATTATAGTCATATTCTCAATGAAGTATTCTCAGTTCTTCAGCCAGTCATTATGAAAATGCAGCATCCCAGCCCTGACACTGCGTGGCCTAGTCTAGGGGGAGAGAGGGGAATTTTTTTTTAAGCTCTCCCTGGCTGAACTGAGGAAAGAAAATTCCCAGCTGGACCCAGATTAATACCATAACATTCTATGGAGGTTGAAGTAACTGACTATAAAAAGATTATTAGTACTGAGTTTCTAAGACAAAGCTTCAAAAAGCCAAAGAATTTATCTCTGAACCTCAAGTAAATTTTTGAGAAGTCATAACACAGGAACAAAGTTAACAGAGAGTATGATTTGCTTAAAGCAAACAGCTTTGTTATAGCACTAAAAAAAAACCCCAGAGCATCAATTCTACAATTTTTAAATCTCCAGATCTGTATCCTTCCCACATCATTCTATCCTCAAAAAAAGTTAATTTTTATAGTTCAGTGACGAGACCAAATAGCTAATAATACATTTTTTAAGCCTTCAAAGTAGTTTCCTGCTTTATTTTCAACTCTACTTAGATCAAATTACTCTCCAAAAATTTTATGGCTCTCTATTTAACCACATAGATGTAATAGAGTGCTGTGGATTGAACTGTGTGCCCCACACAGATACACTGAAATCTTAACCCCCCAATACCTGTGAAGGTGATCTTATTTTGAAGTAGGGTCTTTGCAGATGTAATCAAGTTAAGATGAGGTCATACTGGATATGAGCGGGCCCTAAATCCAATGACCAGTGTCCTTATAAGGAAAGAGAGAAAGAGATATCTGAAGACACAGAGGAGACCTAGAGAAGGCGGCCATGTAAAGGAGGCAGACATGAAAACTATCATGCCACAAACCAAAGAATGCCAAGGATTGCCAGTAACCACCAGAAGCTAGAAGCGGCAATTAAGGAAGACTTGTCCCTAGAGCCTTTGAAGGAAACATATCCTTGTCGATACCTTGATTTTGAACCTGCAGTCCCCAAAACTGTAAGAAAATATACTTCTGCTGTTTTAAGCTACCCAGTTTGTGGTAATTTGCTATGGCAGCCCTAGGAAACTAACAGAGGGGAATATGGGTTAATAGTTCCGAACCTGCTTTACTTGTATACTGAGGGCTGAATAACTACGTAAATAGATGGCAGATGGTGGAGGTATCTCACTATTGGAAAGGGAAATTATAGACAAGTAAGGGGAAAAAGCTAAAATGAGCTCTGCTATACTGGATTAGAGTCAGAGACATCAGTATGAACTCATTTAGCTTAATATGGATACTTATGAATAGACACAGAAATAATTATAGATATGCATGTATACACAGGCGAGTATACATACCATATAACCTAGTTCTGCCTCCGTGACGGTGTAGAAGCAATAACACCCCAGCGGTAACAAGCACTCCCAGCACCCAGATCTTGGTGTCTAAATACTATTCTCCAATAAAAAGAACCAGGGATCTTTGGAGAAATGGCTGATCCTAGGGCTACAGTAGGGAAGATATAAGATGACCATGGAACACCTTACACTACCCAAAAGGAAGTGCTCAAAAAACAAAAGGATGGGGATGGAGCACAGAGTGTCACAGGAGTCGACCTGAAAGAGTTCCCAATGGCAAAAGGTGGAATAATTTGAGCAAGAAAATAAATATTATTGCATAATAACCCAAAAGATAAATATACACAGTCCATACTAACACAAATAAGTGATTGGATAGATAAATAAATGAGGGAAAACAGTTGAGTCTTTCTTATAACAGAATTCCAAACAACGTACGTAGATATTTTTCCCTCCAGGATGTAAAACTCTGTACCCCCACCCCCATTTTGAGTTTGGGCTGGACTTAGTGACTTGCTTCCAAACAGTAGAATATGAAGAGGGTAAAATAATAGTCCTATAGAGAGAAATCTTGCAAACACATCTTAACTAAGTAATTAAAGTAAACATCACCAGTGATGTCATGTGAATATCATGTACCCCTTGATATGCTACGAGCGCCTGTAGTATATTATTCCCCAAAAGTACAGTCTCAGTCTAATCATGAGAAAACACCAGACAAATCCAGTTTGAGGGACATTCTATAAAATGCCTAACCAGTCCTCCTCAAAACTGTTAAGGTTATGAGAAACAAGGAAAAAGTAAGAACCTGTGACAGACCAGAGGAAATTAAGGAGACATTAGTGTGGTATCCTGAATAGAAATTAGGAACAGATGGTCACTGATGGAAAAATTGGTAAAATTCTAATAAATTCTAAAATTTAATTAAAAAATAAGTATGTGTATATATGGGCCCATATTGATATATATAGATTATTGAATAGATAAATAAGTAGGAGAGAAGGGACAAGTATGCCTTAAAGAATAATTCCAAGTATTAAATTCAGATACTACCTCTTCCAGGAGGTGTAGTTTAATCCTTCCCCTCTGACTTGCATCCAAAGAACAGAATATAGAAAGGGGAAAAACTGTTACTATACGGTGGAGAAATGTAGCAAGTCTGATACTACCAGTTCCTGAGCATTTTTGAGGATTTTTAATAATATATATTGACAGTTTGTTCCTGAATTTCTCTGCTGCTGGTTTCAGATTTAGCTCTTGGGATCTGCTAAGAAAATTTGTATTGTTCTGACTTATAGCTCCCAGAATTTTACTGTTGTTTTCTCTTTTTCCCCCTGTCATCATATGGTTGTTTTGGGTTTTGTTTTGTTTTTTAATTTTTTTTCCTGACTTTTAGTGGGATTTCAGAAAGGAACAGAATTAGAGAACTGTGTTTAGCTTGTTATCTTAAGTTGGAAATTCACTTGAATATATTTCTATGTTAGTACATATGTAGCTACCTAATTAACTGAATACACCATGATATATTTAACCATTTCCTTACTGACAGACACCTGGAGTTCTAATTTTTCACTAAACAGTGTTACAGTGGATATTCTTGTACATATTATCTTTGTTCAGCTGTGTGTGTGCTGAATCAAGGATATATACGCTTTACATACATTATTTATAGGTAAGTAATTTAACCTCTAAGTGTTACATAAAGGTTGGCCTCACTTTCCCTATCAGAGGGCTGTTGTGAGGGTTAAAAGAGTTAACATGTATAAGTGCCTAGAACATGGTTAACAGTTATATAGCTGTTAGTTACCATTGCCAAATTGCCCCCTATAAAGGCTGACTACATATCCTAGCTATTAGAGTACTATTTTTCCCATATTTGCTCAGATCCTGGATATTACAGTCTATTTTTATGGAAAAGGGGGCAATTTTGCTAGTGAAAAGCAGTATCTCACTGTCTAGACTTTCACTTCACTATGACTGAGTTTGATCATCTTTTTGATGTTTATTGGCCATTTGTACTTTTTACATGAATTGTTTATTTCTTTTATCTATGAAATTTTTAAATTATGAAATATTTAAAATTTTATAGATAAACACCTATGTGGGGACATTATCCTTATTTGTAGGAACTCTTTAAATAATATAGATATTAGTTTCTTGTTAATTTGATTACAAACATTTATTCCTAGTATGTCCCCTTTTTTATTTAATATCTTTTATCAGTGTTCAAAATTTTTGAATTTCTATTAAAGTCTGTGTTGTGTGGCTTAAGAATATATTTAATGTAAAAATATAAAATAAATTTCCTATTTCCTAGTACTTTGATGATTTTTAAAAGAAATCATTAGTTCTTTGCTCCATTTCAAATTTAATTTTCTTACAGTTTGAGGTCAGTATCTATTAACACTTTTTTCAGGCTTAATCCTTCCTTACTATTTTGAAATGCTGTCTTTGTATCATGTATTAAATTTCCAAATAAACATGTGTTTTTAAAAAGTACTTAGGTTGGTATGTGTGCTACAGAAATCTACATATCTAATAGAAAAAGTAGGCTTGTTGTATTCTGTGATCTGTTGTTTGGGTCATCTGTTGTAAGCTGGCAGGAGGACTTTCATTCATTCTGTGAGTTACTTCCAAAACATCAAAAAGTAGGCCCCCATGAAATCCTGCCTTACTTTCAATCTCCTGGGTCAAACCTAGTCCTTGGCTTATCTCAGTGGTGGATCTCCTTGGAGAAGAGAGCAATTAATTCTAGGAGCCTCAAGTGATGTAGATTAGGTCATGTGACTCGTATCACAGTGATAAAAAATTTTTTTAAGAACTCCAATTCAGAGAAATTAAAAAAAAAAGAAAGCCTATCACAAAGCATATATGGGATGATCCAGTTTTATTTTAAAACCTCTATGTATGTAAATAAATGCAGAGCAAAAGATGTGGAAGAACATGCAACACACTAATAACACTTATGACCTCTGAAAACAAAGCAAGGACTGGAAGAGGAAAAATAAAGGGAGATTTTACTTTTTCTCTAGTTAATTCTATATGAGTTCAAATTTTTCAAAGACCATAAATTTAATACTTGAAATATAAATTTGTTTTTAAAATTATGTTAATCTTTATGCTTTTTTAAATGTGCATTTTTCACCTTTTTAAAATCAGGGTGGGGGGAGTAGAAGAAATACACACAGTAGTTGACATTAAGGAAAAGTTTTACAATCATTTTATAGTTCTTTTTCTCTTCATTTTTTTTCCATTTATATTTATATGACAAAATTTCTTGTTTAAGATCATTGCCTGAGTTCAGAAAGTTATATTCTCTCCCTCATAAGACCCACTGAAATAACAGAAAAGTAATAAAAGTAATAAAGTGGAAGCTCATGACAATGAACAATATAGGACTGTCAACAACAAAACATTACAACAGAATTCCAGAAGCTAGAAAATGAAGAGTGTTAACTTTTGAAAAAATACAATTTTTGGTAACGCAACACAGGGAGTTCATCTCTCTGGGGAAACATCAAAGAGGCTCTAAGCTCGTAAATATCAAGTACAAAAGTAGGCTAAAACAAGAACCTTAACTGCAAGTGTGTGTGTGTGTGTGTGTGTGTGTGTGCGTGTGTGTGTATTTATGCATTGTTTCATTGAACACTATTGAGCACCCAGTACATACCAGTCCCTATTCTATGATACAAATAATTAACCAAAGTAAAGCAGGTTTGTAGGTACAAAGCTGTGAGGGTGGCAACAGAAGTATCACTGTTTTAGGGAGCAGGGAAGAACAAGAATCACTTTTAAAGTAATGATGGTAATACAAAGAAACTGCACTAAGCAATGTAAAAGTCATATTATTAAATCTTCATAAGACATTCTGAAAAGTCATTATCTCCAATTTGGAGATGAAAAATCTGAGGCTCAAAGAAATGAGAAATTATTCAAGGTTGCACAGATAATTAACCGATAACAGGTTTAACCAAAGCTTAAGCTCTAAATCACCATATTGATAAGAGTAGTCATTTCATTTTTTGAGAACTAGTTTACTCATTTATATAATGGTCTAATTAATTATATTATCTCTAAAGACCCATCCAATTCTAACACTATGACTAACACCAAAAGAAAATAATTCTACTTACCACTTATAGCTTAAGAAAATATTCCATTAGCATAATCAAAAGTTTTAAAAAAATGTATCTATATAAAGAGGCATTTTCTTAAATACTTAAGGATTATCACCAGTCTCTCACTGAAAGTAATGCCCTTAAAAGCAAATTTTTTTTAAGATAATGAATTTTTGCATTTAGAGAAGACTAAATTTGTTTGGTTTAGCTTCTACTTCCTTACTGAAATCTAATTCTTTCTTTAGTGTATCAACTTGTTCTCAAAACTTTGACATCAACTTCAAAAGTAATGCACATAGGGTTTCCCTGGTGGTGCAGTGGTTGAGAGTCCGCCTGCCGATGCAGGGTACGCTGGTTCGTGCCCCGGTCCGGAAGGATCCCACATGCCACGGAGCGGCTGGGCCCGTGAGCCATGGCCGCTGGGCCTGCGCGTCCGGAGCCTGTGCTCCGCAACGGGAGAGGCCACAACAGTGAGAGGCCCGCGTACCGCAAAAAAAAAAAAAAATAATAATGCACATAAAATACTATACTAAAATGCTATTTCAGATCAGTTAAGTAGAAAAATCCACTATACAACTGTCAATTAGCCTGTCAACTTTATCCCAAGGGTCCAAATATGAATAATACTTGAACAAATTTACAATAAAATCAATAGTTCTAAAAGTATTCATTCACAAATAAGGCTGTGGAAAAAGGATATAAAATCTTAAATTTAGGGAAGGTAAAAAGAAAGTTAAAGAAACAGAAGCACTATATATTTAAATTATTTTCTCCTTTCAATTTAATAAAAGAAGAGTATTTGTCACGTAATACGGGGTTTTTTTGTAATTCGCCTTCCTATTTACCTATCCCTGCACCACCTTGCATATATTTCCTTACTTTCCTTGAGTTGTATATTTTAGTCAACTGATACTATTTGCAAGACCATAATGAAATCAATATTCTATGCAATTGCTAGCAAAGTTATGACAGATAGTAATAGTTAAATAAGATTTTTTTAACAGTCATTAAAATGACAGTGAGAAGATGGAAAAAAGATACTCTTCTCTATACTTACCACTAAGTGTAACTAAAAGCTCTGGAAGTTATATATAAAACGAGATATAATTCAAAGTTAGAGAGAAGGCAGACCAACTAGTGGTCTCAGGACCCAAGGAACAAGATGGTGGTGAACTCCCTGTGTTTTTTTTTTTGTCTCGTACCTTCCAGACTTGGAGCTGGAAAAGCCAGCAACCAGAAGAACCAAAGGGCACAGCCCAAAAAAGTCCCAACAAAAGCATGTTCTCCGTAGTCAACAGACCAAGAAAGAGGAAGTCTAACAAGACAGACGATTTTTAGACAGTAACCACTCTTCTCGAGGCAAATACCACAGAAAAAACTGCAGCCCTACCTGTACCCACACCAACAAAAATCAAGTGCGGAGCCTAGACTTCCAACCTTGCCAAGTTGTAACAATGTACTCCAATAACCCCACCAGGGTAGTATCAAAGAAGGCCAGGTAAAGAGATAGAACTTTCATCCCCATCTGGCAGTCTGAAGCCCCCTCCCCTCCACCCCCCAACACACACACACACACACACACACACACACACACACATACGTTATGTTAGAGGAGGACTAATAGAAAGTCTAGACATTCACCATCACCCAGCAGTAGTGAGGCCACTCACACGGTGGTGTCAGTGATGATGATATGGAAAACCAGACTCACCACCTCCACCCAGCAGTAACGCACCCCCTCCAAACTTCTCAGATGTCAACAGAAGCCAAGGGGAGAACCTGGACTTCTAACTCCACCTGGCAGTAAGGATACAGTGCCTTTCCCTGCTTCACATGCTCAAGCAGTATCTAACAACACTAACAGAAAAATTTTAATATATAAAATAATTAATATTTGTAAAATTTTTATTATGTTTACTTAGATGTAAATAAATATAGTTTACATTTATAAAACATGTAATAAATGTATAAATAAAAACAATATTTATTATGTAGTAAATAATTTAAATCCAGAACATCATAACAAACAAAATTCTCCAAGTTTCAAATGAAAATCATTTATCATACACAAGAAACAGCAAGTTCCCAAACTGAATGAAAAAAAGAAAATCAACAGACGCCAACACCATGGTAACAGAATTGTTAGAATTCTCCGACAAACATTTTAAAGGAAACATCATAAAATCGATGCAATGAACAACCAAACATGCCTAAACAATGCCTAAAACAAACGACTAAACAGAAAGCATCTACACACACACAAAAGGTCTCAGCAAAGAAATAGAAGATATAAATGAGGACCAAAATTAAAAATTTATAACTGAAAAATGCAATAGAAATAAAAATCTCAGCAGATAGGCTCAACAGCAGAATGGAGTGGACAAAAGAAAAATATTAGTGAAGTGGAAAACAGAGCAATAAAAATTACCTAACCTGAACAACAAACGAAAAACAGAAGGAAAAACAATCAAACAAACAAAAAAGGACACAGCATCAGGACAATAACAAAGGATTTACAATTTGTGCCATCAGAGTCCTAGAATAAAAGAGGAAGAGGCAAAAAAAGCACTCAAAGACAATAATGGCTGAAAACTTCCAATATTTGGCAAGAGACATAAACTTGCAGATTCAAGATGCTGAATCCCAAAAACATGTACAAATCCCAAAAAGGAAAAACCCAAAGAAATCCATCTAAAGACATGTGATATTAAATTTCTGAAAACTGAAGACAAAAAAATCTTGAAAGTAGCCAGGGAAAAATGAGAGCAGATTTGTCATCAGAAACCATGGGGGCCAGAAAGAAGCGACAATACTTTTCAAGTACTGAAAGAAAAGAACTATCAAACTAGAATTATATACCTACTGAAATTATCCTTCAGGAATCTAGGGGAAATCAAGACATTCTCAGTTGGGGAAAAATTAAGATAATCTGTCACCAGCACATGTATCTTAAAAGAAGGACTAAAGGAAATTCTCTGAACGAAATGGAAACAATAAAAAGGAACCTTGGAACAACACAAAGAAGAGCACAGGAAGCAAAAATGTGAGTAAATACAACAGGCTGTCTGTCTCCTCTTGAGTTTCCCAAATTATGTTTGATAGTTGAAGTAAAAATTATAACACTGTCTGATATGGTTATAAATATATGCAAAGGAAAGAGCTAAAACAATTTTATTATAAATGGGGTAGGTAAAAGGATATAAGGGAGATAATGTTTCTACACTCCACTCAAACTGTTAAAATGGTAAGCTATGTATATATAAATTATCTGTATTATATATCCACATTATATATGACAAAACACATAATGTAATACCTAAACCAACCACTAGAAGAGATACACTTAAAAATACTATGGTTAAATCCAAGTAGAATTCTAAAATTGTTCAAGTAACCCACAGGAAGGCAGGAAAATGAAAACAGAAACAAAGAGAACAAACTGAACACCTGAATATTAATACATCAATAATTACATTACATGTAAATGGTCTAAATATATCAATTAAAAGACAGAGACTAGCAAATCCAACTGTATGCTGTTACAAGCAATTTAACTTTGAATATAATGTTACAGACAAGTTAAAAGTAAAGGAACAGAAAACATACCATTTAAACATTAATCAAAAGAAAGCTGGAGAGGCTATATTAAATCAGATAGAGTAGATTTCAGCACAAAAAAAATTACCAGAGATAGAAGGACATCATATAATAATAAAAGGGCCAATCCACCAAGAATACACAGCAATCCTAATTGCATATGCATCAAACTACAGAGCTGCAATATGTGCAGCAAAAATTTATAAAACTAAAAAAAGAAATGCACAGATCCACAATCATAGTTAAGACTTTTAATACTTCCTTTCTCAACAGTTGAACAACTAAACAGAAAATCATCAAGGATATAGAAAAAAATCAACAACACCATCAACCAACAGGATCTAATTGACATTTACAGAACATATACCAAATAGACCTTATGCTGAGACCTAAAAGAAATCTTGACAAATTTAAAAGAAACAAAATCATAAAGTATGTTTTTGACCACAATGGAGTTAAACTAGAAACTAATAACAGAAAGAGACCAGAAAAGTCTCTAAACACTTCAAAACTAAACAACATGCTACTAGATAACCCTGGGGTCAAGAGGAAGTCTCAAGGTAAATTAAGAAAATATAATGAACTGAATGAAAACACAAAATATCAAAATTTGAGAATCACAGCTAAACCTTGTCTGAGAGACAAATTTATAGCACTAAGTGCATACATCTTAAGAGGAAAGTTTCAAATCAATATCTAAGCTCCCACCTTAACAACTTATAAAAAGAGCAAAATAAACCCAAAGCAGTAATAAAGAAATAATAAACAGCAGAAACCACTGAAATTGAACATAGAAAACAAGAGAAAATTAATGAAACAAAGAGCTGATTCTTTGAA
Source organism: Delphinapterus leucas (assembly GCF_059928025.1). Lineage (NCBI taxonomy): Eukaryota > Metazoa > Chordata > Mammalia > Artiodactyla > Monodontidae > Delphinapterus > Delphinapterus leucas. The sequence continues at coordinate 54,800,990 of NC_143140.1, forward strand.
AAGATCAATAAAATTGACAAATTGCTACCAAGACTGAAAAATAAAAAAGGAAAGATGACACAAATAACCAATACCAGAAATGGAAGAGGAAATACCACTACAGAGGCTGCAGAAATCAGAGGTAAGAGAACGCTATGAACAGCTCTACATTCACAAATTTGACAACAGACAAAATGGATTACTTCCTCAAAAAAAAAAAAAAAAACAACTACCACAACTCATCCAACATGAAAAATAATTTGAATAGTTCTATGACTATTAAGGAAATTTAATTCATGATGTTAAACTATAAAAAAAGGAATTTCTAGGCCTAGATGAAGGACTCTAATAAACATTTAAAGAAATAACACCATTCTACACAATCTCTTCCAGAAAATAGGAGGGAACACTTCCCATTTCATTTTATAAAGCTAGTATTACCCTGATATCAAAAGGAAAAACATTCTTACTTATAGATGACATAACTGTCTACAGAGAAAACTCCAAGAAATATACCCAAAAACCCCTCCTAGAACCAAAGAGTTCAGCAATGTCACAAGATACAATTAACATATTGATACCAAAACTGGAAAATTAAATGCCATTTACAATCACTCCTTCAAAAATGAAATACTTAGCTATAAATCTAACAAAACATGTATGGGACATGTATGTTGAAAACTATACAACACTGGTGAATGAAATTAAGATCTAAATAAATGGAGAAACATACCATGTTAACGGATTAGAAGACTCAACAGAGTAAAGACTGCAATCCTCCCCAAACTGATATATGGACAACACAATTCCTATTAAATTTCCAGAAAGATTTTTTGTAGATATAGACAGAATTATTCCAAAACTTATATAGAAAAGCAAAGCAACCAGAATAGCTAAAACAAGTTTGAAAAAAGAATAAAGTGGGGGGAAAAAAAAAGAATAAAATGGGAATTATTCTGGTTTCAAGATTTATTATGCAAAGAAAACAAACCTTAATCTAAAAATCTCACACTGTGCAGAAAGGATCAGCGTGTCTGAGTTTTCCATACTCTGCGCATTCCAAGAAAGGTTTGGCCCCCGTCTGGCTCCTAAGATGCAACCACTAAACCCTTGAAATATCCTGCCTAATGAGAATGTCTTTGTTTACCCGCGGACCTTGAGTGACTCCATATAGTCCATGCTAATAATGTGATATATGTTTGGAGCCTTGAACCATGTAATATCAGCTTGACTTCTCAAGGGCTGGAGCCTAAGGTCATCCACAAAGGCAGTCAACAATACCAACAAAACCTACCCACAGTAAAAATCCTGGACACCAAGGCTTGGATGACCTTGCCTGGTGAGCAATACTCTGTATGTGGTATCACACACCACTTCTGAGAGAATTAATCACTGTCCACACAACTCCACTGGGAGAGGACAACTGGAAGTTTGGACCTGCTGTCTCCTGGACCTTGTCCTTTGCTTCTTTTTCTACTACTAATTTAAATCTGTATCCTTTCACTGTAAAAAAAAAACAAAAAAAACAAAAAAACTGCAACCATTAGTATAACAGCTTTTCTGAGTTCTAGCAAATAACTGAGCCTAAGAGTGGCCTCAGGGACACCCAAACATACTCACATTATACAAAATTAACTCAAAATGGATCACAGACTTAAATGGAAAACATAAAATGAATAAAATTTTAGAAAAAAGAAAAAAGAAGAATATTCAAGATCTGGGACTAGGCAAAGAGTTCTTACTTAGCCTTGACCCCAAAAGCACAATCCATATAGGCAAAAACTGAAACACTGGACTCACAAGCTTAAAAACTTTTGCTCTGCAAAAGACACTGTTAGAGGATGAAAAGACAAGCCAGACTGGAAGAAAATGTTTGCAAACAGAAGAGCCAACAAAGGATTAGTATCTGAAATATATAAAGAACTCTTAAAACTCAACAGAAAAAAAGAAAAAAAATCCAACTAGAACATGGGCAAAAGACATGAAGAACATTTCAACAAAGAGAACATACAGACGGCAAATAAGCATGTGAAAAAATGTTCAACATTATTAATCTTTAAGAAAATGAGAATTAAAACCACAATGAGATATCACTACATTCCTATCAGAAAGGCTAAAATTTAAAAACCACCAAAGAAAAAATTAATTAATTAATTAAACTAAAACCCACTAAGGGCTAGCAAGGATGAAGAGAAAGTTAGATCACCCATACAGAACCACTTCCACCGCTGAAGGAAATGGAATAGTCACTTTGGAAAACAGCATGACTGTTTGTTTCTTTAAAAACTAAAGATGCAACTGCCATACAACCAGCTACTGTGCTCCTGGACATTCACCATAGAGAAATGAAGACATGTGTTCACACCAAAACCTGTACGTGAATGTTTATATTTATAGCAGCTTTATTTCTAATAGCCAAAAACTGGAAACAACTCAAGTGTCTTTCAGTGGGTTAATGGTTACGCAAAATGTGGTCTATCCAATACCACCAGTGCTAACTACTACTCAGCAATAAAAAGAAATGAACTATTGATACACACAACAACCTGGATCAATCTCCAGAGAAAAAGGCCAATTCCAAAGGGTTACATACTGTATGATTCCATTTATAGGGCACGTCTGAAATGACAAAATTATAGAAATGGAGAATAGATTAGTGGTTTCCAAGAGTTAAGAAGGGGTGGGGGACTTCCCTGGTGGCTCAGTGGTTAAGAATCTGCCTGCCAATGCAGGGGACATGCGTTCGAGCCCTGGTCTGGGAAGATCCCATATGCCATGGAGCAACTAAGGCCATGAGCCACAACTACTGAGCCTGCCCATCTGGAGCCTGTGCTCCGCAGTGGGAGAGGCCGCAACAGTGAGAGGCCCATGCCGCGCTATGAGGAGTGGCACCCGCTCGCTGCAACTGGAGAAAGCCCTCGCACAGAAACGAAGACCCAACACAGCCAAAAAAATTAATTAATTAAAAAGAAATTAATTAATTTAAAAAAAGAAGAGGGGGAGGGGAAGTGGGTGTGAGCAGAATAAGGTATACTCTGGTGATAGGAATGTTCTGTATTTTGACTATATCAATGTCAATATCCTGGTTGTGATACTGAAGTAAAGTTTTGCAAGATACTAAATGGGGGGTGAGATAAAGGGTATATAGAATCTCTGTGCTATTTCTTTAAATCACATGTGAATCTACAATTATTTCAAAATAAAAACTTTAGTTAAAAAATGAATGAAGGGGGCTTCCCTGGTGGTGCAGTGGTTGAGAGTCCGCCTGCTGATGCAGGGGACACGGGTTCGTGCCCTGGTCTGGGAAGATCCCACATGCCGCGGAGCGGCTAGGCCCATGAGCCATGGCCGCTGAGCCTGCGCATCCGGAGCCTGTGCTCCACAATGGGAGAGGCCACAGCAGTGAGAGGCCTGCGTACAGCAAAAAAAAAAAAAAAAAAAAATTTTGATGATGGCCATTCTGACTGGTGTGAGATGATATCTCATTGTAGTTTTAGAGAAATGCAAATCAAAACTACAATGAGATATCATTTCACACCAGTCAGAATGGCCATCATCAAAAAATCTAGAAACAATAAATGCTGGAGAGGGTGTGGAGAAAAGGGAACACTCTTGCACTGCTGGTGGGAATGTGAATTGGTACAGCCACTATGGAGAACAGTATGGAGGTTCCTTAAAAAACTACAAATACAACTACCATATGACCCAGCAATCCCACTACTGGGCATATACCCTGAGAAAACCATAATTCAAAAAGAGTCATGTACCAAAATGTTCATTGCAGCTCTATTTACAATAGCCCGGAGATGGAAACAACCTAAGTGTCCATCATCGGATGAATGGATAGAGAAGATGTGGCACATATATACAATGGAATATTACTCAGCCATAAAAAGAAACGAAACTGAGCTATTTGTAATGAGGTGGATAGACCTAGAGTCTGTCATACAGAGTGAAGTAAGTCAGAAAGAGAAAGACAAATACCGTATGCTAACACATATATATGGAATTTAAGGAAAAAAAAACGTCATGAAGAACGTAAGGGTAAGACAGGAATAAAGACACAGACCTACTAGAGAATGGACTTGAGGATATGGGGAGCGGGAAGGGTAAGCTGTGACAAAGCGACAGAGAGGTATGGATATATATACACTACCAAACGTAAGATAGATAGCTAGCGGGAAGCAGCTGCATAGCCCAGGGAGATCAGCTCGGTGCTTTGTGACCGCCTGGAGGGGTGGGATAGGGAGGGTGGGAGGGAGGGAGACACAAGAGGGAAGAGATATGGGAACATATGTATATGTATAACTGATTCACTTTGTTGTAAAGCAGAAACTAACATACCATTGTAAAGCAATTATACTCCAATAAAGATGTAAAAAAACAAAAAAAAAACAAAAAAATGAATGAAGGAAAAATACGATCAGAAGAACAATTTCATTTGATATATAACAACACTGAACATTATTAAATATTCAAACACTACTTTATAATTTCTTAGTTTCGAACAATAAAACACATCCCTTGAATTTTCTCAATCACAGCCATTCTACAAAGATTCACGTCTAACCAGTAAGAATTCAGCTCACCTTCCACACTGTCAGAACAGGAAGTTCCAATGCCAGTGTCACCACTGTCAGAAGCTATACTATGTCTCCTGATATGGTTATTTCGCTGGTTAGATGGAACAGTTGTGGCCTGCCACAATGATTCATTACCAGGTAACCATGCTGATGAAGAATAATCTGGGCCTACAAAAGAAAATACGCAGAAGTTAACATTTATAATGTCTGTGAGTAGACAGAAGACATCTTTTGACCTTGTAAAAAATGCAAGTAAGGTAAAATAAGCTTATTTTCTGCCGAAATTAATTTAAATAGATCGGTGATATCTAAGATTCACCAAATAAACTTACTTATCACACATACACAAATTCAATGCTGATTTAGCAGCTTCCTCTGGCTGAAGAGCTCCGATTTCTGCTCATAGACATTGAACTTTTATACATGGAACTACTGTCTGATTTAAAATATGAACTCTATCATCAATCCATCTGGAAATGTCAGCACTCTGCTTTGTAATATTTGATAGGTAGGCATCTGTGATCCCAGACACAGGCATTAGCTGAGAATTGGGACTCAGGGAAAATCTAATCAAATCATATTGCATGACAATGTAAGTAGAATGTGCTCATGGAAGGTCAAAAAAATCTATTTTTTTCCACTATAACCTAACCACTTAAAATTTTAAATTCTTTTGCATTATTTTAATTGATTTTAGTTATCTTTTGATAAAAGTTTAACACCAGAGCATCTTCCTGGCTCTTTGTTTAATTTTCCCTTTTGAGTTACGTTAAATCTTCATTGTTTAGCTAATGTTATCACTTTTCAGTGTTCTCTTATAATCTTTATTTTCACTTACGTTGTCCATTTTTACTTAACTTCCATTTGTCTTTTTCTGATTTATCCATCATTTTACGTTTTTGCTCACTTCATTCTTTTACTGTCTACAATGCCACTCGAAATATACCCATGGGGCTTCCCTGGTGGTGCAGTGGTTGAGAGTCCACCTGCTGATGCAGGGGACACGGGTTCGTGCCCCAGTCCAGGAAGATCCTACATGCCATGGAGCGGCTAGGCCTGTGAGCCATGGCCGCTGAGCCTGCGCGTCCGGAGCCTGTGCTCCGCAACGGGAGAGGCCACAACAGTGAGAAGCCCACGTACCGCAAAAAAAAAAAAAAAATATATATATATATATATATATACACACACACACACACACACACACACACATACCCAGGGACCAATGCCACTCTGTGAACTATTAATTACAAGTTCATAAAAATTAGGTGCAGAAATAAAGGACAAGCACTGAAGAATGTTTATAGTAATTTGAACGAGCAATTTTAAATCTTGAATTTTATACAAAGCTATAGTAGCACATGTCTTTATCAACGGTTAACACAGTGGCTCTAAAATTGAAGCCTGTAGACTTATTTGTGGGAGTTAACAAACTCTGTACAAGAATTTTGAGCCTTCAATTCAATTATACCCTTGAAAATTAATAAGCATATTATAGATGACGTGAATAGCTACCTTAAAGCAGACATTATCACATAATTATAATACTCCCATTTGGGTTTTATGTTTGCAATTGCAGTTGCTTCTAAGTAAAGCAGAAATGACTGGGCACTTACCATGATGTGAAACAAAACATCATTACAGAATTATCATGTTACACGCTACTGAAATTGGCATGCAAGGAGAGCTTTCTAGCAGTTTAATAAACATAAGAATCACAAAATGACAAACACATCCACAAAATTAATTACATCATTTTTACCACACTTAGGAACAGTCATTCTCTTTATTAATATCAAAATATATAAAGAGATTAATAATAAAACCAGGGACTTCCCTGGTGGTGCAGTGGTTAAGATTCCACGCTCCCAATGCTGGGGGCCGGGGTTTGATCCCTGGTCAGGGAACGAGATGCCACATGCATGCTTCAACTAAGAGTTATTAGCATGCCACAACTAAGGAGCCCGCCTGCCACAACTAAGACCCAGTGCAACCAAATAAATAAATATTAAATTGTTTTAAAAAAATAATAAAACCAGACCTGAAGCTATTTTCTACCATATGAACCCCAACATTAAAGTTCTAGTTCTAATAAAACATTATGCCAAATTATTATCTTTCATTTCTATTTATAATATAATTTATAAATTAAGTTTGAGTTTTATAGATCTATCTATGAAGTATACAAGCAGCCTTAAAAGTCATATACATTTAAATTAACTCAAGCTTAAAAAATAGTGGCCAAAGAAACACTTCTACCAGCTTTGAGGTCTAGAACAACCACTTAAAACTTTGTAGATTCTAGACCTATCTCAGAATGGGACTTATCTTAATTCATCTGACTAAGCACTCACACATTAAAGCACCAGGTGAAGGCATTCTGTCACCAGATCTGCTCTAACTCTGATTTGTCTATAATCTGCACCAAAGATATTTTCTTTAAACAGCTCCTCAGGTAATATTCCTTTAAATGAACTCAAAGTCCTATCTAAACCATTATCAAAAAGGGCAACCAGCCCACTACTTTCTCTCCCAAGTGCAAACCTATTAATTGGAGAAATTTTTTTAGGAATACTCATAAAACAACATAAATAGGCTGGTAGTACATGGAAATGGCAAATAAAGATATGAAAAGATGTCCGACCTTACTAATAATGAGAGAAATGAAAAAGACAACAATGTTTTTATTTTTAGATTTTTAAATTATCTATAACATTAAACACCACTGGCAAATATTTGAAATACCAATGTCAAACAAAGTGCAGGGAAAGTTCACACACTTTTGTAGGTATATAAACTGACAGAACCTTTCTAAATTAGGGCATCTGGAAACAGGTATCTAAATTTCAACATGTACCTAAATTTCAACATAAGACCTCCTACTAGGAATTTTTATAAAGAAGTAATAGAGAAGTATAAAAATATATAAGCACAAGGACAGTACTTTAATAATAAAAATAAATGCCTAGAAACAAAATATGTAAGTTAGTTGATAATCTTCAAGTGCTAAAAATAATTTTACTGACTTTTTTTTTTAACATGTAGTGACATCCAAAATATTAAGTATGTGTGGGAGCAAAGCATTTGTATCACTACATATATAGTATGATTCCATGGTTAGGGAAGAGATTGTACATTTACATATATGGAAAAAGGAGCTTTCAGGGAGCTCTACGTCTAAATGTCAACATTGACTACAATGTTTTACTAAAGGAACAAATACATTACAGAACATTTACTCTATCACTAGGGATGATGACGACGACGATGATGATTATACACTATCATCTGGGGAAAAGTGCTGAAAATTACTTATATTGATTTGCAGATTACATCAACATTTGATTCTGAAAGGAACCAGCTATAGAGCAAGGTATGTAAATTCAACAGATTCCTGGTTAACAATTTTACAAAAGCTGCATAAAACCACTGAAATAAAGCAAAAACTCTTGCTTTTAGACAATATAACCATCTTGAGCAGTATAAAGTAGTATTACATGTTTAGGCCACACCACCTCCACCCCATTTATTGTTAACAAATCTTGGCCCAAGGAAACCATTTGTAGATAAAAAGATATAATCCCCCCACCCCCCAGCCCCCCCACCCCCGCACACACATACACACCAGTAACAGGGGGTAAAAGAAGAAAGAAAGAAAAAAAACACTGATAATGATATGGTGTTATTACCAGAAGCTGGGAAGATTTTCAATAATTAGTCTTAAATCATTAACTATTACCAAGAATGGCTCAACAAAACTTTTTCTGAAGTTTTCTGAAGGTCAGACAGTAAGTATTTTCACCTTTGCTACCCATTTGATTTCTATCAAAACTATCCAACTCTGTCACCATTGTGGTAAAGGCAGCAGTAGACAACAGAATGGGTATGACTGTGTTGCAATAAAACTTTATTTAAATAAAAACAGATGACAAGCTAGATTTGATCCATGGGCCCTAGTTTGCAGACCCCTGATCAAGAGTAAAAACTTATTCTAATAGATAAATATTCTCTAAAATCCATCTGACTCAAAATGAGTAACTTCAGCCAGCATGTTAATTCATTCCTTTATTCAGAAGAAATTCTAGTTCATCCTAGAGCACATACCAGCAAGTCCTGCTGCTCTAAATCTGAAAATTCATCGGAGCATTACTGAAGTTATCTGAGGACTACCAACACCAACAACTTTTTTGGATTTCTTTTTCCAGAATAAACAGTCTCAGTTTGTAATAAGGAAGAAACTTTTGCATTCTATTACAAGTTAATCACTAAAGGGATGTTTCCTATAAGCTTAAATTATACATAATGGCCCATCTCTGGGAAACCTGCCTCCCAGGTAGTGAGCATTAAGGTGAAATACCTCTGTTTAGCTCCGCGAGAAACTTCCTGACCAGGCCCACCTGTGAATGACTACAGGGAGGAAGAAATTAACACATCCCCTCCGGAGGCTGACCGGAACCAGGAAATGTTTGACTTTACTCCCTCCCCTTTTAGTATAAAAGAAGCCTGAATTCTAACTCAGGCAAGATGGTTCTTTGATGCATGAGCCCACCATCTTCTCAGTTTGCTGGCTTTCCAAATAAAGTCACTATTCCTTGCCCCGACAACTCATCTCTCGATTTAACAGCCTGTTGTGCAGTGAGCAGTACGAGCTTGAACTCGATAACAAGTTGACCTGTATGGTTTATTTATTTATTTTTTGGGCCACGCCATGTGGCTTGTGAGATCTTAGTTCCCCAACCAGGGATTGAACCCAGGCCCTTGGCAGTGAGAGCACAGAGTCCTAACCACTGGATTGCCAGGGAATTCCCCTGTATGGTTCAAAACTCTTAGACAACATCAAACATAGTATGATGATTAATTTTATGTGTCAACATAACTGGACCATGGGGTGGCCAGATACTGGGTCAAACATTATTCTGCATGTTTCTGTGAGGCTATTTTTAGGTGAGATTAATATTTAAGTTGGTAGACTGAGTAAAGCTGATTGCCCTCCATATGTGGATGGGCCTCATCAAACCAGCTGAAGGTCTGAATGGAACAAAAGGTTGACCCACCCCCAATAAAAAGAGAATTTTTCCTGCCTAAAGGCCTTCAAAATAGAACATTGGCTTTTCCCTGTCTTTGGACTGGAAGTGAAACATCAGCTCTTCCTGGGTCTCAGGCCCGTCAGCCTTCAGAATAAAACTCCAACATCAGTTCTCCTGGTTCTCAGGCCTTCAAATTCAATTTTAGACTAAACCATTGACTCCCCTGGGTCTCCAGCTTGCTGACTCACACAGCAGATCTTGGGTCTTACCAGCCTCCATAATCACATGAACAAATTCTTTACAATAAATCTCTTCCTACAGATATATAGAGATAGAAAAAGAATATAAATACACATTTTTTTTCTCAAGTGCACATGAAACATTCTCCAAGACAGATCATGTCTTATGACACAAAATAAGTCTTACTACATTTAAGAAGATTTACACCATATCCAGCCATCTTTTCCAATGACAATGGTATGAAATAAATCAATTAAAAGAAGAAAACAGAAAATTCTCAAATATGTGGTGCTTAAACAACATGCTCCTAAACCACCAATGGGTCAAAAAAGAAATCAAAAGGGAAATCAAAAAATATCTTGAGACAAATGATGGAAACACAACATAACAAAACTTATGGAATGCAAAAGCAGTTCTAAGAGGGAAGTTTGTAGTGATAAATGCCAACATTAAGAAAGCTCAAATGAACAATCTAACTTTACACCTTAAGGAACTAGAAAAAGAACAAACTAACCCCAAAGTTAGTAGAAGGAAGGAACTAATTTAGGATTCCGGGCTTTCACTGCCGTGGCCCGGGTTCAGTCTCTGGTCAGGGAATTGAGATTCTGCAAGCTGCGTGGTGACGCTAGAAAAAAAAAAAAGTTTAAAGAAGGAAGGAAATAAGAAGAATCAGAGTGGAAATAAATGAAATATAGACTAAAAAGACAACTGAAAAGATCAATGAAACTAAAGCTATTTTGAAAAGATAAACAAAACTGACAAGCCTGAATGACTACGGGAAAAAAAAGTCTCAAATAAAATAAAAAAGGTGACATTACAACTGCTCACACAGAAATACAAAGGATCATAAGAAACTGCTATGAACAATCATAAGCCAACAAATTGGCCAACCTAGAAGAAATGAATAAATTCCTAGAAACATACAACCTACCAAGACTAAATCGTGAAGACAAAGAAAGTCTGAACAGATCAATTACTAGTACAGATATTGAATCAATAATCAAAAACCTTTCAACAAAGATATGTCCAGGACCAAATGGTTTCACTAGGGAATCAATCCTACCAAACATTTGAAGAATTAATACCAATCCTTCTCAAACTCTTCCAAAAAATGGAAAGGGAGAGAATAATTCCAAACTCTTTTTAAGAAGCCATCATTACCCTACACTGGACACTACATTACCCAGACAAGGACACCACAAGAAAATCACAGGCTAATATCCCTAATAACATAGATACAAAAATCCTCAACAAAATATTAGCAAACCTAATTCAACAGCACATCAAAAGGACCATACACCATAATCAAATGGGATTTATTCCAGGGATGCAAGAATGGTTCAACATATGCAAATCAATAAATGTGATATACCACATCAACAACATAAAGCATAGACATCATATAAACTCAAAAGATGTAGGAAAAGTATCTGACAAAAGTCAACATCCTTTCAAGATAAAACTCTCAACAAACTGGGTACAGAGGGAACATAACTCAACACAATAAAGGCCATATATGACTAGCCCACAGTTAACATCATACTCAACAGTGAAAAAGCTGAGGAACAAGATCAGGAACAAGACAAGGATACCTACTCTCACCACTTTTACTTAATGAAGTACTGGAAGTCCTAGCCAGAGCAATTAGATAAGAAAAAGAAATAAAAGGTATCCAAATCGGAAAGGAAGCAGTAAAACTGTCTCTATTTGCATATGACATACTATATATGGAAAACCACCAAAAAACTGTTAGAACTAATCAGCAAATTCAGTAAAGTTACAGAATACAAAAATCAATACATAAAAATCAGTTATGTTTCTATATACTAACAACAAATTATTGAAAAGACAGATTAAGAAAACAATCCATTTACAATTGCATTGAAAAGAACACTAAGAAGTAAATTAAACCAAGGAAGTAAAATATCCACACATCAAAAACTATAATACCTTGAGATGAAAGAAACTGAAGAAGACACAAATAAATGCAAAGATATTTCATGCTCACAAATTGGAAGAATATTGTTAAAATGTCCATACTACCCAAAGTAAGCCACAGATTCAATGCAATCCCTATAAAAATTTCAATGGTATTTTTCACAGAAATAGAAAAAACAATGCTAAAATTTGTATAGAACCACAAAGACCTTGAATGGCCAAATCAATTCTGAAAAAGAACAAAGCTGGAAGCATCAAACATCCTGATTTCAAACTACACTATAAAGCTATAGTGATTAAAACAGTATTGTCACTAAATAAAGACTCACAGATCACTGGAATGGAACAGAGAGCACAGAAATAAACCCATGCATACACAGTGAGTTAATTTACTATCAGGGATCCAAGAATATACAAAGGGGAAAGGATAAATGGTGTTAGGAAAACGGAACAGCCAAAGGCAAAAGAATGAAACTGTTCCCCTATCTTACACGATACACAAAAATGAACTCAAAATGGATTAAAGATTTGAACATAAGACCTGAAACCATAAAACTCCTAGAAGAAAACATACAGGTATGCTCCTTAACATTGATCTTGCAATGATTTTTTTGGATTTTGACACCAACAGCAAAAATAAACAAATGGTACTATATCAAACTAAAAAGCTTTTGAATAGCAAGGAAAATCATCATAAAAAGAAAAAGAAAGAAAGGAACGAACGAACGAACAAAGGAAGAAAGAAAGGAAAGAAAGAAATAAAAGAAAAAAGAAAAGAAGGGGAGAAAGTATCTGCAAACCATATATCCAATAAGGGATTAATATACAAAATATATAAAGAACAACTCAACAGCAAAAAAACACCCAAATAAACTATGGCCAAAGGGCCTGAATAGATATTTTTCCAAAGACACACACACACACACACAATAGAATATTATGCTAAGTCTTAGCATCTAATGTAGAATATGATGACTATAGTTAACAACAGTTTTGTATACTTGAAATTTGCTAAGAGAATAAAACTTAAAGTGTTCTCAACTTAAAAAAAAAGGAATTATGTGAGGTGATGGATGTGTTAATCAACTCTAATGAGAATCCTTTCTCAATGTATATATATATCAAAACATCATATTTACACTTTAATACATTACAATTTTATTTATCAATTATACCCCAATAAAGCTACATTTAAAAAAAAGAATCCAACATTTGGGACAATGGGGCTATAGAATGTTCCTTAAGCATTATTTCTAATAAGGAACTGTTACAAATAAACCAAAAGGGAGAAGGGAACACAATTTTGGCCATTAAAATAGTGAAGACCTAAAAGTATAAAATGTTTATATTGTCAATCTAAGTAAGACATAAAATTTAATAAATCAGAAGTTCACAAATAACCTCAGATTTCATATTGTCTAGGAATTCTCTGAACTCTTTTTTTGCCTGTTTCTAGCTTAGCACTCACCATATCAAACTGAAGTTATCTGTGCCTGTATCTGTCCTCCTTCTACACTGTAGTAATAGTCATTGAGGGCAAGGACCATGTGTTCCAGATCTTACTCAGTGCTGCAGCCAGCATATAGTAAACATTCAAACAAAAAAAAAAACTGCATAAAGCAACTGGAAAGAAATACATCAAAATACTACCTGTGGTTTTCCCTAGATGGTAAGATTACTGGTAATTTCTTTGACTTTTATGCTTTGTATTATTACTTTAATAATCAGAAAAATAAGCTTAATTTTTTTAATCCTTAAACCCCACCACTAATAAACCAAATAATTTACTTATTAAGTACCTCTTAGTTATTCTATACCTGTGCTAAGTAACTATTAATGAAAGTCTTTGGAGATACGTTTTCTGGGAAATGGGTATACAACTTAGTTGGCCTAGTTTGGAACAAAATGCGTACATTCTAACACATAAATCAAACTACCTTAACTTCTTTTAAATGTTTAAAAATTCAAAACTACAAATTAATGTTCACAAAACGAATTATATTTATACACTTAAAAGGAAAAAAATTTCTTCAAAGTAAAGAACTTAGAACAGACTGGTTCTTTGTTTTGGTTGATAGCTACAAGTCTGTTTCAATATCACAATTAATTTAGTCCAGTAGAAGAAAAAAATTATGAAGCTTTTTAAAGCTGTAGGAGAGTCTACCAGGGAAACACAGCAACTCATATACTTTGACAAAAGACCAGTGTAGTCCTTTTCTCTAGGAAGGTATCCTCATCAAAAGAACTCTAGAAGAAGGAAGCATATAATAAGTCCAATCACATCAGACAAATCATTCGATCAATCAATGGGGAAAACATGTCCTATTCAGAGCAGCATCTTACTCTTTTAAATCAGTAAGACATTTTAATTTGCTTATGATGGTATCACAATGATCTTATTTATGCTAAACTTTTCCTTTTAAAGGAACAGGCAATTCATTCAGGTTTCCCAAAATGACGAAATTATCTCTAGAAGGTGATCTCCTCTAGCCTGAATTCACATTTGTCTTAACCTTTAAATATAACTACTACTTTCTTAAAAAGATCCAATATTTTATGTGCCTAGAACACTGAAGATAATTAACAAAATGTCATGATTGAAATAACATTCTAATCTTTCATTTAGATTGAATGAATTCAATCTGAGAAGAATGACATGGCGTGTCTCTATTCAACATAATCCAGAATCACAAAGCAGTCAGAATTAGACACGAATATGTTTACCAGGTGATACAAGGAAAATTTTCTCACACAATAGTTATAAGACTACACTACTAAAGGGGAATTACTCAATTTCTAGATATGTAAAAAAAAAAAACAAACTTTAAGGCTCAGTAATCTCTGAAATAAAGTATTACCTAGATCCTATCATATCAGAGCAACTGACTGTGTAGAATCCGCTCTCTCTAGAACAAAGATGCATTTCTGCAAGAACAGCAAAGATTCCCAAGACACCATACATTGGGACTTCTCTTTGGAAGGCAGTATGTTACATTTTTTAATACCAGTTTCAATAATTTTAAATAGAATACTGAATGCCCAGGGATAACTTATTTAATAATTACTAATATTTCTCACATTGGAAAAACAGGAAGATTAGCATCAAATGAATAAGTAACCTATTTTATTTTATTTCTGAAGCTTTTTTTCTAAATTGGAAGCAAAAATGCATACAACATCAAGTTGTCCACAATATGCTAACATAATTGTAACTGCACTTAGAAGAACTAATCTTATTGAATTTTTAAAATGACAATGCTAAGCCAAAAAAATAAACAACACCATTGACAAAGCAGATTTATAGTTGTAAATAAAAAGCTGAATATACAATACAAACTATGAATACAAATTACGGTGTTTTTTAAAATGCAGGTTATCACCCATTCAGTGCACTGAGACCAACCTTTTTTAATAAAATAAAACAGAAAAAAAAAGAAAATATCAAATCATATTTACCCTTATTTGACATAAGATACACAAATCTCACAATATAACATCTCTGAAATGTTAACAAGGACATCTCTGAAATGTTAACAAGTACTTCTCCTCAAAGTTCAGAACAGTAGCCTTCAAACTGCCCCAATTCTATCAATAGAAACCAAGTTAAAAAGAAATAAATGCAGGGAATACAACAACAACAAAAATCTGTTTTCCTTAACTCATACACCTAATCCATTTCTGAAACTCTTCAGTCCATTTCAGAAGTATTCACTGAATTAGTTTTCTCCTCTTCTTCCCACTGTCACAGATCATATGTCTTTTGGCTGAACTGCTGCACAGATGTCCTGCTGGAGTAACTCTGCCCAAGCCAGCCTCTACCCTACTATCAGAAAATATATTTACGTCATTCTTTTGCTTAAAACTCAAATTCCTTAACTTTGGCAAAGTTCTTCACCAACTGGCAACCTCATTTTCTAAGACTTTACAATCCTACCCCTCCCACGTCAGCTCCTCTACACTCTGTAGCTGCACATACCTAACCACTGCCTCCAAACAGATCAGGTTCTTTCGTTGACTCCAAGCTATTTCTCTTCTCTCTCTTCTTTAAGAGTCCTGATTCAGAATTAACTTGCTCTAAATGTTTTCTCTGATTTCTCCAGGTGGTATTAAAATAACTACTACTTTGTGCTCTCCCAATATATCACTCAAAATACCATAACAGCATTTACTAAATTATATTAACCCATATGTATATGACTTTCTTCTTCCTCACCAAAAGGCAACATTTTTAGTCTCTAGCACAGAGCTGCACAGTTAAGACAGGGTCTCAATAAATGTAGTCATTATAACTACTGGGTCCCCAATAAATGTTCCTGGCATAAAATTAAAATTTTGGAAGCTTTATAATTAGATCTTAAAAATAGTCTTTGTTTTAGAAGGATTAAAACAGGGTGTTTTTTTGTTTCGTTTTGTTTTTGGTTGTTGCCTGTTTGTTTTAAAATCCAGGAGATTTTAAACTATCCCTTGAGCCAGTTTGCATTTAAGTATCTATTTAAAGATCAGTAAATATTTTCCAATGCAGATAAAAACAAACAAACAAAACAATAAAACACTAATAAGTGATTTGAAAGGCTGTTGGCCAAAATTCCTAATAAATGTGGGAAAACAATTTTCAATAGCGTCAAAAGGCACAAAAAAGTCACCAAAAAATTAAACAGAACATTAAAACACAAGAAAAATATTCACATTAATAGTAATCAGGAAAACAAAAACAGAAAATCTTGTACTACACTGGAAAATACCTAGCTAAAGTGAAAGAAACATAATATAGAGATATTTATGTTATTCATCCTACTCTTCTACTTCATTTCAGTACTGTTTATCTCTAGGGTAAGTGACTCCAATAGTTTTACTTTTTCTTTAATTATAGAATTAATAGTATAGCTTAGTGGAAAAGAATATGGACTATGAAACTAGACTGCCTGGGTTCAAGTTCTGTACCACTCTTATAAGCAGTGAGATCTTGAGTAAGTCACTTAGCCAATCTGTGCCTCAGTTTCTTCATATGTAAGAAGAGAAAAAAAATTATAGTATCTATCCTATAGGGCTGTTGTGATAATTAAATGAATTAATATGTAAAGATATTTTTTAAAGTGCCAGGCATAAATACAGACACAATAGATCAATGGAACAGAATAAAGGGCCCAGAAATAGTCTCTTCAATAAATGAAATTGAGAAAACTGGACAACCACATGCAAAAGAATGAAACTGGACCTTATCTTACACCATACATGAAAATCAACTCAATGGGTTAAAAATGTAAGACTTGAAACCGTAAAACTCCTAGAAGAAAACACAGGGTTGTAAGCTCCTTGACATCAGTCTTGGCAATGATTTTTTTGGATTTGACACCAAAAGCAAAGGCAACAAAAAGTAAAAATAAAAAGTATACTACATCAAACTAAAAAACTTCTGCACAGCAAAGGAAACCATCAACAAAATGAAAAGGCGATCTGCTGAATAGGAGAAAATATCTGCAAGTCATCTATCTTATAAGGGGTTAATATCCAAAATGTAGAAGTAAATGATACAACTCAATAGAAAAAAAACAATCTGATTAAAAAATGGGGAGAGGAACTGAAAAAACATTTCTCCAAAGAAGACATACAAACGGCAACAGGTACATGAAAAGGTGCTCCACATCACTAATTAGCAGCGAAACGCAAATCAAAACCACTGAGATAGCACTTCATACCTGTTAGAATGGCTATTATTAAAAAGACAAGAAATAACAAGTGTTTGCAAGAATGTGGAGAAAAGAGGAAACTTGTACACTACTGGTGGGCATGTAAATTGGTGCAGCCACCATAAAACAGTATGGAGGTTACTCAAGAAACTAAAAATAGAACTATCACATGATCCAGCAATCCCACTTCTAGGTATATACCCAAAAGAAATGAAATCACTATCCCAAAGGGATACCTGCATCCCCCATGTTCACTGCTGCACTATTTACAACAGCCAAAACACAGAAACAACCTAAGGGTCCATCAACAGATGGATGACTAAAGAAAATGCATTTGTACAGAATGGAATATTATTCAGCCATAAAAAGAAGAAAATCCTGTTGTAACATGAATGGACCTTGAGGGCATTACAATAAACGAAATATGCCGGACAGAGAAAGACAAATACTGTATGATCTCATTTATATGTAGAATCTAAAAACAAACAAACTCATAGAGACAGGGAACTGACTGGTGGCTTCCAGGGGCAGGTGGTGGGAGGGTGGGGGTTTGAAACAGGTGAAGGTGGTCCAAAAGTACAAACTTCCAGGTATAAGATAAATAAGCTTGGGGATATAATGTACAGCATGGCGACTATAGTTAACAATACTATACTGTATATCTAAAAGTTACTAAAATTAGTAAATCTTTAAAGTTCTCATCACAAGAAAAAAAAACATAACTACGTGTGGTGATGGACGTTAACTAAACTTATTATGGTAATCATTTTGCAATATATACATACAGCAAGTCATTATATTGTACACCTTAAACTAATACAATGTTATATATCAATTACACCTCAATCAAACTGGAAAAAAATCTACCTCAATCTAAGTTAATTGGCTTTCTTGCATTTAAGGATTTAAATCGAATTTTAAGTAAGCAACACCTAGTATTCTTTGCTTTCTAAATATAAAAAAGAAATCTGGAAGTTCATTAACTATTACTATAAAACTACTTATTAGTACTATTATTACTAAAATTAATAAAAATAATTTTTAAAAATATTACCACAAGAGGTATAAGACTATAGTCTTCAGATGTGATTCTAAATGTCCTTACTTTCAATTTGAGTATAACAAGGAAGAGTTTTAAACTAGGTTGGTTCACGTGGAGGTTAAAATTAACTCCATTAAGAACAATGATCAGATGGATAAATAAGTGGTTCACCTTTCACATAAAAAGTATGAATTCAAACCAGTAATATTCACTCATGATATAAAACAAGGAACTCAAGAGCGTCAGGGTAGCAACCAACAAAGGTAAGACCATCTCCTTCTATGAAAAGAATCATGTGCCTGTTGATTTCAATATGTGGAGAGGCCAAAGATTCCTATCTTATACTCTGGTTACATGAAATGCTGTATTCAAAAGAGTATTTTGGTAGCTATTTGGAATGAGGGCCACATATTTAATTTAGTCTCTCATAAGCCTTTGTTTCTGTTTATAAACTGGAAAAAAATGAGGTATGATAAAAACTAATAAGAGGTTTTTTTAATAAAACCACTACAAATGTGAGGGAGTATAACAAGTCGTATTCCAGAGGGGTTTACCTTTGTCTTTGAATATAACTATTTCACAATATCAATTAATAGAGAAAATATTCTACATGGTAGCAAATTATGTCCAAACTTAAGAAGGATCATCAGCCCAGGAAGAAATAAAAGCACCAATAAAAATAAACATTCCTAAATGAAGTTGTTAAGACCTAATGCCGCTAGACCTAATGAAAATTCACATAGCCACTGACCTCCAAAGAAAGCAGAGTAAGCTCATTATTTCTCAATTAGCCTTTTGTTTTCTGATACTTAGGAGCCTAAGTGCTTTACATAATACATTTAAATGCCAAAACGAAAACAAAACTTTAGTTTTAAAACACTCCAAAATAAAGTTTTGAGAAAATTTATAAATAACACCCCCTAATTTAAAAACTTAACTTCTAGTTAAACTTTTCAGTACATTATTCCTAAAATGAGATGGGATGCTCAGAATTAATGAAAAAGCTTCAGTAATGTCATGACAAAGGAATGTATATTGATTATGATCAATAAACACACAATATCTGCCTCTACAAGACAGTGAAAGCACCTCATAGAAAACTTTAAACTTTACATGAAATGTCGTCCAAATTTTTCATCCCATTCTCTTTCAGAAGGTTAACTAAAAACTAGAGTTCACTTCAGAACTCTGAACTTTTAGTGTTAAGACAGCATCAATAAAGCAATGAAGACATCTACTATGTAAAGAGACATATACTATGTAAGCAATGAAGACATCTACTATGTAAAGAGACATATACTATGTAAGCAATGAAGACATCTACTATGTAAACAAAGTTCCTGATCTTGAATCTACTATCTTTAAAGTAATTTAAAATCTCTTTAAAGTAATTTAAAACCTTACACCAGTTCAGATGCCCTAGGCAGAATCCTATAGTCAAGACTCAGTGACTGTTCAATGTAAGGCACCCCAGGAGACACCACCGCTAGTTTTAAAACTTAATGTCCCAGGCAAACCCAGATAGTTGGTCGCCCTAGCTTGAGAGGTGGTAAGGGCAAAGAAAGCAACCCAAACACTCACTGAGAACTTATGTACCAATTCTATGTAATAAAATGTGCAGACTCGATTAGAGAATCTTTAATCCCTACTAGTTTTAACTTTTTAAGTCTCTCACTGGAAGTATGCAGTGGCACTGGTCCATCCTCTTCTGTCTCGTCTTACATGGCCTCTTGGAAGCATGCGGCTCTGGTGGTGAAGACTCCTTCCTCAGTCTCCTCTCCTCTGGAACACCACACCCTGCTGGGTGCACTCCTACTTCACTGGCTGCTCCTTCTCAGTCTCTTTGGATGGCTCCTCCTCCTCTATCTGTCCAGAAGACGGTAACCTCTGCTGCCTTCTCCATACTCTACGTGATCACGTTTAGGCATCATTTAGACACAGCTAACTCTCAAAATCCCTACCTCCACCTTCCCATCTCCCCACTGAGATGCAGACTTGTATACCCAACTTCTCACCTGAACCGCTAAAATGCATCTCAAACGCCACACGGCTAAAACAGGACCCTTAATTCCACTTATCTTCCTCACATTCCTCCACACCTCAGAAAATGGCGCCGCCATCCATTATAATTACTGAAGCCCCAACTAAGACATCATCTTTGATTCCTCCTTCCTTCATTTACCACCCCCAAACAATCAGTAAATACTGTCAGCTTTCTTTCTCGAGTATATTCCAGACCCATTCTGTTCTCTCCAATCCGATCTTACCACTCTGATCCAAGCCATCATCTCTCACCCAATCACCGCAATGACCTATTAACCGGCTTCCCTACTGCCAGTCTTTCCCCCACTGCGCCACAATTTCTTCCCCCACAAAACAGCCAGGAGTGATCTATAAACACCAAGGACAGGGATATCTACTTCATCTCCCCAGGACACAGAACACAGAACGAGGTTTGCCTCACAGTAACACTCAGTGTGCTGAGCGAAAGAATGAACAGTCATCTCCCCTACCCACCCACAGCTGCCTTCCCCTCACACAGAAAAGAACCCCAAATTCTTACTAATTCTTACGATGCCTTACATCAGGCCTCCCTCACCTCATATCCCTACTCACTGTGCTCCAGACTCACTGACCTCTGATATTCCTCAAGCTCCCCAAATTCATTTCCACCTTGGAGCTGTTTCTATACGCTCTGCCTGGACACTCCTGCCCTCATGTCTGGCTCCTTCTCATCATTCAGGTCTCAGAGCAATGCTACCTCCTCAGGGAGGCCTTCTCTACCCAGCTCTACCCACACCATCTCACCAGCTCCCTTTTCTTCACAGTACTTAACATCAGCTGAGTTATCTTGTTCGTTTACTTACAGACTGTTTCCTCGCTACTAGAACGTAAGTTCCCTTAGAGCTGGGACCCTACCTTTCTTGTTCAATGATGTATCCCCAGCGCCTAGTACAATGCCTACCACACAATGTTTACTGAAAGAATGACTCATATTTACCAAGTACTTATGTACGTGCCAAGCACTATGCTAGGTAAAAACAATGAATTTTTTTTAATTAAAGAAAAATAGAAAGTGCAAGTAAAATATTAGTATGAAGAGCAATTTGATGTTCTTTTATGTTGATCAGTCCCGTTCTTAAAATGAATAACCTTATACAATAAATTCCACTTTGTAGAATATTATTTTGCCAGTGTAAAATATATATATCCTTAAGTAGTAACAATAATTAGTATTTCATTGTAGCTTTAGAAGTTATCTAAATGATCACATTGTTCATTTTTTAATATACAATTTGAAGGAACTAATTAAGCTATAACTCAGTAAAATCTGAGAGCCTTCATTTCTTCATCTTTTTCTCAGAGTACAAATATACACATTTCATCCAGTCAAAAAACTCAAGACTGTGTAAAAACTTTGTTCTCAACATACAGAAACATTCACAACAGAGGCTGAACTCACCATTTACTGTCTGGCCTCAGATTAATTTACCAGCTTCATTCAAGCCAAGAAGCTATCAGTAATAATCAGGTTCATTTCACAAAAGTCATCACTAAAGTTGAGATTCACCCCTCATCCCCCAAAGCCTATTATAAAAGAACACGTCCAAATGAGTTTAGGCAGAAGAGTTATGTTTCATTGTTATCAGAGTACTTTTGGGTCCATTTAATTCAGAACCACAGAAAAACTTTGTATTTGACATAATCATACCAGCTACTACCACCATCATTATCACATCACTAAACACCTTATGGCCAGGAATCAACTAGGAAAAGGCAGATTTAAAGCTTGAGGCACTGAACAAATGACACTTCTTCAGTTCATGTAAGTATTTTCTATAGCATTTTCTTTTCAGCACACTTGAAAACTATCATATCCTACCTCCAAATGTTTTAGGGTTAAATGTATTAATATTTTGAAAGTATGATTTATAAAAAAGAACAAATTCAGTATACCTAAGTATAAGTACTCAAAATATCCCCATATCATACTAGATTTTTAAAACCTAAGGGAAATACATCTATCTTTCATCCAAATTTGAAACTATTATACATTTTGAATAACAGGATCTTCTCAAATGCACTCAACCAAATGCATAAAAGACATAACATTTGTTCTATTTAAAATTAGCTTTCTAACCACACTTGCCAATTGAAAAAAAAAAGGAGGGGGAGGGGGCCTTTTGTTTGATCTTTGTATGGACATATAAGAAAATATTCATTTTATTTTCATTTATAACAATTATCTCTGTAAAGCTGAAAAACTGTGGGTAAAGCCAAAACAAAATTAAATCCTAAAGAAAAGGTCAAAAGTTCAGTATTTTCCAAACCACGCTAATTAGTCCCACTTGTTTTAGCTGCTATTACCTTAAAAAGAAAGTTTTCTCCAATTTTTTAGAACACTGGTTCTACATTACCTTTGGTTTTCCCTTTAGTTACATAACTGTATAAACAAACCAGTTTTAGGACACCTAGAATTAACCCACTTACTGAGACAAACTCATTTAAATACCAGAAATAATTTACATATCTCCGTCTTCACACTGGCCATCAAAACCAAAATGATTGCTGATAAATTCAATCAGAAGACTGGTTCCTTCTGCTTTCAGAAAAGCTCTAAAATCACTCAAGGTAGTCAAAAGATAATACTGGACAGTGTTTCAAATATATAAATTCCCTTTAAATTCTAAGAAAAAATGCCTACATGAACCAATTCAGAGGTCATTATCTTGACCTTCACCGTCTGCTCATTTGCTAAAGAAACCACACAAGTTCTTCATCTAAGGTATAAATTTTTAAACTAAAAAAATTTTAAAGATTTGCTTGGCTCAAGAAGAAAATAAACATAATTATATCACTATTCTGTAAAAGTAATCTATTCTCAGCATATAGCTGAAAAAAAATTTTATTGGAAAGGCATGTCCTGACTTACCAAAGGTTTATCACTGTCAAAGGTTAGATAAAATATATTTGTTGTAAAGATATACTGTCCAAATTTATTAAAATTGGGTAGTACTTATAAAGTATCTTCTTCCACTATATTCTTTGTCACAACAAAGATTTAGAGGGTACAATATAACCTCAAAGTCCTTCCTTCAGTTAATTAAAAATTTCTAAGCACTATGATGTTTTCTTCTTCATAGAAAACAATGGAAAAATGGATACAATGCTTGGGGAATATTAAGCCTTCAAACATGTTATTATTACAAATAAAGTTTAAGAGGTTAGGTTACAAAGACATTACAGATGGCTTCTGACATGTACAGATAAACTGAAACCATTCCCTCCAGCCTCTAGGGATAATGAAGTACCTTCTCATTCACTGAAGTTACTTTGATTGCAGAGTTTGTACCCAGTGAGCATCAAAAACCTCTCAAGTGCTGTCTCCTCTTCTTAGGACAAATGGTATACATTTCAGAGAAAATAATTTCCTACTTATATGATTTTTTTTACTAAACTCATGCCTACGTTCAATTCTATTATTTCTAAAAGTGTTGCAGGACCAAATTTAAGAGAATGATTTCAAATCTAACTCTGGATTTTAAAATTTTTATGTCTAGATCTAACGTACAGTATGCTACTACAGTTAACAATACTGTATTGTATGCTTGAAATGCGTTAAGAAGGTAGACCTTAAAGTTTTCTCACCAAATACACGACACAAAAAGATGGTAACTATGAGGTGATGGATATGTCAACTAGTTTGAGTGTGGAGATCATTTCACAATGTGTGTGTGTGTGTGTGTGTGTGTATCAAAACCAAGTTGCACATATTAAATGTATCTATCAATACAATTTCTATTTGTCAATTACACCCTAAATGAAGATGACAAAATTATATATGTCTAAAATATTATATATGTCTAAAATTATATATGTCTAAAAATATCACATCACAAATTTCTAAACTATCACAGAATTGCATTATTTGAAATTTTAATAGAAATCTGAGTTTGTGCCTGATATTTTTTAAATAGCAAAAATACTAACAACAAAAAACCACTTCCAAATGCTTCTGCTTTTTTGTTTCTCAAACAGCTTTGAAAATGTATACCAAAATGTCAGTTACACAAGTAGAGCTCATTTTGTGTAACAAGGTTACTTAATAGGAGTCCTAGAAGCACCTAAACTTGCAGGAAAATCTTTGTGTAAGTACATATGGCGGTTTTTTCTGGATAAATGATCCATATGACTTGCAGCTTCTCATGGGGGGTTCAAAATTCAATTAAGATTAAAGTGCGTGAAAGAACCGTCAACGTCAGATAACTTGTCACAGGCAACCCAAACCTTATTTTTTATATCACAAATTAGGGGACGATTTATCCTAATTTGGCGGCTCCTACACAACTTTTAAGTGATAAAAGGCATGAAATGGCTGTGCGTTACAAACAGCTCTCTTCACACACCCAACGCGGCAAACCCCCAATTTTCTTTGAAAGGGCCAGGGACAGGCAAACGGATTAACACCCCTATTGCTCAAAGATCGACTGGCTTTGGCAGGACATGTCCTCCAGAGAGAGCTGCCGGGCGATGACCAGGTCGCAGTGAGGGGCAGGACCCCTCGGCGGGCACTTGCAGCCAAGGCATCACCAGCAGCCTCCTTCCGCCCCAAAACTCGCCCTAAAGTAGGGTGTGTGGACGCGGCTGCAGCAGATCCCGGTTCCCCGTGGCGCGCGCCGCGCCGCCGCCGCTGCAGCACGGTCGCAGCGACCTTCCCGCCCGGGGCTCCGTGAGCCCCGTTACCCACGTCGGCCACACACCCCACGAGAAAAAGGGAGGAGGACGCACAACAAAGCCTAACCCGAGGAGGCCCAAGCGAGCTGTAAGTTGGGGCGACCGGGCTGCGGCCCGAGGAGGAGCGGCCCGGACACCGAGCCGCGCCGAGCCGGTGTGCCGCGATGCAGGGCGGACAGGGCCGGGGACACGGGGCGCCAGAAGTCAGCCCGCGGGACCGGGCGTCAGCAGCCGGGAAGAAGCCGGGCTGGCGGGCCGGCGAGCGGCGTCGGGGGCGGGCGGCCAGGGGGAAACCAGGCCTGAGGAGGGAGGGGAGCGTTGGCGGGGTCCAGAGGCGCCGCGGTCGGCCGCGACCCCCACCCCAGCCGGGGGCCTGTCCCGTTACTTACCCGCCGGGAAGCTGCGGGCTCCGCCGGGGCTGTCCCGGCCGCCGGCCTCCGGGGCCAGGAAGCGCCCCCACATCGCGGGCGGGAGCGCCGAGTGGGCCGGGGGCGCCCGACTCCCCACGTCCGTCCTCCCTGCCTTCGCTTCCTGCGGCGGAAACTTGTCCGAAGCCTGGGCCGCTGCGGCACCGGCGGGAGGACCAGCGGGCGGGCTGGTTAACGGCCGATCAGCGACGGGCGGGGAGCGCAGGGACCGGATTCGCCGCGGCGGCGGCTGCCATGGTCGAGCCGGCTCGGTTGAGGCCCGGGCCGGGGAAGCGGCGCCTCTGCGATGTCGGCGACTCGGTCCCCGGCTGCGCCCAGCCTCAGAGGCTCCAGGCGAAGTTGCAGCTGCGGCTTCTCTCCGCCCCGCCTCCGCTGGGGGAGCCCGAACCCGAGCCGGGGAGGGGCGGGGCCTGGTGGGGGCGGGGCATCGGGCGCTTGCAAACGGCGTGCGCGGCGCCGGGCGGGGCTGCGGACCGGTACCAGTGGGTACCTTTATTCCCCTTTTCTCCGCAGGTAGCGAATAGTCGCTCGGACACACCAGCGGCATCCCTCCTTCCCCATCCCCGCGCCCTGCGAGATGAGGAGAGGGAGGAAACTTGGCCCCGGGCCTCGTCTTTTGGTTCCCCTCCCCCCCCCACCTTGGGTAATCCCTCAGGGCCTGCAGGGCATATCTCAGAGAAGGGCGTGGAAGACCTGCCCTCCCTTAAAGACTGCTTGTGATGAAAGAGGTTTCCTCGGGAGGGGCTGAGGGACTCCCAGTCTCATTTGGGATTGGGATTAAAGTTGTCATCATGCATTTCATAAGCATCGTTTATAGATCACTGTGGAGGATAGAGAAGTAGTCATTTTCCTCAACTCGCAAATTCAATGCCTGGGTGTGGAGTGGGGGGAGAGAACAGGTACCAAAATATCTACGACACGGAGACCTGCGCAGAAAAAAGCAGAAAAGCCCCAAGGTACTCAGTACCAGAAGGTTCAGGGAGGGGCTGTAAATTTTAATCTAGTAGCTCAATGTTTCAGATAAGCAATCAGAAAGGAGTGAAAATGGCACGAAAGTGTGTAATGGGAGTGTAACTGCCTTACACCCTAAACCTTCACATTCCTCCTCTGCCTGGTCAGTTCCCACCCTTCACCTGAACCCATAGTACAGGAGCAGGTATCCTGAGAAGGAAAAAAGGGTGCAGCAATCTCTTTTTAAATCTTACTTCTCATGGGCAATATTTATAATCCTTCCAATATTTAGATCTAAAATAGTGCATTTAATAAATATTGGTCGGGCACTGTAGAAGGAGGCGAGCTCTGCGCGTGGCCGATGAATCAGGTAAACCAGAAAGCAGGTCCCTAACCCTCAACAGGCTTTGAGTCCAGTGATGGTTTTTCCTGTTTTGGATGTTTGCTAACAAAGGCCTCATATTTGTATTTAAGCACCCTGTAATTGGGAAATACTGCTTAAAACTTTTAGACGTTAAATTACATCTAGGTGTATAACCTATCACTTACCACAGCTGTTTTGTACTTTATCAGATTGCAGTTTTACATTTAGGGTCCCCTGGGTACAGTTCCACTCATTTCTCCAAATCATGAGCAATTGGCCAAGGGTCAACTGTTTCTAAGGATAGAAAGTGACAGAAACATGAAAAAAAAATGTGACTGGTTCCTTTCTGTGATTTAAATGTACATTAGTTCATGTAATATGACACATGCATAGTATAGGTTCAGAAAGAAACCTAAAAAAGTAAATTCTAAAATGAATTATCAGAAGCTATAGAACCAGATTAAAGTATCCTTTTTTTTCATGATTTATACTTACCATACTCTCATATTAGGTATAGCATTTATTAAATAACAAACTTTTTCTACACAGTTCCAAGAAATGTATGAACTATTGCAGATATATCTCAATCCTTTGTGAGTTTAATATGTACTATTGTTATTCCAAAACTCTGCCTACTTCCATTCAATTCTAAGCAGTGTTTTTAAAAAATCATTTACTCAGGTTTTCTACATGTTTTTGTCAAACTGAAGGGCATGCCACTATATACACCAAAAAAGTATGTGTGAAGCTGAGACTATGTAAAATATTTCAATACTTATTGAAATAAGAGTAAAAGCAAAGAGAAAAACATGTTGCTATTTTGGAAGTTGGCACCAAAGATAAAAAGTTTTGTGTCCCTACTAATTAAACTTGAGAGGATAGAGATCTAATGCAATTAAAATAACTGAAATACTAAGACTATTATGTATATGAGGTAAACTATAACCATCCTTTTTTTTATCATATGAATTCTGAATATATATACAGTTGATCCTTGAACAACACAGGGGTTAGGGGGTGCCGACCCTCTGTGTGATAGGCATTTTCGAGTATAATTTATAGTCACTCCGAATCCCTGGTTCTTCAGTATCCACGGTTTGACATCCGAGGATTCAACCAACCAGGGATCCTGTAGTACTGCAGTATTTACTATTGAAAAAAATCTGCATATAAGTCAACCCACACAGTTCAAACCCGATTGTTCAAGAGTCAACTGTATACTGAACTGAGATTTCCCTCCACATCCATGACACACCCAGTATCCACGGTTCTCAGAATGAGTAAAATCAGACATAGCACAAGACTGAGAGACAGGACTACCTAACGATTACTAAGCCCAATTTTGTAAACCAGCATGTTTTTGTTTCATTGTAACAGTAGGTAAAGACCATAAGGAGGATCTTACAAGCTAAGACATTTATTACAGAACTTCAATATTTTAGTAATTTTTCATAAGTAGAGACAATACAAGTAAGTAATAAAAACAGTGATTGTGTATGCTTGTGTCTGTGTAAATATGTGTGTGTGTGTATATATATGTATATATATGCATAGTTGCATGCGGGGACAAGGACACTGGCAGCAGAAGTTCTGGGAAGTACTCCTTGGTGTGAGCCCTCCCACATTCCACCATTAGCCCCACCAAAGAGCATGTACGCTCCAGCGCTGGGTCGCCTCAGACCAAACAACCAACAAGGAGGGAACCCACCCATCAGCAGACAAGCGGATTAAAGTTTAGCCGAGCTCTGCCCACCAGAGCAACACCCAGCTCTACCCAGCTCTACACCCAGCTTCCATCAGGAAGCGTCAATAAGCCAAGAGGTCACGGAAGAAATCGAAGAGGAAATTAAAAAATACTTAGAGACAAATGACAATGAAAATATGACAATCCAAAACCTATGGGATGCAGCAAAAGCAATTCTAAGAGGGAAGTTTATAACTATACAAGCCTACCTCAAGAAACAAGAAAAATCTCAAAAAAACAATCTAACCATACACCTAAAGGAACTAGAGAAAGAAGAATAAACAAAACCCAAAGTTAGCAAAAGGAAAGAAATCATAAAGATCAGAGCATAAATAAATGGAATAGAAACAAAGAAAACAATAGCAAAGATCAATAAAACTAAAAGCTGGTTCTTTGAGAAGATAAACAAAATTGATAAACCATTAGCCAGACTCATCGAGAAAAAGGGGGAGAAGACTCAAATCAATAAAATTAGAAATGAAGAAGGAGAAGTTACAACGAACACCACAGAACTACAAAACATCATAAGAGACTTCTACAAGCAACTCTATGACAATAAAATGGACAACCTGGAATAAATGGACAAATTCTTAGAAAGGTATAACCTTTCAAGACTGAACCAGGAAGAAATAGAAAATATGAACAGACCAATCACAAGCAATGAAATTGAAACTGTGATTAAAAATCTTCCAACAGGGCTTCCTGGTGGCGCAGTGGTTGAGAGTCCGCCTGCTGATGCAGGAGACATGGGTTCATGCCCCGGTCCGGGAAGATCCCACATGCCGCGGAGCCGCTAGGCCCATGAGCCACTGCCGCTGAGCCTGTGTGTCCGGAGCCTGTGCTCTGCAATGGGAGAGGCCACAGCAGTGAGAGGCCCGCATACCGCAAAAAAAAAAAAAAAAAGACACATGAACACCAATGTTCACTGCAGCACTATTTACAATAGCCAGGTCATGGATGCAACCTAAATGCCCATCGACAGACAAATGGATAAAGAAGACATGGTGCATATACCCCATGGAATATTACTCAGCCATAAAAAGGAACAAAATTGGGTCATTTGTAGAGAGGTGGAGGGTGAGGATACCTCATCTCAAGTCCCTGATTCCTAGGAGATACAGAAGATGAATCCCACCTAGAGGGTGTCATAGAGAGTGAAGTAAGTCAGAAAGAGAAAAACAAATATCATATATTAATGCATATATGTGGAATCTAGAAAAATGGCACAGATGAACTGGTTTGCAAGGCAGAAATAGAGACACAGATGTAGAGAACAAACGTATGGACACCAAGCAGGGGAAGCAGGGGTGGGGGTGGGATGAACTGGGAGATTGGGATTGACATATATATACTAATATCTATAAAATAGATAATAATAAGAACCTACTGTATAAAAAATGAATAAAATAAAATTCAATTAAATAAATAATAAAATAAAATAAGAAAAATGTATTGTGCATAATATAGGGAACCTTAAGAGAGTTTAATATTTACAAAAATATAGAATACCAAAACCAACAAAATGTAGAAAAATTAAGCCAACCAGTAACAATTGAAAGTGTTCCCAAAGAACAATTGCCACTTGATAGAAACAGATGTGTGGATGAAGTCTGAAAAATTTGAAGGAACAGATAATTCTGGTGTGTCAAGTGTGTAACAAGGACTACAGTATATAACCTCTTTCAGATCACAAAAATGACAGGTTGCCAAATTTATTATGGGTTGTCATAATCTCAAATAACCACTTATAATAATAAAAAAAGAAAACTAAGAAATTATTTCTCCTGACGACAAGTTTGAAAATCTTAATTGGATTCCTAGCAGATTCATTCAACTATACAAAGGTGAAAAGAAGAGATATAAGTTACTTAACCTGTCTGTGCCTCAATTTCCTCCTCTGTAATTTGTGGATTACAATAGTAATTACTTCATAGGATTTTTGTGGGCATTAAATGAGTTAATATTTGTAGCATGCTTAGAACAATGTGCACCCTGTATTGGTGACACAGCCATACAATCTAGAAATGGAGTCCCATTATAACTCACCAAGGAAAAATAGCATTGATTGGTACATCTAGGTTAGTTATAGATGATGCTTTGTATCAGAATAGTGTAAAGTACTGATTGATATTATTTCCTGACCCTTTGGGGTTGCTAATTAGTCCAGGGATTATGGTGAAATGATACACTTATGAGAAATATTTACCAAATTCTTTGGGGCCAAGTTCATAGAAGCCTTCATTCTAGGCTGTGATTCCCTGAACTCCTCATATGGATGTCTGCTTAGCTACTGGGTTTCCTGTCTCTGCCCAATGCTACCAAAATAGAAGAAGGAAGATTAGGGAGAGGTGGCTGGGTGGTGTAGCCAGGCCAAAAGGGTGAGAAAACCTCATCTCAAGTCCCTGATTCCTGGGAGATACAGAAAATGAATCCCACCTATAACTTTGGCTCCAGAGTTGGGTTGCAATGGCTAATGAGAAAGTAGGTAAGATATGGATCACTGAATAATGGAGCAGTCCTATGGGTGGGCAGTGAGGCTGTGAAGGATGAAATTAAACCAAAAGATAAAGTTTAGTCTTCCAGGGATCATCAATGTTTACTGGAACTGCTGAGGACTGACATCTTTGTCAGTGGAACTTATTATGGTCGCCACCTGGTCATACTGAGCCTCAGAAAAGATTCAAGGTCATTTACAATGAAAGGGGACAGCAACCTTGACAAACTATAAAGAAACAAATTCTTCCCTACCTGTCTTCCTTTTCAAACACCAAATGGATGTGTGGAAGAAGGGAAGTGTGGAGTTCAAGAAAGCTGATCATGCCTTCACTAAAGACACACACACAGAGTTTCCTATCTAACCTGCACTAGTGGAGAAGAGGACTGTTTTAATAACAAAATGTCCAGAATGTTATGAAATTGGATTGGGATGTACTCAGTGGAAAGAGGAGTTTTCAATAGAGTTCAGTTGGTAGCAGTTAGTGGGGAAAAAGCTGAGGGTATATACTCTCAATTGTTTGAGAATTTTCACTAAACTGATGAAATATTTTATGTAATCCTGAAAACAATCTGCCATCAACTGTTAATATTAGCTCCATTTTAAAGATTGGGGAGGGACTTCCCCAGTGGCACAGTGGATAAGAATCCGCCTGCCAATGCAGGGTACAAAGGTTTGATCCCTGGTCCAGGAAGATCCCACATGCGGCGGAACAACTAAGCCCGTGCACCACAACTACTGAGCCTGCACTCTAGAGCCCGCAAGCCACAACTACTGAGCCCACACGCCACAACTACTGAAGCCTGTGCGCCTAGAGTCCGTACTCCACAACAAGAGAAGCCTCCGCAGTGAGAAGCCCACGCACCACAACAAAGAGTAGCCCCCACTCGCCACAATTAGAGAAAGCCTGCGCGCAGCAATGAAGACCCAATGCAGCCAAAAATAAATAAAATTAAATCTTTAGAAAAAAAAAAAAAAGGACTGGGGAAAAAAAGACCTAGAAGTTAAATAAGGCCACATAGGCAGGAAAGAGCTACAATTCAAATCTAATCTAAGGAGCTTTCCCTATCATGCTCTTTAACATGTTGCAAAAACAAATATTATAAGATTTTTCTTCCAGTGCCATGTGAGAAGGAAGTACCTAATTATAGGATTTCTGTGCAGTGTTTAGGCTTCAGCTAAGACTGGAAACCATGTGACGTTAATCTGTAGTATTGTATGATTTTCTTTAGCTGTGGCCATCATTTTGAGTATAGGAATAAAGAAGGCAGATGGATAAACAGGATTTTGCATTGTGGGCACTTAGGGAAAAGGGGCAAAGAATTTAAGGATATTGGCTGGAGCATGGATGAAGTGATGGGGAACTGGGTCTAGCCTATCTGGAGAAAGCAGTGATGTCAAGAAAGGGTGAAATGTTGAGAGAAGGTTCAAGGAGTAAGGGAGTGGAAGTTTCACATGAAATCAAACAGCAGATATAATGAGAGTAAGGGAGCGAATGATGGAAAGATAGGGCATTAGGGTGAATGGGTAGCATGTTGGAGTTTCAGATTTCAGAGGTGGGGCAGTGGAGGAATTCAATCTATGAGGTAGCATT
The DNA here is from genome assembly GCF_059928025.1 of Delphinapterus leucas. NCBI lineage: Eukaryota > Metazoa > Chordata > Mammalia > Artiodactyla > Monodontidae > Delphinapterus > Delphinapterus leucas. The sequence goes on from NC_143140.1 coordinate 54,833,793, forward strand.
GGAGTTGCTTCTCTCTGATTTCCCTTCAAGAAAGACCTTGATGTTATCCACAAGGACATTCAGTCCACAAGCTGTTAGCACCTGCGGGATCTGCCTTAGCTTTGGAGGCCTCTCTTTTCTTGGAGAGCCCCAGCCAATGGCTGAGCACAGCAGAGATGCTGGGGCCTGCTAGTCTTTCCAGTGCAGAACCCTTCTAATCATCAGTCTTTGTCCTCTAGCTCCCCATTGGATTGACTGAGACCTCATCTGATATGCACTGTGGTCTGAGCCTTTCCTCTCCAATCCTATTTCCTGCCCCTTTTATCTTTCACAGGTGTTAACCCTCCAATAAACGTCTTACACTCCTAACTCCATTTTAGCATCTGCTTCCCAGAGAACCCAACTGAAACAATACATGAAGATAAAGATATAAAAGAGTTAGATTTTCATCTATGTATCTGTTTGTTGTAAATAGCAAAATGGGGGTTCTTAGAGCATGCTGAAAGTGTTTCTGAGGACTGTCAACCGAGGATGAGTTACCAGAAAGTCAGCACAGAGCAGCATGGACTGACACCAGACAATGGTATAGATAAATAAGCACCTTACATTTCGAACAGCAGAGGAAGGCAGGATTGAGAGAAACAACAGGTTTGAGTGGACTCAGAATGCCACTTGGGCACACATGAAACTCACGGGACAAAGTCCTCAATAGTCCTGCCTGGGGTGGTCCTGGCTGCTGCTGCCCCAGTTAGATAAGTTTGCCGCTATCCAAAGTGCTTCCAGAAGCAGACTACAAACTTGTGCAACTTGTCGAGTTCATTGAGGTCCACAGGATTTAATTAGCTAATTAAGAGTAATTAATTTGTTACAACTTCACTACTCAAATAATTTTAAAACATTAAGACAGTTTTCACAGTAGCTTCGTTACTTCTAGGTAGTAGGTAGTATTCAATTGAATAGCTCTGCTAACTTTGGTAAGTTTTCATTCCAAAGAATTTTCCCCGTATTGCTTACACAATAGAAGAATGTGTAAGGATCTCTGGAACTGTAAATAGAGCTAATATCACTACAACAATCCCTAGAGTCATCTGGGCTGATTTAAAGAGTGGACATTTTAGCTAAAATTTCAATGGAATTTTAACAAGTATTATAATATATTCAGAAAATAAAAGACAAGTCTAGCTATAAATTCTGGATTTATGGGGGAACTAATTTCTTTGTTATTTTTTTCTGATTGTAAAAATAATACATACTAAAAAACTGAAAGAAGGTAGTATATAAATGTTCATTACTTACTCATTTAGTAAATATTTGTTGAGTACCTAAGCAGAGCAGGAAAAAGTAGGGACAGGTATGAAAGTTTGGCTTACTTCACTATAACCCTTTATAGCTTTTGAATTTTCTGTTTTGTAAACATACATACATATCTATAAGGTGTGGGTTGTTTGGGGGTTTTAACCCAAATTATCACTCAGAAAAGATAGAGTCACGTTGTGCTCCAGTCCTTACAAGTCTCTAATATTATGGATCACTCTCTTACTTTATTTTGATCAACAACATACTGATTGGAAAAGTCATCTAGCTTGATGTAAATTCAATCTATAAAATCGGGAATCTGTATTTTTTTTAAAAAAGATAAATTTAAAACATAAAATGTACTACAATAATTACTACATTGTAGTGATTAAAAATACATATTAAATGTGAAAGTGGAAAAAAGGAACATATCTCATGTTATTGTTAAGCAACAATATTGTGTTGACATTTAACCATTTCACTAATATCTCAAAATTTTAACATGTCAAGTTGTCCCAAACTTGGGACACATTTTTGAAAATGTGTCTTTAAAAAAAATGGGGATCACCTTATATTTGGACATATCTAGACTAACTTAATTAAAATTAATTCATTAAAATTGGTCTACTTTTCCTCTACTTTTAGCCATAGTCAAGATATTTCTTAAGCATTTCTAATTTCTTATAATGTTATATTTGGGGCATCTATTTTAACATACTACCTAAAACTGAATTCAGAAGGAATAACTTCTTATAGGCTTTTCTTACAACCCAGTAAGACTTAAAAGTTTTTAAAAACCTAGAATAACCAATTTGTACTTTTATTATAGTGATTGAGACTTTTAAAAAATGTTCTCTGCACCTTTAATCGCCAATTACTGAACTGCAAAATTGCAAATGAAAGCACAGAAAAGCCACCTGAACATCAGATATTCATTATCATAAGTACTCACAGAGAATCTGAGATGAATTAACAATGAACAAAGCATCTAAAATTAAATTCACACTCCTCATACATATATTATGAATGATGACAAAATAAATTACAAAAGATATATATATATGATATACATAAATTTATATGACATTTTCCTAATTGGGATATTATATAAATATATTAAATAATTAGGTACTTTTTTCTTCCATTACAGATAATCTCCTAATGAAGTTATGAGCAAACTTTAGCCTTAGTAAAACTGGGCAAGTTATCTACACTGTGACCATCACTGAAAGATAACTGTTTTCAACTGAGAGCAAAAGATAGAGATAGTGGTAGGATTTATTTTCATTGTCTTAAAAAGGTGTATGATTTCAGCAGGAGGCACCTGTTGTGACACTAAGGAGGCAGGGGATGGATTGGGGGCATCTGACCAGCATTGGAGAGAACAGAGCCAAAGGCATTATCCAGAGAATTCTGCACAGCAGTTGCCTGAAGGCTGCTGCCTTCTTTGCTCACCTTTGAATGCCAGCCTGGTTCTGGCCCAGGCCCAAGAGCTAAGTTTCAGATCACGGCAGGCTTAGGACAACAGTGCAGACTGGAACATCTAATCCCACCCGGCTTGCCCTAACATGGCCCCTGAATTCACCCAGCTCCTGAGCCTGTTGCCTGAAGCTGTTTCTAAAACATCGAAGCGTAGAAGAGCAATGCAGCTTTTGCTCTGGGTTTGAGTTTGGGTTTTACCGTATCGTTTTTTTAAAGGAATTTCCATCTTCCTCCATACCATCTCTTAGGACAGATTGCTTAACATTTCTTAGAGGAAATGAGACTCAGTCAGCAGATGAGTGTGCATATCTCCGTGTTTCCAGGGCGGAGGTAGTTATCACCCTGTAAGTACCTACCAGCTACACGGGAAGCCGATACCAGGCACTGTAGTTTTTCTGTTGTATTTTCATCTAGGGGCTGATAATGCATTCCCTTAGGATGTTTTGGTATGTATGGGCATTCTCCGGCTAATACAGTCTCCAGTAAGAGGTGAACTTTCTCGGCTGCAAGGTGGCTTTCTGCTGAGGTGACGGCCGGCTCCTGGAGAAGTTCTGCTGAAGGAGACCTACAGTGACAGCCACAGTGAAGCGCATGTGCCTTGATCCCTTTTCACATACTGGCAAAAAGCCAGACCCAGAGCATTGCTCCAGTGAGTAGCTAGGAGAATTGTCAGATTGCCAGATGAGGGATAGACTGTCATTTATAGAGTGATGGTTTTTATAGACTCCCAGTAACCCACACTTCAGCCACTTACCTGAACCCTGTGGTTTCTGGGAGAAAAAAGAGCCAGATTATTCCCATACTGGAATAAAACCAAAACGAACACTGTATTTAGGTTGGCGGGATCTATATCTTTTCAAAATACTTTAGTATTTAGTTCAGTAAATAGCCTTTGCGTGATCGTGTCCGTAACTCACACTTTTCCTGAGTCTTGAGATGCTCTCTGCTCCTCTAGTTGCCATTAAGGTCCCTCAGTCTACCATGCCCTGGGGGGGCTTTGTCATGTTGCCTGTAACTGCGTCATTAACTCCCTCCCCTCTTGGGTTATCTGAATCTGGTTTTCTTTCTTTTTTTCTTTTAATAAATTTATTTATTTTTTAAAAAAATTTTTGGGTCTGCGTTGGGTCTTCATTGCTGCACCCGGGCTTTCTCTCGTTGCAGTGAGGGGGAGCTACTCTTCGTTGAGGTGCTCGGGCTTCTCATTGCAGTGGCTTCTCTTGTTGCGGAGCATGGGCTCTAGGCGCACAGGCTTCAGGTGTGCGGGCTTCAGTAGTTGCAGCACGTGGGCTCAGCAGTTGTGGCTCGCGGGCTCTAGAGCGCAGGCTCAGTAGTTGTGGCGCACAGGCTTAGGTGCTCTGCATCATGTGGGATCTTCCTGGACCAGGGATCGAACCCATATCCCCTGCATTGGCAGGCGGATTCTTAACTACTGCGCCACCAGGGAAGTCCCTGGTTTTCTTAAATATGATAAGAAGAATATCACTCAATGTGAGAGATCAGAATGTTCAAAGAAAAAAATGAGCGAAATATGAGAACTGAGAAAAATATGATTACCATAAAATGTCATCTTAAGAAATGTTCTTGTAGTTTAAGAGTTATATAGACAGAACTGATATTTATTAATGTGTTCTATTAATGCATGCCAGAGTAGATTATAATCTATACCCAGGGCACTTTTCACTGTTCCTTGGGAAAAAAATAAAAAATAAGGTTTCATGAAATGTAGTTTACAAATACATTTTAATAAGACATTACTTTTCCTTTAAAATTAAATTTTTATAAGTCATAAAATTTTAATCTTACTGCAGCTAACTGTTAAACACTCAGGATCATTATGGGGTTATTTTAGTTACAAGGCTTAGGATTAATGCATTCATGGACTGAAATTTGGGCGCAGAAATTGCATAAGATCTTTACTTTGTCTTATTAAAAAAAAAAATCAGAGAAAAGTCATACCAAACTTAGAGATCTTAAATCTCTAACAATGTAAATATAATTATATTATATAACTGGTAACGTTTTTTGTTGCACTTAAACGTATATCTAGTTTTATAGAAGCAATAAATATTTCTTATAGAATATTTAGAGAATATAGAAAAAGGAAACAATTATAAATAGAGAAAGAAACTGGGATCTAACTATAATGATTATCTTAAAGAACAGTGCTAAAACTACCTCATAGGCCAGTAATATTATATCATGAAACGGCTTGTTAACTTTCAGGGGTGATGGCACTGCAGCACAGAAATGCACAATGTAAGGTGCCAGCTACCAGAGATGCAAGTACAGACACAGCTCTGTTCCCTGCTGGCCCTGGACCTTTCGAGCTCCATTTCCTCATTTATCGAACGGGATCACTGCAGTACTACCTCATAAAGCTGTCATGAGGAGTAAACAGGATCATGTTTGATAAAGTGTTTCAAAAGCTGTAGGTGAGCTAATCTTTTTAAGAAGGACAAGGAGCAAGCAATCCAAAAGAGAAACTAGAGCAATAATGAAAGGTAGTGCTGAGTGCTGAACACTGTGCCAAGAATTTTGCCTGAACTGTAGCATTTAATCTTCATGACAACATAAAGAATAGTAGGAATGATTATATCTCCATTTTGTAGATGAGTAAACCGTGGCACAGAGAGGTCCAAAGAGACATGGAGAGTGAGAAGCAGAGCAGGAATTCAAAGCCAGTTCTACCTGACTCTATGACCTGAGTACTTTCCTATGAGCTATGCCATAGGAAAGAGTTTAACTTCATTAGTAATCAAAGGTTTAACAGTTAAAAGATATAGAAATGGAAATGCAAAGGAATGATAAACATCCAATTCCAGTTGTCTCTGTAGAGGGGGGATAGGGAGTAAAATTGGGAAGGGGGTACACAAAGACTTCAACCATATATGTAATATTTTATTTTTATAAAACTAGTGAAAATATGAAAATGTGTTAAGATTTGATAAACCAGGGCTATGGATTAATATTTTTCTGTATGTTTTAAATAATTCGTAGTAAAAAATTAAAAGTGAACTAACATCATTTTATTTTGTTTATATGAAGATTATATAATTAAGAAAATAATTCTGGGGAAAAGCTGGAGAAACTGATATTCTCATATGTTTCTGGTGATATAAATAGGTCCAACTCTGGAAACCAATTTGGCAATATGTTTCTAAAACCATAAAAACCATCATACTCTTTGTTTCAGTAATCTTCCTTTGGGATGCTGTCCTAAGAAAAAAATATGAAAATACACATGCACGTACGCAATGAATACACACACTGAAAAAACTATATGCAGAAATATGTCAACTGCAGTATCATTTATAATAGTGGACTGTAATTAACAGTCTAAAATTTTAACAATGGTCAATATTATGCAGGCTTTGAAGTAATATTTATGAAGGCTTATAGCGATTAGCATAATTGTGGTGATGTAACATTAGTTGAGAAAAGTCAGAATATGAAATTGCATCACCACTGGAATTAAATCAGTGAAAAAAATAAGCATAGAAAAAAGTTTAGGAGAAAACACCCTAAAATGATGAGTACAGAATTCGTGTTAAGACGATGAGATTATGAATATTTTTCTTTCCTCTCTCTTCCAAATTTTTGATAATATTGGTCTCTGACATATTGTTTTTGTAATGCAAAATTGTTACATAGTAAAAACCTAGCTTTGGAAATAATGAGATATATTTGAAAATGAACTAAAATTCAAGGGAGAGAATGAGGAGTTCTAAGGAAGGTGGTAGACCATCCACAATCAATGCAGTAGTTCAGAGGAAGGGGCGCTCATCAGGCTGGGGTCTTTAGGAATGCTTCCTGAAGGAGGGGCTGTCTGGGGGTTCAATAATGGTAGAGCAGGGTAAGAGCTGAGAACTAGGAAAGGGCCTAAGGGAGGAGGCTGTGCAAGCTTCGAAAGTAGAAAGATGTGAGCTAATTGTAGGAAACAGCACTTCTTGTCATGGAATATTTTATTTTCAGTTTTTATCTGCAGGTTTTTTTTTTTGGAAAATATGATGACTTTAAAGTTGTCATGGTTGAATTAATTCCACAAAACAACTGGTTATAGAATCACAGCAACATAATTGTGAGCTGTGCTTCTGGCTTCAAATCTTTCATCTAAAAATAATCACAATGACTACATCTTGGGAAAATAAAGCCGTTACCTACGCTTGTGTTCCAGCTATCTTGGTAGTCATTTACTGGAAAATGGATCATAGGTAAAATAACTCCATGTTTTTAAAACCCTGCTTGTCACTCTTACCCCAGCTGAGTTGATTAATGAAATAAGTTTTCAACTTTCATTGTATAAGCATTCTCTTACATGAACATGACAGAGGAAAAAAATCTTTTCTAATCACACAAGCCTGCCTATGCTCCCAGAGGGGCACAGTCCTGGCCCTCCTGAAGGCTCAGGGAGTGTATTTTCTGGTGCAGAAAGACAGAGGCCAGGGGTAGAGGAGTGGGGGGGGTAGGAGGAGGGATGTTAGGTAAAATGAATGAACCTGTATATGCTCCACTGCCCTCAACACATACCAGCTGCTCTTTGCCCAGCTTCCTTGGGTTTGATAAATAGTCACTGAATAATATATGAATTAACAGGCTGAATGGATGATAGTTATCATTTATAGAATGATTACTTTGTGCTAGGAGTTTACATCCATTAACACTAATTGTCATAAGAATCCTGGTGAGTGTGTAGCACAAATGGCAGGGTACTTAGTTTCTTTAACTGACTCTTGGGTTTTTTGGTTTTGTTTTTTTTTTTTCATTTTTTAAATCTTTTAAGATCAGTGTAAAATAAAAGTACTTGATTGCTGTCTCACACTGGTGAGAAATCTGCTGGTTTTCCCCACTTTTCCAGGTTTCTTTTCCTGACCTCACATTCTATTTTCCTACCCAGGCCAAATTTCTTCATCTCACCTCTACATCCCTCTTGTGTTTTCATTCCCTTCTACTGTACTGCCTTCCCCAATACCACAAACACATCATCCCAATTTCTTCACTTCCCAAAGTATCACCCACACATGATTCCTTGTGCGACAAACATCTATTTATATTCTGGTGAAAAGGTAAGGAATGGTCCACTGCGGTGCCAAGTAACAAGTCAACGTTGACTATTAAGACTCTCGCCCCAAATAGAGCCCCAGGTTTTTGGCTCTATTGCTGGACTTTTCTCCTTCCTGGGGTTGGTGCTTTCATCTCAAATTCTGGAATGCTCAAAATTCTTACTTTATCAGGCAAAGCAATTTAGTTCTCTGCCTGGGGCTTCCACCTTCATGTACAAAGTAGGCTCATCAAGGTGTTTTCCTAAATTTAGAGTCTTAGGAATCTGAAGGCTGTTGTCCGCTGTAGTTTTAAATAGCATTTTCCCCCCACCACTATGTTATTATTCACATTTTACACAAGATGAAACAAGTTTAGTGAGATTAAATGATGACACAAGAAAAATGGCCAGAGTATGAATTAAAAGCCTGTCTTGACTAACTCAAAGCTTATGCTCCTTTCACTAAAGCAGGATGAATATATGAAAGTCAGTACTTACTGAACGTTTACAACATGCCTGGCTCTGTTCCAAGAGCTTTAGGTGCATCAACTCATTAAACCCTCACATTAACTAATATCCATGTCATAGATACAGAGATAGTAAGTAACTTGCCCAAAGTCACATAGCGAACAAAGGCCAGGATTAGAACCCAGGTAGTCTCCTTGGTTCCCTCATCAGCTACCAGCCTCATGCTCTAGCTCCTTGCGGTTCTTTCAGTGGCTGGAAATGGGGGCAGATACTGGATGACAGTTCAATCTGCACCCTGAAAATGGCATCAGTGTGGTTTAGAAACTCAAGTTTTCTGGGAAATTCCCTGGCAGTCCAGTGGTTAGGACTCCACGCTTTCACTGCCAAGGGTGCAGTTTTGATCCCTGGTTGGGGAACCAAGATCCCATAAGCCATGGGGTGCGGCCAAAAAAAAAAAAAGAGACTCAAGTTTTCTGAAGCTGTGACAATGCAGGGGCATTGTTGGGGTCTGAAGGTACAAACTAGATTTGCTCAGTGACAAACTGAGTTATAAACTTTATAATTGCTGCTTTTGAAAATAATAAAGTAATTCGGTCTTTTCTTGCATAACGAGTTGCCACAAATTCACTTAATTCATTTAGTCAGTCATTCAAGATTTATCGAGTGTCCTTAGTACCTCAGGTCCTGTTAGGCGCTGAGGAAACAAAAACATATCCTGCAGTAGCTCAGAATCTTATGGGGAACTTGTAGTCTAGAGCATGCTGTAATATGACTCATTCATCAAATAGTTACACATTTGATGATGTTTGAATCTATAGAGAGTCGTATTTCAGATCAATGTATAAATGAAATGTCTAAGAATTACTCCTTGGAGGAAAGAGAAATGACTCTATCTCCAATGGTAGCAAACCCTCAAACGTAGGAAATGCACAAGGCAGAGCCTGGCTCAGGTGTGTTCAAACATACGATGACCTGAAAAGTTCTCATCCTGGAGTCTACGATGCATGTTTTGAATGTTAGGAGGACAGTCATGTCAGGAGTATGGAGATCTACATGGAGACATAAAAAGGCAAGTTAAAGGGTAAGATTTCTTCCAACACTGATCTATGGGGAATGGTGCTGAGATTCTAGATTTCCCTGCCCACTTCTTTAGAGAAAAAAATAAAATATTAGCATGAAGAAGGGCATTAAGCTAGGTCAACCACTGCTTGACAGAACTATTCCTCAAGAATAGAGAACTTGTGGTGAATTCCATAGCAGTTCAGTGGTTAGGACTCAGCTCTTTCACTGCCGAGGGCCCGGGGTTCAATCCCTGGTCAGGGAACTAAAATCCCACAAGCCACACAGCCCAGCCAAAAAAATTAGAGAACTTGATTTGATTTATTTTATGCTCAAAGTTCTGATCTAAGGTTTGATTTCCTGAATGGACATGACCATCAGGGCTAGATGTCTCATGGAGATGACCACTAGCAATTCTCTGGGAAGGAACATCTCTCACTTTAATAAGTGGGCATCTTCATTTAGAGTTGGATCTTAAATGTGAACTAAATCAGTGGTTTTCAAGGTGTACTCCTAGGGCCTCAATGGCAAACAGTGAAAGTTTTAAACTGCATGTGAAAATTGCGTGTTGTTGTTTTGTGTCTGGTTTATACATTGGAGTTTTGCAATTAGATTTCATTTAGGAAAAGAAAAGAGCCCCACTGCAAAAAGTGAACACCTCTGAGATTTTGGTCCATTTCTCTATTCATAAGGAACCGAGGCCCAGAGATTAAATGATTCACTGAAAAGGCCATGGTAAATCTTAAAACTAAGTCACCACTCTCAGCCCAGTCCACTGTGCAGACCTTCTGCTTTCTGTCCACAAGCCACTGCTGAGCCTGGGGAGCATGGCAGTCACCCAGGCCAATGTAACTCTGGATGAACTATGCATTCCTAGTACTGCAACAGCTAAGAATTAGGTTCTAAATGGGAAGATTCTACTCAAATACTGACTGGCCAGCTACCATTTATTGTTTATATAATTAGGTGCTACATAATCTAATTTGAACCTCACAGTATCTGTTGAGTTGGGCAGAGCAAGTATCTCCCCAGCCCCCATCCTTAATTTTGCAAAAGGTAAAAGATATATCAATATCAATATCTCAAAGATACTGATTTCCTCAAGGAAACATATAGTAGATTGAAAAACAAACAAAAAAAAGGTCCTAAACTCTTTTAGAAAGACAAGGCTCAGTTCATTTTCTTATGTCCTGATTAATCCAACTAGTAATAATATGCAGCGCCTGTGTAGAGGGAGACCAATGATGTCATTAAATAGGACAGCTTCCAAAACTGACAGGCATAAAAATGGAGAACAAAGTTTAGATGCCAAACTATGAGCCATGGACATCTGCCAATCTTTATAATTATTACAGGGAGACCCACATACTTCCATGAAGTATGCTTATATCTGTACCCTGAATAAGTTGGCTTGCATTGATATGTATGCCTATTCTTCAAATGAATGTAGATGCTCTTTTGTTCAATAAAGTATGATTTTAATTAAAAGCATTACTGAATTCATAACAATGTGCTTTGTCCTAATGTGCTGTCTCAATCAAATTCTACTAAAACTACAATTTTGCTGTTATGTGGGGCTCTGTGAAATGTTTTCATCTTAAAAATGGGATCCTACTTGAAAACTTGGGGACCATCTGTCTGAGGGTAAAATAAAGGGAACAGAACAATATTAGGATAGGAAATATTTTAAAACATATTTTGTATCTTTTCCTATGCCCCTTTGTTAATGTTGTATAGCTAAATTATCACTCTGTTTCTTATGTTGAATGGCTGCTTCTTATCTGGCTTTGTTTCTTATGTGTGGTCAGATCACTGATTCTCAGAAAAACTACTCTCTAGCCTAGCCCTACATTCCTCCAAGATAATATCATCTACAGGGGTCAAGTTTCTTGCTAGAAGTGTCGATTCGCAGAAGTAAGCAAACTAGAAGTACAACCATGAAATGTTAAAGAAACTTTCAAACTTGGACAGGACATTAATAACAAATACTATATTAACTATTAAGTATCTCTTAAAAAAAAAAGTAATATCCAGTCACACTGACCAACAAAATTGGCACAGTAAACAGAACACAGAAAGGGCTGCAAGCAACGCATGTAGGAACACTGAGGTAATGGATAGGCTCCACGTCTGCTGAGGACTCCAGAGGAACAGCTGTTCCCTTCTCTCAAAACAAACCCGACTCCAGTGCATTTCAGTGTGCTTACCAGCTCAGATCTGCTTTTGAGGAGTAAGCCAAGCACATAGCCACTGGTGATTTACCTTAGGGAGGACATTAGGGAAACTTAAAAAACAAAAGTCAGCTTGAACATGACCTGTTTTATAGCTTTCCAACATCTCTGGCAATCTTCCATTCAGTCCACCTCCCCTCCCCCTTGCCCTTACTTACATTTGATTCTTTGTCAGATAAAACATGGAGACAATGGAAAGCAACTGGGAAAGAAACTAAACATTTCCTTCTGGAAACATTACCTATTTTTAAATAACAACTCAGACTCTGTAAATATTTTCATTAGAAAAACCCTATGAGAACCCAATTTTTTATAGTCAGAACCTAGAATTTAAGGTCTCTCTTCAGTGTACTATCAAAACTCTTTACATCTGCAGCCAATCTAGGCTTTTATCTCTGGAGATTGAAGTTTAGGTCCTTAATCCTAGATTTATCTCATGAACTAAACTCATTTAATTCCACATAGAGCTGGGGTTTGGAAGTGGAATGTAGAGAGGAAAGTCAGCGGTACAACATTTAGTTTCACATAGCAGAGCTTTGAACTGACTTATAGGCAAGTCTTCTAGTCTCTCTGTACCCCAGATAATTCATATTTAAAACAAAAAGGATCATACTAGACAATCTTTAAATTTCCTTACTAATCCAATGTTGTAGGATCCTTAGAGGTCTGAAATGGGAAGTGAAATGTGAAGGGGTGTAGCAAACAGAATTATGGTGATGGTAATTGGATTGTCCCTCCCTGATGTGGAATTACATGGCATCTGTCAAGTGGCTCTGCAGCACCTCCCACCAGAGTAGGCAGAATATATTTCCCCACTGACCCTATTGGGCTTGACCATGTGACTTGCTTTGGCCAACTGAAGTTAGCACATGGGATGCAAGCAGAGGCTTTACATATGCCTGTCTTTGGCTTTAGCACTTCTTTGCTTCTGTAATCTACTGGCTAGCCACTGACTCAAGAACGAGGAGATGTGGAGCTGACCAAACCTTGAGCAAGAAAAACAGGAGAATGGGATTGACATATATACACTAATATGTATAAAATGGGTAACTAATAAGAACCTGCTGTATAAAAGAATAAATAAAATAAAATTCAAAAAAAAAGGAAAAATGTGAAAGTGAAATATTAAGAAAACAAAAAAAAACCCCCCAAGCATCTGCTGTTTAAGCCTCTAAAATTTGTGGCTGGTTGTTATGCAGCACTACTGCAGCAGAAATCTGACTAATACCATAGACCTCTTGCTCTTTTGACTTTTCTGGTGTATTTTATCCAACAATATGCCCACTGATCTGAAAATTTCTTCAAGGCTATTGAGCTGCATTAGAGGCATCGTGCCATTTCAACTTGACCATGGAAATGTTCTCCTCATTAGGACAACCAGCAGGGTTACTGTCAGCACTAAAAACACTGCACAACTTAAATTTAGTCTACTGAACTTTCTGTTTAAAGAACTCTGTGTTCCTAGCCTATATTGAGAAATGACTTCTACAAAAGGGTGCTGTGTTGACTGTAAGGATGGTGATCATTGTAACTTACAGTGTCGTCTTTGTGATAACCTTATGGAGAAATTTCTTTCTGGTTTCAGTAACTGGAGAAACTGTATTTATCCCAAGCAATTTGTTTGAATCTATGGACACTAGTTCTGTAACTGGTTATGAGCCCTCTTGATACTGCTTGCAAAAGTCAGAACCAAATATGTAGCTTTCCACAAGCGAGTACATGTAGGTGACCTTGCAGCATACATTTTGTTTACTAACCTCTCTCCTGGTTTTACCTTTTTTTCCTACACCCATTTTCTCTCTCTTTGTTTTCCTTATAACTTACTATTGTTATTACATTAGGTATTGTTATATTGTATATGTTTATGTCAACTACCTTAAATCCTTTTTGGAACTGAATTGAGAATATATATATTTTTTAAACTACTATTAATATTAAAAGTACTAATTTCAATTAATACAATGGAGATAAAAGTATAATTACACCACTGATCTGTCAACTCTTTCACTGTTAAAACTTACTGAGACTATGGTATTTCTCTAAACTATCTCTAGGAAGGTATTGTTTAAAAAGTACTGATATCCATTTGTACCATTTCAAATCCACCATCAAAATAAATGTAAGGATGAAAAACTATCTTCAGGGGCTTCCCTGGTGGCGCAGTGGTTGGGAATCCGCCTGCCAACACAGGGGGCATGGGTTCAAGCCCTGGTCCCGGAAGATCCCACATGCCATGGAGCAACTAAGCCCGTGCGCCACAACTACTGAGCCTGCGCTCTAGAGCCCACGAGCCACAACTACTGAGCCCATGCCACAATTACTGAAGCCTGTGTGCCTAGAGCCCATGCTCCACAACAAGAGAAGCCACCACAATGAGAGGCCCACGCACCGCTACGAAGAATAGCCCCTGCTCACCGCAACTAGAGAAAGCCCACGCGCAGCAACGAAGACCCAACGCAGCCAAAAATAAATTAAAAAAAAAAAAAAACTATCTTCAAGCTGTTAGAGAAGTTTTTCATTTACTAAGAAATTGACATGTTATTCTATTAATTATTCAAGTGAATTTTTAAATATTTGTTGAGCACCTACTGTGTACATATGTGATGCTAAGTGCCATTGGCAATATAAAGATGAATAAGGTACTTCAAAATCTTTCAGAAGCTCCTATGTGTGTTAGGCGCTTATACATTACAAGGATTTGGTTACCTCAGGTGTAACTGGGGTTCACTCTAAGAATGAAGAAAGGTGAGGCAATGTGGAAATTCTCGGGACCTCCGGCAGAAGCACAATCTGATCTCTAATTGTAGTTTATTGCTCTAAAACATCAAGAAATAAATCAGTCACCAAGGTCAGGGGGCTGGTGACTAGGGCAGGACAAGTATAGGAAACACCAGCAAAAAACAGAAAATAACCATTCAGGTTGATGAGAGTAGGAAGCTGAACTAATGTGGGTCGGTAGATGGAAGCCAAGAATAATCAGTAATGAGCAGAGCCAAATCAGAAGCTGAAAGAAGGGCTCTGATGCAAGACACTAATCTCAGTGTACATGTTTTAACTACTATTGAATATCCAAAGGGGGGAAATATGAATTGGCACTTGCTATAAACCTTAAGGGCTCGCTATTAAAGTGTTCTGTGTCTAGAGGTAAATGTGAGATATAGGGCAGTTAGGGAGGGACAAATACCAATCCTACCAACATCTATAGGAAGAACACTAAATGCTAGAGTCCACAAAGAGCAATATCCCAGGACATCCCAGCTTACCCTTCATATACTGAGGTGAGCCATAAGAAAACAAGAATTCTGTGACACAGTGGTTGTCTCTGACCCTGCCCCCTCTTGCTGTAACTCTTCCCCTACTCCAGCAGACACCTGGAATCCAACTTATTAAAGTAGAACTGTGAAAAATCTTAATTTTTCCCTTCTCCCATTGTCTGCACCTAATATTTGAATAGGACCCTCAAACAATTCTGAAACTTGTGAACTTCATCCATGGAGATAAACACAGTCATAAAAATGAACAAGCAGAAAGAACCATCTTCTAGATTAAAAGCATCAGTTTTAGTCTATAAAAGGCAATTAACCAGAGGTGTAAACATAAATGACCTCATCCATGAACAGTTAATAATACAAATAAAACAAACAAAAAACTTTAGCTGACTCTAAAACCCAGGAAAAGATGCTGGGCTATCAACAAGATGCAAAAGAACATCACACCATATACACATTATATGCAAAATTTAGCACAAAATAAATCATAGACCTAATTGTAAAAGCTAAAAGTATAGGGACTTCCCTGGTGGCGCAGTGGTTAAGAATCCACCTGCCATTGCAGGGGACACGGGTTTGAGAGCCCTGGTCCGGGAAGATTCCCACATGCCGCAGAGCAACTAAGCCCGTGTGCCACAACTACTGAAGCCTGCGTGCCTAGAGCCCGCGCTTCACCACTAGGAGTAGCCCCCACTCGCCGCAACTAGAGAAAGCCTGCGCACAGCAAAGAACACCCAACGCAGCCAAAAGATAAACAAATTAAAATTTTTTGAAAAAGCTAAAAGTATAAAATTCTTAAAACATGGGCACAAATATTTGTGACCTTGAATTAGGCAATGGTTCTTAGATCTGATGCCAAAAGCACAAACAAAAAGGACAGAAACAGATAAATTGGACTTCATCAAAAGTAAAAACTTTGTGCTTCAAAAGAAACCAGGAGAAAGTGAAGGGACCACCCAGGGAATGTGAGAAAGTATTAGCAAACCATATAACTGGTAAGGAACTTGTATCCAGAACTCTTACAACTCAACAATAAAAAGACAAATAATTAATTTTTAAATCATCTGAATAGACATTTCTCCAGATAAGATAGACAAATGGTCAATAAGTATCTGAAAAGTTGCTCAACAATATTAGTTATTAGGAAAATGAAACCATGATGAGATACCACTTCACACACAGTTAGGATGGCTGTAATAAAAAAAGACAAACAGTAAAAAGTATTGGTGAGGGGCTTCCCTGGTAGCGCAGGGGTTGAGAGTCCGCCTGCCGATGCAGGGGACACGGATTCGTGCCCCGGTCCGGGAAGATCCCACATGCCGCGGAGCGGCTGGGCCCGTGAGCCATGGCCGCTGAGCCTACGCGTCCGGAGCCTGTGCTCCGCAACGGGAGAGGCCACAACAGTGAGAGGCCCGCCTACCGCAAAAAAAAAAAAAAAAAGGTTTGGTGAGGATGTGGAGTAAGTAGAATTCTCTTACGTTGCTGGTTGGAGTGTAAAATGGTACAGCCATCTTGGAAAACAGTTTGCCAGTACCTCAAAAAGTTGAACATTGAGCTATCATGTTACCCAGCAATTCTACTCCTAGAGAAATGAAATATACCCAAGAGAAATAAAAACGTGTGTTTGCACAATACCCTAAACAGAAATGTTCAGACCAGCATTATTCATAATAGCCAAAAAATGGAAATAACACAAATGTCCATCACCTGATGAATGGATAAACAAAATTATACACACACACGGAAATATTATTCAGCAATAAAAAGAATGGAGTACTGTTACATGCCACAGCATCGATGAACCTTGAGAACGTGCTAAGTGAAAAAAGTCAGACACAAAAGACCACATATTTTATGCTTCTATTTATGTAAAATGTCCCACTATAGACAAATCCATAAAAACAGCAGATCAGTGGTTGCCAGGGGCTGGGTGGCAGGTAGGGGAAATAGGACGTGATTTTTAGTAAGTAAATAGGGTTTCTTTGGGGAATGATGAAAATGTTCTGAAATTAGACAGTGGGAAAGATTGCACAACTCTATGAATATCTTAAAGCCCACTAGACGGTACACTTTAAAAGAGTGAATTTTATGATATGTGAATTTTATCTCAATAAAGCTGTCACTTTAAAAAAATATTACATATTTTAAATGGGAACTATTTGAAATTAGGAGCAATTGCTTTAGAAATAAGAATAGGACTGTAAAAGTAAAATAAAAAAACATTAAAAAAAAGCAATGAAAGCAGCAAAGAGCAAGATAGGAAAATGCCAAAAATCAAATCAATGAATTTGAAGACAAACTCAAAAAACCTTCCAGAATCCAGGGGAAAAAGATATAGGAACAAATAAAACGAGAGAAGAGATGATGTACTGAGAACAGATCTAGGATATCCACCAACCAGGAATGTGGTTTTAAGCAAACTGTTTAGCCTCTTTGGCCCTCAGGTTGTCATCTGATAGAAAAAAAAGCTTGAACAAGATGACTTAAGCATATAATATGGGCCAGAGAAGTGGTAGGAAGTAAAGAGAGAAAGCTAGGCTGGGAAAGATAATGAGGTCCTGATCTTACAGAACTAAAATATTGGGGGTGGGGTGAGGAGGGGGCAGGGAAGTGCACGCAGTCCTGCCACTGTCCGTAGTGCTGAACCATTACTGTTTTGTCTGAATGCCGTTCCGAGGAGTTAGGAATTGCTTTGGTAATTGCTCACCATTTTAGAACTGAACAGTGATACTCTGAGCTAATGTACATTTATGTTTTTAATTACCACATGTGTGCTAATGGTCACAAAACCCATATGTCTAGCACTGACCTCTCTCCATCTCTCAATGCATATTTTCAATTATACATACCTTGGAGATATTGCGGGTTCAGTTTCAGGCCACGACCATAAAGCAAATACCACGATAAAGCAAGTCACATGAATTTTTTGGTTTTCCAGTGCATATGAAAGTTATGTTTTTACTATACTGTAGTCTATTAAGTGTGCAATAGCATTATGTCTAAAAATACAATGTACATACCTTCATTTAAAAATACTTAATTGCAGGATGCTCTGGTGACGCAGTGGTTAAGAATCTGCCTGCCAATGCAGGGGACATGGGTTCGAGCCCTGGTCCCGGAATATCCCACATGCCGTGGAGCAACTAAGCCCGTGCGCCACAACTACTGAGCCTGCGCTCTAGAGCCCGCGAGCCACAACTACTGAGCTCACACGCCTAGAGACCATGCTCCGCAACAAGAGAAGCCACCGCAATGAGAAGTCTGGGCACCGCAGTGAAGAGTAGCCGTCGTTCACCACAACTATAGAAAGCACGCGCACAGCAACGAAGACACAACGCAGCCAAAAACAAACAAATAAATAAATATAAATAAAGCTTATTAAAAAAATACTTAATTGCTCAAAGATTCTAACCATCACTGGAGCCTTTGGTGAGTTGTAACCTTTTTGCTGGTGGGGGTCCTGCCTCGATGTTGATGGCCGCTGGTCAGGGTGGTGGCTGCTGAAGGCTGGGGTGGCTGTGGCCCTTTTTAAAATAAGACACCAGGGGCTTCCCTGGTGGCGCAGTGGTTGAGAGTCCGCCTGCCAATTCAGGGGACACGGGTTCGTGCCCTGGTCTGGGAAGATCCCACATGCTGCGGAGCGGCTGGGCCCGTGAGCCATGGCCGCTGAGCCTGCGCGTCCGGAGCCTGTGTTCCACAACGGGAGAGGCCACAACAGTGAGAGACCCGCGTACCGCAAAAAAATAAATAAAATAAAAGACACCAGGGAAGCCGATTTACTTTATCACAGCACCTAATACATTCTATTTATTCTTGATACACTCGTCTCTATTTCTCATTAGACTGTGATCCTTGTGGAACAAATGATTTGACTATATAAATCACTACTGTATCCTCAATGTTTGGCACAGAGCATGTCATTAAACAATTTATCAAATGAATCATTAAATGGATGAATAACATGACTCTGTTTTCTCTCCATTCCTTGCTCCCTGGTGATTCAGTCAAACCAAACTAATTGCAGTTTCTTGACTCTCCCAAGCCTTCCCTTGAACCCAGGCTTTGACTTCTCTACCTGACTTGATTATCAGCTGAATGTTTCCTTCTCAGAGTCAGCTCAGTTGTCGCCTTTGGAACACTTTCCCAGGCAGTCACAGCCTTCATCCTCTGTGTTTCCATAGCCCTCAGTTCCTACCAACTATCACAATCCTGTTACTTTTAATGTTCACGTCTGATCCCCTTCGGGGGATATTAGACCGTGAGCTTCACATCCATTTTTGTTCCCTTAGCACCTAAAAGGGGTCTTTCACCCAGTAAAGAAAGAATGACTGAATAAACAATACATACATGAGTTAGGCTCTAGGAATATTAGCAGGCAGTGTGTGTGCAGAATGAACTAAGTAGGAAGGAAGACGATATAGGGGAGAAAATTATAGAAGGTTATGTAAGAGCCATGCGTTTGTAGATACTGAATTAACTGTAATTCCTTACTTCCAAAATTAGTTTTTCCCGTGTGCAAAATGAAGAGCAGAATGGTGATATCAGCACAAATGTTGCTTTGCCTAACATGTCTTAGTCACACCATCTCTCAGTCCATTGTTTACTAACTGCTAGCCTTTAGGTGTCAACTTTAAATAACCTCAGGTGCCAGGCAGATATCCTAAAGGTGTGATGGGCCTGTGAGGAACTAAATGGCCATGCGAGGGGCGTCAATTTCAATTTTTAAATCATGTGGTCACCAAACAGAACAGTATTTGGGCCTGATGTGGTCTGCAAGGAACTGGTTTACCTTCCCTTCTACACATTTTGAAATCAAAACATCTTCTAAACTACAATGGAACTGAGTGGGGAGAGATGTGGACAATCTTTTCAACATTGTAGAAGAAGAGGCTGTTTCTATAATTCTGGTCAGAAGTAAAATTCTTTCTGAAGTGGTTTCATAGTCTGCCAGAATATTAGATCAGAAATTTCACTGGCAGCCCAAAACAGAATCTTTTCCTTCTATGTAAAATATCTTGATGTCTACCGTTGGCACTGCTTTTGCTTTTTTCTAAACATAGTTTCTTTGCTTCTTGATTACAAAACTAACACAAACTCTATGTAAAAATATTTGGAAAATAGAGGGAAAAAAGTCAAAAAACAATTCCTCAAAATTAGTCCACCAGTGGGCTTCCCTGGTGGCGCAGTGGTTAAGAATCCACCTGCCAATGCAGGGGACACGGGTTCGAGCCCTGGTCCGGGAAGATCCCACATGCCGCGGAGCAACTGAGCCCGTGCGCCACAACTGCTGAGTCTGTGCTCTAGAGCCTGCTAAGTCACAACTACTGAGCCCGCGAGCCTAGAGCCGGTGCTCCGCCACAAGAGAAGCCACCACAACGAGAAGCCCGCGCACCGCAACGAAGAGCAGCCCCCGCTCGCCGCAACTAGAGAAAGCCTGCGCGCAGCAACGAAGACCCATCACAGCCAAAAATAAACAAATTAAAAAAAAAAAATTAGTCCACCAGTGATCAACGTCTACCAACCAGCATTTTAGTTTATGCATCAGATATGAGGTAGAACTGTGGAACTGACGTGCATGCTCAGAGCTAGGTAGCAGGTAAGCAGGAAAATACTTTAGTTCTAAACAGCTGGTTATCTGTGAGAACGTAAGATCCAGCTGAACTATTAAAGACATTCTGAGGTGATGCTGGAGTGCCTGACTGAAACCACATGTCTGCAGAACAGGGCCTGATGAGGAATTTACGATTGTTGAAATGGAACTTGGTTCTGAATCCACAACAGAGCTATTGTGCATATGACATTTGCTTTGAGAACTGAATTCGGGATTAACAGTAAACAAGAGCTTTTGAGTCCTGCCCATAAAGAACCTTCCCTTGCTTGCCAAGTAATTCAACGTAGAAAATGTACTCACCAGTACATTCAACATAGAAAAGTACAGTTTTTGACCTTAAAACACTGAATGCAGTCTGAAAATTTAAAGATGTGGATTATACAAGTCAAATGAGAGAAGACAGTTTCAACAAACAACATTTTTTTTAAACAAGGAACTGTGCTGTGTTTTTATGTAGAGTGTATTGTGTCCATGTATTCTTGGGTTCATCTATAGAACCATAAGAGGGAGAAGCATTGGAAAACAAGGAAATGGACAAGTCTGAACACGAATTATCAGGGATCTGGGGTGAAAAAAACCCAATATGTCCATTATTAACAGTAAAGAGACCAAATACTCATATTTTCAGAGAAGCTTTAAAGATTTCAGAATATCTAAAGTTGTTCTTTTTTTCCCACTTAGTTTAAAAAATTTTTGCAGTTTTCCTTTTATTTCGTCTTTTTTTTTTTTAATTTTTAATTTTGGGGCCATAGAGCATGTGGGATTTTAGTTCCCTAACCAGGGATCGAACCACAGCTCCCTGCTTTGGAAGCACGAAGTCTTAACCACTGGACCACCAGGGAAGTCCCTGCAGTTTTCGTTTTGATAGTATGTGAACCCCATGAAATTTTCCTGCAAAGTCACTGGTATATCAGGGGACAGAGTTTTAAGAATATCTCAGATGGGGACTTCCCTGGTGGTGCAGTGGTTAAGAATCCGCCTGCCAACGCAGGGGACACGGGTTTGAGCCCTGATCCGGGAAGATCCCACATGCCGCGGAGCAACTAGGCCCATGCACCACAACTACTGAGCCTGCGCTCTAGAGCCTGCAAGCCACAACTACTGAGCCCGCATGCTGCAACTACTGAAGCCTGCGCACCTGAAGCCCGCGTGCCTAGAGCCCATGCTCCACAAGAGAAGCCACCACAATGAGAAGCCCGCACACCACAACAAAGAGTAGCCCCCGCTCGCCACAACTAGAGAAAGCCCACGCGCAGCAAAAAAGACCCAATGCAGCCAAAAATAAATAAATTAAGAATATCTCAGATGAGGGACTAGGAAAATGTAATCTATTAGAGGTACTTTTGAAACCCAGATCTATTTATTATTTTACTATAATTAAACCTGTGATGCACTTAAATATCATCAAACAGTTTTAACAATGCTTTCACCTACCTTAATATTCATTTCAAAATTATTAATCTCAGGAAAACAAAAAGCCATCAAGGAAAAATAAAAAGTGGGTGTCTTTCAAAAGCCAAGCAGCTGTTCATTCAACCTAAATATCATGAGCTGATTTTATTAAGTAAAGCCTTACCTTTCACAGTCACAGCAGTTTATCAGTACACGTTTACTCATTCATTGATTCCTTTTATTCATCAATCATATTTTTAGTACTTTATGTAGTAGGGTTATATTGTACTAGGTGCTGGGATTTAGAAACACAGGCCTTCTGGGTGTGAAACGTGGTCTTCACCTCCAGGACCCCATGGTTCAATTCCATAAAGAAGTTTTAAACAAGGGGTGCCTTCGCCATGTATTAA
Source organism: Delphinapterus leucas (assembly GCF_059928025.1). Taxonomy (NCBI): domain Eukaryota; kingdom Metazoa; phylum Chordata; class Mammalia; order Artiodactyla; family Monodontidae; genus Delphinapterus; species Delphinapterus leucas. The sequence continues at coordinate 54,856,028 of NC_143140.1, forward strand.
GGGCACAGAAGTGGTTTGGCAGACAAACCGCGCAAGGAACGTGTCCCCTCCGCTGCTCAAATGTTCACGTGTCCTAAGTTTGTGTTTCAGGTAGAGGTGAGTGAAGCTTCACATAATATTATGCCCTAAAGTTAAGTCCTCCTACTCCTGAAATACACACACACACGCACTTTCAACTTGCTCTAACTTTTTGCTCTTGAATATCAAGCACTTAGTGCTAAAAAGTTATTTTTAGAGTTCTCAGCTCCAATATGGAAATGTTTCTAGAGCTTGGATCTAGAAGTTTATGCCTTTCTTGAATTTCCAGAGTTGTAATAATCCACTGAGGACAAAGGACACAAAGCACTGCCACAGGGGAGATATGGCCCCAATTCGAAAAAGTACACGTTTTTACAGGCATGAAGATTAAGGCAGCTAGAATCCTGTAGTTTCCATGACGAGAAGTTCTGGAGTTCCCGGAGGCCTCCTAGGAATGATCCATCCTACATCACAAAGCTTATGTGTTCTTCTGAAGAGTCCAGACAAGATGATTTTGAGGGTTCTCATACTCTGATGAGAAAAAGCTGATGGCTACATTTAAATATAGTGCATTGTTTTTACCACTTAAAGTTGCAGCAATTTGATCAGACAGCTTTCTTTTGGGAAGATTTCCAAATCAATGTTTGGGACAGAATCTAATCTTTTTCGTGCCAAGCTGGAGGTTTTTGTTTTTTGGGTTTTTTCTCCCTTGAAATGTTTATATGGAAGAATATGAACTATAAATATTTTTATATGAAAACTTAACTTTTTAACGTTTTATTGACTGCATTGCAAGGAGTCATTTGGCCCAGGCAGGGCAGAGAGAGTAACATCTCTCAGGGTCGCCTGCAACCACTCCTCTGTCTCCTTTCCCAACTCCAGCAGTGATGCCGGAAAATCAGTGCTGCCTCTGGGTGTGTATATGCAACATGGTTTGACAAAGATCATAACGTTCTCATCAACATGTAGTGACAGACCAATGTCCGTTCATAAATTCCAGTGTTTTTTCTTGTTGAAATAAGTGATTAACACGTGGGTATAACTGTCTACTACAGCTACCTGGTTTTGTAAAGCATATTGTTAATTAAAGGGCAGGATTCAAAAGCTTAGCCAACTCTGTGAAAGCTCTAAACTTAATCATCTGTTTCTTGTAAACTGCAGCCTGTAGGGTAAAGAGGCATTTGTTGGATCATGGCCTGCTCGTCTTTGGGGAGGATCTTTCCACAGACTGGACTCTTTTATCAGGGAGCCTAGATAAAGGTCTCAGGGCCACCTATTTTGCCAAAGTCTTTCACCCTGTCAAACTAATTTTCCTTTCAAAAAAAAAAAAAACTATGTGGAAAGTTAATGTTTAATTTTTCATAATAATATTTTCTCTTCACCTGTTTTTTTCCATTGGTTTCATATCTCAGCTTAACATCCATCCCAAAGGACTTACACAGGAAATGGAGACCAAAGCTAAAACAAACTCACACCCTTGTCTCTAGCAGCCAACTTTAAAATTAGCACTTAAAAATCAAAACATAGGGCTTCCATGGTGGCGCAGTGGTTGGGGGTCCGCCTGCCAGTGCAGGGGACGCTGGTTCGAGCCCTGGTCCGGGAGGATCCCACATGCCGCAGAGCAACTAAGCCCGTGAGCCACAGCTACTGAGCCTGCACTCTAGAGCCCGCGAGCCACAACTAATGAGCCTGCGCTCTAGAGCCCACGTGCCACAACTACTGAAGCCCGCGTGCCTGGGGCCCGTGCTCCGCAACAGGAGAGGCCACCACAGTGAGAAGCCCGCGCAGCGCAACGAGGAGTGGCCCCCACTCGCCGCAACTGGAGAAAGCCCGCATGCAGCAACGAAGACCCAAAATAAAAAAATTAAAAACTAAATTAAAAAAAAAATCGAAACATAAAACTCTCTCTGCTGAGAGGCTCTCCCTCTAGGTTACATTAGAAAAATCTACCCTACATCTAAATGGAGTTTTTGCTGTTTATGATCTCAGCTGTCATTATTGTGGCTTAACTAGTATATGTAAGGTTTAAAGACAGTTGAAGCTGTAAAGAAATCTCATAAATTATGAGCAACCTACAGGAAATGAAAGGTCAGCATTGTTTCTTCCTATCCTTCTCCCAACAGGGCTGAAGAGTTTCTTTACAGCCTTGAATGCAGTCTGCTGTGGCATGTCTGTATTTATCCATCTCCCTTAAGGCAAGACATAACAGTAACCTCTGATTTCATAATCTCACATAATAAGTAATTATGAGCTACAGTCCTGATTGTTTCCTTTCAGCTGAATTTTAAAGAATTTAGAAGCTCATTCTTTTACATATTCATAACCAAGAAATGAATTCTGATAGTAGAGACTATTAATATGCTAATCTTTCCCAGCATTATATATTTCACGTGAAAGGAAAATCCAAAGATTATGACGAATCCATCATCTGTTCTACTGACAGGGAAATTTAATTTTGCTTAGTTATATCTACAATTTCCCTTTTGCTTTTAAGAATATATCAGGAAAAAAATTGCAATAAAACAAGATAGGAGGTCGGCCAGTGGAACAATTATGTATAGCACTTAACACATAAAGGTGCTTAAAACCAGTTAAATAATGGCAGTCTCCAATTAATAAACCAAAAATAAACTCTAAATCTTGCTTGGGCTTCAGACATCATTTTTTTTTTTCTATAGAAATAATATGATAACTAGTGTGTGCTTTACGGGGTCAGCCTACAAAAGTATTTACATTGATATCAATACAATACTTTTTTTGCTATTATTCTTGTTCATAATGAAAAATAATTTTAAAATACAGTTATATACAAATAAGCAAAAGTTTAAAAATATGATTTAATAACTTTATTTCCCATGAATGTAGTAGAGAGAGAAGCAGGTTTGATTGTGCAATAGTGAGGTAGAGGGAAATTTTGAGATATTTTTTGAGAAGGATTTTTTGGTACTTTCAAGTTTAGAGGCTGATTTGGCAAAGTATCGCTTAGTCTCTCCTTTTTCTTGGTACTAATAAAGTGTCTGTCCCCAGTACCGTTCTCCCATGTAAGGGCCATGATTTTTACAGTCGTTTTGTGGGATCACAAGTGGAGCAAACACAGAGAAAGAGTGATGGGTGACAGCAAAGAAAATAAAGGTAGAAAAGGGAGGAAGAGAGGAGAAAAGAAAGTAGTAAAGAAAAACAATTTTCTTAGAAAGACACAGTTGACAAAAGCTAGAAAAGTGAGAGAAAAAAGTGGGTGGGCTAAAGGTAATAAAGCAATTTCTTACGGAGGAACCAACCAACCGGAGAGTTCTGAAAATAGGGGGCATGGGGAGAGCTTGGAATGTCTGTGATCTCCTGAGAGGGAAGAAAGTTGGGAGAGGAAGAGGCTTAACTCAACCAGTTCCGAAGCAGGACACTGGTGAGTGGAAAGCCCGGCCAGCTTGGTGATGCCTAGAGCAAGGGGTCTGCAGGGGGGACCTGAGGTCAGGCCAAGGTCTGTACAGACCGAGGGTCCACGGGATCTGAGGACATATGTCCTCAGTTTAGAAATATCTGTGTGTGTTTAGAGACAACTTTACTGAGGTATAATGTACATGCCTTAAAGTTCACCTGTTGCAAGTATGCAATTCAGTGATCTTCAGCAGGTTTACCATTTTGTGCAACCACCACTACCATAGAGTTTAGAACGCTTCCACCATTCCAGTGAGATCTCCCTGTTCCTGTACAGTTAAGCTCTGTTCCCACTCCCGGCCCCAGCAATCACTTGTCTGCTTACTCTACATACAGAGCTGCCTTTTCTGGACATTTCATATAAATAGAATCATGCAATATGTGGTCTTCTGTGTCTGGATTCTTTCACTTAGCATGGTGATTTTGATGTTCATGTTGCAGCATGCATCTAGATCTCCTTTTATTGTTAAATAGTTTTCCATTGTATAAACACATTTTGTTTTCCACTCACCAGTTGACAGACATTTGAGTCGTTTCCACTTTTTGGCTATTATGAATAATGCTGCTTAGAACATATTGTGTGCAAGTCTGTGTGGACACCGCGAACGAGAGGGAGAGATTAACTTGTTTATGGAAAATACAAATTCTCAGGTCTGTTGTGTCCCAGGGAACACACTGCCTGGAAACAGTCTCCACGCAGCAACTCGAGCAGACTTTTTACAACAGAAAATCAGATCACATCCCTCCTCTGATTACCATTTTCCAGTGACTTCCCATCTCACTAAGAGTGAAGCCTGACCTTGCCGTAGCCCACAGGGCCCTGCCTCACCTGCCCCCAGCCGACATGTCTCACTTCTTCACTTGCCACTTCTCTCTCACTTTCAATTTCACCAAACAAGCGCTTACGCCGCCCTCAGGCCTCCTACGTAAACTCTTCCCTTTGCCTAGCATGTTCTTGCCTGACCTTCATTTAGCTCATTCCTTCTCATTCAGGTCTCTTCTCAGATGTCATTCATGTAGAGAAGTCTTCCACAGCTTTTTAGGGTGCTACCTAAAATAGCAGCCATGCTTCTCTCGCTATTAGCTTACCCTGGTTCATTTTCTATGAGCCCCTATAACTGAATAATCAGAAATCACCTTACTCATTGTTTGTGGGCTGCCTCCCAACAAGAATGCAAGCGCAACGTAGCAGGTACTTTGTTTATCTTGTTCTTTGATGTATCTCCAGCACCTAGCATGTGGTAAATGTTCATTAAATTTGTTGAATTAATGCATAAATAAAAAGCAGAATTTGGTCGTCCTTTTTTTTTTTTTTCCAAGTCTATACTTTATCCCTAGAATCTCTAAGTCAGTTAAACGATGCTGTGAATTCAGTTTGTGAATTTCTAAGCCAACAGACCAAAGGTCAAATACTGGCAAACCATGTACCGTATCTGGCCTTCACATATGTTTGTTTTATGCAACAGATACCTTGGAGCCCCATTCCCATTTCCTTGGCCCACCTCTGTTTCATCTGCTGAGAGTTCAGGCTCATCTCCTGTTGACAAGGTCCCATCTCAAGCAGGTACAGAAGTATTCTGCCTTCTGCCCTGGGTCTCTCCCGTGCCCTGGAGCAACTGGGCTTATGTATAAACACAGCCCTAAGGTGAGCTATGTTAGTGCTCCCCAGCGAAACGTCAGCCATAAACAAATGTGGGAGCCATGCTTCATCCTCACTTCCCTCAGATGGAAAATTCTGGAAAAAATTCACACTTTCCAGAAGTCCCAGCCAAACTGAGTCCCTGTGCCTTCAGCAAAGACTTGGATACCACACGCTTGTATCGACTTTACCACTTCTCTTGTCCCACTCTCCCTGCTCCTTTACTCCTGTTTCCTGGAATCACCTCCTTCACATGTGACCTGCAGCCAAGTCTTTGTCTCACCCCCTGCTTTCAGTGGGAGCCAAATTTAGTCTACACCTTACATAGCTTTTTATTTTAAATTATAAATTGTCCAAATTTAAAGCTCAAAATATCTCACGTTAAATTCTGGGTTTCCAACTTTGTACGCTGCATATAGCTTAGTATACTGCATGTAACATCACAAACAATGCTTTTTGTTTGGTTAAAAAAAATTATAGTTTATATGGACATTAGCTTATTTTCAAATCTTCAACCTTTCAGTTGTTAATAGGTCATTTCAGCTGTTCCATGAGGAAAATGGTCTCAGAGCTGTGATTCCATTAGGAATGAGAGGAGGTAGGGAATTCTTTCTATTACAGAGTGTGGCAGAAAAATTGTAAGGGGTTCTTGGCTGCATTAGATTTCCTGTGGGATGGGAAATCAAGAAATTAATGGCTACAGTACTAAAATAGACAGTGATCAGTGCTTGTGAATAGAATTGCTTCATTACTAAAGCAACTCAGCCTTACTGTTTGTAGGTTAAGACAACTGTAACATGTGACTACCAGAAGAATCTTTCTTTTTGTTTTGATTTTGAAGCCCCATAAGTACAACTCATTCATTCAAGCACGTAGTAATAAAAAAAAGATTAATTGCAATAATGTTACATTCTTCTTGTCCTGCACACCATGCTTTGCTTGTAAGAGTACATCCTTTATCTTTCCACCTTCAACAGAGTCAATTATTGGGGGAATTCCCTGGCAGTCCAGCGTTAGGACTCAGCACCTCTCACTGCCTGTGGCCCGGGTTCAATCCCTGGTCAGGGAACTAAGATCCCGCAAACCGTGCGGTGCGGCCAAAAAAAAAAAAAAAGTCAATATCTGTGGTTCTTGCCTCAGGTTAAGTTTTGCATCCAGGTCCCTCCCTTCTGATTTGCCCAGTTCACTTCAAAGTAACTTGTATGTCTGAATCCATCCTGGCATTTGATCTTACATGGGATTTACGCTTGTCTAATACTTTGGGGACTTTTCCCACACCTTTGGCGATACAATGTCTCAGATTGCTTATGACTGAACCAGTTTTATAATTAATTATTCCTAATTCTTATGTGTCTGACTTGTAGACCATATCAAATTTATCATGTGTAATTATAACTCTAATAATCTGCTCTGGTATACCTATATCTCTAGAATGAATATCAGGAATACCATATTTTATCCAGACCTGTTACTTCGTGAACGTCCTAAAGCATTTCTTTCCAGGAAATACCTCTCTGCTCCCTGGTAGGACTGCCGATCACAGGGCACCATCTTTCCTTTCACAGGAATGGGTATGTTATCCAGGCTGACCAATCAGAACACTCCATCTGTCAGTCGCAGGATTTGTTCGGGGAGCCATACTGGGCCAATCATAGTCCTTTCTTGAAATTTTGCTGGAACCATTCAGAAAGAGGTTACATCTTTTTCTTTTCATTGGGATTGCTGCAGTATAATGTAAATCCAAAGCTGCTAGTGGCCATGTTTGCCAAAATGGGAATTTTCCTTGAAGGTAGATTCAACAGAAAGGAGAACAAAGACGGATAGACGGAAAGGGAAGAACAGTTTAAAAAAGAGAAAGACTGAGATAAACAAAAAGAGAAAGAGAGCAAAAGACTCTGTCAAATGACAGAAGTTAGATGACATTATTTGAAACTCTACGTCCAGCCATGCCTGAAGCAAGCAAGATCTATCTTTTCAGTTTTCTTAGCCAAAGATATAAATATTTTTCTTAAGCAAATTTCAGGTAAATTTTTGTCACGTGTACTTGGAAGAGGCCTGACTAATGCTTCGTACAGCTACTCAGAGGGTAGGACTGGTGGGTTAGGCTACACCACTGTAGATGTCTTTTTTTCTTCCATGAAGCTTGTGGTTCTCACCAGGATCGATTATCTGGGGAGGAAGGAGGTCCTCAGGTAGAAACTCAGAGCTGAGAAGATGGTCCTGAGATAGATGGAAGCTCCTATCCTTCTTTGGGTCTTAATGATGACAAAGCCAGATATTTGGGGATATGTACTTGCAGAAACAGAACTCAAGAGAAAAGGTAAAGAGCCCTGTAATGGTTTAAAAACCAAAGATGAGTAAGTTATGCAACGTCTGTTAGATGGGTTACTTTTATGGTTTCACTCTTATCCAGTTTGCCATTTTGTTAGCCTTTAGTAAAGCTTAATTTGGGCATTAAATCTGTCTCAGCTGAGCTAAATGATATACGAGAAAAAGTCATGTGCCCATATATGGGACAAAGCATTGGAAGCAGGGTATCAGTCTTTGCCTCCCAAGGCCAGCAGGTGATAACAGTCATTAAAATAATCCCCGAGGAGAACGTTCAGAGCTAAGAGCTGAGACTGTAGAGTACAGCCTCCTCTACGAAGAAAAGCCTCCCCGTCGTTGACTGCTTCAGAACATCTGGGTTTTATTTCATCACGGAAGGCATAAATGTACTACACCAATTACATGAAAGCATAAAATTATACATCTGAAGTAAATAAAAATATTAATCTTCTAAGTAGAAAAAGCAACATGCCCACTTCTTGTAATCTAACAGATCTATTAAGGCTTCTGCTTCATTTCCAGATTTGGGGCACAGACAGCAGTGAGCTAGGCCAGTACAGAGAAAATGAAACAACGTGCAGATATATCGATAGAAGGGGGCATCTGGGATTTTTGCTGGTGGGCAGGGAAAGAAATCATTGGAAAGGAAGTTTCACTAAATCTTGAACTTTGTCTCTTTTGGACACCGGGGTACCCTCAGTGCCAAGAAGCATGCCCAGCACGTAGTAGGCCAAAATGTGAGACTCAGGCTATTTAGTTTGTCTTACCTCTGATTGGAATTGGGCCTAAGAAATAGGCATGCACAGATTGTGAAGGGGGGAATCTTGTGGCCCCAACTGTTCAGATGAGACAGAAGGAGAAGAGAGACCTCTAGCCCTGCTAGTTGGGAAAAAATAGCTGAAATTACAACATTCAGTACATGACCGAGGACAGTCCCAGGATAAAATTTAAAAGTCTCTGTGAGTGAAACATCTGCCTATCTGCTCCTCTGGAGCAGTAACAAGTAAGGACTAGCACCACAGCGTATATGGAAGGCACTGCCTTTATTTTCCAATTCCAAACTGCATATTTACTGATAGTTTCCACTGAGTCCATTATTAATACATTTTTTACAAATTCCCATTCTTTCAAAGAAAGATGTTTTCCTCCTTAATTATTTTTACCAGCTGGAGATTGACCCAGGCAATACTGCTGGCAGGTGGATGAACATTTGTCTTTCCTAACTTTTAATAACATCAAAAAGTAAAACTTACAAAGAAACACTCAATTCTGAAAACAATATTAGTGTTGCAAAAATACATTTTTTTCTTTTGGACCAACATCTCACAGACAATTTTATCCAGAAGACCTATATCAGCCAGGGAGCCTCATTGCGAACAACAGATATGGACTTTGCCTGGTTCGGGCAGAAAAGGGATTATTTAAAAGCTATTGGTTAGTTCAAAGATCGTCCAGGTTCAGAAGCCATGCATCCAGGGATACAATGAAAATCATATCACAAAACTATTCCTGTGAGGACACAGCTGCTGCTGCCACTTAGTGTCAGAAATCACAGCTTGCACAGTTGACACTGTTGGCACTGTATCAATACATTGGATGCTACTACAGATGCAGCTGGCCTTAGAAACCAGATGTTGTTCCTACAACCACTACAAGTAGAAATGCTCCCCTCTCTCTTCTTACTTGTAAGACTAGCTCCCAATTCAAAGTGAGGCAGAAGAAGAGACCACCTCTTATTTTTCTTTTTAATAGGTAAAGAAACTCTCACAGAACTAACCGCATAGCAGACTTCCTTCAATGTCTCATTGGCCAAAATTGGGTCACATGGCCCTTTTTAAGCCAACCACTCACATGGAAAATAGAATAACCATGATGGGCTAGATGAATTGATTCACCTGTTGGGATGGAGATGTAACCAGCCTTCCTTGGAGTGTAAAGTCACATGGAGGAGCATGGGTACCTATACAAAACTGAAGTTTTGTTCTCAAGAAAGAAGAATGGCTGTTGGGTTCACAACCAATGTGGTGGACATTTCTATGGAACCGTAATGTCTTTACAACATGGCCCATTTTATGAGACCCGTCCACATGCTTCTTCCCAAGCTTCTTTGTCACCAATTCTCTTGTCTTATTCTTTTCATGTCTATGACAATCTGACCAAAATATTTGTTACTGTCCATCAACTTATCTCTCTTTCCAGGATAAAACAAAGATGTTATACCACTTAAAGTTCTACCTACTGGGAGAATTTTGCCCCTTCAATTAAGTGGGACTGAGCGGTACTCAGCAATCCATTTGAGGCTGGTGTCAGCTTATTATGCAAAGCCATCTGTAAACTACACTTCCTTTTTCTTCAGTTACCTGATACTAGAGAAGTGTTCATGGTGTTGTAAGTGTTGGTGGGGGGAGCGGTGGCCTGTGGCATGAGTAGGCATAGTAGGAAGACATCAGCCTGTGAAACCTTAGCTTTCAGGACCTGCTCAGATGCACTCACCTATATACTATTTCCACTTGGATATGTCTGACTTTATAGCTGGGTAGATCAGATAACACTCAGTTCATGGTGGGCAGCTTATATTTCGTGGTCACCTGGTTTCTGTCAGGGCCCAGTAGCAAGCTAAGTACTGTTCCTCCAAAGAGGAACGGAACGGACCTCGCTGAGGAAGGCATAGCTTTGTTCTAAAGCCTTGATGTTTCTGTTGTGAATCTTGTATTCAGTCTTTCCACACCACAGACTTCATTTGATTTTTGAGCACCACTGATATTGTTGGGTCCTAATAGGCCATATGGAAAAGTTGCAGCCTGGACCAGCTAGAGAGTCTTCCTCTGGACCCTACTCAAAGCTGTCAGCCTTTTGGGTCACACAGGAAAGAGCTGACGGGCACACAAAATGTTATATCTGTTGCTTCTAAAATCCAAAAAGCACCAGAAATCATAGTACTTTTTTCTAGAGGTAGGAAACAAATTGTCCTTGACGTTAGAGAGGATAAATTCACATGCCACATAGCACAGATCCCAAGAAACGTCACTGCATTAGCATAGGATTTATTTCCTACCTTCTGGCATGCATGGTTTCAATCTAAAATACCAGCCACTTCCTGCTCTTTGGAGCTCATCAGTATATTATTGCCGATTTAGCTGGGGATGGTGAGACAACCTAGTTCTTATAGACTAATTTATGGCACAGAGAATAGAGAGTTAAAATAACCTGGAGTTGAAAATATGTTTCTGTCATTTGAGGTGCAATCAAACTACTTCTTGTGTTCTCTGTTGGAATGGAGAAAAAGGAGCGTCCAGATACAAGCTGCAGTCATACAGTGTATGTAGATTTGCCGCAAAAAAAGCAACTACATTTGGAAGATCATGTATGCTTGGAATTCCCACTTGACTTCGCCTACAGCAATCCTCTGTGATTCTCAAGACTCACCTATCTTTTGCACTGGCCAAAAGTGGGGATGGATAGGAAACACTATGGCCTCATTCTCTGTGATTCCCCCCAGAGATGAAGTTTAAAAAATATTACAGTAATTTTTTATTCAACATGTCAGTGTAGGAAGTCTGCCACTTTCTGAGGTCATCTATCTTAATAATATACCCAGAAACTGGGGAAATAATCATGGCCAGGGCTCAGGGTCCTATTGGGATGCATCAGTGTTCAGGGCACAGGACTACTATAGGTACTTTTAAGTAGAAAGAGTTTTAAGACAGAGAATTAGGTGCTTACAAAAATCACTGGAAAGGCTGGAAAGGTAGGTGTCAGAAGGCCACCACCAGGACTACCATGTTCAAGAACACAACACCAGAGCTACAACCATTAATCCTGGAGTATTTTCCATTATACAAATGAATTAGAACTCTAACAGGCTGCCATCTATTTTGATGTCTGTAACTCTACTGAATATAAAAGACTTGCAGAGATTTTTGAGAGTTGTATCATTTTGAATACCATGCCAATCCTACTGCTGTTATTATGGTCAGCATACCCACCTTGACTTTAGCAGTTAAGTACCACAACTTGCCCTCTTCCATCTTAGCATCCCTATTGAAATCAGGAGCCCTTTTCAACCACAGAGTATTCTCTTCTTACCCCAGCATATGAAGAAGAACCACAAAGTGCTTTTTATACCTATGCAATTCTCAAGCCTCTGGTCTAGGACATATTTTCTGACCATTTCTTCCTTTTCCTAAGAGGAAGGAAACAGTTGGGAATAGGTGAGTGGTTCACATGTGAGGATCTACCCCAATATTTATATCTCCATAAACTTTTGGATTTCTTCCTCTATATTAAAATAAGAAATTTCTAGTATCTGGTTAGTTTAGAATGGACTGCTGTTGAGCACAGCTCAAAAGATAATTTAGCAAATAATTTAGACAACTTCCAGCTGTTTGAGCTAGCACATTAAATCCAGAATTTCTGATAAACACATCTCTATTGATAAATTCTATCTGGTCTATAATTTTGTTCTTCCTTCCTTGGTCTAGTACTCTCAGAATCCATTTCCACATATATTCTCCATATTTTTCCAACATAAATTAGCAGTCTTTCTATTCTTTTGGCGAGTACATCTTCTGATCCTGGATTTGGCTCTATAATGAATCTCCCGAGGCATACGGAGATCTGAATCTGCTTAAACGTTTGGTTATGTTGAGAAGCAGTGGGAGTGACGTGTGAGGGGAATGACTTGCCCTGTAAAACCATTCCATGGACTCTCTTATGTGAGATCATCAAGGACACCTCAGGCAAGACAAAAACAGCATCATCAGACAGGAAGGACTCTTTTGGCTACCCGTGTGAAACTGGCCTAAAGAGTCAAATGTTTATTACATACATAATAATATTTCTAGAGGAAAGGTGAGTCTCAGGAGCCTCTGTGTTTACCTTGTCCTTAGGTGGGCATCCTTTGTGGTTATTAAGGTGGCCGCCAGACTCTAATACTTCCTTTTTTATATTCAGTAGGGGAGAGGACATTTCAGAGTCATGGAATATAAGTTCTCCCATTTAGAGTGATTTTCAATCTCTGCATCAATGATAGTCACCATGGAGATGGCATGTACAGAACAGCTTTCAAGACTGGGTTCTCGAACCAGTCATTAGGAAGGGGAAAGGAACTAACATGATGGCTCAACCTAATAAGTTTACCCCTGTACATGAGGATAGGTTGAATACCCAAATAAAATTGAAGTTTCCATTAGGAAGGAGGAAGGGGAAAGGTCCACATGGTGTAACATCTACTGATATGGTTCAACAGCTACTGAAAATTAGAAATGTTTTCTTTTACCCAGTGGTCAGAGAAGAATAAATGTAATAGAGTATATAATTCTAATGTTCAATCTTGGAAATAAATGTGGCTTTTTTCTTTATATTTACTCTATAGATAGCTCTGCTTTGGCATAACAGAGCTTTCACTTTCTAATGAAAATTTTATGCCTTTAATATCATTTTCTAGTTCCTAATTAGACATATGCCTACTAAATGGCTACCTCTTATTTACCCAAGTAAAAAAATGTTAATGCAATTTCTGTTATAAAGTGGTTTAAGTGAAATAAGTATGTGTGAAGGAGGTGGGAGTATTTTGTGCACTTCTTTAAGTATACCTCTTGACACACCTACACTTTCTAAAACAAGCTGACATTTTCCAAGTGTGGTGGGTTAAAAATGGTCACAGAATTGTTTACAGCTCCTTTCATCAAGAGGTGGTCTATTTTCCACCCCTTAAATCTGAGCTGACCTTGTGTATTAGTCTGCTAAGGCTGCCATAACGACTTACCATAGACTGGATGGCTTAACCAACAGAAATTTATTTTCTCACAGTTCTGGAGGCTGGAAGTCCAAGATCAAGGTGTTAGCAGGGTTGGTTTCTGGCCACCCTTTCACTGTGACCTTTTCTCTGTATATGCACGTCCCTGGTGTCTTCCTCCTCTTATAAGAGCACTGGTCCTATTGGATGAGGGTCCCACCCTTATGATATCATTTGACCTTAATTTAAAGGCCCCATCTGTCTTTAAATTACATTAAGTCACATTCAGAGTTAGGGCTCCAACATATGAATTTTGGGGAAGTGCAATTCAGTCCATAACACCTTGCAACTTGTTTGACAATAGAATGCTGCAGAAGTGATGATTTGTGGCTTCTAACAAGGCCTCAAGAAGCCTTTGCAGCTTCCTCTTGCCTTCTTTGGAACCTCAATAATATGTGAAGAAGCCTGAGCTAGCCTGCTGGAGAGGTTCTGTGGAGAACTGAGGCACCCTGATCGTTAACCCCAGCTAACTGCCCACTGACTGCAATTGCAAGTAATCTCAGTCAGTGCCATGTGGAGCAGAGATGAGCTGCTGCAACTGAACCCTGAATAAAGTGCTGGCCCAAGAATTGTGAATAATAAATGGTGTTATATTAAGCCACTAAGTTTTGAGGTAGTTTTTATTCAATGATAGATAACTGATACACCAAGCCTTGTCTAATTTTCATTGGTTCTTCATGTTGTATCCTTTCACTGTCATCTTAGTGAGATGTGGGAAAGAAGTAGACCCAAAAGTATATTATCATTCAACATGCTTACTTAGAAACCAATAAATTATATGTTATAGATAGGAAAAGTTTTTTTAAAGAGGAATAACTTAAAAACTTAGTCCTATTTTATACATAGAAAAACAGAAATAACGTATCAACCAATATGGTTGTCAATAATGTAGGTAATTCCATGCAGCCCTGTAAAACATGGTGTGAGAACCCTGAGTAGGGACTGAGAAAATGCCATTCCACTTCTGTCTTCTGTCAATACCTAATGAGCCCCTACTATGTGCCATTGCGTTATGCCCTGTGGTAGGTAGGTGAGCTTCGGGATGGGTGGGGGAATGAAGGTGAAGGTGGGGAGGAGAAGGTTCCATTCGTAAACAAAACTGTTAATTAAATAGAATTTAAAATATATATTTAATTTTATCTTTATCTCATCTTTCTTAATATGGATCTCATAATCTAATGGCCCATGTATCATGAGATAATACATGCATAGAGTTTATGAATAAAAATGCACATATACTGGGAGGAAATGCTCGCAATATTTTTACTTACACATGTAAATGATCAAAAAAATGTGAAGGATGAGCTAGGAAGCACGGCTGCCCTTTTTAAGAGACAAACGTAGGTGAGAACTGTACCTGTCATGTAATATAAATAAACACACCCATGCGTACAAGATGTCATCTAGCTGCCATGACAAAGGCCTTGGGAAAACATCAAGGCATATCTACCCATGGAAAATATCACAGTAAAGACCTACTCTGTGCTGACACTGTAATAACCTGTTTGGAGGAATCAAAGGTGGAATTGGGAGTTTTCTAGCCTGATTTAAATTACATCCAATTCTCTTGGGGTTTTCCGTTTAGGTCAGGCCTGATGTAGTGGTCCCAAAACCTGAAAGTTCTTTTCAGATCATTCTAAGGGCTCATACCTATTACAAAATATTACAAAAAACATCCTTGGAACCCCTCTACCTCCCGGCTCATCTTCCAAGTGGCCTAATCAGACTCAGGTGGTTTGGACTCTGTTCCAGGAGCCTTGCATCAAGTCCACTCTGATGTGACCTCAAACACCAGGAAAGAGCCATGTTTTAAGCTGAGAGTTCACTACATTGGGGAATTTTCTCCCACCAGTTGCCTGGCTTCCACTGAAGATGTTTTCTTATCCTTCTGGCTATTTTCACCTTTCTTTCAGTTACTTTTTTTTCAGAAGATTTTTATTCATAGTCTTCTGGTTTTTAAGTACCTATCACATCCATTTTCATGTTTTTCCTTTACTGTTTTATTTTTCAGTCTCCTCTTAGCCCTCCCTCGCCGCCACATCTGCTTTCCTCCTTTTCATTTTTTCCACATTCATTTATTCCATGCTGTCCCAGCTGCTTTCCTTTGTTCAGTTCAGAATATCAGCCAGAAGTTTCCCTTTTGCTAAGTAACAGCATCACCCACACACACCCTTTTCCACTCTGCGCATTTCTTCTGCTGCTTTTATAAGTGCATGGGTCAAACGGGCTCTCAAAGAACACGAAGGGTGGTGCTTTGATCTTCTCCTCATAACTAGGGGATGCACACCCTTCCGCACCCTGCCTCTTATTAGATTTTGGCTTCGTGTTTTACCTGATAATTTGCCCCAGGCTGTCAGATAACACTAAAACAGCACAAAACATCCCTTTGAGCTTAGACAATTTATAGACGGGAGGAAGGGATATAATTTCTGCTAAAGGAACAACGAAAGAGAAAATGTTTAAAGTTTAGTTACATGGCCTGGCCTGGGCTCATCAAATCCAGGTTTTAAGAGCTTTCTATTAGGGATCAAGAGAGCCAGCAAGTCCCTCTTACAGACCTTTATCTTGTTGAGTTTTGAAGAAGCTACTAATGGCATGTGGAGTATGGTGTGCACAAAATAAAGGATAAAAACAACACAAGAACTCATTATGCAGTTTTTCAAATCTCGGTCCTTTTCCAGACATCAATCTGACATGACAGTTGTACCAAAAGCATAATTGGAGTTGTGTCGTCAGCCCTTCTCAACATGCGATTAAGAGATTCCAAGTCTTCTGGCACATTCTAATACTTTAATGGCAGTGGGTACTCCATATGTCCAAACACTAGGTTAGAGTAATAGAGATACCAGGACCTTGAAAAAATCTTCTTTTCACCCTTGTAATGCCATAAATAATTTTCCTTCCTGGTGTGAATTCTTTCTCTCTCTCTCTCCTTGTGCATTGATGCAATGCCTGGGAAGCCTTCCCTGATAACCCTGCCCCACATTGTTGGTCTCAGCTCTTTGCTACAGTCAACACTGAGCTAACCGGGGAGCACTGGGGCTGCTTTGTCTGTAGGAAGCACAGCCTTTCGCTAGCTGTGTGTCCCTGCTCCTCGGGTACTTCTCTCTGTAAGGGAAGGACTCAGACCTTGCAGGTAATGCATACTTGATCAGTCGCCTTAAATTCAGGCATAGAACACGGCCACTCTGGTAAGGGAGTTGGTTTTAGTTTCATTTTCTAGAGAGGAGAAGGAACAGTAGTTTTCTTTGTATTAAAGACCAAGTTCATCAGCACTCAAAGTGCCAGAAATGAAGCTCATGTGTTTCCATCACTATCCAGGTTTGCAGACTGAGCGTTTCAGTAGAGAAAATGTTCAAGAGCCTTATTTTGGCCCTTTGGTTGATTTCTGAAAGTAGAATCCCTCTGAGACTAAAATCCACTCCAAGGTATTCTAAGAATGCCTGACCAGAACTGGAATTGGCAAGCTACTATGATTTTCCTTCTAGAATCGAGCCTCTTGGGGATGTTATATCTTCTGAAAGGTTCAGAAAATTTTAATATGATTTTAGTTTTTAGCTTAGGGTAATCTCAACTAATGAAACATATATTTGAACTTCCTGGAATTTTTGATTTATGTACTGCTTACTTTAAGCAACTGAAAATTTAACAAAATTTTTACTACCCTTCAATATTTGCTTCTCTTTTAACTCTTTTCTCCAACTTGTACTGGTCAACACCACTTATGTCATATTGATTTCTTTTCCTCACATCTCTACGTGTCTAATTCCTTTGTCCCCTTCCATCCCACCTCCTCAATGTGACCTATAGTCCCACAGTCCCTCCTGTGACTGAAAACTGGCACTCTTCCCAGTAAACAATCTTACAATCCACCCAGAACGTCTACATGGTAATACAACCAGAGCTCTGGAGGACTCTCATATTTCCTGACCTCTCAAAGCTAATGACTCCTCTATTCATTCAGCCACCTATAACCTTGGCCACACCCTCAACCTCATCACCTGGGACGGCTTCCCCTCTGAAACATTTAGGTAAAAATTTTTCTCTCCAACCATAATCTCCTTCTCTTCCAGCCTCATTTAGCTACTTTTCACACACTCCACCAGAACTTTCACTTCACAAGCCCAGCCCAATTCTTCACCTAGTAGTCTCCTTTTTTCACTCCTTTCCTACCTGCAGAGATCTCACGATCCATCACTTTAACTATGTTCTCTAGCATCGCGACTCCATTGCTCCTCGTTAGCAAATCCCCAACCTTGAATGAGTTCATCTTCATGTTTTCCCTGTCCATCTGCACCCACACTACTGAGATGTCCTGGAGAAATAACACAACTCTGCTACGGGTGCTATTCCAACCCCCTGTCATCAAGCACTGGTCCCTCAAAGCTGCACAGCAATCCTCATCATCTATCTGTTATAAACCATCATCCATTCATTCATTCATTTACTTATTCCTTAAATATTTATTGAATACCCGCTCTAGCAGTATGCTGGGTCCTGAAAAATAACTGTGAGCGAGACAGACAAGGTCTCAGTCCTCAAAGAGCTTAAAATCTAGCCTGGAAGACTGAAATCAAAGCCGTTCCAGCGAATTGAATTCCAGAGAATTGAATTATTTGGAGGCTAATGTTTAAAAAGAATGGTGAATGGATGAAATAGTTACTATGGTGAGGGGGAGAGAAGATGGCTAGCGAAACAAAGGAGGAGAGCTGGCAGCTTTGAGGGACCAGTGCTTAATGACACAGAGCTGGAATAGTACCAATGGCCGACTCGTGTTATTTCTCCAGAATAACTCAATAGTGTGGGTGCAGACAGGGAAAACATGAAGATAAACACTTCCAAGGTTGGGGCTTTTCCATGCTGATGACAGGCAAGGGAGTTGAGAAACTAGAGAGAAACCTTATGGAAAAGATAATTCAGATTAAAAAGTATTAATGGATTTGAAGTGCCTTTTGATAGTTATTTCTTTTCTAAACGGATACTAAAAGTACAACTGCTACCATATGATTGTCTGGAAAATTATTAACAATTAACAGGCATCCTCACACTCCAAAAAGTTGTAATCTCCTTGTATATTGTTCTAAGAGATATATAAAATCTTATTTTTTGCTAATTCCTAGTGATTTTCTCTTTTCATTTTTTAACACTATACAAGTACAAAAGAATGCAAATATTCTCATTTTTAAAATATTCAGACGTTACAGAAGTACTCAGAACAAAAGCGAACTCTCCCAACATCCTTCTTCCCCTTTCCCATTCCCTGTCCCTGCACATAGGCCCTGTTAAGAGCTTGACATATGTCCAGACAGGTCTCGTTTTAATGGGTTTACATACAAAAAGATGTTTGCAGGCATATACATAACACACCTAAGCTTTAGAAACTGCATAGTTAAATCATCTTTTGGAGAGGGGAAAATGTAAACATTAGAAAGACATGTCTTCCTTTAAATAGGAATAAACTTCATTGCAAATCACTTGGATCTAAACTTAAGCTGCTTTCTATAAGCTGATACGAAAGCTCAATGATAGAGAATATTAATGATCCAGGGAACAAAACAATAAACCCACTTGCTGACTCATCAGGTTGAGACGTGATCTTAAGTAAAATTGCACTTTGTTATACACTTTTATCACAAATAAAGTTAGGAAACGAAAGAGAAGACCTGTAAAGATAGATAAGGACCCTATTAAACGTTCTCACTACAAACACAGCATTTACCCATCTGAAGTGTAAGCTAACTTTAGCTATCAATATCAGGGTTTGTGAAACATGCTCCAAATAAAATACAGAAAGTCATAATATATGGCAATATAGGATTGATAGATAAGAAATCACAGCTCTTGTTAGTCACTTCAGAACTAATTGAACCCCCAGGGAACTGACTCACTGGGTTTTATTTCTTTTTCACTTTTTCTTTTTTTTAATTCAATTTTTATTTTATATTGGAGTATAGTTGATTTACATCTTTTTTTTCTTTTTTTCCCACATTGGACTAGTCATATATTTCCCACACTATAAAAACTCAATGCATCTTTTGGAATGTGACCTAGATTTTACAATTGCTATTTGCTTGCTGCAGTGTGACTCAAATATATAGTTTTTGATAGTTCCTAAGATTAAGGAATAGTTTCTTCCACAATGTGCATATGTACATATATAATTTTGGATAGAACTATGCAATACATCTTCTACAACTTGCTTTTTTCACTTAACAATATGCTGAATTCCTTTTATGCAGTACATGTAGATTTACCTCATTCTTTTTTAATTCCTCATTCTGTGTCATAATAAGGAAACACCATAATTCATTAAACTACTTTCTTTTCACTACACTTAATTTTTTATTACTACAAACAATACTCTAATGGGATGCTTTGCATATATTTTTGTTTACATATCTAAGTGTTTCCATAGGATACATACCTAGAATTGGAATTTTAAAGAAAAGAGGCTTTATACTTTTTGTTTTTATATATCTTGAAATAAATGCAAACTTTTCCGTGTCAAGATGGACAAAGTATATAAAAAGTTAATTCACAGAACAGCAAATCTAAATGACCAACAAACACATATAAAGATACTCAAACTGATTAATAGAAGGAAAACAAAAATTAAACAATGGGATATCACTTTATAGCTATTAAACTGGCAAACATTTAAAAGACCAATAAAACCTATTACTGGTAGAAATATGGGAGAAAATTGGCTTAGCTTTTCTTGGAAAGCAATCTAGCAACATCTATTAAAACTAAAAATATATATAGACTTCGACAAACAAACTCACTCTTAGAATCCAATCCCATAAAAAGGCCAAAAGGTCAGAATATAGAAACAAAGGTGCTCTGGGCAACATTCATTTTTTTCTACAAATACTTGTTAAGTGCTGACTATGTTGCCACCCCTTCAGAAATGAATAAGACACAGGCCCTGCCCTCAAGGTACTCACAGCCTCTTGGGGGAGAGAGTTAAGTGCCCAAGCAATTGGAGCTCATGAGAGAGATGCAGAGGAAGCAATTCAGGCATTAGATGGAAGGCTGCAAAAACTTCTCAGAAAAGCACACTCACATGACTTGGTAAAATACAGCATGTTCCTAAGGTCTTGGATTAAGTTGTATGGTCCACGAGAGCTAAACAGAGTAAAGATAACTGGACATGGGGAAACATAACCCTAAACTGGCCATGAAACAAAAATCACAGGTAATCTAATTTTTCTAATGGCAGGGGTGACAGAATATGAGGTGCACGATGGAAAAAGGATTTATTATACTTTTGGGGAATAAAATCCAAAGAGTCTATGATTAAGTGGTAGCCAAAAATGCTGTATTGTTCTATGCCTAGTACAGAGTACACTCTTGAAACGTATTTGTTGAACCAACAAAGACAGAATTGGGAAGAGCATGTAAAAAGGTTTAGCTCTGTGGTGATCATTTTGGTATGTACAGAAATACTGAATCACTATGTTGTGTACCAGAAACTAAGATTATGTTGTGGGTCAGTTATACTTCAAAACCAACCAACCAAACTCACAGAAAAAGAGATCAGATTGGTGGTTATCAGAGGTGGGAGGAGGGGGTGTGAGGGGATGGGAAATTGGAGGGAGGTGGTCAAAGGGTACAAACTGCTAGTTATAAGATAAATAAGTACTAGGGATGTGATGTGTCACTTGATAAACATAATGAACACTGCTGAATGATATACACAAAAGTAGTTAAGGGAGTAAATCCTAAGAGTTCACATCATAAGGAAAAAAATTTTTTTCTTTTATTGTATCTATATGAGATGAAGGATGTTCACTAAACTTATTGTGATAATCATTTCATGATGTATATATAGGTCAAATCATCATGTTGTATACCTTAAACTTATACAGTGCTGTATGTCAATTATATCTCGATAATACTGGAAGAAAAAAATGTGGTAGAATAAGTGTTTAGAAATGTGAATGTAATTATTTACCTTCTTTAATTAAAAAAATATGTATTAAAAATGTTTAGCTCAGATAAACTTAGATTTAGTCAATAATCTCACCTATTCAAGACTTTTCCTTGAATAGACTCTCCTCCTTCTCACTCTCCCTACCTCCTCTCTTTCCTTCCATCCCTCCATTGTTTTCTTTCACCATTTTTCGGAAGGAAAGACTCCAGTCAAATTGAAATTCTAAATCCCATTAACCTCACTTTGACCCTGTTATTTCACCATTTAACCATGAGACAAAGTCATCAGCTCTTAAAACATGAGCTTTAAATGCCAAAACAGTGTTGAGCAATTTTTAAAGGATGAACATTCCATAGGAAAAGAATGTCTAACATTAAAAACAAACAGTTCATTAGAATCATGGTAATCTATGACAACCAAGATAATATCAGTAACAGACTTCCGGAAGGGGTCATCAGACTGTGGAGAAATAAACGCAGCACATCTAGAAAGAAGGTAGGTACATTTTCTCCCTAACGATTGTCATTAAAGGAAAAGACATTGGTGTGGGTTCGAATGAAAAGCCTGGGACCTCCATGGACTAATGCAAATGTTCCCAGGGTCTAAGTGCTGCTTGGCAAGGCTCCCACATAAACAGCAAAACAACTGCATAGCAACATACATATGCCCATTTCTCACCCTTTACTGTTTGTCCAGAGAAGAGACCCCTACTACTCCCTGTCGGCTTCGTAAATTTTGGCAAACAGGAGTTGCGTCTGTATGCCAAGTTGAGGAGTGCCACAGGCTGGCATTTCCCAGCACATGCTGTTCATCACGTGGGTTCCTGGAGCGCTGCCTCTCGGCTTCAGAGGAGCTGGAGCCCCCCTTCCCCTCCCCCATTTCCTCTCACAAAGAAAACACACAATAACCGTTAGCAAGTGTGTGTGTGTGTGTGTGTGTGCGCGTGTGTGTGTGTGCGCGCGCACGCGTATCCCAAGTATCTTTCGATCTGGTGACCTGTTTTAGGAATATTAAGAAAGAGTTTCCAGCTTGTTTCTTGCATTCTCAGGAGTACAGAGTTCGCAGTGAGAGCAGAATAACAGACACTTCTAAAACAAAGAAAACCCACTCTAAATGCTGCTTCGCTGGGACCATTCGCCATCTGTTTATTTCCTCATGGCAGTGCTGCTCATGGGAGACTCCAGCAAAGGCACCAATGTGCAAATCCAGACCGAAGGGCTTTTCCTCTCCAAGAGGGTGTTTCCTTGAACTTTCCCATCTGCCTCTGAGTAAGATGTAGAAAATATTATTTATAAAATAAGACTAGCAAATGACTCACAGTGAATAAAAATAAATCAGGATGCAGTTTGTCATCTTGAAGAGAAAGAAAGGAAAATGCTCCACAATTGGAGTTACAACTCACTTTTTCACACCTCCTCAAGGAACATCTTCAAATGATAGGCAGGAAGTGGGTTTGTGGGAGTTAAGTTAAGCTCAAGAACACTCAAGTGGCCAGAGCGAGATCCAGCCTCGTCATGCATATTCATGAGAGGCAACCTGAGCTCCGGTGTGAAACCACAGTGTTACTGTGTTTCCTGTACACACTTTGCAGCCCACACTGCCAGGAAACGCTGTAACGCTGAGGAGCCCCGGAGCCTCGGTTTATAACACAGTTCAGAATGATGACTGTTCACTGCCGACTTAACCCACACATATAACTGGATTTTCTTCATCGCCTTATGACAGCTCAAGAAGTATCCATCTGCCAGGATGCATTTTAGAGCCATCACTGTGCAAATGTGAATTGCAAGGCTTTGGCTAATAAGAAGCAGAAAGGAATAAGCTTATTTATTTTCAGTAGTGCCTTGGGCATTTATTATTAATACTCTAATGGAGAAATAGGTCAGTAGAGCATATGCACAGGAAGATACTTTTCCTCTACACACTGCTTCTCTTCTCAACAGACTTTCTACAACAAAATACCCAGAGTGAGTTTCACCTGCCAGAAAACATAAACCAAGGGCCTTGTCCCAGAGGCATGTACTGGATTTTTCATTCCTTCAGCCAACAAATAATAACTGAGTGTAAATGCGTACTGTTCTAGGCACTTCGAAAACTGCCATGAACAAGAGATAAAAGTCCCTCCATCAGGAAGCTAATGACGGCTTATTGTCATGTTCTTCTAGGGAGAAAGAACACCTTACTGTGTACCTGTCACAGAAGATTCTGGAACTTTTAGTTCAATATCTTTCAAATGCCCTTGATGACTCTGTGGATGAAAAACTCAGTATGTGTGTCCATGCATGCTGTGTGAAAGAGAGAAAAAAAAGAAAGAGAGAAAGAGGAAAAGAAAGCAACACTGAAACACAGAATAAACCAAGAGGAAGACTATTAAAAAAATAATGGATTTACCTTTACGATCTAATGAAAACACAAAAGATTCTAGTACTGGGAAATGAAAAAGAGACACAAAGGAACACTGGAACAGATGGGAAAACCTGATATGTTTTGTGTTGGGAAGACACAAAATATTATCGAGATATCAACTCTCCTGACTTAATCTATAAATCTGACATAAGACCCCAAAAATCTTCATAATGATATTCTCAACTAGATAAGCTGATTCTAAAGCAAGAAGAAAAATCTCCAGGGAAAAATGTAATGAGGGGTAGCCCTATCAGATACTGAAATATAAAGCTTCAGACTACTCCATAAGTAAACAGTCAAAACAATGGAACTGAAATAATGCCCAGAAGTAGTTCCAAATGCTTATGGGAATGTAATATCTAATCAACATGGCACATTCCCCATGGCTCTGTTTGCCTCACTACCCCTGTCAACCATGTTGCATGGTCCTTTGCCTCTTTCTCATTAAGGGGCTCAGTGCTAACCCTAGGTCCTTGGCACAGAACAGCTTGGCATTAGGAAAGAGGGCTGGGTTTAGATGGTAAGAAACAAGTAACAATTCTACTCCACCACTTGTAGTTTGGTGAGCTTGAACTTGGAACTTTACTGCACTGAGCTTTGGTTTCATTGTCGATAATGTGAGAATAATAAATCTATCTCAAAGAATTGTTGTGAGGGTAAAATAAGTTGATGTATATGAATCTACCTAACAAATTCTGGTACTGAAAAAATAAACATATCCTATTTGAATAGCTTAGTAGGCATCTTAACTCTGGGTTGATTGTTTAACAACTTGTCTGCAGACAGAAACTGCTTTCTAAAAAATTCTTAAATCTTCCTTTTCCACACAACATTAAAGTAAATAAGTTTTGGAATAAAGAAAGAATTATTTTTGAACTCAGCTTTTAGACTCAATGACTTCCTTACACAGAAAATTCTTTACAAAGGAGATAAATTTTTTAGTGGGTTGATTAAATCCAGCAGAAGAAGTTTGGTTACATAGCATGGAAGGACCTCCTGACTTCAAAGTTTGTAAGGAAAATGTGGAATTTTTAAAGATGATCCTGGACTGAGATGGGACTAATGGAAACCCATCTTGTGTGTAAGGACTGCCCAATGCGCAGGTGCAACGTCAAAAATGGAAACTGACTCTTCCACAAAAGAAGCTTGAACAATTTATGGAGCAGGTAAGAATACAAACACAATGGCACGTAAATTTTTAATTTCAACCTTTCCTTGTATTGTATATCAGCGCCTAAGGGATAAGAGGATATTGAAGAAGGTTGTGGGGAGGAAAACATGGAAACCACGTATTCTCTGGGAAAACATGACAAAGAACAATCTTGAACACTGTTGGAAAGGGAAGAAGTGGCATCACTTGGTTGGGAAGTGCCAGGCTGAATCGTCTGTGGATACATCAGAGGTGGAAGGCGGTTGAAGGAAGAGGCAGTAAAGGGTCTGATGGGCATAGTAAAGGCCTACAAGACAATGAGTTGAGTAGTAAGGTGATAGAATACTTGCTGAATAACTCTAATTTAATTTTGTCAGGGAAATGATGAAAAGAACGCTTGCTAGGATGGTTCGTATAAGGAAGGAACTAAAGGGGGGAGATTAAAAACTATTCCCCATGTCTAGATGCAATGCTTCGGTCCAATGCAGCCTGTCCCCGTGGGAATGGAGAGAACATGTAACTTCAAGAGGCCTCACAGAGCAAGGATCCTTAGAATTGGTGATTTCCTGGACAAAATTATGGAAGGGAAAGAACTGACCAAGTTAGGAACATAGGAGGCTGGCAGTAGAATGGAGCCGTTGACAACAACGGGGAACTTCAGATGTGACAAGGGTTTGTAAGGAGAACAGGTAAGGAAATAAGCCAGAGTTTGGCTAAATTTAGCTGTAGGTGACAAACAACCAACATATGACCCAAACCCTCTCAGAAAAAAATATCCAAACTCTAAATATAATAATTTCAGAATTCTTAGCAAAAGAACATTGTGCTGTTTTTTCATCTTGAGGCTAAATGTTTTTTCCCTATTATAATATGCACAAAAAATGTTTATAAAGGTCATGCCTATCACTGACCTACATCTTGTTTAAGGAAAATGTATCTGTTGCAGACACCAATAAAAGAATCTTTCCTCCCACCCTCTCCTTGATAGAAAAAATAGCAGAGGAGCACATTTTTGGCAGTCTCGCTGAGAGGGGAAACATTTCACACAAAATCATCACTTCCACCATCTGTCTTGCTCCAAAGTTCACCAGCTGCTAGATTAATGCTTTTCATATAAGTCATCATTTTGGTCCTCTCTTGGACATTGGTCAATGAATAGGTGAGATGTTTCTAGATCACTGTGTGGACTCTGAGATGGATGTCAGTGCTGGGGCCACAGTTGGTTGTGATGGAAATACAGGGCATACACCGACAGTATACATGGCACGATATCACATAAGAAAATTGGCATCATTATTTTATCATTCATACCTTGATTTTTATAACTGGATTGATTATTCTCCCAACTCACCAGGTTTGGTTTTGAATAATCCTCAGGTGTTCCCCCCACCCAAGACAAGTGCTCAATGGATTTTCAAAACATGTTGAGAATTTTCAAAAGAGTGTATTATATTTGTAAACTTTTTTAGCAGAAGAACTTTTATTATCCTAATGAGATGAGAACCCCTACATATGAAATAGGTGATTGTCATGAAGGTCTTTCTCCTCCCAACTAAAATTTCAGGGATTAATGGGCACTATGTCATTCTCTGTGAACCTCTGAGGTGTCTGTGGAGATGAAGGCAAGTCCAAGAGAGAACCCAGCCTCTGCCGAGCACCAATAGAAGAGCATGGCTGCCCAATGGGACTGCATGTAAGAGCCAACACTGTATGTGATCTGATGTGCTTCTAGCTACATTAGCCACACCTTGTAATACATGAAAGCACAGGCTTTAGAGTCAGACAGACCTGGGTCTGAATCCTGCTGGGTGATCAACAGGTTATTAGCCTCAAAACTCAGTTTAAACATCTATGAAATGGATACCATAATACTCATCTTAAAATGTGTGTTATAAGAGCAAGAGGAAATCATGTATATAAAGAGCTAGCATAGTGCCTAGTATATAGCAAGTGCTCAAAAATGGTAGGTAATAATTATTATTATTATAGTAGTAACAACAATAACAATAGTTGCCTTACTTTGTAGAGTAACTAAGAAAGCATCGTGTTGGTAATAAGTTCATACCTGGCTAGTCTGACGTGAAATGGAATTTCTAACTCTCCTAACAGGAATAGCCTCAGCAAGCAAGGTGTTACGGAATCAAAACGCCACCTGCGTATAAGAGCCCTCAGTGGTTACCTTGAGTAGAGTACCTATGATTTTAGTTAGAAGACCTTGCCAGTCAAACTAAGCGCTCTACCTTCTGTCAGGATCATGGAACCTTCTACAGAATAGGCATAGTTTTAATAACCTCCAGGGAAACAGATTCCACAACTTCCCTTAAGAACTATTTCAGTGTTTAGCAACGGTCTCTCCTGGTAAATCTTCAGAGCTCATCTAAATCCTCTGTGCTCTAGTTTTAGGCTGATCATCTCACATGTAATTCAGATAGTATTGATACTCGTATTGGTATTGAACCAAATTACAGTTAGAAATACAAACACACATGTTAACACAAGCTTCCAGTGTCGGCATAATCAACTACGATGAGTTAACATGCTGGAGAGTGAGGCACCGTTGATGTAATCGGAAACACATCAGCAGTGTTTGCTTAATGTCACAGCCCAAGTTCCTCAACAGTTGTCACACACAGGCCTGCATGACCTGAAACAGAGTGAGCAGCATTTTAAAAGCCAGCAAAATGAAAGGAACTGTCCTCTGAGTTGTTTCTGCATCCCTTGGTGCTGGCTCATTCTCTTAGAAGCTATCGCTTCCTACCCACCTTCTGGGAGGTCTCAGCCTTTTGCACAGTGTCCAGGATTAATTTAACAGCCACAAAAACGACAAATTCCCTGAAGCCACCTTTATGGTGCGGGTGACTTTCCTTTCTTTATCATTGTGTGTCAGAGAAGCTCCAGCCCAGAGGCCACTGCTTTGTTCAGTGGATTAGAAAAGTGGTGCTAAAGGGGGACTGAACCTGGACGGCAGCATCTGCCCAGATGCCTTCCTTGCAGAGCCAGGCTAGCTGCCCAAGACCCTGGACACTTTACACTTAGACTCAGAGTTCTGGAAGACTGTTTCTTTGAAACATGGTGTGCCCCCCGCCCCCCCACAAAAACCAAGTGTTCAGAAAATATGGATTGACCATGAGCTAAGGAAGCATAAGTTTTGTTTGTGTGGGTCCCATCAAAGCTGTAGCTACGCCTAACTTACATTCATGATTTTGTGTTGTATGGACCACAATTCCCTGGACTGCTCTGAGACCCACTTCCCTCTTCCGTGTAACAAGATTAATAATATCTCACCCACACCTAGTGGTTCCTCTTCTGCAAGGAGGTTGCCAGAAAGAGCTTCAGGACCCCGCTCCTGACTTCATACCGTACTCTTCTTTGGGAGACTCATAACACCTGTTGGTTTATTAAACTCACCAAATCCTGAAGGAAAGACTTCTGCTGAATTTGACTGAATCTAATGTTTCCTCAAGTGGTAGCAGGATGACGCCTTCTCTTACCTAGTGACCAACCTGCCACACGGGAGGGAGATGACAGGTGAGAGAGTTCACAGCAGTCCTCGTGTCACCTGAACCCCTCTGGAGGTCTGCAGGCCCCACCTCAGCCCCCAACTCTCCAGACATTCTTTCCTTAAAGGGGTAGGTGAGCAGGACTCCAGTGTCCCTATTTCAGCTCCCCAGTTGTTCACTGGAAATGGCTGTCTTTTCCAGAGCTTTCCTGTCAGGTCCATTGCCACTCTCAGTTAGAATCTTCTGGGTGCTGCCTGAGCTCACAGGCAGGACTGGGTGCTTGAGACCCAGTCTCAAGAGACTGGGTCTAAAGAGAAAAAGCAGGGAAAAAGATAACCAGGAAGAGCAGTGACTGGCAGACTGACCTTGTGCTTACATCAGGGGACCATAAGATGGATGTGAATACAATCCTTAACCTGCCGTTTGTAAGTTTGTGTATGAGAATGAATTGACAACAGTATTTTACTTTCCTTTTAAGGATTTGATTTCTAGGCGACCCTAAACTCCATTTTAAACTTGGGAAGAGAGGGCTACTTCCATCCATCCACCATGCCTGTCCAGGAACGCTGATGAGAGAAGAAGACATCTCTAGGGTTTCCCACTCTCCCACCGGAAGTACCCTACCCACCCCACCCCCAAAGTTCCACTGGTCCAAAATTCAGAGTAGGGACCTTGTTGGGGGTGAGGGCCTGGAGGCCTGAGACTAAAATGGCTAGTGCAGTTTCCAGGTGTGATAGGCTAGGGGCAGCCTCCTTGAAAAGTTTGTCCTTGAGGGGCAGTTGTGTTGGAAAGAGCCCTGTGCAGAGGTCAGAGGGTGGCTGGAGTCGTAGCTCTCCCACTTACTGATCCTGTGCAATTTCTTGAATCCCTCTGAGACCCATTTTCCTCTCTATGTAACAGGATTCATGGTACCTGGTCTGCATTTAGTAGTGCTCAATAGCTGTTGCCCCTGAGTCTGTGATGAGGCGATAGGCAAGGACACTGGGTCCTCAGCAAGCATTAAACAGAAACCGCCCTTGGGGCTGCACGCTGACTGCAGCAGCGCTGTCATTCCACCTCCTTGCCCATCACTCAGACCAGGTCCCCTGTCATTTTCACTTTCTCCCGCTAGGATTTGCACCTACAGGGACACCTGGAGGTCACAGTGCCAGGCAGACACCAGCAAGCCCAGATGGCCAGCGTTGGGCACCAGCGCCCACCACAAGTGCCTGCAATGGAAAGAGGGCTGCTGGAGGTTCGCTGAGCAGCTGCAAAACGAGGGAATGCTGAGTGCAAGGTGGTTTGGGTTTTGGTTTTGATTTGGGGGTTTTCTCTCCTTTGCACTTTCCCGGGAAAGCATTTGAATCCACACTTATCTTCCTGGCTGATTTCTTGTCTGAGTCTACTCTTTTTATTCTTAATCCCACAGGATTAATGTTCTTAATTTCATTTCGCTTTCTCTTTCTCCCTTTGAACTCCCATCTCTACCTCTTCTGTTCTGATCTCCTTTCTTCACATCCCCATCCTTTTTGCCTCCTTGGTCCCCTAATGTCCTTTTGAAGCTTCTGCCCAGATAAGCAGATGCACTTTTCTCAGTAGGGATTGGGAGAAACCTCTCCCTGCAAACACCTGCAGCTGCCTGGGAGCCCCTAGGTTCAGACTGCTGCACCCACCATGAAATGCACTCACACAGCAAGCCAGTGCCTACGTCCAGATGTGACTGAAATAATTTTTATCCTTAGAACACGTGAGGCACCCCGACATTTTCTATACCAGTCTATTTAATTTTTGTCTTCATTTTCCCTTTCCTTCCGTCCTTCTTTACTCCCTCTCTCCATCCCTTCTTCTCCCTCTCCCTCCCTCGCTCTCCCCTACCCCTGCACTGTTCCTCACCCCCTACACTGATCTCAGGACTCATTACTGTCATTACTGTCATTCTTGGATTGAGACTTAGGAGCCCTGGCCACTGGTCCTGGAGAAGAGACCCTCTCCTTCATCTCTGAAACACATAGTATTTGTATATAATGAGAAATCCATTCCTCCCCAAACAGATGAAGTTTAAAAAATTCTCCTAGGGCTTCCCTGGTGGCACAGTGGTTGAGAGTCCACCTGCCGATGCAGGGGACGCGGGTTCATGCCCCGGTCCGGGAAGATCCCACATGCCGCGGAGCGGCTGGGCCCGTGAGCCATGGCCGCTGAGCCTGCGCGTCCAGAGCCTGTGCTCCACAACGGGAGAGGCCGCGACAGTGAGAGGCCCGCGTACCCACAAAAAAAAAAAAAAAAAATTCTCCTAAAGTAAACTGGGAGACGGGACAGAAGGACAACAGGTTTTTAAGGTATATTGTGAAGCCATCTCGGGGTTTAGGAAATGAGGATAATTGTTCTGATGCTTTGAGGTTCCCTGGCTCTTCTCTTCATGATGCCCCAGTGTTTTCGGCCCCCCAGCCTCCTCCCCCACAAAAGGTCTGAGGAAGGATCTAGTAGTGGGCAGACTAATCGCCCCTCAAAGATGTCCATGTCCTATCCCTTGCACCTGTGCATATGTTGGTTCTGTTACGTGGCAAGGGGAAATTAAAATTGCAGATGAAGTTAAGGTTGCTAATCAGCTGATCTCGTAATGGGAAGAAGAGGCTGGGCTGTGTGGCTGGGACCACTGTCATCACAGGGGTCCTTGTGAGTGGAAGAGGGAAGCAGGAGCATCAGAGTTAGCTGGATGCCATATAGAAAGATTCCATGACTCTGGTTTCCAGGTCTGCTGTAAGGAACTTGGAAGTTGTCTCTCCATCTTAACAAGAAGTAAAAAGCTAAACAGTCTGAAAAATCAACAACTCTTCTCGGACTCATACGAGAGAGGAGGACACAGGGCAAGCCACTGCCCGCAAGACTAGACAGACAGACAGGCAAATACAGGGCGTTTCTGCCTCCCTAACAGAGGCTCGAGAGGGGAAAGCGCCACAGGGACCAGGGCCAGGGTTATAGTGAATTATAACCGATGAGTTGCTGGAGGCTCAGTGCAGACAGTACTGAGAGTTAAAAACTCCAGGGGGACCCAGTCATAGGCGGTCCCCACAATATTGTGAGATTTCTCTCCAGGAGCTTAACCAAGTTCCCACAGTAAATACTGGAGAAAAAAACTCTCTCATACTTCCAGCAAGGTCAGAGCATTCTGCTCTTAGCAAGGCCTGCCCTCTGGAGAAACTCGTTAACGGAGACTAACCTGCTGGGGTATTCTCTAAGCCTGACAGTGGGAAAGGAAATACCCAACTCCACCTAAGCGGGGAGGGGAAAAAGCCCAAGAAACACTTATGAGTTCCCAGCCCAGAGGCACAGGCTCACTAAACGACTGGACACCTGATCGCAGACGCCCCCTCCCCCCAACCTCACCACCACCCATTGTTCACAGCAGCTCCTTCTACCCGGTACATCATGTCCGGCTATCAAGAAAAACTGACAAGGCATACTAAAAGACAAAAGACACAATTTGAAGAGACAGAGCAGTCGTCAGACCCAGACATGGCTGGGATGTTGGCATTATCAGACTGAAAATTTAAAACAAATTTGATTAACATGCTCTAATGGATAAAGTAAACAACTAGCAAGAAAGACTCCACCAGCCACTGTTGGCTTAGAAGGTGGAAAGGAGTCACAAGCCAAAGAATTTAGATAGTCTCTAGAAGCTGGAAAAAGCAAGAAAACGGATTCTCTCCTAGATGCTCCAGAAAGGAAATGAATCCTTACAGCACCTTGATTTTATCTCAGTGAGACCCATTTCAGCCTTCTGACCTCCAGAACTGTAAGATAATAGATGTATGTTATTTTCAGCCACTAAGTTTGTGGTAATATATTACAGCAGCAATAAGAAATGAATACTGATGTATTTTTGGTCAATTACAACGCACTATGAGTTGAAGCATTTCTGAGTCCAGGGTTTATTTTAAATACCCACTTTCTTATTTCAAGGCTGGCCCTGGCACTTGGCATTGTCCCCAGTCTGGGAAAGGAAGAATGAACAGAGGTCTGGCCTGCAGGCCTGCGGAGCCACTGAGGTCAGGGTAGCTGGAGGATAGGGTGGGTAACTGTGATGCTGAGAGGCAGGGGTTCCGTGGAGGGCCGGTTCTTCCTCCTACTTCTCAGCAAAGATCACAAGTCTATCACCCTGCAAATTGTCATTTTTACCTGATTTTTTTTTTTTTTTGGCCGCACTATGCGGCTTCCTGTATCTCAGTTCCCCAACCAGGAATCAAACTCACGCCCTTAGCAGTGAAAGCACAGAGTCCTAACCACTGGACCCCCATGGGATTCCCTACCTGGATTTTTTGAAGGCTAAAGGCAGTCACTGTGCCTTAAGGTCTAAGCTGGCTAAGCAGGGGGACCCCCTAACTGCACTTCCAAACCAGAGATTTCCTAGAGCAGACTGTGGTGAGGAGGGCTTCTTACGACACACTGATGAGTGCTGTTGTGAGCTCCTATCCAGCTGGACCCGACCTTCTAATTCTCCTTCACCCTCTTCACTGTTAGATTCTGCCTCAGGGCTGCTGTTGCCTGGACAAGAGGTCTTGAGAAAATAAGTTAAGCTCCCAGACTTAAGTTTCCTCCTCAATAGAATACCAGCACTGCCCCGTTCAGAAACTCTGACTACACAGCACGCACTTAACCTTCACTGGTTTATAGCAGCTTTCTCTCTGTTGTGAAGCCCAAGATTTTGTGTACATTTCCATCTGGACTTGAAATGGATAGTGTGTGTGTGTGTGTGTGTGTGTGTGTGTTTATAATAATATGTTAAATATACAGAATTCTGTTTCTGATTGGGGGTCTGCTCACTGGGCTCAACAGTTACTCTCCACTCGGGCTCCTTGTCTCTGTGAGGTCAGTGAAGAGCATAAGGCATGCGTTGATTACATCAGAGGAACATTAGGAATGGACATTTCGCCAAGATTTTTCCTCTTTTCCTTCCAGCCAAGACACAAAGCTTAGACTGCTTCTACCTCAAAATGTTTTCTGTGCCGTAGATTTATAAGTTCTGACATGCACTGTGATTTTCAGAAAGCTAGATTCTTCTCCGATAGTCTCCTTACATTAGAGAAGCAGCCTAGAACGCTAACAACTCCCAACGCTGCATGGCTTTAGAATGGATGATTCAACTCTATTTTATTACGAGTCATGGTTGACTAGTTAGCTAGTCCATGGTGCTCCTGGCTGTAAGCTATGCCCGGCTCAGCCTCTGTCAAGCCTCTGACTTTAGGCAAGGGGCTGCGGGTGTATGAACTTTAACTCCACAGTCTAGAAGTTAGGTCCAGTCACCCTTTCTGGACCATCTCTGTTCAAGATCTGGTAACTAGGATTCTGAGTGCTGAGAATGTTGCCTTTTCGACCTGTCAGAATTTCAACCTGCTAGAATTCTCGAGCCGTTTGAGGCTTGAGGCTCTGCCATGCTCTTATCAATCTCCCTTCTTGGAACAATCCTAACCATGAGCTGCTGACAACCTTGCCCAGTATCTTCTGCCCATCTAAGTTCTTGTTGTATCCCAGAAGGTCACGGCATGCCAGAACTCCACTGGGACTCCCTGCAGCCTTGTGATGATGGGCCATCCCTGTACTCATTCCTGCCCTGCTACCTACTCTGCCGACTGCATTTTTTTCTTGGCACCTGTTCCATGGTGCCTGTTTCTCCAGCCCCTCCCAGGCTGCCTGTCCCACTGCAGTTAACTGGGTCATGCCTGGCCATAGCCCAAGGTATGTCAACAATTGATAGATCACACTTTAGGAGCCAGAAAATCTTATTAGGCTGAAATGTTAATTAGGACAGGAACTCTTGGAATGTAGCAGCAGGCAGAGCGATCAAGGTTTGGACAGTGGGAATGTGTAAGCATCACATCAGGGAATTAGTCTCTGAGCAAAACACAAACGAGATGCCTAAGACTGAAGGGAAAATAAATGGCTGCTGATTTTACAAGGCCCAGAAGTTTTAAAATTTCTTCTTGTTGTTCGTTTGTTTTTATATATTTTAAAATTATGTTTAACTGTGGTAAAATACACATAAAGTCCACCGTCTTAACCATTTTGAAGTGTACAGTTCAGTGGCATCAAGCACATTCACACTGTTGTCCAACCATCCATCTCCAGAACTGTTTTCATCTTGCAAAGCTGAAACTCTGTACGCATTAAACAATAAACTCTTCTTCCTCCACCCTCCCTCCAGGCTCTGGACACCACCCTTCTACTTTCTGTCTCTGTGAATTTGACTACTCTAGGTACCTCATGTAAGTGGCTATTATGAATAAGGCTGCTAAGAACATGGGTGTACAAATAGTTTTGAGTCCCTATTTTCCATTATTTTGGGTATATACCCCAAAATGGAATTGCTGGATCATGTGGTAATTCTATTTTTAATTTTTTTGATGAACTGTCACACCATCTTCCATAGTGGCTGCACCACTTCCCATTCCCACCAGCA
The DNA here is from genome assembly GCF_059928025.1 of Delphinapterus leucas. Classification (NCBI taxonomy): domain Eukaryota; kingdom Metazoa; phylum Chordata; class Mammalia; order Artiodactyla; family Monodontidae; genus Delphinapterus; species Delphinapterus leucas. The sequence goes on from NC_143140.1 coordinate 54,890,667, forward strand.
GAGCATAAGAGTTCCAGTTTCTCCAATACTTGTCATTTTTCTGTCTTTATGATAGTAGCCATCCTAAAAAAGTTGAGGTAGTATCTTTAAGTTTTTTCATAAATCATCTGTAAGTTTTCAACCTCTGAAAATATTTACACCCTCTTCCCCACAGATAAATATTGTTCAAGTTAAGTGATATTATCTCTTGGTTCTCACTCATCTGTTGCCTGGTTGTATTTTCAACAACATTTTCCATCTGCCCAAGTTTAGAGTTTAACGAGGGCCTCATCAACAACTCTTAGGTAAAAAATGAACTAAAGATCTTAATATGAGTATTTGATTTTATTTGTTTTTATGAGTTTATGTATATAAGAGTAGCTGTAAGTTTGTTTTTACTTTGCCCTCTTTCAGAATCCTAGTAAATTTATTTTCAAAGGTGATGACATATTCTGTAGGTATGCAAAAAAAAAAGTTTTAAGGTTTCTGAGGGTCTTTAAGGAATAACTAGGTCCTTAGAAATGTGGGAGTGGTCATAATTATTCACAATAATCATTACTCAAATTATCCCACTACCAAACATTTCAAGGAATAAAGACATGTTAAAAAGCAAATTACCAGTGAAACATATCTAAATCATTATATTTTACATATAACGAAATATACTAAGAATATAGCATGATTAAAAATTATATTCTATTTAATTAATTTTAATTACTAATTAAAAGCATCCATATTAATTCCATGTTATCCAAACTATTTTTTTTCCTATGTGATTATGGTTTTTATCAATGGCCCTTAGGTACACAGAAGTGGAATAAGTTATATTCATTAAGTGATTCTGCCATTCTTTTATGCCTGATACTGTTCTGGTTTCACGTGAAACAAACTCTATTCCCTATGCTTAGAATGCTTTTCCCTGTACACCTGTCTAAATTCTGTTCATCCTTCAAGGTCTAGCTCAAGTCTTCCCCTACTAAAAGGTAATCTTCAGGAGGGCAGGGAGTTTTGTCGGGATTGTTTAATGCTGTAGGACCATCACGTAGGAGAGTACCTAGTGCTAGAAAATGCTCTATAAATGTACCCTGAATAAATGATGAATGGATAAGTGAATGCATAAATTAAAATCTTAGATTTTATTGCTCGCTCACGCCTCTAAATGTCTACAGCATGTGGACACAGTCCATATAATGTATTTGACCCTTAACATGTACATTTTGTAGTGATCATTTATGTTGCCCACCAAATATGTACAGTTCCCCTCCTAGCATATGGTAGAATCACACTCTCCCACCCCCCTTGAAGTTAGGTGTGGACATGTACCTGCTTTAGACAATGACATATGAGCAGACGTGACAAGTATAGCATCTAGGAGGAAGCATTAAGAACCACTGAGTGATTCATCACCTTCCTTTTCTCCTGCTGCAGTGATCATAAAAGTAAGTCAGTGTGGAGCCCTCATTAGCCTGGGTTCCTGAGTGAATGCAAGGAGCAAAACCCCCATGCCAACCTGTGATGACCATGTTGAAGGAGTGAGAAATAACCTCTGTTGTTATAGTCCTCCAAAATGTGGAGGTTATTTGTTTCTGCAGCATAACCTAGCTGCTTCTGACTTGTACACACTTAGTACCTGTATTTATCTATTAATTTGCATCTTCTCTCTGTAACTGGATCTTAAGCTCTTTGAAAAAAGTAATTATGTTTTATAGTCTTTTGATTTCCCTTTTCCAGTTCAGTACCCTAAACACTGTAGACACTTTACAAATGTTTACTGATGGTGGGAGGTGGGGATGATTGTGTTGGTGGTGAATGTGCCAGGGAGTCAATATCAGGTGTACTTATATTTTGAAGCAACCATTTTGGCCTCTGTATTCTTGATTTCAAGAAAAGCCCAGTTAGGGCTTCCCTGGTGGCACAGTGGTTGAGAGTCCGCCTGTCGGTGCAGGGGACACGGGTTCATGCCCCGGTCCGGGAAGATCCCACATGCCACGGAGCAGCTGGGCCCGTGAGCCATGGCCGCTGAGCCTGCGCGTCCGGAGCCTGTGCTCCGTGACGGGAGAGGCCACAACAGTGAGAGGCCCGCGTACCGCAAAAAAAAAAAAAAAAAAAGAAAAGCCCAGTTAAAAACAGACTGGAGTTTGCCATGGTTTTTGAACTTATAAGATATGTACATTTTGATTATATTTCCTATGCACCCTAGAAGCCTGGTCACACAAAAACATATGTAAACAATGCTGAGATTCTAGTCATATTAATTTTCATGTTAAATTTGATTCTTAGCTATAAACCATAATGGGAAATCATAATTAAGAAGGCACCTCTTGCATAAACACGCTTTCAACCTGTCCCTCACCGGTTTAAAACATATTTCCCTCCATGTTTGCCTAGTAATGCCTAGTATAGTGATGGATATTTTGCAATCTCCCAAGTGGCTTTAAGGGTATCCTGCTCCAGTTTCAATGACCGCCCATTCTGTAAACATCCTCTTAGCAAATGAAACAACAAAGCCATCCCTGGAGTTTGACTTTGGGTGTCCCTAGATGTATTGAAATTGCCATGGATAACTTGCCCCTGGAAATGAACAAGGGCTTCCCACCTTAAGTCATTTGTACAGACTTGGATAGAGGATTATGATAACATTCGCCCTGCTTTCGTATAAGAACAACTGAGCTCGAATCTAATTTATAATCAGATCTTGAAGAGTGTGACAATTCTCTTGGGGCCACTTCCTCAAGATTGCTTAATCCCATCAATTTATGGGGCACCTGAAGACTGCACCACTGATGAATGAAGGAGAGACGAGGCCAATCCTTCTGTTTGCTCATCCCCAGCATGGATTGTCATTATTTCCCCCCTCACCTCTGGTTCACCTCATGGTCATGGAGACCACTGATACCCGCTCTTGTCTCCAACTGTGCAACTCTCACTTGTTCTCGCAGTCCCAGGCTTGGATTTCTCCTCCCTCATGACCTTCATCATTATTTTAACCTCCCATCGTTTCTCCAGTGACAGTGCATATCTTCAACATTGATTCCATATCCCTGTTCTCATTTCTCTTTCCCTAAGTGCTTTTGAGAGAGAAAATAATTGAGGCATGTCACTCAGGGATCACTGTCTTCTGCTGACACTGAATATCTCCCCAAAGGGATGAATGGGCTAAATAATGCTTAGGCTAAAGGCAGGAAGATGTGACAGAAGGTCAAATAGAGGAGAGAGAGAGGGTGGAGTTCGATCTGCAAAGTTGGATTGGTGGAGGCTGAGATAAAATTAATTATAATTATGCAAAAAGAAGGTGGTCATATGATGCTCATGAGCAAAGGAAATATAAGTCCCACTGCCTGCTCCAGCCCTAGACCTCCTCATGTGATTTTCTCATGCCCGCGTCAACCCCTTTTCCCTCTATACTCATCACCCTTACTTCTTTCTCTCATTTACAGTCCATCAGCACATCCAAGCACCTCTACTTTAGAAATACACTGTAAGTGCACCCTCCACCAGCACACTAGTCCAAGCAAGAGTACTATCTTGCCGGGACTACTGCGATAACCTCTAAACTAGTCTCTCTGGATTTCCACCCTTGCTTCCCTGCTCTATTCTCAACCCAACAGCCGGAATGACCTTTTCAAAACAGAAATCCCATAATGTCATTCTTTTTTTTTTTTTTTTTGCGGTACGCAGGCCTCTCGCTGCCGTGGCCTCTCCCGTTGTGGAGCACAGGCTCTGGACGCGCAGGCTCAGTGGTCATGGCTCACGGGCCCAGCCACTCCGCGGCATGTGGGATCTTCCCAGACCGGGGCACGAACCCGTGTCCCCTGCATCGGCAGGCGGACTCTCAACCACTGCGCCACCAGGGAAGCCCATAATGTCATTCTTTTGCTCCAGTGGTACGTCTGTAGTTCCCAAGAGTAAAATCCCAAGCCCTAATGAAAGTTCCAAGGCATAAAATGAGCTGTCCTCTGATTCTTTCCTGATTTCGTCTCCTACTACTTCACTCCAACCCCACTGACCTCCTTGCTGTCCTCCAACATTCCTTGTAAGTTCCTACTTTATAGCCCTTTACCAACAACACTATTCCCTCTGCTTAGAGAGGTGCCTCCCTAATACCCACACAGCTCTTTCTTTGAATTAGCTAAGCTGCAAGCTAAGCTACTCTAACAAAACACAGCCACTTAATTCAGAAGAGAATGTTATTTCTCTCTGTGTAGAAGTGCAGGGATGGTAGCTGTCTCACTATGCGGTCTCCAAGGTCGTTCCAGTTGTCACCATTTCCCAGTTAGCGGGAAAAAGGCAAATGTCCTTAAAAAGATGACCCAGAAGTTGCACACATCACTTTTTCTCACATCCAATTGGCCCAAAATTAGTCCATGGCACGCAGAGGTGCAAGGAAAGCTGGGAAATGAGTCAGTACAAATGTCAACCATTTGCTTAGCAAAAACTCTGAGGTGCTATCACGGAAGACAACAAGGGTAAAGGATACTGGAGCGCTGTTAGCCTCTGTCATACCACTTCCCTTGATTCAGGACTCAAATATATCCTTATCAGAGAAACCTGCCCTTTTTATCCTTCTGAAACTATCCTCCCCCAGCCACTCTTTATCCCTTTACTCTACATTTTATTCTTTTTCAGCAAATATGAGCAGTTGATACATTCCAGTTTTATTTGTTTATGCTTTCCCTCATCAGAATGAAACACCAGACACCCTGAGGGCAGGGATTTTGCTTTGTTCACTGTTGTATTCCAGAGTCTAGAGCAGCGCTGGGCACACAGTAGCCATTTAAAAATATTTGTTGAATGAATAAATGAATAGCTGTTGAATCACATTTATAGTTCAATAAATATGTAACGGAGCACGGTGGAGACCGGGTTTTAACCTACTCTTGAAAGCTGAAGGAGCACCAATTAAAGCTGCTAGCAGTTTTATGTCTCACATTTCCTTTCATTGAAAATAATTAGTAGAATGGGCCATTTATATTTGTTCACAAATGTGGAGTGTATTAGAGTCTTCTAGAGAAACAGAACGAGTAGGATATAGAGGAGATTTATTATCAGAATTGGCTCTCAGGGTTATGGAAGACAAGAAGTCCCACAGTCTCTCTGCCATTTGCAAGCTGGAGAACCAGGAAAACCAGTGGTATGATTCAGCCTGAATCCAAAAGCCTGAGAATCCCGAGGCTGATGGTGTATTTTCCGGTCTGAGTCTCAAAGCCGGGAACCAGGGGCACCGATGTCCAACGTCCAAGGGCAGGAGAAGATGGATGCCTCAGCTCAAGCAGACAGAGAGTGAATTCATGCTTCCTTGGACTTTCTGTTCTGTTCAGGTCCTCAGCAGATCGGATGATGCCCATCCACGCTGGTGAGGGCGATCTTTACTCAGTCTGCCGATCCAAATGCTGACCTCTTCTGGAGACACCCTCACAGACACACCCAGAAATCACGTTTGACAGCTATTTGGGCATCCTTAGCCCAGTCAAGTTGACATATAAAATCAACCATTACATGGAGCAAAAACACCACACATTGTTTTGGGGAAAGTGTGGAACTATTGTTAAATTGAGGATGTTGCAACTTGAGATGCTAATGTCCTGCGTAGTAATAAAAACAGTGTACATTTCATGAGACTTGGTCGGGTTAAAGAAGAATATTAGGAAATCTGGCATTGAGATTGGACCGTCCTCGAAGATTCTTATTGTTTCTTAAAGTTATCTGTGTGTCTTCGGGCCCAAATATGTACCCACAAGACGTTGTGAACCGGAGTCACACAGGGAGTGAGAAGCAGCCTGACCTTCCCTTCACCTTAAGCTGAAAGCTGAGGAAGGTCATGGGGAGGAGTGGACTGATGGACCAGGCCTCGCCAGGTTTGACCACTGGTGTCGTAACATATAACGAAGCATCTGCGTGCCTCCTCTTGGTCCGTGGAGGAAGCCTAAGCATGTGTGTGGGTTAAGCCTTCCTGAAGAAAATGGACCGTCCCCCTGTCAGCCATCTTGGTGTGGGAGTGAGTTGGCCTAGGATGGAGGAGGGAAGGAACTTCTCTTCCTGAGACTAGACTCCAAGGTAGGAAGATGCCTGGGCATGCTCTTTGGTGGGGGTTGGTCTGGCCCTTCCATGTGGAAGCCTGATAGAAGTTTCCTTTAATACCCCATGCTTTGCACGCTCTGAGACTGATCTGGGCACACAACCGTGAGGTGTGCCCGTGCAGCAGCAGTGCCTGTTACTCTTTATGTTGGGTGTCTGTTTATCCCCACCACAGCCCAGACTTTGCTTGGCCATGAGGACTAGAGCGAGCAACCAGAGCCCCTGCTCAGAGCGACAGGCACAGGGGAACCAGAGCAGCCTGGAGAAGTTAGACGCAGTCTGGAGTAGAAGATTCGTGGCGGTCCAGAGAGCCAGGATTTAACAGGTTACACACCTTCCTCTAGGATGTCCAGAAACCAATTGAGAGGTAACTTCAGAAGGAAAATGGGCTTCCTGCAGTCCATGAGTAGGGCTCCATTGCAATTTGGATATTAAAGAAAGAATGTTCTTGTTTTTCTGGCTGGTGAGATATGGGGACATATCAATTACATCTAATTGGGAATACTGAGAGAAGGATTTATAGTCCTTGTTTCTGACATCCCAGAGTGTTTCTAATTATCCCAAGGAGCATTACAGCTGTCCCAAATATTTCTCAGAAAAGAATTATTCTTAAATATAATGTCATACTGCCTATTAGTAGAAAGGAGACTGACAAGCAAACTAGAGTGTACAACCCGCCCCATGAGAAACAAATGAGCCTTCCTTAGACACGGCTTTCATCATTTGATCCTTCTGCCTCCAAACAGCTAATGGCTCCCGGCTTCCTCTACCATTAAGCTGACATCTTACTGCTTATTTTCTCTTTGCAAGGGAGCCCTTCTTAACTGCTAAACTTATTCCCATCATGAGCTTTCCTTTCCATCCCAGGAGTTTGACAGACTCCCTGCCTATGACCCATTTTGGTCATCGTGGCCCTTAACTTTGCTCATTTTGTTCACACCACCAGAGTTATTTACCCCTTGATTTAGGCACTGTCTTGAATTGTGTGCTAAATGTTTTGCAACTATTTGTTTTGATTCTTCAACTAGATGAAAAGCATCTCTGGGGGAAAGGTAGTATTTCTTATTCCTTTTATGTTCTTTGCTGCATCTAGTGCCATTCAGGCACCTTACATGGCTCAATTAACACATTTTTAATTCAATCTTGAAGAAGAAGTTAGGAATCACTGATCTATAACTAGTTCTTACAACTAAGTGCCCTTCCTCCTGAGACACATGAAGAAGGGTTAGTGTTTCTTTTTTTCTTTTTTTCTTTTTCTTTTTTGCGGTACGCGGGCCTCTCACTGTCTTGGCCTCTCCCATTGCGGAGCACAGGCTCTGGACGCGCAGGCTCAGCGGCCATGGCTCACGGGCCCAGCCGCTCTGCGGCATGTGGGATCTTCCCGGACCGGGGCACGAACCCGTGTCCCCTGCATCGGCAGGCGGACTCTCAACCACTGCGCCACCAGGGAAGCCCGGGTTAGTGTTTCTTAATGCCACTGAAACAACTGGCCACAAACTTGGTGGCTTCAGACAACAGAGATTTATTCTCTCACTGTTCTAGAGGCCAGAAGTCCAAAATAAGTTTCACTGGGCCAAAGTCAAGGTGTCAGCAGAGCCACTCCCCTGGAGGTTCTGGGAAGACTCCATTCCTTGCTGCTTCCAGCTTCTGGTGGCTGCCAGCACTCCCTGGTTGTGGCCACATCACTTCAGTCTCTGCCTCCATGGTCACATGATCTTCTCATCTGCATGTCAAATCTCTCTCTGTCTCTCCTTTATAAGGACACTTGTGTTTGCATTTGGGGTCTTCCTGGATAATGCAGGATAATTTCCCCATGTCAAACTTCTTAATTTAATTATATCTGCAAAGATCCTTTTTCTGTTTAAGGCTACATTTACAGGTTCCAGGGACTAGAACGTGCTACCATTAGGGGCCACTATTCAGCCTACTATAAGTTATCATTTAAACAACATTCTTAAAATTTGATTATGGAAAAAGATGATGTCAAACTAGAAGGAAACAAAAAGTCCTCAATAAAGTAATGACCACTCTACACACACACACACACATACACACCCGCGTGCATGTACCTGCACGTACATGAGTTTGTATGTTAGCAAAAGTATTTCCTACACCATCTGCAGCTTTACTATGGACCACTGTCTTATTTATTTTTAAAAAGACAGAATTAAAACACATGTCAGGCATTTAATTGAGACTGCCAACATGACAAAAAGAAAGATTGGGTTCTATGTACAAAGAGATTTGTTTATAACTAAAGTCTTTTAAAACTTCAATAAAAATGGCATCTACGGTTAATATAGGTTAAAGAACTATTTGGACAGGTAGCCTGAGATAAGACATAATTGAATTTGCAAGTGTTTCTATCAAGCGATGTTCTTTTTTTTTTGCAGTACGCGGGCCTCTCACAGCTGTGGCCTCTCCCTTTGCGGAACACAGGCTCCGGACGCGCAGGCTCAGCGGCCATGGCTCACGGGCCCAGCCGCTCCGCCGGCATGTGGGATCTTCCCGGACCGGGGCACGAACCCGTGTCCCGTGCATCGGCAGGCGGACTCTCGACCACTGCGCCACCAGGGAAGCCCTAGGGAAGCCCTAGGGAAGCCCTCAAGCGATGTTCTTACTCCACTATTTCCTTCCAAATTCCATGGGTTTAATAAATGATATGAGATACAATTATAATACTCAACATTTGTATCACAATTTATAGTTTACAAAGCTCTTGACGTACCTAATCTAATTCGATTCTCACCACAAGATGGTGAAATATGCAGAATGAGTATTATTTTTTCCAATTTTCAGATGAACAAAGAGATTCAGAGAGAGTAAATGACCTGCTCAAGAAAATGTGGCAAGTAATCATCAGGCGTTAACCATGACCCAGGCTTCCTACTCTTGAGTCAGTATATCTTCAAGTACACTGGTATTAAATTCAAGACAAAAATGATGGTAATGAAAAAGAAAAGTGGGCAAAACACATGAAAAGGCATTTCATTTGGCCCCAAATCATAAAAGACTCAAACTTCATTCGTGATCATGGAAATGCAAAACAGACAACAAAGAGATGAAAACACTAAATGTTGGAGAAGATGGACCAAACAATTCTTCATCCATGGCTGATGGGAAAGTAAATTTATACAACGCTCTTTGAAAACAGTTTGGCAGTTCCTTATAAGTTGACCATCATATTCCCTACAACCTAGCAACTCTTTTTCTAGGCATATCCAAGGTAAACTTTTGTACATGTGCGCATAGAGAGATTCACAAGCATGTCTAAGCAATGTAGTTTTTAATAGCAAAAACTGGAGGAAAAAAACCCCTCAAATGTCCATAATCAAGAAATGGGTAAATAAATTGTAATATAGCCATGATATGGAATAACAAATTACAGTTATATGAAGTTATATGAATGAATTTTAGCAATGCAGTTTTCAGTGAAAATAAGAAGTCTTGGAAGATTTCAACCATAATAATAGACATTTTGTAAAGTTTAAAATAAACCCAGACTAAGCAATCTTTTTGAATGACAGTAAGGAATTTAATCATTAATTGAGAAATGCATAAATTGACATCTGAGAGAGAGCTCTTGGCTGATGAGCTGTTTGTTCTGCTGGAACCCTGGCAGCTACTCACTCTACCAGTCTGCCTCTTCTGTCTTTGTCTGGGTCTACCTCTAAACTGGCCCCAAACTTAAGCCAAATCTGGGGATATTCCTGACATACAAAAGAACTGGCAGCAAGACCAGCAGTCTGGTTTTTATTTTGGTTCTGTAGCTTCGTTTAATGAGCATATCTTGGAACCTAGTTTTCAGTCAATCAGATGGTAATAGTTATGATCCAAAAATATGTATAACACATTGTGTCAGGTACTATGGGGAACCTCAGAAAAGCACCCATCATTCACATACTTATCCATCCATCCATTTATTCATTTAATATTGACTGCTTATCTGCTATGACCAGGCAGCGGAATCTAAGATGAACAAGATAATGTTGCTACTATTAAGATACTCACACAGTCCAATGAAGGACAGAGACATATTAACAGATCAGTAAAAGAAGATGTGATAAATCCAACACTGGAGTTATAGGCAGGGGTCAGGAAAGCATGCCCAGAAGAACATCTGAAATGCATCTTTTAGAACAAGTGGAGTCAGCAGGGAGAGGGAAGAAAAAGAGAGGTGGAGCAGAGGGCACATGAACAAACGCCCAGAGCTGAGATACAGCACGGTGTGCCTTAGCTGTGCCTCTGCATCATCAGGATTGATACCTCTGAAACCTTGAATCCCATCTTTCATTGGCTTCCACTGCAGGCTCCAAGCAAGAACCACAGACACAGAGCACAGACGGGGCAAGCGCACTTTATCGGTAGCAGAGGCTACTCTGTTATTTGAAGCTGATGAACTGTGCAGGACTATGAGTTTGCAGCCCTGCTTTACGTGGAGGGAAGAGAAGGAAGGATCTGGCTTCCTGTACTCCACCAGCCCCAGAGTGAGCGGGTGACTCAAGAATGTCAACAACCATCCAAAGGAAGAGTCAAAGCTAAGAGGGAGACCCAGAAAGACCCTTCAGGAGGAAGCACAAAGGTTTACTATCTGACATTTTTGAGCCTCTCCTGGAAAGTTTCAGCCTCCAACCCAGCACCACAGTTGTTTACCCTGGACCCTTCTCAGCATTCCTTTCTTTTTCCTGGCGTGGTGAGGTTGCAGATGACCATCAGAGTTCCCATACTCAGCAATTTCAAGCCAGCCTGATTTGTCCATCTCTCCCTCCCTTAGGATGAGTCCTTTCCCAAGAGAAGCTGTAATCCCTTGTGTAAACAGGTTTCCTAGGCAGACCCGCCTTTCCAGTCTGACGAATGCAAACAAGACATGTCTAACTCCAAGCAGGGGCTCATACTAAAGTCCTCGCTTACACTAGCTTTGGTGATAAGGTGGCCGCGGATGCTTCCAAACTAGAGATCAAGAGGAGAAGTGGATCTGGAGATGAGACTGAGGATTCGGTGTTAGAAATGTCGATTTTTGAGGCACTTTATAGAATGCAAAGGAAAGATGACCAACGGACGTTTGGATATTTAAGCCTGAAATTCAAAAGGAATGTCATGGCGGAAGATGTAATTTGGGAATCCTCAGCTTACATGGGTAACTAAGACATAAAGTGGATGCAATTCCTCAGAGAGAGTATGTAGAATGAGAAGAGATGGAGACCAGCAAGAAACCCTGGGGAATAGCAACACGCAGGGATGTTCACAGAAAGGATGTCTGTGAAGGAAGCAAAAAGGATGGTCAGAAAGGAGAGCCAGGAGGGTGCCCAGTCACTGAAGCCCATGAGTGGACCCTTCAGTGAATCCTGGGAAAGAACTCGTCAGTTTATTCATTCAACAAATACTTATTGAGCACAGACTCCATACCAGGCACCGTTCCAGATGCTCTGGATACAGTAGAGAACAAAACAACAAAAATCCCTGCCCAGATGAGATTTATGCTCTGATGTCAGTGCAGCAAAGAGGTCCAGATAGATAAAGGATAGAGTCCATTGGATTGAAAATTAGATTGGCTTTGGTAAACAATGAGAGCCTTCCAATAGCAATAAGCTCAGAAGAGAGATTGCAACGCCCTGAGAGCAAACCTAAGGTGAAGGAGTAGAGATAGTGGGTGTAAACTATTCTTTTGAGAAGTTGTATAAAAAGGAAGGAGCCATGGGGCACTTGATAGAGGTAGCACAAGTTCAAATGAATGTTTTCCTTTGCCTGATAGATCCTTGCATGCATTCTTGCAAGTATTTGTAGGCTAGCCACCTGGGAAAAGGAGGCTGGAAATGTAAGGAAGTTGAAGATTTGAAGAGATGATAGGTGATGGAGCCCAGTTCTGAAGCAGGCAGGAGGGGAGACTCCTGTAGTCACTGCAGAGCATCTTGTAAATTAGGGACAGCTTGGGTATGCATTTAGGAGCGAGCTTTTCTTTCACTATCCTTTTTTTTAGTGACCACTAAAATAGCATCCAAATTCAAAAGCGGCATAGGGTAGCATATATGTCTCACGGAGAGTGTTATATAACAGGGAGCAAGAGATGCCTATTCTTTCCTCCTCCTGCACCCCTTTTGCACTCTCACTCTTGTCTTCCCCCACCCCCCAAAATGTACTCATATGTGACTACATATAGGTACAAACAGGACCTAGATTGGCCTTCCTAGCCTGTTCAGAGTCCTGCTGCCACAGCTGTCCACCTAATCAGGTCCTTATCTAGGAGCACGAAAGTGCAAAATTTGCCAGGCAGCAGCGGTGCTTGGGGCTCTGCAGGGCCCCGGTGTGTGGCTGCGGGGACCAGGCAGCACCTGGCCGCCACTGAGAGCAGAAAGAGAGGCATCTTTCTGGGTTCCCCAGCTGGCAGTATGGAGCACTGACCTGGCCTGCTCACGGACAGACACAGGACCGTCCCCAGCCCCTAGGATCCTTCCCGAAAGCAGAGCTTTCAGGCTGAGTGGGCAGATTTAGAAAGAAAAGAGAGAAGGCTGCACACTGATCATTCACCCCAGCTCCTCTGCCAGCTCCCCCTCACAGCCCCACTGCATCGAAGACAGGAGTGATTTTAAAGAACCACTCTGATGTGAGTTCATCCTAACTGAGGGCAGACCCAGCAGGGGGGCATCCCGAGGTCCTCTCTGCTTTGGCTCAAGGGACAATGACAGTGCGGAGGATGCTGCCTCGCCTGGCTTCTGTGGGAGCGACTAACCATTGACCCAGGCGATTTCAGTGCGTCAGACATGCTTCTTGAGCTCTCCAGGACACATCTACGCAGCTCTTTCCTTCCTGATACAGTAGTCAAAACAAACCCCGTCTCCCCGGGCTGGTGATGTCAGCCTCCTGCCACACACCTGAGGTCACAGGCTGAGTCCTAAAACTATCACAGTCTAAAAGAACATAACAGAAAATCTTTAAAGGGCAAATAAAAGAAAAAAACTAGAGGTGTGTGTATGTACATATCTGCATACATCAGTATTATATATCCATATACACATCAATGTATGTGTTTATATGTGTGTGTATACCAGTATATGCAGACAGCTATATACAATATATGCATATGTTTAAACACACACATACACACCCTAAATAATAAATGTGCACTAAGAAAGAAAATTATTTCATTCAAGTGCTGACCTACATAAAATAGAATAGAAAATGGGAGTTTGGGCTTCTAAAAAAAATTACTTCTAACATAGTTTATGATTACAAAACAACCAGACAGAAAGCAGTCTGGGGAAAAAAATCTGTTTCATCACCGGAGTGAACAAACACAATTAAAATGCTAAAAACATGAAGTCTTATGAAAGCGAACGGAACAAGGACTTTTCTTTTTAATGGTGATTGGATGAAAGACAGCCACCTAAACTCCAGGAGTCTCTTGAGACCCAGTATCCCCTCAGCATCAGCTGCAGGCAAAAGAAAAAGAGCTGTGGCTGATTTGAAAGCAATCGTTAATACTCATTCTTTATCTTGCTACAGCTGGAGCGACTGTTGTCTGTCATCTTCACTTTCCACATGGCAAGCATTTCCTTTGAAGAAAGCAGGATTGGCAAGCTTCCTTCACTCACTTCCTCATTCATTCATTCATTCATTTTCCTCTTAAAAGAGAGAAAAAAAAATCCTTGCGTTCACTTCAAGGGACTTTTGAGTAATCTAAGCTGAAACAATTGAAATCCATTTGTTGTTACTGTACAGTATTTTTTTCTTTTTTCAGCCATGTGGGTATTCTCAGCAAAGGAGCCATTTTTATTGATTTTACTGTAAGTAATGGAGTTTTTAAAAAGTAAAACCATAGAATAATTTTTGCCATCAAGTTCAATGAAAAAGATATCTAGAATTAATACAGACAGGAAAAAAATTGAGCACAATGTAGTCGCTTTCTTTTAAGATGCGGTAGTCGATGGAAAGACAATTTCCATGTTGTTCCCTTTGTTTATCACAACAAGATGTGGAAACCTACCCAGCCATCCATGTTCCTGCTCTAAGAATGCAGAGACAAGGTGACAGCATGTAAAAGTAAAGTACTAAGAGCATTTTAAAGCTGAGGGCAAACCACATTTACTAACTCTAGGTGTTTTTCTCCTTACAGCCACCAACTTCCATTTATAATAGATGAACATTTTTCTTTCATTTTTTTAACCAAATCATATTTTTTATTATCAAGTTCACCTTTAATATACACTTTCTATTTTAAAATGGAAAAAATATCCATCATCCTGCCACATTTATATAATCATATTAAGCATTTGGATTTTTCACCTTAATTTTTGAAATTAATTTTCATTAACCCCGTATTTCCCCAGGAGGAATGGGTCCGTCTTCACTAATTCAGTGTTACCACAATTTTATAAAACATAACTACTGAAAATAGTGAGAATTGACTGAATTTGTATACTTTGCTTAAAAACTTTTAAAACCTCTTCATTATTACAAAGTTTATATTCCTAAACTTGCCATTCAAGGCACAAACCTTTATGCCCTAAGTGAATTCTTTAACCTTATCTTTGACTAATCTCCAGTGTGAACTTTTGTTGCCAAGAAAGGTTCACTGTGATTGTAAGAGACAGCTGGTTGAAATAAACACCTTTACCTCTGCCAGCAGAAGGCTATCTGGTGGGGAAAACAAATTTTGCTTTAAGTTAAAATACTACAGCAAAAAGGCCCTTAATCTTCAGGCACCTAGAGAAAGGCTCTTTCTCTTTTACTTCTCTCAGCAGCATGTTATCAGGGTCATTGTCTCTAGAAAACTATTTTGTTGTTACCATGTTACTGCTTCATTCACAGGTGCATAGCCAAGTTGGGCTATAGTCATTCCCACCGATGTGAGCTCCTAGCACTAATGTTAACTCTGACACTCTCTGAGAGCATGCTCTTTCTTGAAGCCAGAAACAGTTCCAGCAAACATAACCAAAGAGTGATGTCAGAGAGCAGAGCCTTTATGGGTGAGTACAAATATTTTAAATCAGTTTTCAGAGATTTCTGGCACTAAGAATTACAGATCATGGGACTTGGACCCCGTGTTCAGCTCCAAGTAGATTTCTTGCTGTAATGTCAACCTTCTCCATTTCCCCAACCCATCCAGAGTTTGAGGTGTCTTTACAGTCTGTGTGACAGTGTTGGGAGAAATACAAAGGGCATGGTCCCACATTCACCTCTCTGCTGACAACAATGCAGAGGCGGCATCCGTGTGCCAAGTAGCACAGCCATCCAGGGGCTCCAGGCAGTGACCAGCAACAAGGTCACCAGCAGCCCCAGTAAGAATGAGAGAAGCAACTGCAGTGTGGAACAGGCTCAGAGCAGATGCGAGGTGATGTCCCTTCCCCCAAATACTTTCAAGGGAGGCTAAGAGGAGGATTTGCCCAGCTAAACAGAGGACTCTGTTTTGGGGGTTGTATGGACTCTTGCATGTGAATTTTTCAACCTTTCTGTAAATGAAAGAAAGACAGACAAAGGAGAAGGGTAAATATATCTAATGAAAAAAGCACCCAGGAGTGAAACAGTGATGGTGTCCTAGGGACTTCTGTCATTTGCTCAGTAAGAGGCCCCTTGTTTATATTTTCATGCCTTCCTCTTTTGTGAGTGATCTGTGCTTCCCCAAAACCCTATGAAGAGAAGAAATGGAGCAACGGGAGCCCTGACTCTGGGCTTCAAAAGTCAGCTGCTGCCGCCGCCGCTGCTCCTATCAGGTGTAATTTGCCTCTTGGCTGCCCCTCACTGGCACTTTCAGAAGCACTGTGTGAGTGTGTGTGTGTGTGT
The DNA here is from genome assembly GCF_059928025.1 of Delphinapterus leucas. Taxonomy (NCBI): domain Eukaryota; kingdom Metazoa; phylum Chordata; class Mammalia; order Artiodactyla; family Monodontidae; genus Delphinapterus; species Delphinapterus leucas. Next base: position 54,906,498 of record NC_143140.1, read on the forward strand.
GCGCATTTATGCATGCGTGGGGTGCATGCCACTTTTACTCATCTTTGGGCTGGGGAGCCTTAGGGAATCAGAGTCCAACACTCACAGTTTACAATGAAAGGATGAAGACTTGCCACTCACCTGTGGCTGCAGGACAGGGACTGGACCAGTTCCCTAATTCTGACACCATGAACTCTTAGGTCTAGCCTTCGGGCTCTGCTTCTGGTCCCTATCTTTGCCTCTCCTGGTCTCCTGGCAAGAACTCTGGATTGACGCAAAACCCAAGCATGGAACTCTTTGTTTTCTGCTCTGTGTGGCTTTTCTGACTGAATTCGGAGTCTGGCTTTATAGACCTTGCAATCTGTGTTAGAAGCTCCAGTACTGGCCTCTCTAGAGGAAGGAAGAACACTGGCTACTTCATTTTCCTCCAAAGCCTCCCAACTGCTCACCTCGTAATTGGTGACTTCCCTCTATTCAGCCCACTGCCTCTCACCCCACAAGTACACAGCTCCCCTGCATCTCCTTGGCCATGACTGGCCCTGACCGGCCCAGCCCAGGAAGAGCCTTCCCACATGTTACTCTCAACCACTTTTATTCTTGCAACATTCTGACCATTCACATGGTAATATATTTCGTTATAGCTAGTTACCACATATTCGTGTGTGAGGGCACAACGAAAGGTGTAAGGTGCACCAATGAATCCTTCAAGAACCCTAAGATACTGCTGATTTACAAATAGGAAAACTGCTGTGTGGAAGGGTTAAGAGTTTTGCCCAAAGCCATAAAGCTAGTAAATTGTAGGATCCGAACTTGGAAATATCTCTGCTTGATTCTCAGGTCTACATGCTTAACTCCACATCAGGCCACCTTCCCGTGAGGAGTCTCACAGTCTTCACCCTAAAGATGTTCCTCTGGTTCTGAACTTACTTCCCAACAATTTCCAGACAAACCCCTACACTTTGAAGCTTGATCTCACAATTCATGCTAACGCACAACTTGGTTTTTTTCCCTTACCTATATGTCGTTGTCAAAGGGCAATTTTTTAAAGGGTAAAATCATGACTCTTATGTTATTATAAAATGAATACAAGTAAAAGATTTTATTTGACTAATTAACCAAAGATGGAACCAGTAAGATATTACAGCTGGTTCAAAGGAGAATTCAAAGTACCATACATATATAGGCAATCTGAAATGCTGAAATGAATTTAACATGCCTGCAAAACTGGTCAAGATCCACCAGGTGATAATGAATTACATCTGACACCGTTCATTTGCATTTCTGTGGACACCAGTCATTTCCACTATTATCATTTTCTACAACCTAGAATACAAAATACCTCAAAGACCATGAAAGGTGGAGATAAGCTGGAAGAGCGGGCTACACGAGACACTCAGAGGTCATTTTTACCCATTTCAAGGTCTTCTGCATTTTTCCTGGAATCCTGAACATAATATTTTATTATATATTTATTATATGACTGTATTATAATGTAACCACTCTCTATACACGTGTGCACGCACATGCGCGTGCACACACACACACACACACACAAATGGGTCTAGATTCAAGTTGTGGAGGCAAGTTTTCTCTTCAGAATGAATACAATAGAATCACCTGGTTCTCCGGCCCTCTTTCAGTAGTGACTATTAGATAAGCATTCCACAACCAACCATGTATTATTCCCAAAGAATTCCCCAATGTCATAGGATAGTAGCTTTTTCCCCCAAAACAGTGTCATGAACAGATGGTACTAGACAGTCACCTCTTATCTTTAATGCTGTCATGCTCATATGGCAGTAAATCACAGGATATTCACAAAGACAGGGCATTGTGAAGCCCTAATTAAATATTTTGACTAGGAACCTGCCTTTGCTTTGATAGAACATCCCAGCATGAAACAAATAGCTACCAAAAATACTTCCTAAAGAAGGATATGGTTCTATCTCTAAGAAACCACCAACTTCTTCCTTCCCCAGACACCTGTTTCCTGCCTTGAGAATTTAGGCCCTTCTGGTCACTAGTAAAGGACACCTGCCGCATAGGGATCTGCCTGAAAAAAGGAAAAAGCGAAAACCAAGACACCACCACAGCTTTTCAGGAGTGAGTTGGCAACTGGTGCTCAAGATCTGAGTTGCTTCAGGGCCTAAATCATCTTCTTGCCTCCTAAGGGAAGTAAGTCTTAGACAAGAATTAAAGTGCAACTACCTTATTTGGGAAGTGCAGGAAATACTCGTGGGGGGAGTAAGGAAGAGAATAGAGTAGCGGGCAGGCAATAAAGGATGTGTGATTAAGCACTATCACAGTGGGTGACTAAAGCTTTACGCAAGCCAAGAGGTGACTGAGCTGCGGTAGTACTTATAGAGCAACTCCGGTGAGCCACTGATAGAGGACTGGTCCTAAGAGGTGCTAATTCATACTTCTAGCCTGCTACAGGTTCTGGAAATAAGATCTTTAGACGGGGAGACAAGGACACTGGCGGCTGGCGTCAGTCAGAGCCACTGAAGGGCTGGCAGGGAGACAGGGGAGGGGAGGAGTGGGCAGATACTACTAATACCTACTCACCACAGCTGAGGAAGGATGGTCTCTCCAGTGGTCAGCGTTAATGTGCTTCAACCTCTCGGTCTCTGCTTTCTTGTTTTTTCTCCTGCTACCATATTTCCTAGTAGCAGACAGAGAGAGCACGCACCTTGCTGGCGTAGAGCTTATCGCCTTGAGTTGGCTCACAGGCCACTGGTCAGCCTCTGGATTGGTTGTCCTAGGATCAGGTACATACTCCTGGCTCCTGTTTCTGAGTGCAACAGAGTCAAGTGACATACAGCAGGACCACTTGTGCTACAGACTAGCCTAGGGGCTGCGAGCAGGACGGCTTCCCGCCGCAAGCAGACGTCACGCACATTCTGTTCTGACACAGGTGACGGCAGAGTTATGCCTCTGATGGTTGTGCACGCTTACATCCACCTCACCTGGGGAACCAGCGAGGCTTTAGTCATTAGAATCCCTAACCTGAAGCTGTGGTTTTTCGTATATATGTCTCCCCTTAGAATTTAGTGTGTTCCTTTGCTCATCTTAATTTAACATTTACACTGTACTTTACCTGTCACCATTTCTATCTTCTCATTTGACTGTTTTCATGAACAAAAGCCTGACGTACGTGCAGTAGGATTTCACTGCACCAAGAATTGCTGTCATTCTTGGTTTCGAGGCACACGCTGCATTTGAATCTGGGAACCCTGTGTTCTAACTGAACTCCTGACTCCCATCCTCATGTTCTCTGAGAGCCCCCCTCTCACACTTACACCTTCTCCTTGCCATATTTGCTTTATAGCATTCAGCAGTCTCTACAATTTATTTTTTAACCATTAATCTCCTGACTTCCCACATAAGCTTCATGAGGGCAGATGCCAGGATGAGGTGATCAAATTAATAGCTGTTGAATGAATTTATTACTAAAGCAAGGACCTTAAGGTTTTTTCCTAGGAAAGGGCACGGGGGATCAGTTTGGACTGATCCAGTGGCATCTGTGGCTTGGTCCCTAGTGTGACTAAGACAAATTCTGGGGTGGTGACTGGCCAGAGGCAGCATGGAATCGTCAGGCAGAGCTGAAGCTGTGGCCTGGGTGTCATCAGTGTGGCTCAGATCAGCAGAGTCCCTACTTGGAGAAGGAAAGCTTATCAGGAAGCAATAGGCAGGACTCGCAGGGCAGGGACATGTGAGACGGACAGTGAGCCACAGGGAAACATCTGGCAACCATCAGGGCGAAGGGCACAGGATAGCGCATTAGAGGGCAAGACCTTCATCCTGGATGCACTGAGGAGGCCTTGCCGTGGGCCAGCCCTGGATGATGAAAATTCCAAGTTAGGGAAGGAATTCACAGCAGCCACATTGCTGACGGCAGCCACCCCACCGCAGCCCACACTCGGCATGCCACAGCTCTCGCAAGGCCAAAATAAACAGCGCAGAAAATGATTCTCCAGGAGATCTTGACTATAATGTCCTTCGGGAGATGCTTATAGAGGTCTGCACTCGTTGTCAGTGCCAAGAACCAGCACTTACACTTATCATGCGTATTCCGGTCTTCCTTTCATTTCTGACTTTGGAAAGTTACATTGGGCATGAATTGTTTTTTTAAATTTTAAGTAGAAAAACGTAAGTATAACATCAATATTTCCCATCCTGGCCACCCTGTACCTAAACAGCAAATCCAACAACGTGTCAGAGGAGAATATTAAATGGCACTCAACCTTTATGTCATTCGTGGAAGATATCCTTTGAAAAAACTGGATAAATGAGAACAACTTGCTGTAGAACATGTGCCTATAAAGGCTTGAGACTGCTGTTAATAGGCTACGTAGCTTTCAAATTGAAGGCAGTGCAGGCAGAGGCTGATCATATCCGAGTGTGAGAAAGCGCACCGCTTTCAGAAAGGCAGGACGGTTCATTCATGATTAGCCTTCGAGCTCATAAAAACGACACACTCACTGACACGGTCCTATGTCAGTGAGTGTATGGAGAAGAAAGAGATTTCTGTGGCATACTAAGGAAAAAGTTTTATTTCAAGCTTCAATGTAAACGGAATTTCTAAATTGTAAGAGGGCATACTTTTGCAAGAGGAGAAAAATCCAGATGTTCAAAGCCCTGGATCAGGATGTGAAGAATGTGTCACACTGACACATTCACTGAATAAAAGAAAGTCTCTAGGGCAGATTATTTAAAGAAGAGTGACAGCAAAGAATTCCTAAAACTATCAAGAATTCTGTCTCTCTCTTTTTAATGAGTGCACACCTATAAATTCCTTTGTTAGTTTTCAATGCACATTATTCTTTTTATTCAAACCCATAATAATAACAGTCTGAAATAATGCTCTTTAAGTTAAGTATAAGAGCTTCAAAACAAGGGGCTGCTATTCAACCTCATAAAGCCCTCTGACCACAGCTCTGGGCCTGAACATTCTCCTAGTCAATCAATATTAGCATATCTGCACTATATCACCCTCATTAGGAAATTCGTTCATTCATTTAACGAGGTATTGACAGCCTACTCTGTGCTCGGCATCCTTCTTACAGGACGTCAAGAACACAACTGACAAAAAACCCTGGGGGCACGGTGGGGAGGAGGCAGATAACACACAATACTTGGGGATAAGTAACGTGCTCTGCAAGGCCGTGATACGTGCTCTGGAAAATCGGCTTCCAGGAGCTGATTGTGGCATCTCTTCTCCAGCTCCGTGTTCATCAGCATCAATTCGGTGACATCACACTGGTAACCTGAAACAGCAAAGTATTCGCACCGCGGAAATGTGCAGATCTTACGAAGTGCAGCTCCTTTTTCTCAGACAGGTAGCTGATAAACGTTTACCAGCACACCACTGACGTGATTTTAGATCAAACATTGACATTTGAGCAAAGACATGAATGTGGTGAGGGAGTCAGCCTTCAGCCATATGTCATCTAGGAGAAGAGCATTTGAGGCCATGGAAGAGCCACTGCAAAGGCCCGAAGTAAGGAGCAGGCTGGGGGTGTCCTAGGAAGAGCAGGGAGTCCAGTGGACAGAGCAGAGAAAGTGAGAGACAAGGAGAGTGGTAAAGATGCGCCGGGCCAGGTAATTTTAGAGCAGATTGTGGAGGATGCTGTAGGCCACTGGGGGGACTCTGGCTTTTACTCTGAGTGTGATGGAACGCTATTAGAGGTTTTAGAAGAGAGGAATGTGGGATCTAATGTGCCTTTTCTTTTTCATTTATTTTATTTATTTAGTTTTGGCTGCGTTGGGTCTTCGTTGCAGCGTGCGGGCTTAGTTGCTCCGCGGCACGTGGGATCTTCTTGGACCAGGGCTCGAACCCGTGTCCCCTGCATTGGCAGGTGGATTCTCAACCACTGCGCCACCAGGGAAGTCCCTAATGTACTTTTAAAAGGACCACTTTGGTATGTTGAGAATAGATTAAGTTGTGGGGAGTTGATGGGAAGTGAAAAGGTACAAGCAAGGCAAAACTATTCTAGATATTGTAGTCTATTTACCTAGGTGAAATGTGATGGTTCAGAGTAACAGTAACAGATGTAGTGAGAAATGGCTGGATTCTAGATATATTTTGAAAGCACCTACAGGAGGTGCCAATTGATTGAACATGCAGTGTCAGAGAAAGGAGTAAAGGCTGACACTAAGACTTTTGGTTTGAACAAATGGAAGGATGGATTTGACATCACTTGAGAAGTAGAAGACTCTGGGTGGAGCAGATGCAGGGGAAGGGAAGGGCGGGACAGTCAGAAGGTCAGTTCTGGACAAACTGAACTTCAGGTATCCATTATGTCGAGTAGGAGATGGATGTATGAGTCTGAATTTTAGGAGACTGTTCTGGCCTGGAGATGTAGATTTGGAAGGCATAGATGGCATTTAAAGGCTTAGAATAAGATAGTAATGCCAAGGAGTGAGTATAGACGGTGAAGAGACAAAGAACAAGGATTCAGCGTTAAGATACTCCAGGGTTGAAAGGTCAGGGGAAAGAGGAGGACCAACAAAAAAGAGTTAGGAATGAGCAGCCAGAGACAAAGGAGAAAAGCCAAGGGTGTGCTGCCCTAGAAGCCAAGTGAAGAAATTGTTTTAGGCAGCAGGAAGTGATCAGCTGTGTCTAATGCTGCTGATAGCTCTGGTAAAATGAGAACTGAGAATTGATCACTCTATTTAGCGAAATGGAGGTCACTGGTGACCTTGACCAGCGTGGGTTCAGTGGAGGTCCGTGAAGCGAAGCCTCGTTGGAGTGGGTTTAGGAGAGAACTGGAGGAGGGAAATTTGAGACAGTGAGTATAAGAGACTCTTTGAAGGACGTCCTCTGCAAAGTAGAGCAGAGAAATGGGGCGGAAGCCGACAGGGGAATTGAGGTTAAGAGTAGGGCTTTGTTTGGTTTGGTTTAAAGATGAGAGAAATAACGGCAAGTTTGTATGGTGATGGGAATGAGCCAGTAGAGAAACTTCAGTGGAGGGAACTTTAGTCCCTCAACCCTTCTCTTCCTCCCTGCCTGGTTTCATTTCCCTCCTTGCTTCATTTCCCTTGTTAGCCAGCCTGGTCCCATGACTCGCTATTTCTGTTATGCTTTTACTAACCCCCTACAATGCATCCCTTTTGTTACTCCTTCCTTCCCAAGCCCACCATTTTCTTTCTTCTCCAGAGCTCTTGGGTTGCCAGTTGGCTTTACTACAATAGTTTCATGCTACCTAACCTCACTTGAACCTGCAGAGCTGTCCAAGTATTCTTTTCTTCTTATATTCTTTCATGGTTTACTTCCTAGCAAATGACCAACAGTGTTTATTCCAATATTTTAAAAACTCGTATTCAGCATTTATTCAACCCCCATTTATTGAGCAAGAAAATGTTCCAGACACTGGATCCTGACACCCAACCCCCCACTGCTCCCTGGCCTCTTAGCAGATGACCTTTATTCCACTTTCCCGAAATGATTGATGCGAAGTTCTTCAATCTTCTCCCTCACATTCCCAACTTTAAAAGACATCCTTCCCATCATTATTTATAGAAAATAAAGTTTCCCTGCTTATCTCAAAGATTAACTCTTTCATTTTGGCCTTGATTCTGTTACCTCTTATATTTAATCACTTGTTCTATCAATTAATCTCCCTGCATCTTTTACATCGTCTCCGCCCTTCTTCCCAGAGGGAACAGCTGTACTGACCTTTGAACTAATCATTCTTTTGCTTTTCTTTATGATTTTTTCACATATATACACACACATACATATATAGGTAGATACATACATACACACACATACATATATAGGTAGATATATATGTGTGTGTGTGTATCTTAATACAGTGTTCACTTTTGACAAACCTGGTTTTGGGTTTTGGACTTTAAAACGTGAGCCTAGCTGTGTATGGAGAAGACGGTTTGCCGCTCCTTGGAGATAGCTGAACAGACTCTCTGGGTTATAGTCTGGCTTCAGCTTCCCCTGTGGGGCTGTCAGTACAGAAGGTCATGAGTGAGTCCTGGAAACATGGAGTTGGGGCCCGTGGCAGGAAAATGGGTAGGGGTGGAGGCTCTGCATTTGCTTTCTCAGCTCCTATATTAGAAGAAAACACAGAAAATTAATGAATTAAATTTCCCATTCGAGAAGTTAGCATCAAAATATACCCCGAGAAAACAGGAGGAAAGAACTAACAAAGGTTTGAGCAAAAACTAAGAAAACAGAAAACAAAGATACAATAAAGATTATCAATACAACCAAAGCTGTTTCTTTAAAAGGACTAATAATGTAGACAAATCCCTGGCAATATTTATTAAGAAAAAAGAGAGAAAGTAGAAATAGAGTTTGCAATGAAAAGGATATAGCAGATAAAAAAACTGAAAATATTTACAATGAAAAACTTAATGCTGAGGCTTCCCTGGTGGCGCAGTGGTTGAGAGTCCGCCTGCCGATGCAGGGAACACGGGTTCGTGCCCCGGTCCGGGAAGATCCCACATGCCATGGAGCGGCTGGACCCGTGAGCTATGGCCTCTGAGCCTGCGTGTCCGGAGCCTGTGCTCTGCAACGGGAGAGGCCACAACAGTGAGAGGCCCGTGTACCGCAAAAAAAAAAAAAAAAAAAAAAAAAGGAAGAAGACAGAGATAACAAATGGCGAGGATGTGGAGAAAAGGGAACACTTGTGCACTGTTGGTGGGAATGTAAATTGGTGCACCCACTGGGGAAAAGAGTATGGAGGTTCCCCAAAAATTTAAAAATAAAACTACCATATGATCCAGCAATTCCACTTCTGGGTATATATCTAAAGCAAATTAAAACAGGATCTTGAAGAGATATCTACACTCACATGTTAATTGCAGCATTATTCATAATAGCCAACGTTCAGAAACAACCTAGATGCCTATCAACAGAGGAATGTATAAAAGATGTGGTTTATATTTACAATGGAATATTATTCAGCCACGAGAAGGAAGGAAATCCTGTCATTTGTAACAACATGGATGAAACTTGAAGGTATTATGCAAAGTGAAATAAGTCAGACAGAGTAAGACAAATTCTGCATGATATCACTTACACATGGAATCTTTTTTTAAAAAAGTCATAACTCATAGAAACAGAGTAGAAAGTGGTTGCTAGAACTGGTGGGGGGCAGGAGGTGGAGGAAATAGGGAGAGGATGGTAGAAGAGTACAAACCTTCAGCTATAAAGATGAATAAGGTCTGAGAATCCAATGTAAAACATGGTGACTATAGTTGCTGACACTATACTGTATAATTGAAATTTGGTAAGAGAATAGAACTTAAATGTTCTCATCAAATAAAAGATAAATATGTGATAAACAGGTGAGGCATTGGATGTGTTAATTAGCTAGAAGGGAGGAATCCTTTTACAAGGTATATGTATGTCAAATCACCATGACGTACACTTTAAATATCTTATAATTTTGTTAGTTATACCTCAAGAAAACTGAAATTTAAAAAATACCAAGTATTGCCAAGGATATGGCACAAAAGGAACGCTCATATACTGATCCTGGGAGTGTCAACTGGTACAACGTCTTTGCAAAGTATGGAAGTAGCCAATCGCCTAAAGATTAGACATTCCATTCTTCTTCCTTGTTTACCAAACCCCAATATTTTTAGAACAGCAATGTCCTTAGGCTCAGTGTATGAATCATGTCTGGTTGGAGCCAATCATAACCATCCTATAACATTTTGCTAGATATGTTTTCCCATTTCCTTGACACCAAGAGGCTGCAACCCCATTCTGGCCAATGGGATGTAAAGGGAAGTCTGATGAAGAACTTCTGGTTGCTAGGACACGAGAGTCCCCAAGGGTGGGGGTAGAGGTGGGGGGGTTCCCTTTATTCTTCAAACATGTCCCCATCCTAAGTCAGTAGTGGTCTACCCTTAGAAAAATAGGAAGGTTTTTCCTCCCTAAAAAAACAAAGAAGCCCCCTTTTCTACATACTCTTTTCTCTTGTTTGGGACACTGGAATGAGACTGTGATGCCTGGAGTTGTGGAAGCCATTTTGTGATCATGAGGTGACAATCAAGAGGACCAAAGCCATCACACTAAGGTAGTAAGAGTTGAAGGATTGAAAGTGACTGGGTCCTTTGTTGACAATGTTAGATAATTAAATCTTTATTTCACAAACAACTGTTGGTGAGCTTTTCTGTATCCTGTAATCAAAAACTTTCCTGATAGAAAAGTTGTCTAGTAAAGTTAAAAAAAAAAGCTTAAGATCCAGAATACTTTGACTCCTAAGTATTTACCTTAAATAATCCTTACAAACATGCACAAGAAAACATATCCAGAGATGTTCATCTCAACACTGTTTGTAATGATGAGAAACATCAAAACAATCTAAATATTCATCAACAGGAAATATGGATAAATAATTTGAGGTCTATTCATACAAAAGAATACTATATAGAAATTTCAATAAATAAACTGGAGTTACATGAATCAATACACTAAATCTTAAAAGAATGTTAAGCAAAAAAAAAATGCAAGTTGAAAGAGGATTTATATAGTATGTTATATTTTGAGAGAATTTCAAAACATGGAAAGCAATATTATATGTATTTTTATAGATGAATTAATATATAATACAAATGTAAACCATGCACAGGAATGTTAAATATCAGATTCATTGTAGTATGTATTTCTGGGGTGGAAGGGAAGGAAATAGTATACAGGGGTCTCAACTCCATCTATAATGTAAAATGTAAAGTGTGCCATGAATACAAATTATTATAGAAAATAACAGGAATATTCTAAGACTTCTCAAATGGCACAAATTCTTCAGCATTTCATTACAAGTCACAGCAAGTCCTCCTTGGCTTACTCCAATCCTCATACATTAAACCTTACAGTATTTGAATTGTAAACTTTTGAGGCCTATAGTTAGTGATAAATAGCAAACAGAATAAGTAATGTATTAGAGGCTCCCAGGGTAATTTTTGCTGGTATCAAAATAACTCAGTGAGCCATAACTATCATTTCAATGCTAGTCACCATTCTTTGCAAAGTGCACCAATCCCTACAACTCTGGATTTAATGTTCTCATAATCTTTTATTCCCTAGGACAAGTTGTAAAACTGTAGTATCTTCACCCAATTTTCAGAAAGGCTCTGCACTTCAAAATCACAAACCTTTCCCAAGTTTGGATATTAAGGCAAATAAGAAGCTACAGGACTTCCCTGGTGGCGCAGTGGTTAAGAATCTGCCTACCAAAGCAAGGACCAGATGGCTTCACAGGTGAATTCTATCAAACATTTAGACAAGAGCTAACACCCATCCTTCTCAAACTCTTCCAAAAAACTGCAGAGGAAGGAACACTCCCAAATTCATTCTATGAGGTCACCATCACCCTGATGCCAAAACCAGACAAAGATTCTATGAAAAAAGAAAATTTCAGACCAATATCACTGATGAATATAGATGCAAAAATACTAGCAAACAGAATCCAACAGCACATTAAAAGGATCATACACCATGATCAAGAGGGATTTATCCCAGGGATGCAAGGATTCTTCAATATACACAAATCAATCAATGTGATGCACCATATTAACAAATTGAAGGATAAAAACCACATGATCATCTCAATAGATGCAGAAAAAGCTTTAGACAAAATTCAACACCCATTTATGATAAAAACTCTCCAGAAATTGGGCATAAAGGGAACTTACCTCAACATGATAAAGGCCATATATGACAAACCCACAGCAAACATCATTCTCAATGGTGAAAAACTGAAAGCATTTCCTCTAAGATCAGGAACAAGACAAGGATGTCCACTCTCACCACTATTACTCAGCACAGTTTTGGAAGTCCTAGCCACAGCAATCAGAGAAGAAAAAGAAATAAAAGGAATACAAATTGGAAAAGAAGTAAAACTGTCACTGTTTGCAGATGACATGATACTATACATAGAGACTCCTATAGATGCCACCAGAAAACTACCAGAGCTAATCAATGAATCTGGTAAAGTTGCAGGATACAAAATTAATACACAGAAATCTCTTGCATTCCTATACACTAATGATGAAAAATCTGAAAGAGAAATTAAGGAAATACTCCTAGTTACCACTGCAACAAAAAGAATAAAATACCTAGGAATAAACCTACCTAGGGAGACAAAAGACCTGTATGCAGAAAACTATAAGACACCGATGAAAGAAATCAAAGATGATACAAACAGATGGAGAGATATACCATGTTTTGGATTGGGAGAATCAGAGTGAAGTAAGTCAGAAAGAGAAAAACAAATATCGTATATTAACGCATATATGTGGAACCTAGAAAAATGGTACAGATGAACTGGTTTGCAGGACAGAAATTGAGACACAGATGTAGAGAACAAACGCATGGACACCAAGGGGAGAAAGCGGTGGGGGGTGGGGATGGGATGAATTGGGAGATTGGGATTGACATGTATATACTGGTGTGTATAAAATGGATAACTAATAAGAACCTGCTGTATAAAAAAATAAATTTAAAAAAATTAAGAAAAAAGAATCTGCCTACCAATTCAGGGGACATGGGTTCGAGCCCTGGTCCGGGAGGACCCCACATGCCGTGGAGCAACTAAGCCCATGTGCCACAACTAGTGAGCCTGCACGCTGCAACTACTGAAGTCCGTGTGCCTAAAGCCCGTGCTCCACAGCAAGAGAAGCCACCGCAATGAGAAGCCAGCGCACGGCAACGAAGAGTAGCCCCTGCTCGCCGCAACAAGAGAGAAGCCTGCACACGGCAACGGAGACACAAAGCAGCCAAAAAAATAAAATAAAATAAAATAATAAGGGGGGAGGATAGATAAATAAACCTAAAAATTTTTAATTAATTAATTAAAAAAAAAAAAAAGAAGCTACAAGTGGGGACTTATCTGGCAATCCAGCAGTTAAGACTCCATACTTCCACTGCAGGGGGTGTAGGTTCAGTCCCTGGGCTGGGAACTGAGATCTCACGTGCCGCGCAGTGTGGCCAAAAAAAAAAGAAGCTACAAGGGAATTCAAGTTTATTGAAAAAGAAAAGACATGGGAGAAAGCACTGTTTGTACTAGGCAGTCTTCATTCTACATTGAAGGACACATAAATATCCAATATAGTTAATATTTCACTCTTTCTGGAAGATTTTTCCAAGTGTCTTAAGAGTAATATTTCTTGCATAGATTTCAAAGTGAAAATTTGTAAAACCTTTTTAGACCTCTGTGCTGAAAGAATTATGCAGAAATGAGTTTTGCCAGAAGGGGACAAAGAAATTCCAAAGTCCCATGTTAGGTAAACAAGAAGGGGTCAGGGGATTTTGGATAAATGAGAACTGATCAATCTGTGAATACCCCGATTGTGAGTTCAGGACGTAGAGGATCAAAGAAATAAAGTGCTCTTCGCAACCTAGCGGGCAGGAACTGCTGGGCAAGTGACCTCGGCCACCTGCAGAGGTCCCAGAACTGAGTGGCCCTACTCTGCCTCTTCAGGGCGAGTGACTACAAGGTCTAGCAATTCCCTGGCAGATAGGATCCCTTAAGAGTAGTGCTGACTCCAATATAGTGATTGTATTCTGGGTTAAAAGGACCATGAGCCTCCAGAACATGGACCAGAATAACCCCATCCCTTGAATCCAAAGGTTGGGAGGAGAGTGCTCTAGTTCAGTCCAACTGTGGCACTCCTGTTAGAAGTTTCTGCTGTGAGAGCTGACTGTCCAGGATAAGCCCATAAAGTGACAGTGGGATATCCGCAGGCAAGGTCTGGGAGGCTGTTCAAGACAGAGAATTGGAATGTAGACACCCCAGAACACAGTGAACAAGGAAGGCGGGGATGCTGAAGGAAGAGAGGATCTACAGAGAAAAAAAGATGAAGTTAGGATGAAGAGAGATGATGAAGATAAAGAAGGCCAAAGGTCAAAGGGGTAGGATGAGACAATAATGAATATAACGTACAGAATCTAAAAGGTGAGTTCTGGTGGGCAGGATTAGGCAGTAGAACTGAACCCCTGTGTCCTGCTCAGTAGGGCTTTCATCATCCTATGAACCAGAGTGATGGACCCAGAGCCTCGGCCTCTACCTCCAAAGCCCTTTGGCCCCGCGGGCTAGAGTTACGGGCCTTTTTGTAGGAGTCTCATTTACAGCTCCACTCTGCCTGCATCCCCACCCGCACTATGCACAACAGCTGGCACAAGACTCCCTCTTGTTCCTAGTTACTCCACTTCGGGCACTGACTTATCCCAGTGGTCTCCAGTGAGTCTGAGCTCTGTTATTTCCAACTTTCCACTTGTCCTTCCCACTTTCTGTATTCCAACAATCTGAATTCCTGGCCTTGGCCTTGACCACACTGACCTCTGGTATTCTGTCTAAAGGCCAGCCTTCGGCCCCTTCTCATTTGGGAAGGAGCTTCCTGGCAGATGCTTTGGGGTTCTACCTGCACTGCAGAATAAAACAGTGATCAGCACAGTCAAATAGAGCAGAACGTCAAAGAGAAAGAATGAGATGGAGACAACATCATGGGTGATGTCTGAGTGAGCAGTTTCAAGAGCACAAACACGGATGGACCTGGAGGTAATTATGCTTGTGAAATAAATCAGAGAAAGACGAACACTGTATGTTAGCACTTATATGTGGAATCTAAAAAAGAAAACAAATGAACGAATATAACAAAACAAACATGCTCACAGGTATAGAGAACAAACCAATGGTTACCACTGAGGAGAGAGAAGTGGGGAGGAGTAAAATAGAGGTATGGGATTAAGAATTACAGACTACTACGTATAAAATAAATAAGCTACAAGGATGTAATGTACAGAATGGGGAATATAGCCAATATTTTATAATAACTTTAAATGAAGTATAATCTATAAAAATATTGAATCACTATGTTGTACACCTGAAACTAATATAGTATTGTAAATCAACTATAGTTCAATTAAAAATAAACAAATAGCTCAGTGGTTCTCAAAAAAATAAACAAACCCTCCACAAACTTGAGAGTCTAAAAGAAAGGGAGGGGCAGGAAAAGATGAAGATAAACCAGAAAACAAAAGAATGGCCACACGTAGCAAGTAGGCTGAGGCAGTTTTCTGACCCACTTCTAGGTGTCTTTATTTCCCTTACCCTAGAGGGAATGGCTTTCTGAATAAGACCAGCGGAAACTTTCAGGGGAGAGGCAATTGGAAACGCCTGGCTTAGGTGACATGCGTAATGAGAAGGCATTTCCTTACAGCAGTTTCTGATAAGGACATACTTTCACCTGCTGTCTGTTTACTGCTCCTTCAAAGGAAAGCTCTGGTTGCCCTACTGAGTTCTAAGCTTCAGGTATCCTAGCTGTCTTTTCTTGTCCCTGCTAACCAGAGAAAGAGAGAAGCTCTTCATGTCCCTGTTCTGGAATTATTTTTTCTAATCTAGTTTGGGCAGTCAACTTGCTTTCTCAACATCCTGTTCTTGGCCTTTAAATCTCAGTCTGAAACAAGAGCTACTGTATTGTGTATTTGAAAGTTGCAAAGAGAGTAATTCTTAAAAGTTCTCATTGAAAGAAAAACATTTTTGTAACTATGTGTGGTGATGTGGATGTTAAATAGACTTAGTGTAGAGATCATTTCACAGTATATACATATATCAAATATTATGTTGTACACCTGAAACTAATATAATATTATATGTCAATTATATCTCAATTAAAAAATTAAAGAAAGAAAAGAAAAATAATTTTTCTTTTGGCTGCTCCGCGCGGCTTGCAGGATCTTAGTTCCCCAACCAGGGCAGTGAAAGCACCAAGTCCTAACTACTGGACTGCCAGGGAATTCCCAAGAAAATTAATTTTTAAAAAACAGACAAATAAGCATAAGTTGTTCATGTTTGCCAAAGTAGTTGCTCATTTTAAATGGTATCACCATAGACGATCTTTAAAATTTACTGAACACAGGTTTTCCATAATTATTAATTGACCAGCTCCCTGAGAGTAATGTTCATTTCAATGATTATAACCATTCTTTTCTCCTAACAGTCACATAGATAAAAATTAACATCCTGGGATATATATATATATATATATATATATATGTATGTATACATATTTGTAGATTATTTCTCAGTCAAAATTCGGCATCACAGTTTGGTTTGGAAAGTAAGTTTGCAAGAATTTCATGGAGTGTAAAGAGACCCTCCTGTCCTAAATTACAGTGTAGGTCTTTGGATGGAGTTGCTTTGCCTGAGAGAAGCAAACAAGTGCTTAAGGGTAATAGCACTTAAAACATTCCATACAACACTTGTAACTTTATTCTCACATGTTCTCTGTTCTTTCACATGGATGGGGAACACCTGTTGGTTGGTGGTTCCTATCAGAGCCAGATAGCGTGTAAACAAACGTTACAATTTGTATTATTTTCATCCCCTTCAGTAACTGAACTTGATCTCCTAATTTGTGTCAAGTGGCTTCAGGAGGCTGCAGGCAGGCCGGGAATTTGTGCAAAGATCTATCAGACCCTGGAGACTTCCTAGAAGTACAAGGTCAGTGGGAGGGATAAGCTGCCACTCAACTACTCTTGTTGTACATCAGTTCAGTTTCTCTTCTGTTTTTAAAGTGGCCTCGGGGAATGGGACATGTGTGTTTACTGGAAAGAACAAGGGCTTGAGGGCCCCAAACACCAGGCCTGATTCTCTGTTCAATCACATAATAGCAGCAACCTTGGGCTGATCAATTAACTACTCTAATCTCCAGCTTTCTCACCTGTACAGTATAAGTTAACATCTCCTAGAGATTTTGCATGAGTTGGATCAGTGTCATCGGGGGGCTCCTGGAGTCAGATTAGTTAGGGCTCAAATTCTGGCTCAACCACGGATTTGCTGTGTGAATCTGGTCAAGTTGCTTAAAGTCTTTAAAGCCTCAGTTTCCTCAATATATGCAATATTCATACAAATGATTCCTATCTTATTGGGTAGCTGTGCCGAGCAAATGAGATTATCCTTAGAATGTAGCATAGTGCCTGGCACATAGCAAGTGTTCAAATGAATGTCAGCTGTTATTATAGGAGGCACCACTCACAGTAAATTATTTCTGGTTCTCTTAACCAGGTTGCACATGAATAGGATAGGAGGCAGTTGTGCTAGATGTGCCCAAAGGCAGACTCTTTTCTACACAAAGCACTTCATTCTCTTTTTCCTTTTTTCTCCTTTCAAGATTGTTCTGGTACACATTAGCAAAATGCCTTGGGGGAAGGGAGCCTAGAAAGGCTTTAAGTGTAAGTATTTCCTTCACAAGGAAATCCATGTGCTTTCAGAAGAAGCTGGGTCTTGGAAAGAGGCCAGTTAGATTAAGTGCCTAAGACTGTAAATAAAGCACAAAAGAAGAGACTTTGTGAGTCCAGATTTAAGATAGATCATTAATATCTTCATTAACGTTTTTCTTTATGTGCTTTTTAAAAAGTATGAATTGTGGTTGGTTTAGAGGTTGAATTTTATTTAAGAGGTAATTGTGTAGGTGTTTCAAACTATAGAATAATGTCCCTTTTGGTAGTAATTAAATTTTTAGCTTTGGAAAAATGTTCAGAGTTCAGATAATTAGCGTGAAGTTTTAGGTTGAGACCATGGCCTTGCCCCACTGCTGACCCCAGGCAGACGCCCACACCTACCAGCCTTGCCTGAGCCCTCTCTGGGTTCTCAGGAGATTCTGCAACTTCCTTACTTTGTGGGAGCATCCTCAGTGCTCAGCAAACACATCTAGGACTGGGTGTCATCTTCACTGTCCGTGTGCAGCAGCATTCCCCATCACAGGCCGATTCTGATGTTCATTCTGTGTTAGGAAAAGATGGACAGATTTATGATTTTCACTATAATGACTTCTGCAGAGTTTTGCCATTTTTTAACTCCCCCACTTTTCCTTTTTGTAAAATGACTTTCTCATTCCCAGACATACTAAATGAATATAAAAGTGATATATCATGGTTACCAGGGACTGGTGGAGAATAGGGAGTTATTGTTTAATGGTGAAGAGTTTGTTTGGGATGACAAAAAAGTCTTGTAAATGGCTAATGGTGATGTTTACACAACACTGAATGTACTTAATGCCAATGAATCATACACTTAAAAATGGTAAATTTTATGTTGTGTGTGTTTTAGCATGATAAAAAAAAATCACAGTTTCATCAATTTATATAGACAATATTTTCTAGTCGGAGAGTATCAGGTGGCCCAGGTTTTAACGGGCTGCCATTTGGAGATAGAAACCAATAAAATGCTCCCTTCCTTAGGTAGCAGGGACCCTACTAAGGTGACCAGAATGCTGTGCTCCCTTATTAGCATATTAATCCATTGCATAGAATTAGACGCTTTGAAAGTACTTGAAGGTTTGCCACTTTTTGAAATTCTAAGCACCCTCCTTTCAATGTCATCACTTAAAGGCAGGGTTTTCACAAATGGCTTAGTTGTCAAGAGAAGGATAGGTGTAAAAGACACATCTTCTCACTTGTGAGTCTGTTCTCAACCTCTCATTCCAGTTAATGAAGGTTTTGATTGGCTGTGTCCCATACCAGGATTTAATTGGGACATTTATATTTTAAAAGCAAATTAATTCTCCTGGAAAAACATTAAAATGTTTTTGAACTTCTGGTGCTTGAAAAATATTGGTAAAATCATCTCCTAACACAGGAATGGATTATTTTCTATTTTTCAGAGGAGGGTGGCTAGACTAAAGATAGGGAAAGGTGTCTTCATGTGACTGCAGGAAGTCGTGCCTATGGAACTGTGGTTTCTTCTCTCCCTCTCCTAGTTTCCTTCTTCTTCTCTCTGTCCTCGACCTTTGCTTCAGCGTCTATTTCTTTTTCTCACACAGGCACAGTTTATAATAATCATACTTCATATTTGTCCAGCATTCTTTTCTTGCCATTCGTTCCTTGAAACCACCCTGTAAGGTAGAGGGTGATTAAGGCAAATAGTATTGCCATTTTACAGACTTTTTAAAATGAGATACAGAAAGGATAAGTGACACAGCTAGGTATGGGAAGATGCAGTCCTAAAACCTGTCCTGTGGCTCCAGTCTAATCCTGGTTCCATAGCTGTAGCCCAGATTCTGGGGAGCATGCAGTTCATGGTGGGGACAGGGACATAGCACCACCAGACATACGGCTCCAGTGACTTTGACAACAGGCAGGTGTGGTGCTCAGTACAGTCATCATTAAGCTCCCCTGAAGATCCTCCCAGGAGTTCCCATCCTGGCTGTTGATCAGCTCCCATCCATCCATCCATCCATCCATCCATCCATCCATCCATCCTTCTGTCCAGAATGAAGGGGAGTATAGGAGGTATTCAGCTGGGGGAGGCCAAGAGGCACATATGCCCTCTGGATTCTGGAGACTCCTCTTAAAGGCTAAATTGACAACTGAGTTCAGCCATTTTTGTCCAGATAGCTCGTGATATGTCACAATAAAATTATTTCTCAAAGATAAATTCAATTGTCATATTGAATTATTATCCAGTTAATTCTAGCTACACAGATACTGCATTTATATATTTATTTATTTTATTATTTTATTTTTTTGGCTGCATTGGGTCTTCATTGCTGCGCGGGCTTTCTCTAGTTGCAGAGAGCAGGGGCTACTATTCACTGCAGTGCGCCGGCTTCTCGTTGCAGTGGCTTCTCTTGTTGCGGAGCACGGGCTCTAGAGCGCAGGCTCAGTAGTTGTGGCGCACGGGCTTAGTTGCTCCCTGGCATGTGGGATCTTCCCGGACCAGGGCTCGAACCCGTGTCCCCTGTATTGGCAGGCAGATTCTTAACCACTGTGCCACCAGGGAAGCCCAGGGTAACAATTTAAAAACATGTTTCCAGTTCCCTTCCCTCAAAGAATCAATTTAGTTATGTAAAAATGCAAAAGATTAACAAAACCACCTTAATATTATGATTAATTGATACCTGTCATGCTGGATTGTTATAACTTAAGAACACTTCACCAGCTTCCCAAATCAAATCTGTAGTTTCCCTTTTTATTGTATTTAAAAAAGAAATCTTGGTATGAGAAGCCTGAAAGAAAACTTTCAATGTGCACCAAACACATTTCTAGCTTTTATTCTCCATTGCTATTTGCAGTTACCCAGAGAGGGAAAGTACTGTAAGAAAAATACCACCCAGAAAGATCTCACTCAGGTCACAATTCACATAATTTTCCCTAAGATGCTCAACTGTGACAAGCAAAAGCCAATTCAAAGATAGATCTTTGGGGCACCCTCTGGTGGCTGAGAAGAATCAGGAGCTGTGTCCAGACTCAGAAGGCCAGTGATCTTTGAGGCTTTTTAAAGTGGCCATTACTAAATTTTTCCATTCACCATTGAAAGTGTATCCAGATCAGGAAAGCAGGAGGGAGTGGAAAGAATTTGCAATCACAAGACTTGGATCTGAGTCAGAGCTCTGTCACTTACCAGTTTTGTGAACCTATGTCTAGCTGGTCAGTTTCCACAGAGCTGAAGTTCAATCTGGCATTTCTCATTGGAGATAAGAGGCAATGTCAAAACTAGAGGGGTATATGATTCCATTGTCCAGAAAAGGCCACTCTATAGAGACAGAAAGTAGATTAGTGGTTGCCTGGGGTTGGGGATGGGAGTGGGGATTAATTGTAAATGGACAGAAAAGGTCTTAGTGGTGTGATGAAATGTCCTAAAACTGGATTGTGGTGATAGTGGCACACACAGTAAATTTACTAAAAACCATTGCAATGTATATTAAAAATGAGTGAATTTTGTGGTCTGTAAATTATACCTCAATAAAGGTGTTTTTAAAAAACAACAGGAGGGAAAAGCAGAGTGGAAAACTCGTAAATGTAGGTACAGAGCTAGGAAGCCTGGGTAACTGGGTAGAAGGAAAGGTGAAGGTGGAGCTCGGATGGGGGTGAGCAGAAAAAATGCCTAGGACAGCTGCTGCAGTTTGGAACTTATTTTGTCCACTTTCCATTGTCCATAGCTCGTGCCTAGGTGGGTGGCCTGAGGTCCTCAGTCTAGAGGCAGAAAGGACACTGCTTCCCGGCTCAGATTCCTATTGCAGGTAGAGGCAGGGCTTCCATGAACTCCGAATGGAAAGTCTGACCATTCAGGGGCATTTCTGATGGAGGGAAGACCATTAAAGCAGACAACTTGATGCAGTTGCATCAAAATGACCATTTGGAAATATAAAGACTGTGTTTTCTTCATAGCTTTTCTCCATCACAGGTAATTCAGTACGGTTGGGTAATAAGATGAGATTAAGGAATGGGCTGGGGAGAGAATGTCTATTTTTTACATTACTTACTAATAGAAAACTTGAAAGTGTAAGGATTTACAAAATTACCAGAAGAACGTTCAGGAGAATATCTATGTAGAGTTGGGTAGAGAGAAATTTGTTAGGAATAACGCCCAAACCAGAACTCTGAAAGAGGTGATAAATGGATTTGGTTAGTTTAATAAAATAAAATAAGAAGAGAAAGAAAAAGGAAAAGAAAAAATAAGACACAGATGACATACTAGCAAATAACGTTATATTATATGTACCAAACAGGTACATATCCTCAATGTAACAGACACAAACCAGAGAAAAACAGGCAAAGGATGGGTACAGATAATTCACGAGAGGAAAAATAAATGAAGAGATACAATCTGTCAACATCTGGAACAGCATTTAACCTGGCTACTTACTAATAAATGTTATTAAGAAAACAATGAGCTATTTTTCACCTATGAGATTAGCAAAGATTAAGAAGATCGATGTTGATTATCTTCAGTGCTCTGGTAAATTGGTACAGCGTTCTGGGGAGTAATTTGGCACTACACTTCAAACGCAAATATGGATACCTTTTGGCCCATTCCATTTTTGGGAATTACTTTATGTTAATTAGACATGTGTGAAAAGATATATACATTAGGATGTTCATGACTGAGGTACTCATAACGGCAAAAAAATAGAAAGGTTCTCAAACGCCCTTCAACAGGGATTTCGTTAGTATTGTACATCTTTTCAATGCAATATATGCAGTAATTAAAAATGAATGTGATCTATACTTGGGGTCATGGAGGAAATGTTTACATTGTGTTGCTAAATAAAAAATATCAGGGTCATAATAGCATAGATGATATGATTACATTTTTGTTTAAAATAATAGTGTGTGCCTGGGTGATGGATGTGAAGCGGCACCACCCAGATGCCCCCTTCAAAAGAGGACTTGTTGCTGTCAGCGTGGTCAGGAACTGACCCAGCTGCAGGGCTACCTCTCCCAATGTCCTGCCCTCCTGAGCAGGGAGGGTGGGTACTTCCTGATGGAGGTAAGGGTATAAGGCCGGTCATTTTAGCTCAACAGAGAGCAATTCTGCTGGGCCATTTTCACCCCAGAGCTTCCTGTCTGGTGAGCCAAGGTTGCAACACATCTCAAGTTCTCTCTCTACCTGTTTCTGCTTTCATCCCCTTCTTTCCACAGGTGTTGACCCCAAGGACAGTTCTTAAGAAATGTCCTGCACAATAAACTCCATCTCAGAATCTGCTTCCCAGAAAACCTAAACCAGTGATTTTTATACCTATCCAGTGAACAAATTCTGGAAAAAATATTCAAGTATTTTGTGCTGGATGGTTTGTAATGTCATTATTTTGGCATTGTCTGATTCTTTTAAAATGGGTATTTGTTATTTTTGTCATTAGATGAAGATAATACAGCAGCTTTTCATTCTGGAAAATAAAAAGAAAAATTAGTAGCTTGGTGTTATTCTGGTTAAGATGACCAAATCTAAGTATCCATATCGAAATGGCAGCATCCAAGCCACCTGGTGTGCAGCCTTCTGAATGGGGAGGCGAGCTGTTCTGAACACCCTTCTGGCCCACACCCTTCCTACTGCTCTAGCTCTTGGTTCTGGTAGGAGTTTTGGCATGTCTTCCACCAGGTTGTCGGAACATTGTTGAGGTTGCCTACGAAGTATAAGATGCAATTTGGGAGGGACTGTGGGGATCCACTGAAGGTGATGTGCACCCACATGCATAGGAGTAGATGTACACAGAACGCCCCATGCTGATAAACTCTCAAGCCTCCAGGGAGTGTCTCCTTTTTCATCATGAGCGGGTGGAACATGTGTGCTGGGAAGGGAGCCAAATGGTATCTGCCACCCAGATTCCTTAGCTTAGAGCCTTGAATTGTTTGGCAAATACCTCATACTGCCTATACCAGAAGAATCTGTCTCCTAGTTTCCCTCTGAGTGTCTTGCGGCCTTTCCAGATTTTGGCCATACCTTGTGGCCATGTTGAAGAATGTAGGGAAACTACAGGGTTAAAAGCCATTGCTGCTGAGAACAAAGTATTTTGCTTGGCTCACACAGTCTTAGGAAATAGCGAATTAGCTATCAATTGTAGCAGAGATCATGAGTTGTTCCCGCAAATCCATTCTCCCCTAAATACAAAACCCAAGTTTTGCTGGCACATGGCTATCCAGCAAAAGACTACATTGCACAGGCTCCCTTGCACCTAGATGTGATTAAATGAGTAAACTATTGCCCATAGGATGTGAGCAGAATCAAAGTTCCAGGTCACCTCCTTAAAGGAAGCACTTCCTCGTCTCCTGCTTCCTGCTAGCCAGGAGGCAGGTCCAGCAGATACGGTGGTGAACCATATCCCATATGGACCAGGGCAAGACCTGGATGAACAGGCCACAAGAGAGAAACAGCCTTGGTCCCTGCTACAGTGAAACTTCCAGAACCTCATAGCATCCCTTGACCACTTACTCTTGTACTGTTACATAAGAGAGTAATACACTTTTTATTTAAGCCTCTGAATTTTTGGAAGGGGGAAATGCAAAAACCAGTCATTGTTTTTATATTATACTTTTATAACCCTATTATAGTGTTTATTATACTAATGTAATTACGTGTTTACTTCTCTGTCTCCTTCTCTAGATTCTTTCTTTCTTTCTGAACTACTAGCACAGAAGTGGCATTCCCTAAATGTTTTCTAAATGCATGAGCAATTGAATGCTGAGGAAAATCTGTGGAAAAGCAAAGCTGGAGAACTAAATACAAACTTTAATTTCACAATTTCATGTAACCAAAGTTTCTCCAGGCCTCTCCAGCCTGGGGGGACAACTAGAATCCCATCAACACATGGGGACAAAAATTATGAATGCATAAGTGCTCACAGCTGTCCCTTCCTTACCCTGGAGGAACATTCTAGTGTTTCCTGCTTAGCATTCTACCACATCATCCCGGTCCTGATAAAAATTCACACCCATCTTTCAGGTCAGATTAATCCGTGTGAGGAGCACCACTGAGAGGGAAGTTTTGTCTCAGAAAAGGCTGAGAAAGGGAAGAGGGGAGCAGGAGGCCTGAGTGAGAGAGTGGGAGCTGGGGAGGAAGGGGAAAGGACATTCAGTGTGTGAGACTGCAGACTGTAAACTGCATTTCCTTTTTTTTTTTTTTTTTGTGGTACGCGGGCCTCTCACTGTTGTGGCCTCTCCTGTTGCGGAGCACAGGCTCCGGACGCACAGGCTCAGCGGCCGTGGCTCACGGGCCCAGCCACTCCGTGGCATGTGGGATCTTCCCGGACCGGGGCACGAACCCGCGTCCCCTGCATCGTCGGCAGGCGGACTCTCAACCACTGCGCCACCAGGGAAGCCCTGCATTTCCTTTTGAATGTCACTTGAGAGATACCAGTAAAGACCAGAATTAATGTGCTTTTGATGGCTGGTCTCTGCTCTCTGACAACACCACCATAGAAGACAGGGCAGGACACTGGGATTTTTTCCCCAACAACATTAACAGCTCCAGTTTCACTGGCTTTTAGCCCATCTCTTCATGAAGAGCCTCAGCCCGTTCCCTACTTCACAATTTTTTTCTGAGAGTCCTAGATGTTGTCTCTCTTGTAGCCAAGAATTCCAACCGTCATTGTGATTCTGGCCACTCATGAAGTCACAGGAAGGCAACCCGTATCCTCCGTGACTGCCACAGCTATCCCCGGGAAAGCCCACGGCATGGTCTTCACATGCTCCAAACATCTTCTGTCCTGGTCCCCTGGTCTTTGAGATTAACCAAGGAACTGGTGTCTGAGTTACAAGTCCTTCTCATCTTAATTTTTCTCCCAGATGCATACGAAAGAATGAAAAGTTCCTGGAATTCCCTTGTGGTCCAGTGGTTAGGGCTCCACACTTCCAACTGCAGGGGGCACAGGTTCGATCCTTGGTCCAGGAGCTAAGATCCCATATGCTGTGTGGTGCAGCCAAAAAAAAAAAAATTTTTTTTAAAGTTCTTCCTTTCTTCTTCAGCCAAAAAAACCATCATGCAATTCAAACTCTTGTGGTCCTAGCCCCCAGTGCAAAACACATGTCAGAATCAAGCTGCCTCAAGCTTGGACCTGGCATTAATCAAACTAACCTGCAGCACCATGCAACGAGTCTGAGGTCCTCAGCAGCTCTTCAGTCACGGACTGAAAACCGGGAAGGTAACACACTTGAGCTATGGTGCAGGGCAGGCGGGCAAACCGCAGCTGCCAATGCTGGGACTCCTGGGGCCCACATGCATCGGGAGGAGGGTGGACATAACTACTAGTGTAATTCCTCAGTCTGCTGGACTCATAGTACAAAGATATAGCTGAAAGTGGTTTCTGAGCTTTATTAAGCATTATTATGTAAATAAGCCAGAAACCTACAGCCAGATGACTGAATTTCAAATATTCAGGAAACTGAGTTGATTATAAACAAGACTACTGACTTACAAAAATGCACTTTGTTCTTGATGTTTGACAAATATAATTTTGCTCCAGTTGTTTAAGACACAGCTTCTCATGGTTGGTGAGGAAACAAATCTGCTGTGAATGTGCAAAGCAGTGACAATGCATAACATGGGGCCTTCGGGCAGCGGCCACATGGTTCACTTCTGCTGACAAGTGAGATCCCTGCTAGACAAAAGAGTGAAGAGGTGCAGGAGTTATTGGAATTTGTTTTACCAAGGGAGAATTATGGAATATTTACCAAATGGGTTTTCTGTGTATCCATAGTTACTAGCAAAATCCCAGTGTGAATAAGGCCATAAAATCAGTCATTTATTCAGTAGTCCACGTGAGGCACTGTAATGAGTCCTGATACTAAAACAGAATATTTAAAATAACTGTTGGGACTTCCCTGGTGGCACAGAGATTAAGAATTTGCCTGCCAGTGCAGCAGACATGGGTTCAAACCTTGGTCCAGGAAGATCCCACATGCCATGGAGCAACTAAGCCTGTGCACCACAACTACTGAGCCTGCGCTCTAGAGCCCATGAGCCACAACTACTGAAGCCCGCGCGCCTAGAGCCCGTGCTCCGCAACAAGAGAAGCCGCCGCAATGAGAAGCCCGCGCACTGCAACAAAGAGTAGCCCCGGCTCGCTGCAACTAGAGAAAGCCTGTGCGCAGCAACGAAGACCCGACACAGCCAAAAATAAATTTTAAAAAAACCCAAAAAAACCTGTCGTAATGTGTGGCCACCTTATGTAGAGTACAGAAAGCCTGTAGCTATTTGCAGCTCCCAGCATTGCAAAAGCCGTGCAGAAAAATACGAAGTAAAAAGAATGTCTAGGGCTTCCCTGGTGGCGCAGTGGTTGGGGGTCCGCCTGCTGGTGCAGGGGATGCGGGTTCGTGCCCCGGTCGGGAGGATCCCACATGCCGCGGAGCGGCTGGGCCTGTGAGCCATGGCCGCTGGGCCTGCGCGTCCGGGGCCTGTGCTCCGCGACAGGAAGGGCCGCGGCAGTGAGAGGCCCGCGTACCGCAAAAAAAAAAAAAAAAAGAATGACTATATGTGCATAACTGAGTCACTTTGCTGTACAGCAGAGAGTGGCACAACACTGTAAATCAACTCTACTTCAATTTAAAAGAATAAAAAAATAAAAAACAAAAAATGCAAAGGAAAACACACATACAGGCACGTGGGCGTGCACACACACACACACACACACTCACGCCAGTGCTTTATGGGGATGGAGAAGGAAGCCAAGTTTCCCTTTAATTAAATGATATATTCTCTAACCTTTTAGATAGTTGAAAGCTAATTTAAGCTCTGAAGAAAAGGTACGTCTCATCTATTGGGTCATCTTTGGGACGCTCCCGGGTGACTGCGGATACCAGATGTAATCACTGAAGTGTCAGCATTTTTGTTCTCCTTTTCTGCAGTGATACAGAGAGCTCCATTGTCTAGTCTCTCAGGCGGCTCTTGCTGGCAGATTCCACGTAAAATCACAGAGGGCAATTCTCCTTCGTTGGGGATAGGGACGCCGGGGGTGGAGCTCCCCTCTGCCGAGAGGGCCACTCACCCGGCCCCAGGTGCTGGGAGGAGACAGAGCTGGGGGCCCGGCACTGGGGCAGAGCTCAGGCTCGGCACCGGCGGCAGGGCAGGACCCCCAAGCATCCCAGTTTCCCTAGGCCAGCCAAACCTCTGTGTCTGTGCTGAAAATCCAGCCTGGAGAGGCTCCTCTCGGATGACACCTAGAGATGACTGAAGGAAGCAGAATTCTGGGCAACTGGAAAGAACTTGAGTAGAATGAAAGTAAGGGTTGTTTCCCCTCTGGGTGCATTTCTGGGGTGTCTTGGGTGTGCTCTAGGTGGGGTGGTTAGGTGTTAGGGATAGGAAGGAAGCACTGACAACTCTTCTTGGGAGCCTGAGAAAAATCCAATTAGATTTATACCTCACAGGATGAAACAACAAAAACAAAATATTTCAGATGGATTTTTTTGTATGTAAACAAATAAGACCACAAAGGAATAAAATAAGAGAATTTCTCAGTAAAAAAAAATAAAAAAGACTGTGGGCAGAGCTGCAAAAACATTTAGGAGCCCCAAAAGTACTTTTTGACTGATTAAGAGTTGGAAAGCAAGGAAGAAGGAAGTGTTAAGGCTGAGAACCAGATCTCTGGCCTCGCAGATCTGGGGCTCCTGCATCCTTCTCTCTGAAGTGAAAGCAAGGAGGACATTGCCTGAATCACCCATCTCTCACTCCCCACCTGCCCTGGCTGCTCTGTCATCAAACTCTCAAACAAGGCAGCCCCTGAATTCCTTACTATGACAATTACTTCATTTTGCAGCAATTTTTTTGGCTGTGTTGGGTCTTCGTTTCTGTGCGAGGGCTTTCTCCAGTTGCGGTGAGCGGGGTCCACTCTTCATCACGGCGTGCGGGCCTCTCACTGTCACGGCCTCTCCCGCTGCGGAGCACAGGCTCCAGACACGCAGGCTCAGTAGTTTTGGCTCACCGGCCTAGCCGCTCCGCAGCATGTGGGATCTTCCCGGACCGGGGCACGAACCCGCGTCCCCTGCATTGGCAGGCGATTCTTAACCACTGCACCACCAGGGAAGCCCCGCGGCAAATATTGAAAATACTTTTGAACCAAAACGTAGGACACCAGATCCCTGGGTGGTCTAAAAGTGGAGGCAGGGCTGTGCCTCCAAATAAGGGTGTAAGGTCCTCGAGATGGTTCCGTTTTTAGGACTCCAAACGGTGTGCTCCGGACCTGAAATGCTGGAAACTCTTTGGTGGGATGTGTTCCAGGTCCTCAAGTCATTATGAGAACCATGTCTGACCTCACAAACGCACGCTGATAAGACGATTTATCTGGATAAATCTCAGGATTCCACAATCTCCACATGTGGCTTCTGAAGGAATTCTTTTTCCAAAACCATTTTTAATCTCATAAAGTCCAAAGAAACTCAGAAAGGACTATCTTATTTCTTTCCTTTGCATTAACTAGGGAAAAAAAAAGTCCCTGATGCATTTCCTTTCAATAGGCTAAAATCCCATTTCCAAGCTAATTGGAAATTGCATGGACCAAAACATCAGGGCAGGCCCTTTAGCCAAGATGGGATCAGTAGGTGCCAAGTCCCCACAGCCGAGGTGCTATGACCAGTGTAGGCGGCAGCTTCCAAAGTAGCATGTAAGGGAGCAATAATCATCTCTCCCTATATTCTCAGGCAATTGAGAGCTATTTAAGGTTCCATGGAAAGTTATCAATTGTATTGCTTAAATTAATAAATTTTTAAACACCTCCCATCTAATCACACTGTCTTCTTTTGAGTTCTGCCTCTGGCTGTGTCTTATTTGTTGGGGGATGGAGGGTAATTCTCTGTGTCGTTTCTACATGCGTTGTAACAACTCTTGTCCCAGACCGTCTTTCCAAGGATATTGTACACAAAAAAGCCTTGGAGGATAGAGATGGAGTCTCTTTCAGGGGCTGGGGGCAGATTTGTTTTCTGGCAAGGATAGTAAAGGTAATGTCTGTCTCTGGAACAAAGGTTGGGCAGGTTTGCCAAGAGCCCACTATAAGATCGGAGGTTTTCTAAGCTCACAGTTCCTCAGCTTTGACATAAATCCACTGTGTGCATAGCATCCGCCTGTGCCCACCTCGGCATCACCCCCATGGGACTCGGGGCTCAAGAGGAAGCCATGAGAATGTGAAGCTCATGCTGCCTGCTGTGCTGTGAGTAATAACGCCCTTTGTCTCTGACCAGGGGACGTCAATGCCAGCATCAGTGAAGCTGTGACTGGCTCACTTGTTAGCCTGCAAAGAGGGTAAAAATTTCAGACTCCTCACGATATTGACATTATTTTGTCTTGTCATCTCTTTGGGTCATCATTTGACTTGAAGTTGGGGGAAATGCTGGTGAGGATGTGATAAGGACAACAAAAGCAA
Organism: Delphinapterus leucas; assembly: GCF_059928025.1. Taxonomy (NCBI): domain Eukaryota; kingdom Metazoa; phylum Chordata; class Mammalia; order Artiodactyla; family Monodontidae; genus Delphinapterus; species Delphinapterus leucas. The sequence continues at coordinate 54,936,075 of NC_143140.1, forward strand.
ATTAAGTAGCTAATGTGAGTTTAACGTTGCTCTCGCCAGGGTCCTGCTAGCCTCCTGGCTGTCTTTCCTCTTTCCTTGCCCCCATCAAAGTGAGCATCAGGCCAGTGCACTGCGGGGCACACCCTGAGTTCTACAGTGTAGTGAGTGCCTCTGTATACCAACCACTCGGCAATCCACGATCTGTTTCTTACAACAGTTTTGGAAGTTAGGAAGTATCCCTGACCTGAGGCTGAGAAGGGTTAAGAAACTTGTCCAATACCACAGAACCTAGCGATTGAGGCAGGATTCCTACCTGTATTTATCCGGTAGCAAAGCTCACACTCCTCCCACCACAAGCTCCTGCCGGCCCAGTTATGCAAATGAAGTTTCCAGGGAAAACGGAAAATGTTGCAGTGGTTATGTTGGCCAGTTTGCTTAACTTCCTCTCCTCAAGCGACTGCCACTACCCCATTTCCTGATTTGCTGCCCTATTTTATTTGACCCCTATTACTGCCAATCCACAGCAGTTCCTCCGCCCCTTTCCCATTAGCATCTCTTCTTGAATGTAGAGATATTAATGGTATTTTTTCACAACTGATTTAGAAATCTGTGTGTGTGGAAATGGGCTGAGAAAGACTGAGTTATGCGTGGTCTAAGACAACAATGACAGGAAGTATAAGTTGAACTGACCCTTGAGAGCAATGAGAGAGTAATCCATGACCTCAGCTTCCAGTCCGAGGGGTTCAATACGCATCTGCCGGAAGCCTGAGTTGGGAGCTCATGTCTCCACGTCTTCTCCGTGGGGGCCCGTTTGAGGGATGGCTGCTGTCCAGCTCTGTATCTCCAGGAAATGAGGCTTCGATTCCTTACAGTGTTAACTTTAAAAGAAAGGCACATCAATGCTTCTTGAAAGGGGAAGAATGTTTGAAAAAGAGCTGAATGAAAAGATAGAAAAATCCACAGCCCGCTTTCATTTTCAGTCCCCCTGGCACCAGCCTCCGCAAATGTACTGGCTGCGAAATTCCCTGTGGTCTGTGAGCAGGTGGTGGAACATCCAGATTTCCAGGTTCCTCTGTTTTCCTTGAATTTACCAAATTTCTCAGCCCTGGGAATGCCTTGGGGCGCAGAAAACTTGAAAACAAACGTGTGTTTACAAATTCACCCTCACCACCAGTTGTAATATTGCTGTATTTTCCCAGTAGAATTTTTATTCACTGCTGCCTTCAGTTTAGCGCCAAGGGCAAACACACTCTAAAATTATATCGAGGGGACTTCCCTGGTGGCACAGTGGTTGGGAATCTGCCTGCCAATGCAGGGGACACCGGTTCGAGCCCTAGCCCGGGAAGATCCCACATGCTACAGGGAAACTAAGCCCGTGAGCGACAACTACTGAACCCGCGTGCCACAACTGCTGAAGCCCGCTCGCCTAGAGCCTGTGCTCCGCAACAGGAGAAGCCACCGCAATGAGAAGCCCGCGTACCACAACAAAGAGTAGCCCTGGCCTGCCACAACTAGAGAAAGCCCATGCGCAGCAACGTAGACCCAACACAGCCAAAAATAAATAAATTAATAATAATAATAAAAGAAGCCATTTGGGGGGCTTCCCTGGTGGTGCGGTGGTTGGGAATCCATCTGCTAATGAAGGGGACACGGGTTCGAGCCCTGGTCCTGGAAGATCCCACATGCCACAGAGCAACTCAGCCCGTGCGCCACAACTACTGAGCCTGTGCTCTAGAGCCCACGAGCCACAACTACTGAAACCCGCTCACCTACAGCCCGTGCTCCGCAACAAGAGAAGCCACCGCAATGAGAAGTCTGCGCACCACAATGAAGAGTAGCCCTGCTCGTGGCAACTAGAGAAAGCCTGCGCGCAGCAACGAAGACCCAACGCAGCCAAAAATAAAGAAAGAAAAAAATAAATTTATATAAAAAAAAAAAGAAGCCATCTGGAGAGACAGAGATGCAAAAGACCAGAGACTATAAGAGGAATAGAGAGATGGTTTCTAAACGCTGGGGAATGAAAAATATTGCCACATGGGAATAACTGGATTGATCCCAATCACTGAGGCTAATCAAGAAGGTGCAGTGTCGGACAAGAAATTTGAAAATTCTTTTCTTTCTGCTTGGATGTTTCTTCTTACTCAACGGTTCTCATTCCGTTCAGGCCACATAGCCTGGGTTTTCTGACTGGTGAGGGAGTAAAATAAAGAGAGCAATGATGAGAAGAAAGACGGGGAACAGGCCTGGTCTGGGAGGGGACACCCAAGGCCGGCTCCTAAAACAAAAAAAAAGTCAAGAATGAGTGCAGCTTTGAGTCTGTTTACCAATAGCCTATGGCCACTTCTACACACAGTCAAACCCACCACAGGCCATTGCTCTGGTTGATGTAAATCACCATCACTGTGTGTCTCCTCACTCTGAATGACGCTACCAAGCCATACGACGGCAGAGCAGTAGCTTCTCTCATCGTCCAAAACCATTAGGGGTGTGTGTGTGTGTGTGTGCACATGTACATGCTCACACGTGGCCAAAATGTAGAAGTGAGAAATCCCCAGCCCAGTCAGATTTGGCCTTCAGTGTTATTTTATTTTGGCTTGTGGAACAAAGTTTGTTTCTTGTTTATGTTTTAAATTTGGGTTTTTTGCTTTCGTTTTGGTGTGAAAAATGTGACACAGCTTTTAAAGTAATAGTATCTTAAGACGAGGTATGACATGTCATGAAAGTTGGGTATGACGCTAATATGACTCTGTGTATTTCTTTCTAATACATATATTTCTGCCTGTGTCTCTGGGCCTGGGCACATCTTGCTATGCTTTTGTTCCTGCATCACTTCTCTTTTTTTTGTGGTACGCGGGCCTCTCACTGCTGTGGCTTCTCCCGTTGCGGAGCACAGGCTCCGGACGCACAGGCTCAGCGGCCATGGCTCACGGGCCCAGCCGCTCCGCGGCATGTGGGATCTTCCCGGGCCGGGGCACGAACCCGCGTCCCCTGCATCGGCAGGCGGACTCTCAACCACTGCGCCACCAGGGAAACCCCTGCATCACTTCTTTTAAACTGTCTCTATTTGTCTATTTCCATCTGTCTCCTCTGTGTTTGCCTCTTTTCCCCACACTTTTCTTTTTTCCCATTCATTTATTCAAAGTTACATTAAATGGCAACCACTGTATATTGTTTCTAAGAATTATCAAATTCCTCTTCCCCCCAGCTCTGAATCAAGTAGCTTTTTCATGCAGGTACTTCAGTTGATCTTTGAAAGTTCAGTGCCCTTGAGAAAAAAAATGTTCTTGACTATTTCCCTGACCCGGGATGGAGTTTTCCAGAAACGTCCATCATGTCAACCCTATATTGATATACACAGAATGCTGATGCCTTTCAAGGCTAGTGAGAAATAAGTCGGTAAAAGGAGAACCCAGACTCTCAGGTGCAGAGAGGAACGAGACAATGTAAAAATGAAAATACATGTAAAAATGAGCCATTTAATTTTACTCTCTGATTTTAAACTTTGAAACATGAAACGCATAGCTCTATAAGGCATGGAGCAGGAACTGAAAATGTGACAACCTGATCAAAGTTTGAATTTTTCCAAATCTACAAACAAGGCTTTTTGATCTTAAAACGATTCAGACCTGTGACTGGGACGTTCCCTAATTTATTTCTCAGGAAATACACCTCCGAAGGGCCTCAGGCTACAAAGCTTCCAGAATCCTGACACCAGTGAGATCTTCAGAGCCAGCCGGCACCACCTCGCAGGCAGTCAGTACTGAATACACGCGGGTTGAAATTCATTAGAGAAAAAATAAGTATGCTGGAAATTAGTTTTACCCTGGAATATACTATTGCACTTTCTAAGAATCTCTCCATTGCCTATAATTGCTGGAAGGCCTCATGTTTCACACCAATGATTCCAGTATTAGTGGGAAACTCAGAAGACATGAGGAAAGACTGAATTCATTATTAATGAAGGACTGCCGCCCTCTGAGGAAACATAGTGCACTTAACGCCCAGCTTACCTCATCTTCGGTCAATAAACCCACGCTCTCTAACTGTAAAAGGCATCCCTTGGGAGGCTCCCTGGAGAGGATGACAGCCAATTAACAAGCACACTTTGGCCTTAATTAAGCTGCCTTTTCCTGTCTGTGATACTACCTCAATATCAATGGAGACGGTTGATGCTCGGTTGATGCTTTATTTTACTCCCATTACAGAACTGAATTCCAAGTTAATTCTTTTAAAACACGATCCAATTAAAGCTTTTATTATCTAATGAAATGCATATATTTTTTATTTTAAATGAGAAGGGGAATTCACTTGCAAGATTAATTTCTTTTTGGCCTCCCCCTTTTCCCTCTCCTTCTTAACTCATGGTCTATGAGGGTATTAGTTTGCTAGGGCTGCTGTAACAAAGTGCCACAGACTGGGTGGCTGAAAGCCCAGAAATTTATTTTCTCAGAGTTCTGGAGGCTAGAAGTTTGAGATCAAAGTGTTGGCAGGATTGGTTTCTTCTGAGACCTCTCTCCTTGGCTTTTTCATGGCCATCTTCTCCCTGTGTTTTCACATCATCTGACCTTTGTCTGTGTCCAAATTTCCCCTTCTTATGAGGACAGCAGTCAGATTGGATTAGGGCCCATCCAAATGGACTCATTTTAGCAAAATCACCTCTTTAAAGGCCATTTCTCCAAATATAGTCACATTCTGAGGTACTAGGGGTTAGGATTTCAACATATAAAATTTGAGGGCACACAATTCAGCCTCTAACTGTGAGGATGTGGTGACATTTCCAGGGAGAGGCAGTAGAGTATATGGTTAGGGGCACTGCTTCCAGAGCCAGACCGTCTGGGTTCAGATCTCAGATTTCCCACTTCCCCCTGTGTGACTTTGGGCAAGTCACTTAAGTTTTCTGCCCTTTAGTTCCTCCATCTGTAAAATGGGTTAATAATGATGCCCCCTCAGGGGGTTTTTATGAAGAGTAAATAAGTGCTTTATACACAGAAAGCCCTCTATAAATGTTTCCTACAATTATTTCAAGCTTTTTCCTTAAAATGCTTAAAGAGGGCTTGTACATTTTCCTCATAAGGGAAATGAATGCTGGGTAAATGTACTATAAAAATGTGAAGAACATCTTGATCACCACAGTGTCATGAATTGAGACGATTATTTTAAAATTTTCTTTTACATTCGTAATTTTATACTCAAAATATATAATGACTCTTGTGTTAGGGCATGAAATGGATTTGGGCCATATGTGGCAGATTTCAGTCAAGACTATACCCTCCCACCGTCTTCACCCCAGTCCTATATCTTCTCCTCCATCCAAACTGAAGGCAGGTTTCAAGTGTGTGGCTTGTTCTACCTGAGCAAACCTGGTCCAAGATCAGGCTCTCCAAGTTCAGATGCCTTCATTTTTACAGCAAAACCCTAATTCTGGACCAATATCCTTCTTTACGGCTATACATTGGTAGCTAAGTATTTCTGGAGAAAATCTCTGACCACATGGCTAAGTTCTACTAAAATATCATGGTCTCCAGCCTCTCCTGGGCCTTCTGCACCACGGCATCTTTTCCTTATCCTTGGTCCTCATCATCTCCCATTCCCCTAGGGAGCTATTCCCCACTCTTACCTCTGCATCTAAGTCTTGTACTCAAAGCGCACCTCTCTCTTGGCCCCTGATAACTTTTTTACTCTTCACCAGGAACACAGTGGTTCTAGCAACACCAAACTGCTTAATTCCACACACACCACGTTGACTCTCCTCTGGGCCTTTGCTCTTGCACAGAAAATGCCTTCTTTTCCACCAGGCTCCTCTGCCTTTGTCTGACTTGCTTTTACCCTTAAGACTTGCCTCAGGGCTTCCCTGGTGGCGCAGTGGTTGAGAGTCCTCCTGCCGATGTAGGGGACACGGGTTCGTGCCCCGGTCCGGGAAGATCCCACATGCCGCGGAGCGGCTGGGCCCGTGAGCCATGGCCGCTGAGCCTGCGCGTCCGGAGCCTGTGCTCCGCAACGGGAGAGGCCACAGCAGTGAGAGGCCTGTGTACCGCAAAAAAAAAAGAGACTTGCTTCAAACATCGCGTCCTCCTCTCTTAAGCCTTCGTCCGTCAGCAGCCCTGCCTCACCTGAGCTGGTGCTTCCATCCCTCCCTGCACACGTCTCCAGCACTGTTCTTGTGACACTGCTATACGATTTATCTGTTGATAGATCCATCTCTCCCAATAGACTGAGCTCCTTGCCGCCAGAAGTCCTGTGTGTTCATTACTGAATTTCACAGTCCAGCACAGTAGATGTTCCAAACGAGTCCTGTCTTTCCTCCAGTACACAGGCTGTATTGAAATCACTTGTGTGCTAAGCTCTTGAGGGACAGGGGTCAGACTTAACTGTTTTTCTTCTGTTGACAATCAGGGTTCTTAGCTGTGAAGAACAAAACCCATCTGTGTTGATTTAAGTATGCAAGGATTTTGCTAAAAGGAATTGGGTAGCTCACTGAACCAGTGGGAAAATCAGAAAGTAGGTATGAAAAAAGGAAACTAAAAGCAACCAGGACCACACTCAAAACTCACACCACCAAACCAGGCCACCTGATGTCCAGAACGCACTGTCGTCCCACTGGCACTGCCGACTGTTCCTGGAAATGACAGGCTGCTGCAGCATCTGCCACAGGCCTCCCCTTGCTGGATTATGCACCTCGCCCTACTTCCTGGCCTCTCTGGCTCCCAGGTGCACCAGGGTGCATGCACCTGATTGGCTAAGCCTCAGTCAAAGCGCCCATGCTCAGAATGAAGGTGAGTAGCTGATGTTTTCAGCCTGGTCAGAGATGGTGAGGTAATTCCTCAAAAAAGGAGGGTGGCTCAGATAATGGTGGCCAGACAATAACAAATATCTATTACAGATCCCTCAGGCTTAGCGCAGTCTGGCAAACAGTAGCTGCTAAGTAAAGGCAGATTAAAAAGTAAAGTATGAATGAGTCGCCTCTAACTGTGTTTCCAGAAACCCACTTTTTTATTGAATAAATTTGACATATAACATTGTGTAAATTTAAGGTATACAGTGTGTTACTTTGATACATTTATATATTGCAATATGATTCCCATTGTAGAGATATTCATCACACTACATAATTATAGTACAACACTGTTGTCTATATTCATTATACTGTGCATTAGATCTCTATGGCTTATTTGCTACTTGTTGCAAGTTTATACCTTTAAACAACATCAAACTTGTCCCTGCCCAGTCCCATCTCCTGGTAACAATTTTACTCTGTTTTTTACAAGGTTACGTTTTTTAGATTTCACATTTTAGTGAGATATAGTATTTGTCTTTCTCTGTCTGACTTGTCTCACTTAGCATAATATGCCCAAATAAATACAATGAAATATTATTCAGCCTTGAGAAAGGAGCCTATCCTGCCATTTGCTCCAGAAACCCAGTTTGCCAAAGGGGAGTCTCGACCTGGCCCTACAATCCATATTTTTGAGGAGAAGGAGACGGGAGGGAAAGGATGGGAGAAAAAAACACTAATATGTGTTAAGTGTCTGGGATGTGCCAGGCACTGTGCAGACACTTTAGACACATCCCTACTAGTGATAGAGTCCTTGCTAGATTGTAATGTGCAAGAGTGGTACCGACCACGTCTGTCTTACCATTTATCATATCCCCAGTGCCTAGCCTGGTGCCTGGCACACAGTAAGTAGGCCCTTGATAAATACTTGTTGGTGTTGAACAGTCCTACAAAGGTGAAACTGTGCCATTTTGTTGATGTTCAGATCAAGTACCTCTGGCAGTCACAAAGCTAGTGAGTAGCAGCTCTGTCTGGCACCCAACTCCACGCTCTTTCTATTGTCACACCTGCATGGGCGCTAAAATCTGGATTGCCAAAATGCAGGCTATTGGGAGGAGTGATGTTAGCATCATGGCAGAATAAGATGTCCCTTATTTTTATCCCCCTTTAACATCTAAGATTTGGCCTCTATCCATGGACAAAAGTGCCTCTGGGAGCTATGGGATCCAGCACCATATGCCAAGGGACCCAGAGGCATCTCACCCACCCGTGCATTGGGTAACAGGCAGACAGACCCTGGTATGGGCTATGCAGCCAGCAGGAGCCTGTGAACCAGCTCCAACCCCTCTGGGCCACAGTCTGAGAGCACCTGGAAGATACTGATTGTGGCAGATACCCATGGATGAGAGAGCCTTAGTAGAAGTTCAAGTTTCTAGAGAAGTTCCAGCACTCTGTTGGTGCAAAAAAATAAAAAAATACAATTTTGGATGTGTTGGAGTGGGTAAGAGGAACTTTGCCAAGTTCCTGCCCTCCAAGGCAGCCCAGCTTAGAGAAGGAAGAGCCCAGGGATCCCTCTGGTGGGGGACTGGGGGAGGGGTGAGTGAGCATCTGGCTGTCCCAGCTGTGCAGGACGCTGCTAAAGAAACCATCTCTCCAGAGCTGCACCCAGAGTATTGAAGCAAGAGTTCCATGATTAGGGGGAGGGAGGAGGTTGGGAAAGAGGCAGATAAGAATATCAGAGGGCATTAAAGGGCCACGGTTCCTGCTGACTGTGTTCTAAACTCCAGCAGGAAGCCTGCTTATGAACGGCTGGGGAAACCTCACCAGAGGATCCCCCAACTGGCTTGTGGGTACCCCTAACACCATGAGGGCCAAACCCACACCTACTGTAAAGCTCCTACAAGAAAACAGTGGTTTCTGTAATGACCTATATGGGAAAAGAATCTAAAAAAGAGTGGACATATGTATAACTGATTCACTTTGCTGTACAGCAGAAACTAACACAACATTGTAAATCAACTATACTCCAATAAAAAAATTTTTAAATAGGAAAAAAGAAAAGAAAAAACAGTGGGTAAGTTTCTTGACATAGGCCTTTGCAATTTTTTTGGATTTGACACCAAAAGCAAAGCAACAAAAGCAAAAATAAGCAAGTGGGACCACATCAAACTAAAGAGCTTCTGCATGGCAAAAGGAACCACCAACAAAGTGAAAAGGCAACCTACCAAATGGGTAAAAATATTTGCAAATCATACTCCTGGTAAGGGGTTAATATCCAAAATATATTTAAAAAATCATACAACTCAATAGAAAAAAACTTCAATGATTTAAAAATGGAGAAGCTGAATAAACATTTCTCCAAAGAGATACAAATGGCCAACAGGTACATGAAAAGATGCTCAATGTCACTAATCATCAGGAAAATGCAAATCAAAATCACAATGAGCTATCACTTCACATCTATTAGAATGGCTATCATCAAAAAAAAGAGAGAGACAGATAACAAGTGTTGATAAGGATTTGGAGAAAAGGGAACCCTTGTGCACTGTTGGTGGGAATGTAAATTGGTGCAGTCACTATGGAAAACAGTATGGAGGTTCCTCAAAAAATTAAAAATAGAATTACCATATGATCCAGCAATTCCATTACTGGGTATATACCCAAAGGAAATGAAAACAGGATCTGCACCACCATGTTTGATGCAGCATTATTCACAGTAGCTAAGATATGGAAACCACTTAAGAGTTTGTCAATAGAGGAATAAAGAAGATGTACACATAAACAATGGAATATTATTCATCCATGAGAAAGGACATCCTGCCCTTTGCAACAACATGGATAAACCTCGAGGGCATTATGCTAAATGAAATAAGCCAGACCAAGAAAGACAAATATTGTAATGATATCACTTATATGTGGAATCTAAAATAGCTGAACTCATAAAAACAAAGAGTAGAAAGGTAGTTACCAGGGGCTGGGGAGTGGAGGAAATGGGGAGATGTTGGTCAAAGGCTACAAACTTACAGTTATAAGGCGAATAAGTTCTGGAAATCTAATGCACAGCACGGTGATTACAGTTAATAATACTGCATTAGATTCTTGAAAGTTGCTAAGAGATTAGATCTTAATTGTTCTCACCACAAAAAAGAATGATAATTATGTGATATGATGGAGGTACTGGCTAGCTCCACAGCAGTAATCACACACTATATAAACGTACCAAAACAACTGTTGTACACCTTAAACTTACCCTATGTAATATGTCAATTACACCTCAATGACAAAAAAATAATGCAGGCTATTGCTTGTGGGAGATTCTGGGCATTTTTTTAAAGCTTCTGATGAACAAATATCTATCTGAGGGCCTTGTGGATTGGAGTCTGACTCTCTGTCCCCATCTCCCAAAGGAATCGCGTGATTGAATGTATATTCTTTCAGAGTACAGCTTCTATGAAACGGACTCTGACCTCATGGCTCAGAGGGTTTCAAAGCCCTGCTGCCGCCGGCTCTTCAGGTACACGTTATCGAAGTCTTCAGAAGCTGGAGCCTGTCCCACAACGATCGAATGGGGCGCCCGCTGAGGTGCTCCCACCCGCTCTGGTCCACCCCTCAGGTGGCCTGTGTGTCTGCTGCTGGAAGTGCCCGAGGAGGCTGATTGTGCAAGAAGTGTTTTCATCATGAGAGTTGAATGCAGGCAGGTCTTCAGCTTCTGCTGGTGAGTTTAGGCATTCCAGCCTTTTCAGTTCCCCTGCCAGAGATCCTTCATGCCCCCTAGCGGTGTGAGCAGTAGGCAGAACGGGCTGGCCTACATTCCCTTTCCGGGGGACTTGGCTTGTCAGAGCCACGTTTGTTCAAGGCAAGTAAGCACAGGAAACGGACAGACAAAAACCCCTTCCGGAGGGTTATCTAGGGTCCCATGACTGAAAGTTTTTTAATGAGGAAAAGTCCTCCAGGAAAAAAAGTATTTGCACACATTTGATGGAAAATAAAAAGGGCCCTTTGGCTGGGCTGCACCTCGCCGTCCTCCACGGCAGCCTTCTCAGTGTGTTCTATGTGGATGGTGCCCAGAGCCCAGCACAGGTGATGGCCCTCCTGGCATGGCGAAGTACAACTGCCCTGGAGTGTTACTGCATCTTCTTAGGTGCTGAACCAGGGCTGAGGCGTGGAGGAGTCCCCTGCTTCGGATATGGAGCAGCTGCCCAGGTCTGCTTGTAGAGGAAAGGGACCTGCACTCAGCCCAGCACTGTTGCCCTAGCTTAGTGCCCATAGGAGAGGGTTGTCCACACGTTTCCTTCTGAAAGCACATGATGACTATATGGGAGATGAACCAACGCCCTTATGACTTTGGCCTTGCCCTGACACAGTCACGTTTCTTTTGGGAGCTGTCATGATATAGCTGACGGGGCACTTGTTTTGAAATCAAACAGTGCCTCCTCCAGAAGCCATTTGTTAGCTGTGTGACCTTGAAAAATTAACACAGTCCCTCTGATCATGTTTCCATCTGTAAACAGGGTTAATGATAACTTTCTTACAGAATTGCTGCGAGAACTAAATATCTACCTATCATCCATCTATATCTCATACATATGGACTCACACACATACATGAAGTGTCTAATAGGATGCCTAGCACATAGCATGTGCTCAATACCAGTCAGTTCCTTCATCTTCCCATATCGTCACAATCGTCCACTCTCAGATCCCTCTGTGCCTGGGAGGAGAGCGGTCCATACATGTCATGAGGCAGGACCCCATCACCACCCCAACATCTGCATATATGGCTCTTGCTCCAGAGAGGGGTGAACAACCAGACTCAGTTCATCTGCTTCTGAAATTTCTCAGGTCTAAATTTTTATTTGGCAGGCTTGTTTCTGTTTGTTTGTTTTGGCTTGTTTGGAAGTGACATTGGAGATCTGGTGCTTGGGATTTCTTCTGTACTCCAGCCTTAGCAGGACACAAACAATCTCATTTTTCTATAGTGAGTGGAAGTTGCCTTTAACCCCCTGAGATTCTCATCTGACCCAGACTCCCAAGTTCCCTTCACTGACTAAAAAAGAACTTAGGATTGGTCGTGAGTGCTAAGAGGGCAGGGTGTGGTGACAACAGGCCCTCCAGTAAGGAGGGGACTCACTAGAGTCAGCGCCCGGCAGCCCCGATCACATCCTCTTCCACCATCACGTGCAAAAATGCTCTCATCTCAGCTACACCTGGAGGGCGTTTCCTCCACGTGCTAACACCAACCTTAGTGCTCCGCTCGGATAATCATAAGTCTCAAGGAGATAAAAAGCAGGGAAGGAGAGCAGCCTGCTGACCTTTACATTCTCCACTTGGCATCAAGATTTGCTCTTCTGCTTTTGGTCCTGGAATCCTAAATCTCTCTATTCTTGGGGGCAGGGCAACTTTTTAGGAGCAGTTCTGAAAACTGTTTCTCATAATTATACAAGCCTGACAACAAATTAGCTGTTGTTAGTTAGCACAATGACATGCACTACATCTATCCCTTAAATCCGATGATGAAATCAATGAAGAAAAGGCTTTCAAACACACACATCTCAAAACTGACCTTAATAATAAGATACGTCCTATTTTTGTCAGGTGCTTTCCCTACATGGCACAAAGCTCCCTTCGAGTCTCCTGGCTCCAAGGAGAAGCAGCCTCTTGTGTCTAGTCAACACTAACTGAGAAACACTGGGAAACGAAGAGAGAGAAATGGGGAAGTGTAGACAAATGGTCATTCTTCCCTCAAATGTCTTAAATGTCTCATTCAACAAATGTTTATCGAGCATCAACTATGTGCCAGGAACTCTTCTAAGAATTGGTCCATCAGTGAGTAAAACAAACAGAAACCCCTACCCTCAAGGAGCTTACACTCTAGTGAGGGTACACATACGGTGCCATGCTGAGGCAAAAAGAGAGATCAGTAACGTTGATCCTGCCATTATTTTAAAATTTGATATTTTGCTCCTCGTGGATTTTTTTTTTGCGCTTTGACTTTTAAAAGTATTGCATCAGGGCTTCCCCAGTGGCGCAGTGGTTGACAGTCTGCCTGCCGATGCAGGGGACACGGGTTCGTGCCCCGGTCCGGGAAGATCCCACATGCCCTGGAGCGGCTGGGCCCGTGAGCCATGGCCGCTGAGCCTGCGCGTCCGGAGCCTGTGCTCCGCAACGGGAGAGGCCACAACAGTGAGAGGCCCGCGTACCGCAATGACAGCTCACAGCTGAGTCTCCGCCCCCGGAGATTACGCTCAGCCCAGAGCCCTAGCCCAAGGACAGGCCCTCTCCCCAGGGGCAGCCTACATCCGATGATTGATCCACGTGAAGAGAGAAGATCCCAGAACCCTAGAGGCCAGATGACAATGCTTAACTGTCAGAAGCAAGGTGGGAGTAAACGCCTCACTGAGGAGCAGGGTCAGAACAGCAGGGAGACACTCACACAGAGCTGTGGAAATGGCTGGAGCCCGGAGATGAGTCCCGAGATCAAACGATACACAGTGTTTTCAAAGTGTAGCCTCTGACCAGTAGCATCAGCATTGCCTGGAAAATTGTCAGAAACCAATTCTCAGGCCCCAGCCCAGACCTACTCAGTTAGAAACTCTGCGGGGGTGGGGACCAGCAATCTGTAGTTTAACATGGCCTCCAGATGCACTGGTCAAGAGAAAGGATCTGGAACAGGCTGAGGGCAGCTGTGCCAATAAAGTCAGAATTCTCTGACCAGCTTCTGGACCTGGATTAAGTTCTGGACTCAGGGCCCGTTGACTTAAGCAAAGGTCAGGTCCTTAGGTAGAAGTACCCTGCAACACCTTGGCAAGACTATATGACAGAGATTACCCCAGTCCTTCTACAAAGGGACTGGCAGGTATTTACCTGGGTAACTATACCCTGGGGAAAGGAAACAGCCCAATACTTAATACTTTGAGAACCATAGGACACAAGGTCTGAGTTGAAAAATGATACCTAGTATGATACAAACACGTCCCCCCGGTAGAAAAATTGTGTGTGTGGGCCAGGTAATAGATGGACCCAGGTCTACTTCAGAGTAGGCTGAAATAGATAATACTTGGAAGTTGCCAGAACACTCACATATCCACACTGGTTCCTTAGCCTGTGAATAAAAGTGGGAAAGGACAAGTGGGAGCCTCTGAAGCTCCCCCTCTACTCGCCCTCTGAGCAAGACTGCAAATTACACACATCCCCGAGGCAAATAGCAGAAAGTAGCGCCACCCTTAAAGACCTAAAGGAAGCAGAGTGGTGATCCCCATCAATTTCCATTTAATTCATCAGTCTGGCCTCTACAAGAATTAGATCGGGGAAAATGTCAGCAGAGTACCCCAAGCGCCATTAACCTGTAGCGCCAACGGCAGCTGTTGTGCCCGATGTGGTATAAGCCACAGCCGCGCGCCTACCCCTCAGCCCCCCACCCACTGCCCACAGCAGCTGATCTGGAGGCAGCAAATGATACTCAGGGTCTCTCTCCTCTACCATCCATTCTAGATTTCCCTCACCCTTGGTTAGCACCAGTGACAGACAATAAACTAAATGAGTAAATGTTATAGTGTCAGATGATAAGAATGCTACAGAAAAATTAAGTAAGGGGAAGAACGTTTTGCAATTTTGAAGGTAGGTAGTCTTCACTGAAGTGACATTTGAGCAAAATCCTGAAGGAAGTGAGGAGTGATTACCTTCAGAGAAAAAGCACTCCACAGACAGAAGAGCAAGTGAAAAAGCCCTGGGGCTGCTTCATGTCTGGAGAATTATAGGAACCAGCATGGTTAGTGTTTGATGTCAAAAAGGTAGCACGTGGCCAGATGTGCAGGGCCTTAGAGATCAATATTATATGGACTTTGGCTTTTACCCAGGATGAGACGAGAGCTGCTGGAGGGTTTGAGGTAAGAAGTAGTATTACCTGACAGGTTCACTCTGATTACTGTGCTGAGAATAGCCTGTAGGGAAGCACAGTGAGAGAGTATAGTGGCTTGGACTGGTGTCATAGCAGCAAATGTGGTGAGAACTGTACAGATTCTGGAGATATATATATTTTTCTTTTTAAAGATTTTTTTTTTGATGTGGACCATTTTTAAAAAATTATTATTTATTTATTTATTTTTGGCTGCGTTGGGTCTTCGTTGCCGCACGTGGGCTTTCTCTAGTTGCAGTGAGCGGGGGATGCTGTTCCTTGCGGTGCGCGGGCTTCTCATTGTGGTGGCTTCTCTTGTTGTGGAGCACCGGCTCTAGGTGTGAGGGCTTCAGCAGTTGTTGCACACAGGCTCAGGAGTTGTGGCTTGCGGGCTCTAGAGCGCAGGCTCAGTAGTTGTGACGCATGGGCTTAGGTGCTCCACGGCATGTGAGATGTTCCCGGACCAGAGCTCGAACCCGTGTCCCCTGTTAACCACTGCGCCACCAGGGAAGTCCCTAGATATATTTTAAATAGAGATTCCACAGGATTTGCTAACAGATGGGGTGTGAGGTACAAGAGAAAGTAAATGGTCAAGGATGACTCAAGTTTTTGGCCTAAGCAATTGGAAGGATGGAGCCTCTAATTTCCCAAGACGGATAAATCTGGGAAATGAACACATTTGATGGGGACAAGATCAGGAGTACTATTTGAAATATGTTGAGGTGGAGGTATATTGACTAGGAGTTGGATAGAGGAGTCTGGAGTTCAGGAAAGGAATCATCAGCTGACCAATAGGTTTGGGGAGTCCTAAGACTCAGTGAGAACACTGAAGGTCTGGGAGAGAAGGAGAAACTAGGTAAGGCGAAGAAAAGCTCAAGAGACCAGAAGAGGTTGGTAAGGAAAACCACAGGCATGTGATGTCCTGGAGGCCAAGTGACAAAGGATTCCAGGGAGGGGACAGGAGTCAGCCACACCAAACCAAGTAAGATAACTGCTGCTCAGTGATCATTCAGTCCTGGAACCCAATTCGCCCGATTCCCAATTTTGCTGTGCTACCAGTCTCCTTGATGTATCAGTAGGCACTGAAAAAGTTAGATCTGAAATATTAAGCAGTCTTTCAACACTGGTTTATTACGGAAGCCCTAAATTAAACCAACTTTGTCCCCACATAGAAGTGTGCCCGATGCAAATACTTGCTTTCTGGTGGTTCGATTCAGCCAAGGCTTAAGGTTCCAACGAAACATAAAGAAGAGCGGCCTAAAAACCATTTACACTCACAAGATAAATAACTTACACCCTACTCCTTAGTGAGATCAGGCCCAGCATGCATATCCTATTTCCCTTGTTGTTCTATATCTTGCATCAGAGTATTTACATAGACACATGAACAGTTTACTTGAGTTTAAGTTAACATTTCTGTCAAGTTCATGTTTACAAATATTACCTTCAGATGCATTTTTAAGCCTTTAAGAGGGAAGACGGTGGAACTGATATAAGAACAACGGAAGACTTACCACAGTGTCCTCTGAGTGGCAGTGAAGGGAATGAGTGTGGGTAATGCTCCCCCGTATACCTGGGGTGGAGGGCTGCTTCGCCACTTGCAAGGTGGGTCATAGACAGCAAAAGCTCGACTGGAGACAGTACTAATGTGAGCCAGGAGCCTTCTTTTACCTTTCCTGAATGTTAACAATATGGAAAGCAGACATGGAAAATGTTATTCTGAACACTGAGGAATACACACTGGCCTCGCCTTCCACATTTTGAGTTTGTCAGATTTGGAACTAGGGTGTCTGATAAGCTGCATCTGAAAGGTTAACCTGGTCCCAGGTAGTCCCTAGACTTAGACATTCATCAGGGTAGGTAGGTTCTGAACACCCAAGTGTTGTGGATTGGCTGAAAGTGAGCTCTAGGGATCTTCCTTGTGGCTGACCTAAGATTTTCTCTAGAACTGTTCTTCCAGTAATTCCACCAGCTAGGCAGATTTAGCACTAGGGGAAGGCATAGAAATCAAATACAATACACACATAAAGAATACGTAGGTTTGCAAGAATTAAAACCTGTCAATCAAGAATAGATCTCTATTATTATAGTTTTGGTATATCTTCAAAAAAAAGTTTACAGTTTGGCTGAGTTAAGCCAAAGAGTTAAAGATATCAGAATAATATGCTTGTTTTGTCTGTATTTCTAAGAAACACTAAAAATTAAAATAATAAAATCCCTATTATAAATTTTAGAATACCACATATACACTGAAAAGTATATCTTTAACAATGCCAGAAAACTCAACTCTTTTATGTAGTTATGACAGAATTAAGATCCTCTCACAAAGAAAATTAGGTACAGCTTTTATTGTGTTTATATAATTTTACATTATTAAAATGTTTTCAAGGAGTCCACTGACCTGAAAAAACTATATCCTGACATGTTGATTCAGAATTAAAGGTTATTTTTATACTTTCCTTTATTGACTACAAATATGATTTTTGAGACTGTACATATTTCCCCTAAGACATGTGTTTTTCCTTGGTACACACATTAAATACCATATAAGAGAAAGTCTTAGTGGTTGTGAAATCACACAGTATAAGAAAAAGTAGGACACAGCAGGATAAAACGTGACCTCAGGACATTAAACATTTTCGGCTCTGAAACTAAGGGACCCCACAGTAGTGGTAGTACTGACTTCCCCATGCATCTCCAAAGCCCTATGTTCGGCCTTTAATACTGTTTGTCACTAAAGGAATAAAGTGCCTTAGGGGTAGTGGATTCTATGACTTGAGTTGGGAAAAAAAATAAAATGAGTCTGGAACATGCTGTTGTTTTCAGATAGCTTGGGTGCTTTTGGGAAAGTCAGAGTCTTAAAAGGACATTGGTGTGAACATAAAGGGACTTCCCATTGACTGAGTTGTAAGAATTTGCACATCAAAAACAAGTACAGAGGTGGCCATAACACGAAACTAAGCTGTGACAGAAGTTTATTTTTTTTAATAAGTAGGGGAGCAGTCATATTGAGTAGTTTATTTCTTCTAATAATTATGTCTGTTTATAATATTTACATATATAATTATTGCTCTCTGGGTAAGCACTGAAGAATAAACACATGGAACTTGTAACTTGACCAAATGATCCTGGCAGAAGAAGGTACTAAAAAAAGTAGGGTGGATTTATTAGCACAAATAATAGGACATATGGTGAGATAATACCAGGCGGAAGGTGGCATAGACGGTCATATACAGTAACTAAGGAAGACGGACAATTCAACACTGTATTTTAAAATGTGAATTACTCAGTGTCCTGAAGAGACAAGTTAACTACATGAAACTAAGTGCTCTACAATCAAGATTGAAATGAAAGCTCTAGAATACAACCATATTAAATGATAAAAAACAGAACAGATCAAAATACCCTAATGGCAAATCAATAGGTTAGGAATTATCAGCCATGCCCAGCTTCATACATCACTACTGCAAAAGAAACCAAGTTTCAAAGACAATAATTTATAAGAAAGGAACTTAAAAGTTTACCATAAAAAAAGTCAGCTCGACACTGTGGCTCAAGTTTTAAATACCCTAGTCTTCACAATCAGACCATACCCAGGCCAAGAATCACCAGTCAACAACCCAGATGCTTTGCTTTTCCTTTAGTTCTCGTAAGAATGCTAAAACTCAGGGAAGTACTAATACTTAAAAATTAGGACTATATCACATTAAGAATCATACTACACCGGGAAGTTAGTAAAGTACAGAAATAATGAAGAAATTACCTAAACCACAGCCTTGATGTTTCAGGACAGGTTTATGTGAATGTGCCGTAATAACTTACAATCACTGCTTATGCATGTTGTTCATCGGCCGCTTGTGGTGTTTGAGGATTTCAAGACTCATCCGTACTGAATTTGTACTCACAGTTTAAAATTTCTCAGAAAATTTAATTAGTCAATTTTAGAATGAATGTTTAAACGCTCAAGAAAAATTGAGATTCCTAATTTTTTTTCTGTATGAATTTAATGAAGTGATTAGACAAAGTACATATAGTTTTCAGTATTCTTCATGTCTGAAGTCCCTCAGACAATGAAAGATTCTATTATCATTTTCCAAATTCGAACTTCAGAAGAGAACATCTATAATTATGAAATCCTAACAACCCTTGCTAGAATCTAAAAGAAAAAGTTACTCTAAAAGCATTTAAGAAAGACAAAGCTTGAGTGGTCTTTTCCTACCAAACACAGTTATTGCTTGGTTTTAAAGACAAATGAATCATAACTTAGTAGGAATCATGTTTCCATGTTAACCACTTGGATGGATGCCATGATATATGACTGAGACTACTGCACACTCTCTTCTTCCAACTGCAGGATTTAAATTGTATTGAAGGTAAGTCCCCAAGACATAAAAAAGAATCTGAAGCACAAACCGTTGGCTCAAGAAAGAAAGGAAGACTCAAAAGGTCAATACCCCAAGAAAGCTACTATTTGACCAGTGGCCAGATCTCTATGACTATCATGCAACTGTGAGGAGACCTCTCAAAGAAACAAAAGCTTCAGTCATATTTAATCTGACACATGAGAATAAGTACAAAAAAATTATTAAAAAATCACATGATTTTGGCAAGTCATAATAAATATTTACCACACTCAGCACATCTTGGGTGAAAAAAAAAAAACAACAAAGGAAAAAAACAAACAAACAGAAAAAGAGTTCATCTGACTTGTCAGCGTTGTGAGTGTTACCTTCCTGGCATTTGCTCCTGAGTGAATGGAGGGATCGCAGGAAAACCTACCCCCTAAAAAAAAAAAACCAAACCCAAACAAAACAAACAAACATCTTTGGGAATATAAGTACTCTGCAAAATCAAGCACAATTGTTAATTAATTAGATTCAATTAGATTCAAGCACTGGTATCACACTGACCTTCATTGATTGTACAGCTTTTCAAATCATGAAGATAAACCTGAATTTATAAAATCTGATGGGGGGGCTGGTGTTCAGAATGGCGCCCAATATGGTCAATACTTCTATATATCCATAAACACCATGTTGATATCCTGAAGGTGCGGGCTTGAGTGGATGAGGGTGAAACCTGACCAGAAAGCTTTTCATGATTATGGCTTTTTTCTTATTTCTTCATCCCAATCAAAGTCTAATGGTTCATCATCTAGTTCCGGTAAAGTGAAGAGAGATGTTTTGGAAAGACTCAGTCTCTCGGTGGATCCCCCCAGCTGAAACGTTTTCCTTTTCCTGCCAAGCACTGTAGCTGCGGTCACAAGAAGAGGGCTGGGGCCTCCCTCACCCGGGTTCTTACTTTCAGGAGGAGGAGGGGATTCTGATTTGGATTCAGAGGGGGAAGCAAAGGAGAAGTTTGCCAGTCTCACTAATGTGCAAGCATGAACCTTGCCACTTTTACTATGGCACGAAACCTCTTCCTCTCTGTCTCTTTCAGAAGCAAGATGGAAACGCCCAGTGTTGCTCCCAAGCTCTAATTCAGGCTGGACAGCTCCCTTTGCAAGGGCACGTTCCCTCTTCTCTCTCGGTCCGTCTCTGTCCGGTGGCTGCCGTGACACCTCCTTTGTCTTATCTTGCAGCTGAGCTGGGCTTCTGACTTCTGAGGTAGAGGCCAGCTTGTCTGGACCCTTCCCAGGCAGAGCTGCTTTTCCTCTTGCTCTACGTTGGGGAATTTCAGGACTCTGAACTGCTGTTTCACTTGTGCCAGGAGACACAGGGCTGCAATCTTCAGGAGAGTGGATCAGTTTTGACTTCTTTTTGAAAGTAAATTTTGCTAGTTTGGCCACAGGGGGACCCGGACTCTCAACGCTTTCAAGGTGGGGCTCTTGCACCCGAGCAAGGGATTTCTGTCTCTTTCTTTTGGGAGTTCCAAGCACTCTCTCTGGGCTCTGTACAGGAGTGGGCCGAGGATGAGGAGAGCTTGTGGGCTGCGAGGGCGGCCTGGCGGGATTCCTGCACCACTCCTGGGCCCTCTCCTTGCGCAGCTTGTGCAGTTTCCTGGGGACGTGATGAGTCAGTACTGAGTCTGGCTCGTCAGCAGATACTCCTGCTTCAGAAACCATTGCTGCCTTTTTTGCCTTTTCACCCTCAAGGCTGTCTGGCCTCAATGGAGCTTCTGTCTCTTCTGGTGTTGGAAGCGGTCCAGTTTCCAATTTGCTCCTTTGGCCTGGCTCCCTTTTTTCCTTACCCTGAGATTTGTTGTTGGAGATTTTCAAAGCCATTTCCCCCCCACTTGTTTTGGGACTAGGAGACACAGGAACGGTGTTTTTAGGTTCCATCGGATGAGTTGCTATGGAGTCAAACCAGTCCAAACTGTCATCTTGGCTATTTTTGTGCTCAGCTGAATGCCTTCTACTTGTCAGTCTATCGGGCCCCAGATGCGATGGGGGATTGAGAAGTGGGCTTCCCCCAGGCCTGCCTCCAGTAGAGGACAGACGTGTGCTACAGTTCACTTCCTGCTGAGCTGATGGTCTGAACTTTGATTCTTCCCCTGGATCATCTCTCAGGGACCCTGAAGTCGTCTCTGCTTCCATTGCCCGTGGCTGGTGTTGACACACACTCTGATTCTGTAACCTGCAGAAGATAAGGAAAACGTGTACTGCTTTAATCTTTTCATTTCTTTATTCTCTGAGATGCCATCTGAGGGTTTAAGTCCAATATAATTCCGGGTTAATACCACATACAGTCCCTTAGAGCAGCAGGAGGAAATTATACTTTCATCAGGACAGAATTCAAGTGTTATGATAATCATTCTAATTTGACCTAAGATGGTAGTAAAATAAAGAAAATGAAGTAGCAGGTTTGTGTACATATTTTCAGATCTCTCTGAAAGTCCATTTCATTCATTTTAGAATGCTCAGTCTTCTCTCTCGTGTAAAATGTTCTCCTACAAGACAGACTGGTGGCTATGTGCAGAGTCGCTGATTATGGACCAAGAGAAGTGGCTCGAGTTGTTTGGTAGCCAGTCCGCAGATCTGAACCAAAGTGAAAGACTATAGTTTATGAGCTCCTCACATCTCTTGACTTAACTGAGGTACTGAATTTTCGTGCATCTGAAAAATCACCTTCCTCAGGAGTAAACAGACTGTGACTCCTCCGCGCTGTGGCCCCCGCCCCTCTGGCAGCCACCTGCATGGTAGACCTCCTCCAGGCAGCTGTGACCTCTTCCCTGCCTAGCCCAGCCACGTTTCAGCATGTGTTCTGGGCAGCCACTCTCCATTAGACTGATACAGAGTTGAAACCTACTGACCTGCCCAGAAGGCGGAGCTCATCTTGTGATATCCGTTTTAAACTGGAATAATGCCAGAGGACCAATTTCTAACAGGGATTGTAGCTTCTCAAAAGCATGTCCCTTAGAAAGCCCCTCCTAACAACCTAGAAATGCCTTCTCAGTATAAGGGGCAACATGACTCTGCTTCCGTGCACTAAATCCAAACAGAAACGACACCAAAAAGCAGATGAGTGATTATTCTAAAGGTCATGGGTAATCACAGAAAAAGAAACAGAAGAAAACATGTTAAAGTTAAATGGATTTTAAACTTAAATATATTTAAATACATTAACATGTTAATGATAGCTCTCTCTGGGAAATAAGATTATGTCTGATTTTTTCCTTATTAATTTATTATTGCTACTTTCAAAATACTCTATGAAGAATGTACATTATTGCTTACAATTGGGGAAAAAAAATACCCGAAAATTATTTTGGGCTATAGTCACTGGTAGAGTTGGGAACATCAATACAGGAAAACCTAGGTTCACTGTAGTCACAGCCAGACAAAGGCAAAACAAAAAAAAAAACCCAAATAGCTTTCAAAATTACTACTATCTAGTATACTTTCAGTATCAAATTGAGGTCAGGGATACTCGTAATTGTTAACGCTCCATAACTTTAAAAATTTATGGGAATTTTAAGCGTAGAATAATTTAGCCCTACTATCTTAGTCTGATTCTGATGTGGGAAATTAATTTCTCTACTGTTTAAATTCTGCATTTTACTATACCTCCTAAGACATCTTTACACGCTGTTTTTGTTTTTTAAACATCTTTATTGGAGTATAATTGCTTTACAATGGTGTTAGTTTCTGCCTTATAACAAAGTGAATCAGCTATACATATACATATACCCCCATATCTCCTCCCTCTTGCGTCTCCCTCCCACCCTCCCTATCCCACACCTCTAGGTGGTCACAAAGCACCGAGCTGATCTCCCTGTGCTATGCAGCTGCTTCCCACTAGCTATCTATTTTACATTTGGTAGTGTATATATGTCAATGCCACTCTCTCACTTCTTCCCAGCTTACCCTTCCCCTTCCCTGTGTCCTCAAGCCCATTCTCTACGTCTGTGTCTTTATTCCTGTCCTGGCCCTAGGTTCTTCATAACCATTTTTTTTTTTTAAGATTCCATATATATATGTGTTAGCATACTGTATTTGTTTTTCTCTTTCTGACTTAATTCACTCTGTATGACAGACTCTAGGTCCATCCACCTCACTACAGATAACTCAATTTCGTTTCTCTTTATGGCTGAGTAATATTCCATTGTATATATGTGCCACACCTTCTTTATCCATTCATCTGTCAATGGACACTTAGGGTGCTTCCATGTCCTGGCTATTGTAGATAGAGCTTCAGTGAACATTGTGGTACATGACTCTTTGAATTATGGCTTTCTCAGGGTATATGCCCAGGAGTGGGATTACTCGGTCGTTTCGAGATGGGTAGAACAGCCACCATTTGAGGCTGGCTGTCACTAGTAAAGCATTTTCCCAAAGAAAAGTGATAGAAATACAAACAGCTTTATTATTAACATGTGCTCTCCTTAAGAAATAGAAAACTCTTTCCCAAGGGGATGAACCCATGCGCTACTGGGGGTTTTCCCTCTTGCTAAGCTTAGCTTTAGAGTGTGTCTTGGAGGTAATTCAGTTCCTTTGTGGGGCACCTGGCTTTGCTGCTGTGAGGATCAGCTCCAGAACATGCCCTTGCATTACAGAGAAATACCAGAAGAAAAAAAACATTTAAAAGGCCACTTTAAGGTCTATTTTTTAGACCATCACCTACTCTTTCTTTGTTTCCCTTCTTTCCCTCCAGGAGGGTCATTTTGAATTTGGTAAGTCCAATAGCTATTTTTCTATCACACAACACTGGTTCTGAGCCTCACATTCCTTCTTTCCTGAATCCAGCATGTCAGTTTAGGGTAGTCAAAATGACCGGTTTCTGGCCACTCAAAAAGAGCGGCCTTTCCAAAAGCAAAGCCAAACCCAGGACAGGCCTGAAAAGGATCAGCTACATCAAACTATAAAAGAACCAGAGGAAGAGCTTTTATCGTGAAAAAGCCAGGAGACCAAAAAAAAAAAAAAAAGAGTCTGATTTTAGACAAAGTGCAAGTTTACTGCAGGCTGGCACCTGGGTACTAGTGGGACAAAACCAGTCCCCACACTTCCCCAAAAGGCTGTGCTGAGGTTTTATAAACAGAACAAGAACACTGCTGGATGAAGAGAGTGAGCAAATAGGAGAGAAATGCCAGGAAAAGAATTCTCAAGGTTTTACTTAAACAGTCAATAATCTCAGTGTGCTCCCCAAATTCTCGCTGTGCAGCTGCTCTGCTCCCACATGCCCTCCATTCACCAGCCCCCAGCTTTGAGATCAACACCGGTAACCAGATTCAGGTCATTCATTAACCCACTCACACGAACGAGGAAGAGGCCCGATGGACACACTTGCCATTCCTCACTCTTGCTTCACAGGCACAGACTCAAAGTCAGGCTTTTTAGAAGCTCATGTATTTAGGGAGCATGCAAACGTGAAAGTTCAGGCAAAAATTCTTTAGGTAATGTGTGTGACACATTCCTTCCCCCATGTCCACATTTTAACAAGTCACTACAAAGGGGAGTTTTGAAACATTGCTGTTGTCATTCCTGAGTTGTTCCCCTGTAGGATGAAAAACAGTTCCTTCACGGTCTTCCCTGGTGGCAAAATCCCAGTGTGAATAAGGCCATAAAATCAGTCATTTATTCAGTATTCCATGTGAGGCACTGTGCTGAGTCCTGATACTAAAACAGAATACTTAAAATAAATGTCGGGACTTCCCTGGTGGCACGGTGGTTAAGAATCCGCCTGCCAGTGCAGGGGACACGGGTTCGAGCCCTGGTCCGGGAACATCTCACATGCCGTGGAGCAACTATGCCCATGCACCACAACTACTGAGCCTGCGCTCTAGAGCCCGAGAGCCACAACTACTGAGCCCGCGTGCCACAACTACTGAAGCCCATGTGCCTAGAGCCCATGCTCCGCAACCAGAGAAGCCACCGTGATGAGAAGCCTGAGCACCGCAACGAAGAGTAGCCCCTGCTCGCCGCAACCAGAGAAAAGCCTGCACGCAGCAACGAAGACCCAATGCAGCCAAAAAATAAATTTATAAAAAAAAAGAAAAACAGTTCCTTCTTTAACATAAAATACCTCATTCTCACTGGGGAGTTTTTTTTAGTCTGACTGTTAAATTGTAAATTTTTAAAAGTCATGGATTTGGGCATGTAGGGAAGGAAATCATGATGCTGAAGGGAAAGTCAGTGCTGCTGCTAATGGACCAGGAAGGCCTTTCCTGGGTGAGAGTCAGTACTTCCACCTCTACTTCTGTAACCTTCCCAGTGTGCCAGCACAGGCTGGCCTGAAAGCAGTCTGGGTCTCTACCTGCGATTTTCTTCTACCAGAGATATATAATGACTAATGATCAAATATTTATTATGCTTTGAAGAAAGCTTTACAAACAGTAAGAAAAGAATTAAAATATTAATAAGCACTAAGATTCTTTATGTAAAGGCCATTGCACATGTCCTCTCCTGGTGATGAAAAACGATACAGCCAAGTTATAAAATATTTTGTGTCTGGGTCTGGCCCAGGATGGGATAGATCACTCCCTTAGAGGCCAACTTCCTCTTCCTCAACAGCAGTCCCAGCCACCTCTCTGAATAGCACTGCTCTACTTCTTATACTGAGCCAAAGAAGGAGAAGAAGAAAAAGTGGTGGCAGTAAACAGGATACAGCCCATTCACCAAGGTTTCTTGATGGAAACTGTGTGTCATATTGGGTGTAAACTGTAGGTGGCACACCTTGGTGCTTCTCATATAATCAGGACCCAGTTTATTACATATAGTAAAGGACCAGTCAGTGTTCTCCATGAGGCTCACCAAACCAGTAAGCCAAGGAAATGCAGCTGTGGAAGGTGGTCTCCAAAGAGGCAGCCATCAATTCCTTCGTTCCTACATGTCTATCCCACTTCTCCCATCAAGAGGTGGTGTCCATTTCCCTTTACCTTGCATGTGGGTTGACCCTGTGACTTGCTCTGAACTACAAAATGTGGTAGAAGTGATGCTGAGTCAGCTCCGGCCCAGCCCATAAGAGGCCTGCAGCTTCCACTTTTGCTAAGCTACTTGAGTCCTAAGCTACCACCTCAGAATTCTTACTACCTTACCGTAGAGAGAGCCCAGCTAGCCCCCGGCCATTTAAGCCACCCCTGCGAAGGCACCACACATGATGGAAGATATCTTGGATGTTCCAATTCCAACTGAACTCCCAGCTAAATAAATGCAGGTGTATGAGTGACCCCAGCTGGCACTATGTGGAATGGAGATAAGCCATCCCCACTGAGCGCTCCTGAATTTCTGACTCCCAGAAAAGTGAGCACTAAAAAGTTGTGGTGTTTTTTTTTTGTTTGTTTTGTTTTGTTTTTAAGGTACTGACTTTGAGGTAGTCGATTATACAGTACTAGATAACTGAAATCCCCTACTGAGAGTACAGACAGATTTTCCACTTACTTGATACTTCTTCCATTTCACTAAATGCCAAACAAGCATTTTCCATTATATGCTTTTCTTGGTTTTCTTTTCTCACCTTTCAAGTCTTCTTAGCTCTTCCCTTAAGAGGCTGTGCAGCTCCAGCTTTTCCAGAATAAGTTCACACTGCTTCTGGTACTGCTCCAGAGGGTTATCAGGAAAGGATGTGTGGAGTGCATTCACACCTCCCAGCAGAGCACCTCCCTGAAAGGGTGAGAAAATGGGAAATACCAGGGAAAGTCACCAGGCTAGCCTGCAGACAGGAAGTACACACTAGGGGCCACTGATCCCAGATGGCTGAGACCAGCCCTCTCCACCCCCATCACGGTATCAGAATCACCTGGGAGGCTTTTTCAAATTTCAGTGGTCCTCTCCCTCAGTTCCTGGTGGCATGCATTGCTCTGGGAAGCCACACTGTCTGTAGTGGGACCATAAGCATCTCCCAGGCGTGTTGAGGAGAAAAAGGATTGAGACCCACTGCTTTATACCAGTGGGTAAAGCAATGCTACTGATGCAGAGACTGTTCCTATGACAATTTTTACCCCTTCTTTTAAATAGTTTCCTTTGGATATATTTCCAGGAATTACTAGGTCTAGAATATGATCATTTTTATAACTCCTGATAGGCTATAAATTGTCTCTTTTAAACAATGCTTGTAACTAGGGTTCAAACATTAGGTATAGGGCTTCCCTGGTGGCGCAGTGGTTGAGAGTCCGCCTGCCGATGCAGGGGACACGGGTTCGTGCCCCGGTCCGGGAAGATCCCACATGCCGCGGAGTGGCTGGGCCCGTGAGCCATGGCCGCTGAGCCTGTGCGTCCGGAGCCTGTGCTCCGCAACGGGAGAGGCCACAACAGTGAGAGGCCCGTGTACCGGAAAAACAAAACAAAACAAAACAAAACATTAGGTACAAAATATCCTTACCTGCATGGAGGACTCCATTACCGACACCACTGTAATAGCATCTTCCAGAGTCACTGTGTCACGGAACATCAGGCGAGCATGAGCTAATAAGGTGCATTTGAAATTATGAAGAATTATTTTTATGAATTTTTGAGGTGATAAATGTAATACTCTCCTGGATCCCCCCTATTCCAAAACTGTATTTTATAAATGAGCTACTAATAACAAATAAATTTTACTAGAGCAAGCACATAAGTCTAACTTCAACCAGCTGTAAGGTTGTTTCTCTAATAATGGGCCTAATCCTTCTGCACAGCCCATGGCAGTTCTGTGTATTTACATGAAAAGGTACTCTGGGCTCCAGCAAAGAAAGGTGATATGCGGCATATATTTAATATTCAGTGACTTTTAATCCTTACTTTCTAATCTATTATAAATCATACAAAATTAAAATTAATATTCATTTCTCATCTCTGATACATCTCTTTATCTGTGAGCTTTTCAAAACTGCCAAATTTGCAAGCCTGAATCTTGGGTGTTTCTTGCCTTAATATTAGTGATAAATCCTTGAAAAAGTGAGGCACTTTTGTTTTACAGAACTTTTTGGTAAGCATATATTATATCATCATATGATACAGTCAGCTCATGTGAAAAAAATTTAGGATTGTTTAATAAGGGCTAAATGTAAAAGCCAGTATTAGAAAAAAAAGAAAAAGTCTGGAGACGCATATTGGCTCCAAGTGCGCATGTAAGTCTCATACCTTAGGGATGGGATAGAGCATGGTACTGTTAATTCAGCATTATTGTGTTAGTGGTGGGCTGTGAGTGGCAACTGGTGAGAAACAACCCAGGGTGCTATATAGGAAATATTTCCCAGTAAGGGAGTATTCCACCCCAAATGCTAATAGAAGCCATCGAGAAACAAAACATCCGTAAATAAGACCTTCTAAATGAATGATGTCTTAAGTTATGGGAGGTTCTGAGATGTCACAAAGATTCCTCTTTCTGAACGACGCTTCGTTCCACTCAACAACTATAATCCGTCCCCAGAAGAGTGGTTTCATAGCTCCGAGTTTTTACTTTTTAAGCAACTATGAGCAAGCACCTCAGAGATCATCCTCACTCATCTCTGAATTCATGGTGCCAAGCCCCATGCCTTGCTCACACTGGACACCCAATAAAAGTATTATCTGCTGAAGGAAATAAACCTTCTGCTAATCGTATCAAGCTTTCCAGCAGGCGGATGGTTGTCCGGGCAGCGTTCCGGGAATCACTCTGCCTCTGCATCTGGTAGTACCGGAGGAGAACTTGATTACCCTCATCAGACAGTGTGGGCTGCAGATTCCTAATGAGGCAGAAATAGGTTTTCATCTTTTCCATGCTCCAGAGCTTCTCTGATTTGCTTGGATAACCTGTATATATCAGGTATTGGGTCAGTAATTTCTAACAACAGGCAAACATCTCATATTAAGGGTTTTGCTAAAGTTCTTGTACTCATTTTTAAAAAGATAACCTTCAGGTTTTGTGGCCATTGAAATCTAGATGTGTCTCTGCATATAGTTCTATAATAAACAGTCTTAGGCTCTAAGCTTAATAAAGGTAAGCTTCCTACAGAGGTTTAAATTATTCAGAATAATTCTGTTCTGCCATATACAGAGATAAATAGTACTTGGTAAATCTAAGTTTTTGACAGAAGTCCCACATTTAGAATTCTGTTTCATAAACTCAGTCCATTTTTTTGTGTGTGCAAGAGGTGAACCACGTGGTAATTATATATCATAAGGTTGCCCCCTTTCAGCACAAAGGACACGTTTACCAACTTTAATCTCATCAATGGCAAGCAGAGAAAGACCCTTTTCCTTCCGTTTGTTATTCTGGGCTCACTAACTGACTCGTCTCACTGCTTTCTATCTAAGCCTCTCTCTACTGGCCATTAGTTACAGTACCTTGGGTATTTATTTAATTTTCTTCAAGGAAAATTTCATTTGTTACGTCTACTTTTTGTCAATTTGAATGACTTGTTCGTCTCCACGTACCTTTGTTTTCTAAGATAAAGGCAGAAATTATACGATCCCAGTCTTCATTCTTGGTATCAAGCAAAACTAGGATCAGGTCGAATCGACTTAAGAGTGGGCTGCCAAGGGCAATGTTCACTGACACAGACTCATGGGGGTCGTACTGGCCTTTGGGGTTGGTTGCTGCGAGGATGGTGGTCCTTGTGTTCAGCTTGCACACGAGGCTACCAAAAGAGAAGGTACAATTCACTGCCTGTTGGGATTCAAATGAAAAGCAAGATTAAACCTGTTAATAGGAAGGGACTGCTCTTGCACCTTGAAAATCTACACTCATGTGAAAGAGAATGTGAATGATACAAACACCAAGTTCAAATGAAGGACATTTACACTAGCCTATCTTGAAGAGAAGTAAGTATTTAACAAACACTTCTTATGCCCTGAGTATGAGCAGACCCCTCTGCTAAGGGGTGTTAAGAGGTGTACAAAGTTAAACCACACATGCATACTGCTCTTAGGGAGCTTGCAGTCCACTAGCTATAATGGTAAGACAAGGCAGAATATGGTAAGTTCTAGAAACATAGATTTCCCAGGGGAAATAAAGATGATGTGTATTCATCTACGTGGATGGAAGAGACACTCAGAGAAACATTACGAAGTAGTTTTTGAACTGGGCCTTTCATGACATCTGGACTTGTTCTGTGCGTTTACTTACTTTGTTTCGATTTTCTAAAAGTGAAAGAAACGGGATGAAGGGAAAGGGAGGGAGGGAGGGAGGGAGGGATAAAAGAAGAAGAAATCAGGAAAAAGAAAGGTTGATCAGCGTAGTGTTTTTGAGGAGCAACAGTGAAGGGAAGGCTGCGGAGGAGGGCTGGTCAGATGGGGAAGGACCACGGACGGGACACATGGGAGAGACAAGGGTAGTGGCCCAGGAAGAGGCACTCAAGTCTTCAACAGAGCAGTGACAGGATAGATACGGAGGTGACATAACTTAGATGTTGTTTTTAAACTTGTTTATGATGGGCAAGCCCTCAAAATAATATGGCACATTCACTGACAATAACAAGTATAGCATTCTTTCTCTGTAAAGTTGTATGCTCTCTAGTGATGACTGTTTTCAGTTACAGCGGCATGTCTGCCTCTCAGCAGTCAAAACCCTGGGACATCGGCAAACATGTGCTATGTCTGTTAATCCCTGATCTATTTCCAGTTGGCTCTAGCAATTACCTCATGCCTGAAGACTGAAAAAGTTTGAGAATTTTTATTTTTGGTAAATGGCACAAGAAGACACAGAAGAGAAAGACAAATGAGGCACTTTCACTGAAAACTAAATCCTCTTTTTAAAAAAATTATTGATGGAAAAATTTTGAACAGAGAGTCCACATCTTAACATTTATGTACCAAAATGACTTTGTAAAGGCAGCTGTTTAGAACTCAGATTCAAGTTTGCCATAAAAACAATGTAATAAATGGTCCCTAACTAATCCCACAAAAAGCACATTTAATCCAATACTGAAGCGAGGCTGTTTGCATTTATCATAAAAAAGGAATATTGCTGCAATACTGGCAATGAAACAAAATACAACTGTATATGAATTAATTTCTCAAAAATTATTTTCTGAGAGTTAAAATTGATTGTTCTTCCTCTCTCTGATCAAGAGCTATTTACAAGCCATTTCCTGTGTGCAGAGGACTGTACTGAGAATTGAGAAGGGTGTATAGCTGGTCCCGGCCTTCAGTTAGTTTACAATAGGACTGCTGGAGGATAAGGAGGCTCAACACAGCGCCTGCCAGACAGGACGTGTGCAACGGAAGCTGGCGTCAGCGTCAGTGTCCGCAAAGAAGACTTCTGTGGAGATGCCTGGATACGTGGAAGACATAGACTCTTAACGATATCCATGACGTGAGGAGGAAAATGAGCAAGCCAAGACAGAAAACAGGTGGTGAGTTATTCCTAAGGTAACTGGGAAAAAATGAAAGGAGAAGCTTAGGGAAGGGGGCTAAGGAAGATTTATACGTGAAGAAAACAGGTTTCCTGAGGGGCAGCTTGTGGAAATTCAAGCAATGAAGGTAGAGCGGTGGGCAGGAGAAGAGAAGACTGTGTGGGGTAGTAAGTCAGGCAGCTGCCAGTAGCAAAGAGGAGGATGGGGACGGCGTCAGAAGGGACAGAGTGGTCTCGATCACTTGAAAGAGGGGAAGACAGCATATAAACCTGGTGGCTGCAGACCTGTGTACGAACATGACTGCATTACAAACTGAATGGGGCTGTAGCGAACAAAGATACTCACACAGTCTAAGTACTGTGTGCACAGTAATGCTTCGCTAAATTCCACTGAATGAGGAACTCATGAATTAGTGGAAGGTAAGGGTCATTTTTCCAATCCAATACGAGCTCTACCTTCCTCAGTAATAAGAAGATAACTACCATATCTGTAATACCAAGCACTGTGTTAGGCTTTGTGTATACATATTACCCCTAATCTTCACAACAACCTGAAAGGTAGATATTATTATCACCTACTTGGAAATAAGGAAACTAGAAGTCCCAAGTTGTTAATAACTTCCCCAAGGTTACGTGGAGAGCTACAGAGCTGTGATTCAAACCCAGATCTGCTTAACTCCAAAACCAATGCTCTTTCATCTCCAGACTGCCACCCTGGTGGTGTCACATTTTAAACACTTCCTGTGGTCTTGAAGATTCTGCCTCATGTTTTAGGTATTCATTACTTGCCTTATTTTTTTATTTTTTTTTGCGTTATACGGGCCTCTCACTGTTGTGGCCTCTCCCGTTGCGGAGCACAGGCTCCGGATGCGCAGGCTCAGCAGCCATGGCTCCCGGACCGGGGGCACGAACCCGTGTCCCCTGCATCGGCAGGCGGACTCTCAACCACTGTGCCACCAGGGAAGCCCTCCTTGCCTTATTTTTTTCCTACTTAATTTGATCCCCCTTGAGGGCCTGTGACTTACTGTTATAATGCTCACACTGTCTGTCACATATTAGATGCTCAATAAACATATACTGAATAAGTGATAAACAAAAATTAATCTTTACTTTACTTAGTACAGTATTTCTAAAATTCAGAGTCATTTTATACTCAGGCTTCATCAGTCATAAAATAATCACGCTAGTATATTTTGTTTTCTGCATTAACTTCAAGGAGTGAAAACATTTCAGTTTCTGAAAAAGCTATTTTTCCATTTTTAATCCACATGTTTAAAACTTCCTATATACATGGGAGTACTTTTTCTAAACATCGTAAAGTTAAGTTACTTAAATTATTTTTACCATGACAGGCCCTCCAGATAGTGCCCTTATTTTTGTGATGGTCCCCCATTACTCTCATTACATCTTTACCGGTGATCCCCATCTTTGCTCATGGGTTTAATCACTACCTATAAGCTGGCACTTCCAAATTTAGCTCTAGCCTGTGGCAGTGGCTGCTCTGTGTTCACAAAACCTTGTTTTCCTTTCTCCCTGGGGACAGAGCAAGATTTAATTTCCCATCCTTTCCAGTTAAGGAGAGCTGTAATAACAAGTCTTGCCAATGGAATGGGGGTAGGAGAACATATGCTACTTCCAGGTCAGGCTCCTAAAAGCCTCCCTATGCAACCCTCCCCGCTTCTCTCTCTCTCTGCTGGTATAGGTGAGGATAAGGCCCTGGAGTCAGACAGCCACCTGAGGGACTATGGAGCACAGCGCCTCACCCACCACCCACATCAGACTGTGACTCAAGCAAGAAAAACTCCCTCTGGCAAAACACTGCAGGAAGAGATGAGCACAGGAGAGAAGTGACCACTTTTCAAGGAGTAACGAAAGAGAATAGACAGCTCAGGAATTTGAGGCTTTGAAGGGCTGGAAAAGACAGTTGCCTCTAGACTCCAGAAAGTAAGGGGAAAGACTGAAACAGGTTTTGAACAACAAAGGCCCAGTCAATATTCTCAGTAGTATAAAGTGACCCAGATTAAGAGTGAAGCCTTAAAAAAAAACAAAAAACAAAAAACAAAACAAAACAAAAAAAAATGAGTGAAGCCTTGGGCTTCCCTGGTGGCACAGTGATTGAGAGTCCGCCTGCCGATGCAGGGGACACGGGTTCGTGCCCCCGGTCCGGGAGGATCCCACATGCCACGGAGCGGCTGGGCCCGTGAGCCATGGCTGCTGAGCCTGCGCATCCGGAGCCTGTGCTCTGCAACGGGAGAGGCCAAAACAGTGAGAGGCCCGCCCCCCCCCAAAAAAGAATGAAGCCTTCAGCTTAGATGGCCTTAGGGTAGCCACCATTAAGTTGTAGAAAAATGGAACGAAGGCCCACCCATGTTCACAGCAGCTATATAATAGCCAAGAGGAGGAAGCAATACAAGTGTCCATGGATGAATAAATGGATAAACAATACACACACTCACACAATGAAATGTTATTCAGCCTGAAAGAAAGGAAATCCTGCCACAAAATACAACATGGATGAACTTTGAGAACATTATGGTACGTGAATTAAGTCAGTCACAAAAGACAAATACTATATGATACCATTTATATGGGGTTTCTAGAGTAGTCACATTCATAGAAACAGAAAGTAAAATGGTGGTTGCCAGGGACTGGGGAGAGGGGAAAATGGGGAGCTGTTGTTTAATGGGTGTAGAGTTTCAGTTTTGCAAGATGAAGAGTTCTGAAGATTGGTTACATAACAATGTGAATGTACTTAACACTACTGAACTGTATACTTAGAAATAATTAGGATGGTAAATTTTATGTGTTTTTTGTTTTTTAACCACAATTTAAAAAAATGGAATGGACAGCGTTATGGACTGAATGTTTGTGTCCCCCGAAAATTCCTATTTTGAAGCCCTGACACCCAAAGTGCTGATATTATGAGTTGGGGAGCTTAGGAAGGTAACCAGGTTTAGATGGGGTTATGAGTGTACAGCCCTCATAATGGGATTCACATCCTGAAAGCAGAGGATGGGAGACAAGAGCTCTCTCTTCGGGCTCGCACATGGAGGGGAGGCCATGCGGGCAACAGCAAGAATGCAGCTGTTTCAGAGCAAGGAAGTGGGTCCTCACTAGGAATCGAATCTGCTAGCACCTTGACCTTGGACTCCCCAGCCTCTGGAACTATGAGAAATAAAAGTCTGTTGTTTAAGCCAATCAGTCTACAGTATTTTGTTACAGCAGCCCAAGGCAAAGAAGGAAAAACCCCCAAAACCCAACAAACTGAGCTTGAGAAATATGTCAAGAAAGGAATTCTGGATACTGGCATATGCAACTGACTAGAAGCAAAGGGATCAGAGACCTAAATTACTACGGGACCTGCACTGCCAAAGAAACCACAAACTCAGTCTGAAGAAGCCTTTGTTGTGATGGAATAAAATTCATACTTTATGGCAAGACAAGAAAATTTAAACATAAAATTCTTCTCTGCCTATTTGGGCCTCCTCCCTCCCCTTTAGTGTGTATTGTGTATCTGCATTAACCAGACCTCCTTAGGAGATAACCTTCCTTCTTAATCTTGTAAGGGGCCACGATGACCCATGACCCACAACTCACTTTGTATGTGTAGATCTGGATTGTGTAAACTGTCAATAATACAACCTTTGACATATAACCCATCATGTCAAAAACTTACATAACTGTGCTTTGACCTCAGAACAGTCCTCAGAGCTTCCTGAAAGACTGTCACCCAGGTTATAATCTCAGGTTGGCTCAAATAAAATTCTCCATTTCTTTCTTAGATCGACTATTGATTAATTTTTTTCATTGACAATTGCTTTCAAGTTGTAAAAACAACCTTTTGCACATATGACACCAAAAGCACAAGTAAAAAAAAAGACAAAATAGGTAAAATAAACTGCATCAAAATTTGAAACTTTTATGCTTCAAAGGATGCCATCAAGGAGGTGAAAAAACCCACACACAGAATGGAAGAAATTATTATTTGCACATCATATATCTGATAAAGGACTTATATTCAGAACATACAAAGAACTCTTAGAACTCAACAATAAAATGATAAATAACCCAGTTAAAAATGGGCAAAGGATTGGAATAGACATTTCTCCAAAGAAGATATACAAATGGCTAATAAACTTATGAAAAGATGCTCAATGTCTTTAGTCATTAGGAAAATGCAAATCAAAACCTCAGTGAGGAAACCATAAACAAAATAGAAAAGACAACCTACAGAATCAGAGGAAATATTTGCAAACAATGCTACTGACAAGGGATTAATTTCCAAAACACACAAACAGTTCATGTAGCTCAATATCAAAAAAAACCAAACAACCCAATCAAAAAATGGCCAGAAGACCTAAACGGACATTTCTCCAAAGAAGACATACAGATGGCCAACAGTCACATGAAAAAATGCTCAATGCTGCTAATTATGAGAGAAATGCAAATCAAAACTACAAGGAGGTATCACCTCACTCTGGTCAGACTGGCCATCTTCAAAAAGTCTACAAATAATAAATGCTACAGAGGTTGTGGAGAAAAAGGAACCCTCCTACACTGTTGGTAGGAATGTAAAATGGTACAGCCACTATGGAGAACAGTGTGGAGGTTTTTTAAAAAACTAAAAATAGAGTTACCTACCATATGATCCAGCAATCCGACTCCTGGGCATATATCCGGAGAAAACTATAATTTGAAAAGATACATGCATCCCAATGTTCATGGCAGCACTATTTACAATAGCCAAGACACAGAAACAACCTAAATGTCCATCAAGAGATGAAGGGAAAAAGAAGATGTGGTATATTTATACAATGGAACATTACTCAGCTGTGTAAAGAATGACATAATGCCATCTGCAGCAATATGGATAGACCTAGAGATTATCATACTAAGTGAAGTAAGCCAGACAGAGAAAGACAAACATATAATATTGCTTATATGTGGAATCTGAAAAATAATAAAATACAAATGAACTTATTTAAACAACAGAAATAGACCCACAGACATAGAAAACAAACTTATGGTTACCAAAGGGGAAAGGGGGGTAGGAGGAATAAATTAGGAGTTTGGGATTAACACATCCACACTACTGTATATAAAATAGATAACCAACAAGGACCTACTGTATATAGCACAGGGAACTATACTCAATATTCTATAATAACCTATAAGGGAAAAGAATCTGAAAAAGAATATATAGAGAGAGATATATAGATATATAACTGTATATATATCTGGATCACTGTTAATCAACTACACTTTAGTTAAAAAGAAAACAGTGAGATACGACTTTAGATACACTAGTACTGTTATAATCACAAAGACAATAACAAGTGTTAGCAAGAATGTAGAGAAATTGGACCCTTCATACATCGCGCGAGAGATTGTAAAATGGTATAGTGGCTTTGGAAAACAGTTCCTCAAAAAGTTAAATATGGAGTTACCATTTGACCCAGCAATCTGCTCCTATGTATATACTCAAGAGTAATGAAAACATATGTCCCCACAAAAACTTGTACTTGAATCTCCTTAGTAGCATTATTCATAATAGCCCCAAATTGGAAACAGCCTAAATTTTTATCAACTGATGAATGGATAAACAAAATGTGGTATATTCATATAAAGAAAGACTATTCAGCCACATAAAGAAACAAACTATTGATACATGCAACAACCCGGATGAACCTTAAAAGCAAGTGAAAGTTGCCAGACACAAAAAGTCACATCTTATATGATTCGATTTATATGAAATGTCCAGAACAGGCAAATCCACAGAGATAGAAAGTAGATTAGTAGTTGCCAAGGACTTGGGAGAGACGGAAAATGGGAAGTGAGAGCTACAGGATGTGGGATTTCTCTTTGGGGTGACTGAAATGCTCAGGAACCAGTGGTAATAGCTGCGCAACTCTGTGAATACACTGAAACCTACAGAATTGTGTGCTTCAGAGGGTGGGCTTTACGTAGCATGTGAATTATACCTCAAAGCTGTTAAGAGAAAAAGTCAGAGGAAAGAATCAAAATAAAATGGTACGTTTGTAAAAAGCAAACAAACAAAAATAACAATCTTGGTCCCCTAAGCTTGCTCCAGGAGGATGCAGGCTGGGAAGCTCAGGGGCCGCCTTCAGATGTGGCCAAAGGAGGATAATGGACAAGAAGAACCCTTTGTGTGCTGAGCTGAGCCAGGGGCCAGAGAACAGTGCAAAAGGAGTTATCTTAGAATTAGAACTAGGGTTTAATCACAAAACCTCCCTTAATAATGCCCGCTCAGCAGGACCCCACTTTACTGGATTAACTCATTTAATTTTCACAGCCGTATGAAACAGATAGAACAATTTTCACCATCGTACCATGAAGAAACCAAGGCACAGAGGAGTCGGGTGATATGCCTGGCTAGCAGGAAGTGGAGATGGAACCTCAACCCAGCCAGACAAGCTCAGGGACTCTTGCTCTTCATCATTATGATAATTCTTTCAATACCCAATACATTCTTGTGGTCATTTTTTAAAAGGCAGAGCTCTTGATGCAGTTTCCTGAACTTGTTCCATGTCTAGCACAGATCATGTTCCATATTTCATGATATAATGTGAAACCGTATTTTATGTATGTACATATTCTGCAATAAACCAGCCAGCAGCTGAATTCGTTCATCATGGCTGAGTTTGTGGGCCAGCCCATAATTTGCAGCATCTCATAGGTGGCACCTTAAAGGTTATCCATTCACTCATTAGATGCTTGAATTCCTTATATAATTTTTTTCTAGATGAACTTGAAGACCTCTAAACCCTATAGGCAGCCTACTTATCTCTAGGCAGCTCTAGCCACTAGAAGTTTTGCTTGTACTGATTCTAAATATGCTTCCCTGAACCTTCAATCCATTGATTCTAAAGAATATAGAACAAGTCTAATTCCATATCTATATTTGAGCCCTTCAAAATGATTGCAGATAACAATCTAATTACTTTTTCTGGAAATGGTTCAAGGAAAACACAGGCAATGTTTTAAAAATATACAGCAAAAGTTGGTGTTATTTAAACAACAAGAAAGAATAGCTTAAAAAACAAAATGTTGACTTCCAGGCTTCCATAGGATAATGGCAGCTGCTTATATCCAAATCTCTCAACACATGCTCCAGAGACCTTAGGGAAAAACAAGAAGGGCAAATAAACCTGTAAAACAAAACTGAAAGCTAGCTAAGAGAGAGACAGAATACTACAAACTTCAGTTTCCATGTAAACAGACATTAGAAACCAGCAAAGCTAATCTAGAGCCCCTGTTGGAACAGGAAGATGGGTGGAGACTTAGTGAAAAGGAGGAGAGGGCAATGGGTTCCTCATGATGGAGGAACACAGATAAAACCACCCTTACAAGGAGGGAATCCCACACAGAGCGGGGAAATATTGAGAACAGCCTTGAGACCTCATCAAAGCAGTGACTACTGGGCAATAGAAAGAGGAACCTGAAAGTTCCTGGGACCAGAGGTGGCAGGCTTGGGAAGGGTCCTGGAGTGGATGGAGGTGACTTACAAGGGGCAAGGGTCCCTTAGAGTGTTGGCAATCAGGAGAAGGAGGCAAGCAGTATATTAAAGATCCTACAGCACAAATGAGAAACACAAAATCAGAACACATCACCTGCCCCCCTTAAACCTTAGGAAAAAACTCTATTAAGTAAAATGCACTGAGCTGAGATTACTCTGAACTAAAAACTAGTACACCATCCAAACCTCTGACCACCACCTTAATAGAATAACTACTACTGATTCAGGAAAAGATAAGACATTTCAGAATGAATGGAAATAATATGCATTATTAATACAAAACTACCACAAGAATCAAAATACCTTAGTTGGTAAAACCCCCACTCCACCTCCCCCTAAAAAAGCCCACAAAGCAGAAGCAATCTGTATTTAATACACTCACTTAAATTAAATATTCTTAAACAAACATTTGTACGTATGAAGAACCTTTCCAAATCAGAATTCAAAAACTCAGAACAGAAAAATATAAAAAAGAGGAAGATGAACATCCAGAGATGACTCAGGGAAGAAAATGGGAGAAGGGAGGAAGACAAAATAATTTCAGAAATGAACATTTAAATCTGGGCATCTAAAGAGAGGACAGACAGGAATGAAAATATAATAAAGGTTGCTAAGGGGAGGAATAAAAATGCCAAGAGAATAAAAACAAAACAGCTAAAAAGTCTCAGAAAAAAATTGGTTGCTATAGAATCTAGGCAAAGAAGACCTAACATACATGTAATTGGAATTTCTGAAAAATAAAAACAAAACAAAGAACAGAATATGTGAAACTATAATTCAAGAAACATTTCCAGAGAGAAATGAAGTCTTCTATTGATACTTTTCAAAGAGCTCACTAACATCTAAAAAAAATGACCAAGGATAATCAACTAAGATATAGCCTAGTAAAAGTATTACACTTAAACCACAAAGAGAAAAATCCTTCTGGGCCTTCAGGCAGGAAAATCAAATCACCTACAAAGCAAAGGATATCAGGATGGCATTAGATTTGTCAACAGCAACATGCAAAGCAAGATGACAGGAAAGAAAGTATAAGGCTAGGTCTTTATATCCA
The DNA here is from genome assembly GCF_059928025.1 of Delphinapterus leucas. NCBI lineage: Eukaryota > Metazoa > Chordata > Mammalia > Artiodactyla > Monodontidae > Delphinapterus > Delphinapterus leucas. The sequence goes on from NC_143140.1 coordinate 54,975,998, forward strand.
GTCACGCTGTTCTTCAAGTATCAAAGCTATGAAAAACATTAATAGCTTTAAACCTGCACAAACTCAGTACAGTACTCAGGAACCCCTCCCAAGGAATCTGTTAGAGGAGACCTTCATTCAACCAAGAGATGACAGTGATACTCTGGCAAAAGGACTGATGGTGAGCCCTGAATATATTTAATTTTAGGTCTAAGACCAAAACAAAGGAAGGTATAAAAGTAGAAGAAGAGTATATAAATATAAGTGTTATTTGTCCAGACAAAGTATAAATAATATAACAATTTTTTAATAGTAAAGAGAAGGGAGAAAAGGGAAAGTAGCATATGCTCATTGGTTACCAAATGGGTAATGAAGTACAGTCAAAGGATATTATTTAAAGCTCCCAAGGGAAGATAAAGGGGGCTGCAGGCATTATAAAAGGTATTTATAGGTAAGCCCTAGAACAGGCGTTGTCAAACTACAGCCAGCAGATCAAATCCAGCTCACTATCTATTTTTTAAGTAAAGCTTCACTGGGAAACAGCTACACCTATTGTTTTACATATTGTCTATGGCTTCTTTATTCTGTCCACATCATAGACATATTGATGCAGTCATATTGTCTACATTAGCAGAGGTGAGTAGTTGCAACAGAGACTATATAGCCCACAAAACCCTAAAGTATCTACTATCTGGACCTTTATACAAAAAATCTGCCAACCCCTAACGTATAACAAGAATGCAAACCTTCTTAAATGCCAAACAAATAGAAAAAGAAACAAAGTTTTTTTAAAAATGAAACACTTGACACCAAGCATATTGGTAACACCAATAAATGTAAATATGCTTAACTCACATTAAAAGAAAAAGATTTTCAGGTTACTTGTAAGACAAAGCAAAGTAAAATAAAACCAACTTTATGCTGTATACAAGAGAACAAATTGCAATCAAAAGGCTGAACATAAAGGAAGAGGCAGATATATTAGGCAAATGTAAGTAATATGAAATCAGGAGTTGTGATCTTGATACCAGGCAAGGTAAAATTCAGGCCACACAGCATTAACACAAACTGCAAATGCTAAAGCCACAGCAACTACCTTGATAAAACAGAAACTTTATGCAAAGCTTCTGATGTGAGACATGCAAAGAGAAAACAACAGACACACAGTAATAATACTTTAACAAACCTCTTTCAGCCTAAGATACATCAAACAGACAAAAGGTAAATAAAGATATAGAAGACCTTATAAGGTATAGTTTATAGGTGTGTGTGTGTTTGTGTGTGTGTGTGTGTGTATCTGTGTGTGTGTGTATCACATCTTGATTATAAAGAATATAACTTCTCAAGCAAAGATGGGCCAGTCATGAAATTGTTCTAACATGAGGCCACAAAGAAAAAACACTCATGAAGCTCCTTAAAGTAGAAATAATACAAACAACATTCTCTGACCACAATGCAATAAAACCAGAAATGAATAGCACCGTTGAAAAACAAATAATTTTCAAAAGGTCCTTCTACCTGGAGGTTAAAAAACTTTTTAAAGCAAACCTTGAGGGACTTCCCAGGTGGCACAGTGGTTGAGAGTCCGCCTGCCGATGCAGGGAACACGGGATCGTGCCCCGGTCTGGGAAGATCCCACGTGCCGCGGAGTGGCTGGGCCCGTGAGCCATGGCCGCTGAGCCTGCGCGTCCGGAGCCTGTGCTCCGCAACGGGAGAGGCCACAACAGTGAGAGGCCTACGTACCGCAAAAAAAAAAAAAAAACCTTGAGAGAAAGGGGATGTACAAACCAAAACTGCAGAATTTATAAAAAACATATAAAAAATAATGAGAACACTACATATAATAATTACAGGATACCATTAAAACAGTGCCAAAGAGCATATATGTTATGCTATCTTTTGCATAAGAAAGAGGGGAGGTGCGCATGCGAGTGTGCACAAATACCCACACGTGTGTTTTTGACTATTTTTGCTAAAACAAGGAATATAGGAAGGATAAATCAGAAACCAAGGTTTATGAAAGGGATAGGAGAAAACAGAATGGAAGGTGAAGGGATATGAGTGTAACTTCTTTGGTATAATAGTTTTGACTTTTGAAATATGTTTTACAAATTCAGAAAACAAAATTAATCAAAAGGCGAACTCTAAAAGTGTACACATACATAGGTTTAAAGACCTGTTTCCTAATTGTATACCAAATCAGTAATATGACCACACAAAGAAAAGAATTAATTCAAATAACTTTTGAACATGCACTCTGACCATATATAACCTTAGTGGAATATACTCTAAACCCAAAAAGAACTGCAAAGAAGGCTTAAATATTACTTAGTTTCTTTGTGGTTGTTGTTATTGGCAATGGTGTTGGGGTAATAATTCTGAAACTATTTTGGAGAATCAACTGAGTTCATAAACACAAGGAGTCCCTGTGAACACCTTCAGATACAAATGAAGTAAGTAAGTTTGGAGAGTCATAAGTATCTTCTCACCCTCACTTTCCTATTGGCTAGAAACTCTTTTGAAAAGTACATAAATGGTTGTACAACAATGTGAATGGGTTATATTTTTTCAAATTTGTATATTATTTTTTATTGTGGTAAAAACGCATATCATAAAATTCACCATCTCCACCATTTCTAAGTGTACATGCAATAGTGTTAAATGTGTCCAAATTGCTGTGTGACCAGTCTCCAGCACTTCATCTTGCAAAACTGAAACTGAACTGCAAAACTGTTTTCCATAGTGGCTGCATCACTTTATATTTTATATTTCCAATAATCCACAAGGATTCCAGGTGCTCCAGTTGCTCCCCACCCTCACAAACACTTGTTCTTTCCTTTTTGTTTGTTTGTTTGTTTGTTTGTTTTATGGTAGCCTCCTAACATTTGTGTGGTGATATCTCATTGTGTTTGATTTGCATTTTCCTAGTGATTAGTGATGCTGAGCATCTTTTCATGTGCTTGCTGGCCATTTGTGTATCATCTTTGGATGAATGTATATTCAAGTTCTTTGCCCAGTTTTTAACTTGATTATTTTGTGTTGCTGAGCTGCAGGAGTTCTTTATATATTCTGGCTATTAACTCCTTTTCAGATACATTATTTGCAAATATTTTCTCTGGTTGCACATGTTAATTTTTCACTCCAATGCATCCTTTGATGCTCCGAAGTTTTAAATGTTGATGTAGTCCAAATAAATAAATACATAAATAAATAAATCTATCATCTTGCTAATTATATTCTCTTTGTCTCATCTATTCTTTGTTCCCTTTTTCTTCTCTTCCTGCCTTCTTTTGGATTATTTATGATAGCATTTTACCTCCACAACTTACATATTAGTTTTAGTTTTGTCTCTTATTTTCTAGTGGTTGTTCTAGCATTTACATCTTTAATTGGTTACAGTCTACCTTCAAATAATACCATACCACTTCAGGTACAGTGCAAGACCATCACAGTTAGTCTGGGGATTGGCACTGCTGTTGTGATCTTTACCCTTAGTGCAGCACAGACTTCAAATTGTTTCTGTGCTGAGCTGTCATTACCCTGTGCTTCGTGTGGCAGTGTGAGCAGAGCTGGAACATTATCCTTGGAGTTTCTGCTCCACCTTCAGCTTTCAGCAGTCCCTGCATACCTGCACCAGAGGGGTCTCATTCCGCACTCCAGTGCCTTCCCCAGTGGCAGACTGCTATTGCGTGTTACTGGTGTTAGGCTTATTTTGGGGCCAGGTTGGTTCTTGGTCTCCTGGTCTTAGGCAGGCGCTGTGTACCTACTCTTGCAGGGGACAGACCAGAGAGCTGTAAGCCTTCCTGTCCCTCCCACCTGTGGCAGCTGAACCCTGCCATGTATCTGTGGTGGGTCTCAGGCAGGAAGGGTCTTTCTCTCCCTTTCCCAGTGGCACGGACCTCTGCTTTGTATTGGGTCAGAATCCTGGACCCGAGAGATTTTCCTGCCCTTCCCTTAGGAGATGATGGCTTTTGTTTCTACCCTCCTCCCAAAAGCAGCATCTTTTTGCCTGGCTCCTTTGGGAAGAAAGGAAGGAAGATTCTCTAACCTCCTCCTGAGGCAGAAGGATTTTTTTGCTTCTAGCCTTCCTCCAGAGGCCCCGGGGATGAGAGGGTTTGTTGCCCTGGCCCCAGTGAGTTAAAAATTTTGCTTCATATGAAAGATGTGTCTGGAGAAGCAGCAGGGCTTCGTGCCTAGTACCCAGCAGCAATCCCCCCTCAGGTCTGCATGAATGATGAGGGCAGGCGAGGCGTCTGTGGAGACCCAAGGAGGAAGGGCTTACAAGTGAGAACTCCCCTTGTGCTTGGGGCTCCCAGTTATTCTAAACTGATACCCTATCCCATATTTGGACTTCAGGGAATTTAAAATTTTTTAGTTATTTCCTTTTATTTGCTTCTATGGCAGCCACCACTTCCTCTCATGCTCTGTCAAAGGTGAACAGTCTATGTGGCTCACCTCTCCTAGGAGGGGCTTGTCACACTTTGGAATTGAGTTCCCTTGATTTCCTTGTAAACTCAGCCCTCTAATATGTTCGGAAAGTTATGACTTTTGTGGGCTCTCTGGATTTTTCTCATTAGGATGAGAGTGACATGCTCTTACCGCTTTCTACATCCTAAGTGGAAGAAGAACTCAGGCTTATGTTTTGTATGTCTTTGCTTTTTTATTTCATTTAAAAAATAAATTTTATGTTATAAAAATATTGCTCTGTGGTGGATTGAAAAACAACAATAAAACTGGTCCTTCACCACAAATAGTATGAAAAGCAGCACTGTTCCAGTGCATAAAGTAGTCATGGTTATGACAAGATTGTCCAATCTGAGGGAACACTGTTTAGCTACAAGAACATTTCTTTTGGACCTTATGACATACTTATGGATATAGCACAAAAGGTTCATACTAATTCACATTTAGCAGAGGGTAAGGCAGTAGAAGTGGTTAATAAAATATTTTCACTTCCAAAGATTTCTTCTGTAGACTATCATACAGCGCTGCTAATTTTCTCCCTTTCTAAAACAGGTTCATAGCATTTGTCCCAATTTTCCCTGATGTAAGGGTTAATTATTTAGGAATCTTTCAAAATGTCTCAGATTGCCTCTGGAAAAGGCATATCAAAACAAACCATAGGTTCTACCAACCAGCAAAGGTGCTAATTAAATAGAGACATAATGAGAGGAGAAAGTAGCCTTGAAGACACTTGGTAAACTATATCTCTAATTTCCCCTGATAAAGAGTTTAGAAGCAATCATTATTTTAAAGTATGTTCTCTTATAACACTTTCATTATGGACTTATCCTTTTGCTGCTCTTCAATCTTTCCCAACAAAATACTGAACACCTCAAGGATGGTGTTGTATCCATCTTTGTACTTCTCAGGGTCTAGCCCAGTGCCTGGCATATGCCAGGCTCTGAATGATTATATATTAAGTGAAATGAATAGATTTGATAATGGTTCTGCATAGCTTTTTCGTGTATCTTTTTCCTCTGGGGTATATCCTTCTCTTACCGCCCTCTCCCCTTTCCTTTTTTGTAAGTGTATATATAGATCTCACAGAATCCCTACCTACCAGCGTCTGCCTGGCTCTCAGGTACCCACTACTGTTTGAAGACTCTCCTGGCAGCCCTTTTTGCCTGATCAGCTGGCTTCACATCTATAATAGGAGCCTTAGGACTGAGATAGTTCTGGTTCTGTTCTTTGCTTGGATGACCTGGCAGCCTGCTTGATGGTCAGCCTTTGTAGCCAGGTAAGTTTCCCATAACCACCTCAGCACCTGGGTGAATGGATTTCTATCTGAACCTACCTAAGTCTCCTCCTCATTGGTCACGTGCAGCCAGAGACTCACATACCTGAACCTCTGAGTATCCTTGAGTCACAGTAGGTACTTCATCTTATGCTAATATATATTATTTAGGTTTCTATATGCAGTGATAAACCTTCCATTAGGATATATAAGGAGAATGCCATCGAAAGCAGAAATTACATTTGTTTTCTTTTCGAATCTTTCAAAATTCCTAACATAGTACTATGCCCAGTGTAGACACACAATTACTGAATGAGAGGACGAGTTGAATGCTGCATTGAAAGCTCTTCATAAGTTCCCTGCAAGAATTAAGTCAACTTACATTTATACTTTAGCCTTACCTTACTTTTTCTCAACACCTCATTTTTACTTCTTCACATATCTCCATGGGAAGACTAATGTGTGTTGAACGGTGACAACTGATAATCTCTTAGAGGACCAAACATACCTTGCAGTTCAATATGGCTCACATTTTCCCATAGTCATATATTAACTAATCTCACTATTCCCATACATTTTAAAGAAAAGAAACTCTTACCCAGCCTTAGCAACACTTATGGTTTGTTGCTCCATTGCTTCGTGGATACTGGTTCTGTCATGCTCTTTGAGGCTATTAAACTCATCAATACAGCAAAGGCCTGCATCTGCAAGGACTAACGCCCCAGCCTCCAAATTCCATTCTCCTGAGTCTTTTACAGCAGTTACCGTCAGACCTAAGGAAACAAGCAAGCTATGTTAGCTTTTATTTTCGAAAGCATATCTTATAACTATGAAGGTAAATAACTTCCTATATTTTAAAGGGAAGGGGATAGAGTCAAGGCTTTACTTTCTACCAACAACAGATGGCATCAGGACAGCTACTTCAGGTATCCATTCACTGGAAGATCTCGGAAGATTCTATGTTCTGAAAATCTAATATGTGTTATTGAGTATTTTGTGGCAGACAGAAGTCCCCAAATTTTCTGTCTCTCCTTGGTAGGTACGCTCACTGAGCAGACTAAACTTTTAGAAGGAGCAAACAGATCTCCAGAGATCTTATGACAATAAGTGCTGAACTATATGCTGTTTACAGAGAAGAGTCCAAAGACCGAGAACAGTAGGTACTGTAGTCCAAGGATGAAAATGAAACGTTTGCTGCCAGTCACAGTGTGAAGGAGAGGATTCCCTTCATAAGTATTATCAGATTTTGAGTCATCCTTTATACCAGTCAATAAAGCAGAGCTGGTCAAACGCAAAGGCTCTGGAGCCACCTAGACTTGGATTTGAACCTTGGATCTGTCATTCTGGCTGTCGTATTATAGACAAGTTTCCTAATACAGGCATACCTTGTTTTATGGAGCTGTGCTTCACTGCACTTCACAGATACTGTGTTTTTTACAAATTGAAGGTGTGTAGTAACCCTGAGTAGAGCAAGTCTACTGGTGCCATTTTTCCAACAGCATTTGCTTACTTCATGTCTCTGTGTCACATTTTGGTAATTCTCGCAATACTTCAAACTTCTTCACGATTATTGCATTTCTTGTGGTAATCTGTGATCGGTGATCTTTCCTGTTACTACTGTAACTGCAGGTGTGGTGGGAATAGTCAGAGAACTAGAATTAGAGGTGGAGCCTGAGGATGTGACTGAATTGCTACAACCTCACGATAAAACTTTTTGAGGAGTTACTTCTTATGAATGGGCAAAGAAAGTGGTTTCTCGAGATGGAATCTACTGCTACTGAAGATGCTATGCAGATTACTGAAATGACAGCAAAGGATTTAGAATATTACAGAAACTTAGCTGATAAAGCAGCAACAGGATTTGAGAGAATTGACTCCAATTTTGAAAGAAGTTCTACTGTGGGCAAAATGCTACCAAATATTGTCACACGCTACAGAGAAATCCTGAGAGGAAGAGCCACTGATGTGGCAAACTTCCCTGGTGTCTTATTTTAAGAAACTGCCATGGCCACCCCAACCTTCAGCAACCACCACCCTCATCAGTCAGCAGCATCAGCATCGAGAAAAGACCCTCCACCAGTAAAAAGATTATGACTTACTGAAGGCTCAGATGATGGTTTGCATTTTTTAGCAATAAACTATTTTTTAATTAAGGTATGTACTATTTTTTAGATATAATGCTATTGCAGACCTAATGGACTACAGCATAGTGTAAACATAACTTTTATATCATTGGGAAACCAAAAATTTCATGTGACTTGCTTTACTGCAGTGGTCTGGAACTGAACATGCAGTATCTCTGAGGTATGCCCGTATATCCAGGCCTCATTTTATTTATCTATAAAAAAAGGATAACAATAGAAAATACTTAACAGATTCTTAGATTTTCAAATAGAATATAAATAAAGCTCTTTAAAAGGAGCACAATGAGTAATTATAATAACTACTGTTGATAAAAATTGATAAACCTCTGGCTAGACTGATCAAGGAAAAAAAAGGAGGAGACACAAGTTATAAATATCAGGAATGAAAGAGGGGACATCACTATAGGCCCTAAGGAAATACAATGAATGACTCTATGTCCTAGCTTAGATGAAATGGTCAAATTCTTCGAAATATATAAACTGCCAAAGTTTACCTAAAAAGGAATAGATAACTTGAAAAATCCTGCATCTACTTTGAAAATTGATTCTATAGTTAAAGACGATGCAAAACAGAAACCTACAGGCTGAGATGACTTCATGGTTAAACCTACCAAACATTTATGGAAGAAATAATACCGATTATACCAAAGCTTTAAAAAATATAGAGAAACAAGGAACACTTCCTAACTCATTTAATGAAGCCAGCATTATCATGATACCCAAAACAGATAAAGATATACTAAAACTACACACCAGTACCCCTCATTAATATAGATGCAAAAAACCCTGAAAAAATAAAAATCAAACAATACATAAAATGATAACAGATCATAACTAAATGAAGTTTACCTTGAGAATGCAAGGCTAATTCAACATTCAACTATTAATCACTGTAATTCATCATATCAACAAACTAAGGAAGAAAAAGCAAACCTCAACAGATACAGAAAAAACACTTGATAAAACTCAACAATCATTCACGATTAAAAAGAAAGAATAAATCTCTCAGAAAGCTAGGGAACAGAGGGAACTTCTTCAATCTGAAAAAGGGTATTTACAAAAATCCTGCAGCTAACATACTTAATGATGAAAGACTGAATGCTTACCCCCAAGATCAGAACATGGCATGGAGATCAGCTCTCATCACTTATTCAAAATCATACTGGAGGTTCTAGCCAGCAAAATAAATCAAGGAAAAGAAATAAACAATGTACAGATTGAAAAGGAAAAATTAAAATTGTTCATATTTGCAGAAAATGATTACGTAGAAAATTCCAGATAATCTACAAAAAAAATACTAAAACTAATAGTGTAGTAATGTTGCAGGGTGCAAGTCAATATACAAAAATCAACTATCTTTCTATATATTAGGAAAAAACAATTAGAAATTGCAATTTTAAAATAATATATTTATAATATTACCCCCAAATATGAATACTTGGTTATAAATCTTAAAAAAGATGTGCAAGATCTGTGTGCAAAAACTATAAAACATTGATAAAGGAAATCAAAGATGATGTAATCAAATCAAGAGATTCTCCATGTTCATGGAATGAACTGAAAACTCAATACTTTTAAGATGTTTCCCCAAACTGCTCTATAGATTCAATGCAAGTCCAAACAAAATCCTAGTGGGATTTTTCTTGTTATAGAAATTGACAAGGTGATTCTAAAATTTAAATGGAGAAGCAAAGGAAATAGAAGAATCAAACCAAAAAAGAAACTAGGAGGTCTCACACGACCCAATTTCCAGATTTACTACAAAGCTGAAGTAATCAATTTTGTGTGGTATTGGAGAAAAGATATAGACAGACAGAATAATGAAATAGAATAAGAGTCCAAAAATAGGCCCACAAATATATGGTCAAGTAATTTTTGATAAAAATGAAAAAGCAATTCGATGGAGGAAGGATAATCTGTTCCACAAATGGTGCTGTAATAATTGGATATCCTTATGCAAACAGAAAAAAAATCATTATTTCTCCATACCTCACATTTAATACAAAAATTAACTCATAATGAATTAAAGACCTAAATGAAAAATGTAAAACTTATAGAAGAAAACATAGGAAAAAAGCTATGTGAGCTCCTCTGGTTTCTGGTGCAGCACTTAAAGAGCTTAGAAGTTGCTAATCCATCCTAAAAAGTGAAAACGTAAACAAACTGAAAAATCAACAATTGTTCTAAGATCCATCAAAAAAAATGAGCTCACAGGGCAAACTGCTGCCCCCAGAATTGGAAAGACAGAGAATTATAACTTACCAGAACAGAATCCTCGACCGGCACCAGCACTGGGACAGGAAACCCTGAACTGTAACTGACAAATTGCTGGAGCCTCCTTGTGGACAACTCTGAGAATTAAAAATTCCTTAGGAACCCAGTCATGGAGGGGGTGGGTACACACACTTCTGTGAGTTTCATCTCCAAGAGCTCTACCAGGTTCTCACATTGAATATCAACAATTTGTCTCTGACATTGTAAACAGAGAGATTAAAAGTCTAAGAGAAAATCAAAAAGAAATTCTAGAGATCAAAATCACTAGAGATGAAGAATGCCTTTGATGGGCTCACTTGTAGAGGGGACATGGCTACGGAAAGAATCTCTGAGAATAAGGATACTCAGTAGAAATTTCCAAAACTGAAAAGTAAAGAGAAAAACATGGAAAATAGCAGAGCAGAATATCCAAGAACTATGGAACAACTACAAAAGGTGTAACATACGTGCAGTGTATGTAATGGGAATACCAGAAGAAGAAAGAGAGAAGGAACAGAAGCAGTATTTGAAGCAATAATGAGAAATTCCCAAAGTTAATGTCAGACACCAAACCATGGATCCAGAAAACTCAGAGACTATAAAGTAGGAAAAACACTAAAGAAACCATACCTATGCATATGATTTAAACTTTAGAAAATCAAAGGTAAAGAAAAAAAGTCTTGAAAAAAGCCAGAGCGGGGGAAAAACCACCTTACCTATAGAGGAGCATAAATGAGAATTATATCCAACTTCCCCTCAGAATATTTCAATACAATCTAAAAAATACATTAAGGCAAGACTAGCATTCAGAAGTGAAGATGAAATCACACTAAGTTCTGCACTGGTTAGATAACATCCAGAGCAGGAGTCAGCAAACTATGATCTGTGGGCCAAATCTGGCCCAACCACCTGTTTTTGTAAAAATCGTTTTCTGGAACACAGTCATGCTCATCATTTACATATTGTCTATGGCTGTTTTCACACTACAATGGCAGAGTCAAGCAGTTGTGACAGACATTGAATGGTACTCAAAAATCTAAAATATTTATATCTGGCCCTTCACAGAAAAAAGTTGCGACTCCTGATGTACAGTATTAATATCTACATTGAGACATCAAATTTTAAAAGAAATACTAATAAAAAAGAAAGTAAACAAATAATGAAGGACATGGAAATAATGCCACTTAAAAAATAGTTTACTGCATAGGCTATGATTAGCCTGAAACAAAGATTTAGAGAAGAGAAAGTAATAATTATTACATATTTAGAGAACTATCCTATGGAAGAGCAATTAGGCTAATTTGGGGTGGCTTCAAAAGAAATTACTGAGACCAACGTGCAGAATTTTACAGGGAACTACTGGAAACCTTGAGGTGTTTAAAAAGGAATGAGCTACTTTGCAAAGGAATAAACTTTTCGTCAAAGTAATCTTTAAGTAAAAGTGGAAAGTCCAGTTATCAGAGATAGTGTAGAAACGTATTTATGCAGTGAATAGGTGGCTGAACAACGTGAAATTAGAAAACACCGAGATGAAAGAAAATGGAAGATACAACATACCACAACTAATGGGATGCAGCTAAAGCAGTGCTCAGAGAGTAACTTATAGCTATAAACGTCTACATTAAAAAAGAAGATAGATCTCAAATCAACAATCTATGCTGCCACCTTAAGACACTGGAAATAAAGCAGAGCAAACTAAACCCAAAGAAAGCAGAAGGAAGAAAATAATATATAACAGAAACTACTGAAACAGAGATATAAAAACAATAGAGAAAATTAATGAATCCAAAAATTGACAAATTTTAGCTAGACTGACCAAACCAAAAAGAGAGAGAAGAATAAAATTACTAAAATCAGGAATTAAAAAGACGGGACATTATTAATGACTTTACAGAAATAAAAAGTATTACAAAGGGACACAACAATAACTGTATATCAACTAATTAGATAATTTAGATGAAATTGACAAAACTCTAAAAAGACACTACCAAAACTGACTCAAGAAAAAAAAGAAAATCTGAACAGATCTATAATAAGTAGGGATTGAATTAGTAATTTAAAAACTACCCACAAAGAGAAAACCATACACAGATGGCCTCACTGGTGAATTCTACCAAACATTAAAAGAATCAAATATGAATCCTTCACAAACTCATCTTTAGAAGTAGAAAAGGAGGAAATACTTCCTAACTCATTCTCTATGAAAACAGTATTACCCATACACCAAAAATCAAAGTAAAGACCAATATCTCTTATGACTACATATACGAAAATCCTCAACAAAATACTAGCAAACCAAATCCAGCAATATATAAAAAGGACTATATAACCATAACCCAGTGAGATTTATCTCAGGAATCCAAGACTGGTGGTATAACATCTGGAAATCAATTAATGTAATATCCTCATATTAATAGAATTAGGGACAAAAGGCATATGATCATCTCAATAGAGGCAGGAAAAGCACTTGACAAAATTCAACCACCCTTCATAAAAAAACACTCAAACCAGGAACAGAAGAGAACTTCTTCAACCTGATAAAGGACATCTTCTTCAACCTGATAAACCCAGAACTAACATCATTCTTGATGTAAGACTGAATGCTTCCCTGTTAAGATCAGAAACAAGACAGGGATGTTCACTCTCACTACTCCTATTCAACACTGTACTGGAGGTTCTAGGAAGGGCAATTAGGCAAAAAATGAAATAACAGACATCCAGAAGGGAAGGGGAGAAGGAAAACTATCCCTGTTTGCAGATGACACGATCTTACATATAGAAAATCCTAAGGAAATCACTAAAAACTACAACTAACAAATGAGTTCATCAAGGTTGAAGGATACAAAATCAATTTAAAAAAATCCATTGTATCTCTATATACTTGCAATGAAGAATACGAAAATATAATTAAGAAAGTAATTTCATTTACAAAGCATCAAAAAGAATAAAATACTTAGGAATGAATTTAACAAAAGAAGTATATAAAACTTATACTGTGAAAAGTACAGAACGTTGTTGAAATTTAAAATGACGTAAATGAAAAACACCCCATATTCAGACTTTTTTTGCTTGTGCTTTTTATCATCTCTCAAAAATACTGCCTAATCAAGGGCCAGAAGATTGATGCCTGTGTTTTCTTCTAAGAGTTTTATACTTTTAGCACCTTACGTTGATGTCTTTGAGCCAGTTTGAATTATTTTTTGCATATGGTGTGAAGAGGGATCCAAATTTATATTTTTGCATGTGGATGTCCAATTTCCCAGCAGTAACTTTTGAAAAGATGATTCTTTCCCTAATGAATTGTCTTGGAACCCTTATCAAAAAGGAACTGACCATAAATGTATGGGTTTATTTCTGGACAATCAACTCTGTCCTGTTGGTCTATATCGTTATGCCATTACCACATTGGACTTCATCAAAATTAAAAGCTTTTGTGATGCAAAAGACACCCCCAAGAAAATGAAAAGATAAGCTACACTACAGGAGAAAAATTTTGCAAACCTGGTAAATACAAGTCTCTTATCAGAGACTATATATTCTATATATATTTAGAATATATAAATAACTCACAATCTAACCATAAAAAAGACAAATAACCCAATTTTTTAGATAGCTAAAGGAGCTGAAGAGACATTTCTCTACAGAAGACATACAAATGGCTGATAAGCAAATGGAAAATGCTCAACACCTTTAGCCACCAGGGAAATGTAAATCAAAACCACAGTGAGAACAACTTCTCACAGCACCCAAAGGTATAATCAGAAAGACACAGTAACAAGTGTTGGTGAGGATGTGGAGAAATTGGAAAGCTTATACACTGTTGGGGGGAACGTGAAATGGTGCAGCCACTCTGGAAAACAGTCTAGTAGCTTCTCGTTACCATATGATCCAACAACTTCACTCTTAAGCATATACCCAGAAAAATGAAAACATATGTCCCCCACAAAAATCTGTATACAAATGTTGATAGCAATATATCTGTTATTAAAAAAAAATCACTGTGTAATCATACCAGGGGTATTTAGAGATAGATTCTTTGCATGCTGGATTCAAGGCCTTAACGGGCACAAATTCTACCAACAAGATCCACCAATTAATTAGCTATCAGTTCATTGTGAAACCTTTCCACTTCCTATCCTTGCTAGTTTTCTACCTTTTCTAAAAAACCCTACATATAAGGCCTCCAATCTCAGGAAGCTGACTTGCCTAGCTTCCGTCAAGCGTGACTCCATCTAACGTCATTTGTCTCTATAGTAACCGACTAAAAAAGCTGCTGTGCTTAGCAGAGGTTTTGTGCAAGCAGTGGTCCAGCCTAGAGATGTTTTAAAGACTTGAGTCCCCTCTCTACTTACCACTGAATGCTTCCTGGTACTAGGGAAAGGACAGAGCCTCTGACAAACAGGAGAGGTGGAGGGTGAAAACGAAAAGGACTGAATGTAAAACATGAAGGACAGTGGACTACAAGTAGAGACTGAGTTCAAAAGGAAACGAGTTTAGAAGGAGCTTCATTTATAAGAGGACTAAGAACACATGGTTAAAAACTAGATACAAGAAACAGAATATAGGGCTTCCCTGGTGGCGCAGTGGTTGAGAGTCCGCCTACCGATGCAGGGGATGCGGGTTCGTGCCCCGGTCTGGGAAGATCCCACATGCCGCGGGGCGGCTGGGCCCGTGAGCCATGGCCGCTGAGCCTGCGCTCCGCAACGGGAGAGACCACAACAGTGAGAGGCCCGCGTACCGCAAAAAAAAAAAAGAAAGAAACAATATAATTATCAAGCATTTCCATCCATATTCTTCTGGTCAGAAACAATACCATGATATTGACATCAGCAGATTGTCCACAAGAAACATGATTATGGTGCTTCAGAAAGCTGACTAGTATTAATAGTGATCCAAAAGATGTTTAACAGTATAGTCCGTCCAAAAGTTGTTTAACAGTATAGTCCAGCTATGGATAAGGGGCCAAACACAGCTTCTCTTCAACAAATTTGTAACCTAATGGTGGGTAGCAATGAACACAAAACAGTGAAACTGTTACAGAGAATGGAGGAGGGGGACATACTTTATGTAATAAACATAAAAACCTTATTAAGAGTGTAATGATGCATTCCAGGATCTATCCTCCCCACCTCCCAATCACTCCTCCCGCAACAGGAGACTTGGCATGTGCAGCCTCAATGGGGAGGCTCCCACAGCTCTGCCTTGGCTGCAGCCTCCTCTCACTCCCAGTATATACCGGGGCAAACCTCATTCATGGAGCTTTGTTCCTCAAGAGTTCATTCATCAAGTCATTACTACAGTGTCTGCCAGCCTGTGGGTTCTTCCAGGAAATTACACCAATTGCTTTTCTGCACCACGTAAAGTCCACTTTAAATATTATCCGACACAGTGGACAGAAAACAGAGAAGCACTAAGTCAGCACTTAAAGGAGCAGGTTTCTGAGCACCAGTGTCCTCATTTGTTATCTGGAGATGATAATATCTTACCTTCCTACCATACCAGTGTGCTACAAGGCTCAAAAACAGGTTATTTAAAAATTTTTTACAAATAGTAAAGAAAACATCATAGGTATATACATATATGCCATATATCTGTATGTATACCGTATATATATACACACACACAGCCTTTATTGTGATACCATATTTTGCCTCCCATAAAACTTTAACCATTACTGTTAAAGTTGCATGTAACACCTTCTATTCTGTACCATACTGACTTGATTACATAGTTATCTTTCCTACTGGACCATAAGGTCTTTGAGGATAATGTCCACATACTTTTTTTCTTTGAGTATTCCGCAGAGCCTAGCACAATAATTCACATAATAAATACTCTCTCTCTACATATATAATGAGTTATTATTATTAAAATCATTACTCTAGGAGTTATTCCTTCTGGAAATGTCTGTAAACTGCAGCAAATCTCTACGTTCTACATTCATACAGAAATTTTCATTTAAAACTATCGTGAAATTTTGACATCCTATAACTAATAAGAATAGGGAGCCCTTTAAACTAACTAAAGATCATATTACAACAAGCCTTACATGAGAATTTTTTTAAGAGATGGGGACAATAACGCAAATGTCTTCTCAAAGAGAATTCAAGACAGTGATAATATAATTACCCCAGGTGAAATTTAGGACTTGAACAAAGGCAAGAGGTCAGCATTTCCATACCTATGATAACTTCTGAAGCAGGTAGGGTCTGAGACTTGATTTAATTCTTAGTTCTAATACATTTTAATCCAATATATTTTAATTTATTTATTTTTAATTTTTGGTTGCACTGGGTCTCTGTTGCTGCACCCAGGCTTTTCTCTAGTTGAGGCGAGGGGGGGCTACTCTTTGCTGCGGTGCACTGACTTCTCATTGCGGTGGCCTGCCTTGTTGCGGAGTGCTGGCTGTAGAGTGCAGGCTCAGTAGTTGTGGCGCACGGACTTAGTTGTTCCGCGGCATGTGGGATCTTCCCGGACCAGGGCTCGAACCCATGTCCCCTGTATTGGCAGGCGGATTCTTAACTACTGCGCCACCAGGGAAGTCCTTAATCCAGTATATTTTAACTTAATCCAATTTAATTCTAGTACATTTTAACTCACTCCTTCATCTAGTTTTGTGTGTGACTTCAATTTAACTTCAAGTTTAAGATACTTAGGAGCCCTCTGTAGATGAGCTTTGGAGCACAGACGCGAGTTGCATCTGGTCTGCTCAGAATTTAAGGTGTGCACGCCCTACAGCAGGCACTTCCTCTGAGGAACAGCTACAGCACCCCACCCCACCCCACCCCACGGCCTGCTGGCATGGTTAAATGGCCCCTTGATAGATGGACAGTACGTGGATTAAACACACTTAGAGTACCAAATAAACTTAATTCTGGGAGGAAAAATTACACCTGCATTAGTTGGCTAGGGCTGCCATAACAAAACACCAGACTGGGTGGCTTAAACAACAATAATCTATTTTCTCACAGTTCTGGAGGTTAGACATAAAAGATCAGGTGTCAGCAAGGTTGGTTTCATCTGACTTACAAATGGCCGCCTTCTTGCTGTGTCCTCACCTGGTCTTTCTCCTGTGCATGAGTGCCCTTGGTGTCTCTTTTTATGTCCAAATTTCCTCCTCGTATACAGATGCCAGTTAGAATGGATTAGGGCCCAACCTAAAGGACTCACTTTAACTTAACCACCTCTTTAAAGGCCCTGTCACCAAATACAGTCACAGTCTGAGGGACTGGGGGCACAGTAGTGCTTCAACATATGAATTTGGGGGTGGAGGGCACAATTCGGCCCATAACGATAGCTAACTAGGTTCATTTATCTCTGTCCTAGGCATTAATTTAGGCTTTGTTCATTTAAGAGGCAAAGCATCCTTTTTCAGCCATCCTTCCCCTAATCAGTCTGTACAGAGAGAAGTGATTTGGGGATTACATTCTGTGTAGACCTCCAAGCATCATGTGGGTCCCCTTGGGTACCTAACACATGACAGCATTCATGGTGACCCATCTGTTGCAATATGGTTAACTGTTTGAGGGTCACCAAAAAGTTGTTCAGCAACAGATCTTATAGACTGCCTCTGAAACCAGAATAATGCTTTTACAATCTTTACCCCTATGGCATGCCAGTTAATTTAGAGATATGCGAGGGTACGTCTGAGAATCCCTTTGGCCTTTCCTAGAAAGCACTGTCAGCGGTGAGGAAACTATTGGAGAGCATACCCAAAGGCTTTTTAATACTTCTGAGGGGCAGTAACAAAGAGAGTTAAGATGGGAAAGGCAATATGAAAGCCCTGGAGCCAATTCTGTGGCTTCCAGTGAACTAATAGGGAGGGGTTTTTTTCCCCTTAAATACTGTTATATTAACAGTATTAAAGGTTAAACTGTTTAACTGTTTAAAGGTTAAACAAAAGATTTCAAAGAAAATAAGCCAAACAAGTAGTATCCAGTAAATCTTCTCATTCTTCATGCTGCATATCCACCAGAGGCGAATCTTATGATAAGACGCACCTTATTGTGACACACCTATGGTCAGATTCAAAATGCACTTGATTTTACCAAGCTTATAAGGTCATTTTTATAAAGCAAGTGGATTAGAATCTCCTCTTAAGTGTGCCTGCAGTAATCAGGAAACTCCATACACCATTCTCAAGGGAGTCATGTTTTATACTTCAAATGGTTATTTATCTTATATGTCCAGTGTGTCTTACAGCATACAGCAATTTATACTTTATCTGAGGCGGTGTTAGGCCCAGCACTAATAACAGCGAACAGAAAATACAGTTTATTACTCAACGCAATCTGCACCTGTCGCCACAGTATCACTCTTATAGTCTAATGCACACAAGCAACTGGGCTTGAGGCAACCTTTTCTAGTAGGTCATATATGACTGCTAATCCACTGACGATAAACTGGGATCCCCACTCTAAGTACTTTCCCTAAATGCGGGGAGGCCTGGTATTAGCTGTCCCATATTAATTTTCAAAAGACCATCAGATGAAGAAGTCATCAAAAGCAAACTACTTAGGTATGAACAATGCCCAAAGAATGATAACTGAAAAATTCTCTGCACCATACTAAGAGAAAACTTCCAGCATAGATGATACTTAAATAATTTTCTCTCTGAATTTAATTAGCCAAGTTTAATGGTTTCATTTCAAAATACTTAAGGAAAAAAGTGGTTTATGCAGCAGCAGCAAAAAAAATCCCTTTATACCCCTCTTACTTAGTAAATAGAAACAGTTCAACAACCTTAAAAACGTGTTACAGCTCTCCCTTTCCCTACAGAGGTAGTAAAGCAGCATAAATACAGACACTGAATGGAGAATAATCAAGCAAAGGTTTCTCTGAACTTGTGGTGTCTGCCACAAATTTTTACTTACTAACGGTTTAGGTCATGAATTTTTTGAAAATTGCATGTCTTGGTATGCTTTTGTGGTTTCTCCTCTGCTTTTCCCTTCTCTGTTATATCTGTTGCCCTTTGGTCTCCTGACACTTCCATTTTCTCCTTTTATGTTCCTGCTGTGCCCACCGCACGGGAGAAACCTGGGCGTAACTGATCCCACCTTTAATCATCTTTTTCTTATTCCAGACTTTCCGGTTGGAATGGGAGGAGCAAGACCCAGGTGCAGCCCAAATATCACCTATTCCACAAAGTGTGGGTGGAAAAGCGTCTCCTCGCCCTTCATTTTGTATCTATTTAACTAACGGCGCTGTCGTGCCCAAACGCATACTGGCCAAGAACTAGATTTCCAAAATGGCTTTGCTCCTTTCGAGCTGGCATCAGTCTATAAAATGCAATTTACTTCCACTGCAACCAACCCTTCCCTGTACCTCAAATACTACCCAATATACAGACAACTGAACCTAACCTAGTGTAGACAGCGGATTCACATCTGCTAAATTCAGTAGAGAGCCGGCACAGCCGTTGGACTTATGTAAAGAAAGCGTTAAAAGAAAAAAAAAAACACCAAAAAACCACACTAAGCAAACCCGAGGGGCGGGCTTCGCCGGAGATCGCGCTCTCCCGCCGCCGTGCGGACGACGAGCAACCCTCCCCGCCGTGGCCACGCCCCCTCCGCCTAGCTGTGGCCACGCCTCCTCCTCCGACCCCGCCCCACCGAGGCCACGCCCGACGTGAGGCGCGGGAGCCGCCGGGCCGGAGGCGGGGCTTGAGCTGCCCCTCCCACCGACGCCGCCGGCGGCCTCCGCGCGGGCCTCACAGCCCGTATTCCACTCACTTTGTTCTCCGCCTTTGTCCTAATCCACACCAGCAGGTGGAGCCGCAGTTAAAGTTTCCGAGTCCATTCCGAGAGCGGGAGCCCATCTTGCTCGCCGCGGAGGCCCTCGCTGGAGGAGGAGGGTCAGAGCTCGGGTGCAGCCAATCGTGGACAACGCTGCTAGTTATCAGAGCAGAATGGGCTGTAGTTTAGTGAAATAGGAAAGCTGCAAAACACTGTGGAGTGTTCCCGTGTAAATAAAAAGAGGAAAAAAAAGTTTCTCAAGTCTCCGCTGCACGACGTCGGGCCGGCGCCGGGGCGGGGGTCTAAGCTCTCCCGAGCGGCCACGCGCTGGACTTTATTGTGCCGCAACAAGCCCCCGTTCCCATTGTTTGTGTTTTTTTCAAAATATGGCAAAGGTTCAGGTGAACAATGTAGTGGTGCTGGATAACCCTTCTCCTTTCTACAACCCATTCCAGTTCGAGATCACCTTCGAGTGCATCGAGGACCTGTCTGAAGGTGAGTCGGGCGCCCGCCCGCCGCCGGGCTGTCAGTTGCGGGCTGCAGACGTTGAAAGTTTTCCGGGCCCGGCCTCGCGCGGGCGGCCGGTGCTTAGCGCCGGGCGGGCTGCGGGCTCGGCTCTGCGGAGGGAAACTTGAAGTTGATGGACGACGGCCGGCGAGGCGCGCGCGGTGTTCGGCCGCAGCCGGGGCGCCTGCCGCGGCTCAACTTGCGAGGAACTTGTTCGAGCGGAGGTAGCCATGTTGTCAGCTTTGTCTGGCGGGCGGACGGTTCGCGAGACCCGCACTCGCGCCCGTGGCGCCGGCCGAGGGTCGCGCCGGGCTGGCCCCCGGCCGCCAACGGCCTCCGCGGCCCCCACGGCCCCAGTGAGGAGGTGGGAAGGAGAGGCATGTATGTGTGGTCGCGCCGGCGAGTTCGCAGCGGAGCCATCTTACCGAGAGTAGAGAACTGGGCCACCGACCCCGGCGTCACGACGCCTCCTCTCCGCGGGTGACGAACGCGGCGCCCCGCCTGCCCACCTTCCTGCCCCCGAGCAAGAGGCAGATCCATTTTTAGGGCTTACGCTGGAGTTGCCGTACTCTCCTGGGTGGCCATGCCCGGCCGCCTCGGGGAGGAGAGCGAGGCTGTCCTTGCGCTGATTTCTGGCTCCCTGGACCAACCAGCAGGGGAGGCGGGCGCAGGCTCGGCCCCTCGGCGCCGCGAGTCGGTGCTCCCGGGGGCCGCCGGTGCTCGCGGGCCGGCGCTCCCCGGCCGGCGCCCGGGATGCTCGGGGCGCCTGGGGATGCTGGCGCTCAGGCTCGCCCAGACCAGCGTGGACTCCTCATGCTTAATGACCGAAATCTTCTCTCCTCTCAGGAAGAAAAATATTGCTAAGCTAGGAAGTTACATTTAACCCGAGAACAGAAATAAGTAATACTTAAATGATTTCCAGGACTTAATCACTGGCTTCTAAGTAGTCTGAAAGAAGACTTTCTTCAAGAACGTGTTGAAATCTAAATACAGTAACTCTACATCCAAATACCCTGAACATAAAACACTAAAGTGGGCTAGGAAATAAAAGGTAAAGTCCTGATGGCAATGCAAAATCTTTTACTATTTTTTTCTAAGTACGTTTTAAGGTCTTCAAAAAGATAAATATTTAATATATGCAGTAATAAATTTAAAAAGCTAAAATTTGCTAAGGTCTTTGCGATTTTATTAAAACAATCCAGTGCTCCATTTTCAAAATTTGAGGGGGAAAAAGTTTAACTTCATCAATGGTAATTTAACAATAGGGGACATACTTCTTTCAACTTACAAGTATGTTTAGCAAAATGCACTTCAAATTATATGCTAATCAAGGCATGTAAAGCACTTTCACTTTAAAAATTAGTTCTTAATCTCTGTATAATGTATTTTATGTAGGGTGTTAACTTGTTAACTTTTTAAATTACGAAAACAATATATGCTCATTGTAATAGACTTTTTAAAAGTTGTACATACATATATAAAGTTAACAGTCCTCTGTACTCAATACCTTTCCCCCATCTCACTCTAAGTAACCATAATTAACACTTTAGTCTGTGCTCTTCCATATAGTTTTACTACATATATAAAGCACAAATGCACATACATAAGTAGGGCACATTTTCAAAGACGATTCATTTATTAAACTAATTCCTAAATAGGCCATTGGTAATAACATTAAAGGGGATTTTTCTTATTACGGTACTTTGAAACTATTTGGTTACTTTACCGTAGTACTACCATAAGCACTTCAGCCACCAGGCCCATTTTCATGCCCGTTAAACTAATTTTCCCTTTTTATTACCAATTGCATATAAAAATGGGCAAATGCATGAAAAACTATTGAGTCCTTTCCAACTTATACTACAGTGTTTTAGGCATTAGAACTTCTTGAAATTACGGGTATTTCTAAGTGATACCTTCCATTTTAGGAGCCAGTTCTTAACAAGGAAGTTAGATGATTCAGGATGTTGTTACAGGGCTTTGACATTGGATGGTTGAAACCTGCCATTGATGTGTTCTGTTTGTTAACTAGGATCTGTTCAGAACCCAGCTGAATCACATAAAAGTTTTTACTAATGTCAGGAATATACCTACTTCTGCTTGTATACCGCTCTTCCCAGGGCATCTATACTGGGCGTTTATTTAGTATTGTTTAAGAGTTTAAGCTGAGTCATACCAAAGCTGCAAAGGAATCTTTCAAAAAGGTGCCATGCTTACATACTCCACCTAGAGGCTGTGTGGATTAAGGAAATTGAGTTTACTTAGCAAAGGTTTCTTATAGGTCCCATCTTTTATACTGCAGTTCTTTAAAAAAATTTGTTCTTGAAATTGAACTACAGAATATTCTGAAGAGAAATTTTCACTTTATAATTTTGTCTCAAGTCCCAAGCCAGAGGTTGGCCGCCATTTTCCATACTTTAAGTTGTCAATAGCCCCCAAATGTTTTCACTTTCCTTTAAAAGCTGCCCTGTAGCTTTGCTTCAGAAAAAGCCTTGAGGAGTACTTACTCTTAAGATAATATACTTGTTTCTACTGTAAGACCTATACAGGGGTAGGACAGCAATCCACAGATTTAAGCAGAGGCTTTCCTGTAAATCTGGGAGATAGGAGACCTTGGATGTGTTTGATCTGATGGTCACCAAGCCTGTACAAGTTTTGATTGACTTTATTTCTCTTTGTTATGCCTTGTGGATTGCTGACTCTCTGCTTCTTTACTGAATGGAGCCTTTTTTTTTTTTAAGTTGATCAATATCAATAATTACAGCTACTGTCAGTTGAATACTTATAATGTACCAGAACTGAATGGTGCTTCCTACTTTAAAACCTCAGGCTTGTACTAATTCACAAAGACTACATACTTCCCCCTAGATCACAGGTCTTCCCAAGTAGTGTAATTAGTTTGAAATTCCCTTGGTGACTTCCCTCACCCCCCCACCACAAATGGAGATAATTTGCAGGCTGGGATTACCATGATTAAATGAAACAGTTAACTTTTTAAACAAATGAGTAAACTCCTTCAAGTGATAATCTGTGCAAAGCATCTGACCATATATATCCCTTCTTGTTTCAAATATAGGAGACAAGGGAATGAAAGCTGGGTTCCAAAAAAAAAAAAAGGACAAAACAACTGATGCTGATTTATAAATAAGTACTGAGCATTTTAAACCCAGTAGCTACAGCAAGCATCCATAAGCATAAAAATTAAGGTACAGGTGTTCCCTTAGTTACAGCCTATACTCCTTAAGGCTAGATTATCTCTTCATGGCCTCTGCCCTCACCCATTCCTTCCCACCTCCCACAGTTAAGTTCCTTTATTTCACTATTCATTTGAGAGCTAAAAGGAATAATCTATCTTCCTTAGATTTTTGGAAAGAGCCCAGGCTTTGGGGTTGGGTCCAAGTTGGGTCCAGGCTTTGGAGTTTATGTCCAAGCAGAGACATAGCTTGGATTCTGATTCTTCGATTTACTAGCTGTATGAATTTGGGTATGTTACGTAGCCTCTCTGAGTCTTAACTTTCCTATTTGTATAATAGGTATAATTAAATCCATATGATACAAAGCTGTTGAGGTTTTAAACAACAGGTGTGAAGTGGCAAGGCCAATGCCCAGCACATAGTAGGTATTTTATGAAAGTAAGTTTTTAAGTCATAACCATGTTCCTATGCCAGACCACAAATGCCAATTTATACCAATTAAGCTAAGAGCACGATACAGAGTGGTACAGATACACATGAAATGAACAAAGCATTATGAAAACTTCTATGTGACAATTCCCAGTCTTATCTCTACTCAGCTAGTTTAGTAGCTTCCACACCCCTTTCTTCTTAAAACCGTTTCTCCAACTGACTTGGGTTACCTACCTCACTAGCCACTAGTTTTGTAACTTTATTGATCTTATCTCCCCAACCTCTTTAACTTTGGAGAGTGCCCAGGCTCACTCCCTAGGGATCCCACCTATTTTCAACTAAATTTTTACCAGACCTATTCATTATCTCCACTTATTCATTATCTCTAGAACTCCTGATTGTTTCCCTCCCCTGCCCCCTGTAAAAATAAGTGGCTCTTGCTGGCTCTATCTTCGGGATTTATCCAGAATATTACTCCTTCTCGCCCCCAGGGCTACATGTGGTCCAAGCCACCATAATTTCTTGCCTCAACTGAACTATTCTCCTGTTTTTTCCCTTGCCCTCTTACAGTCTACACTGAACACAGCAGCCAAAATGATCCTCCTAAAATGAAAGTCAGATCATGTCACTCCTCTACCCAAAACCCTCCAGTGGCTTCCCATGCCACTCAGTGTAAAAGCCTAAAATCTTTATGATGGCCTTCAAGATCTTGCATCATCTGGCCACACCTTTTGCTCCCAATCTCATGGTTGGCTGTTTTCCCCTTTGCTCATTCTGCTCCTGCACTGGCGACTTTGCTTTTTCTTGAGCATGTCAAGCATGTGCCTACTGCCTGGCCTTTGTACTTGCTGTTCCTTCTGACTAGATATTCATACTGCTTGTTCCCTCTCTTAATCTTCATCAACAAACAGATGATCTCATGAGATGTCAGATGTAGGACCCTGCACCTGGAAATGTGCTAGAAACTGGAGATAAAGTGGTCTAGGTCTGGGACAGAACCATGACATAATAAGAGAAATATAAACCTAAGGGATCTTTTAGTTCAATAACTTGCAGTTTGTAATACAGTATGAATAAGTATTACCTATACTATTTCTGTTATCTATTTAGGGAACAAAAATATCTACAAAGTTACACAAAAATGACAATACATGGTGGCATTAACTGGATTCTCCACAGGTGGCCCAGAAACACCCTCTGGGATTGCTGGTGTAGACTCTGTGGAGTGAATCCAAGAGGCAGGCCACACAGTGCCAAACACCCTAAGAGGACCAGGAGGTCTCAGAGAATTTGTAGAGTGGTCTTTCTCCCCCTACTAAAGAGGAGGCCTCTTCCAAAGAACAATCATTTGACTCATCTCTGGGTTCTTCTCACAGAGCACACTGTAAAGGGTGCTCAATAAAGTCTGAATTACACGGAACGTCTTAGGTTGCACTTTATTCTGTCTTGTTACTCGTGCCTGTTCCCACTGTAAATATTCTGATGTATCAAGTGGTATAAGGATCCTTGGTTTTCCTCTTCCCAGTGTAAAGAATATATGCCATGAAGGGGTGCCATGAGGGAAAAATCCCGCTGTGGACCCTTAACAGTTGATGAGTTGAAGCGCTAAGGGGCTTCTGATCCACAAGAGCAGTTTGCAAGTAATGATTTTTCCACTATGGAGCTCTTCGATGATTTGGATCTGTGCAACACAGCATGGGGGAGCCCTTCAAAAGTGTGTTTAGCAGGTTGTTAAAAGATGACGTACAGAAAAGGGGGGGAGGGATTCCTTAGCCAAATAAATTTGGGAAACACTGGATTAATGGTACTGGTGTTCCTTACTGAAGGATTTTTCAGACCCCTTGCTCTGCCAGTGTGCTTTATGAATCCTCAAGAGAAGGTTGTAGTATTTCCCAAGTTTTTGGCCATGTTGTTTTGTTTGTGAGGAGCCCTGCCCAGGGACCAGTATTTCACAAAACAGCATTTTGAGAAACTCTGCTATGAAATGTAAGAATTTCACACCCGAAAGTTATAAGGAGCACTTCAGTGCCTTTCTGGGTTTTCTGCTATGAAAAGCCAATGTTAGCAGCCAATAAATGGTGTAAGTGGACATTCAAAGGGTCTTTGATGTCATCTCATAATGTAATTAATGAATATGAAATAATGTTTTGGTTTTTAACCCTAGACCTGGAATGGAAAATTATCTATGTGGGCTCCGCGGAAAGTGAAGAATACGATCAAGTTCTAGACTCTGTTTTAGTGGGCCCTGTTCCTGCAGGAAGGCATATGTTTGTATTTCAGGTGAGATTATTCTTGGTAAATATGTATGCCAAATACATTTCTAAATGGTCCTTAACCCTTTCCTTTTGGGTTAAATCACTCTGGTTCTGCTGCATTCACTTTTTGTCTGCTTCTATCATGTTTTAAGAAGTCTCTGTGTCATGAAGGAATGCCACTTCCTGATTTTGTGTGCTGAGAGATGTTACTGTGATGTTTATACTTCAGGGTTTGCACAGCATGCAGTAAACCTTATACTCTGTCAGGGCCACGTGGTGGTTAATTTTGGGCTCTTCCTGTGAATAGTCCCTTAGTATGAGACCTTCAGGGTGGCTGTCCAGCAGCCCCAAACAGGGATTCAAAATGCTTACTACTAACTGGGGATAGTTAGTAATATGCATTTTCAGATTATAGTTTCAGCCACTAGGAATGATGATGATATAACAAAACAACTTTATTTCAGCATAACCAATAACTCAGCTAGGTTATCAGGTATGTTAGAAGATAGAGATCTACGAGATCTTGGGTCACTGGAACTAAATGAAGTCCAGTGGTCTACTAAAGCTTCTACTCTACACTTCTTATAGAGGATTACTGTTACAAATCCACAACTCTATTTATCATTTGTGAGGAGAAACTCTACTAACATAATTATGTTCTCAGATACCACTGACAGTATTTAGGTCTGTGCCAAGTCTTCAGACATTGTCTTCTGCATTCAAAAATATTACTGCTTTTAATCCATGTCAAATTGTTGTATAAAACTATTCAGTCACTTCTCAATTATCCATGTTTATTAGAGGGAGATATTTATAATAATCCAAAGAGTAACTAGCCATTGCTTTTTAAAAAACTATTAATTTTGTTACAAGTATTTCTACCCAACAGAGTCTCATTAGTTAAGTAGAACCCACTGAAAATCTAACTTTTCTCTCCCTGACCTCTCACTTCGCTCAGTTCACAGATGGGACCAATTTAAATAAATACTGTTGGTCAAATAATCCCATCAGATATGAGCTAAGAATCTCTCAAACATATGGTATCTCTAGAGCTGCTACTGCTCCCTCCCCTCTCCTAAATATAGAATTCAGAATTTTGTTCTCCTAGCCCTAGTGCTTTTTATTAAATAAAAAGCAACAAATACTATATTTTAAATAAACAGTTAAGAAAAGCTTAAATATATTGACTAAAGGCTCAAATATATTAAAAGTGCTGTGAAGCTGAGTTGTGTGACTGTGTGGGGATGCACTGCAGTTGTAGACCTGGTTCAGATCCCACTCTGCTGCTTATTAGCCACGTGTGACTTCAGACAGGCTCCCAGCCTCCCCTAGTCACTCCAGTCATCCCTAAAACGTGGATACTAGCCTACCTCATAAGAACGTTATGAGGATTAAATGAGGAATAAAGCAGTTTAGTATAATCATTGACAGACAGTGCCTATTTCTATAATTGGAACTAAGCTTTTATTCTCTTAGCTTCTTGAAATTGTTACACAAAGAAGCAGTATTTGCTCTGACCCACAAGCCTGGAGAACCTCTACTTCACAGATGATAATTTATGATGCAAGAAACTTGATTTGAGAGGCAGTAATATACCTTTCTATGCTGCTAAAACAAAACAAAAAAAACAGAACTTGCAAATAAATGCCATGTTTTTGAAACAAACTTTTAAAAATCTTTTCTATGTGTTTATGTTGGTTAAGAATACTCCTTAGCTTTTGGCTTGAAGTATCATAGGAAAAAAATTACTCAAAACTATTTCCCTCTAGTGATTTTTACCTTGGTATTCTGTGCACATGTTGCCAAAAGTACAAAGCACGTACAGTGTGATTTAGATCATATGTTCAGCCTATGCATTTTTCAGAATTCACCATTATCAGCAGAAAGGAACTAAAACAGTTTTTATTTTATGTTTTAAACAAACTACCGTAGCATTCTCCTGGTCTGCCAGGATTTTGCCTCAGAATAAGGCTAGCAGGAAGGTGCCCAGACGTCTGCCTAGTATTGCCTGTTGGAGTCAAAGATCTCTGCTGATCACTTCTCCATCCTAAATGATCTGAGAGGCCTGCAGGCTTCTCTCCTTGAATTTGCTCAAGCTGAATCCTTTAGCAAACAACTTTTAAAACACAAACATGCCTAGAACCAATTTGCTGAGGGGATGGGAAGCAATAGAGGGGAAAGTTCCCATATTACTGAACTACCTCTATTTCCCATCTCCACCCAAAGGCAAACGGCATATTCTGAGGACAGGCCCTCTGTCCCCATTCTGGTATCTCTCCAAGAGAGATCATAAACCACATCAGGGCAGGAACTGAGTTACGAATGAATTTCAAAATACTAAGTATATACTGTGTGCCTAGAGCTATGCTGGACTCGAGATAACAAAGATGAGCTGGATGGGATGCCTGCCCGAGATAAAGCTTAGAATCGCAGAGAAGACTGAAGGGGAAACATATTTAGATCATTGGACATACATTAATAGAGAATTTGTGGGCTTCCCTGGTGGCACAGTGGTTGAGTCCGCCTGCCGATGCAGGGGACACGGGTTCGTGCCCCGGTCCGGGAAGATCCCACATGCCGCGGAGCGGCTGGGCCTGTGAGCCATGGCTGCTGAGCCTGCGCTTCCAGAGCCTGTGCTCCGCAACGGGAGAGGCCCCAACAGTGAGAGGCCCGCGTACCGCAAAAAACAAAAGAAAAAAAAGAGAGAGAGAGAATTTGTGTTGAATGATATGAGTGCATAAAGAGTGCTATTAATTACACCTTTGAGTTAGAAAGGGTTTCACTAAAAAGGATACATTTGATGCAAGCTTCAAAGATGAATTTTTCAGAATGTTAGGGAAGGAGTATATGCAAGGCACAGAGGCGTGAAAGCTTATTATTACATTTTAAAGAACCTACATTTCTAGACCAAGAGATGTGGAGTTAAAGGGGTTGTGATGTTGGTTGGAGACCAGTTATGAAGGGCCTTATAAATGAAGTTAAAAACTGAGATCTTTATCTCAGAAATGAGGGTAATCATCTGAGGTTTTAAAACCTGGTAAAGGGATGGGAATGGATCTGTGCTTAGATAGCGAATGCTGGCCTCAGTGCAAATAGGCTACTGCTGGGGCAGACCAGTAGGGAAGTTTTACCAATATTACAGATAAGAGAGAAAGACTTGAATTCTACTGTCAGAGATGGGAAACATTGAAACGGCCTAGATGGAGGAGGTAGGGAAGCTGAGGGTGACAGATTTTTAGTATGGGTAACTAGGTGAGTGCTTTATGCCTTTTTGTGTCACCTACGTGTGGTAGGTATACTGTAATCATGAGTCTTCTATGATAATGGCCTGATTGAGAACACTAGTCAGAAGTGTTCCCAAGCTAAGACATTGGCTGAAGCGTTCACCAAGGCCCAGGGATGGTCCTTAGTGTCGTAGCAAGAGTAAGCCAATCTGCTGGAACTTCATGCACTTA
Organism: Delphinapterus leucas; assembly: GCF_059928025.1. Lineage (NCBI taxonomy): Eukaryota > Metazoa > Chordata > Mammalia > Artiodactyla > Monodontidae > Delphinapterus > Delphinapterus leucas. The sequence continues at coordinate 55,005,688 of NC_143140.1, forward strand.
CCACTCAGAATAGCTGCTTCAGGTCATGCTCAGTGCCTCACCATCACTGCCTGTCCCCAGTCTGTGATTCCTTCCAACCAGTGTCCTTACTGTCTTCCACACGGCTGTGGACAGGGCTCTAGCCTTCACTCATGTTCTCAGCCACCTCTAGCTCACTTGCCCCACCTTCTGCGTTCCTCAAGGTTCAGCTTACAGCACTTTGATTCAAAACAAGATCATTGATTACATCTGCCTCAAACAATCTTTACCTTCATTGAATTTCCATATGTGGGACTATTTGTATTTTTTGAAAATCTGCTATATAACTATTTCCATTCCATTTTCAGTTTTATATTAATTTACTATTAGAATATCTGTGAAGGGTGGATGAGTGGATATGAGAATATGTGTCCTGGGAAACTGGATAACAAACATTTGCTGCCAAAAGGCTATATGGAGATAACTGAATATTTACTAATTTAGGTCTGAAAATTATGACTGGGAAAACTGAATATTTACTAATTTAGGTCTGAAAATTATGACTGGGAAAGGTTGGAATTAATAAGACTATTGATTTGCTTACTATATTTTATAAAAGGTTCTATTATTGAATATTGCATAATCCCTCATGAACAACCACACACTGTAGCCAGAATTATTTTTCTCTAGACGTAGTGATGCTTTCAGGTGCCCAGGGTACTTAGGTACACTGTGGAGAAACACATGAATTATATTTTCTAGCTATAAGTCAGTTTCAAAAAAGTGAGCATTTGCCTTCCCAGTATGATTTCCACATTTTGGTTGCTGCACCCTTAACCAAAGGTGCTCAGTGTAACCAAAACTCCAGTTTTGCTTATGGTTAACAACCTTTTGTGATGTGTGTTTCTTTTCTTTTTAAATTATTCTAGGCTGATGCACCTAATCCGGGACTCATTCCAGATGCAGATGCAGTAGGTGTAACAGTTGTGCTAATTACATGCACCTATCGAGGTCAAGAATTTATTAGAGTTGGTTATTATGTAAATAATGAATATACTGAGACAGAATTAAGGGAAAATCCGCCAGTAAAACCAGACTTTTCTAAGGTAATGCTCTGATTATTCCTTTTTCATTAATTTTACTATACAACTTTTTTAAGCAATTGCCATTTCATGGTACACTATGAAAATGGCTTTGAGACAAAATAAATTTGAGGTCCTTGTGCCAACTGAGCAAACTAATCTTTGTTCCATTACCATGGATGACCTCAAACCCTACCTCCAGATTAGTCATTAGTAATTACTGTTGGTTCGGCACCTTGAGAGTCTCTGATGATTTAGAAAATTGAAAGTGCCTCCTATAAGAAACAGGTCTCTATTAATGGCTCCCTGTATGGCATTCCCCATACGTCATGATTCTATCCATTTCAGTCTTTAGACATTCAAATTCATGTTTGTTTTACTGATTATTCAATAATATTTTTGTCTGTAACTCTTCCCAAAATTGTGGGGGGAAGTTTTGTGTTTGTTTTTCATAGGAACGTTATCTCAAAACTCCTGTACGCCTTGCTTTATGTGCTGTTCTCAGAGGTTAAACTAAAGGTCTTAAATATTATCTGGTGGTGAAAACAGCTTAGCTTCTGAGTGAGAAGCTGAAAATCTGTGATTCGGTATTCTCAAAAATACTAAGTACTTTATGATTTTCCATTGGGAGCTGTAATAGTTTAGTAACTGGTGATTTTTGTGAGATTGAACATAACACTCTATCTGCCAGACCATGCAAGAAGAATTACATGGGAGTAAAATGGAATGTTCTCCTTTCTGATAATAAGGCTGGAAGGTTTATTATTCTGATGTGGAACGTTCCATTTCTAATTTATTAGTTACCTGTATGGTTCCTTGTATAGCAAAAAGAGAAGAAACTAGAATATTGTTTCTAAGAATGAGCCATAATAATTAAAAGATAGGAAACTATTAATAATGAGAGGTCATATGTGGGAATATTTTTCATTTTCCTTGAAAATATTAGTGAAGAAACACCACATTAATCTAGAAAGCATGTTAATTTGTTAAATAAAGCATCCTCTGAAGCATTCAAGAGATTCTCTCCCCTTTAGGAAACAAGTACAGAGTTAGAATATTTTGTTGGATAGTAAAAGAGCTGGATAATTCCCTCAGGTTCTCCACATCTTGCTTCCATTAGACTAAAATAATTTCTTTGCTTCGGCCCTATTTCTTGTTTATGTTATGTTTAATGTGCTTTACTTGACTTACACTTTTGTATATGAATTAGCCCTTAAGGAGTACTAATATAAAGAACCATTCTATTAAGGTCTATTTGTGTATGGTAATCTAACTTTCTTAGTGTTTACCATTTATATATTTCCTTCTTCCTCTAGCTTCAAAGGAACATTTTGGCATCCAATCCCAGAGTCACAAGATTCCACATTAATTGGGAAGATAACACAGAAAAACTGGAAGATGCAGAGAGCAGTAATCCAAATCTACAATCACTTCTTTCAACAGATGCATTACCTTCAGCATCAAAGGGATGGTCCACATCAGAAAACTCACTAAATGTCATGTTAGAATCCCACATGGACTGCATGTGACCACCTGCCATCCCTATAGTACAAATTAAGCTATAAAAACACACAGAACTATTTCCCTGAAATTCCGTAAGTCCATAGTCAAGATACAATGTGAAGAATTTGTTTAAAAAACATCCTGTAGAAAGTTTATAAGAAAACCAGTATTTGAGCAAATTGTGGAATATAAATACAACTATTTTTAAGTAATTTTTTTCTCTAATGTGTTATTTTATTTGTTCTGAAACTAATCTGATTAAAACATATATATTATTTTCTTTTCCTCTATATGTAATTAAAGCACTTATAAAGAAAAGTGAATCATTAGACCAGGTTGTAAAGATGTCTTAGCCTCTTGGACAGTAATCTTTGGACCACTATTTTACTAATCTTCGAAAGAACAAAGTTAACTTCAACTAAAATGTGTCTTCCTGTGATAACGCATAATTTGGTTTGATTTAAGGGGCAAGTTTTCATTCTTTTTACAGCATGCCCTTAAAGAAGGGATTTGAAGTCAACTGTATGCTACCAAGAACTCTAGGATCTGATTTTCCAGGCCACCTTGAAGCCTCTTATGGCTACTGTTCAGTTCATATAATGTTAGCCAGCATTCAGTTTGGTTTCTAAGACAACAAATGTGGTTAATTGTTTATAAGGTCCTCTGGCTATGGTTTTTGTTTTTATAACAGTTCAGGACATCAGAACACTCCTTGAATCATACATCATTATTACCCAGTGAATTCAGCAGGTCAAGAGCAGATACAAACTCCCTAAGTTTAAGAGCAGGAGAGTATAATGACTTCGTTCCATTCGTTAGATTTATAATACTATGAACTTAACTCTTTAAAACTGTTTTGCTAGGTCATCTGTTGTTGGCAGCATTTATATAAAAGCAGTGGATTTGGAAAGATATATTTAGCTTTATCATAATAGATAAGTTACTATTTTGGAACTATATATATTTTCACATGTAGTACTCTTCTCCATATCCCCTGACACTCATGCACAATAAGATTAGGCATATTTGTGGTGGACATATTTTAGATAGCTTTTCCAGGTAAGTTTTTTAAAAGCAGTCTTGGAAAGGAATGCATTAACTAAATGGGCCAAAAGGTTCTTTTTCATTGATGAGAGCTAGGTCCTTCCTCAAAAAGTTTCTTATGCTCCAGTAAATTAAATGTAGAATATTCTCATTACTCTTGCTGCTAAGCAAGGCATTAGCCATATAATGCAGAGTTATGCAGTGCCTTCATATCTCAAACTTTTATACTGCACTTTTTAAAGCTTATTTTGAGGAAGGGAAAGGGGCATTTGTCTGCATATGGATTCTCAGTTGTATATATTTCCTGTCATTCTAAAAAGTGACTTTGTGAAGCAAAATTTTGCTAAATGTTAAACTTTGAAATTTAATATACCAGATAATTAAAATACTGTCCACTAACTAGGTCATAGACTTTAAAAGTAAAATACATCCGGCTGTTAAAACAATATGAAGAAAATTTCATTTTTGTCTAATTGCAATTAAAAGAAAATGTTAAAATATTAAAATGAAAATAAAAGTAATACTTTCCAACCAAGAGCTCAGTGATTAATATAACAAGAACACAATATGTGCTTGTTAGGAATAAAGCATATATAAGCCAAATTTCCAAATCAATTCACTGCTGAGTTTTTATTCTGATTAATTATGATTGGTTTGTACTGACATCAAAGGGTTAGGTTTTTATATCAATTTGTAAACCAACAGCCAATTTTCACAAAAGTTTGAGACTTAAAAACTATTATCTCTTATTTAAAATTTTTATGGTGCTATAAGAATTTTAAAAATTAAAATATTTAGTATTCAGACATTAGGAACTAAGAAACTGTAATGCACAGGTTGTTTTTTATTTTTCCTGTTTAGCTAGATGCTGCCTGAATTATAGCTAGAAAGTTTAGAACTGTTTTTTCCCTTTCTGATCACAGTAAATAGCTGTGTCCTGAGAAGATAAACATGAACAAATTAGTTATTGCCACAAAAGAGATAGGCGCGTAGGCTGGAGGGAATGAGGATATCATTTGAGCTGAGAAAACAAGCAGAAGTCTGAGAAACGTGCATGCATTCGTTCATTTATAACCTTATACAACCGTAGGCTTCCATGTGGTCTTACCCTCAGGTTTGGGGTTTCTAGTTTTACCAAGAAAGCCTGTGGCAGCAGTTTTCAAAACTTTTTATGTAATCCATGGTAAAAAAAAAATTTAAGTATGACCTGATAACACAAATATGTATTTATATTAACAATTTTCATGAAAATGTGCCCTTAATAGTGCACCTTTACTGTGTGCACTAGTATATTCTAGTATCTTTTATTTTGAAAGTGCTGGTTTTGACCCACTGAAATAACTTTATGACCCTCTAATGGGTTGTGATACAGTTTAAAGAAAGGCTAGTCTGGCCCTTTGGGTAGACGAGAAGTAGCAATAACTTTTCTACAGTTCTAAAATTTATATTCCCTCTACCTGTCATTTCTTTCATATTCGGATTATGAATTCGGCAATAAGAAAAAGAAGGAAAAGGGCTAATACAATGAATTCATCAGCCATTCACTTTAAAACTGTCCAAATACTCTGAAGTTACTAATAGTCCACAAATTGGACTCATTTCTTGACACTCCATATAATTAACTTAGGAAACATTCCACATTGTTACTCGGGAAACACCTTTATTTGTTTGTTGTTAATATCATTTAATACAGAACTCTAGAACACTGGGTCATAACAATTTTAAAATGCACATGAAGTGTTCTTCATATATGCTTGCCTCTAGTATCCTAAAGCTTGTCTACGCCTCTGAATCCATAAATCCCTTCTTATCAGTGCTTAATGTACTGTTTAGTTATATTTCAAAACCTAAGAGTCCCTTAAAATGGGGCTCTTGTTACATAGGACCATTAATGGAGCATTTGCTGTTTTATGATAAGTTTTCAACTATAAGCTCATAGGAAATCTGAGCACAAGCCACGGACAGTAGGCATCCCTAACAAGTAACAAATAACATTTTTAAAATGTGTGAAACCAAAGGCCTATTATAGGGGAATAGGAGAAATATTTCCCCAATCAAAACAGTGTAAAAATTCAAAATGGCGTCAAAACATGTTTTTTAAAATAATTTTTTCCTGAAGTCACTTTATAATCAAATCTTGACATATCAGCAAAGGCTTTAAATATACTTGTTGAAGAATCATTACAATGTATGAATGAAGCTACACGTTGCAATGATGAAAGTACGCTTTCCACATACTAAGACAAATTTTCTACCTAAGAATTTTCAGTAGGAATTACTGTTGCCCGTGAGATCCATGAGCATGAAAATGTCTTAAGCTTTACGCCAGCTATGTACTTTTATGAAGTGAGATTTTTCCCCCTATTAATTTCAGCACTGTTCGCTGGGTCTTCACAGAATAACAGATGCTGCATAAACATGTTTGAAAGTAATCAGAGAATGAGAAAATTGAATAGGATCATTCAAAACTAAGATACAAAAAGATATATGGAATAAGCTTTTGGAAAATAACTTTAAGTGAAGGTGGAGGTTTTAGAATATTTTCTTGGAGCTACAAAAGTAATGCTACATATTTACTTTGGTTTTTGGCAGTAACTCAAAAATCTTGAAATGTATCCTGTTATAGGTACTTTTTCACAAGAAAGCAACCATTGTGTTAGCTTCTGCAGTAACATTAAATTAATTGAAATTGTCACATAAAATACCTGCACTAGTAGATCCAATTCCTGTGGTGAGCACAGACCTTGGTGTAATTTTTGCTGCATATTTGAGGAATTGAGATTTCCCTGTGCCAGGATCCCCAACCAATAAAAGATGAGATTCACCTAGAAAAACGTAAATAATGTAGTTTTAAATTTCTATGAAAAGACTTGTAAGTGTAATTAATCAAAAAGAAAATGGTCCACTTGGGATGCCCACACAATTTATATTTTATATGGTGCTTTTGCTTAAGGTCATTCAAGGAGGGATTTAACCAGAATATCTTAGAAAAGTTGACTTTCAAGGTAAATAACAATCTTTTAATTGATTTCTGAATACCATTTAAAATCTAAATTTTTTAACAGATTTTTGTGCTATTTCCAGATGTTTAAGACTTTAACATTTAAAAAATTTTTGGCTTATAAAGTTTCTGATTTTATTTAATCTATTTTAAGTATCAAAATACTGTGATTAAATCTTTCCATCCCACCATATAAGTATTTTATTCTATTTTTATTTAAGTATTTTTAAGTGTCTGGGACTTCATAAGTGCTTTATAAATACCAAGTCACTTATGATTCTAACAGTTAAGCGAAAACCTTTTCATTCTATGAAAATTTTAGTAGTTTAATGAAATATCTATCTTAAAGTACTCTTATTTTTCAAACATAACGTAGATGAACATATGAGCATCCTGCAGCATGTTATCTCACTGATCAAGCAAATTTATTCAGTAATATTCAAGTATTTTCTGAATACATTAATAGGGAAATACTATATAAGCTCAACATTTAGCAGAAGGCCTTGCAAACAGTAGGTAATCAAAACATACAATACACATAAACCTTATTATACTTACTATTCTATACTGTACAGTATGGTTTTTGAGTCCCTACTAACAGTCTGATTTACAATAATGTCCTTTTAGTCTTTCGGTTAAGCCTTTGGTTATGACCCTCATATTGCCTATATGAGGGCCATAATAAACCTAGTTTATGCCAGATTCAGGTCAGTTAAGTGTGTTAACCACAAAAGAGCTTTCTGCCATTTGGATGTAATTACACACTTAGAGTAATTTTTGCTGGAATGCATGACCTATGGCAGCACCTCTTGGCAGATGGCACGTTTGCTACCCACCAGCAGAAGGGGAACCAGCAGGCAGATGACTGAGAGCAGCAGTCTGAGACAAACACACTGACAGTCACAGATGGAGAGACACTGACTTGGAGACATTAAAAAGCACTATTTCTTATCTTTTCCTCTTGGAGAGAGACTGGGGATCCAATGAAAAACACAGACAGTAAAAGAAATGTAAAGATTTTATTTTGTGGCACCCTGATAGGCTGGAACAAAAATATATACTCATTGAAAGTCTTTGGAAAGACTGGTATTCTACACAGTAGTTCCTGATGCTGGACTGAGTATTACATAGTGAACAACTGTCAGTTTTAAAAGATTACATTTGGAAAATAAAGCTCAACAAGCAATTTTTATTCAGGAAAGAAAAATTCTAGCTTCTCTTCTTACGCTGTGTGTTAATATTTCTCAAAAATTTTAAATGGGTACTAACCTCTGACCCGTGTTCCTGTAGCATCGGTCCTTTGAATCCCACCAGCCAGCACCAGGGCCACAGCAAGCTTTACTAGGTACATTCCAAAAACTTGAGGGCACAAGCTAGCCAATATTTCATTCCTTCCTGGGAAAGGCAGAAAGATGAGTTACCAATAATTTTCAAGAAATCCTAGCTGAAATTTCCCTTTCTATCCTATCTTCTTAGAAACACTCTGTGCTCTAAAATGATCAAGGGTACCATTTCCAAATGACTAAAAGGAGTGAATAACTTTGTTTTGGTCCTAAAAGTCCTCTTCTTATAATGCCATGAGATGAAAATTCTTTTTATTCCTGGGTGCTACCTGTTTGTTTCTATAAATTTAGCGTACTTTACAAGGGACAGAAAGAAATCTCTTTTCTCCCTCATTGGACCAACATTATCCCTTAAAAATAATACCAGCTGCACTTCTTGTGCAATAATTTCAGTAAAATTACTCCACTGCCTAAATAAAAGGAAGGTGTTCCATCTCAGAAACAATGAGACAGATTGTAGAAGCCTGTAATCTTTAAATACAAAAGGTACCTGGAGCTCATGGAGCTTCTCCAGAGGTATAAGAGAGGTAAAATCAACCCATCCTGCAAGTCAATTCAGCATTTGCTCTGAGCAGTTTGGTAAATTGTCTTATCTAGACTAAGCATCAATGTATCAGGATATTTAGAAGATCATTATAAACAACAACTCTAGCAATCCAAGCTGGAGGTCTCAGGATTCTTCTGATAACATGCTTTAAAATAAGCGACTACCACGGTTTTAGGTTCTGTTTTCAGAAATATCAAATACCAAATCTGAGATCTGCCTATGCCATCAATGAATAAAGTAGATATTTCATTCTGTCATTGGCCAATCAACCAATGAGGCCCATAGAATTTACGAGACTCTAACAAGCCCCTACGGAGTCTGTCTTATACAGAATTCACTACTGTGATGGTACTCTGTATGTCTGCATTCAAGTTACCAGAAATTAATGTCCACATGCTGGTAAGTAATCTGCACATTTGAGGGCTTTCATATTTAACTCTGAGCTTGTACTCATGTTTCAATGATAGCCTTTTGAGGAGGAAAATAATCATAGAAGTACTACTTTAGCTGATGATTCCAGTTCCAGAAGCTTTTCTGTCAAGATAAAGGAAAGGGCCTTCCTCCATAATTCGTGTCCCTATGCACAAAGGCTACTTTTCCTAACAATCAAAATTGACTCAGTAGCAATTAAGCTATGGTGATGTGACCTGGGATGGCAGAAATGGTTAAGAAAGAAAACATTTTAGTAAAAAGGGAACCAAAAAGAAGAATTAGTAAATCCTGGAAGGAAGTTCATTAACTGCTGGAGGGAATCCCTCCTTTCCGGAGGTAGAAACTCTAGAGAAAAAAGATGAAAGGTCTGAGATCTACAGAGTTAAGACCCGACAGCAGGTATGTAAATTCTGACCAGAATCTGGAGATTACACATACAAAGAAAGAAAGAATAGCCTCAACAAGCAGGGAACAAGTAGGCAAACTGGCCTGGAAGACACTCAAGCCGGAGCTGTTAGAGCCAGCTTTTTCAGTAAAGGTGGATTCAGTGACTAATGTGCTGACAGGAAGCACATCCCACAGGCTCTGGTGGCAGAGCCCAGTGCTACTGTTCACTAGCTGTCTGACCTTGGGCAGGTTTCTTACTCTCTCCACCTCCATTTCCTTATCTGTGAAATGGAGATAATGATGGTATCTCGTAGGGTTGTTAAGGAGCTAATAGGTGCACAGCACACAGAATAGTATCTGGCACATAGTAGGAGCTACTTACTTGTTAACTATTATATTACCTGTACTACTTGTGCTTATTTCTCATCTCAAGGTTTCCTCACACTGTGGTCAACACAAAAGATACACTCTGAAGTCAGGTCTGAGGTACCAGAGAAGAGCAAAGGGGAAGGTCCATTCCCTAAATTTGTTATCTAAAGTTGAAAAACTTGATTCCTTGGGTCATGGCAATAGAAGCTCCCATGACTATATCATGGAAGAGAATGCATTAGGGTGAATACTACCCCATTCCTTCCCTCCCTCCCTCTCAAATTTCTGGTTCTAGACCATGTTAATAGTGTGCCCATGTAATCCACTCTTGTGGCATGGCCTTCAGTTACCCCAAGGAAGAGAACTTCTAGGATTTAAGATAAATGAGTCACCCTGGAGTGGGTTGAGATGGCCCAGAAGACCCCAACCCCTATATTTGGGTTTCTATCCAGCCTCTATGCATCAGGGCCATGGGATCCCTGAGATCAGTGTAGATCAGAAGAAAATCTTTAGCTCCTCGTCAATACTCACAGCACCAGAGCTTAATGAAGCAGGCCAACCTCCCAGAGCTGAGCAGTGAAGTCATCTCTGGCTTTAGACCAGCAAAATGAAGACACGCTTTTGGATGCAGCTCCCCACCTCCACCCTCCTCCCCACACCCCCCAACACACACACATACACTTTGAAATGGTAAAATATAGTGGGCTGATAATTGGTACTTAGGAAATGAAGAAAGCAGAATCTGTTCATACTAAAAAGAAAATAGTTGCCTCGTTTTCTCCCTGTCTTCTCACAGAATATTTCTTCTTTTCATCCAGTAAATGAGATGTATAGCTATAGCCTTCTAATTAAAACAAAACAGACTAATCACCAGCACAGAGAACTTCTGACGGCCTAGCTGGAACACTGTATGATGCCCTTCCTTCACTGTTACTAGGTGGAGTGTAGCTGTGGCACTGTAATTAATAAGGAATGATTATGATCCAAGGAAGAGTTACAGATTTTTTGTGAGGATTTGAGCCTAAGAAACAATTTTAAGTAAAAAAACTTATTTAAAAATACATATGATTCTTAAAAGGTTTGCTTAATAAAACCACAACATAGAGACCTTTGCTTCTTTTTGTGTGGATCAAATAAAAGAATGATCCGTAACTACCATACTCGTGTTACACACATAAGCAAAAAAAAAAAAATCATCCCACAAAATAAAAGCAAACTGCCTATACTTAGGCAAGTGAAAGCCTTTTCTTAAATTAATTAATTAATTAATTAATTAATTAATTTTTATTTCATTGAGCCACGCAGCATGTGGGATCTTAGTTCCCCGACCAGGGGTCGAACCCACGTCCCCTGCATTGGAAGCATGGAGTCTTAACCGCTGGACCACCAGGAAAGTCCCTGAAAGTCTTTTTTTGTGAAATAATATCTGTCCAGTTCAGCATGTGATTTAAGAATAAAGTAATCACTGTGTATTAGATTTGAGGTGAGGTTTATCAGAAATAGTCTTTTACTGGCTTCCGTTTATTTTTCTCAGAAGATGCCTCCAAGGAAGAATGAAAATAGACATTTGAAGATTTAATTGGTGTTTTATACATTTGGGATTTTTAAATAAAAAATACTCTACAAACCCAATGGCTATGTTTTAATCTGTGTAATGACATCTTAGTGTCAGTCAAAATTTTTTGCTGTGATGACAAAGCTTATTTTTTGCATCTTTCCTACTTCATATTTTTAAATCTTCAGCTAAAACCGTGTGAAGCTGTCTTAACTGTATCAGATACATCAGAAAAGAAATGGTTTTAATAGGATGAAGTTTCATAATAGGATGAGTTTTGCCTATTTAAGGCAGAACTATGTATTTAATTGGTAAAGAAGGTAGAAAGCTCTGAAACTATTTTGGCAATATAAGAGATGTTAAAATAATAGTTGAAACGGAAAATCTCTTGGAATTTCCAGTAAGATCTCTAAATAGAAAAGATTATACCAGAAAAGGGCTGCAAAGGGAGACTACAGCTAGAGGTACTGACTAATGCTACTCCCTTTGAACACAGTCACTGATACATAGCATGTAAATCACAAACATTATATTTAACTAATGAATAAAATGCCGTTAATAATTATCAGCTCTATACCCTTAACACAAACCTGCAAAAGGATCGCTCTTATAGTATTCCCAAAAATCTTCAAATTCTTTTCGGACCTCCTCATCCATGTTGATCCCTGCAGACTGCTCATTATTTACTTGGACGTAATTGGCTTTCAGGACTATCTCCACTTCACAGCGCACATCCTGCTGAAAGGGCTTCCACCGTTGCATTACAACCCCATAAATAGTGAGGTCATCACCTGGGACAAAGCACCGAGTGAGTCCAGCAGCAGCATCCTGCCTGCTTGGGCACAAACTCGACAAAGGACCAGAACCAAGAAATAAACCACTACCCCACCATGGTTTAGAGTAGTACACATTCTTCCAGAAATCATTTGGGGCAAAAGAACACCACAGAGTCCCGAGTTTTTTTTTTAAACAGGCACGTGTATTTGCACGGCTAGAAGCTAAAGCCAGCATTTTAATTTTTCTTAATCTGCCACATGATAATCACACCAAATTCTAAACTTTCCCTGGGAAAATAGTTTACTGGATGATTTATTCATCATGATTATATTGGGTGAAATGTTCATCCTCTCAGAATCTCTAACCATATAGTTCTCACTTAAAGAAGAGGTGGGAATTGCAGCCAAAAGGTTAAAGTGCAGTCTGCCCTCAGTATCTGCAGGGGATTGGTTCCAGAACCCACCTCAGATGCCAAAATCCACGGATGCTCAAGTCCACAGTCAGCCCTCTGAATCTGAGGTTCCGCATCCACAGATTCAAGCAACCATGGATCGTGTAGTACTGAAGTATTTACTATTGAAAAAAATCCGTGTATAAGTGGACCCACAAAGTTCAAACCCATGTTGTTCAAGGGTCAACTGCATAATCAATTTGGTGTCAGGAAAGGAGACAATCTCGTGATAATGGATACTATACTAGTTTTAGTTTCTTGTATATTTCATTTTTACTTAACTGCATTTGTTAACATTCACTCGCTGCCTTTTTTTTTTTTTTTTTTCCGGTATGCGGGCCTCTCACTGTTGTGGCCTCTCCCGTTGCGGAGCACAGGCTCCGGATGCGCAGGCTCAGCGGCCATGGCTCACGGGCCCAGCCGCTCCGCGGCATGTGGGATCTTCCCGGACCGGGGCACAAACCCGTGTCCCCTGCATCGGCAGGCGGACTCTCAACCACTGCGCCACCAGGGAAGCCCAGCCATGAGGGGCGTCTCTGAGTGGGCTTGAATCGCTGCCTTTTTTTTTTAATGAACAAAAGAATGAGTGCACTAAGAAATGAATGAATTCTTGTCCTACTTCAAAGCTCCTTTCCATAAGCTATGAAAGCAGAAGATACAACCCTGCTTGTTCTTTCTTGGTTGGTTCCTTCCCATCTAAGGAAACTCTCCCATTCGTAATTGATGGGTAGAATATTAAACTTTTACAGATTTTCCTAAGAGGCCTTGGGTAACTTATAGGCACAATGACAACTTATAGGCACAATGACAACTGTTTTTATTATTACATTTCAATTAACGAGTATAGGTGAGTGCTTGGCATTCGATATTTTGGTACTGGAGAAAAGGGGGCAAAAAAGGAAAGATAATCCTAGTCCCCCAGATTTCAATCTTGTTGAACACAGGATGTTGGACATACCTTAAATCCAATCCTAGTATTCACACTCTGAACTAACAGGCAAGTCTTCATTTCCAAGCCTATATCAAATATATGATATCTGCTGATACAAAATGCCTTTCACTCTCTAAATGTCAATGTATAATGTGTAATCCGCAGGGCTTTTGATTTCCTGAAGAAAAGTGTTCTGTGAATGCTAAATGCATGGAACTGGTGGTAGCAATTCACCGAATAGAAGGCATATTTCTAGCCAAAGGCAACTTCACAGTAAATGGTGACGAACACATTAAATCTTCACACATTTTCAAGATACTTCCTCAACCACTGCTGGATGGTTTTCAAATCCAATCAGGAATAGTGATCATTTACTATATTGTCTGCCCCCAATTTTTTAGATGAAAATGGCCAGGGCAACTTTATATGAACACTTCAAAGAATTCTCTACTACGGTCATTTTAATGGGTTATATATAGGTTGTTTCTACATTAAGTCAAATGAGAAATTTAACTTTCAGGTATTGCACCCACTAGTAATAACCTGACTTTGCTAAGCAGCAGTAATGTGGAAAATGTGAAGTACTCAAGAATGGACAAGAGCACTGACTCATCAGATGTGGATTCAAATCCCAGCTCCACCACTCACCGGCTGTGTGGCAAGCTACCTAATAAACTGAGCTTATTTCTTGACCTACAAAATGGGAATAATTATACTTACATCATAGAACTATAGTGAGAATTGGGTCAGATAATATATATAAAGTACTTCATGCAATATCTAGAATACATGCTCAATAAATATTAGCTATTATTATAGTAAACCTACTTTACATTTGTAAAGCAACTAATACCATTAAACACCCTTTAATATATACATGTTTTCATTTATTCAGATATTTGAGAGACAGATTCATATGATCATCAGAACAACTGTGAGGTATACATGATAGTCCAAGGCAATAGATACTAATTTGAAACTTGCATGTTTTTCCATAGTAAATGTTACTGGAAAAAATGTTATTTTCAGAAAGCTAATTACAATCCAATCTCTTTGTCCCCTCTATCTTCTGCAGCATATTTACCACTGCAGCCACCCTGGTCAGACCCATCTTTGATCTCCTGCAGCACTTAACAGTTATCAGTACACAACCTCCAACTTTATTACTCTGCAACGTCAGACTGGGGTTCCTAACTAGACTGTAAATTCCTGAAGGGCAAGGATTATGCCATTTATGTCTTCTGATTCTCACAGAGGTTTGTAGCAATGGATAAATGAAAGACAGCTGATGACAGACTGCTTCCATCCATTCTCTATTGTTAGTGACATGTGAAAGAAAAATAGCTTAAGATTTTTTTTTTTTTTTTTTTTTCTTTTTTGCGGTACACGGGCCTCTCACTGTTGTGGCCTCTCCCGTTGCGGAGCACAGGCTCCGGACGTGCAGGCTCAGCAGCCATGGCTCACGGGCCCAGCCGCCCCACGGCATGTGGGATCTTCCCGGACCAGGGCACGAACCCGTGTCCCCTGCATCGGCAGGTGGACTCTCAACCACTGCGCCACCAGGGAAGCCCAGATTTTTTTTTTTTTAAGTGCAGAAAAAATTTAGTTTAGATGAACTGCATGAAAACATCTTAATCTCTATCAAAGGACATTTTCACGTTCTGGCTAAGCTCATACAAGCCCTGCTTTGCTAATCCAGACATTACAGATTCTGGTTAAAATCTAGAGTCTTATATGAACAAGGTACCTTGACACAGCCTTGTCCATTTAGCAGGCAAACCATGATCAAAGCTGTTATTTACTTAGAATACTGTTTAGACAAGTATGAACTGTTAATATATTTGACATAAATTTCAAACTATGGGTTGGTGATTCTTGGTGGAAGGGGAGAATATTTTGACAAGGAATTATTCTTGACTCTAGATACTGAACTCTGTTTCCACAGAGCCTTTGCCTCATCATTTTAATGAAACGGCAGCTCAGTAAAAATGGGGCATTTGGAGAAGCTTAGGGTTAAGAAAAGGAAATGATGGAATTTAGAGACATAAAGCATTTTCGACTTGTCCAGTAGGGGAGCACTGGGATATGAAATAAGAGGTCAGACATACCTGTTACTGCCCAGGGGACACATTGGTGCTAGTTTTTTTTTTTTTTAAATAGAGATTAAGGGGTTCTTAGTGAGGGTGGGAAATATTTAAAGCAGGAAATGTTGAAGTTAGTTGAAAGGCAATCGTTGACAACAATCATTTGCATTTTCTGACCCACCTTCAATTTAAATTAAATGTTAAACAGCCAGTGGAAATTGCTAGGCAAACAGTAAAGGCAACAGTTTTTAAGTTGTTTGGAATAAGAGGAGGAAACACAAAGGATAAGCTCTCATGGGCAAATCAGTTGCTTCATCTGTAAAACAAGCAGCTAGACTAGATCGCTGAACTCCAGCCCAGCTTCTTTCCTGCTATTACCTACCTCCTCATGCCAGTCTCTGTTCTCAAGTTCCCCACACTCACTTGCCAGTGATCTTGGGAAAATAAAAAGTGGCTTTTCCTAGTCAATACTTTAGGACATACTATATAAGCTAACATTCTCACCAGATTTGCAACTGTCTACTAAGTCATCTTCCAGGATAACCTTCATTGTTCGTGGGATACTTCCAACAGATAGCCTTTGAACCTAGCAAGGAAAAGAAAGCAGACACTGAGTATGCTCAGATACATACTAAGTATTCAGAAGCCTAGCAGTTCTTGCAATTCCTGTTTCTATTTCTCTGGTATTATCACACAATTTAATTACGATGGGGATTTATGGAATTTTCTTGAAACTTGTGCCTACTATCAGTTTAAGAATTCACTAAAACTACAATAAAATAAAAAATCCATATGGAAAATATCTCAAAATATAATCTACCTTGTGGATGGTCAAAATAAACACATGCTCCAACTACTAAACACAACAACATTTACTTAACTAGAAAAGAGAAGCAGTTCTTTCCTGCATCTAGTCATAAGACAAATCACTCGGTTCCTCTGATTATTTCTTAGTAACAGATTACAAACTTGTTCCCTAGTCCTGGCAATTTGCCCATAGCTGAAAAACACTTCTTCTAATTTGTTATTTTTTGCATTTATTAGATCATTTACCTGTTCCTGAATTTTGATTTCCTGATAATCTCTACACCTAGTTGGAGATGAAGACAAGTCTGAGAGGCAAGTGAATTTTGCAGAATCACAGCTCTCCAAGCTGGGACATGAGGATGGCCGACAGAAGGTATAATACTGCTCAAAGTCGGCCCTGACCACAAATACATGCTTGCATTTGTTGCACATGTAATCCCGCTCAAACTCCAGGATCTTCACCAGACTCGTTCGAATCACTGTCCCAGTGACAGATAAAAAGTGTCCCACATCCTTGGTTCTAGGGATGTGCTCCCTCACCAGCTCAGGACAAACAGGCAATCCTGATGGAGAAACAAAACAAAAACACATCAACTTCTACTTGGGATTTGACTCCATGTAATACATTTTTCTCATATTTTCTGAGGGAGAAAGTATAATTTCAGGAAAAAGAAATCTTTGTGTTTTACTTAAGAAAAAAGATCAACTGAAGAAAATATAAAAGAATTATTTCAAATAACAATTATCAACGGACTCTCTTTAAAAGTACGTATCTAGATGATATATTGATAATAACCTGGATTAAAAAAAGAATTGATTCTCTTAAGAGGGCTATCTCAGTAGGATGTAAACGCAGTATATAATTTTAACCTCATTCAATGAAGAATATACTGCCACATGCCCCACATAAAATCAAAGCTGAGTGATAAAGAGATGGTAGTGGAATGAACGAAGGCTAGTGCTTTTTCTAGTTAGGTTCAGGATTTATTAATACATAAATCGGATAGTGTTTTCAAGTCTTGAATTACCTAGAGGTTTACCTACAGCACCACTTCCTCCTTTAAAAACCTTGTGTTTTTCATCATTAATAAACGGGCAACTTAAAAGGTGCAAAATGCCAAAGAAAATTCTTATGTGGAAATGCCCTCTTTCTCGTATTTGGCTACAAGGCACCACTGGAGTAGAGAGATGCTGTCTGTGATGGTCAAAGGCTGCCTCCTAACAGGTTTATCAAGGGAGCATTTGTTACACTGGTTCATGTCCCGTGGTCTATGGTCTTGTCCTTGAACTTAGCTCTGAAACCTGATAAGTATGAACACTGAAGACAGATCTACTGGATTTGCCAAGCTCATAAGAAATAACCATAATAGGCATGATTACACTTTAAGTTTCTATGGTCAGAACATTTTCTCCCTGTTTATAGATCTATTCTGAAAGCCAAATCATTGTCATCATCACTGTCATCAGAAGGCAGTTTGGGATGCAAGGAATTTAAGGAAAAAAAATAAAAGCAGCAGACTGGTTAGATGAACTGAATGCTTAAGGCGCCAGCCTACATTAATCTGGTGATACAGCTTAGACGTCTACAGACAGACCTGAATTTTCTCTGCTGCTGGCTGAGACTCTCTCTTCATATATCCTATACTGTATAAACAGGGTGGGCACTGCAACATTTGCCACTATGACTATTTTTTCTATGCTTCCAAGGCTGACTTGCCTGCTTTCTAATGGAAATACTCTTTATTTATATTAACTTGGATTGTATCACACTTTGCCAGTAAGGGAGCCATACTTTTGCTTACAATGATTTTGTGTATCTCTGCTCTGTTCTGTGTCAACTGTACAGTTTAACTATCAGAAAACAAATTTATTTTCCTATTTCCAAATTCCTAGGGAACGCTTCATTAAAACACCCTGGGGCTCACCAGTGCTACATCACACATGCAGGAATAGACAGAGAGGTTGGGGCAGGAATAAAGCAGGTTTTAGCCATTAAAATACCCACTGTATTCATTTCTCAGTGCTCATCTCAGGCGTCTGTTAATTCAGCTGCATGTAGCTAAATGTTGAGAACACACCAATATTTCTAGTTACAACCAAGTAAAAGCCAAACTAACAACCAAAAGCTTTTCATTAAGAACAGGTCTAGGGCTTCCCTGGTGGCGCAGTGGTTGAGAGTCTGCCTGCCGATGCAGGGGACATAGGTTCGTGCCCCAGTCCAGGAGGATCCCGCATGCCGCGGAGCGGCTGGGCCCGTGAGCCATGGCTGCTGAGCCTGCGCGTCCGGAGCCTGTGCTCCGCAACGGGAGAGGCCACAGCAGTGAGAGGCCCACGTACCGCAAAAAAAAAAAAAAAAAAAAAAGAACAGGTCTAGTCCTCATATCCTCACTGCTTATGTTTCAGGGGTACAATGTCCTCTTTTAATTCCCATCCTAGAATGTTAAGAAACAAAAATCCACCAAGTGGAGGTGTCTCTTCTTACTTGGCCTTAATTCGATGTACAGTATGGCAACACATCTTCACAACGCTTGCAGATTCTCAATTACCTTTTTCTTGCTCCCCACATGAATGCTTTTTAAAAATTAGGATATAATTTAGGTACCATAAATTTGCCTTTTTAAAGTATATAATTCAGTGGTTATTAGTACATTCACAAGGTTATACAATCATCACCACTATCTAATTCCAGAATATTTTCACTGCTTCAAAAAGAAACCCTGGGGACTTCCCTGGTGGCGCAGTGGTTGAGAGTCCGCCTGCCGATGCAGGGGACACAGGTTCGTGCCCCGGTCCGGGAAGAATCCACCTGCCGCGGAGCAGCTGGGCCCATGAGCCATGGCTGCTGAGCCTGCGCGTCCGGAGCCTGTGCTCCGCAACCGGCGAGGCCACAACAGTGAGAGGCCCGGGTACCGCAAAGAAAAAAAAAGAAACCCTGTTCGCAGTAGCAGACAGTCTCTATACCCCCGCCCCTGCGCCTCTGGCAACCACTAAGCTACTTTATGTCTTTACGGATTTATCTATTCTGGACATTTCATGTAAATGGAATCATAAAATATGCACCCTTTTGTGTCTGGCTTCTTTCACTTAGCATACATTTTCAAGATTCAACCATGTTGTAACATGTATCAGTTCTTCATTCCTTTTTATGGCTGAATATTCCACTGTATGGATATACCACATTTTGTTTATACATTCATCGGCTGATGGACATTTGGGTTGTTTACATTTTTCTCCTATTATGAATAATGTTATTACAAACATTTATGTGCAAGTTTTTGTCTGAATACCTGTTTTCAATTATCTTGGGCACACACCTAGGAGTAGGATTGCTGGGTTGAATATACTTTTTATAATAATTTTAATTTTTAAGTTTTCAAAGAATCACTAAGTGTTCTCTATTGTAAGTATGTAAAAGGATACTCAAGTGGGGAAACAGGATTATTAACCCAATTTGCTTCTTAAAGTATAAACAAAATCTATCAAAATTACTTCTGAGAAAGATGAGCAAAGTGAGGAGGAGAATAGGAAAAAAAAGTGATGGGTTAGAGAACTTAACAACAATTATATTTTTGAAAACACTTAGATGTTTGAAACATCCATTCTCTCTTTCTTGGCTCCTAAAGAAATAACATTTTTCATCCCATTTCTACTTCTCTCATTCCTAGCTCTGCTTCAGATGCAAATTGATTGTTCAGTTTAAATTCTACTGTCAATATATTAAAACTTAAGAAAAACTAAGATCACAAGAAGTGGGTTACGGAGAGTGCTATGTTACTCCGATGCCATGCACAGAGCAGAATGCCCAGTGAAACCACAGACTGCCCAGTGTAATTCAGCAGACTCTGGATGTTCAATATGATGAAGTCATACATATAACGAATGAGGTCTTAACATACTCATTTAGTTAGATGCTTGCTATTTTTGTCCTAAAAACAAACTTCAGTTTAAAAATGAAGCTATGTATAATTTTATTGTAGTTTTTTCCTAAAAAGCTACTTTTAAATTGATTCTGTGTCTTACTCTGAAGAGCATCTTCAAGTGGAAGAGTGAAACACCATATTCCCTGGTGCTTCTATAGTAATCCAGGCAAGAAATAACAAAGGCCTAACTTTTAATCTCCTCCACTTAAACCCTTCCATGCTGCTCCCAGATCTAAGAATAAGGAACCAAATGTGGGATTGGACCACAGGACGTTTTGTGACGGGCTTCTTCTCACACCAAACCCTCTGGGCACTCAAATGCTCTCATACAGTGTCCCCTTTGCCCACTCTCCTCCCTACTCTGTCCCTCAAAAATGCCCACGCTAAGAAGCAACATAAGGGTTCAGAATACATACTGCGGAGCCCGAATGAGTGAGTTGAGTCACAGCTCTATCACGCACTAGCTGTGTGACCTTGACCAAATGATAACCTCTCAGATTTCCCTCCTGTAATACGGCAATAACAACAAAACCTACCTCATAGGATCACAAGAAGATTAAAAGAATTCATATAAAGTTTCTTGGAAAAGTAACTTGCACATAACAAGCACCATTTAAACAGTTCTTATATGTAATCTTATCATTTTCCCCCTTAAAAGGTTGGCTTAAACATAATTTTCTTAATGAAATCTTTCTTTAACCCATTTCAGGTTAAACTCCCTCTTTTATGTGCCTTAACACACTGTTCTTCTTCATACCACTTACCACAATTTAAATAAAAAGAATACATAATTATTATGCTTCCACTCTAGAATATAACCTCCATGGGGGCAGGGCAGAGGTAAATTTTATTCACTATTATATTATCATTGCTTTATAAATAGTAAGCATTAAAAAAGAAAAAACTTGAAAGATAGATGAAAGGAAGAGGGGAGGAATAGATATTAAAGATACTACATGAGTTTTGAAACCAATTAGAGATAAGGTATAAGGAAGAGGGTGAAATTTAGAGCGACTCCTAGTTCTCTGGTTCCATTAACCAAGTCAGGGAATTCTGGAAGGCACATGGTAGTCAATCAGTAACTATCTATTGAAAGAATAAATATGGAAATACGATTTTCAGATGGAGGGGGGCACAGAGAGGGGAGGGAAATCATGACTACCCTTTTTGATACACTGAGTTTGCAAGAAGATATCTCTAGTTTGAAACATCTGACGGACAAGAGGATATCTGAATACAGAGCTTAAGAGACAGATTCTGGCAATCAAGCAATCAATCAATCAAGTTGGCACTTGTTGCTCTATAAGTGGCAGCTGAAGCCTAGGTTCAGAAAGGAGGCCATCCCATCAGGAAGAGAACGCAGGATTCAGGAGCAGATGGCCACATCTGCACCCTGAGGATCTCACACCCACAGGACCAGTAAAGGAAGAGGCTCCCAGAGCAGGGAGAAAAGCCACAGCTAGAGACGGAGGAAAGGGCAAGACAGTGCTGTCAGTGGAGTTTCATAAAGGGGGAGGAGGCAACAGTATCAAATCCAGCAGGGAAATAAAGGAAGAGAAATCCCGACACTCGTCCCTCAGTCTGGCCATGAGGCAGCCACTGGGAAGGTGGGGGAGGGTGCATTCAGTGTGGTGGAGGTGAAAGGGTGAATGGGGGAAGGTTATGCTAAAGAAGGCATGAACTCTGTCAAAACATTGTTATGAAAGGAGAGTAGATGGAGGGTAGAGGGGACACAGAGTTGAAAGAGGGGCCTCTCTCCTGAAAGGGAGACAGAAAGGATTCCTGGTCATTCTGGCCACTGCCCACCACACCCCCATAGGATGCATGTCTTATCTAAATCCAGATTCTTGAGTAGAGGCCATGGTTGGGCTTTAGGAAAGCCCTGAACCTCTTGAAATTCAGGCAGACATTTAAATATATATACACCTGCATTTTCTGAAGAGGATCTGTAACTTTCTCAACATATAACCCTGAAGAACCTCTTACTTAAATCCTCAGTCCCATAGTTCTATTGACTTGCATATCACTACCTCTAAGAATAGAAAAAGGGGCTTACATTGTGGGAACAGTTGCTAAACCTCCCTCCCCTCCTTTCATTTAATAGTAATGCCCTAACGTCTCTTATTGCCTACTCAGCTCCTGTTTAGATCACATCCTACACGACCTGCCCCAAATGCTATGACAACATGACAGGGACATTCATAATCACTTACTGCCTGGACCAGTCATTTAGGACCTTAGTCACGTATTGCTTTGCACTGCTCCTTAACCGTTTTGTATCTGGAGGGTAGCGTCACTTCTTGAGATCCTTTTCATGCTCCTCTGTGCCCAGCCCAGTGCTTTATTAAGCACTTTTAGATAAGGAGAAAATTAGTGAATAAGAGAAGGGGAAATGGGCTTTCCCTCTCTCTCTAGCCTTCCCTTTATCACATCTGGCCTCCAATCTCCTAGTCCAGACAAAGTGCATGAATTTTTCTGTGCATTTCGTGGTACCTCTGTAGCTTTCCTTAGGCATGCTACTTTGTCTGGAGAACTCTCCCCAGTTCACTCAGCCAGGAAGAGTACACTCAAGTTTACCCTTTTGCAAGAAAACTTCCCTAAGTCCAGTCTAGCGCCCTCACACAGACACAAATGGAACAGCTAAGCAAAATGGTCAAATGAATGCATCATTGCATAAAAGATGCTTCTTATATCTGGAGGAAACCTCTGCCAGGAAGAGTGAAAAAGAAGATACTCCTTAGGTCCAGAGACACCTTCCTTTCCTTGCACATGATAACTCAGGCCTGTGCATGCTGGGTCATGACAAGTCTATGCAATACTGATTTTATTTCAATCAGCATAAGGAGATGTGCTGGGGAGATATTACACACTCAGGAAGAAGGCAGGTGAGAGGTGGAGGGCGTCAGGCTCAGCCACAAGGGTCCCTCATATGCTCACCAACCTTCTCTGTGTCCCTCCTGAAGTGTGGCCAGCAAGAGTGAATTCCCTGCCACCCACCTCCAACAAGGGGCCTGTGTCTAAACCCAATTACAGCACCTCTAAAGAAAAAACTATGTAAACATTTACAACCAATTTTTCTAAGATTAGCTTTTCATTATCTTCTATACTTTTATAATATGGGGCAATATGCCATCCTTAATGTTCTTATCTTACTGAATGGAATCATGTATATGGTACCTGTTAGGATAAACATTTTTTTTTTTAGAATCAAGCAAATTAGTCTAAAACATGATATCATTACCATTAAGTGGTTTATTTTGTACAGTAAAGTAACTATATTATTTTAAGAAAAGGGTAGTAGAGGGGAGTACATTTTTGGATCTTCAGATTCTTTACTTTCATATCACAAGTTTTAAAGTAAATTTATAATATAAAGACAGAGATAAAAGTTACATAATGTTAAGCAAAACTGACCACAAAAATCAAAACCTTAGAACTAAAAAAGGGTAAGGGACAGTGTTTTGATAGAAATGTCAATTCATTTTAATATTTCTGTCTTACTATATGCTACTAAGTGTGTTCTTCAACTATCCCAGTGAAGCAGGGTACATCTGGCACTAAGCCCCCATTAGTGCTAAACAACAAAAACCTTTGTCATTCTCTGACTCATTCACTGATCAAAATAAGTAAATAAATTTTTATTTAAAACAGAGACATGTCCACATCTGTGTTAGAGATATGTCCAGATCAATTACTTCAGGTCCATGGTTTCCAGCGTGCAGTCCCTAGAAATCGGCATCAGCCTCAGAGCTTTGAGAAGGGCAAATTCTTGGACCCCAGGCCAGACCTCTTCAGTGAGAAACTCTGGGGGTGGGGCCCAGCAATCGGCGCTTTAATAAGCCCTACAGGTGATTCTGATGCCCATTAATGTTTGAGAAACACTACTTTAAATAACACGTGAGGGCTATTTTTTTCTTCCTCATTTATTCGATACTTTGATGCTAACTGAGTATTTGAATACCTTTCATCAAAACCACTGGGAATAGCAAGTAAACTTTCGACCAATAAAAATCCCAGAAGACAAAGAGCAATGCAATGTTCCTAAGGAGACTGAACCACAGAGGCATCCTGGGTTTTACTAATTCAGTGCCTTGTCTGGAGTCCAAGATGGAGGCGCAATATACCTAAAACCAGACTTTTCCCATCCCTGGTTCATTCTGCCTGGGACACCTGCATCCCTGCCTAATCTCACCATCTAGTCTTGAATCTTTGGGTGAAACCCCTAGGACAATTCACTCCCTGCCCAGTGAGCTAATATATCTCACACATACCTTGAGTGATGCATGCATCACATAAGTAAAAGCTGCCTGTAAGCTTCTTTACAATTATGTTTAATATGTACATATGCATGTACCTGTGGGCATACATACACGATATGGAAATATTTGAATATATAGCTGTCTCCCCTACAGCCTTGAACTCCTTTAGATGAAGGACTATACCATATTCGTTTTGGTTTCCCAAGTGTCTAGCAAATGCCTACACGGGATATGTTTGTAGAATGAATGTTACTATGGTAGTAACATAATTTGCAACTCACTTTCTCAGAGAATAATGAAGAACTAGGCTAAATTCACCTGAAACCAATAGAGTCACTCAGGCAGACAGAACTTTAGTATTTAAACTGAGCATGGAAAAGTTTCTAAACGTAAGGACAGCCTAAAACCATTTGCTAAATACCATTTCAATAACATTAACTAAAGCCTCTTTTAATAATCCTTCTGCAACATTATCAGAAGAGGACATTTCTTCTTGATCCTAGCAAGAGATTACCTAGTGTCTGATGCATGAAGATTAATAATCTTCATAATTTTATTCCAGTAAGTGCAATCGCAGATACTATTTTTTCACTCAGATACTATTTTTTCACTTAAATCAAATGTCTGGAATTTTTTTGAATCTTAATTTATCTCCAAGAAATTCTATAGTGACTCCTAACCTTTTTTGGAATCACAGTAATCATTTTTGTTGATTATAAATCCCCACCTTTCTGAAATGTACTATAAAGTAAATATTTATTTTTAATCAAAATGGTACATGTGTTCTCCAACTTAATCAAAGAGTGCAGGAATTCAAAGACACAGCTTTGACACCACAAGTTGCTGATTGCTCCACTGCGATTTCTTTAAAGTTAAGAGGCTTTATCTGTTGTTCATTCAAAAAAAGTTATTGAGTGCCTAACAGGTGGCCAGCACAATGTTAAACTTGATATATAAAAATAATGAATTTCCTAAAATAGTTTTGAAGATCACTAGGTAGCATCTACCACTTTGCTAATTCTTTGAATTATCAATTCTTTCATTGTCAGGAGTCATAAAAGCTCAGAAAGCTGAACTAGTTTTGTACACACATACATATATGTATATATGCACACAAATATACTGCCTCCACACATTCTCCCTCCTCTCAGTTGGCATGGCTAGTACCCCAGCCTCCCAAATGTCCAGAGAAAACAGTATAAAATCGTGATTCTTTTCCAAAAGTGACCATCAACTACATAATGGATATATTTTAAAGTATAAATGTCAATTAATTCTTAGTGCTTAAATTCAATATATGTTGGGATTTCTCAAAATCTTTCTAAACAATAACATGGCAGTAAAATCCTTAAGTGATTCACCTGATATCCTGGCGTGAAGATTCTGCTTCATGGAGACACCTTCAAGCTGAGAAAGGGACTGGAGAATTGTCAAGGCTGATCTTTGAAGTGCACTATCAAAAATAGTTAGCACTTCATTAGGGAACACGTTGAAATATTCCCCGATTTCCATGTTGGTCTCAAAAAGGGTCATGGCATTAACCACAACTGGGTAATGAGCATCTTCATCTCTTTCCTTCAAGATGAGAAGAATATCGTTCTTATGGTATTCCGAAACATATGACTCAAACACTTGACCAACCAGTGTAACCTGATCGCTATTCATCTTGGATCTAGGTAACAAAAGAAAGACAAAGGACTGTATTATACCTTTGATTTTCTAGACTTATACACTAGTTTACAAAAAGATTGGTTATAAATCATTCTGACTTTGGGCCACACTCTAATCTCAAAATACTATCTGAATTCAAATCTTAATTAGATCTGACAGAGTCACAGTCACTTATCAAATTTATTTTTTTCAGTGAGTGAAGTTAATTTTAAGTCAAAGAATTATGTTGGTACTGATAACCGAAATCCAAAATGGTCCAATGCCTTTCCCATATCTTTTCCCCAAACTTCCTCCTCTTAACCCTATAATACATCATGTAAAAGTCCTTTGCCTTTTCTTTAATCAGATTCCATATATGCGTTTGCTCTCAAGTATAAAATCTTAAATGCCAGTCTTTTGGTTTAAGTTACTCCTAGTAGAGTTCTTTGCAAGCATCCTGGTTCTACATTTTAGTCACATAAAAAACATATCTTTCTCTCTGTCTCCCCGCAACCTAGTTACATACACGCACGCACACACACACACACACACATTCATTTGTATTCTGCTACTTAAACAGAACACACACTACTATTCAGATTGGTCGCCAATTCTGACTTAAATAGTTAACAAATTTGCTTTAGAAATTTACATTTGGAGGTGAACTTGTTCCTATTTTCTTTTTCTAACCTAGGAAAACTATTAGCTTCAGCAAAAACAGCTGTCAAGAGTCTAAAAAAACTAGATCATTAAAATGAGGAAAGGAAATTGGTCTCTAAATAATAAATCACTATGATTGAAAGTAAATACAGTATATTAAATTCCTGGCTATATGTATATATTTTTTAATTTGTACCTACAGATTAAAAGGGCCTACCCCCATTCTATTTTCATGTACACACGTAGATATCTACCATGTACAAGGCACTATTCTGGGAAATGAAAAAAGCATAATAAAAGGTCCTCTATGCCCTCAAAGAACCAAGGTACAGATCAAATGAAACGGTGCTCTAACAGTGGCAAAAATGCAATACAAATAGGAGCACAAAGAAGAGAAGGATTAAATTTAAATGCAGTGACAATCCCAGATGTGATAATGGACAGTTACAAATAAACTGTCCAAATGGATCATTTAAGAAATTCTTATTAGTCAAAGGATAAGTGTCCTCTGACTAATTTCGTTCAACCAACGTTTATTGTACTAGGCTTTAGAAACAGAAAGATTAAAGAAGATTGTGACATTCACAGTTTAGCATCCTAAATATGTATTACACGTGCTATTAGCAATATTTGCCTTCTCTGGGAATCTACTAGAAGGTGTGGGGGGGGGCACGGTATACCACAGTTAGGTCAAGAATCCTGACACCTAGAGGATGCCAATGTGAGATTAAGAGATGTGTAGGCTACTATATGGGTAAGTATTTAGTTTGGGTTAGGTAATATAAATTCACCTAAGCATAAAGCAGAAAAAGCACTTGGGAAGGAACAGCTAATCATACAGTATATTCACGATGTGGCCGTTGCTAAAAAAAATTAAAAAAAAAAATCTGGAATCCCAAGAGTGGCTATAAAATAATCTCTAAGATTCTATAAATGCATATTAAATTTGCAGCCACAAATTTAGCAATTTAAAAGGCAGTTCCACATAGGGCAGGAAGGGGACAGCCGCAGAATTCATGGTTCAGATTAAGATCAGATTAAATTTCGCCTAGTCTTTTTGAAATAGCATCACTAAAAACAATAGTACTCACTTTCAATACCTGGGCACAACTGACTAATCAAATATTTCTTAGCAGTTTGCAAACGCTAGAAACATGCTCACCCAGATTGACTGGTGGCAGTGTTTTACAACTTTCAAGTTCCGTTTCCTTTTTCTTATGGAACATTTGAAGACAAAATAAATAAAGACAAGTTGTGCTACCTTATCCTCTTGAGTAAACTGCCAACAAGAAAAATCCGGGAGAATGCATCAGCGGCAATCTAGCTGGCTCCCAGGTGCCAGCCCGCCCCCCGCCGCGCCGCCCCTCCAGGAGCCACGCCCCTCCGCGTCCCAAGACCCGCCCCGCTGACACCGCCCCTTCCCCGCCCGCCCGCTTCAGGTCGGCGCCTCCTCCATGCCTGGCTCGCCGCGGGCGCTCGGCAAACGTGGAGCCGATTTGTGCCCGGAGAACTGCTTTCCACACTTCTGTCTCTGGACGTAGCCCGTACCCTACAAGAACTCGGCAGGTCTCTGACACTTCCCAGGCTCGGCTGCGGGCAGTTCCATCGCGGGCCTGGTCCCAGAGTTAAATAGTTTTGGAACTAACCAGGGTGTGGGCGAGACTTGGGACGCACTATGAGAAAAATAATGGTGCAACAAGGCAGCGGCTGTCACTTACTGGCGGATACGCGGTGTCAGAAGTCACCGAGGGCGCACTGCTCCCGAGGCCGAGGGGCGCGGAGAGCTCAAGCCGATCGGCGGGGTCCAAAGAGGCGGGAGGAGGCCCGGGTGGGGGCGGGGCGCGCGCGTGGGGCAGCGCGGGGCGCCGTCGGCCGCGGGGGCGCGCAGGCTCCAGCGCGCCCACCTTGCGCCCGGATGAGATAGGCGCCACGCGGGCGGCTCTGCCGGGCCCGCGCTCCCGAAAGGCGCCGGGACGTGCACTGCCTCAACTTGGCGGCTCAGGTGGCTCTTCCGGGTGGAGAAGCGGGCGGGCGCGCGCCCCGCCAGCCGCTGCTGGACGAGAGGGGCGGGGCAGGGCTGGCTGGGAGGGGCGAGTAGGGTCCCGGGCGGGGCTGGGCGGAGCCGCCGCTCGGTAGTGGGGAGGAGTGTCGGGCTGTGCTTTGGCTGTGAGGGAGTGTATGGCCCTGGCTTTCCGGCTCAGAACTCCGCCAAAGCCAAGGCCACAACGATTATCTGTCTGCTTCTAGAAGTTTTAGAATGAAGGTTTTATGTTTAGGTCAATGATTCATTTTGAGCTAATTTTTGGATATGATTTGAAGTGTGGATCTTAGGTAACTTTTTGTCATATGGATATCTACCACTATTTGTTGAAAGAGCTGTGTTTTTTCCACGGAATAGCCTTTGCACCTGTGTCAAAAATCAGTTGTCCTTATATGTGGGTCTAACACTTAATATTTCTGTTCCCCAGTCTATTTGTCTAACTATAAGAAAACAACGTTGTCTTAATTACTCTAACTATAATGAGTCTTGAAAGCGGGTAGTGTTTGGCCTCCAATTTTGTTCTTTCAAAGTTGTTTGGGCTCTTCTCTTTCAATATGAATTTTAAAGCCAGCTTGTCATTTTCTATTAAGAAGCTGGGATTTCTGTTGGAGTTGCATGGAATCTATAGGTCAATGTGGGAAGAATTTATGTGTTAATAATATTGAATCATATGACCCTTGAACAAAGTAAACCTCACCATTTATTTAGGTGTTATATAATTTCAAAAATGTTTGATCTTTTGTCAAATTTATGTGTCAAATTTATCCCTAAAATCATGGGGAAGGAGGAACCATACTTTTTAAAAAATTTTTATTTACTTTTGGCTGTGTTGGGTGTTTCTTTGTTGCACACAGGCTTTCTCTAGTTGCGGCAAGCGGGGGCTACTCTTGTGGTGCGCGGGCTTCTCATTGCAGTGGCTTCTTTTGTTGCGGAGCACGGGCTCTAGGTGCGCTGGCTTCAGTAGTTGCAGCACATGGGCTTAGTAGTTGTGGCACGTGGGCTCTAGGCGCGTGGGCTTCAGTAGATGTGGTGCACGGACTTAGTTGCTCCACGGCATGTGGGATCTTTGTGGACCAGGGCTTGAAGCCATGTCCCCTGCATTGGCAGGCAGATTCTCAACCACTGAGCCACCAGGGAAGTCCAAGGAACCATACTTTTTGATGATATGTAAATGATATTTTCAATTTCAATTTCTGGTTCTTTTCTAGCATGTAGAAATACAATTGATTTTTTAAATTTTATTATTAAAATTTTTAAATTAATTTTTTTTTTAGAGCAGTGTCAGGTTCATAGCAAAATTGAGCAGGAAGTACAAAGATTTCCTTTATGATCCTTGTCCCCACACACCCACAGTTTCCCTATCAATATCCCTTTACCAGAGTGGTGGGTTTATTACAACTGATGAACCTGCATTAACACATCATCATCACTCAAACTCCACGGCTTATAGTAGGGTTCACTCTATG
The DNA here is from genome assembly GCF_059928025.1 of Delphinapterus leucas. Taxonomy (NCBI): domain Eukaryota; kingdom Metazoa; phylum Chordata; class Mammalia; order Artiodactyla; family Monodontidae; genus Delphinapterus; species Delphinapterus leucas. Next base: position 55,035,955 of record NC_143140.1, read on the forward strand.
TGTTGTACATTCTGTCCGTTTTGACAGATGTATAATAACATGCATCCACCCCTGTAGTATCATACAGAATAGTTTCACTGCCCTAAATAAAAATCTTCTGAATTCTGGCTGTTCATCCTTCCCTCCCACCTAACCCCTAGCAACAACTGATCTTTTTACTCTCTCTGTAGTTTTCCAGGATATCATATAGTTGAAATCATACAGTATGTTGCCTTTTCAGACTGGCTTTTTCACTTAGTAATATATATTTAAGGTTCCTTCATGTCTTTTCAAGGCTTGGCAGCTCATTTCTTTTTGGTGCTGAATAATAGTCCATTATCTGGACATACCACACTTTATCCACTCACCTACAGAAGGACATTTTGGTTGCTTCCAAGTTTTGCCAATTATGGCTAAAGCTGCTATAAACATCCACGTGCAGGTTTTGCCGTAAGTTTTCAGCCCCTTTGGGTAAATACCAAGGAGCATGATTGCTGTATCATATGATAAGAGTAGTTTTGTAAGAAACCATTAAAATGTCTTCCAAAGTAGCTGTACCATGTTGCATTCCCATCAGCCATGAATGAGAGTTCCTATTGCTCCATATCCTCTCCAGCATTTGGTGTTTTCAGTGTTTTGGATTTTAGTCATTCTAATACATGTGTAGTCTCTCATTATTATTTTGCTTTGCATTTCCCTGATGACATATGATGTTGAGTATCTTTTCATCTGCTTAATTTTCATCTATATATCTTCTTTGGTGAGGCATCTTCAGGTCTTTTGCCCATTTTTAAATAACATTGCTTATTTTCTTATTGTTGAGCTTTAAGGATCCTTTATCAAATGTGTCTTGCAAGTATTCCATCCCAGTCTGTGGCTTGTCTTCTCATTTTCTTGACATTTTCATTCACAGAGCAGATTTTTAATTTTAATTAAGTCCAGCTTATCAATTGTTTCTCTCATGGACTGTGCTTTTGGTGTTATATTTAATAAGTCATCACCCCAGAGTATCTAGATTTTCTCCTCTGTTCTAGGACTCTTATAGTTTTGTGTTGTACACTTAGGTCTATGATCCATCTTGAGTTAATTTTTGTGAAGAATGTAACGTCTGTGTCTAGCTGTGTGTGTGTGTGTGTGTGTGTGTGCACGTGCCTGTGGACATCCAGTTGTTCCAGTACTATAACAGAGAAGAACAAACTTGACTCCATGTTGAATCTATTCCTTTAGCTCTAACCCTTGTGCTCTGTTGCCTGTGCTTAGTCATGCTGGCTCTGAACCTTTTATAAAAGAATGTTGCCTATAGCCTGAAGTATACGGGATAGCCCATTCTCAAGGCTCTGACCTTTAAAGCTGTAACACTTTTCCATTCATATAGAGATAAAAAGTTGCAGAACAGAGAATAACATCTGTCTTGTTGGAGGTTTATAGGAATATTGTGACCAGACCTACCTGGACAGCTGCAAGAACAAAGGATTCCAGCACCAAGAAGTTTACAACAACCAGCCACACCCCTCTCCCCTTTTAGCGCAAAAGAAGCCTGAGTTCTAACTGAGGAAAGATGGTTCTTTGGGACACCATCTTCTCAGTCTGCTGATTTTCTGAATAAAGTCGCTATTCTTTGCCCTAACCACTCGTCTCTCGATTTATTGGCCTGTTGTGTGGCAAGCAGTAAGAGCTTGGACTCGGTAATAGTACCATTTGTTGAAAAGACTATCTTTGCTCCATCTGTCAACGATTTGTATTGCCTTTGCTCCTTTGTCAAAGATCAGTTGGCTATATTCATGTGGGTCTATTTCTGGGCTCTCTATTCTGTTCCACAGATCTATTTGTCTATTCTTTCACAAATACCACGCTGTCTTGATTACTGTGGTTTTATAGTGAGTCTTGAACTCAGGTATTGTTAGTAGTCCTCCAACTTTTTTCTTCTCCTTCAATATTGAGTTTGCTATTCTGGGTCTTTTGCCCTTTCACATAAACTTTAGAATCAGTTTGTCAACATTCACAAAATAACTTGCTGGGATTTTGATTGTGATGAGATGACTCTATAGATCAAGTTGGAAAGAGCTGACATTTTGACATATTGAATCTTCTATCCATGAACATGGAATATCTATCTCTTCACTTATCTAGTTCTTCTTTGATATACTTTATCAGATTTTTATAGTTTCTGTCATATACATATTGTATATATTTTCTTAGATTTACACCAAACTATTCCTTTGGGGAGGGTGTTAATGTAAATGGTAATACGTTTTTAATTTCAAATTCCACCTGTGCATTGCTGGTATATAAGAAAGCACCTGACTTTGCATATTAACCTTATATCCTGCAATCTTGCTATAATCACTTATTAGTTCTAGAAGATTTTTTGGTAGATTTTTTCCATATTTTCTATATAAACAGACATGTCATATGCAAATAAGGACAGCTTATTTCTTCCTTCCCGATCTGTATGCTTTTTATTTCCTTTCTTATTTCATAAAGTAGGACTTCCAGTATGATATTGAAAAGCAGTGATGAGAGGGGACATCCTTGCCTTGTTACTTATCTTAGTAGGACAGCTTCAAGTTTCTCACCATTAAGTATGATCTTAGCTGTAGGTTTCTTGTAGATGTTCTTTATCAACTTGAGGAAGTTCCCCTCTATTTCTAGTTTGCTGAGAGTTTTTATCATGAATGGTGCTGGATTTTGTCAAATGCTTTTTCTGCATCTCTTGATATGATCCTGTGATTTTCTTTCATTATCCTGACCATGTGAGGGATTACATTAATGGATTTTTAGATTGGAACCAGCCTTACATATCATGATAAATCCAACTTGGGTGTAGTGCCTAATTCTTTTTATACAATGTTGGATTCAATTTGCTAATATTTTGTTAAGGATTTTTGCATTTATGTTCATGAGAGATATTGGTCTGTGGTTTTCTTGTAATGTCTTTGTAAGATTTTGGTATTAGTGTAATGCTGGCCTGAAAGAATGAATTAGGAAGTATTCTCTCTGCTGTCATGTTCTGGAAGAGATTGTAGAGAATTTGTATAATTTTGTCCCTAAATGTTTGATAAGAATTCACCATTAAACCCATGAACCTGGTGCTTTCTGTATTAATTTTATATATATATATGTGTATGTGTGTATATATATATATATATTATATATATATAATATATATATATACATATATAAGCCTATTCAGACTCTATTTGTTCTTTTGGCAGATTGTGTCTTTCAAAGAATTGGTCCATTTCATCTAGGTTATCAAATTTGTGGGCATAGAGTTGTTTGTAATATTTCATTATGATCCTTTTAATGGCTGTGAGATCTTTAATAATATCCCCTCTCTCATTTCTGATATTAGTAATTTGTATTTTCTCTCTCTTTTTCTTAGGCTAGAGGCTTATCAACTTTATTGATCTTTTCAAAGATTTTCTCTATTGATTGCCTCTTTTCAGTTGCATTGATTTCTGTTCTGATTTTTATTATTTCTTCTCTTTTGCCTACTTTGGATTTAATTTGCTCTTCTTTTCCTGGTTACCTAAGATGGAAGCTTAGATGATTGATTTTGGATTTTTCCTTTATTCTAATATATGTATTCTATGCTATAAATTTCTCTCTATGCACTGCTTTCACTGCATCTCACAAGTTTTGATAAATTGTGTTTTCATTTTCATTTAGTTCAAAATATTTTAAGATTTTCTTTTGAGTTTTTTTCTTTGACCCCTTTGTTATTTAGAAGTGTGTTGCTTAATCTTCAAGTATTTTGTGTTTTTCCATCGTTCCTTCTGTTATTGATTTCTAGTTTACTTCCACCATGGTCTGAGAGCAGACACTGTATGATTTCTGTTCGTTTAAATTTGTTAAGGTGTGTTTTATGGCCCAGTATGTGGTCTGTCTTGGTGAATGTTCTATGTTAGTTTGAGATGAATGTAATCTGCTGTTATTGGATTAAGCAGTCTATAGATGTCCATTATATCCAGTTGATTGATAGTGTTGTTGAGTTCAACTATGGCCTTACTGATTTTCTGCCAGCTGGATCTGTACATTTCTATAGAGGGGTGTTTAAGTCTCCAACTATAATTTAGATTCATCTGTTTCCCCCTTGAGTTCCATCAGTTTTTGGCTCACTTATTCTGAGGCCCATACATATTAAGGATATGTGTTATGTGTTCTTGGTGTGTTGATTCCTTTATCATTATATAATGCCCCTCTCTCTCCCTGACAACTATTCCTGCTTTGAAGTCCACTCTGTCTGAAATTAATATAGCTACTGCTTTCTTTTGACTAGGTTAGTATGGTATACCTTTCTTTATCCCTTTACTTTTAATCTATAGGTTTTTATCTTTAAAGTGGGTTTCTTATAGAAAACATATAGTTGGGTCTTATTTTTTTAATCCACTCTGACAATCTTTGACTTTTAATTGGTGAATTAAGACCATTAGACATACAAAGTGATTATTGACATAGTTGGATTAATATCTACTATATTTGTTAGTCTTTTCTACTTGTTACCCTTGTTCTTTTTTCCTATATTTGCCTTCCATACTTTTTCTGACCTTTGTGGTTTTAATTGAGCATTTTATATAATTCCATTTTCTCTCCTTTCTCAGCATTCAGTTGCTTCTTTTTTTCTTTTTAATTGGTTGCCTACTAGAATTTACATTATAACTATCTAAGTCCACTTTCAAATAACATTATACCACTTCAAGGGTAGTGCAAATATTTTATAGTAGCAAAGTAATCCTGAATCTTCCCTCCTATCCCTTGTATGATTGCACTCATCTATTTTGTTTATATAAGCTTATAAGACTTAGATATGCATAATGACTACATTGTTGCTATTATTATGTCGAACAAATTGTTGTCTTAATTGCTAGAGCAATTAAGAATAGGAAAAATAGAAGTTTTGATTTTATTTTTATTTAGTCCTCCTTCAATACTCTTCCTTACTTTATGTAGATCTGAGTTTCTGACATTATTTTCCTTCTCTTCAAAGGACTTTTAAGTTTTCTTGCTAGGCAGGTCTGCTGGCAGCAAACTCCCTCAATTTTTGTTTGAGAAAAATCTTTATTTTTACTTCACTTTTGAAGGGTAATTTTGCAGGGTACAGAATTCTACATTGGTGGGATTTTTCTCTCAACACTAAATATTTTACTCTACTTTCTTCTTGCTTGCATAGTTTCTGAAGGTAAGTTGAATATAAATTTTATCTCTGTTCCTCTACAAGTGTTTTTTTTCCCCCCCTGACTTCTTTCAGAATTTTTTATCTTTATCATTAATTTGACATAAATTTGGTGGAAGTCCTCAGTCATTATTACTTTAAATATTTCTTGTGTTCCTTTCTCTTACTAGTTTTGGTATTCCCATTATTTGTATGTTATACCTTTCGTAATTGTCCCACAGTTCTTGGATATTCCAGTGGGTTTTTTTTTTTTTCAGTCTTTTTTCTCTTTGCTTTTCAGTTTTGGAGGTTTCTACTGACATATCCTCAAGCCCAGAGCTTCTTTCCTCAGCTGTGTGCAGTCTGCTAATGAGCCCATCAAACACATTCCTTATTCAGTTACAGTGTTTTTAATCTGTAATATTTCTTTTTGCTTCTTTCTTAGAATTTTCACCTCTCTGCATACATCACCCATCTGTTCTTGCATGCTGTCTATTTTATCCATTACAGCCCTTAGCATATTAATCATAGTTGTTTTAAATTTTCAGTGTGATAATTCCAACATCCCTGACATATCGGAGCCTGGTTCTGTTGCTTGCTCTGTTTCTTCAAACTGTGTGGGGTTTTTTTTTTTTTCCTTTTAATATATCATATAATTTTTTGTTGAAAGATGGAGATGATGTACTGGATAAAAGTGCTGTAAATATGCCTTTAGTAATGTGGTGGTATGGTGTGGAGTGGGAAGAAGTTCTGTAGTCCTGTGATTAGGTCTCAATCTTTTAGTGACTGGATTATCTTTGCCACTGGATTATGAAGTTTGCATGTTCTTCTCAGTCCCTTCCCCAGTTATGTGGGACAGGATGGTTAGAATGGGCTGGAACTGGATATTTTCCTTCTCCCATGTGGAAGCTAAAGGAGGCTGGAGTTGTGTATTTTCCTTCCTTCATGTGGAAAGCTAGAGCCAGCTGGAGATGGATATTTCCCTTTCCCAAGGTCAATTAGTCTCTGATAGACCCCAGCAGGTTAGGCTCTGGTTAAATAGTTTCAGCTGAGGGCAGAGCTTATTAAGAAGAACAGAATGCTCTGGTGTATTTCAAAATGGCTCTCTTTCCCCAGCTTCTGCCAGAAGCAGGAAGGGATTTTTCTCCAGTATTTACTGTGAGAACCTGATGAACTCCTGGAGGTAAAACCCACAAAAGTGTGAGTGGGCCCCTCTGGAGTTTTTAACTTTTCAGACTTGCCTGCACCAAGCCTCCAGTGATTTGTCAATTACAGTTCAAGTTTTCCTACCCCAGCACGGGTTCCTGTAGAAGTTTTCAGCTCATGAGTTTCTACTCTGGTAAGTTGTGATTCTCTGTTGTCTCTTCAGTTTGGAGGGCAATAATTTGCCCTGTGACCTCACTCTCATGGATTTAAGAAGAGTTGTTGATTTTTCAGTGTTTCAGGTTTTTACTTGTTAGAACTGAGTGGCAATTTTCAGGTTTCTTACCTGCTGGACAAGAAATCAGACATCTCAATCATCTTTTAAAGAAATTTAAATAACAAGAAAATAATTGTATATATTTATGCATGCAGGTATGATTTCCTGTGCTCTTTCATTATTTATTCATGTATTTTCTGTACCTCTTCCCTTTGGCTCCTTTGCAGATTTTCTACTTATCACTGGGTTCAGCAGTTTGTGACTTGCCTGGATGTATTTTTCTTCAATTTCTAGTTGAAAATGAGAAACTCAGTTTTTTCTGTGTTCCTTTCTATGTAGGAAAAAAAAAGTTTTTTTCCTACTATGTGTTTTTTCTCTGTGAGTCTCCTTTAGTCCTCACAAAAAACACTTCACTTCTGAACACCAAATGTGTGGGGGTTTTACCCCACAAAAACACGCACGTCTGACACCAGTGGGGTGTCTTACAATTTAACTACGTTCTATTATTATCTACCCAGAGCTAGCATCAGATCCCATAGGTTAAGGGCTCAGTCCCACAAGATTGAACCCCTCCTCCCCACACATACATACTTCAGACGCCAGTTGAAAGCCCGGGTTATCACCTGTGCTTCTGACCAATCTGCTGTAGATCAGAGGTTCCAACGACCCCCTCCTTGGGTTTGATCAATTTGCTAGAACAGCTTACCGAACTCAGGGAAATACTTATGTTTACATTTATAAGGATATGATAAGGGATACAGATGAACACCAGATAAAGAACTACAATAGGATCATGTCTGGGAAAGCCCCTGAGCAGTTTCTGTCCCATGGAGTTGGGGTGCATCATCCTCCTGGTGTCAAGGTGTTGGCTGACCTGGAAGGTCTCCAAACCCCATACTACTGGGATTTTACGGAGGCTTCCTCACATAGGCATGGTCTGTTATTAACTGTTTCCAGCCCCTCTCCCCTCTCTGGAGAAATGTGAGAGACTGGCTTAGTCTTTCTGGTGACCAGCCCCATTCAGGAGCCATCCAGGAGCCCTTTAGAGTCTTCTCAATAGAACAAAAGATGCTCCCACTGCTCTTATCACTTAGGAGTTTACAAGGGTTTTCAGAGCACTATGTCAGGAACAGCGTCAAAGATAAATATTAGAGATGCTCCAGTGTTCTTATCACTTACGAAATTACAAGGATTTCAGGAGTTCTGTGCCAGAAACCAGAGGCAAACCCAGTATAGTTGATTCTTGAAAAATGTGGGGATTAGGGGTATTGATCACCTGCATTGTCGAAAATTCGCATATAACTTTACAATCGGCCCTCCATACCTGCAGTTCCACATCCAAGGATTCAGCCAACCTCACATGATGTAGTACCATGGTGTGTATTTATTGAAAAAATCCACATATAAGTGGACCTGCACCATTCAAACCTGTGTTGTTCAAGGGTCAAATGTATATATCTTCTGTTATCTCACACTTGTGTTTTGGATTTGTTGAGTTTCTTGGATCTGTGGGCTTATAGTTTTCATCAAATTTGGAAAATATTTTGGCTTCTACTTCTTTTGATATTTTTCTGCTTCCCTTACCCCTGTCCTTTGGGGACTCCAATTATACATATATTATGCTACTTGACTTTGTCCTACATAACTCACTGATACCCTGAATATTTTGGACTCTGTTTCATTTTGGATAATTTCTATTGCTATGTCTGTAAGTTCACTAATCTTTTCTTGGGCAATGTCTAATCTGCTGTTAATCCATTCAATGTATGTTACATCTCAGCCATTGTAATTTTCTTCTCCAGAAGTTAGATTTGGGTCATTTAAAAAGTATTTTCTATCATGTCTCTACCTAACATGATCCTCTACCACTTATTGTTCATATTGTTAATTATGTAGTTTTGAATCTTTTATCTTGTTTTATTTCTGTAAGTTTTTAGTTGTATAGTTTAAAATTATTATACTGTATTACAAGAATTCTTAATTTCTATTTTTGTCCTACTGTTTTGTATTTTCTTTTATTCTACTTTCTCACAATTTACATTCTGCTAAAATGCAAACAGGAATTTTTGTTGGTTTTGAAGCTACTAAAACAGGACCTTTCACATAGTAGATTCTGAATACTGTTTGTTGAATTGAATTCTTGTCATATTACTGAAATGTTTGTTCTTATGACTTGGTTCTAGTCTTTAAATATGTTTTTCAGTTTTTAAAATTTTCATCAATTTATTGCATATCCACTACTTTCTTCCTTTGCTCACTCCAATACAGCAACAGTGCTGCTGCTTAGACATTCCTGCTTTTCCTAGCACTTTGCATTTGCTGTTACTCCTGCCTGGAATGCTCACCTCCAGTTCCCTACCTGGTTCAGTCCCCACACCCCCACTCCCTGCCTCATACTCCATGTCTTCCCTCCCTTGTTCTTCTCCATTTTATTTATCATTACCATCTGACAATACACAATTGTGCTTTTTACTGATTTTTTAATCTATCATATGTATATATGTATACAGATACACTCCCACAACAATATAAGCTCCACAGAGCACACAAAGCAGGTTTTTTGCATTTTTCCCCTCATTGGTATATCCCTAGTCATAAAACAGTTCTCAGCATATTGAAGGTGTGCAACAAATGTTGGAGATATTATTTTTACATGACTAATTTTTTTTAAATTTACTTCAACCTTTGACTTTTTACAGTTTTGTTTTTGTTTTTGGTGAGACTAGTTCACAAGGTTCACAGGATGTCTTTTTCAATGTTTCCTGCTCTGTGAATTCAAACCATGGTCCCTAATAGATTCCAGCCCTCTCCTTAGAAACGGACAGGCCTCTTTAAACTCAATTTGAACACATAGATTCATTCTGTCTAGATTTGGCTTCCTAACAAGGATATTTAATATGCCTCCTTTTTTTAAATATAAATTTATTTTATTTATTTATTTTTGGTTGTGTTGGGTCTTCGTTGCTGCCCTCGGGCTTTCTCTAGCTGTGGCGAGCGGGGGCTACTCTTTGTTGCTGTGTGTGGGCTTCTCATTGTGGCGGCTTGTCTTGTTGCAGAGCACAGGCTCTAGGTTCACGGGCTTCAGTAGTCATGGTGCATGGGCTCAGTAGTTGTGGCTTGCAGGCTCTAGAGCACAGCCTCGGTAGTTGTGGAGCACAGGCTTAGTTGCTCCATGGCATGTGGGATCCTCCCGGACCAGGGCTTGAACCCATGTCCCCTGCATTGGCAGGCAGATTCTTAACCACTGTGCCACTAGGGAAGCCCTTAATATGCCTGTTTTTTACACCCCTCGTTTGAGAGGGCCCATTTATTGTTTTGCTGCCTCTCTCAATTCAACCAATGAAGCACATATTTGTCTCTGACCATCTCAGTGCCGCTGTAGGTGATGGTGTTGCTAAATCCTTTATGGAGAGAATATGGATTGGAAGAATATTTTCCCATGGATCACTCCTCAATGAATCAAAGAGAAAATTTCAAGCTCCAATAATTTATAATGTATTATTTGGAAGGGCAAGTTATAGGAGAAAGTTTTCATAGAGAAACCTTTATCTGTGATCTGAGGAAGCAGTATTCAACCTCAGGGGGTGTGCAAGACGAACCACTGTGATGAAGAGACATTTATTGGAACTTCTATTTATATATTTTATATTTATTTTTGAGTCTAAAAATAATATATTTAAGTATTTATTGTTGGACTTCCCTGGTGGCACAGTGGTTAAGAATCTGCCTGCCAGTGCAGGGGACACAGGTTCGATCCCTGCTCTGGTAAGATCCCACATGCCGTGGAGCAACTAAGCCCACAAGCCACAACTACTGAGCCCGCGTGCTGCAACTACTGAAGCCCACATGCTCTAGGGCCCGCCTGCCATGACTACTGAGCCCATGTGCTGCAACTACTGAAGCCCGCATGCCTAGAGTCCATGCTCTGCAACAAGAGAAGCCACCACAATGAGAAGCCCATGCACCGCAATGAAGAGTAGCCCCCACTCGCTGCAACTAGAGAAAGCCCGCACACAGCAATGAAGACCCAATGCAGCCAAAAATTTAAAAAATTTTAAAGTTTAGAAAAAGTATTGTAAAAATTGCAACTGGACCCTTATGTTTATGTCAGATGATTTTCAGGTAAAGTTCTTGAGTTTTCAGGGGAGAGGGGGAGGTCTAAAATTGCATGCGTGGACTGTAGCACTGTACCTCAATTGCTTTGTTTTCTGTTGTGACTGTGTTGCAGTTTGTGTATAGATCTACAGATTATATATTGTTCAGGTTATATCATATTTTTATTATAATGGTACAATTAATATGACATTGATGTATTACATTAGTATATAACAATGATATATTATTTAAATATATGTTGTCACCCTACAGATTATATGTCTCTAAATTTAACTAAATTAACATAGAAAAAACTTAGATTATTTCATCTACTATCATTAGCCATGAACTGTGCCTGAAGAGGCCTTGAAATATAAATGCCATCACCATAGTGATGGGTTTTTTTCTATATAATGTGTATATCAGTACAATAATATGTGCATCTACGTAAATTAGTTACTTCTTTGGGGTTGTGTGCTCACAAACATTTTACTATGGGTATATAATAAACAAACATTGCTTTAGGGTTATAGTGAAAGTTTATGAAAAAGTTAGCCTCTCTTTTTTTTTTTAACCATCTTTGTAGCTCACCATGTGAATCAAATGCTTATTAAAGGCTGATACCTTGGCTCACCTGAGACTCATGGAATAAGAATCTCTGGAGGTGGGGCCCTGAAGTCAGTATTTTAAACAAGTAACCAAGGTGACTCATGCATACCAAAACGTGAGAACCACTGTGTTAGATGATGTTTAAATATTTCCCCTCAATCTTAATTTTCAAAATAACAGTTTCTGAGCCCATTGGTAACTATATTGTTGAAATTAGAGTATTATAAAAACTAAAATGAAGGCAGCTATCTGAAGATCATTTGAACACTCCTGATTTCCCATGAAAAAGTTTCCCTCTTCATCTCCTACTAAAGCGTTAATGACAGAAAGAGATCAATCATTTTGTCACGTTTGTGCAAATGAGAGTATCAACACACAACGTCTGTCACCATACAAAGATAATTGTTTTAACTTCTGGTTAACCTAAGACTGCAGGGAAGTGAAAAGACATCTGGCTAAGGCAGCAAAACAATATGCCAAACTGCATTTGATAGAGACCGTTCATGAAGGTGAGTTTAAATCTTAATGCAAACTTCTTAGCTTCAAAGTAACAAGTGAAATAAATGCCATTAAGAGGGCACAGACTTGGCCAGATTATTAAGGATAAATCTATGGATATTATTTCCAAGTGTATGTGTTTTTAAGGAATTCTTGGCTGCAAATAACAGAAGCTAACTCAAAATAGCTTCAGTAAAATTCCTGTAAAGATACTAAGTACCTTAAAGAGCCAAAGAGGAGGAATTCAGGTTAAGTCCTTCCTCAGGGAAGGACTTAACCAAGAAGTGAAAGCCCTCAGGAATCTCTGAATCTTCAGTCTCTTTCACACTTCTTTGCTCCACGGTTTCTTTCTGTTGGTTGCTGTTTCTTACTCCTCAGTTTAGTTGAACTTGGTGGCCTTGCAGCCCCAAGTCTTAGGTGTTACAGATGCAGCTACATGATAAAATTACTGAACTTGCTTTGTGCTGAGTTCCACGTTCTTGATGAGAGAATCAGATTTTCCCAGTTAGAGCTCTATACTGATCTTTGGTTCAATTAGCTACAGCGAGGCCGGCCAAGTCATATAGTTAAACGTGACTGCCAGGGGCCAGCCCTGTGGACCAAGGAGTGTTTTTAGGGGAAGTACACAGAGAAAACAAGAATTGTTGATTCATTAGCAGGGCATAGATCCTCACTGATTCTCAGGAGCCTCCAAATGCCCGTACTTTTGTGGATCCCAAATACCCACCCAATGCTGGGATCCAGAACTCCTCTCGCCGTAAATCACTTTATTAAACATCTAAGTTGAGTAAATTAGAGTAATGATCTCTTATTACTAGAACACTTTAAAGCCTATTCTGGTTTCTAGATTATTTTGGGGGATGGATATCACTGATGCGTGCCTGGCCGTCATAGTCAATAGGACAAATTTCCCCACTTAAAACGTTTTTAAGAAACATGAATTGTGGCCTATTTTTAAATTATTAGAAAAAAGTGGTTCAATAGCAACTACAAATGCATTTTGAACACTAACTGGCACATAATGATTATGCAACAAAGTTATTAAATGAAAAATAAAATCAGTGACTTTTCCACAATATGTTATTTGTTTATGACATTGCTACACAGAAAATTGAATTTTAGTCTGGAAGGACTTTTTTTTCTTCAGTTTTTTCAAGATATAATTGACTTACAGCACTGTATAAGGTTTATAGCATAATTATTTGACTTACATACATCATGAAATGATTACCACAGTAAGTTTAGTCAACATCCATTATCTAATATAGATACAAATTAAAAGATAAGGGGACTTCCCTGGTGGCGCAGTGGTTAAGAATCTGCCTGCCAATGCAGGGGACATGAGCTCAAGCCCTGGTCTGGGCGGATCCCACGTGCCATGGAGCAACTAAGCCCATGGGCCACCACTACTGAGCCCACATGCCACAACTACTGAAGCCTGTGTGCCTGGAGCCCATGCTCTGCAACAAGAGAAGCCACTGCAATGAGAAACCCGTGCACCACAACAAAGAGTAGCCCCCGCTCACCCTGCAACTAGAGAAAGCCCGTGCGCAGCAACGAAGACCCAACACAGCCAAAAATAAATAAATTAATAAATTAATTAATAAAATAAAAAGATAACTCTTAGGATCTACTCTCTTAACAACTTTCATATGTAACATACAGTGGTGTTAGTTATATTAATCATGTTGTACATTGAATCCCTAGTACTTACTTTCTTATACCTGAATGTTTGTAACTTTTGACCACCTTCATCCAGTTCCCCTCCCCCTAACCCCCACCTCTGGTAACCATAAATCTGATCTCTTTCTTTTATTATAAGTTTGTTTTTGTTTGTTTGTTTTTTGTTTTTTGCGGTACGTGGGCCTCTCACTGTTGTGGCCTCTCCCATTGCGGAGCAAAGGCTCCGGACGCGCAGGCTCAGCGGCCATGGCTCACGGGCCCAGCCGCTCCGCGGCATGTGGGATCTTCCCGGACCGGGGCACGATCCCGTGTCCCCTGCATCGGCAGGCGGACTCTCAACCACTGCTCCACCAGGGAGGCCCGAGTTTGTTTGTTTTTGAAGTGTAACTGACTTACAACACTCTGATGGTTCCTGGTGCACAACATAGTGATTCCATCTTTCTATACATTACAAAATGATCACAATAAGTTAGTTAACGTCTGTCACCATACAAAGATAATACATTATTATTGACTATACTCCCCACTTGGTACATTTCATACCTGTGACTCATTTATTTTGTAACTGGAAGTTTGTACCTCTTAACCTCACTCACCTATTTGTCTCCTCCCCTCTGGCAACAAGCTGTTTGTTCTCTATATCTATGCCTCTGTTTTCTTATGTTTATTCATTTGTTTTTTAGATTTCACATGTAAGTGAAATCGTACAGTATATACAGTATTCACTTGGCATAATACCCTGTAGGTCCAACCATGTTGTTGCAAATGGCAAAATTACATTCCTTTTTATGGATGAGTAACATTCCATTATTATATACCATAACTTCTTATCCTTTCATCTATTGATGGGTATGAAGTTTGCTTCCATATCTTGACTATTGTAAATACTGCTGTAATGAACATAGGGATGAATGTGTGTTTTCGAATTAGTATTTTTGTTTTCTTCAGATAAATATCCAGGGGCGGAATTGCTGGATTTTTTAGAACTTATTTTTTTACTTTTTGAGGAACCTCCATACTGTTTTGTTTTTTATTTTATAATTTTTAAAAATTGAGGAATAGTTTATTTACAATGTTGTTCCATACTGTTTTTCATAGCAGTTGCACCAATTTACATTCCCACCAACAGTGCACAGGGGTTCCTCACCAACACTTTTTTTATGTGATCTTTTTGATAATAGCCATTCTGAAAGATGTGAGGTGATATTTCATGGTTTTGATTTGCTTTTCCCTGATGATTAGTGATGTTGAACATCTTTTGATGTGCCTGTTGGCCATCTGCATTTCTTCTTTGGAAAAATGTCTATTCAGGTCTTCTGCTCATTTTCAATTGGGTTGCTTTTTTTGATACTGAGTTGTTTGAGCTGTTTATATATTTTGGATATTAACCCCTGTCCGTCATCATTTGCCAACATTTTATCCCATTGTGTAGGTTGTCTTTGTCTTTTCATTTTGTCAGTGATTTCCTTTGCTGTGTAAAAGATTTTAAGTTTAATTGGGTCCAATTTACTTTTGCTTTTATTTCCTTTGCCTTAGGAGACAGATCCAAAAAATTACTACACCTTATGTCAGAGTGTTCTGCCTGTGTTTGCTTTTAGGGGTTGTAGGGTTTCAAGTCTTACATTTAGGCATTTAATCCATTTTGCATTTATTTTTGTATATGCTGTGGGGAAATGTTGTAATCCCATTGTTTTATATGTAGTTATCCAGTTTTCCCAGCAGCATTTATTGAAGAAAATGTCTTATCTCCATTGTATATTCTTGCCTCCTTTGTCATAGATTAATTGACCATAGGTGCATAAGTTTACTTCTGTGCTCTCTATTCTGTTCCAATGAACCTATGTGTCTGTGTGCCAGTACCATGCTGTTTTGATTACTGTAGTTTTGTAGTATAATCTGAAGTCTGGGAGGGTGATACCTCCAGATTTTTTTATTTTTCTCAAGATTGTTTTGGGCAATTTTGGGTCATTTGTGGTTCCATATTTTAGGATTATTTCTTATAGTTGGGTGAAAAATGTCCCAGGTATTTTGATAGTGATTGCATTAAATCTGTAGATTGTTCTGGGTAATATGGCCATTTTAACAATATTCTTCCAATCCAAGGGCTCAGGATAACTTTCCATTTCTTTCCATTTCCTTTATCAATGTTTTATAATTTTCAGTGTATAGGTCTTTCACTTCCTTGGTTAAGTTTATTCCTAGGTATTTTATTCTTTTTGAGGTGATTTTAAATGGGAGTTTTAAAACTTTATGATAGTTTATTATTAGTGCATAGAAGAGCAACAGATTTCTGTATATTAATCTTGTATCCTGAAACTTTGCTGAGTTCATTTATTCTAGTAGTTTTGGGGTGGAGACTTTAGGGTTTTCTGTATAAAGTATCATGTCATCTGCAAATAGTGACAGTTTTACTTCTTCCCTTCCAATTTGCATGCCTTTTTTTTTTTCTTGTCTGGTTACTGTGGCTAGGACTTCAATACAGTGTTAAATAGAAGTGGCAACAGTGGGCATCCTTGTCCTGTTCCTGAATTTAGAGGAAAGTCTTTCAGCTTTTCACCATTGAATGTGATGTTAGCTGT
This sequence comes from Delphinapterus leucas, assembly GCF_059928025.1. Lineage (NCBI taxonomy): Eukaryota > Metazoa > Chordata > Mammalia > Artiodactyla > Monodontidae > Delphinapterus > Delphinapterus leucas. Next base: position 55,051,973 of record NC_143140.1, read on the forward strand.
GGGTTTCTCACAAATGGCATTTATAATGTTGAGATATAATCTCACCCACTTGCATGAGATTTTTATCATGAATGGGTATTGAATTTTGTCAAATGCCTTTTCTGGTCTATGGAGATGATCATGTGATTTATCCCTCCTTTTGTTAATGTGGCATATCACACCAATTGATTTGCAAATATTGAACCATCCTTGTGTCCCTAGAATAAATCCAACTTAATCATGGTGTATGAGCCTTTTTTTTTGCTGTACGCGGGCCTCTCACTGCTGCGGCCTCTCCCGCTGTGGGGCACAGGCTCCAGACGCACAGGCTCAGCGGCCATGGCTCACGGGCCCAGCCGCTTCGTGGCACGTGGGATCCTCCTGGACTGGGGCACGAACCCGTGTCCCCTGCATCGGCAGGCGGACTCCCAACCACTGCGCCACCAGGGAAGCCCTATGATCCTTTTTACATATTCTTGGATTTGGTTTGCTAATATTTTGTTGAGGATTTTTGCATTTATATTAATCAAAGATATTGGCCTGTAATTTTCTTTCTGTAGTGTCTTTGTCTGGTTATTATGTGAGGGTAATTGTGGCCTTGTAGAATGAATTTGGGAGTGTTCCGTCCTCTTCAGTTTTTTGAAGTGGTTTGGGAAGGAAGGTATTTTTTCTTCTTTATATATCTGGTAGATTTTCCCTATGAAGCTGTCTGGTCCTGCACTTTTGTTTGCTGGAATTTTTTTTTAAAAATTCAATTTCACTACTAGTGATTGGTCTGTTCAAATTGTCTGTTTCTTCCTGATTCATTTTTGGCAGTTGTGTGTTTCTAGAAATTAGTCCATTTTTCTAGGTTGTCCAGTCTGTTGGCATATAACCGTTCATAGTCTTTTTTATGATTTTCTGTATCTCTGTGGTATTGGTTGTTAGTTCTCCTCTTTCATTTATTATTTATTTGGGTCCTCTCTCTTTTTTTCATGAGCCTGGCTAAAGGTTTATCAATTTTATTTACTTTTAAAACAACCCAGCTCTTGGCTTCATCTTTTCTTTTTTTTGTTCTCTATTTTATTTCCTCTCTGATTATTATTTCCTTCCTTCTGTCGACTTTGGGCTTTGTTTGTTCTTCTTTTTCTAATTCCTTTAGGTGGTAGCCTAGGTTGTTTGAGATTTTCTTGTGTCTTCTTTTTTTTTTGGCCACGCTATGTAGCATGTGGGCTCTTAGTTCCCCTGACCAGGAATCAAACCTGTGCCTCCTACAGTGGAAGCATGAAGTCTTAACCACTGGACCACCAGGGAAGTCCTGAGATTTTCTTATTTCTTGAGGAAGGTCTGTATCACTATAAACTACCATCCTAAACTCTTCTTCCTGCATCCCATAGCTTTTGGAGTGTTGTGTTTCCATTTTCGTTTGCCTCAAGGTATTTTCTCATTTTCTCTCCTTTTTAAAAAACTGTGTTTATTTATTTGTTTTTGGCTGCATTGGGTCTTCGTTTCTGCGTGCAGGCTTTCTCTAGTTGCGGCAACTGGGGGCTACTCTTCGTTGCAGTGCGCGGGCTTCTCATTGTGGTGGCTTCTCTTGTTGCAGAGCACAGGCTCTAGGCACACAGGCTTCAGTAGTTGTGGCTCACGGGCTCTAGAGCACAGGCTCAGTGGTTGTGGCACATGGGCTTAGTTGCTCCACGACATGTGGGATCTTCCTGGACCAGGGCTCGAGCCCATGTCCCCTGCGTTGGCAGGCAGATTCTTAACCACTGTGCCACCAAGGAAGTCCCTCATTTTCTCTTTGATTTCTTCATTAACCCTTGGTTTTTTAGTCACATGTTGTTTAGTCTCAAAATGTTTATTGTTTTCCCATTTTTCTTTTTGCAATTGATTTCTAGTTTCATACTGTTGTGGTCAAAATATATTTGATATAATTTTTATCCTCTTAAAAATCTGAGACTCGTTTGGCGGCCTAGGTAGAATGTGATCTATCCTGGATGATATTCCATGTGCAATTGAAAAGAATATATATTATGCTGTTTTTGGATGGAATGTCCTGTAGAAGTCTGTTTACTCCAGCTAGTCCATTGTGTCATTTAAGACCAAGTTGCCTTATAGATTTTCTATCTGGATGATTTATACATTGATGTAAGTGGGGAATTAAAGTTCCCTACTATTATTATATAATTGTCAATTTCTCCTTTTTATGTCTGTTAGTATTTGCTTTAGGTATTTAGGTGCTCCTGTATTAGGTGCTTGTATGTTAACAAGTGTAATAATAACCTCTTCTTTTATTGCTCCCTTTATCGTTATATAATACCCTTCTTTGTCTTTTGTTATAGCCTTTGTTTTAAAGTCTTTTTTATCTGATACGAGGATTGCTACCCTTACTTTCTTGTTGTTTCCATTTGCATGAAGTATATTTTTCCATCCCCTCACTTTCAGTCTGTGTGCCTTTAGCTCTGAAGTAAGTCTCTTGTTTACAGTGTATAGAAGGGTCTATCTACCCTATGTGTTTTGATCAGAGTATTTAGTCCACTAGCATTTAAAGTAATTATTGATAGTTATGTACTTACTGCCATTTTGTTATTTGTTTTCCAGTTGCTTTGTAGTTCTGCTCTGTTCATTACTTCTTTCTGTTTCTTCTCTTTTGGTTTGATGATTTTCTTTCATAGTATGCTTGTGTTCTATTCTTTTCAGTTTTTTGTATCTATAGTAGGTTTTTGATATTTGGTTACCATGGGGTTCATATATGTTGACCTGTAACTATATCTACTGGTAGTCATTCAAGTTGAAACACATTCTAAAAGATCTACATTTTCTCTTCCCTCCCCCACATTCTGTGGTTCTGATGTCATCTTTTATACCATCATGCTTATCCTTTAACTGTTTATTATAGTTATAGTTACTTTGTAAATTTTTTATCTTTTAATCTTCATACTGTCTTAAGTGGTTGATCTTTAGTCCCTACTATATATTTGCCTTTCCTAGTGGGATATTCCCTTTTCTATAGATTCTTCTTTTCGACTTGAGGAAGAATTTTTAACATTTCTTTTGGTAGACATAGTAATGATGGACATTTTAAAGTTTTTACTCGTCTGAGAAGTTCTTTTTCTCTCCTTCTATGCTAAAGGATAATCTTATTGGGTAAAGTACACTAGGTTGCAAGATTTTCCCTTTTAGGACTTTGAATATATCATGCCCCTTTTGGCCTGCAAAGTTTCTGCAAGGAAATTATGGAATAACCTTGTGGGGATTCCTTTGTATATGACTCTGTTTTTCTCTTGCTAACTTTAAATTCTCTCTTTAACTTTTGCCATTTTAATTATATGTCTTGGTTTGGATATGTTTCGGTTCATTTTGTTGGGAACCCTCTGTGCTTCCTGTACCTGGATATAAGTTTCTTTCTTCAAGTTAGGGATGTTTTCTGCCATAATTTCCTCAAGTACATTTTTTAAAATAAATTTATTTTATTTTATTTTTGGCAGCATTAGGTCTTTGTTGCTGTGGGCGGGCTTTCTCTAGTTGTGGCTGCGGGGGCTTCTCATTGTGGTGGCTTCTCTTGTTGCGGAGCACAGGCTCTAGGCACGTGGGCTTCAGTAGTTCTGGAACAGGGCTCAGTAGTTGTGGATCACAGGCTCTAGAATGCAGGCTCAGTAGTTGTAGCACACGGGCTTTGTTCCTCTGTGGCATGTGGGATCTTCCTGGACCACGGCTCGAACCCGTGTCCCTTGCATTGGCAGGCAGATTCTTTTTTTTTAAACATCTTTATTGGAGTATAATTGTTTTACAATGGTGTGTTAGTTTCTGCTTTATAACAAACTGAATCAGTTATACATATACATATGTTCCCATATCTCCTCCCTCTTGCATCTCCCTCTCTCCCACCCTCCCTATCCCACCAATACAGGTGGTCACAAAGCACCGAGTTGATCTCCCTGTTTATACAGCTACTTCCCACTAGCTATCTATTTTACGTTTGGTAGTGTGTATATGTCCATGTCACTCTCTCACTTTGTCACAGCTTACACTTCCCCCTCCCCATATCCTCAACTCCATTCTTTAGTAAGTCTATGTCTTTATTCCCGTCTTACCCCTACATTCTTCATGACATTTTTTTTCTTAAATTCCATATATATGTGTTAGCATACGGTATTTGTCTTTCTCTTTATGACTTACTTCACTCTGTATGACAGACTCTAGGTCCATCCACCTCACTACAAATAACTCAATTTCATTTATTTTTATGGCTGAGTAATATTCCATTGTATATATGTGCCACATCTTCTTTATCCATTCATCTGATGATGGACACTTAGGTTGTTTCCATCGCCTGGCTATTGTAAATAGAGCTGCAATGAACATTTTGGTACATGACGCTTTTTGAATTATGGTTTTCTCAGGGTATATGCCCAGTAGTGGATTGCTGGGTCATATGGTAGTTCTATTTGTAGTTTTGTAAGGAACCTCCATACTGTTCTCCATAGTGGCTGTACCAATTCACATTCCCACCAGCAGTGCAAGAGGGTTCCCTTTTCTCCACACCCTCTCCAGCATTTATTGTTTCTAGATTTTTTGATGATGGCCATTCTGACCGGTGGGAGATGATATCTCATTGTAGTTTTGATTTGCATTTCTCTAATGATTAATGATGTTGAGACTCCTTTCATGTTTTTGTTGGCAATCTGTATATCTTTTTTGGAGAAATGTCTATTTAGGTCTTCTGCCCATTTCTGGATTGGGTTGTTTGTTTTTTTGTTATTGAGCTGCATGAGCTGCTAATAAATTTTGGAGATTAATCCTTTGTCAGTTGCTTCATTTGCAAATATTTTCTCCCATTCTGAGGGTTGTCTTTTGATCTTGTTTATGGTTTCCTTTGCCATGCAAATGCTTTGAAGTTTCATTAGGTCCCATTGTTTATTTTTGATTTTATTTCCATTTCTCTAGGAGGTGGGTCAAAAAGGATCTTGCTGTGATTTATGTCATAGAATGTTCTACCTATGTTTTCCTCTAAGAGTTTGATAGTTTCTGGTCTTACATTTACATCTTTAATCCATATTGAGCTCATTTTTGTGTATGGTGTTAGGGAGTGATCCAATCTCGTACTTTCACATGGACCTGTCCAGTTTTCCCAGCACCACTTATTGAAGAGGCTGTCCTTTCTCCACTGTACATTCCTGCCTCCTTTATCAAAGATAAGGTGACCATATGTGCATGGGTTTATCTCTGGGCTTTCTATCCTGTTCCATTGATCTATATTTCTGTTTTTGTGCCAGTACCATACTGTCTTGATTACTGACGCTTTGTAGTATAGTCTGAAGTCACGGAGCCTGATTCCTCCAGCTCAGTTTTTCATTCTCAAGATTGCTTTGGCTATTCGGGGTCTTTTGTGTTTCCGTACAGATTGTGAAATATTTTGTTCTAGTTCTGCGAAAAATGCCAGTGGTAGTTTGATAGGGATTGCATTGAATCTGTAGATTGCTTTGGGTAGTAGAGTCATTTTCACAATGTTGATTCTTCCAATCCATAACATAGTATACCTCTCCATCTATTTGTATCATGTTTAATTTCTTTCATCAGTGTCTTATAATTTTCTGAATACACGTCTTTTGTCTCCTTAGGTAGGTTTATTCCTAGATATTTTATTCTTTTTGTTGCAATGGTAAATGGGAGTGTTTTCTTGATTTCAGTTTCAGAGTTTTCATCATTAGTGTATAGGAATGCCAGATATATCTGTGCATTAATTTTGTATCCTGCTACTTTACCAAATTCATTGATTAGCTCTAGTAGCTTTCTGGTAGCATCTTTAAGATTCTCCATGTATAGTATCATGTCATCTGCAAACAGTGACAGCTTTACATCTTCTTTTCCAATTTGGATTCCTTTTATTTCCTTTTCTTCTCTGATTGCTGTGGCTAAAACTTCCAAAACTATGTTGAATAAGAGTGGTGAGAGTGGGCAGCCTTGTCTTGTTCCTGATCTTAGTGGAAATGCTTTCAGTCTTTCACCATTGAGGATGATGTTGGCTGTGGGTTTTTCATATATGGCCTTTATTATGTTGAGGAAAGTTCCCTCTGTGCCTACTTTCTGCAGGGTTTTTATCATAAATGGATGTTGAATTTTCTCGAAATCTTCCTCTGCATCTATTGAGATGATCATGTGGTTTTTCTCCTTCAATTTGTTAATTTGGTGTATCACGTTGATTTGCATATATTGAAGAATCCTTGCATTCCTGGAATCAACCCCACTTGATCATGGTGTATGATCCTTTTAATGTGCTGTTGGATTCTGTTTGCTAGTATTTTGTTGAGGATTTTTGCATTTGTGTTCATCAGTGATATTGGCCTGTAGTTTTCTTTCTTTGTGACATCCTTGTCTGGTTTTTGGTATCAGGGTGATGGTGGCCTCGTAGAATGAGTTTGGGAGTGTTCCTTCCTCTGCTATATTTTGGAAGAGTTTTAGAGGGATAGGTGTTAGCTCTTCTCTAAATGTTTGATAGAATTCACCTGTGAATTCATCTGGTCCTGGGCTTTTGTTTGTTGGAAGATTTTTAATCACATTTTCAATTTCAGTGCTTGTGATTGGTCTGGTCATATTTTCTATTTCTTCCTGATTCAGTCTCAGCAGGTTGTGCATTTCTAAAACTTTATCCATTTCTTTCAGGTTGTCCATTTTATTGGCATAGTGTTGCTTGTAGTAATCTCTCATGAACTTTTCTATTTCTGCAGCATCAGTTGTTACTTCTCATTTTTCATTTCTAATTCTATTGATTTGAGTCTTCTCCCTTTTTTTCTTGATGAGTCTGGCTAATGGTTTATCAATTTTTTTATCTTCTCAAAGAACCAGCTTTTAGTTTCATTGGTCTTTGCTATCATTTCCTTCATTTCTTTTTCATTTATTTCTGATCTGATATTTATGATTTCTTTCCTTCTGCTAACTTTGGGGGGTTTTGTTCTTCTTTCTCTAATTGCTTTTGGTGCAAGGTTAGCTTGTTTATTTGAGATGTTTCCTGTTTCTTAAGGTAGGATTGTATTGCTATAAACTTCCCTCTTAGAACTGCTTTTGCTGCATCCCATAGGTTTTGGGATGTCTTGTCTCCATTGCCATTTGTTTCTAGGTATTTTTTGAATTCCTCTTTGATTTCTTCAGTGATCACTTCTTTATTAAGTAGTGTATTGTTTAAACTCCATATGTTTGTATTTTTTACAGATCTTTTCCTGTAATTGATACCTAGTCTCATAGCGTTGTGGTCGGAAAAGATACTTGATACAATTTCAGTTGTCTTAAATTTACCGAGGCTTGCTTTGTGACTGAGATATGATCTGTCCTGGAGAATGTTCCATGAGCACTTGAGAAAAATGTGTATTCTGTTGTTTTTGGATGGAATGTCCTATAAATATCAATTAAGTCCATCTTGTTTAATGTATCATTTAAAGCTTGTGTTTCCTTATTTATTTTCATTTTGGATGATCTGTCCATTGGTGAAAGTGGGGTGTTAAAGTCCCCTACTATGAATGTGTTACTGTCAATTTCCCCTTTTATGGCTGTTAGCATTTGCCTTATGTATTGAGGTGCTCCTATGTTGGGTTCATAAGTATTTACAATTGTTATTTCTTCTTCTTGGATTGATTCCTTGATCATTATGTAGTGTCCTTCTTTGTCTCTTGTAATAGTCTTTATTTTAAAGTCTATTTTGTGTGATATGAGAATTGCTACTCCAGCTTTCTTTTGGTTTCCATTTGCATGGAATATCTTTTTCCATCCCCTCACTTTCAGTCTGTATGTGTCTCTAGGTCTGAAGTGGGTCTCTTGTAGACAGCATGTATATGGGTCTTGTTTTTGTATCCATTCAGCCAGTCTGTGTCTTTTGGTGGGAGCATTTAATCCATTTACATTCAAGGTAATTATCGATATGTATGTTCCTATTCCCATTTTCTTAATTGTTTTGTGTTTGTTATTATGGTTCTTTTCCTTCTCTTGTGTGTCTTGCCTAGAGAAAATCCTTTAGCATTTGTTGTAAAGCTGGTTTGGTGGTGATTAACTCTCTCAACATTTGCTTGTCCGTAAAGGTTTTAATTTCTCCATCAAATCTGAATGAGATCCTTGCTGGTAGAATCTTGGTTGTAGATTTTTCTCCTTCATCACTTAAAATATGTCCTGCCAGTCCCTTCTGACTTGCCGAGTTTCTCCTGAAAGATCAGCTGTTAACCTTATGGGGATTCCCTTGTGTGTTATTTTTCCCTTGCTGCTTTTAATATGTTTTCTTTGCATTTAATTTTTGACAGTTTGATTAATATGTGTCTTGGCGTGTTTTTCCTTGGATTTATCCTGTATGGGACTCTCTGTGCTTCCTGGACTTGATTAACTATTTCCTTTCCCATATTAGGGAAGTTTTCAACTATAATCTCTTCAAATATTTTCTCAGTCCCTTTCTTTTTCTCTTCTTTTTCTGGAACCCTATAATTCGAATGTTGGTGCGTTTAATGTTGTCCCAGAGGTCTCTGAGACTGTCCTCAGTTCTTTTCATTCTTTTTTCTTTATTCTGCTCTGCAGTAGTTATTTCCACTATTTTATCTTCCAGGTCCCTTATCCGTTCTTCTGCCTCAGTTATTCTGCTATTTATCCCATCTAGAGTATTTTTAATTACGTTTGTTGTGTTGTTCATCATTGCTTGTTTCATCTTTAGTTCTTTTAGGTCCATGTTAAATGTTTCTTGCATTTTCTCTATTTACAAGATTTTGGATCATCTTTACTATCATTATTCTGAATTCTTTTTCAGGTAGACTGCGTACTTCCTCTTCATTTGTTAGGTCTGGTGGGGTTTTATCTTGCTCATTCATCTGCTGTGTGTTTTTCTGTCTTCTCATTTTGCTTATCTTACTGTGTTTGGGGTCTCCTTTTTGCAGGCTGCAGGTTCGTAGTTCCCATTGGTTTTGGTGCCTGTCTGCAGTGGCTAAAGTTGGTTCAGTGGGTTGTGTAGGCTTCCTGGTGGAGGGGACTAGTGCCTGTGTTCTGGTGGAAGAGGCTGGATCTTGTCTTTCTGGTGGGCAGGTACACATCTGGTGGTGTGTTTTGGGGTGTCTGTGGACTTATTATGATTTTAGGCAGCCTCTCTGCTAATGGGTGGGATTGTGTTCCTGTCTTGCTAGTTGTTTGGCATAGGGTGTCCAGCACTGTAGCTTGCTGGTCGTTGAGTGAAGCTGGGTGCTGGTGTTGAGATGGAGATTTCTGGGAGATTTTCACCATTTGATATTATGTGGAGCTGAGAGGTCTCTTGTGGACTAGTGTCCTGAAGTTGGCTCTCCCACCTCAGAGGCACAGCACTGACTCCTGGCTGCAGCACCAAGAGCCTTTCACCCACATGGCTCAGAATAAAAGGGAGAAAAAGAAGAAAGAAAGAAAGAAGGAAAGATAGGAAGAAAGGAAGAAAGAAAAGAAGGAAGGAAAGAAGGAAAGAAAAAGGAAGGAAGGAAAAGAAGGAAAGAAAGACAATAAAATAAAATACAGATTAAATAAAATAAAGTAAGATAAAATAAAGTTATTAAAATAAAAAATAATTAAGAAAAATTTTTAAAAAGAAAAAAACCCAAAATGGATAGAACCCTAGGACTAATGGTGAAAGCAAAGCTATACAGACAAAATCTCACACAGAAGCATACACATACACACTCACAAAAAGAGGAAAAGGGGAAAAAATCATAAATCTTGCTATCAAAGTCCACCTCCTCAATTTGGGATGATTCGTTGTTTATTCATGTATTCCACAGATGCAGGGTACATCAAGTTGATTGTGGAGCTTTAATTCACTGCTTCTGAGGCTGCTGGGAGAGATTTCCTTTTCTCCTCTTTGTTCACACAGCTCCTGAGGCTCAGCTTTGGATTTGGCCCCGCCTCTGTGTGTAGGTCACCGGAGGGCGTTTGTTCTTTGCTCAGACAGGACAGGGTTAAAGGAGCAGCTGAGTCGGGGGCTCTGGCTCACTCAGGCCAGGGGGAGGGAGGGGTGCAGATGTGGGGTGAGTGGCGGCAGAGGCCGGCGGGACGTTGCACCAGCCTGAGGCGCACCGTGCATTTTCCCAGGGAAGTTGTCCCTGGATCCCAGGACCCTGGCAGTGGCAGCTGCACAGGCTCCCCGGAAGGGAGGTGTGGATAGTGACCTGTGTTCGTACACAGGCTTCTTGGTGGTGGCAGCAGCAGTCTTAGCGTCTCATGCCCGTCTCTGGGGCCCGCTCTTTTAGCCACGGCTCACGCCCATCTGTGGAGGTCCTTTAAGCAGCGCTCTTAATCCCCTCTTCTCTCGCACCGGGAAACAAAAAGGGAAGAAAAAGTTTCTTGCCTCTTCGGCAGGCCCAGACTTTCCCCCAGACTCCCTCCCGGCTAGCCGTGGTGCACTAACCCCTGCAGGCTGTTTTTATGCTGCCAACCCCAGTCCTCTCCCTGCGCTCCCACCGAAGCCCGAGCCTCAGCTCCCAGCCCCGCCCACCCCGGCAGGTGAGCAGACAAGCCTCTCGGGCTGGTGAGTGCTGGTTGGCACTGATTCTCTGTGCGCGAATCTCTCCGCTTTGCCCTCCGCACCCCTGTTGCTGTGCTCTCCTCCGCAGCACCGAAGCTCCCCCTCTGCCACCCGCAGTCTCCGCCCACGAAGGGGCTTCCTAGTGTGTGGAAACCTTTCCTCCTTCACAGCTCCCTCCCACTGGTGCAGGTCCTGTCCCTATTCTTTTGTCTCTGTTTGTTCTTTTTTCTTTTGCCCTACCCAGGTACGTGTGGAGTTTCTTGCCTTTTGGGAGGTCTGAGGACTTCTGCCAGCGTTCAGTAGGTGTTCTGTAGGAGTTGTTCCACGTGTAGATGTATTTCTGGGGTATCTGTGGGGAGGAAGGTGATCTCCGCGTCTTATTCTTCAGCCATTTTCCCCCTCCTGGCAGGCGGATTCTTAACCACTGTGCCACCAGGGAAGCCCTCTCAAGTACATTTTTTTTTTTTTTTTTTTTTTTTGCGGTACGCGGGCCTCTCACTGTTGTTGCCTCTCCCATTGCGGAGCACAGGTTCCGGACGCACAGGCCCAGCAGCCATGGCTCACGGGCCCAGCCGCTCCGCGGCATGTGGGATCCTCCCGGACCGGGGCGCGAACACGTGTCCTCTGCATCGGCAGGCGGACTCTCAACCACTGCACCACCAGGGAAGCCCTCAAGTACATTTTTGATCCTCTTCTCTCTCTCTTCTCCTCTTGGTACCCCTATAATGTGAATCCTCATAAGCTTAATGTTATCCCGAGATCTCTAAAACTGTTTTCATTAAAATTCTTTTTGTTTTCTAATTGGGTGATTTCCATTACTGTATCTTCTAGATCAGTTATACATTCTTGTGTATCATTCAGTCTGTTATCCATTCCTTCTAGTGTTTTTTATAATTATATTTCATCTATTGAATTCATTTCAATATTTGTTTGGGTATCTGTTATATTTTGTAGTTCCTTGTTAAAGTGTTCACTGCGCGCATAAATCCTTAACCTAATTCATTTAATATTTTTATGACCAATATGTTCAATTCTTCATCTGGTAAATTACTTACTTCTATTATTACTTTCAGGGGTTTTCCCTTACTCTTTAAAAAAAATTATTATATTGGAATATAGGTGATATGTTAGTTTCAGGTCTACAGCAAAGTGATTCAGTTATACGTATACATATATACATCCTTTTTCAGATTCTTTTTCCATATAGATTATTACAGATTATTGAATAGAATTCCCTGTGCTATACAGTAGGGCCTTGTTGATTATCTATGTTATATATAGTGTATCTGTTAATCCCAACCTCCTAATTTATCCCTCCCCAAGCCCCACCTTTGCACTTTGGTAACCATAAATTTGTTTTTTAGGTCTGTGAGTCTGTTTCTGTTTTGTGAATAAGTTCATTTGTAGCAATTTTTTTTTAGATTCCAAATATAAGCAGTATCATATATTGCCCTTCTCTGTCAGACTGACTTCACTTCCTATGGTAATCTCCAGGTCCATCCATGTTGCTGCAAATGGCATTATTTCATTCTGTTTAATGTTTGAGTAGTATTCCATTGTATATATTTACCACATCTTCTTTATCCATGCATCTGTTGATGGACATTTAGGTTGCTTCCATGTCTTGGCTGTAGCAAACAGCACTGCAGTGAATATTGGGTTGCGTGTATACTTTTGAACTGTGGTTTTCTCTGGATATATGTGCAGGGGTGGGATTGCTGTGTCATATGGTAGTTCTGTTTTTAGTTTTTTGAGGAACCTCCATACTTTTCTCCATAGTAGCTGTACCAATTTTCATTCCCACCAACAGTGTTAGGAGGGTTCACTTTTCTCCACACCTTCTCCAGCATTTATTGCTTGTAGATTTTTTTGATAATGGCCATTCTGATCGGTGTGAGGTGATACCTCATTGTAGTTTTGATTTGCAGTTCTCTAATAATTAGTGATGTTGAGTATCATGTGCTTCTCCACCATCTGTATGTCTTCTTTGGAGAGATGTCTATTTAGATCTTCTGCCAATTTCTTATTGGGTCGTTTATTTGGTATTGAGCTGTTTGCAAATTTTTGAGATAAATCCCTTGTCAGTTACATTGTTTGAAAATATTTTCTCCCATTCCATGGGTTGTATTTTTGTTTTGTTTATGGTTTTCCTTACTGTGCAAAAGCTTTTAAGTTTAGTTAGGTCCCATTTGTTTATTTTTATTTTCATTATTCTAGAAGGTGGATCAAAAAAGATATTGCTGCAATTTAGGTCACAGAGTGTTCTGCCTGTTTTCCTCTAAGAGTTTTATAGTATCTGGTTTTACATTTAGGTCTTTAATCCATTTTGAGTTTATTTTTGTGTATGGTGTTAAGCTGTCCAGTTTTCCCAGAACAATTTATTGAAGAGACTGTCTTTTCTCCACTGTATATCCTTGCCTCTTTTGTCATAGATTAATTGACCATAAGTGTGTGGGTTTATTTCTGGGCTTTCTGTCCTTTTTCATTGATCTGTGTTTTTGTTTTTGTGCCAGTACCATACGTTTTGATGGCTGTAGCTTTGTAGTATAGCCTGAAGTCAGAGAGGCTGATTCCTCCAGCTCTAGCTTTTTCTTTCTCAGGATTGCTTTGGCTATTTGGGGTCTTTTATATCTCCATACAAATTTAGAAACATTTTGTTCTGGTTCTGTGAAAAATGCCATTGGTAATTTGATAGGGATTGCTCTGAATCTGTAGATTGCCTTGGGCAGTACAGTTATTTTAACAGTAGTGATTCTTCCAATTCAAGAACACTGTATATCTTTCCATGCTTGTGTTATCTTCAATTTCTTTCATCAGCATCTTTCCTTTCATCAGCATCTTATAGTTTTTGGAATACAGGTCTTTTGCCTCCTTAAATAGGTTTATTCCTAGGTATTTTATTCTTTTTGATACAGTGGTGAATAGGATTGTTTCTTTAATTTCTCTTTCTGATCTTTCATTGTTAGAAATGCAACAGATTTCTGCGTGTTAATTTTGTATCCTGAAACTTTACTGAATTCATTGATGAGCTCTAGTAGTTTTCTGGTAGCATCTTTAAGATTTTCAATGTATAGTATCATGTCATCTGCAAACAGTGACAGTTTACTTTTTCTTTTCAAATTTGGATTCCTTTTCTTTCTTTTTCTTCTCTGATTACCATGGCTAGGACTTCCAAAACCGTGTTGAGTGAAAGTGGACCTCCTTGTATTGTTCCTGATCTTAGAGAAAATGCTTTCAGTTTTTCACTTTTGATTATGATGTTAGATGTAGGCTTTTCATATATGGCCTTTATTATGTTGAGGTATGTTCCCTCTGTGCCCACTTTCTGGAGAGTTTTTATCATAAATGGATGTTGAATTTTGTCAAAAGCTTTTTCTGCATCTATTGAGATGATAATATTGGTTTTTTATTCTTCATTTTGTTAATGTGGTGTATCACAGTGATTGACTTATGGATATTGAAAAATACTTGCATCCCTGTGATAAATCCCAGTTGATTGTTGTGTGCGATCCTTTTAATGTATTGTTGGATTCAGCTTGGTAGTATTTTGTCAAGGATTTTTGCATCTATGTTCATTAGTGATATTGGCCTGTAATTTTCTTTTATTTGTGGTACCTTTGTCTGGTTTTGGTATCAGGGTGATGGTTGCCTCATAGAATGAGTTTGGGAGTGTTCCTTCCTCTGTAATTTTGTGGAAGAGTTTCTGAAGGATAGGTGTTAACTCTTCTCTAATTGTTTGATAGAATTCACCTAGTCCTGGACTTTTGTTGGGAGTTTTAAAATCACAGTTTCAATTTCAGTGCTTGTCATAGGTCTGTCCATATTTTCTACTTCTGACTGGTTCAGTCTTGGGAAATTTTACCTTTCTAAGAATTTGTCCACATCTTCTAGGTTGTCCATTTTATTGGCATATACTTGCTTGTAGTAGTCTTTTATGAGCCTTTGTATTTCTGTGGTGCCTGCTGTAACTTCTTTTTCATTTCTAATTTTATTGATTTGAGCCCTCTCTTTTTTCTTGATGAGTCTGGCTAAAGCTTTATCAATTTTGTTTATCTTTTCAAAGAACCAGCTTTTAGTTTCATTGATCTTTTCTATTGTTTTCCTTGTCTCTATTTCACTTATTTCTGGTATGACTTTTATGATTTCTTTCCTTCTACTCACTTTGGGTTTTGTTTGTTTTTCTTTCTCTACTTCCTTTAGGTGTATGATTACATTGTATATTTGAGATTTTTCTTGTTTCCTGAGGTGAGATTGTATTGCTGTTAACTTCCTTCTTAGAACTGCTTTTACTGTGTGTCATAGGTTTGGGATCGTCATGCTTCAGTTGTCATTTGTCTCTAGGTATTTTTTGACTTCCTCTGTGATTTCTTCAGTGATCCATTCGTTTTTTTCATACCATATTTTTTTAGCCTCCACCTGTTTGTGTGTTTTTTCGCAGTTTCTTTCTTTCAGTTGATTTCTAATCTCATAGCATTGTGGTCAGAAAAGATACTTGATATGATTTCAACTTGCTTACATTTTTGGAGGCTTGCTTTATGTCCCAGCATGTGATATATCCTGGAGAATGTTCATGTGCAGTTGGAAAGAATGTGTATTCTGCTGCTTTTGGATGGAATGCTCTATAAATATCAACTAAATCCATCTGGTCTAATTTGTCATTTAAGGCCTGTGTTTCATTATTAATTTTCTGTCTGGATGATCTGTCCATTGATATAAGTGGGGTGTTGAAGACCCCCACTATTATTGGGTTACTGTTGATTTCTCCTTTTATGACTGTTAGCATTTGCCTTATATATTGGGGTACTCCTATGTTGGATACATATATATTTACTATTGTTATATCTTCTTCTTGGTTTATGCCTTGATCATTGTGTAGTGTTCTTTGTCTTTTGTAACAGTCTTTATGTTAAAGTCTATTTTGTCTGATAAGAGTGTTGCAACTCGGCTTCCTTCTGCTTTCCATTTTCATGGAATACCTTTTTGCATCCGCTGGCTTTCAGTCTGTATGTGGCCCTAGATCTGAAGTGGGTCTTTTGTAGACAGCATACACATGGGTCTTCTTTTTGTATCCATTCAGCCAGTCTGTTTCTTTTGTTTGGAGCATTAAATCCATTTACATTTATGGTAATTACTGATATGTAAGTTCTTATTGCCATTTTGTTAATTGTTTTGGGTTTGTTTCTTTTTTTAAAAAATTTTTTATTTGTTTGTTTTTGGCTGTGTTGGGTCTTCATTTCTGTGCGAGGGCTTTCTCTAGTTGTGGCAAGCAGGGGCCACTCACTATCGTGGCCTCTCTTGTTGCGGAGCACAGGCTCCAGATGCACAGGCTCAGTTGTGGCTCACGGGCCTAGTTCCTCCGCGGCATGTGAGATCTTCCCAGACCAGGGCTCGAACCCATATCCCCTGCATTAGCAGGCAGATTCTCAACCACTGTGCCACCAGGGAAGCCCTTGGGTTTGTTTTTGTAAGTGTTTTTTCTTTCCTTCCTCTTTTGTTCTCTTGTTATTTGATGATTATCTTTATTGTTGTGTTTGGATTCCTTTTTCTTTTTTGTGTATATATCTATTGTAAATTTTTGCTTTGTGGTTACCATGAGGTTTTGACATAGCAGTCTATCAGTATACGAGATTGTTTTAAGTTGCCAGTCTCTTAATTTCAAATACATTTCCAATAACCTGCATTTGTACTCTCCTCTTCTCACGATTACTGGTTTTGATATCATATTTGTGTGTGAATAATTTTCTACCTTTACTCTATGTTTGCCTTTACCAGTGAGCTTTCCCATTTGTCATTTTCTTGTTTCTAGTTGTGAGCTTTCCTTTTCCACCTAGAGAAGTTCCTTTATCAATTGTTGTGAAGCTGGTATGGTGATGATGAATTCCCTTAGCTTTTGCTTGTCTGTAAGACTTTTGATTTCTCCACTGAATCTGAACAAGAGCCTTCCTGGGTAGAGTGTTCTTGGTTGTAGGACTTGCCCTTACATCACTTTATTATTATTATTTTTTTGAATTTTATTTTATTTTTTTATACAGCATGTTCTTACTAGTCATCAATTTTATACACATCAGTGTATACACGTCAATCCCAATCGCCCAATTCATCACACCACCACCTCCACCCACCTGCCGCTTCACCCCCTTGGTGTCCATACATTTGTTCTCTACATCTGTGTCTCAATTTCTGCCCTGCAAACCAGTTCATCTATACCATTTTCCTAGGTTCCACATATATGAGTTAATATACGATATCTGTTTTTCTCTCTCTGACTTACTTCACGCTGTATGACAGTCTCTAGATCCATCCACGTCTCAACAAATGACGGAATTTTGTTCCTTTTTATGGTTGAGTAGTATTCCATTGTATACATGTACTGCCTTATCCATTCATCTGTCGATGGGAATTTAGGTTGCTTCCATGACCTGGCTATTGTAAATAGTGCTGCAGTGAACAAAGCGGTGCATGTGTGTTTTTGAATTATGATTTTTTCTGGGTATATGCCCAGTAGTGGGATTTCTGGATCATAGAGTAATTCTATTTTTAGTTTTTTAAGGAACCTCCATACTGTTCTCCATAGTGGCTGTATCAATTTACATTCCCACCAACAGTGCAAGAGGGTTCCCTTTTCTCCACACCCTCTCCAGCACTTGTTGTTTGTAGATTTTCTGATGATGCCCATTCTAACTGGTGTGAGGTGATACCTCAGTGTAGTTTTGATTTGCATTTCTCTAATAATTAGTGATGTTGAGCAGCTTTTTATGTGCTTCTTGGCCATTTGTATATCTTCTTTGGAGAGATGTCTGTTTAGGTCTTCTGCCCATTTTTAGATTGGGTTGTTTGTTTTTTTAATACTGCACTGCATGAGCTGTTTATATATTTTGGAGATTAATCCTTCATCCGTTGATTCATTTTCAAATAGTTTCTCCCATTCTGAGGGTTGTCTTTTCGTCTTGTTTATGGTTTCCTTTGCTGTACAAAAGCTTTGAAGTTTCATTAGGTCCCATTTGTTTATTTTTATTTCCATTACTCTAGGATGTGGATCAAAAAAGATATTGCTGTGATTTATGTCAAAGAGTGTTCTTTGGGGCTTCCCTGGTGGAGCAGTGGTTGAGAGTCAGCCTGCTGATGCAGGGGACACGGGTTCATGCCCCAGTCCGGGAAGATCCCACATGCCGTGGAGCGCCTAGGACTGTGAGCCATGGCTGCTGAGCCTGAGCATCCGGAGCCTGTGCTCTGCAATGGGAGAGGCCACAACAGTGAGAGGCCCGTGTACTGCAAAAACAAAAACAAAGAGTGTTCTTCCTATGTTTTCCTCTAAGAGTTTCATAGTGTCTGGTCTTACATTTAGGTGTCTAATCCATTTTCAGTTTATTTCTGTGTGTGGTACTAGGGAGTGTTCTAATTTCATTCTTTTACATGTAGTTTTCCAGTTTTCCCAGCACCACTTATTGAAGAGGCTGTCTTTTCTCCATTGTATATCCTTGCTTCCTTTGTCATAGATTAGTTGACCATAGGTTGCGTGGGTCTATCTCTGGGATTTCTATCCTGTCCCATTGATCTGTATTTCTGTTTTTGTGCCAGTATGATATTGTCTTGATGACTGTAGCTTTGTAGTATAGTCTGAAGTCAGGGAGCCTGATTCCTCCAGCTCTGCTTTTTTCCCTCAAGACTGCTTTGACTGTTCGGGGTCTTTTGTGTCTCCACACAAATTTGAAGATTTTTTGTTCTAGTTCTGTAAAAAAAAATGCCATTGGTAATTTGATAGGGATTGCATTGAATCTGTAGATTGCTTTGGGTAGTATAGTCATTTTCACAATATTGATTCTTCCAATCCAAGACTATGGTATATCTCTCCATCTGTTCGTATTATCTTTAATTTCTTTCATCAGTGTCTTATAGTTTTCTGCATACAGGTCTTTTGTCTCCCTAGGTAGGTTTATTCCTGGGTATTTTATTCTTTTTGTTGCAATGGTAAATAGGAGTGTTTTCTTAATTCCTTTTTCAGATTTTTCATCATTAGTATATAGGAATGCAAGAGATTTCTGTGCATTAATTTTGTATCCTGCTACTTTACCAAATTCATTGATTAGCTCTAGTAGTTTTCTGGTGGCATCTTTAGGATTCTCTATGTACAGTATCATGTCATCTGCAAATAGTGACAGTTTTACCTCTTTTTTTCCAATTTGTATTCCTTTTATTTCTTCTCTGATTGCCATGGCTAGGACTTCCAAAACCACATTGAATAATAGTGGTGAGAGTGGACGTCCTTGTCTTGTTCCTGATCTTAGAGGAATTGCTTTCAGTTTTTCACCATTGAGAATGATGTTTGCTATGGGTTTGTCATATATGGCCTTTATTATGTTGAGATAAGATCCCTCAATGCCCAGTTTCTGGAGAATTTTTATCATAAATTGCTATTGAGTTTTGTCAAAAACTTTTTCTGCATCTATTTAAATGATCATATGGTTTTTGTTCTTCAAATTGTTAATATGGTGTATCACATTGATTGATTTGCATATATTGAAGAATCCTTGCATCCCTGGGATAAATCCCACTTGATCATGGTTTATGGTCCTTTTAATGTGTTGTTGGATTCTTTTTGCTAGTATTTTGTTGAGGATTTTTGCATTTGTATTCATCAGTGATATTGGTCTGTAATTTTCTTTTTTTGTACTGTCTTAGTCTGGTTTCGGTATCAGGGTGATGGTGGCCCCATAGAGTGAGTTTGGGAGTGTTCCTTCCGCTGCAGATTTTTGGAAGAGATTGAGAAGGATGGGTGTTAGCTCTTGTCTAAATGTTTGATAGAATTCACCTGTGAAGCCGTTTGGCCTGAACTTTTGTTGGAAGATTTTTAATTACAGTTTCAATTTCATTACTTGTGATTGGTCTGTTCATATTTTCTATTTCTTCCTGGTTCAGTCTTGGAAGGTTATACCTTTCTAAGAATTTGTCCATTTCCTCCAGGTTGTCCATTTTATTGGCATAGAGATGCTTGTAGTAGTCTCTTAGGATGCTTTGTACTTCTGTGGTGTCTGTTGTAACTTCTCCTTTTTCATTTCTAATTTTATTAAGTCCTCTCCCTCTTTTTCTTGATGAGTCTGGCTAATGGTTTATCAATTTTGTTTTATCTTCTCAAGGAACCAGCTTTTAGTTTTATTGATCTTTGCTATTGTTTTCTTTGTTTCTATTTCATTTATTTCTGGTCTGATCTTTATGATTTCTTTCCTTCTGCTAACTTTGGGTTTTGTTTGTTCTTCTTTCTCTAGTTCCTTTAGGTGTAATGTTAGATTGTTTATTTGAGATTTTTCTTGTTTCTTGAGGTAGGCTTATATAGCTATAAACTTCCCTCTTAGAACTGCTTTTGCTGCATCCCATAGGTTTTGGATCGTCGTGTTTTCATTGTCATTTTTCTCTAGGTATTTTTTGATTTCCTCTTTGATTTCTTCAGTGATCTCTTGGTTATTTAGTGACTTATTGTTTAGCCTCCATGTGTTTGTGTTTTTTATGTTTTTTTCCCTGCAATTCATTTCTAATCTCCTAGCCTTGTGGTGAGAAAAGATACTTGATATGATTTCAATTTTCTTAAATTTACTGAGGCTTGATTAGTGACCCAAGATGTGATATATCCTGGAGAATGTTCCATGCGTACTTGAGAAGAAAGTGTAATTTGCTGTTTTTGAATGGAATGTCCTATAAATATCAATTAAATGTATCTGCTTTATTGCATCATTTAAAGCTTCTGTTTAATTATTTATTTTCATTTGTTACGGTCTGTCCATTGGTGTAAGTGAGGTGTTAAAGTCTCCCATTATAATTGTGTTACTGTCAGTTTCCTCTTTTATAACTGTTAGCTATAAAATTGTGTTACTGTTAGCTAGCTATAAAATTTTGTTACTGTCGGTTTCCTCTTTTATAGCTGTTAGCAGTTGCCTTATGTATTGAGGTGCTCCTATGTTGGGTGCATATATATTTATAATTGTTATATCATCTTCTTGGTTTGATCCCTTGATCATTATGTAGTGTCCTTCCTTGTCTCTTGTAACATTCTTTATTTTTATTTTTTTTTTGTGGTATGCGGGCCTCTCACTGTCATGCCCTGTCCCGTTGCAGAGCACAGGCTCCGGACACGCAGGCTCAGCAGCCATGGCTCACGGGCCCAGCTGCTCCGCGGCATGTGGGATCCTCCCGGACCGCGGCACGAACCCATGTCCCCTGCATTGGCAGGCAGACTCTCTACCACTGCACCACCAGGGAAGCACCAACATTCTTTATTTTAAAACCTATTTTATCTGATATGAGTATTGCTACTTCAGCTTTATTTGATTTCCATTTGCATAGAATATCTTTTTCCATCCCCTCACTTTCAGTCTGTATGTGTCCCTAGGTCTGAATTGGGTCTCTTGTAGACAGCATATATATGGGTCTTGTTTTTGTATCCATTCAGCAACCCTGAGTCTTTTGGTTGGAGCATTTAATCCATTCACGTTTAAGGTAATTATCGATATGTATGTTCCTATGACCATTTTCTTAATTGTTTTGGGTTTGTTTTTGTAGGTCCTTTTCTTCTCTTGTGTTCCATACTTAGAGAAGTTCCTTTAGCGTTTGATTTAGAGCTGGTTTGGTGGTGCTGAATTCTCTTAGCTTTTGCTTGTCTCTAAAGCTTTTGATTTCTCCATCGAATCTGAATGAGATCCTTGCAGGGTAGAGTAATCTTGGGTGTAGGCTCTTCCCTTTCATCACTTTAAGAATATCATGCCACTCCCTTCTGGTTTGTAGAGTTTCTGCTGAGAAATCAGCTGTTAACCTTATGGGAGTTCCCTTGTATGTTACTTGTTTTTTTCCCTTGCTGCTTTCAGTAATTTTTCATTGTCTTTAATTTTCGGCAGTTTGATTATTATGTGTCTCAGTGTGTTTCTCCTTGGGTTTATCCTGTATGGGACTCTGTGCTTCCTGGACTTGGGTGGCTATTTCCTTTCCCATGTTAGGGAAGTTTTCAGCTGTAATTTCTTCACATATTTTCTCGGGTTGTTTCTCTGTCTCTTCTCCTTCTGGGAACCCTATAATGCAAATGTTGTTGCATTTAATGTTGTTCCAGAGGTCTCTTAGGCTGTCTTCATTTCTTTTTTCTTTATTCTGTTCTGCAGCAGTTCTGTCTTCCAGGTCACTTATCCGTTCTTCTGCCTCAGTTATTCTGCTATTGATTCCTTCTAGTGTATTTTTCATTTCAGTTATTGTATTGTTCATCTCTGTTTGCTTGTTCTTTAATTCTTCTAGGTCTTTGTTAAACATTTCTTGCATCTTCTCGATCTTTGCCTCCATTCTTTTTCCGAGGTCCTGGATAATCTTCACTATCATTATTCTGAATTCTTCTTCTGGAGGGTTGCCTATCTCCGCTTCATTTAGTTGTTTTTCTGGGGTTTTATCTTGTTCCTTCATCTGGTACATAGCCCTCTGCCTTTTCATCTTGTATATCTTTCTGTGAATGTGCTTTTTGTTCCACAGGCTGCAGGACTGTAGTTCTTCTTGCTTCTGCTGTCTGCCCTCTGGTGGATGAGGCTATCTAAGAGGCTTGTGCAAGTTTCCTGATGGGAGGGACTAGTGGTGGGTAGAGCTGGCTGTTGCTGTGGTGGGCAGAGCTCAGTAAAACTTTAATCTGCTTGTCTGCTGATATGTGGGGCTGGGTTCCCTCCCTGTTGGTTGTTTGGCCTGAGGCGACCCAACACTGGAGCCTACCTGGCTCTTTGGTGGGGCTAATGGCATACTCTGGGAGGCTCATGCCAACGAGTACTTCCCAGAACTTCTGCTGCCAGCGTCCTTGTCCTCACGGTGAGACACAGCCTCCCACTGCCTCTGCCAGAGACTCTCCAACACTAGCAGTAGGTCTGGTTCTGTCTTCCCTGGGGTCACCGCTCCTTCCCCTGGGTCCCGATGTGCACACTACTATGTGTGATCCCTCCAAGAGTCGAGCCTTTGTTTTCCCCAGTCCTGTCAGAGTCATGCAAGCAAATCCCGCTAGCCTTCAATGTCTGATTCTCTAGGAATTCCTCCTCCCGTTGCTGGAGCCCCAGTTTCGGAAGCCTGACGTGGGCTCAGAACCTTCACTCCAGTGGGTGGACTTCTGTGGTATAAGTGTTCTCCAGTTTGTGAGTCACCCACCCAGCAGTTACGGGATTTGATTTTATTGTGATTGCACCCCTCCTGCCATCTCATTGTGGCTTCTCCTTTGTCTTTGGATATGGGGTATCTTTTTTGGTGAGTTCCAGTGTCTTCCTGTTGATGATTGTTCAGCAGTAGTTGTGATTCTGGTGTTCTTGCAAGAGGGAGTGAGAGCATGTCCTTCTACTCTGCCATCTTGGTTCAGGCCTCTCCTTTCATCACTTTAAATATATCATGCCATTCCCTTCTGGCCTACAGAGTTTCTGCTGAAAAATCAGCAGATAACCGTATGGGGATTCCCTTGTATGTTATTTATTGTTTTTCCCTTGTTGCTTTAAAATTTTTCTCCTTGTCTTTAATTTTTGTCCATTTGCTAAATACGTTCCTCCTTAGGTTCATCCAGTATCAGACTCTGTGTGCTTCCTGGCCTTGCATGACTGTTTGTTTCCTGTGTTAGGGAAGTTTTCAGCTATTATGTCTTCACATATTTTCTCAGGCTGTTTCTCTCTTCTCCTTCTGATACCCCTATAATGTGAATGTTGGTGCATTTAATGTTGTCCCCAGTGGTCTCCTAAACTGTCCTCATTCCTTTTCATTCTTTTTTTTTAAATTCTATTCCTCAGCAGTTATTCCACCATTCTGTTTTCCAGATCAGTTACCCATTCATCTGCCTCATATATTTTGCTCTTGATTTCTTCTAGTGTATTTTTCATTTCACTTATTGTATTGTTCAGCAGTGTCATTTGTTCTTTAAATCTTCTAGCTCTTTCTTAAACATTTCTTGTGTCTTCTCTGTGCCTCCATTCTTTTTCCTAGAATTTTGATCATCTTTATTCTCACTACTCTGAATTCTTTTTCAGGTAGATTGCCTATCTCCACTTCACTCAGCTGTTCTTCTGGGGTTTTATCTTGTTCCTTCAACTGAAATGTATTTTTCTGCTGTCTCATTTTAAGTTTCTGTTTTGTGGTCTCACAGGCTACAGGACTGTAGTTCCTCTTGCTTCTGGTGTCTGCCCCCTCATGGGTGAGGCTAGTCTAAGGGGCTTGTGCAGGCCTCCTGGTGGGATGAACTGGTGCCTGCCCAGTAGTGGGTGGAGCTGGATCTTGTCCCTCTGGTGGGCAGGTTCATGTCAAGGGATGTGTTTAGAGGCAGCTGTGGGCTCAGGAAGACTTTAAGCAGCCTGTCTGCTGATCAATGGGGCTGTGTTCCTGCCCTTGGTTGGTTGGCTGGCGTGAGGCATCCAAGTCCTGGAGCCTAAGGGCTGTTGGTTAGGACCAGGTCTTGGCATCAAAATGGCAGCCTGCAGGACAACTCATGCCAATGAGCACTTTCCTGTACCTCCACCAGCAGTGTCCTTGTCCCTGCAGTGAGCCACAGCCAACCCCTGCCTCCCCAGGAGACTCTCCAAGACCCACAGATAGGTATGGCTCAGGCTTCTTTGAAGTCACTGCTTTTTCCCCTGGATCCTGGTGCACACGAGACCTCACGTATTCTTCATGAGTGGTGTTTTTGTTTTCCCCCAGTCCTGTGGAGTTCCTACGATCATGCCCTACTGGCCTTCAAAGCCAATTGCTCTGGGAGCTCCTCCTCCCGATGCCAGACCCCCATACTGGGGATCCTGACATGGGGCTGAGAACTCTCACTCCTGTGGGAGAACCTCCTTAATATAATTATTTTTCAGTTTGTATGTTGCCCACCTGCCCGGTATGGGATTTGATTGTATTGCAAACGCTCCCCTCCTACCATCTCATTGTGGATTTTTCTTTGCCTTTGGAAGTAGAAAATCTCTTTTGGTAGGTTCCAGTCCTTTTTGTCAATGGTTGTTCAGCAGTTACGTGTGATTTTGGTGTTTTTGGAGAGGAGACATGCTCAGGTCCTTCTACTCCACTGTCTTGTCAGGAAAACCTGTGATTTTTTTTCATTGAGATTGTTGATGTACAATATGATGTAAGTTTCAGGTGTACAACATAGAGATTCACAGTTTTTAAATATTATATTCCATTTATAGTTACTATATACTATTGGCTATATTCCTTTGTTCTACAATATATCCTTGTAGCTTATTTTATACATAATAGTTTTTACCTCTTAGTCCCCTACTCGTATCTTTCCCTTCCCCTCTTCCCTCACCCACTGGTAACCACTAGTTTGTTCTCTATATGTGAGTCTGTTTCTGTTTTGTTATGTTCACTAATTTGTTTTATTTTTTAGATTCTACATAGGAATTATAAAGTTTTTGTCTTTCTCTGACTTATTTCACTAAGTGAAATACCTTCCAAGTTCATCCTTGTTGTTGCAAATGGCAAAATTTCATTCTTTTTTTATAGCTGGATAGTATTTCATTTTGTGTGTGTGTGTATTTATGTGTGCGTATATATGTATGTGTATATATAATATACACATACATATCACATCTTATTTATCCGTTCATCTGTGGATGGACACTTACGTTTCTTCCACTCTTGGGAATCGTAAATAATGCTGTTATGAACATCAGGGTGCATTTATCTTTTAGAATTAGTGTTTTTTTTGGTTGTTTTTTCCAGATATTTACCCAGGAGTGGAATTGCTGGTCATATGGTAGTTCTTTTTAGTTTTTTGAGAAACCTCCACACTGCTTTCCATATTTACATTCCCACCAACAGTGTATGAAGGTTCCCCTTTCTCCATATCCTTGCCAACATTTGTTATTTGTGTTCTTTTTGAAGGTAGCCATTCTGAAAGATGGGAGATGATATCTCATTGTGGTTTTAATTTGCATTTAGCTGATGATTAACGATATTGAACATCTTTTCATGTGCCTATTACCCATCTGTATGTCTTCTTTGGAAAAATGTCTCTTTAGTTCTTCTGCCCATTTTTTAATCAGGTTGTATTTTTGATGTTGAGCTGTATGAGCTGTACGTATATATATATATATATATATATATATATATAGTATATTAATCTCTTATTGGTCATATTTGCAAATACTTTTTACCATTCTGTAGGTTACCTTTTCATTTTGACAGTGGTTTCCTTTCTTGTGCAAAAGTTTTAAAGTTTGATTAGGTCCCATTTGTTTATTTTTCCTTTTATGTTCTATGCGTTAGGAGACAGATCTAAAGAAATATTGCTACAATTTGTATCAAAGAGCATACTGCCTATGTTCTCTTCTTGGAGTTTTATTATTTATGGTCTTACATTTAGGTCTTTAATTGATTTTGAGTTTATTTTTGTATACAGTGTTAGAGAGTGTTCTAATTTCATTATTTTACACATAGCTGTCCAGTTTTCCCAATACTTCTTATTGAAGAGACTGTCTTTTCTTCCTTGTATGTTCTTGCCTCCTTTGTCATAGATTAGCTGACCATAGGTGCGTGGGTTTATTTCTGGGCTTTCTCTTCTGTTCCATTGACCTATGTGTCTGGTTTTGTGCCAGTGCCATACTGTTTTGATGACTGTAGATTTGTAGTATAATAGCATGATGTCAGGGGGGAATGATTCCTCTAGCTCTCTTGTTCTTTCTCAAAATTGTTTGGGCTATTCTGGGTCTTTTGTGTTTCTATACAAATTTTTAAATTATTTATTCTAGTTCTGTGAAAAATGCCCACGGTATTTTGATGGGGGTTGCATTGAATCTGTAGATTGCCTTGGGTAGTACAGTCATTTTAACAAAATTCTTCCAATTCATGAACATGGTATATCTTTCCATCTTTAGTGTGTCATCTTTAGTTTCTTTCAGCAGTGTCTTATAGTTTTTCGAGTATATGTCCTTTATCTCCTTAGGTAGGTTTATTCTATTCTTTTTGATGTGATTGCAAATGGGATTGTTTCTTTAATTTCTCTTTCTGATATTTTGTTGTTAGTGTATAGAAATGCAACGAATTTCTGTATATTGATTTTGTAACCTGCAACTTTACCAAATTCACTGATGAGCACTAGTAGCTTTCCGGAGGTGTCTTTAGGATTTTCTTTGTATAGTGTCATGACATCAGCAAACAGTGACAGTTTTACTTCTTTCTTTCCAATTTAAGTTCTTTTTATTTCCTTTTCTTTTCTGATTGCTGTGGCTAGGGCCTCCAATTCTGTTGAATAAAAGTGGTAAGAGTGAGTATCGTTGTCTTGTTCCTGATATTAGAAGAAATGCTTTCAGCTTTTCACCACTGAGTATGATGTTAACTGTGAGCTTGTTATATAAGGCCTTTATTATGTTGAGGTATGTTCCCTCTATGCTCACCTTGTAGAGAGTTTTTATCATAAATAAAATTTATCATAAATAAAAATTTGTTAAAAGCTTTTTCTGCGTCATTTGAGATGATCATTTTTTTTTTATTCTTCAAATTGTTAATGTGTTGTATAACATCAATTGATTTGTAAATATTGAAAAATCCTTGTGTCTCTGGGATAAATCCTAATTGATTGTGGCGTATGATCTTTTCACTGTATTGTTGGATTCTGTTTGCTAATATTTTGTTGAGGATTTTTGCATCTATGTTCATCAGTGTTATTGGTCTGTAATTTTTGTTGTTGTTGTTACCTTTGTATGATTTTGGTATAAGGGTAATGCTGCTCTTATAGAACCAGTTCAGAAGTGTTCCTTCTTCTGCAATGTTTTTGGAGGGTATTGGTGTTATCTATCATCTAATTCTTTCATAGAATTCACGTGTGAAACCATCTGGCCCTGGGATTTTGTTTGTTGGGAGTTTTAAAATTATTATTGATTAAATTTCATTACTGGAAATTGGTCTGTTCATATTTTCTATTTCTTTCTGGTTCAGTCTTGGGAGATTGTACATTTCTGGGAATTTGTCCATTTCTTCTCAGTTATCCATTTTATTGTTGTATAATTGTTCATACTAATCTCTTATAATCCTTTGTATTTCTCTGATCTCACTTGTGACGTTTCCTTTTACATTTCTGGTTTGATTCTTTTGGGTCCTCTCTTTCCTTCTGGGTTTATCAATTTTATTGTCTCAAAGAACCAGCTCTTAGTTTCATTGATCTTTTCTAATTTTTTCTGCTCTGATCTTTACGATTTTTTCCCTTCTACTAACTTTGGGTTTTCTTTGTTCTTTTTCTAGCTCCTTTATATGTATGGTTATGTTGTTTATTTGAGATTTTTCTTGTTTCCTGAAATAGGCTTGTATTGCTATAAACTTCCCTCAAGAACTGCTTTTTCTGTGTCCCATAGATTTTGGATTGTGTATTTCCATTTTCACTTATCTCCAGGTATGGTTTTTATTTCCTCTTGATTTCTTCAGTGACCCATTGATCAATTAGTAGCATATTTATGGTATTTTAATGGTAGTATATTTTAACCACTACGTTTGTGTTTTTTCTGGTCTTTTTCTTGTAGTTGTTTTATAGTCTCATAGTGTTGTCAGAAAAAAATTATTGGTATAATTTTAATCTTCTTATTTTATTGACACTTGTTTTGTGGCCTTGCATATGATCTATCCTGGAGAAAGTTCCATTTGCCCTTGAAAAAATTATGTATTCTGCTGCTTTTGGATGGAATGTTCTATATGTGTCTGTTAAGTCCATCTGGTCTAATAAGTCATTTAAGGTCAGTGTTTCCTTATTATTTTTCAGTCTGGATTATCTCTCCATTAATGTAAGTGGAGTTTAAAGTCTCCTGCTATTATTGTGTTGTCAATTATTCTCTTTCTGTTTGGTAATATTTGCTTTATGTATTTAGGTGCTGCTGTATTAGGTGTATATATATATATTTATTTTTGGATGATTCCTTGATCATTATGTAACATCCTTTCTTATCTCTTGTTGCAGACTTTGTTTTAAAGTTTATTTTTTCTGATATAAGTATTGCTACTCCAGTTTTTCTTTTCCTTTTGGTTTCCATTAGCAAAGAATACCTTTTTCCATCGCTTCTCTTTCACTCTGTGTATGTCTTTATTTCTGAAGTGAATATCATGTAGGCAACATATACATTGGTCTTGTTTTTTCAGTCCATTTAGCCACTCTGTCTTTTTTCTTTCTTTTTTTTCAACTTTATTGGAGTCTAATTGCTTTACAATGTTGTGTTAGTTTCTGCTTTATAACAAAGTGAATCACTTATACATATACATATGTTCCCATATCTCTTCCCTCTTGCCTCTCCCTCCCTCGCACGCTCCCTATCCAACCCCTCTAGGTGGTCACAAAGCAGCGAGCTGATCTCCCAATGCTATGTGGCTGCTTCCCACTAGCTATCTATTTTACATGTGGTAGTGTATATATGTCCATGCCACTCTCTCACTTTGTCACAGCTTACCCTTCCCCCTCTCCATATCCTCAAGTCCATTCTCTAGTAGGTCTGTGTCTTTATTCCCATCTTACCCCTAGGTTCTTCATGACATTTTTTTTTCTTAAATTCCATATATATGTGTTAGCATACGGTATTTGTCTTTCTCTTTCTGACTTACTTCACTCTGTATGACAGACTCTAGGTCTATCCACCTCATTACAAATACATCAATTTCGTTTCTTTATATGGCTGAGTAATATTCCATTGTATATATGTGCCACATCTTCTTTATCCATTCATCCAATGATGACACTTATGTTGTTTCCATCTCCGGGCTATTGTAAATAGAGCTGCAATGAACATTTTGGTACATGAATCTTTGAATTATGGTTTTCTCAGGGTATATGCCCAGTAGTGGGATTGCTGGGTCATATGGTAGCTCTATTTTTAAGGAACCTCCATACTGTTCTCCACAGTGGCTGTATCAATTTACATTCCCACCAACAGTGCAAGAGGGTTCCCTTTTCTCCACACCCTCTCCAGCATTTATTGTTTCTAGATTTTTTGATGATCGCCATTCTGACTGGTGTGAGATGATATCTCATTGTGGTTTTGACTTGCATTTCTCTAATGATTAGTGATGTTGAGCATTCTTTCATGTGTTTGTTGACACTCTGTATATCTTCTTTGGAGAAATGTCTATATAGGTCTTCTGCCCATTTTTGGATTGGGTTGTTTGTTTTTTTGTTATTAAGCTGCAAGAGCTGCTTATAAATGTTGGAGATTAATCCTTTGTCAGTTGCTTCATTTGCAAATATTTTCTCCCATTCTGAGGGTTGTCTTTTGGTCTTGTTTATGGTTTCCTTTGCTGTGCAAAAGCTTTGACGTTTCATTAGGTCCCATTTGTTTATTTTTGTTTTTATTTCCATTTCTCTAGGAGGTGGGTCAAAAAGGATCTTGCTGTGATTTATGTCATAGAGTGTCCTGCCTATATTTTCCTCTAAGAGTTTGATAGTTTCTGGCCTTACATTTAGGTGTTTAATCCATTTTGAGCTTATTTTTGTGTATGGCGTTAGGGAGTGATCTAATCTGATACTTTTACATATACCTGTCCAGTTTTCCCAGCACCACTTATTGAAGAGGCTGACCTTTCTCCACTGTACATTCCTGCCTCCTTTATCAAAGATAAGGTGACCGTATGTGTGTGGGTTTATTTCTGGGCTTTCTATCATGTTCCATTGATCTATCTTTCTGTTTCTGTGCCAGTACCATAATGTCTTGATTACTGTAGCTTTGTTGTATAGTCTGAAGTCAGGGAGCCTGATTCTTCCAGCTCCGTTTTTCGTTCTCAAGATTGCTTTGGCCGTTCGGGGTCTTTTGTGTTTCCATACAAATTGTGAAATATTTTTGTTCTAGTTCTGTGAAAAATGCCAGTGGTAGTTTGATAGGGATTGCATTGACTCTGTAGATTGCTTTGGGTAGTAGAGTCATTTTCATAATGTTGATTCTTCCAATCCAAGAACACGGTATATCTCTCCATCTATTTGTATCATGTTTAATTTCTTTCATCAGTGTCTTATAATTTTCTGAATACACGTCTTTTTTCTCCTTAGGTAGATTTATTCCTAGATATTTTATTCCTTTTGTTGCAATGGTAAATGGGAGTGTTTTCTTGATTTCACTTTCAGAGTTTTCATCATTAGTGTATAGGAATGCCAGAGATTTCTGTGCATTAATTTTGTATGCTGCTACTTTACCAAATTCATTGATCAGCTCTAGTAGTTTTCTGGTAGCATCTTTAGGATTCTCTATGTATAGTATCATGTCATCTGCAAACAGTGACAGCTTTACTTCTTCTTTTCCAATTTGGATTCCTTTTATTTCCTTTTCTTCTCTGATTGCTGTGGCTAAAACTTCCAAAACTATGTTGAATAAGAGTGGTGAGAGTGGGCAACCTTGTCTTCTTCCTGATCTTAGTGGAAATGGTTTCAGTTTTTCACCATTGAGGACGATGTTGGCTGTGGGTTTTTCATATATGGCCTTTATTATGTTGAGGAAAGTTCCCTCTCTGCCTACTTTCTGCAGGGTTTTTATCATAAATGGGTGTTGAATTTTGTCGAAAGCTTTCTCTGCATCTATTGAGATGACCATATGGTTTTTCTCCTTCAATTTGTTAATATGGTGTATCACGTTGTTTGGTTTGCGTATATTGAAGAATCCTTGCATTCCTGGAATAAACCCCACTTGATCATGGTGTATGATCCATTTAATGTGCTGTTGGATTCTGTTTGCTAGTATTTTGTTGAGGATTTTTGCATTTATGTTCATCAGTGATATTGGCCTGTAGTTTTCCGTTTTTGTGACATCCTTGTCTGGTTTTGGTATCAGGGTGATGGTGGCCTCGTAGAATGAGTTTGGGAGTGTTCCTCCCTCTGCTATATTTTGGAAGAGTTTGCGAAGGATAGGTGTTAGCTCTTCTCTAAATGTTTGATAGAATTCGGCTGTGAAGCCGTCTGGTCCTGGGCTTTTTGTTTGTTGGAAGATTTTTAATCACATTTTCAATTTCAGTGCTTGTGATTGGTCTGTTCATATTTTCTATTTCTTCCTGATTCAGTCTTGGCAGGTTGTGCATTTCTAAGAATTTGCCCATTTATTGCAAGTTGTCCATTTTATTGGCATAGTGTTGCTTGTAGTAATCTCTCATGATTGTTTACATTTCTGCAGTGTCAGTTGTTACGTCTCCTTTTTCAATTCTAATTCTATTATTTGAGTCTTCTCCCTTTTTTTCTTGATGAGTCTGGCTAATGGTTTATCAATTTTGTTTATCTTCTCAAAGAACCACCTTTTAGTTTTATTGATCTTTGCTATCGTTTCCTTCATTTCTTTTTCATTTATTTCTGATCTGATATTTATGATTTCTTTCCTTCTGCTAACTTTGGGGTTTTTTTCTTCTTCTTTCTTTAATTACTTTAGGTTCAGGGTTAGCTTGTTCATTCGAGATGTTTCCTGTTTCTTAAGGTAGGATTGTATTGCTATAAACTTCCCTCTTAGAACTGCTTTTGCTGCATCCCATAAGTTTTGGTTCGTCGTGTCTCCATTGCCATTTGTTTCTAGGTATTTTTTGATTTTCTCTTTGATTTCTTCAGTGATCACTTCGTTATTAAGTAGTGTATTGTTTAGCCTCCATGTGTTTGTATTTTTTACAGATCTTTTCCTGTAATTGATATCTCGTCTCATAGCGTTGTGGTCAGAAAAGATACTTGATACAATTTCAATTTTCTTAAATTTACCAAGGCTTGGTTTTTGACCCAAGATATGGTCTATCCTGGAGAATGTTCCATGAGCACTTGAGGAAAATGTGTATTCTGTTTTTGGATGGAATGTCTTATACATATCAATTAAGTCCTTCTTGTTTAATCTATCATTTAAAGCTTGTGTTTCCTTATTTATTTTCATTTTGGATGATCTGTCCATTGGTGAAAGTGGGGTGTTAAAGTCCCCTACTATGAATGAGTTACTGTCAATTTCCCCTTTTATGGCTGTTAGCATTTGCCTTATGTATTGAGGTGCTCCTATGTTGGGTGCATAAATATTTACAATTGTTATTTCTTGTTCTTGGATCGATTCCTTGATCATTATGTAGTGTCCTTCTTTGTCTCTTGTAATAGTCTTTATTTTAAAGTCTATTTTGTGTGATATGAGAATTGCTACTCCAGCTTTCTTTTGGTTTCCATTTGCATGGAATATCTTTTTCCATCCCCTCACTTTCAGTCTGTATGTGTCTCTAGGTCTGATGTAGGTCTCTTGTAGACAGCATATATGTGGGTCTTGTTTTTGTATCCATTCAGCCAGTCTGTGTCTTTTGGTGGGAGCATTTAATCCATTTACATTTAAGGTAATTATCGATATGTATGTTCCTATTCCCATTTTCTGAATTGTTTGGGGTTTGTTATTATAGGTCTTTTCCTTCTCTTGTGTGTCTTGCCTAGAGAAGATCCTTTAGCATTTGTTGTAAAGCTGGTTTGGTGGTGCTGAACTCTCTCAGCTTTTGTTTGTCTGTAAAGGTTTTAATTTCTCCATCAAATCTGAATGAGATCCTTGCTGGTAGAATCTTGGTTGTAGATTTTTCTCCTTCATCATTTTAAATATGTCCTGCCAGTCCCTTCTGACTTGCCGAGTTTCTCCTGAAAGATCAGCTGTTAACCTTATGGGGATTCCCTTGTGTGTTATTTGTTGTTTTTCCCTTGCTGCTTTTAATATGTTTTGTTTGCATTTAATTTTTGACAGTTTGATTAATATGTGTCTTGGCGTGTTTCTCCTTGGATTTTTCCTGTATGGGAGTCTCTGTGCTTCCTGGACTTGATTAACTATTTCCTTTCCCATATTAGGGAAGTTTTCAACTATAATGTCTTCAAATATTTTCTCAGTCCCTTTCTTTTTCTCTTCTTCTTCTGGAACCCCTATAATTCGAATGTTGGTGTGTTTAATGTTGTCCCAGAGGTCTCTGAGACTGTCCTCAGTTCTTTTCATTCTTTTTTCTTTATTCTGCTCTGCAGTAGTTATTTCCACTATTTTATCTTCCAGGTCACTTTTCCGTTTTTCTGCCTCAGTTATTCTGCTGTTGATCCCATCTAGAATATTTTAAAATTTATTTATTTTGTTGTTCATCGTTGCTTGTTTCATCTTTAGTTCTTCTAGGTCCTTGTTAAATGTTTCTTGCATTTTGTCTATTCTATTTACAAGATTTTGGATCATCTTTACTATTATTATTCTGAATTCTTTTTCAGGTAGACTGCCTATTCCCTCCTCATTTGTTAGGTCTGATGGGTTTTTATCTTGCTCCTTCATCTGCTGTGTGTTTTTCTGTCTTCTCATTTTGCTTATCTTACTGTGTTTGGGGTCTCCTTTTTGCAGGCTGCAGGTTCGTAGTTCCCATTGTTTTTGGTGTCTGTCCCCAGTGGCTAAAGTTGGTTCAGTGGGTTGTGTAGGCTTCCTGGTGGAGGTGACTAGTGCCTGTGTTCTGGTGGATGAGGCTGGATCTTGTCTTTCTTGTGGGCAGGTCCACATCTGGTGGTGTGTTTTGGGGTGTCTGTGGACTTATTATGATTTTAGGCAGCCTCTGTGCTAATGGGTGGGGTTGTGTTCCTGTCTTGCTAGTTGTTTGGCAAAGGGTGTCCAGCACTGTAGCTTGCTGGTCATTGAGTGAAGCTGGGTGTTGGTGTTGAGATGGAGATCTCTGGGAGATTTTCACCATTTGATATTATGTGGAGCTGGGAGGTCTCTTGTGGACCAGTGTCCTGAAGTTGGCTCTCCCACCTCAGAGGCACAGCACTGACTCCTGGCTGCAGCACCAATAACCTTTCATCCACACGGCTCAGATTAAAAGGGAGAAAAGGTAGAAAGAAAGAAGAAAGAAAGAGGGTAAAGGAAAATAAAATAAGGTAAAATAAAATAAAGTTATTCAAATAAAAAAATAATTTTTAAGAAAAAAATATTTTTAAAAAGTAAAAAAAAAGACGGATTGAACCCTAGAACAAATGGTGAAAGCAAAGCTATACAGACAAAATCTCAGACAGAAGCATACACATACACACTCACAAAAAGAGGAGAAGGGGAAAAAATAATAAATCTTGCTCTCGAAGTCCACCTCCTCGATATGGGATGATTCGTTTTCTATTCAGGCATTCCACAGATGCAGGGTACATCAAGTTGATTGTGGAGATTTAATCTGCTGCTCCTGAGGCTGCTGGGAGAGATATCCCTTTCTCTCCTTTGTTAGCACAGCTCCCAGGGCTCAGCTTTGGATTTAGCCCCGCCTCTGCGTGTAGGTCGCTGGAGGGCATCTGTTCTTCGCTCAGACAGGCCTTTAACAGGGGTTAAAGGAGCCGCTGATTTGGGGGCTCTGGCTCATTCAGGCCGGGGGGAGGGAGGGGCACGATGCAGGGCGAGCCTGCTGTGGCAGAGGCCAGCGTGACATTGCACCAGCTTGAGGCGCGCTTTGCGTTTTCCCGGGGAAGTTGTCCCTGGATCCCGGGATCCTGGCAGTGGCGGGCTGCACAGGCTCCCCGGAAGGGAGCTGTGGATAGTGACCTGTGCTCGCACACAGGCTTCTTGGTGGCGGCAGCAGTAGCCTTAGCGTCTCATGCCCGTCTCTGGGGTCCGCGCTTTTAGCCGCGGCTCGTGCCGGTCTCTGGAGCTCCTTTAAGCAGCCGTCTTAATCCCCTCTCCTCGCCCACCAGGAAACAAAGAGGCAAGAAAATGTCTCTTGCCTCTTCGACAGGTCCAGACTTTTCCCCGGACTCCCGTCTAGGCGTGGTGCACTAACCCCCTGCAGGCTGTGTTCACGCTCCCAACCCCAGTCCTCTCCCTGCCCTCCAACCGAAGCCCGAGCCTCAACTCCCAGCCCCGCCCACCCCAGCGGGTGAGCAGACAAGCCTCTGAGGCTGGTGAGTGCTGGTCGGCCCTGATCCTCTGTGCGGGAATCTCTCTGCTTTGGGAGCTCCGAAGCTTCCCCCTTCCGCCACCCGCAGTCTCCACCCTCGAAGGTGCTTCGTAGTGTGTGGAAACCTTTCCTCCTTTACACCTCCCTCCCACTGGTGCAGGTCCCTTCCCTATTCTTTTTTTTTTTTTTTTTTTGCAGTATGCAGGCCTCTCACTGTTGTGGCCTCTCCCGTTGCGGAGCACAGGCTCCGGCTGTACAGGCTCAGCGGCCATGGCTCATGGGCCCAGCCGCTCCACAGCATGTAGGGATCTTCCCAGACCGGGGCATGAACCCGTGTTCCCTGCATTGGCAGGCGGACTCTCAACCATTGCGCCACCAGGGTAGCCCCCGTCCCTATCCTTTTGTCTCTGTTTATTCTTTTTTCTTTTGCCCTACCCAGGTACGTGGGGAGTTTCTTGCCTTTTGGGAAGTCTGAAGTCTTCTGCCAGCGTTCAGTAGGTGTTCTGTAGTTGTTCCATGTGTAGATGTATTTCTGATGTATCTGTGGGGAGGAAGGTGATCTCTGCATCTTACTCTTCCGCCATCTTCCCCCTCTCCCACTCTGTCTTTTGATTGGAAAATTTAGTCCATTTAAATTTGAAGTTATTATTGATAGGTATTTACTTATTGCCATTTTGTTAATTGTGGGTTATTTTTGTAGTTCTTTTTCTTTCTTCTTTTGCCCTCTTTTGTGATTTGATGATGAACTTAAGCGTTATGTTTGGGTTCCTTTCTCTTTTGTGTGTGTTTATCAATCATAGATTTTTGTTTTGTGGCTACTGAGAGTTCTATCTCTATCTCTGTCTTTCTCTATTTGTGATTATTTTAGGTTGATGATTTTCTTAACTTCTAATGCATTCTTACTACCCTGCAGTTTTACTTTCCACTCCTCATGTTGAATGTTTTTGACATCATATTTTACATCTTTTTGTTTTGTGTATCTCTTAACTACTTATTGAGGGTAGATGAATTTACTACTTTTGTCTTTTAACCTTCCTACTAGCTTTATAAGTGGTTGATCTACTACCTTTACTGTGTACTTGTCATTACAAATGAGATTTTCCTTTTGTAATTTTCATATTTCTAGTTTAGGTCTTGTCTTTCCACGTAGAGAAGTCCTTTTAACATTTTTTTAAAAATCTGGTTTAGTGGTGATGAACTATTTTAGCCTTTGCTTGTCTGTAAAACTCTTTGTCTCTGTGTCAAATCTGAATGATAGCATTGCTGGGTAGAGTATTCTTGGCTGTAGGTTTTTTCCTTTCATCACTTTAAATATATTGTGCCACTCCCTTCTGGCCTGCAGAGTTTCTGCTGAAGAGTCAGCTACAGTCTTATGGCAGTTGCCTTACACGTCACTAGTTGCTTTTTCCTTGTTGCTTTTAATATTCTTTTATTATCTTTAATTTTTGCCATTTTAATTACAATGTGTCTTTGTGTGGACCTCTTTGTGTTAATCTTCTATCGGACTCTCTGTGCTTCCTGGACCTGGATATCAGTTTCCTTCCCCACATTAGAGAAGTTTTCAGCTATTATTTCTTCAAATATGTTCTCTGCCCTTTTCTCTCTTCTCCTTCTGGGATCCCTCTAATGCAAATGTTAGTATGCTTGATGCTGTGCCAGAGGTCTCTTAGACTATCCTCATTTTTTTAAAATCTTTTTTCTTTTCGTTCAGCTTGTGTGTTTTCATTTTTGTCTTCCAGTTGCTGCTCTGTTCCTCTGTATCATCTTATCTACTCTTGATTCCTTCTAGTGTATTTTTTTCAGTTATTGTATTCCTCAGCTCTGTTTGGCTCTACTTTATATTTTCTATCTCTTTGTTAAACTTTTCAGTGTGTTTATCCATTCTT
The DNA here is from genome assembly GCF_059928025.1 of Delphinapterus leucas. NCBI lineage: Eukaryota > Metazoa > Chordata > Mammalia > Artiodactyla > Monodontidae > Delphinapterus > Delphinapterus leucas. The sequence continues at coordinate 55,089,149 of NC_143140.1, forward strand.
CTGAGTTCATTGAACATAATTATAATCATTACCTTGAACGATTTTTTTGAGTGGATTGCTTAGGTCCAGTTTGCTTAGTATTCTTCCAGCGTTTTATCTTGTTCCTTTGTTTGGATCATACTCCTTTGTCACTTCATTTTGCCTAATTTTCTGTGTTTATGTGTGTATTAGGTATGTTTGCTACATTTCCCAATCTTGGAGGACTGTCCTTATGTGGGATATGTCCTATGGAGCCCAGTAACACACTCCTTTTTGGTCACCAGGGCTATATGATCTCAGGGTGACCCCTATGTGGGCTTCATGGGTCCTTCTGTTGTGTTGGGGTGGACTACGGTGGGCACACTGGTAGGCAGGGCTGGTCCACTGCTTGGTTGATTACCACAGCCTGCCTCGTGTGGAGGCTGCCAGCCACTGGCAGGACTGGGTCATGGTGTGACTGGGTGCGTGATCCGGGGTGTCCTGGCTGCTTGTGCTTGGAGCCAGGTTGTAGCACTAATAGGAAAAGAGGGAGGACTCCAGAATGGTGCTTGCCAGCACCACTGTCCTCATAGTAGGACAAGCTTCCCAAAAAGGGCTGCTGCCAACATCTTTGTCCCTAGGGGGAGTCCCAGTTGCCTCCTACCTCTCTGGAAGGCACTCCAAGATCAGCAGGTGGGTTTAATCCAGGCTCCTTTCAAATTCCTGATTCTGCATCGTAACTGGAGCATGTGAGATTTTGGTGGACCCTTTAAGAGTGCAGTCTCTGTTTCCTACAGCCCTCCAGCTCTCCTATATGCAAGCCCTGTGGGCCTTTAAAGCCAGATGTCTAGGGGCACTTCTTCCCAGTGCAGAAACCCCAGGCTAGGGAACCCACTATGGGATTTGAACTCCTTGTTCCTTGGGGAGAACCTCTGCAACCCTCCAGTTTGTGGGTTGCCTACCCTGGGGATATGGGTCTTGATTTTACCAAGTCTCCGCTCCTGTTACTCATCTCTTTGTGGTTCCTTCTTTGTATCTTTAGTTGTGGAAAATCTTGTCGGCTAGTCTCTAGGTCATTCTCATCAATAGTTGCTCTGTAAATAGGTGTAATTTTGGTGTGTCTGTGGGAGAAGATGAACTTAGGGTCTTCCTACTCTGCCATATTGGCCACTTCTCTGGAAGGACATTTTTCAGCTATATTATAAAGCAGGAAGTCATGCAGCTCTAAACAGATGCTACAGGGATGCATGACTGAGGCTGTTCTTTAGCCATGTTGGGTGATGTCAACAATTGCTTTGAAAGTGTTCCAGCCAAAATTATTTTGGCTATGCTTTATGACATGGAAGTCTGGAATTTAAGTAGAGTGATTTAAAAAAGTAAAATAGATTCAATTAAAATCAGATTTCTGAGGAAAATTTTCATTTTGCTTGAAATAAAAGAGGAGATAGTCATAATATAGGTAATTTCAGATTTCATAATTTGATTTCAAATTTACCATTTCCAAAGCATATTGTTCTACCATTGATTAGAAATACAAAATAACAGCATTCCAGGTATTGTCATCAGTAGCTTGTCTGATTACAGCCTCTTTCTTCTATACAAGAGTCTAGCTAAGAGAAATGATATTTAAGGAAACTTGTCCAAGGGACTTTTCACCCCTGTATTTACAGTTCTATCCTAGGATCAAGTTAGACATTAGACAGTTACTGCTTAGTAGTCTGGCATTTTCTACAGAGTTTCTTAAATTGAGTTGTTTTTTAATGCTACAATTTCCCTTTTTATATAAGGTTATTCAAGATAACAGCTTTAAAATTCACGTTTTGTTTTAAAAATAATTGAGAATACCATTCAGTATCATCAATTGAGAATTGATTGTCTCCTATAATGAAGTTCTATGAGGAATTACTTCTAGAATTCAGGGCTCAGAAATCTTTTTATCCTCATGAGAACCGTTCCTCTTTTATGATAATAAGAATCATATAACCATACACATCAGGCAGACACTGAGCTCAAAGACACATCAGGCAAACACTGAGGTTTAATTTAAGCCTAGTTATGTTAGCCTTCAACTGCATGTTTGTATTCTCCTTTCAGTTAGTCCTGATTTCCCACTACCATTTAATTAGTTGCTTTGATAAAGAATATATATTATTTTTTTAAATAAATTTATTTATTAATTTATTTTTGGCTGAGTTGGGTCTTTGTTGCTGCGCGCGGGCTTTCTCTAGTTGCGGCAAGTGGGGGCTACTCTTCATTGCGGTGCGTGGGCTTCTCATTGCGGTGGCTTCTCTTGTTGCGGAACACCGTCTCTAGGCATGTGGGCTTCAGGAGTTGTGGCTCACGGGCTCTAGAGCACAGCCTCAGTAGTTGTGGTGCACGGGCTTAGTTGCTCTGTGGCATGTGGGATTTTCCCAGACCAGGGCTGGAACACTTGTCCCCTGCATTGGCAGGCGGATTCTTAACCACTGTGCCACCAGGGAAGCCCAAGAATATATATTTTTATTATATATCATCCATGTAGTCACTTCTAATCCTTTTTGAATGGAGCAGTGTGTGTCTATATTTTTAATGTATATCTACATATATGTTAAATTAACATATATCTACATATACAAAATGACAGTGAATTTAGAATGTAAAATAATTTTTGTATATGTGTTACCACACACATATGGAACACAGAGTCATTTTTATTATTTATTTTATTAATTTGGTTGCACTGGGTCTTAGTTGCAGCAGGCAGGCTCCTTAGTTGTGGCTCACCAGCTCCTTAGTTGTGGCACATGGGCTCCTTAGTTGTGGCATGTGAACTCTTTCTTGCGGTATGCATGTGGGATCTAGTTCCCTGACCAGGAATTGAACCCAGTCCCCCTGCATTGGGAGCATGGAATCTTAACCACTGCACCACCAAGGAAGTCCCAGTCATTTTCTCTTCAAGATACAGACCTATTTTATTCTATTCTTCCAGTAACCTACTAAGTGTTGGGCATTGTACTAGAAGGGAAAGGCAAAAGATAAATTACATGGTAATTGACTTTGACATTTTGGGGAGACAGGAAACAAGTCTTTCCTCCTGTATCACTTTTTTATAAGGCTAACCCAGACCATTCTGTTTAATACTGCATCATGCCCATCCCTTCTCACCCTCTGCACTCTTACACATCTTTCCCTTTTGTCTATAGCACTTATCACTTTCTAACATTAAATGTATTCATGATGTTTATTGTCTACATCCCCTGCTTCTAATCTGAGTTCTATGAGGACAGGGATATTTGTCTTTTTCAATGATATCTTCATCCCAAACACCTTAAGTAATACCTGGCATATAGTAGGCACTTAACAAATATTTGTTGAATGATTGAATAAATGTAATATAAATGCTATAGGTGCACCTAGAAAAGAATGTCTAATTCAGTGTGAGGGTGTGGAATAAGCTTTCACAGAGGAGGTGACAAGAGAGTTCACTAGGTGTCAACAGAAAGATATTTCAGAGACAAGCCCAGATTACTCAGAAATAAGAAGGGTAAATGCCTTGGTAATACTCTGGGTAGAACCCATGCATTAGTCTGTACATGACATCCCTCCAGCATCTGAGGTAATCTTCAGTCATCCTTCTCCATCTCTCTGACTGTACATTCCAAGCACTTTCTGTTCAGATAACATAACTTAAACATACTGAGGTACCAAGAGCAGAACTTTCATTTGTGTAGCAAATGGCATGTAGAAAAAAAGCAAAAGGAATGGATCTTATTAAACAGAAGAGATTTCACCTTGAATAATTTGCAAATATAGCACCTTATAATTATTTTTATTCAGAAAGCAATGAAGAATCACTGGGATAGTATTCTACTACTTAGTCTTCTTTTTTAAAAAAAGTTTTAATTTAGGTGTAATTGACATTAGTTTTAGGTGTACAACATGATTTGATATTTGTATACATTGTGAAATGATCACCACAATAAGTCTAGTTAAAATCTATCACATTACATAGTTATACAAAATTTATTATTTTTGTGATAAGAACTTTAAGATCTACTCTCTTAGCAACTTTCAAATATGCAATACAATATTATTAACTAGTCACCATGCTGTACATTTCATCCCTATGGCTTATTGATTTCATAACTGGAAGTATATGTACTTTTTGACCCCCTTCACTCATTTCTCACACCCTTGCTACCCCCCACCCCAACCTCTGGCAACCACCAATCTGTTCTGTGTATCTATGAGCTTGTTTTTGTATTTTTAGATTCACATATGAGATCATATGGTATTTTTCTTTCTCTGACTTATATCATTCTTTTTTTATGGTTGAATAATATTCTGTTATGTATAAATATAATATATATACATGCATGACACATTTTCTTTATCCATTCATTCACTGATGGACATCTAGGTTGTTTCCATGTCTTGGCTATTGTAAAGCTGCAATGAACATGGGGGTGCATATATCTTTGGAGTTAATGTTTTTGTTTTTGTTTTTTGGATAAATACCCAGCAGTAGAATTGCTGTATCGTATGGTAGTTCTGCTTTTATTATTTTCAGGAATTTTCATACTGTTTTCCAGAGTGGCTGCACCAATTTACATTCCCACTAACAGTGCACGAGGGTTCCCTTTTCTCCACATTCTTGCTGACACTTGTTTCTTGTCTTTTTGATAATAACCTTTCTAACCAGTGTAAGATGACATCTCATTGTGGTTTTGATTTACAATTCCCTGATGATTAATTATGTAGAGCATCTTTTCATATAACTGTTGGCCATCTTTATGTCTTCTTTGGAAAAATTTTATTCAGATTATCTGCCCATATTTAAATCGTATTGTTTGTTTTTTGCTATTGAGTTGTATGAATTCTTTATATATTTTGGGTATTAACCCCTTATCAGATATGATTTGCAAGTATTTTCTCTTTTTTTTGAATTTTATTTGTTTTATATAGCAGGTTCTTATTAGTTATCCATTTTATACATATTAGTTTATATATGTCAATCCCAATCTCCCAATTCATAACACCACCACCACCACCCCTGCCACTTTGCCCCCTTGGTGTCCATACATTTGTTCTCTGCATCTGTGTCTCAATTTCTGCCCTTCAAACCGGTTCATCTGTACTATTTTTCTAGGTTCCACACATATGCGTTAATATACGATGTTTGTTTTTCTTTCTGACTTACTTCACTCTGTATTACAGTCTCTAGATCCATCCACGTCTCAACAACTGACCCAATTTTGTTCCTTTTTATGGCTGAGTAATATTCCATTGTATATCTGTACCACATTTTCTTTATCCATTCATCTGTCAATGGGCATTTAGGTTGCTTCCATGTCCTGGCTATTGTAAATAGCACTGCAGTGAACATTGGGGTGCATGTGTCCTTTTTTTTTTTGTGGTACACAGGCTTCTCACTGCCGTGGCCTCTCCCGTTGTGGAGCACAGGCTCCAGACGCGCAGGCTCAGCAGCCATGGCTCATGGGCCCAGCCGCTCCGCGGCATGTGGGATCCTCCCAGACCGGGGCACAAACCCGCGTCCCCTGTGATGGCAGGCAGACTCTCAACCACTGTGCCATGAGGGAAGCCCGCATGTGCCTTTTTGAATTATGGTTTTCTCTGGGTATATGCCCAGTAGTGGGATTGCTGGGCCATATGGTAATTCTATTTTTAGTTTTTTAAGGAACCTCCATACTGTTCTGCATAGTGGCTGTATCAATTTACATTCCCACCAACAGTGCCAGAGGGTTCTCCACACCCTCTCCAGCATTTGTTGTTTGTAGGTTTTCTGATGATGCCCATTCTAACTGGTGTGAGGTGATACCTCATTGTAGTTTTGATTTGCATTTCTCTAATAATTAGTGCTGTTGAGCAGCTTTTCATGTGCTTCTTGGCTATCTGTATGTCTTCTTTGGAGAAATGTCTATTTAGGTCTTCTGCCCATTTTTGGATTGGGTTTTTGTTTTTTAATACTGAGCTGCATGAGCTCGTTTGATTCATTTGCAAATATTTTCTCCCATTCTGAGGGTTGTCTTTTTCATCTTGTTTGTAGTTTCCTTTGCTGTGCAAAAACTTTGAAGTTTCATTAGGTCCCATTTGTTTATTTTTGTTTTTATTTCCATTACCCTAGGAGGTGGATCAAAAAAGATCTTGCTGTGATTTATGTCAAAGAGTGTTCTTCCTATGTTTTCCTCTAAGAGTTTTATAGTATGTGGTCTCACATTTAGGTCTCTAATCCATTTTGAGTTTATTTTTGTGTACAGTGTTAGGGCGTGTTCTAATTTTATTCTTTTACATGTAGTTGTCCAGTTTTCCTAGCACCACTTATTGAAGAGACTGTCTTTTCTCCATTGTATATCCTTGCCTCCTTTGTCACAGATTAGTTGACCATAGGTGTGTGGGTTTTTCTCTGGGCTTTCTATCCTGTCCCATTGATCTATATTTCTGTTTTTGTGCCAGTACCATATTGTCTTGATTACTGTAGCTTTGTAGTATAGTCTGAAGTCAGGGAGCCTGATTCCTCCAACTCTGCTTTTTTCCCTCAAGGCTGCTTTGACTATTCAAGGTCTTTTGTGTCTCCATACAAATTTTAAGATTTTTTGTTCTAGTTCTGTAAAAAATGCCACTGGTAATTTGATAGGGATTGCATTGAATCTGTAGATTGCTTTGGGTAGTACAGTCATTTTCACAATATTGATTCTTCCAATCCAAGAACATGGTATATCTCTTCATCTGTTGGTATCATCTTTAATTTCTTTCATCAGTGTCTTATAGTTTTCTGCATACAGATCTTTTGTCTCCCTAGGTAGGTTTATTCCTAGGTATTTTATTCTTTTTGTTGCAAAGGTAAATGGGAGTGTTTTCTTAATTTCTATTTTAGATTTTTCACCATTAGTATATAGGAATGCAAGAGATTTCTGTGCATTAATTTTTTATCCTGCAACTTTACCAAATTCATTGATTAGCTCTAGTAGTTTTCTGGTGGCATCTTTAGGATTCTCTATGTATAGTATCATGTCATCTGCAAACAGTGACAGTTTTACTTCTTTTCCAATTTGTATTCTTTTTATTTCTTTTTCTTCTCTGATTGCTGTGGCTAGGACTTCCAAAACTATGTTGAATAATAGTGGAGAGAGTGGACATCCTTGTCGTGTTCCTGATCTTAGAAGAAATGCTTTCAGTTTTTCACCATTGAGAATGATGTTTGCTGTGGGTTTGTCGTTTATGGCCTTTACTATGTTGAGATAAGGTTCCCTCTATGCCCACTTTCTGGAGAGTTTTTATCATAAATGGGTGTTGAATTTTGTCAAAAGCTTTTTCTGCATCTATTGAGATGATCATATGGTTTTTATTCTTCAATTGTTAATATGGTGTATCACATTGATTGATTTGCATATATTGAAGAATCCTTGCATCCCTGGGATAAATCCCACTTGATCATTGTTTATGGTCCTTTTAATGTGTTGTTGGATTCTTTTTGCTAGTATTTTGTTGAGGATTTTTGCACCTATATTCATCAGTGATATTGGTCTGTAATTTTCTTTTTTTGTAGTGTCATTGTCTGGTTTTGGTATCAGGGTGATGGTGGCCTCATAGAATGAGTTTGGGAATGTTCCTTCCTCTCCAATTTTTTGGAAGAGTTTGAGAAGGATGGGTGTTAGCTCTTGTCTTAATGTTTGATAGAATTCACCTGTGAAGCCATCTGGTCCTTGACTTTTATTTGTTGGAAGATTTTTAATCACAGTTTCAATTTCATTACTTGTGATTGGTCTGTTCATATTTTCTATTTCTTTTCTACTGCCATTCAGTAGGTTGCCTTTTCATCTTGTTGATAGTTTCCTTTGTTGTATAGAAACTTAGTTTCATGTTGTCCCACTTGTTTATTTTTGCTTTTGTTGCTTTTTAAAATTGAGATTAAACATATATAACACAAAATTTATCATTTTACCCATTTTTAAGTGTACAATTCAGTGGCATAAAGTTCATTCACAATGTTGTGTAATCATCGCCACTAGCCATCTCCGGAAATTTGTCATTGTCTCAAACAGAAACTCTGTACCCATTAAATAGTAACTCCCCTTTATCTCCTTCCCTCAGTTTCTGGCAACCTCTGTTCTTCTCTCTGTCTTTAAGAATTTGTCTGTTCTAGGTACCTCACATAATATACAATATTTGTTCTTTAGTCTGGCTTATTTCACCTAGCATGTTTTCAGGGTTCATCTATGTTTTAGCATGTATCAGAGCTTCATTCCTTTTAAAGTTTGGATAATATTCCATTCTATGTATCTACCAAATTCTGTTATTGTGAGATAATACATAACACATAAATTGGTCTAAAACAAGGTTATACAAAAACAAATATTTTAGTGATATGACAAAAATTCAATTCAACAAGCAGTATTCAGTGGCACTAATTTAGGAGCTTCAAAACCAACAAAAATTCCTGCTCACATTTTGGCAGAATGTAAATTGTGAAGTAAAATAGAATAAAATACAAAATAGTAGGATGAAAATAGAAATTAAGCAATCTTGTAATACAGTATAATCATTTTAATCTACACAACTAAAAATTTACAAAAATAAAACAAGATACGTGTTTTAAAACTACATAATTAACAATATGAAAGATTAAGTAGTAGAGGAACATGTTAGGTAGAGATGTGATAGAAAAAAAAAATTTTTAAGACCCAAACCTAACTTCTGGAGATGAAAACTACAGTGGCTGAAGTGTAGCATACATTGAATAGGATTAACAGCAGATTAAACAATGCAGAAGAAAAGATTAGTGAATTTATAGACACAGCAATAGAAACTATCCAAAATGAAACTGAGAAAAAAACTCCCAGAATTCAACAGGGTATTGGTAAGTTTTGTAGGACAATGTCAAGTAGCATAATATATGTATAATTGGAGTCCTCAAGGGCCAGGAGTGAGGGAAGCAGAAAAAATATTAGAAGAAATAAAAACCAAAATATTTTACAAATTTCATGAAAACTGAACCTACAGATCCAAGGAATTCAGCAAATCCAAAGCATACGTGTGAGAGAATGGGAAATAAGTATTGGTCTCTGCTGTTGGTCCCTGGCACAGAGCTCCTGAAATCCTTTCCTAAAATGATAAAAAAATTAGGAGCATCTCTTGTTCTAATATTGTCTTTAACCCTGTCTCTGACACAGTGCTCCAAAAACGCTTATAAATTCCTAAGTGATAAGAGCGCTAAGAGCAACTTTTGTTCTACTGAAGTGACTCTGAGTGGGCTCCTGGATGGCTTCCAGATGGGGCTAGTCACCAGGAAAACTAAACCTTGATTAGAAGCTTAGAATTTTTCAGCCCTGTCTCCCCCATTTCTCCAGAGTGGGGAGAGGGGCTGGAAACAGAGTTAATAATTAATCATGCCTACATGAGGAATCCTCCATAAAATCCCAATAGTATGGAATTCAGGGAGTTTCCAGGTTGGTGAACACATCCACACTGGGAGGGTGACACACCCCAATTCCATGGGGACAGAAGCTATTGCCCTCAGGACCCTCTCAGACCTTGCCCTGTGTATCTCTTCATCTGGCTGTTCACCTGTATCCTTTATCATATCCTTTAATAAACTGGTAAATGTGTTTTTCTGCATTCAGCGAGCCAGTCTAGCAAAGTAATCAAATCCAAGGAGGGGGGTCATTAGAACCTCTGATCTGTAGTGGGTTGGTTGGATGCACCAGTGATCACCTGGGCTTGAGCTTGGGACTGACATCTGAAGTGTGTGTGTGTGTGTGTGTGTGGTTTGTGCAGTCCTGTGGGACTGAGCCCTAAATCTCTGGGATCTGATGCTATCTCCTGATAAGTGTTGGAATTGAGTTAAATTGTAGAATGCCTGTCTGGTGGCGGAGACTTGCATGTTGTTGTGGAGAAAACCCAAAACCCACCCACACATTTGGTGACCAGAAATAAGGTGTTTTGTATAGGGAGTAAAGAAGACCCACAGGAGATAGACTGAACTAAGGATTTTCCCTACAACAGGAGGGAAAGACTCTGTTTATTTTAGTTATCCATTCATCCGTTGATAGACATTTGGATTGTTTCCACTTTTTGGCCACTGTGAATAATGCTGCTACAGCCATTGGTGTACAAGTAAATGTTTGAATTCCTGCTTTCAATCCTGCTTTTAGGACTATAGCTAGAAGTGTAATTGCTGGATCATATGGTAATTCTGTTTAACTTTTCGAGGAACTGCTAGACTATTTTCCACAGCAACTGTACCGTTTTACATTCCCACTAGCTGTGCAAAAGGGCTCCAATTTTTCTACATCCTTGTTTTTTTTAAAATAAATAAAAGCTATCCTAATGGGCGTGAAGTAGTATCTCAATATGGTTTTGACTTACATTTTTCTATTGGCTAGTGACATTGAGCATCTTTTCAAGTGCGTATTGGCCATTTGTATATCTTTATGGAGAAATGTCTACTTTTTTTAAATTTATTTTTTAAATTTATTTTTGGCTGTGTTGGGTCTTTGTTGCTGCGCCCGGGCTTTCTCTAGTTGTGGCGAGCGGGGGCTACTGATCGTTGCAGTGCACGGGCTTCTCATTGTGGTGGTTTCTCTTGTTGCGAAGCATAGGCTTTAGGCACGTGGGCTTCAGTAGTTGTGGCACGCAGGCCCAGTAGTTGTGGCGCATGGGCTTAGTTGTCCTGCGGCATGTGGGATCTTCCCAGACCAGGGCTCAAACCCATGTCCCCTGCATTGGCAGGTGGATTCTTAACCACTGTGCCACCAGGGAAGCCCTGGAGAAATGTCTATTTATGTCTGTTGCCCATTTTTGAATTGTTTTTTTGGTTGAGTTTTAGTAGTTCTTTATACAGTCTGGATATTAATCCCTTACCAAGTATATGCTTTATAAATATTTTCTCCTATTTGGGGGAATTGCATTTTCACTCTGTTAGTACTGTCCTTTGGTGCACGCATGTTTTTAATTCTGATGAAGTCCAATTTACATTTGTTACCTGTACTTTTGGTGTCATGTCAGAGAAATCATTGCCCAATCCAATATCATGAAGCTTTACCCTTTGTTTTCTTCTAAGAGTTTTATAGTTCTTATGTTTGGGTCTTTGATCCACATTGAGTTAGTTTTTTTATGTATGGTGTAAGGTGTAAGGGTCCATGGTTCATTCTTTTGTATGTGGATATCCAGTTTTCCCAACACCATTTGTTGAAGACTGTCCTTTCTTAATTGAATGATCTTGGCACCCTTGTCAAAAATCATTTGGCCACATATGTGAGTTCATGTCTGGGGTATCTATTCTATTTCAAAGAGATTCTGACTATTAATAAGAGTAAATTAAAATTGTTAAAATTAAATATAGCTACATTCAGAAAATTACAGAGATATTATATTCCTGGTATTACCAGAGGTGGTTATTGTGTAGTAATCTTCCAAACTGAAATTAATATGGTATAATCCATTATCACAGTGGTGTCATGTGACAGAGAATTTGGAATATTTGTAACAACATGAAAAGAAAAATTATGCACACCATTATTGTCAAAGAATATGTCTATTCCAAATAACGTTGTTGCTCTTGTTTTGTTGGAAAGATAAAATGTGTTCTCCTTTCGTATATGAAAATAAGTTAAAAGTTATGAGACTTCCTATGGATAATTCTTAGCTGGGTCCAAAGCATGATACTGCTCTCAAAATATTTTCATATGCTTTGATCATTAATACATTTTTTAGAGTCTGAATGCATAACTAAAACTTGTTTTAGACCTATTTCTAAACATCTAATTTGTATTGTTTTTGGACAGACTTTTGCATATGTTTCCTGTGTACATGAATGAAGCATTTCCTACCATGTTATACATTTTTCCTTCTCCACTCCCTAATCCACATTAACATTCCCTACAACATAAAGAGGGACACAGCAACAAAAACCAATCGTGGTTCAGCTTTTCAAGAAGCACTTTTTCTGCTCTAGCTGTAGTATAGAGTGCCATATATAGAAAGAAAATATTCCTTACGATTGTCCCATTAGGACCTATCTCTTCACTCCAGATTTAAAATCAGTATTTGGGGAAAAGCTATGAGTTAGAAACTTCCTGTTTGATGATAATGAAAAGCCTTAGGTAAATATTTTAAGATATGATGTTAAGATAAAAATAAGAATTTTAATCATACCTACATATGACTGGTTATGAAGGAAGTGACAGAATGAGATAAAAACTAAGAACTAAACATCTTGACCTAAATACAAAGATTAATTTGACAACTTCTAAGGTAAGAATGATATTGTGATTTATATATTTGGTCTTTGTCCCAGTTTCTGGCACAGAGCTCCTAAAAAACCACTGGCATTTCCTAAGTGATGAGAGGAATAAAAAGGTGTCTTTTTTTACGTTAATAAGGTGATTTTTGGACCCCACCTAAGGATAGTTGACAGAAAAACCAACCATGTGATTAAAGGGTTAGAGCTCCTTGGTTCTCAGGGAAGGGGAGAAAAGAGGGGCTGGAGATTGAGTTCAATCACCAATGGCCAATGAATTTAATCAGTGGATTACACTGATAATGCCTGTGTAATGAAGCCTCCATAAAAACCCAAAGGACTGGGTTCAGGGATCTTCCAGGTTGGGGAACCAGTACACTTTCATGTGCCATCATGCTGGGCCCCAAACTCCAGTAGGACAGAAGCTCCTTTGTTTGGGACCTCACGCTATATATATTTTCATCTGGCTGTTGATTCATGTCCTTTTGATATCCCTTATATAAACCAATAATCTAGCGAGTAAATGGGTTTCCTGAGTTCTGTGAGCCACGCTAAGAAATTAATCAAACCCAAGGAGGGAGTCATGAGAACCTCTGTTTTATAGTCAGTAATAGCCTGGGCTTATAGGCATCTGAAGCAGAGGGTAGTCTTATAGGACTGGGTCCTTAACTTGTGGGATCTGATGCCACCTCTGGGTAATTAGTGTCAGAATTGAGTTGAATTGTAGGACACCCAGCTGGTGTCAGAATTGGATGTGTGGGGAAATGTCCCCGACACACATTGGAAATTGGTGATGAGACCCTTTGGTAAGGCAATTGATGGTTTTACTTCTAAAATTCTAGTATAAAAAAAATAGTAATCAGTTCTCTGCAAACACTCTTGCTCCTCTGACTTTATTCCTTTTGTTGTACTTACCTAACAAAATCCTAATCCTGGTTAAGTGTCCATTATTATCCATTCCTATAATTCTGCATCCAAGCAGCTGAACGTGGTCAAAGAGCAAAATCATGCTCCTGGGTGTCAATATAAACGTATAGCCTCTGAGCTCAACCACTGCCTGACAATCCTTGTACACTTCTCCAGTATATTTGCTCTACTTTCCAAGACAACTATTTACTCACCTATAGTAATTTATACCTTTCTCAAACTCTCTCATTATCTTTGTAGGAAGGTAGGGTTAAGAGTATCCATCTTACTACAAAGCCCAGGAGACTGAGTCACAGAGGTTAAGATACTTGTTGATGGCAGAGCCAGTAGGCAGGGAGGGCGCCTCAGAGGCGGTGAGCTTCCTATCACTGAAGTATTAAAGTTCACTCAGGGATGTTATAGGGGAGATTCAAGCATTCTGTGGGAGATTAGAAGAGATGGCCTTTAAGGCCTCTTCTAACTCCAAGATCCTAGGATTCCATGTGGCTTCTTATATTCTATCAAAATAACTGTCTTGCTGAAACTTCTTCTTCAATCACAGTGTTAACAATGTTATGGGACTTCTTTGACCATCTCTTTAATGTTATTACGTGTAACCCAGTGACACAGTTGAAGGTTATAAAATTGTTGCTTGTCTCTTCTTTCTCCTTCTCTCCCTCCCCAGTAGCAAAATATGATAAAACACAAACAAAACCCATCTGACCCCCCATCTCAGTCTACTACCTTCTCTGCCTCTTTCCCTTACCTGTATAGCCAAATGTCCTCAAAGAGGGGTTTTCACTCACTCTCTCAACTCCCTATCACCTCACTTCTCCGGAATCTAGCTTTTGCTCCTGCCATTTACCCTGACTCTGCTTTTGCAAAGACCATTTTCTAGTCGTCAAAACCAACAGACACTTTTCATTATTTCCCTTTCCTGATCTCTACAGCACTTGACACTGTTGGTTGGCTGCTCTCTCCTTGAAGCATTCTTCTTTCACAACATCATGCTTTTGGGGATCTATAACTCTGCTTCTCATTCTCATCCAAGGTCTGCGTGCCCTTTAAGTGTTGGTGCCCCCGCAAAGTTCCGCTCACAACTCTATTCCTTGTTGTTTCATCCGCACACCTTTGGCTTTATCTCATATATGCCATACTCCACTCCAGACCCTTGTGTTTAACTGCTTGTTATTCCAGAGAAACTTTAATTTCAACATACCTGAAATCACACTGCATCTTTTGCCCACACTTCATTTTCTTTCACAATCCACACATATCTGTCTCCAGCTCCTAGCAATTCTACATTTTCACTCCTTATTCCCTCATTTCCGTTCCCATGAACAATTCTTCCTTTCAGTCCTCATCTGAACCAAATTCAATAAATCTTGAATTGGTCTTGCTGTTAGTCAGGTCCCCATATTTTCTGAACAAATTGAGGCCAATATGCTGACTAAACAGTTTAAAACCTAACCATTGCTATTTATTACCTGCTGCAAATACTAAAGGATCAAGTTGAATTCGTTACTAAGCATTCCAGGCCGTTTGTAGCATAAAGAGTACAGGTTTCAACCTTTACGAGTTGTGTGTGTGTACATATGTCTGTACAGTGGGGGGATGACAAAGAGGGGGAGTTCAGGTTTTTCATCTGGGTGGTTGAAGGGTTAAAAATGTTAAAATTATACTGTCTAATACAAGGTAGGTGCTCTCTTATTATGCCCCATGGTCCTACAGGATTACACTGAGTTCTTTGGATGCAGCTGGCCTGCTCCTTCCTGACTGTTGTTTCAGCTTGTGCCTTAACCAGACAGACCAAAGGTGGGGCTGTTTAATTCCTACTCATCCTTCAATATTTTATATATATATATATATATATATATATACACACACACACAATATTATACTTGAGTTCCACTTCCATATCCAGCTTAGGTAGCTTGACACTGTAGGCAAGTAGCCACCACTTAGGCAGCAATCACTTCCTCTTCTCCACTCCCAATGTACCCTCCATAGAGCTGATTGTGGCCCTTCTGATACTGCTGTAAAAAACCATTTGGTACTGAACTATTTCAGTGAGTATATGATTAGCTCCTTGAGGCCAGGTGTTCATCTTTGTATACCCATAGTCACCTGCAGGAGTTTTAATCATCAAATCTTTGGTAAATAAACGTCCAAATTATAAGATATGTATAAACTAGGGGCAAGAAAATGAGCTTATAACTGTGTTTTCTGAAATAAGCATTAACCATTTTTTGTTGGAAAATTCAATCTCTTATTTGAAGAAAAAATTCAAAGCAAGCATTTTATAAGAACTTTTTCTCAGGATAATTTAAAGAACACACTACCAGCCATGCATACTCATATGCAGTGGTTTATTCCTTGAAGATTTTGTGAGGATTAAATGAGATAATCTTTCTACTGGCCCCTCAGCACAGTGCCTGACACACAACAATCATTTAAAAAGTTGGTCTTTAACATTATTATAATCATTCATAGATCATGTTCACCCAGGTTCTTCTAAAATCTACATTACTGAGTCAACTATAATTACTGAGTCAACTATATTTAGCACTCTTAGAAATGGATGCACTCTTTCAGGCCACAGAATACAATACAGTAGCCTGCCAAGGTGGACTGAAAACTTAAAGGAAGAAAAGGTCTCATTAACATGTGATAGTTGTTAGTTGGGTCCATGTTCATGTGTCAGTACCAAATTGCCTATTTAGAAAACTAACAAGCTGGCTTCGTAACACTGAGCATAGATGCTGTACTAGAAATCCTAGGTTCTCAACTATCAGAATAATTTTAAAAAACAATATAAATAAGTTGGCAGTATTTTATATACTTGAAAGTCCATAATTTCCACATGTGTTTTCATTCCAGCCTTGTAAACTTAGAGAACACAGTTACAGTTATACACGGAAATGAAACAAATTAACAGGTTATATTTCCCTGTCCTGATTTTGTTATTGAAGTAAGATTATTTTGTAGTAAAACTTTTTCTGGCAAGTCTTACCTGGAATTAAAAAGTATTTAAAAGTTAAAACAAACTTACTAGCAAAAAAGAAAGACTGTTTGTTCTAACAAAATTTATTATGCAGTAATTACAAAGATTAAAGACTCTCCCATCTCAAATAAAAATAACTGTTATAATTACACACATAATACAGTACCTTATAGAGTGATTCCAATAAATATCACAGGAAATACAGGGCATTTTCAGTTGGAGAGACAAATACTTTCACCGTGTCTGACATAGGAAACCCTGTTCACATAACGATCTGCATAAGGTCATGCTTTTAGTAACAGTCCGCCTAGAACTGTGCCAAAGCAATTCTTTCAGAATGTGAAGTACCGGGCAAACCACTCCTGGCGCTGGGGATCTGGAGAAGCCACCGGGGAAGCTTCACTCTGAGGAGGACTGAATTCATAAAAAGAGAGACATGTAACCCAGCATTAAGCTGTTTTGCAAAATGAAGGGAAAAGCACATAAAACATCAGTGCAGATGACCACAACTGGTTCCCTACGTTAGGAGATGCATTTTAAAGATCTGCTACTTCCTCTACACTGGACTGTGTTCTCCACTCCATGAGAGTGCAGCAGCAGCTCAGATGAAGTCCGTGAAGGAGGAGCCACATTACAACAATTACAAGAAACAAAAAAATCAAACAGTTGAGAAAAGTCAGGTGACCTTCTTGGAATAAAAAAGTTCAGGAGGAACTGTAGGAAATAAGAGAGAACCAGGTAACATTCTTCTTGTTCAGCACCTTTTCTCTTTTAGTTAATTAAAAAAAATTTTTAGAATCTGACACAAGCATTTCTTACAGATGTGTCCTTAACTATAACTAAATTAAGTAACTAAACCATGGTATAATATTTTTTATATATGTATGTTTATATTAAACTTTCATAATTCCATAAGCAGATACTCTAGGGGAAAGGAGTACGTTACAATGCCAATTTCCCCTCCATCTTCAAATTTATATAATTTATACTTCTCTTAACTCTAACTAAAGATTCTTTGGGCTAGTTAAGAAAATAAAAGGATCCCTACCGTCTTTGGGGGAAATTACAAGGCACGCAACAATGTGTAATGGAAACTCCAGTAGTCATGTTCCTTGAGCCCATGCACATGCATCTTACTGACACCTGAACATACCCATGCACAAGGGAAAATAAGCAACACAAAGTATTTAGCAGGAGACACATTCAAAGGTGTATTTGACTGTTTTTCATTCTTGCTATTTTTTTCTATTTAAAATAATGTCATTAGCTAGTCATTAATCACTTAGCCTAGAAAAAAAAAGTAGTCTACCTGTATGATTGATTACTACTAGTGACACTGAGACTTAGTAAGAATAAGTCAAAAGATAAATTTTAAAATAGCACAAGATCAGTAATAGGAAGGTAAGCACAAAATGACAGCACTTTCTGACTAATTATTTAATGGATAAACAATTGGATTTCATTCAAATTTTACTTGTTAATACATTTATTCAAGGACTCTGAGATAAAACTGGAATATTAATTATAAAATTTTTTTCCTAAATTTCCTACTTCTGTCATTAAGTTCCCAGAGCTTATATATTTTTTATTTTGGCAATAAGTGCATATATATTTATAAATAAGCAAGGGAAAAATAAACAGATAAGAAACAAAAGCAATAAAAAATACCTTGAATTTCTGTAATAAGGGGGATGGATTATTAATGAAAAACTGGTGATAATTCTAAAAATGAAGCACTGGTCCATAAATATAAATATTAAAATTCTAAGCATATGAATTACATTAGTACCTCTTCAAGCATTTAGAAAATTGACAAGGAAACAAAAAATCTTTTTAACAGAGTTAAAAAGGAGTTCTCTAGAGAGGTGGTGAATATATTTTGAAAATATTTCACAGTAAAATTTCTTTTCCTAGGCTGTTCTTAAAGTAGTAGATTTCTGCAATGTAAGAAAGTAAATTTCTCAAGTTAAAAAAGAAAAGAAATCACTGGTGAGACGGGGCTCACCTCAAAAATGTCTTGGGCTCTTTGGGTGGCACTGGCTGTGGAAGTGGTTTGCTGCTGTTGAACTCAATATCGTGGACTGGAGAATTAGGAATGGGATCCAGGCGGTTAGGATGTCCATTGCCCACTCCACCAGATTCCAGAGCACTTAGATTGGGAACACTCACAAACCTGTTTGCTGGTGATTTATTGTTCTTCTTCTTTTGCTGTATTAAAAATAATACATGTGAGGACAGTCCCTGCATAAGGACGAATGAGAAAATAGGAACAATAGAAGATACAAATTTGGCATAGGAAAATTTCGGAAGCTGGATGTTAAGATGAACCAGTGTTACCCAAAGTGCGGTCTGGGGATCCCTGGAGGTGCTCCTTATCTACATGGAATCCTCACAGACAGACATGCTGCTAGGACAGAAAGAATGAGGAAGAAATGTTTAGGAATGGTTCATGGGGAGGAGAGGAGGGGGTGGAAAGAAGGCCAAGGGATAAAGAATATTGGGAGGAAAAGGGAAAGGGGGAAACAGCAGATCTCATGGATACCATGAGGTTAAACGGGTTTAGGCTAAAATTAGGAGAAGGTGAAAAGTTAACATAATTTTAAAAGAGAGGTCTGTGAACTTTAGCCATCTGTCAAAGGGAGGCAGTCCTTGCCTGGAAAATAAAAGGAATGAGAAAATGCCTGGCAAAGTAGTTTGAATCAAATCTCACATTTCTACCTAAGACTTAGAGCTGATCCAGAGAAATAATTTGGTTTTAAATTCACTGCACCATCTCTCTGAAGAGGTAAGATGAAATCTGTATACTTAAGTCTCAATTACCAATTAATTGGTAGTATTACCATTAGCTCACAATCTTTGAAAAAAAATTAAAGGTTATAAAACAAAGGCGATCAATGTTTTTTTCTTTTAATTGGTTTTTAAAATTGATGGATGAAAAGAGCAATACAATTTCAGATTATTAAATCTATCAGCTTTCAAGTCATTAACTTTAGCCTCTATTCATCTGTCGATTCAATGAACATCATCTTGCTTTGTGTAATAAAAATTAACATAAATGTGTGCTAATTTATGAAATAACTTTTTGCAAAATGATTCCAGAGTTTGAAAAAAATGCAATTTATAGACAAGATGGTCCTTTTCCTTTGCTTATAATGATCTCAACTATCTAGACATTGTCCTTTGTCACTTTCTGTGAACCACGACGTCTCTGAAAAGAAGCCTATTTTAGCATAACTGCAAAAAGAAAGGAAGAACAATATCTTCTTCAGAATTATTTGTGAAAATTGAGTCCCTATTAGGAGTCAAAATTTACAAAGATGTATCTTTAGCATTTTCTTGTTCTAGTCATGAGAGGGCATAATTAAACCTACTTAAGGTTTCTATTTTAAGAAATCAAAAGTATCATTGGTAAAGTTCTACAGTAATGGTTTTGTGGCTAAAAATGTAATTCCAATAAAATAGGTAAAAAGGAAATATTTCTAATCTTGTTTCAACAAGTCTCATAACCTAGCTTTTTAATTAAAAGCTTATTTCACCCTAAATAATGAATTTGAAAACTGAAACTGACTATATTCATTCATTCACCAATTTTTTTTTTTGAGAGGCCTTTATGTGCCAGACACTGTTTTGGACTCCGGAGATACAGCTATAGGCTTCCTGACTTTAGTCATTCCATTTTGCAAATCATTCAAGTCATTCTGTTTTGATAAACATTTAAGTTTAAAGTTTGGAGCACTTTAAGTTGTGAAGAAAGGATAGATTCCATCTTCTTAATAGAGAAGTTTTATGAGCTTTGAAAGCAGAAATTTTTCTGGCTAAGGGCCTAAGAGAAATTAGATGTGATGTGCAAATTAATTAAATCTGAATCCAAAACATAGCTTTAGCATGGGCATTTTTATTTCTACTACTGATTCCTGCTAAAAGATATGTAATCCCTATAAAGCCCATATACATAATTATTCATTCTTTATTACTTGCTTTATTCACCAGAATAATTTGTAGTAGCTTATAGAAAACATGATGAAATTTTGCAACTGAACAAATATTTACTTAGTACTCACTATACCTATAGCGCTATGATGGGAGTCATAGGAAGCTCGGGTACAAAGATGTATAAGACTTAGCCATGTCCATTTCATTTATCTGCAAGGCTCTTCTATCTGTCCTAAGACAGCAACAAAATGTAAGAATAGGTCATGTTCAATTTTAACTGTCAAGAAAGGTGATTAAGACTGTGAGAAGTAAGGCCCTTCTCTGAAGATTAGTGGGCAACAAAATACATGTCCAACCCAAGGCCCATTAAGATGGCAGGCCTTAAGTCAGGGAGAGCTGTTGGGTATACAGGGCTTGGAGTACTTTTCAAGACCCCATAGAGGACAGTGAACACTAAGGAGATGACAAGAAGTTATCCTGAAGCGACTCAGAAGTGAGTTTTCTTTTTTTTTAAGATATAAGAAAACAAAATGGTATAACCAAGGTTTTATAATATTAATAAAATACTGTTTTAAGGAATATGAATTCTCAACAAATAAATGAATATTATTAGCATCTCATTTGAAAATGAGTATATAAAGAATTCATAGATTTTAGTCCTAGATTATTAAATTTAAGAAAACATTTTTTGGAAGCTTTATCTTCTGCTGCTCTAAATATTTTATAAAAATTTTAATCAAGTTTTAAACCATATTCCTATTTTACAATGTCTACAGCACATACCTTAGTCAGTGGATTAATAACACCAACAGTAGGACTTGAGTTAAACACTTTGTTGAAGTTAGTTTCTCGATTGACTAATTCCAGCTGATAAAATTTATTATCCTCCTATGAAAAAGAATTACAAACATTTCTTAAACATTTTCTATTGAATATTTAAAAACTTCATTGTATAAATGCCATTTCATTCAAAATTTAATATAAAACCTGAATGAAAATTTATATACCTTATTCAAAGATTTCTAGACCTGTCAGGTCTAGAAATCTTAGAAATCTTAAAGTCTGCTGGTGGGTGAGTTTTCAACACATTTTAAACACTGTGCTCCGGGGTTCTTCTCTACCCTTTCATACCTTTTCCCTCCAAGGCTAGAGCTAAATGTCTTATTTGGCCCATCTCTTTTCCAGAGGGCTGACTGTGCATCTTGAGCAGGCTTAACCTGCATTCATGGAGCTGCTCTGTGCATGGCTGAGTTGTTTCCAGACATGAAGATGGCACTATGGTATATCATTATTCTTGAGTACTGGAAAAGTATTTGATCTTGCCTAATCTCCTCTGTGAGACATCAATGTATTACAGCAATGGTAACCACAGAACAGAGAAAAAGTGAATGGCCCATGCAGAGATAAACCCTTTTGCCTTTGGCTTCACCAACAGGTGCTAATTGAACAACCAGACTGTAGGAAGTAAACACATAAGTGAATGGATCACTGTGTGTGTGAAAGGCAGGGTTGTGTGCTCTAGGAGAACTAGATTTTCAACCCCCTCCTAGTTACCACTGACCATCATTAATCTCAGCCCATGTGCCTCACAGTCCACAGACTTAGGGTGTAGTGAAAAGAGTGTAGACCATTCCCTGGCTAGAATTGGAAAATCAACAGCTATTTCTACCATAGGTGAAACATAGTAATACATTTGCTAATTTCATATGTAGAATATAAGGTAATTTTTCATGACTCTACTGTTGTCACACAGAGACAGAGCAAGCTATGATGCCTGTGCTCATGTTCACAAAGCTTGGAAAATTGGGTGGTTACTGGGATGAAGTAGCACATATTCTGTCTTTCCAGGAGCCCTGCTCCTGGGCTCCATCTATGAACCCCAATCAACTACCTGCTGCTTTTTGGCAGGAACTTCTAGTCCCATACAACAGGATGGCTTTCCTAAATGCTAAGAGAAATAAATATGTTAAGGAAAAAGGACTTCAGAAATAAATGCTCTTAGGCTCTCTTTGCATGCTAATGTCCAAAGTTTTCATGAAGAGATCAATGAGTAAACAGAATGATTAGCATTCTATTTCTGGTTTTACTGATTTTTATTTGTTAGTGGCAGTAAAAAGCAATACTTTAATTATTGATCAGGTCATATAATTTTAGAAGACTCTGAAATGTTTTATGAATTTTAAAACATCTGTGTTTTTTTAATTCTTGAGGAATAATGACTTTAATGAAGGCAGTGTATTTATTGTTAAATCTGTATTTTCTTCCCTGATGGACTTTTCAGAGCCGCTAACATCTCAGTGTGCACTGAGACTCTCAAGACAGAGCCTGTAGCTTTTCTTAGGCTAGACCCCTAAGAAAACAGAGTCCTTTTTCCATGAAGCATGTCTTTGGATCAGGTTTTAGTGGGACACACTTTAGGAAGTTAACAGGACTAAGTGGAAGGGTGCAATGCAGGCTTGTGCATGTATGTGTTGACCGTTCTTTCCCATCCAATTCTAATTCTCCATGTACAATACACACACACACACTTCAGTAGTATATTAACTGTACACTGGCAATAACATATTATTAAACATTCAATATGTATTAAAAAGTATTTCTTTTTAAAAATTACTGAAAAAAGACACAATCTCCTTACCATAATACCAAATTTAAAATTACTTTGTATTTCTTATCCTCATTCATAAACATTTTAATAAACGTTCAATCACAATACACGTATTTTGTACTTTCAACTTTTGTTTAGCATTACTTAAAAATATTTTCTCATGTTTTCCCAATCAACAGTCTACAGGTTACTAACATGGTTACACCAGAACCCCCTACCCCCCCCCAACCATAACAACTTACCAATAGTTTCTTTATGACCTGATCCCTTTCTGTAAGCATGGCTTTTAATTCTCCAATCATCTGTAAATCTTCTGGTTTTGATTCTCTCATTAGATATTTTTCTTCCATCTCTTCTAGTCTAAAAACAAGAAAACCTTTCATTGATATGATGCAGACATTCTTTTGCAATGCCTACATTTTTCAGATTGGTTCAGTTGAACACACAAAAATTTAAAATCAGACTTTTTCCGTTAGAACTCGTAAGCATAATGACATGATTGCCTCGAGAGGTAGAGTTACGAAAGGCTCTCCAAGTGCAGGTGATGTTATTAAAGGCTTTGCAGATTACTTTTGGAAGAATTCACTCATTTTTAAGTCATTTAAGTGTGTATGGGAATGAGGTGAGGTATGCTCTGTAGAAGAAATAATAGACTGAATAATACTAACCTAGCAATGCAGACTTGATGCTGGAAATGCAGGCTTACTATTAGGAGAACTTACCACGTATACGATATTGTGTGATGACATAACGTTTGTTAACATATATAAAAAGGACAGAAGATACAGAGGAAAGGGGTACAAAGGACACACACATATGACATCATTCTTTCCTGGTTTATGGGAAATGCAGTTTACAAATTCTGCATATCAGTTAATATACTGAATATATAAACTGGAAAATAAAAAACCCAGTTCATCGGATAAAAGAAGAATCATATTTCCTTCTAGGCCTGTTCTGCCCTGAATGAAACGAGAAGGTAACAGAACTAAATGCCACTGAAGACTCTAGAATAGAGGCCATTTTTTATGAGTAGAGGTGCCATGGACCCTGCAGAGTCTAAGAATATAGCACAGGGCAGAATGACGAGGGTGCAAATGGAAACTGCTAGTGTAGTTTGAAAGAAAGCACTCTCAATTTTAGAAAATTCAAATAATTAGAACAGTCTTAAAACTTGTTTTCCAAATAAGCAGAATAAACTAAGCTCAACAAAATTATGGTTAATGAAGAGTCACAGAAAAATTTACTCAGTCAACAAATACTGAGTAACTTCTAGATGATCTATCCTCTAGGTATCAGTGATCCACTCCCACCCTCCAGTTCCAGAGGGGTACCAGAATCTGTGCATTTTAGTACTTTTAGTAAATTCCACTAACTCAGCTCAAGCCAAAGACTTGGAGATAACATTTTTGGCTCCCTACCCGGCCCCATGGCTAAAGTTCTAATCTGGGAAGTAGGGAGGTATGAGGGAGAGGAAGTGTGGGGTTAGGGAGTGACTGTCTCAGGATCAGTTGGGACTTCGTCAGTTCAGTGTGAGGCTAGCTTCATTATCTTCACTTTTGTTCTTCTGTGACAATTCACTGAGCTCATATAAAGTAACCTTGCATTTTATCATGATGTGGCATTATATGGGCAAAGGTTTATATTTTATGGGCAACGGTTTTGAAAAGCTTGAGAAACATGGAAAAAGGCATTTGCGTTTCATACCAGAGTAGCCACAAGATGTCACTGGAGTACTTTCTTTATCAGTAAAAACAAGGTACAAGATTTCTGAACTGTTTCCTGCAGCTGAACAAAAATACTTGGTAGTAAATGGTCACTAAAAAACTCAATTTAAAGCCTTATTTAAAACCATTATGTCTTAGAATAGTTCTGAATGTTGCTTTTAAGTATGGAAAATTCAGAAAGCATCTTCTTGGGGTGTAAATAAATACATGTACTTCATTTGTAAAGTTAAAAAAAAAAAACAATAACTATTATGTCTTTTTGTTCCAGTACAATGAGAAGTTAAGGTAAAGTGAGTCTAAAATAGTCAGTTACTATCCCTGAACCACCTTTTTTGCATAATAAAGGTCTCTGAACTTAAATTCCAGTGTATGTTTTTGTTTAGTTTCAACATTCTTTACCTACAAAATTATTATCAGTTAATCTTCTCCACAAAATACCTTTACAGCACCAAAAAATTTTTTAAAAGATACCTGGATAGTAAAGGGAAAAAAATAATTGATTAAACTGAAGAAACATCCATATAAACACAAATGGGAAAGCATTAAAGGAGAGAACAAGTAATATGATGTAGATTTAACCTGCAAACATATTCCAAGAATTATTAGTCTTTCAAAATCCTGATGGGGGAAGCACACTTCGTCCTCTTCTGATGCCCATTCACGCCAACACCGGGCAGTCAACATTTTCCCTTTCAGTTGCCCCACTCAACTCTCTAAGCCAGCTGCTTCCCAAAGACTAGGTGTGAACGACTAGTGATACAGGAGACAGTTTAGTTTGTTCTCCTTTAATCTTTCTGACCACAAGGAGGAAGTCTGTTAGGTTCTGTGTATCTTGACTGGTCTTCATAGCATATATGCTTATTACGCTGTTTCACAGCACTCAGGCAGGCCTCAAGCATCGGTGCTAGCCAGGATCTAATAACACTGTTGTATTTTCACAGAAGTCACATTTATATAGTTATGGCTTAACTTCTATTTAGAATAATGGGTGAAATTTTTCAGTAGTGATAATGGTTTTACTGCAGAGTTAAAAATTTAACAGGAAAAGTTGATTAAGTTAAAACAAGTCAATTAAAAATATTAAGACAATAATATCATAGGTAGCCAGAAATGACCAAATTCCCAAAGGCTGTATAGGAAGGATTAAAGCCTGGGAAATAACTGCCTTGAGGGAACCACACAAGTACATACAGACTTTTACTCAAAATACAGATTCCCGTTAGAAGTAATACAAAGAACAGACAGAAGTAGAACATATAAAATTACTAATTAGGGTCACTGCTTGATTCTCCCCAGGCACGCACACCCTGATTTTTTTTTTTTTTTTTTTTTTTGGCTCTGAGAATATATAGGTCAGTGTCTATGGCTCATGGATAACACAAACCAAAAATATGAATGCATAATAAGCTGTATAAAAAAGTTTCCCAGTTGATAGTCCTTCCACACTTTTAAAATAAATGACAAAAAATCAGTAAGTTGAGATTTTAGAGCCAAACAACAGTATTATTAGTCACTAATGACTAATTTCTAAAATATGACTAAATTCTAAAATAGTCATATCTATTTTAGAATTTTAATTGTATAAAATGAAAGAACTCTAGTATACTCTAGTATACTATCTCCTACAGCCTTAAGGTAAAGGAAATATAGTAATTCAAGCAGCTTAACGTCAAACTTCTCTTTCCCATAAATTACAGGCACAGATTCAGACTTGTGACAATAGAACGACTTCATCCTTACCTCACAAGATTATGAAAATAAGCTGTATGGCAACTTAAAAATCAAATAACAACAACAAAAAACTATTAGGGTATTATAGATTTAAAAAACTCAAACAACTTTTAAGGAATAAGTAATTCTGGTGTGGTGGAGAGCTTCTTTTTAATCAGGTATTACTGACCTACTTAAAGTCCAAGTACAGAAACTCAAATGTTTCTCCCAATAAGAAATTACCTTTTGGCTTCAGTACAGTGAGAAGTTAAGGTAAAATAACCCTGAACAATAATAATCTCTGAACCAAACTACCTTTTTTGCATAATAAAGATCTGCCATGACTCCAAGTTCTGTGTATATTTACATTTAGCTTAAAGTTCTTTAAAACAGCCCATTCTCATTTGTTTCTAAAACAAAAACCACGACATATTTCTTAGATGCAATGTTTTTACTAAGATACTATACCACTCAAGAAAATAAAACAATTTCTGTAGCATATCTGAAAACCTAAGTAGACTTTAATACCCAGCACTAGAGGATTTCTAGTAATAATTCCGTAAGAGACACAGAACTCTTACCACCATTTCAACGATGTTTAGAGGGTACGGTCCCTCCTTTAAACTTTTGTCCCCATTTCATTTCCCTGGAGTCCAACAAGGTTTGGGGCAGGGACAGAAGCAAGAAATGTCCAGCTGCTCCAGAGGCCCCTCAGCTGCAGGCTTCAGGTGGCAGGCTGACCCGTGCCCCTCCAGTCCCTCCACCATACCCACTGCCAAGCATCCACAGGGCTTTGCCGATTTTGAAGCTTTAAAGTCAGCATGCAGTTGATTAGGAACTTCAGTAGGGTACCCTTAGTTCTCTGAAACAGGCTGAGAGTAGTTCAAAAGTTGTTCTCCCCAGTTCCTTCAACTGGAATGCACCCTCCCAGCTTTCCATCTGTTTAAATCCAAACCATTCAGCAGATCCCAGCAGGCTGCATCTGAGGATATGCGCCAGAAATATCCACCTGTCTAAAACTGTGCTTTTCAATATGGAGGCCACTAGCCCATATGTGGCTATTTACATTTAACTTAATTAAAATTAAATGAAGTTAAAAATTCAGTTCCTTGGTTGCGCCAGCCACTGTTCAAGTGCTCGACAGCCTCTGTGGCTAGCGGCTACTATACCGGACGGAGCAGATACAGCACATTTTTGTTATTACAGAAAAATCTACTAGACATTGCTAGCCTAAATACAGTTGTATATGTGTTTGTTTTTAACTAAATGAGTAGATACCTAAGACGAGAGGTTAATTACATAATGACAGCAGGTGAAGAAAGAAATATGGCTGGTTAGCATAGACCTAGTTGAATGGTAGATCTAGAAAAACAGATAAAATATTTGACTTATGAGTCACACTAATCCTTTGATTAAAAATGAATATTAAAATACTAAATTATTTTCTATCTACTGAAAGTTCATAATGCGCAAAACCATAAAAAACGGAATAAAGTAAAAACAAAGATATAACCCTTACTCTTTGTAACGTAACATTCCTAAGGAGACCGGACACACGGACAGACAGAGGTTATTCTTTCTGTGAGCATGTTTTCTCAGAGTATGAAGAGGGGGATACCAGGATTTTAGCCTCTGCCTGATAAACAACACTGTGGTCACTGGGGTTCATTGTAACTCATCTCTGCAAAATGCCTGAGGTTATTATCTTTTCGACACGGCAGGTGTGCAAGCTCTTACTGCAGCCCACAAGATTTAAAAATTACCCCCAATAACTGCAAACACCCAGAATCACTGTGACTGGGGAAACGACCTCATGAGTCTCTTTACCATTATCAAGGGTAACTTTATGAAGTGTTAAGTATTATAGGGAATCCTCAAAGATTTTATTTGTGAAATATTCATTGAGTGCCTACTGATGTGAAAATTCTGTATGTGTCCATTAGAAAGAACACCTCACCTCAGAGGCATCTGAAGTAAATGCCAGTGACTGGGGCGGGGGCGGGGGGGGGGTCTGTTTTCTGTTTCAGCTGAAGTGAATGTGGGCATATGTGGTACAAATTTAACAAGACTTACTGTGAGGCTTAGCTGGTTAAATGGATGAAATGCGAGATGATTTTTAGATTGGAGGAAGATAATAGGTAGGAATGACATAGAAGCTTATTCTGGACTGTAGAGGATAACACAGGAGACTCTTAGAAGGAAACTGTGAGCGTCAGTGTGGCTCACACAAAGGTAGCAGACAGGGAATATGGGTGGCTGTGGGATGAGGCAGGAGACGGCACACTGGAGCTACGACTTTAAGTTTGACTTTGACACTGAGGGTAATGGGAATAAGTCACTATTTTGACTTTATTGAAGTATATGGAGATATTTTTTTATGAAGGCTTTTTAATTGATTGGAAGAGGAGAGACTGAAAGTGCATAAACCACTGCAGCAGCTTAGAGTAAATTATTTCTGAGATAACTTAAACTGGACCACAGTTCAGGCCACAGAGATGGAGTGAATGCCAGGTGCATTAGCTACAGAAGTTTATAAGTAAGTGTGTAGGAAAGAGAGGGGCTATTAAATATTTTTTAAAACAAAAAGCAATAATCAGAACTTTGGGTTTTAATGATATTGGAGCTACTATATATGAGTACTAACTTTGTGATGTTTTACATTTATTGATTTTTAAAATCATAAAACAATCAAATGCTTGTTGTAGGAATTCAAACAATGTGTAAGTAGAGTATATGAAATAAAAAGGAAGTTTTTGCTCTTCTCCATCTCCAATACCTCCTAATCCAGTCCATAGATGGACTCACTACCATTAAAATTTGTATTTAAGATCTTTTGATACTTTTGTAAAATATGTATTATCAGTGTATATATAGGATCATAATAACCCCATTGGTCACAATATGCTCTTTTTACTTAACATTATGTAATGGGTATCTTTTGAGTTTTCACCATGGCATGATAGGTTCCTGATCCTGAGGGACAGGTCTTTGGACAAATATTATCCTAGTAGAACCACAGCAGTAGCAGCTGACAAAACATAATTGTTCAGCTGCCTTCTTGTAATTAAAGAATACATCATATTGCAGTTACCATCTGTAAATACAGCACTTAAGTTTTCCTTTTAAAGTATCATTTAATTAGATTCAAAGGACTAGCTAATCTGAGGTTAGACACAGTGCTCCTCAGTTTATTCTCCACACATGAATTTTCTTTAATATAATGCGACTTACGACACTTGTAAAGCTGCATTTATTTCCTTGAGTAGCTCGTTAGTCTTATTAAAATCTGCCCGCATGATATTTTTCTCTCTGAGGTGGTCTGCTGTCATGACATCCAGCTCTTTTTCAAGTCTCTTGTTTAAATCTTGTTCATGCAACCTGTTTAATTTATTTTTAGTTAAGAAAACGTTATTCTGAAGTCGAGCTTTCAAAACTTTCTATATTCTAACAGATTTGAAATGGTTTTAGGTATAATATACAGAAAATTAGTGGAAACAGCCTGAAATAAAGTACTTACTTTGCTCTAATCTTCTAGCTTGTTAAGGTTGTCTCCTTTAATGCTTTTTAAAATAACATTTTTAAAAGATTTTAGTTAATTACATACAATTTCCAAAGTTAGTGAATGTATATACATCTTTCAAAATATAAACATTTCTTCTACATCCAAATTATAACATAGTCAACAAATAAAGTAAAAAGTGGTCCTCAATATCTTACTAGAAGGCTATCTAGTCATAAAAATAGGCATGTATTGCTAAATACCATTGCAACAGTCTTTCAGGTAACACTGCAAATTCCTTCTGTGGTGACTGAAGGCATACCTCATCTGTTGGTTGGATTCACTTCTTATTCTGAGAATTTCTTTTCCCTTAAGTTCCAATTCTTTGGTTAGGGCATTTATATTTTCATGAAGGTGCTGTACTTCCTTATCCAAGTCTGAGATGTGATGCTCTCTGTGCCTTACTTCGTCTTGTAGATCTGTTATTCTACTCATGTGCTCCTTACTCTGAAAAATACAAATAGTTCTTAAAAGTTTTCTGCATATTTACTTTCTGTGTTTAAGGGAAAGAAAATGACATACTGGAATGTCAAACGTAAATCTGACATTGCTTCAAAAGCAAACTGCTGAAATAAGGAAACCTCGAGGCCTCCTCTATTTTCATAATCAATATACAAGAAGTGTTTATATGGATGCCACAGGGCCACAGGGGACCCAAAAGACCATATAAGCACTTCTCCCTCATTTTACTGTTGAAGACACCAATACCCAAGAGATGATTTGTCCAAGGATGATCTATAATCAATGGCAGAGCCGATATTAGAATACAGGGCTCTTAAGTACTCAATAAGTTACATGGTCTTGCAGTAAAATGCTGGTGCCACCGTCCTTTAATTTAAAAAGGACCTGCATCTATGGAGGCCATCCCAGTATATACACATCCCATTGCTTAGAAGACTTTGTCTGCTTCATGCCGGTCTAGTAGTTATCCTGTCTGACAGATAAGCCTCCCTTCCATTTTCCTACAAGTCACTGTTTTCTGCAAATTCTGCAGGCCTAGACATTGTCAATTTCAGCAGCAGCCTAGTTGGAGAGAATATAAGTTCCCTCCATGGTTATAAGGTGGCTCATTTAAAACTTTCTAGTAATGAAGAAAAATTTGAGCTGATCATTTAACATATCTGAAGACTAACAAAGTGAAAGTCATAAGTAATAAACTAATAAACAGGGAATAACCTTCATTGTACTATGACTAGAAATCCATTCATCCAGACATACATTCAGGATCACAAACTATCTAATTAAAGAAAGTACACTTGGCTAATGAGCAAAATTTAAAAAGTGTGAATAGTAGCTGTGCTAGTGATATGGGCATATAAATTATCTTTTTTTTCCTGAGGACCTGCTACTTCGATAGCTGTGCTATCTGATATGGCTGTTTAAATTAACTGAAATGAATTAAATATATTAGTAAAATTTAATTAAAAATTCAGGTCCTTGGTCACACTAGACGTATTTGGCTTGTGACTATCCTAGTGGATAGCACAGATATAGACGAGGTCCCTCATCATGGTAAGTTCTACTGGACAGACACTGCTGTTTTATAGTATTCTGTTTTCACTCTTTGTATTATTTATATTTCATTGTTCACTCAAGATGCAAATAAAATTCAGAATATTCAATTAAAAGGTCACAAAATAAACTGACCACTATACTAAAGTTGAATTACCTAACTCCCTTTAAAAATAAAACTCTTTAATATAGATAGTAAATAATTACTAGTGAAAATACTAGTTATTACAAAATAATTTTCAGAAAATTGCGAACATTCAAATCTATTCACATTTATTTAAGACATCACAGAACAGAATGTTCTTTACCTGTCTTCTACTGATATCTATGCTTCTCTCTAATTCCATTTTAGCGGCTGCCAATTCTTCATGATGATTATGCCGTAACAAATCAATTTCAGCTGCATGTTGATGGTTTAGTTCTGAGCGTAAAGAAGCTGGAATCCAAGGAAAAAAAGATTTAGTGTATTTTTAAAATATTAGTATTTTAGATAAAAATCATAAAGGAGTATTATTTTTAAAAATTAGGACACATATTCCCATTAAAATATCATAGGATTGTCTATGCCTCTTAAAATACTACATACTATCATAAAATATAAATTTAGAGGCCATCTGGCTTTGAAGAGGATAAGAAAATTTTCAGCTGCTCAAATGGATCAAGGTTTTCTATGTATGTTTTCAGTTTGCAAGTAAGGTGCTAATGGAGAGGAAATTTTTAACTCTTCTCACTCACTAGTAGAATAACACATTTTAGGGTTGAATGGTACTATAACGTATATTTAGGAGGCAACTTCCCACCCACGTAAGACTTCTTCCATGATAGCCCTCAAAGATGTTAAGCACTGTCTGGTGATTGTTCTTAGTGATTTCGAAGTCATTATTTTTATCTGAATTTGAGATTATTTCATACAATCCACACTTACTGAATGCCAGGTACTATACTATGGGAGAATAAAATACGACCCTGTTCTTATAATTGCACAGGCTAGAGGGAAGGGCATCAAGGAATTAGGTGGGATATCAGAGATGAACATTATAATGAAATACAGTGTTTCAGTTATAATGAAAGCAGCGTGGTGTAAGAACCCAGATTTCCTAGGAGAGGGGAAACTGGGGATGCTATCAACAAAGGAATTGTCACGGTAACACAGTCTAAAAGACTGAGCTGGGGTTCTCCAAGTGGAGAAAGATAAAAGCATTCAGGAAGAAGGAGTAACATATGCAAAAGCAGAAAGAACCCGCTCTGTCAGACAAGCTATAAGAAGTTTGGTATGGCAGGCACCCACAGAGCAAGTGGTCATACTGGAAAGAAAATGGAGCCCAGCCTGAGAAAGTTTTAGTACAAAATGATTTTCACTCCATGTTTACATTCATGGTCCTCAAACTAAGGTGTGTGTGGCAGTGTGCCTGAGGGACTTTTAGAATACACATGATCATCTTCCAAAACATGAAGATTTTTGGAAAAGCCACTGTTTTTAATGTTAACACTGAATATATGAGTAAAATACAAGTTACAAATTTCAAAGCTGAAACATGAGACTTCAAAGAAATGCTGTGCTTGTAGCAAGTCAACTTAGGCTCCTCCCGAGACCCTCACGTAGAGCATACGTTCAGCTTCCCCTGCTGTTAAGGGCTGCTTCAGTGGAAAAATTGACAGGACCTGGTGAAGGATATGAGGAATCACTGAAGGATTTAAGGCGGGGAAGTCACATGGTGAGATTTGAGTCTTGCAAAAATTAACCCAACTGGGGCTTCCCTGGTGGCGCAGTGGTTGAGAGTCCGCCTGCCAATGCTGGGCCTGTGGGCCGTGGCCACTGAGCCTGCGCATCCAGAGCCTGTGCTCCACGACAGGAGAGGCCGCAGCAGTGAGAGGCCCGCGTACCGCAAAAAAAAAAAAAAAAAAAAAATAACCCAACTGGAGTTTGGAGAATGGACTGTGGGAAGGAAGATCAGCAAGAAGGTTGCGGTAATAATCCAGGTGAGAAATGATACGACCGTGAATTAAGGGTGGCGAAAGGATGAAAGAAGAGGAAACAGATACAGAGAATATTTAAGAGGAGGGAATAACACGACATGCAAGCAAAAGAAAAAAGGTTGAATGCATCTCCCAGATTCGTGGTTTTGGCAACTTAGTAAACAGTGATATCATAAATTCAAGTGGGAGATATGGGAATGGAAATATATTTTAGACCTGAGGGAGATGGTGAGCTAATATTTTAAAACACAGTGTGAGTCAGAATATCTAACAGTGTAATAAGCAGTAAAAAATATAAATCTAATTCACAGGAAAGCAGATTGGTCTAGAAATACATATTTGGAGTCACAAGCACAACAGATGGCCGTTGAAGCCATAGATGTGTGTGTAGAAACAGAAACAATACAATTGGAAAAGAAGATACACAAATGGCAAAAGAGCACATGGAAGAATGTTCAACACCATTAGCCATTAGGGAAATGCAAAGTAAAATTCACAATGAGATATCACTACGCTCCTACCAGAATGGCTAAAATAACAAAATAATGACAACATCAAATGCTGGTGAGGATGTGAAGAAACTGGATCATTCATACATTGCTGGTGGGGATGTAAAATGGAATAATCACTCTGGAAAACAGTGGCGGTTTCTTAAAAAACTAAACATACAATTATCACATGACCCAGCAACTCAGCTCCTGGGCATTTATCCCAAAGAAATAAAAACTTAAATTTGCACACAACTGAAAACACACAGATGTCCTTCAGTAGGTAAAGGACAACCAATATGGTAGGCCAATACCATGGAGTACTACTTAGCAATAAAAAGGGACAAACTATTGATACATACAACAACCTGCATGAATCTCCAGAGAATTATGCTGAGTGAAAAAAGCCAATCTCAAAAGGCTACATATCGTACAATTCCATTTACAACATTCTTAGAATGACAACATTATAGAAATGGAGAAGAGATTAATGGTGGGGGCAGGGAGTGAAGTACATGTGGCTATAAACGGGCAGCAGGGATACCATGGTGATGGGAATGTTCTGTGTCTTGACAGTATCAATGTCAACATCCTGGCTGTGACATGCACTTTAGTTTTGAAAATGTTACCATGGAAGGAAACTGGGTAAAAGGTTCAGACGATTCAGACGAAAAAGATGCTATTTCTTATAATCTCATGTGCATCTACAAGTATCTCAAAATAAAAAGTTTAAGAAACCACAAAAAGTCTTTTGTCTACAAAGACAAATGTATTTAACTCATGTTTCAGTGGATACAAGTTCCAACACTTCGCCCATTTTTACCTCTCCTCGGGAAGAGGAGAGAGCTATAACGACTTGGCCTAGAACTCCCAGCAATAGTAGAGAAGATGAACTGGGTCAACTGGTTTTCCCTTTGAGGCCCCAAATATTCAGAACACTTTGGTCTTCTTTGTTCTCAATTATTACTTGGAAAAGAGTGTGCCACTGAGGTGTGACAAGAGACGTCAAAAACATTAGGAGAATTTGGAAAAAAACACAAACAGAAGGAAAATGAGATGACAGGAATAAAAAGTCATTGAATGACACTAAAGAACAAACAAAAAATCCTTCAAATACATATTCAGTTTTTCTTCCAAACTCAACTGATCTCCTATAAAAACTATAGTGATTTTAATACCTCAAAGATAAAAGTCCTATTTAATAAAAATTCTGGAAAATATCCAAACAAAGAGTCAGACCTAGACATGACTTTTCTCATTAAAACAAAATCCTTAAGTGGAAAAAAAACCAATATGATGATCTAGTCTAAAGACATGTGGCTCCATCCTTGTCTATTCCTTTCAGTCACTGGACTGTGGGAAGCCTGAATGTTCTGACTCCGTTTAGTCCCTTAATGACAAATGGAAGCACCACTGGGTGTTGCTTACACAGCCAGAGTATGGAGAACGTTGAGGGGACCTCAATTTACTGTTTGTGTTCTATCCATTCTCCTCTGCCATACTTGCTCCTTCACCCAGTAACTTCAAATAAAATGTGAACACTTAGACATTCATTTTGATGTTTCAAAAATTAAGAATAAAACTTTGTGATTTCTTGTTGGATTTTAAGTTAGAAGGATGTAAAAATAAATATGACAGGATTATAATCTTTTCAAAATACCAAGCATAGCCTTTCCTTCATCTTCTAATTCAAACCGAAGCGTCTGAAGTTCCTGTTCCATTTCTGTCCGGAAGCCCTCCATTGACTCTCTGTGTGCATCTTTTAATGACTGAAGCTCTGCAGAATGTTTCTGTTGTAAATGATTTTCAAGAGCCTAGAATAAGAGAAACATACTCAAATTATTATGCTAGAATATAGGGAAGGAAATGGAAACAAAATA
The DNA here is from genome assembly GCF_059928025.1 of Delphinapterus leucas. Lineage (NCBI taxonomy): Eukaryota > Metazoa > Chordata > Mammalia > Artiodactyla > Monodontidae > Delphinapterus > Delphinapterus leucas. The sequence continues at coordinate 55,124,649 of NC_143140.1, forward strand.
GAAAAATTACTAAAACTCAGTTATTATTCAAGGAAAACAAGTCTTTTTAATTCATTTTCATGAAAATTAGATATAAATGATCATCATTAGAAAATAAATCAGTAGGTTCACTTCAGTAGAATAATCATCATGAAATCAGGCTGAGTCAATATACAGTGTTTGAACTGGGATACAGACCCTTTACCTAAGGCAGTTTTCAAATAAAGCTGTTTTCTGAAGCTGCTAAGGGACATAAACCACCTAAAATGAATGAATAATTCCTCTGTGTGCACAGACTTAGACTTAGGAAAGAGGTGGGGGAGGGCAGATCAGAAAAGATCTCCTTCTGATCAGGAAAAGAGAGATGAGGGCTTTTCCTACTCCAACCTTAACAAAATTTTTGTAGCTATTTTCTGTAGTCATTCTTTGCTCCTGCATTTGTGAACAGAAGCAAAAGCTGAGAGGAGGCAGCTGGAAAAGTGAACTAAAGCCCTTCATGTGATCAATTTTAAAAGCCTAGCCAGAGAGAACACACTACACGTGGCCAAGACGAAGAGAAGATATATGGCCACAAGAGAAAAAAAACAGAGCTCGGGGTACTTCAAGTTTAGAGTGAACTGTATAGCACTCAGCCAGGAAGGGTTTTCCTTACTATAATCTATAACATGAAAGGTTTCTGAGAAAGATACCACATTCTAACTAGGGCTGTGTTTCTTCAACCACTACTCTAAAATGCTGCTTTTAAAAATTATTTGACTACTTATGTCCTTTCTGAAACGTACAGCGTAAGTCCCTTTGGATACAGGTAAAAATAAAGGACTTCTCGTATAGACATCATGACTCAGGTAAGCTTGGCTAACCTAATGACAGACAATAAAACTGCCAGTTCCGATTTCTTTTGAAAAATGATTACAGTTTTGAAAAGACCGAATGTGTAAAATTAAAGCACTGATGTGAAAGCTTACAAGTTATCACAGTTCACAAATGGAATCCAATGAATAGATTATTTAGTTAATGCGAACAGGTCAAATTTTTAACCAAAGGAACTTCCTTGATTTTCCGGACAAGATCAATAGACTACAACTTATTGTACAGGCCAATGAGTTGTTTTTAAAAGAGTATGACTTTTTTGTTTTAACAATCTTTAAATAACATACCACTTCTTAAAATAGTATCTATACCCAAATAAAGGATTAAAAATGTGTATCTGTAATAACTAAACATGGTGAAAATTACTGTTAGTAACACTTTTTCTATCAAATCTTTATCTTTATCCATAAGGTCCCTAGAAGAAATTGAAAAATACAGTGTTAAGAAGTGAACTAAACCAAAGTTAGTCACACTAAGGCTATGTCAAACTAACCTTTTAACACAGAACTAAATAACGGATATGGGGCGATTCTGGCACATAATTAAACAAATAATGTATCTGTTTAAGTCTTTTTTTAGTGATTTATTTGTATCACTACTTTTCATATAGCTGTTAGGGCTGTATACAGGGAACTATACTATTTTAAAATGTCTCCCATTTCGATTCATTGTGACTTCTGTACATAAGAAAAAGTATGAGGGACAAAAATGTGAGGTTAAAAAATATAAATTCCTTGGGTACGTGTGTCCTTTGTAGATCCAGACTGAAAGAGAAAAATTTAAAATTTGATGAAAGACTATTGTAAGTTCAAGATAGTATTAAGGGATTACAGTGGTTACAACTAAATTTATTTCATCACTGCTAACATATGACAAGCCAGACGGTGTATTAGTTTCATCATGAACTTGGCAATATCATGGGAAACAGAAATAAAATTTGTCTGCTATAGTGTATAATTAGTGTCCGTGTTTAATTACTGTGACCCCCTACAAGAAGTCATAGCCTAGAAAACACAAATAAAGCAATACATAATTTTTTGGAGCAAAAACTGAACTCTTTAAAATTAGAAGGCTAACAATTATTGGGCTGTTGATTACATTTGAACTTATGTCATTTTAAACTTACTCTTTGTTCCTTTTCCTTTTCTTCTTCCATAGTTTGAAATGCAAGGACATGTGCTTCTTGTAAAGATTTATGTCTTTGTTGATGCTGTTCCTCTAATTCTTCAAGCTCTTGTGTAAGTCGTTGTCGTTCTTGTGTAAACTGGACTTGCAGTTGCTGCAAAGAGGTCTGAGACTGGGAAAGCTGCATCTCCAGATTGTGTTTCAGCAAGGAAATCTATGCCACAGAATGGTACACAAAGAAGAATAAATACAAGGCATGTTTCACATATTGCCTATCTAAGGAAAAAAGCATTTCAAAGATACTAACAAAAGCAAAATAATTGCCTTAATAAAATATCCACTTAAAATGTTTTATAATATATCACAGATAACTAATCTTTAGGTATTACCACTTTTATTCTGTTTTCAGTAATTATCCTAAAAATAGACTGTTTTAGTGGTATTACGCTTGTAGACTCTCTAAAGAACACTGCAGCCCACATTTTAAAAATACAACAAATACCTATGCTGCACTGCCACAAAAATTCATGATGTGAAATAAAAACAAAGATAGCTAACGTATTTACTAGGTTATGGTCACTTTACGGAATCACACTCTCTAGTAGGAGAAGTTAAACTGCTTATTTTTGAGGCAGCAAAGTTGAGTAGTTAGGACTGTGGGCTCTGAGTTAAAATTGTAGCTCTGCCACTTGTCACTGTCAATACCTCACCAGGCTGTGTCAGAGGGGAGAGTGGTACTATACACAGTTCACTCAGAATGGCCCCTGCAACGCAGTAAGTGCTCAATGAAAGCTAGCTAAGATTATTTGAGGATTAAAGACCTACTCTTTAAAAGATTTATTAGTTTATAATTTAGAATTCTTATATTAAAAAAGGGTTTTATTTTTGAATTTTGATTTAATTCAAAGGATTTCAAACTTTCAAGCTTTTTAAAAATCACAAACCCCTCACAATCCTCCAGTTACAGCCTTCTAATAATGACAGGTGCTTTTCATTCACTACGGAAAACTGATTTGTCCTTGCTTTTGAAAACAGACAAATCACCCTTAATATGTCCACATTGCTTCTATGTGTTTTAAAATACTTAAATTTAAGTCCATTTTAAAGACTAAAAGCACAAAATACATGCATCTGTACGTGTGTGTGTGTTCATTTACACATTTGTTGAAACCAAATTTTTATTTGATTTATTTCTCTTCTCACATACAGGAAACTATAAACTTGAAACTAGATAACTCAATCATATTCTAGATGTCTGAGACTAAGGGGAACTTAAGGGAACCAGATAAAAAGGTGTCAAATGTGTTCCGTTAAATAACTTAAGATACTGTGTTTATACACAAGTAAAACCGTTTCTGTGGCCAAGAAAGCTAATGGAAAGAGAGAACTTTAAAGTGAGTTTTTGTAAATGAGAAAAGACTTTCTTTCGATTGATGGAAGGCAGATATAGTCAGCCTCACATGTCTCACCAAGGAAGGTACCTGGGAAAGAAAGAGAAAGGGTGGAGAATCACCAGAGATGCAAAATAAGAAAGAAAAGAAAGAAGGAACTGGAAGACAGGAGAGGTCAGAGGTCAGCGGCTGGAAACAGTCACAGACTGTAGTGAGCTTAGGGTGGATAACAGCTGTCTGGAAGGGTTTTGAGCGAAGTTATACATCAGGATTAGTTGTAAAGGTTAGCATGTGCCTTTGTGTAAAGGGTCAAGCACCGGTGAGAAATGATACAACTGACATATGTTCAATCTGTTTTTGTTTTTTTTTTGCGGTATGTGGGCCTCTCACTGTTGTGGCCTCTCCTGTTGCGGAGCACAGGCCCCGGATGCGCAGGCTCAGCGGCCATGGCTCACGGGCCCAGCCGCTCTGCGGCATGTGGCATCTTCCCGGACCGGGGCACGAACCCGTGTCCCCTGCATCGGCAGGGGGACTCTCAACCACTGCGCCACCAGGGAAGCCCTGTTCAGTCTGTTTTAACGTATTTCCAAAGAAGTAAGTTTACCTATTGAAAGTTATATGAATTCTACTTATTAATTTCTACATAAGCCTAAGATTTCAGAGGTTATTTCATATGTTTGGAGTCACGGTGAACTGCAACACTCTGACCCCAGGCAATGCAACTCCCTACACCTCTAAATGGCAGTGGCACTCATGATTTACAGCTCAAATAAACCCTGCAAGTGTGAAAACTGCAGGAGAAAGCAACAGCTAAGCCTTATTTGTGGAGAAGGAGGACCAAAACAAATTATACTATGTGATTTCTTACCATTTTATGCAAAGAAAATCAGGCTGAAATGAATATTAAACACAATCCAGAAAGAAAAAACAAATCATAAAAGGGTAAAAGACAATAAAAACGTTTGTGAACCCTGATGTGTAAAGTGACAGAGCCATTTTCTTCCCAGCTAGGTGGTTCTTGAAATAGAGAAGGCACCTAGCCACTCTCTTCCCAAGCTCAACCCTAATCCCAGACCCAGCACAGGGACCCACATGACTACCTTGTCTCTGGTGACAACTTGTTAGAACACATATGAGAACATTAGGAAAAGACTACTGTTACATGTAGAATAATGACTCATATTGTCAAAGCTATTATCTGGCCACTGGCCACGTGAGGACTAATCTACCCAGTGAATGAACTGCTCACCCCGCCATCTGGCCTGGTACGCATCTGTCTCCACTCAAAGAAAACGGGCATGATTTTCTGATGTGTACACAGGCACTATATGGGCTAGCAGTGGCCCTGGATTCTGTCCTCCAATGAAGTGTGCACTCAGGTTAATAAGAAGCCAATCAGTTCACAGCAGTGTAGCTTATTTTCTGAAATACCTACTTCAAAAGTTCACTGTGTCAAAAAGAGCTCCCACATGTTAATTTGACTCACACTTGAACCATTTAAGGATGAAATTTATCAAGAATTATAACATATTATGAAGTACCACAGTAATATAAGTTATACATTTAAAATCTAAGCACACTTTCCAACCTCTCAAGCTTAAATAAAATACACTTAAATATTTTATATCATAATATACTTTACCTTGAAAGAACTCCAATGTAATATTTTTCATTTTAGGATATATGATTAATCTTTATTATCTATACTCAAGAAAACAGAGTATATGCAAAAAGACATTATCATGCAATTTAGTGTTCAAGTATACTTAGTTTATATATTTTATATTCTTAATTTTGAAAGCACACCAAAATAATATTAAGGCTATCTAAAAATCTTTGGATTCATGCTCAAGACAGTAACATGAATTATAAGCAGGAAGCCTTTATCATGCAATGCAGCATCAAAACTTACTTATTTTGTTCTTTTTACAAATTAATAAATTAGTAGATTGCATCATATTGTCAGCCTTTATTCAGCATGAAAATTACATGGCACTTTAAAGACAGAAATGAGCAAAGCAACGTAAAATGAACGAATGTTTTATAGCTATAACTTAAAACAGCAGAGTTTAGTATACTTTACGGAAATACAAATAATATAAAATTTCATTAATTCAAAATAAAAGAGAACGATAGATTTTGCATTAAATACTTTTGGTAACCTTGATCAATACTTTTATTACAGTATTATATAGAAAGGCATGTGTTGAATAAATGAGAAGAAGTAGTTACTTCAAATTATATTTTCAAATTATGAAGCATATGGTACTAGTTTCTACATTTGTTATAATTTTAAATCTTAAGGCTTTTTATTTTGCTGATCTTAAATAAACCAGAGAATATTTATTTCAGTAAAAATTTTAATCCTAATTTAAAAATTCTAACCACAGCAGTTTAGATATGAATTATATAATATATTCTACTGATCAAGGAGGTACCAGATACTTTCAAACAATTTTAAAAGCCAAACTTCGCTGATAGTGACTGCTGCCTTCTGATCTCTACCATTTAAATTACTACCTTTTTGAAAATAAAGTGTTGTAAAAATTTCAAAAAGACAAAACTAAAAACATATGGATACATTTTTCTGAAGAAGGGAAAGCTTTACCTACTTCCTACAGGGCAGTTTCACAAAGATTCTGTACCTCTACAACGGTGCCTGCAGAAATCCCTCAAAATAGATATTGAAACATCAAATCTGAGGTACTGGATATGATAGGATGTCAACATGAGATATGTCATTAATTACGTACATCCTACGTTTTTGATGCACTGTTGGGTTTTTTCCCCCCTTTAAAAAAAATCACTCTTATTACAGAAATGAAAGAATACAGAAAGTATACAAATTGTTTATCCTCGAAACAAAGCATTTCTTGAGATAGTAAATGTAATCTGTGGTTCTCAAACCTGGCTGTATATCAGAATTATCTCTGTAGATGTTAATAAATGTACTTGCCCAGGCCCTGATCCCTGGATATTCTGATTAAATAGGTCTGGAATTGAGCCCAGGCTACCTAATATATTTTTATTCCTAACTAACAAAGTAATAAGTGTTCATTGTGAAAAATAATTTTTTTAAATTAAGTAGTTTATAAAATGAAAGTGAAAGTCTCCTTCCTTCCCTTTTCCTTGCCAAATTCCAATCCCTAAGGGTAACCAGTTTTACCACTTTGTTATCTCCCCAGACTCTTACGACTTACTTCTCTTTTGATATAATTTCCTGTTTTGCTTTTTTTTTTTACTACATTGTGTGTAAACAGGTGGATGCTTTTCACCATGTGGAGAGTACAGCTGCCATGACATGACAAAATATTGGCTATGTCTTACACACAAAAGTTACTTGGGGTCCCCAGGGCACACCTTAAGAGACCAGTGCTTAATGTCCAAGGTAGCTGGAACAGAGACCCATGGGGCTGCTGATTGGGACAGACATTCCCTATGTCTTACACAGAGAAAGAAACACTACTTCATTTGCGAAACCGTGAGGGAGGGTGTCCAGACCTGCAGGTGTTGCTATGTGATGGAGTGACTTTTCAAACACTCAAGTCTATGTAGCTCCCTTCAAGATGAGTATACTCACGGATTTGCTCAATGATGGTCAATGATTTCTCCATTAGGGAGGCCAACAAGTTTGGTTTTAGAGGTTTGTTTTTCCTTGCACGGTGACATTTCTAGGGTACATAACCCATGACATGTAGGCATGCCCCATTCTTTTCAATGACTACATATAATGCGAATGGCAGGCACTGTTTCTTGCCTCCCCAAATGCCCATCTCCCCCTTTTCCTTTCTTCCCAGTTAGCTGAACTCCTGAGTTTGTTCACGGACTGAATGGAAATCCCTATCTTCAAGATGGTATGCCCCTCTCCCAGCACCAAGGAGTGAATTATGACTGGGATAAGAAAGTCACAGTAATCTAACTCTAAGGTCATATCACTCTGTTTTAGTTAATAAGCTCAAAGGAAGTATGTGGGGAACTTGGGGGGGGAGGGGAAAGACTTTATTTCCTGATAAAAGTAAAAAATGCTTAAGGAGAGTCTCTTGCATTAGCACATGACAGCTGGAGCTGTAGCAGCCATGTTGCAACTATGACATGACAAACTTGAGGTCCAAAAGTTAACACGTTGAGCATGGCAAAGCAGAAGTACAGAAAGTACCTGAGCACTTAATTATCTTGACAGCTTGAGCCACTGTCACCTGGGTATTCTGCTGCTTATAGCCAAAGGTATCCTAATAGACATCATTCCAAAGTATAAATACACTATAATTACTTTAATTCTTACTGATGGAAATTCAGATCATCTCATCTGGTTTTGCTATTATAAACATTGCACCAAACCCACCCCCAAAATAACCCACAAATGGTCTAAATGCACACACATATGAGTCTATCAGAAGGCTGTACATAACTCTCTTTTAGTTTCATAGATGAATTTAATGCACAGTCACAGTCAAGAACCACTCTCCCCGAATTCATAAAATGAAAGACTCTGGCTGGTTCTTTAATGATAATCTTAAAGCAATGTCTAGAGAAGTCTTTGAAGCCCTGGCCTTTTACTTGTCCTCCGCTCTCCGTTCATTTTATGAGATCAAGGAGGAAAACAAAATATTTTCCTCAAGTAGTATTACCTATGGTTTTTTCTTCCTGTAGTTTTGATCAATTTATCAAGATATTGGTGAACTGTTTATCTTGTGCTTCTGTGTGTTTTTGAAGAAGGCTGTTCCATAAATCATGATTTTTCAAAAATGATTTGCTTTTTAGGGTAGAGCTTTTGTGTGAGAGGGTTCATTCATTTTTGTGAAAACAAGAAAATTTGTAAGAAAAAGCAATTTGAAAAATAGGATGTATAAATATAATTTCGCTTTTCAGTAAGTTATAGGTATGGAGTTGTGTTGAGCCAGAACACTTATTAAAATTGACAAGAAAGGCCAACACAAATTACTAGAAAGTCTAAACCACGTGATATTAATATTCAGTGCAATACTTTCAAATATATGAAGCAACATTAAAAACTGCTACCATAGGCTTAGTAGAGGACAGTAAGGCTAATTTACTACTATGTCAACAACTTACATAAATGCTCATGTAAAATGTTTGAAGGTGTCTGAATATTTTAATTCTTTCTATGCTTTTTCCTTTTTTAACCTCTAATTTGCTATTTTTGGAGAGTCTAGCTAAGAAAAGTAAACTTAAGCTTCTGGAATTATGACCATCCTGAAAAATTCTGAATTGTTCATAATTTTTTTGGTATTTTCTAAGATCTATAAACTGAGTTGATTAAGAACCACAGTAATGCCTAATTAATGTCCTCAAGATATTTCTGGAATATGTTTCTAATCATCCTCTCAGTTGAAAAAAATTATAAAGCTTTTATAAAGAACAGAGGAATCAACAATCACTTGTTTTTTTTAGAACAAGACAGCATATAGTGGGAAACTTCTTCCATGGAAGGCTGGCTGAGGACGGTGTGTGGAGCGGGTGGGTAGATCTCACCCTGCTGAATGACACTGACAAGGTCACATCTTGTTTGGTTGATGACTGAGTGATGAGTTCATCCTCAATGACTACGATGTTACAAAAGAGAATTAATGAATGGGGATGTCAGTGTGTTAACAAACCCCTTTTACTTATTTTGTAGGAGATGAGTCAACGCATTCTCATTTCAATTACTAATAGATTCAACTTCAGTAAGGTGGTTTTCATTTTAATGAACACCTTTTCATTTATAACTATTTAGGAAGAAGTGACTATGTCGTTGCAAGTATTCTGAAGTACAATTCAACTAATTTTTGACAATACTCATATCTTATTCGGGTTCGTATTTCTATCCCAATCAGCACATATGTCAAAAAGTCTGGATTAATATAGCAATCATGCCCAAATTCTTACTATGTTCTATGTGACTGTTTAAAAAAATTTCTAAATGTAGCCTTATTTCACCAACATTGAGATAAATATCTTTATTGCTTACTTTAAAATATATTAAAGAAGCTGGCTTTAAATGTATTCATGTATTTCTAATTTTTACATAGACAGTAAAGTTGAATCTAAAGAGTAGATAAAATTTTTCTTGCATAGTAGAAAGAAATTAGAAAGGTATGAGAACATAGTTTTGAAGTTATCAAAATTTCACAGGCTATCTCTAGACTCAAGACCTGGTTCCTCTAGGTCAGGAATTGGCACATTACAGTCTGTTTCTGTAGATTAACGGATTCATTCACATATTGCCTGTGGCTGCTTTCACACAGTAGCAGAATCCCGTAGCTGCCACAGAAACTGCATGACCCACAGAGCCAGAAATATTTACCGTCTGGCCCTTGGCAGAAGAGGCTGGCTGCCCTCTGCCCTGGGATATCAAGAAAAATATTCAAAGATGCTTACTTAGCTCTCTGTTAACTTATTTTATTTTGTTTTTGTTTTTTTTTTTTTTTTTTTTTCGGTACGCGGGCCTCTCACTGTTGTGGCCTCTCCCGTTGTGGAGCACAGGCCCCGGACGCGCAGGCTCAGCAGCCATTGCTCACGGGCCCAGCCGCTCCGCGGCATGTGGGATCCTCCCGGACTGGGGCACGAACCCGCGTCTCCTGCATCAGCAGGCGGACTCTCAACCACTGCGCCACCAGGGAAGCCCATGTTAACTTATTTTAAAAAAACAAGTTGGGTATGGGTTTGATGTGAAAATAAATCTCATTTTCTCTCTTCACGTGTAAAGATAAAAAATTTTAATGTGTTTAAATGGAATATAACTTTGAAGCTTAATTTCTGCACATTTTAGTGTACATAAGTAGAAGAATAGCTTTGCCAATTCTTAGGAAAGGGATTTACTCCATTTGCTTTAAATCTTTTAGTAATTTTAACATTAAAATGTAAAATATGTTCTAAATCTATGAACCTGCACAACTATCTAACACTCTAAGAAGTCAATTGATGCTACTTTTTCAAAAAATAAACTAGTTTAACAAAAGAAGAAATACATTTATTTCCATTTTTATGAGAGGCAACAACTTAACAGTTTTTCAAAAATATTACTATATCTTTCAAAGTAAACATTAAAATAATGAAGTTTACGTGTGAGAGGTAAAATCTTGCTTGGCTTTAAAGTAAAATACATGCTTATCAATACAATGTGGTAGATGTATGCACATACACAAACGCATGCCTGAAAGTTAGAAGCTTTTGTTACCCACATACAAAACATATCTTACTGAATGCCAAAAAGTGTATTTTTTAAAATCATAAGTTAAAGCGGTGATGACGTTTATGCAAAACCAAAAGTGCAACATGCCCTTATGTACAAATTGTAAGTGCCGCTCACTTACATTGTTGATAGATTTATGCAAAGCTTCACCCAGAGAGTGCCTCTATGAAAAAGATCACAGGAATAAAGGGAAACATTCAGAAATCAACTGAGTGAAAGAAAGAAGAATAAAAAGGGAGAGTAACATACAGAACATTAATTACAATATGCTCAAGAAAAAAATAAGTTGAAAACAGTTCTGAGAAAGAAATCAGACAAAAAGAAATTTACAACATAGAGTCTAAATTATTTATAGTCCCTTAGAACAGTGTCTGATGCTTGTGGGCTGGCAGACTTACCTATGCAAGAGACCAAAGGCTAGTACAAGTAAACCAGAGGTCAGTTTAAAAGATAATGGTTACTGAAGCACCTAGAAGGAAGATTACTGTTCTAAATGCCTCCCAGAAATCTGCAATATAATGCTTCAAAGCATTCCACTCAGCACTGGGGTAGGTTTTAGAAGGATTTCTCTTACGAGAAATGAGCAAATGAGAACTGAGACACTAACTTGACTGACCACATAATTTGGGGGCCAGAAATAAATATGGATAATCATTGAAAATGTAAAGATTTGATAATAATCAGGTTTTATACTCAGGGGAAAGGAAGAAGAGATGCCTTCATATCTTCTCAACCCTATTCTCTAGGATATATTTGGTAAAATTATGTATGATCTAGGTTCATTTTTAAGAAGTTCACTGGAATTCTGAGTGACAAACCATTGGAAAAACACACACTCTCCCTCCCCCAAATGTGGGGAAAATGTGATTTCATTTTCAATTGCCTCACTTTTGTGCCTTCCAAGGATACAAAATAGTATTTTAAATTTATATTATTAATATAACTAGAAAAGTTCCTATAAAATGGTTTTTACTTTGGACACTAATCAAATTTTCAGACAAAACATAATTTTCTTTTTTTCCTCATAATGTGAATATCCCTTGGTGTGTCATAAACTAAAGCTAGCTTTTATTTGGTAAACAATTTTTTACCAATAAATTAAGACTAATACAAAATATAGTTTAGGATATAGTTCACAGAGTTGAAAAAATAAGTTGAGAAAAATGATTAACTTTCTATTTGATTACACCATAACTTCTTAAACACTCATACTTTTAAATAAATTAGTTTGTTAATTTTATTCTTTATGCTTTCTCATACTCATAATATGCTTTATATACTAATGAGACACAACTTCTCCAGACTTCACAAAACTTATGAAAATCTGAGGGATTTTTAGTTGTAGTTTTTTTTTTTTTTACCTCTTTGTATTTCTCTGAATTGATGTTCTGGCATTAGAAGTTAACGTAAAATGTATGGCATTTACTTATGAAGTAGATTTTTTCACTCTTTAAGGTATCATCAGACAAAAATATATATGTTATTTAGGATTCCTGAACTAACTGATAAATTAGACCAATATGAAAGATCAGAGGTTCTTCTGTAGGAATTCTAGATTTTAGATTTTATTTGAGAGTATATTTGAACATTTGGAATCTAAACTCATATGGTCACTAACTCTGTCAACATACTGTTGGCAGGCCATGGAAATATCTAAGCCAAAGGCATGGTCGCTAAGCTGTGCCCTGGGGTGACTTACACCACAGACCTGGCAACAGCAATTAGAAAAGGCACAACAGTGGTGCTGGGTCACAGTGCCCTTATTGATGAGTACATAAACGAAGTAAGATTTATTCTTTTGTTTAAAAATTTTTTATTAGAGTACTATTATATTCCAGGAAGTACAGAGTGATATAGAGAACTGAATAAGATAGTAAAACAAACATACACAAAAAATAAGAAAAAGTTCATGGTAAATATTATGACAAAAAAAGGTTGATGTGACAGGAAATGACTAGAGGTGATACTGGGTTAATGGTAAGAAAAGATCTTTTGAAAAACGTGACATTTAAAATGGCATGATCCGATTTACATCATAAAAGATTACTTCAAGTTTGTGGAAAAAAGTGAAATTGGGGAGGCTAGATAGAAGGCTGTTATATGGTGTCTTGGACTAGTGTTTTCTAAGGCAGGTGGAAGCAGGTGGCGCTGGGAGGTGGAATAAACAGGATTGACATTTACATGAGAGAGAAAGGAAAGAGGGAAAGCAAGGATGACTCCTCATCCTTTGAGCAAAAAGCAGTGCCAAGAAGCAAAGATGATGGGATGGAGATTGAGAATCAATACTTTTGAGTCAGACATGCTAAGCCTGAGATGCCTATTAGACAACCAAGTGACTGAATTTAGGTGAAGATATCAAGGCTGGAGATTTAACTTTGGAAGTCACTGACATACAGATGGTGTTTAAACCACAAAACTGGATGAGATCCCCCAAGTAAATGTTTGCTTGAAAGAATATCGGATGTACTAAAAATATGTATGCAAAAATATTATTTGGCAATATTCTATATGAGCAAGATCCGTGCTAATAAAAATCAATGCCCTATATAATAGTCAATTTGTTTTAAAGCATCTTAAGCTACTTGTTAGTTTTTGAGATGAGTGAAAAGGGCCTCAAGAGGTCCTCTTCAGCTCATTGAAAGCACTTGGACACTTCAGCATAGAAGGCTTACTAATGTGTTTCAGCATTTCTAGTCTTGAAGGACGAATATAATAAGACTTTCAGCTAAGTGAGGAAGAAAACTGAAAATAACTAAAAATTGCTGCACTTAATTAGAAATTTACAGCTTTGTACCTAAGAAACTATGCTCTTAGAAGTAATTTCATTGTTTTAAACCTCAGTTTATTCATTTAGAAAATAGCACAAGGTTTTTTACATGTTTGTAGTTTGCAATCATATTGGTATATAACTACTGAAACCCACTGAATTACAAGCTTTTAGAGGACCCTGCCTTGTTCATATTTTGTATCCAAAATGCCAGACTTGGTACCTGGCAAAAAGTGGTCAATAAACGTTTACTAAAAAACTAAATGAATGACATGGACTTTTATTATTGAGTTAGTTCTTACTACTCTACCTTTTCCCCTTCCCCACAGTAACATAAGCAGTAATGAAAAACTTCTAGATAACGAAAAAGGAAGAAATTATTTAGAAAAAATATGTATATCTTGCATAAATCCTGTTGACAAAAGCCAACAGAATCTAAGACTTAGAAATGTAACCCTTCAGAGAAATGAACTAATGAGTATACTAAATATTTGTTCAGAAAATATTAATCTGAACAAAGACAGACTGCCAAGAGGGAAGCAACATACGCTGAATGGCACCTATCTTGCCCTGCTCTATTTTGTTCCCCATACTGCAGTCAGAGTTTTGAAATTTCAATATTTGAATGCGTCACGCTCCTGATTAAAACCTTTCAGTAGCTCCTCATTGCCCTTTAAAGTCTCAACAAGGCAAACAAGATCTGACCCTGCCTACCTCTACCACCTTCCTAGCTCTCTATTCCCCAGAACAAAGGTATTTGGGGGCAGGCTGAGGGCCTCCGCACGTTACTTCCCCCTCTCCCCAGATTGCTGTTCTCCTTCCCCTCTTGGCCTGACTATTGCTTCTCTTTCAGGTCTCAGGTAAAGGATCCCCCACTCAGAGAAGCCTTCCCCAAGTTCCCAGACTATGGTAGGTCCTCATGGTACATAGACTTGTGTCCCATGGTTGTAATGAATTAATGTGTCACACTGTTATTTCTATTTGCCTTCTTTTCTAGATTACAAGCAATGAGAAGGCAGAGATCATTACAACCCCATCACTGGTCTGACACAGTGCATGGCATATCAGAAGCACTGAATTTTTGACATATGTCAAAATGTCATCAAATGCCAATATATAGAATAAAATTTTCATTCCTAACAAAAGAAATGTCATTTGTTAAATTTCTAAATTCCTTGAAGCAATATCTACACTAATCTTATGTTGCAATTCAAGTAAAGTATGTTAGATCTTAATAAAATGTTCCAAAATTAAATACTTAATATACAATACTGTAATTTCTTAAATTATATAAAGCTTTTTCTAATATTAATTTCAAATATACTAATATCTAGAGAAAAGCAACCAATAAACCTAAGATTAGAAGTAGGAATCACAACTTTAATAATTCTCCTGAAGCAAAAAATAGAAGAAAAAGTCATGAACAACCATTTAATGTTTTAACTAAGTTAGTAATAACTGGCTTTTAAATGAAATTAAGGTAGAGAAAAGCTAATATGTTAGGTAATCTTAACACTTCTCAGAGACTACGTCTTTAAATAATTTTATAATCATACATCCATTAAACGCCTTCATATCCAAAATATTTTAATTCTTTTTAGTATCTTGCCATAGGAAATAGAGATAGATTAAATTGATTTATTACTACAGTGCCACCTAGAAGTTCTTAAGTATTTCTCAGGTGTGTTCTGGGCCCTAGTACCCCTGAAGGCACAAACTGTTCTGCATTTCATCACAGTCCTACTATAGTATTTTGCAGAACAGATACACACACACACACACACACACACTCAGTACACATTAAAACTACCCAGTATTTTAACATCTCTTTTAAAGTTAGGTATAGATATCATAGTTTCATCTCTTCACTCTCTTCTCCTAAAGATGTCAATATAAAAACTGGATAGGCTTAAATTTGCAAAAGGGAGTTTTTGGCAGGGAAAAGAAAATTAAATATTTTTAGATTTGCAAATTAATTCAGAAAGCAATTTAGTACTATTTATTTTAGAAGGAAAAAAAGCATAAAAATAACATAGGTCTGATAAAAGAGGATATAACATAGTTGAAGTAAGAATGTCATTAATTTTTTTGACTGAAGAAAAATTTTAAACTTCCGTATTTACTACGGAAAACATTGCAAATTAACTTTGAATCCAGGAACTGAAGTAGGAAGAATGACGTATAATGGATGTTGGTTGGTTTCTGGTAGACCTTAATTCCATTCCACATTTTCTGAGAAAGCAAAATTGAGCCATGCCTGCTATTCCCACTCTCTGTTCTAGCTGGCTTTTCTCTTTTCTCCATGTTATTTCCCTTCGTCTTCCTGCTGCTGCTTCTTTTGACTTCCCTCTTCCTTACCCAAGTTCTCTCTTTTCCCAGGGTTCAGGCTGGATCTCTGATGCTTCTTTTACATAGTTCCTGCCCTCCTAATTTCTTGGGAGAGGATTCTGAACCTTCAGGGTCAGCTTCACTGATCTCCTGGCACTGCTTAGGGCTTCTGTCAAGGTCATGGTTCGAATTAGCTGAGAAGAGATGATTATTCCAAGTCCTTTTCTATTCCTTCTACCTCAGAATCTGCTTGCAGCTCTTCTTCCATTAAAAGGTAGTACTGTTACTCATTTAAAATGGGCATAAAACTGATGAAAATATAATCTTTTTTCAATAGACAGAAATATGATTTCTAAAGAGAGAGAATTCCTTTCTTCCTAACATAAAACTTCTTAAAGAGTTAAGAGAGAGAGCCAGCAGAATGAGTCCTGAGCTTATAGTGCCAAATTTGCTCAAAATTTTGCGTTCTAAATAGTCTAGTCCAGTGCTAATAGAATTATAATTCAGAGCCACATATGTAATTTTAATTTTTTAGCAGCCATATTAAAAAGAAAGTAAAATTATTTTTAGGCATATATGTAACCCAATATATCCCAAACACTAGCATCTCAACATGAAATTATATAAAAAGTACTAGTGGGACATTCCATATTCTCTTTTTATACTAAAATTTTGAAACCCGGTATAAATTTTACACTGACATCTGAATTTGGATGAAGTTCATTTCAAGTGCTGAACAGTCATAGGTGGGCTGTCACTACCATTTTAGACAGCACTAGTCTAGAAACCAGAAAGCGGTCTGCAACAGCCTTAAGAAACTGGCTTTTCAGTCACTCTTGATCAAGAGCATTGATTTTAATGCTCTGTTTCTTATTCATGTCATTGTTCTTTCCTACTGAGTGTGACAAATGCCAAAATACCCTGGGATTGTAGAATCAATGCGTCTAAAACCACACTCACCACCTCAGCCCCCTTCCGTGAAGTGGTCTGTCGTGACCTCCCTGTCTCAGACGATGGTCTTCTTTTCGTTATCCTGGTTTCAAATCCTGGGTCAGTTTTAACATTTCCTTCTCCTTTACCAAAGTACTCCATCAAATTACATGATTTGTTCCTTTACAGTTTTCCTGGTAATTCTCAGTGAAATCAACTTAACTCACGTCCTATTTGGGTAGAATTATTTGTACTTCATATACGTGACAACCTCCTCTTTGGATGCCGTGCCTCAGTTTTTCTTTGTTCAGCAACTACTGAGGGCTTACTACATGCCAGGCACAGTTTAAGCTGCCGGGGATGCAGCAGTGAACGGTACAGATAAAGACCAGCTCTCATGGAGCTACATTCTAACAGGGAAGGGAAGCAATATGATGCTACGTGGTAACAAATGTTCTGAAGAAACACAAAGCAGAAGAAGAAGACAGAGAGTGACAGCGGGTGCTATTTAAAGTGGTCAAGGAAGATCTTTCTGAGGAGTTAAGATCCGAGCAGAGAATTGAACAAATTGAGGAACAAGCCACGTAGATCTGGGGAAAGAGGATTCCGTTTGGAGGGACTGGCAGATGCAGAGGCCCTGAGATGGATTAAGCTTGGTGTGTGTGGTCCAGAAACTCCAAGTAGTTCAGTATGACTGTAAGAAAGGAAGGGAGAAAGTGGCAGAAGATGACACTGGCAATGCAGCCAGAGGCCAAATCACAAGGTCCGAATCACGAGGCTACTGCAGGCCATGATAAGAGTGTGGAGTGTGTTCTAAACGCGACGCGAAGCCACTGGTGGATTTGAAGCAGAAGAATAACTTCATCCAACTTAATTTTTTTTTTTTTTTTGCGGTATGCGGGCCTCTCCCTGTTGTGGCCTCTCCCGTTGCGGAGCACAGGCTCCGGACGCGCAGGCTCAGCGGCCATGGCTCACGGGCCCAGCTGCTCCGCGGCATGTGGGATCCTCCCGGACCGGGGCATGAACCCGTGTCCCCTGCATCGGCAGGCGGACTCTCAACCACTGCGCCACCAGGGAAGCCCCAACTTAAAATGGCCGGATGGAAAGCAATTTGTAGGTAGGTAAGAGGAGAAGCAGGGAGACCAAATGTAGGTTCCAGGTGCGGTGCAGAAGAGAACTGCATATGGCTTGGCCTGGGCTAGTAGTGCAGGAAGTGGTGAGACACGGGCAAATCTGGGCTTACTTACTCTGAAGGTAGACAGCAGGAAGTGCTGACAGGCTGGCTGTTCGGTGTGAGAGAGGAGGCTGAGCAGTGAGGAACGGCAGGGGTCTAGGAGGGGCGGGCTGCCTTAGGCTGGCATGGCAGAGGGGTGCATGGCACGCATTCAAGAGGTCTGCTTCAGACACTTTAACTTAGGGATTTATATCGAGATGTCTCCATTTCATCTTCACTTCAACATCACAGCCATATTAAGCTAACATAAAAATTTCAGCATGTTATTCCTCTGTCCAAAAACCTTTGATAGAATCTCACAGCTTATTGCGCGAACTTTGAACTCCCAAGCCTAGAAGTCAAAGTTTTTCACAATGATCTCTCTCCCCAACTGTCCTCTTATTTTTCTGTATTCCTCACAGTGCCTGGGAAATAAGAGTATATTCAATTAAATGTTTGGTGAATGAATAAAAATATTTGTGTTCATCCTTCACCTTATTCAGGAGTCACACTAAAGCTGACCTCCTCAATGAACTCTTTCCCAATCGCACTGGTTATACTACTCTTTCTCTACTCTTTTCTCCTACCCAGCAGTATGTTGGTAAATGTTTAACAGCTCTCTGAAAAACAAAGCCCTCATCTGTAGCATGTGCTGTATCTGTGATGTAAACACTCCCACCATGGATGACTGCAAGCCACTGCCGTGATGACCCTGAATATGAAGCTGAGAAGGTATGTGCATGACAAGCTTGGTGAGCTGGTAGAGCTGCTGCAACATTGCTCCTACAGTACGAACTGTCCAGACCATTTATAAAGTTACTTACTACACAGTGACTTTTACTGTAGGTATCTGTATACAAATCTTTCCCCTATTACACTGTAAATAT
The DNA here is from genome assembly GCF_059928025.1 of Delphinapterus leucas. Lineage (NCBI taxonomy): Eukaryota > Metazoa > Chordata > Mammalia > Artiodactyla > Monodontidae > Delphinapterus > Delphinapterus leucas. The sequence goes on from NC_143140.1 coordinate 55,143,334, forward strand.
GTGGAGAGTAAAAATTGTGTTATATACATCACTAAAACCAGCTAAATGACCTTGGGGCCTCAAAGTTCAAAATGGAAAGTCACACATGAACTACAAAATTCCATAATTTTATGCCTGAATGATCCGTGTGTCTCTCAAATTTCTCAGTCCACTGATCTGAATGAGGGCATTGGAATATGAAGTCATATTGCTTCCAAAATTAAATCTGCCTTGAAAAAGGTGAAATAAAGAAATAAATGATGACAGTTTAGGATCACAAATAGAAAATACGATCACAGGGGAAACTATATAATCGCTTTGCTTTAGACTGAGTTGAAAAATAACAATGTGGTTCTTTTGCTTTCAAGGAATTCAAATGTACGCACTGATCAGCCCAGGAAGCATAATTAGTTTTCCACTAAAGTGTAATCACTGAATAGAAAAAAAAGAACACAATGAAATATTAAAAGAAAACTAAAAGATATAAAATTAGGCTCTGATTGGTCCGCCTGCCGATGCAGGGGATACGGGTTCGTGCCCCGGCCCGGGAAGATACCACATACCGCGGAGCGGCTGGGCCCGTGAGCCATGGCCGCTGAGCCTGCGCGTCCAGAGCCTGTGTTCTGCAGCGGGAGAGGCCACAGCAGTGAGAGGCCCGCGTACGGCCAAAAAAAAAAAAAAAAAGGCTCTGATTGGAGCACAGAATGAAAATAATAGCTTTTGGAACTTTTCATAAAGTAAAAAACATCTGATTAAAGAAAAATGAAATTCTTATGCTTTTCTATGCCCATTTTTCTGATACGTAGGCTATGAGGGTTAGTTTAAATCAAATTTAACTCTCAAGAGTTTAAATTCATGTGAAAGACAAATTCTTCTTTGCTCTAAGTAGGATGAAATACATGTAAGCTAAGGCACAAAAGTTAGACTTGTGTTCAGTTCACTCAGAAATAATTAAAATACATGAAAATGCAGATCTTCTGATACCTTTCATAACATACGCTTCTGCCTAGGCCCTGGCTGTTTCCTATTCTATTCGCTACTCTTACTTCCTTAATGTCATGAGCCCCAAGCCAGGTCTGTTTTCCCTAAGTGCGGAGGGGTGCAGGCTGTGCTGGGTGAATAGAGTGGAGTGGCTGTAGCACTCAGGGTCGGGGGTGGAAGGTTTGAGGAGCTGGGCTGAGCAGGAGTCAGGCAAGTGGAAAGTGGTGGAGCAGGTGTCAGAGCACAGCCTCTAGGAAACTATCAGAAAGAATCAAGAGAACAAGATCCAAAGGGCCAGGAAGGGTCTTCTTTCCAAAACAAAGTTCCATTAAAAGATTGCTGGCTTGCGGGGCTTCCCTGGTGGCGCAGTGGTTGAGGGTCCGCCTGCTGATGCAGGGGACACGGGTTCATGCCCCGGTCCGGGAAGATCCCACATGCCGCGGAGCGGCTAGGCCCACGAGCTATGGCCGCTGAGCCTGCGCGTCCGGAGCCTGTGCCCCGCAACGGGAGAGGCCACAACAGTGAGAGGCCCGCATACCGAAAAAAAAAAAGATTGCTGGCTTGCTAGAACCGCTGTCATCTCATACGTCTACAAAGAGTGAAACCTCTAACATAATACCCACTTTCACTTCAACGTGAAATCCTTTGTTTAGTTGTTTTCTTAACTTTCCTCAGGTAGACAATCCTGGATGCAACAGCTATTTTCCAGCTTATCTACGGTAATGTGTGTGGCCTATATATTTTAGAAGTGGCGAGAAAGGAAGCTACTGTAATTTTGGAAATGGCCTGATGGCCTGAAGCAGCACAGAGCAGTTTTACCTTTGGAGGCAATTAATTCTTGGTTATCTTGATATTTATGGTTAATCTGCTTTGAAAACTGATTTAAAAATTCTTTCTATCAAGCTAGTAAAAATTGGAGCCACATGTAGTAAAGTATTTTATGATGCACAGACCTCGAACAAGATGCAAAGCATTATGTCCTCTCGGGAATGAACAATGTAGACGAGGTATCAAAAAAAAAAAAAAAAAAAAAAAGACAAGACAAGAAAAGAATATCAGAGAAGCATGGATGAAATCTGACAATTTAATATAAGGAAGAGTAAATGAATAATGAATAAAATAATTTGATAGAAAACAGGTGGGAGAAGTGGTGGGCCCTCTTTACATTGCCAAATCTAGCCAGAAAATGTCTATGTCAATACTTCCTGATTGAAAAACAAGGAGGACTTTTAAGGATGTTTTCCATTTTTATCATGTAGTTGAATTATATGATAAAATTAAATCTTCCAGAGTACAGAACATCATAGAGGAGTAGTACCACTCTACCCAGTAAAACTTGTCCTTCTAGATCACGAAGTAGAAATGTAATGTAAGTATACAGAAGGTAACTAATAAGCAATGCTAACATGCTGACCAACTTCTAATGAGAGTTGTTGTTTTCTTATTTTTGTTTCAAAGGTTTCAGATTTATTTATTCACAAAAGCTCATAAATATTCATGTAGGTATACTCCCTTTCCAGAGTAACATTATAAGTTATTATGAAATACCAGTCACGAATTGGCAGGCTCAAAGTACTCTTGAAAGACACTGCACGTATGTACCTATGTAATAAATAATTTTACAAAAAGCTTGCCCTGTTTATTTTGAAATTCATCATGATCACAATAGAAAGATAATAGTGGATTTCTGGCACTAAATTGCTGAGCTGCTTCTTGTCCAAGTTCTGCACTTGCTTATCAAGTGGTGACTCATGCAGTCAGTCCTATTTAATTACTGGCTTTGCAGGAGACTGTTAAGAATTCATAAATTTAGAAGTTGTGTAAATGAGTGAAAATGTGCAAATTCTTTTAATTATAGTGATAAATGTTCTGGAAATAACAAGCCTGACATAAGAAGATAGATTTAGAAAACCACCTTTCCTTTATGTCATTTTGAAGCATAAGAGGCAACTTCCTGTTGGTGAGAAAGTAAATTACTCACTTCTGGTAAGTGGTTTTAGGAAATCAGAATAACATCTAATAAATTTTACCTTCCACTGCCCAAATGGTATCTAATGGCTTGGAAAAAGATGTTATACTTTCAAATAATAAAAGTTTTCCATTTAAAATCTTTAATGCATTCATTTCAAATATTAAACCAAAAAACTGTAAGTGCTTCTCAGTATTTAGGACTGCAGATGTAACACAATTATTTAGCACACGGTTTCATAAGTTTATGTCTCCTTGATTTTATACATTTAAAAAATTTTAAGTTTGCCTTATGAAAAATGACAAAATACAATGAATTAATAACATACAATGTTTTATATTTCTGTAGCTAGAGAATGTCAAAGAAAATGAACCTCCATAATCTACAGACTATTAATTACCTGGTTTAAGAGATCTTCTACTTTTTTCTGCCATGAATCCCTGGCTGCATTTTTCTCTCGCTCTTTCAACTGCAAAAGTTGAGACATCGCTGACTTTTTATCCTCTTCATGTTGAAGCCTTAACTCTTCGCGTAGCTTAGAACACTCTTGTCTAAAATAGAACAAATGCACTTAATTTGTGAAGAGAATTATTCCTCTCAATAACTGCAGTATAGTTGCTTGCAGGTTTTCTAAGCATTTAATTAATCCTCCTCAAAAGCCAACTCAGAATAAGAGGTGATTATTTCATAGTTAAGGACCATAAAGTAAATTGGTAATTTATCCAAGATCATTTATTTATCAAATTATTAACAGCAGAATAGGTACTAGAGCAATAAGTCCTCTGACTTCAGGTGAGTACTCTTCCTATGTTATAGTCCAGGAAATGAAATAAAAAGTAATCTATGCTTAAGCAGAAAAAGAGAATTCCAATTTCTCTGCAATTAATCATGGGAAAAATTCATTAAAAATGCTGCTACTACAGCTTCAACAGTGAGACAGTATAAGCCATATGACAGAAAACCATTTTCTGCACGTCTGTATAGATAAGATTACATTACTGAGTAAAGAATGTACCTAAGGTTTTCAGTCCATTTTATCTCTAAGTCATGGGCCATTTTGTCCACTCTCAGTTTCTCCTCTTCTTTCATGGCAGCAAGTGTTTCTTCATGCTGTTGCCTTTCTTGTTCTAGCTCACTCTGAAGAATAAAAACTTTTCAATGAAGACTAGTCTTCAAAAGCAAAGTCACTGTTGCTTATTTCAAATAACAGAGTGCTTGCATTATAACTTTTAAATTCTACAGCACAATAATTGATAGTGCTATCTATGACAATTACTTGAGATTTTCTGACAATAAAATCATGGTACCCATTTAATATTTTAAATGTCCTTGTGCAAACTATATTTTATTAAGGCTTATAAGTTTGCAAATTATTTTAATAAAGTCAGCATTAAATGAATAATCTTAAATTTTCCATATCATAGGTATCAAAGAATTCAATTATCTTCACCTGTACACACATTACATAGGCAGATACACTGTTAAAATTCATTCCCATTCATATCAAAAGTATGCTATCTACAAAGCTTAAGCATTATCGTTGTATCTCACTGACGTGATTAAAATAATCAAGAGAAATTTAGGCTTCTATTTTCATCCTGTAACTTCAAACCAGTGGTCCATGGGTTTAGTGTTATTATGATATATATGAAGTCTCTGTAGAGTAGCATAAATCAAGTGGTTTTCTGGAGCTTGGGGCTGGATATGACCTGTTCGGACAACACTGGCAACCATCGATCCCTGCCAGCAGTGTAGCTGCTCTTAGGGTACAATGGAAAAGGAAGAGATGATGGTCCATCCTTCTGTTAACACAATGACCCTTTCTGGATCACCCACTTGCCAGTAGCACATTGCAGCATTGTTGAGGGGCATATGCAGATTGATGGGAAAGTAGCAAGTCAGTGCTGAAATTGTTGACCTGGCTAGTAAGCAGTAAGTATTGAAACCTGAGTTCAGCCATCTTAGCCAACTGTCATTTTCACTAAGTACTCTGCCTCTAAGAATTATTTTTTTCCACCAAAGACAGTGTTGAATGGAGTAGAATTTCTCAAAGAGTATTTCTTTTACTGAATGCAAAGCACTTTATTAGACATTATTGGGGTGGGAAAAGAAGAAAACACTTGCTCTTAAGAAGCTTTACTCAAAGTTATGGTAAACTGTGATGCAGCACCTTATACTTTCTCAATTAAATTTGTCCAGCAGAACAGAAAATGAACAGTTGATAAGGTTTTGCTTAAGTTTTTTATTATGTTCTACTATTTGATAGAAGAACAATGTAAATATGAGCAAGGAACTTCAAGAAATGAAACTGAATCCAATTCTAAGCGAAAAAAATAAAATTTGAAGGCAACATGTACTGAGTGCTTACTATCTTGCTAAGCGCTGTGCTGTAATGGTTTACCTCGGTCAGTTATGACAACAGCAGTGTGACGTGCATTATCATCATCCCCCGCCTCTCCTGCATTGTGTGGATGAAGAAATTAAGACGGAGAAAAAGTAACTTGCCCAAAGTTACACACTAAGTGATAGAGGCAGAATTCACACCCAACCAATCCTACTTCAGAGCCCACACCTTAAACCATCTCTCTGAAAGAAAAAATGATAAATCTCTAGCTACTGTCCCCCTAGATGTATGGTTCATTTCTCTACCTTCTAATGCAGTCTAAATATTTGCTCTTCTTCATGACCCTGAAGAGGAAAGACAAATCTTTTCCAAAATCTGTAGGTCACAGAGAACCACTTAGTTGCTATACATGGGAGTTCAACTCTTACCAGTAAAAGAACTGTGCGTACTAACTGTAAACGGATTGAACTGTGTTTCCAAAAAGATATGTAGAAGTCCTAACACCCCAGTTCCTCAGAACGTGATGCTATTTGGAAACAGGGTCAGTGCAGATGTACTTAGGTAAGATGGGGCCACGGTGAAATAGGGTAAGCCCGTAATCCAGTATGACTGGTGTCCTTACAAGAAGATGTGAGGACACAGGAAAAATGCCATGCAAAGACAGAGAAAAGATTGAAGTTGTGCTGCCACAAGCCAAGGAATGCCTGGGGCTACCAGGAGCTGGAAAAGACAAGGAAGGATCCTCCCTTAGAGGTTTAAAAGGGAGAATGGCCCTGATAACACCTTGATTTTGAACTTTCAATCTTCAGAACGCTGAGAGAATAAATTTCTGTTGTTTTAAGCCAATTTCTGTTGTTTGTAGTACTTTGTTATGGCAGTCCTAGGAAACTAATAATAATAATTATATATAAATGTGATGTTTGTAATAAACTTTAAGCAAAGTAAATTATATTTTTACCTCGCTGATATTTAGATTATAACAGGATAATGACATTACCTCAGCATTTAATAGAGCATCCTCGGTCTCCTTCAGCCTGCCTTTAGTCAAGTCCAGCTCATTTTGAAGTCTTTCCTGGGAGTCCTGAAGACTAGCAATGAGTCCTTCTGCAGAGCCAAGACCTTGTTCACTTTTGCTTACCATTTCTTGGAGGTGGCCAATCTGCAAGTAAATACAGTACTTTTAATACACCTCAGTGTAATCGACTAGCAAACAGTCACGTTTGTTTTCTTAAAGTCTTTTCTTTAGATGTAATTTTACTGATGGATCTTTCTTGATGAATTTGGAAGAAGCACTCAACCATGATAGTCTTCATTGGTTGTTTTTTGAAAAGACCTCTATATTTATGATTTCCCTTTGTCATGGCAACCATGTAAATACATGGATACCTCAAGCTCCTGTGAATTCCTGGTTCTATCATATAATCAAATACCTATAAAAAAGAATTGAAGATGAAGATCATACCCAAGATTGAGAAAAAAGGATCTTTTAGATAAAAATATTTTTAAAACTGCTCTTTAAAATTGAATCACTTATATTTCATTTGAGCCCTGTTCTCCATCTATTTATAAAAGTGACAGATTTAGGTCAATATTGATAAGCTGGTAAATGTAGCTTAAATTAGGATATGTTGTGATCTCTATGTTTCCATAAAAAATGTGTGTCTTGAAATTGTTAAGAGTTGAATTCACACACTCTTGAAATTAGGAGCTAATAGACAATTTGTTGATTAAGCAGACCTCAAGTAATGAGAACTATTATAAAATCAGTAAATGAAATACTTTCAATTATCTAAGAAAATATTATGAAGTAAAAATCTCATTTTTATAAAACAGCCAAGCTTATCAAAACTCTACAGAAATGACAACTGGTAATTAAAAAATAATACCTGAGTATTTCTCACTGTAAATACAGACATCACAAAGAAAACTGAAAATCCTTCTTTAATCCCCTCTCTGACCCGAAATCCCCTGCCCCCAACTTCCTGTCTCCTTTCCGTGCAGATATATGCACATGCTGAACAATTCCAGTGATGGTAGCATTTTATCTTGTTAGTATCTTTAAAGGGATGCCAACCTCATAAAATGAGCTGGGAGCTTCCATTTTTTTCTGGGCTCTGAAATATTTTCATAGCTAAGATTTACTTGTTTTTTGAAAATTTAGTATAATTCATCCATTAAAATCCTCTGGGTCTAGTGCCTCTCTAAATACATGTTGGACTATTTAGTTTCTTTCATGGCTATAATTGGTTTGGCCAGGTTGTTCAACTACTTTGAGTCATTTTAGAAATTTAAATTCTCATAGGCAGACATCAGGTTTCCTTAAATTTGAAAATTAACTAGCATATTTGTAAATAATATTCATTTACAATGCTGTAAAATTTTCTCTGTCACTGTATTTATGTCACATTTCCCTAGTCTACATAGATTACTTGTATCTTCTCTACTTTTTGTGTTGATCTGGCTTGCAGAATGTGTTCTGCAGCAGTGAATGAATGAATGGAAGAAAAGTGACTGTTAACAGAGTTAAAGAGGACTGAATTTAGGAGAAAATCTAGTTTCAAGTTCTGGGTCTGCCAGTATAAAACAGCAGTAAAAACACCTACCTCACGGAGTTACTATGATAATTAAGTTCAAGGATATATGGAAAAAGGTTCTTTAACTAGAAAGCAACATACAAATATTAGGTACCGAGCAATACTCATACATTTGCCAATCACCTATTCCACCCCTTCCAGTTTCTCCTCTCATAATTTTGCTTATGGTGTGTTTTGATATCTGTACAAATATTCTGTGTTTTTAATTCATGACACTGCCATCATATTTCAAAAAGCCTTCTTTGTCCTTGTATTTCTGTCACTTGAGTTTTGTATTTTATTTATATTTATATTCATGATTTAATATTACATTTCAATGCTTAGCCCACCTGGAACTTTTTTGGTACAAGGTTGAAGAAAGAATCTAACTTCATTCTCCTCTTCCATTTACATACAGTCTTAAAAAAGCATTGTCATCCACTATGATTCAGATTAAACCTATTAACTCTGGCCTCTATCCTACTATTCTACTGACATTACAGGTAAGTCCTCAGAGAACTCTTGACTGCGTAACATTTTCAGGCCTCACAGTCTGATCCTAATCACTGTCTGACACTGACACTTCCACCCTCTTGCAAGTGTCTGCTTTCATGCTTTTCTGATATCCATTAATCCTTGTTCTCATGCTTTTGATTTCTCCTTTTCAATCGCTTTTCCCGGCTCTGTTAATTCAATATTGGTGCACTTCTTGTTACCAGCAATCTTCTCATTAGCTACCCTTGGGTAAGCTCTTCTTCTACTTAAATGGCTTCCAGAACTGCCCCATCTTTAGCTCCAAGCCTGCACACTCTACTTAGTTCCAGCCTCGATGTCTCACAATCACCGCAAAGTCAGCATAGCCAAACGACTCGATATCTTGCCATCCAATGTATTTTTCCTCTACAGGAAGTACAGATTCCTATCTTCCAATAGTGGCATTATTATCTGTCCAAATACCTAAGCTAGATACCCGAGTCACTTTCTACCACTCACCACATCAAGCCCTATAAATTTTATTTTATTAAAAAATTTTCTTATTTTTGTATTTTATTGACATATAGTTGATTTCCAATATTATATTAGTTTCAGGTACACAGCACAGTGATTCAATATTTTTATAGATCGTACTCCATTTTAAAGTTATTACAAAATAATGGCTATATTTCTCCATGCTGCACAATATATCCTTGTAGCTTATTTTATACATAGTAGAGTGTACCTCTTAATCCCATACCCCATCTAACCCCTCCCCACTCCCCATCCCTACTGGTAACCACTAGTTTGTTCTCTGTATCTGTGAGTCTGTTTCTGTCTTCTTATATACATTTGTTTTCCTTTTTTAGATTTCACATATAAGCATTAACATAAAGAGTATTTGTCTTTCTCTATCTGACTTACTTCACTAAGCACAATACTCTCTGTGTCCATCCCTTGTTGCAAATGGCAAAATTTCATCCTTTTTTATGGCTGAGTAACATTCCATTATATACATATTGGGTTGGCCAAAAAGTGCCTTCAGCTTTTAAGTAAAAATAAAAGACACATTTTTCATTTTCACCAAGAACTTTATTGAACAATGTATTCACCCTTTTGTTCCACTACCTTCTGCCATTTTTCAGGCAACTTCATAATTTCATCTTCCCGAACCTTTTTACCTTTTTGAGCAAAGAACTGTTCCAGGTGCCTTTTACAGTCTTCCAAGGAATTGAAATTTTTTCCATTAAGAGAATTTTGTAAAGACCAAAATGAATGGAAATCCAAAGGTACAACGTCTGGTGAACACAGCGGATGAATCAGAACTTCCCAGCCAAGCTGTAACAGTTTTGGCCTGGTCATCAAAACAAACACGTGGTCTTGTGTTACCCTGATGGAAGATTATGTGTTTTCTGTTGACTAATTCTGGATGCTTTTCGTCGAGTGCTGCATTCAGTTGGTCTAACTGGGAGCAGTACTTGTTGGAATTAATCGTTTGGTTTTCCGGACGGAGCTCATAATATAGGACTCCCTTCCAATCCCACCATATACACAACATCACCTTCTTTGGATGAAGAATGGCCTTTGGCGTGGTTGGTGGTGGTTCATTTCGCTTGCCTCATGATCTCTTCCGTTCCACATTATTGTACAGTATCCACTTTTCATCGCCTGTCACAATTTGTTTTAAAAATGGAACATTTTCATTACGTTTGAGTAGAGAATAGCATGCGGAAATATGGTCAAGGTTTTTTTTTGCTTAACTTATGTGGAACCCAAACGTCAAAGTAATGAACATAACCAAGCTGGTGCAAATGATTTTCAACACTTGATTTGGATATTTTGAGTATGTGGGCTATCTCCCACGTGGTATAACGTAGATTGTTCTCAGTTAATGTCTCAATTTGATCGCTATCAACTTCAACTGGTCTACCCAACCGTGGAGCATCATCCAGCGAGAAATCTCCAGCACGAAACTTCACAAACCACTTCTGACATGTTCGATCAGTCACAGCACCTTCTCCATACACTACACAAATCTTTTTTCTTTTTTTTCTTTTTTTGGCTGCACTGGGTCTTCATTGCTGCGTGCAGGCTTTCTCTAGTTGCGGTGAGCGGGGAATTACTCTTCATTGTGGTGCACAAGCTTCTCATTGCGGTGGCTTCTCTTGTTGTGAAGCATGGTCCCTAGGTGCACAGGCTTCAGCAGTTGTGGCGCATGGGCTCAGTAGTTGCGTCCCGCAGGCTCTAGAGCGCAGGCTCAGTAGTTGTGCTGCACAGGCTTAGTTGCTCCACAGCATGTGGGATCATCCTGGACCAGGGATTGAACCCGCCTTGTCCCCTGCATTGGCAGGCACATTCTTAACCACTGCACCACCAGGGAAGTCCCACAAATCTTATTTTGTGTTTCGGTTGCATTTTTACCTTTCTTGAAATAATAAAGTGTAATATGCTGAAAATGTTGCTTTTTTTTCTTCCATCTTCAATATTAAGATGGCTATACAAAAATTAGCCAATTTTGGTCTTTTTTTAAATGCACATTGATATGACAGCTGTCACATACAATCTAACAAAAATTGTTTCAAATGAAGTTAAAGACACCTAAGGGCTACTAGAGCCATCTTGTGGAAAAAACTGAATGAACCTTTTGGCCAATCCAATATATACCACATCTTCTTTATCCATTCATCTGTTGATGGGCATGTAGGTTGCTTCCATATCTTGGCTATTGTAAATAATGCTGCTATGAACAGAGGGGTGCATGTATCTTTTTGAATTAATGTTTTTGTTCTCTTTGGATATTTACCCAGGAGTGGAATTGCTGAATCATGGTAGTTCTATTTTTAGTCTTTTGATGAACCTCCATACTGTTTTCCATCTTGGCTGCACCAATTTACATACCCACCAACAGTGTAGGAGGGTTCCATTTTCTCCACATCCCTCTTCTCCACATTTGTTATTTGTAGACTTTTTGATAGTAGCCATTCTGACAGGTAAGAGGTGATATGGCATTGTTGTTTTTGATTTGCATTGTCTAATAATTAGTGATGTTGCACATCTTTTCATATGCCTGTTAGACATTTTTCCAAAGCATACATATGGATGACTACTTACGTCTTCTGCTCATTTTTTGATTGGGTTATTTTTCAATATTGAGTTGTATAAGCTGATTATATATTTTGGATATTAAACCCTTATTGGTCTTATCTTTTGCAAACATTTTCTCTCATTCAGTAGGTTTTTTCTTTTGTCGATGGTTTCCTTTGCTGTGCAAAAGCTTTTACATTTAATTAGGTCCCATTTGTTTATTTTTGATTTTATTTCTTTTACCTTAGAAGACAGATCCAAAAAATATTACTACAATTGATGTCAAATATTTACTGATCTCCTACCATGTGTCAGGCAGCATAACAACTGTGACAGAACATCTTATAATAAACAAATCCAAATGCTTTTCATTTTAACAAAATATTGAAAAAATATACATCCACTTAAAAAGCTTATTGCCAGAAGAAAATCTACAACTTAAATGTTATAAGAACATTTTAAAAGACCATAATGGTCAGAATTATTGATGATTCAGCCTACTATTTTGTCTTCAAAGGTGATCCCAAAATAACATTTCATAGGAGAACAGGGTTATCCTCCACCTGAGATTTTAAACTCACTAGCTTCCCTTAATATACTATTATGATTCTGGCATTCATGAATTTATCATCTAGATCCACAGTTGAACTACTTACATTTTGAGGCTATTTCACTTGGAAGGGTATCAAGATCTACCAACTTATGAAGATAGTACATTCCTTAATTTTTTTCTAAAACAATCACTTTCCGTTTTTATGAACTATCCCCCTAATTCTTTCCTCCTGTCTTTCCACAGATGTATCTATTTTCCATCCAATAAATGTAAGTGGAATAAAATTTTTATTTAAAAGGCAAAACTTCTGACTAGTTATTTTTTAAAATGCAGCTCTATGTGTTGGGCAAGAGGCACACGTAAACATAGGATGCAGAAAAACAGTCAATGGATGAAAAAAGATATACCAGACAGCTTATACAATATCAAATAACACAGACTAAGCCAAAAAGTATGATTCGTTAAGTTGCTAAAACAATTTTATATTTGTATGCATATACAAAGCCTCTAAATATACAAAGCAAAAACTGATAGAATGTAAGAAGAAATAAGCAAATACACCATCATAGTATCAGTGTTTAGAAACTGATAGATCAAGAAGATAAAAATTGAAAAGAATACAGAATATTTGAAGAAAAGAGCTTAAAATCTTGATTTAATGAACCGGAATACAGACTACATTGCATTAAACGAGTGGATGCACTCAGAACATTAAACTTCTTTTATGTGTGAGGTCACAATGCTAGGCCTTAACAAGTTTCAAAAATTGTTTTCACATGAACCACAATGCAATTAAGGTTACAAAAGCATTTCAATCTCACACAGCTTTTCCAGAGAACAGAAAAGGATATAAATCCCACTTCATTTTATGAGGCTTGATATAACCTTGATTCCAAAACCAGAAAAGGATGGTATAAAGAAGGAAAAGAACGAAGCCATCTTATTTAAGCCTAGACTTAAAAATCCTAAAATCAATATTACAAAACTGAAGCTAGTATTATATAAAAAAGATATATATAATCTGTCATGACTAACTAGGACTTATTCTAGAACTCCAAAGTTGATTTAAAATTATAAAATTGATTAATGTAAGGTACCACATTAAGTTAAAGAAAAATGGGTATGTTCCCAATAGATGCAGAAAGATCAACATCCATTTGTAATTTTTTTTTGAATTAGGAAACTAGAATTACAAGAGAATTTTCTAAACCTGATAAAGAGCATTTACAAAATAAAGCTTCAGAGAAGCATCATAATTAACTGTGAAATGTTGACACCCTTCACTTTAAGAGCAAGAAACAAAACAAGAATGCTTACTGTCTCTGGAGATCCTAGCCAGCAAAGTAGGACAAGAAAGAAAATGTCCCAGTGTGAAGGGAAGGCAGATACATACAGAGGGATGAGTCAGGCAGACGCTTGGGAGCCACTCTAAAGCAGCACCAAAATATTACCAAGGTGCTAAAACATAATTGAGAATGTATCTAGAAGCAAAATCAATTACATATTAATTAGAACTCTTCTCAGTGAGATTACAATATGTAGGTTGGAGGAATGCTGAAACCACTTGGAATTGAGAGTAGAACTCCAGGGCACATGCATGAGAAACACAGATGGTCACTAAACCACCTTCTAATGACAGCAGGACACCATAACCACAAGGATCACAGACCGTGAGAGAGGTATGCAGTGGATGATCTTGGACAGTCGAAGAGAGACTGAGCTAATACCAGTAACAACATTAATTCTCTTTTATATCCAAATGTCGTGCTTGGTACCTTCTCTGGATAAATGTTTAAAGATAATTAAAGAATACTGAGTGCAAATCATTAGCCTGCCCAGGGGCACTCATGTGTTTTGGTGTGGTTTCTGTGAGCAGAAGCAGACTGATGAGAAAGCAGGACTTAAAGACTGTTGGGAAAGATGAGGCTAGTGAGGTAGGAACAGCTGACAAGATGAGACACATCAAGACAAGAACTTGTTTTAGGAAGACCAGTCTACGAGCCCCATGAAGGATGAGCTGGAAAGGAAGGAAAAGAGGACAGTAGGGGGGCTGTTCTAGGACGCAGATGAACCAGGACACAGGACAGCAAGGGATGGAACAAGCAATATTATAGCTTTTCAACTGTCTTTACATTTCTTCTATTCACAACTTTTTGATTTATAACATTTTATTCTATTCTATTCTTACTCTTTTCTTTTCCAAGCTAAACAATACTATTTTCATATAGAATTTAAAAATTATTTTAGATGTCACTACCTAAAGATCCAGGGTAGAGAATACAAAGTCAATGTTTTGCAAAAGGGTAGAAAAAACTCTTTTGTTTTCTTTCCTGTAACGGGATATTCTCCCTTGTTTTGCTTTTCCCCACAAAAGCATCTTGGTCCAACATTTTTTATAGTAAATTTTTACCTGGTGAGATATAATCAATGTCACTATGAAAATTTCAGTATTAAAGAAAGTTTTTGATTATTTTTACTCCAGATATGTTACCTTCATTGAGGCTCATCTACTTATACAATGTTACCAAATAAGGTACTATCAGTGAGATATAACATAGGTGATTGATTGGCCTAAAGAATTCTTGCCTGTTGATTGGCTGAATTCAGCTTGTCTTCCAGTTCTTCCTTCAGGTTTTCTAGCTCTTGTTGAAGCTGATTTTTATCGTCTTCCAGGTTTAGCTTTTCCTTTTTATGTTGTGCCTCCAATTCCTTAGAAAAAGAAATTTTTTTTTTAGAAATTAACAAAATTGCAAATATTGTATACTTCGAAGACTCCAAGAAAAAGACTGCTCTGTTTTATATTTTGATGCCTTGCTCTTCAAGTTAGTCTTATACTTAATTATTAATATCAGAGTTAACGGTGAATCTAGTTAATCCTAGGGGCTTAGACTCTATTATTCTGAATCACTTATGATGCAGTGGTTATTTTTTAAATGGTAAGAATATCTGACTAGTCTAGATCAACCTGAAGTCAAAAAAAAGAAATGTGTGATATAAATGATAATTTGGTGAGATGAGAAAAAATTCTAACTATCTCTTGGGTTCATAATTCTTTTATATTTACATAAAAATACAAAATTTAGTAACACTTCTGGAACTCAGTAGTCTAGCACTGGAATGTGGTCAATGATTAACAAGTAAGAAATTAAGGTATCTAAAGAGCAATACTACTAAAATTGATACTTACTGAAGAACACCTACTATTTGCCAGACATGCTACTTACTACTTGGGATACAAAGGCAAAAAGACATGGTCTCTGCCCTTAATAGGCTCATTAAAGAATATGTGATTAAAATTAGATGTAATGGGGAGTACTGGGGTATATGAATAGGGAACTGATAAGTGCTGGCTTGTTGTGAAACTTCCACAGAGAAAGCAATTCCTAAGCATAGTTTAGGGTGTACCAGTAAGAAAAGGTGGTGAAGCAAGAGGGAGATATAACATTCTAGGCAGAAGAAAAAGCATGTGCAAAAACCATGGAGGTAGCAAAGAACAAGGTATGTTACAGGTGTTCAGTATTTCTACAGTGTAAGGTGAGAACAGTAATAAATAGGGTTCTATGTTGGGTGTCCCCAAGACAAACTCCAGGTTTGATGATTTGCTGGGATGTCTCACAGCACTCAGCATTTAGTTGTACTCACAGCTATTTGTATTACGGCAACAGGATACAAAGCACAATCAGCAAAGAGAAAAGGCACATGGGGCAAAGTCTGCAGGAAGCCAGCCTCCAGCTTCTAAGAGTCCTCTCACACAGAACTCTCCCGCAAGCTGGGACAACACATGTGAAATGTCCACTAGGAAAGCTCATGAGGGAACTAACACAACACTCTAAAGTAACTATACTCCAATAAAAATTAAAAAGAAAAAAAAAACTTTCATAGAATCAGATATTGGTAAATAACTAAATATGAGAAATATAACAAATACATTATTATAATTATTATTTTATAAATTTACCTTAACCCTAAATGATATCCTTACACTTAGGATGGATTTGTAAAATTGCTTTTGTGTCTATAAAAATGGTACAGAACTTTGTCAGTTCAGCCAAGTGGTTAGGTATCTACTTTCATGATGATTAACTTCATTTCCCAAATAAACAACATACTTGGTCGGGGCGGGGGGGGAAGAGAGCTCATGAGGGACTTAGTGCCAGGTTTCTTACTGCGGGCTGGCCAGTTTAGCAGGTTCCAAAATTTGAGACTCCAGGAAGGAAAGTACATGTTCAGGATAAACCATATTGTTTGCATAAACAGTTTAGGCACAGGGAGCCATTCTTATCAGGGAATGGTGGGAACCCTCCTGAAATTCAAGTTCTAGACACCAGCCAAGGGCCAACCTTGCACCATGTTTTCTAAGGATGGCAGTTTCAGGCCTGCTATGTTATCTCTTTTCTGCATGGATTCTCTGTATATTCACATCCTTTTTGGTAGCTAAGTAATAAGGAATGGTGAAGTCACTTTTAGCTAAATGTTCTTTAAAAGATAATTTGACATAGGAGAAAGACTATTTGGAAGGAGGTTGGTTTTGGCTTAGGCTCAGACATGAACTAGCTGGGCAAGAAAGGAATGAAGCAGCAAGTGATAAGTTATTCTGAGAAAAGACAAGGGTGAAGGTGAGGCTATCCTAAGAGGTTTTGACTATGTTCACATACAGGAAATTCATGTCATCTGCCTTAGGGCAAACATGCTTTAATGAAAGTTTGTAAGAAATGCAAATGGATGAAAGTAGATTTTCAGGTAGCTCAGAAATTGAAATTTAATGAGTGAAGGGATGATTAGAAGAGGAGTAATGAGGTAAAAATTATATTGATGAAAGATGCCTTGATTCTAGCACTTAGAACTTAATACAGAGGAATAAAGACAGGCAAAAGGCACCTGCAATTTAAATATTCCAG
Source organism: Delphinapterus leucas (assembly GCF_059928025.1). NCBI lineage: Eukaryota > Metazoa > Chordata > Mammalia > Artiodactyla > Monodontidae > Delphinapterus > Delphinapterus leucas. The sequence continues at coordinate 55,160,189 of NC_143140.1, forward strand.
TAAGAGAGGAGGAGGTTAAGGTGAAAAGAGAATGTAGAAATGAAAAAGAATAACAAAACATAGCTACGGGAAAGATTACTGAAGCCACAGTTACTGCTAAATCCTTTACTATAAAACCTCGAACACTTGAAACATATACCCAGAGTCGGTAAGCATGCACACGCTTAATTAATTAACTAATCAATTAAAGCTGTACTGATTGGTTCTGGAATAGTGAGCTGGCACAGAAAAAAGGACAACCACAACTTTGAGAAATAACATATCATCAAGTTTTGTCTTTAGTTATATAAACATACAACAGTATGTTTAGATAGACATATTCTAAACGGAAGTTTTAGTTTGAATTTTTAATTAACTTCAGGTGTTATTTTTTCCAACTGGTTGTCAGAAAAGGAAGAAATATAGAGGCAGAAGATCTCAATTCACATGCTACCTCTTCTATTTACTAGGTTTGTGGCTCTGAGTAAATCATTTAGGTTTATTAGACCTATTTCACCACCCATAGAATAAAAATGTCATTAATCTCCAAGACACAAACAATAAGGAATATACAAGAAAGCTTTCAGTAAACTGTCAAGTGCTATTATATAAACACATAACAACCATCCTTAATACATGCCTACACAATGTGGTGGCTAAATGCCTCAGGGTTTGATACCTGAGACCTGAATTCAAGGTCTGACTGATTCTTACTAGTTGCATGCGCTTGAGCAAGTATTTAACCCCTCTGTGCCTCCACCTCCTCTTCAGTAAAATGGGTACAGCAATGAAACCAAAAGCAGTGTTACAAGGATTAAATGAAAAAATAAACGTAAAACATCACGGCAGTGTCTGGCACACACAGTAAGAAATACTAACACTTATTTATCACTATATACTCAGACATGTCTGGGTTTTTATATTTTGCCTCACTTAACCCTCACAGGGATATCACAAGATGGATCTTATCTTCATCTGTCAAATGCAGAGAGCCTCAGGCATAGCTTTTGGGACCCAAGAATAAGCAGCTAGTAATAAGCAAAGAGCTCAGTGTAAGGCCCCAATCTGTCAGATACCTTGCCTTCTCTACTATATAATTACCGTCTGCCATGTATTACTATTAGCGAGCTGATTACTTATTTGAGGGCAAAACCAAAACAAAACAGATCATTTTCCCAGGGAAGGAAACTGTCTACAGGAGAATAAGGGCTTCAACTAGTGAGGCTTCCTGAGGAGGACACCAATGTTGCTGTCTCAAGATCAAGGGAGTGTTTCTATTACGGCTTACACCAAGTAGAAGTGCCTCATATCAATCTAATAAACTACATCCCCTATAAAAACTTTTATGTATGTTACTCTTTGAACCGAGATTTACAGAGTGATTACAAGACAGCAGCTAGATCGTTATAGAAAGCCCACCAATTTACAATGCAATGCTAAGCAGAATTTTTACTCACCATTTGCAGTTTTTTCTTATCCCTAATCGCATTACTGTGGACAGCCTCAATTGCCATATGGTGCTTCCAAGCTAATTCTTCCAAAGTCTTAGAATGGGCCTCATTTAACTGGGCCACCTCTCCTTCCAGTCTATTTTGCAGGTTGTTTAGCTCCATCTCATAATATTCTTGCTGAGTTTTCTTTGCCTCATTTACTTTCTAAAATTGAACAAAAATAAAGATCAATAATTGGCATCTGCTTTTTTCATTACTGCTATTAGTATTTTGAATACCCAGTAAATAAACTTGGATGAACTGAGTGCTACAGGATTTAGATATGGTACATGAGAATACACCATTGGGTGTTCTCAGAAAATGACAGGGTGGCACAGGCAAAATGAGTAATTTTAAAGCAAATGATAAAATACATTATTATTAGGTTAGAACCAAGCGCAAGTCAGCACATCTGCAGGCTTAAGAGAAAAAGGCTTCCTATATGTCAAAGTTGTACACAAAATGGCTTACCAATTTACCCACTCAAATGATTGTATGCAATACAATTTTATTGTGTGCCAATTATGTGCCTTTTAAGCATGAACAGTCTAATGATGAAAAAAGTCAAAAGAGTGTGGCAGTATAATTTTTTAAGTTCTATGAAAGGAGCATGCGTCGTATGTTCTGAGAGTATACAGGAAAGGAACCCAACCTGGATGGGGTGGGAAACAATGTGATGTGTGTGTGTGAGCGAGAGAGAGCGAGAGAGAGCGAGAGAGAGCGAGAGCGAGAGCGAGAGCGAGAGAGAGAGCGAGAGAGAGAGAGAGAGAGAGAGAGAGAGAGAGAGAGAGAGAGAGAGACTGATCGATCAGGGAGGGCTTTCCAGAAGAGAAAACATCTGAGCTGATGACGACACATTCTCTCATTTAATTCTCACGAGCCCACCAGGAAACAAGAGATGAGAAAATTTCAAACCTAGATCTGATGTCAAAAGCCTGCATTCATAACCATTTCCAGCATTGTGAAAGCTGAGAAGCAGTTTACCAGGCGGTGAAGTTAGCAAGATGGAAACCCATGCAGCTGAGCAGTGTGGCTAGAACACAGGATTCAAGGCTGGGAGTGGAGAGGGATGAGGCTCCGAAGCAGGCAGGGTCAAATGATGACCAGGGGTCTTTTATGCTAAGGCCTCTGGATTCTATTCTGATGGCAATGAGAAATCACTGAAACTGACATTTAAAAAAAATTTTTTTTTTTTAATTTTTAGTTACTTATTGATTTTTATTTACTTTTTTTTGCGGTACGCGGGCCTCTCACTTGTGGCCTCTCCCGTTGCGGAGCACAGGCTCCAGACGCGCAGGCCCAGTGGCCATGGCTCATGGGCCCAGCCGCTCCGCAGCATGTGGGATCTTCCTGGACCGGGGCACGAACCCGCGTCCCCTGCATCGGCAGGCGGACTCTCGACCACTGCGCCACCAGGGAAGCCCAAGTTACTTATTTTTAATGTTTGTTGTTTAAGCCACCCAGGCTGTGGCATTTTGTTATAGCAGCCCCAGCAAACCAAGACAACTTGTCAAGGGGAGGAAGTAGAAAGGAAACAAAGACAGGAAGAACTTTGGGAAGTATCTGAATTTCAGGAGCAGGAGGAGGAAGGGGAGCCGGTGAAGGAGGCGCACGAGCCGTTGGGAAGGAGGAGAGCGTCACAGAGACAAAGGGTGGGCAGGGGGCAGACAAGAGCTGTGAGTGCTGCTGAGAAAATGCGTACAGTTTTTGGGTGTGCTGGTTGTGTTCCCACTGATGCCTTAGGACCCAGTACAACAGAGCAGGAGAGGGGAAGCCAGGCTGAAAGGAGGAAATGGAGGTACTGAATGAAGGCAACTCTTTGAAGAACTTATGTGGTGTTACAAAAGAGGAAGACAAGAAAGTAAAAGTTCAAGAAAATGAGGTTAAAAGATGTTTTAAATCTCTTTAGGGGCTGGTGCAGATCCCCCCGACCTGGATGCTCTATAAGACTCTCGGAAGACAGACACACCTCATCTGGATCATTAATTCCTCCTGGATGGGCAGAGCGATCCTGCTGTCTGGCCTCTACAGCACCTGCCTGCCTGGCTCAGTCTGCAGGTCCCTAGAACTACCCAGGTGGAAATAAAAGGTCCTCACATCATAGGAGGCAGCACACTGCAGAGGTGGAGAACATGGGTTTTGGAGTCTCACAGACCTGGGTTCAAGTTCCAGCTCTGCCACTTATTAGCCATGTGACTGGGGGTACCATGCGTGCATAACGTCTATAAGCCTCAGTTTCTCCATCTGTGAGATGGGAACAATAAGGAAGAACCTATTTTACAGGGTTGCTGAAGATGAGATAATGTGCCCCCAAATGTTTAGCAATATACCCAGCCTACTGTAAATATTTTATAGTTGTTAGCAATTATTTTACATAATAAAGAGATTATCATTATTCCTAAGGCCCGATGAGGGGGAAAAGCCCTAGGGAAGATTCTTGAATGTAAGGCACTGGACTTTCTTTCCTTTCAAAGCCAGAAGGTTTAGACAGAGGAAACAGAAACTCCCAGCTTCTTCTTTCTTGCCTGGGCCAGACTGGGTGTCAGCTCTTCCCTTCAAGCCTCCCCTACAGGGATGGGGGTACTGGGGGCTCAGGGCTCAGAGCAGTGTTCTAGAACTGGATCCCAATCCCTCTGCCAGCTCTCCCTGACTTGGGGTCACCAGAAACCAGAGCCCCTACTTGAATACAACACCCCCAGGTCTTTTTGTTTCACAGCTCAGACACGATGTCCCCCTCATCGTAGATCATAGCTTTTACCTATAAAACTGTACCAGTCAGGGCTCAACCAGAGAAGCAGGAAGGAGAAAGAAGGGGAGGGGTGCTGAGGAAGAGAGAGGCCATCAGGAAGGGTGGGCAGGAACTCTTGGGCATGGGCTAAAGCTGCTGTCCACAGGCAGAATGTCTTCAGTGACTGACATTTTTAAAAAAACAATCATCTTGGCAGTAGGCTAGTGAGCTGATGGAAGGCAGGGAGAGTGCAGAGCTGACAGGACTTGGGAACCGATAAGGGGGTTAATGAAACAGTAATCAAGAACGACTCCCAGGTTTCTGATTTACCAAACTAGACAGACTATAGTGCTACTGGTTGAAAAAAGGAGTAAAGGAAATATAGTATTTTGAGGGGAGAAAGTTCTAGGCAGGTTGATTTGACACATCTGTGAGAAACAGGTATCTGTCTGCAGTGGGAGTTATCTAGTGGGAGTTAGATACACAGGACTCAAGTTCAGGGAAAAGATCTGGCCTAGACGAACGGCTTTGGGAGACATCACTGACCACGTGACAGCGGATGTTACTGGAATGGATGAGCTTGTGGAATGAGATGAGAATGCAAGAGGAACATTAAAGGTAAGGACACAGAAAAGACCCTAAAAAAGGCTGATATATGTATATGTATAACAGATTCACTGTGTTGTACACCTGAAACTAACACAGCATTGTAAATCAACTATACCCCAATAAAAACTTTTTTTAAAAAAATTAGATAAAAATTTAATTAAAAAATTAAATAAAAATTAAAAGAAAAAAGGTAAGGCCACAGAGAGAAGAGGGAAGCTCACAGACTCAGGGCCTGGGACTGCAGGGTCTGGGAGACAGGAGGAAAGTGTGAGAGAACCAAAGAGAGATGCTGTAAATCAGAGGAGTCAGTATCCCAGGAAGACAAGATCCCCCCAGTCCAGCAGCCAGGACATCACTGGAGGCTGAGGCCAATGTCGAGCCTGTGGAGTGGTGGCAGGAGAAACCAGCCCACACGAGGTAAGGAGTGAGTGGGAGGCGAACCAGGGCGAGGAGAACAGACACTTTTCAATACACTTGGCTGCTGAGAGAAGGAGGAAGAGTGTCCCAAACCCTCACCTGGTATTGTAGATATGTGAAAAGCTGGAATAAATATTCAGCAATTACTCTACACATCATATGTCTTATTTATTTCATTTAGAAATTAAGTATGTTGGTATATGAATTTTCAGGGCTTGATTTTGGTCATCCTTTTCAGTTTAACAGACATTTCCTAGGTGTATACACAATAATACGTTTCATCAACAGAAAAATAAATACGATTAACCGTAATGTACATCCCACTGAAGTAAGAGTTCATTCAGCTTCTGGCTTGAAATAGGTTGAAATGTCGTAAGTTCTTACGTTATAAATTGTTATCAGCAATATTTTGAACATATACACAATATGGGATAGCCCAGCTTTATATCAATACCTTTCCTCCTCAAAATAAAAACAAAAAATTCCTAGAGTTAAGACGTAGACTGTTACTATGGAATAGAAGTAAACACTCTAAATAAAATCTGAAAAAGAGGAAAACTGAACTTTTCTTTCTTTTCTTTCATGGGGGGTGGGGGGTGGAGTTCTCCATCATTCTTTACCTTCTCCAGTTCCAAAATCTGCTGCTTCTGCTCTTCATTCAGACTCTGGGTTTTGCTTTGCAAAAAAGCTCTTTCTTCTTCAAGCTGAGATACTCTCTCATTGGCCCTTGATTTTTCTGATTCTAGATCTTTAATTGTAACCTCCTGGGTCATTTGAGTTGCTTGAAGCATTCCAATATGACCTACCCCCCCAAAAGAAAGCCCCAATTTAAAATCTGTTACATTGTGGTATAAAACAGTTGATAGTTAATGACACAATGTACTTACTATGGAAGTAAAGTAAATGGTCTGCATGTACAAATAGTTCTCTGGTTTCCTCACCGTATGCAATAGAAATATTTACCATGGGAATACTTATTATCCAAGTAGAATTACTTAAACTAGAAAGCAGTCCATTTTCACATCACTGATGTTGCTCCCTGCACCTAGGACCATTCCAATCATTTTTGAAGATTTCAATCTCTACAAGTTGAGGTAGAAACAACTCCTCAGGGTACATATAAAAGTCCTGGGAGTAAAGCAAAGTAACAGAAGTTGCACTGAGTAGCACGATGGCACTAAAATGAGTAACTTATTCTTTTCTAACCTCTTTTTTTTCAAACTTTAACATAAAGAGGAAGAAATCTGTATGCAGCAAGGAAAGACGGCAGGGGGCAGTTTGGCTGAAACTAAATTTGTTGTAGACAACAGACCTGATAAAGAACTGAGGCAGAGCAAGAGACAGAGAAGGACAGCAAGGCTATGAAAACCTAAAATGACAACAGCAAAAAGACAAAAGTGTGCGGGGGTGGTATGAACAGAGACAGGGAGATGGAAAGTGAATATGAGAAAATATGCTCAGAAGGCATATGCGTTAGGACAGCGGTTCTCAAAGCGCCCTGGACCAGCAGCGCCTGGGAGCACCGGTCACAAGTGAAGCTCGCCCCAGACCCCTACTGCGTCAGAAACTCTGGGGCTGGGGCCTAGCGTCTGTGGTCGCACGAGCTGTCCAGGTGATTTTCATACATATTCAAGTCGAAAAGCTTCTGCTTCAGGGGGAGGGTAATCTGGGATTCACCAATGAGCCAGTCAATCACATGACATCCTCACAGAACTCATTCAAGGGCCTCCCCTGGCTCACCAAACACCCCAGCGAAATGTCACTCCAGATCGATACAGGCCACCCCCCTCCTCTAGTGAGGGCTTCGAAGTGAGCATGTCAGCCATGTCAGGACGGGCGACCCAGCTTTAGTACGTAAAATGATCCTCATTAATAAGCCAAATGAAATGAGGCTGTTGTAATTTAAATATAGTTCCACTAATTTAAGTATTTTCAAATATTTATGTTTTAAAAGGACAACGCCTCTTAGAGTGTTTTTCTTTTAGTGACTGACTTATTGGTGCTAAAACCTGTAATTCTTAATTTTTTTATAGAAATATATTCCTAAAAATAAGTTATCATTTGCTTATCTCATGACTGATTAACAAGATAACAGAACCCTTTAACATGTTTAGAATCTAAATAATTCTAAAATATGAGAAGAAAAGGCCAATTCTGTCTCGAATTAACATTTAAGTGTTGGCTTTAGCTGAGGAACACACCAAGAACTGTGTAGAACATACTAGCTTTGAGGACAAGATCTGAAGCTTGCTGCTGTAAACGTTCTCTGGCTGCTGCTAGCTCACTTTCCACTTCCTTGTGCCTGCTTAGTAAGGCCATTTCTCCCTCCTTGGCATCATCAAGCTGTTTTCGAAGAACCTAAGAAAAATCAAATAGCCATTATTAATATGCAAGGATGATGCTAAGCTAAAAAATTCATTTAAACTACCAGCAGCAACTTTCTCTTATTCAAAAGTCACACTTAACAATACCTAGTTTTGAATCTGTATCAGCAACACGTAACTTGTTATCTTCATAAGTCATATGACCCAAACATGAAAGGCTATTCGACCCTTTTTAATGTATTTAAATGCCACGCAGATATTAAAAACATACCTATGAAATTTTCTATGCCAAGAAACAGAGAGACTTTTTGGCTTTTTTTTTAAGACTTGTGCCATACCCCTATTTATAAAGCAATCTTAGTTTTTTTGTTCAGTGTCTGGACATCAACTGATGTGCAGACCCCATCATTAATGGAGGAAAAGGAAAAAAACATAATTAAAGACCAATATTTTAAACTTCCCAAATCACTGGGAAAATATTAACATGTTATTAAAAAATCCTTTCATGAACAATCAATAAGGTTTCAAGCTTATCTTTTTGGGCCTTTCGTATCTGAAACTGTTGTAGGAAATAACAGCTACAGGGTAATAAAGATTACCTTTTCACTGATTTTGTCACAAAAGAAAAGCAGAAAAAAAGCAAAATGGAAAAAAAAAAAGTGAAAGTGGCCTAATCGAAAAGAGAGAGAGAAAAGTGGGGAAAAACAACCCATGTGTTGAATGCAATGTTCTTTGCTCACCCGGACACCGCTCTCTGCTGTAACAAGCGCTGTCTGAAGCTTCTGGCATTTGTCATGGAGACTTCCAGCTTCACCCTGTGCCATCTGTAACTCTGCCTTTAATTTTCCTATGGCTTTTCGTAAAATTGCTTCTTGTCCCTGAAATTCTTTTCTAAGATCTGCCTCCTTTTCTTTGCTAGCCTGGAGGCTTTCTGCTGTAAAAAGCTGTGACCTTTTCAAAGTATCCAGCTCATGTTCATAAAAGGACTGAGCTTTACGCAACTTGCCTTCATAATCCTCAATTAGCTTTTTCCGCTCGAGCCTTAGCTCCTCCAGTGTCTTGTTTAAGGCCTCCACCTCCACTCTGTGCAGCTCCTCCGCTTTCTCCTGTCCTTTACTAACGGAGGCACTGTGATCCTGCTGTGACTTCAGCAGCTCTTGGATCTCCCGTCTGTGAGCAGTTCGCAAATCTTCCAATGCCAACCGTTTGTCTTTTTCAAACTGTACTTGGACTTGTCCAAAACTCCGTAATCTTTCCTCAAATTTCCTTCTGATCTCTTCAACCTCTCTAGACATGGTTACTATGCGTTGGACATGCTGGGCTTCTGCACAAAGTTGCATGTCCTCAACTCTGTGCTTATAAGCCTCAAATTCTGTCAAAGCCTGCTGCTTCATTTTTATGTGATCTTCTAATGATGCTTCTAAAACTTGAATCTTTCTCTTAAGGTCTAACTCCTCTGATACTCTGCTTTTATACTGCAATATTTTTTCTCTTGTTTCTGCAAGAATTTGTTGGATTTCTTCTTCATGAGCATCTTTGAGGGCTTGAATTGCAGATTCGTGCTCATCATTTTTAGTGTTCAAAGCATATATTACCTGCATGGTTTTAAAGAAAAAGGGAGAAGAATTCAGTAAACCATGTTATTTTCTAATTGAAGTTAATTCTTTCATTTGGATTGACATTTTTTTCTATGCAGGTAATATTGGCTATGGTAAATATTAAATACTAAAACTTCATGCACTGCTTTTGTACTCATAGATTTATTTAGCAAATTTACATAGCCCAATCTTAAAATCTGTACTTGAAGACTTTTTGAGTAGGTTTTTAAAGCATTCAAAATTAAGAATGTTTTCCTAGAAATGAAACAGTGAGGAGGAAAGAGACAAAGGAGGCTACCTGGTCTATGAGAATGGAGTTTTCCTACGGCCCAGTCTAGCTTCCTGGGGACTGTGGTGGGATCAGGAGAAAAGCCTCATGGTAAGTCTCTGCCCTGCACTGGAGGCCTAGAGATGAAGGAGGCTTTGCATGAGTGGAAGTTCTAGGCCCTACGTCTTCCCAAAGGCCTCTTTCAACTGCCTAAAGTCTGGTATATTTTAAATTTAGAAATATCCTTTTCTAATTCCATTATGGTCTGTTTTTAAAGCTGATCCTTTTCACTCCCAAGTGGTCTCCTTACAAAATCCAATTAGTACTTTTGTGCTCACCTATCCAATGTTGTAGTTTTACTTATTGCCTAATTTTCCCTCTGCCTCCAAGCCAGCCAGATTTTCATTTTTGTCCTTGGGTTTTAATGATTCCATTGAGATTTCCCCACCTTAATTCCAATGACAACATACTCCTTTTATAGTAACACCCCCACTCTCATATGTTTCTTGATGTCCTCCACATAGCCCTGCGGTCCAACAGTAATATTCACAACTGTTACTTAAGGCTTAGAGATGTGCCTACTTTCTTCTGAAGTAAAAAAAAGTAAATATTATACACTCCAGCAAAAATCCAGAGGCTAAAAATCAGCGTCCTGGAACTTCACTTATTTTAATATGATCTTACTTTGGCTTCAGAAATGAAGTCCAGCACCAAATACTACCTATCTATCATCTATCTATCTATCTATCTTATCTATCTATCTATCGTTGTGTTGGGTCTTCATTGCTGCACGTGGGCTTTCTCTAGTTGTGGAGAGCGGGGGCTTCTCTTGTTGCGGAGCACAAGCTCAGTAGTTATGGCTCACAGGCTCTAGAGCGCAGGTTCAGTAGTTGTGGCACACGGGCTTAGCTGCTCCCCGGCACGTGGGATCTTCCCGGACCAGGGCCTGAACCCGCGTCCCCTGAACTGGCAGGCGGATTCCCAACCACCGCGCCACCAGGGAAGTCCCAGCACCAAATACTTTTGCAATTAAGATGAGGAAGTGTTGCCCTTTTTGTAGAGAACTTGTTTATGCAGACTGAGGCAACTGAGACAAACTACCTGGCTCTCCACAGATCCTGGTAACTCCAAATCCTGCTGCTAAATCTAGGCTGTCACCTGCTAAGCCTGCAGCTACACTGGCAGAAGGCAGAATACACACTGGAGCTACCCCACTGCAGGGGCTTCACTCCCTCCATACAGGGCTTTGTCTTCCACACCCAGTCCCCTGTCCATACATTCGGCTAGGTCTGCTGTATCTATTTTCTTCAGCGTGACTGAGATGTGGTCATACCAAAAGAAAAAAGGCTGAGAGATGGCAAGATTCTACCTGTCTTGCCACAACTACCCTTCTCCTACAAGGGCCACAGGAAAACATGTGCACAGAGGAAAATAAATACTTATTCACAGTGTCTCTCTCTTTTTTAATAAACCTAATTCCAAATTCCATGTTATGTCCCAAATGGGCTAACACACATCCCCATGGAGGACTCCTTTTATTTACACTTTTAATCTTAAAGGTAGCCTATAAACCAAGAAAGTTGGGTGGCTTCCTATTCCCTTCCCTCAGGGTCATACCTGTCTACCACACTGATGCCAGGAAAGACTGGAAGGGGCACTATGGAAAAAGACACCAACCAGCTGGAGAGAAGTCCATTTGCCAGAGTGCCTGGAACAGAGCTGGTCGAGCCCACAGGTTGTAGACCTTCCCAGAGCATGTCTGCATGCATTCCCTCTTCATCTTACTAATAAGCACATGGAAGGAAAAGAGATAATCCAAAGAGATGGGATCCCCAAAGAAAATAAGTCACGCTGTTAGCACTTTGCTCCAGGAAATGATCATGAAAAGGACCAGTCCATGGTGGGATTCTGTATAACTGGAGATGAAAAGGGAGAGGGAAGCAACATGTGAGCCTCCCCTTGTCAACTATTTATTGAAATACTCTTCTCTTTTTTCTAATTTAATTTCCCTCAGTCTTCAAGAGTCAGCTCAAGTTCTGCCTCTTTTAATAAGCCTTCCAAAGCCACCTACATCCATGGGATTCTATCTTTTCTTTATATCCAACATCACCATTTCCTTACCACCACTCATTCCTGAAACTCAGCAAATGTTAGATTGGTTTAATTTGGGGTGTCCTGACAACAAGGCTGGAAAGCTGTGTGATGATGTTAGCCTAGAAGAGTAGCTGAAGGTACAGAAGCTCAGGAGCACATAAAAATGTGAATAAAAAGGTGAAATTAAAGGGGATCAAGGTTACGAATTAAAGCATTAAATTAAAACAGAATTTAAGTAAACAAAACTTCTGATAAATAATAGGGAAATATTATGGTGAGAAGTTCTATTTCATTACATATTCTAATCCAGGGATCAGCAAACTAGAGCCTACAGGCCAAATATGGCTGCTGCTTGTCTTTGTAAATAAAGTTTTATTGGAGCACAGCTAGGTCCATTCCTTTATGTATTGCCTACAGATGCTTTCGCACTACAACACCAGAGTTGAGTTGTGGAAAAGACCTTATTACCAACTCCTGTCCTAACCTATACATAGCTATCTTACCAGCCAAAACTGGCAGCCAAAAATAAAAAAGTCTGATTTTGCACTAGCTTTGTTAACTCTCTACTAAACAGTCTAGGCTTTGTACCACTACAACTCGTACACTGACAACACCAATTATGTGATTCTGAAAGTATATTACATAAAATAAATACAGTATCATGCTGACCATATATTTGTATCTTCCAGGAAAGCAATGTTAAAATAAATTTCTAAAACCTTAAAAAGGAACAATAAAAAGATGGCAAGGACAATAACAAATTAGCAGTGCTCTTAGAAACGACCATATAAAATATACCACTAATTATATTATTTTTAAATGAGAATGCTATATATGAATTTTCAAGTACCTTAACTATACAAAGTACCTTCTAGCTATTCACTTTTCTACATAATTACAAAGGTAACCATTTATTAGTATCTTTCTCTGATTAATTATTATTTCTCAGACAAAGGTAATATAGATGGTTCTATGTTCTTTGAACACATAGAAGATATATGACTTGAAGTAACAGAATGGACCCAAACTGAATTTTTGACCCTAGGTAAAATAATTTCTCCAAGCTTCAAGTTTCTCAGTATTAAATGGAGATTGTATTTATTCTACCCTAGTGACACTGTTATAAGATCAACTTATCATTGACATTTTAAAACGATGTTATATAAATATTTTTAAAAATATAAAGCACTATAAGATACTAAGCCTTCCTTGTTAGTTGTATCATTTATTTATGGAGAGAACGAGACTAATTTTAAAAGGAACTTCAGTAACTGATCATAATCATCCAAAAAATCGGCTATGATTTTCCACATAGAAAAGGAAATTCTCTAACGTCTCTTTTCATAAACTATTTTAAAAGACATTAAGAGCCATTCGCAATTTTTCTGGAACTATGAACATTCATGGAATGGGACAGTACAATCACTTCAGCAATTTCATGCAATTTCACAGTTCCATTTTATGCCAGTGATGCATAATTTAACTATATAACCCATGATGAGTAAGCAATTGTGAGTAATTTTAATTTTTTCTATGAAGATTTTCAGGTACTCTTACCCACAGATAAAGTGAGAACAATTCTAGATCCTAATTTTAAAAATGCTACTTAGGTAAAAACAAAAGTGTCTGAAATAGTTCTCACTGTTGACTGCTATGAACTGAACTGTGTCTCCCCCCAACCCCACAAAATTCATATGCTGAAGCCCTAACCCCCAACATGATGTTATATGGAGATAACAGGAGGTAATTAAGCTTAGACAGGTCATGAGAATGGGGTCCTCATGATAGGACTTAGTGCCTTTATAAGAAGAGACACCAGAGCTCTTGCTTCCTCTCTCTGTCTCCGCCATGTGAGGACACAGCAAGAAGTTCTACAGTATTCTGCTATGGTCGACAGAGCAAATACATTGGCAATATAAATGTTCCCACTAAAAGCTAACTCATTAGTAATAAAGCATGTTCATTGATAAGTATGTTATATTAGCTTAAAATATTTTAAGTGGACCTCAATTGTTGCATATTATACCAACAGGTTTAACCCTGCTAAGGTAAGGGAATCGTTGAATAAATGATGGTACATTTCCACAATGTAAAACCATGAAACCATTAAAAAGCACATCTCATTTAGGAGGATATTTCAAAGAAAAAGCTTGTAGTATAAGGCAAATACACATGCTACTACATACAATAAGATCCAATCGCATACAGAGAAAACAATGAATGTGCATGTGTGTGCAGATGCATATTTAAAGGTGTATTAAGAAATTAACCAAATTTTAACTGAGGATATTCAGTATTTCTAAGCCTTCTGTAATGAATGCATGTTACTACTATAATCAGAAAACAATAAACCATTTTCAAAGATTAACATTAACAGTGCTAAAAGAATGAATCAATACTCGAAATGCCTTAGCTGTAGAAAAACATGACAATGAAAATGAAAACAGAAAGTTAAAGGAACATTAATTCCAACAGATACCCTTCAAATTTCCTTAAAAATCACTGACTGAAATAAAACTGATTTATAAAAATCATCCTTAAACTTTTTCAAGAATACTGAACATTAATCATTACACTTATAAAAAAGAACATGTATTTTGGAAATGTAAAAAAAATCTAATTACCTAGATAAAGTTTGATAGTTTACTAGCAAATCTTTAATGGTCAATTCCTACTTCATTCATTCTTCCCTTCAACAAAAATTTACTGCACACCTGCTAAGTGCCAAGACCTATAATCGGCACAACGGTGAACTGGATGCATATGTGTGGTGTCTATTCTCTTGCAGCTTAGTGGAGACTAGCCTTAAAGAAATATTTACTCAATTTGTCAAAGTGAAATATTGATAAGTCTTACAAAGGAGGAGAAATACAAAATGAGTCTTTGCTGGGGTGGGAGTGAGGATGGTAATGTATGAGTTTTCCCTTATTCTGAGTAAAATGCTTCTTTATCTTAACCAGAATCTCTTTTTTAAAAAAATTTTACCGATGTATAGTTGATTTACAATGTTGTGTTAATTTCTGCTGTATAGCAAAGTGATTCAGTTATACATATATTCTTTTTCATATTCTTTTCTATTATGGTTTATCACAGGATATTTTAACCAGAATCTCTTTTAGTCAAAACGTTAAGGGGAAGGCTATAGAGATGGAATTACAGGCTGAAGGAACGGTATGAGCGAAAGACACATCGATGGGTGAGCACAGGACTCTGTGAAAGGAAAGATGGGCTCTGGAGCTAGAAAAGTGGACATGGTCCACACTGCAGAGATACTCATAGCTGCTGAGCTGGACAAGATCAAGAGGGAGAAACTACTGAGGAAGAATGAAGAAGACCGAGGACCAGGCCTTGGGCGGGTTTCCACGGCGGGAGGAGGATGAGGACCCACAGACAGAGGCCACATGCTGAGAGAGATGAGCAAGAGTGGAAGCAGGGCATCACAGTCCACGGTGTGAGGGACGGGCAGGGCGTCTTGTCAAAAGCTGCACAAAAGTCAAGAAAAAGGAACACTTGAAGCCCCTGCATTCACAATCTCAGAAATAATCTTTGAGGGAGCACATTCAGTAGAGTGGTGAAGGCAGAGTGAGTGGACAAGTGGATACTGAGTAAATGGAGGCACTCAGCTAGCAGAAAAAAAAACTCCAAGAAATAGTCGGTCAAAGGAAGGAAATAACTAGGGACAACTAGGATGATGGCTTAGGGGGCAGCAGCGTCCATTCCAGGGAGAGTTGTTGTTTTTTTTTTTAAAGGGGAATTGAAAATGTATCCTAGGGAAGGGCTAATTGTTGCACCAAAGTCATGGAGAAAGTCTGAGGCTAGGATTGCCTGACACAGGCGGAGAGACTGGCACTGACTGACAGTAGGGAAAAACTCCTCCCGAGAGAGCAAGGTTAAAGAGGTGGAGAGGGAAGACGGGCAGCTCCCGTCTGACTGCTGCATGCTCCTCCGTAACAGGGAGATGAGATCACGCTCTTAGAGCGCAGAAGCCATCAGTAGCTTCTCTCCACTAGCCACGGATGATGCTCTTCACCTTGGTGAGGCCAGCTTCAGTCAGTCTTCCCAGTATGTCTGTCTCACGACAGACTCAACCACTCAGCAACCATGAGCAGACCCTGTCATCACTGCTCCTCAGGGTGATGTTTTCCTCTATCTCTTGCTTATTTGAAAATTCTGGATATTTGTTCACTTTCCTTTTCTGATCAATGCCAGAGACAGTCAGACAGACCAACAGAAGAGAGAGAGAGAAAAACTCACCCTCAGAGTATATAAGTACTACATGAGGCACAAGACTACTTAACAAAGCAAAAAGGAGCAATCTCAGATTCGACAATTTTTTTTAAAGTTCTGGTACAATTAATCTATGATAAACAATATATAATGGAAAATAGCCTCTTCAATAAATGGTGTTGGGAAAACTGCACAGCTACATGCAAAAATAAATAATCAAACTGGACTACTTTCTCACACCATATACAAAAATAAACTCCAAGTGGATGTAAGACTTAAATGTAAGATGTGAAACCAATCACAAAACTCCTAGAATAAAATGTAGTTAGTGTGCTTTTTTTTTTTCTTTTTGCGGTACGCGGGCCTCTCACTGTTGTGGCCTCTCCCGTTGCGGAGCACCGGCTCCGGACGCGCAGGCTCAGCGGCCATGGCTCACGGGCCCAGCCACTCCACGGCATGTGGGATCTTCCCAGACCGGTGCACGAACCTGTGTCCCCTGCACCGGCAGGCGGACTCTCAGCCACTGCACCACCAGGGAAGCCCCAAGTTAGTATGCTTTTTGAGATCAGTTTTAACAATATTCTTTTTGGATATGTCTCCTCAGCCAAAGGAAATAAAAATGAAAACAAACAAATGGGACTACATCAAACTTAAAAGCTTTTTGCACAGTGAAGGAAACTCAACCAAACAAAAAGGCAGACTACTGAACGGGAGAATATATTTGCAAACGATCTATCTGATAAGGGGTTAATATTCAAAATGTACAAATAACTCATACAACTCAACATCAAACAAACAACCCGATTAAAAAATGGAAAGAAGACTTGAATGGACATTTTTCCAAAGAAGACATACAGATGGCCAAGAGACAGAGAGAAGACACTCAACATCACTAATCATCAGGAAAAGGCAAATCAAAACCGCAGTGAGATATTACCCAACACCTGTCAGAATGGCTATTATCAAAAAGACAACAAATAACAAGCGCTGATGAGAATGTGAAGAAAAAGGAACCCTTGCGCACTGTTGGTGGACTGCAGATTGGTGCAGCCATTATGTGCCGACGCACAGTGAAAGCAGGAAGAAGGTTCCTCAAAGAATTAAAAATTGAACTACCATGCAATGCAGCGATTCTATTTCTGGGTATTTTTCCAAAGAAAACAAAAACACTAATTCAAAAAGATATATGCACCCCTATGTTCACTGCAGCATTGTTTACAACAGCCAAGATATGGAAGCCACCTAAGCGCCCATCAATATGTGACTGGATAAAGAAGATGTGGTTCACCCACATACCCACCCACACACACACAATGGAATGTTACTCAGCCCTAAAAAATGAAAGTAAAAACAATTTTATTTTATACTGGAGTATAGTTAACAATGATGTGTTAGTTACAGGTGTACAGCAAAGTGATTCAGTTATACCCATACAAGTATCTATTCCTTTTCAAATTCTTTTCCCATTTATGTTATTACAGAATATTGAGCCAAGTTCCTTGTGCTATACAGTAGTGCCTTGTTGGTTATCTATTTTAAATATAATACTGTGTACATGTCAATCCCAAACTCCCAATCTATCCCTCCCCTCCCGCATTTTCCCCCTGGTAACCATAAGGTCGTTCTCTAAGTCTGTGTTTCTGTTTTGTAAATAAGTTCATTTGAAACTTATTTACAAAATGAAATCTTGCCATTTGAGACAACATGGATGGACCTAACGAGTATCATACTAAATGAAATAAACCAGACAAAGACAAATACCATATCATTTCACACATGTAGAATCTAAAAAAACAAAACAAAGAACAAATAACAAAACAGAAACAGACTCACAGATACAGAGAACAAGCAAGTGGTTGCAGGGTGGGGCAGGGCCGGGGGTGGGGGTGGGGTGAGTGAAATAGGTAAGGGAGGTTAAGAGGTACAAACTCCCAGTTACAAAATAAACAAGTCGTGGGCATGAAATGTACATCATGGGGAATATAGAAAATATTGTAATAACTTTGTATTATGTCAGATGGTAACAGACATCATTTTGTAACATACAGAAATACCGAATCACTATATTGTGCACCTGGAACTAATGCAGTGTTGTAGGTCAGTTACACTTCGATTAAAAAAACAGATCTCATACATTTTAAACAAAGGAAGAACTTCCCTGGTGGCGCAGTGGTTAAGACTCTGCTCTCCCAATGTAAGGGGCCCGGGATTCATTCCCTGGTCAGGGAACTAGATCACACATGCCACAACTAACAGTTCGCATGCCACAACTAAGGAGACCATGAGCCACAACTAAGGAGACCATGAGCTGCAACTAAGACCTGGCGTGACCAAATAAATAAATATTAAAAAAAAAAGCAGCCCTAAACACAGGAAGAATATGTTTCTATAATTCTGTTTTTATTATTAAGCCCTCAGATACAATTAGCAAAAGGTTACTTGGTCCTTAAGCCACCAAAGTTAAAGAATATTGAAAAGAGTCTCTCAAACTTCTCAAAAACAGTGGGTTATTGACCTCTGCCATATAGGGTCTGTTCTAGAGCAATAACACAGACCAGAGGACTCTGCACCTCAATTTACATTCAATGGCACTCCCAGACCAGCTTTACAAGTAAATGTTTCACAAATTATTAAATATAACTGATGAGCTCTAAGTAGCTAACTTAGAGAATCTAACGTTTCTATAAAATGGTTCACTTTTTGGAACCTGATTATTATTAGCATCCTTAAGGGCATGTTAATCAAATGCATTTAAAATGTGTTTTAGAGGTGATGAAATTGCACAAATCCATCCATATTTTACTATTCTACTGATGATCAATAATAGCATATATTTATGCTACCTAGGTTATAGGATTAATCACTGCAATGTAAGAAAAGTTTACAGAACTGAATTCAAGAACTAGCCTCAAGCAGCTCCATGCTAGCAAAATGAGGTGGAAAAAAGGAAAAAAATAAAATGAGGTCACAAATGACCATTCATCCTGAAGAAAAAAAAACAAGAAGCAAAACCCACAGAACATCATTTAGTGTAAAATAAGTGTCTGAAAGAAAAAAATCCCAAACTCATACAGCACTAAGCATATGCATGCGTGCACGCGCACACGCACGCGCGCGCACACACACACACTTTTTTCTGAACCATCTGAAGATAAGTTCCAGGTACTTGTCACCCCTAAATACTTTAGTATATATTTCCTAAGATCAAAGACAATAGCACTACTATACCCAAGAAGTTCAGCCTAATGGAATATTAACTAATATACAGCCTATATTCAGGTTTACCAAATTATTCCAATAATAAAATTTATAGCAGCTTTTCTCTATCAGTGCAGATCCAATCAAGGATCCCACACTGTACTGAGTCTTCAGTCTCCTTTAATCTGAACATTGACATTTTTGAAGAGACCAGACTGGCTGTCTTGTAGAATACATATAATACAGACTCATAGAATTATGTCAAGTTCCTCTTTGTGGAAATTTTATGCTGTGCTTTCTCAATCCACCCTATTGGTGATTAGAGTACTTAATACCACATTATGAGGGCACATTTATCAGTCTTCTTTTCAACTATTACTCTTTCCCAACCTTCTTCCAACCCACTGTTCCTTTTTCATGATGTCCTTCCTACTCAGTTTAAAGAAACGAGAAAAAAATGACAAAACGAATTTAATTTTGTTTAAAAAGGTTTAGTCCCTATGAAAACCCATCCTACCTATATGTGACAAGCCCTCCAAAGGGGCTGCCCGAATAGTAAGAGCTCCCCCTGTGGGCTACCTGTCCAAAGGCCAAGCATGAACTGCTCATAACTCTGAGGGGATTTTTTAAAGAGGCTGAGAGAACGGTGAAGAAACAAGGCAACTGGCAGGCTAGGTATTTAGAGAGAATTTTAACAGTCTTTTGGAATATGATATGAGATGTAAACCTTTTAACCCATATTCTCACAAAATATTAAGCCACGTATTCATTTGCCATTATTAACTATGGAACTGGATCTACCAGGAAGATTCACAGAATATGTGTAGTTCAAGGTGAGTGGAAGGGGAACAGATGCTACCCATATACAGTAGTTTACTCCTAGCAATGAATTACTTCCACGTTTTTCTTTTCTTGGTCCAGTTTCTTTTGTTATAAGTTAGAAAAAAAAGTTTTTTAAACAAAGTCTGTTCTTCATTCATTATGTAATCAAATTAATTCCAACAGACTTATGTCCAAATAAAACATTTACGAACCAGTTAACAAAATAAAAAGCTCATCTGGATTTATTTAAGCCAAAGGCACTATAAAACTCTAAATTAAAAAGACCTTTGGGTAGTACGGCCCGGCCGCCCGGCCATCGGAGGGCGCATGCGCTGTGCGGCCGGGGCAGCGCCGTCTGGCTCGGTCGGGCAGGGGCCAGAGCTCGGTGCGGGATCGCAGGGCCAGCGGGCTGCCGACGGTGGCCTAGGTGGCCGGCCGAGTACTAGGATTTCACGTATTTTTGCTGAACTTACACACACACACACACACACACACACACACACACAAAAAGACGCTTGGGATGATGGATTAACAAGAACATTGAAATTCTGTGAAAAGTTTCAAATTGGAGCATACTGAATTTTCATCCTAGTCCAGCAGCTCTGCTGCTCACTTAAATACAGATGAATGAAGACCCCATTCGGGAAGACACCTGGCCAGCGGTCCAGAGCTGATGTAGGCCATGCTGGTGTATCTGCAAGCATGATGAAGAAACAAACATCCCACAAAAAACACCGGACCAGTGTGCGGCCGAGCAAACCTGTTTCCCAGCCCCGGAGGAACATCGTAGGCTGCAGGATTCAGCATGGGTGGAAAGAGGGGAATGGCCCCATCACCCAGTAGAAAGGAACTGTTCTGGACCAGGTGCCTGTAAATCCTCTGTATCTTATAAAATACGATGGATTTGACTGTATTTATGGACTAGAACTTAATAAAGATGAAAGAGTTTCTGCGCTTGAAGCCCTCCCTAATAGAGTTGCAACATCTCGAATCAGTGATGCACACCTAGCCGACACGATGATTGGCAAAGCAGTGGAGCACATGTTTGAGACGGAGGATGGCTCTAAAGACGAGTGGAGGGTAATGGTCTTAGCACGTGCTAATGAACACACGGTTTTACATCACCTATGAAAAAGATCCTGTCTTGTACATGTACCAGCTCTTCGATGATTACAAAGAAGGTGACCTTCGCATTATGCCCGATTCTAATGATTCACCTCCAGCAGAAAGGGAACCGGGAGAAGTTGTGGACAGCCTGGTAGGCAAACAAGTGGAATATGCCAAAGAAGATGACGCTAAAAGGACTGGCGTGGTCATTCATCAAGTAGAAGCCAAACCATCTATTTCATCAAGTTTCATGATGATTTCCATATTTATGTCTACGATTTGGTGAAAACATCCTAGATGTCATCACGAACTTTGCCAAATTTGTGGAACTATTAAATGTATAATTTGTAGACATAAAGACTTGATCGCTTTCCAGTTTAATGAAAGCTTAAATGTCCCTGTGCACCCACAATCTCTGCCAGCAGAACTGGTTTTGTTCTGAATAGTATAGATTTAGGTGAACACAAAGCATTTTGCGTAAGGAACTCCTTCCTCTTAAAAGAAGTCTATCTGTTTGGAAGGGACTTGCAGGCAAGTCCGGTAAAAGTTAAGCTAGTATCACAGTCATTTAAAACTGCAGTAGATCTTATCCACTTTCCCCTTCATGCTTAACACTCTTATTCTGCTGCCACAATGCAAGCATAGTTTGGTATTTTTGTTATTGCCTTTTTTTTGAGATATATATGTATCTATATCTACCTACCTATCTATATCTGTGTGTATACATATATAATGTATATGTACAAACAGATCTGTGTGTACACACACACGCACTTCATAGGCAGTCCTTTCTTTGTGGGTTGGAGTGGGGCTTACATAATTTTCTCCAGTTTAACAGGAGTGCTGACCCAAGCCATTTGTATTCAGTGTATTTAGTGTATTACTGCTGTTTATTCAAAATTAAATTTGGGCACAGGAAGCATATCGGGACATTCAGCTTGTTTTGAAAGTCAAGTTCAGAGCACCATTTCAGTCTGGAGGCTTTAAAGTGTAAATTCAAATATGAATCACCTGTGAACATTTAATGACCCACATTAGAATTTTACAAAACAGTTAGAAATCTGGGTAAAAGGCTGCCTTTAATTCTAAGCTTTGTACATTATTTGTTTACATTTTTATCATAAATACTTCTTTTTAAGCAAAGCCCAGGTACTTGGTCCACATAGTGTAATGCAGGTGTATTTTGGATGGCACGTTTGGTCCATTATTTGTACAAATTAGTAACCTGGATTTTAGCACATGGATTTAAAAGGCAACAGTATATCAGTGGTTTCTGTGTATTTGGTAAGTTCCTGGAAGAACATAGTGCTTTTATATTAGAAATGTAAGTTTAAGAACGGCGGTGTTGCCTTTTAACAAGTTCTCTGGGATACCTTTATTTTTATTACTATTATTACTGATATATGATTATGGTCAGAAGGCTTTTCCCCTCAAAGAATGACTAGACAAATAACAGCTTGAATTCCTGACACCTCTTGTGGTGCTGTATGTTCTTGCTCATGGCGTGCTGCTGATGTGGACTCATTGCATTTGGTAGATCTTGCCACATCAGGGTCAGTCACCTGCACTGGCTTGTGGGTGTGACTGACAGCAGCCCTTAGCCATTGAATCCTTTCCTGCAAGTTGTCCTTAACTAAAATAGAACTGCAAAAGTGGTTCGTTTAGAAGCAAAACGTCAGTCTATCACTTTGTTTTGGATGACCCCTGGCAGTTTGAAAGCTAGGGGAAAGATGGTTTGTGAAACCAGTCTTGTGGAGATTGAAAATCTTACCTCAGATTTGGGCAGAAGGCTTAAATGCATATGAATCTCAGCCAAACACCAGGTCTGTGTGACGTCTGTCATGGCTGTTCTTGATGTTAAGAGATTCTGTAGTTTCAAGGCTGCGCTATGCGAGGTCTGTGTGATGCCCATTTTCGCCTTCAGGAAGGCTGTGCCTTGTTGTGCTGGTGGGTGGTAACCTCGCGCACCATGTAAATACAGCACCCCCGTTCTCTCCAGCGTGCCCAGTGCCTCACCGAGGGCAGCCAGGGGTGAGCTTCTCCATGCAGTAGGTACCCAGGTCTTAGATGTTCCTCCTGTGCTTGAAACAAGTGTCATGCTACAGATCTGTCATCTGTTCTCCCGGTGGCTCTTGTAAGAGTTCCTGCATGTGAATCTCAAGGCTGAGCCGAGCTCCCTGTGCCCAAGTGGACACGTGTGGCCCAGAGAGGGAGTTGTCCAGCGTGCACTGCATGAACAGGACACAGTGACTTCAGACTGAAAAACAAAGTCCTTTGGAGGTATCCTGAGGGTTGGGGCAGCTGAAACATTTCTGGCATTACTTAATGACTCGCATTGTGGTTTTTCTGCAAGTACCTTTAGCAACTTTTAATACCGCGTGACCTCTCTAAATGAATGTGACGTGATTTATTGTCATCATTGTTCCATTTATTGCCTTTAGGGTTGAAGGAGGGGGAAGGGTTTTCTTGTTGTTGTTTTTCCTTTTTATTTCCCCATTCTTTTTTCTTTTGGTGGCTTAAACCACACTTCCTGATGCCGTGACTAACTCTGCTCCCCAGCCGAGTATTTCAGCCTTCGTCTAGGCTCATGTTTCAGATCTGCATGCATTGCTTGCATTTTCCTGGTATCGGAATGTTGGTTCCTTGTTCTAGGAATACAACATTAATTTCTAAAATTATCATGGGACTTGTGACAACACAAGACATGAAACTCTGTATAAAATGTATTGGCCTTTCTCACTGACCTGCTACAGTATTATTGTGTCGTGTGTGTGTGCGCGCGTGATGTCTGGGGGCCATGTAAAGCTTCAAAGGAAAACCTTTAAAGCAGACCATGCTTTTTTGCATGCTCTATTCTAAGTAGAATGTTCAATGTAACTAACTAAAATTGCATGTTAAATATATTTCGGTTTTTTCTTTTCTATCTTTGTTTTTATTTGTTTTCAGTTTCTGTATATTTGCTTAATTGTGCTGTTTTAGTAGTTGTAGGATAAAGATGCACTGGTGAAGCAAATGTAGTGCCAACAGGAGGTGATTTTCCAGTTGTGTATGTCCTGCAGCATTTGAAGGGACTGTGCATTCTTAAAACAATCACAGTTGCTTCTAAACCAGATTTCATTTCTATTATTGCTTTACGTGCCAAACCCCGAAATGCATTGGTCTTGAATCTCTGAACGCTGTGGACCCATTAGAAGACTGTTTTAATTGTCACAAATCGTAGTGCCTGAAAACATTCTTCAAGCTGTCTTAAAAAAAAAAAAAAAAGAAAAGAAAAGAAAGTTCTCCAAAGACATGACAGGAATTATTGTAACAGAAAATAATTACGGTCGAAATGTCTGTGGTTCCTTGGAAATGCTGCGCTTTTTGTATTTTCCATCATTAGTGCAGTTTGAACGAATGTGTATAGTTCCGAGGTCTTCGTGTTCGCATTTTAAAATTAGGTAAATGACCTCATCTTTCAAGCTTGAATTCATTTTTAATTTTAATTTTACTTTATACAATGTGTAGACAGTTCCCTGTTCTCTGCATTTAGAAGTATAAACAAAATAAATCTGTTAATGCTGTAATTTTTATAATTATGATGTAACTCTATCCTATCCTTAAAACATTTAAAACAAACCCTTTATGTGCAAAAATAAATAAATAAAAATTTTAAAAAATAAAAAGACCTTTGAAATCCAATTGCTTTGGGAAAGAATTACCTTTAAAGATATGTTTGTTCTATGCATTTCTATAATGATTGTTAGAAGAATCTTTTTAAAAATATAAAGTCTAATAACATTGGAGGTATTTTCCTTGATGGTAATAGAGAATACATCTGTTTCTCCAAGAAAAATTTAACTTGACTTTTGAAATAGCAAACAGAAGTCTTACTATAAGGCTTATTATTTAAGGTCCATGCAATGGGATCTGTGTTACCAAATCTTAACCAAAAAAAAAAAAAACAACAAAAAAATCAATCAACAAATTTTGAGTGAATGCCTTACTATGTTCTCAGCACTTTTTTAATATGCATTATGATAAAGAAAAGTGTAAACGTTCGTACGTAATCTTACTTAAATAGAACTGCTTAACACACACACAAAGTTAACGGCAGACAATTTTACATAATACACGTAAAGTGTCAAGCTGTTGAGTACAGAATACTGTATATACAGCATGAGAGGTTTTCAGTAGAAGAACTGGATGAAGACTGCAGTAAACAGAAAGGCTTGAAAGGACAAAGGCCGGTGGAGAGAACTGTGAAGAAAGCAACCTGAGTTAAGGCACAAGACAGGAATGGTTTTGGCGGGTGGCTGGTATGGTCAGATAATCCTGAACAGAGAGACGCGTGAGTGCCAGGGAAAGCCAGATAGAGTCAAAAAGTTCCTGGTGATGCGTTTTGTCCCTGCAATTTAACTGGGAAATGAGTCTCTCTAAGAATTTTAGGAGATTTAGAATCTATACATATTTTTCGGTCTGTATGCTCACAGTGGTGCTGGACAATGATTCTAAGACATACATTTCTTTTCCCCCACATTTAAACATCTCATAAGTTGAGAAGAATCTTATAATCAATTGTGTATCACAGATGGACAGCATTTTTTCCCTCTAAGTGGTACATAAAACAATGATGCATCTTAAAAATCAACCACCACCACGAATCTAGAGTGCTATGAAGTCATTAGAAAAAACGAATGAGTAAAGTCTTTTATGTTTAAAGTAGAACATAATCAATTCTCAATTCTACAAAAAACTGTCTGAACCTCTTGCTCACAAGGAACAGAAGAAACCTGAGGGTCTACAGTAGGAAGGCGCAGGAACAAGTCTAAATTGACTTTCTTAACACAGAAAGTGAAGATGAGTCCAAGCCAGAGAGACCAGAGGATATAAGGCAAATGCAGAAATAGTAAATTATTCGTCAGAGTACAAGCTGTAAAACCTAAATGCTGAGAGAGAGAAATGCCATTGAAAAGCAAGTTGAATTGTCCAGCAGAGTGCTAGAAAACACGGGGTAAAACCAGGGGCTGATGATAAAGAGGTTGTTTCCAAGTTTGTCAAGAGCAGTTAAGCCCTCAGGTCATCACTTGTACCAAGCAGACAGTTAACCCTCCTCTATGCTGGTAAAAAAAACAGAAGAGAAGTGAACGGGGAAAATAAGCTGGAGCAGTTCCAGCCTGGGGAACCAGAGGAGGGCAGGTGATAAGGCATGAAACTAAGAGCAGAGAAGTCAGTGAGAGCCACGGACTGGGAGACGATATTTGCAAAAGACATCTGATAAAGAATTGCTATCCAAAATATACAAAGAACTCTTAAAACTCAACAATAAGAAAATGAATAACCCGATTAAAAAATGGGCAAAAGATCTGGACACCTCACCAAAGAAGATATGCAGTAGTAAATAAGCATATGAAAAGATGCTCAACATCACATGTCATTAGGGAATTGAAAATTAAACGAGTTACCACTATACACCGGTTAGAATGGCCACACTCCAGAACACGGGCAACATCAAATCCTGATGAAGAAGTGGAGCAACAGGAACGCTCATTCACTGCTGGCAGGAATGCCTTTCAAAGTGGCTGCACCATTTTGCAGTTGAGCAGTTTCTGACAAAACTAAATGCTCTCTTGCCATATGATCTGGCAACCTTGCTATTTGGTGTTTACCCAAATAAGTTGAAAACTTATGTCCACATAAAAACTAGCACATGTATGTTTTATAGGAGCTTTATTCATAATTGCCAAAACGTGGAAGCAACCAAGTTATCCTTCAGTAGATGAATGGATAAGTAAACTGTGGTATCTCCAGACAATGCGATATTATTCAGCACTAAAAGGAAATGAGCTATCAAACGATGAAAAGACATGGAAGAAATTTAAATGCATATTATTAAGTAAAAGAAGCCAACTGAAAAGGATACATACTGTATGTATATGACAATCTGGAAAAGACAAAGCTATGGAGACAGTAAAAAGATCAGTGGTTGCCAAAGAGGAGGGAGGGATGAAAAGGCAGGGCACAGAGGATCTTTAAGTCAGTGAAAGTGTTCTGTATGATACTATAATAGTAGACCCATGTCATTACACAGTTGTCAGAATCTACAGAACATGCAGCACTGAGAGTGAACCTTAGTATAAACTCTGTATTTGGGGTGGTTATGTGTCAGTGTGGGCTCATCAGGTAACAGGTGTATCCGTCTAGCGCAGGATGTTGATAGTGGGCAAGGCCGTGTCCATTGGGGAGAAGGGTACGTGGGAATTCTGTACTTCCTGCTCAATTTTTCTGTGACTCTAAAACTGCTCTAAAATATAGTCTATTAATAAAAACTGCAGCCTGTACAGTGAGTCCCCATTCCCCTTCCCTCCCTAGATTCCAAATGCCAGGGGTCAGGCTTATAACAGGTCCCTGGCAGCAGACTAAAGAACCCCCTGGAGGAAGTGAACCACTCAAAGCAAAAAAACCTAATCGTAACGACATTTGGGTGTGTGTGCTCAATTAAAAAAATCATCTGAGGGGCTTCCAGTTTCTATGCAGGATGTAGAAAGATGGAAAGAGCAATGCTCCTCAGTAACAACTAAAAATACCAAACAACCTACAAAATCATAAGTTTTCTTGAACCTATCAAAGAGCTGAAATCACAACACAACCTCCTGGCTTTAAATCTAAGACAAGCCTCCCAGGACACACAGGACACACACTTACGGCAGAGCACAGACGTTAAGATGAGGCTCTCATACAAGTGAGTAAGAAGAATTCAGCTAAAATTTATAACAAGCTGTTAAAGGTAGAGCATGGGTTTAGCTAAACCACTCCACAACATTGCTGCCTCAGCATCCATTTTGTGTGGTCAATCGGCAGCCTGCAGGGCCTTGAATTGATACTATCCTCTCCATCTAGTATGCATGCCCTAGAAAACAGCCCACGGGCTCATAAGTAAATGGAAGTTCCTGATGTGACTCCCCCAGCTGCCCTGGTGATCGTCAGTCTCCCCCACCTCCCAGGGTCTTCCTCTTGAGCCCCTTAGATAAAAACAGGCCCCTGAGAAGCTTACCAACCACCTCCCCCCCCTCCTTTTTGGTTTGAATTGACCTATCTGGCCTTAGCCTGGGACCTCCCCTTGGATCCACTCCAATCGCTGCCTACACCCTGCCTTAACCTCCCTCATGGCCCCTTAAGGTGTGCCATGTACCTCCTCCAGGACCTGTAAAGTAATCAATTCGATTTCAATTCTCTTATGGTCTTTTATTGAACCATCCATCAAAAATGTTAACAAATGTTAATTTAACAAAGTTACAATGGGCAAGTGTGAGAACACAGAACCCACGAATGCCACAGGCACACGGGACTGCGCACACTCACAAGCTCTCAGCCATGACCTCAGTGGGTGACCACAAGGAAGACTGGGGACAGGGCAGAAGACAAGAGAAAGCCTTCCTCCATGCAACAAGCCAGCCAGCCTCAGCTGAAAAAGCACAAAACCCCACCCAGATCCTTATCATCTAAGGAACAAGAGCCATAAGCTACCCGGGTAAGAGCAACAAACTTTGTTTCCCCATTGGCCCTACCTCCCCCCTCCCCCCAGGGCACAGGTGATAACCAACCGAGTCTGGGGAAGAGAAAAAGAGTAAAACCTTTTGGGCAAGGGTGAAAATGAAAACAAAACATATCAAAACTTCTGAGATGCAGCTGAAATGGATTGGCAAACTGCAGCTTGTTTCTTATAAATTTATTTATGTATTTATTTATTTTTGGCTGCGTTGGGGCTTCCGTTGCTGTGCTTGGGCTTTCTCTAGTGGCGGCGAGCGGGGGCTACTCTTTCGTTGAGGTGCGCGGGCTTAAGGCAAGTGAAACCATAAGTGACATTCCTTCCTTCATCTACTCATCTTCCATGGCTCTGTGGTCAAAGAACCATCTCAAAGACCCATGGAAAAGAAAATTAGCTCCTAATTACAAAGAAGCTAGGAAACCCTTGCTATACTGATAAAAATAAATCAAGAGTAAAGGAAGGCTTGTTCCTCTCTTCCATTCACCAACACAAAATGCTATTACTGTCCATGAGTCTCTCAAAACTTCTGCTTTTTTTGTTTTATTCTTCTAATTAGATCAAGGAAAGAGACCCTAATAGAAACTAGCTTTTTTTTTTAAACCACTTACTGGCTTCTAGTTGTTTCTCCTCCGCCTAGCTGCTGAGCAGCTTACATGATCATCTCATAGGGCTGGCTCTTGCTCAGGTCTCCTCAAAAAGCCACTCTGGCATTACTCCCTTCCCTACCAAATCCTATTTCTCCAGTAGAAAAATCACCCACAGGGATTTCCCTGGTGGCGCAGTGGTTAAGAACCCGCCTGCCAATGCAGGGGACACGGGTTCGAGCCCTGGTCCAGGAAGATCTCACATGCCGCGGAGCAACTAAGCCTGTGAGCCACGACTACTGAGCCCTCGTACCACAACTACTGAAGCTCGTGCGCCTAGAGAAGCTCTGCAACAAGAGAAGCCATCACAATGAGAAGCCCACACACTGCATTCTGCAGCTTGGACTTGGAGGAGTCGGAATAGTAGTGGAGAGGGAATGTGGAGAAGGCTACAAAAATGGCAAAGGAGACCAGAGTGCCTGCCATCCTCATTCACAGACAGACGATGCATAAGGCACCACAATGAATTTAGTTAGGAGAATGGCAAATAACAAAGCTGCAACAAAAAAGATTTCCTATATTTTCAAGTTCAACTCAAACTATCTTCTCAAATACAATGAACAATTGTTTTTAAAAAAACATTTATACTGCAAAAATCTGGATTAGGGAAGTAGATATGTATTTCATAACTAATTATGTTTTTCTCTGAACCTTCGCCAATACTCGTATCCTCCCTGGAATGTCTTCCTCTTGTTATGTCCAATTATCAAAAACTATCTTTTTAAAAAGTAGTATGTTCTATATATTTTCTGATTACTAAAGTAATCTTTGTGTCTCGTAGAAAACTTGAAGAATATTGGGCTGGCCAAAAAGCTTGTCTGGGTTTTTCCATAAGATGTTATGGAAAAACCTGACTGAACCCAAACGAACTTTTAGGCCAACCTAATAGAATAGATAAAAACAACAACAACAAAAAAAAAAAGGAAAAAATATTTGTCACCCTTTATCCTATTACAATTGTTACCTTTTTTTTTTTTTTCACCTCTCTCCTTATAACAGAATTTTATAAGAGATTGGATACAGGGAACAAAGTGCAAAGAAGAATAAAAATCACACTAATACTTGTAACCTGAGAAGTCAGAAAAACAGTTGTGTCTATGATGGAAAAGGTATACTTTGTAAAGTTAATTCTACCAAGTTGATCCTCAGATGAACAGACGATTTTGTAGTAATTGTTATGCCCACCAAATAAAAAATTACCCAAATACACCATAACTATGCACCATAGTTTTTATGATACCCATCCAATTTCCTGTAGTATTGCTCTTCTCCATTTCTACTTTTCTTCTCAAAGGAATTTCAGTCAGAGACATGCATAATATATAATACACTAATCAATACTGTCAAAACTGAAGTGGTAAGGCTATGCAAAAGTATTTTTAAATCTACCATAATATCACCTCTATTCCAACCAGCATATGAATCCTAGGGAGACCTACAATATGTAGGTTCCTATAATATTTTGAACATATCTCCACTATGGTACTTATTTAACGTGATATAATATATCCCATCCCCATAAAAATCTATTTTTTATCCTATATTTAGAGCCTTTGCAATAACTGGATATATAAGGTATCATATGTAATATGTATTGGGCAGTATTAGTGAATTGTTAACCAACATTTTAACTCAAGTCCTAGAAGGTTCTGTATCAGATATACAAAACAGGATAATAATAATATTCTAAAGGTCCTGTGCTGTGGAAACAGGATGAAGAGTAAAGTGTCATCAGCCAGGAAGAAGGAAGATGAAGCCAATGAACATTCCTGCAGCTAACAAGTACCTTCTTTTCAGGAGGCCCAGGCAGGAAGCTGATTTCTTCTACAATTTTCCTGCTTCTTACTTCAAGAAGCAGTACATCAAAAGCATGAATTCCCTGTGCCACATATCAAGAGAGTGAAGCCATTATGACTGGCATGTCTCCAGTATTTGGGAGAAGCCACGTCAGACCCCAATCCTTTTTTTTTGGCCCCAGCCCTACTCTTACATACTCCAATAATGTGCCTCTGAATGGCCAGGAATGCAGAAAAGATATTAAGAAGAGTGAATGTCACTACAACAATTACCTGGTACATCACACGATCCACAAGACTGTAGAATCTTTATTGGTAAGAACATTCTGCCACTGGATGGAGAGGTGGAGATAGAATAGGAGGGCTATAGTGTGTTATCTTGTCTGGTCACAGGACTCAAATAAGTAGGCGTTTGAATAAGGGCTTGGATGTCAGCAAAATTCAATAAGGTGAGTCATGTAAGATTGGAATAATATTATTTCATACAACATACACTAAGCTCTTTAGAACCTGTTGAACTTGGGGAGATACCCTCCTTGAAAAATCAGAGCCTTCAGAGCCAGTGGCCCTATACAGAGGCCCAGGTCCCCAGACACCAGTGTTGAAGACTCAGGTCCTGAGCTGGGGTGTGGACTCCTGAATAGCTCCTGAGGTACAATCAGTCTCTCAGACTGGGCCCTCCACTATGTCAGCCCTTGACTAGCCCTTATGTCCTCTAAGTCACATATTCCCTTGCTCAAGCATAATTCAAGGACTTAAAATAATATTAATTATCTGTTTTGGATGTAGACAACTATATTATATTTTTCTCATTTCCTCGTTTTACACCTAAATACGCTATTTAGAATGAAAATATACAAATGTGTCACCTAAGAGTTCTTCCTTCTCTTTTCCTCACCTCCCACATGAAGTCGTTGTTAAGTCCTATCAGTTATACTTCCAAAATATATCATGAATCTCTGCAGTTCTCCATCTCCACTGCAACCACCCTAGTGCAAGCCACCATCACCACTGGCTCCAGAGCAAGGACCACTGCAGTGGTCTCTTCAATGACCTCCCGGCTCCCATTTACGCTGTGCTGCAATCCATTCCTCACTCAACAGCCAAAGTGGTCCTCTCAAAATATAAATCATAACTAACCCTTGCTTTCAACCCTCTAATAGTTTTCCATCACACACATACAGGGGGAAAAAAGCCAAAATCCTTTTCTGTGGCCTTCAAAGTTGTACTTGACCTGGTCCCCACTCCTGACCTAAGCCTAAAGCCACTTTCACCAAAGGAATCAACAAACATACCACCAGAGACAGGTCAGGAAGCAGCAGTAGCTGAGACAGACCAACTGTGTAGCTGTGTTGAGAGAGGTTTTGTGTAAAACTCATGGGGCATCTGAATTTCTATATACTGAGTTTTCTTAAAGGAAGTACCCCAATATAATGAATCAATCAAAAGTCAAGGTACCAACACTTCACAGAATTCAATAAACATGCCTTTCTTTGTATGTAATGGAGAACCAGTGAAGGATTTTAAGCAGAGAAATAACTAGATCTGACTTGCATTTTAGAAACTGAAATTCTGGTTGCCTTGTGGAGGATATATGCAATGGGAGGAGACTAAAACAGTCAAAATGCATCAAAATAACTCAGGAAACAGCCTGAGGTTCCTACACAAATCTTGATGGGGAGGGATGAGACCTGACTGAAGAGCTGTTTAGGAGGTCATACATAGCATGAGAATCTGGTGGTTGATTCAAGGTGGGAGGAGAGATACCCTCTCCTAGTTGTTCAGTCTGTCAAGGAGGTTATGGACCTCTATAAATTTTATTCTAGCTTCAAGTAGGGCTCATATCTGACGAGTTACAGGGACTTGTATGGCATCCCTAACTGAGATTACTCACATTCTCCCCGCCCCATTGGCGATCTCTGGGCTGGGATGGGATGTAACGCAGGAGCCTCTGACTCCAGGTCCACCGTTCCATTCTGAGCATCTATCTTCCCAGCAGAGCGGGCGCTTCTAAAAACACACCACCCAAATTTCTCTAGCCTTCGCTACAGCTCACTGTGCTGAACTATTTTCTACTCAACAACCAGAGGGCTGTTACACTCCCATTAATAACTTGTGATCACTATGGTGGTCATTCTCAACCTGATGTAGGGGTAGGACACGGTATAAGAATCAGCAAGTGCCCTTTTAAAAAACTACATACTCATTCCTCTCCCCTTTCAGATGGCTATCCACACACCCACCAAGGGGAGTGACTGATTGGAAAGATTTTTTTTTAATTTTTAAAATATTTATTTATTTAGTTTTGGCCGCGTTGGGTCTTTGCTGCTGCTCGCGGGCTTCTCTCTAGTTGTGGTGAGCGGGGGCTACCCTTCGTTGTGGTGCACAGACTTCTCATTGCGGTGGCTTCTCTTGCTGTGGAGCACGGGCTCTAGGCGCGCGGGCTTCAGTAGTTGTGGCTCGTGGGCTCTAGAGCGCAGGCTCAGTGGTTGTGCACACGGGCTTAGCTGCTCCGCGGCATGTGGGATCTTCCCGGACCAGGGCTCGAACCCGTGTCCCCTGCATTGGCAGGCGGATTCTTAACCACAACACCACCAAGGAAGTCCCTGCTTGGAAAGATTGAGAACTACCTGCTGCTTTACTAAATGCAAAGATAAGGGCCTATAAAATTAATTCAGTAATTAAAAAGAAGAAACACTATGCCAACCTATTCTATAAGAATAAGAATTATGAAACATAACAATAGTATCCAATACTGAGTTCCAAGAGAAGTTACTCTGTGTTTTTGAAATATTTTTTTCTGTCGTTTTTTACGATGATAAACATTTTCAGGTCTCAATTTATTTCTCAGCAGGAACTACATATAGTTTAATGAAACGAATATTATGATGCTCTTCCTACTGAGAAAACCTCAGTGCCATTCTGAAAGGATCTGAAGAAAGGTAATGAAATTCTAGAAAAGAGTTTTAAAGTTGTCAATATTCAAATTCTTTAGAGAAAAAAATTCATATTAATGACCAAAACAAAAAACCCCACATATTCCTCTTTTTACCATCCTGTCTCTGTTTTTTTTTTTGTTTTTTTTTTGCGGTACGCGGGCCTCTCACTGTTGCGGCCCCTCCCGTTGCGGAGCACAGCCTCCGGACGTGCAGGCTCAGCGGCCATGGCTCACGGGCCCAGCCGCTCCGCGGCACGTGGGATCTTCCTGGACCAGGGCACGAACCCACGTCCCCTGCATCGGCAGGCGGACTCTCAACCACTGCGCCACCAGGGAAACCCCTGTCTCTGCTTTTTTTTATCAGCAAATTTTAAAGAAAATACTGTATGTAACCCTGAAAGGAAAGCTAAGATAAATGAGTGAATTACAATAAAATAAAGCAGGTTGGCTTAGTAATTAGATACAATAATCTAGATTTTTCCAAAGTGTGACACAGGAGATGACTTTAAGTATTCAGTATATTTATTTTAATGGTCCCTAGAAATAACACAGTAGTAGCACATCAAATCTGTGAAGTCATATATTATTGCGTAAGGTAAGATTGAAGCAGGCAGAGGAATTCACACAGACACCTTGTCTTATAGGTCCTATACTCAGGAATGCTCTTGCTCTGAGCCTTGAGTAACTGAACAGTGTGACAATCCCTTTTTAAAAGATAATGACGAGATATAACTCACATACCAGAAGATTCACCCTTTTAAAGTGTACAACTCAGTTCTGAGTATATTCACAAGGGTATAACCGTTACCGCTACCTAATTCCAGAGTATCTTCGCCTAAAAAGAAACCCATGACCATTAGTAGTTATTCCCACTTCCCGCTTCCCCACAGCCCCTGGTGACAGCTATCCACCCTCTGTCTCAATGGACTGGCCTATTCTGAACATTTCAGAGAGTGGAGTCACACAATATGTGCTTTTTGTGTCAGGTTTCTTTCACTTTTGATGTTTTCAAGGTTCATCTGTGTTTTAGCATGTATCAGTACTTCATTCCTTTTTTTTTTATGACCAAGTAAAATTCTACTACATACCACATTTTGTTACCCGTTCATCAGTTGACGGAATTTGGGTTGTTTCCACTTTTTAGCTATTATAAGTAATGCTGCTCTGAACATTCATGTACAAGTTTTTGTGTGGACGTCTTTTCAATTTTCTTGAGTATATACCTAAGACTAGAAATGAGGGGTCACGTGGTAACTTCACGTATGTTAACCTACTGAGAAACTGAAAAGCTATTTTCCAAGGTGACAACATCATTTTACAATCCCACCAGCAATGCATGAGGCTCCAATTTCTCCATACCTTTGCCAACAATTTATTGGCCACTTTTAAAATTATGGCCACCCCACTGGGTGTGAAGTGGTATCTCATTGTGGTTTTGACTTGCAGTTCCCTAATGACTAGTGATGGCAACCTAACTCCTTGAAAGTATACGTGGTACAGATAATACATCTCTCTGGTGTCCAATCTCATATTCTACATTTCTTTCGGCATTACAACAAGCTCTTTTACCCTCTATTACTCTCTGCGGTGGATGTGGTTTATTGCGGGCTTCTTCCACCCTTTCAGCCCTTGTCCTGACTGCCTCCCCAAAAGCCATGCCCTTTGTCTAACACACCTACTCTCTTCTCCCTCCTACAAGGCCTGCAGCACCCACTTCTTCTCTGCAGAGAAGCCTGGTCTTTATCATTTTCCTGCTCCCACCCAACGACACATACTCCGCTTTACCTCAGAGAGCCCTGCCCTCATACCAGTAGCCTCTGTCAATCCTAACTCTGCAGACTTCAGTCCTTCCCATTCTTTCAACTCCCTCTTCCATTCCCCAGTCTGACATTCCACATTTCCAAAGTCCTTCCTAATTCCTCCACATTCCAAACCACCTCTCCCTGTGACTCCAGCCTCCTCTGTGCCCCTCTGGTCCTCTCCATGTCTCCCCCTCCTGACACGCCTCAGGCCACAAGCGCTACATCTAGCCCTTCACTGACTCTCTCTTCTACGCACTATGAAATGTTATCCCACTCTTGTTCTCTACTCCCCACTTCTCACTACAGCCTGGAGTCTGTCTGCCATTTGAGTTGTAAGTGACTAAAAGCAATAATGGAAGAAAACCTTTTCCAATCGAAGTGCTGTGATGGTTAATTCTGTGTCAACCTGACTAGGCCATGGGGTACCCAGATATCTGGTCAAACATTATTCTGAGTGTGTCTGTGAGGGTTAGTCTGCATGAGATTAACATCTGAATTGGGGGACTGAGTAAAGCAGGTTGCCCTCCCTAACGTGGGTGGCCTCACCCAACCAAGTGAAGACCTAAATAGAATAAAAAAGGCCGAGTAAGAGGGAACTTCTTTGTACCGATTGAGTTGGCACATCTGTCCTCTCCTGCCCTTAGACTGGGTTCACCTGAGTCTCCAGCTTGCCGACTGTAGATGTTGGGACTTTTCAGCCTCCATAATCATGTGCGCCAATACCTAATAATAAATCATATTTATATATCCTATTATATATTGCTAAAAGATAAACGGAGGGATATTTAAAATTTTAAGAGTTTATTTGAGAAAAAATTGAGTCACAAACCAGAAGTGATTGGGAGCACTCCACCAACAGGAACTCGGGGACGGGCTTTAACAGAGAAGAGGTAGAAGCAAAGCAAGGAAGTTATCTGGCTACAGCTTAAAGCCTAGTTGGCTCTTTGTGATGGGTTCTCCTTAGGCTTAGATTTCATAATCTCGAGGCATTTACAGGCTTAGATTTTGGTTGGCTTACCTAGGCCACCATGGCATTAGAGCCACCTTAGTCTAAGAGCCACCTTGTTTAATTAACTTAACGATATATATCCTACTGGCTCTGTTTCTCTGGAAAAATCTGACTTATACTTAAGCCCTGGAAGCCCCTTGTCCCACGAATAGGCAAATGAGCAAAAAACATGCAGAGGAGTTCAGATTTGGTCTAGTGAACAAAGAAGAGAAAATGAATACTCATGCAGGGGATTACATTTATTAATCGTACCACAGCACTAAGAAGCAAGATAAATTGAAATAGGGAGAGCACGAAAGTCAGGAGACTACAAAAACAAGGTCTACACTGATTCCTACCTGGGGGAATGCAAATGAAAAGGAAAATCTAATAGAAATACCAAAGAAAAAACAAAAATACTTAAAAAGAAAAATTTAATCCCCAAATTCCACTCTCAAAGGAAGGTAGGGTCAGACAGAAATGCTAGAGTAGAGAAAGGAAACTAGATTTTTTTTGGCCTATTTCTTTTATTCTGTGGCATGTGGGAGATGTCTGATGGAGAAGGTGGTTAATTCAATTTTGGACATGTGGTATTTCAGGTGATGGCAGACATCCAGGTACAGGCGACAGTCTTAAAAATTAAATGGAAAGAAGCTTCCTAAAATTAATTTAGAGTTCTACCACCCCACAGCAACATTTTATGCTCACCAGAATATATCTCTCGTCTTATTCAAGGGCATCACTTGGCATTGGGCATCAAAGTAACAGGCTACTGAATCACAGTTCCAGCATGCAGTTAGTTTCAGCTCTGTCACGAAAATCTTCAAATATCTCCCAAACTAAAATTATTCATATAATATACCAAGTATTTTATCCCTTTCCAAAGTGATGTAAATTTGGGCACTCAAACATGCTGAGCATTTACAATGTGATAAAATGAAGCCAAGGACAAATACAAAGGAAAGAGCTGTCATAAATATTCAGTATTCGAACCACAATATCACTAACCTCCTTAAATCACCCTAGATGGAACTATGTCCTAGATAATCCTGGCTTGGTGGGATCTCACCAGTGTGCTAAAGATTCGGTTCTCTTCCTTCCTGACACACTACTTATGTAAATACTACCATCTGCCCCCTTCTCAAAGAGGATAGAAATAAGAGCTTAATCAGATTGAAAATTTTCTTCCACAATATGGTTAAAACTTAATGTACTGTAACTTGAAGCCAATAAAGGTTGTTGCCCAAATACACACATACACCATTACAAAAGATCCGAAATCTTGGAAGTAATCTCCAAAAGCCCTGAAATTATTGTCTTCTTGCTTATTGTCCCAATAGGTAAGTAAGACTGGCAAGTGGCTAAGCAGTGAAAATATCCAAAATGCACACCAGTATATTTTCTAACTTTCTCCTACACTCATAATAGAAAGTTTTCTTATTACCATATATTACCATATATCTAATAATGCCTTCGTTAAATATTGAGGGAAAGCGTCTCTGCTAATCTGGAGATTCTATATTTGTGTTTAAAATGGCAGTAAGAGGAAGATGGTGGAAGAGTAAGACGCGGAGATCACCTTCCTCCCCACAGATACACCAGAAATACATCTACACGTGGAACAACTCCTACAAAACACCTACTGAACGCTGACAGAAGACCTCAGACCTCCCAAAAGGTGTGTGGATGAAAGGCTCTTGGTGCTCCAGCCAGGAGTCAGTGCTGTGCCTCTGAGGTGGAAGAGCCAACTTCAGGACACTGGTCCACAAGAGACCTCCAGCTCCACATAATATCAAACAGTGGAAATCTCCCAGAGAGCTCCATCTCAACACCAGCACCCAACTTCACTCAACGACCAGCAAGCTACAGTGCTGGATACCCTTTGCCAAACAACTAGCAAGACAGGAACACAAGCCCACCCATTAGAAGAGAGGCTGCCTAAAATCATAATAAGTCCACAGACACCCCAAAACACACCACCAGATGTGGACCTGCCCACCAGAAAGACAAGATCCAGCCTCATCCACTAGAACACAGGCACTAGTCACCTCCACCAGGAAGCCTACACAACCCACTGAACCAACTTTAGCCACTGGGGACACACACCAAAAACAATGGGAACTACGAACCTGCAGCCTGCAAAAAGGAGACCCCAAACACAGCAAGATAAGCAAAATGAAAAGAAAGAAAAACACACAGCAGATGAAGGAGCAAGATAAAAACCCATCAGACCTAACAAATGAGGAGGGAATAGGCAGTCTACCTGAAAAAGAATTCAGAATAATGACAGTAAAGATGATCCAAAATCTTGTAAATAGAATAGACAAAATGCAAGAAACATTTAACAAGGACCTAGAAGAACTAAAGATGAAACAAGCAATGATGAACAACACAACAAATGTAATTAAAAATACTCTAGATGGGGTCAATAGCAGAATAACTGAGGCAGAAGAACGGATAAGTGACCTGGAAGATAAAATAGTAGAAATAACTACTGCAGAGCAGAATAAAGAAAAAAGAATGAAAAGAACTGAGGACAGTCTCAGAGACCTCTGGGACAACATTAAACACACCAACATTCGAATTATAGGGGTTCCAGAAGAAGAAGAGAAAAAGAAAGGGACTGAGAAAATATTTGAAGAGATTATAGTTGAAAACTTCCCTGACATGGGAAAGGAAATAGTTAATCAAGTCCAGGAAGCACAGAGAGTCCCATACAGGAAAAATCCAAGGAGAAACACGCCAAGACACATATTAATCAAACTGTCAAAAGTTAAATGCAAAGAAAACATATTAAAAGCAGCAAGGGAAAAAACAACAAATAACACACAAGGGAATCCCCATAAGGATAAGAGCTGATCTTTCAGCAGAAACTCTGCAAGCCAGAAGGGACTGGCAGGACATATTTAAAGTGATGAAGGAGAAAAACCTGCAACCAAGATTACTCTAGCCAGCAAGGTTCTCATTCAGATTTGATGGAGAAATTAAAACCTTTACAGACAAGCAAAAGATGAGAGAGGTCAGCACCACCAAACCAGCTTTAAAACAAATGCTAAAGGAACTTCTCTATGCAAGAAACACAAGAGAAGGAAAAGACCTACAATAACGAACCCAAAACAATTAAGAAAATGGTCATAGGAACATACATATTGATAATTACCTTAAATGTAGATGGACTAAATGCTCCCACCAAAAGACACAGTTTGGCTGAATGGATACAAAAACAAGACCCATATATATGCTGTCTACAAGAGACCCACTTCAGACCTAGAGACACATAGAGACTGAAAGTAAGGGGATGGAAACAGATATTCCATGCAAATGGAAACCAAAAGAAAGCTGGAGTAGCAATTCTCATATCAGAGAAAATAGACTTTAAAATAACGACTACTAGAAGAGACAAAGAAGGACACTACATAATGATCAAGGAATCGATCCAAGAAGAAGACATAACAACTGTAAATATTTATGCACCCAACACAGGAGCACTTCAATACATAAGGCAAATACTAACAGTCATAAAAGGGGAAATCAACAGCAACACATTCATAGTAGGGGACTTTAACACCCCACTTTCACCAATGGACAGAGCATGCAAAATGAAAATAAATAAGGAAACACAAGCTTTAAATGATACATTAAACAAGAAGGACTTAATTAATATTTATAGGACATTCCATCCAAAAACAACAGAATACACATTTTTCTCAAGTGCTCATGGAACATTCTCCAGGATAGATCATATCTTGGGTCACAAATCAAGCCTTGGTAAATTTAAGAAAATTGAAATCGTACCAAGTATCTTTTCTGCCACAATGCTATGAGACTAGATATCAATTACAGAAAAAGACCTGTAAAAAATACAAACACATGGAGGCTAAACAATACACTACTTAATAACGAAGTGATCACTGAAGAAATCAAGGAGGAAATCAAAAAATACCTAGAAACAAATGACAATGGAGACACGACGACCCAAAACCTACGGGATGCAGCAAAAGCAGTTCTAAGAGGGAAGTTTATAGCAATACAATCCTACCTTAAGAAACAGGAAACATCTCGAATAAACAACCTAACCTTGCACCTAAAGCAATTAGAGAAAGAAGAACAAAAAAACCCCAAAGTTAGCAGAAGGAAAGAAATCATAAAAATCAGATCAGAAATAAATGAAAAAGAGATGAAGGAAACGATAGCAAAGATCAATAAAACTAAAAGCTGGTTCTTTGAGAAGATAAACAAAATTGATAAACTATTAGCCAGACTCATCAAGAAAAAAAGGGAGAAGACTCAAATCAATAGAATTAGAAAGAAAAAGGAGAAGTAACAACTGACACTGCAGAAATAAAAAAGATCGTGAGAGATTACTACGAGCAACTCTATGCCAATAAAATGGACAACCTGGAAGAAATGGACAAATTCTTAGAAATGCACAACCTGCCAAGACTGAGTCAGGAAAATATAGAAAATATGAACAGACCAATCACAAGCACTGAAATTGAAACTGTGATTAAAAAGCTTCCAACAAACAAAAGCCCAGGGCCAGATGGTTTCACAGGCGAATTCTATCAAACATTTAGAGAAGAGCTAACACCTATCCTTCTCAAACTCTTCCAAAATATAGCAGAGGGAGGAACACTCCCAAACTCATTCTACGAGGCCACCATCACCTTGATATCAAAACCAGACAAGGATGTCACAAAGAAAGAAAACTACAGGCCAATATCACTGATGAACATAGATGCAAAAGTCCTCAACAAAATACTAGCAAACATAATCCAACAGCACATTAAAAGGATCATACACCATGATCAAGTGGGGTTTATTTCAGGAATGCAAGGATTCTTCAATATACGCAAATCAATCAACGTGATACACCATATTAACAAACTGAAGGAGAAAAACCATATGATCATCTCAATAGACGCAGAGAAAGCTTTCAACAAAATTCAACACCCATTTATGATAAAAACCCTGCAGAAAGTAGGCATAGAGGGAACTTTCCTCAACATAATAAAGGCCATCATATATGACAAACCCACAGCACAAAAACAGAAAGACAGATGAATGGAACAGGATAGAAAGCCCAGAGATAAACCCACGCACATATGGTCACCTTATCTTTGATAAAGGAGGCAGGAATGTACAGTGGAGAAAGGACAGCCTCTTCAATAAGTGGTGCTGGGAAAACTGGACAGCTACATGTAAAAGTATGAAATTAGATCACTCCCTAACACCATACACAAAAATAAGCTCCAAATGGATTAAAGACCTAAATGTAAGGCCAGTAACTATCAAACTCTTAGAGGAAAACACAGGCAGAACACTCTATGACATAAGTCACAGCAAGATCCTTTTTGACCCATCTCCTAGAGAAATGGAAATAAAAGCAAAAATAAACAAATGGGACCTAATGAAACTTCAAAGCTTTTGCACAGCAAAGGAAACCATAAACAAGACCAAATTTGCACAGCAGAGGAAACCATAAACAAGACGAAAAGACAACCCTGAGAATGGGAGAAAATATTTGCAAATGAAGCAACTGATAAAGGATTAATCTCCAAAATTTATAAGCAGCTCATGCAGCTCAATATCAAAAAAACAAACAACCCAATCCAAAAATGGGCAGAAGACCTAAATAAACATTTCTCCAAAGAAGATATACAGACTGCCAGCAAACACATGAAAGAATGCTCAACATCATTAATCATTAGAGAAATGCAAATCAAAACTACAATGAGATATCATCTCACATCAGTCAGAATGGCCATCATCAAAAAATCTAGAAACAATAAATGCTGGAGAGGGTGTGGAGAAAAGGGAACACTCTTGCACTGTTGATGGGAATGTAAATTGATACAGCCACTATGGAGAACAGTATGGAGGTTCCTTAAAAAACTACAAATAGAACTACCATATGACCCAGCAATCCCACTACTGGGCATATACCCTGAGAAAACCATAATTCAAAAAGCGTCATGTACCAAAATGTTCATTGCAGCGCTATTTACAATAGCCCGGAGATGGAAACAACCTAAGTGTCCATCATTGGATGAATGGGTAAAGAAGATGTGACACATATATACAATGGAATATTACTCAGCTATAAAAAGAAACGAAATTGAGCTATTTGTAATGAGGTGGATGGACCTAGAGTCTGTCATGCAGAGTGAAGTAAGTCAGAAAGAGAAAGACAAATACCGTATGCTAACACATGTATATAGAATTTAAGAATAAAAAAAATGTCATGA
Source organism: Delphinapterus leucas (assembly GCF_059928025.1). Taxonomy (NCBI): domain Eukaryota; kingdom Metazoa; phylum Chordata; class Mammalia; order Artiodactyla; family Monodontidae; genus Delphinapterus; species Delphinapterus leucas. Next base: position 55,202,994 of record NC_143140.1, read on the forward strand.
AGAACCTAGGGGTAAGATGGGAGTAAAGACACAGATCTACTAAAGAATGGACTTGAGGATATGGGGAGGGGAAAGGGTAAGCTGTGACAAAGCGAGAGAGTGGCATGGACACATATACACTACCAAACGTAAGGTAGATAGCTAGTGGGAAGCAGCCATGTAGCACAGGGAGATCAGCTCGGTGCTTTGTGACCACCTGGAGGGGTGGGATAGGGAGGGTGGGAGGAAGGGAGACGCAAGAGGCAAGAGATATGGGAACATATGTATATGTATAACTGTTTCACTTTGTTATAAAGCAGAAACTAACACACCATTGTAAAGCAATTATACTCCAATAAAGATGTAAAAAAAATAAAAATAAATAAAAAAATAAATAAAAATAAAATGGCAGTAAGAGCTATTTCCTAGTAATGTATATTAGGTACCATCTCTCTTTTTTTAATCCCTTAAAAGTTTGTGGTTAATCACTGAAAAAGCTGTAAGTGTGAGTTAAATTTTTTCCTCTCTTCCCAGAAAGTGTATGTTTTGGCAGACTGTATTTTCCAAAAACGATCACAACATTTCCCATCCCACACGCTCTTCTGCAGTGGGACCTTGCCACTCCCCCGTCAAGAAGTAGAGTCTGACTCTCCTCCTCTGACATCTACACTGGCCTAAATGATTCACTTGCAACCAACAGAATGTGGCAAAAGTGACACTGAGACTTCCAAGCCTACATCAGTAGACGCCTTGCAGCTTTCTTTCGTCTCTGGAGGACCCAGTCTCCAGAAGCCGACAAACTGTGAAAAGCTCCAGCTACCTGGACAGGACATGTAGTTCCTCTAGTCAACTGCCCCAGCTGAGCCCAGCCTTCAAGTCATCTCAGTCCAGGCACCACATGAGTAAAGAAGTCATCCTGGAAGTGGATTCTCCAGCCCCAGTTGTTTCAACTCCCCCTAATCAAGTCATACCCAGCTACTCTGGTCTTCCCATCTGAAAATCCAGACATTGTGGAGCAAACCATCCCCACTGTTTCTTCTCTGAATTCCCAACCCAACAATGTATGAGAATAAAATGGTGGTTGTTTTATACAAGTTTTTGGGTGGTGTGAAAGGCAGCAATAGGTAACTGGAAGGTATGTTAGGTAACATGGCCATCTCCTCACTTTAATGACCACAGTCCACATTTTTCTTCCCGTTTACTTTACTGAAACTTTCATTTCCAATATTTTTTTTTTTAGATGTCCCTGTTAATTTCCCCAATTTATTTTGACAGCTCAACTTTAGAAACCATCATATCCAATAAAACTATTTCCTAGGGTTTGGTCTTCAGCTTATTTGTTTTATAAATTTATCTATTTACTTTTTTTTTTTTTTTTTTTTTTTTGCGGTACGTGGGCCTCTCACTGCTGTGGCCTCTCCCGTTGCAGAGCACAGGCTCCAGACGCGCAAGCTCGGCGGCCATGGCTCACGGGCCTAGCCGCTCCGTGGCATGTGGGATCTTCCCGGACCAGGGCACGAACCCATGTCCCCTGCATCGGCAGGCGGACTCTCAACCACTGCGCCACCAGGGAAGCCCTATTTACTTATTTTTAGCTGCACTGGGTCTTCGTTACTGTGCATGGCCTTTCTCTAGTTGCGGCGAGCAGGGGCTACTCTTCGTTGCGGTGCACAGGCTTCTCATTGCAGTGGCTTCTTTTGCTGTGGAGCATGGGCTCTAAGCACATGGGCTTCAGTAGTTGTGGCACACAGGCTCAGTAGTTGTGGCTTGCGGGCTCTAGAGCACAGGCTTAGTAATTGTGGCTCATGGGCTTAGTTGCTCCATGGCATGTGGGATCTTCCCCGGCCAGGGATTGAACCTGTGTCCCCTGCCTTGGCAGGAGGATTCTTAACCGCTGTGCCACCAGGGAATTCCCAGCTTATTTGTTTTAAAAGCTTCTTTCTAACATCCCTCTTTACTTACTGGAATTATTTCAGTTTTTTTCACCCTTTTATTCCAATCTGTGTTTGAATTAGGTCATGACTAAAGGCATAATTACTTGAAGCAAATGCTGTGCACCCAACTATACCATGATAAGTAAATATTCTGTCAGGCATAAGAATTATTCAGTACTTATCATAACAATAAGCTATACCAGTACTTCAGGCGTTTATCATTATAAATGCTGTGTTAATAAGAAGTGGCTCTACTGAATTTTATCTACTCTTACCCATAAGAATTATCTTGGCAGAAAAGCACATTTTACTATTTTCAGCAAAAAGACTATTCTTATTTGAGATATAATCTTAATATAAACTCTTCAAACCACTGCATCTTTGTAAGTACAGCCTATTTTATAACTTACTACTATATTTAATAAGTATAAATTGGTCACTCACAAATCACAGCATAAAAAAATCAAATTCTTCATTTTCCTAATGGAACTTCACTTTCTTTATGAGTATTTGGTTGATGAAATGTGTGAAAATGAGTAGCAGTCACCTGCAAAAGCAGCAGGGGAAGGCAGTATCCTGAGGAGGAAGCCAGGTTTTCAATTAAAGTAAGAAGACGGCATATTTTCTGAAGAGATGTGGCTGCAGAGAAGTTTGCTAAGCATGGAATAACAGTTCCAGAGGGCAAATATAAAAACCCAACAGGTGTCCGGGAGAAGAAAGCACAACTGCCTGAGGATAAGCCAGGTGACCCAGGGGGCTATATGTGGAGCCGGGTCCAGGGACAGAGACGTGACGTAAGATAGAAAGAGCTGGCTTGAAGCTTCCAAGATGGGCTCTGGTCTTACCATTTTGAACACAGCAGACTGTGGGTTTTACACAGGATCCCAGATATGTTAGAGAAAAGTGACCAAGGCCAGCCTTCTTACTTCCACTGTACAACTGTGAGAAAGTTACTTTAAACGTCTCCAAGCCTGGGGTTTTTCTGTAGAGTGAAGAGAATACCGCCAACTTCATAAACGTATGATGACGAAACAACACAAGTAAACTGCTTAATACAGGGCCTGATAACACTTTAGTGTGCAATACGCTTTTTGGTTTAATGGCTTTTGTTCTTGACGTGGTCCTCCCAAGAAACTGTAACCAGGTATGTGGGAGGCAAGACTGGTCAGTCCCACTGCCTCCCATCTGTGGTGAAGGCAGCTGTGCTCAGTAGAGGATGAAAGCACTCAGAACGTTCTTGCTGATCTGACCAGAGTTCCACTCAGATAACACTGACCATTAAGCGGTTTACTGAATACAAATACCGCTTTGCCTCAGGTAACTTCTGTCTCGTACCTCTGCTAGACTGCAGGCTCTTGGAGGACGTGCTCCTGACTTACTCGTGCCCCCCACAGGGTCTAGTATTTGTCAGACACTCTGAATGGCTGCTGAATGACTATCCATACAGGGATAAAGGCAAAGTCCCACACCTCAGAGATGTTCACTCCAGAGGCTACATTTTGCACAAAATCTCTTCTTTTGTTAAATAACTTCTATGCTAGTTTTCTAAAAGATGCTTAGATTTTATAAACTGTCATTTTCAGATTTAAGATTAAGTATCAATCAACAAAAAGCTGACAATCTAAAAAAAGTCCCAGATAGTTAGTAAATAGGCATTTTTATTTACGTTATTCACTATTTTTAGGAGGACAAACTCTCCAGAAATGTTGTATAAACAAGTTAATAATCAAGTTGAAAAGACAATTTGAGCAAATAATTCACTTAAAAGCATCACATTTTTCTCAAAAAATCTAGCCCCTTGTTTTACATTTGTTGAATACCTATAATTTTCTAGCTGATGCTAAAAAAAAAACGCTTAAGCAAAATAAGATTCTGCGTTGTAAGACCATATATTCCAGCTTAGTTAGACATGTGAATGCAGAACGGCTGCAAATTAAATTCCAGTATCCATCCTCACTCCCTGGTTCCTTCATCCATCTCTGTCCCTCTCAGCCAAAGACACAGATTCTCTTCCAACAGAAGCTGGACTTTACATTGTACCTAATACATCATGGGGTCTGGAAATGATGCGGGCCTTCACCTAGCTGCCTAATGCTGCTTTCTAAAAAGTCAGACAACCGAGGTTCAACTCCTACCTCTTCTAGCAGCAGGGCCCAGGGCAAGTCACTTAAACTCTCTAATGCTCAACTTCCTCATAAAGTCTAATAACCTCACAGGGTATGGTAAGAATTGAATTAAATATCATAAGAAAATAACACGAAATCGTTGCTTAAAAATGGTATTTACTGTTAACCATTCCAAATCATTATTCTTCCCCCATAATGAAAACAGCCTCTTGCTTTATTACTCAGCTTTATCACTCACTCCACCTGCCTCATCAGAGTAACAAACCAGGCTCCCAGTCACTGCCCACTTTAGAATAAATTTAGCCATGGGACTCGCAAATCCTCCTATCCCAACTCTGCCATTATCTTTGGAGATTTCAAAAGTGCATGTAGAATCCAAAAGGCCAGACTTAAAGTTCTTTGGGATTCCTAACTCTAAGAACCTCACTCACCCTTAAACATTCTCAAGACTGTGCCCTGGATCTTGTTATAACTTAGTCCATCTTAGAAATCTTCATATAGCTCTCTCTAATGCTACAACTCCTTGCGTTATCCCTCAACCACTGGCCATTATCTACATTACACACCGATGGTCCTCTCAATTCCTAAATTTTCCTTTATCTATTAGCTCCATCCTAAACCTCACTTCCTTCCCCGTGCAGCACACCAGGGTAGATTAACTGAAGTATTCTCTATCAAAGCTCTTTAAGTCTCTTAAATCCCAGTTCTGCTACACCTCTCAGGCAAAACTCAGACTCTGGATTAATCCTTTAATAACATGCCTTTTCTCCTACATTTGGTGAACAATGGTCCTCTCCACAGTACGGCAGGACTTTGCAGAAAACTGCGCAGCATTCAAACTGATACCAAATATCACATCTAAATTCCTCCTGGGACAACCACACATCTCACTGATCGTTTCACTTGAATCTGGTTAGCTATTTTCTCCTCCTTCCCACCGCAGCTATTCTAAATGTTTTCTATTCTGCTTAAGGCCCCAGTCACTCATGATTTTAATAATCACCTATATGAGGGGAGATTACTACACTTCCCCTCATATTTAGTAATCTCTCCTCAACTCCCTCGCAACACCTGCTACAGAGACTCTCACTTGGTGAAGCACTAAAGTCCCACACTAACAGCCACGAGTCAACTTGAAGCTGGAGCCTCCAGACCCAGTTAAGTCTTCAGAGTGACTGCAACCACACGAGAAGCCCCGAGCCAGAGCCACCCAGCTAAGTGACACCTGGATTCCTGGACCTCAGAAACTGGGAGATAATGAACGTTTGTTGTCTTAAGATGCTAAATTTGGAGGTAATGTGTTACACAACAATAGATGTCCTTCCTGTATTCCTATCTCAGTTTACATCAATCAACATCTATCTAGTTGCTCATTCATTCATTTAACCATTATTTGAGTACTTACTATGTGACAGAGACCTGTTATCCTCAATCTTCCCTACAATAAACTGTCATAAAATCTTTACAAGTTTATCTCCAAAACGTTTCTCCAATCTGCCCCTCATATTTGAGATTTCCCAAATCACCTCTTTCCCTCTCTCACCATAGTCCTAATTCAGGCCCTCACAATTCTCACCAATACTATATTACAATAGACTCCCAATTAGTTTCCTTGATTCTCATCTGTCCCTGTCAAGTGTGATCTATTTCAGACACAGAGAAACAGCACATACACAAGAGTTAAGGTGGCAGGACCAGGAGGAAGTTCTCTCAAGGATTAGATGACTCTGTAGTCTTTGTACACAAGTAACTTAGGCTTGATAGTCTTCATAGTTTTAGTAAAATAGAAAGTAGCTTACCTACTCAATGTGTATACAGAAAGAGGAGAGGATACAACTGTGGACAATTCAGAGACAGCCACATGGCACAGCGCAGCCATACTGAGTTACGTGATGTTGATTAGATAACACTGGGTTACATGATGTTGTAGAGCAATAGAAGTCCATGCACTGGTTCCCTGTTGCTACTGTAACAATTTATAACAAAGTTAGTGACTTCGAGCAACACAAATTTATTAATCTTATAACTATGAAGGTCAGAAGTCTGAAAAGAGGCTCTTGGGGAGTATCTGTTTCCCTGCTGTTTCCAGCTTCTAGAGGTCATGCATTCCTGGGCTCGTGGTCCCCTTCCATCTTCAGTGCCAGCAATGGCTGTCAAGTCTTTCTCACACCCCATCACTCTCACACTGACTCTCCGGCCTCCCTCTTTTGCTCAGAAGAATCCTTGTGATTATACTGCCCCATCCAAATAACCAAGGATAATCTCCATTTCAAGATCCTCAACTTAATGATACCCGTAAATGTAATGTAACATATTCACAGGTCCCAGGGATTAGGACGGGGACGTCTTGGAGGTGGGGGGAGGGTGGCAGTATTCTGCCATGGTCCAGTCCCAGAATCTGCTCTAGCGATGTTCCACAATCCAGAAATACAAACAGAGAAAACAAATAGCAAGTGTGACGCAGGATTGAAGGTTAAAAATATGTAGAGTCCTAAAGAGCAATATTAAAGCGACAGGCTTGGCTTCAGATCAAATTCTTATTTTTTTCTACAGCAGTTAACTTTGCTAATTCCTTCATGACCACAGAGTAGTCTTACCTGGGCTCCTTTTTCACCAGTATTTTCTGATTATCACCAGGAGATTGGGACAAGAAAGCCTGTACCGATCTGAACATACCTTACAATTAACAACATTGAAAGTGCACATTCTTCTAGGTCATTTAAGGAAGATATATGTCAGAATAGAAACCAGTAAGACTAATTATCTGCCAAAGACATTCTATATTTGAATAAATAGTTTTTAAGAGTTTTCTGTATGTTGCATGAAGTCAACCCAGAAACATCCAACCAATTGTGCTGTAGTCTCAGTGAGTAAAAGATTTCTAGTTATCTTTAGGTGCCTAGACAAAGGCTTTTAACAAAACCAACTCCCACACTGACAGTTTGTGCTGGAAAGAAAGTAACTGTAACTGCAAACATTTTAAGCAAATGATGACTATAAAAAATAAGACTTTGTTTTACTTAAATTAAAGTAAGTCAACATTATATTTTTAAAGGGTTCACTCCAAGCCATGAAATAATTTATACATTTCCTTTTTCTGACCTAGGGCAATATGGTAGACCCAAGTTCAGATTATGTAGATTACAATTTACATACAAGGAGAGAATCTGATTGTAATTTTATCCCATGCTTATGATTGCAGGGTGGCTGCTAGGTGACTGGCAACTCACACAAAAGATGAGTATTCCCATCCCCACCATCCCTTCCAGCCCTCTCATCTAAGGGTATTTAGGGAAACATTAAGTCAAACTCACACTCACATGAGGGTGTTTAGGGTGTAATAAGAGTCATAGTCATACAGGCCCATGACAACATCTGACAAACCAGAGCAGGACTAAGTAAACAGCAGATGCAAAGTTCTACATCCATTTTTAGATACACTAGATCCTCGTTATTCATGGATTCCATATTTCCAAATTCGGCTACTTGCTAAAATTTACATGTAACCTCAAAATCTAACACAATATGTTAGACAAGCTTTATTCAGGCATGAATTATAGTGCTGTTTGTTGTGAATACTCTGTTAATGAATCAACAATATGTATCAAATAAAGTGTCATTAAACAGAAATACACCTAAAACAAGGTTATGTATTGACGGCTTGATGAAAATGTGACCACAGGGTGTCAGGACCATAACCCCGTATTTCCCCTATATAACTTCATAGAATATAACTACCTCAAATAATGAGAGTCAAATGTATTTTATTGTCCGTCCAATCTTTACTTTTGATAGCTGTGGTCCCTAATAATGTAGAATATATCCCCATCAGAGGAGAAAATATATACAAAAACAAATACGTTAGAGCAGAGGCTGAACCAAATGGGAGAGGCCTGGAGAGTGGGTACAAATGGACATTTATTGACCTCCTCTCCTACACAAATTACCTTATTTCATCTTTACAGTAATTCTATGAGATAAGCTTTGTTATTCTTATTTTACAGATGATGAAGCTGAGGCTCTGAGAAGTTAAAACACTTACTAAAGGTCACAGCCTAGTAAGTGGTGAAACAGAAATTCAAACTGGGGTCTGTCCAACCCACTGAAACACACCTCTGGCCCGTGTGGCAGGCACTGCTGCCTTATTGGGCCAGTGGCTCTGGGAACGTCACTCTCTGGCCCACAACTGAGACACCAAAACCCAAAACATACCCATTAACTCCTGGGACTCAAAAAACCGAAATTTCCCTCATCCCCTTTACTCCTGGTCATTACAAAGGTTTGTAACCAGAGAATGTGTCAACCTTATTCTTTAAATTATTCTTAAAAGCCTATTAAAGAAGAAGTTGAAAGGTATTAGCATAGTTTCTCTAAGAAAATTATATATATATATTCTACTCAAAACAAACCAAACAGAAAAAGCTGCCAATAATTAAACATTTAAAATTTGTCATATTAAACTAATCTCTTGATTAAAATGTTCACCTACTTTATTGTGGTCACATTTTCTCAAAAGTCTATAGAAGTTAGATAGCCTCATCCAGCAGAGGGCAGACAGCAGAAGCAAGAAGAACTACAATCCTGCAGCCTGTGGAACAAAACCGACATTCACAGAAAGACAGACAAGATGAAAAGGCAGAGGGCTACGTACCAGAAAAGGGAACAAGATAAAACCCCCCAAAACAACTAAAGAAGTGGAGATAGGCAACCTTCCAGAAAGAGAATTAAGAATAACGATAGGGGCTTCCCTGGTGGCGCAGTGGTTGGGAGTCTGCCTGCCGATGCAGGGGATACGGGTTCGTGCCCCGGTCTGGGGGGATCCCACATGTCACGGAGCGGCTGGGCCCGTGAGCCATGGCCGCTGAGCCTGCGCGTCCGGAGCCTGCGCCCCGCAACGGGAGAGGCCACAACAGTGAGAGGCCCACGTCCCGCAAAAAAAAAAAAAAAAAAAAAAAGAATAATGATAGTGAAGATGATCCAGGATCTCAGAAAAACAATGGAGGCAAAGATCGAGAAGATGCAAGAAATGTTTAACAAAGACCTAGAAGAATTAAAGAACAAACAAACAGAGATGAACAATACAATAAATGAAATGAAAACTACACTAGAAGGAATCAATAGCAGAATAACTGAGGCAGGAGGATGGATAAGTGACCTGGAAGACAGAATGGTGGAATTCACTGCTGCGGAACAGAATAAAGAAAAAAGAATGAAAAGAAATGAAGACAGCCTAAGAGACCTCTGGGACAACATTACATGCAACAACATATGCATTATAGGGGTCCCAGAAGGAGAAGAGAGAGAGAAAGGACCTAAGAAAATATTTGAAGAGATTATACTGAAAAACGTCCCTAACATGGGAAAGGAAATAGCCACCCAAGTCCAGGAAGCACAGAGAGTCCCAGGCAGGATAAATCCAAGGAGAAACATGCCGAGACATATAGTAATCAAATTGACAAAAATTAAAGACACAGAAAAATTATTAAAAGCAACAAGGGAAAAAACAAAAGCAACAAGGGAAAAATGACAAATAACATACAAGGGAACTCCCATAAGGTTAATAGCTGATTTCTCAGCAGAAACTCTACAAGCCAGAAGGGAGTGGCATGACATACTTAAAGTGATGAAAGGGAAGAACCTAAAACCAAGATTACTCTACCCTGCAAGGATCTCATTCAGATTCGATGGAGACATCAATAGCTTTACAGACAAGCAAAAGCTAAGAGAATTCAGCACCACCAAACCAGCTCTACAATAAATGCTAAAGGAACTTCTCTAAGTGGGAGGAAACACAAGAGAAGAAAAGGACCTACAAAAACAAATCCAAAACAATTAAGAAAATGGTCATAGGAAGTACATATCGGCAATTACCTTAAATGTGAATGGATTAAATTCTCTAACCAAAAGACACAGGCTTTATGAATGGATACAAAAACAAGACCCATGTATATGCTGTCTACAACAGACCCACTTCAGACCTAGGGACACATACAGACTGAAAGTGAGGGGATGGAAAAAGATATTTCATGCAAATGGAAATCAAAAGAAAGCTGGAGTAGCAATTCTCATATCAGACAAAATAGACTTTAAAATAAAGAATGTTACAAGAGACAAGGAAGGACACTACATAATGATCAAGGCATCAATCCAAGAAGAAAACGTAACAATTATAAATATACACACACCCAACAAAGGAGCACCTCAACACATAAGGCAACAGCTATAAAAGAGGCTAACAGCTATAAAAGAGGAAATCGACAGTAACACAGTACTAGTGGGGGACTTCAACACCTCACTTACACCAATGGACAGATCATCCAAACAGAAAATTAATAAGGAAACACAAGCTTTAAATGACACAACAGACTAGATAGATTTAATTGATATTTATAGGACATTCCATCCAAAAAACAGATCACACTTTCTTCTCAAGTGCGCACGGAACATTCTCCAGGATAGATCACATCTTCGTTCACAAATCAAGCCTAAGTAAATTTAAGAAAACTGAAATCATATCAAGCATCTTTTCTGACCACAACACTATGAAATCAGTAATGAATTACAGGGGAAAAAAATGTGAAAAACACAAACACATGGAGGCTAAACAATACGTTACTAAATAACCAAGAGATCACTGAAGAAATCAAAGAGGAAATCAAAAAATATCTAGAAACAAATGACAATGAAAACACGACAATCCAAAACCTATGGGATGCAGCAAAAGCAGTTCTAAGAGGGAAGTTTATAGCTCTACAAGCCTACCTCAAGAAACAAGAAAAATCTCAAATAAACAATCTAAACTTACACCTACAGGAACTAGAGAAAGAAGAACAAACAAAACCCAAAGTTAGCAGAAGGAAAGAAATCATAAAGATCAGACCAGAAATAAATGAAATAGAAACAAAGAAAACAATAGCAAAGATCAATAAAACTAAAAGCTGGTTCTTTGAGAAGATAAACAAAATTGATAAACCATTAGCCAGACTCATCAAGCAGAAGAGGGAGAGGACTCAAATCAATAAAATTAAAAATGAAAAAGGAGAAGTTACAACAGACACTGCAGAAATACAGATCATCCTAAGAGACTACTACAAGCAACTCTATGCCAATAAAATGGACAACCTGGAAGAAATGGACAAATTCTTAGAAAGGTATAACTTTCCAAGACTGAACCAGGAAGAAATAGAAAATATGAATAGACCAATCACAAGAAATGAAATTGAAACTGTGATTAAAAATCTTCCAACAAGGCTTCCCTGGTGGCGCAGTGGTTGAGAGTCCGCCTGCCGATGCAGGGGACACGGGTTCGTGCCCCGGTCCGGGAAGATCCCACATGCCACAGAGCAGCTATGCCCGTGAGCCATGGTTGCTAAGCCTGCGCATCCAGAGCCTGTGCTCCACAACGGGAGAGGCCACAACAGTGAGAGGCCTGCATACCACACACACACACACACACACACACACACACACACAAAAAAAAAAAAACAAAAAATCTTCCAACAAACAGAAGTCCAGGACCAGATGGCTTCACAGGTGAATTCTATCACACATTTAGACAAGAGCTAACAACCATCCTTCTCAAACTCTTCCAAAAAACTGCAGAGGAAGGAACACTCCCAAACTCATTCTACGAGGCCACCATCACCCTGATACCAAAACCAGACAATGACACTACAAAAAAAGAAAATTACAGACCAATATCACTGATGAATATAAATGCAAAAATCCTCAACAAAATACTAGCAAACAGAATCCAACAACACATTAAAAGGATCATACACCATGATCAAGTGGGGTTTATTCCAGGGATGCAAGGATTCCTCAATATACGCAAATCAATCAATGTGATACACCATTTTAACAAATTGAAGAATAAAAGCCACACGATCATCTCAATCGATGCAGAAAAAGCTTTTGACAAAATTCAACACCCATTTATGATAAAAACTCTCCAGAAAGTGGGCACAGAGGGAGCCTACCTCAACATAATAAAGGCCATATATGACAAACCCACAGCAAACATCATTCTCAATGGTGAAAAACTGAAAGCATTTCCTCTAAGATCAGGAACAAGACAAGGATGTCCACTCTCTCCACTATTATTCAACATAGCTTTGGAAGTCCTAGCCACAGCAATCAGAGAAGAAAAAGAAATAAAAGGAATACAAATTGGAAAAGAAGTAAAACTGTCACTGCAGATGACATGATACTATACATAGAGAATCCTAAAGATGCCAACAGAAAACTACTAGAGCTAATCAATCAACTTGGTAAAGTTACAGGATACAAAATTAATGCACAGAAATCTCTTGCATTCCTATATACTAATGATGAAAAAGCTGAAAGAAAAATTAAGGAAACACTCCCATTTACGATTGCAACAAAAAGAATAAAATACCTAGGAATAAACCTACCTAGGGAGACAAAAGACCTGTATGCAGAAAACTATAAGACACTGATGAAAGAAATTTAAGATGATACCAACAGATGGAGAGATATACCATGTTCTTGGATTGTAAGAATCAATATTGTGAAAATGACTATACTACCCAAAGCAAACTACAGATTCAGTGCAATCCCTATCAAATTACCAATTGCATTTTTTACAGAACTAGAACAAAAAATCTTAAAATTTGTATGGAGACACAAAAGACCCCAAATAGCCAAAACAGTCTTGAGGGAAAAAAGCGGAGCTGGAGAATTCAGACTCCCTGACTTCAGACTATACTACAAAGCTACAGTCATCAAGACAATATGGTACTGGCACAAAAACAGAAATATAGATCAATGGAACAAGACAGAAAGCCCAGAGATAAACCCACACACATATGGTCAATTAATCTATGACAAAGGAGGCAAGGATATACAATGGAGAAAAGACAGTCTCTTCAATATGTGGTGCTGGGAAAACTGGACAGCTACATGTAATACAATGAAATTAGAACACTCCCTAACACCATACACAAAAATAAAATCAAAATGGATTCGAGACCTAAATGTAAGACCAGACATTATAAAGCTCTTAGAGGAAACTAGGAAGAAACCTCTTTGACATAAATCACAGCAAGATCTTTTTTGATCCACCTCCTAGAGTAATGGAAATAAAAACAAAAATTAAAAAATGGAACCTAATGAAACTTCACAGCTTTTGCACAGCAAAGGACACCATAAATAAGACAAAAAGATAACCCTCAGAATGGGCGAAAATATTTGCAAACGAATCAATGGACAAAGGATTAATCTCCAAAATATATAAACAACTCATGCAGCTCAATATTAAAAAAACAAACAACCTAATCCAAAAATGGGCAGACGACCTAAACAGACATTTCTCCAAAGAACACATACAGATGGCCAAGAGGCACATGAAAAGCTGCTCAACATCACTAATTATTAGACAAATGCAAATCAAAACTACAATGAGGTATCACCTCACACCAGTTAGAATGGGCATCATCAGAACATCTACAAACAACAAATGCTGGGGAGGGTGTGGAGAAAAGGGAACCCTCTTGCACTGTTGGTGGGAATGTAAATTGATACAGCCACTATGGAGAACAGTATGGAGGTTCCTTAAAAAACTAAAAATAGAATTACCATATGATCCAGCAATCCCACTACTGGGCATATAACCAGAGAAAACCATAATTCAGAAAGACACATGCACCCCAATGTTCACTGCAGCACTATTTACAATAGTCAGGTCATGGAAGCAACCTAAATGCTCATCGACAGATGAATGGATAAAGAAGATGTGGTACATATATACAATGGAATATTTCTCCGCCATAAAAAGGAACGAAATTGGGTCATTTGCTGAGACGTGGATGGATCTAGAGACTGTCATACAGAGTGACATAAACCAGAAAGAGAAAACCAAATATCGTATATTAACTCATATATGTGGAACCTAGAAAAATGGTACAGATGAACCGGTTTGCAGAGCAGAAATTGAGACACAGAAGTAGAGAAAATACGTATGGACAGCAAGAGGGGAAAGCTGTGGTTGGGTGGGGATGGTGGTGTGATGAATTGGGCAATTGGGATTGACATGTATACACTGATGTGTATAAAGTTGATGACTAATAAGAACGTGCTGTTAAAAAAAAAGTCTATAGAAAAAAATGAGAAAAATATATAGGCTAAAAACGGTACTATAAATTGATAGTGTTAATTAATAGTGCCCAGCACAGTATCTTTCAAGGACTAGACAGTCAACAAAAGTTTACCAACCTTTTAGATCTACATGCTCTATTTTAGTCATATTTAAGTATATCTTCTCTTGTTGCTCTGAGTAGATCATTATATTAAACATACACGAATACACAACTTCCTCTCAAAATTACTTGTACTTTGTTTACATAGTGCTTCACTAGGCAGAAGATCGAAGAACAGACAGGGGGCAAGGGGGGAGGAGGGATAAATTGGGAGACTGTGATTGACGTATACATAGTACTATATATAAAATTTATAACTAATAAGAACCTACTGAATAGCACAGGGAACTCTACTTGATACTCTGTAATGGCCTATAAAGGAAAAGAATCTAAAAAAGAATGGAGATATATATATATACATGTATAACAGATTCACTTTACTGTACACCACACCTGAAACTAACACAACACTGTAAGTCAACTATACTCCAATAAAAATTTTAAAAAGAAAAAAAAATGAATAGAATACTATTTAGTGTTTTGGTTATGAAATGTTTTCTGAAAGAAATGAGATTCTGTTAAGACTGTGCTTAAGGAGAAACAGGATGAAAAATGCAAATACCTGTGAACACTCAGACACACATTTAGCAGAATAAACAAAATCTTTCCAACCGGAAAGCCCAATATCTAGAGTATGTAACTATCCAAACTCCGCACTTCATTTTATAAGGAAGAGAGACATGGCAAATAAAAAATGAAAGTAGGGCTTCCCTGGTGGCGCAGTGGTTGAGAGTCCGCCTGCCGATGCAGGGGACATGGTTTCGTGCCCCGGTCTGGGAAGATCCCACATGCCACGGAGTAGCTGGGCCTGAGCCATGGCCGCTGGGCCTGCGCGTCCGGAGCCTGTGCTCCGCAACAGGAGAGGCACAACAGTGAGAGGCCAGTGTACCGCAAAAAAAAGAAAGTAACAATTTATTCACAAATAAAGTTTCAGCATTTGGCAAAGGACTGGTATATGTCTGGCCTAATCTGTAAATATACTGATTATCAACAAGGATCTGGAAGTGATAAAGGACTCTACATAATTTATGAATGGTATGACTTGAATGTAAGTATATTATTTTGGAAAGTAGAAAATCATTAATCCCTATGGTTAACTTCTTGTTAACTAAAATAATTCATTATCCAACAATTTTGAATAGGGATTTATCTTTATATTTTACTAAAATTAGCAATTTTATTGATAATTTAAATATTAGTAATGCACTTTATGAACATTTTATTTTCAAACCTTCTTAAACCTCAAAACAGAGATGTACAATTAAAGAAATACAGATTAGTAATTTTTAAAAGTCATTAAAATACTATCTCCCTTATAATAAATAAGGTGTTACCGCGTAGCTGAGTCTATTATCCAAATCCCAAGTATTATGGTTAATCACTAAGTCTTGTTTTTCCATCCACTATAGGTCCTTTGGTAGCCTCAGCCTCCCTTTATATCTCAAAATGACAGTAATAAAAGATACAGGACAAAAATTTTTCACATATTCAACTTCACTACTTTTTATACATTCTTGTTAAAGTTTTGGTAGGAAAGAAAGATGTAATCATTAATGAAATAAGTTTGAGGCCTACAAATGACAGTACTCACTGCTGTAGTTTAATAGAAAGCTAAAAATAAAAGGTTTATTTTCTAAAATATTTGCTCTGGTCTCAAATGTTAAGTATACCAAACTTAACTGACCATAACTGGTGATCCTCAACCTGCAAAGATTGGTGTTTCCAAAATTCATTTCTATATATTAATTGATTGACAGTCAGAGACTATTTTCCAAAATATTTTAAAGGACCGTTAAGTTATGGAGTTAAAGTAAAAAAAAAAACAACAAAACCTTTATGGCTCAGAGCACACCTGAAAGTAGTATTTTCCCCACATATTTATAATACAGTTTTTATTTAAAAAAAAAAAAAACACTGAATTCATCTAGCAATTTTCTCCCATCTCTCCTCAGGTGTTTGTCTCCCAAAAGGGATGGGGGACACCAATTCCAATAGACTCACTGTTGTTTTCATTCAAAAGTAGCCTGAAGGATAGAAACCTTCTCCGATGAAAAAACAAATATGGAATTAAGAATTTCTATTATTGGGCTTCCCTGGTGGCGCAGTGGTTGAGAGTCTGCCTGCCGATGCAGGGGACACGGGTTCGTGCACCGGTCCGGGAAGATCCCACGTGCCGCGGAGCGGCTGGGCCCGTGAGCCATGGCCGCTGAGCCATGGCCGCTGAGCCTGCACGTCCGGAGCCTGTGCTCCGCAACGGGAGGGGCCGCACAGTGAGAGACCCGTGTACCGCAAAAAAAAAAGAATTTCTATTATTCACATCAATCCCATTTTCATGGCATAATATTCAAGTTTATTTGCTCACAGATAAAAAAGGTTTTTAATCTCATAACATAAATTGAAAGGGCAGAATAACAGTACTTTACCACTCTTACCCCACCCCCATTACCTCCTATTGTCATTTGGAAGTTAACTGGCTTTACAGACCCAGGTTACTCCATTCTCATCTCAAATTTAAGATATTAAAATTTCAGAAATACTCATAATTTTAAGAAAGCATAGAAATTTACTTATTAATTAAAATAAACTAATTGTTTCAATCAAATTTTGCTGAACCCTTATCCTTCATACCACTTTTTAAGAGGTTGACAATTTAGAAGACAGCACAAGATTTTCATAAACAAATAAGACAGAGAGGGGTCAGGGGGAGAAAAATTGGTAAACTTCCAACATACTGCCCTCAGAAACGGGACTTAAGCAACAATCCAATTAAGAAAGCAAGCAATCAAAAGAAAAATAATTAAAATAACCACATAGCAGTAACTCTGACACCAAGTATGACAGTATCTAAATCAACCTAATTAAAGAATTTTTAAAGTCTGGAACGACTGAAGCTGTTAATAAAAACATGAAAATATTATAACATTTATCTGAGAATATAAAAAAAAAATAGCTGTTACAAATCTACCAAAGCCACAGTCACAAACTGTACAACCCACATATCCAGAAATTGTGCAGTGTATGGAAGAGGCAGGTGGGTTTCACTCTCATCAGGTCTGTGATTCAAATGGTAAGCAAAACATAGTTCCAACATGGGGAAAAAACTCCGTGGCCTCTTAGGAGCTGAGTGGGTAGTATTAGTTAGAAGGAAGGCATACACAGCAAAAAGAGACCTGCTAGTATGGCTGCCCCTCTCCTAGACCATTCCAGAGACCTGGGTTCGAATCCAAGATCTGCCATTGACAAGCTATATAGTCTTCAAATTACTTTACACCCTCAACTTCCATACCTGTAAAATGAGAGGGTTAGGCTGGTAAGAATCTATGGTTTCTTCCAGCTCTAAACCTTTTAACTCTAAAGGCAGTCGATTTATAAGTTTTTAGACAATTGATTAATAGCATATCATGCTTTTGTGCCCATTAGTAAAACACAGGAAATTAATTCAAACCACTCAGCTATGACCAAAAGATTACACCTAAGCTGCTGCGTAATAGAATGACAAAGCTGCAATGTAACAAAGGAGGGAAAAAAAGATGCTACGTTTGGTATATGCCAAGCTGAAACAATCCAAGTCATAACCAAAACTAAATATTATTATGAAACAGTATTTAGGTAATTCAAACAAACCAACTAGTGAGAAATCAGCTGAAGTTAACATAGAGAAAACAGAATTGTTTGAAAATTTCACTGGTTTTGGTATTATATAAACACATTCAGGTTTTGAATATAGTAAAAGCAGAGTTAATATTAAATGATCAAAAGACTATTTTTGCATATTTGCTAAGAATCTGGCATATAAATTATCTTCCTTTTGAAATGATAAATAATATTTATATTTTAGACAAAGTGCTTTATGTTTTTATTTTTGCATCAAAAATAATATATAGCTTTTTGAAGCAGTTTAAGGGGAAGCCAAATATTTAAATATTTAAGAGTAATTTAACTCAGCTGAAATGATCTAGCATTAATCCAGAAGAATAGCAGATACAACTCCTCAAAAATATTTACTGACTTACTCTACTATATAACAAAATTACGTGGTACATCATTATCTTCAATAAATATTTATTAAGCTTTTAAAACACTACGTGCAAAACATTCATATTAAGGTTACATGAAATATATAGTCTCTACAGCTGAGGAACTTACAGCCAAATTAGAGAAACAAAGTATATTTATAAACACAATAAATGGTGTGCAAATGTGTATTATTAAGTATCAAATAAGAAGTACAGACAATAAATGTTACAGTAATTCAGAGTAAGGCAAACCCAAGAAGGCCCAGGTTGGTCAGGGCAGTTCTTGGGAGGAGACACATAAGTTTGATATTAAAAGAAGACTTTTAAGAATGGTTTGATGCTAAGCACAGAGAACACAAAGCAACTGTTCCTGCTCTTTGCAACCTTATACCCAACCTTATACTAGTTACATCCGTAAGTGATAACTGGACTAAACTATATCAAAAGTGCAACAACTGGGGCTTCCCTGGTGGCGCAGTGGTTGAGAGTCCGCCTGCCAATGCAGGGGACACGGGTTTGTGCCCCGGTCCGGGAAGATCCCACGTGCCGCGGAGCGGCTGGGCCCGTGAGCCATGGCCGCTGAGCCTGCGCTCCGGAGTCTGTGCTCCGCAACGGGAGAGGCCACAACAGTGAGAGGCCCACGTACAGCAAAAAAAAAAAAAAAAAAAAAAAAAAATGGTAGAGCAGGAGTTTTAACTTAAGACAGTGTGTCAGATTCCCAAGCCACGCTAACAATAACATTGAAGAGGTGAGTTCTGCTGACTCATTTCCAAAAGAAATAAAATCTTATTTTAATGGTTACCTTTATAATGTCTAATTTTGAAATACAAGCTATTGCCAAGTTCCAAACATAGTTCTATTAACAAACCTCTACTGGTGTGAATTTATTAATAAACTCTTCATGAGTGAAAACTCTATAAAGCAGATAGCAGTAAAATTTCTATCAGTCAATATATTACTCATGATATCATTCTTATGGTATTTACCATAAGCATATGTGACTATAAAACTGACAGTTTCCAAGTTGGTACCTAAAGCAAGCAGGTCTTATTGTATGTTTCAGAAACTGAAGGGTGTTGGCTGAAACACAGCCCTATTATCAGACTGTTCCATTCTCCTGCATTGTCTTAGTAACAGAGATTAAGAGACGGGGTGGGGTATTTCAGTGTTAATCAGCGGTTCTCCACCTGCCCCTCCCTCCCCTGGGAACATTTGGCAACATAAATTGGCCTGGAGACATGTGTATTGTCACTACTGTGTGTGCATGTGGGGACTACAAGTAGAAGCTGCTAGGTAGCACCAGGGATGGTGCTAAACATCCTATAGTGCACAGGGCAGCCCTGCCCACTCCCAACAAGGAATTATTCAGTCTAAAATGTCAGTAGTGTCGAGGCTGAGAAACTCTAGTGTGAGATTAAATGTCTGAGGCACTTAGCAGAAAAGGTGGTGTGAGTGTTTAGAGACTGTAACTATAAACACTAAATCAGAGTCCAGTAATACTCAGGAAAGATTAGATATAGCACTCAAGCCGTGACGAGAGCGCTGGCAAGAGGGCAGCCTCCTGCTTTGTTAGGTTTGAGGTGGGTAGTGTAAAGAAAGTGATTGCCACTTCCAGTAGTACTCCAACATTTCACAGTTGTGATTTTTTTTTTCTGATAAAAGAACAGGAAATTGAAAAAGTATAAGTAAAAAGAAAAGTAGTTTGCTGGAGAGAAAAGAAACTTCATTTGTTAAATTGTACACAGTTCCACTACCAGCTTACTGAGTGTTTCTATGACTTACAGCAGGGCCCTAGAGGGTTACAACCTAAAACAAAAATAATGGATGTTTTGGACACACTATAAGAGAAAATCAGAACAAATAAATATACATGTGCTTCATTCTGGACATCAGTATTCTAAAGACCAAACATGATCTCAGAAAGCCTGGCTTTTAGCTCCCAAATGTGTAAATGCTCTGATGGTATACTACTGTTCCTTCTTGGGCCTTCCCTTCTCTGAATTTGGGGACCCTCAGTCAAAAGAGAAAAAGTAAAAACTGGACACGTAGCAACCTCTGAGATGGTGCTGACATAAAACAAACACCAACAAGCAAAATTACTTGGAGTTGAAAGAGTCGGACTTCAGAGGTTATCTAGTAGCAAACCCCACAATGCCAGCCTCTCTTCACATACCAACACCCCTAACAAGTGGTTAGCCAACTCCACTTAAACACTAAACTAAGGTCTATCACTTCTACTAGCTTTCAGAAACCACGAATCACTTCTCACGTAATGGGTATTGAAAGATTGCTCCTGAGCTCTAAAGAGAGCAATGTAATTGATCTAAGTTGCTCCTGCTTCACAGATACCAACTGTTTCTCATTATCAACATTTCCTTAAGCAGAAAAAAAGCTCACCATCCAAAGACGATTCTAAACTACAATTGGCCAAATCTGCGGGCGTATTTGCCCTTTGAAAATTATCTTCTGATAGATTGAAACATTTAAGTAAATGCAGACACATGATTCATCTAAAAAGCCTTGTCTGACATTCTGTCAGTATAAGGAATGACTCATTAAATCCTGAAAATGGCACGCTAGGTATGTTTTATCCTCCTACATCGCTCAGCAGGGTTTATTCTCCCCTTAACTACGTAACCAGTGAAAGATACTGATGGAATTCGAAGACTCCGGATATTGGGTAAATACGGTACTGTACTTTATACAGTTACAGTAAAGCCTCGTGGAGCCTTGGCAGATGCACGAGAGCAAAACTAAAGTGATTCATTATTGTGCCGTAAAAGAAGTAGATCCTAATTTGTTCTGTGCTGGCTTACCCCAAAAGGGTTGCGGGGGGCAAGTCCCATAAACCCAGCTTTGCTGTCGGGTTTAATTTAGTTTAAATTAACGTCACCGGCGTTGCACCGAAGTTTGAACGGTTACAGGAGGTAAGCCTCTGGCTGTTGCTTCCCCAAAACAGCCCCCTTTCAACTCGCCCCGGGCGCAGGGCGCGCAGCCTCCCAACCCGGCAGGTGGGCCCCGTGCGGCGTCTCCGCAGTGCCCACCCCGCAGCCGCTCCCTTACCTTGGTGAGCTGGGCGATTTTCTTGCTCATTTTCAGGTGCAAGTCCTGGCTGTAGTCCATGCAGTGCCCCGCCTGCTGCGCGGCGGCCGGCGAGGGCGCGAATTTGGCCGCCCCAGCCGCCGAGCCGCCGTAATAGTGCTGCTGCCAGCTCATGCCCGGGGTCGCCATCTTCCCGGCAGACCCCGGCCGGGGCACCAGTGCCCGCGCTCGGGGGGCGGCCCGCCGAGCAACGGCGACGGGGGCGCAGAAGCCGGGGCGGACGCTTCCGGACCCGACACCCGGCGCCCGCCAGCCGCGGCCGCCCGCGCCCCCCCGCCCGCGAACCCCGAGTCACCGCCGTCCAGGGACGGGGCTGCCCCGCCGGCCCGAAGCCGCGGGCGACACCGGCGCGGGGCTGATGCCCGGGGTGCGGCGGCGGCCCCGGGCCCTATCCGCTCTCACCCTCTCTTCAGCTTGCGCCTGGCGAGGGGAGACGTGGGCAGCGTGGCCCCGCAGGTCCCGCTGCCACCCGACACCCAGAGGGACAGCCGCCTAGGGGGGGTGCGGAGGGAGGAGGAGACTGGGCGGGCTGCTGCGGGGGGAGGCGGGGACCATGGAGGAGGACGCGGGAGCCGCGGAGCCGCCGTTACCAGGGCTCGCGGAGCGCGCGGGGTGGAGACGTCATTTCCCCGCAGCCAAGCTCCGCCCCGCGCCGCCGCCTGCCCCGCAGCCCGGCGACCGGCGCGGGTGCCTCTTGCGGGGCTCGCAGCCAGTGTCTACCCCTGCGGCGGGGAGCCCCGAGCTCCGGCCGGCTCGTGGTAAGCCTCGTGTGCCGCGCGCGTGCCAGAAAAAACTGGGCCGTGGTCACCTTCGGTGTGTAGCGCGCGTGCCGATTTACCGAGCCTTTCCACGTGCATCATCGCGTGCGCTGGGCCCAAGTGGCTCTTCCCCAAGAAAAGCGGCAAACTCACATCCCGCTCCCTCCCAACGATGGCCTCAGCACCGGAGACGTGCGTAATGAAGTCGCGGGGAATCCGATACCCCCTACCCAGACCCTTCCTTCCAAACTCACACAAACATGATTGTTAGAGTGTCTTAGGCTGACCGACTACGTGCCAGGCACTGTCCCTCATTCGACATCAAGTGTCTATGTGGAGAGGACACATTTCATCAGTCAATTGGTACAGCATTGCACCACTACTTCTTCCCAGTCTAATGGAGCCCCAGACAATTATATATGAAATCTACTTGGCTGCAAGTAAAGGGGAAAACAGAAGCTGAACAAGATGTCCTTAAGGATTTGGAGCTGGGCTAAAATGTGTCATTACTGTGCATTTTCACCTTATTAAATGTGTTATTTCCTACTAATTTTCTCCTAACATCTCTACTTCTGCAGGTCAAATAATTTTTTTTTTAACGTAGTGTCCTCTGTTGAAGTAAATCAGTCATTTTAGAGCATTCTTAACACAAACTTTAAAAATATAGAATCGTGCCTATTTAAAAAAAATATGCTGTCATGCAGTTTTGCAGGACTGAATCCTCTCCTGTTATAATATGCAATTTCTCTTTAGCGTGCAACTAACCACCATATAAATCTGATATTATTAACAAATCCGATTGGGGGCCATATTAAAGTATTTGTGACAAAATCTAAACGTACAAGATGAAGGTCAAATAGGATCTTGAAATACTTCTGGAACTGTTGGAATTCCAGAAAGGAATTTTGAAATTGGCTACCTCTTTTCCCAGATGCTAAGTACTCAGCCTTCCCTCTAACAGAACTTTCAGAAAATAAGTTGTCTAGTTCCAAGGTCCTGAATGGAGCAGATAGCCAGAAACAAATATCATGCAAGTTTTGCTCCCTTCTTAAGCTCTAATGATTAAATGAAATTAAAGAGAATTAGAAGGTGGGTTATTTCATCAAATTCTAGGCATGGAATATTCACAATCATTTTAGAACCCTCGTGTCCTTTATATTCTATGCAGAAGTGTGTGTGCTCCAAATGCTCCTAAGTTTCCCTAAATTTTTATAGCTAACTTTTGCTAGGGCAAAGAAGGTGTTTTTTGTTTTTGTCTCTATGATATAGTGGAAAGAATATAGGACTGGAAATAAGGCCAACATGTAGCCTCAACTGAGTCACCAATTTTGTTCATCCCTCAAGTGCATCCTCTGAAGAGTGTTATCAGCCCCTTCGCGGTCTAACTTGGGAGTTAAAGGTTGCAACTCTGGTCCACTAGTAGTTCACTCTGAACCCCATCACAAGAGTTCCTGCCATTGCTATACAGCATAGCCCAGGAGGAGCCTTTTTCTAAATACTCTGCTCAATAGACACCCAGTGTCATTCCATGAATCAAATAGTTCTACCTGACCACAGTGGGATAAAACAGGTCATCTGATACAGAATTCTATTTAATTATGAATGATACATAGAAATATAAAGTCTAATATAATACACTCATAATCCCATCACTCAGAATCACACTTTAAAAAAATTCAGTAAAGAAGTTGTGCAATTAGAGAGAAAAGAGGAAAAGCTAGTTAGGCAAGAAATCTTTGTTTAGTACCTATATCTCCCGTGAGATGGTTTATGCAGAAATATTTCTCAAAAGCCTATTGTGTGCCAGGTGCTGAGGCTGCAGTGATGACTAAGAATCAGTCTCTGTTAGCAGTCTAGTGGGAAAGACAGACAAGTAATAAGGTGCAATACAGTGTGGTAAGTGTTAATTAAAGGAACTCACGAGAGGGGCCCTTAACCCAGCCTTGGAGTGTTGAGAAGGCTTCACACATGTGAAAAGGTCATGTCTGAATGGACTCCTGAAGGATGAGTTCTTCGGATTAAGAGAGATAGTAGATGTGGACTTCTGGCTCTGAGGACAGCAAGGGCAAAGCCCTGGGGATGAGAGAGAGCATAACCCATTTAGGGAACAGCAAGTGGTATGATATGGCTGAAGCAAAGGGTTTGATGGGATGTCGAAATATGAGGCAGAGTATGTAGCAAGATTATTCGGGAGGGAGAACTTATTTGCCTTGATAAAGAGGTTGGGACTTTATTCTAAAGGCAATGAAGACCTACTGAAGGGCTTTAAGCAGGTGACTGAAATAATCACATTCACAGTTTAGTAACGTTAACTGTTGTGACTGTGGAAAATGGGTTACATGGGCAACTTTGTAGACATGGAGAATAGTTAGCTGGGAGGCTATTGCACTTACTCAGGTAAGAGAGGATGGACCAGTGACCTAAAATATGGCAGTGAGAATAAAAGAAATGGATGGATCCGAAACAACCATAAGTTAAAATAGAAAGGACACTGGGGCTGAGGAGGAGAGAGTAGTCAGGGGCTCCCCCTGAGACAGGGACTGGAGAAGGAGGAAGAGGTGGGGGAAGGTGATAAATTCAAGGTAGAACGTGTTATCTTTGAGATGCCTGTGGAACGCCTAAGTGGAGATTTCAGTTGCAACTGAATATAGAATAGGAAAGGTAATAAGAGTAATCACATTTAGCACAGGGAGATCAGCTCAGTGCTCTGTGACCACCTAGAGAGGTGGGATAGGGAGGGTGAGAGGGAGACGCAAGAGGGAGGAGATATGGGGATATATGTATATGTATAGCTGATTCACTTTGTTATAAAGCAGAAACTAACACACCATTGTAAAACAATTATACTCCAATAAAGATGTTAAAAAAAAAAGACAAAAAAGAGTAATCAAATTTGAATACAACAAGAGAAGGTAAGTATTGCTTACGTGAGAAGACCAGAAGCCATCGGTATGTGAAAAGAAACATCTGTCTAGGTGGGTTGTCATCTATGACATGATAGAACTTATCCTTGAGAAGTAGTTGTAATCCATAGATGGAAGCATCAGGCCCAAGGGAATGATACCTGAGAAGTGGGCTTTTAATGCAGAATTTGGGCACAGCAGGAGTAGAGGCTGATGCAGGGGAACAGTCACTGAAAGCAAGTAGAGGAATGAGCTGGAAGTAAAAATAATTGTGAGGATTAGAGCTGGAAGAGAACTTCAAGTCTCTTATTTTACACATATTAAAGATTAGAAAGGTTGAGTTGCACAGATTTTAAAAACCAGTTAGAGCTAGAATTATGACCTAGATACTTTAAACCCCAGTTCTTTCTGGTTTACCAAACAATAGTTTAAAGCTGTTTATCAGAGAATCCCTGTTCTGGTATTCTTTAACTAGACATTTCTTATGCTAATGTTTCCATACACTGATCTTTCAACTATGATTTATATTTGCAGTGATGTCGCACAGGCTTGCAAATCCCCTACACACTTTCTGAATTGTTAGAAATGGTGGGAGGAGGGAAGAAGAAAGTGGTAGTGGTCACTGTAAAGACCAATTAATGATGAAGCTAATGAGGCTCATGTGATTCCTTCTAGGAGGTGTCCTCACGAGTGATACCATGATTATAAAATTTAGTAAAAATTTATAAAGATAACATTTTTTGTATTTTTCCATTAAACTTCCCAAATTGTGTATACTTCAGGCTCCAGGAAACCTAGATTAACCCCAGGCAGCAGTACCTAAAGTTAAGAAGTAAAATGAGGAGTGGAATGGAATATTTCATACAATGGACTATTACTCAACCATAAAAAAGAATGAAATAATGCCATTTGCAGCAACATGGATGGACCTAGAAATTATCATATTATGTGAAGTAAGACAGAGAAAGACAAATATCATATGATATCACTTGTATATGGAATCTAAAACAATGATACAAATGAACTTATTTATGAAACAGAAACAGACTCACAGACATAGAAAACAAATTTATGGTTCCCAAAGGGGATAGTGGGGGGAAGGGGATAAATTAGGAGTTTTGGATTAACATATGCACACTACTATATCTAAAATAGGTAAACAACAAGGACATACTGTATAGTGCAAGGAACTATCTTCGATATTTTGTAATAACCTATAATGGTAAAGAATCTAAAAATACATATATATATTATTTTTCAGAAGAATTTCATACGTATTTTATATATATGTATAACTGAATCACTTTGCTGTATACCTGAAACTAACACAACATTGTAAATTAGCTATACTTCAAATTTTTTAAATGGTAAAATTTTTTTTAAAATGAGGATCAAGATGCATACTCAAAACTTAGTGGACCAAAACCCCAGGCAACAAAAGAAAGAACAGGTAAATTGGACTTCATCAAAATTTAAAACTTTTGTGCATGAAAGGACTTCACCAACAGGGTCAAAAGGCAACCCATAGAGAAAATATTTGCAAATTTTTCTGGAAGGAGGTGAGAATGAGGAATTTCAGGTTGGGAAGTTGAAAAAGTTCCAGAGGTGGATGGTGGTGATGACTGCACAGCAATGTAAATAACTTCATGCACTGAATTGTACTCTTAAGAATGATTAAAATAGTAAATTTTATGTTATGCATGTTTTAGCACAATAGAAAAAAAAGTGGACACTGATTTCTTCAGTGAAAGACATCCTTGCTACTTATGGGAAATCCATTTTAGAGAACAATGAGAGAATGCTGTTCCATCAACCAACAAGCATTTTTTGAATGCTTCCTTTGCGGAGGTGAAACAGTCATTTTCTATCCCAGGTCATCGTTAACTATAGAGAACATCTGGATTTGAGGTTTGAAAGAAGGAAGAAGTGAGGAAATGTTCTTTTTTCTTTTCTCCTCCATCCCACTTGTGCCAGAAGAGTCAAAGAGATCAAATCAGCCAGTAAATTAAGAATGGTATTAGGGCTTCCCTGGTGGTGCAGTGGTTGAGAGTCTGCCTGCCAATGCAGAGGACACGGGTTCGTGCCCCGGTCCGGGATGATCCCACATGCTGTGGAGCGGCTGGGCCCATGAGCCATGGCCGCTGAGCCTGCGCGTCCGGAGCCTGTGCTCCGTAACGGGAGAGGCCACAACAGTGAGAGGCCCGCGTACCACAAAAAAAAAAAAAAATGGTATTAAATATCTACAAAAATGCATGACAAGTGGGGTTGGCCGGGTGATCTCCAAGGAACCTTTTGTTCTCATCTGCATCACGTTGTTAAGCCTCTTAGAAACATTCAGGACTTGAATGGGACTTAATCTAAGGTCATGCAACGAGGCTTAGTTGCATAAGGAACTCGGAATCAACAGAGACTGTCTACCAGCAACTGAACTCCAGCAGAATCAATAAACACAGTAGATCTGTGTAAGACTTCACACAAATACAGAAAATATTTTGTGTTAAACATTTTTCAAATGACCACTCTTCTCTTAATGCAAGGCTTCAAGTATAATTGGAAAGAGTATCAGAATCCTGATAGTCCAGGCCTGATTGTGCCACTAAGCTACCTCTTTTATTTTCATCTTTAAAGCAAAGACATTGCCCAAATGATCTTGAGGGTTTCTTATATTTCTCACATATTACATGGTGAATTATCTTGTATTTTTAGAACATAATTTTGTTACATTTATTTGGATATACCACAAATCAATCATGTCCCAACCTTCACTTTCACCTTTTAACACACTCAAAGCATGGTACACAGTATAATCCTAAGTCAGGTTTCGAATCTGTCCAGATAAATCCAGATGGCTACAAGCTGGTAGACATCACCATAAATGAGTTTGATTGTCATTCATTGACGTCTTGCTATGTGCTTCCTTCTCTTTTTAACCTCTTTGTTATTTTTTTTCCTTCCCCTTGAGCTCAGAAAACTAATCTCTGTCACATCAATCAATTGAAAATAGTATTGAATACCTTCTAAAGTGCACAATCCATAACAAATGTTTAATAACTGTTTGTTTCTGAATTTTAGTTGACTTCATCCACCAAAAATATTATTAGTTTTTCCTTTATTAACAAAGCCAAATTTTTCTATAAACATCATGATCAACCGGCAGCTAACTGGTTTATCAACCTGCTTTGAAAGCAGAGACTGAATCAGGTAATTTACCTGGTAGGTGATTGTGGGAGCCAGAGAAATTGACAAACATAAGAAGGAAAAGCCATTAGAAGATACATTATTGATCTGACTACCTCTTTGATCAATTGGGACTCAATCTCACTAAGGACTCTCTGAGGAACCGTGTAGAATGCATATCAAAATTTTCCCTGCTGGGACAGAAGGCTGACATATTTATCCGCTATATCGCTTCACTCATCGGTTGAGGGTGGCTCTCAGGGGAATTAACTTCCCTGTGTGTCTGGTCATTCAGTATGGGTTTAGCTCCTGGGGCTCTGGAGAGAGCTGTGGGTTAGCAGCAGGCACTTGAGGGGTACCGTGGCCTGTGTAGGAACTGTCCAGCACCTCTGCAGCTGAAATCAAAGGAAGTGGCACAGTATGCCAAAACGATCTACTGTAGTCTATGACTTGCACCTTTCAGATACATTTCAGATACATTTCAGATACATTACCGTGTGTAAAGTCCATTCTACCACCAGTTCTTTACCGTCACGGCCAGCTGCTAATTTTCAAAAGGAGTTAAGGCAAGAGAGTTAGTGTAGCAAGCCAATGTCCCTTGCTGCAACTGGTCCAAAGGCCATAACACATTCATCAGGTCCCTTCTCCACCACCCATTTTACATTCCTCACCCTTAGCAAACACTTCTGCTGGTAAAAGTTATTTGCTTGGCGGGGAGACCCAGGCCTTCAACCTTGAGGAGTTCAAGCTTTGCCCATGTCAGGCTGAGGTTGCTACAAGTTTTCATTCAGTGCTATCACCAAGCATGGAAGTATAAGGTGAATCCCAGTGAACATGTTGCGATCTAGAAAGACTCCTCCTTTTCTCCATTATTTACCAAAAATCCTAGGTGCTCATGATAATTGGATCAATTACCCTGCCAGTATAAAAAGTGCCTTTCTTTAAGCGCTGATCTTCTGGAATAAAGAGCCAGAGTGAACAGGTGGTAGTCACAGCTATAGGTTTTGTGAGACTCTTACTGTGTCCCCTACTAGAAGTGATTTTCTTTCTCCCACCTTTAGCAGTAACCAAGACCTAAAAATGTCATAGAGCCTAGGGACATGGGAATAGGAAGCACAAATTCTGCAAGTATTTCTGTTACTGGGTATGATGGTGAGAGGAGCCATTCCTACTTCCCCTCCTTGGTTTCCAGACTCATGTATTTTAGCTGTTGGTACACAGCACCCTATATCGGTCATTGGCTAAATGCATATACCACATCCTGTAGGACAGCTCTCAACCATGCAGGATGTTGTCCCAAACTAATCTTAGCTCTCATAATAATCCTGAAAGATATACTATAAGCAAGGAAGCCAAGCACATATCCAGAATAGGAGATGCCTCCTGTAGGGATGAACTGCTTCCTCCTCTGTGGGGTGGGGGTGGGGAGATCTGATGTAATAAACTCGCCACTAAGTGCTTGGCTGTGTCCTTGAGGATTGATACCCTTCCCAATGCTTAGTACTGGTCTTTGTCACTGACAAGTCAGAACTTCTGCAGAAGCAGTAGCTATGTCAGTTTGGTGAGAAGCAGCCAATACTATTAGGGCCATGTATAGTCTCTATACCTGCCAACAAGGCTACTATATTCATGGGTTCATCGCACTAGCACTGAGGTGTCAAGAAAAGAAGCTGGCTTAACCTAAATGGGAGGAAAGTCCAAAAGGGAGGGGATATCTGTATGTGTATGGCTGATTCATTTTGTTGTGCAGTGGAGGCTAACACAACATTGTAAAGCAAACATACTCCAATAAAAATTAATTTAAAAAAAAGAATAGAGGCTGACTGACATTTACCTGAGGAGAATCCTGTCTGCCTGGTTTTTAAGAGCCTACTCAGTGAAAGATACTTTATGATAGACGTTAGTGTGAGACATATAGCTGTGCATATTTGTTTCTATTCCTTTAGGTACTTACATATGCCTTTTCCTCAAATCTCTTTATACTAAATATTATAATCTTGCTCATTCTAGGCCTCCGACAAATCAGCCTAATAATTCACCACTGCACAAGAGAGCATATATAACCTTATGTTAGGCTAGTTCTTCCTCCATACACCAAGTGCCTATTCCATGCTCTGAGAACTGTGAGAGTTTCTCTTCATCACTGTCTTTTAGGGCTACCTGTGAATGGGGTATAATGCAATAGCAGACCATTTGCACCTGTACCAACATATTGAGCCAAGCCATCTTTAAAATAGGCTCAGATTTTTTTCTTCCTCTATCACTTGGTCACAGGGAACATCCCATGAAGCCATGGGTGTGGACTGATAGAGACTCACTGATGCAACAGAGGGTAGTGACATGAGAATCTGACTACCTGTTTATAAAATTTACTTGTGCCTCCTGGACTTTCTCAGGCTCCATCCTGTATGTACCATTTCTATCATATGATGAATCGCTGCTGTGCAAGCTCACCTTGTAACTTAGATGTTTTGACATTTCCAGTTGCAGTCACTTGATGTCACATGGTCATGTTTTCAGTCTCTACTAGGACCCTGGAATATAACAGAAACTGTTTTTCAAACACTGGGTGGTTCCCTGTAGCAGAAGTCATGTCTTGACTCAGAATCTCAGATCTCTGAGTTGCCACTCTTGTTAAATATCTCTAGCACCACTGAATCTGTCGGGTCACGTAGTCCTAGATACAAGGAAGCTTGTACCACTGCCTGAAGCTGCCGTAGAGTCTTCTCTTGCTTTGGACCCTACTTGTAATTGGAAAATTTCTGAGTCACTCAATAAATGGTTTGGAACAGTATACCCCATGTGGTATCTGCTGCCTCCAAAATTAAGGACCAAATTTGTGCTGTACCTCTTTCTAAATGTTAGGAATACAAAGTTCAATAACTAAGTATATCCATCCTAGTTATGCACTCAGATATTGGGAGAGTAACCATAAGATGGCCTGCAAGCCTACTGGAGATGCCTTGTGCCAGGACTCCACTTATCCCCTGACCTCCTTAAGCTCCCACTTTACTGACAGGGCCATGTTGGCATTTAGGTTCCCTGTTATCAGTGTCACCTTAAATTCTGTATCTAACAGCCCGTGAAAGGTTTGGGTAAAGGGTCATAGGCTTTTTTAGGGGAAGAACTGAAGAGTTAATGTATATATTTATAATGGAGTTTCAGGGTCTTTCCTCAAGAGGGATCAGGCTTCCCCCTCAGGCAGTGGGTCTGGGTCTGAGAACTATCTCAGATACAGAAACTCAACAAAGGGTTATGATTTTCTATTATGGTTGCTGATCTTAGCCTGCTACTCACCTGCTTTTAATTTTTTCTGAATATGAAAGTCAAGTATTACTTTTGCAGGCTGACTATCTTATCCCTAGGAACATAAAGGTCTATTAGCAATTACTCCAAATCCCTGGGTCCAGGCACCCTGGTTACCCTTCTAATCTTATTGCCTATTATAGTAATTATGCCTTTGATGTTTAAGTACAGCTACTTGGCCTTTAATATCATGGAATTTTTTCAATCCTATTGACTCTAGGGAACCCAATTCTGTGGCAGCCTTTTATTCCATGAACCCTGGTTCATAGACAACAATGACACTGAGATTTTAAAAAATGCTACTGCATTTCTTATTGCCCTAGCGAAGGGAGTATTCTGGGAAACATAGTCAAAGAGTGGGTCTCACATAAAAAGCTCATTCTAATGTGCTACCTCCTTGAGCCTTCTGACCTGTTCCTTTATACTCTGATGGTAGTTCTGGCATCTCTACGTCATTGTCTTGTCCAAGCTTCCAAGCACCATCTTAGCACTGTGTTGGGACAAGCTCCAGGGACAATTGAAAGGATGTTAAATCCTGTGTCATATTACATTTTCCAATAAACTCTCCCCTATTGACCCTTATATCCCACTCACTATTCAATTTAACACTTTTTAATCTATTCCCATAGATCTTTCCCTCATTCCTGTCAGTACATACTAACCAGATACTGTAATTCTTTCATTGTTATTTCTTCCCATAGCAGAGACTGTACCTCCCTCTTACCATATTCTAGGTCCTGATTCACATTATCAATCTGAAAGCAAGTGGAGGAGTCAGTGGAGGGGATCCCAAGGAGGACAGCATTATCTTGTAAGTCCTTCCTCTCAGGGAGATGTTTATCCTCTTGAGGCAAGGGGAGACTGCTGTCCTCTAGCCATTGGGAGGAGACTGGCTTCTACAGCCTCCATGACTCAAGAGCATCCAGGGTTTAAGGTCCGCATACATTTCCTCACTGATGCCTACATTCCAGGTGTTGGGGTCCTGGTCTTTCTCTTTCAAAGCTGTCGCTTGAGCAGGGAGACCCTCATGTTCAGTCTCCTTTGCCATTGTGTCACTCTTAATATTAAATTCGGAACCTGGCTTTCAGCACAGCCTGCCCTTTTGCCACAGGATCTCCTTACTGTCTGTCACGGAGGACTCTGATTTTCACAAAATGCCATGAGTTGATAGTTGGCTGGACTGAACTTATCTCTCTTTTCCTTTAAATCATTCTTCAAGGCTTCTAAGGCAGTTTACAAAAGCCATCCAATTTCACTCCATGTGTAATTACCATTGCCCCTTTTCATGCCAGTATTAGAGATACTGGAAAAGCAAAGCTCCCTCTTCTTCTACATCCTATCCACCACAGTTGAGAGTTTGGTATTTATGCCAGAGGTATGGACGTTACAATTACCACCAGCAATGGAGTTTTTGTTTCCATCTAACTGGTGAATAAACCATTTTCAGAATACTATCCTGAGGTCTGCTTTCTAGGGTTATATCTGGTATTGCTGTCTTAGTTTGGGGGTCCCTCAAAAGCAGAGCCTGAAGTAAGGACTTGAGTTTAGGTAATTAATTTTCTGGATGACTCCAGAAAATAGGAGGGAAGTGAGTAAGCTTATTGAGAGAAGGAAGATGAAAAAGTCAGTGAATGGGAGAAAATATTTACTAATCATATATCTGATAAGGGGTTAATATCCAAAATATATTTTTTAAAAAAGATCATACAACTCAAAAGTTAAAAAAAAAAAAAAGCAAAAACAAACCAATTCAATTTAAAAAATGGGCAGAGGATCTGAATAGACGTTTTTACAAATAAGACATGCAGGTGGACAACAGCAACATGAAAAGTTTCTCAACATCACTAATCATCAGGGAAATGCAAATCAAAACCACAGTGAGATATCACCTCACACCTCTTAAATTGGCTATTTTCAGAAAAACAAGAGATAACAAATGTTGTCCAGGATATGGAGAAAAGGGAACCCTTGCACATTGTTGGTGAGAATGTAAGCTGGTGCAGTCACTGTGGAAAACAGTATGGCGTTTCCTCAGAAATTTAAAAATAGAACTACCATATGATCCAGCAATTCCACTTCTGGGTATTTATCCAAAGAAAACAAAAATACTAACTCGAAAAGATATATGCACCCTATGTTCACTGCAGCATTATTTACACTAGCCAAGACATGGAAACAACCTAAGTGTCCATCAAATGATGACCAGATAAAGAAAATGTGACATAATACTATTCAGCCATAAAAAAAGAATGAAATCTTGCTATTTGTAACAACATGGATGGATCTTGAGGGCATTATGCTAAGTAAAATAAGTCAGACATAGGAGGACAACTACCATATGATCTCACTTAGATTCTAAAAAAATAAAATAAAATAACCAAGCCAATAGATACAGAGAACAGATTGGTGATTGCCAGAGGTGAGGGGTAGGGGTGGGCAAAATGGGTGAAGGGGGTGAAAAGGTATAAACTTCCAGTTATAAAATAAATAAGTCATAGAGATGTAATATACAGCTTGGCGACTACGTTTAATAATACTATTTGTATTACACGTTTTAAAGTTGCTGAGAGAAATAAAATGGAAGAAACTATTGATCCATGATACAACATGAATGAATCACAAAATAATTATGCTGAGTGAAAGAAGCCAAAAAAAGTGTGTACTACATGACTCCATTTACATAAAATTCTAGGAAATGCAAAGTAATATGTAGAGACAGAAAATAGATCAGTGGTAGCCTGGGGAGGGGATGGGGGTGTGAAGGGGAGAAGCAGGAGGAGGGAGGGGATTATAAATGAGCAAGAGATAGCTTTTAGGAATGACAGATATGTTCATTATCTTGACTGAGGTGATGGTTTCATAGGTACATACCTATATCAAAACATCAGATTCTATACTTTAAATATGTGCAATTTATTTTTGGTCAATTATAACCCAAAGAAGTTTAAAAAAAGAAAAAGAGCAGTACTTATTTTTAATCATATACAATTCTCAATTAATTTTGTTTATTACTTCCAACCAGTGCGCCTGGTCAATCTAACCATCAGCTTGCGTGCCCCTTCTGAGCTAGACTGTTTTTAACAAATGAAATTAGCTTCTCAAGTCCATGTTTCTCCAAGATCTCTGACACACAATAAGTGAAAGAAGAATTTTTGTCTTGCTACCGAACCAAAAACCTCTAAGAATCTTAAACATCCAAGTAGCACTTAGGTGTTAAGTATTTTTTAAAAAAGGCACGTAGAATGACCCAATTTTACATATTATATTAATTCTCAGCAGAAAAAGCTAATAATTATATATCAAATCTTATTTCCCCTACTGACTCCTATTATAATATACTTGGAATAAGTTAACATATTTTTTAAAAAGCATAGCATATTCTTTATCTCAAAGTCTTTTTTACAATTTTCCTGTACTCTAAAAGCATCAAGTCAGTAAAATAAGCCAAATCTATCATTTCATACCCAGCTTTAACTCTTAACAACCCTAGTGAGTATTTCGTTATAGACAAGGGTGCTAGAAAAGCAATAAGAAAAGAATTTGAGTTGGAGAACTATAGAAACCTCATAAAGGTCAATCTCCCTGAAGAATCCATTCTATAAACATATATGTCCCAAGTTTTCTTGGCCTCATATGAATCTTCTTGAGCTATCCCATTCCATAATCATCAGTATTGTATATATACCTGGTATATCTCACCAAATCTCACATTTATGAATTAACTACTACTGGGCTTAAAGAAAGCCTGGATAGATTTCAATAACTCTTCATAAGGATAAGTTTCACGAGTCATGTCACCTGACTTTATGTACACTTAAACATTCATCAACTATTAATTGCTATGAGGTGGAACAGGAATAAAAAGTTATTATTTTAAAAGGTCAGTAAATTAAACTGAAAAGTGAAAGACCTGGGTATCATCCAGAAACCTACAGGGTGTTACTGTTTCCTTGAGGTATGAAGAGCCGAATGCAACTATCAGGACAACCCATGGTATACCCAAGAACATATGGTGAAATAAATGATGTTTATTATGATATAGTAATTTTTGATGAAATAAATTATGTTTATTACACTGTAAAAAAAAGAACTTTTCTAAGAGAGTAATTCTCAACAGTTCTCATCACAAGAAAAAAATTTGTAACTATGTATGGTGACAGACATTAACTAGGCTTATTGTGGTGATCATGTTGCAATATATACAAATAGTGTACCATGTTGCACACCTGAAAGTAATATAATGTTGTATGTCAATTATACCTCAGTAAAAAGAAAGAAAGAAAGGGAGGAAGGTAGGGAGGGAGGGAGGAAGTAAGGGAAAGGGGAAGAAAGAGGGAAAGAAAGAAAGAAAGGAAGGAAGGAGGGAGGGAGGGAAGGAAGGAAGGAAGAGAGGAAGGGGGAAGAAATAAAGGAAGGAAGGGAAGAAAGAAAGAAAAAGAAAGAAAGAAAGAAAGAAAGAAAGAAAGAAAGAAAGAAAGAAAGGAAGGAAGGAATAGAGAAAGAAAGAAAGAAAAAAAGAAAGAAAGAAAGAAAGAAAAAGAAAGAAAGAAAGACTGGATAAAGTCAGTGAAAGCTATGCTATTGAGCTAACTACTACCACTGAGGAGAACAGAGCTCAAGTTTCTGAGGATCCTCCGAAGAACCTTGTGGAATACACCTTAGAATTATTCCTCCAATGAATGGGAGGCTGAAGCATTTATCCCCTGGCTTCCATGCCCCGTTGGTTGAAGCATACCTGGGGGGCATTTCTTCCTTACATTTTGAGCTTTTCCTGCACGCTGTATAAGCTCCCACTGCTTCAGAGAAAGACTTGGAAAAGAAAGCCAGAGAGATGAAGAGGGTACTTGGGATGGGACTCTGTCAGCACGCATCGGAAAATCCACAACTCTTGCAGCGAAAATCTAAGGTGGGCTGAGCGGACATAGCGCAGGTTACTAAGAGCATTTGCTTCATCACCAAAGCCAGTTCCATACACCAGTAAGTGGTCCCCTAGTCTCCTTGAATTAATATTCCAGTTTTATGAGCCGCATCCATTCTTACCAGAATAACCTTTGTATACTCAAAGTCACTGAGTGAGAGAAGAAACAATCTATGTACATTTTATAAAGTTCGTGCTGAGGTCAGGAAAGATCCTTGCTCCTAGGAGTTGTGTGATGGTGTGACTTCCTGTCAGGTGTCTGTGTGTGTTAACCTGTGTTAAGATATTGGGGGAAGAGCGTTAAGCAGATTATCAGTTGTCCAATCTCTTGCTCCAGGCTCAAAACTCCAGTGTCCAGGAGATAGAATTTTGCTTCACTTTTGATGACAGTCTCTGGGAGGGCCTCTCCCAGAGAAGATATTAAAATATCTAGATGAGAAATAATACAGGTTTTTCTATTGTTTGGTGAACTTCTGGTCCACATTCCATCCTTCCAGAGAACGGGAAGACTAGGGAGAAAGAAAAGGGTAGTGTTTAAGAGTATCATTAGCATCGTGTCTGAATCTTGGCTGAGATTCAGTGTGGGAGAGACAGCACTTTGGGTAAATGTTTGGATACATATTTATCTCCCTCTGCCCCCCACACTTGCTCCTCTCAGGTCCTGGCCTGTCCTTGGCATTGGTAGATATGGGCTGATCTCCAGGCAGCCCAGCCAAGTTCACAGCTTAGAGACAAAGCAGTAGATTTTGGCACATACTATTCAAAGCTCCCTCTCTTTTCTCATTTGAAGAGTTGATGTGTCACCCTAGCGGGATGAGAAACGGAGTTAAAAAGAAGGAATGAAGGGAGTACAGAGTAGGGGCCAGAAGAGACAATAATGAGACGAGTCCAGATTTAGAGAAATTATATTTAAAGGAGTATTTGGGTCAGAACAATGATGACATTATCTTCCATCCTTTCCATCCAGTGGTTCACACTGTTCTCTCACACCTCTGCCTCATGACTGATTTTATTTACAACTTGAAAAGTGCTACTTCCTTTTTCAAAAAGGCTTATTCACTTAAGTAAAAGAGCTTAGCTTTCAATTCTTCACCACTTTTCCTCTTTCTTCTTCCTGTCCTACTCTCCAGTTTCTCAGGCTATCTTTATAAAAAGAGCAATTAAAAGCAAAGACTGGAGCTTCCCTGGTGGCGCAGTGGTTGAGAGTCTGCCTGCCGATGCAGGGAACACGGGTTCGTGCCCCGGTCTGGGAGGATCCCACATGCCGCGGAGCGGCTGGGCCCGTGAGCCATGGCCGCTGAACCTGCGCGTCTGGAGCCTGTGCTCCGCAACGGGAGAGGCCACAACAATAAGAGGCCCGCGTACCGTCAAAAAAAAAAAAAGCGAAGACTGAAACAATATGAGAGCCATCACAACGAACGCCTGTAAAACAAGTTTCACATATTGACACTGAATTTAGAAAATGGAAAACTGAGATGTCTTCCTTTGAGTTTCATCCAAAAGCAGATTCTGCATTAAGGATTTGGGTACAAGGAGTTTATCTGGGGAGTGATCACGGAAGCAGGGTGAGAGAGAGGGGAAGTGAGACAGAAAATGGAAGGAGACAGGGCAAGATGGTGCATTGTTACTGCAAAGGTTACTGGGGTGAGCAATTGGCCTTCACTACCACTGTGGA
The DNA here is from genome assembly GCF_059928025.1 of Delphinapterus leucas. Classification (NCBI taxonomy): domain Eukaryota; kingdom Metazoa; phylum Chordata; class Mammalia; order Artiodactyla; family Monodontidae; genus Delphinapterus; species Delphinapterus leucas. The sequence goes on from NC_143140.1 coordinate 55,241,105, forward strand.
CTCTCTGGGAGGCTGTGTAAAACACAGCTGAAGTAGTCCCAACAAAGGACAAGGAAGTGGGAGTATTTTCCCATCAATATCCACTCATTAATGGTTGAAGATGTGCTCCTGGGACTTTAACTCCCTAGGAGCCCTCAGGCAGAGAAATACTTAAGGTAAGGAGTCGCTGGAGGTAAGCAAATTGTCTACCCAAACACAGCTGACCTCTGGGGTGAGCTGAGGGGATGTGAGCAGGGCATTGATGTCAGAGTTGCGTATTTTTGTTTTTTGATGGAGTCTTTAGGATTTTCTATACATGAAACCATGTCATCTGCCAAAAGAGACAATTTTATTTATTTTTCATTTCTGATTTGGATACTTTTATTTCTTTTTTTGCCTGATTGCTCTGGCTAGGACTTTCAGTACTTTTTTTAAAAAAATTTAATTTAATTTGATTTTGATTCCTTTCTCTTTTTAAAAAAAAAATTAATTTATTTATTTTTGGCTGCTTTGGGTCTTCGTTGTTGCACGCAGCCTTTCTCTAGTTGCAGAGAGGGGGGCTACTCTTCGTTGTGGTGTGCGGGCTTCTCATTGTGGTGACTTCTCTTGTTGTGGAGCATGAGCTCTAGGCACGTGGGCTTCAGTAGCTGTGGCTCGTGGGCTCTAGAGAACAGGCTCAGTAGTCGTGGCTCACGGGCTTAGTTGCTCCACGGCATTTGGGATCTTCCTGGACCAGGGCTCGAACCCAGGTCTCCTGCATTGGCAGGCAGATTCTTAACCATTACTCCACCAGGGAAGCCCGGACTTTCAGAATTATGTTGAATAGGAGTGGTGAGATTAGGCAACCTTGTGTTGTTCATAACCTTAGAGAAAAAGCTTCCAACCTTTCACCATTTGATATGATGTTAGCTGGGGGCGTGAGGATAGTTAGTTTTAGAAGATTAATTTGAATTTTCAAATATTCTAGATACCATAGCAAGAGAAATGAAGAAAGTATTGGCTTTTAGGACGTGGAATCTATGATGGGACTTAAACCTCTTGAGGGCAAGGATGATGTCTCAGATTTGTATTCCCAGAGTTCAGCATAGTGCCTAATAAATAAGGGGTTGTCAAATAATCTAAAAAACTAGGAGGACTTCCCTGGTGGAGGACTTCCCTGCGCTCCCAATGTCTGGGGCCCAAGTTCCATCCCTGGTCAGGGAACTAGATCCTGCATGCCACAACTAAGAGCCCACGTGCCGCAACGAAGATCCCGCATGCGGCAGCAAAGATCCCACATGCCACAACTGAGACCCAGCATAGCCAAATAAATAAATATTTTTTTAAAAATTAAAAAACTGGGAAAATTTAGTTACCCACAGAGAGTATCCAAATGGTATCACACAGAGAGTATTCCTACAAAGATTCCAAGAATAGAATCTTAACTGTTCAAAGTTTCAAGATGCTAAAACTCAACAGGACTTTCATTATTTCATTTTTTAACAGTGCATGCTTTCAAAATTATAAATTCCATTTTATTCACTTGTAAAAAGTATATAGGTCTCCACTCAAGTGTGGAGTGCACACTTCTTCCAAAAGAGTACTATGGAAAGAAGGGAAAAGAATAACTTTAGAGTGTAGAAACTGACAAACACTACCTTAGCCAGATGATCGAGGTGAATATCAACCGTGATACGTCATTTTGATAGCATGTACCATTGATACAATGTGATGAAGTGGCACTTTAGCTCTGTGATTCTCCTCCCTAAAACTCATAAGCCCAGGATAATTATGAGACAAATGTAAGGCAAATCTCAGTAGAGAGATATTCTACAAAATACTCACAAGTACTCCTCGAAACTGTCAAGGTCATAAAAAACAAGGGAAGTCTGAGAAACTGTCACAGCCAATAAGAGCCTAAGGAGACATATCTATTAAATGTAACATGGTATCCTGAATGAAATCCTGGAACAGACTATGGACATTAGGTAAAAACTAAGGAAAACTGAATAAACTATGGACTTTAGTTAATAGTAATGTACCATACATTAACGTTAATAACAGAGGAAACTGGACATGGAATATTGGGAACTCTCCATACTATCTTCACAATTTTCAGGTAAATCTAAAATAGTTCAAAAAATAATTATTTAAAAAATATATGGGCTACAAATAGTCAAAACAGAAATATTAGCTCTCTAGTTTCCTGTTTTTCCGATAATTTCCATCTCATACAAAGCTGTTTTTGCCCTTCCAGTAATAGACATACACATAGAAGCATATTCACATCACAGAAATTAATAATAATCTGTAGTTTGACAGTAAATATCAAGTACATTTATTGCCAAGATACATAGTAAGTTAGTTGGTAAACATTAATTTTAATTAACTATGTGTAACTAACCTAAAGGCATCAATCATGAACAGCCAAGTGTCAGTAAGTTACCAATTCTATGATTAAAGAAACTGTACCACTATCCAAGGTGAGGGAATTGTCTTGGATTTTTGGCATGTTTTCTATAAACTGTCATTTGTGAATTGGATATTACCAGGAAGAGAAATGCTATTTAAAAAATCAAACTGACTTATTTTTAAAAAGAACTTATTATATAATAATAGCTACTGTTGTATAGCTATTACTCAGAATGTTACCTTTTGTCTTCTCGTCTGTTTTCTTATGATTTTGGAAAATAGGAAGCCAAGTACTGACAATGCCATTAGGTTTTTTTACTAGTTCAACTCTTATAATTAGAGGTCATATGAAATATTCAGAGTAAACTCAATATATTTACATAATTGCTTGGCTCTTACTAGCTTTAGAACTAATTAACTGGATGAACTTTGGTAAATTACTTAATCTTACTGTGTCTCAGTTTTCTCATCTCTAAGAATGATGGCTAGTAATTATCTCATATGACACAAAGTTGTCATGACGATAAGTAAAGTAATAAGGCATGAAAATTACATGGTAGGTAAGTTATTTTTCAGAGTACTAAAAGTTCTTTGTAAATAAAAACATTCACTGAAAAAAATCTCAGAAATTATGGTGAATGGGAAAGATTCTGTAAGAGGAAAGATTAGTAACTGGGAGTAACTTTTTCCAAAAATGGGGAAAAAACCCATTTATATTTGTTATACTAATTTATCCAGGTTACTCACTTTATGGAATGTTTCTGTAGGCCATATATTCCTTTCCCAGGTCTCAAGGGAATATAAAAATTTGGGGTTAAATCTTTTATCCTAAACTTGTAAGAAAAGATAATTAATAGGGACTTCCCTGGTGGAACGGTTGTTAAGAATCCGCCTGCCAATGCAGGGGACCCAGGTTCACTCCCTGGTCCGGGAGGATCCTACATGCCGTGAGCAACTAAGCCCGTGAGCCATAACTACTGAGCCTGTGCTCTAGAGCCCACGAGCCACGACTACTGAGCCCATGTGCTTAGAATCTGTGCTCCACAACGAGAAGCCACTGCAATGAGAATCCTGCACACTGCAATGAAGAGTAGCCCCTGCTTGCCACAACTAGAGAAAGCCCATGCACAGCAACGAGGACCCAACACAGCCATAAATAAATAAATAAATAAAATTTAAAAATAATTAATATAAATAATTAATTGAAAATACCACTTAACATATAGTAAACATTAAATGTATAAACTGCATATGAAAAATACTGCATGATCTTAATTTGCTAAAGCCTGTAACTTCTCTCATAGATACTCATGTTCATACTACTTTCCTAGGTTGTCATGGTTTATTAATATTAACCCGAATGTGAACTCAAGGTTTCTGAAGCAGAGAAGATTAATATTTGCTTACAGCAAATAACTGTGCCAGTTCCCTTTTGTCCTAATTCTTAACCATACAGCAACATGATAAGAAGTAGATCTGGCATCATCCCACACTTATCAGCGTTTGTAATATGGTTAAGCACCCTGAAAATATAAATCTGGGCGTTTATGTAGAAAGGGACTGCTGTCTCTCCTCCTATCCTGAAAGATGGGGACAAAAACCTTTTTTCCTTGAGAAGGATCCTAGGTTCTTGCTCTTACCCTTTGAAATATAAATAAATCTCTCCAGGGGAAGATAAGACTAGCATCTCCAGGGGGGGATGTTATAGCTGCCCCAAAAGTGTTGGGCTGAAATGTGAAATGTAGCACTCCATCACTGCAGGCTACAAGGATAAATTTGATGGGCATATTTTTAAAAGGATGTCATAGATGGAATTTCTGTATTAAGAAGGATGAGGGACTAGAGAATCTCCAAATTTTTCTTCTTTTGAGTTTGTGATATAAATTAAAAAGGCATTGATTTTTTCCTGCTATTAATAGTCTGAGGAAATTTAAGACAATTCATTAGGTAGCAACATTCTTTACAAATATAAACTGAATTGGAATAAAAGGTCAGTCAGGCCAGGTTCTCCAGAGACCAGAATCAGGACTTCTGGGAATAAGGTCCAGATTTATGTTTTAATGAGCTCTCCATATAATTCTGTGTATTCTAAAGTTTGAGAAGCACTAACGATGACATCATGATGATGATGGGAATTATTCATGCAGAGTTTTTGCATGATTGCCATAACATTCCTTTTCCTCTTATTTGTGGTTAATATAGGTAGCTCATCTAGACCTTTTAATGCCTTGATACAGGATGGGTGAATTCCCCTTGACACCCTTACTAAATAGTTACTTTTGTCGAATGAGGATGTAGAAGTGGGAGGAACTGGAGAGCTTGCCTAGAGCAGAGTAGAACCATAGCCAGGGACCTAGGGTCTCTTCTTTCTTCTGAAACACTGTTAAATGCTCTATACCCCACCCAGGTTGAGAATTTTTTCTTGATTTTTTTTTTTAGGATTCTCTATCTACCTTTTCAAATTGTATACTTCTCTTCAAATTGCAGGAACTAGCTGGCTTCCCAGCCCCTCACCATGGATCGGAAATGACATCACCCTCTGGAGGTTGGGTTGACTTCTATTTTGGAAGGAATCAACCAGGCTTCGATGGATGGATGGTTTGATGGAGAGTGAAGAGAGCTGCTGATCAGTACAAGCTGAGACTCAGTACAAGCTTGGGCACCTTGGGATGCTGCTAGGCTTTCCAATCATCAAGTGTCTGAGTGGAGCTGGAAATGCTAGAACCAACAATCTCTGTTCTCTAGGAAATAGGATTGCTTTCTCCTACTCAGCTTCAAAATTTTTCTTCCTAGCTTTTGAGGGCACCTATGAGTTGACCCAATACCACAAATCTATATCTATTTCTCACATATTTTCCAAAACAAGCTTTCCTCTGCACCCCACAAAGAAGTTGATTGTGTTCATACCTCCTTGCCTTTCTATTTGGAAAGTTCTTTTTTTTTTTTTAAACTTCTCCTTTCATAATTTCTCCCTTTTCCTATCTCCTCCATAAGATCTTTCTCAAATATCCTTGGTCTTATATTCTGTGTCTTATATTCTCAATCTCTGTAGCACTTATCCTCTGAACCATATGATTTAGCCATTAACTACATGTTGTGCCCCATTATTTGCTCTAGTGTTAATGTGTCTTAGAATTTTTATTCTCCAAATTAAAAGTGTCATGAGACTTTTCACATCTCTCACTTTACAAATGCAAAAGCCTGCTTAGTAGAGAAAAGAAGTTAAGGTCATAGATTTAGAACTGGTTTTAGCACTTGAGCCTCTGCCCCTCCTCCTATTTAGTTCTATTCTACCAGGTGCTCTGATTCTGGAATATTTTCTCTAAACTCTCTTATCTTACTTTTTTAAAAATTAATTTTTTATTGGAGTATAGTTGACTTATCTTACTTTTAATTAATTAATTAAGTTTTATATTTATTTATGTATTTTATTTTTTTGGAACCAAGCAAATAAACCGCTTTATTTTCAACTAGTGGGAGAATAACCTGGAATTACAGGTGAGCCCCCACTGCAGGAGTTCGCACTGTTATGAAAAGTTGGCTTACAAAGTCCTTTAACGAGTTCCTGTCTTCTTGATCTGCACAGTACATCAGTATCTTCTCCACAGACAGGAAGGTAATCATGGCTCCTCTTCTCCAAAAACTTAGGTTTAAGTTAATTGTATGACTTAAGGAGCTCAAGCCTATCTAGTATGAATGAATAAAGAGCCTAAGGGTTTGGGGCAAACTTCAGTGGAGAAGAGGCCCTAGATCGGGGTTCCAGGCTTGCATCTGTCACCTGTTGACTGCACCAGGGACCCCAATCCTACAATCATTAGATTTTAAAAGGCTGCTTTTGTATGTACAAGATCAAATTACTGAAATTTTACTTTGGTAGTACATTTTTTCAAATTTTGGAATATACATTTTCAAAATTTTCTACTGCAATAGACTAAAGGTAATAGGCCTTATCACATACTGCACACTGTTTATAAACTTCAAAATGAGACTATAACAGTGCCGTGAAAGGGATGGCACCCGTTCTGACTGAACTCTATGGCTAACTTTGTTTCTTACTTGTCAGGCACTATTCTAAGCCCTTTGCAAACAATTAGTCTTCACAGTCCTATGGGCTGTTACCTCCATTTTACAAATTTTAAACAAACAGAAAAAAACAGGTCCAAGTAACTTGTCCAAGGTTGCTATTAGTGTAACCAGGATTTAAATGTTCAGCCCAACTGCTTATAACCACTATGCATACTGCCTCTCAAATCAGACACGAGTCAGCCCCAGCACTGAACAGGGCATGTGAACATCCCCTGCTTAACTTGACCTCATCCCTGACCTTCTCCCTTGATCTTAAGATTCTTCTTTCATTCCTCCCTGAATTTTCAGATCTTCAAGGTAAACCTTTCCATCCTTATCCTAAGTTCTAACCCTTGCTCCTCTATACTACTTCCTGCCCTCAGAATGCCCCATTCTCCCTCTTTTTAAAACATAAAAAGGCCTCACTGTGGCACCCATTCTCCTTTTCTCTAAATTGCCGTCACACCTTGATTCAGGCAGGCCGCTCCCTTCAAACACAGACAGCTTCTTCAACTTGCCTCAGCTCAGACTGTTCCAAAACGCCTCAGCTGCTCTGCCCTGCACCTTCCCAAAGGTCTTCTTCGCAATTCCATACAACCTTCTGGGCGACAAACTCCTGCTCTATTTAATACAATCTCATGGCTTTCTTGTTCTGCCCCATTTGGGCTTAAACATGCCAACTCCACTACTTAGCATAAACCCCCAATACTAAATTAGACCCTGAACCCATGCCCCATTAACTTTCACACTCCAGGTGATTGCAACATGTTTAACAATATAGGTATTTTTTTCTTTTTTTACATCTTTATTGGAGTATAATTGCTTTACAATGGTGTGTCAGTTTCTGCTTTATAACAAAGTGAATCATTTATACATATACATATGTTCCCATATCTCCTCCCTCTTGCGTCTCCCTCCCTCCCACCCTCCCCATCCCACCCCTCTAGGTGGTCACAAAGCACCGAACTGATCTCCCTGTGCTATGTGGCTGCTTCCCACTAGCTATCTATTTTACGTTTGCTAATGTATACATGTCCATGCCACTCTCTCACCCCATCACAGCTCACCCCTCCCCCTCCCCATATCCCCAAGTCCATTCTCTAGTAGGTCTGTGTCTTTATTCCCATCTTACCCCTAGGTTCTTCATGACATTTTTTTTTCTTAGATTCCATATATATGTGTTAGCATACGGTATTTGTCTTTCTCTTTCTGACTTACTTCACTCTGTATGACAGACTCTAGGTCCATCCACCTCACTACAAATAACTCAATTTCATTTCTTTTTATGGCTGAGTAATATTCCATCGTATATATGTGCCACATCTTCTTTATCCATTCATCTGATGATGGACACTTAGGTTGTTTCCATCTCCGGGCTATTGCAAATAGAGCTGCAATGAACATTTTGGTACATGACTCTTTTTGAATCATGGTTTTCTCAGGGTATATGCCCAGTAGTGGGATTGCTGGGTCATATGGTAGTTCTATTTGTAGTTTTTTAAGGAACCTCCATACTGTTCTCCATAGTGGCTGTACCAATTCACATTCCCACCAGCAGTGCAAGAGGGTTCCCTTTTCTCCATGCCCTCTCCAGCATTTATTGTTTCTAGATTTTTTGATGATGGTCATTCTGACCGGTGGGAGATGATATCTCATTGTAGTTTTGATTTGCATTTCTCTAATGATTAATGATGTTGAGCATTCTTCCATGTGTTAGTTGGCAATCTGTATATCTTCTTTGGAGAAATGTCTATTTAGGTCTTCTGCCCATTTTTGGATTGGGTTGTTTGTTTTTTTGATATTGAGCTGCATGAGCTGCTTGTAAATTTTGGAGATTAATCCTTTATCAGTTGCTTCATTTGCAAATATTTTCTCCCATTCTGAGGGTTGTCTTTTGTTTATGCTTTCCTTTGCTGTGCAAAAGCTTTGAAGTTTCATTAGGTCCCATTTGTTTATTTTTGTTTTTATTTCCATTTCTCTAGGAGGTGGGTCAAAAAGGATCTTGCTGTGATTTATGTCATAGAGTATTCTGCCTATGTTTTCCTCTAAGAGTTTGATAGTTTCTGGCCTTACATTTAGCTCTTTAATCCATTTTGAGCTTATTTTTGTGTATGGTGTTAGGGAGTGTTCTAATCTCATACTTTTACATGTAGCTGTCCAGTTTTCCCAGCACCACTTATTGAAGAGGCTGTCCTTTCTCCACTGTACATTCCTGCCTCCTTTATCAAAGATAAGGTGACCATATGTGCATGGGTTTATCTCTGGGCTTTCTATCCGGTTCCATTGATCTATCTTTCTGTTTTTGTGCCAGTACCATACTGTCTTGATTACTGTAGCTTTGTAGTATAGTCTGAAGTCAGGGAGCCTGATTCCTCCAGCTCCGTTTTTAACAATATAGTTTTACATGGAATGCTAAGAGCACTTTTCATATTTTACAGAACTTGAAACATATGGACTTTCTATTAATATTCATACCATAGCAAAGCCAAATTGAACTCCTAAATAGATGCATTACAATTTGTTTAGAGTTTAAAGACTTAATGGCAACAAGGGAGTAGGAAAAAGTGAAAGTTTGTTTTATATAACTGAATGGAAAATAAATTCAAGAGATAGTAAATAAACTTTAATATGGTCTCATGTGCCCTGAAGGAGGTGGTGCCTGATTTGGAGGAGTGATTGCTATGTCCAGATAGTCCCCTATTTGGAACTTCTGTGACTGCAGCGTCATGGAATCGTCATCAGTCCCCTTCTCCCAGACACGGTGCTGCCAACTCCTTTACTCAATAGCCAGGCCTTTTAGGATCCGTAAAAACAATTGCAAAACTGAGGTGTGTGCTCTTCTTTCTGCCTTCTGGCTAGACTTCTTTTACTAACCTAGTCAATTCTTTCAAGGTTGCATCCATCCAAGTGTATATCTGCAGCTCGCAGGACAGCACGTTTCCACGGGAGAACTCGTGCATGCGGTGGTGGCGGCCGTAGTTGGTGGTGAAGACGCGCAGCAACAGCGGGCAGGTCTTCTCCCGATCGATGGGCTTCTCGGGCTCCTTCTTAATTTCCTCCTGGGTAACACACGACTCCACCACCATCTTCCTCCTGCGGCCCCTATCTTACTTTTTAAATGACTCCTTCTCTTTCTCTCTCTTGGGTGTTGATGAATGTTCATTTCACAGGATGAATATATTAGTTATGTACAGAGACCACCAAATGTTCTCATAAAATATAATAGGATATGGATGGGAACTGCATTATCTTGACCTTGTGACATCTCACAAATGAGTTATTATAGCATGTGGTAAAATCTGATAAATTAATCTCTTTAATGAATAGGGACTCTTCATGATGATCTTTATGAGAAATATTTATTAACTCAACTCTACTTTTATTATTTAAAAAGTCATTCTCTCCTACTATTTCCACTCCTAAATGCTACTCCTTCACTTATCTAAAGGCCTACTAACTCATTACTTTTAATGTTGCACAATGTCTGCCTTAGTTAATTTTTCCTAGAGGCACATCTGATTAAAATGTAATTCTGCACTATATTTTAGGCACACTTTCTCAATTGAAAAAAACAAGTATATTTATTATTTCTGTCTCAAAACACACCTTTAATTCATCTACCCATCTCAGAATGCCTATCCATCTGACTAAGGGATTGGGTCTGCTTCACCACCATAAACCTGACTATGGTTATTGAAGCAAATAGGGGAATATTTTTCTCACATAACAGGAAATAGGAAGTCCTACTGGAAAGTAAGTAATCCAGCTAGACGTGGGTAGCCCAGGGATGGTTAGCACCTCACCTGGGTCATCTTCTCCAGGCTCCTTTTTCTACTTTGCAATGTTGAACATGTGCCTTTTGTTTTCTTGATAGTCTCATGGTTACAATATAGCTGCCCCACATTCTGTTTCCTATCCAAGTTTTAGGTAGGAAGCAAACAAATCAAACAAACAAAAATAAAAACAACAAAGAGAACAACAACAACAAAAAACAACAAGGAAGCAGGAAGAGCCTCTATCAGGAGAATAAAACTTAGTCTGCAGCAGAGGAGCTTACATGTCAAGGACAGAACTGTGTCATGTGATCTCTGGTTGCAGTGGAGGTAAGGAACTGTAGTTTTTTTTAGTTGGGTACACTACCAGCCTAATAAAAAATTGGGGGTTTTATTATTAGGGAAGATGGTGAGAAGGATATTGGGTAAACAACTAGCAGTGTCTTATCACAAAAAAGCCAGAGGCAAATCACTCAAACGATTTAACCTACTTTGAAAGTTCCAAGACGTGGCAAAGAGATTATAATGTGTGCGTGGTTGGCTGGGATATTTCAGGCAAGATTGTCGAAAGCTTTGAGCCAAATATCAAGCCTTCAGATACTGCTTCCACTGATTCATTAGTCTTTTATATTACTCAATTAAAATATGCCTCATTAGTTAAACCCAAATAAATGCTTCAAGAGTTCCTTATATTGAACGTAGGAGACCTAAGGAAAAATATTGATTCTACTCTGTTTGAAGGGCCAAAAATACACAGGAAAAAACAGCTACGCTTTTGTCAAGCGTTATGCCTAGTTTATTGATATTTGCTGCCACCTGCAGTTTAAACTTGATATTCACTCTGGTCGATACCTGTAACTGGGGCATGTTGACCCAGGAAGTGAAAAGAAAGAAGAAAATTGCACGAAGGGTATCTTTGTCACTGCTGCAGCCATATGCTTACTCAGAATTGAATTTCTTATTTGCACACCATGTTCACAGTAGCATTATGTACAACAGCCACGAGGTAGCAGCAACCCAGGTGTCCACTGATGGATAATTGGATTAACAAAATGTGGTATGTACACATCATAGAATATTGTTTAGCATTAAAAAAGAAGGAAATTTTGACACACGCTACAACATAATGAGTGTCTCTGAAGACATTTTGCTAAATTAAATAAGCCAGTCACAAAAGGACAAATACTGTATGATTCCACTTATCTGAGGTTCCTAGAGACACAAAGTCCAAGGGTGGTTGTCAGAGGATGGGGGAATGGGGGAATGGGGGGCTAGTGTTTAATTTGTGCAGATTTTCATTTGGAGGAAGATTATAAAGTTCTGGAGATGGAAGGTGTTGATGGTTGCACAATGATGTGAATGTACTTAATGCCACAGAACCGTACACTTAAAAATGGTTGAAATGGTAAATTTTATGTTATGTATATTTTACCACATTAAAAACAATTTTTAAAATATGGAATTTCCAGGGAAGCTGATTCTGTAGAATACAGAACTGCACATACTCTAATTTATGTTACCATGTAGTAACAAATTGATACTAAGTCTTTCGGGTTTCTTCTGGTCCTGAAAAAGTAGGTCCCTTGCCTGTTGATGAAGAGACTGTCAAGTTCTAATCGCTATGCAAATTGTTTTGGCCGCGTCAGGGACGCAGCAATTTAATGTATTGGCTTGGCCAAAAAGTTCATTCCTGAACGAACTTTTTGACCAAACCAATACTACAAAAAAGTATGTATCAGATTCAACTTCAGGGAAGAAGGCAAATAAGGGTAACTTGGGCAATTCATATATCTCTGAAAAAGCAATCTATTGGTATATGGAGCTGAATATTTTCATTACAAGAATTAGTTTTTGGGGACTTCCCTGGTGGTGCAGTGGTTAAGAATCCGTCTGTCAATGCAGGGGACACGGGTTCAATCCCTGGTCCGGGAAGATCCCACATGCCGCGGAGCAACTAAGCCCGTGCGCCACAGCTACTGAGCCTGCATGCCACAACTACTGAAGCCTGCGTGCCTAGAGCCTGTGTTCCTCAACAAGAGAAGCCACCGCAATTAGAAGTTCATGCACCACAACGAAGAGTAGCCCCCGCTCTCCACAACTAGAGAAAGCCCGTGGGCAGCAAAGAAGGTACCCAACACAGCCAAAAATAAATAAATTTTTTAAAAAAAGAATTATTTTTGGATGTTAAACAGCTGTTGAAAATTTTTTTAAAAATCATTTCTATAGTTTTTTGGTAGTTTTAGAACACAGCAAAATAATAAGACTATGCCTATGTGTATATTATTTTAACTGTTAAAAACTATATAATCCCTGAATTTTATTTATTCTGGAAAGAAAGCAGGTGGGGACCGCCTAGGTTCATGCAATGGCCTATTACATAGGGTTTCTGAATGGTCATATTTCAAATTGAACATGTCATATGTAATGGCTTCCACCCAGGTTATGTTTAAATCATTTAAAAAATCTTTTAATGTAATATTTTTAGTTTTCTGGTCATTGAAAGTTTAATGGGTTCTACATAAAGCAGCCTCCTCATATTTTTCCTCTTTCAGCTTATTGGGTTTCCCTTCAAACGCTTATGATTCAGATCGCCAGAAGCTGTTACCCCTTATACCCATGAAGAGTGGCCCACCAGACAGCTGTTACTCTAAAAAGAAACTGAATTTTATTCTTTTAGGAATAAAATTAGGAAATTGTCTGCTGTCCTTTTTCATTACTTGAGATGGTCACACTATTTTTTTTAAAGGAAACACATGTAGAAAAGATAAAAACTGAATTGAGAAAGATATTTGAAATATCAGAAAAAAGACGCAGAATCCAGGGCATCCATGGAAGATTTATGTGTGTGGGACAGAGGAAGAATGACTTTTGCAAAGAACAGCAACAAAATTACTAACTGCCATAAAAGACCACTTAAAATACGTGTTGCCTTATTCGCAATGCTGGGTGGAGCTGTTTGGGATAAAGGAGGTGGAAGCTTTATTTCTTGTCTACCTTGGCAGAGAGGAGCATAACTGACTGACAGTCCCGCTGCTGGCCCTTCTGGGTCCACATGTCTCCAGGGTTACTCCAGCCCATAACTTCGCCTGGCAGAGGTACAGTTCCTGTGGATGGGGCCCTGCTCTCATGGGCAGCTTTGGCTAGTGGATTCCACACCAGCCTGGGCAAAGTTTCTTAGAACTGGGCTGCAGTCTGAGGCTCCTACAAAATTCTAATTCTTTCCCACCTCCTTTCACAGGTGTCAGACCTGCATTGCTGTCTGAAGCCTTTCCCCTTCTACTCCTGCTTTATCCCCATTATCCTTTAGAAGCACTTCCCCTAATAAATCTCTTGCACATCTAATCTGTCTTTGCATCAGCTTCTCAGAAGTCCCAGTTTACACACCAAGAAACACACCAATTTACCAAGCTAAGTATTCAGGACAGTAGTGCTTGAATCCACCCTTCCTCTGATAGAATAGCAGACCCAGTCAGCAGGCTTCGCTTTCCTAGTCACCCCAGGCAGCCTCAAAGCCCCACTCCCCACATCACTCATTTCCAGCTTATTTCACTCAACACTTTCCTTTTAAACACTCTCACTGTATTCTTTGAAATTCTAGAACTGTATTCAACAAACTGTCACATATGTCCAAGCTGCTATAAATTCCCCCGATTCTCTGAATTCTCAACATCCTTCGCCTTCACTGCTGTAATGAGACCTGGTTGCATCCTGAGGTCTCTGATTCTCCTGCAGCCTTCTTGAGCTCCCATTAGGCTCAGTGCTAGGATATGGGATAAGAACGCTCCTCATTCCCAGTCACACTTTGGAAACCATTTCTCTTCCTTTCTTTCCACCCCCAGCCCCAATCACAGTCCTTTGGAGCTCACGTCATATAGCTCTACCGTGTTGCTATCATCTCTTATTCACCGAAGACTTTAGCTTCCAGCTCAGTATTTCTCTCCACTCAGGGCTGTCAGATTCAGCAAATAAAAATACAGGACACCCATTAAATCTGATTTTCTGACAAACAACACACAATTTTTTATTTGGCAACTCTCTCTCCTCCCTTACTTCCCTCATCAGTTTCAGTGTTTCAATATCCATGTGGATAATTCTGCTAACACTGGCCTCTGGTTACCAGCCTCCTAACCTCTAATGATCTTTCCTTCTACTACACGTTAACAGCCACTTCTATGGTCACACTCAGAAACTTGACCTCCACCAAATCTCAGTTTAAAACATGCACTTTCTGACATTTGCCTTCTAGTGTTCTAGCTTACACACTCTAGAAGAGGAACAGGATTTGGCAAACTATGACCCACAGCCCACATTCAGCCCAAAGACAGCTTGTGAGATAAGAATAGTTTTTACGTTTTTAAAGAGTAGTAAACTTAAAAAAAAAAAAAAGAATATGTGACAGAGACTGGAAGTGAATCACAAGGCTTAAAATATTTACTATCTAGTACTCTATAGAGTTTGCTGATCTTGTTCTAGAACCTTCTCCGTATTGAGACCTCTAATTCACTGATTTCACTTCTTTCTCAGTCCTCTCCTGGCTTTCTTTCCTCTTTGTCCAGCTTAGGTTTCCTGCCTTTCTCCCTCTATCACTGTCACTTACCCCTAACTTAACCAAGTTGAACCCAACTTCACTCTTTGTGCTTGGACCCCAGCAGCTGAGGTTTGCTTGAGAAAGAAAATCAGAAAACCGGGCTGAGGAGAACTGTATGATCATAAACCTCATAGGAATATTCAACATGCCCAGTAATTGTACCACTTTTCCCTCATAAATGGACTTTCCTACACTGTAAGGTCACCACCTCATAGCTGCTTCTCTCTTGTCAATGCTCCTCTAGATGTTGCCCTGTCGCTTTCTACCAAAACATCTCAAAATTGTTATCTACACTCACTACAAAATGATTCTTGAATTTTGTCCACAAATCTATTTCTCCTCATCTTAGTCAGAATTCACAAGAAAACAGAGCCCGTTTAATGGGCAAGGTGTAATGCTAATGGTATGAGATGACAGAAAGGAAAGCGAGGCAGGGGGCCATGGGAAGCCATACAAGGTAATGTCCTACTGCCCTGGCCACCGTGAGAAGCTTGACCATGTGGACTTTTTCTTTGGGCAAACCGGTTGGAGAACGCGTGCCTGGGAAGAGGCCATCACTGGGAGAGGGGTAATTATCTGACCACTCCCTCCTTTTCCTATTCCCCACTGCCAAAGTGATAGGAGCAGACAGAGACCCATGTGGGTGGCTGGTTAGTCAACCTCAGGGCAGAATAGTGTCAACCCACAGTGTGGCTGAGGCAGGACACAATATCAGAAGGTTCAGGAGACAGGTGAGGCTGAGGGGACCTAAGAAGGTACATGAGATATGCCCATGTCTCAGTCAGTTCTGGTTGCTGTTACAGAATACCATAGACTGGTGATTTAAACGACAACCATATTTTTCTTACAGTCTTGAGGCTGGGAATTCCAAGATCAAGGGACAGGTAGATCTGGTGTCTGGTGACAACACTTTTTCTGGTTTGCAGATGGCCATCTTCCTCTTGTGTCCTAACATGGTGAACAGAGAGAGAGGAAGCATACTCTCATGTTTCTTCTGAGAAAGGCACTAATCCTGTTTATAGGTCTCCACCCTCATGCCCTAAGCACCTCCCAAAGGCCCTACTTCCTAATACCATCACATTGGGTATTAGACTTCAACATACGAATTTGTGGGGAACAGAAACATTCAGTCCATAGCAGCACAATAGTTTCCCTTTTTCAGTAGATCCATAGCTCATCCAACACATTTTTTCCCAGCCAGAAACCTTAGACTTTTTCTTGATTCTCTCCATTCTTTCACTAAACTTCTTCAATAAAGGGGCAAGTACTGTCAGCTTTGTCTTCAAAAGATACACTGAATCCACTTTCCATCTCCACTGACAGCACATCAAGTATGCTCCAGCAATAACCTCCTAACTTCTTTTTTTGTTTTATAATCCACTCACCAATAGCAACCAAAGTTATCTTTTAAAAAGTAAATCAGATAACATCAGTCACCTACTTAAGACTCTCAATGGCTTCAATTTCACTTGGAGTATAATCCAAATACCTCACCATGTGTCATGATTCTAAAACTATTTATCGAGCCTATACTATATGGTAAATATGGTTTTTAAACACGTGGGGTACAAAAGTAAACACCACAGGAAATAATTCCTGCCTCATGAAATTTATATTCTGGTGACAGGAGAACATTAATAAGCAATAAGTTTAATACTAGGTTCAAATAAATGCAATGGTATAGATAAAAAGTAGAGTAGGGTAGGGGGGTTTGGGAATGCTGGGGAAGTGAGTGGCAACTCCAGATTTGGTCATTATGTTGGGAAGAAGGTGACAATTTAATAGTGAGTTAAAAGAGGTGGATAGTTTGCTGTGCAGAAATCTAGGGGGAAAGCATCTAGGAAGTTCAAATGCTCTAAGGCAGAAATGTGTTTGTGTTTTCAAGACCCAGCAAGGAGGCCAGTACAGGGAGAGCCTAGTGGAGAAAAGGGAACTCTCCTACACTATTGGTGGGAATGTAAATTGGTGCAGCCACTATGGAGAACAGCATGGAGGTTCCTTAAAAAAACTAAAAATAGGGGCTTCCCTAGTGACACAGTGCTTGAGAGTCCGCCTGCCGATGCAGGGGACACGGGTTCGTGCCCCAGTCCGGGAAGATCCCACATGCCACGGAGCGGCTGGGCCCGTGAGCCATGGCCGCTGAGCCTGCGCGTCGGGAGCCTGTGCTCCGCAACGGGAGAGGCCACAACAGTGAGAGGCCCACATACTGCAAAAAAACAAAAACAAAAACAAAACAGAAGCTTAAATATATAAGCAGTGTGTAAGTTTCAATTGTTAATTTTAAATAGTCCCTGAAATTGCTTGATGCAGAATTTACAAAACTTAGTGATGTTAGAAAATCTGGAGTGGCATCTACACTTTATTAAATGTTTTTGCTGAACCAACTTTCTAGTGCAGACCTCTAAGATAGTTGCTCTTAGTTGAGTGATTATTTGATATTTAAGTGTAAATTAACTCATCGGCTGTATCGCTTACACCTGGCTTCATGCTAAATCGATTAGAAAGCTAAGTGGAGCGAGAATAAGGCAAAGTGATTTCTCAAAAAGGCATGAAGCTCTGAAATGTTGATGAAACTGAACAGTGGTATACTCTGCTTTGCTAATAAATTGACGCAATCCCTAAAAAAATTTGGCTCTATTTATTACCCTTTTTTAAGTAGACTATTTGTCACATTTTAGTGCAACTTTTTTTCTTTGCAAGTTAATTAATGGACCCATCCTCGAGTAGGACTACTGCTCTTCTGTGTAGGGTTGTGGATCTTTACAGAAGCACCAGATGGTCAGCCCTCCCTGTACAGGAAAATCCAGCCTCAGTGGTCAAAGAGAAGTGGGAAGAGGTCTCCGAAGGGCATGTCCTGCATAAAGAGGGCTTCTAGGGGAATTCAGGTATTGCTGGTCTAACAGGAACTAGCTCCTTTGTTAAACCTCTGCTATTTATGTTGACAAGTTGATTGCTGTTCACGCTATTTGCAGTATGTATAGCTATTTTGGTCACGTAATCTTTGGTGAGACAGATAGATATTTAGGAAATAAATCTAGGCGGTTATATTTTAAAACTGTAGAGAAATATATCTGGAGACATTTGTTTCCTCCCTATTCTATTTTTAATTCTGTCTGTCTGGGTCACCCATTTTTTGTGGGGTTACATTACAGTTGTAATATGCAGGTGCAGATAGATTTTCAGACACAAACATTTACAAAGAACACCCCCAAAGCATATTCACTATCAATTACTATTTATGGAACCCCATGTTACTGATAAGTAAAACTGGCCTTTAAAATTTTCATTTTATTATGAGGTAGCACCTCACACTGGTCAGAATGGCCATCATCAAAAAATCTACAAACAATAAATGCTGAAGAGGGTGTGGAGAAAAGGGAACACTCTTGCATTGTTGGTGGGAATGTAAATTGATACAGCCACTATGGAGAATAGTATGGAGGTTCCTTAAAAAGCTAAAAATAGAACTACCATATGACCCAGCAATCCCACTACTGGGCATATACCGAGAGAAAACCATAATTCAAAATGACACACGTACCCCAATGTTCAGTGCAGCACTATTTACAATAGTCAGGTCATGGAGGCAACCTAAATGTCCAAAAACAGATGAACGAATAAAGAAGATGTGGTACATATATACAATGGAATATTAGCCATAGAAAGGAACGACATTGGGTCATTTGTGGAGACGTGGATGGACCTAAAGTCTGTCACACAGAGTGTAAGTCAGAAAGGGAAAAACAAATACCGTGTGATAACACATATATGTGGAATCTAGAAAAATGGTACAGATGAACCTATTTCCAGGGCAGGAATAGAGATACACACGTAGAGAACGGACATGTGGACACAAGGGGGGAAGGGGAGGATGGGATGAATTGGGAGATTAGGATTGACATACACTACCATGTGTAAAATAGATAGCTAGTGGGAACCTGCTGTACAGCACAGGGAGCTCAGCTCGGTGCTCTGTGATGACCTAGATGGGTGGGATGTGGGGTGGGGGGGAGGGAGGTCCAAGAGGGAGGGGATATGTGTATATATATAGCTGTTTCACTTCATTGTACAGCGGAAACTAACACAACATTGTAAAGAATTTATACTCCCAAAAAAAGATGTTATTGGCTATTCATAGCCTTAGCTAATCAGTGTTTATGGAGTTAAAGATGACAGTCAAAGAAATTTTTTAATTCAAAAGATTCTTTTCTTTTTCATTTGGTTTAATTACCTGGCCTATAAACAACTGAAATTCTGGCAGGGTTTCTATAACTCCAGTTCTTAGCCACTGCCTTAAAGACTTTTTATACATGTATATTAATGATGCAAGAGCTTTACAGTATCAAAGTTCATCTTACAAGTTCAACATCTTTTATTAATTGGCAACATTTTATGTAATTTTTAGAATTAAGTTATGTTGAAACTTATGATAGCATCTCTTGAATTCTTAAATCAAGGCAAAAATGATTATAACTAGTTCATTGGCTTTAACTTTATGCCAGTAATTGTAATCATAATTTTAAAAATCTACATTTATTTATGACGCTTTACCTGGGGTTGTGAAAAAAGCTTCTCATACACTATTAAAAAGAAGATAGTTTTATATGCTATTAAAATGAGTCATGCTGAAATCATTGCTTACAAAGGGTCCATCTAAGTGATAATGGGTACAAAAAGTAGGTTACGCTCTGGTAGTAGAGGTCTTTTTTCCATCTGGCGAATCTAATGATACTTGAAAAGATGTTAAGTCATGAACAAACTAATAGCCTAATTAGAACATCAAATAAAACACGACCCTAATGGCTTATTTTATTTTGCGCCTTTAAAGTACTTTTGGCAACAATTACTAATCTGTATATTCCAAACAGATACAACCTCAGAACCTCTAGAGTACTGTAGTTTTTTTAGCTTTTTGAGGGTTATGTATCTGAGGAAAGTGATGAGCCCTTTGGCCCAGGAGAATGCGTATGTTCACACCTAATTTTACATAAAAATTCCTGGGATCCATAGATCTCTAGAAATCCTGTTCTGTTAGTCTCAGAGAAAACATTAATTGTAATTAAGTTAATTTTACTAATGCTTTGAAAGGTATTATTTATAAATTACTCTTTATAAACATTGTTGTGGCTTGATATTCAGAAATTTTAATTCATATCCAGGTGATAACATTTATTAATATTTTCTTAGGATAAGCTTTTAGAAAATTTGCATACAAGTCTGGTCTCAGACTTAAGCCAGCTTTATTAATCAATCAATCAACCAGCAAATGTATGGTTACCAGTTACTGTGTGGCCATCTTTAAGAAGTAAAATAACGTGAAATATTGTTGCCTTTTTCTTCAGGTTTATTCCCTTACATTCTAGTTATAAACCTAGATGGACACACCGATTTGCTCATCAGTGTTGGAGATTTTGCATTTTCTGGCATATAAATTACATGTCTACAACTTTGCACCCACAACTGGCAAACTACTTTCGAATTCCCAAGGAGTTGGGTCTAATTCCACAGGGTGTCCATAGGTTAATATTCTGTGAGGAGGAGATTATCAGAGTCTTGCTCATAGCATGCACCTCAGGGAAGTAGCAAAAGCAAGCCAGCAAGTAGATTTTTCCCAGTAGCGTGCCAGCCAGGGGGAAGTTTCACAGTGGACGTTAGGATGCTACCTTGAAGAAAGAGTTTCTGAGTAGTTTGTGTATCCCAACAAGAAACGGATGGCACACTCAAGTTAGGATAATTTGAGAAGGGTCCATTTACAGAGAGATAATTACAAAAATGCAGGTGAGGTAGGGAAGTGATTACAATAGTGCAGGAACCTGGGGCCACTAACTGGGACTGTCACCACCCCTAGGTCTGAGGGGCCGTGACAAGGAAGAGGTCACTAGAAGCTGGAAGGGGAAGAGTGATGGAAAGCAGGTCACCTCTGTCCAGGGACACAGCAGCCCAGGGTGGCCTCCCTGGGAGGGAGCCAAGGATATAAGTATCTCTGTGTCACTCTCCTCCCACCTCTGATCTCTTCTAGCGATAACCAATAAAAACCCCTCTGGTCAGCCCCCTGGGGAAGAGAGTGGTAACAGATAATGGGGGAGAGTGGCTCTTAGGGCAAAGGGAATGTTCTTCCAGACAGTCCTCAACCTGGAAGCTAGACGTTTGAAATCCCACCTTTTTCAATCATGGATGGCACTTAAAAAATTATGGCAAAATACCACAGGGGCAGAAAATTTTTCCGTTGTTTCCTTTTTCTCTGAACCTCTCCCTGCTTCTTCATCCCATGAAGCTATTAAAACCGGCCCCTTTAAAAATCAGACCCTCTGAGGATATAAAGGCTAAACCCCTAATTTCTTATGTTCCCTGGACTAAACCTGAACTATGAAGCCATGTTCAAAGATTTTCCCAAAGTAACTGAGGATCCCCATGGATTTGCAGAGGAATTTAATATAGTCATTTAAGCTTATCCACCTGGTTTTTCTGATTTACATCAGCTAGTTCATATGCTTGTACGTGAAGGCCAGGCCCAACCGTGAATGAAAACTGCTAACTGGGGTGATCCTGAGAAGTCTTTAGAATTACATCCTGGAGACAAAGAAATTCCTGCTGCTTTATTATATGATCAGGCATGGGGAATTGCTAGGTGACTCCATTTGGCAATTCCTAGGGCTGTCCCAAAACCAGTTGATTGGAATAAAATTTAGGCTTTTACTGAGAACCCCAGTGGGCCCATGCATGATTATTATAGCCAGCTCCATACTGAAAACTCTGGTCTGTTTGTGAATGTTGAATCTACTCGGGAAGACTTTATGTTCATTGACAGGCTGAATGGAGATCTTTTTCTTCTAGTTAAAAGGACCAGGATGGAATGGGAAACTATGTCTAGTCCAGATTTAGTTAATTTAGTAAATGAGCTCACCTGCACCCTAGGTGATCAGACCAAAAGGAAGACCACTAAAGTCCTTAAGTTTCAACTCCAACAAATGGAGGCCCCTAAACAAAAACAAAACCCTCTTAGTCTCCACCATTATTGCAAAAATCCAGGACACTGGAAGAAGGACTGTTAGAAGCTTAAGTGCTCCAAGTGCCTTCAGACTTTTCAATGCCCTCCTGACCCCCAATGATGGGACTCTGAGGAACTGTAGGGGTTTTTCCCAATCCTTTCCCAGTCCTTCTTAGTCAACTTGGAGGAATTGGGAATGAATCTTTCTCTGTCTTTACTGACACTGGAGCTATACTCTTGGTGCTCAACCCCACTGTTATTAAAGCCTCTGCCTCAGAGTACGAAAATGGTTCAAATAGTAGGGGTATTACATAAACTTCAACAAGTTCCTGTTTCTAAGCCCATCCCCTTTGGTTTAGACCCTCTAAGAGATACTTACCCTTTTCTCCTTAGTTCCTCCACCTCTATTTATTTATTGGGGAGGGATTTCTTAGAAGTATATCATGCTGGAATATCTTTCTCCCGAAATGGGGAAATAATCTTAGAACTTGATAGCAGCAACAAAAATAGCCAAATAGGCAAAGCAAATGACCCTCCAACATCCTCTATTTCCTCCGCCTCTGATGACACTAGAGCTAATTTTAGGGACACTAATAATATGTCCCTGTTGGACCAGTTACCACCTTCCTTATTGGCAAAATCCTTAACTGATATTGGTAGAGTACACCTTCTATTGAGGTCCATATAGATCCCTCAAAGCTTCTCCCCAGAATTAAACAATACCTTATAAATAAAGAGGCCCTGCAGGGCATTAGGCTGATAATGGAAGACTATAAGGCCCAGGGCTTCCTTATTCCCTTCACTAGTCCCTGCCACACCCCTATTTTACCTGTAAAGAAACCTGGTGGCTAAGGCTGGAGATTTGTCCAAGACCTCTGAACCGTAAACAATGTTGTTATCCCTCATCAACATTTTGTTCTCAGTCCCCTTACTTTATAAGCCTTCATCCCCACTGGAAGCACATTTGATTGATTTATGTAGCTCCTTCTTCAGCATCCCTGTGCATAAAGCTAGGCAATATTTCTTTGCCTTTATTTGGGAAGGAAAACAGTACACCTGGAAGTGATGTCCCAGGGTTTTACCAAAAGTCCTTCTTACTCCTCACCTTAAAAGCTTATTTAAGAGAATATAAAAGATAATATAAAATTACCTGCAGCCTCTAGTTTATTACACTATGCAGTTAACTTGCTTCTCTGCTCCCCTTCCAGGTCTCCTTACAGGAAAACAGCATCCACCTGTTAAAGCTTTTAGCTGCTAAGGGACATAAAGTTTCTTAGGAGAAATTGCAGTTTGTTCAAACCCAAGCCTGTTGCTTGGGGCACCTGATCTCAGAACAAGGCCTGCACCTAGATCCGGATAGGCTTTGTGGCATCCTGAACTTCCCAAAACTCAAAACCTAACACCTACTATGAGGTTTTCTTGGGTTGGCTGGCTATTGTCAGACCTGGATTCTGAATTTTATCTCATGGCCTTGCTGTTATATGCCTTACTATAAAGAACAACAGACCTGACCCTATTACTTGGAAGGATCAGAATGACCTAATTTTAATACCTGAAAGGAAAGTTTGATAAATGCTCCCTGCCCTTGGATACCCTAATTATCAACTTCCCTTTTTCCTCTTCATATATGAGAGGGAGGGAAGTGCTCTTGGAGTACTTACCCCAAAACGTGGAGATGACTATTGCCCCAAAAGGTATCACCCTGTGGCACAAGGATCCCCCACTTGCCTCAAAGCTATTCCTGTCACTCCGTCCCTTTAGTTAAGGCCAATGAAGAAATAGTCACTGGATCCTCTCTAACCATTTTTGTACCCCATGCTGTAGATGCTCTTCCAAATTCTCATCACACTTGACAACTTTCGGCCAGTTGTCTCACATCCTATGAAGTCTTCTTGCTAACTGCTCCTCTCTTATAATTCTTTCACTCTGTAATAACTTTGACCCTGTCACAATTCTTGCCTTCTCTACTGATGATATTCCTCATGATTGTTCAACTCTAGCAAACCACCTTTTGACCCCTTGCAATGACTTACAGGAAACTTCCCTAACCATTCTTGAGTTTTCATGGTTTACGCATGGTTTTTATTTAAAGGATTAAAATGGTAAATATTGTGCTGGATACGCAGTTGCAACTCCATTTGAAGCCATCGAGGTGGCATCTTTGCCTTTGGCTACCTCGGCCCAATGAACTGAATTATACTCTCTCACTCGGACTGGTACTCTAGCCACAGGCAAAACTACAATTATTTATACTGATAGTCAGCATGCCTTAGGGGTAGCCCATGACTTTGGAATGCTATGGAAACAGTGAGGTTTCTTTACCTCTAATGGGCATAAAATTAAAAATGGCTCTTATGTTCAAAATTTATTAGATGCCTTACTCCTACCAGCCACTTTGGCTATTACTAAGGTCCCTGGGCATTCCAAACTTAACTCCCTGGAGACTAAAGGAAACTACCTCACTGGTATTTCCACCAAGAACACTGCTCTCAAAGGAGTCAACAACCAAGCTCTGTCATGGTCTGGAGGGATGCTCCCCCAAATTATGATCTAGAAAAATTGATTACAGGTGCCCAAAACTTGATCCCAGAAAAGGAAAAACAATATTGGAAATCTAATAACTGTTGTTCCAGAAGAAAGAGAGAACTTTGGTATAGACCAAATATCAATCCAGTCCTTCCACAGACTCTAAAATTCCCATTACTGACTACTGCACGTACATTAAACCATTGGTCTGCAGACAAAATAATAAAGTCTATGAATCAATACTGGTAGGGAAATATTAATAAGACTGCAAGAAGCGCCAACTTTGTTTGCCTTACCTGTTCAAAGTATAATCCAGGGAAACCAGTCTGCACTGCTTCCAGACTCTATAAATCACTCAGTGAACTGTTCAAGGTTTGGCAAGTAGAATTTATTCAGCCTCCCTTGTCTCATGGATATAAATATGTTTTAGTCATGGTTTGTATGTTTTCCCACTGGTTTGAGGCCTTTCCATGTAGACAAGCTACTGCCTCTTCAGTGGCTAAAATACTATTAGAAAAAATTATCCCTACCTGGGGAACCCCTCTTGAGCTCCATAGCAACTGGGGAATTCATTTTACTGGTCAAGTACTACAGCAAGTCTGTGCTGTTTGGACAGTCCTACAGCATTTTCACCGTGCTTATCACCCTCAGTCTTCAGGACTAGTTGAACAAACTAACAGCATCATCAAAACCCAATTGGCAAAGTTTGTGGAAACCCTTCAAATACCTTGGTCAAAAGCATTGCTTTTAAGTCTCAGATCTACTCCTTTGAAATTCATAAACTCTCACCCTTTCAAATAATTGCTGGCTGCCCCCATGCATCTATCTTTCACCTCTTTTGATCTTCAACCAATAAAAGGAGATATACTTCAGTGTTGAAAAGGTCTAATTACATCCATTGAAAATAACCATGCTCTAGTAGAGCAGTCTTTTCACAGAGCACTCCCAGGAGATGAAGACCTCAAACACCACACTTTGCAGCCTGAAGATGCTGTCTCTTAGAAAAGACATCTCCAGAAAGACTCTCTTCAACCCCGTTGGAAAGGCCCCTATCAGGTACTATTAACCAATTCTTGTGCCGCCAAACTCCAAGGAGTAAACTCTTGGATTCTTGTGTCATATCTAGAGAAAGCATCAAGCCCTGACTGCACCTGTATACCAGGTGGTGACCTGGAAACAAAGATTTCCAGGAATTGAAGCAGGTGATAGCTGAAGGAGATAGCTTCCCCAAGATGACTAGACCAGGCCTGCATGCTTTTTTTTGCTGTTGCTTCTTACCTTATTTTCTCCCTCTCTTTCTTGGAAAGACGATGCTCTTATCCATATTTTCCAATCTACTGCAAAAGTGGAAAACCTTTCTGACCACTGGACCTGTCACAGGAAACTCCAATCTGTTCATGATGTTGGAGACCCCTTGTTCTCACCTGTAACCAATTTCTCTTTAATCCCAAATGTCACAACTGATTATACACACAAACCTATGTATGTTACCTATTGGGTTAGGCTGTTACAACCAGGTGTTTTCCCATACCTTGTTTCAACATTTCCCCAGTCATAACTGTACTTGCTCAACTAACACCTCCATCTTTGCCAACTGTATGACCTTTGCTCCTAACATTCTTTTCCTTATCTAAATATGATTTGTCTCCCTGCACCCAAGGGAAATACAAATAGGCTAACTCCTCTCTGCCAGGCTTTCTGGAAAGATTTTTTAAAGGATGAGACAGTACCTCCCAGAATGTCATCCCAATTCCTCTGATCACTGGCTTGAAAAGGTCAATCAAGAAATTCCAGCTGATGGATCTGTCAATAACTAGACCTTAGATGGAGTTCTCTGCACTCCACCTGGTTTCATTTTTGTCTGTGGTGGATGGCATTTACATGGCCATCTAGACAACTGGTGAATTGGAGGTCAAAGCTTATTGGGACATTTAACTGTCCCTGTTAACATCCATAACAAACAGAAGCTTCCCATTGGTCCACCCCATTAAGCCTCTATGGCTGCCTTAAATGAGAACTTCCAGGAGTCATATATGACTCTGGGTTTGCCTCTGTAGAGTGAGTCTCTCTCCCTTGTGTCAGAGTAAATGCAAGAGATCAGAAGTAAATGCATGATCAAAAGTCTCTCCCTAACATTAGAAGAGCTAGCCAATTCTACAGCCAAAGCATTAGCAGCACAACAATGATCATTTGATTCATTGGCTAAAGGGGTTTTGGACAATTACATAGCGCTTGATTACGTACTTGCTGAACAAGGATAAATGCCTCTGTAGAGGTAGAAACTCAATTACACAAGATCAAGGGACAAGCATATTGGTTACAACAAATTTCACTTGACTCTCCATGGTCCTTTCACTTGTTCAGTTGGCCACCTTCAAGTCTAGGGTCCTGATTTAGGAACATCATACAAATTGGATTTGTCATATTACATTCAAAAAATTTTGCTTTGCATAATTATTTTTAAACTTTGTACCTATTGCATGTCAAACCCTTGTAGAAATGACATACCCAATAAGATAATGCTAGCTCAACACTTTGAGATGATCTCCAATGCTTATGACCTTAATAAGACAGAGTTTAGATGGGAAATTCCTGAGAGTTCTCCTTCCTACCCTTCCTTGTTACTCAAGTGTGGCCTCAATGGTTTCCAGTCTGTACACTTTCCCTCCGATGTGGGACATGACAGCCAGGAAAGGTCCTTCCTGGCATCTAGGGATAAAACTACTAAATACAGAAAACCTGATTTTTGATAAGTGATGTTTTTGAGGAAAGAGCTTGATCGTAAGGGGAAAATGTGAAAATGAATAAAGGAAAACCTTACTCAAAATGGAGTAGAGAAGCCCTGAAGGTGGAGCTCTCACACACATAACACTCATACCACTTACTTTACATACCCCAGCAGGAAGAAGGATGATTTTCTCCTCGCCCAGCAACGGCCCAGCCAATGAGAAACTGCTGTAACTCAACCAATGAGACTGCTTGAACTCTCACTCTCCTCCAATACACTTTCATTCGAAACAACCTCTCCCAGTTCCTCCTTTCCTCTATAAAAGAATGCTCCTCTCCTTTTCTCTATGGACTTGCTTATAGCTCACAGTAGTTTGCATGTCCTGAATTGCAGTTCTTCTGCTATTCCCAAATAAACTTGATTCTGCTGGCTAAACTGCTTACCTTTTTATTTTAAATGTTGACATTACGTCCGATTGCTTCCCCTACCAGACCAGGGCAAGGACTCTGTTTTTCCATCTCTACCTTTTCTATACCTCTAACACTTAGCACAATGCATGGAATATAGTAAATGATAAGTAACATTTTTGTTGTTGTTGAAGAAAAGAAAAACGTGATATAAATTAATTTTAAGGTAGTCAAGGAAGGAAACCAGAATAGGCCACCACCAAATATGCCTCTTTGACATAAAAATTATTTTGAGCTGAAGGCAATTAAGATGCAGCAAATGCAGAAGAAGTTTCCTCTTTTTCCTAAAGACAGGATATAAATTCTCCTTCTACTGGAGACAGAATCTTATCAGCCCAGAGAAGGCACCAGAGGAATCTGTAAACAAAACTTACTCCATTATATTTCTCTCCCATATATTTACCTTCCTACAGTTTGCTATCCTTGGAAGCCTAAAACTGCTTAACTTTTTCCTGTTATTTCTCTACAAATGTATTGTTCTTTGTTGAATATGCTATGGAAGCCAAAATTCTAAGCCACCGCTTTGAGCTGCTTTTGATTTAGGTTTCTCCTGTGTGATATGTGCTGCATGTGTTAATAAAGTGTTTTTGTCTTGTTAATCTATCTTACTGTTAAAGAGTCCCAGCTGAAAACCAAAGTCAGGTAGAGGTAGAGTTTTGTCTCCCTACACCACTGGCGAGGTGGACCAGGTAATAGCGGCTAGTATTTGATTGCTGATTCCATACCAATCCTGGTTCTAAGCACCTAACGTAATGTAAATCTCATTTAATCTTTAGAACGATTCTATGAGATAAGTACTACTTCCATTTTATGGTTTAAGAAACTGAGGCGCAGATAAGCCATGTGACTTGTTCAGATTCACACGGCTAGTAAGGAAAGTAGCCTGTATCTGAATCTAGGTGTCTTGTATCAGAGCCTGTGCACTTAAGTGCCACAACATATTGCCTCACAGAATTTTCCTCAGTGTGATCTTTTGCTGTTTCAGTGTAGAGAGGATACTAGTTTTCTTTTGCTGCATAACAAGTCGCCATTAACTTAAAGCCTTAAAAGAACAATCACTTATTAGCTCACAGTTCTATAGATCAGAAGTCTGGGCATGCCATGGCTGGGTTCTCTGCTCAGCATCTCCCAGCACTGAAACTAAGTGTTGGCCAGGGCTGTGATTCTCATGTGAGGCTTGCAGTCATCTTCCAAACTTATTCAGGTTGTTGGCAGAATATAGTTCCTTGTGGTTGCAGGTCTGAGGTTCCAACTTCTGCTGGTGGCATTGCTCTTAGCTCCCAGGGGCTACCTACTGTTCCCTGCCACATGGCTCCTCCGTTGTCAGAGTCAGCATTGGAGACTCTCCTCTGCATCACATCTCTCTCATGTTTGACTCTCTTTCCAGGAAGAGTCCAATCTCTTTAATGAGTTATCTGATTAGGTCAAGCTCACTAAGGATAATCTCTCTATCTGAAAGTCACTTATTTGGGACCTAAGTCACACCTGCAAAATCCATTCACAGTAGCACCTAGGCTAGGGTTTCACTGAATAATTGGGAAAAGGTATGTGCACACTGGTGATAGTGGAGTACTATGGAATTCTGCCTACCACGGTTAGGGATGGGGTGGGGTGGGGGTACCAGTGGGAGGACAGAGTCTAGGAACTGACAAGGGAAACTTGTAGCTCTGCTCTTTAGAAAAATATCTAAGCTCATGCAGGCTATGAGAGGGCATGTTCTGGGTATCTAGCAATGCCATTGAACTTCACAGAAGAGGACTTAGCCCAGGAATTTGGAAACCTGACCCTGCCACTAAGTAGCTATGTGATCTTGGCCAGATCATTTAACTTCTGCAGGTCTAGAACTTAGGGGGCTGAACAGACCAGGGATTTCCAACCAGGCAGGAAAGCAAGAGTGAGGCAGCTGCCCTGAAGTCACCTGGGGGGACTCTTTCAAACCAAGTATGTCCCCTTCTTTCCCAAGATGTTGTCACAGTTCTGAGAGGTGGAAGGGAAAGGTTGACAAGGAAGGGTGATGAGCATGTGCAGTGTGGAATTGTTCCTTAAGTCATTCCCTCATCCATCCATTCATTCCACAAATATTCACTTAAGACCACCTACTTTGTGCCAAACACACAGGGAGGAAGTGAGAGAGAATAAAGCAGACAGGCTCTCTGCTTACTCTCCAGTCAGGGACACAGAGGCAAGTGAGTGCAAGATGGTGAATGTTACTGAGAGGGGAACCACAGGGTGCTAAGGGGGTTGAGAGCACGGGTCCTTTTTGAGGAACTGATGCTTAAGGAGTAGGCATTAGCTAAGAGAAGAGGGTGGAAAAGCAACAAAGCGGGGAAGGTGGGGACTGTTTCAGGCAAGGAAAGAGCATTTATGAAGGGTGGAAGCTTAAACGACTAAGGCACATTTAAGGACCTATAATTAGACCACTATGACCTGAATTGGTACATGTCCAGCTGGTACATAGCCAGCTGTACAAATCACGCTAATGAGTTTGAATTTTTTTGCTAAGCACAATGGGAAGACATTGAAAGGTTTTAGGCAAGAGTGACTTGAAGAGATTGGCATTTGAAAAATAGCAACTGGGCTATAGTTTGAAAAATATAGTGAAGAGGGTGGCTGTAGCAAAGTCAGGGAGGTCACTGCAGTTGGCTAGGGCCAGGATGGTGTCCATGGGCACGGAGAGAAAAAGGCAGATTTGAAAGAGATGCAGAGTGGTTGGTTGGATTTGAGGGATGATTTGTATATAACACCAACTACAGGAGTTATAGGATTAAATGTGACTGCACGTATTTTAACTCACAGTTGCCCCTTTGTACTACTCAAGATGTGTCTTCTCCATTCACAAGGTCTTTAGGTTGCAACAAGACAGCAGATCTTCTATATCCTTTCGGGATACTTATTCCATTGGTTTGGAATATTCCACTGGGAATAAGTTTTTAAGTGAGATATAGAAGATCTGGATTCCAATGCCTTATTTCCTTATCTGCTCAATGAGGGGGTTGAATTGCAAACCTCAGAGACTGATTCTAGGGCTGACCCTCCTGACCCCAGGTGAGCTAATCAGAGGAACTGGGATCACTCTGGTTTCCCCCCAGGCTGGCCCGAGCTGCTGGCTGCAGTAATAGCGGAATTGGCAGTACCCTGAGCAAAGTGCACATATGGATCAAGGGCCACCCCAAAGGAAGAACTTTTGTACTCCTCCAGTCCCAGGAGTAATGCAAAGGTAGTAGCCAGAGAGAGTCATGCCTGTAAATTTGGCTTCACAGCCTGATACCTCTGAAAGTTGCCCAACATGTCACATGGCAGGGTTATGTACCTTGAGCACATGCGGGTATTTAATCACAGTCAATTTCCTTTTAATTTCTCATTTCTCAGTGGAAGAATATGCATTGAGTACAGTGAATGACATGAATTCAACATAAAGTGTACTGCATTTTATAAACTTCATTTTGCTCTGTCCTCAGAGATTCCAATCAGCAGTGGAGCTCTGTGCCTGGTCGGAGATGCCTGAATGCAATCTGCTGGGGATGGCAATGGGAAAGTTATGTCTGTGGCTTGCCTACCCCCAGGATCCCCCCAGCAAAACCAGCCATGAAGCAGATATGATGGAGATTTTCCACCCTTTTAGGACCCAGACTCATGTCACTGGATATATATCGCCTTTTTGTAAATGCATCTCAGAATTTGTCTTTATGCGCATTTTAATCTAATTTCACTCGTACAATTGCTTAGATGAATTGTAGAAAATGCATTTTATTTTAATCCACTAGAGGGCGCCAGAGGCATTTAGACATTGGTGCAAACAAGCTTTACCTTAGGTTCTTAGTATACTTATTACAGAAATTTCCTGAACACACTGAACTTCATGGGGCAGGAACACACTGAACTTTATGTAGCATACACAGCAGGGTGTAGGAACAAAGGCTCACAAGGATTTAAATATTAAAAAACTATATAGAAATTAAACACTTAGAGATTGTCAATATTTAGAATATGGGTCATATATTTTTCCAGTTAAATAATTTCAACTGTTAAATAGAATCTATGTGATTTACATAGAGTCAGAGGACAATCTGAGAACTACCATTAGAGTGAGACTTCCAGACTCCAGAAATGAGATTTTAGGGAACCTCCAACTCAGGGAAGAGTATGTTGTTTCTGAAATAAGCATTTCATGAAATCCTGCCAGATTCCTGTGCATCTTACCCAGGGAATAGAAATAAATGCCTTAGATTCGATGGCCTTCAGAACCAGATGTCTCCATAGTATCCAATACAACCTGGCACACTGGCCCAGAGACACAAGCAGCTTAAAAAACTGAAGAAAGAAAAGAGTGCACATGGATCCTCATGGAGAGAATTTAATAAATTCTGTCCCCATAAACAGCAGTTTAAAATAAAATGAAAGTGCTTGGATTGATTTATAGGAAAGTGTGTTAGAAAGCCCAAATGGTATAAAGAAAATTAGCAATCTAGCCCCTTTAGATGCTGCTGGCCCTGTGGAAATTTACAAATTTATTTGTTTAAATCAACATCATATAGCCAGAATCTTTGTGATAAGAGCTGGTGGTTATAACAGGTCTCTGAAACCTAATTTGAATATCAGATAAAAACTCAGAACAATGCTCTATCCCACCCCACCAAGGCCCACCCTAACTGGGTATTTGCTATAATCTCAGGGTCAGAATTGTATTTCCTGATGCTGATGTATTTCCTAAACCAAAGGTGAAAGGGCATGCCTCCTTTTGGCTCAATCTAAAAACAAAGATTCTAAGCACAGTCAAATTTGAAATATTTTTCCTCAAAGATTGTTCTGGATGAATTAAATAAAACAATAATTTTAAAGAGTTGCAAGGCCCAAATAGCCCAATGGACCCTGATAAGTGTGGAAACAAGATTCTTCCCTTTACACTTCTGCCTGAGAAATCTGGGCAGGTTGGCTGCAATCTCGGAGTTCTTCATTATTCTTTCTTCAAAGGTTTGTTTCCTCTGTAAGGAGGGCCCTCATATACTTTTATAACCTAATCTACTCAATCATAAAATATAACCCTGTATTATGTTTTATGCTGTAGATGTATTTCAAAACAGAAAGACAGTAGAGGAGTGGGAGATGAGGTGGGGGAGTTAAAGAGGAATAAATTTACTCCTATAATTTATTCTCAGACTAGTATTTGGAAAGGAAGTTATGAGATGGAGAACAATTCAGTAATTTACACTTTACTCTTCTGAGTAAATCATGCAAATGAATAAAATTCCATTTCTAGCTAACTTGATTATATCTCCTTCCCTACATAATCATGTCCTATTTTGAGAATAAAATTTTAAAGTTTTTTTCCCTATAAAAATATTCTCTTTTTTTTCTGTTTTAAAATAACAAATGCCAAGTTCCCTATGGATTTTAATGATATTGAACATCAGACTGTCATTTTTCTCATAATAAAGAATACATTTACAATGTCATTCAGTCCCTAATGACTGCAGAATGAATTTCAGTCCCCTGTCTGCCCCTACCTGCTAAAAATTTTTCTCTTATCAGCCTTTGGTTGCAAATGCAATACAATTTATAGTAAGTTAGTTGGCTGCAAACCCTGGTAATTCCTACTAGGCTGGCTTGGCTAGAGGACAAGAACTCTTGTTTGAGGTTCTGATACAGCTTCAACGTCATGAGATCATTAAAATTGTCAGCTGGTCTGCAGCAGCTGCCTAGGTCCCAGGTTCAACAACTTGCACACACCAAACCTACATTTTTGAAGAGAAAGGTAATTCTAATTGTAAATGCCACTTTTCATTCATTTGCAAATTTCTTATTTACTCAATCTCTGATTTTTTTTAAACATGTTAACCACTTTCTGTTCCTGCCCTACCTATCCCACCCCTGAGAGACATATTTAATGGATTACAGCTCTTTCTTCCTTGGAATGGGGATATAGTCCTGTAATCCAGCACAGTAATCCATAGTTCCTACAATTATTGGAAGTTGGCACTTGAGGTGAAATCTATTTACTACCTTGGCTTTAAGTTATACCTATCTGAAACATTAGGTTCCAATTAGCTTTTCCCTTGGTAGTAAGGAGCTTAGAGGATGGGTTGAACTGGGACCCAGATGCTCACATAATGCTCCCTTCATTTTAATCAACACTTAGTATTGAAAATATCAGGGGACAAAAAGCCAAACCGGGCAGTAAAGACAGACTTTGTTCATAAATATTACTGGCCTGAGACTTCTGAGTTGAGAAACTGGGTGACATAAATCTTGTTTGATTGTGTTTGTTTATGCTCAGTTGTGGATATTTTTGTGTGACCAATGAGTGATAATCTCATCAGAGGTTTGAGAATTAGTAAATTCTCAGGAGGGAACCTGTGTTCAGAGAAGAAATCTCGGCAAGTATTTGGCACATAAGTAAACTCTAATTGGTTGCTGCCAACTGCATTCTACAGCTCAGTTCCTCTACAGGCTTTTTCACATGAGTTTTAATTTATTCTGATTGTTTTACTAATTTATTCTGAATTATCTTAATTGATTAAAAAATGTCAGAAAGATAATGTGGTAGATTAGCTATCCAGCATAACTTTCCTATTTGAAACAGTCAAATCTTAGATAGTTTTTTAAAGTCTCCTTTCCTTCCCACCTGCATTGGTAAACTGACATTGAAAGTAAGAAAACCAAAAACCTCCCAAACAGAAGAGAAAAGAAGAATTCTGGAAGGTAAGCAAGTTCAAACCAACCATCACTCTGAGGTTTCTGACAAACCTTGGAGACCTTGAGATCTGTTTGATCAATGCAGGGAGTAGCGGGGCAGGAGGTGAAACCTAGGGCCTCCTCCAAGTGAAAAAACTGATGCTAGACATTCACATACAGCTGAGACCCCAAAGAGCTACACTCTCAGTCTCAGGGTGAATAAGAAGTGAAACCCCCTGCCTTGAAGGGGAAAGTGAGAAAACCTGTCTGTCTTGACC
Source organism: Delphinapterus leucas (assembly GCF_059928025.1). NCBI lineage: Eukaryota > Metazoa > Chordata > Mammalia > Artiodactyla > Monodontidae > Delphinapterus > Delphinapterus leucas. The sequence goes on from NC_143140.1 coordinate 55,275,560, forward strand.
TTGGCACCAAGGGAAGGGCAAGGAACAACTCTGTAGAGAATTCGTAACTCTATGCTGATCTCAAGTGGCTGTGCGTTCTGAATTCATCCTATCCATGTGGCCACAAAAAGCCTTATGTGTAGAATGTAATTTGAAGTGGTTTCAGGTTTGTAGTGCCCCTGGATGACTGGCAGAAGCAAACACAAATCCCCTCTGGAGAGACTCAGGCTACAAAGAAAAATGGAAAGTTGCCATGAAGTGATCCTCATTAGAGGAAACTCTGAAGTTGCCATGTACTTTGAGGAGAAGGAAGGTCTGAGATGCAAGAAGGAATGGGGAGCAAAAATATTGCTAAATATGCGGATAGATATAAACACATACTGTCTAAAACAATAATAATGTTTTATTTGTGGGGAAAAAATAAGGTAAACCAAAAGATTAGATAGCAATAAGCTTGTAAGGTGTAGAGAGGAAAGGAGTTAAGTTTTTTAAGGTTCATATGTTATTCAGGAGGGGAATAAAGATATTAACTATAGTTTTTTAGGTGTGTGTATTAAAATAGCTTGGACTGCCATTAAAAGGCTAGGAATAGTATAACTCTCAAAGACATAGAGAAGAAAGAATGAGATGGGAAAAGCATAATTTTAATCAGTCTAAAAGAAGGCAAGAAAGCTAGGGAAAAAAAAAACAGAAAGTTAAGACAAAGAGAAAGTACATGATACAGTGCTAGAAATAAATCCAAATATATAAATAATCACAACTCTCTAGTTAAAGACAAGTTTCGTCAAAATAAATAAAATCCTCTGTATGTTCTCTATAACAGATATACATAAACATAAAAACACAGAAAGATTGAAAGTCAAATGACTGAAAAGATATTCAGGCAACACCTAAATGAAAACTGGTATAGTGGAATTGCTACTAGACAAAATATAATTAAAGGTTAAATATGAAGTTACTTTATGATGGAAAAAGTTAAATTCATCAGGATGATATAACAAGTCAAAACTTGTATGCACTTAATGAAGTCTGAAAATATATAAACCAAATACAGAACTGCAAACATAAATTGATAAATCTGTAAGCATGGGGGAAATATTAAATATCCCTCATAGTAAAGAAATATCTCTCATAGTAAATTATAGATAAGGCAGACAAAATATCTGTAAGGATAAAGACGATTTAAAGAGCAAAATCAACAAACTTAATCTCCCAAGTTGGAGTATGCACATTTTTTTGAAACACAGATGAAACATTATGAAAACTGACACTGTGAAACTTGACATTAAGCTTCCACAGGCACTTTGTATAAAGCCTCAAGTCAAAGGCTTTATATCATATAGATATAATCTATATATAGATCATATATATATATATAGATCATATATCATATAGATCGCTCCTCTAACACAATGCAACTAAATTAGAGATCATTAAACAAACATAACTAAGAAAATCCTATACATTTAGCTATTCAAAAAACCACACATGTCTAAGGGTCAAAGAAACGAGTCAGAGAAAATTAGAAAATCTTAATCTGAACAATAAACATACTCCCCATCCAATTTTTGGGGATTCAGATAAAGTGGTACTTAGGGAAAATTTATATTAGAAAGAATAAAGGCTCAAAATTAATAAGCAAAATATCTAACTTAAGAAGTTAGAGAGAGGAGAATTAACACAAAGAAAGTAAAAGACGTAATGCAATTTGATCAGAAAATAATGAAACAGAAAACAAAAATACAATAGAGCAACATAGTTGCAAACTGATTTTTCAAAAAAAACGAAAAAAAGAACAAACCTCTGGGAAAATTAAGGAAAACAGGGAGAGTATTCTCAAATAAACGTCATGAAAAAAAGAGTGATATGACTAAAGATGTCAAAGTCACGAAAAAAAAAAAAGTCAATTGTGGGCTTCCCTGGTGGCGCAGTGGTTGAGAGTCCGCTTGCCGATGCAGGGGACACGGTTCGTGACCCGGTCCGGGAAGATCCCACATGCCACGGAGCGGCTGGGCCCGTGAGCCGTGGCCGCTGAGCCTGCGCGTCCGGAGCCTGTGCCCCGCAACGGGAGACGCCACAACAGTAAGAGGCCCGCGTACCGCAAAAAAACCCACGAAAAACAAAAGTCAATTATTTTACAATCTAGATGAATACATTCTTATGAAAATATAACTTGTTAAATCTCAAGAAGAAATAGAGAACCTGAATAGTCTTATAACCTTTAAAGAAATGAAATAGTTAAAAATTTTTGCACAGAGAAATTTTGATCTTCAGATAATTCCAGTCTTACACAAACCCTTTCAGAGAGTAGAAATGGAGGGAAATACTCCCCAACTTATTTTATGAAGTCAACATTACCTTGATGTCAAGTCTAGACAAAGACATTACAAGCAAATCCAAAACCCAGAACACCCTGAAATAGGCCAATCTCAATCATTACCACAGATACAAATTCTGAACAAAATTTATATTAGCAAATTGAAAATGCATAAAAAGACAGTACATTATGATCAAATTGCCTTCATCCCACAAATGTAATATTGGTTTACTTTTAAATTGTCTACCGCCTCATAAATAAATAGAGAAAAATCAGGTGATTATTCCAACAGATTCAGAAAAAAACATTAGAAAAACTCGACATTCACTTAGATTAGAAAAATTCTTGGTAAAGTGAGAATAGTCATTGTCATAGCTTGAGTCCCTCAGGAAGAAGAACCTGAGATGGGGGTTAACATGCAAGAAGCTGACTAGTGGGTGTTCCTGGTGTTAGCATCTATGGAAGAGAAAGAAAGTAGGACTGGGCAGAGGGGGGAGAAGTTGGGCTGCACTGTAGACTCAGGGAAAGCCTCAGCCAACCCTAAAGAGAGCTCTGAAATGAGGGTGGCCTTTTGCAGTTGGCTTGACTTGGGGTGAGTAGATTGGGCCTTTATATCTCATGTCAACCCGAGGTGGAGCTGCCCCAGGAGGAGGATGTGAGATGGGCAGGTTGACTCTCTTAAGCTAAAGAAGGCTGACAGTCAAGGGCTGTCTGGCAGCAGCACTCCCAGCTGCTGGAAGAATTACTTCAGCTCCCAAGTAATTGGGAGCTCAGAGGCACATCAGAGTGTCTGTTACAAGTCTGTACAAAAATCCTACAGCAGATGTCACAGTTAATGTTAGCGTGTGGAAACCGTTCCCTTCAAGATTAGAATCAAGACAAGGAAGCCCATTATCACCACTTCTATTTAGCACTGTGTGCTGAGACTGGAAAAGCAAAAGGTTTAAGGATTAAAATGGCAACAAAATGAATATGATTTGCAGGGACAATGATTGTCTATGAAGAAGATAATTTACAAATAAATTATTACAATAAACAAATTTGTCAGAGTTGCTATATACAAGGTAAAAGTATATAGATATGTGTATACATATGTCTGTCAATTGTATTTTTATAAATAGTTATTTAGAAAACCTTATTTTAAAATACTATTTACAACAGCATAGAAATATAACTTGAAATAAATCTAACAAAAATGTGTAATCCCTTTATGGAGAAAATGATAAAATTGTATTGAAAAATATTAAAGAATATGTTAAATAAATGGGAAATATATGGTGTTTATGGACAGAACTGTTCTATAAAGATTTCAATTCTTCCCAAATTGAGCTATAGATATGATGAAACTCCAATAAAAAAAAGTACCACTGTGGTTTTTGTGGAATTTCATTTATTTATTTTTGGCTGTGTCTGGTCTTCATTGCTGCACACGGGGTTTCTCTACTTGTGGAGAATGGGGGCTACTGTTTGCTGCGGTGCATGGACTTCTCATTGAGGTGGCTTCTCTTGTTGTGGACAGGCTGTAGGTGCGCGGGCTTCAGTAGTTGTGGCACAGCGGGCTCTAGAGTGCAGGCTCAGTAGTTGTGGCACACGGACTTCATTGCTCTGCGGCATGTGGGATCTTCCCAGTCCAGGGCTGGAACCCAGGTCCCCTGCATTGGCAGGCGGATTCTTAACCACTGTGCCACCAGGGAAGCCCGTTTCTTTGGAATTTGACAAGCTGATTTGAAAATTTATATGGAAGAATAAAAGACCAAGGAAGAAGAAAAGTGAAAAAACTTGCAATACTGGATAAGATGACTTATTATCAGATTATATGATTAAGAACATGATGCTGATACAGGATGAGACAAATTGACAAGTGAATAGAACAGACTAGAGCCCAGAAAGAAATCCCCATATATGCATATATGGAAGCTGGATTTTCACAGATCATTGGAAAAAGGAGACTATTTTGTAAATGGTTTAAGGACAATTTGGTTCCCATATATTTTTAAAAATCTGAAAATAGATCCTAATCTTATATCATAAACAAAAGTCAATCTAGGTGTTAAAGACTTAACGTGAAAGGCACAACCATACAGTTTTAGAAATAGCATATAGGGAATAGCTTCAAAATCTTGAGTAAGGGAGAGTTTCTTAAAGAAGACACAAAAGTGCAAATTATGCAGGGAAAGATGAATACACTCAAGTACATTAAAAGTGAGAATTCAGATTGTCAAAAGACACAGTAACAAGAATACAGAAACAACACGAAAACTGAGAGATGATGTTTGCAACCCTTATTATCAACAAAGATTAGTATCTGGAATATACAAAAACTTTGAAAAAATCAATAGGGAAAGACAAACCAACACAAAAATGGAGAAAACACACAGGAGCCAGATACTTACAAAAGAGGAATACAAAAAGTCCATAACCATAGGAAAAGGCGTTAACCTCATTAGCAATCAGGGAAATGCAAACCAAAACCAAGATAAGTCTTGTAAGTTACGTTTTCCTTTGCCCCCAAACTTAACAGCAAACATTTATTATCTAACAGTTCCTGTGGGTCAGGAATTTGAGGGTGGCTTAGCTGGGTGATTGTTATCCAGGATGTCTCATGAGGTTGCACTCAAGAAGTTAGTGGAGACAAGGATATACTGTACAGCACAGGGAATACAGCCTATATTTTATAATAACTATAAATGGATTATAATCTTTAAAAATTGTGAATCACTATGTTGTACACCCAAAACTTACAAAACTTTGTAAATCAACCATACTTCAATTAAAAAAAAGAAGGAAAAAAGAAGGTAGATGAGCTGTAGTCTTCTAAAGGTTTCACTAGCACTGGAAGATCTGCTTCCAAGATGGCTCACTCACACGGCTAGCAAGTTGATATTGGCTGTTGGCTGTTGCCACATGGAGAAACTGCTTGAATATCCTTACAATATGGCAGCTGGCCTCTCTCAGAGCAAGTGATCTAGAAGAAAGTCAGGCAAAGCTGTGCTGTCCTTTGTAATCTTGCCTCAGAAATCATAGTCCATCATTTTTGCAATATCTTATTGTTTATGCAGATCAGCTGTATTTATTGTGGGAGTGCAGTGTATCAGGAGGTGAATGTTAAGAAGCAAGATTCACTAAGAACCATCTTGGATACAAGCTACCATAGCTACCATTCCACATGTAATAGACTGACAACATTTTAAAAGTCTACCACTCCCTGTCATGAAAAAGACACAATGACACTCACTAGGACCACATGGGGAAAAATCAAGACAGAAGAGTTAACTATGTTGTGTGGGTCCCCTATCCTCTTGTCATCCTTCTGGTGAGAGAGAGGCGCTAGGGCCATTGAGCCATACTGTCTCTCTCAATCCAAGAGTATAGAGCAATAAAGACTGTCACCTGCCTGCACGTGGGAAGATAAACTGGTACAGACATGTCAAAAATATTTGCATTTCCTAGGAGAGTTGAACTTTTTGCACAAGCCATGATCTAGCAATTCCACTTGCAGTATATATTTTAAAGACAGTTTTGCACATGTGCGATAGAAAAACATGTTTACAGAAGTCTTACTTTTAAGAGCAAATATTTATAAATAATCCATTAATGGATAAACTAATCATGGTGTACTTATCAAGTGGAAAACTATATAGTAATGCAAAATGAATGAACTAAGGTACATGCTTCAATGTGAAGTAATCTAAAAAACAATGTTGAACAAAAGATGCAAATCACAAAGGAACATGCACAATGTATTCTTTAGAGACATACATATGAGATAAAACTGTAAAGAAAAGTAAGAGAATAAATGATCAATACAAAATGTAGGCTGGTAACTACTTCTGTGGGAGAGGGATCAGGAAGTAATTGGAAAGGAGCACTGGTAATGTTCTATTTTTCAAATGCCATGGTTCTTTAAATACTACTGATACATTTTATATAGTCTTTTTGCGAAAAGAATATGCTTCACAATAAAAAAATGCAAATAAAATGTTCTTAAAAAGTAATTTTAAATGTCAGGTCTATTTCAGTGAGCAAACGAATTTTTCTTAAATATTCATCGTTACACATCAAGCATCTCCCCATCCTCCATTCCTCTTCATCAAAAGAGAAAAGTATAAATGTACCAAGCCTAGAAAAGCGAGTTGAGTTTCTTCAATTCACAAATGCTACCACAAAAGTCATGGTAATTTGCCCTCAGAGCTCCTTCTGATTCATTGTCTGGCTCCACATCTTTGATGTGGATTTTCAGAACAGCTAAAATAGGCTGAGAATAATAAAACCAAATCCAACTTCATGCAAAAGAAAAATTAGAATTGGACTGAAATTGATTTGCTAGGTGAATTCTATTCTTCCTCAGGTCTGTGACATCATGCCATGTTAATGTTAAAACATATATTCTTCTCTTTATTTTCCTCATTGTTCTGTAAATGGTTCAGAAGAGAAATGTCATCAAGTCCAGATGAGTTACCAAGATGGTCCTAAATATTAGGGTTCTCTTACTGATAAAAAAATCAGAAGAATATTTCCAGAAATATAGTACATTTTTCTACAGTGCGTTAATCACTAAACTTTTTAAGAGTTTCCAAATCATAAATAGTTTCAATAGTGTATGTGCATTTTAGTTGCATAATCATATAAAAATAATTCATTGGCATTAAGAAAAGATCAATAGCACAGATGTGACAGACCCACGGATCAGTCAGCGTTCTTTGGTTGCAAGTAACAAACACCAAATCTGATTAAAACTAGCAAATAATTTATTTTGAGAATGTGGGGTGTCTCACCAAAGCAAAGAAACAACTGACCAAGCAGACTTTGGAAAGGGCAGGAATTAGGGTAGCTTCAGGAATCTAGATGGTAGAACTCATTAGGCAGTATTTTTTTCTTAGGTACTATCATCAAAATAAATTAGCTCCAGTATCTTTCAGTTCTTGTGTCACTGTGCTCGGTTTTCAAATTCCTGAGACAGTCTGGCCTGGGCCACCTCTTGGCAAGAGGAAGGGTATGGCATAATTGACAATTCTACCCAGACTGCTGCAGTGATAGGTTTGGGGTGGTAATGGGAAAAGATCCAGTATTCTCCAAAGTAAAATCAGGTGCTGTTACTAAAAGAATAGGGGGTATTGACATTGGGCTGGCAAAACAGCAGATATCCACTATAACCCTCTTAGCAGAAATTAATTTTGCTGTAATCTTCTTATCCAGAACCATTGCACAATTTAAATTAATGCTACAAACATTTGGGCATTGTCTTAGTCGGCTAGGACTGCCATAACAAAATCCAATAGATTGGGAGGCTTACGCAACAGAAATTTATTTTCTCACAGTTTGGGAGGTTGGAAGTCTGAGATCAGGGTGCCAGCATGGGTGGGTTCTGGTGAGACCCCCTCTTACTGTTTGTAGATGGTCATCTTCTCCCTGTGTCCTCACATGATCTTTCCTGTCTCTTTTTCTTAATGCCACCAGTCCTATCAGATTAGGACCCCACCCTTATTACTTCATTTAACCATAATTATATCTTAAAAGTCCTATCTCCAAATAGAGTCATACTGAGGGTTTGGGGCTTCAACATATAAATTTTGTGGAGACACAGTTCAGTTCATGGCAGATACCACTATGGGATTCACAGTTTGCTAACTTACTTTTTTTCTTTTTTCTTTTTTTTTTTTCGGTACGCGGGCCTCTCACTGTTGTGGCCTCTCCCGTTGTGGAGCGCAGGCTCAACGGCCATGGCTCACAGGCCCAGCGGCTCCGCGGCATGTGGGATCTTCCCAGATCGGGGCACGAACCTGTGTCCCCTGCATTGGCAGGCAGACTCTCAACCAATGCGCCACCAGGGAAGCCCTGCTAACTTACTTTTCACAGTCTTCTTGTCCTCATGCACACATTTGATTGCAAATTCTGGAGAATGTGTGCTGTTTTCTAAGTAATCTGTCTGGGGTGTGTCACGCTCTGTGGGGAGCCCTACCTCTCTGCCACCTGGACCAGGAAATACTGTGCTCAAAGCCAGAGGCTCGTGTCTGATATCCATGTCCAAGTCCATTACTTTTCTGCATTTCAGCTCTGGAGCACTCTCTGCTCCGGTCTTGGTAGCGTTTCCTCTTCTGTTTTTCAGACACCCCAACAGGAACTGCTTAGCTAGGCCATGTGGAATTGTGCAAAGGTGTCAGAACGCCTATGTTCTATCCCTAGCTCCAGCATCTCAAGCTGTGTGACTTTAGGGAAATCATTTAACTTCAGTAAATTCATCTATGCCACAAATGTGCACTGCTTTCTTACTTGCAAATTTGGGGCTAGGTGTTGAGAAGTCAGTGATACCTGCTACGAAAGAAAATGTAGGATGCTGTGAGAGCACGTGAGGAGGGTGAGGGCCTAGCAATGAATCTGGCAGTGTAGGTTGCGGAAGGCTTTCTGGAGGAAATGACCTTTGATAAGGAAAATGAAGGATGAGCAGGAAGGAGTTACCTAGGAGTAAAGTGGGGGCAGACTGGGGGAGGACACACCTTCAAGACAGAGGGCCCAGCATGTGTACAGGCCCTGAGGTAGGAGTGACTTGGCACACGGATCTTCTGGCTAGATCAGAGATGCACAGGAAGAGTGATGTAAGGTGAGGCTAGGCAGGAAGGCAGGGGTAAGAGCAGACCATTGTCAGACCTGTCGTCGATTCTGTTCTCTGTCCCAGGACCTGGGGTAGGAGTAAAGGAGACTTGCTCCAGTGTGTGTTTTCAAAAGATCACTCAGGCTAGAATATGGAGGATTACTGAGAGGAGGAGGAGGGATGGCTGAGGCTAGATCAGTGAAGCAGCTGGGGGGACGGTGGCTTGGAATAGAATGGGGAGAGTAGAGATAACGTATTAGTCATTTCTTTTTTTTTTTTTTTTTCAGTACGCAGGCCTCTCACTGTTGTGGCCTCTCCCGTTGCGGAGCACAGGCTTCGGACGCACAGGCTCAGCAGCCATGGCTCACGGGCCCAGCCGCTCCGTGGCACGTGGGATCCTCCCGGACCAGGGCACGAACCCGTGTCCCCTGCATCGGCAGGTGGACTCTCAACCACTGCGCCACCAGGGAAGCCCCCATATTAGTCATTTCTAACCAAGATTACTATGCCTGAGGATTATATTAAACCTACCTGACTGGCCCAGAGTGATGTTTACTGAGTGATGAACACATTCAACATTTATCGAACCAGACACTTCTCTAAGTGCTGAGGATATAGCAGGAAACAAAACACAGAGTTTTCCCTCACACAGCTTAGTTGCTAGTGAAATGGCTTACATTCTAGTGGGGTAGTTGAAGGGTCAAATGAGATATGTAAATTGCCCAAATGTGAACGGTTACCTTGGGATCTCTAGTTCACTGATATCTAGAGAATGCTGGTTTTCAGCTTCCGCCTTGTATTAGTTTCCTGTGGCAGCTGTAACAAATTACCCTGTATGTCTCCTGTGGCAGCTGTAACAAATTACCACAAACTTAATGGCTTAAAACACCACAGACATGTTACCTTCAGTTCTGGAGGTCGGAGATCTGAGGTGGGTCTCAGTGGGCTAAAATCGAGGCAGGGCTGCATTCCTTCTGGAGGCTCTTGGAGAGAATCTGTTTCCTTGGCTTTTCTCGCTTCTAGAAGCTGCCTGCATTCTTGGCTGAGGCCCGTCCATCTTCAGAGCCAGCAACAGCCAGACACGTCTCTCTCACACCCCATCCCTCTGGCACTCACCCTCCTTCCTCTCTCTTTGACTTATAAGGATTCTTGTGATTGCATTGGGCCCACCTGGATAAATCCAGGAAACTCGCTCCATCTGAAGATCCTTCACTTAATCACACATGCAAAGTCCCTTTTACCATGTAAGGTAAGGCATCTACAGGTTCTGGGGGCCAGGACATGGACACTTTCAGGGGTGGGTATTATTCTGCTGACCCCATTCTCCAGTGCAGGTTCAGTCTGTCCAAATCATGACACTGAATCAAATTTTTTCTTTTCTCTTTTTGGTGACCTCCCCAGGGTGTCACAGAGCAGTAATGTGAATCACAGAGACAACCAAGTTGGTTCAGTTTCTTTTTCCTGTGTCTGAGAGGTTTTAAGAGAATCCTAGAGGTACTCCCTCTTTATAAGAGGGTCTAGTGTCAAAAACACAGGTCTGGCCTGGTGCTGCTGGGGAAGAGAGCTGGGCAGGTGGTTCCTAGTTATGAGGGCCGCCTCGATGTTCTCAGAATATTCCAGCCAGTATCTGGAAATCTTTAACCATGAGTGCTCTGTCGAGCACGATATCCTACCTACAGGGTTACTAGTGGGGAAAAAAATGACACTTTAAAGAATATCCCCTGACACATTTTATAGCACAGGGGTAGGAAAAGGTTCAGGTGAATAAGAGAAGATCTGGAACTTGTTTCCTTATGGGGGAAACGATTCTAAGCAATTCCTTAAAGAATTACACTTTCGCATAATGCTGTTATTTTTCTTTTAATTTTCTTATTATTTATTTATTTTGGCTGCATTGGGTCTTCATTGCTGCGCACGGGCTTTCTCTAGTTGTGGCGAGTGGGGTCTACTCTTCATTGTGGTGTGTGGGCTTTTCATTGCGGTGGCTTCTCTTGTTGTGGAGCACAGGCTCTAGGCACACGGGCTTCAGTAGTTGTGGCACACGGGCTCAGTAGTTGTGGCTCATGGGCTCTAGAGCGCAGGCTCAGTAGTTGTGGCACGCGGGCTCAGTAGTTGTGGCACATGGGCTTAGTTGCTCCACGGCATGTGGGATCTTCCCGGACCAGGGCTCGAACCCGTGACCCCTGCATTGGCAGGCGGATTCTTAACCACTGTGCCACCAGGGAAGTCCAATACTGTTATTAAGGGATACCACTGGGGATTTTTAGTGACCCCTTTAAAACTAAATTTATTGGCATTTTATCGTCAGGGACCAGGCTGCAGTTTTGTATATCTTTCCCATGGTTGCTCTAGAGGAGCAGCTCTGAAAAGGAAATAAAGGGTTAAGTTAATAAAGGTTAAGTTCAAGTCCTCTTTTTTCCTTCAAGAAAATGACTAGGGTTTTCTGATTCTAGGTTAGAAACTGCCAACTCAGTAACAGCAAGTGAAAACCCACCCCCTTCAGATGCACACATAGTGTGAGGTGGGAGTGAGGCCTGGGGCTGCCGCAGCGCCTGGCGGGTCCTTGGCTGCACTTTGCAGGGATAGGCACATTTGGTTTGGACCTCCAGCCCCTGTGAGTGAGAGGGCCAGGCCGTGGAGTGTGGTTTCAAATACGTGGATGAAAACGGGCTTGAGAGGGAGGATGGATACTAGAGCGTTGCAGAAGTCAAGGCTGTTATCTGGGAGGAAAGGAGTGCACTCTGCCCCCATGAGTTGCCCCTGGTGTGACAGGGACAAGAGCTGACAGTGGAAAGCTGCGCTGAGAAAGGGGGCAGGACAATAAACTTTCTGGCCCCGTGTCTTTATTGCCTGCCATACACCACGCTCATGGGTCCTCAGGTCAGATTTGCTTCTTTGGCGAAAACGATTCTCCATTTTCCCCGGCCTCTGAGAAGCCACTGGAAGAAGCGGCCAGATGAACTTCAGGCGGGATGGGCCTCATCTTTGAAGGACAAATGCACAGAGGCACCCAATCTGCACTATCCACTTTCCTAGAGTCACAGTGCACTTCTTTCTTCCTTTCTCAGCCATTTTCCAAACCCTGCTCTCCGCTTTCCTTCAGTCCTTGTAATCAGCATCATCTCATCCACACCTTTCAGTGGCTGGCGACACAATGCCTGCAACCTGGCTCGCTGGTCTCAGTTCCCCGCAAGGCAGTCTCGGCTCTCAAGGGCACCGGCTGAAGAACAGACGCTGCCTCTGCGTCCCCTTTCCCACACTCCAAGCAGGAAAATGGGTGAAAGGGAGGTGAGGATGGGCCTCTCTTTCCCTTTCAAAACACTGGCATCAAAACCCTGCTAGGATTTCCATGCAGTACTTCATTGTGCATTGTGGGCTACAGCCCAGGTCTTTTCTATGAAAGCTAGAATTGATTCACTAGGTAATAAATGGAAGAATCCTCCCCAGGCTTCCCAGCAAAATTACTTACACTATTAGTAGCACTAAGCAGGCTTTTACAACTGGAGATAAGCTACCCTGATGTTCCGTCTGTCTAGATGTGTGAAATCCAGGGCTATTTCACATGGCCTCGAATAGGTGTCAGAGCCAGAGGAGAATGTGGCTGTTTGTGTCTCTGATCTCCTGCTTGGATTTGTTCCTATGAGGAAATGCTCTTTTTTATTCTTTCACTAGAAAGCCATAGCTCATTAAAACTACAAACAGAGAGCATAAAAAAACCACACGTTTAAACTCTGACTTTGCCTTAGGGTTTAGCAACCTGCCTAGTCAAATTGCCCTAGTGTTGCTATTAAAGCAAAGCTGCCTCTGTAAATAAATCACCAGGTGGCTCTGTCCAAGCATCTGAGAAATTTGTGTCAACATGTCTGTCACTTCTGCTGGCTGCCTGCAGTTTCGACAGTCAGGTGCAGGGTAGGCACCAGTCCCAGCTAGCGTCCTGGTTGTAGGGCTGCTGAGCTGTTGAATGGGGGAGATCAGCTGAACTCCTTTAAAAGCCCATCTCAGGGTCCCAGAGTTGTATGTCTGGAAGAGTCAATGTGATAATCAGTAACACCTTTTTTGTTTGTTTGTTTGTTTTTCAATAGACGAGCTCAGAAAAATTTTAAGTGAAATCTTATATTATTATTATGGTTATTATAGTCTCATTTAAGGAATCACATAACAAATCCTTTTTAAACACAAATAATCATCCCTTAATTTTACTTCTAGAAGTGCTGATTTTCATATGTTGGAAAATGGTTACTCCTCTAGAGAACAGCGTTCAGGGGTAAGTAAGCCATTTAGCAGTAATATAGTTAAATCTAGAGAACAGCGATCGGGGGGGGGGGGGGTGGGTAAGTAAGCCGTTTAGCAGTAATATAGTTAGATCTAGAGAACAGCGATGGGGGGGGGGGGTAAGTAAGCCATTTAGCAGCAATATAGTTAAATCTAGAGAACAGCGGTCGGGGGGGGGGTAAGTAAGCCGTTTAGCAGTAATATAGTTAAATCTAGAGAACAGCGGTCTCGGGGGTAAGTAAGCCGTTTAGCAGTAATATAGTTAAATCTAGAGAACAGCGGTCGGGGGGGGGGGTAAGTAAGCCGCTTAGCAGTAATATAGTTAAATCTAGAGAACAGCGATCGGGGGGGGGGGGGAGGTAAGTAAGCCGTTTAGCAGTAATATAGTTAAATCTAGAGAACAGCGGTCGGGGGTAAGTAAGCCGTTTAGCAGCAATATAGTTAAATCTAGAGAACAGCGGTCGGGGGTAAGTAAGCCGTTTAGCAGCAATATAGTTAAATCTAGAGAACAGCGGTCGGGGGGTAAGTAAGCCGTTTAGCAGCAATATAGTTAAATCTAGAGAACAGCGGTCGGGGGGTAAGTAAGCCGTTTAGCAGCAATATAGTTAAATCTAGAGAACAGCGGTCGGGGGGGGGGTAAGTAAGCCGTTTAGCAGCAATATAGTTAAATCTAGAGAACAGCGGTCGGGGGGGGGGTAAGTAAGCCGTTTAGCAGTAATATAGTTAAATCTAGAGAACAGCGGTCTCGGGGGTAAGTAAGCCGTTTAGCAGTAATATAGTTAAATCTAGAGAACAGCGGTCGGGGGGGGGGGTAAGTAAGCCGCTTAGCAGTAATATAGTTAAATCTAGAGAACAGCGATCGGGGGGGGGGGGGAGGTAAGTAAGCCGTTTAGCAGTAATATAGTTAAATCTAGAGAACAGCGATCGGGGGTAAGCAAGCCGTTTAGCAGTAATATAGTTAAATCTAGAGAACAGCGATCGGGGGTAAGCAAGCCGTTTAGCAGTAATATAGTTAAATCTAGAGAACAGCGATCGGGGGTAAGTAAGCCGTTTAGCAGTAATATAGTTAAATCTAGAGAACAGCGATCGGGGGTAAGTAAGCCGTTTAGCAGTAATATAGTTAAAGCACTGAGAGTGAATCATTTCTGCTACCACTCTCAGTAACTCTGTCTTGTGTGTCCCAGCTTGAAGGACCTTATGGAGGACGTGGACAAACATCTGAAGACAATACATCAGCTAGGCAGCCCGGGCCTCTCTGGGGTGCGGTAATTAAGGAGGTGGCGACAATTGAATAAGTCAGGGAAGGATGCAATGACCTTGCAGCCCTGATGGTTTCACTTCCCAACAGCGTCCAGGCATAACATTTCTGCCTGTCCTCTGGGACAAGGTGGGTAATGCAGAGCAGCAGAGGGGGCATTCTTCAGACACCAAAAGCAACAAAAAATAGAAAGTGTAAGGAGCTGACTTGATCTATTGAAGTGCATGCTTAATGTTCTCCCTTCTCCAGGGGATGAAAATGGCATTGAACATTTAGCAACACACAGCAAATGCAGTCCCAGTTAGAACCACAGGGGCGCTCAATAAGCAAGAATGGACTTAACACTCCAGGACCAGCAGCAAAAGGAGAAGGAAGTCCTTGCAGTCAGAAGGCACACAAGCTAAATGTCGGCTTAGACGTGATCTTTACTCCCATCCAGTGTGACGCTCCAGCATTTACAAAATGCATTTAATGCTCACAGAGATCCTGGAGGGCAGCTACTGTGGGTTGAATTATGTCTTCCTGAAAGTAATGTTGAAGTCCTAATCCCAGTACCCGTGAATGGGACCTTATTTAGAAATAGGGTCTTTGCAGATGTAATCAACTTAAGATGAAGTCATACTGGATTAGAATGGGCCCTATTCCAGTGCCTGGTGTCCTTGTAAAATGGGGGACATTTAGACACACATAGAGGAGAGAATGCCATGTGAAGACAGATACACAAGGCAAGACAGCCATGTGACAATGGAGCCATGTGACAATGGTTGCAGCTGAAAGCCAAGGATGCCAGTGTTGCCAGCAACCACCAGAAGCTAGAGGACGGGCATGGAACAGATTCTCCCTCTGAGCTGCCAAGAAGGAGCCAAACTTGCTGATACCTTGATTTTGGACTTTTAGCCTCCAAAATTGTGAAAGGATACATCTCTGCGGTTTTAAGGAATTTAGTTTGCAGTACTTTGTTACACCATCCCTAAAAAACTAATACTGTGGGTGATCTATTTCCAACTGTATGAAAGAAAAACCCAGGTTTCAGATATGGTAAGAAACTTACCCAACATTCTATAGCCGGTAGGAGATCAGTATGGAGACTTAAAACCCAGAGCTGTGACTTCAAATCCTAGGCTCTTCCCCCACCATGACCTCTGAAAACAGTTGACATGGAGGTGACTAAAGACGAGATGTGTAGAAATTTCATTTCTGAGTATACACTTAAAAATTATTGAAAGCAGGGTCTCAAAGAGATATTTGTACACCCGTATTTATAGCAGCATTATTCACGATGGCTAAAAGGTGAAAGCAACCGTAATGTCCATCGATGGATGAATGGATAAACAAAATGTGGAATATATATACAGTGGAATATTATTCAGCCTTAGAATGGAAGGGAATTCTGACTCATGCTACGACATGGATGAACCTGGGGGACATTTTGCTAACAGAAATAAGCCGGCCACAGAAAGACAAATACTGTCTGATCCCACTTATATGAGGGGATCTAGAGTAGTCGGATCCCTAGAGACAGAAAGTAGAGCAGCTGAGGAGGGGAAGCAGTAGGGAATTGTTTAATGGGTATAGAGTTCAGTTTTGCAAGATGGATAGAGTTCTGGAGACTGGTTTTACAACAACGTAAATGCACTCAACACTGCTGAACTATACACGTAACAACGATTATATGATACATTTTCTGTGTATTTTACCACAATTTAAAAAGGAGGGAGAGATATGGAGGGTCAGGGGTAGGGGTAGGGGGGCATGGAGGGAGCTTGTTCTGCTAACACGATTGTTAGGTTGGCTTTGCTCTGAGAAGGCACAGCCAGATTGGAAGGGCTGGCTTCCTCATTCCAGAAGATATTGCTTCCACCTGCCTGGGGCTTGTACCCTATGGAAGCCTTCAAAGAAGGAGGGTCACCTGCCTTCCTCCAGGGGGAGGGAGCCCACCCTCTGACAGTGCTGGCCTCGCCTTGCAGGCCAGCACACACTCTTACCCCAAACTGCTGCTTCAGGCAGCCTGGCCCAGGTGCTGGGCATCTGCCCCTGAGACTTACCTTGCTGCATTCTTCTCTCCGAAGACTCGGGGAACGCATCCTCCATTTGTTAGCAGAAGAGCGATTTTCATTGCTCTGCTTCCTGATCTTGCTGGCTTGTGGTGAAGAAGGGAGGCATGGGGGTCCGTTCCACAGACTATTCCCTTCACCTCCAAAGTCACGCTCCCTGATAGCAGAGCTGTGGCCCACCAGCTAAGAGATGGCCTCACTGCTGTTTCCTGGTTGGGAGCTGAGGGCTGAGCTGCTGGAAGCTCCAGTGCGGTGGCCCCTGGCCTGCAGGGGGCGCTGTCTCGGTGGGCGCTCTAGATGGGTGGTACATGCCTCTATTTTGTCTGCGCCTTCACTTGTGCTTGTGTCATTGACATACACATTTATGGTCTGATTCATTTGAGATTTACAACCCCTTCTTTCGAGAGTTTAAAGGGCGCAAAGGGACAGCATGGATGGATAAGCATCATAATGTTATGTGAATGTGTTGGTCCCTCTGCATCTGGCCTTCTCCATCCATTCCCCACACTCTTCTGCTGACCTCCAAGGGTGACATGTCCAGTGCTCCCCTTGCCCTCTGGCTTCCAACTGGGCTCAGCCCCTGGGAGGCACTGGCAGGGGACCACAGGCAGGGGGAGAGTCCATTCATGGTAGGTCTTCTCTCTGCTCCCTCGCTGCTGGCTCATGGCTGAATTCCTCCACTAAGCCTGCAGCTCCTGTTGGGGCAGAGTGGGGTGGCCCCTGCTGGCTTTGGAGCTCCCAGAGTTGCAGCCACAGCTTCCTCCTAGTGACAAAGCTAAAACATTTTAGTCATGAGTTTGATGTCCTATATTCAAGGGGAAGCAGTCCATGGACTGGGAGGGGAGGACAGTGCCTCACAAACAGTGGTGCATTCTTCCCTAGGGAATTTAAGAAACAGTCAGCTTTATAGAGCGTTAGAAACGGCAACTCGGAAACAGGGCATGATTGACTGGGGTTGCGCATCTGACCTTATGTAGAAAGGTCAAGGGGTAAGGAAGTAAGTATAGAGCCCAGAGTTGGCTTGGCATTTGGGGATTGGATGACCAGATATACTGCGTTACAGGTACATGAAAGTACAGGTACACCTCCGTAAAGAGCTCTATGGAAGAGTCTCTTCCATTCCTCCTCTGGGTACCATCTGATTCCTGCTGAGACTCTGACTGATACAGTGAGTGTCAGGAGAAAAAAATATTATCACAGAGAACCAAGGGGTTGGGAAAGGACAGGTAATATAAAAAATGCAAATCAAAAGTTGATGGATGTACTTAGGTTCTCTGACTTACTGACTGGAATTTTTAACATGAAAGGCCCAACAGCTGCATTGACTAGATCCTGTGGCTTTTTATTTTTAATAGTCTGCAAATCTTATCAAAAAGACATCCAGGGCTTCCCGGGTGGCGCAGGGGTTGAGAGTCCGCCTGCTGATGCAGGGGACGCGGGTTCGTGCCCCGGTCCAGGAGGATCCCACATGCTGTGGAGCGGCTGGGCCCGTGAGCCATGGCCGCTGAGCCTGCACGTCCGGAGCCTGTGCTCCGCAACAGGAGAGGCCACAACAGTGAGAGGCCTGCGTACCGCAAAAAAAAAAAAAAAAAAAGACATCCACCTTCTGTATATTATGGCCATGATTCCTGTCCACGGGTAAGTGTGGATGTTTTGAGGACCAGCTATGAGGAGGAGCTACACACTGGTGCCCTAGTCCAAAAGGATAATATTAATAACAGTAATAGTAACAGTAAGAGTGACATATAATATGCTGGGCATTATGCTAAATCTTTTCTGTATCGTCTCCTTGAATCCCCACAACGGCTCCATGAAGCAAACACCCTAATGTACAATGAAGAAACTGAACTTAGAGAGGCTAAAAATGTGCTTGGGGTTTTACAGTTAGACTTCAAGCCCAGGTATCTGACACCCCAGCCCTGCATTTGCAGCAGCCCTGCCCTTTCCAAATCATGGCCATTGCATTTCTAGGAAATCAAATATAGTTTTTCACCAGGATAGGGCAAGGTCCCCAAACTCTAATTAGAGGAACTAAGACACCCTGTGGAACAGTGGCAGGCTCTGTTTCACGTCTCTTGCTTCCCCCAGATGCCCACAAAATGGGCCACCCTACCACCACCACCACCATCACCATTACCATTACCACCACTACCACCATCACCACCATTACCACCACCATAACCACCACCATCATCACCACCACCACCACCATCACCACCACCATTACCACCACCACTACCACCATCACCGCCATTACCACCACCACCATTACCACCACCACTACCACCATCACCGCCATTACCACCACCATTACCACCACCACCACCACTACGACCGCCACCACCACCACCATAACCACCACCACTACCATTACCACCACCACCACCATAACCACCACCATTACCACCACCATTACCACCACCACCACCACCATTACCACCACCACCACCACCACCACCATAACCACCACCATTACCACCACCATCACCACCACCACCATAACCACCACCATTATCACCACCACCACCACCACCATTACCACCACCACTACCATCACCATCATTATAACCACCACCACCATTACCATCACCACTGCTACTTCCTCCTCCTTCTCTAGAAGCTTAAGTTTCTTCCAGGTTCCAATCCTGACTGAGGCAGCAAATATCATGACTGCCAGTGGGTAGATTTCCTCTCCTCTGCTGGCTGTCTACATGGCCAAGTCCAGCTGCTTGGAGTCTCTTGTCCCACCCCTGCTCTGTCTCCAGGGATCTTCTCAGCCCTGACTTTCCCCTCCCCCAGCACACACACTATTGCTGCCTGTATCAGATAGAGGACTAGCCAGCCCTATTCTCTCACAAGCCCAACATGGTTGTCTATCAGTCTCCCTGCCAGGCTTGGCTCTAGCTGAATTTTGGAAAGGACTGAGAAGTGGCCACACGATGGCACTGTAAAGCTGCCAATGCTCTCACAGAGTTGGCAAACTGCAAAGCTCCAGGGAGTCAGCATCTGTGCTTCTCTGTTTTTGTGAATGTCAGAAAACTGAAAACAGGTGGATGGTCAACAACCTCCAGAAAATCTTAATATTGTTTTGCCAAGGACTCCTCCTAATCAATGGCTAGTGGTGTTTGACACTTGCCAAACGTCAGCTGTCCTTCTTCAGCACACATCCCCACTGCCCAAGGCTCTCTTCTCTTTGCACTCAATACATTTCTCTTCTAAATAGTCTGTCAGTTGTTATGAACCCCAAAATACACACACAGAGATATAAGAAAGATTAAAATTCCTTACCTAAGCGCGAGTGAAATGCTTTCTCCTTTTGTTTTGTTTCATGGTTATGCTAAATAGTTAGAAGTCTTTTCCCTTTCTACACACATAGCTGGGCAAACATGCACAAATGAAAACTGCCCACATCTAGAAAAATCCCTCGGCTGCCCTGGCTGATTCGTCATTACATATTTATAAAACACAGGCAAGGTTGCCCAAGCAATCATACAAACATTGGCCATTTTCCTGTATCTTCTCTGGCTGATTCAAACTCTTAGGAATTGAGATTTGTTTTGTGCACGCTTTTAAAAACAGCACTGGTGAGATTTACTTGGACTTCTTATTTTTTAATGTGACTGAATGAGAGCCTAATGTTCTCTGAGCTCTCTGTCAAAGACAGCAAAAAACTGGGGAGAGATACATCTTCAGGATCTAGGTGGGGAGGAGAATGGGCTGAATCCTGGCTCAACCTTTACTTTGCGACCTTTGCCAAATAGTCTCAGCTTCTTTGACCTTTTTTTTAAAAATAAATTTATTTATTCATCCATTTATTTTTGGCTGTGTTGGGTCTTCGTTTCTGTGCGAGGGCTTTCTCTAGTTGCGGCAAGCGGGGGCCACTCTTCATCGCGGTGCGCAGGCCTCTCACTATCGTGGCCTCTCGTTGCGGAGCACAGGCTCCAGACACGCAGGCTCAGTAGCTGTGGCCCACGGGCCCAGTTGCTCCACGGCGTGTGGGATCTCCCCAGACCAGGGCTCGAACCTGTGTCCCCTGCATTGGCAGGCAGACTCTCAGCCACTGCGCCACCAGGGAAGCCCTTCTTTGACCTTTAATTCGCTTACCTGTGAACTGGGGTAAAGAGTATTTGACTTCCAAAGTTGTTTGGTGGGATTAAATGAGATAAGGCAAATATGCATAGAAGATGCTCAACCATTCATAGCTAGTATTCCTGTGATTAGACTGGATGATCACAGAGCGTAACCTATAGTCAAGTGGCTGAAAGGTCAGGAGAGTGCCTCACGCTCCTCTGGAGACCCCATGTGGTGATGAAGAGCACGATCTTTTGAGTCAAACAGTCTGGATTCAAACCTTGGTTCTTCCATTTCCAAGCCTCAGAGTCCCAGTTTGTAATAATGGTGACAATCATAGCCGTTACAACATTGAATGAGACAATACACATATTGTGGGTTGAATTGTGTTCCCCCCAAAGATGCTGAAGGTCTAATCCCCAGTACCTGCAAAGGTGACCTTATTTAGTAATAGGGACTTTGCAGATGGTCAAAATAAGATGAGGTCATTAGGGTGGGCCTTAATCCAAAACAACTGGTATTCTTACAAAAAGAGGAAATTTGGACCCAGAAAGACACTCACAATGGGAGAACAGCATGTGAAGATGAAGGAAGAGATGGGGGTGATGCACCTACAAGTCAAGGAATGCCAAAGATCGCCAACAAACCCCCAGGAGCTAGGAGAGAGGCATGAAAAGATTCTTTCTCACAGCCCAGGGCAGGAACCAACCCTGCTGAGACCGTGATCTCAAACTTCTAGCCTCCAGAGCTGTGAGATGATAAATTTCTGTTAAGCCACCCAGTCTGTGGTACTTTGTTACGGCAGCCCCCCAAAACTAACACAGCGTGGATGCACTAACCCAGTGGTTGGCACCTAGTAAGCATTCAATAAATGTTAGTTTTATTGCTGTTGCTGTCGGCTAGTGAGATTTCTCACCTTTTCTAACACTAGTTCCTTTGCACACAAATATTCTCAGCTGGTCTCTCCTGCTTGGTTACTAGAACATGCATTTTATTGTGATGCTTAAACACGTACAGAAAGGAATATACAAAAGCTGTTGTTCGGATTTTTAAAACATTTAAACGCCTTCAACAGAGCTTTCACTAATTAGAAAGCCCAGCGTATAAAGAATGACTTTACACAAGGTGAGGGTGGAACCAGAAAACATCCCTGATTAAATTGTGAGGTATTCTGGCAGGTGTCAGGCCCGTGGCCTGCAGGAGACAAATCAGCAGCTCTGAGGGGGAGGATGGGGCATCCTGACTTGCTAGTCACACATTTCTAGGGGGTGGAAGTTCACCTCATGAAAAGCACAAGATTCCTAGCGGGGCTCCTCAGTGGCTGCTTTATTTTACACTTGTCCTGTAACAGCACCATAGAAGCAGTTTTATTCTCTCATTTCTTGGTGTGACCTGTCTTGCTGATGACAACTACTCAGAAGTCTTGACCGATCTGACCTGTGACTTGATTTTGTATCTTGGCATTCGAATTGTCTCTAAAACACAGCACAGAAGCTCACACAGCTTCTGACTCACAGAAGCTATTCAACAATATGTATGTGTTGAAAGAAGAAATGGACTGCAAAAATAAATATGTATTTTACTAATACTCGATTCTTGACCTTAAAGATCATTAGGATGTTCTCACAGGAAACATGCTTTAAAAGTTTCAGGTAGAAAGTGTCGGTGGTCCTTCTTTCTGGAGAAATTAAAATTGCAAGCATTCTCTTCCTCTCATACATGCAGTGTACAAACAATCCCTAGAATTGAACTGTCTGGAGTATTTTATTTCTTAATTAATCCAGTTTTGCTATTTGGTATAAGTAGGATGATGTTCAAGCTGAACGAAAGAACAGGAAAGTTTAGGGAATATACAATCCAAGGAGGAGTTTTAACTCCCTCCACATCTGCTGCTCTATTTTGCTTTAAATTAGATTTAAAAATTAATTTAATTTTTCATTTGAAGCTGCTCAGCTTTCCCTCACCCCTTTCTCTTTTCATTCTGTACCTGGTCCTCCTGTCTGTGTCCCCTTGGAGGCCAAACACTACTTTCTACATCACCTGATAATTCTTTTCCCATCTTTTTTTTAACCATTGAGCTATATTTCCGTAAGAAGAGCATGACATCACTTGACAGAACTATGCTTATTGGTATACGAAAAAGGCAAAGCTCTCCCCTACTCAAGTTAGAAATTCCACTCCGTAATTCACGTCTTTGTTAAAGCACCGCCCTCTTTCAACGTGCAAATACTCGAGGGAACACAACAGTACACAACTTGACACACCTTCACCTTAGTTTCCGCATTTGGAAAACCAAGACCCGGCATGGGGATAACTATTTCCCGGGACTATTGCTGAAGATCACATTTTCATGTATTTGTTGATAAATACTCAGCTTTCCACCAAGCAAGATTTTTATCTGCTGACCACAGGTATGATACAAGAAAATATTGGTAAAATAAAATCAAGGAACCAGGAACAAGGATATTACGTACAATAGCAGAAAGTCAAGACTAAGTTAGGAAAAACATCTTGGGGGATGGGCCGGGCTGGGCTACCCAGTTTCCGTAATGAACCTTTAGTTATTTACTTAATTATATATTTTATTTTTTTTGGCTGCATGGCATGTGGGACCTTAGTTCCCTGACCAGGGTCAAACCCATGCCCCCTGCAGTGGAAGCTCAGAGTCCTAACTTCTGGACCGCCAGGGAAGTCCCTGTAGTTAAGCTTTAAATATGACTGAGATTCTTGAAAGTTCAAGGGTTAAGAATCAGTTATATGATTTTTATGATCAGAGAGAAGAGTAGGTCTTTTAAGAGATGACGTGTGGAACTTGAATGTCCTTAGCCCCATCAGCATGTGGTGCACTGAGGTCGCATTTTCATTAGTATCTCATTAGTATCTCACTTTCCCATAACTTCTGCCCCAGCCCTGTGGATCTTAACCCCTTATCTTTCACTTACTGCTCCCCTCTGCTTCCCTGCATCTCCATGTTTCCTCCAGTCACCCTTCCAGTAACAGTAACAGGAACAGCACACAAAACAAGGGCCACAAAACAAGAACAACTGCTTGTAGACATCCTTTTGCACAAACAGACCTGGGCAGGGGCAATGGTCCCCTGCTGCTAATTATACGAAACTAGTGTCCCATTTAGGCTCTCTGGGATTCTTACCCCTATGAGGCTCTCCTATGTAAAGTGCTATGTAAATGTAGGATTGCATCCATGGGTCACTGAGACATTTAGAAGCTGTTTAATAAGTGTAAAGAGGGAGGCTGAAGACCAAAGTGGCCCCTTCTCCAGCTTTGCCTTGGCTCTAGGCTTTCTGGCATTGTTGTCAAGCCAAGGTTTCCTCAGTGTTCCTAACAAATGTAGGTTTCTGTCTACTGAGTACTGCCTTTTTTTACTTGGGCTCCTATAACAGAGTACCATAGACTGGGTGACTTGTAAACAACAGAATTTACTTCTCACAGCTCTGGAGGCTGTGAAGTCCAAGATCTAGGTGCCAGCAGATCTGGTGTCCGGTGAGGGCCTGCTTCCTGGTTCATAGACGGCTCTTTTGCTGAGTCTTCACATGGTTGAAAGGAGGAGGGAGCTCTCTCGGGTCTTTTTTATAAAGGGCACTAATCCCATTCATGAATGCTCCACCCTCATGACTTAAGCACCTCTCAAAGGCCCCCACCTCCTTTTACCACCACAGGATTTCGACACATGTATTTTGAGGGGAACAAAAACATTCAATCTGTGGCAGTGGCAGACCCCTCTGCATGGCAGTGGGTTGGGTATGGACATGGAGAACTCGGATCTTTTTTTTGATTGCTTTCAATTGAAAATGGACTCTTTTTTTTTTTTTTTTTTTTGCGGTACGCGGGCCTCTCCCTGTTGTGGCCTCTCCTGTTGCGGAGCACAGGCTCCGGACGCACAGGCTCAGCGGCCATGGCTCACGGGCCCAGCCGCTCCGCAGCATGTGGGATCTTCCCGGACCGGGGCACGAACCTGTGTCCCCTGCATCGGCAGGCGGACTCTCAACCACTGCACCACCAGGGAAGCCCGAAAATGGACTCTTTTTAAAGTTGTCTTTTTGGACACAGTTGAAACCCCTTTAGTAGGAGGGATAACAAAACAGTTAGGGAGCTAATATAAGCCCAAAGAGGAAAAGAAACCATGAGGAGTTTACCTGCATTTGGGCTGAGGACTGGGCTCCTGACCAGTAGCCGATTATGCTTTCTTTCCTCCTTTCTTGGGACATCTGCTTGTACTGCACCACATGTACCCTCAGGAGAGTGTTAAACCTATGCTAGGTATCATCATCTTCTATGAACTTGTCTGTCTCTCTCTCTGGATTCTGGAGTTGCCTGAGGGGAGGTTTTTGTTTTTGTTTTGTCTTGTATCTCAGTATCAGTAATTCCGAGCAGATTCTTAGCTCCAAGAGGGCAGGGAATACATTTTGCTACTTTCTGTATCCCCTGCTCAGTCTCCAATAAATATTTGTTGCATGAATAAATAAATTATTCAGCAAATTGTAGGTATTAATAAATATTGATTCCATTAATGAATTGTATGTGGAAATTAAATCATATTTTCATGCAGTAAGGGAGTTAACTATTTTGAGACACATTTAATATATCTTATGTAAAATGACTCTCTTATCCGTTTAAAATCTCTAGTCCTGTCTTTAGGTTTTTCTGATTATACAAGTAATACACGTCCCTGACCGAAAATCTAGAAAACACAGATAATAAAAATGACACAGAACCTTCCCACATAAAATTAAGAACAGTTAACATAGCCTTACTCATACTGCACACATAAATTTTTTTTAACATCCTTATTGGGGTATAATTGCTTTACCATGGTGTGTTGGTTTCTGCTGTATAACAAAGTGACTCGGCTATACATATACATATACCCCCATATCTCCTCCCTCTTGTGTCTCCCTCCCACCCTCCCTATCCCACCGCTCTAGGTGGTTACAAAGCACCGAGCTGATCTCCCTGTGCTATGTGGCTGCTTCCCACTAGCTATCTATTTTACATTTGGTAGCCTATACACACACATAATTTTTTATTCTGCTTTTTTTAATCATAAATATTTTCCTACAGTGTTAAATCTTTTTGGTTAGCATCCTTTTTAAAGGCGATACAATATTCTGGCTTCTTGATGTGCTTTCTTTTTTTTTTTTGGCGGTACGCGGGCCTCTCACTGTTGTGGCCTCTCCCGTCGCGGAGCACAGGCTCCGGACGCGCAGGCTCAGCGGCCATGGCTCACGGGCCCAGCCGCTCCGCGGCATGTGGGATCCTCCCCGACCGGGGCACGAACCCGTGTCCCCTGCATCGGCAGGCGGTCTCTCAACCACTGCGCCACCAGGGAAGCCCGATGTGTCTTCATTTTATTTAGCTATTTCTCTTATCCTAATGTAGGTCAGTTTTGATCTTTCACTATTATAAATAACAGTGCGGTGAAAATCGAATATAAATTTCTGTTCGCATTTCTGATTGTGTGCTTAGAATCAATTTCTAAAAATCTTTTTTCTCCCAAGTTGTTCAGGGCAGTATATTTGAGTGAACACTGGTACTTTTTGCCTTTCATTAGTGACTTTGGGTAAAGGAAAACATTGTTACCAGCTATTAGTTTGCTGACGGTTCTTTATTAAAGATAGAGACCCAATAATTCCTTCTCCTCTAGCCTTGTGACTACCTACTGAATTGCATCATTACCTCAGCCAGGTTTACAATGCCCCCCGCCCCTACCCCACCCCACCTGGGCTGTCTGAATGCCCTGGACATTTCCCTGACACCCAAAGAAGGGTTTTGAAAAAGCTGAGATTGATGGAGGTCCACTCAGGAGTGTGCTCTTTAGGTGGAAAGGATAAAGGTAAGTGCATTTTTATGGTAGCCTTCAGTCACCCTGAAAACCTACTGACCTAACCAACTTCCTGAGTTTATGCCCCTTGTAACCCTCTGAAGACTACTCTGGACTCTAATACAAACTCAAGGACATGCTGATTCTATAAACACAGTGTGTGGCAGCAGATCTCATTAGAAGAGGAGATGGGTGTACTTTAGCCCAACACGTTACATAAAGAATGCCAGTCTCCATAGCAGGAGAGACAGCTTACCTTGACTGTCCAGAGGTAGCCTTTTCGTGGCTAAGACCTAAGTGGATACAGTAGATTTTAAACTGGGCTGAATAGAAATTGCCATGAGGATAAAGACACAGCGCTGGTTCTGGTCCCCAGCTCTGCACTGGGGAGGTTCCTGTGTAGATCCCTACGGCTGCTGGCCTATGATCTCCAGCTATGATCTCCTCTATCCACGGGGAAAGAGGCTTAGTGGACTCCATAATAAGCCACAGCTAATGGCACAGGGTGGCCCTCAAGATGGTCATGTGGCTCAGAAGAGGGTCAAGAGGGTTAGGATGCTAAGTGCCCACCTCTGCTTTTAGACATTTTATGGGTTATCGTTCCCTGAGAGATTGGCTGTTCCAGAAGAAAGGAAATCCTTAGAACATCAGGGGAACTGGAGTCATGTGTTGGAAAGCTGCATATCCCAGGTATGAGGTGAGCACAGAGGCAAGGACAGGGTAGGAAAGGTGGTAGAGGGAGGCTGCAGGTAACTCTCAACCTGCCCAAGTCCATAGCCATATACTTCATTCTTGGGATTTCTGGTTTTAGAACAAAAGGAACACTTGGTCTCGAAATAGATGACAGGCAGGATTAAAGCTGACATTTATTAATTAATGGCACGAATTTTAAACAAGTGATATACACTTCACTGTAGCCAAAACACTGTGGTTTAAGAAAAAATATCACGTGGCCGGCAAGCCTTGCCAATATATTTTTACAAGGCGGTTAATACTACCAACACTCTGTGATGTTGGGCGAAACTGCTCTGGAATATCGTGGTACAGAGCACAACACCACGTAGTTGTGAAAGGCTAGATACCAGGGGAACAATCCCTATAACTCAGGAATGCAGTGGGAGCCGGAATGTATTGGTGGGATCCAGCCCCTCGGGCTGAGCATCTCCCCTCCCCACCTCTAATGGTAGGTGGGCGTAGAGTTAGGCTGAGTGAGACATCTTATTCAGGGGCAGGGAAGCCAAGACCTGGGGTTTGTCTTTTAAAATCCCGAGAATGTATCTCATAACTAGAGCTGGGAACTTCTCCCAGCCTAACCTTTGCCTCAGTGTGTGTTGCTCGGTAGAGCGCCAGCAATCTTTTCCAAGAGCCAATCTCAGCACTGGCTGGAGCTCCACTTGTAGGAGACTGGAGCAGGTCTCCTTGAGATCATTGACCTCCAAACAGGCCCAGCATCCTCCAAATGTTCACCACATCCGTGGCCAGGCCAGGCCAGCTGCTGCCTTCATAGATGCCCCCCTTGCCAATGCACTCCCAGTGGGGCTGACCTGCCTGACCGGAGCCTGCCTGACCGGAGCTCCTCTAATTCTCTGACATTTAGCCAAGTTGCATAATGAGGAAGCCATGGTTCAGTCTGTACTTTAGTACCAGGAGACACAGAGGCCTGTGGTTTGGCAACGATTTGACTGGTAACAAAACCAGCTTAGAGCTGAGAGGCTGCTAAGTGGGCAGATGGGTTCTTTACATCCGACTTTTTTCAGAGGTTCTCTGCAGAGTTGGCTCTGCCTTGTTGTGTAGCACGTGGTCTCCCAGAGCGCTGGTGAAGATGGGCAGACCGGAACTGGGTGAAGGCACCGAGAGTTATTGGGGTTCAGCAACCACACAGACCAACCACATAAGCATCTAGCACTTGCCGTGGAGCACGGAGTACGTGTGCCCTAGCTATTCTCTGAAAGAAGATGTCAATGCTCTCAACCATGGATAACATTGAGAGAGAGAGAAAGAGGATGTATTTTTCATACAAGCAGTGGTTCTATTCACAGCAGCAACCATCCTCCCCACAACCCAGCCTCCAGCTAAGCTGTGATGACCCAGTAGGGAACGAAGAAGCCCTGACCCGAGGGAAGTCTTTGCCAGATGGAAAAGGAAGAAGAGAGAGCTCCTTCCTTCGTGGGTGGATTTAGAAGTGACAGAGGACATGACACGGAGGGTGAGGGGTCAGCTGTGAGAGTCCTGGCTACCATCTGTTGCTGGTAGGTGAGGCTTTGGCAACAGCCTCAGGAGAGGATTCTTTCAAGTAGTAAGGGACCCTGGAGCCCCTCCTCACTGCCCCCCTCCCTCTACCCAACCCGGTGCTCTGTCTGTGATGAAATATTTCCCGGGCCACTGTGGTTAGAACCTGGAAATGCAGAATAAAAGAACAAAAATGGAGGATGCCAAAGCAGTGCAGTCTGTGCTTGCCATCTGTGAGTTTTCAGAGCGATTTTGCTTCCAGCCTCCCCTCCAGAGGCAGCTGACATTATTTTCATATGCAGAACTTCCCATGTCCTGGCAGCCTTCTTTGGCTGCCAGAAATAGAGTCTCGGGGTCGAGGAGCTTCCCCAGAGATCTGATCCACTCAAGAAGAACGTTGTCTGCGGCTGCCCACTCACCGGCACGAGGGCAGCATTTGTTCCTGGTGATGAACTGAGCGTGTGATGTGCTGTCTGGAGGGGGCTTCACGTGGGATGTGCAGCTGCCCGTTCCTCAGCAGCATAAGCCTCATGCATGAAACTTTCAGTGACCCCGCATTTCTTAATGGAGAATTTCTCAATGGAGAATTTTAAACTTTTCCCCCTGCTTTCAACATCCTACTTAGCCTGGCCTCACCCCGCTTATGCAATTTGTTTTGTACTCGTCCTTAACATCCCATCCTCAGTCTGGTTGCCCTGTTGGCCTTATTCTTAGATTCTTCATCTTCCATAGAATCTTCCAGGTCTCCTGGCTCTCCTCCTTTTTGATCATTGCTTATCACACGTTAATTGTATGTTTTCTTCCAAAGCTCACCCTGGTCTCTTGTGCCCGTTTTGTTCTCCCCAGCTCATCTAAGAAAGCATTGAGGCCAGAGTCCCTGCCTAATTTTTCTTTTTGAAGCCCCATCTTAGTAAACATAGACAAGGGCGAGCTTTTGCTGGGATTCAGATATTGTGTCTCTGACCTAAGACCCAACTCTTTTAGCTGTGACCTGTGTGGAACAGGGAGGGAGAGCTCGTTCTCGGTAGAGGAAGAGGAATGAGATAGCTGCTGGCAGACAACTAGGGTGAACAATTCCTGGAACTCAGTCACATACCAGTGGGACAGATCCTAGGGTGGCCACAAGGGCTCCTGCCCCTTCTTGTCACTTGTCATTTTCTCTCCTCCTTCCAGGCTGTAAGGTCAGGGCTAGAAAGGAAACCACAGCCTATGGTCCTGCTGGCAAGGAATCCACAGCACTTCACTGTGTTGGCCTCATCCCTGGGAAGGGAGGTCTGCGTGAAGGAAAGAGGTATTTGCAGCAAGAAATGGTCTGGCTTTTGGAAGTCTGGCTGTAGTGGACGTCCATCCAAGCACCTGCACCTCCAAGGTAGGAATGGGGGGACTGCTCTCTTTTCATGTCAGCATTTTACTACCTCTTACTGGCAATGAGAGAGGGAGGTGAAACCCCAGCCAGAGAAGTGGCAACTAGCTTCTCCCACCCCCAAGAGGCGCCAGAGAGGAGCAGCCCTTCAGACCCCCTGGCGCTAAGCATTTCTCTTCTGGAAAGGCCCCCCCCCAGTTGTTTGCTGTCCCTTCTTCAGCCCCCCTCCTTCCCAAGAACCTGCTGGTCCACACATGTTTTGCTCTTCAGTGAAATGGGGGACTCTTAGTTGTACCCAGTGGCACACCCCAAGGAGGTCCACATGACACTGTACTGCAGGATAGGACCCCAAAGGCATGGAAGTGGGATGGAGGAGGGGAGATCAGGCTGGGGAAGGGGACCCCTTGTGAACAAAAGTTCCTGCATCTGACCTAGAGAACAGACTTGAGGACACAGCGGGGAGAAGGGGAAGTTGGGATGAAGTGAGAGAGTGGCATGGACATATATACAGTACCAAATGGAAAATAGATAGCTAGTGGGAAGCAGCCACATAGCACAGGGAGATCAGCTCAGTGCTTTGTGACCACCTAGAGGGGTGGGATAGGGAGGGTGCAGGAGGGAGATGCAAGAGGGAGGAGATATGGGGATATATGTATACCTATAGCTAATTCACTTTGCTGTACAGCAGAAACTAACACACCATTGTAAAGCAATTATACTCCAATAAAGATGTAAAACAAAAACGTTCCTGCATCTCTGACTCTCTCCCTCGACCCTGGGTCTCCAGCAGGGGCTTTGGTGGCCAAGAGCTTGGACTGCTGGCTGGGGAGTGGGTATGGAGGGGGGTGAAAAGGCTCAAATTTGTTGTAAAAAAGACACCTTGCTTTAAAATGTTTGCCCTCTGTTACTCTGTGGTGGGACACAGCTTCCATTTCCCAGCCCTGATTTTGGGCTCATTTGCACTAGTTATGCCATCTGAGGTTAAAGAGGTGGGGGGAAATTTTTCTGATCTCTTTTTTTTTTTTTTTTATTGCGGTACGCGGGCCTCTCACTGTTGTGGCCTCTCCCGTTGCGGAGCACAGGCTCCGGACGCGCAGGCTCAGCGGCCATGGCTCACGGGCCCAGCCGCTCCGCGGCATGTGGGATCTTCCCGGACTGGGGCACGAACCCGTGTCCCCTGCATCGGCAGGCGGACTCTCAACCACTGCGCCACCAGGGAAGCCCAATTTTTCTGATCTTTATGGAGGCTCTACCTTGTGCTCCGCAGATCCTTTCACGCCTATTATCGTGTTCTCACAGCCCCTCGCAGAAGGCATCTTATATCCATGGTACCCAGGGGGAGCCGAGAGCAGAGACAGGCGGCTTGTTCCTGACAGTGGTCCCCACGCCTGCCCACCCCCAGCATCCTCTCCTCTCACTCATGCCCTCACTCACTCCACTCCTGCCGTCTCCTCGCTGTTCCTTAACCTCCATGCCCCATCGTGTCTTAGATCCTTTGCTCTAGCCAGTCTCTCTGCCCGGCACACTCTTCCCTTGGATGACCCAAATAACTCCCTGCCTAATTCTTCCTATCCTTCATGCCTTTCTGCCAATCTTCCATTCTCCACGGTGGTCCACCCTGACCACCTGATCTTCCTACTGCAACGTGTACAGCAGGTACCATCCCCGGCTCTTGTGATTGTCTCACCTTGTCCCACTTCTATATTTTCCTGTACTTCTCATCTTCTAACATTGATATAATTTCCTTATTTATGACATTTATTGTCTTCTGCTAGAATATAAGTGGGCTGTTTGTCCACTGCTGTCTCTGAAGCACCTGGAATCATGACTGGCAGGTGGCAGGCACTGAATTAATAGCTGAGGAATCAATTTAATGAAAGGTCACCCTAGCCTGGATCTAGCAAGAGACAGAGCTGGATTCAGACTCTAAAGCCGGTCGTCTTGCTCTCCCATCTCAGAACCCACGGCCTGTGCAGGTGGAGAGCACATCAGTGGCTGCTCAAGAGATGCCTGTTAATTAGATTTCCCCATCAGACGGCTGCTCCCTCACAGCAGGGATACCAGAGTTAACGTCCGTGAACACAGGGCCTTGCCTTGTTTTTCCTGGTTGACAGGTGTGCTGGCATTCGGATGAGGTGGCACGCTCCAGGTCACAGGGCACCAAGCTCTGTGGTACTCAGGAAGGTCCTGAATGAGCCCTCCTTGAAAGCAACACAAGCTGTTGGGCCCATGCTGAGCGCTCAAGACACAAGCTTGAGATCTCTCCAAGTCAGACACCTGTCAAATCCAGAATTGGCTCCCAGCCTTGCTTGAAGGATTTGCTCTCTAGGAAATGATGGATAGAAAGAGCTGGGGCTTGTAAGGCATGAGCTGGAGGTACCAGGGCAGCACAGAGCCTGAGAGGATGCGAGAAGAAGCCAGTGGAGCAGTGGCACCAGGTTATTACCTGCGTGGCTGCTCTCCGGGCAGAAAGGCAGCTGAGCCCCAGAGGGTTATGTTGCTGCAGTGGTTTTGTCATTTTTGTTTTTAATTAGGGTCTGTGGATGGAGACACTGTGAAGAACTCTAAAATGTGAGGGCAGAATTGGGTCAATTGGGGTCCACTGGCTTGAAGGATGCAGGCATTTCACTGCTCATTTCATAATCTGTTTCCTCAGAACAGATTCTCCCCTGAACTCCATTTACCCCGTCCTTTTACTCGTTATGCTTGTGGTTCTGGTTTCTGTTTTGTTTTTCTTGTTTTAATTCCTGTTACTAGCTGACCTTGTTTATGTTGGCATTAAGGACAATTTTCTTCCTAATCTCAATGGCTTGGTAATAGAAAGTTACACGTGGTTTGGATTCTTGGTGAAAGGGAACATGCGTATTTATTCTCATACTTACTGGCTCACTGTGTTAGTGTTTCTAGGATAGACCCAGAATTAATGTTTTAATGAACACTCCAACTACTAGGAACACCATTCTAGAACATATTAACCCAGTCAGAGAGCTGCCAGTTAGGTTGGTATTTGGTCAACAACAAGCATTTTCTTCCCCACAAAAGAGAGTAATGGAATTAATTTAGCATTTCCTAGCTTGTGGTATCTATTTCAACATAAATTCCTATATAGGGATCGATTGCACATATAACTATAAAACAGAGTATTGGGGGAAATATTATGATGAGGAAAATCAGAACACAAGCACAAATCAGGTCCTGGCTGATGACATACAGGCAACCGATACATGTTCTCAGGAACAGCATTTAGAAAATGGACTTAATGAGAATAAATCACCTCTGTATGATTTCCCATTGCGAGAAGCTGATATCTGCGGCTAATCTCAGTAGTTGGAACGAGCGTGGCAATGTTTCAGTTAATTCTGGGTGATTCTGGGTGATTTAGTTTTGCTCCCAATGGATATACATTTTCTGTTCATGAGTTGCTTTGTAACAGAAGTGTGTCTCAGGATTGAGACTGTCACTTTTTGATGACCTAACAAATAAATAAAACAGTTTTTAAAACCAGCATCCTGGTGACTTGAGAGAATCTGCTTGGCTTCCCAAAGTGTATAGCTCACCAGGACGCAGTCTGCCTCCCGCCCCAGATTGCCTGGCCTAGCAGAAAATACACAGGGTGCCACACACAGTAGCAACATCTTTTTCACATGTGCATCTCTTCCTTTGTATTCTAATAAAATCTCCCAAATGAATAAAAAAGAGGCTCAACTTCTTCACCATGTTAACTGGGATCACAGAAGAAAAATGAGCAATTTTAGCAGAATTCTCTAGATCTAAATGGTGCAATGAACCTACATTTGGAGAACTCCTAGGTTAACTGAGCTACAGTTTTTAACTTGCTAACTGTAGCATCTAGCTACAACAGTGGTTTCCAATTTTTTCAGGTTACAGACTCTCTCCCACTTTGGGAGTTTGGTTAAAGTTTTAGATCCTCATTCCTGAAAAATGCACATAGAGGTATACCCTGATTTTCGAAAGTTCACTTTTCGAAAGTTCACTTTATGCCACTTTACCAAAGACCGACATTAGTACTTGTTTTCGCTAACCAAAAGAAATCCAAGGAGGATTTTCGATTTTACAAAAAAGGCAAAAAGTGAAAATAGTGTTCAGCATGTGTCTTGCAGTGAGCCGTCATAGAGGCAGCTCACACCTTGAGCAGCGACGATGTCACCACCAAGCTCCTTCCCCAGGAACTACGCTCAGCATCTCAGCATCCAGGCACCATAGCTTTGAACTGTGTCTGTGATCATCTGGGCTCTCTCTCAATTTATTTTGTGCATCCGTTAGCAAGATGTGTCCTAAGGTAACTGCTTCTTCCATTTTGGCTTACGGAAGTCTTTTCGGACAGTGAGGAACCCTGTACACTCACAGGCCCCATTCATAGACTTCTAGGTCAACAATCCCTCATCTGACACCATGCCAGAAGCTTCTTGTGCTTATGTTCTTTGGTGTGCTCTCTAGAAATGTGCCCAAATTTGCTGTTTATATTGAAGCAGGTACACACACTACACACATACACATATGTATGTGACATTTTCTCTATTAGAATGAATAAATGAAATAATGTATGAAAAGATATGTCATAAAAAGCCAAATATGAGAATGTTGATATTATTGTTGCTATTATTATTACTTGCATTGGCCATTTAAAGATTCAGCACTAAAACTTTTGGTTGATGTTGCAGCAAATACTTTCTTTTATGGAAATTGCTTTAAAATGTGACCTTTACATTCTTATAATCCAAACTGCCTCTTTATTCTTATTTCATTCTAATAAATCTTTTTTAAAAATCACAGCACACCCACTCACCAATATTTGTGGGACATGTACTTTGCGGTGTATACTGTACGTGGAGTCCTTTTCATTCTGTGAGAAAACCACTTCTCCGTAGTACTCTGATGGGCTTGCACCTTACTGTAACTCCGACAAAGGTCCTGCCAAAAACAATTTAATTCTGACCTGAATTAGTGATTTTATTAATTACATTTTAAGCAAGTCAATTGCTTGTTTTTTAAACTGATTTCTTGTTATAAACTGATTATAGACCACTAATGTTCACTAATATACCAAATTAGATTTCACATCTTCTGCATTATACACTGGAAATGACACCAGTCCACACGTTGACAGGATCAGTTAAAAAGAATGCCTGTTGCAATCACACTGTCCTGTGTAATTGTGGAAGCAGATAACCACTCAAGAACAATTTATGAGCTTGCTAATTCTTTTTTTTCTCTCCTTGCCTGTAGTGGTAATATACAGCTCTGACATGGAGAGCCCTCAGGAGTGCTGTCTAAATGAAATTCTTACAGTGGGGTGGAAAATAACTTATGAGAGGGATAACTTTGTTCCAGCATATGGTTTATGGACTTCTGCTTAACATTTGGGGAGAAGGAGTAGGGAATGGGGGGAGCTGGGAATTGGAGAAATACACTGAGAGAAACAATGTTTATTTCCTATTTTGAAAAATAGCATCTCAGATCAGTAGAATCAAACTTGAACTAGTGGACTCACGCAAAATCTTTGACAAAGAAAGATCTCTCAGTATATAAATTTGTTGAATGCCTGAAAGAGTGGGTGCCACCTATCGATATGGATTGAACTCAGAAGGAGAAAAAACAAAATTACATTTACACTGTTAGTCCATTTGGGCTGCTATAACAGAATACCATAGACTGAGTGGCTTATAAACAACAAACATTTGTTTCTGAGAGTTCTGGAGGCTGGAAAGTCCAAGATCAAGATGCTGCAGATTTGATGTCTTATGAAGGCCCTCTTCCTGGTTCACAGAGGATTGTCTTATTGCTGTGTCCTCCCTTGGTGGAAGGGATGAGGAAGCTCTCTGGGGTCTGGGATCTCTTCTTATAAGGACACTGACCCTATTCATGAGGGCTCCACCCTTATGACCTAATCACCTCCCAAAGCTCTACCTCCAAATACCATCACATTGGGAATTAGGTTTCAACATATGAATTTGGAGGACACAAACATTCAGTCTATAGCACATACTCATTTACTAGATGCTTATTATATGCTATGAGCTAGAGTCAAAGATGACTAGGCATCATTATAATATTTTCTATAAAAAGGAAAATGTATCTTAAATATTGCTTTCTAGCAATCAATTTTGGACTTCAAAGTTGTTCCAATTTGTCACCTAGTACTAGACATTTGTTTCAACCAACCTCCCAAATTAGATATTTTGGTTGTTTCAACTTTTACAAATAACATAGAGTAGCAACAACTAGCTGAAAAAAATAATTTAGCAAAATGAGAAAATCTCTGCTCCCAATTTTGAAATAAATGACAAAAATGCTTAAATTCTGGACCCACAAATTGTTGCAGAACAACACTATTCTATAACAAAGTGATCAAACTTGGCAACAGTGACTGAGGATATTAATTTTGGACCAAATTATAGTGCAGACCGGCCTTATATTTGTCCAATTTATGAAGTTAAATTGCTTTTGATAGGTTTTCTTGGTCTAAATCACTAGCAGAGAGAGAGAGACTGGCAACAAATAATTGCAATATAATGTAATAAGTACACCCATTTAGGCTTATCCAAGATGCTAACACAGCAAAAAGGAGGAAGACTGGGAGAGGTTCATGGGTGACATTTGAACTGGGCTTAGAAGGGTAGGCATTTCTATCTAAACCTAGTGAACAATGCAGAGAAAACTACTCCAAAATGTCTTTAAGTAATTTTTTAAAAAAAAATCAGGATTCTATGCTGATGACTATTATTAAACTAATAGAGTCAGTGTTTTTTTTTTAAAAAAAATCTAAGCTCTCCCTCGGAAGACCATTTAGCTTTCATCATTTTTATGTTCCACTAAGTGGGGTATAAAACTAGGCTGATGTATTTGGGTTGGCAGATAAAGACTTAGAAAAGTGCTACTACCAGTCACGTGAAAATTTGGAGTTAAGATCAATTGTGATCCAAAGCAGGGTGACCAAAGGTTAATCACTGACATCTAAAACGATCATTTTGATGGCCATACCTTCTTTAGGTTTTACTTTAGGCTTATCTGCCCTATTCTCTGAGAACAAGCACTTCATGGACTCATTGATTTCCTTCTCTGAAGTCTATTCTTTGACTGAAAGCATTTGTTAAACTTTTTGGATCTTTCACGGATGGGCAAATGTGGCTTCTCACCAGCAAGTTCATCACGGAGATATGAAGACTCAAAAATATGTTCAACATTTTTGCTCTGCAGCTCAGGGAGGACTCATGGATCCTTGCAATCAAGGTTCTCAATCTGCTAGTTTCTAGCAGCTGGTAGCCTTGAGGCTTGTTTTTTCAATGAAGACCTCTCAAGCTAAGCAGAGGTTCCAAATGGTGAGTCTAGCTATAGCTACTTTTGTGACGTTTACCTGTTTGCTCTCATATCTATTCCCTGAACTTCCTCAGCTTGGCTCTGCATCTCAGGGAACTACATTTCCCAGACTTCTTTGCTCTGTTTTCCTGGTAGTCTTGACCAATGGAAGCATTGGTAAAAGACTGTAAGGTAGGGGAAAGGAAGAAGCCAGTGTATTTCTCATATTCATTGTGCTTCTAGTGGTGTCTCTAGCAGTTGCTGTATCACCTTCATGATTCTAGCTCCTCTTGGACTATTCCTTCCCTCTGTGGTCCCAGTTTCTGCTGTGAGTCCTCCACTCTTGATCTAGCTCATGCTCCGATCACTTGTGCTCTCTGGTAACATCACCTCCACCTTGTGTCTCTCCCGCTTCTGCCCCAGATAGTGGCATACTGCAGTTGCTAATTGCTGAATTTCCATCAGAATTCACCATCCACTGTTTGGCGTCTCAGCTCTTCTATCACCGATGTAACTAATTCTTTGTGTTAAATTTCTTCTTTCTGAGACTGAGTGGTTTCTGTTTCCCTGGCTGATATACCACTTGTAATAATTACAAAGCTAATGACCAAAAAAGAAACTGGAGGAATTCTCTATTTAGACAAATCTGTTCACAGTGTGATGCCTGCTCCTGAGAATCTAGGAATCTTGGTATCATAACGATTAGAATCACAGAGAAAAGGTTTCTCCAACTTCCTTTGAGACGTGGGGCATATCGATAGTTTAAATAAAGGTCTCAGGGCAGTTACTAATATGTATTGGGGAGCTGCCAAGTAACCTCTGTCCAGTGGAGTAGTAATTGGCACTTGGTCTTGAAACTTCCTCTCAGGAGATAAACTACAATCTCGTTGCCAAATAGATTTTTTTTTCTTGCTTCTAGCTTTTTATAGAAATATCATGGGCAAAAAAAAATGTAATATAGCATATTTTTGCAGGGTCGGGGGGTATATGTATGTCTCATTTTTCCCTTTACACCTTTTACTCCAAAATAGAATAAAACATTTATTTTAGAGAGTATTCAAGACTCATTTTAAGCAGAATAGCCTGTACAGTTTTAATCAATAGATAAAGACCCTGGAGAAGCCTTTGCTCTTGCTCGGACATGCTGAATCTCCTATTTAAAGAATGAGCTGCGTACATGAGCCAAGAATGCTTTCTGGTTTGGCAGCCTTTATCTAATCTTTGGGAGAGGTTAAAAGCCCAGATACACAATGTGGAAATGTTGAAACTTCTCCCTAATGCAATCATCATTATATGAGGAGAGGGAAAGAAGAAAACCATCTATTGTATACCTTTTTTTAAACAGAAAAATAAATCCAAGATCTTGTGAAAATTCATATTTTTATTTACCTTTTAATCATGGTTTTGACATATTACATGGTTTTTATCTAGTGTTTAAAGAAATCCTGTATATCGATTTGTAATAATGACAGAAGTCACTTTCAGATTTTCAGGGACCGATTAATCTCTCTGAGAGCCCTTGTTTTTCTCCCTCTCTGTTATTTGCTCATTTATATTAGCACTTCCACTAGAAGTTAGAGGCAAGAAGATAAGGTGGATGAGAGTGAAAATTCTAACCAGTCATTTTTGTCACCACTAGAATGGTTGAAGAAAGGGCAGCTTGGGAAAAGGAAGCTGAACTTATTAGGAAGAAAATTACAATGTAATTATTAATGGATTTGCTTGAGTCCTAAAATCCTTGGTCCTGTTACTAGAGAGGATTACAAAAAGGCTGCAGTAACTACAGAGGAGTCCTTTCTCCTTTACATCACTGACAGTGCCCCTCGTGTGTTTCATAGACCAGAAGAAGCCAGTCTCAGATGTGTGAGCAGCCTTTATCTATGATGGCTCAAATGAACAAAAACCCCCTCATCCCCCCAAAACAAAATAAAAAAACAAGCCTAACCCTAATGGCGAGAGAGTCTCTGGTGTGTCTGTTGACCTTACCAGCGGTGTATAGTCCAGAAGCAGTTAAAATACAGGAATACAGCTTGGACTCCTGTGGGTTTTCCCTGAGACAACTGATATATTTTGAATATACTAAAAGATAAGAAAATTGTCCTATTTTTGGTGAGTTTGCTTTTGCAAGTACAGTGAATAAAATTTTCTAATGACAGCTTATAATTAGGTATCTCACAGTTAAGGTAAACACTAGATTACCCACTAAAAATAGAATCTGCATTCAGTTTTGCAGATAGAAGTACCACTTTGAGTTAGTAGGGCCTAGCAGACGCTGTATTCTGTTGCAAACTTAAGATGAAAATTCTGTTTATATTTTTTTGAAGAAAAGTTTGAGACTTTTTCTTCACTCTTAACACTTTGTTCACTCTTTACCAAATGCTCTCTGAGTGCCTCCCAGTGCAGGATGGGTGCAACCAGACTGAAAACAGATATATGCCAGATGCCATATTGTCTTATATTTATATTAATTAATAAGCCATGGCACCTTCCTTTTAAAATTTTATGTATTTTTGCATATTTGCCCTTTTTCTAGTCTTTAGCTCTGTGCAGACAAGAAGCAAGTGTAACTTGCTCTCTTCTGAATCCCTAGGACCTAGGATAGTGTCTGATATACTCTGGGTGCTTAATAAACATTTGTGGAATGAATGAATGAGTAAACAAATAATGACACTGGAGTGTGATGCATGTGAATAGGAGTTTGCATAAAGTCCTTTGGAGAGTCAGAAGGAGCAAGAACAAATTGGGGGAAGAGAGAGGCAGACAGGTCACAAACGTGTAAACTGAGACTTGAAGGAAGAGTAGACATTTTTCAAGAAGAGAAGAAGACAGACAGGGAGGGCTATTTCAGGTAGAGTCCAGAAAAGTGAAAGTCAGCAAGGGTGTGGCTGCGGGAGGGAGGGGAACTGTGTGACTTAGTCAGGCAGAATCTGGGGCAGAACTGCAAGCCCCTCTTCAGGAGTGAACAGTGTTCTGTCACTGGGGGTGGGAGCGGGGGCGGGGTAGGGGGTGGGAAGTACCAGGAGAAAAGGCAAGTGTCACTCTCACCTAATGCGTGTCTCCACTGCTGTGGAAACAAAGGGTTTGTTTGTTTTGGAGGATGGGGACAGGTGAGGGGACTCTCAATCAAAACCACTTTATGCATTCTTCTTTGGATATGATTATTTTAAGTCACTGTAAGTGCTTTTCAAACATGTAAGCTGATTTTGGAAGCAATACTGGCTCCCTCAGAAGTTATTTCATCCATCTTTCCTAGTTCATAACATTGAATTTGTTGGTTTCCAAAGCTACTCTGGGATGAAAACAAAACTATACTTCAATTTTAAAAGCAGTTCTTGCAGTCATGGTTTTATTTTCATGGGATTATTTGAATATACCAGTGACACAATTGATAATAATGCTCTTACCAGAGCAGCAATCAGGTGGGTTGAACTCTATTTCTTTTCTTCCACAAATGTTAAAAGAAAACCTCTTGTTCTTCAATAAAAAAATATGTGGAAAACTCTTCAATTACTGCATCATACTAGTGTGAAGAAAGAACTGGATATTTCTGTTCTCATGTCAGAAAATAAGAGCTAAACTCTGACCTTGGAAGATGAGCAATAATATGTGTTTGAAGCAGTCTGATTGAAGGACAGTATCCAAAAAAGCCTAGGGTATTTGGAAATGGCAAGCAAGATAACAGCAAATGTGTTCTCATAACAAAACAAGCTGGAGGCTTCCCAAGGTAGAGAGATGATTCTTTCTAGCTCTTTCTTACAGAGCTAGAAATAGGGGCTGGGATTCAAGGATTGAAGGCATAATCCTGCCAGGTACAGAGCTAAGAACATGTACATATATTAGCTATTTTAGTCCTCACGATGTAGGTGTTATTATTCCCATTTTACAGATGAGAAAATGAAGGTTTTGATGTCTCGTAGTCTGGGTGTGGTGGCCTCTAGTCCATGGATGGAACATTGCTGGCTTGTGTACTGCTGTTTCCTGCTCCAGCATCCACAACAGACAACACTGAAGGGATAGCCTAGCTGCTCCACCTGGGCTGACCACTCCTCTCATTTTACAGATGAGGAAACTGAGACGTAAAGACTTCAAGGGCTTGTTCCAAATCACGCAGGAAGTTAATAATAGAGCCACGTTTGGAACTCAGTTGTCTTCTCAGTGAAGTCTGCTTCCCATTGGCCCAACTGTACCTGCTTTCTACCCCTTCTCTACTGCATCATATAGAGAAAAGAGACTAGAGGGATTTTATTTTAATGGTGGCATTTAAAACATATAAAATTTTGCAGCTCCTCGCTAAGACTACATTAAGTCACAAAGTTATAAATCTGGAAATAGCAGATAGCAGTGTGAATAGCAGTGAAATTTACTTAGGATTTATTTAACTAGTGAGGTTAAAGTATTGTATTGACTAGCAGGGTGGTGACGAGGTTTTGCACAAAGAAGGAAGAGACTTAGTCTGCTTCTCCTTCTGTCACTTACCAAAATAGAGGCTTGGGTCCCAAGAAGCCAAAGCTGCCATGTCCATGAAATGGGACCAATAGCACTGTGCTTGCCTTAAGAAGTTGCTATGGTGACCTCCCGTCTGGTTCTAAGCAGCGATTCAAAGCTATGTGTTTCTACTTTCCAC
The DNA here is from genome assembly GCF_059928025.1 of Delphinapterus leucas. Lineage (NCBI taxonomy): Eukaryota > Metazoa > Chordata > Mammalia > Artiodactyla > Monodontidae > Delphinapterus > Delphinapterus leucas. The sequence goes on from NC_143140.1 coordinate 55,317,472, forward strand.
CAACAACTATAAAAATCGAAAGTCAGGAACAAAGTTCTTAAAGATTCTGTGAATGAGAATCATCACTTATTTCTCCTGAAAGAGTTAAAAAACAGAACAAAATAAGACAAACAAAACAAAGAGCTCTCAGGTGTTAGTCATTTTCTGGAAAATGCTATTTGAAAATCAGTACATTTTATGGCCCTTTCTGCAGAATTATGAATTAATATGTATTCATAGCCTAAGGCCAAAATATCCCAGGATGCGGAAAAGTTGCTATGCATCTATGACTGTTCTCTAAGCTTTCATGGTAATTTGCATTCGCTGGGGAATCAAATGGATCTGTAACACAAAATTACATTAATTTATTAGTAAGTAACGGCATGTCTTAAGGAGATTCAAAGTGATCATAAGTCAAAACATCTTTGGCGATTAGCATTGCAATGAATGTAAAAACGCAGCAGGGGTGGGGGGACGTAGGTGGGTGTGGGTGGAAATGAAGGTCCTTTTCAGAGGTCATTTGCAAGAACATCTTATATATTTACATGGCACGTGGCCAAACTAGGAATTCTGTGTAGTCTGTGCAAGTGACAGTCATGTTAAAATTCAACAAGAAGAAACAATTTAAGAACAAACTTTAAAAGCAGCTTTTGGGAGAAGAAAGCAAATGAAACAAAGGAGTGATTGAAGTTAATACTTTTAAGATTACCTCAATAAGAAAAGAGTTGTTTAAAAATCCAATGTAAATATGTTTCTTAAAGATTTAGGTGTACGGCTTAGTGTTCAGACATGCTTTTGTGAAAGGATGAATCTACGTTTTCCAAAATGATCCAAATTATGTTTCAAGTTGTTGTGCTTAAACCTTGAAGTAGAAATAAAAATTCAGAAAAAGGTACATATGCTTGTCATGACTTGCTAATTAATTCACGATTTCTTCTATCTCAGGACTTCCACCTACCTATAACTTAAAACTGTGGCTCTCGACTTTAGTATGCATAGGAATAACAGAAAGAGCTCATTAAACATGGATATTCCAGGCCACCCCCCAATTTTGATTTGCTCAATTTAGGGTAATGCTCTGGAATCTGCATTTTAACAAGACCTACAAGAGGTTCTGATACAGGTGAACTGTAGCCCACACCTTGAGAAATACAGCCTTGGACCAATTTCCAAGGGTGAACTCTGAGTTGACACCTTTATGTTGGAGTGGCTGGTTGGATATAACATATGCTCTCATATATTGTTCCTTCTTATGAGCATAAATCTTACCAAATCCCTGTGTCTGGTAGCACAGAGCCAGGACAGAAAAGAGTTCCTGACCTTGGGAAAATTTCCCAGTTTCCTCATATTTAAAATAAGAGAGTTGGACTAAATGCTGTCTAGACTCCTATGTAGTTCTAATAGTTTATATGCATATCTGATGCCTGGCAAATATTTTGTAAAGATTATGACTCATGTGTTGGCCAATGTAGACGGAATGAGCCAGGAAAAAACAGAGATCAGTCTTTGGGTCATTAAATCAGTTAAAAAGATGAAATAAGATTTCCCCTCAGCCCCAACCTAAGGAGCTAGAAGGTCAATTAGATAATGAACCCTGTGCTTAAATTAAAAAAGATCTATGTTGTTTTCCTAAAACTTTATGCAACTGTCTACATATAATTATCAGAAATTAGATGTATTGATTGCCAAGTTGCCATCACTGTGTGGATGGTTGACAATTAGTATGAATAAAAATCATGCTTAGAATCTTTTTAAATAATCCTGTCACCAACAGAGTAAACACAACCAACGTCAATTGTGTTACAAATAATTGAATTCAGAAGGTTCCCATTTGACTAACTCTACGTTAAGTGAAAAACCAATTTCTTTGCTTCATGCTATCGAAATAGTTTTTTTTATATGATATAGGGACTGTGAGATTAAGTTACAGGAAACAATAGTAGGCTATTCAAACAGAAACACTGGAAAAAACTCAGTATTAAAGAAATCACGACTTAATTTTTTTGGTGTGCATTTTACACAAGGCCATACATGGTACCTTAATGATATAAATGGAGTAAAAAAAAATCTGTTGGTTGAGGGTTGATTCCAGTCATAAATACTAATTTACTCTATAGTTCCCTAAAACTACTATAGGTAGCAATAAAAAAATTACCCATTCTTATGATTATTTATTTAAAACAACAGCATGTTATGTAATACTGGTACTTAATATTTTTAAATAATGTACTGCTTTTAAGACATTTGCAAATAGCTGTAGCAAAGCCTATGGATATACGGTAGAATCTGTTTTGTTTTGTTTTCTTTCAGCAGTGGTGGTGGTGGGGGAGTTTGAGCTCCTCAATTGGACCGTAAACTTAAGAGCAAGGACCATACTCTTTATGTTATTTCTAACGCCAACTCCCTGCCTCTACCCTACCTGCCCTGGTGTTCACCATATGTTAGATTCTTAATAAAACTGTTTGATTAACTAAAGATGGTTATGCAACATTATTTGCAATTTAAAGTTTTTAATGGGAAATATTTCCTCATCACAATTCTCCGGGTGTGGTACGGAATCACTGTTAGGATCTAATATTTCCATTTGCAACTGTACACACTCATCCCAACATATTCAGAAGCTTCCTTAAAAGGAGAGAAAACCCAAAAAACAAATGACGAGATATATTAAAAGGCTTTATTTACAATAGAGAAATTTTACAAATATAGTTTTTAAAAATTATGTGTCGATCTATCATTTCCCGTAACATTAGAGATTTATATAAAGTTGGAAATGACAGAATGGATTTAAGTACAAATCAAAAACAATCAATGGAAAGAACTGGTAGTACATATGAAGGCATCATGACAAACATCACTGAGTTCTATAAACTGCCATACAACTTATATGCGTAATATTAATTGCACGACGTATCCCAAACAAATGCAGAAACACAAAATTAAGTGCTATTTTAATTATTCACCTTTTGGGATGTGAAAACATATGTAAACTTAATTGCACAGTTTTTGCTGAAAATGAATGAAAGACAGCATTTACCTAAGGACTTCAGTTGTTTAAAATAATTAGTGCAAAATATAACTTTAATTAAATTACATCACCATAATATTAATCTCTTATCTTGTTTACATTTTTGGTGTTTTGGGTTTTGTTAAAATATCCAAGTTCTAGAATCGAAATACCTTTGTTCTTGCCACTGGCCGAGCAACACGCAGTACAATCTTCTTGCCTATTTATTCCAGAATACAAAAGGTACGTCATAGTGCAGTGCGTACATACAACCTGATTTTAATATCCTATCTGCTGCAGAAATACCTATCAGCTTGTGCTCTTTCAAATCAGATTGAAAAGCAAAGAAAATAAATTAATTTAAATTGCTAGTCCAAGGACATTCATGTGAAAATTATAATCTAAATACATATGGCCCAATTTTAACAAGAATCTTCTATATTTTGCCTTTAAGTCCTGGGAATAGCAATCATGACGTACTAAGGGATCTTTTTTTCACTTACTAATTTTATTGACTTATTGTTTGAATGAATAATATTGAAAAAAAGGGCAGGTCACACAAGGTGGACTAAGTCTATTGAGATCTAAGAAAATAACTGTCTTAAAAAATATTAGGTTGAATCACATGAAATTGCTGATACTGAACAATCTTTAAACTAGAAATGCCTCAATTTCACGTGCTTCAGCCTAATCCATGGGGTTGCACTGATCTATCTGACCACTGTAGTTGAAAATGCAGGTGGTCAAAATCTTTGTACCTCAGTATATGCATCATCATATTAGCCCTTTCATGGGAATATATATAAAATATGAACAAATATGGTAAGAAAACACAAGGTGTCACTAGATCTATTTTTGGGAAAACCATTCATATCTCAAAAAAGGCTTTGAAGAGTCATGTAACCATAATTATTTTGAGCTGTTATAGGATTGTAGGGGATTGGGAGTGTCCATTCCTATATATTACTTCTAAGTGGAAATCGCTATGTTGAATTTAACCAGACAAAATACACTACATCCTAATTTGACCTAAAAGTTTATTAGATTTTCCTCAATTGACCATGAATAGATACACTGGCAAAAATTCTTTCAGAGTTAAATCCTGCTTTCATAAACTGAAATGAAATAATTTACTACATTTGAGAAAGGGCTCTTTTCAAATCTGAAAAACCTGAACGAAATGTAAAGGTTTCTTTTTTTCGAGAAAAAATAATTAAAGGTGAAATGCAAACAAAAAACCATATGAAATACTCACCCTCTCTTCAGAGAGAGCCCCAATTTCTTCATATATTCAGATAAAAGCAAAAGCTAACACACTAAAAGTTATACAATTTCCCTTTAAAAAATATAATTCGGTTAACAGCAGAGCTCTGAAAAACTGGAAAGCTCACTTCACTGTGTGGTAGAGAATGGAAGAAATTAACCAGTACATGATCCAGAGATGACACAGGGCATTTAAAGTAAACCTTGAGAACTAATTCCCAAATTAGGGAACACTAATATAAGTGACCAACAAAAATATACCATGGATCCAATGAAATGAGGTCAAGAGGAGATGATCCTTCTGGAATGACATTCTAATTTGAATTAAAATGTGAGTAAAGTATTTTAGAAGACATTCTATCAAATAATGATAGACCTGCATAAGGAGGCTTGTCACAGTTATAAGATCTGTCTCTGGTGGATAGACAAACCAGATTAACACGAAATTGAAAAGGAAAAAGCTTTTTTGTTATTTATTATTATGGCTTTTTGCAACATGGCAAAACATTACAGCTTAAAGCAGACATCATCTCCTCATAGAGGAGGAAAAAGTTTTGCAGTCAAATCAAAATTGTAATTAAGAGGTCATTGGTACACCATTCTATTTAGTTTAATAAAAATGATACTACACCTTCATGAACTCCAGAGATAAAAGATTACTTCAAACAAACAAACAAACAAAAAACCATGTGATTCACTGAATGAATAATAAAGGCTACAATTAGGAATTTAGGTCCATCTATGCCTATGGTAATAAAAGACTGCAAAACATAAAAGACTGCAAAACAATTTTAAAACTTAGAATAATCACAGACCTATTAATAAAAATTCATCATATGTCTGATCACCAGAAAAGGAATTATTAAGGTATGCAGTGAAGGGAATGGAGGAGAGTAAAATACAAAATGTCTTTTTATTTCTCATTGACTTCAACTTTCTTTATATTCCTAGAGAGTACAGGGAGGAGATGTGCCTCGGTATTGAAGATCCAGTGTTCCAGTGGAAGTAGATCGTCATCAGAAAATATTAAGTACAAATATCTGGAGAGAGAAACATGGGTATGTGAGGCCTGAGAGACCCTGTCAGCCAGTGAAACCACAAAGAGACAGAAAAAAAACACATCAATGTCTCCATTCATCTTATGGGAGAATCATGGACAACCGTCAAGTATAGCAAAACCTTAAGGGGTATACTCATTAATGCCGAAGAAAGAAGCTGCTCTGTGCTTTGGTCCCTGTGTACGAGAACCATACAAAGCAGTCCCAAGTTGTCGAGCTTACATGATGATGAAGACACACCTGCAATTACTGCCGTGCACCTAGAATGGCATTCGGAAGCAGTCATGCCTGATGTTATTTGAATGTGTTCATGATAAAGACAACTAGAAAGAAGATCTCTTCAGGTATCTTAGTCACATACAACCAGAATAATTTTTACTTACTTTAGTGTTTCTGCCAGGAAGAAACTCTGCTGCACATCATCATAGCTCTCCTTGTGGAAGTAAACATCCCTGAGGCCTGAATAGCCTCCTTTCACTCTGCAGTGTTTCTCCAAGGCCTAAATCACAATGAGGAGGGAAAAAAATGGTCACATTCCAGTAAACTGACTGTCACAAATTTTTACCATTAGATTGTCACATTTAACTAAAATAAGGATTCAAATGGAATGATAGATTGCAATAGTTTCAGGTGAAAATTTTAAAAAACATAACGTAAATGCAAATAAAGTATGAAAAGTTAAAGGACATATGGACGGTATATCTCATCTAATTGGAAACACTTCTATATTTAGTTCTGGAATTTCAGTGATTTTTACCATTTCTTTTTATGGTCTAGAGCAGGATGCATCAAACTACAGACCACAAGCTATATCCAGCCTGCTTTTTGTTTTTGTAAGTAAGGTATTATTGAACCACAGCCACACTCACTTGTTTACATATTGTGTGTGGCTGTTTTTTCACTACAATGGCAGAGTTGAATAAATGCATAGGGCCCCCAAGCCCAATTCTCTCTGGCCCTTACAGAAAAAGTTTGCTGACCCCTGGTCTAGAGAGATTGTTCATGTCAACTGGGATTCTAAACCGCTGGTTGAGAAAGTGCACTGGAACCAAAACAGCTGCTACTATCGTCAGAATATCTTATTTAAAAAAAATTGACTGTGGAGTACTGAGTGATATTGGTGACTGACAGATATAAAAGAGAAAATGGAAAGCAGTGAAAAAAACATGGCTGGTATCCATTTCTGAAATACATCTTTCTTTTCTTTAGTCTGAGATGGAAGAAAGATGGGATGAAACCACTGGTAACTATGAGGAGAGAAATGAGCCTACATTTCTATAGCTGCCTGACTACAACGAGTACTACAGTCAGAGATGGGGAAAGACATGGGTTGGGCAGTGTGGGAACGAAAATTTAGGTAACACCTAAAATAACTTGCCTTCCATTCTGTCAGCTGCTGCTAACCTGACTGCTCTTTGTATTTGGAAATTACATTGGCTTGCTTTGCTGGTTACCAGGCATAGTCATCTCCAGGAAAGTTATTTTCTATTCACCACATCCTATTAATTCTAAAAACTAAAAGGTCAAATGAAGATTTCCACTGTATACAAACTGTCACTGGAAATCTGGTTCTAATTCATAGAATGTGTACAAAAATAATAAAGTGTAAGCCTAAGCCCCTTAAAATTTTTAATGAGATAAAGAAAACATAGGAAACATGAAAAAAATGTTACTCTTAGGTTCTCACGTCATTATTCATTTATTTTTCAGTTTTCTTTTACAGATTACAACGCTTTTCCTCTTTTTTTATGTGCATAATTACATCATATTTTCCTCCCATTTAGCTCAACTACCAATATATGGCATAGGTCTTGCCATGTTACTTGAGAAAAATCTTCATTGGCTAGAAAAGGGCTTTGGAAGAAAGCACGGCTCTAAACATGTGGAGCCCAGAAAACGTGGGATGGATGAGGCAAAGGCAGGGAGCAGGAATGTGGTGCTGAGAGCTCAGCTTCCATCTGCAGACACTGATAATGAGGATATTGATTCTGCACCCTAGGGCTGGAGGGCAGAAGGGAGAGAGCATGGGGCCCAGAGGAGAAGCATTTAATTACCAGGTGAAAGAAAATCTAACTGGCAGGCTATGTGAATAAAAAACACCCATCTCCTGGTTTGGTACTGTTTAAAAGCCCCGGGGAATATCTATCTCCTGGTTTGGTACTGTTTAAAAGCCCCGGGGAATATAAGAACAATTAACTTAAAAAAAAAGCTTCGATTATATTCTTAGTTTCAGACAAAGAGCTAAGTGGGGGAAAAGCCTGAAGAAAGGAACTTTCAGGTCCTATTATATTTTTCCTTCCTTCTTTTTTGATAACAGTTCTTTTTGATAAAAAGTCAAATGCCAGATACATGCAGTAGGCCAAAAATTATTTATGAAAAAGGAAAAAAACCCCAAGATTTAGAAGAAATGGGTAAATTTGTTATTACTGAACATAATGAAATCCTATTTCTAGACATCTCCTTAAAAAAAAGATCTTATCCACAGATGTTTTTCTTGGTTTGCCCCTTGAAGTTTTTTGGTAATAAAGAAATAAGCTAAAGAGAGGGCCAGGCATGATAACAGCTAACCCTCCCTCCTGTAGAAATTTCTATAAGCTCCTTCTTTTATTATAGAAAAAAGAGTTGTTTTGGGGGTAGGCACTGCCCAAACGTTTTTCATCTTTTCAGATCACCTCCACTCATTCTTTTTCTCCCCCAATCCTGATGTGGTGAACCAGAGTAGTCAAGAAGACAATCTAACGTTTTAGAGGTGGGGGCCGAATCCCAGCTCCAGACTCCCTAGCTGCGGCCTCAGTTTCCTGGACCCAGGCAGCATGCCTTTTCTCAACATGAGGTTGTCCTGAGAAAAAAACTCAAGACTAGTCCAGAAGATGGCAGAGGAGTAAGATGTGGAGATCACCTTCCTCCCCACAAATGCATCAAAGATACATCTACACATGGAACAACTCCTACAGAACACCCACTGAACACTGGCAGAAGACCTCAGACTTCCCAAAAGTCAAGAAACTCCCCACGTACCTGGGTAGGGCAAAAGAAAAAAGAAAAAACAGAGACAAAAGAATAGGGACAGGACCTGCACCTCTGCGAGGGAGCTGTGAAGGAGGAAAGGTTTCCACACACTAGGAAGCCCCTTCATGGGCGGAGACAGGGGTTGGCTGGGCGGAAGCTTTGGAGCCACGGAGGAGAGCGCTGCAATAGGGGTGCAGAGGGCAAAGTGGAGAGATTCCCCACAGAGGATCGGTGCCGACCAGCACTCACCAGCCTGAGAGGCTTGTCTGCTCACCCGCCAAGGGTGGGCGGGGGCTGGGAGCTGAGGCTCAGACTTCGGAGGTCACATCCCAGGGAGAGGACTGGGGTTGGCTGCGTCAACGCAGCCTGAAGGGGGCTAGTGCGCCACAGCTAGCCAGGAGGGAGTCCGGGAAAAAGTCTGGAACTGCCTAAGAGGCAAGAGACCATTGTTTTGGGGTGCGTGAGGAGAGGGGATTCCTTCCCTGTCTGTCCACAGAAGGCAGAGCACTGCCTAAACAAGCTCCAGAGATGGGCACGAGCCGCAGCTATCAACTCGGACACCAGAGATGGGCTTAAACACTAATGCAGCTCCTGCCGCCACCAAGAAGCCTGTGTGCGAGCACAGGTCACTATCCACACCTCCCCTCCCAGGAGCCTGTGCAGCCCGCCCCTGCCAGGGTCCTGTGATCCAGGGACAACTTCCCCGGGAGAATGCATGGCACGCCTCAGGCTGGTACAATGTCATGTCGGCCTCTGCCATGGCAGGCTCGCCCTGCACTCCGTGCCCCTCCCTCCCCCCGGCCTGAGTGAGCCAGAGGCCCCTAATCAGCGGCTCCTTTAACCCCGTCCTGTCTGAGCGAAGAACAGACGCCCTCAGGCAACCTACACGCAGAGGCGGGGCCAAAACCAAAGCTGAACCCCAGGAGCTGTGCGAACAAAGAAGAGAAAGGGAAATATCTCCCAGCAGCCTCAGGAGCAGCGGATTAAAGCTCCACAATCAACGTGATGCACCCTGCATCTGTGATATACGTGAATAGACAACCAATCATCCCAAATTGAGGAAGTGGACTTTGGGAGCAACTGTAAACTTGGGGTTTGCTGTCTGCGACTGACTTGTTTCTGATTTTTATGTTTATCTTAGTATAGTTTTTAGTGCTTGTTATCATTGGTGTATTTGTTTATTGGTTTGGTTGCTCTCTTTTCTTTACTTAATTTTTTTATTTTAATAATTAAAAAAAATTTATTTTAATTATTTAATTTAATTTATTATTATTTTCTTTCTTTTTTTCCTCCCTTTTCTTCTGAGCCATGTGGCTAACAGGGTCTTGGTGCTCTGGCTGGGTGTCAGGCCTGAGCCTCTGAGGTGGGAGAGACAAGTTCAGGACACTGGACCACCAGAGATCTCCAGGCCCCACATAATATCAATCGGCAAGAGCTCTCCCAGGGATCTCCATCTCAATGTTAAGACCCAGTACTACCCAATGGCCAGCAAGCTCCAGTGCTGGATGCCCCATGCCAAACAACTAGTAAGAGAGGAACACAAACCCACCCATTAGCAGAGAGGCTGCCTAAAATCAAAATAAGGTCACAGACACCCCAAAACGCACCACTGGATGCAGCCCTGCTACCAGAAAGACAAGATCCAGCCCCACTCACCAGAACACAGGTGCCCGTCCTCTCTACCAGGAAGCCTACACAACCGACTGAAGCAACCTTACCCACTGGGGTCAGACACCAAAAACACCAGGAACTACGAAATGCAGCCTGCGAAAAGGAGACCCCAAACATAGCAAGTTAAGCAAAATGGGAAGAAAGAGAAATATGCAGCAGATGAAGGAGCAAGGTAAAAACCCACCAGACCAAACAAATGAAGAGGACATAGGCAGTCTACCTGAAAAAGAATTCAGAATAATGATAGTAAAGATGATCCAAAATCTTGGAAACAGAATGAAGAAAATATAAGAAACGTTTAACAAGGACCTAGAAGAAATAAAGAGCAAACAATGATGAACAACACAATAAATGAAATTAAGAATTCTCCAGAATGAATTAACAGCACAATAACTGAGGCAGAAGAACGGATAAGTGACCTGGAAGATAAAATAGTGGAAATAACTATTGCAGAGAAGAATAAAGACAAAAGAATTGAGGACAGTCTCAGAGATCTCTGGGACAACATTAAACACACCAACATTTGAATTATAGGGGTCCCAGAAGAAGAAGAGAAAAAGAAAGGGACTGAGAAAATATTTGAAGAGATTATAGTTGAAAACTTCCCTAATATGGGAAAGGAAACAGTCAGTCAAGTCCAGGAAGCACAGAGAGTCCCATACAGGAAAAATCCAAGGAGAAACACACCAAGACACATATTAATCAAACTATCAAAAATTAAATACAAAGAAAACATATTAAAAGCATCAAGGGAAAAGCAACAAATAACATACAAGGGAATCTCCATAAGGTTAACAGCTGATCTTTAAGCAGAAACTCTGCAAGCAAGAAGGGTGTCGCAGGACATATTTAAAGTGATGAAAGGGAAAAACCTACAACCAAGAGTACTCTACCCAGCAAGGATCTCATTCAGATTCCAGGGAGAAATTAAAACCTTTACAGACAAGCAAAAGATAAGAGAATTCAGCAGCACCAAATCAGCTTTACTAGAAATGCTAAAGGAACTTCTCTAGGCAGGAAACACAAGAGAAGGAAAAGACCTACAAAACCAAACCCCAAACAATTAAGAAAATGATAATAGGAACATACATATTGATAACTACCTTAAATGTAAATGGATTAAATGCTCCAACCAAAAGAGACAGACTGGCTGAATGGATACACAAACAAGACCCGTATATATGCTGTCTGGAAAAGGTTCACTTCAGACCTAGGGACACATACAGACTGAAAGTGAGGGGATGGAAAAAGATATTCCATGCAAACAGAAATCAAAAGCAAGCTGGAGTAGCAATTCCCATATCAGACAAAAATCAACTTTAAATTAAAGACTATTACAAGAGACAAAGAAGGACACTACATAATGAAGAAGGAATTAATCCAAGAAGATATAACAACTGTAAATATTTATGCACCCAACATAGGAGCACCTCAATACATAAGGCAAATGATAACAGCCATAAAAGAGGAAATTGACAGTCACACAATAAGAGTAGTGGACTTTAACACCCCACTTCCACCAATGGACAGATCATCCAAAATGAAAATATATAAGGAAACACAAGCATTAAATGACACATTAAACAAGATGGACTTAACTGATATTTAGAGGACATTCCATCCAAAAACAACAGAATACACGTTCTTCTCAAGTGCTCATGGAACATTCTTCAGGATACATCATATCTTGGGTCACAAATCAAGCCTTGGTAAATTTAAGAAAATTGAAATCATATCAAGTATCTTTTCTGACCACAATGCTATGAGACTAGATGTCAATTACAGGAAAAAAACTGTAAAAAATACAAACACATGGAGGCTAAACAATATGCTACTAAATAACCAAGAGATCACTGAAGAAATCAAAGAGGAAATAAAAAAATACTCAGAAACAAATGACAACGAAAACACAACAACCCAAAACCTATGGGATGCAGCAAAAGCAGTTCTAAGAGGGAATTCTGTAGCAATACAATCCTACCTCAAGAAATAAGGAAAAAGAAAAATCTCAAATAAATTTACACCTAAAGAAATTAGAGAAAGAAGAACAAAAAAATCACAAAGTTAGCAGAAGGAAAGAAATCATAAAGATCAGATCAGAAATAAATGAAAAAGAAATGAAGGAAACAATAGCAAAGATCAATAAAACTAAAAGCTGGTTCTTTGAGAAGATAAACACAATTGATATACCATTAGCCAGACTCATCAAGAAAAAAAGGGAGAAGACTCAAATCAACAGAATTAGAAATGAAAAAGGAGAAGTAACAACTGACACTGCAGAAATATAAAGGATCGTGAGAGATTACTACAAGCAACTATATGCCAATAAAATGGACATCCTAGAAGAAATGGACAAATTCTCAGAAAAGCACAACCTTCTGAGACTGAACCAGGAAGAAAGAGAAAATATAAGCAGACCAATCACAAGCACTGAAATTGAAACTGTGATTAAAAATCTTCCAACAAACAAAAGCCCAGGACTAGATGGCTTCACAGGTGAATTCTATCAAACATTTAGAGAAGAGCTAACACCTATCCTTCTCAAACTCTTCCATAATATAGCAGAGGGATTCTACGAGGCCACCATCACCATGATACCAAAACCAGACAAAGATGTCACAAAAAAGGAAAACTATAGGCCAATATCAGTGATGAACATAGATGCAAAAATCCTCAACAGAATACTAGCAAACAGAATCCAACAGCACAATAAAAGGATTATACACCATGCTCAATTGGGTTTTAACCGAGGAATGCAAGGATTCTTCAATATATGCAAATCAATCAACGTGATACACCATATTAACAAATTGAAGGAGAAAAACCACATGATCATCTCAATGGATGCAGAAAAAGCTTTCAACAAAATTCAACACCCATTTATGATAAAAACCCTCCAGAAAGTAGGCATAGAGGGAACTTAACTCAACATAATAAAGGCCATATATGACAAACCCACAGCCAACAACATTCTCAATGGTGAAAAACTGAAACAACTTCCACTAAGATCAGGAACAGGACAAGGTTTTCCACTCTCACTGCTATTATTCAACATAGTTGTGGAAGTTCTAGCCATAGCAATCAGAGAAGAAAAAGGAATCCAAAACGGAAAAGAAGAAGTAAAACTGTCACTGTTTGCAGATGACATGATACTATACATAGAGAATCCTAAAGATGCTACTAGAAAACTACTAGAGCTAATCAATGAATTTGGTAAAGTAGCAGGATACAAAATTAATGCATGGAAATCTCTTGCCTTCCTATACACTAATGATGAAAAATCTGAAAAGGAAATTAAGGAAATACTCCTATTTACCACTGCAACAAAAAGAACAAAATACCTAGGAATAAACCTACGTAATGAGACAAAAGACCTGTATGCAGAAAACAATAAGACACTGATGAAAGAAATTAAAGATGATACAGAGAGATGGAGAGATGTATATACCATGTTCTCAGATTGGAAGAATCAATATTGTGAAAATGACTATACTACCCAAAGCAATCTACAGATTCAAGGCAATCCCTATCAGACTACCAATGGCATTTTTCACAGAACTAGAACAAAAAATTGCAAAAGTTGTATGGGAACACAAAAGACCCTGAATAGCCAAAGCAGTCTTGAGAAAGAACAACGGAACTGGAGGAATCAGGCTCCCTGACTTCAGACTATACTACAAAGCTACAGTAATCAAGACAGTATGGTACTGGCACAAAAACAGAAATATAGATCAATGGAACAGGATAGAAAGCCCATGGATAAATCCATGCACATATGGTCACCTTATTTTTGATAAATGAGGCAAGAATATACAATGGAGAAAAGACAGCCTCTTCTACAAATTGTGCTGGGAAAACTGGACAGCTACATGTAAAAGAATGAAATTAGAACACTCCCTAACACCATACACAAAAATAAAATCAAAATGGATTAAATACCTAAATGTAAGTCCAGAGACAATATAAAACTCTTAGAGGAAAACATAGACAGAACACTCTCTGACATAAATCACAGTAAGATTCTTTCTGACTCACCTCCTAGAGAAATGGAAATAAAAACAAAAATAAACAAATGGGACCTAATGAAACTTCAAAGCTTTTGCACAGCAAAGGAAACCATAAGCAAGACGAGAAGACAACCCTTAGAATGAGAGGAAATATTTGCAAATGAAGCAACTGACAAAGGATTAATCTCCAAAATATATAAGCAGCTCATGCAGCTCAATATCAAAAAAACAAATAACCCAATCCAAAAGTGGGCAGAAGACCTAAACAGACATTTCTCCAAAGAAGATATACAGATTGCCAACAAACACATGAAAGGATGCTCAACATCACTTATCATTAGAGAAATGCAAATCGAAACTACAATGAGGTATCACCTCACACCAGTCAGAATGGCCATCATCAAAAAATCTACAAACAATAAATGCTGGAGAGGGTGTGAGAAAAGGGAACTCTCTTGCACTGTTGGTGGGAATGTAAATTGATACAGCCACTATGGAGAACAGTATGGAGGTTCCTTAAAAAACTAAAAATAGAACTACCATATGACCCAGCAATCCCATTACTGGGCATATACCCTGAGAAAACCATAATTCAAAAAGAGTCATGTACCACAATGTTCACTGCAGCACTATTTACAATAGCCAGGACATGGAAGCAACCTAAGTGTCCATCGACAGATGAATGGATAAAGAAGATGTGGCACATACATACAATGGAATATTACTCAGCCATAAAAAGAAATGAAATTGAGTTATTTGCAGTGAGGTGGATGGACCTACAGTCTGTCATGCAGAGTGAAGTAAGTCAGAAAGAGAAAAACAAATACTGTATGCTACTACATAAGTATGGAATCTAAAAAGAAAATGGTTCTGAAGAACCTAGGGGCAGGACAGGAATAAAGATGCAGACGTAGAGAATGGACTTGAGGACACAGGGAGGGGAAGGGTAAGATGGGACGAAGTGAGAGAGTGGCATGGATATATATACACTACCAAGTGTAAAACAGATAGCTACTGGGAAGCAGCTCCATGGCACGGGGCGATCAGCTTGGTGCTTTGTGACCACCTAGAGGGGTGGGATAAGGAGGATGGAAAGGATATGCAAGAGGGAAGAGATATGGGAATATATGTATATGTATAGCTGATTCACTATGCTATACAGCAGAAACTAACACAACATTGTAAAGCAATTATACTCCAATAAAAATATTAAAAAAATAAAACAAAACTCAAGATGAAGACACGCTTAGCACAGTGACAAGGGCCTTTCAGATGTTTAGAGAGACCTAGCTATTTTTATTTTTTGAGGCTTTTGGTAAGTTAAAATGAAAAAAGGTGGGGGGATGCTGAAGAGGCATTTTTAACTTTCAAAAAATGAAAATCCTTCATGTCAAGTCTAAATTTTAAGACTTTAGGGATGTGAAGCTGGGGACAAGCAGCTCTCCTGGGCCCCCCGTAATAGGCCCTGGTTTTACAGTTTTTCCACAGTGGAAGTGGCAATGTAACCAGGCTGGTTAGTCTGATCAGAACATCATTTCACCACAATCTGTTCTGGGGCTCTCAGCCTCTGGGCACGAGTTCCTCTAAAAAGAGAGCATGAGACAAGGATTGGATGCAGGGAGATTTTGGGGGAGGTGATATCAGGAAGTGAGCGAGTGAGTGGGGAGAGTAAAACAAGGAAGGGAGAAGGGCCAGTGAAATACACGTTGAGCAGGTCACTGCTGTGTGCATGGGGGGGGGGCTTGCTCCTGCTGGAAAACCTGTAAGGAACCATCTAGAATGCATCTCAGAATTACTCTTCAGAGGAGCAAAGACTGGATAGTTATCCATCAACTCTAAAACCTCACTGGCCTATTGAAGACCAAAATAATTCCCAATCACCAAGGCTTAGATGAACCTCAATTTTAATATACTTTTTTCAGAGGAAAAAACATAAACTTAAAGAAACTGAAATTACAACTGACTAACCATAATTAGAAAATTATGCAAAAGAAAGAGGCCTAAAAAATTGCTATTACTTAAAATGATTGACAACTGGTTATAAGACACACATTAAATGAAGAGGGTTAATAAGCAAGATTCATCAATGGCTTTCTGAGATATCAGTTAAATTTTACATAAAGGCAATATTCATTTTAGATTTCCCAAGAGAAGTTATTCCTAATGGTTTTAAAAGACAGCTAGCTTTCTAACAAAGAGTGCTAGACAATAAGAGAATGTAATTAAAGCATTTGCTTGTTCTTATCCCCTGAATTCCCTTTCACTCCTTTTGGAATAATAGCTCTTAAAATTAGACGTTGTGGGCTTCCCTGGTGGCACAGTGGTTGGGAGTCCGCCTGCTGATGCAGGGGATGCGGGTTCGTGTCCTGGTCCGGGAGGATCCCACGTGCCACGGAGCAGCTGGGCCCGTGAGCCCATGTATCGCAAAAAAAAAAAAATTAGATGTTGTTTGATGCATATCCTGAAGGGCGCCTCTGCTGGCATTCAGCATACAAAGTGTTCAACGGATTAGTTCAGGAAGATGATACACCATATTCAGCAGGAAGAGACTCAAGAAGTGACAAAGACAATTCAAATAACATACTGGACAGATATGAAGCTTATAGATATTTGGAGACTCCTGAGACTAGCGTCGGAATATTCTGTACAAAGTAGTTCTTCTATAGGTACTTTCTAAAATTTAGCTCTAAGCAGCTAAGTTACTCTAACTAAAAGCATATTTTATCATTTTCATGCCCAAAGACTAAAAGAAGCAATCATATAGTGGTTTCTTGAAACAGAGAGCAGGTTGGGGTAACTATTCCCAAGTTGCCCGTAATCCTTTGTGGAATTAACCGATCACCTTTTTTATAGTCATGAGAACTTAATTTTATAATATGCCTTTCTAGATTTCTCCTTCAACACCAGAGTAGGTATATTTATATCACTGTTACATAAAGCAAAGCTGAAGCCAGGGATATAGGATGACTTAACTGAAAACAGTCTTGAATGGAAAGATGGCTGGTCAAAACTTTAAGCTTTAAAAATCAAAGAAATGTTGATATGCTAGATTTATAGGTATCACTGAACATTTTTTCCACAGACATTTTTCTTTCTTTTTTTTTTTTTTTGCGGTATGCGGGCCTCTCACTGCTGTGGCCTCTCCCGTTGCGGAGCACAGGCTCCGGACGCGCAGGCTCAGCGGCCATGGCTCACGGGCCCAGCCGCTCCGCGGCATGTGGGATCTTCCCGGACTGGGGCAGGAACCCGTGTCCCCTGCATTGGCAGGCGGACTCTCAACCACTGCGCCACCAGGGAAGCCCCCCACAGACATTTTTCTATAAGAAACATAAGCAAATTAAAACGTCACCTCTACAGCTTCCCAGGCCCATTTCCTGTATTTTGGATCATGAGTCAGTCTCCACATGTACATGTAAGTCTCAACAACTTCTGGCCGTAGGATGTAGTATTTTTCATTTTGCCTCGTAGCAATGGCTTCAACACCGCCATCGAATCTGAAAGCTTCTGGTCCCAGTTTCACAACTAAAGGAGATGCAGTGGAGGACAAGGGTTATTGTCCTAGACAATCTTTAGTGTCTATAACTTTAATGAAACTAGAAAGTACCTTACAACATTCAAGAGAGGTGCCAAAACAATCATTTTAAGGAATAATTATAAACACTGTAAATAAGCAATATTCAATATACCTTTATAATTTATTCATTGAAAAGAGTCCATTTTAGAAAATGGTAATGATCCCTTATTTTCTTTCATTTAACCATCATTTACTGAGCACCCACTGGGTAGGTGCAAAGCACCACCTTATTAGTGAGCTAGAAAATCAGTGGTTGAGAATTCTAAGTCATTATGTCATGAAGGTTATTTAGTATTTGTACATCAAACTCCTATTTTTATAAGAAGGCTGCCAGACTCATCATATATTTCATGGAGATTCTGGGAAGATTAATAACGGTTTATAACATACCAAGTTTCTTTTGTACTGGGACAGAGACTCTCACCCAATGTTATTTACCTAAAGCAGGGCCAACAAGTTAGACAGACTTAACCCTTTATGGCCTGGATTTTTGTTTCTTGGTAAACTAAAGGTAAATATTTTTATACAGAAGAGTAATGCCTCTTAAAGTAAAAACAGAAATTCCTTTAAGATATTAATCATGATCATCAAGTTTCATCAGGCATATGGTGGATGTTCTTTTGATGGCAACAAATGGACAAAATGGACAAAGTTCCTTACTGAATGAAATAAAAAGCACATAGACTGTGTATGAAGGGTAACAGGTACTCACATGTGCGATTGTAAGATTCATGACAGGTACGGGCAATTTCAGCCCCGAGTTGAAGGTAGTGTTGGGTCAGGCCTTCAGGAGCGTCATCTGCCCCGAGGGCAAACATGCCTCCCGCAAAGCAGGTCAGGTGGCCCATCTTGTGTTCCAGGAGGCCCCCTTTCCACTCTGCGATGTAAGTCAGTCCGTTACGTGACTTCCGGATCAAGTGAGTCTCAATTGCCTGAAAATAATACTTATTTTCAACATTTTGTAATCTCTTCTCAGATTTATACCAAAAACACCACAACATTAAAAAAAGATAAAACATCACTCACGATTGATTTGAGTTTGTTACTACAAACCCAATTCGACCTGAAATTTCATGTTATTGCTCTCTGTATATGTCCTCTAGTCTATGCCTTATTAGTTTGGTTAGTTATAATTAACACTGTTGGGCCTGCCCAGTAGGTTTTTCTTGGTTGCATGCCCAAACACTTGTAGTCCTCATACTGAAAAAGCTGTTTCCTTTTCAAAGACAGGCCACTGGTATAGTGGTAAGAGCTGCTTTAGTGCATTTCCATTTTCACAAATGGAGAAACAACACAAAGCACAGGCTCTACCATGAATGGTGAACAGACCATATTTGTGTATAAAATCCAGGCTGGTGGTCCTACCCCTCCTTTCTCTCTCTTAGGCTTTGAGGGATAGCAAAACAGAGTGGGAAAAAGGAGCTGTTCTTGAGTCAATCAGATTGCTTGGCTTCAAATTCCAGCTCTGACACTTGCTATCTGTAAATTTGTGGGTAATTTGCTTACTGTATCCTTAAATCTCAGTGTCCTTATTCATAAAATGGGAATAGTAGCATCCACTGTGAAAACTGCAATATTTTGTTTATAAAGCAGTCAGTACTGTGATTAGCACTTGATAAAGGTCATTTATCATCATCACATCTCCACTGTGGTACCACATGAATTAAATTCCTCCTTAATAATTCTTTTAAAAAGGACATTAATATACAATGAATAAGTATTTTTTTTAAAAAAAGAATAAAGGTCTGTAAATTTGGGAGAAATGATGTTTACAAAAGTGGCTTGTTAAACACCTTTTATTTCTGCCCCAGGACTGTTGATATTCTTTCGAATAAACAAAATAAAATAAGCCCTTTTTTTTAAAAAAAACCCAAAATTGTAGTGTAAGTGCTTGGCATTACTATTTTTAATTACTTTAACAGGAAATGCTCCCCTACACCCCCAATTACTTCTTGGAAGGAGAAGGGCTATGACTGTGTCTATAATTGTTATACTATTATAAAAAAAGAGAGGATTTTAGGAATCACATTTGGGAATACAGGCATAACTCATTTTATTGAGCCTTGCTTTATTGTGCTTTGCAGATACTGCATTTTTCACAAATTGAAGTTTTGAAAGTGTCAAGCAAGTCTATCAGCGCTGTTTTTCCAACAGCATTTGCTCTTTTCATGTCTCGATGTCACATTTTGATAATCCGCAATACTTCAAACATTTTCGTTATTATTATATTCGTTAGGGTGATCTGTATCAGTGATCTTTAACATTACTATTATAACTCACTGAAGACTCAGATGATGGTTAGCATTTTTTAACTAAGGTAAGTACATTGTTTTTTTAGACATACTGCTATTGTACATTAAACAGCCTAGAGTATAGTGCAAATACTAAGTTTATATGCACAGGACAACCAAAAATTTCATGTGACTTGCTCTACTGTGTTATTCACTTTATTGCAGTGGTTTGGAACTGAACCCACAATATCTCCAACACATGCCTGTAGTAGATAGAGACAAAACTTGTGATATAGAAGAATGAATGAAAATGAATGCAGAGGTAGATAAAACCTCTCCTTCCTTTATTGGAAATAAACAAATGAAACCAAGATGGTAAGAAATAAATGAACACACTACTGTGCACATTAACTGTGGTTAAGCTAATTTTATTGATGGTCTAGTTATTACATTAATATTTCATTCTTATTTAATGCAACTGAACATCTTAGCTAGTTATACTTCTCATAGCACAAATTGCAGTAAAGTCCTTCAAGCAGATACATGTTCATCACCCAAGAAGTTATTCTTTCTACATGGCAAGAGTAATAGCTTTTGAGCATGCATTAGAGAAATATTATTACCCTGTTACAGATCCTGAATAAAGTACTATATTATTTTTGGCATGATTCTGACCAAGTTGCTATCTCTCAAAATAAATTACAACGAAGTTCCAAGACTTTTAAAACAATGTTTGTGTGGCAATGGGAAAATGTAAATAAATATAAAGGAGGAAAAAATAGTCTTTAGTGGCTCTAAAAAATTTTGTGTCAAGCCTACAGAGAATTGATTAGGAAAAGAGAGTATTGTATATTTTGTGATTTCATCCTTCTATATTTGAAAAAAATTAGTTGGCTGTGCCTATAGAATCCTAAATGCCTAATATATCACCTGCCCAGGTATCATTCACGCCAATGGACTTTCTTGCAGCATAAGCAACCACCGCTATGGATTCTTAGTATGGCCTCCAGATGAGGCCATAACAGCCAGTTGAAAACTCAAAGTATTTCATTATTAACACAACGAAAGAAAACATGCCACTCTGGGATTAAATGATTTCCAAAATGCACTGGAAGCTAAAACTGATGGACTACATCTCCAGTAACTCAACTGTCTGGAACAATATTGTAAGGCATCCTCTCTTTCATAATAATGATATTTTAAAGTACAAGAAATACAAAGAAATTTTACTATGTAAGACACGACTACTTCTTAAAATCAGAAGCGTAACTGTTCTAGCTTTGCTTTCTATGTTGAAAACACACAATGGATTGAAAGTGTTTTTACTATTAAGAGAAAGAGGAAACACTTTGACTTCATTTGCTCTTAATGGATTTTCCTGTCAATGGTTTGTCTAAATACAATATGCTAAAAGCTGTGTGGGTATAGTTCTCAAAACGGGAGGAAAAATATTTCAAAGAGTATTTTAAAGTTGTCTTTCCTGGAACATCAAGATCCTAGGGGGCCACTTTAAAATTAGAATAATTAAAATGTCTGCCAGGACTGTAATTAAAAATGACATAATGGAAACCATACTGTATGGAGAACTCCCTGGTTTAAAACCTGAAACCTCATAGGAATGAAGAAAAATAAACTTAAGAGTTTGCCTTTAATGTTTATCATGTCCTTTAAAGGCTGTGCGAAATGAAGGCCAATGTTCTAACTAAGGTGCCTGGTTCCTATATGTGAAATAGTAAAGAGTTGTGTCTGCTCTACTTAGTCAAGTTCACTACTGACCTTGGAGGGAACCAACGTAATATTAAATCCAGTCAACTAGAGCAGTGCAAGTTGTATTTATATTTAAACAATTAAGTTGGTCTATTGTAAAATCACCCAGAATTCCTTTTAGGGGCACTTACTTTAGAACAATGGCAACATCACTGGAATTACAAATATCCATTTTTTCCCCTAAGAATTATTATTATTTTTTTTTTGCGGTATGTGGGCCTCTCACTGTTGTGGCCTCTCACGTTGTGGAGCACAGGCTCTGGACGCGCAGGCTCAGCGGCCATGGCTCACAGGCCTAGCCGCTCCGCGGCACGTGGGATCTTCCCGGACCCGGGCACGAACCCATGTCCCTGCATCGGCAGGCGGACTCTCAACCACTGCGCCACCAGGGAAGCCCTATTATTATTATTTTTAAAAAATTCTAATTTCATATCTAAACTATGTAAGAGGCTGAGCCCAACAGGACATCTCCCACATAAGGCCACTTCTCTAAGATTAGGATATGTAAGTTACCTACCTAACACATAGAAATAAACATAGAGAACTGGGAAAAGGGGGAGACAGAGAAATATGATCCAAATGAAGGAACAAGACATAGCCTCAGAAAAAGAACCAAACAAAGTAGAGATAAGCAATATACCTGATAAAGAGTTCAAAGTAATGATCATAAAGATGCTCACTGAACTCAAGAGAAGAATGGATAAATACAGTGAGAATTTCAACAACAAAGAGTTAGGAAATATAAGGAAGAAACAGAGCTGAAGAATACAATAACGGAAATAAAAAAATATACTAGAAGGAATAAACAGTATGTTAGATGATACAGAGGAATGAATTAGTGATCTGGAAGACAGAGTAGTAGAAATCACACAAAGTTGAACAGAAAGGAGATAAAAAAAGAAATTAAAAAGTGAGGTTAATCTAAGAGATCTCTGGCACAACATCAAGCATACTAACATTTGCATTACAGGGTCCAAGGAGGAGAAGAGGGACAGGAAGGGACAGGGAACTTATCTGAAGAAACAATGGCTAAAAACTTACCTAACCTGGGAAAGGAAACAAACATCCAGGCCCAGGAAGCAAAGAAAGTCCCAAACAAGACACACCAAGGCACATCATAATTAAAATGGTAAAAATTAAAGATAAAGACTCTTAAAAGCAGCAAAAGAAGGGCAACTAGTTACCTACAAGAAAACTCTCATGAAACTATCAGATGTCTCCTCAGCAGAAACACTGCAGGCCAGAAAGGAGTGGCACAATATATCTAAAGTGATGAAAGGGAAAAGCCTATAACAAGGAATACTCTTCTTAGCAAAGTTATCATTCAGATTTGAAAGAGAGATAAAGAGTTTTACAAAAAAGCAAAAGTTGAAAGAATTTAGCACCACTAAACTGGCTTTATAAGAAATGTTAAAGGGACTCCTCTAAGCAGAAAAGAAAAGGCCACAACTAGAAATATAAAAATTATGAGAGGAAAAACATCACTGGTAAAGACAAGCAGATAGTAAAGGTAGTCGATCAACCACATAAAGCTAGTAAGAAGGTTAAAAAACAAAAGTAGTAAAATCATATATATCCATAATAAGTAGTATGGATACACAAAACAAAACGATGTAAAATATGACATCAAAAACATTACATGTGGTGGGGGAAATAAAAATGTAGAGTGGTTAGAACGTATTCAAGCTTAAGAGATCATCAACTTAAAATAATCATATATACATATAAATGATGTTCAATATGAACCTCTTGGTAATTACAAACCAAAAACCTATAATAGACACACACACTCAAAAAAGAGGAAGGAACACAACATAAAGCTAAAGACTGTAATCAAATCACAAGGGAAGAGAGCAAAAGAATAAGAAAGAAACAAAAAAGAACTACGAAAACAATGAACAAAATGGCAAAAAGTACATACGTATAATAATTATTTCAAGTGTAAATGGACTAAATGCTCTTATCAAAAGACATAGAGTGGCTGAATGGATGAAAAATCAAGACCCATATATATGCTGCCTACAAGAGACTCATTTCAGATCTAAAGGCACACAGACTGATAGATAAAAAAGGTTATTCCATGCAAATGGAAATGGAAAGAAATCTGGAAGCAATACCATATCAGACAAAATAGAATTCAAACAAAGACTGTAAAAAGAAACAAAAAAGGACATTACATAATGATCAAGGGATCAATCTAAGATGAAGATATAATAATTGTAAATATATATGCTCCCAACATAAGACCACTTAAATACATAAGCAAATATTAACAGACATAAAGGGAGAAATTGACAGTAACACAATAATAGTAAGGGACTTAAACATCCCACTCACATCAATAGGCAGGTCATCCAGAAAGAAAATAAGGAAACACTGACCTTAAGTGACACAATAGACCAAACAGACTTAATAAATAGATAATTTAAGAAAACTGAGATTATATCAAGCAACTTTTCTCACCACAACGCTATGAGACTATAAATAAACTACAAGAAAAAATGCAAAGAAACATAAACATGTGGAGGCTAAACAATACACTAGCAACAACCAGTGGATCACTGAAGAAATCAAAGAAGAAGTAAAAAAATACCTGGAGACAAGTAAAAATGTAATCACACTGATCTAAAATCTATGGGACACAGAAAAAGCAGTTCTAAGAGGAAAGTTTATAGCAATACAAGCCTACATCAGGAGACAAGAAAAATCTCAAATAAACAACCTAAACTTACACCCAAAGGAAACAGAAAAAGAACAAACAAAACCCAAAGTTAGTAGAGCAGAAATAAATAAAATAGAGACCAAAAAACCACAATAACAATAGAAAAGATCAAAGAAACTAAGATCTGGTTCTTTGAAAAGATAAACAAAATTGATAAACCTTTAGCCAGACTCATCAAGAAAAAAAGAGAGGGCCCAAATAAATGAATCAGAAATGAAAGAGGAGCAGTTAAAATGATACCATGGAAATAAAAAGGATCATAAGAGATTACTATGAACATTTATATGCCAATAAAATGGACAACCTAGAAGAAATGAAAAAATTCCTAGAAATATATAATCTCCTAAGATGGAATTGGAAATATAAATAGAAAATATTAATAGACCAATTACCAGTAAAAAAATTGAATCAGTAATATAAAAAAAAGTTCCAACAAACAAAAGTTTGGAATCAGTTGGCTTCATGGGTGAATTCTACCAAACATTTAGAGAAGAGTTAACACCTATTCTTCTCAAACTATTCCAAAAACTGAAGAAGAAGGAATGCTTCTGAAATTCTATACAGCCAGTTTTACCCTGATACCAAAACAAAACAAAACAAACAAAAAAAATACAGGCCAATATCAGTGATCAACATAGATGATAAAATCCTCAACAAAATATTAGCAAACCAAATTCAACAATAAATGAAATGGATCATACACCATGATCAAGTGGGATTTATCCCAGGGATGTGAGGATGGTGTAATATCTGCAAATCAATCAATGTGCTATACTACATTAACAAATTGGAGAATAAAACTCATATAATCATCTCAATAGATGTAGGAAAAGCTTTTGACAAAATTCAACATCCATTTATGATAAAAACTCTCAACAAAGTAGATACAGAGGGGATATACCTCAAGATAATTAAGCCCATATATGACAAATCTGTAGCCAACAGCATAATAAATGATAAAAAGCTGAAAGCAAGAAGATCAGGAACAAGGCAAGGATGCCCATTCTTGTCACTTTTATTCAACATAGTTTTGGAAGGCCTAGCCACAGCAAATAGACAAGAAAAAGAATAAAAGAAGTCCAAATTGGAAAGGAAAAAGTAAAACTGTCACTTTTTGCAGATGACATACTATATATAGAAAAATCCTAAAGACACTACCAAAGAAGCAGGACTGGGCTTCCCTGGTGGCGCAGTGGTTGAGAGTCCATCTGCCGATGCAGGGGACACGGATTCGTGCCCCAGTCCAGGAGGATCCCACATGCCGCGGAGTGGCTGGGCCTGTGAGCCATGGCCGCTGAGCCTGCAAGTCTGGAGCCTGTGGCCCACAACGGGAGAGGCCGCAACAGTGAGAGGCCCACGTACCGCAAAAAAAAAAAAAAAAAAAAAAAAAAGCAGGACTAATAAATAAATTCAGTAAAATTGCAGGATACAAAATTAATATACAGGTATCTGTTGCATTTCTATACACTAATAACAGACTATAAGAAAGATAAATTAATAAAACAATCCCATTTATGACTGCATAAAAAGTGTAAAATACCTAGGAATATATCTAATCAAAGAGGTAAAAGACTTGTACTCTGAAAAGTATAAGACATCAATGAAAGAAACTGAAGACAACACAAACAAATGAGAAGATATACCATGGTCATGGATTGGAAGAATAAATATTGTTAAAATGACCATACTACCCAAGGCAATCAACAGATTCAATGCAATCCCTATCAAAATACCAAAGACATTTTTTATAGAACCAGAACAAATAATTCTAAAATTTGTATGGAACCACAAAAGATCCCAAATAATCAAACCAATCTTGAGAAAGAAGAACAAAGCTGGAGGTATTAGACTCTCTGCTTTCAAACTATACTACAAAGCTACAGTAATAAAAACAGTACGGTACAGTCACAAAAACAGACACATAGATCAATGGAACAGAATAAAGAGCCCAGAAATAAACCCATGCTTATATGGTCAATTAATCTATGATAAAGGATGAAAGAATATACAGTGAGAAAAAGATAGCCTCTTCAATAAATGGTGATGGGAAAACTGGACAGCTACATGCAAGAGAATCAAACTGGACTACTTTTTCACACCATATATAAAAATAAATTCAAAATTGATTAAAGATTTAAGTGTAGACCTGAAACTATAAAACTCCTAGAAGAAAACACTGGCAGTTCACTCTTTTGACATTGGTCTTAGCAATATATATATATATCTATATACACATATAGATATGTGTGTGTGTGTGTATATATATATATATATTTTTTTTTTTTTGATCTGTCTCCTCAGGGACGGAAAATAAAATAAAAAATAAACAAGTGAGACTACAACAAACTAAAAAGCTTTTGCACAGTGAAGGAAACTAACAAAAAAAAAAAAAAGTGAAAAGGCCACCTACTAAATGGGAGAAGATATTTGAAAATATATCTGATAAGAGATTAATATCCAAAATACACAAATAACTCATACAACTCAACAAATAACCAGATTAAAATGGACAAAAGACCTGAATAGACATTTTTCCAAAGAAGATGGAAGGCAGAGAGACGGCCAACAGACACATGAAAAGATGCTCAAGATCACAAATCATCAGGGAAATGCAAATGAAAATCACAATGAGATAACATCTCACACCTGTCAGAATGGCTATCATCACAGACAACAAATAACATGTGTTGGTGAGGATATGAAGAAAAAGGGAATCCTTGTGCACTATTTTGGGATTGTAAATTGGTGCAGCCACTATAAAACTGCCATACGATCCAGCAATTTCACTTTAGGGTATTTATCTGAAGAAAACAAAAACACTAATATGGAAAGATATATGCACCTGCATGTTCACTGCTGCATTTTTTCCCATAGCCAAGAAATGGAAGCAACCTAAGTGTTCAAATGGGTGGTTGCCAGAGGGGAGGGGGATGAGGGAGCAGGAGAAATAAGTGAAGAGGATTAAGAGGTACAAACATCCAATTATAAAATAAGCCACAGGGATGCAATATACAGCTTAAGGAATATGGTCAATAATATTGTAATAACTTTGTATGGGGACAGATGGTTACTAGACTGATTGTGGTGATAATTTCATAACATATACAAATGTCAAATCACTATATAGTACACCTGAAACTAACATAATATCATACATCAACTACACCTCACTTAAAAAATAACTATTTAAACTAACACAACATTGTTAATCAATATAAAATAAAAATAAAAAAAAAACTAAGGAAACAAACACCACATAAAGTATCTGCCTAACACACTACTTAGTACACAGAAGGTAATTCAAATATTTATTCACTCTCATTCCTCCTCCATCACAAAGGACCTTTGAAAACTATTAATAATCTTCGATTAAATATTAGTTTGGTTAGTTCAGATTTTTTTTTTTTTTGCAGTACGCGGGCCTCTCACTGTTGTGGCCTCTCCCCATTGCGGAGCACAGGCTCCGGATACGCAGGCTCAGCGGCCATGACTCATGGGCCCAGCTGCTCCGCGGCATGTGGGATCTTCCCGGACCGGGCCACAAACCCGTGTCCCCTGCATCGGCAGGCGGACTCTCAACCACTGCGCCACCAGGGAAGCCCGCAGATTTTTATTTGAAAGTACTATTTATCTCTGGAGGTAAGTTTACTTCAAAGGGAGGTAACCATTAGGATTGTTTGTAATCTCGGGCAATTTTAACTTCCTCAATTTTTAGAATATATAATAAATTCAGGATTTTTTCCTCTCCATAATTTTAACTGTGACTCTAATAGGGAACTCATACTTGTTGAAGAAAAATACCCTTTTTAAGGTGTGTGAATCTTAACTGAGGTTTGAACCATGGAAAAAACTTTTAACTACCCTATTAGAACTAAACATTATCAAGTATGATTATTATTGTTATAATTATATTAGCACATATTGAACTCTATCTAACTGGAAACATTTTTTAACCCACTCAGGTAGTATTCCATTTTTTCATTAAAGCTTGATTAATATGCAAGTTATAAGTTAGTTGAGTGGCAACGATGATTTAAATTTGGGTTTACCTTAATAGCATCGAAATACATCTTCTTAGCTTGTAGGTCTGTCTTGTCAGACATTAACCATGCCTTTAGCAAATATTCATAAAAGCTGTCTCCAAGTCCTCCAACTGACACGTGATCTGCAAAGAGAGGGAAATGAATTTTAGACTGATTCAGACTTTAATTCAGATAATGCAGTAAAATCATATTAGTAACTAGGATGCAAAACCGTTAAGTCAACTGCAACTCAATGTTACATTTAAATTCCAACAAATCTCGTTTTTGAAAGATATTCTGAAATGAGCTGATGTGCTGTTAACTAATGTGATATACTTTAAATAATTACCAATACAGTTTTGTAAACATGCAGATAAAAAATATATAATCAACCCTAATTCTAAAACTCTGTTTCTTTAGTAAAAATACCAAATTAAAATGTTTCACCATATTCAAATATATTTTTAATTGCTTTATCTCTCAATAATAAACTATGTCAAAGCTGTGAGTATCATCAAATCTTAAAAAAAACAAAACAAAAAAAACTGGCTTGCAATATAACCAGAAGCTCCTCAGCTTCTTGTATTATAATTTTTATTATCTGATAGGTTTTGTAGTGTTATTAATCTGAAGGGTCAAAATCCTTTGAGAGAGGTAAGAAAGAAGACAGGGCAGGAGAAGTTTTTCTTTTTAATACAGTCACTCCTCCATATCTGTAGGTTCCCCATCAGTAGATTCAATCAACTGTGGATTGAAAATATGATAAAAAAATTCTAGGAAGTTCCAAAAAGCAAAACTTCAACTTGCCATGCACAGCCAAATACTATTTACATGGCATTTACATTGTATTTACATAGCATTTACATTGTATTAGGTATTATAAATAATCTAGAGATGATTTAAAGTATCTGGAGGATATGTATAGGTTATATGCAAATACTGTGCCATTTTACATAAGGGACTTGAGCATCCATGAATTTTGGTATCCCTGGGGTCCTGAAACCAATCCCCTGCAGATAGGGAGGAATCAATGTACTCCATTCCTACAGTCCCCCTCCACTGTCATTTATTATGCCAGATCCACTACATATTTATATTATTGCTATACAAACAGTCTTTGACTTATAGGTAGGTAATCCTCATTAAAAGTGAGAAAACTGAGGCTTAGAGGGGCTAAATGAAATTATAACATTGGTAGGTGCCAGCTAACTCTTCAGCCCACACAGGGTCTCAAACTTGGAATCACTTGCTCTCTAACATATAACACTAAATGTACATATTCTTTGGCCTACTGTTTGAATTAATACTGTTACGTTTCAAGCATATTTACCTACAAAAACAAAGACATACTCTCTTTGAAATATCATTCCTAGAATTCATAGAGAATTTGCGCATTAATAAGGTAGTCTTATTTGGGAAATTTGCATTTGAAGTTTCATAACTCGAAACTAACTTTATGTATCTATTACAAAAATAAAACCTTTATTAGTTGATTTAGTTACACAAAAGTAAATTGGTTTTTATACTACTATCAAGACAATTTTCTCCTGAGTCCCACCCAACAACTCCACTTGGACATGGGGACCTAAAATTGAACACAGGTTAAAAGTGAATGTATTATCTTTTCCTCCTCAACCTTATCTTAGCCTTGGTCCCTATCTCACTAAGTGGTGCCAGCATCCTGCCAAGACTGCACAAGTCAGACATCAAACAGTCATTCTTTACCTCTTCTCTCCTTCACTCCCATATTCAATGAGTTACCGAACTCTACTAATTTTACCTCCGATGTATCTCTTAAGTCCATCTACTCCTTCCAGTCCTCACTAACATGATTCTGGCCCAAGCTACCACTATGCCCTGCCTGAGTCTGCAATGGCAAATTATCTGGTCTCCTGCACTGTGACAGCATCTTGCTATTTAAATTTATTAAAATTAAAAAAAAAAATCAGTTCCTCAGCCATACTAGTGCTCATACATGTGGCCTGTGGCTACTGCACTGAAGAGGGAAGATACAGAACATTTCCATCATCACACAAAGTTCTGATGGCAGTGCCACTCCAATCTATTTCCCACATTAATGAATGCCAGAGCAACCCTTTTAACATGTGAATCAGATCAGCCCTTACTTGAAGCCTTCAATGATGAAGACTCAAATCCTGGGTCTCTGGAGACCTGGAAGGCCCTGTATGACCTCAGTCTTCTCTATATCATCAGTCCTGCTCTATCTGCTCTCTGCCCTCTTGCTATATGGTCCCTCTTTTGGTTTCTCAAAACCATCAGGCTGCTTCCCACCTCAGGGATTCTAAAGGCATTGTTCCCTCTGTCTGAAGTGAGCTCCCTGATTCCTTTTCCCTTCATTTAGTAATCCTTACTCATATTTCATATCTGAGGCCCACTAAGTTCTCTCATTATACACTTTCTGATAGCACACGTGTACCACACCTGCACTTTCATAAGATGGTGAAATTTTTTTGTCTCCTTCATAAGATTATATGATCCAGGAGGGCAGGGACCAGACCTATTATGTTTCCCAGTCCACATCAGCTCCTAAAAAGCATCTTGCACATAGTAGGTACTCAGTAAAAAATTGATGAACAAAGCAAAATTCTTTTAAGTCAGTCTTATTAAGGACTATACCTATTAAGCCCAGAAGGGCTATATTTTTAAGTAAATATGGATTTTCTTTTGCAGAAAGTCCAGAATTAGTTTTAATTTTAATGTAAAGTTAGTCTTTTTATAATTGTAAGGCTGATCCTTAAAATAGCAGTTTGAAGTGACCTTTACAATTTCCTAAATAAATCGCCACAGAAACCTCTGACATTTACAAATTAAATAGACTAAGTACTATCTCATCGATAATAAGCCCTGTTGTTATAAACATGATTGCAGGAGACAAATGCAAGTGATGTGTGGAAAAGCAAATCACTGTCCAGTTACTGTCAAAATAACGGGGACTAAATGAAGTAATAGGAAATGATGGCCATGATCCAGACATGTCCTTTAGAGTTAAAGCAATGAGAGCTGAAAACTAACAGCCAGAAGCAGCTTCATTTTCTTCTCCCTTGGGTTATGATTCTATAATGAAGGAAGAAGCAAGCTTGGGCATTTGGTGATTTTTTAAAAAAGGAAAAGGGTTTACATATTTGTTTTAATTAATGTTGCTAAGTGCTAGTTGATTTTCTATTTTCCTACCTATAAAATTTTTATATTTGGAAAGAATCAAAATAAAGGAACATAAAGGAACATAGAGGAGAAACAAGAAAAGGTCTTTTTGATAATTTAGCATATCACTCACTAAGCTTCCCCCATGTCTGGATGACTATTTGTGTTATCTGTGTAAATATCTTAGTGGCTGTAAGAGAGAACATGCCTGATTTTATCAGCAGGAAAGGACTGTCTACTTCTAGAAAGAACATATATGGTATTCTTATTCCCAAATGTTCTAAACATAATGTGTATAATAGCTACTCAAATATTATGTTCTTTTATAAAAGGGGTAATGTATTCTTTTCAATAGGATTAGGTCACATAAAAGGATTCCTAATACTTAAAAAGAGAAAAAAGAATCAAGACAAAAAGGATTAAATACTCAGTATCTTCACTTCTTAATTTTATAGACTTCATCTGAATCTGAACTTCTCTCAAAGCAATCCCCCAATGATACTAGTAACACCATATTTTATAGATACACACACACACACACACACACACACACACACACATACATATAATGTTGTTATGTTAACTGAAGAAGGGTGATAATTGTTCTGTTTATAAGACACGGAGCCCCATATTTGGCCTCAACGGTCAAGAGAGATTATCATTGACCAGGACCAGATGCTGCCTCTCAGCCACAACTGAGGAGCAGGAGACAAATTGTTCAGAGAGGAAAAACAGAACCATTGTTAAAAGCAGAAGCAGAGGGCTTCCCTGGTGGCGCAGTGCTTGAGAGTCCGCCTGCCGATGCAGGGGACGCAGGTTCGTGCCCCAGTCCGGGAAGATCCCACATGCCGCGGAGCGGCTGGGCCCGTGAGCCATGGCCGCTGAGCCTGTGCGTCCGAAGCCTGTGCTCCGCAATGGGAGAGGCCACAACAGTGAGAGGCCTGCGTACCGAAAAAAAAAAAAAAAAAGCAGAGGCAGATTGGATAGGGACTGCATGAGTATTCACAAAACTCAAGTAAGCTCCTACTAGCTGTAAGATACTATGTGCTGAGTTAACAAATATGATGAAGTCACTGTCCTCAAAAGTTTTGGATCCATAGGAAGATGGGTATGTATATGAATCATTAGGAAAAGACTGTGATAGGAAAGTACCCAGAGGGTTGGGACAGAGGAGGAAGAAGGGGGCGGGCAGAGGAGAAGCGGGTGCTAACAATTTCCAAGCAGTGTCTTGAAGAAAGCCACCTAGAAGAAATGGAGATTGGGCTGGTTATTGGTAGATCCAGAAGTTCAGTAAAAGGGCTGAGGAAACAGCACAAGCCAAGACCTGGATGTGGCCAAGCAGACCTTGATTAAAGAATAAAAAAAAGTGTGTCTTCCTTGTGGCTGGAACACAGGATGGGGGTGTGGGAAGAGAGACAGGAGACTCATGAACCCTATTTGTTTTTCCATCAGGAATTGGCCCATAAACAATCCAATTACAAAGGGCCCTTTGTACCACGAAGCATGGCCAAATACGTAGTGTATCGGTGACCCAGAAGGTGAAGCTGGGATGTTCCAGAACAACTGACTTTTTGTCCCTCTTCATAGTGACCTCTAAATCCTATATCACAGGAAGAGAAAAGTAAATCATAGAGGCTTTTCTTCAACTTTTGAAATCTTTCGTGACAAGGAGAACTTTAAAAATGCTTGTCCTTTCAGAGAATCGTATCTAGTTATCTTGAACTCAGAAGGCTACTCAGGTTCTCTTTTATCCCAAATACTGGAGTGGCCCTCACACTTTTTAGCCTCAGCACCCTTTAACACTCTCAAAAACGAATAAGCACCCTAAAGAACTTGTTTATGTAATATCTATCAATATTTACCATATTGGAAACAAAAACAGAATTTAAAATATTTTATTAATTTATTTAAAGTAATAATATACCCATTATATTAATATATAGATTTTTCATAAGAATATGTTACATTTTACAAAACAAAAATAATTAGTGGGAAGACTGATACCACTTTACATTTTTGCAAATCGCTTCAATGTCTGCTGTACTAGAAGACAATTGGATTTTCATATCTGCTCTACATTCAGTCTGCTGCTGTATGTTGTTCTGGCTGAAATATATGAAGAAAATTCAGCCTCACACATTTGTACAGTTGGAAAGCAAAGAGTATTTTGATAGTCTTTTCAGATAATTGTGGTAATTTTTCTTTGGTACTACAACAAAACTTGACAGGTGGTCAAGGTTTTTTAACAGTTGCAATGTGGAGTTAGAAACCACATCAATTAATTTTTGTACTATTACATTAAAATCCATTGGGTCATCTTGCACTTTGAATGCACTTTTTCTCACACATGATTTTATAGCAGCATGCATTGGTCATTTGGAAAATATTGGTTCACTGAATTATGCACATCTTCCAGATGTTGATACATTTGATTATACAACATTGAAAAACCATATTTGTTAATATCATCACCAATCTCAGCAGAAGAGTCTTTTAGTGTTGGTGAAAGACATTAAGGTTATGGTGGCAATGTGCAAGCTTTTCAAAATTCTAATTTTCATTTAGAAGCTCAAGTTTTACCTTTGGCACAGATACTGTTAGTTTTGCTTGAAGCAACGTGCTCACTTTTGCGACCACATCTATCAATTACCCAAGTCTGAATAACCAGTTTGTCTTCAGTAGTTCTTTCAAGTAAAAATGGTGACTTGTGAAACAACATGCGGCTAGTTCAGCTTGCAACTCAATCACACGAGTGCTTTTCTATGAGGCAACCACTATTTTTCATCATGCAGCAGAAACACCTTAAGCGTCCTTTCCATTTAATCATACAGAATATTACAATGATGTGTACTCAATGATTGAGATTTACTAGAATCAGTAAATTTTTTGCTTCATTAAGAGCATTCATGAGTGAAACTGGCATCTTTTTATTTGTTATCTGCAGTGAAGGATATGATCACAGGTATATCTCATTTTATTGCCCTTTGCTTTATTGCTCTTTGCAGAGCAGACACTTCGTTTTATAAAAATTGAAAGTTTGTGACAACGCTGCATTGAGCAAGTCTATCAGCATCATTTTCCCAACACCATTTTGCTCACTTTGTGTCTCTGTTTGAAAATTTTCACAATATTTCTTTTTCATTACTATTATATTTTTATGGTCTATGTGATCAGTGATCTTTGACATTACTATGACTTACTGAAGGCTCAGAAGATGGATAGCATTTTTTAGCAATAAAGTATTTTTACATTAAAGTATATACAGTGTTTTTAGACATAATACTACTGCATACTTAATGGACTACAGTATAGTGTAAACATAACTTTTTTTTTTTTTTGCGGTACGCGGGCCTCTCACTGTTGTGGCCTCTCCCGTTGCGGAGCACAGGCTCCGGACGCGCAGGCTCAGCGGCCATGGCTCACGGGCCCAGCCGCTCTGCAGCATGTGGGATCTTCCCGGACCGGGGCACGAACCTGTGTCCCCTGCATCGGCAGGCAGACTCTCAACCACTGCACCACTGGGGAAGCCCCCTAAACATAACTTTTATATGCACTGGGAAATAAAAAAGAATGTGTGACTAGCTTTATTGTGATATTTGATTTATTGCAGTGGGCTGGAACTGAACCCACAATGTTTCTGAGGTATGCCTGGTGTTAGTACTATCTGGTGTCTCTGCCATGGCTATCACTATGGCTTCAGCAGTTTTGCCCACCACTGCTTTTGCAATGTAACTGCACCTGTCAGCACAGTAAAAAAGGCAGAAAGTCTTAGTGTTATTATAAAAATATAATAAGCTTTGATTGTGCAGATCCCCTGAGAGATTTCAGGGATATCTAGTGATCTGCAGATCACACTTAGGTTAAGTGGCAACCTTGACTATGGTGTTGTGGTCTCAATGCTAGGGCCTTCCATAGACATTATTAACACAGACATAGATTTTAGCACATTTTTTCTACTACAGTATTCTTTAAGAAAAATACTTCTAAAGTAGCAGTGAGGCATAATCATCTAGGAATATCATATTTAAATATAAAGAAAAAAGCTCAAATTAGAGTAAAATTTCAGGACGTCGCTAACATCTGCGGCACAGCTAGACATCTCACTTAGGATTTTTCATTTGCTCTCAGGTGCTGCTTCATCTACCACTGTTCTTCCAAATCAGCTTGAGAACATTTCTTTCAGCTACTCTGAATCTTTATATGCCTGGTTAAAGTCCCTAAGGATCTGAAGTGAGGGCTTCTAGCACAATACTTTCTTCTATGGTGAAGTTGGCTCTCCTGGCAGGAAACCTTTATCTGCTGGCTTAAAATTGACTAAAGCACCCTGTTTGCTCTTACAATTTCTCAACCCTTAAAGGCTCAGTCTCCTCTCCCATCCTGTAGCCAAACAGAAAGAGAAAATGTTATGAAATAGAATACTCTAGCTAATCTGGGTAAACCCTGCTAGTCATTAGCACAAAGGAACAATTTTCTTATCTATATAACCAGTTTATTATAGGCTAGCATCCCCACAGTACCCTGACCAGATATTCCCTTCCTGATTAACAGCTTTAAATGTGCTTACAGATCATCATGCTCATAGTTATGCATGAAAAATGAACAATCTAGTTCCCCTGGTAACATTTACAGTCTGTCTTATGACAGAAGCCTATTTATTAAAGGAACCATGCTCCCTTTCCCCTTTTCTAAAGATTCTCCAACAAGATTTGTGCTTTTCTTGGTGTTCCTTCTCTCTGTTACTAGAACAGTGCTGGGTATCATAAAGAGCTAAAACAATGCTTAACTTTTTTTTATTATTAATTACTGAAGTATAGTTGCTTTACAATGCTGTTAGTTTCTGTTGTACAGCAAAGTGAATCAGCTATACATATATATGTATCCCCTCTCTTTTTCATTTAAATTAAATTAAATTAAATTAAATTAATTATTTATATTTTTTTGGCCGAGTCGCATCTTAGTTGCGGCACATAGGATCTTTGTTGAGGCATCAGGATTTTTCCTTGCGGCACGTGGGCTTCTCTCCAGTTGTGGTGTGCAGGCTTCTCTCTAGTTGTGGCATGCAGGTTTTCTCTCTCTAGTTGTGGCACAGGGGCTCCAGAGTGCGTGGGCTCTGTAGTTTGCAGCACTTGGGCTCTCTAGTTGAGGCGCATAAGCTCAGTAGTTGCAGCGCATGGGCTTAGTTGCCCTGCGCCATGCGGGATCTTAGTTCCCCTACCAGAGATCAAAGCGGGGTCCCCTGCACTGGAAGGCGGATTCTTTACCACTGAACTATCAGGGAAGTCCCTATATCCCCTCTCTTTTGGATTTGCTTCTCATTTAGGTCATCACAGAGCACTGAGTAGAGTTCCCTGTGCTATACAGTAGGTTCTCATTAGTTATCTATTTTATACATAGTAGTGTATATCTGTCAATCCCAATCTCCCAGTTCATCACACCACCATCCACCCCCCACCCCTGGTATCCATACTTCCATCCTCTACGCCTGTGTCTCTACTTCTGCTTTGCAAATAAGTTCATCTGTATCAACAATGCTTAACTTTTGACTTACATTGAGCCCATTGTCCACTATTGGGATTCAGATAGTTAGGATAAAGGCCTTGTGGTTTTTCCAGGTTGTTCAGTACTGTTCGAATATTCATTACCTACAACAGAAAATGGAATGTTACTATGAAAATATGAAAAACAAGTTTGGTGCCATTCTTCTCTCTTTCTTGATTACATTTTTCCATGTTAGAAAAAAACCCCATTGATTTAAATGATGCAGAATTAGAGCAAAGAGAGTTGCCACCAGCTTACAAAAATAATAACGGTAAGTGAATACAGTCTATCATATGCCAGACACCACAGAAGAAACTAGGATGTATCAGTGGATAAACAAAGTCATTACCATTTTGGAATTTGCATCCAGTGGAGTGAGACAGCTAACAAACAAATAAATATATCAGGTGGTAATAAATGCTGTGAAAAAAATACAAAAGAGTAATGGGACAGAGTGATGTGAGGTGGTGAGGCTGTACTCTGTTAGTCAGGGTGGTCTGGGGAGGCTACTGGGAGAGGGTTTCAGCAGAAATTAAGTCATGCAGAGCAATGGAGGAAGAACATGTGGGCAGAAGGAAGAGCAAGTACAAAAAAGTCCTGAGAAAAGAGTGGGTTTGGCAAGACCACCAAAGGTGGAGGTGAGGAAGTGAAGGGGAGAATGTCGGAGAGCCTAGAGGTGGCCAGGGCCCACATCTTGCAGGCCTCACAGACCATAATGTGGGCTTATCTTATTCTGAGTGTGACGCAAAGCCATTGAAAACTTGTGTTTTTACAGGATCGGTGTGACTGAGGGGGCAAGGGAGGAAGTGGTAGTCAGATGGCTACTGCACAGTCCAGGTAAGAGATGATGGATCCCTGGACTAGGGTAGCAGCACAGGTAACGGGATACAAAGGATTTCTTGATGGATTGGATCTGAGGTTTACCAAAAAGAGAGGAACCAGGATGACCTCAAGATTT
Organism: Delphinapterus leucas; assembly: GCF_059928025.1. Taxonomy (NCBI): domain Eukaryota; kingdom Metazoa; phylum Chordata; class Mammalia; order Artiodactyla; family Monodontidae; genus Delphinapterus; species Delphinapterus leucas. The sequence goes on from NC_143140.1 coordinate 55,355,440, forward strand.
CTGGTCTGAGACATTGGGTAAACTGAAGCGTCTTTACCCAGATAATGAAGACTAGAGTAAAAGCCAGTGTAGGGTCTGAGACATTTTAAGTGGGAGTTGTCTGATAGGTCTTTCAGTGGAAATGTTGAATAGGTACTTAGCTATAGAGCCTGGAGTTCAGGGGACAGGTTGGAATTGGAATTACAAATGTGGAGTTAACAGCCTACAGACAGTATGTCAAGTCATGAGATTGGATGAAATAATGGAGAGAGTGAATGTAAAAAGAAGAGGCCCTGGTTTGAGTCTTGGGGTTTTCCAATGTTTAGAGGTTGATGTGATAAAGAAGATCCAATATAGGAGACTGAGAAGGAGCACCTGGCAAAGACGGAGGCAAGCCAGGGGCAGAGAATACCTGTGGAGAAGGAAGTGATCAAGTGTGCCAATGCTGAGAGGGAGAGGGAGAGGGAGAGGGAGAGAGGGAGGGGGGAGGGGGAGGGGAGGGAGGAGGGAGGGGAGGGGAGGGAGGAGGGAGGGGGAGGGGAGGGGAGGGGGAGGGGAGGGGGAGAGGAGGGAGAGGGGAGGAGATGGGGAGGGAGATGGGGAGGGAGAGGGAGAGGGGGAGGGGGAGGGGAGGGGAAGGGGAGGGGAAGGGGAGGGGAGGGGAGGGGAGGGGAGGGGAGGGGAGGGGAGGGGGAGGGGAGGGGAGGGGGAGGGGAGGGGAGGGGGAGGGGGAGGGGGAGGGGAGGGGGAGGGGAGGGGAGGGGGAGGGGGAGGGGGAGGGGAGGGGGAGGGGAGGGGAGGGGGAGGGGAGGGGAGGGGAGGGGAGGGGAGGGGAGGGGAGTGGGAGAGGGAGAGGGAGAGGAAGATGGGGAGGAAAAGGGAGGGAGAGGGAGAGGTGAGAATGACTACTGGATCTGGCAACAAACACAGCCCTCACTGGTGTGGCTAGGAGAAAAGCCTGGTGGGAGAGCATTCAAGGGAGTGGGAGTCAAGAAGAGAAGATAACAAACACAGACAACTCTTCCAAAGAATTCTGCTGTAAAGCAGAGCTGACAAGTGGGGTGAGTGGTGGGGTGATGGGTGTGTTTCTTGAAAATTAGAAACTGATTCAATTGCTACTTTGCATTTGTAAAACACTTTGAGTTTAAAAAGTCTTTCATGTATACGGTTCACACAGTCCACAAAACACTATAGTTTTAGATAAAGGAAAAACTTCAGAGATGTAAAGTTACTTGCTTGAGGTGTAGAGAATCAGACATGTAAGCGAGGCCCTCTTGCACTGAGTTAGAATGGTGCCGTGAAAAGAATGGTTTACAGTTTGGTTAAATGAAATGCTGCATGTAACAAAACTTCATAAAGGGCTATATTAAAATTGGTGGTTCTTTTCCACATTCCATATTACTAAATCTCCCCAGAGAGGGATATTGTTTCCAACAAGTACTTTTTTGCAGTGCAAGGTATACTGAAGAATCTCACCTTATCAGCAAAGATGGGGTTTCCTGATAAGTAGCTCAAGTGTATAAACTCCAAATGCAGAGTTCCAAATTCTGCCAAAATACTGCTGCCTCCTGAGGCCCAGGGCCAATTCCTTCCAATCCCACTAAAGAAGAGAAGAAAGTGAAAAGTTATGGGTCAGAATGATTCCATTTTTTGCAGCTCTAAGTAGAAGTGAAAGAGACAGCTTTTGAATAATGACACCTCAGTTAATAGTTTGCTCTGTATATTTTAAAATATCCAGTATTGCTTTCTTTGGCTACTGGTTTCAGGCTTTGATTCCTATCTTCAAATTGAAAACTACTTTTGACTTAAGTCAGAAAGAAGTTGTTATGTGCTTGCTGCTGCTGAACAAATATTTTAGAAGGTACAGGTGCCATAAAGAGATATACACCCATTCCAAGTAGAATACAAAACAAAATCAGACCAAAACACCCCTATCATGCTCCATATCCCATATTAAGCCTTTCAACATTTTAATTAATTTCAGTCTGAGAGTCCAGGGACTTTTATAGACATTCACATTATATACAACATTTTTCTTGGATATCAGATATATTTCAAAGATTCGTTAGTTATATACTCATTCCACCCTGCTTTAAACTTCCTCCCCGTTTACTAGACTTCCTTTCTTATGTTTCCCTTCACACAATTTTACCTATTTTCTAAGGCACTCATGTATTCCATGACCTATTTAATCTATCCTCAAGAACTTCAACAAAATTATGTAATTCAAATCTGAAAGAGGTCAAAGGAATAAGCTTAAAAAATTATTGCCTTGTGGCTCATCTTAGTGAAATGCTTTTTAAAAAGAGTTAGTCCTAAACATACATTGACACAAATACACATAAAGTGGCTCTTGAGACATGGTCATACCCTTGGGTACAGTTTATGTCTGGAGAGCTACTTAAAATGTCAAACACAGGTGATAATTCAAATAAAGTCAATGATTCTCCTGACCAATAAATTCTCTTCCAGAAAGCTGAAAACCCACATTTTGGTTTTCATTCAGACTTACATTTACTGCATGCCTACACTTTGCCAGGGACTATGCAGGGCACTGGGTTACAAGGATCCTTATGATGAATAAATCACTCTTAAGGACCTTATAGCATAATGGGAAAGAAAGACCTAAGCGTAAATAATTCCAGTCACATACAGTAAGTGCCAAGTTAAATGTGTGAAGTGTTCTGAGCACCTAGGGCCAGGACATGCAATCCAACATGGAAGGGATCACAGAAGGCTTCTTCGAGGCGAGTCCTGAGTAGATTCTTGAAGGGTAAATAACAAGTAGTGAGGGAAGAATGGAGAGAAGGAGAATCTGGACACAGAGAGACACACAGCAGAAGGGCTAGCCGGGAACCTGAGGTAGCTCCTGAGACTGGTGAGTGGAGGAAAGGGAAGGTGGCAGGAGAGAAGGCTGCAAGGTTAAGTTGAAGCCAAACGTTGCAGGCTTGTGGATTTCTCACTTTCCTCTCTTTCTAAGTTGGCCCCATAGACATACTGCTCTCGGTGTCCCCTAGGTTTCCTATCCCCTTTGTTTTTCATTTTACACATTCACAGCCCTGGGTAAACCCTTCCAGTTCTGCCACAGGCATGCTGAGGATGCTGATGAAAAGGAAAACAATGGTGACAATCTGGTGTCTGACACTGTAGGCTGCCACCCTCTTATTCCCTGTTTCTTTTTGGAGTAAAATCTAGATTTTGCTCCCAAACACAGATTTATAGTAAACCTAATAAAAAAATAAACAGAAATAAAAGACAGAGATCTGAAAACCACATATTCATTTATTTTAAAAAATGCCTTACATTTATTAACTTCTGGGACTGAGAGTCAGTTTTTATTTTCATCGTTGGCTTAGATCAAAGGAATATCCAATCATCCAAATAGGATGAACAGCTACTTTCAAATTTTATTAACATATGGCAAATGCATACAGTAACTGGTCACTAATTTGCCATCATGACATGTTATGTTTTTATTCCAACCGTTCTATCACTGACCAAAGTCAATAAACCTATTTAGCAAAACTCCAAATTTCTATGTTCCAGAGAAACTATAAAAGCCACGGTATCAGGGCAAGAGGGAGTGATGACTTCACCCTGGAGAAGGAAGAGGATGGCATGCCAAGGAGCCCAGCCCAGTTTCCAGAGCTTCAGGGACTGGTTCTTTTCAAGTTCAGGGTGTTAGAGGCTATGGCAGCACACTCAGATGTGAAACTTAAGCTGTATATGTACTAAATAAAATTCAAATTACTTTTGTATGCAGGCATTTGTTCTCTGCTATTAATGTGGTTAATCAAGAAAAAATCAGAGATATACTGAAAAAATTTCAATATGTTAAAAAAAGATTTAAAGGTTTATATATATATATATATATATAATGTCTTTGTCTTTGCACACATTCATATCAGAAGGAAAACAGCACTGTATCACTAATTATACAGGGAGCAAAATATTAAAAGCACTAGCAAAGGATATATCGTGAACAGAAAGGAAGCTGGGTTTCGAATACATATATATTTATATGAAAGTATAGCTTTGGTTGCCATTCTTTCAATCTACAAAATTACTGTGTTTCAGTAAAATTATAAGATCAATGGTTACACTGGCTCTTAAATGTAAATCAGGGAAGGGTTTCAAGAAATCAGATAGGGCATCATTATATCTAGATATTAAATAAGGTCATTTGCCTTTTCTTAGGCAAAGCTGCAAAGACATGGAGATTGGCCTGGAAAGCATGAGGCACATGCCATGGGCCATCACAGCTGAAATACCTGTGTGTCAGGGAAGTGGCTGCCTACTTGCACAGCAAATTTGTAGTGAGTCAAAACCAAGTTTTGGTCACTCACAGAACAATTTCTAAGATCTTTTTTGTGTCTAAATTCTATGAGTCTATTGAAAAATCTATATATTTATATGGCTCTAATTTCTTTTTTTTGGTATTTTTATTTTTTTAAAACTTTCTATTTTCTATTGCAGTATAGTTGATTAACAATGTTGTATTAGTTTCAGGTGTACAGCAAAGTGATTCAGTTATTCATATACATGCATCTATTGTTTTTCAAATTCTTTTCCCATTTAGATTGTTACATAAAATTGAGCAGAGTTCCTTGTGCTATACAGTAGGTTCTTGTTGGTTATCCATTTTAAATACAGCAGTGTATCCATTTTAAATACAGCATATATAAAATAATATATATGGACAGTGGGCATTTGACATGAATATGGTGAGTCTGTGATAAAGGGAAATGAGTCAAGAAAGATTCTGCTCCCTTGGTCTGGGAGTCAGGGTGCCCTGGGCATCCCATGATACCAAAGGCTAAGCTTTCTAGACCTCTGGCTCAAAATGAATTTAATTTGAGAGAATAGGGGATTTTAAACGTCTTTAACTTTAGTTCTGCTATCATAGTACTTTAAAGGCAATCATGTTCTCCTATCTTTATTTTACAAGCACTAATAATATTTTAGAAAAATATTTTAAAGATAAAATAACAGTTTGTGTTCAGAAACTGTATGTTCCATAAGGCAGGCATGAAAGGGAAGAACATTTAAATATTGCCAATATTGTTATAACGACTGCATTTTAAGCCAAATATTGCCAATATTGTTATAATGACTGCATTTTAAGCCAAAATGATGACTCAGCATATGGAAATATATACAGACACAAAAAGGCAATTAACATGACTGGGGAGCTGTCAAGTGTTTGGTTCAAAGAATCCTGGAATAGAACTTCAAACTCTGCTATCATTCTAATTTCATTTATTTCGGTTTCCTCCAATCTCCAGTTCTTCCATTTTAAATTGGAGTATTATTTAAAACATGTGTCTCAACTTTTAATTTAAAATTTCACTATTCTACAAAGGTAATAATTCTTTGAAAGTAAAACATCACATCAGAAAATAACTGATTATGGCAATTGCAATTAGAAACGTGTCTTTTAAAATATTGAGTTGCGGGCTTCCCTGGTGGCGCAGTGGTTGAGAGTCCGCCTGCCAATGCAGGGGACATGGGTTCGTGCCCCGGTCCGGGAAGATCCCACATGCAGCGGAGCGGCTGGGCCCGTGAGCCATGGCCGCTGAGCCTGCGCGTCCGGAGCCTGTGCTCCGCAACGGGAGAGGCCCGCGTACCGGAAAAAAAAAAAAAAAAAAAATTGAGTTGCTATGATTCTTTTGAAAGTGTGGATTACTGTGTTGTTGCTCTAGAGACTGTAATTTGAATGTGGTTTAGTAGCAGCCGTAATATACTTCCTCATTCTACTGCACTCAAAAACAAGAAGGTATAATTATTTACCGAACTCATAACTCTGATAAGCAATGGGTGTTATGTTTTCTCTTCTCTCTCCTGGGAATGGTTAATAGCTCCAGAGGAAGGAAGTACAGTACTAATGATGTTATTCTACGCACGTTTGAATCCTGTGGGAGAGCTGCTCTTTCGCCAGAGCTTGTAATGAATCAAGTAGCTGGAGGATTGCTCTGGATTGATGGTATACGCCTTCAAAATAATCTTAAATCTAGGTACCTGAAGTTATATGCTATCGTTACTCCCCAGATAAAATTTGGAATATTAACAAATACATTTATTTACTTAATATAATCAAATGCAACAAATAAAGAATTTACAGAACTGAAACAATTCTAAAAAATTGCCAGATGAATATGTAAGCAAAACATTAAATAGTTCTAAAGTCTTGATTAGATATAGACTTTCAATTTACTCTTCCTTGCTGCTTGCTCTTCTCTGCGAAATGGGAAATGGACCAATAAAGAAATTTATTGAGGATTCTTGTCTGAATAATTTCTGATTAGCTGATCAGTAAACAAACTCCTTTCAAGTTCATAGTCCAAAATACAGCTTATTCCTTGTGGCTATGGAGTTAACAAGTTTTGGAAGAAAAAAATTTCCCATATTCTATATAACATGGTAAAGCTTTACTTATGTTTGCAAATGACGGGGCACACAGGGATATTTAATTCAAAAGAGCAGATAATCCAATAATATTCCTTTTGGATTTTAGCATTGATTAGGAAAAAAATAATTGGAAAGTTCATGATGATTGTTTCATTTAAATGTATTCCCAAAGCTAATTGATTTTGAGATTAAGCAATTTCAGCTTCACTTATTACAAATGCTTCCTTCCTGCAAAGGTTTGCACAGTGCCAATCTTTCAAGTTTGTAGTCTAAGACCTCATAAGACTTGGACTAACAATTCCAGGGACTGGCATTCTAAGACTAGTCAAGATTCTACTGTAGCTCATGCACAGAAATTTTGACTGGGGAGCACTAGTCTCCTGAGGGCTATCCTATCAGGGAAAGCTGGCTAATAAAGGGTAGCCACTTGACTGAATTCATTCATAATCCAATACTTACTGCTTCTGAACAGCAGCATGTGGTTTATATCTCCAAAGAATGTTCATACTTAAGTTTTTTAAGCAAGGGCCGAAATAATTTTTTAAAATTATCCATATCTTGTCCCACTTTGTAGGTATTTATTTTAGACAGAATCGAAACTGAATATTTATTATTTTAGTTTATTCTCACAGTCAATACTGCTGTCCTTGTATTTGACTACCTTGGATTGGAGGATAGGCTGGGGCCTACAAAAACTGAGATGACATGTCCTCTTTAATTCCATAACTAACCTGCTCCTAAGGTTCAAAGATGCTAAAATTGTTTTCCAGCTGCCCTTTGGGTAAGACCTCCTTGCTAACCAAACCACTTCCAACAGACTGAAAATAAGTTGAACGTAGCTTCTGCCCAGTTATTGGGCAAACTGGGATATCCTATCATTAGGTCAGAGAACACCACCAAAAGGCAGTACTGATGAGAAAGCATTTCAGTGCCCTTAGGATGTGTGGGCATGCACACACATTTACTTTACCGCACTTAAAAAAAATCGTATTCTACCTGTTGTTTTAAATATACATTACATTTTTCACAGACATTTCCCATGTCAATCAATGTACATCATCGTTGTTGTTGAGTGTTGAGTGCATAGTATCTGACTGAATGGATATATTCTAATTTACTTAAACACACCCCTACTGATGGACACTGAAGCTAATTTATTTTTTATTTTTAAGTTTTTTTTTTCCACTGTAAACAATTTAGTGGTATGTCTGGACCTTTTATAAAGCTAACTTATTTCTTAATAAAAATGCCTACATTGATTCCAGCTGGAAGATGTTAGTTGAATTGTCTAAACCGATAATGAGGATGGATTTCGGAATGTGTACTGGAGGCATAAATGCCCACTATTTACAGTTATTTCTCTTTACAAAATGGGCCTATTGTATCCCACCACATTTGGTAGAACTCTAGAACTCCTGGGATAGCTCAAATCCATTTGTTGAAATCACATTAAGTCCTTTAAAACTGGAGATGTGGAAGTTACAGACAAGGATCTATATCCACTTTTTGAATAAACCTCACAGAAGCATAGTACAGTCCATCTTCCAAATGGTAATTCACTAATAATAGTTTGCCAGAACTTCCCTTCCTTTTAGATACAATTATTCCACTATTGTAAGAGTTTAACACATAACATCATTCCAAAACATTACTTAAGATCCAAGACTACAGTCAGATTTGGCTATGTTTATTCATCTCTTTTTCTGCCTTTCATTCTATGGGTCTATGGCTCATCTACAGATCAAGATAAATGAAATCAGTACAGATCCCAGGCTTTTAATTTTCCAAATGGTATACAACAGTCTCTTTCCACAACCAGAATGGCAAGGATTTCTCCTTTCTACTAGATTCTAAGATCCTCAGGGACCCAGATTCTGCTTTATGCACCTGTGTAATCCCGAAGTCCAGGGCATTAGACATTCCCTAATGATTAATAAATTAGTTATCATTATACTTCAGGGTGGGCAATAAATTGTTTTTAAGGCAAGATCAGTAAAATAAATGCTAAATTAAGGAACCTGTAGTGGGAAAATGTAGCTAAATCCTATTCAAATTCCCAATGATGAATCAGCAAGAAAGTTCAAGAAAATAGATGATATATAGGTAATCAGGGCTATTAACTAGGGCATTCTTTAAAGCTGCGTTATGTAAATTTAGATATTTCTCTTATCATCTAATGGAAATCTAATCAGCCAAAGAAACTAGATGGTTAGTTAAACGACCTTATCATTTGAAATGGTAGCATTCGTTTTGAACTTTTACATAAGGATCATGCAAACAAAAATGTGTGCATAGCTTGTGGGAAGAACAAACAGATTCAGGGATTACTCTGAACAGATGCTGGAGAATAAAGCTACCAAGCTATTGCATTCTCATTTTTCTGCCTTCTGCCTACAATGTATGGTTCTGAGACTGTGGAAAACTGTGTTATGAAACAGTGTGGCAACTAAAGTTTTAAAAACATAAAGATTAGGAAAAATCATGACACAAGAATAAAGAGGACAATCGCGAATAAAGAATAAATTGTTGAGGAAAACTCAACAATAAAGACAGGTGTCCTCTACCGAACGTAAAATAGACAGCTAGTGGGAAGCAGCCGCATAGCACAGGGAGATCAGCTAGGTGGTTTGTGACCGCCTAGAGGGGTGGGATAGGGAGGGTGGGAGGGAGGGAGATGCAATAGGGAAGAGGTATGGGAACATATGTATATGTATAACTGATTCACTTTGTTATAAAGCAGAAACTAACATACCATTGTAAAGCAATTATACTCCAATAAAGATGTTAAAAAAAAAAAAAAAAAAGACAGGTGTCCTCAACAGAACATTGAGCTACTATGATGAAATCAATGACTGTCCTGTTTTGGCTCTCACTGACATCCTTATATAAAATATAGTCAGTGCTAAAGGATCATCTGTGTAAATTAGCTATGTGCTGCCTTGTGATGTCTTCTCTGTTACTTATCTTTCCACATGCTGAAATTCATCTCTCTAACCTGAGAATAAGACCTAAAGGTGGAGATACAATTGTTTCTTTTACCACCACCGCCCCTTAAAATAGATATTCACATAGTAAATGCCATAAGTTGATGACTGATGCATTTATATATTTCAGCAACCAATCCATTTCTAATATTACTGTAACTCATATTTTTTTTCTATAAAATTCAGAAAGTAGTCTAAGGTTTACTACTTACAGTTAAAATATTTTACATGTATAGACACTTTCAATTGTTTACCTTTAACTTACACGTTTATATATTTTCAGTAATTAAGATTCTTTATACTATAGGAAAAAATCCTAAAAAAAAAATGTAAATAACTCCCTAACAACTTTCACAAAGTGAGAATAATCAAAATGGGTAGTTTACATGGTCTGAACTTTTGGTAGCCTCCTAATGCTGATATGAACATTTGAAAAATGTTTCAAAATACTAAGCAAAATGGTTGGTGGAACTTTGATAGTAAAACTACCTATTTCCTAGTAGAATGTTCAAAATATGAGCACTGACAACATAACTAACTTTTAAAAATCTTTATTTAATGTGTGTTAGCTCTGTAAAATGCCAAAGTGAATACATGAGTATAGTACCTTGAGACCATACAATCATACTTATTTTACCTTTAAGGAAATAATCAGATAAATGAGTGCTGACATAAAAATGTAGCTTTTGGTAACTTTGTTAGAAAACATTATAAAATGCTAAAATGAAAACATCAAAATAGTATTTTGAAATTAGAAAGTAATAACCACTCTCATTTTACCTGTAAGGAAAAGGAAGAGAGAAAAAAACCCTTCCTTCTTTACCCTCTGCTCATGGAGGCTGGGCTTTATATTTCATTTAAGGTTCAGTACAAACTTGCTGGCTCAGAGAATTTTATGTAATTATTAGGCCCCGAACACTGCTGTTCTTAACCCACTTAGGATAGAGTTTGGTGGTATTATGAGAAGAATCTCCAGAGGAATCTGGAATGAAAGGGGAGAGGCTAGGCTTAGGACAAACTATACTAGACTAAGGTAAGACCAGACTTTCCAGAAAGATCTGGTCTGAAATGAGCTGTTGTGAAATAAAGCAATGAACTAGTAGGAGGATTCCAGGGTTTTATGGATTGGGGCTCGTCTTGGTGCAAAATAAATCTTACAGCTCTGATGAGTGTCTTCTTGTTCCATGAATGCCAGTTTAAGAACAGTAACAATGTTTATGGGCTATTCCCCCCCTCCCCCATTCAAAATGAAAATGCTCTCTTGGGTCCTTGAGGAAAATGTACTTTCTTGGAATTTAAGATAACCTACTTCAGTTAATAGTAGGATGTCAATGTGAAAAATGGCACAATTATCATGTAACGTTAAGCACTAAGAAGAGAATAAAACAGGCTGATGTGACAGAGTCTGACAGGGAGCTTCTTTAGATGGGTTTGTTGGGAAGATCATGTTAAAGAGGAGAGTTTCGAGCTGAGACAAGCAAGATAAAAATGAAACTGTCAGTGAGGACCTGGGAATGGTTCCTGCAAGTGCCCTAGGGGGTCATGACTCTGAAAAGTGTGAAAACAGAGGCTGGCTGTGTGGCTGTAGTGACAGGGACACTGGAGAGCTGATAAAGGGGCAGATCACCCAGGACTGGTAGGCCAGAGCAAGCATTTGATTTATTCTAAGTACAATGGGAACTCACTCTAGGGTTTTAAATAGGAGGTGATAAATCTGATTTGCTTTATTAAAGCTCACTCTGGACACTGTGGTAAGACTGCACTATGTGAGAGCAAGACCTGGAAGGAAGCAAGCAGGCAGGTATCTAGGCAACAGGCAGATGGTGGTCTGGACTACGTGCTAATTGTGGAGATGGACAGACATGGAGGGATTCAGGCTACGTCTGGAGGAAGAACCGGATTTGGGGATAAGGGAAGAACGGAATCAAGGATGATTTCTAGTTTTTTTGGCTTTAGCAGCTGGGTAGGTATTGATGCTACTTAAGAAGATGCAAAAGACTGACACAGGAACAGGCATGATAAAGAAAAGCATGCGTTCTCTCTTTCAGATTTTGCTATAATAACCATCATTTATAATTACAAGGACAAAGTCAAATTTGATCATCTTAATTTTCCTTTTTTAGTTTTTTTATAAACATCAATTTATTCAACTTGAGGAAATTTTTAGTTTGAAGAAATCTTTTTCTTCTCATACTCTAGATCCTAATATTTTTCAGAGTAAACACCATCAATAATTTACTGAAATCTCTTCTGAAATTTCCAAGTACATGGTCACTAGACAGAACTTTTAAAAATACAAATGGAAGTATGCTATACATATTACCATATACTGTGTTTCATGAAAGAGTTAAGTACCTTGGTGCTCTACTGCATTATAGCTGCATAGTATTTCAGTGTGTGGGTGTACCGTGACTTATTCAATCATTTGTCTCTGTTCTCAAGTTTTGCTATTATAAAAATTGTGGCACATTCATGAGTAGGTCTCTAGGATAAAATCCTACAAGTTGAATTTCCAGGTCATAAAGTATGTATTTAAAATTTAATAAACACCACCCAGTTACCTTCTAACGAGTTTGTGTGCAAACACAAACTGAGTGTGCATGAGAACATTCTAGCTACTAACTCTGGGTATTTATCAAATTTTTAAAACTTGGTGAGTTTGCTAGGTGAAAAATAACATCCTAATGCTATTTTAATTTGTATTTATTTATGAGCTTCTGATGTTCAATGGCCAATGTGCATCTTTTTCTGAGAAGTACATGTTTATGAAACTGTCTCATTTATGTATTGGTGTTACTGTCTCTCCCGCTTCTATTACTTTTTATAAATTAAAAAAATTATATAAGTAATGTGTACACATTGTTATAAATGAAACAATGTAAAGATGAACTGAGAAACAGCTAAATATTGAATCCCTACCCCCTTGTAATGTCTCTCACCTGTAAATCCTAGTTAACCAATGTTTTCCACCCATATGCATACAAACATACAGATATATATCTATATAGATATATATCTCAAGGATTTGTTCTTTCCAATAAAAGATATTACATTATATATATTACTTTTGTAAGGTATCTGTCTCAATTAGCAGCTCATCACAGACACTTTCTAGGATAATCATTTTTAACAGCTGCATAATAATATTCCATAAAATGGATAATCACATGTCATTAAGCCAATCCTCTACTGATAAACAGGTAGATCTCTTCTAATTTTTAAATACTATCGTTATGCCATATTAACCATCCCTATTCATACTAATGCTTTTAGAAAGAGCTTTTTATACATTAAGAAAACTTGCCTTTTATCCATCATGTGTTTTGCCAATTTTTTCCCAAGTTGCTGTTTGTCATTTGATTTTAGCCATTTTTTGCGGCTATATTAATTTTTATTTGGTGAAAGTTTCCAATTTTTTCCCTATATATGTTCGGGGTTCTGTGTCCTATTTACAAAGTCTTCTCCCCTCACCCAAGATTATGCTTTAAAAATCCTGAAAATCTGGGCAATAACTTCTTCTTTTAAAAGTTAGACTCAACAGTGAAAATCAAAGTATTATTGTATGTAAGTAAGCATAAAATTTACATTTTTAACCATAAGTATTTTGTTTCTCAAGTCATGTAACACTTTTTTAAAAACTGTATTAGGCGCACCTGTTCAATAGCTTAGCTAAGTATAGCTGTTGAATATTTAAGTATTCTAAAGTTAATTTCTCTCAGTATTTATTTTTGATCCTACTGCAAATTTACTGATTTATTTCTTCCCTGTAGAGATTTAATAGTTTCATCAATATTTCCCCATTAATGGAGGAGAAGAAAAGTTGCATTTAAGCAATAATGGAGAATATTTTATCCAAAAAGACAACAGAGAGGCTACAGGTAAATCAGAGAACAGGCTGCATAAACTTTAAAGATTATTTATGCATTTAGAGAATTTTTAGGTGTGACCTTGGGCAAGTCCTTTAAACTCTCTAAGGCATCCATCTCCTGATCTTTAAAACAAAGTAACACCTATGCCACCCACCTCCTACAATTTTAGCCAGATCAAATGGGATAATACACATGAAAGTGCTTTGAAAATATAAAGAGTTTAGTCCAGAAAAGTATTTTTATCTTTTGCATTAAGCAACTGACATTTAGCTAACCAAAAGAAATCTGGTTTTGGTTTTTTTCTCTTCAATTTTAGAGATATCTGCTCAATAAAAATAAATTAGCCAAATGTTCACTTGGAGGTAGAAATTATAACTCAAGTAATAAGGAAACAAAGTGAGGCATTCCCAAGTTTTAAAAGTGTAACAAATTGCTACCATTAACAGCCAACTTCCTTAAAGCAATTTAATTGCTGTAAAGCTACCAAATATGCAGCACTTTAAGAAAGCTCTTATATGTCTTGCAAGTCCTCTAGAAAAAGGTAATTCAAAAAATATTCCTAGGGACTTCCCTAGTGGCGCAGTGGTTAAGAATCTGCCTGCCAATACAGGGCACACGGGTGTGGTTCAATCCCCGGTCTGGGAAGATACCACATGCCGCGGAGCAACTAAGCCCGTGTGCCACAACTACTGAGCCCGCATGCCACAACTACTGAAGCCCACACTCCTAGAGCCCGTGCTCCACAACAAGAGAAGCCACCACAATGGGAGGCCCGCGCACCTCAATGAAGAGTAGCCCACACTCGACGCAACTAGAGAAAGCCCGTGTGCAGCAACGAAGACCCAAGGCAGCCAAAAATAAATTAATTAAAAAAAATCCTAGTAGTAAGAGACAGCTGCACAGACTGATGACATATTAATCAGGAAGAGTATGAAAATCCTGCCCAGGGATGTCCCTCTCCCTCTCCCCATCCTAGCCAAAGGTTAAGAAATCTTAATTTGTTCTGGACAGGTACAGTATATCCTTTCTTCAAGGTGGCTAAATAATCAACTATGAGTCTTTAATGAATCATCATTTAAAAAATTCACATACTTATAAATATACATAGCAAATTATTAAAGATTATTCTCGTAAATTAACCCCTGCTGAAAGAGGACTTACACAACAACATCCATTTTAGAATGATTTCCAAAAGACTATCACAGAAATCTTTCTTAGGCTCAAACTTGATCATTATGCCGACTACTTTACTATAGTAAATATGTAATGTTTGTAAAGGACATTATGATTTCCAGAGCTGTTGATCCAATCAACTGTGAACCAATGGGTTAAACCCAATAGGAAGTTTAAAGCTTAATTCTAAAGGGTAAAGAGTTGGTAACTCAAAAATGTATTTTACTTGGCAAGTTTGAGTAGACATTGTTGTAAATAATTTCTTGAAATTAACCTAAATTTTAAATTTAATTAAGCTTTTTTTTTTTGGCTTTGCTGTGTCTTCGTTGCTGCGCGTGGGCTTTCTCTGGTTGCTGCAAGCGGGGGCTACTCTTCATAGGGGTGCGTGGGCTTCTCATTGTGGTGGTTTCTCTTGTTGTGGAGCACGGGCTCAGCAGTTGCGGCATGCGGGCCACAGAGCGCGTGGGCTTCAGTAGTTGTGGCGCATGGGCTTAGTTACCCCCGGCATGTGGGATCCTCCCAGACCAGGGCTCGAACCCCTGTCCCCTGCATTGGCAGGTAGATTCTTAACCACTGGACCACCAGGGAAGTCCTAAACTTACTTTCATATAAGGTCTTGTTTGCAAGGGAAATAGTTTAAATTTCATTCTTGTTAAAATTACCTATAAATAATGAAACAATGTAATAACCAATGTCAAAAATAATAGTCCTTCACAGACTTATTGGTAATTCACACTTTAAAAACAGGCAATGGGTGCCTCTTTTAAATGAGAGCATGACAGGTAGGAGGTTGTTTATATAATTCAACTAATCTTCTCAACAACTGCATAGGTAATATTACCTTACTGTTTAACAAAGGAAACTGGGATTTAGCAAGGTTAGGTGACTTCCCTAAGGTCTTCAGTTAAATGGCAGGAATGGGGTGGGGTTCCATGCTAGGTCTATTTCTAGAATGTGAGCTCTAACTCTTTTCACATACTACATCATGCCACTTTTTATGCTGCTAAATATGGTAGGGCCATGAAAATAAGCCAACTACCTGAGTCTAGGAGAGCAAAAGGAATTTATTAGCAGTGAAAACTGAGATACGACCAATCAGTATTCATTATTTGAAACAAGATGGTGTTTTAAAAAAGAAGAAAATAATATATATATAAGATTGACTCATAATATACTTCAAAAAAAAAAAAAAGAACTCCCCAGTGCAAATATCTCTTGTTATAGAGATAACAAGAAAAATGATGCTGAAATCTTACAACAAAATAAAGCAAGTTCAGTTTTTTAATGTTCCCAAAATGAACTCTAAATGTCCAGGTCAACAATAGTTACTAGATGCACACAAGCTTAATGCTTTGCCAAAATCTGAAGTCTTTTGGGCATGAAAAATTATTTTTCTATTTTTTTTAGGATCCAGTCCTTAATGGTAATTTAGGGCCATATTCTCCTATAATGTATGTTTTCATTAGATATGTTTCAAAATATTAAAAAGCATTAAAGAAGTAAAGTTTTACTTCCAATTTCTACCTCATCTTCTCTTTTCCTATTCCCTCTTCCCACAGAGAATCATTACTGTCTCTTGAATCACGTTTCAAAGATAAATTTTTTTGCCTATGCTAACAAATATGAATAAATATCCATCCCTTTTTACATAAATAGTAGACTAAACACTGTTAAGACCATATTCTTGTTTCATATTTAGAATATTCACAGATCCACTTTTATAAACTTTATTTTTAATAAAAAATTTCAAATACATAGACAAAGTAAAGCAAAAGTTCAGTAAACACCTAGATTTACCCATATACCCACCACTTAGATTTAATAACTAGTAATATTTATATTGCCATATTTGCTTCACCTACATACCTATATGTAAGCATATTAGTATTCTTTTGAGGAATTATCATTATTTTTTTAACATCTTTATTGGAATATAATTGCTTTAACAATGCTGTGTTAGTTTCTGCTGTATAACAAAGTGAATCAGCTATACATATACACATATCCCCATATCTCCTCCCTCTTGCATCTCCCTCCCACCCTCCCTATCCCACCCCTCTAGGTGGACACAAAGCACCGAGCTGATCTCCCCGTGCTATGCGGCTGCTTCCCACTAGCTATCTATTTTACATTTGGCAGTGTATATATGTCAATGCCACTCTCTCACTTCATCCCAGCTTACCCTTCTCCCTCCCTATGTCCTCAAGTCCATTCTCTACCTCTGCATCTTTATTCCTGTCCTGCCCCTAGGTTCTTCAGAACCGTTTTTTTTTTAGATTCCATATATATGTGTTAGCATATGGTATTTATTTTTCTCTTTCTGACTTACTTCACTCTGTATGACAGTCTCTAGGTCATCCACCTCACTACAAATAACTCAATTTCATTTCTTTTTATGGCTGAGTAATATTCCATTGTATATATGTGCCACATCTTCTTTATCCATTGAGGAATTATTTTAATGAAATTATAGATATCTAGTCATGAAATATTTCAGTATTCATCTCCAAGGACATTTTCCTATATAACCACAATATCATATGGCACCAAAGAACATTAATAATTTCTTCAAATCATGTAATACCTAGTCATTATCCAATCTCATCAACCAACTGACCTCAAAATGTAAAGAACCATTATTTTTTACAGAGCTGTTTTTGGCTGTAGTACTGCTGGCATAAGAGAAATAGTACAGGCTTCATCTAATACCAGAAGTTTACAGTGTTTATTTTTCATTTTGGTTGTTGTCATGTTATTTTTATTAGCACCTTTCATCTCTATCAAAAAAATACTGTCTAAACTTTACTTTGACATTGGCATAGGAAAATTTCCTCACTATGTTTAGCTTTCCACAGTTTGACACGCACAAAATTGCCCAAAAAGTGTTATTTATATAATTATAGCTAACATCCTGAGCAAAGTTAGGAAATGGAGAGGAGAAAGTCCAGCTCCCCTTGTGGCAGAATCTTTCTTCTCTGTGTTCCACAAACTCTCTACTCACTGACCTTGCCAGGACTCTATCTAGTATTCTCAATTTATTATTTAAAACGAAGGGATATCAGTGGTGGTGATGGCTGCACAGCTCTGTGAATATACTAAAAACCTTTGAACTGTACACTTTAAATGGGTGAATTGTATGGTATGTGAATTATATCTCAATAATGCAGTTTTAAAAAGAGAAGAGAGGGAATACATATAAAACTTATTCTAAAATATCTTAGAATTAGTTCCCTAAAGTGAAATTTAAAAATTTTCTATGTATTCTTAGCACTGAAAAAAAAAAAAGCCTAATAATTAAACTAAATGAACTAAAGTTCCTATTTATTCTACTACTTTGATTATGTAACCATATTACAACTTTGACTCTTGCAAATGTAAGTACAGTATGTGGAGACAGTTTATTAAAAAGTATAGTCAGGAATAATTTTTTGCTTTATAAAAACCAAATAATCCTTTAAGCAAAAAAAATAACTCATAATAAATTTAAAGTTATGTGACTTGAAGGGAAATAAGCAACCTCATTTTCATAGGTAACACTGACAACTGGTACAACCATTCTGCAGGGGTGTTTGCTAAAATATATCAAAAATATTAATAATATTCAGACTCACTAATTTAATAATTCCATTTTCCAGAAATTTATCCTGAAGAAATAATTTAATTCTATTACCAAGTATAAACACTTATATTTCCAAGTATAAATAAATGACTTGTACATTAGGGTATTATAATGTAAGAGTGAAAAGAGCTTGGCTATCTAACAATAAGAGAAAGTTTAAAAATTCTGGCCCATTTAGAAGATCTTATAGTATGCAGCCATGTTGTAAGAAAATGTTTAACAACATGAAGGATTCTTTCTAATATTTTTTAAAAAATGAAGGGACTTCTGGCTTCCAGCAATGGTGAAGGGAATTGGTTGGCAAATCCTCCAGTAAGTAACAATTATAAAATCAGGTATCTATCTTTTTTTTTGCAGTACGCGGGCCTCTCACTGTTGTGGCCTCTCCCGTTGCGTTGCGGAGCACAGGCTCCGGACGCGCAGGTTCAGCGGCCACGGCTCACGGGCCCAGCTACTCTGTGGCATGTGGGATCTTCCCGGACCGGGGCACGAACCCATGTCCCCTGCCTCGGCAGGCGGACTCTCAACCACTGCGCCACCAGGGAAGCCCTATCTATCTATCTTTTAAAAGCACTAGAAAGTGACCAAAATCAGGCTTAATCTAAAAAAAGATAAAAAGCACAGACCACTGAAAGACAGCCACTGCAATGATTTAGAGTTCGAGTTAGTGACTTTTCCCCTGATCTCACAAAATTTCAATCTTACTTTAGACAGAGTTAAAGGTTGGCAGGGTAGCTGAAAATGTATATGTGTGGGGGTGGTGGTGGTGGGGAGGGGTAGTCCACAGAAGCCATAGAAGGAGTGGGACTAAAAATCTGAGTATACTCTGCCTAAATCCCTGGAGGACCACCAAATAAGATACCATTGGGTCACCAGGAAAACAGCTGACAGAAACCAGAGGAACACTTACCTCTGAACGGCAGAGCTGCACCCTATGAGATTTGTGAGTTTGCGGCTTTGTCCGGCTCAGGTTACTCCTGAATCCAGGCCTAACTCAGAAGGCAGAAAGCTAAAGCCTTACTGATTTCAAGTGTAAGAGGACAGAGCTTGCTAATGCTACCACAAACTTTGCCCCAAACCTTGACAGAATGCTAAACTGCACAGGTATAAGAAAGTTCCCCAGGAGGCCAGATTAAAAACAATAGCTGGAAGCTAAAAGAACTGAGCTTTTGCACACTGCAGGGGAGGCAGAGCTTATGGTTTGAATCCAAAGGAGCAAACTGCTTACTAAACAACAAAATCATCCTCGGAAGAACACAGAACATCAAAGGTTGCCAAACATATCCACACTATCTAGTTTTTAACCAAAAATGACTAGATATGCAAAGAAACAGGAAAATGTGACTCATACTCAGGAAGAAGGACAGTTAAACAGAAACTGGCTCTGAATGGATCTAGAGGCTGGATTTAGCAATGACTCCAAAGCAACTACTTAAATACATTCAAAGAATTAAAGTGGAACTTGCCAAAGAAGTGGGCAGAATAAACAGTAAACTTGAAGCTATTAATAAAAATGATCACATCTGAAGAACAGAAAGAAGACAGTTTAAACATAATGAATAGAGCTTCAGAGTCCCGAGGAGAACATTTAGAACCTTTCACAGCAGAAGTGTAACTGAAATTCCAGGAGAGAAGGAGAAAGAGGTGGAAAAAATATCTGAAGAGATAATGGTTGAAAACTTCCCAACTTTTCTGAAAAGCATGAATTTGCTAATCTAAAAAATGCAGTAAACACAAGCAGGATAAATACAAAGACACCCACACCTAGCTAGGTAGATTAGAGTCAAATTTCTGATAGCCAAAGATAAGGAGAAAAATTTGAAAACAGCCAGAAAATAAACAGCGAATCACATACAGAGAAATAATGACAAGGTAACGGCTGACTTATCAGAATCAGTGGAGGCTACAAGCTGAAGGAATGACATATTCAGAATGTTGATAAAAGATCTGAAAACTAAAAATTCTGTATCTGATGAAACCATCCTCCAAAGGTAAAAGGGAAATAGGTATTTTCAGATAAGCAAGAAACTGAGATGATTTGTTACCAGTAGCAAACAAACAAACAAAAAAACTAATACTAATGCTCAGTAAATACAAAGGGCCAACTATACGATGCCATTTTATTTTATATAGGGGACCTGAGCATCCTTGGATTTTGGTATCTGAGGGGGTCCTGAAACATATCCCTCTCGGATACCAAGGGCTGACTGTTTACAGTTGTAAAGTTCCTGTATTTTACCTGAAATAGAATATTAACTCAAAGTAGATTGTAATCCTTAGGACAACTATATGTTATATCTAGATATATAGATTATATACCAATATGTAAAAATATATGTTCTTATTTAATAATACAGGAAAGGAGAAAAAGAGGGACAGCAGGCAGCATGAGCTTCATAGGTACATCAGTTCCTCTGCCTTCACATCACACAGGGGTGAGGCACAGCGACCTGGGTGGACGCTACACATGTGGTTGCTTTGTATTACAGTCGAGGAACCTTAATCTTTTAAAGGAGCTGCTAACAAGCTTGCCCAGCTTTTGCTCCAGGACGGGACGTTATCTTTATTATCTTGGGCAGCAAAAAACCACAACAAAACAATACAAAACAGAACTGCCCACTGCCCTAGAAGTCATGCTAGATATTTTATCTTCGGAGGCTGTTTAAAACATCTTTGAAAAGAGAGTCAGGAACAAAAACTGTATGATTCAACAATTTCGCTCCTAGGTATTTACCATAAGAGAACCGAATACATAACATGTTCACATAAAAACTTGAACTTTTCATAAACAGCTTTATCCATGATGACCAAATTTTGGAAATAACACCAATGTCCATAAACAAAAGAATGGATAAACCATGGTATATCCGTGAAATAAAGTATTACTCAGCAATCAGAAGGAATTAACTATTATACATAGAAAAATATTAATGAACCTCAAACACTATGCTGTATGAAAGAAACGAGACAGAAAAGAGCATTTACTGTAGGATTCCCTTTGTATAAAATTCTAGAAAGGGGAAAAGTCATCTATGGTGAAAGCAGCATATCAGTGGTTGCTGGGAGTCAGCTGAAGGGGAGTGATGATTGCAAAGGTCACAAGCAAAGTTTGGTGAGTGATGAAATGCTGTATATCTGATTGCGGTGGTTACAAAGTATATATTAATATATTTGTCAAAATTCATTGAAATTTACATTTAAAATGGGTGAATTTTTGCCTGTAAATTATATCTCAATAAAGTTGACAAAAAGGAAAAAAAAGCATGGGGAAAAAGTATATGATTTCATTGTTGACTCCTTGAAAATGAGCACTGAATGATATATAAAGTGTTTACACAGGATTGAAATTGTGAGTGATTATTTTTTTGTTTTCTACATTTTCATATTTTCTCCAATTAATGTAGTTTCTTTTATAATAAGAGAAAAATAAACTATAAATTTTATTAAAAACAATAGCTTACCAAAGACTATTTTACTCATTAAAATTATTAAAAAATTCGATATCTAGAGAGAAAATACACCCATAGTATTTCACTGCTCTACGCTGATGCTTAGAAAACCAAACATTTTCTAAATATGCAAAATACCTACTGGAGTGAAAAAGGAGACAAGAAAAAACTGCTTGAGTTTCTAGCTCTTAGGTTAACATATTCAACTGAATGCTAAACAATGTTGGAACACTAAACTTACTAGACTTGCATAAGTGATGTGGTTCAGAGAGACCCTTGTAATATAGCTTTGTGGTAATTACTTATTGATTGTTCACCAGCACATTTATTCCTTGATAACTTAATTGAAGAAAGTTTTACCGTTAGTCCAGACGAAGCAAAGAATCTGATTAACTTCATTCTAACCCTACTGGTATTTAATGTGTTTATGATGAATCCAAAGCTTTGGTCAATAAAAATGATCACACTTTGCAAATATCATGATATTATCATATTGACTTAGGATTTTCTTTAATATATATTGATAATTCCCAAACATTTTTTAATGATTCTTTTAACAATTTTTTTTTTTTTTGCTGAGAAACTCAAGCATCTTGACTGGCCATTCAAAAATGCATCATGGAATAAATTGTTAGCACACAAAAGGTACCTGTAATTCAGAAAAATAAGAGTTCTGTAACTGTACACCTTAACTTTGTCTTACAAAATAAAATAAGTCAGACTTTTTTGGGAAGCTCAGACTCTTAGGAAACGAATTGCTAAACTAATGTCTTAGTAACAGGATTATTGGAAATTGAGAATGAATCTAAAAAACTTTAAAAAACAAACATGGAGGCAATACTAAATTTTTTCTAAATAGAAATACAGATGCTTTGCTTGTCCACAGATGAAAATGAATAGTTAAAGTTTGTGTCAATCTTATACCTTTTAAAAATTACAAAATATAGAAATAAAAAGTGTGGGCCCTCATACTGGCCCATAACAAAGCATCACATAGTAATTATGTATAACTCTACCACTACTCCTGCTACTTAACATTCAGATTTCAAACCTCTCACTGAGGGCAAACATGTAAGTCTGCTCTTTTGCAATTAAAAAGAATCATAAAAATAAGCAATAATGCTAATTTTCTACAGTGGGTACTTTTTGAGATTAAGATTTCATATTTCTAAACACATGGAATTCTCATTAGTAACTAACATAAATGAATAATACATGACATCTCAATTCATTTTCAGATATATTCCTCGCAATAAGTTTATTACTAGAATAATGATATATTTACTAAGATGACTTCTTTGGAGGACATGTAACAACATTCATCTGAACCAGTAATTTATGAAAGTGTATTCTGGAGACAAGAAATGTAGATCAGAAATGGCAATAGTTGTTCTGGCTAAAAGAGGTTCCACGTGAAAGAAGTCTGGAAAACAATGTTGTGAAAAAGCTCTATTCCAGAGATTAGCAATGCACTCTGCACTTCGACATTGGCCAGTTAATTGTTCTGAGAAGCCTACAGTGAGGAAACCTTTGTAACCCAGTGTTCACATTTACCTACAGGGCTATTTTCTTTCCATAGATCACCTATTAATATCTCACGGACATAATATTCTATGAAACACCACTTGGGAAATATAACTTATCTATAAATTCTGCTATGCTGGTTTAAAAAATATATATTTCACAAATGCAGTTGAGTTGCAGGCATTTTTTTTTTTTTTTTTGCGATACGCGGGCCTTTCACCGCTGCGGCCCCTCCCGCCGCGGAGCACAGGCTCCGGACGCGCAGGCCCAGCGGCCATGGCCCACAGGCCCAGCTCCGCGGCACGCGGGATCCTCCCGGACCGGGGCACGAACCCGCGCCCCCCACATTGGCAGGCGGACCCCCAACCACTGCGCCACCAGGGAAGCCCTGCAAGCATTTTTGATTGACAATCAACAGCACACACTTACGTCCTATGAGGATAAGTGCTTTACCAATACAAGAGTAGAATGCTACATCTTTCATGAACCTTTCTCTTGTTTTTCTGCAGTGCTACTTCCTCTGTAACATTCTCAACTAATGTAATGCCCTCTTCTCTATCTATTTTAAACATACATAAAATAAACTGATAAAGATATGCTGTATACCTGTACTTTCTGAGTTCAGGATTTTCGTGGTGGGACTCATCTCAAGCTGTAGTAATTTTGAACCTGAATCCATTTTACATGGTGTTCTCTTCTCCAAATTAAGGGATCAGGTTCCTTTTTTCAGTCTTCCTTTTTGACTAACCAAAACAAGTAAACAGAACTGAAAAATACAAACTTGCTACTGGTATAAATCACAGGCTTTTTCTCTTAAGTTAGGTCATTTTTTGGTAGCAGTCCCTTGTCAAACAATCTGATTTCAGAGATCATTTCAACTGAATGGAAATCTTAGAGGTTGCTGCTTGATGGCTAAACCAGTGACAGAAGACCAAATTTAAAACTGGACCCAGCATTTTGAGGACCTAATTGACTGTGAACTTCCACATGCAGGACTTCATAAGCTTGTGTTCTGGGGAAAAGTTAAATACGAAAGAAGTAAAATACAGAGATCTAAAATCATCAGCTCCTGAGAGTGGGCATGATTTGGTTGTATGCTTTTTGGCTTTCGAGACAGGGATGAGCAGTAAACCTAACTCAGCTAAACTGAAGCCCGATCATGTTGCTCACGCTGCTTAAAATCTTCAATGACTTCCCACTGACGTCAAGAGAGCTATGGAACTCCTAACAGGAGTCTGTTCTTGCTCCTCTCCAGATGCTGCTCCGGGCCCCCGGCAGCCTTGCCTTTGTTCTGCATCTCAGCCTTACCCTGCTCCTTTCCGACACAGAAATTCTCCTTCATGGGCCCCACTGCCCGGATAGTCCACTCTTTCCTCTTCACCTAGATCTCATCTACACATCCCCTTGATCTCACCTTGAAAATCACTTCTTCAGGAGAGCTGTCTCTGACCTCCCTGAGATTTGATATGTTTTGGTTTTTTTTTAAAGAAGATGTTGGGAGTAGGAGTTTTTAATTAATTAATTTATTTATTTTTGCTGTGTTGGGTCTTCGTTTCTGTGCAAGGGCTTTCTCTAGTTGTGGCAAGCGGGGGCCACTCTTCATCGCGGTGCGCGGGCCTCTCACTATCGCGGCCTCTCTTGTTGCGGAGCACAGGCTCCAGACGCGCAGGCTCAGTAGTTGTGGCTCACAGGCCTAGTTGCTCCGCGGCATGTGGGATCTTCCCAGACCAGGGCTCGAACCCATGTCCCCTGCATTGGCAGGCAGATTCTCAACCACTGCGCCACCAGGGAAGCCCTGATATGTTTTTGTGATTAATTAATGTCTGTCTCTCCCATAGACTGTAAATTCCATAAGAGTCACCAAGAAAGTGTTTGTGTTTACCAGTTTATCCCCGGCACCTAGCCCAGGATCTAGAATGAGGAGGGTGGTCACCTGATGACTGCTGAATAAGTGAGCAGGTTCCTTTAACTCACTGCAATGGAAGCACAGGTCTAGTTCCCAGACCACTTTCCCGGCGCAGCTTCTCTGTGCCAGCACTTCCCCTATTTAATATAACTGCAGCGACTACAACAAATATGTAACTGGACCTCAGATAACAAGCACAGAATATGTCTTGGACCACATGTTCCTTCTGCTGATTCTACAATTCTATGCTTGCTCTACACCAGCCTACTGCTTTCTTGTCTTGCCAAAGCATTAATGAAACTTGTTTTACCCGATCATTAACCCTTGAAACAGCTTATCAAAATGCTCATGAAAAGTAGACTCTTATTGGGTAAAGAAATAAAGCTGTATTTTTGAGTCTTAAACAATTTTCACACAAAAGGAATCTACCCAGAGTTTAAAAGGCAAAGGCTGGGACTTGCCTGGTGGTCCAGCGGTTAAGAATCCACCTTCAAATGCAGGGGACGCAGGTTCAATCCCAGGTTGGGGAACTAAGATCCCACATGCTGTGGGGCAACTAAGCCCATGTGCTGCAACTACTGAGCCTGCACACTCTAGAGCCAGTGCGCCACAACTAGAGAAGCCTGCGTGCTGCAAGGAAAGATCCTGTGTGCCGCAACTAAGACCCGATGCAGCCAAATAAATAAATAAATATATATATTAAAAAAAGGCAAAGGCAAGAGAAAGGTACTGTTGGGCCACGGTCTGGGCAGTAGGTTGGTGATTAATGGGGAGTATCTGCCACACTGCACTGTGATATTCTACTTTTATCATTCCAGATACAATGGACCAAAGATTCATGCATTTACATATTCTTAATTGAACTTACTTTCTACCTCATCTTCTAATTAAAATGCTTTCATACTAGAAAATTATGAAGATGTTTTCCCAAAGTGGTCTCTCTACCTTTAAAATCAGCCTACCTGAACCAAACATCTTCCATCCCATTCTTCTTATATCCTTCTTAAAGTATCCAGATATAATTTAAATCCTTCCTATGATTCACACGTTTGGAAATCTTGTTTTCTTATCTTGCCAGCATAAGAGAATCTAAACGTTGTTTAGATAAATCACTGGGCTTGGTATACCAGTTTTTAAGGTTTAGATGATGCGGGAGCCTCAATCTCTTCTCTAGCTATGTAAAACAGGAAAAAGAGCAAAAGATGGAACACCACTTTGTTACATATATACAATGGAATATTACTCAGCCATAAAAAAGAATGAAATAATGCCATTTGCAGTGACATGGATGGACCTAGAGACTGTCATACTGAGTGAAGTAAGTCAAAGACAAATACCATATGATATTGCTTTTATGTGGAATCTAAAAAAATGATACAAATGAACTTATTTACAAAACAGAAATAGAGTCACAGATGTAGAAAACAAATTTATGGTTACTGGGGGGGAAGGGGGAGGGAGGGATAAATTGGGAGATTGGGATTGACATATACACTCTAATATATATAAAATAGATAACTGATAAGGACCTACTGTATAGCACAGGGAACACTATTCAATACTCTGTAATGACCTATATGTGAAAACAATCTAAAAAAGAGTGGATATATGTATATGTATAACTGATTTACTTTGCTGTACACCTGAAACTAACACATTGTAAATCAACTATATTCCAATAAAAATTAAAAAAAAAGAAACACCACTTTGTAAAAAGCTGCCTACATTATTTTTCACTACAAATTAATGCCATATTTACACAACGTAGATTTACTAGAAAGACAGTTTTGCTAATTATACCTCTATGCATCGTTTTTTGTTTTAGAGGGGAAAAATAAATGATCACATTACTTCTTAATTCACTCAGGAGCTTTCATCTCCATGAATTCAGCACACAGTTACGCAGAACTTTTAGAAATCCCACAACTCAGTGGTATAGCTTATATTTGTAGAAGGAAACAAAATGTTAGGAGAACAGAGAAAGGAAGGTGATTAAACTTGTCTAGGGTGGGGAAGGGACAAGGTAGAGAGAAAGGAATTAAAGAAAATCTTTCACAGAATAGGTGATATAACTGGACCTTTAAAAACTGCAGACATATGATCCAGCAATCCCACTCCTGGGCATATACCTAGACAAAACTATAATTCAAAAAGATACATGCACCCCTATGTTCATAGCAGCACTATTTACAATAGCCAAGACTTGGAAACAACCTAAATGTCCATCAACAGATGAATGGATAAAGAAGATGCAGTACATATATACAATGGAATATTACTCAGCCATAAAAAAGAATGAAATAATGCCATTTGCAGCAATGTGGATGGACCTAGAAATTATCATACTAAGTGAAGTAAGTCAGAAAGAGAAAGACAAATACCATATGATAGCACTTATATGTGGAATCTAACAGATGACACAAATGAACACATCTATGAAATAGAAACCGACTCACAGACATAGAGAACAGATGTGTTGCTGCCAAGGGGGAGGGGAGGTGGGGGAGGGATGAATTGGGAGTTTGGGATTAGCAGATGCAAACTAGTATATATAGAATGGATAAACAACAAGGTCCTACCATATAGCACAGGGAACTATATTCAGTATCCTCCGATAAACCATAATGGAAAAGAATATGAAAAAGAATATATATATGTGTGTGTATAAATGATTCACTTCACTGTACAGCAGAAATTAACACAACGTTGTCAATCAACTATACTTCAATAAAGTTTTTTTTTTAAATGGCAGAGTTTTGTTGGGGGTAAGAGGGCCCTTCCAGCAAAGGGGCTGAATGAATATGCATGAACATGGGGGTTTGAGAGCACAGTGCCTATTTGAAGAAAAGCCCTGTACCTCTTGGGAAGCTGTTAAAGATTCTTGAATAAGGGGAGAAAGTGTGGAGAGCAGAAGGATAATGTTTTGAGAACATTACTCTAGCTATAATAGATACATGCATGTAGTCAAATTGGAGGGTAGAGAAATTGGCGGCCGGGAGACTATTTCCAAAGCTACTGCTCCAGACAAGAACTGAACTGACAGGGGCTAGAACCCGGGGATGAAATGAGAATGGGAAAGAAGCCTGGCTGTGAGAGGAGTCAGAAATATTATGGGAATGAAGTACATAGGATCTGATGACAGACTAGGTATCAGGAAAAGTATTTCAAAATGTCCTCGGGATGAACTGAGGTTACTGGTGTAACAAAAGGTCAGTCTGAAAGGGACACTGGTTTGGGGATTAAAATCATACAGATGACTTTTGACAGGTTCAGTTTAGGAGCTATCTGGCGCTCAGCAGGATATACGGAGTACATTCTGTAGTGAGGACTGGGTTAGAGATTTGGATTAAAGGGTGGTTACTGCCACAAACGTAGGACTTAACAGTAGAATACCCAGATGTTTCTATCTAGAGAAGGCTCATAGGAGAATATCTTAACATCTCTGCAGAGTGGGGAGGATGAGGTGTGGATAAGTAGGTTGTGTGAAAGGTGAAGAGAGAAGGATTGATGCCTTGAAGAGTCAAGACAAGACAAGAGAGGATACAAAGGCCTCTCTCACTGCACTGAGGGCCTGGCCACGGTACTAAGGGAAGCAGGGGGAGACTGAAGCACAGAAAAACGCTTTCACTCTTTCCTATACCACTAAGACTCTTAATGAATACAGTTTCAAATTTTGATCACTTTGATATTATCACAAAGATAAGGAGAAAATACAGAAGTAGAAGAGTAACTAAGATGGTAGGAAAGAAGAAAAATTGTTTCTAACAAAAAAGGTTTAAAAGAATTCAGGTTCTACATGAAAGGCTTAAAAATATAATCTGTAATTTTTATCAAAAAATTTGTATCTGTTTTTCATTTGATCCTTACTTGCAAAATAAATCTTTTTGTTTTTCTTCCCAAAAAAGAAGAAAAAGGAATTCAGGCTCTTTATTCTAAAAGAGAGAATAGAGGGAAGATTTACATAATCCTAGCTTTCACCCAGATAAGAAAGATGCTATGCACATAATTTTCCATTTTTAACTCTTTAGAAAGGAGAGTCTATTTGTTTACATTTATTTTTATCTTTAAATAGTGAAAGTGGGTTTAACAAAAGGTATAGTTCTAACCGAAGGGTACTGGTGAAATTTCATTCTGGGAGGCATGTGGAATTCAACCATACTCATTTAAAACACTTTTAATAACCTGGAAGTGCTGAATGATCGAAATAGTACAAAGAGACAAACATGGTGATAGCCTATAATGGCAATAAAATATTAGGACAGTTTTCTCTTCCCTGTTTTTCTGCCAGGGATCAGAAAAATTTTAAAGCATAAAATTATTTCTTTTCATTGCAACTGTTCCAAACTATTTCAAAAGGAAATCTGAATTACAGAATTGGATATTTATGTCTGTGCCAGACTAGATTAAATCAAATTAATGAAAAATATACATATATTTGGAACTCCTTTGTGGACTACAGAGAATTGCAGAAGCATAAGGCATTAATATTAGCTTGTCTGGCTGCTTGTAGCTTGTGCACTCATACTTCCTCTTGCTTCCCATCTCGTCCCCTTTATATCTTTTCCTTTAGGATCAACAAAATAATAAATGTATTTTGTAGCATCTTTAGTTGGAAAAGAGGCCCTAGGCTTTACTGTCTTTCGAAAAACTGGAAAAGCAAGTTTATTATTCTTATAAATCTATAAATTCCAGTTTTTGAAACTTCTTTTTAAAATGTAAGTATGAAATCACCATCTCTTGGTCATAAGCCTCAGAAACATAAATTAGCGAATTCTGTAATTTGAAGTCCTTTGAATCTAGCAAAAATTTAGGATACTAGCACTAAATTTGGTGTTCATTTTAAAATACCACTCTTCCAGTATAGGCTAACACCCTCAGCCACTTTACTGCATACCCAATCAGTATTAAAGATTAGTGCCTTTAAGCACTTTCTGACCTATTTCATCTTAAAACCAATAACTCACCTAAGAAAAGCTCTTGATCTAATTAACAACTTTTTAAGGCAAACTTCCATGGTTGGCCCACTTTAAAGTGGAGAAAATTAATACCACAAGATTATGTAGTCTTATAATATTTATATCTAGTTAAAAGTAATTTAGAACTTCCCTCGAAACCAATTTAAAAGATATTCTCAAGAGTAATCTAAACAGGATCAAAGTCCACTAAATATAATAAGACAATATGCCCATTATAAACTGCCAAATGATAAGACATTGGTCCAGGCTTGATAAAGGCAAATGACATTTAGATACTTATTGTTTATGGCAGTAGCCTTTGAGACAGAATGCAAGCCTCTTAATTAGAGTGCAGGAAGAAACTATCAGAGCTGCTATTTCTAAATTTTTTTATCTAAAAGAAAAAAGCTTTATTAAATATTCAGATATACACTGCTCCCCTCCCTTGGTGCTTACGTAAAAGGTTTCATATAAGACACCCAGAGATTCCTGTAGAGACTACACAGTGAGGAGAGGTCGGCAGTGGAACCCTTACTTGTTCTACAGCTTTCAGCGACTTCGGATGTATTGGGGTTTATGAGCACAGAATGTCATTGATGTAGTTAACTTAAAAATCCAAGACCTCTACACAGTAGAAGAATTACAATATTATAACACTTTGTAAAGGGGTGGAGAGTGACTACACAAATATTCTGCACTGAACAGAGATTTTTCTGATTGTCCTGAGGCAGAGTATTTAATTAAGAGTTGACATTTCACAAAAGAAATGTGTCCCTATTTGCTGATGTATTCTGGTACAAGTGGGTAGGATGCTACCTACCAGATAATTAAAAAAAAGAAAGAAAGAAAAACAGAAGAAATAGAAAGAAAGCATGCTTAACCCATCATTTGAAGATAAAGGTAACAATTTAAGAAGAATTTAAAAAAGAAATCTGAGTTCGAAAGAAACTCTAAGAAAAGATCATTTTGAAATTGGATGTTTATGAAAATATGCATGAATGTGGTTCACCTTTAAGATTCATATTTGTATCAAACTTGAGAATGGAATTTCCTATCCTGTTTTAAAATCTTCCAAAGGAAGAGTTCCAGAGGCTTTTCTTATTTTCTATTAGTTTGTAAGAAGAAATGATGATATCAGGAAAGACTGAAATTTTCTAGCAGAGTTACAAGAATATTCTTTGCATAATTAAAGAACAGGATTTAAAGCAAGCATCATGTTTTAAGAAGATCAGCTAATACCACGCTTCTCTCATCAACACAACTTTTTATCTTTTCCACCTGGACAAAATTCAAACCAAGTTTTGAAATAAACACAGAACAAGACCTTGGAATCACTTACTGTATCACAAGCATTAAAATGAAATTTTAAAAAAATACAGCTCACACTAAAAATATCATTCATTTACTCTTAATAAAATTTTATTTCCTCATCTATATCTTATCCTTTTACAATTTTTTGAGTGTTTTAAAATGATCATGACATATTAATACAGTGGTGCATATATATATAATTTATAAATAAAAATACATGTTCTGGGGTAAGTGCTCAAAAATAATTTACTGATAAGACAGCAAAAACGCTTAAAAACCATGGACTTGTCCTGATATAATTATGCAGTACAAATTCTATCATGCAACTAGCTATGGTAATTGCATGTAAATAAATGGCTAAAAGTGATGCATTTATACAGTGTTAACATTAATTCTTCCTGTTAAGTTCAGGAACCATAATTTTTATACCTCATAATGAATGAAATTGCCACAACTTTAGTCCTTATTTTACCTTATTTAGTCCTTATTTAGTCCAATGGTATCCCTTCTTCAGCTGGGCAGTTCCACTGTGTACTTCCCTTTGTTGTTCCAGATGATGACAATTACTATGAGGCCTCTATAATGTTTCCTTTGTTTGAGGAAGACTATGAGTTATAAACTGAACACATAGGAGGCTTGTCAGAATTACAGATGTGTGTATACATATTATACACACACACATAAACACACACACAATTCTTTACTTGAAAATCCATTCTTCCCTCCTAACTTAAACAGAGGTGATATGGATGGCTACCACAATGATGTCGGGTTCCTGAAATTCCACAGTGATCTGCTCTTTTGCACCTAAAAGACCCCCAACTTCTTGAATTTCTAAAGACCTGTCATAAACTTTATCCTTGTAAAATTGATACTATTTATTAATCTCACTTTAACAAATGAGGAAACCAAGGCTGAGAGAAAGAAGAGACGTGATCACATTATTTTTTAATATTGTTATATTCAATAAAACGCAGCATCTTAAACACATGGTTTGATGTATTTTGAGAAATAAATATGTATTTGTCACACTATTCTTAAGGTAGTGGAAGCAGGACTTATATTCCTGTTCTTTCTGCTGCCATTTTCTTACATACTTACAATCAGCAAAGTTATAGGAATTGGCACTGTCAGATATTTAAAAACTTATGGCAAATCTGTAATTCAGAACTCATTTATTTTCCAAAGTCCATTTGCAGAATGCCAACCAGGTATAAAAAATCACTATGCTGACAGCAGTTTGGAACAGAGAGAGTGGGACAGGACATTCCGTAGCTCCCTGAGGAGAGAGGGCACCAACCCAAGGGCACAAGGCATAGAAAAGCAGAGATAAGAGAACACAAGAATGTGTAATAGTTTTATCCAGCCCATATAGATGATCATTTAGAAAATCATATGCTTTAAGAGGGTTTGGCAGGTAGATTTACTGGCCTTTGAAATAAATGTAATCATATTTTAAAAGAAAGAAACACAAAAAATCCAAGCTCTTTGTATAATGTACACACACATAGCCATTAGGAATGATATGCACCTTAAAACAGCTTATGCAACTTTTATTGTACTTCCAGGGAGTAGAACAGACTTATACGTAAATTTTGGAAAACTGCTCACTGATAAAGCCATTATAGTAATTGCACTGGGTCTGTTTATTAATTTGTCACAATTAAGTCAATAACAGCTTTACTAATGTCCTATTACTTGATTAGTTTTGAAAGTGATTATCTTAAGAACTCGACTTAATTGGAAGCCTCTCAATTTACAAGGTACATTAAACTCTCAGTAGCATCTTAAGATTATTCAACATATGCAGGTCAATTACCAGTAATCACTGTTTTGTACAAATGTTCCATAGAAACTATAGCATGACATGCCAAAGAGGGAGAATGAGAGTTAATTAATAATGCCAGAGTCCAAGTGACATTTCCAGGATAAAACGGCAACATGGGCATTCATATAAAGTCTTCCTAAAACTGGGTCTGTTACTAAAAATCAAATAATGGAAAGCTAGCAACTCTACACCTTACAGATGAAGATAATTTGTCATGATTGCTAAATCACCAGATTGCACTGCCTCTACTCATGCCCAGCTGCACATTAATTTCCAGATTAGTAAATTACAATTAATTCTTACTACTGCTCCATCACTTTTCTTTTTCCAGTTAATAAAAGAGACTGCAATCAATAATTGTTCATCCCAGTTTTCAGAACAGTTCAACTACAGCTATTTTACTACATAAGCAGGAAACATGAGTGGTTCACGTACCCAAGGAGACTGAGGTCTTTAAAAATTATTGGCTGCAGCATAAGCATTTTATATTGACCTTCCAATTCCGACTCAAAGATTCAAAGTAGTTAGTTGAATATTTACAATGATTAACAATTATAAAGGCTGAGAAAGTGCCTTGAGACCTAGGCTGATTTTCAAACACCTATTCAAACAATTTCATAACTTTTAGATTAAACTCTATTAGATATTTGAAAGGTCTGCCCCACACTAACAATGTGAGTCTGGTCTTGAGATTCATCACAGGAAAACTGATTGCTGCTTCATTAAAAACCTGGGATTGTAACTCCTTGAAAAGATTATTCCACTGCTGACCTGTAAAGGCACTGTATGAATTATGTGTTTTGACTTGTTCCTAATCTAAGTTCTTCACACAGAATACATTTCAAATTGCCAAGGCTGATTTGCCCCCAACTGTGTGAACACAGTGAACAAAGCTGAATCTGTAAAACATTAGTTCTTCTTGGGATGAAAGGCACTTTGAGTTTGTTGCATTCAAATAACTATGCGTCCTTAAACAAAATTTTCCTGGTGAGTTAACCACTTAAACAGTGGGGATGCTATGGGGAAAGTCATGGTCATATTTAACAATCCAATCCCACGGATTTTGTACCAAGAATCTATCTGCCAAAAGTTGAAGAGTGAGGAAGGCCTCTTAAGAGACTTCCCACACACCACAAGTCGTTTTTTAACGGCTTTAAGCAATCCTCTTGGGATAGTTTGTCTCTCAATTGCCTACATATCACCTTTGATACGTTACTGCACTTTAATTACTCATTTGCTGTAATTGAGCCATAAAGGTA
This sequence comes from Delphinapterus leucas, assembly GCF_059928025.1. Taxonomy (NCBI): domain Eukaryota; kingdom Metazoa; phylum Chordata; class Mammalia; order Artiodactyla; family Monodontidae; genus Delphinapterus; species Delphinapterus leucas. The sequence continues at coordinate 55,389,704 of NC_143140.1, forward strand.
GGACCTTACGAAAATATACAAAAAATATCTTTCAATATCTAATCCATGGTTGAGTAAAATAACCAGTTTACTCTATTCACACATCACTTTTCTGCCACTCCCCTACCAGAAGCACAGCAGAAGAGGTCTGTGGCAGATGGAGATTCATGGAGAAAGAGAGTGGGTGGTGTGGAGAACTTATGAGGACTCTTAGAGCCTGTGTTCAGAAACAGATTAGATCTGCTTCTTCCTCCAGAGAACAAAGGACACTGAAAATCCCATTTACCTGGGTATTAAGTTCAATTATGACCAGAGGAGTGGGAAGAAAGGGAACAGTTCATCTGCCCTTAGGCTCTTCAAATTCCTTCTGCCTCACAACGCATGACTAAGAGACAGCAAAGCATCCTTTGCTCAGAATTACTTGTCCCTTAAGTCTTAATAAAGGAGGCTATACACAAAGTACATTTAAATTAACTGTTGCCATACTTATTGTCCACTTGCAATAAATAAATGCCTTTAGTTTGGTCAAGCTACTAAGTGCCTGGCATGGACGCAGTGATCGGTAGCTTGGTGAGGGGATTAAATGATTTGGAAGAAGCTTAGGTTCTCTCTTCCTCTGGTGGAAGGATAACCTTAGCCTCTTTTCATGGGCTGTGGAATGTCCTCAGATACAAAACAGGTCACCAGCTGCTATTAATAAAGTCGCTTTGCTTGAAGCAACAAGAATGGCTTTATGGAAATAGCTCTTCTTTTTAACAGTCACCCCGAAGTCCTTAATTAAAAATGCCTTTTTTCTCCTTCTATGCTAAAATGACCCAAACTTTGCTTTCTAGTCTTCCTGGATTAAAAACTATATACTGCAAGGGAAAAAAGGAGATGTAAACTCTTTTTGGGTAATTAAGGTCTGGAATTAGCTGTTTTCTAGAAGCAACAAACTGCTTAGGGATAAGTGAAAATGTTGGGTAATTATTAACAAAAATAAATTAATCACAGAAACAGACCCCCTAACCCCCCCACCTCCACCCCATGGATGTTTGGAGTTGGCTGCCTCTCTGAGCAGCTCTGAGATTTAAGAATCTAAACAGCTTGGATGTCTCAGTCATTTCTTCTATTACAATGGTTCTCAAAGTGTGACCCCTGAACGGAAGCATCAATCAGCCTCTGCATCACCTGGGATCTGGTAAGAAATGCAAATTATCAAGGCTGGCCAAAAATCTGCCCAATCAGAAACTCTGTGGGAGGGGCTCAGCAATAAGTGTTTTACCAAGCCCTCTAGGCAATTCTTACATACTCTAAAAGGTTGGAAACCACTGTTCTATTAAAGCTGGGTATTTTCAAACCAATTGCCTAATATATTTCTATATTTCAAGAATTAAACTGACAATTAATGGGGAGGGAAAAGTTTTCAAAGGTAACTGAGAAGAGAAATGCAGCTATCCTTAGGATAAAAATACTAGATTCATAGCAGTGATTCTCAACCCTAGAATGAACACTGGAATGGCTGAACAGGCTTAAAAAAATACCAGGACCTTACTCCAAGCCAGATGAAACTGAGTGTAGGGTAGAGAGGCAGCGATGATATTTAAAAAATGCACCAGTTATTCTAAAGCACCGGGAAGGCTAAGAATCACTGATAGAAAATAACCACAGCAGTCAGACTCTTAATAGAAGTAGGAAGCCTAAGAACTAGAAAACAGGGCTACATGGATGTTTCTAGCAAGAATATATATATACGTTTTCATAGACTAGGTTTGTGTCATATTAATTAAGCACTAGCTGGCATGCAGGACTTGGGAAGATAACATTACATTTTATTGCCTCATACTCTCCTTAAACCTCATGGGTTGAACAGTTCTTATTTCTAGAAGAGATAAGTCACCAATAAATATAATTTGAGAGAGGAATCTGAGTTTTGATCTTATAGGCTTATTCCAAAATAATTTAAAAAATAATATATGTTGGAGCATGAAGCCACCACGATCCTATATGGACTATGGGGATACATTCTCTCTACACTTCCAGCTGGTTCTACTAATACCATCTTCCTTCCTGACAGAGGAAAATGGGACTTGAGTTTGAGAATGGATTAGAAGCACTGAGTGGCTTAAAAACAGAAGATTACCATAAAAAGGCATCAAAACCAAGTCAGTTTTAGCTATGTCCTATTTTACTGTTTTATACACACACACACAATTTCATAATGAATATTGAGCGCAAAACCATAAATTAATAATAATTCCAATTTACATTTATTTCATAGCACTTTGCAGTGATTAATCTTCTTTTACACATTAATTCATTAGATTTCCACAAAAATGCCTCATGAGGTCATCAGGATAGATACAATCATTGTTGTTATTTTAGTTTTGCTTATGAGAAGACAAACTTAATTAAGTGAATTATCCAAGGCCAAGAGTTATATTGACAATGTTAATAAGTAGCAGCTTTAGCTGTGGTAATAATATTTTGATGTCTGATATTAGTAATTTTGTGCATGTCAGTTTTAAAACCTCAAAGTATGGTTATTTTTATTTCCAGAAGAGTATAAATAGACAAATGAATTAAAATATATAAAAGAGGGAAACACAATATAATAAAGTATCCAATCAGAAAAAATAAACACATAAAACACTTTCGCTTAAAATACTTGGAAAGACTGTAACTTCTTTTTTACTTTTCTAGAGTTGGTAGAACTTTTTTTTTTTTGTGGTACGCGGGCCTCTCACTGTTGTGGCCTCTGCCGTTGCGGAGCACAGGCTCCGGACGCGCAGGCTCAGCGGCCATGGCTCACGGGCCCAGCTGCTCCGCGGCATGTGGGATCTTCCCGGACCGGGGCACGAACCCATGTCCCCTGCATCGGCAGGCGGACTCTCAACCACTGCGCCACCAGGGAAGCCCTAGAGTTGGTAGAACTTATCTTTGAATTCTTAACAGATCCATAAAACATATAAATAAAAGATAAATTGTAAGATGCAGCTCTGATTTTATATTTGGGCTATATAACTGCTACAGATCATTTTTAGGATAACTAAGTACTATTTTACTTCTTAGAATATTAGCAAATCATTAAATAACTTTGATCTGCTCATATCAGAAGATTTGTTTCTTGATAAATTTTATATTATTCTTATGGTGTTAAAGTATAGAACGGTATTCTGCTTCATTTTAAAACATAATACACCTCTTTCAAATCTGAAACCAGGTACTTTAAAAGATAGTTAGCAAATTAAAAAATGTAGAAGCTTATATTTCAACTGTCAAGTAAATATGCAGGGAGATATATGGAAAATACTTAAAAAAATTTTAACCTAATTAGACTGTCTTTCATACTTTGTGTCTATTAAAACTCATCAACTATAATTTAATATTCAAGCATTTTACACCACCAAAGTATTACAAAACACAAAAAGGGGGTTTGTTACAATATACATACTACATGCTTCATACAGGATAATCTCTCACTATTAGAAAACATTAAGCTGTGTACTATTCTTAATTAAGACCCCATTTCAGATAAAGCAATTTGCAATGTAACTAATGACATAGTATGCATTTGCACTGGATAATTAGAGTAGTCAGTAAATAAAGCTTTACAAAGCAGGAAATAAAAACAGGTAAGGGAGTTGTGGTTCGTTCATCTCCTTGCTTACTAATGAGAGCTAGAATAGAGATCAGTCACTTCCCAGCACGTTCCTTGATGTGTGCAATAAAATCACATGCTGTAGACAGATACACTAACCTAATATAACCACCAGGTAGGTGTCAGTTCAGAGAAATACACGAAGAGAAACAAGTGATAAAGCAGTATAAGCTAAAACTAACTCATAGTAAAGACAGAATAATTACTAGGAATGCCCAGACTATATGCCCTGTGATGTAAATGAGTAATGGGAATATTAACCATATTATTTTAAATTAAGAACATACTTTAGAAAACCCTAAATTAGTATATATATTCTACTTAGGCTTAAATTATACCTAGAGTTATGGAAGTGGTGAAATGTTTGATTTTACAAACCACGGAAGTGATTTTTCTTCTTTAGGTTGGAGAAAAAAAAATGCATAGGGTCTCTTGCTAATAGTAGTAACAAGATCAGACATCAAATTTTAACATTTTCACATTAGAGAAACTGAGTTCTACCAAAATCTAATCTGTTAAATCTAGGCAATGATTTCCTTTTAGCAGAGGTATTACGTAACTTACGCATCTTCATTCTACTGTCATATTGGTGAAGCAAGCATGTTGCTCTAATCAGGTACTGTGTATAACACCCAGGTGTCTGTTCAGTCAAATTACCACTTGTTATCAACTCATAATTTCAATTAACTTACAGCTTAATACAGCATCTCTTGAATTGAGAATTTATTATAGATGGAGCAGAAGAGATAGTTATAACATTTTTTTCTGAACAGATTTTGGGACAGACTTTCTAATGCAGGATATGAGTAAATTATTTAGGTTCTCTGCTATTCTCAGTTTGCACAAATACTGAAATCTAATTTGGCTTATTGGTGTTTTGGCTCCAAATACATAAACCTCCCCAATTCAAAATACTGCTTGCTTTAAATCAACCTGGTGAGTACTTATTATTTTTCCTTGGCACAGACTACCTTACATTTGTCAATTACATGAGTGAGTGTATAACACACAAAATATATATTCTGCTTTACTAACCAGGCTGTAAATATGAATACGCTGAGAGAAAGACCATGTCTGTTATCTTTTTAAATAAAGTGAAAAGAAGCAGAAAATCTTACCTGGACCTAGCATAGAAACTTCATCACAGCAGGGACTAAAATAAATGCTTTTTTTTTTTTTTTAACAAAGAAAAGGTAAAGAAACCAATTATCTTTAGGCAAAAACCTGAATACTAGAGGAATGTGAACCGATAATATCAGTAAGTTCACATTTTTGTTAACATATAGGTGTTGGCAAAGAGTAGCCTCCATAACTATTTTCAAAATTGAGGCGCAAGAGCATAATTATGATATTACAGACAGCATATTTGCCTCCCCCATCATAATTATTGCCAAGAGTTTCAAAGCCAGTCAACAGTGAATACGGAGCTATTCTAAAAAGCATCCTTGAGCACTTTTTTCTCTTGGGCATCCTTTTTTTCTTGGGCATCCTTCCTATCTATAGATACTCCCTTATTCCGAGAAGTTAATTAAAATATAATTTTGCCAGACATATTTTTCCCCATCTCCTTTGAAACTTCTACTGGTGACAGGCTTCAGAAAACTAGAAAATAAGCTCCATGCCAGCTGTCCCTTGTCCCCTGGCCCATACTGTGAAAATACAGAGATTCAGAGAAAACAGCATATATGTACAGGTTGACATCAATAGCACATCCTGAAATCTAATTATTGCAGTTACATATGAAACACTGCTTTTGTCCCCTAGAGAAAATTCTTCAAGATGATAACTCAGTTTCACAGCTGGAAGAAGAAAGGATTCCATCAGAGTACTTGATTGGGCAAAGGGACAGGATGAATTTTAGTGGGTTGATATTACTATTAATTTTGCCAAGGTTTATTGCATAAATTTGGGTAAGGCACTGCTATTTAGTAAATGGAATTGAGAGTGGATAAAATATATAATAAAAAATTCATACAGGTTGGCAGGAAGAAGTTAAAACTGTTCCTGTCAGTTGTAAAATGGTCACCTAATTTCCTCTAGTTTAATATGAAAACATCAGAGAATACATAAATGAAATGGCACATTATTTTTGACCCAAAATAATTTTCCTGTAATATTTGAAATTAAAAGTTCTAATGTAAAATACTGTAAAATACTGTAAATCTAAAATAAGGTCTTAAGAAAAAGTTAAAGCCCTAGTTAATGAACTTCCAGGAGATACAGATAAAAAAGATAACAGCAGATTCAATACTGAATAGTTTTTAGAACTACTCCTTTATGTACTGAAAAATATCTCCACTGTACACAAAGGGTAGGTATAACTAAGGAAAAAATCCTCTTGGCTGTAAAAAAATAAACACTATGTTAAATATGCTTTAAAACCATCTAATTTCTTATGATGATTTCAAGAGAGGCTAGAATTAATTAAATGATATCAGCACCTTACAATAACTGAACTTTTGCAAAGATGTAGGCCCACACCTCTATTAGTTTTTGGAGGCCTTTATCTAATTCCATTACCTTCCAGGAAGCAGTAAGAACTATCTCCACAGCATCTTAGAGTAGAAGGCTGGAGTGATCATTCACTCCAGTATTTTAAACCTGGGGGGCCCTTAGGTTCTAGGTGGACTCCAATGGTACTGTTAGCTTTTGGAAACTGAGTAAAAGTATGTGCACTCAGGAATATGCATTTTATGAGGAGAGGGCCGTGTTTCATCAGAATTTCCAAGTGAAATAAACATGAAAAGGTACAGAAAAAACTAGTTAAGTAGCCTAACTTCCAGTTTACAAATAAGCCTGGAGAGTTAAAATGATTGCTCTAAAGACAAACCTAGAATAGCTATAAAATACCCAGAACCAGGTCTCTTGATAACCAATTAACTCAGTGTACTATTTTGCCCGTATCATTCTTCTCAGAGGGTAAGTAGGAAAAATGTGTTAAATGTGCACAGTGTTTTCATAACTGGATCTTATCTCAAGTAACAGAGAAGTTTCTAGGTCAGAATACTACCTATAAATACAAAGTCTGAAGATACGGAAGGCAATACAGGTGATCTACGTAAGCCAAAAAAAAAACCCTCATGGATCTCCCAATACCATGCTGCCTCCAAGCCAAGCACATATGCCCGCTTTCACCTTAAGACAGCATAGCACATGCCATTGATCTCCAAGCTGACAGAGAAAGCCGCAGGAGTCCAAAGGGAAGAATGGATGGATCCTGAGATATCACATTATGCAATAGAGAACTACCTCAGTTTAACATGGCCCAGGGGTTTGAACTTTCCCTGGCTCACTGCCTCAACACCCATGCCTCTGCCCCAAACACACACACACACACACACACACACCCACACACACATATATAAAATTATAGACAGGTACAGCGTGATTTCAAGGTATAGATATATAACATACAAATGAAAACAAAGCATGAATTTAACTGATTTATTAGCCAATTAATTTCATGATTTTTCATGATTAATTTTAGGAAGGAATGTCACTAAAATAAATAATTAGGAAGAAATGTGCATTAATCTTGCCAAGTCACCCTGTGTATCCTCTTGCCATTTCTAAAACTAGAAAGCCATTTAACTTGTGCCTATGAATCAATGTGTGTATAAACATCTAAGCACATATTCTAGCTCTACCGTTTACATATGGTATGATTTTAGGCAAATGACTTAGTCTCTCTGTGACTCAAGTTCCTGATTAGTAAAACAGAGAGAACAGCAGTACTGACCTTACTGAGCTGTTGTGAGGATTAAATGTGGTAATATGGGTAAAGTACCTAGAATAAACTTTCATATTTTATGATGACAAAAGAACTGTCATCATTGTCATCCTCACCATCATCACAAAGAGACATATATGCAATTAATTAGTTATGGAGAAGAAGGAGTTAAGAAGGAAGCTTAAGATAAAATTGTTTATTAACAAAATGCTCAAGCTATCATGAAAATTCAAACTACTTCCTGGGAGAATACCAGAAAGTCTATTCGGCCCAGGCGTTTCTTGGGGCCGCATTGCCATGGACTTGGCATGCCAGGGTTCTCCACCCAAATGGGATGAGAAGGATGGGTTGATCTGGGCCAATGGAGCAGTCCCCTTCCCTCCTTACAACTGTGGGTGAGCAGCGTCAGGTGCTCCAGCCTCAGTTACACCAACTTGTTGTGTGGGAGATCTGATTAGTCTAAATGTTGTATCTCTGCAATATCTCTGACCAGCAGCTTAACTGAAGGGAAGTGATCTTAGGAATTGACTTCTTTGAAAGTGAAATGCTTTGATGACAATTTTAAAGATAATGGGATGCTCTTGGAATTTATGGAGACAGTATGCAACATCACCATGAAACAGTGAAACCTTGAATCATGTCTTGTGTGCATGACTCTCTTGCGGTCATTCGATCCCACAATGGGAACCCATCTAAAGCCACGGAACACTGAAAAACACTAATAACTTCCAACACAAAGACAGGCACCAAGACTCCCAATGGTGTTAGTCACCAACATCATTCAAGTAATTATCCATCCGGTGTCTATTTGTTAGACCACAATCTTGAATATATCAACTTAAAACATGTTGTCGAAAATGAAGAGCTTTACCTTTTTATATTCAGCAATGCCCAAGGTATTCCAGAGGGAGTATGAAATGCAGGTAGCAATTTTACCCCAAGTTCCACTGCTTTCTTTCGAAATATCTGAAACGTTAAACAATTAAGTGAGCTACTGTTGAAAGAAAAACAAAATATGCTATTCTACTATCTCACATTGAGCATGCTTCTACTTAAAATTTTTTTGATATGAAAAAATAAAAGTTTCTCAAATTAATAGAATTACCTAGGAACGTAAGAATGGTCCAGGGGCCATTGTGCTGTGCAGTATTTATTACCAATCTTGGTTGCACAAAGAATCGTGTAGGGAGATTTGAATAATACTGATGTCTGGGTAGCACTCCTACGATTCTAATTTCTATGGTTTGGGGCTCCCAGGTGAGAATTTTTTAAAGCACCACAGGTGGTGTCAAGTGATTTCAACGTGCAAGCCATGGGGGAGAACCACTGTTGCTGGTGAGTAAGTCTTGGATTGAAAATCAGGAGCTCTGGTCCTGTTCTGCCTTCACTTATTTACTAGGGCACAGAGAAAGGATAAGTTGTAAAAAGACATATTATTACAAGTAATCTATACATCCTCTCAGCCCTGTGCGGTTTTAACTTCCTCTTATGTTAAGTGTAGGTGATATGAAAGATACAAAGTTAAATTTGATACAAATTTCTGCCAATAATTTAGTAAAGAAGGCAATATATGCATATACATATCTGGAACACAGATAAAATGACTGCATAACTTAAAATCACCTGGGAGTTCAGATGAGTTCAGTAAGGCTGTATGGTGGAGATGGCATTTAGATGAGGATTGTATGCAGTGTGTAATGGGGGTTAATGATGCTAGAGACAGGCTGAGGTGGGGGGAGTGGAGGGGCATCCCTGAAGGTAAGCACAGACACAGGCAAGCGGGGGCCTGCAGAAGAAAATGGAATAAGTCAGCTTCCCTGTCCACAAAAAGGGGGAATACTGGAAAATAAGGTCAGGTATACATAGCATAGGCCCAAATCATGAAGGCTCATAAATGTAAGGCTAAGAATTTTATCCCGTTAAAATGGAAAAATATTGAAAGTTTTTGAGCAGCCAGTTCACTTGAGCAGAACTGTGCTTTAGGAAGGTTAATTAGATGACATCCCTTCACAGTTTTAGGTCCAAAGAAAAGCACTAAGTTAATTTACTCATTGAAGGAAGGACTGCTACAGCTTTCCCTGTTATAGCTGTGGCAGCAAGCAGGAGCCTTGTCCCTTCTCCTTGCCATACTGTACGACTGAGCGTGGTGGGCTGGGAACTTACTATTTCCTCTGCCTCTTCCTCAAACAAGGGAGACGTGAGAAAGGTTGGGGAAACCCTGAAAAGCATGGAGAATGAAAGCAAAGTCCTCTCCCAGCAAGGGAAAGCATTCATTAAAGCCACTGTCAGAGAAGGCTTGTGTGCCCAGAGGAAGGGGTTTCAGTCCTTAACTCCTGCTTTAAGACCCAAGCCTCCCCACAGAGAAATCCAGGCACTGGGTTTCCGGGCTGAGGAGAATTCAGTAATACGGATATTGACACTGTTTCTGAAACCCTACTCTTTTGGAATCTAACTCTTACTTTGTAATGAAAGTTGAGGAAATAATGAGTTTTAATGTAAGAATTTGGCTGGCAGTCAATTTAGATAAACTAGCATTCCTGGAATACAAATGAGGACACAGACATTTGTAGTACATAAGGAACTAAAAAATAAAGATACCATTTTTTCCCCGCAAATTATTATTATAACTCTTTCTGAAGTGGACAATTTCCTGTTTCAACAGCAAACGGTGAATGGAAGAAGAGGAGAAAGAAAAGAAGCCAAAAGGTATATTCTTCCTTTCCTGTCTCTGTCATGCCCTAGAGAATTCCAAGGTCTCTTCTGCTGTAAGGGATTATCCAATCACTGCCCAGCCATCTCCTGACTTTCTAGTTTCCACCCAACTTTTAAAACTGTTAATTAATTAACTCCTTTTCAAGAAACTTACATAGGACAGAAGTCAGACTTGTAATTAAAACACCATCATGAATATTATAGCCATATGGCATGGGAGTTAAGGGCTCAGGCTTTGAAAACACAATGCCTATATTGGAATCTCAGCTCTACTTCTTCAAATTGGGTATAATCTTGGGCAAACTGCTTAATCTACCTGTGCCTAAACTTCCTCAACCATAAATTGGGGATAACAATAGCATTTGCTATTTTAAAGGTTGTGGAAAGAAACTGAATGAACTATTATATTTAAAGACCTTAGGATACAGTCATCACTCTAAAAGGTTAGTGGTAGTATTTATGGTAAAATGATAAGGGTATTTCCCCAAGAACTTTCCCTATTTACTGCCTGAAATTCTTTCTTTTCTTTAATCCAGCTGCTGTTTTGGTACGCTCTACTTGGGTTCTCTGTGTGCGTGAATATATATTTTTATAGACAAATATACTGGGTTGGCCAAAAAGATCATTATGGAAAAATCCGAATGACCTTTTTGGCCAACCCAATACGTGTGTGTGTGTGTGTGCACGCGCGTGCACGCACATGTATGCCTCCCCCACCCTCAAACACACATTCTTCATCAAAAGCATTCATTCTCAAGAGCTAAGCCTTTAGTTCTCATCATTGCATTCCCAAATTCAACTTTCCATCTTGACTCTAGCTCTGCACTTCTACTTCTGTGCTCACATCACAATCTGGGCACCCTGTTGTCTTTTGGAACTTAAGATATCCAAGGTGAAATCAATCATTTAATGTCCAAGGCAAATGTCCCTACTTCCATCACTGACACTTCTGGTCAGCCAGTCCCTGGGGCTCAAGAGAGCACGCATTTTGACTTCTGATTTCTCTCTTCAGTTATTAAGCATCAACATTAAAGTTCTTGGCAACATCGCATATACAGCCCATTTCCTTTCTGTAATACAAGCACAGTCCATTCATATTTTCATCACCAGTTACTATGAAGGGCATGAGAGCAAAGAAGGTCCTCTTACCTGGTTTCCCATTCTCCAGGATTTCCCCTCCTGTCTCCATTAATCTGTATCTATGTTATCTGATTTCTCTTTTTACCATACAACTTTCTTATTCAAGAAACCATAATAATTCCCTCCGTTGTATGAAATGTCAAGTCAGAAATGATCTACTGACTTATCAATGACCTCTATGAATCAGACCATCTATTATCTTCTATTTTTTCAAAGACCATCCTGGCTGAAGCTTGAGTCTTCAGGGTTTCAAGTACTCATTCAAGTTCAGTCTACCGTAGTATCTTTGTTAAAAAATGTTTTTCCCCTCAGATCTATTGAGATATAATTGACATACAACATTGTGTAAGTTTAAGGTGTAACACATGATGATTTGATACATGTAGATATTGTGAAATGATTACCACAACAAGGTCAGTTAACACTTCCATCTTCTTGCATAGTTATCTTTTGTGTGCATGTATCATGCCATCTTAGCATACTTATTTACATAGTTCTCTCATCCTGAAACACGCTGCTCTGCCTCCTGTTGGCCAATCCAAATTCACTCATTCTCCAAGGTCCAGGTCAAGTCCCAACCCCAGGCCAAGATCTTTATCTCCTGTGAACTTCTACACTGACAACTGGCATCACAAAATGCAGCATTTGATTAAAGAAGGCAAGATCCAGATCTCTCAATGTTTTCTCGTGTTACTCTCTTGTATCCTCAAATAATTTTCTTTTCTTTAAAAGTAGAGAAAAAATCTCCATTTCTCCTTCATTGTCTATTATACATATCCAACCCAAATTTGGTCATTTTGTGTTAAATTTATTGATATCTCCACATTATTCCTATGAGTGGTAGGTGGGAAGTTTTTATAATCTCAGTTAACAGACAGGAAGGAAACAGCGACCCATTCCATCTTGAGGTTTTTGCCTTTGCTGTTTCCTCTGGCTGCAATGCCCTTTCCCTAGCTCTTTGCATGCCTGGTTCATTCTTAACTTCAAGAATCCACTTAAAAGTCCCCTTTTAAGAGAGGTCTTTCTTAACAACCCCACATAAAGTTGGCCATTCTCATGTATTGTTTATCATATATCACCTTGCTTATTTCCATCCCACTATTTATCACATCCTAATTATCTTATTTGCTTGCTTGTTGATTGTTTGACAACCCCACTAGATGTAAGCTTCATGAGGGCAGGACTTTGTCTTGTTCTAGCATCCAGCAAAGTAGCTGGTACTCAATAAATGTTCATTTAATAAATGAATGAATCAATCAAATATTAATAAATATATCTGGAGCACTGTAATGAGAAACCACTAATATTCTAGTATTTGCAAAGTGTTCTATTCTATTCCACGAGTTTCTATTGTCTGCAAATAAATACATCAGGTATTCTGCAGTCTCAACCTTGGGCACAATTACAAAATAGTTTTTGGATGAAAACATTAACTAACCTATTGATACTTTAAATGAAATCATACGTTGGCCTAAATCAATTTCAATTCTTAATATTTGATTTGTTACCTCCTCTTGAGACACGAAGAGGTTAGTTACTTGGAGGAGGAATCCAGATTCTCAAAGAGAGCATCTTTCTACCCAAAATGGTGAGTAATAAAATTCCAAACTAGCTAACAAAGTTAATATTGTTAAAAGAATGAAGGAGAAATGTCACAAATCATTCTGAAGTGCAGTTAAGTTTTAACTAGCACATCTTAGATAATGTGCTCAAAAGTAAATGACCACAAAAAGCACACTAAATGGTACTTCACTGCCCCTTCAAATGGGGCAGGCATGCTGGAGGGGGCATTGGACCTAGGTCAGCACTTGGATCCTAGGATTGGCTCTACTACGGTTCAGTGGGAGGCCTGGACCCATCACTTAACTTTTTTGGTTCTCAGCTTCCCCAGTGAAATGGGAGAGCAGGGCTGATAATTTCTAGTTTTGATTTATTCCTGAAAAAACTAGTATCAGGAGTCACAAAGCTAGTACTAAAATGAGACTGGCAAAAAAACGAAACTATCATAATTTTTTAGATAGAAAGTGTTAATTTGCCACCCAATTCTTAGTCAATCTTGGTTTTCAGGGTTTGTTGGTACCTATATTTGGCAGGTGGGTTTTGTAAAGTTAAGAGGGCAAGATGAAAAATGACAGATAATAAAATGTAATCTGTGCTGATAATAGAAGACATACTCATTTTTAAAAAAATGACCATTAAAACTGAATAGGGTTTTTGGGCAACTTGCACCGATCAGTTTGAAATGGGCAGATATCTAATGACCCAAAAGGAATCTTCAAAAAGATTCTGCATTATGGAGATTCTGATTACATTCACAGAAAAAATCAAAACTAATAAGATTTGCTTAAAGAAGGATGGTAAAATGTTATGAAACAGCTTCTAAAATAATCTTTCAAGCATGTAATGAATAAATAGGTGTAAATAAAAACTTTTATGGTCTAAAGTTAAGAGTTTCAAAATGACTATACCTAAACTGTATCTTTTCATTATACTTAAATAACATCATCACAGTCTTACTGCTGTTTTTGATCAAAAGTTTAAAAAAACTTCAGATTTTAGAACCTACCAAATAAATCTTTTATCTTTTTACTTTACCCTTACAGATAGGATTAGACAAGGCTGTAAACAAGATGTATGGCTTTCTTTGCCTTTCTAGTTTGCAGATCCCTGAAGAACTATACAAGAATATTTACACACCAAAGCAAAGAGTAAGGAAAGAAGAAATGAATAAGAACAGATGGTTCTGGAAAGAACTAGTTTCAGTTCAGACATGGTTCGGTTTGAAATGTACAATATCAAAGCCTTTCTTCAAATGCTCATGCTGAAAACTTCACTGTTAAAAGATCAAACACTAATTCCCCATTAGTACAAGCAGAGTTTACCTATTACTCATTTTTGCTACATAAAGCTTTCAGCACAAAATGCCGTAGATCTGATAAATATCTTTGGCTGAAAATAACTGAAATAACCCACATATCATTAGCTGAGTTGATTAACACACATAATATGGGCCAACCAATAAGTACTTATTGAGCTACTCTGGCTTTTCAATTCAGAGTGGAACCTTAAAAGTTCTAAATATTTGAATAAAGATATAAAAATAGTTAATCCAGGAGAAATTTAGAGCTGGAAGGGACATCAAAGGTCATCTAGTTAAATAATCTTGGTTTACAGATAAGGAAACTGAGGTTCAGAGAGGCCCTATTCCCCTAATTAAATGCTCTGATGTGGGATAGTTTGATGACAGCTATAGCCAAGTGAATGCCAGATTCATACCATCTCAGATACACGTAATTCTTTTGATCTGGAGGGATCTCCCCTGTGAGTCCCTTATATGTAAGTGTGTACACATCTTTCACTGCCTCTTTCTAACTTGTGCATTCTCTCTTTAATTAATCAAAACCCTAAACTGAAGTTTTTCTAAATTAAATGATTTGTTGTATTTGTCAAACTGCATTATGAACTTCATTTTTTAAATTTATAAATTTAATTAGATGAGAACTTTTGTCAACTGTTTTGTTTTTCTTCCCTGTGATTCAGTACAATTCAATTTTTAGCCTCTAGGCCATTAGATGAAGAGAGTATTCTTCACTTTTCTGAAAAATTAAAGCATTAAAATCTCCCCAACTTGTTTATTCAAAATAACAAGGATATGCATGCTAACCTGCCAGTAATCATAGGTTATAACCAAGAAGAATCAATACAACTGTACCTTAGACTTTCTAATGTATGAAAGCACAAAGTGTAAGTGAAAGAAAAAACTTCTGATAAATATAACTCAAAAAATCTAGATGTAGAATGCTCTTAGTGAACAGGCGTTTTAGACTTAGCTAGCTTTTTAAAGATATTTATTCTCATGAAAAAATTAACAGCTAGTGAAACTTTTTTAAAGTTTGCTTTTATACTATCCCCTAGTCAAAATGAATAAATGTTGATAAATGAATTAATAAAATTGTATCCTGATACTATTTTTTTCCTGAGGGTTCAATTTCATTCCCTAGCTCTCAAGTTGGGAAGATTTCATAAAGTTAAGAGGGCAAGATGAAAAATGGGGAGAAAAACTGGGAAGAATTTCAGGCTATTGTTCAAGGTCGACATCACTAGCATCCATGTGGGCAGAAACCAATGCCACCTACTCCTGGAAGTGGTCCAGTGCTTTCCCTGAGCGTAAGCCAGAGTCAAGGTGGCTTGGTAACACACACACACACACACACACACACACACACACACACACAGAACAGGGCCCGAGTTCTAGTTCAGGGTCTACTACTCACCTGTTCTGCCACAATAAAGATGAGGCATTTCACTTCTCTCATTTTCTCGCTTGTAAAATGAGGGCACTAGATAAGACACTTTCTAAGGTACTTTCCTGCTCCATAGGAAGTGGTTTTAAGACTTAAGAAGCACTTAACTACATGTTGCCCAGTGTGGTAAGGGAGATACACCAGAAAAAATAAGATCCCTGATCTCAAGGAGCTTACAACCAGGAAGGCAAATCAGCCATATAAAACTACATAAACATAAAACATACACCAGAAAAAACAATATGAAGCAACATATAAGTAGAGAATAAACAGAGTGATATAGGCTATAACTAGGGAAATAAAACAAAAAGAGAGATTGAGTTAGGTGATAGGGGAGAGCAAAACTTCTGTGGGTACAGATGTGTGTTTATTTGGGGGTGAGTATATACATGTTTGTGCACACTCTGGGTTAATGGGGTGGAGGATAGGAGATAAAGCAGAAGGGAAGAAGAAGGAGCCTGACTGAGAGCAGGGGAGAGAGGTAGATTAATAGGTTCTAGAAAAGGATAAGAAAGAAACAGAGGAAAGAAGGCAAGCTAATGACCTTAACTATCAAGTTAAAGGGTTGGTTAAAAGAGCACATCAGTGGGCTTCCCTGGTGGCGTAGTGGTTGCGAGTCCGCCTGCCGATGCAGGGGACACGGGTTCGTGCCCCGGTCTGGGAAGATCCCACATGCCGCGGAGTGGCTGGGCCCATGAGCCATGGCCGCTGGGCCTGCGCGTCCGGAACCTGTGCCCCGCAACGGGAGAGGCCACAACATTGGGAGGCCCGCGTACCGCAAAAAAAAAAAAAAAATGCACATCAGTTGGGTCAAGAAAGTCCCAACACTTACCATCTTGGTGCCTCCCATTTACAAGTGGAAGGATTTCTCAATCATCAGGATTCTGAGAGATGGGACAGGGAGAAAGGCTGTGGTTCTCATTGGTTATGGAAATTTTCTGAGTTGTAAGGGCAAAGATACATAAATGACAACACCAAGAAACATTACAATGGCTGTCTGAAGGAAAGACCTTGAGAAATAATTAGGGTCCTTTAAAATAATGTTTCCTCAAGAAGAAAATTTCTCTACATGTGCTCTAGAGATAAATGGGGCAGAGGTGGGGCTGGGGAAAAGGAAATAGTATGGTAATAGAAAGTTGTATGTCCTTCTTCTAACATACATTCGATATGGAAGTTAAAAATGCACAGAAAAGGAGAGGAAAACCAATGGCTAGATAGCTCTCACTCTTAGAATTATCGTTAGGTGTACTGCACACTGTGTTATCTTAGATGTTCTAACTCCTAAAGCATTGGCCCAAGAACAGTAAATAACAGCATAGTTCAAGTCATCACACAGGGCTTAAAGATGGATTTTTGAGCTGATCTTTCCACCTCAATTTAAGTTTAAAAAAATGGGCAAGTTGCCAACATAATGTTTTGAAAATATGCAGTCTATTGTTAATAATATTTAATATTAGGTAAGTATGCCACATAGTTCCTGAACATACATCTTACACCAAAAAGAAAACATCTTCCTTTCTTCTTCTTCTTTTTTTTTTTTTAAGAAAACGTAATGCCTGCTAAAGAGACAGAGAATTATGAAAACATGTACCCTATCTGGCTATTATTTCTAACAGAATTTGTGGGAACTACCACACAAAGGTTGTTAATATGTGATATCATATGTTAAAATGGGGACTGCTTTGTTTATTATTACATTTGTAGGTAAACATCACAAATCATTTGATATATACAAAATGCAGGCTTAGAAACCTTTGTTCAAAAGAAAGATAAGAGGAAGAAAATGAAAGAAAACAGCCTCATTTATGCAAATATATTGTGATTTTCTGGCATTTTTGAGTTATGAGGCATTCTCTGCTAGTGAATTTTTCCAGATACTGAATCTCACTTCTAAAGAGCATCAAAATGTTTACAGTTTAACCTTTTTATTTGTATAGGTTTTATAAACATGTTTATCTGTTCTTTTGCTTTAGTGCAATTACATGAATCCTGTCTTGATGACTCAGCATCAGCATCACATGCCAACACTGAGTTGAGGCTAGAAGATCTAGTTCCTGGTCATCAGATGACTGAGCTGTACAATCTTGAGAACTCACTTAACACCCTCTTTGCCTCAGTTTCTAAATATGTGAATAGGGATCATTCTTCCAAATCACAAGATGATTGTGATTAAATGCACACGTGCTTTTGAAAGAGCATAATAGTTATCATCATCATTGTTCTTTGCTGTAAGATACTGGTTCCCTCAGGAGTAATTTAAGCATATTAGGCTTTTGTCCACACACTAAATGGTCCAAAAACTGCTGAGCTTTTACGTCTGCTTCCTATAATCCTACTGTTTCCTTCTGTTATTAGCTATCCGTTAATTACAATGAAGACTTCTCACTGTTGTAGTGTATTTGCTCTCCTTCCAAGTTGCGGCCTAATTTTGTAAACAGTTGTCTGTACCAGGGCCTGAGGATAAGTCAAATGTCTCTTCTGTGTCTATTTTACAGTGCAGGGTGTGAGCTTCAGGAAATGTGCCCTCTTTTCTGTCAGATGACTACATTTGAACTACTAACTCTATAGGTATGAAAAAGCAACTAATTAGTATGTTATTTAGGAGTAATAGTTTGTAAGTTTACAAAGTAAACTAAATACCTATGTCTACATAGGTTTTGTTTGCTTTTTTAAAAAAAAATGTAAAATGTTAGCCACTCTTTTTTCATTCTATCTAAGCAAATGTAAACTTACCTGGTTGTGCATCTATTCCCATTTAACTGGTGTTTTTTGATTTCTGCATCACCCTCCTTTATTTATTTATTATACATGGATACCTCCAAAGTGCCTCTGGGCACAGAGTTCATAATTTCATATGTCAGTTGATGGATGAACATTTCAAGTTATCAAAGGGTGATGCTGCTGGACATAAAATTTGGAAGCAGGGCTATTTCTGTCTTATGTTTGTGTGCCCCAAAGCAAGTTGATTAATCTCTCTTAGCCTCAGCTTCCTCATCTACAGAATAGAGAAACATACCTTTGCATTCTATAACTCAGAGAATTTCTCTTTTCCCTATTCTTTTTCCCATGCCAAAATTAAAAATTTTAATTTTCTTATTCTACTATGAATATATTCTCATTATCGAAAAATCATAAAATTAGACAAATAGACAAAAAATATAGAGCTCCATCAATCCTATCCACCCAAACACAATTATTGTTAACATCTTAATTATCTATCTTCTAAATGGTATTGATTGCATTTCTTTTGAAAAATGGCATCTTCCCACATATACTATTTTGTAATGTTTTAAATTCATCCCCAGTTAATCTACATTAAACACATCATTCTACATCAGAGGTCAGCAAACATTTTCTGTAGAGGGTCAGATAGTAATTATCTCAGGCTTTGCCAGGCACATTCTCTATATTTCATGTTTTTTAAATTTTTTCTTTTATCATCTTTTAAAATGTAAAACCATTCTTAACTCTGGTAGTACAAAAACAGGTCTCAGACTGAATCTGTGCTATCGGTTGCTGACTCCTGTTTTACATCAATGCATAGATTTCTGCAACATCTTTTTTAAAACAGCTATATAGTATACTAGTGTATGGATATGTCAGAACTTAGATACCAGTCCCCTATTATTTGACACTTAGGTTTCCACTGTGTTGATGTTGCAAACAGCAGTGAATAAATATCTCTGTACATACTTATCTGTATTCATGACTATTTCCTCAGGTTGAACGTTTGAAAGTGGAATTTTTGGTCAGAGGGCATTCGCTCATTCACTCACTCACTAACTATAGTTGTAGGTTCAAAGCAGCCAGAGACAAAATGTAAATGAATGAGCACATCTGTAGTTTGCGAACCCCTGGATTACACTAATTTGACTGAAAGCATCTTAAATATTTTTCATTTAAATGAAGAGGTTTTAAAATATATTCACATACCCTATTTCACGATAGCACTACTATGTTTTTAATAGATAAGTGTTATATTCTTACAGTACCATAAGTAATTCAATGAAACAATGCCTTTTATTAAAAATGATCATCATCAGAATACAAAATGTCACATAACTCAATACTTTTCATATTAGAGGAGTTTTGAATGTATCAATTGAAATAATTTGGGAGGCACTTCCTCTTTAAAATATGAGCATAAATAATAACTAATATGAAACATAATTTATCTTGTCAATTGTGGCCACTCTTGTACTATCTGAATGCATTTTAAAGCGATTGCACACACACACACACACACACCTTAACATAGTTTAAACTTTCTAAATTATAAGCTTCCAAAAAGGAACCTGCTCTGTAATTTTGACCTTTTAAAGATGTCAACTCATTTATTCAACAGATATTTATTGAGTGCTTATGAACTACATGCTAAATTGCACAAGGTACCTGGAATACATAAGTAAATGAGAGAGTTGTGGTCAATGATTCCTAATAACACGTATTTTTGAAGTGTGACAACAGAAAAACATTCACAGAGTAGTATTTTATGATATACAGGGAAGGCCCAGGTAATAACTTCCATTTCTTCTCCAAAAAGAAAATGAAGACAAATACAATAATGTTGCAGTACTTCACAAGGTAATCAGACAAATCCTTGCCATTAGTCTGACCATGTAAAATTGGCAAAGGTATCAGATATATGGAAAAACAATTGTACAAAACTGTAGAGAAAGTTATCATTTAGGTGTTTTTGAAGATCTCAAATTCAGCTTTAGACCAAGCAGGCTTACCCCAATATGATCTATGTAAATAAAATGTACATTTGTGTGTGTGTGACTAGTCAACATCTTGAAGGTTATCATTCAGATGGGAATCACCTACAGTAGTTAAGAACTGACCAATTAGATCTGTAAAAAGAACCAGCTCCAACAGAAAGCACTGGAATAGTCTTTTAAAAAGACTCACGGACAGAGAAAGACAAATACTGTATGATATCACTTATACGTGGAATTTTACAAAGCTGAACTCATAGAAGTAGAGTAGAATTATGCTTGCTAGAGGAGGGGGGCAGGTGCGAACAATGGGGAAAGTGGGAAGATGTTGATCAAAGGGTATAGAAGATGAGTAAGTTCTAGAGATCTAATGCATGGCACGGTGATTATAGTTAACAATAATATATTATATACTTGAAAGTTGCTAAGAGAGTAGATCTTAAATATTCTTACCACAAAAAAGAAATGATAATTATGTGAGGTGATGGAGGTGTTAGCTAACCCTACTGTGGTAATCATTTTGCAATACATAAGTGATCAAATCAACACTTTGCACATCTTAAACTTACACAATGTTATATGTCAGTTATATCTCAAAGAAACTGGAAAACAAGTAGAAGACATGGCAATCACGGATAAAAGGGGAGTAATCAGAAGTAATGGAGGGTGCTCTGCAGCCCACAATCCAGCTGAAGGGCCAGGCGGCAAACCCACAGAGTCAAGATGCAAAGGAAATGGAGTCAAGTTCTTTTAACAATAAACAAACAGCAATGCACTGGATTAAAACTTGACATGAACACTGAAAATTTCATCTGTTAACAAAATAGAGTAAGAGTGGGGTATTCTTACTTTGGCCCTAACTTTATCACTACAGACAGTACCGTTGAAGACAACGACTGAAGACCCTGGGAAAAAGCAACTATCTCTTTATAAGGGTTAGAAAAGGGAAACTATCTCTTTTTTTTTTTTTAGGGATAAAAAAGAAAAACGAACAAAAATTCTGGCCAAGTCCAACATGGATCTTGGACTTTGGGAAAATAAGATTTCAAAAGGCTCTTAAAAAATCTTCATTATATATTAGAGTAATGATAGAAGTTTGTGTCACACATTCCTCAGGGATTATGACAGGACTCTTCTATTTGCAGGGCAACTCTATTTAACTGGAGTTGTCCTTAATATAAATGAAACCCCAAATAGCTTATGCTCAGTTTGATACATTTGTCAGATTTTAGTTAAAAAGCTTTATTATAATTCCCAAAAGAGAAAATGTTTCCCTCAATTTTTTTTTTTTTTTTTTTGCGGTATGCGGGCCTCTCACTGCTGTGGCCTCTCCCGTTGTGGAGCACAGGCTCTGGACGTGCAGGCTCAGCGGCCATGGCTCACGGGCCCAGAAGCTCCACGGCATGTGGGATCTTCCCGGACCGGGGCATGAACCCGTGTCCGCTGCATCGGCAGGCGGACTCTCAACCACTGCGCCACGAGGAAAGCCCTCAATTTTTGATCCAGCAAATTATGACATGGTTTTGCAAACAATGGTGAAAGCCAAATCTGGATGTCTATTTTCTTAGTTCATTTTTTTTAGAAAAGGAATCCTGTTAATTGCACGAGGAGGGACTCATGGTATTAGGTCAGTGGTTCTCAAACCAGCAGCATCAGGATCACCTGGGAACTTGTAAGAAATAAGAAATACAAATTATCAGGCCCCAACTGAGATCTACAGAATCAGAAACTCTGATAGTGGGGCCCATAAATCTGCGTTTTAATAAGTCTTCCTGGGAAATCTGATACACATCACAGTTTGAGAAGCACTGAACTAGGTGAACTCAGGTAATTCAATACGAATGGGAAATAAATTGATTGGAAAGAATAATAAAAATATTTATTGCCACAGGTATAATGTATACTGTTTCTGTAGTGAACTAAGCAAAAAATCTTTAATAATCTTCAAGTTTCACAAATAGCACAAGAGGTATTAAGCCATGTGATGCTGAATTTGCAGTTTAACCGCCAACTCTCCATTTGCTGCTCGCCTGATATTTAAGAGCAAGCGGGACAGCCAATTCCTAAATGAGTAGCAGTCATCACTGCATTTCAGTCTTATGTGCTTGCCACTGTGGTTTAGGAGCTTGTTTTGCTGTTAAGTCATGTCTCTAAGTCACTTAATAGCATTAGAATGGAAAGATACGATCAAATTTATGAGGCCAAGAACGAACCTCCTGTGAGTACTTTATACCACATTGAGAATCTAATTATTGGTTCACAACACGGCATTTATTAGTTTTTTCTCTCTTCATACAGACTCTGTGGCAAATCAGCACACAATAGTATTGTTTTAAAGGGCCATTTATATGTAAAGTAGTTCTTGTATCTATTTTTGGTAGTTCACAGGTAAAATTATCCTGTTTTAGCGTAAGACTGGTCATACAAGGTTAAACACATTAAAAAACAATAAAACAATTATTTTTCAACTGTGAGAGTTAGGCCAATACTGTAGATTTGAAATAATGTAATTGAGAAATATCTGTAAAATGAGGCATGGTTCGTATTAATACTGTGAAGAAGATTTATGTACAATTTTCTTAGGCTATATTTTGGGCTTTTTTTCATTAAAGTTCTTAATAAGGAAATCAACAGGAAAGAAATGGAAACTAGTGGATATATGTAAATATTTCTTGATGTCTAGATTCCTCAGAAAACTTGGAAAAATTAAATACATAAACATTTTTAAGTTTCCTAAGGCCTTTCCAAACTCTTTCCACACAGGCTAAGCTTTGTTTGTCAATGATTGGTTAGAATCTAGAATTGGGGTGGAGGGGATCAACATACTGGTTTTGTGCTGGTTGAATAACTTTTTACATTTGAAATGTCATGATAAAGATTTTTCACTAAGAAATACAAATATAGGTGAATAAAATAATCACACAGCTAATTATAATCACAGACCACACGCATATCGTTAAACTGGATTGCAAATCAAATATTTCAAGGTCACTCCTTTTCCCCATGAGTTTTTTTCTTTCTTTCTTCCCCCACTTCCTTCTTTCTTTTCTTTCTTGCCTCCCTTCCTCCTTTCCTAAACATCTTCCTCTTTTATAGCTCTTGCAATAATAGACACTTATACTGTGAACTGATAACATTTCAAGATAAAAAGAACATAAAAGAGATTTCGCTCCAAGTTACCTGTAACATGCTAACTGTATTTGAAAGTGAATATTCAGACATAAACTATAAAATGTGAACAACGTGCTTTGTTTATACTACTGCCCCATACTAAGCTGCTTAAATAGGATGAGAACCTCTGAGAAAACACAATCATTTAGTAAGAACGCCCAAGTTCAGGGATGCTCGGAATGAGAATGTTTAAGTAGGCTTTCAGCCATATGATTTCCCAAAGACTGAAATGCATAAATGACTTTGGCCAAGTAATAAATAGCTGATGCTTATATAGCACTCAATATATTCCAGTGACTCTTCTGTCTTCATTTATTAAGTCACATAATCCTTCTAACAAGCTTCTGAGGTTGGAAGGGTTATCACCCCTAATTATGTTCACACAACGCCAGCAAGAAGCAGAGCTAGGATTTGAATGCTACAGGCTGGTGCCAGAGTCCGTGGTCGTCAACTGACCACTACTCCACACTGCTGAAACCAAGTTTTGGAACAACTCTGAACAAAAGTAACATTTGTTTTAAAATGAGAATGAATTAATGAAAAAATTGTTCAGTGTTCTCTATACAATATATGTCATATCATAGTGCATCCTATTAAGTATATAGTATGTTTATGACTTGAAAATTTACTAAAAGTGGTAAATAAAAAATTGTTTCAAGTTATTTGGGTAATCTGTTTCATAAAGTAAAAAGATGAATGCTGTAAGTTAAAATACCTGTTCAACCAGAACTTTAAGGCATGTAGAATATTTACATGTACATTTGAATTATGCTTGTTTTACATGTGAAATATGATCTCTAATTTATACATATCACGCTAATGCAAATGCATTAAATATCCTTTTAGAGAGAGAAAGAGATCCAAAATACATCCCAAGATCCAAAATTCATTTCACCAAGCTTGACTGTTGTTCTGGGTAATCTCTTTTATTACTGATTTATTTAAAAACATATTTAAATTCTAAAGACACACAGAGATATAGATCCTCTCACCCACGACACACATGCCTACAGAATGCATAGCCTAGTGTCAAGACACACATCCTAGTAATTACCATCCAGGTCAAAAAACAGGACTTCGTCAGCCCCACTAGAAGCCCTCTGTGTGCCTTGTCCCAGTCGTTACTCCTTCCCTCTCTCCAAAAGTAACCACATCCTGGCATTTATTCTCTTATATTTCTTTATCAACCAACAGCACATGCTTCGACACGACAGACAGTCTTGCCCACTTTAAAAAATAACAACAACAAAAACTACTTCTAAGCCTTTTTTAAACCATAGGCCCCCCCCCTTTTCCCCTTTCATTTCTTTATAATTTATCTGGACAAATTTAAGTCATTTGAACTTTAGGAGCCTCATCCTGCACATGCATAGTGCAGTTCAACACATTCTTCTCACCGTATTTTTGACAAATTGGAAGCTGGATCCAGAGACTTGATCCCTTTGACAAGACTCCGGGTGATATGTTCTTTTATCAGGAGGCACACATGAGGTTTGTTTTCCTTTTGAGAAGTCAGAAGCTTTGATAATCATGGCCTGGATCCATTAACTCATCAGGGGTTGTAAAAATGGGTGAGCTTCTACTTTTATCATTTCACTTTCGTTTATTAACAGAAATAATTTTATTAACATATACTTGGCTTATCTATTACTTGGTTTCCAGTGATACAGTTCACACAGTCAAAGGCTTGATTCAGTTTTCAAGGTAATAAATTGCTTCCCTGTCATTCTTTGAAAGTGACCAATTGTTTTTGCTTTTTAATATCATTAACAAGTTACCAACTTAAACATACTTAATGGGTGTTAATCTGTTACATTTCTTATTTTTACTGAAACTCAAAATGCTCATCTTCTGCTGGAGGAAGCCTCTTTTAAGTTGGCCCTTGTGTCCTTTTTACTTTACTCTAGTAGTCTTTGTCAGCATCTTTGTTACTTGGTTTGATAAGATGTTTCAGAATAATCTTGTAAATTTTCTATTTTAGCCATTTCTCCAGGAAACCGTGGTTAGTAAGAAATAGGAATTCAAGACCCAATCTGGGTGCTAGGGATGATTCATTGTTTCTAGGCCTTTTCAGGGGAGACACACACACACACACAGATACACATGCATATTTATATATTTTAAGATAAAATATCTCATAAGTTTTTACTAATATTTTCAATTAAAATTGAGAGCTACAATGTTTTTCTTTTTAACACTTTCATCATACAATTTACCCATAAGTATACATTTCGCTGGTTTTAGTATAGTCATACTAAATTGACTCTCACAATATTTAGAACATTTTTATCATCCCTCCAAAAGAAACACCATGTTCATTAGCAGTCGCTCCTCGTTTCCTCCAACCACTTCAGCCCTAGGCAACCTCTAATCTACTTTCTGTCTGCAGATTTGCCTATTTTGGACATTTCATAAAAATGGAGTCACACGATACGGGGCCTTCTGGTTGTCTGAAGCTTGTTGCTTGGTATATTCATCAGGAAGAGCTCTTGGAAACAATATTCCCCAAGTTCTTGCATGCAGATAATTGTTTGCCTGTGTTCTTTACACCTGAAAGCCAGCTTTGCTGTATATAAATCCTTTTCTTTCTTGCTACCACTGCCAAAATTCTTGTTGAGTTTGTCATTAAAAATGGGAGATCTGATTATAATGGAAAGCAATCTGCGTTCACATTTTGGGTAAGGAAGGAGTTAAGACTGTAGGTATTCATAAGTAAAGAATCAGTGCATGTTCCTAACTGTTTGTGTCTATAGCAGTTTCTTGTTCTCTTTGCAGTGCTTCTCTAATTTCTAGCATCTCCCTTCCACTATCAACCAGCCAATTTCTCTTCCACAGGACACAAGGTTTTTCCAGAGCATAAAGATGCCCAACTTTCTTACTTCTTTTTCACTCCAGGTATTTACGTATCTGGACTACCTAAACATCATATATCATGAAGCACCAATCTACATTTCATCAGAAGGAATCACTGTGCTTACGCCCAAAAGTAAGTTAAGAAGTGCTGAGTTATGAAGAGGAAACTTCTCCCACACACTGTTCTTCCAAGTTATAACATTCTGTGAACTTGAAAATCAGTGTATCATAGCTCCAGAACACTGAATTTAGCAGATGCTTAAAAGACATTTATTTCATATTCCATTACTTTAATGAAAAAAATCTGAAAAGTGATAAAATGGCTCGCTCAAGGTAATACAGTGGGTCAACCACTAAACAGGGTCTGAGAAGCCAGGATTCTAGATTCTAAGAGCAATGTTCCTTCTACTCCATAAGAGCTACTTAAGTTCACTAGGTGGGTGTCTCCAATATGATGAATATTTCAAATAGACACCTGTTTGCAGATGGTTTACCTATAGGTCCAAAATATGGCAACTTTCCTTAGAAATACAATTTTAAGTAGTGAGAGCCTCAGATCATTACACAGACGTCTACTCCAATTACAGGATCACAGGTAAGTAGCTAATCCTCATAAATGGAAGGAGAGGCAGAGTTTTAGGGTGAGAAGAGAGTGCAGTGAAAGAAGACACTTGGCTATTCATCACATCTATGGATTCCCCAAAACAGTTTTTAAAAATAAAGTATTTCAAAATATAGAAATTTCCAATATCTGTGTACCCATAAGCAAGCTCTAGCAATTCATATCATGTAGTCATATAGCCATATTTGCTTTAGATTTTAAAATATAAAGGAAAATATTACAAATTTAAAAAAATAGTTTCTAATTACCTTGGGTTTCCATCATAATGCGAATCTAGACTTTGAGAACTCTCATGAGTGTCTGGTAGACTATACGTTCCCCTCTTTATAGTTACCTCCTTTATATTTCAGACAAGGTTTTCTTTTTTCCCTGACTCATTACTGAACAGCTTTTCTCTTACTCTCTTCTTCTTCAAGCAAGCATGCCTGCTTTTGAAGTTTCTTAAGGGATATTTACTGCTGTAACAACAGGAAAAAGGCTCTGTGCTATGTCTTCCCTAATACCTTCTTTCAATTAGATCCTGTACAGAAAGACAAAGTCACAGATTGTGCCAAATGCCTCAGTAGTCCCAGATTTCCTTCTATGTTAGTAATGGACATAAACTTTATTATTGACTCTATAATAATAATCACAAATAATTCCACTCTTTTCGGCTTTTAAATGGTTGAGGATGGAAAATGCAAAGAGATTTCCAATGAACATATTTTTTTTAAGGGTATGAAATACTCTACATACTGTTTTGTATCACACTTTAGATAGGTGTGTGTGTGTAACAAAAAAATCTTGTTACTATAATTAGCTTTTGTCTTTTTAAACTGCTCTTGAAAATACAAAGACTAAGTAGTTAGATCTGAGACTGTGCAAGGATTTATGACCAATCTGTTTACTTAAGCTTTGTGTCACCTCCATTTCCATGTGAACTGAGGATGATATTAACATCTAATGGATGTTGCTGTAAACAAACCCACCATCTGAAATGGAAATCTATAAATAGACTATAAAGAAGGAAATTCAATTATCACTGAGTAAAGCCATTTTCTTTATGAAACAGATAAAGGAGAGAAAGAGAGAAAGTTGACTTTCAAGACTTCACAAGCTGGATTCTTGTAAGAAAAGTTAAAAAAATTCAAACCTTAAAAAAGGCTAGAACAACTAAATCCTGAGGAAGCCTAGGGGCAAAAGTTTGGTAAGGATTTTTTTCAAGTTTATTACAATTTTTCCTTTAATTTTTTCTGATCATAAGATTAGCACTAGTTCACTGTGAAAAACCTAAGTATAGAGAAACAAAAAGACAGGGGAAAGATCATATACCAATTATAAGCAAATGTTGTTTACATTTAAGAATAATTTCCTATGTCGTTTTTCTGTTTTCTGTAGCTGAAAACAAAGAAACAAACAAAAATACTAAGTTCATAGATACAGACAACAGAATGGTAGTTGTCAGAAATGGGAGGGGTGAAGGGTGGGAGAAATGGGTGAAGGAGGTCACAAATAATCATATACATATTAAATTTTATATCTTGCTTTACTTATCAATATTTGCCCATGTCAGTAAATAAACAAGCATACATTTTAATGGTTGGGGCTTCCCTGGTGGCGCAGTGGTTGAGAGTCCGCCTGCCAATTCAGGGGACACGGGTTCGTGCCCCGGTCCGGGATGATCCCACATGCCGCGGAGCGGCTGGGCCCGTGAGCCATGGCCGCTGAGCCTGCGCGTCCGGAGCCTGTGCTCCGCAACGGGAGAGGCCACAACAGTGAGAGGCCCGCGTACCGAAAAAAAAAAAAAAAATTTAATGGTTGTACAACATGCCATTATGTGGGCATTCCATAATCTGCTCCACTATTCTTTTACTATTGGATATTTGAGATGTTTCTTCCTATTTACTGAGTATATAAAATATATTCATTAATTGCTTTAGGCATAATATGATTACGTTTTGGATTATTTCCTTTGGCTAGATTCCCCAATGCTGAATAACTAGAACTAAATGAATACCTTTATTAAGGATCTTCTTATATATATAGTACTCAATAGCTTTTCAAAGCAACTGTATTGAATTACATTCCCTTCAGCAATGTCTGCGCAAATTTTTGCCCTACTCTCACCAAACTGGGTATTAACATGGTTTTTAGTCTTTGCTAATTTGATAGGGAAGAGGGAGAGAAAGAAGTCAAAGTGTTGGTATTTTACTTTGAGTATTTATAAGGAGAGTCAGTGATTATTCTGCATCTGTCTGGACACGGGGATGGGGGGGAATACATTGAATGGATAAGTAAAACTAGTGGGAAGTGCACGCCAGGCAGTGGTGACATGAGACTGGTAATCCTTGAAAGTGTGGCAACTACCCATTTATCTGAGTACTAATTAAACCCCATTATTTAGGTAGCATCTTGAAATTCCACAATGGAAAAACTTCTGTAGCAATGCCAGGTCACTGGATCTAGTCTTAGTTTAACCCAAGGCCCTGGTTTTGAGTCTTGCCTTTTGACAACAGTTAACATAATGGAAGGAAAACATACTAGAAAATGGTTGACTGCAAATCCTTAATGACTATGAGAAGTAGATATATTAATCATTTTTTTGCAGTTACTATTATGATATATGACAATAAATATGAGCTTTCCTTCTCTTTGTCTAAGTGAGTAAAATATAAAAAGCAAGTAGGCAACTGGATTCCAAATTTTTATTCACAGTCAGGAGAAATTTATTAAAGTGCTTTTGTCATATGGTAGATTTATGAGCTATTTCTAAGTTCTTTTTGGAATTTTCTAATTACATAAAAGCATTCCAATTGTATTGGTAAACCTTCATAATTTATGTCTATTAATAAAACCAAACTATTTTAATTTAATTTGAAATGACAATGTACTATCTTTTTCCTTCATATTTCTGTATCAGAAAATATGATTCAAAACTTGAAAATACTATTCTTTTTTCTAAATTGCATACATCTACATCATTCAGTGCTATCAATTACTACTGTCCTCAATATGCCTTTTATTCTGATGAAGAGGGTGAGGGAATGAAGAATAAAAACACAGAGAAGGAAAATGAGAATGCTTGCAACTCAAAGAATTTGGAAAAATTCAAGGAAAATTTTGTTTTGGAAAAACACATGAATGTGATGAATAAATAATTTCAAATACAACTGGAATAAAAATCTGTTATAAACTCATAAGTGTTAACATATCATAGTTTAGTTTTCAAATATCAGTTATTCTTTGTTGCTTAGGAAGTGGAAGATTTCATGGGTTATAGAAGATTGCCGCTAGCTCATTACATGAGGGTTAGATGTTGAACTGATGAGCAAGTAAATAAGAAAGAAAGACTGTGGTACTAACCCTGTTGGCTTTGGGAATAATATGTGGACAGGGTTATGGCACAGACAGAGCAGGGTCTAATTCCAGTTCTACCAATTCCTACATGACTCAGGAATCAGCCGGTCCGAGCTTCAGTGTAACTGGAGATTATGGAATCTCTCCAGTATTAATACTGTACACCTGGCACACAATAAACCCTCAAAAAATGGTCTTATTATCACCAATATCATCACCATCACATTCCTCCTCCTCTTCTTTGTCCCAAAGAAAAGAACGAAATCTACCATAAACTCAGAACTCTTGGGTTCCTCTGTTTAGAATGTTATTTTCTCCAAATCTTCAATGGTGTCAGTCCAATCTGAGCTCCCTAAATTCACCCTAAAGTAGTCCTCCTCTTCCTACCCCTCTCTCTGTCACTCTTTATCACATGATTGTATTGTATTTTCTTCACAGCACTTACTGCTATCTGAAATTACACTGTGGACTTCTTTAATATTTTATCTCACTAGCATGTACATTTCATGAGAACAGAGACTTTGTCTAGTTTGTTCATCACTGAATCCTCCAGAGACAAGAACACAGCCTGGCACATAACAGATGCTCAAAATTACCATAGGTGGCACATAATATTTGCTGAATAAAGATGTAAATCATAAGCAACTAAACAGGTTAATAACTGCAAGCCTGACAAGATGATAGAGCTTTAAGGTCCACTATACCTAATTCTTCAGAGTTAAACTCTGGGTTAATATTATTCTAAGTCTAGTCATAATGCATTATATAGTCATAAAGATTAGATAGCAGAAACTCAACACACTGTCATACAGAGTGAAGTCAGAAAGAGGAAAACAAATACCGTATGCTAATGCACATATGTGGAATCTAAAAGAATGGTACTGATGAACCTAGTGGCAGGGCAGGAATAAAGATGCAGATGTAGAGAACGGACTTGAGGACACAGGGGGGGAAGGGGAAGCTGGGACGAAATGAAAGAGTAGCATTGACATATATACACTACGAAATGCAAAATGGATGGCTAGTGGGAAGCTGTTGCATAGCACAGGGAGATCAGCTCGATGCTTTGTGATGACCTAGAGGGGTAGGATAGGGAGGGTGGGAGGGAGGCTTAAGAAGGAGGGGATATGGGGATATATGTATACATATAGCTGATTTACTTTGTTGTACAGCAGAAACTAACACAACATTGTGAAGCAGTTATACTCCAATAAAGATATTAAAAAAAAACACTCAACACACATGCTACAGTTGTTATTTGAATTAATAGTTAAATCTAAATTGAATAATAAGTCTACTTTCTACCTGACTAGAGGAAGTGCATGACACAAGGCTAAAGTAAGAAGCCACTATTTAAAAATTTTAATACCAAGTTAGCTATAAGAATTGAAACA
Organism: Delphinapterus leucas; assembly: GCF_059928025.1. Classification (NCBI taxonomy): domain Eukaryota; kingdom Metazoa; phylum Chordata; class Mammalia; order Artiodactyla; family Monodontidae; genus Delphinapterus; species Delphinapterus leucas. Next base: position 55,421,303 of record NC_143140.1, read on the forward strand.
CAGAAGTTAGCAGCAATTTATAAATTAGAGCAACTATCACGATTATTATATGAAGAACTTAAAAATATCTGTTAAAATAAGATTAAACAAATAAATGCATCAACCAAATGGGACTTATAAGACAAATGTGACAATCTCTTTTGCTTATCTGGTCTAACCCTAACCTTCTATCTAATGGCACAAATGAAAAACAAAAGTGTTTATAATAAAGAGCTGTGAAAAAATTCTTGTGTTCTATGCCCATATCATTAAACCTCTTGGATTTCCTCGTTTTGCAGGACCCTGGAATTAGTCACTATTTGTACTGCTTCAGAGGAATGGGATACCTCAGATTAAAATAAAGATCAATTATTAAGTTAAAAACAAACATTACCCTCAAGGCTTAGGTCCACTTTATTATCAATGTAAAAGAATTTCCAGCTAAATTATAAGATGAACTTCCAAATGCAAAATTAATGGTTGTATATCCAGATATATCAACAGATCTCTCTTGGAGAAACACTTCATAATGTATCAGAAATGACTTAAGTTACTAGAATAGTTAACCCTAAGATTTGTCAATGAACTATCTTCTAAAACATTTTAAAGAAAAAAACTTTAAATACATAAACTATAAATCTACATCATAAAATGGTAACACAAGAAAGCTTTGTAAATGAAATCTTTAGAAGACATACTTTAGAAGGCACCTACTATAGACTGAATGTTTCTGTCCTCCCAAAATTTATATGTGAAATGCTAATCCCCAATGTGATGATAATTTGGAGGTGGAGGCTTTCCGAGGTGTTTAGGTCATGAGGGTGGAGCCCCCATGAATGAAATTAGTGCCTTTATAAAAGATATCCTAGAGAGCTCTTTCACCCCTTCTGCCATGTGAGGACATTTAGAGAAGATGGACATCTATGAAACAAGAAGCTGGCCCTCACGAGACACCAAATCTTCTGGCACCTTAATCTTGGATTTCCCAGCCTCCATAGCTATGAGAAATAAATGTTCATTGTTTATAAACAACCCAGTCTATGGTATTCTACTATAGCATACAGCAGCTTGAACGGACTAAAGGAAATTCAAAACAAATTCACATCACTACAATCAAATTTACTAAATTTATTGTAGATACAATTTCATCTAGTTATAGCTTAAAAGAAACAGCTCTGCATAGGTACATAGTTGCATTTAATCTAATTAGTTAACATGCATTTTGTTTACATTTCTACTGCCAACTCTAATCATCTGTACTGACTTCTTAAGGCTCTAGAGTCATGAATGTTTGTCCAACAATCATATATTTAAATTTCATACTGCATGAATATTTTTCTCTTTTTTGTTTAAACAGTAACCTTTGTTCAGTACATATTTTCATATGAATTTATGAATATTATGTAAAGTGCTTATATCTTAGAAAATTTAAAAATAAGTTCACTGATGCTTGAAAGTTGTTTTTTTTTTTAAGACCTATTTTTTTTCAATTAAAATATATTGCACAGTAAGCTATGCAGAGAGCTTCTGGCAAAATCCCTCCTTAATCACTCAGTCTTGTGATGTTATCCTGGATTATGACATCACTCAAGACTTCCCTATTTTTTAAATATCTTATTCATACATTCCACTATATAGCCTTAACTTCCAGAGCTTCTAGTCATCTGCTAAATTACTGCTACTTCTACTATCCTACTTCAACTAAACATCAGGCAATTTAACCAGTCCATTTTCTCTCTAACCATCACTCACCGGTTTTTTTTCATACTGTCTTATACTCATTCTTGGACTTTATGGTCTATAATTTTAATGAAACTTTTTGCCAATACCATAAAATCCATACCTTTTTTGGTGTCTCTGTCTCACCTGTCTAGCAAAACTCAATGAAAACACACCAACTACCTTCTCCATGCTTGTATCTGAACTGCTGAGCACTACTGAAGAAAGAAATATCATACATCTGAGGATTGATGCCACCATGAATTCATGGTCACCCACGTTGATACTGTCCAGAAATTCTACCATGTATCTCTAGTCACAACCCTCTCTAGAATGACAATTTCAAATTATACACACTCATCTGAAATGTCTATTCTCTCCCCGTGAACCTCAGCAGATGTCCTTGTCTGATGCTTCTTCATACAGTTAACAGGGGCCATCGCATAGTAAACATCTCATATCTTTGCCACCAAATCTACCAAGTCACTGACATGTGTGCCCATTTTCTCCTCTGCCCTCTCATACTGCAGCGGAGGAGGGACTACTCCCTAAGGCTATCTGTCCTCTGAATCCTACCCTCCCTTACCTTCTAAAAGACCTTCTCCTCTTCAATAAAAATCAATTTGGATTATATGCTATTATTCTACTAAAAGTACTTTCAGTAAAGTCATCCGTGGCCTCCATATTGCTACATCCAAAGATATTTTCAGTCCTAAACAACTTGCCCTAGCAGCAACCTCTGACACAACTGAACACTTCCTCATTTTTCAAAATACTATTTTCCCTTTGCTCCTGTGATAATCACATTTATTAGTTTTCCTCCTACTTCTGGGATTACCACTTCTTAGTCTCCTTTTCTAGCTCCTTCCTCTCACCAATGCCTAAATGTTAAGGCTCCCTTTTTTCAATCTATAAGAATTCTCAGCAGCCCCATTCCCTTCTATCCCTTCTATTATCATTTAGCTGTTGATGACTCATAAGTTCAAGCCTATAGCCTACTTCTATCTTCTATGTTTGAGATCCCTAATGTCTGGTTGCTACTTGCTGTCTTGTAGCTAGACTGTCCAACTTTGAAGGCCAGCTCTGCTGCTTTGTATGCCCTTGGGTAAGTTACTTAACACTCAGTGCTCTGTCTTTCCCTATGTAAAATGAGGATAAAAACAATATCTACTCCTACTTTACAGGGTTGCTATAACATCTAAATGAATCAATATTTGTCAGTGGAGACTGTTTCTCTTGTTCACTGGTTCTGCAGCACCAAGTGCAGTCAGTGCTTCAGTGCAGGTATTCAATAAGCATATGCTGATCCACTAAATAAATGAACTTACCAGATGGTAACTTATCACAATTCTCAGGAATTTTCTACTAGTCCCATTAAATTTTAAGTTCCTTGCTATAGGTACCTCATGATACCTTCCTAAAGGACATTGCAATAATTTCAAAGAAAAAAATATACAGAAATATTACTAGAAAAGTACAGCTTTTGTTTAAGTCACACAAATACATACACACACAAATTTAGTATTAGAAATCTATGTCAATATGATTCAGACAATAAAAATGATTTAAGTATTGGTTTTAACAGACATTGTAAATTACGAAATGATTCACTATAAATCTAAATATAAACATATTACCTCATCTTTTACATTAGGTTTTGCAAAACAACAAGTTCCTGGTCTGAGCAAACACTTAAAGAGGAAGTGGTTGGAGGAAAGGCACCAGGTCCACAACGTCTGCTCAACACAGCAGGGTGCTGCTGAAGAGCAATGATTAGCTCCCCCACTAGACAACTGCAGTACTGATGACAGGCATTCCTTTTCTATAGCATAGTTTACCTGGGTTTCTCAACTTTACTGTTTGAAATTTGGAGGGTTACAGGAGAAGTCTAGAATAGGAGATGTTTCTCACAGAAACAGAATTTTGTAGACAAGTGCTAGAAGAGTAGCCTTTTACTTGACAAGTCAGTGAATATGTTTTCCTATCCCAAGGCATGACTCTCTAATTACTACCCTAGGGCCATAGTATGGAAGTCTTTTCCTTGTGGAGCAGACTAATTCCAGTTTGGGGACCCTTGAAAAAATTCCCCTCTTTTCACAAATTCCTATCTTCTGCTTCTCCTAGCAGCTGGGAAGGCTATACAGTTTAACCCAAGTCAGTGGCTACTGTGGCAGTCACTAGCACTATTTACTCCCAGGCGTGTGGTGGTAACACTGCATCCTGTCCCCCAACCCTTTAAATTACAGTGACCATGTGACTTGCTTTCGCCAATAAGATGAGAGCTGAAGTAACAAGTGTCTTTTCAATAGACATGTTAAAAGCCAGTGTGTGATTTTCCAGGTTTTCTTTTGCCACCTCAACACCCTGCCTCCTGCCTTGGCAAATGGAAATGACTCAGATGGCAGCTGCTGCACCAGTCTGGGCTCTGGAGGGAGGATGATGAGAAGCAGAGTTGTGGGCAGAGCATGCAGCATGGGCAAAGCATAAAGAGTGTGTAGAACGTATTGTCTTAAACCATTGAGGTTTTGAGGTTGTTACTGCATCATAATAGGTCTATTCTCACTGATACGAATTTGTAGTCCACTTACTATATGCAAAGTACTGTGCTAAACTAAAAGGGATACACATATTTCATTAATAAACAAGTTAATTTTCTGAGTTTCCCTCTCCTTTAGGTGCCAAGCCCTCTCATTTGGTCTACCACATTTATCACATGCAAATCTATACCAGCTTCTGCCACTTATACCTTAGCCATGAATAGGTTTTGGAGCTCAAATTCTTGGCAAACTGTAGAACTGCTTTCATGTATTACTGAGATAAAGTTCTTATGGCTAATAAAACTTCTGTGCTTCCAAAAACAATTATAAATACAGGATAGAGCTTTGTACAGAGTGAGACACATAGAAAACCTGAGTTAGGGAGTAGGTATGATTTCTGTAATTCAATGTAGGCCAAAAAAAGGTAGCATTTTCATTTGACGAAAGTGTACATTATTTTAGAATCAATTCCATGTACTCCTAGATCCCTTTTAAAGTACAAAATAAACTTCCAATCTTAAGAAAATATTCAACATGAGACAATTTAGCTCATTAACCACGGAAACAATTACAAATTTAAGCAAAATTACTGTAATCTAATATCATTTTGCTAAGTTAAACCTTTTAAAATGAAAATATTACCTATTCAGTTTATCATATTCCTTTATTTTATAAAGTTTCAATAATGAATGCTAAACAGTAAATTAATATCTAAAGTATATATAAGGATCATCACTAAACAAACTCTACAAAATTGATGTCCAGCACCCCAAACGTCTGAATCCTATTATGAGAAAAAAATAGATCTTTCTACCACTACACTCACATTCTCAATCTTATTTCTCTCCTCCCTACTCCACAATCCTACCCACTTCATGTTTTCCCCCTTGATATTTTTAAAATTAGAGGTATTAGCTACTTCTCTTTTTCAGTAAGTCCTTCAGCAATCTTTTGTAGTGGTGTCTCTGGAGCAGTGGATTTCTTTTGGTTAATTTGGGAAAACGTTCTTTTGCTGCCTTCAGAATGAAGGCTACCTTGGCAGAGTAAACTGATCTAATGTAAAAATCTATTATATGTGTTTCCCCAGTCTTGGGTCAGATGCCCTTGTTGCCTTTATTCAATGAAAGCTCATTCTTCAATCTTTTTAGCTTTGATGAGTTGACTTTTTCTAGTTCACATACTTAAAACATATTACTTGAATGTTTCCTTTGAGGATTAAATACCTTGTCAGTTCTAAATGTTCTCTCTCAATTTACAGAATAAAGTAGTTTATCAAATCAGGAAAAGCTTTCCTAAGTAGTATTTTATTAAATTATCAGTTTCCATACAGCTTGTCTATTTCCTCTGACACCCTTATTCATCATAGTGGAATTATGTCTTTTTTTTTGACTCCCAAACATCTTTTCTTCCTACCCTTCCAATAGGGCCTTCAATTTCCTATTCAGGAATTATCTATACTTGGTCCTCATGGGATACTGAATTCAAACCCTGTGGAAGACTTTTTATCATATCCTCTCTTTCATTTCCTAAGATCCTTAAGGGACCACATTAAATAAAACTGCCAATTGACCTCCTTCTTCTGGAACTTTGTGTCTTGACAAGGGTAGGAAAAAATTAGTGCATGTTTATTAATTCTAGGGTGACCCAGAGAGATTGCTGAGCCATAGAGATCCTCTGTGGCAACTTGAGAGTGCTAGTTCCAATTTCTTCTTCAGCCTTCTCTATGAGTCTGTGGCATTACTATATCCCATTAAGTTTACTTTCTGCTCAATACAGCCACTGATTTCTGTTGTAAAGCAAATAATAATAATGTGGTATAGTCATACATGCTATTTTCTACGTGTATCATCTTCTCTTGAAATGTCTTGTTTTGCATTTGCCAATTTTCAATATCACTTTTGCTTTGGTTACTCTTATTCTACAGTAATATTTCCCAAAATTGGTTCTGGGAAACAATGTTTGTAACTCAGTGTTAGCAGATGTTACATTAAAAAAAAAAAAAAAGAGGGAGGTTATAGTTAAGTAAGTATGGAAATACAGAGATAAAAAAATTAGTTTCTTTTTCTGTAAATTGTGAATTTCTAAGAAAGGATATAGGATGTAACTTTTTCCAAATTTACTTTTAGTATATATACAGATACAGATTTATCCTGCCATATCTAAAGAAACTAGTGGTCTGTAGAACATAATTTGGGTAATGATATTCTAGATGCTATTTACTATCTCCAATGAGGACTTTAGTTTCCGTTGAGCTTATAATAGAGCAATGCTATCTCTTTTATTTATTTTTATTACTGATCATTTAGTATTTGGTATTCATCTTATTTTCATCCCATCCGTTTGTAATTCTTGTGCTTATCTGCATTTCTTATATAGACTCTGGAAATCTTGTGGCTTGGCTTTTGTTAAAAAAATAATACTACAAAATATTTTAACTGAGCTAGGGCATTTCAAGTTTTTGAATATGTCCCTGTAATCAAAGTATATGTCAACAGGTATTTCATGTTCCTATTGTTCTTTTCATAGGTTTAGAGGTCCATTGACATTCTTGATTATTGTTCAGTGTTTCTAATTGTAATTTTCCTGAAGCAGGTAACGCAAGTCAATGGTATTTCCTCTTCTGTTTTTGTAACATAAACATAAGAATCTTGAACTTACATCAGTGTGGGCCTATATACTTCTGATGGTGATTTATAAGATGTTCTCAGAATACTCCTGAGCCTCAGTGATGAAATGAGAATGTTAAATTATGGTGATTTAGTAGTCCCTCTATGAGGTAATTTAAGAAGATGAATTTTCCTAGACTATCTTAGTACTACCTTGATCTATAAAAGAGTGTGTAGCATAGAACTTTATCAGCAATCTAAAACCAACTAATCCATAATGTGGCCATGTTGATGTGCTTTCTATTAAACGAATGCCCAATTTTTCATTTTGATATGGAGACAAATAGATCAAGCTCAGGCTTAGGGTAAAATAATTTTCCTTGATCACATTCCTGACAGCTAATTCTCCTGAGTGCATTGGTCAAATGAAAGGCAACCATCAGTGATGAGGTAATAACTGGGGGGAAGAAACAGGAAATGATGGTAAAACAGTCTTATACTAATTGTTTCTCACTTGGCAATCCCACTTTAGAGGATAAATATATTTATTGGCTGATTATAGCTACATTATTCAAAATATAGGAATACTGGAAGCAACCCAACTGTCTAACATTTAGGGAATAGTTAGCAAAAACTATGCTGAGAAGATGAATCTTTAAGGACTAAAATTAAAAATGTATTCTACAGAAACAAAGAAAAGTATTGATATATAAGAAAGGAAATACCTAAGGTAACTTTTATCATAAAATTAAAATACAGAAAATATAGATATAATTAACACAATGAATGTTTTGCACAGGGATAAGGACAAAGCATATATACTAAAAGAATAATTATTTTCAATGGAGGTGTTTTTTGTAGTCCTTTTCTTACTAAAGTTAGCTAAGTATAGAATTTAAAAATATCCTTACAGGGCTTCCCTGGTGGCGCACTGGTTGAGAGTCCGCCTGCTGATGCAGGGGACGTGGGTTTGTGCCCCGGTCCAGGAGGATCCCACATGCCGCGGAGCGGCTGGGCCCGTGAGCCATGGCCGCTGGGCCTGTGCGTCTGGAGCCTGTGCTCCGCAACAGGAGAGGCCACAACAGTGAGAGGCCCACGTACCGCAAAAAAAAAAAAAAATCCTTACAATGTCTTAGGCAGATGATTTTATCTGTAGGCAAGCTATATCTGTATTATATTTATATCAGTATATAAACATATATGTCTCCAGTAAGCATACACACATATAGAAACAAACACAGGTATATAAACTTAAGATACTGTTATGAGTAAAAAAGTATCCTAATCTACATGATGCATATTTAGAAGAAATACATAATTGTTTCTCTTGGCATGCTCCATTACCCTATCTAAGCCCAGATACAATGAAGTCCTTATTTCCTCCAAATTGTCTCACCCCACAGAAATGATGAAGGAAGTTAAAACCAAGGTCATCCTAAGTATGTCATGCCAAAAACGATGAGAATACACAGGCACTGGATACTCAAAGACATATATTCTAAAAGCATAAACTTCTTTAGTAAAAAACAGTAATTAATTTTAATTATGAGTTTTTAAAAATATGGATTCCCAGGCTTAGCGTTTAGAACATCCTACATCAAAATGAACAAATGAAGTTATGTGCAACTGGAAAAAGGGAAGAAGAGGGATAATGAAGAACAGGGTTTATCACAAACAGGACAGATACAGGGGAATATAGAAGCCATCCATATACTTTGAAAATCTCCATGGTAGAATAAAATCTAAAAAGAAGGAGAATGTTAAGATTGTACAGACTGTTTTGTTATGACTAGGAAAGCGTCTGAGAGACGAGAAACAAAGTAAAGCAGTCTTTCTCATTAAGCATATATTGCTCTGCTTAAATTTGTTTGAAGGAGCATAGAAATACATGAACTAGTACACTTGGTAAGATCCCCTCTTCCCCCCAGCCAGATTGCTCAGGCTAACACAAATCTGATTGATATGCAATTGAAATGCGTGACTGTTTTTCCTGATGTCAGCTTTTAACACTGTTGAAATTAAAGGTGAGGTCCATTCTAATGACTCTTAGTGGACTCTTAGGTTGTTATTCATAAAGCTGTCCAAAACCTTTCAGGATAATAGCACCTGTGCTCCTCATGAGCATGATACAAAAATCCTTTCTTAATCTATTGATAAAAGGCAGCTAAATTAAAAATTCCTTCTTTGTTCTGAGCAGCGATAATTAATTAAGCTCCAACCTAGGAGGAGCTGCAAAGCACTTTATGTAGGGTTACTGGCCTACAGGACTTCTAACTGGGAAGCTGAGTATCTCACTCACCCCCTCAATTTCTTAAATACTCTAATTTTTATATCTCACTTGCCAAGCTTTATTTCAAAAAAGTTTTTATTAAGTTAATATTATACTAACATTAAAATAATTTTTAAAGAAAGAAATCCACAAACCTGCCACTATACTAAACTCTTTACTTTGTCCATAGGCATATATAATTTGTAGTTTTAATCACACCATACATAACATAATGGAGCCAGGCTTTTTTAAAGGCACTGCCTAACATTTCCTGACAACATGCTCTGTCAGACTTTCCCAGTGTGCTCATTTAATTAGTACTTATTATAAGAAATTCAGTATATGCTAGAGGCCCATCAAAACGTGAAAATTTAATGGATACCATAAAAAGCATACTTTACTTGGAGAATATCATTTTAAGACACTTCATAATTCCCATTTATATGCCACTTTTCATCTTACCTCTTCTCCAGACAGGTAGTAAGCTGAGATTAGTCCACCGACAAAGCGTATATTTACTTCAAAAACAGAAACTTCAGCATTCTGTGGAAACAAAATAAAGGAGGTTCATATATAAATGGTAGTACACAATTGAGAAAAATATCACCGTGATAAAGTGCATGAAATATTTAAATTTTGTTCAATCCTACGTGCTTGCACAGAGAAATTTATACACAAGAGGGAAAAGCCCTGCCTTCTAACAGTGTCAAAACACATGTAAATAGATCAAAAAATTTTGACTCTTAAAATAACAATTATAAAAATATTTATAAAATGAAGTTATTTCCTCCCTCTATTCAACACTAGATACAATACTCAATATTCTTTGTGCAGATGCGACAGGCCCAGGACATTCTATTTTTCTATTCTGTGTTCTTTTATTTTATTCATTTGCCTGTTTTTCTTCCCAAAAGACCATTCAGACTCTTCATACTTTTGCTGGTAGTTCAACATTATTCTAGAATTCTTCCCACACCATTTTAAAGTAGCACAGCTAGAATGTAAATAGGATTTGAAGCTGGAGTGACTTGGGTTCTAGTGCTGGTTCCCAAATGTTCTGTCTGTGGTCTGGGATGATCACATTTCTCTGAGAAGAAATTTTATCTTTGCATAAAGGAGATTATAATAATATATGTTGTACCTTGTTAAAACAGCTCTTATATACATCAATAATAGCTTGCTTTTATTATTATTTACAAAGCTCTATATCCTGTGCTAATCTCTACATGGACTATGTCATTTAGTCCTATATCAACCGTGTGAAATAATTACTATTCTTACATCCATTTTACAAATGGAGAAACTGAAATTTATAGTGGTTACTATGACTTTCTTAAGGTCAGACAACTAATAAGTGGTTGGGGGCTTCCCTGGTGGCGCAGTGGTTGAGAGTCTGCCTGCCGATGCAGGGAATGCGGGTTCCTGCCCCGGTCCGGGAAGATCCCACATGCCGTGGAGCGGCTGGGCCCGTGAGCCATGGCCGCTGAGCCTGCGTGTCCGGAGCCTGTGCTCCGCAACGGGAGAGGCCACAACAGTGAGAGGCCCGCATACCGCAAAATAAATAAATAAATTAATAAGTGGTTGAATCAGGATTTAAACTTGACTACTCTGATTCCTGGTTTAGAGCTGTTATCCTGACTCCTATATCACCTCACATGATAATGCATCAAGTATCTTTATTAATGGTCATATAATTGTGGCATATAATTAGTAATTATTGCCAATACTTTTATTATTTTACAATATTTGACTACTACATGGATCTGTCCTACATTCTATTACTAGATAATTTAGCACAGCTAACCTACAATAGATGGTAGGTACACTTTGTTACCGAACCAAACTTGGGTCCACTTGCCCACACACACTAAAGCCAATCTACTGACACCATGTTGTGTGTGGTAAAGGAGAGTACAACGTTTACTGTAGGGCACTAAGCAACAAGAATGAGCAGCGCGTGCTCAAAAGACCGGAACTCTCGATGGCTTTCAGGGGAGGGGTTTTAAAGGCAGTGTGAGGGAGGGGCTGCAGGGTGTGTGATCAGCTCGTGCACCATTCTCGGATTGGTTGGCATCAAGGTGAAATTTCAAGCGTCATCAACCTTCTGGTTTCAAATGGTCTAGGGTCTATGTGCTTGTGGTCAGCAGTTTTCATCTGGTGTGGGCCTGCTTCCTGTAAAAAGAACATAGGAATGTGTGCCAGGCCTTTATGTATATCTTTCAGGGGACTGGGAACTCGGTGATTCTGCGATGTGGCAGATTTATAGTCTAACTTGTTACCAGTTTCCTGGCCCAACAGCTATTCTTTGTTTCTACATCTTCATATTTCCTGATCATTAACTCTTCAGCCAGCCTTTTGAGACTCAGGGGAGGCCTAGAAGACTAAAGAAAAAGCCTTTTGCTTCAGAGGATGGGGACACAGGGGCTTGTGTATGGTTTCAGCTTCAAGCTTTTGTTAGCTTCTTTTCATGTTTGTTAGGCCTACCCAGTAATTGTTCACTTTTGTCAAACAATTCGCTGAAATCACAGGGGCTAACAGCAAACTAATATATGGAGTCACATATCCAGCAGATCAGCTTAGTCACAATCATCTGAGATATTATTTCCTTTAACATTTATTAAGCAACTACTATGTGTCAGGCACTGTCCTAGGTTCTAGGGACATGGCAATGAAGACTCATAAGGTCCTCAAATTCATGGAGTCTACATTTTAGTGGGCGAAAACAATTCCAGAAGAAAAAAAAGAGGTATATTTTCTTTAATTTCCACATGCTTTCTCTAAAAAGGTATAAGGATCTAACAAATTAAAGCTAAGTAATTGCTTAAGTTAAAAAAAATTTTCAAAAAATTTCTTGCAAAAGGAAGGTCATGAATATTACTTGGGAGAGACACATACTAGGCCAGAGTTAGGCAAAAGCATCATAATGTAAGACTCTGGTGAGTTCGTTCAATTGTATTTCATAATTTGTAATATGCACCTAATACAATTTGATTAAAGTACTTTACATGGGAACAATTTATCTGTGATGTGTATTACTCTGAATGAGTATTACATAAATATTGGTAAAAGCTTTAATATTCCACAAAATTACTGATAAGGAAAGAGAAAGCGAATCGTTAATTTGTTTTGGCTCACACAGCTATACTTCTTATGTCTAAAGGTAACAACGTCTAATAATAAAATCTAATAAATAAAACCCTCAAATCCTATCATTCTCAATTTGTACTTGTGTTTTTCAGTTTTTAAACCTAAGAATAGTCCTCCACGTTTCTGCCTACTGAAGTCTGTTAAGATGATTTTATATTCTTATACTAGCTTTGGCTTCATTTGATATACATTCATTCTCTTTTCCTCCTATGAAAATTTTGGATAATCAGGACTTTTATATAAACATCTGATGAAAATTACTGCATGGTAGAAGACTGAGCCATGTCAAACACCATCATAAATACATCTTCAGCAAGACATCAGTCACCTACTGGGTACAACCAGTTATTGATCCAGCAATGTGTTCTAGAACCTAAATTCTATTTATCTTCCGCTGTCTGTAAGATACTGAGAGACGGTTTTGCAAAGTGCCACGCTCAAGGTCAGTGCTTTGTCTTTTGAATTTCTCGGATCTAACGGTTTGGTGAGCCTATCCAAGAAGCGAATCTGGCTTGTTAGTGAATCCATACAGGTTCCCAGTTACTTGTGTTCTTGTCTTTCAAGATCTCGCTCAGGAAGTCACATCACCATTAGCTGTATTCAACAGTCATCATATCTACCTTCTTTTGAAAACCAAAATTACATTTGAATTCCCAGCATATAATATTTTCTACTTTTTTTTTTCCAAAGTTAAATCTAAATTATTTAGAAACCTTAATTTGAGAGCTCTTAACATTTTGGGTTATATTATGTTTTAGGTCAGCAGACTGAAATTTATACACTTCAGGTCACTCTTTACAGATCCTTTGATGAAAAACACTAAGAAGATAAAAATATAAATTGGCTGGCTCGACTGCGGGCAGCAGACTATCAAAACACTACCTTAGAGTCAGAAAGGCCTGGGACTGAAGGTTGGTTCGGGAGCCCACTGAGCGCAAGATCCCAGGCAAGTCACATATTCTCTCTGAGCCTTGGTTTTCTCATTTGTAAAAAGGGACAGTGCATTTCGTACAAGGCGCTACAAGTCCATGAATGTAAAGCACCATGCACAATGCCTGCCACGGGTAAAGTACTCAATAAAATAAGTGCCATTACCACTGCACAAAAGCTCAGCTTAAGTAAACCAATAAGGCCTAGCTTCCTCAGGGGTTCTTGGAAAATCAGAAACTCCAGAATCATAATCTTCTAAATACTAGAATGCAAACTGATATACCTTCTCTGACTCTCATGGGAGTCATGTTTCAAATCCTCTTTTGAAATACAGTATCCTGACCAAGCTTCCTTTTGGGCTTGATACAATTTATACGATATCTGGGTTTTCAAAAGTGAACTTCTACAATCTGAGGGTTTGAGGCCAATTTTATCAACTTCTGACTCTGATTTCCATTAAAATGAACTTATTAAATCTAAATGAAAATATGCATCCTATTAATATTCATGCAGCATTTTTTAAGATGTTCTAAAACGTTTCCAGTGACTTACCCTAATGACAGGAGAGGGGTAAGGGCGGGCAGAGAACAGTATGTAAAGGAGGGAAGCCCCAAACAGCCTGCAACACTAAAATCTTTTGGATTTATCTTAACAATGTAGATTTTGTAGTCTCCTTCAATCTGTGCTTGTTTTAAATGAGATTAAATCCCTTAAACCTTTAAGTAAGGTCACATTCCAGGAATATGTCCCACGTAGTCCATGGCTTCTAGTACATAGCTGTATGTGAGCACCAGTTTGAGAAGCAGATCCAGTCTTTGTTTAAACTGCACGCACCTGCTAGTTAATTTCACAATTGATGAGCAAGTGGAAGGTGGATATTTTTGGCTTAAGGCCTACCCACAAAACCATGCGGACTGGAGAAACTGCTCTTTCACTTTGAGTTTCCTCTACCAACAGCCTTTGAATCAAAGAACACACTTAACCAGAATCATACATAAATCATACATAAATACATACATCTAAAATCAAGAGGTGAAATCATGGAAAAACTAGGCTTCACTACTTATCTCTCATATTGCTTTAGGTGTCTTAGACTGATAATTTCCACCTTAAGTTTATCCCTTTCTTTAGTATTGCTGTCCTCTGGCTTACTATACGTATATGTAAAATTATGAGATAAAGTGATAAAACTTGCTAAAATGGAAAAAAGTTTAATTCAATAAACCATTTTGTATGGCTCCCTCCCCCCACCCTTCATGTTATCTTCCATCTCTCTACTGGGAAAGGTGTCCTTCAAATAAACAGATCAGGAGCTCACAGGCATGAAGAATCTAACCATATCCAGACAAGAGGGAAAGTGAACACTTCAAAATCCCTGTTTCAACCTGAGTGCCTAAAAGATCAACCTCTTACAAGATAGTATTTTAAATAACTCAGAGAAATTAGGTTGTATTTTTTATAAGCAACTTATTTACCAAAATTATCTATAAAATGATAGATAATAATGGGCTTGACCATTTTAATAACAAATTTAGGTTGGAGAACAGATTCAGCCACAGTTTTTGACTGCAGAACTACAGAGGCGCAGACTTTCCTTGAAGAATAGATATATTGTTTCTTTGCACCTTCAGGCCTTATGATAATTATTCAGAATCAAACCTGCATCAAATTTAAGGAATTCTCCTTGTTTTTTTTTTTTTTTTGCTGTATGCGGTCCTCTCACTGTTGTGGCCTCTCCCGTTGCGGAGCACAGGCTCCGGACGCGCAGGCCCAGCGGCCATGGCTCACGGGCCCAGCCGCTCCGCGGCATGTGGGATCTTCCTGGACCGGGGCACGAACCCGTGTCCCCTGCATCGGCAGGCAGACTCTCAACCACTGCGCCACCAGGGGAGCCCTCTCCTTAATTCTTAACTTATGATTCCATGCAGCAGGGCAGGTCTGATTGATTGCATTAAATTGAAAAAGACTTCTTGGAAAAGAACTTTCATTTTCAGAAATATCTTAATCCTCTTCTCAGTGTTTGGCCCCAATTATTAGAGTTGGTTTTTTTAAAGAGTATTTCTCTGAGCCCTAAGATCAGAGAATACTTCTTTGCTAGCTATTCCTCCAAACATCCTGTCAGCTTTCTACTCGATGAGCTATAAGCGAGGAACAAGCAAGCATTAATAACAACTGTCCCACTACAAACCAATGCAATAATTGTTTAATAACAATTGCTCCGCTACTAACATATGGTAACTATGCTTTACCTTACTGAGAACCAGTGGAAACACGAGACTTTACAAACCCATTGCTTAAAGAGAGGTTATTGCCTATAAGCCTTGCCTGTGTTTAGGCTTAGCATACACATTCATTTATAAATGGTACTTTAAAGTATGTGTTGTATTAACATTCTGAGGATTACAACTCCTTTTAACAGACTAAATAGCAACATTAAACTTTATAGCTTAGTATAACATATGTCTGAGCAGCTTTTAACTTCATATTTAAGTAACATGATAAATTTCTTTAGATGAACAAAGTGCAAATTCTTTGGGCCACAAAGATAGGCAAAATCAACATCTTCTCTCTGTCAGTAGATTGGTTTCACCACGAAGGTCCAGAAGGACCCTCAAGTAGCAGTCCAATCTATGTATCACTAATTATGGTCAGAGGGAACAGATCAGTATCCTTATAGCCAAAACCCAAATCATCACCCTTAGCAGACACTGATTAGCATTCGGATAGAATTTCATATTAAATAACTCCATCCGACAGGACAAGTAACTCAGTTATCTGCACCATTAGGATGTAATGCTGCTCTAAAACAGAGCTTTTACAAGAGCAATACTAAGGCAAATGTCACTTCTTTCATGCTCCATGGCATGGAGCTCTGGACCTAAGTCAAGAACTCATTCAGGCATTCAAGAAGATCCAAAGTTGCTTTTTGAGGTCCATTTAAAACCTTCAGATAGAGAACCCTACAGCTTATTTTCCTGAAGAATAGGATGGCATTCCGGTTGGATAAGAGACCAATCTGGACCTTTAAACTAAAAAATAAAGTCACTGTTGCCGCCAATAGTTATTTTTCAGGAAAAAAAAACGGTGTAATTGTTGACATAATCACTTGAATCTGTGGGTAGAACGAGTGAATATAAGACAAATTCTCTAATGGGACATAATAAAACCAACTAGAAAATTGTAAGTTGAAGCACTTTAAGATGATTAGGAGATGGGACTTCCCCGGTTGCACAGTGGTTAAGAATCTGCCTGCCTGTGCAGGGGACACGGGTTCGATCCCTGGTCCAGGAAGATCCCACATGCCACGGAGCAACTAAGCCCACGTGCCAGAGCTACTGAGCCTGTGCTCTAGAGCCTGAGAGTTACAACTACTGAGCCCATGTGCCACAACTGCTGAAGCCCGCGCACCTAGAGCCTGTGCTCCAAAACAAGAGAAGCCACCGCAATGAGAAGCATGCGCACCGCAACTAAGAGCCACAACTACTAAGCCCACTTGCCGCAACTAGAGAAAGCCCACGAGCAGCAACGAAGACCCAACGCGGCCAAAAAAAAAAAAAAAAAAAAATGGTTAGGAGAGTAAATCAAGATAGCTGTCTTGAATTTATGTTTGTTATTAATTTTGATATGGGAAGTATTATCATTTGGATATTATTGATAAACTTTTATATTTTCAAAGGAAAATATGGCAATACCCAAAGAAAGAACTGCAACAAATATGTTTCAAGACCTTTCAAATTAGGAATAGTAAAATAAACAGAAATTCGAGACCTGTGCCTATGGCTTTTAAAAGTATATTTTTAAAGTATATTTTGAAGGGTATAACCCAAGACTATCAGTAACAGTCTTAAAACGATATTTTTACATAAAAATCTTTCAACTCATTGAATAAAATCTTATAAAAATACAAAAATACAACTTTAAAGAAACAAAGCTCAGTATCTTAGCCATCACTCAACCTATAGTCTAATCCCTTTATCTTACAAGTAAGGAAGCCAAAGAATTTGCTCTTCTTCTCTTCTAAATACTCTGGGCTTCTCTGATGGTGCAGTGGTTAAGAATCCGTCTGCCAATGCAGGGGACACAGGTTTGAGCCCTGGTCCGGGAAGATCCCACATGCCGCAGAGCAACTAAGCCCATGCGCCACAACTACTGAGCCTGTGCTCTAGAGCCCGCGAGCCACCACTACTGAGCCCAAGTGCCACAACTACTGAAGCCCGTGCGCCTAGAGCCCGTGCTCTGCAACAAGAGAAGCCACCGCAATGAGAAGCCCGCGCACCGCAACGAAGAGTAGCCCTGCTCG
Organism: Delphinapterus leucas; assembly: GCF_059928025.1. NCBI lineage: Eukaryota > Metazoa > Chordata > Mammalia > Artiodactyla > Monodontidae > Delphinapterus > Delphinapterus leucas. The sequence goes on from NC_143140.1 coordinate 55,438,790, forward strand.
CCCCAACTAGAGAAAGCCCGCGTGCAGCAACAAAGGCCCAATGCAGTCAAAAATAAAAAAATAAATTTATAAAAATAAATAAATAAATACTCTGATATCCTCTATTAGTTTCCCTCTGCTTCCTAATAGGTCCCCACAGTCCATGGAATACATTCATGTCACCTGCTCATGGTCTGAGGCCAGCCAACTGCCTTCTGTTACCTTGTCTATTACCTTGAGAGGCCTTTTTGCTTAGTCCTTTTAAATAAATGATTCCAGAGTTTCTCAGGCTACCACTGGGCATGAAAGCAAAGAACTGCTGCAGTATTTGGGGGAGGTTTGGGGCAGTAATGCTATATATGCCAGACAAGGGACCTGGACACTATTCGGGTCTCATGTCACTAAAGTCTACTTTCCCGTCTTCCATCATTAGACTCTGGAAGAATCTAGTTCTCATTCCCCTAACTTTCTGGAGGTGAGGGACAGTGGAGGAAACACATTTTCCATTCTCTCCTCCATATATAAGCTGAAGACAAGCTCATTATTATTTACTGGTAGGTAGCTGAATTTACTCAAAAGTAACAAGGCAGGAAAAAAGTATTATTAAGAAACAATAAACCCTCAGAAGAAAATCTAATTTTTTGTTCATTGCCTTAATTTTTCACACTCAGTTCTATTGGTAATATCCGAGCTACCAGACGTCATATTCAACCAAAGAGCTGTAGAACCTTACAAAATCCCTCACTCCTTGGGCCTGTTTTCTCATATTTAAAATAAAAAGACTGAACACATCAATCTCCAAGGTCCCTTTGTATTGGAATACTGTCTCCTTTATATTCTAAATTCAATTATAAGGCAGATTAAACACAGACTCATCTGCTTGTACTTTAAGTCAGTGATCTCCAAAATGGGGTACATATAGCAATTAATTAGAGGAGTAGGAACAAAATATTAAAACTTTTAATTTATATATATTTTTAATCCAAAGAGGTAGGAAAAAGACTCAGCTTTATGCTAGCTTTACACTCTGAACTATGTTGGTATTCTCACTTGGTCTGTGGGAGAACAGGAGAGCCACAAAGCAGAGGTGTCAGCAGGGAAACACCCTTTCTTTGTCCATTCTCAACATACAGCATGTTACTTGTGATTGGTTATGGAGATTTACAGATATTATCAAATGCTTACCAGATAGACAAGAGGCTTACAAGAATTTTTGCAAAGTAATCTCAGATTAAAAATAATACCAATAGTGAAATAAGTGAGGCAGAGAAAGACGAATATCACGATACCATTTACATGTGGAATCTAAAAAAATGATACAAATGAACTTATTTATGAAACAGAAATAGACTCACAGACGTAGAAAACGAACTTATGGTTACCAAAGGGGAAAGGGGGAGGGATAAACTGGGAATTTGGGATTAACAGATACATACTACTATATATAAAATAGATAAACAACAAGGACCTACTGCATAGCACAGGGAACTATATTTAGTATTTTGTAATAACCTATAATGGAAAAGAATCTGAAAAAGAATACACACACACACACACACACACGTGTATATGTGCGTGTATGTATAACTGAACTCAAAAAAACACCAATAATGCAAACATAAGTGAATGACTCAAAAACACCAGGGTCAACTTCTCCTGTTCTTAAAACAAGCTCTCTGTTAACCTCATTACAAGGTAAAGCAATGACTGTGGAATTAGATTAGCTCTAACACGATGTAGCCCTCCTTAATTATCAAGAAGTAGTATTAGAAGAGTGCACTGTCCTTAATTATGAACCTTTTCCTTGGTATACAGTGGGTATTGAGGTTTGTTAAAAATGATAGTACATATATGAAATTAAAAAAAATATTTCATATATAAATTGACAAAAGGTTATACTGGGAATTCCCTGGCAATCCAGTGGTTAGGACTCTGAGCTTCCACTGCAGGGGGCATGGGTTCAATCCCTGGTCAGGGAACTAAGATCCCTCATGCACATGATGTGGCCAAAAGAAAAAAAAAAGTTTAAACTGATAAGGGTCTACAATCAACAAAGGTTAAAGGCTTATTTATGGGAAAGTGGATGCAGCTGCTCCTGGATGCAGTGGAGTGTTGAGATGAGCTACTTCATGGTATTACTGACTCGGCAGCCATTTTGTTTTGCCAAGTGTCTTGCAGGGGCTTTAAATGGACACTAGCCCCTCATGCAAGAGTGTGCCCTCGATTAACAGCCCCAGAGTCCCAAGCAAATGTCAGTTCCTGATATGACTCCCTCTGTGATCATGTCTCCCCCACCTCCCAGGGTCTTCCCCTTGTGCACCCCTTAGAAAAGACCACTGTGGAGCTTACCAGTTGGTTTGAATTGACCAATTTGGCCTTAGCTTTGGAACCCCAAAGCACTTCACCCACCCTAATAACGGCATGTGCCCCAGGTCCTGTCTTTCTGTCTGTCTATAGTCTGCCTTGATCTCCCTGTGTGGCCCCTGCGGGTGAGTCATGTACCTTCTCAGGACCTGTTAAGTAATAAACTTCTCTATTTCAATTTCTTTTGTGGTCTTTCATTGAACTGCAGCTCACCATGACACCCTGGGCTCCATTCAACAAACGTTCCTCTAACAAAGTCACAATAACGCACCATGGTGCAGTGCAAAAGCATGAGCACTGAGTCACACAGACCTGTGTTAGGCTCACAGCCCTGACACACAACTAGCTGTGTGGTCTAGATAAGCCTCTGAGGCTCCGATTTCTAATCTGTAAAGGTGTAAAAATAATACCCATCTCACAGGGTTGTTGTGAGACTTGAACAAGAATACTTGGCACATGTAGGTCTTAATAAATATTAATTTCTTTTTCCTTACTCTTAGTTTGCCAAAAAACAAAGGCATGGATTTGTGTAGTAAAGGAGGGCAAGTTAAGAATATAGTATGATACTACTTAAAACTGCATTATTTGTTTCTGCTAGGGTACAGTACAATAATCTGCCCCACAAGAGAATTTATTTATGTTAACTGAGATTTAAGAACTGAATTGGCAGCTTTTTTTAACTTACCATATTAAAATTTAGATTTTCGTCAACCCATGCTTTTGCCTCTTCAAATTCGTCTTTCATTTTCATAATAAAAAGTGTATCTAGGGCATCTACTATTGTTGCTCCTTGGATATTACCTGAAAATATCAGAAAAATATTTACTCAGTAAAACACCTTTGACAGATCCATACATGCACATTGACCACACCTTGGAAAGGAAGTGGATAATACTGAATTTACTGGTAAACAAGAATACTGAACACAGTCTAAACATCTTTCAGTGAAAGAAAAGTGAAAAGTTGCATCAAAACCAAACTAAAAACTATCACAGGCTATAGATTGGTACACTAATCTTTAAAGTCTCTTCTGAGTTGCAGAAAATGAATCTCTTAGAAATTTCATTTGGGATTGCATTCTCTAGCAAGAAAAAAAAAAGACCTGAAACCAAGGAGCAACACACTTATTAATTTTAATGTAATTACATCAAAGTGCACCTGTGCAAAACTCTTTACCTATAATTAGATCTAAAATTGTTTAGTGATAGCTCTAAGAAACCATTACTCAAAAATGGAATTCTACCCCCTCTTTTTGCAGCCCTGACTGATCCTAACCTCTCCTCCGATCCTCCTAGCCAGTCGTGACTCTCATGTATTTCCTCTGAACTTCCTCGGCAGGAAGACTTTACATTGCTCTTGCACTCACCACTTTCTGTCTTCCATTATAACTACTATTATGCATCTTCTTTTAGTCTGTAAACTTCCTTAGGATAGAGAAGTCATGTCTTATTCACCTCCACATTCCATACTAAGAGACTCAGTATGTTTTTAAGGCTTAATAATAAATTTAAAAACTATCACTGTATTAACAGAGAGCCAAGTAATCTCTTCGATAAAGACTATGGCGGGCTTCCCTGGTGGCACAGTGGTTGACAGTCCACCTGCCGATGCAGGGGACACGGGGTCGTGCCCCAGTCCGGGAGGATCCCACATGCTGTGGAGCGGCTGGGCCTGTGAGCCATGGCCGCTGAGCCTGCGCATCCGGAGCCTGTGCTCCGCAACGGGAGGGGCCACAGCGGTGAGAGGCCCGCGTACCGCCAAAAAAAAAAAAAAAAGACTATGGCAAATTTACACAAAACTGACTTAATACTATGAACAACTTATAGAGATAAAGGCAAAAATAGAATTAAAATTTTTTAAAAGTTATAGTAAACAATAAAAAATTAAGACCTTTGAGTCTGCATGAAGTTTCTGAGTTTCTCTCTTCAATTCCTACCTCCCATCACCCATGTTAACTAGTCACCGTGTCCTCAAAAACACTACTCTAGTAACATCTGAAATCACTTGTACTGCCACGGCTCCAGGTGTGGCTCTTTTCATCTCTAAAGTGTGTCACTGTGATCGACCAGCCAGCCTTTTCCCCACTCTTCCAGCTCTCCCTAACCATTCCTGCAATGCCTTTCTCCCTACCAGAGAGCCTATGGTTCTTCAGAACTTCCTATGAATATCTATTGAACCACCTGGTGCTTTGATAATTCACTATCTACACGTACGTCTTCTGCACTAGGTCATGAACTTTGCAGAGACTTGTATTGTGTTTCTTAACACCAGTGCTGGAAAGAGAGCCAAACACATGGAAGGTCCTAAATAAATGGAAAAGCATAATGGGGTGATTAGGAGCAGACTCTGACCTTAGCCACATGTGGGTTCAAGTCCCAGCTCAGCCAGTTAGTAGGTGGCTAACACTGGGCAAGCTGTTCTCTCAGCTTCGTATTTCTCATCTATAAAATACATATAATAATGAGGTTAAATGAGAAGATGCACAAATGGCACGTGGCACAGTGTCAGCTGATACTGTTGTTATATGATTTGATACTATTTAACACCTTTAGTTAAAGTATAGAAAGTCACCTTTTCTATGGTGAATTCAGAAGCATCAGACCAAGGTTCCCTCCTCTTCATCCTGTTACTTATAGACAAAATTGTGGGAACTGAAGAGGAATTGAGTTCAGTGAGAAGGGCATTGGGTAGCTCTGTGACCCAAGGAATCTACCTAACACTTCTGTTACCTAGCTTCTGCACCTCCACGATGGGAATGTTTTTAATACCTAGAGTACTCATCACAGAGGGATGCTGTGAGGACCAAAAGCAATAAAATGATGCCAAAGTGGATAAATGGAAGTTTAAATAACTGACGACTCCATCCTCACTTTCTCTTCCACTGCACAAACAGGAGAAATTTAGAGCCAATGTTGAGAGTCACTGAGATACAGTGAAGGTCACCACGGCTGGCTGCCTTGGCCAGCTTATTGATAAAGACACAGCTTTTACCTGACAGGAAGCAGTTAACGCAGCCAACAAATGCTCCTCTGCTTGGTACCACATGGGAGCTGAAAATCATGATACTGTGCCCATATCCATTAAATAAGGATCTCTGGAAGTGTGCCCCAGGCATCAGTATTTTTTCAAGGGATGCAGGTGGTTCTAAAGTGCAGCCAGTGCTCTGTCTGAAGGACACACTACACACATTCCCTGCAGACACCTCCATCAGGTATGCAAGTTTCCTAGCAACACAGTCTGGAGGATCACACAAACTTTTTCCATTACCCACAAGTTCAGTCGATTGGAGAGAAGTTACTGTCAGTAAGGAGCCAAAGCACATTCTACTCACCAAACAAACTGCTTGAATGGCCTCCTTTTGATACAGGCTTCAGTTCATTTTTTCCCCAGGCATAACGTTTATAATTATTCCAAGCATGTTTCATCATCTGAGAAAAGAAATGAAAACGGGATTATATTTTGAATTTGAGATGTTTTTGTTTCAAAATAGATCATATATTCAAGACCTAAAGGTTAAAACATTAAAACTCACTGCTTTGTTAAAAGGATGATAATTAAAAGGGTGACAAAGGGTATGAATAAGCTGGAACACACACATAACACACAAATACACATCATCCCTTTATGTCTACAAGTGGAGATTTTTTTAATCCATTTAATCCTATTTCATATACATATTTTCAAAAGTCAGTTCTCAGCAACAGAAACTTAGCTTATCATAAAAGGATGAACCATTCTTACATTTATCTATTTCATCCTCATGATGCATTAAATCTGCAAAGACTGCATACTTAAAATTCACATTTTTGCATAAGGTTCTCTGTACTTAGTATATAGACAAATATCCAAAAGTTATGACTTTAAACACTTTGATATATCTTGACCAAGTCTATATGGAGAAATACTTTTAAATATCTATAGGAAATGAAAAAAAGAAACTCTATGGGTATACATAGATTTTGGAAAACTTCAGCTTAGTATAATTAATCTTTAATTGCATACATATCTGTGTACACATATGTAACTGAAGACTAATTCTACATATTCCCAACCTAGACTCCTTGTACCAGGAATGTTTTTAAAGTCCCAAACTCTCTGCCATAAATCAGTTGTATACCTTTTTAAATTTTAACAAAATTAATTTATCTACATATAATGAAAACCAATCAATTTCTCCTGACTTATAGACTAATTTCTGACCTATTGTGCTAGATATTAACTCTAGCAGAAAGTGAATAATTTTCAAGGGGAGAAATTGTTCTCTAAGAGCCTATCAAAGTTATACAAAAATTTGTATAACTATTGTGTAATAGTTGTACAAATTTTTTTCAATGACTCCAAGAATATACTGTAGATAATTATTTTTGCATACTTTTTTTTAAAAGGGTTGAGGACTCCTCACCTGTCTAGAATTTATTCATGCCACTATTCCCAATCCATTAACAACAGTAATTAAAATATGGACATAATCTGGAAATATTCTAATCTGGCTCCATATTTTAAAATATCTTAAAAAGCATCACATAAAGTTATAAATACTATGTAAAGGCTGTTTCTCACTAAAAGTCTGCAGTGAGATCAATACAATTTTATTAATAAGAAAGTCTTCATATGTCCCTGAAAACAATAATGCACATCTTTCTTTAATCAATTTGTATATTTTCTTCCTATCTCACCAGTACTGCTACTAATAATAGCTACCAAAAAGTCTGTACTATCTGCTGGGTACTCTGCTAAATGCTTTAAATTCAGTATTCAATTCTTGTTATAACGTTATGAAATGCGCTGTATTATCATTGTTTGGTAGATGAAGAAACTGAGACTTTTAGAAGTGAAAACATGAACAACTTTACTCAAAGTCATGACATTTCTCCACAGCTGTGGAGCCAGGGTTCATCCCTGTGTTGGCCTGACTCCAAAGCCAATGGCATTAACCATACACTGCATCAACTTCCTTTAATGAGTCGGCAACAGAATCTTCCTTTGATGAATGAGATTGCTGATCTTCTAACAATCAATAGAATGTGTACATCGTAGTGTTTTTGAGATTTTCTCTTATAAATTAATCTTGTTGGAAAGTATAAAAGGTTTGAAGGTAAAATAGCCTGATTTATAATCCCTATCGTATCACCAATTAGTCTCATAATCATGGATGAGTCAGAGTTTTGCGAGACTTTATCTGAAAACTTGGGATCGTAATTCCTCACAGGGTGCATGTAAGGATTACATGAGCATGGCCTGTGTGATGGCTCACGGCACACATGGCGAATAATCACACGCTTATTGAATTTTAAGCCTATATTGAGATCAATTAAATTCACATCACAGAAACAGAAACCAATGAGCCTCTGAAAAGACTAGGTACATGAACACTAGGTATAAAAACACCTTGAGATTACACCTCAATTTGACTTGGTTTTCCCATTAAATGTACTGTATTTGGTAAACTCTTCATTCCTATTCCAAGGATAAATTCAGAAGCTTTTGGAATACACCTGATGCAAGAACCGAAAAAAAAATGTTATGATGATTTGTTTCAGCTCCAAGTCTGAATCGAAACCAGTGCCATGTACTATTAATAACTCAAAGACAGCATAAAACTTTCCTATAGAAGACTGTTGTCAAAAATTATCATTTATACAATGTACCACTAGAACAGAACCTCACTGAGTTACCACTGTAGTATATATTAACTTTCCTTATCTCGTTTTCCCCCAAAGAGAAAATTTGACACCAACTGCTTATCTGCCTACATTTCAAAAGTTGCTGTGACCCATTTCTCAAAATGGGCTCCTCATCCCATGGGATTTCTATGTGCAAAGTTAGAAAAGAAAAAGAAAACAATGTGGTCAAAGTGCCCTGTATGGAGCTCTAAGAGTGGTTTCTCCAAGAAGCTGTGAAATGAGGAACAGCCATATTGGTCATGGATTCCAGTGGTTGGTCACCTCTGGAAATGATTTACCACTTTAAAGCCAAATAAGACTTCATGTGTGTGTTTGTGTCTGTGTGTGTGTAGAACAACGAGATTAAATTCACAGGTCATATATACAATCAACTTTGTAACTCAGATTTATGACATACAAATATTTGAAAGCATCAAAATGCTACTAGCCTCTAATTTTACAGTATTAAGCCACTAGCCAGCTAAGGGACCATGAGAATGAAAGCATTTACTCTTTCCAGACTCAGTATGCTCAGCAGCTGACAGGACAAGAAGGTCACTTTTAAAATTCAACTACAAAGATGTCCATAGATAGGATTAATCCTTCATTTTCATAGGCTCCCTCATTTTGTTTTGTAGTCTTTCATCACTTTAATCAGGGTTAGGCAGCCTGACATCTGAGGTAGAAAGATTAAAACAGGCCTAAATTCCATGCTGATTAGGATTTCAAACTCCATACTGAAACCCTAATAAAAAAAAGATAAACTGAAAACAAACCAAAGATTTTTGTTTGAATTTTATTTTTTCCTGAATATTCATATTTGCATTGGTCATACAGCTAACATACAGTGTGAAGGGAAATAAATGAGATTTTGTAATAGTAATCCTTTGTTTTGACCCAGAGAAGCTGGAATTAGGCACGAAATATCCAAAAAATAGCATGACTTCTCCTTGACTCTATGCTTATTGAAGAGTCTTTGATTAGCACTTTGTTATCAATTGGCATCAGGGCTGCGTAATTAGTGCCACTTATTGAGTGTCCGCTACACTATGCGTGATAAGATGCTAAAGGACTAGCAGGGAAATGTACATGAGTCTATCATGCTTATAATCTAATAGATAAGATGGAAGCTTAACGTTTTCCCTTCTTACACACTCACAAATGTTTATAAATATGAGAACAATAAGAAAAGCAATTAAATGTTGTGCATAACTCCATGAAATGATGCTCAACAACACTAATCATTAGAGAAATGCAAATCAAAACTACAATGAGGTATCACCTCACACTGGTCAGAATGGCCATCATCAAAAAGTCTACAAACAATAAACGCTGGAGAGGGTGTGGAGAAAAGGGAACCCTCTTGCACTGTTGGTAGGAATGCAAATTGATACAGCCACTATGGAGAACAGTATGGAGGTTCCTTAAAAAACTAAAAATAGAGCTACCATATGATCTAGCAATCCCACTCCTGGGCATATATCTGGAAGATGAAAACTCTTAATTTGAAAAGATATATGAACCCCAATGTTTACAGTGGCACTGTTCACAATAGCTAAGACATGGAAAAACGTCTATCAACAGATGAACAGATAAAGCAGATGTGTTATATATATACAATGGAATATCACTCGGTCATTAGAAAGAAGTAACACCATTTGCAGCACCATGGATGGACCCAGAAATTATCCTACTAAGTGAAGTCAGAGAAAAACAAGTATCATATGATATCAATTATATGTGGAATCTAAAGAAATGATACAAATGAACTTATTTACAAAACAGAAACAGAGTCATGGACATTGAGAACAAACCTATGGTTCCCAAAGGGGAAGGGTCGGGCAGGGACAAATTAGGAGTTTGGGCTTAACAGATACACACTACCATATATAAAACAGATAACAAGGACCTACTGGACAGCACAGGGAACGATATTCAGTATGTTGTAATAAAGTATAATGGAAAAGAATCTGAAAAGATTCAGTTAAAGTGATATAACTGAATCACTTTGCTGTACATCTGAAACCCAACACTGTAAATCAAATATACTTCAATTTTAAAAAAATTTTGTAACTAACAGTTTGTTTCAATTTTATGTCCTAATCAAGGGCATGGGAAGCAATGAATAAAGAAAACTATGCTTGAATTTCCCCAGGTATGTGTAGATTTCATAACCTACATTTTGTTGCTAAGAACTACCCTTAGCAAATGTTTTTATTTACTGATTCTTTAATCACATGATCTTAAGTTACTCATAAGGCACATTAAAAATCTTTTTGAAAATCTCACTTTTTTTTTTCCAGACAGGTTTGATGAGGATTTTGGGCTTTCACTGCCTCTTTTAAAAAGCATACAAGTTCAAGTCCCACTTACAGGGCCATCCTGTGAGGTCTTATACAAAATCTCTATAGTCTGACAGTGTGATCTGGGTCCCTGGCCCCACTGACTGACCCAGGGCCTGGTGCCTGACCCACAGGGAGACAACTGAGGGCTGGCCATGAGCCTTCGAGGTGAGGCACCCGCAGTGTGACACTGTCTCCAACGGATGGACCAACCCAATCATCTACTCTACCTAGGGGAGTATAACTGGGAGATAGTCACAGAGAATCCGGAGGCCAGAGAGTGATGTAGAAGCAGAGAAGTACAAATACATAAAGAAAAAAACCCACAAGAAAGAGTCACGAAGCAGTTGAAACCACGAGGGAGACGGAAGGCAAGGAGAGAAAAATAAGAAACTGGGAAGCAGGTATGGGGTGCTCAGTTAGTTACATGGTGCCCCAGGGGAATTATGTTAGGTTTGTAGAGCCTCTGTAAAACAGCAAACTATGCTGCTGAATGCTGACTGTTGATGAATTATCTTCCTCTCCTCCATGAGGCATGGCTCTTTGCCTGCTGAGACTGTTTACTTACTTCCCCATGTGTCCTTATAGAAAATCCTCTTGTTTACTGAGGAGGAATGTATAAGAACGGTCACAGGAGCAGGCATCTAACAAACTGGGTTCATATCTGAGCTCTGCCATCAACGGTGTGACTCTAAGTGAGACAATCTCTCTGAGCCCACTTTCCACACCCATTAAAGGTAAATAAATAAAACTACCAGTCCAGTGGCACTCACATTCCCGCTGTCCTAGAGGACATGAAGGAGCTGTATCCGGTTCAGCCGAGGACTAGGGTAGGGGTCAGTCTACCTCCCTGATTGCTGAAGTGGAAATTGGTGGCCTTCGCTCTTAAAATTATACTTACAATGGATGCTTGGAACGACACTGATTTTAAATGCCTGTCAGTAGTTTCCACCAAACTTTGTCTGACATTACTTGATTATCCCATGAAAGAAAGTAACGTCTGAAACTTCCAGATAAAAATCTCAACACAACACATTTTCAGGATCACTGTATCAATCTTTCCTTTCATCTTTGGTGGAACAGGGAAATGGAAGAAAGGAAACAAGATTAAAAAGTATTTTCAGGGAATCAAGTCACACCTTCACCAAACCCTCGCTTATCCACTGGAAAAAAATTTTCTAGATATGTGAACACGCGACAACAATCTTGCCGCCCCTTCCTCTTATCTGGTGTGGTCCTGCTTCCTACATTTCCCTGTGGGAATGAAGACTGAGAGTGAGCCAGCAGGAGACCCTGGGCTGAGGATGCCATCCCAGGGAGCAAGGCAAGGCAGGTGGGCTTCAGCTGGGGGAGCCAGAGCCCTGCTGCCTAAGGGCCTGATCTCTCAGACTCTCAGTTTCTCATCTTTAAAAACAATAACTAGGGCTTCCCTGGTGGCGCAGTGGTTGGGAGTCCGCCTGCCGATGCAGGAGACACGGGTTCGTGCCCCGGTCCGGGAGGATCCCGCGTGCCGCGGAGCGGCTGGGCCCGTGGGCCATGGCCGCTGGGCCTGCGCGTCCGGAGCCTGTGCTCCGCAACGGGAGAGGCCGCAGCGGTGAGAGGCCCGCGTACCGCAAAAAAAAAAAAAAACCAATAACTGAAGGAAACCAACGTCCCACTGAGGTGCAGGATGTTAACAGTGGAGGAGGTGCTGTGAACCTAAAACTGCTCTAAAAATGAAAGTCTGTATCCAAAAAAATAAAAAAGAGAGAGAGAGAGAGAATAGCATTGTCTTCCTCACATCATGGTCTGGAGATCAAATCTGATAATGTCTGGCTGGAGGGAGACATCCAAAGAGTGTTCCTGGCCTTCATGCACATCTCCGCCTCACCGCCCCACCAGGTGCAGGAGTTAAACAGAGATAAGGGAGAGCAGTGCAAAGGAAAGCAGACACTGTGCTACACTCACAGCAGACAGGGCAATTCAGGGAGAGAGAAATTAACAGGGTAGGAAAGAGGTCAATGTCACTGAGAGGTGACAGAACGTAGAGCATGGTATAACTCTGCACTCCCAGACACCGCAAGCCTGGAGTCTACCACAATTACAGGCGTTTAGCATCCTCTTACCCTAAACGGTATTAGGATGCCACCTAAGACAGTACTGGGAAGATCCTCCCCTTAACACAGTGTCCTGGGAAAGCCCAGAGTCCAGCCACCTTCTATCTGTCCTCATCCAGAATGGAGAAAAACCCTCCCAGCCGTGATAGTTTCCAATTTTACCCCGTATCAAATTAAAACACTCATTCAGCACCTTGCTCAATTATCTCTTTCGAAAGCTGAAATATATTAGTTCTCTCTCCCCTTCCCCAAGGCTGTTAAGGTATTCTATTTCCAAGGTTCTTTTTCCCAAAGTCACAATGACAATTACTACTTATTGAGTACTTATTGGTGGCAGGGCGTGAATTACAAAGATGATACAGTAAGGGTGCCAGATTTAGGAAATAAAAACCTTGCATGGGACACACACATACTAAAAAAGCATTTATGTTTATCTGACATGCAAATTTAACAGAGTCCTGTATTTCATCCAGCAGCCCTAGTAGAGAGGGATAGGACACACTGAATCCTTGGTTCTGTGTCCAGGGCCAGCTCCCTGGATTGTGCCCTGCTCTGCCTTGGGCTCAAAAGAGGGACTGAAAATTCAAGGGCCAGACAGAAATAGAATGGCCAGGTCTAGGGCAACTGGAAATGACAGGGAATGAGGCCAAACAAGAGTCAAGGCCCTGGCTAAAGCCATTTAAAAATATATTCTTAAAAAAAAATACTAAGCTTGCTTTCAAGGTTTGAGCCAGGTTTTCCAGGGGTCTAGAAAAAAAAAAAACAGTATGTTAGCTAAGGGGAAAAAGCATCCGTGAGCCACAGATGGCCCACAGACCAGCCATCTGCACTGCAAGCCCTGGTTTCTGGGCACATGTCTAGACCTGACTGCTCTGTGCTTAGTAGGCCTGTGGGCATGTCGCTTCCCTCTGGCCCTCTCCCCTAGCTCAGGGAGCAGTGTCCAGCCCACTTCTGAGCCAGGCTGCCTTCTGTGCGTGCTCTTGACTGTCCAGGGCCTGCCAGGACATCAGTGCTGACTCTACCAAGAATTAGTGAGGTCCTCGAGACCTGAGATGTACAAAGCATTATGCACACACCTCTCAGCAATCCTCTTCCTGCTGGATGAGTGGTAGGTTCACACTTCAGAAAGCATTTATAATTCTAAATCCTACACTGTTCTACAAGTGAAACTGAAGAAGCTGTAAAGGAGAAAGTGCCTTAACTTTGTCCAACACCTGTAAGGCACTGGGAGGCGAACCTGATAACAATTTACCACACACTTAATCCTCCTTAATACCTCTGGGGTATTACTACCCCATTTTACAGATGAGGAAGCAGAGGCCCAGCATAGCACAAAGGAAGAGCGAGGCGTCAAACTCTCATTCTGATTCTTTTCCCTGCATCACTTAGGATGCCTTGACTTTTTTGCTGCTTGCAAAACTTAAGACGGTCAGCCACAGCCTCCGAGCTCTTCTGCTGCTCCATGCGCAGGGCCAGCCCTACCTGGGGTACAAAGAGACGCGGCTGGGCCTGGCAGCAAAACGGCACACACCAAGTTGGGCTTGTAAACTGGCTCCAGGACAGGACCTGGCAGCACCAGCTTTTCTTGCCTGCATCGTATCCTTTAACCCTCAGGACCCTCCTTCCCTCCAATTCAGCTCTCTCTCCAGCTCTGTCTCCCAACTCTTCTCCTCTGGCTGTGCAGGCTACTTGGGCAGACAAGATGGCTCTGCCCTGCTCCGACCCTGCCCGTCCCTGGATTTCTGGAGAACTGTGAATCCCTCTCCTTCACACCAAGCTGCTGACTGTGCTGACAGCTGCTCTCTTCAGCTGCGGTATTTCCTGAGCTTTATCACCACCACCAGAGCTAAGGGTGGCCAGTTTTTCTTTCCTCTTCTCCACTACTCTACTGCTTATTTTTTGTCTCTGTGTGCAATTTGTTACCATGCATCCCAGGCTGCCTCATAACCAAGGAGGGGATAGATACGTGTTCATATTTTCTTCAGATTCAGATGTCCTGAATTCTCCCACAGCCAATTTAGTATACTTTCTTTTTAAAGATAGCAGGAGATATATAAAGGAGTAATTATTTAATGCTAACATTGTATGAACCCTAATGGGCTAATAAACATTAATTTCCCAATGAATTGAAAGAGCAGTTAGAGCAGTAATCTCTTTTGAAAAAGACTCAGAATGCCTGATAAAGCCAGTTTTAAAAAATGAGAATTCCAGTTAATTGCCACTTGTAGAGGACAGATTGTCCTGTTTCTAAGAAGAATCTCACACTCCTAAGAAAAAGCCAGTTTTTCTAGGTCTAGCTCAGAGAATTGGGTTATATGCTAGTTAATGGTTCTCTTTCTTTGTGACCAAATTCTGACATTATTTTATAAAACTCTGTGCTACTACCAAATGGAAGAGGGTAGAGGACACCCCTCAAAACCCCAAAACTTGACTAAAATGTAAGTATATAACTCTGAAATATTCGAAGAGATAGTCATTTCACATCTCAAAAGTTGGCCATTAGAAAAACACTTGTTCATATGTGACTATCTAGTATATTTCTTTTTTGGAAAGCAGTACTGTTGGTGAGAATGTTTTCTTTACATAGAGAAAAGCTCTCGATCAGCCAAGGGTCTATGACTTGCTGTTATTTACTTCTCAAAAATATCCGTCTCATAGTTAATGATTGTAGTCTCTTTCCACAGAAGTTGTCACTCGAGTTTAAACACTCAACGTCGGGGTTTTTGTTGTTTGTTTGGTTGATTTTTAATTGATCTAAAACTGCCTTTGTTAGATTACCCCTGCTAAGTAAGAACTAGCAGGCTAGCAAGTGGGCCTTTGCAGGCCAGATGCCAGCTGATCTTCCCTGCCCGGTCCCCAGGCAAAGACCTAGCAGAGCTTTCCCAAACCTGGGAAACATCAGCAACTACAGATCTTTCCTGGCAGTTAAGAGAAAATGATATCGCCTGATGTGATATCATGAAGCTCCCTTTATTCTAAGAAGGAATTCTAAAAAACATATCCACATAGGAAATAAATACTATCCTCATCAGTGAGTACCTTACCTCAAAAGATTTTTTTTTTAGTTTTAATATTTGTAATAATAAAGCAAGTCCAAACATTCTTTTAATTCATGCATGTCATTTCTACAGCTTCAGATTTTCACTACATTTATCTTTTTTCCAGTAGTGACACAATAATGTTTTAGAACAAGTATGCTCTCCTTTAAGGGATTTGTTTATAAGATTTGTCAAGTTCACGAAGACTAATAAACTTAAAATTTTTCTTTTAATATTCCTTTTTTAAACATTACAAATACTATGAAGTTAGAACATAATTAATGAGAAATGAAAAAATTAGCAAAAATTCTCTAAAAAATATTGCTAATGAGCAAAAGTTAGAGATATGTGCCTTTTAAAATTATGTTCTTCTTATTTTTTTAAGCAAGCAAAGTAGCCCTAGAGAGTCAAGACCTGTTCTCCTTCAGTTATCAAGAGGAGAGCTGCAGGATACAGCATTTCTTTTCCTTTTTTTCTTTTGTGTGTATGTTCTTTTAATAGACTTTATTTTTGTTTATAGCAGTTTTAGGTTCATGGCAAAATTGAGCAGAAAGTACAGAGATTTTCCATATACCCCCTACCCACACACCGTACCACCGCCCCTACTACTAATATCATGTTCCAGAATGATACACTTGTTACACTGGTGAGCCTACACTGACACATCACCAGAAGGCCACAGTTTACACTAAGATTGTTATTGTACATTCTGTGGGTTTTGCGAATGTATAATGACTTGCATCCATCATTATATTATCATACAGAATAGTTTCACTGCCCTAAAAATCCTCTGTGCTCCCCCTTTTCTTCCCTCTCCCCTACCCTACCACCACTGATCTTTTTACTGCCTCCATAGTTTTGCCTTGTCCAGAATGTCATATAGTTGAAATCATATAGTATGTAGCCTTTTCAGACTGGCTTCTCTCACTTAGTAAATATGTACTTAAGGTTCCTCTATGTCTGAATTTTCATGGCTTAGTAGCTCATTTCTTTTTAGCACTGAATAATATTCCATTGTCTGCATGTCTCACAGTTTATTTATCCATTTACCTTCTGAAGGACATCTTGGTTGCTTCCAAGTTTTGGCAATTATGAATAAAGCTGTTATCAATAGGAGAGTTGCAGGGAAGAGTGTTCCCTTTTCAAATTAAAACCAGAAATCACTATTTTCTTAACAAGGATTACAAATTATAATTTTGTAAGTTATTATTTCTTGAAGGTAAAATTCGTACATATATATTGGTTACAAAATGTCACATATTACAGGGAAATTTTTCTTAAACTTCTGAAATGATTACCCGTAAAACTGTCCACTATTAGTAAATAGTTGGGGCACTCCTTGTCATTCAAGATTCCATAATTTTATATTATGAAAGTAATCCTTTTGTATACTGCAGATCACAGTTTTAAACATTATTATCAGAGCATATCAATAATGAAAATGTTTTATAAAAGGTACTATTTTGAAACTTACTTATGAAATGTAATATTTATGTATACTAAATATCAAAAATGCTAGTTCCTAAGTATAAACTTGCAGTAGCAACTAGTGCTCCTATAAGACTTAAAATCCATAATTAGTGTGTCACAAAAAGGTACTTATCCTTAATAGAAAGGGCCAGCATTTATTGAACACTCACATGTCAGGAAATATGTAAAGCATTTACATATTCTCTCAGTCCCTCACAACAATCTTACAAGGAAAGTAGTCTCCTCACTGAGAGTCCCATTGCACAGATGAAGAAATCAAGAGGTTAAATAATTTTCCCAAGGTCAGCCCTTTAGCAGGGGTGGAGGTTGTCTCTGAATTTAGGCTGACCCTGAAGCCTGTACACTGTACTGAGCTAAAGATGTGACCCATGCAATCGGGGGAACATGCCTTCCAAATAACCTTCTAAACAAACTGTTAACTCATGTTATTGATATACATATTTGCATGCTTTCTATTACCTATTTAATTATTTTGGATAAACTCAACTTTCAGTAGTGAGACTTCAGAAACATGCCATGCAAAACCACCTTCCCATCTTTCCCTTTTTGAAAACTTTGCTGACACAGGAGAGAAACATTAAATATATTGGTAGATTAAGAAATTAAAATGAAAATGAGAATATCTCTTGCTTCTGATGCCCTGTGGAAAAGCATATCTTACATACATTGAAAAAGAATTTTGCTTTACATACATTTTAACATCTAAAGTTTCCTTCCAGTGAAGTTCATCTCCATTTGAGCATCCTACAGTGGATCATAATCTTTATTCTTGGTTTCATAGTATATGACACTTCTTCACCAAGAAAACACACCAATAATTTTGTTTTTTGGCAATTGAAAAAAGACATTTTAGTTTAAATGTCAACAGCATTCTATAAATTGCCCCTACATTGGCAATAATATCAGATTTCTTTCTAAATACCTACCAAAAAAGTATAGCAATACTGATTATTTTTCAATGCTCTTTCTACTATAGTTTTATTTAAACTTCTACTATGTTACTAATGTTATTAATGAAGATGGCAAACAATTGTTTTGGAGTATATGTGGTAACACTGTTAAGGCAAGCAATCATACCTAGTATGGTTGTATCACTGCCACCCTATAAGCCATATTTTCTATGGGTTGAAGATAATCTGAGATGTTCTGTAAGTGGCGGCAAGTATTTCCTGGATCTGAAAATGTATTACTCTAACCATTCTGTTAGAACTTTAAATTCTGATAAGGCTAGATTTTTTTTGGTAGAAAGAGATAATCATCATTCATTCTACAGTTGCTGGATGGCAAGTGCACAGAATTAAATATATGCCAGGTTCAGTGACCTGGTAAAAGCAGACGGTATTACTTAGTATTAGCTTTGGAATGACTTCCAATTTTGTTCAGCTATTTCACGGCTTAAAAATTGGGCAAAGACCTTCATAGATTTAAGAAGGAAAAAAAAAGTGCCAAGTTTATCAGCAGAGGTCAAATTATTTCACTATTCAGAAGACTACATAAAGTACAAAACAATAATAAAAATGGGAAAATTATGAATATACATTCTACCTGTCGCAGACTGATTCACTCCACACCCAAATCTCCTTCTGCCTTGCCTGTCCTTGGAAGAGAAGCTGTAAAAGCCGAATGTGTGCTTCCCTAATCTCTCTACAGCTAGAGGTAGCTACGTGACAAAGCTCACATCAATGAGATGTTTGTCAAGGTCTGTCAACAGCCCTGTTGTCCCTCTTCTTTCTTCCTTGAATGGAGGTGTGATGCAGGTAGATGTGCTGTCACAGTGGCAGTTCTGCTACCATAAATGAGTGAAAACCCAGAACTACAGAGACATCATCCTGATGGAGGAGACCGTGACAGCCCGCCCTGTTATGTTTTAAGTTCAAACTACAGTTATTTTATTACTTAACTCATTGATTACCAATCACTAATGAATTTAACATTTGAGTAGCTATCCTTTGGTTGTCTTTTAAAAACCTGAGTGACGAGATCAAAACTGGACTTACACCATACCCCAACCTGGGGAAAGAGGAAGTTTTTCTCTGGATTATTTCTTTTCATAATACTGTTTGGTAGCTGAAACTACTCTAAAGGTTTGATCAGAACAGTTGTATAATAATAAATAGTACGATTTATCAAAGAAATTATGGTAGTTGAGTCCTTTGTTCAAGCTTTAAAAGACCGGTATGGGTGAAGGGGACGGGCATCAATGATTAAAAAAAGAAAAAGTATGTAGTCAGGACTCCTGGATTCACCCAGTAAACAGTAACTTCATGGGACAATTTGAGTTGTTTTCCTCCACCTTACTTGAAAAAAGTAAAATATTTGTTCAAAATGGGATAAAATATTCAAGTAAATATTGTTATCAAAGAAGAAGATTATATTTTTGAATGAAAATCTCAAATATTAGTTCAGGCATCTTCTATAATAGAACTTATCCACAGTGCTGGTAAAAACTGAATTACCGTAAGAGTTGCATCCCATTCCTGTTAAGCTATCTGAAAAGGGCTCTGGTTAAAAAATATATAAAATAGTACGTACTAAATATTGTGCTTCTGGTGAGTAAAACTAACAATATGAGTTGAAATGTTTAATTTTTATGTACTTTTATGGAGCATCATAGCTGACTTATAATTTCTTTCTCTCAAGTGAAAAATTTATCTCCCTTAAATATGTGTTCCATTTACCACTGCAACAAAACAAATAAAATACCTAGGAATAAACCTACCTAAGGAGACAAAAGACCTGTATGCAGAAAACTATAAGACACTGATGAAAGAAATTAAAGATGATACAAACAGATGGAGAGATATACCCTGTTCTTGGATTGGAAGAATCAACATTGTGAAAATGACTATACTACTCAAAGCAATCTACAGATTCAGTGCAATCCCTATCAAACTACCAATGGCATTTTTCACAGAACTAGAACAAAAACTTTCACAATTTGTATGGAAACACAAAAGACCCCGAAGAGCCAAAGCAATCCTGAGAAAGAAAAACGGAGCTGGAGGAATCAGGCTCCCTGATTTCAGACTATACTACAAAGCTACAGTAATCAAGACAGTAAAGGCACTGGCACAAAAACAGAAATACAGATCAATGGAACAGGATAGAAAGCCCAGAGATAAACCCATGCACATATGGTCACCTTATCTTTGATAAAGGAGGCAAGAGTATACAATGGAGAAAAGACAGCCTCTTCAATAAGTGGTACTGGGAAAACTGGACAGCTACATGTAAAAGAATGAAATTAGAACACTTCCCTAACACCATACACAAAAATAAACTCAAAATGGATTAAGGACCTAAATGTAAGGCCAGACACGATAAAACTTTTACAGGAAAACATAGGCAGAAAACTCTATGACATAAGTCACAGCAAGATCCTTTTTGAGCCACTTCCTAGAGAAATGGAAATAAAAATAAACAAATGGGACCTAATGAAACTTAAAAGCTTTTGCACAGCAAAGGGAACCATAAACAAGACGAAAAGACAACCCTCCGAATGGGAGAAAATATTTGCAAATGAAGCAACTGACAACGGATTAATCTCCAAAATATACAAGCAACTCATGCAGCTCAATATGAAAAAACAGGAAACCCAATTAAAAAATGGGCAAGAGACCTAAATAGACATTTATCCAAAGAAGATATACAGATTGCCAACAAACACATGAAAGGATGCTCAGCATCACTAATCATTAGAGAAATGCAAATCAAAACTACAATGAGGTATCACCTCACACCAGTCAGAATAGCCATCATCAAAAAATCTACAAACAATAAATGCTGGAGAGGGTGTGCAGAAAAGGGAACCCTCTTGCACTGTCGGTGGAAATGTAAACTGATACAGCCACTATGGAGAACAGTATGGAGGTTTCTTAAAAAACTAAACATAGAACAACCGTATGACTCAGCAATCCCATTATTGGGCATATACCCTGAGAAAACCATAATTCAAAAAGAGTCATGTGCCACAATGTTCATTGCAGCTCTATTTACAATAGCCAGGACATGGAAGCAACCTAAGTGTCCATCGACAGATGAATGGATAAAGAAGATGTGGCGCATATATACGATGGAATATTACTCAGCCATAAAAAGAAATGAAATTGAGCTATTTGTAGTGAGGTGGATGGACCTAGAGTCTGTCATACAGAGTGAAGTAAGTCAGAAAGAGAAAACCAAATACTGTATGCTAACACATATATATGGAATCTAAAAAAAAAAAAAAAAACAATGGTTCTGAAGAACCTAGAGGCAGGACAGGAAAAAAGACGCAGACCTAAAGAATGGACTTGAGGACACGAGGAGGGGGAAGGGTAAGCTGGGATGAAGTGAGTGAGTGGCATGGACACATATACACTACCAAATGTAAAACAGCTAGTGGGAAGCAGCCACATAGCACAGGGAGATCAGCTCGGTGCTTTGTGACCGGCTGGAGGGGTGGGATAGGGAGGGTGGGAGGGAGATGCAAGAGGGAGGGGATATGGGGATATAGGTATACATATAGTTGATTCAGTTTGTTATACAGCAGATACTAACACAACATTGTAAAGCAATTATGCTCCAATAAAGATGTTAAAAAAATGTGTGTGTGTATATGAAAGAACACAACTTTTTGCTGTTTAATTATAACTACACCAAATCTTGTTTAAAATAGATCAGTATATTTGTGATCTTCAACTACTGATTTCCATATAAACTGACTGTTTTGTACTACATATTTTCTTCTCATTGTTTGAACAATATTGGGATTCCACATCCTTCATTTCTGAAAACAAGACTGTTGTTCCAAATAGTATGACCTTCTACCACCAACAGAAAATACCTTCCTAGCCCTGAATATAAAATACTGTCCTTGGCTTAAGACTCTCTAACTTGGTTTAGAATATCCTTGTCTAAAATGCTTCTCAGAAGGAGGAGAATATTCTGCCTTCTCCCAGGATGGTCTGTCAGGATTTATGAGGGATCTGTCCCTCCTGCCTGCTTCCTTAGCCCTGTCTCAGAAGGATACCCTCCCAGGAACTAACTACTCATTTAAAAATTTTACTGGCAAAGATCTGAGGTCCTGAAATGTAATAATAGATCAAACTCGCAACCTGCAAATGTGTACCCTGGGCAATAATGAGGGTGATGCAGTAGGCTCAGCCTCCGACACACCGGCCAGCTCCTGGAGGATGTGCTCTCACAGAAAGAAGCAGATGAAACCTGTCAGCCAGGCAGAGAGCAAATTCCAGAACAGATTCAGTGGGGCAGTGGGGTGCAACTGCTCTGCTCTCCTCATACTGGACTCTCTGGACTCCAACTCCCAACTTCATTCCCACCTGTTCCTTTGTGCCAGACTGAACTGTTCATTCCTTTCATGAACATGTGCGTGCCTATAGCTACAAGGCCTGTGCTACATTCACTTTCTGTCCACAAGGGGCTAACCTGTGCACGGGTGTATGTCTGTGTGTGATAAGTCTTACCAGTGTTACTAAGTGCTGTAATTCTGGTTCCACTGTTTCCTCCCCTCTCTGACTTGGACCTCTGGGTCCTGGGCTCTGCTCAGCTTAGACCCAGGACTACTGTGATATGCCTTGCTGGTGATATTCTTTGGAACCCAGACTCACACCTCAGCTCTATTCTCAGGACTACTGGTAACCAGCTCTTGTACAGGAACTGTCTTCCTAGCATGACTTCTACCTTCAGCCCAGTCCCCTCAAGTCACTGCCCTAGTCCATCACAAAAAAATGCCATTCTACATGTTTACACGAGCAAGAGGCATGGTCCTGTGATTGCTGCTGAGCTAAGCCTGTTTACCAAAGTTCTTTCCATAGCAGAACATGTGTAACTGTCGATTCATTGAAATCCAAGGTCCCTCTCTCCCAGATCAACTAATTCTCGATGGAGAAACTTAAGCATTTCCCTATGTTTCACTGGTAAAGCTGTTAAAGAGTTTTTCTGAGTCTTCATCACAAGGCTCTGAATTATGAGGCGGCAAAATAAAATTTGGGTAAGTCATTTCAAAATTGAAGGAAGGCCTTAACTTGTTTTCAACTGCTATGTAGCTTGATCTTTTAATGCTCAAAGATGCCACCAAGCCATATTGAGGTGGTCACTGATGGACACGACTCTCCATTGTAACAGCCTGAGATCACAGGACATCAGCTGGACTTTGTCCAAACCCTTGAAAGATGCCAATTACTTTTTTTTTTTTTAAACATCTTTATTGGGGTATAACTGCTTTACAATGGTGTGTTAGTTACTGCTTTATAACAAAGTGAATCAGTTATACATATACATATATTCCCATATCTCTTCCCTCTTGCATCTCCCTCCCTCCCACCCTCCCTTTCCCACCCCTCCAGGTGGTCACAAAGCACTGAGATGATCTCCCTGTTCTATGCGGCTGCTTCCCACTAGCTATCTACCTTATGTTTGGTAGTGTATGTATGTCCATGCCTCTCTCTCGCTTTGTCACAGCTCACCCTTCCCCCTCCCTATATCCTCAAGTCCGTTCTCTAGTAGGTCTGTGTCTTTATTCCTGTCTTACCCCTAGGTTCTTCATGACATTTTTTTTTTCTTATATTCCATATATATGTGTTAGCATACGGTATTTGTCTTTCTCTTTCTGACTTACTTCACTCTGTGTGACAGACTCTAGGTCTGTCCACCTCATTACAAATAGCTCAATTTCGTTTCTTTTTATGGCTGAGTAATATTCCATCGTATATATGTGCCACATCTTCTTTATCCATTCATCCAAAGATGGGCACTTAGGTTGTTTCCATCTCCGGGCTATTGTAAATACAGCTGCAATGAACATTTTGGTACATGACTCTTTTTGAATCATGGTTTTCTCAGGGTATATGCCCAGTAGTGGGATTGCTGGGTCATATGGTAGTTCTATTTGTAGGTTTTTAAAGAACCTCCATACTGTTCTCCATAGTGGCTGTACCGATTCACATTCCCACCAGCAGTGCAAGACTGTTCCCTTTTCTCTACACCCTCTCCAGCATTTATTGTTTCTAGATTTTTTGATGATGGCCATTCTGACTGGTGTGAGATGATATCTCATTGTAGTTTTGATTTGCATTTCTCTAACGATTAATGATGTTGAGCATTCTTTCATGTGTTTGTTGGCAGTCTGTATATCTTCTTTGGAGAAATGTCTATTTAGGTCTTCTGACCATTTTTGGATTGGGTTGTTTGCTTTTTTGTTATTCAGCTGCATGTAAATTTTGGAGATTAATCCTTTGTCAGTTGCTTCATTTGCAAATATTTTCTCCCATTCTGAGGGTTATCTTTTGGTCTTGTTTATGGTTCCCTTTGCTGTGCAAAAGCTTTGAAGTTTCATTAGGTCCCATTTGTTTATTTTTGTTTTTATTTCCATTTCTCTAGGAGGTGGGTCAAAAAGGATCTTGCTGTGATTTATGTCATAGAGTGTTCTGCCTATGTTTTCCTCTAAGAGTTTGATAGTTTCTGGCCTTACATTTAGGTCTTTAATCCATTTTGAGCTTATTTTTGTGTATGCTGTTAGGGAGTGATCTAATCTCATACTTTTACATGTACCTGTCCAGTTTTCCCAGCACCACTTATTGAAGAGGCTGTCCTTTATCCACTGCACATTCCCACCTCCTTTATCAAAGATAAGGTGACCATATGTGCGTGGGTTTATCTCTGGGCTTTCTATCCTGTTCCATTGATCTATCTTTCCGTTTTTATGCCACTACCACAGTGTCTTGATTACTGTAGCTCTGTAGTATAGTCTGAAGTCAGGGAGCCTGATTCCTCCAGCTCCATTTTTAGTTCTCAAGATTGCTTTGGCTCTTTGGGGTCTTTTGTGTTTCCATACAAATTGTGAAAGTTTTTGTTCTAGTTCTGTGAAAAATGCCATTGGTAATTTGATAGGGATTGCATTGAATCTGTAGATTGCTTTGGGTAGTAGAGTCATTTTCACAATGTTGATTCTTCCAATCCAAGAACATGGTATACCTCTCCATGTATTTGTATCATCTTTAGTTTCTTTCATCAGTGTCTTATAATTTTCTGCATACAGGTCTTCTGTCTCCTTAGGTAGGTTTATTCCTAGATATTTTTGTTGCAATGGTAAATGAGAGTGTTTTCTTGATTTCACTTTCAGATTTTTCATCATTAGTGTATAGGAATGCCAGAGATTTCTGTGCATTAATTTTGTATCCTGCTACTTTATCAAATTCGTTGATTAGCTCTAGTAGTTTTCTGGTAGCATCTTTAGGATTCTCTATGTAGAGTATCATGTCATCTGCAAACAGTGACAGCTTTACTTCTTCTTTTCTAATTTAGATTCCTTTTATTTCCTTTTCTTCTCCGATTGCTGTGGCTAAAACTTCCAAAACTATGTTGAATAAGAGCGGTGAGAGTGGGCAACCTTGTCTTCTTCCTGATCTTAGTGGAAATGCTTTCAGTTTTTTACCATTGAGGATGATGCTGGCTGTGGGTTTGTCATATATGGCCTTTATTATGTTGAGGAAAGTTCCCTCTCTGCCTACTTTCTGCAGGGTTTTTATCATAAATGGGTGTTGAATCTTGTCAAAAGCTTTCTCTGCAGCTATTGAGATGATCATATGGTTTTTCTCCTTCAGTTTGTTAATATGGTTTATCACATTGATTGATTTGCGTATATTGAAGAATCCTTGCATTCCTGGAATGAACCCCACTTGATCATGGTGTATGATCTTTTTAATGTACTGTTGGATTCTGTTTGCTAGTACTTTGTTGAGGATTTTTGCATCTATGTTCATCAGTGATATTGGCCTGTAGTTTTCTTTCTTTGTGACATCCTTGTCTGGTTTTGGTATCAAGGTGATGGTGGCCTCGTAGAATGGGTTTGGGAGTGTTCCTCCCTCTGCTATATTTTGGAAGAGTTTGAGAAGGATAGGTGTTAGCTCTTCTCTAAATGTTTGATAGAATTCGCCTGTGAAGCCATCTGGTCCTGGGCTTTTGTTTGTTGGAAGACTTTTAATCACAGTTTCAATTTCAGTGCTTGTGATTGGTCTGTTCATATTTTCTATTTCTTCCTGATTCAGTCTTGGCAGGTTGTGCATTTCTAGCCAATTACTCTTAAAACTAATCCCTCTTAATCACGAAGTCTGTGAAGAAGTAGTTATCACTGTTCTACCACTTCTAAAGAGTGTCACAAAAAGAAAGTTTTGAAGCTCAACAAAAGACCACACTAAAAAATGTAATTCTGCTGTAAACTGCTTTTCCCAGTTTCTGGCCCTGAAGACAAAGTAAGGCAGATATGGTGCGTTATCAAAAACATTTTGCTTGTTCCTTTTAAATGAAGTGCCTGGGGGTTTCTCTTTGAACCTCTTTAGGTACGTAACGACCTGAAAAGGACAGAGTGGATGTCATCTTCAGTGCAATGAACACTCTCCTTTTGCTGATATTTGTATGAGCCAAGAATTTGTTAAATACAATAAGAAAAATCTATTTCTATTTTATACAATCACATATTTTACCAATACTTAGTAACTGTATAATGTAATCATGTAATCAATTTTCAAGTATTTCTCAGCACCTACTTGGTGCCCAGCATATCCGGGTTCTGCTTAATCCATAATAATTTACAGCTACAGGTTGTTGTGTTTGTGTCTTGTGGTTCTCAGTTCCTTCAGGAAGATGACAGAGAGGAAGGTAAGGGAATGCACCCAGATTCTCTGCTTTCCCTCCTGGATGACAGTCTAACCAGTTCTCTGCACCCTAGTGGTAGTGCAGGTATTGATGACTAATTGACCCAATCATCAAAAGGACAAATTCTGTGAAAAGGGAGAATGGATAAATATAGTCCTGCATAGTGAGAAAGACAACTCAAGTAGCTAAACTTGAGGTGGAGGTAACAGGGGTGAGGGGTAATGGAGAGGAAGGACTGGTTGAAGAATATTCTAAATCATTTGATACATGTAAGAGAGAGGGGAGGGAGTGAAGACAGTAAACACACAAGCCTTACATAATATTCAGAAATAAAAATGACACTGGCACAAATGTTTCAGGCCTTTCTAGACCATATACTACAATGTAGGTAAATTCTAAATTGGTAACTAGAGTGGGTAGTTATCTTGACTGTTACTCTGTTTCAACATACATAGTAACACCAAATTCCCAAATTCAAGTAATTTCTTTCCTATGATCTCCCGAAGAAAGCTCACTAGAAAATTTTTTAGGAAAATTAGAAATTCTGCTCATTTCTTCACAAGAACAGAGTATTTCTAACACCTAATTGCGTATTCTAGAGGTTAAGCACATTCTTGTGAAATCTGTGTTACATATAAAAATAGATAAGTAGATAGACAAGGATTTTTTTTAAACACTGGAAAACAATTATTATTATTACTATTATTATTATTATTTTACTGTAGAACTCAGAGCCCCATGGCTGTCAAGCATGAACATCCTCAGTGTTTAAAAGTCATTAATGAAACATGAATATCTTATTTGCAAATGAAGTTGTTACTAAAACCATAAACCACTGGTTTAAAACAGGGTTTCTCAACCTCTGTACTACTGACATTTTGGGTGGATAATTCTTTGCTGTAGGGGGATTTTCTGTGCATTGCAGCATGTTTAACAGGATCCCTGGCTTCTATACACTAGATGCTTATAGCATATAACCCCAGATGTGACAGCCAATGTCTCCAGACATTTCCCAATGTCCTTGGGGGGGGGGCGCAAAATAGCCCTGGTTGAGAAGCCATGGTTAAAACAAACTGTTTGATTAGAATAATAATCCTAATACTTATACAGCACATGTACTAGGCACGATTCAATTTGATGCTCAATGACAACTTTATGAAGTAGGGCTTATTTTAACCTCCATTTTACAGACGAGGAAACTGAGGTACAGAGAGGTTAAGTTAGTTGCCCAAGGTCACTGGACACATAAGTGGCAAACAGGGAAGTCAAACCCAAGGAGTATGGTTCCAGAGTTTGTGTTCCTAACTTCTATACTACACTTGCTATGATATATGGATAATAGACACAAATCAGAATTATTTTTCATTCAAGATTTTTAACAGTCTATAACATCGGGGGCCTTATATACCCCTGAGTTCGGAATACTCATTTGTAAAATTAAAATGATAATGAAATTAAAATAAGATACTTTATCAAAGGCCTCAAGAAAATCTCTAAGAATAAAGAGTAGAATATTTTTCTTATTTAGCAATACTCTTTACATCTGGATATATCTCTGGTTTCCTTTTCCTGTTTACCTGCAAAGAGCAACTGGAGTCAGTTATACACTAAGGAACTACTATAAAACCTGGCTTCTTTTGGTGTGGTTTCCCCTACTCATAATCTGAAGCACGAAATGCCTCCTGGGTAACAGCTTGGTTGATGACAAACCACAGCAACAGGCCACACAATTCACCAATAGCTGTTGAGTAACTCTTGTATGTAAGGGACTGTACTGCACTTAGTGCCACATTCTGGATCACACATAGTACCCACAAGTGGTAAGTAGAAATCCCCCCAAAGAGGCCCACTCCCTGGACTTGTGAATATGTTACTTTACATGGCAAAAAGTTTGCAGATGTAATGAAAGTTACTTGAGGATAATTAAGACAACCTTAAAATGCAGAGATAAACCCATATTATTCAGGCACACCTAATCTAGTCACTCAGCTGAGCCCTTAGAAGCAGAGAACACTCTTCAGTTGGAGGCAGAAGGGATACAGCAGTGGGGACAGTCAGAGATTCATCACACTCAATGTTATGTTGCCAATTTGAAGATGGAGGGGCTATGTTAACATGAATGCAGAAGCCTCTAGGAGGTGAGAGGCCCCTGGCTGACAGCCAGCAAGGAAGTGGGGATGTCAGCCCTACAGTTACAAGGAACTGAATTTTGCAACAATTTGAAAGAAACTCTAAGTGGATCCTCCTCCAGAGCCTGAAGGTAAGAGCCTGGCACCTTGATTTTGGCCTTATGAGACCCAGTGCAGAGAAACCAAAAAACAAGCCCACTCAGACTCTGACCTACAGAACTGTGAGACATTAACTTGTATTGTTTTAAGCTGCTATGTTTGTGATAATTTGTTGCAGCAGCTATAAAAACTAACAGCCTGAGACAAGAAAGAACAGTAATTCACCCACTGCCATGGCATAAATTACCAAGTGGTAGACAGGGGTTTAGAAACCTGGTCTTTCAACCTCCAAACTATTTCCTTAAATAATCGATATCTACATCATAGCGGAAGCAAATAGTTTTGCGTCCACTCATTCACTGGCTCCTAACAACAGCCGTGAAAGGTAGGCATTATCGTCCTTTTTACAGAAGAGAAAGGTTCAAAGAATTGTGTACTTACACAGGGTAAGCTGTTCATAAGTGACAAAGCCATGAGTTCTTTCATCTCACTGCCTTTGCATGTGCTGCCTTTAACAGTAAAACTGTAATAAATATATTATAGAGGATTAAACAAAGCAAGCCATAAGAGCACAGAAAGACAAATGATTTTCTGCTGAAGGAGGATAGGAAGAGGTAAGAATTTGTGGAACTGGTAACATTTAAGTTGTATTTTGATGGACAGGTAGGATTTCAAAAGATGATGATTGCTGGGACTTTCTGCTGTTATCGTAAACTTGGAATCAAAGCAGCAATATGATAGGTATTAAAGAGTGAACATCTCAGGGCAGGTTTGGTTCATGAACTGGTATTTTTCAGGCAAACCTGCATCATAGTTACTGGAACAATATGAAAATGCTGATGCTGGTGAAATGCAATTTCATGACAGGAGAACTTTCTCTACTTAACATATAGCAGAACCACAGAAACTCTGCCTCTAACAAGTAGTCCTACAACAGAGAAACTACCAATAAGAAAAATGCAGCTCGGTGCAGCAGAGATGGTGGGAGACCTCTGTGTAGCCAGGAAACCCTCTCCTCCCTGATAGTCAGGAGGCTCTGTGCTATGGCTGCACCAGTGCTAACAACCAATTCTCCACCCCTTGGCCAGAGCTGATTAGATGCCTAACTACTGCTGGGTCAGATTCCCTATTCTGGGAATTTGGAGTTGAGTCTTTGCATTCTCCAAATATGGCAGAGTTGCTGAATGCTGCTACAGAGAAAAATCAAACAAGTGAGCAGATGGGACCATCACAAATCCATGGCCGCCAGCCCCAAATGTGTGCTCAGGAGGGCCCAGCAGGCTACTTATTTCTCTGTTCAATCTTCCCATTGTCCCTTGTCATCTTGCAGCTACTACCCCATTTCTCTAGTCCCATTCACGGCAGCCTTCTTGAAAGACTTCTCTCAGTTCTTCCTTACCTCCACTATAACATGGAGCTCACCGCAAATATGCCACTGAAGATGCTCCAGTAGGGGTCGCCTTCTACCTGCTTACTACCAAACCCAAAAGCCAATTCTTCGTCCTTCTCTTGCCTGTCAGGGACATTTGACACTGCTGAGACTCACCAGAAAATATCCAAAAATGCTCCAGGGTGCCACACTCTAGTTTTCTTTGTACATCTTTTTTTTTTTTTAATTTTTCATACAGCAGGTTATTAGTTATCTATTTTATACATATTAGTGTATATATGTCAATCCCAATCTCCCAATTCATCCCATCCAGCCCCCCACTCTACTTTCCCTTCTTGGTGTCCATACATTTGTTCTCTACGTCTGTGTCTCTACTTCTGCCTTGCAAAACACTTGATCTGTACCACCATTTTTCTAGATGCCACATAGATGCCTTAATATACGATATTTGTTTTTCTCTTTCTGATTTACTTCACTCTGTATGACAGTCTCAAGGACCGTCCATGTCTCTACAAATGACCCAATTTTGTTCCTTTTTATGGCTGAGTAATATTCCATTGTATATATGTACCACATCTTCTTTATCAATTCATCTGTTGATGGGCATTTAGGTTGCTTCCATGACCTGGCTATTGTAAATAGTTCTGCAAAGAACATTGGGGTACATGTGCCTTTTTGAATTATGGTTTGCTCTGGGTATAAATCCAGAAGTGGGACTGCTGGGTCATATGGTAATTCTATTTTTAGTTTTTTAAAGAACCTCCATACTGTTCTCCATAGTGGCTGTATCAATTTACATTCCCACCAACAGTGCAAGAGGGTTCCCTTTTCTCCACACCCTCTCCAGCATTTGTTGTTTGTAGATTTTCTGATGATGCCCATTCTAACTGGAGTGAGGTGATAACTCATTGTAGTTTTGATTTGCATTTCTCTAATAATTAGTGATGTTGAGCAGCTTTGCATGTGCCTCTTGGCCATCTATATGTCTTCTTTGGAGAAATGTCTATTTAGGTCTTCTGCCCATTTTTGGATTGGGTTGTTTGTTTTTTTAATATTGAGCTGCATGAACTGTTTATATATTTTGGAGAATAATCCTTTGTCCATTGATTCGTTTGCAAATATTTTCCCCCATTATGAGGGTTGTCTTTTCGTCTTGTTTACGGTTTCCTTTGCTGTGCAAAAGCTGTGAAGTTTCATTAGGTCCCATTTGTTTATTTTTGTTTTTATTTCCATTACTCTAGGAGGTGGGTCAAAAAAGATCTTGCTGTGATTTATGTCCAACAGTGTTCTGCCTATGTTTTCCTCTAAGAGTTTTATAGTGTCTTGTCTTACATTTAGGTCTCTAATCCATTTTGAGTTTATTTTTGTGTTTAGTGTTTGGGAGTGTTCTAATTTCATTCTTTTCCATGTAGCTGTCCAGTTTTCCCAGCACCACTTATTGAAGAGACTGTCTTTTCTGCATTGTATATCCTTGCCTCCTTTGTCACAGATTAGTTGACCATAGGTGCGTGGGTTTATCTCTGGGCTTTCTATCTTGTTCCATTGATCTATGTTTCTGTTTTTGTGCCAGTACGATATTGTCTTGATGACTGTAGCTTTGTAGTATAGTCTGAAGTCAGGGAGTCTGATTCCTCCAGCTCCGTTTTCTTCCCCTGAAGACAGCTTTGGGTATTCGGGGTCTTTTGTGTGTCCATACAAATTTTAAGATTTTTTGTTCTAGTTCCATAAAAAATGCCATTGGTAATTTGATAGGGATTGCATTGAATCTGTAGATTGCTTTGGGTAGTAGAGTCATTTTCACAATATTGATTCTTTCAATCCAAGAACGTGGCATATCTCTCCATCTGTTGGTATCATCTTTAATTTCTTTCATCAGTGTCTTATAGTTTTCTGCATACAGGTCTTTTGTCTCCCTAGGTAGGTTTATTCCTAGGTTTTTTATTCTTTTTGTTGCAATGGTAAATGGGAGTGTTTCCTTAATTTCTCTTTCAGATTTTTCATCATTAGTGTATAGGAATGCAAGAGATTTCTGTGCATTAATTTTGTATCCTGCAACTTTACCAAATTCATTGATTAGCTCTCATACTTTTCTGGTGGCATCTTTAGGATTCTCTATGTATAGTATCATGTCATCTGCAAACAGTGACAGTTTTACTTCTTCTTTTCCAATTTGTAATCCTTTTATTTCTTTTTCTTCTCTGATTGCTGTGGCTAGGACTTCCAAAACTATGTTGAATAATAGTGGCGAGAGGGGACATCCTTGTCTTCTTCCTGATCTTAAAGGAAATATTTTCAAGTTTTCACCACTGAAAATGATGTTTCCTGTGGGTTTGTCGTATATGGCCTTCATTATGTTTTATTTTACATGGTATTTTTGCACCTGTTGGGCATGTTTTTGTACCTGTTGGGGATGTTTATAATAAAATATAAAACTAACTGGTATAGCATATGTATCTGGTACAGCATATGTATCTAACTGGTATAGCATATGTATCTAATTCTATAAAAAATTCTATAATATATACTAATCTATATCAGTGTCATTTTAAAATGGCAAATTAAACATATTTTTCATAAACTAGTAATATAATCTCTCAATGCCATAAATATGAAAGTAACATGTTATTTCAATAGTCATGATGTCAGGAAGATATTATTTAGGAACTTAATGGGATCAGAGACTTACTGCACAGAAAAAAATATATATTTTTCCATTATTCTTCCCTCTATGCCCACCTTCGGAGATTTTTTATCATAAATGGGTGTAGAATTTTGTCAAAAGCTTTTTCTGCATCGATTGAGATGATCATATGGCTTTTAATTATTCAACTTGTTAACATGGTGTATCAAATTGATTGATTTGCGTATATTGAAGAATCCTTCCATCCCTGGGATAAATTCCACTTGATCATGATGTATGATCCTTTTAATGTGTTGTTGGATTCTGTTTGCTAGTATTTTGTTGAGGATTTTTGCATCTATATTAATCAGTGATACTGGTCTGTAATTTTCTTTTTTTGTAGTATCTTTGTCTGGTTTTGGTATCAGGGTGATGGTGGCCTCACAGAATGAGTTTGGGAGTGTTCCTTCCTCTGCAGTTTTTTGGAAGAGTTAGAGAAGGATGGGTGTTAGCTCTTCTCTAAATATTTGATATAATTCACGTGTGAAGCCATCTGGTCCTGACCTTTTGTTTGTTGGAAGATTTTTAATCACTGTTTCAATTTCATTACTTGTGATTGATCTGTCATATTTTCTATTTCTTCCTGGTTCAGTCTTGGAAGGTTATATCTTTCTAAGAATTTGTCCATTTCTTCCAGGTTGTCCATTTTATTGGCATAGAATTGCTTGTAGTAGTCTCTTAGGATGCTTTGTATTTCTGCAGTGTTTGTTGTAACTTCTCCTGTTTCATTTCTAATTTTATTGATTTGAGTCCTCGCTCCCTCTTTTTCTTGATGAGTCTGGCTAATGGTTTATCAATTCTGTTTATCTTCTCAAAGAATCAGGTTTTAGTTTTATTGATCTTTGCTATTGTTTTCTTTGTTTCTATTTCATTTATTTCTGCTCTGATCTTTATGATTTCTTTCCTTCTGCTAACTTTGGGTTTTGTTTGTTCTTCTTTCTCTAGTTCCTTTAGGTATAAGGTTAGATTGAGATTTTTCTTGTTTCTTGAGGTAGGCTTGTATAGCTATAAACTTCCCTCTTAGAACTGCTTTTGCTGCATCCCATAGGTTTTGGATCATTGTGTTTTCATTGTCATTTGTCTGTAGGTATTTTTTGATTTCTTCTTTGATTTCTTCAGTGATCTCTTGGTTATTTAGTAACGCATTGTTTAGCCTCCATGTGTTTGTGTTTTTTCCTTTTTTTTTTCCCTGTAATTCATTTCTAATCTCAGAGCGTTGTGGTCAGAAAAGATGCTTGATATGATTTCAATTTTCTTAAATTTACTGAGGCTTGGTTTGTGACCCAAGATGTGATCTATCCTGGAGAATGTTCTGTGCACACTTGAGAAGAAAGTGTAATCTGCTGTTTGGGGATGGAATGTCCTATAAATATCAATTAAATCTATCTAGTCTATTGTGTCATTTAAAGCTCCTCTTTCCTTATTTATTTTCATTTTGGATGATCTGTCCATTGGTGTAAGTGAGGTGTTAAAGTCCCCCAGTTTATTGTGTTACTGTCGATTTCCTGTTTTATAGCTGTTAGCAGTTGCCTTATGTATTGAGGTGCTCCTATGCTGGGTGTATATGTATTTATCATTGTTATATCTTCTTGGATTGATCCCTTCATCATTATGTACTGTTCTTCCTTGTCTCTTGTAACATTCTTTATTTTAAAGTCTATTTTGTCTGATATGAATATTATTGCTACTCCAGCTTTCTTTTGATTTCCATCTGCATGGAATATCTTTTTCCATCCCCTCATTTTCAGTCTGTATGTGTCCCTAGATCTGAAGTGGGTCTCTTGTAGACAGCATATAGATGGGTCTTGTTTTTGTATCCATTCATCAAGCCTGTGTCTTTTGGTTGGAGCATTTAATCCATTCACATTTAAGGTAATTATTGATATGTATGTTCCTATAACCATTTTCTTAATTGTTTCGGGTTTGTTTTTGTAGGTCCTTTTCTTCTGTTTCCCACTTAGAGAAGTTCCTTTATCATTTGTTGTAGAGCTGGTTTGGTGGTGCTGAATTTTCTTAGCTTTCGTGTGTGTGTAAAGCTTTTGATTTCTCCATCGAATCTGAATGAGATCCTTGCCAGGTAGAGTAATCTTGGCTGTAGGTTTTTCCCTTTCATCACTTTAAGTATATCATGCCACTCCCTTCTGGCTTGTAGAGTTTCTGCTGAGAAATCAGCTGTCCTTATGGGAGTTCCCTTGTATGTTATTTGTCGTTTTTCCCTTGCTGCTTTCAATAATTTTTCTTTGTCTTTAATTTTTGCCAATTTGGTTACTATGTGTCTCGCATGTTTCTCCTTGGGTTTATCCTGTATGGGACTCGCTGCGCTTCCTGGACTTGGATGGCTATTTCCTTTCCCATGTTAGGGAAGCTTTCAACTATAATCTCTTCAAGTATTTTCTCGGGTTCTTTCTCTCTCTCTTCTCCTTCTGGGACCCCTATAATGCAAATGTTGGTGTGTTTAATGTTGTCCCAGAGGTCTCTTAGGCTGTCTTCATTTCTTTTCATCCTTTTTTTCTTTATTCTGTTCCCCAGCAGTGAATTCCACCATTCTGTCTTCCAGGTCACTTATCCGTTCTTCTGCCTCAGTTATTCTGTTGATTCCTTCTAGTGTAGTTTTCATTTCAGTTATTGTATTGTTCATCTCTGTTTGTTTGTTCTTTAATTCTTCTAGGTCTTTGTTAAACATTTCTTGCATCTTCTTGATCTTTGCCTCCATTCTTTTTCCGAGGTTCTGGATCA
Source organism: Delphinapterus leucas (assembly GCF_059928025.1). Taxonomy (NCBI): domain Eukaryota; kingdom Metazoa; phylum Chordata; class Mammalia; order Artiodactyla; family Monodontidae; genus Delphinapterus; species Delphinapterus leucas. Next base: position 55,474,451 of record NC_143140.1, read on the forward strand.
TCTTCACTATCATTATTCTGAATTCTTTTTCTGGAAGGTTGCCTATCTCCACTTCATTTAGTTGTTTTTCTGGGGTTTTATCTTGTTCCTTCATCTGGTACATAGCCCTCTGCCTTTCATGTTGTCTCTCTTTCTATGAATGTGGTTTTTGTTCCACAGGCTGCAGGATTGTAGTTCTTCTTGCTTCTCTCAATATTACTCTTAAGAGCAGCTTTTCCAAACAAAGTGATCATGGGTTTTACTTTCAGAATTAAGTGTAAAAAAACAGAACCAAAAAAAAAAAAGAAAACCTCAGCATGTTGTTTGCCACAAGCTGAGAAGAAAGTAGTGTCAAGCTTTGTGCTCCTGCTTCCCCCCTATACTTCTCAGGCAAAGGAGTGACTCTGTGACAGTTGTCCCAGTGCTTTAGTCAAGGTGGGTAAGATCCTCAAGGGTCTCAAGGCATGGTGGGTGCGGTGGGGAGGCTGAGGGGCATTCACCTGTGTGAGCGTAGTGAGAGTAGGATGTGTGCCAGGGCCAGATGACCCCATGTCAAATCCCAGGTGAGGACCCAGGAGCTCTGTAACCTTGGGCAACTTGCTTGAACGCTGTCGGCCTCAATTTCCTGTGTGTAAAACTGGGAAAATAATACAAATCACAGGGTTGTTCTGAGAATTAAATGAGTTTATGTATGAAGAGTGGTAAGCACTGTGCCTAACTAGAAGTAAATACTCCACAAATGGTATGGTGTAATTACTTTCATACTTTTCACCACTCTAGAATTAAAACTGCAGATAAAGGGGACACAATCTATACAAAGTTGAGATTGTAAAAATCTAGTTATTGTTTGTTTTAATTATATATAGATCAAGCTACACAGAAAATCACTTAAGGAGGCTATTCTCAGAAAAAGAAAAATAACACATGCATTCTACTGGGAGGAAGAAGGGAGCATATTTTAGACTATAACCGAGAAGGGGTATTTTTAATTAAATATTTAGTCTTGACTGGTACCACAATTTTAAATCTAGAGAAAAAGTGGAAATTATCAGGCATTATTATTGTTGTTGTTATTCATCAATGAAACATACCTGGAAACTAATAGCCAAGGTTTGTGTCAATTAAGGAATAAAAATCTTATTTTAAATATTAAGGCAAAATTCAGTTTCATAAAAGAAATAGCTAACTTGGGGTCTTGTTATATAAGGACAGAAAACTAGGGTGCATTATATACAGACACTCACTTATATGATCACTAATGTGTTCTGTACCCCTGGGGTTTGTGAAGACAGGATACTCCAGAGTGAAGTACAGGTGCAGTAATCTCACCTAGAAGTAGACAAAGAAGCTTCCCTCCCTGCCAGTTTAGTTTAACACCTTCAGATCAGCTCTTGAAAGTGCTGTCTTCAAAAATCCTCCAGTGTTTTGGAAAATCCTAGCAACACTATGGTGATGCCTGAGACTTCAAATCAATCAAAGGCATTCCTTCCTGATAGCTTTCAAGCAATTCCATTGAGAGCCAAAGGCCCACAAATATGCTAACCAATCATGTAACTGGACAGCTTTCTCCCTCAGGAATTCTAAAACCTAGCAGTGAGTGCCTGCAAGTCAGGGAAAAGGTGGTCTGTCTGTGTGCCAGTGCTAATGTCTGGACTCCACCTCTTAAGGTTGCAGGAAGCCAGAGTGCTGCTCAGTCCCTGATGATAAGCATAGTCACTTCTGGATTATTAAGGAGACTAGTAATCTGACATGTAATGTACGTAATTCCACTTGTGCTACCCTCTGCTATCTACTTTTGTGTCATCAGCACCACCTCTCTCTGAGAGAAAACAGAAAAGGATGGAAGATGATTAGCAGCATGGTAAAAAGCATGACAGAAAAATACAGCTACATTAAGCTAAATTAAGACAGCTAAAACTAATACCTGATTACATGTGGTGTATTTGGCCATAGAATCCTAAACCTCTATTACCACATCAAAGTCAAAGTAGAGTATTTAGGTCAAAACTTTCACTTATCAAGAACACATACATGCAGAGAGTAGTTTTCCTGATGAGGTATCTGCAGCTGGTTAACTCAGTCCTGGTATTACAGTTTATCAAACGTCTTCCTAGTCCCCAAAGAAGTCCCTTCTAAATGCCCAAATTCTAGTTCCTCTACCTTACGAAAACCTAGAGTGTAATTCTCCAGATCACAGGTGGATGGAGGACTGCAAGCACAGGAACACATACACTGAAACCCAGATTTACAGGCATATTCTAATGAAACTATATTAACGAAGCATTAAGAAAGAAACAGATGAACAGAGTCTCTCTTCCCCACTCCACTAAGGGCAACTGTTTTTTAACCTCTGTATTTCAGCTTGTCACATCATGCTGTATCTTGGAATAGGACTCTTTCCTATTTATATAATTACAACTGTCTGTCTGTTTTCAATTTTAGAAGCATTTGGCAAGGCATGGCAATACAAATACCCTTTGATTTTAACTTTTCCTATTTTCCTTTCCACCAGTGGCAAACAGATTTAAATTCTAAGATTGGAAAAAGTAGATGGGGCTGGGGGGCTGTGGCATTAAAAAAAAAAAAGCTAGAAAAAAAGGAGACTAAATGAAACATACTCATGGCCAACAAGAATACCTTTACTTCTTAATTGGTTTTTATTAAACAAATTCTACTTTGAAACCTAAGATGAAAAAACTTAAAAATATCATAGCTCAAAAGTTTTCTATTGTTTTAGGTTGAATCATAAGAACTTACATATCACCTCTTACGTTAAGACTAAATTCAGCCAAAATATTCTTCAGAAAGTCTTTAATATAATGTTCCAATAAAAGAAAGTAAACTTTAAGAACATTAGTTGGTGTTCTGTTTCCAAATCTAATCCTCCAGGCATAAACTACAAAGTTAATAAAGAACAGATTAAAACCAACCAAGAACAAATTATTAATTCCGTTTTCCATTTCACTCTTCAATTCTTGTTTTAAATGCACTAGGAATCTCTGCTGCCAATGTAGTTAAAGCTGCAGCAGCTCTAATAATCAACGGATCTTATCACAAAGGGTATAGATACTTCCTAAATGAAAGCACCATATGCCTAATTATTGAGCTAAATTTATACCCATAGCTATCTCTGAATGAAACATATTCAGCTTTTTCAGCTCACAAAACATTTCTTTCCATGCCCTTAAGGTATTCTAGATTTCATTCTCCTCCTTTGACTTTTTTCCTCTTCCCATATCTAAGTGTTTGTGTGACACCAGGCTGGGAAGCCAGAGGTAACTGGCCACTGACAAATGGACACCCTCTCCCTGGTTTTTCTAAGGACGACCATCACTTCTGTGAGATGACAATTGAAGAGGCAAAAGAATGCTTTATTTCCTGCCACGGGAAGCAGCAATTTGGGCAACAACAACTAAGCAGGGAGGTAACAGCAGAAAATAAAACTATTGGTTAACACAGCAATACTGCAGCCCAAACTTCCTTTTCTTTCCTGGAAGTGACTTCTCAAAACTAGTTCTTACCAACAATCCCTTTTCTTAACCTATTACTCCAATCAATCCCTAGTTGCTAATAAATACTATTTATTGAATAATGCTATGTACCAGGAATCGTGCAGAGAGATTCACATACATTTTCTACTTTAATTCTTAGAAGAACTCTGCAAAAGGGAATTATTAGCCCCATTTCACAGATGGAAGGGGAGGCTCAGAAGGGTTTCTACTCTGCCATCTTGTCTCACCGTCTGAGTAGGTTGTAAAGAATTTTGGTGACATACTTAAATTGTTTCTCATTTTGGTTGTATTTAAGACAAACTGCCCTCCACTGTTAAATTCTGGACCATGAACCTATGGAGTAGAAAAAGGCGTCTCCACACTGAGGAGGTCTAAACTCCAGATAGAAGATAACCATGCCCATGAACTTAGCAACAAACAGGCCAAAGACAGAAACAATCAATGCCACATGACTTCGGAGAAGGGAGAGATCAGTAAAGGTTGGGAATGTGAGAGAGGGCTTCAAGGAGGCATAGATTTTTGCGCAAATGAGAAGACACTCCATTTGTGAAGAATAAAATAAGGTGTGTTTTGGAGACAGTACCTATGCAAGTTCAGCTGAAGCACAGAGTCCTTCCTAATTTAAGGGATGTGACTCCAGCAAACTGAGGCAGATTTGTAGAAGACAATGAATGCCAGCCTAAGGAGTTGGGACTTCATTATAGAACAATGTTTCTTAAACTTCAGTCACTGGACCAGTGGTATCAGCATCACCCACAGGAATATGTTAAAAATGCAAATTCTGGGGCCCACCCAGACCTACTGAATTAGAAACTCTGGAAGCAGCAACTTGCAATCTGAGTGCTAATGTGCTCTCCAGGTGACTCTCAAGCTGGCTAAAGTTTGAATCAGTGCTCCATAGGAAACGAGGCCCACTAAAACCTGAGCTGGGCAACATGAGAGAAGTGATATTTTTGGAAGATTAATCTAATAGTGATCTGCAGAATGAACTGGAAAAGGGACCATGTGCAAATTCATGAAATTCACAGAGCCTCTACCATGCAATTATTTCTATGAGACAACGCTTTTCAGGAGAGATAATATTAAACTGGGAAACAGAAGACTAAGGTTCTTTCTCAAAATATTACCTTCTTACAGAGAAAATTTTTATTAAATTCTAATTTCGTGGAAATAACACCTAACCTATGACTTTTCATTTCAATGTGGTATTGTAAGCACTATTTATAAAAACACCATGGTCTCCCAAAAATGTTTGCTGGGATAGGGGAAAAAAAAAAAAAAAACAACCCACACTAACTTTAGTTACGGTGTACCATGTACAAAACTGAAATGTAAGAAAAATGACAACTCTTATTAAATGTAGTCCACAGCTCTAGATAATAATGAACAGAAATGAATGACTCTACCTAATTTAAAAATGAAAAAAAAAATGCTGAGTGTAAATATAAAGCAGATTAACTTTTAAGCAAAACAGGACTTTTTATATTCAAGTAAGTGTCGACCTTCAAAAGAATCTCACAAGTACCCACATTTATTTCAGCGATGTTACATCTGCTCAAAAGACTTTTTTTTATGAACCACCTTCACAGCCAGTTTACAAGTCATGTAAGAAAATGAATACAGCTTTTCACTTTATAAATCATTCTAAAAACAACTTTAAAACTAGAAAAGGTGTTTCCTACATTGACGAATCTCTTTATTCACTAGATCTGGTTCTGAATGACTTTTGACTGTTATAAAAAAAAATCAGGTCTCCCCTCCAAGACAATGGCCTGTAGCCCATGAGGACAGGTAGCAGGGGTTCCAAAGATGAGTGGACACCACTTTTGGAATATGTGATTATTTAAAGGGGGGGAGGGTGTCACACTTAACCTAAGTAATTCCTCCTGGTATCAAAAAGGTGTATTTATTCAACTAATATTTACTGGGTGCTATTATGGGTGAGGCCCAGGGCTACGGCTCCGGTGGACGAATACAGGGGAAGTTCTTTCTCCTGCTCTTAACATGACAGTCCTGTAACAGATTCATGACTGTGAAGAACCAGCATCACAGAGATTCTGTACTCTCAGAGTAACTGAAAACAGAAGTACTTCTAACCTCTGCTGCGGCTTTATCTTATTACTGATAGAACACTTAATAAATCATAATTTTTATTCACCAAAACTGCTAAAGCTGCTTTCCACAGTAGTTAATAAATCATCTTCATTTTTATGCTCCTCCAATTAGCTGCTCACCCCACCTGCTTTTTTTTCTTTTTTAAGCTAAGTTCTTCATCACACATTCTAAGTTAAGCAAGCCCTAGGAGGATTAAATAATGAAGACTAACCAAAATGCTTAATATGAGTGAACGTATACAATGTATTAAACACATGCCAATCATAAAACACGTTTTTTACTACATAAACTTCCTTTTACACTTACCAAGAATGCCTTATAAAATTGACTCAGGCTAACTCCTGAAATCACAACATGGACGTTGAGGCACTTCTAATCATGAGATGAAAGCTTGTCGTTGACTAGATACATTTTGACAATCAACACTGCTAGTTGACTACAAAAATAACATGTCTCAGAGAACAGCATCCTGAATATTCTAAAATGACTATCATCTCAAACCACAATTTATAAAAATAATATAGTACATTTATGTCAATCATTATTCACCATGTTAATGCAGTCTCAAAGCCAAATTTAAACATTTCTGGCATTTGGCAGACTTTTATGAACTAACCAAGGTCAGAATATAAATACATTTTGAAATGTGCAGCTCCTCACTACCTTAAAAAAGCATGACTAAAAACACGTTTATTTGGAGTTAGCCAAAAAAAAAAAAAGCCTAAACTTCATAAATAAATCATGCTTTTCTTTTATTCTAAAATAGAATACCTTAGACAAAATGCACATTTATCCTATTTAAGACACCAAAGGCCTCTAATATACAAAAGACCAGCCTGCCCCTTCAAACGTCAACATGTATATTGCTTTGAAATCTTATTGGCAATTTCCTTTTGGTTAATTTTTCTTCTTTAAGAATTCAGCTTTGTCAGACTTGCCATTTTCTGGCACCACTAAAAAAAAAAAAAAAAAAACCACTTCTGAAATTCTATTTGGACCATTTCTGAGCTTCAAGTATGATCTTAAAATATTAGGAAGCCATCCTGATGAATTCTAAAAAAGAAGATTCCATCCCTCCTTTCCCAGATCTTCACAGAGGCCAACATCTTCCTCAAATATGTGATGCAAAAACCCAACGATAACAATGAAGATGAGCTGCTGGAAGCTGGTGGGCTGCGTCTTGGCTGAGGGAAAGCAGGCTGTTCCAACATGCTTGGTAGGTACTCCTATCAATAAAGGGCACTTATAATCCTAGGGGTCCAGCCCAGGGAAGAGGCAAATTTTGCTGCTGTGTTTAGTAGACAACGCTGTCCACTGCCTTTCAGGACTTTGCTCCCTTCAGGAGCCATATGCCTGATAGATCCATCTTCTCTGACACCCGCTTCTTAGTCTCCAAGCTCTGCCTTCGTCCCAATCCTGCTTCTTTAAAAGCCTCCTTGTTCTATACAACTCACAGTGAGGAAATCCAACTAGTCACCCAACTCAGGAGGAAATGCTGCTTAAAGAAAGGAAAATTAAATATACAAGACACTGTTTCATCACCCATGAAATTTATAGAGTCAAGACTAGGTTCACTACATTACAGGTGGAAGTATACATTGTTTTTGGAAAGTCATCCCTCAAAATGTACTACGATCCTTCGACTTATTCATTTCCTCTACTAGGAATTTAAGGGGAAATCCTACTCATGGGGTTGGGGGCGGCAATGAAAAATGAGCTGGAATCTTAATGGACAAAGGTGTTTATCTCAGCATTTTAAAATAAAAACAAAAAACTGGAAAAAATCTAAATGTTCAGGTCCAAGGGCATGGTTAAATAAACTATGATGCTTCTATTTCATATACTATGCTATCATAAAATTACACTAAAAGAAAATGAAAAAAAAACCATGTATACATAGTATGGTTATAACTGGGGGAAAAAATAACCTATATGTTGGGGCAGGAAGTGTTGACACTGCCTGTGACAGTGATTGAACTGTGAAGGATTTTCTTTTTTCTTTTTTCTACTCCTGTGTACTTTCAAAATGTTCTTTCCTAAGCAAGTGTTACTTTATAATGAAATAACACAGTGAAAGATACTTGCTTCTTTTACAAACCCATTCTCGCCCTTGTTAAGATAAATCTCAAAGTATAATAATTTCTGCTGGGCAAGTTTAGTGATATTGTTTTAATAGCAGCCTTTAAGAAGCAATACATCAACAAAAGGGAGGCACTGATGGTGAAATTTCAGGCAGCTGGGAATGAGACGTTGAGACTAGGTATACACCCCGTGCTACCTTCATCATTCCACAGGTCTGTCCTTTTGCTTTGCGCCCCAACAGACAGACATACAGTGAGGAAACACAACTACTAGACACTATTTGTAGTTGTAGCACGTATTCTTGTGAAAGAGGAACTAGAGTCAATCATGGCTCAAACATCAGCTCAGGGAAGCTGGACGTGGCCACCACCAGTGTAGACCATTAGCCCTGGACTCCTATCTCTGGACCCTCTTGTCCCTTAGGAGAATCAAGTGCTCTTCATGGGACTTTGAAAAGACCTTTCCAGGACCTCCCTGGCAGTCCAGTGGTTAGGACTCCAAGCTTCCACTGCAGGGGGGGCGGGTTTGATCCCTGGTCAGGGAACTAAGATCCCTCAAGCCACACAGCTGGGCCCCAAAAAAAGATCTTTCCATGAAAAAGGATTTGGCAGATATGAAGATTCCAGCAATAGCTCATGGTCTTTGGATGGCCCAAGTTCATGTCTCAACCACAATCATTCACAGGCCCATGTACATCATTATTACTGCACCTTTTCTCATAAACTCCTGGCCTAGGCAAGTGTTGCAACAAAGATTGTTTTAGTGCGTAGTGCGCTGTATTATCAAGCCACCCCTGCAGAGCTCGGCACCCTTCACCAGGTTTTTATCCCCTCACTTCCAGTCCTTCTCTCATACTAAGCACCTTCACACTAGGCACTGGAGACAGGACAATCTAATGGGAGACCCACATATATAAATACATTAAAAAGTATTTATATAATACGTAATATAATATAAAAATAAAAAGTTAATATAAATGTTAATAATATTAACAAAGTTAATATAATATGACCTGCGTGTCACTGTATGAAAGGATGTAGAACAACAGTGACCAGAGAGTACAGGAGCAAATGAGGGACTGGGCCTTTGATAAGCTTAAGAGCGAGGGAGACAAATGGACTGGCAGTAAAAAGGAAGTGAGGCAGCATTTTAGTTACGAAAGTCAACTAAGTAACAAAGGCTACACGGGCTTTTTAATTTCATTATCTCTGTTCTGGATTATCTGCAGCTCTGCTGGGCTCTAACGTACCTAAAGCAACTGCCAGAGTATTCATGACAGGAATGAGGGCTGCGACTTTTCAACGCTCTTAAGCCTTAATCTTATTTGGTTTTCTTTCAAGTACCTAATGATCACAGAAGTCTTTATCAGGACTCAGTGTGTGGGGCGGGGGGGGGCAGTGCTGCTGCATTCTGCAGAGCAAAGGAACTAGCCAGGGCTGCTTTCCTTCTAGGACGGTCTCAGTGGGCTTCTTGCTGCTGGCCTGCTACAGGGCTGAGGAGGAGGGAGGGCCAGGCCAGCCAGCCTCCAAAGCGTATGTTCTCATTAGAGACAAGATGTCACAGGCATCTCACAGGGGCCTGAGAGCTAAGAGGCAGTTTCCAGCTCTGTAGTTAGTGCACTGGGGGAATCTCGAAGTCACAGCTCACAGGGCCCCGTTTCTCATATGTAAAATGAGTACCGGGGTTAAGCATCTCTGAGGTCCTTCTGGGCCTGATACCTTAATAAATCTAATTTCAAAGCTCTCAAAAAAGGCCAAAATCTGTGAGTTACGAAGTACAGCTGATTTATGTGAATTTTGACTACCAGGTGACAGACTGAGCTCTGATTATAGAACTGACCACAATTATATAAATTTTTGCCAAATCTAAAATAATTTTCTTCTCACTTCTTAAAAACATTCCTCCAAAGACAAAACAGGTTAAAATGCATTTTACTTAATCCCTCTTTTTCTCTATTTCGGGGAACAATTTCAATGCTTAAGGAAGTAACTCAAGAACTGTGATCATTCTGAGAAGATGGTACTTCAGGAACAAGCACATCTGACTGTGAGAAAGAGACTAATTCTTTAACACATATTTTGAACTACAGAAGCTGGAAAAGTATGTAATTTTAAGGATAGCAAAAGTTTTATGGAATTTGGCAGGAATGTGAGAAAATCAGAGTTGACAGTAGCACAGTAAAATCATAGCTGCCTGGAATGATCATCCTGAACTGGAAATGTATCCCTTTAAGCAAACCTAATTTAAACTGTTTTTGATAACTTTTTGAAACATGCTTACTCACTTCCCTGATGTATTAAACAGTAGCTGAAACAATGTAGTCTTCGCTTGATGTCTTTAGGTAGTGATTAATAACAGTAAGAACAGCAAGCAACATTTATTATACACTCCCTGCATACCTGATACCATTCTAAGTGCTTTGTGTGGATGATCACATTTAAACTTTCCAATCCAACAAAGTGGGTACATTTACTACCTCCATTTTACAAATGACAAAACTGAAGCTCTGACAGATTAAGCAATTTGCTTAAGGTCACAAAGCTAGTAAATGGAAGAGGCCAGATTCAGACCCAAATCAACTGACTCCCAAAACTAGCCCTTCTCACAACACCATGTTGTTGCAAATGAATGGAGCAGGGGCAGGTAAAAATCATCCAGAGAATCTCCAGGACCTACTTGGGTGAAGAGAACTATGTGCTCCTATAATGAAGAGACCACAGATTGGTGTGATTTTTAAATGTATGTCTGCTTTTTTTTTTTTTAAATGTAAGTGTAGTTGCTGTACAGTATCATATAAGTTATAGATGTATAGTACAGTGATTAAAGGTTATACTCCATTTATTGTTATTATAAAATACTGGCTATATTCCCATGTTATACAACATCCCCTTGCAGCTTATTTTACACCTAATAGTTTGTACCTCTTATTCCCCTATCCCTATATTGCCCCCCTCCGCTTTCCCTCTCCCCACTGGTAACCACCAGTTTGCTCTCTATATCTGTGAGTCTGCTTCATTTTTGTTATATTCGCTAGTTTGTCATATATCATGGATTCCACAGATAAGTGATATCATTAAATATATGTCTACTTTTAAAAACACATACTCCTTCAGATTAGCTTTCCATTCTTCTGTTATGCATTGCACAATGTCCAAAGAGCATGTACATTTATAGTTGAAAAGAGCTCCACAACGTTGGTCCACACCTTTTCTCTTTTTTTCTCCCTATTTCTCCCCCATCTCTCTTTGTAAAGAATGACCAACTGAACGATTACTAATGCCTCTGTTTCCTGCAGATATCTTTAAAAGGAGAAAAAGATGTCATCAAATTTTCCCTGGGTGGTTTTAAAAAGAGGCCTTCTGAATTATGCCCCTAATAAGCTTTGTTTTTTTTAATTACTATAGTTAATGTAACTTAACTAATACGAGGTCAAAGTTATAATACTGCAGGGTTGTACATGTTTTGTACTCACTTGACATTAGTGTCTGCAAATAATGAATATAGGCAGTCAATTTATACACCTCTCTGGCATTTTACTTAGGAGACAAGTCATGTCAGGATAATGAGCAACATTCCATCCAGGATTGGGCTTCTATTCTCAACTCTACCACTAACTAGCAAAGTGATTTCCAGAACAATCTTTGCGTCTCAGTTGCCTCTATTGTAGCTATCTCTAAAGTCTCATTCAGATACAATATTTTATGGCTTAGAGCATATGTTTACTTTTAAAAATCAGAGAGTTATAATTTTTATGGCATATTTTTGGTAACAGAAAAAAAATTTTGCAGACTTTGTGTAAAGGACCTTTAAACATATTTAGTAGTAAAGGGTGGGGGACTAGAGGTTGTTCAATTATTTAACACTAAACAAGGTGCTAGACAAAGAACACTGAGGGAAAACTCAAGACTTAGTTTCCCCAAAGAAAGAATCTCTTCCTTGAACTACCAAACACTGGCTTCTCCTGTATCATTTCTGCCTACTTAGGGAAAAGGCATGTCACAGTATCCCTGGAGCCCACAGGGGGGCTGCTCCTATTTTGACTAACCAAAACTTACCTTTGACAAACACATACATTTTTGTGGTTTTGCAGGTTATAAAGAACTTAAAAGGCCACAGGTTCTCTACTGGGTTATGAGGTATAAACAGGGTCCAGTGCAGTGCTGATCTACCCATGTATATTTAGCCCTCACACTGATCTGTTGGGTTTCCTCCCCTCTGACCTTGAGACACATGCTTTAAACGCTCTCTAATAAAGAATTTGTATTACCATAGCTTATTAAATAATTTAATACAAATACGTTAACTAAGCTGCTGAAGCCCAACAAATTCAGATCTCATCAGAGACACTTTTTACACATGTGAAATATTAGCATAAATTTCTCAAAGTGGTTTAGATTATTAGCTCACCTAAGAGATGCAGATGCATTTACTCAAAAATGCATTTTTTAACCTCTTTTCCACAGCCTGAACTAGGTTCTAGGTCCTATATAGAGCTCCTTTATATGAATGTTAAGTTACCCAATATGAGGAAGACAGAATACTCCTCCCAGACAAATTATCAATAGCTTACAGAAAATTAAGTTGAGAATAACTGATTATCCATTAACAATCTTCTCCTGCTTTTGTATATTAATGTTCAACAGTCAGCATCTACTCTAATACATACACTGTTGACACCTTAATTTATTTATTTACTTGTTAAAGAGAGAAGCCTTTTACAAACACTCCATGACCTACCTGCTCTGGGAAAGGTCCAAAGAGTGGGGAAATCTTGCATTTGCCCATGTTCAATGTCCAGTGTGTTTCAGAACAGGGTGAGCAGAACAGGCAAGGTAACCCAAGGACATCTAAGCTCCTTCAGACTCAGGTCTTCAAACTGTGGTCTTATTTTGCAAATATTATTTTCCACACTACTACCCACACAAATAAGTTAAGTTTCAAATTAAAAATGTCTTGTTTTAATAGGTCAAGGTAGATTATTCCTATGTCTGACCTTTAATAAAAGGGTTAATCGTCAGTAGTTAACATAAATTATAGACTCAAGAACAACCTAAGGCTAGTGTAAGGCATAAAAATATATATTCACCATTAGCCATCAATATGAAAATTTTCTTTCAACTTTTTATTATAAATAGTTCTGGAATTAAAAACTAAAGCCTGTTTGGAGAAACCTAGAGAAGACAACTGTGACCCTACAGCTAACTGGTCCGAAAGCCTTACCTGATAGGCCCAAAGCTGGCTGTCAGCCTCCCCACCCCCACCCCACTTAGACTGGTAGGAGTTCCAGTCTGAGAAGAGAGGAATCCCACTGATAATTTGATAATTAGGGCTCTAATCCTAAAGGACAGTGCAGGCTCTTTGTAGTGACTCCTCGCAAAAGCTTCCTGATTTTAAAAAAGAGTTGGGGTGGAAGGAAAAATGGACTACTTTTCTAAAAATTCCATGGTGGTCTTTAACTTCTGTACTTCGTTTGTCTACCAGTGCTTTTTAAAGTTAAGGACCGCTTGAGCACAATTTTTAAAAGATCAATCTCATGAGAATATGCACTATGTGTGTACTGTAAGTTTCAGGGAAATCCCAGAGTTAATTTATCTACAAAGTTTTCATGGGGTGGGGGGCTGTCTTCATTTCGGCTTTAAGTTGTACATCAAATGTTTACCACCCATCAGAGATCAGAACTGGGAAGCACGTAGCACCTTTGTGTGAAGGGTGCTAGGCAATAAATATCCTATTTGAAATGAGAAAGTGTTTCCCCCTTAGCACAGATTTGTTAAAAATTTACCAGGGTACCAGTAACACAGCTGTGTTGGCAATATAAAAATAGCATTGGCTGTCTTTAAACCAAATTTACAAAGTGAAAGTTTGGCTCAGATATTACAGTCCAAGCTCCCAACATGTGAGACTTGCTTATACCTTCTAAATTTTACCCATAAAACTGTTAGTACTTTCAGGTGTGATATTACAGTCCAAGCTCCCAACATGTGAGACTTGCTTATACCTTCTAAATTTTACCCATAAAACTGTTAGTACTTTCAGGTGTGACAGAGAACCCAAGTATATGAAGAGAACTAGAAAATACAGGAATGATAAAAATCAAGATCAAGGCAAAGATCCGCTGGTCCATGACAGGGCATACATGGTGGTATCTGAACTGAATCTAAATGTGTAAAGTCCAGAGTCTTATTCACAGCGGGCAACCACTCTTTCCTTTCTAAAACTGAACATTTACAGTGTACTTTTAGAATAACATGAGTAACTTTTTTTTTTTTTTGGTTTACAAAGGAACACATCTGCCTGAACTAATCTGATGAAAATCCATAATCCATTCCTTCCCGTTAGCCTTTGACTAAATACTGAAGCTAATCATGCTGGCTTCCCTGCCCCCTGGGTTCTCACGGCAACAAGAAATTTTAAAGAACCCATTTAGTTCAACCACTTTATGCAAGACTGGGCAGTTTCAAAACATCTAGGTGCGAAGATGTTAGCACCACATGGACCACAGGAGACTACATAAATTTCCTTTACGTGGTTCATTAAGACCTTCTGATCTAGAGACATAGATAACATGGATCTAATAAGGACAGATATGCATACTGTTAATATGCTGTCCTGAATTGACTGCTACTGTCTTAGTGCTTCTGCTCTAGATGCACTTTTAATCACTATTGGTCAGCACCGATAGCTTTTTCACATCCATGCATCTTTAGTATTTAAAATAATTTCCTGGGACAATTGCCTGTGATCTGCACTAACTGGCAGCGCACAGGAATTTAGAGGAATGAAACGTGTGAATTACACTGCTTCAAACTCAAGAGAAACATAAGCAGATACAAATTTGGGGCTAAATTATCTATGGGTTTTGGTTGGCTATTTTCAAGGATCCTGAGAGATGAAGAGGAGAGGGAGAAGGTTGGTGAAAGCAGAGACTTTTTTCCACCTTCCTGGTTTTGCAGCACTGACAGGATTTCTTGGAGAAGGGAAACTGCTAGACAGAAGTTGTCACAGGGAGTAAAATCCAACCCTCCCCCCTCAAGTCTAGGAGGGTCCTAGGCCTGAGGAAGGGTCTCAAAGCAGAAAGGCTGATGGGCTGTGGAAGGAAGCTACTTGCACAGGAGGGATGGATCAAGGCATTCTGCCTAGGGTAAACTGAAAGGCACCCAAATCCACTTTAACTTGCTCAATTACAGCTTAGCCAAATTCACCTGGTCTTTATACTAAAATCAGAAATCCTACAACAATCAAGCTGCCTCCATTCTGGAGCCACTTAAGCTAAGTACCTCTTCACAACCTCAAAATTGTCTCTGAAAATTGGGGGGGGATCAGGAAGCTTCCTTTCCTGATTACCTGCCCAATGTCAAAACACAAAATTTATTTTCACAGAGACTCTGTGAGCCTTAAAAAATGACAAATATATTACTTCCATTCATAATGTATTTTAGAAATTGGAATCAAGATTTGAGATGAAATGCTTTTAATATGGTTCCTGCAGCTCTTGGATTGTGTAAAAAACCAGGCTGGCATAGTTTCACAGGGGAGAGTAGCTGTAAAAGGAGGCACGTCCACAGAGAGCCTGGTGACGAGAGGAAGTCCGGGCTTCAAGTCCTGACTCAATCACTAACTGGTTCTGGGGCTCTGGGCCCTTCAACTTTCATCTTTAAAATGACAGTCCGAAATGATTTGGAAGGTCCTCTTCAGCTTTAAGGTAGGCATGAACTAACCGCATGTTACAAGTTCTAAGTGAAAAACACAGGAAAGAAATTATGAAAGACTTATCAAAGTCCATGTTTGTCCTAGATTAAGTTTGTCATCATTGTGCTGCTGTGGAGGAAAACCTGTTGCATCACATGGAGTACTCTTTTTCTGACTACACCTGAAATGCAAGAGGCGGTAGGCTGGCTTTTTACATTTTTCATTTTTTGAAAAGTAAACAACAGTGTGCTCCCTATGATAAGAAGTTCTCGAGTTTCACCTTTATAGTCTGTAAGTACACACAGGATGCCACCTGGCAGAATGGGGCCACATGACCCAACGCGGGGTGTGCTGACTTGCTGTTAGAACATTTCTATCATGCGTGATTGATGCTTTGCGTTTACATGCAAGCTTCATTTCAAAGCCACGTCCAAGACTCATTAGTGGGCTGTTTGGAACCTTCACTGTCACTGCTCTCAGGGACGATTAACCATGGATCAGGCAGTGAAAGAGGAGGTTTGCACAGCACCTGCCCATGTATTTAATACCTACCTTGTGTGGCTTATGCTCACCGGAGCATGCAGGTTAAGAACAACCTCAGATAATAATTGGCCCCATCTACTCTGACACTGAAATGGAAACGAAAGAGCCTTTGATACTGCACCTGGTGTAAGTGGAAAACCATGTCTCCCCACACTGTAATGTTACCGTCAGGTCCTCCTACACTGTAATGTTACAGTCTTAAAGAGTTTCAAAGGTTTGTCGTTTCTCCCTGAAAAACACTGCGGGTCCGCAGGGATTTCTAGCCGGGTGCACTCACCTCTTTGATCTTCTCCCTTTTCTCGCGGATGGCGGCGTCGGCCGGCTCCCCGTCAATCGCCCCAACGAGGGGTGCTAAGTCCACTGGAGGCAGCATCTTGAACCCCACCCTGTTACTCAGCTGGTCCTGGGCCACCTTCTCCTTCTCCATCAGGATGTCTCTTTGGATCTCCTCGGGCAGCTTCTGCAGGGTCTCCTTGGCTTCCCTCAGAGCCCGCTCGTGGTTTTCACGGATCCTGGCCAAGTTGTCCTCCAGGGCGGCCGCGGGGTCCCCGGGCGCGCCCTCCTCGCCGCGCCGGGCTCGCCCATCTGCCGCGTCCTCGGCGCGCGCCCCGGGCCCGGGCTTGCGGTCGGCGGGCGGCTGCAGGGCGGGGCTGGAGTGGAACAGGACCCCGCTAAGCAGCTTGGAAGAGTCCGGCAGGAAGAAGATCGCCCCGAAGCAGAGCGTGATGAAGGCGCTGAACACCAACAGCAGCACGAACTTCTCCGTCAGGCGGAAGGCGGCGGGGCCGGACCCCTTCCTGCCACCGCCGAGCCCCCCACCCAGGCCGCCGCCCAGGCCGCTGCCCGCGGGACTAAAGAGCGGCGACAGGCCCCCCACCGGCATCGCTCCCGCTGCCGCCTGGCTGCCCGCTGTCCAGTGGCCTTGCGCCGCGCCGCTCAGCAGCCAAACTTCGCCGCCGCCCGGCGTCAGCGGCTGCGGGGCTGGGTTCTGCGCATCCAGGCCGCCCAAACCCCCCGCCTGGGCTGCAGGTATCCCTTGGGGAGACAACTCCCCTCCGAGTCTTCTCCCCGGGGCGGCTCCTCTGGCAAACAAACAGGCGCGACAGAGCGCTCACTGCAGCCCCTGCGGGGAGAACAACAGTAAAACGTAGTAACTACGATGATGGTGATAAAGTTTCCACCGGTCTCCGCCCTCCGACGGCCGCGAGAGCCGCCAGGACAGCTCCCCCTGCACGGAGTCCGGAGTCCGGCTCCCGGCACCGCCCTCGGAGCTCACACTTTGGACTTGGGGTGAAGTTTGGGGGTCTCGGGGGCGGGCTGTCCCGTGCACACCTGGAGCAGAGCCGTGCGCGGGCACCTCCTGGAGAGGGCAGCGCACCTCTGCGCCGCAGAGGCGCAGCGTGGGTGGGGGGGCTAGTCAACTTCGCCCGCTCCTCATCCCGAAGCTCGGACTAGCTGTGTCTCCGCTTCCCAGTTGGCGGGTGCGCGTGCAGCCCGGCCACCCCGCAGCGCTGGTAGCCGCTCAGCTGGGCTAGCGCGCCGACCTGCGGGCGAGCAGGAGCGAGCACGGGAGCACGACGCCCTCCACCGCGGCTCCTCAAGCACTAACACCACTGCCGGTCTCGGGGCGGTCGGAAACGAGGGCGGTGACGCGGCCCGAGAGTGATGGCGCGGCCGGGCCAATCACGAGCGGCTCAGGGTCCCGCGGGGGCGGGGCCGAGGCGGGGAGGGCAGCGCCGGGAGGGGAGTTTACGGGAAGCGCAGCCTTGCAGGGGCCCGGCCGGGGGCTGGGAGGTAGCGGGGCCCGGAGGCGCGAGGCGGGTGTGGGTGGCGGCGGGGAGGGTGGCCAGACCCGCTGCGGAAGCCAAGGGCGGGAGGCGGCGGGCGGGGCCCGGGGTTGAGGAGCTTATCCCGCTCCGGCCTTGGGCCCGGGTCCCAGGGGCGGTTGGTCTCGAGTTGTTGGGGGAGGTGCCTGGGCTGATGCGGGACCTCCCCGCCGTCCCCTCGGACCTGCGCCTGGCCGTGCGGGGCCCGCCCGGAGGAGGGTCAAGAAGGACAGGGTCTTGCAGAGAATTGCCAGATTGTTATGACGTGCGTCTTTTCTCCAGTTATCCTCCTTTTACCCAAGGCAGGGATTCCCCCAGTGCTCGGTAGCCGTTAATCAAAAGTCCCTCGGTGAGGAGCTGTGATTTGGAGAGCTTTTGAGCTCAGCTTTTGGGCTGTCCGGTCGAACATCCCTTTACATCCGGAGACTTAATAATGGTTTTGTGGTTGCTTAGGGAGTCTTCGTGTTCATCATCAACACCCTTTAAAAAAAAAAAAAAAAAAAAAAAAAGTTGTGTAGCTCCCCCACCCACTCCCACTTTCAAAATTAATTTATCTCATGCAAGTTGGTCATATTTTCCATTTAAAGAAGAGTTTTGTGCTGCCATAACTTCAAGTAATAAGTTTCAACACTGTTGAAATTAAGTCTTGGATTTGACCACTTCGAGGGAAGTAAGGACTTGGTCCCCCAGAGATTGTCTTCAAGACAGCATTATTTTACAAAATGTGTTCGTAATTCCCCTGTTGCTCTGCAAATAAAGGGTTATCAGAGAGGAAAGAGTTGACTGACTTCCCATTTCCCACTTGTGAAAGCTAGTTTGTAGCAGCCTTATCCTATATCCCTCACCTTTCTCTGGAAACGTGATTTGAGCTCTGTTTCTGCTTGTTGTCTTTAAAAAAAAGGAAACAGCTGACACCTTTCAGGAAGGTGCCCATAATGTAGTTGTTTTCAGGTGTTAGACTGTGTGAGAAAATAAAATTAAAAATCCTTATTACAGTTTTAAGGATTCATTTTAACAATCATTATTTGTTTTGTGTAAAATGAGTCATACACCCAAAGTTTCTGTTAATGGGAAATTATTGTTTGATAAAGCCAACTGTATGGCTTTTTTTTTTTAATAACTGCTATGAAATTCTACGCCCAGAAGGGTGCAGCATATGCAAGCAGGGTAACAAAGTTTAGAAGGACTGAAAAAGAAAACAATGATTTTTGTTTTTAATAATGGAAGGGTAATT
Organism: Delphinapterus leucas; assembly: GCF_059928025.1. NCBI lineage: Eukaryota > Metazoa > Chordata > Mammalia > Artiodactyla > Monodontidae > Delphinapterus > Delphinapterus leucas. Next base: position 55,493,431 of record NC_143140.1, read on the forward strand.
TTTGTTTCAAACTGCAACTTGTAGATAGGCTGAAGAGTTTGAATCCCTGGGAATTAAGGTCAGTCGCTTTATGATCATCTCTTTTGGAATGACTATTTCAACTACTGTGTTTTAAGAATGGAATTATTTCTTGTAACCACAAAATATTTAGAAATGTTGAAATTAATATTACAAAGTATTCCAGAAAAGCAATAAAATCTGCTTATAAATGCATGTTAGAGTGGTGATGAAAGGAGGTTATAAACCTAAATGCTATTCTGGCACTCTTTAATTTTGATATCAAACCAGTTTGAGCATTTAACCTATATCCTGTAGTGGAAACATTCAAAATTTAGCATATGGACTTAAAGATGATTTTTTTTTTCTAAAACCTTCAAATTTGACTCATCTATATTGTTTAAATCTTTTAAAGGGACTGTTCTGTTTATTTCTGTTTACCTTTATGTAGCTTATTTTAAGATTGCTTTCTTATTATCTGTTTTTCTTATAAAACAGATTTATTATGAGTGAAGCCTGCCTTTAATGACTTGTTAAACAAGAAGCTAGCATGGGTGGTTGATTATGCGATACATATTAAAGGGTGCCAGTCTGTGTTAGGTAGGATGAAAAACATGTGGGAATGCTCATATTTGGGCTAAAACAAGTAAAAGAAATTCACAGAGAAGGTATTTGAAGAGACATACCAACTAAATTAAACCAACTAACGGTTTTAACCACATAAAACCGTTAAAACTAACCATGTGTATTCATGATAAGGAAGGAGTACAGAATGTACAATAAGTAAAAATGTGCATTTTGTAGAAGCAAAATCTGAGACTTTGCCCTGATTTCCATTCCATAAGCACATATTCTACAGTTGGAAACGCAACGCTTTGTATCCTCATATAAAGCAAAAATAAAGGGGACTGGTTCTGGTCTCCAAATAATAAAACCTTGAATATGTCCTGTAAATTTAGAGACTCTACCTTGCCTACCTGAAGACATAGTATGATCTTTGGGATTACCGTGATTGTGATAAAGTTGCTGTTTTCTCATTATGAACAGTCTAATGTAAACTTAGCAACCTTAGTAATTCTGTGCAGCTTTTCTGTTTAAATACTTGCTGTGTTTTCTTCTGTGGCCAGCCAGTCCTGAAGCGACTCCCTTGTACTTCTTGCAAGTTTGCTTGCAAACTTAATTCTTACCTTTTCCTTTTTCAAAGCTTATATCTCTGTATCTTTCTTTGACAATTTGTAAATTTTTTGTTTCAAGATACAACCTTTAGAATCAAGTAATTTTTTTAAAACCTGGTTTTGGTTGGAGATATCTCCCCACCCTCCACCAAAGTACAAGGAAATCCCCAATTTATTTGACTGCTTGAATTTCTCTGTTTTTAAAAAAACATTTAACAAATGGTAGATTTAACTTTTACATAGATGTGCCTAAAATTAAATATAATGATAATTATAAACAGGATTACAGAAGGAAAAGTGACAATATTTTTATGAAAACTGTGGTGAATAAATTTTTTTTATAAAGTTATAAGTTCTCAAAAATTAAATTGCCAAAAACATTTCTTAGTAGGAAGTTTCTAGAAAGTACTAGGTTTATGGAAGAATCCTTTTGATAATCTTTGTTCTTTAAAAATAAAAAGCAATCTAATGAAAGAATTAACATATATATGTAAAATTAATACTGAAATGCTCCCACAAGTTAGATTTCTGATAAAAACCTTCCTATAGCTGATTTTCTAATTGTCTTTAAATTCCAGATCAGAGTAGGTTTCTGCTTTTATTTTTAAAAAACCAAAATATAATATGCAAAAAATTGTTCATTGTGAACATTAATCTTGAAATTTCAATACTTCAATGGGCAATGCTGAATTTTACATGAAATGTATTAAGATGAGAATTAACCAAAGTTGTAAAATAAGCTATCAATAATATTCTTTGTCATTTGAGGGGTTACAATTGTATCTCTGCTTCTTTCTTTTCCCCTCCTCAATTTACTTTGGAACAGCTTGAGTAGCAGATAATTTTTATACAATTCCAATCACCTTTGTGTGTGCTTGGGGGCAGTGGACAGGGAGTTAAGAGGCTGAATCAAGGAGCCCTCTCTGTACCTGCATGCGCCTGTTGAAAGATCTGTTTTTGTTCTGAACGTTCACTTCGTAAATATTAGCAGTCTCCAAAAACATTGTGATCCACAAAGTATTCGTGCATTAGCTCTTTAGAAATTTTAGAGCATTTCTCTCCATAGAAACGAAGTTGTAAACGGTGCTTTGGTTGCTAGTCTGCTCTGCAAAGATACATAAGACCCTAGGGAAGAATAAAATGTTGGAAAAAATAGTGTTGTAATGCTAGTAATCAAAGTAGCATTAAATTAATAGGTGTTTTATTTATCATGACTGATGGAGCCTGAGGACAAACAGATTTATTTGGAAGAAGAAGAGATATAATGATTGTTTCAGGAAGATTCTAAACAAACTTGCAAGGTCAGTAAGGTTTATGGAAGTTCTTAGGTATAGTTTTCCTTCACCACGTATACATTTCTTTTGGTTTCAAGTGTATCACTAGTGCTACCCTTAGGGTGTTTTGTTTCTGTTTTGTTTTGATTTGATTAACAAAGGAACTGAAAGAGGTAAATAAGTTCCTGGAGAGGTTTTCCTGAGGTAATTGGGCAAGGGTTTGAATGAGAGAGTAATTTATTATAGAGGACATGCATGTCCTTGGCTGTGTGACCATGGGTGATGTCACCTATCTTCTGTATCTCTCATTCTTCATCTATAACATTGCTGCAGCTCTTAGATTAAATGATATAACTAATGTGTCTGGCACAACAGCATTCAAGAAATTCAATTTCTCTCCTTCCCTAAAAAGGGAACTAATGTCACTAGTTTCACTAGTGGTGAAAGAACAGTCTATAGGATTCTTATAAGCAAGAACCAGAAAAGGGTGGCAGGAAAGAAATTTTGGATTATGTGGTTCCTCACATGGTTGTCACTTTTAAACTTCTGTTTTCTATTTAAATAATATCCACTAGAGAAAAAGTGGGGGAAAGAGCCCCAGGTTTGGTAGGGAGAACGTGCTACAATGTTTCCCCACTCTTTATATAAATAGGACCAAAAAGTTTACCAAACAATCAACTTTATATTTCCTAAAGCCTTGAGAAAATGTGAGTGATGGCAAAGTCTCCATGTGAGAATGATACTACTGCTCAGTGCTTGAAGAATCAGGAAAAGAAGAATTCAGGGCAGAAAGGCTGGGCAGAGAATGCCAACAATGACCTTTCGGAGCCCTTGTATATAAAATGTTTGAATTTTATGACTTGAAGAGAGTATACTATCTCAACTGAGTGAAACTAAAGGAAAAAGTTTTTTCCCTATGACCAGAGAAAGAGACAAAATTTTTCTTAATTTTAAATTCATTAGATTCATTTTTTAAAAATAGCCTTTTCTTTAAAAAAAAGTATTTTTTCTCTCCATTCTCTGTCCCATAAAGATCACATGCTTTTCCAGAAAAACCAAATGAATTCAGAAAAAGAGAAAAATTATGATACATTTTTCTGCCCAATTGAAAATTTTTTCATGAAATAAAGTGAAATGAAACCACATGTGCTTGTTCCTATTTTGGAGAAACTCTCTACAACTATGACAAGATAGCACTTGGCTTCCCAATTTTACTGCAGAATAAATGTGCTGTTTGCACTACATGTTTGGTCTTTCATACTGTCCTCCAGGGCACAACTTTTTCTCAGTCCTGGGTCTCTGTAAATGAATAGGAATTCCCTTGTGGTTCTTTGTCCACAGAACGTATTTTCAAGTTCACTTGAAGCATTCCCCTGCAATATACAGTTTCATTTAGGGGCTAAGGTAAAAGCAGATCTGTGTTGCAGATAGTACCTGAACAAATTATATCTACTGAATGTGTGACTGGTAGTCTAATTGTTTGGTATAATTAATACTGGTCTGGACTGTGGGAATGGGAGGGACATACTGAAATTAACATAGGAAAAGAGAAGGGAAGAATTCCAAACCAGTGACCCATATATCTGTTAGACTTAATGGTCTGGAACTAGCTGGGTCTCATATAGGGTTTCTCCAAACTACTAGGCTTAAAATGTGTTGAGTTTGAGATACTTACTCTGGCTCTTAGATTATAAACAGCTTTTGAGCATCTGCTGAGATCATTAGGTTCTCCAGTTTCTCCCAAATATTAAATGGGTATAATGCATTCGACTATTATGATATATCATATCTTGAACAGTACCCTGCAAGAAATGAAAATATCAAGTGCCTAAAAGTGCCATTCATTTAAAAAATTCTTAAAGTCCTTATATATCTCTATCAAGAAATTAATTTCAGTGTTTCTAAAAGTAAGAATTTAGTTTACTTAAGTAACTGTAGAGCTATTTTCTTTTATTCCACAGCTGTTTATAGGATAGAATAAATTACTATAAGAAGAAAGCTAGGAAATGTAAATTTGTGATACTTTTCAATTAATTAATAAGCTATACATAATGTGCCATTAAGTACATTTTATTGTGTGTATAGTTTCATTATTTCCCTCTCCTTAAAAAAAAAGTTTTAAATCACATACACTGCTGGTGGGAATGTAAAATAGTGCAGCTGCTTTGGAATACATTTGAGCAGTTTTTTAAAAGGGTAAATATAGAGTTACCATATAACCCAGCAATTCCAGTACTAGGTATATACGCAAGAGAAATGAAAATATCTGTGTACATAAAAATCTGTATATGACTTTTCATAATAGCAATATTCATAATACATAGCAGCATTATTCACAGTAGCCAAAGGTGGAAACAACATAAATGTCCATCAACTGATAAAATGTGGAATATCCATACAATGGAATATGATTCAGCAATAAAAAGGAATGAAGTGCTGACACATATTATGACATGGATAAACCTTAAAAACTTTATGCTAAGTTAAAGATGCCAGTCACAAAAGACTACATATAGAAATGTCTAGAATGGGTAAATACATGGGGACAGAAAGTATATTAGTGACTGCCTTGGTCTGGGGTCCTAGGGGAAAGAAGGGTCACTGCTGAAGGGTACAAGGTTTCTTTTGGGGGTGTAATAAAAATGTGATGATACTGATTGTGATGATAGTTGCATGACTCTGTGAATATACTACAACTGTACACACTAAATGGGTGGTTTTTATGGTATGTGAACTATATTTGAGTAAAGCTATTACTAAAAGAATGTTTTCCTTTCAGAACTCATTTATAAGAATCTTTCTTAAGAACAATGGAATACCTTAAGCAAAAAATGGTAAAAATAACAAGATGAAGTTGACATCATACAAAATGGTATTATTAAATATTTAAGTCTGAAAAGTAGTAAGTAGAGAGTATAAAGTCAAAAAAGATTTTTAAGAACACAGAGGAAAATGCTACAAATTCTCAGCTTGAGAAATATATATTTTTATTGAGTAGTCAAACCAAAGGAATGTTTTAAAATTATGTATCACTTCTACACTCTACACTCTTTCCTATTAAATAAAACATGGACAAGTAATATCATTCATAACTTTTGTGTGTGTGGAAAATTACTATTAAATTAACTGTACCTCACAGAACTGTAGTGACCAAAATGTTTCCAGGAGAAGTTAACTGCTTAGAGTAAGCACCTTATACTAAGCAAAATGATGCAGGGGCAAGAGAGTTGGATTAGGAATCAGAAGACCTGTTTTTAAAACTAGCTCTGATTTCTGTGAATTTTCAAACACTCAGCTTCCATTTTTTTCCTGTAAAATAATGGGGACTCCTAGTTGAAAGGGTTGTTGTGATGATCAAATTAGATACCGTATATATATATCAGAGGATGCTCTACAACTATAAGGTATTATAACAACTATTAATAATAATATTAATTATTAACACAATAACATATATTAATATTAATTAATAATAATAATAATTATTATTAAGCACTTGGAAAATCTAGCATCAGAATTCCAACACAATGATCTTTGATAAGACTAAAGGGATAATATTTTATATCTATTATATCATTTCTTTCTTTCTTTCATCTTTTCTTTCTTTTTTCTATCTTCTATCTCCAAGATATTTAACTTAATATTTCAAAAAGTTGAAATATTTTGAACAATTGACTACTATTCTATTTTTTAAAGAAATCAGAAGTATTTAATAGACTATATTATAAAATTTATAGTAGAATCTACATCTGACTCTTCTATGTTCAGTTAATTCTACCAAAATAGAAAACAATATTTTGCATGCCTTCAATAAACAATAAAAACCAGACATCCTGAGAAATTTTATACTTTTCTGCTTTCATATAGTATTCATATATACCCATTAACCTTATGTTTTCTCCTCTTGTTTTTTACCTTTTGCATTTTTATAGTTTTATAAGCTTATCACAAACATAATACGTATATAATATAGAAAATTTAGAAGGTATGGGCAACAAAAAGAAAAAAAACTTAAAATTTTTACCACAATAATGCCTTTGTACATATCTTATGTAGAAGAGGAAAACTTTTCCCTTCTAGGTTCTTTGGCTGGTTGAATAGCTAAATTGACATGAGAAAGATTAACAGGAGAAAAACAAATTTAATTTCATATTTATGGGAGTTCATAAAATATGAGACTCAAAGAAGTAACCAATTCAGGCAGCTTTTATACCTTCTAGATAAAGAAACTATTATTTGTGAAGATTTGACAAAACAAAGGGGTTTGGGCTTGGGTTTGCAAATTAATAAAGAGTAATAAAGTTTGTTTATACGGCCTTCTCGGCCTTGAATTTCCTATCTCTGGTGATAAGAATGCCTTCTACATGCTGGTATAGGGAGGATACCTTCATATGGGAGACTTATTTTCTGCATTCAGGGGGACAAAGAGGGTCAGTATTATTCTTGCACTGGCTATTTCTAAAGTAACTTTAATTAAAAATAATCAACATGCCAAAGTGGCATATTCTGAGGTAGCCTATTTTGCTCACCCTCAGTCCTGCCTTTGAAACTTTCCTAAGAAGTTTCACTCTCCAGAAATTGAGTTGGTAGATTGTTCCATCTCATTGAACCAGTCTCCTATTCCTGACAATACGTTGGTTCAGATAAACTCATTTCAGGAACTGGTGATGCAAATGGGATCCCAAAATTAGGCCTATATTGTGCTAGCTCTCAGGTATTTGATAAGAGACATTTCTATGGAAACAAAAGAAAAACAATACTTAATGATTGGAGTAGACCATACATCTAGTTTCTGAGTTCTGCAGACAGCCAATAAGGAAGAATTTCTAGATATCAAGCTCGAAGCATCTTCAGATAGATGAGGGCAAGCAGTGGTAATTTGATAAATTTTCCTGGTTTGTGGATTGAATATATTTGATGATCTGAGTGGTCCACACAGTAGTAGATGCAAAGATTGTCCATATATGAGCTGTTATGGTGATGTTTCTGAAGTTTATATCAAGTTGTCCTATTTTAGCTTGCATGACATCAGGAAAAAAATGCAGTTTTAGTTCTCAATGATCTCAAGTCAGAAGGGTGGGAGAAAAATTGGAAATATTAGTTTGGAGAGCTGTAGCCAGATATTGGAGAAAACCGGAATTCAGGATTCAGTCCCGTTTGCAAGTAGGAAACAAAACCGCAATGACAATTAATAGCACTGAAATTTGATATCCACAAAGATATATTACTGAAACATATTTTTTCTCCCTATAATCACCCCCATTTCTATCAAAGATAACCACAATAAGACTAATTTGTTTGCAAATTAAGTCTAGTTTAATAAACTTGACCTGCTTGCTTACATACGTGCAGCAAGAATGGTGAATGATCATATAGGCTCTTTCAAATCTGCTTTGCTGAAACTTTTCATAAAAGTACTCAGACAGAACTCTAAAAAACCTCTTGAGGCTAGGAAAGCAAGGTAAGAACTTGCCATTAGACTTTGCCTGCAATACCTATAGATTTGGGTACATTCCTCTCTTCTTGAGTCACCCCAAATCCTGAGGTTCCTGCAACTGCCAGGAAGTGACCTTCCTTACTCCACCTGGTAAGGCTGCTAGGAACCCTGTAGGCAAGATACCAGGTTGTTTTTCCAAGTGGGTTTATTGACTCCATAAACTCAATCTTAGTTTCTTAAAGCTGTCTGGTCAAATTCGAGTCTATGCACATCTCTCTTAAGTATGACATTCCGGTTAAAGCCTCGGTAATATAACTAATGTTTTCAATTGTGTCCTGTTGAAGTTATGCAAATAACTGTATTGCCATGAAAATAAGAATGCTCACTGAGAGTTTTCAAATTCTGGAGGGATCACATAGGGAGAAAAAGTAATTGCTTTATCTTTGTTCACAGGGTATACTTTACCAAACTGCTTTAAGTTAGGGGTAGCTTGAGAGAAAACAAAAAAATATATTTTCTTAAATCTGAGAAAATAAAACATAAAAGAACCAACAACTTTTCAAACAAAAAAATCATGAAGGGGCTTCCCTGGTGGCGCAGTGGTTGAGAGTCCGCCTGCCAATGCAGGGGACACGGGTTCGTGCCCCGGTCCGGGAAGAACCCACATGCCGTGGAGCGGCTGGGCCCGTGAGCCATGGCGGCTGAGCCTGTGCGTCCGGAGCCTGTGGTCCGCAATGGGAGAGGCCACAACAGTGAGAGGCCCGTGTACCACAAAAAAAAAAAAAAAAAAAAAAAATCATGAAAATTATTATCATCCTTATTAGTTCATTCAGTCCCATGTAATTATTTCATGTTGATCTTGATCTTTTGTTAGCAGCTTTATGAAGCTGTTAGTTTCTCCATTAGAGTTTTGTAAATTCTTACCCAATTCAGTGGTATGATCTGAAAGTTATCAGTACTTGTCAGAGTCCTTTCCATGAATATCTCTGAAGATGAAACACTTTTGCAAAAGCATCAGAGTAAAATAATAAATGCAGAAGACTTTAAAATGCCCATGATTAAAGATCTGATGAGAGCTCATCACAAGGTTCTTGACAAGGAAATTTTAGTTATTTCTGTGACATATATTTTAAGATAGTAATTAGAGTTATAAGTGATAACATCATGCTGGGACATATTGGATTTTGAAGTATTTTGTATAATTTCTGGAGCACTTATGACATACCTATACAAATAAAACATAAAGAAGGCTTAGCATTATCTTCTTATTTGACAATGTTTCCCATGTAATTTAACATATCAAATAAGACTAATCAAATTAAATTTCTCTTTCATAAGGAGAAAGAACAAATCTTTTGGGATGTTCCAGTATCCCTCTGGAAAATCCCAAGGTACTTCCAGGTTAAAAAAAAAACAAACCAAAAAACCCACAAAACTTCACTTAGAATTTGATTTTGGAAAGTTTGTCAGAAATATCAAAACTTCTGTACCATATGACCCAGCAATCCCACTACAGGGCATATACCCTGAGAAAACCATAATTCTAAAAGAGTCATGTACCACAATGTTCATTGCAGCTCTATTTACAATAGCCAGGACATGGAAGCAACCTAAGTGTCCATCGACAGATGAATGGATAAAGAAGATGTGGCACATATATACAATGGAATATTACTCAGCCATAAAAAGAAACAAAATTGAGTTATTTGTAGTGAGGTGGTTGGACCTAGAGTCTGTCATACAGAGTGAAGTAAGTCAGAAAGAGAAAGACAAATACCATATGCTAACACATATATATGGAATATATATTAAAAAAAATGGTTCTGAAGAACCTAGGGGCAGGACAGGAATAAAGACACAGATGTAGAGAATGGACTTGAGGACACGAGGAGGGGGAAGGGTAAGCTGGGACGAAGTGAGAGAGTGACATGGACTTATACATACTACCAAATGTAAAATAGATAGCTAGTGGGAAGCAGCCGCATTGCACAGGGAGATCAGCTCAGTGCTTTGTGACCACCTAGAGGGGTGGGATAGGGAGGGTGAGAGGGAGACCCAAAAGAGAGGTGATATAGGGATATATGTATATGTATAGCTGATGCACTTTGTTATAAAACAGAAACTAACACCCCATTGTAAAGCAATTATACTCCAATAAAGATGTTAAAAAAATATATCAAAAGTTTTGGACATTTGACTAAAAAGGATGACAAATCACTATGAAACTATACATAATTATCCATTTAACCAAATGAAAATAGAAGATTTCAAAGTCAAATACAGAAGGTTACATAGTCCTGAGCAAACTTAGGTCTTTTAATATCAAGAAAACTTGGTTTACCTAAGTAATCAAAGACTTGATATAAAAGATAACGATGCACGGTGAATTACTTTGATAAAATGCGAAATCTTTGCTTTCTAGAAAGACTACTTAAAAATGTTTTAAAAAAACTTTCCCAATATCTTATCAAGAGTAAGCCAATAGTTCAATAAAACTACATCCTTTTAGCATATAAAAAATTAACTTGTAGTTTTGCGTAAGTACATTACTGGTGTTAAAGCTTATTTTAAAAACTCTTGTAATAACAATTTAATTTTTAGCCAACTTGACCACACAAGATTCTTTTCTGTCTCTTTTTTTCTCTCTCTCTTCCTAACTTTTTATGTCCATAGTTTGTCCTTTATTCTCCTCTCTCCCATTCTGAAATAACCAGCTTTACTTTAGGACAAAATTATTTTTCCCTTAACAAAAAAATGCATCTCCAGGGACTTCCCCGGAAGTCCAGTGGTTAAGACTGTGCCTTCCAGTGCAGGGGGCATGGGTTCGATCTCTGGTCAGGGAACTAAGATCCCACATGCTGTCAGGTGCAGCCAAAAATTTAAAAAAAAAGCATATCCATACCTCATACCTGTTCTTAGCCAAAAAAACACAACTAACTTGCTTTGCATACAAAGTTGTTTCTCTTAATTTTTTTTTTTTTTTTTGCGGTACGCGGGCCTCTCACTGTTGTGGCCTCTCCCATTGCGGACCACAGGCTCCGGACGCACAGGTTCAGCGGCCATGGCTCACGGGCCCAGCCGCTCCGTGGCATGTGGGATCTTCCCGGACCGGGGCACAAACCCGTGTCCCCTGCATCGGCAGGCAGACTCTCAACCACTGCGCCACCAGGGAAGTCCTCTCTTAATATTTTTTAATAGCTTTAATTACATTAGAATTCTTAACCCTTAAAACCCTTAATATCTAGTGAAAATTAAGAAGTAAGAAATTGCGAACTGTTATATCAGCATTCTTAAAACTGGCAAATTTATGAATACATTTCATAATTCCTAGAAGCATATACTTTCTCACGTACATATTTTTAAAATGTGGCACAAAACACGATTACTGACAAATCCAAATATCTTAATTTCTCTTTAATAAGAAGCCAAAAGTGGTTAAACATTCAGTAATGAATGTTTCAGTATTTTATTTTATCTGGAAATGATCTAGATATTTAATAAATACCCATCATTTAACTTAGCAAAGCTTCAAGTTACCAAAAAATTTTAGGAAACATAATTATTGCTGAAAAGTTCACCTATAAACTTTTATCTCACTTATATATATCTAAATCATTTGTTCCCAGCAATGATGTTTAGACTATATTTAAAAACTTCTTGAGACATTGGACAAAGTCAGCCATCACCCTAAGCTATTTTCCTTCCTGATAAATTTTGTAAAAAATAACATGAACTTATTTGACTAGTAAACTTGGGTAGAATAAAAATTGTATGTCTGCATTGTATTTAATGTTGATAACTCTGAAGACATGTCTATTTTAATTAAACCAACAAACTTAAATTAGCTTCTATTTACTAAAGGTTGTCCCAGATCACAGAAACTTAAAACACGCACACACACACACACACACACATTTGCGTTAGTTTCTATATTTCTGAGTTTTAGAAATACTTTGTTCATAAACACTTAATTTTAAGCCAGTTAAATACAGCTGTTTTACAAATTAATTGGCAATATCATCTGGAGGTAGAAAAACACCATACCTATAATGTACATACACAGACCTGCATAAACATACAGACACAGAGATCTAAAAATTTTATTCTAAAATTTTAGGTATGAATCAAGTATAACAATATAAAACTCACTAGTTTATAAATAACCATTGAATTCAAATTATACCTCTTTTTTTTTTATTGGAGTAAAATTGCTTTACAATTTTGTGTTAGTTTCTACTGTACAATGAAGTGAATCAGCTATGGCTAAAGCTTTTTATTAACATTTATGGAAGAAGGCTTTTAAGATTTATATTTGCCCTTGACAAGTAATCTTATGGAGGCTGTGGACTCAATTTTGGGCAAGGGAGCTTCTATAGCAGTCTGTATTTTCAAAGGCCTCTCTGGCGACTGGGGCCTGTGTTTTACTTATTTCCTGAGGTGTTACTATTTCAAAGACTTGGTAAGATTTATAACTTCATGGAATAGGGAAAGAATGTAAGTGTTTTCCTAGGAGTTTTGGAGTCTGTTTATCTATATCAGAAGTCTAGGGCAATTACTATTTACATTTTTTCTTTTTTTTTCTTCTGTGCAGGACAATTGTACTTCCAATGTCCCAATTTTTACATCTGCAAATGTCTGAAGGCAAGTAGGAAGGTGTATGAGTGGAGTTGGAGTTGCTCTCAGAGTTATGCTTTTGTTTCTCAAAAGATTCAAGTGGCAAATCAAGAATTATTGACTTTAACTCCCTTTTTGTCTGCTGTACTCTTGCAATCTACCTTCAAAGAATTGGGTAGCTGCTTTTATTATAATACTTAGAGGTTGATTAGCCCACCTAGCCACACTATTTTGAATTTGTCATCTTATATCAGGGAGAAAATTTCCTACAAAGGTGGAAATTAGAGGATTTCTATGTTCTGGAGCTTTAGGGTTTAGTGCAGTATGCCTTTGAAAAGTTTGTACAGAGCATTCAGCAAAGGTGTTTGGACGCTCTTCTTTTTGAGTGCACAGTTTAACCTTAAACTAATTCACCTTAGAGCAGAAAACCTCTGCCAATGTTTCTATTTGTCCTTGAATATCAGCTTCCAGTTAAGCCATTTCCTGATCATTTGCAGGAGGGCCTGGGAGAATTTTTGGCCATCTGTTTCCTCTGTGAGGAGAGTTTTTTCCAGGGGGCCATCTGGCTTGTCTGATAACTACAGTATAATCATGGGTGGGAAGAATACCCCTTAGTAGCCAAACAAGGTCCCTGTGCGTGGGGTTGTACATGGCTATTAATCTTTTTAATTACTCTTTAAATTTGGTAGGATCTTCTGAAAGTGGAGGTAAAAGGGCTTTGTAATTCAAAAGACTTGTTGTTGTCCAGGCAACATGAACTCTTTGCGGAGGGCGGGTCGGGGGGGCACCTAAGTCATATCTGTGAAGGACATTGCTTGGGAAGGCCTGAAGCTGGCAGAGCCTGATTATAGAGCCCTGGAAAGTAGGAGGAGTTTTTAAGAGACAGCAAAGCAAGTTTTATTGTCTGTCTTGGGTGCTTCTGCTAAATTCACTTACTGGCTTCCAGCATTTACCTGAGTAACTTATATACACTGGGCCTTGAGACTAGAATGCTCTCTGTAAATCTTGTAGGAGAAGGAAAGTTAAAATAAGTAGTTGGATGCTTAAGAAATTTTCTGAGGAAGGTGGAGGATTTGGGGAGTTAAGGGAACTAGTAGAGGAAATGGGGGATTTACATTGGATGTGGACTGTAATTTTTGTTTTAATTTTTTTGTGTGTGTGTCGTACGCGGGCCTCTCACTGCTGTGGCCTCTCCCGTTGCGGAGCACAGGCTCCGTAGTCGCAGGCTCAGCGGCCATGGCTCACAGGCCCAGCCGCTCCGCGGCATGTGGGATCTTCGCGGACTGGGGCATGAACCCGTGTCCCCTGCATCAGCAGGCGGACTCTCAACCACTGCGCCACCAGGGAAGCCCTAATTTTTGTTTTAATTTTAATTTCTATTATTTCATCTTGTTAAGGGAGTCTCTCAGGCTAGTGTTATATTCCTTTGTATTCATTTTTCAACTTGGTCTTTCTTCAGATATCATCAAGACAATTGTTTAGGATGAGAGCTCCCTAAAAAAATTTGTTCTCTCTTTCAAATATAATCAAAGGATCCATCATTTAGCCGTTGACAATAGGATCTTATGTTAATCTCAATAGCAACTCAAACTAATAAGCCTCTTTATAGTTTAATCAAGGATGCAAGAGGTACCCCCAAAGAGGGTGCAAAAGATGCAGCCCTTACAACATCCAGAAAGTATACTTTCAGACTTAGCCTAAGAAAGCAAAGACCTTTGTTGTCAGAAGCAGTAGGAATTGTGTAGTGAAAACGGTGACTCCAGTCTCTCATGGGAATGGGAAACACCTCCAGTTACACATCGGCTAATCTTTGATACCAGGCAGGTCCTAGTGGGATGAGACTTTTCCAGTACTAACAAAGCAACAAATGTTGAGATGGCAAACGCCCCTATGGACTGGGACCCCTTATGACAAACTCCCCTGAGAGCTAGCATAACCAGACAAAGAGAAGGCTGCTTGTGACCTTGTGTCTCAGAATCCCAGTCTATTCAACCGGCCACCAGATGCACACTGGTACACGACCTTCCGAATGGTGGAGCCCAGAGAGAATATTCTCACTGGTCACAGAGCCACACTCTCAGCACTTAGAACAAGATGAAAGGAAAACCTCGTCTGGTTTTTATATAGGGGACCCACAGCAAAATTTGTCTAAATAGACACTAGTTTGGGGACTTCCCTGGAGGTCCAGTGGTTAAGACTCTGTGCTTCCACTGCAGGGGGCACGGGTTTGATCCCTGGTCTGGGAACTAAGATCCTGCATGCCGTGTGGTATGGCAAATATATATATAATAATAACAATAATAATAATAAATAAATACATAAACACTAGTTTGGTGAGAACCATGAACTCACAGATCTGTGAGCCCTGCTCAAACAATAGGCTTATAGACCCTAGCTTAGATGGCAATAATGGTATTCTGCTGCAGTGGTTTTGATGTTCTGGCCAGATAGTTCCTCCTGTTCACAGTGCTTTGTGGCTCTAGCACCTCTGGAGTGACCTCAGTTCTTATCTATTTTCTAAGCCTGATCAGGCAGAAAAGTGGGGATTGCTTCTGAGGACAAAGGTGCATTTGGGGGAGGTCCTTTTCTATGTTGTAATCCAAATTCTTTTGGTACCACTTGTGAACAATCAACTCTTATTTTCATATGAAACCTACATAGATTGACACTGGAGTGGGATAGATTGACATTGAAATGTAGCAAACCCCAAAAGAATTCATGCTGGAAGTGGTGAACGTCTCATTTTGGCTTAGGTTTTGCCAGAGATGAGAGGTTTTGTTAGTCAGAACTAGAATAGTCACTTCCAGAATAGTCACTGGAATTTCCTAGGTTTTAATTCATACTGTGAGCCAAAACTTTAAGTATTTGAATTTAGTCATCTCTTTCTTCAAGGCTTCTAATGCTGTCAGAAGCACTAACTTCCACCCATGGTCACTGAATTTGTTGGATCCTTCACTGGTGGTGGCAACATTGTCTCCCAGATCTTTACCCCTATTGGGTACTTGCTGCAGGTGGCCAAAGATGATAATTTATTACTTTTTGGTCATTGTATACCACAAACTTCTGGATTATCTTCCTATAATATTAAAAAGGCTTTCATCGTTTTCTGTAACACCCTACTTCCTGGTTCAAAATTCTTTTATTAGTTAAGATGCTTTTGATTGCAAATAACAGAAAGCAATACTGGTTTCCTTCAGCCAACAATAAAGGAGAGTAGAGGGGCTTATTAGAAGGATACAGAGGATTCATGGAATCAATGTGTGACTACTAGTCCCTTAAATGAGGCGGTTATACTGCTAGTGGGAACTAGAATTATTTGCAGACTTGTATCCAGAGTTAAAACCCAGAAAGTCCCAGGGAACCAGTTATAAAAGTGAAATCTGGGAGGAGAAGGCTTAGACATAAAAAGATTGTGGGTCATATGATATCGTTTATATGTGGAATCTAAAAAAATGGTACAAATGAGCTTATTTACAAAACAGAAATAGAGTCACAGTTGTAGAAAACAAACTTACGGTTACCAAGGGGGAAGGAAGGGGGAGGGATAAATTGGGAGATTGGTACTGACATATACACACTACTATATATAAAATAGATAACTAATAAGGACCTACTGTATAGCACAGGGAACTCTATTCAATACTCTGTAATGACCTATATGGGGAAAGAACCTAAAAAAGAGTGGATATATGTATATGTATAACAGATTCACTTTGCTGTACAGCAGAAACTAACACAACATTGTAAATCAACTATACTCCAATAAAAATTAATTTAAAACAAACAAACAGTATGAGGCACACACACACACAAAAGATTGTGGGACTTCACCAATTTATATTAGCAGTAATTTGGAAAACATATATAAGGATAGAAATTTAAGGTGTATAATCAAAGATGGAGAAATATATTTTAGATTAAACAGAATTTATTGATATGAGTTCACTTGCCAGAGATTCCTGATGGCATGTGAGCATAAAAAGCTGGGCTGGTTAACACTATCCTAGACTTACAAATGAACCTGAGATGTCAGAAATGTCTTAGAATAATATAAAGAAAATAATACAAAGAATTGGGAGTTTGGAATACTGGATTTGATTTATTATAGGTGTCTTGTCCACTCATCCAATAACTATGTTCCTTCAGCAGGCCCTGAAGACATTCTACTCACTAGGATTTTGGGACATCCATTGTGATTGAAGCTCTGGTATATTACAAAAGTGGTATAGTGGTTGTTCTCTGGAGGCTGTGGCAGAAGCTGAAATAGAAATGGGTTTCCTGATTTCAGTAGGAACATTGAGTCCCTAAGGTGGCAGAAAACAGATAGGTAGTCACCACTGGAGGAATGGTGGGTCTGGTTTCTGTAATGGCAGCAGGGAATGAAATGGGCTGACTGTAGGGATTTTTGCCAGTGACTAATTGGGGTTGAAACAGAAGAATAACCAGTTAAGGTCACTTTTTATTTCTCTAGACCCAAACTGCAGGTCTGGTGGAGCTCTTTTCTCTACACTCTACACTAGGGTATAATACATATGGCTTATTAGTGATGGTTAACTCTAAAATTTATCTTTTAGGCTACAGAATACATATCACAATGAAACTAGAGGAGGAAGGGACATTACCCAGAGTTTGTAGACTTGTGACAGGATAGAGTAACTCATGAGATTTGGGACTGTCTTCATTTGGAAAAGGAGTGTGTTTTTGTGGTACAAGTAATGCATTGTATTAGGAAGAAGAATTGTGGGGGAAGTATAATTTTGGGAAGAAGGATATTAATGAATGTTTGTCTGCCAAAGGTGTGGACCATACATTTTTCATTTTATTTCTGTCTCATATTTAACCATATTTCTATTTGGGGCATTCCCCAGTGAATATAGTCTTGGAAAGGATAAGTGCTTTACCTCCCACTACTGATACTGAAGATCCTAGCTCCTGTCTTTGTCTGCCCTTGGAAGACAGGCTTGGGCATATGACCTAGCCAATTAGACACTGATACCTTGGATTGTAAGCTTGAATATGGAGGACATAAATAAAGATAGGATGAGGATTCATCTTTGGTAGTATAATGGCATAATTGTTGCAGTGTCAGGGTGTTCTGGTTGGATGATTCTTGTCAAAAGATACTTGTTATGGCCCCTGATTCTTGGACTTCCGGACTGCTTTGATTCCTGCCTGGTTTCCAGGGCTTGTGGTCCAGCATTTTTTGGTTTAGTGAGCTCTTGATAACATTTCTTCTCCATTTTCTTGCGCTTAAATAGTCAGAGTTCATTTGTATTACTTGCATATGTTATATGTATCCTAATAGGCACAGAATTTAAATGGGAATTTCTTTCCTCCGTAATCCTGGTCCTCTTCTAATATTTCCTTATCTCAGTGAGTGGCACCATCATTTATCCAGTTGAACAAGCCAATAGCCAGGGGTACATCCTTGGCAATCCCTGTCTCCCAACTCCACATTTAATCCATCACTAAATTTTATCAATTTTTCCTCCTAAATATCCCTTGAGTCTATCCACTTCTCTACAGCTTTACCACCATCAATATCAACACCCTAGTCTAAGCCACCATCATATCTCACCCAGGCTATAACAACCTCTTTGGTCTACTTGAATTTTTTTTTCCTCCTCTAATCCATTATTTTCTACATGTAAAATGTGGTCATATTACACGCTATTTTTGGTGAGGGCCTGCTTCCTGGCTTTTAGACAGTTGACTTTTCATTGTGTTCTTACTTGGCCTTTTCTGAGTGCATAGGCCTCGAGGTGTGGGCATCTCTTCCTTATCTTATAAAACCATCAGTCCTATCAGATTAGGGCTCCACTCTTACAACCTCGTTTAATCTTAATTACCTCTTTACCTTATCTTCAAACACAGTCACACTGACATCACAGATGAATTTGGGGCAACACAATTCAGTCCATAGCATTCTGCCCCTGGCATCCCAAAATTAACATCCTTATTGCATGCAGCACACATTTATTCCATCCCAACAGCCGCCAAAGTCTTAACTCATTCCAGCATCAACTGTAAAGTCTGAAGTGTCATCGAAATAGAATTTAAATCAGATATGAGTGAGACTAGAGGTATGATTCATCCTAAGGCAAAATTCCTCTCCAGCTGTGAACCTAAGAAACCAGACAAGTTATGTGTTTCCAAAATACAATGATGGGACAGGCATAAGATAGACATTCTTCATCCAAAAGAGAGAAATAGGAAAGAAAGAAGGGATGATGGATCCCAAGCAAGTCCAAAACCTAACAAGGCAAATTCCATTAGATCTTAAATCTTGAGAATAATCTTCTTTGGTTTGATGTCCTGCCTTCTGGAGCCACTGTGGTGGTGGCCCTGCCTAGGTGGACCCTAGGCAAGGGTCACAACCTCATGTCAGGCAGAGGCTATCCTGCCTGTTGAAAATGAGTTGGTGGCCCTGATGATCTCTGAATCACCTTTGGGGTCATTCTTCCTTTTTAAAGGGTAAAGCATGTTCACAGCCAAATAACTATGGTTCCATCCTGTAGAATCCAAGAAGTCTGACAGCCTTCCTTCATTCTGTTCCACTTTCTCCTTTGGTCCAAACTGGCAGTATCACTGTTGATATAATCACATCTCTATTCCAAGCTTCTGCTGAGATGGTTGATTATAATCCATGAGTCACACCCATGGTCTCTTTACCAAAAGTTGTTCAGCCATACCTCTATGCTGTCTTTAGAACAAGCCTCCCCCCTCCCCCTTAATTTTTAGCAATATGGATAGGCTTAGCATGTTCCTAATCTTCAAGTTCTGGTTCCTTTATGCTTACCAATTATTTATTTGATTCATCTTTCTCCTCTCACATTTTACTAAAGCAGTAAGGAGGACCCAAGCTGCACCTTTTTAATACTTTGCTTGGAAATCTCCTCTGCTAATATTTAAATTCATCCCTCAAAAGCTCTACTTTCTACAAAACACTAAAACATAATTCAGCCAAGTTCTCTGCCACTTTAGAAAAAGGACCACCTTTCTTTCATTTTCCAAAAACCTCTTCCTCATTTTTGTCTGAGACCTCAGCAGTCTGGGTGGAGTAGTGTTTGAGAATTTGCATTTCTAACCTTGAGGATCATTATAAGCTATAAAAGTGCCTCTGACTTTAAAATGCATTCTAATTTCTGGTCATTTTGTTAAATGTGGGTTCTGATTCTGTGGGTCTGGGGAACCTGGGGATGTTGCAGTTCATACAAATAGGAGATTAGCAAACTGCCCCCAGGTCAGCTGCATCATCTGAAAGCTTGTTAGAACTGCAAAATCTCCATCTGAACCAAAGCCTTCCAAATCTGATTGTGCATTTAACAATGCATCTTAACATGATTCATGTCAATTAATAATTGAAAAGCACTGTTCTAGGTGCTGTGTATCATCAGGAAATTTAGGGAAACTGCCATGCAGGCTATGATAGGCTTGAGTCACAGAAAACTTGTGGACAGATGCTTTGTTCATGACAGATGGTGTTTAGCTAGACAGTCCACTCACTTTTTAAAAAAATTTAATATTTTAATTATTTTCACATCTTTATTGGAGTATAATGCTTTACAATGGTGTGTTAGTTTCTGCTGTATAATAAAGTGAATCAGCTATATGTGTACATATATCCCCATATCCCCTCCTCTAGCTTCTCCCTCCCAACCTTCCTAGCCCACCCCTCTAGGTGGTCAAAAAGCACTGAGCTGATCTCCCTGTGCAATGCAGCTGCTTCCCACTAGCTATCTATTTTATATTTGGTCATGTATATATGTCAATGCCACTCTCTCACTTCGTCCCATCTTACCCTTCCCCCTTCCCATGTCCTCAAGTCCATTCTCTACATCTGCGTCTTTATTCCTGTCCTGCCCCTGGGTTCTTTAGAACCATTCTTTTTAGATTCCATATATATGTGTTAGCATATTGTATTTGTTTTTCTCTTTCTGACTTACTTTACTCTGTATGAGAGTCTCTAGGTCCAACCACCTCACTACAAATAACTCAGTTTTGTTTCTTTTTATGGCTGAGTAATATTCCATTTATATATGTGCCACATCTTCTTTATCCATTCATCTGTCAATGAACACTTAGGTTGCTTCCATGTCCTGGCTATTGTAAATAGAGCTGTAACGAACATTGTGGTACATGAGTCTTTTTGAATTACGGTTTTCTCAGGGTATATGCCCAGTAGTGGGATTGCTGGGTTATATGGTAGTTATATTTTTAGTTTTTAAGGAACCTCCATACTGTTCTCCATTGTGGCTGTATCAATTTACATTCCCTTTTCTCCACGCCCTCTCCAGGATTTATTGTTTGTAGATTTTTTGATGATGGTCATTCTGACCAGTGTGAGGCGATACCTTGTTGTAGTTTTGATTTGCATTTCTCTAATGATTAGTGATGTTGAGCATCCTTTCATGTGTTTATTGGCGATCTGTATGTCTTCTTTGGAGAAATGTCTATTTAGGTCTTCTACCCATTTTTTAATTGGGTTGTTTGTTTTTTGATATTGAGCTGCACAAGCTGCTTGTATATTTTGGAGATTAATCCTTTGTTGGTTATTTCGTTTGCAAATATTTTCTCCCATTCTGAGGGTTGGCTATTCATATTATTTATGGTTTCCCTAGCTGTGCAAAAGCTTTCAAATTTCATTAGGTCCCATTTGTTTATTTTTGTTTTTATTTCCATTTCCCTAGGACGTGGGTCCAAAAGGATCTTGCTGTGATTTATGTCATAGACTGTTCTGCCTATGTTTTCCTCTGAGAGCTTTACAGTGTCTGGCCTTACATTTAGGTCTTTAATCCATTTTGAGTTCATTTTTGTGTATGGTGTTAGGGAGTGTTCTAATTTCATTCTTTTAATGTAGCTGTCTAGTTTTCCGAGCACCACTTATTGCAGAGGCTGTCTTTTCTCCATTGTATACTCTTGCCTCCTGTATAAAACATAAGGTGACCATATGTGCGTGGATTTATCTCTGGGCTTTCTGTCCTGTTCCATTGATCTATATTTCTGTTTTTGTGCCAGTACCATACTGTCTTGATTACTGTAGCTTTATGGTATAGTCTGAAGTCCAGGAGCCTGATTCCTCCAGCTCCATTTTTCTTTCTCAACATTGCTTTGGCTATTTGGGGTCTTCTGTGTTTCCATACAAATTGTGAAACTTTTTGTTCTAGTTCTATGAAAAATGCCATTGGTAGTTTGATAGGGATTGCACTGAATCTGTAGATTGTTTTGGGTAGAATAGTCATTTTCACAATGTTGATTCTTCCAATCCAAGAATGTGGTATATCTCTCCATCTTTTTCTATCATCTTTAATTTCTTTCATCAGTGTCTTACAGTTTTCAGCATAGAGGTCTTTTGTCTCCTTAGGTAGGTTTACTCCTAGGTATTTTATTCTTTTTGTTGCAGTGGTAAATGGGAGTGTTTCCTTAATTTCTCTTTCAGATTTTTCATCATTAGTGCATAGAAAGACAAGAGATTTCTGTGCATTAATTTGTATCCTGCTACTTTACCAAATTCATTGATTAGCTCTAGTATTTTTCTGGTGGCGTCTTTAGGATTCTCTATGTATAGTATCATGTCATCTGCAAACAGTGACAGTTTTATTTCTTCTTTTCCAATTTGTATTCCTTTTATTTCTTTTTCTTCTCTGATTGTCGTGGCTAAAACTTCAAAACCTATGGTGAATGATAGTGGTGAGAGTGGGCAACCTTTTCTTGTTCCTGATCTTAGAGGAAATGGTTTCAGTTTTTGACCATTGAGAACGATGCTGGCTGTGGGTTTGTCAAATATGCCCTTTATTATGTTGAGGTAAGTTCCCTCTATGCCTACTTTCTGGAGGGTTTTTATGATAAATCGGTGTTGAATTTTGTTGAAAGCTTTTTCTGCATCTATTGAGATGATCGTATGGTTTTTCTCCTTCAATTTGTTAATATGGTGTATCACATTGATTGATTTGCATATACTGAAGAATCCTTGCATTCCTGGGATAAACATCACTGAATTGTGGTGTATGTTCCTTTTAATGTGCAGTTGGATTCTGTTTGCTAGTATTTTGTTGAGGATTTTTGTATCTATGGTCATCGGTAATATTGGCCTATAGTTTTCTTTCTTTGTGACATATTTGTCTGGTTTTGGTATCAGGGTGATGGTGGTCTTGTAGAATGAGTTTGGGAGTGTTCCTCCCTCTGCTATATTTTGGAAGAGTTTGAGAAGAATAGGTGTTAGCTCTTCTTTAAATGTTTGATAGAACTCGCCTGTGAAGCCATCTCGTATTGGGCTTTTGTCTGTTGGAAGATTTTTTAATCACAGTCTCAATTTCAATGCTTGTAATTGGTCTGTTTATATTTTCTATTTCTTCATGGTTCAGTCTTGGAAGGTTGTGCTTTTCTAAGAATTTGTCCATTTCTTCCAGGTTGTCCATTTTATTGGCATAGAGTTGCTTGTAGGAATCTCTCATGATCTGTTGTATTTCTGCAGTGTCAGTTGTTATTTCTCCTTTTTCATTTCTAATTCTATTGATTTGAGTCTTCTCCCTTTTTTTTCTTGATGAATCTGGCTAATGGTTTATCAATTTAGTTTATCTTTTCAAAGAACCAGCTTTTAGTTTTATTGATCTTTGCTATTGTTTCCTTCATTTCTTTTTCATTTATTTCTTCTCTGATCTTTATGATTTCTTTCCTTCTGCTAACTTTGGGGTTTTTTTGTTCTTCTTTCTCTAATTGCTTTAGGTGTAAAGTTAGGTTGTTTATTTGAAATGTTTCTTCTTTCTTGTGCTAGGATTGTATTGCTATAAACTTCCCTCTTAGAACTGCTTTTGCTGCATTCCATAGGTTTGGGGTCGTCATGTTTTCATTGTCATTTGTTTCTAGGTATTTTTGATTTCCTCTTTGATTCCTTCAGTGATCTCTTAGTTACTAAGTAGTGTATTGTTTAGCCTCCATGTGTTTGTATTTTTTACAGATTTTTTCCTGTAATTGATATCTAGTCTCACAGCGTTGTGGTCAGAAAAGGTACTTGATAAGATTTCAATTTTCTTAAATTTGCCAAGGTTTGATTTGTGACCCAGGATATGATCTATCCTGGAGAATGTTCCATGAGCACTTGAGAAAAATGTGTATTCTGTTGTTTTTGGATGGAATGTCCTATAAATATCAATTAAGTCCATCTTGTTTAATGTATCATTTAAAACTTGTGTTTCCTTTTTTATTTTCATTTTGGATGATGTGTCCATTGGTGAAAGTGGGGTGTTAAAGTACCCTACCTGATTGTGTTACTGTTGATTTCCCCTTTTATGGCTGTTAGCATTTGCCTTATGTATTGAGGTGCTCCTATGTTGGGTGCATAAACATTTACAATTGTTATATCTTCTTCTTGGATTGATCCCTTGATCATCATGTAGTGTCCTTCTTTGTCTCTTCTAACAGTCTTTATTTTAAAGGCTATTTTGTCTGATATGAGAATTGCTACTCTAGCTTTCTTTTGATTTCCATTTGCATGGAACAGCTTTTTCCATCCCCTCACTTTCAGTCTGTATGTGTCCCTAGGTCTGAAGTGGGTCTCTTGTAGACAGCATACATATGGGTCTTGTTTTTGTATCCATTCAGCCAGTCTATGTCTTGTGGTTGGAGCATTTAATCCATTTATATTTAAGGTAATAATCTATATGTATGTTCCTATTACCATTTTTGTAATTGTTTTGGGTTTGTTATTGTAGGTCTTTTCCTTCTCTTGTGTTTCCTGCCTAGAGAAGTTCCTTTAGCATTTGTTGTAATGCTGGTTTGGTGCTGCTGAATTCTGTTAGCTTTTCCTTGTCAGTAAAGATTTTAATTTCTCTGTCAAATCTGAATGAGATCCTTGCTGGGTAGAGTAATCTTGGTCATAGGTGTTTCCCTTTCATCACTTTAAATATGTCCTGCCACTTCCTTCTGGCTTGCAGAATTTCTGCTGAGAAATCAGCTGTTAACCTTATGGGGATTCCCTTGTTATTCCATTATGTATGCATGTTCTTTGTTCCTTTTCTCTTGCTGCTTTTCATATTTTTTCTTTGTATTTAATTTTTGATAGTTTGATTAATATGTGTCTTGGCATGTTTCTCCTTGGATTTATCCTCTATGGGACTCTGTGCTTCCTGGACTTGACTATTTCCTTTCCTATATTAGGGAAGTTTTCAACTATAATCTCTTCAAATATTTTCTTCATCCCTTTCTTTTTCTCTTCTTCTTTGGGATCCCTATAATTCGAATGTTGGTGCACTTAATGTTGTCCCAGATGTCTCTTAGGCTGTCCTCAATTCTTTTCCTTCTTTTTTCTTTATTCTGCTCTGTGTTAATTATTTTCACTATTTTATCTCTAGGTCACTTATCCGTTCTTCTGTCTCAGTTATTCTGCTATTGATTCCTTCTAGAGAATTTTTAATTTCATTTATTGTGTTGTTCATAATTGTTTGTTTGCTCTTTAGTTCTTCTAGGTCCTTGTTAAACATTTCTTGTATTTTTCCGTTCTATTTCCAAGATTTTGGATCATCTTTACTACCATTAGTCTGAATTCTTTCTCAGGTAGACTGCCTATTTCCTCTTCATTTGTTTGGTCTGGTAGGTTTTTACCTTTCTCCTTCATCTGTTGTGTATTTCTCTGTCTTCTCATTTAGTTTAACTTACTGCATTTGGGGTCTCCTTTTTGCAGGCTGCAGGTTCACAGTTCCTGTTGTTTTTGATGTCTGCCCCCAGTGGCTAAGGTTGGTTCAGTGGGTTGTGTAGGCTTCCTGGTGGAGGGGACTAGTGCCTGTGTTCTGGTGGATGAGGCTGGATCTTGTCTTTTTGGTGGGTAAGTCTGTGTCCAGTGGTGTGTTTTGGGGTGTCTGTGACCTTATTATGATTTTAGGTTGTCTCTCTGCTAATGAGTGGGGAGGCTGTGTTCCTGTCTTGCTACTTGTTTGACTTAGGGTGTCCAGCACTGTAGCTTGCTGGTCGTTGAGTGGAGCTGGGTCTTAGTGTTGAGATGGAGATCTCTGGGACATGCCTTGCCGATTGATATTATGAGGGGCCGGGAGGTCTCTGGTGGTTCAATGTCCTGAACTCAGCTCTCCCACCTAAGAGGCTCAGGTCTGACACCCAGCCGGAGCACCAAGACCCTGTCAGCCACACAGAAGGCACAGCATGGCGGTAAAAGTTATGCCTTATGGTCTGCTGGAGCTCATGATCAGGTGACCCTTTCTGGAACTGCTGATTGAGAAAATGTCGCATGTTCTTGTTCAGCTTTCCTCCTGTAGCAGCCTGAGGCTCCCTCCCCCTTATTCCCTGTCCACTCACTTTTAATACTTTTACAGTTTATAAGCCACTTCGAAAATATATTACTTGTTTTTGATCTTGACAGCAATATTGTTGTATGGGTAGAGCAAGTATTTCTATTTCCATTTATACTTGATAAACTAAAAATTAATGTATATAAATCACTTATTTAAGGGCACACAAGTAATGCATGGCAGGTCTTTGGTTTGAACAAAGAACTCTGCCCCAAGTCTAGTGTTCTTTTTCGCTAAATCACACTTCCAGGTCCTTCTATCTATTAAAAAACTACTGATTTGGAAGTTGTATTACTTGACGGAACTGGTTTTTCCAATCAAATCGTTTCCCATGATTTACCAGTGTGCCCCTTCAAATTCTCCAGAAAATAGCCTTTATCCTAACTATCATCATCATGCTCTTCTAAGATGTTCTTTTCTGTATATTTTACTTTTTCAACATGTGGAACATGGCTGGAAGTCAGGAAATAAAGAGAGCTCTGCACAGCCAAGGTGGGAATAAGAAGATCAAAATGCTAAAGCTTATGCAATTTGCTCATAGGTGAGTGGTCTCTTATGTAGAAAAGCCCCTGGAGCACTCCCCCAGAGTTGGAATACTCTGGAACAGGTCCTAGAAGTATGGAAATTTCTGTCGTTCTTCTTCCTCACCCCCACCCAAAGCTAAAGCATATAATAAGAAGCATTTGGAAGGAGAAGAGTTCCTGAGGTGCATTTAATGTTGTCCCAGATAACAGAGGGGAAAAAATATTGGATCTTTTATGGTAGAAAGGAGACAGTAACCATGAAAAATGAAGGAGAAAGAGAAGGAGAAAAAGAAGAAGGAGGAGGAGGAGGGGAGGAGAAGGGGGAGGAAGATGAGGAAGAGGAAGGGAAAGAACTCAGAAAGCTCAGCAATACACAGTCTTATGCACCACAGTAGGTCATGCAGTCATCACTGCATTACACTAGAGTGGAATTTTATTTTAAAATAACAATGATCGTACATCATCCAAGAAAAGGTTAAGTTATATTTAGAGTACCTTTTGAAGAAAGCAGTAAAATATGCAGTGCAATTCAGAAAGCTTTCTATAAAGGGATTTAAGTGAGCAAATCTCTAACATTTCGGAGTGACACATCCTCTAAGGATTTCTGATAGATGAGATTATATTGTATATTCTTTGTAGTGCTTTATAGTATGGAGAAGACATATCACACTTGCATTTCACACCTGGTGTATATATCCAGAACAAAAAAAGGAAAACAAGAAAGAAAAGGAAGAAAAAATCATGGTGGGGTTTTCACCAGCCATTCCATCAGTGAGCGCATATTTTGGCCTGAGCTTGGGGTGGAAGACAGGCCTTTGCTGTTACTTCAATCTCGGCTGCTCTTAGGGCTCTCACGATGCCTGCATCCTGCGATTGTAGTGTTTGAAGGCACGTAGTTTTTGTGCTCTATCATCAAATAAATGTTTTATCTGTTGAACTGAGAAAATATTAAACTCTTCAAATGCTAGTAAAACCAGATTCTATCGTACTTATTGAGAGGATATTGAGTTGGTATCCAGCGTTCAGTGTCAAATAAAAAACAAATCCGGACTTAGTAAGGAGAGACTTTATTTGAAAGGATTATTGCAACATGGGGGAAGGGCAAGCATCTCAAGAGTGAGGGGAAAAAAGTAGATTTTATTTTATGGAGAGGAGTAAACAAGACTAGAAGGAACCAGGTGGGGAGAAGTGAAACGAGACAGCAGCATGATCTGATAGTAGTTCAGAGGATGTTTACTCTGAGACCAGCCTGTTTAGGTGGGTTTTGTGCTGATTCAGGCTGTGGGTGAGCCAAAGTTCAGGAGGGGAAGAAGAGAAGTTACCAAAGTTTGGTTAAGAAGCATTTTGTTCACATTGATAAGTGGGGATGAGCAGTTCAGCTAATCATTTATGAAGCAAAGAATGGGAACTTGGAGGGTCTGTGTTTGGTCTCATCATAGGTAACTAGGGGGTGTGAAAGGATTTCAATCTGAAAAGGAACTGGAGAGGGAATTCCATGGCAGTCCAGTGGTTAGGACTTGGTGCTTTCACTGCTGTGGCCCGGGTTCAATCCCTGGTTGGGGAACTAAGATCCTGCAAGCAGCACAGCATGGCCAAAAATAAATAAACAAACAAACAAATAAATGTAAAATGGAACTGGAGAATATGAAATACAGAATCTCATACATGTGTCCTCAGAAGAATGGAACTTAAGAACTGAGAGACTGATTTTCCCTAAATGCCTGATTTACAGAAGATGCAGACTTATCTCCTGACCAATGACTGTTCTCATAGAATCTCTCCCCATCCTCAAACCAATGAACTTACGGCTTGGACTCTAGCTGGACTTCCCCCTCTTTGTACTCCTTGCTCATGAATACACCCCAAACCTTCAACAGACTTGCCTAAAACTTGCTACAGCATGTGTTTCCCGAATTGCAATTCCTCTGCTATTCCTGAATAAACTCAATTTCTGGTAATTTGAGCTTGTCTCAGATTACTTCTTTATTTAGGTTGACAGGGGGTACCTATAATTCTTATCTAAGGGTCATTTGTTTTTACAATGATTCATTTCCTGGAACACAAAAAGGTGGTGGTCGGGGGGGTATTTCTTAACCTTTGCTATTTTCCAAGAGCACAGGGTGAAGTTAAAATTCAACACTGTCAATAGTATATAAATATTACTACATATACTGAATTTTGGGGTTAATTTAAGGAACTTCCAAAGGTAATTTTAACTATAAACAATAATCAGCTGGCAACTGCAGAATCTAACACCTGCTTAAGATGACTTTACTACAATTACTATTTTTTTAATTTTTTTATTTTTTTGGCTGTGTTGGGTCTTCGTTGCTGCGCGTGGGCTTTCTATAGTTGCAGCGAGCGGGGGCTACTCTTTGTTGCGGTGTGCAGGCTTCTCATTGTGGTGGCTTCTCTTGTTGCAGACCAGGGGCTCTAGGCACACGGGCTTCAGTAGTTGTGGCATGTGGGCTCAGTAGTTGTGGCTTGTGGGCTTTAGACTGCAGGCTCAGTAGTTGTGGCACACAGGCTTAGTTGCTCTGTGGCATGTGGGATCTTCCCGGACCAGGGCTTGAACCTGTGTCCCCTGCATTGGCAGGTGGATTCTTAACCACTGTGCCACCAGGGAAGCCTGACTTTACTACAATTATTATAACCACATATGTAAGTTAGAAATTTCAGTTCCCAGTATTTCAGAATCTCTAAAGAATGAAATCCTATATATCTAGATAAAATGCAAAGTCATTTCATTTCCTCCAAAAAGCCTTTCTTGACCCAGACCAGCTTTAGTTTAGGGGTCTGTTACCTGATTGCATTCTTAATACTCTTCACATTTGTAAGTCATGCACTTAATACCTCTCTTTCATGATAGTTTGCAAGCTCAATGGGAGCAGGGGGCCTACCTGTGTCGTTTGCTGCTGTCATCCAGTATCTGGCCCATAATAGATGCTCAAATCATATTTGTTGGATGAATAAAAGCTATTTCTATCATTCTCTCACTGTAGAATAGACTGAGGAAATGATAAAATTATTGTTGTTTCTAAAAAAGTTACTTCACCCTATGCTCTCCAGTGTATGTAGTTTTGACTAGCGATTCCTTGTAATTCAGGTTTGTGAAAACTGGAAGGACTGTATTGAGAATCATTTTACAATATTTTGGATAAGTCTATGTAAATGTAATACAATCACTTATTAATCAATACTAATATTTATTAATGCTTATTATATGTCAAATGCTTTACATAAATTTTTTAAAATTTTTGAAATAATCTTATGAGCAAACTGTGGAATATATATAGAAATGGTTTTAGACAATTTATATGTAAATAAAGACCAGGATAGTCAAAATATCTAACTCTTACTGTAATCATGGATTCCTGGAGCATAGAAAAGAATGGATCCAAGATGAAGCGGTATCTTTATTTCCTGCAGTTATTTTGCATAATAATTCTAAAATATACACATTATGAAAACAAAGTGTGGTAAAAGGAATTTGGGAGAGGGCTTCCCTGGTGGCGCAGTGGTTGAGAGTCCGCCTGACGATGCAGGGAACACGGGTTCGTGACCCAGTCTGGGAAGATCCCACATGCCGCGGAGCGGCTGGGCCCATGAGCCATGGCCGCTGAGCCTGCGCGTCTGGAGCCTGTGCCCCACAACGGGAGAGGCCACAACAGTGAGAGGCCCGCGTACCGCAAAAAAAAAAAGGAATTTGGGGGATAATTCTTACTTATGGAGATCCACCCCAAATTTACTACCATAACAGTTTATAATGGTTTCTCCTCTGATTATAAGTATGGATATTTTTGTGGGGGAAAAAGCATAAAATATGCAGCTATTTGCATTAGACCGAATTTATATAGCATAAATTCACCTCTGTAAGTCACAGGAAATGATGACTAAGTATGGTGTAAGCCAAAAATAATAAGTGTAAATTAAGGACTAATAATATAATTTCCAAGGAAGATCCTTTTGTCCTAGCAGGATACAGAAAAGATGAGTGGAGAGGCCATAGACAGAGGACCTTTGTGCTGGGTCCCTGGAACAGCTTCACAGACTTTAGCCACTTCCAAAGTCTTGGACTCTAAAATCTGTTTGAACCTGTTGGGTTATGATGGTGGGAGGAGGGGTGTGGAGGCAGCTCCTTCCATCTCCCAAGGAAGTTTAGCGCTTCATCCTCCTCTCCCTTCCCTCCTTCCTAGTGCCTTTGTGTACTCAGTAAATGTGGGGGTTTGGGGAGGATGAAGGATAATTAAGAAGAAAAAAGCCTCTCTTGTCCTTTGTTATTTACCCTCTATTGCCCTGAGGCAGAATCCTAATTACAGTTTTGAAATTAAAACCTAGTTTATTTAGATTAATAGAAAAGAGACTCCCAATTCAAGATTGCCAAACTTGTGTATTATTTTTGAATTCTTTCCAGAATCCAGCTTTTCTGTTTTTCAGAATTTGTTTGATACAGAATAATAATGGTTATCAGAATTAACTCAGGTAGTTATTGAAAAGCAATTTTCTCTCTAAGCCAGTTCTATGTGCCAGGTGCCACTGTTTTAGGCACTGGAGTTATACTGGTGAACAAAGCAAAGTTCTTGTCTTCTAATGATGGAGACAAGTGATAATCAACAAAAACGTAATATGATTTCAAGTAGCATTAAGAGCTCTGAAAAGAAAGTAAGATAAAACGTAAGAAATGAAGTGTGTGTGTGTGTGTTTCCCATTTCCGATGAGGTGATATTGGAAGAAAGATTTCCATAAAATGAGAGGGCAGGGCAAGTGATAAGTTGGGCTAAGAGTTCTCTAGGTAAAAGGTAGAGCAAGTACAAAAGCTTAGAGGGAAGCATGTCCTTGGCAGGAGGCTAGTGTGGCTGGGGAAGAATTAAGGTATGAGTGGGAGGAGACATTAAATCAGAAAGGTAGCCTAGGACCAGATCATATAGAACGTAAGAGATCATGGATTAAGATTTTGGATTTTATATTAAGTGTGATTGGAATCCACTGGAGAGTTTTTGTGGAGGAGTGACACTATCAGATTTACATTTATAAAAGACCTTCTGGCAAAAGAAAAATTACAGCAGATGGAAATTTGAATCTATACAGAAAAACGAAGAGCGCTGGAAATGGTAACTATGTGGCTACATACAAAATATTTTATTTTCCTTATATTTAAATATCTTGAAAAGATAATTGTTTAAATAAAAAACAACAATAATATATTGTGGAGTTTTAAACCTATATAGAGGCAAAATGTATGTCAACAATGGCACAAAGATAGGGAGAGGAAAAAAAAAAGTATACTGTTACAAAATTATTATACTACATGTGAAGTGCTAAAATATTAGTTGAAGGTAAATTGATAATTAAAGATGTACAGTATAAACCATAAACAACCACTAAAATAACAACAAAAAAAATTACAGGTAATAAGCCAACAAAGGAGATAAAATGGAATCATAAACATACTTAATTCAAAAGAAGACAGAAAAAAGGAACAAACAACAGATGTGAAAAATAGAAAACAAATAGCAATATGGTAGATTTAAACCCAACCACATCAATAATCATTAAGTGTAAATGGTCTAAATATCCAATTAAAAGCAGATGGTCAGATAAAAAAGCAAGACCCAATTATATGTAGCTTACAAGTGTTTTATTTATTGATACATTACCATAGGGACAAATTATAAAGACTAACAAGGAATGATGAACACAAAATTGGGGGTGTGATTATTAGAAAGGGTCATCTAGGGACTTCTAAAAAATTATAAGATGTATATATACAAGATGGCTAGCATATACAAGATGGCTAGCATGGTGTATTGCAACTTTGATTTTAAAAACACATGCAGAGAAGACTAGAAATAGTTACACCAAAATCGTAGCAGCTGTATTTGGAGGGTGGCTTTCAGTTCAGTTTCCTTCCTGATGATTTGAATGTGAAGTAAAGGAGACAAGAACAGAATCAGCCACTTTATGTTTTGTTTTAGTCAATTAAACAAAATTTGATCACAAACATTTCCTCATGCTTTACAATTTTTTGTAAACAATATAGACAATTTTTTTCTGACTTTTTTGGGGGTATATTCTAACTTTTTAAAAAACAGAGGCATGTTATATTTATAATGATAAAATAAACTTTAAAAATAAACTATAATTTTCCTTTCCTTTTTCAAAGGTGAAACAAGCTATTGAAGAGGCTTGCAGGATGTCCTGATACGTTATTACAAGCCAAAAAAGATTACTCTCTCTGTTGCAAGCATGACAGCAACACCGTCCTTCAAATCCCGTAGCATAGCAGGCAGAGCTGACCCAGAGCATGCCTGGGTCAGAGACCAACATTAGAGCAAGCACTCCGCAGTCCCAGCTAAGGACCCACACTTGTTCTCACTAAGCTAAGAGCTTACCCGTTCTAAGGGACAGGGCTGGATGCTCTAAGTGCCTGTCCAGCTATTGTTCCTTCTGAGGATCATTATTGCAGGTGATTCCTCATGACTGGTCCAACAGTTGGTTGGACAAAGGATTGATCTGAAGACACCATCCATGGGCAAGTCAGTGACCTTGAGTGGGCCTGGTGAGAGAACTCTGTCCAGCAGGAATGCACTTTCTGGATTGTGTCTGCTAATCCATTCAGTCTTTCTCTCTCTCTCTCTCTAATTTGAATGTAGGATGCCAGGGTAGAAGTGTTCGGAACACATGTGCACCAAAAAAGAGGAAGCAGAAGCCATGAGGCACTGGAGGCTAACAGGAAAAGAGACAAAGTTGCAGAACAGAGAGAAAAGCAGCTATAGAGGCAGAAACAGAGAGAGAAGCTGGAAGAGTAACTACAATTGCAAGCAAAGGAAGCAGGGGTGCTCACTTTTGAGGGGGTTGGCTGCTTCTCTATCCAGGAGGCCTGGAGCTATAGTTGTTGAGACTGAAGCAACCAGAATATGCATTATTTCCCCTTACAAACTGAAAGAACCGAATGCATATATTATTTAATTTAATGTTAACAATTCCAAAAGGTGATTCCCATTTTATTGATGATAGAAGTTCAGAAAAATTACTTGACTTGACCATGGTTTTGTGAAAACCCCCGATACTTGCTTCTAATGGAATACTTTCTTCTAATGAATGGTAGTAAGGTAGAGTTTTTGAAGCCTATATTCAAGTAGAAGAACATGAGACTTTTTTTCTATTGTAATTCCCTTTTCTGTTCACATTCCAATGTAACTCTAATGCTTTATTCCCTACTTCCTTCCATTTGCCACTTCCTCTCTTTTTGTCTCATTAACTGGCATCACATACAGGCTAGTTCAACCATGTACTATTTGATACCCGTATTTTGAAGACTTGTCTTGATAAACCCAAGTTGGGATGTTTTATTTTGACACAATTCATAAAATGAAATAAACTGGAAATGCTCAGTCGAGACCAACCTGATTTAACTAACAGTGTAGCAGGGATTATATGTAATTTGTGACCTGGAAAACGTAATTCCCTAATTAGGAACTAAGAGCATGCATGTTATATATAGCCTGTGGGGTCCATTTTGGTTTAATATGTTTATTTATAACTCTTGAAGTTTTCTCTCTTTTAAACTCAGGGTATTAGAAAATAAATTATTTGAGAATTCATTGAAATATGTATAACTAAAAAGGTCTTATTTAATTACTGCTTCCTCCTCAAGATAAGGCAGATTTTTACCTATCTATTTATCTATCTTCCTCAACCTAGGACTGATGAACAATTCTGAGTCCTGGCCAGGGCCCTTTCCTCTGATCCTCACCTGCTCTTCACCACTGACATAGAATTTCATTTTTTTTAAGGGTTTATTCTTCATGATTGGTTTCGTATGATGACTTGCGCCACCTTGCCTCAATAAATTCTCTACTGCCGGTGCTGCTTTCTGTTCAGAGCTCTTGGACTCTGTGTTGCAGTCCCTGTGCTGGGCTTGGTTTCTCTCATGCTGGTTTTTGCTGAGCTATGTAACCTAAGTACACGCATTCTCTGTGGGTTCCTGACTTCTTTAAGCAAATCTGAGGCTTCCTTGGTTCAGTTGCCAGGTGGCACTACCATTTTTGCTCAGAGTTTTCTGACTGTGACCTTTTTTTTTTTTTTTTGCGGTACGCCGGCCTCTCAGTGTTGTGGCCTCAGCGGCCATGGCTCACGGGCCCAGCCGCTCCGCGGCATGTGGGACCTTCTCGGACCGGGGCACGAACCCGCGTCCCCTGCATTGGCAGGCGGACTCTCAACCACTGCGCCACCAGGGAAGCCCTACTGTGACCTTTGTGTCCTGTGATTTACTAGACTTTCCTCTTACCATGAAGGGAGAAGCCATTATCCTGTGCCTGGGTTTTGGGTGGGGAGGAAATGCCCCCAGGCAGAAAGCCCTTGGACAGACAGTCCTTGAAGACAATAGACATCCTGGTCCACAGTCATTTTCTGGCTGAGAGGGTTTACAACCATGCTGGGGCTCAGGGCCAGGCCTGTGTACAGCTGGAGGAAAGCCTCCTACCATACTGTTCTTTAACTTCTCTGCCTCTCTTTATACTTCATAGTGGTCTCATCAATGAGACAGAACTATAGAAGAGTTATCAGAGAGAAAAATGAAAATAAACAGGTTTGGCCCCCAACTGGGCTACCGACATTTGGCTCTTTCTTGAATTTTCCAAAAAAATGGATTTAAAAAGGTATCATTCTATTCTAGAAGGAGGTCCTAACTCATCATTCCTCAAGAATTTCTGAGAACGAGAAGTCATTTTTGGCTGTCCGCTCTGGGCTAATGCCTGGTTTTTGGTGCAGTGGGGTTGGTTCTATTTCCGTCTCTATGGTCTCTGGAGACATGTAGGGCTGTCTGGCTTCAACTCCACCTGGAGCAGCGTTTCTAAACTCCCCAGCAGGGCCGGCTTTATGGGCATGTGACCTACGTAGTCACACAGGGGTCCACACTTAGAAGGGCCTCACTTTTGGTTTAACACTCTGCTGTCGCCATCTTGAAATTCCTGATTGTTTTTGCACAAGGGGCCCACTTTTTCATTTTTCAATGAGCTCCACATATTATGTAGCTTGTCCTGGTTCTCAGACCGTTCACCTCAGAATCACCTGGTGTATGTAGATAAATCAGATTCCTATTGTATCAGACCCTCTAGGGCTAAAACCCCTGAATCAGCATTTTAATAAACATCCAATTAATTCTTTCACAAAGTTTGCAAAGCCAGAGAACGACTGGGATAGAGAGTCAAGCTATCAGATTCTCAGGCAGCTTTGCTTGTTGAAAGATGAAAACAGAATTCTTGGCTTTTATTTCAGGTGGGGGTGGGGGAAAGACACATCCATAATTAAAAACGTTTTATGTAAATTATATTAGGTGGTTTTGTCTTACCGCCAAGATAAATATTTGGAAATATGCCTAAATTCTCACATTCTCTGTTCATTGCAGCATTATTTATTTATTTATGTTTATTTCTATCCGTTTCCCATTAAGTCAGGACAATGCAATCCCCCATTTGTTAACTAATTAGATCTGCTAAAAGGGAATAATATTGCCCTGAAAACAGTCTCAAAAAATCTCCCCCAATCCCCTAAACAACTCACAAATCAGAAAAGGAGTCCTCATACGTGACTTGTAGGTTTTTGAGTAGGGCTAGTTGACAGTCCTGCAGGCATATATATTTAAGTTTCATTCCAAACTAATTTCAAGACAGGAAACAAGATCAGCTTCCTAGAGGACTTCACTTCCTGGCTGTGGAAGGGAAAGGCCCTGGACATAGGACGACGGGGGACGGCTGTCTTTCTGTGGATCTTTTTTGGGACTGTTAACGTGAAATTAATCAGTATTAGTTGCGCTAAGATTGTAACATTAAATATTTAATCCAGGCTTAATCACCACAGAGTCATTAGAAGGAAACAGCTTTTCATTACGGTGTACAGAACACAGTTTTAACCAACCTGCCTGTGATAGGAAGGTCCACCTGACACCAGAAAGCTCCTGACTCATCTGACTGCAGTGCTGTTGATGTCTAGGCTTGAAATTTCATTGTGTCTAATCACATCAAGCTCAGTCTGTACACATGAAGTATTTTTCTAATCCATATTCTTAAAACCTAGGGCAATACACTGTTTTGACAGATTTTCTCTGCATTTTAAAAATAATAGATTATGTTTTTTCCTTCTTATGAAAATGAGAGAATTTCTTAGCAGAAAATTTGGGGGGAAAATCTATACATTGTTGGACAAATATTTTGACGCCTTTTGAAATTTCATTTTACTGAATCCATTTTACTTAATAGTTAGAACTATTTATAATATATCGTTGTCATCTTTTGATTCAAACATATGAATAAGAATTTTTGGAAGTTAATTAACAATACTATTAATTTAGAACTTTTACCATTATTGATTTTATCTCATATGTTTTAAAATTAAAATCTTTTGGAGTGGTGTTCACTCTTTCTTTAAATAAACTCTTTTAACCTGGACTTTCCACTGTCTTTTTTTTTTTTTTTAACATCTTTATTGGAGTATAATTGCTTTACAATTGTGTGTTCGTTTCTGCTGTATAACAAAGTGAATCAGCTATACATATACATATATCCCCATATCCCCTCCCTCTTGCATCTCCCTCCCACCTTCCCTATCCCACCCCTCTAGGTGGTCACAAAGCACCGAGCTGATCTCCCTGTGCTATGCGGCTGCTTCCCACTAGCTATCTGTATTTTTTTTTAATTTTTGAATTTTACTTTATTTATTTTTTTATACAGCAGGTTCTTATTAGTTATCCATTTTATACATATTAGTGTATATATGTCAATCCCAATCCACTGTCTTTTGATAAGGAAATTCTTTAGAGAGGAAAGAGAACATAAGTCATACCCAAGTCAGACCCCAAAGACAAACAGTGTAAATGATTTCCTGCGAGCCTCTTCTCATCTTTCTGTGTTTCCCTGCGGATTCCTCTGCCCCCAGGTTTGGGGTGGCAGGGAGCCTCTCAGTCCTGCTGCTCGTAATCAGTCCTTAATGCAAGCCTTATCTGAACCTCTCCCAGAATGGCATTCAGCCATCTGCTCTGCCAGGATGTAAGGCCAGAGAAACAAAGTGAACTGGACTAATTGCCTTGACTGCTAAACTCAGTCAAACAACTGGGCAAGGGCCTTAACAGGTATAAACAAACAAAACCTCACAAATAACTGAGATGTATTTATTGTTTTTGATGTTATCGCCCAATTAAATAGTGAAAATGGTTTGTGTGTGCAGTTATTCATAATTTTGATTGGGCTCTTTCTCTATAAAAGATCTAGTTATTAAAGAATTAATACAATGTTCTGTGTAAACAGGTTTTACGTGGTTTATAATTATTTGGTTAAAAAAAGGTAAACACTAGAAGGATCTCAAATAAAGATTCGCGTACTCAGGTTCACTGCTGTATTATTTATAAGCCAAGAGGTGAATGCAACACAAATGTTCATCAAGGGATAAATGGATAAAGAAAATATGGTATATGCACACAATCGAATATTATTCAGTCTTAAAAAGAAGCAAGTCATGTCACATGTTGCATCATGGATGAACCTTAAGGACATTTTGCTAAGTGAAATAAACCAGTCACAAAAAGACAAATACTGTATGATTCCACTTATACGAGGTATCTAGTCAAATTCATAGAAACAGAGAGTAGAATGGTGGTTGCCAGGAGCTGGGGGGGCTAGGGGGAATAGGGACTTGTTAAATGGGTACAGAGTTTGTGTTTTG
Source organism: Delphinapterus leucas (assembly GCF_059928025.1). Taxonomy (NCBI): domain Eukaryota; kingdom Metazoa; phylum Chordata; class Mammalia; order Artiodactyla; family Monodontidae; genus Delphinapterus; species Delphinapterus leucas. Next base: position 55,531,468 of record NC_143140.1, read on the forward strand.
AAAGATGAAAAAGTTCTAGAGATCTGTTGCACAGCAATGTGAATACACTTAACATTACTGAACTGTATGCTTAAAACTGGTTAAAATGGTAAATTTTTTTCTTACTACAATTAGACATAAAAATTAAAAAGAAAGGTAAACACTATATGATGACAAATTAGCTCAGTTAGTTAGAGCAGGCAATAAATTTTAACCCTAACCTTAAAATTAATTTTAATCCAAAATTTAACAGTAATTGTCTTTCTGAGCCAGTTCGCTTTCCCTCTTTTGTATGTTCTGATACTACAACAGTTAGTTTGGCCATCTATTTTCTGAATGTTTGCCCAATGTTTCATGGCATTGCTACTGGACTCCAAGTTTAAATGGCAGGCCTTTAGGACAGCTTTATAAACAAACAGGATAGAACATTTGCTAAGTACCTCTCAATCAGTGTTATATAACCTTCCAAAAGCACGCTATTTAATCTTCCTAAGTTTAAAGGTGGATAAGAGAAAACACACAAATTCCCACTCCCTTTTCATTTGCGCTTTAAAATTTTTTTTTTTTTTTTGCGGTACGCGGGCCTCTCACTGTTGTGGCCTCTCCCGTTGCGGAGCACAGGCTCCAGACGCGCAGGCTCAGCGGCCATGGCTCATGGGCCCAGCCGCTCCGCGGCATGTGGGATCTTCCCGGACCGGGGCACGAACCCGTGTCCCATGCATTGGCAAGCGGGCTCTCAGCCACTGCGCCACCAGGGAAGCCCTGTGCTTTTACATTTTTTTAATTACTTTTTTGAAATTTAAAAAAGAATCTTCCATTTATAGATACTAAAAGCTGGGGAATTAAAAGGGAATTTTAGTTGAAATTAACCATTTTGCTTAGACTGTACATTCAAATTTAATCGGTAAAGTTCATCAACAGGCTGCCCAATTTACAATTACAAATTCATTTTCTATTATCAGGCACTGCACTATAAGTAAAGAGATTATATGTGTAGTCTTTCTGTTCACCAGTCTAGTACAATTCTTGTAACACTAGAAGGAAACACTGGGTTAAATGTTTAACAATTTTTGCCAATGACTAATGGTTGACTTTGTAAATGAAAGTGGTTTGAACTCAAGTTTGACATAGTACCGTTCCTCCTTTGGAGGAATAGTACCAAATTCAAGATAATATATCTAATGGCAAACTTTGTATTATTTTGTACCAGTATTACTATAATCGACTGATCTTTTGTCATTCTCAGTAGCCCTGTGTCCTTTTTAGGAATGAAACAAATTTTAAAAAATGTATTGAGCAAATTTATTACTTTGAGAAATATCCAGCTCAGTCTTTGTAGGAGATATTAATTTACAGTTCATTGCATTTACATTCTCAATGAATTATTGGGAGACTTCCACCGAAAGTTTTTGCTGGAAGAATTTAGCTCATTACTTTTGGCTTAGGAATGCGACTCCATAGGAATTCACCTATTAACCACATATGAAATACGGATTTTTTTCCTTAAAATCTCACTCGTGTAGCATGTTTCATTTAACGCAGTTATATATCATCAATCTGTAATCTGAGCTAAACTGCTGCTGTGTCTAAATCGTTGTATCATTTATTTAATTTTACTCTTCCCTTTCAGAAAATCAAAGTGCAACTAAAGTAGAATTAAAATAAAATGCCAGGATTAGAGAAAAAGATTACAAGTGAAAATATATTATAATATAGCTCTTTGTTAAAGATTTATACACTGTGGTTACACTGTATTCCCTTCATGTAAAAGTAAATTTATACAGTTTTCCTATTGAAATAGTCTTAGGCCTATCTCCCACCAGTAGTATTAGAAAGGAATTCCACCATCTTGGAAAATAATGGAATTTATGATAAATGTAACCATGAAGTAAATATGCTGGGAAAATAATTTTTTATGTTTATTACAATAGTGTTGCAATTCGCCTAATAGAAAGCATATTGCTGATCATGTAGAATATCCTTCTAGAACTGGTGCCACTTATTGGCAGGGTACAAGGACACAAATGACATTAAGAAACAAAAGTCAGGGAGTAAAAATATTCACAAATATAGTTTTTAAATCTTTCCTTTTGACAAATGCTTTTATTTGTGAAATTATTATTTTTATCTCAATAAGCTATTTACCAGTAAGCAGACAAGCACATCCATAATTTATTAAGCTATTTCAGATCTTAAATATTCTTCCCTAGGCCTGACTTTCCCATCTCTCTTAGCAGATGACTTTCTTATCTCCTTAATTACAGACAGTCTATCAGGAGACAGCCTCCTCATTTTCGTATTTCCTTCTCCACCCCCTACTACTAAGATAGCTCTGTCTAAACCAGGACATAACTTACTCCCTCCATTTTAGAGGAATTATTTTTCCTACTGTCAGAAATTTAATCTCCATTGTTCCAGTGACTCCACTCGTTTTTGCATTCTTCCTTGTACCAAGGGTCTTTCTTGTATTTTTGTCCTGTTAGGATTTCCTCCTCCTTAGGATACAAACACACTGAAGTCTCCATATCAAACAAAGGAAACAAACGCATTCACAAGTCCACACCCCCACCAACCCTACAGCACCCTCTATCTACTAGCTTATTTTTCTAATTCATTTATAGCTGAAATTCTCCCAAGAAGCCAACAGTATCTTTATCTCTCATCTCTTTTTTTTTACACTTGAATTCACTGCAGTCTACACCCAACAATTAACTAAAATTTCTCTGTCCAAATCATCAGGGTTCTCATTGCTAAATGTGACACTTTTCAGTCTTTTGCTTACTACATCTCTCCCCTCAAAGTTCAGCATTCTTGTTCATTCTATGAAAACTTTTCATCTTGTTTTCACTTTACACTAATCTTTCATGGTTTTCAGGATATCTTTTTGGCATCCTTCTTCCTTTACATTTCCTTTAAACGCTGGCACTCACTAGTAGCCTACATGCTCAGACCTCTTTTCTTCTTAATCTACACACTTTCTATGAAAGACCTTCTCTATTTTGCTGGCTTCAACTATGACCTGCATGATGGTGAATCTCAGATCCATATTATATCCCAGATTTCTCTCCTGGACTTTTGCCCTTGACTGTGCCACAAGCACCTCAAACCTAATTTGGTCAGAAAATTGGAGTCTCTACTGAATCTGGTTCTCTTCTCTGTGGTGTCCTGTTCAATGGACCAACGGATATCCAGTCATCCAAGATAAACTGGGACACAGTCTATTTTTCAACTTCTCCCTTCACACCATATCTAATTAGTGTCAGAGCCTTGTCAATTTTACCTCTGTAATATCTTCCAAATTCATCTCCTTCTCATGTCACTCATTGAATTTTGAGCATTATCATTTACTGATAGAAACAATCACCTTACTACTCTTTCCACATTCAGCCCAATCTCATAAAGTCCATTCTTCATCTTAAAAAACAGAAAATTTTCTAACATTCAAATCATATTATGTTATAGTCCTATTTAACATCTTTAATAGCTCTTTAATGCCTTTAGAAAAAAAATCCCACTCATTAGCATAGTGAAGAAGATCCTTTATTTGGCCCCTCTCTGACTCTCCAAACTCATCTCCTAACACAACTGCTATTTCTTTCTTGTAGCCTTCACTCAAATCATATTAAACCTCTCTCACATTGTGAAAAAGGCCAAATGTTCTGCCTCTGTGTCTTTGCAAATCCTATTATTGTTGTTTGGCACATTTTTCCTGTCCCTTTTCATACCATGTATCCTTCAAAACTTAGGGTGGACACCAGCTCCTCTGAGAAACTTCCCACTGGTTTCGTTGTCTGTCTTGTGAGCTCATTTTAATCCTGTGCTTACATCATAGCACTTTTTCATTTATATTGAAATTATTTTCCTCTTCAAACTCCTGTTGGTCAGGGACCTTTATCTCTGATTTCTCCGTGGCTGAAAACACAGTAACTGATAGAGTTGGTGTTCAATAAATGGAAAAAGAACGAATGAAGGTGGAAAGAAAATTAGGTGTTTTGTTAGAGCCAAATAAAGAACTCTGAGATCCTGTTCTAGTTATACTGAGATTTGAGAGAGCAACTCAATTTCATTATCTAGAAGATAGAATCAATTGTGATGATGATTTCTAGTTTTTCTTCTGAAAGCTTTTGACAGTAGAATTTCCTAAGTATAGAATTTTAGGACTAGAATATACTTTAGAAATTAAAGCTGTGTCTATTAGCCACATAGACACAGTCATAATATATTCTATATATTATAATGTCAAGTAAATATATAAATATTATTAAAAGACAAGATGTAAGATTCTCTGGTAACTACTCAAAACAATCTTGCTTATTAAAGTATTTTCAGTGGTGTAATGTATATAAAAGTTGATCCGTTGTAATGCACCCCTTCCTAAGATATTCTTCTAGAGAAATTAGCATTTCCCTGGCTTAACTGTAACCTTTAATGTCTTTCAAATATTATTATTGCATACATTCTCAATTAACAAAGAGCAAAGTAAAAATATTTGCAACTATATAGTTTCAACATCTGTCGGAAGAAAGTACTCTCATTTTATTTTCTGTTTTCTGAAATGCTTTACTAAGCTTATCAACCACAAACAACAAGTTTCCATTACCATTTTTTTTTTTTTTTTGCGGTTCACGGGCCTCTCACTGTTGTGGCCTCTCCCGCCATGGAGCACAGGCTCCGGACACGCAGGCTCAGTGGCCGTGGCTCACGGGCCCAGCCGCTCCGCGGCACATGGGATCTTCCCGGACCGGGGCACGAACCCGTGTCCCCTGCATCGGCAGGCGGACTCTCAACCACTGCGCCACCAGGGAAGCCCTCCATTACCATTTTAATGTTGGCTCTACCCTGTCAAATGTAATGGTCGAAAAGTAAACCAATTTAGTCACCCAAATGTTTTGTTTACTTAATCTAAGACAATGGGTTTGGCTTTCCTCTATTACCTGGAATCATGAATAAATCAGCCAGTAATTTTGGTATCTTGCAGTTATTAGGGGCTAAAAACACACTATTTGGTGCTGCAGTTGTATGCATTCATACTTGTTCTTTCAACATTATTCCATGGCCTTTGTGGAATGGTAAAAACAATTTTTTTTATAATTCAAAGTAAATTTGAAAACCAGTTGAATAAATTGTTATGCCTAATGATGCTTTAATCTAAAAAGTCAGAAATAAACAAGTAACAAAAATATATTTAAATAACAACCACAAAAACCACAAATCCTTCTAAAATCTACCACCCAAGTATTTCTCTTGCTTTTGAAAATTTCCACCTCTAACTTTGTTCTACCTGCTTATGCAGGACTGTAGCCTCTTATAAATTCCCTCCTTCCAAGAATTCCTGGAAGTCCTCACACACACACACACACACACACACACACACACGTCTCATGAATTACTGAGTGACATTTTCCTCACTCTCCCATGCCTACTGCCTCCTGTTTTTCTTCCTTCCTCAGCTGTACTTCTAAAATTTGTCTTCTCTAAGCCAGTCTGGGGAGACATCCTCACTTTATTTTGATGTAATACTGTGTTAGAAAGTTGCCAAAGTACCACTGCCTTATGTCCCAGTGTATAATGAGATTTTAGGGCAACCGGCTCTTAAACCACTGGAAATGGGGTTAGAAACAATTCCATCTTGCCCATTGTCCTTTTTATATGGGCTATCATCCAAAAATGCAAGCCTCTCCATGTATCAATAAATTCTTGAACAGAGGACTCACATCTTCCTTGGGGATTGGGTTATACAGGTGGTGCTTAAGGCAAAATCAGAATCACTCTTGAAAAGCCTTCAAATTATCCACACAGGATAGTGTATGTGGTTTTGTACAATTTTGTACAGAAATTCTTTGAGATCCACTGAGGGAGACTACAGGAAGGAACGAGGGAAAGAATATATGTAGTTGTGTCTGACTTGTTTCCTTCAAAGCTGTCATTACATTCCTGGTGGTAATGTGGGTGGAGGATTCTGAAGTGTTCTAGCTTATCTGCTGACCAATCCACTCTGCTTATATATTAAACCTTTGCAGTCTTAATATACATAGAGTTTGATTTGTGGTGGTGAGAATTAAATGAGATAATATATGTGAATGTACCTAGCTCACGCCTTGGCATGTAGTTAATGCTCAAAAAAAAGAAAAAAAATTGTTTGCTGGGTTTGAGGATAAATCTTGCCTGGTCAGATCAACATATACACTGTTCTTTGAAAATGAGCCACCTGTTTCCTGTTTTTCCAAATTGCTTTTCCTTTTTGGACAGCTGTCATTTCATGGGCATTGGTCTCATGACCTCTAAGTGGAGTCAGAGCTTTATCAAGGGTTAAGATCTATGTCAGCCTGTGTGTCTGATGCGTCCCCACTGGACATACAGCCTCACCCACACTCCTCTGTACAATTCTTTTCCAACTCAACACTCTCCATTATCCTCACTTTCTCCATGCTCTAAAAATCCTTTATTGAGTAACAAACTCTTCAATTATTTGTAGGCTTTTCTTTCTTTTCTTCAGTTCCTTTCCTTGCCTGAGACCTAGTTGGACACTCTTTTTTTTTTGGCTGCGTTGGGTCTTTGTTGCTGCGCGTGGGCTTTCTCTAGTTGCGGCGAGTGGGGGCTACTCTTTGTTGCGGTGTGCAGGCTTCTCATTGTGGCGGCTTCTCTTGCTGCAGAGCACGGGCTCTAGGCAAGCGGGCTCAGTAGTTGTGGCTTGCGGGCTCTAGAGCGCAGGCTCAGTAGTTGTGGCGCACGGGCTTAGTTGCTCTGCGGCATGTGGGATCTTCCTGGACCAGGGCTCTGACTCGTGTCCCCTGCATTGGCAGGCGGATTCTTAACCACTGCGCCACCAGGAAGGTCCCCAGTTGGACACTCTTAACCAGGATTTAAAAAAAAATTTTTGATGTAGTGTTTTATTTGTTTGCTTCATGCTCCATCTTCTTCAAGGCCAGAAGTGGGGTCACTGTCCTCCTTGCTTCCAAGTGTTGCTTCCAGACCATTATTCTTTCTCATTTAAACTCTGCTCTTTGAGGCTAACCCTTTTCCTCTCATCTAACGATATTCATTAACACTTATTGAACACTTCTATTGAGCCAGGCAGTGTGCTAATCACTTTGCACAGAGTATTTCACTGAAAACTCACAATAACTCCGTAAGGTAGAAACTATCATTATCATATCATCGTGAGGTTTACAGAGGACAAGAAACTTGTTCTCATCTGAATACCAAGGATAAAGGGTGCCTAATGCATTGGGTTTACTGTGAGGTATAACATATGTAAAGAGCTCAGTAAATACCATGTAAGTGTTTGCTGTTATTTTGTTGCTGAAGGAGACTCTGAGAAAGTGGGGGAGCTGGCATTCAAACCCTGGCAGTCTGACTCTAGAACACGTGTCCTTAATCATTATGCACGGCCAGGTGACATTCCACTGACCTCGCCTCATTCAGTAACGAGATCCTTGGCTCACAGCCTTTGAAGCCAGTTCTGCTTCAGTTCTCCGAGGCTTTTTCATAGTGCATGATGTGGTTCATTCCCAACCCTTGCTCTTTTTCCTTTGTCTCCTCTGCTGCAACTCCTTCTTCTACCTTTTTCACATCACCTCACTGCCACAACATACCCTGCATCCTTCGCTACCTCTGAAATCTCTACCTCACGTATTTCACTATCTCATCACAACCTAGTGCCTTTTAGTACATCCTCACTGACACGTCCGCTCCATCACAATTTCAGTATCAGCTATTCTTCACTTCTTTTCGCCCAGCTTAGATTTTTATGGTTCAAATCATAATCATGTCCTTGTAGAGACTCTCAACTCCCTTATCTATCCCTCTGCCTCTCACACTCACCTGACTTTAGCAGTGGTTGAGCCCAACTATCTACTTTCTTTGCATCTACATCTGAACAATTGTGTATGGCTGGAGAAAAAAGTCAGTAACCAGGCTGACTGCTTTTTACATTAAACAAATCCATCATTTTATTTAAGTCCCTTAAAGAGGCACTTGGCACTGCGTGACATTATAGTGTTTCCCTAGTAAACTCAACCACTTTCAAGATAATTATTTTATATTTTCTCCCCTCACTTCACGTCTCACATCTTCTCTTTACACCCATTCTCACTGATGATTTCATTTCTTACTTCATTAAGAAAATAGAAGTAATGAGATGGAAACGTCTTCAACTTCCCATTTGCAGGCCCATTTAAAACCGCTCCTGCATGAGTCTCTTCTTTTCTTCTCTTTTTCTTAATACAGAGGAAGTACTCTCTTTTGTCAAAGACCAGCCTCTGCATTTGTTCTGGATCTGATTCTCTCCTGTTTTTGCAAGGATTTCCTCCTTCTCTTTTCTGCATGTCCAACTCTCCCTCTCAGCAATGTTCCAGGTTGGTTCGTCCTAAAAATCCTCCTGCAGGTACACACACCCTTTGAATGTTTAGGAATCTTAGATTTGAAGGGGGTCGCTTTCTTGGACCTCTGTCTCTGCTTCCTCATCCACATTCATTGTGCCCCCACCTCATCAGCCCACTCCCATTTGGCAGATGCCACTTCTCCCCTGAAACTGCTTTTTCTAAGGTCACCAATGAGTTCCATGCTGGCAAACCCAATGGCTGCTTTCCTGTCTTTAGTTGTTTCACTCACAGGATGGCTCCCTTTTTTCATTCAGGTCACATCTCCTTAGCGAGACTTTCTCTGACAACTCAAGCTGAAATAGTGCCTCCCTTCCCCCATAATGGTACCATTACATCACTCTGCTTTATTTTCTTCATGGTACTTATTATCTGAATTTATCTTGATAATTTATTTGTTCATTTGCTGGCTGGGTGTCTCATGCCCCCGCCTAGAACAGTGCCTGGCACATCACAGATGCTCAATAAGGATTTGTTGAGTGACAGCACAATGCTTTGTTTAGAATCTTCTCTCCCCTGCGATGAGTAAGCTTTTGTTAACTCGATGAGGTCTGTCTGCCTGACTCTCTAATATCAGTAGAGCTTTCTAGCGCCTCTATCACTGAGACTTACTGGTGGGCCACCCTCATTTGTGGACAGGTCTGAGTCCCCTAAAGGACCGGCTTCATTTTAGTGCTGTGCTTCCCGTCTCTCTCCTCCTCTTTTTCTCCCCACCCCTCCATACCATTCTGGAGACACATTTCTAGTCTTTTCTTTTTTTCAATATGATCCTTGTTTTAAAACCTCCTTCTTCCTAAATACTAATTACAGGTTGCTGCGTTGGTGGTGATTGGTGGGCATCTCTGGGACAGTTTGCGAATGTCACAGTCCTACACTTGCTCTTTAAGTCTGTAAAACGTCCCTGTTTGGGGCCAGCTGGCTACGTTCTAGATCTTGTCTCTGGTCTTCTGCAATCTTAAGTACCTGGGTCAAAGTTATTTGCAGGCTTGACTTTTGCCAGCTAGCCATTAAAAGATTGTGGTCACCCAGTGAAGCATCCTGATAGTGAAAACTAGGAGTGTCCCTATGAGAAGTCCAATCTACATCTTTTTCTAGTCGACAGGGCAAAGCAGCAACAGTGCCAAAAAGAATATCCAATTAAAAAAAAAAACAACTGCTAGCCAGACAATGTTATTCTCCATTCTCCTATTGTTAAACAAACATGAAAACAAAACAAAGCCCACAAGGGCATTAGTATTGAGAAATATTTTGGATTCTAGTTTATTATGTTTTGAGTGGTCTTCAATCTCTTTAATTCATGATTTATTGATAATGAAAATATTGTCATATACACATAGACATAAACATCTCCTTGAGACCTGGACTCGGCATGCGTGTATGCTAGAAACCTAACACTTTACAATCAAGTGCCACTGGTTATTCAATTTTAGCTCCTATTCTGACCACACCCAGTACACGTGCCATAACCAGGGGATTGTTTAATTTACCATCTAAACTGGGATACTATTAAAAATTAGGCTGGAAAAACATGATTATACAAGGGCTGTCTTAAGAAAATGGGAACATATAGTCATTCCAACCATAAGTTCCTATGATGACACGAACCAGTCCAATCTCCTGCAAGTGGAACAGAGGCTCTGGCCCCTGCAGCTGTGACTCATTGCTGCCCTTGGTCCACAGGCTTAAAGATGTACAGAAGCCACTGTTAATCGTGAACTAGGGACTTACTGTTTACAAGTGCGTTTTTGTATTCTCACAAGTTTGTGATAACAGACCATATCCTTTTTGGTGTTTTCCAGTCCACCTCTCACAACATAAAGCAGGTCTTAAAATAAATGTCTTTGAGAAAGAAGGAAATTTCTCTCTTTGAGAGAAAAAGCAGAGAGAAAGAGAATTTTTCTCTCTTTGAGAGAGAGACTTATGTGAACTAACTTCCCTTCCCCCAGCCCAACCACCGTTTAATGCGACATGAGTCTTCAATGGCAAGTGAAATCAAATCATTTTTAGAGAGCATCTGACTTGCAATGCACTTGCCATTTCTAGCAGAAGAAAAATGTGTGTGTGTGTGTGTGTGTGTGTGTGTGTGTGTGTGTTAGGGATAGTGGGGTGGGTGGCAAAACAGAATGGAAAAGAACTGAGGTTTGTTAGAGCTAAATTTGCCTTTTCTCCCCTGAATGTGTGTGTGTGTATATGTGTGTGTGAAGCACATGAACAAAAAAGTTTCTTAGAGAAAGGTTATTATTACCCATGCCAAAGGCAAGCCAATAATTTGATAATGCTTATATTCCAGTAAAATTTTTTAAATGCCAGGACACCAAAATGGTCTTCCTCCTTCAGGGTGGCTTCTGTGAGCTGATACTGGTTATTCTCCTTTAATTGAGGCCCTAAGGCTGGCCCTGGGGAAGGTCACCAGCACTGTTCTCTGTATGAGCAGTCAACTGTGGGAAAAAAAGCGATGAATACTGAGAATATGAGGCATGTCTGGAAGTAAAGAAACTCTTTTCCTTGGTGGCTCAAGGAATGTTCCTCCTCATTTCATATCCACCTTGTATGTGCATGAAGTCTTTGATTCCATAGGTGGGCTCACCTTTGAAAGTCCTCGACTCCTACCTCCTCTTTATTGGCCACTTCACGCTGAGCTGAGTCTGAGTGTCTCCAGAGACAGCAAACTTGTTACCTCCCACTGGAAGGTTCTGACTGCTGAAAGGTGCCTTCTTTAATTGAACGGAAATCTGTCACCCCAAATGAGCAACGTTCTTGTTTGCCTAGCAGTGCTCTGGTTTTAACTGCAAGTTCTGCATCCTGGGGCACCCCTCTGCCCTGGGCACACAAGGATAGATGGTCACTCTGTCTTTAATGCTCATCTGTTGGCCCTATTGTCCATCTTGGGCTATGCAAAGAAGTGCTATTATTTCTTCTAAAGAAATCCATTTTGACACACTTAAGGCACATTTCTCTTGTTCCAAACATTCTCAGCTGACATAGCTTTAGATTCTTTATTTCACACTCAATCTGCTCTGCTCGGAATGTGCTGTCCTTTGTTGGTGGAGAAGCTTTCCTTTCCTTTCCACATGTTTCCACAGAGGAGGGGAATTTTACTTCCCTCTTCTTTGGGGAGAGGGTGGGTGTGGACACTTTCGTTTTACACTACCCACTTTTTTTTCTTATCCCACTGAGAGGAAGAGCTGTAGCTAATCTTATTGCTGAAAACACATCCTTTGGGCCAAGGTTCTCACAATGGCCAGGATTACTTTAGCTCAAAGGTAAAAACAGTTGCTCAACATCACTAATTATCAGAGAAATGCAAATCAAAACTACAGTGAAGTATCACCTCACACTGGTCAGAATGGCCATCATCAAAAAGTCTACAAACAGTAAATGCTGGAGAGGGTGTGGAGAAAAGGGAACCCTCCTACACTGTTGGTGGGAACGTAAATTGGTACAGCCACTATGGAGAACAGTATGGAGGTTCCTTAAAAAACTAAAAATAGAACTACCATATGATCCAGCAATCCCACTCCCGGGCATATATCTGGAGAAAACCATAATTCGAAAAGATACACGCACCCCAGTGTTCACTGCAATACTATTTACATGTCTTGAGCTAAGCAAGACATGGAAGCAACCTAAACGTCCATTGATAGAGGAATGGATAAAGAAGATGTGGTACATATATACAGTGGAATCTCAGCCATAAAAACGAATGAAATAATGCTATTTGCAGCAACATGGATGGACCTAGAGATTATCATTAAGTGAAGTAAATCAGACATGGAAAGACAAATATCATACATCACTCATATGTGAAATCTAATTTTAAAAAATGATACAAATGAACTTATTTACAAAACAGAAACAGACTCACAGATTTCGTAAACAAACTTATGGTTACCAAAAGGGAAATGTGGTGGGGAGGGATAAATTAGGAGTTTGGGAATAACATACACACACTACTATATATAAAATAATCAACAAGGACCTATTGTATAGCACAGGGAAATCTACTCTATGTTCTGTAATGACCTATATGGGTAAAGAATCTGAAAGAGTGAATAAGTGGATATGTATAACTGAATCACTCTGCTGTGCAACTGAAGCTAACAGCATTGTAAATCAACTACACTCCAATAAAAATACAGAATGCAAAACTATGCATTACCTGTATAATTCCAATTTTGCTTGAAATATTTTTAAGATTTACGTATAACTACGCATAGACAAGGAAGAATGTGATCAAGAGCAATAAAAAGTTAGCCTGAAAAAGAAGGTGATGAACAGGCTCTATCCTGTCTCTTTCACTGCCAGCCTCAGCCCCAGGGATCACACAACAGACTTGAATTTACTCCTTCCTCCTTCCTGCCTCCAGGCAGTGAGCACGCTGGCAGCAAGATGGAGCCTGTCCTCTAGAGGCAGCCAGAAAGTTCCATGATTTTGCTTTAATTTCCAATTTCTCTGCTTCCTGGGTGAGTAGGTCAGGTCATTTTAGAGAGGGTGAGAGGGAGGAGGGCCCACCACTTCCTCCCATTTTTCTAGGGAATCCAACACTTGTCATAACAATTAATAAGTGTAATTCTTTGGTCTCTCTTTTGACTTAATACTTCAGATCTTTTCTTTATCCTCTGCAATAGTGATGGAAAGGAGGAGTGACTCTTTGAACTGAAAGCACATTAAGCTGGAATTTAAGGTACAGTGCCCCAAATGAGTGTAATGCTTCATGTGTGACGACTTTTGTTTTTGTTCCAGATTCAGCACTTCTTTAATCCAGTATATGATCACATCAGTTATTTTACTGTCTTCACTCCAGGTTCCTAGTTTTCTTAATGATGACTAAAATCCCTGATAAAGAACACATTTCTCCCCACGCTTCTGTGCTGGTTGTTTCTACCAAAGTCCAAAGGTTTGGCCACCTCTGTACCTGCCATTCACTTAACTCACTGCTGTAAGCCTCCTGTCCCCCAGTGCTCTGGTGTAACCGCTGCTATTAAGGTTACTGATGATTTTCTACTGGGCAATGATCTTCATCCCTGGCCCTCTGCTTTACCACCATTCACTTATACTGGGTGACCTCCTTCAAACCAATGGCCCTTATCTACCACTTATGCATTGATGATTCTCAAATCTATACCCACAGCCCAGATCTCTCTCCCAACCTCCATACTCATGTAACCCAGTTGCCTGTAAGCTGGCTCTACCTGAATATCCTACCTGCAAATTCAACATACCCCAAATCAAATTCATTATTTTAGTGTAAGATGCTAATTTTACTCCAGCAGGCACTATTTTAGAGACTGGCACTGCTATCCACTTAATTTCCGAAGCCAGAAACCTGAGTACTATTCTTAATTCTATTCTCTTTTTCTTTCTCTGTCACCAATTTGTTCTGTTAATCCTGCTTCGTAAATATCTTTTACATCCCTCTCTTGCTCTTGGGTCGCATTGTCACTGCCTTACTGCCCTTTCTTGTTGGTGTTGCTTCAATGCTGTCCTCTCCGCATCCAGTCCTGCCCATTCCTACTCTCCACACAGTCGCCAGAGTAACATTTCTAAAACACAAATCAGACCGCGTCACATCCCTGCTTTTAAAATCCTTGAATGAGCTCTCGTATGCTTCAGAATAAAGATCAGACATTTGGGGTTAACACAGACTGCCCTTCATGGCTTGTCTCCTGACCATGCTTTAGCCTCATTTCCCGCCACCCTCCCGACCTCTGGCATCCTCATTCCTACCATGCTTAACAACATGCAAGTTCCTCACTACGTTGTGCCGCTCTACGCTGCAGTGCTGTTTCCACACACGGCTCCTTCTACCTGGAATTCCATTCCTCCCTTTGCCCTACCAAACTCCGGCCCACACGTCCTCATGATCATATCAGGGGTTACACTCTCTAGAGGTCTCTCCTGAGCCCATCTTCTTCCATTATCAGCCAGTCTCATGTGTGATGCTGTTGTTGGAATCTAACGAAAACTCATGCCTAAATGGACAGTCATTTCAATTCTCCACTGAGATGACTCAAAAGAAGATCTTTGGGTGAAGAGTAAAATTATCCGTAGAAAGCCCCTCTACATCGCACCATTAACAAAAATAAATGAAGTATCATGTCCCAAAGCTCTATACTATAAAACACAGTGGGTATATTATATCCTGGAATATTTTCAAAGGAGGACTTGCCAATTGCCTGTCACAATCATAGAGGGTTCCTAGTAGTTTGCTCAAGGAACATCTGGTTTGGCAAAACTGAGCCACAGAGCTTCCCAGTGAAACTGCCAAGGTCCTAAGTAACCAAATGAATGATTTATTAGATGGAATTACTGAATATAAACTAATTGAACCAGAGAATACCTGCCAAAAATAATGATTTTTACCTTCAGAATGATTGGTCTTAACTTATTCTTTCTAATAATCATAGACAGCTGAATCAACTAATTGTCTATCGCTGCTATTAGTTCATGACAATAAAATTGTATCAATAGTGCATGGGAGGGATTTTTTCTTTCTCTCTGCCTGGAGAATGTGCTTTCAAATCATCCTAAAGAGATTTTATTTCATTAAAGTATAAATTTAAGAGGAGTTTAAATTATAATATGATCTTTTAGGAAGCTTTCTACAGATCCCAAGTCTCATCGTGGTGCTAAAGAGGAGGTTTTGTGTAAGAATTATCAGCTTGGCAACATACAGCTTAAACTACAATTGTTCCTGGTCTAAGAGTTAAAGGCCCAGGACGGTCAACAATATTTTATTCATACCAAAATGACCGCTTGTGCGACCAATGCCATGTTATACTTTTGTCTTGACAAATGTCTTCAGAAGATGATTAGAGTTTAACAGGCTCTACAGTGAGAGAGGGGATGCTAAAGATCATCAGCTCTACTCATGTTCTTTTGGACTAAAAATTAGAATTAAATAGTCATAAGGGTTATATGGAGTGTCTGACAACAAATGTGACTGTGGTGTAAAACACTGTTTATTTTTTACAAATGAGGTAAATAATATTTCACACCCAGCCAGCTAGTATCTTGCCTAGACTTAATAAAGACAAATACATATGCTGTCAAGAATTAGAAACCATCAGTGAGAACAAACAAATCCATTTCTTAAATACGGATTATAAAACAGAAAAAAATAAGTCTCCAGGTGCTAGGTGGGATCTGGACTTCTGCAGGCTTTATCAGATCCACACCAAAGATGAATCAGTCCCCAGTTACACCTAAATGTTTAATGTTTAGTTAAATTAATAAATGTCAAAAAAAGTTGTGTCAAGAATATTTAATTACAAAAACTCTTATCAAAGAATATTTAATGGCACAACAAAATATTTAGGTGAAAAAAATGTAAGAGCAGCATATGTAGTATAATCTTTTTTTTTTTTTTTTTTTTGCAGTACGCGGGCCTCTCACTGTTGTGGCCTCTCCCATTGCGGACCACAGGCTCCGGACGTGCAGGCTCAGCGGCCATGGCTCACGGGCCCAGCCACTCCGCAGCATGTGGGAACCTCCCAGACCGGGGCACGAACCCGTGTCCCCTGCATCGGCAGGTGGACTCTCAACCACTGAGCCACCAGGGAAGCCCCTATAATCTTAATTTTTAAAAACACATAGATATGCCTATACAAATATTGGAGAAGTATTCAGAAAGATTTTTATTTGTTTATTTTGAAGAGTTAAAATGAGAGGAAATGGTCAAAACCCTTTGACCATGTTTCAAAATGCATCCTACGGAGTATGGTAAGCAGGTATTGGCAGACAGTGCTGTAGACCACCAAGGATGGGAACATGAACAAACATTTCCTCTGCTTTCTCTCATGTGCGATATCAGTTTTTGGTTTTGACTATTTTTAATGAGAAGTTTTATACATGAGTTGACACAGCTGACCCTAAAAGAATGGCATGGGGGAGAAAGCCCCCCTCTGCCATGCTGACCCTGGTAGAGTATGGTACTTTGTGGATAATCAGCCCGCACAAAGCAGTTTTCAACTGTACTGTGACTGTTTGTCTGTATTCTGCACTGTACAGTTGTACAGTATTTCTAGATGAGCATATATCTGCAGAAGAACAGGGTTTCTGGCTCCTACATGGAAGCCCCCATACAGAAATCTGTGCCATTTCCATTGAACAGAGGGCTTTGGAATTGGTTTGGGGAGGTGAAGTAATGTTTTTTTCCCTGTGGCGGTCTCTGTCATATGGTATGTGGACACGCAGAGGGAAGGGTGGCCACCCCTGATGTCACTGCATGTTTGTGCACACGCATGGGCGTCTGTGTGTTTGTGCTGGTGGGTGCACTCATGGTATGAAGAGGATGCAAATGGTTTGGTCTGTAGGATCAAAGGTCTTGAGCCACGTGGGTGGACATTGTCTGCCATGATTCCATTTAATAGGGAGAGAAAAAGGCAGGCTTTTGTTTGTTTGTTTGTTTCTGATGGTGGGGGCAGGTGATGGGCTCATTTGAGCTTCTTTGCGCTTCCAGAAATCAGGCAGCTCAGAGAGCTGAGTTCTGATAATCCTGAGTGAGCAAAGGAGTGGGGCAGGGTGTTCATGCATGCGTCTGTGAGTGTGTGTGTGTGTGTGTGTGTGTGTGTTTCCAGATTCTATTGTGGGAATCCCTTGCTAACAGGCCTTAAATAGGAAACCTATTAGGGACTTAGTACGGTATCCTTTTTAGATATGCATGAGGAGAAAAAGTTGGGAAACACACATCCAGCTGGCAGAAAGGTCCTTTCCCTTGCCGATTCAGACAGGGTTGAAAGCCGTCTCTACAGTACAGTGCTTTCTGCACTTTCAGCTGCAACTCTGAAGCTTTGCCTCATTTAAGCTATTCATGGAGAAGCTGATTTTTATAAGAACAGAAATTGTATTCTTGAGGCCAAGCTTTCCCTTTTTTCTTTAAAATTTCTTGAAAAGACTTAAGACGGTTAAACAGTTACTACATGACCACAGAGTGAAAGGCATAACACTGTTTAGAGTAAATAAGGGAGTCTTATGAAAACACCATGATGCACATACAGTGGTTTCTGCATGAATCAAATTGTATGTTTTCAAAACATAATTGATATTCTTAGGTGGGATGATGGTTTGATCCTGTCAGCAAACTGAATGTACTAGTGCCAGCCTGTGAGGGATAATGATTAAATCAAAAGGAATGACACCAGCAGAGGAGTACAAATAATCCATATTAAAATACTTGAGTTTGGGAATTATTTATAACCTTGAAATTCAAAAGGAATTGCCAGAGTGCACGTATGAGCGCATACAGATGATTCACCTCGGCATCTAATGGAAACTTCACTTTTCACTGGTTAAGGAAGCTGGAATTCTTAGGTGTAATTGCGTATCTTTGTTAGGAAGATTATAATAATTTGCCTGGTCTTGGAAATGGTATGAAAAAAAAGAGCACAATTCATAAATGGAAGTCCTCTTTTCCCCCTTTCACTCTTTCTTAGCATATATTTTTTAAAAAGTTACTATTTTAGAAAGTAAAATGGATACAATTTATTGATAGAGTGTGTTGTAGGAGAAGCTTTCTGAGTTAACAGCTCCTATGGGAAGAAATGCAAAAGTCTTTTAGCTATTGAAAAGCATTGGAGTGTGATGGCAAAGCTTAAATAATGCCCTGTTTTTAGTCAGGGAGGGGGCTCGATATGTCTCTTGCGTATCACAGTAAGAACAAATATATACAAACACTTACATGACATTGGGCTGTCCTCCACTAAATGTTTTTGTTCTACTCTCAGTGATGTGAAGAAAAAAAAACAAACCCTGTAACTCATAACAATCGCATTTCTCCATTTCATTTCAAGTATAAGTTTTGTTCCAGAGACATATTCAAAGTGGAGAATAGGACAAAATATGTTTTATGTTCGCATTCATCTTTAAAATAGCCTCTTGACACTGTTAAGTTGCGACTGGACAATTACTTGGCACGTAACCCATGCAGACCGCAACCTTGACAGAATTAGAGGAAATCCTTCTCCAAAGATGAATGTTCTTGACTGATTCATCAGAAGCATTAAGCACAAATGCACTTTTTCTGCACCTCATGCATGCCAACTTTCTTGCCCATTTTCATGTATTATAAATGGTCTTGTTTCCTGTTTCCTGTTTCATTTCCACCATTATCCCTTCCCTGTGACTGAGATCAGGTAAGCAGATATGGAAGTATCCCACACATGTGTAATTCCCATCTCCTCAGAGCATTTTTCTTGTCCACCCCTGCCCCCCACCCAGCTGCTTACATGGCATTAACAATAACCCACAGAGTTCTTCAAATGTCATAACTCTTTAGGAAAAAAAAAGCCTTTATTTAGCTCACTTTTTTTCCTTTTGCTGAACAAAATACAATCTCTAGCATGAATTATAGATGTAAAGAACAGCATTCCACCCCAGTGCTGGGCCTTACCTTGTGCTTAAATGATAGAATGAATGACTTTCCTACTTGGGGAGACTGTTAGTTGCCTTTGTGAATTTTTTAGCGGCCAGGTAGACACACACACACACACGCAAACACACACACACACGCGCACACACACTACATGCTTAATATAAGCTTAAAAAGAACTGGGGGTATGATGTTAAAAATGTCTTGACAAGCATGATGCCCTTAACTGCTCCTACCTAAGCTCCTGCCTAAGAAAACATGGATTTTCACACCCTTACCCTTTAGTGTTGTGTCAGGGACCATTTGGGGGCTCAGTCTCCTGAAGTCACTCTCTTGGTCTTGCTTGTTTGAATTCTTCTAAATTTCTAGCTTCAGATTCCATTTTTCTATCTAGCCGTGGCCTTGATGCTTTAGAGTTTCTCTTGCTTTCCAGCATGTCCATATGTGATACTGTGATTCATAATAATAAGAGTATATATTTGATCTTTGTCCCTGTTCCTGACACAGAGCTCCTAAAACCTTGTAACTTCCTAACTGCTCAGGATGATCAAGGTGTTTTTGTTGTGTTAATAATGTGACTTTTGGAAAGTCCTTAGGTAACCTAAGGGTGGAGGCTGGTAGCCAGTGGAATGAGCCAAGAAACTTTCAGTCTTTCCAACCCCACCCTTCCCCCTCCAGGGAGGGAAAAGGGGCTGGAAATTGAATCCAGTCACCAACGGCCCATGATTTAATCATGCCTATGTAATGAGGACTTCAGAAAAACACAAATGGATGAGGTTCGGAAAGCTTCGGGGTGGGTGACTCCGTGGAGATGCAGGATGAGTGGCAGAGGGCATGGAAGCTCGACGCTCCTTCCCACATACCTTGCCTTGTGCATTTCTTTCATCTGACTGTTCCTAAGTTATATTCTTTTATAATACACTGGTAATCTAGTAAGTAAGATGTTACTCTGAGTTCTGTGAGCTCTTCTAGAAAACTGATTAAACCCAGGAGGGGGTTGTTGGAACCTCAGACCTATAGCTGGTCCATCAGAAGCACAGGTGATTATCTGGGTTTGAGACTGCCCTTTGAAGGAGGGCGGGCTTCTTGTGGGACTGAGTCCTTACCCTGTGGGATCTGATGCTATCTCCAGATAGATAGGGTCAGAATTGAGTTGAATTGTAGGACACCCAGCTGGTGCTGTGGGAAAAGCCCCCATACGTGGGTTTTAGTGTTGGAATTGTACCATATTTGGGTGATTGCTCCCCTTTGAGCATATGTCTTGCCTCCACGGGTAGCCTTCACCTTGGTAACCTTGGCATCAGACTTCACCTCTTCTTGTTCCATATCCAGCTGCCAGCTAACTGCCCATTCCATATCCAGCCACAGCCCCAAGGGACTTTGGCCAGGGTCAGAGTTAAGGGAAAGAGAGTCAGTAGAGAAACGGAAATGCTTTTTCTCTTTTCTCTTTTGTTCCAATCGTGGCCATGAGTACGTGTGAGCTAAGTGTCACATCCTAGCATTTTGTGGGTACCTGGAGGAAAAGAGATTCAGAGAGAGGAGCTTTCTCACTCACTTACCTAGGCCCCATTTTAGTCCTCTTTCCATTTACTCTGTGAAGTAGAACACCTCACAACAATATCCATGCATTAATTTTTTTGTAGCCTTTGTGGCTTCCATGTCTCAGGGACAACTTGAGAAAGACTGAACCAAGGAGGGTGCTGCTTTCCATCTACCTTCCTTGGACTTTCTTCACGCTCAGCTTTCTCAACAGCAAGGACACAGCCACCAGATTATCATCCCTAAAGCAAGCCATTAGCAGGAGAGAAACTCAGAAAAGCCCTTCTGTGGAAAATCTGTTCTTGAAGGCCCACCCTCTGCCACATCTTCTGGTGGTTTACACAGTGCCTACTATGCTCCCCTGAGGGGGTGACAAGGGTGGAGGTCAAGATCAAGAAAACCAGCATGGAAAACCCTCAGTGTTCTTACAAAACTGGGACCAAAGATTCACAACATTTTAAAGTTACAAAGAGTTAGATATTAGGATTCTGTTGCCCCAGAGATTTTCAGATGAAAATGTCTTGTTCTGCAATATTATAAGAAGCAGAAATCTTTCGAATGAACTGGTCAGACTTCAACATGAATGATGATAGTGGGATCATTTTCCTGATAGAAATTTTAGCTTGAAATTGGAGAATTGTTATTTATTATACAGTTCAGATGAGTACTGAATCCACTCATTTTTGCAGCACAAAACCAAAAAAAGCCCATTAATGTCTTCCTAAAGATTCTCACTAGTAACTATTTTAACCAAGGTGAAAATACATTTAATAGTTCCATCTAAGGTTTCAGATTAATTTTACTTAGGAAAGACCTTTCAAAAGAGTAATTGTTTGAAGCGTCTAGTTTATTCAAAATGTATTTTATTATATGAAATTCAAAGGGGTTGCCATCGTTTTTTTTTTTTTAACCTAACCCATGGCATGGAAGACATTAGCATTCCCATGAAGACTTAGCGATGCTAGGTTTTTAGTGTGAGATGCATACTTATGCATAATGCAGGCTCTCTCTCATTTCTATAGTAGGGGTTGCTTAGTGGTACTGAAACTGTTGCAAAATTATAAATTGATGTAACTCTGACAGAGGGTAGACCCTGGCCAAATGGGCTGACTCAGCATCGTAGCATAATCTCTGCTTTGGCCTTGGCTCTGAATCAGTCCTAATCACTGAGTACCACACCCATGCTGATCTATTAAAAAAATAAGAAAACCCCCCAAACAAAAAATGAGTTGAAAACACTGACGTTTGATTGATTCACTATTAATTTCTTGACCACTTACTATATGCAAGGGGCTGTGAGAGGCCCCAGGGATAGAGTAGTGAACAAACAGATGAGATTCTGCTCCCATGAATGTGAAAAACAACACAATTAGACGAAGCAAAGCCAAAATCAAAATAAATCATACTGGTTTGCTCCAGGTATTTTTCTTCCTTTTTTTTTTTTAATGAACTCTTGGCTCTGCATCTAAACGCTGGCTCCCACATTTGGGAAGCACATCATGTTTAATGCTTTTGCACACTTCCCTCCAGGCATTTGGGATCTTTGCACATCTCACCACCCTACTTTTTTTTTTTTTTAAATATAATTGACTTACGATATATTCATTTCAGGTGTACAACATAGCGAGTCCACATTTTTATAGATTACCTATCATACAAAGTTATTATAATATTAATATTATTGACTATGGTCCCTATGCTGTACATTACATTCCCATGACTTATTTATCTTTTAGCTGGAAGTCTGTACCTCTTAGTCCCTTTCACCTACTTTGTCCATCCTCTCACCCCCTTCTCTTCTGGTAAGCACCCATTTGTTTTCTGTATCTATGAGTCTGTTTCTGTTTTTTTTGAATATTCCACATATAAGTGAGATCATACAATATTTGTCTTTCTCTGTCTGATTTATTTCACTTAGTGTAATACCCCCCAGGTCCATCCATGTTGCCAAAAATGGCAAGATTTCATTCCCTTTATGGCTGAGTAGCATCCATTGTATATATACCACATCTTCTTTATCCATTCATCTGTTGATGGACACTTAGACTGCTTCCATATCTTGGCTATTGTAAATAATGCTGCAGTGAACATCAGGATAAATATATCTTTTCGAATTAGTGTTTTCCACTTTCTTTGGATAAATACCCAGGAGTAGAACTGCTGGATTGTACGGTAGCTCTATTCTTAAATTTTAAAGGAAACTCCATACTGTTCTCCCTAGTGGCTGCACCCATTTACATTCCCACCAACAGTGCCTGAGGGCTTCCTTTTCTCCACACCCTCTTCAACACTTGTTTCTCACCACCTCCAGTCTGTTCTTCCCTTTGACTTCAGTGTCCCCATTGCTTCGCGCCAGGACTTACTGCCAGTGACACTGGCCCTAAGAAACCTGCCCATTTCCACCTCCCCATGCCCTGGTAGTCTTAGAGACCCAAAAAATCCTGTGGCGTTGCCTGCATGGTGATGATTTCTGTGACTGCAGAGTCTGCTTACAAGTGATTTGGATCTACTTCTACTTCTATGATCTCAGGTGGGGAATTAGGTGCAAACATTTTTGGGGTTTGTAGCTGAAACCTCATCATGACAGATTTTCAAATATGATGAGACAACGATGACAATGAAATGGAAGAAAAACATCTGAGAATACTTGACTTGTCCTCCTGACAGTTTCATTTCTTGGAAGTAAAAAGGGGAACTGGCACTCTGCACCTAGTTCTGATGAATAAGGGAAGATTAATTGCTGAAGTGGAAGGGACTGTTATGATATATGCAATAGCCAGAGGAAAGAACCCTAACGTCTAGGGAGAGGGAGATTTATCAAAAAGCATAATCTTAAACCTGAGATTCTATAAAGGAGCCAAGAGTAATGAGTGGTTATTTAGAAAAGAATCTGACAGTCCCAAGAGAACTGGTTCTTACGAGGGATAAATTTTTGTTATCTAAAGAAACAGGAAGCTCTCAGGTAAGTGCATGTTTCAAAAGGACGTGCTCCAAGCCTTTTGGTTCTGGATGTGCACCAGAACCTGCAGAACATCAATCCCATTCTTGGAATCTGAAGTGAGTGTGGTATAGCTGTGATATAGCTAACAAGTAGCTATATCACACCCAAGTCTTTCCTATTCACTCTTGTTCTGTTTTCCTTGTTTGCTTTTTAATATCTCCCCTGGTGCTGGATCTCCTAACAAACTCTTCTTTGTGTTTAAATTAATCTCTCTGGCTCTCGTTCATTCTTGTATTTTCTTCTTGGTGTTTCTCTTGGATTTCAACCTATTTCAGCCCACACTTACATAGCTTTTCCTTCTCTCTCATGGTCGGTTGTTCTCTTGGTCCTCCAATTTTACCTCCTGATTTCTTTCCCCTTTCCTAACTCTCCCTCCCAGTTATGATGTCCAGAGAACCTCCATATAAACAGTGTACCTCCAGTTGATGCCGGGGCTAAAAACCCAAAAGCTTGCTATAGTGATGCTTCCTTCTCTTCAAACCCCACCACCCCCAGCCCCATTTTTTTGACATTCGTAGCAGACTGATTATGCGAAAATTGGAAGGTGAATTCAAGAGTGAATTCTTTCACTTAGCAAAGTACAGAGGAATCAGAGCTCCTTTAAGTAGCATCTTCTCAAGTGTTTGTTTACAGATCATTACATACTTAACTTGGTGAGAGACTAAAAGTTGAAATGTTCCAAACCACTGCTGATTAAATAGCAATCTCGAAATAAGATAAGGCAAATCTAAAATTAAAATAGCAAATTTGAAATGTCCATGTTATCAGATAAGAAGCTAAAATACGTGACTGTCTTGTTCGACAGGAGACATTTGGCCAGTCCAGGTCTTGCCTTTTCTGGTTACTAAGATCTGATGTTCAACCTTTGTGCCCTTCTGATGACCCGTGCTGCTTGTACTTCCAGGACCTCCCCAGGGCAGGGGACACCTGCTCCATTTCAGCCTGGCTCTTCCAACTCTTCACCCCCTCTCCCTGGGCCAAGATACAAAAGACTGAAAGAGGGACTCATTACCAGGGATGACTATTCCTAAAGTGGTTAACAATGTAAGAATGAAATCAGCAAGGCTAACTTCATCATGATAAAATGCTACAGATAATAGAAAAGGACATACAAATCTATATTTTGAACTAAAGAATCAGGAAGAGATAAAGGCTAGATGGAGTAGGGATGGGTGGTGTAAGGCTAAATGAGAGAACAGAACTACTGAGCTTTGATTTCGCCTCTGTCTTTTTTTTTTTTTTTTTGTGGTACAGGGGCATCTCACTGTTGTGGCCTCTCCCGTTGCGGAGCACAGGCTCCGGACGCGCAGGCTCAGCGGCCATGGCTCACGGGCCCAGCTGCTCCGCGGCACGTGGGATCCTGCCGGACCGGGACACGAAGCCCTGTCCCCTGCATCGGCAGGCAGACTCTCAACCACTGTGCCACCAGGGAAGCCCTCGCCTCTGTCTTTTATATCAAGAAGAATCATCTTCAAATGAAAAAGAGCAGACCAAATATAGAAAAGAAGAACAGAGAGGGTTTCCGGGAAGATGGCGGAAGAGTAAGACGCGGAGATCAACTTTCTCCCCACAGATACACCAGAAATACATCTACACATGGAACAACTCCTACAGAACACCTACTGAACGCTGGCAGAAGACCTCAGACCTCCCAAAAGGCAAGAAACCCCCCACATACCTGGGTAGGGCAAAAGAAAAAAGAATAAACAGAGACAAAAGGATAGGGACAGGCCGGCACCAGTGGGAGGGAGCTGTGAAGGAGGAAAGGTTTGCACACACTAGGAAGCCCCTTGGCTGGCGGAGACTGCGGGTGGCGGAGGGGGAAGCTTCGGAGCCGCGGAGGAGAGCACAGCAACAGGGGTGCGGAGGGTAAAGCGGCGAGATTCCCGCACAGAGGATCAGGGCCGACCGGCACTCAACAGCCCGAGAGGCTTGTCTGCTCACCCGCCGGGGCGGGCGGGGCTGTGAGCTGAGGCTCGGAATTCGGTCGGAGCGCCGGGAGAGGACTGGGGTTGGCGGCGTGAACACAGCCTGCAGGGTATTAGTGCGCCACGGCTAGCCGGGAGGGAGTCCGGGGAAAAGTCTGGACCTGCCGAAGAGGCAAGAGACTTCTTCTTACCTCTTTGTTTCCTGTTGCGCGAGGAGAGGTGATTAAGAGCGCTGCTTAAAGGAGCTCCAGAGACGGGCGCGAGCCGCGGCTAAAAGCGCGGACCCCAGAGACAGGCATGAGACGCTAAGGCTGCTGCTGCCGCCACCAAGAAGCCTGTGTGCGAGCACAGGTCACTATCCACATCCCCCCTTCCGGGGAGCCTGTGCAGCCCGCCACTGCCAAGGTCCGGGATCCACGGACAACTCCCCTGGGAGAACGCACGGCGCGCCTCAGGCTGGTGCAAAGTCACGCCGGCCTCTGCCGCTGCAGGCCCGCCCCGCACGCCGTGCCCCTCCCTCCCCCCCGGCCTGAGTGAGCCAGAGCCCCCGAATCAGCGGCTCCTTTAACCCCGTACTGTCTGAGCAAAGAACAGACGCCCTCAGGCGACCTACACGCAGAGGCGGAGCCAAATCCAAAGCTGAGTCCCTGGGAGCTGTGAAAACAAAGAAGAGAAAGGGAAATCTCTCCCAGCAGCCCCAGAAGCAGCGGATTAAAGCTCCACAATCAACTTGATGTACCCTGCATTTGTGGAATACGTGAATAGACAACGAATCATCCCAAATCAAGGAGGAGGACTTTGAGAGCAAGATTTATGATTTTTTCCCCGTTTCCTCTTTTTGTGAGCGTGTATGTGTATGCTTCTGTGTGAGATTTTGTCTGTATAGCTTTGCTTCCACCATTTGTCCTAGGGTTCTATCCGTCCGTTTTATTTTTTTAATTTTTTTCTTTTGTTATCTCTTAATAATTATTTTTTTAACTTATTTCATAACTTTATTATTAAATAAATAAGTTATTAAGCTATTTAATAACTTTATTATATTTATTTTAATACAATATAAACTTTATTATATTTATATTATATTTTATCTTACTTTATTTTATTTTACTTTATCTCCTTTCTTTTTTTCCTTCCTTCCTTCCTTCCTCCCTCCCTCCCTCCTCTCTTTCTTTCTTTCTCTCTTTCTACTTCTACTAATTCTTTCTTTCTACATTTTCTCCCTTTTATTCTGAGCCATGTGGATGAAAGACTCTTGGTGCAGCAGCCAGGAGTCAGTGCTGTGCCTCTGAGGAGGGAGAGCCAACTTCAGGACACTGGTCCACAAGAGACCTCCCAGCTCCACAAAATATCAAATGGCGAAAATCCCCCAGAGATCTCCATCTCTACACCAGCACCCAGCTTCACTCAACGACCAGCGAGCTACAGTGCTGGATATCCTTTGCCAAACAGCTAGTAAGACAGGAACACAACCCCACCCATTAGCATAGAGGCTGCCTAAAATCATAATAAGTCCACAGACACCCCAAAACACACCACCAGAGGTGGACCTGCCCACCAGAAAGACAAGATCCAGCCTCATCCACCAGAACACAGGCACTAGTCCCCTCCACCAGGAAGCCTACACAACCCACTGAAACAACCTTAGCCACTGGGGACAGACACCAAAAACAACGGGAACTACGAACTTGCAGCCTGCAAAAAGGAGACCCGAAACACAGTAAGATAAGCAAAATGGGAAGACAGCAAAACACACCACAGATGAAGGAGCAAGATAAAAACCCACCAGACCTAACAAATGAAGAGGAAATAGGCAGTCTACCTGAAAAAGAATTCAGAATAATGATAGTAAAGATGACGCAAAATCTTGGAAATAGAATACAAGAAACATTTAACAAGGACCTAGAAGAACTAAAGATGAAACAAACAACAATGAACAGCAGAATAAATGAAATGAAAAATATTCTAGATGGGATCAATAGAATAACTGAGGCACAAGAATGGATAAGTGACCTGGAAGACAAAATAGTGGAAATAACTACTGCAGAGCAGAATAAAGAAAAAAGAATGAAAAGAACTGAGGACAGTCTCAGAGACCTCTGGGACAACATCAAACACACCAACATTCGAATTATAGAGGTTCCAGACGAAGAAGAGAAAAAGAAAGGGACTGAGAAAATATTTGAAGAGATTATAGTTGAAAACTTCCCTAATATGGGAAAGGAAATAGTTAATCAAGTCCAGGAAGCACAGAGAGTCCCATACAGGATAAATCCAAGGAGAAATGCGCCAAGACACATATTAATCAAACTGTCAAAAATTAAATACAAAGAAAACATATTAAAAGCTGCAAGGGAAAAACAACACACAAGGGAATCCCCATAAGGTTAACAGCTGATCTTTCAGCAGAAACTCTGCAAGACAGAAGGAAGTGGCAGGACGTATTTAAAGTGATGAAGGAGAAGAACCTGCAACCAAGATTACTCTACCCAGCAAGGATCTTATTCAGATTTGATGGAGAAATTAAAAGCTTTACAGACAAGCAAAAGATGAGAGAGGTCAGCACCACCAAACCAGCTTTACAACAACTGCTAAAAGAACTTCTCTAGGCAAGAAACACAAGAGAAGGAAAAGGCCTACAATAACGAACCCAAAACAATTAAGAAAATGGGAATAGGAACATACATATCGATAATTACCTTACATGTAAATGGACTAAATACTCCCACCAAAAGACACAGATTGGCTGAATGGATACAAAAACAAGACCCATATATTTGCTGTCTACAAGAGACCCACTTCAGACCTAGAGACACATACAAACTGAAAGTGAGGGGAAGGAAAAAGATATTTCATGCAAATGGAAACCAAAAGAAAGCTGGAGTAGCAATTCTCATATCAGACAAAATAGACTTTAAAATAAAGACTATTAGAAGAGACAAAGAAGGACACTACATAATGATCAAGGGATTGATCCAAGAAGAAGATATAACAATTGTAAATATTTATGCACCCAACATAGGAGCACCTCAGTACATAAGGCAAATACTAACAGCCATAAAAGGGGAAATCAACAGTAACACATTCATAGTAGGGGACTTTAACACCCCACTTTCACCGATGGACAGATCATCCAAAATGAAAATAAATAAGGAGACACAAGCTTTAAATGATACATTAAACAAGATGGACTTAATTGATATTTATAGGACATTCCATCCAAAAACAACAGAATACACATTTTTCTCAAGTGCTCATGGAACATTCTCCAGGATAGATCATATCTTGGCTCACAAATCAAGCCTTGGTAAATTTAAGAAAATTGAAATTGTATCAAGTATGTTTTCCAACCACAACGCTATAAGACTAGATATCAATTACAGGAAATGATCTGTGAAAAATACAAACACATGGAGGCTAAACAATACACTACTTAATAACGAAGTTATCACTGAAGAAATCAAAGAGGAAATCAAAAACTAACTAGAAACACATGACAATGGAGATACGACGCAAAATTTATGGGATGCAGCAAAAGCAGGTCTAAGAGGGAAGTTTATAGCAATACAACCCTACCTTAAGAAACAGGAAACATCTCGAATAAACAACCTAACCTTGCACCTAAAGCAATTAGAGAAAGAAGAACAAAAAAACTCCAAAGTTAGCAGAAGGAAAGAAATCATAAAAATCAGATCAGAAATAAATGAAAAAGAAAT
The DNA here is from genome assembly GCF_059928025.1 of Delphinapterus leucas. Taxonomy (NCBI): domain Eukaryota; kingdom Metazoa; phylum Chordata; class Mammalia; order Artiodactyla; family Monodontidae; genus Delphinapterus; species Delphinapterus leucas. The sequence goes on from NC_143140.1 coordinate 55,560,378, forward strand.
GAAGGAAACGATAGCAAAGATCAATAAAACTAAAAGCTGGTTCTTTGAGAAGATAAACAAAATTGACAAACCATTAGCCAGACTCATCAAGAAAAAAAGGGAGAAGACTCAAATCAATAGAATTAGAAATGAAAAAGGAGAAGTAACAACTGACACTGCAGATATACAAAAGATCAAGAGAGATTCCTACAAGCAACTCTATGCCAATAAAATGGACAACCTGGAAGAAATGGACAAATTCTTAGAAATGCACAACCTGCCAAGACTGAATCAGGAAGAAATAGAAAATATGAACAGACCAATCACAAGCACTGAAATTGAAACTGTGATTAAAAATCTTCCAACAAAAAATAGCCGAGGACCAGATGGCTTCACAGGCAAATTCTATCAAACATTTAGAGAAGAGCTAACACCTATCCTTCTCAAACTCCTCCAAAATATAGCAGAGGGAGGAACACTCCCAAACTCATTCTATGAGGCCACCATCACCCTGATACCAAAATCAGACAAGGATGCCAAAAAGAAAGGAAACTACAGGCCAATATCACTGATGAACATAGATGCAAAAGTCCTCAACAAAATACTAGCAAACAGAATCCAACAGCACATTAAATGGATCATACACCATGATCCAGTGGGGTTTATTCCAGGAATGCAAGGATTCTTCAATATATGCAAATCAATCAACGTGATACACCATATTAACAAATTGAAGGAGAAAAACCATATGATCATCTCAATAGATGCAGAGAAAGCTTTTGACAAAATTCAACACCGATTTATGATAAAAACCCTGCAGAATGTAGGCATAGAGGGAACTTTCCTCAGCATAATAAAGGCCATATATGACAAACCCACAGCCAGCATCGTCCTCAATGGTGTAAAACTGAAAGCATTTCCACTAAGATCAGGAACAAGACAAGGTTGCCCACTCTCACCACTCTTATTCAACATAGTTTTGGAAGTTTTAGCCACAGCAATCAGAGAAGAAAAGGAAATAAAAGGAATCCAAATCGGAAAAGAAGAAGTAAAGCTGTCACTGTTTGTAGATGACATGATACTATACATAGAGAATCCTAAAGATGCTACCAGAAAACTACTAGAGCTAATCAATGAATTTAGTAAGGTAGCAGGATACAAAATTAATGCACAGAAATCTCTGGCATTCCTATACACTAATGATGAAAAATCTGAAAGTGAAATCAAGAAAACACTCCCATTTACCATTGCAACAAAAAGAATAAAATATCTAGGAATAAACCTACCTAAGGAGACAAAAGACCTGTATGCAGAAAATTATAAGACACTGATGAAAGAAATTAAAGATGATACAAATAGATGGAGAGATATACCATGTTCTTGGATTGGAAGAATCAACATTGTGAAAATGACTCTACTACCCAAAGCAATCTACAGATTCATTGCAATCCCTATCAAACTACCAATGGCATTTTTCACAGAACTAGAACAAAAACTTTCACTATTTGTATGGAAACAGAAAAGACCCTGAATAGCCAAAGCAATCTTGAGAACGAAAAACGGAGCTGGAAGAATCAGGCTCCCTGACTTCAGACTATACTACAAAGCTCCAGTAATCAAGACAGTATGGTACTGGCACAAAAACAGAAAGATAGATCAATGGAACAGGACAGAAAGCCCAGAGATAAACCCACGCACATATGGCCACTTTATCTTTGATAATGGAGGCAGGAATGTACAGTGGAGAAAGGACAGCCTCTTCAATAAATGGTGCTGGGAAAACTGGACAGGTACATGTAAAAGTATGAGATTAGATCACTCCCTAACACCATACACAAAAATAAGCTCAAAATGGATTAAAGAGCTAAATATAAGGCCAGAAACTATCAAACTCTTAGAGGAAAACATAGGCAGAACACTCTATGACATAAATCACAGCAAGATCCTTTCTGACCCACCTCCTAGAGAAATGGAAATAAAAACAAAAATAAACAAATGGGACCTAATGAAACTTCAAAGCTTTTGCACAGCAAAGGAAACCATAAACAAGACGAAAAGACAACCCTCAGAATGGGAGAAAATATTTGCTAATGAAGCAACTGACAAAGGATTAATCTCCAAAATTTGTAAGCAGCTCATGCAGCTCAATAACAAAAAACCAAACAACCCAATCCAAAAATGGGCAGAAGACCTAAATAGACATTTCCCCAAAGAAGATATACAGACTGCCAATAAACACATGAAAGAATGCTCAACATCATTAATCATTAGAGAAATGCAAATCAAAACTACAATGAGATATCATCTCACACCAGTCAGAATGGCCATCATCAAAAAATCTAGAAACAATAAATGCTGGAGAGGGTGTGGAGAAAAGGGAACCCTCTTGCACTGTTGGTGGGAATGTAAATTGATACAACCACTGTGGAGAACAGTATGCAGGTTCCTTAAAAAACTACAAATAGAACTACCATATGAGCCAGCAATCCCACTACTGGGCATATATTCTGAGAAAACCATAATTCAAAAATAGTCATGTACCAAAATGTTCATTGCAGCTGTATTTACAATAGCCCGGAGATGGAAACAGGTACCTAAGTGTCCACCATCAGATGAATGGATAAAGAAGATGTGGCACATATATACAGTGGAATATTACTCAGCCATAAAAAGAAACGAAATTGAGCTATTTGTAATGAGGTGGATAGACCTAGAGTCTGTCATACAGAGTGAAGTAAGTCAGAAAGAGAAAGACAAATACCGTATGCTAACACATATATATGGAATTAAAAAGAAAATGTCATGAAGAACCTAGGGGTAAGACAGGAATAAAGACACAGACCTACTAGAGAATGCACTTGAGGATATGGGGAGGTGGAAGGGTAAGCTGTGACAAAGCGAGAGAGAGGCATGGACATATATACACTACCAAACATAAGGTAGATAGCTAGTGGGAAGCAGCCGCATAGCACAGGGAGATCATCTCGGTGCTTTGTGACCGCCTGGAGTGGTGGGATAGTGAGGGTGGGAGGGAGGGAGACGCAAGAGGGAAGAGATATGGGAACATATGTATATGTATAAATGATTCACTTTGTTATAAAGCAGAAACTAACACACGACTGTAAAGCAATTATACTCCAATAAAGATGTTAAAAAAAAAAAAAAAAAAAAGAAGAATAAAGAACAGAAACCCCGGATAAGGGAAACACTAGTGAGAAAGCACTTAGCTGTCCTAAAGGTATTCAAGTCCCTGGGTAAACTGCATTCTAGCAAAATTATTTACTGGTGTGATTATGAAACTACCCTTGGTAATTCTGGAGGGTTTATAAAGAGAGGTATGCAAGGTCCAGGATGGGTAGTTATCCCAATTATTCATTAGGGGAGAAAGTGGGTTTCAGACCCTAAAGACTGGTGAATTTGAAGTCAAGATCTAGAAGGGGAAGTGATGTCTCCTATTAACAGTGTGAACTTAGAAAGTAATTAATTTTCTTTTTCCTATGTGAGCATTTAATTTCTTTTTATAAAAGTTACTAGGCAATATGACACAATTCACTTTGTTGATTAATGCATTCAATATATACATACATTATTAAGTGCTTACCTGCCTCTGGGGTCAGGTATGAGAGATCTAAGATAATCAGACTCTGACTCTGACCTCGAGAGCTCCCAGTCTATTTGGGAACATAAGGAATCGAGAAGGAAGAACAGATCTGTGGGAGCACGATGAATTATGTCTTTGGGTGTGGTAATTTTGAGGTTCTTCCAAATTGGGATATCTAGTTATCATTTGTAGAGAGAGCTCTTGTCTGAGAAGGCATCTAGGTGGTAGATAAAGCTATGGTCTGGGGCGAGAAGAAAGTCAGGTGGGAGGGGAGGGGACCCGTTAAAGAGGCTGAGACAGAATCAGCAGGAAGGTAGGAGGTGCTTCGTGAAAGGGGGGCTATCTGGAGACCAAGGGAGGTGAGAATGTGATGAAGGAAAGAATACACAGGCTAGAAAAATGAGACCTGCAGAGCCCACTACTTTTGGAATTTGATCATTGAAGATCTTAGCAAGGTTAGTGGAGTGGAGTGGTGAGGCCAGAGGCTGATTACAACATTCTAAAGGGTGATGAGGTATGAGAAAGTGGAGACAAGGAATACAGGTTTTTATGAGCTTGGTTATAAAGGGTAAAGTAGGACATGGGGTAAAGGGAGGGAGTTTTTAAAAAATGATGATGGAGATTTAGGCATTTTCTGATAGATTAAGCAAAAATAGCTTCCATTTATTGAATATTTAGGCATTGTGCTGAGTGGTTTACCTACATTATCTCATTTAATCTTCATTTACATCCATAGAGGTAGGTATTATCATTCCCAGTTTATAGATTAAAATACTGAGGTTTAGGGATGCTAAGTCATGTGACCTTAGTACACAGGAAGGGACACAGCAGGGATCCAAACTCAAATTTCCTTGTCTGTAAAGTCCTGTTTTTCCTCAATATGCTGACCAGTGGCTCTTAATCTTTAGTGTTTATGAGAATCACTTGGAGGGCTGGTTAAGACACAGGTGGCTGGGCCCTAGCCCACAAATTTCTGATTCAGTTGGTCTGGGGTGGAGCCTCAGAATGCACATGTCTAACCAGCTCCCAGGTGGTGCTGGTGCTGCTGGTCTAAGGACCACATATTAGAACCACTGAAACTTGTCAGAAATGCAAATTCTTGGGCCCCAGCAATCTGCGATCTAATAAGCCTTCCAGGAGATTCTGACGCATGCTAAAATTTCGGAACCACCATGCTAGGCTAAGGAAGAAGCTGGTGGAAAAGAGGAGATGGGAAAAAAAGAGAAGAAAAATGATGATTTAAAGACCTAGAGGAGAATTGGAGGCGCTGGGATTCATGGCACAGGAATGGACTTTGGCAGAAGGAGTGACCGTAACTTGGAGATGGGACATGGTGGGAGGAAGAGGTGAGCCTGTGTGCAGAGATAGCTAAGTGTGTGAGAGCGGAATGGAGAGTGGAAAAGTGAGGGCACGACTATGACTTTCAGTGTTTGGGGCTTTTAGCAAGACATCTGATCATACCTCTTTTGATGCTCTTGTAGGAAGGTGAAGAAATGAGGGCTCATTGAAAGTGCCGTAAGTGGCTTTGAAGAGGGCTATCTCCTAGAGAAAGTTTTTAGGGATGTGCCACAGGGTTCCGTTGAACTTTTAATAAACCAGCTGCAAAGCATGGAAGATACACTCCTTGAGCTGAGGATGACATGAACTGGGAGGAACAGCTAATTACTTGGTGACACAGTTAAGATTCAAAAAGATACTGACAAGCTGGACTAATGGGCCAAAAGAAACAAGATGAAATTTAATAGGTATAAATATAACCTTCTGGTATCACCCTCTCTGGTAGAGGGGAAATTTCTAGAACCTGAGTCCAGTATCTCAGGCAGCTCAGCATTGTATTAGCTTTATGACTGCCTGGCTCACCTCTTAAATCCTGGTTCCATAACAAAATTGTTGCCTTATTCCTTATGCCAAATTCTTTTCTTGTAACCTACCTCTGGTAACATGTCTGAAAGGGTATGAGACCAGTTTCCAATGTGGGGTGGGGAGGTTCCCCCCAACACCCACCAAGCATTGTTCCAACAAGAGCTGCGTGTCCTAAAATTTAACCCACTTCTGACACTATCTACCTGCAGACAGCATCAGATTCCACAGGTTAAGGGCTCAGTCCTATAAAATCTGACCTGCCACCACCCTCACTTGCCCACAGCTTGAGATGCCAGTTGTAAGCCCATGCCGTCCCCTGTGCTTCCGACCAACTGTCTGTAAACCAGAGGTCCCAACAATGTCCTCCTTGGGTTCAATTAATTTGTTAAGAGCAGCTCATAGAACCCAGAGAAACATTTTACTTACTGGATTACCTGTTTATCATAAAAGGAGACAACTCAGGAACAGCCAAATGGAAGAGATGCACAGGGCAAGGTATGGGGAAAGGACACGAAGCTTTCATACCCTCTCAGAGAACATCACTCTCCTCAAATCTCCATGTGTTCACCAACCAGGAAGCATTCTCAACCCTGTCCTTTTTGAGTTTTTATGGAAGCTTCATTACATAGGCATAATAGATTAAATCGTGGGCTATTGGTGATTGAACTCAATCTCCAGCCTCTCTCACCTCCTCAGTGGTGGGAGACTGAAAGTTCCAACCCTCTAGTCACATGGTTGGCTTCATTGACAGTAAGGCCCCATCCTCAGGTACTTTCCAAAAGTCACCTCATCAACATAAACCCAATTGTGATGGAAAGGGGCTTGTTATGAACAACAGGAGACCCATTTCACCTTTATGGCTCTGAAGCGATTTCAGGAACTGGGGACAAGAGAACAAGTATTATGACAAAAGATGCTCAGGAAATTCTTATTGCTCAGGAAACTCTAATAAGGATGAAAACCAAGTATATATTTATTATATCACATGCCTCTCTCTTGTTTTGTCTCTGTGCCCATGATCTTGCCTTGGTTTTTCTGTCTCTAAGTTTCTCTGAAATTGGAGTCTGGCTTTGCCCTTGCTGGTCCTCCCTAGCCTGAACTCCAGTGCCATATCTGTCTAGGATTTTATCCCCTGTTGCTTGACCTTCCTGATACCCAGCCCATCCCTCCAAGTCTTCATGTATTTCCTGTCTATGATGCATCATGGATGTTGTTTCTCAGAGCTGCCTGGAGTTCTCTTCCCGAATGGATGTATTTCTGACATCACCTGCTTGCCTGAGGCCACTTCCTTTCATTTTCTGCTGCTGGGTGCATCCCAATACTTACAGGAAATAAGTAACTGTAGAGATTTTTAATGAAGTTTCATTTTGAAGGAATGAGAGCTGTAGTTTCGATTTATGTATAATCGCTCACCAAAATTAAATTCTGCTCTCACATTGTACTGTGAAATGTATGAACGGCTTTCATGTACTTTTTTTTTTTCATTTAAATTCGACAGTAATCCTGTAGATGGGTATTGTAATCTTCATTTTACAGCTGAGGAAACTGAAGTTCAGGATGGTGAAAAAACTTGCCTAAAGCCACACAGCTTCCAATTGGTAGGACTGGGATCAAAACCCAGGCCTTTTGATGCCAGCTACCCTCTCACAGCTGCACCTGTTCATCACCTTGTAATGAAAACTCAAGTTTTCTCCCAAGCGTTAGCTTTTCCTAAAGACATATATTGGGAGAGTATCAAGTAGATAATGGCTTCAGTGCACAAAAGAGAAAGGGCTGCAAGGCCTTGAAAAAGGAATATTAAGTGTAATCTAACATCATTTGTTTGTTTTCATTATTAAACGCGTCAGCAACTACATCACCACTTAAGCTCTCTAAACAACTTAAACAGATAATTGTCTTAAGGAAACATAGGAAATGTAGCTTAGTCCAGCGTTGAGACATCATTCCTGTTTCTATCGTTCCTGTCGGAGCTCTCATTAGTTCGTGCTTGGATTTTTATATCAGTCATTGGCTGGTGCATCTGATTCCATTCTCTTTCTAGCTGTAGTTCTTCCAGCCTTACACTGTGAGGTGAATCTTTCTGAGGCATTGCTTTTATTATTGCCATACCTTGAATCAAAGACTTTTATTGGCTTCCACTGGCCTGAAACATCAAGTTTAAACTATGACTTGCATGGCTTTCAGTGCCCTTCTTAATCTGACCACATCCTACCTGGCAAACCTATTCCTCAGTAGAGACCATTCTCCGCCCTTTGTTGTGTCCATGCTGGTTACTCCTCATGCTCCCTGAACTCCCCAGATCACATTCACTTCCTCACGAATTTCTGGTCTCTAGGTTGGGTGGTGTCCCGTGCTCAGCCCTACATACGTGAGTGAATAATATTATGGTGACTGGTTTAGCTGGGAAAAGCACGGCCTATGTAAACAAGTAACCATAGTGGAAAGCGGGGTTCGCAAGCACGAAAATTTCCTTGGGAAGGGCACAGATTGGGAGATTGAAACCAACTTTAATAAAGAAATATAACAAATAATAGAATACTGTTTGAAATTTATGAAAATGGTGATTTTTTTTTGTTTGTTTTTTGCGGTACGCGGGCCTCTCACTGTTGTGGCCTCTCCCGTTGCGGAGCGCAGGCTCAGCGGCCATGGCTCACGGGCCCAGCCACTCCGCGGCATGTGGGATCTTCCTGGACCAGGGCACGAACCCGTGTCCCCTGCATCGGCAGACAGACTCTCAACCACTGTGCCACCAGGGAAGCCCCACACATACAGTTTTTATTCCAACATTTGGAGCCTTGGGAAATTGTGACCTGCATTTCCAGACTTAGTTCTTTTTGTTTATTGATAGTCACTATATGCTCTATTCAGACTTTTCAGTTACCTGAACTTTTCTCAGTTTCAGATTGTGCTACTTTTAGCTCTATGGTCCTGGGCAATTAACCAGAGTTTCAGTTTCCTCTTTTGTAAGATGGAGATAATAACAGACTCTACTGGGCAGTGTCGTTGTGAAGATTACAGGAGTTAATGCATGTAAAGCTTAGCACAGATCCTAACATAAAGCGAGTACTCAGTAAATGCCAGTCAGGATGATGACGACTATTGTTTATGCTGTTCTTTTCCATAAACCTTCTTCACCTCTGTTTCCTTTGGACAAAACACGAGCCGTCCTTCAAGTGTTAAGTCTTTTCTCAAACCCTGTCCATTTATAACGTTTTCTTACTCCGTTCAACCAGTTATCTTCTCACCCTCCTCTAAACTCTCATGTGCTCCCCTTTCTTTTGGAACTTATATTTCTCCATGTCCTACAATTAGTTTCGACTTTTAAAAACCTTTCCTGCAGCCATCCTCACTCAAAAACCACAACAAAAATTCCCAAACAGACAATTTACCCTTTGAAGGTAAGGACCATAGCTTAACTCATCTTCGTATCCCCTGCAATATCCAACATGATCACATGGAAGATCCTCCAATGCCCCTTTAATTGATAATTTGTTTATTGAGAAATTAATTAAGTTTAATTGATATATTCAGGTTGCTGGATTACCTGTCATAACACCCAGAAATTCTACATTTTGAGAAGACAGCCATAGAATTAGGTGTTAACTATTTCCTAAAGCTCCTACCTCCCACAAGGGACCACTTAATAGAAAGCCTACCCGTAGGACAACCATAAAATTGTGGTGGCCAAAATTCTTTGGGGAAAGTTTCATATTTTATATTTCCCTGTTAAGAGATAAATATAAAGTAATCAACATGAGAAATCAGACCATTGTTGATACTCCTTTACACATATTGGGGCTGGTGGAAGGACTGCACTACCATTTTTTCAGTGTTTAAGCTGCGAAGTTTGTAGTCTGATCCTATTTTTTTTCCTCTTTCCCAACAGGGAACTTTTCTCAAGCTTACCTTTTTTTTCTCCTTTATTCTGCAACGCCCTTGTTTTTCACTTGGGTGCGGCGCGTTGTGGAAATGTTGGTTCACAACCTCGGAAGTTCTCTTACTGAAATCTGAAGCTGGTCTCTGGACACAGAGGGCAGGGAGGGACCGAAGAAAGCGGCAGGTCTCTCCAGATTGGCGGGTGGCCAATTTTAGTAAGCAAGGGAACATTCAAGGCTTGTCTTGGGTGGCTGCAAGACGAGTAGATCTCCTCACCCACCCTCCAGAATCTTAAAAGTTTATACAGAAGCCTTAACTCGGTTCAGTCATGTATACTGTCCATATGGTCTCAAAAACACGTTGCTCTCTCGAGGCTTCTCCATGGAACAGGTCCCACTGTGGGCTCTGTAGGCAGAACGTAATTCCAAGGCCAGGGGAGGGGGAGAGGAGGCTCTCTGCTGGGGTCCGGCTGGCAGGTCAATGGGCGGTCGCGCCCTCTGGATGACCTCCGACGCTCCGCCCTCCTGACCGGCTCTTACAATCTCACACACACCTCACTTCCGCAGTGCGCCCTGAGCTGCCAGCAAGGAGTTTCAGTAGCGTGGAGGCGGCTCGTTTGGTGACTCTCGGGCTGCACTGGAGGCAGATGCCACAGCAGCAATAGAGGCGCAGGCAAGAGAAAACGCAGATCAAGATGATTCCCAAAATAGTAACAATTTTTTCCACCCAGAGCCCCATGATCCGAACCACTGATTTATGAAGTCCCCTAGGCTGGGAGTTGGATCACGAGGGGTGGAGTGTTGGAGGAGGACATCTACAGGACGTGACTGCCGCTTGACCTGAGAGCTAGTCCCAGGCAGTCAGAGGCTCCCTCACCTCCTCCTGTCCTTGGAATGTGTTTTCTGCCCAACATTCCCACGGCAGAAGCCGTTTTCATGGATGCAGCCTTGAGAGAGTAACGTGTTTTTGAGACCATCTGGCCGCTATATGTGACTGAACCCTGTGAAGGCCTCTATATAAAGTTTTTACAATTCAAACGGGTTGCTGACGAGATGCCCAAGATGAGCCTCGTATGTGAGTTCCCTTGCTTTTTAAACCTACCACCTACCTGTCTCTTTCTGCAGTCTCTCCCCACCATCTGTATACCGGGACTGTTTGAGAACCAAGAGAGAAGTGTATCGAGTGAAGAGGATCCCTTCTCCTGGAAAGACACTCTAAACTACATTCCCTTACCTGCACCCAGAAAAATCTCAGCTGTAGAGAGTTGCTGATTCCAGGCTTCAGGTGAAAAGCAACAGCCTTCTTCAAGCCAAAGCAGGAACTGTTTCTCTGGGTGGGCTGTTTGCTAGGTCCCTAGACTGGACACTGGGTTCCCTGAAGCACCTTTAAGCAAACCAGACCACTCAGGCCAAGTTCTGAAAAACCAAAAAGGTAATATAATGAAGGATGTATTTGTGTTCAGATTTATGTTTTTAACGATATCCTTCTATAGATTGTATATCCAAGAATCCATGCCCCATAAACTGGGTCAGTGAGGACAAATCTGGCTCAGGCTAAGGAAGTTATTACAGATTCAAGGCTGGTGATTAGAAACTCTTCATGTTAAGACCAAGGGATTTTTTATGCCATATCCACTGCGGAAAGGCCGGGTCACAGCACCTCTTACCTGGATATGCTACAGATTCGTGACTGAAAATTGCTGACTTAGAAGAGGTAATAGAATCTCTTTAAAGATATCTTTCTAATGTATTTACTTTCCAGACAGTCAAATGCCAGGCTGCTAACAGATGAGTTGTTTGTACTTTAAAAGTTTACTGTTCCAGTTAGGATATTCTTGATGGCATTTTATATTCTCTTTGCAGTGGAGCCAGCTGATTCATGCTGTATTCTGAAGGTTAAGAGTCTCCATGTGATGTTAAGAACTATATGTCTGAACCATTAAAGAAGAAGTGTATAAAATGCAGTGTAGCTCAGTGGAAGTATATGAGCCAAAGTATTTCATTTTATGCCATGGCTCTAGCTATATTTGTAGGTTTTGAGCACTGGCAGTTCTACTTTCTTTCACTTTTGGAGTTACAGCTGTCTCCTCTGTTGAAAACATAGAGCAAGGTTATTACTTGATGAGCTCTTTATATTTATTATATGTGTTTTCAGTTCAACTTACAAATGCCACTATTTACTCTATTGATGCTATATGTAAGGTTTTGTGCTAGATGCTGAGAGGGCTACCAAGATGATTCAGGTATAAACCCCTGGGAACTTACAAGCACACCCATAATTGAGCTGCATGGTAGAATATGTTAGAGATTATTAGAAAAGTACAAAGCATTAGGGAGATTCAAAAAAGGGAGATGACATACTGTTTGTGAGATCTGGAAAAGCTGCATAAAAATATCTTTTGAGATGTACCCTGAAGAGTGGGTAGGAATTGAACAGATGGAGCTTGTTTGGGTGAAGGAAATCCAGGAAAGGAGAAAATCATGAATTTGCCCATACAATCTGGGAAAATATGGAACACCATTAATGCACAGTGGGTTGTCATGGGGGCTTATACAGGAGTAGAAGGGGCTGTGTCCACCTGTGATTCCTGCCCTCTTCTCTAGTGTATTATTGCTAGAGTGTGACTACCCAACTGAAGGATACAGGTTCTATTCCCAGGTTCTCTTGGAAGAGAGGCAGAACTAATGGGTTATTTTCAGGCTTCATGTGCCAGTTAGAAGATGATTCTGGAGGGGACCTTGAAAGCCTCATACTGCAGTTGGCACAGCCTCTGTCAGCTTGGATTCTGAATGACTGAGTGGAGCAGAGTACTCCTTACCTTCCCTTGTCTACCCCAAGTGGGAACACTCATATGTACTTAGGTGAGCAAGGAAAAAACCTCTTCAATGTGTTTAGCCACTGAGATACTGGGTTTGCTTAAGAAAGCTGGAGTTTTCCTTAACTAATGTGGTAATTAAAAGGGAAAGGTAGTCCTGCTATGTTTTAGAGGTAGCATAATATACTGGAAGCAACTCTAGGCTAGAAACATGGATTTCATTTATTCACTTATTTATTCATTCATTTCTTATTTACAGAGACTTTTATAGCCTGTCAAATCTTGAGTTAAATGTTGGGAATCCTTATGATTAATAATGCACAGTTAAGGGCCTCATGGAGTGGGGTGCAGGAGAATTAAAAACAAAAACGAAAACAAAAATGGAAAACAAGGCTGCAGTGATCCACTGGAATGCCTTAGACTGGCAGCATCAACATCACTCTGGAGCTCATTAGAGATACAGAATCTCAGGCCCCACCCCTGAATCAAGGGAGTCATAATCTGCATGCATATTAAAGTTTGAGAAATATTGGTAAAATGAGTGCTTTGGTAGGGACAGGCAATGGGGCAATGGGAACCCCAAAGAAGGACAATTAGTCCAGTCTTGATTGAGACTTTTCAGGTTTCCTAGACTAGGTGATGGCTAAACTGACTTCTGAGGGGCATGGTTTAGTCATAATAATTGTGTGACTTTGGGTAAGCTACTTATTTTCAATTTTGGTTTCCTACTCTGCAAAAATATGGGTAATAGTACAAGGTTGTTTTGAGTATCAAGACTTTCCCAGGTTGTTCTGAGGCTCGTAAGCAAAATGTAAATGTGCTTTGAATACTCTAAAGCTGTATGTGAATGGGAAATTTATATTATTTCAGCTGTAGTTGGAGTATAGTAAAAAATTGTGTTCTTGGGTATAATAATGCATTTTATTTATTTATTTTAACATTTATTGGAGTATAATTGCTTTGCAATGGTGTGTTAGTTTCTGCTTTATAACAAAGTGCATCAACTATACATATACATATATCCTATATCACCTCCCTCTTGGGTCTCCCTCCCACCCCCCCATCCCACCCCTCTAGTTGGTCATAAAGCACTGAGCTGATCTCCCTGTGCCATGTGGATGCTTCCCACTAGCTATCTATTTTACATTTGGTAGTGTATATATGTCTGTGCCACTCTCTCATTTTGTCCCAGCTTACCCTTCCCCCTCCCTATGTCCTCAAGTCCATTCGAAGAACCTTTTTTTTTTTTTACATTCCATACATATGTGTTAGCATACAGTATTTGTTTTTCTTTTTCTGACTTACTTCACTTTGTATGACATACTCTAGGTCCATCCGCTTCACTACAAATAACTCAATTTAGTTTCCTTTTATGGCTAAGTAATATTCCATTGTATATATGTGCCACATCTTCTTTATCCATTCATCTGTCGATGGACACTTAGGTTGCTTCCAAGTCCTGGATATTGTAAATAGAGCTGCAATGAACATTGTGGTACATGACTTTTTTCGAATTATGGTTTTCTTAGGGTATATGCACAGTAGTGAGATTGCTAGGTTGTATGGTAGTTCTATCTTTAGTTTTTTAAGGAATCTCCATACTGTTCTCCATAGTGGCTGTATCAATTTACATTTCCACCAACAGTACAAGAGGGTTCCCTTTTCTCCACACCCTCTCCAGCATTTATTGTTTGTAGATATTTTGATGATGGCCATTCTGACTGGTGTGAGGTGATACCTCATTGTAGTTTATATTGGCATTTCTCTAATGATTAGTGATGTTGAGCATCCTTTCATGTGTTTGTTGGCAATCTGTATATCTTCTTTGGAGAAATGTCTATTTAGGTCTTCTGCCCATTTTTGGATTGGGTTGTTTGTTTTTTTTTGATACTGAGCTGCATGAGCTGCTTTTAAATTTTGGAGATTAATCCTTTGTCTGTTGATTCATTTGCAAATAGTTTCTCCAATCCTGAGGGTTGTCTTTTTATCTTGTTTATGGTTTCCTTTGCTGTGCAAAAGCTCTTAAGTTTCATTAGGTCCCATTTGTTTATTTTTGTTTTTATTTCTCTTTCTCTAGGAGGTGGGTCAAAGAGGATCTTGCTGTGATTTACGTCATAGAGTGTTCTGCCTATGTTTTCCTCTAAGATTTACAGTGAATGGCCTTACATTTAGGTCTTTAATCCATTTTGAGTTCATTTTTGTGTATGGTGTTAAGGAGTGTTCTAATTTCATTCTTTTAATGTAGCTGTCCAGTTTTCCCAGCACCACTTACTGAAGAGGCTGCCTTTTCTCCATTGTATATTCTTGCCTCCTTTATCAAAAATAAGGTAACCATATCTGCATGGGTTTATCTCTGGGCTTTCTTTCCTGTTCCATTGATCCATATTTCTGTTTTTATGCCAGTACCATACTGTTTTGATTGCTTCAGCTTTGTAGTATAGTCTGAAGACTGGGAGCCTGATTCCTCCAGCTCCGTTTTTCTTTCTCAAGATTGCTTTGGCTATTTATGATCTTTTGTGTTTCCATACACATTGTGAAATTTTTTGTTCTAGTTCTGTGAAAAATGCCATTGGTAGTTTTATAGGGATTGCATTGAATCTGTAGATTGCTTTGGGTAGTAGAGTCATTTTCACAATGTTGATTTTTCCAGTCCAAGAACATGGTATATCTCTCCATCTGTTTCTATCATCTTTAATTTCTTTCATCAGTATCTTATAGTTTTTGGCATACAGGTCTTTTGTCTCCTTAGGTAGGTTTATTCCTAGGTGTTTTATTCTTTTTGTTGCAATGGTAAATGGGAGGGTTTCCTTAATTTCTGTTTCAGATTTTTCATCATTAATGTATAGGAATGCAGGAGATATCTGTGCATTTATTTTGTATCCTGCTACTTTACCAGATTCACTGATTAGCTGTAGTAGTTTTCTGGTAGCATCTTTAGGATTCTCTATGTATAGTATCATGTCATCTGCACATAGTGACAACTTTATTCTTCTTTTCTGATTTGGATTCCTTTTATTTCTTTTTCTTCTCTGATTGCTGTGGCTAAAGCTTTCAAAACTATGTTGAGTAATAGTGGTGAGAGTGGACAACCTTGTCTTGTTCCTGATCTTAGAGGAAATGGTTTCAGTTTTTCACCATTGAGAATGATAATGGCTGTGGGTTTGTCATATATGGCCTTTATTATGTTGAGGTCAGTTCCCTCTATGCCTACTTTCTGGAGGGTGTTTATCATAAAGGGTGTTGAATTTTGTCAGTAGCTTTTTCTGCATCTATTGAGATGATCATATGATTTTTATTCTTCAGTTTGTTAACATGGTTTATCACATTGATTGATTTGCATATATTGAAGAATCCTTGCATTCCTGGGATAAACCCCACTTGATCATGGTGTATGATCCTATTAATGTGCTGTTGGATTCTGTTTGCTAGCATTTTGTTGAGGATTTTTGCATCTATGTTTATCAGTGATATTGCCCTGTAGTTTTCTTTATTTGTGACATCTTTGGTTTTGTTTTCAGGGTGATGGTGGCCTCGTAGAATGAGTTTGGGAGTGTTCCTCCCTCTGCTATATTTTGGAAGAGCTTGAGAAGGATAGGTGTTAGCTTTTCTCTAAATGTTTGATAGGATTTGCCTGTGAAGCCATCTGGTCCTGGGCTTTTGTTTGTTGGAAGCTTTTTAATCACAGTTTCAATTTCAGTGCTTGTGATTGGTCTGTTCATATTTTCTATTTCTTCCTGGTTCAGTCTTGGAAGGTTGTGCGTTTCTAAGAATTTGTCCATTTCTTCCAGGTTGTCCATTTTATTGGCATAGAGTTGCTTGTAGTAATCTCTCATGATCCTTTGTCTTTCTGCAGTGTCAGTTGTTACTTCTTTTTCATTTTTAATTCTATTGATTTGAGTCTTCTCCCTTTTTCTCTTGATGAGTCTGGCTTATGGTTTATCAATTTGGTTTATCTTTTCAAAGAACCAGCTTTTAGTTTTATTGATCTTTGCCCTTGTTTCCTTCATTTCTTTTTTATTTATTTCTGATTTGATCTTTATGATTTCTTTCCTTCTGCTAACGTTGGGGGTTTTTTTGTTCTTCTTTCTCTTATTGCTTTAGGTGTAAAGTTAAGTTGTTTATTTGACATGTTTCTTGTTTCTTGAGGTAGGATTGTATAGCTATAAACTTCCCTCTTAGAACTGCTTTTGCTTCATCCCATAAGTTTTGGGTTGTCGTGTTTTCATTGTCACTTGTTTCTAGGTGTTTTCTGATTTCCTCTTTGATTTCTTTAGTCATCTCTTGGTTATTTAATAGTGTATTGTTTAGCCTCCATGTGTTTGTATTTTTTACAGATTTTTTTCCTGTAAGTGATATCTAGTCTCATAGCGTTGTGGTCAGGAAAAATACTTGATACGATTTGAATTTTCTTAAATACCAAGGCTTGATTTGTGACCCAAGATATGATGTATCCTGGAGAATGTTTCATGAGCACTTGAGAAGAAAGTGTATTCTGTTGTTTTTGGATGGAATGTCCTCTAAATATCAGTTAAGTCCATCTTGTTTAATGTGTCATTTAATGCTTGTGTTTCGTTATTTATTTTCATTTTGGATGATCTGTCCATCGGTGAAAGTGGGGTGTTAAAGTCCCCTACTATGACTGTGTTAATGTTGATTTCCCCTTTTATGGCTGTTAGCATTTGCCTTATGTATTGAGGTGCTCCTATGTTGGGTGCATAAATATTTACAATTGTTATATCTTCTTCTTGGATTGATGCCTTGACCATTATGTAGTGTCCTTCTATGTCTCTTATAACAGTCTTTATTTTAAAGTCTATTTTGTCTGATATGAGAATTGCTACTCCAGCTTTCTTTTGATTTCCATTTGCATGGAATGTCTTTTTCCATCCTCTCACTTTCAGTCTGTATGTGTCCCTAGGTCTGAAGTGGGTCTCTTGTAGACAGCATATATAAAGGTCTTGTTTTTGTATCCATTCAGCCAGGGAGTGTCTTTTGGCTGGAGCATTTAATCCATTTATATTTAAGGTAATTATTGATATGTGTGTTCCTATTACCATTTTCTTAGTTGTTTTGGGTTTGTTATTGTAGGTCTTTTCCCTCTCTTGTGTTTCCTGCCTAGAGAAGTTCCTTTAGCATTTGTTGTAATGCTGGTTTGGTGGTGCTGAATTCTCTTAGCTTTTGCTTGTCTGTAAAGGTTTTAATTTGTCCATCAAATCTGAATGAGATCCTTGCTGGGTAGAGTAATCTGGGTTGTAGGTTTTTCCCTTTCATCACTTTAAATATGTCCTGCCACTCCCTTCTGACTTGCAGAGTTTCTGCTGACAGATCAGCTGTTAACCTTATGGGGATTCCCTTGTATGCTATTTGTTGTTTTTCCCTTGCTGCTTTTCATATTTTTTCTGTGTATTTAATTTTTGATAGTTTGATTAATATGTGTCTTGGCATGTTTCTCAGATTTATCCTGTATGGGACACTCTGTGATTCCTAGACTTAATTGACTATTTCCTTTCCCATATTAAGGAAGTTTTCAACTATAATCTCTTCAAATATTTTCTCAGTCCCTTTCTTTTTCTTGTCTTCTTCTGGAACCTCTATAATTCGAATGTTGGTGTGTTTAATGTTGTCCCAGAGATCTCTGAGACTGTCCTCAATTCTTTTCACTCTTTTTTTTTTAACATCTTTATTGGAGTATTCTTTTTTCTTTATTCTGCTCTGCGGTAGTTATTTCCATTATTTTATCATGCAGGTCACTTACCCGTTCTTCTGCCTCAGCTATTCTGCTATTGATTCCTTCTAGAGAATTTTTAATTGCATTTATTGTGTTGTTCATCATGGTTTGTTTACTCTTTAGTTCCTCCTGGTCCTTGTTAAATGTTTTTTGTATTTTCTCCATTCTATTTCCAAGATTTTGGATCATCTTTACTATCATTACTATGAATTCTTTTTCAGGTAGACTGCCTATTTCCTCTTCATCTGTTTGGTCTGGTGGGGTTTTGACTTGCTTCTTCATCTACTGTGTGTTTCTGTCTTCTCATTTTGCTTAACTTACTGTGTTTGTGGTCTCCTTTTCACAGGCTGCACATTCTTAGTTCCTGTTGTTTTTGGTATCTGCCCCCAGTGGCTAAGATTGGTTCAGTGGGTTGTGTTGTCTTCCTGGTGGAGGGGACTGGTGCCTGTGTTCTGGTGGATGAGGCTGGATCTTGTCTTTCTGGTGGGCAGGACCATGTCTGGTGGTGTGTTTTGGGGTGTCTATGACCTTATTCTGATTTTAGGCAACCTCTCTGCTAAAGGGTGGGGTTGTGTTCCTGTCTTGCTAGTTGTTTGGCATAGGGTGTCCAGCACTGTAGCTTACTGGTTGTTGAGTGGAGCTAGGTCTTAGCGTTGAGATGGAGATCTCTGGGAGATCTTTCACTGTTTGATATTACATGGAGCTGGGATGTCTCTGGTGGACCAATGTCGTCAACTTGGCTCTCCCACCTTAGCGGCACAGCCCTGACGCCTGGCTGGAGCACCAAAAGCCTGTCAGCCATATGGCTCAGAAGAAAAGGGAGAAAAAGAGAAATAAATAAAGAAAAAAAAATTAAATTAAATTAAATAAAAAAGTTATTAAAAATAAAAAATTAAAAAGTAATTAGAAAAGAAAGAAAGAAGAGAGCAACTAAAGCAAATAACAAATCCACCAATGATAGCAAGTACTGAAAACTATACCAAAAAAAACAAAAAAAAAGACGGACATACAGTACCCTAGGACAAATGGTAAAAGCAAAGTTATACAGACAAAATCACACATAGAAGCATACACATATACACTGACAAAAAGAGAAAAAGAAAAAAAAATATATCTATATATATAAAAAAAGGAAGAGAGCAACCAAATCAATAGACAAATCTACCAATGATAATAAACTCTAAATACTAAGCAAAGATAAACATAAAACCAGAAACAAATTAGACACAGAAAGGAAACCCCAAGTCCACACAGTTGCTCCCAAAGTCCACCGCCTCAATTTTGGGGTAATTCGTTGTCTATTTAGGTATTCCAGAGATGCAGGGTACATCAAGTTGATTGTGGAGCTTTAATTCGCTGCTTCTGAGGCTGCTGGGAGAGATTTCCCTTTCTCTTCTTTGTTTTCACAGCTCCTGGGGTTCAGCTTTGGATTTGGCCCCGCCTCTGTGTGTACGTTGCTTGAGAGCACCTGTTCTTCCTTCAGACAGGACGGGGTTAAAGGAGCAGCTGATTAGGGGGCTCTGGCTCGCTCAGCCCGGGGGAGGGAGGGGTACAGAATGCAGGAAGAGCCTGCGGCGGCAGAGGCCTGCATGAGGTTGCACCAGCCTGAGGTGCACTGTGTGCTCTCCAGGGGAAGTTGTCCCTGGATCACGGGACCCTGGCAGTGGTGGGCTGCACAGCCTCCTGGGAGGGGTGGTGTGGATAGTGCCCTGTGCTTGCTCACAGGCTTCTTGGTGGCTGCAGCAGCGGCCTTAGCGTCTCATGCCCATCTCTGGGGTCCACGCTGATAGCCGCGGTTCGTGCCTGTCTCTGATTTTGTGTGTATAACTTTGCTTTTACCGTTGTCCTAGGAGCTCGTTTAGGCAGTGCTCTGAATCCCCTCTCCTCGCGCACCCCAAAACAATGGTCTCTTGCCTCTTAGGCAGTTCCAGACTTTTTTCCGGACTCCCTTCCGGCTAGCTGTGGCGCACTAGCCCCTTCAGGCTGTGTTCACGCAGCCAACCCCAGTCCTCTCCCTGGGATCCGACCTCCAAAGCCCGAGCCTCAGCTCCTAGCCCCCATCTGTCCCGGCAGGTGAGCAGACAAGCCTCTCAGGCTGGTGAGTGCTGGTCGGCACTGATCCTCTGTGTGGGAATCTCTCCACTTTGCCCTCTGCACCCCTGTTGCTGCGCTCTCCTCCACGGCTCCGAAGCTTCCCCTCTCTGCCACCTGCAGTCTCCGCCAGCGAAGGGGCTTCCTAGTGTGTGGAAACCTTTCCTCCTTCACAGCTCCCTCCCACTGGTGCAGGTTCCGTCCCTATTCTTTTGTCTCTGTTTATTCTTTTTTCTTTTGCCCTACCCAGGTACGTGGGGAGTTTTTGCCTTTTGGGAAGTCTGAGGTCTTCTGCCAGCATTCAGTAGGTGTTCTGTAGGAGTCGTTCCACATGTAGATGTATTTCTGGTGTATTTGTGGAGAGGAAGGTGATCTCCACCTCTCACTCCTCTGCCATCTTGATGGTCTCTGTAATAATGCAATTTAAACAATGTTTAGTAAGAAAAAATTATCCCATGTGGATTTGTTGTTTTGATTATATGCAGATCTGAAAGAGAATTTTTTTTCCTCCTACTTATTGCAGAAGACTATAAAATCTGAAAAATAGGTCTAGTGTGTTGGTCAAATAAGGTGTCTCCTGGGGTTGAAAAGTATATTCCACTGGGGCTTGTGGATTCTGTACTTCAGCCATTTGTGCCCTTGTATAGAGTTTATCCAAAGCATAGAGATATAGCAGAGCAACTTTCTTCCAAACACTAATTACTGGGCTCAAACAGAAAAATTGAGCTGAGTGAGTTTATTCAGAATTAATAGGCCTTCAGAATGTTAAAGAAATATAAACAAAGGACAATAATTAATTAACAATGGTGGTGGTCCAGTAATATAGCCTCTGCACAGAATTTCCATACTACCAGCAAGTATTTTTAGTGTTGTTAGGTTTCAGGCAAGGCTCCAATTGTGTATGTTACGGTCACACAAAATGACCTGTTCTTTTATGCTTCTGTCCTTTGCACATTTTTTTTTCTTTGCCTGGAATGTTCTTTCCTTTCTGGACCACCTGCGATATTTGGGCTACCTGATGATTTCCTTAAAGATGCCATCCAGACGTCATCTCCTGACAATAAGAAGCTTTTACTGACCAGTGTAGGCCGGTTTATTGAATAGATCACCTTCCTCTGTAGTCTTGTGGAGGCAAGAAAAATATATTGAATCACACTGGGATCATTACTCCAGGAAATAAATCTTACTTACTTCCTACCCCTAGCATATGGCACTGTGCCCAGAACATAGTAGGTCCTAAATAAATATTTATTGAACAAATGTGAGAAAGGCCAGCAACTTTAAGAATGAATAAACAAAAATCGTTCATGCTAATATTGATAGAAGCTTAGTTACTTGTTGATGTCACTTAGAAAGGGAATTCTGTCAAATAACAGTCTAAAAACATGTAAAAAGAAGTAGTTATTCACAAATATTAGATGTTCCATCTAAAACATACTTAGATATTAATATCTATTTCACATTACAGATTCTTTAACACAGAAACCCTATGTATAGAAATTTATCCTAAGGAAATTAAGGATGTGTACAAAGATCTAACTACAAAAGTGCTCATTTTAGGGCTTCCCTGGTGGTGCAGTGGTTGAGAGTCTGCCTGCCGACGCAGGGGACACGGGTTTGTGCCCCAGTCCGGGAAGATCCCACATGCCGCGGAGCGGCTGGGCCCGTGAGCCATGGCCGCTGAGCCTGTGCGTCCGGAGCCTGTGCTCCGTAACGGGAGAGGCCACAGCAGTGAGACGCCCGCGTATCGCAAAAAAAAAAAAAAAAAGTGCTCATTTTATTCTGTTTATAATAACAAAAGTTTGTAGATGAGCTAGATGACCAACAATTGTGAATTAGTTAAATAAATTGTGATATAAAATTAAAAGCTATGATGGAAAACGTATTTATTAATTTAGAGAGATAGTCATGTGATTTCAAATATAAAAAGCAGGTTACAAAATGGCATGTTCATTAAGTTGGCATGTTATGGAAAAGAAAAATTTAGATGCTTAGAAGAGGAAGCCTGGGAAGAAATATTCACTAAAATGTTGATAGAGATTTCTCTGGTTGGTGAAACTCTGGGTCATTTTGACTTTTGTTCTCTTTGCTTATAATTGTTCAACATTCGCACACTAAAATATACTAATTAATCATTTTTTAAATTATAAAAGGAAGCATAAATATTTTTGGAACAAATTATCCCCCTTAAGCCTTCTAGAAGGCCTCATATCTTTCAGTGTTTCCCACATTCTATTCTTGCACAAGACTTCCTCCTCCTCCAGTGCATTCCTCAGAATATTATAGGGTGGTGAAAAGAGGATGGAATCAAGGAACAGGAGGTATAAGAGACTAATTCACTGTATGCATATTGCCCAAATTTATCTGCTTAATTTAACCACAAGCAGTCAGTTTCGGGCTGGCTGGGGTGTTCTCTTGTGTCACTGATAGCAGGACTTGGAGCGGAGAGGAAGATGTGAACCAGGTGCTACAGATGTTGACAAATGAGGGGATGTGCAATGCAATTCTCAGATATGAAGAGAAAAGGGAGAGGATGGAACAGCAGAAGCTCATGTTCATTAAAAGAACATGGCTTTTTTCAAGAGAGTGAGGGAGTACGATTCTGGAAGCTGCAATGAGGAATAAAGCAGACAATAACCACATTCATTGATCTTCAGGTACATGAGGTGTGAGAGAATAACTAGGTACCCCTTGAAAGGGTCAGAGAGGATATGGAGTCCTTGGAAAGCTAGGTTTCATTAAGGCAGGGGATGCTGTTGGTGTCAGATTCAACAGTCTTGCACTTCAAACTCAAGGGCAGTGGGTATCTCAGGGGTTGCCCGAGAAAGATAAGACATAGTTCCTGGTTTTAGGTAACTTGCTGCAGTTAGGAAGCCATATGTAACATAGACAAAACACCTGGAAAACATTTTGAAACTGAACTGGAGCAATTGGCTGTCAGCCATGGTCCTTAAAACCAGTCTAGCTTGATCTAAGATTTTGAACTCATCACCCTTTAAACACAATCCCTGCTCTTAAGTCCTTCATCCTCTCTTGGCTGGTATCTGACCCAGCAAGCTCAAGTTCCATGTCATGAAGAAAGAGTAAGACTGCAACTCTGAGTGGAACAAGAATTTAGAAAAGACAGAGTGGCAGGGAAGTGCTGGAATGAGGATGATGCATGAGATTGACTTAGCCATTTCTTAAAAGGTGAATAACATTGAATTTCTAAGAACTGGGAAGAACATGAACAAAGATCCAACAGTGGGGGTGAGCATAACATGAATATTATAATACCTTTTGAATGATAAAATTGTTTCTATTTTTCCTAGACCATATTTTAAAATTACGTTTATTTAGTTATAATTTACACACAATGAAATTCAGCCTTTTTAGCGTACAGAGCTTTGTCAATGTATACAGTCATGTAGCCAATATCACAGTCAAGGTAACAGAACAGCATTGTCTTGTAGAAATATAATACAAGCCACGTATGTAACTTTAAATTTCTAGTAGCCACACTAAAAAAGTAAGAAGAAAGGTGAAATTTATTTTAATAATACATTCAATTTAAATAAATATAT
This sequence comes from Delphinapterus leucas, assembly GCF_059928025.1. NCBI lineage: Eukaryota > Metazoa > Chordata > Mammalia > Artiodactyla > Monodontidae > Delphinapterus > Delphinapterus leucas. Next base: position 55,583,894 of record NC_143140.1, read on the forward strand.
AAAAACATATCATTCAATATGTAATCAATATAAAAGTTATTGACATATTTTACATTATCTTTTTCATGCAAAGTGTAATCTGATTTTTTTTTACATTTACAGCACTTCTTAATTCAGACTAGTCACATTTCAAGTGCTTAATAGCCACATGTGTCTACTGACTACTGTGTTCAACAGTGCAGATATAAAATATTCCCTTCATATCAAAAGTTTTCCTGTGCCCCTTTGCAGTCAATCTGTTTTTCCCCAATTCTGATCCCTGGCAACTACTGAACTGTTTCTTGTCCCTTCATGTATTAGTTAGGGATCTCCAGAGAAACAGAACCAAAAGTATGTACCTCTCTCTTTCTTTCCCCTCTCTCTATTTAGAGAGATTTAATTGGCTCATGTGATTGTGGGGCTGGTGAGTCTGAAATCTACAGGGCAAACCTGTAGTCTGGAGATCCAGAGAAGAGCTGCTATTGCAGCTTAAATCTAAAGGCAGTCTGGAAGCAGAATTCCTTCTCTCCTTCTTTAGTCTTTTCTTTTAAAGTCTTTAACTGATTGGACAAGGCCCACCAACATTATGGAGGGTAATCTGCTTTACTTAAAGTCTACTGATTTGAATGTTAATCACATCTAAAAAAACCTCACACCACATGATTCAGCAATTCTGCTTCTGAGTATATACACAAATAATTGAAAGCAGGATTTTGAAAAGATATTTGTACACCCATGTTAATAACACCTTTATTCACAATAGCCAAAATGTGGAAGCAACCCCAGGGTCCAATGACAGATGAATTGATAAACAGAATGTGGTATATACATACAAGGAATATTATTCAGCCTTATAAAGGATTCTGATACATGCTACAACATGGATGAATCTTGATGATATTATGCTAAGTGAAATAAGTCAGTCACAAAAAGATAAATACTGTATGATTCCACTTATGTGAGGTACAAAGAGTGGTCAAATTCATAGACAGCAGAAAGTAGAAATGTGGTTTCCAGGGGCTGGGGAGAGGGTGGAATGGAGAGTAATTGTTTAATAGGTATAGAGTTTCAGTTTTTCAAGGTGAAAAGAATTCTGGAGTTGTTTGCAGAGCAATGTGAATGTTCATAACACTACTAAACCGTGCACTTAAAAATGCTTAAAATGGTAAATTTTATGTTACATGTGTTTTATTACAACTTAAAAAAAAAAAAAAACCTTTACAGCAACATCTAGAGTGATGTTTGACCAAAAACAGTACCACGGCCTAGCCAAGCTGATACATTTAGTTTTTCCTTTTCTAGAATATCAGGTAAATGGAATCATATAGTATGTAGCTTTCTGTGGCTGGCTTCTTTCACTTAGCATAATGCTTTTGAGATTTATCCATACTGTTGGATGTATCAGGAGTTTATTCCTTTTTATTACTAAGTAGTATTCCATTGTATTAATACATACTGTAATTTTCTTAACCACACACCAGTTGATGGACATTTGGATTATTTCCAGGTTTTTGCTATTATTATTAAGGCTGCTATAAACATTCACTTACAGGTCTTTGTTCCTAGTTCATTTTGAGAAAACATTTAAATCATGCAGAATGCTCATGGCACAAGTTACAGAAAATTGCCTCAAATCAACTTAAAATATAGAAATCAAAAATAAAAAATATAGAAATCTTTCCATTTGTGACAACATGAATGGACCTAGAGGGCATTATGCTAAGTGAAATAAGTTAGACAGAGAAAGACACATACTGTGTGATTTCACTTACATGTGGAATCTAAAAAAGAAAACAAATGAACAAACATAACAAAACAAAAAGAATCATAGATACTGAAAACAAACAAGCGGTTGTCAGAGGGGTGGGGGATGGGTAAACTAGATGAAAGGGACTGAGGTACAAACTTTCAGTTATCAAATACATAAGTCATAGGGATGTGATGTATAGCATAGGGAGTATAGTCATAACATTATAATAACTTTGTATGGTGACAGATGGCAGCTAGACTTATAGTGGTGATCATTTCATAATATTTAAAAATACTGAATCACGATGTTGTGCACCTGAAACTACTATAATATTGTCAGTCAACTATACGTCAATAAAAAAGTTTATATAGAGAGAAATTTATGATCTTATTAACAAAAGTCCAAAAGAAGAATGGCTCTTAGGGTGGTTAATTCAGCCGATAAACAACATTGTCAAAAACCCAGGCTTTCCCTCTCTTTCCAAGCCTCTATCTTCTGTGTATTGGTTTTGTCCTCAAGCTAACCTCACTCCTGGTCACAAGATAGTTGTGACAGCACCAACCATTCTACCCAGATGGAACAATGTTTGTAGGTAGTAGATGGAGCTGTCTTTTCCTCATGTTTTTTTCTGAAGATCAAAGAGTCTTGCCAGAAGTCCCTCAATAGACTTTGCCTTAGTTTTCATTGGTTAGAATTGCATCAAATGCCCAGAATTGCATCAAATGACTAAAGCAACTAATGGTAAGGACAGTAGGACTCCCTAGGTTAGCTTAGAGCATTCAGAATTCAGTCTCTGGGGATGAGGCTTGTATCATTTCCCCTCAAGCACATGACTGTGCAGAAAAGAATCGACACCTGAACAAAGCCAGGGTTTGCCAGGAGGGAGAGTAAACGGATGTTGGGGAGACAGGGACCACTGCAGTCCTTAAGTCTGTTCCATGCTACTTTCATACTGGTTCTACTGTTCCTAACTTATGACACACTGTCTGAAATACTTTTGCTTCTGTTATTCTATTTTTACTAAAAGGTTAACAACAACAAAAGAAGCTTCCACCCTTTAGAATAGATAACTGAAAATTGTACTTGTTCCTCCTTCCAGGCTCAGTTCTAAATTATTTCAATCATTTATTCATTATAACATTCAATCATTATAACACAAGAATAATCTGCTGAATTCCTATTCTGTTGGAAGGCTTTGAAGGGCAAACAAGGAAGAATAAAATTAAGATTCCTGCTCTTATCGCTTTACAATCTAGCTTAGAAGACAAATTAAAAGTGATAAGTTAAATAACTGCAGAAGTTATAAGCAGTGGTTCTACATAACTGTGCAGAGCTGGCACAGGCAAGGTGATGATTAATGGTTAAATGACAGTAAGTACCATGGCAGTTCAGGGGAGGACAAGATACCTGCAGGCTGGAATGGGCTGAGGAAGCTTTCCAGAAGAGGAGGGATTATGGATGGGTCTTGGCAGATAGGGTTTGCAGAGGCAGACGAGATCGACGGAGGGCCCTCAGCTGCAGCATCAGGAACTATTTGAACAGAATGGCAGAACACTGTGACATTTCTTTGTATTCAGGATGTAGAGCAGACTGTCCAAACTCATTTTTTCCACTCGTTCATTAGATAAATATTTTTTGTGTGCCTATTATGTCCCAGGCTCTGTTAGCAGAGGGGATACTGCAGAAAACCAAACAGACAAAAATTCCTGTCCTCATAGAGGCTGTGTTCAAGTGGAGGAAGATAGCCATATAATAAGAAAAATATATCTTGTGTCGAATATAATAGAGGAAAATCAGGAAAGGGGGGGGCAGTATGATGAGGGAGGATATTGTGATTTTAGGCATGAGTCTAGATCTGGAGGCCTGAAATGCCTTCTCTGACATGTGTGCATAGGGATACGGGGCAAGGAGATTGGCCTCAAAGGATTCAAGGCAGATGATGGTGGGAAGACTGTGAGTGTGGCAGGGGAGGAAAGGGTGGAGGTCTTGCCAGGAACACGCAGGAATCGAGGCGCCCCTTTTTATTCCTGCTGATGGCAAGAGGGAGGATGGGCAAGGCTTAGCTACCCAGAGCTCATGGAGCTCTTGGCTTCTTCTTTACGTCTGCCATGGGGAGATAGCTTTATTCTTTACAAATAGTAGGAGTTAAGGTTGGAAAAATAGGTTGGAGCCATGTTGTGGAAGGCCTGAAAAACCAGGGTAGGGAGATTAGATATGGTCTTAGTGAGCTAGGAGAGGGTTAAAATGTTGTTTGCTCGGATGCTTGTCAGCGTGATAAAAGCGATGTATGGGCCCTCTCAAGTATCCTCTAAGTCAAGTATCTCTTATTTTGAAGCTCCCGATATGCTGCAGAACAGAAGAAAATCCAAAATAGGTTTGCAAAAATTGTTGTGTTTAAAGTATTTAAATTTAATAAATTAATGTTTTATCAGACAAAAACACAATGCTTCTTATAAGATATTACAAGATTTACTAAAAAATAGTTCAGTTCCAAGTGCACTAGTAGGTCTGGTCTTGGCACTGTTATTTAAATTTCTATGACAAGTGCCCTCTCTCTTTCCTGACAGTGTATCTCTTGCATCTGTGTGTGTGTAACCTCATTTGGGCATCACAACCCTCTACTTTGAACTGACCTTCAACTTTTGCTGATTTCTCATTTGCTCATTGTTGGGCCTTTTTTATCATTCTCTGTCCTCTGCTGTCAGTGTCCTTTGGACATTTATTTGTTTAATGACTTTTGACCAATCCTGTTACTGTTGTGACCTTCATGTTTTGTTTGTATCCTGGTTTCCTGATTCTGGCTCCTTGCCTGGATCCCTCGACCTGCTGCCATCCACAGCCTGGCATGACAGATGGCCGAAGGCTCTGTGGCACTCCATCAGTGCCTTGGCACTGCAGTCATTTAAGATGCGTGACAGACAGCAGAGAGAAAAATGTGAATAGGTAGTAGGATGCTTTTCATAGCTCCTGAATGGTGCCAATTCTTGGCTGGACCGCTTGTTGTATGCCTAAATGAATCACTGCAAATGAGACCTTGTGTAAACAAACTCTCCCTGTGGGTCATATTGCATATTGTTTTGGTTCAGTGCACGCTTGTTAGAGGTCAGTCCTACATAAAGCTGTGCTGGGTACTGAGGGGGGATACAGAGATGACATGACTGTTACTGCCCTCGAGGAGCTTACAGTCTAAGGAGAGAGATACCCATGTGAACAGAAATTTATAATATAAATTAAGATGGGAAAGTCTTATGGCAGAGATCCAAACCTAGCTGCAGGAAGCACATGAAGGCATGACTGACCTGGTGAAGGATTGACTTGTTGATGGATTTAGGTTGTAGTTCTAATTGTGATATGTGTGCTTCTGGGTCTTGAGAACAACACACACAGCAATCAGTTCCTACTGTTTTGAATAATTTACCAGATTCGTGATTTCAGGAGAGAAAGGAGCGTTTATATACAATCGCCACAATAAGGAATTTATCTATTCCATAGATGAGATTCAGAAGTGGGTCCTATTTATAGAAGAGGAAGTGACAATGAAAAAAAGGGCAAAGAAAAAAATGGCTTATTATGGTAAAACGAAGCTATATATTAATCAATAAATTGTAATGTTTAAGATCAAACAATATGCAGAATATTTTGATCATTCCATTATCACAGACCCACTATATCAACTTCAATAGTCATTTAACCATTTTAGGGTACAACTTTTTCACCTGAAAACAAAAATGTCTGTCCTCTGTTTATTGTATGTGGTCAAGATTGAGAAAAATCTCTTAAAAATGCTTTGAAGTTATAGTAAAAGATTTTTCTCCTTGGAGAAATACACCATATCAATTAAATGTTCCAACTAATATTCCTACTATTTATTTAAAAATAACTGTATTACATGAAATGAACCACTTTGCCTTTTTTGATAAAAACAAACAAAAATGACAGTTTTAATTTCACAGGAAAATGTACAGGAAGTTTCTTTCTTTGGTAAAATATAGGTTTTAAACACCAGCTGGTTTCTATATTCCCTACCAATATTTGCTCAGAGGAATGCTGTACATATATGAATTTGAGCAGATGGGCATATGCATGTATATAGAGAAAATATCATTCTAGTTCACATTACGAGCCTCAGTATGTACACAAATTAAGTTGTACAGGACACAGAACATTGTTTTTCTAAAACTGTAATTTCTATTTCAACCTCTTATTTTTATGGGATGGTGGGAATTTAATCTTATCAATCTGGGAGGTTCTTCCCATATCCCCCATTGTCATGAGTAAGGTCTGGGGGATCTCCACTCTGTCAAGATGTGGGACGGTAGCTTGTCTAGTACTCAATGCTATCTGTCCATCCATAGAGGTATCAGAAAAAAATATCCCTTATTCCTGTCCTGAATTATCCTAAGGAAAAAACCCAATTTACATTTTAAATTATCCCAATGCATTAAAGAATTGTTTTTACTGCAGTTCATTCTTTTAGCTATCTCATTAAGTATTCATCCAAATGGTCTGTGCATATGCAATATCTCCATGGAACAAAATGAAACAAAATGAAACTAAGGTAAATACAATCTGAGTTTCAATTTATCTTTAGATTATATCTGATGGAGACATTTAAAATGCTTTTTGGAAGTAGGTATGGATGTAAATAAATAAAAATATCCATATGAGGACTTCCCTGATGGCACAGTGGTTAAGAATCCACCTGCCAATGCAGGGGACAGGGGTTCAAGCCCTGGTCCGGGAAGATCCCACATGCCACAGAGCAAATAAGCCCGTGCGCCATAACTACAGAGCCTGTGCTCTAGAGCTGGCAAACCACAACAACTGAGCTCGTGCCTAGAGCCCATGCTCTGCAACAAGAGAAGCCACTGCAATGAGAAGCCTGTGCACGGCAATGAAGAGTAGACCCCGCTCGCCGCAACTAGGGAAAACCCGCGCGCAGCAACAAAGACCTAACGCAACCAAAAATAAAAGTAAATAAATAAATTTATAAAAAAATAGGACTAAGTAGCCTTAAAAAAAATTAGCCATATGATTGATGAATTTGTAAATTTAATTATTTATAATCTTATTTTCTCCAGAAAGGATTTCAGGAAGCTAAAAGAAATGAATGCAGTAATATATCATGATAAAATAAATAGATAAAAATAAATCATACAATAAGTTTATGGAAAATTGCTGGAACTGGGTTGCAAATTTCATTCTGAGTTTTTTACTGGCCCAAGCCAAAAGGAGATCACAGTCTGCTGAAGGATTCACGTGTCATCAGAACACTGTTCAGAGGTAGCATAGCTTCCCCAACACTGGGGCCTTAGAGAGGGGTCTCCAGTAGATCTTCATACATGGGACCTCATGATGTGGGCAATGTCCTCAATGCTATCCCTAAAACCAGTCGAATACTCTCAAGTACAGTTCATGAAAAGTGATGTCATAATGTGTCAAAGCAATGTTTCTCAAGTCTGGAGTACTCTCCTGGTATGGCTTCAACCAGGAACCATAGGGAAGTTGGCATTTAGTTCACCCCAACATTTCCATCTGTAATTGAATGAAGGTTGGGATATACATCCAACAAAAGCACACCCAGTAATAATTTTGGTGTTTAGAGGTTCCTCTCCCTCATTAGCTGGAACCCAGTTGTTGACACAATTATTTTAGAGTGAAAAACATTTGCTATGTGACCTTAGAGTTCAGAGCAGAGCAGTTCTGGAGCCCAGGAGAAGCACAATGAAAAACAAATTTACCTCTGTTCTTTGTGACGTGACTTTCAAACAGTGCTATTATCAGCAGATGCCATCTGGTCGCTGCCTATTTTTACTAGTTATTTTTGCAGCTAGGTATTGAACTCACGTGTTTCTGAATTACTGAAAGGGGGCGTATACTGTAAACACGTAAAAGCCACATATTTTCAAAGAAATAAATTTAGAAATATTTATTATTATTATTATTTGCTTCCTATAAATTTTAGTGGCTCAAGACAAAGGTCCAGGTGCTCTAGTTCACTATAGTCAAATTAGAGCAGAAAGTTCATTAGGGCTTTGGGAATGTCTCCCATTTCAGATCCAATCTCTTGTGTCCCAGACACGCTGTACCTCAGGAACAGGAGAAATAAGGTCTTTGCTTCCATGATGATCCTTATGAATTGCAAAAGTTTATTCACTTGTCTGACTCTGCATTATTTTGCAAGCTCCCCAAGAGCAAAAAGTATTTATTTGACTTAGATTTTTTTTAAATGTAACTTTAAAATACTTTAAAGGTTTTTGTAAACACAAGAAAATTCAGAGAATAATTCTTTACCATACATCCACTAACCAACATTAACAAAGGGTGACATTCTGTCATATTTTCTTACAGTCTTTTTGTTGGCATGGCAAAGTGTTAAGGTATAATTTGTATACAGTAAGATGCATACCTCTTAAGTGTGAGGAATTTTGACAATTGTATACGCCCATTTTACAACCACCCAAAACAAGATATACCTCTCAAGAGTCTAAAAAGTCTAAAAAGTTCCCTCAAGCCATTTTCCCATCCATCTTTCACGGCTCAGGGGACAATCTTTCTGATCTTTTCTGATTTTCTATCACCACAGATCAGTTTTGCTTGTTTTCGGACTTCACATAAATTAAGTCACACAGTATGCATTCCTTTGTGTCTGGCTTCCTTCACTCAGGAAGATGTTTTCTAAATTCATCTGTGTTGGTACCTATTACAGTAATTCGTTCCTTCTCATTGACAAATACTATTTCATTGCATTTGTTCATTCTCCCTGTTGATGTGTGACGTTTAGATTGTTTCCAGTTAAGGCTGTTGTGAAGATTCTGTACAAATCTTCTTATGGACATATGTTTTCATCTTTCTTTTTGGAGGGGGTAATTATTTAGGAGTGGGATTGATGAGTCAGAGGGTAGGTGTATGTTTAACTTGACAGGAAAATGCCAAATTGCTTTCCAAAGTGGCTGTAGCATTTTACACTCCCACCAGCAATGCGCAGGAGTTGATTCACAGCCTCCTCAACATTAGGTATTGTCAGTCTTTTCAATTTAAGCCATTAGTAGTTTTATATTGCATTTTCCTGATGACTAAAGATGTTGAATACTTTTTCATGTACTTACTGAATGCATGTATATCTTCTCTTGCCTGTTCAAGTCTTTTGTTGCTTTCTGTTTTTTTTTCCCCCCTTCTGTTTGTTTATTTTTGTTTGGTGATTGTGTTTTTACCTGAGTTGTAGGAGTTCTTTATATTCTGGGTGCAAATCCTCTGTCAGATATATATTGAAAATATGTTTTCCCAGCCTGAGATTTCCCTTTTCATTTTTTGCCTATCTTGATTTGTAAGGATACTCTTTGATGTTTTCATTCAGAAACTTTTAGTTTTTGCTTTTAGGTCTATAATTCACCTTGAATTAGTTTTTGTGTATGGTTTCAGAGAGGAAGTCAGGGTTCCTTTCTCTCTCTCTCTCTCACTCTTTCTCTCATATGAGTATCTAGTCACCACAGAACCACTTATTGAGAAGATTTTTTTATCCCATTAAGTTGTCTTCGTTCCTTTGTTGAAAATCAATCAACTGTTTAAGCATGTTCTGTTTCTGAATTCTCTGTTCTGTTACATTGATCTACTTGTCTGTCCTTATTGCCAGTACCACCTTGTCTTGATTACTGTAGCTTTCGATTGTCTTGAGGTTGCCTAGTCTAAGTCCTCCAGCTTCGTTTTTCTTTTTCAAGATTGTTTTGGCTATTGAGGAACATTGTAGTTCCAAGTAAATTTTAGAATTTGCTTGTAAAGTTCTGTAAGATAGTCTTTCGAATCTGTGAGTTAATTTAGGGAGAAATGACATTTTAACAATAAGGATTCTTTTAATCTACCACCACAGTATATCTCTTCATTTATTTAGATCTTTAAACATTTTTCTCAGCAATTTTTTTCATTGTTGTCAGTATACAGGTTGTTTCTGATAGTATTTAAATGGAATTGTTACTTAAATTTCTCTGACCAATTGTTTGCTGCCAGTGTATAGAAATACCACTGAATTTTTCACATTGACCTTGTATCTTATGACTTTCTTAAATTCACTTACTTGTTCTAGTTGCTTTGTACATTCTTTAGGATTTTCTGTAAGACAGTCTTTTTATCTGCAAATGACAGTTTACAGAGCCCCTTTCAATCTTTATGCCTTTTGTTTCTTTTATTTGCTTTACTGCACAAAGGGTAATATTTTGTTATATGTTCTTCAAGTCTTTCTTTCTGTTCTCTTTTTACTCAGCCCCTCCTTTTGCCTTTCTTATTCCCATATTCATGTTACCTTATCCAAGTTCTTGCTATAGCTCTAAAACTTTCTTCATTTTTAAAATGTCCACATCCCCATTTCTTTTTGTAGGTTGGTCAGATTCTCATTTGCAATCAATTAGCATTTTCAAGTATTCATGTTGATGAAGCTCAATGCAGTGCCCTTTCTTCTATGACTAATAGGAGAAATTAAAGTACACATTTTTTGGAAGGACTATATCTCATAATCAGGAAATAACAAAATTCTAATTAGGTAGTGAATTCTTAATACAGAGAATTTAGTGAAAAATTACCTGAATAAGTGAATTGCAAGTAAATTCAGAGTGACTGTTTATTACTCAGAAGTGCCAGGCTATTTCTAAGGGCACCTTGACATTGCCTAATTGTGGAGATTTAAAAGTCCTGTAAATTACAAGTCATTGAGATAATAGTTTTATTTGGTTCATTTAGAACCATAAATCGATACAAAAATTTTGTTCACTGCAGATGCTCCTTTATATCACAATCATAAGGAAAACCTCTCCATTCCCACTAAAAAGTACAAAATATAATCTTTGCATACAACTTGTAATCATAATTTTACATGAAAAAAATTTATAATTGATTTAATCAATCAATTCATGTATGAAGTGATATTTTCTCCAAATTAATTTAGATTTGTTATAGAAATAAGTTCATCAAATGATAAACTGCTTTACCAATATACCATTCATGAAACAGATAGAAATCTCTTTGATGAGAAGGAAATACTGATAAAATGCTGAAAACGCCTTAATTTTTTTTTTTTTTTGCAGTACACGGGCCTCTCTCTGTTGTGGCCTCTCCCATTGCAGAGCACAGGCTCCGGACACGCAGGCTCAGCGGCCATGGCTCACGGGCCCAGCTGCTCCGCGGCATGTGGGATCCTCCCAGACCGGGGCACGAACCCGTGTCCCCTGCATCGGCAGGTGGACTCTCAACCACTGCGCCACCAGAGAAGCCCCAATTGGTTAGTGCACTTAAATACATCTTCAAATCTCTTATGCTATATAATGTAACACAATTATTGGAATAACACCAGGGATTGGAGATCTCTGAGAATTCTGCTTACCCCACCCACCAATCTCCAGGCCATGTTTCTCTACCCACTGACCACTTGAGCATCAGAATCATTATCTTCCTCCCTGTCATGTCCCTAGTGTCACATAGGGGCTTAGTATTTGTGTAGAGACCTTTGTCACACATTTACCTTCAAATTCCTTGACTCTGCTCAAATGATACTCAGCTTCAGACATTATTATTATCATTCAGAAATACTATACATATGAAGTTTGAGACCTGTTTTCCACCTTGGGCAACAACGTTCTCTTAATGTTTTTGTTATAACCCATGTTGACTTCACTAGGAGACATATTGTGAGGGAAGGGGGAGGAAACTAGCAATGGGCAGAGCCAGGGATGTAAGGACTGACTTTGCAGGAGGGTTGGAGGGCTTAGGTCAGTAGGTCATTCACAGTGTTCAAGGAGGCAAGGCCTGGTGCTGATACCTAAGAATTCCTACTCATGGTTGAGGCTGGAGTTTTGGCTTCCATGATACTGGAATCAGCAAGGTGGCTGTATTTTGGCACCAAGGGTCAGTCTGGATTGAAGCTGGATCCCAAGCCAGCAGGTGACAGCAATTATGTTGGGTGACAGAGGGCTGCCAGGAATTAGGTATGTTGTTAGTGCTACAGGCAGTCATTTGGCATCAAAATAGAACTCCAATTCCATTGGAAACCTGCTAGGAATCAGGAATTGGAGCATAGAACAAGGCAATGGTAGAGGGAGTTGGGAGAAGGCTGTGACTGAGGTGAATATGGAGGCTAGACTTTAGGTAGCAAGATTATTTTAGATCCCAGGTGCTGGACAGATAATACTTTTAATAATCTTTTGGGCTTGTAGGCTGGACCCAGGGACTGCATCAGGCTAGGTGTAGTATAGTCTAAACTTCTTATTCACGCGGCTGGATGGGGCTAGGAAAGGCAGGACCAACACCTTCTGGCTTTGTCGGTCTCACTGAGCTTCTCACTCTGTAGTCTCCTGCCCAGTCCTTTCCCCATGTGGGAGCTGGGAGAAGTGTCTCCTCTTCTAGTGGGTCCCACAGGGATGCAGTGGGGTAAGGTCTTGGGAGCCTCTATCCTCATGTCACAAGTAGGAGGGCAGTGAGTGGTGACAAGTCAGGTAGGTCCTGGATGAATAGCGTTGAAGTCAAAGCACAGAGAGTGAATCCAAACCTAGGTGCCTATCAAGGGGGGCCATCAGAGCAACAGTAGCAGGGGCACAGGGTGAGAGAAAGGGTTTTAAGACCCAGGAAAGTTAGGGCAGCAGGGACATGGGAGGCAGGCTGGGTGAAATGCAGACCTGCAGCTCAGTTCCTTCTTTTCTCCCTCCCTCCCTCCCTTTCTTCTTCTCTTTTTAATATTCTCAGCACATTTTAACAGGAGTTAGCCAGAGTGGGTAGGCAAATCGTTCCATTTTACTCTAGTCTAAAGCACTCTGTATATGTATATGTAACTTTTACATCACTATGTATTCTCTAGTGCTTAGAACAGTTTTGGAGGTGGTATTTAATGGTAAGGTTAATTTAAATGAAAAAAAAATAGTGAAAGGGAGAAAAAAAGATCTTGTTCACAACTAAGGCAGAAACATTATCCTAGCCTTGTGTGGCTAGGATTTTATCAGCATCTTATTGGAAAATGATTGGCAGCTAAAAAGTAGGCCCAAGGTGTAACTACTGTGGGTGTTACTTGTATTGTGCTGTGTCAAATTATAGTTAAGTTATCCATTGTAAATGTATAGGTTTATTGCGTTACAAGGGTGAAATTCCTTTCAGCCCATTTCGTTCTTGGGCTTGCAGACCTTCAAAGTAAAGGCCCTTCAGTCTTTTTACAGAGAAGTGCTTCAACAGCGTGCACTCCATTGACTGTTTTAGTGGCTCTGCTGATGTCCAGACCATTAGGGATGAGACTCCTTTAGGGATGAGACTCCGGGGGTGTCCATGAAGGGTCACAAGAGTGCCCTATGCCCTTCAGAACACAACGAAGTACTGTTGCATCACGGTAATGGCCTGTCACGCCATGTCCCATGGGACACATGATGTTCCACCAAGGGTATTAGAGGGTTTGTAGAACTGCCTAAGTTGGACTGGTCAATAAATATCTATTGAGACCTTTACTGTTTTCTCTGAGCAAGAATACTGGAAGGTGAAGAGACCAATGTGTGGCTTGGGGCCTGCAGCATCAGTGTCCTGCTCCTGCCAAAAGCTTGCTTCAGTGATTGCTTCCTCTCTCGCTTGGGCCCAGCAGGTGGGCTAGTGTGAGCGCAGGTCTCCTTCCTGCCTGGCTCTCAGCAGCACTGTCAGAAACGTGTGTATCATCAATCCCCGATCATTCCTGAGAGACTCATGCATTTCCGTAAAAAACCTGATTTACATGGTGTGACTACAGATTAAAAAGATGGATTTTGTTCTGGCTTGTTGAAATCATTCTTTAGAGACAATATTTGAAACAAAAGTTGTCAAATGGTCTGTGGCCTACTTACTCTCAGATATCAATCTTTGCCTAGAGTGCCAGGATGCTCTTTTCCTCATGAAAAGAATTTCATTCTTGTGAATTTAGTCCACTCATGTGGAGTCGACCTTGTAGGACTATTATTGCCTTCTGTTTTTTGAGGGAACAGAATAAAAAAGAAAAGGCATTGGCAACCGATTGTGTGGCCCGGGTTCATAGAACAGGAGACAAATGATCTTTTCTTATCCTTTAAAAATATACAAAGCTCTACTAAAATAGAACTTCATATTATAGGTTGCAGTTATTAATTTAGGAGGTAATCGGGATTCTAATTTCTCATGATAAAAGCTTCCCCTATTGACACCACCTACTGCATAATGTCTTGGCATGATGTGCAGAATTTTCTTTGTTTTGAAGTTAGTGAATGGCAAATTTTGCCTCGTGCATTCCAATTTTTAGGCAAAGATAACTCCACAAGTTCTAAGGATGCGAGCCTGTGTTCTCCTTAGAAATAGTGAGCAAGGCAGTAAACAGATACTATTTTTAGATTGCTTGTTAATCTCCTGTTTTATTATATGCCGTACACATATTATTCTGAAAGCCATCCTAAAACATGAACATGAATAAATACTGTAATTCTTTACCGCCAACCTTAATATTTCTAGAAAAATGTGTGGTAAAAAAAAGAAAACGAGGTTTAGCCAAAAGTTCTTTTGCCTTTATTCTTCTCCTTTTTCTTTTTTTTTTTGCGGTACGCGGGCCTCTCATTGTTGTGACCTCTCCCGTTGCAGAGAACAGGCTCCGGACGCGCAGGCTCAGCGGCCATGGCTCACGGGCCCAGCCGCTCCATGTCATGTGGGATCTTCCGGCACCGGGGCACGAACCCGTGTCCCCTACATCGGCAGGCAGACTCCCAACCACTGCGCCACCAGGGAAGCCCGCCTTTATTCTTAATCTTCTTCGCTCCTCACCCAACTTTTTCAAATCTATAATGTCATCTAAAGCCTGTTGCCTGTGGAAGCAGGAAGATGAAGAAGTGGATATGACTGGGAAGTCTCATGTTTTGGGAGGTTCCTAAAGCTTCCTGAAATTGGGGAGGGAAGAGGGCTGAAGAGAGAAAGTGTGTCTCTAATACAGGACTTGCTTTGAATTATGGACGTGGACAAAGGGACTTGTTAAATCCTTTCCCCTGGCAATCTCAGTCCCTCTGGAGAATAGTAGCGTAGCCAACCACCTCGTGATGCAAATTCTTCCCATTTTCCTTGGAATTTTGGTCTTTCCCCTGTACTACTTAGACACTGTTTATTGACCTGTAGGACCTAGGGATAGTGGCAAAGTATTTCCAAAAATAGTGCTCCAGATTCCCACTTTGGTTTGTGATTAGAGGGTGAATGGAGGAGCTATTAGATTTCCATGACAATTTGAGTGTTTTGTAGTGAAGGAAGTGCTTTTTAGTTTTTAAAACGTTCAGATTTATATTGTACAATAGGTTAGACTCAGGGAAATATTAGTGTGCTAAAAAGTAGTTCTGAATGCTTTTTGTGTAGGACGTTAAATTCATGAGATCCAGAAATCATAGAATAATAACCCCCTATTTTCACTTTTAAAATATGGGAAGCACATTTCACTGTGCTTGTCATACAGAGTAAATGCAAGAACACACTGAGAATAATATGAAGCCTTGTGTTTCTGACAGGCTACTGTTTAGAATGCTGATTGTCATTCACATTTTATGTGTATGAAACAATGTGAGTTTTATAAAATTACTAAGTTTATGAGAGGATTAAGCAGGTTTTACTTTTATAGTAATAATGTGTTCAAATGCATTCACATCAAATGGGAGATTTGTAATTGAAATTTAAATCTCAGCATAAATACAGCACTTAGAAAACTATTTTATAGGCCTCTCTTTTATGAGGATCCTGCAAAGAAGGTTACACAGCTGGAGATTGTTCAGAGACAATTAAGACTTATTGGCTTTTCAGCTGGTGGTAAAAGCAGGGCTCTGAGACTCTTGGCATCTTGAAATTGTTACCCAGGTGAATTTCCTTTACAACACAAAGCTCTTCAGTATTCTTAAAAAAAATTATTTAGCATATGAGACTTAAGGGGATGATCTATTGGAGTTTAAGCCCATGGTGAATGTTAAGTATACATTTGTCTTTAACATGATTCATACACGGTGAGCCTGAGACCCTAGCCATCTTTTCAAGACTATTACTTCTTTTTCTGAGGAAAATGTTGAAGTATGCTGTTAGTTTTTAGCATTCTCTGCCTCCTATTTCTAGTCCCTCCGAAATGGTACCCCATTCCCTTTAGATTTTAACTTTTACCTCTCTCCCTTCTCTACTCCAGACTAGGAATGAGGCTGCCTGATAAACCCACTCTGATAAAGTGATGTAGTTTGAGACCCAAAATACTGCTCATAGGGTCAAGGTTTTTATGGATGATTTTTATTAATGAGGAACTTTCAGAATCCATTGGTAAAATATTTTTCACTGAAGGAAACTTTCTGGTAGCTTGCAAATCAGATCACAGAGGGGATACTTACTTCACGAATAAATTGGTTTGTATTTTCTCACAACCCTGGAGGATATAATTTTTTACAGTTAAACACCTTAAGTTGGTGACTGGTTTGGTTCACCTTTCAGCAAAACCACAAGTGGCCACAAGACTGTGGTGTGGATAATCTGAAGTGATCAATGTTTTGAGTTCCTTTATTAGTGTAACTAGTAGGAAATTTGACTTGACTTATTTTTATTAGTGTGAGTTTGGATATTATACAGGTAAGAATGTACCTATGTTACAGAAGTTTGATTTCCGACCTGAGATTTTTTGATTTAAATCTCTCTATATTTTAATGTGACAAAATTTATTTCTTGATACATAAAGGCAGGCTGAATACTAAATTAATTTAATTTGTCTTATTACACTAGTACTATATGGCTATTAACTTTTGGGCAAACATATTGATCTTGCCTTTGATTTGCTGTTTCACACAGGGATGAGAGCTGGTGTCACAAATGCTTCCATCTTTGTACTTTGTTTCTGCTTGACAGGGTTTTGTTCTCTTTGACAGACATTCAGTGATAAAAAGTCATGTAATTATTAATTTCCTATTTGACATTGTGAACATTTCTATGCTAAGTTAGTAGGTAAAAATGTCACAATCCGTTTCTATTATATCTGCCCACAGAACTTCAAAGGGCTCCTAGCAATCGGTTCTTGAGTCAGAAAGAAGACTGTGACATGCAGATACTAAGTACAATTAACTTTGGTAACAGTATTTGACCTTTCTATAAAACAGTCCATTTTTTCAGATATTTTCCTTCCTGATGGTAGTTTGAAAAAAAATTAACATCCACCTTCTCCTTATTGCTTGCATTAACTGGAAAGAAAGTATTTTAGCAATAGACTTGCTTTGGTCTCTCACATATTGAGCAAATGCTACTCCCTGGGGCTAGAATAACCAGCAAGCTGTAGTAGGTACCAAGCTGCTTTACTGAAGTGGTATATGGACAGAGGCAATTGCTTCTTAGGAAGGCACTGTACTGATGACTGGGTCTCAGAGAGTTAAGGCTCCTTATATCAGCACGAGGGTGGTGAAGAGCGCTGGGCACAAAGGTGTGGAGAGGGACCGTGGCTTTCAGATTATGATGACCCTTTGAGCCCAACCCAAGGGGAACAACACTTGGCACATTTAAAAAATTTCTAGGGGGCTTCCCTGGTGGCGCAGTGGTTGAGAGTCCACCTGCCGATGCAGGGGACACGGGTTCGTGCCCCGGTCCAGGACGATCCCACATGCTGCGGAGCGGCTGGGCCCGTGAGCCATGGCCGCTGAGCCTGCGCGTCCGGAGCCTGTGCTCCGCAACGGGAGAGGCCACAACAGTGAGAGGCCCGCGTACCGCAATAAAAAAAAAAAAATTTCTAGGGAATTCTCTAGCTGTCCAGCGGTTAGGACTTGGCGCTTTCACGGGTCGGGGAACTAAGATCCTGCAAGCTGCACAGTGTGGCAAAAGCAAACAAACAAACAATTTCTAATGGGCACATGAAAATTAGAAATGGGAAATTCATTTAATAATATATTTTATATGACCCCAAATATTATCATTTCAACATGAGGTGCTGGACACATTTCCAGGGCTCAGTAGCCACCTGAGGCCAGTAGTTACCATACTGGCCAGCACAGCTCTGGCCAGTCTCTCAATCTTCAAGTTATTTCAGCTCCTGACAGGGCAAAGCCTCCTTTCTAACCCAGATCTTATGTCCATGGAGGAAATATTGAAATATCAGTCAGGCATTACAAATTTTTTGTTTATAATTTACTGTTCCATGCAGATATTTTTAGTTTTCTCATTTTTTTCCCAAGTCTGTTGCATAGGCTTTAACAAATCAATTAGAGAAGGTGTGGTTTGTTTTTTGTTTTGTTTTGGTGTTTGGCCCTGCCACACGGCATGCCGGATCTTAGTTCCCTGACCAGGGATCGAACCCGCACCCCCTGCATTGGAAGCACAGAGGCTTAACTTAACCACTGGACCGCCAGGGAAGTTCTCATATTTTACCCTTGATGGACAGTTTTAGCTCTTTATTTTTTGTAATATGTATGATCCAAATGGAAAGAAAGTGATTTATCTGAATCAGATTGATGTGGTAGAAAGAATCCTGGGACAAGTGTTCAGACAACTCTGGTTTCAGAGGGTCACTAGCAAATTAGTGACAGGGACAATTCAGGCTAACTTTGCTGAGATTTAATTTCCTTATCCAGAAAGGAGAAATAGTAAAGTCTGTCTGCCATAGTACTGTGTGTAGGTAGGCATATAAAAACACTTAAAAAAAAACTGTAAAGAGCTAAGTAATAAAAGGTACTTTTTTGGGGCTAAACTTATTTGAGACAAAAAGTAATTCTTTGGGAAAACTTGACCCGTGGTTCCATGCTTGATCCCATATCATTCTTTGGTATGAGGCTGCTTTCTACCTCTGCTTCCTGGCTCAACTCCTCCTTTAAACTTTTGGATCAATTCCCATTCCCCTTCCAAACACTTAGTTTATTTAAAAAATTTATTGTCTCCTTGGTACAGGTGTTGGGCTGTGTTTTGTATACATCATCTCATTTAATTCCCAAGACAACTCTACAGGTTTTGCTTCATTTTACGGATGAGGATGATTTACAGAGAGACTAAGTAACTTGCCCAGCACCCCACAGACAGGACACTGCCATTTAAGTTAGGCCATGTGAATTCAGAGTCCAGTTACTTCTGCGCTAGGCAGCACTGCTGCCCATCTCAGTGCTCCTGAATGTACCGTATATAGTTTTTACATTCTGTATATTATGAGTTTTTGACATCTTAAAAAAATCTTTCTGGCTGGGGAGAGAGTGCCCCTCCTGAGGCTAGCCAGTTCTTCGAGATAGCAAAGAACACATCTGAGAATGCCTTTGATATGCAATGGACCAATCTAGAGCCATACCTCCTCTATCTGGCCCATACACCCAGGAAGCACTATTCTTTTGCCTTAATCATCCCAGGGCCAGACACTAGGACCTAGAGACCATACCTATGGCTTAGAGCCCACTGAAATCATTCAAACCAGCCAAACCTAAGCTGTTCACCCTGGCATGCCTTGCATCTCCTGCAGAAACACCCATAAAGGCCGTGGCCTAAGCACTCCACTTGTTCCTATCTTCTGCCACCTGACCAAAACCTGGTGCTACCCCTGTGACCCTGTGTGACATGTAGTGACCCCCCTCTCTAGGACCTGTGAGTGTAATAAACTTTGTTTTCTTGTGCCTCTCCTGCGTCCCCTCTTGTGGCTGTACTTGACCACAGCAGGCTGGGCATCATAGCATTAAATGGATGATACACTTTGAGTAATATCTTATTTTACCATACTTTAGTAGTTTTCCAACTTGTAGCATAACTAGAGAGGGACAGTGGATAACCAAGAATGACCAAAATCCCATAAGAAGGACTGGAGATTTTCACAAGTTTAGTGAAGACAACCCCCTGGGGAAAGAAAAAAAATACTTGTGACCTGAATGGAGAGGGCTTTTCTAAGTTTTTCTTGGGGACTAGTAAACATACAGCAGTCAAACATCAGTTTTTAGGGCTGTGGTGAAATTGGGTAGGTTCTTGAAATGTCCATGGGAAAAAAATCTCATTTGGAAAAACAGTATGGGTGTGGATGATAGATGTGAGTTGAAGATAGAGTTGGGAGGAAAAGTACAAAGCTTCATGTTCTATTTTTATCTAAATGGTTTCTGTAAAATGAGGAGAATTAACAAATTCACAACACTTTATTGAGCATGCACTCTTTTTAGGACACTCATCAGTATACAAATACGACAGAGATCTCACAGGCACATGCCATCTTATTGGGGAGCTAAAACCACACTACATAAAAAGGCAGGTAATGTTAAGAGGACTAAGAGAGGTGGATATGATTACTGATTAAATAGGGGTCAGGCAGTACTTCCTACTATGGTCAGGATAAGCTGAGAGCCCTGGTCTGGGAGTGTGATGGCAGGACCTCCAGCCAGAGCTGGGGCAGATGAGGGCCAGAGAGATGGTGTAGAGTTTGGAAAGTTGACAAGGAGAAGAGAAAGTGGTTCAGATACTTAAGAAGGTATGCAGTTGACTTTTATGTGTCATGATTAGAGCGTGGTAGAGCTTTCATAATTAAGATAACTCTCAGATGCCTCCTAAATGCCTCCTAAACCGTTGTCCAGATGACAGGACTAATTTAGATGAAACTTTGATTTATGCTTGTTCAGTAATTTCTCCATAAGAAAGTATATTTTAGTTACGTTCAAATGTAATTATAAGGAAGATGAAGCTAAATGACCAGGAGGAAGGCCAAGATACATCTCAATTTTTTAAAAATATGCCTCCTGTATGGTTGAGAAAGGAACACACAGGCCTCCTGGGCCCATGCTGGGGCAGGGGGAAGTCCCCTGCCTTACTAGTCTTCAAAGCCTCACTGCTTAGTGATTACACTTGCTGACAGGATGTGATCTCCATTGCTGTCCTCACCAGGCACCCTTCCAATCATTGTTTCCCGTGGATCTGCTAGTTTTAGTGCATATACTTGTTGCCAATTAAAGGCTCAGTAAAATATAAGAAATGATTGAGATTACAGATTGTAGATAGGCAAACTTTATTTCACAAGCCCAAGGGGATAATTTACTTTTCATCTCCTCCCTCTCTCTTAAAATAGAGAACCTCCAACAAATGGTATATAAAGGAAAAACAGAGCAAACAGAAGAGGGAAACTTTGCAATTTATTAACTCATGCATGAAAATACAGAAAATAAGCAGGGTTCAACTTATTTGGAAAAATAAGTCTGAACCTCTTGCATTAAAACATGGTGTTGCACTAATCTAATGAGTTTTCAGGCAAATGAGGCATGAAACATTGCCAAAATATAAAGTCAGTAAAATATCCAAATTACTTTTTAATGCCATTATATGTTTTATCTTTTTGGGAGCTGGTAAAGAATAGATTATTCCTACATCTGCATTACTAGCAAAGTAAGTGAAATTATTTTACAAAGAATTTATTATTCTGATAATCTGTGAATAATGGCAGATCAAAAGCAACTGAAATTCCAAGAAGAGATGCATACACATATATCTAATTCATAGGAAAGCATTAATAAAACAGAATACATTTTTACTTCAGTCATTCATTCCCTAGGAATTCAAGATAATGATGAGGAGATGAAACATGATGGTATATAAGCAGTTTTGAGGATAGCATGAAATAAGTAAGGACTGCGATATATTTCTTTTTAAGAAGAGAGAATTATTTGCCAGACATATTCATAAGATTTATTTAGAAAAGAACAAAGAGAACATTTTTAGAGTTTATCCTAGAATTATTTTATTATATTCTGGATATGGTTGAATACAGCATTTCCTTTTGAATATAGTCGAGTGGGTTTCATGAAAAGTTTTTTTTTTTTTTTTTTTTTGCGGTACATGGGCCTCGCACTGCTGTGACCTCTCCCGTTGCGGAGCACAGGCTCTGGACGTGCAGGCTCAGCGGCCCTGGCTCACGGGCCCAGCCACTTCACGGCATGTGGGATCTTCCCGGACCAGGGCACGAACCCGTGTCCCCTGCATCGGCAGGCGGACTCTCAACCACTGCACCACCAGGGAAGCCCTCATGAAAAGTTTTGGATTATGTCTTCAATAGTGAGAAACAGAAAGGATTTATTCTAGAAACACTGATTGTATTATAGTACTGTCAAGCTATTAAAATATTGCAAAATTATATACAGTTTAGTAAAGGATGGCACCTCATGAATTTTTTAAATCCTTATTTAATGTGGTTGTTTGAATCTATTCATGTACCATTTGTAATTATTTCTAATGCTTTAGTACAACTGGCTATTATGTGGCAAACTCTTTTTCAGAAGAAAATTAATCCTTCATCCTTCACATCATTAAAGCAAGGCTTGTCATTTTGAGGCATCTTAAGTGTCTTCTAGTGGATTTCACTTTGTATTTATCCTGCCCAGGTGAGGCAGGACTAACTTTACAATTTTTATCTCTACTAGCTATCATCCAGTGTGTATTGACAGTTCATTTGGTTTCAGATGGTTCTAAATGATTCTCAGCACTTGGGTAGGTAAGCTTGTCTGTGAATGAGCAGGTTTCTTGTGTGCTCTTGTTTCTGTCGCCTTGTGCTGATTTAAATGCCCTTGGTGTTCTAGAATCATATGACAGTGAGAGGACATCAGAAAAAGGAGCTGGCCTAGCAAGAAGGAGAGAATTTCTCCTTTCTCTGACTCTTTACTGGGCCTGCATTTCTGGTTCTGACAGGAATGAGAAATTGCTTGTTTGGTTTTCAGTCCACCACACAGCCAGTGGCCCAGCCAGAAACTCCATCAAACCAATGACTCCTTCACCCCCTCCTACACTGGCCAGTCAGCATTTACTTAATCTTTTGTATCGATGCCCTTGTCTTCGTCTTAACTACCACATCTGGGACCCACGTCTTCCCTAACCTGCCTTACCTGGCTTTGCACCTACTCTCTTGTCAAATACAGTTACCTGCGACTTCCCTGAATAATTCATATTGTTCCCTACTTCTCTTCCAGGGCCAAAGCTAACACCACTGTAGCTCAAGCATTCCATCTGCCCATCTGGGCTTTAAAGGTTCTGGTAAGAATTGGAGATAAAATTCCCAACTGATCACTACCAGTAAGCTCTAATACCATTAGCATGTCAACGAAAAAAATGTACTTGAATAGAAAGGAAATTTACCTGAACCTCTTTAAAATCTGCCTGTGATTTAACACATAATTTAATTTTTTAAAAACATCTTTATTGGTGTATAATTGCTTTCATAATTTAATTTTCCATTGAGTCTCTAAGAGAGGAGGCGAAACGCCTTAAAATATTAGTACATATCTATATTGTATGCTTCTCTTACTGGTATTACATGCAAACTGCTATTAAGGGTAAACTGCTTTGGGGTTTGTTAAGTGTGAGAAAAATAAAACAAATCTTTCCTTGTAGCAAATAAGTTTGTTTAACCATTATACAAAATTAAGCAGATTTATTTACTGATACTGTTCTTACGTGTTAATATGCATTGTGAATCTCCAAGAGGATGGCTTCATCAGGCAGTGTTTCCTGGTCCTGTGTGAGCAGGCATATTTCTTCTCAGAACACAGTCCGTGAAATCAGCTCTACCAAGTGGCCCATGGGTAGTTCATAATTCTGTCTACTGTACAGTACAATTTAAGCCCCACCCTCCTGAACTGTTGAATAGCCAAATTCCAAATTCCAGATCAAATATCCATGAGAGTATATATAATCAATAGCAAATACATTACTGTACTTATCAATGTTTTTCTGCCATAATTCAGACTTTCCTATTCTCATATAAAGGCCTCTCCCAAATTAATGATGCCACAAATCCTTAGAGAAGAGCACGCTCTGCTTGGATTATGATAATGTGGCATATTTTACCAGTATTTTGGAAAGATGCAGAGATTGGGGGCCCTAATTAGACATTTTAGCAGTTATGCCACTGCTCCTAGCCTTTGCAAATACCCTCAGTCTTTAATGTTACAATTCAAGGTTCTTGGCAGAGACTCAAGAAAGGGAGGGGAATTACTGGCTCACATAAATTGAGCAAAGCAGGGAAGGGCAGCAATACAAGTGGAACCCGGCCTTGAATAGAGTGAGGACTCTTTCCAGCCTCCTGGGATCTCTGCTTCTGTCTGCTTGTTGGCTCCGTTCCTTTTTCTGCAGCTCCACATCTTACATGTGGCCTTAACAGCTTGTTGCCTGACATTTTCCTCGCTTCACCATCAGAGAGCTGAAGACTCTATTCTTTTCCTTCTAATTTAGAAAATCATGAAGAAAGATGATGATTGGCCCATCTTACATCACTTCCCACCTGGACGAATCACAACGGCCCCAAGAGCAGGACCATTTAAGAAGATGGCATTTCCCCGTTAGAGCACCCACAGGAGAGTTAGGGAGAAGGGCCATGCTCTGTAAGAGGGAGAGTGCAGTGCTCCTCCAAAGCAAAGGGGGTGAACAGTCTCTCAAATAATAAACATCTCCCTCAAATGGCCTCCTTCTTTACTAGCTAACTCCATCTCCTTCCCAGGTCTCAGCTCAGGGGCCCTAGAAGCTTTCCCCAGATTGTCCCTACCATCAGCCCAAATATTCTGAGAGGTTGTGGGGACTCAGTGAGTGAGGGCCAGAGAAAGGACATGAGAAAGATGAGCAGAGCAAACTGTTTACTTCACTCATGCACTTGAGGCCAGTTACATTTCGGGGAGCCTCCTCTGTGGTATTGGTGTATGCAAAGCAGGAACATCTGTGCTTTAACTTTGCTACTTGCAAGGGAATCCGTTTCCCAGGGGTGATTTGTGCCTGTCTGGGATGATTTCCTAAATCTCTTCCAGTCCAGTGATTCTGGTAATTGTTCTTGTTCCTGATGTTCCAGCACTTGTGACAGTCAACCTCAGTTCCAAATTAGTCTCTTCTCTCTTCTCTCCCCTTCTGGAGGATGGAAGAGGAGAAGGGGGAGGAGAGATGTTCTTCTATGTGAACATTGCCAATGTGGATCTCCTGTAATTTTGTTGAAATCTCAAGCATTATGATTCTGCCACCACTAAAACTTTGGTAGCATTACTTGCTGCCTATGGGTGGACTAGACTTGTATAATTATAACAGACCGAAGAAGGGAGTTATGAATTTCATTGGATAAGGTTTCATTTGATAAATTAATACACAAATAAGACATTTTTTACATTTCATTTCTACTAATGCCTATAGCATGACGATATTGGTGAATGGTTCATAAAATTTCAGTGTTGGAGCTATGAGGAAATTTAGAAATCACCTGAATCTACTGTCTATTTTAAAGATGAGAAAACAAATGCCTGGACTGGTGAGACATAAGAGTTAGTTGAAGAAGTAGGCATCTTAGTTCTCTCCAGGCCAGAGCTTTTTCTGGTTTATATTTAAGCTTCTTACATTTTAAATCAAGTGGGTAATTAGAAAATTTATGTTTCACTAATTTATTGAAGTTAATCAATATGGAAAAGAGTAGATCAGTGGGTTCTAAGTTTATGGTAGTAAATGTAGAAATAGTGTTAAAAGAAGAGTTAGCCCCAGGGTTTCCTCTCTTGAAATTACCTGATACAAACACAGTTCTACTTTTCTCTCCTTCTCTTCTTTCCTCCCTCCCTCTCTTCTCTTGTCCCCACTCTTCCTCTATGTAATGATCATTTTAGGTGGTCAGGATGCAGCCTGGTATCTGGTTGCCTGGAATTAAATATTTAATTTAATAATACCTATTTCTCCAAGAAATGTACTTTTGTTTTCAAGAAGAATATTGTTTAATTTGGGAAGAACAAATAAATTCACATAGCAGGATTTGTCAATTATGGATGAAAATCATAGAAGCTTGACGTGGAAACGTCTCTCATTATTCATTTCAAAGCCGTAATGGATTTTGAGAGGAACAGAGCTTATATTTGCTTACATTCTTATAGAAACTTTTATAGACTGTAAAGCTTTCATCTATATGTCATCTTATTTGGTTAAGGTTGCCAGATTTAACAACAACAACAACAAAAGAACATCCAGTTAAATTTGAATTCCAGATACACAACAAACACGTTTTTAGTGTAAGTATGTTTCAAATACTGCATGAGACATACTTATACTAAAAATTATTCCTTGTGTGCCTGAAATTCAAATTTAACCAGCTGTCCTGTATTTTATTTGGCAACTCTAAATTTGGACTTCTGATAACTCTGTAAAGTTGGGAGGACAGTGTCCCTCATTATACAGATGAGGACCTTTGAGTGGCCTTCTGTGTGTCAGATCCCAAGCTGTTCTTGAGCATGACATGATGCATAATTCATAGATCCTGCCTTGAGGATACTAGAGTCAAGTCACCAGGAAACAACTCATCAGTGTGATGTATGTAATAATAGGGGAAAGAATATAGTACTATGGAGTCTTATAAAAGGGCACCTACCCCAATATTGGCAAATTGGAAGGTTTCCTAAGGTGGTGACATCCATTTTGAACCCTGAATGCTGAGTAAGAATTAGGTCCATGTGACGTTGGGGAAGAAAGAAAGAGGAGAAACATTATTCTGGTATCACTTAAGGAGCTGCATATGTTCAGTATGACTTGCTGGAGGATATGCTTTGAGTTGGGAAGTGGTGACAGGTGAGGCTAGAGAGGTGTGTAAGAGTCAGCTCATTAATTGATGTGCCTAATGCAGTTTTTCTTTGGGGCAGCATTTACCCTTCAAGGTGAGACGAAATAATCCAATTTGAGTTTTAGTATGATCACCATGTCGCAATTGAGAGAGTGGATCAGAAGGGCAAGACTTAAGGAAAATTATTCATTTATTCAACATGTTTTTATTGAGTGTTAACACTGAACTAGGTACAAATTGGGAGACCAGTAATTTAAGTGGCAAATGAAGGTGTTGAGAACTAAGATAATGACCATGGGGATGGGGAGAAGTAGATCTTTGGGGAGATATTAAGGAGGTAAATCAACAGTAATTGATTATTAACAGGGCTTGGTATGTGAGGGAGAGAGGTAAGTGAAGCTGCTGGAAGCTGGATGGGTGAGTGAAATCATTTGCTGATGTAGGAAACAATTTCACATGGTGAGGGGGAAAAAAACGTCCTTTTCAGTTTTGGATGTATTCACTTTGATGTGCCTGTAGGACTTCCAAGGAGAGGTGTTAAGGAGGGCAGTTTTGTAAACTAAAAAGAGAGGTTTGGCTGAACATTATGACCTGTGGATCATGAACTTATTAGAGCTGCTTGTTAAAATAATAGGTGAAAATTAGATCACCCAGGGAGTGTTTCGACTCAAAAGCTTATTTGCCAGACAGAATCTCCAGGGAAAAATCAACATTTAGAAAGCAAAATGGGCAAAGGAAGCTAACAATGCAACAACAGCTGCAAAGGAAACTAAACGAGAATGCCTAAGACAATAGAAAAAAACTCAGGAAGAAGACTCCTTCAAAGATGTAGAAGTCCACTTTGTCAGAAGTTGAAGACAGGTGGAGTAAAATGAGGACTGGAAAAAGGGGTTCCATTTCTTGCTTTATAACAAAGGTCTTTGATGATCTTGGTTTAATGAGGACTGGCTGAGAAAATGAGGTGAACTGTATCTCTAGGAGGGGAGCTGTACCACAGGTGGGACCCACTTGTAAATAGAATTGTGAGGAGTTTAGGAAGATCCGAATAGGCCACAATACTTGCTTAACTCTGTTCCTTGGAGCATTAATACAGTGAGACATTTCCTTAAAAAAAAACCTGGAGCAAAATAAATTTGGGAAATACTACATATTATGTTAGTGTATTTAAAATTCTGAAAAGTTTAATATTTAATATTCTGAAAAGTTCTGAAGCAATGAAACCTGCCTAATTTTGCTTATCCTAGTGTTTCCCAAATATATATATACACATATATGTATATTAAATATGTTTCTATACATATGTATATATATTCATGTAATATATGTTCATGTAATAACTACAAATGTCATGGAAATTTAGGAAATTCTGGGCTAGCAGAATGAAGCAACGGATGCAAAAAGGTGATCAGAATTGTCTTAAGGAAAATATGAAATAATGATAAAGGCTTTTAGCTACAGTTTTTTTGACAAGGGTACATTTTAACAAGATCTACAAATTAACCAGTAAAGTGATTCCCCCACCTCCAATGAAAAAAAAAACACTTAAAAAAGAATGGTGTTATTTGTAACCATAAAAGATTCAAACAAAGTTATGAGTTATATAAAGAGAAAATAAAAATCAAGTGTAATCTCACCACTCAGCTGTGATCATTGTTAACACATTTCACATATGTACACTTAAAAAAACAAAAATGAGAACACATCATTTATATTGCTTGGTATTCTAGATCCTCCCCAGCCCCTATGCCCTATGTGCCAAGAGACCCTTAGTATTGCCTGTTGGGAGCTTCCTGGTCATAGTCACATGAAGATTTTCTCTTTTTCTGGAAAGATTTGATTGATAAACTCATTTATTGTTTCTAGAGCTTGGGCGTTACTATTTTATCTCATGAGATAATTTATCTGCTTCACAGCTAGGATGGATTCAGTTGCATAAAATATTCTGCAAAATCCAACGTCTCTTGTCCTCTGGCCAGGAAAATTGTGCATGCTTGCCATTTTGTAACATTTTGTTTAGAGAATAGCAGTGACCTGGATGTCCATGGAGTTTGGTCATGCAGGAAACTCTGCTGGTGGCGATAAATGTGCTCTCCTGGCTAAGGATTTTAATAAAAAATAATCGCCCCAAAAGAGAGGTGAGAAACATGCATAGAAATTAGTGGTCTGAATCTTTTTTTTTATTTTTATTTTTGGTTGCATTGGGTCTTCGTTGCTGTACATGGGCTTTCTCTAGTTGCAGCAAGCAGGGGCTACTCTTCTTTGAGGTGCGCAGGCTTCTCATTGCGGTGGCTTCTCTTGTTGCAGAGCATGGGCTCTAGATGCATGAGCTTCAGTAGTTGTGGCTCATGGGCTCTAGAGCACAGGCTCAGTAGTTGTGGTGCACGGGCCTAGTTGCTCTCCGGCATGTGGGGTCTTCCCGGACGAGGGCTCAAACCTGTGTCCCCTGCATTGGCAGACGGATTCTTAACTACTGTGCCACCAGGGAAGCCCCTGTGGTCTGAATCTTGATCTTATATGCATATTTAAAAAATAGTTGAGGTTGGCAAAGAAAAGCCTAACGTTATCTAAAACAGAGAGGTATCATTTTAACTCTCTACATAGAGATCAACAGCATCAATTAAAATTTTTAGGGGATCCATCTTAGAGACTAATTTCAGCTTATTTAATTAATTCCTTGTTATTGGACATTTAGGGAGTTATGATTGTTTGTTATTATGTATATTACAACCCCCAAATCCTTTTACACACATACATTCAAACATATACACTCAAATGCACACATAAACACACTAATGATATTTTCACATGGTTCTGTAGTTTTCCCCCTTGGTATAAGTTTCAGAAGCCGGAATGCTGGATCAAGGGGAATATACAGTTAAAATTTAAAATGATATATAATGCTAAATGGCTTTCCTGAAAGGCTATACCAATCTCAACTTCTAACAGCAGTGGGTGTTATTAAGTGCTTTAATATTTGCCATTATAAGTAAAATCATATTTGTTTAATTTTTATTTCTTTGAGAAAGAATGAATCAATTATGAATCTGAACATTGCTTCACATGTCAATGGACTATATTTTTTCATTTACTTCTTTTGGAATTACTTGTACATATTTCTTGACCATTTTTCTATTGCAGCATTTGCCTTTTATTGATTTTTAAAATACTTTAGTACTTTAACATAATAAAGTTTTTATTATATTAAAAATATCAATCCTCTGTCCATCATATATGTTCCAAATAGTTTTACTAATTTTCCATTTCCTTGTAATTTTGTTAATGATTATGTTCACTGTTGTAGTTGAATATATCCATCTTTATTTTATGATTTTTGGCCTTGATATTTTGCTTTAGAAATATTTTGACATCCCAAGTTTATAGTTATAGAAATGTTTACCTAGATTTCCTTGTAGATTTTTTGTTTCTGGTGTTTTTGACCATCAGTGTTGTAGAACAGATACTGTCAGCCCATTCTTCAGCTTCACCCGACTCCTAGCTTCATCAGATGTAGCAAAGTTAGCAGATGGGATAAGGCTTAGAGGCACCAGTTTGACTTAACACATCATTAAAACAAAAACAAATAACAATATTTTTACATATCTTGGTTATCATTTTGGTGCAGCCAAGTCAAAATATCCATGTTTAAGTGGGTAGGTCAATTCAATTGCTAAAATGTATTCAGGATGGATACAGGAATAACTTTTTCCTATGGGGATTTTTATAATTTTTATTATCAAGTTTATGAAGCAATGAAGGTAATTTTTTCCCCCTACATTTAAATCTCTCAAATGACTTTCAAGTTTTTTGAAGGCTCACTACGGTAATGGTTTACAATGCTATACTGAAGAAAACCAGAAATACACATTCTGTTTTCCAGAAAACCTCTGTTGAGTACATGGAAAGAATTAGCTAGTTAAGTGTGATGACGACAGTAGGCATCTGTTGTTTTGGCTTGCTCACCATTTCTTTTTCCTTGAGTACTAGCACACCAGTTTTCCTTTGGGAAATATCCTCTCCTCAACTCCACATAGTCCTATGGGCGCTCTCTCTTCTATGCATTAGGAATGGGTTTATGACCAGAACAGCCAATTAGACTACATGTTCCTTCCTTTTGGTCTTCATGATTTGTTCAATGATAGTCGTGATCCAAAAGTAGGATAAGCTTTTCTTAAGATCTGATATGTCAGCCTTTGGGGAGGGTGGGGAGGGGAGGGTTACATTTTCTTTTGGATGATAAACTGTATTGAAAATATCAGTTAGAGTTTATTAAAGAGTCATGTTCTTTGCTTCTTCTGTAAAAGAAATTCAGGTCAGCATGCAAAGAAGCAGAGAAAGAGATGAGGTGGTGGAGTGGGGACCTGGATCTAGCTAAGTCTGTAATCAGTACCAAACCGTCAACTCTTAGCTATTTATCTAATAAATTAGCTCCTCCTCTTTTTAAAAAATGAGGTTGAATTCTTACTGCTTTTTTTTTGTCACTTGTAGCTGAAAGATTGTTGATTAATACCTCAATAAAGTCACAGCCTTTCAAATGCTCAAGATTATTATTGTTGAGTAGACACTGATGGCTAGATTTTATACTTTGATATCTGAAAATAGATATAGAATGAGAAAAAACATGGCTTTGAAACTATGAGACAGTACTCTGGTTTTCTAATAAAAGGGCCTGAGAATTATTTTCAGGTTTGCTACTGATTGATTGCATAAGTCTCTTCTGAAAATGGCTGCATTATTAAAGAATGATATCGAAGTGATGCTAAGAAGAGTTTGGTGGGTCGCTAAACAGTGGGTCTCCATCGTCTCCTCCAATGAACAGTTGCTCTTTGAGATGCATAGGCTCTCAAGCACAGGTGTTGTGATGGGGGTTGATTAAATGGTTTCAAATGGCTGGAATTCCCTAGAGTATGTGGTCATGCAGTAGATGGTGTCATTGCCCTGTGGTTAAGCAGTGTAGTTAGAGTTGGGTTTGTGGTGCTTATTTACCATGATTGACTTACTACTGAAGCACACTATCCAGGGCACAGAAACCACACGGGTGTTACTCCTCATTACACTGCTGATTTTTGAATACCAGATACTTAGTAATATTCAAACACTAGTCTTTTAAAATCTATGTAGAATGTGTGTTACCACTTTAAGATGTTAAATGTGGCTTTCAAAAGGAAAAACCCTTCAATTTTGTTATCTTTTTACATGGTACATTTCACA
Source organism: Delphinapterus leucas (assembly GCF_059928025.1). Taxonomy (NCBI): domain Eukaryota; kingdom Metazoa; phylum Chordata; class Mammalia; order Artiodactyla; family Monodontidae; genus Delphinapterus; species Delphinapterus leucas. The sequence goes on from NC_143140.1 coordinate 55,615,339, forward strand.
CGTTAAAAAAAGGCCTGTAGGGCTTCCCTGGTGGCGCAGTGGTTAAGAATCCGCCTGCCAATGCAGGGGACACAGGTTTGAGCCCTGGTCCGGGAGGATCCCACATGCCACAGAGCAAATAAGCCCGTGCGCCACAACTACTGAGCCTGCGCTCTAGAGCCCAAGCTCCACAACAAGAGAAGCCACCGCAGTGAGAAGCCCTCGCACCGCAACAAAGAGTAGCCCCCGCTCGCCACAACTAGAGAAAGCCCGCGTGCAGACCCAATGCAGCCAAAAATAAATAAATAAGTAAATAAATTTATATATAAAAAAGAGTATTTAAAAAAGAAGGCATGTAAAAATTTAAGTAATTGAAAAGCTTTGGATGGCAAGTCCTTTATTCCTCCCTCCTTTGCTTCCTTTTTTTTTTTTTTTTAAGAAAGCCATAACAATTTGGCTGTGGTGCTGGTTGTATTATTTTCAGCTGAAATGAGTGTGTTATTCTGTTTTCACTGTTGCTTTATTATCTTGTAAACTCATTTCCTCTTCTCATCAGATATCCATTATCATAACACATCGCTTCAGAAATGTAGACTAGTGGAGAAGAGAGAAGATGAGTTTATGACATTTGCTTTGTCTTTTCTCAGGTCCTTTAAATAAATAACTGAATGGTTTTAGTAACATTTCTCAGAAAATCCACCTTTGAACTTGGCAATGACATGTTAGAAACATAAGTGAAAGGAGGGGAAAAATGATGAGGTAAGCGAGGGTTTAAGAAAGAATTAGTATGGCCGTGGCATTATTTTATTTCCTTAAAATTTTTTATTAGGGCATAAAATAAAAATGAAATGATTTTAAATTTTAAATGAAATGATTCTTAATTTTCACATCTGTATATACTCATGTACCCACCTCCCAGATCAGCGAGCAGAATATTTCCAGCACTTCAGAAGCCTCCCTGCTTTCTATCCCAAGTCAATACCCTTCTTAATGATAACCATTATTCTGACCTTTGTCATCACAGAACTGTGTTTGCTGTTCTTGAATTTCTGTAAATGGAAACCGTATAGCATAAACTATTTGTTTTGTTTGTGTGGCGACTTATATTTAATGTTTTTCTGTGAGTTCATCATTGTTCTTGAGTGCAGCTATATTTTTTCTTTATAAGAATATGCCACAATTTGCTTTAGCTTTTTGTGGTAAAAAATTACCACAATTAAGCAAATCTATAGAGAAAGAAAATATTAGATTAGCGGTTGCTTCCTCCTGAGGTCGAGAACAGGGATTAACTGTAAAGGAACATGAGGAATCTTACTGGGGTAGTGAAAATGTTCTAAAACTAGACTATGGTGATAGTTGTGCAACTTTGTAAATTTACTCAAAATCACTGAATTGCACATTTTAAGTTGGCTGAATGTTACGGTATTTAAATAATATCTTACTTAAGTTAAAAATTTATTTATACATTCTACAGTTAATGAACACATGCATTGGTTCCAGTTTTGAACTATTATGAGTAAAGTTGCAATAAACTTTCTTAAATGTGTCTTTTGGTGAACATATGGACTCATTTAAGTTGGAGTGGAATTGTTCAGTCATAGAACACATAATTTTTATGTTCATTTCTTTTTATAATACTTATTGTAGTATAGTATTTGTTTTATTTATTGCTGAAAATTTTACATTTTATTATACTATTAATCTTTAAAAAATAAAGGAACCCAGAATGATCATACTTACTACCCATAACTGAAAAATGATATCACCCTATCATTTGTTTTAGATATTTTACTTTCTTTTTAAAAGAAATAAAATTTTACGGACACAATTTACATTTCTTTCTAATCTTCCGCAGCCTTACTGCCTTCTTTTCCTTTCCAGAAGCTTCTACTTTCATGAAATTGTATTCTTTTTTATTTTTTTTGGTACTTATAAAATATATAAATATATTTATATATACATTCATAATCTGTATATAGTATTGTTTTGTAATGAAAAGTAAGCCTTGTTCATTGGTATTTGGCATAGAGTAGGTATTTATCAAGTATTAGTGAAATAAATCTATTTAAAATAACATTTAGTTTTTAAATTGTAAGAGGAAGGCATACTTAATGCAAAAAACTTGACAATATAGAAAAATAAGAAGGGAAAGAAAAATTATAATCTCTTCTAATCTCACCACTTAAAAACAACTTTTATTAATATTTTGGCATATTTTTATAATTGTTCATACATATAAATATATACATATATGTATTTTTAAATAAATGGTATACTGAATATGCTTATTTATTGCCAAATTTAAAAACAATAATAATATACAAATTAATCTTTTTTTGTTTCTTCTGTGTCAGAAAGTTTTACTAAGCACTTTATATACATTATTTCATTAAAACATATTGTGACTGTATTTATCTACAATATGATTTGTGGTGACTGCATGGCATTCTCTTATATGGATTAATCATAGTTTAATAATTCTCCATTCTTGAACACTAGTTTGTTTCCAAATTTTCACTTTTCTAAGTAACAACTTAATTTCTATATATGTAAATTCCTTATTAGAAATTTCATGTATGTCTATATGAAATATATATATGGAATATATATATTCCTTATATATAACTGATTATTGCCTTAGGCTAAAGCCCTAGAACTAGAACTACAGGGTCAAGGTATAGATACATTTTAGAGTTTTGTGATTTGTTTTGCCAGAATAAACATCAGAAAAATTGTACACTTTTAGACTCTCACCTGTGGTATAGGAGACCAGCTTAAGACAAACAAGTAGATTTTGTCTCAATGTAAGATATAACATCTTAACAAAACAGCTGTCCTGGAGATACTCAAGTAGATGTTGAATAAACATCTGTTGGGGATGCTAGAAAGGGGATTTATGTAGAATGGCAGTTTTAATAAATTTTAATGACCTTTTCAATTCTTAAATTTGTAAAGGTATTTCCTGTTCCTCATTCCTCACTGCTTAATTCTCTCAAAGCAACATTTTAATAAAGACTTGTTGATCTTGATGCCAAGTTACCTTCTGGTTTCTATTTACAATCCTTGTTCGGTTTTATGTTTGCATTTCCAAGTAAATAGAATAACATCTCTTCATTATTTTCTTCATGATTAACTTATTTCTAAAAAGAGCATCAGCATTATATTCATAAGAATGGTCCCATCGGAGGGATTCTGTTTAAAATTATATTTTGGCACCTTGATAAAATTACTCCTAATTTTTTTGTGTGCTGGGAAAAGGACTACATGGAGTTAATACTTGATCCCTGTGAAATTAGAACCTCTATGAGAAAATTCTTTCTAATGTTCACAATGAGAATAAAAATCTTAGTAATAAAAATTAGGAAAATAATATACTTGAACTTGGTAAGTATATTTTCACTGTGCTTTTGTACTAAACTCTTCCAAGCCCATCATGGTTACTTATATTTTAGGTTTATGTTAGATAAAGTGTTTAATCAAAAGATTGACTATTTCGTAATTAAATCGTCATTGAGCACAGTGGTTGTGTGTTCATTTTGTGAAAATTATCCAACCCATGGATATTGGGCTGCAATATCATGCATGTATAAAAAGTACAACAACATAAGTTCTTTGTCTTTGAACACTGTACAATCAATATTCTATTACCACAATGCTGGTTTTGCTGCATTGTAGCTAAATTAGTGTGTCAGGTGTAGAAATGCTTAAACCATTCAAGTAACAAGGATGATACAAGAATTCTAATTATTTTCACGCCTATTATGCATTTATCTCTTGTCCAGAGGCTTTTGGAAATACCTCTCAATTTGAAAATCATTAAGATATTTATAATAAAGGAATGTGTTAATTTGTATTATTGTAAATAAAATTGTGGGACAGGAACCACATTTTAGTAACAATAATGATGACATTTGTACAGAGCCTTATAGTTAATATCCTCCAGTGGATGTTAATTCTCAACTTGGTATACAAGTAAAACCTTTAAGTAAGAGTAGGATATTTTAAAATATATAAAGGGAGTGTAGAAATGTTACTGAAATATTAATAAAGTTACATAATTAGTCTAAGGTATCTAAAGCATAGGTTTTATATATATATATATATACATACATATAATTTTTTAATTGGAAATACACTAGAAGAAAATCTGGTAGCGCATATATATATATATTACTGTTATATGTAACATGCCATTTTCAAAAATGCATAGAAAAAACTAATGAAAACACTTTGAACTTATCCTAAGCAGTGTTGTAACATGTTAACAATTTTTATTAAAATGAAATCCAAATTACTATGGCATATGACATATTTTATTGAGATCTTTTTTTTTTTTTTTTTTTGCGGCTGTACGCGGGCCTCTCACTGTTGTGGCCTCTCCCGTTGCGGAGCACAGGCTCCAGACGTGCAGGCTCAGCGGCCATGGCTCATGGGCCCAGCCGCTCCGCGGCATGTGGGATCTTCCCGGACCGGGGCACGACCCCATGTCCCCTGCATCGGCAGGCGGACTCTCAACCACTGCGCCACCAGGGAAGCCCTTATTGAGATCTTTATTGTACTCAATTTTATTTGTTAACAGGAATTAATAAGTTTAAGTATGTATTTTTCTGATAGTTTTTTCAACATTTTCAAACATGTTTTGCAATTTTGCCTAAGTTTTGCAAGACTTAAAATTTTTATCTTATTTCCTGATTGTAGAATAACCTTAGGATTAAGATTTGTATGTGTGTGTTTCCGAAAAACAGGATTGAGATGGACTGAAAATAACGAATATGATAAAGTTAGTTGCCCAATTGCATGTTTTTTTTTTCTTTTCATTATCAAACACTTTGATGGCTTTAGTGAGGCTGAATAATGGCAAATTGGCTTTAAAAATACCCCAAAAGATACATTATTAGGGGAATTTTGTCTGAATTGGGTAAAAGGTGTTTTATGGATAGGACAACTATTTGAAATTTCTCTAATATGTAGCGTAGGCTATACAACACACGCACACCTTTGTCTTGGTGAACTTGCAGACTATTCTATGAGGACAATTTTGGGTGGTTACATGGAAGAAATGGCTTGCTGTTTTTCAGAAGCTGTTTTTCTTTCAAGGTAGATATCCTATCTGTTTTGTGTCTCTTTTTTCTTTTTGGTTTTATGGTTGCAAACAATAGAGATTCAAATTGTCCCCAGTAATAACAGTTGAGAGTTAAGTAGTGTGGGCACGGATGGAAGGGAAAATCCAACAGTCTGGCCTCAGGAGGCACAAAAGGTCAGGTCCTGGAGGAGGCCCTGGAGGCTTCAGCCACAGGGTTCAGGAATAATTGCTCTAGTCTCTGCCCTTTAACCTGACTCAGCCACTCTCTAAACACCTGCTTTTCTTTTTACTACTTGATTGCCTAACCCCATGTTCTTTTGTTTTTTCTCCCTCTTATTTTTGTATCTGCATGTCAACTGAAAAAAAAAGCACAACCTAAAAGTTGAGAGTTATGTTTTATTTGGCAGACATACTGAGGACTTAAGCCAGGAGACAGCTCTGAGGGACTGTTCTGAAGAGGGAAGGGAGGAGCCGGGATACATAGGAGTTTTTGCAACAAAGACCAGGTAGTCAGAACATCAAACGATTACTGTTAATTAAAGAAAAGACAGACATCTCAAGTCAATGAATTTAGCGCTTTTCTATGTATGGGAAGATGCAAGAGTCTGGATTCATTGAAATCATTCCTTTGATATGCACCTTAGCTATCTAGGACCAGTATCCTGTTTTCTCAATCCTTAATTCCCTCAAGGTGCACTGGGGTGGGGGGTTTGCAGTGGCTCATTACTTTATGGCTGCAACATCCTTTGTTTACTGATACGGCAGGCAACATTTTTTGTCCACATTCATAATATTGGTTTGCACCTGGAGTGGTCTACACAGCCCTACAGGTGTGTGGAGAGCAAGCAGGCATCTCCAGAGCACTGAGGCGAATGTAGGTGTGAGTGAGAGGGCTGGTGGATGGAAGGAGGACACACAGTTGGGGGGAGGAGAGAAATGACAGAGATGATTTCACAAGATTTAGCAAAAATAGGGACTGTGAGTTAAAGTAAAGTTTAACTGTAAAGATGTAAAGAAATCAGCTCTTCATGCACACCTGAGTTATGTGACTAAGTAAAATTCAAACCTGCTACATAGGCGAATTGCATAAAATCGGGCTTCTGTGTCTGCAGAACTTGCTCATCTCAGAAAGGATGAGTTAATCATGCTAAGCAAGTAACTAGTCACTTAATCTCTGAGAACTCATGTGAATCTTGAATATTTTGCAAATAATATTGTTTCATTTACTTTCAATTAATAATTTGATTAGCCTGCTTGATTACAGTTCTTTGTTTTTTATTTGAAAATCTAGAGCGTGGACAGCTTTTATTTTTTCTTTTGGCAGACTTCCAAATGTATTCTCTTATTCTCCATTCCAAAGTGCCCAGGAAATCTCAATGAACTCTCTAACAGTCCTCTCACGATTTGGTAAAGTATATGCTTTTTTTTTATGATTGTTTGGGGGATAGACAACAAGCAAACTTCAGGGGCTAAACTGCTTCTCAAAGGTTAAAATTAAAGCAACTTTTGGTTTCTTCTAAGAATGAAATAAATATAAGAATTTTTACAAACATAAACAATGAACACATGGATCAGCTAGAAGGTGAATATGCCCCATAATCAGGGGAAGGGTTAAATATTGAGTGAGAGTCAGAGAGATGGGTCACAGGAATTACTTGGCAATAGGAAACAGTGAATGTACATTTTGACATATTGTGTCAATGAGGCTGCATGGACATGACAGTATCAAAATAGAAATGTCAAACTTCTCACTTCAGGAGCTTGCTGTGGGAATGTGGGAGTAGTAGCCTGGCCTATCAGAGTGTGAGTCTACTGTTCAATTGTGATTCTCCTTTAACAACCAGGTATCAGATGAATAAATAAACCTTTGAAACAGATTGCATATATTTGCGAATATGCAGTTCTGCCTTGTGGCAAAAGGAATCAAAATGCCTGGCACCATGTATCAGTAACTTTTCAAACATTTTTATTCCACAGTGATGTCAATACAATCTCTCAAATTAACATTTTCATATGTCATCTCTTTTGGGTGAACATGGTTACCATGTCAGTGTGACTAGAGGAGAGAGAAAGAAGTGGAAGAAGTGGGAAGACTAAAGCATTTGCAGTTTATAAATACTTGAGTTTGAAAAGTACCAAACGCCAGCCATTTGTGACTGTCTTATGACACCTAACATTTCATTTTACCCTGAAAAATTACCCCAACTTTTATTTCCCATGAAGGGAGAAAGAGGACTAAAACTAATTAGTATTCGCAAAACAGACTCTTCCATTCTAAGTGGCCTAAGCTTTATTATTTGAAACATTTAAAACCAGACTCCACAAAGTGCAAAATAATTCTTATTATGAAACAAACCTGTATCAATAGGGGGTAAGAGGATCAACTAGGTGGGCCCTCTTCTCCCTCCTGATCCTGCTCTTAAGATCCCTAAAGATGTTCTGTTGTAAAATTAAATTAGTACTTTTGTTACTGGAAGGGGGATCCCCTCTACGGCCCGAGAGGAGGCTCTTGTCTAACACTCGGAAATGAACTGTCCAAGGAGACACATGTACTGACAAAGCAAAAGACTTTATTGGGAAGGGGTGCTCGTGTGGAGAGCAGCAGTGTTACGGAACCCAGGAGGACTGCTCTGCCACGGGCTCGCCGTCTCAGGTTTTATGCTAATGGATTTAGCTTTCCGGGTTGTCTCTGGCCAATCATCTTTCTTGTGCCCATATCTGGTCTGAGTCTCCTGGTGGCGCGCGCATCTCTCGGCCAAGATGGATTCCAGGGTGAGGGTTTCTGGGAGGCTGGCCTATATCCTGGGCTGGCGTCTCCTCCCTCTCTTGGTCCCTCCCCAATTCTCCCGGTTAGTTTTCAGTGGCAGCACCATGCTCCTAATCCGGGCCTCATGTGGTGAGACAGCACGCGCAAACGGTTATTATCGTCGTGCCTGGCCAAGGCAGGCCGTTTCGGTCAACCATTCCCTAACACTCTCAGGTAGGAAGAACATTGGGTTAGAGTTTTTCTTTATGATACATTACTTTGTGGGATTTGCTCTGCGAGAAAGCTTAATTGTTTTTTCCATAACAGTTCTTCTCTAGCATTCTAGCTCCAGGGAGCGAACTTAAAATAGGAGGGAGACTTTGTGGGAGATTATATAGAAGCTCCCCCAAATATACATAATGAATATGGAGTAGCTGAGCTAAGAACACTGTTTTCCCTTCCAGTTAAAGAGTAAAGATTTTCTTTTTATTCAAATGACAACTAATGTTTTGTCAGGGTTAAAATCCTTCAATATGTTAGTGTTATAGCTCTTTTAGAATTTGTCTAGCAGGTTTTCCAGTCCGCACTGGAAAACCCCTCATGAAGAAAAAAATCCTTCAAAATGTTTACTCACCATTATATCCTCTCCTTCAGTACACAGTTCAACAGTTTGGCATTTTTTTCTCATTCTTTACGGACTTCAGGTGACAGTAGCAAAGCAAGATGGTGCTGAAGAGAGGCGTGGGGGTGGGTCTAGGTGTTACCATTGTGGAAGGAAAATAAAAAAGGAGTCAGTATCTCTAAGAGAACTCTGTAAAATGGAGCCAGGAGGCCGCTGAGGAAGTGTGACCTGTGCATGGCTCAACCTGGAAGGAATCTGATCTTTTGACCACTGATTGTCCTAACAAAGTCATCCAGAAGGTCTGCCAGAAACTCAAGGTATGGATTGGACCCTTACCCTAAAATAACTCAAGGTAGCCTATCTGCTTATTGTATCCCTCCCCCAAATAACTCATCATTCCTTAAGGATAAATATTTCCTGACTTGTGTCAGAGTCAATCACCATTTTCACGGGGCAACTATAATAAACTTGGGACTTTTTGCCTTTATAAGCCCCTGACTCTTCCTCTTCTCCAGAACACTTTCAGTCTTACTGAAATTTGTGTCTTACTGGAATCTGTGTCTCCTGAATTGCAGTTCTTAAGACCACAAATAAAACTCTTTGTTATTTGCAGCCTTGGTACTGATTATTGCTTGACACCATTTAGTGGCTGGTGAAGGAAGGAAGGAAGTGAGCCTGCTGGGTCTCTGTTTCTGCATGTCTAAAAATGGAGATTTACTTCAGAGGTCATATTGTGAGGTATAAATGAGACAACATATGTGAGAGAGGTTAGTAAATTGTAACACAACATTAACTGTTATTGCAGAACTGCTATTGAAATAATGATATGGACTTAGAGCTCTTTTTAGGTGGGCAGAGTTAGAAAGAGTTTACCCAATAAGTCCTTGAATGGCTTGGATTCCAGGTTTAAAAAAACAAAAACAAAAACATTGTCTAAGGCTGATTAAATGTAATTTCAAATATTGTGAAATCTTCCATAAGTATCTACTCTGCTATTAGAATAGAAATTAAGAGCATTTAAAAAAAATAAAAACTAAACTTTAGGTAGAGACTAAATTGTCTCATGATTTCAAACCCAATTCTTTTTACTAGGAAAAAAAAATTTATTCCTAACATTCTTCCACTCCATCCAGCCATCCTTCATTCATCAAATATTGTCATCATATCCCTGCCACATACTATGTTAGGAAAGACTACAGAAGAAAGTACATCGGATTGGCATCAAATTTACTTTAGTTTGAGTTGTGACCCCTTTAGCCTCCCTGCACCCTGGCTTACCCACCCACATTCTCTACTCATCCTGTCTCTTTATTGAACCAATTCTACTCAATCTTCAAGTACATCTCCAATTCTTTCTCCTCCTATGAAGAAATCAGTGGTGACTCCAGCCCTTAGCAGTCTCTCTTTATTGCACTTACTTCTAAAACCACTCATTTGGCACTTATGTGCTCCTCTGGATGGTTAGCAACGATTTATTGTATACTTGAGTTTGCCCATCCATCCATCGGAATATTCCACGGATACGTATTAAGTACAATTATGTACTGGATATCAAACTAGATGATAGTTGTGCAGTGTTGTCATAGCACCTACCCTTGTTCTTACATTCTCATTCATACTCTTCTGATTTCCAATATTGCTCTAGGAAGGGAAGGACTATGTCTCAGCCTGGAGTCATGGTATTTGGAACCGAGATATACAAGAAATGTATACAGTTGACCCTCTGTATCCCCAGGTTCTGCATCGGTGGATTCAACCAACTGTGGATCAAAAATATTTAAAAAAAAAAATTCCAAAAAGTTCCAAAAGCAGAACTTGAATTGGGTGATCACAGGCAACTATTTACATAGCATTTACATTGTATGAGATATTATGTAAGTAATCTAGCAACGATTTAAGTGTTGGGAAGGATGTGCTAGGTTATATGCAAATACTACACTATTTGTATAAGGGATTTGAATATCCACAGATTTTGGTGTCCTCAGGGGGTTTTGGAACCAATCCCTCTCGGAGACTGAGGGACAACAGTATCTATTCATCTATAACTACCCAATTTCTATTTTAAGCCTTTTTCTGCCAGAGTGGCAGAAACTAAATGTCAGTGAATTCAGAGATTTCTCCTTCTCCTCCCCAAGAGAAGGACCCCAGGGTTGTGTTAGAGTTCCAGAGAGTTTAACCTGAGCCAAGACTAGAGAGTAGGGTTGGGAGGGGGTGTGCAGCGGGTCCCTGCTGTAATCTAGCCACACAGGCATCTGCTGAAATGGCCTTTGCCCAATTAGCTGCTTGGTCGGTGGTCCACATGCTGGCCTGGAAATGTCTTTTGTCCTTACCCACATGACTCTAGGCAGCTCTCTTTGCTGCTTCTCTGCCACTTCTGGGTACAGAATGTTCATTTTCTGTCTCCCTTACCACGCAGAGAGACTGGAAACTGACAGGCTGCTTAAGATCCTATTCGTCTAGACATACCACCAGGCAGCCATTTATTCTCTGGGTTCTGTATCCTCCCTGAGGATCTATTTGGAATTGATGCACAGGTCTCTTTCTCTCTCTCTCTGTCTCTCATCAATGTATTAAAGTATAACTGACAAACAATAAATTACATATGTTTAAAGTATACAATTTGATATTTTCTGCTCTATGTATACACTTATAAAACCATTGCCACAATCCAGATGATAAACATATCCATCATTCCCAAAATTCCTTTATGCCCCTTTGTATTCCCTCAGTTTGTTCTCTTTTCTCTCTCTCCTCTTGGACCTCAAAAGCCTTTATTAGGACCTGCCTAGAAAGCAGGTCTGGTGCCCTCTCTCTGGAAAACACCATTCCTACATTTTCCTTGTTTTCCCTCTGGCTGTATCCCCTTGCTCAAGACCAGGAAACCTTTTCTCTAGCTGAAGGGGACATGGGAGAAGGAAGCCTTGCATATTTTCTCTCAAATCTCTGGTATATGCTGTGAGGGTCTCAGTTATGGAAACACAGAAGCCAGCAAAGGACTACATTTTTCTTTCTGCCCTTAGATCATTTCTCTGAGGCAATGATACACAGGTTGCAACTGCTTGCATGGCTGATTGAAGGGTGGGTGAGAAGGCAGGAGTAAGGTATTGGGGAGAGGGGATATCAGCTAATAAGCACCTACCTGCTGTATAAAAAATAAATAAAATTCAAAATTAAAAAAATGGTAAAATGTATTACTTTTCTAATGCTATACTGAGGGAATAACCAGAAATTTTAACAAAGTTGAATACATAAAATATTTGTATAAAAAGTAAACTATTGCAAGTAGCCTAACTGGTCATGGTTAAATGAATTATGTACATAGATGTAATATTATGGAATTATTAAAACTATGTTTACAAAGAGTTTTTAATGATATGGAGAGTGTTTGTTTTATAATGATACATGAGTAGAAAAATAAGATATAAAAGTTAATTACATCATTAAGAATATTTTCAAAAGTGAGCAGAGAAAAAGAATGGGAGAAATCACATCAACATGTTAATAAAAATGAAAAATTTTTGGGTGGTTTGATAACGGACAATTTAAATTTTCTTCTGAATTCTCCATGTCATTAGAAAATTTGACTTAAAAATGTGAAGGTCAATGTTGAGTTTGCTTTTTTCTCTTGACTTCAGTATAAAGTTTTCACAAACTGCAGTTACTTCTTTACAACAAGTTTTAAAATATTTACTATCAAAATACTCTTCCTAAGTACACTGAAATATAAAAAGTCATTTAAATTTTCTTGTTACAGTATTTTTAGTAGTTAAGTACAGTTCTTTGTGTGTGGATCTTCTTGTGGAAGCAAATTAAATTTGGTATGTGACCCCTGCACCTTAATAACATTTAATCTACAGCTGACCAAATAGAAAGTGTAGCCTCTTTTGTTTAGAGACAAAATAAGTTGAATTCTACCCTGTATCAATTCTCCATCTAAATTTGCTTCACCTTAAAGATGATGAGTCTTGCTTCAAACCCTAGTGATGGATAAAAGCAGGCAAGCAACTTGCAGATTCCTGAGTGAGTTAGAGACATTGCCAACCCCTTGTCCTACACCCTCAGTCTGAATCACAGACCTAAATTATAGGGAAACATCCCCAATTCCAAAACTGATTGAAATGACAGTTTCTGGTTACACGCTTATTTTTGTTTTAGATTTTGAACAGGTCACTTGCATTTAAGAATTTAGGACAAACGAGATTTGTTTAGAGAATAATACTGTAGAAAACAATGTGTTAAGAGCATTGGGCAATTTGAGGTTGGAATAGGGAAGAAATGCTTTTATACATACTTTCATTACACAAAGACTTAGCAGATGTAATTCCTGTCCTGAATTAACCTGGGGAGGAATATTGCTGAAGGAGTGCTGTGTGAGAGAGCAGATGAAATGATGGAGAAAAGGCAGGATTGAGAGGGGCAGGGCTGAGCAAGGTTCAATGACACCTCTACTACCTGTATAATTATGGCATTAAATTTCAGTAAATCCATAGCATATCACCTAAAATTAAAAGAAAATTATTTTTGATTATTTGTAGACTGTTCCCAGAAACAAATCACATAGCATCTGGGAAAGTGCCTCTAGGGGTAAACAAATCCTCTATTAGTCATGAGCAATAGACTGAGTTATAAAATCACATCTGGAGAATTACATTTCAAAAGACTCATCTTTTTCCCTTTAATTTCACCAGGCGCTGAGCCAGGTGTTTTACATGTTATCTCATTTGTTTTCTCTGACAACATACAGCACTAAGGTAGGTATTGTATCAATCCCACTTTATAGATGAGGAACAAAGCCTTAAACAGTTAAATAAGTTGCCCAGTGTCACTCAGCTCAAATGGGGAGTTGACACTAGATCTGCTGAACTCCGGTGTCCGTGACCTTATCCCCATAGACTCACAGGAAAACAGGGCATACTATTTAACGGTGAGTGTACAGGAAAGGAGTGTGGTGAAGAACTCACAGAAGGTATCTATTGTGTGGCCAGAAAATAGAAGACATGAAGTAGACTTACATAGTAGGCTCTATTTATAGTGACTGTTATCCAACAAAGAGGTGAAAACATGTGATGAGTGTGTTTGAAACTGAATCAGTCTGGAAAGAATAAAATGAGAGTCTAGTAGGTTGGAAAGAAGTCCAGATGCTACCAGGTGAATAGGCAGATCTAGGAAAATTATAGACATGTCTTAAGGACCTGATTGCTGACCTAATACCCTCTGATGGATGTAGTTTCAAGCACATGCAGCTTTAAAATAATTTCGCCTTCATTGCCTGTGGTTGGAAGTGAGTCTTTGGGAAGTAAAATGTATTTTCTTTCCTCTTGGGAGCCTTGTGCACTGCCTCAAATAGCCTAAATTAAAGGAATTGCTTTGGCTTGTGTGTGTTGATAAAATTACCATTTAAAGCAAACAGAGGACTTCAATTTTTCAGAAGGGGAGGAAATTAGAGACAGAAAATTGGTAAGCTGTGACATCTGCACGGAATTCTTGTCTGAAAGTTCAGAAAGGGAATAAGCTATATAAAAACTTTTCTTTTCTTGAGAGATATGAGATAGTGCTTTAATCTAAATGAACAAAACAGGAATGTGATGACTTAATTAAATAATCTGGTAGTTTCCATATAGTCCAGTTTCCAGGAAGGAAAGAGACTTTTCACTGTGATGTTCATAGTAAGGTGATTCAGACAAATGATGTAGAAATGTAAGACAACAGAGACCAAAGGTGACTCCTGTCTGGAGGCTTAAAACTAGCTAGGCAGAGATAAGACCATTAGGGAGCTCTGAATAAGCACCAGTTATAAATGGGAAAGGCAGTTACCTTGCTACCCTTGAGAAGAGAGAGCTGAGCTCCTGGGACTGTTGATGAGAAGGATTGAGCTGAATATGCAGATTTCAGATGCAGCCTAACTTTAATCAGTCCCCAAGAGAATGCCCTACAGGGTGGAATCTGGAAGGTAATTTGTGAATGGCAGTTTGTTACTGTTGGGCCAGGCCCAACAGAGGCATATCAGTCAGAAACTACAACAGCTCCAGCTCGTTTAAGACAAACGATTAACTATAGTCATTACAATTTCTAAATTGATTATAGAATAGGTAGAAAATAGAAGAAACAGAAAGTTACGCTTTCAGGGACAACTTTGGGCTCGTGACATAGAGGTGAGCTTTTGTCTCTCTTATGGTCAGTAAAGTTGCCATGACCAGCGTCAGGATCTGGAAAAGAGTGCAATTTGGAACATACTACAAAAAAATCATGACAGTGCTTGCCAGGAGAAACAAGAGAGCCACAGAGTTACAGCCTCATTCTTAATTCCCCCTTTTAATTATTATAGAAATGTTGGTGGAACTTAAACATGTCTGGAGCTCTAGCTGCAATGGAGTCCAAGAAATGTGTTCTGACTTCAGAGAAGTGTAGCAGAGCATCGTGTGTTTGGAGAGGCAACTTCTGTTGTGGGCCAGCTAGCTACCTGGGAGAATGTTCTTATCTATCAATTTTTTTTTTCTTAATCGAAAACTTTTCATGTACACATTATCAAATAACAAAAAGAACTAAATTTTCTTTTACAATTTATGTAGCCAAATGATCATTTTTCCTCCTTTCTTGGAAGGAGAGGGTGTGATATTTGTTATTTTGGGGGAGAGTTGTAGAAAGTGGATGGCAAAGCTTATATTTTTCATTTAAAAAGATTAGCCCTCTGTCCCAAATGCTGTATTCCTCCTGGCTATATTGGAGCTAACTGCCCAGAGGAAGTGTGTTCTGACCCAGGTCATGGAATCCAGAGTCACTAAGGGAGGGGTGCTTTTGATGCAGGTAGTCAGTTTCTCATTTTATATAATTTCCACGTGCTTTTTTCCCCCTGCAAAGTTCTTAGATACTAGGGTTGCAGCTGAGAAAAGAGTAGGTTCTTATTCTGTCTTCCAAACCCCTGTCATGAGGAGGAATGTATGTAAGTTAATGTCTAAAATTTTTAAATCATAATTTTATACTGTTGCAAAGGATGTACTTTCTGGCAGATTATTATTATTGATATTTTAAAAGGAAACTGTCACCACTCTTTTCAATGTATCTAATAGAATCTAAATTAAAAGATCTACCTAAATTAGAATAATTCTCTGGAATTAGTGAAATCGTTCCAGATAATAATCCTATTATTATATTACTATCCTAATCCTATATGATACTATTATTAATATATATTATTATATTATTTAAGCATATATTGTTATGTATAATTTTCTCATTTCTAATCAAATATATTAATTGAAATGTATTTTATTTCCTATGGTTCTAAGTCTCTAAATGTTAAAACATATTTTCTGGTTTGAGTTATTGTTATGAGGGTTATTAGTACACAATTGATTGAAACAACATAAAGATTACAAACTAATTAAAATATATAAGAGAAAATTGGTTTTTGCAAGTCCATGAATGGGATTTTGCCCCTCAGTGTTCAAAATTTTAGGATAAATATGAAATTCAAGCACACATGCTATTCTAATTTTTTATTTTTATAGGGATGGTGAAAGAACTTGTTCACATAAACAGGTAGATGGAAATAGGAGTTTTATTTATAGCAAAGTCACTCAAGCACTTGAACTCCTGAGGAGCTATATGCTGAAAATCTCATAGTGAAAAGATAGACTGCTGCCCATGCCTTGTCTTACTTGTTAACTCTTTTGAATATCACACTTGGGCCATATTTTTACTTTGATGGAAGTAAAAAATTGGAAATTATCTACTTAAAGATATATTTGGTACTCAGCTACTAGAGTCATTCAATTTCTCAATTTCTGGAAGTTGTACTAGAAGGTAGACTTGTCAGTTGACAATTATTCATACCATTTCTCTTATGAAAGCTTGTAAAACTGCATATATTGAAAATGAGGAAACTAAAATAATGTTAATACATTAAAAAAATTTTTTTTTACTAAAGTATTTCTATTATGAGCTTTAAATATATTTTCAACAAAACCTAGAAGATACAAATTTAGTTCATCCATTTTATGGAAAATGCCTACCATATAACTTGGAAAAACTAGCTCTCATTGTGAAAAGAATCAACATAATCAGACTTACTTTGAGACGGATAACTTGTAATTGCATGACCAAGGGGTAATCACCTCATGTCTAAATGCGAATTCTGAGATAGAAATATTTGTTAAATGTTCCTTAGAAATTCCCTCTTTTATCATTAGGAAATGTACTTTTTTTTTTTTTTTTTTTTGGTACGCGGGCCTCTCACTGTTGTGACCTCTCCCGTTGCGGAGCACAGGCTCCGGACGCACAGGCTCAGCGGCCATGGCTTACGGGCCCAGCTGCTCTGCGGCATGTGGGATCTTCTTGGACACAAACCTGTGTGTCCCCTGCGTCGACAGGTGGACTCTCAACCACTGTGCCACCAGGGAAGCCCAGGAAATGTACCTTTTAATGCACGGTGATACACTTGGTCTTGGAGTCTCTTTTAAAATACCCACTCCAGCTCACTGCATGGTAGTTCTTTTTCCATTCATTTGCTTGCACTTTATCTGTGCCTTTCTATTTAAAGTATGTCTCCTTTAGGCAACATATAGTAGGGTCAGGCTTTTATATTCACTCTCATTCTCTGTCTTTAGAGAGACTGACAAAGATGAAATGTTTAGATTATTAACTTTTTAAAAAATAATAGCTTTATTGATCTATAATTCATATAATTTAAAATTTACCATTTAAAAGAGTGTAATTCTGTGGTTTTTAGAATGTTTGCAAAGTTGTTCATCCATCACCACTATCTTATTTTGGAACATTTTCATTACCCACAAAGGAAACCCTGTAACTATTAGTTATCACTCCCCATTCCCTCTCTCTCCCACCCCTCACAACCACTAACATACTTTCTGTTTCTATAGATTTGCCTCTGCTAGACATTTCATATGAATGGGATCATCCAATATGTGGCCTTTGGTGACTGGCTTCTTTCACATAACGTAATGTTTTCAATATTCATCCATGCTGTAGCATGCATCAATACTCCATTCCTTTTTATGGCCAAATAATATTCCATTGTATGGATAAAGACATTGTATTTATCCATTTATCAGTTCGTAGATGTTTGGGTAATTTCCGTTTCTGTTATTATGAATAATGCTGCTACATTTGTGTATGGGTCTTTTGTAGACACAAGTTTTCAGCTCTCTTGGTTATACGTATGGAGGTTGAATATGTATATTCAGGCTGGTCTGGGTCACATGTTAACACTATGTTTAACATTTTGAGGAACTCCGAATTGTTTTTCAAAGTGACTGCACAATTTTACAATTCCTCCATATTTGAGGATTTAAATATCTCCACATCCTCATCAACATTTGTTTATTGTTCATCAATTTTTTTATATCCATCCTAGTGAGTGTGAAGTGGTATCTCATTGCTGTTTCTGACTTGCTTTTCCCTGATGATTAATGACATTGAGCATCTTTTCATATGCTTATTGGACATTTTTATATTTTCTTTGGAGAAATGTCTATTCAGATCTCTTTTCCATTTTTCTGTTGTGTTGTTTGTCCTCTTATTCTTGAGTTGTAAATGTTCTTTATATATTCTGGATACCAGTTCCTTATCAGATATATGATTTGCTATTATTTTAGCCCATTCTGTGAGTTGTCTTTACACTTTCTTGATGGTGTCCTTTGAAGAACAAAAGTTTTTAATTTTGTTGAAGTCCAATTTACGTATCTTTTCTTTTTTTGTTTGTGCTTTTGGTGTCTTATCTAAGAAATTATTTCCTAATTCATGAACTAAGCTTTTATATTATGTTTTTCTCTAAGATTTTTATAGTTTTAACCTTACATTTAAGCCTATGATCCATTTTGAGTTAATTTTTGCATGCTGTGTGAGATAAGGGTCCAACTTCATTCTTTTGCCTGTGGCTAACCAGGTGCTCTAGTACCATTCCTTCCTTAGTGGATTGTTTGGCACCCTTGTCAAAAATCAATTGAGGGGGCTTCCCTGGTGGCGCAGTGGTTGAGAGTCCGCCTGCTGATGCAGGGGACACGGGTTCGTGCCCTGGTCCAGGAAGATCCCACATGCCGCGGAGTGGCTGGGCCCATGAGCCATGGCTGCTGAGCCTGCGCGTCCGAAGCCTGTGCTCCGCAACAGGAGAGACCACAACAGTGAGAGGCCCGCGTACCGCAAAAAAAAAAAAAAAAAAAAATCAATTGAGCATAAATGTGAGGGTTTATTTTCAGGCTCAACTCTATTCCACTGGTCTATATGTGTATCCTTATGCCAGCTTCATGTCATCTTCATTAGTGTAGATTTGTGGTAAGATTTGAATTTAGGAAGTGTGAGTCCTCCAACTTTGTTCTTCTTTTTTCAAGATTGTTTTAGCTATTCTGGGCCCCTTTCATTTCCATATGAATTTTAGAATCAGCTTGTAAATTTATGCATAAACATTAGCTGGAATTTTTACAGGTATAGCACTGAATCTGTAGAATAGTTTGGGAATATTGCCATCTTAACAAAATTAAGTCTTCTGATCCATAAACATGGATACATTTCCTTTCAACAATTTTTGTAGTTTTCAGTGTATAAGTCTTACTTTCCTTTTGTTAACTTTATTCTGAGGTATTTTATTCTTTTTGATGCTATTGTAACTGGAATATTTTCTTAATTCCATTTTTGGATTGTCCACTCTAGTGTATAGAAATACAATTGGTTTATACATATTGATCTCATATCCTGAAACCATGCTGACTTCATTTATTAGTTCTAATTTTTTTTAGTGGCTTTCTTAGAATTTTGTATATACAAGACCATGTAACCTGAGAAGCGAGATAGTTTTATTTCTTCCTTTACAATCTTGATGCTGCTTATTCTTTTCTTTTTCTTGCCTGTCTCGCTTGCTATAACCTTCAGTAAAATGTTGATTAAGAGCGGTGAAAGCAGTCATTCTTGCCTTGTTCCTGATCTTAGTGTGGAAGCTTTCAATCTTTCATCATTAATTATGAATATTAGTTATGGATTTTCATAGATACCCTTTATCCATTTGGGGAAATTCCTTTCTATTCTTAGTTTGTGTGAAAGGGTGCTGGATTGAATCACATTCTTTTTATGTATCTATTGAGATGTGCATGTATTTTCTTTCCTTTATTCTATTAATGTTCCTTTAATATAGTATTACACTGATTGATTTTCATACGTTGAAGCAACCATTGGTCATGGTGTATAATCCTTTTTTATATATTTCTGGAATCAGTTTGCTAACATTATGTTGAGGATTTTTTCAACTATATTCACAAAGGGTACTGGTTTATAGTTTTCTTTTTTTATCTTGTGGCTATCTTTGGTTTTGGTATCAGTGTAATACTGCCCTCATAGAATGAGTTAAGAAGTATATTCCCTCCTTTTCCTTTTTGTTTGGAAATAGACCATTAACTTTATTTTTTTTTTAAGTTTTATCCTGTGGTGGGTTGGATTTTTTTTTTCCCTCAGGATTTAGATAATTTTCTTATTATTGTTAAAACAAATTTGTTATTATCAGTGTTATTATTCATCAGCAATTCTTATAGATGCAATGACAGGCAACATTATCATTTACTTTTCTCACATTACATTTCTGTTTATAATTTCTATAATGTATTCTATATGAATGCAGGCATTTCTTCTATATATTGCCTCTTACAACATTGAAAGTTATTATGATCATTATTTTATTAATGAAGCAAAGTGACTAATTTTTCTACAGTTACACATCTAGTAAATGACAGAGTTAGATTTTTTTCGTTAGTTTCTGCTATATAACAAAGTGAATCAGTTATACATATACATATGTTCCCATATTTCTTCCCTCTTGCGTCACCCTCCCTCCCACCCTCCCTATCCCACCCCTCCAGGCGGTCACAAAACACCGAGCTGATCACCCTGTGCTATGCGGCTGCTTCCCACTAGCTATCTACCTTACGTTTGGTAGTGTATATATGTTCATGACTCTCTCTCACTTTGTCACAGCTCACCCTTCCCCCTCCCCATATCCTCAAGTCCATTCTCTAGTAGGTCTGTGTCTTTATTCCTGTCTTACCCCTAGATTCTTCATGACATTTTTTTTCTTAAATTCCATATATATGTGTTAGCGTACAGTATTTGTCTTTCTCTTTCTGACATATTTCACTCTGTATGGCAGACTCTAGGTCTATCCACCTCATTACAAATAGCTCAATTTCGTTTCTTTTTATGGCTGAGTAATATTCCGTTGTATATATGTATCACATCTTCTTTACCCATTCATCCAATGATGGACACTTAGGTTGTTTCCATCTCCGGGTTATTGTAAATAGAGCTGCAATGAACATTTTGGTACATGACTCTTTTTGAATTATGGTTTTCTCAGGATATATGCCCAGTAGTGGGATTGCTGGGTCATATGGTAGTTCTATTTGTAGTTTTTTAAGGAACCTGCATACTGTTCTCCACAGTGGCTGTATCAATTTACATTCCCACCAATAGTGCAAGAGGGTTCCCTTTTCTCCACACCCTCTCCAGCATTTATTGTTTCTAGATTTTTTGATGATGGCCATTCTGACTGGTGTGAGATGATATCTCATTGTAGTTTTGATTTGCATTTCTCTAATGATTAATGAAGTTGAGCATTCTTTCATGTGTTTGTTGGCAGTCTGTATATCTTCTTTGGAGAAATGTCTATTTAGATATTCTGCCCATTTTTGGATTGGCTTGTTTGTTTTTTTGTTATTGAGCTGCATGAGCTGCTTATAAATTTTGGAGATTAATCCTTTGTCAGTTGCTTCATTAGCAAATATTTTCTCCCATTCTGAGGGTTGTCTTTTCGTCTTGTTTATGGTTTCCTTTGCTGTGCAAAAGCTTTGAAGTTTCATTAGGTCCCATTTGTTTATTTTTGTTTTTACTTCCATTTCTCTAGGAGGTGGGTCAAAAAGGATCTTGCTGTGATTTATGTCATAGAGTGTTCTGCCTATGTTTTCCTCTAAGAGTTTGATAGTTTCTGGCCTTACATTTAGGTCTTTATCCATTTTGAGCTTATTTTTGTGTATGGTGTTAGGGAGTGATCTAATCTCATACTTTTACATGTACCTGTCCAGTTTTCCCAGCACCACTTATCGAAGAGGCTGTCCTTTCTCCACTGTACATTCCTGCCTCCTTTATCAAAGATAAGGTGACCATATATGCATGGATTTATCTCTGGGCTTTCTATCCTGTTCCATTGATCTATCTTTCTGTTTTTGTGCCAGTACCATACTGTCTTGATTACTGTAGCTTTGTAGTATAGTCTGAAGTCAGGGAGCCTGATTCTTCCAGCTCCGTTTTTCGTTCTCAAGATTGCTTTGGCTATTCGGGGTCTTTTGTGTTTCCATACAAATTTGAAAGTTTTAGTTCTAGTTCTGTGAAAAATGCCATTGGTAGTTTGATAGGGATTGCATTGAATCTGTAGATTGCTTTGGGTAGTAGAGTCATTTTCACAATGTTGATTCTTCCAATCCAAGAACATGGTATATCTCTCCATCTATTTGTATCATCTTTAATTTCTTTCATCAGTGTCTTATAATTTTCGGCATACAGGTCTTTTGTCTCCCTAGGTAGGTTTATTCCTAGATATTTATTCTTTTTGTTGCAATGGTAAATGGGAGTGTTTTCTTGATTTCACTTTCAGATTTTTCATCATTAGTATATAGGAATGCCAGAGATTTCTGTGCATTAATTTTGTATCCTGCTACGTTACTAAATTCATTGATTAGCTCTAGTAGTTTTCTGGTAGCATCTTTAGGATTCTCTATGTATAGTATCATGTCATCTACAAACAGTGACAGCTTTACTTCTTCTTTTCCGATTTGGATTCCTTTTATTTCCTTTTCTTCTCCGATTGCTGTGGCTAAAACTTCCAAAACTATGTTGAATAAGAGTGGTGAGAGAGGGCAACCTTGTCTTGTTCCTGATCTTAGTGGAAATGCTTTCCGTTTTTCACCATGTTGGCTGTGGGTTTGTCATACATTGCCTTTATTATGTTGAGAAAAGTTCTCTCTATGCCTAATTTCTGCAGGGTTTTTATCATAAATGGGTGTTGAATTTTGTCGAAAGCTTTCTCTGCATCTATTGAGATGATCATATGGTTTTTCTCCTTCAATTTGTTAATGTGGTGTATCACGTTGATTGATTTGCGTATATTGAAGAATCCTTGCATTCCTGGGATAAACTCCACTTGATCATGGTGTATGATCCGTTTAATGTGCTGTTGGATTCTGTTTGCTAGTATTTTGTTGAGGATTTTTGCATCTATGTTCATCAGTGATATTGGCCTGTAGTTTTCTTTCTTTGTGACATCCTTGTCTGGTTTTGGTATCAGGGTGATGGTGGCCTCGTAGAATGGGTTTGGGAGTGTTCCTCCCTCTGCTATATTTTGGAAGAGTTTGAGAAGGATATGTGTTAGCTCTTCTCTAAATGTTTGATAGAATTCGCCTGTGAAGCCATCTGGTCCTGGGCTTTTGTTTGTTGGAAGATTTTTAATCACAGTTTCAATTTCAGTGCTTGTGATTGGTCTGTTCATATTTTCTATTTCTTCCTGATTCAGTCTTGGCAGGTTGTGCATTTCTAAGAATCTGTCCGTTTCTTCCAGGTTGTCCATCTTATTGGCATAGCGTTGCTTGTAGTAATCTCTCATGATCTTTTGTATTTCTACAGTGTCAGTTGTTACTTGTCCTTTTTCATTTCTAATTCTATTGATTTGAGTCTTCTCCCTTTTTTTCTTGATGAGTCTGACAAATGGTTTATCAATTTTGTTTATCTTCTCAACGAACCAGCTTTTAGTTTTATTGATCTTTGCTATCGCTTCCTTCATTTCTTTTTCATTTATTTCTGATTTTATTTTTATGATTTCTTTCCTTCGGCTAACTTCGGGGTATTTTTTGTTCTTCTTTCTCTAATTGCTTTAGGTGCAATGTTAGGTTGTTTATTCGAGATGTTTCCGGTTTCTTAAGGTAGAATTGCATTGCTATAAACTTCCCTCTTAGAACTGATTTTGCTGCATCGCATAGATTTTGGGTCATTGTGTCTCCATTGTCATTTGTTTCTAGGTATTTTTTGATTTCCTCTTTGATTTCTTCAGTGATCACTTCGTTATTAAGTAGTGTATTGTTTAGCCTCCATGTGTTTGTATTTTTTACAGGTCTTTTCCTGTAATTGATATCTAGTCTCATAGCGTTGTGGTCAGAAAACATACTTGATACAATTTCAGTTTTCTTAAATTTACTAAGGCTTGATTTGTGACCCAAGATATGATCTATCCTGGAGAATGTTCCATGAGCACTTGAGAAAAATGTGTATTCTGTTGTTTTTGGATGGAATGTCCTATAAATATCAATTAAGTCCATCTTGTTTAATGTATCATTTAAAGCTTGTGGTTCCTTATTTATTTTCATTTTGGATGATCTGTCCATCGGTGAAAGTGGGGTGTTAAAGTCCCCTACTATGAATGTGTTACTGTCGATTTCCCCTTTCATGGCTGTTACTGTTTGCCTTATGTATTGAGGTGCTCCTATGTTGGGTGCATAAATATTTACAGTTGTTATATCTTCTTCTTGGATCAATCCCTTGATCATTATGTAGTGTCCTTCTTTGTCTATTCTCATAGTCTTTATTTTAAAGTCTATTTTGTCTGATATGAGAATTGCTACTCCAGCTTTCTTTTGGTTACCATTTGCATGAAATATCTTTTTCCATCCCCTTACCTTCAGTCTGTATGTGTCTGTAGGTCTGAAGTGGGTCTCTTGTAGACAGCAAATATATGGGTCTTGTTTTTGAATCCATTCAGCCAATCTGTGTCTTTTGGTGGGAGCATTTAGTCCATTTACATTTAAGGTAATTATAGCTATGTATATTCCTATTCCCATTTTCTTAATTGCTTTGGGTTCGTTATTGTAGGTTTTTTCCTTCTCTTGTGTTTCTTGCCTAGAGAAGCTCCATTAGCATTTGTTGTAAAGTTGGTTTGGTGGTGCTGAACTCTCAGCTTTTGCTTGTCTGTAAAGGTTTTAATTTCTCCATCAAATCTGAATGAGATCCTTGCTGGGTAATCTTGGTTGCAGGTTTTTCTCCTTCATCACTTTAAATATGTCCTGCCAGTCCCTTCTGGCTTGCAGAGTTTCTGCTGAAAGATCAGCTGTTAACCTTATGGGGATTCCCTTGTGTGTTATTTGTTGTTTTTCCCTTGCTGCTTTTAATATGTTTTCTTTGTATTTAATTTTTGACAGTTTGATTAATATGTGTCTTGGTGTATTTCTCCTTGGATTTATCTGGTATGGGACTCTCTGTGCTTCCTGGACTTGATTAACTATTTCCTTTCCCATATTGGGGAAGTTTTCAACTATAATCTCTCCAAATATTTTCTCAATTCCTTTCTTTTTCTCTTCTTCTTCTGGAACCCCTATAATTCGAATGTTGGTGTGTTTAATGTTGTCCCAGAGGTCTCTGAGACTGTCCTCTGTTCTTTTCATTCTTTTTTCTTTATTCTGCTCTGAAGTAGTTATTTCCACTCTTTTATCTTCCAGGTCACTTATCCATTCTTCTGCCTCAGTTATTCTGCTATTGATCCCATCTACAGTATTTTTAATTTCATTTATTGTGTTGTTCATCACTGCTTGTTTCATCTTTAGTTCTTCTAGTTCCTTGTTAAATGTTTCTTGCATTTTGTCTATTCTATTTCCAAGATTTTGGATCATGTTTCCTATCAGTATTCTGAATTCTTTTTCAGGTAGACTGCCTATTTCCTCTTTATTTGTTAGGTCTGGTGGGTTTTTATCTTGCTCCTTCATCTGCGGTGTGTTTTTCTGTCTTCGCATTTTGCTTATCTTACTGTGTTTGGGGTCTCCTTTTCGCAGGCTGCAGGTTCGTAGTTCCCGTTGTTTTTGTTGTCTGTCCCCAGTGGCTAAGTTTGGTTCAGTGCTTTGTGTAGGCTTCCTGGTGGAGGGGACTAGTGCCTGTGTTCTGGTGGATGAGGCTGGATCTTTACTTTCTAGTGGGCAGGTCCATGTCTGGTGGTGTGTTTTGGGGTGTCTGTGGACTTACTATGATTTTAGGCAGCTTCTCTGCTAATGCGTGGGGTTATGTTCCTGTCTTGCTAGTTGTGTGGCCTAGAGTGTCCAGCACTGTAGCTTGCTGGTTGTTGAGTGAAACTGGGTGCTGGTGTTGAGATGGAGATCTCTGGGAGATTTTCGCCATTTGATATTATGTGGAGCTGGGAGGTCTCTTGTGGACCAGTGTCCTGAAGTTGGCTCTCCCACCTCAGAGGCACAGCACTGACTCCTGGCTGCAGTACCGAGAGCCTTTCATCCACATGGCTCAGAATAAAAGGGAGAAAATGTAGAAAGAAAGAATTAGTGGAAGTAGAAAGAAAGAAAGAAAGGAGGGAGGGAGGGAGGGAGGAAGGAAGGAGGGATGGAAGGAAAAAAAGAGAAAGAAGAATAAAATAAAGATAAAATATAATAAACTTATTGAAATAAAAAATTAAGAGAAAAAAATTAAAAAACAACACAACAACAAAAAAAACGGATATAACCCTAGGATAAATGGTGAGCAAAGCTATACAGACAAAATCTCACACAGAAGCATACACATACACACTCACAGAAAGAGGCAAAGGGGAAAAAATCATAAATATTGCTCTCAAAGTCCACCTCCTCAATTTGGGATGATTCGTTGTCTAAAGGAAGGAAGGAAGGAAAGAAAGAAGATAAAGTAAAATAAAAGAAAGTTATTAAAATAAAAAAAATAATTATTAAGAAAAAACAACAACAACAAAAAAAACCGGGCGGATAGAACCCTAGGACAAATGGTGGAAGCAAAGCTATACAGACAAAATCTCACACTGAAGCATACACATTCACACTCACAAAAAGAGGAAAGGGGAAAAAAAAATCATAAATCTTGCTCTCAAAGTCCACCTCCTTAATTTGGGATGATTTGTTGTTTATTCAGGTATTCCACAGATGCAGGGTACATCAAGTTGATTGTGGAGCTTTAATCCACTGCTTCTGAGGCTGCTGGGAGAGATTTCCCTTTCTCTTCTTTGATCTCACAGCTCCCAGGGGCTCGGCTTTGGATTTGGCCCCGCCTCTGCGTGTAGGTCGCCGGAGGGCGTCTGTCCTTCGCTCAGACAGGACGGGGTTAAAGGAGCCTTTGATTCGGGGGCTCTGGCTCATTCAGGCCGGGGGGAGGGAGGGGCTAGGAGTGCGGGGTGAGCCTGCGGCCGCAGAGGCAAGCGTGACGTTGCACCAGTCTGGGGCGCACCGTGCGTTCTTCGGGGGAGCTGTCCCTGCGTCCCGGGACCCTGGCAGTGGCGGGCTGCACAGGCTCCTGGGAAGGGGGGTGTGGATAGTAACCTGTGCTCGCACACAGGCATCTTGGTGGCGGCAGCAGCAGCCTTAGCGTCTCATGCCCGTCTCTGGGGTCTGCGCTTTTAGCCGCGGCTCGCTCCTGTCTCTGGAGCTCCTTTAAGCAGCGCTCTTAATCCCCTCTCCTCGCGCACCAGGAAACAAAGAGGGAAGAAAAAGTCTCTTGCCTCTTCGGCAGCTCCAGACTTTTCCCCGGACTCCCTCCCGGCTAGCCGTGGCGCACTAACTCTCTGCAGGCTGTGTTCACGCCGCCAACCCCAGTCCTCTCCCGGTGCTGTGACCGAAGCCCGAGCCTCAGCTCCCAGCCCTGCCCGCCCCAGCGGGTGAACAGACAAGCCTCTCGGGCTGGTGAGTGCCAGTCGGCCCTGTTCCTCTGTGCGGGAATCCCTCCGCTTTTCCCTCCGCACCCCTGTTGCTGTGCTGTCCTCCGCGGCCCCGAAGCTTCCTCTTCCGCCACCCGCAGTCTCCGCCCACAAAGAGGCTTCCTAGTGTGTGGAAACCTTTACTCCTTAAGAGCTCCCCCCCACCGATGCAGGTCCTGTCCCTATCCTTTTTCTCTGTTTATTCTTTTTTCTTTTGCCCTACCCAGGTACATGGGGGGTTTCTTGCTTTTTGGGAGGTCTGAGGTCTTCTGTCAGCGTTTAGTAGGTGTTCTGTAGGAGTTTTGTAGATGTATTTCTGGTGTATCTGTGGGGAGGAAGGCGATCTCCGCATCTTACTCTTCCTCCATCTTCCCGGAAGCCCCTCTAGACCATTAACTTTTAATATAAATATTGAAATGGTTAGATTTAAGTCTGTTTTATTATTTTTTTCCTCTATCCTCTCTGTTTTCTAACTCAGCCACCTCTCCCCCACCTCCTTTCTTGCCTTCTTTTAGTTTACTTGAACATTATTTTAGTATTCAGTTTACATTTGTCTATTAAATTTTTGACTATATATCTTTGTATTATTTTTCAATGGTTGTTTTAGTGATTACAGTATACATACCTAACCTTTCATCATCTTCTATGATTAATTTTGTACCACTTCATATCAAATGTAGAAAACTTGCAGCCATATAACTCTCTTATGGTCCTTTATATTATACATATCATATGTATAACTTGTACTTACATAGAAAATCCCAACACAGAGTGTTATAATTTTTACTTTCAGCAGAACTTACCAGAAAAAAATAATCTTTATTTATCCAGATATTTATCATTTCTGTTCTTTCTTTATTTCTGGAGATTTACATTTTCCTGTGGTGCTATTTCCTTTCAATTTGAAGAATCTCCTTTACCACAGCTTGTAGAACACGTCTGCTGCTGATGAATTTTATTAGTTTTCATTCATCTGGGAATATCTTCATTTTTTCTTTATTTTTGGAGGAAAATGATACATTTCTGTTGGATGTAGAATTCTGAGTTGACAGTTCTTTCAATAGTTTAAACATGTTGCTCCACTGTCTTCTGTCCTCTATTACTTCTGGTGAGAAACCCATGATTAGTCAAATCACTGTTCCACTGTATGTCAGAGTTCTTTCTCTAGCCACTTTCACGATTTTTCTTTATGTTTGGTGTTCAGAAGTTAGGTTATGATTTTCTTTTTGAAGTGATCTTGTTTGGATAGTCAAGAACTGTGAAGGGCCTGAGATTTTACCCTACTTGTAAGCTAACAAGTTAATAGTTTTGTGGATGCTGGTAGAAGACATGATACTGCTGGGTAAGAGAGAGAAGATTTTATTACATGTGGCACTGCAGGTAGCATGAACTTCATGTTCATGATGATATTCCTTGCCTCCCAGGTCCTATGGTGTGATACAGAGCAGCCAAGGAGGATGCTGTGCATGCAGTGGGTTTGAATCATAGCTGAGGAAACTCCAGTCTTTCAAAGGACGCTGAAAAGAAACCAGCCAACCTTTTGCCTGACAAGTGACATTATCATTATTATAATGGTCATGAAACAAATTTTCCCTCTGTCTCAGAGGGAGACACTATCTCTGTCTTCCAAGATTATTTGCTATACAAGCATGCTTGAAAAAGATAGTCTGAAACAAAAGCTGATACAAAATGTGCAGAACTGCCATAGAGAGTTGTCTTCCAACAGGAGCATGCTGAAATTCTTGGATCTGTTAATGTACGTTTTTAATCAAACTTTACCACGTTTTTGGCTATAACTTCTTCCAATATTCAGTCCTAATCTTTTTTTCCTCTCCTTTTAGGACTCCAGTGTCATGTATGTTAGACCTTTTAATAATGTCCCACAGGTCTCTGATGTTCTGTTAATTTTTTTTTTCTTCCAGAAGATACCTTATAAATGGAAGTTTGACCAGCTTTACCCATTTCACCACCAACCTACCAGCAACCACCAATCTACCAGCAACCACCAATCTACTTCCTATTTCTGTGAGTTTGATTTTTTTAGATTCAACATATAAGTAAGATCATACAGTGTTTGTCTTTCTCTATCTGTCTTACTTAGCAAAATGTCCTCAAGATTCATCCATGTTGTTACAAATGATAGAATTTCCTTCCTTTTTATGACTGAATAATATTCTGTTGTGTGTGTGTATGTGTGTGTATATATATGTACATATATATGTGTGTATATATATATATATATATATATATATCTCACAGTTTCTTTATCCATTCATCTGTTGACAGACACTTAGATTGTTTCCATGTCTTGGCTATTGTAAATAATGCTGCAGTGAACATGGGAGTGCAGATTTCTCTTTGAGCAAGTGATTTCATTTCCTTTAGATATGTACTCATAAGTGGGATTGTTGGATCATGTGGTAGTTCTAGTTTTAATTTTTTGAGGAACCTCCATACTGTTTTCCATAGTGGCTTCACCAATTTACATTACCATCCACAATGTACCGTACCAGGATTCCCTATTCTCCATGTCCTCACCAGCACTTCTTATTTCTTGTCTCTTTGATAACACCTGTTGTAGCAGGTGTGAAGTGGTATCTCATTGTGGGTTTTAAAAAAAATTTTTTTATTGAAGTGTAGTTGATGTACAATATTATATGTTACAGGTATACAATAGTGATTCACAATTTTTTTTTAAGATGTTGGGGGGTAGGAGTTTATTAATTTATATTTATTTTTGCTGTGTTGGGTCTTCGTTTCTGTGCAAGGGCTTTCTCTAGTTGTGGCAAGTGGGGGCCACTCTTCATCGCGGTGCGCGGGCCTCTCACTATCGTGGCCTCTTGTTGCGGAGCACACGCTCCAGACGCGCAGGCTCAATAGTTGTGGCTCACGGGCCTAGTTGCTCTGCAGCGTGTGGGATCCTCCCAGACCAGGGCTTGAACCCGTGTCCCCTGCATTAGCAGGCAGATTCTCAACCACTGCGCCACCAGGGAAGCCCAGTGATTCACAATTTTTAAAGGTTATACTGCATGTATAGTTATTATAAAATATTGGCTATATTACCCATATTGTACAATATATCCTTGTAGGTTACTTCTAATTGTTTGTATCTCATAATCCTCTATCTCTATATTGTCCCTCCCCGCTTCCCTATCCCCACTGGTAACCACTCGTTTGTTCTATATATTTGTGAGTCTGCTTCTTTTTTGTTATATTCACTATTTTTCATTTTAAATTATTAGTTATTATTATTTTTTAAATACACTTATTTATTCATTTATTTTTGGCTGCATTGGGTCTTCATTGCTGCATGTGGGCTTTCTCTAGTTGTGGTGAGCGACAGCTACTCTTCATTGCAGTACATGGGCTTCTTATTGCAGTGGCTTCTCTTGTGGATCGTGGGCTCAAGGCGCATGGGCTTCAGTAGTTGTGGCACGCAGGCTCAGTAGTTGTGGCTCGTGGACTCTAGAGCACAGGCTCAGTAGTTGTGGTGCACAAGCTTAGTTGCTCCCCTGCATGTGGGATCTTCCTGGACTGGGGCTCGAACCTGTGTCCCCTGCATTGGCAGGTGGATTCTTAACCACTGCACCACCAGGGAAGACCTATTTTTAATTTTTAAAAAAATTTTATTTATTTCTTTTGGAAAATTTGGCTGCACTGCGTGGCTTGCAGGATCTTACTTCCCTGACCAGGGATTGAACTTAGGCCCTGGCAGTGTAAGCTCTGAGTCCTAACCACTGGGCTTCCAGGGAATTTCCCTTGTTGTCTTTTTTAGATTCCACATGTAAGTGATATCATACAGTATTTGTCTTCCTCTGTCTGACTTATTTCCCTTAGCATAATGCTCTCCAAGTCCACGTTGCTGCAGGTGGCAAATTTTGTTCTTTTTTATAGCTAAGTAGTATTCCATTGTATATATACCACTTTTTCTTTATCCATTCACCTGTTGATGGACATTTAGGTTGCTTGCATATCTTGGCAATTGTAAATAGTGTTGCTATGAACACTGACGTGCATGTACCTTTTCCAATTGGTGTTTTTGGTTTTTTTGGATGTATACCCAGGAGTGGAATTGCTGGGTCATATGGTATTTCTATTTTTAGCTTTTTGAGAAACATCCATACTGTTTTCCACAGTGGCTGTACCAATTTACATTTCCAACAACAGTGTAGGGGTGTTCCCTTTTCTCCATATCCTTGCCAACACTTGTTATTTGTATTCTTTTGATGACAGGTGTAAGGTGATAGCTCACTGTGGTTTTAATTTGCATTTCCCTGATGATTAGTGATGTTGAGCATCTTTTCATGCTCCTGTTGTCCATCTGTCATTGAGGTTTTAATTTGCATTTCCCTGATGATTATTGATGTTGAGCACCTTTTCATATACTTGTTGGCCATTTGTATATCTTCTTTGGAAAAATATCCACTCAGGTCCTTTACCCACTTTTAAATTGGACTTTTTTTTTTTTTGGCTAGTGAGTTATATCAGTTCCTTTTGCATCTTTTATATCTTTTGCATATTAACCTATTATCAGGTACATGGTTTGAAAATATTTTCTCCTATTCCATAGGTTGATTTTTATTTTGTTGATAATTTCTTCTGCTGTGCAGAAGATTTTTAGTTTGTTGTTGTCCCACTCATTTATTTTTGCTTTTGTTGCTTATGTCATTTGGTATCATTTCCAAAAAATCATTGTTAAGACCAATATCAGGTTGCTTTTCTCCCTAGTTTTCTTGTTTTAATTTCAGTTGTTTTCCCTTTTGATTTCTTCTTTGATCCATCTGTTGTTCCGGAGTATGTTGTTTGATTTCCATGTAACTGTGAATTTTCCAATTTTCCTCTTGTTATTGGTTTCTAATTTCATACTATCATTGTTGGACAAGATACATGATATAATTTCTGTCTTCTTGAATTTGTTGAGACTTGTTTTGTGACCTAAAATGTGATCTATCCTAGAAAATGTTCTGAGTCCTATTGAGAAGAACATGTATTCTGATGGTGTTGGATGGAATGTTTTGTATACATATGTTGGGTCTATTTCAACTATGGTCTTCAAATTGCTGTTTCCTTATTGATGCTCTGTCTAGATGATCTATCCATTGTTGAGGGTGGGGTGTTAAAGTCCCCAACTGTTATTGTATTGCAGCTTATTTCTCCTTTTAGTTAAGTTAGTATTTGCTTTATGTTTTTAGGTGCTCTGATGTTGAGTGCATATTTATTTACAATTGTTATATCTTGATGAATTGACTTTTTATCATTATATGATGACCTTCTCATGTGACCATTTTGAACTTAAAGTCTGTTCACTCTGGTATAAGTGCAACTATGCTTGCTTTCTTTTGATTATCACTTGCTTAAAATACTTTTTCTATCCCTTTACTCCCAGCCTATATATGTCCTTAAAGCTAAAGTGAATCTCTTATTGGCAGCATATGATTGGATCTTGTTTTTATTTTTATTTTATTTTCTATCTGTTAAGCCATTTTACAGTATGTCTTCTGACTGGAGAATTTAGCCCATTTACATTTACAATAAATTATTGATAGGAAAGAACTTACCATTCCCATTAAAAAAATTGTTTTTTGACTCTTGTGCAGATCTGTTAATTTTTAAAAAATACTCTTTTCTCTTTTCTTCAGGTTGGATAATTTCTGTTGATTATCTTCAAATTCACTGTTATTTTTCCTGTGTCATCTCCAATCTTCTATCTGGACCCATCTAGTGAATTTTTTATTTCACATGTTGACCTTATTTTTTTTTATTGATAGTATGTATTCCTCTAAGAACCCTTATCCTTTAGTCATTTCAGCTGTGTTGTTCTTTAATTCACAGAGCATAGCTTAAATAGCTGCTTTAAAGTATTTGCCTTGTAACTCCAAGACTCGGATCATCTTGAGAATGGCATCTGCGCATTGTGTCTTCACTTTAGAATTGGTGAAATTTTCCTGGTTCTCAGCAAGTTGTGTAATTTTGGATTTTCATCCTGAACAAGGGGATTGTTATGTTTTGTAGACACTGGGTCTGGTTATAATCCTCTGGGAAATGTTGGAGAACTTGAGTAGATTAGGACTATGTGTTCTGTTTGTCTTCTTTGCCTCTGGTTTATATCTCAATTCAGTTTTCAAAGCACATTATAAGCTAGTTTGAGTCTGTTACACACACAAGTATCTCAGAGGTTAGTATGAGACATGGGCAGTGGTTCAAATCTCCCTTTACTTCTCTATGCCTTTATTATGTTGGTCTGGTCTGTCCCACGCATGCATAGATGATAGATAAGCCTGAGACTTGTGTAAGGTCATAAATCCCCCTGTCTAGCCGTCAGTGCGCTGAAATTTCCTTATACCCTCCAGCCTGTAGAATCTTCTCTTCCTTATTTCTCTGACCAGAAAAAAGGGAGTTTTCCTGAAAGTTTTGTGGCTGCTGCCACTGGTAAGTGGCTCTATGACTGGGCCTTACCCTTGGGGGCAAGTCTGTGAGGAAAAAAAAGGAAACATCTCTCACTTTGTTTTCTATATTTTGGCTCCTCTCTGCAATCTACCTGCTTTGGTTTACTTTTCAGAAGCCTCAGGAGTTGACTCTAGAGCCCTCAGGTATTTGACAACAATTTTTTTTGCTGTAATGAACTAGAGAAATGAGCTGTGGAGTGTTTATATCCAGTGCTGATTCCAGAACCACTGCTGCCCCTTAATTTTTTTAATGAGGATAATATTATTTTAAGGCATGTTCCAAGAAGGAAATTTTGGGTTCAGCCATAGAAAAAGTTGTGAATATATGTTCTTTGCATTTCTTTTCTGATTTCTTTTCTTAACCTTATACTGGGCCTTCTTTCCTAAGACACAAAATACTCTCATGTTTACTCCTGGCTTTCTGGTGCCTGCTATTTAAAACCTTATCCAGGCCAGTTCTCATCTCTTTCTTAGTGTTTTTCCAACCATGTTAAGACTACCATTTTCTCAGTAACTTACTTGAACTTAGTTATCAGGTGAAACACACTTGATAAACTAATTCTCTTTAAGGTGCTATTGTCTGGTAAAGGTTCTCTCTCCAGTCAGTATTCCACAACCCCCTTATAAGTGTCTTTTTGGAAGGAGACTTTATGTTAGATCTAAAGTCTCATCTCTAATAGTAGAATTTTAAGCTTTGATATCAGTTTCATATAGAGATACTTTTATAAGGAAGAGAAACAGGAATTCTCAAATCAGCAGGAAAAATTTTACCTAAATATAAGAATAATCATGCTTAATTACTTATATGTATAATTTTATTATTCATTTTATAAGAAAGACCCGTGTGATAATTTAAAAAATCTTATTAGCAATAAAAATAAACGTATTTTTTAGTAATAGTTTAGACATTTTACTCTAATTTTTGTATTCAGCAATAAAAAATAGAAAAATCTCTCAGGAACAGCCAGGATTATTTTTTATTACTTTCATTGTGACCTTTAAGATATCATTAAATACTTTTACTAAATGAAAGGAAAATGGTAAATATAATGAACTGTGAATAATAAAGGCTTAAATATAAGTAAAATCTTCTAAAATTTACACGGGTATATTTTTCTACAGTTACCTCCCAGGTCACCCACATCTACCTGAGTGAAATTTAGAGAATATAAATCTAAATTTATAGGTCTTTTTCTTCATATTACCTAGAAACAATGTATAAAAACATTGGCCAGTAGCAAGGAGAAATAGCCATTGGCATCCCTTTTCTGGTATTTTTTTAAAAAAACTATCATTGAGATTTCATTTTTACTCTTAGTCTTGGGCTATATTTTGAAGACTCTAGGGACACACAGCTACTTAAAACTGCAGAGCATTATTAAGTGCTTAGTGTATGCAGACAGCTATGTGATATGCTATGTGCTGTGCTAAGGGAAATTCAACAAAGAATCTGTTTTAGGCAAAAACAATATGACCCATGCATGTGTGTGTGTGTGTGTGTGTGTGTGTGACTTCATCTGGGCTGAAGTAATCTGTTTCAAGCTTGGCCTGGCAGGAATCCATGTTGTGAAAAAGTCAAATAATATTGGGGGAAAATTCAGCAAACACTTGAAGATCAGTTAAGCTTTAGAGGTTAGGGTAGGTGAAGCATTTTCCCCTTGTGCTTTACACTTTCCTCTTTTCTCTTTCAAGATACTGGGCTAGATTCTACCACATGATGAATAAAAATTAGTTAACTCCATTTGAGGAACTAGTCATTCAATTAATTAAGTCGAATGGGTATTTTTAAATACCTTCTATGTGTCCAGCATTGTGCCAAATGTTGTGCAAGATAAAAGATTATTCTTGGCATTATCTTGCCTTTGAAAGTATATTGGGGGAGATGACAATGAAGCAGTATGAAAAGATAATGAGAAGGCTTACAGCAAATATCTTAAATGAATTGAACAAAAAGCCATCAAGAGCACTGATTCCTTGCTTTCTCAGATTGTACCAATCATGAGGATAAATAAGCAAGGATGTGGATGACCATTGGATTGGCTTTTGAATATAGACCTCTGCTTGATTTTGTTCCTGTTCTTGAGATTCTTTTCTTTCTCTTGGGTGCCAGGGCACTTCTGGGGAACTGGTATCATTGTCATGGCTCTTATGCTGGTGCTCAGGCTCTGGCTACCTAAGTCCTGGGACTCTGGGAAGTGCTAGAAAAGGCTGGGCTTCCTACCCTCTTTTCAGCAATAGGAGAGGAACAGAGCGGTCTGTAAGCAGGAGGTGGGTGCATTTAGAACAGTTGAAATGCACACAGGAAGGAGGTAAAGATTTTCAGCTTGAACAGGACTGTATAATTGACTCTGTTTTTCTTGAGGTTGAGAGAAGAAAAATTTTCCAATCTAATGAGAGCTCTTATGGCCAACCCTAGATGGTCGTGTATTTTTGGTGACTCCAGCTGTTTGGTATTTCAATTTCACAGTAAGTGCTGTCAAATAACTTAGAATACATTCTTTAGGGATGCTGTACTACACATTTGATCGCAAGGAACAAAACCCACTCAAGCTAGCTTAGTGAAAGGATTTTTATTTAATATAAGAAACATGAAAACAAGCGGGGGCTTGTGAGAATGGAGTTGGAAACTGGAAAGCTGTTAGGAACGGAGACAGCTACTTTCTCTGTTTCTCTCTGGGTTTCTGGCTTTTGCTTTCTCGGTGTGTTTGCTCTATTCTCTTATTTATCTGTGCAATTTAGCTTTCTATGACTTAAAAATTAGTGCACACTTGGTCAGAAATGGTCACTCTGGTCCCACCTCTGCATGACGTTTCAGGGTAAGCTCCCGCTATCTGACTCTAGCTCTATAGGTCTTAGATCAAAGTCTCAGGGAAGAAGTTGCCCTCGAGACTAGTGCCCATGTGTTGCTCAGTCACCTGTGGCCATAGGAGCAGGGTGTTATGATAAAAATATAGCCACTTAGGCCTGCCCCTAAAGTAGATGCTGTGCTGTAACATATAAGATGACATGGATTGGGGAGGAGTCCCAAAGCTGCCTACAGAAGTGCATATGAATGACATTTACCCATGTAGCACTCCTTCTTGCCAAAATCAAATCACTTTCCTAGCTTTTGCTGAAACAGAATGACTCACTGCTTTCCTGGAGTCAAGGGTGTGCAAGCTCAAGGGCCTCAGAGAACTAACCACCAAATTATAGAGTTACCATTTGTGTTTCCTTAAAGAAGTCTACAGAAATGGATCCTCATGTAAAAGAAGTCCTGGTGGGCTGCCTGAATATCTCAGGGTTCTGCTGTGCTTTTGCTAATTAGGACACCTGGCCACACACAGTACAGATGAATAAGCTTTGCGTATCTGTTGCTAAAAAAGAGAAGAGAATAATGATAATATGGATAAGTTGACATGGGAAAGGGTTATCAGTGGGGAAGTTTCCTTTCTCTGATTTTTTTTTACTATAAAACGATTTAAAGAAACTCAACTGTTTGGATTAAAATCTATCTTGGAAACTAGTGAATACATTTGATTTAATTCATTCAATGAACATTTCCTGTTTGCATACTATACACTAGGTACATGTTACATCATGTGGCAATTGGGATGATGTTTTCTTGATTTGTAGTTGGCCTCTTTGTAGGCAGAATTGGCTACATATTTGTGGGGCCCAGTGCAAAATGAAATTGCAGGAGCCCTTGTTCAAAAATTAAGAATTTCAAGATGGTGACAGCAGAGCATTAAATCAAGTACAGAACCCTTGAAGTCTGGTACCCTGGGTGACTGAACAACTTGCGTATCCGTGAAGCCTGCCCTGGCTGTGCGAGTATGGGCAGTTAACTTTTCACTTTCTCCCTCATAATTTCATGAGGGAAATGGAGGGTACTGTATTTTCTTACCATAGAGTAGATACATGAGGTAGATCAGATGGGTCTGGTCCTTCCTCAGACTGTTATTTTGCCAAAAGAAAAAGCTCACAGTGTGCAATTTTTTTTTAAAGAATAAAACTCATTACTTCTAATTATGATATCTCATACTTTAGTTACAATGTTGGATAATCTGTAGTTACTAGTTAATTATAAAAAGGTATTCCCTATAATGGTTTTCATGTTAAACCTCCCCTTTTCTTGCATTTTCGTTTTATTGTTTAAAACTTTCAGGTGATAAATTTATAAACTTCTTTGAAATAGATTTTGTGTACAGTTAATTTTGGTTTAGTTTGTATCTCGGATTATAATAGCCTACAAAATAGCAACTCAATGCAGTTTAGTTGAGGAAGACAACTGACTGGTTGTGTTTCAAGGGGATACAGTGATTTATAATGCCAGACTTTATGAATTGCAAGTCTTAATTATGCAAAACCAGAGGGAAATGGTTTATCTTGAGAGGAAAGTGGCAGTTTCCTACAAGCTGTATAATGTACCTTAAAATAATTTAAGTAATAAGTTTCATCTCAGGATTTTCATTAACTCAAACAGCATGTATTATAAAATATTTCAGGCTGATGTATTATAAAAATGTTGATTTTTTTTAAGAAAAAAGAGCTTATATAAAATATTTAGATGGAAAAATTTCTAAAGAGAAAACAAAGGTTCCTGATTTATTCATAAAAAAATTATGATAAAATTATCCTTTGTAGCATCAATATAGCCTGAAATTCAGTATGATTATGCTGGGAAGAAGGTCATTCCCTTTTTTAAGACTGAGCTCCTGAACTGATCAGTCTCCTTTACGTGTTCTTCTTCCCACTGTGGTGCTCCCTGTGCTCTGGCTGGTCTCTCTGTAGGGCTGTCTCACACTCCCCCTGGGCAGATGCCTCTGTGTCAGGGACAGGGAAGGCACAATATCAGATGCTCGCAGGAACTGCGACTCTTGGTATTCAGACCTGCCAGCCACAGGCTTGTTCCTTGCTTGGTTCCTGAACCAGAAGAAGCCTGACTGGCAATACATTGAGGGTCTTCTTCCTACCAGCGAGAATGATCTGTAAATAGTCTGTCACATTGTCTGATATGTGACAGTGATTCAGTGTCTGGCAAAGCAGAGATCAGCATCTTCACCTCTGTTTACCTTGCCATCCCACTGTAAGTGTGGCCAGTCTGTTGTACAGATCTTCTGTCGATGGGCTCTTGGCTTTTGGTTCTCATTCTAGTTTTTTCCTGCGACTGAATTCTGGATCATGGAATTGGCTGGGACTGAACCTTATTTCTAAGCTCCTGCCAGGCTTTTCTCTCTGGGCCTGGATCCTGCTTCCAGCATCCTTTAAAGAGACTTAAATAGACCTTCATAATCTCACTCTGCCTCCTACTAGGCTGGACAACTCTTTCATTGATTAGACATTGTTCTGTGTTCCCTCCCCTGCTCCTTGAAATGAGATTTGGGGAATGTGGCAACATGCCTAGACTACTTTTAAGTTTACTGTGCTCCAATGGGACTAGTGATCTCTTCCCAGAGTGGCCTTGCCTTACTGTTAGATTTTTCTCAGCTCACGGTCTTGAAGATCCCGAGTGTCACCAAGGCTTGGCCAACTATAATTAGAACCAGGAAATTGGTTGAGATCAATCATTAATTGCAGTGGCTTAGCAAGGTGTTTTGGATGTGGTCTGAGTTGAGTGGTTATAATTGAGTTGATCTCCTCTATTAAACAATGTGAAATATATTTTATCTATTGGCAAGAAAATTCTTTTGAGATAGTAAAGAGTGGAAAGTTCCATTCGGTGAGGAATTTTCTATTTAACTCTACCCCACTGTGGAGTAAAACTCAGTGTGACTGCTTTTCTTTTAGCCACAGTGGCTGATCCATTATCCTTTCCACTGTTGTAGCTCAAGAGACAAAGAAGTTCTAGAGCCAGTGCAGGGCTTCTGTTCTTTCTTCAGTGGCTCTTGAGTTAGAATTTGCTCCAGAACCTGCTCTAGAACAATTAGGGGCAATTGAATTTTCAGCTCACATTTGGCAGTCGCCTGACTACTAAGGACCTACTCTCCTTTAGCTTCTTCTCTACCCACCTGAGCCTCCTCAGAACCAGAGTTCTTCCCTGGACAAAGCTGACTGGTGATTAACATGACAAAGAAGAGTGCTTTCAGCACCTGCTACCTCCATCTAGGTGCTGGCTTTTTTGTTTCCTGTACCTCAAATCCCTTCTTCCATATCAAAGCCCACTCTCAGATTTCACTTGAGAAAGAGCAGAGTACTTTCAGTACGAAGTGTAAGTCAATAATAGCTATTATCCTATTTTTATGATATATACATATAAGTATACTTATATTATCTCATATATCTCATATTATCTCTCTCTCTCTTTATATATACTATAATTACAAACACAAAAGATATGAAGTTTTTAAAAATAGGCATATTAGCAAAACAATCAGTAGAATTAGGTTAATAAACCAAGATCTAAATAATGAGGATGGGGAAATTTGAGGGAGAGAAAATTTGATTAAAAACATAGGTTAAGAACACTAGATGTAATTAAGAATTAATTTTTTAAAAAAAAAAAATTAATTTTTTCTCTAAGTTTTCTGATATGCAAGGCAAAACTACAACATTATCAGGTTTATAACCTTATTGTATCCTAGATCAAAAGAAACATACCCTTTTAAAATGAGAGATAAAATGTTAAAAAGTAAATATATGTATACACACACATTGTATATATACATACATTATATTATACACACGCTATATATATTTCTAGATGTTTGTGGAATATATTTATAGAATATATATATGTATTTAGTGTGTGTGTACATATGCATATATATGTATATATATATAGCACATTCCCATGATGTCATTCTCTAGTCAAAGTTTTTAGGCGTTTTAGGACATACCTATTTCTGAAACTGTACCAAAAATGCAGGTCATAAGATTATCCTTTGGTGAAGTCACCTTGGCTTTGAGAGTTAGGTAGGAATAGACCATTGTTAGTAGTTGTCATGGTTTTGATATTATTTATTCAGTGTTGGCTTTGTACTTCAGCCTGGCCCTGGCAGCCATATTGGCTGCTGTAATGCAGTTGTGTGGATATATTTTCTGCTCAGGTTTGGTGACCTAACCAAACAGGTTTTCTTTGGGTTGAGGGTAACAAGTTAATTTCAGCAACTTTAAAAGTATTTTCTGCTTGTTGTTTTTAGAAGATGTAAATACCTCATTGGGGATTTCTTTGTTTATAGTTCTTTTATTCTTCCAATACTAAGTCAGATGTCATTAGTGGGATTGATTTTCTGTTAGAACACATTTTAATCTGTGCCCACATATATTCCTCTTAGAAAAAGAAAAGAAATATCCATTTACTAATTCATTTACTAGAGTCCAGAGGTACATGAAAATGAAGAAAACGGGGGAAAGACCCATTCACTTTTTTTTTTAATTGCCTTTTTATTGTTGTCAATGCAACCCAGTTCAGGGAGAAAAAAAAAAAAAGCTTACCTAAACAAATAAAATTGTTAAATAAGCTGATTAAAAAATAGGATCAGTAGCATAGGTTTGGGGGATTAAATGTTTATTAAATCAAACTTTTAAATCATATCGACCTATAATCTGTAAACAAATATAGTACATGTGTAGGTAAAAGTCTCTTAGATTAGCACTAGTGGAAAAACTGAAGATTCCTTTGTACAGTGGTACCTCACTGCTCCTTGGGCCAGTGCCATGGGGCCATGTTCTAGGTGAGTTAAATGAAAAACCAGAAGGAGTTTAGCTCAATTCCACCTGCTATGATGGATTTCAAGGCAGATATTTGTTTCACATTATAGTAGGTTGGATTATGGCAAGGCAACAGTGTAGTTTTTACATTCACAGATTGGCTGAAAAAGTATAAATTAAGCTTCTTTTCTAGATGTCTCTCTCTTCCCTATTACCATAATTAGTAAGAAAGATGAATTAAGATAAATGGTGGACCACAGGTAGTTATAAAAATAGATAACTTGTAGAGTAATAAACATCTACAATTAGCAAAGCACAAACATAAAATTTACCTTTTTCCATATGTGCGGAATATTATAAGTATGTTCAAGTGGTACAGCCAGAGACTTCAGAGTGGTAATAAGGCGTTTATAAAGAAAAAACGCTCAAGTACAAAACCCAGAGTAGGAAGCTGAATGCAGATGAGAATATACAAAAGACAAAATCCTAATTCCTCATATCTGATTATCCTACTTAATAGACACCACAATTAATTTACAGCCTGTTATGTATCTTAAGAAGTAACACTTTGTTACCTATGTACAAACTTTTTAAAAGATTAATTATGAGACAAGCAAAAATTGACTTAACAGTGGCAGTAAAATCAACGAAACTTGTATGATTTTGTGTGCTTTCACATACTTCTGTATACAGGAGTTTAAAAAAACTCCTGCAAAATCTATTCAAAAATCATTTCAAGTATAGAAGAAGAAAGTCCCAAGCTGGAAAATAAAAAAGGATCAAAATCTCAAAGTGACTGAAAATCCATGAATATATAAGTGATATTCATAGGTTCCCTTAATATTTATCAAGTGCTATGTAAGGTAACTGTAATGTTATCCTGAAGCCAATCTCATTTAAGAGATACAGTAATTCCCATTCTAATTCTAGATTTAAAAGCACTTAGTCCACACAACATGTGTTTCGGTGAAGTTGACATTCACTTACTCGTACATATACTTGAGCTGTCCTAAGGTCACTTCAGTCAGGAACAGTGTACCTTGGAAACTTTGGTAAGTTTTCTTGCCAAAAGAAATCTCCATAATCTTATATGTCTGGGACTTGCTGGGTTAAATAAACAGGTTCCACTAACAAACTAACATACATTCTACCCCTTCAAGAGGGGTGTACAGATGCAGCT
Source organism: Delphinapterus leucas (assembly GCF_059928025.1). NCBI lineage: Eukaryota > Metazoa > Chordata > Mammalia > Artiodactyla > Monodontidae > Delphinapterus > Delphinapterus leucas. The sequence goes on from NC_143140.1 coordinate 55,657,766, forward strand.
TTTCCCAAACTCAGTGGACCTTTGGAGGGAACACCGGAACCACCACTGGGTCCCAGGACACTCATTTCCTATGGAACATGGTTTGAGAAATGCCAATGTCAATCTAAAGTAAATTTTCTAAAGTAGTGGTTCTCAAATTGTAATGAACACACAGAAGACATGTCAAAGCATAGATACAAGATCCCACTTCAGCGGTCTGGATTGGGACCTGGGAACATGCATTTCTAAGAGAATCCAGGTGAAGCTGATGGAGAGAGGTCCACACTTTGAATGGTATCCTTCTAGATAAGGACCCACACAAACCTCAGCTGCAGGAAGCCCGACTATGGCCTCAGTAAAGGCTGTGTATCCTACAGCCAATTAGTAGGAGGTCAAACCAGCCCAGTGATGTCTGAGCAGGTCCTGGCACCTTGGTAGGGGGAGGACCACTGGGCTTGACTCTGGCTCTGCCCCTACTCACCAGGCAACCAGGCATAGTGACTGCATCTTAAATGATGAATAATAGCGGCCCCCTTTCAGGGGATCTGTGAGGCTCAAAGGAAATGTTTGCACAAAAGTACTACCTGACAAAAAGCATCATACAAGTGTCATTAATCAGAAGAATGTTTCAGTCACAGCAGGAAAATCCCAGATGAGTTTTCTGTCTTCTGCTACTGCTGAGCCTTTATGAAAGTACATTCTGGTAGCTAATGAAGAGAAAAGAGGCTAAAAATGCAGAAAACTGTAGTAAGAGGAATATATATAAGTGGATTACCTATTAAAAATATGTAATTGTTTAAAATAATAAATCAACCCACAATCAAAGTAGTTAATTATGCTGGCTCTGAGATAGTATTTAGTATGTTGATCTTTGAACCCACTCACTCTGCCACTCTACCATGTTAATGCTGGTTAAATTTTAACCTCAAGAGAATGAGAAAAAAAATACCTTCACTGAGATACATATGAATTAGATCCAAAACTTTTAGCTGCGATAGTTCCAATCTTATAAGCTACCACAGTGGGAAAATTTCAAAAGTAATTTTTAAAAAGGGCCTTTAATTTTGGTTGATAGAAACACCCACAAAATGAGAAAGGAACACACGCTCACACGTTCACATATGTGCATCTAGTTGTTGCCCAGTAACATCTTAGCCAATGAACTTCATCTCACAATTCAAAAATGAACGTGTAAAAATTCATAGTATCCATGATGGGGTTATGATGCTGCAAACATCTTGTTGGCAAGTCCCAGTTTCCACTGAATCCAAATGATTGATCGGAAAGGCAGGCCTTTCCCTGACGTGTTGCATAATTCACTTTATATATGCTCTGGATGGCTCTGGAGACAAGACAACATCTCCTAAACGGGCCTACCTTTGTAGCAGATCTGGTACACTGCAGTGAACAGTGGAAACTTGTCCAGCAGCCCCTTCTGTTTGAGGATGCGGTACACCTCAGTGGAAGTCTGAGGTCCTTGCAGCTTCTGCCCATTCAGCATCTCCCTCTCCAATTCTTCAATGGTCCTTCCGGCCCCAACAAAGGCCTCTGCTACCTTGCGGTTCCGACCCCCATAGCAGGTGGTGATCAGGTCGGCTATGCCGCAGCTCTCCAGAAAGGTGGCCGTGGACACCTGGCCCTTGCAGAAGATCCTGGTGAAGGCGATCATTTCCATGAGCCCCAGGCGGATGACGGCAGCTTTGGTGGTGTCGCCACAGCGGAGGCCGTCGCAGAACCCAGCTCCCACAGCCACAACGTTCTTCAGGGCACCACAAAGTTCAACAGTGTCTGCATCATCAACCACCGTAATTCGAAAATTTGGAGTCTGCAGAAGTTCTTTGAAGAGAAGGCCATTCTCTGTTACCTTGCTGCCGATGGTGGTCTCACAGAACTTCCCAGCAGCCACCTCACTGGCAGTGTTGGCTCCCATGAGCACACTGATGTCAATGCCCATCTTCTCTCGGATGATGTCGGAAATGAGCTTCAGCCCCTCGGGACCCTCGTCTATGCCCTTGATGAGGCTGATGCCCAGCACGCCCTTGGGCACTTTCCCAGAGATCTCTTCACAGATCCTGTGAATGAACTGGTGGGGGATGACAAACACCAGCAGGTCTGCATCCCACACAGTCTCACTGAGGTTCGGGATAGCAACCACATTTTATGGCAGCTTGTGTCCAGGGAGATATTTTACATTTTCATGGTCATTATTTATGATGTCTGTCAGTTTTCTCCCATTAACTGTTTCTTCAAAGACCCACATCTTGACCACAGAAGCAAACTTCTCAAGTTTCTTGACATTATTACCAATTATTTTTGCAACAGCTGAGCCCCAGTTCCCCGAGCCCACGATGCACACTTTCAGGGGTGATGCTGCCATGGCCAGGCAGGAATGCTGCAGCCTGGCTTGCACCTCCCCAGCCAGCAGGCCGCCTGTCTCCGCCTGCTCGGCCCAGGCCTATTCACTTTCACCTAAAAGGTAACAGGATAGTAATATTGAAAGGACTATCAACTAATAGGTACAGATAAAAATTAATAGTATTCTGTGGGGAGGGATAAATTAGGAGGTTGGGATTAACATAAACACACAACTATATATAAAACAGATGAAAAACAAGGACCTGCTGTATAGCACAAGGTACTATACTCACTATTTTATAGTAACCTATAAGGGAAAAGAAACTGAAAAAGAATATATATATATATATATATATATATATATATATATATATATATATATGAATCACTCTGATGTACACCTGAAACTAACACAACATTGTAAATCGACTATACTTCAATGAAGCAAAAAATTAATAGTATTCTACCTATAGTTCTTTCATATTTTAATTATATTTATGAATAATTTGATGAAAAATCAGCCATAAAGTTAGAATTCAAAGAACTTACTCTTTTAGAAGCATTTAACTTAAGGTAAATATGATTTAGCAATGGGTATTGATCTTCCCTTGGCCCTGGGGCATTTAAGACACTGTGCCCACATATATGAACATGAAGCTCTGAAAAACTAACCACAGCTGTGGTGTTAGTGGCGTCTCCTCTTAGAAATTCTTTCTGATACTTCTGCACTCTTTCCAGATCTATTCCTCCCTGGAGTCATGTTCCTGGATCCCTGGTAGCTCCTGGCTTTACTGGTCTGTTCCAGGTACTTGCCTTAGGAGCATTTGTTCTGATGATCAGTTTGGACAATTAACCTTCATCCCAACACTTCAGACAATATTTTGTTATTTACACATTACATTCATCATAGCAGTAGCTAAGAGATAACTGTTCTTTACCCAGTAGACTGCTTTCTTTTTAAACCTTTTTCTGGATGTTGCCTTCTTTCTTGGGGAAGTAGAGGGCATTTAAGAAGCATCCCTGGTATATACTGTGTTGGATCACTCTTATTTTTATATCCTGTCTTACATGTAGGTGAAATCTGTAGGTGTCTAAACATATCAGTGCTTTTTAAGAGCAGAATTAAATAGACATTCCCTTAAGGGGAATATTCAGCATATAATTAGAGACAAGGTATAAAGGGCAAATACTGCAGGGAGATATATGTGGGGTTCAATTCATCCTAAGATGTAAATGACTGATACCTGATCCTTTCCATAGTCACATGGGTGGTGATGAGTGGGGGCAGAAAGAAAGAGAGGCGGAAAGAGACAGAGAGAAACATACACACACACACATACACACACACACACACACACACACACACACACACACACCAGAAAACGAGGATACTACATGTCTTTAGAAGAAATCTGGGGCAATATGGAGAAGGAAATTTGGGGTGGGGTGTGGAAGAGATGAACTCAAAGGCTGGGAAACTTCCTAAACTTTGCCTACTTCAAAATGGTGTCTGAAATCAGCTCTGCATAAAATGTAAATAAGTTTTCCATTGTCCTTCTTGTTACTTGCCTCCCTTGACCAAAATAATTGGAAGTTGATTGTACGTGCAGATTTGGGAAGAAAACTCTGAAGATTCAAGTGTATAAAGAGCCAATAATCACCCCGTAATGTGGAATAGGCACTCACCGATCTTCATTTCCTTCCCCACCTCAGGCCCTACCTGCTTTTCCCTGTCGTAGTAAATGGCACGTCTAGACTTTGCAGTCATTGTGATTTCTGTATCTCCCTCAGACCCGGGGGGATGTGGGGTGGGCACTGCCTTCTCATCACACTTACAGCGTAAAACGCAAATTTGTTCCCAAAGCCTACAGGCCCTTCAGGATTTGGCTCCTGGCCAGTCTCTGACTTCATGTCCTTCCACTTGCTCTTCATACTCCAATTCCATTGACTCCCTGTTGTTCTTGGATCACACATTCATGCTCCACCTCATGGCCCTTGCGCATGGAGTTCTCTCTGCCCGTGGTGCTCTTTCCCTGGATATTCATCCTGTTCACTTCATTCAGGTTTCTGCCCACATATCACCACGTTAGAGAGGCCTTCCTTGGTCACGCTATTTAAAATAACACTTCCCATTACTCTCTGTCTGTTTATCCTGCTTATTTTTCCATTGGTGCATTTGCCGCCTAACATGATATATAGTTATTACATATCATTATATTATATATTTATATATGTATTGATATTGCATGTTTCCCCCACTAAATGGTGTTATATCAGTTTTCATTATATCTTTCTTTTTTGTGGTCTCAAGATTTGTTAAGTGAATAAATAAATGCACAAGCAAGACAGTGACTTTCTTGGAAAGTAGCCATAAGCTAGAACCATGTACAGTTAAAACAGCATTATGGTAAAGGCAAGGATAAATAGCAAGTAATTGCATTGCTTTCAGAGTGCCGGTTGTGGAAACTACTTATTGCCTAATCCTAGGTACTGCCCGCTGTTCCTGGCCTCCAAGCAGAGGTGTTACTATCTGGTGGGCCAGAGGCCAGAAACGGTAACTTGGTGCCTCCTGGGGGAAACTGACCCTCATGTAGAAGGGAGATAATAGTAATCCGGGGAAGGTCTTTGCAACTTCTTGAACCACAGGTTTCTGATGAATAGCTTATGGAGCAGATGCTTTCTTGAACAAGGGCAAAACACAAGCACTTAAAATAACAAAACAAAACCTGAAAGAAACAATGAGTACCCATTCTGAGGAATTGTGGGGAGGAAGGAGAAAAGTTTCAAGCCAAAAGTGCTATGGTGATTATCTTATAACTTGGCCTGATAACACAAACTGTGGTGGTGGCCTGTGGGGACATGCTCCAGTCTGGGCTATTTAGAACAATGGTAAGAATGCGTTAAAAATAGAAGAGATAGACTAATTACCTACTTGTGCAAGGTAAAACCATATGACCTTTGTAGACAGAGAAGTCCCTCTGCCTTTGTCAAGTAGAGAATAGACTTGAAATATACTGATATATATATTGTGTATTGAATTTGGGAGGCCATGAGTGGCCAGGCTCTTAGTATAGAGGGAAATGTGAATTTCAACCTCGAGATGAACTTATGGAACATGAGAGAGCTCAGCCAAAGCAGCAGTGAAAGAATTAGAAAATAAAATCCAGGAAGAACAAAATTCAGATTTGAGTCAACAGTTGTCTTCCAATTACAAAGCGTTCTTTTGTAGACAATAATGAACTGCTGTTTATCCCCTTGTCTTTGAAATCCCCGTTCTCATCTACCCTTGTGAAACTTACACCCTTATTATAGAGCCGTTCCTCAACTATGGGATACTCTGCTGCCGGGAATGTCCTTCATTCCCCTTCATTAGCTGGTGAAACTTGTAAGGCCAACTGGACCGAGGCAGGGGAACACAATCAGATTCGCAGGTTGCATCAGACCGAAATTCTCCGTACACCCAGTTCCAGAAACTGCCCTGGAGACATTCCGGACCACCCACTTCCAGGAACTGACCTGGGGACTTTGAACCCAGCCCAGCCTTCCCGCCTTTCGAGGGGCGGGACTAACTGTCCCCCAGGATACCCGAAAAGACCACCAAATAAGGAATACCCTGCGCCCTCCCAGATTCACCACAGCCCTTTCCCTTCTTCCCATATAAAATCTTGCCCAACCCTTGCCCGTGTGCGACTTCTCTGGCCCCTTTCTCTCGGACCAGTGAACCTCGCCCGGGAGCGCTCCCTAATAAAGCTCACATGTAGCTTTCCTCTGTTTCGCGGTGCCGTTTGTTAAGATCCGACCCGACCTTACAAAACTTACTTCCATTTCAAGGCAGACCCCTCCCCAGCCCTTGTAGAAGGACAAATCTTCCACATTCTTCTCTTCCATGGTACTGCAATTTGTTCACACCATCACTCTCCCATGTTGGTCTGCTGTAGTACTTTCAAGGCCTGTTCTTCTGATAGCCTGAGAGTTTTCATAAATGCAGGCATTGTCTTATTTATTCCTGTCTTGTTTTGGCACAAACTAGATTTTTTCAGCAGATTTCACCTTTTCTAAAAGATCTTTCCACTGCCCCAATTTTAAGATGATAGGTATCCCTAACCTTCTCTACTAATTACTAATATTTTGTTTATACTTCTCCTGATGCGTTTGTCACAGTCTGCCCGGCTCTAGAACTGCTTGAATTTGTATCTCTCTCCTTCAGAAGATGGGGGTTCCCTTGAGGGCAGGGACCATGTCTGATCTTATATTCTCTGATGTGCCTAGCATAGTGGCTGGTCCTTAGTGAATGCTTACAATGTTTAAATTGTACTGAAGAGATGTAGACTTAGGCTTCCAAATGAAAACTTCTTATCCTTTAGATGAGAAATTGCCTGTCTGTGATGGCTGTTAATCATTGGTTTAGGTATCAAAATAGGATGTCTAGATTATTTCCTGAAGGTTATGTAATTAAAAATGGAATAGTTTCATATCTTTGAAATGGGAGGGATAGATATCATGACCTTGCACGTTAGCTTATTTTCTATTAAAAAATCTAAGACCTTTCCCTGTACTTTCATAACTAATTTTCAAAATCATGTTTGCACTCTACCTTAACTGATCATTTAAGTGCTAATTCAAACACATGCAAAGTTCTATACAGAAGAGAAATTAAAGAGAAATTCACAAATGCCAAAAGCAATTATACAGGTTAGGCCACAGAAGACCATGGTGCATTCAAAATCAAAATCCTACTAGATCCAAAGGACTGAACTGCTAATAGTGGAATTTCAGACACATGGGGGATGGGTGTGATGGTGAGATTTGATCAGTCCTTCAGAGTGTACCATGGAGGCTAAATGCCTGCTATACACTGAACTGGTAGGAAGAAAATAAATCTTGACATTCTTTCCTTACATGAAACTAAAGTCCTTTCTTCAGAAGAAGGGACTCATACTTAAGCTATAAAAATGTAGAATAATCTATGGGGTCTTTTCTGCATTGCTGGTTGCTCTCTTTTTTACTTATTGTAAGTCACTTAGCCAATCTCACTTGATTGCATGACAGACTTGACTTCTCCATATAAATTAATTCAGTTCTCTACTCTTTCATTCATTCTAATTTTAGACATAATATTATAACAGAACAGTTTTTTCTAACTGGAAGAAAATGAAATACAGGTTCTGTGTCTTTTGGGCCAGCAAGGAATTCCCTCCTATTTCTAATGTAGTGAATGGTTCTCTTGAAGTACAAAACAAGTCAAGGAAACTCTCCTTTTTGTTAGTTTTTGAAAATCTTACTGAATCAATGTGGTTAAAGTTTTTGACTTTATTTTGCAGATCACATAAATGAATTCCCCTCCCTCCCTCCAAGTCCCAGTTGGCACATATAGTTACTCTTTAAGATATTATATAGTTTGTCAGTAATTGAAGGGAATATCCAATATTTCTGGAGGGGAGAAAGAGCATTGACTTTTTCTTTTAGTTCTTTCAAATGCAAGTTTAAGAAATTCTAGTATTTGGGAAATATATCAACTATAAACCAGAGATTCCCTGAGGCCTGATTTACTTTAAAGATAGTATTTTTGTTTTTGCAAATAGTATATTCTAAATTCATTAGCTGGCAGAGAAGATATTGCAGAAATGGATTCATTTTGGAATTGCACTGTGAACTCATCATTCTGTAGATGGCTCTGTATATTAATTGATCTAAGTTAGACATTTTTACTAACAAAAGGACTGAATTTCTTCAGGACTATGCTAAATTGTAACTCAGATGCATTTCCGTGTTGCACCTTGCACCAAACAAAGCTCATGCATGTTGATGCTGATCCTTGGTTTATTCTGTAGCTTCCAGGAAAGTCTAAGAAGTATATATTTCTCAAATGCTTCATTACCCTTCGAGGATAGTCTGACTTCTTGTACTTCCCTTCTACTGAAGTTGCATTTGTTGGTCTTGGATTATCTGTCAAGAAGGATGGGAAAAAAAAAATTGAATGTAAGCTTCATGAAGGCGTAGGCCATCTTGCTTGTTGCCTTCCAAGTGTCTAGCATAGATTAAAGGATAAATAAGAATGTAATAATTACTCATTAAATGAAAGAAAATCAGTGGTTTTCATGTTCAAAATCCCATTCTTTCTGTAGGAGATGTCCCTTGCTGCTTTAGATCACAGTGATTAAGAACAAAGAGTTTTGGCATCAAGCAGGCCTGGATTAACTCTTGACTTTGGTCAAGTTACTAAATATTTCTCTAAACCTGAATCTTCTCATTTGAAAAGGTGATAAATGGGATGCTCTTTATAAAGCACTTGGTAGTGTTTGGAACATGATAAACTCATGATAGATGAGCTTTATTATGAATAGTGAAGTTTACAGGACATTTGCCTGTATTGACACATAGAAAAACCTACTTCAACTAAATAGAAAGCAACTCAATGTCATAGTTGTTGGGTTTTTGTTGTTTGTTTTCACTTGCTTTGTAATGGAAATGGAGGAGACCCTACTAGAGCCCAAGCTATATTTTATTCTTGAATTATATAGCCTGCCTGTGTGTGCCTGGATAGTTGAGGGTCTTATCAGGGGATTATGTATATGAGGAATTATGTTGCTTCCTGGAAGGGCCATCATAACAGAAGAGATTTGAGGCACATTGCCTTAGTTAAAGTCAAATAAAAAGTGTTATTCTGGGTGTGGTGCCTCCAGTTGAGCAGTCAGCTCCCAGACTGGGCTCTAGGGTGGAAACCTAAAATAGGAGTGAGCAGATAATAAAAGCTAAAAGTAAAAACTAAAAATACCATTTAATGAAAATCTCTTTTGATCTTTGAAAACATATCATCACTGTCATTGGTTCCAGCAGCAGTGATGGAGACAAGGGAGAAATGGCACCATCAGGAGGGCATAGGATGCCGGGATAGCCCAAACTAGCAACCACAATGAAGACATCTTCAATCTCCCTGACTCTTCCTGGCTACACTGTCAGTATATCTGCTTCTGCTTCTATGTTGCTAATGGGCATCTGTGGCCTAAGTACCAGTATAGCAGTGAGATAGCACAACAAAAGATGGAAATGTTGATTGCCAGCCACATAATAACAGAGGACACTAGGTCAGATGTACAGAGATGGTACCTAAGGGACTCCTAGATAGATTAGTATGAAATTTGGGGAAAAAGAAGAGTTCCTACACTATTGTAAGTAAATACAGATAAAACAGAGTTTTGAGATTGGTAGGGTGACCTTATTTTTGCCAGTAAACTGTGAAGCATGACCTACCTGAAGAGGAAATAAGTAAATGTAAATTGTAACTTAAAAAAAAACTCAGAAGATGATTTTGATTTGATAGTAATCCAGAGTTCTATGTTTCCTACATATCCTAAGAAAATGATTGATTATCTATCCTAAATTAAATTGTTTTAGAAAAAAACAAAGACTAATATTTTAGGGATTTTCTCTGAATTTCTGATTTTGTTCCCTGGAATCAGTTACAAAATTCCTACTGAGAATTGTTCAGTGAAAATCTGATCTCCCACAATTAGTGTTGCTCTGTATCTTCTTTGGGATCATCATAAGATGATGCTCGTGAAGAATGAGTGGATTAAAAAATGTTGGTCCTACAGGAAGTGAAAAAAGGATCCCATTATGCTGTGCTTTGTTTCTCCTCCCCAAGGTTTGGAAAATATGAGGGCACATGTCCTTTAGTTTTATTAGAGTTTTTCCATCAGTGAATATTTTTGATATGATTAATCCTGAGTTTCATAGAGTTATAGGTTTTATTATGTTGATTTAATTCAATAGATCAATCAGTGTATTTGGTCAGAGAGAAAGTTTGAGAATCTTTGTCTTACCCGAACTGATTGATCTTTGAATAGACTGACTGGAGTCACTTGTTTGTTTAACATATTGTAAGCACAATAACCACAAATCCTGATACACACACACATAGCTCTCAGATCTCTCTGTCAATATATATGGAATGATAGATATAATTTTAGAAAGAAAGAACTGGTTATGCATATGATTTTAAAATTAAAAGTTGAAGATATCATTTTGAAAATTGAATTTTACTGAAGAAAAACTAAGTGATGGAATTATTAAATTACACATAAATCTTTTTTTAGAAGACATACCACCTCCCCAAAGATCCTTCCAAACATTTCTTTCTCTCTCTTTTTATGTATATATAATATTAATGTCATAATTTTTAAAGTATATATTTCAACTTTATAAAATATTCATTGTCTATAATCTATGATTAGTTTAAAAATTAGAGGTTTAGATGCAAACAACAGAAACTGACTATGGATAATAGAAAAGTAATTTTTTTTAGAAAGATATAAGGTATGTCTCAGAATTGATAGAAAAATATTGACAACATTTTCCTTATGATCCTCCTGGTGGAGTATCATGCTGTATCAGTTAACTGTTGCTGTGCAACAATCCATCTGAAACTTAATGATTTAAACAATGGGCATTTTGTTATTGGTCATGAAGTTTGTAAGTTGGTTGGATGATTTTTCCGAGGTGGGCCAGACTTGGCTGATCTTAGCTAAGCTCACTCATGAATCTGCTGTCAGTTGGGGCATCTGTTCCTCCCTGAAATGTTTGGGAGCTAGTTGGCTGCTGTCTACAGTGAGAACGATAACTAGGCCACCTGTCCCTCCAGTGGACTAGCCTAGGTTGTTATAGTAGCTAGGGAAGGACAGAGGGAAAGAGAGAGAGAGATTTGTATGATGTCTTGAGGTCTAGGTTCAAGATTGGCATGCCATCACTTCTGCCACAATTCTTTGGCAGGATCAACTCAACAGGGAAAATAGAATCCACTTCTTGATGGGAGGAGCTGCAAAGTCACATTGCAAAGCGTGTGGATAAAAGAGGTTGGGGAGAGAATTGGGGCCATTCTAGTAAAACACCCTTCTGCCTCCTCATCCCCAGGTCCCCAAAAGCTTTAATCAATCATGCCATCAAACTTGAATTCCACAGTTTAAAGATCTAAATCAGATTCAAATATGGTTCATTAGATGTAGCTCCTTTTGATACAGAAACCTATGAACTGAAATGACAAGTTAACTACCTCCTACATACCTAACACAGAGATAGCAACAAGATAACTGCAGACAACACTCCTGTTAAATAAGAGAAGAATGGGAAGTACATAGCTGTCAGTGGTTTGCAGAAGTTCTGAATTCCAGCTGGAAACATGCTGCCAGGTCTTCCTCCCCTGGAGGCTGGGGATGTTGCTTGATTAGACCTGGGTTCTTCTCCCTGGGAGTGTCTTCTCAGCCGCTTTGTCTCTGCTGCTTCTTATGAGTAGCACTGTAGTCCACCCTTTTTCATCACTTTTTGCTCTACTTGCTCATCCTTCCTTACCCATCACCCCCTGATTACCTCTGAAGAAACAGCTCATTTTGGCTAGCAGATTCACTTTTGTAGCCTGCTTCCTTCTACAGCAAGCTGAAGGCCAAGACCTCTTTACAGTTTGAACAGTCTATTCCTTTTAATCCAGGCTAGTGGTGTTTTCACAACTTTCTGATATGTCTATGAATTGAATAAAATTTCACTACATTGGACAAAACCCAAACATTCCACTTTCTCTAGACTTGCTGCTACTTTGGGATGAATTCTGTAGAACCAACTCTGAAAATTCTGATCAGTTCTTTTTTTTTTAAGTTAGAGGATCTATTAGGAACCACCTAATTCTTTCACAGACTTTAACACTTGATTTCACTTTTTTCCTCAGGCTAAGGAAACAGGTGATGAGAAACAGTTTTACTTTCCAACTCAGTATGTTATGGTTCATGATATTTCCTCCAAATTCTGCTTTCAAACTGGTTAGTTATTTCTTTATCTTATCTTTTTTTCCCCTTCCAGTGTCATATCACATGCAGCTAAAACACTTTAAACATTTTGCCTGGAGACTTCCTCAGTCAAATCCAAATGTTCATTGGATATGTTTTACATCTTCCATTAAGCCAGACAACTGTTTTGTCAACTGTCTTGCTACTCTGTAACATAGGTCACCATAGTTTCATTCGCCAGTATAATTTCATCACCATTTTTCCAAATTTGCCAATAGTTTGCTATTTGTTTTTCAGGCTCTGCTTCTTACCAAGTCCCAAAGCCAATGGTATATGTCTTACGTTTTATTAAGGCAGCATCCCCTCCTAGGTATTAACTTCTATAGAGATGCTGAATAATAAACCACCCCTAAAGGTAGCACTAAAAGCTATAAGCACTTCATTATTGTTCCTGAGCCTATGGGTCAGCTTGGCAGATTTGATCTTAGCTGGGTTTGCTCAAGGGTGTGAGTCGCTCAGAATGGCTGGGGTTGCCTGAAATAGGATGTTTGGTTGCTTTTGGTTGATGGGGGCAACTCATTATCTGGCAGACTAGCATAGGATTGTTCTCATGGTACTGGACAGAGTTCTAAGAGAGAGAAAGTAGAAATATGTAAGAGCTTTGGAAGTCTGGGCTCAGAAGTGGCCCACTGACACTTCTGCCCTTTCTATCGGCCACATCAAATCATAAGGCCAGTCTAGATACCAGGAGTGGGGAAACAGATTTCATTTCTTGTGAGAAAATTCAAAGTCATGTAGCAAAGTTATGTAGAGAATTGAGGCCGTTTTTGTCATCAATTGACTACAATCTCAAACTCTGCGAAGTTGGTTTTCCTAGTGCAATAGAGATGGCTTAGGGGTTCTATGGAGTCAATTCTGTGGGCTATATGCTACAACCTGGATTTTCTCAGAAGGAGCACAGTAGTTCTTAAGGCATGTACTGTAGAGTTGTTACATATAGTTCCATTGCCTGTCATGGGCAATAGTGGAGTAACTCCTAAAATACATTGGAGTTTATCTCAATTGTTACACCCAATAGCTCAGATCTTTGGAATTGGAGCACACCATTGAAGTTGGAATTGGAGCACACCATTGAAGTAATGTCTAATGCTTTGCTAGCCCTACAACTTCCTTCGAAAAGTACCTGCCCAGCAAATTTAACCCAAGATATGGTTAAATTTTGCATACTCAGAAAGCAGAGGCTTAATTCCTTCAGGTGTTTTAGGAAGAATATGGCCAGGTATCACAGAATCACTGTTGGTGGCATTGTATTTTGACATGTTGCCTAAGATTTCTTCTCCTTGTTCCCACTGCTCAGCTCCCTTGCTCCTTTCTCCCTAGCTTTCCATATGAGCTGCCTTAAGGGAGAGGGATTAACCAGAATAAGAAAAAGTCAACTTCTTGCCATTTGAACTTCTAAGAAGACACCTGACACATGTCATCAAAAGCCATGATTCTGGCACAAATAATTGTTTAGTCTGAATACTTAGTCAGATTTTTCTGCCCTTGGGAGTAAAGATAAACTCAGTTGATTGAGGGAAGGAGTGAAGTTGAGAAAAGAGGAGAATAAAAGTAGTTGTTGTGAATCCCTGAGAAAGGGGTGTATCCCTGGCTGATTCCCAGGTTGGAGTTCTCTGTGTTGGAGGGAATAATAGAATCTAAGAAAAGTTTGAGGCCTCTATTAAGAAGAGGGATCTAAACATTTTCACCCAGGTTGTAATCAGGACAAACTACAAGTCTTCCCAAGAAGCTGTGAGTCCAGGATGGAGCCAGAGCAGAAACATGGCCCTAGTTGAGAGAGATGTATATGCAGCTGCATCCTGCATCTCACTGTAGGGTGGGGACATCAGCTGGCAGTGCCTGAGCTTCTTGAGTGATAACCAAAAGGGCTGGAGGACTTGGAGGCATCCTGCAGTTCAGTCATGCTGGGCAGAGAATGCATGGACCAGGAGAACAAAGGTCATGGAGGGGCCACTGATGTCCAAAACAGATTGTGATACATCCTAGCTGAGGCTACTATGGCCTGAGGAGGACTGAGGCTAAGATGGTATAACCCCTTGAAATTAAATAAGCAGGACCTCCCCTCTGAACTATCTCCAGGAGAATTCTGAATTGACTGAATGTTTGCCCAAATGAGATTGAGTAAAATTCAGAAAAGACAGAGTTTACTTTGAACTGGAAAGATCAGTGTTTCTATTATCAATAAAAATGGGGGTTGACAGTTAAGTACAATTATAGAAATACCCTAGTTCACTGATTCCAAGACACACATTTTTTTTCACATTTTAACATATCTGAAATTGAGATGCAGCTCACAAACCATGACATATCACAGTTTAGTTTGCAGTGATTTTTCTTTCCTAATGGTACGTAAAATAACAGTGCATCTTACAGATGATAGTGTCTTAAATTCAATAAAACACAATGTAAAGGAAGTTATATCTTTTGTATACTTGGGATTTGTAAATCTCACTTATTAAAACTGAAAATACTGGTATTTCAAGACCTATAGCTCAGCCCTTCTTGGCATTTATAACTCTTCCTTTTTTCACAGTGACATCTTTACTAATAGTTCTGCAAGGCCAGGGAATGACAGCTTGAAGTTGTGTTGGTATCTAAGATGGGAGGGACTATAGCTGCTGCTCAGAGATGAGGTGAATGCCACTTGGGGCCAAGGTGACAATGTCATGGGGCCATTCTGTGAAATGTATTATATACTTTCTATATAATTAATATTACATACACTGAAAACAGTTTGGAAATCCACTTGAGATATATATATATAATATATACCCAGACATAAGATTATGATTTTATTTTTATATATAAACTATATATAACTGTAAAAATGTAGTTTTAATTTTCTTTTTTATAATCTGCTGTTATTTTAAAATTTCTATAATGGATTTGTTTTTTATAAATTGTAAAAAAAAAAGATTTTTATAAAAGAATGATGCCAGGGTCCTATGTACAATTTTTAGGCCACTGCTACTGCCCTCCGTTCCTTTGCTCCAAAGGTCACTGGCAAAAGAGTATACATCCTCTGCCTCATTTATACCTTTAGAATTTCATGAGCTGTTCCTTTCTAAGAAGCACATATTCAAACTACTCATTTCCTACTTCTTATTCTTTTAACGTCTTTAAAGTAGATAGTAAGTTCTAGTTAATTGGTCAGCCAAACAATGTGTGGGGAGAGTTTTAAGAAATTGAAAAACATATCTCTAGGGAATATACTGGGAGAATATTTATACATAATTTGTTCTATAATATATAGTAGTAATTGCAATCCCAGAATACTAGACACATTACATTTCAAATAAGAGTTACATTCTTTGAACTCAGTTAATTAGTTTATTTTGTAGTTTATTTAATCCCTTATCAATAAATTACAAAACTCTAAGCAAGCCATTCTAAAATACTATGCTTGTAAAATCTCAGGGTGAGGGACTGCATGCACCTTCAAATATATGTTTTACAATGTTCATGATTTTATTATTGTCTTCTCACATCCTATATATTCAATAAGCTATTACTGAACAAAGTGTAATGTCTAAACTAATACTCTACACTATAAAATAGTATTACACATTATGCTATAATGTTGGAGTTTTATGCCTCTATAAAATTGTTTTAGGAAATGATTTTTGGGTCCAAGCTTTAGGCTTTTTTCCCTTGAGTGCATCTCATTTTAAAGCAGTTTAGTTGGCATTTATTTTTCTTGAAAATCAAACACCATGAAACATAATAGAATATTGATCACCTTCTTTTACTGTTTTCAGAATCTATTATCTCTGTTGTTACACAGAGCTGTTAATACTGCATGGTTTGGTAGCTCTCCATGATTCATGGGAAGATGGTAGCAGAGGCCTCATGCCATGCACAAGGTGGCATCCAGGACACCTACAGAGAATTCCTTGGAGACCTCTCTGAACTCCAGATCTAGCTCAGGCAGAGTGTGACTTTCGTGTCAAGATTTTGGTCCTTTCCTAAATACAAACAACTATGATGACTATACACAAGTTTTTTGTAATAGTGAATTTTTTGTGTCAACTTGACCGGGATGCCCAGATGGCTGGTAAACAATTATCTGTGCCTGTGTCTGTGAGGGTGTCTCCGGAAGAGATTAGCATTTGAATCAGTAGACTGAGTAAAGAAGATAGAGCTCACTCAGTAGACTGAGTAAAGAAGATAGCTCTCACCAATTTGGGTGGGCATCACATAAGTCCCTTGAGAGTCTGAATAGAACAAAAAGGCAGAGGAAGGGTATATTCACTGTCTTTGCTTGATCTGAGACATCATCGTCTGCTCCCTTCAGACATTGGCACTCTCTTATATTTCAATATATATCCTGTTGGCTTTGTTTCTCTGAAGAACCCTGATTAATACATTTCTCCACCTTTTTTCTCCTCTGCCACATATGACAGTTGAATTTTACATTCATGACACAGTTATACATGTAGACCAAAAATTTTGTAGATATTTGGGGATATTCCTAAAACTGTTAGGGGGAAAAGACAAAAGCAAACAAAATAATAAAATAAAAAGCCCACACAGACCATGTATTGATATAATAGTCATGCAAGCTTAATCCCCAACAGGTGCTCTTTAAAGAGCTTAAAAGGTGGCCCAGAAAAATTTTAAAGGATGTCTTAAAGTTTTCTAGGTACCTACTCAATAAATAATACAAATAAAGATAGACAAGTGAATATATAGTGTATATACTACTGAAGGAAAAAATTCTACTTGATTTAATTATAATTCTACTTGATTTTTAAAAATTGAAGAAAGGTTGGACTTCATCAAAATTAAAAACCTTTGTGGTTCAAAGGATACTATTAAGAAAGTAAAAAGAGAACTCATAGAATCATGTTTCATATATATCAAGTCATATATCCGATAAAGAACTTGCCTGTAGAATATGTAAAGTCTTACAATTCAATTTATAAAAAGACAATTTAACACAATTTTAAAAAATGGACAAAAGACCTGAACAGACATCTCTCCAAAGAAGATATACAAATTACCAATAAGCACATAAAAATATTCTCAGTATTATTAGCTGTGAATAAAAAATGTTGCCTGCCATATCAGTAAACAAAGGATGTTGCAGCCATCAAGCCATCACATTATAGCCACCCAGATGGTGAGCCCCGAGGGAACTCAGGATGGAGACAAACCAGCTGCCAGCTGCCAAGCCCTCGACCACTGCAGCCACCCCCAGTGGTACACCCTGAGGGGACTCAGGATGGGAAAAGAACAAGATACTGGTCCTAGATAGCTATGGTACCTATCAAAGGAATGAGTTCAACTCTTACATCTTCCCATACGTAGAAGAGTGCCAAATTCCTTGAGATATCTGGTTTTCTTTAGTTAACAGTAATGTTTTGAAGTTCTGACTACCTGGTCTTTGTTGCAAAAACTTCTATATATCCTGGCTCCTTCCTTACCTCTTTGTAGCAATCTCTCAGAGCTATCTGAGAGGCTGAATCCTGGGCTTAAGTCCTCCGTTTTGTTCACCAAATAAAACATAATTCTCAAGTTTTAGGTTGTGCAATTCTTTTTCAGTCGGCATAGTCATTAGGGAGATGAATATCAAAACCATATATACTAGGATGGCTATACTAAAAAAGACAGATAACACATGTTAGAGAGAAAGTAGAGAACCTGGAGCTTTCATATAACACTGGTGGGAATGTAAAATGGTGCAGCTACTCTGGAAAACAATTTGGCAGTTCCCCAAAAGAATAAACATAGAGTTATGATAAAGACCCTGCACATCTACTTCGAGGTATACTCCCTAGAGAAATGAAAACCTATACACATATATTCATAGCAGCATTATTAATAATAACCCCCAAATGGAAACAACCCAAATGTCTTTCAACTGATGAATGGATAAACAAAATATAATATATCCAAACAATGGAATGTTATTTAGACATAAAGGGGAATGAAGTACTGATACATGCTACACCATGGATGAACCTTGTAAACATTATGTGAAGTGAAAGAAGTCAGTCACTAAAGACTGACTTTATATTATTCCATTCATATAAAATGGAATAGACAAACATTTGTCCAGAAAAGACAAATATTTAGAGAGAAAGTAGATTAGTGGTTCCCTGGGACTGGGGAGGTTGGGGAGAAATGAAGAGTGACTACTAGTGCGTATGGGATTTCTTTTTGGGGTGATGAAAATGTTCTAAAATTGACTGTGGTGATAGTTGCCCATCTCGGTGAATATACTAAAAACCATTAATTATGTGCTTTAAATGAGTGACTTGTATGGTATATTAATTAATCCTCAATAAAAAATATATATAAATTGAAGGGCATGTTCCTGGTTCTGCCAAGAGGCAGTATTTCTGTTTCACCTGAAATGAAGTAGCCCCATCATCCCTCCCAGATTTTCCTCCTTACAACTAAAAATCTCTGGATATAATACAACAAGCATAGGAAAACTGAAAGGTGAAAATAAGGTCGGCAACCTAAGGACCTCAGAACTTTAGGAATGACACAGTGGTGACTTCTCTGGATTTCCTCATTGCTTCCCATATATCTCAGACAGAGTATTGCAGAGGCCTCCAACACAGAACTGTCAAACACACAGACAAAAAAATAATAATAATAAAATAAAAAGGCTCCAAGGAAATTTTTCCCTTTAGGCAAAGTACTGAAAAAGTGTGTTTTAACAATAGAAAATTGTTTCGGCAATACCCACCTTACTCTGGCCAAACACCAGTAGAAAAATCACCTTCCTGCCTTTCATGCTTCCGCTATCTCTTCCTACCCTCTGCCCTGAGGAAGTAGGCAGCATGCTCTGATTCCCCCGCTGTGAGCTGTTGGTGGGACCTAGCTGGAAGCTGTTCTTCCATCTCTGCCTGGCAGAAGCAGGCAGCGGTTATCTGATTCCCCTGCTGGTGTATTATTGGCAAGATGGAGGGGGTAGTTGATCTTCCATTCCCCATCAGGCAGAAGTAGATAGTCCTTTGATTCTCCTGCCCAGGTAGTATGAGTGAGGCTGCCTGCAGGAAGTGGCTCTTATATTCCTTACCTGGTAGAAGTATATGACACTCCGATTCCCCCTCTCAGGCTAGTGATGGCAGGGTCTAGTGAGTGAGCCGAACCCTACTCAGCAGCAACAAGATTTAACGAGGTAGTGTGAGGTGCCATCTCGTGTCCGCAGAGCCTGGTGGGGAGCTGAGCCTCCACCCGCACAAGGCATTATGAGGTAAATGTGGTGGCAGGCAGTGCTAGTTGGCACTCTGTTCTCATCCTCTCCCTTAGTGTCAGTGGGGCCCTGTGTGGAGCTGAGTTTCTGACCCCACCGTGTAGCAACAGAGAAGTATGAGTCAGCCCTCTGTTTACTCTGTCTCTAGTGGCAGTGAAGTCCAGAGGGGAGGTGATCTTTTTTTTTTTTTTTTAACGTCTTTATTGGGGTATAATTGCTTTACAATGGTGTGTTAGTTTCTGCTTTATAACAAAGTGAATCAGTTATACATATACATATGTTCCCATATCTCTTCCCTGTTGCGTCTCCCTCCCTCCCACCCTCCCTATCCCACCCCTCCAGGTGGTCACAAAGCACCGAGCCGATATCCCTGTGCCATGCGGCTGCTTCCCACTAGCTATCTACCTTATGTTTGTTAGTGTGTATATGTCCATGCCTCTCTCTCGCCCTGTCACAGCTCACCCTTCCCCCTCCCCATATCCTCAAGTCCATTCTCCAGTAGGTCTGTGTCTTTATTCCTGTCTTACCCCTAGGTTCTTCATGACATTTTTTTTTTCTTAAATTCCATATATGTGTTAGCATACAGTATTTGTCTTTTTCTTTCTGACTTACTTCACTCTGTATGACAGACTCTAGGTCTATCCGGGAGGTGATCTTAAAAGCCCCTTCAGAGCCAACAAAGCAGTGCAAGGCAGTGCTACACTTTTGCTGGCATGACGTTGGAAGAGCCCAGAGAGAAGTTGATCATATACACCCACCCGACCCTCACACTATACCTAAAAAGGGGGACTGCCTACTGAAAAAAGATTCAATAGGACCCAGATTCTCATAATATAATATGCAAAATGTTCAGGATATAACAGAAAATTACTCATCATACCAAGAACCAAGAAAATAACAACATGAATGAGAAAAGAAAATCTGTGGACACCAATACTGAAATCGATCAGATGTTGGAATTATTTAACAAGAATTTTAAGCAGCCATAATAAAAATGCTTCAAGAAGTAGTTATGAATTTTTAAAGAAAAAGAAAAAAATAGAAAGTCTAGATAAGAAATAGCAATTATTAGAAGGAACCAAATGGAAATTATAGAACTGACAAATATAATAACCAAAATAAAAACTCACTAGGTCACCTTGATAGTAGAGTGGAGATGACAGAGAGTAGAATCAGGGATCCTAAGTGCAAATCAGTAGAAATCACCCAATCTGAATGATAGAGAGAAAATAGACTGACAACAAGAACAATAACAACAGAATGTCAGGGAAAATAAATAAATAACAATAAAGCTAACATTTTATCATAAGATTCCCAGAAAGAGATTAGAGATTGAACCTGAAAAATCAGTTAAAGAAATAAAGGCTGAAATTTTCCAAATTTAGTAAAAGACATAAGCTTATGGATATAAGAAGCTGAGTGAAACCAGGATTGGATAAACCCAAAGAAATACATGCCAAGATGCACCATATTTGAACTTCTAAAAACTAAAGACATTAAAAAGTCTTGAAAGCAGCTTGAGAGAACAACATATTACTTATACGGAAACACCAATTTGGATAACAGTGGATCTATCATCTGATACTATGGAGGCCAAAAGGAAGTGGCATAACATTTTTTCAAGTACTGAAAGAAAATAAATGTCATCAGTGAATTCTATATCCTGGAAAAATATCCTTAAAAAATGGAGGGAAATAAAGACATTTTCAGATGAAGGAAACCTAAGAGAATTTGTTGCTAGCAGACCTACATTCAAGAATGACTAAAAGAAATTCTTTAAATAGAAAGATGGTAAAAGAAGGTCTGAAACTTTCAAAATGAAAGAATATCAGAATAAATAAAAATAGAGATAAATTTAATAGACTTACTTCTCATGAGTTTTGTAAATCATATCTGATGGTTGAAGCAAAAGGTATAATGCCAAGTGATCTGGTGCTTAATATATGTAGAGAGAAATACTTAAGACAATTATGTTTAAACAGTAGTTGGGATAAAGAGGCATAAATAGAAGTAGGTTTGAAGTGGTAAATTGTTGATATCACTAAAGCGTGATCAGTTGTGTATGTATGTACAATATGTAGAACCTAGAGCAACCACTAGGAAAACTACACAAAATTATATACTCGAAAACTATAAATAAATCAAGATGGAATCCTAAAATACGTTCCAATAACCTACTAGAAGATAAGAAAACACAACAACTGAAACAAACAGAAAACAAATAATAAAATGGTAGACTTAAGCCCTAAGAAGTCAATAATTACTGCTGTGGACTGAATGTGTCTTCCCAAAATTCATAGGTTGAAGCCCTTATGTAATGGTATTTGGATCAGGAGACTTTGGGAAATAATAAGGTAAGGAGGGTGGAAGCCTCGTGATGGAATTAGCATCCTTATACAAAGAGGATGAACACCCTCTCTTTCTCTTTCTTTGCCATATGAGGATACAATGAGAAGGTAGCCTTCTGCAGAGCAGGAAGCAGATCCTCATCAGACACTGGATGTGCCACCAACTTGATCTTGGACTGCTCATCCTCCAAAACTGTGAGAAATAAATGTTTGTTGTTTACACCACTCAGTGTATGGTATTTTTGTTATAGCAGCCTGAACTAAGACAATGACCTTAAATGGTAGTCTAACTGCACCAGTTTAAAAGCAGAAATTGGCATAATGGATTAAAAACAAACACCACCCCTCTAAACATAATCCAGTATGTCTCCTACAAGCTCACTTTAAATACAACCACATAGGTAGGTTGAAAGTAAAGGATGGAAAATATGCCATGCAAATGTTAACCAAAAAAATAAAAAGCAATAGTGGCTATTTAAATATCACATAAAAAGTAGACTTTGGAGCACAGAAAATTTCTAGAGATTAAGAGGGAAAATATATAGTGACAAAAGGATCACTCCACCTAACACTAAATAACAGAGCCCCGAAAAACATGAAGGAAAGACTACAGAGCTTTAAGGAGAAATAGAGGAAGACACAGTTATAGTTGGGAACTTCAAGACAACTCTCAGCAATTGATAGAGCTACTACACAGAAAGTAAGCAAGGATATAGAAAAGCTGTACAATAGAATCAACCAAGAGGGTTTATTTGACATATGTAGAACATCCCACCCAACAGCACAATAAATATTTTTTTCAAATGTCCTTGAAACCTTCACCAAGATACACCGTATCCTCTGCCATAAAACAGACCTTAATAGATTTAAAAATAATTGAAATCATATAGAGTTTGTCCTTTGATTATGATGAAAGCAAACTAGGAATCAATAACAGAAAGATAAAGGAAGCTCTCCAAACATAAGGAAATTAAACAACACAACTCTAAATAATCCATAGGTCAAAGAGGAAATCTTAAAGGAAATAAAAATGACATAAAACTGAATAAAACTAAAACACAACATATCAAAATATTTGAGATACAATTAAAGCAGTGCTGAGGGGGGAATTCCTAGTACTAAATGCTCACATTAGAAAAGAGAAAGATCTGAAATTAATAATCTAAAACTCTACCCCTGGAAACCAGAAAAAGAAGAGAAAAGTAAACATAAAGCAAGCATAAAGATGAAATTACAAAGGTTAGAAATCAGTGAAATTGAAAACAGAAAAACAATAGAAAAAATTAATGAACTAAAAAGATGCTTCATTAAAAACAGCAAAATTGATAATTTTCTAGCAAGACTAACAAAAATCCATATCAGGAATAAAATATGTGATATAATGTCATATTATGCAGGCATTAAATGGATAACAAGGTATTACTGTTAATAGCTTTATTTTCATAAATTCAAAAACTTAGAAGAAATAGACCAAAAAAATCTGAAAAACCATAAATTACCAAGCTTCAACTAAGAAGAAACGAGTAACCTAAATGGTCTTATCACCATCAAAGAAATTAAATTTGTTACTAAAATCTCTTGAAAAAGAAATTAGGCCCAGTGTTTTCACTGGAGAATTCTACAAACGTTTTAAATATTTGACACCAATTTTTACACTATTTATCCCTGAAAAAAGAAGAGGAGAGGAATCTTTTCACTCATTTCATGAGGCTAGTATTACCCTGACAACAAAATCAGATAAAGATGGTACCAAAAAAGAAAACTACAGACACAATATCTTCCATGAATTTAGACACAAGAATCCTTAACAAAATATTAGCAAGTGAAATCCAACAATACATCAAAAGAATTATATACCATAAACAAGTGAGATTTATTCCAGGAATACAAGGATAGTTCAACTTTTGAAAATCAACCAATTTAATCTACCTTATCAACAGGCTAAAAATGACAAATCATATGAATATGTCAATTGATACATAAAAAATATGGGACAATATCCAACAAATATTTATGATAAAGACTCTCAGCAAACAAAGAATAGAGGAGAACTTCCTTAAACTGATAGAGGCATCTACAAAAAAAGTATAGCTAGCATCATATTTAGTGAAGAAACACTGAATGTTTTCCCTCTAAGATCAGGAGGAAGGCAAAGATGTCTGCCTTTATCACTTTTATTCAACATAGTATCAGTAATTCTAGCCAATGTGATAAGACAAGAAGAAATCCAAGGCATACAGATTAGAAAGAAGGAAATAAATTTGTCTATACTTGTAGATGACATGATTGCCTATGTAGAAAATCCCAATGAATCAACATAAAATCTTCTATAATTAATTAGTTAGCTCATCAATTTCACAGGATACAATAAATCAATCACATCTTTATATACTATAATAATAATGGCTGTGTGGAAACCAAAATTTAAAATACAATACCATTTACAATCACCACAAAGAAAATGTAATATTAGATATAAACTTAATAAACGTGTAGGATCTATATGCTAAAACTTACAAGATGCTCATGAAAAAAATTGAAGACAACCTAAATAAATGGAGAGATGTATTATGTCCATGGATTGGAAGACTCAACATAGTAAAGGTGTTACTCTTCCCCAAATTGATCATTGGGTTAATGAGATTCTTATCAAAATCCAAGGAAAGTTTTTTGTACACATAGACAAGATTTTCTAAAAGTTATATGGAAAGACACAGTCTCCAGTGTAGCTAAAACAATCTTGAAATAGAGCAAGGTGGAAGAAGTCATTCTACTGATACTAAGGTCTCTTATATAGCTACCACAATCAAGACTATCTGGTTTTGGTCGGGGGATAGACACATAGATCATTGAAACAGAATGAGAATCTAGAAATAGATCCACACAAATATGCCCAACTGATTTTTGATGAAGGTGCAAAAGGAATTCAATGGAGGAAAGAGACTTTTCAGCAAACGGTGCTGCAGTAACTGGACATCCATAGTCACAAACAAACAAAAAACCCTTAAACTAAATCTCACGCTTTTTTTTTTGTAATTAAAAATTTTTTTTGGTATCAGGATTGTGCTAGTTTCATAAAATGATTTGGTAAGTCTTCCCTCCCCATTTATTTATTTACTTATTTATAATTGAAGTAGAGTTGAATTACAGTATTATATTAGTTTTAGGTACACAACATAGTGATCCAGTATTTTTATAGATTATACTCCATTTAAAGTTATTATAAAATATTGGCCATATTCCCTGTGCTGTACAATATATCCTTGTAGATTATTTATTTTATACATAGTAGTTTGTACCTCTTAATCACCTATCCTTATCTTGCGCCTTCCCCCTTCCCTCTCCTCACTGGTAACCACTAGTTTCTTCTCTATGTTTGTGAGTCTGTTTCTGTTTTGTTATATTCATTCATTTGCTTTATTTTTTAGATTTCCCATATAAGTGATAACATACATATTTGTCTTTCTACCTCTGACTTATTTCACTAAGCATAATACCCTCCAGATCCATCCATGTTGTTACAAATGGCAAAATTTCTTCCCTCCCCTTCTCTTTTCTGAAAATATGTAAGGTTGTTATTGTTTCTTTCTTAAAAGTTCAACACAGTTCACCAAGAATGTTATCTAGAGTGGAATTTCTTTATGGGAAGATTTTGGAGTATGAATACAATTGCTTTAGTTTGCATAAGACTATTTAGGTTTACTATTTCTTCTTGTTCTTAGTTTTGGTAATTTAAGTTTTCCAAGAAATCTGTCCATTTGACTAGGTTGTTGAATTTAATTTTCATAATTTTTCCTTATGATCTTTTTATATCTCCAGGGTCTTCAATGATGTCTTCTCTTTCATTCCTGAAATTGATAATCTTTGTGTTTTGTTTTCTTTTTCTTTAGAAGATTAGCTAGGAATTTATGAATTAAATTAATTAATAATTTAATTTTATTATATATTTCAAAGAACTAATTATGGCCCTATTGAATTTCTGTTTTCCTTTTCTTTTTATTTTATTGATTTTGTCTCATTTTACCGATACCTTCATTCTATTTTTTTTCAAATGATATGTTGTAGACCCTAGACACCATTATTTTTCTCTGAACAAGGTTGAGTTTTGTTCTAGCAGGCAGCTAAAATACTGAGAAATTACTTTAAGATGGTGAAGGCTTGGCTTTTGCCTTTGTTAGGTAGGTCTTTACTTTTATTTTGCTCTTGACTCTCAAGTCATGGTTCATTTTTGTTTCAATGGAAAGTCACTGTAACTTGGCAAGACCTGAACTCCATACCTCTTGCTATGGGAAGCTGAGGAAATTTTTGCTCAGCTTTCTTAGACTTTCGGCTGTTGATAACCCCCCTTGGGTCTTTGGAGTCTTGCTACATCATGAGCTGTTTTGCAGTCAACCAAGGATTTGAGGGGAGTTTCTACACAGATTTTGGTGTTCTCCACTGTGGGTCCCTCAATTTCCAGGGGCTCTAAATATGTTCTAAATGTGTCCTCTGACTTCTCAGGGAAATAAAAATGCAGCTTTCTCCTCGATCTCCATTTACGTACTTGGGTTGGGGAAAGCCTTAGGGAAAAGCCAAAAAATGTGATCTCACCTAGTTTGGTTCCTTTCACTCAAGAGTTGAATCCCCTCCAGTTTCAATCTGCTTTTGGTGGCTCTCCCGTGCCTTTCCACAGTTGCATTTTATACTTCATTTACAGTTTGTAATCGTTTGGGCAGGAGAATGACACTGATAACAAGTTACTCCATCATTACCCTTGGAACACAATAAACCTCATTTTTATTGTTAATATTACACTAAGAGAATTTGCATGTTTTTATCTTATTATTATTATGAACATTTATTATTACCAATTTTACCTCTGTTTCTCCTTCATTATCACTTTGGCTTTGATTTAGTAAATGTAATTGTGCTTTTATTACTAGAAGTGTTTTGGCATCATTCTTACTTGTGGACAAAATAGGTGTAAATTTATTATGGATAGTTTATCCATCCATTTTTTTATTACCAAAAGTTTATCCATAGGTGAGTTTAAAAAGAAACCATCAAAAACAAAAGTCTCAGAACTCACAGGTATTTAATTCCTATGTCTATGAATGCATATCAGTAACTTGATGATTATCAATAGCAGTACTTACATAACGTCTTACAATTATCACTATGCATTCTTTGAGCACTGTAGTTAAGCAGCACTGGACTTGAAGATGTCAGCGTGACAGTTGAAATGGGGTTTTCACTTTGTTTTCCTTCTTGCTTTGGCTTCATAATCCCATGACTACTCCTGGTTAGGATGTTTTTGTCTTCAAGCTTCAGTGAGCTGTGTTCATAAAGAAGCAGAACAATGGTGGACGAATGAGGAGGTAAATGAAGAGGCCATGGAGGAGGAGAAAGTCTATACTTGAATAATTATAAATTGTTCATGGGGAATGGTTGAATATATATTAGTGATCTTGACTTTTGGCAAGACATTTACTGAGAAAATAACTCCCATTGCTCTACAATGAGAGTGTTCAGCAAATAACAGCTCAGGGCTCCACTTCATTTTCCTTTTGAATTAATCTCCTCAAAGTCTTTCTTTAAGAATCCATTAGTAGGTCAGAGGGCTTAGCATCAGTTTCATTCTCCTCTATTCTTTTTCCTCTCATGGCTTCCCCCCACCCCCTGCTTAGACTCTATTTTTCCTTCTCCTTTTAGAAGCTATAAAAATATGTAAGTAATAAATTTTTTTTTCTCCATTGGTCATTACGTGCATATGGTACTTAGTGAAGACATGGTTATTTAGCAGAATGGATGTTTATAAAATAAAAGGAACATTGTTAATAACTAACATATGGATTTTCTAAGTAATTTACTAGTATAATGTAAATGTAAATATTTTAGGTGGAAGAAATGCAAATTTTCAAGCAACTGCCCATCCATCAGGGTTGCTGTAATTTTTATTAGGCTTGTGAAAAGTTAAGGAATGTAAGACTGTGCATTGTAACTTATGAAGTTCAATACTCAAGGGCAGTATTTTTATCCACTTGAAAACTGAAGAATATTGAAATGGCCCTAATTGCATTTAATTGTTTGTAAATGTTATAAAGCAAATCCTTTATCAGTCTCCATACTAAGTGTTCTAATATTTCCCATTTTCAACAAATGTAAATAGGACTTTGAAAACTTTGTCTGTCTAAAAGAAGGCTAGATGTTATTGTGCATACTAGTCACATGGACCTGGCTGAGAGCTTTAAGCTATGAGTTTTGAGAGTGTAAGCAGAAGATAAAAGTCTTATCAAAAACTAAAATTATAGACCCAATAAGTGGTATGAGCATCTATGCAACCAGATAAAAAGAGCACCACCAAAGAGGCTAGCTAGATCCTCCACCTGGCTCTCTGTATCTTATTCTCTAGTTGCCTGGCAATGGACAAGCTTAAGTTAGATTTTAATTGAAAGAGAAAGAGTTTCCTCAGATCATTTTATTCTTATGAGTATAATATTCTACTTCTTTCAATTTCTCTATTAGTTTGTATTACTCTTTTTTATTGATATATATATATATATACATACATACATATGACTTATAAGCATTATTTTTAAATTATTGTAAGTGACATAAAGACCAAGATACAAGGATGATATAGCTGCAGTGGTGGTAAACCCACTGACAATTTGATCGATTTACCTAAGTGGCTGCCTTCCTCCCTCACTAGTTCCCCTGGATTCCTTTCAAAGAAGTAAATTCAAATGAAGAGGACTACCCTTTCAGAGCTTTTCTTTCATCAGTGGTTTGTGGTAATTGCACTCTATTGCTAGAGGCTCAACGAGCACAAAATGTTTAGTTTTCTAGTTACTAAATTTGAAGCATATTTTTTTTAGGATCATAAGGTGAAAATTCTAGTTTTATATAACAGTTAAAATTTGAAATTGTGATGAGGTGAACCATTCACCAGAAAGTCCTTATCAGGAATATCTTATGAGAAAGACAGTCATACTGAAGGGAAGCGAGTAGTGAGGATGTACCAGGAGAGCCCAGCGTAAGGGGCAATTCTGACCACCCCTAAGCTGCTAGTGGGCAAGTATGGGTTGGGAGCTGAAGTCCTTTTGGTCTCTTCCAGTTCTGGAAGTAATGTGAAGTGAGACAGGGGAAATCAGAAAGTGAAATAGAGAGGTAAAACAGAAAAGCAGAGTGCCTGGAGAATTTTAGTAATAGCATTAAAAGTTTTTCTGGATTGACGGGTGAGACAATAGAGAATAGTTGTAATGCCAAAGAATGGAAGAGAAGAAAAACATGACTTGTATAATATTGCTGTTGTTTATAAATTAAATCACTAAAATTGTATTATATGCAAGTAAAGACTGTAATTCCTTTTAAATTCCTCTTAGTTGCTCAGTTGTGCTGCTTTGAATGTGACTTTGAGTTGAGCCTGAGCCACATGGGGTCCCAGATTTATTTTGTTCACAAAATTCCGTGGTTTCTAAGTGTGAAAAGGTACATTAAAAGCTGATTTATCTTTTAGAATAAGAGGCACAAAACCAGTCATAGAAAGAACAATAGAGTCCTTGAGTTCTTACTCTGCTCTTCCACCAACTACCCGGAGGATTTGGGGGAATTTTTAACTGTTCTGGGCCACATTTTCTTAATTTGCAAAATAAAGGGCCAGGTGAGGTAATTGAAAGGTTAGCTTTTGCCTCTGAAAATCTGTGTTTTATTAGTTAAAATGTCAGCATGAGCAAATGGAGTTATTTTATTACTAATGACTATTAATACATTTATAAACAATAATGCCAACAATAAGACTAGCTGTCCCTTAATGAATCTTTTTCTCTATGTCAGGAATTATCTGTATATTATCTAACTATGTCTTATTTAATTTTGACAATAGTCCTTTAAGGTGGGTATTATTATCCCCATTTTATAGGTGAGGAAACTGAGACTCAGAAAGTTTAAATTAGCTGAGACCTCAAGCTTGCAGCTAATTGATGCTAGAAATGAGATCTGAACCCAGGTCTACCTGACTCTGAGGTCAGGATGGTGTCAGGAAATATGTCTACAAAAGAAGGCTTGAGCCCCCTGGCCTGAGTATCAGAACCAGCAACTCCCAGAAGGTATCACAGCAATTTCCAGCATCCCCAGAGCAAGGCTTGACAGTGAGCTGTCATCATTCAGTCAGCTAGCACCCCAGAGTGCCATCGCAGCTAATCTTTTTCAGTAGCTTTGTAGCATTCACTAGGTGAAGAATTGCTGCTGTTTCCTTCTCTCCCTAGAAATACCGCTATCCATATTCAAGGTGAACCTACAGCTTGTTCTGTGCAGGGTGGAACCAATGGATGGGTCCTGTTGGGTTGGCCAAAAGGTTCGTTCTGTTTTTTCCATAAGATGGCTCTAGTAGCACTTAGTTGTCTTTAACTTCATTTGAAACAATTTTGTTAGATTGTATGTGACAGTTGTCCTATCTGAGTGCATTTAAAAAAAGACTTATCAAAACTGGTGAAATTTTTGTAGCCATTTTAATATTGAAAATGGAAGAAAAAAAGCAACATTTGCAGCATATTATGCTTTATTATTTCAAGAAAGGTAAAAATGCAACCGAAACGCAAAAAAAGACTTGTGCAATGTATGGAGAAGGTGCTGTGACTCATCGAACGTGTCAAAAGTGGTTTTGGAAGTTTCGTGCTGTAAATCTCTCACTGGATGATGCTCCATGGTTGGGTAGACCAACTGAAGTTGATAGCGATCAAATCAAGATATTAATTGAGAACGATCAATGTTATACCACGTGGGAGATAGCCGGCATACTCCAAATATCCAAATCTAGCGTTGAAACTCATTTGCACCAGCTTGGTTATGTGAATCACTTTGATGTTTGGGTTCCACATAAATTAAGCAAAAAAAACCTTCTTGACCATGTGTCCGCATGTGACATACTTAAGCCTAATGCAAACGGTCCATTTTTGAAACAAATTGTGATAGGTGATGAAAAATGGATACTGTACAATAATGTGGAACGGAAGAGATCATGGGGCAAGCGAAATGAACCACCACCAACCACACCAAAGGCCGGTCTTCATCCAAAGAAGGTGATGTTGTGTATATCGTGGGATTGGAAGAGAGTCCTCTATTATGAGCTCCTTCTGGAAAACCAAATGATTTATCCCAAGTACTGCTCCCAGTTAGACCAACTGAAAGTAGCACTCGACGAAAAGTATCCAGAATTAGTCAATAGAAAACACATAATCTTCCATGAGGATAACACAAGACGGCATGTTTCTTTGATGACCAGGCAAAAACTGGTACAGATTGTCTGGGAAGATCCGATTCATCTGCCGTATTCACCAGACGTTGTACCTTTGGATTTCCATTTATTTAGGTCTTTACAAAATTCTCTTCATAGAAAAAATTTCAATTCCCTGGAAGACTGTAAAATGCATCTGGAACAGCTCTTTTCTCAAAAAAATTAAAAAAGTTTTGGGAAGTTGGAATTATGAAGTTACCTGAAAAATGGCAGGAGGTAGTGGAACCAAAGGATGAATACATTGTTCAATAAAGTTGTTGGTGAAAATGAAAAATGTGTCTTTTATTTTTACTTAAAAACTGAAGGCACTTTTTGACCAACCCAATATATTGAGAGGTGCAGAATGGCATTCTTACAGACTCCACGCTACTTTTTTTTTTTTTTCAAACTTCAGGCCTAAAGCATATCTGCTTGTGCCATAGCTACTCTTGAAAGATTCTGTTGGGTTTTATGTAATAGTTGCTCAGAATCTCAGTAAGTTTCTTAGGGAAAACAATTCTGAGGGTTCTGACTCTTTTTGTTAAACATAATTTAAAAATCAGTCCTCAGGCCAGGCAGGCTGTACATACACTATGATTGTCATCTTCCTCTCCTCTGTCCCTCTCCCCTAAAACAAACACATTCCCTCTTTCTCTAGTTAGCAAACTTAAGCCCCCATGTCTATCTAAGTATACAGACCCAGATGGGGAATGGAGAATGATGTATGGAGCTGTCTGCATCCATTTCAGCCAGACAACATGCCATCTTACACCCAAACCAAATTTATGGAGGAAACATCTTAGTTGAGTCCTAGACAGAAAGAGCAACAATAGGAGCTTGTTGTCCTGACCTATAAATAAGGTTGTAAAATTTTAGGGAATGCATCACGGTCTTCTTCCACATAAATTTTAAGGCATAATTGTGAGCTTTCCAGCTAGAATTAATTGTTCTCTCTTCTGTGGTCCTAGACCACATTTATTTATATCTCTATTATAATATGGATCCTACTTTTTTCTTGCATTACTGTGATTTATGTATGTGCCTTATCTCTCCTCCTAGACTGTAAACTTCTTAAGGCCATAGACCATATTTATAGACTCAAACTGAATATTTAAATGCTTAGAAACATAGCTTAAATCTTTCTGATATTCTCCTACCATATATCTGTGAAACATCTAAAATTTAAAGTTCACAATAATGACTTGAATTCAGAATTCAAAGTTGGTTAGAATGCTTAGGATTATTTCTTTGTAGAAAAGAAAATGTTAGTAAAGAGGATTATCAAGATATATAACATGTCCTTACCATTTGGCCAAGTCAGATCTTAACAGTAGGAGAAATTGTGTGAAATAGAAAGAAAAGGCATAATCCTTTTTCTATTGACAGACAATCTCTCTTCATAAAGCCAGGCTAGTTTCTCAACAGAGGACAGTGCTCCTAGGACCGTTGGAGGTTTGTGAAAGATTCAGTTTTCATTTCTGTCCCAAATTCTGTCCCTAAGAGGGTAAAGATATATAGGATAAATAATACATTTCAATCAAAGAGAGATAATGGCTTTATCAGATTGTATCTGTTGTTAAAATTCTAAATGTTATTTATTTGATTCACTAGAGATGATCAGTTATATTGCCATTCCAAAGCCCTTTGGAGCTACAAAGCCACTTTTCCTACTATTTGCCTTTTTGAATTATATCCTTTTTCTGTCTCTCCATAAAGATCAAAGTATGATGTTTTAGAGATTTTCACTGATAAATTCTGCAAGGTCAATAAAGTGACATTTTGCCCAGAGATCCTGATAATCAAGATTGTATCAGGGCTTTTCACTTGCTTATTATCTATTTATTATCTTTTTTAATCTCTGTCTAACTATCATTTATTTTATCTCTCATCTATCCATCCACCCATTTATCTACCCTCTTTCTTAGTCCAAATCTGCCTTTGATAAACAAACAGTCCTCTAATTTTACAAGCATATTTTTCCTCCTTCTCTCCCATGTTCCCTCTTTCCTTATCTCTCTTCCCTCTTTCATTCCATCTTTCCTTCCTTGAGATCCTACTTTAGGCCAGGCATTGTATATAAGGGAAATACATACAACCCATGATAACAAAGATTAGAGGACTTTACACTATGGTAGTGACACAGATTGGCAAAGAAGCCATTTTACAAAGCAAGAACAGCAGCTCTCATGAATATATTCAAAGCAAAATGAGAGTAGAAAGAAAAGAGCAGGTAAGAAAAAGGGATAACAGTTGAGTCAAAATTTGAAGGATGAGTGAGTAGGAGTTTTTATACAGACATTTCAGGCAGAGGGAATTATATATGCCAAGACAGAAGAGAGGTGTGACTCAACAGGACATGTTCAGAGCATTAGAGACATTTGATATTGCCTACAAGGCAAGTGTGTAGGAAGAGTTGGGGATAGGATGATGGGAGACGATGATCTTGGCTGCCATACCAGGCAGTTTGTCCTTTATCCCAAAGGCTCTAAGAGCCATTGGAGGATTTTGAGCAGAGAATGACAAGCTCTAACTTGCATTTTAGATGGATGCAAGGCAAGACTGGAGGAAGGGAACCAGAAAGGAAAGGTGGCCTTCCTCCTTGTGTCCTTACATGTCTTTATATCTCACTCCAGGTGAGCGATGCTGAGAAACTGAAAAAGGGTAGTGGCAATGACAGTGGAAAGCAAGGGAAAATGAAAGAATTACATAGGAGATAAAATTAACCTAGTGATTGGATAGGGGAGAC
The DNA here is from genome assembly GCF_059928025.1 of Delphinapterus leucas. Taxonomy (NCBI): domain Eukaryota; kingdom Metazoa; phylum Chordata; class Mammalia; order Artiodactyla; family Monodontidae; genus Delphinapterus; species Delphinapterus leucas. The sequence goes on from NC_143140.1 coordinate 55,691,490, forward strand.
AGTAAGAAAGACTCTATAGTCTTCTAGCTCTTACTGCACTCCTTGTATATTTCTCATTTGAATTGTAACATTTTACACACTGAACTTTTATTATTATTTTTTTTTTATTGAAGTATAGTTGATTTACAATGTTTCAGTTGTACATCAAAGCGATTAAATTATACATATATATATTCTTTTTCGAATTCTTTTTCATTATAGGTTATTTCAAGATATTAAACATAGCTCCCTGTGCTATATAGTAGGTCCTTGTTTTTTTACCTGTTTTATATATAGTAGTGTGCATGTGTTAATCCCAAATTCCCAATTTATCCCTCCCCCACCACCACTTTCCCCTTTAGTAACCATAAGTTTGGTTTCTGTGTCTGTGATAGACATTGAACTTTGCTATTTCATATGCTCTCCAGTAATCTATTGGTCAGAAAAGTCTATCAGCATTAGTTGAAAAAGCTCCATTTTGGGGCCTACCATCAAATTATAGAGTTAGACCTCTACTAAATTCCTGCCTGTCTGAGATTTTAATTTTTGAATGAGAGATTTCTCTGGAATACTTTGTAGGTCTATATTCCTAGTAGACTTCTCTGAGATGACTTGTTTTTTTAAAAGAAGTTTTGACCCTCACGCGGGTAGCTTCTACCTAGTGCTCTTAAGCTAGGTTGAGGTCGTCTTATTCATAAGTGTATAAAAATGCCTGATTCATCAAAGCAATCACTATCAGGAATCACCATGGTCTTTACAGTGTACTATAAAGATGTATGTTACCTCTGACAGGGTTGGAGATATATATTGGTTAATTTTTAGATATTCTGATCTGACATAATTAGAGCTATTAGATTCCCATAATTATCAACATATGAAATTTTTGGCAGTTTTAAAAGTTTTTTTTGTGGAGAAAATGTTGTAGTTGGCATGACTCCTGTTTTTAACTTGTGTTTAACATTCTCCTTTTGTTCCATTCTGAATAGTTGGAGGAGTGCATGATTGAGCCTGTCAATTTGAAATATGGTTTTTAGATTTCAAGATATTGTAGAGATTTTTTTTTACTCTTCTTTTCTTATGACTGAAGGAATTAAGTAGCTATTTTGGAAGATATTTTTGTTCCCATTTTGTGAGGCATTCCACCCAGGACATTCATTTCTTTTCCATTCCTTTAGTAATAATGGTAGTAAAATAATAATAATAATAACAGCAATTATAATAGCTAACAATTATAATACCTAACAATTGTTGAAATACAGGTATGTGCTGACACTATATAAATTGTTTTATATGAATTATCTCATTTATACTTCACAATAAGTCTATGAATCAATGTTTTTATATCCATTTTGCAAATGAGTAAACTGAGGCATTGAAAGTTTAGGAAACTTCTTTAATGCTAAGTAGCTTAAACAAACAGAGCTGGGATTTGAAACCAGTCTGTCTGAGGTAATCACTTTACTATATCAGAAGACCCTTTATAGTCTTCCTTAAATATATATGTATATGTAATAATTATATATATGTAATATATCTATAAAACTTCAAAAGGAACATTGTCAAGACTGGAAATTAGAGAATTTCATGTTGGACTTTGTTTCTTGCTAAGTGTGTGATTTTGAAGAATCATTGATTTGCTTAAGCAAAACCTCTGGTAGCTGAAAATAGTAACAAATGAATATACACATGACAAACAGGTAGGGTCTGTCTTAAGAACATAGATTCAAGTTTTAACTTTTACAGAGTTCGGGCGGAAAAGAGTTCTAAAATGTGCATTCAACTAAGAGAGAACCTTTTAACAGTAAGAGGTCTGAAGTTTTTGACTTATAACCACAGCTCTATTAAAAACCTCAGGCATTTTTCTCACTTCAGTTGGTATTGAATAAATTTTTTTTTTTAAAAAGTGGGTATCTCCTGATTGGGGGACTTGCAAATACCCATTTTTATTCAAAAACTTTAGTTACAGCTTTACAAATGAGAAATATATCTTAATTCAAGAAATTTCCAGAAATATACAAACTCATATAGTGGAGAACATCACTAAAATGCAGTGAAATTAGGGATAGAAATGGACTGCAAGCAAAATTGTAAAGAAGACAGGTTGTGCTCTCGGTTACCAGCCTTCCCAATGATCATCTCTCCTTTTCGTCCTAGGATAGCAAGTGTACTAGGGTCCCATATCCACCAAGATTGTCTTCCTGATCTTTCATTAGATCTGACTTGCAAATGATTGAAATGGATACCCTTCCATAGATATTTCCATTTTAGAGGTATAAGAGATTTTACCTGAGGAGATAAATACATAACAAAATTTTAGGCAGGAACCAGGGAATAGAGGTAGTTACTTAAGCTCCTGGGAACTTTGTAAACTCTCTAGAAAGTACAGCAGTATTTGTCTGTATGCAAAGCTGGTCCTGTCTCTTTAGCTAATGTTATCTTTTTTCAGATTGAGCTAAGTCTGAGATTCTCTCTTCCTTGATCAGTCAGTCAACCACATTCAAATGTCCAGTGTATACAAAGGAGATTATGGCAATGACTCATGTCTTTTAATTTCAGCTCATGGGAGAGAAAGGAAGTACAGATAATAAAAACCACAATTAACTTTTGTTTACTGTGTCACAGTTTGCAAAACGCTTTTTACATGCATTATCTCATTTAATTTTCACCATATTTCTAAAAAGTAGGCATTTTCATTATATCTGTTTTACAGCTAAAGACACTAAGTTTTAGAGAGGATTGGAGCCAGTCTCAAGTCATCTGGCTTTTAAACTGCAAAGCGAGGGCTTGAACCCATGTCACTGCTTCCTGCAATTCTTGGGACATGGTTAGCTAGATAAATATTGATTTTCTTTCTCATTTCTTCACTTGCTCTCTGCCCACCTGCCCTCACTCATTGTTCCCTCTCTTCTTTGAATCTGTCAACTCACCAATTTCTCCTCATGGAAATAAATCACATAAATATGAAATATCATTAATATCATAAATAAATTTTAATAATAGCTTGTTGAGTAAAGGTATGTGTGAAACAAATATGTATAACCCTTAAACAACAAATATTAGTTGAGGGAATGCATTGTGAATGAATGAGTAAATCAACAAATTAGAGCAGTAGAGAAATCTGGGCAAGTTGAGGGTTTGTCAGCCCAAGAGAAGTAATTGTGTGAGTATCTGAAAGACTTTCTGGCCTTCCCTCTCTATTAATACAGGTCTAGTCACCGTCTAGCAAGGATCCCATTTACTTTGTCCTTAATGAGTTATTTACTCAAAGACAGTTTTCGCAAACAAAGCCTCTAATTTAGAACTGAGGCTTTTTCATATTTTGGTTGTAAGGAGTCATGAAAATTAGAGCACGATCTATACAATCAGAAATTGGTCATTTTTTATTTGACCATTTGCTTCACTCTGCTATGTGCTTCACTGTGCTGTGGAGCCAGGAAGAGAGAGGCTTGCTGCTGCTGCTGCTTCTGCTGCTGTGTGTGCATTGAAAAGAAGTCCAATCTCAGCTTAGGGCCTGGGAAAAGAGATGTCGCAGCTTGGTTCTCCATGTGGAGCAGGAGAGTGGGGAGAAAGAGATGAGTGTGCAGACTAAGAGGGCCAAGGCTACAGCTGGGAGTTGGGCAGGAGCAAGGTGAGAATTTTGTGTAGACACAGAAAGCACAAAGAGGTGTGCCAAAGGCAGGCAGGACAATCAGATGTGTCACAGTAGACCTAAGAGGACACAGCAACTAAGGCAGGTAAGAAGGAAAGGGTCAGATGACCTGAGTCCAAGGCTCAGCTCCACCATTCACTTTCCATGTGGAATCTAGTAAGTCACTTGTGTGTTATAAGCCACAATTTCCTTGTCTGTCCAAAGAGGGTATTGGCATCTTTGCTTTTTAGTCATGGTGATGGTCTTAAAGTTAAAAGTGTGTAATGCTGTACACACTTGTTCACCAACACCATTTGAAATGTAAGAGAGGACAGTTCCCAAAGGAAAATTAAGGTGTCTTACCAGTAGAATTGTGGAAAGATACTTTGCAGACAAAACCAAGAGATGTCCATCAAGGAGTTGACAGTATGCATCTCTTTGATACATTTTCCTTATTTATAACATAAGAGAGTTATGAAAGTGGGGTGCTGGCAACTGTTTAATAACTGGCTCCCCTTCCACTCCTCCTAAATACACATACACACACACACACAAGTAACTATAATTTTATAATATAAAGAATATGTAGCACAAACTTTTCTAATAGTATAACTTACAATACTCTTTGTTGGGAATCTCATATAGCCAATTGATCGTCATAAAATGTTTTCATTGATTTTTGTCATACTTTTATATCTGTAGCCAACCTATGATTGCAATTGCTGGATAAGCATAGTTCCAACAGGAATGTTTATGTTAATAACTAGGATGAAAGAGAAACAATGAAAATATATGCTGGAACTTCACTTGTCCTTAAGTGACATGAATGAGTTCTTTGCTGAACTAGGTAATAGCTTTCAAATAGTGGAAGAATATTTTCTCACAACATACTGGCTACAGACATAACACACTTTTAAGTTTAATCTGCTTTAGTAATGTTTTCTCTATCATTTTTTGCTATGGACTGAATTGTGTCCCCGGAAAGTTGGTATGTTGGAGCCTTAGTCCCCAGTATGATTGTATTTGGAAATAGTATCTATAAGGAGGTAACTAAGGTTAAATGAGGTCATAAGGGTGGGGCCCCAACACTTATAGGATTAGAGTCTTATAATAAGAGACACTAGGGCACTTGTTCTCTCTCTCTTTCCACTGTGTGAGGACATGGAAAGAAGGTCATTATCTGCAAAGGAGGAAAGCTCCCACTGAAAACTAAACACTGACAGACTTGATATTGGACCTTCCAGCCTCCAGAATTGTGAGAAAATAAACTTCTGTTGTTTAAGTCACCCAGGCTATGGTACTTTTTTATGCCAGACTAATACACTTTAAGTTTAGTTCAAGGTTCAGCAAATTACGACCCTCAGGCCAAACCTGGTTGGCCGTGGGTGAAATCTGGCCATGTCTATTCATTTACATGTTGTCTATGGCTACTTGCAGGCAACAATGGTAGAACTGAATAGCTGTGACAGAGATTATATGACGTACAAAGCCTAAAATATTTCTTATGTGGTGCTTTACAGAAAACATTTGCCGACCCTGGTGTAGCCAATCTACAAACAATAAGTCAAGACTTGTGACATTTGCTGATTTCCTTGGTGTTCACACCATGGCTGATTTCAAGATGCCGATGTGACATCACTGAACACAGAGCTGGGGAGAGATGTGCAATAATAGATTTCCATCACAGACACAATAGATGTAATTTATAACCTTAAAAACACATGATGGTAAAGTGTTGTAAAATAACTGGGAATTGATGACTTTTGAATATTATTACCTTAGTTCTAATATAATTTATTTACTTGTAAATTTATATAATATAATTTTTAATAATGGCTATCTTAACACTCAGCTTGCAAAAATTCCTAAGTATTCAACAATCAACTCTCATGAGCCAGTAGGAGTCAGTTCTAGCTCATCACAGTTCACCTTAAATTCCAGATAGTATTTAAGGTTCCTGTTAGTTGCTACATTGTGGTAACCTCAAATATTGATGTCTAGAAGTTTCCATAACCTGGGTTTTGCAAAAAAGAAGAAAAATAATAATTTAAAAACAAAATTCCATTTGGTCTCTTATAGATACAAATAACTTTCACATGTTTCTTCTAATGATTTCCCAAACTTTCCTGATTGTAAGTATCATTTGCAATGTTTCTTAAGAGATATAGATGCCCAGACTGCTTTCCTGGAGAGTCTAATTCTGCAGGTCTGGGTTGGGACCTGGACAATGTTTATTTTTAACTAATCCCTCAGTTGACTCCTATGATTATGTTGAGAAACCTTGATTTGGGACTGTGGCTTTAATAAAGGACTGTTGGTAACTATTATCCATTTGTAAGAAAATAAAGTTGTATCCTTCTAACACCAACATAAATTTAAGTAAATTGAAGATTTAAATGTAAAATCTTTAAAAGAAAACATGACTACTCCAAATGTTGGAGAACATCCAGCTTTTCTAAGCAAGAAAAGAACAATGCATTTTATAGCATAAATATGTTAAATGTACCTACAATTAAAAAAATGATTAACTGGGAAAATATTGTATTTCATGTGATAAAGGGTTGATATTGCTGATTTAGAAAGAGCTCTTTGAAATCAATCAGAACGTGCCATCACCCCAAAAGAAAATGGATAGAAGACCTGAACAGGCAATTCAAAAAAGTAGAAATATGAATAACCAATGAATTTATGAAAAAAAGTTGAATTGCATGAAAAAATAGAGATAAAATTTCTTCTTTCAGATTAGTGAAGATAAAAATAATATCAAAACTTTAAGTCAATAAAGGTATGTGAAAAACTTCAGATTTATGGACCATTAGTGGGAGAGTAAATTGGAAAAACTCTTCCAGAGGGTTTCAAAATGCAGAATGTTCATGATTTTAGATTAAACAATTCCATCTTATTAAAATTTTTTTCACTTTAAAGAGATATTTATATACAAATGTGAACTCAATGGGGTTGTGTTTTAATAGGACAAAAATTGGAACAAACTTAAATGCCAGTTCATAGGGCACATAGATACCAAAGAGCCATTACAACAGATAACTCACATTATAACAGATACCTTTATTGTAATGAAGTAGAGCTTGCTTCTGGTTATTAACAGCTGCAGGTAGAATCTAGTGCTGGTTGTAGAACTTTTGCATAGGGAAGGTGAGAACAGCAATAGTTGGAAGTTGAGTGGTAAGGACTTGAGAGAACACTCCAGTTTTTCCTAGATTGTTTGTTTATTTAGGGTGGTTTTGGGGAGGAAGAGCTTATGGAGATTATAAGTGTTATTGACTAATTTATCCAGCACTCTCTAGATCCAATTTTGCAAATATAAAGTTTACCATGTTTTGCCTTCTTTGTAGGCCAGGACTCCTTGAAAGTTAATCATATTTTACAGGCTTCAGTTAGGCTAGTACCTTTTTCTTTTAAGTATTTTAGATTCTAAACTGAGGTCGTACTGTGTGTTGTATTTCTCTAAGACTGATCATATTTTATTTAGTTCCCATGTATCTCAGCCTGACACTCAAGGAAAGGTGCCCTCTAGATCACTTGAGCAGACTTTTTCTACATTATGTCAATTTTTTTCCCCCCAAAACATGTTATTAAGGAGAAAATCAAACCACTGATATGTCACCTACCTCACACTTTTTCTTAAAGACCGAGTCCAGAGGTTAGAACCCTGCTTCTCAGATTGGCAGTGGGTTACCCTTAGTGCACACAGAATAAACAGGCAAAGTTTATTTTGTGGAAAACAATTTTCGAATGACTTCATATTACAACCAATAAAGATTCATTCCAGGGCATGTTACTTATTTGTATTGATTTTTAAGTTAAACCAGGAGAGTTCAAAGATATTTTGAACTTGTTGCTAATAGATTTAGGGCTCTTTCATAACTCCCTGTCTCCATAGCCCCACCTAGACTATGGTCGGTTCCCATTGTCATTCTTTTCTGCCACTTAGGGTTTTGTTTTATGGAAGTTTTAGAAAAGTGCTGGGTTAGAGACTTGATTTCTGCTTTCTAGGATGATATGGTGCAATGTAGTTTGCATTTGGGTTCCTTTTTCTTATACTTGGCCTGCCCTCCCTAGATGACACTCAGGCATGTATAGACTTAATCCCTGACACCTCCCTGCAGCCACAGAGCGTCCTTAGAATTCACCTGTCAGACCTATGCACAGTGGTGCTGATTCCCCACCTGAAGCTTGTCCGCATACCGGTTTTGGCTCTACGAGATCCTAAAGGCAGACATTTCCTGCATGGCTGGTGTCCTCCAGCCCTATTAATTTCTGTAGTTCAAATAAACTAATGTAAACACAGGCCCCCAATTCACATTGTTTCCTAATCCTTGTTTCATGGATACTAAAGATCAACTTGGAAAGTTAGGGTCACAGCAGAGGAGAAACCAATAGAAGAAGCTGTAGTATTTCTCCGGATGTTTCCCTCTCTGTAGATTGCTCAGCTTAGAGAGGACTTGAAGGGCATTAGAACTCGTTCATGATTACAGATACCTGCAAGAGACTTAACCTGCCATCTGTGACACCCACACAAGTGACAGTCTTATCCTTACTCTCATCATACCAGCAACAATTTTTTCTTGATTTTTTTCATGGTTCAGAGAATAGAGTTTGACTATTAGACTTATCTCTGTCCTAGTGTTGCTAGGCTATTTGGATTGGAAGTCACAGGAAAAGAACTTGTTGGTAATGTTAAAAAAAGTTTGGTTAGCTTTCAAGTATTTTACTCAGTAGGTGAATCAAAAAATCATTTTGGATCTGAAGGTTACTCATGTAATAATTAAGATGACACATTTCGAGCTCACCCTTCCTGACAAATGTTTCTTTAAAGAGACACTGATACCTCGTGGAAAACCTGCAAGATGTGACACATCAGCAGAAATTGTTTCTGCACAGAATGTTTTTCAAGGATTTTTCCTGAGTAATCACTGGCATTTCCCCCCACCTTTTCTATAGTCTTTACAAAACCTTCTGTTGCTCCATGTTTGTTATTTTTGTGCTGTTAGTAAAGGTTTCAGTTTTGAAACAACTTCTAAAACCACAGTATATGTAAAATTGGGTTTAAAATAAGCCAAACACTCTGATTTGAATACTGATTAGGATAAAGCACACTCATCAATAAACATGGAGCCACAATGACCTCAGGAGGGCGAGGAGCTTGCGATGTGCATCAATTGTGTTTGGGAAATAGCTTTTACTGTGACTCCAAAGTCTGCTTAAATTCAGGTTCTCAGATGCAAAGGACATAAAGCGTCTACCTCACCTGCCAGCACTGCATTAGGCATGGCTTCTATTTTAGTCAGCAAGTCAGGCAGCATAATAACAACATAGTCATTTCTCTAGGCTATCCTTTTCTTTTTCCTATCCCAAATTGCTTTTCGGGGTTTTGGGAGTGGCTTCGCATTCTGGACAGGCACTTGGAAGGTTATGAATCATTATTCCTCAGGCTTGCTCTGATTCTATTGCAGATTTAAAAACAGGAAAAAAAAATTAAAATGTACTCATTTCCTGTCAGAGGAATAGGATGGTTTCGTGCAGTATGACTAGATTCTGATCCTGTAACAGGCTGGTGGAGGGCAGCAGCTGGGAAGTCGATGCCATGCACGTGATTGTTGCAGGAGGGGCCTGTCTGGGGAAGGAGTCAGGGAACATCTCGTCAGCATCCATTTCAGCCGCTGTTTGGGGAGCTGATGGGTACATTTGTGTAATGTGTCCCGTTGGGCTTCATTGGCCAGTAGGGTGAGGTCAGCTGGAAGCTTTCTCCAGCCTGAAAGCCCAGTTCCAACAGCCTAGCACTGTATGTTCAGGGATGGGGTGGATTCCAGCCCAGCATGAAGAGGGACGACCGTGACGGCTCCATTCTGCCCCATTGCTAACACTATGTGGCCAACTGGATCCCATGGGGAATGTGTGGGAGGCAGGTGACACTAAATTAGTGCAGAGGGAAAACCTGTCTCAATATTTGTGCCTGCAGGGTGCTACTCCCCTGCTCGTGCTCCCGCTCCACTCTTCTCACCCAGGCTGTTCCCCTCGTCTTCCCAACCCTCCAGGCTCTGAGCCTTACTCCTCGCAGGCGAGCTAAGACTCGGAGCACAGAATTTCCTTGTTTGTTTGCAGAGAAACCTTTCCACAATGCAGAGATTTCACACTAGTTTGAAACTGAAGAAAAATAAAATGGTGGTGGGGAGGGGGTAGAAAAGAGAATGGAAAGACAGAGAACAAGGGAAAGAAGCCACACACTAAACCAGGAGAAATCCCTGGAAGCAGCAACCCTGTGGGGACTTTACAACCTACTGATGGCTACTTAGTCACGAGTCTGAAAGATCCCGGGCAGGTTAATAAGCTTTGACAGCTGGTGGCTCCATCTCATTTTTTTCACGGCTTTATGAAATACACTACAGACCCCACCTTATTGCTATGGGTATGGTAACAGCTGCACGGGCTCACCTGGTGTGTTATCAAACGCTCTGCACTCAGCCCTGCCGTGTGCTGTACGCAGGTCCACCTCGCAGGAGCTGTCCTGAACCTTCTGTGGATGTCTGCGGGGGCGGCGGGCAGAGCTTTCTGCACAGGTGTACTCTGTCACTTCCAAATGGGGATCCTGGTGAGATATTCAGATTTGACACAGTTTGGTAGATTTTAAGGTATAATATGTCCTGAATTACAGGTGCTATGGAAAAGATGTGCTTTGTGTTTGTCCCAGAAAGCTTTTTTGGCCTCAGTCTCACTAGGGAAGCAACTCATGGGAAAATAATTCAGTGCGTCTGCCTCTTTCAGAAAGGGAGAAGTGACTATCTTTTTTTAGCAAGTTTGATAGGCATGGTTGGGATGCATGAAGTGAGGTTTCACAGTATAAACACAGCCCTGAGAAGTACATTGGCTTACTTTTAAAATTTAAGCATTTTTCAAGGACTGGGTTTATCACTGAGGTCTTAGGAAATAGCAGATTATATTGGATTTACCAAAAATCACTTATAAGGAGTGACAGTGCAGAGGACATAGTATTCCTAGAGAATGATCTTAATACTGATTTCTGTTTGTGTTTCCTAATGGAAAATAGCTGCAGTAAAATGCAATAAATATTGATGGGGACAAAAAACTAGTATTGGAAAGGTCATTATAGCTTAAGGGTACTATAATAATAAATTAGTGATTATCCCCAAACATCAACAGTAGCCCATACAAAACAATCATGTGGAGAGCTAATAGTGACCCCAGATGGGGCACTGTGGAGGTCTGGGATCATCTTGATCTTTTCTGTTGAACCTTCCTTATTGTATGACATCTTTTATACAAATGTAGTGTTTTCACACAGAGGTGTGAAGACATTTATTTACATCCTGTACAGGAATCTGCACTGCAGGTACTGTGAATAAAAGAGAATCTAGAAGCTGAAGCATAGCTTGAGAAAGATGGCAAAATGATGACATACCACACATGCTGTTGGGAAGAGCAATGCCACAGGAGAATGTATCCTCCAAGAGGAGCATATCTGTTTTTGTTCTTGCCCATGCACTGCAATTCACTCTCCCATGATGGAACTTGGGGCAGGTCATTCCACCATTTGTGTTGAGTTATGCATCTGTAGAATGGGAATAATCACATGTACTCAACTTGTGTATGCAATACAAATAAGATAACATGAGGAAAAGCTTTTGAAAAGTTTATAAAGCCTTTTATAAACAACAGGGACCCTTGAGTAAGACAGTAGCATGAAAGTTACCTTGCACGTGACACTCTAGGATGGGGTGGGGCAATAGGAGAACAGACATCTCTTTTAGGGTTAGAGCAAAGGCAAAGAGGCGCAAACAGCAACATGCTTTGAATGATTCACTGATCATGGAATAACAGGTGAATGGTTTGCTGAGGTCTGGGAATATTGGTCCTTGAAGAATAAATAGAATTTTTATCAGGCAGCTAAAGGAGGCAAGAAGGGGCAGCACAGTGGAACAGTCACTTATGTTTTTAAGGCTCCGGGATACCTCTGCTACAAAATCTCTCCCTACTTTTAGTAAAATTGACTCCTTCCACTTTTCTGCCCCATTTGTACCCTTTGTAAGATTTTATAACAGTACTTATACCATATTTTAGAACATACTATTTACATATGTCTGATGAGTTCTACTAAATTGAGCTCCTGAAAGTTGGGGGGTGTGATTTAATTTTAAATGGCAAATTCCTACTATCAATACAATGCCTGCCATGTGGTGAGTACCTAATATGTATTTCTTGGATAAATTAATAAATGAGGTCAAAGGAGTGGGGGTCTAAAAACCAATATGTGAAATTGGCACATTTATGAAACTGTGCAGTGCAGTGAGTCTAATTTATAGGCCGCTTGGTTTGGGGAAAACAGAGCGTTATATACAGGAAGTCATGACAGGTACGATTAAAGAACGAGGATAGACACCTTGATCTTAGACTTCTATTTTCCTGAACTGAGACAAATTTCAGTTGTTTTAAGCCACCCAGTTTTTGGTACTTTGTTATGGCAGTCCTAGAATACTATGAAGACTTTGGGAAAGAAGAAACTTAATACCAACTCCTTGAAGTAATTGCTATTAGCATTTTGGTACATTTTCTTCAAATCTTTTTAACGCTTCTCCCAGGAGTAAATGACAGGGCCTGACTCACCACATTCTGTCTAGCGTCGATCATCATTACTTTGCTAATTTTATAGGTAAGAATAATTTGTGTCCTTTTCCCATTGAGCCCCTTGTGTAGAAGATTTTGAAGTATTACAGGAGATAAAGATCCCTTTTCCTATGCCAGTCACTCATAATCCCACACTTTTGTGTCACTCTCAGTATTTTAAAAGATTTCCTTTCAGTTTCCTACAAATTTTTTCCAGTTGAGTTCATATTATATAAAAATTTTTGAGTTCTACTATTGAAAGGAAACATTACAATATATTTACTTTCTCATGTCATTGGAAACCTCAGAAACTTGATATTCCATAATACATTGTAGTATCCTATCAGCAGATGTACCATGACATATTTAATCAGTTCCTTAATGGTGGACCTTTGTGTTGGTTTTTGTTGTTGTTGTTGTTATTAGTAAAAACACACTGAAATAAATACTCTTTTGCTTTCAGAATGTTTCTACATTTCTGATTATCTCCTTGGGATATTTTCACAGAAGAACAATTACTGGGTAAAAAGGAAATGAGCAATTATAAGACTCTTGATACATATTGCTACTTATTGCTTTCTGGGATAGTTGCACCAATTTGTACTCCTACAAGCAGTATATGAAGGAGGTTATCTCATCTAAGATCACTTGGAGGCTTTCATTTAAAAAGTCTTAGTAATTTGATAGGAAAAAACCCCATTATATCATTGCTGTTTTAAATTACAATTCTTTCATTGATAGTGAGTCTGAATATTTCCCCGTATCTTATTTAGACATTCATATTTCATCTTTTTAAATAATTTGTTCACATTCTTTACCTATTTATGCATTGGGTTTTTAGTGTTTTTCTTATCAATTTGAATTTATTATAAATTTAAAATGTTAATGCTCACATACATAATTTCCTTTAATTCTTTTTTTAAATGCAAAGGAGCTAATGATTTTCAGAATTTTTTTTCATTTTTCTATTTCTTCTTTTTAATGTATCCATGTCTTAAATAAATGCAGTAGGGTCTCCTAGGTAACCTAAGCTAAGATTCTGAGTTTGCCTGTTCGTGGAACTTGTGGGTGGAGCCACCTCATTTACAGAGAATGTAATTATTAGAGATGATATTTATTATAATTCAAGGAAATGGCTAGACAAAAAATGAGAAGGTCGTTTTTGCCAGAGATGCTGGCTCACTGACTAGTCTGGCAGAGAGAACTGAACACCACAGGTTTCCTCCTTGACTCTTTGAACTGGGTGGTAGTTCTAGGAAATGAAGCATGAGAAAAATGATGGGGTGGATTTCTGAGAGATGCTGTAAGAGCAGTAATTCTGCTCCCAGACCAGGAGACAATATGCAGCCTGAGTGGGTTGACACTCCCTGATGTCCCAAAGGGAAACTTGTGGGAGAACCTTCTAGGCGGCCTCATTTATTTTGTAACTTTGGGCACCATTAGTGGCAATTATGAAGCACCTAAGGGTGACATTGTGGGCAGGCCTTGTACTTATTAAGGGAAGCTAATGCAGAGAGAACAAAAACTGCAGGTGGTTTGTGAGCACATGTAAGTCTCTCGCTTTGCAGACTGGGGATATCAGAGGCCCACATTTACAGGTTGTAAAGGGAAAAGGAACATGGATTATTTAAGTAAGTGTGATTATACTTACAGGTGCTTGCTTGAGTCTTAGAATATATAGTTAACGTTTAGAAAACCTTCCACTCTCCAGAAATTTGAAAAATGTTGAGAGATATTTTGAATGTAGAATTGACTAGAGTTCGTGACTGACTAACTCTGACATGTAGGAAAAGAGATGCTTCCCTGGGGCCTGACTGTGCTGGAATTCCCAGCTTGGGTAGCTGGGTGGATTCTTGCCTAATTCTTTATTGTGGTCTCAAGATGTATCTAGGTAGAAAGTATTCGAAAGCACCTGGGAAAATAAGTGGTTGAGTTTAGGAGAGAGAGAGTTCAGGAGATACTTTTGGAAATTGTGAAATATGGGTAAAAGTTAACGCCATGAAAGTAGATAAGATCAATTAGGGAGAATATTATCTATTCATGCATTCATCCTGTCTTTTATTCCATGATTCATTCCTTGGCTTTTTCAGAAAATATTTAAATCTGTGAAACTCGGAGCATTTAGGAATCTTGGTTTCATGTGTGAGAGATGTTTCAGTGAAGTGATGGGGGAGAAGCCAGATTGCAGTGGGCTGAGGAGTAAATGAGAGGGGAGGAACTGTGGGCACAGAATTCAGGGTCTGGAAGGAAGGGAAGGAAAAAAAAGATGTTGTAATTAAGACTGGGAAGCAGAGTCCTTAGAACTGAGTCTGTTTCGGATGGGGAAGAAAAAGAGGAAAGGAAGTATATTTACTGAGTGAGCATATGTGTCAAGCATTGGGCTGAGTGCTTTATGTGCAGTATCTCATTAATCCTCCTCCAAGCTCTTTTGAGACATGGATTATTACTTCCATTTTGTAGATGAGAAAACTGAGGTTAGAGAGCTGGTCCATGGTTACATAGCTTGAAACTGATGACACAGATCTGTTGTCTTCAAACCTCTCAGTTGAGACATAAAATGAAGAATGAGGTGCTTAACTGATGGAAAGAAACCGTGGAGCATATTGAAAAGGAGAAAATCCATTCATAGGTGGTTCACATTAAATGGAATATGACATTTTCCTCTGAGAAAGGAAAGAAGAAAAGAGAAAAGAATGAGTATAGAGTTAAAGAGGTAGCAAGGAGGCAAAGATGAAAGAAATGGAAGAAATTTGTACATGATGGTCTCTATTTTTCAGTGGGGTATTATGACGTGTGATGGCAGTCAGATTCTGGAATTGGTTTTAGAGGGATTAGGAGAAGATTAAAAATTTGAAATAGCTGCATAAGAGATGGAGATAGGCCAGGGAGTGGAAAAAGTGATAGAATTGCTGGGTATCACCATAAGCCCCTGAGGTTGAAAACCGTGTTTAGAATAGATCTAATTAGCATATGTGTATGATTATTCATCAGTCTTATCAAGTGACCTGGGAGCAAGAATAGATGTTTTAGCTCCTTCAGGTGAAGGATCCACAAGGAAATACCCCCAATCCATTCATTAGACATTTATTGAGTACCAGAACCTGTGCTAAATGCTGGGGCATATGCACGAATAAGTCAAGGGTCTGCCTTTTGTGAGTACACTGCCAATGGAGGCATCTAAAAGCAGAATCATATTATTGGGATTTAAGAAATATGATGAACAACACTGCAGTGGAGGAAGCTCACTGGGAAGTGAGAAAGATCTCAAACAGGTGCTTATTTAAAGTAGGCCTTGAAAGCATTCCAAGTCTCCATTATTTCTGGCTCTTCTGTAACTCTGTGTGTCTTATATGACTTTTTCTTCTGTCCTGCAACAACAGAGGCATTCCAAGTGGGCTTCTAGTTTCTGGCTGTTCCTTGATCAGCCAAAACACACAAAGCTCTTCTAAGTACAGTTTGTCTTAAGAGGTGAAGACTCTTCCTTCATGTACTCATATCTTGTGACTTGCACTGATTATTCTCCAGAAAGCATGAAATAGAACAGGTAAGACCTGCCCCAGGATGTGGATGGTCTAAAACCAAATAAATTGCTCATTGTTTTTGAAAAACAGGGAGACTACCCAAGGGTTACCCTGGAAACTGGAATGGATTTTCCTCCACTCTCTTCCTGGCACTTTGCTTCTAGCTGGCTCCCCAGCTTCTTAAGAGGAGGGAGGCCACTGCTGCCTCAAGTAAATGCTGTGTGGGAGCACGCTGGGGGAGGAGATGTGTTTGCCTGCATGGTGGACAGCTAATGTCCTTCAGCCATTTTGATAGCATTCAGTCAGTGCATTTTAGGCAGAAGCTACAGAACTGGGAATTAACATGCTTCTCTAGGTCAGACAGGCAGAAGGCATTCATTCTGTTTCATAAGAACAAAACCTCCTTAAAAGGTGGCCTTGGAATGATGGAGGGAGGCATGGAGTTGAATAGCTATTTCTTGCTTCCCTTAAATGCAGTCCTAATATTCTTCTCAAAATTTTCTGTATAAAGGCTACAGTGTATTTTTTTTTTCTCCTCTTTTCTCTGAGAATGAGTATTTTCCAGAATAGCTTTAATGGGTAAAAGAGACTTCAAGCTTCTCATTTGCATTGTGGTATTATGTTCTTTCATAGTTTCATGAACAATAACCTCCCACTTCACCACAGGCTGATGGGATAATTTGCTCTGCTGAGGAGATGAAAACCAAAATGCAGAGGTTTTTTTTAAAGCATGTGGTTCAATGGAAAAGCTTCCAGCAGCGCCAGCAGTGAAGTTTCAGGTCTTTTAGATTATAGGCTGGGATAAAAGGTCTTCTGGTAAGGAAGACTATGTACAATTCATGCGATTGATACATTTAGACTTAAAATCCTTTAACAATATAGCTGTTTCTCCTGTGGTTTCCTGGTACTGATGCTGGGAGAGAGAAACATATCTAGCAGGCTTGGTTTCAACTTTGCCCGCCAAGGGTAGACCCCCTTTGTTCTTCATTTATAATCTGGGGTTTCCTTTATGAATTGCAGTCTTGGTGGTTGGGAAAAGGTAGATTGTGGAAGACTGCCCTTGAGAGATCAATTTAGCCCTGAGAGTCTTATTTAGGGTCCTGACTTTTCCTTTGGTGCCCCCTGTTGGTGGTACATTTGAGAGCTGCAGCATGCAGTTGCGTCCATTCATACTTTCCTATGAAAGGTACATTCTCAAGGAGGGCCGTGAGAGCAGAGAGAAAAATCTGTGGATTTTTCTGATTTCCTGCCTAGAGATACTCTTATTACACTACTGGCTAGTTAAAGGACTGTTCCACTCAGCTTTTGCCTCTGAGACTATTTAAGAACAGCTGATGGGAGACTGTTTGTTCACCCTGCACTTTGCTTAGTAACTGGGGGTTGGTCAGGAGAACCTTTCCTTCCTTTCTCTAACACTGTGTCATTTGAACTTCGCCCAGGGAAAGAAAAAGTTATGATGCCCACTAGGATACTTTTGTTAGTGCTCACAGGAGAGTCTAGGTAACCCTAGGAAAGCATAATGCCAAAAGCAGTAATAAGTAATCTACTTTAGATTAATCTTGGGTGTTTGTTTGCTTCTGAGTGAGGGACTCATGGGGTATTATAATGGGAACATTCCATAATCATTACTGTTGTGTTTGCTGTAGAAAATGCCATTATCTTAACAGATGTTATTCATATTTGTGGAAATGTCTAATGCTTTTTTTGACTTTCACTAAAGCCTCATACTTCATAGCAATGAAATCTGCAGTAAGCATCGGGCACAGCTGACTTCCATGCTACTTCTCCTCATTCACAATCCACCCACACCTGTATCCATAGGAGAAATGTTGCCATCAGTTTGACACCTCAAAACACCTCCTAGGAAGGCCAACGGAGTAGATGAGAGGTACGTGTGGCTGGTGTGACAATATACTACATTTCTTTCTGGAAAATCTTCTTCTATACTCAATACCTCATTTTCTCCAGAATTAAACAAGGCTTCTTGCTGAATGAAATCTGCTGTGCAGGGATTTCAGTTAGAGTAGTAGGCTGTGGTAACAAATAACTCCCGTTTTCCATTTCTTCTGGTGGTTGTAATGATGCTTGTTTGTAAGTTTTGAGGCTGTATTATTAGGTATTTTACAATGGTAAAAGTGCAAGTCCAGGCTCCCCATTCTGATTTTGCTGCCATGGGTCGGGCCCCAGTTTTTTCCGTGGCATTTGTCTGAAAGTTTTTTTTCTTGCTCGATCTTATTTTTGGTCCTTTGGCTAGAAAGAGCAGGGTTTTTTCTGGGTTTTTTTTGTTTTTCCCTGTTGGTGTTTCTAGGTTGCCGGCTTCTTCAGCAACAACTCTGAGGTCTGTAAAGCAAAAAGAAAACCTGGAGACACACCACTGTGTTGTTTCTTAGGTTTCAACGTTCCTAGCTGGTCTGCCTTCTTCCCTCTGCTTTTCAGGGTTGTCTTTTGTTTGTTTTATATATGAAGTTCCAATTATTAGTTGTACTTAGAGGGAGGAGTAGGGAAAAGTTAATTTCCTCCATATTCCTGGAAGAGGAAGTCTCCAGTGTGTCCTTCTCCAATGTGTAATTTTCTTAACACACTTAAATGTGTTTCTGAAAAGCATTTAGCTTTTCTTTTTCAAAAATCCATTCTAAAAATATCTGTCTTCTAAATGGAGCATTCAGTCCTTTTACATTTAATATAATTCTTGATACAACTATATGTACTGAACTGTCTTGTTATGGGCTTTCAGCTTGTTACTCCTTTTATGTTTCTTGTTCTTTTTTTTCTTAGATTAATTTTCTCATTTTTTTATCTATCTTTTTAGAAATTATACTCCATTTCTATTTTTTATATTGATAATATGCATGTTTAACGTTTCAAAGGCTACATTTAATAAATACTTTTGCTCTCTCAGATAACATAAATGGTCTTAGACTCCTTAACTATATTCACCCTTTCTTTCAGTTAATTTATTTTTGGTGGTTGTATATTTTAATTGTCTTATTTGTTCTATAATACATTGTTATTATAGGTTTGAATAGTTAATATTTATTTAACTGTGCTAATCAATTTATGTGCTATTCATTTCTTCTTAGAGCTCAGGCTGTCCTTCTGGGATCACTTGCCTTCTTTCTGAAATGTATCCTACCAACTTTCTTTTAGTGAAAAACAGCTGAGTATAAATACTCTTAGATCCTGTTTTTCTGAAAATGTCCTCTTTTGTATTTGTTCTTGATAGATATTTTTGCTAGGTACATAATTGGATAATTTTACCTCAACATATTAAATAATCAGTCTAATTTCTTTGCTTATGTAATTTTTTTCACTTTGTTTATATCTCTTAACCTTCTTTCTTATTTTTCGTCTCTTTGTCTATGCTGTCTACAATCTGGATCATTTCTTCATTTTCCTATATCTATTTTCCAGTTCACAAATTCTCTCCTCATTTATTTGTTTTTAAACCTCTCCACTTTGTTTTAAAATTTCACATCTAGAAGTAATGTTTGTTTTAAATATGCTTTGTCTGTCTTGCATATATTTCCTAGCTTTAAAAAGTTTCTTTAAAAACATTAAACAGGGGAGGTGGAGTCAAGATGGCGGCGTGGGAAGACGGTACAGTCTCCCCACAACTAGGGCACCTGCTGGCTGCTGGTGGGGGACTCTGACACCCAAGGAGATGGGAGGAACCCCAGAGTGAACCGGTAGGATGTAGGGGGACTGAGGGGGGAGGAGAAGTGGAAACCAGACAGGATCTGTGCCCCTGAGGCTGGGGAGATCAGGAGAGGCAGGCGGGAGGGACTCTGGGAAGAGAGGGAGAGGAGCAGGTGGCGATCGCCTGGCCCACTATGGCCGGGGAGCCTGCTGAGCTCCCAAGCCAGTTGCCCCCCAACTCCAAAGCCCCATCCAGGCCGCATGGGTCCTGGGGGCATAGGAGGGAGGCTGGGGAGATCAGGAGTGGCAGGGGGGTGGGGCCATCCAGGAGGAGCGGGAGAAGAGCAGAGGGAGATTGCCCTGCGCATTCGGGGCGGGGAGCCTGCTGAGCGCCCAAGCTGATCCACTGCCCTCCAAACACCCCGCCAGGCCATGTGGGTCCTTGGGGGCATAGGAGGGAGGCAGGGGAGATCAGGAGAGGCAGGCAGGAGGGGCCCTCCCAGACTCCAGACGGGAGGAGCAGGAGAGGGGAGGAGGGCGTTTGTCCCCCCAACTGGAGCCCAGGAAGCCTGCTGGGCTCCCAGGTGAGGTACCCTGCCCTCTGAGACCAGGGGTGGGGGGCACGCCTGAGCCCCTTCTGTTCCTTGAGCCTAAGCCTCACTCCCCACAAGCTCCAGAACCTTTTCCAGCCCTGTGGGTCCTGAGCATTGGCCCTGCCCACCGCCCAGACCTCACCCTTGCTTAGGCCCCACCCTCCACAGTCAAGACCTTCCCCCGCCTTCTTTTTTTTTATCTTTTCCAGCCTCCTCTTTTCTACGACTGTGGTACTGATGTACCTTCCGGTTGTTGATTCATCTATATTTTTATTTTTACATTCTTTCTAACATACCTTTTAGTTTCCTAGTCTAATTTTATTTTTTACTTTGTTATTTTCTCTCTCTTTTTTTTTTTCCACCCCACACGGCTTGTGGGATCTTGGTTCATGATCCCGGGGTTGGGTGGAAGACCTTGCAGTGGGAGCTCCGAGTCTGAACCACTGGACTAACAGAGAACCTCAGACCCCAGGGAGTATTCATCGGAATAAGGTCTCATGGATGTCCTCATCTCAGCACCAAGACCCAGCTCTACCCAATAGCCTACAAATTCCAGTGTTGGAAGCCTCACACCAAACAACCAGTAAAACAGAAACACAACCCCACTCATTAAAAAAAAAAAAAAAAAATTGTCACAGATGAAGGAGCAAGGTAAAAACCTACAAGACCAAATAAATGAAGAGGAAATAGGCAATCTACCTGAAAAAGAATTCAGAGTAATGTTAGTAAAGATGATCCAGAGTGTCAGAAATAGAATGGAGGCATGGACTGAGAAAATACAGGAAATGTTTAACAATGATCTAGAAGAACTAAAGAACAAACAAACAGTTGAACAACACAATAACTGAAATGAAAAATACACTAGAAGGAATCAATAGCAGAATAACCAAGATGGAAGAACGAATAAGTGATCTAGAAGACAAAATGGTGGAAATAAATGCTGAGGAGCAGAATAAAGAAAAAAGAATGAAAAACATTGAAGACAATATCAGAGACCTCTGGGACAACGCTAAATGCACCTACATTCGAATTATAGGGGTCCCAGAAGAAGAAGAGAAAAAAAAAGGGTCTGAGAAAATATTTGAAGAGATTATAGTTGAAAACTTCCCTAGCATGGAAAAGGAAATATTCACCCAAGTCCAGGAAGCACAGAGAGTCCATACAGGATAAACCCTAGGAAAAACACACCAAGACACATATTAATCAAACTAACAAAAATTAAATTCAAAGAAAAAATATTAGAAGAGGCAAGGGAAAAAAAAATAACATACAAAGGAATCCCCATAAGGTTATCAGCTGATTTTTCAGTGGAAACTCTGCAGGCCAGAAGGGAGTAGCAGGATATAATTAAAGTGATGAAAGAGAAAAACTACAACCAATATTACTGTACCCAGCAAGGATCTCATTCAGATTTGATGGAGAAGTCAAAAGCTTTTCAGACAAGCAAAAGCTAAGAGAATTCACCACCAAACCAGCTTTACAACAAATGCAAAAGGAGCTTCTCTAAGTGGGAAACACAAGAGAAGAAAAAGACCCACAAAAACAAAGCCAAAACAATTAAGAAAATGGTAATAGGAACATACATATCGATAATAACCTTGAATGTAAATGGTCTAAGTGCCCCCACCAAAAGACACAGACTGGCTGAATGGATACAAAAACAAGACCCATCTATATGCTGTCTACAAGAGACCCACTTCAGACCTAGGGACACATACAGACTGAATGTGAAGGGATGGAAAAAGATATTCCATGAAAATGGAAATCAAAAGAAAGCTGGAGTAGCAATACTCGTATGAGATAAAATAGGCTTTTTTTTTTTTTAACATCTTTATTGGAGTATAACTGCTTTACAGCGGTGTGTTAGTTTCTGTTGTATGACAAAGTGAATCAGCTATATGTATACACATATTCCCATATCCCCTCCCTCTTGCATCTACCTTCCACCCTCCTAACCCACCCTTCTAGGTGGTCACAGAGCACCGAGCTGATCTCCCTGTGCTATGTATCTGCTTCCCACTAGCTATTTTACATTTGGTAGTGTATATATGTCCATGCCACTCTCTCACTTCGTCCCAGCTTACCCATCCCCCTCCCAAGGACCTCAAGTCCATTCTCTCCATCTGAATCTTTATTCCTGTCCTGCCCCTAGGTTCTTCAGAACCATTTTTTTTCTTTTTTTAGATTCCATATATATGCGTTAGCATACGGTATTTGTTTTTCTCTTTATGACTTACTTCACTCTGTATGACAGATTCTAGGTCCAACCACGTCTCTACAAATGACCCAATTTCGTTTCTTTTTATGGCTGAGTCATATTCCATTGTATATATGTGCCACATCTTCTTTATCCATTCATCTATTGATGGACAATTAGGTTGGTTCCATGTCCTGGCTATTGTAAATAGTGCTGCAATGAACATTTTGGTACATGACCCTTTTAGAATTATGGTTTTCTCAGGGCATGTGCCCAGTAGTGGGATTGCTGGGTCGTGTAATAGTTCTACTTTTAGTTTTTTAAGGAACCTCCATACTGTTCTCCATAGTGGCTGAATCAATTTGTATTGCCACCAGCAGTGCAAGAGGATTCCCTTTTCTCCACACCCTCTTCAGCATTTATTGTTTGTAGATTTTTTGATGATGGCCATTCTAACCACTGTGAGGTGAAACCACATTGTAGTTTTTTTTTTTTTTCTTGCGGTACGTGGGCCTCTTACTGTTGTGGCCTCTCCCATTGCGGAGCACAGGCTCTGGACACGCAGGCTCAGTGGCCGTGGCTCATGGGCCCAGCCGCTCCACGGCATGTGGGATCTTCCTGGACTGGGGCACGAGCCCGTGTCCCCTGCATTGGCAGGCAGACTCTCAACCACTGCGTCACCAGGGAAGCCCCACACATTATAGTTTTGATTTGCATTTCTCTAATAATTCGTGATGTTGAGCATCCTTTCATGTGTTTGTTGGCAATCTGTATATCTTCTTTTGAGAAATGTCGATTTAGGTCTTCTGCCCATTTTTGGATTGGGTTATTTGTTTTTTTGATATTGAGCTGCATGAGCTGCTTGTATATTTTGGAGATTAATCCTTTGTCAGTTGCTTCGTTCGCAAATATTTTCTCCCATTCTGAAAGTTGTCTTTTTTGTCTTGTTTATGGTTTCCTTTGCTGTGCAAAAGCTTTTAAGTTTCATTAGGTACCATTTGTTTATTTTTGTTATTTCCATTTCTCTAGGAGGTGGGTCAAAAAGGATCTTGCTATGTTTTATGTCATACAGCGTTCTGCCTATGTTTTCCTCTAAGAGTCTGATAGTGTCTGGCCTTACATTTAGGTCTTTAGTCCATTTTGAGTTTATTTTTGTGTATGGTGTTAGGGAGTGTTCTAATTTCATTCTTTTACATGTAGCTGTGCAGTTTTCCCAGCACCACTTATTGAAGAGGCTGTCTTTTCCCCATTGTATATTCTTGCCTTCTTTATCAAACATAAGGTGACCATATGTGGGTGGGTTTATCTCTGGGCTTTCTACCCATTTCCATTGATCTGTAGTTCTGTTCTTATGCCAGTACCAGACTCTCTTGATTACTGTAGCTTTCATCTGAAGTCAGGGAGCCTAATTCCTCCAGCTCTGTTTTTCTTTCTCAAGATTGCTTTGGCTATTCGGGGTCTTTTGTGTTTCCATACAAATTGTGAAAGTTTTTGTTCTAGTCCTGTGAAAAATGCCATTGCTAGTTTGCTAGGTATTGCACTGAATCTGTAGACTGCTTTCGGTAGTAAAGTCATTTTCACAATGTTGATTCTTCTAATCCAAGAACATGGTATATCTCTTCATCTATTTGTATCATCTTTAATTTCTTTCAACTGTGTCTTATAGTTTTCTACATACAGGTCATTTGTCTCCTTAGATAGGTTTATTCATAGGTATTTTATTCTATTACTTGCAATAGTAAATCGGAGCATTTCCTTAATTTCTCTTTCAGATTTTTCATCAGTAGTTTATAGGAATGCAAGAGAGTTCTGTGCATTAATTTTGTATCCTGCTACTTTACCAAATTCATTGATTAGCCCTAGTAGTTTTCTGGTAGCATCTTTGCGGTTCTCTATGTATAGTATCATGTCATCTGCAAACAGCTTTACTTCTTCTTTTCCGATTTGGATTCCTTTTATTTCTTTTTCTTCTCTGATTGCTGTGGCTAAAACTTCCAAAACTGTGTTGAATAATAGCGGTGAGAGTGGGGAACCTTGTCTTGTTCCTGATCTTAGTGGAAATGGTTTCAGTTTTTCACCACTGAGACTGATGTTGGCTGTGAGTTTATCATATATGGCATTTATTATTTTGAGGAAAGTCCCCTCTATGCCTGCTTTCTGGACGGTTTTTATCATAAATGGGTGTTGAATTTTGTCAAAAGCTTTTTCTGCATCTACTGAGAAGATCATATGATTTTCCTCCTTCAATTTGTTAATATGGTTTATCACATTGATTTGTGTATATTGAAGAATCCTTGCATCCCTGGGATAAATCCCACATGATCGTGGTGTATGATCATTTTAATGTGCTGTTGGATTCTGTTTGCTAGTATTTTGTTGAGGATATTTGCATCTATGTTCATCAGTGATATTGGCCTGTAGTTTTCATTTTTTGTGACATCTTTATCTGGTTTTGTTGTCAGGGTGATGATGGCCTCGTAGAATGAGTTTGGGAGTGTTCCTCCCTCTGCTATATTTTGGAAGAGTTTGAGAAGGATAGGTGTTATCTCTTCTCTAAATGTTAGCTCTTCCCTAAATGTTTGATAGAATTTGCCTGTGAAGCCATCTGGTCTTGGGCTTTTGTTTCTTGGAAGATTTTTAATCACAGTTTCAATTTCAGTGCTTGTGATTGGTCTGTTTATATTTTCTATTTCTTCCTTGTTCAGTCTCAGAAGGTTGTGCTTTTCTGAGAGTTTGTCCATTTCTTCGAGGTTGTCCATTTTATTGGCATATAGTTGCTTGTAGTTATGTATCATGATTCTTTGTATTTCTTCAGTATCAGTTGTTACTTCTCCTTTTTCATTTCTAATTCTATTGAGTTGAGTCTTCTTCCTTTTCTTCTTGATGAGTCTGGCTAATGGTTTATTAATTTTGTTTATTTTCTGAAATAACCAGTTTTTAGTTTTATTGATCTTTGCTATTGAAGAGATTATTTTTGAAAACTTCCCTAATATGGGAAAGGAAATAGTCAATCAAGTCCAGGATGCACAAAGAGTCCCATACAAGATAAATCCAAGGGGTAACTAACATGCTAAGACACATATTAATCAAACTATCAAAAATTAAATACAAAGAAAAAGCATTAAAAGCAGTAAGGGAAAAGCAACAAATAACAGACAAGGTAATCCCCATATGGTTAACAGCTGCTCTCTGAGCAGAAACTCTGCAAGCTAGAAGTGTGTGGCAGGACATATTTAAAGTGATGAAAGGGAAAAACCTACAACCAAGATTACTCTACCCAGCAGGGATCTCATTCAGATTCAATGGAGAAATTAAAACCTTTATAGACAAGAGGAAGCTAAGAAAATTCATCACCATCAAACCAGCTTTACAAGAAATGCTAAAGGAACTTCTCTAGGCAGGAAACACAAAAGAAGGAAAAGACCCACAATAAGAAACCACAAACAATTAAGAAAATGGTAATAGGAACATACATATCGATAATTACCTTAAGTGTAAATGGATTTATACTGCAACAAAAAGACATAGACTGGCTGAATGTATCTAAAAACAAGACCCATATATATGCTGTCTACAAGAGAGCCTCTTCAGACCTAGGGTTACATACAGACTGAAAATGAGGGATGGAAAAAGATATTCCATGCAAATGGAAATCAAAAGAAAGCTGGAGTAGCAATTCTCATATCAGACAAAATGGACTTTAAACTAAAGACTATTACAAGAGATAAAGAAGGACACTGCATGATGATCAAGGGATCAATCCAAGAAGATGATATAACAATTGTAAATATTTATGCACCCAACGTAGGAGCACCTCAATACATAAGGCAAATGCTAACAGCCATAAAAGGGGAAATCATAGTAGGGGACTTTCACACCCCACTTACACCAGTGGACAGATCATCCAAACAGAAAATAGATAAGGAAACACAAACTTTAGATGGCATGATCGATCAGATAGGTCTAATTGATATTTATAGAACACTCCACCCAAAACTGGCAGTTTACACTTTTTTTGCAAGGGCACACGGAACATTCTCTAGGATAGATCACTTCTGGGTCACAAATCAAGCCTCAGAAAATTTAAGAAAATTGAAATCATATCAAGCATCTTTTCTGACCAACACACTATGAGATTGGAAATCAATTACAGGAAAGAAACTATGAAAAACAGAAATTCATGGAGGCTAAACAGTGCACTGTAAATAACCAAGAGATCACTGAAGAAATCAAAGAAGAAATAAAACAATACATAGAAACAAATGACAATGAAAACGCGACAACCCAAAACCCACAGCAAAAGCAGTTCTAAGAGGGAAGTTTATAGCAATTCAATCTCACCTCAAGAAATAAGAAAAATCTCAAATAAACAAACTAACCCTGAACTTAAAACAACTAGAGAAAGAAGAACAAAGGAAACCCAATGTCAGTAGAAGAAAGAAATCATAAAGTTCAGAGCAGAAATAAATGAAATTGAAATGAAGAAAACAATAGCAATGATCAATAAAATGAAAAGCTGGTTCTCTGGGAAAATAAACATGATTGATAAACCATTAGCCAGACTCATCAAGAAAAAAGGGAGAGGACGCAAATCAGTAAAATTTGAAATGAAAAAGGAGAAATCACAACTGACACTGCAGAAATACAAAAGATTATAAGAGACTACTACAAACAGCTATATGCCAATAAAATGGACAGCCACGAAGAAATGCACAAATTCTTGGAAAAGCACAATTTTCCAAGACTGAACCAGGAAGAGTTAGAAAATATAAACAGACCTATCAGAAGTAATGAAATTGAAACCATAATTAAAAATCTTTTAACAGACAAAAGTCCTGGACCAGATGGCTTCACAGGCAAATTCTATCAAACATTTAGAGAAGAGCTAACACTGATCTTTCTCAAACTCTTCCAGAAAATTGCAGTGGGAGAAAAACTCCCAAATTCATTCTACAAAGCCACCATCACCCTGTTACCAAAACCAGACAAAGATATCACAAAAAAAGAAAATTATAGACCAATATCACTGATGAACATAGATGCAAAAATCCTCAACAAAATACTAGCAAACAGAATCCGACAGCACATTAAAAGGATCATACACCATGATCAAGTGGGATTTATCCCAGGGATGCAAGGATTCTTCAATATACACAAATCAATCAGTGTGATACACCACATTAACAAATTAAGGAATAAAAACTGTATGATCATCTCAATAGATGCAGAAAAAACTTTTGACAAAATTCAACACCCATTTATGATAAAAACCATCCAGAAAGCAGGCATAGAGGAAACTTTCCTCAACACAATAAAGGCCATATATGATAAACTCACAGCCAACATCGTTCTCAGTGGTGAAAAACTGAAACCATTTCCACTAAGATCAGGAACAAGACAAGTATGTCCACTCTTGCCACTCTTATTCAACATAGTTTTGGAAGTCCTAGCCACAGCAATCAGAGAAGAAAAAGAAATAAAAGGAATACAAATTGGAAAAGAAGAAGTAAAACTGTCACTGTTTGCTAATAACATGATACTATACATAGAATATCCTAAAGATGCCACCAGAAAACTACTAGAACTAATCAATGAATTTGGTAAGGTTGCAGGATACAAAATTAATGCACAGAAATCTCTTGCATTCCTATACAGTAATGATGAAGAATCTCAAAGAGAAATTAAGGAAACACTCGCATTTACCATTGCAAGAAAAAGAATAAAATACCTAGGAATAAATCTGCCTAAGGAGGTGAGAGACTTGCACTCAGAAAACTATAAAACACTGATGAAAAAAATCAAAGACGACATAAACGGATGGAGAGATATACCATGTTCTTGGCTGGGAAGAATCAACATTGTGAAAATGACTATACTACCCATAGCAATCTACAGGTTCAGTGCAATCCCTATCAAACTACCAATGGCATTCTTCACAGAATTAGAACAAAAATCTTACAATTCATATGTACAATTCACAAAAGATCCCGAATATCCAAAGCAATCTTGAGAAAGAAAAATGGAGTTGGAGGAATCAGGCTCCCCAGCTTCAACTATATCACAAAGCTACAGTAATCAAGACAGTATGGTACTGGCACTAAAACAGAAATATAGATCAATGGTACAGGATAGAATGCCCAGAGATGAAACCACCCACATATGGGCACCTAATTTACAAAAAAGGAGGCAAGAACATACAATGGAGAAAAGACCGCCTCTTTAATAAGTGGTGCTGGGAAAACTGGACAGGTACATATAAAAGAATGATATTAGAACACTGCCTAACACCATACACAAAAATAAACTCCAAATGGATTAAAGAGTTAAATGTAAGACTAGACACTATAATACTCTTAGAGGAAAACATAGGAAAAGCACCCTTTGACATAAACCACAGAAAGATCTTTTTTGACCCACCTTCTAGAGTAACAGAAATAAAAAGAAAAATAAACAGATGGAACTTAATTAAACTTCAAATGTTTTGTACAGCAAAGAAAACAATAAACAAGACAAAAAGACAACTCTCAGAATGGGAGAAAATATTTGCAAATGAAACAACAGATAAAGGATTAATCTCCAAAATATACAAGCAGCTCATGGAGCTCAATATCAAAAAAATAAACAGTCCAGTTAAAAAATGGGTGGAAGCCCTAAATAGACATTTCACCAAGGAAGACATATAGATGGCGAAGAGGCACATGAAAAGATGCTCAACATCACTAATTATTAGAGAAATGCAAATCAAAACTACAATGAGGTATCACCTCATGCTGGTCAGAATGGCCATTATCAAAAAAGCTAGAAACAATAAATGCTGAAAAGGGTACCCTCATACACTGTTGGTGGGAATGTAAATTGATACAACCACTATGGAAAACAGTATGGATATTCCTTAAAAACTAAAAATAGAACAACCATATGACCCATCAATCCCACTACTGGGCATATACCCTGAGGAAACCATAATTCAAAAAGAGACATGTGCCACAATGTTCATTGCAACACTATTTACAATAGCCAGGACATGGAACCAACCTAAATGTCCATCAACAGATAAATGGATAAAGAAGATGTGGCATATATATACAGTGGAATATTACTCAGCCATAAAAAGAAATGAAATTGAGTTATTTGTAGTGAGGTGGATGGACCTAGAGTCTGTCATACAGAGTGAAGTAAGTCAGAAAGAGAAAAACAGATACCATATGCTAATGCATATATATGGAACCTAAAAAAAAAAAAAAAGGTACTGATTGAGCTAGTTGCAGGGCAGGAATAAAGAGGTAGACATAGAGAATGGACTTGATGATATGGGGTGGGAGGGTGAAGCTGGGGCAAAGTGAGAGTAGCGTCGACATATATACACTAGTGAATGTAAAATAGTTGGCTGGTGGGAAGCAGCAGCATAGAGAGATCGGCTTGGTGCTTTGCAATGACCTAGAGGGGTGGGATAGGGAGGATGGGAGGAACGCTCAAGAGGGAGGGAATATGGGGACATGTGTATGCATATGGCTGATTTGCTTTGTTGTGCAACAGAAACTAACATGGTATTGTGAAGCAATTATATGCCGATAAAGATCTATTAAAAAAAACATTAAACATAATTATTTCAGTGTTTTTGTCTGAAAATTCTCTTCCTTATCTGAAGTCCTTTTAGATTCTGTTTTCTTTCTGCTGATTCTCAATCATGGTGCCTTTTTCTTTTTGTTTTTAGTTTCTGTTTGTGAACGGATGATGTTCTTTGAAATGAGAGGAGTTTCTTTTGTGAGGATTTTCATTTGCTTTTGTCTGGCAACCAGGGAAAATTCATTCCAGAATATCTAGTTTTCATCCTTAATGCTTTCCAAACACTGAGGCAATGTATATTGTCCTGTGGACACTGGTGAGGATTGGCTTGTGGTTCCAAATTCTCAGTGATGATTTTTTCCCTTCGTTCAGCCCTAAGTTTTGAGATACATAAATTTATTTTCAGGTCTCTATGGATGAAGGGCAGAGGGTTATATTTGTTTTTTTTTTCTTTTTTTAAATTTAACTATAGTTGATTTACTATATTGTGTTAGTTTCAGGTGTACAGCATCGGATTCTTTTCCATTATAGGTTATTAAAAGATACTGAATATAGTTCTGTGTGCCGTACAGTAAATCCTTGGTGTTTTTCTATTTTATATATAGTGGTGTGTATCTATTAATCCTATACCACTAATTTATCTCTCCCCCCTTCCCTGTCCCTTTTGGTAAACATACATTTGTTTTTTATGTCTGTGAGTCTGTTTTTGTTTTGTAAATAAGTTGATTTGTATTATTATGTTTTAGTTTGCACATATAAGTGATATCATATAATATTTGTCTTTCTCTGCCTGACTTCACTCAGTATGATAATCTCTAGATCTATCCATGTTGCTGCAGATGGCATTATTTCATTCTTTTTTATGGCTGAGTAATATTCCATTGTATATATGTACCATATCTTCTTTATCCATTCATCTGTTGATGGACATTTATGTTGTTGCTTCCATGTCTTGGCTATTGTAAATTGTGCTGCTATGAACACTGGTGGGCATGTATCTTTTCAAATGAGAGATTTTGTCTTTTCCAGATATATGGCCAGGAGTGGGATTGATGGATCATATGGTAGCTCTATGTTTAGCTTTTTAGGAACCTGCAGACTTTTTTCCATAGTGGCTACACCAATTTATATTCCCACCAACAGTGTAGGAGGGTTCCGTTTTCTCCAGTATATTTGGTTGACTGTTCACTGAGGGTTTATCTCTTTGGTGTTACAGGCTCCAAAATCTCATGAGTGTATGAAAATTGAAGCTTAATTTTACCTAGTTAAGCAAATGATCTCAGGGTGAAAGTTGACTTTAGTGTTCTACTTACTTCTATGGATTCTAGTTCTGACTTTTTTCACTTGAGAATTTGTTTTATTCTTGCCAGCTTATTGTTTCTGTTAAGGATATTTAAACATTTATTATATTCAAGATTATTAGTTATTTTCAGTAAAAAATTGTTCCAGTTACTTAGCCTGCCATGTTACTAGAAACAGAAGTAAAACCATATTTGAATCTGAGCTATAGTAATTATATTGGCCCTATTTGGAGCACATGTATATTTTTCTTTTAATTGGTCAAGATTTTCTTTATTGTCTTGTGTCTTAGCTTATGGTGATCCCTTCCATTATTTTTCTTTTTATTCTCCTTTGTCTATTCAAAGACAGCAAATTCTAATGCATAAATGTTCTACATGTGTATTTCTGACCTCTGGGAATACGTTGTAATACCTGAAGAGTCAGGGCAGTTAGTTTGCCTTTTTAATTCATTTTACTTAGTAAAAATAAAGTGTCCAATGAGTCTTTGATTTAATATGTATTTGGCTGAGTAGTGTTTCCCATAAGGTTTTTTTTTTTTTTTTTTTTTTTTTTTTGCCGTACGCGGGCCTCCCACTGTTGTGGCCTCTCCCATTGCGGAGCACAGGCTCCGGACGCGTAGGCTCAGCGGCCATGGCTCACAGGCCCAGCCCCTCCGCGGCATGTGGGATCTTCCCGGACCGGGGCATGAACCCGTGTCCCCTGCATCGGCAGGCGGACTCTCAATCACTGCGCCACCAGGGAAGCCCTCCCATAAGGTTTTAATAGTATTGTTTAGCAGTATTCCTAAGCAATGATAGCATTTACTCAAATAAGTTAGCGATACATATTTTTAAAGACCAAAGTAGAGTTGATTTAGTTTCCTCACTCAAGAAACTGAAAGTGTTGATTAAAATCTTAATTTGAAAATCTCTAAAATCTGTTTCTATATAAACACTGGAAAGAGTAAGTTTTACTTCAGTGTAAGATTTTATAGAGGCATTAGATTTGTTCAAAAACCTGAAGTATGAGCCACTTAGAACTTAAATGCTTATGTTACTAGAAACTTGATATAACTTCTGAAAGGATGGTTATTCAAAAACTCATTCGTCACTTAATGCTCAGAGTTCATTCATCATGAGTACTTTATGTCATTCTTAAAAATAAACTTTATCAGAGATTCAAATTTCTGCAAGGCGCATTGTGATATGTCCATATGGTACATTTTGCAACTAACAAAAGGAGAAGGAAATAACATCCTAATCTGTTTCATTCATTCATCTGCTCCCTTTATTTCATTTGGGAGGATTTTCAACAGAAAGAGCTTCAGTGATGGTGGAAGCTGCAGAAATAATGTCGGGAATGCATTATTGGATGCAAATTTTGGGAAAGAGTGAGGAGCCTAAGTAATTCTTCCTGTTTTGCTTTGCATAACTGAGCCTATGTTCCTATCAGAAAGAGAGAGAGGTTTTCCTATAGTATTTTCTGTAGGGGGAAAAAGAACCCGAGAGTTTTATTTTTTGCAGTGGGAGATTCAGGTTAAAGTGTTAACTTAGAGTGTTTGGGGTAAACTTTTACAGAGAATGATATAACTCAAAGTACACCAAGGCAACTTAATGAGCAGTTTGTGTAAGCCAGCACTGTCCAGTAGAAATACATTTCAAAACAGATGTGTAGGGCTTCCCTCGTGGCGCAGTGGTTGAGAGTCCGCCTGCCGATGCAGGGGACACGGGTTCATGCCCCGGTCCGGGAAGATCCCACATGCCTCAGAGCGGCTGGGCCCGTGAGCCGTGGCCGCCGAGCCTGCGCGTCCGGAGCCTGTGCTCCGCAACGGGAGAGGCCACAGCAGTGAGAGGCCTGCGTACTGCAAAAAAAAACAACAACAACAACAACCCCCCCCCAAAAAAAACAGATATGTAATTTTAAATTGTCTAATAGTCACATTAAAAAGATAAAAACAAACAGGTGAAAGTAACTTTTATGCTGTATTTTATTTTACACAATATATCCAAAATATTATCATTTCAGGATATAAAGAATAAAAAATTATTGAGAGTTTTTACTTCTTTTTGACACTGAGTCTTCAAAATCCAGTATAAATTTTATACTTACAGCACACCTTAATTGGCAAACTAATATGGAAATATTTTATCTGTATTTAGAATTCATAAAACATACAAGAGAAAAAGTAGATTCATATCTAAGTTGTCCCAAAATACTTAAAATTTTCTGATAACTGAAATGAATATGTTTTAAAATTTACATCTAAATAAATTAAAATTACAGAAAATCCAGATCACGCTAGTTATATTTCAGGTGTTCAATAGCCTCATGTGGCTAGAGGCTGCTGTATTGGACAGCACAGCTCTAAGCCAGAGTTAGATTTGAAAAATGAAATCTTATTAAATACATACAAATGAGGTTAGCCTCATGTTACTGATGATGACTTGGCAAACTAATATAATTTATATAAAGTTGTATAAACAGCAATTTTTATAGTGATCTTGTCCTCAAGACTAAAAATTCTATGCTAATTTTGGCAGAAACATAGATGCAGTCACTTGTTCCAGATTTGCTATTTCTAGGCTAATCAGAGTCACAGCTCATAGTCAGCAACAACAAAGCAAAATCTAGGTTAGGTGCTGGGCTTGGGTCAGAACCCCAGAGTTCAGAGTTAAGGGTGGGGCGAGGCAGTGGCAGCAGTGTAACAGAGAAAAGGGGTTTGCCTCTCACCCCAGAAGGCTCAGAGGCTCAGTCTTGTTAACCTTTGCTGCCCAATCAGCCTTCTGTCAGGTCCAGGGAAACATCTGCAGCTGATAAGAAACCAAAATAACCAAATAATTGCACCATTCATCTGTCTGTCCATCTATCTATCTATCTATCTGTCTATCTAGTGAGTCATCTACCTACCTATCTAACGAAGAACCATACTATGCCTTCTAGCCTTTGTGTTAGAGGTGAGTTATCCAAGGTCACCAGAAGAGGTATTTTGATATTGCAGCATTACAGGTAGGGTTTTTGAATGGGCAAGAAGAGATTACACACACGCCTGCTAAAATTCCCAGTTTGTTTAGCCATGCTACAGTTTGTAACAAGAGTGAGGTTACTTTATGCAGCAGGAGCAGAAGCCAAGTATCTTTGCATAGCTTTTCCCTTCTCCTTGTTCCATGTGGGGCAAGCTGTAGCCTGTGACAGTTTCTTCTCAGCTAAGATCTTGCCAGAATAAGAATGAAGATGGGTTTTTTGTCAGGCACAGCTCTTTTTACTGGCGCTTATAGCACTGTTTTAGAAGAATTACGTGAACAATGTTGGTACTCCATTTAAAGGAATGTCTACAAACATTAGAGTTTTTCAGTTCGTGAACCAGTTGAGGCATCAGCAACTGGCCATCCTTGTCAGTACACAGGTAACCCTAGACACACCCCTGACTCTAGTTTCAGTGACCTGGAAAATCTATTTCTCCATTGATATTTGCCCGATTTTGTTGATGTTGTTTCTCCAAGTAATTTCTTTGTACCCTTTGACCAGAATGTGCAGTAGAATCTGGGGGAAAGAAGGTGAGAGAGGACCTGAATTGACTTAAGATTTTTTTTTATCACCTAGCAAATCCAGCACTCAAAATGGAAATTAAATTCAACCATAAAATAGAAAATTACTTTTCTTAAACACCTGAGTTGGGTGACCTAAGATTATTTATACTTGTTTTGAGTTGGGACTGTCCAGAATTTTCAAGAATCCTCATGATCACCCATCTCTGCACCATATTGATTATAAACCCTGGTCGAAAATCATCTAGAGGCAATGGGTGTTATCCTGTGAGGGATCTGGTGTGTAGAAGTGAAAGGGACTCAGAGGTTACTAAAGATTTCAGTGAAAGTTTTAGTGTGAAAGAGAACTATATGATGTCTTAAATTTCCCTGTTAGAAGAAATCTCAGATAAAGGAGAACTGGCAAAGGAAGAAAGGGAGAAAAATGGAAGGTGATTTTTGAAGCTGTTAGGGACTCTGAATTTCTAAAATAGCTAAACTTCTTCCTGGCCAAGGAAGAGTCCTTTCAGCAACATCAACTAAACCAGCCTACCCTTCAGTCTGCCTGCATATATGGGAGATGCGTCTACTGTAATTTTTTTTCATTGCCAGGAATTATTTTTCAACTTGTTGTTCTTCCTCCATTTAAGGTAGAATTTGTGAAGCATCCATTGTCACAGGTCAGAGTTATTGTAACACCAAAGCAGAGAAAGGGATTTTGGGTTTTGAAAATCTAGGCTGTTGAATGTCAAAAGAAATGATCATAAGGGAACTGGCTAACAACAGATTTGGAAGAATATATATTTTATTAATAAGAATATGTTTCCACTAACTCAAAGTGGACACATTTTTTCCCAAACCAGAGGCAAAGGAGCGAAAACTCTATACAACCACAAGACAATTTAGGTTCTGTTGAGTCTCTGTGAGGGGACATTGTATCTCCCTGTGTTGAACGAAGACCTGAGAGATGAGATATAACAAGATGACAGTGCCTTGAACAGTATGAAAGCAACGGAGGTGGTGGGAAAGGATCAGGTACTGAATATATTTTTGAAGTAAGAGAAAACAGGGTTTGTAGAAAGATTGGATGAATGTTATAAAAGAGGAGTCAGAGTGGCCTGAAGTTTTTGAAGAACTACTGTTATCTGTGATAAGAAACTGCAGGCAGAGTAGATATTTTGGGGAGCGTTGAGTGTGAAGATCAATGATTTAATTTTAGGCAAGGTAAATATGAGATGGCGATTAGGCATCCAAAGAGAGTAGTTAAAGAGGCAGGTGGTGAGGTGGGGATTAGAGATGTGACTTTGGGAGTTATTGCTGTATAGATGATGGGACTGGATAAGATCACCAAGGAAGTGAGTATAGGTAGAGGAGAAAGGAGGTCCAAGGAACAAATGCTTTGGGAGTTTAAAGTTTTGATGTATGTTGAAGAAAAGGATAAGTAGAGAGGATTGGGGAGCAATCAGTGAGGTAAAAGGAAGACCAGGAGTCCTTCTAAATACACAGCAACTCAACAACCCCACACCCTAACGCATTTGTGTTCTGGTGAAATCTACTTGAAAGGAGGCCATTCTTTAGAATGGGAGGAAGAAGAAAAATGGAAAAATATTGATAGGACCCTCCTTCTTCCTTCCCCCACTTTCCATGCCTCTTGGTTTCCCATGAAGATATGGGGCTTTGTGGGATGATTGTATTTTACAATACCCTCAGGTTTGGTTCAGCATCTGCTCTTGACAGATCCAACTTTTTGTTTCCTGCTTGACCTCGCCATGAGTCACGGGTACAATTTTCTGTGGATTAGCAGAGGGTCTCTTGGAATTCAGGTCCAAAACATGAATACCTCAATCTTTCTGTTTGTAATTGTCTCATTCCACCATTTCTGGAAATTTTTGCAGCTCTTGAACTGTTTCTTGTCATGAAGTTTTCTAAACGTATTTCAGAGAAGAATAATCCATTCTTGATGGATTTTCTGCTTCTGGAATGAACTTGGTTTAGTTAAGACAGATAATGTTTCTCATTCTTTTTTCCTTATTGTAACTTCCTATTTAGGAATGCTTGAATTCTATATATAAATTGCTCATGTTAAGAGATTATTATCAAATCTATTGACTTAGTATCTGAATTGAACAATCATTTAGATGAGATAGGTTATTTAGGAAGTAAATGAGGAGTAGAAGGCATGCCATTTTCTAGTGTATTAAGGAAGAGTACTTTATGTGATTAAAAGAGCTCTTGGGCCCAGTGACTCAAGTGGATGCATCATAAGCCTTAAATGTAATTATATGGATTCTGAGACTTGTGAGAAGATGACTTCCAGAGAACAGACCATCCTTCACTGGCTGACTGATAAGGCAAAACTGGTAAATACCAAAGGCATTCCCTACCTTGCAGTCCTTTGGATTTCCTCTGTGCTTCATTTTGACCTTTTCAACACTGGAAAATAGTAAATTTAAGAGCTAACATTTTACATAAGAATAAATCCTTTTCTCCCCTTCTTATGTACAAATTTAGTGATAAATATATTCAGAACACAAGTAACTGGCTCTGAAAATAATATTTTATATCTTTCCTAGTGTTATTTATTTGTATATTGTACATTTGTGTCTTCCAGTCCATATAACAGTGTTTTCCTTTGAGCTCTGGAAAGGAAAGGATTATGTCTTTTTCATGTGATTTGTACAATATCTAAGCCCAATATTCTACTTACACTTGGATTAAAATATAACTTAGGGCTTCCCTGGTGGCACAGTGGTTGAGAGTCCGCCTGTCGATGCAGGGGACACGGGTTCGTGCCCCGGTCCGGGAAGATCCCACATTCCGCAGAGCGGCTGGGCCCGTGAGCCATGGCCGCTGAGCCTGCGCGTCCGGAGCCTGTGCTCCGCAACGGGAGAGGCCGCAGCAGTGAGAGGCCCGCGTACCGCAAAAGAAACCAAAAAAACAAAACAAAACACAATATAACTTAATGATGATATTATGCTTAGATAAATTAATGATATTTAATATTGCATAGAGTATAATACATATTTCTTGGTCAAAAGCAGAGATGTTTTCCTTTTTTTATCAATATTTCTATACAAGTATATAATTCGAATGATTTCTATATCTTTGCAGAGCTGCCTTCAAGTCTTAGTTATATCTTTAGCTGTATGTTGTGCACTGTGACATAGTCTGTGGCACTGGATTCTGACCATTATGGTATTTGCCAAGCAGGCACAAAGGTTAATTGAAAATCTGTAATAGCTACAATACTATACAGCAAAATCCTCATAGCAGTTTTCTTCCTTTATAAAGGCTTGAGCCTGTCTTACCATTAATGTCAGAAGCACAAATGATGCCTTTGAGTGGGATTTTAGAGCACGGAATCTGCAAAAGAGGAAGGAGCTGATGCATGTGGGTTGCTTTCCAGGCGGTATGCAATTCCTTTTATAGGCTTACTTTAAAATGCCTTCTTTATATCTACCTAAAACATACAAGTATGTACTAGTGGTGGAGTAAGAAATCAGTTGTAAAACTAACATGAAGTATAACTGAGTCATACAATTTGGGTTTTTTCCCCCTGAAATAACTAACTTTTAATTAAGACTTCCAGATGATATTGTAATACAAACATTCTAATTTTTGCATAGAAGAATAAAAATTTTTGTGACAAAAAAATGGATAGAACTGAACCCAGAGCCCACAGATCTTGAGCCTTGATGCTATCAGGTGATTTTCTCACATAATACTCAGTGAATTGACCCTCTGGGCTGGAACTGTCAATTGAGACTTGAAAGACTCTGATTTTGAGATTGTTTGCTTTACTGACATTTGATCTTGGCTAAATCACAGAACCGTCTCTGCTTCATTTTCTCATCGGTAAAAGAAAGATGATCCTTGACACCTACTCAGCTCGTAAGATGTTATTAAAGTACCTTTGGTTAACGTGGTATGAAAGAGAAGTTTTGGTATCTTAAAAGCAGATTGTATCTAACTCAAAGTCTCTATTACTGTTAGGTCATTGCTGTTGACTTTTTGTACATATGGGAAAAATTCATGTTGCCTATACTTTCTCTTTAGCTCTTTGAAACACACATAAACAACAATACTCTCTTTGTTTTGTACAGAACAACTGATGTGGAATACATAAATTCAGGCAGAATTGCTACTTGTTCCATTCCATTAATTAATTAAGGACTTTTCTTGCTCTTCTGCTGAAATTTGAAACATATTTGCTTCATTTAAGAGCCCTGGCTGATTCCTGTCCTCAATTTGAATTTTGAAGTCTAACTTCACAGCAGAGAGCCTGCCATATAAATATGTTAAGTCATAAGTTCCCATCTTAAGCTAACAGGTGATTATCCTTCACAGTAGAACTACAAAAGGAGTCTAAATTAATGAACGTCTTAAGTGTCTTTTCCTATTGCTGTGATATAAAGGTAGAAGGCCTAAACAGGTGAGGTAATCACTCAGATTAAAAAAAGGGAAAGCAAATAAAACACATCTGACTACTCTTGAGAGTTGTCAAGACAGTTCCTCCATTATTCAACTCACCTTGCAGTTTAAAACATTGAAATGCCTTTGTGCTATTATTGCCTATTTTGAGTGTTTCCTAAGATTTTCAGTTCTTCGTTACTGCTTTACAGCTGAGAATTGCTTGCTTCTGGGATATTAAGATTATTTCTCATTGTGCTTTTCCTTACAGCTTCATAACTTGAAGAACTTGTTCCTCTCAGCAGAAACTAGTTCCTTGTTATTTTCGCATCTTCACTTATTTCTAATACACTAGCCAGCCAGGAAACCAATAAAATGAAAGGCCTGTTGGCAACATTATGTGTGAGATTTTCTATGGGTAAAGATTTATTTTACTCACTTTTTTTTTTTAAGGTGTCTGAGAGGAGGACATGAGGCAAAAAGCTCGAATTGGATTTTTAAATGTAAAAATATAGGAAAAGGCACTAGGTCAAAAACAGGAGACTAAAATGCCATCTTAATTCTAAGAATTGAGTATAGCTTTCAGATTGAATTCTAGGGGTTCTTCATTTTGGGGTCAGCTTAGCTTAGAGAACAGAAGGCACCATATAGAATGGCCTCCAAAGTAATTATACCAATAAGAGTTTGTAATGCGATGGTTTAGAAATAATAAAACCTAGATTAACTAGGACCTAGTTAACTGGAACTTTCAATTATCCATATTTTAGTCCCTTTTTCTCTTTTAGAAGAATAGCTAAATGATGATTAAACTTTTGAGGTTAAACATCCCTTTTTTATTTTTAATTAATTTTTTTATTAGTTATCTATTTTATATACATCAGTGTATACATGTCAATCCCAATCTCCCAGTTCATCACCCCCCCACCCCCCACCGCTTTCCCCCCTTGGTGTCCATACATTTTTTCTCTACATCTGTGTCTCTATTTCTGCCTTGCAAACCGGTTCATCTGTACCATTTTTCTAGATTCTACATGTGTTAATATACAATATTTGTTTTTCTCTTTCTGAGAAAGAGACAGTCTCTAGATCCATCCACGTCTCAACAAATGACTCAGTTTCGTTCCTTTTTATGGCTAATATTCCATTGTATATGTGTACCACATCTTCTTTATCCATTCGTCTGTCGATGGGCATTTAGGTTGCTTCCATGACCTGGCTATTGTAAATAGCGTTGCAGTGAACATTGGGGTGTATGTGTCTTTTTGAATTATGGTTTTCTCTGGGTATATGCCCAGTAGTGGGATTGCTGGGTCATATGGTAATTTTATTTTTAGTTTTTTAAGGAACCTCCATACTGTTCTCTATAGTGGCTGTATCAATTTACATTCCCACCAACAGTGCAAGAGAGTTCCCTTTTCTCCACATCCTCTCCAGCATTTGTTGTTTGTAGATTTTCTAATGATGCCCATTCTAACTGGTGTGAGGTGGTACCTCACTGTAGTTTTGATTTGCATTTCTCTAATAATTAGTGATGTTGAGCAGCTTTTCATGTGCTTCTTGGCCATCTGTATGTCTTCTTTGGAGAAATGTCTATTTAGGTCTTCTGCCCATTTTTGGATTGAGTTGTTTGTTTTCTTAATATTGAGCTGCATGAGCTGTTTATATATTTTGGAGATTAGTCCTTTGGCCGTTGATTCATTTGCAAATATTTTCTCCCATTCAGAGGGTTGTTTTTCATCTTGTTTATAGTTTCCTTTGCTGTGCAAAAGCTTTTAAGTTTCATTAGGTCCCATTTGTTTATTTTTGTTTTTATTTCCATTACTCTAGGAGGTGGGTCAAAACCTTTTTTTATTATATTGAGGAAAATGCGGCCCATGGCCTAAAGATTAGTGCCAATTTTTCTGCCTAAAGTTGGAGCTCTAACAACCATCTTTTAAAAGAGATGTGTTAACAATAGGAAACCCCCTAATTTGCAGATATCAAAGATCATTATAAAGTCAGTCTACTTTTCTGTAGTTTACATAGACATATCTACTGTACTGCAAAAAGGGGACTAGATTAGGTGTCAAGACCTGATCCAAGGTCTGCCACTATCTAAGTGTGTGGCCCTGGACAAGTACCTTCTGTCCTTTATATCTCAGTGTCTTCATGTGTGGAATGAGGAGGTTGGATCTGTCCCCTTCAAGCACTAAAATGATTTTTAATCTGGTAATCACTGAATTGTTAGAATGATTGTCCTGAGGCACTGCCAGATCTTCAACTAAGATGAGCAATTTTGTTGTTGCTACTGTTGTTCACAATAGTTGTAATGTATTGTGAACTAGGGAAATTGCATGCCTACTTTCAGAGAAAACAATGGCTTGGAGAAGTTAGGTAACTGGCCCGTGGTCACATTATCAGAGTTGCAGTATCAGATTGGGATAAGAACCCAGGACTCTCTGACTACAGAGTTTATGTGTTTCCACTACTTCAGTGGGTATATCCCAAAGACTCTGTTGAATTTGGGATTTTGAAATGGGAAATACTGATCCCACTCATTCTATAAACTGAAGGCAGACCAGAAATATCTAGAAATTCTCATGAATTTGCTCTGAAGACTAGGAATTGCAGAAAATAGGGAGATGGGTTCAATATGAATCAAAGATACAATATAATGAGATAAGTGTAAAATAAATGTTTATTTAATTTCAAATCAACAGTTTGGGCATCCAAATAGATATTATTGCCTCTGTTGAATTAGGATTGGTTGCTTCGTTGTTGATTAGAATAATGTTAGAGAATTGTATCTAAAGCCAGCAACACATTTTTTTTCAAATGTGTCAGCCTTGATGATGAATTCTCATCTTTTGAAGATGGATATTTTGGAATTGGTAAAATGTCAATAAACCTCTTACGAGAAAACTGTTTATCTTCCTTATTTTGTATCTCACAGTGCCTATCCTAGTATCTTTTACTTAATGGACAGTCAATAAATAATTTTTTTTAAATTTGATTTATTATTTTTTACCATAATAAATGTAAGTGAGAATTTTGTGAAATTCTTACTTTTAATAGGTGTATTAGTTAGGGTTTTCTAGAGAATCAGAAGCAATAGGATATATAGAAATATTTATTTATTATAAGATATTGGCTCAGGTGATTATGGAGACTGAGTTGTCTGCAAGCTGGAGACCCAATCTGGTTCTGAAGGCTTGAGAAGCAGGAGCACCAGAGACAGGTGAAGGTGGGTGTCTCAGCTCAGCAGTCAGAGAATGAATTCAACTTCCTCCACCTTTTACTTTCATTCAGGTCCTCCTTGGATGGGATGATGCCCAGCCACATCGAAAAGGGCCATCTGATTTACTTAGTCCACTAATTCAAATGCTAGTCTTATCTAGAAACACCCTCACGGACATACCCAGAAATACTGTGTAACCAGTTATTTGGGTATCCCTTAGTTCAGTCAAGATGACACATAAAATTAACCATCATAATGGGTTTATACGGCAGAGGAAGAGGAGTCATTTAGCATAAGACATTTTACTTGTTGTTTTGATTGTATCCAGGAATACTCTTAAACCACTCTTAGAAACTACTAAAATTGAAGTATGTTGTAGAGTCTGATATTTCTCTTGGGATCCATAGAGGCAGGTCTCAGAGGCAGCAGCAAAGGTTTGCCTCATAAGAAATTGCTTTTGTGTTTTTTTGGGAAACATTCAGATGATACATTTCACTATTTATAGTGTTTTAGGTCATAGGTGCAGAGTAGCCCTTCACATTTTTCATGTGGTGGCTCAGATGAAAACTGTGCAATGTAAAATTAAAATTTAAGATGCCTGTTTATGCCAGTTCCACTTAAGGATGACTTGCCTTGGGAAAGCTGTACTGTGGGTTCTACACCTGACATCAGACAGGCAGTGACTCTGTGTATCTGCGCTGGAAGGTATTTCTCAGAAAAAACCTCATGTAAGGCATAGAACACTCAAACAATTTAAACTTAGGCAAGTGGGAAAAGGCACTTTCCTTGACTTTGTTTGATGATAGTCACTCCCCTTTCATTTTCTCGTGTGAAAAATAAACCCAACCATATATTTTCCATGACGGTTTTAAGCATTTCAAATTATTTGTTTCAGGCCTGAGGGATTTTAAGCAAAGCTACAACCTACACAAATCTCCATGATCCTAGAAGGAAAAGAAGAGCTTTCAGGGATAGGGGACACTATGTTTTTTTGCTGCTAAATGAGAATCACACAGTTATCTTGCCAACTGGAACGCTATGCCTATTTTTCCTCTGGAAGAGTCCAAGCTTGTGTGTAAAGGTTCCCATTAAGGCTGATCTTTCAGAAATGGAGTTGGAAGGGCCAGGATTGCTGTAGCAGACAGGCAGCTTCTGGGTTTTATCCCTCCTGCCTGTGAACCAGCACATCCTATTATGTATGTTTCAAGGAATCACATTTTGCTGCTCCTTGCAGTCTTGCAGCATTTCTAATTAAAAGTGCCTGCTCTTCTGAACAGGTTTTGTAAGCTTTTAAAAGACACTTTTGTGTTTATTTCCCTTTATTTGTGTTTTTAGTGCCATTTTTTGATATCGCCTTTAGCAAAGGAGGAATATGGAATGCTTAGATAGAGTGCTGTTAAAGTGCTTATAGCAGTAGTATGTGGTTACTTACATAAATAGATATGAAACATCTGTTGGGGTATAGGAAGTTTCAACTGGACCAATGGTTTCCCAAGAGCAGCCTTTGAAGTGAAAGTATATAAGCTGGCTTGAAAGTTGATCTAAGATAAATTTTTTAAGGAATTGGAAATATTTAAGTTTAATTCTGGAGAGAATAAGAGCTGAAGTTGGAGAGATTGAAATAATAGGAAATAGGAGTAGAGGAAGGAGAGTTTGAAATGGCCAGACTGGAACTGAAAAGACCAAATTGTGGGGAGACTCAGGCATCCATCGGTGAATTGAGACATCTGGAGACTGCGGTCTGGTCCTCAGTCACTACACCCCTGTTCCCAGATGTCACAATGAAACACAAGGAGATTAAGCAAAATTCCTGAGATCATATGGCTAGAAGATGATGGATCTGGGACTGAAAAACAGGAGTTCCGAAACAATATTACTTTTACTATTGAAAATGCCTTTGTGATTTGTGTCCTACATTATACAAGCTCTATTTTTGATATCAGCCCCCTCTGATAACACTTTTGTTCATGCCCTTTGCCACCACCAAAAAATCTTCATTAGCTCTTTGTGTTTGAAACCATCTCTTAATCTTGAACAGAGTGGACATTTTGTCACCATGTTTCTGTCTTCGACCCTACCTGTACCACGGGATGATGGCTCATTGATGATGGTTGTACATATGACTCAACGTTCTACACCTCCTTTCAATTGAGTAATTAACCTGAGACCTTGCTTTTAAATTTAAACCCATGTCTTTCTTTATTTCTCCTGTCCCATTGCTGCCTCAGCCCCAGCTCTGACAAGAAGAAAATATTACCAGAGGAGCAGTGGGAGCAAGAATTTGAATACCTTAAAGAGAAGGAAATAACCT
Source organism: Delphinapterus leucas (assembly GCF_059928025.1). Taxonomy (NCBI): domain Eukaryota; kingdom Metazoa; phylum Chordata; class Mammalia; order Artiodactyla; family Monodontidae; genus Delphinapterus; species Delphinapterus leucas. Next base: position 55,735,993 of record NC_143140.1, read on the forward strand.
TATTTTCAGGCAGAGTAGGCTAAATAGATGTTGGGGAACAGAACTGTTTCCCTGAGAGATAATTTTCATTTGCTTAACAGTCTTCATGCATAGGACTGTTATTCAGTTTGCCTTAGGATACCCCCGAGTACTCTTTCACCTTCTTAGTCTATTTGTTTGATTATATTAACTTGGCAGGAGAAGGTATTTGAACATGTTAATGTCTAAATATTCTTGTTTGAAAGCAAGCCAGAAGAAAAAACTATACCCCACTTGTGTTACCACATCTGTATATCTCCTTATTTTGAAAGTCAAAATATGTTCTTCACTAGTACCTCTTGATCTCACTCCAAGCTTTTATGAGAATATAAACATTACTATATGTTAGATACAAGAGAATGCCATACTATTTATTTGTTTCATCAATTTGCTATCATAAAATGAAAAATATTAAAAGAAAATTGATGGTCAACAGTGAAGGAGTAGGAGTAGACTGTTGGTATAACTGTCTTGCAGATAATAATTATAAGTTATGAACAAAATTAAATACACACACACAAATATGTGCACAATTATTTAAAGTCATGTAGAGCAATCATAAGCAGGTGTAAACGAGAGGTTTTGGCCAAAAAAGGTAAGTACTTTGAGTGGAGTCTATATTTATGGGGCTCCTTCTCCTGAGAGCATACTATTTAGTATGGCCTGCAGGGAGTAGAAAGTTACATCTGACTAAATTCAACATCCATTCATGAACAAGGAGTAGAAGGAAGCTTCCTTAATCTGGTAAAGGACATCTACAAAACATTACAGCTAACTACATACTTAATGGGAAAAACCTGAAATATTTATCCTTAAGAGTGGGAATAAATACAGTTTTTCTGCCTTTACCACTTCTGTCCAACATTGTACTAGATAGGTATAGCCAGTGCAATAAGTAAAGAAAAAAGAAAGAAATGGTATATAGATTTGAAAGGAAGATGTAAAACCAAATCTATTCACTGATTGTCCACAGAAAATCCTATCAAGTCATCTACCAAAAACACCCAAACAAACAAAAACAACAAAAAACTAACTTTAAGTTATAAATGGATTTAGTGATTTCTCAGGATATTAGGCCAATAAAGATAATGAGCTGCATTTCTACACACTAACTGCAAACAATTTTAAAATTAAATTTAAAAAGGTCTATTTAATATAGAATCAATAAATATAAAACATCTTAGGAAAATGTAACAAATACATGCAAGACCTTTCTACACTGAAAACCATGAAACTTTGCTGAGTGAAATTAAAGACATTCTAAATAAATGGAAAGACTTAACCATATTCATGGATTGGAACACTAGTAGATTCAATGTAATCCCTATCAAACTCTCATCCAATTTTTTATAGAAATGGACAAGCTGATTTAAAATTTATATGGAAATGAAAAACTGACAATAGCCAAAACAATAGTGAGAAAGAACAAAGTTGGAAAACTTAAGAATACCTGATATTAACTCTTACTATAAGCTATTGTATTTAAGACAGTGTGGTACTGGAATAAAGATAGGCAAATAGATCAGTGTAATAGAACAGAGAGTCCAGAAAGAGATCCATACTTATGCAGTCAAGTGATTTTCAAAAAAATGTACCAATACAGTTGAATGAGGAAGGAAAAGTTCATACATACAACTGGGTGTATGTATGAAAACAAATGAACACTGATTTCTACCTCACATCCCACATAATAATTGATTCAAATTGGAGTGGGATTTAAATGTAAAACTAAAGGTATAATGATTCTAGAAAATACATTGGCAAATATCTTTAAGACCTGGGGCTAAACAAAGGTTTTATAGACACAAAATGAGAAGTACTAACCATGGGGCTTCCCTGGTGGTGCAGTGGTTGAGAGCCTGCCTGCTGATGCAGGGGACATGGGCTCGTGCCCCGGTCCAGGAAGATCCCACGTGCTGCGGAGCGGCTGTGCCTGTGAGCCATGGCCACTGAGCCTCCGCGTCCGGAGCCTATGCTCTGCAACGGGAGAGGCCACAACAGTGAGAGGCCCACGTATTGCAAAAAAAAAAAAAAAAGTACTAACCATGAAATTAAAATTGATAAATTTCATCAAATTTTAATATGTTTGCTCATCAAAATACACTAAGAAAGTGAAAAGTCAAGCCATCAGTTTGGAGAAATATTCTCAACACATATTCACCAAAGGACTGTATCCAGAATATGTAAAGAACTCTCACAAATCAATAGTATAGAGAGAAGAAAAATGGGTAAGAAAATTGGGCAATTAACAAAAGAAGATATACAAATAAAATGAATCTATGTAAAGATACTCAACAATATTAGGTGACAGAGAGATGCAAATTAATCCAACATGAGGTATGATTTCATGCTCACTAGAATAGTTACAATAAAAAGGAGTGATGATTGAAATGTTGTTAAGGATATAAAACAACTTGAGCCTCATACTTTGATGGTGGGAGTGTAAAATGGTACAGCCCCTTTGGGAAACTGTCATTAAATCATCTAACCCAGCAATTCCAATCCTAGGTATTTGCCCAAGATAAATAAAACCATAAGTTCACAAAAAGAATTGTACAAGAAAATTTAGAGCAGCTTTATTCATAATAGTCCACCAGAAACAACCCAAATGTCCATTTGAGTGTGAATAAACAAATTATCCTGTATATAATGGAATACCACACAGCAATAAAAAATAATAAACAATTATACATGCAAACAGCATCTCAAAAAGCATTATGTTAAGTGAAAAAGTCAGTATGATTGGAAAGGGTACATATGGTGTAATTTCATTTATATGCATTTCAAGAAGTAGCAAACTGAGATGCAGTAATAGAAATTAGGGAGGAGGGGATTGACTGGAAGGCACATGTGAATTTTATGATGTGAAGGAAATGATTTATATTCCTGATTTGGGTGGTGGTTAAATAGCTGTATACGTTTATCAAAACTAGTATTTTGGGGCTTCCCTGGTGGCGCAGTGGTTGAGAGTCCGCCTGCTAACGCAGGCGATACGGGTTTGTGCCCCGGTCTGGGAGGATCCCACATGCCGTGGAGCGGCTGGGCCCCTGAGCCATGGCCGCTGAGCCTGCGCGTCCGGAGGCTGTGCTCCGCAACGGGAGAGGCCACAACAGTGAGAGGCCCGCATACCGCAAAAAGAAGAAAAAACCCAAAAAACTAGTATTTTGTACACTGAAGATCCAGTGTATTTTACTATATATAAATTTTTAAAAATTACTAGTTTCTTGTGTGTGTCTAGAACAAGCTCTAGACCTACATTTGTTTCTTTGTCTATCCAATCCTCATTTCCATCTGTAGTTTTGTCTCATGTTTAGAGACCACACTTAGTACTGTGCTAAGGGCTTTATATGTATTGTGTAGTTTAATCATCACAACGTTACGAGGTAGGCATTGTGGGAGCTTGTCCATCTGACTATCTGTCCACACCTGTCGCCTCACTTCAACCTCTATCATGTAATGCCATTTCTTTTTCCAGCTTTACTTCATTCACGGACACTCTAAAATCTACTGAGAGCCAATCAGATAAAACTTGTTTTCATTTTTGGTCCAATCCCAACTAACGCCAAACTTCTTATTTTAAAGAGCTCTCTCGATCAAGTGCCGACTTATTCCTGTCCAAATCACTTCATCTTGCTGTACCTTACCTATTCTGCTTTTAATGAGGAAGAATACATTCTTATATCACCTAATATGTGTTGAACAGAGAAGCAATGGCTTTCAATGGCGAGATGAAAGTCATATCAATATCTACGGAAATATGTATTTGTATTGTTTATTAATAATAATGATTTAGTTCATGCTGTTTAATGCCAGTTAACACCAAATTCATATAATCTAAATATTTAGTAAAAAGGGAAGACTGTCCTCAGCACTATATTTGTAGGAAAATCCAAAAAGACTATATGTTTATGAAATGGACTGCAGCTTGATGGGCTGATTTTTCTGCAAGCCAAATCCTAGGAAATTGTTAAGGAAAATGGAGATACTCTTGATAAAGATTACAGCTGAGCAGCAGGATAGAAGCAGGGCAGCCATCTCCACACTAATGGTTCCTGACACACAGAGGAAACTAGCAATTTTCCCTCTCATTGAGGGGAGGAACAGGCAAGTGGTATTACATTCTCCTGTGTCTAATCAGGAAACCAAAATAGTAAAACATATATTCTCATCAGGGAAGCTGTTGGGTGGTGTGTTTGGTGAAGGACAGACTGTGACTTTCACAAGAGGGAGATTTACAAATGTAGTAACACAAAGGTAGTGACAGATGCAGAACTGAAGAACCATAGGGTAGAGGAAGGCTTTTTAGCTGTTGCTTATTAAAATACTGTGTGGGAAGTGAGAAACTTTTCATTCTGCACCAACACATTCATCTAACGGTATTTGTCTTTGTGATGTGAAGGAAACAAAATCCTGTGATTCTTAAACTTTTCTACCAAAGTGCCTTAATAGTGGATGAAATCACAAGTTTACCTGGGAATTTGAGGTGAGAAAATAGAGGGAGAGAGGAGGCTTGGCAGAGGCAGAGGGTATAGACTATAATGGTCCTATGCAAGCGGGAAAGTTTCTTGAAATCTTCTGTTTTATCTTTTAATAAATATGTAAATAAAACCCACTTTTTATAATGCTTTTGATTTTTCTCAATTGAAGTTATTTACCCACAATTTGTTATGTGAATTTTTTTGTGACCTAGCTTGGGAAGTTGGATGAGTACATTATCAATGATCTTGATCTTTCTGTTAAGCTTTCCTTTTTCCTTTCAGAGGACCAGATATAAGTAGTCTTATGTTGTTCCCCTTTCTACTATTCCCTGGTACGCCCAACCCTGGACAGGTGATGGCGGTGGGTCATGGTAAGGGTGGTAAGAGGGCAGGCAAGCAACAGAGAGTGAGCATGCACCTTCCTCCAGCCGTGGATCCGTGACTTCTGTGGTTTCCTTCCCAGCATCAGCCTTGGCAAGAGGGCCAGTTGAGAAAGCACGGAAATATATCTCTGGGATTTATTGCTTAATGCTGATGCCAGGAAGCCAACCAAAGTACTTGGAAGGAGCTAGAGATGAGTAGTCTCAGGATGCTAGCAATAGGCTGAAGTTAACTAACCTTTTGTAATATGTCATACTCTTCTTTTTCACGACACCATTCTTTGTCAGAGATACAAATTCTTTCAAGAGCTCTTCTCAGATGGTTTTTGAAGACACCACCCATGATTACACTTCACATGCATTTATATTTTATTATTCTAGTGTGGGTATCATAGGTGTGGGTACCATTGCAGGACCAGCAATGGCACATGCAGAGAGTAGCTTGTCCTGAGCCTTTATCTGTTCTAGATCCTGTTCTCATCATGATGTTTTCTTCCCTCAGTCTGTGATTTAAAATATTTAAGTCATTTCACTGTTCTCTCCTTTTCCTCCCCTTGTTCAGTCTCAATACCTCCTCAAGCCCTGTCTGGAGATCTCTCTTTTCCTCTCCCAGTCCACCTCAAAGATTACATAATTTGCAAAATTTTCCCTGAATTTACTAATTTAACTTCTATTTCTATAATCTAACTTGATGCTCTCTCCTTCTTGCACTAATTTATATTTGCTTCTCTAATATTTCCACATAAGTTTCACGTGGGTTGCGTTGGTAGCAATACTTTATTTGTAAGCCTTTTCAGGCACACAGTACTTGCGTGGATAATGATAATAGTCAGTATATATTGAGTGTTTGCTATATGCCAGACACTCATTGCATGTACTTATTTAATGCCCATAATTTTTGAAATTGTGATAATTATTATGGCATTTTGCAGATGAGGAAACTGAAATACAAAGAGCTTAGCAATTGGTACAAGGTCCCAGTTCTCATAGCAGTAAAGATAGAGCTGAGATTTGAACTCATCAGTTTGATTCAATGTAGTGTGCTATGTTGCCATCAGCACTAATTCTAAGAGTATTATGATGGTGTCCACTTCGGGCAATCGCTTTTATAAGGCTTTGATAGAATAGTCAACATTAGATATTGATATTTAAGTACATTGTAATTTCCCTGTAGATTTCTCATTGTAGTGAACCAACAGTTTAAAAGTTAGAAATCATCCTCAGGAACCCTGATTATGTTAACAGGCAGGCAGATAAATGATCAGTTCAGTGCTAAGTCTTGAAACAAGGGTATGTGTTCAGAGATTGATGGAGCTGTTGAATATGCTGTCATAGAATATTGATTTTTAAAACTAAAAGGGATCTTAGGTAATAATAATATTAGTAATAAACTAACAACTACCAGGCACACCAAGCTTTCTATATCCTAGATCTTTTACTAAGATCATTATATATGTTATTTCATTAAATCTCAGAATTACACTATGAGATAGGCTATCATTTTGTACTATGATATTTTACAAGTGAGAAAATAAACTTGTTATAGTTTGGTAACTTGCCCAGGTGGTAACTGGCAAAGTTGAGATTCAAATACTGTGTGCAGAATTCATGTTCTTAAACGTTCAGTTATTTAGTAATGTTTATTATATCCACAGATTTCTACATATGATGAATTCTTGTTTAGAGAAACTACCTGGCTTTCCTAGACCCTACAACTAGTCAGTGATAGAGTTGAGGATTTTTGTTGAGCCTTCTTCCCATTACTGGTTACATTTTCTTTCATGTCACTTTCCTTTTTATACAAGGTTTTAACTATTACCATTCTTTTCTTCAGACATTATTTCATTCAATGCAAAACTGAAGATTGAGCTTAAGCAGAGCAAAAGTACAATGAAGGATACGAAGATGAATATATGTTCTAAGCTCTTATAACCTCATGAGGGTAGAGAAGAAAAATATACATGCATCTGATTATGTTTCAAAGCAGAAACAATTATATACTAAAAGTATAAGCAAAGTATATGATAGTGCAGAGTAAGATACAGTCTTAAGTTGGAGTTGGAAAGAATACTTAGAGAATGTGGAGTTTGAAATTAGCCTTGAAGGAAGGGTAGGGGATTTGAAGGCAGGGTATTCCATCGAGGTCAGTGTATATGAGAGCCAGCTAGGTTCTGTGAGAGGTACAGAGGCAGTTCAGAGAATAGTCTCTCATCACAAGGAAGTGACATGCTACCTGAAGATGGTAGACACATACATGTGAAGTGAAAGTGAACAGTGAAGTGTTTAAGAGTTGTAGGAGGTCATAATTAGAGAAATATCTGAGAGCTAGAATAATCAGGGAAGGTGCCTGGATGGAGCAGAGCCTGAATAGGGCCTTGAAAGATGGGCAGGGCTTCTGGGGAGAGAAGAGGCAGTGCAGGTAAGGGGAGGGTCCCAGGCACAGCCACATGGGAATGCATAAGGGTATTTGTGGCTTAGTGAGGAGGTATACAATAGTGCGTGTGTGTGTGTTCATGTGGTGGTTAAAGAATAATTGTGGCAGACAAGAGATGCCATCAGGCAGTGAGATGGCATGTACCAGTCAGAAATGAGGGACCTAATACCATCTCCTGTAGACTACTGAATAATGACAGACCCTGGAGAAGGTTGTTATATAGCCCTGAGTGATTGCAGCTCATGCATCAGTCATGTGAGTGCCCCTGGATGAGAATAATCTTGTTAGCAGCTTCATCTTTAAATATGAAGAGCAAAAATAGTCCACAGCAGACTATATAAATATACAAGTGGTGTATATTTAAAATTATTTTTTTAACACAAACAACAATACTCTGTTACATGCAAAATTTTACAAATGCTGAAGAAGTCTGCATCAACCTACATTGCTTTTCCATAATATTCATTAGAGTGGTCTCTAATATACTTGTATGAAAATCTGAATCAATTGCTAGTGATAAAGACATTTGAATTCTGGCATATGAAAGTAGTGGAGTAGGAGAGGGAGGAGAGAGATGAAACTGACTTAGGTGAGGGATCTGTTACGAGGAGAGTAGAGAGCTGATAGTCTCCATCGGCCACGCTTTTGGGATGCAACACGTTGAGGCCGTGAGATGCTTCCCGCTGATGCCCAAGCATTGGTGGGGAGGTGACAGGGACTGGAGACTTCTGCCCAATGCGGGACTCCTCTATGATTGATCTTGGCATTGAAGTGCCTGGTGGGCAGGCCAAGACTTTCTCAAGCTTGTGCTGTTGTCTGAGACTCTTCCTAATGAATCCTCCCTCCTCCTTCCTTTCCTTTTGTAAATGTCAGTCTTGTATCTTGGTCTGAAAGCTTTCCTTGCCTACTCTTGCTCCCTATCCACCCCCCCCACCCCCCCCAGTAAATCTCTTGCCCTTGAATTTTTTCTTGATATCCGTTTCCTGGAAGTCCCAAACTTACAAACATCTTTATGATGATTGAAGTCTAATAATAGAACTATAGTCCAGAATAGAGGTCAGTAAACTTTCTGTAAAGGGTCAAATTGTAGGGGCTTCCCTGGTGGCGCAGTGGTTGAGAGTCCGCCGGCCGATGCAGGGGACACGGGTTCGTGCCCCGGTCTGGGAGGATCCCACATGCCGCGGAGCGGCTGGGCCCATGAGCCATGGCCACTGAGCCTGCGCGTCCGGAGCCTGTGCTCCGCAACGGGAGGGGCCACAACAGTGAGAGGCCCGCGTACCGAAAAAAAAAAAAAGGGTCAAATTGTAAATATTTTAGAGTCAGTGGGCTGCATATAGCCTCTGCCACACAATTCTTTGCTTTTTCTTACAACCTTTAAAAAATGTAAAAACCATATTTAACTTGCAAGTTGTAAAAAAATTGGCCCTAGTTTGTCTATTCCTCCTGCTCTAGGATATAAAAGATCTAATTTCAGAGGTGTATTCTTATTTGCTGCATGTTTCTATTTTATTATCTGTAAGAAAGTGGCTAATTTCTGCCCACCAAGCTCACAGGGATATTTGTTAGCTTTAGCAGTGACATTAAATAATTTCAAAATGATTTGGGGGTCTGAAGGAGCAGTATTCTGAGATGTGGTAGAAATTTAAGAAGTGGAGGTGAATGCCAGTGAATATATATAGGTCTCAGGCAATTAAACTGATAAAGAGAAAAGTACAAGAACAATAAAAGTGGCATCATCAGAAGCCCTTCCTTACATAACTTCTGTAAGCCAGCTGTGCACGAGAACCTTGAGGAAAAGGAATGAAAGAAGAAAGCTAGAGGATAAGAATAGATGGAGAAAGAAAGTAAAAAAGACAATGAGAAGAAGGGCAAGAACATGGAAAGAAAGCAGAAATTCTTACTTAATCTTTTTTATTCCACATGATAAAATGGTTAAGAAAAGATGGAATGGAAAAGGGAAAAAAAGGCAGCCTATGGTAGTGGAGCAGATAACCTAAAATTTGATTGAAAGAAGTAGTTGTCCAGAAATTATGTTTTACATTGCATAAAGGTAACTCTACAGGAAGAGAACTGTGTAATGGAACCCTGATTAGAATCAGTTAAGATGAACCCAAGGAAAACATTCTTAATAATTTGGATTTCTGGAGTCTGATGAGAATGCAGAGAATTGCTGTTATTTCAATGACTGTATTAGAAGAAAATGTTTTAGACCACTTAACAGAACAGTTGTACAGGTTCCCTCTAGGAAAATATATGGTTTGGGATGTAGGACTCATTGTTCTGCATTAAATGTCATAGTAAAAGGAACATTCTGGTGTGGTTTTAGATTAGAAAATGTAAATATTGGATGGAACTAAAGTGAGGGTCTAGATGGCATTAACTGTCTGGGCCCAATGTGTGCTGTGTTTCATCACACCATTCCCTTTTTCTGGGCACACCTTGCAGTTAGGTTGGGGCAATACCTCTGAGTTTCAGCCAGTGAGATGAAGGCAGAAATCATACAAGCCACTTTCAGGCCTGGACCATAAAACATTTCTCTTGTCCTTCCAGCTTTCTCTTTTGTGGCAGTGACCTTGGAGGCCAAATGCTGCAGTGGGAATAGCTACAAGTTGAAGGAGGGCAGCCCAATTTTTACCATGCTATGCCTGGTGAGAAGTAAACTGTAATTGAGCTAACCCGATGATATTTGGTGGTTTATTTGTTATTTTACCCGAGTGTGGCCTATATTGATCAGTAGAGATTCCACAAGTACCAAGCCACAGTCAATGGCTTGCTGCAGGTAGGGCTCAGGAAAACATCTGAATGTTAAGTTTGGTTAGCCAATGTCATTAAAGAGTGGCATACAGAAATGCCGTCTGTGGAAAAGCAGATTAAAAGGACAGCAGATGTTGCTGGAATCATTTCAAGGGTACAGAATTCTAAACAACAAAAAAAGCGCTCAGTGAATGAACCTGCCCAGATGAATTCAAGCAAGCCTTTTAAAGCTAGAAGAAAAGAGGGAAAGTCAGATATGACATGTACCTTCTGGAGATGTCAACACTGAGGCAGAATACGATGGGAATTGCTGGCGTTGTTAGTGCTGGTTGAGTGTAGGATCAAATTCTCCTTCCTAATGTTTAAAAACTAGTGACAAGGGAAAGTTCTCCTGAAGAGAAATTATTGTTGCAAATAGGAGTTAATGTATTAAAGGGTAGATATCTGTGCTGTGGAAGGCTGATGTGGTAATTTACCTGACATAAAGAGCTGATCTGCCCAGACCCCTGCCTAAAACTGCAGGGCTCCCTCTGTCTCCTCACTTGAACACCATGCATGCTGAATTATTGTCTCCCAAATTAATCTTCCATTCTCTCACTTTAATGCCTTTACTTATCTCACTCCCTCTGGTGAACTTGATCTTCTTGGCCACTTTTTTGCCTGCTGAATTCTAGCTCCTTTTGAAGGCCTACATCAAATGCCATCTTCACATAAAGGATTTCCAGATGACTCTTGTGTATCAGATTCTCTCTCAGTTCTTTCATAGAACCTAATAACTTTCTGATGCCACTTTCTTTCTACTTGTACTATAGTTGTTTGTGTTCCTGTCTGTTCTCTCCCACTACTTGTAAACTTCCTGAGATCTTGTCGAATTTATTTTTTGTATACCTCCTAGGACAAATCAAAATCTCTGGTCTTAGGATGGAATAAATGAATGAACAGATAAATAGATGTTCAATTAAATTGAAGAAAACTGAAGAATGAAAAGAATACGTATTTTTGCCATTATTAGATAGTAAAACATATTAAAAGTGATCATTAGATTAGCAGAGTATTATTATAAGGAATGGGAAAGTGGGAGGAAGGGAAATTTTGGTAGCCAAACAGTTCTTAGTAAATACAGGTGATATAAGTAACAAATTATCATAAATCAATGATGCTAGGACACTCAGTTTGCTATTTGTAAAAAAAAAAAAAGTTGGTTTAGAGCTTACCTTATACTCTATCAAAATAAATAGGGCTTCCCTGCTGGTACAGTGGTTGAGAGTCTGCCTGCCGATGCAGTGGACACGTGTTCGTGCCCCGGTCCCGGAAGATCCCACATGCTGTGGAGCGGCTGGGCCCGTGAGCCATGGCCGCTGAGCCTGTGCGTCTGGAGCCTGTGCCCCGCAACGGGAGAGGCCAAAACAGTGAGAGGCCCACGTACCGCAAAAAAAAAAAAAAAAAAAAAAAAAAAAAGACAGTTAGAGCTAAACATTAAAAACAAATCAAGCCATAAAACACTGGAAAAGATTAATATTTATCTTGTGTCTAGACATGGAACAAGATAACCTTAAAAGCACTGGAAGAAATTTTTGACAAATGTAATTGACTTGAAAAACAAGTTCAAACAACTTTGATTCTTCAAAGCAGTATAAACATAAAGACAGGCATTAATTTGGGGGAAATATTTGCAAGAAATATGACAAAAACAGAATTTACATCCTCTAAATATAGAGCTTACATAACTTAGATGGACAATAGGACTACAGTAGTACCTGAACTGAAAACTGATAAAAGGGAAAATAAAATGTTAAATCTCATTAGCAGTTAAAGAAATGCAAGTTCAAAAAACAATGAGATACAATTTTTTTTTTTTGTGGTACGCGGGCCTCTCACTGCTGTGGCCTCTCCCACTGCGGAGCACAGGCTCCGGACGTGCAGGCTCAGCGGCCATGGCTCACGGGCCCAGCCGCTCTGTGGCTGGCGGGATCCTCCCGGACCGGGGCATGAACCCACGTCCCTTGCATCGGCAGGCAGACTCTCAACCACTGCGCCACCAGGGAAGCCCATGAGATACAATTTTTGACGTATCAGATAATATTAAAGATTTAACAATCGATAATACTGAGTGTAATGTAGGTCAGTGAGTCATGCATTTATACTTATGGGAGTGGAAACTTTCAAGAAGTCAATTTAATAATATGTATCAAAAGACTAAAATATTTATCACTCTTGGCTCATTAATTCCACTGCTAGAGATTAATACAAAAGAAATAGTGTATAATATAGACAAAGTTTTAGGCACAATGATGTTTGTAGAAATGTCACTAAAAATGGTGAAAATTAGAAACAACTTAGATATCTAGCATGAGGGGAATGGTTCAGTAAAATATATTTAGTGAAAAATATGCAGCTACTAAAAATGTTTATAGAGTTTTAAATGATATGAGGAATTGCTTATATGATGTTGAACAAAAGCATATGATACATACCTGTGTAAAATTTTATATAGAGAAAAATTTGTCAAAAGGTTTACTGTACTTATTCCTGGTGATAGCATTATAAATGGGTTTCTTCTTTGTAATTTTCAGAATTTCTACAATAATCATGCACAGATTTCTAAACAAAATCATAAGCAAAATCACAGATTTTAAAAAGACTGATAACTTGAATGAAAAACTGGAAAAGTAAGATGATAAAACACATACACATACAAAATAAATTCATGAATTTGAACGTCAGAATGTTTTTAAAGGTCTTTAAGAAGCTATAGCATTTAGAAGCACATTCAATTAGGTAGATTGAGGGAAGTCTGATAAAGGGATCACTTACTAGATTGTACAAGGTGCTAAATGAAACTAACAAGAGATAGTTCAGAATCCCAGGGTTAGCAAAATGAGGAGCTGTTTCTACCTCTGGATCTGAAGTGGAAACAAGACAGTGGTTTCCAGCCCCGGGAAATGGTAGCCATATGGAAAAGGGTCTCTGGCAGAGGCTGCCAATACAGGGACATCAGGATATAGATCGGGAGGACAATAACCTCAGCTTTACTGCCCTCTTGTCCTCCAAGCTCCGGCCTATGCTGAACTAGAAGCCAGAGAGCAAGGGAGCCTGTTGATGAAGAACAGCTTCTCACTGCACAGAGCAAGGTGTAAGGAGGAGAGTGGATCTGGAGGATAAATAGAAAATACAGCACAGATGCTATAGGAAAAAATCCTCCAGAAAATAAAAAACAACCCAGAGCTTGTCAGATCTCATAAGAAATTCTTTACATAATGAATTGTTGGTTCAAGTCAATATGAATTGGAGGATTGTTTGATACAAAATCTTCCAAATGAAACAGAAACCTGGTTGATCAAGGTTTGGGCATGTCATAAGTAGCAAAAGGATTTTTGGACACAGCTAATATTATAGGAGAAAGAAAATAAGCTATAGAAACAAAAAAGCAGTATATGGAGTCTCATTAAAATAAAAGCTGAACAACAAAGAATCATCAATTTAGGGATAAAAATCCCCTGGAATAGGAAAATGCTATAGTTCACAAGTATGTGAGTGGGGATCAGGGAAAGAGCTAAGAAGGCTGGGACAAATTAGAGTAAAGAGAATACAGGAACTAATGAGAAGAAAATGATGATAATTAAAAAAATTGGAATATAGGAGAGGTTTATATACATTGCATACATTTTGGTATATTTCTTTACGGAAAAAAGTATAAAAGTGAAAGTTTGAAAATAGGATTTGAAGTTAAAAATTACAATTTTGTTATTAGTGATTATTTAAAGCTAAATTGAATAATTTTGCAATTTTCCTGTCTGCTTTATTGAGTGTTGCATTTTCAATGATGTTTAATTCGTTTGAAACACATTTTTGTGAATTACTTAGGAGTGAGGTCATGTTATAACATTCAGAATATGGTAGCCTGCCAAAGTTTTTGGATAATAGTTTTAAGTGGTAGTATTAACCTTGGAAAATAAAATATGGCTGTTTTGGAAAGATAGCATTTCCTTCAAAGGTTAAAAATATATTGACAGACACTGAGACTCAGTAGGAATTCATCTTTAAGATACAGCCCACATAAAAATTTTAGATATTGCCTGATGGCAGAGAGATAAATGGTTGTCAGAAAATGGGAAAGACTCATTTACTAAGTCTGAGTGGCAATTTTCCTATAGCTCTGTCACATGGATAAAGTACTTGCCTTTCCGAAGCAGGTTGCCTGAAGGGAAGGAAGGAATGGCCAAGATGAATGAGATAAGCCAAAATAATATTTATTTTCTGAAGTACACTATTAACATTTCAGAGTGGGTCTGCCAGAACCTTTCTTCCAGTGTCGTTATGTGGATGACATAATTAAGACATTTGTTAAGTTAACAGAGGTGGAGAAGAGAGACGCTCTGCAAAAGCATATTTGTCAAAAATGAAGGCATCTGTTGCAACTCTGCCTTGTGTCTGTTGCTCTTCTTTTGCCTGATCCTATCCCCTGTGTGCTTGAAATTTGTTCACTGTTCTTCCCTTCTATTTAGAGCTAGATGAAGAAAACTTGGAATGGATATTGTGTCATTTATAACTTTTATTTGAATTTTATTTTTTTATACAGCAGGTCCTTATTAGTCGTCAATTTTATACACATCAGTGTATACATGTCAATCCCAATCACCCAGTTCATCACACCACCACCACCACCACCACCCTGCCTCTTTCCCCACTTGGTGTCCATACGTTTGTTCTCTACATCTGTGTCTCTATTTCTGCCCTGCAAACCGGTTCATCTGTACCTTTGTTCTGGGTTCCACATATATGCCTTAATATACGATATTTGTTTTTCTCTTTCTGACTTACTTCACTCTGTATGACAGTCTCTAGATCCATCCACGTCTCAACAAAGGACCCAATTTTGTTCCTTTTTATGGCTGAGTAATATTCCATTGTATGTATCTACCACATCTTCTTTATCCATTCGTCTGTCGATGGGCATCTAGGTTACTTCCATGACCTGGCTATTGTAAATAGTGCCGCAATGAACATTGAGGTGCATGTGTCTTTTTGAATTATGGTTTTCTCTGGGTATATGCCCAGTAGTGGGATTGCTGGATCATATGGTAATTTTATTTTTAGTTTTTTAAGGAACCTTCATACTGTTCTCCATAGTGGCTGTATCAATTTATATTCCCACCAACAGTGCAAGAGGGTTGGTTCCCTTTTCTCCACACCCTCTCCAGCATTTGTTGTTTGTAGATTTTCTGATGATGCCCATTCTAACTGGTGTGAGGTGATACCTCATTGTAGTTTTGATTTGCATTTCCCTAATAATTAGTGATGTTGAGCACCTTTTCATGTGCCTCTTCTTTGGAAGAATGTCTTTGGAAGTATGTCTTCTTTGGAGAAATGTCTATTTAGGTCGTCTTCCCATTTTTGGATTGGGTTGTTTGTTTTTTTAATATTGAGCTGCATGAGCTGTTTATATATTTTGGAGATTAATCCTTTGTCTGTTGATTCGTTTGCAAATATTTTCTCCCATTCTGAGGGTTGTCTTTTCGTCGATTTCCATTACTCTAGAAGGTGGGTCAAAAAAGATATTGCTGTGACTTATGTCAGAGAGTGTTCTGCCTATGTTTTCCTCTAAGAGTTTTATAGTGTCCGGTCTTACATTTAGGTCTGTAATCCATTTTGAGTTTATTTTTGTGTATGGTGTTAGGGAGTGTTCTAATTTCAGTCTTTTACATGTAGCTGTCCAGTTTTCCCAAAACCACTTATTGAAAGACTGTCTTTTCTCCATTGTATATCCTTGCCTCCTTTGTCATAGATTAGTTGACCATAGGTGCGTGAGTTTACCTCTGGGCTTTCTATCTTGTTCCATTGACTTATGTTTCTGTTTTTGTGCCAGTACCATGTTGTCTTGATGACTGTAGCTTTGTAGTAAAGTCTGAAGTCAGGGAGTCTGATTCCTCTAGCTCCGTTTTTCTGCCTCAAGACTGCGTTGGCTCTTCGGGGTCTTTTGTGTCTCCATACAAATTTTAAGATTTTTTGTTCTGGTTCCATAAAAAATGCCATTGGTAATTTGATAGGGATTGCATTGAATCTGTAGATTGCTTTGGGTAGTAGAGTCATTTTCACAATATTGATTCTTCCAATCCAGGAACATGGTATATCTCTCCATCTGTTGGTATCATTCTTAATTTCTTTCATCAATGTCTTACAGTTTTCTGCATGCAGGTCTTTTGTCTCCCTAGGTAGGTTTATTCCTAGGTATTTTATTCTTTTTGTTGCAGTGGTAAATGGGAGTGGTTCCTTAATTTCTCTTTCAGATTTTTCATCATTAGTGTATAGGAATGCAAGAAATTTCTGTGCATTAATCTTGCATTATTATTATCCTGCATTAATCTTGTATGCTGCAACCAAATTCATTGATTAGCTCTAATAGTTTTCTGGTGGCATCTTTAGGATTCTCTATGTATAGTATCATGTCACCTGCAAACAGCGACAGTTTTACTTCTTCTTTTCCAATTTGTATTCCTTTTATTTCTTTTTATTCTCTGATTGCCGTGGCTAGGACTTCCAAAACTATGTTGAATAATAGCGGTGAGAGTGGACATCCTTGTCTTGTTCCTGATCTTAGTGGAAATAGTTTCAGTTTTTCACCATTGAGAATGATGTTTGCTGTGGGTTTGTCATATGTGGCCTTTATTATATTGAGGTAGGTTCCCTCTATACCCACTTTCTTTAGAGTTTTTATCATAAATGGGTATTGAATTTTGTCAAAAGCTTTTTCTGCATCTATTGAGATGATCATATGGTTTTTATTCTTCAATTTGTTAATATGGTTTATCACATTGATTGATTTGCGTATATTGAAGAATCCTTGCATCCCTGGGATAAATCCCACTCGATCATGGTGTATGATCTTTTTAATGTGTTGTTGGATTCTGTTTGCTAGTATTTCATAGAGGATTTTTGCATCTATATTCATCAGTGATATTGGTCTGTAATTTTCTTTATTTGTAGTATCTCTGTCTGGTTTTGGTATCAGGGTGATGGTGGCCTGATAGAATGAGTTTGGAAGTGTTCCTTCCTCCGCAATTTTCTGGAAGAGTTTGAGAAGGATGGGTGTTAGCTCTTCTCCAAATGTTTGATAGAATTCACCTGTGAAGCCATCTGGTCCTGGCCTTTTGTTTGTTGGAAGATTTTTAATCACAGTTTCAATTTCATTACTTGTGATTGGTCTGTTCATATTTTCTATTTCGTCCTGGTTCAGTCTTGGAAGGTCATACCTTTCTAAGAATTTGTCCATTTTTTCCACGTTGTCCATTTTATTGGCATAGTGTTGCTTGTAGTAGTCTCTTAGGATGCTTTGTATTTCTGCAGTGTCTGTTGTAACTTCTCCGTTTTCATTTCTAATTTTATTGATTTGGGTCCACTCCCTCTTTTTCTTGATGAGTCTGGCTAATGGTTTATCAATTTTGTTTATCTTCTGAAAGAACCAGCTTTCAGTTTTACTGATCATTGCTATTGCTTTCTTTGTTTCTATTTCATTTATTTCTGCTCTGATCTTTATGATTTCTTTCCTTCTGCTAACTTTGGGTTTTGTTTGTTCTTCTTTCTCTAGTTCCTTTAGGTGTAATGTTAGATTGTTTATTTGAGATTTTTCTTGTTTCTTGAGGTAGGCTTGTGTATAGCTATTAACTTCCGTCTTAGAACTGCTTTTGCTGCATCGCATAGGTTTTGGATCGTCATGTTTTCATTGTCATTTGTCTCCAGGTATTTTTTGATTTCCTCTTTGATTTCTTCAGTGATCCCTTGGTTATTTAGTAACGTATTGTTTAGCCTCCATGTGTTTGTGTGTTTTATGTTTTTTTCCCCGTAATTCATTTCTAATCTCATAGCATTGTGGTCAGAAAAGATGCTTGATATGATTTCAATTTCCTTAAATTTACTGTGGCTTGATTTGTGACCCAAGATGTGATCTACCCTAGAGAATGTTCTGTGCGCACTTGAGAAGAAAGTGTAGTCTGCTGTTTTTGGATGGAATGTCCTATAAATATCAATTAGATGTATCTGGTCTATTGTGTCATTTAAAGCTTCTGTTTCCTTATTTATTTTCATTTTGGATGATCTGTCCATTGATGTAAGTGAGGTGTTAAAGTCCTCCACTATTATTGTGTCACTGTCGATTTCCTCTTTTATACCTGTTAGCAGTTGCCTTATGTATTGAGGTGCTCCTATGTTGGGTGCATATATATTTATAATTGTTATATCTTCTTCTTGGATTGATCTTTTGATCATTGTGTAGTGTCCTCCCTTGTCTCTTGTAACATTATTTTAAAGTCTATTTTATTTGATATGAATATTATTGCTACTCCAGCTTTCTTTTGATTTCCATCTGCATGGAATATCTTTTTCCATCCTCTCATTTTCAGTCTGTATATGTCCCTAGGTCTGAAGTGGGTCTCTTGTAGACAGCATATATATGGGTCTTGTTTGTGTATCCATTCAGCAAGCCTGTTTGTGTATCCATTCAGCAAGCAAGTTTGGAGCATTTAATGCATTCACGTTTAAGGTAATTATCGATATGTATGTCCCTATGACCATTTTCTTAATTGTGTGGGTTTGTTTTTGTAGGTCCTTTTGTTCTCTTGTGTTCCCCACTTAGAGAAGTTCCTTTAGCATTTGTTGTAAAGCTGGTTTTTTGGTGCTGAATTCTCTTAGCTTTTGCTTGTCTGTAAAGCTTTTGACTTCTCCCTCGAATCTGAATGAGATCCTTGCTGGGTACAGTAATCTTGGTTGTAGGTTCTTCCCTTTCATCACTTTAAGTATATCATGCCACTCCCTTCTGGCTTGTAGAGTTTCTGCTGAGAAATCAGCTGTTAACCTTATGTGAGTTCCATTGTATGTTTTTTTGTCGTTTTTCCCTTGCTGCTTTCAATAATTTTTCTTTGTCTTTAATTTTTGCCAATTTGATTACTATGTGTCTTGGCATGTTTCTCCTTGGTGTATCCTGTATGGGACTCTGCGCTTCCTGGACTTGGGTGGCTATTTCCTTGCCCATGTTAGGGAAGTTTTTGACTATAATCTCTTTAAATATTTTCTGGGGTCCTTTCTCTCTCTCTTCTCCTTCTGGCACCCCTATAATGTGAATGTTGTTGCGTTTAATGTTGTCCCAGGGGTCTCTTAGGCTGTGTTCATTTCTTTTCATTCTTTTTTCTTTATTCTGTTCCTCAGCAGTGAATTCCACCATTCTGTCTTCCAGGTCGCTTATCCGTTCTTCTATCTCAGTTATTCTGCTATTGATTCCTTCTAGTGTAGTTTTCATTTCAGTTATTGTATTGTTCATCTCTGTTTGTTATTTAATTCTTCTAGGTCTTTGTTAAACATTTCTTGCATCTTCTCGATCTTTGCCTCCATTCTTTTTCCGAGGTCCTGGATCATCTTCACTATCATTATTCTGAATTGTTTTTCTGGAAGGTTGCCTATCTCCACTTCATTTAGTTGTTTTTCTGTGGTTTTATCTTGTCCTTCACCTGGTACATAGCCCTCTGCTTTTTCATCTTGTCTATCTTTCTGTGAATGTGGTTTTTGTTCCACAGGCTGCAGGATTGTAGTTCTCGCTTCTGCTGTCTGCCCTCTGGTGGATGAGGCTATCTAAGAGGCTTGTGCAAGTGTCCTGATGGGAGGGACTTGTGTTGGGTATAGCTGACTGTTGCTCTGGTGGGCAGAGCTCAGTAAAACTTGACTGCTGATGGGTGGGGCTGGGTTCGCTCCCTGTTGGTTGTTTGGCCTGAGGCAACCCAACACTGGAGCCTACCTGGGCTCTTTCGTGGGGCTGATGGCATACTCTGGGAGGGCTTACGCCAAGGAGTACTTCCCAGAACTTCTGCTGCCAGTATCCTTGTCCTCACAGTGAGACACAGCCACGCCCTTCCTCTGCAGGAGACCCTCCAACACTAGCAGGTAGGTCTGGTTCAGTCTCCACTGAGCTCGCTGCTCCTTCCCCTGGGTCCCAGTGTGCACACTACTTTGCGTGTGCCCTCCAAGAGTGGAGTCTCTGTTTCCCCGACTCCTGTCGAAGTCCTGCAATCAAATCCCACTAGCCTTCAAAGTCTGATTCTCTAGGAATTCCTCCTCCCGTTGCTGGACCCCAAGGTTGGGAAGCCTCACGTGGGGCTCCGAACCTTCACTCCAGTGGGTGGACTTCTGTGGTATAAGTGTTCTCCAGTCTGTGAGTCACCCACCCACTAGTTATGGGATGTGATCTTACTGTGATTGTGCCCCTCCTACCATCTCATTGTGGCTTCTCCTTTGTCTTTGGATGTGGGGTGTTTTTTTGGTGAGTTCCAGTGTTTTCCTGTTGATGATTGTCCAGCAGCTAATTGTGTTTCTGGTGTTCTCCCAAGAGGGAGTGAGAGCATGTCCTTCTACTCTGCCATCTTGGTTCCTAATCCATTTTTAACTTTTAATAATAAAGATAAACTACAGTTTAGCTGAAGCACCAATTTCAGCAATAAAATTATTGCTTATATCAGAGAGAGAGAGAGAGAGAAGGAGAGACAGAGAGACTTAGGGAGAAGATTTATTAGTATAAGTTGTGACCTAAAACTTCAAAAGCACTTTTAATTAGCCAGGTACAGTGTGTGTTTGCCTGTTTTACCCTTTTACTTTCTTGTGTATTAAAGAGTATTTCCAAGTCTGGCTGAGTGGCCTTCTCACATTGAGGAAAGTAATGCTTAGGGGAGATAGTGTTGCCAGATATCCAATTTATGACTGATAAATTTGTTAACACAGAGTATAACTCAAATTTGGGTAATTTCTCCCTCATTTGTCCCAAATGCTAACCCTCTGGTGCTAGTATAAGATGTGAGGTAATCTTGAGCTTGTATGTTATTTCCCTGCAAACGAAGTTATTATATCATGAAAGTGCACAAAGCATCTAAAGATATCTTATGCAAAGTGCACTAATAAAAGGAGCAAGAGCATGTGTGTGCCCGCATGGGCATCTTTCCTTGTCCAGCATATTCTTTTGGTTGTTTTTAGTCCAATCCTCAGATCTGCATAATTGTGAGAGATTCTCAGTGGCCCATTAATCCCACTCTCCAGATACAAACTCTGTTATTAGTAAAATGTTTATCTTTCCAGCCTTCTGCAGTGCACATTTAAATGTGTATATTTTCTATATTATGCATACTGAATTGTAATTTGCATTTAATGTATGGTAAGCCAATACCTAGCAACTACCTGATCCTTCCTAATGGCTGCACAGTATTTGGCTGTATGGATATTCTCTATTTTAAAAACTTTATTAGACAACATTTACATTATTTCAAATTTTACTAATGAAACAAATGCTCCCAATCCCCCAGTGGACTTCACAGTAACATGTATCTTTGCATTTTTGCTTTTCTTGTTCCTGTAGGATAAATCTGAAATGTGGAATTGTTGTGACAATAAACAGTTAGATTGCTGCGGTGGGTGCATTGCAACATTGCCATCCAGAAGCTTGTGCAATTTATATTCTGAGCGTAAAAACTCTATTTCCTCACACATTCTGCCTTGGAATCTCTAGCTCTTTTTAATTTTTGCAGGAATGATAGGTAGAAAGTGATATTTTATTGTTTTGTTACATTTCTACTAGCTGAAAGGTTGAGTAAAATTTTTAAAAGTTTAATGCCATTTGTAACAGCATGGATGAACCTTGAGGATATTATACAAGTGAAAGAAGTCAGACAGAGAAAGACAAATTCTGTATGGTTTCACTCATACTTGGAATCAAAACAAACAAAACAAACAAGCAAAAAAGATAAAATAAATGAACAAATCAAACCAAACAAAAATAAACACATAGAGGAAGGGGTGTGGGGAGACTGCAAAATAGGTAAAAGGGGTCAACTGTATGATGACAGATGGAAATTAAACCTTTGGTGGTGAGCATTCTGTAGTGTATGCAGAAGTTGAAATATAATGTTGTACACAAAAATTATGTTAAAAACCAATTTAAATAAATAATAAAGCTTTGGGGTCATTGACCCTTTGCTTCAGCTTTGTGCAGCAGCTCAAAAAAAAAAAGAAAAGTTTAAAATCCAACTAACCAAAAAAAAAAAAAAAGGGTAATTTTTTTCCCCAGAATACACTCATTTTCCTCATTATGGGAGCTTTAGGAAGCCTTTGTGTTTGCCAGTGTTCTTCCTGTAATGTTGTGACTGGAGTTACTGATGCTTATTACAATTTGTGTGGACTCCTCTCTTTCTGGAAGAGTGCATTTCTCTCTGCAGTATTAACTGAGAGGGAAGGTTCTCTGTTCTTTGATGAGATTGATGCTGATCCTGACACGACTCACTAAGTGGATCCTATTTCTTTCTAACTTAATGGTGATTTTCACAGCTTTGAAAATAGCTTCTATTTAAGATTTGCGTATTACTTAGGGGTTTATTTTTTCGTGAACAATTTCCTGTGTATAGCAGTGTATATGATTTCTGGTTGTATATATTACAGCAATGGATCAGAATTTTAGTATGGATCAAAGCATAAATGTCCAAACTGAATAGTCATTAGATATTGATAGCTATTAAAATTTCCACCAGACACATTATTTCTCTGTATGTTCAAACTTGGATTTCACAGTACTTATAGAATACTTTTTTTGCTTGTTTTATTTAAGAAATACATTGAACTTTATGAATCTTGTAAAAGGAATGTACTTGAGATTTAAAACCTTGTGTATTAACATTTCAATGATGTAATAGTATGTATTGAGGTGGTAAAAAGAGGCACTTGCTCTGTCTTTGTGTGAGATTGATACTACAATATATATGTGCATGGGAAGAACTGATGAGAAAAGGAGCTGTGAGTAAAATTTTTCATATCAGTTATGCCTAAGACCATGAGAATATGATTACCTAGAATAAGAATTTTTGAGTTATTGTCACACATTGGTTTCTAAGTCCAAGATCTTAACCTGTAAGCGGTTTAACCTCTTGGAACAAAGGTTACTTAATCTGGAAAATTAGGATAATAATATTATTCCTGTCCCACATATAAAACAATGTATTTATAATAAAACAAATCTGTATTTGAAATGAAATCAAATATGCATCTAGTGTTATCTTTTCTAATCTTTATTATTACCTAAATCCTACGTTTTTGCTGCTAGTGTAAAAGGTTAGGAATTTTAAATGGCTGTTTATGATGCTTCATATTAATTGCATAAATTATTCAAGTGCATAGTTTATGGGCTCATCTAAAAACAAGGATCACTTTCTATAGAGAGAAATAGGGACATAAATGAGGGGAGAAAATCCAGGCAAATATGCCTCCATTGTACTTTCATTTCATTTTGCATTGTTTTTTTCCACATTCTGGATCTGATTTTTAATGCAGTGTCAAACATATGTATTAAACTAGTATCTGAGACTCTGCATTAGACACTTTTAGATAAAAACAATTTCCATTTTACAGATGAGGAAACAGATTCACAGAGAAGTTAAGTGACTTGCCGAAGCTCATACAGTTAGTAAGTAAGTGAGCTGGGCCTGGAACCCAGAGTTCTTTGGTACCTGAACATTGTTCCTAACTTCAGTGTTCCTTGTCTCATGGGGCACTTGTCTTTGTATACCAATATTGTGTAAATTGTATTTCATGAGTACCAGCTAAGAGTAGTAGAAAGAATGTTGCACTAAAAGCCTGGAATCTGGGGTTCTAGATCGACTTTTTCATCTTATTAGCTCTCTGGTCTTGAGTTATAATTTAAATGTCCCCTGAACTTCCATTTCATACCCTGGAGAATGAGGCTAGTAATACCATCTACTTCTTCCTCCCCATTTCACAAGAATGATATATGTGCATAATGAAAAATTTATGTAGATACTGTAAGGCTTTGTGATAAACTCTATTACTGTTCAAAATTTTCACTGTCCCTCCCTATGGAAGGATTTATACTCCTTTTCCTGCTGATATCAGATTGGGCATGTGTTTTGCTTTGGTCAATGAAATATGAGCAGAACTGATATGTTTTAAGTGGAAGTTTTTGATTTCTTTTCCCTGACTCTATTCCCTTTCATCTGTGCTTGCAAACAAGCCACTTCTTTTCAGAGTTATCTCTTTTTTTATAATAAGTTGTTGAACATAACCAAGAGTAGCCCATACATAGTATTAAACAGGTTCCAACTGTTAGAAGATAAAACTGTGAACATCTGGTAGCAACTTAGGCTAGTTAAAACTGAAAAAATGGCTTGAATAAAAGCAAGAGTGTGGCTATAAATCCCATTGCTTAAGATCTTCAAATTGACTAAGGTGATAGCCAAATTCCTTCAACTGGATAAAATTTCCCAGGGAGATGAGACCAAGATCATGGTTCTCTTACAGAAGCCTGACAAGCTTAAACTGGAGTGGAGGCATGTTCCAAAAAGAATTGCCATATTGTCGTTCTGGACACATGGTTCTGGTTTCAGTCAAACAGATGAGAAACTATGTTTTTATAGACTAGTGTGACCCCAAAATCCACTAGGCTCAGTTTTCAAACTTAATATGACCCTTAGGCTTCCAATCTTTTATGGGTAGAAAACAGGATGTGAAATTTTCTCAGATTCCAAAAAGATCATTTGCTCTAATGTCTTCCTAAAGAAGTCGAGGGAGATGATGGAAAAAGACTTTCTAGAGGGTTGAGCCAAAGGCTACTGGTAACAATGGAATAGAAAGCTCTTCCTCCAGGCAGAAACATGGCTTAATCAAGAAACATGCTCTACTGTATTGGTCTGCAAGGGCTGCTGCAACAAAATACTGCAGACTGATGGCTTAAACAATAGAAATTTCTTTTCTCACAGTTCTGGAGGCTGGAAGTCTGAGATCAGGGTGCCAGCATGGTCACTTTTGGGTGAGGACTTGCAGACAGCTGCCTTTTTACCATGTAATCCCATGGTCTTTCTTTGGTTTGGAAAGAGAGACTAAGCTCACTGGTGTCTCTTCTTGTAAGGATGCTAATCATATCAGATCAGGGTCCTAACCTTATTGCATCATTTAGCCTTATTCACTTCCTTAGAGGTCCTATCTCCAAATACAGCCACACTGGAAGGTTAGAGCTTCAACATATGAATTTTGACGGTACACAAACATTAAGTCTGTAATACCTACCTTCACGGTGAGGTCCTTATGATGCCTGTTAGCAGGATTTTAGAATTACTATGGATCAGTGGCCACTTGTGTCTATCATTCTTCCTGTTTCTGAATGGGTGTGATTATTATGAGGCAGGGTGGGGTAGGGAGGGCCGATTAATTGTTTTTTTAGTTCTGTCTGGGTCTTTGGATCAAGAGGATCCACATATGAACCTAGTGTTGAAACCCTCATGTGAGTGCGAGCCTCGTGCCTTGATGAGATGATGGGACTTTCAGATTGCTTCCTTTTGGAGATAGTATGGGAATGATATTTTAAATATGGAAAAGAGGATATTAAATATTTGTGAATAAGAGAGCAGACTGTTACACTTTATACTATGGTTTAAGTTTTTTTTTCCTGCCCTCCTTGCAATGCCCCTTCTTGTCATGTATCTCCCTGTGGAAGGGTTATATATTTGAATCCCACTGATGTTAGACTTGGCAATATGACTTGTTTTGTTTGGCCAAGAAAATGTGAACAAAAATAATGTTTGTCACTTTTAGTGGAAATGTTAAGACAGAGTGTGCTCGCCATGAGATGGACAACATCTTAGATGGAAGCTACTCTATCAGCCTAAATGCTGTTGAGAAGATAACATTGAGCAGAACCATGTGGTATGAATAAGAGGAAAAGTACAATAAAACAAAACTTTTGTTGCTGTGAGCCATTGAGAGTTTGAGATGGTTTGTTATCACATATAACCCAGCCTAAGCTAACTGATAGCATCCTACGTATATATGGGGAATTAATGTTACACTTAGTAAGTTCCAAGTTCATCCAAATTGACCAAAAGATTAAACATGTTATTTTATTTAATTTGCTAGAATCTTGAGGTTAAGGCCGAACTATAGAAAGGCACATTTTCATATTGAAAAGCAGCCCAAAGAAAAATTGAATCATTTATTTTACTTCATTGTTAGTATTATAAGATCCACTAAGCTGTTCTTAACACAAGTTTGGTGAGTCTCAAAATGAAGAGTAGAGATTCTGGAAAATCTCCTAGGGAGTGTTTCATGACTCTAGCTCCTTTTCCATATCATGATAGGGGTATTGTGCACTATTTCTATTTCCAGGATGACAAACTTGCTGACTCATCCAGTCCCATTTCATTATAATAAATTTAGGATGAGTTCAGCAACATTTTCTATGAACTGGCCAAACCTACTAAGAGGCCAGTTCTGCTTTTTCCTAATTTAAATTCAATTGATGCTCCAGTGTGAGATCTCTAGCTTATCTGGTCTTTATTAAAGGCCTATTAAACTATTTTAAAAAGTATTACATTTTTGGAAATTTACACCATTACATACAATATTAATTGCCAAAGTGTACTAATTAGCTGATTAGAATAACTGTTCTTTGTATTTATATCATTTCACTTACTATAGCGTCCACATTCTGAGTAGCATTAGGAGTAAAGAGAGAATTTTTATGTTATAAGGGAAAGGGTCACCCAAGTATTCCATGATCATCAGTATTCTTTTCAAAGTTGTACCAACTAAAGCTCCTTTAGTCACCACCTTGCTTTCAGTCACTTGAAGGGACTGGGCCCTCATTAGTAAGCTTCTCCATCCAGTTTCTGGTGCTGAGCATAGTGTTGAAGGAGGGAGATAAAATAGGCTTACTCAGCACTGCAGATAGAGTCAGTTGATCTTCCAGGCAGCAAATACTTGATCAGCTCTTCTCATACTTACCAGCATCTCTACATGGAGATGTCTGAAGTCAGTGAACAGCAGCAGCTTAGCCAAGTGAGATACTAACAGGATGTGCTGTAATTGTAACGATGTTCTGTCTGCCTACATTAAGACCCATAATAATTTGTGGGCATGAGAGCCCAGGCTAATTAACAAGACTTTTTTTTTTTATCCTATAAACGCTCTGTTAAGTTTTTATTAAGTGAATATAAAATACTGTCCTAATACAAAATCTTAATTTTATAGATGTGAAGTATGAATATTTCCTTAAGATCATATCATGTGAAAAAAAGAAAATCAAAACAGAATGATTCAACAGGACTATTGCGTATAACATGATCACTGATAATAGCCCAAGTTGGAGAAATCTTGGTAGAGAGAAAGCTAAGTATTCTGGGGTCAGGCTACGAAGTCCTGCAATGAGAATATGTGAAAAGAGGTGACTTTAGGAAAAGAGAAAAGCTAGTTCTAGCATCAATAGTATGTTATTTGAGAAGTCCATGTCTATGTTTTCTGAATAATGGCAATAGAAATGCTAATAAAGCTCATGGAATTTTCCAAATGTTGTGGTTCCCAAACTTCTAATACTATGTATTGCTTACTTACTTTCTTGTTTTGCTGTTTATTTAGCGTTCACTTTATTTTCATTTTAATCAGTTTATGCTTTCCAAATATTTGGAGAAGGTAAATCCTTATTGTCAAAACTTCCTGCAATGTAACAAGGATAATTTAATGTTCTGGTTCATATTTATTCAATACCTAGTTCTAAGTGCTTATTTAGTTTTAACATTCAGCTTTTGTGATGGCAACAGATTTCTATTGATCACTCACTTGAGTGCTTTCTTATACAATGGCTTGACTGAGGCCTATATTATTTTGATGCACATATTCAGCATTGACATTCCCTGCTGTGTAAATAAGACCATTGTTAAGGAAGAGTATGGTTTTTCATAAGTATATGTTCAAGAAAGGTTAAGTATTCACCATTGGGAAACACCTTTTAAGAGACCATTACCCAAGAAATTGCTCATCTGTGTTGCTATTCGCCTACAGGATATAGTGTCTAGTGCTGGATATATATCTAGTATGGGATCTAGTGTAGCAGTCTGGGAAAATACTGAGAAATAGAGAAGCAAATATGAAGATATTTCTACATGGTCTCAACTTGGTTCAGATATTGAGAATATTTAATAACACTAGAAGTAATTTAATAACATTAGAAGTAGAGTATGAAACTTTCAAACTGAAAGAGCCCTCAGAAATTACTTTGTTCAGCTCCCATGCTTTAGAGACGAAAAAAATGATCCAGGTATATCCAGTGCCATAGTGCAAGAGAGTGACAGTTTTAAGGCTTGAATAAAGGATTTTGTGACCAATCACTGCTCTTTCTCCTGCTCAAAGTTGACTCCTTATGGTCTTAAAAATCACAACTTGGTGAACTTATTAGGGAAAAGTCAGGGCACAATTCTCCTATCAGTGTGTTGGTTTTTTGTGTTTTTTTTTTTACCAGATCAGATGGGCATTGTTTGCTGTTATGACCCAAACCGTAAAATGATGATTCGCATTGAACTGAATTCTAAAATTCATGGTTTCTGGAAGAATTAGTGATAATTAAGAAATTTAATTGTCCAAAGATAGATGTAATTTCCTAAAGTTTTTTTTAATCTGGCCTGTAACTCATCTTTTCTTTCTATGTGCAACTTCTTTTTCTCCATTTACTGAACTAAAGGCCTGGATAAAGGATCTTATCAAAATTCTGTTATTCTATTGTTTGTGATACGTGGGAATGTCTGTTACAATAAAGTGAGGAGCAGTTATTTTTCAAACATGTTCTTGCGAACACTGTAAGGTGGGAATGTGACTTCCTTACGCCATTATCTCTAATATAGGTCCATGGTAGGAGAGCTTGATGAGTATAATGCTCCCAGAATCTCTCCTTTTGTTTACTTGCTCCACTCCTGGCAAGTAAGGGTGACTTACCTGATTGAAGCATTTGGTAAAAGTAAACCTATCGTGTTTGTCTTAGTTCTGCTTTTTTTTTTCCTCTCCTGTTGGGGTCTAGCTGTCCCAGGAAGCAGGAGTTCTGCAACCTTACCACCCAGAATAAGGAGATCATCTGCTATTTAGTTTTTCCTGTAACAAGCTGGTAAAATCTACTGAATTATTGGGCTTAGTTATCAGGGTTGTCATGGTTCTCACAGTAAGTTATCTTTCTCTAATGGTCTTTATGGCTAACAAATATGATATTTTGATCTATAGCCCTTTCTTATCTAAGTTTTCAATTTGTTTGAAAAAAAACAAGGACCCTACAGACCTCAACCGATGCTCCTGGCATAAAATAATTAAATGCATAACCCACGAAAATATAATATTTAAAAATTAGCTTAAGAGCATGGTGGGGAGATGGAAAACTCCATTTTTTTCGCATTTCCCATCAACTCTATCCGTGAACTCCTGAATGAGTGACCACTCCTAGGCCAGTTTTAAACAAGGGATTTCTCCTTCTTGGTTTTGTACAATGAGATCCTCCTCTTCCCACCTTCTGAGTGTTGGTACTGGGCTTTCTCTCTCTTGCTTTCTCTCTCTCAGCAATCCATCAACTTTGCACATCCAGTATTCCATGGAATCCTGGCTATCTCACACCTGTAAGCCTCCTTCTGAAAAGAAGCTCATGTTTCAATTTTTATTTATTTTTATGTCCATATTTTCTCTTCTTCCCCTAAAATTCTGTTCTCCTTGGAGTCTCTCTTTTTCACATAATTCCTGCAACATTCCTTCCCTTCAGTCCCCCACACGCACATGTAACTTACATATATATATTTCTGTATACTGTATGTAATCCTTACATTTTGTACTGTAGGAAAATGATGATTGATGTTTAGTGACTAATTCTCCTCTACTTTGGCACTCATGGTATCTATATATCTGATATTACTCTCCAAACTCGCCAAAGAGGAGTTACTGGAACTGACAGTGTGAGAAAATCTACCTGACTTCACTTACAACCCTCGAAGAAGGGGGTTCCTTCTTCCTTGAAGAAGGAAGTAAATAATGTATATCGAGTGACCACTGCAATCTGCTGAGCTAGATACAGTGCTTGATGTTGACGTGCATTTGCAAATTTGATTTTCTTGAGAAGGAAATATGTGCTACTGAGTATTAAGGGAGCTTCAGTGAAGAGTCATTTTTTAAAATCTATTGCACTTTCTTTCTTCTGATTACAACTTTAAATATTTCATATCCTACAAATCTTCACTTGGAACACAGTGAAAGGAAACAATTGAAATTTCCTTCTTTTGGAGCCATACTGTTAGAAGAGGAGCGGTTTTTTTTTTTTTTTTTTTTTTTTGCGGTACGCGGGCCTCTCACTGTTGTGGCCTCTCCCGCTGCGGAGCACAGGCTCTGGGCGCGTAGGCTCAGCGGCCATGGCTCACGGTCCTAACCGCTCCGCGGCATGTGGAATCTTCCCTGACCGGGGCACGAACCTGTGTCCCCTGCATCAGCAGGCGGACTCTCATCAACTGCGCCACCAGGGAAGCCTGAGGAGCGATTTTTAAAATATTAGAAAATGATCAGTGCCTTATTTGACAAAACGGTATAGAGTAATATGTACTTAGGAAATTTTTCCAAGATGCCAAGGCTAGGCCACATTTAACTAGTGTTGCAAGAATCTTATCCATAAGGGCTTGAAATTCAGGTCAGCTATTGAAGCGAAATTAAACTACTTAGCAAGTTTTATCTATGACACTAGAAATACATGAATTCATGGATCAAGGCTAAAGTTACTTAAAGACTGAGGCAGAAGCTGTCACTGTTTGCAGATGACATGATACTATACATAGAGAATCCTAAAGATGCTACCAGGAAACTACTGGAGCTAATCAATGAATTTGGTAAAGTAGCAGGATACAAAATTAATGCACAGAAATCTTTGGCATTCCTATATACTAATGATGAAAAATCTGAAAGTGAAATCAAGAAAACACTCCCATTTACCATTGCAACAAAAAGAATAAAATATCTAGGAATAAACCTACCTAAGGAGACAAAAGACGTGTATTCAGAAAATTATAAGACACTGATGAAAGAAATTAAAGATGATACAAATAGATGGAGAGATATACCATGTTCTTGGATTGGAAGAATCAACATTGTGAAAATGACTCTACTGCCCAAAGCAATATATAGATTCAATGCAATCCCTATCAAACTACCACTGGCATTTTTCACAGAACTAGAACAAAAAATTTCGCAATTTGTTTGGAAACACAAAAGACCCCGAATAGCCAAAGCAATCTTGAGAAAGAAAAAAGGAGCTGGAAGAATCAGGCTCCCTGACTTCAGACTATACTACAAAGCTACAGTAATCAAGACAGTATGGTACTGGCACAAAAACAGAAAGATAGATCAATGGAACAGGATAGAAAGCCCAGAGATAAACCCACGCACATATGGACACCTTATCTTTGATAAAGGTGGCAGGAATGTACAGTGGAGAAAGGTCAGCCTCTTCAATAAGTGGTGCTGGGAAAACTGGACAGGTACATGTAAAAGTATGAGATTAGATCACTCCCTCACACCATACACAAAAATAAGCTCAAAATGGATTAAAGAGCTAAATGTAAGGCCAGAAACTATCAAACTCTTAGAGGAAAACATAGGCAGAACTCTCTATGACATAAATCACAGCAAGATCCTTTCTGACCCACCTCCTAGAGTAATGGAAATAAAAACAAAAATAAACAAATGGGACCTAATGAAACTTCAGAGCTTTTGCACAGCAAAGGAAACCATAAACAAGACCAAAAGACAACCCTCAGAATGGGAGAAAATATTTGCAAATGAAGCAACTGACAAAGGATTAATCTCCAAAATTTACAAGCAGCTCATGCAGCTCAATAACAAAGAACCAAACAACCCAATCCAAAAATGGGCAGAAGACCTAAATAGACATTTCTCCAAAGAAGATATGCAGACTGCCAACAAACACATGAAAGAATGCTCAACATCATTAATCATTAGAGAAATGCAAATCGAAACTACAATGAGATATCATGTCACACCAGTCAGAATGGCCATCATCAAAAAATCTAGAAACAATAAATGCTGGAGAGGGTGTGGAGAAAAGGGAACACTCTTGCACTGCTGGTGGGAATGTGAATTGGTTCAGCCACTATGGAGAACAGTATGGAGGTTCCTTAAAAAACTACAAATAGAACTACCATATGACCCAGCAATCCCACTACTGGGCATATACCCTGAGATAACCAAAATTCAAAAAGAGTCATGTACCAAAATGTTCATTGCAGCTCTATTTACAATAGCCCGGAGATGGAAACAACTTAAGTGCCCATCATCGGATGAATGGATAAAGAAGATGTGGCACATGTATACAATGGAATATTACTCAGCCATAAAAAGAAACGAAATTGAGCTATTTGTAATGAGGTGGATAGACCTAGAGTCTGTCATACAGAGTGAAGTAAGTCAGAAAGAAAAAGACAAATACCATATGCTAACACATATATATGGAATTTAAGAAAAAAAATGTCATGAAGAACCTAGGGGTAAGACAGGAATAAAGACGCAGACCTACTGGAGAACAGACTTGAGGATATGGGGAGGGGGAAGGGTGAGCTGTGACAGGACGAGAGAGAGTCATGGACATATATACACTACTAAACGTAAGGTAGATAGCTAGTGGGAAGCAGCCGCATGGCACAGGGATATTGGCTCAGTGCTTTGTGACAGCCTGGTGGGGTGGGATGGGGAGGGTGGGAGGGAGGGAGACGCAAGAGGGAAGACATATGGGAACATATGTATATGTGTAACTGATTCACTTTGTTATAAAGCAGAAACTAACACACCATTGTAAAGCAATTATACCCCAATAAAGATGTTAAAAAAAAAAAAAAGACTGAGGCAGGGTAATTCCCTTGTGCCTCAGTGGTTAAGAATCGCCTGCCAATGCAGGGGACAGGGGTTCGAGCCCTGGTCCGGGAAGATCCCACATGCCGCGGAGCAACTAAGCCCATGTGCCACAACTACTGAGCCTGCGCTCTGGAGCCCTCTAGCCACAACTACTGAGCCCAGGCGCCACAACTACTGAAGCCCGCGTGCCCTAGAGCCCAGGTGCTCTGCAACAAGAGGAGCCACTGCAATGAGGAGGCCATGAACCACAACAAAGAGTAGCTCCTGCTCACCACAACTAGAGAAAGCTCGTGTGCAAAATGAAGACTGAAAGCAGCTAAAAATAAATTGAATAATTAATTAATGTAAAAAAAAGACCGAGGCAGTGTTCACTGAAAATCAACTGTGTTGGGAGGATGTTGAGTAAATTGTTCTGTGATGGACTGAAGAGGGGGGACTCTGTGTAAGGGAGGACCTCTGCTAAGGAGAGCTCAGTCCCAGCTTGCAGCATCTTTGAATACCGAGAAACAGCTCAGGTCACACTGATGTGAAGATGAGAGGGTGATCAGGAAAGACATCCAATTGATTGGGAGATGCATGCAGAGCCCAAAGCAGTGTTAATCCTAATGGGAAACCGAGAGTTTTAGAAATAAATCTTTGGTTTCATTAAAAAAAAATTAGTTCTGAAAGATCAACAGGAAATGAGGTATTGACTGTGTGTTGACATTTCAGGCCATAAAGGGACTGGAAGGAATATAAGCATACCCTTCAAATATGCTAATGCATTTGAGCGACATTTATACTGGAGAAAAATATTAAAATCATATTTCCCCCACTCTTAAGGCTATGTACCAAGGTTAGGGAATTAAACAACTGGCCTTTTCTAAGGAGTTTCTAATTTATAATGCCTGGTTTTGCTCCAGTGGCTTGTTGGGCATTGAGACCAATATTCAAGTTGACCCCAGGTCCTGATAACTTTCAGGTCCTCTCTGATTACAAAGTGTCCTCTTAGGGTGATTTTGTGTATCTTTTCTCCAACATTAACCAAAAGTATAAGGTAAATTGAATCATATCCCAGAGGTAATGATAAAAAATAGTTTCCAAAGTTTTGTTATATTTTTGTTAATATTAGCTGAATTACGGAGCAAACCTTTCCTTATATCATGTAGTTATTTCCTTCTAGAATAGAGGCTACATATAGCAGAATTTGAGTTCAAAATGGCTTATGCATAATTTTTGTTTGCTTTCAGTTTGATAAAAATTGAGAACATTAACACAAGCATCCAGATCTTCAGATTCTCTTGAAGAGAAATTAAAAGATCTGGGACCACTTTTTCCACTCCCTTCATGGCATTGCCTTGATACAGTAGAATAGTACTGCATATCCAAGCAGAGCAGGTGTTTTCTGATATGGCACCACTCCCTATGATTTTATGTTAGACCAGCCTCATTACTTACTTTACCCGAGTGGCCTTGTAAGTTTTTGAATTTGTGACTTGGATTTTGATAGTCTAGCCTGATACTTCTTCAAATTGTCTCCTGCAGGTCTTTTAACTTACCTTGCCAATAACATTATTTTCCTAAATATTTAAAAACCAAAATATTAGAACAGCCTTGGAAAATCAATCCTTATCATCCTTACCAGCAATTTTGTTAGACTTTCCTATTTTGACCATCCTTTATTTTTAAAAATTTACTGCATCAGTCATACTGATGGGGTGGATGGTGGTGGAAAAAGATGAGATATTTAACAAATAAGTAGAAGTTGATAAATAGAAACATTTCTTTTGTGCAAAACAAAATTCTTATTGTCCTTTGGGTCCCTATCTCTTATTCTGACAGGACTTTGATATGTTGTTTTTTCTCCTGAGATCTAACTAATCTATGTCACCTTGCTACCTTTCATCTCTCTGGCAATGTGCTATATTAATGATTAAATTTCAGTGGGTGGATGTGTGAACACGTTAGGCAAACTGCTTTGTGGGGAAGAAAACTCTCCTAGCAGTCTTTTATTTTTCTTTGACTTACTGTGTAGCAAAACCCTAACTTGTGGCCCTGATTCAGTGAGTGGAATAAATTAGGGTTGGACAAATTTGTATTGTAATTCCAGTTAAGGTGCTGACCCAGTGTTAAATGGGTTTCAACTTATTGACTGTAGTAGTACATTACGCTTAGTTTTAAGGTTTTAGTTGAATCTTCAACTAAAGATTGAAGCTGGACATTGACCACCATGACCCTTTTCCAATGGATGTAGAGAAAATCAGTTACCTTTTCTTTTTTTGTACAAATGCATAAACACACCAGGATTTGTATTCAGATTACTCTGTCTTCCATGGCTTCTTTAGTTAGTGTGACCTGCTCATTGATGAGAACACCTGTGGTAGGCAAGATCCTAAGATGGTCCCCAAGATTCCCTGCTCTAGTGCTCAGGCCTTGCATAATCCTTGGGATGGTAAATATGATGGATTTTCTCCCATGGCTATGTTGTTATATGGCACAGTTGATCTTAAAATAAGATTTATCTAAAGACCCAACCTAATCACATGAGCCATTTAAAAGTTGAGAGTTTTCCTGGCTATTGGCAGAAGGGGAAGTCTGAGATTCAAAGCATGAGAAGGATTTGATGCCCCATTACTGATTTGAAGATGGAAGAGGCTACATGACAAGAAATGTGGGCAGCCTCTAGCAGCTGAATGTAGCGGCCACTAATAGTCAGCAAGGAAATGGGGATCTCAGTCACACAAAAGACGAGGAATTAAATTCTGCCAACGAGAAAGCAATAGATTTTCCCTCACAACCTCCAGACAAAAACTCAGCCCAGCTGACACCTTGACTGCAATCTCGTGAGCCCAAAGCAGAGAACCTAGCATGCCATGCCAGACTCCTGACGAAAAGAACTGTCAGCTAATACAGTTGTGTTGTGTAATGCTGCAAGTTTGTGGTAATTAGTGATGCAGCAATAGAAAACTAATTGCACTGTAGGTCCTTTCATCATCTTTGATGTCTATTATCCCCTTTTTTGTATTTTTCTGTTTTTTTTTCTTTGTGCACCATTTAGGATATATTATTTTTTGGCTTATTTCAATATTTCAGTTCAGTGATTCTTTAGCTGTGTTTAATCTGCTAGTACAATGATCCACTGGGTTCTTAATTTTGGCTATTTTATTATATTACTTTATTGTCTAGAATTTCCACTTGGTTAATTTTTATGGTTTCCAGTTCTCTGCTGAAATTTCCAGTCTTTTCTTTTATCTCTTTATGTAGAGTAAGAACACCCATTTTAAAGCCTGTGGACAATAACCTTAATTTGTATACCCTAAAACTGTGTTTCTCTTGTCTTTTATTGCTGTTGCTTTTAAATCATATCCTCTTGTTCACATATGTACAAGATAACTTTTTATTTTGAGCCTGACATTATATTTTTAATATTGTGTGAAGAAATGATTCAATGCTTAGAGTGATGTCATCTTCCTTTTGAGAGAACTTATATTTATTTCTCCCTGGAGATCTACCACTCTGGATGCTAGAGCCACTTGCTCTCAGATCACCTTAATACAATTTCAGGGATTGATAAGATTCAAAGTTGGGTTACAGTTTCTGTGAGATCCATTTCCATTTCCAGTTCACCTTTATTTGTAGGTTCTAGCCCTTTTAAGTCCCAATCCATAGTAAGGTGGATTCACCAAGAACCTCCTACATGGTGAATCCGGGACTGCAGTCACTGTCCCCCTATCTTCATGAGACCATCCAAAGCTCTGCTCAATCTTTTAGTCTCTCAACCACTCCCTCCACAATCAGTCAATGCTCTGAGGGAAAAATTAGCCCGCAAAGTGAACTCATCTTCCTGGGTCTCTCTATTTCTTTTGACGGTGTTTTAGAAATTTGCTTTTAATACCTTTAGGCAGCTTTAAAAATGTATATTCTGTCCAGCTTTTTTAGCTATCCTCAACTGGAGAGTTGGCTCAAATTACCTACCATTACCAGAAATAGATGTCTTCACAATCCTTACTTTACAGTTTCTATCTTATTAAAATGAGTACTCATGACAAAAACTTTATATGAACAGAAGAGTGTATTTATGTTGATAGATCTTTTTGAATTGAGTATCACATTAGTCCCCTCTTGAGTGAAAACTTTTGAATTGCTTTTCCCTAGAAAAACATTCTCCTTGAGGTGATAATTGCTTTTGCTGCCCAAATCTGAAATAAACTTCACTGTTTACCCTGATAATAGTACTTTTAAGCTACCTAGAGCTCTAGTTTTGGCTTCCTTTTTTTAGGGTATTATGTTAAAAACTTTAGACAGATTTGTTGACATCCTTTTAATGCCTACCCAGTGGCTCTGGAGAGACTCGTTGGTCCCTGAGCTTACATTTATTGTATTATTTTTGGAGAGCATCCTGTTTATACTATAACTTTGATATTTGCACATTAAATTGTTTGGTTTCATTTCTTCATAATTAAACTGAAAATTGATGACAGAAATTAATTGTGATTTTGCTGAGGCAAGAGCTTGACTTATGAACTCTTCGAGGCTGGTGTGGTGATTGGGAAAATCAGCTGTTAGCCAGTGATTGAGCCCCACTGACAATCCAGCACTCAGCTATACTGCTTTCTATGCAGAGTTTTGATTCTCTATGGTGATATTTTAAAATTTCAAGATTGTGGAAGTTCCTGGAACTATCTGATATAAATGTCAAGGGCCTAGTGTATTTCATTTTAATTAGTAAAGAGAATGTGTTTTCCTCACTTAAGTTTTGAAATCTTACCACAGCTTTCACAGAAAAACAGTTGGAATACGGGGTAGCAAAAACGTCTTGAAGAAATGAGATTGTGAGCTAAAAATTGTTTGAGGAACTCTATCCTAATCAACTTTGGAAGCCAACCACATTAGACTATTTGTAAACATGTGCAACTTTATCTAGAAATATCTCAGCATTCTCCCTTTAATATATCAAAGTAAAGCAGAAGTGACTCAATGTCCTTCAGAATATGCAGATTGACTTTTGGAAGGTCAAAGTCGTTCTGATTTTGGGCACTGAAATCTAAGTTCTTAAAATAGATTTTGATAATTTAGTTAAAAAACCTTTACTAGTATGGTATAGTGTAATTATTGCAAAGTTATTGAGCTATTTTAATTTTCTTTTTTGTGTTATTTCTGACTTTTTATAAAAGCTTAATAAAATTCTTAGAGGACAGGTGTTTGGGGTTCACTGAATTTTCTGATTAATTTCTGCTCAAGCTTAGAATCTTTTTATGTTGATGGGAATAAAAAAATTGCATCCACTTGACTGACTTAGTAGAATATACTGAACATAATTGAATTTCCTTTTTTTTGATTATGACACTTAATAAATGATTCATGGTGGTCATTCAGAACATCAGAGTTTCCTGTGTTGTTTAGGAAACAAAACTAAATTTCTTCTGACTTTTGGACTCTGCGGAAATGATTTTCTCAAACTGCATGATATCAGCTTGTTTTCTTGCAATTTGTCTTTGTTCCTTAGGGTTGTAGACCATGAGAATGTAATCACATCCAAATAATGGTTAATGGAGATAGTATATTGGGAATGGATTTATTTATATTAATTTTGGAAGGTGGAATATTCTTTTTCTTGGACAAGGATTAGAGAATCAAGCTAAAATGTCTAGATATACGTAAATTAGAATTTACATCATTTGATATGATATTAGTATAAGGTTGGCATCATTTCTGGCTTGGTATGATTGATACTTAATCTGTAATTGGAGAAGCTATGGCAGCAATTTCCTGTAATGGCTTACAAGCTGTATCTGATTTCTCCTTGGGGGAGAATTTCAATTGTGCATTACTCCCCACATATGGACAAATTTGGCTGCCAGCTCTTTCTTGAATCTGGTATTAATCTTTCTGGTGAGCCTGCAGTTTTATATTTATCACAATTAATTTTGATGTGAAGAAACAACAAAACCTTTGATATTTTCATGACCAGGAGTTAACATCTTGGTTCGAGAAAAATTCACAGCAAACATGAAAATGAATCTCTTTAGTAGAAGTCTCTGAGTTCAGCCTTCAGTGTTAACAATCATAATCATTCAATAAAGAATTATTGAGAGCCTGCTGTTCTGCTATATGTCAGACACTGTGATAAGCAGTCCTATACATAAATTGTGGAGCATGGTTAAGTAGAGCTTTAGATCTCATCTAGATTGCATGTATTAGCAATGATACCATTTTATATATGCATGTGCACATACACACAGGTTTTCTATGTTTCAAAAAGCTTTTAGCATCTTGTTTGATGGTGAAGCCACACTCATTGAAAAGATGGAGACCCTGAAACAACAGAAACCTGTGAAAGGTTATGAGATTTCTGAGGATGCCTATTTCTATGTTGATAGTCATATGAGGAAATGTAATCATTTGGAAATGTCATTGAGGCGGGAATCAGTTTTTTTTCTCCTTTTAAATTACCTCAGTGAAAGACAGAATAATAATATTGTTCTTGTGGTTATAGAAGTTGTGCTCATGGACTGAGGAGTAAAGGGTAAAATCCAGAGTTTAAATTCTGACTTCAACTTTATATTGGCCCAGGTTATCACATAAAATGTTTATACTAGGAAACTGTTGTCGGTACTTACCATCTACTTACTTTCCCATTTAGGTATGATTATGATTTCTGTTTCCCATTGCCACATTGCCCCTCGTTTGAATGTAGATTCAGGAGTTAATTAATGGTTTGTGAATTCACAAATATTCTATGTGTCATTTATTGCTCCAGTTTGTGTCATCTCATGAGTCAAGCTTATATATTTTAATACGACATAAGAGGACAAGCAATTTAGGAGAAAATTTTGTTTTCTTTGACCTTCAGAGAAAAATTTAATATATTTGTAAGAGACAGAAGTGTAACCAAGGCTTTAATTCTGCTTCACTTGTAATAGTTATTTTACCACAAGCAGATATCATTGTATGCATGTTACTGTCTGACCCAAAGAGCTCCTTCCAGGACTATCATTTATTTGTTGGGTATTAAGTTCACAAGAAAGCAATATAAAGCTGCTCTCAACCATTAGCTGGGGAGAAAAAACTCCGTGTTTTACATCAGTGAATTTCAAAAGGGTAACATATTTAGTTACCTGTGTGTGAGGTGATTATACAGTTGCTCTGTGTCTTTTTATGTAGTGATCAATTGAGAAGGCTTTAAAAACTTATTTGAATTTATGGCTGTTGCCTGGCCCTCCTCTGGTTTTATATCAAACAAGGTAAACAGGGTGAATTCACCCATGCAGGCTCAGTGTTTGGCAACTTCCTGGGGCTTGCAGTCACTGTTGCACGCTCTCCAGTCACTCCACACGAAAATCCTTATTAACAACATGGTGAAAGCTTCACTGTCCTCCTGGAGCTTCTTCCTAATCAATGCCTGTGGCCAATCTCTTTAGAACTCCACAGCCTGCAGCCTGAGACATGCTTGGCAGCCAAATTCTGACTCACAGGTACAGTAGTTTGCAATGAGATTGTGAACATGCCAGGTGAAGAGGTTGGCACCCCGCCCCCCAGGCTGTTTCTCTTAGACAGCTGAATGTTATTCTGCAAAGTAATCTGAAGCATTGATTTCTTTTTTCCCCTATTCTAAAAAAGGTATTAGACACAAAAAAACAAATGTTTTTCATTTTACCCATGTGGGACAATATTGGTGTTTTATATAAAAATAATCACATAAATAAGGTCATTTTTGTTGCCGGAAGCAAGAAGAACTCAGCGTGTTAGTATTCTTGGGACATTTTCCTTAATTGTGAGACTGAGTCAACCAAGTAAATAGGATCTTACAACCTCTAACATTTATTGTATAGATGTCTATATAGTTGTTCACAAAGAGGTCAAGTCTCTGACATAAAATAACTACAGGAATTGTGAAATGAGGCTATAGAACCTCCTTTGTGTCACTATTCTAAATAAGACATGTTCATGTAGGGTCTCTGGACCAGAAGGATGAATAAACCTTGCTTTGGAAGCAAGTTTAAAAAAATCTTCTGACATTTTTCACAAGATTTCAGAATACATTTTTCTGGCCTATTAAATCTATGTGCATTTTAACATCTAATCTCAAATCATTATATCTTGAATCACTCCAATTTTAAATCAACCATAAATAGTAAACAGTGCTATCCTACTTCACATTTGAGGAGATATAGGTTCCAGACCACATAGCTAATGAGTAAGGAAGCCATTCTATCTATAATGAATGATTGTTTTTAAACATTT
The DNA here is from genome assembly GCF_059928025.1 of Delphinapterus leucas. NCBI lineage: Eukaryota > Metazoa > Chordata > Mammalia > Artiodactyla > Monodontidae > Delphinapterus > Delphinapterus leucas. The sequence goes on from NC_143140.1 coordinate 55,777,020, forward strand.
ATTGAGTTCTATCAGGGTGTTTTTAAAATAGTAGACACAATTCCTTTCAGATTTTCTCTTCCTTGTTTTGGGTAAGTGACCTTCATGACTTTGTTCTAATTTGTCAGAGGATGTGAGATGTTTCTCTTTGTTATGATTTTTGTTTTATGTTCAATTCTGACTTTTCTTCATAATGGTAATCTAGGCTGCTTTGGGGAAGAAAGAGAATACCTGGGATTTATATCAAAGACATTGTCAGATACTTTTTTTTTCTCTTTGCTTTCACTGCTTGCCCCATCCCAGAAAGATGTGTCATGAGAAACAAAGAATTGGAAGTTTTCAACTGACCCAAGGGGAAGGAACAGCTCATTTACTGTGCTACATGGTATCATAAATCAGCAAGGATAATACCCGTGTGACTGTAACCTGGTATTAATTATGGCACTAAAATTTTAATGCTTCCCTGGCCAACCCTCAGAAGTATTGGGAGTTAATAAGGGATTTTAACTGGGGGACACTGAGTTCCTCTGGAGGTAAGTATTTGGGAATTTGGAGAGTCTTCCTAAAAGCGAGCTTTATGAGGTCTGTGTATTAATACAAATGGCATCAACAGCAAGCAAGCTAGGGCCTGTGGTAATGGGGGGTTGAGTATCTTTAACAGTTCATTCTTTATTATTATCTAGATGCTGAGATCAACTCTGCTCCATTGGGTGTATAATAAACCTTAAAAACGAGAATGTTGAACTGTTTATAAAAATGTACTCTTCTTCATGGACAAATATTCATCGCCAAATGAACCAAATCAATGTTTTTTTTCTGCAAGTTCATTAATTTAGACTTGTCATCTGGGTGACTATTCATAAGGCTGGACTACATATTCTGAACTGCATATATTAGACTTAATATATATTTATTCTTCTCACTGCCTAAGCTGATACTATAAACAGTGACATCCTATGTGGAAAATGTTTCATAGAAGAGGGGCTGACTAATAAAATCTGTATATTTTGATAAGAATGCAAAAATATGGAAAATTACTTTTGGCTGAGCCCATGATAAGTTTCAAAGCGAGGTGCTAGACCCCCTCAGTAGGATTGTAAAGAAGGCAGTAAGAACCGTAACTACCCTCATCCAGTGTGAAAAGGAGAGAGAACACAGTGGTATAGAACTAGTTAACAACTAAGATAGCCACCTGGAGTTTGACTCATCTATGGGAGTGTTAAGGGACCTCTGGGGAATTGGGACACTCGAATAGCAAGAATTTGATTGGAGGCCTACTTCCTAGACTGGGGGCCAAGGGGGACTCCTTGGTGTTCAGAGGGAGGGTGAATATTTATGTCAGGGAACTGCCAGGGAGATTGTGGTTTTGAAGAATCCATAGGTGTGCCCAAGAAAGAGAGGAGAAGAGAGAATTTAAAATAACTGCCAGGACCAGAGGAAACCAAATCCCAACAATACTGGCACCGATCTTGGAAGGTTTCTCCTCATTTTTTTCTCTTCTCTCCTCCTCAACAATGGAAAGGGCTGGAAGCTGCAGCAAGGAGGAGAGAGTGGAATGGCCAGTGGAGGATGGGTAACTAATGAACATAGAAAGAACCTGCCCATGCCTTCCTTTACTACCGTAGAATTCCTGCCCGCAGCAGGCCTAACTGGGCAGAGATATTCTAATGTCAGTTGAATTTCTGAGTTTTTATATTCTCTGGGACTGGATGTGTCAGTTACTGATTTGTGACTTTTGGGGGAATCAGGGTACAGTTCTTCTCTGAAGCAGATTGTTTATATAATCCTATAGACTTTGTAGTTGAAGATTTTATTTCACATCAGTATATTTCTGTGGCATCAATTTATGTAAACATCAATCAGATAATCAGATAAACAAGAAAAATAGAGTAAGTGCTTTTCAGTGAATTGAAATACAAAGACTTGGAAGCTTCTTTGGATTAGAAACAGTTCTCTGAGGGAAAGGAGCCACGCAAATACTGTATGGCATTTTTGCATTTCAAGCAAAAGAAATAGCTAGTGCAAAGACTTTCAGGATGGTATGAGCTGGTGTATTTGGGGAACAGAGAGAAGGCCAAAGTGGCAGAAGATAAATTCTTGAAGTCGAGAGTGGTGTGAAGTTGGAGGGGTTAGCTGGGGCACATCACATGGAGCTTCCTAAGCTAGAGTAAGGCAGGGAAACATTGGAGGGCTCCAAGCAAGGGAGTGACATTGTCTGAGTTATGTTTATAAAATTCTCTCTCTAGCTGACATATGAAGAATGGGTTGTAGGAGGGCAAGAATGGAAGCAGGAAGACCAATTCAGAGATCGTTTCAAAGTTTAGGCTAAATATGATTATGACTTGAATAAGAGTCGTAGGGATACATATGGAAAGAAGTAGTTGGATTCTGGATATGTTTTGAAAGTAGTTACCTTAGTGATGTTCTGGATGTGGGATAAGGGAAAGCGTTCTCAAGGATGTGCCCTAGAATTTTTACTGGAGCAACTAGGTTGGTGTTTCAGCCATCTGTCAGTCCACCACTGAGGAGACTTGTCTTGGTTCTACCATAAGATGGATACAATAAAAGATTCATAGGAGCCATCACCAGAGCCATGATACAATCAACACTGAACCTCAGAAGAGTGGTTGTTGTAATCCCAGCATTGGCAGCAGTAATGGCTGCAATGCTTGCTGCCTTTACGGCAGTTCCCATGGGCCTCTGTAGCACTGGGGGCAGTAGTGATTAGTATAGGGTTATAGCAATGGAGTTAGTGGATGGGGCTCTAATATTAGTCATCATACATGGCATGGACTTCAACATCATTTCTGATGCTGAGAAGAGCAACCGAAAGAGCAATGCCTATGGCTGACATCCGCAGCTGTGGTGGTCGTGTTCAACAATGATGGTGGTCCTGCCTTTGAAAAGCTGAAGCCATGTAGCTACCACTTTTGATGTTGGCTATACAACACATAAACAATAAAGACCTAAAGCAGGACAGGAAGATGGTGGTGGCCAAGAGAATTAATTCTTTGTTTACATCAGAAAAAATCCTATGTTGATTCCTAGACATTTTCCCAGGAATTTGTATGATGCTTGGGTTCTCAAAGAACAAGTAGGAGAGGATTAGAAACATTTTTGTTTTGTGGTTATGTGCTTGAATAGCCTGCAAAATATAGATCACACATAAGTATAGCAACTCTTGAGAGAGAGAAAGTGTATAACTGTGATGCTGTGTGAAAGCACACAGGTAGAATATAAATGGCTTAAAAATGCAAGCTATTAGTTATACAAAAATTATGGAGTGGCATCCAGAGATGCCATATGAAGTTTTTTAGGTGGGAGTGAACAAGTTATTTTGGTTGCAGTGGAGATTTTAGTTCTGAGCTGTGATTTTGGTATCTAATCCCAGTGGAATTTGAACTTTTAAAATGCTCCAAGAGCTTTAGGACTTCCTGCTTCTGCAGAGGATTTTAGGGAGATAACTCACCATCAGAATGATGGTTTAGATTCTGAGAAATGAGGAAATACAGCTTTAGAGTAAGTCAAGGTTTTCTTAGGGTGTGATTTAGTGGACTGGCCATAACATTTGTTATCGCCTGGTTTTCTGGGACAGAGTCTATTCCCAACAGGGCTGTGACTCAACCTTTCAGCCAACCAAATGGAATACCAGAAGGATGAGACCATAGAAAATGATGCTTTACCTGGACCTTGTGGGGATTTAAGAGCTCATGGTCTTTTCTGTAATGTGTTTTGACCAAATGAAATTGGTCCAAAGTATTCCCTTTCCTTTTTCACCATTAGGCTCTTTGCTTTTTTTTTTTTTTTTTTTTCTGATTTTCTTCTATTCCTGAAGGGTTTACATTTCTTTTGTGAAAATGCATGTGTGGGATTTTGAGAAATACTTCAGGATGAAGTGCTATCTATCAATCCAAAACTCTATCAAGAGATTTATTTGTTGATTGCTGTTCTTCCCCACAGGCCCACCTCTTTGCTTCCTAATACGTTTCCTTCCATTTCTATTTTTCTTCCATCCACAGCAGAAGGGCTGCCTGAAGCTTTTCCCCAGAGCAATTCAGCAGAACAGTCTTAGAGAGGAGTTAAAGTCTTCAGTGTCTCCCCTGACAGGCACTAGAACATTTTTTCTTTAACTCTAGCATCACTGATTTTTGCATCACTGATTTTTGCCACCAAATAGCCACCACTCTGCTCCTCTGCCTAAAATAAGACATTCTTACTGATGGTATGTGGATGGCAAAGAGCACTGTTAGCCAGACAGTTTTCATGTTTTTACAGAGGAGAAAGTTGCCTTGCTAGACGTGTTCTTAGGAGGAATTAATAATACTATTCACATGATTTAAGTTGGCAAAATAACTTACCTGGCAAATTTTGGCTGGGTAGGAAAAACTACTGAAGCCCAGTCAGCTTAATTATGACAAGGGTGATTAGTGTATCTGTCTCAGTGAAAGACCATTGCAATTATTAGAAAATCAATAACATATAGAATCACTGCCACTTTGCCCTACAAATATGCCCCTGCCCATGATGCTTTAGGATGTGAACATCCATGGTATGCTAGCCCTTCGTTGTCATATTGTATATGCTCTACCAAGGAAACTATATTAAAAAGCTTTTGCTCAGAACGACTGCACTTTTTAGGTGCTATCCTGTCCAGATTCTTAAAACAGTCAATAGTGTTAGGAGAGCTTCACTGATTGAAGCTCTGACCTGATTATAAGAATCAGAAAGCTTTGGTGACTATCTAAAGCCTATAGGAACTTAATCACATTGCTTTAGTTATGGAAATAAGCCAAGATTCCACAATCAGCTTTACAAATAAGATATCTGTAGATCAGGGGTTGAAAGAGAATAATGCCATCCTTCTTTTTAAATCAGACCTTCCTTTTAGAGCAGGCGGTGATGAATTTGTGTTGCACCAAGTTCAGGCAGGATATAAGGGGGAGGTCCTTGCTGCTATCATTAACACTATTTCACAATTTCTGAGAGATGATACTAGATGAATCATGGTTGAGAATGTAAAATATCCAAATTACTTCAATACAACTAAATATTTCTTTTGTTAGGGGCTTATAAAGAGCCATTTAGAAGCATCTGGGTTCACTTTTAAGAGATATCTCTATATAATTTAAAAAATTGAATTTTTATTTTAACTAATTGTTCAAGGTTTTAGTTAATGCTAATCTAGCCTCTACTGACAGGTGTATATCACTACGCCTTTATCTTCTTCTTTTTTTTTTGGCAGTGCCATGTTGCTTGTAGGATCTTAGTTCCCCAACTGGGGATTGAACCCAGGACCTTGGCAGTGAGAGCACAGAGTCCAAACCACTGAACAGCCATGGAATTCCTGTCCTTTTGCTTCTTGTTTAAGGCCAAGATTTGCTATGGATCCCACCCCTTCTGTCTGCCTGAGGTCATTTAGGGACCAGCAAACTATGGCCAGAAGGCCTGCTTCCACTCTTTTTGGTAAATAAAGTTTTATAGAAACACAGCTATATCCATTAGCTTATGTACTGTTTCTGGCTGCTTTGTGCTCCCATAACAGAGTTGCATAGTTGCAACAGAGACCTTGTGACCTCTGAGCTGAAAATATTTGCTATCTGATCTTTTAAGAAAAAAATTTCCAAGCTCTCTTTCAGCCAAGAACATGCAAATCTCTTTCTACCTCACTAGCCCTTTGACTCTGTAGAGCTTCTAGACCTTTCTAGTCAATTTCAGTTCTCTTCTCTTCAAACTTCTTGGAAATTACTAGCCACTCACAGGACTAGCCAGACACTCCCTGTTTCCCATTCACTCCTCAATTCTGCATTCTTGTTTCTGCTCCTACTGTATTGCAGTTGCTGCTGACTAGGCTAAAAAAGTTTCCTTAATTACTGAATCAAATGGCCACATTTTTGGTCCTTTTCTATGACATTTGATTCTGGGGTCAATGGTCCTCATGCTGGACTCTCTACACTCTAGGTTTCTGTGATGATATAGTCTCCTTTTTTAACTCTGACTTCTGTGGTATTGCTTCTTGGGCCTCTTTGAGGCTACATGTTAAACGCTATGACTCTATTTCAGGCCCCCATTAGCTGTCACTTGGACAACCTCAGCAAACTTCTAACTGGTTTTACCCTTCTGCATCACTGTCCTCTTTAAATCTTTTCTCATATAGAGTGATCCATATTGAAACCCAGAATCACCACTTCCCTGTTTACAAAACCTTAGAAATTCCCATTGCCTACAGCTACAACGAACAAGTCAAATGGCTGCCTTACCCAAGGTTTCCGTCTGAGAATTGCCCGAAACCACTATTTTATGATCTGGGTTATATCCCAGTAAGAGCAAAACACATTGTAAACATAGAGTGGTGATAGAGAACGTTGGGTGAAGTAGTTCAGTATTTCACAGGGTTCCTAAGGAAGATGGGTAGGAGATGAGGAGGGCAGCTGAGTAGGGAGAGGCAATGAGGAACCTGGTGTGCTATGTTAGAGAACTTATGTTTTATTCAGTAGGAACCACTAATTTTAAGTCAAATAGCATTGTCAGTTTTATAGTAAAGAAAACCCATTCTTAAAATTGCATAATATATCTGGAAAACAATTTTTATAATATGTATTAAGATAATTAAGGAATTACAGGGCTGAGCCCTTGTTACTTTAAGTAGGAGAGATTTGAACATACTTATGTAAACTACTAAACATGAAAAGGCTGAATTACAGGAGAGAGATGGAATAATTGATGGAATGACTTACCGGGGGATAGGATGCCAGTTAAACGATTAGTATATATAGAACAAGGAGCACCTAAATACTAGGTAGGAAGAAAGGAAGGGAGAATAGTGGGAATGTCTGTGATATCAAGATGGGCAAAGGAAATTGAAGGAATTCTCATGAGCTTTACTTAACTTGTGAACTAGGAAGCAATATGGTCATCTGAGAATGATGAAGGAAGTAATGGCAGACGGTGCTTAAATGAGATTTTGGAGTAACAGTTGAGGAAAATGGGAGCTAGAGATAAATGTGGAAAGACAGAAACAGAAGGATTATTTGGTAGTGTTAAAGATCACCTGAGATGGGATGTCGTCAATTTCTAGTGACTTCAATAGAAAACTCTTCTGCTGATGACCCTCAGCCAATCATAGGAGACTAAGGAAAGTGGGAGGTGGCCATTTGGTTGGTACAGGCCTGGAATTTCATCATGTGAAGAGGCCACAGGTAAAGGGTATTGACAAGTATCATTTTTTTTTTTAACATCTTTATTGGAGTATAATTGCTTTACAATGGTGTGCCAGTTTCCACCTTACAACAAAGTGAATCAGCTATACATATACATATATCCCCATATCTCTTCCCTCTTGCATCTCCCTCCCTCCCACCCTCCCTATCACTCCGTAGGTGGTCACAAAGCACTGAGCTGATCTCCCTGTGCTATGCGGCTGCTTCCCACTAGCCATCGGTTTTACATTTGGTAGTGTATATATGTCCATGCCACTCTCTCACTTTGTCACAGCTTACCCTCCCCCCTCCCCGTGTCCTCAAGTCCATTCTCTAGTAGGTCTGCATGTCTATTCCTGTCCTGCCCCTAGGTTCTTCATGAACATTTTTTTTGATTCCATATACAAGTGTTAGCATACGATATTGGTCCCTCTCTTTCCTACTTACTTCACTCTGTATGACAGACTCCAGTTCCATCCACCTCACTACAAATAACTCAATTTCACTTCTTTTTATGGCTGAGTAATATTCCATTGTATATATGTGCCACATCTTCTCCATCCCTCCATCTGTCAATGGACACCCAGGTTGCTTCCATGTCCTGGCCACTGCAAACAGAGCTGCAATGAACATTGTAGTACATGAATCCCTTTGAACTATGGTCTTCTCAAGGCATATGCCCAGTAGCAGGATCACTGGGTCGTATGGCAGTTCCATTTCCAGTCCCTTAAGGAACCTCCATACTGTTCTCCATAGTGGCTGCATCAATTTACATTCCCACCAACAGTGCAAGAGGGCCCCCCCCACACACACACCCTCTTCAGCATTCACTGTCTGTAGACTTTTTGATGATGGCCACCCTGACCAGTGTGAGATGACACCTCACCACAGCTTTGATTTGCATTTCTCCAATAACTAATGATGTTGAGCACTCTTGCACGTGTTTGTTGGCAATCTGCATATCCTCCCTGGAGAAATGTCTATTTAGGTCCTCTGCCTATCCCTGGACTGGGTCGTTTGCTTTCTTGACATTGAGCTGCATGAGCTGTCTGTAAACTCTGGAGATTAATCCTTTGTCAGTTGCTTCACCCGCAAATATTCTCTCCCATTCTGAGGGTTGTCCTCCCCCCCTGTCTGTGGTTTCCCTTGCCGTGCAAAAGCTCCCAAGTTTCATCAGGTCCCACTTTCCCATCCTTGTCCCTATTTCCATTTCTCCAGGAGGTGGGCCAAAAAGGATCTTGCTGTGATTTATGTCATAGAGTGTTCTGCCTATGTTTTCCTCTAACAGTTCCACAGTATCTGGCCCTACACCTAGGCCCCCAATCTATCCTGAGTTCATTTTTGTGTATGGAGCCAGGGAGTGCTCTAATTCCATTCTTCCACATGTAGCTGTCCAGTTTTCCCAGCACCACTCACTGAAGAGGCTGTCTTCTCTCCACTGTACACTCCTGCCTCCCTTATCAAAAATAAAGTGACCATATGGGTGTGGGTTTATCTCTGGCTTTCTGTCCTGTTCCATTGACCTATATTTCAGTTTTTGTGCCAGTACCATACTGTCTTGATTACTGTAGCTCTGTAGTATAGTCTGAAGTCAGGGAGCCTGATTCCTCCAGCTCCGTTTTTCATTCTCAAGATTGCTTTGGCTATTTGGGGTCTTTTGTGTTTCCATACAAATAGTGAGAGTTTTTGTTCTAGTTCTGTGAAAAATGCCATTGGTAGTTTGATAGGGATTGCGTTGAATCTGTAGATTGCTTTGGGTAGTATAGTCATTTTCACAATGTTGATTCTTCCAATCCAAGAACATGGTATATCTCTCCATCTATTTGTATCATCTTTAACTTCTTTCATCAGTGTCTTACAGTTCTCTGCATACAGGTCTTTTGTCTCCTTAGGTAGGTTTATTCCTAGGTATTTTATTCTTTTTGTTGCAATGGTAAGTGATAGTGTTTCCTTAATTTCTCTTTCAGATTTTTCATCTTAGGTGTATAGGAATGCAAGAGATTTCTATGGATTAATTTTATATCCTGCTACTTTACCAAATTCACTGATTAGCTCTAGTTGTTTTCTGGTAGCATCTTTAGGATTCTCTATGTATAGTATCATGTCATCTGCAAACAGTGACAGCTTTACTCCTTCTTTTCCATTTTGGATTCCTTTTATTTCTTTTTCTTCTCTGATTGCTGTGGCTAAAACTTCCAAAACAATGTTGAATAATAGTGGTGAGAGTGGGTAACCTTGCCTTGCTCCTGATCTTAGTGGAAATGGTTTCAGTTTTTCACCATTGAGGACAATGTTGGCTGTGGGTTTGTCATATATGGCCTTAATTATGTTGAGGTAGGTTCCCTCTATGTCTACTTTCTGTAGGGTTTTTATCATAAATGGGTGTTGAATTTTATTGAAAGCTTTTTCTGCATCTCTTGAGATTATCATAAGGTTTTTATTTTCAATTTGTTAATATGGTGTATCACATTTGATTGGTATGCGAATATTGAAGAATCCTTGTATTCCTGGGATAAACCCCACTTCAGCATGGTGTATGATCCTTTTAATGTGCTGTTGGATTCTGTTTGCTAGTATTTTGTTGCGGAGTTTTGCATCTATGTTCATCAATGATATTGCCCTGTAGTTTTCTTTATTTGTGACATCTTTGGCTTTGGTATCAGGGTGATGGTGGCCTTGTAGAATGAGTTTGGGAGTGTTCCTCCCTGTGCTATATTTTGGAAGAGCTTGAGAAGGATAGGTGTTAGCTTTTCTCTAAATGTTTGATAGGATTCACCTGTGAAGCCATCTGGTCCTGGGCTTTTGTTTGTTGGAAGATTTTTAATCACAGTCTCAATCAGTGCTTGTGATTGGTCTATTCATATTTTCTATTTCTTCCTGGTTCAGTCTTGGAAGGTTGTGCATTTCTAAGAATTTGTCCATTTCTTCCAGGTTGTCCATTTTATTGGCATAGAGTTGCTTGTAGTAATCTCTCATGATCCTTTGTATTTCTGCAGTGTCAGTTGTTACTTCTTTTTCATTTTTAATTCTATTGATTTGAGTCTTCTCCCTTTTTTTCTTGATGAGTCTGGCTAACGGTTTATCAATTTTGTTTATCTTCTCAAATAACCAGCTTTTAGTTTTTTTGATCTTTGCTATTGTTTCCTTCGTTTCTTTTTCATTTATTTCTGATTTGATTTTTATGATTTCTTTCCTTCTGCTAATTTGGGCTTTTTTAATTCTTCTTTCTCTAAAAGAAGAAATTGAAGAAGATACTTGATATGATTTGTGGTCAAAAAAGATACTTGATACAATTTCAATTTTCTTAAATTTACCAAGGCTTGATTTGTGACCCAAGCTATAATCTATCCTGGAGAATTTTCTATGAGCACTTGAGAAGAAAGTTTATTCTGTTGTTTTTGGATGGACTGTCCTATACATATCAGTTAAGTCCATTTTGTTTAATGTATCATTTAAAGCTTGTGTTTCCTGATTTATTTTCATTTTGGATGATCTGTCCATTGGTGAAAGTGGGGTGTTAAAGAACACCATTATGATTGTGTTACTGTCGATTTCCCGTTTTATGGCTGTTAGTATTTGCCTATATATTGAGGTGCTCCTGTGTTGGGTGCATAGATATTTACAATTGTTATATCTTCTTCTTAGATTGATCCCTTGATCATATGTAGTGTCCTTCTCTGTCTCTTGTAATAGTCTTTATTTTAAAGTCTATTTTTTCTGATATGAGAGTTGCTACTCCAGCTTTCTTTTGATTTCCATTTGCATGGAATATATATTTCTATCCCCTCACTTTCAGTCAGTTATGTGTCCCTAAGTCTGATGTGGGTCTCTTGTAGACAGCATATATAAGGGTCTTGTTTTTGTATACATTCAGCCAGTCTATGTCTTTTGGTTGGAGCATTTAATCCGTTTACATTTAAGGTAATTATCGATATGTATGTTCCTATTACCATTTTCTTAATTGTTTTGGGTTTATTATTGTAGGTCTTTTCCTTCTCTTGTGTTTCCTGCCTAGAGAAGTTCCTTTAGCATTTATTGTAATGCTGGTTTGGTGGTGCTGAATTCTCTTAGCTTTTGCTTGTCTTTAAAGGTTTTAATTTCTCCATCAAATCTGAATGAGATCCTTGCTGGGTATAGTAATCTTGGTTGTAGGTTTTTCCCTTTCATCACTTTAAATATGTCTTGCCACTCCTTCCGGCTTGTAGAGTTTCTGCTCTAAGATCAGCTGTTAACTGTGTGGGGATTCCCTTGTATGTTACTTGTTGTTTTTCCTTTGCTGCTTCTATTTTTTTTTCTTTGTATTTAATTTTTGATAGTTTGATTGATATGTTTCTTTGCATGTTTCTCCTTGGATTATTCCTGTATGGGACTCTCTGTGATTCCTGGACTTGATTAACTATTTCCTTTCCCATATTAGGGAAGTTTTCAACTATAATCTCTTCAAATATTTTCTCAGTCCCTTTCTTTTTCTCTTCTTCTTCTGGGACCCCTATAATTCGAATGTTGGTGCGTTTATTGTTGTCCCAGAGGTCTCTGAGACTGTCTTCAATTCTTTTTATTCTGTTTTCTGCTCTGGGGTAGTTATTTACACTATTTTATCTTCCAGGTCACTTATCCATTCTTCTGCCTCAGTTATTCTGCTATTGATTCCTTCTAGAGAATTTTTAATTTCATTTATTGTGTTGTTCATCATTGTTTGTTTGCTCTTTAGTTTTTCTAGGTCCTTGTTAAACGTTTCTTGTATTTTCTCCATTCTATTTCCAAGATTTTGGATCATCTTTACTATCATTATTCTTAATTCTTTTTCAGGTAGACTGCCTATTTCCTCTTCATTTGTTTGGTCTGGTGGGTTTTTACCTTGCTCCTTCATCTGCTGTGTGTTTCTCTGTCTTCTCATTTTGCTTAACTTACTGTGTTTGGGGTCTCCTTTTCACAGGCTGCAGGTTCATAGTTCCCATTGTTTTTGGTGTCTGCTCCCAGTGGCTAAGGTTGGTTCAGTGGGTGGTGTAGGCTTCCTGGTGGAGGGGACTAGTGCCTGTGTTCTGGTGGATGAGGCTGGATCTTGTTTTCTGGTGGGCAGGTCTGCATCTGGTGGTGTGTTTGGGGTGTCTGTGACCTTATTATGATTTTAGGGAGCCTGTCTGCTAATGGGTGGGGTTGTGTTTCTGTCTTGCTAGTTGTTTGACGTAGGGTGTCCAGCACTGTAGCTTGCTTTTCATTGAGTGGATCTGGGTCTTGGTGTTGAGATGGAGATCTCTGGGAGATTTTCACTGTTTGATATTACGTGGAGCTGGGAGGTCCTTGGTGGACCAATGTCCTGAAGTCGTCTGTCCCACCTCAGAGGCACAGGCCTGATGCCCGGCCAGAGCACAAAGCCCCTGTCATTCACACGGCTGAGAATAAAAGGGAGGAAATAAAGAAAAAACGAAAATATAAAATAAAATAAAAAATAAGTATTAAAATAAAAAAATAAAGTAATAAAATGAAAGAAAGAAGAGAGCAACTAAACCAGAAAACAAATACACCAATGATAACAAGTGCTAAAAACTATACTGAAAAAAACAAAACAAAAGAAAACAAAAAAACAAAAAAACAAAAACGGACAGATAGAACCATAGGACAAATGGTAAAAGCAAAGTTATACAGACAAGATCACACATAGAAGCATATACATACACACTCACAAAAAGAGAAAAAGGAAAAAAATATACATATAAAAAAAAGTAAGAGAGCAACCAAATCAATAAACAAATCTACAAATGATAATAAACTCTAAATACTAAACTAAGTTAAACATAAAAGCAGAAACCAGTCAGTTGCATACAGCAAACCCCAAGTCTACAGTTGCTCCCAAAGTCCACCACCTCAATTTTGGCATGCTTTGTTTTCTATTCAGGTATTCCACAGATGCAGGGTACATCAAGCTGATTGTGGAGTTTTAATCCGCTGCTCCTGAGGCTGCTGGGAGAGATTTCCCTTTCTCTTCTTTGTTCGCACAGCTCCTGAGGCTCAGCTTTGGATTTGGCCCCGCCTCTGCGTGTAGGTCACCTGAGGATGTCTGTTTTTTGCTCAGACAGGGCGGGGTTAAAGGAGCAGCTGATTCGGGGGCTCTGGCTCACTCAGGCCGGGGATAGGGAGGGGTACGGATGTGAGGTGAGCCTGCGGCCGCTGTGACCTATATGACATTGCAACAGCTTGAGGTGTGCCACGTGTTCTCCTGGGGTAGCTGTCTCTGGATCATGGGACCCTGGCAGTGGCGGGCTGCACAGGCTCCCAGGAGAGGAGGTGTCGATAGTGACCTGTGCTCGCACACAGGCTTCTTGGTGGCGGCAGCAGCAGCCTTAGTGTCTCATGCCCGTCTCTGGGGTCCGCGCTGCTAGCCGCGGCTTGTGTCTGTCTCTGGAGCTCGTTTAGGCAGTGCTCTGAATCCCCTCCCCTCACGCACCCCGGAAAAATGGTCTCTTGCCTCTTCGGCAGCTCCAGACTTTTTCCTGCACTCCTTCCTGGCTAGCTGTGGCGCACTAGCCCACTTCAGGCTGTATTCACGCAGCCAACCCCAGTTCTCTCCCTGGGATCCGACCTCCGAAGTCTGAGCCTCAGCTCCCAGCCCCCGCCCACCCTGGCAGGTGAGCAGACAAGCCTCTTGGGCTGGTGAGTGCTGGTCGGCACTGATCCTCTGCGAAGGAATCTCTGCACTTTGCCGTCCGGACCCCTGTTGCTGTGCTCTCCTCCGTGGCTCCGAAGCTCCCCCATGCCACCCCCCGTCTCTGCCAGTGAAGGGGCTTCCTAGTGTGTGGAGACTTTTCCTCCTTCACAGTTCCCTCGCAGAGGTGCAGGTCCCGTCTCTATTCTTTTGTCTCTGTGTTTTATTTTTTCTTTTGCCCTACCCAGGTACGTGGGGAGTTTCTTGCCCTTGGGGAGGTCTGAGTTCTATTGCCGGCGTTCAGTAGGTGTTCTGTAGGAGTTGTTCCCCATGTAGATGTATTTGTGGGGAGGAAGGTGATTCCCACATCTTACTCTTCGGCCATCTTGAAGTCCTCGGACAAGTATCATTTTTGAAGCCCTGAATCACAGTGCCTAAGGCTGGCTGCAGATGGAGTTAACTTTCACAGTTTCAGAATTATGATTGGTACACGAAGCATCAGCCGATCATGTTAATACTCTTCAGTGGTTCCTAATTGCTTTGCATGTTAATACAACCTATTGGTGATCAGCTTTAATGTCCTCCAACTGTTAGCTCTCTTTTGTCTTAACAGTTGAGGATGTTTTGGAAGGGAGTCTCAGGCAGAATTGGAATGAACTATGAGGAATGCCCCAGATTATGGAGGCAGCCAGCCTGCCTAACACTGTGTTCCTTCTTTTTTTCTTCTGAAAATGTTTCCTTATCGTCCACAAACTTCCTTCATTCTCTTCTACCTCAGAACCTTTTGTTGTTCATACTTAGTCAATAAATATTTGAGTGATGTGTTCCAGGCACGGTCATTAAAGTTCAGTCACCTGAGTTGTAGTGTTTAGTCTTAGTATTTTTGGACATGGAAGCATTTGAGAATTATTCTTGGTTCTAACACGTTGGGAGCAACCAGTTATACCTGGGGCTTTTTCAGAGCTAATGGGTCATGCAGTATAACAAGGTGCCAAACACTCACAAGGAGAAGTAAGTTAATTATATGACACCACTAAGGGCACACATCTCCTACTTGGAGGGAAAAGACTCATATGCACTTTTAATCTCTTCCTCTCTCATAATCTCTCTACTGTGTATTATTAGATTTGGTGGCTGTGGTGATGGGGGTTTTAATCTATATAAAACTTTCTTAATGTTTATTTATCTGAGCTAGACTTGAGAGAGCCCATTCCTGCCTCTGCTCCCTCCAGACCACAAGTCCAGGAGGACAATGAGTGGCACAGAGTCCTGCTCAAAAATACTTGTTAAATGAATTGATGAATCACGCTAACAGGTACCATGAGTCTAGTAAAGTGTTCTAAGGCTCTGCAAGCCAAGACTGGGTTCTGTTAAAGTCCAGTGACCCCCGCCCCGCCCCCCCAGGGGAACCACGGCTCCTGGGGAGTGAGGTTCCTGAGATGATTAACACAAATTACCAGAAACTCTGTGGTGTAACTTCAGACGGGTCAGCCATTCTCACACCCTCTAATGTGATTGGCTCCCTGTTCTTTCTCTACTTTCCATCTCAAATGTCCTCTACGTAAATTGCGTCTGAGAAACCCATCTGAAGAATCCATATCCTTACAACTTATTTCCTGCCTACCATTACAATCGCTGTTAAAGGCTTTGCCTACTTCTTTTACTCTGTTTCCTCGTTCCCCAGTGCTATCAAGTTCCGGGGAGAAACAGAATTGTGTGATGGTGTGTTAATTATATTTTTATGCCTTAAATATCTAGTACTTAGGACACAGCTTGGTTTCCTGCATATGTTAAAAATAAGCAAATGAACAAAACAAAAAGCAAGTAAACAAATAAAAATTACCAAGCGTTACTATATTCAGATCTTTGGAATACACAAAAGCCATTGTTCAGCTGCCTATGTCTATAGCTATATCATACCTTTCTTTTTTATTTTTCCTCTCAATAAATGTAAGTCAAGAATTGTTACCTGCTGGGACTTTCCTGGCGGTCCAGTGGTTAAGACTTGCGCTCCCAGTGGAGGGGGCATGGGCTCAATCCCTGGTTGGGGGACTAAGGTCCCCCATGCTGGGTGGTGCGGCCAAAAAAATAAAATGAAATATCAATAGAAAGGTGTTATTAAGGATAGGGAGCATTTATCGAAATGCTCCCTATCCTTAATAGGGATAGGATACGAAAGTGTTTGAGAACTACAAAATTAAAATCTACTGGTACCAATGTGAAAACTCTTAAAAAAAAAAAGAAGTTACCTTCTAACATTGTATAGTTTTTTACTCAGTGGGTTTTGGTAAATGATATAGCTTGGGGAGGTAATTTTCTTAGAGACCTTATTTAATTTTCATCCTAAACCTATGAGATTGTTATTACCTACATTTTGCAGGTGGGAGAGCAGGTTCTGAGAGGTTAAGGAACTTGATAGTAAAAACAAGTATTGTGACAAAAGAGTAGCATTCAAATATATGATAATGCAGACTCTAGGCCAGGTAGGTATTGTCATCACCATTTTGAAGACAGTTTAAATTCAGGGAGAGAAAGTATTCTGCCTAAGGCTCCTCAACTGTACTAGTGTGTGACAGAAGCTAGTGTTTCAGCTCAGTCTGTCTGACCGCGTAGCGTGTTTTCCTGGCTGAGTGGCTTGTTTAACTCAGGGCTTTTCACTCAACAGGGGACCATTCGTGAGCAGATACAGCTTCTTCCCTGTAACAGGAAATTACTGGATAAAATTGTATGCTGTCTTGTCCAATTATAAGACAATCAGTGCTGGGAACACCTTACTGGCTAAAAGTGAGTGTTAATGCCTCTGTTCTTTTACTGTCATAGTTTAGTCTTGGTCTCAGGAGAGTAAAACATGATAAACAAAAACAAGTAAAAATTCTATTGCTGCTTACTGCCTTTGCCTTCTTCCGTCTTTTATGCTTAGCTAGTGCCAAAGTAATCACCTAATACACAACCCCCAGAAGCATTATGTTGACAGATCCTGATGTTCCATTTCTGTGTTTTCATTTGAGCTGTTCAGTCAAATGGAGATATGTTGTGAGAGGTGCTGAATGGAATTTTTCTAAAGGCAGTGAGGATCACAGCAACTACTTCTTGCTGACTTTCGGTGGGGTGGGGAAGGAATAGCAGGAAAATAAAATAAAAATGAAAAATTGTTGTTTCTTCCATATTGCCACGTAAAGTTACTTTTCTAGCTGTGTTCTGTATACATTTACTCACATCAATCTAGCTGATAAAATAAAAGCTCTCCTCCTTTGGCCCCATGCTAATTATTCTTGTTAAGTATTTTTAAATTATCTTTCTATCACTGCTTCTAGAACAACTGTCATAATTTCTACCTCAGAGGCTCCAGACATGACATACCTATAACCGTGGTATAAAAGATGGTGGCTGGTGTGTGAATGCTTTAAAGGAAACATAAAGGGAAATCAAATCCAATTGCATCTCCTACTGCATTAGTGTGGTGAGTCTCTCAAATTGCTTCTGTTAATTATTCATTATAGGAACACATACACACTAAACCCCTTAATTATTTGAGGGTTCATGTTGCCTAGTTCATATCTCTGTATTTGTCAGGTGTATGACAGCATGTTGGGCAAAGCAGAGCTCAAATAGCCTGCTATGTTGTCTAACCTTACTTCTGGAAATAAAAAAAACAGGTTAGGCACCAATTAATTATGCAGACCTTTGAGGTCTGCCATGTACTAACTAGTTCTTTTGTGTTGGAGTGAAGCCATTAGCACTATGCTAGGCACTCTGGGAGGGTACAAAGTCATTTGATTTCTGTTCTCTATTCTTTTTTTTTTTTTAAAGTAACCCTTGAGTTGAATCTTTATTTATTTATTTATTTATTTATTTATTTATTTATGTCTGTGTTGGGTCTTCGTTGCTGTGTGCGGGCTTTCTCTAGTTGTGGCAAGCAGGGGCTACTCTTCATTGTGGTGCACGGGCTTCTCATTGCAGTGGCTTCTTCTCTTGTTGCGGAGCGCAGACTCTAGGTGCGTGGGTCTCATTAGTTGTGCCACATGGGCTCAGTAGTTGTGGCTTGCGGGCTCTAGAGCGCAGGCTCAGTAGTTGTGGTACACGGGCTTAGTTGCTCTGCGGCATGTGGGATCTTTCCAGACCAGGGTTCGAACCCATGCCCCTGCGTTGGCAGGTGGATTCCCAACCACTGCGCCACCAGGGAAGCCCCCCTGTTCTCTATTCTTAAGTAATTTAAAATGTCAATAGCAAGGTAAAATATACACATGTGACGTCAAAAAAAATTAGAGACCAAAGGCGTGAGAAAGAAGTCCAGAGGAGACTATCAGGGCAAAGTTTTCCTAAAAGACGTTTGGGTGGGAGGACATCATGAAGCATGGATAAATTTTAGAGGGTTTAGTGGTGGCAGTGAACATGGGGTCTTCGGTAGGTAGCTGGCGTGATTGAAGACTTTGTGTAAGAATCTTATAGGTAAGGTGAACATATAGCATATATATCATATAAAGTTATTATCCATTTGCTCAGAATATCCTTGGTCAAATTCCGTTTCAGAGGCCTGAAGCCCTGCAGTACTCACAATATAGTTATTCTTATAACTATATTCTTATACAATATAAGTTTTTCTTCTCTGGTATGAGATTAGCAAGTTGTACATCAAGTCAGTCCCATCTGTGTGCTTGTTTTTTAGAAAGATAAATTTTGTATCATTGTCACAACTGGGATATATAATATTTATAAAGTTTCATGCAAACTCTTTGTCGAAAAATTGAACCAACCTACTTGTTTAATTAATGTGAAAGATCAGGGAGGGAACTGCTGCTTAAAAATATTCCATATGAGATCATCATGTTTGCTTGAATGTCATCTCTGCTTATCATTTCTAAGAGAGATTATAAGGAGTTTGTTTCCCCCACTCCAATAAAGCAGACAGTCAATTGAAGGCAAGCCTAGTGCTTACTCTCAAAGAGTTGGAGTATCTTGTTATTCTTCAATACTATGAGAAAATTGATCATCTTTAAAGCACAGAGTCCAATACAGTGCTATAATCCCTAAATGTCTTGAAATGGTTGAACAATGAAATAACACTGACTGGCCTCCAGGTTTGTTCATTTTCTAAAGATACAGCTTCATTACCTTTTTTCCCAACAAGAATTAGAAGCCAAGCTTAGAGAAGAGTTACTCCTGATTTTGATAATGGTATAAATCATAGTTCATATGCATTATCATATTTAATTCCCACTTAATTCTATGAGATAGTTACAATTATCACAATCATTCCTGCCCTTAGACATGAGTAAGAGGTGTACCCAGTCAATGCTCTGAGCCTTAGCAAACACTGCAAATCACAGATATTGATACACAAAGAAAGTTTTTCCGTTTCAAGCTAAGATTTTCTTTTATTTTTTTTCTCTTTTATGTTTGAAATTAATTTGACTACACAAGAATTATGGGAAATAAATGCATTAGCCAAAATGGCTGTCCCAGGCCAGAGGATGCTAGGCTGAGTGTGTGTGTGTGTGTGTGTGTGTGTGTGTGTGCGTGTGTTGTCACATTTTCTGCCCTGGGAAACTAGAGAAAGAATTGGTGCTCTTGGTTACATCCAGCTGTCCAGACACCAAAGTGGGTGTCTAGGCAGACTAAGATCCCCACATAGCTGCATTCTCTTCCTCCTTATTTCACTCCCTCTCCTTGGATGGTCTAGTTTTGGTAGATGCTTAGAGTCTTCTGTAAATCCTGAGTCAGAAGGATATCCCTCTGGCACTCCAATCATCAGCCAGGAGGCCTGGGAAGTTTCTACCTTTCTGGCCCCAAAAGATCTATACTCCCACCCAGACTTTCAGGGAGGCAGGGGCAGGCTCAGGGAGAGCAAAGTGCCTCTCTGGCCTCTGGGTGGTGAGCACATTCTAGAGGAGCAGACTTGAGGAGTAGTGGGGAGGGGGATGCTGAGTGGAAAACAGGCAGGTAGGGGGGCATAGTCTATCTGATAACTTTTAGGTATTTAGACATATGCTATGTTGGCCCTCATTTGTCCTTTTGCCTTAGGCTGTGCTAATATTAGGGAAAACCTGTTCTCACTTCTACAGAGGAGCAAACTGAGGCTAAAAGGGATTAAATTAATTGCCCAATGGCTGGTAAATAACAGAGCTGGGATTTGAACACTGATCTGCTGACTTTAGGATATCACATTTTGGGTAGAGTGGAGGCAGTTTATAGGGGGAGCACCTTGAAAAATGTAGGTTTATGTAATAAATGAAACTTCTTGTAGAAGTCTGAGGAGAAAAGCAACATGAGAAAATCTTGTCCTGGAAAGATTTGTCCCCTGGTCTAAAGGCTATTAATCTTAGATGCATAAGAATTGGCCTTGGTTCTTAATCTGAAAATTTCCAGAGGGTTATCTCTTGAAGCTTGATTCACTAAACGTTAATAGTTTTTACACATGTGCACAACACAAAAAATGATCTCAAATTAAGAAGAGTAGGAAATTCAAATTTAAACCAAGGGGAATAACATTCTTTATTGCAGTGCTTCTCAGAGTCTTAGATTTCCTTATTTGGATTTCTATGGAGTAAATAACATACATAGCTTCCCCAGACTGCTTGCTGATTGACCTGTTTTTGTGGAGCCCTTTACTGCTGTGGAAGCACTAATTCATAGCCCCTCTCCTGCTGACTCTTCCACCGGAGGCAGTAGAGGGGAGCAGCCCAGTAGCTGCTCTGTCTGACCCATCGTGGCCAAAATTAATGGTTCCCACATCTGACTAGCACTCAGGCCTCTGGCAAGTGAAGGAAAGACTGATCAGCACAGTTCTGCCATGAAACTAGTTTTCAAGTTACAGTGATGGTGCTGATAGCCAAGAGAACTGATCTGAACAAAAATTTAAGAATGCTTGCTTTTGTGGGTTAAGCTTCTAGGCTTTCCACATAAATGGAAAGTAAACTGAAAATGCAGTACCTGTATTTACTTTTATATTTCTGTTTTGGGAAAAATAGGAGAAGAAATGATCATCCAGATAAATTTGGACAAAGTCAGACAAGGAAATGAAAATTATTGAGTGTCTGTGCCTGTTGGCGAGTAGTATTAGAAACAAAACATCCACAGCATGGGTGACAGAAGAAAATTATGAGATACAAAGATTTTATATTAAAAAAAAAAGCAGTCTTACTGCTGCAGGATAGCAGAAAAGTCTAGAACATGTTATTATGCAATGTGCTTGCAAATGGAAAGGGTACTGATGGGGTATAAATGGGAGCGTTATTGACTAATTTTCATATAAGAATTAGATTAAGAGAATAAGTTACTGCTTCTCTAAAAGGTTTAAAAATAAAGCTACTAGAAGTAGGTATACTACAGACCTCTGGGACAAGAGATAAAGCAAAGAAATATGTGAAATAAGAGCAATAGAAGATAACAAGATTAGGCTTATGGGAGATTTCAGACTCCTTGTTGTGATGTGTGATTTGTGAAACTTTGAGACAAGGTTAGAATGAGGGAAAAGGACATGATGGATTTTCTAAATGGAGATCATAGATTTTTGTTTTTAACTTGCCAAGCCCCAACTGATAAGGGCTGCCCAACAAAGTTTGGGTAGCGTAAAATTTTCAGTCCAACTATAAATAGGTGTGTAGAATTCCCATATACATCAGTAGAAGTATAAATCAGGACAAACTTTTGTAGAATAGCATCTGTCCCCCCAAAATATTCATTGTGTTATGCAAGTGTACAGCAGTAATCTCTGCCACAACAATCCCCTGAAGAGCTCCCTAACATTCAGTATTATTCTCCAAGTAGTATTAGCTGGCATGCCCAAAGTTCCTCATGGCAGCTCTGAAGAAGATGAATTCATCCATTCTGGGGAAATCCCTGCTTGGGCATCAAGGTTATGGTCAGTAGGCTTTCCACAAGCTCCTGGATATTAGGAAACAAAGGAATCAAATTAAAAGAACAATGTAAATAGCTTATAAAGTAAGTAGTTAACCTTGGTATGTGTATATATGTGTAATTATGAATATACTGCTGATTTTTATGTACCTTTTATACAGGTAAGCTTGTTTATTAACAATTCTCTCAGTACAGACTGGTCACATCTTTCAGAATCCTGGGTGGGTGGGAGCCAAATTGCAGCCATGGTTCACAAATTTATGTCTTCCTCAGCCTCCTTGCATTTTGTTTCTGCTCACTGAGTTCGTTGTCTTTTTCCCTAAAAGATCTAGCTCTGGAAATATCTTGACTCTGTAGCCCTTCAGACTCCTTTTTCATTTTATTTAAGCCTTGATTTTATTGTACAAGTGTTTCTGCTTTTACCACCATTGCTGCTAGACTATTGCTACTGCTAGTCATTTTCATTGAGCTCTGTTTATGCCATTTACTTGTGTTATTCTGTGGAGTTAGAGATATCCTTGTTTAGTCAGGAAAAACGGGAACTTCTGTCTGTTCCACTAAAATTTTTCTGGCATAAAATTATGAGCTATCAGTGTAACACTTTTTTCACTAAACAGCAAATTCAAACATTTAATTGCAAACCACACATGTTCATTGACTGCTTGCTATGGGCCCAATACTAAGTAAAATGCAAGAAGAAAATATGTCTGCCTTCAAAAAACTCATAATCTAGCAGAGAAGCTAGGAAAGAATCAAATAGTGTGAGGGCTATCATAGAGGTGACTGAATGCTCTCCTTGTCCTCTTTGACAGAACACTCTCTTGGTTTTATCCCTGTTTCTCTGCCTTCTGTTTATTTTTATTTTTCCACTGCAAACTTGTACTCTATGACCAACAATTGGGAGTTCCTCTAAGGTTGGTCATAGCCCTCTTCTCTTCTTACCCTATATATTCTCTTCCCAAGTTGTTTCTCTGTATCCATGTCTTTTATTTTAATTTGTATGCAGAAGACTCATACTTTTTCCCTTTACTAAAAACTCTACTCTGAGTTTCAGACTGATATATCTTAATTTTTGTATTTGACATCTCTCCAGGGAACCTCAAACTCAATATAATAAAAGACTGAACTCAACATCCAATCCTCTCCCCCTCAAAATCTGATCACCCTCCAGTACCACAATGTCAGTGAACGGGTACCAACATCCATTTCCTTGTTCAAGCTAGAAAACTAGGGACTATACTTTGACATCTCTTTTTATTTGTCTCCAATACTAAATCTATAATTAAGCTCTATTGGTTTTCCTTTCTAAATTTCTCTCACTTGTATTATTATAATAGCTTCCTTTCTCTACTCGCAGATCTATTTTTTCACACTGAAGCCAGAGTGATCCTTTTAAAACTCTAATCTTATCAGAGAATTCCCTTTTAAAATCTTTAATACTTTTCCACTGTTATTATTTTAATAATAACAGTATCAAGATATAATTTACATACCATAAAATTCACCCTTTTTAAAGTATGTAATTTGGTAGGTTTTAGTATATTCACAGAGTTGTGCAATTATCGTCACCATCTAATTTTAAAATATCTTTTTCTTCTCAAAAAGGAAACTTGTATCTATTGGCAGTCACACTCCATTCTCCTCTTCCCTCAGCCCCTGACAACTGCTAATCTACCTTCTGTCTCTACGGATTTGCCTACTTTGTATATTTCATTAAATTAAATTATACAGCCCCATTGCTTTTTGGATAAAGACAAAACTCATAAACCTTGGCTTTAAAACCCTGCAGAGCCTGGTCTCCATTTCTTCTTATGTCTCATCTCAAACTGTGTTCTCCTCCATCTCTTGAATCCATCACATTGGGCTTCTTTCTTTACTCCTCACTTACCATGCTTGCTTCCTACTGCTAACGGTTTTTGCATGTGTTGTTTTCTCTTTCTCTTCTTATCTAGTAAATTCTGCCTCATTGTTCAACCAAAGCTCAAATGTTAAACTCTTTCAGGATGGACGTTCCTGACCCTTCTGACTATATCAAATCTCCTAAGTACAGGGTCTGATGACACAGGGTGCTTCTACTTTACAGCATTTTTCACAGTTGCAGTATTCATTTTCCTTTTGTCATTATTTGATTAATGCTTTTTCTTCACTAGTCCAAGCTCTGCTTTAGTATCTAGCACAGTCTGACACATGGTAGGAGTTGATTAATGTTTACTTAATGAATGAAAGAAGTTTGGAATAAAAAGATTTGTAGAAAATAGGTACTGAAGTTGAGTGGACATTAGAAAAAGATGAAAAATGGAATGCAAAATTTGGTAGTGGGAGTATGCAGAAAATATTATCAGAATTGGCTCCTGGAATCCTGGGATATAATTGTAGTTCGTCCTTCTGCACCTTCTTGCCTCACCTCCTCAATCTGTAAAGTGAGAATTATATTTTCCTTTTTATGTCCCAGACAAATTCAAAGACTCAAGTGAGGTAATGTATTTAAAGAAGGTTTGTAAACCATATATCGGAGTTATTAAATTAAAAAATGTTCTTATTAAATAATCAGGAAATATATACTCGATAATCTTGGTTATTTATAGGATATAAAACTAGATTGTGTGGCCAATAGGAAGAATGATAACTTTTCTCATTTGTGTATGTAATATTTGTCAGTTATAAAGATTAAATCTGTTTTCTTGATTGATGAAAATGTGAAAGACATTTTGCAATTTTATGAAAAAGAGAAGTGATTGGATCTAAAGTAAGAAAGATGACCTATGTGACAACATGACTAAAAGTAGCAAAACAATGAATACTGGCAGAGATCTCTAAGATCACAACTATACCTGAATGAATAAGATGTTCAGGGTGAGTTTGCTGAGTTGGATAATGTGAGATTTAGTTAGGAAGAAAAAACAAAAGCTTTACATGAAAATGGATGTTTCAGTTGAAAACCCTATTTTTGTTTCATATTGTTGATTAAATATATTATACACTGTAATTCAAGTATTCCTCTGAGTTCTATGTGATTAAAAAACATCAGTAGGTTGTGTGGGATAAAAAAATGTTTATGTCCGGACCAATCAGAGTATCCTGGAGAGGAGAAAAATTGGTGTTAGCACTAAATACAGTGCCTGTTTAATAAATGTGTATATAGATATGTTATATATGTTGATATGTCATTTCTATGGTGTTAATGTTTGATTTGGTTATACATCCTAGGAGCAGAAAGACCATTTATGAACACTTAAATTCCTACTATTATAGAATTTTAGGATAGGTAGGGCCTCAAGCATTATCATGTTACAATCCAAGAAGTATATGACTCTCTTACAGGTTTATAGCTAGTTGTTAGTGACAGAAGTAGGCCTAGAGCACAGGCATTGAGATTTCCAATCTAATGTTGTTACTTTACTACTGTCACTAAGACAGTAACTTAAATTATCTTATTGGTTCCATCCTATATGTGGCTATCTTTATTTCTAACTCTACATCCAGAGATTGGCTTGTTTACATTTCCACTGACAGGCCATTGTGTAAGGGCATCTAATCTAGTTCCAGCATTATTACCCTTTGAATGTTAGGACTATCAAGATTAATGCCCATTGCGTAATTATTCAGGGTTTTCATGTCTAAGAATTTATAAGAAGCTAGTCTTTAAGTTCACAGAGAAGCCTCTTGGAATGGCAGCACTATGAAAAAGTTAGGGGAGCCAATGTTTAATGCCTGTAAGCATAATAAATGATTTATAAATACAAGTGGGAAATCAAGAATGCACATATATTTGAGTAAAATAAAAAGCATGAAAGAAGAAGACATGGATCAATACAGAGAAAATACTAATGCTTAATCTTTTTCAAGTGAAAAAAAGATAACTTAAAAAAGTTTTAATTTGTACATTTGGAGTATTCCATAAAATAGCCCCTTCATAGAACTAAAATTGGCTGGTATGTAAAATAATCAACCAGAGGACAAGTGTTTATTCTAAATTAAAGGTATGATCAGTAAAATAGAAATCAAATAGAAGGGTTAAAGGATAAAGTTGGTAAATTGTTGATAAGGTAGAAGAATAAAGGCAAAGAGAAAAAGGGAGAGGTATAGAGGGCAATCTAGATGGTCTGATATTTATCTAATAGGATTTACATTAAGAAGAGAACAGAGACAATGGGTGGGAGGGAATAATACAGAAAGACTGCAGGAAGAGTTGTCAGAGATGAAGAACTTTTAAAAGAGTTGATTAATGACCAAATGGAATGAATGAAGCTGTATACATTCTAGACCTAACTTAATGAAGCCTTACAATTTAGAATGTAAAGAAGACATTCAAAACTTCCAGGGAATATGAAACAATTTACAAACAGAGGGATGTGAATCTGATTGTTGTCAGACTTCTCACCAGCAATATATATTAGAGGCCAAGAAGTAAAATTTTGAAATTCTGAACAAAGTTATTTTGAACCTAGAAATCTTACCCCAGCTAGTCTGTCAGTTGAGTGTGAGGGCAAAAGGAAAACATATTAGAACATGAAAGAATATTACTTACCGTCAACTTTAAAAATAGAGTTAAGAACATATGCCAACAAAACATAAACAGAAATGAAGCAAGCAGACAGCATGGAAATAAAAAAAAATGGGATTGAACTTGGAATACTATAAAAAGAAATGTCAGAATGAAAAATGTGCATCAACTTTAGAAAATATAGCAACAGGCTTCTTTGTGTAATTAATTTCTAAGTTCATACCATTGTGGTTGGAAAAGATACTTGATATGATTTTAATCATCTTAAATTTATTGACTTGTTTTGTAACCTAACCTATGATCTCTCCTGGAAAATGTTCCACATGCACTTGAGAAGCATGTGTACTCTGCTGCTTTTGGATGGAATGTTCTGCATATATCTGTTAAGTTCATCTGGTCCAACGTGTCATTTAAGACCAATATTTCCTTATTGATTTTCTGTCAGAATAATATATCCATTGATGTAACTGGGGTATTAAATCCCCTGCTATTACTGTATTGTATTTATCATGTACTTAATTACACAAAGCAAATAGGAAAATTCATAAATACGTGGAGATTAAGCAGCATACTATTGAACAACCAATGGGTCAAAGAAGAAACCAAAAGAGAAATTTAAAAATACCTTGAGACAAATGAAAATGGAAATACAGGTTTCCCCCAGTTTTCAAAAGTTTACTTTATTCCACTTCACTTTTATGAAAGACCTACATTAGTTTTTGTTTCGCTAACAGAAAGAAATCTGAAGAGGATTTTTGCTCTTACAAAAAAAAATAATTGTTTCTTTGCTTTATGCTGTTTTAGCAAATGAAAACTTTCATAGGAATGCTCTAGTTTTGAATAGCAGGAGAAATCTGTATAATATACCAAAATTTGTGGAATGCAGGAAAAGCTACATTTTAAGTTCCAAGAGGGAAGTTGATAGTAATAAATACCTACCTCAAGAAATGCCTCAAATAAACAACCTAAACTTACAATTTACAAGGAACTAGAAAAAGAAGAACAAACGAAGCCCAAACTTAGAAGAAGGAAGGAAATAACAAAGGTTAGAGCAGAAGTAAATGACATAGAGACTAAAAAGACTATAGAGAAGATCAAGAAAACTAAGAACTAGTTTATCAGAAAAGATAAACAAAGTTGGCAAGCCTTTAGCTAGACTCACCAAGAAAAATAGAAAAAGGACTCAAGTCAAATCAGAAATGGAAGAGGAGATATTACAGCTGATACCACAGAAATACAAAGAGTGATAAGAGACTTCTATGAACAATTATATGCCAACAAATTCGACAACCTAGAAGAAATGGATAAATCCCTGAAAACATAGAACCAACAAGACTGAATCTTGATGAAATAAAAAAGTCTTAAGAGACTAATTACTAGTAAGGAGATTGAACCAATAATCAAAAACCTCTGAACAAACAAAAGTCCAGGACCAGGCAGCTTCACTGCTGAATTTTACCAATCTTTACAGAAAAATTAATACCAATCCTTCTTAAACATTTCCAAAAAATAAAAGAGGAAAAAATGCTTCTGAACTCATTTTATGAGGTCAGCATTATCCTGATACCAAAACCAGTCAAGGACACCACCAGAAAACAAAATTACAGGCCAATATCACTGATGAATATAGATGAAAGAATCCTCAACAAGTTATAAGCAAATTTTACTGAATTCAACAATACAGTAAAAGGATCATGCATCATGAAAAAATGGGATTTATTCCAGGGATGCAAGAATGGTTCACCATCTGCAGATCAGTCAGTATGATACATCACGTTAACGGAATGAAAGATAAAAATCTTATGATCATCTCAATAGTTGCAGGAAAAGCACTTAACAAAATCCAATATCCATTTATAATAAAAACTCTCAACAAAGCAGGTATAGAGGGAATATATCTCAACATAATAAAGTCCATATATGACAAGCCCTCAGATAATATCACACTTAATGGCAAAAAGCTGAAAACTTTTCCTATAAGATCAGAAACAAGACAAGGATACCCACTCTAGTCACTTTCATTCAACAGAGTATTGGAAGTCTTAGCCGCTACAATCAGACAAGAATAAGAAATAAAGGGAATCTAAATTGGAAAAGTAGAAGTAAAATGGTCACTGATGACTCAATCAAAAAGCCTTTGGAAATAATAAGTGAATTCAGTAAGGTTGTAGGATACAAAATCTATACTTAAAAATTTGTTGCATTTCGATACACTAATAACAAACTATCAGAAAGAGAAATGAAGAAAATAATTTCATCAAAAAGAATAAAATACCTAGGAATAAATTTAGCTAAGGAGGTGAATGACCTGTACATTAAAACTATAAGGCATTAATGAAAGAAATTGAAAAAGACACAAATAAATGGAAAGATATTTCATGTTCATGGACTGGAAGAATCAATACTACTGTTAAAATGTTCATACTACCCAAACAATCTACAGAGTCAATGCAATCTGTATCAAAATTCCAGGGCTTCCCTGGTGGTGCAGTGGTTGAGAGTCCGCCTGCTGATGCAGGGGACACGGGTTCGTGCCCCGGTCTGGGAAGATCCCACATGCCGCGGAGCGGCTGGGCCCGTGAGCCATGGCCGCTGAGCCTGCGTGTCCGGAGCCTGTGCTCCACAATGGGAGAGGCCACAACAGTGAGAGGCCTGCGTACCGCAAAAAAAAAAATAAATAAAAACAAATAAATAAAATTCCAGTGGCATTTTTCACAGAGATAGAAAAAAGAATCCTCAGATTTGTATGGAACCATGTAAGAACTTGAATAGCCAAAACAATCTTTAGAAAAAGAACAAAGCTGGAGGCATCACACTCCTTAATTATTTCGAACTATATTTTAAAGCTATAGTAATTAGCTTTACTATGGTGTTGCATAAAAACAGACACATAGGCCAATGGAACAGAATAGAGAGCCCAGAAATAAACCCATTCGTATATGGCCAATTAATTTACAACAAAGAAGCCAAGAATATATTATGGGGAAAGGACAGTCTCTTTAATAAATAGTGCTGGGAAAACTGGACAGCCACAAGCAAAAGAATGAAACTTGACCATTATCTTACACCATACACAAAAATTAACTCAAAATGGATTAAAGACTTAAACCTGAAAATTTAAGACTCCTAGAAGAAAACATAGGCAGTAAGCTCCTTGACATAGGTCTTGGTGGTGAGTTTTTGAATCTGACATCAAAAGAATAAGCAACAGAGTAAAAAGAAACAAGTGAGACTACATCATACTAAAAAGCTTCTGCACAGCAAAGGAAACCATCAACAAAATGAAAAGATGACCTACTGAATGAGAAAAAATATTTGCAAATCATGTATCTGATAAGTGGCTAATATCCAAAATATATTAAAAACTCATACAACTCATTAGCAAACAAACAATTAAATTAAAAATGGGCAGAAGATCTGAATAGATATTTTTCCATAGAAGATACACAGATAGCCAACAGGTACATGAAAAGATGCTCAAAATTATTAATCATTGGGGAAATGCAAATCAAAACCACAATGATATCACCTCACACCTGTTAGCATGGCTATTATCAAAAAGACAAGAAATAACCAGTGCTGGCAAGGATGTGGAGAAAAGGGAATTCTTGTGCACCGTTGGTGGGAACGTTAATTGGTACCATCACTATGGGAAACAGTGTGAAGTTTCCTCAAAAATAGAACCACTATATGATCCAGCAATTCCACTGCTAAGTATTTATCTGAAGAAAACAAAAACAATAACTTGAAAAGATACATGCACCCCAATGTTCATTGCAGCATTATTTACAATAGCCAAGATATGGAAACAATCTAGAGTCCATCAATGGATGAATGGATAAGAAATTATATATGTATCGTATATATATTATAAATATATTGCATACATATACAGTATATTATATTGTCTATATAAAAAATGGAAAAAAATGAAATTTTCCACTTGCAATATATGAATGGACCTCAAGGGCATTCATTATGTTAAGTGAAATGAGTCAGACAGTAAAAGACAAATACCATATGATCTCTCTTGCAAGCATGCTGAATCTAAAAACAAGCAAACAAATAAAACCCAAGTTTATAGATATGGAGAACAGATGGGCAGTTGCCAGAGGCAGGGAGTGAGGGGTGGGAAAAGTGGGTACACGGGGTCTAAAAGTAAAAAAAAAGACAGATGAGGTTCTGTCAGGATTAAAGTTTATCATATCTTTAATTTCCATGTATAAATACATAGGAAGAAACAGGTTTTATACCCAATGGGGAAAAGAAATAAAGAATTTTCATTACTGAAACATTATTAATCTGGTCTCTGTGTGAAGTGAGGCTGCAGTGATACCACACAGGGCAATACCATGTGGCCTCATCACATGAGTGAAAAAAGAAAAGATAGCAGTAGGATTCTAAGAATATTGTTTTCAAGAAAAAAAAATTCATTCAACATATTTAATTGATTAAGAAGCTGGATGACTTAGTTGTTTGGCCAAGGAGGGAGACATTTATTTGGTAAACAAGAAAATAGATGAGAGAGTGGGTGGGGAGAAACATTACGCTTTCAAAGGAAATCAAGCAAAGGGCTAACAAAAAATTCACCCTAGATATAGAAAGCAAATTGAGTAACTAAGAGTTTAAAATAAATAACTCGGGGGGACCTTGAAGATGGCGGAAGAGTAAGACGCGGAGATCGCCTTCCTCCCCACGGATACACCAGAAATACATCTACACGTGGAACAACTCCTACAGAACACCTACTGAAGGCTGGCAGAAGACCTCAGACCTCCCAAAAGGCAAGAAACTCCCCACGTACCTGGGTAGGGCAAAAGAAAAAAAGAAAAAACAGAGACAAAAGAATAAGGACGGCACCTGCGCCAGTGGGAGGGAGCTGTGAAGGAGGAAAAGTTTCCACACACTAGGAAGCCCCTCCGCGGGCGGAGACTGCGGGAGGCGGAGGGGGGGGCTTCGGGACCGAGGAGTAGTGCACAGCGACGGGTGCGGAGGGCAAAGCGGGGAGATTCCCGCACAGAGGATCGGTGCCGACCGGCACTCACCAGCCCGAGAGGCTTGTCTGCTCACCCGCCCGGGCGGGCGGGGCTGCGAGCTGAAGCTCGGGTTTCGGTTTTGGACGGAGTGCAGGGAGAGGACTGGGGTTGGCGGCTTGAACATAGCCTGAAGGGGTTAGTGCACCACGACTAGCCGGGAGGGAGTTCGGGGAAAAGCCTGCACCTGCCGAAGAGGCAAGAGACTTTTTCTTCCCTCTTTGTTTCCTGGTGCGCGAGGAGAGGGGTTTAAGAGCGCTGCTTAAAGGAACTCCAGAGACGGGCGCGAGCCGCGGCTAAAAGCGCGAACCCCAGAGACGGGCGCGAGCCGCGGTTAAAAGCGCGAACCCCAGAGACGGGCGCGAGCCGCGGCTAAAAGCGCGGACCCCAGAGACGGGCGGGAGACGCTAAGGCTGCTGCTGCCGCCACCAAGGGGCCTGTGTGCGAGCACAGGTCACTCTCTACACCCCTCTTCCGCGGAGCCTGTGCAGCCCGCCACTGCCAGGTTCCCGGGAACCAGGAACAACTTCCCCGGGAGAACGCACGGCGGGCCTCAGGCTGGTGCAACGTCACGCCGGCCTCTGCCGCAACGTCATGCCGCCTCTGACGCCGCAGGCCCGCCCCGCACGCAGTGCCCCTCCTTCCCCCCCCTCACCCCCGGCCTGAGTGAGCCTGAGCCCCCGAATCAGCGGCCCCTTTAACCCTTTCCTGTCTGAGCAAAAAACAGACGCCCTCCAGCGACCTACACGCAGAGGCAGGGCCAAATCCAAAGCTGAGCTCCTGTGAGCTGTGAGAACAAAGAAGAGAAAGGGAAATCTTTCCCAGCAGCCTCAGAAGCAGCGGATTAAAGCTCCACAATCAACTTGATATACCCTGCATCTGTCGAATACCTGAATAGACAAGGAATGATCCCAAATTGAAGAGGTGGAATTTAGGAGCGAGATCTATGATTTTTTTCCCTTTTCCTCTTTTTGTGAATGTGTACGTGTATGCTTATGTGTGAGATCTTGTCTGTATACTCTTGCTTCCACCATTTGTCCTAGGGCTCTATCCGTCCATGGTTTTTAAAAAAAAATTTTTTTTCTCAATAATTAATTTTAATTGTAATAACTTTATTATACTTTACCGTCGTTCCTTCTTTCTTTCTTTCTTTCTTTCCGTCCTTCCCTCCTTTAGACAACGAATCACCCCAAATTGAGGAGGTGGTCTCTGAGAGCAAGATTTATGATTTTTCCCCCTTTACCTCTTTTTGTGAAGGTGTATGTGTATGCTTCTGTATAAGATTTTCTCTGTATAGCTTTGCTTCCAACATTTGTCCTAAGGTTCTATCCGTCCCTCTTTTTTTTTTTTTTTTTCTAAATATTTTTTAATTCAATAACTATATTATACTTTATTTTATTTTTACTGTATCTTCTTTCTTTCTGTCTTTTTTCCTTCTTTCCCTCCTTCCTTCCTTCCTTCCTCCCTCCCTCC
The DNA here is from genome assembly GCF_059928025.1 of Delphinapterus leucas. Classification (NCBI taxonomy): domain Eukaryota; kingdom Metazoa; phylum Chordata; class Mammalia; order Artiodactyla; family Monodontidae; genus Delphinapterus; species Delphinapterus leucas. The sequence goes on from NC_143140.1 coordinate 55,809,705, forward strand.
CTCCTTTCTTTCCTTCTTTGCTTCTTTCTTCCTTCCTTCCTTTCCTCCTTTCCTTCTTTCTTTCCTCACACTTCTACTAATGCTCTCTACTTTTTCTCCCTTTTATTCTGAGCCGTGTGGATGAAAGGCTCTTGGTGCTCCAGCCAGGAGTCAGGGCTCTGCCTCTGAGGTAGGAGAGCCAACTTCAGGACACTGGTCAACAAGAGACCTCCCAGCTCCACATAATATTAAACGGTGGAAATCTCCCAGTGACCTCCATCTTAACACCAGCACCCAGCTTCACTCAACGACCAGCAAGCCACAGTGCTAGACAACCTATGCCAAACAACTAGCAAAACAGGAACACAACCCCACCCATTAGCAGAGAGGCTGCCTAAAATCATAATAAGGCCACAGACACCCCAAAACACACCACCAGACGTGAACCTGCCCACTAGAGAGACAAGATCCAGCCTCATCCACCACAACACAGGCACTAGTCCCCTCCACCAGGAAGCCTACACAACCCACTGAAACAACCTTAGCCACTGGAGACAGACATCAAAAACAACGGGAACTACGAACGTGCAGCCTGCAAAAAGGAGACCCCAAACACAGTAAGATAAGCAAAATGAGAAGGCAGAAAAACACACAGCAGATGAAGGAGCAAGATAAAAATGCACCAGACCTAACAAATGAAGAGGAAATAGGCAGTCTACCTGAAAAAGAATTCAGAATAATGATAGTAAGGATGATCCGAAATCTTGGAAGTAGAATGGACAAAATGCAAGAAGCAGTTAACAAGGACCTAGAAGAAATAAAGATGAAACAAGCAATGATGAACAACGCAATAAATGAAATTAAAAGTACTCTAGATGGGATCAATAACAGAATAACTGAGGCAGAAGAACGGATAAGTGACCTGGAAGATAAAATAGTGGAAATAACTACTGCAGAGCAGAATAAAGAAAAAAGAATGAAAAGAACTGAGGACAGTCTCAGAGACCTCTGGGACAACATTAAACGCACCAACATTCGAATTATAGGGGTTCCAGAAGAAGAAGAGAAAAAGAAAGGGACTGAGAAAATATTTGAAGAGATTATAGTTGAAAACTTCCCTAATATGGGAAAGGAAATAGTTAATCAAGTCCAGGAAGCACAGAGAGTCCCATACAGGATAAATACAAGGAGAAATACGCCAAGACACATATTAATCAAACTGTCAAAAATTAAATACAAAGAAAGCATATTAAAAGCAGCAAGGGAAAAACAGCAAATAACACACAAGGGAATCCCCATAAGGTTAACAGCTGATCTCTCAGCAGAAACCCTACAAGCCAGAAGGGAGTGGCAGGACATACTGAAAGTGATGAAGGAGAAAAACCTGCAACCAAGACTACTCTACCCAGCAAGGATCTCATTCAGATTTGATGGAGAAATTAAAACCTTTACAGACAAGCAAAAGCTGAGAGAGTTTAGCACCACCAAACCAGCTTTACAGCAAATGCTAAAGGAACTTCTCTAGACAAGGAACACAAGAGAAGGAAAAGACCTATAATAACGAACCCAAAACAATATAGAAAATGGGAATAGGAACATACATATCGATAATTACCTTAAATGTAAATGGACTAAATGCTCCCACCAAAAGACACAGATTGGCTGAATGGATACAAAAACAAGACCCTTATATATGCTGTCTACAAGAGACCCACTTCAGACCTAGAGACACATACAGACTGAAAATAAGGGGATGGAAAAAGATATTCCATGCAAATGGAAACCAAAAGAAAGCTGGAGTAGCAATTCTCATATCAGACAAAGTAGACTTTAAAATAAGGACTATTACAAGAGACAAAGAAGGACACTACATAATGATCAAGGGATCAATCCAAGAAGAAGATATAACAATTGTAAATATTTATGCACCCAACATAGGAGCACCTCAATACATAAGGCAAATACTAACAGCCATAAAACGGGAGATTGACAGTAACACATTCATAGTAGGGGACTTTAACACCCCACTTTCACCAATGGACAGATCATCCAAAATGAAAGTAAATAAGGAAACACAAGCTTTAAATGATACATTAAACAAGATGGACTTAATTGATATTTATAGGACACTCCATCCAAAAACAACAGAATACACATTTTTCTCAAGTGCTCATGGAACATTCTCCAGGATAGATCATATCTTGGGTCACAAATCAAGCCTTGGTAAATTTAAGAAAATTGAAATTGTATCAAGTATCTTTTCTGACCACAACGCCATGAGACTAGATATCAATTACAGGAAAAGATCTGTAAAAAATACAAACACATGGAAGCTAAACAATACACTACTTAATAATGAAGTGATCACTGAAGAAATCAAAGAGGAAATAAAAAAATACCTAGAAACAAATGACAATGGAGACACAACGACCCAAAACCTATGGGATGCAGCAAAAGCAGTTCTAAGGGGGAAGTTTATAGCAATACAAGCCCACCTTAAGAAGCAGGAAACATCTCAAATAAACAACCTAACCTTGCACCTAAAGCAATTAGAGAAAGAAGAACAAAAAAACCCCAAAGCTAGCAGAAGGAAAGAAATCATAAAAATCAGATCAGAAATAAATGAAAAAGAAATGAAGGAAACGATAGCAAAGATCAATAAAACTAAAAGCTGGTTCTTTGAGAAGATAAACAAAATAGATAAACCACTAGCCAGACTCATCAAGAAAAAAAGGGAGAAGACTCAAATCAATAGAATTAGAAATGAAAAAGGAGAAGTAACAACTGACACTGCAGAAATAAAAAAAATCATAAGAGATTACTACAAGCAACTCTATGCCAATAAAATGGACAATCTGGAAGAAATGGACAAATTCTTAGAAATGCACAACCTGCCAAGACTGAATCAGGAAGAAATAGAAAATATGAACAGACCAATCACAAGCACCGAAATTGAAACTGTCATTAAAAATCTTCCAACAAACAAAAGCCCAGGACCAGATGGCTTCACAGGTGAATTCTATCAAACGTTTAGAGAAGAGCTAACACCTATCCTTCTCAAACTCTTCCAAAATATAGCAGAGGGAGGAACACTCCCAAATTCCTTCTACGAGGCCACCATCACCTTGATACCAAAACCAGACAAGGATGTCACAAAGAAAGAAAACTACAGGCCAATATCACTGATGACCATAGATGCAAAAATCCTCAACAAAATACTAGCAAACAGAATCCAACAGCACATTAAAAGGATCATACACCATGATCAAGTGGGGTTTATTCCAGGAATGCAAGGATTCTTCAATATACGCAAATCTATCAATGTGATAAACCATATTAACAAATTGAAGGAGAAAAACCATATGATCATCTCAATAGATGCAGAGAAAGCTTTCGACAAAATTCAACACCCATTTATGCTAAAAACCCTGCAGAAAATAGGCCTAGAGGGAACTTTCCTCAACATAATAAAGGCCATATATGACAAGCCCACAGCAAACATCATCCTCAATGGTGAAAAACTGAAAGCATTTCCACTAAGATCAGGAACAAGACAAGGTTGCCCACTCTCACCACTCTTATTCAACATAGTTTTGGAAGTTTTAGCCACAGCAATCAGAGAAGAAAAGGAAATAAAAGGAATCCAAATCGGAAAAGAAGAAGTAAAGCTGTCACTGTTTGCAGATGACATGATACTATACATAGAGAATCCTAAAGATGCTACCAGAAAACTACTAGAGCTAATCAATGAATTTGGTAAAGTAGCAGGATACAAAGTTAATGCACAGAAATCTCTGGCATTCCTATATACTAATGATGAAAAATCTGAAAGTGAAATCAAGAAAACACTCCCATTTACCATTGCAACAAAAAGAATAAAATATCTAGGAATAAACCTACCTAAGGAGACGAAAGACCTGTATGCAGAAAATTATAAGACACTGATGAAAGAAATTAAAGATGAGACAAATAGATGGAGAGATATACCATGTTCTTGGATGGGAAGAATCAACTTTGTGAAAATGACTCTACTACCCAAAGCAATCTACAGATTCAATGCAATCCCTATCAAACTACCACTGGAATTTTTCACAGAACTAGAACAAAAACTTTCACAATTTGTATGGAAACACAAAAGACCCCGAATAGCCAAAGCAATCTTGAGAACGAAAAAAGGAGCTGGAGGAATCAGGCTCCCTGACTTCAGACTATACTACAAAGCTACAGTAATAAAGACAGTATGGTACTGGCACAAAAACAGAAATATAGATCAATGGAACAGGATAGAAAGCCCAGCGATAAACCCACGCACATATGGACACCTTATCTTTGATAAAGGTGGCAGGAATGTACAGTGGAGAAAGGACAGCCTCTTCAATAAATGGTGCTGGGAAAACTGGACAGGTACATGTAAAAGTATGAGATTAGATCACTCCCTAACACCATACACAAAAATGAACTCAAAATGGATTAAAGAGCTAAATGTAAGGCCAGAAACTATCAAACTCTTAGAGGAAAACATAGGCAGAACACTCTATGACATAAATCACAGCAAGATCCTTTCTGACCCACCTCCTAGAGTAATGGAAATAAAAACAAAAATAAACAAATGGGACCTAATGAAACTTCAAAGCTTTTGCACAGCAAAGGAAACCATAATCAAGACCAAAAGACAACCCTCAGAATGGGAGAAAATATTTGCAAATGAAGCAACTGACAAAGGATTAATCTCCAAAATTTACAAGCAGCTCATGCAGCTCAATAACAAAAAACCAAACAACCCAATCCAAAAATGGGCAGAAGACCTAAATAGACATTTCTCCAAAGAAGATATACAGAATGCCGACAAACACATGAAAGAATGCTCAACATCATTAATCATTAGAGAAATGCAAATCAAAACTACAATGAGATATCATCTCACACCAGTCAGAATGGCCATCATCAAAAAATCTAGAAACAATAAATGCTGGAGAGGGTGTGGAGAAAAGGGAACACTCTTGCACTGCTGGTGGGAATGTGAATTGGTTCAGCCACTATGGAGAACAGTATGGAGGTTCCTTAAAAAACTACAAATAGAATTACCATATGACCCAGCAATCCCACTACTGGGCATATACCCTGAGAAAACCAAAATTCAAAAAGAGTCATGTGCCAAAATGTTCATTGCAGCTCTATTTACAATAGCCCGGAGATGGAAACAACCTAAGTGCCCATCATCGGATGAATGGATAAAGAAGATGTGGCACATATATACAATGGAATATTACTCAGCCTTAAAAAGAAATGAAATTGAGCTATTTGTAATGAGATGGATAGACCTAGAGTCTGTCATACAGAGTGAAGTAAGTCAGAAAGAAAAAGACAAATACCGTATGCTAACGCATATATATGGAATTTAAGGGGAAAAAAAATGTCATGAAGAACCTAGGGGTAAGACAGGAATAAAGACGCAGACCTACTGGAGAACGGACTTGAGGATATGGGGAGGGGGAAGGGTGAGCTTTGACAGGGCGAGAGAGAGTCATGGACATATACACACTAACAAACGTAGTAAGGTAGATAGCTAGGGGGAAGCAGCCGCAAGGCACAGGGATATTAGCTCGGTGCTTTGTGACAGCCTGGAGGGGTGGGATAGGGAGAGTGGGAGGGAGGGAGACGCAAGAGGGAAGACATATGGGAACATATGTATATGTATAACTGATTCACTTTTTTATAAAGCAGAAACTAACACACAATTGTAAAGCAATTATACCCCAATAAAGATGTTTAAAAAAATAAAATAAAATAAAATAAATAACTCATTTGACCACGAGCCTTTAATATTTTCTTTCCAGAGGCAGTGGCTTTCTGAATAAAATTACTTGTCTTTTTTATAATTTACCCAGTCACTATACTGGGTTCTGTAGTGAATAATATTCACATAATGATAATATTAATGGTTTTCAATTTTTAGAATTGAAACTTAATTTTAGTTATAAAACCATGAGATTTAATTATAGTCGTATAAAAGAATATAAATGTTATAAACTTTGATAGTGGAAAAGCAATGGTATATGATGACAAAAGCTGGCCGGTTGAAGCATGGGAGGGACAACTAGAGAGTGATGTAGCAGTGATAATTTCTTCATTGTCTAGAGTAGAGAGCTAAATGAGTCTGTCTTAAGTTCTATCTTGGTTCAGGGGCTAGCTTGGTCATTAACTACTTCAAGATTCAGATCAGGTAAAAATCACTCTGTGATAACATTTCAAGCATAAAATAAAGATTTTGGAGTATATAATACCCATGGTCATTGAAATAATATCTCAATTTTAGACATATACTTTTAAATAGCAATCTGAGGTGAAAAAGAAAAATCTCTAAATAAAAATTTAAAGCTAACAAACTGACTAGTACTCCTAAAAATACTGGAAAAATACTTAAAATGTTACATATATATACATATAAAACAGTGTGTATGAGACTGATAACAAAGTGTACTTGAAGTATTTATCAAAGAAGACAATATTATAACCATAGAAGCTAACATTCATTGAGCATCTGGGTGCTAGGTATGTTGTAAGTAAATAATATATATGGCACAGAATAAATGCACGTTCATAGTTATCACCAGAATTTGAAAGAATGGAAGTGAACACCTGTAGAGAAGTGGTGTATGGTTTATGCAAGGTGTTTATGATTCAGAAGAAAATGAATTTAAAAAATAAGTTGGAAAAATATTGACTTTGTGGAAAACCCTTTCCTTGACAGCATAAACACAATAGGAAATATTCAGGAGGATTATAGGAGCAGAGAAGAGAAGTGACACTACAGAAGCACACCAATGAGATGACAGATAAGGGATGACGGTAGGATCAAATTACCATAGTGTTTACATTCAGATTCCCTCTGGCTATGTTTAAAAAAGTTAAGTAACTGTTTTTTAAAATGTTTTTAATGTAAATATTTATACTGTGACAGAAATTACATCTTTGGTAACCATTTAAAATTCAGATAGAAAAAATTAGAAGTCAGTTTCATGTTTGAGGGAATATGAAATTATTCAGTATTATGTGGGGTAACACAGGCAAATGTGTGAAGATCAGTTCAATAGTTAACCTTTAATCTCTCTTCCAATTCTTAAATTCTGTGATTCAAGGCACATTTATTTAAGAATACATAAACAAACTCTTAACAGTTTAAAAATGTATATTTTCTTCTTTGATCTCGTATTTCCATTATATTTCTCCAATAAACTTTTACTCTAATATAATATACTTTTATACTTCTGAAAGTCTTGTATTTGTCACCTATCATATTTCTCTGCAACAAGCAAATTTGTCTGTATAAATTAGAATTTAATTATTTTTTATTTTTCTGGCCATAAGGCTCTAAGTGTTAAAAAATTCTTCTAGATTGAATTTCATGAAAATTATTATTACTACCCAATTGATCAAAAAAATCATACTATAAATTTTAATACTTACTAAATGCAAAAAAGCAAAATATTACTGAAAATTAATCTCTTAATAAGAATAGCTTATTTTTTCCTGGATGAATATTAGTTTTAATGTAATTGAGGCAAAGTTCAGCATCAATTATATTTATATTTCTATATTTTATATATATGTAAACACTGAGAAAACATTATAAATAAGAAGATAAAAATGGAAGTTTTAGTATAGTAATGTCACTCAATTCTTTGAGTTCTTTCTGAGTTCTGTGCCAAAAATTCATATAGTGATCTGTCATCAAAATTGTTTATATTAATCTACGAGCTGACAATTTAATTATGTTCTCTTCAGTTTTGATCCTGACTTTCAAAAGGATTTGTCACCCTGTCATTAGAGTCATTTTCTTTCTCAATTTATAGCCAGTACACCAAAAAGGCTTTACTGAGATGTATTCAATCACTATTATTATTAATTCTGATGCACATTTACCAATAAACAGTTTTGATAAAACACTTTCTTTTCATGCACTTTAAATACACTATTGTTAAAATCTCAGAGCTACAGAATTAACTAATTTATGGGAAATATTTAAGTTGCTTATTTGGCAAAGCCAGTCCTGAAATCAAATCAATCAGCCGAATCAGATTTACTGTCAGAAAAAGTCTGACTTCACTTCTCAATTCAATTACACGTGTTAATACATGTTTTCATGAAATCCTCTCACATCTGAATTCTAATTCTGAGAGAGATAGTCATAGCAGTGAGCCCTACCAAGACTTTATTGCTTGGATGGAAAAAAATGCATAAAAAAGTAGAAAAAAAAATTTACTGGTCCCAGACAAGCGTACCTCTAGAATTTATGGAAGCCTGGCTCCAAGAGTTGGGAGAAAAAAAAGAGATAGGCACATCACAAAACCAGATACTCTTAAAGGGAGATGAGGTCCTCTAGAAAGGAACGATGTGAAAATCTGATAGTAAAATTGCTAATTATCCTTAGAAGAAAAATAAAGGGGAGACAACCAAAGAAATCAATGACACTTCACAGAAAATGCTGTGATGATTCAGGTTCTAAGGGACCCCGAAGATGGAGTGCCACATGCATGTTAAAGAATGGCAGAAGTCTGAAAGAATATGAAAGCAGGCAAAAGGCTAGAATAGTAGAGAATTATAAAAGACTGCTACAGAGGGCAGGGAGCGAGATGGACAAGGGTGAGGCAGCCCACTGTTTTCCTAGGTGGTGTGTTACTCAAGATGGTAGATACTTCTCTACTCAACATATTCAAGATTGCTCTTGAAAATTAGTTTTCCAACTGGAAAAGTAGAATTAAAGTCTGAAATATATGATGAAACAATAAATGACACTGGTCACCTTTATATGAAAATCATCTTAATTCCAATAAATGACCTTATAGTCTATTGAAAGAACTTGTAAACATAGTTGCAGAATATCTATCAGCAATATTTAACAGTCATGATTAATTGGGAGACAACACACGAAGAGACTGATACTTTTCTAAAAAAGTATATCAAAAAGTCTTAAAAAATGGGTGTTGATATACTTAATGTCAATGCTAAAAGCTGTCTACAGGGCTTCCCTGGTGGCGCAGTGGTTGATAGTCCGCCTGCCGATGCAGGGGACACGGGTTCGTGCCCCGGTCTGGGAAGATCCCACATGCCGCGGAGCGGCCGGGCCCGTGAGCCATGGCCGCTGAGCCTGCGCGTCCGGAGCCTGTGCTCCGCAACGGGAGAGGCCACAACACTGAGAGGCCCGCGTAACGCAAAAAAAAAAAAAAGAAAAGAAAAAAACAACTGTCTAGAGCTAAAAACTATTTTAAATAGTTTACTAAAGATCTCTTAGAAAAATGCTCTTCTCTCTCTCTCTCCCTGTCTCTTTCTCTCTCTCTCTCTAGGACTAGTCAGAATCTCCAGGTAAAAAACAAAGGGAAACAGATGTCAAGTCAAAATAAGAAAAATTTCCGTAAGATTTACAGTGGTCCAAACCTGAACCAACATCACAATCATGCTCTCAATGCCTGCAGTGGAGAGACTGAAGCAAGGTCATCATCATAGTCAGAAGGGCAATTGAGGGGATTCTTTTGGGGTGGGATTGGATTTAGGTGATCTCAGATTTTGGCTCCAATTGTTAGTTCCTTAGAATTCTATTCATCTGTCTTGGGTGAATGGAATAGACCTGCTTAAAAAGCACACATTTCTTTGAATGCTTTCTAGGTTTCTCCATTAGCACTTAGCAAGAGATGGTGTGAGTTAGTAGTTCCAGAGGAGTGTGGAAGTACACATGTGCATCATTGGTGAGGGTAGGGATGGAGAAGGAACTGCTCTCTACTAACCTGGGCTGTGTGGATCATCAGTGGGATCTACAGGGAAAACCAATGGGCGGCAGGGCCTAGATTCTCTGGGGTTAAGATTTATCTGCCTCACATATGGTCTCTGGCAGGACCCTGCTGTTTTTGTGGATTTGGAGGCCGAGGACAGTTTGGGAAATACCTGAATCATTGACAAAATCTCCCTTTTTTCGTTTGCTGCTATTGTGTTTACCCCTCACTCCAGCTGAAAAGAAAAAGTCAGTTCTGTGTTTCATTGGTCATTCCTCGTGCAGAGAGACCTATATTGGCCTCATCCCCACTATGTTTATGGTCTTCAGTTTCTGCCTTTTGGGAAAAGAGGGACTCTCCAGCTTCCCTCCACATTTTGATTATATGCAGTTGTAGAAATTCATTAGTTTTCCATGGGAAAAATTATTTGAAAATTATAAGCCTTGTTAAAAGCAGATATGGAGTAGCTTATAAGAAAGCTCTAAGGGGTGTGTGTGTGTCTGTGTGTGTCTGTGTGTCTGTGAATATTGAGATGAATAGTTTCAGGCATCCATTGAAGTGAAGCTGCATTTTTGTGTGTGCGACAGACCCTACTCAGCAATCTCTTACCTTCCTTTTACTTACAAACCAAAAGCTTCAGCTGTTTTATTAAAGACTGGGTGTCAAAGCTGAAGTGCTTTGCCAACACAGACATCAAAGGGTCCTAAGTGTACTTTTCCCCATATGTTTTAGATAGTTTTTCCCTTCATGCCTGATATCAGTCAGAGAGGGTGCTAGAATGTGGTACCTCACACCTTGAAGATTAAACACCTTCTCAGCTGGTATTTCTGTTTCGACTTCATTTCCTGCCACCTTCTATCATAAGCACCTTGCACCATGTCATGGTTCTGTCTGAACAACGAGACTATGTTTTTCAAAAGCATTTTTCTGCAAATAAGTAGTCTCTGCCTTGCCTTTGACGTGAGCTTAGTTGCTGAATGAATTGCTTTGTTGGACAGTGAGATAAGATTATAATAGAGTCTGTAATAACGATGCCAATCACGAATGGCAGGAAGGCTGTTATTCTTGGACTGTTGTATTTGTAAATCATGCTAGATTTCCCACGCCTTAATCTAAAAATGCCACCTTGTCAGTGGTAGAGGCTTACATTTTTAGTTCCCAAGAAAAGTATTTCATAAAGAACTTTCTTTTCTTCTTCATTGTGTAATAAAAAAGTTCCAGGAAAGATTCATATTATCTAAAGAATCACTCAGGTGGCATTTTCACTTCTGTACCGAACCCTGTATGAGTCAGGCAGTTACCACATTCTCTTATGTGTAGAATGATTCTTACTTGTATTGGAGGTTGTTGTTTTTTTGCTTTAGTTTTCTTTTTGCTTGAATTGGAAGCACATGTTCTAAGATGGGCTAAGGAGTGTGTTTGGGAGCTCTGTGGCCAGGGGACAGACCTCTAAGGAGGAAGAGGCAGGTTGGAGGACTAGTTCGGCGTGAGGAATCAGCCCTTCAAAATAGGAAGACTTGAAGTTAGGTATTAAAAAAGAAAGAAAAAGGGAAGTGTTTCCAAACATTCTATACATCTTGGAATTGATGTGTTCTTAAGGGTAAAACACCAAACAGAATAAATCAGATTTTGTGTTTCATTTGCCTTATATTTTCAGACACATTTCATTTTTTTATCCTGAGAAGGTAGCTTCTTATATGTTGGTTTAAAATTTTTCTGTCCCTTTGCTAAACACCCCAGTGACTAAAAAGCAGAATAGTCACCACTTTGTAGCTATAAAGGGACTGTGGACTGTTCCTCTATAAGAAAATGACCTATTTCAAAGTATGTTCCTATGTAAGGTCTAATTGTGAATTTAAGAATCTAAAAGCCAGAAATAGTAGCTGATATTTTGTAAATAACCACTTAAATGAATCAATATTTAAGGGGACACTTTAGGAAAATTGTAAGGAAATTATAGGCAAATTTGGATTTAGAAAGAACATCAGATTATTTCACTCTATCATGGCAGTTGAAAGATAAACAAAATGAGGCTGAGAGAAATTAAAAATGTGTCGTAAATATTGTTGAATGAGCTAGCTGTGAAATCCTGGTCTCTTGAATGTCATTTCTGGAGCTCTCTTAAATATGCTTGGTATCTCCTGTAATACAAGTATTCATAACCAAATCTACCTATTTTGAAATACAAGATTTTTTTCCAAACCAGAAATATGTCTTTAATCGTAAATTGTCAATTGTAATAAAGTAGCAAAAAAACCTAAAATATGACTAATTTCCTAGATCAAAAAAGAAGTTCCAGGGCTTCCCTGGTGGCGCAGTGGTTGATAGTCCGCCTGCCAATGCAGGGGACACGGGTTCGTGCCCCGGTCCGGGAAGATCCCACATACTGCGGAGCGGCTGGGCCCGTGAGCCATGGCCACTGAGCCTGCGCGTCCAGAGCCTGTGCTCTGCAACGGGAGAGGCCACAGCGGTGAGAGGCCTGCGTATCGCCAAAAAAAAAAAAAAAAAAAAAAAAAAGAAGTTCCAAAAGGTTAAACTCATTTGAAAGAATAGCATGTTATAAAAGGATTTATTATATATCATAAATTTTAATTATAAAACACTTTCACAGAGTTTTATGTATCCTTTGTTTAAAAAAACCTGTGAGGTGATTGACTATTAACTGCGTTTTGCAGATAAGAATCCTGAAGCTCAAAATTGAAGAGGTACATCTGAGACAGCAGGATTGGGTAGTAGGTCCAGGTCTTCTGACGGCAAATCCCAGCGCTCTTGTCACTACCTCCTAGTTTGTTCCTCAGTGGATAATAGACCCACTCTTCTTCACCTGCATTCATTATCTCTCAAATTTCATTCCAGTTCAGGAAATAATAATGAGCATTTTTTAAAACCAAAGAGGTTGTAGTAGGGAATTTCCAAAATAATGTTTCAGCTGAGGAAATACACCTAGAAAGACTAGTTAGAAGGGCAGCATGCTGGACGTTGGGATGGGTAGGGGCAGCTGGCATGCTCCAGCCACCTCCTACTGGCTCTCAAGAGACAATTGTTAAATTTACAGTGATTTTGCTGTTTGTTAAATAGCCATTATTAAAAATGAAATTGCATAAACTTATAACTGAGCATTATGTTAAAAACAAATATAGTAAATATGAAAGACTTGTCACTTCTTAATTATTTTACTATTATCTATGTGGGTTTTTTTTTGTTTTTTGTGTTTTTTTTTGCGGTACGCAGGCCTCTCACTGTTGTGGCCTCTCCCGTTGCGGAGCACAGGCTCCGGACGCGCAGGCTCAGCGGCCATGGCTCACGGGCCCAGCCGCTCCGCGGCACGTGGGATCTTCCCAGACCCGTGTCCCCTGCATTGGCAGGCAGACTCTCAACCACTGTGCCACCAGGGAAGCCCTATGTTGTTGATGTTATTTACATGTCTGGTATCTGTATGGTGGAAATGCTGTGTAATGCCATCTGCTCTTCCCAGTCCTGCACTGGTAGTTTGGAATCAACTATGGTGGAAATATTTATACCATGACAATCACAAATGCTAAAAAGTTATTGATTTGTTCATTGTCTAGACTTAAAAATATTAATATTTTTCATATTAGCAATGCAGATTAAATTTTAAATTGTTTTGTATCTGCAGCTGTTACATTGTAAATAGCACATAAAATTGAGAAAATATTCTTTTAGTGTTTGAAAACTGCTATCCGATTTAGCAAAGAAATTACTCATGTCATTGAAAACGAAATGACGTCTGACAGACATCCTTGTTGTTTTACTTTAGACTCACCCTATAATATAAAAAATATATATATCAGCCAACATCTATGTCAGAACTACACTCATTTGTCAATGAGTGGACATTGACATGAGGACTTCTTTTTTGAATCAGATTGTAATCAAACATTGATCCGTAGTCCAATTTTGTGGCCTTATTGTTGGGAACAGAATGAAAATGAAACTGATGGTGGATTTTATAGGAAACAGCAAGCCGCACTGAAGTCATTGGAATGGAATTTACGATGATGATTATTATATATTTTATCGTTATTTGTAAATCATGTTGCTATATGTTTTTAAAGCAGTGAAATTTATAATAATTTTTTTTCTTGGAGAGTCAGTTGTTGAACCCTTGTCAGCACACCATGGATAGAGGGCATGGTTTGTTGGAAAGATTAGTGCTCTTTGCAGACGAGAATGCAAGAGAAATCCATTCTTGTTCCTTTGTAGTTTTCCTTCAACACGAGCTCTAAGTCTAAATAATGATCCCAGTTTTATGTAATAGACCTCTGTGACCTTTTCCTATATTGTATGGGGAGGGTCTCTTTTCTATTTGTAGCATCACAACTTCAAATTCCAGAATGCATTTTACATTGTAAAAAGTAACCAACTTACACAGACAAATGGAGGACACAAAAGCTATCATTAGTTGTAGGGAAACTTCTGGTGTTGGCCCCAATATTCTATCTCAGCTCTGTCCTTTATTTCACTTTCCTAGTACCCAGTACCTAGTACAATGATTCTACCTTCTGGAAATAAAACCCAAAGCTCTGGTGCATTTTTGGTCCTTTACTCCATTGATGTGACTTCTCCAGAATCAGTCATAATTTATCTGTCTTTTATTCTATCCCCTTGGAGCTCTGCATTATATTATGTTACTGCAATAATAGTGGCCAAGGGGTTACTGCTATCCCATCTTCGAGTAATACATATTTACATTAACACATACTAATTCTCTGGGAATTCTTTAACCCCAATGGATAACTCAAGGGCTGGGATTCTAAGAATTGTGGCATAATGGTAGTTAGTGGTGGTGGATATTCAATAAGTAATTGTGGATTGATTGATAGGATTCCCTTCTAGACTCTTTCAGTCATACCAATTCCAACTTCTCCTGCACTGACAGGCAAATTAGTCTTATGATCCCTTCTTCTCCTTTTTATTGACTTTTGATTTCAAATTAATTTATATAAAATCTAAAATTACAGATTGAACATTTACTAGTTTTCTCATAAAGCTATCTTTGGTTTTAGAACTGGCTTGCTTTGCCATTCATATATGGGGTTTAGCTTGTACTGCAGTTAATCATACTTAAGTTCCATTTGTAAAGGCCTTGATGAGACAGCAGAAATGTCGAAAGAGAAGAAGAAATCATGAGATGCCACGGTCTTTTGATTTCCAGTTGAAGAGTGGAGGTTAGTTATAGGTCAAAGTAAATGAAGCGTTATTTTGTGGTCTCAAGAAGCTTGCTAAGGTAAAATAGGGGAATCTTACTGAGAATACATTTCTACTTTTAAAACTTCCATGGCTCCTGTAAGATTTAAATAGGAAAATCAGGGTGTTACGTATTTTTAATACATGAAACAGGTAACTGAATATGAGCATTGCAGAGAGAGGTGGGTTAAGTAAAGTGCTTTGTAAACAGCAGCCTGATTTCCAATCCTAGCTCTGCCTCCTCAGTAAACTTAATTAGTTTCTCTTAACCTCAATTTTATTATTTGTAAAATTGGAGATTATTTACAATGTAACTACTTTATTGGATTGTTTTAATTATTAAATAAGATAATAAGTACAGAGTGCTTAGCAAAATTTCCACTCACAGATATTGATGACAACGTGTTGCCAAGAGGGTTTCCATGATGCAAAACCTTATCGAGGAGACAAGTTGGGGAACTGTTTCCCTTCAGAGAATCTTTTATTTCATGGACCGTATAATGACCTTCTCTATTATACTAAAATGGTGTTACTCCATGAAAATATTTAAATTAACTGCAAATAGATTTAGCTACTTTAAAGGTTATTTGTTGAGTTTTGAAGAATTGCACAAAAATTTTTATTATGTGCAATTTGTGAAGGTGGAAATTATTGAATTTCGTTGAGAATTCTCTTTCTGTTACAGAGATTGTGAAGATCTGAGGACAGTGCATCACATCTCAGGGGAAGGTTATGATACAAAACGCTGTGGTCTGTCATGGTGCGTGGTTTAACTCCAAATTCAGCCAAAGCGTTTCCATTTTATATCCATGTGTTCTGGGAATTCAAACTTTTTTAATCCGATTAAATGTTATTAATATTATGTTATATTTTATCATGGTGCATTGTGTAGCTATTCTTGAAAGAGTTATCTCTTCCTTTTACTAGAAGTGATTTTCTATATTATCAAGAGATAAAAGGACACATAAATATAAAGCTTTTCCAGAATTTATTGCTTAATCTTAGCTATACTAACAGATTGTAATTGGGAAGTGAATGCAAAGACTAAGATTATCAGACCTCACTTACCTGGTCTGGTGAACTCTCCCCCACTTCCCGCCCCACTGGGACATTATTTTCTGCAGTTTGCTCCTTGGAAGTCTGGGGGTATGCCATTACAGAGGGTCACCTCGGAGGTCCAAGTAGTTATGGAAATACTGCTTTCGGAGATTTATGAAGCATGTCAACACATTAAAATCTCTAAGAAGTCCAGTAAAGCAAGTTGTTGGAGCCAGTGTTTGCCTCTTTGATTGCATAATACATATACCTTGTATTATTTGTTTGATGAAACATGTTTTAGGAAGCTTTACCCTGGATTACAATTCCTCAGCCAGAAGCACGAAAAAACCTGAAATTGCTTTTAATAAAGTCCTTAGAGTTGATTTGGAATGTGAAGAATTGAGTTTGAGACTTTATGCTGTAATTTTACAGCTAGGTAACGTTGGGTAAGTTATTTCATTTCTCCAAATCTCAGTTTCCTTTTCTTTAAAAGCATAAAATACCTAATACTTATGTACAGGTTTTTATAAATATTATGTAACAATGTTAGTGAAAATAATATATAAAACCAATGGATGATATTTACTGACTCAAATACTTCCCTTATAGATTTTGGGGGGCCTTATTTAACACACTTTGGGCATTATGCACATGTTAATGAACTTAGGTCTCCAGTGTCTCAGCCCATGATAAACTAGAATTAGGAAAAAATGACTAGAAAGCTACTGAGGCTGTTATGGAGCAGTGGCAATAAGACCAGCGATCCCCAAACTGAAAAGCAGACTGACTATATCGATACATGGCATAACAGCCAGTTTTTACAGTTCATCAAGAAATGGTTAAACGATGATAGGAGTCCTCCAATTAAAAAAGGTAGGGTATAATATTTTAGGAAAAATACCATAATGTAGCTCCTTTAGATGAGGATCTCTGTTATCCATATTTGAACATCTGGTTCTTGTTCAGAGGTCAGGACATACTGAGATCTCTAAATTTCTGCTTAAAAATTTTTTTCAGTATTAGTTGACTGATAATTATTTTTTGGAGCTACTCTTTCCCTGAAAATCCTAGATTGATGTTTTTTAAAAAAATTGTTGTCAAACATGTCTGATTGTTTATGTAGATTTTATATATATACATATATAGTACAATATATAATACAATATATAACATGTATACAATTAACAGTGAAAGTATAGGAATCATATTTATTCATATGAAATATATTTGTGATATTGAGTGTATAAAAATCAGGCTATCAAATAATGTAAAAATATATTTATTTAAAAATATGTATGCAAAGAATATAAATCTAGTAGGAAAATAATTGGCTGAAAAATTAGTGTCTGGGTAGTGAGTTTATGGTGAGTTTTAATTTTATTGTATTTGCTTATCTTTATGTTCCAATTTTTCTATAATTCATGCCAATGTGGAATATTTCATACCAACATAACCAAAAATAAAATATTCACTCTGATATTTTATCTTAGTCCATTTGGATTGCTATAACAGTATACCAGAGAATAAGTAGCATATAAACAAGAGAAATGTATTTCTCGCAGTTCTGGAGGCCAGGGAGACCAAGGTCAAGGTACTAGCAGATTTGGAATCTTTGAGGGCCCACTTTCTGGTTCTTAGACAGTGCCTTCTTGCTGTGTCCTCACAAGGTGGAAGGGGGGAAGGATCTCTGTGGGGTCTCTTTCGTAAGAACGCTAATCTCATTAAGGAGGGCTCCTCCCTCATGACCTACTCACCTGAGAAAGGACCCCCCTCCTCATATCATCACATTAGGCATTAGGATTTCAACACGTGACTTTGGGGGGGACACAAATATTCAGACCATAGTACTGACCAAAAGAATCGAGCAGAACAAATGGTAGCCTTTACATGACAGTCACTCAGGAGCGCGAGGATATGTCCTTTAGTCACCTCTGTGTCTCTCTGGCCCTCTGCCTACCTGCCTCCCTGAGTGCCTACCTGCCTACAGTCTCAGAGGAGATGATAGGCTGTTACACCTCCAATCAATCAAGTTCTTACCTGAATGAATTTTCTAAGAGAAGAAAACATATACATCAACAGAACTCTGAAACCTCTTAATCTTAATATCCCCATGGGACTCTTCAAGAAGTTTCCAACTCCTATATTAAACAGTTGAGCAAAATGAATTAAAAAAATAGAGAGTGAGTAAGAAAGGACATTGAAAACTGTAAACAGTTTTGTAGATTGTCTTTCCACTGAGCTCTTCAAGCAAATGTGGCTCTAAACTTTTAATGATTATTCAGTAGGTATTGATGTGGTACTCTCAGTGACATAATAGAGATATAAAAATTTCTCAACATACCATCTCTTACAGATATATCTTGAAAGTTACCAAGAAGGACTCATCAAATATCACCTGAGTGAGACAGTCCTGAGAGCATAACCCATGAATATAATTCATCTGAGATAGCACTTAACTCCAGGTAAGAGATAAATGACATAACCAATAATGTATATAGTTCTTAAGAAACTTCAATCATTCTCCTTTATTCAAGCTCTCCTTTGTCAGAGAGAACAAAATCATAGGCTAAAAGTTACTTTCCTGTAACTCCTACAGAGCACCCTGCTGTTGGTCATTGTGTTTATATTTAATGATGAGGAGGTAGAGGAAGGCTCTTGGGTTTATATCACTGTCAGATTGTTAATTCATTTAAGGTTTTTGTGATTTGTTGCACTTAGGAAATTAATGAATTTTTTATGCTACACTGGTATGAAGCCTTAGTGCTAGTAGGCCAAATACTGGTCATAAGTGTAAGGACAGTCTATACACACTTAAAGCCACATATTCCAAAAGGTAGGTAGTTTCCATATGCAAACAAATTATATGAATACGTAATTTTAAAAACCAGATACTTTGATGTCTTTTTATTGATTATCAAAGGGGAACTAAAAATCCAATATTATTTAAAACCTTGTCTTAGGCTTGACTTTATGCAGACATTTCTATCCCTCACATTCTCTTTTTATTTTTGTTTGTTTTTTGCTGACTAGCCAGATGAAATGTGGATTTGCACCAGTAACCCTGGTCAGAGATGACCAAAAGGATGCACAGTCCATATTGATTCTCCTCTTGTTCTCTTCCTTAGCTCGCTGGCTTTGCTTTTCTGTTGCTTTCGTTCTATCTCCTTTTTTCCCCTCTGTCTTTGATTAGTTTTTGTTCTCCTTGGACCCCTCCACTCCTTTTCTTTTTATTTTCTTAAGTGTTTCTCTTGTGTCCTTCTTACTTCCTCATTTCTCTTTTTCACCGTGATTCTTTTTTCCCCCGACATCACCCTCCAGGTCCTGTTTTCTCATCATCTCCTCACAGCAGTGCCTAGTAGTCCCCCACCACACATTATTGTTTCTTTTCTGTTCCATCACCTCTCGTTATTTTGATCCCCATGGAGCCAATTTGACACTTTCATCCGTGTGTACACTGAGACAAGGCTCATTTAGATTTGTCTGGTATTAGCAGCAGAAGAGAGTTTTATTTAGAGCAGGGGACATGAGGTACAGTGAGTGTCTCTAGTGTCTGGCTTAGCTGAGATCTGGCTTCTTGCCAGTGTCAGGAATCAGTCAACGTTCTGGAAAAGTGAATTTCGGTTGCAGGGGCCAGGGTGATGTGTGAGGCCAGCTGTGGTAGGTGAGGCGACAGGGATTGCACCCTACAGACCTGCAGGTCCTGGGCCGACTAGGTGTGTTTCAGTGCTGAAGGGCATCATGCTGACGATAACAGGCAAAGTGATAATCCCTGTCTGCTCCATCATTCAGTTTATGCCACATATCATTGCCAAAAGAATTGACCAATTTTGCTGCTTTAATCTCCCCTTTCTTGAACCTGGTTCAGAAACTCCAGTTACTGCTTTGTGCAAGCCTCTACTCTTTAGCACCTTGCCTGCCACCACACCACATGGAAGCCGTGTCTTCCCTCTGCACTCCCCACACCAAATTTTCTTCCTTCTTTCACTTATACTCTTTGCATATATTTATTTGACCTTTTCTCTCAAAGTGTCCTTCTCATTTTTTGAGAGACTCAGGCCAACTTTTTTTCGGAGGATTTGTTGCATTTAAGCAGCACCATCCATAATCCCCAAATCTTCAGCACGCTTGTAAAAGCTTATCATTATGCTTTTCCTACATATTAATTTTAATCCCATCTTCCCTTTTTTCTCAAATTGTAAGCTCTGTGAATACACTTTGCACCTATCCTGCCTATATCTAATAAATATTAAAGGATATAATTTCACTTTTGATGAGGATATAATTTCACTTAAAAAATTTTTGTGATTAAAGCAATCTTAGTGTTTCTACTGTTGTGTATAAGTAAAAGTACTTATAGAAGGCAGTGATTTGGTAGGATTTTATAATATTATGTTTAATTTTTAAGGATTAAATATTCTTACCCATGCTCCTTTACCAGAAAAAGTGCTGGTAAAAAATACATTCTTTGCTGGCCAGGGTCTCCATCCAAAGTCCTTTTTTTTTTTACATCTTTATTGGAGTATAATTGCTTTACAATGGTGTGTTAGTTTCTGCTTTATAACAAAGTGAATCAGTTATACATATACATATGTTCCCATATCTCTTCCCTCTTCCGTCTCCCTCCCTCCCACCCTCGCTATCCCACCCCTCCAGGCGGTCACAAAGCACCGAGCTGATCTCCCTGTGCTATGCGGCTGCTTCCCACTAGCTATCTACCTTATGTTTGGTAGTGTATATATGTCCATGCCTCTCTCTCGCTTTGTCACAGCTTACCCTTCCCCTTCCCCATATCCTCAAGTCCATTCTCTAGTAGGTCTGTGTCTTTATTCCTGTCTTACCCCTAGGTTCTTCATGACATTTTTTTTTCTTAAATTCCATATATATGTGTTAGCATACGGTATTTGTCTTTCTCTTTCTGACTTACTTCACTCTGTATGACAGACTCTAGGTCTATCCACCTCATTACATATAGCTCAATTTCGTTTCTTTTTATGGCTGAGTACTATTCCATTGTATATATGTGCCACATCTTCTTTATCCGTTCATCCGATGATGGACACTTAGGTTGTTCATCCAAAGTCTTGAAGTCAAGTCCTTTCATATGCTTCAAGTGAGTGCCTTCAAGAGCGGTCTGTTGGTGGAACAGTCCAATAGCCCTTGTGGTTTGGGCCATTCACCTCTTTCTAGGTGATGTCAGGGGCTCTTTTCATGTTTTTAAAAGGCTTTTGTTTTGTCCTCTGGTATAATTTCCTGGATTGGTTTTTAGACACTATCTTTAATGTCAGAATCAACTGGATATTTCAAGTACTTTAATGAATAGTTGCTAGGAGAAACTGATGTTTTGGGTCCTTAATAGACATGTAAGTAGACATGTTTCCTATAATACCCATGTCCTTCTCAGAAAGTATGTTCTAATAGCCACTGTTGAGTGGACAGCCACCCATGTGACACTCACTCCAAACTAGCCACAGCTTAACATCGGTGGTCTGTTAAACTGTTCCCTCTCCTAGAAATATGGAGGTGGGACACAGGTCTTCTCCCTAATCAGCATTTAAATTTGTAAAGGATGTTAAGCCCAAACTGGGAGTAGTAGTCTTTGCCTCACATGTAAATGGGTAGATAAATCTGGACAACACAGAAGGAAGATAATAGAGACACGAAAGACAGAAGTAGAGATAAGACCTCATGGCGTGAGGTACAGACACACATATACAGAAATACAGAGATAGAGGGAGACGGGTCAGCCAGTAGGGGGAAAGAGAAAGAGGGAGGGAGGGAGGGAAAGAGAGAGAGAAGGAGGGTTAGAGGGAAGGAGAGACACACACATGGAATAGCCTCAGATCCCAACAACTCACCAGTTCCTGATTCCACAGCCACCCCCCCAAACTCCCCCTCCTTGCTGAGGACAGAGGCAGAACCCTTGTGCTGAAGCCAGGTTGAATTGGTTCTATTCCATGTATCCAAAAGATTCTAACACAAGATAGAGCCTTCCTTTAATCTACACATCTCTAACTCAGAACAACTTGTGTCGTAACAGTTGCGTGTTCCTGCTGTGAATTAAGGTTCATGAGTTCTGTCTTGGTATTTAATAAGTTGCTAAAGCTCATTAGCAGTCATTATCCTAGTAAATCCACGATGAGGATTTTTTTGCTGAATGATGTTGAAACATTACTGCCAACTTTTGTAATTTTGGGTTCTTTATTAAATTCATTGGTTGATCAAAATAATTAATCAGTGTTTAAAAAGAATTATCTAAAAATAAGTAACGTTAAAAATGACAAAAACCCAAATGGTGGTCCATCGTGTTCTAAAGCATCTATGTAAACCATGTATTTTTTCCATGAAACTAAACAGTGATTTGTTTTAAATTTAATTAAACCAAGTAAGCAAATAATTATTTGTCATATTGTCATACTAATTTAATGTTTTAAATTACAATTTCATTGGCTTTGTAATTTTGCTATCATTTAACATAAAATTGTTTATTTTAGCTCTGTAAGAGCATAAGCATAAGGACTTTATACCTACTTTTATGTTTGTACATATACATATAATATTAGGAAAATAATGTATGTAATAGTGGGTTGTCTAATATTTTTCCCTTCAAAGAAGTTCCATGCATTATTCAAATTTAAGAAATTTTGAATTAAGTAGTTGTTTTCTAAATGAAAGTTTTTCTTGATTCACTTTACTTTTTCAATTTTTTAAGGTAAAATTCCTAAATTTATCCATGTGCACTCAGTATTTACATACCCTGTAGTGGTCTTTCTTAAGGGTCAAATAAGTTTGTTTTGAACAGTTATGTGGAATTTCTCACTCTCTCTCTGCATTTTCTTCAGTAGTTTCAATCTTTTGTCTGAAAACCAGGAGGCAGTTGGTCAGTTCTTCTGGTTTGGACACTGTATCAGCGAGGCCAAGTTTATGGGGTGAAGATAGGAAGTTAAGTGGTTTCCATTTGTGGTTACCTGCTGCCCACGGCAGCTGGCCCCCCCTCCTGGACATGTTGCACTATGATTCATAGGAGCACCAGGTACAAATAATCCATCCCAGCTACAGGTAAAACAACTCATATTATTGGACCCAAAGCTGCAGTTCAGCATGCCACTGTGACTTACAGAAAACTGATGCAAGTAGCACAAATAAAATGAGAGATCATCATACAGATATATACATATCTAGATATATAAAGATATGTATCTAGATAAATATATTTCAAGGAATTGGCTATATGACTGTGGGCCGGCAAGTCTAAAATTTGTACGGCAGGCCACAGCATCTGATGCTGCAGTCTTGAGGAAGAATTTCTCCTACAGGGAAATTTGTTTTGCTCTTAAGTCCTTTCCACTGATTGAATGAGGCCCACCCACATAATCAGGGATAATCTTCTTTACTTAAAGTCAACTGATTGTAGATCTTAACGAGATCTAAAAAAGCGCCTCTACAGGAACACCTAAATTAGTGTTTGTTTGGGTACCCGAATCCCTTGGCATAGCCAAGTTGACACAAAAAACTAACCATCATAGTCTCCAAATCTGATCAGAATCTTACACGTGCAGACTGGTAGGATCTCAGCTTTTCTCCTGTAAAATGTCCTCAGAATCCCCAAGAGGGGGAAGATCTGATTCACATTTAGTACCAAGCTGTTCTTCTCATCTCGGTGACTCTCAGCTTCCATACTGCAGCTGTCTTCAAACATCTGGTGCTTTATGAAATTCTAGACCTTCTGCTCAGGCTGCCCTTCCAGTGGTGCTGATGAATCCTTGATCTTTGAAAACTCCTTTCCCCACCACCCATTCTGAGTTCTCTTACCTCTGCCAGTGCTTTAGCTGGTTGGGTTCTTTACCCAGTGTGGTGGCCCTAACCTCTATCACCAGAGGATTTGAACCCTTTGTGGCTTTACCTTTATTGCGTTTCTACAGATTCTCTTAAAAATTATTGTGAGAACAATGAGGCACTCCAGGGAATCTACCAAACTCCCCACATCTCCCTCCTTATTCCCTTTCTTTAGCAGCAGTAAAATCACCCCTTGACAATTGGAATGGATGACTCCAACAATGTTACACACTCTTTCTCTGCTTTCAATTCAGTGGCTTAAGAGCCCTAAATTAACAGGAGGTAGAATTAGTCTCCAATATACTGAAATCGTGACTTCATTCCCATTTGAAGGCGTTATTCTCTTAGGAACTCATATTTCCAAATTTGTGGAACCCAAGGGTGCAGGAACAAGAAGCAAAATCTTTAACATGGAGATTTCAGGTTTAATATTGAGGGACCGCTACCAATTTGTTCTGGGACTTGGCTATGGGGTAAGTAGGGGGACATTACTGTACATTGGTCACTGGTTTAAAGTACCCTAACCCCACCCTCCTCAGCTGGTACCATAGCTGTCCACTTCTAGATGATAGGACATGTGGTAAAACCCATGGATTCCATAAGCGTGAGCCCATCACTGTCTTTGTTTCATTATAAAGTGAGTGGCTTGATTGAGGTTGATGCTTTGTGATATAACTTTTAACTGAATAAGGTATGAATAAGGATGTGTATTAGATACCTGGGACTACTGTGACAAAATACTACAAATGGGCTGGCCTAAAACAACAGAATTTTTATTCTTGTACAGTTCTGGATGGAGGCTAGAAGTCTGAAATCCGGGTGTCAGTATAGCTGTGATCTCTCAAGGGACTAGGGGAGAATCAGTTCCATGCTATGAGCTTCTGGTGTTGCTGGCATTCCTCGACTTACAGTTCCATAACTATAATCTCTGCCTCCAACATCATGTTACGCTTTTCCCCTGTGTCTTCACATCATCTTCTTATAAGGACATCAGTCATGTTGGAATAAGGGCCCACCTTGCTCCAGTATGACCTCATCTTAACTAATTACATCTTCAGTGGTTCTATTTCCAAATAAGTTTACATTCTGAGGTACTGGGGGTTAGGACTTCAACTAGGGACACAATTCAGCTTATAGTAGGGTGTTAGAAGAAACACTGTAGACTGGGATGCCAAATGCATATCTGGGACAGGTATTTGGGTTCCTGAGGACAAATATCTACCCCACTCACAAGTAGAAAGGATAATCAACTTTCCATCAGGGAGCTTGCTAGTCCTTTTGGAGAATGGTGTCATATCAGAGCACATCATTGGTCTCTATGACTGAAAGGCTGGGTACATAGGCATTGTAATAGATTAGCCTTGGGAAGAGCAAGTCCATGTTGCTGAGTTCCATGTGTATCCTTCCACCTTGCCACCATGGCCATTTTGAATACACATGCTGGATTGGCTGGGTAAAGAGGCTGAATAGCATCTGTAATAGTAATCTTTCTGATCATTAAGAGATTCCTCAGCAATAGATACCCTCTGGTGGACTTTTATATAGGACATAAATAGCCAACAGTCCATGACTATACCAAGACATCTATTCACATAACTTTTCCCCAGAACTCCTTGTCACCAATCCTCTAATCTTGTTTTTCAAATCCCTGGTGGGAAAGGCATCCCATTAGCTCCTCCCAGGAGTCATTGTGGATCCATACAGTGGACCATCTCTCCCTCCACACAAAGTGTACAGATGTACAACACAAAATTCTGCCAAATGGAAATATTTCCCTTTAGGAGTTTCAGACCGTCACAGATGGGGCTGGAGTGTAGCAGCTGTCCATTTCTGGATGTGGTCAACATCCATCAAAAAGACAGGTAATTTTTCCTTCTTGGCTAACAGTCATAGATAACTTCCCAGGAGGCCACAAGTGTGGTTTGAGGAACTGATGACAGCAATAGGAGTATGTACTTGTGTGTGTGTGTGTGTGACTTGATTTATTGCAATATTTGCTTTATTGCAGTGGTCTGGAACTGAGCGCACAATATCTCCAAGGTCTGCCTGTACTCTGTTATTGGCAGCCTGAGCAAACTTATACAGAGGGGAAATTAAGGATCTTATAGAAACTAAAGAGAAACGAGATGTGCCAACCCCTATTCCTTCTCCCACCCCACTACCAACATCCATTGTTTTTTTTTTTTTTTTTTTTTTCAGTACCTGGGCCTCTCACTGTTGTGGCCTCTCCCGTTGCGGAGCACAGGCTCCGGACGCGCAGGCTCAGTGGCCATGGCTCACGGGCCCAGCCGCTCCGTGGCATGTGGGATCTTCCCGGACCGGGGCACGAACCCGTGTCCCCTGCATCAGCAGGCGGACTCTCAACCACTGCGCCACCAGGGAAGCCCCCAACATCCATTTTAAAACTGCACAATACTGACAGAAAGGTGTTTTTGAACTAAGAATCCTGTCCACATAATACCTAGAAATATGAAAAATTAATCTTGCTTTATGCAATTTTTTTGTTATGGAATTGATTTTATTTGAGCTGAAAGAAATCTTTTGACTTCTTCTTAATTGATTTATTTAAAAAAATTTTTTTTGTTTTTTAAAAAATTTTACTGGAGTATAGTTAATTTACAATGTTGTGTTAGTTTCAGGTGTACAGCAAAGTGAATCAGTTATACATATACATATATCCAATCTTTTTAAGATTCTTTTTCCATATAGGTCATTACAGAGTATTGAGTAGAGTTTCCTATGCTATACAGTAGGTCCTTATTAAATCTATTTTATATATAGTAGTGTATATATGTCAATCCCAATCTCCCACTTTATCCCTCCCCCCTTCTCCTCTGGTAACCATAAGTTTGTTTTCTACATCTGTGACTCTATTTCTGTTTTGTAGATAAGTTCATTTGTACGATTGTTTTAGATTCCACATATAAGCGATATCACATGATATTTGTCTTTCTCTGTCTGACTTACTTCACTCAGTATGTTAATCTCTAGGTTCTAGGAGTATGTACTTTGAAGTCTGATTCTGCTCAGCTGGATTATTTGAGTTTTCTGGACTTCCTTGGGCATGTTAGATATATTCCATTCCAAATTTAATCATTCAATGCACACATCTACCAAATAATACCCAATTCATGATGAGCAGCTCAGGTCATATGGTCTCCTGGTTGTTGTGCTCAGGTGTTGTTTTGTTGTACCAGGGCCAGTAGCAAACCAGAAATAGTTTTACAAATGGGATAGTTTTTTGCAGGAAGGAGTTTGGATTGCTCTATCATATTAGGGTCTATACTGTGTTTCTCCTATTGCGGCACAGTAGAGGCCTCAAAGGGAGCCTTTCAAGTTGTACCAGAGAGTTCAAGTACCATTTAAATATTCTAGCTTATGAAATGCAAAAGGTGGGGAAGCTTGCACCATAACCTGGTCCTATTGCTAAGCCTTTTATGCTGTGGGCAGCAATAAAATTGGTAACATTGTGGATTATTCAGGAAATGGGTTACAACAGTGTTGCCAAATGTAGTGTAGTCTTCCTCCAAACCCCAAAGACTTAAGCTAAATATGCTGCCTCTTTCTTCATAGTAGTAAATTCAAGGTGCAATTAATTGTAGCTTGCTTTAGAGAGAATATCCACACATGCTCTACCGTAAAGGATTACTAGAAATTTTGCAGTTTGACAGTATCCCAAAGCTTTGTGTGGTTTGTCTTCTACTCACTAGCACACATGGTTTTGTTAAGGCATCTTGGAACTTGTGACCTCCTGGTCATCAGGTCCAGTTAGCATAATGTCTTCAATATACTAGATCAGGGTGATGTTTTCTGGGATTTCAAAATGGTCAAGATTTTTTCAGGAGAGTTGACATAGTCCTGAGTTGAGACATTGAAGGTATAATTATGTTCCTACTATTTAGATAAAGATGAACAGTTTCTGATTGTCTTTACTAATGCAAATGGGAAAAACCCCACAAGAAAACAAACCACTTCTTAGATCAATAACTACATTCCAGGAGCCAGCAGCTGTGTTGATTTGCTCCAGTTAGGGTACTGCATCTGGATCAGCAGCTGTTGCTGATCACAGTAACTCAGGGTCATTCTTAAGCATCCATTTGGCTTTTGTGACCTCCAAACTGAAAAGGCCAGTATAAAATGAGGAAGGGACCAGAATTACCATCCATGATGCTTTTAATCTTTGATAGTAGTAGATATTTCTGCAGTTTTTTCAGGGTATTGCTTTCTGTTTACTACTTGACAGGGGAAATTCCAGAAACTCTACTTGGCTCTTCCCACCATATAGCATTTACTTCATAGGTCAGAGAACCAATGTAAGGATGTTTCCAGTTGTTAAGTTATGATTATTCCAAGTATACAATGAGAAGCATGGGAGATAACAATCAGAAGGGATATAGCCCACTGACCACTCTAAGGTAGATTTGGGCCAAGACTCCATTTATTTCCTGACTTTGTGCCTACACTGATTAGTGCTAAACTGAGGTAATAACTCCTGGGTAGTATGGTTATTTCTCTTTCCCAATTCACTGTCACTCTGTTAAACAGCCATGGATCTTGTGAGGGAAGGTTTAGAGGAAGATTTGCAGTGTATCTTTGTGTCTGCCTTTCAGAATGATTCCTTTAAAAAACAAAACAAATCTAGCCTCTATCTGAAAAGGCTCTGGGTTTGTGAACTGGGTAAGAGGCCATGAATTCCCTCTATAGTATTTTTATTTGGGTATTGCCTACCAGGGGAAGAATTGGTGTGATAACGTAGACTAAATAATATTTTAGAAGGTTGATAATCTATTTCATTCCTAAAATTCTCACACACACAAAATTAACCACAATCATATATCCATGTAGGTCAACACACTTGTATTGCTGTTCTGTCTTTGTGGTCTATTTCAGTAGTTGTGCCACCCTCACCCCTGAAACTGGGCACTGCCGCCTGGCCTCTACCACTCCAAGACCCCATCATTCTCATTGAGATTAGGGAGCCTGATTCTTCAGTAGCATCTCTAGCCTACACAGGGCAGCCATGACAGAACTTTTGGGGGATACTGGTGCTCACTACCAAGGTATTCTTTTTGCTTTGGGGAAGGAAGTGTCCTTTGGTCCTTCCTAGAGGTATGGTAAGAGTGGCTGAGTAGGTTACAGATAATAGGTCCACTCCAGCATTCCCACCTCCCTATGCCTTTAATTTCTTTCCTCTTTGTTGCAGAGAAGTCCCAGCATCTCAACCTTATTACTGTAGGTCACCACTGAGTTCAGGCTTCAGGCAAACTAATTAGAGCTTCAGCTGACATAATATATCTAGAATCTTAGATAAGCTTTCCCATATTGATAAATTCTTCTTGAAACAACCTTATATTTTTAGCTCCTTGATTTAATTCTGTCAGAATCTATTTGTAAACATGCTTCCCTACTCCCACTTCTTGACTATAAAAATTGGCAACTTCCTATCACCCCTTTGATATCGAACCTATCTTATATTTGAGAGTACTTTGCAATTCTCCTTGTGGCCATGGAAGCTATGGATGGTGGTGTGGGTTAACCTTGAGAATAATGGGAACGTCCTGGCTAGGTAAGCGTTCCAGATGAAGCTACTGAAAGTAATTTTTTTAGTCTGGAGAGACTGTATCAACTAGCAACGACGATGCAGGGGGATTTGAGAATTCAAGTTAAGGACCTCATTTCAGGTGTCAGGGTTCCCCTTTTTTCAACCAGTGCTTTATTACAAGTCTCTTAGATTACAGTTAGAACCCTGGTTACAAAGAAGTGGGATCCTGAGACTTGAGAAGGGCTGCTAAGCTTAATTTTAACTTGGACTTTCAAAGCCCACTGAATGTATATATTTAGTTGGTATTGCAGCTCTGCAGCTCATATCATCATGTCATGATTCTGATCATCAACTATGTCTGTTGTACAATACGCAAGATAAGAGATAACATTTAAAGCTAACTAGAAACTTTCCGGTTCTCCACCATGCCTTGAGTTGAAAGTTCAGGCACTAAGCTTATATTTTTATTCTTATAATCTCTCCAGCATGTGAGAGGCCACCTATAATCTTTATCACCACAAAGCTCAAATGAAACAGATACTTAATCTCCCACAATCTTGCCCTCTGCTCTTTACCCTCCACTCCTCCTCCCACTTGAGTAGGTAAGTCATCTGTATGTTATAAAATAATATGTGTGGAATCAATACTGGAATTCCAACCTGAGGGTCTGTTCCTGGAACCAATTACTGCATCAGCCAGGGGCCCAGCGAGAGACAGACAGAATGCACACTGATGGAATTGTGAGGAGAATTTAATGAAAGTACTTGTTAGAGAAGTGTGAGGTTGGGGAAGATAACAAACAAGAGAAGTTGAGGCACCCCTGACTAGCAACATTTGGAAGGTGTTACCATCCCTAAACCCGAGGAGAGGAACACACATTAAAGCCCTGTGAGAGACAGAGCCCTGAGGAGAGACCGCCTGTCCAGAGCTGTGGTCAGAGGGAGCCGCATCCACTGTTAGAATCCTAGCATTGAATCCAGGCATGAGCAAGCCAAGAAGAACCCTGCCCTCTTTCTTTCTTTTTTTTTTTTTGTTTGCGGTACGCGGGCCTTTCACTGTTGTGGCCTCTCCCATTGCGGAGCACAGGCTCCGGACGCGCAGGCTCAGCGGCCATGGCTCACGGGCCCAGCCGCTCCGCGGCATGTGGGATCTTCCCGGACCGGGTCACGAACCCGTGTCCCCTGCATCGGCAGGAGGACTCTCAACCACTGCGCCACCAGGGAAGCCCCCTGCCCTCTTTCTTTTCCCGCTTTCTGATTTCCTGCTGGGCTGCCATTAGCCCAGGTGACGCAATTTTGCAGGCGTCAGCCTTTTCGCCATACACAGAACACTACAGAACATAGATCTGGGTAGTAGGAGACTGGAGAATGGCTGAATGGAAAATAATCACTGCGTGGTGGTGGCAGTGGGAGCTGTCTGTGCAGTCGTGGTGAATTCAAGGAACGTCTCCTACTGTATTCAGAAATACTATTCCCTTTTAGTATTGCTCCTGGTAGAAGATGTATAATATTTTTTCAGGCTCATTGTGCCAACATAACAATCACTCTTCATACCACATCCCACCCCAGTATGTCAGAAATTCTTTCTTACAGGCCTGATGCTCCCCAGGCAAATCAGGAATATGGCTAGAAACTCTTTAAGTGTCCTTAAGAATTCCCATTTAAGGTGATTTTATGCAGTCGTGGCACGTGCAAGTCTCCAGAGAGATTGTTGCCTAGCTCATCTTAGCCTGAGCCAAGATAACTTGTTAGAGTAGTGAAGTAAAAGAAAATTAAGGTGAGCATTACTTGGAAACAAAATTAATTTATAATGTGATGTGGCAGCAGAAAAGCTGAATGTTTTTTGAAGAACTATATGAAGAATAATCACAGTCCTGAGTGTTTCTTCCTGCACAATTCAGTTACAATGCTTCAGACATCACAATTGATTTGGAATGTCGGAGTTACCATCAGTTGCAGACATTTGGTGGAAGAAATGGCAGTAGAAAGGGAAAATGTACAATTAAATAAAGGAAAAAAGCCTTACTAGTCAAAAATATCTTCCTCCCCACCAAAAACCCAAAGTGAAATAGATTAATTGGCTTGACTCTATAGCTGGAAAATGAAGTTTTACCTTAATAATCATAAAAAGTATAATATGTTGAAGGTATATTACATAGAGACTATAGGGAATATATACCTTGGGTATGAGAAACATGGCTAGAAATGATCACTCCTGTATCAGAAACATAATCTTTTCTTGAGAAAAAAAAAAAATCAGACGTACATAGAAGTGTGTCAGGGGTGTTGATTGTCATTTCAAGTATAACCTGTTTTTTCAGAACTATGCATCCCTTTCTATGCTGCATCTTTTAACTCGTGAGGGTGAAAATTCACACTGGGGATAGATCTGCAAACGAGGAAACAGGAATCTTTTTACTCTCCTTCCATTCCCATAAGTAGAACAAATTTAGCTGTATTTTGCTAGAGGCAAGTTTGCTGAACTTGAATAACCTTTACATTGATTGCTAGAGACATTCAGGTAAGATTGCGAAGCTTCTGTGGCATTGCAGTTTTACATGGTGTAGGTTTTTCCTCGTTGGGTCAGTTTACATTGCTTGCCTCATACCATCTCTATTTGAGTAGACAGTGGCCTTTGCTCGAGATATTGAGTTTCTCATCGCTATGCTGTAGGGGAGAGCATGCAAACTTTGAGGCCAGTCGGTCATGGTTTGAGTCTTGCTGCTTCTGCTTACTAGCTGTGTGACATTAGGCACATTTTTAGCTCCTATGAGCCTCAGCTTTCTTTTCTGCAATGTGGGATTAATGCTTATAGTAATGTTTTGAAGCATCTAACATGGCTGGTATATAGTGGGGAGTCAGTAAATAAAAGCTGCTGTAATTCTTCACTGTTGTCTTCTCATTTCTCAATTAAGCAATTAATATACCTTCCCTGTGGAGTAGAGTGGTGGTATTTCCAGGAGAGAGAATGTTGGCAGGGCTAGGACTTGTCTCTGTTACCAGAGTTAGACACCATTTACCTGAAGTAGCTTCTCCACTTCTACCTCTCAGAATAGACTGATTCAGCATCCCCTGGAGATTTTAACTTCTTCCCTAATAAATAAAATGTTTGAATCTGAAGTCAGGTAACACTTTGCCTTAAAGCATTGTCTTAAGTGGATTTTTCTTTTCTGCCTAAAAGAAACTCAGGAAAGATTTATTATAAACGCCCTCAGGAGACCTCTTCCAAAATGCTTCCCTTTAAAGAGGTAGTCACAAAAATGAGCACTGAACATTGCCATGGAGATTTGTAGAATGACAGCAAAACCATTTTCTGAATGTCTATTAGTGGATTTGGGATGAGTTTGAATATACTAAAAATTAATCTAAAATTTCACATTTGATTAAATTATGATCCACATATGAACACATGGATAATAATTCATTTTTTAAAAATGAACCAATTACTAAAAAGAGATATGTATTAGAAAGCTGATAAGCAAGCCAGATTATATTCAATAGCTTTATAGTTACATCTTTAAGGCCGGTATCTCTTTAAGAGATAACTTCACCAGTATTTAGTTAACTTACATTTATATATTACATTTGTCTCGAATAGCATTTCTGAATTTAATTCAGATAACATAAGTAAGTTTTTCTTTTACTCTTTGACTTTTTATAAATCTTTGCAAATAATCTTTTAATTTGGGGAGGGAATGGGGATAAAAATCAAGAACATGAATTTTGCCTGTTCAGCTGCCTTTTTCTGTCTTTAGGCGTTGAGTAATTTTTGAATGTTTGAAGGAAGACAAGAGCTTGAAGTTTTCAAGTTTACTTCATCTATACCCTAAACTCTATCAACTGCTTAATATCCATTGAGAAGGAGTGCTGTATATCTAGAGATTTTTCTGAGTTGATCTCTTTGAAACATAATAATAGCCTGATAGATGGGCAAATATATGTCAGGAAATGTTAGGCCCTCTTACAGGTGTAATAAATTGTTTCTTCTTCTGGATTAATAATCCCTCATAATCAATTAATACAGAATGGCAAATTGGAAAGTATTCTGGCCACGGCATAGAAATCCCTGGGTTTTATTCCTGGTAATACAATTTATTTAACACTGAAGTCTTGTGCAAATCACTTAAATTTTTTGAATCTCAGTTTCCTTATCTGTGAAATGGAAGTTCCAACAAGCTCCCTGTGGTGGTATGGCTGATTGGTCTGTTCTCAGCATCCATTTCTTTTTAAAAAATTTTATTTATTTTTTGGCTGTGTCAGGTCTTTGTTGCTACACACGGGCTTTCTCTAGTTCTGGTGAGTGAGGGCTACTCTTTTTTGCAGTGCGTGGGCTTCTCATTGCGGTGGCTTCTCTTGTTGTGGAGCACAGGCTCTAGGCACGTGGGCTTCAGTAGTTGCAGCACACAGGCTCAGTAGTTGTGGCTCGTGGGCTCTAGAACGCACGCTCAGTAGTTGTGGTGCATGGGCTTAGTTGCTCCGCGACATGTGGGATCTTCCCGGACCAGGGCACAAACCCGTATCCCCTGCATTGGCAGGCGGATTCTTAACCATCACTACCAGGGAAGTCCCAGCATCCATTTCTAACTCCTTCTGCTTAGCCTTCTTGGCCTGTAGAAGCTGGAAAGCTAAAAATCCATATTTCCCAGGCTCCCTTGCTGCTAAGATTTGGAAGCAAATTTGATTCTATCATTTAGAAGTATTGATTCAAGATTTATAAGGTGGGAGTAATAAGGGAGCCATCTTCCTGCACCTTTGTTTGTTTTTTTCTTTCAGAAAACAGGTTGCAAAGATGTGGGGTTTTTCTTCAGCAGTGTTCCAGCGTCCAGCTTTACGTAGTAGCTAAGGTGACAACAGCAGTTACTTTCTCATTTCCAGGTCACAGCCATAGCATAATGTCTTTTTTTATGTTTTGTTTTATTTTACTTAAAAATTTAAAAAAATTTGTATACAATTTTTTAAGGTTACTTTTCATTTACAGTTATTACAAAATATTCCCCGTGTGGTACAGTACATCCTTGAGCCTATTTTATACCCAGTAGTTTGTACCTCTCACTCCCTAACTCCTACATTGCCCGAACCCTGCTACCCCAGCCACTGGTAACCACTAGTTTGGCCTCTATATCTTAGTCCATAACAGAATGTTCTTGACTTAATAGTTCCAGTAGTGGCCTCTTGATTTTTACCTCTGACTGTGGCAGAATCAGCAGCCTTCCTGGTGTTTTGGTTATGCAGTGTTTGGGGGTTATTCCTGGAGGCCCAGTCTAGAGCCCATTCCTTCCAAACTTCTAGTTATTTTGTAAGTCTCTTATTTCTTGAATTAAACCCATTTCTCTTAAAACGTCTAAAGTGTTTCTGTTTATTATATTGAACTCTGTTACTTGGCCTAAAGTCTTGTGAACATCATGTGGAATTAATTATGTATTTTAAGGTGCTTTGTTAAAATGCTATATATAGACGTAGAAATTATTACAATTAACACACACAGAAGATTTGCCACGTTATTTGACTAGCGGAATTTAACTTAAACATACCCTATGATATGCTCCCTGAGGCTTTAAGGAATTAGATCAAAGTGGGTAACTCTTCATATAGGGAAAAGAATAACTGTGTAATCAAGTTACATTAAGTTTTCTGATTACGCCTTGGTAGTGGGGTCAGGGCTGAGTGAGTTGAGGGTGCAGGAGGATGGCCTAATACTTCTTGAGTAACTTGGGGTCTGGCAGTGCAGGAGCACTTGGTCCTGAGTGGTTAACTTGCTTCCATGCTCTATTCCTGATCTCCACTGCCTTTGACTAGAGTTTTCTGCAGCACTTGTGAATTTGAAGTTCCTGAAAGTCTGAGTACTGGACTATTTCTTGTTTTCCTCTTTTTCTTATAAGTAATGTTCCTTGAGAAATTTAAGGGTAAAGGTTTAAAATTGTAAAGGATTGAGCCAATTCCTAACATCACTGGTTATTCCAAGATGTAATCCTAGTATATTTCCTGCAAGAAATCAAATTATTCCGTTAGAAAATATGATGATTCTTGAAACATAACAGGGAAGTTACACTTGCTAAATCAGCACTCTGGGTCTCAAGATTTCTGAGTTATAATGTTATATATAATGTTATAATTATAATGCCTTATAATTACTTGCAGTATCAAAGAACATTTACTTCTCTCTTCTGTTCCTCATGACCATCCCCAATTTAGATCATGAGTTCTTATAGAGCAGGGAGGGCTGCAGAGACCAAACACATCTGCTGAGGTAAAGAGCTGAGGGACCTCAGCTCTTTTTACTCCCCTTTACATAATAAAGTACTTTGAACCATGTTGAGCGTAGAGAGGAATCGAGTTTTTGATGAAGAAGAGAGAGGAAAAACTGGCCTGGTGTTGTTTTATTCCTTGACTCCTTGTGCTGAATATCAAATGGAAAAGCAGGACACAAATATTAGAAGCCCCCAGGGAGTAGGCAGAAACTTGAGAAAAGGAGATGCATGTGCTGTCTTCTGGCTGCAGTTTAAATGTGGCAGCCAGGCAGATGTGCACTGCACCATCCTGCACTGGTAACGCAAGGGAGATGGACACATGGTTCATTTATATATGAGAGGGGCCTCCAACCACACCCTGCCCTCCACTGAGTCTCCAGGGTATTACATGGTCCAAGAGTGACGTGTCAGGGAGTTGCTCACAACAGTGAGTTGAACATGGATGGACCTCATGACTTAACCTGGGATGGCCAGCTCATGTGCAGGCTGAGGAGAGAAGAGCAGAGCTGCTGCATCTCTGAGATGTCACCCTTCCAGTTTGCTGCCAGCAACCAAATGTGACCCCTACCAGCACCCCTCCTGATGTGGTTCAGAGACAAGAGACTACGCTGACAGAAGCAGTGGAATAACACACAGAAAGTAGATTTTGTCACTCTTCTTCACAACCTCTCCCCACTACAGAGAGGCAGCCAGCTGCTGCCCGTGGAAGGCAGGTGCTTGATACCCTGGAACACTGACAGCTCGATGAGGTGAGAAAGAAATGTCTAGGAGGCACTAGAGAACCACACTGTAACTGGTTTACACAGTCTAAGTGGACTATTAAATCACTGGATGGGGCAGAACTAGAATGCAAGAACTAAATTAAATTGACTGGTATAAGGCTGGTGAGTTGGCGATCCAGATTTAGAAAATAAATTCACTTCAAGACAAAAAAGCATTATGTTTTTAAACATCCAACTTTGTGAGTGTATAATATAGTCATGTTATTCAAACATATAATTATTGATTTTTTTCCAAAATGAGATCATGCTATAGATGCACATCATCTTTGCTTGCGTATATATCAACACTGTAATTTTCAATAGGTGTCTAAAACAAACGTTTTAAATTTATGTGAGGTCAAATATACTTTTATAATTATTAATTTTTATGTCATGTTTATATTTTTGCATTTATAATGTAATATAATATAAAATTATATAATGCATTATACCAGACATATAAATATCATCTCTATATGCTTATAGCACTTTAGGATTTTGCTTTTAAATTTAATCTTTATTTCCAGCCAATTTTAGGGTAAGGATGAAGCAGGAATCTACCTCATTTTTTTTTCCCATATTACTCAACCATTGTCCCAATTCGATTTATTAAATTATTTATCTTTCCTGTGTCAACTTGAAAAGCCATCTTTATCTACCAATTTTTATGTATTTGTGTTATTGATTATTTCAAAAATACCAAAATTACTCAATTATGACAAATTTACGCTACATTTTAGATTCTGAAAGGGCAAGTCCTCTCTCATTCTTCTTTTTCATAATTTTCCTGGATATCCAGCGAACTTTAGCATAATTTTTATCAATTCACTGAAAAAATGTTCAGTATTCTGACTGAAACTGAAATAAATCTATAGCTTAATTTGGAGAATTTCTATTTTTCTTTAAAAGTTCCTTTCTATCTCATAATCTGTATGTTTTCCACATATTCATTTTGCTCCTATGCTTCTGACTAAAATTTTATAATTTTATTCAAGTAAGTGATCTAACGTCTTGTGAAGTTAATTTCCTCTGTAGTTCCTTTGCATTTCTTGTTACTATTTTATGTGAAATATTTTTTCTTTGCATTTTAAAATTTTGGAAACATTAATTTTTTAGCTTAGTTGTCCATTTTACTGACTTTACTTTCTATTTCCAATGGCTTCTTAGTTGATTCATTTATTTTTTTTTCTAGGTAGACAAATATATTTAAGTGTTTTCCTCTATTTCAGTACTTTTCACTTATATTTCATTTTCTTATTTAATTGCACTGACTGGCTGATTCAGAGTAATCATATGTGCATTATTTGTAGAGAGAATGATTATTATTTTGGGCATACTAATACTATTATCTGGCATTAATGGGAAAGCATGCAATGCTCAAGTATGAGGCTGGCTGGAAAAACTGTGATTGATTTTAATATACATCTTTCTATTCATGTTTTTAAGAGATTTTTCCTTTAAGAGTGGATCGTAAATTTTATCAAATGCCTTTTTTCAATGTACTATAAATTGAGTTGTTTTTTTCTTAGTTGATCTGTTTATGTTATGAACTTTATTGATACATACCTATATGTAACCTATATATTCCTGGAACAAACGCAAAGAATATTAATTTTAAATATACAGCTGGATTTGATTGGTTAATACTATATTTTATTTAAGATTTTGATGCATTATATTCACCATTCACATTAAGGTAGGACCCAGTTTTTCATGGTTTCAGAGTTGGACATGGTTTCAAAGATATTGGGAGAACTTGACTGTGTACCCCGGAGGTTTTGGACGCACAGATGCAGGTACCAGACTTTAGCCTGAAAGAGTCTACAGAGTAGAAGCTGGTTAGAATTGCCTGCTGTGGCAGAGTCAAGGGCACGTGACTTTTGTGGGGCAAAAACAGAGCTGTTGCTAGCCCGTTGTGTGAATAAGGAAAAAACACTCCTTGCTACAGGCACGCACAACCCCATTCCAGGATGCACCATTTGAGGTCAAGAATGAGGGTCCCTCCTTTGTGTACATCACTGCGTGGGGAACACAGTGCACGGTGTTCCGTGGCCACGTTGGGCAAACATGCAAGGTTTATCAGGGCTAAAGAGACATTGCAGAAGAGAACCAAGTTAAAGACATTTTGAAATCCATTACATAGGACTATCTATAAAGGGTGAGACAATCCCAGCAGAAGAGGAATGCTGGTTTGATAGGGAAAGACTAAAAAAAAAAAAATAGGGATTCTTACTGATACAAACAATATTTCTCCATGGCCTACAGAGATGATTATGCAAGTTACACATGGAATGGCCAGTCAGTAGTTATAGAAAAGAAAACGAACTCTCCACTTGGAATAAAACGAAAGCAAATACATGGCGCAATTTGGGACAGGAGTCTTGTGGGAACAGATACGACATAGAATTGGCAGATCTTGTTAAATGGCCAGGGATTGAATGTGCTTCTGCCTGTCCTCTAAGGGTGCTCCACTTCCTGCCAATAGTAGTATTTTCCTGAATCAGCCATTTACTTAGTTTTTATTCCAGGGAGAAAAAAAAAATAGTCTCCTAGTTTTTAGGTTAGTGTATGATTTACAGCTGGCCTCCATGTGTTCAAATGAAAAAACAGTGCAGAATATTACATGGAAACTTGGGAAGTCAGAGCTCCGAATTTGTTCCAGAGTGTCTGATTTATGATAAAAGCCCGTGGCACTGTGATGTTGCCTGACCCTGTGTGAAGCTGCATTTGATATTTGGACTGTGAGTAGAATTTCCTTCATTTATAATAACATGAAACTCAGCAGTAAATCTTCACAAGATTATTGTAACTCAGACCAACTGGAAGCTATCCTTAGGGTTTACTGAGTGGTGTAATGGCAAAAATTTCAAATTTTAGGTGATAAATAACAAAAGAAAACTCCCCCTATTTCCCTTCCTCAAAAATTCTATACAAATGGAATGATGCTTCTTGCCCTAGTGTCTAGTCTTTGGATCTTTATAAAACCATCAAGCAATAACTCTTTATTACATGTCTAGAGCCTTGAATTTAAGCAGCTAGAATATTAGTAAAAACAGATTTAGTGCACGTTCCTTTGGTGCAATACTTTACATCAGAGATAAAAGGGAAGCAGAAATCCCTAAACTGTTGTAACTTGAAAAATGAAACAAGTTTAACCTACTGCAAATGGGCCATGTGGATGTAAGAAAGGACATATTAATCAAACCTTACCAATTAAGGAACGGGTACTTCACTATTAAACTCTAAGATGAATTTCAAGAGCCTGGCTTGATGGAATGTATATTTATGTTATTAAGATATCGTAGCAACCAATCTTTATCTATTCTGAGTGCTACACAGAGGTCAAGTTGAAAGTTCTCAGCTATTTACTCTCGTGACAATGAATAAAGATGATGTAGCTTGTCTGTTCTAACTTCTTTGAAAACATGAGTATCTAGAGGTAGGAGAGTCTTTTATGCTAAACAGTAATGTCTTCTGCTAAATAAGTGAGAGATAAATGAATTGAATCATTGTTAATCATTCAACAAATAACTTTAAACCAATTTTAATTAATGTTAGAGCTCTTAGAATTTGTGAAATATGAAGCTGAAGTCCTGCAGTAGTCTGAAATGATTTTCAATTATGCGTTCTAAAGATGATTTTTCTTGGGATGTTATTTTCTCCTTGTTCCTGCTCTGATTACTATTGCTACTTTTAAAAATGCTACAGATTTGGAATTTGAAGTTATGTACTTATTATCCCTTATATAAACAGCTTGCAGTGGTATTAATTTGTACTTTTTTGTTTTTTAATTACCGAATTAGCATTTGTGGAGCATCTGCTCTTGGGAGCCCTATTCTAGGCTTCTCCCCTAGTCTTCCACATCTCATAACTGCATCACTATTCACCTCTTTTCAGACTAATAACCTAGAAGGCATCCTCAATTCTTATTTCCTCACAATTAACATGAAAACCTTTAGAAAGTCTTGTCTTCCATCTCTACTTTCAAAGTATGTTCAAAATGTGATCACTTCTTATTACCTCCAGGTAGTGCCAATCCAAGGCACTACCACGTCTTGCCTGGCCCATTGCAATACCTCCCAACTGGTCTAGCTTCCATTTTTGCAACCCTATAGCCTATTTGCCACAGAGCAGCTAGAGTATAAAAGACAAATCAGATTATGTCACTCCTTTGCTCAAAACCTTCCATAAGCCTCTCATTGCATAAATATAAAATCTAAACTGCTTACCATAGCCTATGCTGGCCTTACATGATCTGGCTCATGCTACCCCTATCTTATACCCCTCTGCCCCTCTCTCACTCAACTCCAGCCACACCATCTTTCTGATGTTCTTGGAACACACAGGGCTCATTACCACCTCAGAGCCTTAGAACTTTTTGTTCTCTCTGCCTAAAACATTCTTCCACCCAGATCTTTCAATGCTTTCCTCAATACATTAAAGTTTTTGCTTAATTGTTCCTTGGCCATTTCATCTTAAATAACCCTCATACTTACCAGTTCCTAACCCTTTATCCTGTTATATAAGTTTTTATGGCACTTTTTTCTAGCTAACGTATTTCATATTTGTTTGTTTACTTGTTTAATCTTTGCTCCACCCCTCCTCCCACATACACATTCAATATAGCTTCACGGGAGTGGGGACTTTATCTTGTTCTCTATATCATGGATCTAGCAGAGTAACTGACACATAGCAGACATTCAATAAATATTTGATGAGTGAATGTATGAGTTGATACAGCAAGAAAGAAGGACAAATGATGATGAAAAGGAGTTAACCAAAAGTCAAGGTGTTTGTAGACAAGGAAATTCAGGTCTAATCAGAGGAAAAACCCCACACCTATGCAAAAGAATATAAAGCATTACAGATTGAATGCATAATATCTAAGTAAGGCAGAGCAAAGCAGGACATTTTATTATGTATATTACATGGAGCCATCTGTCTCCCTCCTGTTACTTTTGCATTTCTACATATTGCCTAATATGGTGTCTGCACATAAAGGTTGACTATGACTAATTGATTATTTTTTTAAATATGCAAATATGAGTAGAAAGTAATATTGAAGGCAAAACTAAAGTGAAGGTTTGAATTGCTCTGAATTACCTGTGATTTAATTTTTCCATGCATGATAATAAACATAGATAAGTATGTATTGACTTTTGTTTAGCTGCTGGACATACATCAAAGCAATTTTTTATGGCATAGTACAATATTTTCAAGATACTACTAGTCAAAAATAAATTGTATTTAAAAATCTAAATTCTCAATGTTTTCTTCTACTCTTCCATGTCTCTGATCCTTATAAATTTTAGGAAATTAGGTTATACACTTTCCTTGAGAATCAAGTTTGTTTAACTTGACTATATTTGTAGAGTTATAAATGAATAACACACAATTTACTGAGTTCATCATTGAGTCAAAAATGTGCTGCTCACTGACTTGGATAGACTGGGCATAGTAATTTGAATAAGATATGGTTCCAACTTTCAAGAAGCTACTATGCATTTATTTATTCACCTGATGTTTTCAGACAGTTGAGAACTAATAGGTTTCAGGCACTGTCCCAGGCATTAGGGATGCAATTGCAAACAGGATTGTTAAGGTCCCTACAGTCACAGAATTTAAGGTTCCGGGAAATAGAAACCGTACAATGCTGACATGTGATTTTATATAAAGGAAGAGAACACAACAGAATAGGAGCGTATAACAGAGAAAACCAACTTTGAGCCTTCAGGGAAGGTCAGCCTGAGGAGTCACGTGAAGATTAGACTCCAAGAAGAAATCTAAGGGCAAAGGCAGGGCCAGACATGCGTATAGATCACCATAGGGCAGTGTAATCAGGCAGGGCTTTAGCAGAAGCAAGGAAGTGAATACAGAACCTGCTGGCTGCATTGAAAAAGGGAAGATAAACAGAGCCTCGTGGCATCAATAAAGGCTTGCCCTGGAGGAGATACTTGGGCTTCAGGAGTGTGGGTTTTCCAGATGGATAAGGGGGTAGGATTCAGCTTGTACAACATTTGAAGATTGTAACATCGTACGAGAAGGTAAGCAAGTGATATAAGCCTCAAGCAAAGTGCACCAGTAGTGTGAACTGCTCTAGGGAGCTTGGCTGGTGGAGTCCTGCCTTTCTGTCCACATGTCAGGCACCGTG
Source organism: Delphinapterus leucas (assembly GCF_059928025.1). Lineage (NCBI taxonomy): Eukaryota > Metazoa > Chordata > Mammalia > Artiodactyla > Monodontidae > Delphinapterus > Delphinapterus leucas. Next base: position 55,852,231 of record NC_143140.1, read on the forward strand.
ACCTTTAGAAAGGTGATTAATACTTGAGAAAGGGTACAAGGCAATGTCCTGGGCTGATCTGGCTCCAGAGCTGCCTGTGGCTAACTCCTGGCGTGACAAAGTGCCATCGCTGCAGACCAGCCATTAGCACTTGCCTGTTTGCCTTGCTGGCTGAAAAATGGGCACAGTTACAGGAGAGAGAATGGTCTTTGTTATTCTAGACAGCACAGCACTTGGGTCCTGGACATGAAAACAGAGAAGTAGAGCTAAAAGCTTTTCACAATATTTGGGAAGTACCTAAATAAACAAATTGTGTTACATAAATGTAGATTATGCTGGTATTTTATAAGTGTAGATTAGGGTTTCTTTTATTTTAAACATGAGAAATGAACAGGGGCCATTAATTTTCCCTTTAAGGAAGGTAGTTAAGAAAATGGTTAATAATCTGTCTGCTAAAAATAGTAGGCAATCCTCAAGAGATATTTTTTTCACAAACAACAAAATATACATCTAGTATTGACATCCATTTTTATGAACCAATTCAGAGTAGATTGGGAGGAGAGAGATTCATGAAAACAACTTGAATTTCCTAAGGCAGATGTTTAAAAAGGATTTTATCTGCTTTAGAGAGAGTCGTTATTTCATAAGACTGTGATTTTCTCCATGGTGCCCCGTTTTGAGAACATGGATTTACTTGGCTGTTATGTGCAATTGCTTGCCTTCTGTGGTTCTCTAGTACCGGCATTTTTCATATACACAAAAAATGAGGCAACTGGGTTTGTGAAATGGTGTCTTGTTTAGCTGTATGAGAGCTGCTTTGTCGTGAGAATGATTGTAATAATTCTTTCACAGAACTTAGTGATATCTTTTAGGCAATGCTACTATTTAAGGCTTTGCTTGTGTCCTAGCCAAACAGATGTGTTTATTTACGTGTCTGATCTAAACAGAGAGACAGTGGGGACTCTGCCCACAGCCTTGTACTTCCTCTAATACAGATAGAAGCGGAGGAGAGATGCAAGTAGTTGGGGCTCATGGAAATGAGAGCGGGAATGAAGAAAAGCCTGTAGGTGTGGGTCAAACGGAGGCAGCTGTGCTTTCCCTCTCAGCACTGTAACAGCTGTGTGCGGTCTGAAAAGAAGCAGAGGGACAGCTAGCTGCTGGCACTGGTTTGGGGTGGGTGGTCTCCTCTCTTTGTGTGCCTGAGAGGGAATAGACATATAATCGTCGTCTCTGTGCAGCGATGCTACTGCCAGGGCACTTTTGAATCCATGTCAGGCACCTGGACATATTCTGTTGCAAACTGTAGCTGCACACGGACTGAGGGACGTGAAGAGGCTGCTTTTCTCCAAACGTGGATTAAATGCTATCAACAGTGGGAAAAGCTTTGCAAGTAGAGGACCTGCAAATCTAGAGTAGGCAGAATAAAGAAGTCAGGTTGCATAATGAAGTGGTCTCTTAGGGAATAAACTGAGGGTGGTGGGACAGAGATCAGGGGAAGGTCCTTGTCCTGGGTAGCAGCAGGCTGGGGACTAGGGGCTTGAGCCATGTGTGCCAGTGGAGAAATGAAGAGAGTGGTACTCTCATTTGAGGGATTGAGATTTTCATCTTCTGTCACTTCTTAATTCTTTTCTTCATACTTAATAACATTATACAATAATGGAAACCTTAACAGAAAGCAAAATCGAACAATTTTAGTACCAACAATGGCTTTGGAATTTTGTCCCATTTCTACTCAGTGAAGGAAATGGAGTTATCATTTGTAATTATTCCTTGAAAAGCATATTCAGTTATTGTTCTTTTAGTCATAGCTTAGAAAAACAGGTACAGAACTGCATGTATACACACACACACACACACACACACACACACACACACACACACACACACACACACACACACACACTACCACCACCACCCCACAGAAAGATATACCCTGTAACTTTGTAGGTGAAACTTATCATTTGACTCTGACTAGTTTTGGGCTCTTTATCAAATTTTGTTCCCTAAAACTTTTTCTCATAAGAAATAAGGAAATAGCTTTACTAAAGAGAATTAACAGCACTCACTTTACTGTGATATTGCTCCTGTATGGGTTGAAAATGGCACCAGAAGTCATCTCTGAACTGTAGGATTAGAGTCAGCTGAGGTTTCTTGATTTTTGTTTGTAATTGCTTTGTTTGCTTGCTAACTTAGGGCTGGGGATTCTCTAGTTTCATTCTAAATATTTAGTACTCACTGTGGGCAGTAAGGAAGGGGGGAGTCCTCTGTGCCTCATCTGTCACGTTTGTGATGACACAGGGTCAAAAGCTCAAAGGTAAATATAATCTTTGCTTATCATAACTTTCCAAATGTGAACATACCTTGACAGGCCAAATACATGGTTGCACGTGGATTTGAATTGATCTAAGTATATGCTGTGGATATCTAAGGTTCCCTGAAAATTGTGTATACATTTTCAGTGTGTATGAGTATGCGCGTGTGTGTTTAATTGTGGCAATGTTGAAAACTGGAATGGAGACTTGTTTTATTTATAAGAGGATCCCAAATACAGATTTGGGGAGCATGGTGTGAAACTGTGTATTCATAAAACTCTATTTCCATCAGTAAAGAAAAATATTACTCTTATTTTGACTTTTCCTTACTTGGTCTTTAGAAAAGAAAGGAGCAAGAGAAGGACTAGCAGGAGGCAACAGGGTTAGGCTATGTTAGTCTTTATATTTTTCTGATGGTAAGGCCACCAGTGCCTACCATTACAGTTCTGCCAAGTGCTTGCTGGCAGCAATATGAATCTGTTTGGATGTTTAGTGGAAATAGTGTTCTTCTTCGGAGGAACTGTAGTTAAAATATGCACTGCCGGCCTTCCCTGGTTGGCGCAGTGGTTGAGAGTCCGCCTGCTGATGCAGGGAACACGGGTTCGTGCCCTGGTCCGGGAAGATCCCACATGCCACGGAGTGGCTAGGCCCGTGAGCCATGGCCGCTGAGCCTGCGCGTCTGGAGCCTGTGCTGCGCAACTGGAGAGGCCGTGGCAGTGAGAGGCCCGCATACCGCAAAAAAAAAAAAAAATGCACTGCCTTCGGTTGCACTGTGTTTGTTTTTGTGTAAAGGTTCTTGCAAATATAGTAGGTGCTTTCTTGGTAAGCAAAGCATTCTAACACGTGAACTGCCTGATCTTTGGCTAGCTGTCCTGTTTACTAGCTGTGCAGGTGGTTAGTGTGCCAGGAGCTGCAAATAAATCAAAGCTGTGACTGATCTCCAGTGATGGGAGCACCACGCTCTGCCTAAGTGTTCATTTTTACAGCACAACTCTTATCCCTTAGTTTTATATCTACTGATTTTTAGGCATAAGGGTAAGTCACCAGTCAATGCTCCAAACTGAAAATGGGAAGGGATGAAACAGCAGAGGAAAGAAAGGAATTTTCCTGTTTTGAGAACCTCCTGCATACTACCCTGTGGTCCTTTCAAATGTTTGCTTTTGTACAGAGAGTAAAGTAGTCTTTCTCTCCTGAAATATAAAAACATGTTCAAGTAGAAGAATAAACAGCGGGTCGCACTAGGGTCTATTTTTATTTCTAAATTAAAACTAAATTGGTTTTATGACATATAAGAGCGCTTTTCATTTTATATTTTAAATCAAGTATTTTGACTGATCTAAGTACAAACCAGATAGCTTGTCAAGAGAGTAATGAGCTGATAAACATGGTTTAAACAAAATAGACTCCTGGGAATAGTCAGATATGAAGATAACATTGCCTCCGTATTTCTTACCTCACCTTAGATGATGTATTCAGTGGGTGTTCAGTAGAAGGGTTTAGAGTGTAGAATTTCCTGGGCTGTCTATGAACTTGTTGATGTGATGTACTGGAAATGATAATTTAGCTCTTCACCTCAGTTCTGAACTTTTTCTATTTAGCTCAGCAAGCTGGTTCCATTTCGTTTTCTTCCTCTACTCAGCTGAGAAAATAGATTTAGAAATTGACTAGGTGCTCTGGGCTATTTCAAAGACCAAGAAAGACAATTTTTGTTTTCATTTCTCATAAGTGATACATAAAGTCTGGAAAGTAAGAGAATGATAACTGAATATGGTCAGAACTAATTAAAATATTATATTCAGGACTGAGATTGAAAGGCAGCTAAGGAGAAAAATCCTACAGATGCTCAAAATCTGTGAGACTTCAGAATTAGCTGAATCCCCAGTGAATCTTCATTATTGACTAGAGGAAATTGTAGAGTATTTTCCTTCTTTGCAAGGCTTGACAATTTATTGAATTGCTACCAAAAGCTTGCAGAAGGTAAGGGGAACTTCCCAGAGGCAATTATGCTGCATTTTGCCACTGAAATTTTCTAAGTTTCTCCCTTGTGTGACAGGGTTTTAAATGAAACTAAGGAAAACAAAAATGTTAAAATAGACCAGCATGGTCTTGCCTAGAATTAGTGTGTATTCACAGAGTTTGAGAATGGTGGTTCAATATAGATGTCTCAGAATATGGCTTATCTGCCAAATGACAGATGGTCCAAAGCCAGAAGAGAAAGGCTTAAGAAGATGTAGTCAAGGGTAAGGCTGATTCTGGGAAGAGCTGAGCAGCTGTTTGGTGGTTGTGTTAACACTGATCATTAGTACAGCCTCTTTTTCATTCTGTCACATTAATTTGTTATTGTTTTCACTTTTGTGATGACTCAACTAGGCTCTTTATTAGATGGAGTGATATCTGCATAAAGGTTCACAAAATATTCTGAAATAATTAGACCGAACTAAATATTTTTTAGATAGGACACTAATGCTCTGTATCACACATTAGTGAAAAAAAATTGAAAATTGATTTTTAGTCCTTCGTAATGCTGTTGAGACATGTCAATGTGTTTTGCTATTAGAATTCAATTAAAAGGGGCTCCAGAGAGGTAAGCAAGCCAAAGAAACTTCATCATGTGTATGTAGCGCATGCATTGTCGATTATGACATTTTAAATCACTAAGTACTTATCTACATATTTGTTTGCTTGTTTTAAGTCAATTTTATTGACTTAATAAAATGCACCCCTTTTAAGTGTACATTAATGGAATTTTGACACATTTAAACCCCTGCGTAAACACCATCACAGTCAGGATATAGAACATATCTATCACCTTCCAAAAGTCTCTTATGTTCCTTCCCACTCAATCCATTCCATCTTGGACCATGTAACCACTGATCTGTTTCCTATATATTAGATTTGCCATTTTTAGGATCTCATATTAAATGGACTCAAACAGTACGTACGCTTTTGTTTGTAGCTCCCTTGGCTTAGCTAAGTGCTTTTCACATGCATTTAACTTATCTGTTTCAATAGTTCACTCCTTTCTCTTGATGACTAGTATTTCATTGCATGCATATACCACAAATTACCTATTGTAGGATACTGAGTTTCTTTGGCAAGTTCTGAATAAAGCTATTTGAACATTTGTTTACAGATCTTTGTGTCAGCATGTGTTTTCATTTCTCTTGGGTTAACACCTAGATATGGAACATGATAACTGCATATTTAGCTTTATTAGAAAGTGCCAAACTATTTCCCAAAGAAACTGTACCATTTCTTATAGCAATATATGAGATTTCCAGTTGTTCTTTACCCTCTCCAAGACTTGGCATTGTCAGTTTCTTTTAAAAATTCACCACTGTAATGGGCATGTAGTGTTATCTTATTGTGGTACCATTCTTCTTGGAGGCCGTAGCTCATTCCCAGGCTGAATTATGTTACTCTGACTGTGTTGTCCATTCAATGGGGACCATAAATGGACAGGTAATGATGTTTCAAGAGTAGGATTAGTACTATGGGAAGGACCTCATAAAAGGAGCACTTTCAGTTGAGGAGTATATTTTATACTTCAAATACATCCTTTACAATGTGAAACTTTATAATTATACTTGTGTACACTCCATACAATGCACTCCATGTACTAAAATCAGAACAGGTATTCTTAATGGTTTTGAATGGCTGTGAATCAAGGCCAGTGGGTAAAGTGAGCAGAGGCCCTTAGGGGGCAGCAGAGGACCACATACCAAGAGACTCATGGGTTGGGGAATAGGGTATGTGTCTGTCTAAGTAAAGGGGCCTCTGTCTGTCACTAGCTACTAGGTTAAACTGTTTGCCCTTCTATTCTTCAATAGTAAATAAGGATAAAAGCTAAAGGAGTTGGGGTGTAAAAACTCACAAACTCAAAAGCATGCAGGGGTGTGACAAGAAATATACTGCTGAGAATGTGGCCAGTGTTAAGACAAAGGGTGTTTAGAGGTTTGTGGTCAAATCGAGCGTCCAGTGCTTCACCAGGAGGCATGAAAACTCACCAAATAAACGAAGTGAGTTTTGCTAGCTAATCATCTTGCAGCACCTTTGCACACGTGCTGCAAATCTGTGACCCTAGGATGTTACCTGAAGAGGATTAAGAATGCTGGACCACACCGAGACACGTAGGGAACGCCACTGAAGATGGGAAAGGAGGCAGCAAGTATCAGCAAGGGAGGGCTAGAACTAGGGCTAGAACAAAGATGGAAGTGAGGACTGAGCTGAGGTGTCTTATAACGGAGGGTGTGAGGATTGTGGTTGATGGTGACATGAGCGAATTCATACTTACTGGGTACCTACTATGTGTATAAAGAAATGTATACACACTTTCTGTTAATTTTCATAATAACCCTTGAAAGTAAGAGTTACTATCCTCATTTATACATGGACAAAGTTTAAATGAGGGAGGTTATGCAAGTTTATAGAGAACTCAGGCCTATGTAACTCTAACTTCAAATCTCTAAAGGAGATGAGAGAATTGGTAAACTGAGACTTGAGAATCAAAACAGATTGAAAATGAGGGTTGCTATCAGGGTTGCAGGCCAATGTCTCTTAAGACTTAATATGCCTCTGAATCCCCTGGGTATCATGTTAAAACACAAATTCCGATGCAGAGCACCTGGGTTGAAGCCTGAGACTCTGCATTTCTAACAAGCTCCCAGGTAATGTCCATGTTGCTGCTCTGCAGACTATGTGCTGAGAAGTTTGCAGCCATGCTCACTTGAACCTTATATTGCAACAATAAGTTTTATTCTGCTCTCTCTAACTTGAAAAGCCAGCATGTATTGGGGAATATCACTTCTATGGGGGTGGGGGAGGCTTAATTGCACACAGGCTTGTTTCTAAACTGTGAGATCTGCTTGTTTTCTGTCATAGGACTTGGATTTTAATCCGTACTCCACTAATGCCTATGTGAGTGACCTCGCACAGTCCCCTTGAAGAATTAGTTTCCTCATCTACAAAATGGGAATAATAATAATCTACTACTACATAAATCATAATGCCCTTTTTCATTGTTAATATTTCACACTGTAAAATAACTTGACAGATGAGGACCTTGACACAATGTCTGGCACATGGAAGATGATCATTAAATGTTTGCTGAAGACTGAATGAATATGTATATGTTGATGAAAACTGACATAGCACCTAATATAAATATTAACACTTAAGGGCTTCCCTGGTGGCACAGTGGTTGAGAGTCTGCCGATGCAGGGGACACGGGTTCCTGCCCCGGTCTGGGAAGATCCCACATGCCGCGGAGCGGCTGGGCCCGTGAGCCGTGGCTGCTGAGCCTGCGCGTCTGGAGCCTGTGCTCTGCAACGGGAGAGGCCACAACATTGAGAGGCCCGCGTACCGCAAAAAAAAAAAAAAAAAAGAAAGTTATAGGCATTAACTCTCAGTTTCTAAACTTTCTTTACATGGACCACACAGGTCCACAGCTCCCACTTTAAGTAGTTCTGGTCTAACCTAATATCTGGAGCTCTCCCATTTACTCAGGACTCCTGACTGCCATGTTCCCATAATTTGCTATTGAAATAAATCAATATGTAATGTGACTTGCAAAGAATTCACAATGACAACTCATTAATCCATATTCAAATAGGTAAAAACTAGAGAAGCCATGTCTTTGGCTGGAAATGTCTTCACTTTTTTCATCTCTTGTACCATTTAACTGAGACATTTTAGAGACTATGTCTCAATATTTATGGTCGAAGCTATCTCCATCTGAGGAGTAAAGGGTTGGAGATTGATGGGTCCCTGTGGCTGATATCTTTAAAGTCTGACTTCTTAACCTCCCACAAATCTCCAAATGCGGGTGGTTAACTTCATCACATACATATTAGGATATTTTTGTAATTTGCGTTTGAATGAATTCTTCTGAATGAACCTGGTTGGAGGGGTATGAAATGCTGTTTATGGAAAAAGAAAATTAATGTTGTGGTGGCTATGTCTGCCAGACTTTCACGTCTCCCCATCCATGTAATCATGTATATGAAACTTCCTTTAGTGGGCAACAACTCACAGTTGAGGGAATTTGTCTATAATAAACCACTTGGCTTATGTTGCATCAGATTAGATCAGATCAATTTCCTTCATTCTTAATTCCTTCCACATCATATCAGAATGCTTCTTAAATGAGATGCCTGTAAACAGATCTGGGTCCTTAAGGGAGATGAAAAGATATGAATATAAATGTCAAACTGCTTTTTGGGAAAGGAGACTTTTCCTTTTGTGAATGATCAGTTGAAGAGTGGTAGAATGAAGAGCTAGGTTTAAGGGGATATTTGAGGCGGAAAATAAAGATCCAAGATATAATATTTGTATTTTTTGCTAAGTAAATATATATATATATATATATATAGTCAAAAACTAAGTCCTTAACTTTTAAGGAAAGGGTGTTGCTGCTTCATAGAAAGTATGGAAAAATCATGTTTTACTTCCAAAAGAAATAAGCCTACGTGAAGCATTACAATGTTGGAAGGCCTCCTGTGGGTAAACCACTTTATAACACTGATTTCCTGCAAGCATATATCAGCTCACATTAATGCTCATATAGTTAGGTGTGCCATATGTTGTAGCTTTAGATGCCAGATAACATTTCTATGGGTTTTCTTAAATCATACTAACTCATAGAGTGTCTATGATACTTGACTAAACTTGCTGACCAAACAAGCTAAGAAGAGATTGAGTTTGCCTCCTAGCAAACATAAGATTTTTTTCCTTTTCAAACATTACTTGAGATCTTGCTGTCCTTGAAATCTCTATAGGATTTATTGCCTTACTTCTCATTTGGAATTTTCATTATATTTCCATTCATCCTAATGATCTTTCTTGTATATTTGTGTTCTTTCTCCATATGATTATCAGACAATAAAAACGAAGTGATGACTCTGGGGGTTGAACTGCTGGACCTATTTTTCTCTAGTCAGAGAAATAAATGTTATAATCTAGGTAATAAAGTCTGAGAGAGACCAGTTTATTTCAACTAATTTCCACCAAGGTAACATCGTATGATGAAACTTTATATTGTGGTTGGATGCATAGAGTACCAAGTGACTGTTTAGTAATGATAACTTAAAATTATCAGATGTTGCCGTGTATTTGATATGTATGGTAAAAGAAGAAAGACAATGAAAGACTTGTAGCTCAGTAACCCATGAAATCCTTAGACTAGCGGACTTGTTAAGACATGTTAAATATTAAATATCTTCTAAATAATTTTTTCAGATAACTCAATGATCAACTCAGCAAGAGCAGCAAACATCAAAATTCTACGGCTTTGTATATGTACAACTGAATCACTTTGCTGTACACTTGAAACTAACACAACACTGTTAATCAACTGTACTCCAATATAAAATAAAAATTTAAAAAAAATTATATGGCTTAGGACATATCTCATATCCTGGGAGCACTGTGTACAAGCTTTCAGTCACCAGAAAATCAGCAAGAAGGGGAATGAAGACTTGTGGTATGTTTGAATCAACTGATGTCTTATTTTAAGCACAGTTTTGTTTTTCCTTTTTTAAAAAAACCAGGTGAATGTATTAATGTTGATATTCATGCACAGAAATGGGTCAGCTGATATTTTTGGAACTCTGTTTTGTTCTGCTTTGTTTCTAAGGTCATTGAGGAGACACTGGACAGGTAGTGCACTAGACTCTAAATATCTCTAAGGGCAGTTTTTTATTTGTTCCATGTGGAAATGCATGAGAAGACCCTGAGCCTGATAGAGTGCTTAGTATATGATAGAAGTTGAGTTAATATTTGGTAATAATGATGGATTTTAGGCCAAGTATATTTTGAGAGCTGGAGTCTTTTTGTGAACAAGAGTAATAAAAACAATGAACCTTTATTAAGCACTTATTTCAGGCAAGATGCTAAGCATTCCACATAGATTTTTAAAAATTCATTGTTAGACCAACCTTAAGAGACAGATATTATTATCCCTCTTCCAGGGATTAAAGCAAAAATAAAAAAACAAAGAAGCTGAGAGTTAGAGGTATTGAACGATATTGCAGCTCTTAAATTGGAATGCTTGAGCCCTGATTTGAACCGAGGCATTCTTAACTCCAGAGCTCACTCTTAACCAACAAGTGCGCTATTCTGCCTTGCCACCTGATGTTCCAAAGTTGTGGTAATAGCCATCAAAAAGGTAATTTAAGGAAAGACCTGACTTCAAAAAAGACAATACACATTGGTGGGACATTTTGCCATGACAGCTGGATGTCTTCATTTTACAGAAGATGGCTTGTTAGATATCAGTTTAATTAGCCAACTTCCTCTTGGGTCTCCATGTAGTTGCTAACTCCCTTGACCATGGAAATGACCCTGAAAATTGTGTCTGTGTCTGGTAGCTGGCAATGTGCCCTAGCAAAATATCTGTGTAGTAGGTAAGTTGCTTTCTAAATGTTTCATGCCATTTTCAAAAGCCATTTTCTGACCACAGAAATGAATGGAGTATAAGAAGTGACAAGTGGTATGAGAGGGCACATGATTCCACTTAGCCATAACCTAAGTGACATGCACAGTATTAAAATGTATAAATTTATATGCTTAGACTCATTCTCTTTCACAGGCTTTCTCTCCTCTTTATAAAACTGAGTGTGACTAGTTCTTAGCAGCCGATTAGAGAGCATGGAGATTCTATTCTAAAAATGGTTTCTCATGGTGCTTATTTCAAGGTGCAGCAGAAGCTCACCCTGTTCTCTGCCTGGAGCAGGGAGTAGATTTTCCATTTGTGTGACTTACCTATCCTGCTATTCTCTCATGTACTCTTCTTCAGCAGAGGGATTATAGGACTTCCAGAAGCTAAGGACCATGTTTGTCAGACAGGGTGTATATATCTTACATCATTTCTTACAGGTAAAACTATTTCTTGTAGGCTAAAATATTTAGAGCTGCTATGTAAATGAATATAGAATAATGTCATCTTCCTCACAGAAAAGTTTGGGAAAGTAAATATCAGAATTCTTTATTTTTAATTTGTTTCTAGCCATTGTCAAGCAGGGATTTAGCTCTTTATTTTAGAATACCTCAATAGGTATCCCAAACTTATATGACATTTCTGATTTTACAATCTAGGAATACTCTAGCAGATTTGACATCCACGGAGATTCTTCTCTTCTTTTGATTTTTTTCACCCGATTTATGTATTTTGCTATATTTTTACTCTGCACTATTGCATCTCCCTAAATTGCATGCATCTTGCCTTTACTCTCTTATTTTTACTATTGTAGTTTACGAATTAGTTGTATGATGTGTTGACAGTTTAATTATGATTATTGTGCCTTAAAGTTTGCGTTAAACCCAAAAGGTCAGAATATTCACTATTATTATTATTATCATCATTCTGAGCTTCTTGTTATCTTGTTTGCTGTGTCAAATTGTGCATAGATGCAGAACTAGAGTAGGATCAAAATCAGCCATGTCTTGCATAACAAGTTCAGCTTTTGTGCTGTTTTAAATTAACTATTTTTTTATGCCATAATAACATCTAATGTTTTCTTTAGGAAACAAAAAAAGCATATTTTTCTCTTTGACAGTAGCAGCCTTCCAAACCTCTTTTTTGATCAAGTTGGTAGCATAGGTGTCAATGTAAATTGTTTTTTACCTCAAAACTCTAGTGCTTTGTGTATTAGAGGTAACCTCCATGCCGTATAAGATATTTACTTCAGTGACTTCTTCTGACAAGCATCTACCTCTTTACCACTTAGTGCCCACTGGTGAATTTTACTTGGTTTTGGATGAAGAGCTGGGAAAACCAATTATCTCAGTCTTGCACATTTCCCCGATCAGGGATCAGTCATGTGCTTTAATCTTAGTGTCATGTGATGCCCAAACTGTTTCTTGCTTTGCAGTGAGTTGCTGCAACTGTCCATCTTACTTTGATTACTCTTGAAAACATATCCACATCTGTCTGTGCCTAATTCATGGGCATAAACTGCGTGTTGGTGACAGCGTAGTATGACGAAGGGAACGTTAAAACTTTAGTGTCAGAAAGTCTGACTTCAATGGTGGCTCTGCCAGTTATTAGACATTTGATGTTGGGCATGTTGCTGATCCTCTCTGTGCTTCAGCAGCTTCAATGATAAAGTGCAGTTTATTAAAACAATAATTTTAAGGATGTTTATATCATATATGTTGTATGTTATATATAATATTATACAGTTATAAACAATTATATATAATTATAATTTTAATTACATGTTATGAATTAGATATTACATATTACACAATACATATTAAGTGTTGTGCATATTTTGTGTGTGATATATTATTTTGTTTCTCCTTTTAGTTTCATTTCAAAGTTGATGTGATTTATCCCACATGAGTCAGTGTATTCACACCTTTGTCTTTTTTAGTCTTGGAAATCATTCTTTTTTTTGCTATCAAAACATAGGCAACGACCTTAACCCTCCCTTGTTTGAATTGTCACTGACCCTGAGTTACCAGTTGGCCTTAGAGAACTTATCCATGCTATGTGTACCAACCCTCAGGAGCAGTAGGTTCCCCAGACCTAGGAGGTTTTCACTTCAAATTTAAAATATCCCAAGGACAGTCTCTGAACACTGGATTAATACCTTGTGTTCTAGGTCTAAATGTCATACTGGTGGAATGACTAAAATATCTTGGCAGCCCCAGGAAGATAAAATTAATTATGTCTGGTCCATCAGCAAGGGCTCCAAATTATAGCTAGCTTTACTAGGTAGGTAGGATTATGTCAGTCACAGCCGGAGTAAAAGTAAATTCTAAGAAGAGAGAATAGTATAAGCAAATATACAGAGACCAGGATTTTCTATGGAGTTTTTGGTGTAGGAAATGGTGAAAAGTCCATTGCAATAAGTGTACAGCGTTCCTTCTGTGTTGAGGGAAAACATAATTATCTGGGAGCTATCTGCTTGCTTTGATTTTGAAAGTTTAATATTATGATGATATTTTGTTTTGTTTATTAACTGTGCTAACCAACAAAGATGAGTTTTTGATATATAAACACAAATATTAGCAAAATTATGATGGAGTATTAAAATGGGAGAACTAGTCACTATTCATTTGAACATAAAATTTCTTAAAGATACATTTATAAAAAGACTGGTAGTAGAGTTTACTGGTAGTGGGGAAATTTTAGACATGTCAACGGCCTCATAAAATATTTATATTTAGTCCCTCTGTGCTTTCTGCCATACTTAAGATGAATATTTTTGACTTACATGTAATGTGATGATTTCGATTCCTATTCCCCTCCTCCACAACAAACACACTTTCTTTGGTCCTTGGAACAGAACCTGTACTCATTTGTACTCAACAATTGGAATTCTGAATTTTATAGTTTGAGAAGTCTGAGATGAAGTGAGTGGTTTTTAAATCTTATTGGTATCATGTAAAGGGAAATCTTCTTTATCCAGTCCATGATTAGAAAAAAATTCGAGGTACCAATGTAAATTGTTTGCAGGGAAGCAAGGAGAATTGATTGAGGAACAGAGACTTGAGTTAAGAGGACAAGTTAGATGTTCACTGAAGTAATTCAAGTAAAGGATGTTGAAGGACTGACCTAGGGCAATGAGAATTAAAGAAGCATTTTAGATTTAGAATGTGTAAGACTTGAGAACAGATTGTTAGGGGTTGAGGAGTTGGAGGTGATGAGGAAAACTCTGAAGTGCTTAGCTTGGGTGACTGGTTAATGGTAATACTGGTAACTTGGGTAGGAAGAAATGACTGAGCTGAAACCATCTGTTGGAAAATGAAGTGGGTTAGAGTGAATTAAGGGGTTGAGGAAAGTGGCAAAGGTTTGGAATAGTAAAAGAAATGGTAGCAAAAAGGATGAATAAGAATCATATTTAGCCTCCATGAGGTCACAGCTAAGGTTGGAAAACAGGAATTGATATTGACATTCAAGTTTTCAATGGCTCCTCACTGGTTGCAACAGCAGCCTTCAATATTTTCCTAACCTGAAATATAAGAGGGGCAATATCCACATCTTAAGTATTATCTTATTAGGCTTTGGCATAGACAAAACTGGCTTTAGAATTGTAACATTGCCTATTAGTTAGCTGTAAACCCACCCCTTTCTCCTAAGTATCTAAGTGAATGAGTGGGGTATTATAAAGCGATAACATTATATGAGCTCTATTTTATTTTTGTAAAAAATGTATTTCAGTTTTGATAGTTTAAACTATTATTTGAATAAATTACTTATAACATATTTCTTAACTAGTCTGAACACTGAAATTTAGAACTTGTCTAAACAAAAAAGTTTTTGAACTTGTTGGCCCAGCAAATGGGCCACAGGTCTCCACAGTCAGACAGTCTCAGATTTTATCTTCCAAAGGTGGTTGCAAGAGGTATCTGTTACTCCATATGGATTTCTAGATCCTTTCCACTATAACTAGAGTCTAATTCTACGACTGGAATCTTGAATCTAAGTGTATTTGCGATTTGCTTGCAACCGAAGGAATGCAGTTGAAATGACAATGCATGACTTCTGAGGCTACATCAAAAAAACACAGTGCAAATGGCAAGATTTCATTCTTTTTTAGTGCTGGATAATACCCATTGTATGTATATTTACCACTTTATGATGTAGCTAAGGGTGTTTCCAGGCATAGTCCTGAAAGTGCCACCTACCTTCTTCTAGCTACCAATAATAAAATGAGAGAGGTGAGAGATGGATTGAAGAAAAAATTATTCAGTTTTAAAGTGGAATTCAGAAGAAATGTAGATTCCAGAGGGTGTTTTTCAGAAAACCAAGTGTTTTCAAGGTAAGAAAGGACCTCGACACAAAGATCAAATCCAGGGTGGAATTAAACAAACTTTTGTTAAGACCTTAGAATTGATTTAAGATAGAGCTACATTAGAAACCTTCAGACAGGCACAATGACCTCTAAGTAGCTTAAGGGCATACTGCATAGATCCTTCTAATTAAACAGTAGGGCTTCTAAGATTCTTCAGGATACTGTCCAAGGGGACAGTAGAAAATGTATTGTCTTGAAGAGATTATTGATACAACTTGGATGCTAGTAGCTCTCTTTTCAGACTTCACCTCTTTTTCCCCCAACACTGCCTCTACATTACTCTGAAAGTGTACTTGCTTTGACAACAAGGTGCCTTGGGAGTCAACCTGTCTACATAGATTGAATCAATTATTCTCCAAGAAGACGTGGCTCCTTTTAGTGGAGAGTAGCCATAGGATTGAATCTGGATGCGACTAATTGAATACTGGATGCATTTCTTTACAGGAGCATGTGAGATAGGACAGGATGACACAGAAGCAACTAGATTCATTTTTGTCTGGCCAGAATATAACCTTTTTTTAAAAAAATAAATGTTAAGTTTGAATTGATATTTTGAATTCAACTCTTTCTTTTATTTATTTATTTTAACAGAGTTGATAACAGTTTTAACAGAATTGCCTTTATTGAGAATTTATTACTTGACTGTTAAATGTTTTTTTTTAATATCATTATTGGAGTATAATTGGTTTACATTGTTGTGTTAGTTTCTGCTGTATAACAAAGTGAGTCAGCTACAAGTACACGTGTATCCCCATATCCCCTCCCGCTCACGTCTCCCTCCTACCCATACTGCTGAGATGACCTTTCTTTTTTCCAAAGCTACATTACATTATCATATTAAGAAGGTGTCCAATTACAGTGTTATCCCTAAATTTAGAAGTCCACTCCCACCTTCCTGGCATTTTCATCTTTTACTCAAGGGTCTTGGAGTTGGCTTCAAAGAGGACATCCTTGTCAGGATGACCTGAGCACCAAATGAGCGATGAGACAAAGGTATCTCCATTTCCAGCTAAAGGAGCACTGGAAGTCATAGAAACTTAGTGTCACAGCATAGTATTAAGGAACAGCAATAGAGACAAATAAAGACTTTAAGGTTTTGACTAAAACGCTCTTTAAAAAAAAAGACTTTATTTTTTTATAGCAGTTTTAGGTTCACAGCAAAATTGAGAGGAAGGTACACAGATTTCTCATTTAACCCCCTAAACCTTCACACGCATAGCCTCCCTCTGTTATCAGCATCACCCATCAGAGTGGTACCTTTGTTAAAATTGATGAACCTACACTGACACGTTTTTTTCCTTTCTTAGGATGTAAGTTATACTTCTCTTTTTACTTCTTAAAGTGGTTGCCCTAGAGTTTTCAATATACAGTTACAACTAATCCAAATTTATTTTTAAATAACAGTATAGAACTTCATAGGTAGTATAAGTACTTATAATAACAGAATCTTAATTCCTCCCTCCTATCCCTTATATTATTTTTACCATTTATTTCACTTATATATAAGCATACATAAACGTATGAATTTATGCTAATTACGTATGTTTATATATATCAAAACATTGTTTCTATTATTATTTTGAACAAATTAGTGTCTGTTGGATCAATTAAGAATAAGAAAATTAAAAATAAAAGTCTGTATTTTACTGTCGGTATTCCTTATTCCTTCCTCAGTGCTCTTCTTTTCTTTATGTAGATCCAAGTTTCTGATGTATGTTATTTTTCTTTTTTTCTAAAGAACTTCTTTTAACATTTCTTACAAGGAAAGTCTACTGGTAACAAGTCCTCTCAATTTTGTTAGTCTGAGAAAGTCTTTCTCTTTCTCTTTTGAAGAATAATTTTGCAGGGTGCAGAATTCTAGCTTGCTGCTTTTTCCCCCAACACTTTAAATATGCACTCTCTTCTTGCCTGCATGGTTGTTGAAGAGAAATTGGATGTTATTCTTATCTTTGTTCCTCTCTAGGTAAGGTATTTATTTCCTCTGGCTTCTTTCAGGATTTTTTCTTTCTCTTTGATTTTCTGTAGTTTGAAATGATATGCCATGGTTTAGTTTTTCTGGTATTTATTCTGCTTGGTATTTTATGAGCTTTCTGGATCTATGGTTTGGTGTTTGACATTAACTGGGGGGAAATTCTCAGTCACTATTGTTTCAAATATTTTTATTCCTTTCTTTGTTCTCCTAGAATTCTCATAACATTTATGTTACACTTTTGTAGTTGTTCCAGAGTCCTTGGATATTCTGTCTCTTTTTTTTAGCCTTTGTTCTCTTTGCTTTTCAGTTATGGAGGGTTTCATTGATATATCCTTTAAGTCAGAGATTCTTTCCTCAGCTGTGTCCAGTCCAATAATAAGCCCATCAAAGGTATTCTTCATTTATGTTGCAATCTTTTTGATCTCTAGCATTTCTTTTTGGTCCTTTCTTATAATTTCCATCTCTCTGTTTACATCACCCATCTGTTCTTGCATGCTGTCTACTTCATCCATTAGAGCCATTAACATATTAATCATAGTTGTTTTAAATTCCTGGTCTGATAATTCCAACATCCCACGTCTGGTTCTGATGCTTGCTCTGTCTCTTCACATTGTGTTTTTGTTTTTTAGTATGCCTTGCAATTTTTCCTGATATCTAGGCATGATGTACCAGGTAAAAGGAACTGCTATAAATAGCATTTGGTAATGTGATGGTAAGGTATGGGGGAAGAGGAAGAGCTCTGTTGTCCTATCATTATGTCTCAGTCTTTTAATGAGCCTATGCCTCTGGACTGTGAACTTCACAAACGTTTCTCAGTGTTTTTCTCCCCCATTAGCTGAGACATCATAAACAGAATAGGCTGGTGTTGGGTTTTCCCTTCTTCCATGTGTAACGCTGGAGTGGACTGGAGTTAGATATTTCCCTTCTCCCAGGTCAGTTAAACTCTGATAATACCCCAGCAGGTTAGGCTCTAGTTAACTAGTTTCTCCTGAAGGCAGTCCTTGCTATGAAGATCATAGCAATCTGGTTTATTTCAAAACGGTTCCTTTTCCTTCCTTCTGCTAGAAGTACAAGGAGATTTTTCTTGATATTTATTGTGAGAACCTCCTTGAGTCCCTGAAGGTAAATCTCACAAAATTGTAACCCTCTACTTCCCAATGACTGGGCTCCCATGGAGTTTCTAACTCTTAGAGCTGTCCACACTGAACCTCCAGCAACTCATGAATTACAATTTAGGATTTCCACTCTGGCACTTGTTCCTGCAATAGTTTCCACTCATGTGTCTTTGTTTTAGTAATCGGTGACTCCTTGTATTCACCTGTCTCTCTCCAAACTTGAGGGTAGTGATTTTTTCCTGTGTCTTTTCCTTTCTTACGGATCCAAGAAGAGTTTGTTGGCTTTTCAGTCTGTTCAGCTTTTCACTTGTTAGGATGGAATGGCAGCTTCCATGCTCCTTATATGTGGAACCAGAAACAGGAAAATAGGAATTCTTTCTTTCTTTTCTTTCTTTCCTTCCTTCCTCTCTCTCTCTCCCCCTCCCTCCCTCCCTCCCTCCCTTTCTTTCTTTTTCTTTCTTTCTTAGAAGTTTTGAATATTTTAAAATCTCATTTTCTTTAATCTATTCTATATATATATATATATATTTTTTTTTTTTTTTTGCGGTACGCGGGCCTCTCACTGTTGCGGCAGCCGCGCAGGCTCAGCGGCCTTGGCTCACGGGCCCAGCCGTTCCACAGCATGTGGGATCTTCCCGGACCAGGGCACGAACACGTGTTCCCTGCATCGGCAGGCGGATTCTCAACCACTGCACCACCAGGGAAGCCCTAATCTATTCTATAATTTGATTTTCTTTCCTTATTGTAGTGACTTCTGGAGGATATCTATACTAGTCAAAAAACGCCTTTCTGACCTTTGTTTGCCTCTTTTGTCTATGGAGCAAAAGGCAATTGTGTTCATAAGCAAGTTGCTTGAGTATGTTGTGGATTTGTAAGGACAAATTGAAAGATTAGCATTTAAAAGAAATATCTGTAAATTTTTAACCAATCTAGACAGTTGGTGAAGATTAATTTACCTCAATGCTACCTAGAAAAACATAGACAGGGCTGTCTGCACTAAGACCTCTTAATGTATTTCAAATTTCTTTAGTAAATTAGCCTTCATTTTTAAAGATAGCATTGGGCTTACATTCATTCAGTTAGAAATGTGTTACATGGGCAAACGCTGACCAGATTTTCCATTGGCATCAATTATATTCAATCCAGGGTATATGTCTATTAATTAAGATCTCCCTTAAATAGTACTGTAAGGATGTTACTAGAAAAATAAGTTCAGAGAGAGACCATCTGGAGGCAGATGCTTTCCTGCTTTACGGTCTTCAAAGCAAAAGAGAATTCTACCTTTAGGGCCCTCTATCCATTATAAATGTAGGGACAAAATTACTACTTTGCTTTAATTTGTGATTTTAAGTATTATGTGTTTTGAGAGTGTGAAAGGTGAAGTGGGGAAATGAAATATATCAAGCTATGAGTCCCCTTATTTCAGGGAGGATCACTACAGCTGCTACCACCCCTCCCTAGTCAGTTCCCAACAAGGGTCCTTCTGCCCGGTGTCATTTGAGCTAATAGAACGAGACCGACTTTGGTTTAGAAGCAAAGGAAAGCTTTAGTCTTCCATTAGAGTGTGAAGCGGTGCAAACTGGCGCTTTAGAGTGCATGACCTTCCCGCAGGGCTGTGGGCGGGGCTGCTTTATATGGTTCTCATCAGCACCGGGGCGGCCGTGGCGTTCTCACAAGTTTGGCGCAGCTGTGCTGCTCACGCCTCTCCCGGCGCAGCGTCTGCACACAGCCCGCCGCCATCTTGAATAGTGGTGTGCGCAGCGCTTCTGCGCACGACTCGCCAAGGTGAGTCAGCGCGGCTTTTCCGCCCAAGGAGCTCGGGCCTGAAGGGCCAGTCCAAGGCCTCTGCGAAAGTAGACTGGGCACAAAGGAAAAGGAAAAAAGGTAAGACTTTATTACCCAGATTCTGTTTTTATTTCCTGGGACTTGTTAATGGACTTTACCTGTGATGCAACTAGAGTGAAATCTTTGAAGATAGGAGAGTGTTTTGAAAACAGCTGTGTGTGTACGTGTGTGAAGGGCCGCAGAGTATGCACTCACTAATTTGTTTCCCAATATATTATAATTTGTCAGACTGTGCATTTACCCAAACATATTTTGTATTTCCCAGAAAAAAAAATAGTTATGTTTTCTTTACATTACAGAAATTTAGGCGTTATAAAGAGAAAGAATGTTTACGAGGTGCTCTTAGATATTTCAATCTTTTGTGACAGCCAAGAGGAAAAAGCAGGCAGCAAAACAAGTCGCTTTGCTTGGGTGAGCAGGCACACCATGACTATGTATGGCTTCCTTCTGTGCCTTTCCTGTGTGTTCTTGTTGATAAATTGCAAGCAGTTCTTTGCCTGTGTTGAGGAGGAAGAGATGGAAAAAAATAAAAGCATTCCCCCTGATTCTGTTAAAAAAAAATCAGTGATGAATTTGTAAACATTTAAAGGTAACACTTGAGTTAATTTCTAATTTAATTTCAGTGAGTTTGACTACCATTTATCTCCCTGCTCTCAATAACAGGTTTTCTGTTGTCATTTTCCTGATGTTTGAAAGCGAGGTTTGCTGACCGCTGAGGACTGGTCTCCCATTAGCATTAGTCAGACATGGCTCCCGTGGCTCTGTCATGGCGCCCTGGAGTTTCCCTGACAATCCCTGTCCTTGATGTACGTTTCCCTTTTGGGTCTCAGGCTGTGCAGAGTGGGGCAGCACCTGTCAGAGATCTGATTGAGCTGCCTGGTGCTGTCACATTTCCCGGCTGCCCTGGCCAGGGAGGCAGATGTAGAAGGAACTGCACACACTGGGACTTGTATGTGTTGTCAAGTTGGTTGGTAAACATGCATTATCAGAGGAGATTTAGGGCAATAGGGACAGAAAGAAACAGAAAATAAATACATTTTTTATCCTATTAGATAAGAAGCATTTATGGGGATGTATTAATTAGTAATTGGCAAATCATTTCTTGAACACCTGATATACCCAAGATAAAGTTCTAGGTCCAGCAAAAGGCATGAAAAGAATAAGGTAGGAAACCATCCTCTCAAGAAACTTATAATCTTATAGTGGAAATAAGAATTATGTAATTGACCATACTTTAAGGTATAAATTGCCACTAAGAAGCCTATGGGAGCTCAGAGAGAAAAGCATCAGGGGCATTAAGAAAGGCGTTTTGGGGAAGGGGCGTTTAGGTGATTTATCAACCTTGGAAAAATATATTCCTTTAGGAGCTAGGTTTGGAAAATTTTATTGCATGTTTCCATGATTACAGCATGCCTCAAGCCATCAGTGATATTACATGAAAGCTTGTGTGACACTGGAGGGGTGACTGTTAGCTGTACAAAAATCATTTGTCACAGGAGACAGACATTTGGGAAGATGAAGGAAAGGGGTGCTGAAGAATAAAGAATGAAGAAAAAGGAACATAAAAAGGCTCCCATCACTCTGCCATATTTTATGCCTCAGAACTGAGTCATTAAGTGCAGTACACCCTTAAATGGAAGGGTTTACACAAAAGTATGAATACCAAGAGGCAGAATAATTGGAGGACATATTAGAGGCTATTTGCTGCAATTCACCCTCTGACACCTAAAATTCATAACACTTTCATAGGCAAAGTACTCTCATCTCCTCCCAAGGTCCCTCAAATTCTCATCTCACTAAAGAAATAGCTCAAAATTCCAGAACCTCATCCTCCAGATCAGGTCCAGGTAGATGAAGTTCTGGTGCAATATATCAAGCTATGAGTCCCCTTATTTCAGGGAGGATCACTACAGCTGCTACCACCCCTCCCTAGTCAGTTCCCAACAAGGGTCCTTCTGCCCGGTGTCATTTGAGCCAACAGAACGAGACCGAGTTTGGTTTAGAAGCAAAAGAAAGCTTTAGTCTTCCACTAGAGTGTGAAGCGGTGCAAACTGGCGCTTTAGAGTGCATGATCTTCCCGCAGGGCTGTGGGCGGGGCTACTTTATACGGTTCTCATCAGCACGGGGGCGGCCGCGGCATTCTCACAAGTTTGGCGCAGCTGTGCTGCTCACGCCTCTCCCGGCGCAGCGTCTGCACACAGCCCGCCGCCGCCATCTTGAATAGTGGTGGTGTGCGCAGTGCTTCTGCGCACGGCTTGCCAAGGTGAGTCAGCGCAGCTTTTCCGCCCAAGGAGCTCGGGCTTGAAGGGCCAGGCCAAGGCCTCTGCGAAAGTAGACTGGGCACAAAGGAAAAGGAAAAAAGGTAAGACTTTATTACCCAGATTCTGTTTTTATTTCCTGGGACTTGTTAATGGACTTTGCCTGTGACGCAACTAGAGTGAAATCTTTGAAGATAGGAGAGTGTTTTGAAAACAGCTGTGTGTGTACGTGTGTGAAGGGCCGCAGAGTATGCACTCACTAATTTGTTTCCCAATATATTATAATTTGTCAGACTGTGCATTTACCCAAACATATTTTGTATTTCCCAGAAAAAAAATAGTTATGTTTTCTTTACATTTCAGAAATTTAGACGTTATAAAGAGAAAGAATGTTTACGAGGTGCTCTTAGATATTTAAATTTTTTGTGACAGCCAAGAGGAAAAAGCAGGCAGCAAAACAAGTCGCTTTGCTTGGGTGAGCAAGCACACCATGACTGTGTGTGCCTTCCTTCTGTGCCTTTCCTGTGTGTTCTCGTTGATAAATTGCAAGCAGTTCTTTGCCTGTGTTGAGGAGGAAGAGATGGAAAAAAATAAAAACATGTCTCCTGATTCTGTTAAAAAAAAGATCAGTGATGAGTTTGTAAACATTTAAACGTAACACTTGAGTTAATTTCTAATTTAATTTCAGTGAGTTTGACTACCATTTATCTCCCTGCTCTCAATAACAGGTTTTCTGTTGTCATTTTCCTGATGTTTGAAAGCGAGGTTTGCTGACCGCTGAGGACTGGTCTCCCATTAGCGTTAGTCAGACATGGCTCCCGTGGCTCTGTCATGGTGCCCTGGAGTTTCCCTGACAATCCCTGTCCTTGATGTACGTTTCCCTTTTGGGTCTCAGGCTGTGCAGAGTGGGGCAGCACCTGTCAGAGATCTGATTGAGCTGCCTGGTGCTGTCACATTTCCCGGCTGCCCTGGCCAGGGAGGCAGATGTAGAAGGAACTGCACGCACTGGGACTTGTATGTGTTGTCAAGTTGGTTGGTAAACATGCATTATCAGAGGAGATTTAGGGCAATAGGGACAGAAAGAAACAGAAAATAAATACCTTTTTTATCCTATTAGCTAAGAAGCATTTATGGGGATGTATTAATTAGTAATTGGCAAATCATTTCTTGAACACCTGATATACCCAAGATAAAGTTCTAGGTCCAGCAAAAGGCATGAAAAGAATAAGGTAGGAAACCATCCTCTCAAGAAACTTATAATCTTATAGTGGAAATAAGAATTATGTAATTGACCATACTTTAAGGTATAAATTGCCACTAAGAAGCCTATGGGAGCTCAGAGAGAAAAGCATCAGGGGCATTAAGAAAGGCGTTTTGGGGAAGGGGCGTTTAGGTGATTTATCAACCTTGGAAAAATATATTCCTTTAGGAGCTAGGTTTGGAAAATTTTATTGCATGTTTCCATGATTACAGCATGCCTCAAGCCATCAGTGATATTACATGAAAGCTTGTGTGACACTGGAGGGGTGACTGTTAGCTGTACAAAAATCATTTGTCACAGGAGACAGACATTTGGGAAGATGAAGGAAAGGGGTGCTGAAGAATAAAGAATGAAGAAAAAGGAACATAAAAAGGCTCCCATCACTCTGCCATATTTTATGCCTCAGAACTGAGTCATTAAGTGCAGTACACCCTTAAATGGAAGGGTTTACACAAAAGTATGAATACCAAGAGGCAGAATAATTGGAGGACATATTAGAGGCTGTTTGCTGCAGTTCACCCTCTGACACCTAAAATTCATAACACTTTCATAGGCAAAGTACTCTCATCTCCTCCCAAGGTCCCTCAAATTCTCATGTCATTAAAGAAATAGCTCAAATTCCAGAATCTCATCCTCCAGATCAGGTCCAGGTAGATGAAGTTCTGGTGCAATTCCTTATGCAAATTACGGAATTGCTAGAATCATTCCATTTCAAAAAAGAAAGAAAGAGAGAAAAAGGAATATAAAAGATTCACATTTCAGAAATGGTGTAAGGCTACAATGGTATAAGGGAGCAGGTTGGTATAAGGAGGAAGGATGAAGCCATTGCCATAAGGAGTTCAGGGTGTCAGGGAGATCGGTTTATAAAGGAACTGGAGTAGAGGTTCATGGATAGCCTCCCTTTAGCCTTAAGGCTCATTTCTCCTGCATTGAATGAGGAATGGATGTCGAAATCGAACTTGGTTAAGCAAGCTTCTCCTTTCCTCTAGCAGTAAAGCATCGCTGCACGGGGTGGCCCAGGAACTTTATTTCTAGGCCTTGTGCATAGGACCCTGCACAGCTCAAACAACTGTAGTGCTGAAAGGGCCCACTTCCTGTCATATCCGTCTGCATAGTTCATTTCACTCTGCCTATTAACATTTCTCCCTTGTTCAGAGCAATGATGCTGCATAACACTGAGTCATTATGTAAAAGCTGTATGCTGCTGTGCTGATAATTGGAAACTTCCAACTTTATGTGGCCCAGTGGAACAAAGTAAGCCTGCTGGCTTTAGTGGTGTAATGCATTTGTTTTAGAAGAAAGGGATATTTAAATTGAGTTTGGGTGCTTGCTTACAGGTTTGACTGTTAAGGTTCTTATGTGATGTGTTAACTGTGTAGAGGCTAACTCCAACTTGGAAATTACAGGGCCAACTCTAGGAACTAAATAGTATAAGATAATGTAACACATAATTTTTAAAAATGAGCTTCTATGTAAAGCATTATACAGAGTCTATCAGAGAGATTTAAAAATGTGTAAGACAATTCCTGCTTTTAAAGAGATTATATTTGTTAATGGGAATAACAGATAAGCAGATGCCCATATTACAAGGCAGACTATAATAAGTATAAAGAGAGAGAGATAAGCAAAATGTCATAGAATCTCTCAGAAAAGCAATGAATCAGGAAAAGCTTCATGTAGGAGGGTGTTATTTAAAATGGATATTGAAAAGCAGTAATCTGAGAAGAAACTTACTATTCTAGTCTGATAATAATAGAAGACCTGGGTGTAGGACATTGCAGAGTAGTCTTGGAGAATAAGAAATAGTTTACTTGTTCTAGAGTTGGGATATGACATGTATTATATATATATATATATATATATATATATATATATATATGTTTCTGAACTCTACCTACAACTTACTAATATAGAATGTCTGAAGATGAAACAAAACAGTCTCTCTCACCTTCAACTCTTCTGGTTTGAAATCAACTTGAGTGTAGGTTACATATGAGAGAATATCAGGAGATAAGATTGGAATTTAGGTAGATGGGACACATATGGTATTGTCTCAGTAAACTTAATAATTTTTTCAATAAACTATTAATAAGTAACTGCTGAAATTTCCTGATCTGGATTGTAATATACTTGCACATTATGATAATCTTGCACATTAGGTGATTCAAAGGTAAATAAGATAGAATTCCTATACTCTAAAGACTCATAGTCTTGTAAGGGAAATAAAAACAGACAAAATGACAATTTAAGACAGTGTGATATATGGGAGTATCAGAGAGAAATTCCCACTGTATTTCAGATATGAATCAAACATTTTCTTATTTTCACTCATTTGAGCCTATCCAGCCCCTGGGTAATTGAATGATCACATAAAATACTTTGACAGCTGAGGAGCACTCTAAAAATTTGTCCCAAAAGAAGAGAAACTGTAGGACTAGGACCAGTTAAGCAAAAGTCTGGGTGGGATGCTTAAATTTTGTTTCAAGTAGTATCTCTCAATGAAAAATTCTAACAAAAAACCAGGAAAAGGTTATCTTTGCAGTGTAAATGGGATTGTATTGAATTGATGTCATTGATGATTTAATTGAATTTCTGATGAAGTATACAATCTGAGTCTCGTGGATCCAGAGTAAATACTGGCTGACCTTGCTCAGCAAAAGGAAAAAGAGCAAAGTTTTTGGTCTGGTAACTGGGCATATTGAATTCAACAGACTGATTGCATAGTAGCAACCTAGAGAAATGAGGTTTCAGCTTCAATCTCTTTACATGTTTTTTTATCCTTGATTGGTTCCATGCTTAAAGACTGATTCCTGGGGATAGGCACCTATCTTTAATGTGGATTGCAACAGTAATAAGAGAACATGAAAGGATCAGCACATATCTTTCTGCACTCTGGGAAAAATAATTCCAAGTCCATGGGCCAGTTATTGCAATTTCCAGAGGACAGCCCAGCCCAATGACCAGTACTCTCAGTATAAAAACTACATCTTCATCTCATATTGGAACTCAAGACACAGATTATGAGTATGAATTTTTATTGTGCTCATTAATTTTGAAAATACTTCCCTATACGTTGTCCTGCAGTTACCATGGACTAAGGGGCTGGGCAGACTTAAATGAATGAAGGCAAGAACAAATTTATTCATACCTGAAGTAAAGTAGGAATTTCTCTCTGATATTTCATATATCACACTACTTTTATTATGATTATTTATGTGTTTATTTCTCTTAGCAGCCTGAGTCCTCAGAGTGCAGAGATTCTATCCTATTTATTTTTACATCCCCAGAAATATCTAGCATGGTATTTTTCAGAATGGTGATTTTTAATAAATGTTTGTCGGCATAATTAGAATTAAATATACAAATTATTTAGTCATTGGTGAAATTTGGCAAAGATGCCCAGAGAATGGTTCTCCGTATAGAAGTTAATATGATCAGTATGTTCTAAGAAATTTTAATGTGTTGTATCATTTAATAATGGTTTTATTAGATAGACATTATCATTATTCCCATTATACCAGTATAGAAACTAAGGTCCAAAGAAAGTAAGCAGCTTTCCTAAGGATACACAGGTAGGAAATAACATAGCCATAATGTATAATTAGCATATTACCAGGGTCTGAGCTCTTAACCACTTTGCTGTTGCTCATGTTAATTCTGTCAGCGTAATTCTTGTAACTGTAATTTACAAATTTTTGTACCCCCTATATTTGTGAGGTGGTTTCTACAGCACAGGGGCTCTGTGTGTTATTTAACTGCCATCACAAAACAACTGTGGAAGGCCAGCAGGGCAAGTGTTATCTTTATATTACAGGTGAAGAAACTAATGCTCTAAGAGGCTGTGACTTCCCCCAGAGCCACAGAGCTCATTAACTGGAAGAGCTTGCACTAGATCATGCTCTTATGATTCCAGTTGAACTTGGTTTCCTCATTTGTGTTACGGAGTTCCTACACTACAGTGTTTTGTGAGTAAAGTACCTTACTACAAAATATGCATCCAATAAATGTTTTCTTCTCAACCATTATTATTATGCTAACTTTATATCACATGATGACTAATATTGATAACACCTCTCAAAACAAAAGCGGATTTCTCTTTCAAGATTGGGTTTAGAATTCTGTATTACTTCCACGTGGGTAAAGCTTTATTTTCTTGATCATTCATCTATTTTTTTCTTTCCCTATGATCAAGCTTGACTGTTAATGATTCTACTTAATCATTGTTTACATTGGGAGTATACATATAAATTATTAAAATTAAACTTCTGCTTCCCTGTTCATATCCTGTCTCTGTGATGTTCTGAAATTAACATTTGTAGTATCTGGTATACTTTCCATAATTAATTTTGTTGGCGTAGTTCTCAGACTCTTTGTTTCCATTTTTATGCTTCGTCATCAAGTTACCAAATTGTTGAAAACTTCACTTTATTCTAGCTTTTTCATGTTTATGTGTGAAATTTCACCAGCCTTAGCTAGAGTGTCATCTTTGAGTCTTTGGCAAATACTGGAGTCAAATTCTTCAAGATTCGATTGACTGTATGTACTGGCTGAATGTTTTTGAGATTGTTGACCATGTTACCGGCACCAGAAGTGAGTGTGAATTTTGTCCTAAAAGGGCAAAATAATATGGGAAAATATTGTGTTCTCTGAGCATCATTGTAAAGAGGAGATAGTGTCATTAATATTGTTAATGTATAATTGCTCAAATTTTTCTTGGCCCTGATCGCTTGTAAAATAGAGTTGCATTCATTTATTCATTTTTTAATGGAGCAAAGATAGTCATTTAAGCAGGTGATGCTGGAACAACTGGATATCTACATGTAAATAAATGAATCAAGACACAGACCTTACACCTTTCAAAAAAATTAACTCAAAATGGTTCATAGACCTAAATGTAAAATGCAAAAATATGAAACTCCTAGAAGATAAGATAGGAGAAAACCTAGATGACATTATGCTTAAACCTAAACATAACTAAAACAAAAGAACTTTGAAAACCAAATGCAAACAGTATCAATGCCAATAACAAACCAATAAAAATTAACAACAGAATTTTAATATGATGAAGCCTGAAATTATCGCTCTGCTGAAACCACTGTTGTGGTTGTAGAAGTGACTGGCATGGTGCAGGTTTTGTTAAGCTCCGTGTAACCAGGCTCTCCCATTTTGTGCTGTGACATCTCATGGTTCAAATGCTTCCTTTTTTATTAAGTTCATCATTTTCTCTTGTCCTTCAACCCAAATTGTGCATTTTGTTGCCATTTGACTTGTAAATACAGGCACTAATGAGGGCACACATATTACCCAGCAGCAGAATCCAGATGACTTAAACATGTTTATTTTAATTATTTTAGGTTATCATAAATAAGAAACTCAAATTAGAAAAAAAGTCTCAGAGTACTCTCAGGATTTTGAAAATATATTTTTTCTCCAGACAGACAAATGATATAGTGATTGATAGGGAATTATTACATTTTTCTTAGGTTTCCATACATCAATTCATTTTTTATTATTTCATTTGAATCTAAATTCCTTTAATTACTTTCCAGAAGCTGTTAGGGTAATGCAAATAGGAGCTTTGATTTTTTTCATGACTTCTAAGAAAAGTTTTTATAAGTTGTATATTGGATATTGGAAATGCATCATAAACTTATTCCTCCATCAGTGTATCTATAATATAGAATATGTAGCCTAATCAAGTAATAATGTGGCAGAAGTAGTCATTAACTATTTTGAGGTCTAGTTTGCCTATGGTTTTAAATTGAAATAAAAATTGGCATATTACCTAATGTCCCTTTTTCTACCATTTTGTATATTTGCAGATTAGTATCATAATGACACGAGCTAAATGTGATTATTTCTAACCTTTTCTATTACTCTGAATATAGTAAGTTTGTATAATGAACAAAAAGCCATTTGAATCATTGATTTATTATTTAAATTTATTATTGCGGTTTTCCCTTTGCTCATATCACCATAGTAACCTCTTAGTGTCAGCCTGTTGATTATTTTGTATTATCTTACCATTTGAACTTGTAAGTAGTAAGAAATATGCAAGTATTCCTCATTATTTATGTTAACGATAGTACGTATTCTCTATGATTTTGCACATAGCGATGGGAATTATTTCCTACTTTTGCTCTTATATTTTTGATAAATGATAACATGCTTTTTATTTCACATTAAGCAATTTTACAACTAGACAGCTGTAGTCTGTGGCATTATATATTTGCATTTATTTCTGTAGGGAGTTAACTTAGGTGGATAAGTTGGCAAATGAGAACAAAATAAATATTGTGAGTTTAATAAATGTACAGGTTTTGCCTCAAAATCTTGGCCAGGTCCAGTTTCATAGGTCATCCAGGACCTGATGTGGATCAAACTGATTTGTTACCTCTGGAAAGTAAACTGAGTCTTCATGGTGAGCCTGTTCTGTATAGATGAGCAGATTCTGTATATGGGTACTCTTATAGTTATTTAAGCCTGCAAATTTGTACATTTATAGAGAATCATGGACAGTATTTTCCCCCTTTAATGGGATTTCCTATGCTGACAATGAACAAACGTATATAGTCATTACTAAAAAGAGAATCTTGATTTGTTTATAATAATGCAAGTTCCTAATAGGGGCCAAAATACTATTATTTTCCCACTTTTAATAGCAACTGCCATATCTAGAGATAGACTTTTTCCTCCCCCCTCTTCACCATTTTTCTTTCCTGAATTCTGTTTTGAGGTTCTCAACAGCTTTTTTTTTTTTTTTTTTTCAAGTGAGATGTTTTCACATGCAACAAGAAACAACCACCAAGTAAGAACATAATGTCCTTGTGGTTACATGATTCCACATACAGCATTTCTGGTCAACTGGAAAGTTATCTCTGGTAACTATACATTTTGAAAAATGAACATTAGGACTATTTTGACATATATTTTTATGTTTTATTAGCTATATTTTAATTTTTCTTTTTTTTTGCCTTCTTTTTTTGGTCATGATGTCTCTCAAGGCTTCTTCCTGTATTTATACAAGGTAGCTCTTGCTCTTTACAAAACAGCCCCAGTGTGTGTGTGGTTGCATTCCTATATGTCTGCATTTTTATATATAGTGAGTTTTTGCCTGTCAAGGAGTTCTGTGTTAACAGTTCCTTCCTGAGCCAAAAGGAAGTTAGAGTTGGATATAAGCCTTGTAATCAGAGCAAAGAGCCTGCGAGCTTCTCCAGCTGACTTGGATTCTATTGTCTTAACCTTTGTAAGAATTCCTGGAGAAAATGAGGAGATACTGCACTGCCTTTCACTCTCAAGGAATTGAAAGTCCCAAATGGGAATAAGGAACTGCAGAGATATAAGGCACATATTTTTTGGGCATCTAAGTGGGCAATTTTCATGTCATCATAATATATCACTCAGTACACTGTGCTACCAAACTCCACATTTCTTGGCCTCTCTTCAGAGTCTTTTTGATTGGCCATCAATAAGCAAAGGGAATGAGAAAGGCTCCCTTGAATTTCCATAGGTAGGCCAACCCTCTTTAGAGTTCCAACATTGTCTTTGAAAACAAAATAATGAATTCAAACATTGAAACGTCTTGAATCCCAAACATTTAAATTTCCTTCCTTGCTCTGTTCAAAGCACCCATATTTTGTGTCTATTGTTGTGATACATTAAGGAGTCTTGATTCATTTTCCCTCTGTATTTCCTTGTCTGCAGTAGCTATTCTTATGTTTCATCTTTTTTTGTTAAGGTTTGTTTTATTTCTGAGATTGAATTCTCAACCTTATAAAGAGGAGGTGGCCTCACACTTATTTTCCTTTATTCTCTTTCAAGAGTGGCCACAGCATGCATTTTAGCTGTGTTATTCTTGGCAACTGAGTTCTGAATGGCAGATTAGTTGTTGTTTTCTAATTGCATCCTATCATGTAGCTATGTAGTTTTGTCTTCAGTAAGAGACTTCAAAAACTATGCTTTTGCAAGTAAATTCAAGTCTCTTTATTTTGAGTTAGGTTGCCCTTTGCTGTAATATTTACTGAAATGTAGATTAAGTTCACTTGGCATATTTTATTGTACCTTTAATTATTAAAGAACCAAATTCTTGCCTAAAAGGATTCTCTCCGTCTAGTTGGGTGAAAAAAAATAAGGAGTTTGAAAAAACTAATAACACCAATGCAACTCAATTTTAAAAGAGTCATGACACAGGAGAACTCTCACATGTACCAAATATAGCGTGTAAGAGTAGCTCTGCCCTTACAATCATGTGATAAGTGAGATTATAGTTAAGCTATTTTGAGCTTATAAAACTGTAATGATTATAAATTCCAGTTGACCTGTGGGAGGAGAAAGAGTGATAACTAAGAATTCAAAGTCAGAAAAAGCTTGGGACCAGAAGTGACCCCAGAGACTAGAATGGCTGTAGAGCTGAAGAATACCAGAAGAGACAAAGGTGGAGATGGGGAGGGTAGAGCGAGGGTGGAGATTCTACAAGAGAAGATTAGATAGTATATCCTGGATGGGTCTCATAACCCTGGGAATAGATCCAAACCAAATTCAAGGCCAGCTTGCTCAGTGTAATTTAAGTGTTGCATTGGAAACAGAATATGCCTTGGCAGTAGAGACCTGAGTTTTTGTCATGGCTCAGCCACTTTTCAGCTATGTGACCCTGACCCGTTTTTCTCAGTTGTGAAACTGGGATGATAACTGTGCAGTAATGCTATAAGGATTAGACCTCCTGATAGGATTCCAGGAACATAGAAGATATTCACTGAATGGTGGCTATAGTTCTTGTTGTAGTTCAGGTAAAAGGAACAGGATCCTGTGTATTCTAGAGTTGTCATTGCAAGGCAGTCTTGAATTAAACTTTTTGTGTTTTAATATTTTGCATTTTGACATTTTTGCTTTTTAATATTTTGTCTTTTTTCCATTGCTCCCACTTTTCTAATAAGGGTATGATGAAAAAAAATGAGTCCATTCTTAGTGGAAACTAAGGAGAAAAATAATTTGCTATCAGAACCAGAGAGTGAAGTGGTTTTAGAGGACAGTTATGGGGGGGCAGATCAGCTATCTGGCTGAAGAATGGGTAAATGGAGGGGACAAAAGACAACAGTGGTACAGAGAGTGGTAAAGTCAGGTGAAGTGTGACTTCCAACCCTCTCCACTAGAGCTGTTTATTTCCTGAGTTTTTGTTTTTGCTTTTTTTCTTTTCTCTCTTTGATACTCTTTGTTATCTGGGAAGGTTAAAATGGGTCAAGTTGGTCTTGCTCTTTGAGGTTCTAGAAGAATTTACCCTTGCCCAGTGCATTGGATGTTAGACACACTCAAGGGAAATGTTAAGTATTGTGGGGGCAAACTAGGGCAGATTCGGGGACAAGTCATGTGTAGGACATGATAGGGGAGGAAAGAAAAGCCAGAAAAGCAGTGTTTCTTAAACCCTGCTTACAGTCATTTATAGTCCTTTGAAAAAACACTGAGGCTTGGGCCACATATTCAGAGATTTTGATATAATAGGTCTGGATGGGACCTGGGCTTTGGCATTTCTGAGAAACCTCCCAGGTTGTTCTAAACCCTAGCAGGGACTAAGAACCATCAGTTTAAACTAAGGATGAAGGTTCAGGACAGATGCTTTTCGTATGTGATGGAAAACTCAGGTTAATAGAAGCAGGGAATAAGAGTAGGTACTGAATGCTAATATACAGGCATGTATGCACATGCATGCACACCCACATATGCAGACTGCAGGTAAAAATCTAATCCTGATCTTGCTCCAGATCTTTGTAGCATGGTGTATTAGTGGGCAAGCTGTGTTTAAAGAACATTCAACATTTCTCCTGTTACTTCTTCCCTACCCACCCCCACACTGTGACTCCAGCTTCTCCAGTGGTTTACTCATGGTCTGAATTATGCATTGTGCATTACCTTTCCCTTGTCCCAGTTTTCTGGAACTTGACATATCATCTCCTACTGGTCCCAGTTTAATGTCACACAACTACAAGTTAGTGCGGGGAGAATTTGATGCTGCGTGTCTGACTGAAGCAGTATCTTTATTGTAAAGCTACTGATGGTAAAACTTCAAAGATCTTCAAGTGAGGTCTTGCAAGTAACTTCAGTACAACTCGTGACACAAAAGGAATTGATATTGCGTGTGTGTTTTAGTGCCATTACCATAAAATATGTTTTAGCAATAATACTACATGTTTTTATTAAGTCTTGCCAGAAAATAATTCCAAACTCACAATATTTATCTCAGAAGAAATTACTTTTCTATAACCTGGGATTCTTTGATGGGATAATGGGAAATAATAATAAACACAAATTATTATAACTAATATTTATTTAGGACTTACCGCATGTCAGGCATGGTTCTAAGTGCCTGACAAGTTTTACCTGATTTAATTCACATGATGTGACATATGAAGCATATACTATTTAAGATACGTAATGTTCCTGAGGCTATATAGCTAGTAAGTAGAACAATGATGTAGGATACCAAAGGCAATGAAACACTGCCTCAGCATACATTCAAGATTTTACAAATTAAAAAAACCTCTTGATTTCCTGAGTGAATCTACATTTAATTAAAATCTCTTTGGCTTGACACCTTCAAATTGTCTCCATTTTTTTCTAAATTTAAAATAATTCTTAATTTAAAAACATTAAAAATTTAATATAATCTGTGTTGTATGCAGAAGTTTATGGTATAAACTCTCTATTTACTACTTACAATATAGAGATTTGATTTAGAAATCTACACCAAAACATAATAAACTGTTGTTTTAGGAAAACATTTCTAATCTAAAATGTAATGTTGTATATATACTGTAAGTCCCCTACGTATGAACGAATTCCCTCCCACAGAGCACATTCGTTAAGTCCAGTTTGTTCGTAAGTCCAACAAAGTTAGCCTAGGTACCCAACTAACACAATCGGCCATATGGGACTGTACTGTAATAGATTTATACTACTTTTCACACAAATAATGCATAAAAAACAAAAAATAAAACATTTTTAATCTTACAGTACAGTACCTTGAAAAGTAGAGTAGTACAGTACAACAGCTGGTGCTTCTTAACAGTATCAGCCACATCACTGCTGCTTTTATGTTTGCTTCCAGACATCCTGCGCTTGAAATAAAGATACTGTATTACTGTACTCTATACAGTACTGTACAATGAAGTACAGAAAAGCACAACCACTTGTAGAGGATGCACACACGTGACAATGTCTGTCAGACACAGGAACTAACTTTTTTTCTCATACATATTGAGAAGTAGGTATTTTGCACGATTGCATACCCTGTATATCTACTCTCGATAGAGACACGTATTTGAGAATTTTCAGTGTCTCAGGATTCCAGCAAGAGTGTCTGAGATTTATCCAAAGGCTATATAGTTTTTTTAAGGTGACTGTCCTTGAAAAGAGAGTCATATTTCCTTCAGTGTTTGAAAGTTGTTTTTGTTTTGTTTAGCAATTAGGATTTTATTTAGAGCTTACAAGAGTCTTGTGACCAATAGTTTCTACATGATTATTAAAGCACACAGGAACTTCCCG
Source organism: Delphinapterus leucas (assembly GCF_059928025.1). Lineage (NCBI taxonomy): Eukaryota > Metazoa > Chordata > Mammalia > Artiodactyla > Monodontidae > Delphinapterus > Delphinapterus leucas. The sequence continues at coordinate 55,887,308 of NC_143140.1, forward strand.
GGTGGTCCAGTGGTTAAGACTTTGCATTCCAGTGCAGGGGGTGAGGGTTTGATCCCTGGTCGGGGAGCTAAGATTCCATATGCCTCACGGCCAAAAAGCCAAAACATAAAACAGAAGCAGTATTGTAACAAATTCAATAAAGACTTTAAAAATGGTCCACATAAAAAAAAAATACATGAGAGATGTCTGAATACCACCATCCTACATGCTATCATCCCTCATTTATTAAAAACACACACACACACACAATAATTCACAGTGGTCAAATGACAGAATGCAAAATCAAAGAATAAAAAGGATGGTAGCAATAAACAAATGATGTTTACAGATAGTATGGGCAGTTTTGAGTGTCACTGAGAAATAAAAAACTGTTGGATCCATATCAGTTAAACAACCAAAAATTTAGTAAGACTTGAAATAAGATGGTAGACTGAGTGCATTTATCTACCTCTACTCTTGCCCCAAATTCCTTGAGCTGAAAAGAAAATACTAATACTTCATTATGCTGATAAAAAAATTGATTCCTTTATTATAGCAGATATTCTTAGAAATTTTTGAAAGGCAGAAAGTAGCCTGAATTAGAGCAAAGGAGAATAAAATGGCTAAAGGTACTTGAGGAGGAAACTGCACCAAAGGAGGGATTGCTGTCAGGGGAACAAGCTTCTCAGTGTAAATATGAGGTGCAGAAGTGGATGTGCGAAGAATCTTTATGATGAATGACTGTGGAATTGCGTTTGCAGCAGTTGTGTTGATTCTTTCTTTTTCCTCCAATTGTGCATATGATCACCCTGGAAAAAGTATCAATAGAAAAAAAAAAAGACACCAATTCTTAATGTGAATTTCTAGCAAAGTAGGACTAAACCTGATACGCCCTTAGTCTGATAAAGGATGGCCTTAGTGTAAGTATACCCATCAGAAACCCACAGAAAATATGATTGTGAGAGGTTGGAAACACTTCCTTTAAAGTCAAGAACAACACAAAGATGCCATTTATTATAATTAGTATTCAGCATACATTGGGCTTAGCTAATGGTATGACTACAAAATGAACTAAAAAATTTAGTTACCTAAAAAAAAATTTAGTTACCTTTCTGTACTTTCTGCTCATTTTTTTCTGTAAACGTAAAGCTACTCTAAAAAAATAAGTGGTTTGGAGAGGACCTTCAAGATGGCAGAGGAGTAAGACATGGAGGTCACCTTCCTCCCCACAAATACATCAAGAATACATCTACACGTGGAACAACTCCTACCGAACACCTACTGAACGCTGGCAGAAGACCTCAGACTTCCCAAAAGCTGGCAGGGTCTCAGTGCTCTGGCCGGGTGTCAGGCCTGAGCCTCTGAGGTGGGAGAGCTGAGTTCAGGGTATTGGTCAAACAGAGACCTCCCGGCCCCTCGTAATATCAGTTGGTGAGAGCTCTCCCAGAGATCTCCATCTCAACGCTAAGACCCAGCTCCACTCAATGACCAGCAAGCTCCAGTGCTGGACACCCCATGCCAAAAAACTAGCAAGACAGGAACACAACCCCACCCATTACCAGAGAGGCTGCCTAAAATCATAATAAGTTCACATACACCCCAAAACACACCTCCGGACACGATCCTGCCCACAAGAAAGACAATATCCAGCCTCATCCACCAGAACACAGGCAGCAGTCCCCTCCACCAGAAAGCCTACACAACCCACTGAACCAACCTTACCCACTGAGGGCAGACATCAAAAACAACAGGAACTACAAACCTGTAGCCTGCGAAAAGGAGACCCCAAACACAGTAAGGTAAGAAAAATGAAAAGACAGAGATATACGCAGCAGATGAAGGAGCAAGGTAAAAACCCACCAGACCAAACAAATGAAGAGGAAATAGGCAGTCTACCTGAAAAAGAATTCAGAGTAATGATAGTAAAGATGATCCAAAATCTTGGAAATAAAATGGAGAAAATACAAGAAATGTTTAACAAGGACCTAGAAGAACCAAAGAACAAGCAAACAATGATGAACAAAATAAATGAAGTTAAAAATTCTCAAGAGGGAATCAATAGCAGAATTACTGAGGCAGAAGAATGGATAAGTGACCTGGAAGATAAAATAATGGAAATAACTACAGCAGAGCAGAGTAAAGAAAAATGAAAGAAGACAATTGAGGACAGTGTCAGAGACCTTGGGGACAATATTAAACACACCAACACTCAAATCATAGGGGTCCCAGAAGAAGAAGAGCAAAAGAAAGGGACTGAGAAAATATTTGAATAGGTTATAGTTGAAAACTTCCCTAATATGGGAAAGGAAAGAGTCAATCAAGTCCAGGAAGCACAGAGAGTCCCATACAGGATAAAATCAAGCAGAAACATGCCAAGACATATTAATCAAGCTATCAAAAATTAAATACAAAGAAAAAATATTAAAAGCAGCAGGGAAAAGCAACAAATAACATACAAGGGAATCCCCATAAGTTTAACAGCTGATCTTTCAGCAGAAACTCTGCAAGCTAGAAGGGTGTGGCAGGACATATTGAAAATGATGAAAGGGAAGCACCTACAACCAAGATTACTCTACCCAGCAAGGATCTCGTTCAGAGTCCATGCAGAAATTAAAACATTCACAAACAAGCAAAAGCTAAGAGAATTCAGCAGCACAAAACCAGCTTTACAACAAATGCTAAGGAACTTCTCTAGGCAGGAAACTCAAGAAAAAGACCTATAATAACAAACCCCAAACAATTAAGAAAATGGTAATAGGAACATACGTATGGATAACACCTTAAATGTAAATGGATTAAATGCTCCAACTGAAAGACATAGACTGGCTGAATGGATCCAAAAACAAGACCTGTATATATGCTATCTACAAGAGACCCACTTCAGACCTAGGGACACATACAGACTGAAAGGGGATGGAAGAAGATATTCCATGCAAATGGAAATCAAAAGAAAGTTGGAGTAGCAATTCTCATATCAGACAAAATAGACTTTAAAGACTAGTAAAAGAGACAAGGACACTACATAATGATCAAGGGATTGATCCAAGAAGAAGATAGAAGTTGTAAATATTCATGCACCCAACATAGGAGCACCTCTATACATAAGGCAAATGCTAACATCCATACAAGGGGAAATCGACAGTTACACAAAATAGTAGGAGACTTTAACACCCCACTTTCACCAATGAACAGATCAACAAAAATGAAAATAAATAAGGAAACACAAGCTTTAAATGACACCTTAAACAAGATGGACTTAATTGATTTTTATAGGACATTCCATCCAAAAACAACAGAATACACTTCTCAACTGCTCGCGGAACATTCTCCAGGATAGATCATATCTTGGGTCACAAATAAAGCCTTGGTAAATTTAAGAAAATTGTAATCGTATCAAGTGTCTTTTCCAACCACAAGGCTGTGAGTCTAGATATCAGTTACAGGAAAAAATCTGTAAAAAATATAAGACATATGGCGGCTAAGCAATACACTACTAAATAACCAAGAGATCACTGAAGAAATCAAAGACGAGATAAAAAAATACCTAGAAACAAATGACAATGAAAACACGACCCAAAATTTATGGGATTCAGCAAAAGTAGATCTAAGAGGGAAGTTTATAGCAACACAATCCTACCTCAAGAAACAAGAAAAATCTCAGATAAACAACCTAACCTTACACCAAAAGCAATTAGAGAAAGAAGAACAAGAAAACCTCAAAATTAGCAAAAGGAAAGGAATCATAAAGATCAGATCAGAAATAAATGGAAAAGAAATTAAGGAAACGATAGCAAATATCAAGAAAACTAAAAGCTGGTTCTTTGAGAAGATGAACCAAATTGATAAACCATTAGCCAGACTCATCAAGAAAAAAAGGGAGAAGACTCAAATCAATAGAACTAGAATTGAAAAAGGAGACGTAACAACTGACACTGCAGAAATACAAAGGATCATGAGAGATTACTACAAGCAACTATATGCCAATAAATTGGGCAACCTGGAAGAAGTGGACAAATTCTTAGAAAAGCACACCTTTCAAGACTGAACCAGGAAGAAATAGAAAATATAACAGACCAATCACAAGCCCTGGTATGGAATCTGTGATTAAAAATCTTCCAACAAACCAAAGCCCAGGACCAGATGGCTTCACAGGTGAATTCTATCAAACATTTAGAGAAGCGCTAACACCTATCCTTCTCAAACTCTTCCAAAATATAGCAGAGGGAGGAACACTCCCAAACTCATTCTATGAGGCTACCATCACCCTGATACCAAAACCAGATGAAGATGTCACAAAAAAATAAAACTACAGGCCAATATCACTGATGAACATAGATGCAAAACTCCTCAACAAAATACTAGCAAACAGAATCCAACAGCACATTAAAAGGATCATACACCATGATCAAGTGGGGTTTATCCCAGGAATGCAAGGATTCTTCAATGTATGCAAATCAATCAACGTGATACACCATATTAACAAACTGAAGGAGAAAAACCATATGATCATCTCAATAGATGCAGAAAAAGCTTTTGACAAAATTCAACACCCATTTATGATAAAAACCCTCCAGAAAGTAGGCATAGAGGGAACTTACCTCAACATAATAAAGGCCATATATGACAAACACACAGCCAGCATCATCCTCAGTCGTGAAAACCTGAAACAATTTCCACTAAGATCAGGAACACAGAAGGTTGTCTGCTCTCACTGCTGTTATTCAACATAGTTTTGAAAGTTTGAGCCACAGCAGTCAGAGAAGAAAAAGAAATAAAAGGAATCCAAATCGGAAAAGAAGAAGTAAAACTGTCCCTGTTTGCAGATGACATGATACTATACATAGAGAATCCTAAAGATGCTACCAGAAAACTACTAGAGCTAATCAATGAATTTTGTAAAGTAGCAGGATACAAAATTAATGCACAGAAATCTCTTGCATTTCTATACACTAATGATGAAAAATCTGAAAGAGAAATTAATGAAACACTCCCATTTACCACTGCAACAAGTAGAATAAAATACCTAGGAATAAACCTACATAGGGAGACAAAAGACCTGTATGCAGAAAACTATAAGACACTGATGAAAGAAATTAAAGATGATACAAACAATGGAGAGATATACCATGTTCTTAGATTGGAAGAATCAACATTGTGAAAATGACTATACTACCCAAAGCAATCTACAGGTTAAAGGTAATCCCTATCAAACTACCAATGGCATTTTTCACAGAAGTAGAGCAAAAAATGTCACAATTTGTATGGAAACACAGAAGACCCTGAATAACCAAAGCAATCTTGAGAAAGGAAAATGGAGCTGGAGGAATCAGGCTCGCTCACTTCAGACAATACTACAAAGCTACAGTAATCAAGACAGTATGGTACTGGCATAAAAACAGAAATATAGATCAATGGAACAGGATAGAAAGCCCAGAGATAAACGCACACACATATGGTCACCTTATCTTTGATAAGGGGGTGCAAGAATATACAATGGAGAAAAGACAGCCTCTTCAATAAGTGGTGCTGGGAAAACTGGACAGCTACATGTAAAAGACTGAAGTTAGAACACTCCCTAACATACACAAAAGTAAACTCATAGTGGATTAAAGACCTAAATGTAAGGGCAGACAATATAAAACTGTTGGAGGGAAACATAGGCAGAACACTCTATGACATAAATCCCAGCAAGATCCTATTTGACCCTCCTCCTAGAGAAAGGAAAATAAAAACAAAATTAACAGATGGGACCTAATGAAACTTCAAAGCTTTTGCACAGCAAAGGAAACCATAAACAAGACTAAAAGAGAGACCTCAGAATGGGAGAAAATATTTGCAAACAAAGCAAATGACAAAGAATTCATCTGGAAATTATACAAGCAGCTCATGCAGCTTAATATCAATATATCAAACAACCCAATCCAAAAATTGACAGAAGAGCTAAACAGACATTTCTCCAAAGAAGATATACAGATTGGCAACATACACCTGAAGGGATGCTCAGCATCACTAATCATTAGAGAAAAGCAAATCAAAACTACAGTGAGGTATCACCTCACACCAGTCAGAATGGTCATCATCAAAAAGTCTACAAACAATAAATACTGGAGAGGGTGTGGAGAAAAGGGAACCCTCTTGCACTGTTGGTGAGAATGTAAATTGATACAGCCACTATTGAGAACATTATGCACGTTCCTTAAAAACCTAGAAATAGAACTACCATACAATGCAGCAATCCCACTATTGGGCATATACCTGGAGAAAATCATAATTCGAAAAGAGTCCTGTACCACTGTGTTCATTGCAGCACTTTTTACAATAGCCAGGACATGGAAGCCTGGCTAAGTGTCCATGGACAGACGAATGGATAAAGAAGATGTGGCACATATATACAATGGAATATTACTCAGCCATAGAAAGAAACAAAATTGAGTTATTTTGTTTCTTTGTGAGGTGGAGGGACCTAGAGTCTGTCATACAGTGTGAAGTAAGTCAGAAAGAGAATAACAAATACCGTATGCTAACACATATATATATGGAATCTAAAAAAAAAAAAAAAAAAAGGTTCTGAAGGACCTAGGGGCAGGACAGGAATAAATACGAAGACATAGAGGATGTACTTAGGGGCACCAGAGGGGGAAGGGTAAGCTGGGACTAAGAGAGTAGCATTGACATATGTACACTACCAACTGTAAAATAGTTAGCTAGTGCAAAGCAGCCACATAGCACTGGGAGATCAGCTTGGTGCTTTGTGACCACTTAGAGGAGTGGGATAGGGAGGGTGGGAGGGAGATGCAAGAGGGAGGGGATATGGGGATATATGTTTATATATAGCTGACTCTATATTACAGCAGAAACTAACATACTACTCTAAAGCAATTATACTCCAATAAAGATGTTAAAAAAAAATAAGTGGTTTTCAAAGTGTTTTTTTTAAATTTAAACTTCCATTATGTATTATTATTGTTTCCATTTCTTCAAACCATTAACAATATTTGGTATTGTCAATCTGTATAAATAAGGCCAGTTTGGTTTGTGTAGTGTTATCCCATTGTGGTTTTGATTTGCATTTCCCTGACCATCCATGAGTTATAGTGCCTTTCAGTGTATCTATTCACAGTTTGAATGTCCTTTTCATGATAAACTTATTCAGATACTTTGCCTACTTTACAAATTTGCATTATCTTTATTTTCCTTACTAATTTATATAAGTTCTTTATAATATTCTGGTTATAAACTTTTTATTGATTATGGATGTTGCAAATATCTTGCCTACCCTAATGCTTGTCTTCTTACTCTCTTAACGTTATCATTTCAGGAACAGGAGTTTATTTAAATTTTAATATAGACCAAAGTGCCAATCTTTCCTTTTATAATTAGTACACTTATGTCCTGTTTAAGAAATATTTATATATTGCAAAGTCATAAAAATGTCCTCCAACTTTATCATTTAGAACTATTACTATATTACATGTCACATTTATACTTACAACCCATCCAGAATTAATTTTTGTGTATGGTATAAGGAAGCGTCAAATTTCTTTTTTATATATAAATCCAGCACTGTTTACTGAAAAGACAAGTCTTAGCACACAGCACTGAGGAGTCGTCTTTTCCATGAATGAGGGGTTTATATCTACATTGGAGAGGTTCCAGACTGGATACTGCCTATGCCTTCTGTTCTATTTAATCAGTCTATTTATCTTTCTTTACTCCAACACCAAAGATATGAATTGCTGAAGATTTTAAATTTTCTTGATAACTACTAGGGTAAATTCATCTTGTATTTTCATATCCATTTTATAATCCATTCATTTCCCACAACAAAGCTCTTGATATTTTGATTGGATTATGTTAAATTTATAGATCCATTTGGGGAAATCTGACTTGTTTATGACATTGAGTTACCTAATAAAGAACATGTGTGTTACTACTTTATTTAGGTCTTTCATTTCTACTGATAAACTTACATTTTGTGGATTTTTCAGTGTGTTTTATTACTTGGAATTTGATGTTTTTTATGCAATGAAATGGTGTCTTTTTCACAAATTTAATTTTTCTATTTGCTGATGTGTATGGAAAATATAAATGTAATGCATTATATGTAGTTATAAAATGTATTTTGTAGCTCTTGATCCAATTATTAATAATTTTTGAAGAAACGCTGGCCATGGTATATATTAATTTGAGTGTTCAGATGATTTTAAAAACAGCATTTACAGAGCTTTGTTCTTATATTTAAAATTTATTTACTCATTTATTTTGCAACTATATATTTTTTAAATTTTTTATACAATTTTTAAAAGTTATACTCCATTTACAGTTATTGCAAAATATTGGCTATATTCCCTGTGATGTACAATATATCCTTGTAGCCTGTCTTACACCCAATAGTTTGTACTTCCCGCTCCCCACCCCTATGTTGCCCCTTTCCTCCTCCCCACTGGTAACCACTAATTTGTTCTCTATATGTGTGAGTCTCCTTCTTTTTCTGTTATATTCACTAGTTTGTTGTATTTTTTAGATTCCACATGTAAGTGATATCCTATACTATTTGTCTTTCTCTGCCTGACTTATTTCACTTAGTATAATGCCCTCCAAGTCCATCCATGTTGCTGCAAATGGCAAAATTTGTTCTTTTTTATGGCTGAGTAATATTCCAGTCTGTGTGTGTGTGTGTGTGTGTGTGTGTGTGTGTGTGTGTGTATCACATCTTTTTTATCCATTCATCTGTTAATGGACACTTAGGTTGCTACCATATCTTGGCAATTGTAAATAATGCTGCTATGAACATTGGGGTGCCTGTATCTTTTCGAATTAGTGTTTTTGGTGGTTTTTTTCTGGGTGTATACTGAGGAGTGGAATTGCTGGGTCATATGGTAGTTCTAGTTTTAGTTTTTTGAGAAACCGCCACACTGTTTTCCAAAGTGGCAGCACAAACTTATATTCCCACCAACAGTATATGAGGGTTTCCTTTTCTCCACATCCTTTCCAACGTTTGTTATTTGTGGTCTTTTTGATGATAGCCATTCTGACAGGTGTGAGGTGATATCTCATTGTGGTTTTGATTTGCATTTCCCCAAAACAGTATCGTACTGGCACAAAAACTGACACATAGATCAATGGAACAGGATAGAGAGACCAGAAATAAACCCACACACTTAATGGTCAGTTAATCTATGACAAAGGAGACAAGAATGTACAATGGAGAAAAGACCATCTCTTCAAGTAGTGCTGGCAAAACTGGATAGCTGCATATAAAAGAATGAAATTGGAACATTCTCTAACACCATATACAAAAATGAACTCAAAATGGGTTAAAGACCTAAACGTAAGAGCAGCTTCTATAAAACTCCTAGAGGAAAACATAGGCAGCAATATGTTTTTTGGATCTGTCTCCTAAAGTAAAGGAAATAAAAGCAAAAATAAACAAATGAGACCTAATTAAACTTAAAAGCTTTTGTACAGCAAAGGAAACCATTGACAAAACAAAAACGCAACCAACTGAATGGGAGAAAATATTTGCAAATGATATAACCGATCAGGGATTGATATCCAACATATGTAAAGAGCTCACACAATTCTACATCAGAAAAACAAACAACCTGATTAAAAAATGGGCAGAACTGAATAGACATTTTTTCAAAGAGGAAATGTAGATGGTCATCAGGAATATAAAAAGATATCCATTCTATTTCTTGCTTTGTAGAGCCTAAAATCATATTCTGTCCCTGCATGGGCATTGAAACTCAGCTCTAGTGAATTGTGCATGTATAAGTTTCCAGGAAGCCAGTGGACCACTGTGGGGTCTGTTCACACTCGTAGGCTCTTGGTTTAAATTTCGTTTTAATTTATGGCACATTTGTGTTGTCCTTTATTTCTTGTCTTGGCTCTGTATTAACTTTTTTCGTTACATTGTATCCAGCATACTTTTTAAGTAGGATATAGAATTGCATCCACTCAGTCTACCATATTGCCAACAAGCTTCTGCAGTCACATTTTTGACATACGCTATAACTTCCTCTTTCTCTTTTTAAAAGTCTAGATAACACTATTTTCTCAGGAGCGAAAAAAAATCATAAAGATTATAATTTATTGCTTCTGATCTATGCCAAGTTCACTAAATTGCATTTTTTGTCAACAACTTTTATTAAAGATAAGTGTCATTTTCTTTTAGATATGCTAGGCATGTAATTTAAACTATCTCAAAAAATCAATGACAAAGTGGTGGCGTTTTCCATAGTATAAATAATATTCATGTTGCGTAGTTTTTTTCTCATGTATTCGTAAAGTATTATCAGAAAAGAGGGAACTGAACAAATTCTTTAGGTCCATGGTTTATTTAGTCCACCACTTTTTCTTTTATAGGTATAATAATTGGGGGGGGGGGAAGAAACTGATTTTTTCCTCATAATTTCAACTTCAGAAAAGTTAGGATTACATACCCAACATTCTAGTTTCTTTAATAATCTATTATGAATTTATCATCTAAAAATTTATAGGAAGCTGTGTTTTTAGCTTATTCCACCTGTTGGGGGGAGTAAGTTTCATGAGTTTACTGCCTGCTGTGTAAATTAGTACTTTACTTTTGTTGTTTTATAACTACAGCTTTTAGGCTACCTAGGGTGCCTTTTAGTTCTGCTCCTGCGGAATTTGGTGAACGAGGTTGTAGTGGATAAACGTGATTTTTTAGACTTTGACTATGTGAGGAAACTGCCATATAACTGTTTCAAAAACATTATATTGCATTTAAGTCTGTATTTAAACTGTTGAAAAAAAGTATGACTACTTTGAAGTTTGTATTTTCTGCCAGAAAATATCCACTTTTGCTAACCAAAAGCAAATTAGGCTGATGGCTATGGAAGAAGCAGAGCTGTTTCAACTGTGAAATGCATGTAACTGAACTCAGTGCCTGAGAGAAGCAGGATCAAAGAGAGGAGAGCTGGAAGAGGTGACTGTGACATACAGTTGGAAGCAAGAGACACTATCCTGTGCTCTGTCAAGGAATTAAGTTATCAAAAATAGTAATGAGAGAAAGAATAGTGCTAATCATTTATATTTACTTAGTGTTTGTTCTCGCACCACACCTGCCCTGCAAATCTTCAACATTTTATCCAATTGACCTATTTATTCCAATATCTCTAACATTGAACACTTCTTGAGAAAATGCCCCATTTTGAGTATTTTTGCCACCTTAAACTGATGACCTCCATCCTTGGTTGGGCCCTCAGTGCTACCCAACTGCTTTTCTACCATCTACAGTGAGCTCTGCTCCCATTTCTCTCTGCAGTCTTGCTACCTCACTACCCCCACTCTCAGAAAATTGCTTTCTAAGTCAGGACCAGGAACTTCAGCTCTGCTGCTTAAGATTTTGTCTCCACTTTCCTTCTATTCTTTTCTCCTTCAGTCTGAACTTTGTGTAATCTACATTCCTTTTCCAATTCAAAATATCATCTCTTGAAATGATGCTGCATGCAGATTCTATTTACACAGAATCATCACCTCCCTCTTGCTCTCATTTCCTTCCATATTCAGTTTAGTTTCTGTATTTAATTTTTATGATTACCTCCTTATGGATACTCACAACAACGTTTCCCCTCTCTTTTCCCATCATATGCACTTGTAAAAACTCTAACTTTATTTGTTCCGATCATCTATCTTTTCCATGCCCATGAGAACAATGGAAACTTCTGGGGAAAAAAATCACCCACCTTGAATAACTGGTTTTACTTTAGTTACTACAAACCTGAACTACTCTTAGTAATGCCTAGCAATATCTTTAGGTTTCCCTGGTAGATTTGCTTTACTATTCATTGGAAGAACTGTTTTAAAATATTTCCTTTTCCCTTAACCTTCCTGCACATTATATACTCCCCACATTCTAAGCTGATAGCCTACCTCATACCTCATTAAACAAATAAAAGCAGGCTACAAATGCTTTGTTCTCCCATCACCAAGTCAACAAACTTATCTTCATCTTCACCCATCCTCTTTTGTATTTTCTCCTTTTGTAATTGAAGAGATATCCTTGCCTCTATTCGAGGTCCATTTCCTTCACGTGTATTTTCATGCCCTAATATTTCCCATTTTAATTTCAAAACCCCTCCTTTGACCTCAGGTCCTTTCTTAGCTGACATCCTATTTCTCTGCTGTTTTTCAAGGCAAAACTGTATACCTGACTTCTACTCCTATTTACTCTTCATCCCACTCCAATTTGGCTTCTTTTCGTACTGGCAACATTTTCCATCTCTCTTTAATTGTGTCCTCCTCCACTTATCCCTACTACTAGATGTTTGAGCGCTCCACTTTTGGGTCCAATTTTCTTCCTGTGCTCTCCTTAAGTGAACTAAACCAGTTTCATAGTTTGAATACAAATCTCTAAACTGATACCTTTCACATTTGTATCTTAAACCTTGGTTTCTGACCTGACCTGCAGACTCAAATATTCAACCACCAACTTGACATTTTCCCTTGGATGTCTAATAGGCATCCCAAACTTATCAGAAATGTTACTTCATGTCTGCCCCACCCCTAAAATTATTTCTCTGTGATGTTCACAGTGATAATTACAGGCAATACCTTTCGTACAGCATTTCAAACAAAAACATGTGATTCTTCTTTGATCCCACTGTTTAGTGTATTCTCTTTATCCAGTTCATCAGCAATTCTTATTGATGGAAAAATATAGCACTTTTGTATCTACAACATCAGTGGTATCCTTTTAGATGTGGCACCCTTGTGTAGTTTACAACCTGCATAATCATGCATGATGGTCCTTATTCTACTCATTATATCTAAAAATATATTTCTCTCTTACCTTTACTGCCACCATACCAGAGAAAACCACCATGATTTTACACTTGGACTACTGCCTGCAGCTTCTCAGCTGGTCCTACTATGTTTTGCTTTGCTTGATTTTATATGCAATTGTCAGTATAATATTTTTAAAATATTAATTTCATCATGTTACTTCCTTGATTAAATGCTTTAATTTAAAAACTTCTTGCAAATTTCCATATGATTTGGCCACTGTCTACCTATCACACTTCATCTTGGCCACTGCCTCCTTGCTGGTCTCTTTCCAAGTTCCTTCCTACTTTTGACCTTCTGTACTCTTTGCTTAAAATATTATTTCCCTCTCAACGTTCCTGGATACCTCTTCTCCTTCACCTGTAAGCCTGAAAAACACTTCCCGCGAGAGGCATTTCCGCCCAACCAATCTAAAAGAGAACTCTTCCTCTCACAGATTGCTACAGAACAGTGACTATTCCCTTCATGGCTTTTATCACAATCTCTAAGTAATATAAACGTCATGGATTTTTTGTTTGTTTACGTGTATATCTTCTGTCACTGGGTAAGATCCATGAGGGTAGGGGCATTATCTTGTTTACATTCTATTTTTAACTCCTAGGATAGCATCTAGGACAGCTCTTCACCAAATATTTAAATATTTGTTGAGTGCATAAATGACATTGTTAGATAGTCACAAAAGTTTTATTTGTATCTATTTAAAAATTTAGGCTTAGTGAAATTAGATCACTTACCCAAGGATAGATAACTGGGCCATGATTGACCCAGATTTCCAGGAGTCAAAGGCTATTTCTTTTGAACCGTGTTGGATGATACAATTCCCAGAATAGTTCAGGGAAATCGTGTTAAGACCTTGCAGGACCATCCAGTAGTTGTTTTTCACAGGAAGATGATTAGGGAAAAGATCAGAAAAATTTTTCCTTTAGACACATGGAATAAGGAAGAAAAATATAATCCCTTTTTGGATGAGGCGTGGAGGGTTATGCTTGGTACTTACAAACAGCTTGTTTATCTTCCAGCAATGGCAAGCTCTGTAGGAAACAATAAGGGGATCTATAGGGGTTAGCTTGATAACTGCATTCAGGTAAGTGACAATCAGGTATGTTATGAGGTTGTGAGGATAGAAATAGGAAAGACAAGTCCATTACTCTCATCCTTGGCCAGGACTGAGAGTAAAGTGAACTTAAGAGAACCTGTTGGGTACTCAAGAGCCAAAAATTATTATAAGCAGGGACAATCCAGAAACTTATAAATCCAAGCAGTAAATCAGAGTTTAGAATCAAGATGTTCCCGAAGCTCTGGAGAAAGAAAGCTCTGGTACCCCAATAGCTGATTTAGAAAATTAAGTGAACCAAATAATTTCAAATATGAATTTAGGCTATGTAAATTAAGTGAATATAATAAAGTTGCTAATAGAAGATAGAGCTGTCTTACCTACCATATTCCTCTGCCTCCCCTTGTAGATGGAGAGCATTTGGAGATGCAGTGGGAGAGGCTGGGATCCTGAGTGTGAGCAGAGGCATAGTGGAGGACAAACCGGGAGATATTTAAGGGCTAGTGATGAGGCCTTGAATCTTTACCTGAGGCATACAAGAGTGAAACTGGCTTAATGTGAGGTACAAACAAAGATTTTAGCCTTTACACCTCTTTGGGCATTATGGTATCTCCCATTCCGGACTCAGAAAACTTCCTATGTATCTATCCTTGATCCCCACTCCACACTTGTCCCCATCCAGGAAGGAAAATTATGTCCTTCCCACCCACAGCAATCTAACTAATCTTCACAACACCTCATGTTGAAGCCCCTCGGCCAAGGCCATCACCCAAAGTCTTAGTGAGATTTCTGAACATCTCCATCCCTATTTCTATTCTTTCCTCCTCCAAAAAATATATATTAGCAGGCCTGTCCTGTGTGATAGGCATAAGAAGATGAATAAGATCTGATCTCTGCCTCAGAGGTATCCATAGTCTGGTAGAGGTACACACAGTTCTACTGTAGTATGACAGGAAAGTTTCTTTTTAACATAGGAAAATTTAAGCATATTTGTAACAATAATTCCCAAAGCTTTAAGAGCTTTATGCTTTTATTGAATTCTCAGATATCTATGAGGATGACATTTGCCCCATTTTACAGATGAGTAAACAGATTCACAGAGATGAAGTCACTTGTCCAAGGTCATATAGCTAGTAACATTGAGGGGGGTTGGTTAGGGAGCTGGCACTGCGACCGATTCTTCCTGGATCCACAGGTCACACTTTTAACCTATAGGTAATGTTGGTTTGTATGTTGGTAGGAAGGAAAGAAAGGAGAAAAAAATTGAGGTTGGAAGAGATATTTCCCCCACGTTTCGTGACCTTTTCAGGTACTATTTATAAAAGCTCTGGCTCAATGGTGCATATGGTGATCCCTGAATCTTTAGATGAGTCATGGGGATCCAACATGATTTCATAATGATTCATGTTGGTGGTCGATTGCAACCCGTTATTGGTGGTTCTGTCCATGGTTATCCTTGATCCGTTGGAATCTATGGTGATTTGTGCGTTTCTGATTGAAGGTGCTCCATGACAGCAATGAAAATGCCATTTTCTACCTTTGCATTTTATTCTGGGACAGGTGCAGTTTTCATGATGTCAGTCACATGATGTCACAGTAAAAAAAATACAATGTACTATGCCTACTTTCAATAAGATGAACATTACTCATGCTTAAAAAAAAAAAAGAAAAAATAGAGCTGTGACCTCGTATCCTTTGGCAGAGGGATTTTGCCTGTTTTGAGAACCCTGGTTTGCCTGAGATGGCAGATGGAGCCCCAGGTATCAAAAGATCCTGATAGATTAATAACAGGGATACAAAATTATTCCTTTCATCCACAGCTATTAGGAGAAAACAGCACAGTGGTCTTGAGAATATCAATATATTCATTTTACTTTAAGTGAATACCATCTTTGCAGCAAATTTTCTTAAGAATGTTTCTTATTTATTCTGTTGTTTTGGTAATTACTTTTGTGTAGCAAAAGCAAAACTGATTGGGAGTCATTGATTCTAATCTCATCATCAATCAGTGTTTTAGGGTATCTTTCCTAGCTGATACATTTCTCATATAGTAGTAAGTTCCTAAAATTATAGGTATAAAGTTCTGCAAAATCATAGAAATGAACACAAAACCACTTTATCTTTTCAAAGTTTCCCTTCCCCTTTTGTTTGTCTTCATAAAGTAGACCGTTAACTATTTTTGCTGCTTGTATTGGTTAGTTTTCTGTGTCAGCTTGGTGGAGCTATGGTGCCCAGTTGTTTAGTTAAATGCTAGTCTAGATGTTGCTGTGAGAGTAGTTTGGAGATGTGATTATCATTTACAGTTAGTTGACTTTAAGTAAAGATTGCCCTCCAAAATGTGAGCAGGCTTCATCCAATCAGTTGAAGACCTCAAGAGCAAAAACAGGTTTCCCAGAGAAGAAGGAATTCTGCCTTAAGACTGTAACAGCTTGAGTTTCCAGCCTGCCAGACTGCCCTGCAGATTTCAGACTTGCTAGCCCCTACAATTGCATGAGTTGATTCCTTAAAATAAATGTGTGTGTATGTGTGTATCTTACTGCCTCTGTTTCCCTGGAGAACTCTGACATACTACCCTTGTGTGGATCTCACCAGGCATCTGTGTCAGCTTGGACTTCTGTTTTCAGGGAGGGACACATGTAGATTTCTATAAGGGTGAATGTTTTCTCTGTTGGTTTTTAATAAATTTCTTGAGGATAACTTACATTTTTGGACCTTTTGGTGATAACACTACATTGAGTCATCCTCTTTGAGGAACAGTCTATAGTAAATTTTTAGTAACTTTGTAAGGGTATAATTGATGATAACATTGTCCAAGCTGTGCCTAGCAGTTGGTGCTTATTTTTTGTTTTTTTCTTACTGACTAATTATCCTCAGTGGCCCACACTGAAGTATTATAAAGAACAATAAAGTTCTCCAACAGTCCTAAGATAGGTACAATGCAACAAATCATGCGTTTAATGGACACTGGATCATAATGGATAACTCACAAATTTTCACTGTGTGTGGTTTATATGATTTTCACTTATATTGAAGCTCATCTGCCACTTTATTTCACAGGCACAAAGCAGAATATTTTTGTACCTTTTCTGCATTGGGTTAGCATTTTACTATCCCCCAAAGCCCATCTTCTGCAAACTAAAGGAATTTACTGTGTGTTGTTTCTTCCTGGTTATTTATGAAATTCTGATCCCTGTGGACCCAGTGGTTTGTACTTTACTCTGAAGGAGCCACAGTTTTTCTCCACATTACTATCTCTTTACAACTCAGTACTTTGTCTATGACAAAAACAACCATATCTACATTTCTGATGTACATTTTTATTGGTGTGGTCATTCAATTTTACAGTCATCTTTTGAGCACCCAACCAATGCTGATTACTGAGATACCCATTGAGTATACAGGGATAAATAGAAATAATAAAATCAAAGTCAAGTGTTAAAGAAGTTTTGGAACTAAATAAATCACATCTACTTGTTTTCAACTTCCTTATTTTTGTGTCTCAAAGTAGTCAGACCTGATTTCTGGCCAAGTTCCCTTTCCTTCAGAGATTATGCCTGCTTCAGCATACATTGAATTAACATGTATTTGAATCCAACCAGCTTTTCTAGTATGAAAGTGAGATTCATTGGTTTGTACTTCCTCAGAAGTTTCTGAAATTCTTATAGATAGAGGTATCATTAGTGTTTCAACAAGCTTTTTGCATAACCAATTGTCTGATTTAGGAAGTGAGTAAACTGATGATTTTTCAAAGGCATAAAAAAAGACACCTTGTTTTCCAAATCTAGAAAAGTTATTTATTAGTTCAGACAAATATTTTCTTCTAGTGTTATTATAAAAGTTATACAGAGCATATTTTGAGTGGCTTTTAAATATTAAAGGAAAAATTTTAAGGACATATTAAGTAACACTAAGGCATATAATGCTATGTAATATTATATACTAAGTATAATAAATGCATATGTGTAGAATTATACATATGTAATATGCATATAATTTATTTATAAAGCAGAATTCACCAGTACTGCCTGGTGATTTTTACTTGAAAATTAGAATAATGAGGTAAGGTAGGAAAATGATCTGTCTTGAACAGGTTTTTCTGCACTATTAAAAAAAAAAGGAACATAAGCAAGGAAGAGTAATGGAGAAAATACATTGTACTTTAATGCACATAACTGAAATGCAGTGGGATGGTTCTTATAATAAATGTCAAAATTAATAGATGCGGTCTGTGTGGGAGAGAATAAAAGGAAGGAAGGGTGGCAGTTTGTGCCAGAAACATTTATGAAGCAGTTGAGAGTCTTTTTGAAATATGCAAAAGGAGAAAGTAGTTTGAATAAGCCCTGTAAGCAAAGAAAAGTAAGTTCTACCCAGATATTCTTATATGGAGTTGAAATCTTTTTTTTTTTTTTTTTTTTTTTTTTGCTGTATGTGGGCCTCTCACTGGTGTGGCCTCTCCCGTTGCAGAGCACAGGCTCCGGACGCACAGGCTCAGCGGCCATGGCTCACGGGCCCAGCCGCTCCGCGGCATGTGGGATCTTCCCGGACCGGGGCACGAACCCGCATCCCCTGCATCAGCAGGCGGACTCTCAAGCACTACGCCACCAGGGAAGCCCTGAGTTGAATTCTTGTATTGATTTTGTGGACTATTTTTCCTGACAGGTTTTTTTAAAATTTTTTCCTGCTCTCCTGCTACTTCTGGGAGCTTGGGCAAGGACTGGGTATAGTAGTACGAGGCTGGCTATTATTTTCGCTATTTGAAGAAAAGAGAGGTCTATGCAAAAATAGAAGGATTCTGAGCCTATTTTGCCATCCTATGTAGTTTCCAGTATGTGCCTACCTTTGGCTGTATTAATTAGGGTGGGAGTGAGCTGTTTCAGGCCTTTGTCACTTATCTCACAAATACGTAAATATATCCCTCCAGTAGATTGGTCTCTTCAAATTCCCTAATTTACCTCATTGATCAGACTGTCTGCCTGTCTTAGCCTGGCGCTCTTGTATGTCTGAGGTATCTTTAACTTTTAATTGCAGCTTTTAAAACCCTATTCACCCTGCAAACACCCACTCTCTGTATCTAGATCTTCCCTTGAGGACCTCCCTTTACCACTATCTCCATACTGACTTCCCTCTCTTTTCTCTGATCTCATAAAATTTAATGTCTGGATTACTCATCAGTTGTTAATCTGGGTCTTAAGAAGCATCAGGCTGAGGAAGAAGGTTGCGGACTAAGACCAGAAACTGAGTGTCCATAAAATATGGAGGGAAGACTGGATAAGCAAACAAATCCTCTCTCTCTCTGGGATAAGCAAACAAATTCTCTCTCTCTCTCTCTCTCTCTCTCTCTCTCTCTCTCTCTCTCTCTCTCTCCCCCTCCCTCCCTCCCTCCCTCCCTCCCTCCCTCCCTCCCTCTCTCTCTCTCTCTCTCTCTCTCTCCCCCCCTCCCCCCCTCTTTCCCCTACCCCCCCCCCCCCCCCCCGCCGAAGAAAACCAAGGCAGTAATTTCAAAGTATATGTAAATAACCGTAAGATGAGTAGGATTTGAAGGAGGATGTCGGTGTAGCTGTCAAAAGTCCAGGGAGAGATTATCTAAGACAGCCTCAGCTTTTAATATTTCTTTCTAAAGCTAATTTTTAGTGAATTTTAGGTCACAGTTTTGGCTGCCACGAACCACCCAGCACCAGCAGTTTACTTAGTAGGCATTCAGTAAATATTCTTTGAATAAATAAAGGAACAGATTAAGTGATTCTTTCTGTATGTTTACAAAAGTGCTTATCATTCAGAATAACTAAGTGCAGGACCAATTCAGTTATCCTTGGGACTCTCAGCTTTCTGATTGGCTCATTTGGGGGGACAATTTTCATAGACTCATGAATATTAGAGCTTGAATAAAATCTGATTTCTCATTCAACCTTTTCATTCTGCGAATAAAGAACCTTTTAGAGCTACTGTTGATGGATACATGAAAGTACACAGAACAAGCCCCAACCTTGAGTATGATCTTAATGGAAAAATCTTGCAATAAAATTCTTTCTTTTTAATACAAATCAACAAATAGTAAGTACTTCTTTGTGTGTATAAAAGGCACTCTGCTAGGTGCTGGGATATACATAAGACATACAAGAAAACTACTGCAAGAAATCAAATAGATTACATTCTAATTCCCAAACAAAATGATGAGGCTTTATGTTTGTTTTCATAACATATTTTCATTGAATTTCTGTTGAGTTAATACTTTTTATCAATTTTATTTCTTCAACAGGGGCAGTTAACTAAATTTTGGATGGCCTAAACATGGAGCCTTCTAATTTATATCACAGTGAAAGTGTATCAAGAAAGGATAAGGAGTTTAATTCTGCCTCTCTGGATATCATTTTGCATGATCCAGATATGTGCTTCTTATATTCTTTTCTTAAACAAAGTGCACCTGGGCTCCCATTTGTTTTATTTAATCGTTTGTGTTTCACACATGCCTGCAGATCTTCTTCATGATTCCATGTACTGTAATAAGAGTTTCTACTCCTTGGGATTCTGTCCTTCATCATATCATTTTTTTAAAAAAATATGAAATATTTCAAACATGCAAAATATTTTAAATTGATATAATCATCAACTGCCAACTTATGAATTAAAACATTAAAAATACATTAGGATCTTCCTACGTGTTTGCTACAAGAAACTAACTGACAAAACAGCAGGAGAACAAGCACTAAAAGTCCACTTTTAAAAGCCATTGTAGTAAAAAGCATCAAATATTACTGAGACCTAAGTTTGTCTTCAGCACTGGGGATGTAAAAGAATTGGTATATGCTCTCTGGCCTCTTTTAATTTATTGATGGGATATACCTGTAGAAATTCTATTAAAAATTCAAGTATGTGAAATAGGTTTCCTGCCATGCTTCAACACTGATGGGTTGATCATAGTTGTCTGCAGAGCTGTGTTAAGAAGACTCCACCCAATGCCTTAGCCAGAAAGAGTACCAAGAATGACTAGTGAGTCTATCATGAGCACAACAGGAAGGTATGAAGCACTAGTATTGTGTTTGGAGTGTCTTTCATTGTCTGAGAGCCTAGTAAGTGGTACAGGCACAGAAGTACAAAGTGATAAACTCAAATGAGTAGTCATCATAGAAGAGGTAATATTGAGCTGGCCCTTGGAAAAAGAAGCCCTAAAATTAGCTGAAGGTTGCTTTTAGTGAGTAGAAAGTGGATAAGCAGTGTTGAGAAGATGGCAATGAGCATGACATTTTGGGGATTTTAAGCAGATTATTAGGCTAGGGTACAAAATATAATGTGATGAACTGTTTAAAATAGGTTAAATAGTCTTTCATCTAAATTTCTGCTTAGGCCCGGCGACTGAGAACACAATATTACATGACAGGTATTCCCATATCCCAAATTAAGGACCTGAGAACTGGTTTTGAGAACCTTAGCTCTCCTTTCACACACAGCCTTTAAAAGAGCTTAGAGAGGCTAAGAGTTGGAGAGAATTGTTGAGGTGCTCTTAATCTCACCCTTGCCCTCATGGGGATGAGGAAGCATGCTGCTTTCTCTTCTCTTCCCGTTACAGGGCTTCAGTCAACCAGAGAGCTGGGTATGAGGTTAGGCCTACCTTAGATGCTATCATTCAAGCTGTGTAGTATTCAGACAAGATTCTTTGTCCCTCTCAGAGATTCTGTGAGCTGATTGGGGGCCACAGAGGACAGGTATTATAAACACTTGAGAAATAAAAGGTGAGAGGTGAATTCTGGAGTTTCTTTCTCTGACAATAGGACAGAATTTGGTGATTATACTTGTTTAACCTGAACTCCCACAATTTGATAGTTATGAAATTTATTTACTAAGGACCAAAAATGAACTAGATTTCCAACCTGGCATTCCCTTAGATCCTTTCCAAGAAGCCCACGTGAGTAGGTGAAGAGACCTCAGCAGAAGCAGGTGGACTTTGTACTGACAAATTCCCAGGAGCTAAGGGAAGACTGAAATAGTTATTCTGAGGAGCTGCATTCACTTCATAAACAGAAATTCAGTTGTGCAATTCCAGTGATGATGGAGAGGGAGGTCTCTGAAGAATACTCAGAGCTCCATATATTTGTCAGAATTCTTCATTTCAGGACTAAGCAAACAAGAATTTATTACAGGTTATTTTCATAACCTACACAATCTTGGGAGTTCCAGGAAACCAGTTTTAAAAATATAAAACTAGGAATATCAGTAACCAGAAGAAATAACCAACCTCATCACAGAACTGGCTTTTGAATCAGGAAAATTACTACTGCTGCTTCACACAGACAGAAACTTAGAATATCAGACCAAATGCTAGAACCTCTGCTAGAGTTATCCTGAAGAATCAAAGGCCTCTGCTTGCAAGAAGAGTCCATCTCCTCATCCATGGCTGCTGCCTCCTGTTACTCTCTTTCTCTGGCTGACACAGAAATTAGGGCCTGTCTATGACCCTAACCATAAGCTAATGGTAATACAGCTGTTGGTGTTCTAACCTGGTACGTATAGGAAGGATACTCAAAAAAGATGGTTCGTGCAAGTGCTAAACTAGTGGAACTCCAGTATCTACCACATACTTCAAGAAAGACAGCTTTAGATACTTTAACAACCAGAGGAAGCCAATGACATATCACAATATGCATGTGTAGTAAGACAAGCAAGACTTTTCTGTTACTGATTTCTAACTTAATTACATTTGGGCCACAGAATATACTCTCTGTGGTTTCAATCCATTTACGTTTTTTCATCCTTGTTTTATGACTCTTTTATTTGGAGTGTTGAAATCTTTTATATTTAATGTAAGTGGTTGGATTTAAATCTGTGTTGCTATTTGTTTTTTTAAATTTGTTCTGTTTTTTTCCTCTTTTTCCTGTTGTCCTGAACTCTCTTCTGGATTAATTTAGTATTTTTTTTTTAGTATTCCATCTTATCTCTACTATTGGCTTATAGCTATTGCTTTTTATTTATTTATATTGTTTTAGAAATTGCTCAGTGGTTTACAATATGCATTTTAATTTATCAAAGTCTACTTTCAAATAATGTTATGTCACTTATATCTAATGTAAGAATCTTACAACTGCACAGATCCATTTCACACTCCAATTCTTTATTTTATTGTTGTCAAATAATTTACTTCTACATATTAAACCCCAAAATACATTGTCTTCTTTTTTTTTTTTTTGTCTCTTACGGATGGCTTTTTTTTTTTTTTTGTAATTTTTGGCTGTGTTGGGTCTTTGTTGCTGCGCGCAGGCTTTCTCTAGTTGCAGTGAGTGGGGGCTGCTCTTCATTGTGGTGCATGGGCTTCTTATTGAGGTGGCTTCTCTTGTTGTGGAGCATGGGCTCTAGGCACGTGGGCTTCAGTAGTCGTGTTGCATGAGCTCAGTAGTTGTGGCTTGCAGGCTATAGAGAGCAGGCTCAGTAGTTATGGCACACGGGCTTAGTTGCTCCACGGCATATGGGATCTTCCCGGCCCAGGGGTTGAACCTGTGTCCCCTGCATTGGCAGGCGGATTCTTAACCACTGCCCCAGTGAAGCCCCACATTGTCATTATTTTTGCTTTAAAGAGTAAACTTATGTTTTTGATTAATTTTTCATTTTGATCTAATTTTAGACTTACAGAAATGTTGCAAAAAATGGTACAGAGATTTTGTGTATTCCTCCCTCAGCCTTCCAAATGTTAACATCTTACATGACATAGCACAGTTTTCAAGACTAGGAACTTAACATTGGCATGATACTATTAACTACAGATCTTATCCGAATTTTAACTGTTTTAGAAAAATTCAAAACAAGAAAAAAAAGACTTATGTTTGCCCACATATTGGCTGTTTTGGATGTTATTTATTCCTTTGTATAGGTACAGATTTCTACTTGATATCCTTTCTGCCTGAAAATCTTCCTTTACCATTTCTTATAGTACAGATCTGTTAGTGATAAATTCTCTGTTTTGTTCTTCTGAAGGATTTTTAAAGGATTTTTAAAAATTTTATATTGAATTCTAGGTTGACAGATTTTTCTTTCAGTCCTTTAATGATGTTTTCTGGCTTTCATGTTTCTTTTCAGCATGAAGTGTGTGATTACTATTTCCTTGTTCCTCTTATATAATGTGTCTTTTTCCTCAGGATGCTTTAAGAATTTCTCTTTATCACTGGTTCCTAGCAAAATAATTATGATATTTCCTGTAGTTTTCTTTGTGTTCATCCTGCTTGGGGTTTGTTTAGTCTTTTAAATCTGAGAATATATAGTTTTTATGGAATTGGAAACATTTCAGTCATTATGTCTTCTAATTTTTTTTCTGGTGTCCTCTCTTTAAATTTTGGGACTTACACATCAATTGATAATTTCCCCCATAGGTTGTTGAGGCTCTGTTTCATTTTCTGTTTCTGTATTTATTCCCTACTTTATTTTGGAAAATTTTCTTCACTAGATCTTCAAGTTCACTGTTATTTGTTTCTGTAATGCCTAATTGGCTATTAATCTCATTCAATGATTTTTTGGTTTCAGATAATACATTTTTCATATCCAGAAATTCTATGTGATTGTTTATATATCTTCCACTTTGCTCTTTATTTTATTCATGATTTCCTTTAAATTCCATCATTTCTTTTATTTCTGGGTCTGATTCTATTGACTTCTAATTATGAATCTCAGTTTTCAATTTTCTTGCTTTTCTTCATACATAGAAGTTTTATTAGATACTATACCTTTTGAATATTACATTGCCAATTGCTTGATTTTGTTGTTTTCTTTTAAAGACTGTTGTATTTTGTTCTGACAGACGGTTATGTCGTGTGCATATGAGTTTCATTCGCTCGGCTTATTTTAAAGAGTTTAAAGATATATTTTGAATAGGCTTTGGTCTAGAGATAGTTCAGTCCTACTGTGAAGATGTGGACCTTCTGTATCTCTACTTTTGTCTCTCTACCTCAGGAGTTAATACAAGCTCTATTATGGCTAATGGAAACTCAAATGTCTCCTGGCCCTTTGTGAGCTCTGGGCTCTGTTCAGCCTGCGGCTTCTAGTTATTATTTGCTCAGTCTTGTTAAATTTTATCCTGTGCATGCATGAATTAATATTTAACACTTGACTTAAGAGCAACCCTAAGCAGATTTCTGGAGCCCTTTTTCTGGGCATACCACACTGTTCTAGAAACTTGCTCTGCAATGTGAGTCTCTGTCTCCTCAAATTCTGATATTTGTGTCTTCAACCCAATATGACTGCTTCCTCTGCTTGTTTAGAAAGTACCCTCTGATATTAAAGACATTTGTATTATTCCCTTACAAATCTCAATTTTGTGTCCCGTGTATAAACAACATCCATTGTCTAAACATGGTTGTTTCACCTTTTTTTGAGCAGTTTTATACTGTTTATGGTAGGAAGTTTAGCCTGGTCCCAGTTAGTCCATGATGGAAAGTGGCAGGAATTCACAGAATGCTTTTGTACAGGGAAGTAACATGATGTGTTCTATATTTTTAAAGTGTCATTCTAGCTTCTTTGTGGAGAACGGACTTTTGAGGATCAGGGTGGATGCAGAGAGATCCTTTAGAAAGTTCATAGAGTTGTGCAAGAGTATAAATGGGCTTCCGTGTTTTCAGTGTATTTTGTAAGAAGCGATTGGTTGGTTTTAGTATTTATTCATGAGAGGAGACGGATAGTTTGCTGATGGTTTGGATATGTTAGGGAGGAATAGGAGAGGAATCAAGAATGATGTTTAAGTTCTTGTCATGAGTAACTGGGAGAGTGGGGATGTGTGAGTAGGAGCAGGATTAAGGGACGTAGGAGAGTCAAGAGTTCTCTTTTTGGACAGATTAATCTCAGTGAGCCTACCAGAAATCCAAATTGGATATGCAAGTTAGAGGTCTTATATAAAGATGGAACCCGACATCAAAAATTTTGGAAAGTAAGGAGTTACTATTTTTGGAGACTTTGTTATATTGACTTTCACTGTGATTTTTCAAGTAAAAGATAAGTGTGCCGTGTTTTCCAGTATGTTCTCAGAACCTTGTTTCTCAGAAGCATCGTGTGGAGTGATTATTCCGTGGAATGTATTTTGGTAATTTCACTCTGGGCAGAGGGAAGCCAGTGAATGTTTTAAGTAGAGTTACATGGTATAAAATATTTTAGAAGAGTTATTTTGGCAGGACTTTGATTTGTTGAGAAGGAGGCTGGAGGCCTAAAGAACAGATGGGAGCCTGTTAATATCATCACTTAGACATTTGGGGATGAGGGTCCAGATGAAGGATGACAGTGGGAATCAAAATGAATATGTAGATGCAAGAGAGCACGTGAAGGACAAAAATCATCAGATGATGCCTTATTTTTAAAACGTTGGTGACCCAGATTATGCCGTAGAAAGTTTAAATGAAAAATTTAGTATAGATGGCATTTAATGAACATTTATTATAGGACTGATTTTGTCTGTCTATCTATCTGTCTATCTTTATATTCCATAGGCTAAGAGAAATGGACTTATTTATCCAAGATCACATGGCTAAAATTGGAATAATAACCAAGTTGTGTTATAATTAAGATTTTTCTGGACTGTAGACATGAATTGAAAGAATATGAGCAGTTAGAAATAGTTACTGTGAGATATGCATGTACTATCAAAATCTTCCAGGATAAGAATTAAATAATTTAAACATGACACTTGAGCATTAAGAAGGAGTTTTGCTGGTAAAAATATACAGTGGATAATGTGACATTATATGATATATAATTTGATATAAATTGATACAATATAAATTAGTGGCTACGAGTACAACTAAAACTCTTTAACCTCCAGAATTTTACTTCTAAAGTTGTAGCTACTGATATTAGACAAACTTTTGAAACAAAGTAATAGGGCAAATGAAGACTATAGCATTAGCTATCCTAGAATCATCTTAGTAGACCATAGCAGCAAAAGCTAATGATGATGATATGAGTGCCAATGCAGTAGATATTTTTTTGAATTAATCAAACATATAATACCTTACTGATGTATGCTATGCACTGTATAAATTGCTTTTTCTGCATAATTTACTGCACCTCACAGCGTCATGTAAAGGTGGTCATATATCCATTTTATCCATGAGGAAACTAAAACTCAAAGGTTAGCTCATCAAAGATTCACATTCAATTATCCACAGAATTAGAAGTTAAGTTGGGTTTCTGTGACTTTTATGTTGCTTTACTTCATCTAGCTTTAAGGAAACATTAGCATTCCTCTATATTGTTTTCTGATTATTTAAAAAATTGCTCTCCATTATCATATAAATATATCCCTTCTCGTTTGTACAGACTGTTTACAATTCCACTTCTTTTGTGAAACATTTCGTAAATAAAAGGGAGGTAAGAGATTGTTCTTCTTAAATAGTGATTACTTACCTTCCAGGTATGAAGCATTTTTGGAGGAGGTCATTGAGAAGGTGTAACCACTGGTTGACCTGCAAGCTGGACCTGGGCAGTCAAAGACACCTCATCCCTTCTCCTGTCCTTGGACCCGCATTCTACATTCTACCCACCATTCCCACTGTGGGAGCTGTTCCAAGGATGTAGCCTTCAAAGAGTAAGGTGTTGATGAGACCTCTGGATGGTATATGTGACTGAGCCCAGTTAAGGCCACTATATAAACTTAAGGTTCTGGCTGGTGGATATGGAGAGCTCATCCTGCAGCTGCCCAAGGCAAGCTTCTTAAGTAAGTTCCCTTGCCTATTAAGCCTGCCACATGCCAGTCTGAAGTGATTTGCCTCTTTCTTTGGTCTCTCCCTCTCAGTTTGCAAACCAACAATTGACAAGTCAGTCTGGACACTGAAGAAATGGGCCTTGGGAAAGAGACACTGGCAGGGAAATCCTGAGTTGGACATTGGCTTCTGTGTAGGGGTGATGGCCTGTGTGTTAGATGCTTGTGGACCACTGTGTGGGTATGGGGATGCCCCCAAAACGTCAGCTGGTCTAAGGTGCTTGTTTGAGGAGCTGTGCAGAGTACACTGGGACAAAGAAGGGAAATGGATGGCTGCTGCAACAGGGTGGGCTCTGCTGTGAGCAGTTCATCTGGTTAGCGATGCCAAACTGAAGGCTAAAGGTCAAGTTAGAAAGTTGGAAGAAGAGTTGAGGTTAGAGACAGACATGCAGGTATCTACTGCTTTGCTAGCTTCGGGGCTGGAGGACAGGTGGGAGAGTAGGATGATAAGTCGGAGACTTTAATGTGCTGTTTTGCAAAGCTAGGAGGGCACAAGCTGCTGTGGATTAAGGTCTGAGAGCTTATTATGAAGCCTGATTGGGATGCTAAGAGGTGGAGTTGCTGGGACAAGTGAGGGGAATGGAGAGGAAGGTGTTATGGTGATTGACAATGAAATGGATGGAGCATCCCATCTGTCTGACTCTTAATACAAAGGAAAACAAAAGCACAGCAACAGCAACCTCAGCCAGCAGGTCAGCCCCCGATTCAGGAAACATTTCTGATGAGAGAATATACTCCTGCTGAGCTTATTGTAGGAGCTGCCAATTTCCAGCAAAAGGCCAGGGAAAATAATTCAGGCATGGTTAGTGCACACCAAGGGAGGGGGTGATGGGATTTCTCTCACCAGGTAGGATTCATGGGAAGTGAGCAGCATCACCACACACCTGCCTGCAGGCAGCACCTGCGTGGCATGAAGGGCGTTCAAAGAACTTACTCCCTTGTACAATGGATTTTTCCAGTCTGCAGGGAGGCTGAACCCAATGAGGAGGATCTCCCTGGGTACATGAACCCTGGAAGTCTCTAAAGAGGTACAAGTTCTTAGAGAGTTGGGAGTGACACAGGCAATCTACTCCCCTGTCTTTGAAAGCCCTGATCAGGCTACATTCACTGCAGGAATGAAAATCAAGATACTCTAGTTTGCCCCCCTGGCACCTGGTATGGGATGCTGATACTCAGGCTGGCCCCAGTCTTGGGACAAGACATTTATGATTTGGGGCAATCTAAACCATCCCTGATGATGTCCCTCCTGCTCTAGCAGAGGCCTCAGGGATATAGTCCTATTTAGGATTGGTGCCTTCCTTGTCCCATGTGTGGAATGCAGGCCAAGATGGCCTCTAGGTGAGAGCCATTGGAGGTGATCAGAGACCACTTGTTGAGTCCACTATTCACTGGTCCCTCAGAAATAAAAGATGACTCTGGTTTACTTTGGAACTGAGTGTACTCTAATACACAGTCACCCCCTGAAGTTTCCTGGCCCCTTCAGTGCCGTCAGTGGTTATGGAGGCAAACAGTTATGATCAGAAAAGTCTCTTTGACACTATAAATTGGTTGTTCTCCCCCATGAGAATACAAAGTTTTGGGGATACAAAGTTTTATCTCTTCAAAACCAGAGAACATATTGGGCATTGATATCATACAGTGTCAAACTCTGCAAACCTGTATTGGTGAATTTCTCCTCAGAGTTAGAGTAATGAAATCGTTGCTGAAGGAAAAGGCCAAATGGGAACCAGTAAGCCTACTGCTCCATGAAGAGTGGTAACTGTCAAACAATATAAATTGCCTGGGGGGCATAAGGAAATAGGAAAAACTACCTAAGAGCTGTGCCAAGTGGGTGTTATATGCCCACTTTCTTTTCTTTTTTTTTTTTTAAATTTATTTTTTGGCTGTGTTGGGTCTTCATTGCTGCACACGGGTTTTCTCTAGTTGCGGCAAGCAGGGGCTACTCTTTGTCATGGTGCGCAGGCTTCTCATTGTGGTGGCTTCTCTTGTTGCGGATCATGGGCTCTAGGTGTGCGGGCTTCAGTAGTTGCGGCGTGTGGGCTCAGTAGTTGCGCTGCACGGGCTCTAGGGCACAGGCTCAGTAGTTGTGGCGCATGGGCTTAAGTTGCTCCATGGCACGTGGGGTCGTTCTGGACCGGGGCTCGAACCCATGTCCCCTGCATTGGCAGGTGGATTCTTAACCACTGCACCACCAGGGAAGTCCTGTATGCCCACTTTCAACAGCCCAGTATGGCCAGTAAAAGAGCCAGATGGCTCCTGGCAGATGACCATGGATTGCTGAGAATTGAACAGGGCAGTGCTCCCCATCCATGTGTCTGTGCTCAGCACTGCCACCATCTTACATAACTGGGCCACAGTCATAGGAGTATACCATGCTCTACTGGATTTAAACAAATGTTTTTTTCAGTATACCCCTGGCCACTGAGTCACAAGATCAATTTGCCTTCATGTGGAAGGGGCAATAATGGACTTTTCACATGCTTCCCTAAGGCTACCTGCACAGCCCCACAGTGTGTCATGGGATGGTAGCCTGAGATCTGTCCCTGTTCTCCTTTCCCACATCAGTAAAATGGGCCCATGACATTGATGCTATAATGTTAACACGTGAAGCCTTGCCTCTGCTGAAGGACACTCTGCAGATTTTGCTGGAATACCTGTAAGGGAGAACGGGCAGTGAACTGGCAAGAAATTCAAGGTCCAGGCATTGCTGTAAAGTTTT
This sequence comes from Delphinapterus leucas, assembly GCF_059928025.1. Classification (NCBI taxonomy): domain Eukaryota; kingdom Metazoa; phylum Chordata; class Mammalia; order Artiodactyla; family Monodontidae; genus Delphinapterus; species Delphinapterus leucas. The sequence goes on from NC_143140.1 coordinate 55,917,593, forward strand.
GGGGAGTTGTTTGGTCAGGTAAAATGTATATTGTCCCAGAGCTGTGACTGATAAGGTGCAAGCCTATTCAACCTCTAAGCACGTGAAAGAGGTGCAGGCTTTGGAGGGGTTTGGGAGTTTTGGAGGACTTTTATTCCTCACCTGGCACAGTGCTTCTGTTCCTTATACTACCTTGTAAAGAAAAGGCAGATGGGGGACTGGGAATCAGAGCAACAAGACACCTTTGAGAAGGCAAATATGCTAGTGAAGCAGATTAAAGCTCTGGGCATCTGTCAAGCTGGAATACTGTTTGAATTGTATTTCTCTGTGACTCTAGAAGGTATGAGTTGGACACTGTGGCAGAGACGACAGAAGGAGAGAGTACCCTTAGGATTTTGGTCCCGGCTCTGGAAGGGGGCAGAAACCTGATATCCTCCAACAGAGCAAGAGCTCCTAGTCGTGTACACAGCACTCCTCCAGGTAGAGCCTCTCATGAAGGAAGAGCATATCATAGTAAGAACTTCCCTTCGAATTAAGGGGTGGGTTGAAAATACGTTCCATTAACCCTTCAGACTCCCGCACTATGTGGCATGCCTATTTGCAGCAGAGGATTACGTTGTCCACCAGCCCGCTGTCTCTAGATATGTAGGTGCAGCTAGGCCCTGTAGAGAATATAGAGCTCTAAATGCCCCCACCCCTATTCCTATAGCAGCCTCTTCAGCCTGTAGAAAGGGAACGGAGGAAATTCCCCTGAGGCCTGGTAGATAGATGGAGAGTTGGGGCAACAAATCCACAAAGACTACAGTTGCTATTCTGCCCAACACTGACACCATCTGGATGGAAACAGGAATGGACCACTGTAGCCAATGGACTGAACTTAGAGCCCACTGACTGGTGATCACTCATGAGCCCTGGCTGTTAACCCTTTGCACTGAGAGTCAGGCTGTTCTAAAGGGATTAACCCTATAGCTTGGACAATGGGAAGCTGAGGGGTGAATACTCATGAATAAGTCCTTGTGAGGTCAGGATTTGTAGACATTTGGGTTCACCTGTAAGAGCCTGAGGCAGTTCTCACTGTTTTCCCCCTCCCAGCTGGCACTGGCACCCCCTGGCAATCAGGAAGCTGATGCCCTAGCTCAGGTATGAGCCCTAACACATGACCTGTCAGTAGATGGTATAGCAGATGGATACATAGGAAGAGCAGTCACCATACCACCCAGGTGGGAATGCATATTGTCAAGGATGCTGGATTGCCCTTGAAATACAGTGACTTAGTTAATGCAATAACAGCATGTCCTGTGTGTTCTAAACAATGCCCAAGGAAGCTGCCAAAGGACTCTGGGGCCAACCACCAGAGTTCCCAACTAGTAAGGGATTGGCAAATTGATTATATTGGCCCCCTCCCTCTGAGTGAGTGTTCTAAATATGTCCTAGTTTGTGTGGACACTGCATCTGGCTTAACCCAACCTCTCCCCTGTTACCATGGAAACCAGGCTGGCCACCATTAGGGGATTAGAAAAGCTAAGTACCATACCCTCATCTAAAAGATAGTGACTGGCGGGGGGGGGGGGGGGTCACATTTCAAAGGTCATGATATGCAAGATGGGGCAAAGCAAAACAAAACAAAACAAAAACCCCAAAAAACATGACCTTAATGGGGCTTCCAACTCCCCTGTAAACTTGATGCACAAGCGTTGGTAGAAAGGAAGAATGAAATATTAAAGCAGCGATTAAATTACTAACAGGTAAAACAGTGTTGGCCAGGTATACTAAAGTGCTGTCCCAGGCTTTAACTCATTTGAATGATCAACCTGTAAGGCCTGTTACCCCGTATGCCAGACTGGGAACCCCTGCCGAGACACCCAACACTGTAGAGATACGAAAGTCACAGGAGATAGCCACTGCCCCAGCTCTCGTGGTGGATCAATGTGCTGTGCTGCTGAGAGCACTGAGTCATGCCTGGAAGGGCATTTTGTACTGAAATTCTTAATGGGGTGTCACACCAGGATGGGTGAGTTACTTTGCACCCCTGGGTGAGGGGGAACAACTCAGTCTCCACTGGGATACCGTTGTCTTGCTGCAAGTCAGACCTGTTGAAACACTATACTTGCAATGGAACATGCACCACTGAAAGGAGGGAAAGGTGGAAATCCTGGTCTGGCATATCCTGTGCCCTAGTCCATCACCTCACGCCTGACGGTATTGCTTCCCCTGGACAATATGTATAGTGTGTACAACCCACTCAGGTTCCTAAAGCTGCCCACTTCAAGGTCAGGTAGGCATGTTCTGTTTTGCACTGGCACAATCATTTGGCTGCTGTCTTTTTTCCCTCCATTGGCCTGGAGGACATTTGTAGCACACATAGAAGCCTTTACTAAATTCACCAGCAAGTTTAAATAATAGCTGGCAAAACCTATCTTTATTGAACACTGAAATGCCTCTAATGAGCAAAACTGTCTTTCAAAATAGAATGGCCTTTGACATTATTACTGCCTTAAAAGGAGACACCTGTGCCATTATCCAGAGTTTTGTATGTTCATAACTGATGTATTGTCTTTATTAAATCACATGAGGACACAAGTGAATGCTCTGAGGGATCAGACCCCCCAGTCTAAGGGACTTCATAAATCAGTGGTTCGGATCATGGGGCTCTGGGTGGAAAAAATTGTTATTTATTTTGGGAATCATTATTTTGATCTGTGTTTTCTCTTGGCGTGTGCCTCTATTGCTGCTGTGGCATCTGCCTCCAATGCAGCCAGGTAGCCACCAAATGAGCCGCTTCCACGCTAGTGAAACCCCTTGCTGGTAACTCAGGGCACATTCCGGAAGGTGGGGTGTGTGTGAGATTGTAAGAGCCAAGAGCTGGGTCTCGAGGGGGTGGAGTGTTGTAGGAGATCTTGGAGAGGACACGACCGCTGGTTGACCCACAAACTGGACCCAGGTATTAGAGGCTTTGCATTCGCTCCCCTGTCCTTAGGATGTACACCTTTTGCCCACTGTTCCCACAGTGGGAGCTGTTCCAAGGATGCAGCCTTGACAGAGCAATGTGTTGTTGAGACCATCTGGACGGTATACGTGACTGAACCCAGTTAAGATCTCTGTATAAAGTTTTAAGATTCTGGTTGGTGGGTGCAGAGAGCTGCTCATCTTGCTGCCCCCAAGACACAAGCATTGTATGTAAATTCCCTTACGTATTAAAACTGCCACCTACTAATCTGGAGTGTTCTGCCTCTTTCTTTGGTCTCTCACTCCCCTCTGTACATGCACTCCAGCTTGCAAACCAATAAGCAATAAATATTCATTCTTGAGCCTTGTATTTTGTAATATCTTGATTTGTTGTTTAACTCTATTTATTCATCTTAATAGTTTCTCTGATTAAGGAAGAAACTTTCAAATGGAAATTAGGAAGGATTTGAAACCACTTAAAGCCTTTATAGTTATATTTGATATTAAACAGAAGTGGTGAAATGGTATTATATCATTTAGGTACAGTCTTCAGGGGTTTGCAATGCTGGGTACAAAACAAATCTGAACTTGTTATTCTTATGAAAAAATAAATTTGGACAAAGAACAAGAAAATGGATCCTGTGTGGAAAGGAGGAGGCTCACATGTGTTGAAAACATAATTAAAAACAAGATCCTCACAGAGAAAGACTACCCTGGAAATAGTATTGTCAAAAAGACCTATGGTAATAGAGAAAAACAAATGGGAAATGAGGCTGAAATGTGATGGTACACAGGAACATTATTATGATTTTAGAGCCGTCTATGGTTGCACCCTATTACGTAGCAGGAGGGAGCTGCAACTCTTTACGGGGCAGAGACACAATCGTAATTGGAATAATAAATGATACTTCTGTTTGGGGGATCTCATTACCAGAAAATTATAGTCAAAATGCAATAAATACAGAGAATAGTAATAATAGTGGTTAGGGAACTGCTAGGATTACTTCTAGAAGAGATGATTAGAAGAATTAAATAGCTTGGTAAGGGGTAGCTAAGAGGGTGGGAGTGTTTCCAATCACATGGAGAATGTTAATCCTAAAGAGAAAGACATGTCAATTATTTGGCATGGTAGTAAGGGCTATAATTAGAAGAAATGTAGTGAGAATAGCAAAAGCGGGATTGGAGCAGCAGTCGTAAGACCCATCTGAACACTGACAGGACTGTGCTTAGAAACACAGCCTAGATTTATAGTTTGCAGTTTTAGCTTCTATGATTCTGAACATTTCTGTGGATCTCATACGCTCTTTTTCCCCCTATATTACCTTTCCTCCTTACAGATTTTATCCCTCTCATTTGAACCATAAGTTCTGTGTTCCTTTGTGTCAATACATTTTATGGATCATCTGTGGATTCCTGCCTGCTTAAATACACTATCTTTTAAAATTTATGTTTCAGCTTGAGCTAACAGTCATTTTGCCAGCACTGGAAACAACCTTTTCCGCACAAGTTTGCCTTCCTTTAGTCCATGGGGATATTATATTTCCAAGTACTATAGCATGTATTTCTGTAACCAGAATTTCTCAGTATTCTAATAAAAGGTATAAAAACGTATGGCTATTGGTAACTCATTTAAAATGTTATATCACAGCATTCAGTGCTTCCTAGCTACCAAATTTTAATGGAACTTTAAACAGGCTTGGCTTTGAGTTATGAATGCAGTGAAATGTAGCAAAATATATAAGAAGTCCCAGGGGAATGTAAATTGGAGGACAGTATTCCTTTCCTATGGAATAGCTGCCTTCTCTTAAAAGAGTGACATCACTTCTGTAAAGTCTTATCATCTAAGCTTTATCAAGAAGCAGCTGTAAGGAGCAGAAGTAGAAAGATGCTTTGGGAAACCAAACGCCATCATCCTCAGTGGGACATAGAAATAGGTCTCCAAAGAAGATGCACATTAGAGCAGTGCAGGCATCAGTACTCAAGGAAGACTGAAGTACCTTTGCTGATGCCTCTGTTCATAGCAATTTAGTGCCCTTAGGAGGAATGTTCTCTTAATCAAGAATTAAAATATTCCATGTTTTTTGCAAAATCCAGTGACATTTGCAGGATGTCTGAAGGGTAATGTGGGAGAACTCATGCCACAACTACAAACAATAAAGAAATATATTTTAATTGTTCTTATGCTTTGGAAAAATATTAAATTTACATCTAGAGAAATTCTTTGTTTCTTCTTCCTTCCTCTCCCTTCCCCCCCCTTTTCTCTTTTCTGCTTCAATTAATGTTATTAGAAGCAAGGCATTAAGTTGTTTTGACTGATTGAAATGTTGTAGCCTAGATGAGTCATAAGAAAAGTGAGGGATTGGCTTTTCTTTTCTTCAGAGGATGTGCCTGACACACAGACGATGCCTGTGGCCTCTTCTGCGATTGGAGACAAGGAGCGTGCGTTCACAGTGATAGCCAGAGCTTCCTTTTGCTTGCTGTGGTGAGTACCACTTGATCTATGCTTGTACGTGATATAAATCCTCCGAAGAGAGTACTGTGTACCTCTAAGTCCTCTAGAGCCTGGTTATAGGATAATATCCTGAGAGATAATCAGTTGTTCCTCATTTTAGAAAAAAAATCTTCTGTGACCTCCGCAGGTACCTCCTATCTCTGGATTCTAGTCCAGTTCAAAAGAAGTAAGTAGGTTAAACGTGTGTCTTTAAACTTTTGCTTAGTACTGCTTGGTAAGAGAGCTCACCATTGTTACGCAATCCTGACTTACCATTTTTAGTTTGGAAATAGGAGAATAGCTCTTGACCTAACTGTCTTACCTTGCTAGTGCTGTGATGATGGGGCTGAGAGGTGTACAATTAAAAGGGGCCCATTTATATTACAGTCACAACATGATCACATATCTTTCTTAGTAAATCTGTAAATGAAATGGAAACTTGGATCTAAGAACAGCAGTAGTTAAACAGGAAATGAAGAACAGTGCCTGAGAGTGTACTGTATCAAGGTGCTGACCCAGGAGTTAAATGTCAAGGGGTGTCAGTTCTCAGTCCCTCTCTTTTGTAAAACCAAGTTTAATGTCTACATTTGCTTATCATACATGCACATGCATGCACACATACAAGTGTGTGTATGTACACATAGTATGTACACACATGCATACATATGTAGTTTATTTATAAAACTGACAATGGTAGAAAAAACCATAAAGTTGGAAGAATGAATAATATTTCTATAACCCAAATGTAATTGGAAAGTTACTGCTAATATCCTTTTGGTTTTTTCCCCCCAGGCCTTTTTTTAATGTAGTTGTGATTATCCTGTATTTTGTATCTTGTTTTTTTCTGAAATTTAAGATGATAATGATCATTTCATGTACCTCTGTAAAGCCTTTATAGACATCATTTTAAATATATTTTAAGAGTCTATAGAGTATGGGTAATTCCATGGTTTATTTAACCATTTCCCATATTTGGTGCTTTTGATTTCTCTCTCTCTTTCTAGCTCTCTTACATTAAAAAAACCTTTTTTTTTTCGCATTTCCCTCTTCTTTCTCTCTTTCTCTCTTATTTCTTCTCATTTTAATAGGGACTCTGCCAGAACTTTGAGATATGGCTGGCATTTTAAAATGGATGACAGTCTTTGCTTCAGAGAAATATTTATATCCATTAACTTCGGATGTTGAGGAACCTCATAACTGGAAAAAAAAATGTGATGGCAATGCAACTCTCCAAAAGAAAACCTTGAATAATGTTTGCATATGAGTGTATATGGGTGTGCATGTGAGTTTGTATGTATGTATGCATTTGTACCTGTGTGCATGTGTGTGTGTGTGTAAGTATGTATGTATGTATGCATGTGTCCACAACTGTGTAATAGATTGAGGTATAGGTATGTCAGCCAGTCAATAAGTTAGGCTTCAGAAGGAGAAGAGCAGCTCTATCAAACAGAATTCCTAAAATGCACTTGCAAATCAGCAGGTTTGGCAACATGGCCTCATAGTTTTGGGTTTAATGTGACAGTTGGTGTGGACACCTGTTTTTTCTCAGCTTTATTGAAGTATAATTGACATATAACATTGTTTAAGGTCTACAATGTGATGATTTGATACATGTGTGTATTGCAAAATGATTATGGTGTGGATGCCTTTTTCAGTCTAGATGCTCTAATAATGATACCTGTGTGCCTTGAAGGAGAGGTGAGGAAGAGCCATGTGTTTAAACTGAAGCTTAACTATTGGTAGTTCTTTGATAGCCAGGTAATGCCCACAAAAACCTGCTGTGGAACCCCACATTGAACATAACTTCCTAGTTTCAAGAGGAAGGGGTAGAACATTAACTTCTTAGTTTTAAGAGGCTATGGACTCACAGACTGCAAAAACAAACTTATGGTTACCAAAGGGGAAAGGTGGAGGGAGGGATAAATTCGGAGTTTGGAATTAACTTATACACACCACTATATATAAAATAGATAATCAACAAGGATATACTGTATAGCACAGGGAACTGTACTCAATATTCTGTAATAAACTAAATGGGAAAAGAATCTGAAAAAGAATGGATATGTATATGAATAACTGAATCACTTTGCTGTACAACTGAAACTAAGACAACATTGTAAATCAACTATACTCTAATATAAATTAAAAATTAAAGTAAAATAAAATACAGGTAAACAAACAAACAAAAAAAGAGGCTATGGAGAAGAAACAGCATCATCATTATGAGCATCGGTGATGGGGCAAGTTCAGAGACTTCAGCCCAGGGCAGTAGAGGCCAGTGAAGTGGTAAAGGCAGAGGCTTCAGGTGGTGACCTCCCAGAGTGATTTGGAGGCAAACATAAGCTACTACTTGCGGACTTTCAAAAAGTATTTAGAAGAGCTAAGAGCCAGTTAGGTTTAAGTATTGGGATTCAAATACCAATGTTAATATAAACTTATTGGTAGACTTGGGGAGATTTGGGTGGCATGACTAAAACCACAGTATTCAATCTTTGTTCATAAGGGTCTCCCTGTCCCATATTCCCAATTGTTTTCTTAAAGATGGATTCCCAGATGATAACTTACCAGATTTTTCGGTTTGAGTTTGTCCCTAAACAAACCCTGACACAAGTATTTGTGTGCAAAGAGTTTATTTGGAAGATCCCAGAATGCCCAAGTGAGGAATTGGAAAAAATTAGGTGAGAAAAAAAGAAAAGCCAATAAAGGGTGCTGTGATGAGTGGGTTATCCATGTGGGCAACTGGGGCTTGATCCCACTGGGGACCTTTTGAGAAACCAGCCCACAGAAAGCAGCAAGCAGGCCATTTCCATACCTCCAGGAAATGCCTCCTTGCAGCAGAACAGGATGATAAGAAGGAAGATGTGGGTACTAGAGGCGTCAAGTTGTCATCAGGCTGAAAATTGTATACTGCCACTGCCAAGGCTTTCAAGTGGACCAAGGGGTAAAGGATGGGACACTGACAGCATCTGCCACACTGGGCTTACCAAGTCTCTTTCCATTTCAGTACACTGTTCTTGTGATTATGTGCTGTCTGCATATTTAGGATTGTCATTCCTTTGCTTTCTGCCATCTAGCAATCACAAGGTTTCTAGGTATCTGAGATAAAATATGCCTCCAAGGCTTTTCTCAATCTCTGTGTCAAAGTTCACTTAAGCAACCAAGGCACAGAGGCCCTTCTACATTGAAGGTTAATTGTGATGTCAGCTTCTCCTTGGAAAGAAGAAATATTGAGGCAGAAACAGGCTTGAAATTTGGAAGAGAAATGTGCTACTGTAAGCAGCCTCATTCTGAGGGTGGCCTAATAGGCATAGAGTTTTGGCTCATACCTTTGAAAATCCTCTTTATTTCCACCCCAAATTCAAGTTGTCTGATGTCAGTGCCTATTTCTTTAAATAGTGTTTCTTTCATTTTCCAGTTCTCCTTCATTTTGCTTGTAATAAATCAACCAAGAAGCATTTTTGACCTTTCCTATGTCCTATCTTTCTTTATTCCTTCTTAGTTAAGAATTTTGAAAAAAAAAAAAAGTAGTTTACACTTCCTCACCATGCAGTCACACCTCAACACACAAAAAATCTGGCTTCCACCTCCACCACTTCACTGAGAATGTTCTTGTCATGTTCACCAAAAATATACTGGTAAATCCAATCATCACTTTTTGTTTTTATTCTGTTTGAACTTACTGATTGCTCTGCTGATATCAAGACTGTTACATACTACTTGATGAACATCTCCACTTGTACAGTCTACAGAGGTCAAGTTAAAAGCGAAGGTCATCATCTCTGAAACCAGCCACCCATTTATCCTGCCCCAAATTTGCTCCTTCTGTTGTCTTGGTGGCTAGCATTATCATCTGCCTATATAGCCTAAGCAAAAAAGAGTTGGAGTCATTTTAGAAATTCTCTATCACTAATTCTCCATATCCAATCAGCCTTACAGTTTTTACTTCCTAAATAAAATACGTTTCTGAGGCTACACTGTAAGTCATAAAACAATATTTCTTTGACTCTGGACCTGTCTAATCTTTGGAAATTCTAGTTTCCCTCAAGAGCTTCCAAAACTTTTGCAGTGGGTATCTCATTTATTTCAAGAACGTGTCACTCCTCTGAGATCTGTTATTTAGTCTCTTTACCTTATATCTTCAATTGCTTCTGAGATCAGCAGTAATTTATGCCCCAGTATCATATTAACAGAAGTCCCCAGGGCCACTGCTGCTGCCTTACAAAAATGTTTCTCCTGCTTCTGATGTTCATTTGCATTAAGGCTGTGGAAACTAAAAACTAAAAATGCTGATCTCCAGGACACTGGGGACACCATGATTCCTGCTGTTACTGCTGTTGCCGTCTGTGACTGCTAATGCATGCCTGGTGAGTGTTGAACCAGCAGTCTCCTAAATTATTTTTCTTCTTTATGATATTTCCTGATTATTTGTTTAATTAGACTCTTGGCCAACTATGGCAACCTGTCTTTTAGACAAACCCAGATACAGCTGCATCCTAAGGCAAACAAGACTTAAGCTTAAGGTTGAATCTCTGCTATATTCTGTTTCCAGTAAAATATTTGAAATTTCTCTGTATCTCATCTGAGAATCCAACTTGAAATGATAGAAGAAAAGGTTATTTGCCTGGGCCACTCCAACATTTCTGCTGGGGACAGACTCTTTTTTTTTTTTATTTTATAAATTTATTTATTTTTATTTATTTATTTTTGACCACGTTGGGTCTTTGTTGCTGCGAGCAGGCTTTCTCTAGTTGCGGCGAGCAGGGGCTACTCTTCGTTGCAGTGCGCAGGCTTCTCACTGCAGTGGCTTCTCTTGTTGCGGAGCACGGGCTCGAGGTGTGTAGGCCTCAGTAGTTGTGGCACAGGTTATTTCTAAGATCATAACTTAGGAAGTATGTGAAAAAAAGGGTTTGGGATTCTCAGATGTTTCTGGCATGCGTTTATATTTGTATTGAGTTGTAGAAAGTATTTAATGGTTTGAAACTGCCCCTCCTGTAGGCTGTAGAAATAGCTGGTTTACTTATTTGTACTCAAAAATGTCCTAAGAATAGATCTCAGATATCTGAAATGCTGATATTTCAATAATCTCATTTCATTCTATAAGCTTCTCAGGATCCTACATTCTCTCCCTTTCTTATATCCCCTGTAAGAAATAAATAAGATTGCCTAATACATATTTACATATGAAGTGATAGCCACATTATATAATATAGTAGTAGTGAAGAAAAAAATGACTAAAGTCAACTGAATTTCTATGAAAAGAGGCTTTAAATTCATATGTGTGTGAAGGTTGTTTAAATAATTCAATATTGTTTTTCTTCATAAAAATTTTTCCCATAGTGCTTAGTTTATTTGTGAAAATACAAACAAGTGCTAGAGGCTGTATTATTCAGTAGGTAAAGTCTTTATCTGTATTAAGTAAATGTGGTTTTAAAGCCTTTATTAGAAGCAGAATTTCCCATGGTCAAATTTGACCCAATGACCACATTATTTGAAAAAACTTAAAAATTCTCCAATAATAAAAAAATAATTTTCTACATGGCGATATTACCGAAAAAGGACTCAAACAACTTTATGCCCTTACCAGAAATATAATATAGCATTTCACAATCTCTGATGCTGAAATTCAGTTATTGAGTTTTCAATAAAGCACATCATCAGTAAATTGAATAAATGGTTTAAGGCCAAAAAAAATTTGAAAGAACACCATAAACATTTGAAACCATAAAACTGTAAGCATTCAGAGCTTACAAGTAGGGATTTACATTCTTACACTTGTTAAAATAGGGGTATTTGGTGCTAGTATTAATAATCATAAAAAAAATTTGAAATTACCTCTATTTTATTTTAACATCTTTATTGGAGTATAATTGCTTTACAGTGGTGTGTTAGTTTCTGCTTTATAACAAAGTGAATCAGCTATACATATACATTTATCCCCATATCTCTTCCCTCTTGCATCTCCCTCCCACTCTCCCTAATTGGAGTAATTTATGTTGATGTTATCACATTAAATTAAAAATAAGGCATAATGAATTCAGAAGGCAGTATATACACAATTTTCAATTTACAGATGAGTTATTTTCCTCAGGTTCCTTCGCGTGTTCATTGAATGGGACTTTGAGAACACAACAATTAAGCTTCCATTATGTAGTTGGATTCCCAGACCAGGAAATGGAAGTCACTTCTGGAGGAAGTAGAGTACTAAATATTATGACATTTTTTCACTGGGAGTGTGCGTTAAGCATTTTGGCATTTGAGGAGCACATCTTGCTTTATTGCAGTGAGAATGAGAATTACCAACTCTAAATCACAGGAGTCTTAAAGCTCCAGTGACCGTATGCCTTGATTTTTCTGAGTTGGTCCTGAAAGCATGTGATGTTGAGGAGCAAACACTCTACAGTGTGAGATCCCTAAGCCAGTGAACTGTGTGCTCAAAATCCCAGCTTGATGCTCAGAATACAGCAAAGAATAAGATAAACTGCTCTCATAGGACTTTGTATATAATGGGGGAGACACGCCATTAACATATGATACAAAAATTATTACCATGCAAACAAGTATTACGAAGGGAAAGGACAGGATGCTAGGTAAGCAGGTAAGGAAGATCTTAATATTGTCACAGTTTGGACTGGTCAAGAGAGGTGTCCATGAAGACGTGGAACCCACAGGAAGAGTAGGAGTTATCGAGGCTAATAAATGGGGAAAGCAACATCATTGAGACCCTGAAATAGAAGGTTCAGTATATCAGATGAATTGAGAAATTGCCAAGATTACTGGATTACAGCAAACTAACAATGTGCCAGTGGGTGAGACTGCAGAGGGAATCAAGGGTCAGAAGGTGCAGTACCTTTCATAGATGCCTTAGTAATGATCCTAAACTTTATACTAAGGCCAGTGAGTAGTTCTTGGAGGGATTTAGCAGGAGAATGCCTTCATTAAATTTATATTCAATGTCAATAAATGCTGACCTGAATTGAATAATTGAATTGTCTGGATATAAGCAGAAGTGGATCTAAAGGCAATTACTGTCAGTGGGGGTGTACTCTGAATCCTTCAGTTTCAAGCCATGCTACACAGCACAGATTTCTGGCAGTGGTGATCCTAGCGTGTACTTTGGTTAACAGCTCTTATGTGCTACCATGGCCAGCTTCATTTGTGTGTGACCAAAACCTAGCTGTTGAGTGCAACCATACATTTGAGTAAGGTGACTAACACTTCTAGTATTCTCAGTATTGAGGGGTTTCCAGGGAAGCAAGGCTCTCAGGGCTAAAATGAGGACAGTGGTAGACAAACAAGGATGGTCAGTCACCTTATTGACAAGCCAGAATCATTTCTTATAGAAACTTTGGCTTCAGATGGTTACACCTCAAAGCTGATATATCCAGTTCTGAAATTTGAGTCCATTTCATCCCACTGTTTATTTCCACCACTCAAAGTGCAGGCTATCTGTTTTTCTCTCTTATATGTACTTTTTCCTTTCCCACAATTTGCCTGTTCATTCCTTCCTTTCATTAGAAACCTCTACAATATTCTCAGGCTGTTGGGAGAGTCCTTATTCCTCCTCTTTGCTTCAAATGGAACCAGAGAACTACACCTTTGATAGTAATCCTACACTGAGCCTGCTCATGTAGTCCCCAACCTGCATACATAGGTCTTGGAGGTAAGAGCAGCATTCCCCTTGCTCCCCAGTGCTTTCGCCTTCTACATTCTACTGTAAGAGTTCTTTCTATTTTGACACTCAGGCCGTCAGAGCATCTGTCCTATACCTTGGCTTGTCAAGGTCACTTTCACACACTCACAGTGAATGCTGGCACCTGCTGGTACCTGGCTCGTAGCCTCTCTCCCTTACCTTAATTCTCACCACCAAACTCCTTTTATGAAGGTCAAGACTTACCAAATCCAATGCAAACTTTTTAGTCTTCACTTATTTGACCTCCCCGAATCATGTACTCTCACCCAATGACTAGGACCCCCATCTCCCCTTGGCCTCTCCCAGTGTGTGGGGCGGTGGGGTAGTAATGGATTCCATAGGCCCATTATGCCACCTCTCAGCCATAAGAAGAAAAGTCTATAAAATAAAAGAGATTTATTAATTTTTATGAGTTAATTCCATTTTATCCTCCCAAGTATCATGCGAGGTGTGCAGGAAAAGTAGTGTTGCAAACACATATTAAAGGAGAGAAAATGGGGCACGAAGAGAATAAGGAGTGTTCCTCCGAGTTGCACAAGGTGGCAGAAGCCAAAACTAGCATGTAGATCCCCTTCTGATGCTCCTTCCACTGTGCCAAGACGTGTTAGTGAAAGAATAAGGGTATAGAAATTGCCCTCATAAATAAGTTTTTAATTCAAATTCTTATTTGTGTTTATGATTCAGTAGCATGTGATGGAAGAAACTATTAAATTACAAATTCTGAGGTAGATTTCCTAGGTGATCTTGCATTCAGAATATTGTTTCAGAGCTTATTGAAAGGAATTAAGATTGGCTGACATGGCTTTCCATCTGCAATTTCTATGTATTTTGATGTGAAAGAACTACCCTGTGAAACTTGCGATTAAAAGAAAGCAGAATAATAATTTTTATGTAACCTCTGTAGCAGAAGAATCTTAATGGTGGGTAATAAAATGTTGAAATGAGATATATTTTAATTAGGTAATAATACCAAGCTTTGTTTATTAACTACTCTGAAGGTTCTAATGAGCTGTGAATTTCTAAGGCTCTTTGGCAAGAAAATGAAAACATTTAACAATTTCCCAAACTAATCTCATTATGGAGAAGTCAGCCTTGCACATGCTTATTTAAAAATGAAGGTGAAATAGAAAACTTCTCTGCTGGCTCCTCATGATACTTGTTGAGTACAACTTCCTTTGTTCTTTTATATTTCTGAAAAATATTATTTTATGCCTAAAAACTAATAGGCCAAATTTTCTGTCCCAGGATAAGCATAACCAAGCTGAATCATCTTTTTGCAGGGCAGGGTTTTAGAAAGACCTCCTAAGTTTGAAGTCTTCTCAAATCTCTTTCTGTCCTCAGATTACTCAGGAGATGTGTGCTAAAGCTGAGGTATCTTCTTTATATCACCAGGGAGATGTGACCATATTCCATCACTCACAGATCCAAGAGGAAAAGTGCAGGGGGGCCTAAGCAGGAGGTGACCAGAGCAAATTGTGGAGCTAGTCAGAGCAGGAACATGATTTCAACCCAGATAGGTCAGAATCCGAAGTCCAGGCATTTCAGGCATATAAATCAAAATTGACATCTGGTCATCCTAATTACCCCGTATTGCCACTTTATTACTGAAATTAATTCTTTAAATGCAAGTTCATTGGTATGTCCTCAGAGTGTAATCCAATCTTTTCTAAGATTAATTTTCCAAAATTCTGAAAGGCAAATAAATAGCTATACATTCTCTTTCCATGTGGACTGTTGGAAGATCCCTCTGTGTAAAGATTTTCTCTCCTGGATTGTTAAAGGTTGGTATAGCAATGAAAAATAATTGTATTTTTAAGTTCTTTTAGTTGAATGTTTATCTCTGAGAAAACTGCATTTTGCAAAATGCATTTTCTATTGTTCCCAAGTTTAAGCCTTTTCTTTACTGGCAATAACGAGACATAATTTTGTTAGAAATAAAAGAGGTTTAACTGGTAATTTTAGAAGAATGTTTTCACAATTACAAGGCATATATAATAAAATAATACTTGTGGTATTCATGATTCAGACACTTTATACAGCCAAACTGGACTTAAACTTTCTATTTATCCTGTCAAAATGTTTTTAGATTCTTGTCTTCAACATGTCATAGCTATTTAATTTACTTTACAGGGGTTTCAACTGATATAATTTGCAATCTTCTACTGATATTTTATCATTAGGAAATCACTGGAAGACAGATTCCTCATGGAATATTTCTCTAGAAATAGTTGCCAAGACCATAGCTAAATTTACCTATAAGCACACTTCATATTGTTAGCTGACAACTTGTGGGACAGGTCTGGACTGAATTTAAATTTTGCCTTAAGCAGTGGTGGCAGTGTTATTAACTACTTACTTGTTAGTACACATTTTTGCTTATTTGAAATGTATGATGTGGGTTATGTTGAAAGCTGCCTCTTTTCTTTGGTATAGCTATTCAAAATCTATTTGTACTGAATCAGAATTTTAAGAAGCTGAGATAATGAGATTTCTAACTTCATTAGAAAACTGACGTTAATGATACACCAGTAGATTATTAACTCTTAAGGAGGCTCTACTCTCAAGGATACAACAACCAAGTACTGCATCTACAGTATCTGCCCCAGATATTATGCACTGATACTAACATCAGTCCATTCTGATCAGTCCAGATTGCTCAATTTCTTCATCAACTTGGCTCCAGATTATAATCCAGCCTGGGTGACATTTAATTCTGTTATAAAGCATATACCAGAATACTGCATTTAAATGGAAGTTCTAAATTTCTTAGGCTAATATCTGATGTTTAAGCAACCATGTCGCCAAGAAAAACCTAGGACTCTGCAAAGCTCATTGAAGTATTATTAGCTTTTAATACTATTAGTATAATAGTAAATTAAAATAAAAATTAGTATAAACCAATCTGTAAGATTAAGCATAGATTTCAGGATTTTTGCAAAGCCTAAAACATAAACATGGTAGTAGCAGTCTAAATGTATAGTAGTATTTCCCTGATAAACTGGCTTACATTTGAATCTGGTGTAAAATTGAAATGTTTCAGTTCACCTTAATATATTCAAATAATTATTGTGACTGTTTTTAAAAATTAAATCACGTCCATTTGCTGTAAAAATGGCATGGACATCATATTTTTCACTGATGATATTGTTTTGTTGAACACTGGGAATGGGTGCAAAAAGAATCATAACTTATGAAGTTATCATTGGAAAATTGAATTCAGTATTAATAATGTCAAGTCAGAAATGTTTGCTTTTGGCAGACTTTTCCAATGTTTGAATCTTAAATATTAAAAACCCTGTCCATCAAATGAATTTGTTCAGTATCCTGTACATTTTGCTGCTGATTCATCTTGGAGAGACCACTGGAGGGCATGCTGCTCAAAACTGCATAATATACATATGTAATACTGAGTTTCTCTTATGGTTGATACAGATGACTAATAGCATATTCTCTTTTGCTTCTGGAGATTTTACTTTGAAAAATCTTTACCTACATAAAAGTTGTAATAATAGTACAATGACAGTTCATGTACACTTCACCTTGATTCACCAGTTGCTAACATTTTGCCATATTTTCTTCATAATCTCTCTGTAAACATTCCTCTGCCCCCTGTTATTAATCTCTCCCTTATTCTTCCTTTCTTCATCTTTTTCTTTCTTCCTTCCTTTGTTCCATCTATAGTTCCTTCCTCCATCTCTCCCTCCATTCTCCTTTTCTTCCTTTCTTCTCTCCATTTTATCCTCTCTGTTCTATTTTTTGCTTTTATTTTTTTTTTACAACCATTAAAAATTTTGTCTTAAAAGTCAGCTAACTTATTAACTAACATACTTCAATATATATGTTTCCTAAGAGCAGACATTCTCCTAAATAACTATGATTCAATTATCACCCTACGAAAATTTAGGAATTTTTCCTAATTGTTCCAGTAATGTCCTGTGTAGCTCCCTCTCCCCATATGTTAAATTTATCCACATCTTTTTAGTCTCATTGAATCTAGAACAGTTCACCAGGCTTTGGTATCTTTCATGGCATTAACATTTTTACAGAGTTCAGGCCAGTTGTTTTGTAGAATATCCTTCAATTTGGATTTGTTTGTCACCATATCTATTCTTAATATGTGATAAGCTTATATAATCTCTGCTATGATATATGGTATCATTTCTACAGTCTTTCTAAAGCACTTATGTTATTGTTTCCATAAAAATAGGAGTGGTTTTAGAATAAATGTTATATGGTGTGCCAACTCATTATTTTTGTCTTTGGGTTTGAGGAAATTCTCAGATTTCAGATTTTTTCCAGAAATAGTCCACTCTCTAACACTACTTTTGGTTGATAGATGGTCCTAAGTATTGATAACATCTTGTTCCCTTGGTTACAAGAACTTGGATATAAAAATATGAAACCAGAACATTGGCCATTTCTTGTTTAAAAATAAAATGTGAATCAATTTACAGTCAAATGATAATTTATTATATCACTATAAGAGTGTCTGTAGACATTTATTAAACGCTAGATAGATGAGACAGAAATAATAATCAAAACACTCCTAACATTCTAGTAGTTTTAGAATAAGGTGCGAGAGAAGACAAATACACACACACAAATACCCAAAGTACTCAAATATAGAATTGCAAGTGCTTAGATGTGTGAACAAAGCGTTAAAAAACGTAGAGCAAATAACTTCTCTTGCTGCCTGGCGAGGAGTGGTTTGGGGGGTAGGGTGTCAGGACAGGCTTTACATTTGAGATGGCAGTTGAGGTGTGGAAACAGTTCAGTGTGTTGGTAACATGCTCAGGTTTTAGTTACCCAGGCTTGGTTCTGAATTCAATTTTGTGATCTTTGGTAAAATGCAATAAATATCTGGTCCACAGTTTACTCTTCTGTAAATTGGGGTTAATAATACCTATCCTGTAATGCTGTGAGGATTGAATAAGATAATGGACACATGTAACCTGAAGTAAATGTTTGATAAATGGTAGCTCTTACTAGTAGTGTTATTTAAATGTGACTGGTAGTTCCTTTCATAGAGAAGTAGAAAATGACACAAAATTGTGACATATATAGTGTGCTAGAGAAAAGGATGTTTTTCTGTGTAGTCAGCAGGCTTGTCAGGAGATTAAGGCTGCACAGTTTGTCCTCAGATTCTGTGGAACTATATGCTAACTAAAGAAGAGAGGATGTAATCTTTAAACACAGATTTTTGGAAAGGGGAAGTGTTAGGATAAGATCTGTGTTTTACTAAAATCAATCTGGGGTCAGTGTAAGTGATGTGTTTGCCGGATCTTAACCTAAGAGGTCTTAGATGACTTGAAAGCTATATATGCACATACAAAATATAGGGATTATAGACTTTTAAAAGTCATCTAATCACTACCCTGGGGCAGAAGGATATGATTCACTGGGCTTCAGGAAGACTTTTATTTATTTATACTTCACTTTTAAAAATTATTTTTGTATATTTAAAAATGTACATTAAACATTGGCAAAATAAAACAGGCACATAATTTATGAATAAATGCACATATGCTGTGAGTGCACAGACAAAATTTTTTTACTGAGAGGTGAGTGATGCAAAATGTTTTGAGATCTCCACTTCAGAAGGACTAGTTCAGATTTGAGAACTTCTGAAATAAAAGAAAGCAAGCTAGTTAGTGTAGAGTTTCAGTGGTCCTGATGAGTTTTAATGAGAACTTGACCTAGGTTGGTAACACTGGAATTGAGAAAGGGACTGTATCTGAAAGACTGAAAAATAAATTCATCATCAAGACTTGAAAGCCGTACTATCACTGTGGATATCTTTGCTTATCAAGGATTTGAAGGAGAGTAGTCAGAGATCAGCTGAGAGATTGTAGAAAATACATTCTACACTTGGGTAATACTAGGGAATGGGGATTTATTTTAAAGTCAAATTTAAGTTATTTGATACCAAGTTGCCTAATTGAATTACAGAATTCAGCTGATAAATAAGAAGTAAAAGAAGGATAATAATGTGTATTCAGTTTTCAGTATAGATGTGGTTTTGTGAGGAAGAGTTGATTAGAGCAGAATTTTCTACCTCGTTACATGAATTGAGTGGTGATAACTCAATTAAAATGATTAAAGTATCAATTAACTACATGATTTTATGGAGAACAAAGTTGTGTGCTTTATTGATACAGAGTCAATAGGTTATGGTTAATTTTGAGAAGTGCACTTACTGTGTCTGAAGGAATCAAAGTTTGCTGAGTCACAAACTGCTAAAATGAGCAAGGAAGTAAAGTTTTTCATGAATCAAAATCAAATATGAATAAAGGACACATATTTGTTTTGTAAAATGACAGTAATATATGTTATCCTCAGTCTTGTCAATATAGAGGTATTCTTTGATTTTGTCATACTCCTCTGTCAAAACATGGAGGACTGTTTATTACTTCTTATGAAATCAAGGGAGTATGAGTATTTTAAAACCACGCTTGAAAAAAAAACTATACTAATCTAATTAGAGAAAAACAAGGCTTGGGAAGTTATCCTGTATATAACAGAGCTACATTTTCTATAAAACCCTGATTCATTCATTCATTCTTCACTTATTCACTCTTTCAATCAGTCATTCATTCATGAATATTTATTGAATATCTCCTGTGAACTAAGACAGGTAGGTCTGTGGTAGGCTTGTTAATAGTGTGAACATGAGAGCAAAGGATCCTCACTTTATGAAACGTCAACCCTAATAGGAGAGACAGACATAAATTTAAAAAAATACATAAATAAGAGTAATTGTAGAGTGTGATAACAAATGCTGTGCAGTTTAACAAATGATATGATGGAGAGTACCTGAAACATGGAGTGGTGTGTGTGGCGACTTTATACACAATGGACAGGGAAGGTCTCTGAAAATAAGTGAGACTTGAAAGATGAGAAGGAACCATACCTCTCTCCCCAGACTTCTGCTCTTCATGGAAACTGAAAACAATTTCCTATCTTACCATAATTTTCCTTCTCTCTTCCAAGCAAAAGTAAACACAAATATAAAATCATCCCTCCCTCAATCAACCCATGATGAAGCTCCTCAACATATAACTCTACCCCGTCTAGAAATGTCCTTGAATTACTCTCTTCTGCCTATTTACAGATTATTCTCCAATTACTGCCTTATCCTTTCTAGTGTAGCTCACCTTAGTGTCTTCTGCTACTTCCCTGTCTTTATGTTTCCTACAGTTCCACCCAGCTTGGCAAAGGACCTGCAGCTGAACAACTCAGTAAGAAACTAAAGGGATATATTCAGATGTCAGGATGAGAGAAAGGATGTAAGACAGATTTTAATAAAGTTGCTGACAGTGCTGTAATTTATCCTTTATGAAAAAGGCTATAATATGTACTTTGGCATCCAGTGTCCCTTTCCATCCAAATCTCAATCCTTTGGTCCCCTACTCCTTCCACTGGGTTGAGTGTCACATCTTTCTGTTACTCTTACTTTTGTTCTTGTTCTTTCTGAATCAAGCTTACTGTGCTCACCAAAGTATTTTCTATTCAGTCAGAAAGGAGGGTTGGTGTTTTTATTGATTACTTTTCTTCTTAAGTATAATCTGCCAACAAATGCTTGACTTTACCGTAACTGAAATAAACACAGGGTGTTGCTGTGTCCCAAAGTCCTTATCTGAGGACTGTAAAAATACCTGTCCCCACATCTGGGTTCTGATACATTCCAGGAGATTAGTGCTAAGTGGCCAGAGAGTTGCTGTCAATGACCAACTCTTATGAACAAAAGGTAAATTTGAAGGCATAATCCATAATATTGTCCCCCGGCTAGTTCTGAGGGTCTTTTGATAGAAAGAGGAGAAATGTTTCTCTCCATGCCCATGAAAATCTATATATTTAAAGATTCTTTCCTTGTATATGCTTTCTTACATTAACTTTTCTGGTCCCCATGACTATCCTGGAACCTCTAGACTGAAGTCCATTGTTTGACCCTATCCGTGAGGTCTGGCATGGTAACCTCTTTTTTCTCATCTTTAATTAAATTTATTAACATTGATGATTCTGGAAAAAGTCTGTTTGTTCAGTATCCTTTGGCATTACTTTCTTTTGCATTGACTTGCCCCAGCCATTTTACCTCTCCAAACTATGCTCTAGCACTGTGTGATCTATTATCAAAGACTCCTGAATCTCATCACTATACAGAAAACTTCTCCCTTTCCTCTGATGCATTTTTATAAATTGATACCCTCAACTCCCTGACTTGCTCTGCATTCTTCTAGGGCTACTAGGCATTCAGTCATGGAAATGGAAGTCTACGTCTCCAAGTCCTCAAATTATTCTTAATGCAAGACCCATAATATTCCTCTTAATTTCTGTTGATTCTCAATCTCTGAGACCTGCCATTACTGTAGTATTTCAGTAGAACATCTCTTTTTCAGACCTGGAATGTAATGTCTGAAAACTTCTCTAGTTCCTTAAAGGAAGGATTTTTCAGTCCTCTGAGGTTTCCAAGCACCAGTGAATCAGGTCTTAGCCTGTGGGCCAGACAGACGTCCTGAGACTATTCAGTTGTACCTGTCACAGATCGCCTGTCTTCTAAGAAAGACTCAGATGTTTCAATAAATTATGTGTCTATAGATGTGGCTTAAATACTAATTTTCTTCCTGCAGCCTCATGAGGGAGTTTCTTAGATTTTTACAGTCTAGCAATCTCACATAGTTCTAAGGCGCTGTATTCCATTTGGTATATCTAGTTACAGATCAGGCATTCTCCCTATCTTAGAGTAATTCTTACAGTTTGCTTCTCACCTTAATATGGTACTATAAGGGCAGTCCAATCATGGATTGTGTCTATTCAGCTTGTCCCCCAAATTCAGCAACCTGACTCTCATGATGATAGGGCATTCTTGGTCCCCTGGAAGTACTGCTGGGCAGTCACCTTATATCTGAAATTCCATGAGTCCCTGAAATGTTACTTGAATAAAATTAAGTCTTTTTTTCCTCTTGACTTTAAGAACAGTCACAGCATATTGTAACATTAAAAAAACTGAAAAGAGATACTGTATTTTGGGGGATTTCAGAAGGTTTCAGATAAGGACGTTGTATTGCATATTATGTGGCATAATTAAACATCTCTTTGTCATCAGTCCTATTTCTCATTGCAGCTGGTCAAATCTCAACTTCCTTGTTTGTCTTCCTTTTCCTGATAAACGAACATTGCTGGTTCGCTGGTCTTTTTCCTTACAACCACTTCCTTCCTTTAGCTCAGCTCCTCCAATATTGTGTCTCTCTACTTTCTCACCTCTTTTAGCTACCACTAAGAATCTCTTGTCCATATTTCCATGCACTTTCTTATTCCAATCCACTTAACCATTTTCTCATTTTTCTATTCTCCTTTCTAAGACTATTATACCTCAGCACAATGATGGCCTCCTGTCTGAAGTGTACACAAAGGATCAAAGCAAAGTAGTACCTTAGGATAAAGGTAAATATCTTTACATCCTTTCAATTTGATAGTTTTTGTCTTTATCACATTAATACAAATTTCATAACTCTCAAACAACTTATAAACGTGTAAAAAAATGATACCAAGATAGATTTGTTACTGATGAAAATTCTTAGCGTTCAACCCTTAATAAGGTTTCTGATTTCCTTCTTAACATATGTAAAGCAGATCAAATTAAGCACTCTTGACATTTAGACTCTTAAAACAAAATAAGAAGCCAATTTACACTTCACTCAGAATAAGCAAAAAAGAAAGAAAAAAAAAACCCCACAGATGCATTCTGCCCTCCCATCAACCCCTGCATCAGGGTCTTATGGATATACTGTTTCTCAAAAAAAAAAAAAAAAAAAAAATCACAGTAGCTTAGTGGATTCACTGGATGTAAGAGATGGTAGAGGCCAGAGAGTTTGTCCTACTCTAGTTTTAGATATGTGGCTTGAGGTTGGATCAGGGGCTGATTGGTAATTATTCCTGTGGATGAACAAAGTCAGATATCAGTATGAGGAACAGAAGTCCTTCTATATATTGTTCCTAATTGCTTCACAGAGCACTGATGCCTTACGATCTGGTGCCCATCTTTATAATGTCAGAGATTGGAAAAGATCCCATACCAGACAATATGTAAATACTTTGATTCTCTACCTGCAGGATATTTTTCTGCTTAAGATTGTTTTATGGATCCTCCCATTATACCTATACTGATATACTCCTCTCTCCCATTTTGTTTGGTTAGTATAGGACCACTGAACACATATTGACACAGGATAACCTAAAAAATGACTTCTCAGTGGTTGGTTGTTTTACCTACATTGTTATTTTAATGATGATATACCTACAAGAAAGAACATCTTAAGCATTATGATTTATAAAAAGACATCACACCCAAGACATAAAATAAAGCAGTTAGTCAAATATAGAAAGATGAATATGTTAAAGATAATTTAACAGGATAAACTATTTTAACCAAAATCAAGTTGTACCACAGATAATCATAATATTTTGAAAGACTCCTTAGGCTTGGTTTTGCCAAACAAAATTATAGAATCTCAGAAAAGCAGGGAGTTAGGTGGCTATGTGAACACCCATCAGTTAAGAGTTATAAATATTGGATAACATTTAAAATCAATGAATAACTGTATAACAGAAAAAAAACAGAAACCAGGGATAGTTTAAACTCATAAAACCACAACTAGAATGAGTAAGAACTTCAAGTTTGTTTATTCTTGACCTGAGTATGCCATTCTTCCCTAAGGCTACAGCCGTTCAAAATGGCAACCAAGTGTGCTAGAGATCAGAGTTCAAGACTAGATGTTCAGAGGGAAAATACTAAGTAGTATGAGAAGCAAGGAGTCTCAAATTCTGAGCATAAACTGTCCAAATATTTGGCTTACAGCTAAACGATTTGTGTACAGGGGAGACCTCAGGAGGCATGATAGAGAAGAAGCCAGAGACCAGGGGTGAAACATAGGATGTCCCAGATTCAAACCTCTGAGTTTGATGTTTTTAAAAATGAACTGCATTCCTCAATCATGCTCAGTTCAGTTAGCAAAAAGATGAAAGTGTCAGAGTACAGGGCCCAAAACAAGCAGAGCAACTGGAAATTAGGGGATTCCCTGGAAACAAGGTAAAGCAGAAAGCATGAGCCCCATAATCCACCTAAATTTACAGTTTTTTGACAAATTTGGCAGGTATGGGTGACGATAGGAAACCTGGCTAAAAACGCAGCAGTAGGAAGGCATAAGAACAAAGCAGATATTGTAGCAGCTATATATTGCTGAACTTGGAGGGTAGGTGAGTGTGAGAGCAGAAGACAGGCAGTTGGCAGCAGAGTTTGCAGTTTGTCTCCAGGCAAGGTAACTGCCTAAGAAAACAAAACCAGAATAATTCCCAGAACAGGATAGAATTTGGAGTCACTACAACCTATTATTTGCAAAGTCTGCATTTTCAACCAAAAATCAGGCATCCAAAGAAACAGCTAGGTTTGACAACTAATCAGGAAAATAAAGACAGTCAATGTAAATTGACTCACATGTTGGATTTGGCAGACATAGGTATGCTCACCTCCTCTCACGACCACTCCAAAATCACAACAATCTGCAGAACAGCCATCATTGAAAAAGTCTGAAACCTACCAGAAAAGATCTTCTACAGCTAAAGACATAAAGAAGGAACCTAAACGAGACCAGTAGAAGGGGCAGACTCACGATATACTCAAATCCCATACCCCATGGGTGGGTGACACACAAACTGGAGAATAATTATATTACAGAGGTTCTCCCACAGGAATGAAAGTTCTGTCACCCACATCAGGTCCCCCACCCAGGGGGTCTGGCAGGTCCCCCGCCCAGGGGGTCTGGCACTGCAAAGAGGAGCCCCCAGAGCATTTGGCTTTGAAGGCCAGTGAGGCTTGATTGCAGGAGCTGCACAGGATTGGGGGAAATAGAGACTTCGCTCTTAAAGGGCTCACACAAAATCTCATGTGCGCTAGGACCAAAGGCAAAAGGAGTAATTTTATAGAAGCCTGGGGTAGACCTACCTGCTAGTCTTAGAGGGTCTCCTGAGGAGGAGGGGTGACTGTGGCTCACCCTGGGAACATACACACCAGTGGTGGACATATCGGGGGGTATTCATCTGCATGAACTGTTGTAGAGGCTGACATCTTGCTTGGGTCACTGGCACCAAGACCTGACTCCACCCAACAGCCTGTAGGTTCCAGTGTTGGGACTCCGCAGGCCAAAGAGCTAACTGGGTGGGGACACATCCCCACCCATCAGCACATAGGCTGCCTAAAGACTTCCTGAGCCCACAGCTGCCTCTAGACATGATGCTAGACATGGATGGCCCTGACCACCAGAGGGCCAATCTCCCAAGACTGAAACAGGAAGAAATAGAAAATATGAACACACCAGTTGCCAGTACTGAAATTGAATCAGTAATTAAAAAACTATGCTATATATAGAAAAATCTGAAGATGCTACCAGAAAACTATTAGAGCTCATCAATGAGTTCGGTAAAGTTGCTGGATACAAAATTACTCTACAGAAAATCTGTTGCCTTTCTATACACTAACAATGAAATATGAGAAAGAAAAATTAAGGAAACAATCCCATTTATCACTGCATCAAAAAGAATAAAATACCTAGGAATACACGTACCTAAGGAGGCAAAAGACCTGTACTCTGAAAACTATAAGATGTTGATAAAAGAAATTGAAGACAGCACAAACAGATGGAAAGATATACTGTGTTCTTGGATTGGAACAATCAATATTGTTAAAATGACTATACTACCCAAGGCAATCTACAGAGTCAATGCAATCCCTATCAAATTCCCAATGGCATTTTTCACAGAACTAGAACAAAAAATTTTAAATTTGTATGTAAACACAAAAGACACCAAATAGCCATAACAATCATGAGAAAGAAGAATAGAGATGGAGGAACCATGCTCCCTGGCTTTAGACTATACTACAAAGCTACAGTAATTAATACAGTATGGTATGGGCACGAAACCAGACATATAGATCAAGGGAATGGGATAGAAAGCCCAGAAATAAACCCATGCACTTATCGTCAACTGATCTATGGCAAAGCAGGCAAGAATATATTATAGAGAAAATACAGTCTCCTCAATAAGTGGTGCTGGGAAAACTGGACAGTTACATGTAAAAGAATGAAATTAGCACATTCTCTAACACCATATACAAAAACTCAAAATGGATTAAAGACCTAAATGTAAGATCAGATACTATAAAACTAGAGGAAAACATAGGCAGAACACTCTTTGACATAAATTGCAGGAATAGTTTTTTGAATTGGTCTCCTAGAGTAATGGAAATAAAAACAAAAATAAACAAATGGGACCTTAAAACTTAAACTTAAAAAATCTACAGATAATAAATGCTGGGGAGGGTGTGGAGAAAAAGGAATCCTCCTATACTGTTGGTGGGAATGTAAGTTGGTACATCCACTATGAAGAACAGCATGGAGTTTCCTTAAAAAACTAAGCATAGAGCTACCATATGATCCTGCAGTCCCACTTCTGGGCAAACATCGGAAGAAAACCATAATTCAAAAAGATACATGTACCTGTGTTCACTGCAGCACTATTTACAATGGCCAAGACAGGGAAGCAACCTAAATGTCCATTGACAGATGAATGGATAAAGAAGATGTGGTATATTTATATAATGGAATATCACTCAGCCATAAGAAAGAATAAAGTAATGCCATCTTCTGCAGCATGGATGGACCTAGAGATTATCATATTAAGTGAAGTAAGCTAGACAGAGAAAGATAAATATCATATGATATTGCTTATGCATGGAATCTAAAAAAAAATACAAATGAACTTATTTACAAAACAGAAATAGACTCATAGACATAGAAAACAAACTTACGGTTATTAAAGGGTATAGTGGGGGTGGGGGGGAGATAAATTAGGAGTTTGGGATTAACATATACACACTACTATATATGAAATAAACAACAAGGACCTACTGTATAGCACATGGAACTATATCAATATCTTGTAATAACCTATCATGGAAAATAATCTGAGAAGATATATATATATATATATATATATATATATATCTGAATCACCTTGCTGTATACCTGAAACTAACACAACAGTATAAATGAACTATACTTCAATTTTTAAAAAATGGTTAAGAAAATCAAAGAAAAATATTTTCAAAGTACTGAATAAAAATATGGCATCAATGCATAAACAGATAATTATGAACATAAAAATTGCAATTAGTAAAAACTGTAAATTACAGAGTAGAAAAAGTAGAAGTAATAAAAGTAATCACTAGATGGGCTCAACAGCAGATTGCAGATGACAGAAGAAAGAATCAATAAATTTAAGATAGATTAATAGAAATTATCCAATTGAAGAAGAAATAGAAAAAGGCAGGAGGAAAAATGAACTGAATCTTAAAGATCTGAAGGAAAATATGAAGTGGTCTAACACATATGTAAATGAAATCCCCAAAAGAGAAAGGAGACAGGAAAAAGCAGAAAGAAATTTAAGGAATAAAGGTCCAAAACATTCTAAGTTTGATGGAAAACAACCTACTCAAGGAATTTCATACAAGTTAAACACAAAGAAATACACTCCTAGACACATCATGGTAAAGCTGCTGAAAGCTAAGAAAAGAGACGATATAGAAAGCAACCAGAGAAAAATGACACATTACCTACTGGGGAACCATAATGAGATTAATGCCTGACTTTTCATCAGATTATGAAAGCCTGGAGACATTATATTTAAAGTGTTGAAGGAAAATAAAATCAACCAATAATCTATATCTGGTGGCGCTATCCTTCAAAATGAAGATGAAATAATATATCTAGATTTTTTAAATCTTAAAGAATTCATTGCCAACAGGCCTCCCTTATATATATATATATAAACATATGTATATATAAACATATATATATAAACATATATATGTATATATATAAATGATAGTAGATGGCAACATGGATCTACAGGAATGACATAGTCACCAAAGCTATATACTATATGATTCATTTATATGAAATTCTTAAAGATATAAAATTATAGTAACTGAAAGCATGTCACTGTGCCAAAGTGGGGTGAGAAATGATGACGAAAAGACAAGAGGGAAATTTGAATGATGTAAAATTTGAATTAGCTGATAGTTTTATAAATGTATACATTTGTCACAATTCATTGAATTTTGCACTTAAACTTGGTGATTTTTATTTTATACAATACATAGGGCCTTACTAAGTCACCAGCTAGAACCCAATAAGCAACACTCTGTTAAAATAAGTAAATTCAGATATTTAACTATTATAAATAAATGTATTCTAGTACAATTGAAATTTACATTATTTATTTAATATAATTATATTTCCAGCCATTTTTTAATGAGGTAATATGATTTGGGATATTACTCCTGCAATCTCCATTTAAACTAGAGCAAAATGATTCGCCAAAAAACTGTCTTGTTAATGCCAACTAATAAAACTTAGTCAGTAGGTTGTAGAATGTAATGAAAAGATGAACATTGGTGCCAGGTACTCCTGGGTGTGAATCCCAGCCCGCCTCCTTAGCAGTTTTGTAACCTTAGATAAGTTACTCAACTTCCCGCAGCTTGGTTTGGCTCATATGTTAGATGAAGGTATTATTACCTGTTCCATAGGGATGTTTTGAGGATAAGATGCCAAAAAGATACGTACACTGCTTAGTGAAGTTCTAACACAAAGTCAACATGAAATAAATGTTATCTATTATCTATTTTGTTATTTGCAGTATCAGGATATTCTTTTTAAAAAAATATTTATTTTATTTATCTTATATTTGGTTGTGTTGGGTCTTCATTGCTGTGCGCGGGCTTTTCTCTGGTTGCGGCGAGTGGGGGTTACTCTTCCTTGTGGTGCGCAGGCTCCTCACTGCGGTGGCTTCCCTTGTTGCGGAGCACAGGCTCTAAGCGTGCAGGCTCCAGTAGTTGCAGCACGCGTGCTTGGTAGTTGTGGCTCACGGGCTCTAGAGCGCAGGCACAGTAGTTGTGGCACACGGGCTTAGTTGCTCCGCAGCATGTGGGATCTTCCTGTACCAGGGCTCAAACCTGTCACCCCAGCATTGGCAGGCGGACTCTTAACCACTGCACCACCAGGGAAGCCCCATATCAGGTTATTCTAATTAATGTATAAAATAGATCATCTGAAACAGTGAATTACCATAATGGCTACTGACCAATAATAAAATATTTGTATACCCTTCCTAAAATATTTATGAATAGGAGGAGAGAATGTGATAAGGGAGAAAAATCAGAAATTATGTGAAAAGACAAATTATTGACTGGCACTGGAAGAATAAATTTGGCTCACATTAATCCTTTTATTGAGGGTCCTCAACAATAGCCTCTGTCCCTTTTCTAACAACCTACCTACCTAAAGTATATGTGATTTTGCATCTCTCTTTCCCTCCCTCTCCCTCTCCTTCTCCCTCTTCCCTTTCCTCTCCCTCTTCCTCCCTCTCTCCCTTTTCCCCTCCCTTCCCTTTTTCTCTGTTCTCCCTGGCATATATTCAGTTCCTCTCTATCAGTTTCTTAGTTTCTATAACCTAGAGGTTTTTCCTGTTTTGTGGTCTGAATGTGTACCTAAGCTTTTTTCTTTGTTGGGTCCGTGATAATTTCCTAATATTTTACTCTTACAGCTCCCTTCTGTTGTTCCACAGTGCTCTCCCTCTGACTTGTCCTAATGTGATGCTTAACCTGTGACAACTCCATCTTCCCATATTCCTTTTATCCCACCCAAAAGGTGAAGAGAGCATTTACTTGGGAGCAAGTGAAAGGTAATAAATGCTGGAAGGTAAAATGCTCTGGAATGAAGACTTGGTGAGGGACTCAGGTGACAGGGGTTGAGGCATCCTTCTAAGGAAGGGCTCTTGTGAAGAAACAAGTGGTGTTTGGTGATCTTGGAAAAGATGGGAATATTTAGAGAAAGTGGTTTAAGGAAACCAGTATGAGTTCAGAAAGATAAAGAAGCAGCTTGAAGTAATATAATCACTCAGAAAGCATTATAAGCAAGGACAGAAAGGGGGAAAAGAATAAGAACTAGGATACACTGGTGGAACACTGCATGTTGGCTGAGGCCCTGGAATTGTGGTAAAGATTGATCAGTTTTTCATGCACCAATGACCTGGAAATATTTACCAATGGAAGGTGTGAGTCAGATAACTTTGAGGAGCATGGTTTTTCTTGAGGCTGGAAAGCGATTTGGATCTAAAGTCTATGCAGGAAAAAAAAATACACTGGTTTCAGAAAGGTAATGAGAGAGGTCTAAACAAATAAAAAGAAGGGAAGAGAAGAGAAAAAAGCCTACATTTTGAAGGATACAGATAGAAAGATAATGAAAGAGAGTATAAGAGAATTGGGCTAGAGAAATAATAAATGAAAACAAGGATGCATTTTGAAAATACTGTTTAATTTTTAAAGTATGTCATAGGCTAATGGAGTAATGTTGGGTTGTGAACGTGTGTGAAGTTTATGCAGCAAGATTTCCTCACTTTGGGGCAATATGCCCATAATACTTGCTTACTGTATACCTTATATCTTATTACATACCTTATACCTTTTTCCTCCATGTTTTATTTGTCTACTGCAATATAGTATCATCTAGAGCAAAACATTCTTAAATTACCTTTTTCTTTTCCCATTAGAATCAACCCTGTTTGAAACAAATTAGATTTTTCTTAAGTTTTCCTCAAAGTGAGATAGGGCTGGCCCTTTAAGATAATAGCAGTTTCACCTCTGTCTGAATCTAATTGTTGCAAATGACACAGAGAAATGAGAAAAAACAATGATGACCAACTAAACAAACAGGAAACCTGAAATTATGCAGAACAATCTCAATTAAAATTTTTTAATATTTTCTTTAAGGAAGAGGATCAAAGACATATTTAAAGGCTGCTCTATTCATATATCTTTTTCGACCCATCATCTTTCCTCAGGAACATCCCAAGTCTTTCTCTTACTTAACAAAATAGATCCACAAAGTTTCCTTTCTGTCTCATAAATATTTGTGCCTTTTGTTGTCTATGTTTTCCTGCTTTCTGTCTCTGTACCACTATCCACCAATTATATTAATCCACACCCTTGCTATAATAAGTATCATTTCTCATCCAAGAACAAACTGCTGTGTTTACTATCTTGCTTTTGATTCATACAACCCATCAGCTATTTCCCTTGTCTCTCATATATTCCTTTTTTCTTCTTCCCCTCATCCTCCTTCAGTATTTGAGCCATTAGTCAGCATTTTTCTTCATTCTATCAATTCTGAAAAAAGTATTATTTGAAAACTTCTTTATCCACAATGATTCTATTTTTTATCAATATTTGCACTTCATGGCAAGATTAAACAACTCTTTAAGCACTGATAAAATATCAGAGAACTGCAGTTAGAACCAACTTATGACCTTAAGAAGTACCTGTGATGATGGAAAAGAACCAGGCAATTTAAAGGAAGGTCTTAATAATAAATACTGTGGAGCCCAGGGCTGTTAGAGAAAAAATTGCAAAGTGTATAAACCTTAATATTTCTCTGTGCCTCCACCATTTCTTGCCCCCAGAATCAAAATCATGCCACAGGATTCTTATTTAATGAAGTCACCATACATGCCTGGTATATGCCACTTGTTTATATATCTCACCTCTGGCTTCTTCCCTGAAACTCTGGCCCCTTGAGTTTAAATGGCATGGGCAAAGTGTTAGGAGGTAACAATCTAATAGTTTAACAATTTTACATTGAAGTGTCAATGATGGATAGCCCAGCTTAAGGTCCTAGGAATGTTTTCATTTTAAAAGACAGAAACATTAGAACCTATACCACTCTCTAGTTGGCTTATTTTCAGGTGGAATTATAGGCTTAAGTTATAATTATTAAGAAAAATATTAGTTAATAGAAAACTAAAAGGACTTTCTGTTGCTCCTGAATCATTTTACCTACCACCTTTCTTTTGATGAATAAGACTGAGGATGTAGAAATCCCAAATAACAATAGCAGCAAAATATTGAATGCCAATGTAGAGCTACAAAGAGTTTGCAGCAGAAGTAAAAACAGGTCTATAAATATGTTGCAGTTTGGGGGGAAGACAAAAAAGGTTAGAATAGAAGCAAGATAAATATGTAAGATACATGTATACTGGGCCGCAGACACACATATCTAACGCCTGTCATCCCCCCAGGTCTAATTGACCATCCCACATTGTTTCCCACAGCTTTCTCCTTTTTCAGCATCTCTGAATTATTTTCCTGTGAAATCTTTGTCAAAGTCATCTGATGATTTCAAGCAGGCTACAAGAGTTTTGTTGTTGCTTCCTTTCTCTCACCCTCCCTCCCTTCCTTCCTCCCTCTCCTCCCTCCCTCCCTCTCCTCCCTCCCTCCCTCCCTCCCTCCCTCCCTCCCTTCCTCCCTTCCTTCCGTCCTTCCTTCCTTCCTTCCTTCCTTCTTCTGCTTTTATAAAGATAAAAGTGAAAAAAGAGAGGAGGATAATGTCAGGTTTTGATTCAGAAGTTGAATTAGTTTGAAAGAGGGTCATCAAAATCTTCCTGACTGAGATAGGGTGTGGGTAAAATAAGGATGTGTGTGCTGTGCTACTTTAATTGAACTCGTTTAATTTGATGAAACTTTTTTTTTAAATTGTGTGTCTGCCATGTTCATCTATTTTTAGTTTGTCAAGTTATAGAGGTATAGGTATTGGATCTTCGTTGTGTCCTTAGGGAAGGAAGAAGACATGCTGTCTGTATGTTCAGCTCTCTCACCTGGATATGCTCCCGTATGTCGTGACCCTGTTTTAAAGACTAGGCCAATATTGTTTGCAAGGTTTTCTGGTCCCTGAAACCTACTCAGTTTCTCTAGGCTCCCTGCTAAAAGAGAGGAAACACTCAGAAATATATCATAGTGGAATGCTTATTAGAAAACACAGGTTTCATAGCAAGTGACTTTTCTATGAAGTATAATAAATCATAGATTAGTAATAAACAGTAAGTGTTAGCCAGCTGCTGGCACAATCCTTTCCTCTTGTCAAGATTAAGACAACTAGGTGATCTGTATAGATTTCCAAATTAAATATCTGTTCTGAGTACACTACTTTAAAACATTCCATTTGAAATAATAGTATATTTGGTCATAAAGCTTGATATTTTCGTCTACAAAACTTCTTAGAAGAGCCAGATTTACCTCTTTTATTTTTGTAATATGTAAATGAGTCAGAGAGTGGGTTTAATTATTTTTCCTCTCAAATATCTACCCTCTTCCTTATTGTATCAAGGTTTTTTTTTACCTTTTTCCACTCTGTCTATAGGGTACTTTGGTTGCATCTGATTACTTTAGATGCATTATATATAACCAAGAAATTAAAAATAAAAAGCTTTCAGTTTAGGGTTCTGTAAACATTTTTACCCTGCGTTTTCTTTATGGAGTAACATCTGATACTGCTTTTAATACATAAACATAGTTGAATTTCAGCTACAGAAATACACATACTGCCAGATACAGACCTTTAGCCCAGTGGGGACTTCATTAGTAGATGTCTTCTTCAGTTCAAAGATGGCACTTGAGAGTTTCAAGACTCTCTAGTTTACTAATTAGTTTACCTCCAAGGACTATGTTTAACATCGCTCAAACCTTTTAAACTTTTATTGATATGGACATTTGCACATAATTGTTTTCAGTTTAATGTATCCAAATCCCTAGTCACATTCAAGGACAAGTGCGTTAGAACACATTAGAAATCCTGTTTAATGATTTCCTTTCATATTTATGTATATTTGCTTATGAGCAAATACTTTGTTTTGTTTTACCTTTCTTCCAACTAAGCATATTCTCTTTGCCTAAATCTTCAGATTACAGTAACCACATAAAAGTAAATTTGCTGTGAATTGGCAAATTCTGAACTTAATCCCACCTAGTGGGATACTAATCACAATAGAAACCTTTGACATGAATCTGTATTCATCAGATGGTATTCTAGGGATTAGAGAGCTCTCCTGGTAGGTAAATATGTGATTAGTTTTATAAACTCAACTGCCCTATTCTGTTTTCTGTAAACTGTATCTATAAAGGCTTTCATTAGAGTACTTTTTGTAAGGTTATTGGCAAAGTTTTATCTTGAGTCAAGAAGAAGCACTTGGTGTTTATTTCCTGACATTAAATTTATACTGTAATATCACACAAGGTATATTTCAGAGCTGTCTTCTTTCCATCTCCATTGTCACTCCCCAAGTCCTATGTGCATTATGTCAGAGGTGCAGTAGCCTCATGACCTCTCTTGTTTCCCTATAATTTATCCCTACCACTCCCCATGCTGGAGTGAACCTTTTATGAATAAAGTTTGGCCATGTCCTTCCCTTGCTTAAGACTCTTTAATGGTTTTCCATTGCATTTAGGAAGAAAAACCTACATCATTGCTATATCTTATTGAGCCCTGCATGACCTGGCCCATACTTATTTCTCCAGCCTCACCTTACTCTCCATCACTAATGAAGCTCTTACCTCACTGTCTACCTTCCAGTCCCTTGAAAATATCAAGATGTTTCCCACATTGCAGACTTTTCTACACATTGCTTTCTCTGCTGAAGTGAACATCCACCTGGGAAATCCTAATATTCTTGCAGAAGTCAGATTAAATGTTTTTTTCTCAAACCTAAATTAGATCATCCTTTCTTCTCTATCAAAGTACTTTGCTTTTTCATCATAGACCTAATCAGAATATTTAATTGAACATTTATTTGTGTAACTTAAAGTTTGCCTTCCATATAAGAATGCAAATTCTATGAGGTCAGAGGCCATTTTCTCTTTTATTAACTTCTGTATGTCAATATTTAGAGCACAGTCACGTAATGAGTTATAAATACCTGCTTGTTTCTGAATAAATGAATAAAATATGGTGTTGGATTTTTCAAGTTATCTTCCAATTTTTTAAGTTCTGTCAACAATCTAGTCCCTAATGGTAAAATTAACTTTCTTATATAAACAAAATCTCTTGGTTATTTAATTAATGAATTAATATTTATTTTATTTTCAACTGAGCATCCAAGGAGAGAGAGTATTAGTGGGGATTTATATGGACAACGTCAATCAGACAGTGGTAAGAGAATACTGCAGTGTATCTGGTGGGCAATATTTTTGTCATATGCTATATGTATGACATAATGTGACTCAGAAGAATCTAATCTTCAGCTAGAAGGGACATTCAGAACATCTGGTTTACTTCTGACCTTTTAGACAATTCCAAACTATCTAGATAAGGCAGTTCATTTTGGTCTTAAAGTCTTTTCATTAATTAAAAAAAATGGCTTCCTTCTACAAAAATTTTACTTGTATTTTTCCCTTATAAAATATTTTTATACCTAATCGAAATATTTCTATTTAGTAGAGCTAGAATGGAGCTAATCACAACCCTCTGGATTCATCTTCTCTGAATTATGATTATAAAGTGATGAGATTAATTTCCTTTAGGGCTCCTTAAGTGACTCTGGAAATAATTCCCTAAAGTGGAATTCTAAAATGGTGTCAAAATGGTACAAGTTGCAATAAGTTGCTTTGAAAGAAAAAAAATTATCATGCCATTTAAACATGTATGCTTACATGGTAGTTCGAAAACACCGGAAATCCCATGGAATTCCTATACATTCAATGAGATACAATATGCTAGAAAAAAAGAAACTCTTGTGACCAAAACAAAAAAATCTTTCAGGCTTTATAAGGCCTATGGTGTTGATCAAATTCCTTCTAAAGCAATATATCATATGATTGGTTACACTTTCTTATTGAAGATTTTGACTCTATGATGTTGCGAGGCAGCTTCCTTTTTCACATAGATTAGTTTGATTCTACCAGTCCCATTCCAAGAAAATCACCTACTGCATTTGGTACCCATTTACTGACCTTATGGATTGCATTTGTGGTTGATAGTCTATTAAATTACTGTGCAGATTGGATTCACGCCAGTGGATAAAATATTTCTATTAGATTCCAACAGCATACGTGTATTTCTTACAAATTCACATCACTCTCTTATCGTTCACAGTGTTTCATTCTGTCTACAGAGGTTGAATTGGGCGCACACTCAATTTCACAGGTGAACAGAAGCCTGCAGTTTCTCTGGGCTGAGTGTTTGGGAGCAGAGAGCAGTGCCCAGAGTCAGTGTAAAGGCTTGTGTGTCACCAGCACCCTTTCAAAAGGACCTTATGTCTCACTTAGGAGATATCAAAAGAGAAATTTCCTCCTATTTTAATTTAATTATTAAAGACCCTAAAACATACATTTTTACAATTCATTGCTGAGATTTTTTATGCATTTA
Organism: Delphinapterus leucas; assembly: GCF_059928025.1. Classification (NCBI taxonomy): domain Eukaryota; kingdom Metazoa; phylum Chordata; class Mammalia; order Artiodactyla; family Monodontidae; genus Delphinapterus; species Delphinapterus leucas. The sequence continues at coordinate 55,954,002 of NC_143140.1, forward strand.
CTTAATATGTACCTTACATTGACGTCTTTAAAAAGGCAACATGTATTTTGTTCTCCCTTATTAAAACTAAACATATCTCTCCTCGTTCCATGATAAATACAGATCATGTTGTTATTGTTCTGAGAATCAAGACATAGTTTTGGTTCAAGGATCAGTTTTTATTTAGAAGTTACATATCCAGCTCTGATTATGCTTCCTTTTATTTTTGATTGCTTAAAAAAACTGTTCTTTTCTATTTCAGGACATGTGTGATAGGAATAGTAAGATGACTACTTCCTTCTGTTATTTAATTGGAAAAAATCTTTGACCTTGAGACTCTTCATGCTCTGATACTGAAACATTCTCTTTCATTTGATCTGTGATTCCCTGGGGATTATAGAGACATGATCAATAAGTTTTACAGAAGTTTCTGGGTTAGTACTATAACTAGTTAAATTGTTGTTATTAAACCTCAGTGAGTCCATGAAGATAGTGGGAGCCTGATACTCAGAGTGACTGATGTATCACAGCTGGCTCCTTCTTCATTTGGCTGGTTTGGGCCCCATCTTGGCATTTTAGCCTTCCCTTAGAAGGCTATCTGGCAATTCTTGATTAGCCTAAAATAAACCTATATTTTCCAAGGAATGAGAGTAACAGCAGTTTCTCACACCTGTATTCCTTTGTTAGTTGAATTCTGTGGACATCTATTTTGAGCGTATGGTATAATCAGGTGTCTGTGCACCATTCAAAATGAAGAAGGACCCTCAGGGCTGGAGGGTGCAATAATATGAGATCTAATATTTTGACTCTACAGTGTATGTGCAACTATATATCATACCATCCCTAATCCTTACAATAGCCCAGGAAAATGGATATTCTCTCTTGTCAAATGACTTACCAAAGCCCCCCACATTTTAAACAAATGTCAGAGGTAGAATTCTAATCAAGATGAGTCAATCTCTAACAGTCTTCCCTTTTAACCACCCTACACTACCTAGCGAAGAAGATTATATTATGCTGTGAGATAATATAGATTCAGACTGGGGATATCCAGGAAGGTTTACAAATAATATAACGTTTTATCTTGACTTGAAGGATGAGTAAACTTTTGGAGGGTAGAAAAAGGTTGAATAAACATTGTGCTCAAAGATTTGGAAGCAAGAGGCCTGTGGTTTGAGAAATGGCAAACAACTTCATGTGGCCAGGCTGTGAAATATGCAGAGGAATGCAGTGAGATCTTAGCTTAATGAAAGCCTTAAGTGTCATGATAAGGAGTTGCAACATTATTCTGTAGGTGATGCTACCAAACAAGGGAAGAATCATAAAGATGGGTTGGTTTTGTGTAGGATGTGTTTTTCAGCTCATCAACCCTGATTCTTCTTTTTCCTGGCCTCAAGCGTTTTGAAATCAAGGAGGAAAGAACACACAGAGAGATTGTCTTTGTGGTAATTCTCTTCAGGCAGCTATCTTAAGATAAATGGAAAGTGAAGACACTGATCTTGGTTTATCAGAGAAAGCATTTTTATGGCAGTAGATTTTAAGTATTTAAATGATTCAAGAGACATTTTGTCAGTTAGAGTTGGTGAAAATTCTATAATTTTTCTTTCATGGGAAGTCTAAAATTTATTTTCCTATATCCCAGGGGGGAAAAAGCATTCAGTATTACTTCATAGACATTTTTTAAAGTAAGTTTCATTTAACCTACTGTTTAGGTCTATTTATTAAAGTAGTTTTCTTCCACTTTTACCACCTAAAATGTATTTGTAAATTAATTTTTTTAATCTATCTGGAATCAAACCTAATTTATATCCATCCTAAATCAAATTTAATTCATATTTATATTAATTATATTTGCTCTAAAAATTTTCCAGTATTCACTATTCTTTTTTTTTTTATGTTTTTGTCTGGCAGTTTAATTTAGACAACACTTACCTGACATAATTAACTAATTCCCATTTTTAGCAAAGAAGTACAGAGTTGTCTATCAAATGAGTACATAAAATTAAAAATGGTGGATGATGTATATTCTGTTACCACATGTTTTTTGATGTAATTTTAGTCATGATCTTGGCCTGTTGACTTTGGTCTAACTTTTGAAAATATGCTTTATCAGGAGAAAAAGTGTACTGTGTTTGAGAAATGCATTATTTCTCCAGTGTTCTGGAATCTGTTGTTAGTATAATTTGAAGTGAACTTTCTTTAGCATGGCCTCCAGGGTAATCAGCTACAGGCATGTGGATAATGAATAGCTAATAACTGTTCCCTTAGAGGTGACAGAGAGTTGTATACACATTGTAAGTCTTGGCAAGGAGACGAGACTTATCCATCCAGATTTTGCCAATGAAGACACATAAAGAAAAGAGAAGAAAAACAAACAAACAAACCTATACTGAAGAAATGTTACAGCTGCAAATATTTGACAACTTAAATTTTCCACAACACTGGTTTATTTTATCTGTTAATTCAACAATATTTACTGAGGTCTATTTATACTTAGTTTACATTTATATTTAGTTCAGCTCTAGGCCAGGCCCTGAACTAAGTTGATGGAAAATGCAAAAAAAGCTCTTTCCTAACTCTTTCTGTTGTTTTTCTTATAACAAACTAAGAAGTTATATGCAGTCATTTAAAGCAAGTGAAATCATATTTCTGCACATACGTAGAAACATCCTATATTAAATTTATTTTTGATTTTATTCACATCTCTAAAAAAAATCTTTTTCTTTTGTTCATCTTGATTTCCAAGTGAAGGGGAGCTTAGCAGATTTGGAAAGCTACTAAGAAGAGTAAGAGGACTTTCAAAGAACATTATGAGTCCATTGAAGCAAGTGTGAATATTTATTAACTGTCATTTCCTTTTGAAGCTTTGAAGTACAATAGCAAGAACCATAGAGGCTGACTAAGATGAAAACATTTTCTGTCACCATTTAAGATGATAGAGGGATTTGAGATAGGAAAGCCACCTTCATGAAATATAAGGAGGGGAGAGGATAGAATCTAATATTGCTATATATGAGTATTATCTGTTTTTGACAATATATAGTAGTGGTAATGATGAAAATAATAATAGTAGTATGTAGTAATTGTTACATTTTTATTTTATTCTATCATTCTAAATCCTTTACATATTCTATCATCTAAATCCTTTATCTCAACTAATCCCAATACAAACTATATAACTACTACCAGTATCATAATATGAATGGAGGTGCAAACTTAGGCACAAATCAATTAAGTACCCTCCAAAGATTATCCAGTAAGTGTGCTGAGGCTAAACCACTCTGCCCTTGAGGGAGAAGGATGTGGTTGAATGTTTCCACACAACCAGCAAATCCTCAAAGAGCAAAACTTGTTTTGAAGAATAGTTTTCCTCTCTCTTTCAAGAGAACCATTTACCATTGCCTTGAAAAGACTAACATGCTTTTTGATCATACCAGTAATTTTGTAAGACCCGAGTATAGGTGCTGTGCCAAGGGGCTAAAGAAAGGTGATGTTAAATTTATTATTTTCCATAAAAATCTTGATTGAATGAGGTGTTACTTTTCTCTCATCTTGAGTTGTATTAACCCTAGAGGTCTTTTGCTCCATAGGAACTCGCCACAGAGTTCTGTTTTAGAGCATCAAAGTATACCACTACATCTTAGGTTTGATTTATGCAGTATAATGTAAGATAAAGAAAACTGCAGATTTCTGTGAACTGATTTCTAATCTTGGTTCTGCTGTTATGATCATGCACAAGTCACTTTGCCTCCCTGGGTCTTAGTTTAGTCATCTGTAAAATGAAGGGGTTGATTAGAAAGCCCTGTGGTCCATCTCCAGCTCTAAAATGCTGTGACTCCATGATTCCTCTTCCGATGCAAAAGAGAAGGCAGTGAAAAATTAAAAGAGGCTTATCTTCCATGACTTTCTACCCATTTACATAGGACTGAAATTGCTTTGAAAGTATCAGAACAACCAGTAATGTTTTATTTGGAATGTTTCAGCTCTGTCAGTTTTTTTGTGAATGAACCAGGTTAAGACTTTTATTTTTACTTTATGGATTCAGCTATTAAATGCTTTCAATATAAAGCACTTATTATTGTTGATTAACAAGAACTCACTAAAAATCACTGATTTAATCTTTCATTTATTGAGTAGGTAAGACACAATAATAGGTGCTGAGTGATAACAGAATGAATCAGGAATCTTATAAATGAATAATAACTATCAATTATTGGGCAACACTGACATGCCAGTTATTTTGCCTGCATCACATCATTGATTCTCAGCAGGATCTCTGCACAATTTATATTGGCCTTAGAGAATAAGTAAACTGAGATTAAAGAGTTTGTAAGTGACAAAATCAAGAATGGAACTCATGTCTATCTCTGAATATTGCACTGTTTATTTTTCAGTTTTTTATTTTATTATAATTTTTTAAACATCTTTATTGGAGTATAACTGCTTTACATTGTTGTGTTAGTTGCTGCTGTATAACAAAGTGAATCAGCTAAACATATACATATGCATCCCCATATCCCTTCCCTCTTGCACTTCCCTCCCATCCCCCCCATCCCACCCCTCTAGGTGGTCACAAAGCACCAAGCTGATCTCCCTGTGCTATGTGGCTGCTTCCCATTAGCTATCTATTTTACATTTGGTAGTGCAGATATGTCAATGCCACACTCTCACTACATCCCAGCTTACCCTTCCCCCTCCCTGTGTCCTTAAGTCCACTCTCTACATCTACATTTTTATTCCTGTCCTACACCTAGGTGCTTCAGAACCTTTTTTTTTTTTTGTAGATTCCATATATATGTGTTAGCATATGGTATTTGTTTTTCTAACTTACTTCACCCTGTATGACAGATTCTAGGTCCACCCACCTCACTACAAATAACTCAAATTCGTTTGTTTTCATGGCTGAGTAATATTCCATTGTATATATGTGCCACATCTTCTTTATCCATTTCCCTGTTGATGGACACTTAGGTTGCTTCCATGTCCTGGCTATTGTAAATAGTGCTGCAGTGAACATTGTGGTACATGACTCTTTTTGAGTTATGGTTTTCTTAGGATATATGCTCAGTAGTGGGATTGCTGGGTCATATGGTAGTTCTATTTTTAGTGTTTTAACGAACCTCCATACTGCTCTCCATAGTGGCTGTATCAATTTACATTCCCATCAACAGTGCAAGAGGGTTCCCACTTCTCCACACCCCCTCCAGCATTTATTGTTTGTAGATTTTTTTGATGACGGCCATTCTGACCTGTGTGAGGTGATACCTCATTGTAGTTTTGATTTGCATTTCTCTAATGATTAGTGATGTTGAGCAGCTTTTCATGTGCTTCTTGGCCATCTGTATGTCTTCTTTGGAGAAATGTGTAGTTAGGTCTTCTGCCCATTTTTGGATTGGGTTCTTTGTTTCTTTAATATTGAGCTCCATGAGCTGTTTATATATTTTGGAGATTAACCCTTTGTCCATTGATTCGTTTGCAAATATTTTCTCCCATTCTGAGGGTTGTCTTTTCGTCTTGTTTATGGTTTCCTTTGCTGTGCAAAAGCTTTTAAGTTTCATTATGTCCCATTTGTTTATTTTTGTTTTTATTTCCCTTTCTCTAGGAGGTGGGTCAAAAAGGATCTTGCTGTGATTTATGCCATAGAGTGTTCTGCCTATGTTTTCCTCTAAGAGTTTTATAGTGTCTGGTATTAGGGAGTGTTCTAATTTCAGTCTTTTATATGTAGCTGTTCAGTTTTCCCAGCACCACTTATTGAAGAGGCTGTCTTTTCTCCATTGTATATTCTTGCCTCCTTTATCAAAGGTAAGGTGACCATATGTGTGTGGGTTTATCTCTGAGCTTTCTATCCTGTTCCATTGATCTATCTTTCTGTTTTTGTGCCAGTACCATACTGTCTTGATTACTGTAGCTCTGTAGTATAGTCTGAAGTCTGGGAGCCTGATTGCTCCAGCTCCGTTTCTCTTTCTCAGGATTGCTTTGGCTATTCGGGATATTTTGTGTTTCCATACACACTGTGAATTTTTTTGTTCTAGTTCTGTGAAAAATGCCATTGGTAGTTTGATAGGGATTGCACTGAATCTGTAGATTGCTTTGGGTGGTAGAGTCATTTTCACAATGTTGATTCTTCCAACCCAAGAACATGGTATATCTCTCCATCTGTTTTTATCATCTTTAATTTCTTTCATTTAATTAATTTCATAACTGTAAGTGTCTTACAGTTTCCTGCATACAGGTCTTTTGTCTCCATAGGTAGGTTTATTCTTAGATACTTTATTCTTTTTGTTGCAGTGGTAAATGGGAGTGTTTCCTTAATTTCTCTTTCAGAATTTTCATCATTAGCATATAGGAATGCAAGAGATTTCTGTGCATTAATTTTGTATCCTGCTACTTTACTAAATTCATCGATTAGCTCTAGTAGTTTTCTGGTAGCATGTTTAGGATTCTGTATGTATAGTATCATGTCATCTGCAAACAGGGACAGTTTTTCTTCTTCTTTTCTGATTTGGATTCCTTTTATTTCTGTTTTTTCTCTGATTGCTGTGGCTAACATTTCCCAAACTATGTTGAATAATAGCAGTGAGAGTGGACAACCTTGTCTTGTTCCTGATGTTAGTGGAAATAGTTTCCGGTTTTCACCATTGAGAACGATGTTGTCTGTGGGTTTGTCATTTATGGCCTTTATTATGTTGAGGTAAGTTCCCTCTATGCCTACTTTCTGGAGGGATTTTTTTCATAAATGGGTGTTGAATTTTGTCAAAAGCTTTTTCTGCATCTATTGAGATGATCATAGGGTTTTTCTCCTTCAGTTTTTTAATATGGTTTGTGACATTGATTGATTTGCGTATATTGAAGAAATCTTGCATTCCTGGGATAAACCCCACTTCATCACGGTGTATGATCCTTTTAATGTGCTGTTGGATTCTGTTTGCTAGTATTTTGTTGAGGATTTTTGCATCTATGTTCATGAGTGATATTGGCCTGTAGTTTTATTTTTTTGTGACATCTTTGTCTGGTTTTGGCATCAGGGTGACGGTGGCTTCCTAGAATGAGTTTGGGAGTGTTCCTCCCTCTGCTATATTTTGGAAGAGTTTGAGACGGATAGTGTTAGCTCGTCTCTAAATGTTTGATAGAATTCACCTGTGAAGCCCTCTGGTCCTGGGCTTTTGTTTGTTGGAAGATTTTTCATCACATTTTCAATTTCAGTGCTTGTGATTGGTCTGTTTATATTTTCTATTTCTTCCTGGTTCAGTCTTGGAAGGTTGTGCTTTTCTAAGAATTTGTCTGCTTCTTCCAGATTGTCCATTTTATTGCCATATAGGTGCTTGTAGTAATCTCTCATGATCCTTTGTATATCTGCAGTGTCAGTTGTTACTTCTCCTTTTTCATTTCGAATTCTATTGATTTGAGTCTTCTCCCTTTTTTTCTTGTTGAGTCTGGCTAATGGTTTATCAGTTACATTTATCTTCTAAAAGATCCAGCTTTTAGTTTTATTGTTCTTTGCTGTCATTCCCTTTATTTCTTTTTCATTTATTTCTGATCTTTATGATTTCTTTCCTTCTGCTCACTTTGGGTTTTTTTTTGTTCTTCTTTCTCTAATTGCTTTCGGTGTAAGGTTAGGTTGTTTATTTGAGATTTTTCTTCTTTCTTGAGGTACGATTGTATTGCTGTACACTTCCCTCTTAGAACTGCTTTTGTTGCATTCCATAGGTTTTGGGTCATCGTGTTTTCATTGTCTTTTGTTTCTAGATTTTTTTTGATTTCCCCTTTGATTTTTTCAGTGATCCCTTGGTTATTTAGTAGCGTATTGTTTAACCTTCATGTGTTTGTACTTTTTTACAGTTTTTTTCCAGTAACTGATATGTAATCTCATAGTGTTGTGGTCAGAAAAGATACTTGATGTGATTTCAGTTTTCTTAAATTTACCAAGACTTGATTTGTGACCCAAGATATGACCTATCGTGGAGAATGTTCCATGAGCACTTGAGAAAAAAGTGTATTCTGTTGTTTTTGGATGGAATGTCGTATAAATGTCAAATCCACCTTGTTTAATGTGTCATTTAAAGCTTATGTTTCCTTATTTATTTTCATTTTGGATGATCTGTCCATTGGTGAAAGTGTGGTGTTGAAGTCCCCTCCTATGATTGTGTTACTGTCGATTTCCTCTTTTATAGCTGTTAGTATTTGCCTTATGTATTGAGGTGCTCCAATGTTGGATGCATAAATATTTACAATTGTTATATCTTCTTCTTAGATTTACCCCTTGATCATTATGTAGTGTCCTTCTTTGTCTCTTTTAAGTCTTTATTTTAAAGTACATTTTTTCTGATAGGAGAATTGGTACTCCAGCTTTCTTTTGATTTCCATTTGCATGGAATATCTTTTTCTATCCCCTCACTTTTAGTCTGTATGTGTTCCTAGGTCTGAAGTGGGTCTCTTGTAGACAGCATATATATGGGTCTTGTTTTTGTACCAATTCAGCCAGTCTGTATCTTTTGGTTGGAGCATTTAAATCATTTACGTTTAAGGTAGTTATCGATATGTGTGCTCCTATTACCATTTTCTTAATTGTTTTGGGTTTGTTGTTGTATGTCTTTTCCTTATCTTGTATTTACTGCCTAGAGAAGTTCCTTTAGCATTTATTGTAAAGCTGGTTTGGTGGTGCTGAATTCTCTTAGCTTTTGCTTGTCTGTAAAGGTTTTAATTTCTCCATGGGACCTGAATGAGATCCTTGCTGGTTAGAGTAATCTTGGTTGTTGGTTCTTCCCTTTCATCACTTTAAATATGTCCTGCCACTCCCTTCTGGCTTGTAGAGTTTCTGTTGAAAGGTCAGCTGTTAACCTTATGGGGATTCCCTTGTGTTTTATTTGTTGTTTTTCCCTTGCTGCTTTCAATATCTTTTCTTTGTGTTTTATTTTTGATAGTTTGATTAATATGGGTCTTGGTGTGTTTCTTGTTGGATTTATCCTGTATGGGACTCTTTGCACTTCCTGGACTTATTGACTATTTCCTCTCCTATGTTAGGGAAGTTTTCAACTATAATCTCTTCAAGTATTTTCTCAGTCCCTTTCTTTTTTTCTTCTTCTTCTGAGACCCCTGTAATTCGAATGTTGGTACGTTTAATGTTGTCCCAGAGGTCTCTGAAACTGTCCTCAGTTTTCTTCATTCTTTTTTCTTTGGTCTGCTCTGTGGTAGTTATTTTCACTATTTTATCTTCCAGGCCACTTATCTGTTCTTCTGCCTCAGTTATTCTTCTATTGATTCCTTCCAGAGAATATTTAATTTCATTTATTGTGTTGTTCTTCATTGTTTGTTTGCTCTTTAGTTCTTCGAGGTCCTAATTAAATGGTTTTTGTATTTTCTCCTTTCTATTTACAAGATTTTGGATCATCTTTAGTCTCATTACTCTGAATTCTTTTTCCGGTAGATTCCCTATTTCCTCTTCACTTATTTGGTCTGCTGGATTTTTACCTTGCTCCTTCATCTGCTGCATATTTCTCTGTCTTTTCATTTTGCTTACCTTGCTGTGTTTGTGGTCTCCTTTTCGCAAGCTGCAGGTTTGTAGTTCCCGTTGTTTTTGGTGTCTGTCCCCAGTGGGTAAGGTTGGTTCAGTGGGTTGTGTAGGCCTCATGATGGCAGGGACTGGTGCCTGTGTTCTGTTGGATGAAGCGGGATCTTTTCTTTCTGGTGTGCAGGACCGTGTCCGGAGGTGTGTTCTGGGGTGTCTGTGAACTTATTATGATTTTAGGCAGCCTCTCTGCTAATGGGTGGGGTTGTGTTCCTGCCTTGCTAATTTTTTGGCATGGGGTGTCCAGCACTGGAGCTTGCTGTTCGTTGAGTGGAGTTGGGTATTGGCTTTGAGATGGAGATCCCTGGGAGCGCTCTCGCCAATTAATATAATACGTGGGGCCGGGAGGTGTCTGGTGGTCCAGAGTCCTGAACTCGGCTCTCCCGCCTTGGAGGCTCAGGCCTGACACCAGGCCGGAGCACCAAGATCTTATCAGCCACATGGCTTTTGGGAAGTTTTTTCTGCCAGCGTTCAGTAGGTGTTCTGTAGGAGTTGTTGCACATGTAGTTTTTTTTTCTTTTTTTGCAGTATGTTGGCTTCTCACTGTTGTGGCCTCTCCCGTTGTGGAGCACAGGCTCCGGTCGCGCAGGCTTAATGGCCATGGCTCACGGGCCCAGCCACTCCGCGGCATGTGGGATCTTCCCAGACTGGGGCACGAACCCGTGCCCCCTGCATCGGCAGGCGGACTCTTAAACACTGTGCCACCAGGGAAGCCCTGTAGATGTATTTTTGATGTATTTGTTGCGAGGAAGGTGATCTCGTCGTCTTACTCCTCTTCCATCTTGAAAGTCCTCTCTCTTCACACTATTCAGTTTTGAAGTGTTCCATACTCACAGATCAATCGAGGAAAAGCTTAAGGGCAGATTTAGGGAAATCTTCCATACTCTTGTTGCTAGAGGATCCACATTTCGTCTGGAAAGGACGTAAATCGGGCCATCTCACTTCAGGCCTACCCCATCCACCTTTTTTCCCTTCGTGCTTAGTCTGTTTCACTTGCTCATAGTGATCTCTGTGCAGAGGCCTTGCTCCTGGCCCTTCAGACCAGAGTTCCTCGTGAAATGGCTGAGCCGACACCTCAGCTTGGACATGTGCTGAAGCTCCTCACAGGACACTCAACTCAAGTTACGTGTATTCACTTTTCTCTTTTAAAATTAATCAAGAGACAGCACACGTGCCTGGCACTTTTTCCCTTTGTGCTTAGTCTCTTTTCACTTGCTTATAGGGTACTGCGTGCAATGGCACTCTTCCCGGCATTTCAGACAAGAGTTTGTAGCCTGAAATGGCTGCACCTGATACTTGATCCTGGTGGCCTGAGTGCAGGCCATGACATTCTGCGCATGACACCTTGGCTCAGTGGGGCTGTGTGCAGAAACACTGCACCCAGCAATGTGATCTGGAGCCTTGAGCAGCGCTAGCAGCACGCAGTTACGTGGACCCACTGCACTGTGTTTACTAAAACATATTACCTCTCCTTAATTTCTGAAGATCATTTCCCCACCGCCCCCTCCCCCCATAACAGTCAGAGGCCCTGAGAAATCATTGAAGAATTCAGCCTAATTATTATAATGTGCAAGTATAGTTTTTCATGATATCATTTAAAAGCAAGCTTATCAAAACAGCTAAATAAGGGTTATCATGTGAGGAGTATTATTTTAGATTGAAGGAGAGATCAGTCAAGGAAAGTCTGTCATTCATTTCTTATCAGCTGGCTTCATGAATTCCTCCCACTCGCCTTGGTATGAGTCCATCTGTGTCTTTTGAGATGACTGTTTTAAATCTCTCATCTTCCAGGTCAACTGTTATATCACAATCCAAAGGAAGTTGTCTGGCTCCATAATGTGACTTAGTAGAAAGCAGCATGCAATATTCTGTGAGTCACATATGGTCTGAGGGTTGTAGGATGACTATCACTATGAGAATCTGGATCCAATGATAGTGAAAAAGTATGTTTTTCTCAATTCCGTGTGTTTTCAAAAATTGGAACAAGAATGTTTGGTTTCCAAGCTGGCTCCATAAAAGTGATTGCCTGATGTCCTCCAGTTCAAACAAATCATGCAACGAAAATGAAAAAGCCCACAAATAAAACAATTTCATAAATTACCTTTATGGAGTAATTTGCACCTGAAGGAAAGGATTCAATTTCATTACTTAAATTAGCTCTTAATGTAGCTTTAATACACCTCTTTTCCAGTGAAATGATTGAGTAGTGTGCTTGAATACACATCAGAAACAAACCACCCCTTCCTTATTCCCATTACATAATTCTCATAACAATAATGAAATTAAACGTACTCACCAGTTTTTTGTTTTTGTTTTCTTTTAGGAAAACACATTGCTTGAATGAAGGAAATAATGTAGCTTAGTTTCAGAAAGAAAAATCATTTTGTTTAAAATTGTCATAAATCTATGCTATTTGCATATGATATTCTGAACTTTGGTCAAATGGAATACTTAAGCCATCTAATTGATACTATAGACTTTTACAGGATGGGACTTACTTGTGTGGAAGACCCAGTGGATTACAGCCTCTTCGGAGGTGAGAGACATATAGAGAAGGGCTAAAAGCTGAGGCTGCCCAGCTACATTTTTGATAGAGTCTTGGAAAAATCTCATTTCCACTGTTGACATTCTGACTTTCTCTTTAAGAAGAGTTCTGAACTTTGAATCCTAATGAAACCAGTGAAGCTGTGAATAAAAAATTTACCTAATGTACAGCTTCCTGATAAATTCGTTACCAAAAAAAAAAAAAGCTATGCTTTGAAAGCAGAATTTGTCACCAGCTAGAAAAGCACAGAAGTAGTCTATACACAGTTACCAAAGTTTTCTCCCTTAGCTTTTTCAGGAGTAATTTTCCATACCTCCTACACTTCCTCACATTGCTGGGCTAAAAGAACAAAATGCATATCATCATCATGTCCACTTAAAGATTAATCACATAAAATTGAGCAGTTTGCTGAGTGGGTCCAGGATATGATGCATTTCTTTCAGGCCTATTGCTTTATTTCCTTCAGATTCTGTATATTCGAGCAAATTGCTATTCTGTAAGAGTTAAGGAATTAAGATGATTGAGACTGCATAATTAGACTAAGGACAGATTTAAGGAAATTATCTTTTCTCCTAGCTGAAGTCTAGATTAGTGGGTAAAGCCACTGCGTTGTCATTACACAGTTAGTATGCCTAGTCAGATCCTTATCTTGGTCCTGGTATTCCAATTTCAAGCTTGTACTACGTTTTAAACCCTAGTTAGCCATTTTAAGCCCTTCATATTCAAAAGATAACCGCAAATCTTACTTCACAAAAAAACAGAGACATTCAGGTAGAGGATCCTCAGCTGTCTAGCTCTCCACATCCTAAAGTCACTTTCATTTAGTCCTGGGAATGGAGTATACGTCTGACCAGATCATATTTTCCCATCTCCTCCAGGACTGTACTCTGGCGGCTTCGCCCTTACTTTCTTAGATCTTTCTCTGCTCTAGTTCCAGCCTCTCTCTCTCCCTGGGCCGTCTTTTCCCTTTCACATGCTCAGATAATTCATATGATATAGTCACATGTTACAAATGCACATCTAGAGATAAAACAAAAGAAAAGTAAACAAAAGGAAAGCTATTTTTTTAACCTCTAGATCCCCCTCTAGCTAGGCCTTATTTCTCTTCTCTTTTTCCAAACCAAGCAGTTTGAATGAATTGTCTGAACTCACTGACCCTGTTTTTTCTATGTTTATTACTTCATTAAAGTATAATGCAGCAAGGTTCACAGTTCTTAAATATACAGTCTGATAAGTTTTGATTAATATAGACACTGAAGTAACCACCACTCCATTCAAGTTATAGAAATTTTCACCAACCCTGAAAGTTTCCTCATGCCCTTTCTCAGGAAATCCCTGCCCTACCCTTTCCTACAATCACTTGTCTGGTTTCTTTAAATGTAGATTATATATCTCCTGTCTCTTTTCCTTTAATTTTTAAAACAGCCTCAAAACTTACAAAAATTTTGTAAACACAGTATAAAAACATTTTTTTTCCTGAACCATTTGAAATTAAATTGCCAACTTGTTTCCCCATCAAGTCTGAATATTTTAGTGTGTTTTTTTCTCCAACAAAGACCTTATCCTTCAGGACCACAGTGCAACCATTAGAATTAGGAATTAGTGTTGAAGTATCACTAACATCTAATCCTCAGGATCCATTCAAGTTTCACCTATAAAAGTGCATGGCAGAAAAAGAATCCAGTTCAGAACCATGCATTGCATTTAGTTTTATATCTCTTTAGTAACCTTTAATCTGGAGCTGTTCCTCAGTCTTCCCTTGACGTTCATTGCTTTGGCAACTTCAAAAAGTATAGGCCGATTGTTTTATAAAATGTCTCTCAGTTTTGTTTGTCATGATTCTGTGTTCTTCTCATTGCATCATATCAGTGGCTCATGGCTTTAATTTGTCCCATTATTGATGATCACTTTGGTCACTTGATTAAGGTGCTAATTTCCAGGCTTTTCTACCATAAATTACTCTTGTTCCCTTTGTAATTAACGAACATTTCATGAGGAGGTAATTTGTGTACATGCACACACACATTCATTTATATTTATTTGTATTTCTCCTATATATTGAAAACCATGAGTTCACACTGAAACTTCCAATTACAATCCAACACCACAAGGTTCATTCTAGTTTTTTCCTTTTCCGTATTTGTAACTCCTTTCTCTGATAATGAGAAATAGGATCTCATTATTCTTAACATTTTTACTTATTTGATGAATTCTCCTCTATGTAACCCATCTCATTCTTGATACTGCCTTCTCCCCATGTGGAAATTCTCCTTAATGCCACTCATACTCAGACAATGTGTGCTATGCTGCCACTACCATACCCTCCTCTACCTGTAGAGCTCTGAGACCCCGTTCAAGCACCCCCTCCACTTGCATGTTTCTCCTTCTCACACCACTTGGGCTCCAATATTCTGTGCTGGCTGCTGCCACCCCTCCCACATGGATGCTGTCCTCATTCTGCCTGTCATCTGACACTTACACCAAGCTTCTTTGCTGGGTGGAGCACTGCCTCACTTTGCATGGGTATGGGCCATCTTCCCCAGCTCCGCCAGTGGGGATGTCTTTTCTCCCCTTGTGTGGTCTTTGACACCTGCACCTCTCTGCTCCTCACACCCCACACTTGTGGTTGCCTTTCTGTCACTCTCCTCACCCCACATGGGCTCTGACACACTGCATATTGCCACTGTAATCTGTCCTCATCCAAACCTTAGTCTGACGCCTATCTGGCTTGACCCCAACACAAGCCTTTTGGATTGAATTGTTCAGGAGAGGAAGGGAATTGTTCAGGAGAGGAAGGGAATAAAAAGGAAGTATTATGAACTTCATCATCCTCCCCAACCCACTGGCAAATTTGTAGTTTGCATTCCTAACCTCCAGTGTGACTGTATGTGGAGATTGGGCCCTTAAGTAATTAAGGTTACATGAGGTCATAAGGATGGGGCCCTAATCCAATAGGACTGGCGTCTTCGTAAGATAAAGAGACATCAGGGATGTTCATACACAGAGAAGAGGCCATGTGAGGACACAGCAAGAAGGTAGCCTTCTACAAGTCCAGGAGAGAGATCTCAGGAAAAACCAGATCTGACAACACCATGTTCTTGAACTTCTAGCCTCTCAGAACTATGAGAAATAGACTTCCATTGTTTAAACCACCCAGTCTATGGTATTTCATAATGGCAGCCTTGGAAAACTAATACAGGAAGATAAAAGGAAGAGGAAATAAAAATGGAAGTGCTTCCTCTATATTTTACTTTATGTTGTAAGCTGCTTCAGTCCTCACGGTGGTTCTGGGCCTGCTTTTATCAAAACCATTATGAATTTTAATGGACATCACTATAACACAATACCCTCAACTACTCCCTCTTCTTTAAAATTTAGTTAATGTATTTATTCTTTTTCCTCTTTTTCTTTTTTTGAAAATTAAAAAAATTCCAGCTTTATTGAGATAAAATTGACATATAACATTGTAAGTTTAAGATGTACAGTATGTTGATTTTATATACTTATATATTGCAAAACCATTACCACCATAGTTTAGTTAACACCTTCATCACATAACTACTATTTCATTTTCTGGGTGAGAACATTGAAGATCTACTCTCTTAGCAACTTTCAAGTACATACTACAGTATTATTAACCATAATCATTATGCTGTACTTTACTAGATCCCTAGAATTATTCATCTTATAACTGGAAATTTGTACCCTTTGACTAACATCTCCACATTTCCCCCACCCTGGTAACCCCTGTTAATCAACATTTCTATTTTACACCACTCATAGAAATTAACTTGAAATGGATTAAAGTTTTAAACATAGACCTGAATCCATGAGTTTTATAAGAATGCATAGGGGAAAAGCTCCTTGGCATTGGTATTGGCAATGACTTTTGTTTTGTTTTGTTTGGATATGACACCAAAAGCACAAGCAACAAAAGCAAAAGTGGAACTACATCAAACCAAAACCTTCTGCGCAGCAAAAGAAATAATCAATAGAATGAAATGGCAACCTTTATAAAGGGTGAAAACATTTGCAAATCATATATCTGATAAGGGGTTAATATCCAAAATATACAAGGAAATCCTACAATTCAATAGCAAAAACATAAATAATACAATTACAAAATGGTCAGAAAAACTGAATAGACATTTTTCTATAAAAAAAACATACAAATAGCCCACAGGTACATAAAAAAGTGCTCAGCAGCACTACCCATCAGGGAATTGTGAATCAAAGCCATAATGGGATCACCTCACACCTGTTAGAATGACTATCATCAAAAAGACAAGTAGCAAGTCTTGGTAAGTATGTAGAGAAAGGGAAACACTTGTGCATTTTTGGTGGGAATGTAAATTGTTGTAGCCACTTATGAAAACACTATGGAGGTTCTTCAAAGAATTAAAAATAGAGCTACCATGTTATCCAGCAATCCTACTTCTGGATATGTATCCAAAGGAAATGAAAACAGGATATCAAAGAGATATCTGCATTCCCATGTTCATTGCAGCATTATTCACAATAGCCAAGGTGTGGTAACAACCTAAGTGTCTGTCAGTAGATGAATAAAGAATATGTATGTGTGTGTACTGTATGCATAATATATTGAAATATTATTGTATAATATAAAAATATTATTCAGCCATAAGAAGGAAATCCTGTCCTTTGAGACAATGTGATAGATCTTGAGGGCATTATTCTAAGTGAAATAAGTCAGAGAAAGATAAATACTGTATGATATCACTGATATGGGGGATCTAAAAACACACCCTCCTTTTTAAATCGACAGGCTGAATGACCAAGTGAGCTTGTCATTTTGGCATCAAACACACTAGTCCCTCAAGGAGCGCATGCTACTTTCCTTACCTCTGTCTCACATAAACCAACACTTAACCTTTAACTTCCCAGAGTAAGATTATTTTTAATGGGTTAAATCATTTCTGGTTATTAGCATTAAAAATAGGCATTGAGGCATTTAAATAGAGATCCTGGATCCCATAAGGCAAGTTTTGCCACTCAGACCCACAAATCTACAGAATCATTCTTTTGCAACTGGTGCATCTTATCAACTAGGGCCATATTTTTGGTTTCCAAAATTCCTCTCCATGGTGTCTGACTGACAGTGCACGTAGTATTTGTGCAAGCAATGGGAAATGCTGTCTTACCTGTGGTACTCTTTGTAGTGACTACTGGCAGAGGAGGCAGGAAGTGACTGCTGCAAACAGAAGTAGACTCTATATTACCATGCAACTTAAGTGAGATTTTGAAGCATCTCCTTTTATAAAACTGCCTAATTAGAAGTAGTGATCTGTCTGCTGACAAGTTAAGAGGCCCATGGACTTCTGCTAGTCTACATTTTTAAAGACTTCTGGGACCCAGGCCAGTGTCTGTCAGGAGAAGGGTTTTGTCTCTCTCAGAACAAAAGAGTATCTCAAAGAGCATCACTCAGTCCAAGTCACTGGTCTAGGCAGTGAACATTTTCATGTGAATGTTTTAAAGTGTCTTGAATTTAAGAGGGTCATATGAAACTTTATATATATATATATATAAATTCTTATAACTGTTTCTCCTTTTGAAACCTCCATTTTAATTAATGACACGAACATTTCTGTAGTTTCCCAAATTTAGGAATCCTTTTCTCTTTCTTTCTTCCATATCCAGTTAGTAACTATATCTTATTGATTTTACCTCCATAATATATCTCCCGTCAGCTGCTCCCTATACCTGTGTTCATAGCCTTAGTTCAAATCCCCATCCTTTCTTAGTTGGATTACTCAGATGCCTTATTAGTTGTTTTCTCTCTTCTCTGACCTTATGGTCTATTTGAAAAGAGCCATTATTAGGATATTTGATGGGTTGGGTATATGTATATTGTTGGAGGTGGAAGATTAGCCTTGTAAGCCCCATAATCCAACATCTCCCACCATTCCCAGCAACATCATCACATAACTTCTAGACATTCCAGCATAAAATAAGAATGTAGGAAATGTGGCTGTTACGGTTAATTTCTTGTGTCAACTTGACTGGCCAGGAGGTGCCCATATGAAACATTATTTTGGGTTTGTCTGTGAGGGGCTTTCTGGATGAGACTCAATAAAGTAGATCACCATCCCCCAAATGGGTGCTCATTATCCAATCCACTGAGGGCTTGAAAAGAGCAAAAGGCAGAGAAAGGAAGAATTCTCCCTTTTTTGCTTCCTGCCTGCTTGCTTGAGTTGGGACGTCTCACCTTATTTTCTACAGCCTTTGGGCTGGGATTTAAGCCATTGACTCATCATTAGGCATTCAGACTTGAACTGAATTACATCACAGGCTTTTGTGGGTCTCCAGCTTGCAGACACCAAATCGTGGACTTCTCAGATTCTATAATTGTGTAAGCCAGATACGTCATGACTTCTCTCCCTCTCCCTCCTCCCTCCTCCCTCCTCCCTCCTCCCTCCCCCCTCCTCCCTCCTCCCTCCTCCCTCTCCCTCTCCCCCCACCCCGTGTGTGTGTGTGTGTGTGTGTGTGTGTGTGTGTGTGTGTGTATCTCCCACTGGTTCTGTTTCTCTGGAGAACCCTGACTAATACAGTGGTAGAAGTGTACCATTATACATGAATTGTTACTTGAATTGTTGAATTTGTCTTGTGACAATGTAAGCACTAAATTTTTTCATAAAGATAGAATTTAAAAATACCATATTGTGGACAGTCCTATTATACTAAGTTCAGATCTTTATTCCCCCACCTTATGCCAGCTCTCTTGCGTACCTCCCCAGCACTGTGGTGGCTCATCTGAATTGTGCATAGACTGTACGAAATAATAAAAAAAAATCGTATATATTTAAAAGGGACTTTGATAGAGCAAGACTCTGCATTTTGCTGCCTTCCAGCACTGGCTCTGAGTAACTTTACATCTTGGTGAGTCACTTCTCTGCTTAGGTGCCTGCCTGCTATTCTGCTGGAGGAATATCAGTAGAGATGTGGAATCCAGAGGGGACTAAGGCATGCATCAAAATGAATATAGCCATGAGTTCTGAGTAGACAGACATAAACAAAATAGCACTATGAAGATTAAATGAAGTTATACATATATGGAAAGAGCTCCTTGTTTAGTACTTGACTCATGGTAGAAAGTCAGTTAATGTTAAAAGAATTGGTGAGTAGATATTAGAAGTGTTGTGAGGATGGGTCACCAGCTTAAATGATGGGGTGTGAGGCTGGCAGGGTTTGCAGGGCATGGTGCCTAGGTGGGCTAGCTTAAAGGTCTGTCATTGCACAGCCATGTATCTTTTATGTCTAGCACAGTGTCTAATTCATATTATATTCTGGTTGAATGTGTTTGCATATATAAATTTTTCATTGACTGTATGGGAAATATACAGAATCTTTGGCATTATTTTCCCAATGACTGGGGGTTGGGTACACTTTCTCAATGACTTAAGAAGTCAGTGTGCCATTGTCTCTTTATTATCGATTTCTTATGGCGATTTTCTATCATGGGTGGAGAACTATGCATGCATTTCTAGTCTCACATCAGAGAGATGCCCTTTTAGTATTACAATATTCTTAGTGGATCTTTGGCTTGAATTCTCTTCTCCGCATCAGGTGTTTATTTTCACCTGGACTTAGCTTCAGGATTTACTAAGTTTCCAAGGCTCCTGTAACACTGTTGTTCCTGGCAGCTAATTTTGCTCCCCTTTCCAGTATATTTTAGCAAGGGTTGAAGAGCAACAAAGCAGCATGTAAAGAGGAGTTTGAGCCCCTATTTTGGTTCAGGTAAAACAGGGGCACTGGCAGAGGTCCTACAGCTTGTTCATATACACCCATCACTTTATGACACTTAAACCCTAAGGCACAGAAGCAACCAACTTCCCTGCAGATTTCTCATCATCAGAGCAGATGGGTGTGATCTTAAGCAGCCAGCAGCGCACATATGTTCCTAAAGTTGAAAGGAGGATTCTGAGCCAAGAATGACTGCAAAAGCCTGTCTCTTCATACCTTCTCTCTCAGGTGGCAGCACTAAATGTGGCCCTCTGTAAGATTAATTAAGTAAAATGAAAAGCACAGTGGAACATTAAGAGATGAAATAGAAGATACCATGCAGAAGAAAGTCTGATGGTGATTTGATCTCAGTGGGAAATGTTGAAGAAAATTCCTGACAAAATTTTCATTAGGACATCATCAAATTGGTCAGCATGTGTTTCCATCTGTGGGTTAGCTACTCTAGAAACTGTAAACCATAAAAAACACACATGATCAAGCTTCAGGCCTATGGAAGCAAATATTAAATATAATGATTTTTAAATGTCAGCTTTTTATCTTGCATGTTATGCACAGGACTCAAACTACTAAAAAGCCTCCTGTAATTGAGGATTTTTTCCCCAGCATGTTTCAACTAGTAATTTCTTGCTTTAGCTTTCAATGACCATATTTACTTATCAAAACTTATCACAGGGCTTCCCTGGTGGCACAGTGGTTGAGAGTCCGCCTGCTGATGCAGGGGACACGGGTTCGTGCCCCGGTCTGGGAGGATCCCACATGCCACGGAGAGGCTGGGCCTGTGAGCCATGGCCGCTGAGCCTGCGCGTCTGGAGCCCGTGCCCTGCGGTGGGAGAGGCCACAGCGGTGAGAGGCCTGAGTACCGCAAAAAAACAAAACAAAACAAAAAAACTTATCACAGACTAGAACATAATCTCTCCTTTTAAAGCTTAAGATTTTTGATGACACAGTTTTGTATATTACAGTACCATTGATGTCTGTGGGGGAGGAACACCCCTTTAGGCTTTTTATAACAGTAATATTTCTACACATTCATTGACTAAGAATTAAATACTTTTTCACTGGGACAAAAAAATAGCATTTGTTAATGATAATACTCCCACGGGTGACACGATGCAGAGATTCTTATTTCAGTTTAAATATATAATTTAGAAACATAAATCATTACAAAGTAAAATCCATTGCCTATCATTTAGCCAGGTGTATCATGTAAATGTGTAATTTAAATAAATTTTTATTATCCTAAATACGGATACTTCCAATTATGTTGGTACTCTGTCCTAATTACTCTTAAAATAAAGATAGACTGTTCCTCCTATTACATAGGGGAAGAAAGATTTAATTACGGATCCTAGTCTTTCACGAACAGCTTTACTCTATGGAAAATAAAATTAAATGTCAATTAAAATAATATGAACATTAATATCCATAGACTGTGCATACAGTAAGGCAAAATATCACAGCTGTATATAACACTGAACCGCAGCCATTGCTGTCCACTTGATCCTCCACATTGCAAAGGTGCTGGCCAACAGTCTGGGACTCATTCATTTCAGCACAAATATTTACTGAAGGCTTTCACATCAGTGGATAAAAAACTACTGCTTTCTGTCTGTCACAGAGCATCTCGGATGATCTACACAAAGACTGTTAGAAGCATAATATGATGCATTTTAATGTGCAGTTTTGTTCATATGTAGATCAAAGCTTGGAGAACATCGACAGACACTGAACCAGGAGTCAGACAACTAAACTCAGCATCTTTCTCTGATACTTGCTGGATGTATGCCAGTCATTCAACACCTCAATTTCCATTCCTAATGTTTAAAATGAGACACAGTAATACCTTCTCGGCTGCATGAGAAATTATAGAGAGAATATGTGTTTGAAAATTCTTTGTAAATTCTGAAGTGTAGCCTCATTATCATACATATTGTTATAGACTGCATGTTTGGGTCCTCCCAAAACTGATATGTTGAAATCCTAATGCCCAATGTGATAGTATTAGAAGGTGGGGCTTTTAGGTGGTAATTAGGTCGTAAGAATGTGGCTCTCATAAATAGAATTAGTGTCCTTATAAGAAAAGGCATGAGAGAGCTTGCTTTTCTATCTTTGCCATGTGAGGAAACCAGAAAGAGGGCTCTCACCAGAACCCAGCCATGCTACCATCCTGATCTTGGAATTTCCAGCCTCCAGAACTGTGAGAAATAAATGTTTGTTGTTTAAGCCACTTAATCTGTGGTATTCTTGTTATAGCAGCCTGAACTGAGACACATTTTTTTATTATGAAACATTATCACTCAGGTATAACTTTTAAGCATCTATTTGGAGTAGCATCTTTCATCCCCTGCATTATTTGCCTAAAAATACATGACATTAGCCTGATAATATCATTTGAATGGCTATGATGAATATTACACCGAACTATGCCTATAAAACCAACTTAGATAGTAACATGCCACTTTGGTTCAGTTTACACTGATATTTTTGTTAATCTTTATGATATATTAACTCTTCCAAAACTCTTCTGTCAATGTGGTTAACCATCTCAACCTTAAATAGTTGAATAAGCATATATTATGGGCAGAAGGATTTAAAAGTTAGAGTGGTCCTTAAAGGCCACTTCTAAGCCAGATCCAAGGGCTGCAGAAATGACTGTTCTTGGTGAGTAAAGTAAAACCTCAATAGCAAGGTATGATGGACAGAAGTTTCACAAATATTTAGTACCTTGTGTTCAGAACTGTGTTTTGTGTAATACCATTGCACAAAAGGGCAAAAATAATTAACAAATCAATTGAAAGATTCATCTTTCTTCATCCAGGCCACTTGGTTTGATAACTGGAGGGTAGTCAGGTTAGATGTGGTGATATCACATTCATCAAGTTGCATCTGCATGGCCAGTGTGCATGATTTCAGCAAAATGACTTGCGATCTGCTGCCCTACAGGGATGCTGGATGCTAGGTAGTGTTGAAAGGCCTCAAACCAAAAATGTGCTTCACATCTGCACATGTTATGCAAGGCAAACACCTTGATAAGTTCTCAGTTTTATAAAAATTGGAAACGGAAAACTTATTGTCTCACAATATGGGGCATTTTCAAGATATAAACACTACATTTGGGTTCTCAAATATTTTAGCTATGCATGAGAATCTGATTTGACTCACTAGATTATTTGCCTAAGTATTCATATGATTGTATAGATGCAATAGTTTCTGTGTCATCAGTGCTTAGGTAGGAGGAATATGTACTTTGGTTTTGCCATCTATGTGCAAATTTTTATTATTTCCATTCCTACATAAACCTGGAGTAAACAAAACAATTTGATACACACACTTGCACTTCCATATAGTATATTCTAATGGCCCTGGTAATGAGTGACAGAACAAGGATCCAAACCCAGCGCCCAAGCTCTTAAACACTAAACGAGAAGCTAAACAGCTGAGGGAACAGGAAGTAGGCAGACTCAGAGCATCACATGACAATGTAGAGCCTGTGCTCTAAACCTCTATACTATAGCATGCTTACAACTGGCTTTCTCTTTACTACATATTTTAAGGGATAAAAATTTTTCACATCTAGCATACTGACAATTGCTGGATTGAGATTCTGAAGATACAGAGAAATTTGTCTGGATAGTGGGCCTTGCAGCCAGATGAATGAATTATTCTAGGATTAAATGTACTGATCTAAAGTTAGTATTCATTTTTATCTGCTTAAAGAGTAATATCACTGAGTAATATGTACTCTGGGGGAAAAAGCTCTACTCCAAAGGAAAAAAAAAGTTCTCCAAATGTCTTATTGGTACTTCTCTAAAGCCTTTTCCCCACAAACATTGAACAAAATATTTGTGCATTCTCACCTCTCCTTCTCCATCCATCAAAATGCGTTTTATTGGAAAGTGAGCATCAGAAATTTTTGAGTGGGGGTATTTTAAAGTGCTAAATTCTAGGGCAGTCTACTTTCTGCTCTCTCACTCCTCTTTCAGAAATACAATACTTGGGAGAAGAACAAAATATATCCTTATATTGCCTGATCAGCTCTTTTAATTGTACCCACGAAGTAAATTCTTATGACACCTCTCATCTTTTAAGAGTAAAACATAGCCTCTTCAGCCTTTGCCATTTTAGAAAATGCTATTACTGCCACATTTCTAGAAATATTTTCTTTTCCACCATACAGGAAATTGAATGTCCATTTTTAAATATCATTGTACATATTTTTAGTCCAACCTAGCTCTACATGACACATCATTGAAGTGAGAAATGTAAGGCAAAAAGAGGCTTATATCCTGTTTGCATAACAAGTATGAAATTATTTAAGATGAAAATCACCCCATTGGCAGGCACAATTAAAAGAGTAGCACTTCATTCAGGAGTTTCACACCATTTATTTGAGAGAAGAGATAGTGGAAAGAGAGAGTCAGACACTAGGCACTTTAATAGCATTTATCATCAAAGTGCCGAAATATCATAAGCAGTGAAGGAATCATACTTTTGAGGCTATAAAGTCTATAATATCTGTGATATTACCAAGTAAGTAGCAGCTAGATTGTGCTGAATTTTAAAACCAGTGGACTGTCTTGGATTTTCCTAAAATTGCTTTTCATTATAATATCGCTGCATTCATGGGATGCATAGAATTTTATATATCACAAATGAAGTATCATATCCGTGGTTAGATGTTGGATTTTCAAGTCTTATAAGCATTTCAGTGTAGTCATTGTATGTACTACAGTTTTTCATGAGGTGTTACTTGAAGTGTCCTCAGTCTGCTGCTACAGAGAAGTTAAAATTCAGGAACTTTCTTAGTAGAACTGGAGTTATTACCTCCTTATTGTGATTAGCTGCTATGTTTTCTCTCACAGGGAGTATTCAGTACTCGGTATGAGATTTTTCTGGTAGTGGGAGGCATATTTTCAATGCCATGGTGAATTTATTAAGTTAGTATCTGCTGTGAGCTATTTTTATATTTAATACATGTAACCGCAGTATGGCACATATTACTGTTTATAAAGAACAAATTTTAAATGTCAAATATTTGCCTGAATTAAACATCTTATTGGTCCACAAAAATAATTCACGGTTGTTTCATTATGGTATAAAGAACAACTGAAAGGAAGGTCCGTCTTGGACCATATCCAGGTAGTTTTTTTTTTTTTTTTTTTTTAAAAGAAGATGTTGGGGGTAGGAGTTTAGTAATTTATTTATTTATTTTTGCTGTGTTGGGTCTTCGTTTCTGTGCGAGGGCTTTCTCTAGTTGTGGCAAGCAGCGGCCACTCTTCATCGTGGTGTGCGGGCTTCTCACTATTGTGGCCTCTCTCGTTGCGGAGCACAGGTTCCAGACACGCAGGCTCAGTAGTTGTGGCTCACGCACCTAGTTGCTCCACGGCATGTGGGATCCTCCCAGACCAGGGCTCGAACCCGTGTCCCTTGCATTAGCAGGCAGATTCTCAACCACTGCACCACCAGGGAAGCCCCAGGTAGATTTAATTATTGACATAGCAAAATATCTTAATATTAAGTGCTCATGTCCAGCATTGAAAGCATTATCTTTTTCCCTGAGCCTGCTCCTCCTTCTTTATTTCTATTATTTTTTCATTATCAAGGATTTCTATCTCCTGACCCACACATGCCAGTTAATTGCTAAATCTTATCTATTCTCTCCCCTAGTATATTATTTTCTTAGTTCAGGACTGAAGCATCTCTCACCTAGACCATTCCTACAGTGGATATTTCTCCTTTCTTTGATTATAGGGGGATGAGGGGAAATAATGAATTTTACAGATTTATAGGAATAAAGAATAAATCAGAGTAAATAAAGAATAAATTAGAATAAATCACATAATTCTAGGACTGGGAACAGCTTTGAGGATCATATCAAAAAATAAAATACAGGGGGAATAGTGTAAGCTTTTGAGACATGTAGCCAGATTGTCTCCCTGCTCTGCTATTTTCTAGCTGTGTGGCTTTGAGCCATTACCTTAAATGTTGTTAGTCTCAGTTTTCTTGTCTATAAGGTATTAATAATAAAACCCATAAATAGTAAGATATACTCCAGAGGGTAATCGTGTCATTTAAACAATATAACATAGATAAGACATCCAGCAGATCCCCAGGAAGAGGTAGGTCCAACCATTCTTGATTAAAAAAAAATGCCACCCTTCCTCCCATTTTATGTCCTAAAATATATATAAACCCCTCAAAAAAAACAAAAAAAGAAAATCTCTTAGGAATAGATGCATAGTTTTTTTTAAAACAGTTATTCTAAGAAGCAGATTGCACTTTGCCATTCTTGTGTTAAAATATGATTGTTATATATAAACAAACAGTATCATTCCTTAGGAACCCAGCTTCAACCTTAGAATTT
This sequence comes from Delphinapterus leucas, assembly GCF_059928025.1. Lineage (NCBI taxonomy): Eukaryota > Metazoa > Chordata > Mammalia > Artiodactyla > Monodontidae > Delphinapterus > Delphinapterus leucas. The sequence goes on from NC_143140.1 coordinate 55,980,216, forward strand.
GGTAACCACTTTCTTGATTTACACCGCTTTATCATTTGAGAATTTTTCCTGATGTCTAACCTAAATCCCTTGTTTCAGTATCAACCCTATTCCTTTTACTTCGTATTTCTTAAGAATGAAACAAGTGCTAAAGTACAGGTTTTCCTGAACTAGAATTAATTTATCTTCCTTATTTGCTTTCTCCTTCAGGAATTATCTTGTGATGTCTTAGCAAAGCATTATTTTATGGTCTTGCAGCATTTGCATTCGTTAGCATTCCATTACAGATAAATATAGTCTTCACCTCTGGAGTGAAGTGAATGAAAAATAGTGTAAGCTCCCATGATGGATCAGGTTAAGGCCTTAATCTAAATTTCCTCCAACACCTTGCCTTCTATACTGTAAAATTCCTTGGGAATTTTATGATTTTTGTTATCTCTCAAATCCCTTATATTCTGTGTGTTCAGTCATTAAGACTTGCAATTGCTTGTTGTTTAGGTAGATTTTTCTTTTTATGTGTTGCATGAATTAAAGAAAAGCATGACCAACTACACACTTGGCTTTCAATCAGATTAATCCTCTTAATAAATTTCTTACATCTTTTGATTCCTCAGAGGCCTGGTTAGTGCTTTTGGATTTTATGGTCTGTGGCTTTATTTCTTTCATCACATTCTTTTGGTATTCTTTCCTAAGAAGTCACAGACCCCTCTTGGACTCCTTTGCTTTTGCTGTTTGGACAAGATCTCCACAAAAGTCTAAGTCCCTAGAGATAAGATTGGTGGAAAAGGGCACAGCCACCGTAGTGTAGTTTCAGCTGGTTGAGGAGGGAAAAATTTTTTTTTCTCTTTTCTTTGTATTGGTCAATAACCCGTATGCAAATTGGTGTTGAAAAGACAGTATACTGCCCAAATGATTTTTAAAATAAAAATCTGCATTTGTCTAATTCTTTGTCTTCTCTCTGTGTTCATCTTCTTTTTGCTTTTGTTTACTATAACCTTGGTCCTTTATTAAGAAAATCATCATCACTGGGGAAAAGCATGCATGCTCATTTCATATCTTTTAGTGCTGGGAATATATTAACGTATCCATTTCTCTTCTAAATAGAACCTTCTGAAGTAACGTAGGCAGGATTTGTGTGAAAGGAAACTCATTTGTTTTAGTTAACACAACCAGTGAGAAAGAAGTTCTAACATGTTCTCCTGTATTACTTTGCATTCTAAATGAGCACACACGTCCTATACAGACACTCTCATATTTCAATTACAAGGTGATAATAGTTCTGTTTTCAGATTTGGTTGGTTTCCTGTTTCCTTACTTACCCATAGGTTTTTTTCAGCTTATGTTGACAAAATATTTATTAATCCTCACTTCTTTATTGATACCATTCATGATCCTACTACTGGCCACTGTCATTTAAAAGCCTATGATGTTTCTAATCCTAATTAAGAAAATTAAATCATGTCTAATCAGATTGAGCTAAGCCAAGAAAGCTACAGAATAATTCAGTTTTACAAACATTTTCTTATAGTCACACACCATTCTAGGTTCTGGGAAGCCATGATGAAGAAGCACAGACTGGGCCCTGAAGGGGCTCAGAATCCAGTGGGGTAGATGGACAAGTAAGCTGGCAATTGAAATGTGTGCTGGTATTGTTGGTATTGTAAGAAGTGCTAGAGCATGCCTATCTTTTTTTTTTTTTTTTTATAATTATACCTATGTTGAGATCCATCATCAACCCCTGCTAGGCCTCATTTTCAGGATAACTCATTTCTTTTGATCTGTTACCTCATTCATACCCTCCTAAAGTTCATGGAGGCTGAGGCAGGTGGTATTGATATCTGGTGACTTCTTGGGGAACAAGGGGTATGTCATTTTCTTAGAAACTGGTATAGTGCCTGGGACAGAGTAAGCTTTCAGTATAAATTTATTTGTTGAATCCCTGAATCTTGACAGCATTAGCAATGAATAGCTAGCTGTATTCAGATAAACTTAGGCTAACCTTTCTGTAGGACAGTGGTTGTCTTCTTTGTTCCTCCTTCTGTCATCACACACTCTTACCTTTCACTTAACCAGTGATAGCATGATGGTGTTGACCTAAAACAAACAGACTGCCAGTTATTTCTCCAGCAAAAATTGGTTTATTTGGGATCAACAAAGAATTGCAGTTCAGGGTCTACAAGCACGGTGAGCCACATGCAAGTTCCCCCACAGAAAGGAGAGAAGAACTCTTTCAAAAAGGGGGAAAGGAAGCTGGGAAAGCTATGGTAAACAGAAAGTCCAATGGAGAAATTGAGAGTTCAAAGTATAGTGGCTTGTCATTGACTGAGCTCTTGCCAGGCAAGTAGAGGACGTCTTTCCTTCCTGTTGGGCTCTGCTATCATGGTAGGGCATGAGAGCTTCCCCTCTGTCCTCCCAACTCTATTTTAATTGAGGTTTCTATTTATTAATTTTTACAATGGACTCTAGTCATTTGGGACTTCCAAACTCCTTCTTGCCCTACTGGCCAGCACCCTTTTGAAGATATGACTTAATTCTCCTTGAGTCCCTGAGAATCCTTCAGAGATATTCTAGCAAAGACATATTTTGCTCACTGACTTTAGTGTTTAACCCATTAATCTGGGAATTTCAGACAATACTTTTCTTTTCCAGGGCTAATAGAGGATATTTTAAGCATTTAATCTGGAAAAGACACCACTACCACCACCAGTATTAACATGAACATAATAACTAACAGTTTTTGAATGTATTCTATATGGCAGCACCATATTGAGTGTTTTACATTCATTATCTTTTTTCCTCTTCACAATTATCAGATGAGGAAAGTGAAATTCAGAGAAATCATGACATTTGTTTAAGGTGACACAGCCAGCAAGTGTTGGTATCTTATCAGTTCCCATTCATCACCTTGCTTGCTTCTCTGGGTTTATTATTATAGAAATCTCCCAAATTCATAATTTTCAAACAATTATTTATGTTTCCAATTGACTGGCTTGGTTCTCACTTGACCTCCAGCAATAGCTCTGACTGCAAATGTATGTGCCACTGAGGTATTTCATGACGTTCATGGCATTTTTGAACATAGGCATTTCCATGCCATTTGGTAGAATACAATTCCTTCATAGAAAGCTTTGTCTTAGGATGATAGAGAAAAAAAATGATTGCATTCATCTTGGCAATGATTCATCTTGAGGAAAGACTAAGCATTCTATACACAAAATGCAAGTTGTAGCAGAGTAAACCTATTGGGTCTCAGGATGCTTCATGAAATTGAAAAAAAAAAAAAAGCCCTCATTGATTTTCTTACTCTGAGATATCAGGTTTGAGTATAAAGCTTTTCCTTTTTTTGTGACAATGGCAAGAACTATTTGTATAGTACCTTATTCTGCATAGTTTCATAAAACTGGACATTAGGGTCTATATTTATGGGGGGAAAACGAGGAAAGAACAAAACAAGAACGCTTATAGATAAACATTACTCTAACCTTCCAGCAGAGCAGCAAGGGTGTATAAACTGAAACTGAAACGTTATCTGAATCCATTAGGGGTCTGTGCTTTAAGACTTAAGAGACACTAAAGGATTTCTGAAGCAGAGCAATGACTCTGTAAATCTGATGTTTCTATTAGTTGTAATTTTCATTAAATAGCCTCCCATTTAATTTTCTCTCTTCTGCCTGAGCAGTAATTCAGTGACAACTTTTTCAATCCACACAGGTATATTTAGGCACGCGGAGGAATAAAGCTGCTTTTGGCTTACAGTGTAGGCTTCTATCCAGTGCCGAGAACTGATTCTAGAATTTACTTTTCCATTAATAAGTCCTTTCACACCAGGAAAATTATGCAGGAGTTTGTACAGAAGTATTTTTTTCTTGCAGAAAAGTCTAAGTCGAGCACAGCTATATAGGACTAGATAAATGGAGTGAATCCAGGAGCTACACGAGACATTTGGTAAAGTAAATCAACACAGTGGCAGTTCCCTCTTTTCCAGGGATTCTGAACTTATTTGAACATTTTTTTTCTTCCACACATCAAAATTTTATCAAATATATTTTTCAGTGTTACTCTCTGTTCATAGTACAAAGCCCATCTACTAAATGTGTTTATTTTTACTGTTTGTGTTATGCACACTGACTCAAGAGAAGTTGGGAGAGAATGAAGGCAGAGGTATATTGAGAAAGAGTCTTTGGGTCAGTGTTGGGTACAGAGTAAGGATAAAATGAGAAAGTTTCGGCTGAGAATCAAGAAACCCGTTTTCCCCTGGTTTGTATCATTCATTTATTCATTCATTTATTTGTTCTTTCATTTTGTCAGTCATCGAGTGAGTCAACCAGCTCACTCAATGTGTTTATTTGGTTGGGGCCTATGATGTGTCGGGAACTGTTAAAGGCACAAAAGATGCAGAGATGAAAAAGGCAGAACTGGTCACTGCCCCTGAGAAGCTTAAAGTTTGCCTTTGGTGCTAACTGGTTAGATGCCTTTGAAAGAAAAAATTAGTTAATCTCTCTGGGCTTCAGTTTCTTCACATATAAATGGAGAGGTTATTAAATGATCTGCTTTCTGTGATTACAGGTCTTGATTAGATATTACACCCTGGTATGACCAACTCAAACCTAAAATATGATTTTTTTATTTTAATAAACTTCTGTTCCTACAGCAACCTCTCACTCCCAGTCCCTGCATTTCCAAAGAGAGTTTAAGACTTATGTTAATGATATATTCAGGCTTTACAGTAGGGTTATTGTTCACATATTTAAATTCCATACTTTTTATATTTTATTTACTTTGATTTCTTCAGTGGTTGGTCATCATTATTTGTTTAAGGCTTTGGAGTAGGAGCAGCCTTAACTTTCTTATGAAAAAGAAGTTATGTCACTGAAACACATAATAAAAATAGCTAACATTTCTTGAGCACCTACTCTGTGCCATGCCTGGGGCCCGGCATTTATAACCAGTTTTTCATTTAATCCTAGGGATAAAGTAATTTGCCCAAGTCATTTAATAAACAAAGGATGAAGTCAATATTCAAACCCAGGTCCTCTAAATCTAGAGCCTATGCTTTTAACCGTTGTCGTATAATCAGGTGGAAAAGACACCCAGAGGAGGTGATATTTTGGGAGTGAGTGACCAACCATTCTCATTTGCCCAGGGCTGCCCCTGTATTGGCACTGGCAGTCTTATATCCTGGGATACCACTCAGTTCTGGGCAGACTGGGGAGAAAAGACCCTTAGTTATTTAGAGTGATAATAACTGAATACATTGAAGTGGGTCTGTCCTTTGAGGCTGAGAAAATATTTAATGACCACTTTACAAAAATGTATTCTGCATTGTGCTATCTTGATATAAAATGGTTTGTTTTAGCGGTAAAGAGATATAAATCGCTCTCATATTTTAATTAAAAGAAATACATTTGGAACGGCAAAATTTTAGGAGTTAATAAAATGATAAAATCAACAAAACTCTCCTATACTGATCCTCCATTTCAGTCTTTAAAAAGCAATATTACATTTTTAAAGAAAAATTTTTACAGAATATAATGATAAAGGAACTCTGGAGTATTCTAACTAAAAATATTTTAAAATGCAAATTTATTCAAAGAAAATAGAATAAGAAATAGTACCTTAAGAAAGAGACAAAATAAATTTCAAAGGGAGATTTTTGAATTATGGTTTATTTGTGATGCTGAACATCTGTATAGTATTTGAGAAATTCTGTCAAATATTTTAGTGAATAATTAGCATCATAAAGTTATGCCTATGACAATTGCTTTGAAGCTGTCAGTTTTATAGTAATGTTTGGTATTTTTAAGTTTTAGCCTTTGGTTTAGAAAATTGTTTTTTAATAATTGCTTGCTGAGGACATTATTGATCTCCTGGTGACTAAATTGGTGCTTGTCTTACTAGACTTAGAGCAGCATTTTTCACAGTTGATCACTCCCTCCACATTGAAACATGGCCTTCTCAGAGATCCCAGGACACCTACATTTCCTGGTTACCCTTTTACCTCAAAGCTACACTTTCTTTTTCTTTTGCTTCCTCTTTCCTCATCTAAACACTAAATGGCCCAGGGCTTGGCCATCTGGACTTATCTTTTCTATTTACACTGACTGTCTTAATCTCCTCTAGTTCCTTGGCTTTAAAAAACATCTTTATATTGAAGATACCTACATTTCTTCTTCCAGTCTAAACTTCTTCCCTGACCCCAGTTTTGTGTATCCAACTGCTTAGTCAGCATCTCCACTTGGATGTCTAAAAATGTGCTTAAATCTAATATGTCCCAAACTAAGCCCAGATTTCCACCCTGACTCTTGCTCTTCCAGCAGTGTTGTCCCTTGCAACCCTGGGAATGGCAACTCCATCCTTTTAGTTCCTTGGGCCAAATTCCTTGAAGTGAGCCTTGACTCCTTTCTGCTCCATGCATTCACATCACCTCTGTCAACAAATCTTGTCGCCTCATCTTTGCCATCTAACTATTTATGTCAGCCTCTTCCACTATCACCCTATTCCAAACTACCAATATTTCTCACTTGAATTATGGTAATAACCTCCTAACTAGCCTCCCTGCTTCCTCCTGAGGACAGCAGCCAGAGTGATTCTTTATAGATCTGCGAGATCACGTCACTCCCATGCTCAAAATCCTCATCATACTCAGAGTAAAAACCAAGGGTATCATATTGGCCTCTAACTACACACAATCTGAATTTCCAACATTCTCCTCTTCTCTATATTCGCTCCTATAACTCTTCCCCTAGCTCTCTGCCCTTGAACCACCTAGGTCAAGTTCTTGCCTCAGGGATTTTGCACTGTATTGTTTGCACTTGAAATGGTCTTCTCCCAGACAGCTTCACAACTCCCTCTCCTGCTTTCTTCAGTTTTCCACTTTAAAGTCACATTCTCAGTGAGGCCTTTCTTGAACTCTATTTAAAATTGGACTCACATACTTCGTCACCACCAGCACTGCCTATCTATTTTCCCTGATTTATTTTTCTCATAGCATTGCAACCATATTTAGTCCAAACTTGACCATGAATATCAATACTATAATTTTACCAACAATGCCAGAATTCTACCATAATGCAGTATGGTAGATGTAACCTGAGGAATAAGGGTCGAAAGATACTGGCATATTACGGAAGTCCTTTCTGTCACTAGCAGCTAGTCCACGCTATCATCATGTCATATGACCAAACTGTCTCCCAGTGTGAGGCCACTAAGGTTTCAGGTTTCCATTTGATCTTGTCAGGTTCCAAAAGCAAGTCTGGCCTCAGGAATATTTCTGGTATCTGGCAGAATTGACCTAAGAGACCATATTGTCTCTTGCTCTAAGACTCTTTTGTTACATTGGATTACCCTTATTGTATAATTCATTTATTCATTCCTTGACCTTCAGGTACTATCCCTCTTTCTTTCAACTTAAAGTCAAACGTTTCCTCTTTGGAAGGAATGTTAGGCTTGGCCATCCTAGTGTAGATTGGAGGCAGCAAGGATAGTCTAGCAAGTGCTTCTCCCTTTATTCATTTCCATCCACATCAGGTAGGATTACTCAGGTAGAGAACGTGTGGACTATCTCAACCCCTAGGCTTACAGCTGTATTCACTGGCAACCCTAATTTTGCCATAGGGGGAAAAGGCACCATTTAGTCAATCAGGACCTTAGGAATTTGATACAAATCTTTAAAAGTATAGTCACAGTTTCTGCTTTTATCAAGGATCATTCTTATGGTACCTGCAGTGGAAGTCCTAGTCCTGTCACCACTGCATCAGATTTGTGTGTAGGCGAGGGAGTTGAGGTGACATGAAGAAAAATAAAATAGTTGAGGTTATTTGGGAAGAATTGTATAGTCATACCAGCATCCTCTCTAACCCCTTCTTCCCCCAATTCACCAGAAAGGAAAGTTCTCTTTTCTGAAAAATTAAAAGTCGAGGAATCTATCTAATGGGGACACTCCCTTGCCCCCCGCCCATGCTGAATATAAGCCCACACTTGTTATGGTGTGCAAGCTAGCCCTTCAGGCTGATATATTGCCCCATTTTAGACAACCCATGTTTCAATTGCCCATTTCAATTCTCTATCAAATCATTACTCTCAGTATGTTGTATCTCTGCCCATTGTTGGACATTATGGACTGTAGAGTATTTCTTGGTCTGAAGAAATGTGACTCAGTTTTTTAAATTGGTGCAATATCTTCTGTTCTTTTTTTTTATAATACTTTGAGTATTTACATCTGCCACTGGATTCAGTCTAGAGTAAGTACCTATTCCTGTTAGTGCTCATTTGTAGCCTCCTGGGGCTAATGGCATCAGTTCAACTTGCCAGTTATTTGCAAGTTTGCCTTACCCCCAGGAAATCTTCCCCACAGCCATCTGCAGTCTCTTTGTCTGTTTTTGGCAAACAGAACAGTTTTGGTAAACATTTTATGCCTCAGAGGGTATAAGAGGAATATGTCTAGATACAGTCCATCTCTGCATAGCTGTAGTATTCCCATGACCACTTATTTCATGAATCCAGGTGGCCACCTCAGTTGAGTACACCAGAATATCTGCTCATCAATTCTGATCAGCTTCCAGTCCTGCAAGGGGATTATTCTGGTGAGCATCAACATGTCCTACTTTTTAATGCATTCCTCAGATTCTCATAAATGATTCCCGTAGGGTCATGCAGCAAGTTGGCATCCCCTAACAGGCTAGTTTTCCATTGTCCTTTTGCCTGAACATATGGCCAGGATATTGGCTTCTGCCCATGAGTGGTAAAATCCCAAATGTAGGGATAAAAATGGTGCAGTTCAGCCCAACAACCTGATTTCATCTACCTTCTTCAGAGTGGTGGCCTTCCAAATAAGATGCTGTCCATTTCCCTTGGAACTACCATGCATAAACCAGACAGCTCTTTGTTAGTCCAGCAAGAGCAGTTTATGGGCACCACCCAAGTAGCAATAGGGTCAAGCATTTCCAAAGTTGACTCTAGGGGAAAAGAGCCTTCCTGCTCATTAATATCTTCTTGCATTCCCCCAATAGCATGTTCTTATATAAACCATTTCAGTTTTCTTTTGGAACTCTTCTGGGCATTGCCTTCCTATTATAGCATCTCTAGGACATCATTCAAGATATTAGAGGTATTTCAGCCTTCAGGATTATTTTATGCCCTTCAGGCATAGGGGCAGTCTCATTAAAAACCCAATATCTAGCTAATTGTTTCTCAAAAGGACATTTTCTGGTCTGAAATCCCAGTAGTTATTGCTGGATGTTGCTCACAGGCTTTTGTAATAAGCACCTATCTATGTTCAGTAGACAGTTGTACAAATAATTTGTTCATACCAACACTCCAGCTTCTATTCGACTGTCTTTCAAAGTAATAATTTGTATGGGCTCAGGCTATCTTATTGGTTGCCATTTAGTGTGTCTAATTAATATTGCCTGTAGGGTAGATTTACATACCTTCAGTTTTAAACTAGGTAGGAGAAAGGTTGGGAATGTTCCCCAGTAATATAATACATTCATCCCATCCCCATAATACATTCAAGTAAAGGAAGTGCTACTACTTCACATAAAGTTTGTTCAAATATTGCAATTTTCATCCAAACTTCCACCTTAATCTCTCAACTCTTAAATTTCTATATCTTTTCAATTTAATTGCAGCCCGTGTTAGGGTTTCACCAGTGGGTTTTGATACCAAAATGCATAGGGCTCCCATGTAAAGGAGTCCCAGAAATGTCTTTTCTCCACTCGCTGATCCTTTTACCCATTCATATGCATAAGACTTTGGGAGTCAGCAGTGGAAGGGTCAGTCCTTGTTCTGATTAGATTGCTTATGGGATCGTTGCCCAAAGTAGGTTGAATAAAGCAGATCTGTTGAGAGTAGTTTAATGTTGAGGGACCAACAGGGGCTACTACTGGTCGTAGTAGCCAACCTCTGAGAGTGCTGCTTTAAGATCTCTGTTTTGACTCCATCAACGTCTGCTTTATTCATCTGACTTTTAAATAACTTCTTTCTACTCTGTTGGGATGAACCCCTTGGTTCTCCCCCTTCTCTTTCCCCTTTGTTTTACCACATCAATGCTTAATTTACTCACTCTGTCTCTTAATAACCATTTAAAGATTTCCACTCTGCTGGGATGAATCCACTGACTTTTCTCTTTGCTTTTCTCCATTGTCTTGGAAATCAGTCTAGCCTTCTTTGCTGTCCTTGTTTTAGCATAACTTTTCTCTTTGGCAGTGGCTCTGAGGCTAGCAGTTCTATCTCAGGCTATCCAAAATCTAAACTTGACCTGGTGTCAGGGTTCTACTCCAACACATTCCTTTGGTAGGGTGCCTGAGATAGAGGCTGTAGTTTGAAACAGCCAGAATCTAAACTTGATCTGTCTCTTAATTCTGTTTTAACCATTATAATAGCTGATAATAATAACGACCAGGGAATTGCATATTTTAAATTTTTAGTTACTTTGCATTTCCTTATGTACCTAGTGAACTAACTCCCTGGAAGTTAGATCCAGCATTTCTAAATTCCATTCGTAAATTTTACGTTCAGTAACTAACAGCATATCATGCAATGTTGTGCCCCCGTGACTACTCAGTAATCAAAAATTCCTTATACCCTACATGACAAGAGCACAGCAAGTTGGTCCTCCGTCATCCCTGCTATAGTCCCTGAAGTGGTCTGTTCTGAAGAACTGGGAGAGCTCTGCATAGTCCCATTTACCAACATTATTATTGTGATGTTCAACGTCAAAAACCACGTTGGAAATGACCTTCCCAATGTATACCGTATAGGTTAAATATTTTAAAAAATAAAATGTTTATTCTGAAAAAGGAAACATGACTCCTAAGAAATATTTAAAATTTTAAACCATATTTTAATGTAAATATTTTACTCCTTTGAGCATTCAAAAATGCTCATGAACTCTAAAGTTTCAAATAATCTTGATCTGTCCTTAACCTAAGAGCAAATTTCTATGACAAAGTAATACATTATTGGTCAATTGAACACTAATCTTGTATTCTAGTGTCAACAGTATATCAGTCATCTTTCCATTTTGGAGAATTTTAGCCTTGTTCTAGGGTGATGTAATTCTCTCATATCCACGAAGTCTAAAAGAATCATATAATGTTAACTTATTGTTTACCCAAGACAGAAGTAAAACAGTAAAATTCAGTTATTGTTTGTCATTTGTATCGTTTCACATGTTTTTCTAATTTTTACATAAAAGGAATCCAAAAGTCTTGGATTGAGACTATAAGAGAGCACAGTATTTGGAAAAGTTCATAATAAACAGACAAAGCAAACACCAAATTCATATTTTATTGATATAAAAAATGAACTCTAGTGATTTTATTTTATTGTATTGGGTGAATTTTTCAGTTATTTAGATACTTGTAGAAAAAAATGATTTAGACGAAACAGTAAGTGTGTAAGTAACTGAAGCAGTAAGTAAAAACCACTCATACTAGAAATGAAAATTAAAAGCAAAAAATCTTCAAATTTTAGTGCAAAAGTAGCCATTTCCTTCTTTTTCTCCACTATTTCAGGAGGTTTTATGACAAAGGTTCTCAACATGTGGTTCTCAGACAAGGATGAGCAGAAATGCAAATTCTCAGTCCCATCCCAAACCCACTGAATCAGAAACTCCCTGTGATCCATGCTGTAGCAACCTCTAGGTGATTCTGAGGGGCACTGAAGTTGGCGAGCCACTGCTTCAAAGTGATTGGCTCCCAGGATGCTCATAGAGACAGCATGTGCTTTTTTCCTGGATTACTTTACCAGGAGGTCCACCCTTCCTTCTCAGTTTTTAGCATTTCCTACAGGGTAGGTATAGATCCAGTCCATGTGTTAAATAGTCCCTGTTAATGAGTTTTGTAAAGTCACATTCTGACAACCTGGATGGCCAATGTGGGAACACTGGGTATGTACAGATTGAGTTTTAAGGGGAAATGTCCAAAGGATTTGCAGAAAGTCCTCTGAATGGACAGTACAGAGAGGGTAAACATGGTGACTGCTGGGGAAGTACCCCATCCTGGGAGCTTAGACCAGCAGTAGTACTACCCCAAGTCCAGCATGGAGCCCAGTTAAGGTGAAGGAGGAAGGACTAGCAGCACAGGCAGACATCACATCATCTCTGTGAAAGCTCGGATGTCTGTGTTGTTCAACTTTGTAGCCCCAGTGCCTAGCACAGTGGCTGGTACATAGTAGGTGCCATGAGTAAATGCTTATGAACTCCAGGAATAAGAACAAACAAGGGATTTTAAAAATACAGAAAAAAATTTAAAAATAGGGAAAGAATGTAATCAAACTTCCCAGGACTAGTAATATAATAATAACTAGACATTAAAGAATGCTAAAAGTCTGTTCTTTATAATACATAGGCAAGAAATTAAATGCCAACAATCAAGCTTACAGCATTGAGACTCTGGCCCATAGGTGCCTGTCCAGACAATATTTACCTGCTTTCTGTATAAGGAAAAATGAGTCTTGAGTGTTGAATGAAAACTGTACACTATATTTACATTAAGTTGTAATGTTTGTTTAGATATTAAGTTTACTACAGGGTTGGAGATAACATATGATTAAGTGGATTTTGAGCAAATTCTTTTTGTCTTGTTTCAAGCCCAGATGAGGAAGATATTAAATATATAGGATATCAGGAAACTTTACTGGCTAGGATGAATTTTTCTCTCGTATATACTGGGCTGAAACACATGAAATTGCTGTTTTTGTAGGTCCGAAATGATTAATTCTTGGCAATATCATATAGTTCCACCTAATAAAATGAGGTTTTAGTAACTGCTACTTTTTGGAAATTATGTAAGTTTCAAAAAAAAAGAGAGTAAAATAACACCATAATGTTATTGTATACACCCCACGTATCTTCTAAAAAGACAACATTTTGCTAGTGTTCTTGCATGTGAGTATGGAGACCACGGAGCATACAACTCTGGTCTGGGGTGGGAGGGGTGTGTGTGTACCATTCATATACACTGCTTATGTGATGGCACCCACCACAAAAACCACACACCAGGCAGACTTAACGCTTGCAATGTTATCAACAAATAATTCTTTTAAAACAAATAAAACATCACACAGTTGAAACATCTCTTTTACTTTTCCTTAATCCCATCCCTCCTTCTCCAAAGTGGAAAGTAAGTCTAAAGTTGATGTATATCTTTCCTATTAGTGTTTTATACCTTTTAAAAAATACTTCTTTTAAAAGATAATGAGTAGAAGAGACCAAAGTCTATTAATAGCGTTTGTAGCTCTTACTATCAAGTGATCATTATTAAAACATTATATCCCACCTAGTTTAAGAGAAAATATCAAGGACAAACTTTCCCAAGTGTGGTTCCTGGTGCACAAGTGTGATTTGGGTACCTAGTTCAAAATGTAGATTCCTAGACTCCACTCCGCACTCCTATACCCTAAGGACCCAATGCCAGAGAAGTTCTCCAGGTGATTCTCATACTCACTAAAGTTTACTAACCCATGGTCTGAGAGTAAGTAAATGGCCATGTGAATGTAAGCTATCTAATTTCATACGTAAAATTAAAAACCTCTTTATGGCTTGGATGTGTGGTAAGTATATCCATAACCATAGATAGGATGAAACAGATGAATAATTTTAGTTTCTTTTTTTTTCTCCCCAAGAAAATCTAATATGTTACTCATTGAAATATATGTCATTATTTTATGTACCACTTAAAAAAAAAGAAAAACTACCAATTAAATATTGCGAATTGTTCTTTTCACTTAAATTTTTTATATTTATTGGAACAGCACTACTAGACATCTTGACATAGAAAACATGTAATCCATTCTCATGATCTTGAAACCTTTAGCACTTTTACCATTAATGGAATAATTCTGAGGCATGCCAGGATTCTGTCAGAATTTCCTATGGGATAAGACTTCAGCCTCGTATCTGTATCACTTGAATCATTTGTCATTGGAAGTTATACAGGTTTGGTTCAAAGTTAGTCAGAAGTCTCACAAATCAGTATTTGATAATTGAATAACAGCCCTACTTAATGCCAGAATCACAGAACTTAGTCACTCCAAATTCTCAGGATTTTGAAATTTCTTTCATTTATTCAAGGACTTTTCCAGGTTTTTTTTTTTTGCATTTTGTTGTGATAGTGGTATGTAATACTGGGTAGGTTTCTTATAAAGTAGCCTCAGTCCTCCACTACTCCCCATATACACATTCCTTCCTGTGTGATGTTGCAGCTCCTGCCTCCAAGGGAAAGTGTCTACTTCCCCACCCCTTGTACCCACCTTGGCCTTGTCACTTGCTTAGTTTAACATAATGTGGTGAAGTACCACGGAACCCGTGGGGAGCCTTGTTTTCAAGAGGACCTGTGCATCTCTCCTTTCTCTCTTTGGATATCTGCTACTACCATGTGAACTAGCCCCATCTAGTCTGCTGGAAGAAGGAAGACTAATGGGGACCAGAAGATTTTATTCCTTCAGTGACAGATATTTGCTTCACATTTATGCCACGGTTGTTTCATTTCTGAGTAAAAAGAATATTTCATTTTAAAGCAGAAACAGAATGTAATCTTTCTGAAGCTGTAGAAAAGGCAATTAAATTCAATACATGAACTACTAACAGTACACATAACTCAAAATGGGGACAACATGAACACCTATGATGAGCTTATATGTGTCTAGCAATGAATATATTGTGGCTGAGAGTGATTCCAAGATGCTTCAGATTTCAGAGATAGAAAAATAGATGCAAAAAGTTCACACTAGGTAAATCTGCATATAAAGAATAAAATACTTAAAAAAAATTTGGCATCTGGTTTGAAAGTGCTGAAGATACTGGATTTTTTGGAAGCTTTCCTTTCACAAGAATTGAATAGCTAAGGATTGAATAGTAAGCCTGATTTTAACTAGAACATTTAAGTATAAAGTGTTGCAAAGAACTAAACCAAAGGAGAATTGACTAGAAATAGACTAGATTTGGAAGCCGGGCAGAGGTACCAGCCTGAAGAAATCAGACCTTTGCTCATTTGTCACCTCCTTGGAAAGGGCATCAATGACCTTTTAACCCAAATAGTAACTCCAGTAATGCTCTGTCCTCTTACACTTCATAACACTCACTATCACCTGAAAATTTGTTATACACACAGGTTTATCTCCCTCCCATTAACTTTATTGCTGTATCCCTAGAACCTAGAAAAGTGACATCTAGTAGTCACTCAATAAGTTCATTGAATAAATGAATTAATGATTGAGAAGCATAACTAAGCTCTATCTAGCCCACATCTGTGCGTTGATTTTGTAGACACATTTGTCTCATTGTTTGTAGTAAAATAATTATGTTTAAGTCTTTAAAAAACCTTGCGTGGGACTTTGTAACTATTGGGATAACTCACACTGAAGAAAGAAATGAGCAAGGACTTTGGGGGGGGGTATTGTGGGGAGTAGTGGTGTATATGTGTGAGAGGGAGAATGAGAGGTACATTCCTAAAGTGAATGCTCTTGAAATGCATCCAATATGCTGAGAGAGGCATTGAAGACAAGAGTCTTATAAGTATACTGGCATCCTAGGCTTCAAGGAGGCGATGGCATTTGAGCTGAGTCTTGTAGATTAGGTAATACTCCACATGTTAGAGAAGGATTTTCATCTAGAATTAGTGCAAAAGCAAAGATACCACTGTTGGAAGGCGTCAGGAATGTTCTTGATCATGATGTATAATCCTTCAACTGTATTTTTGGATATTTGGTTGAGGGTTTTTGCATCTATGTTTATTTGAGATATTGGCCTTTAATTTTCTTTTCTTATAGTGTCCTTGTCTGATTATGGTATCAAGGTAATTCTGGCCTTGTAAAATAAGTTTGGAAGTGTTCCCTCCTCTTTTTTTGGAAGAGTTTGAGAAGGACTGATATTAATTCTTTTTTAAATATTTGGTAGAATGGTATTCACCAGTAAAGCCATCTGTTCCTAGACATTTTTTTTTAATTGGGAGGTTTTGATTACTGATTCAAACTCTTTACTACTAATTATTCTGTTCAGATTTTCTCATTGTTATGCTCTGAAACTCCAAAACCATATTAAATAATTTATAATTTTATACCATCATAAAAAAGATTTTATTTTTGCTAGTTGTGTGTGTTTTTCTTTATTGAGGTGAAATTTACATAAGATAAAATTAACCATTTCAAACTGTACAATTCAGTGTTACTTAGTATATTTATAATGTGCAACTAACACTTCTGTCTAGTTCCAAAACATTTTCATTACCCTAAAAGAAAATCCTATGCCCTCTAAGCAGTTACTCTCCTTTCTCTCCCCACTGCTAGTGCCTCGCAACCACCAATTCGCTTTCTGTCTCTTGGATTTACCTCTTCTACCTATTTTATATAATGTAATTATAAAGTAATTGTCTTTTGTGGCTGGCTTTCACTTAGCATGATGTTTTTGAGGTTCATAAGCGTTATAGCATATATCAGTGCTTCACAATTTTTTATGGCCAAAAAAATATTCCATTGCATGTATATATCACATTTTATTTTTCATTTCATCCATTGATGGACATTTGGATTGTTTCCATTTTTTGGCTACCATGAATATTGCTGCTATGAGCCTTTGTGTACAAGTATCTGCTTGCATACCTCTTTTGTACTTATTGTATTTTAAAGTCCTTTCCTTGTTATTAAATAATCGTCCTTTTCTACTGATAACGAAATCTGTTTATTTCTTACATTCTGATTTAGGCTTCTTTTCTGCTCTATCATTTTTTTAAATTCAAAACTATGATCCTTTGAGTTGGGAGAAATTTTGTATTTTATTTTTCATCACTTGTTTGAATAATTTTTCAATATTTAGTGCACATGCTAAATTTTACATTTGTACCAATATTATGGAAGACTTGCCTATATTCTTTTCCAAACATGTGAAGAACTGTTTGCTTTCTTAGTTTCTGTCAATCTCAGGTTTTAATGTAATTTAAGTACTAGACTGTGATTAAAATAATTTTCTTTTTCACATCAGTTCTTACACATCAGATTATTGGTTAAGAATCTTTACCAAATTCTCTTACTGTCCTTCTATGACTCACTTCTTTGTTTTCTTGAAAAACGTCCACTAGCTTTGCTTTTCAGAATTAGTAAATTTGTGCTAAATTTTCTATGTCCTCTTGTCTAAAAATAATGGTTTTTCTGGGTATACAATTCTAATTTTTTTTTTTTTTTACAATTCTAATTTAAAAGCTGTTTTCTCTTAGAATTTTAAGCTTTGGCTCCTTGTCTTCCTGTTTCCAGTGCTGTCAGTAGCAACTTTGTGGTCCATATCATTGTACTTTTTTAAATGTAATCTTTTATTCCCCCATTCTCTCTGGAAGCTTTTTAGTGTTCTGTCTTCATACTTGTTCTATTTTTAGGTGTGAGTTTTGTTTTTGCTATTATTTTTCTTTTTGCTCCCAAAATGCAGGCCTTTTTAGTTTTAAGAGTTATATCTTTCTTCACTACTAAGAAATTTTCTCCTGGGGTTTTTTTTTTTTTTTTTTAAAGCTTGTCTCTCCCATCTTCTCTCTACTTTCTTGTCCTGTAAATCTTATCAAGTGGATATTGGAACTTTGATTTTAAGTCAGACATAACAAACTAGTGACTAAGAAGATAAACACAGCTTGCAGACTTAGTTTGTCTAATCTGCACAATGTTTTGAAAAGAATTGATTCAGATATTTTAAAATTAGTAGATTTCACCTAAGTATATAAATTTCTGGTATTTTTGGCAAATTGGAAGATCTGACAAATTGAACTTTCATTCCTAAATGAAAGTAATTGGCAAGAAATAAGAGCCTCTACTCTTAGATGGGATGCACACATTCCAGGTTATCCATGTCATTTCTGCTCCTGTTTGTCCTCCTGATTTTAAGCTCAAGTATCAACTGCTATGCATCATCATCCTTGTGCCATTTTTTTTTTTAACTGGAGAGAGAGATTCTCGATTTGTACATTTTTAAAAGTAGACATAAGAAAGAAAGTACAATTAGTTTCAAGAATAATGAAAGATTATTCCTTAGTGGAAGTAAACAGTTTTCCTATATGTTGATAGTGTTAACTAAATGTCTGTTGAACAAATAGAATGGAAAGTGCCATTTTATATATATATCTCTAAAAACTAAGGATTATGATAGACTTACGGAAAGATTCATGATGAAAAACTTAATGAACTGAAACATGGACTAAACTTTCCACAGGCTTATTTTTTGAATACAAATGCATAGATGTAAAGTGAGTTATTTTGCTATGATATGTTGCTATGAATTAGGTTAAAAATTGCCTAGATGGCATTTTTATTACAGTTGGTAGTTTTATAAAAGAGTGTCTATTGAAGGCAATAGAAATTATATGTCCTGAACAGAAACAATCATTGAAAACATAAGGCAAACAGGAGATAGGGCTAAAAATTTACAGTCTGTGTTGGAAGAAAAAAAGTTAAGTCATTTATGGCTTTGTTTCTCCTAGCTGATGATAACACAACTATATATAATGCCAGCTATTTAGATGTATATATTCATCATCAGTAAAAACTTTTCGTATGACTGGGTAACATTTGGAGATGATGACTTTGAGAGTCACAGAATTACTGTGTTAAGAAAAGTTTAATGTAAATTGGTCAAATAAGTAAGTGTATATATAGATGGTGCTTAAGTGGTGATCTATGTTAGATTTTTAAATAAACTTAAAAGCACTAACATTTTGCAGAGACAGAGCTTATGTCTTTGGATTCCATTATTATTCAGAAATAGTTTTGTCAAAAAAAAGAACAGAGCATATAATATATGTAAATTCCTTTTCTTAAAAATTTAAGATATCTTCTCATTTCAGAATAAAAGCCAAGACCTCACCATGGCCTATAGGCTTCACAATTGTGTGTACCTTTCTCACACACACTAACCTCTCAGACCCCATATCCCAGTGCTTTTTGCCTTGCTTAATCCACTTCAGGCATCTTAAGGGCCAGGTGTACCTCTGCCTCAGAGCCTTTGTACCTGCTCTTCCCTCTGCCTGCAAAATTCCCCCATAAATATCTACAGGCTTGTTCCTCTACCTTATCTGGCTATTCCCCAAAGTGTCGCCTTCTCTGTAATGTCTTGCCTGGTCAGAGAATTTAACACTGAACCTCCTACCTTCTGCCACCTGCCAGCACACACGTCATATCGCTCTTCTGCTTCTTCTCCATAGCCATACATTCTTATGGCCTGTATATTTTATTTTCTGTCCCCCTGCCCCCAACACACTTACACCCACATGCATGCTTAGAAAGTAAACTCCAAAAGGACAGGGTATATTGTTTTTAAGTTTTGGTCTCATTTGTTTGTTTGTTTTGATTTTTTGTTTTTTATTCCCAGAGGTTAGAAAAGTGGCTGGAACATAAAAGGTGCTCAGTAACTATTTGTTGGATTACTAAATGAACCAAATAAATTGGATATTTTTTTGACCTTAAACCTTAGTCAACTCAAGATCTTGCTTAATTGACTGGATATACAATATAGTCTGGAAGTTATTTGACTGGGCAAGGATATGGAGGCCTAGAAATGTTTGAACTGTTGGAAGAAATCAACATATTTATGCCACCCAGAGCAAAATCCCCACCTCAGTTCACCAGCAGATGTTGAATTATGTAACTGATCTTTTTGGTTGACATTAACACACATAGTTAAATATTCTTCCAAATGTGATTTCTCTGCAGATGTATGCACATGTATTTACCTAAGTGTATACATTGATTTGTTTGTCCCAAATGTATATTTGAGAAACTCATTTGGTCCTTTTTTCTGTGTTGATGTTTATTTTCTCAGGACATGACTTTCTGAAATATTTTTCCAAAATTGGACTATTTTTGAATTCTGAATTCCAAAATGAATCTCTGATTTAAGCCATTATGAATAGAACTATCATTGTTGGGTTTGCCTTTCTTAATTATGACTGGCAGTTTCAATAAAGACAAGAATAGAAGTTATTGAATTGTGGTGCCATATAGTAGTGTAAACCAAATATGATAGCATCAGAATATCATAATTAGGCAAGTATTTGAGAATTAATGACTAAGATTATTGCAAAAATTCTATTCATGTTTTTGTTAATTAGTGACATGAAAATATTGCTCCTAGGTGAGGATTCAAGCCCCAATTCACTATTACATATTTACTCTCCAAAAACAAACCTTGTTATTGACATTTTTGGGCAGAGAAAATAATTCCAGCTCTCCTGTTTATATAGAAGGAACAACACATTGCAAAAATATAATATTTAAATACTTTATTTTTAATCTCTATGTTTGAAGTTACAAATTTAAATAATACCCAATCTCATACATGTTTCTATTGTGAAAAATGCCCAGTTTGTCATATTTATTTTATTCCTGCCTTAGGGCTGTGGGCAGCAGAGCTTGGTTTTCCTAAGTGAGGTATGGGAAATGCACATAGAACGTCCTACATTATATAAAGTGGAGGACTTTGCCCTGGAGAGACAGTGCCTCTTTTAGCCTTTCTAGTTCTTTACAAAAAGATCCTATGATTTCTTAGGAGAAAAATTCTCTAGGTTTTCTTTTTCTTCTTTTTTTCTCTTTTCCCTGCATGGTTAAAAGACTGTGTGCATAGGTTTGAAGGTGGAATTGTGAATCAGGTTTTCTATATGTGGACTTTAAATGAGTTACCTTTTTCTCAACCCTTCTTTTTACTCGGGGTTTTGAAGGGAAAATCATATCTTCCCTTAGCTGGTCTTATTCAACCCGAAATATGATAGCCTATACTTTTAATCCATTTACATTTATTATAACTCTTGTACTTTATCTCACTTTTGCCTTTTTAATTTATGCTTTTTATTTTTGCAAATATTTTCTTATTCTTTATACTTTGTTTTATAGTTTCATGACACTGTTTTTTGCTTTTTTCCCTTTTTTGCTAATTGCTTTGAAGTTGTGTGGTCTTGTTTTAAATCTAGTTATTTCATTTCCATCTAGTTTTTACATGCTCTTAACTCAATTTTTTTTTTTCTTTTCTTTGTGGTACACGGGCCTCTCACTGTTGAGGCCTCTCCCGTTGCAGAGCACAGGCTCAGGGGCCATGGCTCACGGGCCTAGCCGCTCCGCGGCATGTGGGACCTTCTCAGACCAGGGCTCCAACCCGCGTCCCCTGCATCGGCAGGTGGATGCTCAACCACTGCGCCACCAGGGAAGCCCCAACTCAATTTTTTTAATCAGTTGATTTTGGGATATTATGTAAGATGAGATTAAACATGATATATTTGTTTACATTAACTAATTTTTAAGTAACACTTAACAAGTAAATGTTACTTAAAACAAGTAATTTTAAGTAGCATTTAACATAAACTCGTGACTCCTTTACACACCCTATGTTAAACTTCGGCATATACCATTATATTTGTTTCCCATTATCTTTGATTTTATCATTGGTCTGAATGTTTATTCCTATATAAAATATTATATTTTCAAAATATATTGAATATCTGTCAAGAGTATCCTTATTATTTTACTCTTTATATAAAAATCTCACAGCCATTCTCGTGTATTTATACTTTCTTATGGAAATTCAAATTGATCAATTTCAGAATGTCGTGTTTAAGATATTGTTTGTAATTTTATTAAATTCACATAGTAACTTAGGGAAAATAGTGTTACTTATCTTCCATTTTAGACATATTGCCTTTTCCTTTTTTCTTTCATCTCACAGTTAAAATGTTATAGCTCTCTTGAAGCAACTCCTAAACATTTGTGATTAAGCCACTCTTCTTTTTGTTCCATATACATTAATTACATATACAGACACATTTTTCTTGAAATTCAAAAATTGTACCAAGATATATCTATGTTTTAGTTTTCACCTGTTTTTTATATTATGAACTATTTTGAGCTGTATGTTTAGCTCCTTTTGTTTTTTTAACTATGGAAAGTTTTCTTTTCATAATTTTATTTATTGGTTTAACTAAATTTATTGGGATTATATTTTCAACTTGAATCTCTATATTTGAAGAAAAATTTCTCTTTTTTCCATATTTATTATATTTTCTTATTATAGGTATTTCTGTGTTCCTTTATTTTCTTCCTCTGAAATCTGGAATAACTTTTGAAGTTGGTCTTTGTATCACATATTAAAAAGTTAATTTTCTGAGTCATTTCTGCTCTTTAACTTCTTTTTACAGGATGTTAAGTTAATCTCTTACATTTTCGTGTCCTTAAAATTATTTTCTTAACTTACTCCTTCATCTCAGCCATTATCTTAGCTAATTGCCTTAATCTGAGCTACTTCTCTTGATGGTATTTTAATATTTGTTCATACAGGCATTTATGTCTGAATTTTTTAAGACATGGAGCTGTTACTTTTAAAGTCCTTATATATTTCCTGTGTTAAATTATTTTCAAGATATTAATTCTCTTCTGAAATAATAATGTCACTCTTTTCTTTTGCACTGGACTCTTAATAGTTTCCACCCTAGTTTAATCATTCATGTATGAAAGAGGATACATTTTTTTCATGTCAAGCACTTGCTAAAAATAGGGTGCTTTGATTGTTTTTAGAGCCCTCTTCATGTGTTCGGGTGTTAAGGACTCTCAGATCTAAACCTGAGTTGATGAATATAGTGTGTAGTCCCATTTCTGGTAACTACAGGCTTGATCTTATATTGTTCCATGCTGAAGTTGTGATTTTTTTTTTCTCTATGCCTAGCTTACTTCTTTTTTTTTTTTTTTTTTTTTTTTAATGTTTTAGGAATTGATTCTCAAAAAAGACAGTGCTTTTACATTCTCTCCAGGTTTGGGACTAGGTTAAAGTAAGTGAGGCACTTTGTCTTGGGTGCAGAATTTAAAGGGATGCCAAGAAAATCTCAGTAATCAAGACAAATAATACTTGTGCATAAACATGTTATATTTAAGTAATGCAAAATTTTAAAATATTTTATAAAATCAAATTAGGAAGGAGTACCCATGGGTGGCCTCTTTTTATAGATAAAGTTTTATTGGAACAAATATTGGATTAGGATTAGGTGAGTGAGACAGGGTCATGCAGATGCAGGGTCACATACTGGCTTTATTTTAAGTTTTGATATTTTTTTCAACATTGATTTTTTGCATTTAAAAATATTTCAGTAAAACATTATATACCTTGATTACTGAACTTTTTGGTGCCTCCTTAAATGTGCTTGAAGAGTGTATCTCACACACCTTACCCTAGTTCTAGCCCTGAGCTGAAGAATTTTATTCAAAATATACATGTCTGGATTCTACTTTGAACCTACTCATTTTGAATAAAGGACTACAGGGAATGCTATCACTTCCTTCCACTCCTATCTCCAGCCCTACTGCCCATCCCATCCCCATTAAGAACTGCTGAATGAGATAATTGTCATCCTAGAGAATCAAAGAGTATGTCGTTCTTTCACTGAAAATCAATCTAGAGTTTTAACAGTTTCTTCTCACAAGCTCCAGATCCTTTCTGTAAGTATCACCATATGCTATCCTAATTTCTATTTCTGCCTGATATACCAGAAAGTATCTAAATGGATGATAGAAATGAGAAACTGATAGAATAGATATGTGTATTAATCTTCTCTGGTTTATTAATCTGCTCAAAATAGCACAGACTTGGCTGGCTTAAATAACAGACATTTCTTTCTCACAGTTTTGGAGGCTGAGAAGTCCTAGAAAAGTGTTAGGTGTTATGGTTCCAGTGGAACCCTCTTTTTGGCTTCTGGATGGCCACCTACTCACTATGTCCTCACATGGTAGAGAGTGAGAGCTCTGGTGGCTCTTTCTCTTCCTATAAGGGCACTAATCTCATCATGAGGGCTCCATCCTCATGACCTTATCTAAAAGTAATTATCTCTCAAAGCCCCATCTCCAAACACCATCAAATTTAAAGTTAGGGCTTCAACATATGAACTTTTGGAATTCACAATTCAGTCTGTAGTGGTATGTGACTCTGATATCTTCAGAATGTTACTCTCTTTAATTGGGGAGCTGAGTGTAGTGTGGTGATGAGTATGGAAGAAACTGTTTCTTGTTTGATGTAGACCAGAGACCTTTAAGATATATATAGATGGTCCTCATTTTTTGATACTGCCTGATTGAATATTTCCCTGTTTTGTATTAGTAGAAAACTCTGCAACCTGGCTCTCTTCCTTAACCTACCTTTATCAGTGCTACAATTACTTAAGTTTACTTCTTTGGCAAAAAGGTGGCTGGTGTTCTTAACTCAAAGATGCTGGTTTTGGTATAAAGTGTTCAACTTTTATTTTAATCTGCAGAGAAAATATATCAGACTGTAAACTTGTTGCCACTCTAACCTGGAAAGATAATTTTTATTTAATTGCACTACTTCCTGGAACTACTCATTTGCCTACTCCCTATCCCTTTTAATGGCAAGTGTGGGATAATTTGCTTCTGATATTTTGACTGTATATCTGAAATTTCAGTCTCAGTTACATAATGGATTTTTGTCGATTTCTTTACAGTGAAGAACTAGAGAATCTTACATTGTCACTTAATTCTGATAAACCCTTACCACTGTTCTCTTGCTGTTATATTACTGTTGTTACTAACAATCTTCATTGTATCATATTTTTATCACTTGTAAAATTAGAAAACAATTATAATGAAAACTAAATATCTGATCTGTAATCACACCTCCACCTGTTTCCATTTGTTTCCTCTGGCACAACCCACTGAACCACTTTGGCCCTCAGTTTTCACACCTGTGTAGTAAGGGTGTATCACTGCTCCATGTACCAAATAAGTTTTGATAGCTTCATAACAAAGCAACAGGACTTCCAATTCAAAATAATTTTTAGACTACAGCTTATACTATGAAGGCTTTCCCAATAAAAGTTTCTTGAAGATGCATTAAAAGAGAAAATTTCAAAATGGCATAATCAAGATAAAAGGAAATATAATTGCTAAAAGAAAGAGAAAAAAAAGTATGGAATAGAGTTTTGGACTGAGAAAATCATTACCAGACTTTAGTTTGACCTTACTTTCCACAACAGAAAAATTAGAATAAAGCTTCATACTTTGTACTGAGTCAGCACTCTGATTCAAAGATGCAGGACTCTACCAAACTGAAAAAAAAATATCATCATTGTGTACCTCTTTGGATATTAATCTGTATGGTGTAATGCTGATACTACCTCTCTCCTGCATCATGTTTTGATCCTAGACAAAAATTACAATTCCCAGGAAACCATGGGCTGAAGGAAATAGCAGATTTACAGAGGTGCAGTAGATTCAGGGAGCCATGATTTCATAAGTCAGGTGTTGTGGGCAGATGGCTAACACTTTCATAGCAATGCTTATTTAGAATTATAGCTTAAGCATGCTTATCTGATAATTATAATGGGATCCACTGATTGGCTGGTTAAGAATTTTATGTTTTATTTTAAATTTTTAAAAATTTACTTATTTTTAAAATAAAAAGTGTGTGTAATTAAGAAGTACAACACAATGGTTTGATATATATATACATAGTGAAATGATTACTATAGTCAAGTTAATTTTCTCCTCACGTATTTACCTTTTTTTGTGTGTGTGATGAGAGCACCTGAAATCTACTCTCGCGGCAAATGTCCAGTATTCAGTCATAAACAAATTTAAATATTTTGTTCTAATTATAATAAAATATATACTTGAATATATGTTTAATGAAAGCAGTAACATTCCTTTGTTTAAAAGAAGACACATAGTTTTTGCATTATAGCCCTTCTACTTATAAAGGCAGTGACTACTGATTTAATCTTTTCAATATAACAATAAAATATGTGAAATGTGTCTTTCTACATATACATTTCTACATACATGTCCAGTTTTTCTATATACCTAATTTTGGCCTCTACATATTCAATTTTTTTACTCTGAATTTGTGTCTTTTTTTTTTATTTAATTTATTTTTTGGCTGCCTTGGGTCTTTGTTGCTGGGTGGGCTTTCTCTAGTTGCGGTGAGCGGGGGCTACTCTTCCTTGTGGTGCGCGGGCTTCTCATTGCGGTGGCTTCTCTTTTTGTGGAGCATGGGCTCTAGGAGCGTGGGCTTCAATAGTTGCAGCACATGGGCTCAGTAGTTGTGGCTCGTGGGCTCTAGAGTGCAGGCTCAATAGTCGTGGTGCACGGGCTTAGTTGCTCCATGGCATGTGGGATCTTTCCAGACCAGGGATCAAACCCATGTCCCCTGCATTGACAGGCAGATTCTTAACCACGGTGCCACTAGGGAAGTCCCTGATTGTGTCTTGTTGATGATAATCAGTACACCAAGTTTTTCTTGGAAAAGTGATTTTATACTAATACTGAACTATAAACTGTTTTTGTTGGAGAGGAATTCTCATTCTTTAGGATCCAGACTTTTAAGTTTGTGTTTCCCAAAACACAAGGCAAACCTTTGCCTAAGTCATTTCTTTATTCCAAACTTTTTTCAGTTAGGCTACATCAGGACTTATAAACATATCCTTTATGATCCTCAAAATAGGTTTAGGGAGCCATATTACTAGAAGCCTTTTCAGTTAAAATATTCTTTAAGTGTTTCTATTCATAATGTTCTTTTTTTTTTTAAAAAAAAAAAGCTTTGACTAAATTAGAATCCATTCATGTTAATTTTTATGGTCATTAGTATGTTGGTGATGAATAATGTCTATTTTATAACACTTTAGAATTTCTTAGCTGGCCAATCAAAAAAGCAACAATTTTTGAATTTCTGTTGTATTGTCCCAGGCAGCTTGTGTGTTTCTTTCATTAATTTTTTTCCTATCTTGTTATGCATACTGTACTTTCTGTGTCACTTTAGTAGGTAGAAATAATATGATTCAGAGCTATTTCATCTATATCATAGAATTACTCTGCATTCACAATTTCTTTTTTGGTAAACTACTTTAATCATATCATAAATTTTGAGTAATAGGTTGACCAGTGGGTAATTTTGCCAAAACATGCTCAATACCTAAGATCATGTGTTTTTTTTTCTCCTCAAGTCAAGCCATCTGTTATTTGCTGTAAAACTTCCTGTGTTTCAAATCTTTTTATGTAGGGAAGAGTCCTTTTTACTTACGGATCCACAGACTAGAAAATCCTAAAAAAGAAAAATAGGTCAGAGAAAAGGGAAAGCAGCACTATAAGCTCAATAAAAAGATAAGTGAAAGGAAACAAACAATTTTTTTAAAAAACACATTCATAGAGGCAGTCAATATAAAACCTAAAGCTGTCAAAAAATTGAAACATGAATATGAAAGATGCACCTCATCATCTTAGTGAAATAGTCCTGAAAAAGAACGTGGAAAAAAGATTAGCTATATGAGGAATAGAGAAAAGATATGCTTTATATATATAACTTTTTTTCAAAACTGGAGATCAACACAAATGAAAGTGATGGGATAATCTATAATGTAATGGGTGGAAATGCTCTATATAAAGAATAAATACTGTATATGAAAACTGAAAAATTAAAACTATACACTAGTAAAAATTAATCTGAAGTGCCAATATTGAATACATATGGACAAAAATTTTGTATTGCAAAGGACCAAGCAAATATTTCGTGCTACCCGTGAAGGCAGGGGAAAAATATCTATCTTTAAACGTCTCCATTATTAGTTGTTTGAAAAATAAGATTAATGAGAGGGATCATAACTGACTAGCTAAGAAGAGTTAAGTCTCAATTTGAAAATCTTATGATAGAAAATCAGCCGCTAAGTCTATGAATCCATTCAAATACGTATAGACAGTATATCATGAAGATGACTTTTAAGTCACTGAGGAAAGGCGTTATAATAACTGATTTACCAAAATGAATTCTATTATAGAAGAAAATACAATTTAAAATTTTATACATTTGGCTTGTGGAAAGATTTGAAGTTACAAATAGATCTACAAGAAACCATAAAAGAAAAACTATAATATGTAAAATGCAGTAGAACTTACTATAAGCAAAATAAAAATATTAAGAGCTAAGTGTAAAAATGTACTACATATGACAAGCAAGCAGTGCATATAAAATGTACATATAAAAATCATATAAATCAATATATAAAAGACAAATACTCTAATAAAGACCAAAAGATATGAATCATCAATATATGCATATGTTTAGTCAAAATATGTGAATATATTTAATCACGTTAACAAATAAATAGAATTAGAAACAACAGTTACCACTTTCTGCCTGTTAAACAACAAAACTGAACTGAATAGGTTTTAAAGATCTTATTGACTTTATTCATGAATCAGGCAGCATCCAATCCAGCAGGTAGAAAGAAGCTCTGAGGAGGTGTACAATATGAGATGTGTAAACAGAGGGGAGCAGGAACAAGGAAGTTATAATAGTCTAAAAAGCAGATTGGTTATTCCAAGGTTACTTCTCTTTAGGGAATGGCAGGGTCTGTCAGGCAAATTACCTAACTAATGCTGTTCAGGTGATTCTTAGTTTAAGATTCCATTTCTGAGAGAGCCAAAACTGTAATTAAGTCTTGGTTTGGTGATGTGGGGCTTAGCATAAGCAACTTCATTTTGGGCCTGTTGTCTTGTTTTTAACGTGCCTATATTGAGAGTTCCTAGAGGCTTTTTGTCTCAATTAAAAATTTTTTTTGATTTGCAATATTATATTAGTTTCAGGTGTACAACATAGTGATTCAGTATTTTTATAGATTATACTCCAATTAAAGTTATTACAAAATAATGGCTCTATTTCTCTGTGCTATACAATATATATTCTTGTTGCTTATTTATTTAATACATAGTATCAATAGTTTGTATCTCTTAATCCCATACCCGTTTTGTTCCTCCCTCCTACCCTCTCCCCACTGGTAACCACTAGTTTGTTCTCTACATCTGTGAATCTGTTTCCTTTTTGTTACATACATTTTTTTTTTTATTTTATAGGTTCCACATATAAGTGATAACATACAGTATTTGTCTTTCTGACTTATTCCACTAAGCATAGTACCCTCTAAGTCCATCAACATTGTTGCAAATGGCAGAATTTCATTCTTATTTATGGCTAATATTCCATTGTGTGTGTGTGTGTGTATTTATATATGTGTGTGTGTGTATATATATATATATATATATATATATATGAGCCACATTTTCATTATTCATTTATCTATTGATGGACACTTAGGTTGCTTCCATACCTTGGCTATTGCAAATAATGCTTTTATGAACATTGGGGTGCATGCCTCTTTTTGAATGAATGTTTTCACTATCTTTAGATATATACCCATTAGTGGAAGTGGTGGGTCATATGTTTTTGAGGTTTTGTGGCAGTTAGGACTCTTACAACCTCTTTGGATCTTTGAATGAAGAATATACAGATGATTGGTAACATGTCATTAGACTTATAAATACACTTTGGCCTAATGGATCTACTTCTAGGAATTTAAGCAAACATTTTAACAATAATACAAAGTTATAGGTTAAGAATACTTACTGCAGCATTATTAGAAATAGCAAAGCAAAACAAGCCAAAAAACAACCCACAGTATTGTCCTGGTTAATATGTAATAACGTTAAAGTGAAACAGCAATCAACTATTTTAAATGTTAATTTGAAGATAGATGGATAGATAAATTGTCACAATGCAACTTTCAGTTTACATGAAAATTTGCAAATCTCCATATAGTTGAACTTAATTTTTGTACACTCTCTAACATACTTATCTAGATACATAGTAAAAAAAACTTACAAAGCAAAATATAAACAATAGCATGCTTAATACTATTTTAATTTTTACTTTTATATTTTTTCACATTGCTTCCTGTTTTTCTATGATGAACATGTATTGTCTGTACAAAATTGTACAAAAAATTGTTTCAAAAAATTGAAAGCATTTTCCAAATGGTAAATTACAAGACAAATGTGAAAGAGATAGTAATATTCACATGAGAAGGGTTTTTCCCAAATTTAGGATGTAAATCTAGAATTGAGCAGCAATAAGCTGTGACATTTTCAAAAGCTCAGAAATATGAGCTGGCCCCCAATAAAGGACACCATCTGGCTACAGCTTTGTTAGAGGTTTTCTTTCCTATTACATTTTCTGTCATTTTTGCATAAAAATGCTTCTCTCAGTGCATTTCACGCACATGTTTGGAAGGTTCTGTGCTGGGTTGCATTCAGCCCATTTAGCTGTATTGTGCAGGCATTTAGCTCTAAGCTTTAGGCATTTAGGCAGGTGTGTTTTCAACTTAAATACTAACAGGGAAGAGGTAATATGGAGTAGGAGGTCAGGGACTAGACAGGCAGCATGATTATCACTACCGAAGGCCTGGAACGCATCCCTGGAAACAGACAGAATGCTGTTGGACTTTAGGAAATGTCTTTTTTACTGTCTTTCTTTGGCTAGCTGATTGCTTGCGTGAATGTGCAATCAGATATTTCGATTCCTTTTCTGAAAAATCTAGTTTGGCTTTTGTAAGGTGGATTTAAGTTGTAATATTTTTGCCACGTGGATCTGAATTCATTGCCAAGCTAACGATACATAAATGTGTTTCTTTACCTTTCAGTGTTTGACATGTTGCACTACTCATTAAGAGAACTGATATAATGCAGAAGTTGTTCATAAAGATAGGAGAAAATAATTTCTGCTGAAATTCTAGCAAGACTTTCACTCATTTTGAGTCAGGAAAGCACTTATTTTACAGCATCTAAGTATATGATGAATATATGTAGGACTTTACCACAGCTAAGTGCCTTGTGTGGAAGTTGTTATTTTGAAGCTATGAAACTCTCCTCCGTTTTTTGGGTTGAGCAAATATGACATGCTCCATGAGTTTCACTGTGGGATTGTTCATGGCTTTTCTAAGTGACCATTATGTGGTTTCTAATGCTTTTCTATAATATAATCAGGAATCCTCTCTTTACTTCCCTTTCTCACATAGTCTTGTCATAAGTGCAACAATCCATTGATCAAAAATTGCAGAAATAACTTCTTTAATATCCAATTAAGCTTTTATGTAGGTTTCCATAATTAAAACAGCTAAGGCCAAATATTTGCTGACAGGCACTATTGATAACTAGAATTGACTAGGTTCACAGGGCACTTAAAAATGTCAGTAATCTGTTGGCAGATTAGGGGGGATGAGAAAAAATTGATTTGTAAGAGAAAAGGGGTGGATTAAGGGTAGTCTGGCAGAAAATTAAAGAATTACATTCTGTAAAGAAATTTTAAGGCAACACATTTTGCTCAGATTCATCATTGTCAAGAGTTTCTGTCAACTACCTTCAAGTGGAGTCAGGCATTTGGGTAGGAATGTATTATATCTTATATTTGGTGTTGTAGTCTTTTCCAACCCATTACTGGCATCAAATGGCAGGACGTCTATTTTACATTGTCTAAGAAGACATTTATTAGAGATAACAATATTTTAACATATTTTCAGGGTGTATTTGGAAGAGAAACGTAAATAATCTTAATAAAATACTACCTGTAAATCTGCCTTGGAATCCATCACGCCCTATATGTAGGCACTGACAGAGAAAAGCTTAAATTGCAGTCAGTGTCAACCTTCCCGCCTATCTTGTTTCACCTAGATGCAAACTCATAGCACTCTAGGAGGCCTGCCAAGTTCTATGACTCCCATTGGACATAAACTGTGACTTCTACAGTTAGTCACCCTTCAAGTTTCAAATTCTATTTTCATTATCTTCGTTACTGAATAGTTGTTGGCAGGAAGTAGAAAGAAAAAAATGATAGAAAAATATACTGCCTTTGCTACCCCTGCAATATTTTCTTTTCTTTTTCCTGTAAGCCCAGTAAACTGCCATGCCAATGTGTCCCTCTTCCTCCGCTCAATAAAGTACAGCTAAAAAGTATCTACCTCAAAAACTCTCTCTCCCTCATTATCTCTTTCCATTTGTTTAACATAATTTATTCATTTCACACCTCCCAAAAACTGTTGTAATTTTTCAGCTGCCATTTTATATTCTGTATTTCAAAATGTAGGACTTTATTTGAAGAATAAGTACAATAGCCACCTTTTTCTTTTGAAACACAGCACGAGAAATTTACTACATGCTATCTTGTATTAACATGGAAGACAAACATTTTCACTACAGTGTTGGAAAGATTAGATATGCATACTCTGAAAAGATGTCCTATTTACAATTTAAATTATTTATCCATACAGAGAAGACGGGGACAGGGGTGAGGCCTAGGGTGGATGAAGGGATTGTCAAATTTAATACATATCTAATTTTCTTTCTTGGTGAATGCAGAACAAGTTGGCATTCTCCTCATAATTATACTTTCTGTATTCAACAGTAAGTCACCTTGCAGTCCATTATTCTCTAGTTTAAATAATTCCAGTTCAATTAGGTTTCCCTTGTAAAGCCTGTTGTTTAACTATTTAATGGCCTTCCTTTTTTCCTCTTTAAATTTATATTTTTCTCTATGACTTTAAAGTATAGGCATTATGGTATATATTATTAGGCATATGGAAGTTTTGTAAAACATTGATAATTATGGTTTGTAGTTTATATATGCACTTTTATTGTGAATCTAAAAATGACAAGGTGGGACTTGGATAAGAACATGACTATTCAATTTCACTTTTCATTTCATTTTTGAATTTCCACTAGAAATACCTAGAGGTATATAATTGAATGCAAGTCTACTAAGAAGCTCATTTCACATCCTTCACAATGGAAGACATAGCTGAACAATTACCTTGGGATTATTCACTGCATTAATCAGATGCTCTCAATGTTTAGTCTTCTGAGATCTCTTCAAGATACTGTATTATTCTTTATTTTACTGATTACTGCTGGATTACTTAATAAGTACCATTGCTTCTATTCACTAAATGACTTATGGAATATATTAATACAGATTCCAAAATTGAGAGATGTAATCCAAGAGAGTAGTTTATGCATTGGGAGACTCTGGTGCCACTGTATCAAACCATTCACAAATTCAGCTTTTTTTTTTTTATTTTTTAAAGCCTGTGTCACACGGTTTTCACATTGCAAAAAAGCCTGTATTGCGTGTTTTGACATGAGCTTTAAGTATATTTTCATGATAGATATTAGGCTCAGTTAAGATACATACACCCTTTACGTTCAGATAAAAAAGTAGCAGGGGCCAAACTTGTGTTTCAAATCAAGAACAAGGCGTTCTGAAATAAAATTATGTATAAATTATACCACAGGAAGAGAATAACCACTGGCTAAATGCTCAGAGGAAAGTAGATCTGAAAAATAACTCTTTTTTTTGGCAAGATAAGCAGTATCCCAATCTCAGTAAGAAGTGAAATCCAAATGTGTCTAATTATACTTTGTGTAAACCGAGATTGACAGACTAGCTTCACCAGGATTCTGAAATGTGATCAATAAAATACTTTCATGAGAGGCTTGGTCAAGGACTAGTGAAGAAGCCCTGTTGCAGAATTTGAGTTTTAAAGAACAAATACATAATAGAGAGTTGAATGAAAGTATTTTAATCTGGCGAGATAGGAATTTAAGAGATTGTCTTTTTAATGAAAGAGCCAAATTACATTGAAAATTCCTCAGTAAACCACCTTTGTTGTCAGGGTAAAAACCCTTATAGTTTATCCTTACGAAATAGTTTTGAATGTGATGCCTAGGTGAAAAGTATTTGAGTGAAAGGTGAAGGGGAAAGGCTTACAGGGGTAGACCCCAAGAGTTTTACTTCTCCTAAATGGGAGGAGAATATTTGTGATTGTTCTGCAAATAGGCACAGAGTTGCATTTCCTTATGCCATAATGCTAATCTGAGAAATATAAAACACCTTATTCAGTTTCCTGGCCTATATATTTTATAACTTTTATATTGATAAGCATTAAACTCTTTCCAGGATTCATCACAGATACATTTTATTTAGTCTCAATACTTGTTGCCCCAAAATGATAGGAACTGTAACAGGCCATTTACTAATGATAAATTTCAGGTACTTAGCTTTAATTTGACATATTTACTTAGATTCTTTTACTGGCTTTGTTGACAAAAGAGCTCAAAGAATGACATGTCTTACTCAGTAATGACCAAGATGCTGATGAGACTACTAGAAAATAAAATCTGAAAGTCAAATATATTTGGACAGTGTAGTGACTGAGGGACTGCACTTATGGGATATTACATGGACAACTTTTCTCTAGAAATATTCACTTTGAAATGCATTGTTTTCATGTTTAATCTTTCAACTTGTACATCATGATTTTCTGTTGGTATGAGGAGAACATAGTATGGAATTTTAAATTTCAAAAATGATACGCATTATGTCATAACGTGTTATGTAAATGATCCTAGAAACCTATAAATTTATTTAAAATATACTTCTGAAAAGGTATAACAATAGCATGTGCAAAGAATTTGCTTTCTTTTTAATAAAATTAATGGGTAGAGCCATAAACTTTAATAAATAGGGAATGGGAAGTATTAAGTAACAATGTAGGTGTTTGGCATCCTGAATTTTCACAGGTGGTCTTCATTTTATAAATGAAGTCTTAACTGCCTTTAGTTCATCAAGGCACTAGTGCATAAATATGAACTTTGAAAGAAGAATTTTGGAAAGTTATGTTAGAAATACTTTTTAATTTATTATGCTTGAAATTAGATAATAAGTGATACTGTATAGTTTATATACATTATTATTGGTTTTTATTGAAAATATCAAGGTCCACCAAGCTCTATAAATAAACGAATGCTACATTTAAATACAAGCATAAGGCCCTTTGGTGAAATGACTAATCTAGGACTGGGGCAGGAAATATACAATGAGCCTAGAGGATTTTATAGTGTCAAAAGGTAAGAAAGTGGTAAAAACAAAAATTCAGCAATTATGTGGTTATAATAAACAGATACTCAGACCAACCAAAAGCAATTCCAATGGCCAGAGCTGGAACAGTGAGAGCAATGAATAAATAAAATAAGATTATAATCCAAAATACAAAATAAATATCCATGAGTTCATATTGATACAAATAAATGACTGAATAAGTTAAGTAAATAAATGTCATATCTCCCTTGTAGAAGAATTCAAAATAACTTATGTAGTTACTTCACCTCAAGAAGATGGAACATAACTCCTCATTTCTTAAGTGTTGGGTGCACAAAGTGCATTCCTTCCAAAGAGTTCAGTATGGAAAGGGAGAAGAAGAAAAAAAAAAAAAAAGAAATAACTTTACAGTGGAGAAATCTGACAAACCCTGCATCAGCCAAGTGATTAAGGTCAATACTAGCAAGGATAAGTCATGTTGATAGTGTGTACCCTTGATATGGGAGAAAAATGGTACTTTACTTCTGTGGTCTTTCTCACAAAACCCATAAATAACCCCAGGTGAATCATGTGTAAAATATCAGAAAAATACCTATTGAGGGATTTTTTTTGTTTGTTTGTTATTTACAAAATACCTAACTAGTAATCCTTAAAACTATCAAGGTCATCAAAAATAAAGTAAAATCAGAGAAACTGTCACAGTCAAGAAGGTATGATGACTAAATGTAATGTGGTATTTTGGATGGGATCCTGGGGGAAAAAAAGGGTATGACATTTCTCTACCTGGTGCATTTTGAGTATGATTGCATGATAGATATTAGGCTCAATTAAGATACAGTACTCTATATTTAGGTAACAAAGCAAGGAGCAAAACTTAACCGAAAGCAGACAAAGATATTACAAGCTAAGAATGCTATTGATATAACAGATTTCCATCATAAACAGAGATGCAATAATCCTTATTAAAATACTAGCATGTCAAATCCAAAAATATACAAAAAATATAATACATCATGACCAAGTAAAGTTTATCCCCAAAATGTAATGTTGGTTTAACATTCAAAATTTTAATTAATGTAATTCACCTCATCAGTAGATTAAAATTGAAAATGACATGATCATTTCAGTAGATGTAGAAAAGGCACTGGACAGATTTTAAAAAGCACTCATAATAAAATCTCTTGGTAAAAAATGAATAACAGGGCAGTTTCTCAACCTGACACATTTCATCTAATAAAAATCTACAGCCAGCATCATACTAAACACTGAAAGCTGATTGTTTTTCCTCTAAGATCAGAACCTAGGCAATCATATTGATCTTACCAGTCATAGCCAACATTTTACTGTAAGTTCCAGCCAGGACAGTAAGGTAATGCAAGAAAAATAAATAGTAAAAAACAGATTAGTGATAACATGCTAATCTATATAGACTATGTGAAAGAATCTATTTAAAACTACTCAGACTAGTAAGTTTAGTAACATTGTGCAGTACTTGTTCAATATACAAAAATTTATTATATTATATACTATGTATAAATAGTTGGAAATTGAAATTAAGTATCATTTATAAAAGTATCAAGCAAGATATATTTAGGGATAAGTATAAACAAATATGCAATACCAGTGCAGTAAAAACTATAAAAAGTTGCTCATAAAAATTAAAATAAAGTGGAGAAATATTCCATGTTTATGGATTGGAACACTCAAAATTGATCCAAACTGATGTACAGATTTAATGCATTTCTAATAAATATTTCAGCTGACTGTTTTGTAGCCAAACATCAATGAAACAGAATAAAGTTCATAAAAAGAGCCAACAAACAAATGGTAATTGATTTTGAATAAAGTGCCATGGAGATACCATAGGGAAAAGATAGTCTTTCCAACAAATGATGCTATAATATTTGGAACTCTGTTTCATGGCAGAAACAATTTTTCAACCTATATCTCATTCCATACACAAAAGTCACTTTGAAACTAATCAGAGATATAAATATAAGAGCTAAAACTACAAATATTTTTTAAAAAGGAGAAAATCTTTGTGATTTTATTTTAGAAAAATATTTTTATACAGAGCACAGAAACATAAACCATAAAAGAAAATAGAATAATTGTAATTAATCAAAAAAATTTTTAAAACTGCTCTTCTAAAGTCATGGTTAGAAAAATGAAAATGTAATATACAGGTTGGAAGAATGTATTTAAAAACTTTGGCACAGCAAAGGAAACCATAAACTAGACGAAAAGACAACCCTCAGAATGGGAGAAAATATTTGCAAATAAAGCAACTGACAAAGGCTTAATCTCCAAAATTTACAAGCAGCTCATGCAGTTCAATATTAAAAAAAAAACAGACAACCCAATCCAAAAATGGGCAGAAGACCTAAATAGACTTTCTCCAAAGAAGATATACAGATTGTCAATAAACACATGAAAGAATGCTCAACATCATTAATCATTAGAGAAATGCAGATCAAAACTATGATGAGATATCATCTCACACCAGTCAGAATGGCCATCATCAAAAAATCTACAAACAATAAATGCTGGAGGGCTTCCTTGGTGGCGCAGTGGTTGAGAGTCCACCTGCCGATGCAGGGTACGCGGGTTCGTGTCCCGGTCCGGGAAGATCCCACATGCCGCGGAGCGGCTGGGCCTGTGAGCCATGGCTGCTGAGTCTGCGCGTCCGGAGCCCGTGCTCCGCAACAGGAGAGGCCACAACAGTGAGAGGCCCGCGTACTGCAAAAAAAAAAAAAAAAAAAAAAAAAAAAAATGGTGGAGAGGGTGTGGAGTAAAGGGAACCCTCTTGCACTGTCGGTGGGAATGTGAATTGATACAGCCACTATGGAGAACAGTATGGAGGTTCCGTAAAAAACTAAAACTAGAAATACCATACGACCCAGCAATCCCACTACTGGGCATATACCCTGAGAAAACCATAATTCAAAAAGAGTCATGTACCAAAATGTTCATTGCAGCTCCCTTTACAATAGCCAGGACATGGAAACAACCTAAGTGTCCATCAACAGATGAATGAATAAAGAAGATGTGGCACATATATACAATGGAATATTACTCAGCCATAAAAAGAAATGAAATTGAGTTATTTGTAGTGAGGTGGATGGACCTAGAGTCTGTCATACAGTGTGTTAAGTAAGAAAGAGAAAAACAAATACTGTACGCTAACACATATATATGGAATCTAAAAAAAAAAAAAAAGTGGTCATGAAGAACCTAGGGGCAAGACAGGAATAAAGAAAGACCTACTGGAGCATGGACTTGAGGATACGGGGAGGGGGAAGGGTAAGCTGGGACAAAGTGAGAGAGTGACATGGACATATATACACTACCAAACATAATACAGATAGCTAGTGGGAAGCAGCCGTATAGCACAGGGAGATCAGCTCGGTGCTTTGTGACCACCTAGAGGGGTGGGATAGGGAGGGTGGGAGAGCGGGAGATGCAAGAGGGAAGAGATATGGGAATATATGTACATGTATAACTGATTCACTTTGTTATAAAGCAGAAACTAACACACCATTGTAAAGCAATTATACTCCAATAAAGATGTTAAAAAAAAAAAGAACTACCATATGATCCAACAATTACACTTCCGGGTATTTATCTGAAGGAAAAAATAATAATAATGTATTTGCGTCACACTGACAAATAAAAATGTGCTTAGCACCATTATTTACTGAGGATGTCAATTAAACCACAATGAAATACTGTACATAATCACTAGACTAGCCACAGTTTAAAATATGGCTATGAACAGGTATTATTGAGCTGGTAGAGCAAGTGGAAATCTCATTATATATTTCTGGTGGAGATGTGGAATGGTGTAGCCACTTCAGAAAATAAAGCAGTAGTTTCCTATAAAATTAACCATGTACTCGTTATATGATATGGTTATCACATTCTTGCTTATTTATCCAAGGAAAAGGAAAACATATCCACACAAAGACTAGTATTTTTTTTAGCAGATTGATCCATAATATAAAAATCTGAAAACAGCTGAAATATTTGTCAACTGGGAAATTAAAATAATTTTTACCACATAATAGATTATTACTCAATCAGAAGGAATAAATTATTGATACATGTAGCAACATAGATGAACCTCAAAAACTTCATGCTAAGTAAGTGAAGCCATTCAGCATAGATTCTATGCTGCATTATTCCATTTACATGAAATTCCAGAATAGCAAAACTATCATTACAGAAAGCAGATCAGTTTTTGCCAGGGTCCAGAGTTAAGGGGAAGGGATTCTTGCAGGTAGGCACAGAAATTTGGGGGTGTGTTAGAGCATTTAAGAAGCCATTTATATTTGTTAAGAATCATTAAAGTGATATATTGAATCATTGGTTTTTATTATATGTAAATTATACCTCAATAAAGCAGACTAAAAATATAATTCACGTATCCAAGTGCAAAACAAACCCAAAACAAAATAAATGGATCTAGACACAGTGCTTATACCCTTAACAGAAATTAACTCAAAATGGGTCACAGTCCTAGATATAAAATGCAAAACTATAAAACTCCTAGAAAATAACATATAGAAGACAATCTAGATGACCTGGGGTTTGACTATGACTTTTTAGATACGGCATTGAAGGCATGATCTATGAAAGAAATAACTGAGTATATGGAATTCACTAAAATTAAAAACTTCTGCTCTGTGAAAGATGCTGTCAAGGGAATGAGAAGACAAGCCACAAACTAGGAGAAAATATTTGTAAGACACATATCTGATAAAAGATGGTTGTTCAAAATATACGAAGAACTCTTAAAGTTGAACAATAAGCAGATGAACAACCCAATTAAGAAACAGGCCAAAGACCTTAATAGACACCTTACTAAAGAAGATATATAGATGACAAATAAGCATATGAAAATATGCTCAACTCTTATGTTAAAACAACAGTGTGATGCCATTGCAAATCTATTGGAATGGCAAAAATCCAAAACACTGACAATACCAAATGCTGGAAAGGATGTGAAGCAACAGGAACTCTCATTCATTGCTGGTAGGAATGCAAGATGGTACAACCACTTTGGAGAACAGTTTAGCTCTTTCTTATAAAACTAAAAATACTCTTGCCACATGATCCAGCAATTATACTCCTTGATATTTTCCCCAATTAGCTGAAATCTTATGTCCAAGCAGAAACCTGCACATGGATGTTTATATCAGCTTTGTTCATAATTGCCTAAATTCTGAAGCAACCAAGATTCACAATTGTCAACACTTGGAAGTAACTTCACTGGTGAATGGATAAATACTGGTAAATCTGGACAATAGAATATTATTCAATACTGAAAAGAAATACGCTAACAAGCCATGAAAAGACATGGAGGAACCTTTAATGCATATTTACTAAGTAAAAGAAGCCAATCTGAAAAGACTATGTACTGTGTGATTCCAACTGTATGGCATTCTGGGATAGGTGAAACTATGGAGGCAGTAAAAAGATTACTGGTTGTTAGCGGTTTAGAGTGATAGAGGGATGAATAGATAGAGCACAGAGAATTTGGGGGGCAGTGAAATTATTCTCCATAGTACTAAATGGTGGATACATGTCATTATACATTTTTCAAATCCATGATTGTAGAAAACCAGGAGTGAACCCTAATGTAAACTGTGGACATTGGGTGATAATAATGTGTCAGTGAGATACATCATTTGTAACAAATGTGCCACTCTGGTGCAGGATGTTGATGTGTGGAGGTTGTGTGTGTCAGGAGACAGAGGATATGTGAGAATTCTCTGTACATTCTGCTCAGTTTTGCTGTGACCTAAAACTTCTGTAAAAAAAAAAAAAAGTGTGTTAAAGAATAACATATAGACTGTTTAAAAAAATGAATAAAGTAATTTGGACTTATATATGGAAGTTAAATATATGTCAGCACTATCAAAAAGGATGCAGTAGCACAGGGAGATCAGTTCGGTGCTTTGTGACCACCTAGAGGGGTGGGGTAGGGAGGTAGGGAGGGTGGGAGGGAGGGAGATGCAAGAGGGAAGAGATATGGGAACATATACATATATATATATATATATATATATATATATATATATATATATATATAACTGATTCCTTTGTTATAAAGCAGAGACTAACACACCATTGTAAAGCAATTATACGCCAATAAAGATGTTTTAAAAAAAAAGGATGCAAGAGGAGAAATGGAAATGTACTCTTGTAAGGGTCTCATGGCCTCTGTGAATTAACATATTATTTTAAAGTAGACTGTGATAGTTAAAGAGGCAAATTGTAAACCCTAGAGCAGAGCAACCATTTAAAAAATAGAAGATGTATAGCTTAGAAGCCAATAGTAGAGGAAAATGGAATCTTAAGGTAGATAACCTACAAAAAAGTTGTAAAAGAAGAGAAAAGAACAAAAATAACAGGAGAAAACAGATGGGACAAATAGAAAACAATTGGCAAGACAGTAGACAATGCAAACATATTTATAAAAACATTAAACATTAATGGCTATGAAAAATGTCCTAGACAGACATAAAAACACTAACTGTAAAAGAAAAAAAATGATAAATCGGATTTCATAAAAATGAAAAACTTCTTCAAAAGCTAACTTCAGCTGCAGTCTGTCAGAAAATATTTGCAATACATTTTTTGGACAAAGGTCTTGTATCTGGAACATATAAAGAACTCTTAGAAATCAACTTTTGCTAATTGGTGTTGCTGTTATAACAAACGACACCCATATTTCAATGGATTAATACATTTAAAGTTACTTTTTAGCTCATTTCACATATCAGATACATGGTGTATTAGAGTTCTCCAGTGAAACAGAACCAACATGAAAATTTATTATAAGGAATTAGCTTGTGTGATCATGGAGGGTGACATACAAGATCTACAGTCAGCAAGCTGGAGACTCAGGAGAGCTGAAGGCCTGCAGGCTCAAGACATGCAAGAGTTGATGTTTCAGTTCAAGTCCAAATGCAGTCAGGCAGGAGGAAATTCATTTTTAATTGGGGGACGTGGAGTCTCTTCATTCTATTCAGATCTTCAGCAGATTGTATGGGGCCATACACGTTAGGAAGGGCAATGCACTTTAGTCAGTCTACTGATACAAATGTTAGTCTCGTCTCCAAACACCATCACACTCACACCTAGAATAATGTTTCACCAAATACCTCAGCACTCCATGGCCTATTAAACCAATGTAAATCAGTGGGAAAGTATACTTAAACCACAGGAATATACCATAACTCACATGAAAATGAATGCTGAGAAATAATCTTCTTATGGGGGGCAGGGAAACTGGGGACTATATTCCATCAAATTATCCTCAAGGATTCAGTAAGATCAAACTGTTGTATAATTTTCAAATCTAAAATAGAGAAATACTTTAGCATTAAGTGATCTTTATTAACTTTGTGACTTTGACAAAGAGCTGAAATAATAAATGACACAATAAGTTGACCAAAAAATAATTTGGCAAAAATTGGCAAAAAATTGGCAAAAAATCATAGCATCATTTAGAACATGAAATAAAATCATAAGAGGTACAAAAATATGGTTCTTGATTTATTTTTACTGCCATTTTATATGATTAATTATTATATTAATAAATACTGTAATACTTAGTTTTCTTATCTCAACTGGCGCAGGGAAATTTTCTGTGAAACTGACTCTTTTGCCTCTAATTCTGGTGAAAAGATAGAGACTTTATTAACTGTAGTACCACAGCCACTTAATAATGGAAACAAAGTATCACTACATCTAGTTTATCTGGGTTAAGTCTACCTTACTAGCTTTATCCCTAGAATATATACAGACTGGAATCTGTTGGAAAATTTTATATGAGGTCTTCTTCTAAGACATGACTAAATTAGCTTCAAATTTTAACATTCCACTTCCATAGTCAGAAAATAATATGTGACAGAGACAGCTCATTATTTTCCTGTACTACTTCCACCTTTTTCTCTTTAGAGCAACAGAATTCTTCACTCAGATATACACATACACAAATATACACACAGGCAGTTTTAGAGTTCCATATCTTTACATTTAATTTTCCAGCTTCCTTTGCAGCTAGGTATGGCCCTTTAACTATGGAATGCTAGTAGAAGTGATATGTACTATTGTCAGGCCAATGAATGCTGGTTTTCCTTCAGTTCCCTCTTTTGGCCTTCTCATTGTGCAGAAAATGGTAAAGATTTGATCAGTCAGTGACATTAGGCCTAGAGAGAAAAAAAAGAAAGGCGCACCTAATAAGGATGACAGAGGCTTTATGCTAACCTGAGTCCCTGGGTGTTCTTGTGGAGCAGACTTGCCTACCTGCCCTGGACTCCTCACTTCCTCTGGTTATTTTGTGTGATTGAAAAAAAAAAAAAACCTGTCTTGGTTGAGCTGCCATATTTTGGGGTCTCTTTTATAGTAGCTTAGTTTATACATAACTAATTCATAGACAGATGTGGGATCTGATAATATACATGAGGCTTAAAATTGGTTAATTGGGTAGAATCTACCAGATGGTCAAGAGCTTGTAGCAGTGGATCTTGGCAACTGACTGCCTATTTGACCTTTCCTAGCAGTTTCATTGGGTCTGTATGCTTTTTTGATGGTCTCTTGTCAGTTTAACCCAGGTCAAAAGAATCATACACAGATTTAATCAAATTTTCTCAAAATGAAATAATTTCCCAAGTCAAAGACTACATTTCTTTAATTATAAAATGGAAACTTGAATTAATTTCTTCAACTTTTAGCCACATCCTTGGTGGTTCAGATTGATCACTTTTGCCTCTAAAGGCTCTTGACCTCAGATCTAATTTTCCTAGACTTTCTCATTATTGGGCATGTGGTTTATTAGTTGTTGTTCATAATACAGGACACTCATAAAAGTGGCAAACAAATGGGGATTCCTTAAAATAAGAAATATGCAGTAGTTTGAAAAAGCCAGAGACATCTGATTTTATGCATTAGCTAGGGA
This sequence comes from Delphinapterus leucas, assembly GCF_059928025.1. Lineage (NCBI taxonomy): Eukaryota > Metazoa > Chordata > Mammalia > Artiodactyla > Monodontidae > Delphinapterus > Delphinapterus leucas. The sequence continues at coordinate 56,023,874 of NC_143140.1, forward strand.
AGGTCATCCATGGTTTCTAAACAAAGTCAATGTCCCAGCATTCCATTTTCTACCTTCCATGGGGTCTAAGAGTGAGAATTCTGCCTTTGAATTACTACAGAATTTATTTCTCATGATAATTCCTCAATTTCTATGAACCTATTTATTCTTATATTGATGCTTCTTTCCCTTTCCTAACCACAATAAAATTATTTTTAAGAATAGTGGGTCATATACGAATATTGAATCATTGTGTTATATACCTGAAACTAATATAATGTTGTATGTCATTTATACCTCAGTTAAAGAAAAAAAAGAATAGTGGGTCTTATCATCAGCTTAGGAGAAAATATATTCACTTTCCTTTCCAAACTAGGGGCTGCTATTTCAGCTTTCAAGTCTGATCTCAGGTAAGACTTTTACAGAAAAAATTAAAAATAGAAGGAAATGAAACTGGTGTTTCATCATTCTTGAAGTTTTTTTTGACCTTTAAGGGAAATGAATGGCATTGAGAGAAGTTGTAATGAACACCGGCTCCAGTGTTGTGACATTTCTGTTAACTCATTGTTTGATAATTTCTCTCTGCCTTGCTCATATGATGTCTGTAGTGTGCTTTTTCCATTTTTCACCATGTGATTTATCCTGTGTTACTGAGGACTCGGTCTATTTACAGTAACTGTGTTTTTATTATTCTTGTCTAAGGATGACTTTTTGATTATGAGTTCCCTCTGAGTCTGCTCTAAATTCTTTGTTGCTAGCATTCTACAACATTACTTTAACTCATAATGTCTTACAGTACACTACTGTCGAACAAATGCTGCACAAATTTATTTCTTTACCTCCTCAGACTTTAATTCAGCAGTTAACTGTCTTGGGTAGTGGTTTACTTAGTACAGCAAATGAAAGAGATATGGACCCACTAACCAATATGGCTTGTGAGAAAATTCCACAGAAACAGAAATATTACACATTCATAGCTTTCGTGCACTAGTGAACTCCCAGAATTTTCATTTATTTTGTAAATGTAAAGATAAACCTGAAGGCTATCTTAAAATATATTGCACCATGCACACCTTAATGGGATGTGAATGTGGAGCTGTCAAGTTATGCTTACAAATAATATTATTTTCTAGACAATTTTATTTTACAGATTTGAACACATTATTTTTCCTAAGCAAATACGTGGATTAAGCCAAGCTATGTCAATAAAAGTGCTGGGGAAATGTCTTACGGGTATGAACACATTATCTGATAAAAATTCATATGCAGCTGTTTGCTCATGGCTGAAGATATAGGTAGGCCAAAGATCATTGAAGAGGAAACAAAATGAATTTGGATTCCTCACCATAGTGAACACATACCTAATACACCAAAACAGCACAGTATAGATTTTTTTTTTCTGAATCTGCAGTTGTGTTTATGATCAGTGAGAACTGTGGTGCAGACCTGCTTGCCATTGTGCTGCTGACTGGAAAAATGTCCATTCACCTCTTTTTGCCTTAAGTATTTTTATAAATTAGGATGTTTAGAGAACTATTCCAAATCAGAGTATACTGACCTAGAATATTCCTGAGTACCTTCTTTAACCCTGTTTGCTAGGAGGCTACCTAGGACAGTGTTTAAGAGTATATCCTCTGAGGTCAGACAGCTGAGGGTTTAAATATTGGCTCTGGACTTCCCTGGTGGTGCAGTAGTTAAGAATCCGCCTGCCAATGCAGGGGACAGGGGTTTGAGCCCTGGTTCTGGAAGCTCCCACATGCCATGGAGCAACTAAGCCTGCGTGCCACCACTACTGAGCCTGTGCTCTAGAGCCCATGAGCCACAACTACTGAGCCTGCATGTCACAACTACTGAAGCACATGCGCCTAGAGCCCTTGCTCTGCAACAAGAGAAGCCACTGCAATAAGAAGCCTACGCACCACAATGAAGAGTAGCCCCTGCTCACTGCAACTAGAGAAAGCTCTCACGCAGCAACAGAGACCCAACACAGCCAAAAATAAATGAATAAATTAAAAATAAATAAATGAATAAATAAATAAATATTGGCTCTGTCAAACACCTTGGCTATGTATGACCTTGGGAGTTTTTTCAGAAGAGAATGGGAATAAAAATGATACCTGTCTCATAGAAGTTGTGTAAAGCATTTAGCCCATGTTAGAGGAGGCCTGATGGTACCTAGAAAATGGTTACAGTGATGTTGCCTATCTAGTAAAGCAACACACTGCTGCTTCCCTTGCACCCTAGTGCACAACCAGACCTACTGAAATACCATTGGCAGAATAATATTACTTCCTTTATACATTTGGGCATATTTGCTGTGCGTATAGCCAGTGTGGGCTCCCTCTATTTGTTGGTCAAGAGACTGGTGACCCAATATTTACAAAACTCAAGGTCTATGTACCTTTCAGAATTGTTACCATTAGGCATTAATTATATATTGATTAAAAAAATATTTCATGAACTTTAGAAAAGGAAAAAATCACTACATATCTAGGGATAGAGAAGCATGACTAAAAATAATAGTGTGATCTCCTATAATCATTTGAAAAATGAATTTTTAAAATTAAAATGTTGAATCAAAGCAGAATGCAGATAATTGGGAAGAGACCTTCAAGATGGCAGAGGAGTAAGACGTGGAGATAACCTTCCTCCCCACAAATACATCAGAAATACATCTACATGTGGAACAACTACTATAGAACACCTACTGAACACTGGCAGAAGACCTCAGACCTCCCAAAAGGCAAGAAAGTCCCCACATACCTGGGTAGGGCAAAAGTAAAAAGAAAAAACAGAGACAAAAGAATAGGGACGGGACCTGCACCAGTGGGAGGGAGCTGTGAAGGAGGAAAGGTTTCCACACACTAGGAAGCCCCTTCGCGGGCGGAGACTGCGGTTGGCGGAGGGGGGAAGGTTCGGAGCCGCCGAGGAGAGCACAGCAACAGGGGTGCAGAGGGCAAAGCAGAGAGATTCCTGCACAGAGGGTTGGTGCCGACCAGCTGTCACCAACCCGAGAGGCTTGTCTGCTCACCTGCCGGGGCGGGTGGGGGCTGTGAGCTGAGGTTCGGGCTTCGAAGTTCGGATCCCAGGGAGAGGACTGGGGTTGGCTGTGTGAACACAGCCTGAAGGTGGCTAGTGCACCACAGCTAGCCGAGAGGGTGTCCGGGAAAAACTCCAGAACTGCCTAAGAGGCAAGAGACCATTTTTTCAGGGTGCGTGAGGAGAGGGGATTAAGAGCACCACCTAAACGAGCTCCAGTGACCCGCGTGAGTCATGGCTATCAGCGCGGACACCAGAGACGGGCATGAGATGCTAAGCCTGCTGCTGCCACCACCAAGAAGCCTGTGTGCGAGCACAGGTCACTATCCACACCTCCCCTCCCGGGAGCCTGTGCAGCCTGCCACTGCCAGGTTCCTGGGATCCAGGGACAACTTCCCCGGGAGAATGCACGGCGTGCCTCAGGCTGGTGCAACATCATGCCGTCCTCTGCTGCTGCAGGCTGGCCCTGCATCCGTACCCCTCCCTCCCCCCAGCCTGAGTGAGCCAGAGCCCCCGAATCAGCTGTTCCTTTAACCCCATCCTGTCCGAGTGAAGAACAGATGCCCTCAGGCGACCTGCACGTAGAGGCGGGGCCAAATCCAAAGCTGAACCCCAGGAGCTGTGCGAACAAAGAAGAGAAAGGGAAATCTCTCCCAGCAGCCTCAGGAGCAATGGATTAAATCTCCACAATCAACTTGACGTACTATGCATCTGTGGAATACATGAATAGACAACGAATCATCCCAAAATTGAGGCAGTGGACTTTGTGTGATTTTGTCTATATAGCTTTCCTTTTACCATTTGTCCTAGGGTTCTGTCTGTCTGTTTTTGTTTTTTTTTTGTACAGTTTTTAGCACTTGTTATCATTGGTGGATTTGAATTTTGGTTTAGTTACTCTTTTGTTTTTATTACATTTTATTTTTTTTATTTTTAATAAATTTTTTACTTTTTAATAACTTTATTTTATTTTATTTTTTCTTTCTTTCTTTTTGTTCTCACTTTTCTTCTGAGATGTGTGGCTGACAGGGTCTTGGTGCTCCGCTGGGTGTCAGGCCTATGCCTCTGAGGTGGGAAAGCCAAGTCAGGCTCCATGTAATATCAAAGAGTGAAAGCTCTCCCAGAGATCTCCATTCCAATGCTAAGATCCAGCTCCACTCAACGACCAGCAAGCTACAGTGCTGGACACCCTATGCCAAACAACTAGCAAGACAGGAACACAACCCCACCCATTAGCAGAGAGGCTGCCTAAAATCATAATAAGGTCACAGACACCCCAAAACACACCACCGGATGAGGTCCTGCCCACCAGAAAGACAAGATCCAGCCTCACCTACCAGAACACAGGCACTAGTTCCCTCTACCAGGAAGCTTACACAACCCACTGAACCAACCTTAGCTACTGCAGGCAGACAACAATATCAACAGGAACTACAAACCTGCAGCCTGTGAAAAGGAGACCCCAAACATATTAAGTTAAGCAAAATGAGAAGACAGAGGAACACACAGCAGATGAAGGAGCAAGGTAAAAACCCACCAGACCAAACAAATGAAGAGGAAATAGGCAGTCTACCTGAAAAAGAATTCAGAGTAATGATAGTAAAGATGATCCAAAATCTTGGAAATAGAATGGAGAAAATACAAGAAATATTTAACAGGGAACTAGAGGAACTGAAGAGCAAACAAACAATAATGAACAACACAATTAATGAAATTTAAAATTCTCTATAAGGAATCAGTAGCAGAATAACTGAGGCAGAAGAACAGATAAGTGACCTGGAAGATAAAATAATGGAAATAACTACCACAGCGCAGAATAAAGAAAAAAGAATGAAGAGAATTGAGGACAGTCTCAGAGACTTGTGGACAACATTAAACGCACCCACATTCGAATTATAGGGGTCCCAGAAGAAGAAGAGAGAAAGGGACTGAGAAAATATTTGAAGAGATTATAGTTGAAAACTTCCCTAATATGGGAAAGAAAATAGTCAAGTTCAGGAAGCACAGAGAGTCCCATACAGGATAAATCCAAGAAGAAACATGCCAAGACACATACTAATCAAACTATAAAAAATTAAATACAAAGGAAAACATGAAAAGCAGCATGGGAAAAGCAATAAATAACATACAAAGGAATCCCCATAAGGTTAACAGCTGATATTTCAGTAGAAACTCTGTGAGCCAGAAGGGAATGACAGGAGATATTTAAAGTGATGAAAGGGAAAAATCTACAGTGAAGATTACTCTACCCAGCAAGGATCTCATTCAGGTATGATGGGGAAATTAAAACCTTTACAGACAAGCAAAAGCTAAAAGAATTCAGCACCACCAAACCAGCTTTACAACAAATTCTAAAGGAAATTCTCTAGGCAGGAAACACAAGAGAAGAGAAAGACCTAGAATAACAAACCCAAAACAATTAATAAAATGGTAATAAGAACATACATATCGATAATTACCTTAAATGTAAATGGGTTAAATGCTCCAACCAAAAAACATAGGCTGGCTGAATGGATACAAAAACAAGACCCCCCGTATATATGATGTCTACAAGAGACCCACTTCAGACCTAGGGACACATACAGACTGAAAGTGAGGGGTTGGAAAAAGATATTCCATGCAAATGGAAATCAAAAGAAAACTGGAGTAGCATTTCTCATATCAGATAAAAATAGACTTTAAAATAAAGGCTATTACAAGAGACAAAGAAAGACACTACATAATGATCAAGGGATCCATCAAAGGAGAACATATAACAATTGTAAATATTTATGCACTCTACATAGGAGCACCTCAATACATAGGGCAAATGCTAACAGCCATAAAAGGGGAAACCGACAGTAGCACAATCATACTAGCGGACTTTAACACCCCATTTTCACCAATGGACAGATCATCCAAAATGAAAGTAAATAAGGAAACACAAACTTTAAATGATACATTAAACAATATGGACTTAATTGCTATTTATAGGACATTCTATCCAAAAACAACTGAATACAGTTTCTTCTCAAGTGCTCATGGAACATTCTCCAGGATAGATCATATCTTGGGTCACAAATCAAGATTTCGTAAATTTAAAAATTGAAATCATATTAAGTATCTTTTCTGACCACAACACTATGCGACTAGATATCAATTACAGGAAAAAAATCTATAAAGAATACAGACACGTGGAGGCTAAACAATACACTACTAAATAACCAAGAGATCACTAAAGAAATCAAAGAGGAAATCAAAAAATACCTAGAAACAAATGACAATGAAAACACAACGACCCAAAACCTATCGGATGCATCAAAGGCAGTTCTAAAAGGGAAGTTTATAGCAATACAATCCTACCTCAAGAAACAAGAGATATCTCAAATAAACAACCTAACCTCACACCTAAAGCAATTAGAGAAAGAAGAACAAAAAAACCCCAAAGTTATCATAAGGAAAGAAATCATAAAGATCAGATCAGAAATAAATGAAAAAGAAATGAAATAATAGTAAACTTCAATAAAACTAAAAACTTGTTCTTTGAGAAGATAAACAAAATTGATAAACCATTAGCCAGACTCATCAAGAAAAAAAGGGAGAAGACTCAAATCAATAGAATTAGAATTGAAGAAAAAGTAACAACTGACACTGCATAAATACAAAGGATCATGAGAGATTACTACAAGCAACTATATACCAATAAAATGGACAACCTGGAAGAAATGGACAAATTCTTAGAAAATCACAACCTTAGGAGGCTTAAGCAAGAAGAAATAGAAAATATAAACAGACCAATCACAAGCACTGAAATTGAGACTGTGATTAAAAATTTTCCAACAAAAGCCCAGGACTAGATGGCTTCACTGGCAAATTCTATCAAACATTTAGAGAAGAGCTAACGCCTATCCTGCTCAAACTCTTCCACAATATAGCAGAGGGAGGAACACTCCCAAACTCATTCTATGAGGCCATCATCACCCTGATACAAAACCAGACAAAGATGTCACAAAGAAAGAAAACTACAGGTCAATATCACTAATGCACATAGGGACAAAAATCCTTAACAAAATACTAGCAAACAGAATCCAACAGCACATTAAAAGGATCATACACCATGATCAACTGGGGTTTATCCCAGGAATGCAAGTATTCTTCAGTGTACACATATCAATCAATGTGATAAACCATATTAACAAATTTAAGAATAAAAACCATATAATCATTTCAATAGATGCATAAAAGCTTTTGCCAAAATTCAACACCATTGAATTTATGATAAAAACCCTACTGAAAGTAGGCATAGACGGAACTTACCTCAACATAAAAAGCCCATATATGATAAACCCACTGCCAATATCATTCTCAATGGTGAAATACTGAAACCATTTCCTCTAAGATCAGGAACAAGACAAGGTTGTCCTCTCTCACCACTATTATTCAACATAGTTTTGAAAGTTTTAGCCACAGCAATCAGAGAAGAAAAAGAAATTTAAAAAATCCAAATCAGAAAAGAAAAGTAAAACTGTCCCTGTTTGCAGATGACATGGTACTATACACACAGAATCCTAAATATGCTATCAGAAAACTACTAGAGCTAATCAATGAATTTGGTAAAGTAGCAGGATACAAACTAATGCACAGAAATCTCTTGCATTCCTAGACACTAATGATGAAAAATCTGAAAGACTAAGGAAACACTCCCATTTACCACTGCAACAAAAAGAATAAAATATCTATTAATAAACCTAATTAAGGAGACAAAATATGCCGAAAACTATAAGACACTGATGAAAGAAATTAAAGATAGAAACAGATGGAGAGATATACCATGTTCTTGGATTGGAAGAATAGACATTGTGAAAATGACTCTACTACCCAAAGCAATCTACAGATTCAGTGCAATCCCTGTCAAACTACCAATGACATTTTTCCCAGAACTAGAACAGAAAATTTACAATTTGTATGGAAACACAAAAGAGCCTGAATAGCCAAAGCAACCTTGAGAAAGAAAAACAGAGCTGGAGGAATCAGGCTCCTGGATTTCAGACTATACTACAAATCTACAGTAATCAATACAGTATGGTACTGGCACAAAAACAGAAATATAGATTAATGGAACAGGATAGAAAACCCAGAGATAAACCCACGCACATATTGTCACCTTATTTTTCATAAAGGAGGCAAGAATATACAATGGAGAAAAAACAGCCTCTTCAGTAAGCGGTACTGTGAAAACTGGACAGCTACATGTAAGAGAATGAAATTAGAACACTCCCTAACACCATACACAAAAATAAACTCAAAATGGATTAAGACCTAAATGTAAGGCCAGATATCATCAAACTCTTAGAGGAAAACATAGGCAGAACACTCTATGACATAAATCACAGCAAGATCCTCCTTTTTGACCCACCTCCTGGAGAAATGGAAATAAAACCCAAAATAAACAAATGCGACCTAATGAAAGTTAAAAGCTTTGCACAGCAAAGGGAAACATCAACAAGATGAAAAGACAACCCTTATAATGGCAGAAAATATTTGCAAATGAAGCAACTGACTAAGGATTAATCTCCACAATTTACAAGCAGCTCATGTAGCTCAATATCAAAAAACAAACAACCCAATCCAAAAATGGGCAGAAGACCTATAGATATTTCTCCAAAGAAGATATACAGATTGCCTACAAACACATGAAAGGATGCTCAGTATCACTAATCATTAGAGAAATGCAAATCAAAACTACAATGAGGTATCACCTCACACCAGCCAGAATGGCCATCATCAAAAAATCTACAAACAATAAATGCTAGAGAGGGTGTGGAGAAAAGGGTACCGTCTTGCACTGTTGGTGGGAATGTAAATTGATACAGCCACTGTGGAGAACAGTATGCAGTTTCTTTAAAAAACTAAAAATATAACTACCATTTCAACCAGCGATCCCACTACTGGGCATATATCCGGACAAAACCATAATTCTAAAGAGTCATATACCACAATGTTCATTGCAGCTTTGTTTACAATAGCCAAGACAAGGAAGCAACCTAAGTGTCCATTGGCAGATGAATGGATAAAGAAGATGTGGCACATATATACAATGGTATATATACAATGGAATATTACTCTGCCGTAAACCAAGTGAAATTGAGTTATTTGTAGTGAGGTGGATGGACCTAGAGTCTGTCATACAGAGTGAAGTAAGTCAGAAAGAGAAAAACAAATACTGTAAGCGAGCACATATATATGGAATGTAAAAAAAAGAAAGGTTCTGAAGAACCTAGGCTCAGGACAGGAATAAAGACGCAGATGTAGAGAATGGACTTGAGGACACGGGCAGGGGGAAGGCTAAGCTGGGTGAAGTGAGAGAGTGGCATGGACTTATATATAATACCAAATGTAAAATAGATAGCTAGTGGGAAGCACCTGTGTAGCACAGGGATATCAGCTCGGTGCTTTGGGTTCACCTACAGGGGTGGGACGGGGGGGTGGGACAGGGAGGGTGGGAGGGAGATGCAAGAGGGAGGAGATATGGGGATATATGTATATGTATAGCTGATTAACTTTGTTACAAAGCAGAAACTAACACACCATTGTGACGCAATTATACTCCAATAAAGATGTTAAAAAATATGCAGATAATTGAAATAAATTGTTAGAAAATACTGTAAAAAAAGAAAGCCATTTGCCACAACGTGGATGGACCTAGAGATCATCATACTAATTGAAGTAAGTTAGACAGAAAGAGAAATATCATATGATAGCACTTACATGTGGAATCTTAAAAAATGATAGTAATAAACTTTACAAAACAGAACCAGACTCACAGACTTTGAAGACAAATTTATGGTTACCAAAGGGGAAAGGTGGAGGGAAAGATAAATTAGGAGTTTGGGATTAACATATACACATTACTATATTAAAAATAATTAATCAACAAGGACCTACTGTAGAGCACAGGGAACTCTACTCGATACTCTGTAATAACCTATATGAGCAAAGAATCTGAAAAAGAATGAATATATATGACAATTACTTTGCTGTACATCTGAAACTAACACAACATCAACTATACTTTAATATAAAATAAAAATTAAGCTAAAAATGAAAACGCTGTGAAGAGAAAATAATATGCAACATGAACTTTTCCATTTTATTGTTCATTTATTAAAATTCATTTATATTTTTGAAAAGGTGTAGTGCTTCTAAATCAGACACAAAATCCATCTCAGCAAAGATGATATTAACCTTATAACAAATTAGGTTTCATTTTTCAACTCAGGCTCAAAGTTTCCAAATTAATCTAAGAAGAGTTTAAGCTGTGATTTTGTAACTGTCAGGAGAAATGGATACAGTTACTTGAGTGTCTAAGGGAATTAGTTGTTGAGATGTTGGAGAGAAGCAGATTAATAATGTATACTAAGTGCTCTCTACTTAATTAGTGAACAAACTGATGTTTCACATTACTCTTATCTCTTGCGAAAATATCTTTATCTAAACATAAGGTGGTAGGAATGCTTTTTATTGTTAAGGATGTAGAAATTATCGCTTTTAGAAAAAAATTGCCTAAAATTTTTAAAATGTGCCCAAAGTAAACAATGCAATGCAAATCTCTTAATAACCGCATGTACCCATTTACTCCCAAAGGAAACCTGGTTCTAGTTTTGCTTCACAAGCTAAAGGATACCCTTTAGCCCCTCCCCTGGCATAATACTGAGCCTGGGGTCCAAGGCTTATAATTTCAGCTATGTGATATTTGAGAGTGGAATCAGGATTTTTCATACCAGTGTTTGGTGTTAGGGAAGTAGAAACCCTCCCCTTGCATTTTAGGCATGATGTTAAGACTTGCAGTTCACCAGAACAGATTCACTTTGTAACTGGGCTATAGCCAATTACCAGGGAAACTTGCATCTCCCAAGTTCTTAGGGGGAGGCCAGCCTGCAAGGTATAAATCTTGAATTGGTTAACTCTTAACTCTTATCTCTCAGAGTCTGCTTTGATATTATTTTTTATTGTAATGCTTCCCCTTCATTTTTCTATCTAGTAAATTGTCAGTACTACTCTGGGCCTGAAATAAAATACCATGAACTTTACTTGATTCCTGTGGAACTCAGTAGTAAGAAATACCCACTCAAATATATAATTATAGTACATCATAGATTAGATTGGTCGTATTACTTGCCACTTACACTACCTATATCTATTTATACTCCATCCACTACACTTATATATTTATATACATTCCTGTCATAATTTCATCCATTCTCTTGGCTTTAAATTCCATCTATATTCTATTGCCTCCAAAATGTATACCTCCAGCCCAGAACTGTTCTTTGAAACCCAGACTTGTATATCTAATGGTGTACTTGATTTATGCAGTTGAAAATTAGAACTAACTTTCTGAATCTGAAACCTGACTTATCCAGCTGGCTTTTGTCAACAGAGGAGAGGTTCATTGCCACCCCAAAAGAAACTCTAGAGATCACTGAGTTTTTAAAAGTCTGCTGAGGACTTATAGTTATTAATTTAGTCTTAACTCTTTTTGAATGAAATTATTTTTCTACTGCTATCATATTTGGGTTAATGGATACTGTTCATTTGTTAGTTCAGTATGGCTTTAAATTACTAGATTAAGTTAAAAATGTGTCCCTTTCTATTAACATTAGACATACTGTTGACTTTAGTTGTGCCATTCAAGAATTCATGGAGTTCAGTAATACCTACCCCAGTTTTTGTTTTCCAAATGCAAAAGTTCAGATCTTTTCATTCTCTTCTCATAAGATGAAACTACTCTTTTCAATTCTCACTCCTATTTCTGGAAGTCTTTATTAATATTTTCATGAATTATTTCCATCTCAGACTATAGTAAAAATTCCTTCCCAGAGGTAGACTTTTTAAAATAGAAGAAGAAAGTTTTCCTTTGATTCATCTTGTTGTTTTAATGATATCTAAGGGTTTGTATTTTTACTGGACTCAGCTCATTCCAGGAGAAATATAACATAGATAAATCTATAGCAAAGTTTCCTCAGTGGTGTCTCCTAACTCACTCTTTAAAAAAATCTGTTTAGAACAGTGTTATTGAGATTCAATTAACACACCATACAATTAACCCACTTAAAGTGTGCAATTCTATAGTTTTTACGATATTCACAGAGTTATGTAACTGCTACCATCATCAGATTTAGAGCATTTTCACCACCACCACAAAATAAAACCTACAACCTTTAGAAGTCATTTCCCATTTTCTCCCAAAGTCCCCCCTCCCTAAGTTCTAGGCATCTATTAGTCTATTTGTGTCTCTAACTGATATTTCCCTATTCTGGAAATTTCATCTGAATGGAATCATGCACTATATGGTTATCCACAGATAACCATGTAGCATGTAGCAGTACTTCAGATTTGCTATTGCTAAATAATAATCCATTGTGTGAATATATCAAATTGTGTTTGTTCATTCTTGGGTTTTGTCTTGTTTCCACAATTTGGATATTATCAGTAATGCTTCTATGAACATTCCTGTACAAATTTTTGCATGGACATATATACTTTTTATTTATTTTTTTGGAATGTGCCTAGGTATGACATTGCTGAATTGTGCAGTAACTCTGTATCAAACTTCAGGGAAATTGTTGGGCTGTTTTCTAAAGTGGCTGTAACATTTTACATTCCACAGCAGAGTATGAGAGTTCCAGTTGCTTCACATTCTTGCCCATACATTTTGTTATCTCTTTTTTTGATAACAGCCATCCCAGTGAGTATGAAGTGGTATCTCAATTCAGTTTTGATTTGCATTTCCCTGATGGCCAATAATTTTGAGCATACCTTCATGTGCTTTTGGGCTATTTGTATATATTCATGGAGAAATGTCTATTTAAATACTTTTCCCGATTTAAAATTGGACAGTTTGTCTTTTTCGTTGAATTTAAGATTTCTTTACTTAATCTACATGCAAATCCCTTACTAGGTACATAATTTAAAGACATTTCTCCCATTTATGAGTCGTCTTTTCACTTTCTTGATGGTACCCTTTGAAACACAGAAGTTTTTCATTTAAAAAAAGTCCCACTTTTATACTTTTTTCATTTGTCACTTTTGGTTTTGGTGTCATAAGAGAAGTCCTTTGATTAATTTAAGGTCATGAGGATGTACTTCTATACTTTTTTCTAAGATTTCTATAGTTTTAGCTCTTACATTTAGGTCTGTGATACAGTTTGAGTTAATTTGTGTGTGTGGTATGAGGAAGAGGTCCAACTTGATTCTTTTACAGAATATCCAGTTGTCCAGGCACCATTTATTGAAAAGACTATTCCCCCTTCCCATCATTGAATTGTCTTAGCACTCTTGTTCAAAATGAATTGACCATAAATGTGAAAGTATATAAATGAATTCTTAATTCTACTGAAAATATGTCTATTTTTATGGGAGTACTACCACAGTTTCTTGACTAATATAACTTTGCAGTCAGTTTTGAAAGGAGGAAATGTGAATCCTCCAACTTTTTTCCTCTTTTTCAGAATTATTTTAGCTTTATGGGCTCCTTTGCAATTTCATATGAATTACATGATCAGCTTTTTCATTTATGTAAAAAATACCTTTGGGACTTTGAAAGGGATTGTATTGAATTAGAGATCAATTTGGAGTGTATTGCCCTCTTGGTCATATTAAGTCTTCTGATCCATGAACATGAGATGCCTTTATATTTATGTCTTCTTTAATTTCTTTCAACAATATTTTGTAATTTGCAGAGTACAGATTTTGCATTTCTTTTGTGAAATTGATTCCTATATATTTTATTCTTTTTGATATTATAAATGGAATTGTTCTCTGAATTTTATTTTTGTGGGTACAGTTGATTAATGCATATTTCTCTTTAACCCTTCAAACTTGCTGAATTGGCCTATTAGTTTAAATATATTTTTAATGGATTTATCAGGATTTTCTGTATATAAGATCTTATCACCTAAAAATAAAGATAGCTGATTTCCCCTGTTCAATGTAGATTTTTTTTTCTTTTTTTTTTTTTTGACTAATTGCAGTGGCTAGAACCTTTACTACAATCTTGAATAGAAGTAGTGAAAGCAGACATCCTCGCCTTGTCTCTGATTTTAGGCAGAAAGCATTTAGTTCTTCACCATTAAGTATGATCTTAGTTGTGGATTTTGCAGATGTCCTTTATCATATTGAAAAAGTCCATCTATTACCAGTTTTTTGAGTTTTTTTGATCACTGAGTGAGGTTGGATTTGTCAAATGTTTTCTCTGTATCTGTTGAGATAATTTTGTGTTTTTTGTCCTTTATTCTGTTTGTATAGAACATATCTATATCTATATATGATCTTCTACTAGCTGCAAATGTAATGTTTTACATTTTCCTGATAATTAAACATTTTTTCATTATAATACAGCTTTATTTCTAGTAAGTTTTTTGTTTTAAAGTCTATTTTGTCTGTTAGTCTAGTCATTCCAGTTCAGTTATGGTTTTTGTTTACATAGTATATTATTTTTCTAACCTTTTCTATACTGTGTCTCCTGTGAGCAGTATGGTGGTATAGAAGTTTTCTATTATTATCCACCCAAAGAACATTGATTTTGACCATTACCCACAAATGAGAATACTTTTGTAGGAATCCAGGAGTCTTAACAGAAAAGTTTCAGTACATCGTGAGGGTGAAAAATCCATAAATAGATGAATTGAAGAGGGTAAGAAAAACAGTTTCACTTAACTAGTGTCACCCCTCCCCTAAGGTGGCACAGCTCAATATGAAGAGAGACCTCCCCCACTTAGTCTGCAGTTTCTCCCATTGGAAAAATGAGAGCAGAGTGAGTGAGTGTCTGGCTTCCCTATCTGTGCAGGATGCTGCCCAAGAGGGCTACTTCTTTCTAACCACACTCAGAATACTGAGGTTATCATCAGGGCTGGGGGGTTGGGAAAGACAGGGAGCACAGCAGCCAAGGATTGGAACTCATCAAAGGTCCGTGTATCCCACAAATCACTTTACAGACTCCATCAGACCCATGAGCCTCTTGGGACACCTCATCTTCAGAACCCATAGGTTGGCCCATGGGCACCTCTGACATTCGGCACACCTCACCCACAACCCAGTGGCTGAATCCGCCATGTACCGGCCCCTGTGGATGGTGCATGTAAACCTTTGCAGATAGTTTGAGAGCATGTGCAGAAAGCTGGCCCAGTTTTGTGGGATTGGGAGAAAACACACAGTCTTGAGCATTTCAGGGTCCTGCCCTAAGGAAAATAAATGGGATGCTCTCAGCACTTGGTCTGGCTTTGTGGAATTGAGAGACGGCATACAATCTTAAAAATTACCCCCTAAGAGGGGGCAAGAGTTCCCTCTTGTAGGTGGGATCATTCATAGAAAACACCTGAGAGAGCCTCATAATCCCTAGTCAGACTGACTGATGAAGATGTTTCTCTCCCAAAGCCAGTCAGTAAAGACTGAAGGAAGTGACTGCTTCTCTATATGTGAAGACAGCACTGCAAGACATCAAGAAATGTGAAAAATCAATGAAACATTATAACACCAAAGAAGCACCATAATTATCTAGGAACTGGCCCTAAAGAAATGGAGATCTACAAACTGCCTAACAATGAATTCAAAATAATTGTTTTAAAGACCCTCAATGAGTTACAAGAAATTACAGATAGACAACTCAGTGAAATTAGGAAGAGAACACATGTACAAAACAAGTTTAACAAAGAGATAGAAATAATAATAAAAAAAGAACCAAACAGAAATTCTGGAACTGAAGGATAGAGTGAATAAAATGAAAAATGTAATAGCATCAAGAACAGAGTTGATCAAGCAGAAGATAGAATATGTGAATGCAAAGAAAAGTCATTTGAAATGATCCAGTCAGAGGAGACAAAAGAAAAAAAGAAAGTAAAGAAATGAAGAAAGCCTATGGAATTTATGGGACACCATACAAATAATAATATACACATTATAGGAGTTCCAGAAGGAGAAGAGAGAGAAGTGACAGAAAGCTTATTTAAAGAAATAATGGCTGAAAACTTTCCAAACCTGGGAGAGATATGGGCATCCAGGTACACAAAACTCAAAGGATCCCAAATTCGTTCAACCCAAAGAAGATTTCACATGACACATTATAATCAAACTGTCAAAAGTCAAAGACAAAGTGAATTTTGAAAACAGTGAGAGAAAAAGGGACTCACCATGTGAAAGGAAACCACATAAAGGGAAACTACTGTGTGACCCAGCAATCCCACTTCTGGGTAAATATTTGAACAAAATAAAATTACTATCTCAAAGAGATATCTACACTTGCATGTATATTGCAGCATTATTCACAGTATGCAAAATAAGGAAACAGCCTAAGTATTCATTGATGAATGAATGAGTAAAGAAAATGTGGTACACACACACACACACACACACACACACACACACACACGATGTAATACTATTCAGCCTTAGAAGGAAATCCTGACATTTACTACAACATGAATACACCTAGAGGAATTAAGCCAAGTGAAATAAGCCACAGAAAGGCAATCACTGTATGATCTCACTTATATGTGCAATCTTAAAAAGTCAAACTCATAGTAACATAGAATAGAATGGTGTTTACCAGAGCCTGAAGGTTAGGGGAAATGTGGAGATGTTGGTTAATGGGTACAAATTTTCAGTTATATGATGCAGAAGTTCTGGAGGTCTAATGTATGGTATGGTGACTGTACTTAATAATAATGTATTTTATACTGAAATTTGCTAAGAGAGGAGATCTCAAATTTTCTCATTAAAAGCAAACAAAAAAGGTAACTGTATGAGATGTTGGATATGTAAATTAGCTGGATTGTGGTAATCATTCCACAATATATATCAAAACATCACATTGTACACTTTAAATATATACAATATTTATTCATTGATTGTACCTTAATGAAGTTGAAAAAAATGCACTGTGTGTCTTGTAAATGGCATGTAGTTGAATCTCATCTTTTTAATATTCAATCTGACAATCTCTGCTTATGATTGGATTGTTTAATCCATTAACATTTAATTTTATTATCAATAGATTTGGTTTTATCTCTGCCATATTACATTTTGTTTTCTATGTAACTCATTTGTTTTATGTTCCTTTATTCATCCTTTATTTCTTTCTCTTTCATTAGGTGAATAACATTTTAAATACTTTAAGGATTTTTACACTATATTTTAGAGTAATTATTAGTACTGGTTGCTTTAGGGCTTACCATATACATCTTAATTGAATCTAGTTCAGAAATACTAATTCTGGTAATATATAGAAACATTATTCTTATATAGCTCTATTTCCTTTTCCTTCTTTTTGTGTCATTATTATAACACATATTACATCCATATATATTGCAAACAAAGCATTGCGTTGATATAACTATTTATATAATTTGTGCATTTATCTTCTGTGAGTCTTTTTAGTGAATTATTGAACTTGAGGGTGGTTTTGGTTAATCCCCTGTATTAGTTTTTCTGGGATGCCATAATAAAATACCAAAAAACTTGTTGCTTAAACAACAAAAGTATATATTTTTTAAAGTTCTGAAAGTTGGTAGTCCAAGGTTAAGGTGGCAGTGTTTTGTCTTGTTTTTCTTCTGAGGCCTCTTTCGTTGGTTTATAGATAGCCTCTATATTTGTCAGGGTTCCTCAGAGAAACAGAATCAATAGGATATATATCCTATATTTGCCCCTTTGCAGGAGTATTTCTTGAGGCTGGTCTTTGTGGTTTTTTCTCACCCTAGAAGAACTTTTAGTTATCTCTTTTTCTTTTCTTGGTTGTCTTTGGTAAACTGTTTGACCTACAAATAAGCTTAATTTTTTAACGGATCTACTAGCTTCCTCTTAATTGCTTACTGCTAAAATTTACATAGTTTTTAAAAGTATCCTATACATGAACTTCCCAACACTCTGTTCCAAATAAATTTGGTTACTTTGGAGAGAACTTTGGATCTCTCTCGTCTTATGATTTGCCTCTATCATTAGGCAAAATCTCTTAGTTACTACCCCAGAGTTGGTGGCAGGGATACTGGCCCACATCTCTGGGAGTGATACTCTTGTTTTATGAGCAGAGCCTAGGCAGAGGCATTAGTTTATAGTCTTCTCAGCTGCTTCTCCCAGCATGGATGTTCCATCCTGCAAGTGACCTAGGCAATCAGGACCCAGTATTCTTAGTTTGCTGTGTCTGAGGCAGAAACTCTACCATACAGGAGAGTGCTGGGTTAGGGAAAGGAACCTTCAGTTTCTCAGCAGCACTTCTCTGGAATTCAGCCTGTGAAATACAGGCTGATGTGAAATGCTGGTGGCCTGCTTCTCCTCGAGAGATACTGTAGCCCTTGACTGGAATTTGGGGGAACAGTAAGCTCTACCTTCTTGGTCATACCTACCAAATCATTGGTTATTCTTGCTCTAAGACATTATACTTGCTACTTTTCAAGCCTTACTTTACTCTGAGAGATTTTTTCCTCCCATGCCATATACTTTTTCCATTTTTTCCCCATGAACTGCTAATAGAAGTGTCTAAAGTCCTGTTAATGTTTTATCCAGGCCAATTGAGCAGTGACGTTTAAATATCACCCACCTTCACTGTGTTGACTTTCTAAATCAACAGTAGCCATCCACCATTAAAATAATATTTATCTTTTCGAAAGTAGGAATACAAATATCTTAATTTTTCCCCAAAAGACCAAGATTTTATTTCCCATGAAATGTAAACATCTTACTTTTTCCTTTCGGTTATACAAATTCGCTTTCCTCTTTTCTGCTCACTTTATCAGCTCTTTCTCACAGTTTATCTGTGGCTATAAATAAGAATTTTAACCATTCATATTTCATACTAGGTCTTTAAACTCTGGTCAGATAATCTATGAGTCATTGTAATAACTCTTTTATAATTAACAGACATTTTAATGAAAATTATAGTTTAAGTACTCCATTAAGAGTTATTTATCAATGATTTTTATAAAAAATAATTATTTATCGATCTACTATGTGCATACCCTTTTACAAGTGGTTTATCCACATCATATCATTATTGGTAACAAAAAAACACTTCTAGGTGGATATTGTCATTATCATTGTATCACTGAGTAAAAAATCAGCCTTTATAAAATAACACTATATTTCTGCTTAATGCTTCTCATATACAATCTATAGATCGTATTTACTCCAATCCATTGATTACTTTTTGGTTCTATACAAGACAAGAAAAACAAATATGTTACTCATATATTCCCTATTTGTCCTATTACCTTTTATTTTCGCTCGTCTTTTACCTCAAGACTTTTGTATTTCATTTGCCATTTATAGTTGCCTTAGGCAGCTTGAGATGTGTAAAGTAAACCATATGAGCTTATAAACCATTATGAGTTTGCTTCAGTTTTCTGGGTGGGGTTAATCTTCCTTTCAAAGAAGATATCTGTTCTGACTCTTAATTTACAACATGGAATACTTTGACAGCGATTACATTTTCCCACTGAATAAATAACAAATATCATCGCTGAACGTGCTGCAGGGCAAGTAGAAGTTATAAATTTATGACATTAATTTGAAGTTAAAAAATCACAAACATACATGAACTCCCCAAGCTTGGCTATAGGTATTAGTTACTTAATGTTTTCAGGAAAATAATAATATAGAACAAATTATTATTTACTCTGAAGGCTACTAATGGTTAGTAGTACAATTAGATTTTGCAATAGATGAGTGAAAGAAAGAGATGCTGTTATTTTGTGTGAATCCGTTTGTGTTAGCATTGTGGATTTTTAAGCAGGCAAATAAATTCCTATCATTCTCTTAAGAGAAAGAAATGTTTCCCAGCAGAGTAAAATTGTGTGGATATAGCACCCATATTGATTAAACAAGGATCCACTAATATCTAGAAAATAACATTTAGAAAACTCAAAGATTTCTCTAAAGGATTTCAGACACAATAGGGACCAAATTCAGGTAAAAGTAATGACAATGTTAAATTTCTTGGAAAAAATATACTTTATACTCAAAAATTTTGATTTTAATCAAATAATTTTAATATTAGAAGCAAATAACTTTTTAATAATAATACTGACTTGCTATAAAAGTTTGAAATTTATCCATAAGAAATTGCTCTGCATGATATGTTTTATCTTAAATATAACTGCTTTAAGGGTCCATAGTTAGTCTTAATATTTCATCCATTAGTAATATGTTAACAGTGACAAAATACTATATTTTCAACATGTGTGTTTACTTTGGTGGCAGTTTATGTATTCTGAAAGCTTTCACTCAATTAATGAGTTTGAATTTCGTAAGAATAAAAACAACTGTGACCATAGATTTTATCACCCTGTATGCTTTGGGTGAAAATGTGGTGCTATGGCTGCCATCAGTGGGAATCTCAAGGCCGAAGACAGGATATGCAGTAAAAGTCAATGCATTGTGGTAGCTGATGAGAGAGAGCATATCAAACATCCTTGGGCAGCAAAGGCATTGTATTCATGAAGCGAATTTCTGTTGCATTTCCCTGCTTTACCTCTTCTATAAGATTTAGTTCAAGGTCCCCTTTTCCTGGAAAACTTTCATGAGTTCTCCTACCTAGAATACTTGTTCTTCCTCTTCTTTTACAGCACCTTGAGTTTATAATGATCTTAGCACTTAACATACTATATTATAACTCTCCATTTTCTTGATTTGTTTATTTGACTAGACTGTGAGCTTCCTAAGGGACAGGATTGTGTTGGATTCATTTCAAATATCCAAAGCTAGAATGGTGTCTAGCCCGTATGAGACATTTAAAAATATTTTTGGGTGAATAAGTAAATGGATGAACTGAAATTCTAAAAGCTTCTTTGTTATCTAGGCTAGTAAGTGTAACTACATTTTTAGTAAGGAAAAATAACAAGTCAATTAAAGGTTATTTTAAAAACCAATAAGATTGTTTCTTTAGAAGAGTCATTAAGTCAACTTGGAAGCCAGGATGTTTTCAGATAATAGAAATAGAATTTTGGAGGAAAAGAGACATTAGAAAGGGCTTCTCCTTGTTATATTGATAGGCATTTTAGACCTGTGTTGTGACTTAATATATGTTTAATGTATTTACTTCATTAATGGAAAGAAACTTCATGTATCTAGTAAGTATTAAGTTTCTAGGAATATGTGGGGGTGGACCTCAACCAAGATTTGCTTTTCCAGTGTTCTGCTCTGACTGTGAAGTGAGACATGCCTTAGGGAAATGAAAATTTAGGGAAAACAAAAGGCTATTTGCTAGATTTATGCCACATTTGTTGTCACTCAGCTGTTGTTACCATTCACTTATGACTTAAATTCCTTTCATTACATCTCCATTTCACCACATGGGCATATAGGGTAAAACCATTTTTAGTGCACACAATTTTCTGCTTAGCCTCCAAAGACTTAGTTGAGTGCTTTTTCAATATGTGAGGCCTATCCAGCTTTCCAAATTATGTGTTCCTGAGGCATTTTGCCTACATCTTCTGAATTGAAATAAAAGATCATGGAAAATAAAACAGTGGGAACCTTTTTTTGCTCTTAGGATAAAGGAATAGAATGGCCATTTGAAGAATTACAGCAAAGAAACTAAAGAAACTAAATTTTAAAACTTTATTTTCCATTTCATGGGGCTTATGAATACAAATATTAGATAGACATTTCTTCAAAGACATAACAAATGGCCAGTGAACACATGAAAAGATCGTCTACATCATTAGTTATTAGAGAAATGCAAGTCAAATCCCCAATCAGGTACCATTTCATACCCACTAAGAATTAGGGTATGTATTAAAAAAAACACACACCAAAGAGCAATAACAACAACAAAGAATAAAAAACAACAAATGCTTGTGAGAATGTGGAAGAATTAGAATCCTCATATATTGCTGGTGGGAAGGGTTCAGCCTCTGTGTAAAAGAGTTTGGTGATTCCTCAAAATGTTGAACATAGAATTATCATATCACCCTACAATTCCACTCCTAGGTATATACCAAAAAGAATTTTGAAAACAGTCATTCAAACAAGTACATGTACACATATGTTCGTAGCAGAAGTATTTACAAGAGCTAAGAGGTGGAAACAGCACAATGTCCATCAACAAATGAATGGATGAGTGAATTGCGGTATATATATATATATATATATATATAACACACACACACACACAATGGAATATTGTTCTGACATAAAAGTCAATGAAGTACTTATATAAGCTACAATATAGAAGAACCTCCAAAATGAAAAAACTTGACACAAAAGGTCCCGTATTTTATGATTCCATGTATATGAAATACCCAGAAATAGGTAAGTTCATAGAGACAGAATACAGATTTGTGGTTGCCCAGGAAAAGGGGAAGAGGGCTAATGGATAATGGATTTTACTTTGGAATGATGAAATGTTTTGGAACTAAATAAAGATGGTAGTTGTACAACATTATAAATGTACTAAATGCCACCGAATCGCTCTAAAATGGTTAATTTTGTGTTATGTGACTTTCACTTCCATGTTATTTAAAAAATATAAATGTTGACAAATATTTATATATGCAAATGAGTTTAAGGAGTGGGATGATGGCAGAATTTGGATGAGATCTTAAACTTATTTTTAAGACTAAGTTGGTTTCTTTCTGAACTAGCTGCTGAGTCTTAGGAACTGTGATTGTAGGATTTGAAAATGAGATTAAACCACTCTAAATATAAGGAACAATGCCAAAGGCATTTAATTTCAATAATAATAAAAATAATAGTAATAAACATCTGGAGAATACATCGTCAAGGGTCCAATTCCATTAACAATTACCAAAACAATAAGTTTGTTCCTATTTCCTACACATCTCCTCAAAATTGCTTTGGAAAGGGCTTCTAGTTCTAAATTTTCTCTTAATAAACAACTGTTAAATTACTAAAGTCAAAATGATGTTTCTCTATAAAAGAAATCATTTTCTTGCTACTTTTTAAAAACTTTACCTTTTATACAAGCCCAGACACAACATATTTTATCCTAATCCGTCAGCCTCCTCTCCATTATATAGCTATCACCATAATAACCCTCAAGGAATGATTTAACTTCATAATTATAAGGACTCAAAGAATGATTAGAACAATGTTTTCCTTCTGTCTCATTTCCTCTTGTTAATTCTCTAGGCTGCAATTCGCTTTTCCTTTAATGTTCACTGTCAGGCCCAATAATGCCCCCTGGTAGAAGCAGGATGAGGAGTTTATTCACTGCTGAATGATGAATATCTCTGCATAGCAGGGGGATGCACAAGCATATTGAATTGATCGCTGGCTTGCTTTCCCCATTTCCTTTAAAAATTTGTTGTTTAAAGACCTGTAGTGACAAATATTAACTCTGACTTTTTGGAAAATATCAACAGCTATTTTTAGAGTTCTACAGAGCAATATTGACTGAACATATTTTATGTTATTTTAAATATCTCGCATTTATATAATTGGCTGTAAGTCACATTCTAGTTTTAGGCCAGGTAAACTCCTGGACATTTTATCACAGGGATTGAATTGAAAACAATGGATTGTGTAGTTATGTCTGCCTGTCTTTTCTTTACTACGTGTTACTTAATTGTAGACAAACATTTTATTTTTATAGCTTGGTTAATAAATTAAGGCAAAATAAGGGTACAATTAAGGAGGAAATATAAATACATTATTAAGATGGATTCAAAGGCTAAAGAAAACTGAGTTTTAAAGGGATTATAACAGAAGGCAAAATATAAACTATTAAATAAATGCTTTTGGAAAAGTTAGCTAGCTGTTTGGGTCAAAAAATAATGTTAACCCCCTGGATAATACTATACCAAAAGTTGAAGATGTTCAAATAACTTAAATGTGGAAAAAATGTGCACACACTAGATTGGAATATAAGAAAATTGTTTCATAATTAGTGACAAGGTAGGCTTTCTATTTCTACTTAAGTTTTAACTGTAAAGCAAAAGATTGGTGGGTTTTGCAACGCAAAATTTCAGATCAGCACGGTGAAATATAAAAGGTACAATGTAAAATACAGGTTGAGAATAAATACATGAAAAACACTTGCTAAATAAAATATCATCGATTATATATAAATAGCTTATAGAAACCTATATAAAATGTTCGGACTCACTGAAAATCATTAAAGGCAAAATGTTTCACGTCAACAAATACGATTTCTTACATCTCATAATGGAAAAAAATAAAGGATTGGTGATATCTAGTCAATTGAACATGAGTGGTAATGTATATTTTCATACATTTCTGAAATAAATATAGACAATAAATTCTTTTAAGGTCTGTTTATGAATAACAAAATTTTAAATGTGCATACCTTGGCTTAGCAACCCTTTTAGAAATATTCAAACTAAAGAAATGTTTGTACATGTGCTCAGCTCCTTCTCTATAAGAATATCCAGGTAACATATTTTAAGAGGAATTTTCAGAAGCAACGTATATATCCATCTCTAGGAAAAATTTGGATAAATATTAGTACATCTGCCCCCTTTAAAAAAGAATGAGGTAGATTTGTGATAATGTGAGAATAATATATTCATGATTTTTTGTTCCATGAGGGAATTTTTTAATTTACAAAAAATTTCTATAGTATGATCTCATTTTTATTTAAAAATATCCATATGGCTGTGTGCATAAAAGGCTCTGCAACTGCATAGAAAAAAGCCCTGGATGGTTATTCAAATATTATCTGTGATACACAGAAAATAATGTATTGAGGACTGGTGAAACAGGACATGTAAGCTTTACCTAATATACCCTTGTACTGTTTGACATTTTTATAAGTGAATAATATTTTAATAAGTTTAAATATCATAAAAAGAGTACAGAAAAACAATTGAGACATTTGAGTTTTACCTTTTACATAATTTTTAAATTAAGATTTTTCATAAATTAGTCATCTAAGAAAAACTCTCCAAAACATTGGTTGCCCTAATATGTAAAGCAATTAAAATGAAGTCACTTTTCAAATTAACCTTTTGATGACATTATGGATTGAAATAAAATGGGTATATTCCAACAGGCCTTTAGGCATTTTCTCTGCAGGTGTATTTCTGTGAAAGAGCTAAAAAACGTGAAGTGTCTAAATCAGAATGTCCTTGAGGGAATATGGACCCACGAATCCTCTGAAGTGTTGGAGAAATTACAAAAATCAAACGAATTATTCATCTTGTGAAAAAGTAATCTTCAAGTGTTATAGATTTCCTTGGATCTGGAAAATAACTTTGCTGCCTTTCGCCTTGCCTGAACTTGTAACTCACAGTGCACTCCTTTTTGCTGACTACACAAACTACTCACTAATGTTAAAGCAAAGCTTTGATATTTGTACATGATTTTCATATATGTGTTTATGCTAATAGGTGCACTCTTATAAGAGATTTGTCTGTTTAGCTGCTCTTTGTACATTCTCTAGCATGTCATAACACACATTCAAAATACCTTTTATGAAAATAATTGAATTATACTAAATTGTAGAATATACTTTCCTAATATTATATGAAGAGGGACTTTAAATCCTTTTTAGTTTACAATTACTGTTTCTAAATGAGTGTTTTTAAAAAAGTATGTTTAATATATGCCCTTTATTTTCTCTATAATTTGTTGATCACTCTTTTATAAAATAATCTCAATTACTGTGAATTTCATAATAATATAACAATCATGGAAACTTATTGGCTGTACTGTGTGTGACTTGCCAGAATATAAATATACTTGGACATTCTCTATTGAAGAATAGAAAATCTCTAAGGGATTCTCAATTAAAGGGGCCATTTGGATAATGTATTTTTGTTTGCTGGTTTCTCCACAGGTTTATCTCCATGAATTAGAAAACTAGGAAGAAAAGAGTAATGGATTACAGAAAAACATCCCTAGATGATGCTCCCTTTTAACCAGTACAAAAGAGAGGTAGGAATGATACTTTTTTTTTTTTTTATCATTTACTTGGGCATGTTGTTGTGGATCTATGTTTTATAGATGAAAAAGTTTGTTAAAACATGGAAATTATAGCTAGAGACATCCTCCTTATTCTTCTCACTTTGCACTCTTTTTGTTTTTCCTTTTCCTTAGAACTCTTTCCTCTTTCATTCAATAAATGTAGGCATTTATTCTAAATTAGTTGCTGTTACTAAGAAATTTCCATGAGTCTAAAGTACATGTTTATTTTTGCACATAAGAGTTATATAATAGTCTGTTTTTGGCAGAATTATAGGTATTCAATATCCCATTCATCTCTGTGAAACCTTCTGTAATAATACAAATGAAACAACATTGCTGATAACATTCTGTATCAATCAACTATAGAAGTTGTTTTTTAGCTTATTGCGTTTAGTTTATCTACAGTAGTTATAGTCTTGCCTTTGACAACTTGCTTTCTAGGTTGCAGGGTACTATTGTGAGCTTGTCCCTGTACTATTCTAGATATCTTCTTGAACTTCTAAAATATTAATGAGTGGAATTTGGCATAAGGTAATTTACCTGGGAATGCATGTTGCCATAATAATTTGGGATTAAATGATTTCCACTGTTGCCAATTTATGCAACACTTAAACTGTTCGGTTGTGGTCTGCTTTTCTGAATTAAGGAGTAAGTGAAAGTGGTTATAAAGTCACTTTGTAAATAAGACAGGAGATTGGTAAGGTGCATATTCTGACTTAAATTCAGTGTCTTTCAGTAGACTTGTAGCCATAGTGCAGGCATATTAATATGAAAATTGTCAATTTGGTTTTCTTACCAAATATCCCTCACAAGTTCATTTTGATGATTATTGTATTTACCAAAACCTCAAAAAAAACAGTGTATGACCAAAAAAAAAAAAACCCAAAAGACAGAAACCTATATTGTGTCATGTTTTTAGGTAAAATTTAACAGATATTCAAAGTAAGAAATAATACATATGTGACACTTTTGTGTGATTAGGAACAATTCCATTAGGACTTTCAAAACTTTAAGGGAAAAAAATCATAACTTTTCAAAATCTGTTTTTGTATTACTTTACATGTCTGTTTAAGCATTTTTTCCATTTTATATATTATGGTCTCCAAAGTATGTACCAATATAGCTGCTTTTTTAAAGAAACATGTTCAATCAAAAATAATTTCAGGTAGTGCAGATTCCTTGCTGGAGATTGTTTTAGAAGAAGATACGGTCAATATTGAGGAAAAATTTTAAGATATATCAGGACTTTGTATGTTAGATTGCTGTGTAATGATTGATTTATATTATAAAATTTAAGAGAAATTACCAATTGCAATTAGGTAAACTAAACTTTGGGAATATAAAAAATTTACAATTTCTAGTCCAAACTCATTAAATGATTCTTGCACTTTTTTTTGCTACTAAGGGGATAATCATTTATTTCTTTCAATGACTGGGGCTTTGAAACAATTGAGTCTGTACTAATAAACAAAGTGCCTTATTAAAGTAACCAAGGAAGAAGAAAACATGTTTAGATGGTGAATCTATCATGACTTATCAATTAAATTCTAATTCCATATATGCATGGTTAATATCATTCAGTGCTGTTTTTATTACTGAGCCACAAATTACTGGTCATCATTTTCCAATCTCAAACAAATTTCCCCACTTTATATGTATATAAGATAATATATATCATATTTATATATCCTGCAGAATAGTTTCACTATTCTGTGAAAACAAAAATCCTCTGTGCTCCACCTCTGCATCCCTTCTTAACCCCTAATCATTGGAAATCTCTGATCTTTTTAGTGTCTCCATAGTTTTGCCTTTTCTAGAACACTGTATAGTTGAAATCATACATGATATAGCCTTTCCAAATTGGCTTCTTTCACTTAGTAATATGCATTTAAATTTCCTCTGTGTTTTATCATGGCTTGATAGCTCATTTCTTTTTAGGGCTGAATAATATTCCATTATCTGGATGTACCATAGTTTATTTATCCATTCATCTACTGAAGGACATTGTGGTTGCTTCCAAGTTTTGGTAATTAAGAATAAAGCTGCTATAAACTTCTGTGTACAGATTTTTGTGTAGGCATAAGTTTTCAACTCCTTTGGATAAATACCAAGGAGCACAATTACTGGATTATATGGCAAGAGAATGTTTTGTTTTGTTGAAACAGCCAAACTTCCTTCCAAAGCAGCTGTACCACTTTCTGTTCCCAGCAGCAATCAATGAGAGTTTCTGTTGTCCCCCAACCTCACCAGCATTTGGTGTTGTCAGTGTTCTGGATTTTGACCCTTCTAAGTGTGTTGTGGTATCTCGTTGTTTAACTTTGCATTTTCCTGATGACACATGACAAGGAACATCTTTTCATATGATTATTTGCCATCAATGTATTTTCTTTGTGAAGTGTCAGTTAAGGTCTTTGGCCCATTTTTTAATTGGTTGGTTAATTATTGTTGAGTTGTAAGAGTTTTTAAAAATATTTTGAATAACAGACCTTGATCAGATTTGTCTTTTGCAAATATTTTCTCCCACTCTGTAGCTTGTGTTTTTATTCTCCTGACAGTGTCTTCACAGAGCAGAAGTTTTTAATTTTAATGAAGTCCCAGCTAATCAATTCTTTCTTCCATCGATCATGTCTTTGGTGTCATACCTAAAAAGTCATCACCAAATCCAAGGTCATCTAGATTTTCTCCTATGTTATCTTCTAAGAGCATTAGAGTTTTGAGTCTTACATTTTGGTCAAAGTTCCATTTTGAGTTAATTTTTGTGAAGGGTGTAAAATCTGTTTATAGATTAAATTTTTTGCATGTGGATGTCCAGTTGTTCCATCACCATTTTCTTTATTGTATTTCCTTTCCTTCTTTGTCAAAGATCAGTTGAGTGTATTTATGTGGTCTATTTCTGGGCTCTATTCTGTTTTATTGATCTGTTTGTTTATTCTTTTGCCAATACATCACTCTTAATTATTGTATCTTTATAATAACTTGAAGTCAAGTAGTGTTAGCTCTATTTTTTTTTCTTCTCCTTCAATATTGTGTTGATTATTCTGGGTCTTTTGACTCTCCATATAAACTTCAGAATCGTTTTGTTGATACTCATAAAATAACTTGCTGGCATTTTGACTGCGATTTCACTGAATCTATAGATCAAGTTGGGAAGACTGACATCTTGACAACATTGAGTACTCCTAAACATGAACATGGAGTATCTTTCCATTTATTTAACTTTCCTTTGACTTCTTTCCTCAAGAGTTTTGTAATTTTCATTTTGTTAGATTTATACCTAAGTATTTTATTTTTTGGATGCTAGTGTAAATAGTATTGTGTTTTTAACTTCAAATTCCACTTGTTCATTGTTGGTATATGGGAAGTGATTGACTTTTGTATATTAACATTATATCCTGCAACCTTGTTATAATTGTTTTTCAGTTCCAGGAATTCTTTTCCTTGTTCTTCTTCTTTCGGATTTTCTACGTAGATGATCATGTCATCTATGAATAAAGACAGTTTTATTTCTTTCTTCTCAAGCAGTATACCTTTTATTTTCTTATTTTATTACATTAGCTAGGATGTCCAGTATGAAGTTGAAAAACAATGGTAAAAGGGAACACCCTTGCCTTGTTCCTGATCTTAGTGGGAGAGCTTTTAGTTTTTCACTGTTAAGTATAATGTTAGTTGTAAGTTTTTTGTAGATATTCTTTATCAAGTTGAGAAAATTCTTCTCTATGCCTAATTTACTGAGAGTTTTTGTAATGAATGGGTGTGGATTTTGTCAAATGGCTTTTCTGTATTCATTGAAATCATCTGTGGCTTTTCTTCTTTATCCTGTTGATGTGGTGGATTACATTAATTGATTTCCGCAGGCTTCTTTCAAAGTACTAATTTACATTTTCCTATGGTTTAAGGGGAGGACATGCCTTTCCATTTTTAGGTGCAGGACACATAGGTAAGGCTCAGATAAAAGTTCTTTAACTATTTAATCAATTGACAAAGCAAATACTCATGCACAATTTAAATCAATGATTGAAATATTTGCTATTAAAGTTTATGTATGTCTATAAATGGCCCTATTTACTTTTCCACTTCTGCAAATCAGAGTGTATGGAATTTTCCCCATATCTGGAAATTATTAGTGTATTTTAGTTGAAATAATTTAAAATACAAACTATTATTTTTACCTTTCTGTAACCCCGAAATTTATATAATTTTTTGTTGTTGCTGAAGAATGATAAGCTTCCACTTAGTGATTCATATTATTGTTATCCATTGGAATAAGATTTAGAGGAATATCTCTAGAACTGTATATATGCTAGTTCATTGATATCACAGACTGAATGCTAACTTGGGTTATCCTCATATCATTCTTCCCACTTAAGAGTCAGTCTAGTCAGGTACCTGGTATGTTAACTTATCCACAAAACTGACTTGCAATTAAAGCGCACTTAATGTTGACTGTATATATAGTTCTTTCTTTTTGACATACTCATTTGAAATAATTTTGTTTATCATATTTTCTTGTATCTAGTATTCATTAAATATTTTTTTGAGAATCTAGCAAATCTCAGGTGTTGTTCTAGGTACAAGGAATATGACGGCAAACATACTTTCCCTGCCCTAAAAGTCCTTATGTTTTACGGGGAATGGCATAGGGGATTAAAAAAAGGAAAAAATTGATGTGTAATATACTGGGTGTTGAAAAGTGTAAGGGGATATTAAGCAGGATGAGTGGGTGGAGAATGAAAGTGGGATGCTATTTTAAGGTAGTCTGAAGTCTCTGTGATATAGTGATATTTAAGGAAAGATCTAAAGAAAGTGAGGAGGAGAACCTCCATGGATATCTGAGATTAAATCATTACCTGCAGAAGGAGTTACAGTAGCAGTTCAGTGTGTTCAAAGAACAGCAAGGAATCTAATATAGGTAGACCACTGAAAAGGCTGTGCTTTCTTTACATGCTGTTGGAGAACTCTGAATAGGAGAGTTTTACTTTGTGACTCTGGCTCTATTTTGAGAATGAAGAAAAGCAGGGAAAAGATAGAAGCAAAACTGTGAAAGGTGAAGCATAATGCTGGCTTGAACCAGGGTGGCAGTCGTTAAAACAGCACAAAATTGTTACATTTTTAATATATCTGGAAAGTGCATTGTCAGGATTTGTTTATGGATTGTATATGGAGTCTGAAGGGAAGCGTCAAGGTGATGTTTAAGTTTCTGTTTTGAGTCAACATAAATTTGGTGTTTCCATTTATTTAATGAAGAAGACCAAGGGAGGAAGCTGTTTGGAGAGAATAAAATAATTTGGTTTTGGACATGTTAAATATGAAGTTTTAACTTGTTAAATATGTTAAATATAGTCAGAAGTGTAAGCTGAATATGTAAATTTGAAGCTCATCAGCATATATGTAGTATTTAAACCCTTTTAAGAGCGGATAATAGAATGTGGGGAGTGGGTAACCCTAGATATGAAAATATGTCTAAGGACTAAATCCTTGAACAGTACAACCAAGGAAACTAAGAAAGTTAGCAACCAGTGATGAAGGAGGAGAACCAGAAGATGTTATCCTGGGAGTCAAGTGAATATAATGTTTCAAAGAGGGAGTTTTCTCCTGGGTCAAAAGACATAGATGTATCAAACACTGCTAATAAGCTTGGGTAGGATCTTACTTTTGAAAGCTTTTTTTTTTTTTAATTCTTTAATTTCGTGAGCTCACTGCAAGAGAGAAGCCAGGGACATATTCTGGGCTAGCAGGATTTTGTGTCTGGATTCACTAAAATTAAATTTTGATACAGACAATCAAAGTAATACAGAGCTTCTCATCTCTCCTGCCCTCTGATCCTGCTGCCATAAGGGAAGCTTGCTTCCTGTAAATATATATTTTCTGTGTGATTTCATGTTTACTCCTAATTTTTCTGCTTCTTACAGAACCAGATGGGTCCAGGGAAGTATTGCCAGTAGAGTACCCCTATGCAATTGTTTGCAAATCAATTTTTGCTTTTGCATGTGGGAAAATGAACTTTTCTGGCTCATTCCCAAATATGTAGCCACAGGGGTCTTCTCTGCTTCACCCAGAGCTCTGGATCCAGATCAGTCTCCACTATGTCTGGCATAACTCCTACTTATTTTGAGTTCAGCTTTATTTCATTTGAAAATGATATTGGAAGATACATTGTACGTTTTTTCTGATGGTCTATAGAAGAAAGCTTTATTGTTTGTGACAAAAGAAGTTAACATCAAGAAATTTATACCATGATTTTTATATTTTATTTTGATAAAAGGGAAGAAAAATAGCTGTAAACTAATGAAACTCAAAATTGTTAGGTAATAAATGATTTGACTAAAATTGATCTTACTTGAGATAACAAAATTATTAAATTTTAAATTAAGGGCAATTTTATGGATAAACTGATTATTTCATATGACTACTCACCTCTGGCTCCCTCATAATTAAACACAATGAATCATTATATAAAGTAGCTTCTTTTGTTTATGGGAAAGATCTGTCTCCAGGGAACACTTGGGATCCCTTTTGGTAGTTCAAATTTTGTTGCAGTGGCAGGCACATCAGAATGATTGTGAAGTATCTTGTCTTTGTAAGTCATTGCAAAATTTGTGGCTAATGGTCACAGAAAGGGACAGATTCACCTGAAGTATTACAAATCAGACTTTTTCAGTGTTCAAACTGAAACTTAAAATTATGAAACTGTAGCACTATATCAGACTTGAATAAGGGAATAAATTGTTTATTGAAGAATCAGGAAAACCCACTTAACTTTAACAGAACAGAGGAAGTTGTGTCATTTTTTCCTCTTCATTTTCTCCTACTTCTGTTCTACATGATTTCTACTGGCTTATTTTGGCTTGGTTTCAGAATGAATAGAGGGGAACATTAAAGAAGGTGTGACTTACTCCGTCTTTTCCAGTGTTACACTGCGAAAACATAGCCAGAAAAGGCACTCCTTGCTCCATTTTGGAAAGCAACTTACAACCTCGTAGGTTTTAATAATAATACTTAAATGCTTATTTAAAGTTTACACAATTCTACAAGGAACTCAATCAATCCTCATTTAAATCCCATGAATTATCACATTTTACAGATGAGAAAATTGAGGATTGTAGAGGATGCATAATCTTTCCATGATTAAAAGCTATCATTGTAATTACAACTATAAATTTATTAAGTTGCAGGCTTTTATGTTTCTGGTTTCACAAAGGGAATTATATCAAATAAATACAACTACCTCATCCTCTACTACATAAATTCAGAAGTTTGAGTGTTTTTTTCTTTTTTATGTTCTGTTTATTTTTTGAGGTACAGACGTATAATATTAGTTCAGATGTACAACATAATGATTCAATATTTTTATATATTATGAAAGTTAGCATCCATCATCACACATAATTCTTTATGTTCCTAAAAAGTACTAGGCACTATGTGCTGTGACATTCTCAAGTAGAGAAATATTCCAA
This sequence comes from Delphinapterus leucas, assembly GCF_059928025.1. Lineage (NCBI taxonomy): Eukaryota > Metazoa > Chordata > Mammalia > Artiodactyla > Monodontidae > Delphinapterus > Delphinapterus leucas. The sequence continues at coordinate 56,057,257 of NC_143140.1, forward strand.
ATAGCTCTCAGTTTCAGGCCAGAGAGACATAGATTGAAGATTTCAGAGCAAGGTGGAACAACCAGTGCTAAAATAGAGGGTCATAATTACGTATGGGAAAGGTACTTAGGCAGGCCCATGGGCTCAGACGAGGCCTCCTGGGGACAATGATACGTGAGCTGAGTGTTGAAGGCTGTGAAGACAGTGTTAAGAAGAGTGTAGGTTAGAGCAGGGAGGTGGACGGTGCCATCCAGTGGTGATCTAATGTTGCTGTCACTCCTAATCTCCTTATGATGAGTACAAGGATAAGGCAATCATATGAATACAGATAGACTTGCTGAGTTTGGTTTTTGCTTTAAATTGAACAGAAGGAAAGGGCAATCAAATGGCACATAGTCAAGTTTTGATTTTTGTTTTTTGTTTTTGCCAGATCTAACCTTTTCACTCTGTCTCAATTCAGAACTTAGTCTAACGGTTCTAATTATTGTTGCAGAGGTGACCACTCTTCCCTTAAAGAAATAGCTTTACTGTTGATAACTTTTGTCAAATTCAAATAGTCTCACTCTGTGGAGTATAATGTAGAGTTTATAAGTTTACAAGACTTTGAAGTCAGAATGCCCGGATTGAAATCCGGGCTTTATCTGTTGTCTTTTGGCAACAAATTCAGCCTCTTTTTGCCTCTGTTCCCTCATCTGTAAAATGGGGACAATACTAATGCCTATGTTGTAGTATTCTGTTTTATGGAATGAGTTAAACATTGGAAGAGTACAATGCCTGGTACTTTGCCAGCACTCAATAAACATTATGTTCTTTATTATTTAATTGCAAAACCAACTGGAACTGCAGCAACAAGCAAATAGAACCTTGTATAAACTGGGGAATGGCAAGTGTGAGACAGATGCATTTGCCTGGATTCGGGTATGGCTCCTTTGAGAATGACTATAAATCCAAATGAAAATGTCTATGAGAATGTGAGCAACTCACACTTTATCTGTGTTGTCAGTAGTTAAGTGTTTTAATAATGTATGTGGTGGGGTGGGAGAGTGGTCCAGGTTATAGCAATACCCTTAGCCAGGACAGTGTGTAATAGCTGAGGGGAGTAGTGGTGATAAGATGGAAGTAATGAGAATATAGAGAAGCTTTTCCTGGGATAGTAAGTAGCTAAAATCTAAGTAGAGAACCTGAGTCAATCATATACAAGAGTATCACGCTGTACTGTAGACTGTGAGTCTCTACAAGAGATAGAATGAAAGCTTTTTTGCATAATAAGCAGTAGGATCCTTATTGTACCAGGAGGTCTGTGAAAACCCAGGACCTAACAGAGTAAATGAAAAATGAATACCTGGGTTTGGTTCGTTCACTCCAGGCACATCTGTTACCTTGGGCAAGATACCTCCTAAGTCTTTTAGTTATTTCAACTATAACACAAGTATAATAATATGTACTTTACAAGGTTTCTGTAAGGATGGGCAAAAATCATGTAATAAAAATGTTGTGAACTTTGAAGTGTAGTACAGATGTTGTTATGGTTATTGTATTATTTTTATTTCCTTCTATTTCTTGAGAGTTTCTTATTCTATGTATCTTTTCAGAGGTGAATCTTATTAATATTTTCTACATTTAAAATTTTTTCTTAATATAACTGGGAACCCTCTTGTTTTTATCATCACTCTGCATACATTCTAGTGACTCCAGTATATCTTTGACTCTTCAAAGACCCTATTTTACCTGAGGACTGACAACTCTAATGTGGATCATTCAGCCATTTGAAAAATCTGATTTTTGTAAAATCCAAAATGAGTTAGAAGCAGTATTAGGGCAGTGCTCTTGCATGGGAAGCAAAGTGAAAACTGGTGGTTGGTTAGTTATTTTTAGTTCAAATTGCAAAGTCAGGATTACTGTGGTAAGAGTTTGTTTAGCCCAATTGAGCTTACTTATTTTATATTTACTAAACCAGTTGAATTTCACTTAGATTGACTCAAAATACATCCACTTCATCTCTTCGAAGCTTGGTGAAAATTAATCTACTTTGGATCCTGCTTCCATCAAAGAAAACATCTAACAATTTATCTTTGAGTCATAAGTAGGAAAATCATGGGGGACTGATCATTTTATGACCTCCAAATTGAAAGAGCTTATTTAAGCTAGGAGCAGTGATAGCACATTTTCATTTATCTTGTTTCCTTTGCTAAAAATCTTACAGCTAATATTCTCTGGTGGCTGCCTTTACTAATGTGCAAAAATAGTTAACTCTTGATTAAATCCTACTGGCCTAAGGATAAAAAGAACCCATGGCCTTTTCTTGAACCATGCTTGCCTCTTTATTCAGCACTACTCATGCTTTCTTTTTTCAGCAACCCAGGGGATATTATTGGTAAGCTAAACATCATGTTCACAAGGTGGAGCCTATATTTTAGATTATTTTCAAATTCTTGTCTGAATAATTGAATATTATCATCTGAGCCATGCATATAAAGTCATGCCCAATGGCATACATGCTACTTTATCATGATAATATATCTTTTTTATATTTCTGACTTTGGTTTGCTTATATCTTGGTATTTTTTGTTTATGTTCTAAGGGACATGCCTATGATACACTTTTTTGTATTTTTGCCAAGTTTTGTAGTAGGACCATGATAGCTTTATACCATGAGTTGGAAAGTTTACACTCCTCCTATTTTCTAAAATATTGTGTGTAAGATGGCTATTTTTTCTTCCTCAAATATTTTATTCAATAGAATTCACAAGTGAAACCATCTATGCCTTCTGTTTTCTTTGTGGGAAGGAGATATATATATATCTCCAAGATAGTGCAGGTTTTATTCCAGGACACTACAATAAAGCAAATAATACAATAAAATGAGCCATGTGAAATTTTTTGGCTTCTCAGTGCATATGAAAGTTATGTTTACACTATATTGTAGTCTATTAAGTGTGCAATAGCATTATGTCTAAAAACAATTTAAAAATTTAAAAATAACATTAATTAAAAAGAATGCTGTTGGAAAAATGGTGCTGATAGACTTGCTTAAACACAGGTTGCCATAAACCTTCAACATGTAAGAAATATGGTATGCCTGTGCATATAAAGGAATATTCTGATGTACTGTTTCATATTATGTCATTTTTATTGTGGTAAGTTGTATATTTCAGTGGATTTGTTCATTTTATCTATGCTGTTTATTTTATTGGCATAAAATTATTCATGCTATGTTATTATCTGCGTTATGTCTGTAGCGTCTATATTGATAAGCCCTCTTTTATTTCTGATACTGATCGTTTTTGCTCTTCTCCTTTTTTCTTGATCAGTCTAGCTAAGTATTTATATATTATTTTGAACTTTTTCAGTAACCAAACTTTTGGCTTTGTTAATTTTCTTAATTGTTTTTCTGTTTTCTACTTGATTGATTTCTGCTCATTTCTTTATTATTTCTTTCCTTTTACTAACTTGGGTTTAACTTTGTCTTATTTCTTTTAGCTTCTTAAGGTTAAACCTTAGATCTTTGAGTTTACATAAGCATTTAAAGCTGCAACTTTCCCTTGAAACAGTTCTTCAGCTGAATATTACAAGTTTTTATATATTATATTTCCATATTATTCAGTTTGAAATATTTTAAAATTTCCCTTGTGATTTTTTAACACATGCACTATTTAGAATTATACTGTTGAATTTCCCAATACCCTGTGTTTTCCTCTGCATTTTATTATTATTAATTTCAAATATAATTCCATTACTGAGTTAGTTTCCAATGACTGCTGTAACAAATTATGATTAACCTGATATGTTAAAACAGCACAAATTAATTTTCTTACATTTCTGGAGGCCAGATGTCTAAAAATGTCCTATGGGCTAAAGTCAAGGGGTTGGTGAGGCTAGTTCCTGTGGAGACTCCAAGGGGAGAATCTGTTTCCTTGTCTTTTTTTAGTTTCTAGAAGCCACCTGCATTTCTGGGCTCATGACTTCTTCCTTGCATCACATCACCTTTTCTTCCCCTGCTTCCACTGTCACATTGCCTTTTTCCACTTCTATAGTCAAGTCTTCCACTGCTTCCCTCCTATAAGGATGTATGTGGTCCAGCATAATCTCTTCATCTCAATATTCTTAATTTACTTACATGTGAAAAGTCACTTTTTTGATATAACATTTACAGGTTCCTTGGATTAGGACCTGGATATCTTTGGGGGCCATTGTTTAACCTACCACTGTTATGAACAGATATGATTTCAGTCATTTTATGTATATTAAGACTTGTTTTATAGCACAGTATATGGTCTATCTTGATGAATGCAGCATTTGCTCTTGAAAGAAATATGTATTCTACAGTTACATGGCTTAGTGTTCTAAAAATATCTGTTAGGTCAAAGTTGTTGGTTAACTTGTTCAAATCATCTGGAACTTCATTAACTTTCTTCTGAGTTTTCTATTACTTGCTGTTCCTGAGTGTTAAAACCACCAACTGGGATTGTAAAATTGTTTAATTTTCCCATTGAGTCAGTCAAGTTATAAATTCCAAAACCCTTATGATTTATTAGCACATTTATCACACTTATGATTGATGCACTGACCCTTTTATCATTATGGAATGTTTCTTTTTTTCTGGGAATGTTTTTATCTGAAAGTCTGGTTTGTCTGATACTAATCTAGCTACTCTGGTATTCTTGTGCTTATTGTTTGCATGCTATATCTTTTCCATTCATTTTTTTAATCTCCCTGTGTCTTTTTTATTTAAATTGCATCTCTTTTTGGTAGAAAACAATCTCTGAATTTTACTTGAGTGTTCAATCCATTAACATTTAATGTGTTAATTTATGTAGTTGGATATAGCTCCACCATAGTATTATTTTTTGTCCATATTGCTAGTTTGTTTCTCTCTTACTCTTTCCTGAAATTTCTATGTTTTATACTCAAAAGTGTATATTAATTTTAAAAATCAAAATTATATTTTATTTCAATTTGTCTTTGGCTCCTTTGCTATACCTTCTTTACATTGGTTGCTTTGATAATTACAATATATATTCTTATATTTTTAAAGTCTACTTATAATTAATTTTTCTACTTTCCATCAAATATAGAAAACTTGCAACTGTTCAGGTCATTTGTGCTATAGTTTTCATATGTATTGCATCTAAATACATTATAATCCCTACACAGCAATGACTCATATATATATATATATATATCATACTCTTCATATCTACTAGAAGATGTATATTTTTACTTGTATTCCTTTAATCTTTCTTATACAGCAGGTCTTTTGGTGACAAATAGTTTTGATGTTCTTTTATATAAAAATGTCTTTATTTTGCCTTCACTGTTAGGCACAGAATTCTGGATTTGTACTTCATTCATTTATTTATTTTTCTCAACACATTAAAGATGTTGTGAAACTGTCTTTGATTTCCATAGTGTCTTATATTATGAGAAGTCAGCAATTTTCTCATTGTTGTTTCCCTGTATGTACTGTCATTTTTTTTTTCTGATTGCTTTTGGAAATTTCTCATTAACTTTACGTTTAGGAAATTTGACTGTGACGTACCCAGGCATTTAAAAAATCCTACTCTGATTCATCTTCTTAAATATGTAAATACACATATTTAACCAAATTTGTGACATTTCTTAGGACATACATCTTCACTTTTTTTTTTTTTTTTGCCCCACTTGCTCTTTTTTTTTTCTTCTGGAATTCAAACTACACCCATATAGTAGACTTTTTGTTATTGCACCAAAATGGTATCTGAAGCTCTTTTTTTTTTTTTTTAATCTTTTTCTCTTCTATTATCATGTTGGATAATGTCTATCTTCAAGTTCTCTGATGTTTTTCTCTTCTTTCCCCATTCTGCTGTTCCACTAAACCGGCAGGTTTTAAATTTCAGGTAATATAATTATCAGTTCTGTGATTACTTTGTATTTTTGTTATTGTTGTTGTTTAGTTTTTACTTCTTTGCTAATAGTTTCTATCTTTTCAGTTATTACAGGTATACTTTCCTTCAGTTTATGGTCATAGGGGTTGCTTTGAAATCTGTGTCTGCAAATTCCAGCATCTATATCATCTTAGATTTGATCTCATTAGATTATCTTTACCTGTGAGTTAGATGTGTTTTCATGATTGTTTTGTGTGATGAATAATTTTGGGTTGAATCTTGAATGTTGTGAAAGTTATGTTTTGGAAACTCTGGATCATTCTACTTTTCCAAAGTATATCGATATTTTTGTTTTAGTGAGCAATTTACTTGGTTGAATTCAAATATTAAATTTTAGGTCTTGGGCGACAGTTCAGATCTCCATTAAATGATTGTTTATTTAATGGTCACCAGAGAATTGTGCCAACTTTATACGTCAAATCAGTGGCCCCTTCTCTCTGAACCCCTGCTTTCCAGCATTTCTTTCTACTTTCTAGTGGTTCTTATTACCTGAATTCTGTTCTTTCAATCATTAGGCAAAAAATGATTCTGGGTTTTCTGAGTTTCGTTTCTCCACATGGGACTGACTTTGTCCTGCTTTCAGTCTAAATACTGTGAAAATGGGAAGCATGTTGTGCTAGTACTTTCTTCCAAGCTTTTACTACACTCTACAGTCTTCTTAATTTAAATCATTTTCCAGTGTTTTTAAATCATTGTTTTTCTATTTTGTCCAGAGTCTATAACTACCATCTGTAGGAGCATAGGTCCCGATGGAGTTTCCTTGTAAATTTCAGAATCTGAAAGATTTTACATTTTGATTGATGTGATTATATTACTGATATGGTATGCAACTGTTAAATTCATAAAAATATATAAGCATATTATTTAATTGTATGTAAATTTTTCTTCAGTAGGATGAAGAAAAGTTTTAAAAGTTGACACGGCACATATAACTTCAAATTATTACATGCCAAAACAACAAAACCCAATCCAAGTTATAACTTGAACCAGTGGTTCTCAATGAGGGAAAGGGGAGAATTATGACTTCTAAGGAATGCCTGGAGATATTTTTGGTTGTCACAAGTGAGGGGGTAATTAAGTGGATCCTACTGGCATCTAATGAGTAGAGGCCAAGGGTGGTACTCAACATATTACAATGCAAAGGACAGTCCCATACAACTAAGAATTATCCAGTTCCAGAGTTGAGAAACCCTGTCTGAGTCTAATTAAATCAGACATTCTGGATATGAACCTGGGTACTGGTATTATTTTTTTAAATTTCCCCAGATTATCCTAATGTACAGAAATGATTGAGAAATAGTTACAAAGTTCCATCATATAATTTTGCTAATTATAGAAATTATAAAATTTAAGTAATTCATACCAATTTTATAATTAGTATGTGATAAATCTTAAAATAGAACTCAAGGTAAAGTTAAAATTTCTTTACTACTTCTTATCATGGCATTTGGTCTGATTTCAATTCACCTTGACAATTCTATTCATATCAATTTTTTCATATAAAATATTTTCTAACCACACTAAACTTATCATTCTTGACCACATCAAGCCACTCACATGTTATGCCTTTGTGTGTGTTCTCTTATCCATTTATAAATTAAAAATAACCAAATCCTTTTTTGAAGTCTCACTTGACTGCCTCAAAGGCACTGATTGAGTCTTTCTTATGAGTATTACAGTGCCATTTATAGAATAATTTTTCAAACATATGAAAGTATAACAGTATTTTTCCTTCATAAATTTCCTTCATAAATTGAACAACTATAGAGAGATATACTTGAAAACATTTAGAAGCAGGAATTTTGGCCAAGATAGTACTTGATTGCCCACTTGTATACAACTGATTTTTTAAATCTGTAAACTTGATTTCATAGAGCTTGCTTTGAATCTTATAAAGCTTGTCTGCTATTGGAGTGAGAAATGCTTGGATATTGCAGGTTGTGTATTGTAGCTTTGGAATAAATATTTACCTTTTATGGTAGTTATCCTATCCAAGGTTTAAATATTTTAAAATTGCCTCTCCATTTCCTAGATCCGATTTCCTCATTGCTAGCCCTGTTAATGAGATCATCAGTGCCCACCAGCATCCCCTACACTTTGAGGACATTGCACCTGTCTGAGTGCTAATAGCTCAAGCTCTACCATTGATTCCTGAAGGCTCTTAGCTGATATTGGTGGTCCAATTTAAATTATTGCTCGTGCCATCCCCTAGATTTATTTTTATTGTTTAGGAAACATTCCTCAAGCTTCCAGTATAAATACAGTGCTTAGCTTAATTTTAATTTTACTTACTTCATCTATTTTTTTAACTTCATCTAAATAAATTTTCTTAAAGGTGATTTAAAAAATAAATTTTGGGCTTCCCTGGTGGCACAGTGGTTGAGAGTCCACCTGCTGATGCAGGGGACACAGGTTCGTGCCCCAGTCCGGGAAGATCACACATGCCACGGACTGCCTGGGCCCGTGAGCCATGGCCGCTGAGCCTGCACGTCCAGAGCCTGTGCTCTGCAACGGGAGAGGCCACAACAGTGAGAGGCCTGCGTACCGCAAAAAAAAATAAAATAAAATAATAAATAAGTTTCAGTATTACTTTAGAGGCTTAAGGAACTAACTCTGGAATCAGACTCTAAATTAAAATTTTACTTCTACCAACTACTAGCTGAATGAACTTAAGTGAGTTAAACTTTCTGTGAATGCTATTGTGAGAAATAAATCTTAATTTTGTTTCGTACTTAGAATAGGTCTTGCTTCAAATTATGAGGTCACTAAATGTTGGCTATTATTTTTCTCACAGACTTTAAGAAAAGTAGTTAAATCTCCATTCTTCTTATAAATATTTTTAAGAAGTATTCCAGAAGTTCTCTTAACTGATCTCTTCTTAACTGGCTAAATTAAACAGCAATTTCCTTCTCCCTCTAAAACATACTAAATATTTTAAATGTTATACAGAGTTCCCTCAAAAGGCTAATTCTAATGTGCTGTCTGCTTTTGAAACCGTAAGTCAAATTGTGATAGCAAGAATCAGCCAGGTGCTCCAAAATATGTTTATATTGATATTTACTAATTAAAGGACAAAATATGAGTTTGAAAGAAAAAGAGCTAACATTTTTTATTAAAAGTATGATTTGAATGCTTTGGTAAAATATAATAAATAGAAGTCAGTGGAAAAATATGCTATTAGTGATGTGTGGGTAACAAAAACTATAAAAGACTGGATGTAGATTATAAAAATTCAGAGGAAATATGTACTCAGTAATAACTTTATCATTCCTCTTTAAAGGAAGAGAACATAGAAATTGAATGTAAAGTGTTATTTTCTGGCTTATACAGTAAAGCTAATCTGCAAATCCAAAGTGTGGACCCACACTAAAAGAAAAGGCCTGATCTCACATCAAAAATTGGTAAAAATAAGTATGATACAAGTAGAAATAAAACACTAGTTAAATTTGGAATTACCAAATACAGTTGTTAAAGTATGAAAGAAACAATTCAAAATCATGGTTTATGATTGAAAGACTTTTCTCAATAATTTATTTTTTAAGTATAAAAGTATTAGCAAGAATAACAAAGATTTGAACAACACTATCAACCAATTTGACTTTACTGATGTTTAAAAATACCATATCTAATGATTGCAGTAAATATTATTGTTACATATAGAAACAAAACAGGCCTGCATAAATTTGAAAAAATTGAAATCTTAGAGATTATGCTTTCTGATCATTAAGTTACCTTAGAAATTAATAACAGAAAGATGTTTAGAAAATCCACAAGATTTGGCAACTAAAACTAACTTTGTGGGGTCTGTGGTTCAAGAAAGAAAGAAAAAAACGAAGTTAAAAATAGTCCAAACTGAATGATAATGGAAAAAGAATATAAACATTTGAGGAATGCAATAAAAGCTGTGCTTAGAAGGCAATTTATGACATTAAATGCTTATATTAATTAAAACAGTTATTTGGATTCTATCTCAAAAATCTAGGAAAAGAGCAAGTTAAACCAAAAATAAATAGGGACATGAATATGATGAATATAAAAGCAGAGACAATGAAATATAAAATAGAGAAACAAAAGAGAAAATTAACAGTGAGAAGTTTTTTCTTTAAAAAGATTAATAAAATTGGCAAAATTTTAAATACCTTAATCAATTTAAAAAGTGAGAGAAACAGGTCAGAAATGGAAGAGAATATCACCATAGATCCAATAGACATTTAAGGGATTCTAAGGTGATGATGGTGTGCGGAGTTACATGACAATAAACTTGACAGCATAAATGAAAAGGAAAAAATCCCAAAGAAACAAAACTTGCTAAAATCAATACACATTCTACATATTGCTAAGCTTTTTATTTATTAAAGTAATTAAATTTCTAATTATAAAACTTTCTCATAAAGAACATTCTAGTCCCAGATAATTTCACTTTTGAATTTATTCAAACTTTAAGGAAGACATTATCTAATGAACAATATTCTTCAGAAAAATGAGGAAGAGGAAGTATTTTACAATCAGTTTCATGAGGCAATATATCCCTCTTACATAATCATGACAAAGACATTATAAGAAAAGAAAGCCACAGACTGATATCATTGTGAGAAAGAAACTACAACCTACAGGCTAAATCCAGCCACACCCATTCGTTCATATATTGTCCATGGCTGCATTTACATTAGGTGAGCAGAGTTAAGCAGTTAGATCCCATTAAGTGAAAATATTTATCTTTTCCTTTATAGAAAAAGTCTATGCTGCCTGCATACATTTAAAGACTTGTATCACACTTATGTGGGTTTATCACAAGTATGTAGGTTTGGTTCAACATTCAAAAATCAATTTATACCATTCACCACATAAGTAAAGGAGAAAAATCATATGATCATTTCAATGGATACCAAAAAATTAACGAAACGTAATGGCTATTTACGACAGAACTTAAGAACGAAGCAGAAAACTTCCTCTACTTGATAGCATAGCTACAAGATCATACAGCTAAGCTCATAAATAATGGTAATGTATCACATGATTCCTTGTTATGATCATGAAAAGACAAGAATTTTCTCTGTCATCTCTCCTATTCATCTTTCTAATGCAAGTCTTAGCCAGTGTAATGTGGCAAAAACAATAATTTTTTTTTTTTTTCGGTACGCGGGCCTCTCACTGTTGTGGCCTCTCCCGTTGCGGAGCACAGGCTCCGGACGCGCAGGCTCAGCGGCCATGGCTCATGGGCCCAGCCGCTCTGCGGCATGTGAGATCTTCCCAGACCGGGGCATGAACCCGTGTCCCCTGCATCAGACGGCAGACTCTCCACCACTGCGCCACCAGGGAAGCCCCCAAAACAATAAATATTTGAAATGAAGGAATAAAACTTTCTCTGTTAGCAGTCACAAATTTTAACTTACAATACGCAGCTAAAAAACAATTACTTCAAAATGGTTTAATAAAAATCACAGATATAGGAATACATAATCAATATTTATTAAATAATAGTAAATGTTTCCTTTTATTTATTATTACGATAGAAAAATGGGACAAAATGTAAGCAACTGATGGAATTTGGGTTGAGAGTAAATGGGAGTTCCTTGTGTTGTTTTGGAACTTCTTTGTGAGTATGTAATTATCTCAAAATAAGAATTTAAATAAAACATACATTATTAGTTAGGGTGAAGGCTAATCTGCTTTAACAAACATCCAAAAATATAGTGGCTCAACAAGAAGTAGTTTATTTATCGCTCATTTTAACAGCTTAGGGCAGGTGTGTATGTGTGTGTGTGTTCTAAGTAGACACCTGGGGATCCAGGCTACAAAGTGGCTCTGCAGTCTTTAACACTTGACTTGTAAGATTGCTTTGGTTAAAACCGTTTCCAGCCAGCAGGGTGGAAAAGGGGAGAAGCAAGTCCTGAACAAAAATCTTTAAGTGTATGATAAGTGGCACTGAACTACATTTGGTCTGTTTGGTAAGGAGGGTTGTTTAGGGGACCTTATACATAGGAGCAGAGTGGGGTGGGGGTGACCGGCAGTTGGCCATGCCAGGTCCTTCCTATCTAGATATGAAGGCAGCACAAAATATGAAATTTAGGCCTTACACCAAAGAGGGTAATACATAAATAATTATACATAAATAATTATAAAAGTAATCATTAGGTTATCATCATTAGAACAAAAAGTTGAACCTTCTAAAATATCAGGAAAATTACACATGCATAGATACACACATATACCCACCAAAGAAAGCAAATCAGATATTGAAAGGTTGAAAAATAAATGTAAACAGGAAACAAAAATGCAATAGAAAATAATATGATACAACTAAGGACAAACATATCTGTCAGGATAGTAACATTTAAGTTCATCTATTTAAACAAAAGTGTTTTCAGCAGACAGGATAACAAAACAAAGCCTAAGATTTTACTATTTACAAGAAACACACCTTAAAGCATTAAAAAGGGCTGAATATTAAAGAATGGGCAATGATATAACAGATGATTGAAAATAAAGCTAGTAGGGGTAGTGATCTCACTATACGTGGGATTCAGACAAACGTGCAGACACTTTAATGTCAAATATTGTCATCATTCACAATAAAGATGTAACATTTAGGAATGTCTACTGACAACAGCAGTAATATTCTTAAAAGTAATTAAGGGGAAAATTGAAGAAACATACTAAATTGACATTTTATTTGACCTCTTTAATAAATAAAAAAAGAAAGAAAGAAGGTGTGACTAATAAGACAGATGTTACTGATATACACTGAGGTATTTTTGATACACATTGATATGCATGAATATACAGTTGATATACATTGAAGGTATAGCTTATTGGTATACGTTGAAATGTGTTATGCGAAAATAGAGCCCACAACTTCTTTGCAGGTAGCTAAAGAATATTTGAAAATATTGATGTTACCTTAAGTTACGAAGACAACCTCCATGAATCCCAAGCAATAGAAGTAGTACTGAGAGCACTGTCTGCTCAAAATTCAATACACTTAGAAAATAGGCTGTTTCACCTGGAAATTAAGTGCTTCTCTCTTAATACATTATCTTTAGAAAATCATTAATTATTTGGTCAAAGAAGAATACAAATCAAATAGTACTAACTCTAGCAAAAATAATAATGAAATATTAGATATGAGAATGTTTTCTGTACAGCTACTCAGTTCACATGAAAATTCATAGCCTTTATTGCATGCATCAACAAATAAGGAGATAAGAAAACAAATACATTCAGCACTGACTCCCAAAATTAGTAAGAGCACTAGATAAACTGAACTGAAGCAAAAGGATGAAATAAAGATAAAACATATTATTTAATTGAAAACAGAAAACATACCAGTAATCATCAATAAATCCAAACTTTAGACCTTTGGGAAAAATCAATAAAATAGATAAGCTGATCAAATAAGATAAGAGAATATTTAAATGTGTAAAATACAAGGGTGAAAGAAAGAAAGGAAAATAAAATAATTAAGAAAATAATGAAACTACCAAAGTTGCTTTGTAGCTCTTTGCTTTTATATCCTCCCTTATTACTCTACCAGCTTAAAGTCTATTGTAAAGTATTTAAAAATTAACCTTGCTCCTCACTTGTTTCACCATGTAAATTATGCAAAATACCACCCTGATTTAGTCTAACTGCATCTCCTCTGTACTTCACCCAGGCAACTGAATGTGGCTGGAGAAAAACTCAGCCATGCTGACTGGTCTCATTCTCACTTAATGATCATTAGCCTCAAATGATGCTTCCAAGTCATTACAGTCTACTTCTATTTGCATCTTCTCTTCTTTCCTAAAACTTTCAACTCCTACCTTCCCTTCTTTACTATATCAGCTGATACCTTTGTTCCCTGTATCACTGAGAAAATTGAAGCCATAATAACAGAACATTCCCATTACCGCATACTTTATATCCATATATCCTTCTGCATTCACACATTTGGCATTCTCTCTGGCTACCACACATAAATTATTCATGCTTCTACCTAATACCTAGATGCCATTTTCTTGAGGAACATCTTCAGATAGTTGTTATTTTACCTCATTTCCCAAAAATATTTAATGAAAATTGTGTTCACTTGCTTTGCTATGATCCTTATGCACAATGTATTTTTAAGCAAGCGAGTGTTTATTCATAATCACAAAGACAGAAAAAAAATCAAACTGTTTCTGGTGAATGCAGAACCGTACTGTGGTCCATCCTTACAATGGACTACAACTCAAATAAAAAGAATGAAATGTGATACCTACAACAATATGGATGAGTCTCAAATACATTACACTAAATTTTAAAAATCAGGCTTAAAATGCTACATATTGTATGAGTCCGTTTATTTGACATTTTGGAAAAGGCAACATAATAAGGAAAGAAAACAGATTAGTAGTTTCCAACTATGGTGGGACTAGAAAGGAGCAGCAAAAGGGAATTCATCTGTACATCGATTATAGTGGTAGCAACACAACTGTGTGTCTTTCTCAAAACTCAAGAAATGCAAAAAAATGTTAATTTTTTTGTATGTAAATAAAAGTAATATAAAGTGAAAAAATAAGGTTTAGAAAATATATGTGGTATCCTACTGTTATACAAAAAGATGGAATAAGAATATATATTTGCTTTTTTACATGTATAGCTGACTCTGAAAGGTTACACAACGATATATTAACACTTGTTACTGATATGTGTACATGGAGCAGATGGGTTGTTATAGAACATAAACAGGGGATTGAAATACACAGAGGCTTTCACTCCTGTATCTTTGTATTTGTATATTTCTTTTGTTTTTTAAATTATGGAAACAAGTACAACCTATTAAAATATCTCTACTAAAAATGATGAAAAATAAGCCTGATATAATGGAATTTTTAAGTACAGTATATTGCCAAAAAAGGGACAATTAGATTCACAAGGAAAGATAAAGTACTATCATTCAAAGAAGAGAAATGTAATGATAGTCCTCTGCTTGTCTTGGCTGTGAACACACTTATGAAGACATATTGCCATAAACGTTCTTGTAAGATTTAATGGAAAGTAGTGACATAATACTTTGAGAAGATGGAGAAGGACAGTTGGGCTTGTTATAAGATTACTTAATCCTCATCCATCATAGCATAAAGTAAATAAAATGTATAGATTTTATCATTTTAATTAGCAATGCAAGTATTTTAAAAAGTGCTAATTTAAACAAGAATCTGAGTCAAAACTGGTGGCTTCTGAGGAGAGGGAGGGAGGGGTGGGGAAAGTGGGATCTGAGAAGTGGTGATTTTCAGTATAATATTTTTGGTATTATTTGACTTATAAACCATGTGCATTGGTTACTTCAGTAATTTGAATGAAATTATCCAAGGTATAGTATAAAAACAGAGAAAAAAATCCATGGGGAAAATCTTTCATTACAATCTGAAAGGATTATTTTAATCTCATCCCACAAATTTATAAACTATTGATCTAAGACAGTAGACAAATTAACATCCTTTGGCCAAATTCATTCTGCAGATATGTTTTACTTGGTTGTACAGTATTCCAAGGAGTTCGCATTTTCATGCCTTTAATTTGGATATGCATTCTCCAATTTAACCCAGTCCTTGGCCTTCAGCATCCAGCCTTCAACATCCAGTATGCTATATACATTAAAGTTCCCTGCCTCATTCAAGAGGCATTTGATTTGCAACTGCTGGGCAATTTGCCGCTATGAGAATGAGAAGTCAAAGAAATGCTCTTTATAGGAATAGGGAATCATGCTAAGGGAGATAACAGTTTTAAGGCAGAAGGATGAATCAACTGGTGAAATGAGGCAACTAAGAAGTCATAATTGTAATTACACACTCCAAGCTAGTTTAGCCACTCTTAACTATCAGCACTAACCTCTGCTAATCTTTTGGGTGTTTGCTGATGCTATATATCAAATCCAGTTGAACTCATTAAATATAATCACCCACACACAGAGTCTTTACTGCAGTAATCCGAACAACAGAGACAGACACATACCTATTTAATATAAATGAAGATTTGTTTTATCCTTGAGAGTTATGATGAAATTATGGTGCATTGTAATTAAGAATATTTTTGCAATACTTTAGTCTCAGTTTTTGAGCTCAAATACCTCTTTAGTTATATCAAACTTTTAATGAATGCTGTCGACAAGATTATATTTCAGTATTTGCAATCTGGAAGAGTAAAAAGAGGTAAAAATTATTATTTTAAATAGGCTACAGCTATTTTCTAATTCATCTTTGGAGAAGACTAATGTTTATTTTGGGGAAAGATATTGTAATGATCTTTTGATGATGTATTCAATAGAAGTTGAGTCAAAATCCTTTTATGAAATGAAAGTGTTTAAACAAGTGAGGAGGTAAACCGCTTTACATACCAATGTAAAATGTTGTCTTTCTCCTTGTCAGAGTTTCACTTCAAGGGGTTGTGTCTACTTTGAGTAGACACAGACTTCTGAGAGTAAAAAACAATTTCACTTTTCTTGCAAAGTGCTGCAGTGTGATGGAAGATTATTGATTGGAAATGCTCCACTCTCTGCTGGGAAGAGGACTCTAGGCTTTGGGTGCTTGGGATTCTGGAAGGCCAGAGACTACATGCAGTTTCACGTTCTTATGTGGAAAAAATAACAGGGAGATTTTTGAGATTGGATCCTAGTGGTATGTGTTCTCTGTGGCTAAAAGTTAGTCAGATAGGATTTTGGATGATTGTAGAAGTTTCATGGAGCAGTTTTTGAGAAGACTTAAGCTAATGGGACAGCCTGTCTTGCTTTGAATTTCTCTTTTCAAGGACACAGCGCCTTTTAATGGCTCACCCAATTAGATCATGCCCACCCAGGAAAATTTATCTCTGACTAACTCAAAGTCAGCTTATTTGTGGCCTTGTGGCTTTCTAACAATTAAGTGAGGTTGATCCAGTAAATCAAGAGAAAAAAAATGTTGACGAAGTACTTCAAACAGAATATAACTTTTTTGGTGTTTGCACTCTTCAAAAATACAGCTATATTACAGTGTTCACCCAAGTTTTACAACAGGGTATAATAATTATCTAGTTAATTGATTTACTTCTTAAAAGGGGAGCATTCCACTTGAAACTTGAATTTGATGGCAACATACTTGTACATTGTCCTTGTGCAATATAAAAATTGAAATCACTGATTAAGTTAACGGTTACTAATTGATGGCTATTAGAACAAAGAATTCAGGGCAAAGAAACTAAACTTACAAGTATAAATGTATGACTATTAGCAATTTTTAAAAATCTCCACTGTATGTGGATATTATGTGCTGGATCTTAAATTCAGGCAATAATAATTACCTGAGTATTTATTTTGTGACTGGTATTGTTCTAAGCATTTTATGTGTATTGTTCCATTTAATCCCTTTGCAGTAGATATTGTTATTACTTCCAGTTTGTACATGAGAATTTATGTAATTTGTCTCATACCAGCTAGTGGTGGTGCCAGAGTTTAAAGCTTGGTAGGCTGACTCCAGAGTCTACACTATATGTCTCCCAGAATACAAAGGAATAGACCTTTCTAAAGATCCATTTAGAGTTGTAATATTCATTCTTATAATAAACATCCAGTGATCCTCATATTACTCAGAAGAGATAGTCCTAGTTTAGTTTAGAGTCTGAGTTTTTTTCCTACTAAGGATTGAGTTCTAGCAAGCACCCACAGAAAAAAGTGATTAATTCCTTTTTTTATGGGCAGTTATATCCTCAAGTATGGCAAGGATAAAGGTAGTTTTTTGATATAATACATTCAATGAAGATTTTTTAAAAATATGCATTTTCTCTTTAGTTGTATTTATTTAGTATAACTTATTTTTATGTTCTTTAAAGAAATCAAAAAACATGGGAATCTCTTCCTTTATCCTTTCCTTAATTCCTTGCTTTCTCCTTGTCTAGTCAAACACCTTATGTACTGAATACTCATCCCCTTTGGCAAGATGATAGTTTGTTTTGTTCTAAAGACTACACAGATTAGGTTGTGATCTATCTAAGAATTATGCTGCTCAGGGCAGGTGCATCCTGACAAGAAGTGACATTCTGCATGTTGACACTAAGAGTTCTTTAGACAAACACTGAAAATGTGACAGTGGCATTAACATTAAATAATAAATATTATAAATAACCAGAGCAGTATGAACTGGAACTCAGCAGCTTGCTAAAGAAAGCCTACATATTTAAAGCTTATACATACATGACCCATCATTAGAGTGAACCGAGGTGCTAGCACAAATAGAGCTGAGGATACCATATAAAGCAGAAGAGTAATTGCCAAAGATAATATCATATAACTAGTATAAAGTTTAAGCAATTAGCAGTATCCTTGAAAAGCTCTCAGATCTCAATCCCTGATCTCTGAATGTCAACATATCATAGAATATGCATGTGTTGACACAAATCTTACTTTCAAATGATTATTTCTTATCATTTTTGAATAAGACAGTGGAATCATTTAATGTCTTTGCATTTGATTTTCTCTTTACCTTTTTTCATGTCATGTTTCTTTTGCCTTGAGTTCTAAATATCATATTTCAAGATTTACAGTTTTAACTTACCTCTGTTTTCTAGTTAAGAAATCTAAGTGCAAGCTCATTTAGATTTTTATCTCTCCTTTTCCGAAATATTTCTAGCTTTTAAAATTTACTTTCATAGAATTTCCCTCGGATTTCTGTTAGAGTTTTTAACTAGTAAATTATCTAACAGGAACAATGAAGGGATGGGGTAGGGAGAGGAAGAGTGGGAAGATAAATTTTAACTATTTACTTAACTAGATACTTAATGAATGTAGAGGAGAATGTTATGGTGAGGAGGATATACAAGTTTGCCTTACCTGATCCAGCTGTTGAGATGTTTTTGATGTCTGTTTTTCTTTATTTGAAAAACTTTCAAAAACATTTTTTCTGTTTTAGATTTTCATTTCTTTTATTTCCTTTCATGCACTTAATCCCTCAAATTCTGTAACATACCAATTGGCTTTTTGTCTCTTTTTCTCTTCCCTTTTTCTATCTTATGTTAATTTATGAGTTATTCCTTCAATTTATTTCAGTCATAGAAACTGGTAGAGTTTTCTCTTCACTCTAACTCCTTCTGTAATTCTGTGATACTTCAATATCACCACCTGAGGAATACATTATTCTCCCTTTATTAATTGGGCTGGTACTCAATGACTCTCAACCATGGAAGGGAAGGGCATTTTGAGATTGACCAACGTGGATACTTCTTCACAGTCTTCTGGCAGCTGAAGGGTTAAAGAAGAAGAATGACTGTTTGATCTGTATTTTTGATCACCATTTCCTTTCTATCCATTATATGCTCTCTGCCCTTTTCCATGATTTTGTTCTTTTGCCCTTCATTCTGAAAACTGTATGTTCTCTACATCTTTGGGATCCCCTGTTCCTTAGACCAGGTTTGTGTTCTCAGGGTTGGCAGCTCCTATTCAACTCATGGAGTGGAACTATATCTTATTTCATCTCTGGCTTCTTTCCCGGTGTAGTCAAAGGAATGCTCTACCCCTACTGGGGCTTGTCCTTCAGAGTCAGAAAAGTGCTTGTCTAAGTCAAGATGAGATTCAGAAATGCCAGGGGAAAGTAGAGTCAGGAAGGAGGTGCACATTCCACAGCTTTTTTTAGTCCTGTTCCTGCACATGGTGGTTCAACACTGTGTAACTCCCAAAGCCTCGCTCTTCTGCTAAGGCAATAGTTGCTACAAATGGAAATCCCCCATATCTATTAATTCCAGTATTTTCCCCACTACATTAAGAAGATTACCTTTCAGTTCAGGAGAATGGTAAATCTTGTCTGATGGGACCTTGTCACATTTTGAAAATCCAAATAAACAAAAATGCTCATGGCCTGCAAACTTCGTTTAGGTATAGCTCCATACTTGCTGTCTATTTCTTGGCCAGGCATCTCATCTATCCTCTATTTCCATTCAGTTTTTTAAAAATGTCTTTATAATTTGCCACAAAATAGACAAATTATAAATTTTTCACAGTTATCTCAGTCTGGGGCTTGTGTCCTTTGCTGACATCTCTCAATACGACCATCTTTGCTTTGTATATAAGAAAAAAACCCTGTATTTTCTTGAGGTATGTGGATAATGCTTTTCTCTATTCATGTTCATACTAAAGTTTCTTTATTGTGAAAGTTTTCCCTTCTCATTTTGTTTTTGTTTTATTTTGTTTTATTGTCACAGAGTTTAGACACCTTCTATTACTAGGCTATCATTTTCTTCAAATTCCAAGGGAGAGTCATTGAGAAGAGAATGTAACATAACAAAATGATATTTTAAAATATGTTAAATAGAGACCATAAAACTAGACGTAGCCTATTCAAGCATCTAGGCCTATACTGATAAGGGACTAATGTGGAAATGTAGGACAGTGTTATGAATTAGAGAAACATGGCACTTACACTGGAGGTTAATTTGAAGGGGATGTAAAGGAGATGGATAAGCCTCAGTGACATAAAGGTTTTTGAGCCTAGCCATACCAGTTAAAATAGCTGTTACTCTAGAGAGTATGAAACACTGCAGGAGACATATGGAGTGAGAAGTTTATCAGTGAAACTCACTGAAAGCTCTCTGCATGAGAAAAAGCTGATTCTAGATATATAAAGCTGTTTTGCAGATGTTATATTAAAATTCTACCATCCCCATTTGAGCAGCTGCTAATTTTCCTTTGACATAATAAATGCAGTCCTTCAAAACTTACATTCAAGTTATAGGTGCTGCTGACAAGTACAATTATACACAAGTTGTTAGAATTCATATTTTCCATAAATGGGCATTGCCAGTGTTGCAAGTAAGTTTTGTTGTAGTTCAAACCCAGAGGTATTCTGTTTGGTGTGCAGAATTTATACTGAATGCTTTGCAAATGAATTTGCTAAGCATTAGTTCCACTCTCTGGAACTTACCAGATTTCCGTGTAACATAGAAGTATAAAGAAATTATTAATGAACGCAGTGGTTAATAAAAAGAAACATTAACAAAAAAAGTCAGTGAGTTCACTGAGAAAATCTTGGCAAAGGAAACAACACAATCACACTTCACAGATTTTTTCAAGAAAAAAAAATTATGCTTTCCCCCTGTAGTCAGACTTGTCTACCTATAGTCCTGACATGTATGACATAGTTGGTGAGAAACATCTTCATACCCAGGTTTGGGCTTAAGTTCCTTCTCCTGTCCCCATTTACCATTCCATCCTTTCCTAATCATGTTTATCCTCTCCAACAAATTCTCATCTAAATGAACTAAGAAATAGAAACTTCTTTCTGTAGCAATGTAGTATAAAATCTGACAGTTGGTTTTTCTTGTTTTTTAATGCAAGTGCCTGACTTAAGCTTTGATTGCCAGGTATCGATTTCAAGGATAGTTATCTAGAATAAACACATCACCAGCCATGTGAAAGAGCCAGACCCCCCAGCCCAGGCTCCTTTGTTTTAGAAATCTTGGGTGATTTCAATAACTGATTATTTTGACTGTTTGGACTGCTTGCTTTTTGTTGTTGTTGTTGTTGTTGTTTTCGTTTTTTCTCTTTTTGGGCTTTGAATTCCCACTCTTAAGTTTTAAATTCATCGATAAAGAGTGAGCTCCAGCAACCATAAGCCCCCACCTTTAATCCCAATAAAAGCAGAACCCCAGGCTCATGCTCACACTTCCACTCTCCGCCATCCAGCTTGCTGTGTGGCCCCTGGTGTGCCATGTAATTTTTAGGACATGTATGTGATAAAACTTTTTTTTCCCTCTAAGTTTCCTGATGGTTATTGCTGAGGGTGTCTTGCAATCATAAGAACCACAAGGGCCATTCCAGCCACATGATTGATTACTGATAGCCTGAGACTGGCACAAAACAAGCAAATACACAAATTTCTTATAAACAAGTGCTAATGAAAAATAAATTAAAAAGGGAAGAAAATGGGATGATAAAGAAATTATCTGTGTATAGCTGATTTTTATAATGCTTACTTCAGCCTAAAAAAGGTTAATGGTGGTTTTTCATGGCTGTAAAATATTCAGTGACAGTTGAGGAAAAAACCCTGCCAAAATTCAGGTTTTTTTATATCTCCAAATATACTCTTTTCCTAAACACCCAGTATATATATATAAAAAAGTATAGGGCTTCCCTGGTGGTGCAGTGGTTGAGAGTCCACCTGCCGATGCAGGGGACACGGGTTCGTGCCCCGATCCGGGAAGATTCCACATGCCACGGAGCGGCTGGGCCGGTGAGCCATGGCCGCTACGCCTGTGCGTCCGGAGCCTGTGCTCTGCAACGGGAGAGGCCACAACAGTGAGAGGCCCTCGTACCACAAAAAAAAAAAGTATAGCCATTTCCAGGAGTATATAATTGGTATACAAGTATGATACAAAGTTCGACATCTGACCTGCAAAATAGGCCAAGTGAACTGCCCATATTCCCATTGCTGGTCGTGAGAGACTGCTCTGCTCTTTGCTGTATGCAGTTCCCAACATGGTGCCTTGGACTGTACCACTTCTGAGGATAATATAATTATCTCACCATCCTTTGGGATATAGTGCCTCCAATGTGGTAATCAGGAAAAGTATAATCCAGAAATGTGAGTGTATATTCTGTTTTGCAATTGCTTATGGAAGCACTTTTTTTAAAGAAAAAATTAGAACTCACCAAGAGCTCATGAATTTAGACTTTTAATATCTATTGTTGATGGCTCTTTAATACTGTTAGTGTTTACCTGGTATCTATGTGCATTGTCTTATCTAAACTGATTTCAACATTTTTTAGGTTCAATTTTGGGGAAAAAAAAGGAGCTAAGGATGTAGATATCACTAAGATTAACATAGTCCTTTCAAAATGCTGTCATAAGGAGATAATACAGATGATAAATACATCTCATTTTATGCTCTCTAAGCAAGCAAAATTTTAGGTATATGTATGACTTACAGTAAGCTTCATGAGTGTGCAGGTACTTTGCCTCTTGTGTTTACCATTGAAACCAGTGTTTTGAACTCAATGTAATATGCCAACTTCTGGTTTTCTGATATAGAGTTGGTATTCATTAAATATTAAGAAATGTATTCACTGTCTCAAACTCTTTTGTCATGTCTTTTGGAGGCTCTGTCCAGCATCAGTACAAATGAACTTTTCACTGAAGTAACTAATTTGTTGTCTTAACTGGACTCTACCATAAGGAAAGCTTTTCTCTTGAAGAAGCTTCCTTAAGTGGAATGGTACTCATTTTTCCCATTTCAGGTACCACTATCACTCTGAAAATGCATATTCTCACCTTCTACTCCTGCTATAGCACATTACATACTCATTCACGTGTAAAATTTCTTTCTTTGCAGCCATGCTGTCTGATTATAACTGTACCTTCTTGAAATGTTATTTAGTAATTATTTCATCAATTATATTCATCAATGGCTCATGCCTATGAATGTCAAATGATTTATGGGGCTTCAGCATCTACAGAGTTGATTCTTCTAATATTTATGCTACATATCTTTGACTTTTTTCACTTTCATGAACTTTACTTCCATTCTGCCTCCTATACCCATGTTTACACCTTGGTCTTTGACATCACCTAGGCTTTCATCAACTTTGAAATCATAAAATACAGCATACATGGGACTTCTTAAATAGTGTTTAGATTGCAATTTTCCAGTTACTCAGTTACTTATAAAAACTGAAGTGGAACTTCAGAAAATAATACTAAAACGCAAGGCTGGTAGAGACAAACATTGCCGTAGTTGAGAGGAGATAGAATTTATCATAAATGAGATCTGAATTGAGAATACTCCACCCACCCACACTTCTGGGCAAATCTGGCTTTTACCTCATAAAGAAAATGCCAACTGAAAAAAGGCAGAAAGACATATCACACCTCTTTAAATACAAACAGATATAAATGGAAATGGGTAGGCATATATTATTTTAGGCAATATCTATATATTTTTCCTGAATTTCATTAAAACTACTAAACAAATGTTGTGAACCATTTTTTCCTATGGTTACTGCAATATTTTGCTTCTAAAGTTTGTCTTTCTACACCCTCTTGTATCCTATGTTGTCTTTCATGATGCAGAAATTTTGGGGGGGCCTCACATTTATTCTGTTTTTCATCCTTGAGCATTGGGAAATCTAACTAAGCCTAATTTTTTGTCCATAAAGAGAAGACTCATTTTCTCACTCCACGTGGGTGCTGGAATTTCTCTGCTAATCTTAACCACCTGGAGTAGTAATTAATATGTAGAGTCTCTAACCCTATTTCTGCAATATAAATTTTTTATATACTGGGTAAGCCTCTTTATCTAGTGAGACATCTCATTAACTACTCCCTGGAATAAATTGACTTTTTTCTGTAATAGCCTGAAACAGTCCGAATTTATTTCATTAAAAATTGTTATAATGTTCTTCCTGGAAGAAACAGTAAAAACTACCACCTCAAACTACACTATGTAACTGCTGTGACTCTTACCAGTGGACATGTGTCTTCGTTCACATGAGATGGCTGACAAATGAAGTCTTAAAAAGTATATTAATGAAAAGAGTAGGGGTATGGGCTTGCTCTAGCTATACTAGAAATCAGTTTTTAAACAGTCTTTGCTCAGGTAGGCAAGGGGCTAAGTGTGTGAAGTAGTAACAGTACAATATAATGGTTAAAAATAGTCTCCCAAGTCTGGTTATCAGACTGTGTTGAAATCCTGATAGTACCAATGACCCAATTACTTGATTTATGAACTTGTAGAAGTTCCTGAACCTCATTAGGCATCTCAATCACCAGTTCTTAACATGTGTAAAATAATCCTCATTCTGAGGATGAGGTATGACTGTTTATGCACTGCACTTTGTCCATAAGACAAGTGGACAATTGACCCATGATGGGAGAATTATCAGAGAATTATCAGAATCTTCCAGGATATTAGACCTGGATATCTGTGACATGCCATTTTTTTCTGCTTCTGGCAAGAACTTTAACTGGAAACTTGGGAACTATGTTATTATCATATTAGATCTTCCATAATGTTGAGGAAGAAGAGAGAGAAATAGAATAATCAGATATGTAAAGAGAAGAAAATGTAAGAGATTGAAAAATTATCTTGATGGTTTTCCACATCCTGGTTACA
Organism: Delphinapterus leucas; assembly: GCF_059928025.1. NCBI lineage: Eukaryota > Metazoa > Chordata > Mammalia > Artiodactyla > Monodontidae > Delphinapterus > Delphinapterus leucas. The sequence goes on from NC_143140.1 coordinate 56,082,249, forward strand.
ATCTCTCTTTTCCATGGCAGATCCCCACCATTGAGTTCTGTGAGATAGTTCTATTTTCTTAGGACAAATTTATCCTAGTCCTATCCCAATTTTATTTTGTAAAATAGCTCCAATATGCTTCTTTCACTTGAAAACAATCAGTGCTAACTAACATACCCATCTTTTTTGTGCATCTGAATTCCAACCGCAAAAGCCTTCTCACACCACCCTGTGTTCTAGTATGCCTCTGACTATTTGGTTACACTGCTTGTCCTTTCTTTCTTTATATGCCCATTAAAGTTTTATTTCCTTTGTGGTTTAGATTAAATGATTCACCCATGATGTCACTCCTATTTCCTCAGTTGAATTAATTGTGCCTTCCATGATCTATCCATGGACATATGTACCTGCTTTGTGGAAGTTATTTCATTTTGTCTCACATTATAGTTACTTAAAAATCTGCCCCAGTTTGAGTTTTTAACTCTTTTAAGGGCAGTGCCATATTTTCTTACTCATTTTTGTATTCCCCATGGACCTAATATATATCTTTGCATATAGTGTGTATTTAATGAAACGTCATATATGTGAGTATATATATGAAAATCCATTTCACACATATATTTAATTATCTCTTTTATCACATATAGTCAACATTTGTTGAAGGTTTACTGCATTCTGTGTCTATGTCTGTGTGAATGTTTGCATAGCAATATATCACAGAAGAGAGAGTAAATATCTGACTAATATTTGATTGGGTGATGAGAAAAGAGCAAGTAAAATATCAAAGCAGCAAGTTTCATTCAAGCAACTGTAAGCAGTGTTCCAGGAACATAAAGCATAAAGTTTGATGAGAGCAATCATGATAGATACAGAGGGCAAGATAGCTAGGAGCTGGGTAAAAAGGGACCTTTTATAATATAGTAAAGAGATAACAAACTGCTAAATTTATGGAATGTAAATTAAGTCATTTGGAAGTATATCTACTTTTCAGGTCACTGGAAGAACATTGAATGGATGTAGCTGTAATATTAAAGAGAATGCATTAATGGCCTGAAAGACTAATTTGGTCTTCTGTGGCATCTAGATAAGATGATCTACTTTTAGTAGCACAGACTGATTCAAAATTAAAGAGACTGTTAAGCACTCTGAATTAATTGGCTTCAATTTTATATTTGAATATAGATTTGAATTTCACTATTGAAATTCAGTCCCTGCTCATTCATTATCCCCTGGGCAGGAAATCTAAGTACAAAGGTGCTAAACTGGCAGAGATAGCTATTGTCCATGTAATGCATAATTAATGATAAAGTGTATAAATATATATGTTCCTAAAAGATAAGACAGGATTGTGCACTGGCAAGTTTGTTTCACTTATTTCTTTATTACTTTTTTCTCTTAATAAAGGAAATAATACAGAGTAAACTGCTCCTTCTTCTTTCTCCTTAAAGTTATACTGAAAGCATACTTTTAGTTATTAGAAATGCTGATGTTATTTTCTTTCTCCTTTGGGTAATGAATGCAGAGCTTAAAGGTTACTGAATAGTGTAAAATAAGAATGCTTGGTATAATGAGTACCAAGAATTGCTTGGTATAACAAATCAGAATAGTCTATTATACATGAATTTTTTCCTATTTATCTCCCAGAAAATTTTGTAACCTCAAATGGTTTATGATCAGCACACTTAGAGTACTTATAATAATATATCAGTTGTTGAACCTGGTAGTTGATACCTAAAGTATAGCTCGGGGATCAGCTAATAGCATAATATATAATAGAATTTATAAATATCTGCACAGCTATATAATGTGATTTATAAATATTATATAAATATGTACTAATTTATATAAATTTATAAATACATTTGTATTATATTTATGACATGTTTTATGTACACATGTCCTTAGCAGAAACTCATAAAAATTGTGAGATTTCTATACTGCAGATTCATCAACATCATGATATCTTATGGACTTTTTCTACCTTCTATGTTATAAGATTATTTAATAGTGGTATTTCTCATTTTTGACAGTTTATAGAGCAAAGGGTAAGAATCAACTGCTTATAAAACTCGATACAAATTAATTCAATTTCAGCCTTACTCCTATGCATATTGAATCATACAGCTTCTTGCCAGAAGTCTGGTTTATGTGTGTGTATGTTTGTTTTTATTGGAGCTTTCCTTTACAAGTGATAGCAACCTGACTCAACATACCTTAGGGAGAAATGAAATTGCATAGGCTCATGTAACCTGTGTCAAGGGCAGGGCTGCGGGGATGTCTAAAACCAGAGATTTTAGTGCCTTAAAGAAATTCTGTGGTTAATAGGGTTAAGGTCATTTTCTAGTACTACCGAGACTTTCTTTTACTTAGGCAGGAAGCATTACCAGATACTCAAATATCTGAATGCTAACCATCTGATAGGAATATGGTGTCTCTGGTCCAAAATAGGAATGGATATTGGAAGGAGAAATCATCAGAATTAGGTAAGGAAAGCAGAAGCTACCCTAGAGAGTCAATATGGGAAGAAGTTTATTTTAGAGAGGTAGAGGTTTATAAAATCTTTGCAAGCCAGAACAGATTAGAAAGGTAACTTTCAAGAATACCAGAAGGGTCAGAATCACATAAAAGCTAGTATCTATGTTTTTCTGCTTCCTACTTCCCCTAAGCAGAGCGGGTTCTTCTCAGGAAGTTGTCCAGAAATTGCTGGCAAAAACCTACTTATGCACCCTCCTAACACCAGTGCATGTCTGAGCCATTAGAAGTCTTCTACAACATACCGAAGAAGTTATGCTTTCTCAGATTATTTTCCAGTGTTGCTGACATTTCATTAAGCAACCAAGCAAATTGTGAGTGCTATTCTGTGTTCAAGCTTATAGGTTAAATTGAGAATCTCTAGAAAGTATACTCAAAACTAGTAAATTTGGACAATCCAAAATTACATTCTTCCTCCTTGATCTAATATCCTTAGAATGCATCCTTTTGCATACTCCAAATGTTTCTGTCAGTATACATTGGAAAAAGTTTGCAATTTGTCTGGTATTTATGTACCTTCTCCTGGGACAGACTTTAATTTGTCTTCCTGGGTTGCTAGGATATGACACTAGTTATAGATCTATAAGTATTTAGAGTAGGTGGCTCTATGGGTCCTGAGAGGAATCAGCTTTCCTTACAAGCCAACTCACTCAAATGGGATCATTATTGGGTCTTCAGAAAGTGGAAGCAGTGGCAGAAAGTATGCTTATCATGGCAAGATAGGCTCAGTGGAATCTTGGATTGCAAATATGTTTGTATTATTAAGCGTACAAACAGGGCTTCCCTGGTGGTGCAGTGGTTGAGAGTCTGCCTGCCGATGTAGGGGACATGGGTTCGTGCCCCGGTCCGGGAGGATCCCACATGCCGCGGAGTGGCTGGGCCCATGAGCCATGGCCGCTGAGCCTGCGTGTCCGGAGCCTGTGCTCCGCAACGGGAGAGGCCACAACAGTGAGAGGCTCGCGTACTGCAAAAAAAAAAAATTAGAGGTCTGTTAGTAAATGATGAAGGAAGAGTGAACATTGGGTAGGCACTAGTAGCAGGAGTTACGTTTACTAGAAGTAAAATAAGAAAGTTTTTATTCTGTTAAATTATGTTGTCTTCTAAAGAGAAAGGTCTTTAAAGCTGGTTCATAATTTGAAATATTTGAGTTTAATTCAACTTTATAAAATTATATATTCCCTAGTGGTTCACATCTTATTTATGACATTTACAATCCATGTAAATATTATTTAAATTGAAGGTTCTGATAAGTTTTGCTGAAAAAACCATCTGTTGTTATCATTGTATCTGATATATTTATCACTGAAAACAGGAGAATGATTATATATATAAAATATTACTAAGAATGATGGATAGTTGGCAAAACATCAATGAACTTCATATCCAACTTTATTTATTAGTATGCATTTTCAAATCCATACTAGAAATGAATCATCCACACCTGGTTAGCCTCACATCCATTGCCTTTTAATCTGGTGAGGTTTCAGTTTATTCTGCTTTATCTAACTACCTTATTAACCTTGCCATATCCTTTTTTCATATATAGCAGAGGAAACTACAGATAAGTAGAATTAAAGTTTAGTCTAAAGCTTAAGGTTGGCAACTGCATGCTTTTTAAAACAATATATTTATCCATATCTTCCTATTCAGAAAGTAGAAAGCTAAATCTAGAGTTATTGCTTTGAATCAGTCTGAGAACGTTTTAGCTTGTAATGGAAGAAATTCAACAGATTTGAAAGCTCTTTCTGCATTGGATTCTGAGTGTTTACATGTATTAACACTTTCAATTATTATACAAACTACACGAAACAGATACTGCTATTTAAAAATGAGGGAAGAAAAATGATATGTAACTTGGCTATATTTATGTAACTTGGCTATATTTATATAACTACTAAGTGACAGGATTCAAACTCAAATGTTTTACTTCCAGAGTCCCTTCTTTTAAATTCCGTACAGTAACTCCCCTACGTACAAATGAGTTCTGTTCCAAGAGCACGTACATAAGTCCAATTTGTTCATAAGTCCAACAAAGTTAGCCTAGGTACCCAACTAACACAATCGGCTATATAATATTGTACCATATAGGTTTATAATACTTTTCACACAAATAATAAAAAACAAACAATAAAACATTTTTAATCTTACAGCACAGTACCTTGAAAAGTACAGTAGTGCAGTACAACAGCTGGGATACAGGGGCTGGCATTGGGTGAACAGGCAAGAAGAGTTACTGACTGGAGGAGGGAGAGGAGGTGGGAGATGGTAGAGCTAAAGGATTGTCAGCAACAGGAGTCAGAGGGCAAGCTGCAATTTCACTCACACCTGATGTTGATGGCACAGGTTCTGGTTCCTTGCTGGATTCAATTCTGTCTTTCCTTTTGAAAAAACAATACAGTGATGTCTGGGTAGTAGCTCTTTTTTTGTCATCATAGATGACACGCTAGCACTGGATTGCATTCTGAAGGGCTGCTGCAACCTTCATGTACTATTCTACATTCAGGTCCTGTGCCTCAAAAACTAACAATGCCTCCCCTTGCCATTTCCTGTGTCATGAACCTCTTTGGTTCTTCAGTTACTTCTCCTTCCTCTTGTCTCTCTTCGTCCTTTCTCTGGGCGTGTTCGCCATCTTCGAAAGTTTGCAACTTGAAAGTTCATATGTAGGGGACTTACTGTACTCTCATAACTTTTGTCTGCAAATAAGTTTACAAATTTTTAAAGGAATATTGTTGAATTTTGAGTTGGACTTTGGCATGTATCAAACATGATCATATAAATTATACTTTTAACCTGTTCATTTACTTTTTTAAAGGAAAAATCCCCAAATCATAAATTTTGAAAAGCTCTGATGGGCTTTATTCAGTGATTCATGAATTGAGCAGCATGTATTCTAGCAGACAGAAAGAAGCTCCAAAGAGTTGTACAAGAGAGAAGGTTTTATAGATGGAAGTAAGTAGAAACAAGGAAATTATACTGGGCATTTGCTGACTGATTAAAGCAGGTCATTTTCCTTTTATGGAACAAAGGGAAGTGTTGGACCCAGGCTAGGTAACTTGTGCTGAGCAGGCAAGCACTGATTGGTTGACCTAGGCCTTCCTTTTCTTGGAAAGCTGAGCATAGAAACTTAGTTAAGTTTTGGTTTGCTGACATGGGGCTTAGCCTAAGAGACTCTAGCTTGGGTCTAGTGTGGACACTTCAGCAGCTTAAAAGTGTTATACACCATCAAAGTATACAAACATGTATTAGGCACTGGTGAGTCAGCTGTGTGATAGAGGATCCTGTTTTCATGAGTAAAGAATAAAATAGAGATTGACATTAATCTAATAAGTACATAACATATGTATACAAAGTAGAATAAAATTGTTATAAATGGAAGGAGCCCATGGTGATGTGAAAAAGATACAGTTCATTAAAGATGTGCATGGATATAGAAGTCATGGGAGACTGTTTTAAGGAACTAACATTAGAACTGAAACCTGGCACTGTAATAGGACTTCACCAGATGAATAATGGGTGGAAGACAATTATATCCACAGGGAAAAATATATGTGAAGACCTTGTTCAGGAATTAACATAATAGCAGGCCACAGGTATGCAGGAGTGAGGAGAGTCATGGGTGCTTGTGAGTCCTTTCAACACTCACGCTTGTGAAATCTTCACAGTTACTTATTTAACAGTATACTAGAAGTATTAGCTAATGTAATCAAACAAAAGAAATAAATTAGAAGTATAAGAATAAGCAAGGAAGAAGTAAAATACTATTTCCAGAAAATGTTAGTAAACTTAAAATGCTTAGAGAATCATCGACAAAATTACCTCAAACAATAAGAGAATTCAGTGAGAGTATAGAATATCAACTTAATAGGAAGAATCAATAGTCTTTATATACACGATCAATAGTTTGAGAAACCCTATTTACTATAGTAAAACAAAGGTAATATATTTAGGAAGAAAGTTAAAAGAACTATTTTAAATCAATATAAGAAAACTTTAAAACACTCCTGAAAGACACTGATATAGACTTGAAGAATTGTAAAGACATCCCTTGTTCTTAGATAACATGACTCAACATCATATAGATTTTAGTTCTCTCTAAATTTTAATATTTAATGCTAGTCCACAAAAATTATCCACAGCTTCTGTGAGGAACCAGTTGATATCTCATTTCACACAGTAAAATAAGTCTTTAAGAGTTGTCAGTAAACGCTGAAAAAGAAAAGATGTAAGGAGACAATTGTACAAATTCAGAATTAAAACTTCTTGGTACAGGTGCTTGACAGGCAAGCAATAGCAATACTCTTTAGCACATGTTTAGTATATCATAAAAGAAGCATCTCAAATCACTGGGGCAAAGATTGAGTAATAAATATTGTTTTTGGATGACTAAGTGAATAACTATTGGACAAAGGTAAAATTTGATCTGTATCTCACAAGAATTAATTCCAAATGAATCAGAGCTGTGAACACAATGAGTGAAACTATATAAACATTGAAAGAAAATGAGTGAATTATTCTATAACCTAGATGTAGGACAAGGTTTTTTAACAATGGCTGAAAATCTAGTTGCAATCAAAGAAAAGACTGACAAATTCAACTGTACACACATGCATACACACACACAGACACACACACACACACACACACACCCATACGTATATGGCAGCAACAAATACATAAAACACTATAAGTAAAATCAGTCAAATAATAAACTGAAAGAAAGTATTTGCAACATTTGTCATAGATAAAAGGCTTAAATCCCCTATGATATAAAAAATATTTTAAAATTGAGGAAAAATAGACCACAGCCCACTCAAAAGAAATGGGTAAAAGACAGAAGCAAGCAATTCATTTAATAAGATATAAAAATTGTTTTAAACATATAAACGTGTCTGCCACTCATAAGACAGAGTTTAGCAACTATTAAAACTCTTGACAGTGTACTCTGTTGATTGGATTAAGCAGACATTCTGCACAATTGCTACTGGCAGTACAAACTGATAATAAACTGATACAGTTCTTATGTAGGAGTATTTGATAACCTCAAAACCAAAAATATTCCTATGTGTTTATCTTTCAGCCCAGCAATCCCACTTCTTGGAATGACATACTTCCAACAATTCAAAAAAATACATATATAAATGTATACACATACACACAAGGTTATTCATTGCAGTATTATTTGTATTTTTCAAAAGAAGAGTGGAGAAATAAGAGCAATAGAATGAAAAACAATCAAGGAAGGTGGCAAGAATATACCAAGAATAACAACAAAATTATATAATTTCGATAATGATGAAATAGTGTTAACTGTCAGAGAGAGACTGTTAAGGGACTGATATAAAAACAAACAATAGGTGGACCATATAGAACTCTGACTCACAACCTGAAGGCAACTACCCAAGAAACAACCTCCCTTATCTATAGTAAACTCTGGAAGCCAGCCTGCTGTAAGTCAGACTTACAGGAAGCCAGATTGCTATCACTGGTAACAATTCAGGGAGCTGAACAATAATTTCTGTAACAATTGGCTAAAAAGGACAAGGACTTGATTAATAATTGACAGCTTACCTAATTTTTGTCCTTGCTTTCAACTTACCACCAACCTGACTCCCTAGCTAAAGCAAGCCCAGAATAAATAGCCTTTGCTTTTCTCTTTCGGTTAGTCTTCATTTATTTCCACAGTGCCAAAACCCATGCATGAAATAGTGGGAGCCATTTTCCCAGAAGATGAATGGGAAATGTCAGTTACCTTAGAAAATGAAAGGGTGTGGTATAGCGTGAAAAGTGAAAGTGCGGGTGAGAGACTTCGTGAAAAGCATTTCAATCCTCAAATTCCCCTCCTCAACCTGCCCATATAGAAAACAGTGCTATTGATAGATAACCAATACTTTTCTCTAGCTCTGCATCTAGAATGCCAGCAATGAGGCTTATACTCTTCACCCAGAAGGATCACACTAAACTGGATCACACCAACTGCCTCAAACAAAGATAGGGCTTCCCTGGTGGCGCAGTGGTTGAGAGTCTGCCTGCTGAAGCAGGGGATACGGGTTCGTGCCCCAGTCCAGGAAGATCCCACATGCCGTGGAGCGGCTAGGCCCGTGAGCCATGGACACTGTGCCTGTGCGTCCGGAGCCTGTTACCCCGCAGCGGGAGAGGCCACAACAGTGAGAGGCCCGCATACCGCAAAAAAAAAAAAAAAAAGATAATAATATGGATAATTGAGACCTTCAGCTGCTAAGCCTCTATACGATTAGCCTACAGTAAAGCTTAGCACTGGGAAAGCACTGTTTCTATAACCAGAACATCTAAGTAAATTTCAGTGCCTCCATCTCAAATATGAATGGACAAATACATTTGAGGAAAGTTTTTTAATATCAAAAATAGATACAGAAATCATACAGAAAACTAAAGGAACTCAGAGGAAACAGAAGAATCAATAGAAAAATGAAGCTAACTAACAACAACCTAGTTAATATCTTCAGAGAAATAAAAAAGATATTACATATGCAAAACAGATATTTTAAAAGAATGCATACTCTTGGAAATAAAAATGGTAGTAGAAATAAATATTAATTAAGATATATAGGGTCTAGGTTGAAGAAAGTTTTTTAGACAAAACAGCAATAACAACAACTACAAAACTCAAAAGGGAGGAAAAAATAGAAATACAGTTTAACTGATGCAACTTTTGAATGAGTTACAGAATGATCAAAATAATACAAGAAAATTTTCCCAAACTAAAAGAAATGTGTTTTCACATTCAAAGTGCTATAAAGGACCCTACACAATGATTCCATAAAAAATAAACTAAGACACGATGGTGTAATTTTCTTCGTTTTTGAGGAACAAATATAAGATAATGTTTCCAGAGAGAAGGAGGAGGAGAAGGAGGAAAACACATTGCATACAAAGACTTGGAGGCCAGGATGATGACAGTAACATTCGAATCTACAAGGGAGAGGAGAAATACCTGCCATGTTCTGAGGGTAAAATATTGTCCATCTAGAATCTAGAATGACTATCAAGGCAAATTATTAATCAAGTGTCAGGATAGAATAAAATACTTTTTCAGACATGCAAAATCTCACTATTTTTAACTCCCAATCATTTCTCTCAGGAAGTTACTGGAAAGTGGACCCTGTTCATGTATAGAAAGATTGAGTATTGTTAGAAATATCACTTATCCCCTATTAAAATACAACAAACATTTACTCCCAAGTCCTTATCAAATGTTTCATAGAACTTCACAAGCTGATCCTTACATAAAGGTGAAGATGTGAATGAATAAAATGGACAAGAAAATTGTGAGGTAAAATGTTAGGAGAATATGCTATAACAATTATAAAGATTTGTCTTGAGGGCATGGACTTTAAAATCTTGTAGCACTGATTCAGCAATATACAAGGGATTAGTCTAAAAATCACAAGAACATTTCCCTGTAGTTGTAGAAACTTACTGTATGATAAATATTCCATTAGTTTTTGTTTGTTTGTTTGTTTTTGGTTTTGTTTTTTTTTGCGGTACGTGGGCCTCTCACTGTTGTGGCCTCTCCCGCTGCGGAGCACAGGCTCCGGACACGCAGGCTCAGCGGCCATGGCTCACGGGCCCAGCCGCTCCACGGCATGTGGGATCTTCCTGGACCAGGGCACAAACCCGTGTCCCCTGCATCGGCAGGTGAACTCTCAACCACTGCACCACCAGGGAAGCACATCCATTAGTTTTTAATAAGAAAAAGTGGTCTATATGACACAGAGGGCATCAAAATTCTTTGTTTGCATATCCCCTCAAATACGTTTTTAAAATCTAATCTTTACACATTTTTTTCATTCTAATTTGTAAAATTTGTAACTGCTGTATAATTAAATATTGACATTTTAATGAAAACTGTAATAAGATTACGTATTTGAACAGTTTGTGAAATATATTCAATGGAATATAAATATCTACCAACATCCACTTAAAAATTAATGAACATGCTCTTTTTAACTTTCTGAAACTTTATATCTTCCCCTTTTCTACTTTGAACTCATATTTTCATTCCACTTTCCTTGTAGAATTTTTCTCCCAATTTACTGCGTTGTATGCTTGAAAGTTATTTATTTATTGTCCTATTTGTCTTTAATAAAATGTGTAAAAGTGACATTTTATCTTGTATTTTATTTTCTATGACATTAAAGATATAAGTATTAAAATATTCACTGGATATTTTACTTCTTTTTATTAACTAAATTTTCACTGAAATATAAAATACATGTGTAACTAGTCACAAATAATAAATATATATTGGCAGCATTTTCACAGTGTAAAATTATGTTCACAGATCAATAAATAGAAAAAGACCAGCAATCGAGAAATCTCCCTCTCCCTCTTATTCACTGCTTCCCCTCAAAGTGACTATTATCCTGATTTCTAACATTATAGAGATTAGCTTTGCCTACTTTTGAACTTCATGTAAATGAATCTTATGTTAAGTGTTTATTTCTGTGGCTTCTTTTCCTCAATATGTGCTTGTGAGAAACTTCCACACTGTTGCATGTAGCAGTGGGTCATTCATTCTTATTGCTATTTAGTGTTCAATTATGTGACTATAACATGTTGTTTTAAATTTCTCTCTACTTCTGCATCTACTTAGTCCTGTAAGGTTCCCAACTGAGATGATGAGGTGTCTACCAAGGGTGCCTCTCCTTGGTGAGGTCTTGAACTTTAATTTTTGTCTTCTCAGCACTGAAAACTGCAGAAAATGCCTATTTGACCACCAGGAACTTTCTGTCTAGCTTCTTATATTCTGCCCTGTGCAGTTCAAGGATTTGGCAGTTGCCTCAAGGACAAAACCAGTATAATGTTAGGTTTACTTTCCTGTGGCACATCCTCACAGGAATATATCTGCTAACTCCCTCTCTCCCAAGTTCTGTTTTTGTACTCATAATCCTTACTTTGTTTCCTCTGGCCCCATGAAATCAACAGAATATCTCCTGGCTTCTCTGCCTTTAGTAGTAGTAGTCCCTACTTGGACTATTTCTCAAGATACATACCAAGAATTATCAAATGGCCTGAGGGATGAAGAGTCTGCAGAATTTGCTCCTTTATCTGTAGTTCCCTTTCTCTTTAGGATATTGGCTTCTTGAGTACTATTTCCTCTGGGAATTCTCTGTTGCCTTCTAATGATTTTGTTGTGGTGGTTGCTATTTGTTTTTTATATTTTATCTGGCTATTTCCATATTTCTCCATGGTAGATTTGACTGTTGCAATTATTTTATCATAGCCCTTTAGAAAAGTCTACCATCATTTTAAGGAAACTCTTTTTGTTAAAGCATAACATACAAATAGAAAATTGCACAAATGCAAATGGAGAGATCCAAGAATTTTTGAAAGTAAATGTATGCATATAACTAGCACCCAGATAAAAGTAGTAAATTAACACCCTTGTGCCTGTTCACAGCCAATTCCCACAACTATCCAAGAATATCTACTATTCTAGCTTCATAGATTAGTTTTCCTTATTGTTGACCTTCATACATAAGAAATGAACGTGGACTTTTGGCAATCTTATTTTGCTTAACATTTTGTTTTTCAATTAATCATTTTTTAAAAATCATGTTGAGGTCTATTTTGGTTAATTGGTGAATTGATTTATTTTCAAATGTTAAACCATCTCTGAATTCCTAGAATAAAATTTGGTTATGACAATTGGCTGTAATATATTATCTGGATTTGATATTCTGATATTTTGTAAGAATTTTTGTATCTATGTTAATAAGGGTTATTTATTCCATTTAGGCTTAATGTAATTATTTCATATTTTTTGGTTTATGTCTATGTTTTACTATGTGTTTTCTATTCGAACCACCTGTATTATATCTTTTTATCAGTCTTTACTTGACGATTTTGATTAATCTAGTGTATTTATCATTGAATTTTATCATTTATTAACATGTATAATATAGTTATTTATTATTTCCTTATTTTTTAATGGCTACCATAGGATTTACATGTATCTTTGATTTATTGCAGTTTAATACAGTGAACACTTTTATCTCTCCCCTAATAACTTTAATAAAGTTAAGACTTTAAAACAATTAATTCCCATTCATGTACCTCACTGTTGCCTTTTGTTTTACTGTTTCATGCATTTTAATTTTAATTTATATATATTTGAAACCCCATAGACAGTATCATTTTGAGCCCTCCTTCCCTCTCTCTCTCCCTCTCTGTCTCTGCGTCTCTCTCCCCCTCTCACTTTTGCACACACAAACACTCCCACATGGCTACCTCTTCTGTTCTTCATAACTTCCTTTTCTTTTCCTTATTTCCATCTGAAATTATCATTCTGCATGAAGAATATTATTTGATTTCCTTTAGATCAAATTTAGGTTGGTAATAATTTTTGAGCACATTCAAGATGTCTTTGTTTATGTTGGGAAGCCACCTGTCTATTTTATCCTATTGCTGCTCTGGTGAAGGTAATGTATCTTTATTCCTTAGCTGCTTTTAAGATTTTCTCTGTCATGGGGGTTCAGCCATTTTACTAAATAAACTAGGTTTGGCTTTCTTTGTGTTTTTTTTTTTCTCCTTAGAGTTTTCAGACTATCTTGAAATATATTTTGATATATTTTATGAACTCTGTCAAATTTTCTCTCCTCTTTTTCTGAAACTCCATATAAATATGAAATCTTTTCATTGGGTAGTATATGACTCTTGCTCTTTTTTTTCCTCTATGCTTTAGTTTGTATATTTTCTCTTGGCTTAATTGTTCACTAATTCTGTCTCCTGCCATTGTCTAATTTCTTATTATGCCAATTAATTATTTATTTCTGTTACTGAATTTTTCAGTTTATTTCCTATTTAGCTCTTTCTTCAGTTCCATTTTTTTGGTAAAGTTCTCCAGGTTTAACAATTTTTTTCTCCATCTTATACTATTTCATTAAAATTTTAATCATGATATTTTAGTCTTTGTGATTGTACTTCAATATCTGAATCACATATAAGTCTTCTATTTTCTTGATTTTTAGTTATATTTTCCCATATCTTGGCCATTCTAATACTTGTTGGTTAAATTATGGACATTGTGGATAAAAATTTTAGGTGTTCCACGTGGTATATTTCTCCTTTAAATACAGTTCACCCTTTCCTCTATTAGGGAGATAGAATGGGGTTCTTTACCTTAATTCAATCAGAAACAGCTGAGTCAAACTCTTCTGCACATTTGGTATTACTCCATCTACTTCTGTTTCCCTGCTATCCTTAGAGAAAAATATCTAAGTGTGTTATTGAGATGCCAGTCCTCATGGGTATACATTCTATTGCTATGTCCTGAACTGAAATTTTCTTCTGTTTAACACATCAAGATATTCAAAGAAGTTTTTGTATTGCCTTTCTATCTCTTCTACTCATGTGGCCTCCAAAGTTTTCAATGTGTTGAGTAGAAAACTTGTTTCATTTAGGATCAGTTCTCTGGTCATTTTTTACTCATCAGGATCTTAATCTCCCTAGCTTCTAATTTTTTTCCCTCAACTCCTGAAAAACTACAGAATTTCTCCTGATTTCTCTATCCCCTAGAAGTGTTCCTCTGTCTCGAAAATGCCAAGGTTCTTGTCTTACATTTAGTAAGAGAAAGGGAAAATGCAGCTGCCAAATGTCAGCTCATCTCTTCACATTTACTACTTCTCTGGGATTTTGCTCTTCTGTTATTGATTGCTTCATTAGTTATCTGGTAACTTTATTATTTTTTTAATTTTTTTATCTTTTAACATCTTTATTGGAGTATAATTGCTTTACAGTGTTGTGTTAGTTTCTGCTGTATAATAAAGTGAATCAGCTATATGTATACCTATATCCCCATATCCCTTCCCTCTTGCATCTACCTCCCACTGTCTGGTAACTTTAAATAAATGTTTATTACTATTGTGGTTGTTACTTAATATGTTTATTTTCTAGTTATTAGATGGAGCATTGGTTTTCTGTACAGTACTTCATCATACTCCAAGGTGCACATCTACATTCATTTTTATTAGATAATATATAAATTTATATGTTCAAAGTTATTTTCTTTAAACAATTTAAAGATATTTCAATATTTGCAAGTACCTATTGTTCCTTTTGAAAATCAGCTGTCATTCTAATTTTTACTTGCTAAATAATAAGGTAAACTTTCTTTGTTTCTCTGCCTTCTTTCAAAGAATTTTCTCAAAAGTGGAACCCAGTCATTTCTGCTTGTATCAAATTGGTCATAACTGGGGGCACAGCCACACTAATTGGTAAAAGAGACTAAGAAATATGTTTTTTCAGCTGATTTTATTGCATGCCTCTTCTTATTGCACTCAGTGAGAATGGAAATTTGACATAGATATTTATCTCTCATTCAAAATACAATCATTTTGAGGAGACTGCTATAATATATCTTATGTTTATGTTAGAAAAGATACATTAAATGAATTATTTTAAAAGTAAAATTCTACAACTTTAAGTAATTTTTCTGCAAGGAAATAATCTACAGTGTATAATACATTTATAGCATGTAGCATATCTATAGCATGTATCTATTTACAATTTATCTATAATCATCACCCTTATAACTATTTAGGAGAAAACATAAAGAAGGAAAGATGAGAAGCAGACAGAAGAGCTATGATAATCTTATCGTTTTTCTGTACGTATGCCAGTGTTGTGGCAGTTGTGGGGTGGAGATGGAGTAGTAGATGTTACTAAGATGTAATGGCAGATATGACCTATAACTGTTTCTAGAGAGTGGCATGGACATATATACACTACCAAACATAAAATAGAAAGTTAGTGGGAAGCAGCTGCGTAGCACAGGGAGATCAGCTTGGTGCTTTGGGACCACCTAGAGGGGTGGGATAGGGAGGGTGGGAGGGAGACGCAAGAGGGAGGAGATATGGGGACGTGTGTATATGTATAGCTGATACACTTTGTTGTAAAGCAGAAACTAACACACCATTGTGAAGCAATTATACTCCAATAAAGGTGTTAAAAAAAAGAAATTATATCCAAACACACAAGAATAAATTTGCAATAAACATTTATATGCAGAAAAAAAATATTGGTGGTGAAGGACATTTGTGTAAAGATCACTAATCACTTACAGGCCAACATTTTGTAAAGTAAACTAAAAATAAATTACAAAGAAATAAACTGACAGACACGAAGATGTAATCCCAATTTGATTATTAGATTCAACTGACATAAATTATTGTGTTAAATTTCTATGAGAATTTCTAAATATTGTCTCTATTTCTGTACATATCTCATCCCAGAGTGCTAGCAGTTTGTAGACCACACTTTCAGTTGCACTCATCTAGAGGATGTGAAGAATAAAACAGAAAGGGATGCACTCCTTTTTGGCTATTACTTTTGTATTAATATGAATATAATTTTGTATTGGTATTTTTATAGTATTGGTATTGGATTCATAGTTTGAACAACTGCATGGGTGTTTTTAAAGAATACATTTATATTGAGGAATAATTCTTAAAAAGAATTATTTTGACAGGCAACACACTGAGATTTGTGTGTAGCATGTTAACTTTGAAATTTCTTTGAACATTCATGATTGATATTTCACATAGACACTAACACCTGCAATCTTTCCAGAATACTTAAAGTTTAAATTACATGAGATTTTATTACTGCCATTATTAGTCTCTTAGTATACTTTCCTTTAGGATTCTTACCTATAGTATATATCATATGACTAGATATATCTTTCCAGTCATATATCATATGACTGGAAAGGTCATTGTGTTTTCTTTCTGCTTGAATGTTATCTTGTATTGAAATTATATTTTCAAGCTCTTGCTTCATTTTCTTTCAGAATCCATTATGGCTATTCCATACCAAATTTTCATTTGTTCTTTTGTAACCATACTTTTAATTTTTCTGTCTTTATCGGGATGATTTTGTAGTTCTTAGTTATCCCTGTTATAAAATTGCATCCTGCTCAGCAATTAAAGAGCACTTACAATTTATAAATTCCTATCCATCTACAGTTCTGGAAAATATTCTTGTTTTATTTCTTTCATTAATTTCCCCACCAACTTCTCTATGAAACTGCTTTTAGATTAATATTAGAAGTGCTAACTATATTCCATATATTTTAATTTTTGTCCATTCTTTTTTCTTTGTGATAGAATTGAACTTCTTTGTATGGTCTTCTGGTTCTCTAACCCTTCTGTAATGTTTACTTAGCAGTTCAACCTATATATTGCTTTTATTTATATATCATTGATCAAGTGTTTTCTTTTAAAAAATCTGTATGAGTTTTTGCATGCAACTATTCTGCATTTTCTGTCAGAATAATAACTGTATTCTGCTGGTAGGATGTTAATTCTTCTTGTTGAATTTGTTGCCCCACTATTTTGGTATTTTTTAGTTTTCTGGTTCCATTTTATTTGAGAGAACCTATTTGTCTATCAGTTGTTTTTAATGATAAGCTACCTCAATAAATAACAACCAGCCATCTTGCTTCTCCTACTCCATGGTCAACACTTATTTAATTTGCTGATAGATAGCACTGTCAAACTCAAGTGTGTTGGGCAAGTAGGGGGATACACTAATCAAAGTGCTGATTGAATCCCAAAGCAATTATCCTTGGAAATGTCACAGTAACTCCTCCAATTACTTGTATCAGCAATACTAGAATTAAATACTATATACTTTTCTTAGTTATACTTAGTCTTATATATAATGCTCACCATTAGCCTTTATCTTGATTTCTCTCCAATCATTTGGTTGCCTGAAGCTTGTACACTAATAAATTCTTCAAGAAAGACTCATGGGAACACTATTTCCTGACTTCTTTCATATTGATAACTCTTTTCTGTAGCCTTTACTTTTGAAAATCTGCTGACAGATAAAATATTCTTAGTTCATATTTTCTTTCCTTGGGGATCTTAGCTATTTTAATCCACATTCTTCTGGCCTAAAGAACTGAGGTTGAAAAGTGATGAAAATTTGCTTTTGTCTAATCCCCTACTCTGTTCTTTAACTTCGTATTTTTACTTGTTTGCCTCAAGGTTTTATTTATTTATTTAACTTTTATTGATTTTTTGAGAGTATGTTTCAGTGTTGCTAATTCTGGATTTATTTTCTCAGGAACGTGATATGCCCATCCAGTATGTCATTTCAATTAGCTTTGCCACTCAAGGACATTTTCTTGAGTTATAGTTTTTAGTACTTTTCCCTTTATTCTTACTTTGATTTTCTTCCTTAAAGATTCCTATTATGCATATGATGGATCTTCTTTGTTTACCATCTAATTCTTCACTTTCCTTTGAATTTTTTAGAAGTTTCTTCCTTCCTTTATTTTTTAAAGTTTTTATTAAACTATAATAAATATATAGAATAGAAAACATAAATGTGAAGCTAGTTAAATTGTCATAAACTGAAAAAAAAAATTGTCATAAACTGAACATACCCATGTAACAACATGTGGGTGAAAAAACAGAACATTAGCAACACACTGGCAAACTTTACCTGTCCCTTGCCAGTCTCTACTGTCCACCTGGTTAACCATAATTATGACGTTTAACAGCTTATTTCAAGTGTGTCTCCTTTTTTGTTCTACAAAGATGTAATTTCTATGTGAACACTGAGGCAATTTCCCTTTTAAGAGTTTTAAAATGTAAAATTTCAAATTATTATATCTTGGCATGTCTACCTCTTCATTCTATTTTTACTGTTTATAGTTTATTTTTGATATGCTTTTTTTTACTTGAAATATTACTTTTATTGAAGTAAACTATAAAAATGTCTACATTTTTAAAGAGATTGTAAGATAAAGTAAATGATAAAATGTGTATCACTTAAATTACTCTAGTCATTCAACTTGTACTGACCACAAAGAAGATTTTTTTCTAATATGGACTGAAGTTAATGGTTATTCCTCCAAACAATGTTGTTTTATAAAACACAGCTTATTGTATGTGTGAGGTTGAAATGCTTACAGAATTATGTCAAACTATTTAATTTGACTTAAATTGGATCTCTTGTAGCCATGAAACTTACTGGAAGATTCAATTAATGAAGCTCTATTATTATCATATTAATCTATTAGGTAAAATATGAATTTATAATATCAACTCGGAAACTTCTCTATTCTTAGCAATAAACAGCAATTACTATAAAACCAGTGGCAAAAAATAAAATTTGTTTCTCTGTTTTCCAACAATATTTAATATAACACTTTTCTCTGACCTTGTGAGTTATTATATGTGAAAATATTTTGTACACTGTAAATATGTATATAAATATTAAATGTTATTATAGCTACATTTTAAGTATAGCTGATTATAAGTTGATTTAATGCAAATAAGCTAACTCAGTGTAGCCGGTATGCATCTCTATGTAACAATTTTCCTTAATTGGAAAAATTAAGATTTCCAAGTATAATTTCCCTATATGTAAAACATTCAATACCAAATTAGCATCTGTTGAAACAGTTGTCTGATCAAAATTCTATTGCCTCTCTGTGGCATCTAGTGAGAACTGAAACCTAGGCAGTATGTTGACAGTGCATATTCATTCAACAAATATTTTTGAACAGTTTTCCCATGCCAGAGATTATTTAAAATTCAGACATAAATAGGACATGATAACTTGCATTTTAGTTATGGAAGGATAATTGTGGACATGGAAGGAACAGTAATTACTATACTACTATGAGCATAGGTTAGGATTCTTACCTGTAGTATATCACTTAATTCTTATAGTCACCTGTGATGAAAAGTTTATTTTATGTATTTTATAGATAAAAAAAATTGATGCTCAGATAATTTTTGTGGCCAACGAAAAGTTAAGCATACAGTAAGTCCAGGGGCTGGGCTGAAATTGGAATCTCTGCTTTTCTTACTTTAATTCCCAAGATCTTTCCATTATATACCATATGGCTTGTTAAATAAATTTAAACTAGCACTTACGTGATAGTGCTGTGTAAGTATATAATGAATCTCTAATTGGGAGTCAGTTTTCTAAATTCAAAGATTGTCATATAAATATCCATGCATTTGGGACTCAGAAAATGTTAGTATCTTTAAAAAATTAATATGGCTATTATATCTTAGTAAATCCTTAATTAAGTAGTATCTTACAGCATATTATTCAATAGTCAAAACAATGATTTTGTTTTTAGCTACATATTTCCATTGTGTACTAAAACGTGCTAGTGCATTCTTCAAAGAACAATATTTTTTCTTATTTCTAGTTATACATGAACAATTTATAGCCAAATCAAATAAATTCCAACTATTTCTAATGGCAGTGTTAGGACTTGAAAAATGAGAATCACTTGTTAGATGAAAATGAATTTATTTCAGACTCCATTTATTTGCGGTGGTCAGTAAATCTTTCAATTTACCTTAAGGGCTCAAGAAATTCAAAGTTTGTCTAAAGGGAAATTATACCCCTAGTGGGAAATGTTATGTTATGTTATTTTATTTTATTTTATTTTGAGGGGTGAGAAACAGGGGGTATTTATATTACAAAATAACATTCAACTCATCTTAACTAGTTATAATATATTTGGTAGAATAGGAAATCTTGGTGTTTGTAACAGTTACCCAACAAACTGACAAATATAAGAAATAAAAGTTTAATTTTAAGAATAATTGTCCGAAGCAATGAATTACATTATAAATTATATATTTATTTTTCTGTTTCTAGAGCTTTTCATATTTAGCTTCAGAATTTGAAGAAATAGATATTGAAAGAATAAATCTAATTACCTTGATGCCACAACTTTCTTTCACAGCAGAATTAAGAAATTTATCTAGGTGTTCACTGTAAGCATTTTTAAAGGATTATTTCTTCATTATATATTGTCTAGTAAGTTTTTTTTCTTTTTTTAAAGAACTTTATTGAGTAATTCACATAAAATTTGCCCATTTAAAGGATTCAGTTTAGTGGTTTTTTTTCCTCTACATCTTTATTGGAGTATAATTGCTTTACAGTGTTGTGTTAGTTTCTGCTGTACAACAAAGTGAATCAGCTATATGTATACATATATCCCCATATCCCCTCCCTCTTAAGCCTCCCTCCTACTCTCCCTATCTCACCCCTCTAGGTCTTCATAAAGCATTGAGCTGATCTCCCTGTGCTATGCCGCAGCTTCCCACTAGCTATCCATTTTGGAAATGTTATTTTAGATGAGATCCTGCAGCAATCATGAGGCGTTATAGTTAGAGATTAATTCTTCTGGAGAGATATCATTCCTAAAATATCTCTGGTGTATGTTTATGTCTCATGTAACATAAATTTATTAATTCATTCATAACACCTAAGTTGTGATAAATATATGGTCATCTGAAATCCAAGATTAAGTCTAAAAAATTAAAAATAGAAAATAACTGGTACATTAAAATTTCTTCTAAGTTTAAAATGGTGGTAGAATAGAATGTCTGAACATCTGGACCCTTCTTGGTCCATTATCAGAGTCAAAACCATGAAGTACAAAGAAGTCTAGAGATATTTTTATTAATTTTGCCTCTCTGTAAAAGAAACATTTTATTTCTTAGATATCTTCAATTCTTAGGGGGAAAATTAGGATGTAAAAGGAAAGAAAAAATATAAAACTGTATTTCTCGAAGGTAATGTATGGATACCACTAAAAAAACCTGTTAATATATCCCTAGGGTTATTTAAATTATTTTTATTGTACTATTTCTTAAATATGTACAAATATAAACAATAAATTCTTACAACCATAAACGACAAACCAAAAAGCAAATTTGTAAGCTAATACAAGCAAGACTAGAAAATCAATAACATTTTAATCATACGGATTAATTTGTTGTATGAGTGGACATTTTGTTGAAAAACTAAATTGTTTTTCACAGTGTGACTTGTGTACTGATACTATTGCACAGGTACTTGTGAGTTTGGCATATCTATGTTGCCATGTAAAATCTGATAAGTAATTTAGTCCACTATTTTCCTCTAGTTAAACTATTGGAGGACATTTATTCATACATAATATTCTGATATCATTCAGTTCTCACATAACAGTGGTGGGCATATGCACATTATTCTCTTTTGCCCTTATTAACCTACTACAATTAAAGTGGTAAAGGCACCAAGACAAATATAAATGAGAATATAATATTAAGCATTGAAATTGCATAGTAAGTAATGGTTATCCAAAACATTTTAAAATTAAATTTAGATATTATAATAGTATATTATTATTATAATGAAAATCAAGAGTTACTGACTTATGTTAATGGGCATAGAGGGGTTGAGATGGCATATTGATCGGCTCATCAACCCAAAGGGACTAGTGTATTACAAATGAACTCCAGAGACATCTTCCTCTTTAATCATCTTCATGATATGTCTCTAATCCTCAGTAATTAATTCTGTAAGTCTTTCTGGATTGATTGAAATGCTAATTACAGAATGTTTCTGTAATCTTAAAGCTGCAAACTCTTCAGGCATATCAATTGCATATATATTCTACCCTTGAAATCTCTATTCTTGTTCTAAAAGAAATTGTAGATATCAGTGCAATGGAGAAATTTCATTATACTTCCTAGGTAGTTTATTTTAATTTCCACTAGATATATTCTTTATCTTAGCCTTTTATAGGTTATAAGTATTAAAAATACCTTCTCCCAGTTTGTGGCTTATTTTTAATTTCTTTATGGTACCTTTTGAAAAAGAGAATTTGAAAAATGTCAATGCAGTCATTTTGATCAATGTGTGCGTGTATGTTTGAGTCTCATTTAATATATACTTCCCTACTCCATGGTGAAAGATATTTTTTACATTTTTAGCCAGATAAAATTTTGGTTTTCACACTTAAGTTCCTCATCCATTTGTAATTCATTTTTATGTAAGATATGTTTTGAGCTGAAATGTGTTCCTCCAAATTCATAAGTTGAATCCATAACCCCCAGTACCTCAAAATGTGACTGTATTTGGAGATAGGGTCTTTAAAGAGGTAATTAAATTAAAAATGAGTTCATTAGGATGGGCCTTAATCCAACATGATTAGTGTCCTATAAGAAGAGAAAATGTGAACAGAGACACCAGCGATGCACATGCAGCAGAGGAAAAAACATGTGAAAACACAATGAGAAGTTGGCTTATCTGCAAACCGAGGAGAGGAGCCTCAGGTGAAATCAAGCTGGCCAACACCTTGATTTTGGATTGCTATCTTCCAAAACTGACAAAAGTAATTTCTGTTTTTTAAGCCACCCTGTCTCTGGCAATTTGCTATGGTAGCCCTAGCAAACTAGTAACGCTGTCACATTCCTGCTGGCCACAAATATAACCAACCATTCCAGGGTCATTTTATAGTTTCTCCTTTTCCCACTGCTTTGTAGCATCACCTTTGTCCATGTATCAAGTTTACATTTATATATGGCTCATTTTCTAGGACCTCTATTCTCTTCAGTCTGTTTGTTTAGTTCTGTCCAATTCCACACATTATAATTACCACAGCTTGAAAATATAACTTGATAGAGCAAATATTCCTACTTCATCATCACCTTAATCAGTGTCACCACCAGTCTTTTTAATACAATTATTTGTCTGGATTCATAGCAAGAGTTCTTAATCAGAGTAGAAGGCAAGGCAAACAACGCATAAGTCTTCCAAGAACTATAGATAAAGGAAATGCCAGGAATGAACAAATAAGTTTGAAAAAGAAATAAAGGGTAGTTGAAGTTCTAGAAATTGAAAATATAAAATAAAAATGTATTGGATGGCTTAAATAAAAAAATAAAAACACAGCTGAAAGGAGTGTTATAAGCTGGTAGATATACCTAAACAAATCACTCAGTGTGCTGCACAGAGAGACAGAAAATATATACGTGAAAGAGAAGGTAAGAGCTATGTGAGAGAATGCAAAGGTTTAACATGTGTCAGCATAGAATCACAGAGGCAGAGAGAAAATGAAGAAGTAATATTTGAAAGAAAGTGGCTACAGTTTTACAAGACCGAAGAAAATAAACATTCACAGATCCAGGATTTGTAACATATCACAAGCAGAAGAAACAAAAATCAATCTGAGTCCAAACACATCAAAGTAAAACTGTAGAACACAAAGGAAAAAAATAAAATATTTTATGCAGCCAGGAGAAAGGAGAGCCAGAAGAAATAATAATACCTTTATTCTGCCAATTGTTATGAAAAATTGATTGTTAACCTACCTTTAAATTCTCAGAAATATTATCATTCAAGAAAAATTATGAATTAAAATTCCACCAAAAAAGCCTATGGTAAGGTAATTTTCTAGGATATATTTCAAAAAGAAAAGTCATCCCAGAATAAGGTCTGTGTTGCCAGAAAGAATGAAAAGCAAGTCAAATAATAAATGTGTTTGTGAGTAGCTCACTACTTGATCATCTGTAGGAGTCTTGCAGGCCGAAATTCAGTAAGCTTTTCTCCAGACAGGATTGTTTCTTCTTTGGCTTAGGGGAAGCAACCGACTAGAAACAATCTCAGCCCCATTAAGATTTCTGCCTTAATGCAAGCAGCCTGGTTCACACTGTGCTATGGATCAGATATTAGATCAGCTTTCCTATTGGTACCCACCCAAAGGTACCATACTCCTCCCATTTGCCTGTTGCTCCTGGCCTAAAGCTCTTATTTCAAATCATACATGTGTGTGTGCTTGGTTAGCTTTGCATCTGGTGGTGATGTGATGGCGAGATCATTGAGGGTCTTCCTCTACTTCTTATGAGGGCTTGAACAGTATGTTTTGCCCATATCTGTATTGGGAGGGCACACAGAGCACCCAGTTAACCAAGATGCTGGTCACAACTGTTTAACAATTTCTTGGCATCTGTAGATGACGAATGCAGCTTTTATAGTTATGACGAAAAATCAATCAGTATTTCTGAAGTAAAGTAGGGTTGAATGGTTTGTTTCATAGATGCAGTCACATTCCATTCTCCTTATTTTTAAATGTTACAAACAACTTTGCAAACGTAAACAACCTTGGAAATGGAATGGGGAAAATGACTAACAAAATTTTAGAAAATTATAAAGAAATAAAGTGGGGTTTTCTTGTCTTAACAATTCTCCAGGACTGCTAATTATTCCTTACAGTATTTTCCTGATCTCTTTTGCTTGAACTTCATGGTAACATTTATTACTAGGGTAAAGCAATATATTTTTGTTGTTGTTCCAGTGCTTTTTTTCACTCCATCGATTCCATGTGCTTTGATTTGTTGTTTCACACTGTTAGTTATCAGATTAGAAAGCTCTTGAGTATCACATGTGTCTGTGTCCTTACAAGTTGGTCCATCTGGCAGTTGAAACAGCTTTATAAAGTTTGTAAGCTTTATAGGAAGAGATACACTATATCTTGAAAAGAAAATTTGATTCTTTGCAATACATGTGGTTAAATAAGTAATACTTAGTAAAATCTCTTCCTCTATTGTTAGAATAATAGTAATTAACCAAACTGCTATACTACTCTCACATGGATCTACAGTTGGTCTTACTACACTGTGTCCCTGGGGTGTGTTAATTGTTATGTATTTTTTCTCCAAAAAGGGATAGTTTGCAATCATAAATGAATGCACCAGAACCTAAGATATTCCAGGAAATTATTACTTGTTCTGTTATTTTTTAATTTAGAAGGCTTTTAAAAATATATTCCAGGCCAACTAATAACAGTTTCAATATTTTTACTTCACAAGGTGCAATGATTGGAGGTATATTTACTTGAAGTTGTATTTTCCAGTGTGGAGATATTTTCCTAATACAAGTCTGTATTTATTTCTGAGTGAGAACTGGTGAAATGTGATGAGTATAAATCATTGCTTTTTATGAAATAATCTTATTTTACTCCAAAGTGACTATCATGTTATAGTAGTTACTTCATCTGCAGCAAGTCAAAATTTTGTTCGTATGAACTTCTTGGCTAGAGTCTGTGTCTAGTGGCCTGGAATAGTTTTTGCTATTATACTTACCAAGAAAAGGATAGCATGAGCCTCTCTGCCAAAGCTACATTTTTAGGAGCATTGACTAAGAAGCTTTGGTTAGAATTTGCCTTTATTTTTTTAAAAGAATGTTGTGAGTCATATGAATCACTCTTGTGTTTATAAATTATGTAGTATATGTAATACAGAATCTACCTTAATATAATTTTTTTTGTTTTTAGTTTGTTTCTTTGTTTTGCCATCAATGATTATTATGTAACATGGTTTGTCTTTTTTTATAGATTTTATTTTTTAGATAAGTTTTAATTTTCAAAGCAAAATTGAGCAGAAACTAGAGTTTCCATATGTTCTTTGCTTTCACACATTTACAACCTCCCTCACCATGAACATACTGTACATGGTGGTATATTTGTTACAAATGATGACTTCTGACACGCCATTATCACTCAAAGGCCATAGCTTACATTAGGGTTCACTCTTAGTGTACATTCTATGAGTTTTGACACATGTTTATTGACACGCATTATCCACTACTGTAGGATCAAACAGAATAGTGTCACTGCCCTAAAAGTCCTCTGTGCTTCTAAAAATCCTTCCTTCCTTCTTGGCAACTACTGATGTTTTACTGTCTCTATAGATTTTCTGTTTCTAGAAAGTAATATATTTGGAATCAGATAGTGTGTAGTCTTTTCAGATTGGCTTCTTTTACTTAGTAGTATGGATTTAGGATTTCTACATGTCTTTTCATTGCTTGATAGCTCATTTCTTTTTTAGCACTGAATAATATTCTGTCACCTGGATGTACTATAGTTTATTTATTCAATCACCAAGGACATCTTGGTTGCCTTCAAGTTTTGGCAATTATGAATGAAACTGCTTTAAACATCCATGTGAAGGTTTCTGCATGGTAAATACCAAGGAGTGTGATTGCTCAATTGTATGGTAAGAGATTGCTTGGATTGTTTAGTTTTGTAAGGAATAGCCAAACTGTCTTCCAAAGTGTCTGTACCATTTCACATTCCCAGCAACAACTAATGAGCATTACTTTTGCTCTGCATTCTCACCAGCATTTGATGTCAGTGTTCCAGATTTGGCCATTCTAATAGGTATATAGTGATATCAATTGTTTTATTTTTATTTATGTATTTTTTTAAAATTTATTTATTTATGTATTATTTTTTTGGCTGTGTTGGGTCTTCGTTTCTGTGCGAGGGCTTTCTCCCGTTGCGGCGAGCGGGGGCCACTCTTCATCGCGGTGCGTGGGCCTCTCGCTTTCGCGCCCTCTCCCGTTACGGAGCACAGGCTCCAGATGCGCAGGCCCAGTAGTTGTGGCTCACGGGCTTAGGTGCTTTGCAGCATGTGGGATCTTCCTGGACCAGGGCTCGAACCCGTGTCCCCTGCATTGGCAGGCAGATTCTTAACCACTGAGCCACCAGGGAAGCCCTCAATTGTTTTAGCTTGCAATTCTCCAACAGCTTATGATGTAGAATAATTTTCATGATAATTTGCTATCTGTATATGATCCTTGTGAGGTATCTGTTCAGTTTTGTGGTCCATTTAAAATAGGATTGTTTACTTCCTTATTGTTGAGTTTCAGGAGTTGTTTCTAAATTTTGGAAAACAAAATTTAGATTTGGATAACATCCATAAAATGTTACAGAAAAACCTGAACAAACTTTTTGGCCAACCCAATACTTCATCAGATGTGTTTTTTGCAAGTATTTTCTCCAGTCTGTGTTCTTATTCTCTTGAAATTGTCTTTTACAGAGCAGAAGTTTTTAAATTTAATGAAGACCAGTCCAATTATTTCTTTCACAGATCACACCTTTTGTGTTGTGTTGAAAAGGTCATTGTTATACTCAAGGTCATCTAGCTTTTCTCCTATGTTATATTCTAGGATTTTTATGGTTTTGTGTTTTATGTATGGGTTGGTGATGTATTTTGAGTTAACCTTTGTGAAAAGTCTAAGTTATGTAGCTAGATTTATTTTTGCATGTGGATGTCCATTTGTTCCAGCCCTATTTGTTGAAAGGACTACCTTTGCTCCATTGTGTTGCCTTTGCTCCTTTGTCAAAGATCAGTTCACTATACTTATATGGGTCTATTTCTGGGCCATCTATTCTGTTCCATTAATCTCTTTTTCTGTTCTCTCACCAGTTCCACACTCTCTTTGATTGCCACAGTTTTATAGTAAATCTTTAAGTTGGGTACTGTCTGTCTTCTGACTTTGTTCTTCTCTTTCAATACTGTGTTGGTTATTCTGGGTCTTTTTCCTCTCCATATAAACTTTAAAATCACTTTGTGAATATCCATAAAATAACTTTCTGGGATTGCATTGGAATCTATAGCCCAAGTTGGGAAGAACTGACATCTTGACAACATTCAGTTTCTATCCATGAACATGGAATATATTTCCATTTGTTTAGTTCTTCTTTGATTTTGCTCACTATAATTTTGTAGATTTTTTCTCATACAGATCTTATTTTAAACTTATAACTATTTCATTTTTGTGGTGCTAATGTAAATGGTATTGTACTTTCAGTTCTAAATTTCACTTGTGCATTGCTGGTATAAAAGAAAGCAATTGACTTTTGTATATTAACCTTGTATCCTACAATCTTGTTCTAATTGCTTATTAGTTTCAGAAATATTTTGTTGGGGCTTCCCTGGTGGTGCAGTGGTTAAGAATCTGCCTGCCAATGCAGGGAACATGGGTTTGAGACCTGGTCTGGGAAGATCCCACATGACACGGAGCAACTAAGCCCATGCACCACAACTACTGAGTCTGTGCTCTAGAGCCCATGAGCCACAACTACTGAGCCCATGTGCCACAACTACTGAAGCCTGCATGCCTAAAGCCCGTGCTCCACAACAAGCAAAGCCACCCCAATGAGAAGCCCACACACCACAACGAAGAGTAGCCCCTGCTCGCTGCAGCTAGAGAAAGCCCGTGTGCAGCAACGAAGACCCAACACAGCCAAAAATAAATTAAAATAAATAAATTTTTTTAAAAAATATTTTGTTGGTTCATTTGGATTTTCTACATATACAATTATTTCATCTGTGAACAAAGGCAGTTTTATTTCTTTTCAATCTGTGTATCTTTTATTTACTTTCCTTGTCTTATTGTATTAGCTAGACGTCCCAGTATGATGTTGACACGGAGTGGTGATAAGGGACATCCTTGCCTTGTTCTTAATCTTCATGGGAAAGCTTCTGATTTCTCACCATTAAGTATGACGTTAGCTGTAGGCTTTTTTTGGAGATATTCTTTCTCAAATTGCAGAATTTCCCCTCTGTTACTAGTTTATGGAGAATTTTTATCATGTATAAGTACTGAGTTTTGTTGAATGCTTTTTCGGAATCTGTTCATACGATTATGTGATTTTTTTTTATCTGTCCTGTTGATATGATGGATTACATCAATTGAATTTTGAATGTTGAACCAGCCTTGCATACCTGGGATAAAGCCCAGTTAATCATGGTGTATGATTCTTTTTATACTTTTTCAGATTTGATTTGCTAACATTTTGTTGAAGATTTCTTCATCTTTGTTTATGAGAGATATTGATCTGTAGCTTTCTTTCCTTGTAACATGTTTGTCTATTTTAGGTATTGGAACAATGCTAGCCTTGTAAATGAGTTAAGAAATATTACCACTGCTTCTATCCTCTGAAAGAGATTGTAGAAATTTGTATAATTTTTTTTCTTACAAATTTGGTAGAATTCACCAGTTAACCCATCTGGACCTGGTGTTTTCTGTTTTGGAAGGTTA
Source organism: Delphinapterus leucas (assembly GCF_059928025.1). Taxonomy (NCBI): domain Eukaryota; kingdom Metazoa; phylum Chordata; class Mammalia; order Artiodactyla; family Monodontidae; genus Delphinapterus; species Delphinapterus leucas. The sequence goes on from NC_143140.1 coordinate 56,111,436, forward strand.
TTATTATTTTTGTTGTTGTTTTAATTTTTTTTTAATGTACATTTTCAAATTAATATTTATTGGAGTATAGTTGATTTACAATGTTGTGTTAGTTTTAGCTGTACAGCAAAGTGGATCATTTATACATATACACGTATCCCTTCTTTTTAAGATTCTTTTCCCATATAGCTCATTACAGAGTATGGAGTAGATTTCCCTGTGCTATACAGTAGGTTCTTATTAGTTATCTATTTTATATGTAGTAGTGTGTATATGTCATTCCCAATCTCCCTATTTATACCTCCCCCTCCTTTCCCCCTTGGTAACCATAATTTTGTTTTCTACATCTGTGACTCTATTTCTGTTTTGTAAATAAGTTCATTTGTAGCCTGTTTTTTAGATTCCACATATAAGCGATATCATATTTGTCTTTCTCTGTCTGACTTACTTCACTCAGTATGACAATCTCTAGGTCCATCCATGTGACTGCAAATGGCATAATTTCATTCTTTTTATGGCTGAGTAATATTCCATTGTATATATGTACCACATCTTCTTTAACCATTCCTCTGTTGATGGACATTTAGGTTGTTTCCATGTCCTGGCTATTGTAAATAGTGCTGCAATGAACATTGGGGTGCATGTATCTTTTTGAATTATGGTTTTCTCCAGATATATGCCCAGGATGGAAGGTTATTATTTATTGAGTCAATTTACTAGATATAGACCTATTCAGATTATTTCTTCTTATGTAAGTTTTGGCAGATTTTATCTTTCAGGGAGTTGGTCCATTTCATGTAACTGAATTGTTCATAGCAGTCGTTTATTATCCTTTTAATTAATCATGGGAACCATGGGAATCTGTGGTGATGCGTCTTCTATCATTTTTGATATTAGTCATTTATGTCTTAGTTTCTTAGTTATTCTGGCTATAGTCTTATTGATTTTATGGATGTTTTCAAAGAATCAGTTTTTGGTTTTGTTGATTTTCTCTACTGATTTTATGTTTTAAATTTCATTAATTTCTACCTTAACTATTGTTGTTACTTTTCTTCTGTTTACTTTGGGTTTAGTTTCCTAATGTGGAAGCTTTGCTTATTGATTTTAGAGTTTTCTTCTTTTCTAATACATACATTCAATGCTATAAATTTTCCTCTAAACACTGCTTTCATTAGTCCCATGACTTTAATTTTGGAGGACTGTTTTGGGGAAATATTACCTGGATTCTGGAAAGTTCATTTGCAAACTCATCCCAAACCTATATTTCAGCAATTGCAAACTTGCATGTCTATATTTTCATGATAGTTACTACTAGAAGCTCCAATCATGTTGAATTATGAATATAGAAAATGTTCTAAAACATGCTTAACTGTGACCACAGAGGCTTATACTAAGACTTACAAATTAAACAAAATTATATTCTGGGTGCCACTGTCAGCACCTACTAATTACTTCTTTTCTACAGGAGTTGGTTTTTCGTTGGTGCCTATAAAACAAGATCAAGGTAGAATTTTACTACTCTTAGAATCATACAGTCAAAATTTACAAGGTTGAGGGTGTTTATGTGTCAATGGGCTTCTCTAATCTTTATGAAGTTTCACAAGATTCTTCTCCAGAACACTGTGGCTTCAACTACTGAAATGACATTATTCTTCTATAGAGTGGTGTGTCTATATCAAATTATGTGACTCATTTTTAACATTCTTAAAAACCTGAGGAAGAGGAAGTGGGAATAACCAGATGAGGAACAGAAGCAGTTGCTGCTTCTCTCCTTGGGCATATGCTCTAGATTTATGATTTGGTCAATGTATTTTTTAAAGGCAAATTGTTGGCATAGTGAGTTTTAGAATCACCTGGAGAACTAGTAAAAATATTGTTTCTTGGGCCTTACTCCAGGTCAATTAAACGAAAATCTCTGCAGGTGAAGACTTAGGAGTTAGTATTACATATTAATTTTCTAGTTACTTCCTATTATTTCTGCATAGTAGGAAACAGTGTAAAATCAGTAGTCTGTTTAAAATTTAACTGAAATGCATGGTCAGTCTTTGGGATGCTTAAAGATTGTTAAAGGTTTGCCCATATTTATGTGCTATTTTACCCACCAACAAATGCGATAGGTCTTCTCCCTGGGCCCCTGTAATGCCCCCAAACTTATTTCACCTGATGTGAGAACTTAACTCAATTCTTCCAATAAATGATATATGATCTGAGGCTCACATAGAGTTATGGATATTTTGAGTTCCGGTGGCTCGTTACTGCAGGTGATTTAATGTGGAGTTTATGCGGAGTTAATTCATTAGTTTGTCCAGAGTTAATGGAAGTAAAATGGAAGTTCTAGTTCTGCTCATTTGTTGCAAGTGTTATTGCTAATGAATACAGGTAAATCTGGCAGAAATAGACAAATGCATATATATTTTCTAAATTACTGAATTACCCTAACTTAATGTGGAATTTTTTTGAAGCAGAATTTCCTACCCTTAGTGCTGTCTATGTCTTAAATTATTTCCTATCACAGAAAGTGATATGCAATGTCTATTTAAGATAATATAAAAAGTATAGCGGACATTTCTTGGTGCACAAATCATAACTTATCTTCATTGAAAAGATGTGGCTGAGTAAACGATCAAAAAGGTTTCAACTTCAATATGATACTTTCAAAACCAAAGTTTGAAAAAAAGTAAAAAGGATATGATACATAGATGAGAGTTTTATCTCATTAGAAAGGAGAAGTGTCTTTTTTTAATGAAATGATTCTCCTAAGGGTCTATTTGAATTATTAATTTTCTTCATTACTGCTTTTCTTTTGCTTATCTTTCACACTCAGTTAAGGTTTTAAGCCTCTGGAAACTCTTTAGAGCTTGTTTCTGTTGTTTGGGAACATTTTCTCAGGTATATTTTCTTTTCTTTGAGAGTTTCCTTTCTTCTATGGCCTCTGATTTAAAGCAAAAGTAAATGGGCACACAGGAGAAAAGATGAATACTGGGCTAATTATGTACCTGTGTATTCTGTGAAGCTGACACAATTCAATAATCTTAAACCTAATGAACTTTTCTCCTGACTGAAACTTTCAATTACTCACTCACTGTTACATTAGTACTTAAACATTTCAGTTATTGCCATAGCTCATTAGAATGTAAATGAAGACCAAGGATTGAATGAGCACATTCAGGGCCTAAGTCAGGATGAGTTTAGACAGATTTTCTTTCAGATGTCAGTTTCTCTTATGATACGCAAACAATATACATCAGATCAAAGCAATTCTATTACAAAAATCGTTGTGTGATTTTTTTAGCAGTACTAGATGTGCACATATATGGCTTCGTAACGGGGACAGTCTGCCTATTTCTCCTACTCACAAGAGATCCAGAATGAGCTTGAATAATGTTTTAGTAATAAAGACTTGCTAATGTTTGATTGCAGTTTCATTGTTTCTAACACCTCTTATTAGTGGTGTCACATTTGCTTCCCAAAATAAACCAGCCACACTGTAGTTCACCAGAGCGAGGTTATATGATAACATTGGAGTAAACTTAATAGATTGGTCAGATTCTTTCAGAAGACTAGCCTAGAGATAATTAACTTTTCCAAATAAAACAAATATTTAAAACTAAAAATAGTATTGTTAATGACTATTGCTTATTTTAACCAAGAGGCCCAAAACCTTTAATATATGTTACAATTATTGAATATGCAACTGATTCTAATATGATTATATATACCTGTGTTTTTATGTAGAAGTTATGTAAAAACCTTAAAAATTATTAACATGTCTTCAAATTCTTGTAGTTGCAGAAAAACCACATGGCTCTTTGTCCTGATTCTTTTACCATCACCTTTGCTACTTTAATTGAGGCTATGAGAGCAGCTGTGTCTGTCCAGATAAAATGCACGCAGAGGCCATTCTCCTATTCCAAAAGACAACTTATGGGGAAAAAATTTTGTTAAGAGCAGAAGTGGGGAGCAGAGATAAATATTTTAATTACCTACATTATTGGGAAAGAAGAATGACATAGGTAAAGAAAATTTATCAGTAATCTAAAAGTGTTGTTTTTATAAATTGTGTCAACCTATTTCAGGGTATTTTTTATTTTAATGATGTGAAAAGGAATGGTTTCAGGCTTTGTCCATTTTTTATTCTCCTTTCTTCAGTTTTTCCTTAAGGAGAAATGAATTACCCCTAAATTAATAAATGTTGTATTGTCCCAAAACAAGCAGCTAAAGCAGAAGAGGTGAAAAAAAAAAAAAAAAAACCTGCATAGTCCATTCACTTATAGGCACCTCTTCAATAAGAAGTTGACACTTCAGTAAATTGCAAGTCAAGCCCACTGCCACCGCTATTTTTCAAATTCAAGGCAGGTGAGCTAGTTCTTTTCAGGACTATCTGAAGGATGCAACCATACTCCAGGTACAATATGTAGTCAGCCACAACCAGAAGCAAGCAAAGTTCTGATCATCTCTAGGCAGAAGTTACATATCACACATGCTGTACATTACAAAAGAGGTTGAAGTAGGATGTGCCATTTATTGTACCTGGCATGATTTTACTGAGAATTAAGGTGGTTCTGATTGCATGGGAGAAGTCAGATGAAGGGGTTCTTGGTTAGACTTCTGGAGCCATTTTATTTTATATCACCCTGCCTGGCAGGTGTCTCTTGATCTGTGTTCTTCCTGGGATTGCATGAAGATTTTGATAGTATGTAATTCTCCCTGCTTCAGTCTCTCCATATGAATATTTCCTTTAGATTATTTTAATTAATTGTAATGGTAAATTAATCTGAGAAGAACTCAATTAAATATTGTTTTTTAAGGATTTCTTGAATCATGAAGAACAAGAACATGGAGAGTTTATTCCAGCTCTTGTTTTCATGAATCAGCTAAGCCTTTGTCAGTGGCCTTCATGGCCATGATTGACAATTCAGGCTTGTTTAAATTGGATTGGGCCTCAGAGAGGATTTTATTCTGGGTTTGAAGAAAGGGAGGTGACTTGATATGGGCCATTTCCAGGCTTCTTTGAGCAGAAAAGAATGTGTTTCTTGGAAAACTAGAGCTTCTGATTTGAAACTTGCGCTTTGTAAATCAGAATAAGTATGAGAAAAATAACTTGGTTTACAGATTATATCACCTAAAATATATTTTTCCTACTTGTCCCAATTGGAGGGCTCATTTTTAAAAGTGGGTTGAAGATCATCAGTTTGCAAAAAAAAATTTCCTCATGTTCAAAATTTTAGACCTTAGCCTTAAAAGGATGTGAAAAAAGAATTAAAGTGGTAAAGCTAAGATCTGGGCCTAGATGATAAAATGTGAGAGCTGTTCCCACACTATTCTGTCATAATCTGCCTCAGTATTTACATGTTTTTCGAAAAGAGTGTTACCCATGTTTTTTGATAAATTAAATTCATTAATATGGCATTCATTGGTAAAATATCAAAAAGAGAAGGAGAAAAAAGTAAATAGTCTGTAATTTACAAAAATCCAGGATGAACATTTTCTTTATCCTTAATATCTATTTCTACATTTTATATGCAGTGAAAATCATATAATGAATACTTTTCTAAACATACATTTTCACTAAACATCATATCAGAAACACTTTCATGTCCATAAAAACCTACACAAAATGAGTTTTATTATAATAAGGCATTATGTTTTCCTAAAACAGTATCAATGTGTTGTAATAAAATATAAAACACTTAAAATAGTAATATTTACATTGCACTTCCTTTGTGCCAGATATAAGTGCTTTATTTGTTTATCTAATTATTTTTAAAAATCCTAAGCTTTTAGCTACTGTGCTGCAATGTTTCTAGATAGTGTTAATAAGTGAATATATTAGAAGTTAAAAGTACTCACTTCCCAGAAATTAAATTCTCAAATATCATTCATTAGATTATACATATTTCAATGAATAGATTTAATTAACTCCCATTTGTTGATGTATAGGTTGCTTCTATTTTATAATGAATGTTGTGATGAACAATTTGTCACTTAAGCTTTTAACATATTCCTAATTATGTCTTTATGTCTGGGCCTCTCAGTTTGGGATGAGTATTTGTGGGAATGCAGTGATGTGCCAAGATTATCTCAAAGACACAGGATACATATGTTGAGTTTTTGTGAAGTTTAATTTAACTCAATGATTTAGGAAAAAAATTTTCATTTTTGAAAATTTATCCATTCAATTCAAAAAGTATGTATTGAGTACCTATTTTTCCCAAGATTTGTTCTAGAAGCCCCATGTATCAACACACTGTGTACATCCCTTATACTCTCTAGGCATCATGTGACTGGGTTACTTTCTTATGGTTTTTTCTGTGAAATGCCATCTCCTCTATGTAATTATAGGCTTTGAAATGTTTTATTTCCAAATGCACACAAAGCAAATAAATAAATCCAATATCTTCAATTTTGTATTGTGTGGTAAAAGTCTAGTGAGGAAAGGACAATGTATTATTAAGAAACAGGAACTCTACCTAGGAGGAAGTATACCTGTGTTAAACAGAGAGCACAATCAGAGAGAAGAGGGCAAATTACTCTTTGTGTAATGTCACACGTTTACTGAGAGGTGCTAGTCTGCCGGATTGAGCAAACTGCAATGTTAGTTAGATTCATCAGTAAATCTGAAAAGGTCCAAGCAGCTAGCTTTATAAATTGTTGAACTTGTCACTGTGCAAACAGTATTTTAAAAATTTGTTTTTGGTTACAGAAAATTAAATGGTGACACTCATGAATGCATTCAAATCATGTCACAATTATACTCAATCAAATGTTATTTACAAACACCGTTAAATTATGGTTCATTCCATTTCTCAACTCAGTGAGTTTGCAGATATCATAAAATTACAAAATTTTCTAGTTTGTATATTTTGATGCTATTCTTCATTTACTTTTAAAATTCTTTAATTGAAGTATTATATGCATACAAAAAATGCAAACACATAAGTATAGAGCTCAATGAATTTTCATAAACTGAAGCATGTAACAGACACCTAGATCATGAAACAGAACACTCTGCAAACTGAACTCAAGCAAAAGTGCTCCCTCGCCTGCAAGAATCCCTTCCTGACATGAACCTATCAAAACAAACCACCTTCAGGGTCCAAAAGGGGAAATGACTGTCCATACTCCAAATGCTTGTCCCCGTTCTGGTATTCTAGACTGTCTAGTCCAAGTTATTTTCCAGTTCTCTGATGCTCTACCCAAGTTTTTCTAGTTGTTGGCAATGAGATTCTTGGCCTGCTATGAATTACTGTATACTACATGGTATAATAAACCCTCATTTTTCATTTTCTTTAAAAATAACACTCCAATTAAAACCTACTATTTTGTGATACAGAGTAAGTGAAGTCAATCTAAAAGTTGTCAGATAGTCAAATATGTGCTTTATTACTGATTAATTAGAAGTGAGACTAAACATGGTGTATCTTTGGAAAGAAAAGTGTAAGTATAGCATGAAGGCTATAAGCATAATACAGATCTTTAAAATCAAATTAGGAACATTTTGAAGAAAAATAATTTTTAATTGATAAATTGTTTGAGTTGAGCATAAGTATAACAATCACAGTAAAACAAGGAAGTAAAACATGCCAAATACCTGAATCTTTTATTCCCCTAGAATTACTGTGGATAGAGAGGCCTTCATGATTGGTAAACATATTGGGGAATCTACAAAGTAGTTGTGTTCCAAACTATTTTCAATCAGGAAGTTAAAATTAAGCTGAAAATGAAATATATGCTCTTAAAAATACATTTTAATGGCCCCCAAATTCATACTTGACCATCTGGTTGAAAGAATGATATTAACCTCATTTTTAACCATGTAGCTGGACCAAGAAGAAGGTGTTAATGTTTTTGCAAATTAATTCGTTTCGATTCCTAAAGTTATTATACTAATGACTTGCTCATAAACACTCGGTGACCAAGTAATTATCTAAGAATTTTATTAACAAATGCCTTTTGTAACCATGATATTGATTTAAAAATATAAGAAGTACAAAAGTCCAGACAAACATTTTTACTGGCATGATTTTAGCAGTTAATTTGGGAATGAAAATTTTTTCTACAACATATAAGAATAAATCTAGCAAAGTGTTGATCAGAGTTTAAAAATCAGAATGTTTATGTTGTGTGTGATTGTGTGTATCATACTATAAATTATTTGGTGATTATATAGAGTCTCTTGTACTTCCCAACACACTAAAGCAACACTTGTTTTTGCTAGATATGTCTCTTGTTTTTTTTTTTTTTAAAGTAGATCACAATAATGAATAAAACTAAGAAACTGAAGCCAGAAATGCTAGATTGATTTACACTGGAAACCTACAAAGGAATGCTCTCTAAAAAGAATAAAATATGTCCAGAAGAAAAGGTGAGGTGAGGGTCATTTGGATGTGAAGTAATTTAGGGACTTGCAAAAAAGGAGGTGCTTGGGGAAGAGTCGTGCTATACGTGAAAGGAATAATAAAAATATAATTGTAGTGAATTTTCCTGAGAATACTTACAAAAATTCTGTCTCTTTGCAGAAGTGAATCTTTTCTAAATGGCTTTTTATTTAATTTTTTAATACCAGAGTACTGTGAAAGTACTGGTGACAACTATTATTAAAATTCTTATCCTAAAACAGCAAATATCACACTTTTTCCAAAATAGCGAGACTATTCTACAAAGGAAAACAACTTAACCAATGAAACCACGATGGGCTTTGGAACACACTTGCAAAGTCAGAGGCATCCAGTAGAGACTGCCTTGTGACCAGAATCATAATGTTTGAAAGAGGAAATCATCAGGGACTTAATAGAAAAACAGAGCTAGGCAAGACTATGTGCTTTCTCTAACATGAGAAAATCAATTTTCAAAAACTCTTTTTCATAAAGTTACAAACTAGAGATCAATTTTATTCAACATTTATAAACATTTCAATTATTAAGAAGTTAGAGAACTTTCTGAATGAAGACACTAAGCAGTTGTTAAGCTTTTATATGGTAAAGTCATTGCCCTGCTTCCCTGGCTGATAAGGGTCCCTGAAGGTTTGGCTGGCAGAGACAAAAAAAGTATTAAAAGTTTTTTTGGAACCACTGATATAGTCTCTTTACCACTGGAAACTAGAAAAGACCAACTGGAAGGTATACCTGTACCAAAAGAAAGTGGATTTGGGTTCTGGTTCTAGGAGTTAATAAAACATTACAGGGATAGATTTGGACAACCACATACAAGGCTGAGTATCTGGTATTTGGTATTATATCTGGACTTACAAAACCTAAACTTTTCATTTTTGGGGGGTTATGGCTTACAACACTGTTCTAGAAAATATATAAAATTGATTGAAGTGTCTCTCAGAAAATTATATTGAGTTTATAAACATATTCTGAAAGGAAAAAAGATATGATACATAATTCAGGATGACATACAACTCAGATTAAAAGGACTTTTTCAAGAGCCCACCAGTAGGAACAATAGAATGAGACTTGGCAAACCAAAAGTACTTTTAAGTAAGGAAGGCTGAACATGCCAATGAAGACATGCCTACAGTGATGGTCTTTGGTAACTTAGATGTGGGAATTTAAGGTTAACATCGGGGTCTATATATGAGGCACTGGGCCCATGTAAAGCAGGTATTAAGAACTTAGAACCTCATATGAAGCCAGAATAGAAGAACCATTGCTTTAATGAAATTACAGACTGGAAAAAAAAAAAAAACTATCAAAGGAAAAGAAGAGTGGTTCTTTGTGAGTTTGGATTTCAAATTTACACCATCTGCTTGTTGTGGGTAATTCCAATCTGAGAAATTAACTGAAAATTGTGTTATTGCACATGATAGAATCTAAAATAAATCCTTTCAAAAAGAATACATTCTCAATTTTTCTCAAAAAATTTCCGTATTCAAACAACGATTTTTTAAAACACTGTTTTTGGCTATCAAGGATCAACTTTTATGAAACTAAAACCCCAGTTGTCAGAATGTGTCAGAGAACATCCAAGGTACCCAGGATTTGAGTATAAAAGATGCCAAAGGAAAATGCATTGTGAAGAAAGTAACATTCTCTGCCACTTTTCCACTTTGATGTATTCACTCATTACATTGTGGTTCTGGGCCAAGTGACTGAGCCAAAACAGGCACCCCCAAGCTTCCAGCAGTCTCACGTTCCTAGACGGACAAACACTGGAAGGTAGCACGACCCAAGCAGGCAGGAATTGAGACACTATCACTGAGGGAAAAGAAACTAAAGAGAAGTGAGCTGACTTTATGTGGTGCTCCCCAGCCCTTAAGGCATTAGCTGATATTTAAGCTGAAGAGAACAAAAGGTCAAAAAACCCAAGCAGAAGGTTGTAACAAAAAGATAAAAGACTAAGCAGAGCTTTCACCAGTTTTTTGAGCTGGAGACACAAAAGTTAGTGTTTAGGGGCCACTAAGGAAGAGACATAGTATTTATACTTGGCTTGCAGTTGAAAAACCTGGAAAGCTTTTAGTTGAAATACCTGATTAGTAAAGTATACCAGAAATAGATCAGTCCTCACAGAGATGGAAACATGACCTAATAATCTCAGTCTCTGATTGGAACAAGAACTGCTTCTATTCTAACTGCTTGGCAAAAGCAAGGAGTATTATATCATGTAGAACATCTACCTTACTTTATAATAGCTAGCATAAAAATTAATGAAGACAGAAATAAATGTCTAAAAATTAAGAAAAAATAAAAGAGACACAGACCAACATGTGATTCAGATTCTGAAGAAATTAAACATAGAATTAGAAATAATTTTATTGAATATGCTCAAGAGAATAGATACATTGATGGAGAATTTCACCAAAAACAAATCTATAATATCTATAAAAAAGAATCAAATAAAAATTTCAAAAATGAAACACAAAATACTTGATATTAATAATTCAAAACAGGCGTTAAGAAGTAGAAGAAAAATAATTAGAAAATACAGACTAAAGCAAAGATATATGGACTATAAGAGATATGGTTAAATATCCAAGCTATGTATAAATGGACCCACGGAAGAGGAGAAAATTATAAGGCAGAAGTTATATATGAAGAGTAAATAACCAACAAATTTCCAAGAGTTGAAATAAATGAAGCCACAAATTTAGGAAGCTTCAAAAGCTTTAAACAACATAAATCCAAAGAAACCCATTCCTAAGCAAATAATGGTAAGATTTTGTAAACCAAATGTAAAGGGAAAGTCTTATAAACAGCAAAGAAAAAAGTAATATTAATTGTAAAGCAACAACAATAATTTGACAGCTACTATTTTAACAGGAAAAAAAGTTTAATGCAATTTTTTATTTGGCATTTTTTTTATTGTGAGAAAACACACATAACATAAAATCTGTCATTTTAACTGTCTTAAAGTTTACAATTTAGTGGCATTTAGTACATCCATAATTTTGTGCAGTCATCACTGTTATCTAACTCCAGAACATTTTGTCACCCCCAAAAGGAAAACCTGTATCCTTTAAGCAGTCACTTCCCATTTCCCCCTTTCTCCCAACCCCAGAAAAACCACTATTCTGTTTTCTGCATCTATTTGCCTATTATATATATTTCATATAATGGGATCATATAATATGTAGCCTTTTGTGTCTGTTTTCTCTCACAATGCTATTTTCAAAATCAACCTATATTGTAGCATGCATCAGTAATTCCTTCTTTTTTATGGCTGAATAATATTCAGATGGCATTAAAAGTGCCAACAGAAAGTAACTGAAAATGTATAATTCTATCTGCAATGGAGTTACTCTTCAAACATGAAGTTAAAATAAAGATGTTTTCAAACAAATGGAAACCAGAAATTTGTCCCAAGCAGACTGCCAGTAATAGAGATCCAGGAAGAAGGGTGTTATGTATTGCCTCTGAAAATGCAGAACAAAATTGAGAAAAACAAAATATTAAAACATGAATAAATATAAATTAGTATTGATTAAATATAATTAATAATAATTATAATTAATATGTTTTGGAATTTTTAAATGTAAAATTAAAATAAATGACAAAGTAATCAAAACCATCAAAGAGTTGTAAATGTAGTTACAATGATCTAAGATCTGGTATTTACTGGGAAATGCTAAAAGTGATTATTTGCATTAAACTGTAATAAACTGAGAATTCGTAGTATACATTCTATGGTAACTCTTGAAAACAAGAAACATCTATAAATAGAGATTTAACAGGGAGAAAAAAGAGAATTGGAAAAGATACTTTTTAATATTCAAAAGCAAACAAGGTACAGAACAAAGAAAGATAAAGAAAAAATAAAGGAACGGAAAGGAAAAATAAGGGATGTATATAAGTAGAAGATGAAAACTTTGAAACAAATATGAGTTCTGACAGTAAATATAGAGAAACCAAATACTCCAATTAAAAAAAGTGATTGTTGGAATGGATGAAATATGGTTCATTCATATGCTGTTAATAGTAATCAGCACAACTTAAATATTAAGTATAGAGAAATATTGGGGAAAAAAGAATGCAAAAATATATACCATAAAAACACAAATCAATGGAAAGTGAAAGTGACTATTCAATATCTGACAAAATGGACTTTTAAACACATTTAATAGTAGACATATCATAGATTATGTAGTGAATCCACCAGGAAGATGTAATGTAGATTCAAAATAGATAAATAAAAAATTGACAGATTTTAAAGGAGATATAGCAATTCCATATTCATGGTAGAAGATTTTAGCAAAACGCTCAATAGCTCCAAGTTAAGGACAAATAGAAATCAATTAAGTGCACAGACTAAAAAAATCCCAGCTCCCCAGAAACAAAACAAAATATAAACCTAACAATAAATGCTTTAAATATGGTGATTGGCAAAACCAAATATGTATGTATGAATCTATAAGTATGCTTGTATGTATATAGAGATATAGATATAAAGATCTGTATCTCTATCTAGTTAGATATCCAGGTAGATATAGATATAAGTAGATATATAGGTATCTCCACTAACTGAATAATTCAATTCTTTACAAGTACACATTGGATTAGTTATCAAAATTAACCATATACTGGCCACATAAGCAAGTTTAAACAAAGGTCAAGGAATTGAAATTATATACAGTATGATCTCTGAACACACTGGAATAAAGTTAGAAATCAATAACAATATGACAACTAGGGAATCCAAAATATTTACAAATTACACAATAATTATAACAACATATGGGTCAAATAAAAACACTGAAAATTAGAAAATGAATTGTGCTGTATAATAATAGAAATATGAGGCAACAGTATTTGATGGGTGCATCCAAATCTTCTTACAAAAAAATTTAGAGCCTTAAATATTAGAAAAATGGCTAGAAAAAATTAGTTGTCTACATACTCATTTCAAGAAGTTAGAAGTGGTATCTGTTTAGAAAGTTTGATATAACAAGAAACAAAGAGAGTAGGTCCAGTATTATAATAAGAAATTATGCCCACATTTTACAATAGTAAAAGAAGTAGCAGGTAACAACAAAATCAAAACAAAAACCCAGAAATATTACAGAAGGTCTAAAAATGTAATTAACAAATTCAACCAAATGAATATATATAGACAGAGTCCTACAAGAGTGAGAGTATGAGTACTGATGGCATTCTGGGTTGTAAAGGAATAATGATTTCAGTATTATAAGATATTGAAGATATCTTATTATAAGATACTGAAATCATTAAGAGTCTGCTATATTGCCAGAGAGGAAATAATTCAGAAATTGATAACAGAAAAAAAAAAAAGAAAACAGAAAAATTTCAACTGCTTGAAATTAAGCAACTACAATGCTAAAAACTACATGGTTCAAAGAAAAATAACAATGGAAATTAGAAAATACTGCTCTAATGTAAGGAAAATATATCAAAACTTGTACAGTGTTGCTAAAATAATGCTTAGTTTTACTTAACCTTAAATTCCTATATTAAAATATAAGAAGAGCTGAAAATTAATGTTTTCATCTCAAGATGCTAGAAAAAAATCAAACCTGAAGAAAGTGGGTGGAAGTGAATAGTAAAGATAAAGACAGAATTCAGTGAAATAGAAAACGAATAGACAATAGGGGAAAAATCAAATTTTGATTCCATTTCTTTACAAGTTTAACAAAGTCAATAAATCACTAAAGAAAAATAAAGAAAATACAAATTACTAATATCAGTATTTAAAATGTGATAGCACTATAGTTTTAACAGAGATAGAAAGTAATAGAAGGATATTATAAGTACCTTAATAAATTTGATAATTTAGATTGAATCGACTCATTTCTTGAAAAATATAATTTATGGAAATTTATACAAAAAGAGAAATACAATTTAAACAGGCCAATGGCAATTAAAGAAATTAATTTGTGATTAAAACCCTTCCCACAAAGATAACTCTGGATCAATATGGCTTTTGCTTTTGAATTATACAACTATTTAAGGAAAATTAACACAAATATTATACAGACTTTTTCAAGAAGTATAAAAATAAGATGCACTTCTGAAATTCCAACATTATCTTAGTCTCAAAACCCAAGAAGGATCTTACAAATCAGGAAAGTTATACACCAAGAACTTTTACTTGACATGCATGCAGAAATCCCAAGCAATGTGTCAGGAATTGAAATAGCAAGATTGCTTGTTCAAGGGAACCAGGCTATAAGAAAGATTTATTGCTATGTGAGTGATCTCCCGAGATATAAGATTTAATGCCTAACAAAATTTCCAAGAGATGGTGCATATTTGCTATGATGCTGTTTCCTAGAAGCATGAAACAAGCAATGACCCATGGTAAGTAAGGTCAAAATACCATAACTGTCAGGGCAGACGGTGAAAGAAGGGATTGAAAGGTTCAGGAAAGTGTGCAGGTGAGGGTAAATATACTATGTAAGGCCAGAGGCCCAAAGAGGATTGTGTTCCAAAGGCAGGTCCAAGTGCCATATCAGTTACCAAAGCCATAAGGAATGCAGTTGTGAGAAAAGCACCAGAATCTCATTCTGCTCTGTAGATCAGAGTGAATAGTAGGAGAGACCATTATAGAACTAGGCTCAATGAGAAGAATGATAGAACCCTGAAGCAACAGAAGCTAGGTGGCAATAAGTAACTGCTCAAAACCAAGTGGATAGGGGGCTTCCCTGGTGGCGCAGTGGTTGAGAGTCTGCCTGCCGATGCAGGGGACATGGGTTCGTGTCCCCGTCTGGGAGGATCCCACATGCCGCGGAGCGGCTGGGCCCATGAGCCATGGTCGCTGAGCCTGCGCGCCCGGAGCTCCGCAACAGGAGAGACCACAACAGTGAGAGGCCCGCGTACCGCAAAAAAAAAAAAATTGAATGAGTTAAGGAATAAAAGAATTACTCAAACAATCCTTATATATTCACAATTTCAGATGTACACTAAATATTAGGTGAAAGCTTTCAAATCATTAAATATTGTCATGAAATAGATCTGTTTAAACCAGAAGCATCTTAATTTTATACAGAAACTTTAAAAATGTTTTCTTGCAGTTTTATTGAGATATAATTGAGATATAGCACTGTATATGTTTAAGGTATATAGCATAATGATCTGACTTACATACATCATGAAATAATTATCACAAGTTTGGTGAAATCCATTATCTCATATAGATACAAAGCTAAAGAAATAGAAAAAAAAATTTTTTTTGTGATAAGAACTCTTAGGACTTAACTCTTAACAGCTTTCATATATAACATAGAGCAGTGCTAATTAAATTTATCATATTGCACATTACATCCCTAGTACTTATTTATCTTTTAACTGGAAGTTGGTATCTTGTGACCACCTTCATCCAATTCGTTCTACTCCCCTACCCATCATCTCTGGTTACCACAAGTCTGTTCTCTTTTCCTATGAGTTAGTTAGCTAGTTTGTTTTTAAAGTATAATTGACCTACAATACTATGCTAGTACCTGTTATACAAAATAGTGATTTGGTATTTCTATACATTTCAACATAATCACCATGATAAGTCTACTTACAATATCTTACCATACAAAGGTATTACATAGTTATCGACTGTATTCCCACCCTGTACATAGCAATATATATGTAATTATTTTAAGTTGCTGGTCAAAAAGGTTCAAATGCAGAATTTTAACAACCCTGCATTTTTCTAGACCCCCCCCCCAATGTTTACTGTTTTTGACATCATATTTTACATCTTTTTTGTTTTGTGTATCCCTTAACTACTTATTATGGGTATAGATGATTTTAATACATTTGCCTTTTAAAATTCCTACTCACTGGTGGATGGGACTGAGTCCTGAGATTTCTGGCTGCAGGACCTGTGGGTCCTGGAGCTCGACCTGCTCATGGGCAAGGCTGATGCCCAAGGGGTCCTGCAGCTAGTGCCGGCTCACTGGTGTGCAAAGCTGGGCCCCAGGGTCTCTGGCTGCAGGGCCTGGGGGTCCCAGGACTAGTGCAGGTACACAGGTGTTTGGGGCCAGGTCTTAGGCCCTCTGATGAACAGTGACAGGTCCCAGGGAAGCTGTAGGCTCAGGAAGTCTTAAGACAGCGGGCCTGCTGGTGGGTGGGGCTGGGTCTCTGCCTGACTTGTTGCTTGGCCTGAGGTGTTTCAGTACTGGTGCCTCTAAGCTGGTGGATAGGACTGTGTCCCAGTGCTAATAGCTAATAAGCTAGTGGGAGGATTCCAGAATGGCACTTGCCAGAAGCAGTGTCCACATGGTAGAATGAGCTCCCCAAAATGGCTGCTTCCAGTGTCTAGTTCCGCAGGGTGAGGTCCAGTTACCTCCTGCCTCTCCAGAAGGCTCTCCAAGATCAGCAGGTGGGTCTAGTCCAGGCTCCTTTCAAATTACTTTTCTTGGGTCTGGGAGCACGTGAGATTTTATGTGTGCCCTTTAAAAGTGGAGTCTCTGTTTCCTACAGCCCTCTGGCTTCCCCTAACATAGGCCCCACTGGCTTCAAAGCCAATGTTCTGGAGTCTCATCTTTCCCAGCTGAAGAGCCGAGTTTGGGGCTTGGATCCCTTGCTCCTTGGGGAGAACCTCTGCAATTGTAATTAACCTCCAGTTTGTGGGTTGCTCACCTAGGGGTATGAGTCGTGGCTGTACAGCTTGTCTACCCCTCTTACCCTTCTCATTGTGGTCCTTCTTTGTATCTTTAGTTTTAGACCTTTTCTGCTAGTCTTCTGATTTTTGTCATCAATACTTGTTCTGCAAATAGTTGTAATTTTGGTGTTCTCACGAGAGGAGGTAAGGTAAGCCCAGGATCTTTCTACTTTGCCATCTTCTTATATAGAAACTTGTGGTATCAGCAGTTATTAATATTAGTTAATATGTAACATAAATTGGTTTAAAAGTTTAGTGACTTTTCAAGAGTTCCTGAATGGTCTATATAAGAATGGAAGCTCCTTGAGAGCAGAAGCATGGCTGTCTTATTCACTGTTATATCTTTGGCTGCTAGAACAATGTCTGCAATGAGTTTAGTTTTAATGAATAATTCTTGAGTAAATGAATAAGACAAAGATCTCTAGAAATGTCATATCCTGAAAGCTCTTAATTTTGAATATTAATAATTATATAAAAGCAAATAAGTGACCATAATATTAGGGATAGGAATAAAAGAGTCAATATTTTAATTTTAGAAGATTCTAAGTGAGTATGAATGAACTTCTGTATTAGTGTCCTCCAGGACCAAAGGGATGTGTATGTCTGTCTTTCTGTCTGTATACACACACACACATGCATATACATATATGGAGAGAGAGTTTTTGTTTGTTTGTTTTTAAGGAATTGGCTCATGTGATTGTGGGGTTAGTAAGCCCAAAATCTGCAGATCAGAACCCATCAGGCTAAAAACCCGGGACAGAGTTGGTGCACCAATCTTGAATCTGAAAGCAGTCTGGAGGCAGAATTCCATCTTGTTTGGGAGATCTTGGTCTTTTCTTTTAAGGCCTTCAACTGAATGGATGAGGCCCATGCACATTATGGAGGATAATCTGCTTTATTCAAAGACTATAGATTTAAAGGCTTAATCACATTTAAAAAATATTTCTACAGCAATAGTAGCTTAGCCAAATTAACACATAAAATTAAACATCATACCTCTCCATAGTGAAGGAAAGGATTTTTTTTTAGTAGTGTGGAGTACAATGATAAAAATATGAGAATGGTATAAACGTGTTAATGCAATGATACAGATACTTGAAGTACTACAGGTGATTCAAGTTATTTTTTTGCTGTTGTATCAAAAATAGTTCATTGTATTATCTCCATACCCACAGGAAAAACTACAGTATTTTTTAAAATCTGCAGTTAAATTACTAGTGAACTTGAATCTATACCTTTTCTGAGTACAGCATAGGGGAAATTCTCCACATTTTACTTTATTATAATTCAACCCTTTTCTTTGTTCAGTTTTCTTAAAATCCTTTCTTGTTTTCTGAAGTTCTTTCAGGTGATACTTTGCTCTACCTGTTGATCTCTAGGACAGTTTTACATATGATGACTCATCAGTATGTTTTTCAATAATTATTAGCATAAAAAACTAAAATGACAGTTGGATGCAGGGAAAATGTTGAAGGCCATCATCTAAACTTTGGACACAATATTTGAAGGTGCAACCTTTAAACTGGTACCTCTACCCTAAAGTTAGAAATAATAATAAGATTACTATAGCAATTCTCACCAAGAGAATAATTTCTTTTCTGATTGGGCCATGTATTTTTTACTTTGCTACAAGCTTCTGTAGGCATATCTGTGATTAAATGAAAGAACCAAGAATAAAAGTGTGTGTGTGTGTGTGTGTGTCTGTGTGTGTGTATGCCATGATAATTTTCCTCCCCCTCCCTGAAACTGCTGCATTGAGCTATTACAGCTATTATTTCCTTAGCCAGAATGTTTTATCCTCAGAGTAAGCTCTCCTGCTAACGTTACTGGATTCTGGGAATGTCAAAAACAAAAGAACTTGTTCTTCATAATGGCATATTTTCCTCCTTGTAAAAGTCTCTGAAATGTATTCATAGTGTTCTATTGCTCAGCGTTCTAGCACTCTGTATTCTCTAAGAAGGTATACTCACCTAAAAGCCAAAATATTCAGCCAGTACATTTGCTGCCTCATCCTACAAAGGTCCATTTGTGCAATCCCAAGTGAATTTGCTTGGTATGAAAGGAGCAGTTGATTGGGAATGAGTTTTACTTTTTCTAGCAAATTCTTCTTTGAATATAGTTATAGAGACAAAAAATTTTGAAAGAAATTATTATTCAGCCTCTCTCCTATTCTGGTGAAATTGAGATGCAGTAAGAAATCTGCCTCCAAAAGCTTTATAAATACAGAATGAGGCTGCCTGTGAGGATTGCTTACGGCTATAAGTAGTTTATAGAGACCAGATTTGAAATTTATTGGATCTCTGTCAAAAATAATACTGTTAGTCAGTTGGACAGATCAAAAGTTTAAGCTCACACGAGGCAGGTTTTTTCACCTCTGGTCAGTGACATGATTCTCTAACCGCTTGTAAAGACGGAGAAGTAGATTTCTTTCTCTGTATATTTCCCAGAGGAAAAACAATATTACTGATGTAAAAATAACATACTAATAATACTGGTTCCAATCACACATTGACACACATAAATATGCAGATACTCATACATTACCTCTCCAATTAGATTATTGGTTATAATCTAAAAGTAACTGAAAAATGAAAGTTGACTAAGGAAATTGGTATAAATTCACCAATAAAAGAATTGAAGAATTTTATAAGGAAATTGTGTTTTCTTTTGTGAGGTTTACAAGTGTTTATGTAACTCAGACACCTTTATAGAAATTTTAATGTATTCTTTATATATCTAAAAAATATAAAAAGGAAAGAAAATATTTCCTTTAAATAATGCTCTATATCTATTCTAATTATTCTTATTTTCTTGGTTTACCCTGTGTTGTTTATGAGTTTATTATAATCATCCTGGCTCTTAATCTATAGCAGTATAAATTTCTCAAGAACCTGCTTAGTTCAAACGCTTGCCCTGTGCTTATACCTGGTCTTATAGATTGATGCCAATCCTGTTATTAAAAACCTTGAAGAAATAAGACTTTTCAGGTTTTTAAAAGTTTCTTAATTAATTCTTCCCAGTAGTTAATAACCTTTACAGAGAAGAATTTTTAATTTATTTTGAGACTGAATCCTTACTTTGTGATTTAAGCTTAGTTTATTATTCTTTCTTAAGATAAACTTTTATAAGTATGACAGTTGTTATGGTCAGTCTCCTTGCTGCCCATCTTTGATAACTTTAATTTAGTAAAATGCTCTTCTTTTTGCTGATAACAATAGTAGTACTACCTATGGTTTACAAATCTTTAATTTCAAGTCCACCTGCACACACGCAACTCTACTCACTAGTTCTAGATATGTTAACTTCTGCCTTCTTAGGTGATCAGTTATATTTTCTTCATTATGTATCAAAACAGTACAGTCCTTTCGTTTTTACTGATTAATGCTTGCTATAATACTATTTCCAAGTGATTCTAAATGTCCTGAGCTAACTAACAAAAATAACATTTTTTTGAAAAATATTCACTTCTGAAGCCTTGTAGGTGTTGGTTTGGTCAAGATAAAAAGCCATTAACTTCCCCCCCACAATCTCCATGTGTAACTGTGAGTAGAAAAAAGAACATTTCCTTTAAAAAGTGTAGACTTTGAGAAAAGAAACCAAACTTTGAGCGATATTTTGATTCATCTTTGAAGTTAGGGGAAACAGAAAAAATAATGAGTAATAAAACCAAGAGTTGGGTTTTTTTCAAGAAGACTGTGGTACACATAAAATCTTGCAAATATGGAGGCAGAGGAAAGACTACGACTCAGTCACAAGACAATCACTGATAATATTACAGCAATATTGGTAAAATGTTGTGCAAGTTAAATAAAGTTTGCATAGGAGGATGAAATGGGTGAAGTTAAGCAGCATGACTTTTTATTGAATCTCATTAATAAAAAGTCTTTAAAATATATCCAACAATAATTAGGAGACTGAATTTAAACGGAGGAAAATGGATACAAGTGTTGAATTAGCAAGAGAAGAAGGAGATGAGGGTTTTATAAAAAATGTAGCCTTAGTTTTTTAAAAAAATTAATTTTGTGATTAAAGACCTCGGAGGAATGGGTGATTGGCAGTTTTGCTGATGATTAAGGGGTAGTGAATGGGGAAATGAGACAGGTGGTTGCAATCTGAGAGAGAGAGAGAGAGGGAGTTCTGTTTCAGGTTTGAGGAAAGGGAAAAAGAAATAATAATGCTCAGAGAAATTAAGGGAATTCTCCTCTATATCTTTTCTGTTTTCTCATGCCCCAACCCACAGGCAATGTCATTGCTGCAGCAGTAGTAATATTGACCATAGCAGCACTGCAGACCTACAAGAGCCTAAAACTCTGAGGCAGGGCAACCTTCTTTTCTTATCAGGTGACCTATGGTCCCTAGTGGCAGAGCAATCCACATTGCTTTTGTTTTTCTCTCCATCTTCCTGCCACTTGGCCCCTGCCAAAAACTATACAAAGAGATATAATCAAAAACATGATTAAGTAAAATGGAATATTAAAATATTTTCAGTAGAGGTGTAAAAAACAGGAAGAACAAACAAATAAAATGATAGACCTAAATCAAAATATATTGATAACTAAACCAAATGTAAATGATCTAAACATACCAGTTAAATAAGAGATATTGGCAGAATGGATACAACCAATGATTTAACTATATTTTGTCTATAGGAAACTCACTTCAAATAATGTAATATATATAGGTTAAAAGTAAGAAAATGGGAAAAGTAAACTATCAAAAGTAAGAAATGCAGACTTGATTATTATTATTATTAAAGTAGTCCTAGGGGGAAAAAATTAAAAGGGATAAAGAACATTGTCTAATGATTAATAGGCCAATTCATCACCAAGATGTAATTATCATACATCTATATACACCTGTAGTAAGCAGAATAGCCCCTCCCAATGATGTCCATGCCCAAATCCCTCTGTGAATATATTACATTACATTGCAAAAGGGATTTTGCAGATGTAATTAAGGTTATGGACCTTTGAATAGGGAAATTATCCTGAATTAGCCAGGTGGACTTAATCTAATCACATGAACACTTAAAAGAACAAACTTTCTCTGGCTGGAGTCAAGAGATGCAACAGAAGAATTTAGAGATAATCCAAACACAAGAAAGATTTTAGCTGATGTTGCTGGCCCTGAGATGTAGAGGACCATGTGCAAGAACTGGAAAGAGGTTTCTCATACATAAGGGCATCCTCAAGCTGACAGCCAGCAAGGCAATGGGAACCTCTGTTTTATAGCTCAAGAGACTGAATTCTGTCAACACCATGATTGAGTTTGGAAGTAGATTCTTCCTAGAGCCTCCAGTAAGATCTCAGCTGAATAACATCTTAATTTTGGCCATGTAAAACCTGGATCAGAGAAACTAGCTAAACCAAACTAACCTACAGAACTGTGAAAAAAATTCTGTTGTTTAATTCATTAAGTTTTTGGTAAAATGTTACAGCAGCAATGGAAAACTAATACAGTGCCTAATAGAGCTTTAAAATATCTGAAACAAAAACTGACTGAGACGAGAAATAGAAAAATCCGTAATTATATTTGGAGATGTCAAAACTTTCTCTCAGTAATAAATAGAATAGACAAAAAATAAACAAATTTATAGAAGACCTGAATAACACCATTAACCAAGAGAATCTAGTTCATATTTACAGAGTATTCCGTTCTTTAACAAGTATGCATCCTTTTAAATGAATATGGAACATTCTCAAACAATGTTCTCAAAGTATTCTGAGCAATAACACATATCTTGACAAATTTAAAATAATTGTTATTATGCAAAATATTTAATAGAATTAAACTACAAATTAAAAGAATTATAACAGGAAAATCAAACACTTGGAAATTATACACAGAAATAACTTAATGATCAATGAGGAAATTGTAAGGACATATAGAATATTTTTGAATTGGTAGAATGTAAAAATACTGCATATCAAAAGTTGCAGGATGCTGCCAAATCAGATCAAAGGGGGAATGTATTAAATGCTTATAGCAGAGGAGAATTCTCAAAACAGTAATCTAAGATTCTACCTTAAGAAACAAACAAAAAGAGTAAAACACAAGAGACTAAAGAAAATTATAAAGAATAGTAATATATGAAATTGAAAACAGAAAACAATAGAGAAAAATATTGAAACCTAAACCTATTTCTTTGAAGAGGTCAATAAAATTTATAAACTTTGACCCACACTGATAAATGAAAAAGGGAAAAGATACAAATTACCAATATCAGGAATAAAATAGGTAATACCACTGTAGACCCCTGTCTGTTTCCCCAGACTTCAGGCTTATAATGAGGCCATTTTACAAACTCCATGAACATAAATTTTGAAAAATAATAAAATTATCCAATTTCTTAAAAACCACAAACTACAAAATTCATTCAGAATAAAATAGATAACCATAAGGAATATATAACTATTAATGAAATTGAATTTATACTAAAAAGCTTCTGAATAAGAAATTTTCAAACTCAGATGTTTTCACTGGCAAACTCTACAAAGGAGTCACATAAAAAGTAATACCAATTCTACACAATCTATTCCAGAAAAGAAAAGATGAGTGAAAAACTCCTGGTTCATTTATGAGGACAAAGCCATGTGCTAAGCAGAATTCTAAGTTGGCTTCTATGATTATTGATCCCTTATGTACATGACCTATATAATCCCCTCTTCTAGAGTGTGAGTGGGGTCTGTAAATATGATGGAAGACCATTCCCATGATTAGGTTACTAATCTCTTAACTTTGAGTTATTCAAAAGGGAGTTTAGCCAGTGTGGTCCTGACTTAATCAAATGTGCCTTTAAAAGAAGGTGTAGTGCCAAAGAGATATTTTTCTGCTGGTCTTAAAGATGCAACCTTTATGAGTTCTGTGGCTGAAAGGAAATTGAATTTGCCAACAATCATTTGAGTTTGAAAGAGAAGTTCATGTTCCAGATGAGAATGCAGCCCAGCTGATACCCTGATTTTAGCCTTGTGAGACCCTAAGCAGAGAAACCAATTATGCTCTGCCCAGTCTTTTAATCTTCCACCCCAAATTCATGAGATATTAAATGGCTATCAATTTAAGCCACTAAGTTTGTGGTAATTTGTTATGCAGCAATAGAAAACTAATACACCCTGTTACCTAAACCAAACAAAGACAGTATAGGAAAAGTAAAATTACAGACCCCCAATCCTCATAGATATAGACACAAAATCCTCAAAAATATTAGTAAATAAAATCCAGAAATACACAAAAATAATAATACATTATTACCAAGTTGGTTTTATCCTGAGAATGACAAGGTGGTTTAGTATTTGGCAATCAATCAATGCAGCCTATCATACTAACAGAAAGGGGAAAAAAGCATACGATAATGTCAATTGATGCTGAAAATTATGTGACAGAACTCTATCCCCATGAATAAAAACTTGCAACCAGCTGAAATTAGAGGGAATTTACTCAACATGATAAAGGGCAAGTATGATAAATTTACAGTTAATATCAAATTAATGGTGAAATAGTGAATGCTTTCCTTCTAAGATCTGTGAGAAGATAAGAATGTCTGTTCTCTGTTCCTACTCATCCTAAAACTGGATGTCCTAGTCAGTGCAATATGGCGAGAAATTGAAATAAAAGACAAACAAATTGGAAAGGAAGAAATAAAACTTTTCATATTTACAGGTGACATGAATCTCTTTGTAAAACCCCTCCCCACAAATCTATAAAGAAAAATTAACACTTTCTAGAACTTTATGTGGAATATAATTTCAGCATACATATTTTAATTGAATTACTACATATTAGTATTAAATAAATGGAATTAGAAATGAAAATTACCATTTATAAAATTACAAAAATTAGGTATAAATCTAATACAATATGGATAGGATTTGAATGCTGTTAACCACAAAATACTGATAAAAGAAATCAAAGAGTTAAATAAATAAATGGAGAAACATACCATGGGAATGAATTGGAAGAATCAATATAGTAAAGATGTCAAACTTTCCCCAATTGATTTATGTGTTTAATGCAATTCCAATTAAAATCCAAGCTGGATTTTTGAGAAAACAAAGCTGCTGCTAAAATTTATATGGAAAAAATATGAATTATAATAGGCTCAATAATTTTGATTAAATAGAATAAATTTGATATAGTAATTAAGATACTGTTCTGTTGGTGAAGTTATAAGCACATACACCGGTGGAACAGAAGAGAGGTCCAGAAATAGATCCACACAGACGATGGTTAGCTGTTTAATGTCTCATGAAATTTTCATTAGTAATCTAAACACAATTGTTAAGAATCAGTAAATTAAATAGATGTAAATAAGGTAAAAGTTTATAAATAAACTTTTCAACAATAATTATGCTTCATGGCATGTCAACTTGAAAATAGTTTCTGAAATCTTTTGGTCACTTGAAACTTTAATGCTATACAGTCTTAAGATGGGGTTATGTTCCAATAAACCAACTGTAAATTGAAAATATAAGTTGAAAATGCATTTAATACCCTTAACCTACCAAACATCAT
The DNA here is from genome assembly GCF_059928025.1 of Delphinapterus leucas. Lineage (NCBI taxonomy): Eukaryota > Metazoa > Chordata > Mammalia > Artiodactyla > Monodontidae > Delphinapterus > Delphinapterus leucas. The sequence goes on from NC_143140.1 coordinate 56,136,978, forward strand.
ATTTCAGCTTAGCCTACCTTAAATGTGTTCAGAACACTTACATTAGCCTATAGTTGGGCAAAATCATCTAACACAAAGCTTATTTTATAAAAAAGAGTTGAATGTCTCATGTAAAAAAAAAGATAGATCCACGCAAATATGGCTATTGGATTTTTGACAAAGATGCAAAAGCAATTCAATGGAGAAGGGATAGTCTTCAGCAAAGACTGCTGGAAAAATTACATACAAAAAAACCAAAAATAAAACCTCATTTTAAATCTCACATCCGATAAAAATTAACCCAAAACAAATCATAGATCTAAGTGTAAAACAATATAAAACTGTAGAAGAAAACATAGGAGAAATTATTTTTGCCCTGAGATTAAAGTTCTGATGTGATATAAAATGTACAATCCATTAAAAAATGAATAAACATGAATAAACTAGACTTCATCAAAATTATGTTTTGCTTTGTAAAAGATACTTTTAAAAATTGAAGTATAGTTGATTTACAATGTGTTAGTTTCTGCTGTACAGCAAAGTGATTCAGATGTATATATGTATATATATATTCTTTTTCATATTCTTTTTCATTATAGATTATTACAAGGTATTGAATATAGTTCCTTGTGCTATACAGTAGGATCTTGTTGTTTATCTATTTCATATATAGTAGTTTGTATATGTTAATTCCAAACTTCTAATTTATCCCTCCCCTCACTTTCCCCCTAGGTAACCATAAGTTTGTTTTCTATGTCTGTGAGTCTGTTTCTGTCTTGTAAATAAGTTCATTTGTATCAGTTTTTTAGATTCCACATAAAAGATTTATCATATGATATTTGTCCTTCTCTGTCTGACTTACTTCACTCAGTATGAATACAAATGAGTAGCATGAGAAAATTTTGAGGGGTGGTTGTACTTTTCTGTATCCTATTTGTGGTCATGATTCTATGACTGTATACAAGTATTCAACTTCATAACACTGTACACCAAACACGTCAATTTTAATTTATATTAAATAAAAATACATAGACTTTTTTACGTGTAAGTTCAACACACAGTATAGCCACATTATCATATCAACCTTTCTTAATTTATCAATTAACAATTTTTAAACCTTTTAGTATCAAAAAGTTTCCTTTTGATATACAAAATTCAAAAAAAAATTGTGCGTGTGTGTGTGTTAATAGGAAGATTTACCTTAAATGTAAGTATAAGTTTGGAAGAAATTAAACATCCCATTTCATAATAACTTCAAAATGTATAATGCCACACCTATGTTTCTTCAAATACATTCCAAAGGCTTCAAATATCTCTGCAGTCAAAATGTTTCCACGAATTTTATTCATCAGAAAAACTTCCCAGAATTTCTAATATATTTGTTAAAAACTTCCAAAGATTTTCTTTCTGCTAAAAAAGGCCTACCCCCTGCAAAAAAAAAGGCTTAAAGATAGCAAACATTGACATTATTTGCTGTAGTGTCCAATTTATGATAAAACAATCAAGTCATTCAAATATTAGCTTTTTTATATTTGTTGGCAATGTAAGAACAGCATCTTTTGTCATTTCTCCTGGCATTCACAAATGACAAAATAGATGTAACTCAGTTTCTGTTTCTTCATCTTACAACCTCTGGGCTCTCATTCCTTATTTCAAGTCTACTGTTTAAATGCAGGAATTTAAAGCACTGTATGGGTTGAAGACACAAATTGAACAAGAAGAAAGCTCAAATCATTCTGAACTGTGATAAACTCTTGAAACAAACATAGGTACCTGAACATTAGATGATTCTGGGTTCTTCAAACTAAATTATGGGTAAAGTGTAATGTTTATTAATGAATACATAATAAAGAGTACATATGTGTAGCATACATATGTATTACATAACTGCAGAAATATTTAAGAACATAGATAAAATATATTATCACTGATATTTTTAAGAACTGAGAATGCATATAATAATCAAATTGGACTAATTTATAATTAACATTATTATTGCTTTAAATTCTGTACCAGCAAACACACAACCTTATTGCCTGCATTTGCGCTGTATAACTCCCACAGTCCAACCCTTGACGCTCTCCTACCACGTGATAAAATGTTCTTAGCATCTGCATCCTCCTCCCTGTCTTCATTTACCCAGCTCCTACTGGTACTAAATTTTTTATCTCAGTCTTCATCTTCTCCAAGAGACATTTCCTGATTCTTCCCTTGCCTTTCCTCTAAAGCATGTTGCTTTTACATTTGTTTTAGTATTTATCAGGTTATGGCAACTTACCTATTTTCACAAGTGAACATAGTTTTCTTCAGGTGAGATCCTCCAAAAGTGACTCTTGAGATAAAAATTCTAGTGTTAAGTAATTTGTTGGAAATGATCCCAGGCTACATTGGCAGACAAGTGGGGAAGGGGTAGCAAACAATGTCAGTATCCTATTCAATATCCTCAAATCTTCTTATTTCAAAATATTTATTATGCTGCTTCACAAAGGACTGTATCTGCATCTCCAGGTATAAGGGCTTTCCCCAATGTGTAGGTGACTCTGCTGGTTCAATCAGCAAGGCAGGAGTACCAGGGAACTAAATGAACCCCAGAGCACTCAAACAATAACTTATAGTAGTCAGTGTGTAAACCCAGGTCTCCCTTCCTTTGGATGACACAACTCTGAGTATGAATTTTCCTTTTATCCCATAGTTAAGCAAACTCATTCGTTGCTAGCTTAGTAATGCACACTAAAATGGATTGGTTTCTTCCTTTAATCACTTCCCTCTTTCTTTGCCTATGTTCCTTTATACCTCCCAAATAAATGACTTGTGTTTGATACTTGTACTGAGTTCTGCTTCTAAAGGATCTAAGCTAAGACAGCAAGTAAGAATGTGAAAGGAAAATTGCCAGTGAAATGGATGCTATAAAGCAGTTTATACTGAGAAATCATTCTAAGCAATAAGATCTTATTCCCACTGAGGAATTTTGGGAGCCCGAACATGAGCCTCAGAATCATCCCAGCCAAAGGAATCAAGGGAGTCAGCATATTGATACATTAACTCCTACCGGTCATTGGTTGAGTGCCACTTCTAGGAAACATCTCTGGCTTGTCCAGCTTGCTTTGGGCAAGGCAGACAGGGACCTTGCTGCAAGAGAAAGCACGCAGGAAAATAAATGCAGGTGCTGACCTCTGTAAATCAAGCCAGTCGGCTAGGGAATGGGAAAGACAGCCGAGTTATAGGAGGTATAACTCCTATACCTTCCGCGTTGGAATAGCCTTGAGAAAATTACTATTAACCTTAAACAACAAAAGAGCCAGTTATTTTACCAGCAAAATGAGCGTATTTGGGAATAGCAGAGAATAGCAATTAGAGACATGCAAACTATGGCAAGCCATAGGAAAGTCCCAGGAGATAAAGGGAAGGCCAGCTTTTATTAGGTTTTAGGAGGACATTGGGAAGGTATGTGATGTTTCTTCATTGGCTGCAGGTGGTGGGCAGCTTGTTGTTTATGGAACAGAAGGAAATCTTTCTTCCTGCTGGGTTTGTAAGCTGTGGTGAGTGAGACATGCATGAGAGCATGTATCACTTCAGAGCTTCACTCCACTTTAAATGAGGTTTCCTTTATTTATTTTCATATTACCATATTTTACTTGCTTTCTTCCAAAGGGCTTATCACAATGCCTGATACATAGGTGATGTTAAAGTTTATCCAAATATAATAATTGAGAGGATCAAATAACTGTAAGGCTGAGAAATTATTGATCTTCAATACAAGTCTTTGAGGATGATAGTATGGAGGGGGAATTATAAGAAAATCTGAGCTAAGTGTTGAACTTTGTGAATAGAGCATTTCCTGGAGCTTCAATATCAAATGGAATTCAATAGAGATAAGCCAGTGAGAAAGTTAGTTTGGAATTCTTGTTATGGGTCTCTCCCCTAGCTGAAGAAGACCAAAGAGGTAAAGTGAGGAAGGACACACTGTAACTGAAAGAAATCTCATTTTCTGAAAGTTATACAAGGTGAATGGATTAAAAAAAAAAATCAGATGGAAAGTGAACACTGTAGAAAAGAGAATATGAGTATCCAAAAGACACAGTGGAAATAAAATATTAATAAGTCAGAAAATAATAAAGAGATGGTTTTACTTCTAGGGTAATAATTTTTCATAATGATAAATAGCTCTCTATATTTCAGAAGAATATTCTGAAAAATAAGTAGGGAAAGTTTCACCCATTTTAGGACCGGTGCCGTGAGTTTACAACATTTATTTAGTTATTCTTCTCATGAGAAATTCAGGCCACTTCACTGACTGAATTTTCCTTGGGAAAGGAAAAATCTCTCCACCTTCTTAGTAACTATTTAAGTCTGGAAAGAAGAGAGAACAGGCAAATAAACTTTGATGTGAGGAGAAGCCTGCTCTGTCTTTGGAAAGGGAGAAATACAGGTGATGGAATCAGTGTCAAGCGTCCCATAGCTGCTAATGATAATTTCAGAAGTTCCTGATATGAACAACATGTTAAATTTTCAAAATGCCATGAAATGTGCTAGGCACAACCTATAAATTATCTTGCCAACTTTATCTCTTTTAGAGTTCTTTGACACCAAAGCTCTATGACAAAGTACATCTCACTGTGAACCAGACTGAAATAATTTTGTTTACCCTTGATTTTTTTATTCCTCATCTTGGTGTTGTCAGTCTTGTTTTTGCTGTCTGTTATTTGAAAGACATTGGCTGCTTTAAGGTCATCATCTTCTCATAGACATGCCTGGATTAATATATGCTGTGCACCAGCTGAAGAAGACAGTGGTTTTCTTCAGGGATCCAGGTAAAGTGTCAGATTTATTACCTATTCCCTGGAGGAGTCAGCTTCAAAGTGGAAATGAACTTGGTAGTTCAAGATGTCCAGCACACCAACAATATTTAGCCTTCCAGTGGCAACGGCAAAGAGGCAGTTTCCTCCTTAAACAAAATCATCAAGAAAATGTAGCATTTGCATTAGAATAACATATTCCCTGAAATATCTCTTCATCAGACAGACTTGTTTTCTCTCTCATTTGCCCATGTATGTAATTGCTCTGTCTGGATTTTTTTTTTTTTCTCTGTTAAGTTAGCAGATACATCGAATGAAAAAGGAGTTAAGTTGACATTTACTCCCCCAATACTTTTTCAGAGACTAATGACTAATAGCACAGAAGGAATAGGTACTTTACATGAATGTTTCAAGGATGAATTCCAATATAAATTTTCATTAGTTTTAGTAGAACAATTATTATGATTACAGTTACAGCTCTGATTAAGTGTTGCTTCTGGTGCTGTTTCTTCTGACAGGATTTTCCTAAAGTGCACTCCAGAGGTCTCTGTGTGTGTAGAAGAAGATGAAGCATGGATGGTGACCTTTTTAATCTGCCAGGAAGTCTCCCAGTTCTCACCAAGTTTTCTTGATTTTTAGCTTTAAGTCTCCAAACCAAAATATCACTGAGAGATGTTTTTTCCCCACAAATTCCACTAACCTTCAGAAGTACAAATACTGTTTTAAGAAAAGCCAGTGTTTAACTCATTGTTCTGCTATATTGAACCAGCAAAACTAAGCATTTTTATTTCACTGGGAATTTTCTGTCTTCTCTTTTGAATGCAAATTAAAGTAACTCACAATGTTGGCAGATATAGATACAGTGAAATAGTTGGCTGGGTGGTCCTCTTTGAATTATGAGATAAAATGTGTTTGTATGTGTGTGTGCATGTAAAAATGTACATGCTTTTATTCAAAAGTGACAGGTGTAGGAATATCTACAAGCAAAGAAATTAGAAAGTCGTGACCTTAAAGCTAAACGGATCCATTGGTCCTCCCAATAGACCATGTAAGTGAAATAAATTTATGAGTATCAGCTGATTTCTAAGGTTCTGTAGCAACTAAAACAAATGTTAGCCCTGATTTGACAAATATGGGCTCCCTTGACTGAGGAGATTTTTTAACACACTACCTAGCCATCTTCTTGTTAATGCCTCTAAACGTGGCAGGGTTCTTGCCAAAAGTGACTGAAAAGGGAGCACCAGAAACAATTGAGATTAATGTTTTTGTTTCAAGGCACCATTTTCTGTGATTTCCAAGAAACTGTCTCAAGATAAAAATCCTGCACCAGAAACTTTATTTACACAGAGAGAATGTATCTCAATTGGTTACTTCAGTTATTCTCAATTCCTTTAATTACAGTTGCTAAACTTTGGTTGACCGTGCACAATCCCAAATGTAGTTTTTTATTATCCTGTGATTTAGATAACATCACAATAAAGAAGACCTTCTAATTTATGAAGAAAATGGCAAAACCAGACCCAATATACTTTAAAAAACCCTGAAATTTATAAATGATTATCCAGTCAGATTTGAGTTGTGTTTAACCAGCAACTATCAAGATACAGTGGCCTGAATTCTGGGGTATATTAATTTTCCAGGGCTACCATACAAATCACCACAAGCCAGGCAGCTTTAGAATGGCACAAATTTGTCTCAGTTTTGGAAGCTAAAAGTCTGAAATCAAGGTGTCAGCAGGGCTGTAGTCTCTCTGAAGGTTCTAGGGGAGGATCCTTCCTTGGATCCTTTCTATTGTTTGGTTAGTTGCCTGCAATCCTTGGCATTTCTTGACTTGTAGAGGCATCACTCCAACCTCTGCTTCCATCTTCACATGGCATTCTCCTCTATGTCTTCACATTGTGTTTCTCCTGTTTATGTCTCTGTGTTCCAATTTCCCCCTTCTTATGAGGGTATCAGTCTTGGATTAGGGTATCAGTCTTGGATTAGGGTTTATCCTAATCAAGTATGACCTCACCTTAAATTGATTATATCTGCAAAGACCCTATATCTGCATAAGGTCACATTTTCAGGTTCATGAGTTTTTTGGGGACACTCTTCAACCCAAGGCACAGGCTATGTAGGAGGAGGAAACAGTAAAGTTACTCGTGTACCACAGAACCAGCTCCACACTGACCCTATCCTGTTTCTAAAAAGATACTGAATTGTTTTTCAGAGACAGCAGAACAAAACAGCAGGTCGTGCAGCTAAAGCATACACAGAGGAGAAAATTTTAACCTCAAACAACACCTGTTTCCCCCCTACCCACAGAACCAAAAGACAGGGACATGAATGCAGAACCCTTTCAGAAAGGAAGGGTCCATTATCCAGGAAGATCTGGTGCTGAGGCCCCTTTACCATAGCTTACCATAAATGGTCTAGTTCCAAACCCTCCAATAGAAACCTGCCCTACCACTGCTTCTTCATATACCAACCCTCCTCCCCTAACTCATAAAAGTTTGACTAAACCCCAGGTTGGGGAGACAGATTTGAGCCCTGCCTCCTTTCAATAGTAATGCTTTTTGTATATATTGTATAATAATATTGCCAGCAAGCAATATTATTGCCTCCTGGCAATAATACTTTTTCTTTTCTCAAAAGCTGCTGCCATATTGGCTTTGTGCAGCATAACACTAGGAATAAATGTTGGTTCAAGTGACTCACTTGGAATTCTGGATTATTTAAGGAATCAAGGGTGTAAGATGGTTATAATGAGGCAACAGTAAGATGTATTTTTGCGTTTTACTGTAAATGATTTGATTTTCTTGAAGGTAACACAAAGCCATCAAATGGTTTCTAATCAGTGGAGACAAGGGTTGAAGCTTGTTTTAGTAAATTTATTCCTTTTTAGCAAGCAATTTAGAAACTTTGTTGGAGGTCTTGATGGTGAAGGAAAAGAGAGAGGGCAGTACCTCAACAAAAATATAGGCTCAAGGGCAGATATTTTTTGTAATCGAGAGAACTTAAACAGTTCATATTCTGAGGTATAGAATCTGCTATAAAGAAAAAAAAGTTGAAATACATGACAAAGTGAATAACCAATGTTTAGTCAGAAGCATATCAAAACAAGAAGCCACATGGTTGACGTAGACTGCAAAGCAAACAGGACAATCTGTTTTTTGAGAATGAAGAAAATGACAGAGGGTTACTGCAGATGTGAATTTTTATAGGTAAGGCCCGGAGAAATTGAGAGAACTATGTTTCTGTAAAGAAATCAAGGTTGAGTGCTTAATATGTGCCAAGTTTGATGTGGCTCGAGGCAGACAAGAATGAACAAAATAGACATAGCTCTTACCATGTACAAATTTACAATTTAATGGGAGATATGATAATAAAGGAGATAAGGAAAGTGGGGTATGCTGCAGAAATACATAGAAAATCAGATGCAGTTTTACATAATCAATGATGATTTAAACTGAGACCTAAAGAATGAATACGAATAATTGTCAAATACATGTATATAGGGAAGTGTATTCTAAACATAGGAAACAGCATGCTTAAACCCAGGAGAAAAATTATATGGCAGTTTCAAGGGATTGAAAGAAACTCAGTGTGGCTGAACTGCTAACTATATGGGATAAGTTGAGAGGTAAATAATGCTAAAGTGAAAAAACAATGACCAGACAGTCTTAGCAGCTACTTTGTTTAGACTTTATTCTAAGGAGAGATGATGAACCATTCATATGTTTTAAGTAGGAGAGTAACATGGTAGGATTAACATATTAAATGGTGGCCCTTGTTGCTTGTGGAAAAGGGTTAAAGAGGAGAGACGAGAACAATATGGAGCCCAGGGCACTAATCCATGTGAAAGGTAGTGGTAATGTAAATAAAATAATAGAAGTGAAGGTAAGAACTGATAAATTCTAGGTACATTTAGGAAGAACAGTTCACAGATTAGATGAATGAGGGAAAAAGAAGGATGAATCAACATCACCCTCAGAATCCTGACTTGCATAGGTGGATTAATGCTGGAGTCACTCACTGATACATGAAGTTGGGGGGATTATAAATTCCAGGTGTGAATCAGGGCATTTGAATTATGTGAGAAATATCCAACATTTGGAATATGTAAGAAAGACCCAAGTGAAGTTGTCCTAAACTTTAGGAGAATGATGTAGGCTGGCATTCATATTTTGGTAGTCATCTAGATGAAGGTAGAAACTTATGCTATAGAAAGACATGAGATGAGTTTGTAGAGTGATAAGAAAAAGGGGCGAAGAACAGAAGCTTAATAAGTTTAATATTTAAAACAGAGTAGATGAAAGAGAGAAAGCAAATACATGGAGAAAGATCAGACAGAGAAACAGGAAGAAATTGTGGAAGATGTAGTATAATAGCAATAAAAATAAAAACATCTTCAAAAAAGAGATATGGTTAGCTAAGAGGCTAAGCAAAATAATCCATGAGAAATGTACACTTGGATTTTGAAACTGAAGAGGAATTCAGTGTCAGCGGATGATGGGAGGAAACAAATATAAAAGTTGGGAAAGCTCATATAGGCAGCTGTTTCAAAAAGTTTGACATATAGTTTGTTTTCCATATAATTCATATACTTATAATGTCAGATGCTTTTCTTCATTATGTATATTAACTAGATATGGCTGATATGAATGAGCACTATTGAATTTGGTATATTTGTACTGGTTTTGACTATTAAACTAATTTATCAATTCTAATTCCTTTCACTTTTTCAGGTATGTATCATGCCATCTGAAAAAAATGACTTTATGGACTCTTTCATTTTAATAGTTGCTCTTCTTAGTTTCATTTCATAAAGTACTGCATTGATTATGACTTCAAAAACAATATGGAATGCCAGTGAGAGATGGTTTCTCCAAGACAACTGGTTAACTGGCTGATTGATTGTCTGCCCTGGGAGGAAGGGAAATTATTGAACTTCCTGATTACAGTCATAAGTCTTACAAGCCTTTGACATAATATAGTTCTTCCTTTTCAGAGCGTTGTCTGGTTACCTGCTCCCTACATTGAGAAGTTACTGACAACCTGTTATTTCAGGAGACTTTAAATAATAATCTGGACACTCTCTTGAGATAACATTCTTCCTTTACTTATTGAAACATTATTTTTCTCTTTTATTAATTTTATAAATCAATTTATTTTTTGAGAAATTCAGTAGTACTAAAGAATTAATAATAAAAATCAGTCATTCCTTGCTCCACATATCTCCAGCCATAGAATTTCTGTCTAGAAGCTATTCCTACTAAGCATTTTTGCTTTTCTTTAAATTTGTGCTTGGGTTTATCATCCTAAATAATATGGTTTCACTATTATTTTTGACTTTAAATAAATCCCTGATATAAAAAATAGAAGTATAATCTTATTTAGACATTATCACCCCCAACCACTTCCTTCATTTCATCTACGTTGAGCTATATTGTATAGTTATTTTGTTTTTCCACTGCTTATACTTATACATTAATATGCTCAATATCTTTTTCCTTCAGTTACATACAGCTTTCTTGCCTCTACATTATGATACAAGTCTGGTAGTTTATCTACTCTTTCCTAGCCTCTCTTTCTCCACCTCTGCTACCTACTTCTAAGAATGGTACTTTTATATTGTCAAGCTTGTCCAATTTACATTCTCTCTCTGTCTGGCTTTTCTTAAATAATGGTGTCTTTCACTTCTGTCTATGGATTCATTCTAAACACTGAAAATTAATTTACATTTATATTACAATAATTCTTTATTGCAGAGACAATTAGTGTTTCACAATTATGTTTCCTTCTTCATAATTTAATGTCACAGTATCTGTTCCACTTGGACAACAGTGATGCAGGTTAAATCAATGACCTTTACTTGAATTCCACAATTAGCTGAAAATCATGCCATTATTTTTTTTTGCCTCATATAGAGGCCTTTTATCCTGGAGTTTTTAATGAAATTCCATTATTTTTGATATTGATAGAAGTGAATGCCTAATTTTCTATTCTCTATTTGATTTATCTCTATTCTAACCTTTATTATTTTCTTCCTTCTGCTATGTGTTTAATTTCCTCTTCATAAGTTCTTTAAGATGTACAATGAGTTTATCCATTTGAGATCTTTCTTCTTTTTTAATGTAGGCTTTTACAGCTATAAATTTCCCTCTGAACACTGCTTTCACTGCATCCCACAAATTTTGGTATGTTTTGTTTCATACATCAAGGTCTTTTAAATTTTCCCTTGTGATTTCTTCCTTGACTCATTCATTGTTTTAAGGATGTTGTGTAATTTCTACACATTTCCTGTTTTCTCTTTGTAATTCATTTCTAGCTTAATTCCATTGTGGTCAGAAGAGATTCTTTATATGATTTCAATTTTTTAAAACGTATTACTGCTTTTCTATGCCTGAAATATGATCTACCTATAGAATGTTCCATGTGCTCTTGAGAAGAATGTGTATTGTGCAGGAGGAATGCTCTCAATATATATCTTAGCTCCAATTGGCATATAGTGTTGCTCAAACCCTCAGTTTTTTTAACTAATTTTTTGTCTGGTTGTTCTATCCATTATTAAAAATAGTGTGTTGATGTCTCCAATATTATTGTAGAACTGTCTATTTTTCTCTTCATGTATTTTTGGAGGCTCCATTGTTAGGTCTCTATTTATGAATGTATTTAAATGTAATCCACCGAAGAGTTCTTCCCTGAACAGACAACTCCTTACCCTTTGTTCCCCATTAGTCAAAATGTGGTGAGCAGTCCAGCAACATCAGCATCCCCTGGGAGGCTATTAGAAATGGAAATCACAGCCCTAACTCTAGAACTGCTGCATTTTAATACTGCATTTTAATACTCTTGCCAGATTATTCTTATGGACACTTAAGTTGAGTGGTATTCTATCTCTTTACTTTTTCATTCGTTTTAATAATACGTATGACTTCTTCATATTTTATGTATTAGTTTGCAATTTTGTTTGTTGACTATCATCCTTTACAAGAACGTAAGCTTACTAGGACAAGAGCTTTGTTATGTTCCCTGCTATATCCCAATATGTATCCAATATGTAGTATAGTGTGTTCCTTAGTAGGGACTGAATAATAAAGTAACTGGGAGAAAGAAAGAATGAATGAAAATATTCCTGAATAAAGTCTTCAAGTGACCCTTCTCTGTCTTATAGTGGACTCTCAACCACTGCACCACCAGGGAAGGTCTTAATTCTTCTTCAGAATTATTCTGTCACCCTTCATTCCTGTTACTTTTATTCCAAAACCCAAAACAACAAAACAAAACAAAACAAACAAAAACCACTGGACTTTTTGGTTTCCTGAATATGCCATACGCTTGTCTCTCTCAGGTCCTTTGGAAGTGTTGGTCCCTTTGCATAGAGGGCTCATTTCTCCCCTATTCACATAGCTTATTCTTATCCATCCTTTAGCTTCAAACATCTTTCCTGATCAGATCAGACTGAATTATGCTATCGATGCATGTTTCCCTGAATTTCTTCACTATAGAATTCGTCTCATTCAAATTATGTTTTAATGTCTGAACCTCCAGCTCTAAAGGCAAGGAATATATTTACTGAAGTTACTAGAGTAATAATCTTTACTAGGTTAAGGATATATCTTTTTATTATACTTTGAAAATAGTTATAAATGGCTTAAGTTAATAATATATTACTATTGAAGATATTTTAATTTTGATGTAATGTATAATATTTATAAACTGTTTTCTTTATCTTGAACTATCCTGCTTTGGGAGGCGCTTCTTAATTCTATCCCTGAGTACTTGATTTGGTATGTTTCCTGTTATGAACAGCAACCCTAATTATATCAACATGTACTTGTTATTCTCGTTTTGTTTTTTGTATAAATGCATTCTTTCTTCCTATAGGTAATAGATGTTTATACACGTAACAATTGTTCCTTCAAATAGATTGCAAAGATAAGAATTGTGTCTTTTTCTCTAGTGCTTCCCAATATTTAGCTTATTAGATTTCTAAACTTCCATTTTCCATTATGAATAGAGACAAGTATTTCATTAAGTACACAAGCTTGAGTTCAAGGAAACTCAATTTAAACCCCCACACTAAGAAGCAATGTGACCATGAGTGATTACTTAACTGCTCTAAACTTGTTTCCTTCTCTGTAAATAGTACTTATCCTGTTATGTTGTCTTCTGATAATTCTGTGGGATAATACATGTACGTTCCATTTTTGGAACAGAGCGAGCGGGCATCCAATAAATGGAATTGTTATTTAGTGGTGTTCTTTAATAGACAATATCTTTTTTAAAGTTTTTTTTTTTTTTTTTTGCGGTACGCGGGCCTCTCACTGCTGTGGCCTCTCCCCTTGCGGAGCACAGGCTCTGGACGTGCAGGCCATGGCTCACGGGCCCAGCCGTTCCGCGGCATGTGGGATCTTCCCAGACCGGGGCACGAACCCGTGTCCCCTGCAGCGGCAGGCGGACTCTCAACCACTGCGCCACCAGGGACGCCCCAATAGGCAATATCTTATTTATGAGTTTGCCTGAAACTCTTTTGAAAGTGCTGTCTCTATTTGTACTGCAAAGTCAAACAGCAGAATTCACATTCTTTTATTTCAAATCGACCTTGATGAGCCATGGCTGAGCCAGGTAAACTTTGCAAGTACCTTATTACTGGTTACCTGCATTCCTTACAAATTTAGAGCTCTAATATGAGTAAGTCTCAGCATGGTCCTTGAGGTGGAAAAAAAGTAATAAACATATGCAGTGTAAAACCATATCTACCTTTGCATTACTTAGGAGAATAGAAATGTGGAGAAATATCCTGGAGACAAGATATGAAGGATGTCTTGTTTTATCTGGTAGTCAGCTCCAATCCCTTTTTCTATTTCACTTAACTCGAAAAGATAATAATTATTATTTGACTAGAAATTTTCGTTTTCTGGTTTTCATTAAATGGGATTGAAAAATCAAATGCCATAATTGCATGAACATCATAAAAGTATAGTGTGTGTTTAAGCTATTTAAAATAATTTAAAAGTGTTTCTTAATGCGCTTAGCATGTATTATATAGTTCAATATGCTGCCTTTGTTTTTGTTTCCTTTTGTAATTGAATTAGTACAGATAATACATGAAACTTATGAGTAAAAGGCATCAGAGGTACACTTTTATAGATTTTCTTATCAAATGTCTAAATTATCTTATCATGTGGGAAGACATTTCAGTGCTTCTCTATTTTCACAAGAGTCTCTCTTCTCTGACTTGCCCCCAGTGTTGGAGTTTGCATGCTTCCCTTTTCATTTGGTAATTTTCTTCTGGAAGTTTGAGCAACCTAGTGATAGGGAGCCAAGGCACAATAAAGGAGGGTGTGACAATGGCTATGGACCATATGACCCAGCAGCTCCATTCCTAAGTATTTATCCAAAAATAAAATAGGTATCCAAAAGACCTGTACACAAATATTCATATCCAGCTTATTCATAATAGTAACAAAAGAAAAGAATCTCTCTACACTGAGTAAAAGAGAGAAACAATATTCAGCAATAAAAAAGAATGATACAGAATACATTATACTAACTGAAAAAGCCAGAAGCAGAGCATGCATTTATACAAACTACGAAAGACTAATCTATTGTTAGAGGAAGTAGATTGGTAGTTGCCTAGGACAAATAAGACAGAGGAGTGGGTGGGGCAAGAGAAATAGCAAGAGATTCTGCCTTCCTTGATATGATGCCGGTCTTCTTATTGGACTGACATTATCTGCCAGGCTCCTTTAGAATAAGTCACCCACTCAGGAGGCTCCTCGATTTGCATTAATCTGTCCTACAAGCTTTCTAGACACATCTTAGATAAATTTAAATTCCAGCAGTGAATGCACCTTAAGTTCAGATTGGAACACCATTGACATAGTTACATAACAGTGTTTTACTTAAGAGAAGTATCCCAGGACAGCTTGAACATTACTCTGAGTAAGCATTAGGGAGCAAGGAAATCTACCACCTAGTAGGAAGACGAATTCTTATAAAACGACTGTGAGCAAAGAAGCACAGAGGAAAGCCTTAGCACACAGAATTGATTTACTCTTTTAAAGAAGGGAGAGGGATTTTTATTGCAACAACCTTCACATTCTAATACTCTAACTCCATATTAATATCTTAAAGTAAGTTTCTACTATAAAACTAAAGTTTGGGGAATATTGCAGATTATATGTGAAAAGCAACTTCCGTCTTAATTTCTATTGAAATAGTCTGATTTCTATTGACCAATAGTTTATATTAGTAGGTTCTGTCAGGTAGAAATTACAGTAGATTCTTAAATGCATAAAACCATTAAAATAATTCTATTTAAGATAAACTGAAATGACATGTCTGCAGTAAGACAAATAAATAAAATTGATTTCTAAATTAATAAAAACAAATATATGTTAACGATACTAATATGTCACAGGATTTTTATGCTAATAACTCCCAAAGAAAACTTTTTCTCTTTGCTGGTATATGTGTTTTCTAAACCTTTCTAAAATTTCTAAACCTTTCCAAAATTCAGTGGAAAACAATGCATGTATCAACTGATCTTTCTTCCTGAAACCTCTTCATTGCCTAATTTTGTCCTTATCATCAATATTGTCATTCGCCTACCATTTTACTAACTTCAGTTTAAACCACGTGTTATTTTCTAAATCCTGTTGTTTTCATTTCACATATCTTAATTTTGCCCTTTCCTTTCTTATCATCAATAAAGCACTCATAGTTCCCTTACCTTCACATAATTAGCTCTCAAAATTCCCCTTGTTTGGTCATTTCTGTCTAAAGTTTGCTCTTAGCTTTATTCACAATTATTTTCTATGCTCACTGTTTGGGCCCAATTATTTTTCTTCCTGAAATCCCATCAATGACAAATTATTACCATTGAGATTACATGCAGTCTTCTGTCAGTAAATGTCAAGAACCTTCTGCACTCTTATATTTTATATCCTATTCCATATTTGACTTTTAAAAGTCCTACTTTATATACAACTCAGCATGAAGCTTCCTTTCAAGGTGAGTACTCATGAGCTGTCTCCTCATCCATCTGTGTCATCTTCTTCGTGAAGTCATTCTTCATTTGGACTAATTCCTCATACTGTGGCCACAGTGAACTGACAGATTTGGTATGTTCAGGTTTTGGCTTTTCATGGCAGCTCTGACAGAAATCCAAACATTGTGCAGCCTGGGAAAAGTAGAAGTAGCGATTTGCAGTTCAATCTGGAAGAAAATTGGAAGTAGTTGGAAAAAATTCCTTCATTAAGACTTGCTCATATAAGATAGAACAATTAAATCACTTATAAACTTTCAGTTCTGATTTTATTTTGCTTTTCAGTGTATACTTAATTTTAAAGACAATATTCTAATTAATTGGGTGTGACTTTCTTTTTTTCCATTTGTCCCTTTTCTCTCCCTTCAGCCCTTTCTCATCTTTATTCAACAGAAAGTAGGCTGGAAATGTGTACTCTTGCACTACTTCTAGATGTATTTCTGCTTCATCTCTTAAGGAATGGTAGGATTTTAAAAGGTATTTTATACAGTTCACTTTCTCCTTCTGGCATAAATGAAAACAATACCTATAATGGACTGTATGTTTATGCTCCCCCAGCAAATTCATATACTGAAGCCCTAACCCCCAGTGTGGCTGTACTTGGAGATGCGTCATCTAAGAGTACGTAAGGTTAAATGATATCATAAGGGTAGGACTCTGATATAATAGGACTTGTGCCCTTATAACAGACACCTAAGAGCCCTCTCTCACTCTCCCTCTCTCTCCTTCACCCTCTCCCTTCCCCTCCCCACACCAAGGAAAGGCCCTGTGAGCATGCATCTGGAAGCTGGTCATCTACAAGCCAGAAAAAGGGGTCTCACCAGAAACCAATCATGCTGGCACACTGATATCAGATTTTTAGCCTCCAGAACTGTGAGGAAATAAATTTCTGCTGTTTAAGCCACACTATCTGGGGTATTTTGTTATGGCAGCCCACGCCAACTATGAGAGTGCCTGAGTTCCTGTAAGCTATTTTTGAAAGAGTGGTATTTGGTTAGGACCTAGAATCCTTGACCTTGTTTACTCATTCCACACCCTGTCCTCATCATTCAGGAAAAAAATATATATATATGTGTGTGTGTGTGTGTATATATATATATACATATATATATAATGTTTCGGAAGCTATTGAAGCCTCTTGTTTACCTGGCTAGATCACAGAGAGGACCATTCAGCCTTTTCTGTGGGCAGACCTAAGCAATCTATATCGGTAAAATAGGCTAAGCAGATCCAAGCAAGCACAGAAGTCATGACTTTACCACACAGGTGGCAAGGCAAGGAAATGAAGATTAAAGGAAAAGGATAATGTGCAGAGAGGGAGTATTTTTATTGCTATTTAGTTAAGGTCACGCTTTGATAATATCATACTGACTAAAGTTATACTCTGCCCCAGAGCTACTCAACAACTTCATTCAGCCTACTCCTTCAAAGAATCCCTTACCAGACAGGCCTGGGCATTTATAAATCCTTGTTACACGTGCACTCTTCTGGTTCCCTAAAGTTTTCTGGAAAGTCATTTTAGATAGGTAGGAATTAGCAAATTGAAAACGAATTAGCCAGTGTCTAAGTATCCTTGCTTTCTTTGAAAAGTAGCATAGTATGTTGCTCAGAGGTATTCTCAGTGGGTATTTCCTGATAACAAAATTCACATTGTTTACATACAAGGAGTTGTAAGTAAATCATTGTATTTGGACAAAGTTTAGAGGTATTTAATTCAGTCCATGTGAACTTGTTGAGAATTTTTGGCAGAATGCAACTAACTTTGCATACTATAGCATTCCAGGGAAACTTTAAAGGTATTTGAATGCTTTTTTCCCTGTTCATAAGTTTCCAGTGTGTTTTTCTATTTGTAAGACTCCAGTTCTTTTTCATTTTACGCAATCAATTTTCTTCAGTGTCCCTGTGGATTGGAGCTTAATTAGTGAATTTTTTTCCTTTTATAAAGTATTAGTGTCTGCTTTCCTGTATGACACAGCCTAGAAAAAGAAACAGTACAGATAATCTCCTAGAAAAAAAATACTTTGAAAACATAAATTTTTGGTGGAATTATTTAAAAATTGATATATATATTTTAAGATATTAAACATAATTTACGACAAAGTAAGTTAGGTTAACTGGATACATTTTTTTATGCACCTCCTTTTGTAAAACAAGCAAATTCTAGCTGGCAACTTGTGTGGTTTAAGTTTCAAGAAGTGATAAAAATTGCTTTTTTATTCAAGATATTTTATTGCTTATATAGGTTCACATTTTACAGATGAACAGTACAATATTGTATCTTGACAGTAAGACATTTTAAGGGAGTGAAAAATTAATATGCTACAAAATTAAAGTATACAAAATTATCAACTTTAGGAACTCACAATAATTTATCAAATGTTGCTAGTATGTAGAATTGCAAGTAATGAAATAACTCAATTTTAGTGTTACCTCAGGTTTATTATTCTTGCTGGTAAATAGGTAGATGAGCAATAACTTTTATCTTGGAATACAAGGGAAATTAGAAAACATTTTGGCAAAATTTTCCGGAAGGAAAAACAAAAGCAAGATAATGCTGTAGTCTTAATTCAAATTCAAAGAAGGTCACAATTGATGTAGTTTTTAGAGGTGTTTATAGCAAGCATCACTTCTGGGCTGAGGGTATAGAAGAGAACAAGGCAAAGAATACTAAAATACTCAATTCTAGTTTACTGGATTAAGTGCTCATTTATTCAAGACAAAGTGAGACTCATCATAAATGCTACATTTTTTCTTTCATCTTCCTGGGATGCAGATAAAGTTAACCTTGGAACAATATTATCGGTGAAGCCAGCTCTGACTGTGCATTCTCTGCTTAAGATGGTCACACGGAAATTAGAACCATTTTCATGTGTCATTTCTTTAGTAGATGAGATGGAAAATTAATTTAGAAACAAAATTGCATAAAAGCTGGATCACCACTATTTTATTCTATAAGTTAATATGTTTAAAATTGATCTAATTCCTTTTATGAATTGATATTTTTATCTGAATTGTATCAGGAGTTATTAGAAGACATCTTGTCTACTTTTCTATTATGATTCTCTGGCAATCTATAATTATACAATCATACTAAATTTGTTAAATGTTTTCAGTCATAAATTTAGTAAAGCAAAGAACACAAAAATATTCCTCATCTCTGTAATAGCCTTATGCAATGTCTGGATGAATTTCCTCCTTTTGATAAGATTTTACAGGGAAGATTAGTCTGAAAGAAGATAGACAGTGGCAAATATGATATATAAGAATAAACATTCTTAATTGAACCTGTCACTTGAAACTGGTAACCAAATAAATTCATTTATTCTGTAAAGCATCATAACTTATGTGAGATCAAATTGACAAAAGATATTTTCTGTAAGTAGAAGAGAGCTTAAGGTCCATAGTCTACAATGATATGGATGAGATAAGCACTAATTTGTAAAGATAAGGAATATCATTATTGTATCAAAGCTGTTCTACAGTGGGCATACTGCTGTTTATGTTAAGATCTTCTCTCATAATTTAGATGGTGATAAATGTGTCAATAATAACCAAGTGATATTAAGGAGAAATGTTAACCAAGTGGCATCAATTGGCTATAACCCATCCAAACAAATGGTGAAATGTCAAAGAACTAAATATCTATAAAACAAACCTCTTCCAAAATCCTCTTGACTTAAAATTTCTATATTAGTCTACTGCATCCTTGATTTTTTTCTTTTGCTTGTTTTTGATTTCTTAAGCAAATTATATTCTCTTTTCAGTAACAAAGGCAATGAACACTCAGCATAGGACTCAAAGGCAATTTCCTTTACTGTCACCCAGAGAACCCCAGCCATGCACCCATAATATATGCAACTCGAAGACCATGAGGGAAATGGCCCAGGTGGTACACTTGTCAAACACTTCAAGCGACCCTGAAAATTTAGGAAAGGAGTTTTTCATAAGCCAAAGTTTAAAAAAATTCCTGCACTTCATCATTGTAATCTGAATGAAGGAGCACTTAGATTTAACTAAAAAAATCCTTAATTCTGAGAAAAGTAGCATCCAGAGAAGTGCTTAGAAAGGGTTGTAGCAAAAAACACGATGACCCAAAACCTATGGGATGCAGCAAAAGCAATTCTAAGAGGGAAGTTTATAGCAATACAATCCTACCTCAAGAAACAAGAAATAAATCAAATAAACGACCTAACCTTACCCTAAAGCAATTAGAGAAAGAAGAACAAAAAACCCGCAAAGTTAGCAGAAGGATAGAAATCATAAAGATCAGATCAGAAATAAATGAAAAAGAAATGAAGGAAACAATAGCAAAGATCAATAAAGCTAAAAGCTGGTTCTCCGAGAAGATAAACAAAATTGATAAACCATTAGCAAGACTCATCAAGGAAAAAAGGGAGAAGACTCAAATTAATAGAATTAGAAATGAAAAAGGAGAAGTAACAAGTGACGCTGCAGAAATACAAAGGATCATGAGGGATTACTACAAGCAACTATATGCCAATAAAATGGGCAACCTGGAATGGACAAATTCTTGGAAAAGCACAACCTTCCGAGACTGAACCAGGAAGAAATAGAAAATATAAACAGACCAATCACAAGTAATGAAATTGAGACTGGGATTAAAAAAACTTCCGACAAACAAAAGCCCAATACCAGATGGCTTCACAGATGAATTCTGTCGAACATTTAGAGAAGAGCTAACACTGTCCTTCTCAAACTCTTCCAAAATATAGCAGAGGGAGGAACACTCCCAAACTCATTCTATGAGACCACCATCAACCTGATACCAAAACCAGACAAATATGTCACAAAGAAAGAAAACTACAGGCCAATATCACTGATGAGCATAGATGCAAAAATCCTCCACAAAATACTAGCAAACAGAATCCAACAGCACATTAAAAGGATCATACACCATGATCAAGTGGGATTTATCCCAGGGATGCAAGAATTCTTCAGTATACGTAAATCAATGTGATACACCATATTAACAAATTAAAGGATAAAAACCATATGATCATTTCAATAGATGCAGAAAAAGCTTTTGAGAAAATTCAACACTGATTTATGATAAAAACCCACCAGAAAATAGACAAATAGAGAGCTTACCTCAACATAATAAAGACCATATATGACAAACCCACAGCCAACATCGTTCTCAATGATGAAAAACTGAAACCATTTCTTCTAAGATCAGCAACAAGACAAGGTTGTCCACTCTCACCACTACTATTCACCATAGTTTTGGAAGTTTTAGCCACAGTAATCAGAGAAGAAAAACAAAAGGAATCCAAATTGGAAAAGAAGAAGTAAAGCTGTCACTGTTTGCAATGAGATGTGTTTGGCCAGATGGGGTTTAAAATGATGGTTCTTTTACCCTAAGGGAACAAAGTAAAGACAGAGTTATATTCGATAGAGAGCAAGTGGAGGAGTCAAAGGAGTGGAGACTCCACTACTTACAAGAGAGCAAAGAAGATGAAGAAGGCGGAGGAGGAGGAGAAGGAGAAGGAAAAGAAAGAGAAGGTGCAGAAGAGGCGTACAGAGAGGAGGAAGAGGCGGAGGGAAGAGAGGGGAGGAAGAGTAAAAGAAGGAGATGGGGAGAAAGTAAAAGAAGAAAAGGAAAACAGCTGTAGTGCAAGTAATTGGGTAAGAAATCTGAAAGAAAAATAAGTGTGGACGGAGAGAAGGATGTCTCAGTCTGATATTTTACAGGTGGTTCAGAGTCCAATTTTAGCCATCAGTGAGGGAAAATGAAAGACTGTGTGGAATAACAGATTCCTGCAAATGAGAAAGTAAACTAAGTTTCTAATGTTCCAGATTTCTCCAGACTTAATTTGTCCTAGGGAAGACAGAGGCAAGCCAGAAAAATGAGTAAAACCAAAATCAGTAATGCTGTAGCTAATATCTGGAGCTGGGATCTGGGAGCCAAGCAAAGACTGCTCAGAACTGGTACTAGCAATGTTCTTTGAAAGCATAAGTCCACTTGCCTACACTAAGAACAAGGAGCATTATATGGACATAGAGCCATCTTTAATAACAAATCTGAGCTATAGGGAGGGACTCAACAAATTTAGAAATTATTATGTCATCTGCAATCTCCTTCATACCATTTATACCCTCCTCTTTGTGTTTTCTCTAATCTCTTCAGGAGGATGTTTCTCCACTTTCTTATCCATCAGGCAAATCCCCTGTAATCAAGTAATTAGTCCTGAGCAATAGGACAGGGGATGCTATGTAGCATTAAAAAATCCCTCTTTAAAAGAAATCTAGAAATAATAAATTAATACTAAACACACTTTTGAATTCATAGCTAAATTTGAATTAAAAATTTTTTAAAATTCTCAACAGCCAGTTTATAAGGAGTTGAAATAAAAGGGATTGCTGTGATCTTAAAGCTGTGGGTGGCCTGGGGCTTTTGTGATATCATGTGAGGTAGGTGTTGAAATGAAAGCATAGCAAACGTATAGGATTTTGCAGAAATATACCTTTAGTACAGAGTATGTATGTGTGTGTGTGTGAGTGTGTGTGTGTAAATTTCACCAGCTGGCTATTTCAAAGAAACTTGTCTGATATTGATCTCAGATCCAAGTAGGAGACAAATCACTTCTTTGTGAACTCAGCAAAATTTCCTATGTCACAAATCTTGAGGGTTTAAATATACACTCCCTGTATGGTACAGCAAATGCTGGCCAAGAGTTAAAGTAGTTATAGATTGTTATCTTGTGAAGTACTTGGAAGAAGCAAAAACCCAGTCTCCCTGTAGAAACACGCTTTAGGTCTCATAAAATGTCTACAAATAAAGTCCAAATTAACACGGATTCAGAGTAAAGAGCATTCAGATAGACAATGAGATAGAAATTATGAAGGATATATTAATACACATGGAAGGCACAATGAAAAGGTATAATCTATATTCTCCAAAAATATTGAAAAATAAGAACAAAGATGGAAGGCTTAACCAACCTAATTCCAAAACTTATTATAAAACTTCAGTAATCAAGCAGTGTGATATCAATAAAGGGATAGAAAATGGGAAAGAATCAAAGTCAGAAATAGACTAACACATGTGTGGGCTTTTCACTTTCATAAAAGTGCAAATGTATGTCATTCAATGGAGAAAGAACTATGTATAATAGAGAAAGAATAGTCTGATCCTGCTGGAAACCCTAGCCTCTCAGTTGAGACACCAGGAGATCTATTAATATATGTCTTGGAATTGGTTCAAACCAATAACAGAAATAATCACTAAATATATGGTTAAAGATCAGCTTGGACACAGCATAAGACTAGTAAACTAGAAGTCATTAGAAACTATTCTGGCTGAAACAGATGAAAGAAAAATAATACAGAATAAAGCAAAGAGACACATAGGACACACAAAATGTCTACAATATGTACAATTGAAGCTCTAGAAAAAGATGAGGAAACAATATTTGAAGAGCTAGTGACAGAATTTTCAAAACTGATGAGAGATAACAACCCACAGATATAAAAAGTAATATGAACTCTAGTAGAATAAATGTAAAGAGATCCTAATTTGACACACTGTAGTAAAACTTCTAAAATCAAAGGAAATATATAAAGATCAACTGGGCCGCACCAATAAGACAGCTGGCTTCCCAACAAAAACAACAAATAAAAGCAGAAGGTAATTGCATAGGAAATTTAAAATGCTAAATAAAAATAACTGCCAAACTAGAATTGCAAACCAAATGATAATGTTCCTCAGAAGTGAAGATGAAACAAGATAATTTCAGACAAAAATTGAGAGGTTTCATTGCTAGCATACTAGCATTAGAACAAATAACAAAGAAAAGTTTTGTTGTGGTTGTTGGTTTTTCTGGTTTGTTTTTAACCTCAGAGACAATTTTATCCTAGAAAGAAATATAAAAGTAAATGAAAGAATGAATAGCTGAAGAGCAGTGAAACTATTCATTATGTGGATATATCTTGATGACAACTAACTGAATAAAATATATCAAAGTAAACAACAGTGTTGACATGAACATACACATGAAATACATTTTAAATGCAAAGAAATAGTATCACAAGAAGCAAGAGGGTGTAAAATGCACAGATTTTCTGTATTCCTAATATTGTTTCTAATATATTAAGCATGCATAACATAATCTCAAGGGTAACAAATAGAAGAAGGACAAAATAATGATTTCTTCATAAGCTTATAGCAAAAAAATGCTAAAGATATCTGAATATTGCAAATGAGGAGAGAAAAGAGCATAAAACGGAGGACAAATAGAAAAAAAACCTGTTAAAGAGTAGATACAAATCTACATACCATGTATTCAACTTTATCTCTTCATGAAGTCTACCAACTCTTAAAATACACTATCTGACTTAAAAATAACAATGATAATCCTGATGTGGATGTCACAGCTATTACATATTCATGAACTTTTCTTGCTGTAAGAGTCTTGAAACCTATTAATATAGGAATTCATTTTTAATTATTTGAAATATTAGTCTTCTGAATTAACAGCCCTAGTTATGGTATAATAGAATACCAACAGTGGAAGTAGGAATATTGTTGGAAGATGAAGCTTTGAAAGGCTAACTTAGCAGGGCTGGCCTTTGAAGCTCAACAGCTCCATAGGGTATTAATAAAACAGGGCATCTTAGAAAATGTGTTTTGGATGGACTTTAGGATTAGCAATTCACTTTCCCTCACTTGAGGCCAAAAAGGTCAAATTCGTTGTTCAAGATCACAAAGCTAAATAATAGTATATAACTAGTAGGAACAGATGTTCTTAAGATTTACTTTCAATCCTAGAAGATGAATTGTTATATAATAATGTAATAGGGAATTTTCCTTAAAACTTTAGAGTATAAATTTCCAGTAAAATTATTAGAATGGATTCAATTGCTATTTGAATGAGGTCATCTAGGAACTTTTCTTACATGTAAAAATGTATTTCTGTGGAATACAAATAGTTTTGAAACATTTTTACAACGATCTCAGGAAAGAAATACATTGCACATACACATGTCCAAGCAAGCATCCCTAAATAAAAGTTTCAAGTGAAAATTCTTACTCTTATAATATATTCGTTATTTTCAATTCTATTGTGCTATTTTATTTACACAGACATGCTTGTTATGGTCCACTAAATTCATTTAAGGATGCACTGAAGGATTTGAGACCTACAATTTGAGAAATAGTGCTTTAGATATCATCATTTCTCAAATTGTTTCATATACTCAAATGGTTTAGAGTGCCTTTTTTCAGTTTTTCAGCTTAGGCTTAGATGCTAACATAAATTACCAACTATAAAAATTAATCTGAGAAAAGAAAAAATTTTGCAACAAAATAGTGAAAATTACAATTTATCGTATTAGCTGTAAGCATAAGTTACCTCTGTAGGTGACATTATAATGGGGTTAGAGGAACTTGATTATATATATAAATAAATTATTTATAAATTTATGTGTATTTATATATATATATGATGTCCCTTTAAGATAGCGATTTATTCAAACCATTTTTATTAACTAAGCTATAAAATTTCATATTTGGTCAATACCAACTATTCCAATAAATGTAAATCATTACTAATTTCTTTCATTAAAAAATGTTTTTCATGGATTTCAATTTACTCTAATATAGAAAATACAATAATAAAGGCTATTTGGAAAACATTACTTTGGACTGAGATAGAGATGGGAACTAACATTAATAGATTATCTGTGATGTGCCAAATATCACTTGACAAGTGAAGGATATCATTACTATAATGTTTGGATAACGGGTATGGCAAAACTGGTAAGATTATCACTAAATCCCTTTCCTTTTCTTTAGAGCACAAAGCTAAATTACATGTTCTAGTTCTTTTGCATCTAGATAGTGCCACATTAATAGTTCCTTCCAAACACATTTAAGCAAAGTGATTTGTG
Source organism: Delphinapterus leucas (assembly GCF_059928025.1). Lineage (NCBI taxonomy): Eukaryota > Metazoa > Chordata > Mammalia > Artiodactyla > Monodontidae > Delphinapterus > Delphinapterus leucas. Next base: position 56,162,700 of record NC_143140.1, read on the forward strand.
TCACTTTAATTTTAGAACAGTAGAGAGCAGATGTGCTTCCTTTATCCTTTCTCTGTTTATCCTTACTCTGCTCTTCTTCTGGCTGGATAATGCTCAGAAAACCTTCAAGCCACTTATTAAAGTTCAGTGGAACCTGGGCCTTCGAATGACTGCAGAACCAGAATGTCCCTGACCTGACTCTCTCCCTGCTCCTCTCTCTCTTTCCTCTGTCTCTCTCTCTCTCTCTCTCTCTCTCTCTCTCTCTCTCTCTCTCTCTCTCACACACACACACACACACACACACACACAATCAACCTGCAACAGGCACTAAGGTAAATAAGAGGTAAATTTTTATTTCTAAATAAAAATAACAATCTTTGGGCTTTATGTGTTATAGCAGCTAAGTTTGTTAACTAACTAATAGGAGGAAACTAAAGTTCTGAGAAGCTAAGTCACTAGAAATTTGAGTAATCATAACCATTGCTTTATCATTGGGTTTGTGGTCAATTAAATAACGATTATCTGCCAATCTGATAACTTTTTGAGGAATGCTTGTAAAGAAGAATTTTTGGTAATCTTTCTTTTAATAAAAGAAAGCTCATTAATCAATGCTTAATTTTCATGTGTAAATTCCACTAACAACAAGGAAAAGGGCATTTATTAAACTGTAATGAATTATTAAAGGTCTATTCACAAAACATTTCTAAAATGTCACTTAGATAAATCCTGCACATTATGAATCAAAGCACAAAACTCTTTCTTGATCTAAATGTGATTGACCTTTACAATGGTAACAAAAATACTGAGAGAAGTGTCATAAAGGTAATTTTAAGGAACTATAAGATTGTGTAACATTTTCATGAAATTCAATTTTATGATTCATATATCTGACCTCACTAGCTTCACATTTCAGGTTATTGATGTAGTTACAAATTTTGTTAAAAATATTACTTGTTTAATGAATTGTAAAGTGATGAATTTTTGCTAAACTGAAACTTAGAAAATAATGGAATTCAATTTTCCTCAGCTATACCATGTGATTAAAGCTGTCCAATGTGACCCAAAACTCTATTGTTAGCAAGAAACTCAGGAAAGCTCAGTCACTTGTTATCAATTAAATATTAAATTTAAAAGCTTGTTTTCAAAATTAGAATCAGTTAAAATAGGCTCTTGCAGAATTTTTAAGACTAATAAATGAGACTTTCATGAGATCATAATAAATGTGTATATTTTTTACTTGATATCTTTTTATAATATTGGTTAGAAAAACAGTTTTAGAGATAATTATCTGTACTTCACTCTCTAACCAAGTTGCTGGGAAAAATTCAGAGAGCTTTCTATTTAATTTCCAGAACAAACAGTATGCTATGATTTTTGTGTTTAACAAGGTCAAGACTTGTAAAACAGACTCAGATTTTAAAGAAATATAAACATGGCTCTTCTTTAACTAAGTGTCCAGAAATGAGTATGATCATTTTGAGAGAAGAAAGGTGATACACAGTTTTTTCCTTGCTGAATGCCAAATCATTGTCTGGTTATTGAAGTTCTGGAGGGTAAGATACTTGAAACAGAAGCCCAGTGTCCTGTAAGTAAGCGACATCTGCATCATCTTGGAAATTTTCAACTGTATTTAACAGAAAGCCCAACATTCAGTGGACTAATCATTTAAAAATAAAAACAGGAATTATCCATTATAAATAATAAATCCAAACAGAGCACTTCCAGGACTGTTTATTTCAGTGGCCCAGCAACATCAGTGTTCCCGGTTTTTCAACTTTATCATCTTTATTCTGTTGAGGATTGTTCTCAGACTTGTCCCCTGATGATCACAGGTTGGCTCCATGAAACTCCAAGCATTTTACCCTTGCGGGGAGGGGAGAGAAAACCAGAAGAGGAAAAGAAAGTGCATCAGTTACTTCTCTCCGTTTTTAAAGATTATTAAATCTTAACAAAAATGCTCACTAACAGCTAATTGACCAGAATTTTGTCACTGTCTAATGTTAACCTAATCACAGCAAATAGATTAGGATTAACATAACATGACTGGCTTAGACTAATCAAGACTCATCCCCTAAAGTCTGAAAGTGACCAATCTCTTTTGAAGTTTATGGATTCTAAAGCCAAATGCAATGGAAATTCCGTAAGGAAGGAAGAAGAGGAATGATAGTAATGCATACAGCCAGAATTGCCTGCCGTAGTATATAATCAATATTGTCTGAATAGATAATCTAGAATTTTGGAAGATACCAACATCTTGTATTTTCTCTTTCTTAGTTAATTCAGGTTTATTTTAAAGGAGAAGTAAATATTCAAAAGAGCCCTTTGAATTTGGTTATGGCCAATATTATCTGAATAAACATTTGATTTCTCATTGAATTGATTCATGAGTAGCATAATTCAGAATAATTAAGAGATTGTTTTTCATTTTTCCCTATGGTGAAATAGGAGAATTCTTTAAAATTGGTACAAGTAAGGTTAGGAAGAATATATATTATGAATAGCCTCTCTAAATATGTCTTCAATGGACCTAATCATAGTTTAGCATCCAGAAAAATGCTTATCTCAGTGTTAGAGAGTGTTCTGGACTTGCTTCAGTTGCTAAACACTGGAAATCAGTAGAATTGTTGTAGTAGAGATTGCTAATTGCAGTCTCAATTTCATTCCTGTGAGCAAATTAAAAAAACAAAACAAACAAAAAAACGCAGTTAAAGGTTCCATACCCCTGTCTCTCTTGTAGCTCTCTGTGCCCATGTGAGAAAGTTTTGGCTGATCATGCAAGCAGAAATTATTTGGTGGAACTTAACTCCTCAAATTGGGAAACTGGGGCAGAAAGTTTGTGAATGTCTTTTTTCTTAACCTTTCTTATATTAAATGCATACATGGTGGCTAGAACTCCCATAGCTGTGTGATACGGGGTGGGTGGGAGGCTGTAAATATAAAAGGCGAAGATGGAAAGCAGAAAGATAAATGGGACCCAATAATAGTGGGACCCGACTTGAATACTGGCCTGCCTATGTGGAGTCATTTTTTATTCAGGTAAAGAGAATAAACAAACAACTTCTATATTTCTTGTTATTCCTTGTTTCTGGTCATAACAGATAAATGCACTTCCTACCTGTGTTTCCTGTAAATCTCTGGGAATGTACCTAAGACAAGTAATTATTATATTAATAATAACAGCAATAATGACAAAAATAAACATTTCTGTGAACCATTTGTCTTTAAAAATAACATTAATAATCTTTTATTCTACAAGTTAATGGAAGAGAAATAAAACTATATGCTACTTATATTTGGCATTTGCAAGGACTTCAGAACTTGAACATTAATGTTGTTATTCATTATTTGCTTTGAACTGCCCAGTTTAATATAGAATAAGAAAACAAAACAAAGAAACCTGATATATAAATTAATAATTTTTCTCTAAGTTCTTCCAAATTTGAGATCCAATTGCCTTAAAATTAATCCATAAATAATTCAATGATTCTTTATCACCTCATGTTATTTTAATAATGTTTACTTTTACTTTCTTTATAATTAAAGATCAAAGAAGAGGTCTTTTATTTGTATGTTTTAGTGATCACCACAATACTTATCATAAGCCACAGACATTTTTTGAACACTCAATAAATTTATTAATTTAATAATAAGTTTATTGGCAATTATGAATAAATCTGCCATAAACATCTGTGCTTAATATTTTGTTTAGACATGATTTCAACTACTTTGGGCAAATCCCAAGGAGTGTGATTGCTAGATCTTATGGTAACAGTGTGTTAGATTTTGTAAGAAACCAGATTATCAGACTATCTTCCAAAGTGGCTGTATCATTGTGCATTCCCATCAGCAACAGATGAGAATGCCTATTGTTCCACATCCCTGCCAGCATTTGGTGTTGTCAGTGTCCAGGACTTTGGACATTTTAATAGGTGTGTAGTGGCATCTCACTGTTGTTTTAATTTGCATTTCTCTGATAACATATGATGTAAAACAGATTTTTCATATGCTTAATTTGCCATCTGTGTATCCTCCTTGCTGAGGTGTCTGTTAAAGTCTTTGGCCCACTTTTAAATTGGGTTGTTTGTTTTCTTATCATTGAGTTTTAAGAGCTTTTTGTGTATTTTGAGTAGTAGTCCTTTATCAGATGTGTCCTTTGCAAATATTTTCTAACACTTTGTGGCTTGTCTTCTCATTATCTTGACATTGTCTTTTTTTTTAGGTAGTGAAATTAGAGGAAGCTTTATTATTTATAGTATTCTTCCATTAATCTACTTTATACCATGCTAATTATAAAATAATTTGCACTCATTTTTTGAAATATGTGAACATTAATGTTCATCATTTATACATTTCATTATACCTGGAATATAAAATTAGTAAACTAGAAAAGAGAACTTGTCCAATGCTTGTTCATCCTATTTGGAGAGAAAAGCTGGGGAAAGGAATTAACAATTATGAATGCTATTTTATTATGAGCTAGATATTATCCTTGTTCACAAAATACATCATCCCCTTTTAACTTCATCACTCCATGAGGAAGTTTTATTACCATCTTTTTTTAAGACTATTTTTTAGAGCAGTTTGTGGTTTACATCAAAATTGTGAAGAAGGTACAGAGATTTTCCAGATACCTCTGTCCCTACATGTGCATAACTTCCCCCATTATCAACATCACTCACCAGAATGATACATTCTCTAAAGAGGATGAATCGATATTGATGAATCATAATCACCCAAAGTCCGCAGTTTACCTTAGGGTTCACTTTTGGTGCTGTGCACTCTAAGGATTTGGACAAATGTATAATGACATGCATCCATCATTATAATATCATACAGAATATTTTCACTGTCCTAAAAAACATTGTCTTTTGCAGAGCAGGCTTTAATTTTAATAAAATCCAGCTTATCAATTATTTCTTTCATGCATCTTGCCTGTGGTGTTCCAACTGAAAACTCATTGCCATACTCAAGGTTATCTAGGTTTTCTGCTACATCATCTTCTAGGAGTTTTATAGTTTAGCGTCTTACATTTAGGTCTGTGATCCATTTTGAGTTATGCATTAGCTTTGCAAGGTCCTTTTTCGTTTATTAAACTCTGCACTATTTAATTTTGTGCCTTCTTTCTCTACATTTCTCCAAAATTTTTCCTCCTTTTTCTTGAACTACTCTTAGTTATCTAAAATGAACCACTTACCTTAAGTCATTTAATATGATGACATATTAGTCAGAAACCTGACTGGAGCAGATGAGACATTCAAAGGAGTATTTGAAAATTTATAGCAGTGTGGGCAACAAAAATAAAAAGATGGTGATGCCTCTGGGACCCAGCAACAGTGGGGAATGATCACCCTCCATAGGCCTGGAAGGGGAAGTAAAGGGACATTTGCTGCAACACAGTGAAGGCTGTTTTCTTGGAAGTGAGACCCAGACAGAAGCTATGGCTTGGGGAGAAGAATGCAGCAAAGACCAGAGTGTAGACTGAAAGGCAAGAAGCAAAGAGAATGAATACCCAAACTCTCTCTCCCACCAGAGTCTCCATTAATTGAACTCAAATGGAAGCCCCAGAAGTCAGGCCATCTTGTATACAGAGAAGGGCAGAGAAGGATGAAGACTAGATCTAGAGGTACAAACATAGAATACACAGTACAATACACAAATTATGCCCCTTAGTAACCACTGTAGCCCTTTGTTTGGCTGAGGAAAACTGAGCCCTCAATATAGGAAAACACAAGTCCTTAGTAGTCATGTATTTATTGAGTTTCCACAGTTTTCCATTGATAGTATTATTAGGCATGGGAATACTAGGTGGCAATGCAGTCAATATTCTAATTCTTGACATTATTCCTTCTTGCCCCCATTTTATATCATGACTGGTAGTTAGGATCACTCACTCACTTCTCTTTGGTTCAGTGCTATAATCTAAAAAATTGTCAGGTGGCTCTCTTAATTTTCCATTTATTGGAAATAACTCTTTGCCCTGATAGAAGCATTTATATCTTAAGTACCCAATGATTGTGAGAAAAAAATCCTTATGTGAATAATTATTATTATTATTTATAATTGTGAGAGGGCCATCCCTGCTTCTACCGCTTGGTCCCTGGACCTGGGCAATTTGGCTATGTGGGAAACGGCATCACATGTTGACCACTGATTTAAGGCATGAAACATATCCTATAGCACAGTGCTACAGGCTTCTAATGGCTTTTCTTCTAGTATATTCTGCAGTTGAGCCTGCATTAGTCTGTCTCATCATTCTATCAAGCTAATGACTTTAGAGTAAAGGACACATGGTAAGACAGTTGAATCCTTTGAGTGTCAACTCACACATGTACTTCTTGTATATAAAATATGTCCTTTAGTCAGCAACAGTATCGTGTGGTGAAGACTCAGGCATTCTGTAGAACCACAAATGGTGATTTTATACGCACTTAAGCAAAAAGTCAAATTCGTGTTCCAATTATATATTTCCTTGAGTAGAACATCTGCCCCCTCCAAGTCAAAAATCCTTTCGTGTAATCAGCCTGCCAACATCAGCTTGTCACAGAGTGGTGTTTTGCTCCGCTTCCCCACAGTGAAGAGTGCCACGCAGGGCTCAGCGTTGGCCCCTTCTGTGAACACAGACTGTCTTCACACTCTGTGACAATTCTGAGATGTCCATCCTCATCTCTCTCTCTTAAACTGCCTTGTGAGCAAATTTTATTTCATTTTATCCATTACCCTGACCAGTGTGGAATATTTTCTCAACTATTTCTTTTACTCAAAGAATACAACCAGATATATATATACTTAAAGTCACAAGACAAGATGAAGCATACGCTAATGTCTCTCCTTCCTTCTGTTCTCTTCTTCCAACCCTATATACATGTATACATGTCCTTCCTCAGGCTCCTAAAGCAGCTTGACTTTGTGGAAAACTTGCCAAAATATCTGTTTATTATATCTGAAACTGTTCTCCTATGAATAGCAAGATTATCTCCTCACTCTGTTTTACAGTGTGAAGACATGATTGAATCCCTGAAAGTAAATGTTAGTTACATTTTCATAAGATATTTTACCCAGAATCTACTTGACATTAATTGCAGTGTTTCTTTGTCATGCAGCTACATCTGCTGTATTCTGATCTCATCATAGCAGTGGATGAAGTGAGGCAAAATTTGTATGTGTTTAACTGATTAAACTTTGCTGTAAAGAATCAGGCAATATGAGCTGTACACATTGATTTATGAATTTATCTGCACATGGAAAATGTGACATTTGCTGTGTAAACCCCTAAGGGCTGGGAGCCATACTTTCTCTGGGATGAACACTAATCCATAACTATTGCCTGAGGAGAGTTGCTAAGTAAAAAGTTTACCAACTTATACTCACAGAAGAGAATAAAGTTTTGCTTTTCTTTGCTGCCAATTATCATCTTTCAGTGATGAAATTAGAAAGTATTTGAAATGAACTTTCCCTGTTACATAAAATAATCAGTAATACTAGAAGAGGATTAGAAATATAATATTCACAGACAGTTTTACATTTGCTTATCTTTAAAATTATGACTTCACTAATTATATAAATTTTTATTAGGGATGTTAAATGGTCTTGTTAGCCTTTTTTAATTGCTAGTAAACACATAGTACATAGTTAGATTAATGGGAAATCAAAACTTTCATTAGACATTTGAAACCTGGCATTTAATTTTGTCAGCAGGAAAAGAAGATGTGCTTCCTCCTTTTCATCTGTAGGTATAGAAATCCTGAAATGTAAACAGCTTGGATTGTGAAGTTTTGGCAACTGTTTTTTTTATGCGCTATTGCCTCTGGTTAACAGTAGTAAAATCTTAATTTAGTCTTTAATAGGACATATTAGCACTATAACTCAGAATAGTTTTGGTATGCCAATTCTGAAATAAAGTGTCTCTGATTAATGCATGAATAAATATTAAAACTACTAGATGTCTGAAATGACAAAGTTGATCAAAGCTGCCAAAATGGTATGGCGATGCCATCAGCGTTAAATGCATTCCAGTTCTATATGTTAAGTCATTTCAGGGAATTATAAATGAAACCTCTAATTGATAACATCCGAAAGCATGCACGTTATGCTGTTTTCCATGCTACTACCTGGTTGTACACGTTTTTAAACTATGACAATGAATATTTTGAAATTTATCTTTCTAATATGTGGACTTTATTTCACAGGTGATAAGAAATAAAGCCTGATGAAAAGCATCAAATATTTTCTTCAGTATTTTCTGGTTAAGATCATAAAAAACATTTTCAAAATACATTGTTGTAATAAGAAAACATGAGGATAACAGTAACATATTTTCTCCTGCTTCTAATTGGTTGGTAAGCTAAGAAAGGTTTATTCGATCTATTTTTTATTACCATCAAATTGTCTCATAAAATAGAAAAGCTTAGGAGGAATCCGATAGCCACCATATTAGTTTTTTTTTTTTTCTTTATCTTTTTCTGGTTCGCTCTTACATTTACTCTATTTTTTCCTGTTCAATCTTATGCTTTTGGAAGGGTGTAACAACTTATATTCATGGTTATTTTTTTATCACTCAGAATATTCCTCAACCCTAGCCCATTTCCTGAAATATTACAACCATTGGTGGTTGCTAGCCCTATTTACTTTGAATTCTACTGACATGTCTTAAGTCTATACTTTTAAAAAACTTTTCACTTTGGATACTTTGTATGAGGCAAAATGCTTATATGAAATTTAAAATGTAGTGTTCCTGGTACATTTTTTATCAGAGCTTTTTCACTGGGTTTATAGATTTATGTTAAAGAGGTATCTCCACAACAGTCACTACATTCAATTCTACACTGTCTCTTCACAGCACTCTTGGTAAGGGTATTCTAGCCATTCAAAGTATTATTCAATCTGTTTGTCAATTGGATTCGCTGCCAGAGACAGTTAAGATCTCATTTCTCTTGTCAATGTCCTCACTAAGAGGAATGTAACAGGGGACAATGATAACGACATCTGCTCAAGGAACAGGGGCATGGAAAATGAATGGGATATATAATTTGTGAAAGTTAAACAAATTAATGAGTTATGAACAGAACTTAACAGTCTGTACATGCATTCTTCTTTTCTAGTGTTGGGGCTTATTGCATTAATGAAATGGTACCCTGATTTTCTTTTTCTGAACAGCTCAAGAAATTTTAAATTTGTGATCTTATTTACTATCTGAACTTATTAGTTTCTACCCTCTTCATAACATAACATAAATTCCACTCTCCTCATAACATCTAATAGAATCATATGTTCTTTGTAACATTTTAAGATTCTATGTGATATTTTCATATTCTATACTTACTTTCTATATGATTTTATACATGATTATCTATTTTTAATTTAAAATGTTATGATTGAGGTCTGGAAGAGTAAAAAACTACGACTGTATATTTTTCTGCATTATTATTTTCAATTTCTCTACTGAGTGTCCACCCCTTCGGAAAAGGTTATCTTCTTCCCTATTCCATAAATAGCTGTGATTCCCCAACCCTTCTGAAGATATTGTATCCAAAATACTGGCTCTTGTAACTACCCCACAATGTTACATTTGTCACATTCCTATCTCTTACCTGTTTTTATTAAGTAGTAACCATGAATAGCAACTACTAGGACAACTGAATGAGGCATAAAGAAGATATACAAGTCTTCAGTAGGAAACTGACAGTAAAAAAGTGGTCAGTGTCTTACACAGAAATTACACCTTCATCAAAAGTTGCCAAGACAGTTTCTGATATTGGATAGGATGCTCAGAGAAACTATTTCTAACCACAGACTGCTAAGTTTTGACCAGACTTAGGCCAAAATAATCAAATTTGTAGGAAATAAGCCATTAGAAACATCTGCCATTGAGTCTGAAAATATCCTCGCTAAATTCTTAGATATGTATGTTGAGACAGAGAGAGAAGGTATTGAAGATGTGGTGGTATTTCTCACATCATCCCATATGTTAGTGCCATCCTAGAAATGCCTTACAGATATCTCTCGCCAATTTGAGATCAGCTAGTTCTCTGAACTTGTAAAAATATACCACATGAAGTTGCCTAAGGTTATGGAAAGTTAATTAGCAACATGATGGGTAGTACTGGATGCCAATCTAATGAGCATATTTAATGTAGAGGATAAACTTGAATTAAATACTTGCACATTTATGCATCACTTCATTTTGGTTCTATATCGGTATGGATATGGGCTGAGAAGTGGCAAGAGTTACATCATGTACAGTGTGCCTACTTTTCAAAACCCTACATGAAGCAATTTTAAACCAAGTCTCATGTCATGCAGTTCAAAGGTATGAAAATAGTATCAAGGATCATCTGAATATTTTATGACAAGTTATATTCTGCTTAGTTTAAAGCTTAAGTAAGCTTCAAAGAATTTTGATACACTCTACATATGTCTATTAAGATTTAAAAGCTACAGTAGAATAAATTTTTTTTTAAATTTGGATTTAAATGACAAGTCTAAAATTAGAAACTCATTGCCTTGTCTCTCATAAGTCATATTATGTGTTATAGGGGAGAGCTGGAAATTTAGCATCATCTATGGTTATGCCCTTTCCACTCTCATTCATTTGAAGTTATTGAAAGTCATAGACATATCCAACAGCTCTGAGAGTTTCTTATGTCATTTTAGTGTTTTTTGTGTTTGTTGTAAGAACACTGAACATGAGACCTACCTCTTAGATTTTTAAGTGTACAACACTGTATTGTTAACTACAGTCCCCAACTTATAATATTTCGACTTATGAGTTTTCAATTTTTCCATGGTGGGAAAGTGATACACATTCAGTAAAAACCAATTTTTTTACTTCCAATTTTGAATTGTGATCTTTTCGCAGGCTAGTGATATGCAGTAGTACTCTCCCATGATACTGGGCAGCAGCAGTTAGCCACAGCTCCAGTCAGCCACATGATCACTAGAGTAAACAACCGATACACTCAACAACCATTCTGCACCCACACAACCATTCTGTTTTTGACTTTTCAGTACAGTATTCAATAGATGTCATGAGATATCCAACACTTTATTATAAAGTAGGCTTTGTGTTAGATAATTTTCCCAACTGTAGGCTAATGTTAAGTGTTCTGAGCATGTTTAAGCCAGGCCAGGCTAAGCTATGATATTCAGTAGATTAAGTGTCTTAAGAGCATTTTCGATTTACGATATTTTCAACTTAGGATGGCTTTATCTGGGCATAAATGCATCATAAGTCGAGGAAGATCTGTATAGGCACTATGTTGTAGAGTAGATCTCTAAAACTTATGCATCTAACATAACTGAAAATGTATACCTATTGAATGACAATTCCTTGTTTTACCCACTCCCTAGCACCTGGCAACTGCTATTGTGTCCTATGTTTCTATGAGTTTGTTTTAGATATCTCACACTAGTGGAACCATGCAATATTTGTCCTTCTGTGACTGGCTTATTTCACTTAGCATAATGTCCTGCAGATTCATCATGTTGTTGCAAATGGCAAGATTTTCTTATTTTTTAAGGCTGTATCTTATTCTATTGTTATAGATATATACCACAATTTTCTATTCATACATCTGTCTATGAACGTTTGGGCTGTTTCTGTATCTTGTCTATTATGAATAGTGTTGCAGTGAACATGGGAGTGCAGATACTTCAAGATACTGATTTTGTTTTCTCTTGAAAATATACAGACATACCTAGTTTTATTGCACTTCATAGATACTGTGTTTTTTTACAAATGGAAGGTTTGTGGCAACCCTGAATCAAACAAGTCGATCAGCTTCATTTTTCCAACAGAATTTGCTCGCTTAGGGTTTCTGTGGCACATTTTAGTAATTCTCACAATATTTCAAACTTTTTCATTATTATTATATTTGTTATGGTATCTGTGATCAGTGATCTTTGATGTTTACTATTACAAATGATGGTTAACATTTTTTAGTAATAAAGCACTTTTAATTCAGATATGGGCATTTTTAAAGGTACAGTGCTATTGTACACTAAATAGACTACAGTATAGTGCAAAAATAACTTTTATATGCACTGGGAAATAAAAATATTTGTGTGACTCACTTATTGCAATATTTGCTTTACTGGGGTGGTCTACAACAAACTCCAAATATCTCCATGGTATACCTGTACTCAGGAGTAGAATTGCTGGGTCATAGGGTAGTTTTTTTAACTTTTTGAGGAATATCCATACTGTTTTCCATAGTTGCACTGCCACTTTACATTCACACCAACAGTGTACAAGGGTTTGAATTTCTCTAAATCCTAGCCAACATTTTTTTTTTTTTGGATAATGGCCAACCTAACAAATGTGAGTTAATAACTCATTATAGTTTTGACTTGCATTCCTCTGATAATTAATGATGTTAAGCATCTTTTCATGTACCTACTGGTTATTTGTATGTCTTCTTAAGAGAAATGGCTATACAAGTCCTTTGCTCAAATTCAAAGGGTTACTTGGTTTTTTGTTATTGACTTGTATGAGTTTCTTATAAATTATCGATATTAACCCTTATCAGAAACGTGGTATACAAATATTTTCTCCCATTCTGTATGCTGCCTCTTTTTCTATTTCCTTTAATGTGAAGTTTTTTAGTGTTTTTTCTTTTTTTTCCTACCCACAGAGGACATGATTTAATTGATCTGGGATATATCCTGGATAGGATGACTTTTATATTTTTATTTTTTAACATCTTTATTGGAGTAAAATTGCTTTACAATGGTGTGTTAGTTTCTGCTTTATAACAAAGTGAATCAGCTATACATATACATATATCCTCATACCTCCTCCATCTTGTGTCTCTCTCCCACCCTCCCTATCCCACCCCTCTAGGTGGTCACAAAGCACCTAGCTGATCTCCCTGTGCTATGCGGCTGCTTCCCACTAGCTATTTTACATTTGGTGGTGTATATATGACCATGCCACTCTCTCACTTCGTCCCAGCTTACCCTTACCCCTCCCTGTGTCCTCAAGTCCATGCCCTACGTCTAAATCTTTATTCCTGTCTTGCCCCTAGGTTTATCAAACCATTTTTTCCCCTTAGATTCCATATATATGTGTTAGCATACAGTATTTGTTTTTCACTTTCTGACTTACTTCACTCTGTATGACAGACTCTAGGTCCATCCACCTCTATACAAATAACTCATATTCCTTTCTTTTTATGGCTGAGTAATATTCCATTGTATATATGTGCCACATCTTCTTTATCCATTCATCTGTCGATGGACACTTAGGTTGCTTCCATGTCCTGGCTATTGTAAATAGAGCTGCAGTGAACATTTTGGTACATGACTCTTTTTGAATTATGGTTTTCTCAGGGTATATGCCCAGTAATGGGATTGCTGGGTCATATGGTAGTTCTCTTTGTAGTTGTTTACAGAACCTCCATACTGTTCTGCATAGTGGCTGTATCAATTTACATTCCCACCAACAGTGCAAGAGGGTTTCCTTTTCTCCACACCCTCTCCAGCATTTACTGTTTGTAGATTTTTTGATGATGGCCATTCTGACTGGTGTGAGGTTAATACCTCATTGCAGTTTTGATTTGCATTTCTATAATGATTAGTGCTGTTGAGAATCCTTTCATGTGTTTGTTGGCAATCTGTATATCTTCTTTAGAGAAATGTCTATTTAGGTTTTCTGTCCATTTTTGGATTGGGTTGTTTGGATTGAGCTGCATGAGCTGCTAGTAAATTTTGGAGATTAATCATTTGTCAGTTGCTTCATTTGCAAAAATTTTCTCCCATTCTGAGGATTGTCTTTTTGTCTTGTTTATGTTTTTCTTTGTTGTGCAGAAGCTTTTAAGTCTCATTAGGTCCCATATGTTTATTTTTGTTTTTATTCCCATTTCTCTAAGAGGTGGGTCAAAAAGGATCTTGCTGTGGTTTATGTCCTGGAGTGTTCTACCTATGTTTTCCTCTAAGAGTTTGATAGTGTCTGGCCTTACATTTAGGTCTTCAATCAATTTTGAGTTTATTTTTGTGTATGGTGTTAGGGAGTATTCTAATTTCATACTTTTACATGTACCTGTCCAGTTTTCCCATCACCACTTATTGAACAGGCTGTCTTTTCTCCACTGTATATTCTTGCCTCCTTTATCAAAGATAAGGTGACCATATGTGCGTGGGTTTATCTCTGGGCTTTCTATCCTGTTCCATTGATCTATATTTCTGTTTTTGTGCCAGTACCATACTGTCTTGAATACTGGAGCTTTGTAGCATAATTTGAAGTCAGGGAGCCTGATTCCTCCAGCTGCTTTTTTCTTTCTCAAGATTGCTTTGGCTATTCGGGGTCTTTTGTGTTTCCGTACAGATTGTGAAATTTTTTGTTCTAGTTCTGTGAAAAATGCCATTGGTAGTTTGATAGGGATTGCATTGAACCTGTCGATTGCTTTGGGTAGAATAGTCATTTTCACAATGTTGATTCTTCTAATCCAAGAACATGGTATATCTCTCCATCTATTTGTATCATCTTTAATTTCTTTCATCCGTGTCTTATAGTTTTCTGCATACAGGTCTTTTGTCTCCCTATGTAGGTTTATTCCTAGGTATTTTATTCTGTTTGTTGCAGTGGTAGATGGGAGTGTTTCCTTAATTTTTCTTTCAGATTTTTCATCATTAGTGTATAGGAATGCGAGAGATTTCTGTGCATTAATTTTGTATCCTGCAACTTTGCCAAATTCGTTGATTAGCTCTAGTAGTTTTCTGGTAGCATCTTTAGGATTCTCTATGTCCAGTATCGTGTCATTTGCAAACAGCGACAGCTTTACTTCTTCTTTTCCGATTTGGATTCCTTTTATTTCTTTCTCTTCTCTGATTGCTTTGGCTAAAACTTCCAAGCTATTTTGAATAATAGTGGTGAGAGTGGACAGCCTTGTCCTGTTCCTGATCTTAGTGGAAATGGTTTCAGTTTTTCACCATTGAGAACAATGTTAACTGTGGGTTTCTCATATATGGCCTTTGTGATGTTGACGTAAATTCCCTCTATACCTACTTTCCGGAGGGTTTTTATCATAAATGGGTGTTGAATTTTATTGAAAGGTTTTTCTGCATCTATTGAGATGATCATATTGTTTTCCTCCCTCAATTTTTTAACATGGTTTATCACACTGATTGATTTGCATATATTGAAGAATCCTTGCATCCCTGGAATAAACCCCACTTGATCATGGTGTATGATTCTTTTAATGTGCTGTTGGATTCTGATTGCTAGTATTTTGTTGAGGATTTTTGCATCTGTGTTCATCAGTGATACTAGCATGTAGTTTTTTTCCTTGTTATATCTCTGTCTGGTTTTGGTATCAGGGTGATGGTGGCCTCATAGAATGTTCCTCCCTCTGCTGTATTTTGGAAGAGTTTGAGAAGGATAGATGTTACCTCTTCTCTGTAGGTTTGATAGAATTCATCTGTGAAGCCATCTTGTACTGGGATTGTTTGTTGAAAGATTTTTAATCACAGTTTCAATTTCATTACTTGTGATCGGTCTGTTTATATTTTCTATTTCTTCCTGGTTCAGTCTCCGAAGGTTGTGCTTTTCTAAGAATTTGTCCATTTCTTCCAGGTTGTCCACTTTATTGGCATACAGTTGCTTGCAGTAATCTCTCCTTATCCTTTGTATTTCTGCCATGTCAGCTCTTAATTCTCCATTTTCATTTTTAATTCTATGGGTTTGAGTCTTCTCCCTTTTTTCCTTGATGAGTCTGGCTAATGGCTTATCAATTTTGTGTATCTTTTCAAAGAACCAGCTTTTAATTTTATTGATCTCTGCTATTGTTTCCTTCATTTCTTTTTCATTTATTTCTGATCTGCTCTTTATGATTTCTTTCCTTCTGCTAACTTTGGGCTTTTTTTGTGCTTCTTTCTCTAATTGCTTTAGGTGAAAGGTTAGGTTGTTTATTTGACTTCTCTTTTGTTTCTTGAGGTAGGATTTAATTGCTATAAACTTCCATCTTAGAACTACTTTTGCTGCATCCCATAGGTTTTGGATCGTTGCGTTTCATTGCCATTTGTTTCTAGGTATTTTTTGATTTCTTGGTTATTAAGTAGTATATTGTTTAGCCTCCATGTATTTGTATTTTTTACAGATGTTTTCCTGTGATTGATACCTAGTCTCATAGCATTGTGGTAGGAAAAGATACTTGATACGATTTCAGTTTTCTGAAATTTACCAAGGCTTATTTTGTGACCCAAGATATCTATCCTGGAGAATGTTCCATGAGCATTTGAGAAGAAAGTGTATTCTGTTGTTTTTGGATGTAATGTCATATAAATAGCAATTAAGTGCATCTTGTTTAATGTATCATTTAAAGCTTGTGTTTCCTTATTTATTTTCATTTTGGATGATCTGTCCATTGGTGAAAGTGGGGTGTTAAAGTCCCCTACTATCATTGTGTCACTTTCAATTTCCCCTTTTATGGCTGTTAGCATTTGCCTTATATATTGAGGTGCTCCTATGTTCGCTGCATAAATATTTACAATTGTTATATCTTCTTTTTGGATTGATCCCTTGATCATTATGTAGAGTCCTTCTTTGTCTCTTATAGTAGTCTTTATTTTAAAGTCTATTGTGTGTGATATGAGAATTGCTACTCCAGCATTGTTTTGATTTCCATTTGCATGGGCTATCTTTTTCCATCCCCTCACTTTCAGTCTGTATGTGTCCCTGGGTCTGAAGTGGGTCTCTCATAGACAGCATATATACAGTCTTGTTTTTGTACCAATTCAGCCAGTCTGTGTCGTTTGGTTGGAGCATTTAATCCATCTACATTTAAGGTAGTTATGGATTAGTATGTTCCTATTACCATTTTCTTAATTTTGTGGGTTTGTTTTTGTAGGTCTTTTCCTTCTCTCGTGTTTCCTGCCTAAAGAAGTTCCTTTAGCATTTGTTGTAAAGCTGGTTTGGGGGTGCTGAATTCTTTTTGCTTTTTCTTGTTTGTAAAGGTTTTAATTTCTCCGTCGAATCTGAACAAGATCCTTGCTGGGTAGCGTAACCTTGGTTGTAAGTTTTTCCCTTCCATCACTTTAAATATGCTCTGCCATTCCCTTCTGGCTTGCAAAGTTTCTGCTGAAATATCAACTGTGAACCTTATGGGGATTCCCTTGTTTTTTTTTTTTGTTGTTTTTTTTTTTTGCAGTACATGGGATTCTCACTGTTGTGGCCTCTCCCATTGCGGAGCACAAGCTCCGGACACGCAGGCTCAGCACCATGGCTCACAGGCCCAGCTGCTCTGCAGCATGTGGGATCCAACCGGACCAGGGCATGAACCCGTGTCCCCTGCATCGGCAGGTGGACTCTCAACCCCTGCGCCACCAGGGAAGCCCCTTCCCTTGTATTTTATTTGTTGCTTTTCCCTTGCTTCTTTCAATACCTTTTCCTTGTATTTTATTTTTGATAGTTTGATTACTATGCATCTTGGTGTGTTTCTCCTTGGGTTTATCCTGCCTGGGACTCTCTGTGCCTCTTGGAGTTGACTGACTATTTCCTTTCCCATATTAGGGACATTTTCAACTATAATCTCTTCAAATATTTTCCCAGTCCCTTTCTTTTTCTCTTCTTCTTCTGGGACCCCTATAATTCGAATGTTGGTATGTTTAATGTTGTCCCAGAGGTCTCTGAGATTGTCCTCAATTCTTTTCATTCTTTTTCTTTATTCTGCTCTGCAGTAGTTATTTCCACCATTTTATCTTCCAGGTCACTTATCCGTTCTTCTGCCTCAGTCATTCTGCTATTGATTCCTTCTAGAGACTTTTAAATTTCATTTATTGTGTTGTTCATTGCTCTTTATTTCTGCTAGGTCCTTGTTAAAGGTTTCTTGTATTTTCTCTGTTCTATTTCCAAGATTTTGGATCATCTTTATTGTCATGACTCTGAATTTTTTTTCAGGTAGGCTACCTATTTCCTCTTCATTTGTTTGGTCTAGTGGGTTTTTACCTTACTCCTTCATCTGTTTTGTGTTTCTCTGTCTTCTCATTTTGCTTACCTTACTGTGTTTGTGGTCTCCTTTTTGCTGGCTGCTGCCTCGTAGTTCCCGTTGTATTTAGTGTCTGCCCCCAGTGGCTAAGGTTGGTTCACTGGGTTGTATAGGCTTCCTGGTGGAGGGGATTGGTGCCTGTGTCCTAGTGGATGAGGCTGGATATGGTCTTTCAGGTGGGCCCGACTGCGTCCGGTGGTGTGTTTTGGGCTGTCTGTGATCTTATTACGATTTTAGGCAATCTCTCTGCTAATGGGTGAGGTTGTGTTCCTGCCTTGATAGTTGTTTGGCGTAGGGTTTCCAGCACTGTAGCTTGCTGGTCATTGAGTGTAGCTTGGTCTTAGCGCTGAGATAGAGATTTCTGGGAGAGCTTTCACCATTTGACATTACTTGGAGCTGGGAGGTCTCTGGTGGACCAATGTCCTGAATTCGGCTCTCCCACGTCAGAGGCACATACCTGACATCCATCCACAGCACCAAGAGCCTGTCAGCCACACGGCTCAGAAGAAAAGTGAGAAAAAAAGAAGAGGTGATTTGTTCAAGATGGCGGAGGACATGGACGTGCTCTCACTCCCTCTTCCGAGAGCACCAGGATCACAACTAACTGCTGAACAATCATCGACAAGAAGACACTGGAACTCACCAAAAAAGATACCCCACATCCAAAGACAAGGGAGAAGCCACAATGAGACAGTAGGAAGGGCACAATCACAATAAAATAAAATCCCATAACTGCTGGGTGGGTGACTTACAAACTGGAGAATACTTATACCACAGAAGTCCATGACTGGAATGAAGGTTCTGAGCCTCATGTCAGGATTCCCAACCTGGGGGTCCAGCAATGGGAGGAGAAATTCCTAGAGAATCAGACTTTGAAGGCTAGTGGGATTTGATTGCAGGACTTTGACAGGACTGGGGCAAACAGAGACTCCACTCTTGGAGGGCACACACACTGTAATGTGCAAATCGGGACCCAGGGGAAGGAGCAGTGACCCCATAGGAGACTGAACGAGACCTACCTAGTGTTGAAGGGTCTCCTGCAGAGGCAGGGGGTGGCTGTGGCTCACCGTGAGGACAAGGAGACTGGCAGCAGAAGTTTTGGGAAGTACTCCTTGGCGTGAGCCTTCTGCAGTCTGCAATTAACTCCCCCAAAGAGCCTGGGTACTTTCCAATGTTGGGTCACCTCAGGCCAAACAAACAACAGGGAGGGAACCCAGCCCCACCCATTAGCAGACAAGCAGATTAAAGTTTTACTGAGCTCTGCCCACTAGAGCAATACCAAGCTCTCCCCACCACCAGCCCTCCCATCAGGAAACTTGCACAAGCCTCTTAGATAGCCTCATCCACCAGAGGGCAGACAGCAGAAGCAAGAACTACAGTCATGCAGCCTATGTAATGAAAACCACATTCACAGAAAGAGAAGATAAAAAGGCAGAGGACTCTGTACCAGATGAAAGAACAAGATAAAACCCTAGAAAAACAATTAAATGAAGTGGAGATTGGCAGCCTTCCAGACAAAGAATTCAGAATAATGATAGTGAAGATGATCCAGAAAAAGAATGGAGGCAAAGATCGAGAACATGCAAGAAATGTTTCACAAAAACCTAGAAGTAAAGAAAAAATACCTAGAAGAATTAAAGAACAAACAAACAGAGATGAACAATACAATAACTGAAATGAAAACCACACTAGAAGGAATCAGTAGAATAACTGAAGCAGAGGAACGGATAAGTGACCAGGAAGACAGAATGGTGGAATTCACTGATGTGGAACCGAATAAAGAACAAAGAATGAAAAGAAATGAACACAGCCTAAGAGACCCCTGGGACAACATTAAATGCAACAACATTCACATTATAGGGGTCCCAGAAGGAGAAGAGAGAGAGAAGGGACCAGAGAAAATATTTGAAGAGATTATAGTCAAAAACTTTCCTAACATGGGAAAGGAAATAGCCACCCAAGTCCAGGAAGCACAGAGAGTCCTGTACAGGATGAACCCAAGGAGAAATATGCCGAGACACATAGTAATAAAAAGTGGCAAAAATTAAAGACAAAGAAAAATTATTGAAATCAGCAAGGGAAAAACGACAGCATACAAGGGAAATCCCATAAGGTTAACAGCTGATTTCTCAGCAGAAACTCTACAAGCCAGAAGGGAGTGGCATAATATACTTAAAGTGATGAAAGGGAAGAATCTACAACCAAGATTACTCTACCCAGCAAGGATCTCATTCAGATTCCATGGAGAAATCAAAAGCTTTACAGACAAGCAAAAGCTGAGAGAATTCAGCACCACCAAACCAGCTCTACAACAAATGCTAAAGGAACTTCTCTAAGTGGGAAACACAAGAGAAGAAATGGACCTACAAAAACAAACCCATAACAATTAAGAAAATGGGCATAGAAACATACATATTGATAGTTACCTTAAACGTTTATGGATTAAATGTTCCAACCAGAAGACACAGGCTTGCTGAATGGATACAAAAACAAGACCCATATATATGCTGTCTACAAGAGACACACTTCAGACCTAGGGACACATACAGACTGAAAATGAGGGGATGGAAAATGATGCTACATGCAAATGGAAATCAAAAGAAAGCTGGAGTAGCAGTAGTCATATCAGGTAAAATAGACTTTAAAATAAAGAATGTTACAAGAGACAAGGAAAGACACTACATAATGATCAAGGGATCAATCCAAGAAGAAGATATAACAATCATAAATATATATGCACTCAACATAGGAGCACCTCAATACATAAGGCAACTGGTGACAGCTATAAAAGAGGAAATCGACAGTAACACAATAATAGTGGGGGGGGGACTTAAACACATCACTTACACCAATAGACAGATCATCCAAAATGAAAATAAATAAGGAAACAGAAACTTTAAATGACACAATAGATAGATTTAATTGATATTTATAGGACATTCCATCCAAAAAGAGATTAGAATTTCTTCTCAAGTGCGCAAGGAATATTCTCCAGGATAGATCACATCTTGGGTCACAAATCAAACCTCAGTAAATTTAAGAAAATTAAAATCATATCAAGCATCTTTTCTGACCACAACGCTATGAGATTAGAAATGAATTACAGGGAAGAAAACGTAAAAAGGACAAACACATGGAGGCTAAACAATGCGTTACTAAATAACCAAGAGATCACTGAAGAAATCAAAGAGGAAATCAAAAAATACCTAGAGACAAATGACAGTGAAAACACCACAATCCAAAACCTATGGGATGCAGCAAAAACAGTTCTAAGAGGGAAGTTTATAGCTATACAAGCCTACCTCAAGAAACAGGAAAAATCTCAAATAAACAATCTAAACTTACACCTGAAGGAACTAGAGAAAGAAGAACAAATAAAACCCAAAGTTAGCAGAAGGAAAGAAATCATAAAATCAGAGCAGAAATAAATGAAATAGAAACAAAGAAAACAATAGCAAAGATCAATAAAACAAAAGCTGGTTCTTTGAGAAGATAAACAAAATTAATAAACCATTAGCCAGACTCATCAAGAAAAACAGGGAGAGGACTCAAATCAATAAAATTAGTAATGAAAAAGGAGAAGTTACACCTCAGAAATAAAAAGCATCCTAAGAGACTACTACAAGCAACTCTATGCCAATAAAATGGATAACCTGGAAGAAATGGACAAATTCTTAGAAAGGTATAAACTCCCAAGACTGAACCAGGAAGAAATAGAAAATATGAACAGATCAATCACAAGTAATAACATTGAAACTGTGATTAAAAATCTTCCAACCAACAAAAGTCCAGGACCAGATGGCTTCACAGGTGAATCCTATCAATCATTTAGAGAAGAGCTAACACCTGTCCTTCTCAAACTCTTCCAAAAATTTGCAGAGGAAGGAACACTTCCAAACTCATTCTGTGAGGCCACCATCACCCTGATACCAAAACCAGACAAAGATACTACAAAAAAAGAAAATTACAAACCAATATCACTGATGAATATAGTTGCAAAAATCCTCAACAAAATACTAGCAAGCAGAATCCAACAGCACAATAAAAGGATCACACGCCATGATCAAGTGGGATTTATCCCAGGAATGCAAGGATTCTTCAATATCCGCAAATCAATCATTGTGATGCACCGTATTAACAAACCGAAGGAGAAAAACCATATTCTTCTCAATTGATGCAGAAAATGCTTTCAACGAAATTCAACACCCATTTATGATAAAAACTCTCCAGAAAGTGGGCTTAGAGGGAACCTACCTCAACATAATAAAGGCCATATATGACAAACCCACAGCAAACATCACTCTCAATGGTGAAAAACTGAAAACGTTTCCTGTAAGACCAGGAACAAGACAAGGATGTCCACTCTCACCACTATTATTCAACATAATTTTGGAAGTCCTAGCTATGGCAATCAGAGAAGAAAACGAAATAAAAGGAATACAAATTGGAAAAGAAGAAGTAAAACTGTCACTGTTTGCAGATCACATGATACTATACAGAGAGTCTCCTATAGATGCCACCAGAAAACTACTAGAGCCAATCAATTGATTTGGTGAAGTTGCAGGATACAAAATTAATGCACAGAAATCTCTTGCATTCCTATACACTAATGAAAAATCTGAAAGAGAAATTAAGGAAACACTCCCATTTACCTTTGCAACAAAAAGAATAAAATACCTAGGAATAATAAACCTACCTAAGGAGGTAAATACCTAAAGACCTAAATACACATTTCTCCAAAGAAGACCTACAGATGGCCAAGAAGCACATGAAAAGCTGCTCAACATCACTAATTGTTAGAGAAATGCAAATCAAAACTACAATGAGGTATCACCTCACACCAGTTAGAATGGGCACCATCAGAAAATGTACAAACAGTAAATGCTGGAGAGGGTGTGGAGAAAAGGGAACCCTCTTGCACTGTTGGTGGGAGTGTAAATTGATACAGCCACTATGGAGAACAGTATGGAAGTTCCTTAAAAATCTAAAAATAAAATTACCATATGATCCAGCAATCCCACTATTGGGCATATACCCAGAGAAAACTATAATTCCAAAAGACACATGCACCCCAATGTTCATTGCAACACTGTTTACAATATCCAAGCCATGGAAGCAACCTAAATGCCCATCAACAGGCAAATGGATAAAGATGTGGTATATATATATGCAATGGAATATTACTCAGCCATAATAAGGAATGCAATTTGGGTCATTTGTAGAGATATGGATGGACTTAGAGACTGTCATACAGAGTGAAGTAAGTCAGAAAGAGAAAAACAAATATCGTATATTAATGCATATATGTGGCGCTTAGAAAAATGGTACAGATGAACCAGTTTGCAGGGAAGAAATAAAGATACAGATGTAGAGAACAAACGTATGTACACCAAGGGGGGAATGTAGTTGGGGGCGGCTGGCGGTGTGATGAATTGGGAGTTGGGATTGACATATATACTAATATGTATAAAATGGATTACTAATAATAACCTGCTGTATAAAAAAGTAAATAAAATGAAAATCAAACATTCAAACCAAAAAAAGAAAAAAATAAGTAAAATAAAATAATTAAAATAAATTTTTTTAATTGTTAAAAGTAAGAAAAAAATTAAAAAGTAATTTAAAAGAAAGAAAGAAGAGAGCAACCCAAACCAAAAAACAAATCCACCAGTGATAACAAGTGCTAAAATCTATACTAAAACAAAAGAAAAAAAGACAGAACCCTAGGACAAATGGTAAAAGCAAAGCTATACAGACAAAATCACACAAAGAAGCATACACATACATACTCATGAAAAGAGAAAAAGGAAAATAATATGTGTATGTCTATATATATAAAAAAGGAAGAAAGCAACCAAATCAATAAACACATCTACCAATGATAGTAAACTCTAAATACTAAGGTAAACATAAAACCAGAAACAAATTAGATGCAGAAAGCAAACCCCAATGTACAATTGCTCCCAAAGTCCACTGCCTCAATTTTGGGATGATTCATTGTCTATTCATGTATTTCAAAGATGCAGGGTACATCAAGTTGATGGTGGAGATTTAATCTGGTGCTCTTGAGGCTGCTGGGAGAGATTTTCCTTTCTCTTCTTTGTTCGCACAGCTCCTGGGGTTCAGCTTTGGATTTGGCCCTGCCTCTGCATATAGGTCGCCTGAGGGCATCTGTTCCTACCCAGATGGGAGGGGGTAAAGGAGCAGCTGATTTGTGGGCTCTGGCTCACTCAGGTGGGAGGTGGAGGGAGGCGTATGGAATGCTGGGCCAGCCTGCGGCAGCAGAGGCTAACATGACGTTGCAACAGCCTGAGGCACACCATGTGTTTTCCCAGGGAAGTTGTCCCTGGATCACGGGACCCTGACAGTGGTGGGCTGCACAGGCTCCTGGGAGGGAAGGTGTGGATAGTGACCTGTGCTTGCACACAGACTTCTTGGTGGCTGCAGCACCAGCTTTACCATCTCTTACCCATCTCTGGGGTCCACGCTGATAGCCACAGCTTGTGCCCGTCTCTGGAGCTCGTTTAGGCAGTGCTCTGAATGCCCTCTCCTCGTGCACCCCGAAGCAATGGTCTCTTGCCTCTTAGGCAGGTCCAGACCTTTTCCCGGACTCCCTCCCAGCTAGCTGTGGTGCACTAGCCCCCTTCAGGCTGTGTTCACACAGCCAACCCCAGTCCTCTCCCTGGTATCTGACCTCTGAAGGCCAGAGCCTCAGCTCCCAGACCCCACCTGTCCCTGCGGGTGAGCAGACAAGCCTCTCAGGCTGGTGAGTGCTGGTCGGCACATATCCTCTGTGCACAAATCTCTTTGCTTTGCCCTCTGCACCCCTGTTGCTGTGCTCTCTTCCATGGTTCCAATGTTGCCCCCTGCCACTCCCTGTCTCTACCAGTGAAGCAGCTTCCTAGTGTGTGGAAGCTTTTCCTCCTTCACAGCTCTCTCCACAAGGTGCAGATTTTGTCCCCATTCTTTTGTCTCTGTTTTTTCTTTTGCCCTACCTAGGTACATGGGGAGTTTCTTGCCTTTTGGGAACTCTGAGGTCTTCTGCCAGTGTTCAGTAGGTGTTCTGTAGGAGTTGTTCCACATGTAGATGTATTTCTGATGTATTTGTGGGGAGGAAGGTGATCTCCATGTTTTACTCCTCTGCCATCTTCAGGATCTTTTCCAGTTTTTTAGTTTGATGCAGTCCTACTCTTCTATTTTTTTTTTTTGTTGACTGTGCTTTTGGTGCAATATACAGGAAATCATTGCTATGACTAATGTTAATTAGTCTAATGACAATATGACTAATGTCAAGAAGATTTTCCCCTATGTTTTCTTCTAGGACTTTTACAGTTTCAGTCTTGTGTTTATGTCTTTAATCAATGTTGAGTGAATTTCTTTTGAAATTGAAAAGAGGTGTAATGAAGGGGTCTGATTTCTTTTACTTTTTTTTTTTTTTTTGGCATGTGGATATCTAGGTTTCACAATACCATTTCTTGGAGATTATCCTTTCTCAATGTGTGTTTTTGGCACACTGTCAAAGATAAATTGACCTTATATGCATGTATGTTCTAGGTATGTGTGTGTGGGTAAATTCAGTTTCTTCCCTATCTTAAGACTTATGCACCAGAGGGGGCCAGAGAAGAGGAGGTGGTTCAGTGACCTGGAAACAGGCTTATTCTGAGACAGTTAAAGACACTGAGAGGGCAGACTGAGCTATGCCACTGGAGGGAAGTCCAGGATGCCAACAGAGTACAGTATCTGTCTGAATGTTGTCAGGGTGGAATTTGGCAGCTGGTATTGATAAATCTGTTAAGACTTGAGGGTGGGATATTGATAAGCAACAAGCAGACAGAGCTCTGTGATGTAAAATCATGGGGATGCAACACTGGACTACTGAAGCAGACAAATAGGCTTTTCAAAAGTATGCTATTAGTAGATAGAAAGGCCTCATTCTGGGTTGGAATTAAGAGGAAATATTTCATGTGTTTTGGAGAGGCCGACAAATCGAAGACTAAGTTCTAAACCTTTGTGCCTTTTGTCCAAGACAGATTGTTCAAGTAAAGTTCATACACAGGAAAATACAGCAAGACAGAAATTCAAAGCCATAGCTGGATTAATTACTTGACAAGATGACTTCATGCTAATGACAGTGATAAGTTCCTTGTGTTGACCAGGTCTAATTTTCCCTAGAAATTGAGAAAGAACTGTGTGAGGGGAAGGTGGAAAAACTGGGAAACATTTATTAAGGTCTCAAAATTTTCTCAGCTGCAAAATGGATATGATAATGCTGCACTAACTTATGAGAATTTAAAAATTTTAACATGATCTATACACGTGATTCTTCATTCACGTTGTCTTATGATGGAGACTGCTCAGTGTTTATCAAAGTCTATTTTCCCCTTCTTTTTGAGATTAATAAATGCATTGAGTTTCCCATCCCCACTCTGCAGTTATATATATTAGTAATGAATCCTGTGAAGAAGGGATATGTGCCATTTGTGGACCATAAATTTAGGAAATAGGTATTCCTTCTACAAGATCTCTTTTCTCTTAGGTGTGTGTGGATTGTAACCACCCACTAAAAAATGGTGTATGTCCCTGACTCACCACATGTAAGGAAGCCACCCACCATCCTTCACATCCATACTATACTGTGTGTAAATACATGAGCAAGGAAACTATTTTGTTTGATTCAGTACCCATTTTATTTTATTTGTTAGAGTGGTTTCAGTGCAACTACTTAAATTGGGCTCTGAGTATTTCACACTCAATCGTTAATAAAATTTTTTATAATTGCCTTTCTACTCTGTTTTTCTAAAATGCTGTATCTTCTATCATCACTACACCAGCATTTTTGTCACTGAATTGCAGCCCTTTACTGGTCAATCTCATAATAAGGAATTTAAGCAAATGCTACTGATTATCATTAAATTTTACAGAGCTTTATTATTTTATATTATTTTGCTTATTTATTATTTTATTTATTGTTGTTATAATTAGTTATTTATATAAATAAAAAATAGCAAAAACTTTGACTTCAAGTCATATATTTGTTGATTATAAATATTTTTATTCATGGGATCTATAGATATTAAAATAACTATTGTGGCGAGTGTGGCCCCCACTCGCCACAACTAGAGAAAGCCTGTGTGCAGTGGTGAAGACCCAATGCAGCCCAGAATAAATAAATTTTTTAAAATCTCTAATTTTATAATTTTAAAATACTGTACTGATTTTTTTATAATGTTTTGTCAACTGCTAGTAACATTGTACATGCTTTCAAGTGTTGCTGGAGATCTTTCACCTGCTTTTATGAATTCCTATGCATTTTTTTGGAATTTTCATTTGCATTTTGCTCATATTTTTAAGTTCACAAACATATTTATGTATTATAAAAATTAATATTTTTCATATTATTATTTTCCAAGCCTGTGATTTGTATCAAAATGTTGATACTATTTCCAGTGCAACAATATTTACATACTTACATTAATTATATATATTATGTTACATACTACATAAATACATAAATATATTACATATAATAATTATGTTTATACTATTGTCCCCTCAAAAGTTTCCTGTGCCTTGAAGTCCTTCCAGGATACCCCAGTTTCCAAAGATACTTAAATATTTGATTGAATTCATTATAAACATTATAGCTCATTTATACCTGTTTGTAACATGTCATATTTTTATATATCTTAGTTACCTTTCTTATTTTATTTAATATATTGTACCTTGATTTTACAATTAAATATGGAATTTTCTTAAGAATATAGATTATTCTATTGTATTTTATCATTATATTTTATTCCTCTCACAGTGACTAGTACATGACCTTGCACATGAAGTTATTTGGTATTCTTATTTGAGTATTTCTTTCATTATTTTGTACAAAGTAGGTAAACATAGCTGTTTTATACATGAAGTTTATTTTAAAAACTCTTGATTACTATAATGTAATCCTTGTATGACATTATCTCGTTCAATAGTTTTCTGTACAAATATGTTGATAATTGTATTTTATTTTTAATCCATTAGAGATATGCTTTAGTATTATCCTTAAACATGCATTACATTTGCTTAGATGGTTTCTAGAGCAATAAAAGAGCAGACTTTTCCAAAATATAATATGATCTTACACTTTATCCCAAATAAGATAAAATAAGTACTTATAATGGAATTGGAGCTTAGAATTTAAATCCTCTAAGGCATTTTGTGAATCTGTGCAATTAATTTTGTTTAGGAAACTTTGTTGCTTTACAATGAATACAAAATTTGAAATTTTCAAGGTTCAGTAGCTAAACCTTGAGGGTAGTAACATACGCAGTCTGTGCTTACTATGCAATAATAGTATTACTTTAAAAAAAAATCTCTATTTCCTCTAGGGTACATTTTGGATTGAGATATCTCTTTCCTTGGGGGAAAAAACTTTCCTGCTAAAGAAAACTAGCTTTTCACGACCAGCTCTTCTTTGAAAACATGTAAAGAAATTAGCTGTTAAGGTTAAATAATATTTATGAAAGAAAAATTAAAAGACTGCCAACGGGAGTAGACTGCTTATTTATTTCTTATTTTTTACATCTTTATTGGAGTATAATTGCTTTACAATGGTGTGTTAGTTTCTGCTTTATAACAAAGTGAATCAGTTATACATATACATATGTTCCCATATCTCTTCCCTCTTGCATCTCCCTCCCTCCCACCCTCCCTATCCCACCCCTCCAGGCAGTCACAAAGCACCCAGCTGATCTCCCTGTGCTATGCAGCTGCTTCCCACTAGCTATCTACCATACGTATGGTAGTGTATATATGTCCATGCCTCTCTCTCGCTTTGTCACAGCTTACCCTTCCTCCTCCCCATATCCTCAAGTCCATTCTCTACTAGGTCTGTGTCTTTATTCCTGTTTTACCCCTAGGTTCTTCATGACGTTTTTTTTCTTAAATTCCATACATATGTGTTAGCATACGGTATTTGTCTTTCTCTTTCTGACTTACTTCAAGGAAACCATAAACAAGACCAAAAGACAACCCTCAGATTGGGAGAAAATATTTGCAAATGAAGCAACTGACAAAGGATTAATCTCCAAAATTTATAAGCAGCTCATGCAGCTCAATAACAAAAAAACAAACAACCCAATCCAAAAATGGGCAGAAGACCTAAATAGACATTTCTCCAAAGAAGATATACAGACTGCCAGCAAACACATGAAAGAATGCTCAACTTCATTAATCATTAGAGAAATGCAAATCAAAATTACAATGAGATATCATCTCACACCACTCAGAATGGCCATTATCAAAAAATCTAGAAACAATAAATGCTGGAGAGGGTGTGGAGAAAAGGGAACACTCTTGCACTGTTGGTGGGAATGTAAATTGATACAGCCACCGTGGAGAACAGTATGGAGGCTCCTTAAAAAACTACAACTAGAACTACCATATATCCCAGCAATCCCACTACTGGGCATATACCCTGAGAAAACCAAAATTCAAAAAGAGTCATGTACCAAAATGTTCATTGCAGCTCTATTTACAATAGCCCGGAGATGGAAACAACCTAAGTGCCCATCATCGGATGAATGGATAAAGAAGATGTGGCACATATATACAATGGAATATTCCTCAGCCTTAAAAAGAAACGAAATTGAGCTATTTGTAATGAGATGGATAGACCTAGAGTCTGTCATACAGAGTGAAGTAAGTCAGAAAGAAAAAGACAAATACCGTATGCTAACACATATATATGGAATTTAAGAAAAGAAAATGTCATGAAGAACCTAGGGGTAAGACAGGAATAAAGACGCAGACCTACTGGAGAACGGACTTGAGGATATGGGGAGGGGGAAGGGTGAGCTTTGACAGGGCGAGAGAGAGTCATGGACATATACACACTAACAAACGTAGTAAGGTAGATAGCTAGTGCGAAGCAGCCGCATGGCACAGGGATATTAGCTCGGTGCTTCGTGACAGCCTGGAGGGGTGGGATAGGGAGAGTGGGAGGGAGGGAGACGCAAGAGGGAAGACATATGGGAACATATGTATATGTATAACTGATTCACTTTGTTATAAAGCAGAAACTAACACACCATTGTAAAGCAATTATACCCCAATAAAGATGTTAAACAAAAAAAAAATCTAGAAACAATAAATGCTGGAGAGGGTGTGGAGAAAAGGGAACACTGTTGCACTGTTGGTGGGAATGTAAACTGATACAGCCACCGTGGAGAACAGTATGGAGGTTCCTTAAAAAACTACAAATAAAACTACCGTATATCCCAGCAATCCCACTACTGGGCATATACCCTGAGAAAACCATAATTCAAAAAGAGTCATGTACCAAGATGTTCACTGCAGCTCTATTTACAATAGGCCGGAGATGGAAACAACCTAAGTATCCATCATCGGATGAATGGATAAGGATGTGGCACATATAGACTGCTTTTATACAAACCCTCCAGTACTGAAAAATGTTAGATAAGACCCTAAGGACTATGACCAGTGTTCTTCTTGATTAAACTTGAAGTGAATCCACTTAGTCTTAATGTCTAGTGTTCCTGTATTATCTTTTTCATTCTCATAAAAAATAGAAATTATAGGAGTAAACATTTATGTATATTATTCAAAATTTAAAAAAGACACTAACTGAAAAGTTGTTTTTAGAAGTGGAACTCCTATCCTAATATTTGGGATATATTCTAGGATATAGATCATGTTTTCAATTGCCAAAAATAAACTGTTCTACTGTTACAAGATTGAGAAGACAGTCTTCTTCCAAAGTTATTATTTTTTCCTTTACTGCTTGAGTGAGAAAAATTATTTTAAGGAATTGGCTCACACAGTTATGGGGGCTGCAAATTTCAAAGTCTGCAATGCAGGTCAGCAGGAGACCCAGGGGGGAGTTGATGTTGCAGTCTTGAAGCCAAAGGTAGTATGGAGGCAAAATCCTTACTCTTCTGGGGACACAGTCTTTTCTCTTAAGGCCTTCAACTGATTGGATGGGGCCCACCCACATTATGGAGGGTAATCTGCTTTTTTTTTTTAACATCTTTATCGGAGTATAATTGCTTTACAATGGTGTGTTAGTTTCTGCTTTATAACAAAGTGAATCAATTATACATATACATATGTTCCCATATCTCTTCCCTCTTGTGCTCCCTCCCTCCCACCCTCCCTATCCCACCCCTCTAGGTGGTCACAAACCACCTAGATGATCTCCCTGTACTATGAGGCTACTTCCCACTAGCTATCTATTTTACATTTGGTAGTGTATATATGTCCATGCCACTCTCTCACTTTGTCACAGCTTACCCTTCCCACTCCCCATATCCTCAAGTCCATGCTCTAGGAGATCTGTATCTTTATTCCCGTCTTACCCCTAGGTACTTCATGACCTTTTATTTTTTCTTAGATTCCATATATATGTGTTAGCACATGGTATTTGTTTTTCTCTTTCTGACTTACTTCACTCTGTATGACAGATGCTAGGTCCATCCACCTCACTACAAATAACTCAATTTCGTTTCTTTTTATAGCTGAGTAATATTCCATTGTATATATGTGCCACACCTTATTTATCCATTCAAATGTTGATGGACGCTTAGGTTGCTTCCATGTTCTGGCTATTGTAAATAGAGCTGAAATGAACATTGTGGTAAATGACTCTTTTTGAATTATGGTTTTCTTAGGGTATATGCCCAGCAGTGGGATTCCTGGGTCATATGGTAGTTCTATTTGTAGTTTTTTAAGGAACCTCCATACTTTTCTCCATAGTGGCTGTATCAATTTACATTCCCACCAACAGTGCAAGAGTGTTCCCTTTTCTCCACACCCTCTCCAGCATTTATTGTTTCTAGATTTTTTGATGATGGCCATTCTGACTGGTGTGAGATGATATCTCATTGTAGTTTTGGTTTGCATTTCTCTAATGATTAATGATGTTGAGCATTCTTTCATGTATTTGTTGGCAATCTGTATATCTTCTTTGGAGAAATGTCTGTTTAGGTCTTCTGCTCATTTTTGGATTGGGTTGTTTGTTTTTTTGTTATTGAGCTGCATGAGCTGCTTGTAAATTTTGGAGACTAATCCTTTGTCAGTTGTTTCACTTGCAAATATTTTCTCCCATTCTGAGGGTTATCTTTTGGTCTTGTTTATGGTTTCCTTTGCTGTGCAAAAGCTTCTAAGTTTCATTAGGTCAGATTTGTTTATTTTTGTTTTTATTTCCATTTCTCTAGGAGGTGGGACAAAAATGATCTTGATGTGATTTATGTCATACAGCATTCTGCCTATGTATTCCTCTAAGAGTTTGATAGTGTCTGGCCTTACATTTAGGTCTTTAATCCATTTTGAGTTTATTTTTGTGTATGGTGTTAGGACGTGTCCTAATTTCATACTTTTACATGTACCTGTCCAGTTTTCCCAGCACCACTTACTGAAGAGGCTGTCTTTTCTCCATTATATATCCTTGACTCCTTTATCAAAGATAAGGTGACCATATGTGCGTGAGTTTATCTCTGGGCTTTCTATCCTGTTCCATTGATCTATATTTCTGTATTTGTGCCAGTACCATACTGTCTTGATTACTGTAGCTTTGTTGTATAGTCTGAAGTCAGGGAGCCTGATTCCTTCAGCTCCCTTTTTCTTTCTCAAGATTGCTTTGGCTATTCGGGGTCTTTTGTGTTTCCATACAAATTGTGAAATTTTTTCTTTTAGTCCTGTGAAAAATGCCATTGGTAGTTTGATAGGGATTGCATTGAATCTGTAAATTGCTTTGGGTAGTAGAGTCATTTTCACAATGTTGATTCTTCAAATCCAAGACCATGGTATATCTCTCCATCTATTTGTATCATCTTTAATTTCTTTCATCAGTGTCTTATAATTTTCTGCACACCGGTCTTTTGTCTCCTTAGGTAGGTTTATTATCAGATATTTTATTCTTTTTGTTGCAGTGGTAAATGGGAGTGTTTTCTTAATTTCACTTTCAGAATTTTCATCATTAATGTATAAAAATGCCAGAGATTTCTGTGCATTAATTTGTATCCTGCTACTTTACCAAATTAAGTGATTTGCTCTAGTAGTTTTCTGGTAGCATCTTTAGGATTCTCTATGTACATTAGCAAACAGTGACAGCTTTACTTCTTCTTTTCCTATTTGGATTCCTTTTATTTCTTTTTCTTCTCTGATTGCTGTGGCTAAAACTTCCAAAACTATGTTGAATAAGAGTGGTGAGAGTGGACAACCTTGTCTTGTTCCTGATCTTAGAAGAAATGGCTTCAATTTTTCACCATTGAGGACCATGTTGGCTGTGGGTTTGTCATATATGGCCATTATTATGTTGAAGAAAGTTCCCTCTATGCCTACTTTCTGCAGGGTTTTTATCATAAATGGGTGTTGAATTTTGTTGAAAGCGTTCTCTGCATCTATTGAGATGATCATATGGTTTTTCTCCTTCAGTTTGTTAATATGGTGTATCACGTTGATTGATTGACGTATGTTGAAGAATTCTTGCATTCCTGGAATAAACCCCACTTGATCATGGTGAATGATCCTTTTAATGTGTTGTCGGATTCTGTTTGCTAGTATTTTGTTGAGGATTTTTGCATCTATGTTCATCAGTGATACTGGCCTGTTCTTTTCTTTCTTTGTGACATCTTTTCTGGTTTTGGTATAGGGTGATGGTGGCTTCGTAGAATGAGTTTAGGAGTGTTCCTCCCTCTGCTGTATTTTGGAAGAGTTGAGAAGAATAGGTGTTAGCTCTTCTCTAAATGTTTGATAGAATTCACCTGTGAAGCCATCTGATCCTGGGCTTTTGTTTGTTGGAAGATTTTTAATCACACTTTCAATTTCAGTGCTTTTGATTGGTCCGTTCATATGTTCTATTTCTTCCTAGTTCATTTTCAGCAGGTTGTGCATTTCTAAGAATATGTCCATTTTTTCCAGGTTGTCCATTTTATTGGCGCAGAGTTGCTTGTAGTAATCTCTCAGGATCCTTTGTATTTCTGCAGTGTCAGTTGTTACTTCTCCTTTTACAGTTCTCACCTCTATTGATCTGAGTCTTCTCCCTTTTTTCTTGATGAGTCTGGCTAATGGTTTATAAATTTTGTTTATCTTCTTAAAGAACCAGCTTTTAGTTTTATTGATCTTTGCTATTGTTTCCTTTATTTGTTTTTCATTTATTTCTGATCTGATCTTTATGATTTCTTTCCTTCTGCTAACTTTGGGGTTTTTTTATTCTTCTTTCTCTAATTGCTTTAGGTGCAAGGTTATTTGTTTATTCGAGATGTTTCCTGTTTCTTAAGGTAGGATTGTATTGCTATATACTTCCCTCTTAGAACTGCTTTTGCCGCATCCCATAGGTTTTGGGTTGTCGTGTCTCCATTGTCATTTGTTTCTAGGTATTTTTTGATTTCCTCTTTGATTTCTTCAGTGACCACTTCGTTATTAAATAGTGTATTGTTTAGCCTCCATGTGTTTGTATTTTTTCCAGATCTTTTCCTGTAATTGATATCTGGTCTCAAAGCATTGTGGTCGGAAAAGATACTTGATACCATTTCAGTTTTCTTAAATTTCACAAGGCTTGATTTGTGACCCAAGGTATGATCTATCCTTGAGAATGTTCCATGAGCACTTGAGAAAAATGTGTATCCTGTTGTTTTTGAATGGAATGTCCTATAAATATCAATTAAGTCCATCTTGTTTAATGTATCATTTAAAGCTTGTGTTTCCTTATTTATTTTCATTTTGGATGATCTGTCCATTGGTGAAAGTGGGGTGTTAAAGTCCCCTACTATGATTGTGTTACTGTCGATTTTCCCTTTTATGGCTGTTAGCATTTGCCTTATGTATTGATGTGCTCCTATGTTGGGTGCATAAATATTTACAATTTTTATATGTTCTTCTTGGTTCGATCCCTTGATCATTATGTAGCGTCCTTCTTTGTCTCTTGTGATAGTCTTTATTTTAAAGTCTATTTTGTCTGATATGAGAATTGCTATTCCAGCTTTCTTTTGATTTCCATTTGCATGGAATATCTTTTTCCATCCCCCCACTTTAAGTCTGTGTGTGTCCGTAAGTCTGAAGTGGGTCTCTTGTAGACAGCATATATATGGGTCTTGTTTGTGTATCCATTCAGCCAATCTGTGTCTTTTGGTGGGAGCGTTTAATCCATTTACATTTAAGGTAATTATCGATATGTATGTTCCTATTCCCATTTTCTTAATTGTTTTGGGTTTGTTATTGTAGGCTTTTTCCTACTCTTGTGTTTCTTGCCTAGAGAAGTTCCTTTAGTATTTGTTGTAAAGCTGGTTTGGTGGTGCTGAACTCTCTCAGCTTTTGCTTGTCTGTAAAGATTTTAATTTCTCCATCAAATCTGAATGAGATCCTTGCTGGGTAGAGTAATGTTGGTTGTAGGTTTTTCTCCTTCATCACTTTAAATATGGCTAAAGTTGGTTCAGTGGGTTGTGTAGGCTTCCTGGTGGAGGGGACTAGTGCCTGTGTTCTGGTGGATGAGGCTGGATCTTGTCTTTCTGGTGGGCAGGTCCACGTCTGGTGGTGTGTTTTGGGGTGTCTGTGGCCTTATTATGATTTTAGGTGGCCTCTCTGCTAATGGGTGGTGGTGTGTTCCTGTCTTGCTAGTTGTTTGGCATAGGGTGTCCAGCCCTGTAGCTTGCTGGTCGCTGAGTGAAGCTAGGTCTTGGTGTTGAGATAGAGATCTCTGGGGGATATTCGCCATTTGATATTACATGGAGGTGGGAGGTCTCTTGTGGACCAGTGTCCTGAAGTTGGCTATGCTACCTCAGAGGCACAGCACTGACTCCTGGCTGGCGCACCAAGAGCCTTTCATCCACATCGCTCAGAATAAAAGGGAGAAAACGTAGAAATAAAGAAAGAAAGAGGATAAAATAAAATAAAGTAAGATAAAATAAACTAGAGTTATTAAAATAAAAAATAATAATTATTAAGAAAAAAATTTTTTTAAGTAAAAAACAAACAAAAAAAATGGACGGACAGAACCCTAGGACACATGGTGAAATCAAAGCTTTACAGACAAAATCTCACACAGAAGCATACACATACACACAAAAAAAGGAAAAGGGGAAAAAATAATATATCTTGCTCTCAAAGTCCACCTCCTCAATTTGGGATGATTCGTTGTCTATTCATGTATTCCAGAGACGCAGGGTACATCAAGTTGATCGTGGAGATTTAATCCGGTGCTCCTGAGGCTTTTGGGAGTAATTTCCCTTTCTCTTCTTTGTTCGCACAGCTCCTGGGGTTCAGATTTGGATTTGGCCCCGCCTCTGCGTGTAGGTCGCTGGAGGGTGTCTGTTCTTCACTCAGAAAGGACAGGGTTAAAGGAGCAGGTGATTCGGGGGCTCTGGCTCACTCAGGCCAGCGGGAGGGAGGGATATGGATGCAGGGCGCGCCTGCAACGGCAGAGGCCGGCGTGACGTTGCACCAGCCTGAGGCACGCCGTGCGTTCTCCCGGGGAAGCTTTCCCTAGATCACAGGACCCTGGCAGTGGCTGCGCATGCTCCCCGGAAGGGGGGTGTGGATAGTGCCCTGTACTTGCTCACAGGCTTCTTGGTGGTGTCAGCAGCAGCCTTAGCGTCTCATGCCCGTCTCTGGGGTCCACTCTGTTAGCTGCGGCTCGCGCCTGTCTCTGGAGCGCTCTTAGTCCCCTCTCCTCGCGCACCAGGAAACAAAGAGGGAAGAAAAAGTCCCTTGCCTCTTCGGCAGGTCCAGACTTTTTCCCGGACTCCCTCCCGGCTAGCCGTGGTGCACTAACCCCTTCAGGCTCTGTTCACGCCGCCCACCCGTGTCCTCTCCCTGCGATCCTAGCGAAGTCCGAGGCTCAGCTCCCAGCCCCCGTCTGCCCCGGCGGTTGAGCAGACAAGCCTCTCGGGCTGGTGAGTGCCGGTCGGCACCGATCCTCTATGCAGGAATCTCTCCGCTTTTCCCTCTGCACCCCTTTTGCTGCGCTCTCCTCCGTGGCTCCGAAGCTTCCCCCCCTCCGCCACCTGCAGTCTCTGCCCGCGAAGCGGCTTCTTAGTGTGTGGAAGCCTTTCCTCCTTCACAGCTCCCTCCCACGGGTGCAGGTCCCTTCCCTATTCTTTTGTCTCTGTTTTTTCTTTATTCTTTTGCCCTGCCCCAGTACGTGGGGAGTTTCTTGCCTTTTGGGAGGTCTGAGGTCTTCTGACAGCGTTCAGTGGGCGTTCTATAGGAGCATTTCCACGTGTGGATTTATTTCTGATGTATCTGTGGGGAGGAAGGTGATCTCCACGTCTTACTCTTCCACCATTTTCCTCAACTCCTTCGGGTAATCAGCTTTACTCAAATTGTACTGATTTGAATGTTAATCACATTTAAAAAATACCTTTGCCATAACATCTAGACTGATGTTTGACTAAACAACTGGGTATCTTAGCCTAGCCAAGTTGACACATAAAATTAATCATCACAATGATTCTTCTTAATTTTAAACCAATTTAATTTGGGATTTCTGATATTTCCAAAATCATCATAACTAATACCATAGACAAATGGGAGGCAAACTGAATAAGCAAGCAAGAGTAAAAATGGATGGACAAATATGAGACCAAAAAGAAATGAGTGGACTGGTGGTTTGCAGTCTGTCACAATATCCCCTGTATTATGTTTCTGTGAATTTCACAAGACTGTAGATTTCTTCTTCAAGTTATTGTACAACTTCATAATTCCTATTTTTTCAAGCATTAGAAAAATGAGATTCGCTTGTCATATTCATATGTGTAGTTCTGTCAGTTTAGGCATGGATTTGGTTCAATAGATTCTGATCTTTAGCTCTCATATTAAAAGTTCTCATAAATTGTATGAGGCTTGAGCTACACAGAAGATAGACATAGGTAAAATGACCATGTTGGTATTTAATCCACTAGATACTTGTTCTGTACACTTTTTTATTTTCTTAATTTTAAAAATATACTTTTTCTATACGAGAGCAATAATTCTGACTCGGTTTCTGAGAAACATCCCTAGAGCAGAACTTGATGCTACAAGGTGAATGAAATCTGGTCTATAATGAAGTATCTAAAACACATCACCTTTTGAAATTATGAGCTCCAAATAAAGCAGGAGAAAAATAATGTTCTGTCTTTCAGGTATGAATCTTCATTATTGTCTATTCAGTGAATGGGAATGGGAATGAGTGAACAGAGAGAACATAAAGGTCTATTCCAATATCCCCTTCACTCTCAGCAGCAAACTCTACTCTGTCCTGTGGAAACATCTTAAAAACTTGAAAATAATAATATGTATTATTGTCCTATTACTTTATACCTGTTGGGTAGCTTATAATCAGACCCTGAGAGAAATCAGCATAAACTACAATTTTAATGGAAATGTCCTGAGAAATAAAATTGGCTGCCCACACATGTGAGAACAGAGCAAAAGTCTAGACTAAAATAAACCTGTTTCCGTCTCTACTCTTTGCCACTTAAAACTTACCAAGATAATTAAAATCAAGAGTAGGTAGTAGAATGACCAGAACTGACTGCACAAAAGCAAACCAGTGACGTGTAGAAAAATGTTGAAACATTTCCCAGCATTCAGAGGAGCTAGACTATGAATTTGAAAGTATGAGATGGAAGATAATAGATAAAATAATAAGCTAGTTGTGTTTAAAATGGAACTGAGAATGTGGAGCATAATTATCTGTGGAATAAATTAAAGAAAACCCACAACATTATGCATGTTGACACAATTTTGAAATTCAAATTCTACAGAAATTATTCTACAAGCATTCATATTGAAAAAAATAATTAGGAATTACCAACTTTCAGATTTTCCCATTTGAACAATAAATATCAGAAGACAGTGATACAGTTTTTATAGACGAAAAGTTTCTAACATAAGAAATTTATTTCCACATAAGTTTCCATTTATGAGAGCAAGAAAAAGATGTTCTCAGACATCTCTGTGGTCAGAAACTAAAACCACAAAATATGCTTCACAAGAATATTAACCAAAGGTGTTCCCAGATAACAGTATGATAAATCAAAATAAGAAATCCAAAGAGAATATTTTGTTTTTCAGGAACTGCCAGGGAAAACTAAACTTGGTAAAGTAGAAAATTTTGTAGAAAATTGTGAGATTATAAATGGTTTTACTGTGAGAGGAGATACTTTTAAATAATAATTTGATAAAAAGTACTTGTTTTAAATTTTTAAATGAATTTTCAGTCACACTTTACATACAGTTAAATGGTGACATTAATTAATGAGTTCTAATAAATATGTAAAACTGTTGCATCCACACTTCAAACATGTTATAGAAGATTCTATCATACCATAAGTTTCTCTTGTACATTTCCAGGAAATCCTCACCCCTTGACAATCAAATTTCTGATTTCTACCATAATAGCTTTGCTTGTTCTTGAACTACATATAAGTGGGATCATATATTAGGTACTAATTTTATTTCTGTGAGATTCATGTACATATTACATGTTTTCTCTTTATTGCTGAGTAGTAATCCATCATATTAAATAAAGAAATAATTTGCCCAATTTTATCACTGATGGGCATTTTGCCTTTTCCCGTTTTGATTATTAAGAATAAAGGTTGTTCCACATCCTCACCAAATTTTTGTAATGCAAGTTTTCAGTTTTAAAAATTTTATCCATTCTAGTGAAACTGAATTCATATCTCATTGGGATTTTAACTTACTTCTCTCTAATAACTATTGATGTGGAGTATCTTTTCACATGCTTAATGGGCATTCATATGTCTTCTTTATTGAGTGTTGCTTTATATATCTTGTACACTTTTTTATTAAGTTGTGGATGTTTTTGTCATTGATTTGTAGAAAATAAGAATGTTCTGGTACTCCATGACTTATATTTCATTTTCTTGATAGTGTCTTTTGTGAAGCAGTTTTTAATTTTGATGAAGTACGGTTAATGTATTACTTTCTTTTCCTTTTATGATCTTCTGTTTTTGTCCTAATAAGGAAATTTTTGCTTACCACATGGTCATGAAAATATCATCAGATGTTTTCTTCTAGAAGCTTTGTAGTTTTAACTTTTACAATCGGTCTTAAATAGTTATCAAAGTTACTATTTTTTTCATGTATTTATTCACTTGCTAATGATGTTAGTGAAAAGACTATAGTTTCCACCTTTGCATTGCCCTGATGCATTTGTTGAAAATCAATTGACCATACAAGGTATGTCTATTCTAGACTGTCTGTTTGGTTCTACAATATTCACTATTTGACAATGCTTATGTCAACTCAAATGAACATACTATTTTGATTACTGTAGCATTATAGAAAGTCTTGGAATCAAGCAGGGTCATGTGAGTCCTATAACTACACTTGTTATATTTCTGCAAAAGCACTTTGGGAATTTGGTAGGGATTATTTTGATTCTATTGACCAATTTGTGTAGAATAGACATATTAACGGTATTATTTCTTCTAATTCATGAACATGTTCTATCTACATTTATTTTGGTTTTCTTTAATTTCCTTTGGCAATGTTTTTTTATAGCTTATTTTTTTGTGTGTAGAGTTAGACATAGAAAACATACTTCTTAACATAAGTTTATTCTTAAATATTTTTTATTTTGGAAGTTCCTGTAAATGGTATTCTAACATTTTATTTTTTGATTGTTTTTTACAGTTTTTAGAATTTAGAAATGCAATTGGCCCTTAATAAATTCACTTTTGATTCATATGAGGTTTTTTTTTCTATTTTCATCAGGATCTTCTGTGTTATGCCATTTGTGAAAACAGATACTTTTGATTTTAATTTACCAATTCTTTTTAACCTCTTTTTCTTGCCTTATTGAGCTAGCTAAAACCTCTAGTACAAGGGTCAAATATAGGTAGTGTGAGCATATATCCCAGTCTTGTTCCCAATTTTAAGGAGAATACATTCATCATTATTTATGATACTAACTGCAGTTTTTATCAAATCCCTTTTTCAAATTGATGGACTGCCTTTTCATTATATATTGTTTTTATTGCTGAAATTATTTTTTATCATAAATGTTTGCTGGACTTTGTTAAAGGCTTTTTCTGTATCTGGTGATATGATCATAATTTTCTCCTTTATTCTATTAATACTTTGAATTACATTGATTAATTTTTACATGTTAGACTAAATATCTGTCTCTTGAATAAAATTCATTTGATCATTATACACTGAGATCATTTATTATACACTAAACAACCAACTCCTGGTTTATCACACACTCTGAGTTACTTGTCCCTGAGGTACAAAAAGTAACTTTCTCTGATTAATGACTTTGGAATGAAATCCAGTTAAGTGTTATTCAAAAAATCTTTCCCCCAAGCAAGTGAGCTATCTTAATAAAGCATATGTTGTTCCTAACACTTTATTATACTAATTTATAGGGACAATGCCTGCTTGGTGAGTTTAACTATGAGCTTCAGAATTATGAAGCTCACTCTCCCACAGGTATAAGCCATGTTCTCCAAATAAGTTTTATCAGTAATAAAGATGATATCTTGACCTATAACTGCTTACTCTGTTTTCTTATTTCTCAACTGACTTAGCTCTTAGAAGAGGAATAAATATGCTATTCATTGAAGCCCCACAAACATCCCCATGGGCACTGTATTTTTTATCAGAACTCAGTGGAACCCAAAAGGGAGCCTGTAGTCAAATTAGACAGAATTGAGCTTGATGGAATTGATCCCTATAAACTGGGTATCAGTAGAGATTTAATCTGGCAACAACAAAAATATAGGGTCCTCTAAGAGTTCTTGTTTTTAATTTGTACAGGAGCAGGAATTTCATCCTTACTCACTGATTGGTTTTCATTTAAAAGATGAAAATAAAAGTGTCTCTGGCTTATAAAAAGGACACAATTTTGTAATTGGCATATGCTACTTGTCTAAAATTGAGCAAAGAATACTCATTGCAGTTATTTTGGAAATTCTGCATATACCTGAGACATAAACTATGGGTCATTACTTTAGTCTTACACTTATTTTTAGAGGCACACATACATAATTATTTTATTTATTTAAGTTTCATTTTAATTGTAGTGCAATAAACCTAAGCACATTCTTAAAATGAAGATATGGATACAGACTGAATACAAAGGGGGAGGGGTTCTGAGTTCTTTAGTCTGCTTTTTTTACTTAGGCTTCACAAATGTAGGTTTCCTCACACAAAGTAGTTGTTCAGTTAGTATCTTCCAATGATTAGATGAATTGTTATTCATGGACTTTTACCATTGCAAAGTTTCAGTAAACTTAGGAAAGTGGAGATCATTGTATCATTTATAAATACTTCCAAATTCATATAATTACAATAGCCTATATAACAAAGATAGTAGATGATCTCA
Organism: Delphinapterus leucas; assembly: GCF_059928025.1. Taxonomy (NCBI): domain Eukaryota; kingdom Metazoa; phylum Chordata; class Mammalia; order Artiodactyla; family Monodontidae; genus Delphinapterus; species Delphinapterus leucas. The sequence goes on from NC_143140.1 coordinate 56,204,997, forward strand.
CATTATAAGAAGTCTGAGAGCAAGGGAGTAAATATTTCTTCCAGTGTCTGACTCCTTTTATTGGAGAAGAAAATTTTTCTAGAAAGCTTCCGGGATGCTTTTGTCTTCCATTTCATTGACCATAGCTTATTTTATGGCTGTTAGTGATTATAAGGAAGCCTCAAAAATGCGCTCCAAGAAAAAGGATATGGAATTACCATGGTTTAGTTGATATTTGTCCCTCTTTTAGAAGCTACTGTGTCCTCTTAAGTCTGCACCACAAGGAATGCTTTTTCTACTCTTACTAATCTTTTGTGTGAGTGTTCTACAGCACAACAGGGTCTACAGAGAAGAAACATCAAGTGGCTGCAAACTCTCTCTATATCCGTGGCCCTCAAGGCCTCCACAGCTCTTGCTAGTGCATGCTTAGACTGAATTATTTCACAACTCTAGCTGAGTTCTAACAAATGTCTATCTGTGTCTGCTCTAGTTGAGCAAATGTGCAGTTCTCCTATCTGCAGGTATCTGCCTCTCTGTAGATTATAGTTTAGTTGGTTGCCCTGTGACCTTAGCTCTCTGATAGATTCAAGAAAATTCATGAACTAGCAGTTTATATGGCCATTTTGTTGTAAGACTGAAGACAAGATAATTTTGTCTGTACAAAATGTCCTTCTTAACCTCTAATAACACTTTCTTTAACTTTTTTTTTTTTTGATATGGCTACTTCAGTTATCTTTTGGTTACTATTGACATGATACATTTTTTTCATTCTTTTACTTTTTTACTTTCAATTTGTGTCTTTGAATCTAAACTGTTTTGTAGATATAGCTGGATCATTTATCTTTTTAATTCAGTCTGCCAATTTATGCTTTTTGATTATAGTGCCTAATCTTTTTACATTAAATGTAGTTACTGATAAGGTAGAATTTAAGTTTGATTTCATGCTCTCTGTTTTCTGTATGCCATGTCTTTTTGTTTCTCTATTCCTCCTTCTTCTTTTGTGTTAAATAGACACCTTCTAGTGTACTATTTTAATTCTGTTATTTTTCCTTTTACTGTATTTTGTAGTTTTTTCTTAGTGACTGCTCTGGGATTATAATTAACATCTTAAAATAACCTTGTTTGGAATAATACCAACTCAATTTCAATAGTGTTCAGAAACTTTATACTAATATAGCTTTGTTCTCTCCCCACTCCTTTGTGCTATTATTGTCAATCATATCACAAATGACAATAAGCCCATCATCACAGTTTTATAATAATTGCTTTTTGCAGTTGTCTTAAATCAGATAACAGAAGAAAAGAGTTGCCAAAAAAATAGTTACACTGTCTTCTATATTTGCTTATGTAGTTCCATTTACCAGAGCTCTTTATTTCTTCATGTGGATTTCAGTTACTGTCTAGTACTTTAGTATCTCTTGTAAGGCAAATCTGCTAACAATGAACTCTCTGTTTTTGTCCTAGATTACCTTAATTTCTCCTTAACTTTTTAAAGGATAGTTTTGTTGGATATGGAGCACATGGGCAGCAGTCTTTGTCTTACAGCTCTTTGAATATGTCATATGTACTGCTTTCTGGCCTCCATGGTTTCTGATGAAACACAAACTATTAATTTTATTGACAATTTTTAGAAAATAATGGATTATTTTTATTGGCTTTTTTCCCATTTCTCAGATGGAATATCAATTGAACTAACTGTTCAAGTTAACTTTCAAGTAATGATTCTTTCTCCTGCCTGCTCAGATCTGCTATTGAGCCCCTCTAGTGAATTTTTTTATTTCGTTATTGTACTTTTTAACCAGAATTTCTATTAGGTTCTATTTTTAAATATCTATCTTTTAATTGATATTCTCTACTTGGTGAGACATTGTTATCATACATTCTTTTTTTTCTCCTAGTTTTATTGAGATATAATTGACATACAGCACTATATATGTTTACAGTGTACAGCATAATGATTCGACATTCAAACATCATGAAATGATTACCACAGTAAGTTTAGTGAGCATCCACCATCTTATACAGATACAAAATAAAAGAAAAAAAATTTTTTTCCTTGTGACGAGAACTTGTAGGATTTACTCTCTTAACAACTTTTATACATAACATACAACAGTGTTATTTATATTAATCATGTTGTACCTTACATCCTTAGTACTTATTTATCATAACTGGAAGTTTGTACTTTTTGACTTTCATTCAGTTCTCCCTCCTCCCACCTCCCACCTCTGGTAACCACAAATCTGATCTGTTTTTCTGTGAGTTTGTTTGCTTGTTCGATTGTTGAAGTATAATTGACCTATGTATAACACTAAGTTAGTTCCTGGTACACAGCATATTGACTCATTATTTCTGTACATTGCAAAATGATCACCACAATAAGTCTAGTTACCATCTGTCACTATATAAAGATACTACATTTTTATTGGCTATACTCCCTATGCTGTACCCTTCATCTCCATGACTCATTCATTTTCTAACTGGAAGCTTGTACCTCTTAATTTCATAGAATATCATACATTCTTTTACTTTTTAGACATGTTTCTTTTGGTTCTTTAAATATATTTATAATATACTGTGACAAAAGATGTTGCTTGTTATTTCAGTAAACATAGGATGTTGCAGCCATTAAGCTCTCAGCCACTGCATCCACCCCCTACAGTGTGCCCAGAGGGGATTAAGATAGAGAAAAACAGGATACTGGGCCTACATAATTAAGATGTATATCTGAGGAATAATTTCAATAAGCTCAGACTCTTGTACCTTCCTAAAATAGAAAAGCGCTAAAATCTTAACTTGAGATGTCTGAATTTTTTGGTGATGAGCAGTAATCTTTTGATGTTCGACTACCTTTTTGGTTTGTTTGTTTGCTTTTTGCAAAAACTCCTTTATATCCTGGTTCCTCCCTTACCTCTTTGGAACAATCCCTCAGAGCTATTTGAGAGGCTGTCTTCCTGGGCTATCGTCCTCAGTAAGGCTACCTAATAAAACATAATTCTCAAGTTTTATGTTGTGCATTTTTTGAGTAGACAATACAATATAGATAAATACAATTAATATATTTGTGTAGTAAATCCAGTGGCCCTTGAAAACAGTTTTTAATGACTGCTTTGTCTCCTGTGTATGGATCACACTTTCTTGTTTACTTATATTGTCTTAATTTTTTCATTGAAAAGTGGACATTGAAAATGATATATTGGAAAAACTGTGGAAATAAAATTCCCCGTTTCCCCAGGGATTGTTGTTGTTGCCTTGTTGTTTACTTGTCTGTTTATTAACTGTCTTGGACTAATTATAAGATGTTTGTATTCCCTGCATGTGCAGCCACTGCAGTCTCTGGTTTGCTTAGCAGTCATCTGAACAGATATTTCTTTAAATGCCTTGAACAAATAAGGCTTCCGCCTTTGAATAGATGGACTGTGTGTGATTTTAGCACACCTTCTCTCCTCCAGTGGCTTAAAACTCTTCCTTATTCTTTATTTCCTGCTTATAAAGGGATTCAGAATCAGCCAAAGATGAGAGATTAGGACCTTTACAGATTTTTCCTAGGTATATGCTCAGCCCTGCATATATATGTAGTGATCTGCATTTAAATGATATGTCACAGTTTTTCAAAGTCCCTCATGAATATCTTATTCCCAGATCGTCCTTTCATATATGAGATTTTTCTTGTTTCCTGAGGTAAGATTGTATCGCTATAAAGCTCCCTCTTAGAATTCCTTTGCTCCGCACCATAGTTTTTGGACTGTCACATTTCATTTTCATTTGTCTCTAGGTATTTTTGATTTCATCAGTGATCCACTGGTTCTTTAGTAGCACATTGTTTAGCCTCCACGTATGGAGGAGTTGGAGGAGGTTATGAGCAGGAAGGGCCACAAAGAGGTTTCAGGGTAGCTTCCAGTGTTCTATTTTTAACCATTCTGGTGGTTACCTGGAAGATCAATTTAAAACTATTTGTTAATCTGTACATAAATATTTTAAGCAGATGTGTTTTTTCTGTGTATGTTGCATTTCACAATAAAGTTGTTAAAAAGAAGCAGAAAAACAAGTTTGTAAAACTAGTTGACTTGCAATCAAACTATAATAATATGAAAGTATTTATAATATTTCATGAAGAGAAAACTGGATGTGTAGGTATTAGTAGTCAACTCAAGTGATTTAAAGGATAACAAGAGGTCTTTCTTATGAAATCAATTTTATTTCCACTGTTTTCTAAATTGGTGGCCGCTCCCTGATTCTGTATAATCTCATGCTCTCTTTTGTCTGTTGACACTTTTTATGCAGAAATTCTAGCTTTCCCTGCTTCACTCATCTTTTGGTTTCCCATCTTTTTTCACCTGTGGCATGGCTATTTCAAACTTTTTCACTTTCTTTTATTTAATCAACTTCTGTCATTACCTATCTGCTTTCAAGCATTTCCAGTGATCCTTGAAATGCTTCTGTTTGACTTATTTACCCTTCTCACTTGTTGTTCTCATTTGGTTTTCTTTTCAATACTAAATACTTAGAGTGTGTAGGCTTTTCCTGCTATTCCCTTAGTATTTCCCTGGGCCCATTCTAAATTGGTTTTGTCTGAGGCCATACATGTTACACGTCCAGTGACCTTTTCAAAACCATCTCCAAACCCTCTTCTAAACTGGCTTAATATTCATGCTGTACACAGCATGGTGAGTCATTCTTCCCAACTTTTAACCTTTCTCCCTAGGTTCATTATTTACTCACTGTTCTTTCTGACATAATTTTGGATTTAAATATAACTCTTCCTCTGTACTTTTTAATAATTCTTCCTCTGTACTTTTAAAATTAGAAGCTCACCAGTGTTCTATCTTAAAATCTCAGCTCTCTTCACTACACCTACTCCTTTAGTTAATGTACCTTTGGATTTTATCAATAAGAATGATCTGTACTACTTATTTCCCTTTCTCCATTAAATCTGTAGAAAATGTATTCTTCCGTACCTGCAAAAAAAAAAGAAAAGAAAAAGAATTTGTATTTTGTATTGTATCTTCTTTTATACATCATATATGAGCTGTAGCTATATTTTACCTTCTTATTTTACCACAGTACTCCCTTATTATAGCCTGATTAAACCATGAAATGACTGAGTGAGATTGTATCAAGAGTCAGGCTAAACTTCTTAAATTAGCCAAAATAGGATACAGTATGCTACAGGAACAAACAACCTCTAAACCTCAGTGGCTTGTAATAACAAAGGTTTATTTCTTGCTTACACACTATCCAGAATAGATTGGCTTAGGCATCACTCCATGTTGTCTTTGGTCCAGAAACTAATTTGACAGAGAAACCTCTATTTAAATCATTGACATCATTGTGACACAGAAAAAGTGACATAATAGACAATAAGCTGAGTCTTAAAACACCCTTCCTAAAAGTATTTTATCTTCGCTCACTTTTCTTTGGCCAGAGCAAGCCACATTGACTTCAATGGACCATGGAATTACAATCCAAACTAATGTAACAAAGTAATCTAAAACAAAAATAACTTAAAGAAAACTTCCTTACATAATAGTTCCCAGTTAAGCAATTCCGATATGTTGGATGGTTCTGTATCCCATGGTAAATTAGGGTCCCCCAGGTTGATTCTATTTAGTTATGTAACAAGAGTATTGTCACCATCTACATAATTAAAACTGAATTACCGTGTCCAGATTCCAGGCAGTGGAAAGAGGAACATGGGCTTAGAGGGACACATTCTTAAGACCCAGTCCTGGAAATGGTTTATAACATTTCACTGGTATGAAGTTTGTTACAAAATTTTCACAAAACACTCTTGGGATTTTGATTGAGATTGCATTGAATCCGTACATAAAATTTTCTTTGAGGTGAGGTATTTACGATAGTGAATCTTCCAACCATTAATATGGCATATCTCTCCACTTACATACATTTGTTTTCAATAACACTCAAGAAAGTTAGGCTACACCTAACTCTTAAAGACTGGGTTGGAAGAAGGAGAGAATGAATGTTTAGAACTTTACCATCTCCAGCTTAGTGATTCAATGATAAAATCAGGCAAAATTGAAAAGTAAACTTTATTTCACCAGAATGTACAACTTTAGGTCCTATAGTTTCTTAAACTGTGTTATATACCAAGGAACCTGAATGCTTTAGTATATGAAACATTAAAATGTTATATTCAACTCATCATTTTCATATGCATCTCCAGATGGTCTTCTCATTAAATATAATAAATTATTAGGGTATATACCTTTACTATTATTATTTTTTTTTTTTGGCCACACCTTGCAGGATGTCAGTTCCCCAACTAGGGATTGAACCCGGGCTACGGCAGTGAAAGAGCCAAACCCTGACCACTAGACCACCAGGGAACTCCCACTAATTACTTTTAAAAACCACATTTGCTTATCTTTCTTAGTTAAAGAAATAGTGTATTTTAAATATGTATTTAGTTAGATTCACCCTTTACTAAAGTTTAAACTTTGTTTTAACATTTGGATAATAAAAATAAATTTATAATAAAAAAGATAAATGTCATTAAAACTAAATACTAAACGTGACTACATAATTGTCTTTTTTTCCTGTCTTTTTTTTTTCCTCAAGAATAAACAACCTGAAACTTCTATGTGGCTAAGATTACTTAAAACTCTGTTTTTCCTCTTAATATTTTTGCTAATTCTCATTTTTTATCTTGCACTTTATATTTTATATCCTGACTTCTTGTACACTTGAAATAACTGCTCCTTCTAGAGTTCCAATGCTCCTGTCTCTCAAGTTAGAGAGATAAGTTATCTAATTAAAATCTAAATCTCATCTCTCAAGTTATCTTATTAGTCTTTAAAACATCTCACTATTTTATTTTTTCTCTTTTGAGACTTTCAAAACAAAGACTTTGACATATTATTTAACTACATTTATGATTCCACCTATACCTACAAATTTGGAAATTGTGAGTTTTGTTTCTAAACTGCCACATAAATTCACAATAGAAACTATTGTTTTTTTAAATTGAGTGCAACCACTAAAAAGAAAGGGTGTAACAAACAATAAAATGAAAACATTTATTCTTCTACCACACAGTTTTGCATATTAGTGACAAATGTCCCTCAAAGTTAATATCTTGATCTTTCCATTAGTGTTTTTATAGCCCATTGCCATTGCTACAGGCAGTTTCCAGAAAATGCAGTGTTGCCTATGTAATACAATTATAAGCTAGAGTACAAATCAGCATAAACACATTTAGAATTTATCATAAAAGTACTTAGTAATACATTAACTCCAAAAGCCATTCCTCTAAATGTAATTCTGTAAAAGATGAAAATGGGAGGGAATATTATCTAAAGCCTTTGTCCCTGCCATACTCATTTACCCTGAAAAACTGCAAAGTGAGGACACTAAGGCAGCTTTTCTATATTTTACAAGAAATAAAAGGTCCATTGAAAGTAATAAACCTTTGTGTTTTTCTAATCTAATTGCCATCAATATGTGGAATTATTCCGAAAGGGGAAATGATTTAATAAAGGTTTACATGTAGCTGAGACGGAACAATGAAAATTGTCAAGAAATATTGGAACGGTTCTCTTGGTGGATATTTTTGGGAGGACTCTCTTTATGTGAGCCAGTATAAATACAGTGATTGTTCTGTGGAAGCATCTAAATTCTAGCGAGATCAGAATCAGACATTGCTATCCCTTCAAAAAGCAGTTAATTTCAGAAATAATTAATAAGGATCCACTCTGTGCTGACCTCTAGAGAAGGCTTGAGAAAAGGATAGAATTGATATAATAAAGATAAATCAAAGCATATTATTTTCTTCTATTCTCCATTTTTTATTAGTCAAGTATGTGAGAAAGCCTAAATTCAAAGAAACATATTAAAACATTGAGTGTTAAGATGATATAAGCAGATACAAATGGCCAATAATTACTTTTTTTTCCTCCTCAATTCTCTTTAAGTGGATTTTTCTTGAGATGGGATTTCATTAAGTCTGAAAATAAGCTAGTAACAACGTGTTATGTTATTGTGCTCATCTTTCGTCTGTTGCCATTTTTTTCTCCTATTCTCTTTGTCTTGGGATTGATATATTTTATTTATTTTCTATAATTTTTCTAGTCTAGTCTTCTATATAAACATGAGCTTCCTTTATTTCTATTTTCAGCTTTGTCTTTCTCTCTCAGTTTATGTCTTAGCCATTTTCTGTATGTCTTCACTGTGTTGTAGGCAAAAAAAAAAAAGCATCATGTGCAAAGTCAAGAAAAGTATGTATCACAGAACATTTGCTCCACCAAATAGTTCTGTAAGGGTGAAAAATGACAGAGGTTGAGTGGATATAGGTGAAGTGGGCAGCAAAAGAGATTGTGTCAGAGGGCCAGTTTTTGAAGGATCTTAGGTATCATACTAAGAGCTGTATAACTTAACAATGGAAAATAAAATAATTTAATAATGCAAAGGCAATGAAGGATTCTAAGCAGCCATAATTTTGTTTGCATTTGGAAATATCAGTGCAGCAGCTGGAATCAAGAATAGGAGAGAATGGGGCTTCCCTGGTGGTGCAGTGGTTAAGAGTCCGCCTCCCGATGCAGGTGACGCGGGTTCGTGCCCTGGTCCAGGAAAATCCCACATGCCGTGGAGTGGCTAGGCCTTTGGGCCATGGCCGCTGAGCCTGCGCATCCGGAGCCTGTGCTTCACAACGGGAGAGGCCACAACAGTGAGAGGCCCACGTACCACAAAAAAAAACCAAAAAAAAAAGAATAGGAGCGAATGGATAGAAGCCAAAAAACATTTAGGGAAGTTTACAGCAATCAAGAGGGGAAATTAGGGAACAATAGTGGGAGTGCGGATAGAGGAAAAACAAATTTGATGGATGTATGTTATATAACTGGAAGTTTCAATGGAAGTTAGCAACTGACTAAACATATAAGATGAATGAGAGAGAAAAATGAAGATTAAGCCAGAGGTCCTCAAACATTTTTTGTAAAGGGTCATAGTTTACAATGCCTGGTTTAAGCAATTGAGTGAGTTACGGTGACATTACCTGTTTTCTTCTAGGAGTTTTAGGGCTTCAGGTCTTAAAATTAAATTCAAAACTCTCAGGCAATGCATGGCAATTCAACCAATTACATAAAGAATTATTTTGAGAAGTAATAACAAAATAACTGAAAATGCAATACATAAAATGAGAACATGACTTCATGCTTTTAGAATCCTAATTTTAATGTCATTTTCAGAATTTTCATAATGATGTCTTTCAGAAAAGGGTCAAATAAGAATATGTACTGTAACTTTTTAAATCATAGAAGCCCCTTTTAGTTCTATATGCTACAAAATTAGTGTCAACTAAAAGGTCTGTTCCCTGTGGTCATGTTGTCGAGAGTGTTAACTTTTACCTATTAGTTTCCTTTTTGTGTTTCCTAGTGCCTGATAAACACATTCATTCTCCCAAATAACTTAGTTTGTGATGTCAAAAATAGTTGGCAGTTTTTCACATCAGTCATGCTGAATATTCATATTAGATTTGCTTTGTTTTAGTCTAATAATTTTTAATTAGTTTAAGTTTTATATAGGTAAAATATTTAGAGTTCAAAGCCTAAAAATATGTTCTGCCCCAGTTGTATGGCAGATTAGATTTTCTAAAATGTCTTCCCACTGAAAAACAACTAAATCTTGAAAAAGTATTTAGTCATCCCTAGGTATCCACAGGGAATTGCTTCCAGGTCCTTCCAGATATCAAAATCCGAGGAAGCTGAAATCCCTCATGTAAAATGGTGTAGTATTTTCATATAATCACACAAATCCTCCCATATACTTTAAATCCTCTTCTAGGTTATTTATAATACCTAATACAATGTAAATGCTATGTAAATAGTTGTGAACACAATGTAAATAGTAGTAAATAGTTACTGGTGCGAGGCAAATTCAAGTTTTGATTTTTGGAACATTCTGGAATTTTTTTTTTTGATCCAAGATTAGTTGAATCCACAGATGCGGAGTGCACAGATTCAGAGGGCCAACTCTACTCATTTTTTATACCTAGACTTTCAGGAAATAAAAGACTACTCTGAGACTCCCTACCCCCACAATGTGACTTAAACTGAAACTCTAGAGCTATGAGCAGTGAACAGTAAGAAAATGGTAGCTGGCGATATCCTTTGGGCAAAGGCAATACTGACACTGTATCAGGACTTTGTCATAGTTGGGAAATTGAACTCCATACTCCTTCACTAACCAAGATGAAGGGACTAGAGAGCCACATCAACAATTACGTGGAGAAGTGGACAGTATCCCCTATGCATATCTTCTGAATTCCTACAAACAGTTTTACAAAACTAATTAATAAAATGGGTGTAGGAGTACAAAGATATGTCTATTTTTTAAAAGCTGCTAAAATTTCTGAGAGAAAAACATGTTCTGGTTTATAAGTCTTATTTATAGGCAATCCTTATCCTGGTAACTTCTCCTTGATTTCTAATTTTAAGTTTTTTGTTCCTGTTCAGAAAGTGAAATATGGGAGGAGCACATTTTCTTTTGAGTTATTAAAACAATTTCAACTATTGTCTCTCTTTTCTGTTAGTTCCAAATAGCAAAATATTTAAAAAGTGTGATGGTGGGTACCATTAAATTCCTGATCTCTTCTGGAGTATTAGTTATTCTTCATTTAACCTGCTGGACTCGGAACAAGTCACTGCACAGAATCAGCTCTTCGGTTCATCGTGTCACACTATTACTGTGGTTCTACCCAATGAGTTAAGATAAATTGTGCTGAAAATACACAATTTATAGACAGTAACCATTCAATTGCCTTGATTTTTTTCATTGAAAATTTAAAATCATTCATTATTCAGGAAGAAATAGTTTGGCAATTCCCATATTACTTTGATAGGATTTTTGTTTTAAATATGAACTGACAAATTTCTTTGTAATTTAAAATATTCTGAGATTTATTTGTGTGTGTGTATGTGTATGTGGGTGAAATTGTAATAGTATCATGTTATAACATTCATACTTTCAACTTTTTGATCAGTTGTTTTTCATAACATGAAATTTTCTATTCCATGTCTGTTCAGTTTGACCAAAGGAATCATTCCATGTAAACTACAATATAAACACATATTTCTCGCTATCCATTTTTTTCTTTCCTAAATTGTCATATTATTTTCTCTCTATATAATAGGTTAAAAATTGTCATGTAAAATGCAACAAGATTCCTTAGACGATTTAAAACTAATCTTGACTTCTTTATGGCAAAATTTATCTCATAGTCATTTCTATACCTTGTGAGTCTGTTTTAAAATGCTCAATCAATGGACATTTAATGAATAAAAGGAAATATAAAAATGACTTCATGAAAGCCTTATAATATTGAATCAATTTTATCAAAATACGTTCATTTAAATCTATCATCTTGTCCTTGATACTAAATAGAAGCTCAGTAAATGTAAACCTCAGTGGCTAATTTGGAAAAGAATTTCACACTATGGTAGATACATGTTAATATTTGTTTCACATTTTAATATTTAAAATACCCATAAAAAGAAACAAGGAAAACTAATTTTATTTTATTTTATTTTTAAATAGAGCCTGTGTAAGGATGGATGAAAGGAGTGATACATCATTTAAATATATAGATTGCAAAAATATATTTATAAAGATATTATAGTTTTTGAACCAAACAGATGTGTGCTAGGTAAAGTTGTATTTATTTACTCTACAGGCATTTATTGAGTACTTCATATGTGTTCATTAGCTAGGTACTGAACATAAAAATGATTTTTAAAATCATGTAGAGATGTGTAGATGAAATCAAAGACGTTTCTTTTTCCATAGAATCTAGATAAGGCTGGTAGGAAATCTAGATAAGAAAAAGAGCATTTATTTTAGGAAACATTGCAATCATGCTGAGTTTGAGATGTTGTGGATTATTCAGATGAAGTCATAGAGTTTAATGGTTAGCACAGTGATAATTAGTTTTATATGTCTATTTGGCTAGGCTGTAGTTATTTGATCAAACACCTAATATAGGTGTTGCTGTGAAGGTACTTTGTAGATGTGATTAAAGTCCATAATCAGTTGACTATAGTTTTTTTTGAAATTTGTTATTTTTTTTGAATTTTTTTAGTTATTTTTTTTACAGCAGGTTCTTATTAGTTATCTATTTTATCCATATTGGTGTATATATATCAATCCCAATCTCCAGATTCATCCCACCACCACACCCCACTCCCACTTTCTCCCGTTGCTGTCCATACGTTTCTTCTCTACATCTGTGTCTCTATTTCTTCCTTGCAACCCAGTTCATCTGTACCATTTTTCTAGATTCCACATATATGCATTAATATACTATATTTGTTTTTCTCTTTCTGACTTACTTCACTCTGTATGACAGTCTCTAGATCCATCCACATCTCTACAGATGACCCAATTTCGTTCCTTTTTATGGCTGAGTCATACTCCATTGGATATATGCACCACATCTTCTTTATCCATTCGTCTGTTGATGGGCATTTAGGTTGCTTCCATAACCTGGTTATTATAAATACTGCTGCAATGAACATTGGGATGCATGTGTCTTTTTGAATTATGGTTTTCCCTGGGTATATGCCCAGTGGTGGGATGGCTGGGTCATATGGTAATTCTATTTTTAGTTTTTTAAGGAAGCTCCATACTGTTCTCCACAGATGCTGTATCAATTTATATTCTCATCAATGGTGCAAGAGAGTTCCCCTTTCTCCACACCCTCTCAAGCTCTTATTGTTTGTAGATTTTCTGATGATGTCCATTCTAACTGGTGTGAGGTGATACCTCATTGTAGTTTTGATTTTCATTTCTCTATTAGTGATGTTGAGCAGCTTTTCATGTGCCTCTTGGCCATCTGTATGTCTTCTATGGGGAAATGTCTATTTAGGTCTTCTGCCCATTTCTGGAATGGGCGGTTTGTTTTTTTAATATTGAGCTGCATGAGCTGTCTATATATTTTGGAGATTAATCCTTTGTCCGTTGATTCATTTGCAAATATTTTCTCCCATTCTGAGGCTTGTCTTTTCATCTTGTTTATAGTTTCCTTGCTGTGCAAAAGCTTTTAAGTTTCATTAGGTCCCATTTGTTTATTTTTGTTTTTATATCCATTATTCTAGGAGGTGGGTCAAAAAAAAATCTTGCTGTGGTTTATGTCAAAGAGTGTTCTTCCTATGTTTTTCTCTAAGAGTTTTATAGTGTCTGAGCTTACATTTAGGTCTTTAATCCATTTTGAGTTTATTTTTGTGTATGGTGGTTGGGAGTGCTCTAATTCCATTCTTTTATATGTAGCTGTCCAGTTTTCCCAGCACCACTTATTGAAGAGGCTGTCTTTTCTCCATTGTATATCCTTGACTCCTTTATCAAAGATAAGGTGACCATATGTGGGTGGTTTATCTCTGGGCTTTCTATCCTGTTCCATTGATCTGTATTTCTATTTTTGTGCTAGTACCATATTGTCTTGATTACTGTAGCTTTGTAGTATAGTTTGAAATCACGGAGTCTGATTCCTCCAGCTCCATTTTTTTCCCACAAGATTGCATTGGCTATTTGGGGTCTTTTGTGTCTGCATACAAATTTTGTAAGATTTTTTTTCTACTTCTGTAAAAAAAAGCCTTTGGTAATTTGATAGGGATTGCATTGAAACTGTAAATTGCTTTGGGTAGTATAGTCATTTTCACAATATTGATTTTTCCAATCCAAGAACATGGTATATCTACCCATCTGTTTGTGTCATCTTTGATTTCTTTTATTGGTGTCTTATAGTTTTCTAAGTACAGGTCTTTTACCTCTTTAGGTAGGTTTAATTCCTAGGTATTTTGTTCTTTTTGTTGCAGTGGTGAATGGAATTGTTTCCTTAATTTCTCTTTCTGATCTTTCATTGTTAGTGTACAGGAATGCAAGAGATTTCTGTGCATTAATTTTGTATCCTGCAACTTTACCAAATTCATTATTAGCTCTAGTAGTTTTCTGGTAGCATCTTTAGGATTCTCTATGTATAGTATCATGTCATCTGCAAACAGTGACAGTTTTACTTATTCTTTTCCAATTTGTATTCCTTTTATTTCTTTTTCTTCTCTGATTGCTGTGGCTAGGACTTCCAAAACTATGTAGAATATTAGTGGTGAGAGTGGGCAACCTTGTCTTGTTCCTGATCTTAGTGGAAATGGTTTCAGTTTTTCACCATTGAGAACAATGTTGGCTGTGGGTTTTTCATATATGGTATTTATTATGCTGAGGTAAATTCCCTCTGTGCCTACTTTGTGGAGATTTTTTTATCATAAATGGGTGTTGAATTTTGTCAGAAGCTTTTTCTGCATCTATTGAGATGATCATATGCCTTTTTATTCTTCAGTTTGTTGATATGGTGTATCACATTGATTGATTTGCATATATTGAACAATGCTTGCATCCCTGGGATAAATCCCACTTGATCATGGTGTATGATCCTTTTAGTGTATTGTTGGATTTTTTGCTATTATTTGTTTGAGGACTTTTTTCATGTATGTTCATCAGTGATATTGGTCTGTAAATTTCTCTTTTTGTAGTATCTCTGTCTGGTTTTGGTATCAGGATGATGGTGGCCTTGTAGAATGAGTTAGGGAGTGTTCCTTCCTCTGCAATTTTTTGGAAGAGTTTGAGAAGGATGAATGTTAGCTCTTCTCTAAATGTTTGATAGTATTCACCTGTGAAGTCATCTGGTCCTGGAGTTTTGTTTGTTGGAAGATTTTTAATCACAGTTTCAATTTCATTACTTGTGATTGTTCTGTTTATATTTTCTATTTCTTCCTGGTTCAGTGTTGGAAGGTTATACCTTTCTAAAAATTTGTCCATTTCTTCCAGGTTGTCCATTTTATTGGCATAGGCTTGCTTGTAGTAGTCTCTGATGATGCTTTATATTTCTGTGGTGTCCGTTGTAACTTCTCTTTTTTCATTTCTAATTTTATTGATTTGAGTCCTCTCCCTCTTTTTCTTGATGAGTCTGGCTAATGGTTTATCAATTCTGTTTATCTTCTCAAAGAACCAGCTTTTAGTTTTATTGAACTTTACTGTTGTTTTCTTTGTTGCTATTTCACTTATTTCTGCTCTGATCTTTATAACCTCTTTCCTTCTACTAACTTTGGGTTTTGTTTATTCTTCTTTCTCTAGTTCCTTTAGGTGTAAGGTTAGATTGTTTATTTGAAATTTTCTTGTTTCTTAAGGTAGGATTGTATTGCTATAAACTTCTCTCTTAGAACTGCTGTTGCTGCATCCCATAGGTTTTGGATCACCATGTTTTCATTGTCATATGTCTCTAGGTATTTTTTTATTACCTCTTTGATTTCTTCAGTGATCTCTTGGTTATTTAGTAACATATTGTTTAGCCTCCATGTGTTTGTGTTTTTTACGTTTTTTTTAACTGTAGTTGTTTTCTAATCTCATAGCATTGTGGTTGGGAAAGATGCTTGATATGATTTCAATTTTCTTAAATTTACTGAGGTTTGATTTGTGACCCAGGATGTGATCTATCCTGGAGAATGTGCTGTGTGCACTTGAGAAGAAAGTGTAATCTGCTGTTTTTGTATGGAATGTCCTATAAATATCAGTTAAATCTATCTGGTGTATTGTGTCATTTAAAGCTTGTGTTTTCTTGTTAATTTTCTTTCTGGATGATCTGTCCATAGGTGTGAGGTGTTAAAGTTCTCCACTGTTATTTATGTTACTATTGATTTCCTCTTTTATAGCTGTTAGCATTTGCCTTATGTATTGAGGTGTTCCTATGTTTGGTGCATATATAATTATAATTGTTATATCTTATTTGTGGATTGATCCCTTGATCATTATGTAGTTTCCTTCCTTGTCTCTTGTAACATGCTTTATTTTAAAGTCTATTTTATCTGATATGAATATTGCTACTCCTGCTTTCTTTTGATTTCCATTTGCATGGAATATCTTTTTCCATCCGCTCACTTTCAGTCTGTATGTGTCCCTAGGTCTTAGTGGGTCTCCTGTAGACAGCATATATATGGGTCTTGTTTTTGTATCTATTCAGTAAGTCTGTGTCTTTTGGTTGGAGCATTTAATCCATTCACATTTAAGGTATTTATTGATATGTATGTTCTATTACAATTTTCTTAATTGTTTTGGGTTTGTTTTTTGTAGATCCTTTTCTTCTCTTTTGTTTCCCATTTAGAGAAGTTACTTTAGCATTTGTTGTAGAGTTGGTTTGCTTGTGCTGAATTCTCTTAGTTTTTGCTTGTCTGTAAAACTTGATTTCTCCGTCGAATCTGAATGTGATCTTTGCCAGGTAGAGTAATCTTGGTTGTAGCTTCTTCCCTTTCATCACTTTAAATATATTGTGCCACTCCCTTCTGGTTTGTAGACTTTGTACTGAGAAATCATCTTTTAACCTTATGGGAGTTCCCTTGTATGTTATTTGTCATTTTTCCCTTCTTGCTTTCAATAACTTTTCTTTGTCTTTAATTTTTGTTCATTTGATTACTGATTGTCTTGGCATGTTTCTGCTTGGTTTTATCCTGCCTGGGACTCTCTGTACTTCCTGGACTTGGGTGGCTATTTCCCTTCCCATGTTAGGGAAGTTTTCGACTATAATCTCTTCAAATATTTTCTGGGGTCCTTTCTCTCTCTCTTCTCCTTTGGGACCCCTATAATGAGAATGATGGTGTGTTTATTGTTGTCCCAGAAGTCTCTTAGGCTGTCTTCATTTATTTTCATTCTTTTTTCTTTATTCTGTTCCACAGCAGTGAATTCCACCATTCTGTCTTCCAGGTCACTTATCCATTCTTCTGCCTCAGTTATTCTGTTATTGATTCCTTCAAGGGTATTTTTCATTTTAGTTATTGTATTGTTCCTCTCTGTTTGTTTGCTCTTTAATTCTTCTAGGTGTTTTTTCTTTAATTCTTCTATGTCTTTGTTAATCATTTCTTTCATGTTCTCTATCTTTGCCTTCGTACTTTTTCCGAGGTCCTGGATCATCTTCACTATCATTATTCTGAATTCTTTTTCTGGAAGATTGCCTATCTCCACTTCATTTAGTTGTTTTTCTGGGGTTTTATCTTTTTCCTTCATCTGGTTCATAGACCTCTGCCTTTTCATTTTGTGTACCTTTCCGTGAATGTGTTTTTCGATCCACAGGCTGCAGGACTGTAGCTCTTCTTGCTTCTGCTGTCTGCCCTCTGGTCTATGAGCCTATCTGAGAGGCTTGTGCAAGCTTCCTGATGGGAGGGACTGGTGGTGGGTATAGCTGGGTGTTGCTCTGCTGTGCTGAGCTCAGTGAAACTTTAATCTGCTTGCCTGCTAATGGGTGGGTCTGAGTTCCCTCCCTGTTGGTTGATTGGCCTGAGGCGACCCAGCACTGGAGCCTACAGGCTCTTTGGTGGGGCTGATGGTGGACTGTGGGAGGGCTCACACCAATGGAAACTTCCCAGAACTTCTGCTGCCAGTGTCCTTTTCCTGGTGGTGTGTCACAGCCATCCCCCGCCTCTGCAGGAGACCCTCCAATGCTAGCAAGTAGGTCTGATTCATTCTCCTACGGGGTCACTGCTCCTTCCCCTGTGTCCTGATGTGCACACTACTTTGTGTGTGCCCTCCAAGAGTGGAGTCTCTGTTTCCCCCAGTCCTGTTCAAGTCCATCTCATTGCAGCTTGTGCTTTGTCTTTGGATGTGGAATATTTTTTTGGTGTGTTCCAGTGTCTTCCTGTCAGTGATTGTTCAGTAGTTAGTTGTGATTCTGGTGCTCTTGCCAGAGGGAGCTCCATAATCAGTTGACTTTAAATAAGGGAGATTATTGAACAAAATCTGTGTGGGTCTGATATAATCAGGTGAAATGCCTTATGAAAAAAGTTGAAGTTTTTCTGAAGTTAAATTCCACCTGTGGACAACAGCTTCAGCTCATGCCCAAGAATTATAGCCTGTTTCTGGACAGCCTGCCTGACAAATTTCATACTTGTCCAGCTAGCCCTCATAATTGCACAAACAATAAATCTCTTATACATCACCTACTGGTTCTATTTCCCTAGTTAAACTTTGATACAGGGGCTTCAGAATCAGAATATTGATTCAAATTCATAATCTACCACCCACTAGCTAATGTCAAAGCTAATTAAACTCTCAAAGCCTATTTCCCCATGTTTTAAATTCTAATAGAAACAGTATCTGCTTCTAACATTGCTTTGAAGATTAAGGTAATCCATAGCAAAGCTTATTGCATAATATAATACTTAGCACAAAGTACATACCTGATCAATGCTAGCTAATTTATTAGAACATTATTACTTAAAATGAGACCTACAAAAAATAGTTGGACAAATGCTTCCAGCTCAAGAGAGATATCCAGGATGTGGTTGAATTTAAGGGTCCTCATCGTTTAAATGGAAGTGGACCCCATAATTTGTATGAAGTCATGAAAGGATGCACTGGAGAATGCATAGATGATAACCAACAGTGAACCAAGAGGGTTATGAGTATATCTATTCCTTTTACATGAAGATTTACGTTCTGTCTTCTAATCTTTACTGATAAACATTTTCAGTTTCTTAGTGAAACTGTAGAGAACACGATTGTCCAATTGTAAATAATAGAAAACCTGGAAATATAATGTAGTTAGCAGAAATATTGCAATGTTTCGTGGATTTAATAGATACAGGAGATGCCCATTCACACTCCTTGGACTTTGCCTTATGCTCCACTGAACTTTCAACTGCCACTGTCTGTGTCTTTGTGCCTTAGTGCTTTGTTTCTCCAGTTATGGAAGGTCACTCAGCTGACATGCTCTTGGGAGTCTGGAAGTGCTGTGGAATTAATACCTGTTTTCTCACTCCAGTAGCATCACCCAGTGCTCTCTAGAGTTGCTATAATAATCTCTAGCTCCCTTACTTTGGTTCGGGATCATTCTAACGTGTGTGTTTTAGATTGTTTCCAAGAGTTTCACCATGGAGTTAAGCTCCATTTGACTACTGTGGTACTGGCTTGATAGCACACACTTTGTTGGCTGAATTTCCTTGTCTGTTTCAAGTCTCTCCTACCATTGCCCTTTGCCCTTTTAAATAATCTCTCTGCCCTTGAATACACTTGCCTCAAGGTCCGTTTCTCCAGGAACAAATACAGTTAGCCCTCCCTATCTGCGAGTTTGGCATCTGCCGATATGGAGAGCCCACTTTATTCACTGCATTATGCCATTTTAGACAAGGGATTTGAGCATCTGAGGGTTTTGGTATCCACGAGGACTCCTGGAATCAATCCAAGAGCTTTTGTTACTCTAACTTCTAGTTGATTTAGAAAAACTTTATGAATGTGGACATAGCTTCTTGCCATTTCATAAATAAGCAATAACCTTATGAGTTACTTTGTGTAACCAAAGAGTAAATTAAAATATTTGATTCTGGTGCTCTTACATACAATAATTGAACAGAGGGACTAAAGTCCTCAATTTTGCATACTCTTGGGCTCTCTTACCACAAGAATACTCCTCTGTTTCCTAAACCTCCAGTCACTCCCTGGGGAGGGCATTCTCACTCTCATCTGAGATAGAAGATTCCACAAAGTATTCGAGGCAATCTGAGGGTTGAGGAAAGATGGAAAAGTCAGGGAGTCAAATAAGTTATGAAGAAGCCCTAGCACTTATCACTGTGATTGATAAACTGTCACTTTGGAAATTGAGTTGAAGGTAATAGCTTCCATTATTTTTCAAGATAGGGACAAAATTTAAATAAGTCAAATTTAACAAATTTTGAGTTACCAGTAAAGGAAGCTAAAAAATCTATATGCAATATTTGCCCAGGAAAAGGCATTAGACTTTAATGACTGCACATGGGGTGATTGAAAGCTTTAAAACTTACCTAAGAAAAATGTTTTTTAATGACTTCATTTATTTTTTTTTTATAACCGTGTGAAATTTTCATGTAAAATCTCAAAGATACGCCTGGGTGTGATGTTGAGAAGCAATTTCCACACCTATTCTAGAACTTCACAATGTCGTATAACCTGTTGTGCCTCACTGCTTAACCACATAATGGCATTTAGAAATGGTTCAAACTGCCTGGGAAAAATGTCTTGCCATACGCTACTATAGCAACATGTATTTTTAT
Organism: Delphinapterus leucas; assembly: GCF_059928025.1. Classification (NCBI taxonomy): domain Eukaryota; kingdom Metazoa; phylum Chordata; class Mammalia; order Artiodactyla; family Monodontidae; genus Delphinapterus; species Delphinapterus leucas. Next base: position 56,225,051 of record NC_143140.1, read on the forward strand.
TTTGATTTTTATGTCATAAGAAAACATAATAAAGAGCTCAGGAAACATCTTAAGTGAATAGCCATAGCAGAATCACCAAGCAGAGCAAGAACTTTGAGTATACCTAATAAGAATTACTTTTTCATAAGGCATTGTTATTGTAAAACATGCATAGTTTTAAGCTCTTCTAAAACTGTTTCAGAAACATTATTACTAAAACAAAGGCCAATGAGACCACTTAGTGTCATATTATTGTATATGTTAAGAGAAATAAATTGATAACTATTTTTGGTATCCCTGACGTAACAGGCAATTATTTATTATAACTCGTTATGGAAGTTGTAAAATATGACAGGGTATTAATAATAAATTGCCTATCTTTATATGTTATGTACACCTCATATTCTTAATTAACCATAAAATGAAGTTATAAACAAATTTCTAAAATGTTAAACAATAAAACAAAAGCTTGCTATGTGGTAATATAAAATGGTTCATGATTTCATTTATAGGAATAACATGGATCCGAAGAAGTCTACATATCAAAAATATGTTGAATTAATTGTCAAACATTTGTATTTAGATTAAGAAGTACATAGAGTAGAAATTACTTTTAGGAAAAAAATATTTTCCTTCAAAAAAGTATTTTTTTAATAAAAACAATGTCAAAACAGTAAATGGTCAAAACAGTATAAGATATAGGATAGTATAAGAATGCTATCCTGCTTAAGATTGACTGCATTTGGGGGAATACTTTGAGCACAACTAAGTAAAGTTTTCAAGTAAGTGACATTTGTCTTTGGCTGTTTTCTACCTCCTGTACCAGAAATTTTCAACTCTGCAACACAATGGAAACCACATTTGCAAAGAAATTTTCTTATCTAATTTCCAAAAAAAGAGAAAACCCATCTAAGTTAGGAAATCAGCTTTCACAAATGTAAATGAAATTATTTACACATTTTTGTGTTCATGATTTCTTTTATTCAACATTATTTTTTGAAATGACTCATGTCATTATGTGTAGCAGTAATTTAATTCATTCCATTATATAAATACTTTTAATCCATCATACTGCTGGTTGTCATATGGATTGTTCTAATTTAAGGCTGTTGTATATAATGCAGCTATAAATATTCTTTTAATGGGCACAAAATTTAAGTACCTACTCAGATTCCCTCAGCTATGTGGCATGCATTTCTCAAGTTTTGAACTGGACTTTGATATCTTTCTTAATGTGGTAAATTTTGCAACACAAGTTAAATTTTTCTTAACAGTTATGGGATGATGATTACATGCTTACTTTTGGTTCTGTGTTGATGTAAGATTTTCTATATATTTGCATTTTTTATACAGTTTGTGGTTTTGCGTGGGTCAATTAAATTGGCATTTTACCTTAAATATTTTGGGTTTTTTTTTTTCTTTTCCACTATAGTTTAATTACAAGGTATTAAATATACTTCACTGTGTTATACAGTAGGACCTTGTTGTTTATCTATTTTATATATAGTAGTTTGTATCTGCTAATCCCAAACTCCTAATTTATCCCTCCTCCCTCCCTTTCACTTTTGTTACCATAAGTTTGTTTTCTATGTCTGTGAGTCTGTTTCTGTTTTGTAAATAAGTTCATTTGTATCATTTTTTTTTAGATTCCACATAAAAATTGTATCATATTATATTTGTCCTTCTGTGTCTGATTTACTTAGTATGATAATCTATTGCTCCATCCATGTTGCTGCAAATGGCATTCTTTCATTCTTTTTATGGCTGAGTAATATTCCATTATATATATATATAAATAACACATCTTCTTTATCAGTTCATCTGCAGATCAATATTTAAGTTGCTTCCATGTCTTAGGTATTGTAATAGTGCTGCTATGAACATCAGGGCACGTGTATCTTTTCAAATTAGAGTTTTCTCCAGGTGTATGCCCAGGATTGGGATTGCTGTTTCATGTGGTAACTCTATTTTTAATTTTTTGAGGAACCTCCATTCTGTTCTCCACAGTGCCTGCACCAATTTACATTCCCTCCAACAGTGTAGGAGGATTCCCTTTTCTCCACACCCTTTCCAGCATTTACTGTTTGTAGATTTTTTGATGATGGCCATTCTGACTGGTGTGAGGTGATACCTCACTGTGGTTTTGATTTGCATTCCTCTGATAATTAGGGATGTTGAGCATCTCTTCATGTGCCTGTTGACCATCTGTATGTCTTCTTTGGAGAAATGTCTATTTAGGTTTTCTGCCCATTTTTCAATTTGTTTGTTTATTATTATGTATTTTTTTGTTATTGAGTTGTATGAGCTTTTTGAGATTTATTATTACAGTCTTGCCTACACTCAGTATACACACACACATACACATACTTAGTCACATCTAGTGTATATATTCAAAGTATTTAACGACTACACTTTGACTGATAACAATTACCTAAAAATAGAGAAGCTGTGTGTATCAAAGGGAATATTCCAGAAGGCATGTATTAGAAAGGAGTAATTTTCCCTGATCTCGAAAAGCTCCTGCTCTAGTAAGAGAAACAGATACATGAACAAGTGAGCGCAATTTAGTGTATTAAGTGTTATGAGTGGGATATGCCCAAGGGGCTATGGAGACATACAGGAGAAGCATCGTTGATAAACTGGTGTGGGGTTTGGGACCAGAAGAGGCAAGATTCTCTGGTAAAAGTGATAACTGAATTCTCTAGACTAAAGGGGAAGTAAGAAAATTTTAGTGAGAATTAGCAATATTTGAAAAGATATGAAATAGAAAGTGAGAAAGACTAACTGATTCAGGAGAATCTTAGAGTTAATTAATCACTTTAAAATGAAATATAGTCAATATAGGAATGTTTTAGAAAGAATGTAGCACCCAGAAGCTGTAGATTTTACATATGACTCCATGGGAAATCCCCTTCTGAAGTTTTTAATAGCATGCTATTGAGCTGCATAAACACTCATGTAAACATCATTACATAAGTATGTATAAATGCTGACTGTCATCAATTATGTTAGTTCACCTTAGGCCCTAATGTCACACTGATAGTACTTTGTAACAAATCAACTGTAATGGTTGTGATTTTTTTCAATTTATTTCATATTCATTTGTACTAATGATACTTCCAGTTTTTCAATCATATTTAAACTGACACATAGTGAATAGCTTCAATGTTCTGTTTTTTAAAGGGATATTTATTGCAGAAAATAAGGATATGTCTTATATTATGCTAGCTACAGGGGTGTGTTGCTATCTGCCTATTTTCCAAAGCTGTATTTTCAGAAAGTAGTAGTACACATATAGAATTACTATTGCGAACTGATAAGATCTGAGTTTTCTTGTTGAATAAGATAATCTGAAGAATTTTTCAGAAAAGAAAATTTTATTTTCTTTCAAATGACTGTCAGAGGTGTAGGGGGAGAATGGGATAAATAGGCTGAGAACAGAGGATTTTTAGGACAGTGAAACTATTCTGTATAATTCTACAATGGTGGCTACGTGTCATTCTACATTTGTCCAAACCCACAGAATGGACAACACTGTGTTAGCTGGAATGTAAACTATGGGCTTTGGTAGGTAATGGTGTGTCAATGTTGGTTCATCAGTTGTAACAGATGTACCACAGTGATATGGAATTTGATGGTGAAGGAGGCAACGTTGGGTGTGAAGAAGTATATGAGGACTTGTACTTTCCTCTCAATTTTTCTGTGAACCTAAAACTGCTCTAAAATAAAGCCTATTAATTTTTTTAAATTAAACCTCTGCAGATGAAAATTTCAATATTTAAGGTGAAAATGCTGTGGATGGAATTAAAGGAGGATTATATGTAGCAAAATAAAATTTTAGTGAATTTGAATACATAACAGTAAAAACTATTCAAAATGAAACACACCTACTAAAAAAGACAAACTGAACACAGCATCAGTGAAATGTGGGACAGGTTTTTCTGCAGAGACTCAGGTGAGGTGGAGGAAGATTACTTGAAGAAATAATGTCTCAACATTAAAAAGTATGAAGAAAACTTCATGAAAGGAAATCACAAAATAATTGCTCAAAGCCAGTGATTTTAACAAATGCACTAAATAATAAACAAGTCTTTTAAAAAGACTTAAGTAGTACGAAGTATGTTCTCTAATAATAAAGAAATTAAATTAAAAATAACAAAAAACTATCTGAAAAATCTCCACATTTATGAAAACCAAATACCACACTTCTAAATAACCCATAGATCAAGTAAGACGTAAAAAGGGAAATTAGAAAATAATTTGAACTGAGTGAAAATGAAATCATTTGTTCAAAGGAAGAAAGTTCTGAAATCAATGATGTCAGCTTCAAAAACAAAATACAAACAAAAATATAAACAAAAAAACTAGGAAAAGGAGAGCTCATTGAATCCAACATAAGCAAAAGCATAGAAATGATAAATATCAGAGTGGAAATCAATAAAACAGAAAAAATAGAGAAAATCATTGAAACCAAAAACTCATTTTTTGAGAAGATTAGTAAAATGGATTAATCTCTAGCCAGACTGATTAGGAAAGAAGAAAAAAGGCACAGACTTCCAGTATAAGGAATCAGAAGTCTGGCATCCATAGACATTCTACATATAATAATGGAATAAAGCAAATTTAGCCAATAAATTTAACAACTTAGGTTAAATGGACAAATTCCTTGAAAGAGATGAACTGAAACTCTGTCAAGAAAAACCAAGATAACCTCAATAGTTCTATATTGATCTTTTTTTTAAAACTGAATTTATAGTTAAAAAGTTTTCTGTAATGAAACCACCAGACCACATGGCTTTACTGGTGAATTCAAACAAATCTTAAGGGAGAAATAATACAAAATTTTACATAAGTTCTTCCAAAAAATTGAAAAGGGAGGACTACTTTTTCACAGCTTATTCTATGGAGTCAGCATTATCTTGCTGACATTACAAGAAAAGTAAACTATAGATGAGTATCTATCATGTGTATAAGTGTAAAATTTTTCAACAAAAATTTAACAAATCAAATCCAACATTAAATAAAAATGGTAACATCATTATTCAGTAGGGTATACCTCAGGAATGTAAATATTTGAAGATCAATCAATATAATTCATCATATTAACAAATTAAAAAATAAAGGTCACATGATCATCTTCATAGATATAGAACATATTATCTGACACAATTCAACGTTCATTCCTGATTTTTAAAAATCCTCTCTGTAAACTGTAAGTAAAAGTAATTCATTCAACTTGATAAAGAGCATCTATACCTAAAACTTACATCATGCTTAATGCTTACAGATTGAATGCTTCTTCCTAATGCATGAATAAGGCAAAGATATCCACTGTCAACACAATGCAATAGTGTTGACAGCCATGCAATAAAGCAAGTCAAATGAATTTTTTATAAAAACTTCTAGATTGAAGAGATGAATATATAAAATTCCTTTATTCGCAGATGACTAAACCTTTTTATAGAAAGTCTAAAAAAATAGTTACTAGGACTAACAAGTGTATCTAGCAATGTTGTAGGATGCAAGACTAATGAAAATCACATGAAAATCAATGTATTGCTAATACAGCATATCAACAGAGTAAAGGACAACCCATGGATCATCTCAGTAGATGCAGAAACAGCACTTGGCAAAATCCAACACACTTTCATAACACACTAGGGATAAGGCACCTTCTCGATATGAAAAAGGACATCTACAAAATACCCACAACTGACGACACATCGAATGGTAAAAGAATGAAAACTTTTCTTCTAAGATCAAAAGCAAATCAAAGATAACATCTCTAACCACTTCTATACAACTTTGTACTGAAAGTCCTAGCTAAGGCAATTAGGCTATAAAAAGAAATAAAAAACATCCAAGTAGGAAAGGAAGAAGTAAAACTGTCTCTATTTGCAGATGACATTAACTTGCCTATATAGAATCCTGAGGAACGTGTACACACACATGCACATCTAAATCATTAGAGCTTACAAACAAATTCAGTAAGGTTGCAGGACACAAAATCAATATACAAAAATCAACTGTATCTCTATACACTGGCAGTGAATAATCTAAAAGTAAAATTAAGAAATCAATTCCACTTATAACAGCATCAAAAAGGAATAAAATGTTTAGGAATATATTTAGCAAGAGAGATTCAAGACTTGTACAGTAAAATCTACAAAATGTCAATAAAAGTAATTAAAGAAGACCTAAATAAATAGAAAGAAATCACATGTTCACAGATGGGAAAAATTAATATTGTTAAGATACAGCAGTATTTCCCAAGTTCTATAGATTCCACCCAATTTCTATCAAAATTCCATCTAAGTTTTTTTTGTTGTTGTTGTAGAAACTGACAAACTGATTTTAAAATTCATATGGAAATGCAAGGGACCCAGAACAGCCAAAACAATCTTGAAAATAAAGATCAAAATTGTAAGACTCATACTTTCCAATTTCAAAACTTACTACAAAGCTGCACTAGTCAAGACACTGTGGTAGTGACTCAATGATAGATATACAGATCAATAGAATCATATGGAAAGTCCAGGAATAAGTTATTATATTTATCATCAATTGATTTTTGATAAGAGTGCCAAGACCATTTCAATGGGGAAAGAATATTCTTTTCAAGGAATGGTGCTGGGACCACTAGATATCTATGTGCAAAATAATGAAGTTGAAAATTTACCTCACACCATATGCAAAAATTAGCTCAAAATGCCCTTAAAGACCTAGATGTAAAAGCTAAAACTATAAAACTTTTTAAGGAAAATATAGATGTAAATTTTTGTGAACTTGAATTAGGCAGTGGTTTCTTAGACGTGACACCTAAAGTACACACATCCAAAAGAAATAGATAAATTCTACTTCATCAAAATTAAAAATGTATGTGCCTCAAAGGTTAGTATCAAGAAAGTGAAAAGAAAGTCCAGAGAATTGGAGAAAATATTTTCAAATCATATATCTCATAAAGGCTTAGTATCCAAAATATATAAACAACTGTAATAACTCAACGTTAAAAAGACAAATAAATGTAATTAATGAGCAAAGGATTTGAATAGATATTTCTCCAAAGAAAATATGCAAATGGCAAGTAAGCTCATGAAAAGATGCTCAAGAGTGTTATTCATTAGAGAAATGTAAATAAAAACTACAATGATATACTACTTCATACCCACTAAGGTGGCTATAATCAAAAAGTGATGATGACAAGTGTTAGTGAGATTGTGGATAAAATGAAACCCTCATACATTGCTGGTCAGAATGTAAAATGATGCAGCCACTTTGGAAAACAGTTCAGCAGTTCCTCAATGAAGAGTTATTATATGACTTAGCAATTTCTGTCCTAGTTATATATCCAAGAGAATTAAAGACATGTTCACATGAAAATTCATAAATGAATATTTATAGAAGTATTTTCATAGCAGCCCAAAGTGAAAACAACCAAAATCTTCATCAGTGGATGAATGTATAAACAAAATTTGATATGTCCAAATAATAGACTGTCATTCAGCCATAAAAATGAATGAGGTGTTGATACAGGACCACTTGTGTGAACCTTGAAAAGCATCATGCTAAGTGAAAGAAGCCACAGACAAATGGTCGCAAGTTTTATGAGTCTATTCATATGAAATGTCAAGAAGGCAAACACATAGAGAAAAGAGAGTAGGTTAGTGGGGAAGTGAGGGTAATTGCTAATGGATGCAGGGTTTAATGACTGTATTTCTATATGAAAAACAAACAACTATAAATTGAAAAAAATGTAAATATCATTTACAGTAGCATCAAACATGAAATAATTAGGGTAAATCTGACAGAAGATACGTAAGACCTGTGCACTAAAAACTAAGAAGGATTACATAGAAATTAAAGTAGATCTTAATAAATGGAGAAAAACACCTCATTAATGGGTTGGAAGACATATACAGTTAAGATGTTAATTTTCTCCAAATTGATCTATAGATTCAGTGCAATCCAGATAAAACTGCAGCAGACTTTTTTAAATATAGAAATTGTTAAAGTGATTTTAAAATTCATATAGAAATGCATCAAATTTATAATAGTTAATACAATGAGAAAACTAAGGACAATGTGGCAAGAGCATTACCTGATTTCAAGAGTTATTATCATGGTAATCAAGACAGTATGGCACTGTTGTAAAGAATTGTTGGGAACTAAACACATAATTAATGACTGAAATTTTTTCAGAAGATACCAAAAGTATAGTAGGGAGAAAAAATTATAGATGATGAAAGGTCACTCTTCCAGTCCACTTGAGAATGTAATGTGTAGAAATGTAAAACAAGTGTGAACAGGGGTAAGGGCTTTTCTTTTTACTAAAATTATCAATATAGAAATGATTATATAGAATTAATAAGTAATAAAATCATGTGTCTGCTTAATTTTGAATTAAGTACAAATATTTTCAAAAGAAATTTCACAATTATTTTTTTATTATGTTTTATGAATGCTGGTCGGGTTGGCCAGTTGTACTTTAGAACACATTTCCTTCTGGTAAGTCAATCATGAAAGCCATCCTTCTTTTTTCTCCTTCCTCCACCTTTCCCCTTTCTCTTCCATGTCTATATCCACTCCCACTTCCTCCTCCTCCTCCTCTTCTTTAACTCAAACTTTGTTAACTATATTTTTCATCCTTTTACTTATTGACTGGTTAATAATATCATAAATCAAATATTGTTTTACCATGTGTATACTTTAGGAAAAGATGAATCAATTAAAAACAGTGTGAGTTGGGCTTCCCTGGTGGCGCAGTGGTTGAGAGTCCACCTGCCAATGCAGGGGACACGGGTTTGTGCCCCGGTCCGGGAAGATCCCACATGCCGCAGGGCGATTGGGCCCGTGAGCCATGGCTGCTGAGCCTGCACGTCCGGAGCCTGTTCTCTGCAACTGGAGAGGCCGTGGCAGTGAGAGGCCCGCGTACCGCAAATAAAACAAAAACAAAACAGTGTGAGTTGGTCAAATTCTATACCTTCCTGCAAGGTCAGTGTCTTCTTGGTAAATTAGACCTCCTTCACAAAACATAGATGAATCACTATCTAATAAATACTTAAGGGATTGCTGCAGTACACTGTCTTCATTAAATTGCTCTTTGTGATGGACCCTTGAGATCTGTGATTCTAAGAATGTCTGTTAATTTAGAAACATTAAGAGCTTTAATGTCAACAAAAGTAACTAAAACATTTTTGCTTAGTACTGCATACTGAAGTAAGCAGTTAAATGATATGATTTTAAAAAATAGTTGCCGTAAATGTAATTGGAAATATTCTTTTAATATGTAAAAGGTATTTTGCTAGAAACAACTAGCAAACACTGATCATAAAGATAATACCTTCTAGAAACATGGTCCAAGTGTTTTGTTATGCTAACTCATTTTGTCCTCTTTACAACCATTAGCAACCATTATTTCCATTACTTATGGGGAATAAGGAACAGAAAGATTAAGTGACTTTCTTAAGTTTATACAACAGATGTACTAAGATTATATAAAGAAATTAAAGCAGCCTTATTATTAGGTAGATTGCTTCCCTCTTAACTTATTCAAATGTGACTGGAAATGGCATAAATAATGACCAATTCAAAACTCATTTATCTGAAATAATGATAACCTCTTTTGTTTTGTTCAGCAGACAGCAAAATTAGCTCATGCTGGTTTTTTTCTTTGAAATAATTGTAGAGTTAAAGAAAGTTACAAAAATAGTTTAAAGAGTCTCATATATCCTTCATCCAATTTCTCCCAATGGTGACACTTCATACAGATGTAGTACAACATCAAAATCAAGAAATTAACATTGGAACATTACCATTAACAAGGCTTTAGACCTATTCAGTTTTAAACATTTAAAAATCTGCATTCATGTTTTTGTGTATATATGTGTGTGTGTAGATCTATGCAATTTTATTCTATGTATAGTTTAATTTATTCCATGTATTGATTCATGTGCCATGTATAAGTTCATGATTCATATCAATGATATGACAGGCTACAACCAGTGTTGTCTTTTTATCTTTATCCGTTGTATACTAGTTCACCCGACTAGTCCATCACCTCCAAATGAGGAAATGTTTTGCAGGAATCTCATTGCTCAGCCCTGTTCTTGGACTCATCTGTCCTGGTTTACTAACTTGGAACACAAGGCAGAAGTTGGGTTTCCAAGTCCTTTTTAGGAAGGGAAGCCCTCTTCTTTTATGCAAACAAGGGATAGAAATTCCTAAATAGTGGGAAGAAGAACTTAGTCCAACTCAATCATATAGCATGTGCTCATCACTTCCCCTGGATACATCAAGGGAACTGTTCCAACTCTACTTGAGTCTGAGCACAGTCAGATGCCCGGCACATCCAGCTGCACCTGGAGCACTTCTGTTTGGATATCCTAAGCCACTCTCAACTCACCATTTACAAAACAATACTTCTCAACTTTGCTCTTATGCTTCCTTTTTTTCAATATTTTTCATTACAGTGAAATACACTATCATAGAGTTAACCACAAATCTTGACAAATAACAGACTCCTTTTATTTCAACCTCTGCTTCTTCCAAATTTAATTCATTGCCAAATTATGGTAACTCTATGTCCTTATTATCTCCTAAGTCTACTCCTTGGCCAGATTTTCTCAGCTACTGCCATATCTCAGGCCCTTCAAATTTTTTAAATCTATGTGATATCTTTTGCCTTTTAATTGGCCTTTCTGTTTCCACAAAGATCTAATGTTTCTCTTATATTCCACTCTGCTTTCAGACTGAATTTGTATAATACATGGCATTGGACACATTCTCCTATTAAATGTCAGTCATTAAGTTCACCGTAAATATAAGATACAGTTCAAATTCCTTAGAATCATATTTACGGCTCTTTATAATTTTACCATGCCTATCTCTTCAGTCTCATTTCCAACCCATTCCCTTCCCAGAGCTAAGGTGCCTATGAAAGTCAGACTACCAGAGGTTCATCAAATGTGGAATATTCTCTTTCACTCTAACACCTTTGCAAATACACATTCAGTTCTTCCCTCTACTTAAACACCTCCTTAAATAACGGACTCCTACTCATCTTTCATAACTAATAAAAATTCTTCCCCCTTCTAAGAAGCATTTCATTGTTCCCACTCCACACAGTTAATTCACAATGCTTTTGATACATTTTAGAATTACCATACTACATTATACTTTCACCTTACCATCTGAACTGGAAGACCCTGAGAACTATCTTTTATTTCATTTCTAAACTTCAAGTTATTCTAGATATAATTTTCATGAATATTTGTTGAATGAATAAAGATGTTATAACTAGCAACTAAAATTATAGAATGCAACTGCTGCCAGTCTCTACAGTGACTACGTGAATAATTAGAGCACTTAGCAAAGATATTTTCCTGCCTCTGTCATCTCCCATCTCTCTGTCTGAATATGAATACTGTGGAGACTAGTGGAGGAGACATTTTTAAGCTCATGATTTGTATGCTTCTAGGGTCCCATTCTCTTGAATATTACCAAGAGGATAATATTCAAGGCTAGGGAGAAGGACAGACATATTTAGTTCTTAGATTTTTCAATTGCAGTGTCTGTTCACCATTTCTGAAACATATACTAAACCATAAGTGTACTTGTTTAGGTGAGTATTTGATGTTGGTTTTTGAAGCTGTAGTTATATGAGAAAGAGTAGAAATTGTGATGTTGAAGAAATATAGACCGATAACTCTTGTTATGCTAAGCCAAATAGAATTTTTGCAAATTTGTCTTAGTTTGACAACTTAAATAGCTAGAATATAAGAAATAATTACGAAAACCCTATAATATATTTAAAGTCACAACATGCAGGGTCCTTACCAAAGAAATTAGAAAAGTAGAGTAACTAGTACTAAAATTTACCTCCAACTTTCTCCTCCACTGTGACAGAAAATCCATTTTAGTGTGATTATATTAAAAGAGCTATACAGTCTAACGAAGTAAGTTATTCAGTCCCCAAGAAAAAAAATCTAATGAGAATATATGCGAATAATTTTCAAGTGATAAAAGTTTAATGAAATGCCAGTTTCTCCTTTCCTAAGGCACCAGTGAAATACCATTAACCTTTGAAAACTGAATCCAAAAATGCTAACCTTTAAGATTCTTTGAAAATACAGATGGAGGATAGCTAGCTAGCTAGGTACGTGGATACTTTGACACGTAGACAGACTACACACAAAAATTGGCTCTAACATGCAAACTGTATTCAGTTTTTTGATTTGATTTTTGTAACTTTTGTTTTTTTATATATTTGAGAAACCACATTGGGAAAAACAAAAAGAAAAACAAATCTGAACTGAAAGATATCATGGAGTAATGGGGAAAAAAGTGATTTATGGTTAGACACAGGCACAAAGCCTGTCTCTAACCCATTTCTACTCTTTTACAACTGTGTGACAATGGGAAAATCACTTACAGTCACTCATTCTCTTTAATTATGTTTAATTATGAGCAAAATAAAATATTTACCACAAAATAATTCCAAAAAGAAGACTCAAAATCAATATAAGTCCTCTCTCCTCTTCCTTTCTGATTCTTCTATTTTCTTTTTCAATCAATAATTTGAGTGGGCTGAAGTTTCCTTTATCCTGCTCCACCCAACAAAATAATATAAAACATGGTAAGAGAATTGAAGAGACAAGAAAAGAGTGAAATAAAGTATCCACTTTTGATATTTGATTGCTAATAACTTTCAAGATTCAACTTCCACTCCCTCCATCCAGATCTGGACAAAGTAAAGCCTAGCTGTTTCCTGCTTTGGCACCATAAGGACGTTTATACCACATAAGCTCAACCCATACTTGTGGGAAACCCTTATTCCATCCCCAACCCCTAACCACCATAAAACTCTAAGCCAGCTGCTCCTCCTTACTCTTTCTCTCTCAAGCCATTTTTGTACCAGCCTGGGAACACACTCTGCTTTGCCCAGAAAGCCTCAGTGTATGAGTAATAAATCTTTTCATACCCTCTTGTTGTGCATGTGGCTTTATCAATCCCTACATTCTAAACCAAACTGGATGGAGGGACCCATCCCGTGTCCATGGCATGGCCACAACAATGGACATTGTGAGCAGGTGTCAGTGTGATGATAAACCTTCACCATGGGTCCTTCTTCTCTTGCCTTGGCTTGTTGATCTGGCTCTGCTGCCTGCTGGTCAGCATGTACTTTGAGATGCTGCATGCTGAAAAGCGTGTGCTTTTTGCTGTGCTACTTTGTGCTGCATTTGCTGAGTTGCACGGAGCATCTGTTACAGATTAACCAACCCAAGACAAAATTTTCAAACATTTAGAAACAAGAGTATGAGATGAGAGTCCACTTTAAAGTGGCATTGGGTTAAACGTTTCATTCCAGACTCATATATATTTCATATGTATGTATATATGTATTTCTCTTTAATTATGTTTAATTATGAGCAAAATAAAACTTATCTATATTTCTCATATATTATCTCCTTTAGGAAGTCCCAAACTTTCTTGATAGTGACCAAGGCACTCATTTCACTTGTTAAAATGCACAATGTTAGATTCATAAAAAAGTAATTTATTGGCCTCAGGCTACAGGGGTCATAGAGTGCCATAATGCTTTTGTAAACAAATTCAAATTTAATTAAATTAAACATGACATATTTCATTTATCAGTAAATCTTCAGCAGTTAATTGTAGTAAAGAATCTGACTCCAGTTTTGATGTTTAACTCTTGACAGGTTTCAAGCCTATCACTTCTCCTTCCCTGCTGTACCGTATCTGGGCAAGCTGATAAGAAAGCCTCAGTGTGCTCTCTTTTGGCATCAGTGGGAAGTTCAAACCATATGATATGAGTTTGCACATGTGAATTTATCCCAGCCCACTTCCTCACCACTATAAAACCCCAAGCCAGTAGCCCTTCCTTGATTTTTTTTTTTTCTCAAGCCATTTTGGGATCAACTTGGAAGTCAGCTGAGCTCTCCCAAGAAAGCTTGGTTATGTAACAAACCTTTTCATACCCTCTGGGTGTGTATGCAACTTGCAAATGAAATTTTGAGTGGAGAGTCCATCTCACTTCTTTGGGCTAATCACAAGAGGATAAATAATATCATTTTCATAAAGTGTACTTTGTTGGAAAGGGAATGTTTGGTTGCTTTTTACATTGTTTTACTTTACTCCTCTTTTCTCTCTTCCTTTCTATTCTTCTGTTTCAGGAAGAAGATTTAGACTGATTCTTTCTTGACTGCCCTTGTCTTTTCTGCTGTTTTCCCTATCCCACCTCAACCCCATTAGTGGAAGACATAGAACAGCATTTTTTTTTAATTGAAGTATAGTTGATTTACAATGTTCTGTTAATTTTTGCTCTACAGCAAAGTGATTCAGTTATACATATATACGTTCTTTTTTATATTCTTTTCCATTATGGTTTTTCTCAGGATACTGAATACAGTTCCCTGTGCTATAAAGTAGGACCTTGTTTATTCATTCAATATGTAATTTTTTTCATCTACTAACCCCAAACTCCCAGTCCATCCCCCACCCCCTGCCCTTGGCAACAACAAGTACGTTCTCTATGTCTGTGAGTCTGTTTCTGTTGCGTAGATAGGTTCATTTATGTCATAGTTTAGACTCCAGAGATAAATGATATCATAGTATTTGTCTTTTTCTGACTTACTTCACTTAGTATGATAATCCCTAGTTCCATCCATGTTGCTGCAAATAGCATTATTTTGTTCTTTTTTTAAGGCTAATATTCCATTGTGTATACGTACCACATCTTTATCCATTCATCTGTTGATGGATCTTAAGTTGTTTCCATGTCTGGGTTATTGTGATTAGTGCTGCTATGAACCTAGGGGTGCATGTATCTTTTTGAATTACGGTTTTGTCAGGTATATGCCCAGGATTGGGATTGCTGGGTCATATGGTAATTCTATTTTTAGTTTTTTGAGGAACTTCCATACTGTTTTCCATAGTGGCTGCACCAACTTACATCCCCACCAACAATGTAGTAGGGTTTCCTTTTCTCCACACCCTCTCCAACATTTGTTATTTGTAGACTTTTAAATGGTGGTCATTCTGACCAGTGTGAAGTGATACCTTATTGTAGTTTTGATTTGCATTTCTCTAGTGATTAGTGATGATGAGCATCTTATCAAAGCGCAGTGGTTTTAAGGTGTGGTCCAGCAGCATCAGCACCACCTGGGAACTTAGAAATGCAATTTCTTGAGTTCCACCCCAGACCTATTGGAGCAGAGATTTGAGGGCAGGGGCACTTACCTTTCTGTGTTTAAACAACTCTCCAAGTGATCCTGCTGATCTTAAAATTTGAGAACTAATGATCTCAGCATACAAGAGAAGGTCTTTTGAAAAGATAAGGAGTGTGTCAGACTGGCTGTGTTTCAGGGTTCTCACGTGGCTTGTGGGATCTTAGTTCCCCCACCAGGGATTAAACCCATGCCCTCGGCAGTGAAAGCGCAGAGTCCTAACCACTGGACTGCCAGGGAATTCCCCTGAAATTTTCTTTCCATGTTTGTTCTTAAGATGTCCAAGGTAAAGTTTGGAGGGTAACTTTGTTTACCTTGAGATCTTAGGTTATAATAAAAAGCAGTTTTGATGAAAATGATATATTATCTACCATACATTTGTTCTGAGTGTAAAAACTAATGATGCAGGATAAGAGATTGGCTAAGAAAATGGAGCCAAAGCCTCCACTTACAATAAAGAGTTCTTTGGCCTGGACCGCCCTTTGTGTCTATGCATGGGTACAAACAAATGCACACATATACAGTACACACCCTGGGAAATAAATTGGCAGGAAGTGGTTGATTTGTTGTCCTGCCAACTCTCTTTCCATCAGAGACACAATTAACCAGCAAGATGGAATAAATTATTTCAAATATCCTCCCCAGTTTCAAAATTTGAGGACCTGTTAATAGTATTGACGTTTTCATCCTGTGATCAGAGAGAAGGTCTCAGTCCTTTTTGCTTTCCCACTTTTCTGTGGGTCAGGTTTTCGGAAACATTTTTTCCTCTATAATATCTCATTTATCTTTCTGTTTCCAGAAATTTAAATACAAGCACTGTACATAGTTGACCACTCATTCCTTTATGGATGAATTTTTTTAGATTATCATATTAGTGTAATGGGATAGGGGAGTCTTTCCTTAGGCTGTGAAATAATATTTCTATTCATTCTGAAAGTCATTTTTTTCTACTAGATTCTGTAATTTTTCAATAGTTATCCATTAAATCCCTGGATTGGGTGTCAGAAATTCTTAGGTTTTTTTTTTATAATTCTGTGTGAAGATGAAGTTTAAGTCTCATTAAGTAGGACTCATGTGTTCTAAGAGTAGTGAAGAATTTGCACTCAATTCTTGTTGACTCTCACTAGAATGGTCCTAAGGCCATGAGAATGGAGCCAAGCTATCTAGTCATCATGCAACTGAATTGTATCAAAGCAAGCAAGCCTCCTCCTCCAGGCTAAAGAGCAGCAGGCCTAGAGGCTGACTCAGCTTGAGCCAAGCTGGCATTAATTAGTTTTGAGCTTTCCTGGACTAGATGATCTCTGAAGTCACATTCAATTTTGAGATCCTTTTTTGAACTTGTCATTGTCATTGATAATATTTTAAAGTATCTTAATACTACTAAAATATTATTTATAAATAATTGCTTACTTCAGGTTATTTCTGAAAAAGATGGTTAATAATTTGGATTTTGTTCTGGTGCTTGGCTTCATTTGTAATTAATGACACGAATAGAGAGTGCATTGAGCTTCTAATTGTCTTATGTGCTAGTAATAGGATTAAGTATAGCTAATATAAAATTAAAATTACAGCCCTTACCCTTAAGGAGTTTACCTGTTGACAATTCCACTTGCAATAAAGAGCTAATTTGGGTACTATTTACACTTAATACTAGTAGTTATTACTAATTAAAGATTTTTCTTCTCCCTACCTAATCTCTACCTCTCAAGCCTCTGCCACACACCTTCAAATTAAGATTCTGAGCTTTTCTCATCTTGTCCTATAGTATTCATTAACAGGGTATTAATTTCTAGTGCTGTTTTTACTTCCCTACCTGTAGGACATAACTATAGGATTTATATTCTAAATATTGTGTGTATATGTGTATAATCTCTAAAATTCTCTCGTCTGAGATAATTTTCATTTAAAAATGAGGGAAGTGTTAATTGCAATCACAGGATTTATCAGAGTGCATGTAATTGAGGCTTACCTTGTGTATGGAAAATGTATGGGATAGAAACCATGCCTATTGTCTTCATAATTTTACCTCAAACTTCTTGTATAGGGCATTATGCCTAGCAGGAATTCACTAATTATCCAGTGAATCGATTCTGTTTGTTTACTTCTCATTTACTCTGTAACTGTGCAGTGTGTTCCCTAGTCCGTAATACCATTAAAAGTATTCTTGCCATGGTCATTTTTCTAAATCCAAGGGACATTTTTAAGGTTCTAAGTTATCTTACCTTAATTAAAATGGTTTGAAAGTGTGTTGAGGGCATCTGCCTTGAAATTTTTACTTCTTTGATTTATATAATGATACTTTGATTTTCTATCTCTCATTTTTCAATAATCCTTTATCTTCTTCCCCTCTTTCTCTGAACATGCTGGTCATGTTCTACAGAGTTCCACTTCTAATCCTCTTCTCATTTAATCTCACCAAAAGTATGCCAAAGTTTCAGTACCCTTCGACATGGTGATGAATCTCAAGACAGTAATCTTCAACCTAATTTTCCAAAACTATATGTCCATCTCCTCACTAGAGATCTCCAACCAGATAATCCAAAGTATAATACCATAAGTGTAATATGTATAAAACCAAACATTTTATCAATTAATAACCTCCTTCTCTACTTTAAATCTGTTTTAATTCTATGTTCCCTTTGTCAGTGAATGTCCCAGCCTTTCACTCAGCTTTCAACATCACAAAATCAGAAAGCATCATTTAGTTCTCCTTTTTACTCATGTAATCAGATACCAAATCCTATTCAATCCATTTAGACCTCCTTAATCTGCCCAGTTCTTTTTATCTCCTCCAAAATGTTAAGGACTATCATTCTCAATTCTCACTGAGATTATAAAAACAATCTCCTAATCAATCCCATACCTCTAGTCCTTACTCCCTTCAAATAAAAAAAGATATGATATGCCATGCCTGTTTAAAATCCTTTAGCTATTTCTCATTATCTGTAATAAAAGGTAATGAGACTCAGTTCTTAGACTCTTGCCTAATTGGTGACTGGTTTCTCCATCACCCCATCTCACCACTAATTTCTTCTTTGTTATAGCACAAGGCATGGGAACTATTCCCAGTCCCAGAATGTACACTATACCAGTCTCCTCTCCAGTGGTTGCACGTGCTTCCTTTCCCCTCTTGGATGACTTCTTTTTATCTTCCAGAACTGAAACATCACCTCCTCCAAGAAGCTTCCTCTAAGGTTGTTCTGCCTCTGGGGTTCAGCTTTGGGGAACCCTTTATATGTTCCAGTATCATCTGTTGTAGTTCTACCATAGAAATTATTACACTATATTGTATCGTCTCTGTTTTTACCAGCCCTTTCCAATACCCAATTATACTGAAACTACTTGAGGTAAGAATGATTTAGCATTTGTGCAGCCCAATTCTTGACAGAATACAACTCCTTAATGATTTTGAATGAATGAGTGAATGAAACCAGAATCTGTGTCCCATCAAAACTTCTTTCTTAGGAGGTATATTCTGGTTTCTCAGTATGCACATTGTACACTAGCATCTGTGGTTCTTACTGTTTAAAATTCACTATTTTCTTTCCATGTGGGTGCTTGCTTTATGCTTTCAAAACTTCCCTGGTGGTCCAATGGTTAAGACTGGGCTTCCAGTGTAGGAAGGGCGGGTTCGATCCCTGGTGGGGGAACTGAGATCCCGTAGGCCACAGGGTGTGGCCAAACAATACAAAATTTTAAAAAAGGAAATCTAAAATGTCCTTTCTATGGATACAAGGTAACGTAGAGGAAAGTTTTTAACTTTTCCAGATGAGTCATGTTCTATTTTTTGTATGCCGTGGCCATTCATTAAATGACCTCTTTTTCTCAGAAAATGTTTATGCTCCTACATATATATTCATTACTCTACCTAGAAGTTATATGTAGCCTAGTAAATTGTGTTTTGCGAAGTTCATTTAATTGGCTTGGGAAAGTTGGAGGTGACTATCACAACGCTTTAATTTAGTTTCTACTGGATGTTTTGGCTATAATGGAAAAGTTAACAAACTCAGATCTCAATATTTCATTACCGTGTGGTGGACAGATTTATGAAATACAAGGTTAGGAATGCAATGGAGAGAGTCAGAGGTTGATTCTAGATTTAGGAAAGGGAATTCATGGCTTTCTAAAATTATGACATTAAATTTGAGGTTTCTCTCATCTCTCTTTTTTATGTGGGCTCAACAAAACAATTGCCTGGGCACACACAAAACATTATAAGCTACTCGGTACACAAAAAATACAAAACATTAAATCATAATGTTTTCTTGTTTAGTATAAATAATTGAGAGGTATTTAAAAATGTTTCAAGTTACTGTGAAATTCACTACCATTATTGTCATCACCTATTTAATGTTTCTTACTTTTGGGAATGATCCATAAATTATAATATTTAAACAATGATTCCACTAATATTCTTAGCAATTTTTAATTTTAGGTGCATTAGACTGAAATTAATTCTCTGGAAGGGATTTACGTGTATATATTTATACATCTTCTCCATATATATTTCTCTTTTAGGTGGTCAAAGTAGGAGCATTTATTTCTGACATGGAACATATTGAGCCAAAATTTTAAATGGCTCTGATATTTGAAAATGTAACTTATTCTATATTTAATTCACTGAATCCTAGAACAATTGGAAGATCAGATATAATGGAGAGAATTAGTGATTATAGCTTCTGAAAAAGATGTAAATGTTCCTTTTTTTATTATACAGAATTCTGGTACATGAAGCACTTTTAATTTATAGAGTTATTTTTGGGCAATACGTGAGTTATAGAGTTATTCTTGGGCAATGTGTTCTTGGGCAACACATTAGATCTGTTAATTCCATGCAGGAATTATTGTTATTATTACATTGTCTTCATAAAGAATGTCACTCATTATTTCACTTAAACTTTACTCCCTGAGAATACTGAAGGCCATGATCTATAGACAGACAATGAGAATAGTTTAAGAAAGCTTTCTTTTAGATGATATTTGAAAAGCAGAAATGAAAGAAAATAAGGGTATTTTTATCTAAGTTACTTTGTTTATTGAAGTGTTAAATTGTAGTTGCTATATCAACTTATATTAGACCTTTTCTTGTGTGTTTGTTAAGTTCCAGGAAACATTGTTGATTCTTTAGCAAAATCTTTACATCTTAAAGCTTATTTGAAGATTATTGTCTACATTTTTTTAATGTTTTACCCACAGTCTTCCCACCTTCAATTTTATAATCTTATATGCATCTATTCCTCCTTGAAATTAAATCTGTCAGTTTCTAAGCCATATGCTTTGGATAATTCATTTTTAGTGAGTGCTAAAAATTGTAAATGTTAACTACAGTAGAAAAAGAAATTTTAACATGTGCTAGCAAATATCCTCAAACATCAGCAGTAGAAAGAATCTCAACTAAAAACTCCTACCAGAGATGATTTGATCATAAACCTTTCAAGCAGAAAATTGGCAATCACTGTAGAAACAATTCCTCAGGAAGGTATTCAGCTTTCAAATAACCCTGAAACAAAGCAACCCAATGACATTTGCTTTCTGGAAAGGAAACCTCCCTGGTCCCTCCATCTCAGGGTCCTCTGGAAAGCAAACCTGGAGGAAAACATGACAAACAGAGATGCTTAGAAGTGTGAGCCTTCTGTGATGCACAGGAGGTAAAAATATTTTCCTTTTTTCCTGAACCTTTAGGAGCCAATTAGCTCCAAAGTCTTTTGGAAATGGTACAGGTTTGAATGGTGTAGATTATCTAAAGATCATAAAAATAGACATCAGGTGAGCTGAAATATGCCCCTAGCCTTTTGTACAACTCAATTCAACCAGTCTGGAAACATTCTGGAACACAAACAAAACTCAGTCTGGAACCACTCAGAACAGAAAGAAACATAAAGATGAATGCCTTGTGTTTCAGTTTTCTTTTAAAGATTATCTTTAAAATTTAAGATATTTGGTGGGTGTACTCTGCCCCTCGGACTTTATATACACAGAAACATTATTATACGTGTGTATGTGTGTGTGTGTGTGTGTGTTTATTCAAACTCTACTTTTTCTTTTACTTTAACACAACTTCTAGATTTACACATTTTGAATAAATTTATATGCGTGTATATATATATATATATCCAGCCACTAATAATTTTCAGAATAAATTTGAATTTAGGAAAGGCATTAGGAATTACAGAAAATCTATTCTAACATTTGACTTAAAACATCATGACAAAACTTCACCACAAGTCTCTAAAATGACCATGCCAGAATTGAGAAATTAAACATAATATACTTAATCTGCTAATATGTATTCCCCAAAGTAAGCAGAGAGGAAAACATGTATTTTATTGTACAGGATACTCTTAGTCATTCAAGTCCTATTTTCTTATATTTAGCTTATACTCAATTATAAAATGCTTGCTTACCTAGTTTGTCATTTCTAACCTACTATTAGCATCAAAAGGAGGCTTCTAGGCTACAGTGTTTTAAATGCAATCAAACATAGGAAATGATGCCAAGGTAAAATACAATCATAAAGGCTGAAATGTACTAAAGAATTCAACACTATAGTGTAGACTGATGGACAAAAGTTTCCATTCACCTCAACTGTAGAGGGAAGAAAGGAATCTGGCAAATGAGGTGGGTAGAAGGAGCCCCTAGACCTGGGTTAGAGCCCTAGGCTTTCCAGTCCCTTGCGAAGATGATTCTTTTACTGAGCCTCAGTTTATTCTTTTACAAAATGAAGGGGCCAAACCAGACTAGATTCTTTCATCACTAAAGATCTATTATATAAATAATTATGAGCTGGATTCCTCAGGAAACATGTAAGATAGATTTACTGTTTGTTTAAGGGGACAATGTCATGCGGAAAGGATTCTAAAAAAAACTCCATTAAAATGCATAAAGTATAAAAAAGCATTAGTGATTAAAGGAGGTTAGCTCTGATTATTTGAAAACCTTTATATCTGTATAATAATTTATGTCTAAAAACAGGGAGCAAATTAGGAGTTCCTGCATTTCAACCAAAATTTAAGAGAGATATTACTAATTTAAGAGTAGAAGTATGCATTATTGATACTAATTCACATACTTAATATAAAATAATACTTTATATTTCTAAAAATTAGGTTATTGAGTCTAATTAGCTATGTACTCCAGCAAACCCAATTCACTCATAAAATTGAACAAAATAGTATTAGACTGGAAATGCTAACTCAAAATACATCTGCAGCAACAGGATGTGTAAGGTGGTAATAAATTTTCTAGAAAGCTGAGTGGGTTATAAAAGAATAGTTGCATTGATTGATTAATTCAAATTTGGGTATGTTAGGTACACAATTTTTATGCTAAATTAGTAGTGTGCAATTTAGGAATAGCAGTGGTTGACAATTTGAAATAGGTTTCTTATTGAAAAATGTATTGAATAGATGTTTGATCACCAGTAAATCCTATCGTTTATATCATATTTTTATTTTGTTTTGTTCATGTTTACTTGATGCAGGAGGAAAATCAGATTGGAGTGGTATTAAAATACTTGGGTTCTCTTTGGCTCTACCTTTAATCAGCTTGGTGGCCCAAAGCAATTCAGTAGGTTGAATTAGAGGTTTTAACTAATGACTATTAGATCCTTTCAATCTCTAAAATAATATCGGCTTATGAAGAGTATTTGGGGAAAAAATGGCTAACAGGATAGTCTGGGATAAATTCTTTCCATAAGTGAGTGTTCCTATTTCTCTCCTATCTGAATTTGCCCCATTCCAACATTACCACTTCTCCAGTAACTTCTGATTCTCATTTCTCTACTACAACTTCACACTTCATTCTCTCAATTCCCTACCTACTCAAACATCAATAATTCTTCTTTTTGAATTCCATGTCTTATAATTCCTAGTTGTAATTCTTTTGTCTCCTGTGTCTTTATGTATTTCCTTTACTTTTTTATTTTTAATCTGAGCACAAATATAGGAGTTGGAGTAGCACAAATGTAAATGCACAGCATGTGTATTAGCAAAACTTTTGGTTCAGAAACAAATATGATGTGTCCTTTTTTTTACTACATAATGACTGTTAGACTCTGAGCATCACAAACTGGATGATCTAATTAATTTTCCCAATTTAATGAGCATATTGTGTCAGCTATAGACCTGACAAAGTCGGTCTTTAAGATTGTGTCTGGGGCTTCCCTGGTGGCGCAGTGGTTGGGAGTCCGCCTGCCGATGCAGGGGACACGGGTTCGTGCCCCGGTCCGGGAGGATCCCACATGCCGCGGAGCGGCTGGACCCGTGAGCCATGGCCACTGAGCCTGCGCGTCCGGAGCCTGTGCTCCGCAACGGGAGAGGCCACAGCAGTGAGAGGCCCAAGTACCGCAAAAAGAAAAAAGTGTCTGTATGTAGTGCATGTGTCTGTATGTGTTTGTTTAGCTTAAACTCACATTTTAATTATATGTCTACTGATTTTCTAGAAATTATTGTTTTAATGAGTTTTATTTTTGGAAAAAGTGACTTTTGTAATTTTAAGATTTTTCTTTATGTAAACTTCATAAATCAAAGTACTTAGCGTTTGGGGGGATTCTGACCTTCTATTAAGGTAACACAATACTGCTAATACTCCTAATAACAATCATATACATTAATGTAACAAGTAAATGCCCTGATGGTAAAGAAATCGAGCCAATTTCCTGTATATTGTTTTTAGAAAGTAGTGTCCATTTCTAACTAATAGATGGAGAGAACTTTGATGTATGTAGTATGGTTTGAAGTGTACTGAAAACACCATATTTCAAAAATACTTTCTATGCTATGCAGTTCCTGTGGATTACTAAGGATTGCTCCTATATTCCAGGAGACACACAACCATGAATGGGAAGTCCACTGTCTTTCAGTTATTAATTTATACTTACAATGGGTTTGAGTTTTCAAGTGTGAGAGTTCTGATCTACAACTTATACTATAGGAAAAGAAAAGAAGAAATATTTGCGAAGGAGTTAAGTATCAAGGAATTTCTGAGGGAAGGTGACCCACCTGTAATGTCAGGGCAAGTTGGATTTTGCAAAGCCAGAGGACAGCATGAGAAGAGAAGGAAATATAAAAAGGAATTGAAAAAGCACATAGACGGGAGATGTGAAGGCAGTGTTCCTGACTTTAGGATGCTGAAATTAAAACTTCATAGCAAATTTCCTTTAAAAATTATAGATCTAAATTTTCCTCCTTAAAATTGGGTAGTGAATATTATAGAACAAATTTTAATATACCAGTCAGTTGATAATTCATATTTGGAAGGGGAAACTCCAAGTTACTTTCTGAGAACATTTCTACTTTTTCTTGCAATAATTTCTGTGTACAAGAGGAGAAGTACATTCTTTTTTAGAAGATTCGTTAAACTTTAATTTTCATAATGCAGCTACAGACTCATTCTGGGTTTTAGAACATTTGAATTGTCCGTTATTTTATAGTAACCCTATACTTCTAGTAGTAAGAGAGTAAAGAGTAGTAAGAGAGCAAATTGGAATGGTCTTCTATCTAGCTCCTGTCAAAGGTGAAGTGATGCTTGGAGAAAATTTTATGTTTATGTCATTTGTGCTACTCAAAAATATCTTTGTGTTAAAAGATACCATACAAAATATAACTTGGTCTAAAGATTTTAGTACAACATAAAACGACTTTGAATGAATTCAGTTTTGAAACTCACAATGTGAAGCAAGGTTATGCTGAATAGTAACTCCCTAATCTCAGAGACTTCAGATAGGTTTTATTTCTTGTCCATGCCTTATGTTCATTTCTAGTCTCAGATGCCCCGCTCTGAATTATTCTCACTCTGGTACACAGGCTAAGGAATGGCTACTATCATGAACATCATCACTGTACCATGACAGAAGGAAAAGAGTGCTGTGGAGAACCCACATGGGCAATTAAGTAACACATGGCACTTACACTTAGGAACCATTAACTAAACCATTCATATGGCTGGACAACCACAGTGAGCAAAGAAGTGCAGCTGTCATGTCTGTCTAGAAGAATGAGAATTGGAAATATCCAGGGAGTAGAATATATAATCAACACATACATAAATACCATAAACAAATATTAAAAAATATTTTTACATGGTCTTTTTCACCATGTTATACATATATTTGTTATACATATATTTGTTACACATATATTACTAAGAATAGTTGTTATATGTATACTTGTTATACATATATTACTAAGAATACTTTTTATAAAAGTTAGAGTCTACTATGTAAGATCTACATGAAGACTTATTTTAGATTATAAAATCAAGGAAAGTTTAATTTTTGTTACTTTTTACCCTGAGATTTACTTCCTGTCTGATAAGCTTCACTGTATAATTGACAGTTTTTTTTCTTTTGTGTCATGATTGTCAGGAAACTTAAGGTAAATTTGAACTTCAATCAAGAGTAATTTTTCTGAATTTTAGAATTATAAGGTTTTGTTTGTTTGTTTTTTCGTTAAGAAGCATTTGCTATTTGTATTTCTAGTTTAATATTTAGGTTAAACATTTAAAAGAATAAATGAAATAGATCTTTCTGGAAAAATAGGTCATTATGACTTTGTTCTACAGTGAACCCTAATTTCTTTTTAAAAAATTATTGTGGTAAAAAACCTTAATCTGACATTTACCCTTTTAGCTGAGTTTTAAGTGTACGATACAATATTAACTGTAGGCACAGTGTTGTATAGTAGTTATATAGAACTTATTCATCTTGTATTACTGAAGCTTTAAACCTGTTCATCAGTAGCTCCCCATTTTCTCCTCTTTCCTCCCCCTGGCAACCACGATTCTTTCTGTTTCTATAAGTCTGGCTATTTTAGTATTGTTTAGAAGTGGAGTCATGCACTATTTGTCTTTCTGTGACTGGCTTATTCCACTTAGTATTATGTCTTCAAGTTTCATCCGTGTTTTCACATATTGAGAATTCCTTTCTTTTTTAAGGCTGAATAGTTTTCCATTGTATGTATATACCACATTGTCTTTATCCACTCAGCCTTCAATGAACATTTAGGTTGTTTCCACTTCATGGCTATTTTCAATAATGCTGCAATGAATGTGAGCCTGCTAGTGTATCCTCAAGATCCTGATTTCAACTCTTTTGGATTTATACCAAGAAGTGAGAATCCTGGATCATATGGTATTTCTATTTTTATATGTTTAAGGAAACTTGATACTGTTTTACATAGTTTCACTATTTTGCCTTCCCACCAATGGGAAGGGTATAAGGGTCCCAATTTTCTATATTTTTGCCAACGTTTTGTCTTTTTTTTTTTCTTATAACAGCTATCCTGACATCCTGTGAGGTGATTTCATTGTGGTTTTGATTTGTATTTCCCTGATGATTAGTGATGTTGAGCAGTTTTTCATATACCTGTTGGCCATTTGTATGTCTTCTTTGGAGAAATGTCTATTAAGTTCCTCTGCCCATTTTTAAATCCGGTTATTTGTTTTTATGCTATTGAGTTGTGGAGTTCCTTATATATTTTGAGCTCAACCATTTATCAGATATATGGTTTGCAAATATTTTCTCCCATTCTGTAGAGTGTCTTTTCATTCTGTTGATTATTTCCTTTGCTATTCAGAAGCTTTTTGTTTTGATATAGTCCCACGTGTCTATTTTTGCTTTTGTGGTCTTTGCTTTTGGTATCATAGTTGTGAAATCATTGCCAAGACCAATGTCATAAAGCATTTCCCCTGTGTTTTCTTCCAGGGGTTTTACAGTTTCAGGTGTAATGTTTAAGTGTTTAATGTTTAATGTTAATGTTTAATGTTTAATCCATTGTGAGTTGATTGTTGTGTATGGTATAAGTGTCTGATTTCATTCTTTTGCATGTGGATATCCAGTTTTCCCAACACCATTTATGAAAAAGACTTATCCTTTCCATACTGTGCATTCTTGCCACTCTCACTGAAGATTAATTGACCTTATATGCATGGATTTATTTCTGTACTCTTTATTCTGTTTTGTTTGTCTGTATGTCTGTTTTTATGCCAGTACCATCCTGTTTTGATTGCTGTAACTTTGTAATATATTTTGAAATCAGGAAGTGTGATGCCTCCAGTTTTGTTCTCTCTCAAGTATGATTTGGCTGTTCATGTTCTTTCGTGGTTCCATATGAATTTTAGATTTTTTTTTTTGTACTTCTGTAAAAATTATCAATGGGAATTTGATAGAGATTGCACCGAATCTGTAGATTACTAGGTATCATGGGACTTTTAATATTGTTTCTTCCAATTCATTATCACAGAATGCCTTCCCATTTGTGTCTTCTTTAATTTCTTTCATTAATTTTTTTGGAATTTTCAGTACATAAATCTTTCACTTTTTTAGTTATTTATACTTAAATTTTTGTGTGCTATTGTAAATGGGGTTTTTCTCTTCACATAGTTCATTGGTAGTGTATAGAAATGCAAATGATTTTTGTATGTTGATTTTGTATATTGCATCTTTGAGGAATTTGTTTATTAGTTCTAACAGTTTCTTGCAGAGTATTTATGGTTTTCTACATATAAGATTATATCATCTGGAAGAGGGACTTCTCATTAGATTTGGATGCTTTTTAGTTCTTTTTCTTGCCTAATTGCTCAGGCTGAGCTTTCCAGTACTATGTTAAAGAGGAAAAAGTGGCATCTTTGCCTTGTTACTGATCTTAGATTTTTTTTAAAAACTTATTTTATCACCACTGAGTCTAATGTTAGCTGTGGGCTCTTTATATATGACCTTTATTGTGTGGAGGTACTTTCCTTCTATTCCTAGTTTGTTGAGATTTTTATCATGAAAGAGTATGGAATTTTACCAAACACTTTTTTTTTTCACATCTATTGACAATCATGTGATTTTTACCTTTCATTATGTTAATGTGGTGTATCACATAAATTGATTTTTCTATTTTGAACCACCCTTGAATTCCAAGGATACATACTTAAAATTTATCCATGGTGTATGATCCTTTTAATGTATTGTTGGATTCAGTTTGCTAGTATTTTGTTGGTAATTTTTACATCTATATTCATCAGGGATATTGGCCTGTAGTTTTTCTTTTTCATGGTGTCTTTGTCTAGCTTTGGTATTAGGGCAATGTTGGCTTCATAACATAAGTTTGGAAGTGATCCAAACTCAAATTTTTTGGAAGAGTTTGAGAAGTATTGCAATAATTTGTCTTTAAATGTGCTGTAGAATTCACCAGTGAAGTCATCTGGTCCTGGACTTCCTTTTTTGGGAGGCTTTTGATTACTGGTTCCATCTCCATACTAGTTATAGATCTGTTTAAACTTACTGTTTCTCCATACTAGTTATAGATCTGTTTAAACTTACTATCTCTTATAATCTTAGGATAGTTATAAGACAGAATGTGAATGTTACAATCTTTGACAATGTAAAGCATAGTTAATAGAGAATGGAGAAGAAAGGAAAAAGGGAGGTTAGATGAAGTTATATCTTCATATTATAAATAGTGTATTGTAATTTTTGAGCACTTACCATAGAAAGACATTGTGCTAAATGCTTCACATCCAATAATTCATTTAAAAACTCAAATTCATGAACCAGGTTTTTTTTCATGAAAAACCTGGAGGCACACAGATATCAAAGGATTTGACCATGATTACACAGGGAGTAAATAGCATTGAGTGAAAATGCCAAAAAGTGATTGAATTATAGAGAGAACTTAAAGTATTAAAGTATTAATTTAAAGTATTGTTTAAATTTATAAATGTAAATAAGGGATTAAAATCATTCTAGAGCTATATTTGGAGGAAGGTGTAGAAATAGAACAAGCACAAATGCTTTAAATATGTTAATACTTATTAATCAGATTTACATGCTATATAATGTCTGAAGTTAATCAACAATAGTATATATTTAGATATTTATTTATAGATATGGTAAAAACTATCAGAAGATTTTAAAACAGTAACAGTTAAACTTTTTTGCCTAACAAAGGAAGAATAAATATGGGGAACGTTAAGGAAGATGTTTGTTTTGCTACAGAATTTCAGCAAAGCAAAAATATTGTCAATTTTAAGTGCAGTGATATATAAAATATGTATTTTATATGTCATTTGGACAAAAGTTATCTCATAATTGTTATGACAAAATGCTATCTTATCACAAAATTTTTGTTTTACATACTTCCAGAAAGAACTTATAGAAAGAATTTATTTGTACCTATTTACACATGTATTTTTATCACATACTGTATTAGGCATGAAGAAAAAAGGATACTGTAACCAAAATGAATTTTTATAGTATACCTTTTGCACGGTCTACCCCTTTCCCATCTAAAGTGTCCTGCTCTTAAGCTCTTTGCATTGTGTCAGTGTCACTTTAGCAGAAATACAGTGGCCATTTTGTCAGGAAAGAAAAAAGAAAAAAACAGGTAGCTTCTTGCATATTTGGTCTGCTCTTTAGAATACATTCCAAAAAGATGAATTATTAGGCATTTTTTTTAGTAGTCTTGTGGCCTATTTTTAATTTGATAAATAAAAGCAGTAATAGTTTAGCTGGCTCTTGTTTGATTCTACATGTTCCCTGAGAAATTCATCAAAACCATGACAATTGGAAAATAACATGCAAAAAGAAAGATTTTAGAAGACTCATTTTTAAAATACATTTTAATTGGCATATTTATCTCAATATACCCATGTATGCAAATAAGGTTTTTTAAGTACAAGTAACAGAAAGAAGTGTTATAAACATGACAATGATGTTGTAAAAGCTAATGTGCCCATGTATGACTATGTGGGAATAAATACTTCCCACATAGTCATACATGACTAATAAGTCATGTCCAGATATTTGAGTGAAACTTTTATATGAATGAAAACTCATTTAAGAAGATTAAAATGGCTACAGTTTATCAAAAGGGCCACTTTGGAGTGGTTAGCCCTAATGATGGGTCTGTTAGACATACTCTGAAAGCACAAATGAGAGAAGAGTTGTCTCTGATTATTTTCTCTCTTCTCTCAAGCATTCCTCTCCCAATTCCTATTTGCCTTTGGTTAAATTTTGCCAAATTTCTTTCTAGGAATTTGGCACTAATTTACCATTGACCCACTAGTATAAAATAGAGCTCACTTCTGAAAAACTCAGGCCTTTATAAGATTACCATTAAAAAGAAAAAGAAAAATTTTGTATCTTTTAAGTTAAAAATGGCCTCTAAATTTAAATTGCATTTATTTGGCTTCAGTAAGTTTTGAAATATTTTCACGTTTTCTATTGCTTTTGTAGGTGAATTCACAATCCCGTTTATGGAAGTTCTTTTATAATTTTTTATTCATGTCTATTGCTTTTAGTTATGTATATATTGAGAAATTTACTTCACAGTGAGAGTAGTATTAATGACTGTATTAATATGTGCACAAAAAATTGTTTTGTTCTTATGTACATAATTTCATGTTTTTAAACATATAAATCCCAATTTTATCTGTAATTTTATTTTTGATATGGTGTTAATTAAGAATCTTCACTTCAGAAAATTCTCATAGCATATTATTATTCAACATCAGTTAATGTATCCAAAATTCTCAGTGCAATTTAAACTTATATTATTCCTACAGAGAAATAAGTTGGGGAAAATAATATCAAATTCAAGTTGATCTTTCCTTATTTCCTTTACAGAACTTACCACATTGTATCAGAATTTTTTTTTGCTGTCTCCTCACTAGACTTTTGCAGTGTTAATACCTTCAACTGGTATTACAGTAAGTAGTGCAATAGAAAATACTCAGAGAATATTTTGAATAAATGAATGACTGCATTAATATGTGCACAAAAAATGAATAATGCATAATCCCTTGTAGCCATTATTGATGATTATTTATTATTTTAATCTATATACTTGAAGAGTCTATTCTTTGGGTTATTTTGTTTGTTCTTTTGCAGGTGTAGTATATTTTAAAGTGTGATAGGCAGATAAGTTTCCTGATATCCATAAAAAATTATTATGATCGAGATGTTTACATTTCTTACAGATTACCTTTAGATTGCACACTGGCTTTCTCTTGGTGTTGTCAATTTTCGTCCACCAATGCAAATCTATATAATAATTTCCACAACCTGTAGTTAATATCTGAAGACAGTCCCCACACATACACTGTGAATGGAGTGTTTTAGAGCATATTTCTCAATGAAACAAACTGAAAACCTCTAACGTGGTTGAGTCACCTTGTGATGCACCATCTGCATCAGAGGCAGTCAATTTGCATATATACTGTGAACATTTTCTAACAGAAAGCTATAAACTATCTTCTTTTTATAATGTAGTATATTCTGACAAATTTCTGACATATGGAAATAAAGTATTTTGCGGAAGGATCTTGTCTTGATAATTTGTGTAAAAGCACTATAGAGGCTAGTAGTGGCCCTGTTGGCGACCATGTCACAATGTATTTTATTTCTTCAAATAAAATGAAATGTTGACTTGATATGCTTGATGGAGACTCTTTAAACTTGGTCAGATTTGACAATGATGTCAATATTATCTAGTTATCTTTCTTAACATGATACATTAGTATGCTCAAAGTACATAAACTTAAATATATAGCAATTAATAAAAGCATTTTCTTGAGTTAGTAATATATTACATTTAGATAATGCTTAAGAGTGATTTTTTATGATAAATTCAGCTTGAAGCTAGTTATTTCCTATATACAATTATATAATCTTGTCAGCTCAGTCTTCACTTTAAGTCCTTGCATCATATAATACCAAATTTATATGATTTTCTTGCAACAGTTACTTAGGAGTTGAGATTTCTTTTCTGCAAAAACAACTTTCTCATTATATGGTCAGCATTATGCATATATTTTAAATTTTCTTAATTCATTCATTTCATTTCTACCTCTGTAGAGTTCATAATTAATGTTCAGAAGCCAGATTTAATTAAGAGGGTGCCAAAGAAGTGTATGTTGGTTCTGACTGATTTGGGAGTAGGATTGTTTTCTACGTTCATTTCAAGTTTGTAATTAAGCAAAATAGCTTTAGATGGAAAGATGATTTAGCATCCTTAACTAAACACCCACGTTTTTAAACAAACTTGTAATTTGCATATTCTAGGTGATTTGCATTTGCCGAGCTTATGCTATACCAGGCTATTTGAATTTAGGTAAGTGGGCAGGAAAATGGCACAATGCATCAATGCCTATAACAACAACAAAAAAACCCAGCTGAACACTGTTTATAAAGTGCCCTTGAACTTCTTTATAGTGATCTGCCAATGATCATGCCGGCTGCTTCAGGTGTAATTGGTATGATCAAAGAAAAGCTACCATGTCAGAGATAAGAAGGTAATAAGTGAAGGGAGGTGGAACCAAAGGAAATAATTACATTTATGTACTTCAAATGTATTTGATTGGAATATAAATTAATAAGCCTTCTTGAACAGGTAGGACTTTATTATTATATGTGAATAACTTTGATTTCATGCATTTACTGTTGAGAAATAATGTAATGTAGTATTTTTTTCTTCAGGTTTTAATTAAACATGATCCTAAGATAGAATCAAAAACCAAGGAATGAAATCACACTTTAAAACATGATCAAAAAATATGTGCATAGTTAATCAAACATTCAACCCAACTGACCCAGGCCCAAAATAAAGCCACAAAAAGGGAATTTTAACATAAATTTTAAGTAATTATTTATATTCACAAAAAATACTTCTTAAAATAATATGTGTTTTTCAGTTACCTCTAAGATCTTTTTGGCTGGTAACTAATTTTTGTAACTTTGGAAGGTTGAATACACTTTCATTATTAAAAATATGTTCAGTAATAATCCAATCAACGTGATGTAGTCTTTGCTGAATTATTTTTATTACAGAGCTTAAATGAGACATTAAATGGAAAGATTTGTCTTTGTTCTTTTCTCTCTGTCAACCCCACCTCCACATCAGCAACTCTTCCCTCTGGAGAGCCTATTCCTCCTTTCTGCTTGTTTTGCCTTCACTGAAGCTAGTTTCATGTATATTACATGTAACCTAAAGTTATAAGTAAACTGAAATACTAGTGTACCCTTCTTTTAACCTCTTCCAAAATGAAAAGTTCATCTTAAAAGACATCTTAAAAAGACTTAAAGGTAATTTGGATGTAATTAATCATATTTTCCCTTCAGTTTTCATTTAAAATTAAAAGTATATTATCCTCAAATTTGAGGGAATCAAGTTAAAAATCACCCTTAGTAGCAATAAGCTGTTTTGGGAGAAAACTGATAAAATGTCCTGATATATATATATATATATATTTATAATAGCATTCATATTGCAGTGGCAGAATTTAAACATTCAGCTGACTCAACGCCTTGAAAATAGAGTCTTAGGAAAGACAAACAGTTCTTTGACGCATTCACCATTCATTTACTAGCTTATTAGCCAGTAGAAGAGACAGAAGTTAATTATTACCCAGTTAAATGTAAAATTACAATCTGAAATAATACTGATGAAATGAAAGGTTCTTCTTGAACTGGTAGATTCTGTCATATACTTTTGCATTCATACTAAAGTAAATAAATATTTCTTTTCAAATCCCTACCATTTTAGGATTTTTTATAAACTAAATTTAGCTTATGGGTAGCATGCTGCTTTTCTTTAACAATCTTAGATAGTAGAAATATTTTTCATACATATATGTAGTATATTCTTGGGGATTAGAACCAGTTTAACTTTTTTCAGGCAGAGATTTTAAATGTTATTAAAAATGTTAACGTATTTCAGTATATTTATTACATTTGTGAATTTTATTATATCAACTTTTTGACAAGTTAATACATATACCATTTTGAATTATTTTTTTCTGAGTGTGAGAGACCTTCAGGGAACTCCTAGTAAGTATTTATGTATACACATATATAAATAGTACAGAATATAATTTCTGAAACTTTATTCTTTATTTTGTTTTATGAGAGAACAAAGTAGAAGGCCTGGAAGTTTTTTTTTTTTTTCCTTCTCACATTAAAATTTGGATTTTTACATTCACTGTGATAGTTACAAATTGTTCATTTAAGAAAGCAATGCCGCTGGCAATATTTATTAACCCCAGGGAAGAATATCAATACTGTTCATTTACTTATCATGACCATAATTTTCTCTATATTTATTGGAATAATAGATAAACAATTTATTGGGAAAATGAATAAATGAAGTCATTAAATAATGTTTTACATATTTTATTAACTATTTACGTATATAGAAATAATACATCATTTTCATTCTTTACTTACATCAGAATTTCCAATTATTTCTATTTCCTATTCTTTACATTTATATCTCCAGCTATAATTTGAAATTCATCTAGAAAGATGAGCAATTATAATGACCGCTCACACATTTATAGAAGCAATGTGTTTATTGGGAAAGAAATGGAAATGTAAATTTAACCAGAATTATAGCTGTGAATATAATTGTGAGGTAGGAAAGCTTTTGTTTTATTTAGCAGCAGATATTTTTAAATTTAATTTAATTTATTTTTTTATACAACAAGTTCTTATTAGTTATCTATTTTATACATATTAGTGTATATATGTCAATCCCAATCTCCCAATTCATCCCACCCCCACTTTCCCCCCTTGCTGTCCATACGTTTGTACTCTACATCTGTGTCTCTATTTCTGCCTTGCAAACTGGTTCATCTGTACCATTTTTCTAGATTCCACATATATGCGTTAATATACAATATTTGTTTCTCTCTTTCTGACTTACGTCACTCAGTATGACAGTCTCTAGGTCCATCCACGTCTCTACAAATGACCCAATTTTGTTCCTTTTTATGGCTGAGTAATACTCCATTGTATATATACACCACATCTTCTTTATCCATTCATCTGTCGATGGGCATTTAGGTTGCTTCCATGACCTGGCTACTGTAAATAGTGCTGCAGTGAACATTGGGATGCAGGTGTCTTTTTGAATTATGGTTTTCTCAGGGTATATGCCCAGTAGTGGGATTGCTGGGTCATATGGTAGTTCTATTTGTAGTTTTTTAAGGAACCTCCATACTGTTCTCCATAGTGGCTGAACCAATTCACATTCCCACCAGCAGTGCAAGAGTGTTCCCTTTTCTCCACACCCTCTCCAGCATTTATTGTTTCTAGATTTTTTGATGATGGCCATTCTGACTGGTGTGAAATGATATCTCATTGTAGTTTTGATTTGCATTTCTCTAATGATTAATGATGTTGAGCATTCTTTCATGTGTTTGTTGGCAGTCTGTATATCTTCTTTGGAGAAATGTCTATTTAGGTCTTCTGCCCATTTTTGGATTGGGTTGTTTGTTTTCTTGTTATTGAGCTGCATGAGCTGCTTGTAAATTTTGGAAATTAATCCTTTGTCAGTTGCTTCATTTGCAAATATTTTCTCCCATTCTGAGGGTTGTCTTTTGGTCTTGTTTATGGTTTCCTTTGCTGTGCAAAAGCTTTGAAGTTTCATTAGGTCCCATTCGTTTATTTTTGTTTTTATTTCCATTTCTCTAGGAGGTGGGTCAAAAAAGATTTTGCTGCGGTTTATGTCAAAGAGTGTTCTTCCCATGTTTTCCTCTAAGAGTTTTATAGTGTCCGGTCTTACATTTAGGTCTTTAATCCATTTTGAGTTTATTTTTATGTATGGTGGTGGTAGTGTTCTAATTTCATTCTTTTACACGTAGCTGTCCAGTTTTCCCAGCACCACTTATTGAAGAGGCTGTCTTTTCTCCATTGTATATCCTTGCCTCCTTTGTCATTTATTAGTTGACCATAGGTGCGTGGGTTTATCTCTGGGCTTTCTATCCAGTTCCGTTGATCTATATTTCTGTTTTGTGCCAATACCACAGACAATTTGTGCCATATTGTCTTGATTACTGTAGATTTGTAGTATAGTCTAAATTCAGGGAGCCTGATTCCTCCAGCTCCATTTTTCTTTCTCAAGATTCCTTTGGCTATTTGGGGTCTTTTGTGTCTCCATACAAATTTTAAGATTTTTTCTTCTAGTTCTGTAAAAAATGCCATTGGTAGATTGATAGGGATTGCATTGAATCTGTAGATTGCTTTGGGTAGTATAGTCGTTTTCACAATATTGATTCTTCCAATCCAAGAACATGGTATATCTCTCCATCTGTTTGTGTCATCTTTAATTTCTCTCATTGGTCTTATAGTTTTCTGAGTACAGGTCTTTTACCTCCTTCGCTAGATATAGTCCTAGGTATTTTATTCTTTTTGTTGCAAAGGTAAATGGGAGTGTTTCCTTAATTTCTCTTTCAGATTTTTCATTAGTGTATAGGAATGCAAGAGATTTCTGTGCATTAATTTTGTATTCTGCAACTTTACCAAATCCATTGATTAGCTCTAGTAGTTTTCTGGTGGCATCTATAGGAGTCTCTATGTATAGTATCATGTCATCTGCAAACAGTGACAGTTTTACTTCTTCTTTTCCAATTTGTATTCTTTTTATTTCTCCTTCTTCTCTGATTGCCATGGGTAGGACTTCCATATCTATGTTGAATGATAGTGGTGAGAGTGGGCAACCTTGTCTTGTAACTGATCTTAGTGGAAATGGTTTCAGTTTTCACCATTGAGAACGATGTTGGCTGTGGGTTTGTCATATATGGCCTTTATTATGTTGAGATAGGTTCCCTCTATGCCCACTTGCTGGAGAGTTTTTATCATAAATCAGTGTTGAATTTTGTCAAAAGCTTTTTGTGCATCTATTGAGATGATCATATGGTTTTTTTTTTGTTTTTTTTTTTGCGGTACGCCAGCCTCTCACTGCTGTGGTCTCTCCACTGCGGAGCACAGGCTCCAGACGCACAGGCTTAGCGGCCATGGCTCACGGGCCCAGCCGCTCCGCAGCATGTGGGATCTTCCTGGACCAGGGCACGAACCCGTGTCTCCTGCATCGGCAGGCGGACTCTCAACCACTGTGCCACCAGGGAAGCCCAAGGCAGCAATTTTTAAAAAGCATTCAGTTTTTTAAATAAATCATTAAATATTTTTAACATGTTCAGTTTTTGTTTCTAATATAGTAAAATAATGAAGAAATTTTGTATCCTTGAAAAACAAAAAAGAAGGAAAATTTGTGTCCTCAGTGATTTTAAGACTGTAAAGTGATGCTGAGTTAAACAATTTGAGTTCAGCTACTTTAAGGACAAAACTACTCTTTGACCTTAGACACACACACACACACACAGTTTCAGAGTTTTATTGTTGTGCCACTATTGATGCTAGTATAGTCTCAACTATTCATATTAGCTGCTACCTTTACCCACGTTAACTGATTTCTATTTCACAGAGAAAACTGAGACATGGATAATTGAGAACTGTTTACAGCATAAGCCTTTTAGCCAACTATCTATGTGTTTGAACACACACTAGTCTTATTCACCAAAGACTTACCTTAGTTATTTGAACTTAAGTTATTTAAAATATTTTGAGAGTTTGCATTTACTGAAAGAATGTACTTTTTTTAGTCCATAGCATTTAAAGTATTAGAGATTTAGTTTCCTTCTTTCCTGGAAATTTTAGGAAAATTCTATTTAAATAAGTGCTTAATTACTTTTTAAACTAATCAGAATAGATCTCTTTTAATTTAAGGGACTTTATAATCCAATTTATTAATACTCTCTGGAGAAGGGAAAATATTTTATCATCACACAAGTGGTCAAGACCTCTCTGAATTAGACACATAGATACATAAATACATAGAGAGCTTATAACTTCATTTTACAATTTCAGCAACAGGTCAAGAGTACAAACAAACACAAGCATTCCTTCCAGACTTCAAAGAGCCTTTCTCCTTCTCAGTAGACATAAAATTCCTCATCAATTTGATTTTAAAACAAACAAATAGACAAACAAATACAAAGGGCTAACAAACCAGCTCTTTACTGTCTTTCACCCAACAGATAATGTATCTGTGTCATCCATCTCACATCAGATACTCAGATGATAAAACCAAAATTCCAGTCATCACTGACAGCAAGGGGAATAAGTTATCAGTCATGATCCGTGCATGAACCAAAAACAAAACGAAACACTATGTGAAATCAGTAAATAAAAAATTCTAAAGAAGCAGTTACAAAAGTTGAAGTTCTACTGTTGCTTGATATTCTGTCTGGGACCCATATATATGATATATATACACATACCAAGGCTTAATCTATCATAAGTAACACTTTTATGACAGTGTGGTTTACCTCTCTCTATCAGGTGAATCTCTTTGGGGATATCAGTGGATAAACTCTAAAACTGTTGAAACAATTTTTTTTAAGGTAACTTGCATACAAGTATAAATTTAATGTGTGTCAAGGACTTTAATTTTGCCTTTAAGAGGGAAGCAGTAAAATGTAAATATTGGTTCAAGGGAGAATTCAATGAATACATACATGTACAGGTAATCAGAAGGGCTGAAATGAGCCTGCAACTAAATGCAAAGCTGGCGTCTTTCATGGATGGATGTCAACTGCACCTTCACTGGGAAATGTACATTTGAATTATTTTGAACAGACTTATTTGCACCACCATCAGCCCTCTACAAGTAACTTTTTTCTCTACAAAGTTACAAAATAATCAAAGACAGTGAAAGGTTCAGATCCCTACAATATAAGATAAATCTGGAAGGTGCGTCTGGATGTAAACAGTGCCTAGCATTTTACTGAAAGGATACCCATTTATCTTTTTGCCCCTTTTAAAATGTTTCACTTTTTTCCCTTGCCATACTGTCTGCAAAAAAGAGGCTCTGGATTTGTTAACAGCCCTGCATCTGGGAACTAGGTATACAAATATGAATGCCTCTTGTAAGAATTGAAATCAGTTTTATGTCTAGCAGACTCAGAATTCTTCTATTTACATGATTCACGTAGCCCTTAATAGACTGCGCATCTGTTTAATTCCTTGAGACTCTGAGTTAGCCCTCCTCACAGATCTCTGAAGAAAAAAGCAACCTGAACACCAACATCAGTATAGCTTATTATGCCAGTCATTCCCAACTTATGCCCAAGGTTTAGCAGTCTCATTCACCTCTGTCTGGGATCTCATTTCCATTGAAATCAGGAGCCCAATAGCTCTGAAGCGTGTTTTACTACTATTTCCAGACTATAGTTGGAAAACGTCACATCACAAAAGTTTACGAGGATGCTGTTGGACCCCTGTCCTATCAATCTATATAGGTAGATTTCTCTATTCTGTTTTTTCCTGTTATATGTTTCTGGTACAGCAGCTGATTTATGTAGGACAGCTGATGCCTGTTATTCCTAATGAACTTCTCTCTGATTGAGTCATCTCGATTTTTCCTCTTTCGTGGATTATTTGTGTCATTCTTTCAAACTTTTACCGTACCTTTTATAGACTTTCTGTGTTAATTATTTTGCTTATTACTTCTCTTTTAAAGTTCTCTTACAGCAGTATTTCCCTCCTAAAGATTTTATTTTATAGTCGTTATTATTGTTTTGTTATATTTGGTCATTTATCTCCTATTTCATGGTATATGGAGTGTATGTGCAAAATAGCATTCAAAATTATATTATTTTTACTGTATTTAGACTTCTTCCAAAATGTTTAGTCCAATTTTAGACATTCACTCTCAGAATATTACTCCTATTTCTCTTTAATTTTTGTTTTTACCTAAGTAAAGAATATTACCAAAACCTTTGATTTATTCAGATTTATATTCCCAATACGTACATCACCTGGAATAAAATAAGCTCTCAGTGTTAGTAACATCAACAACAGAAAATAATGAAGTAAATGAAATATAGAGATCAAATTTAGAATTACATAATTCTAAAGAACCTTAAGTCCTAAAAGAGTCAAAAATACTCATCATGATAACAATAGAAATATATCATGTTAAGAAAGATCTATTATGTATATATTTCAGTAAATTATAATTTTAAAATGAAGGATTTATCCATTGATGCTACCTAAATCCAATTGTACAGACTTAATTGTACATGGCCATTGTTTTTATATCCAAGGATATCTT
The DNA here is from genome assembly GCF_059928025.1 of Delphinapterus leucas. Classification (NCBI taxonomy): domain Eukaryota; kingdom Metazoa; phylum Chordata; class Mammalia; order Artiodactyla; family Monodontidae; genus Delphinapterus; species Delphinapterus leucas. The sequence continues at coordinate 56,265,210 of NC_143140.1, forward strand.
TGACTACTTCTTGGTACTTCTTACTTTCTTTCATTCAATAATATTTCACACTAAAGTAATTTTTTTGCAGAAAATCAAGAGGCTTTATAATCTTTGCCTGTAATTCCCACTATTCCTGTAATTTTTATTAAAGAATAAAAACTACTTCATCACTGATGCAGTCAGTGAGAAATGCTACATGCTGGTTATGACACAGAAACCCTGGCTGTCAACAGCTCACATCTGAAGTCAATGATATAAAGGCTATAAGAGACTTTAACATCACATACTCTAATCTTTTAATTATATATAGAAAGGACATGAAACTTGGAGATAAAAGTGATTTGTCTAAGTCACACAGCAAAGGTCAGAGCTGGTATACTAAAAATTATATTCTTTCAACTCCCAATTACATATGGAAGGAAGAAATAGTTCAAAGTTTAAATTTTTCCAGGAAACATACTGAAGAGTACATACATATCTCTTTTTATATTTGCATTCTTTATTGTGAATACATACAATAGATGAGAATGTATGTATGATATGTATTTAAATAATAATAATAACAATCTCACTTCACATCAAAAACTAGAATTCTACCAATATCTTGGAAGCCCCTTGTTTGTCCTCAGTTGTAAACTCCTACCTCATCACTTCCTTTTCAATTTATGATTTCATCACTAAAGAGATGAAATGATGCCATGGAGAACAGTGTTTTAAGAGAATGGATTGGAGCTAAAAAGGAAAGACCCATTTTTTTCAAGGACTCATAAAAACTAAAAGTAGCTCGTTTTCCCCAAGGAAAATTGATAAATTACAATCAACACCAAAACTCATACTCAAATTCAAGGTTAGAGAAGAAATCCTACAATAATACTAGTAAAAGATGTAGGAAAAAATCAACCTGGCATGGCTTTCACTCGGCAGCGTTGGTTTTCTGAAAATGGAATAATGCTTACAAAGCTCAGAAGGGAAAACTGTGTTACACAAGTAGTCTATATCTTACTTATTATTAAGGAAAAATCTGGAGATGTAAATAAGTCTTATGAAATTCAAAAATGTGAATGGAATTTACAGTAATAAATGTCAAGTAAGAAAATATTTAATATATTCAACAAAAATAGTCCTATAGTGCTTCCCTGGTGGCGCAGTGGTGGAGAGTCCGCCTGCCGATGCAGGGGACGTGGGTTCGTGCCCCGGTCCGGGAGGATCCCACATGCCGCGGAGCGGCTGGGCCAGTGAGCCATGGCCGCTGGGCCTGCGCGTCCGGAGCCTGTGCTCCGCAGCGGGAGAGGCCACAACAGTGAGAGGCCCGCGTACCGCAAAAAAAAAAAAAAAATAGTCCTATAATTCAAAATATTGCCGACGTATATAAATAAGTTTTACTCAATTTATAACAACTTATGTAAATTCTGTTTGTAACTTTAACAACTTCCTTTATTATTTATCTTATAGCATATAATAATCTCTAGAGTTCAGAGAGTAATAAGTTATGTGAATGAACAGAGGGGTTTTTTTGTTTGCATTAATGAAACTTGTGCTTTGATTCCGACAGGACTTTTTAAATTTGCATTTTATACAGAATATTTTTAAAGGAATCCAAATCATTGTTATATGATTTTTCATAAGTATTTTTAAATTTTTATTGGAGTATAATTAAATCATTTATTATCAGTGTTACTTATGGGAGGAAATTTGGAAACAAGATTTTAATGTAAATTAATTTGTTCATGGGAGTTGCAACAAAATGCATATTTACCTTAACCAGAAAGATCTTACACCTCATTGTCATAAACTGAAGATGTTATGATTGCAAAGCTCCAATTGAGAAAACTTGGTCCAGAATTTTTCCAGTGGGCTCATTAATATTGCTAATAATGGATGAAGAAAGATGTATACTTTGCACTCATCTTAAATCAGGTAAATGGAGTTGTTACTGGCTATCATCAATACTAATTATATTTCCCCTCAAAAAAGGTTATAAAAGGACTCAAAATTCCTTTCCTTAGAGCCAAAAAATTTGTGTCGAACTCCATAAAATGTAGGAAGTCCATATCTACATAGACTATTCATCCTACAAAGGTCAAAAACTCTGTGATAATACTGGAATGTTTTGTTTTGTCTTTAATTGTTTAAAATTAGTGGATATGATGCAGCAGAATAATAGTTGTCCGCCTATGTAATAGGTTCCAAGTATACTAGGTTTTCCAGCTCTTTGATTAATTAAATAGTACACCAAGCCTAGAAGGGAGTCATCCTCACAGTTGGCAAGTATCTATTATGTGGTATTTACAATTGAAGAGGAAATTTGACACATCTGTGCCTAAGGAATCATGATATTTAAAGAGCACATCACTTTTTTCCCTTTCAATTCATCAAGACATTAATTCAATCAGAACATTTAATTTAGATATCTGATTGATGTCAACATATATTAAAATATTAAAATAAACTTTGGAAAGCTTAATGATCCTCTGGAGTTTATTTGAATGATGAACTGTGTACATGTTCCATACACAGTAGCATGGAGATTTAACTTTATGATCATATGCTTTATCTGAAGGTGATTATAAATTCATGAGGAACCTCTCTTCGTTGTGTTGGTTTTCAACTTGTTCATCATCTGTCTTTTGAAGAATCCTGTAGACTTTTATAACCACACAACTAATCAATATAATAAATTCTGAGTCCTGGAGGAATATACTCATGTTAATAATCATCTTATACTCAGTTCTTCTTTGTCTTTCACCCTTAGATTCCATTTGCTTTCATGCTCTTGGGATTCCTGCCAGGGAAACTGGCAAACCCTGCAAATCCTTGGTGTATAATCTGTCTGCTCCCAGATAAATTCTTATACAGGAGTATATAGGGATTTAGCTCAGGAGAGCTAAAATAAATCGGCGGCAAAGAGGGGTGATGAACCATTCCAAGGAAAATAAGCATCCTCTGTTAGACAGTGAAGCACGTAAAGTCCTTAAGACTTTTTGTTCCTAACTAATAAGCATCTACTGTATAACACAGAGAACTCAACTCAATACTCCATAATGGCCTACATGAGAAAAGAATCTAAAAAGGAGTGGATACATGTATTTGTATAACAGATTCACTTTGCTGTACACCTGAAACTAACACAATGTTGTAAATCAATTATACCCCAATAAAAATTTTAGAAAAAAGAATCAGATCAAATCATACTCTTGTAACCTATGGTACAGTTCCATGTACATAATAGATTCTCAACAAAAATACATTGTATTGAAAAATTTAAAAAGAAAAAGACTTTTTGTTTCTGAAAAGATGTTTCAAGTACTTGTAAGAATGGGGATAGGGACATGTTGTTTCTACTTTCAAAATATTTCCTGATATATTAGGGAGTCCAACAGTACCAAATTTATGTGTGTCTATTCAAAAGTTCCGTTTAGTGAGAATTGTTCCAATGCTTCACTATCACTGCCCTTTTTTGAACATAAGATGCCTGGTAGAGCTGTGTATTTATTAGGTTCTTCTAATCTACAAACATCGCATTCATGTTCTAGGATTAACTTCAGCCATGTCTGCCCTTTACATACTTCAGATAAGGGATTACTTTAAAAATAGCAAGGAGGCTCTCTAATCTTTCTAATTTTTTAATCAGGTTTCTTGAATTTATGAATTTAGGACATTAAATTTGTACTTTACTGTATATACTCTCTAGGGCAGCAGAAGATTTCAGAATGCCCAATAAGCTTTGTAATTGTCATTGATGCCATATGTCTGGTGCTAAGTCCACTTTTTCTACCAATGTTCAACTCTCCACCTCTCTTTAACCCTATGCCGCTATTGTTTATAACTAAAGCGATCGTAGTGCCACTGCCTTGGATTATTACTGTTTCATTTTTTTCTCCAACAAGGAAACTGTCCATAAATTAATTAAATATATGACATACCAAATTCCAGAATCCTATTTTGAGGGTCCTTTTCCTGGGCCTACTCATGGTACTAATTACTGTATCAGTTCTGGTCCCAGAAGGATGGCTTCTCAAAGAGAAAATTAAAGAGAATTTAATAAGGAGGTCATGTATAAAAGTATGGGTAGAATTAAGGGAACTAACAAAGGAAGATTAGGAACCCAGTAACTAGCAACCATGTGAATTATTATTCATAGGTCTAAATGGAGAAGAACTTTGGTAAATTGAACCTGAGGAAAATTTCAATTTGGCAGAGGATGGCCAAAAAGGAGCTATGGCTACAGGTAGAAAATTGATGCCACTAATTCAGCCACAGACTGGTGGGAGAGAACCAAGAATATAATTCCCCCCAAACTTCCTTCCAACCCACAGTCTCCTGCCAGTACTTTGCATTATCTGAACCCAACTAGAAATCAAGAGGAAAGGAATCCCAACTAATGCAATAAAATAAATTATCCTCATAGAGCACAGAGAAGGGCAAAGAAGGGTAAGGAGTGTTTCAGAAGTGATAAATACAGAATAAACTTCCCACTCTATCAAACTTCATTGGCCTAAAATAATTATTGTGTTCCCACTGTTTTCCTCTTAGTTTACCAGATTGAGAACTGCTATATCCATTGACATAATTCCAGGAATTTCTGTGGCCTCAAAGAGTAGTAACTCCACACCTTTGTCACCCTCTTCTATAGATTTCTTGGTTATGTTCATAAGACTGGACTTTTGCTATTGCATTCCTCTGTTTAGAACTATGGGCCTCTCAACAGCTACTCACCATGTCCTATCCATAAAGTGGAATCCACCACTGCCCCTATATCTTATTGAGTCTCAAGAGATTTTTTTTTTTGGTTGAGTTCAGATAACTTATCTGAGGTCAACTGGATATATTCATTTCTCTGTAACTCAAGGTGAAAGAAGGAAGGAAGGGAGGGAAGGAGGAAGGAAGGAAGGAAAGAAAGAGAAAGAAAGAAAGGTAGAAAGAAAGGTAGAAAGGAAGAAAGAAAGAAAAAGAAAGGGAGAGAGAAGGAAGGAAGAAAGAAAGGGAAGGAGGGAGAGGGAGAAGGAAGGAAGGAAGGGGAGAGAGGAAAAGAGGGAGGGAGGGAAGGGGGAAGAAAGAGAGAAAGAAAAGAAGACTACACATCTAAATTTGAATTCATCATAAATCACACCATTCGAATCTGTTCCTCTGTGCATTCTCCATCCTAGTGAAAGGCACTGCTTTTCTTTTAGTTGCAAGCATCAGATATCCTTGAGTTAGCACCAACTTTCTTCCATTATGCACTTTAACCTACTTCCAGTTAGTGTCAATATCCTGTTAATTTGACCATCTAAATATTTCTCAATCAGTCCTTTTGCCTGATTCGCTAATGTTAGCTAAATGTCTGCCTTCCTCAATTTGCAACTGCATTGCTTCAGTAGCTTCCTAACTCATCATTTTGCCCATAGATCTGTCCTTCCTTCTGGAGTGCTGTCTCAGTGATCTGTACAAAACACAAATCTTGATAGCAGTGACCTAAACGTCATTTATGACTGTTCTCATATTGGCACACAACCTTCATGATCTGGTCCCTCCCTGTGTATGAAGCTGATTCTCCTTCATTTTATAAGTAACTAATGATACAGCAATGCTTATGGTTCTTCAGATATCTGTTTCTTCAATATGGAATACTATTTCAATTCATTCTTCTGAATTTATCTATCTTCAAACTTAAAGTGTCCATTCCCTTCAAGAATCTTCTCTTACTTTTTTTTCTGAATTGTTACTCTCTGCCCCCATAATTACTTTGCTTGCTTCTGTCATACAGTATTATAAGTATCTGCTTTTCCACTAGTCTGAAATACTTGACTGTAAGACTGAGTCTTATTTATGTTTTGAGGTTTACAGCTCCAGTATCCAACAAAGTATCTGAAACATTGTAGATATGAAAAGAATATTTAATGAATAATGAATGAATGTTTGGATCTTTAAAAGATATATTCCTGAATAAAGATCACTCATTTGAATGTTTAGACCTGAAGAGTCCCCAACATATGATGGGATTGGACTCCGTGGAGCTAAGAAGTAACAAATCGTTATTTCCACTAGTATAATGCTGGCCCCTGACTGATGTGGCAACACTACCTGGCTAGTTTCTTGTAATCAGGTAAATAACTCTTTTTCTTTCTCCTGTCCTGATTCATTGACCTCTAGCTAAAGTACTTTATACTTTCTTTTCTCTAACTCCTATGTGTTGCTCAATTTATCAATATTGACTTATTTCCAAGTCATGAATTTTATCATTTTTCTAACATGTTCTTATTGCCCAAACATATATGCAAATTCTCATTTAGATTTGCTTTCAGAGCCAAAGAAATAACAGCTTTACATATTCTCAACAACTGCAAATATTTCTCCTAAAACACTAATTGTATTTGAAGTTACTAAAAATCATTTAGAATCAAATCTACCAAATAAGGTGAATTAGAAGATTGGATAAAACAGTTTTGACCAAGTACACAAAGTTCATATAAAGTAACATCACTAATTTATTCATGAAAATACCACACAGATGTCTAAAAAGTATAAGACAAAAATAAATAAACATGTAAGAGGCTGGCATCAAAAACACAAAGAATCACAAAATATCAATCACATTTTTTCAGTGTATTTTTATAATTTAAACTGAAATTAACTATTTTTTCAGTATAGTTTTAAAGTTTGAATTTAAGAATGAGAAAGAATGTGATGGAAAAATATTGAAACAAACAAAGCACCTGCTCTCCCAAACTTGGATATGCTTGATCCCAGTCATCTGGTCACAATGTGTTCTCATGTATTAGTTTTCCTGGGCTGCCATAACAAAATACCACAGACTGGGTAGCTTAAACAACAGTAATTTATTTTTACACAGTTCTGGAGGCTAGAAGTTCCAGATTGAGGTGCCAGTAGATTCTGTTTCTGGTGAGGCCTCTCTTTTTGGCTTGCAGACAGTTACCTTCATGCTGTGTCTTTACATGGCTTCTTCTCTGTGTGCACATCAGAGAGAGAGTGAGATTGCTAGTGTCTTTCCCTCTTCCTATAAGGACACCAGTTCTGTTGGATTAAGGCCCCACCCTTATGACTTCAGTTAACTGTAATTATCTGTTTAAAGGCCCTGTCTCAAAATACTGTCACATGGGGGGTTAGGATTTCAGCAAGTGAATTTTGTGTGGAGGGTGGGTACAATTCAGTCCATAACATCTTCTCAGCAAATACCATACCCTAAAACCAGATCTGATAAATGTAGTATCAGGAAAGGAGGCAAGTATACTTACATTGAGGAAAGCTTTACTCAAACATTTTAGGGAAAAAGTACAGATGAGGGGGTATTAATTTCCATCTTCAAAACTAACTTCTACGGTCTGAAGTTGAAAATATAGCAGAAAATAGCAGATAGTTCTGAAAGAATAAAACAAAGTATCTTTTAAACCAATCACAAATTAAAATGCAGAACTAAAGCCTGCCAAATGTTTTTTCTCTGCTAACACTTATTCCTCGGCATTATAAAGGGAAATTTTAGTTGTATATTTTTAGTCATAAAACCTGTCATAATTGACCTGTGATGAACATGCTTTGCAAGTTTATTATATAACTGATAGGGTTTATGTAAACATAAGCTAAACCAAGTGACATTCAAAGAAGGTGACAGGAGAAAGATAAATCTTTATCATTTTGGAAATTCTTTAGTGTAAGCAAAAAGATCTCTGGCACTTGAATATGCATGAGTATTTTGAATATGCATGACTGTTATAATGAGCGAAGTTTGCTGACCTTTAGTTCTAGGGTCACAAGAAAGTCAAAAACAAGAACATTCTATTAAGAAAAACTTTACTGGTTAAAGAAATAATCTGAAAATTAATAACTGAAAGTCAGTTTTATGCAAAATAATCATGTCATTTTCTAGGAATGAAATTATTCTCCAGTTTCAAATAGGTCTTAAATCTTGCAAGTTCTTGTAGTGTTATTTACTACTTACGTAAATAACTGATATTAAACTTCTATCTTTCTTTTATTGTACACAAGATTTACTAGATGGACCTTCCAGAATCTATTTGATAAGGTCTAAACTGAACCACCCTACTGGCTCTCTTTCTACATTTTATTCTTTATTGCCTGATTCTGTTTTTCTGCTAGATCTCTAAATATTGGCTTGCTAGGGCTTGGTTAAAATTATGCATTTAACCAGAAAAAAAATCATGTAAGAAAATAAAGCTCAGTATACTTTTGACATGAAGAATAAATTGATCTTCTTACACATACTCAGATATAAAGCAGAGAATCTATTTAGTTACCAGGAATTAAATATCTAAATGTAAATAATCCAGATAAATTACAAATGAATTAGCTGGCATTTGGGAAAAGAACGTCTGTGCCTTGTTTCAAACTTAGGTTTAAAATACTCAAAAGTTTTATGATTAAGTGTGATATTACGTGTAGTTTTTTTCAAGATGCCTTTCATCAGATTGTTGGGATTTCTTTTTCATTCAGATTACTGAGAGTATGAGGAGTTTTTCCAAATCTTTTTTTATCTGCAACTATTTAGATAGTCATATGATTTATTTACTATACAGTTAACATGTTGAATTATATTGAATGATTTTTGAATGTTAAACTGACTTTTAATTCAATTAGTTGTAAAATGTTATCCTTTTTACATATTGCATGACTCAATTTGTTAATATTATGTGAAGTATTTTTCCATCGATGTTTATAGTTTGCGTATCAGTTTGAGTACCAGGTTTCCATGAGTCTCATAAAACAATTTATATAAAAAAATGATTCTATTTATTTCCTGAATCTCTTATTGAATTTACTAGTGAGGTCATATGGCTGGAATTTTCTTTGTAATAACTTTTTTCCTAATAATAATTCTCTAACAGTAATATTTAAATTACCTAGTAGGTTATTTAAATTTTCTACTCCTTTTTTGTGTCAGTTTTTATAAGTTGTGTTTCTCCAGAAATTTATAAATTTCATCAAAATCAGAAAGTTTATTGCCAAAAAGTTTTCATAATATATTCTTACCTATTTAATGTCTGTATTATTTGTAGTAATTTTCTCTCCTTCCTTTCTAATTTCTATTGATCTGTTTTCTGTTATTTTTATTCTTGACTACTTTGGCTAGGAGATAATTAATTTTATTAATCTTTTCAGGAACCTACTTATCACCATGTTTTTCTCTATTTCTTGTACATTTCATTGATATCCACCATTATTCTTATTCACTCATTTCTTCTACCTAACTAGGTTTAATGTGCTCCTTGTTATCTACTGTTCTAAGGTGGAAGCTAAAATGATTGATTTTATACTTTTGTATGACAGAAGCATTTAAATCTATAAATTTCTCTCTAAGCAGTGCTTCATTTTTGACAGTTATTTTTCCTGTCAAAGCAATTCTTGGTTGACAGTTTTATTCTTTCAGCACTTTAAAAATAATGTCCCATTATCTTCTGCCTTCATTGTCTGTGATGAGAAGACAGCTGTCATTCTTAACCTTTACCCACTGTATGAAATGTGTTTTTTTTTTTATTCCTTTACCCACTATATGGAATGTGTTTTTAAAATAGTTTATTTTTTATTTTCAGCAATTCACCTCTGATGTGCTTAAGTGTATTTCTATTTTTGTTTTTTTTTAAATCTAGCTTGGACACATTAATATTTCCATATCTTTGGGTTGATGTCTATTTGTAAAATTCTCAGATATTATCTATTCAAGTATTTCGTCTTCTCCATTTTCATTCTCTTTCTTGATAGTATTATAGACTATTTGGCATTTTTCTATGGATCATAGGTACCCTGCTCCATTTTTGACTATTTTTTCTCTTTGATTAACTTAATGATAATTTCTGTTGATCTATCTTTGTGTTAATAATTATTGGCTATGCAATCAATTTTTAAGATATTAAGTTGAATTTGTCACCTCAGATATCACATTTTTTTAATTTCTAGCATTTTCAGTTGGCTCAATTTTTATAATTTCATCTCTATATTGATATTACTCATTATTTATGCACATTTTCCATTCTTTACACTAATCTTTTATCATAGTTATTTTGAAGTTTTTTGGTAATTCCTACATTTTATCCATCTCTTAGTCTGCTTTTATTGAACTTTTCTTCTCTTAATCATGAGTCACCTTATCCTGCTTCTTCACCTGCCAGACAGTGTATGCTAGTAAATAGTACAAGTGAAGATAAACAATATTTACACCCAGAACAGGGATACCTCTTCTTCTCTAAGCCCACTAATCTGAATTGAGCAGAATGTATGCTGCATTGAAGTTAGTCCCAGTTTCTTACTTGGTTCAATGTTTTAAAATGGGATTTGTATTAAATGTTTAGCTTGGCTTGATATCTGAATACCAGCAACACGTATTCAGGATATTTTGCTCCTCTCCAGCCTAGCACCTAGCTTTCTGAATCATGGGGAATTTTACTCTGCTTTACCACATGGCTGCCAGTTTTTTGGTGTTATAATGGAGTTTTTATAGACTCTAATTTCAATCCTGGCACTGAATCTCTCTACCTTAATTCTCTGTCTCCAACATTTGAAAGATCTCTGTTGTATCAACACACTTAGCAAAGATTCAGAGAGCTTCAAAGTGATTTCTTTCAGATCTCCTCTTGCACACCCAGCCTCCAAGGGCCAGAAGCCAACATCCATTGGCTTGCTCTCAACAAAGTCCAAGAATGTGTGGGAGAAATGTTTGTTTGTTTGCGGTACGTGGGCCTCTCACTGTTGTGGCCTCTCCCACTATGGAGCACAGGCTCTGGGCGCACAGGCTTAGTGGCCATGGCTTATGGGCCTAGCTGCTCCGCGGCATGTGGGATCCTCCTGGACCAGGGCACGAAACTGTGTCCCCTGCATCAGCAGGCGGACTCTCAACCACTGCGCCACCAGGGAGGCCCTGGGAGAAATGTTTTTCAACTCTCTGGTCCTGCTTCCATCTTACATGATTCATTGGTTTGTTTCTCAGTACCCCTTTTGGCCCTGGCTTTCAGTATTCTCTTCAGAGATGTTCTTTGGGAAAGTGCAGATGGTGGGTACAAACTCTCTATAACAGGAGCTCCTGGTAATTTCCATGTGTTAAACCAGCTCCCACATGCATGCTAAAGTTTATTTAAAATGTGACTTTTTTCTTACCCATATTTAATGCAAATCCCTCCTCCTCATGCCTCTTTGTCAGGTATGAATATAGCTTTAGGTATCTTTTTCCTAAGAATTTCTTGGCATTCTCTATACTTTAATGAATTTAGGTTTATTAGAGTCTTCAGCTCTCTCATGAGAGAATAACATTATAGTCTGCTTTGTTTTTGTATTTAAGGTTGGGAATAAAAGTCATGAGACTTCCTATATCCTATTAAGAAGCAAAATCAAGTTTTGTTTTTGTTTTTACTGAAAACATAATCACAAGTTAGACATTAGCTTTAAAATAAAAATTGGTTTCTTTTGACTGTTATATGAATAAAGGCATCTTAAGGTGTTCTTTAAATTTCTTCAACTTTTTAACAACTTTTCTTTAGTCAAATAACTATTGGGCATCCACTTTCCATTGTGTCTCCATATAATTGTTGATATTTACTGTAAAATGAATCACATCAAACATTATGCATTAGCTTAAAAAATGAAATCTAGACAGTTAGAAAGACAGAGTTTGGAGTTTTCCCTTAAACATTGAAACAAAACAAAAGAAAAATTACAAATCACACAAGACATTTCTCATAGAAATAAGGCCCACTTGTACTCTTGGAAATTTTCAGTGATAACCACATTTATTTTTTAACCAACTTTTCAAATACTGTGGCATTATTATACTTTGATTCATATCTCCATTTTTTACAAAGATTTCCAAAGCTACTGTGGTTATATATGGACCACATACATCGTCTCTGTTTCTTCAACCACATTTTCTCTAAGTTCTGCTCTAATTATAACAGTGACACTTTAAATTGTTTTTCCTTAAGTCTTTTGTTTTTGATTAAAATAGACTTTCTTCCAAAAATACGAAAGTACAGAAAAGGGCAGTGATAAAAGATCTTGCAGAGTACCAATAAGGAAGAACTTAATTTGTCCACCATACTTATTGATTAAAAATAAACAAACACCCAAACAGAGAGAGAGAGAGAGAGAGAGAGGGATCGAATGTATAATAAAATTATTTTCTAGTGATAAATTGAAAACTGTTGCAATGGCTACACAGAAAAGGCAAATTTCATTCAGTTACCTGGTGATATATTCCTGTCCATTAAGGATATGACCATGAATAAAATTCAGTATTGGTGTCTGATATTAATAGATTAAGACTGCCTTTAGATCCATGTTTTCTATTCTGATATATGATGACAATTAATGCCATTGTGAAAATCTGTCAGTACCAATCTGAATCTTGGACACACAGGAATCATGTTTGTTCATGCATATGTGATTTTAAAATGTATTCACAGTGTTTGCTGATTGCATTTATATTATAGTAAAATTAATTAAATGGATATGGTAAACTTAAAGGGACCAAAAACAGAGTAATTACTTGATATTTTATCATTATAATGAAAAAGTATTTCTATATTTTCCACCTAAAATTTATGAAACTATATTTCATTGGAAAAATAAAAATATCTATGTTAGTATTAAGAGTACAAGTAAATGTATAGTGATAAAACAAATCATCATCATACATATTTTTCCTAGTATGTTATTTTCCTGAGCAAGTCATCTCTTCCGCTTTTTACCTGAAATAATTTAAAAAATACTGATGCTTTCATGTGATAATGTGGGCCCAATACTTCCTAATTTTACCTAGCTCTAAAAACTAACAAACAAAAACCTGTTAAGCAGAAAGTCGTGTCCCAGTTTTCTTGGTTAGAAATAGGAAATAATTAGAATCTTAATAGATTCCCCATTTGTTGTTTGTACTTTTGAGACAAGAAAGGGTGAATGCAAGGTAAACTTTTAGATGCTCCTCATTCCCTAATCATTTCACATGTTTCTTGGCAACTCTGCTGCTTAAAACTCAAGGGATTTAATGCTTAATGAGAATGGTTTTTTTGATTAGGAAAAAAAAACATATAATCTATGACTTTTGGTATGCTCTAATACACGTTAAAAAGTCTACCAAGAATGGGAAAAATCCATTAAAAATATTTAGAATAATTAGCATCTAAAAATAGTTTTTATTGGTTTGCCATCTTTAAACAACTCATTTCAATATGTAATTATTTTAAAAAATATTAGTGAGATATTTTACCTTTTTTTTTTTTTTTTTGCGGTATGTGGGCCTCTCACTGTTGTGGCCTCTCCTGTTGCGGAGCACAGGCTCCGGACGCGCAGGCTCAGTGGCCATGGCTCACGGGCCCAGCCGCTCCGCGGCATGTGGGATCTTCCCGGACCAGGGCACGAACCTGTGTCCCCTGCATCGGCAGGCGGACCCTCAATCACTATGCTACCAGGGAAGCCCTGTTTTACCTTTTTTTACTTAGAAATTCTGACTAGCCACATTTCAAGTGCTCAATAGCCACAAGTGACTAGTAGACGCTATGTTAGAAAATGAACCTCTAGACTCTTAATTCAAACAACATTTAATGAGCATGCTATAAGCCATATGCTGAGCTAACTCCTAATTAAATAAATCAGTTTCCTGAATTTTAGAATTTGGTGACATAGGAAGGTTAACAAATAGTCCATATAAAACAGATAATTCCACAGAGTTTAAGTGTAATTTGGAGACATGGGATCATATAGACACTTTCCTTTACAGTGACGAGATAGGTATATATTTGTTTTTGAAAGGTTTCTCAAATTCAGAACAGAAAAGGTTAAAAAGAAGTGTTAAAAATACCTGAAAGTTATTTAAAGTTTTTTGAATCTTCTCAATGACTTTAATATAGTAGTAACTGTAGTAACCTTAAGATCACTTAGGGAGCCTTATTAAAATGCATCTGTCTTAGTTATACTAACAGAAATTCTGATTTAATGGGTGTTTTCTGGGTCTGGGAAATCGTATCCATTTATTAAACATCCCCATTGTTTCTGGTACAAGTAGCCCATACATCACACTTTGAGAAACACTGTTCTAGTGTCTGAGTTTTTCCTTTAGTCAACAGTCTTTTACAGTTTTTTCTCTGCATTAGCACTTTGAAGAAGCAAAAATTAGGGGAAATTTCTCTAAGTTATCTATCTATTTGTTCACTTATTTTTACATTTTACACATAAAGGAATTACCAACATTAGCTCTTTTTCAACATTTTCAATGTTTTTCTCTCTGAATGTTTCTTATTCATATTATGCTGTTTATGTTTTATGAGTCACATTAATTGAATTTCTCTAAGTATGTTAATTAGGGGCTTTTTTGGGAATTATTTTGTTTCTTCCAAGTTCAGTTATTGGGATTATTTATCTTTATTTTGCAAAACAATTATTTTGCACATGTATGATGATCTTGGTGGTCTATTGGATCTACTTTACCAAAATAATCACACATCAACATCAAGTTTGTTTTCACTGACTAACAAGTCTTCTTTTGAGAGCTATAGAATATAGCCTTTTCTTTTAAACATTCTTCTGCCCTCCAATTTTTTGCCAAATGTTTTAGGGTTTTATGTTGTTGATTCTGATTAATCGCTCATTCTTTTTTTAGATCTTTTTTTTCTTTTATTTATTAAGATATGTGCTATATACATGGGTCTTTATTTTTCTTTTTGCTATATATTATATACATATATACACACACATATACACACATACATATTTATATATGTATATATAAATATCTGCTATGTTCATTCACATATTTATATTATGTTCATTTTTAAAATTTTTTATTTATTTTTGAATTTTATTTTATTTTTTTAATACAGCTGGTTCTTATTAGTTATCTATTTTATACATATTAGTGTATATATGTCAATCCCAATCTCCCAATTCATCCCACCACCACCACCACCCCCGCCTTCCCCCACTTGGTGTCCGTACGTTTGTTCTCTACATCTGTGTCTCTATTTCTGCCTTACAAACAGGTTCATCTGTACCACTTTTCTAGATTCTACATATATGTGTCTCTTTAGTTATACCTATTCTAGGTTTATCAAAAAGGAAGCACTTGATATAATTACAGTATAGTCTGAAACCAAGAGATATTAGAGAAAAGGATGAAATAGGTTGGCTCAGGCACCCATCCTCAATATGTAGCTAGGCTTAGGAAGGCTTTTTCAGAGACTTGTCAAAATGTAATGATTAAGAGTACTACCTTTGTTCTAATCCTGCCTCTACCATTTCCAAGTTATGTAATGTTGGGCAAGTTATTTAACCTCTGTATCTTGCTTCCTTTATCTGAAAATACAAATCATACTAGTAACCATCTAACTCAAGATGTGCTATATAATAATTTATGCTAAAGTAAACTTAAGAATTGTTAGATACTATGAAGTAGAACTGCCTTTGATCTCATCCAAAGACAATGATGACTGATGGATAAAAACTGGTTGTTCTTTAGATACTTTAACGTCATGGACTCCAAAAATACTGTTGTAATACTTCTGTGTGCTTACATTATATATCAAATTAGAGTGTGAATTTTTATCTGGTGCTATTTTAAATTATGAAAGATATTTTATAACCTAATATGGAAGCAGATTGATGCAGTTGAAGCAGCACTGGACCGGAAGTCCAGTGTGATTTACCTAGTTGAAATCACTTAAAGTCTTGAACTTTACTTTCCTCATCTTTACAATAAGGAGATTTGACTTGATAACCTCTGGGGTCCTTTAAATCTTCTCACTCATCGTTGTGAGTACAGTTTCCATATTTAAAGTGTCTTATTTAAATCACTCCCTCCTCCTATTTTAATGAAATAGTTATGTAAAACATATCTGTTCATTTGTTATTCTAAATGCTGTCAGAATGGGTGTCAGGAATCAAGGAGACAGACAAGAGCTGTCATTTACTAATGAGTTACTTTATTGATGAAGAATTATATATTCAAGCAATAATTGAACTTTATCCTACTTCACTGATATATTTATAGCTGAACTTACTTAATATTCTTGATCAGGCAAAATATCCCCTCAGGATAGATAGTCTCAGTAAAGTTGTTTAACGATGTTCTGGACCTCAAATCCACACATGTATATCAGTATTTTAATGGAAAATTTTGCTATTCTTCTATATTCAACGCTTCATAAATGGGGGGAGGGCTTAATGCACCTGTGAGCATTTAGAAACGAAATTAAATAGATATCACAGAAAAGGAAATCAAGTTAAATGATTAGTCCATTAATCAAGCTTATTTGTCACTTCATTTGTCATTGAAGTCGTGATGACACCTGGAAATCAAGATTAAGTCAGACAACAAAACTAAATATGCTCTCATTTTGAGTTTAATTTCTTCCATCTGCAAGGCTTCAAATGGCCATTTAAAAATTCTCCATTATGTTATGGCGCCAACTAACACTGGGAAAAGAAACTTAGAACAAGTTATTTATAGGACCATTATTGATGCAAATACATAACTAAAGATCTCTTAGTAAATAACTTATTGTTAATCCTGGCTTATACAACTTCAAAATTATTTGCATATATCAATAATTTGCAAGTCCTGAAAAATCATCTTTTCTATATCTATATTTTGTATAGGTACTTTCTTCTCCCACAAAGAATGTTCTTGTTCAGTCTTACCATTTTCAAGAGACAACTTAAAAGCCATATTTTTATAAATTTTTAAAATCTCTCGCTTCCACCATTATTGGCATAGGTCTGTTTGCTCCCAGAGTTTTCTGGTAGTAATGTGTATACATGTCTCTATTTTACTCTTAAGTTGTTTACCTAAATTATTTTTTCAAATGTTAATACTCTAAATAGGATTATCATTTTTTAAGGGCAGATATTGGTTCTTATGTTTCCTCATTGTGTCTTTGATGCCTGGCACTCAAATTGGTAACAACTCAGTAAGTGGTACAAAATGTCCTCTTATAACAGGACAACACTGCTCAATAAATGCTAGCTAATAATTGTGAAATTGAGATTTCTATAGATAAACACTGTTAAAGTGATGCAAATTTTCTGTGAGAGCATAAATTGAATCAATGTGTATCATTGCTTATGCACTGGTCTGAATGGGGCAGCCCATGTCTTAAAAAGGGAACAAATAAAAGAAGCTATAGCGTTTTCTTAACTTTGGCTTGATTTCTGAGGTTTCAGCCCCAATTTTGTCATTTTTCTAGATTATCTCCCTTTCATTCCAAATTTTAATCATTTGTTTTAAGCAGTGTGCAAATTCAGAGCAACCTGAACTAGGGAAACATCAAATTACTGCAGATTAAACCTCTGTCTTGGTACTAAACTTGCTTTAAAATGTTTTCTCCTTTCTTATCCATTAATTGTTTTCTTTATCCTCCAAACTCCAATTATGCAGGACCTCATTCATATAATATTTAAAACATTGTTCTTATTACAGATATTAATACATCATCATTTAGATAATTAGAAATTATGAACAAGAAAAATTTTAATATTTCCTGGAATTAAGTTCTCAAAGGCAGGCATTTCTACTAGTTTTGTACACATCCAATCTTTTTCTCTTCTAATAATGATGTAAAATTGTGCATATTATATATTATGCACTGTATGTAATACATTATGTGTCATGCACACAGATACTTTTGCAAAAATTGCTTATTATTTATCTCAATATTTTAACTTGATATTCCTATTGGAGATAACTCTTTATGTCATTGTATATGTGAATACATCTCTATTTTTACATTCCTTATATGGTACGATAATTGTTTGACAAATGATTTACATATCTAAATATATTTTGAACTCAGTGGGGTCAAGCCGTGCCATATAACAAGAATGATAATGATGATGATGACGGTGATAACAATAAGAAGAAAGCGGAAGAGGAGGAGAATAGAATCTTAACACTGAGTATTTGTGTAGCTATTCTATAAGTAGGTGCTAATGTCCTTCATATTTTACAGAAGAGGAAACAAAGTTTATATAATTTACTTATGTTACGTACCTTCCAATGGAAAACCAAACACAAGCAAGGTAAATGTCATACCCATGCTTTCACTGTTCCATGTTTTATAAGCTAAAATGTATTTCATCAATGTCCTATTTGAGTGGGTTTAGGTCTTTCTTTTTTTCTTCTTCTGTTACAAAGAACACAGTGTATAGTTTTATATATATATATCTTTGCATATATATTTTTAACATTTTATTGGAGTATAATTGCTTCACAATGGTGTGTTTGTTTCTCCTTTATAGCAAAGTGAATCAGTTATACATATACATATGTCCCCATATCTCTTCCCTCTTGAGTCTCCCTTCCTCCCACCCTCCCTGTCCCACCACTCTAGGCGGTGATAAAGCACCGAGCTGATCTCCTTGTGCTATGTGGCTGCTTCCCACTAGCTATCTGTTTTACATTTGGTAGTGTATATATGTCCATGCCACTCTCTCACTTTGTCACAGCTTACCCTTCCCCCTCCCTGGGTCCTCAAGTCCATTCTCCAGTAGGTCTGCGTCTTTATTCCCATCTTGACTCAAGGTTCTTCATGACCATTTTGTTGCTGTTGTTAGATTCCATATATATGTGTTAGCATAAGGTATTTTTTTTTTTTTTCTGACTTACTTCGCTCTGTATGACAGACTCTAGGTCCATCCACCTCACTACAAATAACTTAATTTTGTTTCTTTTAATGGCTGAGTAATATTCCATTGTATGTATGTGCCACATCTTCTTTATCCATTCATCTTTCGATGGACACTTAGGTTGCTTCCATGTCCTGGCTCTTGTAAATAGAGCTGCAGTGAACATTGTGGTACATGACTCTTTTTGAATTATGGTTTTCTCAGGGTATATGCCCAGTAGAGGGATTGCTAGGTCGTACAGTAGTTCTATTTTTAGTTTCTTAAGGAACCTTCGTACTGTTCTCCACAGTGGCTATATCAATTTACGTTCCCACCAACAGTGCAAGAGGGTTCCCTTTTCTCCACACCCTCTCCAGCATTTATTATTTGTAGATTTTTTGATGATGGCCATCCTGACTGGTGTGAGAGGATATCTCATTGTAGTTTTCATTTGCATTTCTCTAATGATTAATGTTGTTGAGCATTCTTTCATGTGCTTGTTGGCACTCCGTATATCTTCTTTGGAGAAATGTCTATTTAGGTCTTCTGCCTATTTTTGCATTTAGTTGTTTGTTTTCTTGATATTGAGCTGCATGAACTGCTTATAAATTTTGGCAATTAATCCCTTGTCAGTTGCTTCATTTACAAATATTTTCTCCTGTTCTGAGGGCTCTCTTTTTGTCTTGTTTATGGTTTCGTTTGCTGTGCAAAAGCTTTTAAGTTTCTTTAGGACCCATTTGTTTATTTTTGTTTTTATTTCCATTCCTCTAGGAGGTGGGTCAAAAAGGATCTTGCTGTGATTCATGTCAAGAATGTTCTGCCTATGTTTTCCTCTAAGAGTTTTATAGTGTCTGGTCTTACATTTAGGTCTTTAATTTTAAGTTTATTTTTGTGTATGGTATTAGGGAGTGTTCTAATTTCATTCTTCTACATGTAGCTGTCCAGTTTTCCCAGCACCACTTATTGAAGAAGCTGTCTTTTCTCCACTGTCTATTCTTGCCTCCTTTATCAAAGATAAGGTGACCATATGTGCGTGGGTCTTTCTCTGGGCTTTCTATCCTGTTCCATTGATAGATATTTCTGTTTTTGTGCCAGTACGATAATGTCTTGATTACTGTAGCTTTGTAGTGTAGTCTGAAGTCAGGGGGCCTGACTACTCCAGCTCCATTTTTCTTTCCCAAGATTGCTTTGGCTATTCAGGGTCTTTTGTGTTTCCATACAAGTTGTGAAATCTTTTGTTCTAGTTCTGTGAAAACTGCCAGTGGTAGTTTGATAGGGATTGCATTGAATCTGTAGTTTCCTTTGGGTAGTATAATCATTTTCACAATGTTGATTCTTCCAATCCAAGAACATGGTATATCTCTCCATCTATTTGTATCATCTTTAATTTCTTTCATCAGTGTCCTACAGTTTTCTGCATACAGGTCTTTTGTCTCCTTATGTACGATTATTCCTAGGTATTTTATTCTTTTTGTTGCAGTGGTAAATGGGAGCGTTTCCTTAATTTCACTTTCAGATTTGTCATCATTAGTGTATAGGAATGCAAGAAATTTCTGAGCATTAATTTTGTATCCTGCTACCTTACCAAATTCATTGATTAGCTCTAGTAGTTTTCTGGTAGCATCTTTAGGATTCTCTATGTATAGTATCATGTCATCTGCAAACAGTGACAGCTTTACTTCTTCCTTTCTGATTTGGATTCCTTTTATTTCTTTTTCTTCTCTGATTGCTGTGGCTAAAACTTCCAAAACTATGTTGAATAATAGTGTGGAGAGTGGGCAACCTTGTCTTGTTACTGATCTTAGTGGAAAATAGTTTTAGTTTTTCACCATTGAGGACCATGTTGGCTGTGGGTTTGTCATATATGGCCTTCATTATGTTGAGGAAGTTCCCTCTAAGCCTACTTTCCGGAGGTTTTTGGTCATAAATGGGTGTTGAATTTTGTTGAAAGCTTTTTCTGCATCTATTGAGATATACATAAGGTTTTTCTCCTTGAATTTGTTAATATGGTGTATCACATTCATTGATTTGCATATATTGAAGAATCCTTGCATTCCTGGGATAAACCCCACTTGATCATGGTGTATGATCCTTTTAATGTGCTGTTGGATTCTGTTGCTAGTATTTTGATATTGGCCTGTAGTTTTCTTTCTTTGTGACATCCTTGGTTTTGGTATCAGGGTGATGGTGGCCTCGTAGAATGAGTATGGGAGTGTTCCTCCCTCTGCTGTATTTTGGAAGAGTTTGAGAAGGATAGGTGTTAGCTCTTCTATAAATGTTTGATAGAATTCACCTGTGAAGCCATCTGGTCCTGGGCTTTTGTTTGTTGGAAAATTTTTAATCACATTTTCAATTTCAGTGCTTGTGATTGGTCCATTCATATGTTCTGTTTCTTCCTGGTTAATTTTCGGCAGGTTGTGCATTTCTGAGAATTTGTCCATTCCTTCCAGGTTGTCCATTTTATTGGCGCAGAGTTGCTTGTAGTAATCTCTCATGATCCTTTGTATTTCTGCAGTGTCAGTTGTTACTTCTCCTTTTTCATTTCTAATTCTATTCATTTGAGTCTTCTCCCTTTTTTTCTTGTTGAGTCTGGCTAATGGTTTATTAATTCTGTTTATCTTCTCAAAGAACCAGCTTTTAGTTTTATTGATCTTTGCTATCGTATACTTCATTTCTTTTTCATTTATTTCTGATCTGGTCTTTATGATTTCTTTCCTTCTGCTAACTTTGGGGTTTTTTTGTTCTTCTTTCTCTAATTGCTTTAGGTGTAAGCCTAGGTTGTTTTTTTGAGATGCTTCTTGTTTCTTAAGGTAGGATTGTATTGATATACTTCCCTCTTAGAACTGCATCCCATAGGTTTTGGGTCTTCGTGATTTCATTGTCATTCGTTTCTAGGTGTTTTTAGATTTCCTCTTTGATTTCTTCAGTGATCTCTTGGTTATTAAGTAGTTCATTCTTTATCCTCCATGTGTTTGCATTTTTCACAGATTTTTTTCCTGTAATTGATATCTAGTCTCATAGTGTTGTGGTTGAAAAAGATACTTGATATTATTTCAGTTTTCTTACATTCACCCAGGCTTGACTTGTGACCCAAGATATGATCTATCCTGGAGAATGTTCCATGAGCACTTGAGAAAAAAGTGTATTCTGTTGCTTTTGGATGGAATGTTCTATAAATATCAATTAAGTCCATCTTGTTTAATGTATCATTTAAAGCTTGTGTTTATTTATTTTCATTTTGGATGATCTGTCCCTTGGTGAAAGTGGGGTTTTAAAGTCCCCTACTATGATTGTGTTATTGTCGATTTCCCCTTTTATGGCTGTTAGCATTTGCCTTATGTATTGAGGTGCGCCTATGTTGGGTGCATAAATAATTACAATTGTTATATCTTCCTCTTGGATTATTCCCTTTATCATTATGTAGTGTCCTTCTTTGTCTCATGTAAGTCTTTATTTTAAAGTCTATTTTGTCTGATATGAGAATTGTTACTCCAGCTTTCTTTTGATTTCCATTTGCATGGAATATCTTTTTCCATCCCCTCAATTTCAGTCTGTATGTGTCCGTAGGTCTGAAATGGGTCTCTTGTAGACAGCATATATATGGGTCTTCTTTTTGTATCCATTCAGCCAGTCTATGTCTTTTGGTTGGAGCATTTAATCCATTTACATTTAAGGTAGTTATCGGTATGTATGTTCCTATTACCATTTTCTTAATTGTTTTGGGTTTGTTTTTGTAGGTCTTTTCCTTCTCTTGTGTTTCCTGCCTAGAGAAGATCCTTTAGCATTTGTTGTAAAGCTGCTTTGGTGGTGCTGAATTCTCTTAGATTTTCCCTGTCTGTAAAGGTTTTAATTTCTCAGTCAAATCTGAATGAGATCCTTGCTGGGTTGAGTAATTTTGGTTGTAGGTTTGTCTCCTTCATCACTTTAAATACGTCCTGCCACTCCCTTCTGGCCTGTAGAGTTTCTGCTGAAAGATCAGCTGTTAACCTTATGGGCATTCCTTTGTGTTTTATTTGTTGTTTCTCCCCGATGCTTTTAATACTTTTTCTTTGTATTAAATTTTTGATAGTTTGCTTAATATGTGTCTTGGCATTTTTCTCCTTAGATTTATCATGTATGGGATTCTTTGTGCTTCCTGGACTTGATTAACTACTTCATTTCCCATATTAGGGAAGTTTTCAACTATAATCTCTTCAAATATTTTCTCAGTCCCTTTCTTTTTCTCTTCTTTTTCTGGAACCCCTGTTATTTGAATGTTGGTGCATTTTATGTTGTCCCAGAGGTCTCTGAGACTGTCCTCAATTCTTTTCATTCTTTTTCCTTTATTTTGCTCTGCAGTAGTTATTTCCATTATTTTATCTCCCAGGTCACTTATCCGTTCTCTTTACTCAGTTAATCTGCTATTGATCCCTTCTAGAGAATTTTTAATTTCATTTATTGTGTTGTTCATCACTGTTTGTTTGCTCTTTAGTTCTTCTAGGTCCTTGTTAAATGTGCCTTGTATTTTCTCCATTCTGCTTCCAAGATTTTGGATCATCTTTACTATCATTATTCTGAATTCTTTTTCAGGTAGACTGCCTATTTCCTCTTCATTTGTTAGGTCTGGTGGGTTTTTGCCTTGCTCCTTCATTTGCTGTTAGTTTCTCTGCCGTCTCATTTTGCTTAACTTACTTTGCTTGGGGGGGTCTCCTTTTTGCAGGCTGCAGGTTCATAGTTCCTGTTGTTTTTGGTGTCTCTCCCCAGTGGCTAAGGTTTGTTCAGTGGGTTGTGTAGGCTTCCTGGTGGAGGGGACTAGTACCTGTGTTCTGGTGGATGAGGCTGGATATTGTCTTTCTGGTGGGCAGGTCCACGTTTGGTGGTGTGTTTTGGGGTGTCTGTGGCCTTATGATTTTAGGCAACCTCTCTGCTAATGGATGGGGTTGTGTTCCTGTCTTGCTAGTTGTTTGGCATAGGGTGTCCAGCACTGTAGCTTGCTAGTCATTGAGTGGAGCTGGGTCTTGGCGTTGAGATGGAGATCTCTGGGAGATTTTCGCCACTTGATATTACATGGAGGTGGGAGGTCTCTTGTGGACCAGTGTCCTGAACTTGGCTCTCCCACCTCAGAAGCATAGCCCTGACGCCTGGCTGGAGCACCAAGAGCCTGCCATCCACATGGCTCAGAGTAAAAGGGAGAAAAATAAATAAATAAAGAAAGAACAAGATAAAGTAAAATAAAGTTATTAAAATAAAAAATAGTTATTAAAAATATTTTTCAGTAATAAAAAGAAGGAAAGAAAGAAAGAAGAGAGCAACCAAACCAAAAAACAAATCCAGCAATGATAACAAGTGGTAAAAACTATAGTTAAAAAAAAAAGAAAGGACAGACATAACCTTGGGACAAATGGTAAAAGCAAAGCTATACAGACAAAATCACACAGAGAAGCATACACATACACACTCACGAAAAGAGAAAAAGGGAAAAATATATATATATATCATTGCTCCCAGTGTCCACCTCCTCAATTTGGGATGATTCGTTGTCTATTCAGGTATTCCACAGATGCAGGGTACATCAAGTTGATTGTGGAGATTTAATCCACTGCTCCTGAGGCTGTGGGAGACATTTCCCTTTGTCTTCTTTGTTCACACAGCTCCTGGGGTTCAGGTTTGGATTTGGCCCCGCCTCTGCGTGTAGGTCGCCTGAGGGCATCTGTTCTTCGCTCAGACAGGACAGGGTTAAAGTAACAGCTGATTCGGGGGCTCTGGCTCACTCAGGCCAGGGGAAGGGAGGGGTTCGGAATGTGGGGCGAGCCTGCAGCGGCAGAGGCCGGCGGGACATTGCACTAGCGTGAGGTGTGCCGTGTGTTGTTTGCATATATTTTTAACTTAAGTGTAAAGAAGAGTATTGTGAAATTTTTAAATGTAAATAATAATTTTTTGTACCACCTATCAGACTCTATAACGAAATATTATTTTAAAAATTTTGACCTTCTGCCAGGTAAAAAAATTGTGATTATTTTATGTAACTGAATTCTTTATTTGTGAAATTGGAAATCTTATTAGTTTTCTTTGCATGTTTAATTCTATTGTGGATTAAACAACTCATGCTCTTGATAATTATTCACTTTTGTTTTCAGCAATTTATTGAACTATAATTTATATACAACAGGTTATACACATTTAAAATATACATGTCAATAAATTTTGACAGAAGTACCTGTGAAACCACCACCACAATGAAGAACAATCTTATTACTCCCCACAAATAATTTTCATTCCCCTTTGTAGTGCACCCCTGCATCCCTGATTCTGCTTTTTTATATTATTGATTCGTTAGCATATTTTAGAATTTTAAATAGAATCATAAGGAATAAAATTTTTTAAAGATTTCCATCAAATGTGGGAAGCTTATAGACATTATTTCATCAAATATATATTCTGCCCATTTCTCCTTCTGATTTTCTAATTATAAAAATATTGTGCCTCTTGATATTGTTCCAACAAACCCCTGAGGCTCTGTTCATTTCTCTTTACTTCCTCTCTCTTTTTTGGAACAACTGGATAATTTTTACTGATCTTCCTTCAAATGCATTGATTCTTTATCTGCCATCTTCATTATGTAGACAAAGATAAGTATAGTAAGGAATGACTTCAACGAGCTGCCAAATAGGAGGTTTCAGCTCTCATCCCCCACAACAGAAACATCAATTTAATACATTTCAATGGACAAAAACACCTTTATGGGCGCCCCAGAACCCAGATGAGAGATTACAGCAGTCATCAGGTGAAGCACAGAAATGAGGAAAGATGCACTGAAGAGAGCAGGAAGGACAGTTTCAAATGACCTGTATTTGCGTTTACCAATTCTTGCTTGATCTTGTCTGCTCTTTAACCCTTCTAGTGAATTTTTCAGTTCCATTATTGTATTCTTAACTTCCATAATTTCTCTTTGGCCTTTTTAAAAATGTTCTCTATCTCTTTGTTGAAATCCTCATTTTGTTCATACATCATTTTTCGGATTTCATTGAGTATTTTATGGCAGTTTTTAAAATTCTCTGTCAGATAATTCATACCTCCATAACTTTAGGGTCAACTTTTGGAGATTAGTTTTTTGTTCCTCTGTTTGGGCTACATTTTCCTGTTTCTTCATTTTCCTTGAGACTTTGTGTGGGTGTTCGTGCATTTGAAAAAACAGTCACTTTTCCCAGTTTTTCTGGATTGGCTTCATATAAGGGAAGATCTTTGCCCATCAGCCCTGCTAGAGCTTCTGGCAGCTTCTCACAACTTTTCTGTGGGTATGTGTTCACTAGACTGTGTAAATTCATAATTAGAAGGATTTTCTGGTTTCTTATTCAGGAGTACATCATTTCTTGTTGCCTCTCATATCTGTCTGCTGTACTGTGGGTTCTCTGGAGCTGCAGCATACCACTCCACTCATTTTTTGGTTATCAGCAGGCCCCAGGCATCTAGATTTCTTCATTTCCCACCAGCACTTTGAGACAGTTGAAACAGAAACTAGTCTCTTGGGCAGCCTTCTGAAAATTCTGAATGTTTGGATATATGTTTCAGTGTTCTCTTTCCATGCCCAGAGATATGCCAGAGGCTGTGAGTTTTCCTGACCTTATCACAGGAGCTCTGATGGTGATTGCATACTATTCTAAGCCACCACCTTTGTTCTCAGTGGCCCCCAGGCAGCAAAAGTCTGCCAGGGTCCCCTCAGTGTGCTAACACAGGTGGTTCCGAATCCTGTCCCTTTGGCAGTCCCCTGAAGAGCCGAAATGTTGGATGGGCGTTTGCCTGCTGTTTCTGCTGTGAGCTGGAGGGACAGGCTACAGCCAATGAGGGTGTCCAAGTCCAAACTTTCTCCTTTGTTCTTAGCAGCTCCCAGCTAAGAGGCTCTTCCCTAACAGTGCTTAGATTCAGGCATGACAGAAGCCAGTCCCTTGAAAAGTCAGAATGTTGGATGTACTACCTAGTCCTCTCCTTCCCTTGGGAGAATCTGGGCATTCCGAGTTTCCTCCTGATATGTGATTGTGTGGTACTGTGCTTGGGAGAGGAATTACAGAGAAAGTATGCCACAGATTTTCCTCCCAGCTTCAGTGTGCCTCCCAACGGGTCTCTGGATTTCTCACAAAAGGAATTCGTTCCTGTATAGTTGAATCATTGTGTCTGTGGGAGATATAGGAGGGCTGGGGCTTCCTATTTCACCATCTTGCTCATGTTCCCCAACCTCAATTTTCTGAAGTCCTTTAAAGTGTTCTAGCTATTTATTGTCCAGTTGACTTCTAGCTTAATTGCATTGTGGTCAGAGAACAAGCTCTATATGACTTCAGTCATTTCAAATGTGTTAGCATTTGCTTATGACCAGACAGCATAGTATAAGGTTTTTTTTTTAACATCTTTATTGGAGTATAATTGCTTTACAATGGTGTGTTAGTTTCTACTTTATAACAAAATGAATCAGCTATATGTATACATATATCCCCATATCCCCTCCCTCTTGCGTTCTCCCTCCCACCCTCCCTATTCCACCTCTCTAAGTGGTCACAAAGCACAGAGCTGGTCTCCCTGTGTGATGTGGCTGCTTCCCAC
Organism: Delphinapterus leucas; assembly: GCF_059928025.1. NCBI lineage: Eukaryota > Metazoa > Chordata > Mammalia > Artiodactyla > Monodontidae > Delphinapterus > Delphinapterus leucas. The sequence goes on from NC_143140.1 coordinate 56,292,354, forward strand.
TAGCTAGCTATTTTACAATTTGTGTTTGAAAAAAGAAATATGCCCATAATTCTTGGGAAGAGAGTTTTATATATATATATGTGTGTATATATATATATATATATATATATATATATATATAGACACACACACGTCAATTTAGATAATCTTCAGATTTTTTTAATCTTTGCTAATATGTTTTGTCTCTTTTTTTTTACATCTTTATTGGAGTATAATTGCTTTACAATGGTGTCTTAGTTTCTACTTTATAACAAAGTGAATCAGTTATACATATACATATGTTCCCATATCTCCTCCCTCTTGCATCTCCCTACCTCCCACCCTCCTGTTTTGTCTTTTTAATATTTCATTAATGACTAGAGGTGTGATAAAAACTCACTCTATGATTTAATTTACGTATTAATTTTTGTATGGCTGTAACTTTTTTGTTAAATATATGGAGGTTATGTTTTAGGACACAAGTTTAAAAATTGTTATATCTCTTAGGCTTCTAAAAAATTTATTCCCCACCATTCTGTTTAGTCTCAAGGCAAGTCTCCTATAGTTCCCTGAAGAAGGTGGGACTGCTGGTGGTTTACTTTTGATTCATTCCTATTCTGAAGATAGAGTCAATGTAGATAAACATAAATTTGATGCTGAGCCCCATTCTCTTTTTTTCAAGTCCATCAAAGCCACACTTCAATTTCACAGCTTAATTTAATCTAATGAAGCACCTACTTTGAGTGTTTTGTTTACATCTCAGGATTCTCCCTCTCTCTTTTTTGTCCTACTAATTTGACTTTCAGACCTTGATTAATTTTTGAAAATCATATTTTCATGTTTTATGTAGAATTTTGAATTAAATATGTTTTGTTTTTCCCACAGGAAAATGCTTCTATATGAACTAGCCCACCATTTACTGAAAATTAGAATTCATGTTGTCAGTACTTTAAGAGTCTGAGGCTGCTGTTTAATTGTGCTTACCTGTAGCTGACTTCCAGAATTAGCTTCAGCCATACTGTTCTTTTATCTCATGGCTCCCATACTCTCTCTACTTTATGGTTTTGCTTGTATCTGGAATTTTCTTTTCTTCCTCCACTTGTATAACTAAGTCTCACTCATTCTGCAACTTGAAACTCAACTATAGGGAATCTTTCTCTTATCCCCAAAAAAGCTAAATTCTTTGTATAAAATAACTGAATGAAATAAATGAGTAAATAATAAATTGAAATGTAGAAGTACTTATTCAGATGTGCAATGTAAAAGTCTGCTCACTATTAATTTCTACATAATCCATGTTTGCTTAATTTTTTCTGTATATTTTTCATGATATTTGGATGGGGGAGAATGTGTCCAGGTCTCATTTGCCCATTAGCTTATTCTTTAGAATTAATCCTATTTTTCTGGTATTAAAGGTTTAGGTCATCCTTTCTGTCATTCAGTCTTCCTAGAAGAAGGAGATATATTACTGTGTACAGGCCACTGCATTCAGTGTGCTATGTTCCTATTTGATTTCTCTGTATTCTGAAAACACTTCCCCTGGATTTTTCTGCTTGCTGTGTCCTACCCTGTCCCAATAATTCAAACCCCATTTGAGTTTGTTTTTGTCCCTAGTTTTAAGTGAACTATTTAATTGAGTAATTGGATTAGGGTGAAGTACCTCATCAGGTGTTCTTATTTTGTGGGTCAGAATATAGTTTTCTGTGCATATCTATTTATGTTTGATAGTTGCTCTACAACTATAAAACTGGGTCATAGTTCATTCTTTGAGTTTCCTCTCATCTTCCCTCATCTTCACCCTTCAGTTCTACAAGAAGGCATGGGCAGAAAATATATAATTGCATAATTTTGTTTTTATCCTAGATGCTAATGCTGATTCAAAATTTGGGAATGGGGTACATGTGGGGCTGTTTCCGTATCCTTTTGTTTTGAGAAGTCCTCTAACTTGACGTCTTATGACAAGAGGACAGTGGGTGCTTTAGAAATGAATACACTTAACTTATATCACAGCACACCTCTTTTGAGTAGGGAAATTGTCAATTCACAATTTCTTTTTTCCTATTTGTTTTTAATTTCCCCAGATCTTGGAGTTACTTCTCAGAGTTTGTAAAATGACGCTGTATCTATTTGCTAGCTTTAACATGGATGAAGTGTATATATCTCTATTTCTGGTTTCTTTCATTCATTTCACTGAATATCTTGGAAAGAGTTTATACCTGTATCTGCACTAGAATCTACCTTTGAAACTCTCATAATTGAAAAAAGAATCAATGGTAATAACCTATTATATATGTAACTAAAATCTTGGAATAAGTGATTTGCAAATTAATATATGAAAACTAATAGAGGAAACAGACCATTTGAATACCTTATTCTAACACACTGTGTTAGCTTTAGACATTTGAATAACTTCTTGTGGGGAGAACATAGATACTACTATATGCTGCCTTTTTACTAGCAAATAATTCAAGTTGATATCAAGGAAAGCTTCTAACTTTTAACAACTGAAGAATATATATTATGATAGGAGTATGTTTTGAATAATGCTGAAAATTAAGTATATTTGACCCTTGAACAACGCAGGGGTTAGGGGAGCTGACCCTCTGCACAGTCAAAAATCCACGTATAATTTATAGTCATCCCTCCACATGTGTGGTTCCTCCAGATCTGCAGTTTTGCGTCTGTGGATTCAACCAAACAGGATGATGTAGTACTGTAGTACTTACTATTGAAAAAAGTTACATATAAGTGGACCCATGCATTTCAAACCTGTGTTGTTCAAGGGCCAACTGTAGTTAGGAGAATGAATATAATTTCTCAGATGTTTCTCATGTAGTACATTTATCCTCTATAAAACCGAGCAAATTTTATTCTCCTCTATGAGCACATACTTATGACTATAGAGAGCTGGGTTTCTGTAGTACTGATTTTAAAAGCATCTTTAAAAACCTTCAATATTGTGTATAATTAGCACTTGGCTGTAATTATTCTAAACCTGTTATTTGCTAATACACATTTTCTTCAAATAAATTCTGACAGTTTTGCAGTCATATAGAGTCCATGTGAACAGTGTGAGGTATTTCCACATGACAGGCATATTAAATTAATTCAGAAAGGTACACTTAAATGTTTTTGTTATTTTTTTCCTTTTCAAAAAGGAAACAGACCAATTTGCCTGTTTCAGGTGTTTGTCTTGCTGTGTGCAGCAGCAAGCTCTCACGTGCCTGTCTACTTGAAGTAAAAACTAAGGCCACCATATTCAGCTTTATAGCTATTACCATCTTTAGGACAATAATGTCTTCAAAAGAGCTCTCTGCCTACCAGCATCATGACTCTCTTCTTTTGACCAATATCTAATTCATTATAGAAGACGTTTAGTGGAAAAATATCATTTTGATCATGAGCAACAATAAAGAAATAAACAAAAAATATGATGAAAGGGAACAAATATACATATTCTTCCTAAGTGAATCCATAAAGAGTGGTTAAAATAATATTCAGGACTCTCTATTGAATTTTCCTGGAAACAAAATTATGGTTTTCTCAATTCTGAATTATCCCAAGAGTGATAAAAAAGGCAATCAAAATGTTTGCATTTTCCCTCTGATGTCCTACCAATCTTATCTTTGAGAAATCTGATCAAAAATAACATGGCACTCAATCATGAGAGGAAAATGAATGGGAAATGGTGTATATATTGCAACTAGCGAAGTTACTTATACACAATAGGAAAATAAATAAAATAATTATAATAAATATTGACTTAGAAATAAGTGGAGCTTAGTTTAGGGAAAACTATACCCTCCTACAAATCATGATGATAAATGTCATTGTGAAAATTTGGGTTTTATAGCACTGTCAGAAAAAAGACTAATTTTGAAAGTTGACCAATTTTTCAACATTCAGCAAAATGTCTATTTCTATATAAAATTATTTTTAAACATCTATAAAATCCTAGAGATTTTAGACATTGAATCAGTTTATTCTTTATTCTTGTTACAAAGCTTTTTCTCCTACATAAGACATAATTGTCAAGATCTATTTCCTCACTAAAGTATACTTTATGGTTTGCAATGTAACATGTAGCACAGCTAAAAAGAAAACATCTTTGTTCTCCTGACAGATAATTTTTTAAAAGACGTCAAAAGATACATGCCATCACCATAAGAAACTTTTACATATTTGCTCACCCTCTTGGATTATTTCTAGTCACTAACCTTCCACTGTCACCAGGATTCTGATATTTTTATACCATAGATTTATTCTCCTGATTTTGAATTCTATATAAATGAAATTATATAGTGTGCGCTCTTTTTTATCTGACTGTTTTCACTCCATTATTACATTTATAACAATCATCCATATCGTTAGTAATTATAGCTTATTCACCCTCTGTACTATATAGAATGCCATTGTATGAATATGCTCCAATTTATTCACCCGATATACTGTTGATGTACATATGAACTGTTTTCAGTTCAAGGCAATTATAAATAACACTTTTATGAATATTTATGTACATGTCTTTAGATGAACATGTAGACCTGCTTCCAGTGGTTCCATACCCTTGTGACTATTTACTGTTAACAGACTTTATTTACAATATCAGTTATATTGGTAAGTGTGTAGTTCAGCTTTGCATTTCCCTGATGACTAAAAACTATGAACAATTTTTCATGCATTTATTGACCACTTGCATATCTACTTTTATAATTTTTTCCAGCCTTCTATTCATGCTTTAAATTGGATTGTTTGACTTTTATTGAGCTGTAAGAGTTCTTTATGTATGTGGGATACTGTTACCGAAAGTGGGGGTCCGGCTACTGGACACTTTAAAGCCAATAAAGAGGCAAGTTGGTGGAAAGGAAAATTTGCTTTATTTCAGAGGCCAGCAACCTGGGGGGGAGGGGAGCGTGGACTCATGTCCAAAGGCTGACTCCTCTCACTGACAATCAGCGGGCAAAAGCTTTTATAGATGGCTGGAGGGGGCTACATGTAGAAACAGCACTTTCAGCTCTGACTGTCATCTTGAAATTGGTCATACAGTGGTCTGATCAGCATCTTTACTGTTTTAAGTACAGTTAGTCTTTAGTTTCAGGGTCGGTTTGTTCCCATTTCTTTAAGGCCAGTTCTCAGAATTGTGGAAGCTTTTCAGTCTGGTCACCATGTAGTTAGCTTCTTCCACCTGGTGGGGATCTCAGTATCTATAAGACAACTCAAAGCATAGGGCTCAGGATATGATCTATAGCCCTTGAATAGGAAGTAAAGGTCCTTGACTTTCTTAATGACTAAACTATTATCATTTGGTCTCATTTGACTCTTTTCCTTTGTTTCTGCATTTTCTCGCTTCTCTGATTAAACTTATTCTTTGGCTAAAGTTTTTCTACAGACAAAAGGCAGGCTGAGGACATGGTGGGAGGGAAAGGACCATAGGGTCCCACTCCGTTTCAGTCTTTTATTTGAAAGATACATCATAGATATTTTCTCCCAGTCTATACTCACCTATTCATTTTAACTATGGTATATTCTGATTGGCAGAACTTTTAAATTTAGATAAGGTTTAATTAATCATATTTTTCATAATTTGTATAATATTACTTTTGTAACCTGTATAAGAAACTATTTCATATTACCAAGTCATGAAGATATTCTCCTATATTCTCCTATATGTTCTCCTATATTTTCTATATTCCTATATAGGAGAATATATTCTCCTATATTTTCTTCTAAGAGCCATATGGTTTTAGCTTTCATGTTTAGGTACATGATTCTGCTCAAAATAATTTTTTGTGTGATATTAAGTAGAGACTGATGTTTATTTTTTTCCCAAATAGGTATTCAATTTTTCCAGCACAACAACTTGAAAAGATGTCCCTTTCCCATTTAATAGCTTTGGTAACGTTGTGAAAAATCAGATGCCTGTATGAAAAGGGTTCCATTTCCAAGTTCTTTATTTTGTGGCATTCTTTGATTTCTTCCTTTTCTTTGTAGTAAATTATTGTAATTCTTAACTGACAAGTAAGACTTGTCAGTTAGGATATGTAATAAACACTATTCTTTTTTTCCAAGCTAGCATCTCCATATAAATTTTAGAATCAACTTATTAAGGTTAATAAAAAAATGTCTACCAATATCATATAGGAATTATGTTAAATATTTACACATACGTGTGCACACTCATGCACACACACACACAGACACACACACACACACAGACAGACACTACATTCTACATGGTGTGAAGCTCTTATTTCTTTTTCTAATGTGGTCCCGGAGCTGAAGTTGCAGGTAAGGCTCTCATAGAAAGATAATGGTCATACAGTGGAAGATAAAAGTCAAATTGGAACATAACAAGATGGACTGGAACCCTCTTGGGTCTCACACTACTGTCAAGCCTCCAATTTTGATAATGTAAAGATCTACAGGAAAAGTGGTTAACTTTTGTCTTGAAGCTAAACATGCATCCAATCCAAGAGCTAGAAAAGTGGAAGGAGAAAGTTTGGTGGGGTGTGGAGCTCACTGCTGCCCCATGAAACAAAGAGTAAGCAGATTTGTGATGGTGTTAATGAGGTGCAACAGCCTCACCTCCTGTCTTCCCCTAATCTTCACAACGTATATACAATATTGCAACTATTTCATGTCTGCCTTCCAAACTTCATTCAAAATGTCTCATGCCCACATACCAACCTGGATATGAACAGGAAGTGGAAATCTGGAAACATAGACCAGTTTATCTATATTGACCCAATATAAATCCACCACAATTATCTTTGATGAGATTTTGTTCATTACTTTTTATTTGTACGTAGGAAAACTATAGGTCGTGGAATGTGGGTATAGATTTTAGGCAATAATTGTGAACTAACACATATGCCTGAGAGTTTAATTTTTTATTTTAGGTATGTTAATGATCCAAATCTCCTTACTGCAAAAAATTATTACATGACCCTTTAGATCTTTCTTTTCTAAAACTTCACACCTGTTATTTCTTTTACTTTTTCTATTAGTTTGTGAAGACCCCCCTGCAACAATGCAGAACAGTAACAATAATAGCAAGTAAACCTATTTTTTCCTTGAATTTGAATGAAATGTTGCTAATTTTTTATCATGACACATCATTTTTGCTAATAGCTTCTGATGCGTAACTTTAATCAAGTTTTTAAAAAGTCTAGTTTTCTCAGGTTTTCAAATATGTATTGAATTTTTACCATTTTTTCCCATATAAACAAACATTTTTAATATGAATATATTAGTTTAATAAATTAGTTATTTATCAATGTATTTCCTTAATCTCTCTTAACATTATCAACTTCTTGAATTAAAGGCTAAGTTAATTTTCTTTCAATCTTTCTTATTATTAGATAAATAAATTTACTTCTATAAATTTCTCTCTCAAAATCACTTTGACTAAATCCCAGATTTTTCATACTAGCACACAATGCCATTTATTTATTTTTTTTCACTTTCTGTTTTCATGTCTTCTACTCACAAGTTATAAGAAAGGATATATTAAAATTAACTTACAATTTTTTTAAAAACTAAGTTTTAATTATTGGTTTATAATTTAGTTGCATGGGATAAGTGAATATTGCCTTATGATATTGATTTTGTTGTAGTTGTGAAATTCTTCAGGCCTATTATATGATCAGTGTTACCAATGAGGATTAGGCTTGTATATGAGCAGTGGGAAGAAAAATATCATTGGCTTAAACTCGGTAGAATTTTATTTTCCTTTCACGTAACAGTTTGGAAATAGGCTGATATGAAAATAGGCTGCTCCATCAATTCTCCAGGGATACAATCCACTGAAGTCTTTCTACTCCTCTGTCTCTTAGCATGTCCTTTATCTTCATGAAAGATCAAGCTTCAAGTCCAATATTTACAGTCCAAAGATAAGGATAAAGGCATGCAAGCAACAGGGCACTAGGCATGCACTAGTTTCTTCCTAAGAAATAGTCCAAGAAACTGCCACATGACAATTTGCTTAAAGAGTTATATCTGAAATACTACATCTGACTCAAGTCTAGGATCTCCACGTAGTGCTCAATCCTCTCTATACATGGAGTTTGGCTTTTTTTTTTTTTTTTTTTTTCTGTGGTATGCGGGCCTCTCACTGTTGTGGCCTCTCCCCTTGCAGAGCACAGGCTCCAGACGCTCAGGCTCAGCGGCCATGGCTCATGGGCGCAGCCGCTTCGCGGCATGTGGGATCTTCCCGGACCGGGGCACGAACCCGTGTCCCCTGCATCGGCAGGCGGACTCTCAACCACTATGCCACCAGGGAAGCCCTGGAGTTTGGCGTTTTAAGTGACACATAAACTAAGAGATGATTTATTTTCTCAACAATTCCCCAAATACAGTGGTTGAGTAAAAATGTTACATATACAGTAAAAACTCCCATTCAGAAAAAGGGAGGATGTGTAAAACTCAGCAGTAATTAGTTCATAGCATTGAAAAAAATCCTACTGGATAAGAACTGGAAAGATTTCATCCCACTACTAGAGTATATGCCATGATTAGTCTATCAGGTAGCCCTTAGTTCTGCTTTCTGGGAAGAATTTACTTTTTCATCATCTCCACAGGCCCATGGACCCACGCTCCTCTCCTAGCGAGCTGTAGAGTTTTGTAGCTTGCCTCATATGAGATAATGTTGCTGACAATCTGACAGTTCTGATTTTATTCCGAATTCTTTAAATGAGTGTAAGCTATGTGATTTGCCACAGTGGTGTCTGTGTCTGCAATTTCAGCCAACCCAATGCTACCATCGATACTTCATTATAATGGTTGTATAGTGTGTTCTTATAAACAACATATTGTTATTTGTACATTTATAAATGATATACAAGATTGATTGTTATATTGCTCTTCCTTAGTTTCCTCTGTAGTTATGTGTCTAGTTATCCAGAAAAACTTTACATGGAGTGGAATTATGATTGGTAGTGAGGCTCCCAGGAGCATTTTTAAGTTTCTCAAAAGCCCAGGGATATATTATGTGCCTAGGCAGTATTCAGAGTTAGAATATCATTTCATAAACTTGTTAGGATAATTCATTACATTTGAATTTTAGAAAATTATCATTAAACTTACTATTATATTTATTTATAGCAGATATATATGTCTGAGAGTAATTTTATTTAAGATTATGTAATCTTACATAAATAAGAATGATCTAATTAGAATAGATATAAAATAAATAAAAAAATAAACATGTTTAACAGTAAAAAATGAAAGGAGTGACCTGATCACACAATCAACTAAACAAAAAGACAACATCAAAATAAGTTAGAAATGGGGCTTCCCTGGTGGCGCAGTGGTTGAGAGTCCTCCTGCCGATGCAGGGGACACGGGTTCGTGCCCCGGTCTGGGAAGATCCCACATGCCGCGGAGTGGCTGGGCCCGTGAGCCATGGCCGCTGAGCCTGCGTGTCCAGAGCCTGTGCTCCGCAATGGGAGAGGCCACAACAGTGAGAGGCCCGTGTACCACAAAAAAAAAAAAAAAAGTTAGAAATGGAAAGATACAGAATTTTCTTAATTTTTATGTTTTGAAAAAATGTTCTCCAACTTGAATGACTAATTGTTAAAATACAATATCTAAAAATGTCAGCACCTATTGTATTCAGTGAAGATGTATAGTGACTTATGATTGGTTATTCAAACTGAACATTCTGTAATTGCTCCAAAACCCAAATTGTAAACAATTTAAAGTTTTTCTGCTTCACTAACTTTTAAAAGGCTGAATTTGTCTCTTTGTAAAAACTTTCTTTACGTCTCTGCAATATTTACATAGAGCACTTTAATTGTATGAATCAAAATATATTACCCATATGTAGTCTATTCATCATAATAAATTAGGCTTGCTTTTCTTTATACTAACAATAACACAACTGTAATTAAGATTCATAAGAATAAAAAAAATTGCTGGACTTTTTTTTTACTGGACTAAATCCATTTTAATGATCCAAGCATTTGAGAAAAAATTGGGGTGAAATCACTGTGATGCAATTTTAAATAAAATTGTATGAGAAATGAATTCTTAGGGAAGGCATCTGGACAGTTCATAAACTATATCATTGATTTTTACACACGGGCGTCTCTATTTGGTTATGGATGTGGTTAGCACTAACTTCAACTTAGAATGGCCTCTAAAGTTAAGAACTAACTATAAAATTACCTTGGAGGTAGAATAAAAATCTATAAAGATACTAGTAGATTAAAAATTTATAGGACACGATTATTTAAAGTTCTTAAATAAGTCCTGTAACACTGTAGCTGATGTGGTTTTTCATGTAGGCTTTTTATACGGATACATCATATTTTTTTGTGTATTCCAATAAAACTTTATTTTTTAACTTTTATTGATGTATAGTTGATTTACAATTTGTGTTAATTTCTGCTGTACAGCAAAGTGACACAATTATACATATATATACATTCTTTTTATATTCTTTTCCATTATGGTTTATTCCAGGATACTGAATATAGTTTCCTGTGCAATACAGTAGGACCTTGTTGTTTATCCATTCTCTATGTAATAGTTTTCATCTACTAACCCCAAACTCCCAGTCCATCCGTACCCCTCCCGCCCCCTGCTAACTTCCTTGGCAACCACAAGTCTGTTCTCTATGTCTGCAAGTCTGTTTCTGTTTTAGATAGGTTTATTTGCACCATATTTTAGATTCCACATGTAAGTGATATCATATGGTATTGGTCTTTCTGACTTACTTCACTTAGTATGATAATCTCTAGTTGCAGGATACATCATATTTTTAAATATAATTCAAAAGATAGTGATTTTGTAAGGAAGAAATAAAAGAAATTCCTTCCCAGATTGTAGATGATTTACCTTGGATCAGAAAGTTGGTTGCTTCATTTCATACCAGTCTTTTGTACTGAAAGCTTCGTATGTAATTTAAATAGGGAGATAACTGGGTTGTATGCTTTATTTTGTTGAGATAAATCTTAGGAGTTATTGTAATACTTAGGAAGATTCTTCACTTCTTTTTCTACTGGAGTACACGTGCTTAAAATACATATTTAGGAGTTTAAAATCACATCTATATTACTTTAATAGCTATTTATTCTTTCTGTTTTGCCTACTACATTGATTGAATTAATGTTTTCTTGATGTATTGCAGATTATTTCTAAATTACAATAAAGATAATATTCTAAAATAACTTTTCAATACACTCTGATATATAATATTCAGTTACAGTAAACATTTGATCAAAACTTAATTTGCATATCATGCTATTTTTGAGCATCAATAAAACATTTTAAAATCCCTTTTGATGCCAAAGATATCAATAAGCATGAATCTCATATACTGAAGCGACTTGCATTCTTGTTGCCAAGTGTTGCTTAAATGGAGAGTGCTCTCCACTAACCTTTGAGACAATATTAAATCATTTGGCAGCAATTAAGGAGCTATAGTTTTAAAAACTATATGTATTATTTTATTGTTAGCATATTGTCTTCAAGATTAAAGTTACTAAATTATTAAATTTTTGCCACCTATTTTGCACATTGTATGCCAAAAATGGCTGAGGTCAACATGCTAACTCTGCCTAATTTAAGGTAAAGTTAAAAAAAAACAAAGACTCATTTTTCAGTAGTATCGAGCATAATATCAGGGTTTTTAAAAATCTGCTATTATATAGGCTTAAGTTGAAACTACATAATATAAAATAAGCAAAATAAGAGAGAAAAAATTACAACCTGTGTTTATATTTCACTAATTATCAAAACAAATTCAGTCTTTTATCAGACATGATGTTTTTATCTACTCATTTGCTGGTGCTGGGTTGAGTTCTGGGGATAGGGAGAGTGGCAATGTATAAAGAAGCATCATAAAGCATACCATGGACAGCCCAGTTGCACTATGGATGTATTCAATACATATGTAAAGTGTTCAATAGAAACATTATTTACATGAATTTAGGAGATAGCAAATAATCATAAATCTGTGGTAGAGATATGTCTAATTCCGTTGTATTTTAAGACCAATGTGTTGACAAAAAAGAAATTAAGAAAAAAATTAATATATTTACTTAGCATTTATTTGGCATTCTTTGTTGCCTGTTGTTACCAGTCAGAGAATATAAATCCCATGATTTCATTCTCTGCTATTTATTGCTACCCTGTACTTCTCCACACACTCATCTTTCAGCCTGTCTCCTGCATCTTCCTTCTCCTGCTCCAGAACACCCATATACCTCTACATTGGGAACAACCACAAAACTTTGAAGGAAAAAAGATAACTCTTGGCAATGGAGTCCCACTTGGTAAGAGCTGACTGAGGGCTCCTAGAGAACTCAATACTCATGAGATGCAGCTGCCTACCACAATCAAAGATATCAGAGAAGCAATAGGAGAATCTCTGAATAGATGAGAAATCAAGGTCCAGCTACTCATTTAAAAACTCTTAAAACCTCTTCTTTCCACACTGAGTCACTGGCTTGCAACTGTGGGCTAGTGAGTAGATGAGAATTAAAAAAAAATCAGTGATCAAAACAGAGAATCAAAATCATATTATTCTCATTAATATTGACAATGAGTGTAAGCTTTTTCTGGGGAGTTATAATCAACCGTTGGATCCCCAAGGGAAGCTAAAATAGTTGAAAGCACATGAATAAAGACATACTTGTGGAAAGGAAATGATAAGCATTGGTGAGAAATAGGAAAATAAACCTATAGAGTGTGTGGATAAAAAGGATGGCAACAGTGAGAATAGAGGAAGAAAAACTAGGAGGAGTCAAAGTGTGCTGGAGCCCTTATTTAAGAAACAGTATAGAGAAACAGCACAAAATTCATCCTTTTTCCCTGTGTGTGATAAATATTGCTTTATTTTTTGAAGCTGCCCACAACCAGAACAAAAAAATTAACACCATATACAACCTATGTAACTAGAGATGCCCTAATAATGTCAAAAGGATTTTTTCTGTTACATAGGTCCTAATTCTGATTTTCTACTATTGAATATTTACCAAATAGATGCATTACATAAGAAAATGTACTACAGTTCTAATCTCCAAACTTCACATAATGTTTGGAGCTCTCCTTGCAAAAGAGACTGAAATGTTTGAGTTTAACGAGAATCAAGAAAATAAGAAGTTAATCGCCTCTTTAGGTACCTGACTAAACTATTGGAAGAGACACCTGACTCCCAATTTTATGTAAACATATATAGCAATGAAGAAAACTATAGTTAGACCCCTTCTGAAAATGTACTGGTGCTCAGCCAATAGAAAAACAAGGTGTTTGTGTAAATCAGATTTAGAGTTTTAGGTGTTACCAGAAGTGTGCTCTCATAAATTTCCTTTCTTATTTTGCTAGTCTCGCAAGTTTTAATGTAATATTTTGCGGTGCTTAGTGTCAAAAAGAAGTTGCTGTTAAAAAATAGTTTCTTGTTAACTTCCAAATGTCATCTAATCATCCAATCAATCTCAAACAATAGATACTAAACCTATTTCCTAGACAGACAGTAGAAATGAAAATGCTTTTGACTCATACATTATAGCCTTTATATTTAGTTAATTAATGACTGTGGAAGTGGACTTAAACCAATTTAAGCAGAGTAGCTCATATTGAATTGGGAAGAAAAGATTAAGGAATATTTAGAAGGAAATGATGTGCTAAATATTTATATGAAACTCAGTTTTCAAAAAATTTTAAATTTTAATAGTCAAATATAGTTCTAAGATAGGAGACTTGTTGATTAGGTTTTACAAGTTTTAAGGTAGAAATCCATGATTAATATCCAAATTTAATTAAGCCCTTTTAATTTTCATTTTGGGTATTCCAAATTGTACAACCAATAACAGTGCAGAATATATTATCAACTGCTACTTCATTTTATTTTAAATGTATTGACTGAATCTAGTATGATTTTCTCTATGTTATTATAGTTCTGAATATCTAAAATTTACTTTTAAAACTATTAGTCAATAAGTCTATACTTGAGTTTGTCTTTGCCCATTCTACTAATAATTTATCTCACAGATAGTGTATTTTAACCTAATTGAGGAAACAGTAAGCTATCCAGATAGAGTAATTTTTTTTCTATCTGTCATTATTGCAAAAATTTGGAATATATAAAGCTGTCATAAATAGCCTTAGCAATACCCCATCAAAGTTGGCCTAATCACTACTGAATATCTAACAGCAGAATATGATAAACAGATTATTTTGTCCTTTTTTGTACATTTCTTTGGAAAGCTAACTGCACATACACTGAGAAGTAACATTTGTTCTTAAGTTAAATGGCATTCAGTAAGAAGGCCATGTAGCATAAGACATAATTTTTTTTTGTTTATTTGTTGCCATATGAAGCATATGGATTCTATGCTACATAGAAAACAAATAAACAATTATCTTCAAATAACGGGGATGAGTCATGTGGAAGCAAGTAAATGGTGCAATTAAAATCCTTTTCGTGTTTCCCTTCCTGTTATTCAAGTATATCACTTTGAATCTACATAGTTGACAACCATTGGCCTAAAAAAGTAAGGAGGAAAAAGAATGAAATCTTTTCTACCTCCTTAAAACTTTCAAAGAGCAGTGATTTATTTTTACTTTACCACAAGAGTTTTTCTTACATGCTCTATCCTAAAGCAAATACTGAGAATAAAGCAAAGTGGGCTAATTCATTTCACTTACAAAATTGTCAGGTGCTTATTGTCTGTCTGTACAAAGGTATGTTTTGACTTCATCCTGAAAGGTTAAAATGAGAGGAATCTATCTTTTGTAAGTGGAAATATTAAATCACCTACATTCTGCTAAACTCCCTGTATAAACCTTTAAAAAAATGATGATGGACCATTAAATTTTTTCTTTCAAGTAAGAGCAGCTAAGGAGGGCCATGCAAGTACAAATTTTGGAAAACAACTAGAAAAAGTTAAACATCACAGTTTTCCATTCTCAATACAATCATGAATATTCATGATAACATATTCATTTTAACTGTCTGGCACCAGGGTAAGGACTTCTGAATTGGCATGTCTGATAGAGTACAGTGCATTACTGGAAGTTGAAATGAATGCTGGACTTCTTTAACCTTTATAAAATCTGTTTTTGAGTCCTTGCCTGTTCCTTTTGCATCTCATCATAGCAGCCAAAGCCATAAACTCAATGAAAAGACTGAGAAAATTAAGTCAGCAAATACAAAGAATCACCAGAACGATTGCGAGGAAGAGTAATGAGAATTTTCCAAAACTCTATTGAACTGTATTCTTAGGATAGAGAAAAGCATACTATGAGAAATAGAGAAAAGAGATAGAGAAATAGAGAAAAGCAAACTCTGATACATAATTGCCTTCTTATGACTTGAAACATAATTTTTTCTTCAACGGGTATGAAGAATTTTAAAAATCTGGTAGGTAAATTATAGAAGACTTCTGAAAAATATAAATGTAAAGAATGAGAGAAATAAAGGATAGGAAAAACAGCAAAACAGTTTGGTTTACTTTTTTAAATTATTTAAAAAATTTTTTTCGACGTGGACCATTTTTAAAATTTTTACTGAATTTGTTACTATATTGCTTCTGTTTTATGTTTTGGTTTTTTTGGCTGCAAGGCATGTGGGATCTTAGCTCCCAAAGGGATCAAACCCACACACCCTGCATTGGAAGGCTAAGTCTTAACCACTTGACCACCAGGGAAGTCCTTGGTTTGTTTATTTATTTATTTATCTATCTATCTATATCTATTTATTTATTGCGGTAAGCGGGCCTCTCACTGCTGTGGCCTCTCCCGTTGCGGAGCACAGGCTCCGGACGCGCAGGCTCAGCGGCCATGGCTCACGGGCCCAGCCGCTCCGCGGCATGTGGGATCTTCCCGGACTGGGGTACGAACCCGTGTCCCCTGCATCGGCAGGCAGACTCTCAACCACTGCGCCACCAGGGAAGCCCTTTGGTTTATTTTTTAAAATATGTAATTCAAGTAACTTCTCTTCAACCAATAGTTATTGAGTACAAATTAGAACAACATACTGTAAGTAATAAGGACTAATAACAGCAAATAGTTATTGAGTATCTTCTGAAAAAATATCAGTCTTAGAAAATGAAAGGCTAACCATGCTTTTTTAAATTGTCCATATTTAGAGTTTGTCGAGGTGGTTCTTAATCTATTTTAAAAGTTAATAGAAACTATTCAGCACTTTTTCTTTGTCTTATTAAGATATTTATTATCTTTTAAATAACCAGGAAAACAAAATGTAATATAAACATGAAGGAAGACTGTTGAAAACTTAAATCATCATATTTCTTTCAAGATTTGTTTTTATTTTTTGCTTATTTTTCAAGAAGTATATATACATATATACATAATCTCTTTTGTATATCTGAGAGAATAAATGGTAGAAAAGGATGGACAATTTGAACAACTTTATTCAAAAGAAATATAGGTAATCTCAAACTATGATTAAGCAAATGAAATTGTCAGGGAATTATTCTCAGATACTGGGAAAACAGTGACAGAGAATCCTGAAAGACATATAAAAGATATGTCAGTGAAATTTAAGGTAAGTTAGAACACTAACAGGTTTTTTTTTTCATAGAAAATAGACAAATCTAAAGGAGGAAACATCTTTAAATCTACCAGGCTTGTCATTAGTCTCTCTATTTGAAGAAAAATAGAACTATCAGAAAACTTAGTGTTCTAATATAACAAAAGAAGTTAATGTAATTTCAAGAGTATGTTTTAGGACTTCCCTGGTGGTGCAGTGGTTAGGAGTCCACCTGGCAATGCAGGGGATAGCAGTTCAATCCCTGGTCCGGGAAGATCCCACATGCCGTGGAGCAGCAAAGCCTGTGCATCACAACTACTCAGGCTGTGCTCTACAGCCCTTGAACCACAACTACTGAGCCGGCGTGCCACAACTACTGAAGCCTGTGTGCTTAGAGCCCGTGCCCCACAACAAGAGAAGCCACCGCAATGAGAAGCACGCTCACCGCAACAAAGATCCAAAGCAGCCAAAAATAAATAAATAAATAAATAAATTTATTTTAAAAAAGAGAGTATGTTTTAATGCAAACTCACTACTAGAATGGTTCCTAGAAGTCAGGAAAAGTGTCCATGTCGAGAAAAGTTGAAAAATCAGAATTATTGTGGCCAATGATAAAGGTAGGGACTATATGGTTCAGAGAAGTGAGCAGCTTGAAGTCAGGAAAGTCTCCAGATGACTCTGTTCTATGGTAGATCCCAAAGTATACACCATTTACCAAACAAATAAGGAATGGATGGTGAGAGAGCCCCAGCATCACTAAAAAGTTGGTGATGGCTTTCCTCTGCAGGTCCTAGGTAATGGTAGAAGAGGCTGTTACAGAACTTAGCTCATTGATTGCATAGGGATGATGACACTAAAACAGTAGAGGACAAGTGGCAGAATCTAAGTTCCAGAAGCTAGGAGAGACACTTAGTATAACTGGACAGGTCATAGTTTCAATCAAGGGGATCTGAACTGTACAGAGTTATGCAGAAGGATCCTAGAACATAGTATTCCCATGAGAAAAAGACAAGTGGATAGACAAAAGCAGAATGTTACTTACCTTGTACAAGAAGGATAAATCCAGGATGTATAACAAGGAATCTGAAGGCAAATGTCTCAAAAAAAGTTCATGGATCCTTTGTCAATTTCTGAATGTGGGCTAAAGTTTAGACCTGGAATCTACTTAACAGAAGAGCTGGTCTGGAAAACTATGATTATATATGGTAATGATTACCCCAGTTCTTCCCCCAAAGAGGTCTATGACCATTTACTTGGACTACAGCGCACTGAGAAAAGGGGAACACCGAGAACTGTTGAGGACCTTCGAATAAAAATTCTGAGTTGATGTTGTTACCTAGAGACCATGGTACTCCTGTTAGAGTGTGAACATATATCGGGCCAAGTAATGATTGGAGTCCTGGCCAAAGTTGTCCATACAGTGGTCTACTGGGTCTGCAGACCAACCAGGTGATCATTTTCCTGGACTGTATTCATAATTTGGATCTAAATGCTTAACACTTGATGCAGCCTCCTCGTGGGATCCTTGGTCTGTGAGGTAAGAGCTTTCATACAGCAGAAGGCTGAGTGCAGGTCTTTGAAACTATCCCACAGTACCCCACAGTGTTTAGTAAATCAAATAACACTGCATCCCATGTGTGTGCTGGGTAGGGTTTAAGGGAGGGTAGGGTTGTGATGACAGAGATTAGTGAAATTATTAAAAATATAAAACATGCCAGATTGGTGATTCTCATTATAGTTCTGTTTCACTTACCATTCTGGTCCCTGCAAAAACCAGGTAGTTCCTGAAGGATAATTGTCATTAGACTGCTGATCCCTCAAACAAGTGGTACTTCCAGTCATAGCTGCTGTGCCAGATATGTTGGACTTACTAGAGCAGATTTATATGGGCTTGGCTACATGATATGCAGACATGGGTCTTGCTGCCCACTTGTAGAAAATGCAGTCAGCAGTCAGAAGCTCTTCAGCATCTGTCTTAGCTGTAGAGAACTGCACTGCCTGAAGTCAACCTTTCCAAGGCAGCCTGAATCCTGTTATTGAGCAAGATGAGGTATAAAGTCCAGACCATACCATCCTGATACAAGACAACTCTAATGGATGATATCCACTCCACGTATCTTTACCAAGTAGGCTGAGGATTTTCAGATCTTTTATTCAATACTCTTCCTCCCCATTTCTTTCACACATGTTGATCTTTAAAAATCTCTATCTTGATGATGATTTCCTTCTGTATGCAGAAGCTTTTTAGTTTGGTGTAATCCCATTTCTTCATTTTTGCTTTTGTTTCCCTTGTCTTTGAGTCAAATTCACAAAAACATCGCTAAAAGACTGACAGCAATGAGTTACTGCCTCTGTTTTCTTCTAGAAATGTTATAGTTTCAGGTCTTATGTTCAAGTTTTTAATAAGTTAGTTTTTGTGTATGGTGAAAAGATAGTGGTCTAGTTTCATTCTTTTGTGTGTGGCTGCCCAGTTTTCTCAACGCTATTTATTGAAGAGACTATTCTTCTTCCATTATGTGTTTTTTTGCTCCTTTGTTGTAAATTAATTGTCCATATATGTGTGGGTTTATTTCTGGGCTCTCAAGTCTGTTCCATTAATCTGTGTCTGTTTTTGTGCCAAAATCATACTCTTTTGATTACTGCAGCTTTGTATGATAATTTGAAATCAGGAAGCATATCACCAGCTGTGTTCTTTTTTCTCAAGATTGTTTTGGCTCTTTGGGATCTTCATCCCAAGCAACATGTCAGTGGCAGCTTCAAGTGTTTGATTCCTCTTTACTACAAATAAATCAATCAGCCAATTACTCTAGTTCCCTTCCAGTTTTTGACATCTTTACATTTGAGAAGATAATAAAAATATGTATTCTCTGAATTTTCCATGCATTTCTGCATCACTTTTAGGTGAATCTTATTAGTTATGAATAAGATTTGTTTTATTTCCAGTTCTATAGTGCAACAAGGATAATAGTAAGTCCAATCAACATTTTTAATCTTCTCAAAAAGTACTGGTGGTAACAGTGCTGCCACTAGTTCAGTTTGTGCGTATTCTTCATATTTCATGGGCAGGTGAGATGGATATACAGTCCTTGGGTCACACCTTCCCAAGATTAATGTAGATTAATCTTGCCTGCTTTTGAAATTCAGTAAATGGAATGATTTATTGTGTATTTTTAAAATCAGGATTATATAACTCAACATTCTATTTATCAGGTTTATACATATTAGTGTCTCTTTCTGAATTTATTCATTCTCATTGCTGTATAGTATATGTATATATACCATAATTTACTTATCTCTTCTACTGTTGAAGGGCATGTGGTTTTTCTCCAATTTTAGGCATTAAAAATTGTGAAGCCATAAACATTCTGATATATATGTGTGTGTATACGTGTGTGTATATGTGTGTGTATATACGTGTGTGTATATATATGTGTGTGTATATATATACACACACACACATGAATTTTTGTAAATATATGTTCACATTTCTGTTGGGTATATTCTGTTGGGTATATACTTACAAATAAAAGTTCTGAATTATAAGGTGTGAGCATGTTCAGCTTCAGCTATTATTCTTTTTTTTCCTCCTCTTCTTCTTCTTGCCAAATATTTTTTTTTTGGTTTCAGGTGTACAACAAAGTGACTCAGTCATATATATATATTTTTTCAGATTATTTTCCATTATAGGTTATTATGAGATATTGAATATAGTTCTCTGTGCTATACAGTAAATCCTTGTTGCTTATCTATTTTATATATAGTAGTGTGTATCTGTTAATCCCACATTCCTAATTTATCCCTGCCTTCACTCCCTTTTCCCTTTGATAACCATAAGTTTGTTTTCCATGTCTGCGAATCTGCCTCTGTTTTGTAAACAAATTCATTTGTATTATTTTTTAGATTCTACATATAATTGATATATAATATTTGTCTTTGTCTGACTCACTTCACTTACTGTGATATTCTCTAGGTCCTTTTGTGTTGTTACAAATGGCAATATTTCATTCTTTTTATGGCTGAGTAATATTCCATTGTATCTATACACCACATCTTCTTAAGCCAATCATCTGTTGATGGGCACTTGGGTTGTTTCCATGTCTTGGCTATTGTAAACATTGAGGTGCATCTATCTTTTCAAATTAGAGTTTTCGTCTTTTCTGGATATATGCCAGGAGTGGGTTTGCTGGATCATATGGTAGCTCTATTTTCAGTTTTTTAAGGAACCTCCATACTGTTCTCCATAGTAGCTATACCAACTTACATTCCCACCAACAGTGTAGGAGGGTTCCCTTTTCTCCACACCGTCTCCAGCATTTACTTGTAGGCTTTTTGATGATGGCCATCCTGACTGGTGTGAGGTGATACCTCATTGTGGTTTTGATTTGCGTTTCTCTAATAATTAGTGATGTTGAGTATCTTTTCATGTGCCTTTTGGTCATCTGTATGTCTTCTTTGGACAAATTTCTATTTAGGTCTTCTGCCCATTTCTTGATTGGGTTGTTTGTTTTTTGATATTGCGTTATATGAGCTGTTTGTATATTTTGGAAATTAACCCTTTGTCAGTTGCATTATTTTCAGCTCTTACTCTTTTGTCAAAATTATTACCTATCACATAACTAAAGTGTTCTTGTGAAAGATTTCAATAAATAAAATGACTGAAATTTATTATGTAGTTCTAAGTATCTTTATATAATTGCTCTACTAATTAATTTTTATTTATCATTGCATGAATTGATTTTCCTGAACCAGTTATCTCCATATTTCCTGTAAGTGAGTATGTTGAGGAAGTATAAGTGAGTATGTTGAGGAAGAGGCTCTAGCAATGTTCCCAGCTAGCTGTTTTCAAAACTCAGAGGTTCTTTTCTCTATTGCTAAGTGAGTTTTCTTATTTTATTTAGCTTTGTCAGTGTGAGTCTTGGTGTATTCATGCCCCCTTTACTTCTCTGAACAAAATAGGTTTATTTCAATTGTTGCAAGCATGGGTTTTGTGTTTGTCACTTCAAATTGTGCACCTAAAGATGACTTCAGTCAATGTACTTTTTTTGGTGCATTCTGGAACCTATGGCCATTGGGTTCTAATCGTATATGACAAGGGGCTTTTATCAATCATGCATAAAGAAATCTTAGAACTCAATAATAGAAAGACAAATAATCCAATTAAAACATGGTCAAAGACTTTGTATAGGCAACTCTGCAAAAAAGAAATTCAAACTGGAAATAAGCATGTGAAAGGATGTTCACCATAATTAGGGAAATAGAACTCAAAATTAACTTCACATTCACTAGAATAATTATAATAATAATTAAAAAACAGATGACCGTAATAAAAAAACTAGAAAGACTATAATAAAAAAAGTAGAAAATAATGAGTTGGTAAGGATGTGTAGAAATTGGAACTCTCATACATGGCCACTCAGAATGTATGATGGTACAGATACTTTGGAAAACAATTTGGCAGTTCCTCAGAATGTTAATATAGAGTTGTCATTTTACTCAGCAACTCCACTCTTAAAGAAAGAAAGAGCTTCAAAGAAATGAAAGATATGTACACACACAACACAAAGTGTTTCTATATGAATGTTCATATCATCATTGTTCATAATAACCAAAAAGTAGAAACAACTCAAATGTCCTTCAACTGATAAATCAAAATGTAGAGTATCCATACAATGAAAAGTAGTTGTTAATAAAATGGAACAAAGTACTGATGTATATAACTTGGGTGAACCTCAAAAACATGCTATGCCAATCATTTCATAATTCCATTTATATGAAACATCCAGAATAGGTAGATCTATATAAATAGATGGTAGATTAATGGTTACCTACGGCTTGAGTGTAGTGTGGGGGAATTGAGAGTTACTGCTAATGGTTAGAGGCTTATTCTAAAATTAGATTATGGTGCTGAATGCACAACTCAAAACCATTGATTGTACACTTTAAAAGGGTAAACATGTTTTATAAATTACATAGCAATGCACTGTTAAATATTAATTATTAATATATGCTAGGTGCTACTCTAGTCACTATACAAGAAACTTAGGATCATTGCCTTTAATTATAGCCATCTTGCAAGTTTCCTTGTCCTCAAGTAATGATTAAAAAACAAAACACACAAACAAACAAACAGAAGTTTTGTGAGTCCTTTGAGGCCACAGAACTAGCATAATAGAGGAAGAGATTGGAAGGCAAGTCTCCCTGGCTTCAAATCAGTTTGCATTATTAGACATTGTTCCATCAGTAA
The DNA here is from genome assembly GCF_059928025.1 of Delphinapterus leucas. NCBI lineage: Eukaryota > Metazoa > Chordata > Mammalia > Artiodactyla > Monodontidae > Delphinapterus > Delphinapterus leucas. The sequence goes on from NC_143140.1 coordinate 56,315,075, forward strand.
AATAATGTTCTTTGAGCTAATGCCTGTGGAAAAGGCTTTCTATACCACAAATCCCCCAGGCACATGTAAAGTATTTTTTTAAATCATACTCATTGAGAAAAAATTTTTCCTTAAGTCTTATTAAAGGTTCTTTATGCATCTAGCACAAATCACATTTCTTCAGTCAGTAACAGTAATGTGATAACACAAAGGCTTTACACACACACACACACACATCTATACAACATAGAAGAACCATATAATGAACACATAAAGGCATAAGTACATGACAAGCAAAAAGCAAATCCCCCTTTTCCCCCAGAATTTTATATTTTACAGAGTACACAGTTTATATTTTACTAGAGAAATTACTAGCATTTTCGTGCTCTATTTAAAAATACCTTAGAAACAAAATAGTTTTTATCAAAGGAGTTTAAAAAAGAAAGTGTTTTTAAGTGGTAAACCATCTCCCTTTTTGGAAAAAGAGAGAAGTCTATTTCTTTTAGACTTGATGAGGTAAAAGTCAGGCACAATCTTTCCATGTTATAAATCTCTTCTAGCTGTCATACAGAAGTAGCCTCTTGTAAGGAAGTATTTCCTTAAGTGGTTCTTATATGCTAATTAACTTCATCCAAACTCTGAAATATCTTTCAAACACATTTTCATAAGTGTTTCTGGCATAAGTGAAATAGATTCCCATTTTACCAACATACATTGATACTCTAATAACTAAATCTTAGGACCTATTACTTAGTTGTTTTAATAACCGTGAACTTAAGTGAACGTCATATTGATGAACTCATTAAATCTACCTACTTTGTATAATGTGAAGGGTAATTTAAAAAACTGATCATTTCAGATTCATAAGCCAAGAAGTATGATTCACTTTTTTTAAACAACCAATTACTTTACCTTGAGCCCTTCAGTGGTAGAGATTTTATATATTTGTGTTTTGCATAAATGTTAAAAAGAGAGATGTTACAGACGTGGATATGTCGACAGAATCCTAGCAGTTTGGTAAAGATCCAACCTCCTTTCCACAGAGAAGAAATTTGCTTTGATTTTGCTTTGATTTTTTTTTTTTAGAAATGATTTTAGAAAAATCAAGCTTTGCATATCATGATAAGATTTCCTAGGGACAGCTGGAGAAAAATAATAGTTTGATGGACGGGGAGCCTGTAGGGCTTCCAGTGTTCAGCAGGAACAGCCTCACTTGCACAAATGTGAGAAACAACTCCAGCTTCCTCCACCTAGAGATGGAGCTTTCTAATCTGTAGGAAAACATTTAGAGCAACAAGAGATGATACTATTTACCTCCTTAACCTGCTCTAGTAATGGCATTCCTAGTCTCCTTCTCAGGGACTTGAAAAGGAGTAGAGAAGCAGTATCTCAGGTAAAGCAGCCCCAAAGAAAAGAGTTGCTATGTCCAGTGTATGGATGACCAGAACTGTAGGTCATAGGGGTGATAGAACAGGAGCAGTGTTGGTGACCATGGTGGTGGTAAACACAGCGTGCTAAAAACAGAAGCAAAAAGGGTCAAGGGCCAAGCACCAGGTGTTTATAAAGGTTGTCAGTTGTCAGAGGCCTAAGAGATAGTTTTAGCCTCACAGCCAAATGCAGAGATTACAAATCCAAATGCACACAGAGGCCAGGAAAGTAACATAAATGACTGAAGCAGTGCACACTTAAGAAAAATCAATTTCTGCACGTGGAAATATAATCAACATGCCATTAAGTTATGAAATTTTTCAAAGATATAGACAATAATACTATAATCAGTACCTTTCCACACGCCAGCTAGCTTTATCAAATGTTGCCATATTTGATTGTTATTTTCTTCTTTTAAACAAAACATTACAGATGAAGTTATAATCTCCTCTATTCCTGTCTGCATTTTTTCTTCTTCCCCAAGAGATAAGCACAATCATGTATTTGATATTTATTATTTTTGTGTATGTCTTATATACTCAGTTAATTTTTGAATAATAATAATAGATGGTATGTATCATCTCACAACCTACTTTAATTGCTTGTATTAGGTTTTTGAGATATATTCATGTTGATACATATGACATGCTTATTTATTTTCAATGGTATGTATATACTATTTTATCATATAAATAAACCACCCTTTAATTAATTTTCTACTTTATGGACAGGTCATGTTTACATATTTTCTTTACCATAAAATGCTTCAATGTATAGTTCCTTGGAGAAATGCATGAAAATTTATTTAAAAGAATATATGAAGTGATTGAGGCATAGGATATATGCATCTTTAATCTTACTAGTTGTCTCCAGATATCATCCAAAATTGTTGCTGTATACATACAGTCTGCACTCCTTTCCCATGGATGTGGAGGGTCGACTGTTCTACATATGCCATTTTATATCAGGGACTTGAGCTTCCTCTGATTTTGGTATCTGGGGCAGGGGGAGTGTTCCCACAAGCAGTCTTATGCAGAAACCAAAGGATGACTGTAAATCAAAAATTTTAAACATGCCAAATGCCCAGGTTAAGAAGCAGAATGTTATGAGGATCTCAGGAGCTCCTCTGGGCTTCATACTGATCACATTCCCGTACTTTCCCAGAAGTAATTACTATTCTGACTTTTGTGATAATAGTTTCTTTGTTTTTTATTCTTGTATGTATTCTATTAATACTTTAGATTTTGTAACTACCATGCATCAAAATTGATGCTTTTCTCTTGTCACACAGTTGTAGGCATTTTAATACATGTATACATTTGGATAGTCACCACCACAATGAAGATGCAAAGCTGCTGCATAACTCAAAGATCTCCTTAGGCTATCCTTTCTGAGTGATCCCATCACCCCCACCCATGCCCTGATTAACCACTGATCTGTTTTCCATGACTATGGTTTTGTATTTTTAAGACTGTTGAATAAATGGAATCACACAGTAGGTAATCTTGAGACATGTAAATCATTCAGCATAATGTCTTTGAAATTCATTCAAGACATTTGCTTTTATCAACAGTTTCCCTTTTTACTTCTATTAGTATCCCATTGTATGGATGTGCCATAATCTGTTTATCCATTAACCTGTTGAAGGACATTTTAGTTATTTCTATCTTTTGGCTATCACAAAGAAAGCTGCTGTGAACATTTGTGTACATGTTTTACTGTCACACATAAACTTCCAGTTTTTAGGATAAATACCAAGGAGTGGGCTTAGTCATCTGGTTAGTGTATGTTTAACTTTGTAAAAAACTGCCATACTGGATCTGTTCTCAAGTTCACTGATTCTATCCTGTCGTCTTCACCTACTAAGTCCATTCAACAAGTTTTTAAAATTACACTTATTATATTTCTCTGTTCTACAATTTTCATTTGGTTCCTTTTTAAAATAATTTCTGCTTCTTTGCTAAGATGTTTTAAAATTTTCAGTTATTTAAAGAAAATTTTAAATTTATTGTTGAAACATTTTATGGCAGCTGCTTTAAAATCTTTGGCAGATAATTCCAACATCTGGTTCATCTTGGTGTTGGTGTCAGTTGACTGTCTTTCCTCACTAAAGTCGTGATTGTCTCGACTTTGGTATAAGTGATTTTTAATCTTAACATTTCGTCTTTTTTGTTAGGAGGCTCTGGGTCAACATTACCTCTTTTATTTTAGCGAGAAGTTACCCTGGTTGGATTTAGCACGTGGTCCTGGACTTCTTTTGTAGATTGTGGTTCCAATTACAACTTAATTTTCAGACATTTAAAGTATTATTTTGGCCTGCTGGTTTATTTATGCAGTGCTATTGTGGCTCCCACTGGTCTCTGCTGGCATTGCCTGGGGGAAAGGAGGGGGGATGGAGACTTAGATGCAGAGTAATGAAGAGGCTGCTAGTGTCTGTGCCACCCGCCTACCTTGGTGTCTCCTATTAGGGGACGAGAGTCTCTGGCCTGTGGAGACAAAAAGGCTTCCTTGACTGGGTGTTTTTCATGGTGAGATCCTCCTACCTGTGACCCCAAGACTCCCTGTTGCTTTTATTATTTTAGAACTTCTTTCTGTTTTCACCAAAATTTTCTTAAACAACATTGTTCCAGCTTATCAGATATCCTGGAAATTGATGAAGAAAATATTTTATAAAAATATAATTTTAAAAGACTTAATGTAGTTATTAGTAATAACAATATTGGAAATAATTTCATGAAGGCTTAGAATTTGTGTAATAAACTTGTATCCAAGAGCTTTAGATATTCAGAAAAGTCTAGTGAAAACAAAATAGTAGATGCTTTGTGATCATGAAACGTTATCCATGGTGAAGAACATGGAGTGGTTTTCTACCTATTAGCAAAGTAAAATGACTGGAATCATACAATTTTTAACATTGGAGAGTACTGTATAAAGGTCATTTTTTCCAACTCCCATCCTTTTTTTTCCTGGAATTTTTACCACAGCATCCAGAGCAGTAACTATTCAGACATTGCTTGAATATTGACAATGGCAGAAGCAAAGAGGCATTAGCATAGTTGCTGTTATGTTTCCAGTTTCAGAGAAGGACCTCAAAATATTATCTTTATATTATCATATATACTCTTGGGCTACATTAGGAAATACATTTGACGTGAAATTTTGAATGGCCTCTGCTTTGGTTTTCCATCATTATAAAAATCGATACAAAAGTGTCTATTCGATCTGAAGATCACTGCTTATATTAATAAATGATCTTTAGTTACAGAGATGGTACTGTCTATAACTGTACATCTGATTTTTGAGTCATACACTAATCTGAGTATTGAGAATTCCTGGCATTTCCAGGAAAAAATATACTCAGTATGGAAAGTGTGTAAGCTGCATGGTGTAAATGTATGGAAGATAAAGCTGGATCATAATTTTGATATTATGAAATCTTTGCATTCTGCTCTAGAGCTATGGATATAAAAGGAGATTAAATGGCATATATTGCTATATAAATGTAAAGTGCAGTCATTATTATTATTCATCACTCCTTCTGTCTTCACCAAAGTGTAATTTGACCTCTCAGCAATGTTCAATTTATGTGCCAGTTTAAATTAAAGATAGATCTTCCAGGTGCTTGAAACAGGGCTAGAAGGTATCTAAAGTTCCTTATAGACTCATTTGTCTATAAAATGTTGATATTAATTTTTTATAATCCTATGACATGCAGTTTTGTAGCATGTACTTTTTTTTTTTTTTTTTTTTTTTGCGGTAAGCGTGCCTCTCACTGTTGTGGCCTCTCCCGTTGCGGAGCACAGGCTCCGGACGCGCAGGCTCAGCGGCCATGGCTCACGGGCCCAGCCACTCCGCTGCATGTGGGATCCTCCCGGACCAGGGCACGACTCGCAACCACTGCGCCACCAGGGAAGCCCCTGTAGCATGTACTTTTAAAATGTCTGTAAGATTTCTATGAGTTATTCCTTCTGAAAAGCTCAGCTTGTATCTGTTCAATGGCAATTAATTTTATTACTGTTTTCTTAACTCCCTCTTAAAATGATACAGACATGTTCTTTTGCCTTTTTAAAAAATATCGCATTAGTGTGAAACACCTTTAATTTACTCCTTGAATAATGGAGTAAACGGGAAGCTTATTTCCCTTATTCAATTCATCAAACAACATTTATTTAGCACCAATTCTACCTAGCTCTGTTCTGTGTATATAAAATGAATATCACTATCATAAAAGATTTTCTACTCTTAAGGCTAAAGATATTATAAAAACTTGCAGTGTTGAATAACATAAACTCTCACCTTTGATATTATGAAAAATTTCTTGAAGATGTGTTCTGTCAACTTAGGAGATAAGGACTTTTTTAATAAGAAATTTTTAATAATCATTTATTTAAAAACTAATTATTGTTCTTTCCAACCATTTTGCTTGTTAAAGTTTGAAGGTATAAATGTTAAAATCTATGAATAATTAGTTCAATTACCAAGAATAAGCACAGATGATCAACCCAACACATAAATATATATGTGAGTGTTTTTAAATGCATTACATGGATTAGAGAGAAATCTTAACCTTCCTCCCTCCCTGCCTGTTTTTTGAGCTATATCTTAATTTTCAAGAAGATAACCAGAACCACATCTCCTGGTGCACTTACATTAGTTTAAATTACATAAGTAAAAATAAGCAAACAAAGAGAAACTCCTCAACCAAAAATATAATGTTATGAGATTAAAATTTCTTAACTTTTATATGTGTGTATATATTCATTGCATTACCAAAAGAGCATAAAAGAAGCCTTTCTATAGTTTTTTTCTCCTTTCAAGACATGACCAACCTACAGAAAAACATTTCTGGGACTTTGACAACACTCTGGGTAGCGTTTTCAGATTATCCTTTAAGGGTAAGAAAGCATTATCTGGTCTAAGAGCTGTGACAAGAGCTGTCTGAATGCCAGCAGAAAAGGACATTAGTAACCAAGATATATCATTTACAATGTGGCCTTTTTATGACTCCTGTCAAGTTACAGCATGATCTGAAGAAAATCAACATCATTTAAGGTTGCAATGACCTTCTAAGGGCTTGTTTTTAAGAGCAGAGGTTAGAAGGCACAACAGTATGAGTCACTGAATATGATTGTACTGAAGCAAGTTTTATAGAATGTCATTTTCTTTTAACTCTGCTTGTAAGTTCAGTGTCTATTATATAATTTTTAAATATTTTTGGAAAATTAAGGATCTTTGTTAAGATGTCTGGATTTTTTTCTTTTCCAATTTGATTTTCTGTATAAGCTTAATAAAGACATATGGGCATAATGTCTATTAAAATGTGAGCCTCTTAAAAAATGTTTAAGAGACCAAAAAAAAACACGTGAGCCTCAACATGATAAGGATATGCTGAATAACTTAATATAATCAGCTTATTATGTGTTGCTTTGTTTTTCATAAATTAAAACAAAGAACATAGCTCATCGATATATGAAGGAGACTACTGTGGAAGATATTTGGGGACAAATCAGAAGACAAGGCAATAATCCATAGTGACTTGACAAACCAGATGACTTTTATAACTTTTGAAATGACCGACTAGGAGCAGTAGCACTCTAGAGCAAAGTTACAATTTATTTTAAATGTCAAGGAGAAGTTCTAGTCAAGAGAGTAGAGACAAAGCACACACAATCTTTTCTTCTTTGGAAGCTTGAAAATGAAAATAAATTCTGAAAAAAATCAGTGTAGGAAATAAATAGCAGACTAGTAGACAATCATGAAGAGAAAATAATTACTTGAATTTAGAAATGAAGACGTACCACAGAACATATCAGAGAGAAATAAAGAGATGATAAGTATTAAGAGTTGAAAGATGAAGAACAGATTGAGAAGCTTCAATTTTATTCAAGAGGATTTTCAGGAGGAATAATTATAGAAAACTGAGGAAAGAAAATATTCAGATATAATGCTTGAAATTTTTCAAGAATTGAAGAAAGATCTGAGTATTTGTATTGGAAAATTCATCAAGACTGAACTAACTGAACAAAAAAAATCACATTTAGACAGATCATAGTCAATGAAAACCCTTTACTGTTTTATAGAAATCAGACTACTTTCTTTTTCTTATAGCCTATGTCCCCTGTTATTTTCTATATAAACATTAATCATTTCTGTCTATATGTTTAAATTTATGCATTTTTTTCATAATATTACTGGAAGCTTTACTTTCACTTTTTGAAATTCTAACCTTCCACTATATTTAAAATATTCATTGGTCATCTCAAGGAGGATTACTTTCCCTTTTGTAATCACCTCTGGCCCTTTCTTTGTGTATATTTTTAAATTATTTTCTTACTTTGTTTATTATACAAAGAAACATTTCTTATTTATATTTTCAACCTCTATATTTTTCCAGTGTTCTGTGTACAGTAGACCCTCAGGAAACATTTTTTATATAAAACAGTGAATGAATGAACTCAGATAAAGGTCTCCAATTATTCCCAGCCATAAACTAGGCTCTTGTCTAAATATTTGATTTATTGGAAGGCTTAGCAGTTTAATACTTTTGGATAAAAACACCATTGGCTCTCATGAGCTGTAGTAAAATTTGCTTAGTTATAATAACTAAAAAGCATCCTCCACAAAGATGTTTGTATTTAGTGAGTTTGAGATAAATAAGGATTAATAAAGTTTTCTTTACTCTAAGCAAGTTAAATATAGGAAGATTTTTTAGTTATCTGTTACCACATGAATAATGTGATTAGATTTTCATTTAATGCCCAAAAAGGAGAATATCATAAATTCATGAGTTAGGTTACTAATAACATATTTCCTTATAATAAAGGTTGATAAACATTAGAAATAAAGATTTTGGGATAGGAAGGGTGGAAGGGAGGGAGACGCAAGAGGGAAGATATATGGGAACATATGTATATGTATAACTGATTCGCTTTGTTATAAAGCAGAAACTAACACACCATTGTAAAGCAATTATACTCCAATAAAGATGTTTAAAAAAATAATAAAGAAAGAAAGAAAGGTTTCCTAACAATAGATACAATAGAAGAGGATTGACGATCACCTGTCCTGAATTGTGCTAGTGGGATGCCTTTGAGATCTTGAGTGGGCTTTTTCTGAGATACAAGTAATCTGTGATTTCTTTCTGAGCTGCAGCCTCTCTCTGTTTTGTTCATTCTGCTCAACTGGGGCCATTTCTCATTTCTCTCTTACAATTTAACATTAAGTTTGACCACTCCACTATAAATCAGTTTTCATTTATTCCTTCTATTCCCTTTCCTGCTTTAATATCAGGGAATAGTTTTTTAAGATAATTTGAATGAAGTAGGCTAACAATTGTAGAAAAAAGCAAGCCTCTGTATGTATCTGTGTGTCGATGTCTATATTCAGTGCAGAAAGGCTGGCTGATATGAAGACTTTTGAGAGATGAGTATTCTAGGTATCAGACTCTTCCTCCACAAACACTACAGGGCAGAAAAATACTTGCTTTTAAATTAATGGTATTTTGACAATTGTATTTACATTAATGGAGTATTTTGTTGCACGATGAGGATTAGAAAAGCACTGTACTTGGCTGATGAAAACTTATATTTTAACTATCAACTTAAATTAATTAAAAATGAGAATTTCTAATATGTATTCTTTATAAAGCCATATATGAACCCAAAATAGATCCTCAGAAAGAATAATAATAAATATTTTGCATCAAAGAAAGCAAATACTTGAATTTTGACTTTCTAAAATAATGGATATAAAATGTGGACCATTTTCAGTTCACAACTAGTGAACACAGAGAAAACTTATAGTTTCTGGTTGTCTGAGTGATCACGTTCTAATTAGCTAATGCCTCGCATATTGACAGCTTTGACTCTTTCAGGTAAATGTTTCAAGAGGAAAAGATGAATAATGTGATTAACAGAAAACTTAAATTACTTAAATCTCAGGCTTTACTGGTAACCCATGAAATGTTCTGGTAACACTGCAAGTATAATGAATAATCTTAGATAATGGCTGCATAATGTAAGGAGTGCTCTCTGTTGCCATTCCTTCCATAAAGCAATTGTGGTTACAGTTGGCATTTTTGAGTATAAATGCTGCGTCTATAATACCAGCTCCCCTGAAAAGTTTGGCAATAAGTGAGATTGATGACTGAGAACTACAAAACTGTCTTGAAATCATTGGCCTTTCTGAAACATTTGGAGCATCCATCTTTGTCCTCTCATTTTGAGTATCACAGAATTGGAAATCAGGTGATCTAGATTACAGTTCAGGCTCTGTCTCAAGCTGGTTGTGTGACCTTGGGCATCTCTCATAAATCTCTTGAGTTTACCTATTTTATTGCAAAATGAAGGGGTTAAATTAGATTGCTGTTGAAGTTCCTTATAGGCCAGCTCTAAAATTCTGTGAATCTAAAAACATGTTAATATATAAAAAACATATGTACTTTGTTTTTTGGGTTTCTTTTGGAATGGGGAAGGAAAAAAATTCCTTTATGTTGGGTTCAAATAGGAAAATATTATCCATAAAGTCCACAGAGTGTTGGAGATGTGGGAACAGTTTCTTACACCATAAAACAGTCCCACACATCCCCACCAGGCTCCTTTTCTCCATAAAACTTAGGACATTAATTCTCTACCTTCAAACCTATTTGGCTATACCTTCTTAGCAAGCAAAACTCTTTTTTTTCCCTAGATTCCTTTCTCTTCTCTTGCCCTATTAACTCTCAGCCCCCTTAAATGGTTTTCTGTCCCACTGAGAATCTTTGTCTGGCTCTATTTTCTGCTTCTATATTCAGTCACTCAGGTCGCTCTACTTCCATTGCTGATTGGAGATGACAGGTAGAAGGGAGGTTGGAAATGGTTCTTTGATCATGAACTGGCCTTAGAGTGGAATAGATAAAAGATGATCCAAGCTCTCAGTATACAGAAAATTCCTGCTTTCATGTTGCCTCTATGATAGGAAAATGATGTCTTTCTCTGTCTGTGCCCAAGAAGAGGGTGGGGAGGTGGACCAAAATCTGCTCTACCACCTGCTGCCCTGGGAGAATCCCTTCAGTCTTGAAAACTCCCTCTCTTCATAGTAGATAAAAAAGAATTCACTTGAACAACTGCTTGTCGCACAGCAGGGAGTTAATAGTTTCGCTGCCCACTTAGGTGCCTGCTTTAGGTCATCCATCTGTGGGAACTTGTCATTTATTGCTTTGCTTTGTAAAATGGCTACTTTATAAATTCTCCTTTGAATATATTCATTCTTTTTTTTTAACATCTTTATTGGAGTATAATTGCTTTACAATGGTGTGTTAGTTTCTGCTGCATAACAAAGTGAATCAGCTGTACATATACATATGTTCCCATATCTCTGCCCTCTTGTGTCTCCCTCCCGCCTCTCAAGGTGGACAGAAAGCACCAAGCTGATCTCCCTGTGCTATGCGGCTGCTTCCCGCTAGCTATCTGTTTTACATTTGGTAGTGTATATATATCCATGCCACTCTTTCACTTCATCCCAGCTTACCCTTTGCCCTCCCCGTGTCCTCAAGTCCATTCTCTATGACTGCGTCTTTATTCCTGTCGTGCCCTTAGGTTCTTTGGGACCTTTTTTTTTTCTTTTTTAGATTCCATATATATGTGTTAGCATACAGTATTTGTTTTTCTCTTTCTGACTTACTTCACTCTGTATGACAGTCTCTAGGTCCATCCACCTAACTACAAATAACTCAATTTCATTTCTTTTTATGGCTGAGTAATATTCCATTGTATATATGTGCCACATCTTCTTTATCCATTCATCTGTCGATGGACACTTAAGTTGCTTCCATGTCCTGGCTATTGTAAATAGAGCTGCAATGAACACTGTGGTACATGACTCTTTTTGAATTATGGTTTTCTCAGGGTATATGCCCAGTAGTGAGATTCCTGGGTGGTACGATAGTTCTATTTTTAGTTTTTTGAGGAACCTCCATACTGTTCTCCATAGTGGCTGTATCAATTTACATTCCCACCAACAGTACAAGAGGGTTCCTTTTTCTCCACACCCTCTCCAGCATTTATTGTTTGTAGATTTTTTGATGATGGCCATTCTGACTGGTGTGAGGTGATACCTCATCGTAGTTTTGATTTGCCTTTCTCTAATGATTAGTGATGTTGAGCATCCTTTCATGTGTTTGTTGGCAATCTGTATATCTTCTTTGGAGAAATGTCTATTTAGGTCTTCTGCCCATTTTTGGATTGGGTTGTTTGTTCTTTTGATATTGAGCTGCATGAGCTGCTTGTAAATTTTGGAGATTAATCCTTTGTCAGTTGCTTCACTTGCAAATACTTTCTCCCCTTCTGAGGGTTGTCTTTTCGTCTTGTTCCTTGCTTTGCTGCGCAAAAGCTTTTAAGTTTCATTAGGTCCCATTTGTTTATTTCTGTTTTTATTTCCATTTCTCTAGGGTCAAAAAAGACCTTGCTGTGATTTATGTCATGGAGTGTTCTGCCTGTGTTTTCCTCTAAGAGTTTTATAGTGTCTAGCCTTACATTAAAGAATCCATTTTGAGTTTATTTTTGTGTATGGTGTTAGGGGATGTTCTAATTTCATTCTTTTATGTGTAGCTGTCCAGTTTTCCCAGCACCACTTACTGAAGAGGCTGTCTTTTCTTCATTGCATATTCTTGCCTCCTTTATCAAAAATACAGTGACCATATGTGCATGGGTTTATCTTTGGACCTTCTATCCTGTTCCATTGATCTCTGTTTCTGTTTTTGTGCCAGTACCATACTGTCTTGATTGCTGTAACTTTTGTAGTATAGTCTGAAGTCAGGGAGCCTGATTCCTCCAGCTATGTTTTTCTTTCTCAAGATTGCTTTGGCTATTCAGGGTCTTTTGTGTTTCCATACAAATTGTGAAATTTTTTGTTCTAGTTCTGTGAAAAATGCCATTGGTAGTTTGATAGGGATTGCGTTGAATCTGTAGATTGCTTTGGGTAGTAGAGTCATTTTCACAATGTTGATTCTTCCAATCCAAGAACATGGTATATCTCTCCATCTGTTGTATCATCTTTAATTTCTTTCATCAGTGTCTTATAGTTTTCTGCATAATGGTCTTTTGTCTCCTTACGTAGGTCTATTCCTAGGTATTTTATTCTTTTTGTTGCAATGGTAAATGGGAGTGTTTCCTTTATTTCTCTTTCAGGTTTTTCATCATTAGTGTATAGGAATGCAAGAGATTTCTGTGCATTAATTTTGTATCCTGCTACTTTACCAAATTCATTGATCAGCTCTAGTAGTTTTCTGTAGTAGCATATCTAGGATTCTCCATGTATGGTATCATGTCATCTGTAAACAGTGACAGCTTTACTTCTTCTTTTCTGATTTGGATTCCTTTATTTCTTTTTCTTCTCTGACTGCTGTGGCTAAAACTTCCAAAACTATGTTGAATAATAGTGGTGAGAGTGGGCAACCTTGTCTTGTTACTGATCTTAGTGGAAATGGTTTCTGTTTTTCACCATTGAGGACGATGTTGGCTGTGGGTTTGTCATACATGGCCTGTATTATGTTGAGGTAAGTTCCCTCTATGCCTACTTTCTGGAGGGTTTTTATCAGAAATGGGTGTTGAATTTTGTTGAAAGCTTTCTCTGCATCTATTGAGATGATCATAAGGTTTTTCTCCTTCAGTTTGTTAATATGGTGTATCACATTCATTGATTTGCGTATATTGAAGAATCCTTGCATTCCTGGGATAAACCCAACTTGATCATGGTGTATGATCCTTTTAATGTTGCTGTTGACTTCTGTTTGCTAGTATTTTGTTGAGGATTTTTGCATCTATGTTCATCAGTGTTATTGGCCTGTAGTTTTCTTTTCTTGTGGCATCTTTGTCTGGTTTTGGTATCACCATGATGGTGGCCTCGTAGAATGAGTTTGGGAGTGTTTCTCCCTCTGCTATACTTTGGAAGAGTTTGAGAAGGATAGGAAAAAACATATGTACTTTGAATTGAAGGCAACTACTGCTATTATTTTGCAAATAAGTAAATATTTGAATTTAATCCATGAATCTTGGATCAGCTACATTTTTGCCCATTGATATCCATTGCGAGCACATTTCTTTTTTTTTAATGTTTATTTATTTGGTTGCATTTGGTCTTAGTTGTGGCATGTGAACTCTTAGTTGTGGCATGCACATGAGATCTAGTTCCCTGACCAGGGATTGAACCTGGGCCCCCTGCATTGGGAATGCAGAGTCTTATCCACTGCACCAACAGGGAAGGCCCTTGAGCACATTTGTAATGCCAACTTTAAAAATCTTTATATCTGATAACTCAAAAGCTAAGTGTTAGGCACACATCATTTTTTTCAGAAATATCCGAAGATGAAATACTTTGCAGATTATCAGAATAACTAAAATCTCTGTTTTTTCTACCGTGTTAACATTTTTATCTCTGATGTGTTGTTTCACTGAAAAAAAAAAATCTATGCAAATATACATCCAACTCAATGTTGCTTCACAAAATAACTGGCCCACAGTTTAGATCCCACAGAAATACCAGGTAGAACATTATGAAGAATTTAACATGAGCATAGCAGAAGAGGAATAAACATGACTGTAATTCTTTTGAACTCACTTATTTCTTATTAAAAACAAGTCCGTATTATAGAAGGCAGGAAAAAAAATGAAAATAACAGGAAATCTAGGCTTTCTGGTTACCGTATATCCGATGGATTGGCCACCATAGCTAAGTGAAAGTGTATCTCTGGAGATAACAAGAAAACTGAAAATGGACAATTGTGCCTTGAGGAGCTATTGTTGACTTGAGCATAGATATCTAAATCATTATGCAATTGCTGGTGATCCAATATACATATATTGATTTCCTCTCACACACAGTGCAGGCTTATCTAGAATGAACTTAATTCTGGCAGTAAATGAAAGAGTCATCCTATTATTAATTATGACAACAAATTAATAATTATTTGAACATTTACTATGTGTGAGGCTATGAGCTAAAAAATTTTTGTAATTATCCTATTTTATTTTTCAAAACTCCAGTGTGGTTAGTACTATCATTATCTCCATTTTTCAGATGAGGCAACTAAAATTTAAGGATGATAAGTAACTTATCCAAGTTTATATATCCAGGAAGTGGTATCGGTGGTTCTTTTTTTATTTTTTTAATATTTATTTATTTGGCTGTGCTGGGTCTAGTTGCAGCACGTGGGATCTTTGTTGCCATGTGCAGCACCTTTGTTGGGGCATGCAGTATCTTTTAGTTGTAGCATGTGGATTCTTAGTTGTGGCATGCATGTGGGATCTAGTTCCCTGACCAACTATCAAACCTGGCCCCCTGCACTGGGAGCACGGAATCTTAACCACTGGACCATCAGGCAGGTCTGGGTGAGTCCAAAGCCAATTTTTTAAATCAATATAGTATATTGTTTGAATATTAGATTGAAACTGTGTCAGAAAGATGGAAGAGAATAAGCCTTCTAGGCTCACAGGCTGTGCTGTTGGCTACATTGTATTCCCTGATTCATTGTATTTGGGTGTTTTATCTCTCCAAAATTACAAAACTCCTCTAGGGCAGAAAAGTGTGAGTCCTTCCCTTTATCTCGCCAAAGGGCTAGCACAGTTGGGGAGCAACATGCTTTGGTTGTTCCATTGGTAAATTTTATTTTCTAATATTTGATTTATAAGAATTCCCACAACATTTAAAAAAATGTAGCTGTGTGAGAGTCCAAGTGAAGTGGATGAACACACTGACTGTACAAACAGCAATTTTCAAAATAATATTTCTTCAAGACTGAGGAAGAGGATGGATAGTGAAATTATTTTTTTCCTCCTGTTTGTGTTCCTGAACAAGCTCTGTTCACAATTCAAGTATCAATTGTTAAAATAACTAAATAAGGAGGCCATTAGACTGAAGGGGCTCTAATGCCTTGGTAGCCCACAAGCAAACCAAAACTTGAGCCAGAGTCCATGCACTAGAATGTAAGAAAATGAAACTCAAGAACAACCAGTCATAACAGCGAACTAGGCTTTACAACATAAGGCAACTGCTTAAGCTATAACCAATCAAAGAATTGATTTGCTTTGCTTCACTGACTTCTCTATAAAAACCTTGCCTCTATCTCCTTTTAGTGGAACATTCCTTCACCTTTGGTTTCATGCTGCCAGATTCCAATCCATGTAAGCTCCAATAAACTGTTGAATATTTTGATGTGCCTCATTTTACCTTTTAACATAGTTTTCTGCCCCTTCTTCCCTACAGTGACTTTGTACAAAAAAGAAATTAGATCAGAGGACGACAAGGGACAAAAAGGGAAATGATGTTTACACTTAACTAATAACAAAGCGAATAAAAATAAAACCTTCCAAAAACGAGGGCTTGGAAAGATATTTCATCTCTCTCAAATTTCAATGTAAAAATTGTTCATAAATAATTTCTTTTTCATTGTATGATTATCTAAACATAAATACATTTCCACTAATAAGAGATGCTCAGTAGTCACATTTCTATAACTTAGTTCAGGTCTACCTTCTCTCCTCTCTAATTCCACTAATTCTAGCTTCATCAGCTTTACTCTTGTTACCATATGGTTCCCATTAAAAAAGTAAGAAGTAGAATATATTTCACTTCCTATAAAAGCAAATGTTACAAAAGAATTTAAGGAAATGACTTTGGTAGCAACACATAAAGCTTTCACTCCTAAACGACAAGAGAGCTGTAGGAAAATTGGAGAGGTATTATTTGTACAACAAACACAGTAATTGTTTTTTCTGTGAGATTGGAAACCTTGCTATCGTGTTTATTTGCCAACTGTTTTCCTTGACAAACTAAACTTATTTTATTTGGATGAATATTTGTCCAGAATTGTACCAGTGACATGACTTGAATTATCTCTGTCCATAAAAACCATTAGTTGACAGATACCTTCAGAAGGTGAGATATATAACTTTACATAAACTGCGTTATGAGGAAATTTATCTTTTTTCAACAGTATTTTTAAAACCTCTGCATAGATATTTCCCCATGAAATAAGTGTTTAAGTGGCCAAAGGAAAGTTGATATATTTCTAATTATTCATTCCTAATGATAAAATATATACATTTGTTAATTGCAGTTCTTCTGGGAGGGAAAATCCACCTTTTTTAGTTCACTATGGAAAAATTATTTGTTCTATAATTTATATAGAACTAACATTTTAAAATTAAACAAACACGTATAGCATTTTAAAATTACTTAAAACCAATTGATAACATATTTCAAAAGAAAATGACATTTTGAGTTATTAGTGATAAATTTCTTGGCTCCAGAAACTGTTATTCCAGTCTTAGATGCATCATATCCAATCTTTATCTATAAAATATAACTTGAAAAATCTTATGGATATCTGGCTACTTTTCTAAAACTTCTTTTTTATCTGTCTTAATTCCTAGATCAGCAGTAATGAGCATACATCAGGAAGCTAATACCTACTTGTAGATGGATTAAGTTAAATCATTACAGTCCAAAAATTTTATTGTGCTTTAAGTGAGCTAGTCTTCTGATAATAAACCATTTACCTTTTTTATGTTCTTAGTCTTTTGATATTAGACACTTTAATTTTTACTTCAACGATGGTAATAGAAGCAAGAAATCATTTACTAGCAACGTACAGAGACAAGAAATTATATAATAAATATAAAATTATATTTGATAGAAAATATTTGTCATCTTTTAATTCTGATGAAAGTTTTAGAATTATTAAATTTACTGCTTAGCATGTTTTGTTTACATTTTTTGGTATACTCATATCAGAAACATGAAGTGTATTTAGATTTTACTGTTTTTAACAAGCAATCCCTAAATTTGTATGCCTTAAAGTAATACAATTTTGATTTTTGTTCAACTATATTTCCTCACAAATTGAGAGGAACAGTTACTCATTAATTACTAAAAAATGCAGACAGATGGAGTATCCACCATCTTGGATGTTTCCCTCTCTGTGTCAAAGGGTCTCACACAGGCAATTAAATATCAGGCCTGAACACTGTGGTACATGACTCTTTTGCAGCAGTATTTGCAATAGCCAGGACATGGAAGCAACCTAAGTGTCCATTGACAGATGAATGGTAAAGAAGATGTGGCACATATATACAATGGAATATTACTCAGCCGTAAAAAGATACGAAATTGAGTTATTTTTAGTCAGGTGGATGGACTAGAATCTGTCCTACAGAGTGAAGTAAGTCAGTAAGAGAAAAAGAAATACCTTATGCTAACACATATATATGGAATCTAAAAAAAAAAAGGGGGGGCGGTTCTGAAGAACCTAGGGGCAGGACAGGAATAAACATGCAGATGTAGAGAATGAACTTGAGGACACGGGGAGGGGGAATGGTAAGCTGGGAAGAAGTGGGAGAGTTGCATGGACATATATACACTACCAAATGTAAAACTGATAGCTAGTGGGAAGCAGCCACATAGCACAGGGAGATCAGCTCAGTGCTTTGTGACCACCTAGACGTGTGGGATAGGGAGGATGGGAGGGAGACGCAAAAGGGAAGAGATATGATGATATATGTATATGTATAGCTGATTCAGTTTGTTAAAATCAGAAACTAACACAGCATTGTAAAGCCAGTATACTCCAATAAAGATGTTAAAAAAAATAATAAATATCAGGCCTGAAAATGAGATACAAGATTTATTTACCGGAACTACATGGAAATACCAAACACTTACAAAGGAGAATGAAAAAGCAATCCTACCATGTTTTGTGGAAGATATAGAGCTGTAATTACTTTTTGAGCAGCAAAATGGCTGTTACGTTGTTTGTTATGGTTTTTGGTTGCAATGACATTTTATATATATTGTAATTGAGTATAGTATAGTGGCTAAAAGTGCACATTCTAGACCTGGAATGCTCAATTTTAAATCCTGGCTCTGCCTTTTAATTAGCTATAAGTTGAACAAGTTACTTAGATTCTTCGTTCTTTAGTTTTCTCATCTGGGTATGTTGGTATCTTCCATAAAGTGTCATTCTAAATGTTAAATATGGTAATATGTGTAAAACACTTAGAACAGTGACTGGCATAGAAACTGTTAAAATGTTGGCATATGAGCTCAATATAATGCTGTAAAATCACTTCTCAGTGTCATTGTAGATAGGATTTATGTATTTCATGTCAATGTATGTGAGTGCTTTAGGATTAATTGGATTAGATCTAAGATTCAAATATACGTGATGTATAGTTAAATGAACTGTCTTCTTTTCCCTGACTTTACGTGTATCTACAAATTCACAGGAATATCTGAAGGAGAGAATTTCAACTGGGACGAAGCATGGACTGTGTCTTATATCAGCAAAAATAGCCTGGAAAACCTAAGACTGACAGAGGTAAGTGCAAGTGAGGACGAGGATGGGTAAGTCCAGGCCTGGCCTAGCTGCAATGTTGCTCTCACAGTTTCTGGAAGGAGACTGCAATGAGTGAGAAGTGAGGACCCCTCTTTCTGTTGCAAAGGTGGTGGGTAGGCTCCTGGTTCTGTCTTCCATGGCAATAATTCCCAAAGCAGTGGCAGCAGAAACTCTGATTGGCAATAATGAGGAATTGTCTCTTACTGAATTTAGTTGGTTCATAAGGAGAATATTCACAAAATTACTACGGAATTATCGCTAGTGATCTAGTTTTGAAAATGCCTTAAGTCTGTAAAATCTTCTTAGGCATATTCTTAGTGTGTACAAATTCTTCGCCTAGCAGGAAATTTGATTTTTCATCAAAATTAATGACTGAATCACAACATGGATAATTATACTTGGTAATACCATTACAAAAGTAAGAATAACTATGAAGTAATGGTACTAGAGTTCTGTAGTTCATAAAATAATACTGTAGGCATTTCTTTTAAAACGTTTTTTTTAAGTATATGTGAGCAGAATTAATTCCAAACCTGATCTCTTTAAAAGTTATCAATTGCTTGAAAATATGGGTATGATGATATGATGGTAGTTTCATTAAAATAAAATTTACATACATAATTATGTAGATTTGTTCATCAAGTGTACATTTATTAATTATGATTTACTGAATAATACTAAAGGGACTAAATATCTTGGTTTGGTATAATTAAACCCACACAGGTCTAACAAGTCACAGTATATATTCTGTAAATATACAGGTTTTATTGGGAAAAAAATCACATAGTGGAAAGAGAAGCACATGGTTACTAGGTATTTAGTATCTTTGACTAGGTCATCTGAAAAGAAGTTCTTGTGGTTCATTTTGTAACTAGGTCCCTAGGCCAGCTATGAGCACATGTTGGCACTGATATGAATATTTACTGTCACTTCCCTCTAAATCTCTAAATAGGACAGTATTGATAAGGAAAAAAAACAGCACAAGGAAGTAAAAAAAATCTGATCAATTGATCCATTGTGATGCTTAATCAGGACGCCTGTGAACACTCTAGATGAGGTGAAAGGATCCAGCTGCTCTCATTCCTAGTTTCCAGGATTAAACTGGGCCAGCTCTATGCTGCCAAACGTGGAGCTGCTTAGAGCTTAGGCCCTAAGTGAGGGGGACTCTTTCTTCCTCCTATTCTATTTTCTTACAATATATGTTAGAAATACCTAACACATATGGTTTAAACAGAGCAAGGTTTAGACAACAAGGTATCTGAGTATGAAGGCCAAGTATACATGAAGATGTCAGGGCTTAGATGAATTTGAGCTTATATACAATGACCTTCGGTGAAGCTGGAAACAAGCCTGTAAGCAAAAAGAGCTTTCCCACCTCTTACACACTACCCAGTCTCCTAGAAAGTTGATCTTAGCTGCAGATTCTCCCCTTGGACCTTTAGAGAAATAAAAACTACAAATGTCCAGTAAATATATTGGGGTCTCTTATGACCATCTGCTTGTCTTGATACATATATTTCAAGCCATGTCTATATAATCGAAATACATCAGATCTGACTTTTAAAAAGTCAATCATAATGATCCCAGAAATCCAAATCTATGGTCAGGCTTCCAGATTAATCAAAATGGGTCCTTCTTTGCAAATCAGTGAGCAAAATAAAAGCTGTTATATGGTCCATAGTTTTAATATATGAATATTCAACTCCTCACACTAATACTCATATATCAGTTGAGGTCACATTTGCCACAAATTCTTTTAAAATTTGGTTTTAGAGCTTTTATGATTTTTGAAGATTGATTAAATTACATTTAATGATTGTGGATCTGACTTGCAGATTTATTTTAGGAACCAGGAATAAGGAAGCCTCAGATCTATTAAATTTAACTAAAGTGCAGACAAAATTCCCAAATGAGCATCATAATGGATCTCATGTACATATATTTTAAAAGACTGGGCTGTTTTTTCCTTATCCATGCCAATTTTGTGATATTTAGAAGGCACCAACTGTAAGAGACCAATATCAAAGCAAACAGGCATTTGAAGCTGACCTAAGAAGCCACAAAATGTGCAGCAAGAACTTGTTCAGTTGACTGAGTCAAAGCTACTAAATACAGAGTTCTAGGCCATGGGTTAAGACCCAAATTTTAATATTGAACAATCCAAGCAGATGCTTGAATTTGATATTTTTGAAAGAATTTTTCATTTTCATATGAATATCTAGTACAATCAAATATGTACAAATGCATGTATAGAGAAATAATTATGAGGCATGCTTATTAGAAACATATGTATATATGTATATGTATATGTATTTAGAGTGGCATTAAGATCACTCAAAACTAATGAGATGAAATCAGAGAAAGATAATTTCAAACTTCTGTTAAAAGCATTTGAATATAAATGAGAAGGAAATAAAATCATACTCCCTAAAAATGATCCTTCCTTTAAATTTATTAATGTATATACTCGTCCATTTATTCTTTCAGTCAAGCAATATTTAATGAGTGCTGAGTTGCAAAAATCAACATAATGTTAAGCCAAGCTTTGAGTTGCTCATAATATTCATCAAACCTTGGGCTAGTGGCAAGTATACTTTCAAATAATGAAATCAGGAATGTCTTTAAATTTAGAGAGTAAGTTCTTGGTGGCGGATAAGAACTTTGGATTTTGAGCCAATCATGACCCTGGGCATAAAATTCAAGTAGTGTAGCTGTCTGTGGCTTGTTTATTTCTCAGCAATGCCTTTCCGTTTATCCAGTATGTAGGAGAGGAAGTTTACATTATTGTACTCTTTACAGAGGAAGTTTACATTATTGTACAGTAACACACTGCATAGTGAAACACATGCAGTTGAATACAAAGTTTTAAAGAACTCTTGGGAAAACTTAGTGTTTAATTTTACCCTTATCTTTTTTCTCTATCACTTGGCTACTACTTAGATTTTGGTGATTTTTATATTTTATTCTCATTTTTAATAGAGAATTTTAGGTTACTGATTTAAGATTATTTATTTTCTAATGTAAGTATTTAAAAGCTTCAAGTTTCTCTCTATGCATGGCTTTATCTATGTGGTATTTTGAAATGTTACCAGATTCTAAAGATTTCAAACATGGCTTCTATTAGTTAACCTGTTTGATACAAATATAATTGAACAATCTCTGTTTACAGTTAAAAATAAAAATTAAGACTAGACAAGCTAAAGAACTAGTACTCAGAACGTGGCTGAGAGGCACTCCAGGTTACTCATGCACACATTTTCTAGTGATCACCTGAAAGTCCTTTCACCTTGAGGCACAACAAAGGTACGGTTCTCACTCCCAGTACATCCAACAGCCTGAAGAGGGCTTCATGAACACGCTAAAACTTTTTTTTTCCTCCTCTTTTCCTCCTTTCTATTTTGTTCAGCCTCTTGAACTTTACAACTCTCAGGAACCAATCTTTTTATGGCAGAAAGCTGCATGAGTGATAATCCAACTGAGCAGTGTCATCCACCTGAAGGATGACACTGGAAATTGCATGATTTGTTAAGGAAGGAAATTGTCACATTCTGAACAGTGTTTCACTGTGAGTCCACACCCAAGGACATCTTCACACATACTGTTCCTCTCACACCCACCCCAAATTATACTGCTTCATGAACTTCAAGTCATGAATGCTCATGTAGCTATAGTGCAAAAGGGCGATTTATTTAATTAATGTTCTCAATAAAGTCTTAAAGGTGAAAAAATGCTATAAGTTGTTGGAGATAATTTGTTGGGTTCTATTGTACATTAATGTTATTAACGAATTGCAGCTAGTGTTTAACATTTGCTTAGTTCTAAATATAGATAATTTCACTCTAACTCATAAAATAGGAACTTTATAAACCAAGTAAATTAAAGTTTTATTATTTTCAATATAAAAAATTTTCAAAATTATTTGAAAGCGGATTTTCAGTAGGGAAGGTGTTTGAGCAGCAAAATGGCTGTTAACGTTGTTTGTTATGGTTTTTGGTTGCAATGGCACATGATTAACCACTTGGCAAAAAGCCTAAAGCAAGGAGAATTTTAATACTGAAATATTAACTTCATGAAAGTATTAAAATATTTCAAAAATAAATTAGATATACACACTTTTAAGGGAGCTGTTTATTGTGAAACAAGAGGCACATATTTTTCTGGAAAAAGCAGTGGAACGGGACAAATTGATTTTTGGGAAATTATGGATGTCCTGATAGTCTCTGACAGTCCTTATTTATAAATGAAGAACTTGTTGCTAAGGTCTCTTCCAGTCATAAAATTACAATTTTATTTTTTAAATAGAAATTTCAATATTCTTAATTCATAAGAATATTGAATGTTATAAATAGATATTAAATTTAAATCTTGTTTAAATGTGATGTAAACTTTGAAGACACTGTTGAATAAATAATTTCTTTTATATTATACTTGAATTCTAATTTGAATTGTCTATATTCATATAACTCAGTTTTGTATTAATATTTTCATAATTTCAAAGCCCTAGAAGAACAATCATATTCAGTGATATCTCCTGCAAGGTAGATATATATAGATATATATATAATTTAATATATATATGAGTAAATAGACGTCTAATACATCATTTTAATTCTTCTGATTTTTTTCTTCCTGGCTGCTGTGGGAATTATAACATGCATTTATTCATCATAATTCTGGGTCAGATTAGTACTAACTTAATTCCGGTAAATATAAAGGCATTGTAGCCATTCAGAAAATGTAAGTTTCTCCTTCCCACCTTAAAAAGTATAATCTTGGGGATTTCGGGCCCTTTCTGTTCTTTCTTGTTTCATCTTTTGCCACCTTAGCTACCACAGCAAAAAGAAACCAAGGGATCCATTGAGCTAGGATTAGATTTATCATTTTTCAATTTTGTTGGTAAATTTTACCTCTCATAACAGATGACAGCTCACCTTCTATTTCAGATATGGGTGAATCCAAAGCCATCCAGGCATCAGGGCTTCAGCAATCCCACCTCTCCCTCTTTCTTTTCCCCAAACAATGCTTTAGTCATGTTTCTGTGAATGGAGGTCGTTTTAACAAATTCCATCATTGCTACTACTTGGATTGGGAGTCCCAAGGCCACTCACATATTTGGTGATTTGCTAGACGGACTCAGGGGACTCAAAGGCTATTATACTCATGGCTGTGAAATACTACAGAGAACGAATACACAACAGGATTAGCAAGGGGGAAAAGACACATCTCGCAGAGACTGAATGAATCCCACCACAGGTTTCCTATGTGCTCCTCAAAGGGGCGACAGAGCACACACCTTCCTCCACCAGTGAAATGTACACGACTTCCGCACAGGAAAGTCTGTTTGAGACTCAGAGTCCAAGGTTTTATTAGGGGCTGGTCACATAGGCACTCTGCCTAGCCACAGCTACCAAAATTCGATATTCCCAGAAGGAAAGCATTTGTTCACCATAAATCACATTGCCTATACAAACAGTCTACACAGAGCAGTACAGAGACTTGATCAGTTTACAGAACATTTCAAAGCCAAACTTCCTGAAGCCAGCCAAGGGCCAGCTCTGCAAACAAGCCCTTCTAAGGACCAGTCCTGCTATGTTAACTCTGTCCTGAACGTCCTAACATGCTGTCATTACTCAATTCCTATTTGATTCTGTCTTTAATGCATGTTGTCCTATTACATTCTCCCAATAATTTACTGAGACACATATTGTTATTCCCCTTCTACTTTTCTGATGAGAAAACTGAGAATCAGAGAGAGAAAATTAATTTCAAAAGGTCATATAAGTAGGAAGAGGTAGCAAGGTTTGACTTTGAAGTCAAGATTTTATTCATTAAATATACCCTCATCGTATGTCTTCAAAAAATATTTACTGAATGAGCAGATATCAAGTGACTTGGGACTGAAGGTACCATATTATTTAATATAGCTGTATATGTGTAGAACCCTGTATTCTTACTGTAACTCTGTGAACTAAGGCAAAACTTATTATTCCCATTAGACAGAAGAGGAAAATCAAGAGCTGAAGTATATAGAAATATATAGCTACTAATTATCACTTAGAATTTAAATAAACTTCCTAACTCATTCCATGCTTTCTTTCTACACCAAGAAATATGTGTTTCTCATTACAACTATGTTTTTTAAATGCTCTAATTAATATGCCCAAGCACTGTCAGAGACAGGAAAACTCCTTGCAATTTTGGAAAGAGATAAATCTCAAAGGATTAAATATAAGTTATAATCATTTTTAGAATGCAGCTCAGTTGAGTAGGAAAGCTTCTCTAGACTGTTCTTCAGGGATGGATATTAATCCAGCACACAGTAATTTGCTCACACATCACATCAAGGCAGAGCCACTAATGTGTGGCAGGCTTGAATTTCAGGGTTCTCACAGAAACAAATTCGTTCATACACTACTCTTTTTTATTTTTTCATTGTAATACTAAATGCTGACATTTGTGCAGAAAACTATAAAGAAAAAGAAAAATGTTGGAGATTAGTCCAACAATTAATGTAATTTGGCAAGAGCAAAATATGATGTATAAAATAATTTTCTTTACAATCCTTAAAATAATTACAAATATTTGTCCCTAAAAGAGAAGAACTAGAAATTCAGACATTATCATGGAGGTAACTAAAGCATTTCTTTTAGTCAGTTGAGAATATACAAGGAATGTGCTTTTAGAGCTTAAGTTTCAAAAAATGTTAATATAAATTTTTTCCGGTCTTTCTCTCTCCCCTGATGTTAGCAGATTATCATAGTTAGTACAGATTTTAATATTTATTGTTAGTCTTTTAAACTAATAAGGGAACTCTAAATCAACACAAGGTGCATATACTGAGTGCCTACTATCAATTAGAAAGCTTTCTAGGTGGTTTAAAGTACAGCTAGGGCTGAGAACTATTGAATTAGAGAATGCCCATTCTGTTGTTTACATAACCTTTTTCAGTTAACAGTTGTGATGCATTTCCACATCAACGATACCAAATGTGCATTTTCTATAGCTAGATAGCAGTCCATATAAAATTAAATATATTATAATTTTGAAGAATACAAGGCATACTTTTGTATAGATGTCTTTTTTTTTTAATCAAGTACTTCTTGTTAATTTATTATTGGTAAATGTATAGATGTCTTTATTTTTTTTTAACATCTTTATTGGAATATAATTGCTTTATAATGGTGTGTTAGTTTCTGCTTTATAACAAAGTGAATCAGCTACATATACATACATCACCATATCTCCTCCCTCTTGTGTCTCCCTCCCACCCTCCCTATCCCACCCCTCTAGGCGGTCACAAAGCACCGAGCTGATCTCCCTGTGCTATGCGGCTGCTTCCCACTAGCTATCTGTTTTACATTTGGTAGTGTATATATGTCCATGCCACTCTCTCACTTTGTCACAGCTTACCCTTCCCCCTCCCCATATCCTCTAGTCCATTCTCTAGTAGGTCTGTGTCTTTATTCCCATCTTGCCCCTAGGTTCTTCATGACCTTTTTTTTTTTTCTTAGATTCCTTATATATGTGTTAGCATATGG
This sequence comes from Delphinapterus leucas, assembly GCF_059928025.1. Taxonomy (NCBI): domain Eukaryota; kingdom Metazoa; phylum Chordata; class Mammalia; order Artiodactyla; family Monodontidae; genus Delphinapterus; species Delphinapterus leucas. Next base: position 56,341,388 of record NC_143140.1, read on the forward strand.
TATTTGTTTTTCTCTTTCTGACTTACTTCACTCTGTATGACAGACTCTAGGTCCATCCACCTCACTACAAATAACTCAATTTCATTTCTTTTTATGGCTGAGTAATATTCCATTGTATATATGTGCCACATCTTCTTTATCCATTCATCTGTTGATGGAAGATGTCTTTAAATACCAATTTAAATTCCAACATGACATTTTATACAGAGAATTAGAAGACTGAAAATTTCATTTTAGTATACATAGTAATAAAAAATATTCTTGTTGGCAAATGTAATATTTTTCAATTCAAAGGCACTAGTCTCATAGTTGGCAGGAAAAAAAACCTAAGCTTGTAAAATCAGCTAAGAGATCAGTTTGTTCATCACAAAGTCCTGAAAGGCAGTGTCATTGTCTTTGTAAATGTTACTATGTTGATTAAAATTTTCATCTAAGTTCTTTGGTTTGGCTTACAAATGCCCTTTACACACTAGCCTCTTATGTATTCTGACTCAGTGTTTGAAGCAGCCATGCTCTTTCATGATTCCATAACTTCTAGTTACTTTATCTTCCAGAAATCTCCTTCCTCTATTCCTACTCATCTCTTAAGACTCAATTCAAATTGGGGTCTTAACACCCCATAGTTTTTCCTTCATACTTTCTAATCTGGACTTAATGTTGCATCTCAACATATTGAAAAATATATTTTAATTTATTGTAATCTAATTATAAATCTATCTAATGTAATAATTTGTGATCTCCTCCAAGCAACTAAGTTCTATATTATTCATTTTTACATCATGTAAACCAAGCCTAGTAATTCTTCATATATTTATACAAGTTACTTGGATAATTACATACATACTCCCTCTTCTGTAAAGAGATTGAATTTGGAGTTTACACAGTTTCACATATGGTTACTGTTGGAAACATTGTTTAGCTGAGTGATTCCACAAACTAAGCAGCACACTGGAATCACTTCTTTGATATAAGGCCCTGTGCCTAGAGAGTCTGAGTCAGTAGACTATCCACGGGACTAGGAATCTGTATTTCAACACAGATATCTGGAAATTCTCATGCAGTGACCTTCAGGAACAATGGTTGAGAATGCTGATATGAAAACCACCAGTTAATTCATGCTGTCTTCCCTTTCATTTGTTGATTCATTATATACTTATTGAGTCTGGCACTTGCAAGGTGTTAGGGGTTTTAATTGGTGAACAAAAAAGCCCTGTGCTTACCCTCAGGGAGATGACCGTCTTGTGGCAGTAACAGATTCCAAGTATCGTATCAATACAAATATAATTATAATTGGGAGTGATAAGTACTATGAAAGAAAATGAGTCCTAACCAACGTTTTCAAAGAGCAAGAAAAGCTTTTCGGAAAAATGGCATTTAAGGAAAGATCATATAAAAATGAATGGAAGCTAATTATGTAAAGAAGGCACAGGAAGAAATTAGGTGACAAAAATCATTTCAGGTAGAGGGGAATTCTTCTACACTCTGAGGAAGTGAGACGGAGCTTGCCACTTTGAGAAATCCAGAAACCCTTGTGACTGGATCAGTGGAGATTTGTGCAGGGTAAGTTTAGAGTGTGTATGGGGAGGGGTGAGGAATCATTCAGTCTGGAAGTCAGGTTAAGGATTTTGATCGTCATTTCAAAAATAATAGGAAGGATTTTAAAGGTTTAAGCAAGACATTCACATGATGAAACTTAGATTTTAAAAGAACGCCAACTTCTGTGTGAAAACTCAGTGGGCTTGGGGTGGAGGGTGGCTGTAGTTGGGGACAACAATGAGAGCAGGCAGGTCAGTAGAAGTTTGGTATAAAAATCCAGTGGAGGAGTAATGATAGCTTAGTCACAGTGGCAGCCAGAGGCAGAGACAAGTGGACTTGACATATCAGGAATTAAGGAGTGCTTTTTGGTCCCTCAAAAATAAATTTGTTTCCTAATGTCTTTAGAATGGGATAACTGGTTTGCCTCATGTAGTAGAGGGTTTAGGACACAAGGTGGCTAAACATTATTAGGATGTGTACAGGGCATTGCACTCTTAGAAGAGGCAATAACTTGAAATGGAAAACATGAATGCTTTGGATTCAGAGAGCTCATGCTCTGGCTCTGAGTTTCCCATCAACTTGTACCTTAAGTAAATCTCTCAAACTCTTTGTTCCTCAATTCATCATAAGGAAAATTGGAACAGTCTTGAGGAAATCCAAGTTCTGGTATGGTTTCACAGTATGAGACTATTTCTTAATTTTTCTGGAAGGGCTTGGTGGATCTACAGTGTTATTTGATTATGATTTAGAAAACCAACTTTAAGACTTGATACTCAAATAAAATTTCCAGAAATTCCACTTGATATGCTACCATAAAATATGAATAATATCTTCGTTTTTGGTTTTCAGGCAACATCTTTGCCACATTTTGTGATTCATTTCTTTGAAATATTTTAGAGTGAAACTTGCAACAATTCCCATCAAAATTCCTCCTCTTAAAATTAGGCTTCAGGCTCAATGACAGCAAATGTAATTACTTCTAGTTTTAATTAAAATATAGCTGATAAGAAGTAACTATTAAAATGATAGTTTAATTTAATGGAGCTGTACATTTTACTTCAAGTGCTACAGTCCTTAACTTCTTGGAAATGATTGGTAGGGATAAGCCTTAACACACAAATGTTTTCCACAAGGATTCCCAGCTTCTTTAAGAATTAAACAGCTATCCATTTTTTAAACAATTTATTCATTCATTTGATTCACATTTATTGATTGTCTACTACATGCCACATATAAGTTTGGTGCCCTAGAGGACATTATTTGGGGGAATGTTGTCAGGGAATATTTACCAGAAGGTGTGGCATTTAGGGTAAGACTGGAAAATATTAGTTTCTCAGGGCTGCTGTAACAAAGTACCAAAAATAACAGATGGCTTACAATAACAGAAACTTACTGTTCACAGTCTGGAGGCTAGAAGTCTGAAATCAAGGTGTCAACAGGGCCATGAGAATCCTTCCTTGCCTCTTCTAGCTTCTGGTGTCTGCAGGCAATCCTTGGCATTTCTTGGCTTGTGAATGCATCACTTCAGTCACATGGCCATCTTCTCCCTGTGGTTCTTCATGCTGTCTTCCCTCTGTGAGTGTCTGGGTCCAAATTTCCACTTTTTATAAAAATACTGGCCATACTGAATTAGGCTAATCTTAATGGTCTCATTTTTCCTTGATTACTTCTGTAAAGACCCTAGTTACCAATTAGATCATATTCTGAAGTACTTGAGGTTAGGTCTTCAGCATATCTTTTTGCAACAAACACAATCCAACCATAACAAAGAGTAAAAGTTAATCAAGCTAAAGAAAGTAAAGCAGTAGTAAGAGAATCCCACAGTTAAATGAGCTGTGTGCCATTACTGCCTTGAAACTCACTCTGAAAATAAAAAGGTAAAATGTGGCTCATCAACAGGATCATTGTATATTCTTTAGAATAGTATCCCCAACTGCTTTGATTAGTCTTACAGGATGGAAGGGGAGGGTTTTAGCTAATGGTATATAATGTGAGACTCAGGAATATGTCTGGCACCCACTGGTGGGGACTTCGTTCTCTCCCTTCTTTCCTCTCCTCTCTTGCTGTCAGCAGCCTCTCTAAGTCACTATACCATCACTTATTTAGGGGTGAGTGAGTGTTTTATTCTAAGAGCTAATCCCCTAGGCAGGGATTCTGAAGGTCTGCAGTGAGATACCCAGGACAGCAGATGACCATGTCTGACACATAACTAGACATTCTTCACTAGCTGGAATTCTAGCCCTTTCTATTTATCTCAAGAATAAATCAGAGTGGGGACTTCCCTGGTGGCACAGTGGTTAAGACTCCCCACCATGGGTTCGCTCCCTGGCCAGGGAACTAGATCCCGCATGCATGCTACAACTAAGAGCTCGCATGCCACAATGAAGGAGGATGCATGCTACAACTAAGGAGCCCACGTGCTGCAACTAAGGAGCAGGCAAGCCACAACTAAGACCTGGTGCAACCAAATAAATAAATTTTTTTTAAGTAAAATAAGAATAAATCAGAGTGTATGGGAGTAAAAGAGAGTTTATTAGAAACATATCCTTGATGTAAAACATAAAACTATATTTATTTTTAAAGTAAATTACTGAAATGGCAATACTTGGACAACCATTATATATCCATGTCTTGATAGACGTCACAAACACCAAACTCAGAGGGGGACCTTCAAGATGGTGGAGGAGTAAGATGTGGAGATCACCTTCCTCCCCACAAATACATCAAAAATACATCTACATGTGGGACAACTCCTACAGAACACCTACAGAACACTGGTAGAAGACCTCAGACTTCCCAAAAGGCAAGAAAATCCCCACATACCACAGTAGGGCAAATGAAAAAAGAAAAAAGAGAGACAAAAGAAGAGGGACGGGACCTGCACCTCTGGGAGGGAGCTGTGAAGGAGGAAAAGTTTCCACACACTAGGAAGAGCCTTCACTGGCAGAGATGGTGGGGGGGAAGCTTCAGAGCCACAAAGGAGAGCATAGCAGTAGGGGTACAGAGAGCAAAGCAGAGAGATTCCCGCACAGAGGATCAGTGCCAACCAGCACTCACTAGCCCGAGAGGCTTGTCTGCTCACCTGGCAGGGCGGGTGGGGGCTGGGAGCTGAGGCTCCAGCTTCGGAGGTCAGATTCCAGGGAGAGGACCAGGGTTGGCTGTGTGAACACAGCCTGAAGGGGGCTAGTGCGCCACAGCTAGCCGGGAGGGAGTTTGGGGAAAAGTCTGGAGTTGCCTAAGAGGCAAAAGACGATTGTTTCAGGGTGCACAAGGAGAGAGGATTCCTTCCATCTGCCCACAAAAGGCAGAACACTGCCTAAACAAGCTCCAGAGATGGGCGCGAGCTGCAACTATCAAGTTGGACCCCAGGGATGGGCATGAAACACTAACATCGCTGCTGCAGCCACCAAGAATCCTGTGTGCAAGCACAGGTCACTATCCACACACACCCAGGAGCCTGTGCAGCCTGCCACTGCCAGGGTCCCGTGATCCAGAGACAACTTCTCTGGGAGAACACATGGCACGCATCATGCTGTTGCAATGTCACACCGGCCTCTGCTGCCGCAGGATCGCCACGCATTCCATACCCCTCCCTGCACCCAGCCGGAGTAAGCCAGAGCCCCCTAATTAGCCGCTGCTTTAACCCTGTCCTGTCTGGGCAGAAACTGATGCCTGAGGGTGACCTATACTCAGAGGCGGGGCGAAATACAAAGCTGAACCCCAGGAGCTGTGCGAACAAAGAAGAGAAAGGGAAATTTCTCCCAGCAGCCTTAGAAGCCACAGACTAAATCTCTAAAATCAACTTGATCTACCCTGCATCTGTGGAATACCTGAATAGACAATGAATCATCCAAAAATTGAGCGGTAGACTTTGGGAACAACTGTAGACTTGGGGTTTGCTATCTGTGACTGATTTGTTTCTGATTATTATGTTGATCTTAGCATAGTTTTTAGCACTTGTTATCATTAGTGGATTTGCTTATTGGTTTGGTTGCTCTTTTCTTTTTTTAATTATTATTATCTGTTTTAACATAATAATATATATATTTTTAGTTTATTTTTCTTTCTTTCTCCTTTTCTTCTGAGCTGTGTACCTGACAGGGTCTTGGTGCTCCGGCCTGATGTCAGGCTTGAGCTTCTGATGTGGGAGAGCCGAGTTCAGGACATTGGTCCACCAGAGACCTCCTGGCCCCATGTAAAATCAATTGGTAGGAGCTCTCACAGAGATCTCCATCTCAATGCTAAGACCCAGCTCCACCCAACAGCTACCAAGCTCCAGTGCTGGACGTCCCATGCCAAACAACTAGCAAGACAGGAACACGACCCCACCCATTAGCAGAGAGGCTGCCTAAAATCATACTAAATTCACAGACACATCAAAACACAACAGGACACGGTCCTGCCCACAAGAAAAACAAGATCCAGCCCCACCCACCAGAACACAGGCACCAGTCACTTCCACCAGGAAGCCTACACAAGCCACTGAACCAAGCTCACCCACTGGGTGCAGACACCAAAAACAATGGGAACTATAATCCTGCAGGCTGCAAAAAGTAGATCCCAAACACAGTAAGTTAAACAAAATGAGAAGACAGAGAAATACACAGCAGATGAAGGAGCAAGGTAAAAACCCACCAGACCCAACAACTGAAGAGGAAATAGGTAGTCTACCTGAAAAAGAATTCAGAGTAATGATAGTAGAGGTGACCCAAAATCTTGGAACTAGAATGGAGAAAATACAAGAAATGTTTAACAAGAACCCAGAAACTACTAAAGAGCAAACAAACAATGCTGAAAAACACAATAAATGAAATTTTAAATTCTCTAGAATCAATAGCACAATAACTGAGTCAAAGAACGGATAAGTGACCTGGAAGACAAAATAGGGGAAATACCTATGGCAGAGCAGAATAATGAAAAAAGAATGAAAAGAATTGAGGACAGTCTCAGAGAACTCTGGGAAACGTTAAACACACCAACATTTGAATTATAAGGGTCTCAGAAGAAGATGAGAAAAGGAAAGGGACTGAGAAAATACTTGAAGAGATTATAGTTGAAAACTTCTCTGATATGGGAAAGGAAATAGTCAATGAAGTCCAGGAAGTGTAGAGTCCCATACAGGATAAATGCAAGGAGAAACATGCCAAGACACATATTAATCAAACTATCAAAATTTAAATACAAAGAAAAAACATTAAAAACAGCAAGGGAAAAGCAACAAATAACATACAAGGGAATCCCCATAAGGTTAACAGCTTATCTTTCCGCAGAAACTCGGCAAGCCAGGAGGGAGTGGCAGGGCATATTTAAAGTGATGAAAGGGAAAAACATACAACCAAGACTACTCTACCCAGCAAGGCTCTCATTCAGATTTGATGGAGAAATTAAAACCTTTACAGACAAGCAAAAGCTAAGAGAATGCAGCACCACCAAACCAGCTTTACAACAAATGCTAAAGGAACTTCTCTAGGCAGGAAACACAAGAGAAGGGAAAGACCTACAATAACAAAACCAAAACAATTAAGAAAATGGTAACAGGAACCACCATATTGATAATTACCTTAAATGTAAATGGATTAAATGCTCCAACCAAAAGACATAGACTGGCTGAATGGATACAAAAACAAGACCCGTATATCTGCTATCTACAAGAGACCCACTTCAGACCTAGGGACACATACAGACTGAAAGTGAGGGGTTGGAAAAAGATATTCCATGCAAATGGAAATCAAAAGAAAGCTGGAGTAGCAATTCTCATATGAGACAAAATAGACTTTACAATAAAGCCTATTACAAGACACAAAGAAGGACACTACATAATGATCAAGGGATCAATCCAAGAAGAAGATATAACAATTGTAAGTATTTATGCACCCAACATAGGAGCACCTCAATACATAAGGCAAATGCTAACAGCCATAAAGGGGAAATCGACAGTAACATAATCAGAGTAGGGGACGTTAAAACTCCACTTTCACCAACAGACAGATCATCCAAAATGAAAATAAATACGGAAACCGAAGCTTTAAATGACACATTAAACAAGATGGACTTAATTGATATTTATAGGACATTCCATCCAAAAATAACAGACTACACTTTCTTCTCCAGTGCTTATGGAACATTCTCCAGGATAGATCATATCTTGGGTCACAAACCAAGCCTTGGTAAATTTAAGAAAATTGAAATCACATCAAGTACCTTTTTCGACCACAATGCTATGAGACTTGATATCAATTACAGGAAAAAAACTGTAAAAAATACAAACACATGGAGGCTAAACAATATGCTACTGAAAAACCAAGAGATCGCTGAAGAAATCAAAGAGAAAATCAAAAAGTACTTAGAAACAAATGACCATGAAAACAAGATGACCCAAAACCTATGGGATGCAGCAAAAGCAGTTCTAAGAGGGAAGTTTATAGTAATACAATCCTACCTCAAGAAACAAGAAAGATCTCAAATAAACCACCTAACCTTACACTTAAAGCAATTAGAGAAAGAAGAACAAAAAAAATAAATAAACCCAAAGTTAGCAGAAGGAAAGAAATCATATAGGTCAGAGCAGAAATAAATGAAATAGAAACAAAGAAAACAATAGCAAAGATCTAATAAAACAAAAGCTGGTTCTTTGAGAAGATAAACAAAATTGATAAACCGTTAGCCAGACTTATCAAGGAAAAAAGGGAGAAGACTCAAATCAATAGAATTGGAAATGAAAAAGGAGAAGTAACAACAGACACTGCAGAAATACAAAGCATTATGAGAGATTACTACAAGCAACTATATGCCAATAAAATGGACAACCTGGACGAAATGGATAAATTCTTAGAAAGGTACAACCCTCCAAGACTGAACCAGGAAGAAATAGAAAATATAAACAGACCAATCACAAGCACTGAAATTGAGACTGTGATTAAAAATCTTCCAACAAACAAAAGCCCAGGACCAGATGGCTTCACAATGTTCTATCAAACATTTAGAGAAGAGCTAACACCTATCCTTCTCAAAGTCTTCCAAAATGTAGCAGAGGGAGGAACACTAACAAAGTCATTCTACAAGGCCTCCATCACCCTGATACCAAAACCAGAGAAAGATGTCACAAAGAAAGAAAATTACAGGCCAATATCACCGATGAATGTAGGTGCCAAAATCCTCAACAAAATACTAGCAAACAGAATCCAACAGCACATTAAAAGGATCATACCACATGATCAAGTGGGGTTTATCCCAAGAATGCAAGGATTCTTCAATATACCCAAACCATATTAACAAATAGAAGGAGAGGGACATGTGATCATCTCAATATATGCAGAAAGGATTTTGACAAAATTCAACACCCATTTATGAAACAAAACTCTCCAGAAAATAGGCATAGAGGGAACCTACCTCAACATAATAAAGGCCATATATGACAAACCCACAGCCAACATCATTCTCAACGGTGAAAAACTGAAACCATTTCCACTAAGATCAGTAACAAGACAAGGTGCCCACTCTCACCGCCTGTATTCAACATAGTTTTGGAAGTTTTAGCCAAAGCAATCAGAGAAGAAAAAGATATAAAAGGAATCCAAATCGGAAAAGAAGAAGTAAAGCCGTTGCTCTTTGCAGATGACATGATACTATACACGGAGAATCCTAAATATGCTACCAGAAAACTACTAGAGCTAATCAATGAATTTGGTAAAGTAGCAGGATACAAAATTAATGCACAGAAATCTCTGACATTCCTATACACTAATGATGAAAAATCTGAAAGACAAATTAAGGAAACACTCCCATTTACCATTGTAACAAAAAGCATAAAATACCTAGGAATAAACCTAGCTAGGGAGACAAAAGACCTGTATGCAGAAAACTATAAGACTCTGATGAAAGAAATTAAAGATGATACAACAGATGGAGAGATATACCATGTTCTTGGATTGGAAGTATCAACATTGTGAAAATGATTATAATACCCAAAGCAACCTACAGATTCAGTGCAATCCCTATCAAACTACCAATGGCATTTTTCACAGGACTAGAACAAAATATTTCACAATTTGTATGGAAACACAAACGACCCCCAATAACCAAGACAATCTTGAGAAAGAAAAACGGAGCTGGAGAAATCAGGCTCCCTGATTTCAGACCATACTACAAAGCTACAGTAATCAAGACAATATGGTACTGGCACAAAAATAGGAATATAGATCAATGGAACAGGATAGAAAGCTCAGAGATAAACCCACACACATATGGTCACCTTATCTTTGATAAAGGAGGCAAGAATATACAATGGAGAAAAGACAGTCTCTTCCATAAGTGGCTGGGAAAATTGGACAGCTACATGTAAAAGAATGAAATTAGAGCACTCCCTAACACCATACACAAAAATAAACTCAAAATGGATTAAAGACCTAAATGTAAGGCTAGACAGTATAAAACTCTTACAGGAAAGGAGGCATAACCCCCTATGACATAAATCACAGCAAGATCTTTTTTGACCCACCTTCTAGAGAAATGGAAATAAAGTACAAAAACAAACAAATGGGACCTAATGAAACTTAAAAACTTTTGCACAGCAAAGGAAGGAAACCATAAACAATACGAAAAGACAGCCCTCAGAATGGGAGAAAATATTTGCAAATGAAGCAACTGACAATGGATTAATCTCCAGAATATAGAGGGAACTCATGAAGCTCAATGTCAAGAAACAAACAACCCAATCCAAAAATGGAGAGAAGACCTAAATAGACATTTCTCCAAAGAAGGTATACATATTGGGAACAAACACATGAAAAGATGCTCAACATCACTAATTATTAGAGAAATTGAAATCAAAACTACAATGTGGTATCACCCCACACCAGTCAGAATGGCCATCATCAAAAATTCTACAAACAATGAATGCTGGAGAGGGTGTGGAGAAAAGGGAATCCCCTTGCACTGTTTGTGGGAATGTAAATTGATATAGCCACTGTGGAGAACAGTATGGAGGTTCCTCAAAAAAATAAAAATAGCACTACTATACCACCCAGTAATCCCACTACTGGACATATACCCTGAGAAAACCATAATTCAAAAAGAGTCATGTACCACAGTGTTCATTGCAGCTCTGTTTACAATAGCCAGGACATGGAGGCAACCTAAGTGTCCATCGACAGATGAATGGATAAAGAAGAAGTGGCACATATATACAATGGAATATTACTCAGCCATAAAAAGAAAGAAAATTGAGTTATTTGTAGTGAGGTGGATGGACCTAGAGACTGTCATACAGAGTGAAGTAAGTCAGAAAGAAGAAAACAAATACCATATGCTAACACATATATATGGAATCTAAAAAAAAAAAAAAAAGGTTCTGAAGAACCTAGGGGCAGAACAGGATTAAAGATGCAGACGTAGAGAATGTACTTGAGGATGCGGGGAGGGGGATGGGTAAGCTGGGATGAAGTGAGAGAGTGGCATGGACATATATACACTACCAAATGTAAAATAGTGGGAAGCAGCCGCATAGCACAGGGAGATCAGCTCGGTGCTTTCTGACCACCTAGAGGGGTGGGATAGGGAGGGTGGGAGGGACATGCAAGAGTGAGGGGATATGGGGATATATGTATATGTATAGCTGATTCACATTGTTATCAAAAGTTATCAAAAGATATTCTGATTAATGAATCATAAGAATAGATGGAATACTTTAAAGCAGAGGTAATATGAGGTGATTCAAATGCCCACAGCCTAACATACCCTGTTCCAGACACTCAGTGACACAGTGAACTTTCTGGTCCATTTTAAATGTAAGTGGCAGAATTAATGTCTTCCCAATTCAGTGCTTGTGGGCAGCCCAGCGAGGTTACTGTCAGTAGTATTATCAGCCCTGAATTTAGAAAAACAAAATCCCTTCAAAACAGTATCTTCCATGATAGATGGGGCCAAAAAATTATATAACCATTATTTGGGGCAAAATTGTAAAACAAAGTAACAGAAAATGTATGAGGACTATAAACAGTGTAATATGATCCTTATCTTTAGCTCATTGAAATTGCCTGCTGGTCTTTTCTGAGGATGGATAGAAAGTCAGGAGAATTAAACATGCTATGTCTCTAGCTAAGTTAAAAACCATGAATACAGCTGATCCTGATAGCCACTGAAAATATTTCAGGTACCTATCCTTGGCTTTTGTAGGTACACTCTATGAGAAAATTCATGAGCATTGTTAAGAAGATTGAAGTAGCAGCTCATTTCTTAATGATTCTGATAATTAAAAAACCATTTTCAAAGTGTGAGGATTGGCATTGGTGAAGAAAGAAAGTGGAACTTCTGGGAGAAAAAAATCCAGCTTTGAAACTAGTACATCATATTGAAAGTTTAATTGCTTCCCAATTGCTCCTATAAGATGTACCTAACAGATTTGTATACGTCTACTAAGGTAACCTTACCTTGTTATGGAAAAGAGCAAGTGATGGCTTAGCTTAAAATCTTTGCTACATCAAAGCCATATTTTATTAATTTAACCCTGGAAGTTACCTTTTTAGTTGTCTTTTCCCAATTTCTAGGTTTCAGCAGAGGCAAAAGTAGTCATAGCACACATGTATTAGTGATTTAATTCCAACTAAACATAAACAATTATTTGTACTACAGTCTAAGTAAATTTTTAATATTTAATAGTCTAGAAAAAGAGACTAGCTTGTATGAAGTGAATGACTATTCTTTTTAAAGTCTGTTCAGGGAGCTGCATGACATTCAAAAAGAGTTACATATCTCCCTATAAATGCCATTTGAACTATGTAAACTGGGAGGGGAAGTTTTCATGGTTGGCATTTCTTTCATTTCCTTGAGTGGATACATAGAAACCTACCCTGTAGCTCTTTCACTCTCCTTCTAGTCAAAATACTAATTGGGGGCTTCCCTGGTGGCGCAGTGGTTGAGAATCTGCCTGCCAATGCAGGGGACACGGGTTTGAGCCCTGGTCTGGGAGGATCCCACATGCCGCGGAGCAACTAGGCCCGTGAGCCACAACTACTGAGCCTGCGGTCTGCAGCCTGTGCTCCGCAACAAGAGAGGCCGCGATAGTGAGAGGCCCGCGCACCGCGATGAAGAGTGGCCCCCACTTGCCACAACTACAGAAAGCCGTCGCACAGAAACGAAGACCCAACACAGCAAAAATAAATAAATTAATAAATAAACTCCTACCTCCAACATCTTAAAAAAAAAAAATACTAATGGGTTTCCCTGGACCCAATGGCCAGAGGATAAAACTTAAAGTGCACAGTGAGTAGGCCTAATCCAAACGTAAGCATGGGGTTCAGTGTTGGTACTGAAATTCCCTGTCTATACATACTCCCTCAGTGAGAAAAGTCCCCTCAGCCTGGATGGCATAAAAATCTTCACCACCAAATTTTAGAAAACACTGTATTTATGTTGAACTCCCAAAAAGTTATGCTGTGAACTATAACAGATTGTTAACCTGACATGGCATAATTTTATCTCTGGTAACTGCATCTGAAATACCTATTTTAATAAAGGCTCATTAAAATATTTCTATGTGAAAGAATTGACTATTAGCTGGTTTAGCAGTTTTCAATCAGTTGGTCTTTTCCTAGACAGTAATATATAAGTTTTTAATGAATTCAGCAATTTACTCTATGGTTTTCTTCCCATAAAGCAATGAGTTACGATATTACACAGTCAAGCAAGATAAATCTCTCACTGATGATGGCTGATTTATAACAAGGCTTTGTAATTGAATATTCATGTTACAAAAAGTTCTTTTAAACATAAATGATATATAATGACATCTATAACTCATTTTTCTTGTTTTACTTCTGTTCACTGCAACACTGGTATATTTCTTTCTTTTCCTGTCACTTTTATATTCTTGATTTACAGTTTCTTGAAATGGAAAATATATTTTAATATGCAGTAAGGTGTGTGCGTGTTGTGTGTATATGTATGTGATTATGTCACTGCAATCAGAGTAGCTGATTAAATTTTGACTGAAGCATAGCAAGATTAACATTTAAGCTCAGGAATAAACCACTTCAATTACCACAAATCCTCAATGAGTAAATAACTGATATAAAAGCTCTCATGCACACCATGTAAATCTTGGATGGTAAGGAGGAAGGTTGTTCTCTTCTGTATTTCAGGACCTAAAGTAACTTCTTGGTATTCTCCATTGCATTTAATTTTTAGCCCTTTCATAGACAATCAAATTGCTTTGTGTATGCCTCTAAGAACACTGGAAAATATTCTCATTTACTTGTCACTTTTGTGACTGATATTTGACCCGGACAGTATTTGTAAACTGGGAAATTTCATATAACCTGAGTTTCTAGATTTCCTTGAAAATTAAAAGATTGTAACATTGAGCCTATATTCTTCATAATAAAAAACTGAATGGTTCTCAGTAGCAGCATCTTTCAACAAGAAAGTGAAAAATCTTTCCCCGACTTAAACTTTCAAGTGGTTTCAAGAGCCAGGGAGACAATGCACATAAGTGATGTCAGCCAGACATAACACTTAGGGAGCTCCAGGGCTTAGGGAGCTCCAGGGCTACAGCAAATGCATGTCCTTTCTTACAGGAAGCGGCTGCTATTTGCACTATTCAAGTGTTTATTATGAGGGAATACTGTCTCGTTGATACATCTTAGTTTTTAAGAAAATCTGGAAACTCTGATTATTATGTGGGTTTTCCCAGTTTTCAAGCACTGTGTGGGTCAAATGTTGGCTGACCAGAGCCAGCATGCGACCACCAGTTTGCAACCCCTAAGGTAGAAGATTGTTTTTAAAAAATGTTTATTCAGGAGGATTTCAGACACATATGAAAGGGGACAGAAGAGTATAAAATATCTGTCTCTGGCTAGCTGTGTCCCATCTACATGCCATCCACTACTCCCATCCTGTATTGTTTAGCGGCTGATCACCAACATCACATCATATCATTTGTAATTCAGACTATGTTAGAGGTTTCTTTAGAGAAATAAAATGGTAATATGTTTCAGCAAAAATAATATCTGTCCAAGGTCACGTGAACAAACCTGACCACCAATGTTTTATTGGTTAAATCACCTAAGTTTAAAAACCTACTGGGCATCCAAAATTACTCAAAAACTCAGTATAGTTTCTAAAACTCAAGAAACAATATGGTTGACCTTTTGGATTCCTGTCTCATTCTGCTGTCTTATACCAGTGAGAATAAAATAAGGTATATATGTTTATTTGGGCATCAACTTGAGTAGATCCTGTGAAAAAACTTTACCATTGTGATTCCAAATTCTGGTTCATTTATAATAGTTGTCAGAGACTCATAATGATAATTCTAGTATTTTGTTGACATCTAGATGAGCAGGAACAGAACTCATGATAGGAGAGCATCTTCTCGTGTTTTACTGACAAAATCATGGTATTTAAGGCCCTCACTCAGCTGATAAATAGAGCATGTGAAATGTTCATCCCCTTTGTGATTTCTTTGTTCTGGAAACTAGCACTGTGTAAATCAAGGGTTTTGAATGTGATGGATAGTTTTAATGAATACCCTTCTGAATCCTACTGTCTTCAAAGTTGTCCATAAAGAGGTGGTGAAATTTGAGTATAAGCTGCTCTTACTTATTTCCAATTCGTATTGTGAAACACTAACAATATGTACATGAATTTTCTGATTTTTTTTTCTCCCTTTTTTTGCGGTACGCGGGCCTCTCACTGCCGTGGCCTCTCCCGTTGCGGAGCAGAGGCTCGGGACGAGCAGGCTCAGCGACCATGGCTCACGGGCCCAGCTGCTCCGCAGCATGTGGGATCTTCCCAGACCGGGGCACGAACCCGTGTCCCCTGCATCGGCAGGCAGACTCTCAACCACTGCGCCACCAGGGAAGCCCGAATTTTCTGATTTTTAAAAAATCATGGTTACATTAAGTGCAAATATGTTTTTACCATAAATGTAAGAAAGTAGATATCCCCAGAAACCTCATTAGAAATTTGAATAAAAGTAGCATAGTAAAATTATTTGCTATTCTGAATAAATTTTTTAAGAACACGCATCTTATTCTACAAGGCATTTTGCATTCAAGACTGCTTTGTCCCTAGATGGTAGGTACTAACAAAATGTATATTAAAAATTTTTTAAAGGAAGGAATTTCATAAAATTAGTATGTGTTTGTGTATAGGATGTGGATATTATAATAATTTCTCCTGGCTCTATGCAGCAGTTTAAAAATGAAACTACAATAACACACTGTTTTCCCTTCATTTTCAAACTGAAGTATCGAGCTTCATTAACTTTGTTGGAAACTTAGAAATATAATAAAACTGCTTTTCAATGTCCCCTTTAACCTATGATTTAGATGAAACTGAATTTCAAAGCAAAATGGAATTGAAACTAGGCAACACATACATTTGTGGAATTAAGAACATAGTGTAATTTCATGCCGTCGTACTTTATCAGACTTTCAATAGCATGGGGGTAATACTCTTGGGGAGAATAGCAAGTATAATCACAAAGCTTTCATTTAATTATACCAATTTTGGATTTTAAACCCGGATATTCAGTATATGCTTCCATCAGGAGGCAGACATGTCATGGTCTGCTCAGCACAGCTCTTGGATGATAAGAGAAAAGTGGTGAAGATAGGAGAACTTGCTCTGTTGTTTAGGTGGCTGGACTTCTCAGTTCCCACTGTTCCCACCAACGCTCCATCATGTATCTGCCAATCATTCTAATGAGATGCACCTGGTCAATTAACTGAGTGATGCTAGAATGTTCAGACTTACACTTCATTCTCAATAATGCCAAGGACTTCAGGCAGGGGAGCATCATAACTAGATACTGGCATATAGCAACATATGCCAGACAAGGTGGAATGGCAGAAAAGGCACTAATGACGAACTGCAAGCACAAAGAAACAGCCTTTCCAGACTCTTCTCATTGCTCATTTGCTTTAACTTTGCTGAGAATAATAGTTTCTGCTTTAAATAGAAATGAGAAAGAGGGCTGTTGGGAGGAAAAACTGGTTTCTCTCTTCAAATCAGTCTTGGTTTGAATTAAGGAAGAAAACAAGGATGCTGCTGTGAACTAGATTCTACACCAGTGATGTTTGAAGGATGAGAATCTGATATTAAACACTCCTATCAAAAAATGTAATGCAATTGATTAATATATTAAATTCTTAGGGAAATGATTTATATTTGATGTGGTTCTTCACATAACTTATTTTGGTTATATCAAATATATATGACAGTTATAAAATATTTACCATGTTGCAAATTTAGCTGATTTTTGTTTCCTCAAGATGTAGTAAATACATATTCTCAACTATATCATTCTAGAAAATAGAACAAAATATCTATATTAATGATAAAAATTTTCATATGAAAGTGTTTTACTATGTAGCATATGAAGCATAATAATACTTTGCCCACCACTGAAATGCAGTTATCTCTGAGCTGAACAACGACTAGAGTTACAGAGCCTAGAACAGCAGTACATAGTAGAAAAGAAATGACTTCTCCAAGCTGGAATCAGAGAGCAATTTTAGGTATGCAGAATTTAATTATCCTCAGAATCAGGCCAGTAGCCAAATCTTTATTCTCATGAGATGCCCAATAGTGTTTGTTAATGATCAAAATGAAGGGAATGTGGGTTTTCCACATCATCTCTATACAGCTTCTTTCCTAGAACAGCATCTTTTGTTCCAGGAGCATGCAAATATGTGTAATGATTTTTTCTAATTAGTCTAGTTATTTTTCTTGACCACGTTTTATCCCCAGACTGACCAGGACCAGTCCTTGTGGCCACAAGGTTTAATTAGTTTGACAGCATAAAATGTGCATTATACCTTTTTGTGTATTTATAAATCAGCACTTTCAATCAGATTGACATTTAAGAGACAGCCCATACCCACAAAGTACACACCACCAATCCTAATTACCACTGTCTTTATAAAATATTCAACTTTGGACAGGATAAAGGAAAGTTTTTATTCTGTTAATTTGAGGAATCTATATTTATTCTCTTTGTGTGTTCCTAGACTCTGGACTATTTTTTAAGGAAAAGAGTTTAACTTGTGCTTGCAATTAAAGGGAGTGAAACAGGAGGCATAATGGATGAAAGGTGCTGAGGAGTGAATGTTTGAGGGCTGTAGGAGACTTGCATTCTCTGTTCTCTTACTAAGGTATTTCCTGTGAAATGTTGCTTATCGCTGATCATTCTTTCCAAGGAAAGGCTGAAAGTGCATTTGTTCTGCTTCATTGTGTTTAGGTATGAGGGATGTCTTCAAAACAGCTCAGGGATTTTTGCTTTTTATCACTCACCTCTAATGTACACTTTTGTGAAAGGTTTACAGTTTTTCTTTTGTTTTTTAATAACTTTTAGAAGAATCCACACAGGTAGATAAAATCTCGACATTCTTAAGATGCTGTAAAAACTGCTTTTTATTGTTATCTTCTTTAAGTGTAGGCTATATCAAACAGTTCTTGGTAAAATTCACTGAGATTACTTTTACAAAATAAAAATATATATAGCAATATCAATAATATTTATGGAACACATCTAAATTATCCATATAATAGCATGTGTCCTATTTTTCAGCTACAATAATTATAAAGGTTATTTTCTTCCAATATTTGCAATTTATCATTTTTTATTTTTTTAATTATGTGACTTTTTGTGAGATGCACATCAGTTTTCTTTATCCCTTGTTTTACTTCATTTAGTTTCTTCCATCATTTACACCTCACATCCTTAAACTCAAGATTCAGCAAAGACATCGTATTTTGTTTCAGTAAGCATAAATAAACATCAGAGTTTGAAAAAGCAAAGAAATATCTGTGCAAAATTTCAAAATTGTTTTTTATCTCAGACTATGAGGAACTATGCATTTTATGCTTCTTTATGCCTTATGCATTCCTGAATAATATTTATCATATATACAGCCACTGTTGGAAGACAGAATGGGAATATTTCAGTAATCTCTGATCTGAAGAGGTCTTGAAAAGCATCAGTTAGTCTACTCCATAATGTGGTAAAATCAGAGCTAAAGACCCCAGGATAAAAAGTGATATTTTCTTTCTGTAATGGTTTCTATAAAGATTTCAAGCCTCTCACTGTAAGTACTTTAGCTCCCTGACATCCCTAACCATTTTTCTTTTGTCATATATGAATTTAACTCGAAATTAAAGCCCATTTTCTCATTTCAGAAAATATGGTGAACAGCTGTTCCCTTTTCTTCTAATAATCACCTCCCATTTCCTAACATTTCATTATTGTCACCTACTTTGTTTAGGTTACTTCCTGGCATTGAATTTTCACTTTATTTTTTTGGAGCAAAATGAGGCACAAGTACTCACATCTCTTTTCCAATACGTATAAAATCATCACTCCCAACATCCCCTTCTTCTGCAATATTTTTATCCCTTTTTCGTCTTTCATATTATATATCCTACCAGGCTGAGGTCAATGAGTGTTCATTCCTTTTTTGCATTTAATAAGTACTTTGAAATGACTCCTCTATACCAGTCACTGTCCTAAACATAAGAGATATGGTGTCGAATAAAAGAGACAAAGTCCCTGTCCTCATGGAGTTTAGAGTCTAGCAGGAGAGGTAGACATTTAAACCAATAAACTAATACACATACAATAGGTCAAGTGGTGATAAAGTTACTCACCAGAGAAGAGTTAATGTAGTGGACCTGATGTTGCTCCCCTCTTCTAACTTCATGAGAGCTTGCTTGTGTGGGTGACTCCTGGCTGGCCCTGGGAACTTAACCTTTGGAAAAGTCCCTGTGCTACCAATTGGTAAGGTTGTTTTCCGTGCCTGTGGCACTGAACCGTACTGTACCAGCTTTTTTTGTGGAAGCAATATGATATATGGTGGACTCTTGCTTTCCTCCTGGGTCTGGAATTTCAGTGATTATGGCTGGCTGCTTACACAAGTGCTATGTGCCTGTGTGAGCAGCCCTCTATATGAAGCCTGGATTCTGAGGCTCAAGCTGGCATCCCTGGACAGAAACATCTCATGTGTGTTGTTTCAGTTCATTGCTAGAGGAATAAGTGTATCTTGTATGGCCTCTAAGGGAGCGAACTTCAGAAGCCTGCACCTGATCTCCTCCAGACACCACCTGATTCATCATTTTTCCTTGTTGAACCTGCTCTGTAAACTTTTAATGTAATAAACTATAACCTTGAGAATGACTACTTCCAGTCCTGCAAGTCCTTTCAGCAAATTACTGAATGAATTGTTGGTCATGGGAACCCTGTTCAAAACAATGTCAATTTTAAAAAGTAGCAAAGTAAGGGGTTGAGGAATGATAGCAATATTATATTTCAGACAGGATTATCTTTCTAAGATATCCTTAGATATCTTCTAAGGAAGTCTCTTTCTAAGGAGGGAGCCTTCCAGCAGAGGCCTGAATGAAATCAGGGACCAAGTTAGGCAAATATGTGAGAAAGAACATTCCAACTAGAGGCAAGAGCAAGTGCAAAGCCCACAGAATATAGCTTGGTGTTTCCACTGTGGCTAAAGCTAAAGGAGTGAGGTGGAAAGATGTGTGATATAGATTAGAGAGATAGTTCTGGCACAGACAAGTCAAAGAAAAACTTACAGTATCTTACTTCCTGGTAATTAATTAAGAAATCAAAGAATATATTTAAATGATTTCTGTTGAGAAAGGTAGGCCATATATTGGAAATGAAACTTTTCTCTCTGAATGAATTTGAAAATGTCCCTCAATAAGGGACATTGTAATGAAATTATATAAATAAGAGAAATAAAGTTTTTCTCTTGGCATTAAATGAATAAGATCCATATAGTATAAGATTAATGGCCAGTAAGACAAAACCAAAAAATTATCTAAATATGTGACTACAGACTTTGAAAACAAGAAAAACTCAAGTCAAATTTATCTGAGAATAATTTAAAGGATGTTAAATAGGCACACTATTTGAGAACTTACAGAGTATCTTATTCACTGAAATGGAGCACCATATAAAACCATGTGGACCAAGGGAGCACACATTTGTTCTACAGCAAATAAAGTAGAGTGTGCATCTATGACCATGGGACCCAATTGTCCTATTAAATGCTACACAGTCCAGGAGCTGCCAGACTATTTGAGTAATGAAACAGACTTTTGAAGGTGCCTTTGAAGTATCAGCTTGAAGACGACACTGCCAGCATGGGAAGCTATCCTTCAGGATGTGGTGTACACCTGGTGCAAGGAAGCTGGTCCTTGTTGGATCTATGCTTATCTCCAAGGATGCCTGGAGCCATGGCATTTGTTGGCCAAAATAAGGATGAAATGTAGCAGTTGGTGATTTATAATGATTTGTTTAAAATCTGAAAGTCCCCTGAGGCACCCTGTACTAGATTACTTACATTGTTTATAAAATTTTACTGAAGGGTAGTTTGCACCTGATTTAACTTGTTACACAGACCAGTGCAGTACAATACCCCTTGGTAAACTCATACCTTGAGTTTCCTGAGAACAAAATCACTTGTATGTATCTAGGTAGTTCAAACTCCCAAGACTGAAGTGCATTCTGTGCAAAGGACCCAGGGAACAATGCCTGGAAGTTTTTCAGCTTTTCTATGTTTGCCTGCACTTTCTTTCTTATGTTGTAGCACATCTTTTACCATTAGTGAAGCCTATGTGAGTATACCTTGTGAATTCTCAGCAATTATCTGACCCTGTATAATTTCTGCACATTGTAAGTTAACAACCATATTATACTGCTCTGTTCACAAATAGTGTAGAGTATGGTCTGAGAACCAAGAGGTGAAACCGAGTGATCAGCTTACTCATAAATGAGGCTTCCTTATGGAAGAGTAACTATTTCTTTCTTAGGTAATTCAATAAATATTATTGAGGACATTGATAACAGACACTGTCATACAATGTCATGCAATGAGGATATTGCGGTGAAGAAGGGCACACAGTTCGAACGCACTCATAAAACTTGCAGTCTAATGGGAGAGTAGATATTAAACAACATATTATTTGAGAACTATTATAATAAGTGCCACAAACATATTACATTTATTATTTATTATGCTCATTTGCATTACCAATAATCATTGAAAGTGAATTTTTAACCTTTTCTAGGCTACACACAATATGTACATGACATGTATTCATATTATTTAATATATTCTATTATGAAATTTGGAATACATGATACTTAGGCTTCAGAAGTTTTTCTGTAAATGATTAATAGCTCTAAGCATGTTTTGAGGAGTTATTAGTGAAAGTGCTACATTGATTTTTGAGTTTACTAGCCTTTTCAAAGTCATCTTCAGAAGGAGAAAACATCACAGGTGATGATGAAAAAATGTGAATTTAGTCAAGAAATGAAATATTTGTATATTAAGCAAGGCATTGCATATGCTCAAACAAGCAGCCTCAGCATAGCTTTAATCTCTTCTTTAAGGGAAGTTTATGATCATAATACAAATCAACTTTATTTTTATATGAGCAATTTAAACAGAGTGAAGGAAATTATTCTGACCTTTGGAACAATATGGTTTCTACTCTTTACTTAGACTTCTCTGGTTTTATTTCTTGCTAAGTGACCCAGTGATACAAAGATAACAGTGTGATTTATTATTTTTATTATACAACATTTCATATTGCATAGAGATATTATCATTGAAAAAATTGGGTTGTACCTCCAGATGCAATAACAAAATGACAGCTTTTATGATGAACTTCTTACCACACTCCTGGGTCTGTTATTCTAGTCCTTGGGTTACTGGAAACTGAAAACTGCACAATTATATTCATAAGTAGTAGTCCTTGTTTATTAGATATTTCTGCTTCTGGCTTTATTCTAATCTGCTTGTCGGTCATAATTGCCAACAATTTATTGAGACAAATGTTAGCCTGTCACATTATTTGGAACCATATAATAAGATCGCTATAGCATTAGTTCAAAAGATCTAATTCAAATGGCTCAGTTATATGACTGTAAGTTACAGTGGAATTTCGAATTGCTTATGGCCACTGGAAGTTCCTCTCACTTAACATTCAACCTGCCATTTGCATTATTTTGACTTAAAAATACAAGATAGCCCCATGACATGACATTTGTTGGAATTGTGTATAAAGCTATTTGGAAATTACGTGATGGGTTCAAGTAATTTTAATATGACATCCCTAGCTTAACTAAAAATAAATTATCTACCCCTTCATTACTGCATTTTAGACATGGACACATTGTTTTATGACAGCTCTGTAAAAGTGAAGGAAATACAATATGTTTTAAAACTGCAGCAATTGAGAGAGCAGAGGTAATTAGAAAGCCTACCAGGGATTTAAAATGTGACTATTTTAATGGCCTTCAGCCATCCCCAAAGTCGTTAATGACAAAGGAAAAAAATCTTTGAAGTTGACTCACTGTCAGTAAGTGAGCAGTCCCTGATTTAAAAGACTATAAATATTTCTATGCTTCCACAATGCAAAATTTTCTCAAAAAATAAATTACCTTAAGAAGATGCTTAACCATTATACACTTCTATGAGGTTGCCCCAACATCCACCTAATTCTAGTTATTCAAATACTTAACAACTGTTTAAAAAAAATAGTATTTGATTGAATTCCAAAAGCACCTGCATACGTAGTTTGTTCAATTACTTCTAAATAGTTTATATATTTTTATTTATTTTAAGAGCTTTGTCCCCTTGTTTCATTTTCTAAAGTTCAGTGATTGTTATTGGGATTGATAAATGCCATGCTTTCTATTTTTACCTGCCACTTTAAGAGAAATTGTATTTCTCTCCACAAAGTAATTCTCTGACATACCCAATACTTAAACATCACCATTTTTCTCATTAAATGTGAAGATATGACCATCTGGATTGGGAAGTGTGAGCAGAATTACATGTGAAGACATTTAAGCATCCTAAGGCTTTACTATGAACCCATACTTTGGAGAAACAAAATGGAAACATTTCTTACTTGGGGTGATTCATAAGATTGGGGAGGGAAATACATTAAAATTTCTGGAATTTTAGTAACTGCTAGGGAAAAAATAAAAATCATATGCAAAGAAATATTTCAAGAAGCATATGGTACACTCTCATAGGTAGATATAAATTGCCTCATATTCAGAAATATTTGTTCTGTATCATAATATAAATGAGAGAAAAGTTTTGGGAAGGACAGGATATGGATGTTGAGTACTATCAAGATTTGTGTGAGTCACACAGACATAGAGAACAGACTCGTGGTTGCCAAGGCAGAGGGGGAGGCGGGGAGGGATGAACTGGGAGTTTGGGATTAGCAGATGCAAACTGCAATATTATATATAGAATGGATAAACAAGGTCCTACTGTATAGCACAGGGAACTATATCCAATATCCTGAGATAACCCATAATGGAAAAGAATATAAAAAAGAATGTGTGTGTGTGTGTGTGTGTGTG
The DNA here is from genome assembly GCF_059928025.1 of Delphinapterus leucas. NCBI lineage: Eukaryota > Metazoa > Chordata > Mammalia > Artiodactyla > Monodontidae > Delphinapterus > Delphinapterus leucas. The sequence goes on from NC_143140.1 coordinate 56,365,323, forward strand.
TGTATATATATATACATATACATACCAGAGTCACTTTGCTGTACGGTAGAAATTAACACAACATTGTAAATCAACTATACTTCAATAAAATACATGTTTTTTTAAAAAAAGGAAAAAAAGCTTTGTGTGACTCAGAAGTCCTTGAAGATTTCTGAGTTTGTTTGGGAACTGCAAATTCTAGAACGAATACTAAAAATTCCACTATAAATACAAAAATAATATCAAATTCCCATTAAAAGATAAATGCACTTTTGAATATCTGTCATTTTTAATTTGCTTTTATCTCTGTTGGTCGAAAGAGTAAAATTTTGAGTGTGATAAATTAAGGTAGTAAATTAACATACTTAAAGTCAAAATTTTATGAAGTAATAATATTGACTTACAGTAGAAACACATTAATACATGCAAGCCCTTATATGTGAAATTCACTAAGTCACTGATTTTTCAAGTTCTTTGGTTTGGGCTATGTGCAGGAAAGAGTTAACCTAGCAGGCTTGAGACTAGTTACTAGTTACTCCACAACATTTTTTACACTTGGTCAGGTCAGTGTTTTTAATTTGAGCCATTTTGGTGTGTGTACTCATATCTCTTGCAGTTTTATTTCCTTAATGACAAATGATGTTAAATATGTCTTGTGCTTATTTTCCCTCTGTCTTAGTCTGCTTGGGCAGTCATAACAAGACATCATAGACCAGGTGGCTTAAAAAACAGGAATTTATTTTTCATAGTTCTGGAAATTGGGAAGTCCAAGATCAAGGTGCCAACTGATTTGGTGTCCAGTGAGAGCTCTTTTCTTGGGGTGCAGAAAATTACCTTTTGCTGTGTCCTCACGTGGCAGGGAGAGAGGGAGTAAGCTCTCTGTTCTCCTCTTACAAAAAGAACACTAATTCTAATAGATCAGGGTTCCATTTTATGATCTAATTTAACCTTAGTTATTTCCTTATTCCAAATACAGCCACATTGGGAGTTAAGGCTTCAACATATGAATTTTGTAGGGGACACAGTTCAGTCCATAGCACCTTCCATATAATTTCCTTGGTGAAATACCTACTCAAATTCTGTGCCTATTTATTTTTATTGTGTTTATTTTCTAATTACTCAATTATAAGACCTCTTCATATATTCTTGATACAAATCCTATGTCATATATGAGTTTTGCAAATATTTTCTTTGAGATTGTGGCTTGTCTTATTTTTTTAATGGTCTCTTTTGAAGAGCAAAAAAATTTTTTTTTGATTAACAATCTACTGAATTTTTCTTTTATAAATCCTATCTTTTTGGTATATATTTAAGAAATCTTTTCCAAACCTAAGGTTTCTAAGATTTGTTCTTGTATTTTCTCCTAGAAATTTTGTAGTTTTAAAATCTTATATAGAGTCCTGTGATTGATTATGAGTCAGTTTCTGTATTTGTGTGAAAGAGGTAATTATGGAAGTTTTGTTTTGCACAGGTCAAAATAATTTGATTGGATTATCTTTCCCATTGAATCAATTTCACATCTTTCTCAACAGTCAGCTGACTTTTATATATAGTTCTATTCTCTTCCATTGATGTTTCTTTTAATATGTGACCCACACAATTTTTATTACCATAGCTTTATAACTGTTGAGATAAGGTAGCCTTTTTTTTTTTTGGATGGGAATTGCCTTTATTTATTTTTTACATCTTTATTGGAGTATAAAGTATGTGCGTTACAATGGTGTGTTAGTTTCTGCTTTATAACAAAGTGAATCAGTTATACATATACATATGTTCCCATATCTCTTCCCTCTTGCGTCTCCCTCCCTCCCACCCTCCCTATCCCACCCCTCCAGGCGGTCACAAAGCACCGAGCTGATCTCCCTGTGCTATGCGGCTGCTTCCCACTAGCTATCTACCTTATGTTTGGTAGTGTATGTATATATCCATGCCTCTCTCTCGTTTTGTCACAGCTTACACTTCCCCTCCCCATATCCTCAAGTCCATTCTCTAGTAGGTCTGTGTCTTTATTCCTGTCTTACCCCTAGGTTCTTCATGACATTTTTTTTTCTTAAATTCCATATATGTGTTAGCATATGGTATTTGTCTTTCTCTTTATGACTTACTTCACTCTGTATGACAGACTCTAGGTCTATCCACCTCATTACAAATAGCTCAATGTCATTTCTTTTTATGGCTGAGTAATATTCCATTGTATATATGTGCCACATCTTCTTTATCCATTCATCTGATGATGGACACTTAGGTTGTTTCCATCTGCGGGCTATTGTAAATAGAGCTGCGATGAACATTTTGGTACATGACTCTTTTTGAATTATGGTTTTCTCAGGGTATATGCCCAGTAGTGGGATTGCTGGGTTATATAGTAGTTCTATTTGTAGTTTTTTAAGGAACCTCTATACTGTTCTCTACAGTGGCTGTATCAATTTACATTCCCACCAACAGTGCAAGAGTGTTCCCTTTTCTCCACACCCTCTACAGCATTTATTCTTTCTAGAGTTTTTGATGATGGCCATTCTGACTGGTGTGAAGTGATATCTCATTGTAGTTTTGATTTGCATTTCACTAATGATTAATGATGAGCATTCTTTCATGTGTTTGTTAGCAGTCTGTATATCTTCTTTGGAGAACTATCTATTTAGGTCTTCTGCCCATTTTTGGATTGGGTTGTTTGTTTTTTTGTTATTGAGCTGCATGAGCTGCTTATAAATTTTGGATTTTAATACTTTGTCAGTTGTTTCATTTGCAAATGTTTTCTCCCATTCTGAGGGTTGTCTTTTGGTCTTGTTTATGGTTTCCTTTGCTGTGCAAAAGCTTTGAAGTATCATGAGGTCCCATTTGTTTTGTTTTTATCTCCATTTCTCTAGGAGGTGGGTCAGAAAGGATCTTGCTGTAATTTATGTCATAGAGTGTTCTGCCTGTGTTTTCCTCTAAGAGTTTGATAGTTTCTGGCCTTACATTTAGGTCTGTAATCCATTTTGAGCTTATTTTTGTGTATGGTGTTAGGGAGTGATCTAATCTCATACTTTTACATGTACCTGTCCAGTTTTCCCAGCACCACTTATTGAAGAGGCTGTCCTTTCTCCACTGTACATTCCTGCCTCCTTTATCAAAGATAAGGTGACCGTATGTGCGTGGGTTTATCTCTGGGCTTTCTATTCCTGTTCCATTGATGTATCTTTATGTTTTTGTGCCACTACCATACTGTCTTGATTACTGTAGCTTTGTAGTATAGTCTGAAGTCAGGGAGCCTGATTCCTCCAGCTCCATTTTTTGTTCTCAGGATTGCTTTGGCTATTCGCGGTCTTTTGTGTTTCCATACAAATTGTGAAATTTTTTGTTCTAGTTCTGTGAAAACTGCCAGTGGTAGTTTGATAGGGATTGCATTGAATCTGTAGATTGCTTTGGGTAGTAGAGTCATTTTCACAATGTTGATTCTTCCAATCCAGAAACATGGTATATCTCTCCATCTATTTGTATCATCTTTAATTTCTTTCATCAGTGTCTTATAATTGTCTGCATAATGGTCTTTTGTCTCCTTAGGTAGGTTTATTCCTAGGTATTTTATTCTTTTTGTTGCAGTGGTAAATGGGAGTGTTTTCTTGATTTCACTTTCAGATTTTTCATCATTAGTGTATAGAAATGTGAGAGATTTCTGTTCATTAATTTTGTATCCTGCTACTTTACTAAAGTCATTGATTAGCTCTAGTAGTTTTCTGGTAGCATCTTTAGGATTCTCTATGTATAGTATCATGTCATCTGCAAACAGTGACAGATTTACTTCTTCTTTTCCAATTTGGATTCCTTTTATTTCCTTTTCTTCTCTGATTGCTGTAGCTAAAACTTCCAAAACTATGTTGATTAAGAGTGGTGAGAGTGGGCATCCTTGTCATTTTTCCTAATCTTAGTGGAAATGCTTTCAGTTTTTCACCATTGAGGATGATGTTGGCTGTGGGTTTGTCATATATGGCCTTTATTATGTTGAGGAAAGTTCCCTCTATGCCTACTTTCTGCAGGGTTTTTATCATAAATGGGTGTTGAATTTTGTCGAAAGCTTTCTCTGCATCTATTGAGATGATCGTGTGGTTTTTCTCCTTCAGTTTGTTAATATGGTGTATCACATTGATTGATTTGCATATATTGAAGGATCCTTGCATTCCTGGAATAAACCCCACTTGATCATGATGTATGATCCGTTTAATGTGCTGTTGGATTCTGTTTGCTAGTATTTTGTTGAGGATTTTTGCATCTATGTTCATCAGTGATATTGGCCTGTAGTTTTCTTTCTTTGTGACATCTTTGTCTGGTTTTGGTATCAGGGTGATGGTGGCCTCGTAGAAGGAGTTTGGGAGTGTTCCTCCCTCTGCTATATTTTGGAAGAGTTTGCGAAGGATAGGTGTTAGCTCTTCTCTAAATGTTTGATAGAATTTGCCTGTGAAGCCATCTGGTCCTGGGCTTTTGTTTGTTGGAAGAGTTTTAATCACAGTTTCTATTTCAGTGCTTGTGATTGGTCTGTTCATATTTTCTATTTCTTCCTGATTCAGTCTTGGCAGGTTGTGCATTTCTAAGAATTTGTCCATTTCTTCCAGGTTGTGCATTTTATTGGCATAGAGTTCCTTGTAGTAATCTCTCATGATCTTCTGTATTTCTGCAGTGTCAGTTGTTACTTCTCCTTTTTCATTTCTAATTCTATTCGAGTCTTCTCCCTTTTTTTCTTGATGAGTCTGGCTAATGGTTTATCAATTTTGTTTATCTTCTCAAAGAACCAGCTTTTAGTTTTATTGATCTTTGCTATCGTTTCCTTCATCTCTTTTTATTTCTGATCTGATTTTTATGACTTCTTTCATTCTACTAACTTTGGGGTTTTTTGTTCTTCTTTCTCTAATTGCTTTAGGTGCAAGGTTAGGTTGTTTATTCAAGATGTTTCCTGTTTCTAAAGGTAGGATTGTATTGCTATAAACTTCCCTCTTAGAACTGCTTTTGCCGCATCCCACAGACTTTGGGTCGTCGTGTCTCCATTGTCATTTGTTTCTAGGTATTTTTTGATTTCCTCTTTGATTTCTTCAGTGATCACTTCGTTATTAAGTAGTGTATTGTTTAGCCTCCATGTGTTTGTATTTTTTACAGATCATTTCCTGTAATTGATATCTAGTCTCATAGCGTTGTGGTTGGAAAAGATACTTGATACAATTTCAATTTTCTTAAATTTACCAAGGCTTGATTTGTGACCCAAGATATGATCTATCCTGGAGAATGTTCCATGAGCACTTGAGAAAAATGTGTATTCTGTTGTTTTTGGATGGACTATCCTATAAATATCAATTAAGTCCATCTTATTTAATGTATCATTTAAAGCTTGTATGTCCTTATTTATTTTCATTTTGGATGATCTGTCCATTGGTGAAAGTGGGGTGTTGAAGTCCCCTACTATGAATGTGTTACTGTCAATTTCCCCTTTTATGGCTTTTAGTATTTGCCTTATGTATTGAGGTGCTCCTATGTTGGTTGCATAAATATTTACAATTGTTATATGTTCTTCTTGGATCGATCCCCTGATCATTATGTAGTGTCCTTCTTTGTCTCTTCTAATAGTCTTTATTTTAAAGTCTATTTTGTCTCATATGAGAATTGCTACTCCAGCTTTCTTTTGGTTTCCATTTGCATGAAATATCTTTTTCCATCCCCTTACTTTCAGTGTGTATGTGTCTCTAGGTCTGAAGTGGGTCTCTTGTAGACAGCAAGTATATGGGTCTTGATTGTGTATCCACTCAGCCATTCTGTGTCTTTTGGTGGGAGCATTTAGTCCATTTACATTTAAGGTAATTATCGATATGTATGTTCCTATTCCCATTTTCTTAATTGTTTTGGGTTTGTTATTGTAGGTCTTTTCCTTCTCTTGTGTTTCTAAAGAAGTTCCTTAAGCAGTTGTTGTAAAGCTGGTTTGGTGGTGCTGACCTCTCTCAGCTTTTGCTTGTCTGTAAAGGTTTTAATTTCTCCATCAAATCTGAATGAGATCCTTGCTGGGTAGAGTAATCTTGGTTGCAGGTTTGTCTCCTTCATCACTTTAAATACGTCCTACCAGTCCCTTCTGGCTTGCAGAGTTTCTGCTGAAAGATCAGCTGTTAACCTTATGGGGATCCCCTTGTGTGTTATTTGTTGTTTTTCCCTTGCTGCTTTTAATATGCTTTCTTTGTATTTAATTTTTGACAGTTTGATTAATATGTGTCTTGGCATGTTTCTCCTTGGAGTTATCCTGTATGGGACTCTCTGTGCTTCATGGACTTGATTAACTATTTCCTTTCCCATATTAGGGAAGTTTTCAGCTATAATCTCTTCAAATATTTTCTCAGTCCCTTTCTTTTTCTCTTCTTCTTCTGGAACCCCTGTAATTCAAATGTAGGTGCATTTAATGTTGTCCCAGAGGTCTCTGAGACTGTCCTCAGTTCTTTTCATTCTTTTTTCTTTATTCTTCTCTGCAGTAGTTATTTCCACTATTTTATCTTCCAGGTCACTTATCCATTCTTCTGCTTCAGTTATTCTGCTATTGATCCCATCTAGAGTATTTTTAATTACATTTATTGTGTTGTTCATCATTGTTTGTTTCATCTTTAGTTCTTCTAGGTCCTTGTTAAATGTTTGTTGCATTGTTTCTATTCTATTTCCAAGATTTTGGATCATCTTTACTATCATTATTCTGAATTCTTTTTCAGGTGGACTGCCTATTTCCTCTTCATTTGTTATGTCTGGTGGGTTTTTATCTTGCTCCTTCATCTGCTGTGTGTTTTTCTGTCTTCTCATTTTGCTTACCTTACTGTGTTTGGGGTCTCCTTTTCGCAGGCTGCAGGTTCATAGTTCCCATTGTTTTTGGTGTCTGTCCCCAGTGGCTAAGGTTGGTTCAGTGGGTTGTGTAGGCTTCCTGGTGGAGGGGACTAGTGCCTGTGTTCTGGTGGATGAGGCTGGAGCTTGTCTTTCTGGTGGGCAGGTCCACCTGTGGTGGTGTGTTTTGGGGTGCCTGTGGACTTATTATGATTTTAGGCAGCCTCTCTGCTAATGGGTGGTGTTGTGTTCCTGTCTTGCTAGTTGTTTGGCATAGGATGTCCAGCACTGTAGCTTGCTGGTCGTTGAGTGAAGCTGGGTGCTGGTGTTGATATGGAGATCTCTGGGAAATTTTCACCGCTTGATATTATGTGGAGTTGGGAGGTCTCTTGTGGACCAGTGCCCTGAAGTTGGCTCTCCCACCTCAGAGGCACAGCACTGACTCCTGGCTGCAGCACCAAGAGCCTTTCATCCACAGGGCTCTGAATAAAAGGGAGAAAAAGAAGAAAGAGAAAGAGAGAGAGAGAGAAAGCAAGAGAGAAAGAAGGACAGAAAGAAAGAAAGAAAGAGGAAGGAAGGAGGGCAGGAAGGAAAAAAAGAAAGAAGATAAAATAAAATAAATTAAGATAAAATATAATAAAGTTATTAAAATAAAAAATAATTAAGAAAAAAATTTTTTTAAAAGAAAAGATAGAACCCTAGGACAAATGGTGGAAGCAAAGCTATACAGACAAAATCTCACACAGAAGCATACACATACACACTCAGAAAAAGCAGAAAAGGGGAAAAAATCATATATCTTGCTCTCAAAGTCCACCTCCTTAATTTGGGATGATTCGTTGTCTATTCATGTATTCCACAGATGCAGGTACATCAAGTTGATTGTGGAGCTTTAATCCACTGCTTCTGAGGCTGCTGGGAGAGACTTCCCTTTCTCTTCTTTGGTCTCACAGCTCCCAGGGGCTCAGCTTTGGATTTGGCCCCGCCTCTGCATGTAGGTCGCCGGAGGTCATCCGTTCTTCGCTCAGACAGGACGGGGTTAAAGGAGACGCTGGTTCGGGGGCTCTGGCTCACTCAGGCCAGGGCGAGGGAGGGGTACGGATGCGGGGCTGGCCTGCGGCGGCAGAGGCTGGCATGACGTTGCACTAGCCTGAGGTGCGCTGTGCGTTCTCCTAGGGGAGTTGTCCATGGATCCCGGGACCCTGCCAGTGGCGGGTTGCACAGGCTCCCCGGAAGGGGGGTGTGGATAGTGACCTGTGCTCACACACAGGCTTCTTGGTGGTGGCAGCAGCAGCTTTAGCATCTCATGCCCCTCTCCTCACGCACCAGGAAATAAAGTGGGAAGAAAAAGTCTCTTGCCTCTTCGGCAGGTCCAGACTTTTCCCCGGACTCCCTCCCAGCTAGCCGTGGCGCACTAACCCCCTGCAGGCTGTGTTCACGCTGCCAACCCCAGTCCTCTCCCGGCGCTCCGACCGAAGCCCGAGCCTCAACTTCCAGCCCCACCCGCCCCGGCAGGTGAGCAGACAAGCCTCTCTGGCTGGTGAGTGCGGATTGGCCCTGATCTTCTGTGCGGGAATCTCTCCGCTTTGCCCTCCACACCCCTGTTGCTGTGCTCTCCTCCGTGGCTCCGAAGCTCCCCCCTCCGCCTCCCGCAGTCTCTGCCCGTGAAGGCGCTTCCTAGTGTGTGGAAACCTTTCCTCCTTCACAGCTCCCTCCCACTGGTGCAGGCCCCGTCCCTATCCTTGTGTCTCTGTTTATTCTTTTATTTTTTTGCCCTACCCAGGTACATGGGGGGTTTCTTGCCTTTTGGGAGGTCTGAGGTCTTCTGTCAGCGTTCAGTAGGTGTTCTGTAGGAGTTGTTCCACGTGTAGATTATTTGTGGTGTATCTGTGGGGAGGAAGGTGATCTCCGTGTCTTACTCTTCCACCATCTTCCCGGAAGCCTCCTAAGGTAGCTTTTTTTTAAGTGCTCCAACATTTTTGGTTTTTTTCAAAGTTGGGTTAGCTGTCTATGACTTTTGCATTTCAAAGTAAAATTTAAAAGAAGCTTGTCAATTTATTTTTCAAAACTGTCCACTGTAATTTTGATTAGAATTGCATTGAATCTATAGGTCAATAGTTGGAGAATTAACATCTTAATAATATTGAGGTTTTTGACCTCTGAGCATGCATCTCTCCCTTTATTTAGGTCTTATTTAATTTCTCTCTGTGATGCCTGTACTTTTCAGTAAACAAGCCTTGCACATCTTTTGTCAAATTTATTCCCATGTATTTCATATTTTGTATGTATGAAAATATGTATTATTTTAAGTATTTTTAAATTTAATTTTTGAGTATTTTTAATTTAATTTTTTATAAGTATTTTTTAATTTAATTTCTGATTGCTCATTACTATAAGATAGAAATATGATTGACTTTGTAAATTGATCTTAGATGCTGCAGCCTTACCAAACTCAGTTAATTCTAGGAGCTAATACTCTTGTTCTGCCTAACTCTTTTCATTTTGGTCTCTTGGGATGCTTAGCTCTGGAATCTGCCAGGCTCTGTTTTAGTTTTCCTTCCTTGGGCCAGCACGTGGAAAGTCTCTCTAAGCAATAAGCTGTAGCAATCATAGGGCTCACCTCCTTTGTTTCTTGCCCTGTGTTTAATATCCAGTGTCTAACAATCCATTGTTTCATGAATTTTGATCATTTTTTGTTTGTTTCAGGCAGGAAACTAAACATGATCTCTGGAGCTCCACCTTGGTTGGAATCATGAGTCTACAACATTTACATTTAATAGAATTATTGATTTAATATTTAAGTCTCTCATCTTGTTCTTGTTTTCTGCTTGCACAATCTGTTCTTTGTTTCCTTTTTAATATTTTTCTGACTTTAAATAAGTACATTTTAAATAATTCCATTTATCTCCTCTGTTGATTTATCAGTTTTAACTCTTTGGCTTTTTTATTATAGTGGTTGATTTGGTGTTTATATCTGTGATTGCAAACTTTTTCTGTAAAGGACCAAATAGTACATAAATGCTCATTTTCCACTCCTATAGACTCTGTCGTAACTACTTAGCTCTGCTGCTATAGCATGAACGAAGTCGTAGATAGTAAAGAATGGGCATAACTGTAATTTGATAAAACTTTATTTGTAAAATCAGGTGATGGACTGGATATGCCAACATCTGGATTATACCATACATCTTGATCTTAACCACAGTCTACCTTTAAGTGATCATATATCACTTCATATGTAGTATGAGAATCTCAAAAAGTATACTTTCTCTTCTCCCAGCAATTTTGCCATACATTTTACTATTAGATGTATATACTAGAAAGTCCAGATTTTGTATATCTGTAAAAATATTTATACCAGCATAATTTATGAAAAATTTCTGTTATAAAATTCAAGATTGATAGGTTTTATCTCTCAGTAATTTAAAGATGCTGCTCTACTGTCTTTTCCTTGCATTTCTTGATTTTGACAAGACATCTGTTGTCATATTTATCTTTGTTAGTCTGTACATACAGTATCTTTACTGTTTTTTGACAGTTTGTCATGTGCTTGGTTGAAGTTTGCTGAGATTCTCAGATCTGTGGATATAGAGTTTTTGTCACATTTCAAAAAATTCCATCCATTTTTTTTCTGTCTCACAGCTCACTGGTACTCTATTCACTTTTTTCAAATTTTTTTGTGTCTATGCTTCATTCTGGATACTGCTTACTGTCATGTCTTAAAAGTAACTAAACTTTTCTTTTGTATTGCCTAGTCTGTCATTGATACACTCAATGTATTTTTCATCTTAGACCTTGCAGTTTTCTTCTCTTGAAGTTTAGATTTGGTCTTTTCAGATATCTTTCTTCACTCTACCTAAATGTCTGAACATATGTAATACCTTTATAATAACTGTTTTAACATCATTCTCTGTTACTGCATCTGTTCTGGGTTGGTTTTGATGGACTGATTTCTTTCCTCTTGTTTGATCATGCTTCCCTCCTCCTTTATATGTCTGGTAAGTCTAGGTTGTGTGGTAGGCAGATCCTAAAATGACTCCCAAAGATCTCTGCCTCCATAACTCACATTCTTTCATATTTCCCTCCCACTGAGTGTGTGCTGGCCATGTGACTAGCTTCTGACAAACAGAATATGGAAAAAGTGATAGAATGTCACTTAAGTTATGAGAGGTTGCAGCATCCACCTTGCGAGCCGACTATATTGCCTTGCTAGCTTGCATGCTTTGAAGAAGCAAACTGCAATGTTGTAGAGGCCCATGTGACAAGAAATTGAGGGCAGCGTCTGGTCAACAGACAGTGAAGAACTAAGGCGACCAGTTCAACATTTGCCTGCAAGGCACTGTATTGAATCATGCCAATAACTATGTGAGGCTAGAAATCCGTTGTTTCTTAGTTGAGCCTTAATATAACCAGAACCTGGCAGATAACTTCTTAGCCTATGAAAGATCCTGAAATAGAGTCCCTAGCCAATCCACGCTCAGATTCCTGATGCACAGAAACCATTTTTAGCCACTGAATTTGTCACACTGTTTAGGCAGTAACAGATAATTAAGTTTTCATGGCAGACTATGTGAAATTGACCTTTTCTGATGGGGTATTCCTGTGAATATTCTTGGGATTTGTTCTTGAGTTGCTGTTAAGTTTCTTAGAAAAAGCTTGATACTTCTGGGTCTTGCTTTTATGATTTGTTGGGTGGGACCAGGGCAGTGCTCAGTCTAGGACTGTATATTCCCTAGTACTGAGTCAAGGCAATTCTTAGTAGTCTACTAAATGCCCTGTGAACCACGGATTTTTCCTGTCTGGCTGGTGGTAAAAGGAATTAGTTCCACCACTTTGTGATCACCTTTAGGTAGTACTTTCTCCAGCCTCAGAGTTCTCCTTGCATATATATGTACCTCAGTACTCAGCTGAATAGTTGAGGGTGACTCTCAAGTATTGCATAAATGCTTCATCTAAATTATACCTCAGGTGCATAGATTTTGAGTCATGCTTTGTGGAGTCTCCCAAAGGTCCCCAGAGGGATTGAACCACAGTTACCACAGGAGTTACTTGCTCAAACTGTATATTAGCTTTATATTCTTCCCTTTCTCAGTTCCCCGTTAAACTACCAGTGATTCCTGAGATTGCCTCCCAATTTGCACTCAAATTGTGTCCAGCGTCTTTTTATGAGAGAATCTAACCTAAGATTCTGTTAGGTTAGGTTAGGTTATGTTTTATGTTATTGTTACGTTATCAGAAATGATCATTGTTTTACTCAACCATTGTGCGTTTAAATTTGTCACAGCCCTATTATTTTATTTGCTCACCATTCCTTTTCATATCTAAGGCTTTCTATTAGGATCTCTTTCTTTTCCCACTTTCCCATACAGTATATTCCTGAGATATGTGTTTTTTTCTTCCAGTTTTATTGAGATATAATTGACATACAGCACTGTATAAGGCGTACAGCATAATTATTTCACTTACATACATCATAAAGTGATTAATACAATGATAAATAAGTTTAGTGAGCATCCCTCACCTCATATCAATACAAAATAAAAGAAATAGAAAAAATATTTTTTCCATGTGATAAGAACTCTTAGGATTTACTCTCTTTAACATTCATATATAACATGCATGCCTCTGATAACCAAAAATCTGATCTCTTTATCTATGAGTTTGTTTGTTTTTGAAGTATAATTGACCTATAATACTATGTTAGTTCATGGGGCACAACATAGTGATTCGATATTTCTATACATTACAAAATGATCACCATGATGTCTAGTTACTATCTGTCACCATACAAAGATATTACATTATTATTGACTATATTCCCTACACTGTACATTTCATACCCGCGACTCATTTATTTTGTAACTGAAAGTTTGCATCTTGGGCTTCCTGAATTTGACAATAGATGCCTCTTGTCAGTTCTGGAACATTCTTAGAGTTATCTCTTTGGATATTACCACTTTTTTATGCTTCTTATCTCTTTCTGAAACTCCAATTATAATGATGTAACTCTCACACTGTTTTCATATTGAAGCTCACATTCCTTAGAGATTTATAAGAGAAAATTCTTTGAGACTGGTTTTAAAGTATGCTCCTCTAGAGAGTATTTCTGTTTGCTTCTGCTGGGTGTCTAGAGTACTGCCAACCTGGAACCACTTTCAGCAATGTACTCAGCTTGGAGATTTGGGGATTTCATTGGTAGCATTATTTCAGTCCCAAAATTACATGAGAGGTAGCCTGTGGTTACAAATTCAAGAGAAGATACACTCTTTACACACACCATTAAAACTAAGTCAGGCAAGTTACCTTAGAGTCTTCTTTTTGGCACCTGTTTGTTCTGATTCATCTTTTCAATGAAGGTGTGGTCCTTAATCGTTTCTGTCTTTCTGCAGGTTTCTGTTTATAAACTTCTCATATCCATACCTCCTGCCTTGCATGATCAGCTAAAATTAAATATCTGGATTATTGGTCATCAGGAGTTACTTTTGTTTTCATAGCCCCTAAAAGAATTTTGATAAGTTGTAGATCTATTATGTCTAAAATTTTTCAACCTAAATTTTAAATTGTTTTGAAATACACAACCTCTTGTGTATTAATATTGAAATTTCAGAATAAAACTGTTACTTCACTCTTTTTTTTTTTTTTCGGTGTGTGGGCCTCTCACTGTTGTGGCCTCTCCCGTTACGGAGCACAGGCTCCAGACGCGCAGGCTCAGCAAGCCATGGCTCACGGGCCTAGCTGCTCTGTGGCATGTGGGATCTTCCCGGACTGGGGCACAAACCCGCGTCCCCTGCATCGGCAGGCGGAAGCCCTACTTCACTCTTTTAAATGTTTTCAATAGAACCTAAGTAAGTTAATACCCACTATTATCAACATAAAATATATTGTAATGTTATATTTCAACATTCATAAATCCTACATTGTTTTCTATGCTAACATGGTCCCATGTGTAGCCCCACATGTTGTACAAAGATTCTACAAGCTATGGTGTAAGTTAGCAACAGATTTTATTGGGGGGAAGCCAGCAAGGCTAAAGCCAGCCAAAGAGAAGGCATGAACCCCTATGCTCCCGTTGTCCCATGAGAGGGCAGGGTGCCCTGCTGGACATGCAGTATGGATTGTATTCCAGTGGATGGTCATTCTCCTCCATTTTTCTCCTTAAAGCTATGGAAAATGTGAGAGCAATCTTATAAGTGAAGAGTCACATGAATATCCTGCACACCTACAAGTCTGGATTTGAATGACAGCATTTTACAGAAACTATTTGGAATACCAGGTGCTCATCACCAGGAAGCCTTGAGGTCAGTGGGAAATTGTAGACCCCTCTAGTGGTGGAAAAGCCACTGGTCCCATTGGAAACTCATTTTTAATATAGCCTCTCCTTCTGAGAAAAGAAGGAAAGAATCCAGTTTAGCTCATGAACCAAGCAATCCTGCATGAAGTACCTTGGATTATTTTCAGTCAACCAGGTGCCTTCCTTCATCAACTCATATTTGCATGGCATTTCCTACACAAGAAATTTATTCTATTATGCTATATTTTATGCATGAACTTTTTTTGTGGCTCTGTCATATTTCTCAAGTAAATTATATTTATAAATGGAAGTTGACTTTTCAATTCCTATAAAGCTCTAAATGTTAACAAGGTTTCTTTGTGTTAAATTACTATATAATTATTAATAGTACATAATTGATTAAAACGTGAAAAATAAAATTTTAATGGAAATGTATTAATGAGATGGATAGCTCTCTTAAAAATTAATTCATGTACCCATAGATGAATGACACTTATTGCTAGAATAAAGCAAGCTTCAATGGAAATTAACAGCAAAGAAGAGCGAGTAGATGGTCTACCAATAAATTTGGGGCTTACAAAACAGGCATTAATGATTGTTGTTAAGTACATTATTAACAGCAGAATTCTCAACATATTCCAAGTAGATTAATATAAAACAAATAAGTACATGAAATGCACAAATAATTAGGTATATAATTAGTTGCCTAGTGATAGTGAGCAGATAAGCATCCAAGTATAAATAACGCATAAGTATTTTTCAGTGTCCACTAACCTATTGCCAAAATTTAATGAAAATGACCCTTGTATAAGCTTCAATAATTGTTTAACCTAACATATCTCTGATATCTGTTTTTGGAATCAAAGATATAACTTTGATATGTCAAAAAATGACTTCTATTTAAAATCATGTGAAAAAAGTAGCTGAGGCAGTTCTTTGATTACAGAGACTATGCAGAGAAGATTATTTTGAATTGTTCTTTTAAAATGTTTGATTTTTGAATCTTTTCTTTTTCTTTCTTCTATTTCTTTTATCTTCCTTTTTTTAACCACTTCAGATTTTTTTATACATAGACAATGTAATTCAATAAAATTTAGGTTAAAATTTTGATTTTTAACTTTTTGGGGGGCTGGGGGAGTGGGAAAATTATATTAGGAAGGATAGGAGCGGAAACTAGAAATAGCAACGCTGCTGCAAACTTTGACCACAGACATATTCTCAGACAGATGAATTTTAGGAAAAAGTACAGATGGAAGTTAATGTGAAAATGATTTGTTTAAAGCTGCTGTCTGTGCCCACATCAACTAGAAAGTCCTAGTGTAATCTGGAAGCATACACTGAGGTTTGAAGACCTCTGCTCTGAGCCCCCAGGATCATAGAGACAAAAGGCTACAGTGCACTTCAAACTTCATTTAGTGCTTTGCATTTGTACCTTCTTGTCCGTTTATGGTCTCTAAGGATTTCCCTTACTTTCCTGCCACGTAGGCATGTTAGTATTCATTAAGAAAGTTAAAAATGTGAGTATATACTTTTTAAAATTTTGGGTGGTTTTTTTTTTACATCTTTATTGGAGTATAATTGCTTTACAATGGTGTGTTTGTTTCTGCTTTATAACAAAGTGAATCAGTTACACATATACATATGTTCCCATATCTCTTCCCTCTTGCATCTCCCTCCCTCCCACCCTCCCTATCCCACCCCTCCAGGCGGTCACAAAGCACCTAGCTGATCTCCCTGTGCTATGCGGCTGCTTCCCACTAGCTATCTACCTTACGTTTGGTAGTGTATATATGTCCATGCCTCTCTCTCGCTTTGTCACAGCTTACCCTTCTCCCTCCCCATATCCTCAAGTCCATTCTCTAGTAGGTCTGTGCCTTTATTTCTGTCTTACCCCTAGGTTCTTCATGACTTTTGTTTGTTTGTTTTGTTTTATTATTTTCCATCATTTTATTCAGCCTTATCTCAAGTCAGTTTAACTTTGAATAAGGTGGAAGGAACATAGGGGGATTCAAAAGATGAATAATGAGGGTTTGGAAGTGCCTCTATGGGGAACGAGAAAGGGAGTTGACTAAGGACAAATGAACCCGGCTGAGTGTTGGGAACCCAGATGAACCAGTGAGTTGGGTCATCATACATTTGTTATGTTGTTAGAAGATTAACAGTAATAATATATTATGTGCTAAGCAATGTCCTAAACATTTTACAATAATAATTTTAGAATAACATTTTACTTAATACTCAAAGCTATCTGTGAGGCAAATATTATTAATTCCGTCTTACATGTGAGGTAACTGAGGCTAAATGACTTATTCAAGTTCACACAGATAATGAGTGGCAGTGTCAGAATTACCAGGCAGCCCTTTTTGGCTCCATAGTTGGATCATTTAATAACCATAGTAGCCTAGCTCTAGAGGAACTGAGCTTACAGGTTTCGACATACTTTATCTCAACTGCAAAATTACTCAGCCAGAGGGCAAGCCCATCACTCTTCGAATGTAAAATGTGAGTGGCCCTGTTGGGGGTGAGAGGAGCAGGAGGAGTCCAAGGTGATCTCCCGTGTCCTCCCAGCTCAAACACTCTGATCCTATCCTATAGCAAATATGCTCAAACAGAGCTTCCACTTGGAATTACAGAACAAAACACAACAGCCTGTGTGGAGTGCCTCTGATGCCTTGTATTTGTATAGGGCAGTCTTCTTTGCAGTTGTTTCCAATTCAAACCAAGAATCTAAGCCTGACAGCTAATAATTTGTTCTCAACCATATTTTACCTTTTACCATCCTTGGCTATCAAGTTTTCTTATTCTATACAAATTTCCTGCACTTTGTCCCTGCCTTTTAGCATTTTTGTAATCATGGTAGCTAGCCTTTAAGTTTTCTTGACCCCTTGCAAACTCATCTCAATCAGAATTGGCAAATGGATTGCTGAAAGCCACTGTTTAGCCTGATTGGAGAATAGGGCCCTACCTGCCTGCAGACAACTCCTTGCTGGGTATTTCCCAAGTATAGCACATTTCCTGCTTGGATATATGTTATTTTTTTGTTTTTTTAACATCTTTATTGGAGTATAATTGCTTTACAATGGTGTGTTATCTGCTTTATAACAAAGTGAATCAGCTATATGTATACATATATCCCCATACCATTTTCCTCTTGCATCTCCCTCCCACCCTCCCTATCCCACCCCTCTGGGTGGTCACAAAGCACCGAGCTGATCCTCCTGTATTATGCAGCTGCTTCCCTCTAGCTATTTTACATTTGGTAGTATATATAATTCCATACCACTCTCTCACTTTGTCCGAGCATACCCTTCCCCCTCCCCGTGTCCTCAAGTCCATTCTCTGTATCTGCGTCTTTATTCCTCTCCTGCCCCTAAGTTCTTCAGAAACTTTTTTTTTTTTTTAGATTCCATATATATGTGTTAGCATATGGTATATGTTCTGCTCTTTCTGACTTACTTCACTCTGTATGACAGTCTCTAGGTCCATCCACCTCACTACAAATAACTCAATTTTGTTTCTTTTTATGACTGAGTAATATTCTGTTGTATATATGTGCCACATCTTCTTTATCCATTCATCTGTCAGTGGACACTTAGGTTGCTTCCACGTCCTGGCTATTGAAAATAGAGCTGCAATGAACATTGTGGTACATGCCCAGTAGTGGGATCGCTGGTGGTAATGTAGTTCTATTTTTAGCTTTCTGAGGAACCTCCATACTGTTCTCCATAGTGGCTGTATCAATTTACATTCCCACCAAGAGTGCAAGAGGGTTCCCTTTTCTCCACACCCTCTCCAGCACTTAATGTTTGTAGATTTTTTGATGATGGCAATTCTGACTGGTGTGAGGTGATACCTCACTGTAGTTTTGATTTGCATTTCTATAATGATTAGTGATGTTGAACATACTTTCATGAGTTTGTTGGCAATCTGTATATCTTCTTTGGAGAAATGTCTATTTAGATCTTCTGCTCATTTTTGGATTGGGTTGTTTGTTTGTTTTTTTTGATATTGAGCTGCATTAGCTGCTAGTAGATTAATCCATTGTCAGTTGCTTCATTGGTAAATATTTTCTCCCATTCTGAGGGTTGTATTTTCGTCTCTTTTATGGTTTCCTTTGCTGTGCAAAAGCTTTTAAGTTTCCTTAGGTCCCATTTGTTTATTTTTGTATTTATTTCCATTTCTCTAGGAGGTGGGTCAAACAGGATCTTGCTGTGGTTTATGTCATAGAGTGTTCTGCCTATGTTTTCCTCTAAGAGCTTTATAGTGTCTGGCCTTACATTTAGGTCTTAATCCATTTTGAGTTTATTTTTGTGTATGGTGTTAGGGAGTGTTCTAATTTCATTCTTTTACATGTAGCAGTCCAGTTCTCCCAGCACCACTTATTGAAGAGGCTGTCTTTTTTCCATTGTATATTCTTACCTTGTTTATAAAAAATAAGGTGACCATATGTGTGTGGGTTTATCTCTGGGCTTTCTCTCCTGTTCCATTGATCTATATTTCTGTTTTTGTACCAGTACAATACTGTCTTGATTAATGTAGTTTTGTAGTATAGTCTGAAGTCCAGGAGTCCAATTCCTCCAGCTCTGTTTTTCTTTCTCAAGATTGCTTTGGCTGTTTGGGGTCTTTTGCGTTTTCATACAAATTGTGAAAATTTTTGCTCAAGTTCTGTGAAAAAGTCCATTGGTAGTTTGATAGGGATTGCATTGAATCTGTAGATTGCTTTGGGTAGTAGAGTCATTTTCACAATGTTGAGTCTTCCAATCCAAGAACATGGTATATCTCTCCATCTATTTGTATCATCTTTAATTTCTTTCATCAGTGTCTTACAGTTTTCTGCATACAGGTCTTTTGTCTCCTTAGTTCATTTTATTCCTAGGTGTTTTATTCTTTTCTGTTGCAATGGTACATGGGAGTGTTTCCTTAATTTTTCTTTCAGATTTTTCATCATTAGTGTATAGGAATGCGAGAGATTTCTGTGCATTAATTTTGTATCTTGCTACTTTACTAAAGTCATTGATTAGCTCTAGTAGTTTTCCGGTAGCATCTTTAGGATTCTCTATGTATAGTATCATGTCATCTGCAAACAGTGAAAACTTTACTTCTTTTCCGATTTGGATTCCTTTTATTTCTTTTTATTCTCTGATTGCTGTGGCTAAAACTTCCAAAATTATGTTGAATAATAGTGGTGAGAGTGGACAACTTTGTCTTGTTACTGATCTTAGAGGAAATGGTTTCAGTTTTTTACCATTGAGAATGATGTTGGCTGTGGGTTTGTCATATATGGCCTTTATTATGTTGAGGTAGGTTCTCTCTATGCCTACTCTCTGGAGGACTTTTATCATAAATAAGTGTGGAATTTTGTTGAATGTTTTTTCTGCATCTATTGAGATGATCACATGGTCCATCTCCTATTTTTAATATGGTGTATCACACTGACTGATTTGTGTATATTGAGGAATCCTTGCATTCCTGGGATAAACGCCAGTTGATCATGGTGTATGAGCCTTTTAATGTGCTGTTGGATTCTGTTTGCTAGTATTTTGTTCAGGATTTTTGCATCTAAGTTCATCAGTGATATTGGCCTGTAATTTTCTTTCTTTGTGACATCTTTGTCTGGTTTTGGTATCAGGGTGATGGTGACCTCATAGACTGAGTTTGGGAGTGTTCCTCCCTCTGCTATATATTTGAAGAGTTTGAGAAGTATAGGTGTTAGCTCTTCTCTAAATGTTTGATAGAATTCGCATGTGAAGCCATCTGTTAGTGGGCTTTTGTTTGTTGGAAGATTTTTAATCACAGTCTCAATTTCAGCCCTTGTGATTGGTCTGTTTATATTTTCTATTTCTTCCTGGTCCAGTCTTAGAAGGTTGTGCTTTTCTAAGAATTTGTCCATTTCTTCCAGGGTGTCCATTTTATTGGCATAGAGTTGCTTGTAGTAATCTCTCATGATGCTTTGTATTTCTCCAGTGTCAGTTTTTACTTCTCCTTTTTCATTTCTAATTCTATTGATTTGAGTCTTCTCCCTTTTTCTCTTGATGAGTCTGGCTAATGGTTTATCAGTTTTGTTTATCTTCTCAAAGAAGCAGCTTTTACTTTTATTGATGTTTGTTATTGTTTCCTTCAATTATTTTTTATTTACTTCTGCTCTGATCTTTATGATTTCTGTCCTTCTGCTAGCTTTGGGGCATTTTTGTTCTTCTTTCTCTAATTGCTTTAGGTGTAAGGTCAGGTTGTTTATTTGAGATGTTTCTTGATTCTTGAGATAGGATTGTATTGCTATAAACTTCCCTCATAAAACTACTTCGGCTGCATCGCATAGGTTTTGGGTCATCGTGTTTTCATTGTCATTTGTTTCTAGCTATTTTTTCAATTCCTCTTTGATTTCTTCAGTGATGTCTTGGTTATTTAGTAGTGTATTGCTTAGCCTCCCTGTGTTTGTATTTTTTACAGACTTTTTCCTGTAATTGATATGTAGCCTCAGAGCGTTGTGGTAGGAAAAGGTACTTGATGTGATTTCAATTTTCTTAAATTTACCAAGGCTTGTTTTGTGACCCAAGGTATGATTATCCTGGAGAATGTTCCATGAGCTCTTGAGAAGAAAGTGTATTTTGTTGTTTTTGGATGGAATGTCCTATAAATATCAATTAAGTCCATCTTGTTTAATGTATCGTTTAAAGCTTGTGTTTCCTTATTTATTTTCATTTTGGATTATCTGTCTCTTGGTGAAAGTGGGGTGTTAAAGTCCCCTACTATGATTGTGTTACTGTCGATTGCCCCTTTTATGGTTGTTAGCATTTGCCTTATGTATTGAGGTTCTCCTGCGTTGGGTGCATATATATTTACAATTGTGAAATCTTCTTCTAAGTTTGGTTCCTTGATCATTATGTAGGGTCCTTCTTTGTCTCCTGTAGTAGTCTTTATTTTAAAGTCTATTTTGTCTGATATGAGAATTGCTACTCCAGCTTTCTTTTGATTTCCATTTGCACGGAATATATTTTTCCATCCCCTCACTTTCAGTCTGTATGTGTCCCTAGGTCTGAAGTGGGTCTCTTTTAGACAGCAGATATACGGGTCTTGTTTTTATATCCATTCAACCAGTCTATGTCTTTTGGTTGGAGCATTTAATCCATTTACATTTAAGGTAATTATCAATATGTATGTTCCTATTCCCATTTTCTTAATTGTTTTGGGTTTATTATTGTAGGTCTTTTCCTTCTCTTGTGTTTCCTGCCTAGAGAAGTTCCTTTAGCATTTGTTGTAAAACTGGTTTGGTGGTGGTGAATTCTCTTAGCTTTTGCTTGTCTGTAAAGGTTTTAATTTCTCTGTCGAACCTGAATGAGATCCTTCCTGGGTAGAGTAATCTTCGTTGTAGGTTTTTCCCTTTCATCACTTTAAATATGTCCTGCCACTCCTTTCTGGCTTGCAGAGTTTCTGCGGAAAGATAAGCTGTTAACCTTATGGGGATTCCCTTGTATGTTATTGTTTTTCCCTTGCTGCTTTTAATATTTTTTCTTTGTATTTAACTTTTGATAGTTTGATTAATATGTATCTTGGTGTGTTTATTCTTGGATTTTTCCTGTATGGGACTCTCTGCGCTTCCTGGACTTGATTGACAATTTCTTTTCCCAGTTTCAACTATAATCTCTTCAAATATTTTCTCAGTCCCTTTCTTTTTCTCTTCTTCTCTGGTACCCCTATAATTCGAATGTTGGTGAGTTTGATGTTGTCCCAGAGGTCTCTGAGACTGTCCTCAATTCTTTTCATTCTTTTTTCTTTATTCTTCTCTGCAGTAGTTATTTCCACTGTTTTATCTTCCAGGTCACTTATCTGTTTTCCTGCCTGAGTTATTCTGCTACTGATTCCTTCTACAGAATTTTTAGTTTCATTTATTGTGTTGTTCATCACTGTTTGCTGTTTAGTTCTTCTAGGTGCTTGTTAAACGTTTCTTTTGTTTCTCCATTCTATTTCCAAGATTTCAGATCATCTTTACTATCATTACTCTGAATTCTTTTCCAGGTCGGCTGCCTAGTTCCTCTTCATTTGTTTGGTCTGGTGGGTTTTTACCTTGTTCCTTCATCTGCTGTGTGTTTCCCTGTCTACTCATTTTGCTTAACTTACTGTGTTTGGTGTCTCTGTATCACAGGCTACAGGTTTGTAGTTCCCGTTGTTTTTGGTGTCTTCCCCCAGTGGCTAATGTTGGTTCAGTGTGTTGTGTAGGCTTCTTGGTGAAGGGGACTAGTCCCTGAGTTCTGGTGAATGAGGCTGTGTCTTGTCTTTCTAGTGGGCAGGGCCATGTCATGTGGTGTGTTTTGCAGTGTCTGTGACCTTATGATTTTAGGCAGCCTCTCTGCTAATGGGTGGGGTTGTGTTCCTGCCTTGCTAGTTGTTTGGCATAGGGTGTCCAGCCCTGTAGCTAGGCGGTCATTTAGTGGAGCTGGGTCTTAGCGTTGAGATGGAGATCTCTGGGAGAGCTTTCACCATTTGATATTATGTGGAGCTGGGAGGTCTCTGGTGGACCAATGTCCTGAACTTGGCTCTCCCACCTCAAAGGCAAAGGCCTGACACCAATTTGGAACACCAAGACCCTGTCAGCCACATGGCTCAGAAGAAAATGGAGCAAAAAAAGAAAGAAAAATAAATAAAATAAAATTTATTAAAATTAAAAGATAAATTAGAAAGTAATAAAAAATGAAGAAAAGAAAAATAAAGAATGAAATAGAGAAAGAAGAGAGCAACCAAAGCAGAAAACAAATCCACCAATGATAAAAAGTGCTAAAAACTATACTAAAAAAAATTTTTAAATGGCCAGAAAAAACCCTAGGGCAGTAAAAGCAAAGCTATACAGACAAAATCACACAAAGAAGCATACACATAAACACAAAAAGAGAAAAAGGAAAGACATTTATATATCTATATATTAAAAAAGAAAAAGGAGGAAGAGAGCAATCAAATCAATAAACAAATCTACCAGTGATAATAAACTCTAAATTCTAAACTAAGATAAACATAAAACCAGAAACAAATTAGATGCAGAAAGCAAACCCCAAGTCTCCAGTTGCTCCCAAAGTCCACCACCTCAATTTTGGGATGATTTGTTGTCTATTCAGGTATTCCACAGATTCAGGGTACATCAAGTTGATTGTGGAGATTTAATCCACTGCTCCTGGGGCTGCTGGGAGAGATTTCCCTTTCTATTCTTTGTTCTCACATCTCCCAGGGGCTCAGCTTTGGATTTGGCCCCGCCTCTGCGTGTAGGTGGCCTGAGGGCGTCTGTTCCCACCCAGACAGGACGGGGTTAAAGGAGCCACTGATTAGGAGGCTGCAGCTCGCTCAGGCCTAGGGGAGGGAGGGTTACGGAATGCGGGTGAGCCTGCGGCGGCAGAGGCCAGCATGACATTGCAACAGCCTGAGGTATGCCATGTGTTCTCCAGGGGAAATTGTCCCTGGATCATTGGACCCTGGCAGTGGCGGGCTGCACAGGCTCCTGGTAGGGGAGGTGTGGATAGTGACCTGTGCTTTCACACAGGCTTCTTGGTGGCTGAAAGAGCAGCCTTAGCATTGCATGCCCATCTCTGGTGTCCACACTGATAGCCACAGCTCGCGCCCATCTCCAGAGCTTGTTTAAGCGGTACTCTGAATCCCCTCTGCTCAAGCACCCCAAAACAATGGTCTCTTGCCTCTTAGGCAGTTCCAGACTTTTTCCCGGACTCGCTCCCGGGTAGCTGTGGCGCACTAGCCCCCTTCAGGCTGTGTTCACACAGCCAACCCCAGTCCTCTCCCTGGGATCCGATCTCCAAAGCCCAAGCCTCAGCTCCCAGCCGCCCCCCGCCCGCTGTGGGTGAACAGACAAGCCTCTTGGGCTGGTGAGTGCTGGTTGGCACAGATCCTCTGTGCGGGAATCTTTGGGCTTTGCCCTCTCTACCCCTATTGCTGTGCTCTCCTCCGTGGCTCCAAATCTTCCCCTCCGCCACCCCCTGTCTCTGCCAGTGAAGGGGCTTCCTAGTGTGTGGAAACTTTTCCTCCTTCACAGCTCCCTCCCAGAGGGACAGGTCCCATCCATATTCTTTTGTCTCTGTTTTTTCTTTTTTCTTTTGCCCTACCCAGGTACATGGGGAGTTTCTTGCCTTTTGGGAAGTCTGAGGCTCTGCCAGCATTCAGTAGGTGTTCTGTAGGCGTTGTTCCACATGTAGATGTACTTTTGATGTATTTGTGGGGAGGAAGGTGATCTCCATGTCTTACTCCTCCGCCATCTTGAAGGTCTCCTTCGGAATTGTTTAAAATTAAGAAATATCAATGGCAATTAAGAACTGTAATTTTTAAATGAATTAACCTGGAAAATGAGCCTCTTAACAATGTTTATTGCTTCAGGCTTTGGACGTTCCCTTCCATTATATCAGATTCTCTGGGCCACTAATCCCAATATTGTACCTTGGAAATTTGTGTTTTCTCTCTAGCTTGTTAGGTAGCACCCTCAATAATCTCCTTTTAGCTTGGTTCCTCAAAGAGTTTTGATTTGTACTGAATACAGATCTGTGATTCTGACAGTCTTCATTTCTTTTTATATTTCATCCACTGTGCATTTGCTAAATCTGCGTAAAAGTCGGGAGATACGAGTCTGGCCCAATTTTTGCCACTTACATATTTGTAACCTTGAACAAATCATGTAAAAATTGTGAATCTATTTTATAATGTGTAAAAAGGGTATAATAGCATCTAACAACTATGAAAAAATCAAATGAGAATGTATGTAGAAAAGTGTTTTGTAACTGCAAAATTCAAAGCACATATAATTGATTATTATTATTTTTTTACGATGTTACCCTGCAGTGGCTTGCCAGCACTTCTTAACACTAATGCAATTGAGATTCATTTCGCTTTTCTCCACTGCATCCTCAGACTCCTGATTTTTAGAAATTCTTCAGCATCACAGATTAAAGGAGATAGAGTAATATAAAAAGTTCCAGAGCTTATATTAACACTTCCCATGTGTAAAACAGATAGCTAGTGGGAACTTGCTGTATAGCTCAGGGAGCTCAGCTTGGTGCTCTGTGGTGACCTAGATGGGTGGGATGGGGGTTGGGGGGATGGGAGAGAAGTCCAAGAGGGAGGGGATGTATGTATACATACAGCTGATTCACTTCGTTGTACAGAAGAAACTAACACAACATTGTAAAGCAACTATACCCTAATAAAAAAAAACAAACAAAAAACACTTCCCTGTAATAACTTCTTTTTTAAAAATCCTATGACTTGTAACAGAAATTTTGAGTTCCTATCCTCTATCAAACTAATTCTGCCACATGAAAATCCAGGACTCTATTTACAGCTGTAGGCCACTCTCATTGCATATATGATTTCCAAATGCCGCTTAACTGTAAGTGGCTGATTTTGCAGTCTTATTATTTGTGCCAGTTTTCAGTATCTCTTCCACATTCTTTCTACCATAGCATATGGCTTTGCATGGTCGATTCAGTAAATATTCATAATTATTTCACTGAGCTTTGGTGATGATGAATGTGTATGTTATTGGAGATAAATTGTGCAATCTGCAAGGAAAACAAAGATGAGTTTTTGCTTGGATATTTTTACTCATTTGGTGTTGGAGGCAGATGCTCTACTCCATAGAGAATCAGGGCATTGCTCTGGGGAGAGGGATGCTGAGCCAGTCACATGCTTTTCTTCTTCCTTGTTTGTGCTCCATGACTGATTAGCATGCCTTCCCCAAACACTTCTGATATATGGATGTAACTACTTTCCATACAAGGTTATAAGAATGAGGTAATGCATGCAAAGGCTGTTCTTTACCATAAGCAAAAACTGAACTATGAATGTAAACACTTCATGATACAAAACCAAAATATTTTAATATATCTTGATTAAATATTAGAAGGTGTTTTCTTTCTTGTGTTCCAACACAATGAACACTTAGACAAAGGCAGTAGCTGAAGTTGTATCAGCAACCAGTAAAGGGTTTCTTGTCTGTTTTTTACTTTTCCTCTGCTGGCCATTATCCTCAAAACTAATAGAGAAAATCATGAAACCTCTCCTTTCTAAGTTTTACAGTGGAATAAAATAGTTACAGATAGTTCCCAGGAAGTCAGAATTACTACTGTCAAAAGAAAACCGCATGCCCAATTACCAGTATTTCATATTTCTGGACACAAGTAAATATGAGGTATGATCCAAATTCATTTGTGCATCAAGGCTGGAAATACACTGGGATTTTCTCTTCTGTGAAAAAATGATTCTTTATAAGAAAAAGGATGAAATGGCTTTAATGTGGATTTACTACTGCCATTGCTGTCTAGGTAAAGCTTAACATTTTACTTTTGAACCAAAAAGAAACCATCAAGTCACAGAGGTGGCGAGTGAGCCCTTTCGTACAAGCTTGAGGTCTGATTCAGTAGAAATATATCCACAAATTCTATGAACAGAGACATGAAGGTCTGAGTACACCGGATCTGCAGGTTCATAAGAAACTAGTAAAGCAAAAGGCAAAGAAAGAAAGAAGTATGCCTCCTCTTTGAACAACATTCTTTGGATTCTGGCAAAGTCATTACAAAACACCCAGAGTACATTCAGGCACAGTATGATAATGCCCAATCTTCACCACTTGCTTTAGTTTATGAAAATGACTGCAACCCCATTTTGTTCCTGTAACTTCCAGAAAACAGTAAAACTTCTCCCTTATTTTAATACTCACCAGCCACCCAGCTAAATGATTTCAGTAAATAGCAGTTATAATATATAGAATATTAGTATTTTGAGGGATGTAGGAAGAGAACTAAATATCTTTATATAGAAAGCTCAGTATAACGATCTTTTTATAAAGGCCTCTAAATAAGACAACAAACAACTTTCCTCAGCAAGCCCATTCACATAGTCCTTTATCTTCCTTTGGAATCTCTTTTGCTAGGGCAGATGAAAGGAATTAGGGTATCTGTGAAGGGAATGCAAAGGAAGGAAATGAAGAAGAAGGAAAAGTGGCCTCATTTACACTTCCTGGGCTCTTAGCCAGTAGCCATTGCTTAAGATTCTGCTGGAGGCATTCAGGCTGTTTCCAAGCACTCATCTGACTTCTAATGGACAGTTGAAGTCCTACTCAAATAAAGTAATGATGACTGTGGTCCACAGGGGTGCCATTGCCATTTCCCCCTTCTGTGTTTTTGCCTTTGTCTTTGACCTTAGAATGAACAATCCTCAGAGAGCTAGTATCTGCACTGACAATTGAAGCTGGAAGGTCTCTGCAGTGCCCAAGGGTGCACGAACAGTTCACTCATTAAGCAATGGTGGCCTTGCTTTTAAATTAGGGAACTTTGTTCTTCTGAAAATAACTCACAGACAATTAAATTTTTTGTTTGTTTGTTTGCATACATTCAGGAACAGAAAGCCTCCTTCAATTCTAAGGTACAGTATACTAGGAGATATTTCCTTGGTTCCCTGGGACTGAATTTAGCGACATTTTATATGGGAGAAGAGCCAAGGCATGAGTGTTCCATTAAAAAAGACGACAACAAATACATTTTGTGTGAGCAGAAATATCCCATGACGTACAGGGAAATGTTTATTCTCTCTCATTTTTCACTTATTCGTCATTGCCCCAACTTCTTTCAAAAATGATTCAGGTCAATTTGTAAAATGACCCAAATGGAGCAGCACATGTCTTAAGTTGGGTTCCTCAGAAACAGATTTTGAGATGAATATTCATATTAAAGTGAAATATTAGAAAGTGTTCTCAAGAAAAAAACAGTAGGAAAGAGGGAAATTGGGACTTGGAAAAGAACGAGGCCAAATAAAATCTATAAATATGTGTACTTCTCCATTCCATATGAATTCAAACTACTTCTGATTCTCTTTCCTAATGAGTATTAAAGAGAACATACATTTGTAGATCAATGTGCATACTAAGTGCCAGAGGGCCTGTTGATATGTTCTGGTAAAGACACTACATCTAAAACAGCAGTGTGAGTAAATGGCCATAGAGTCCTTTGGGGGAAAGATTGGAGGAATCACTACCGTACACACTCAACATTGTATATTATAGGGTCCTTCCTAATCCACATTCACATTCTCTCTTAATGTATGGGCTCTGTTTCTTGGAACTTCCTAGAAGTTAGTGTCCTATGTTTGTATTACAGTCATTCAGAGCCCCTTTTATCCTAAAAGTTTAATGCTTAGTCTCAAATCTTGTTATACACGTTATCACTGGAGAGCCCATTTTCATAAATGTAACCTCTATCATTAACCCCTATGTGTATAGGATAGCTCACACTGAGCTTCTTTGCAATGTCAGTGTTCCCCTCCCCTATCAAAGTGATCCTTATAGCCTTAGTGAAGGTAGTGTCTTCTGAGCTCTGTTAGAGAAAGAAGACAGCTGGGGAAAGAGGTTGAGGTTATTGGGTTTTTCATAATTGACGCATTAGAATAGCTGCCTGTCTTAGGCTACCTTTATATCCCTTCCATAACATTCTGCTAGGGCATTTCTGGCAACTCTCCTTAATTATTATTATTTTTTCTTCCACTTTTACTGAGATATAATTGACATACAGCATTGTATAAGTTTAAGGTGTACAGCATGATGATTTGACTTGCATACATCACAAAATGATACCACAGTAAGTTTAGTGAATATCCATTATCTCCTATAGATACAAAATTTTTAAAAAAAGAAAAAATAGTTTTCATTGTGATGAGAACTCTTAGGATTTCCTCCCTTAACAACTTCATATATAACATGTAGCAGTGTTAATTATATTAATTATGTTGTACATTATATCCCTAGTACTTATTCATCATAACTGGAAATTTGTACTTTTTGACTGCCTTCATCCAATTCCCCCTCCCCCACCCCCTTCTGATAACAACAAATTGATCTATTTTTCTATGAGTTTGTTTGTTTGTGAAGTATAATATACCTACAACACTGTATTAATTCCTGGTGCATAACATAGCAATTTGATATTTCTATACATTACAAAATGATCATGATAAGTCTAGTTACCATCTGTCACCATACAAAGGTATTAAATTATTATTAACTATTCCCCACCCTGTACATTTAATACCTGTGTCTCATTTATTTTGTAACCTGAAGTTTGTACCACTTAATTTCCCTCACCTAACAAACAGTGTTTCACTCTTAATATGAACCATTACTTTTTCTAAGCCTGGAAGAGTCATTCTAATTATAGTCAACTATTATAACTGGATCAGTAATGTCAAGGCTTGGTGGGTGGTAAGAGTGACAGAACTACAAAAAAGGCCAAATTTGGAGCCTCAGCAAAGTCTCCAATGCTAAAGTCACAGATGATAGGGAAAGAGTAGGACTCTGAGACTTGGGCTAGGGACATCTGAGAAGATTCCCTAAAGAACATTGAACTCCAGAACCCTCTTGGTCTGCTAAAATAAATTGCTATAGGATGTCAAGGATAGGGTAGGTCTGAGGACCATACAAAAGATTCAACTGTGGTGGATGCCTTGCAAACTGATAATTTTCTTAAGATCTGACATCCACCTCTTCTGGCTACTAAAATCAATAAGTAGGTCAAGTTGCAGCAAGGCCAGTTGGGAAAGATAGCCTTGCTATAAAGGAATTACTGACGAAAGAGCTACAGGACCTGACTAATATGTGACAGAAAGAATGGCGGAGCATGCCTGAGAATAGATTTTGAGGGTGCATTTCTCATAGAGAAATAGGGAAGTAGGACCAGGGAGGGAGGGGGGCAAGTAAAGTTGCATTATCAAACAAAGTCATGCTCAAGTTAACTCTGGCTCAATTTGAGAGAAGAGCTGTGGAAACACTGAGGATTTCACCTCCAAATTGTCTATTCAGAGGGGAAATGTATGGATTATTTATATCCCTATGTGCCTTAGGTATTGGTTAAAAGCTGTCCCTTTTAATCAAAAGGAATATGTAAATCTCCAGGCAAATCTGGCTCTCTGTGGGCAAAGGTAAAGTGATTTCTAGCAGCCTGACCAAAAAATACTGACGTTGGCTTTTAAAATAGAAGCTCTATTGTGCATTGTGCATAAAAAATTTTCTATGCATTCAAGTATATATGTGCAGAACATTGACAGTATCAGCCAGAAAACCCTTTTTATTATGCTACATGGTTCATATAGAAAATTACTCCTTCATTTAGAGTGAGGTAAATTTCCATTACAAGTTGCAAGGGATGATCAAAGGAATAATAAATACACTGTCAATTGGTTCTATAGGTGACACTTTTAATCTATTTTCAGTGAAATGTGTGCTTTTGCGATTGTTTTGATGAGTTTGTGTTAAAATTAAGCCATTCATGATTTACAAGCAAAAGTGTGGGTGATTAGCACAAAAAATTGGGTCTTGGTATGCAAACTGCAGCTGTGGAATAGATTTTTTTGTTCTTCAATGTGAAGGTTTAAAACAATTATGGCCTCATTAATTCTATGCACTAACCTATTTAGTAAAAGGGTTTCTGAGAAGACTAGATGAGGAGTGAGGATAGACAAAGCCAGGGGTAAATTTCTTTAGAAAAAAAAAAAGATGAATGAAATAATCAAATTGGAAGATATGAGGCTTAGAGAATAGGCACCATTCCTTGTTAAATACTAAACAAAAGACACATGTAGTAGAAAATTAAACTATCCTTTCAACATGATGTGAAAACTTTTGTAGATTTCCAAAACTTCACACCCAATCACTAGTCTCCAGTAGACAACATGATAGGCATGCATTTTCGAAAATTACATTAAAGATCCATTTATTTTAGCTATAAGATTAACTTAAATTGTATAATAGGGGAAAGAGAAAAAATAGGAATGAAATAAGAATGGCCGCGGGAAGACTGTACTTCTGTTGTCTGAACCAGATTCATGTGCCTGATGCACAGTGAGGCCAAACAAACTGAAGCATCGAAATTTGGAGAAGAGAAAGGTTTATTGCAAGGACCAAGCAAGGAGAATGAGAATGAGTGGCTTGTGCTCAAAAGCCTGAACTCCCCAATGTTTTGGGAGGAAGAGTTTTTATAGGCAAAATTTGAGGGGAGGTCTGCAGGGTGTGTGACCTTCCTCTGATTGGCTGGTGGTAAGGTAACAGGGTGGTGTTCCAGGAATCTCAGTCATCACCCTTCTGGTTCCAGCTAGTCTGGGGTCCACATGCTTGTGCTCAGGCTGAAGTTACAATCCTCCACCTGGGTGGGGCCTTAGTTCCTGTAGAAGAACTCAGAGACTCAGATGCATATCAGATTGCTATGCACATCCTGAGGAGGAACCAGGACCCTGCCCCATCCCTGCGCTATTGTTTCTTGGCAGCCTTTCCTTTGTTTCTGCATTCCCTCACTCCTCTAATTAGTAACTGTTCTAATCTGCCCTTTGGAGCTCAGGGAAGGTCTAGGTGGCTGAAACCTTTTTCCTACAAATAAGAATTGGGGGGCATGGAAAGCCTTTTTGTCCCGGTAGGCCCCATAGGGTCCTATTCGGTTTCACCTCATACTTTCTGGTCTAAAAAGAATGAGGAAATATATGGAACAGATGAGTATATCTCCCAAAAAGCCTAGCTGGGCCCCGTGCTGAAGTAGATTTGCCCCAATTGACCCATAGATGCACAGATAATAAAAATAAATGGTTGCTATGGCAAGCCACTAAGATTTGGGATGGTTTGCTATTCCAATAGCAGACTAATACAATAAACCAGTCCCTTAAATATGAATATTCTGCCTTTTTTATACCCACTATATATTCTGATACTACAAAATTATATCAAGTATTTCCAGAAAAAGCTTTATGGATCTCAAGGGCAGATCTGTTAGGGTCAGAAAAAATGAGGTCTAAATGAAAATAAATCATTGTTTTTGTGTTATTCAGGTTTAAGAAGAACCTGAATAAAACAAAAAGGTCATCATTGACCTCGAACATCATTCCATATCTCTGGAACTCAAAACGAAATGCTGGAGAAGATGACCTGTAAAATTCCTTCAGTTTCAATATTCTATGATTAACTGCATTATGATTTTTGTTAAGACCTGCTATATGAATAACATGGAGTCCAAGTCCCAGGGCATGATGCTAACTGTGGGAGACACAGTCCCCTCACCACCTATTCCATTCCCTCAATTTCATTTTAGTGAAACATAGGTGAATATATATATATATCAACTACTCAGAGATGTTTACCCTTTGCAGAAGTCATGGCTGCATTTCGTCAGAATAACACAGGAAGGTTAGTAAGAAAGAACAAGTTTCCGTTCTGTATGAACATGAAGAAATATACAGGTAAGTTATGCAAACTAATTCTGCTAACATCTACAGAACAAACCACATCAAAAATGGGTGGTACTAAACACGGCACTATACTTACAAAATCTGTGATGTGCTTTCCCTTCCTCTGAGCTGTAGCGCCTGATCAACCCAACATGTGAAGTAACTCATGTGTAAGGAACAAAGTGCAAAGATGAACTGTAGGTGATTCTGTGGGGCTGTTCTACACTCTGAAGTGAATACCCTGTTCCCGGTCTCTGCCACCATCAGAATTAAATTATTCTGTCATTTTCTTCAACTGGGGTATGACTTGAAGGATGTCAAAAAGGCTCTTCCTCAAACTGTCTCTCTCACACTAGCTAATAAAAATAGCTCAAATATCGCCACTAGTCCATTTCCAATATTTTCTGTACATCACTTCTGGAAGGATGACATACTACATCACTTTGTAGCTATGATATATTAGTGAAGATGAGTGTTCATATTCCTAAAGTAGCATGTTAGTGAAGGTTTTCTTCTTTATCTCTGTGCTCCAAAATATAATTGTGCCTCGGTGACTACTAAATGAATTCAAATCCTTTTAGCTTCCCTTGATCCAAGTTTAACTCCTTTGTGCCAGTTTATATTCAACCACCTTCCATGTCCAACCATCTTTCTATATGTATTAGTTCTAGATTCAAGTCAGACATAGTTCTGAGATTATAATTTACATTCTAAAGTATACATTTTCTTCTTTTGTATATATGAAAAATTTTCAAATAATTTCCACTTACTGTAGCGTGTTAAGTGATATGAATTACTATCAGGGAAAATAATTTCAGGAAGGCCAAAAGAAAGTGAAAGAATGCAATTTTAATTATAGTGATAAGGGAAACATGTTGGAGTAAATGGCATTTGAGTAAAAATTTGAGATTGTGAGAGAGTGGGCCATATGTTTACATGGGAGAAGAACATGCCAGGAAGAATTAGTACAAATCGGAAAGACTCTGAGGCAAGCACCAGCCTTCTGTGTTTATGATTTGAGATGGAATGAGCATAGGGGAGACTGCTAGGAGATGAGATCAGAGAGATGATGGACAGGTAATGTAGAACCTTGGAGGACACTGTAAAGAATTTGCTTTCACTTCAAATGAGATAGAAGGCCTTGCAGGGTTTTGAACAGAATGACGTAATCTGTTTCAAGTTCCAACAAGGTCATTCTGGCCACTGCCCTGGCCATTGATCTACAAGAGTAAGGGCAGATGTCAGAGAACTTGTCTATTGCAGTGATCCAAGTGAGAAAGGATAGTGACATGGATGACAGAGTTGTTGAAAGCTGATCAGATTCCGCATAGATGTTGAATCTAAAACCAGTACGTTTTTAGTCATATCAGACATGATTTGTGAATAAAGAGAAGCATGAAAGAGAAGAATTTGGGGCCTACAACGGGAAGGACAGAATTTCCATTAACATGAGAAGATAGTAAATAGAACAGGCATGAAGGGAGATATCTGAAAGTTAGTTTTGAATATGTTACATGTGAGATTTCTAATAGACCTTCAGATGAAAGTAGAATAAGAAGTTAAAATGCTAATCTGTAATTCAGCATAGAAATCCAGGCTAGATATGTGAATTTGGGAGATGTGACTACATAAATTATATTTAAAGCCTTAGGCTGGATGAGATCACCTAGAGAATGAGTATGTAGATGAAGAAGAAAAAAGCATTGATTTAAGGCAAAAGCCGCTTAAAGACCAACAAGATGAGGAATGATTAACAACTGCAGGATTTAGCAACATGGACATAAGTATCCTTATTAAAACAGTTTTGATGGAGTAGTGGAGTCTAAATCCTGATTTTAGTAGGTGGAAAACACAATTTCAGGACTGAATCTAAAGAGGGCAAGTCCAGGCAAATTTTTTAGGAGTTTTGCTGTGAAAGAAAGAAGTGAAATATGAGGAGCTTTGGAATGAGGAGAGGTATTTTGGGTTATTTTGTTTGTTTGTTTTTAAGATGGGAGAAATATATTTGCATACTAAATAAGGATGATTCATCAGAGGTAAAAATTTATGATATGGAAAAGAGAGGGTAGAATTAAAGGAGCTATGTCTTGAGAGAAGAAATGGGATCTTGTAAATAAGTGAAGTACTTCGCTACAGCTAGGACCACAAACATTTAATTCATATTAATAAATTAATTCATTTAATTCATATTAATGAGAGAAAGCAAAGTTTACAACATAAGATTTAGGCAGAGAGGTAGTTTTGGTAGTCCCTACAGCATGAGGAAATTCTCTTCTGTATTTTCTCAATTTAAGGGCAACCATATTTATATACAGGGGAAGAATTTGACATTTGAAGAGTGAGTAGGGTATATGCAATCAAGGGAGAGGTATAATGAGCTAACCAGGGAAATGTAGGCTAATGCTGAGTCGTATTAAAGGTCCACTTGAGATGAATAGTCACAGATTTAGAGTGAGATCAGGCAACGTGGCTGTGTATTCTTCCCCCCAAAATGAGCTGCTAAATTTAGGTATGGAATAGGAGGAGAGTTTTATTTCAATGCCATTTTTGTTTTGCCAAGCAAGTACAAGGAAACAAGACAGAGAAGGGTGTGATTACAGTGACTGACCATGGAATTTAAGCTGGGATAGCAGAGTAAGGAGGAATTAAAGACAGGAGGGAGATGAAGATAGTGATAGGAACAATGACAGGTAGGGCCTAGTGAAGAAGGATTGCTGGCATGGGAGTATAAGAGAGCATGAGAGATAAAGTTTGGAAGTGGTAGAAGAGTTGGAAGCTGGAAAACTGAAATTATGAAGGGTTTGCCAGTACAGGAAATGACAACATTTAAGGGATGTCCATGGAATAAGTAGTTGCATGAGGGTGGAGAACATGCTCATTGAAGAGAGGAGGTTGAGGGAGTGCAGGCCTGGAGTACTGGAGCTATTGCCCCATGGGTATTAATCACTAAGAATTAAGATAGCAAGATGAATGAAGAGAATGGCAGTGACCAGGGGCCAAAGGAGTGAGGGACTTGGGAGATCAATGCCACAAGGCAGAGTAGTGCCAGCACAGTCGGATGACATGAGATTAGCAGCTGGGAGTTTTATGGAAAAGAGAAGAATGACTGGGAGGGAGCAACAATGAAAATCAGGAAGAACCTTCACCTGCCTCCTGGCCAAAGGATGCAGAGTACGAGAAGAAAACTACCTCTTTTTGAGAAGGCTCCAGGGAAAGCAGTGTCCACAGGGAAGAATAACTGGAAGAAGCTGAGGGGAACTTTCAGAGATATGGTGGCACATATGGGGCAGTGGGTGGATTATTGATGACCGACAGTGAATTCAGAAAGTATAGAGGTAGGGCTTCAGGACCCGTGGAGACATAGAGGAAAGCGTTATCAAGGTGGCACACAGAGTCAGATGGGCATTAGAGTCCCCATAGCCAATGAACTGACTGAGAAGATCTGTTACTTGATTTGTTCATCCTTATAGTCACCATAGAATGTCTTGATATTTTGCACTAATTGGTACTGATAGAGTTATTAGATATTAAAAGTAGAGTTTCCGTTAGTCTAACTCCTTTATTTTTTAAAAAATAATCTGAAGCCCAGAGAGAGATGCAGTACCTTGTTTGACTTCTTCCAAATGCAACTCACTGAAATGGTACATCTTTCATGGAAACTTCCTCCCATCATTATTCACCAAACCAAAGTTAACCTCTGGCATGAACTCCCACAGAAGTGTATTTGTCCCTCTTTAGTATTCTGATCGCATCTTTCTTCTATAGTGGTTATCTATGCTTATTGAGAGAGGACTGTGCCTATTTCACTTCTGAAACCCCCATGTCATTTGACCAAGCACCTTGTTAATTCTCTTAAGAGATGCATATTTGCTAATGTGATTATGTACCAATGGACAACTGACTGAGAAAATGATCACATAAATTTTGATTTAGAAAAGGTAGAGGAAAATTTGCACAGTATTAAAAAAGCAAGTTGATGGAAAACCAGAGATGACCTTATTGGGACTTTAAGAAAGCAAGAATAAAACCCATGTGTTCCTAAGGAATGGAGATTAGGGCTGAATCAAAAAGAAAGAGAATAGGCTAAAATAGCAGATAAAAAATGTCACAAAAGCCACTTAAATTTCACCAAAGTGTTGTCTTGTTCTTCAGAGGATCAGCCTGCCTGTAACAGCTAGAACTGTAAAGTGAAGATATTTATACCTATTGAGGCTCTCTTGAGACTGAGTTAACAATTCATGATGTCCTACTCCAAGAATGAAAACTTATGTAACCTCTATTCTTGCTTGCATAGCTTCATAGACAAATATTAGATATTTCTTTTCTATACATTTTCATGTGATACATCATAATTAGTATTATTACTTCTTTCCCAATATATGCGTGTATGTAAGGAAATATATTCAACAATAAAAATGGTTTTCTCTGGGTAAACACATTATAAATGATTTTTCTTACCCTTTTCTTTTTTTTGAGGCAGAGAACTGATTTACTACAATGGATATATTTTACTGTTAAAATCAGAAAAAAGAGTTATAAAATGAACATTCAATAAAACCTGTAATTTATTACAGAGAATATTTGTTCTCAACTAGCCAACTCTGTAGGACATAACACAGTTTAGATATTAACTGATTTTTTTCTGTAATCTCATGTTTGATTATGTGGATAAGATATACCTGAAAAGATCACTGGTGAGTTGTATAATTTGCTTGTTTGATTATAGGTGTTTTAACTAACAATGAATGTGAGGAAATACATTATTTTCTGAAAAAAATGTTTTCGTGATGTGAGAGGAGCTAAGAAAAATAAGAATAAGACAATGCTTAGAAACTGAATAACACTGAATAACACTTAGAATGCAATTTTAAAATAACACTTAGAAACTGAATAACACTGAGTAACACTTAGAAACTGAATAAGGGCTTTGCCCTTCATTCTGTAAATCATAAGAATGTGTAAGCTAGATGCAATTTGCATAATGAACACTGAAGAAAAGGGAGGATATGCTAAAATATTAAGATTTTCCTTTCCTTCTTTACCTTTTTCCGTAGTCTCTTTAATATGAATATATTTAAAGAACATCTCCCAATCAAGGAACTGTTAGCTTAGGTCAGATTTTAATCGATAAAGCGATGGTAGAAACTAGTCAGCATCCAAGATCAATAAGATTTCATCATACAGAAGACTCTTTCTCCCTATAGCATATGAAGATTTCTTCTTTAGTTCTTTGATGACATGAAAATTGTAACTATGTTGCTTAAAGAAAGGAACAAAAAAGACTAAAGTTTAATTATACTGTTTTATTTCCCTTGCAGCTGTGTCCCAGTAGCCACTGAGCAATGGGAAAGTTCTTTGTAATCTTTGACCCTCCTACCAATACAGTCCTATGCAAACTGGTAATTACAATTAATTATAGGCCACAGAGTGGTGAAAGAGACACATTTTTTTTTTCTCTTACAGAGGCCTATGAATTAACTTTACAGTCAAGCTATAACTCTTCAATTTCTGGGCCTGAAGCTACTAATAAGTTCAAGATATATGGTTGTCCTTAATATTGTAATAAGCTGCTAAGAATTGTGATGCTTCCTAATTCTAATTCTCATCATCAGAGGTTGATTTTTTTTATGGGTAGGCATATTTTCACATGTTCTTGGGCGTCAAGAGCATGCAAAGCTCCTAGGTAGAGTAATAAGAGCAGGGAGAATTGCCATA
Source organism: Delphinapterus leucas (assembly GCF_059928025.1). Taxonomy (NCBI): domain Eukaryota; kingdom Metazoa; phylum Chordata; class Mammalia; order Artiodactyla; family Monodontidae; genus Delphinapterus; species Delphinapterus leucas. The sequence continues at coordinate 56,403,361 of NC_143140.1, forward strand.
ATAGGGAGAATAATAAGAGCAGGTAAAAACCCCATTTTTTTTAATGCAGTTAATTTATTAATGCATTCATTATCTTTGATATCTGCAGAAACTGAGGCATAGAGACTGAGTATTTCCTCAAAGTTACACAGGAAGTGCTGGCTTGAGGAATTGTACTCAAGTCATCTAGCTTAGAGTTCATCCTCTTACCCAATGCGCTATATGGCCTCATTGCCTATTGGGATCTTTATGGAACTATAAAAACTTCATGGGAAAAGGGCCATAGTAAAAGGGAGAATAAACAAGTAGAGATAGCACTTACTACACTACTGAACAGCTCATGGGGATCAATAATTTCTTATTGACTGCTTCTTCTCTCATTTAGCTTTAAAAGGAATGACTTTCTACTGAAGATGTGATTTATCAGATTCTCATCACCTGCCCACTGCAATGTGATAAAGGCAAATGGCATAGGTCCTACGGTTTAGTTGGAAGTGCCTAAAGATTATAATTTCTGATGTATCCCTGACCAATGCAGAACTAAGTAGAAGCTGGAGCTTTGAGTGAAGTATGGAGGAAGAGACATAAGTAGGTGTTTGGGGCCACATTCTCCCAATTTTCTGGGGTTCAGAGCAGCTTGTATCTGAGAGGAGGAAGGAATGGCCTCTTAAACTGTTAGAGATGCTTAGGACATGATAAACTACCAAAAGCTTATAACCCCTCCCTCACAGGACAGCCTCACAATTTGCAGAGCCAAGTATAGAATAAAAACACAGAGCCTTTTGTTTAAAAAGTTTTAAGAATTTCAAGACAGTGAGAGCAGAACATGAAACCAAGCATGGGATCCTCGCATGGGACTTCGTGTGACTGCACAGGACACACACCCATGAAGCTGCCCTGACTCCCCATTTCTCAATGTGCGTTCTCACTAATCTGAGAGTGGCAGGCCAGCCTTCCTCACTTAACTCAAATACAACTTTTCCTGAGGTCCTGTCTGTTCCTCCATTCTAACAGCCCAGTACACATCCTTCTCCAGTGGAGCTCATATGTCCAAGACTCGCAGTCAGAGAAGTGTTCTCCAGCCCATTCAAGTCTCCTGCACACCGAGCTAGAAGTTGATTTTCTATCAGGTGTACATAAAGGAGACAGGCCAGCAGCCCATTCCTTCCTAGTCTCAGGCCTGACTGGTCCCAGAGGTACTGAAAGAGAGAAAAATCAACCCTCTTACTGTTCTCTATGGCTTCATAAAAGCTTGTTTTCCAAATATGATATAGAAAAACCTTCCTCATTATTCCCTCCTTCACAAAAGACTGAAGGATTAAGATAGCTCTATCAGTGATCTTTCATTCTTCCACATTTGCCAGAAACTAGAAATAAACTTTATAAAGGTCAGTTCTAGGAAATACATTTAAAAAGGCAGAAAATTGTATGATAGTTGAATGTATCTTCATTCTAATCTTTTTTCTCTGTACTGCTGTAAAAAGAGCTTGCCCAGGTTTTCTTCTTGGGGCTACTTCCTAGTCGCCTTTTTTCTTTTTGACAGCACTTTTGTAGAAAGTTTATCTTTTATTAGCTTTTAGGCCTCCAGTCATCATGCACTGCAAAATCCTCTGGGGCATGTTGAACTTTTATTCTAGTGTTGTCTCTCTCTCAAAGCCTTATTGCTGTCATTTCTTTGAAAGGCTGTCCTCAGCTGAATATGTGAAGGTTGGTCTCTGACAGAACCTTTTAATCACACCAGCACAGAACTCAGCCAGTAGTATTACTATTCCAGTCTCGTACTTATGAGTTTTATTAGCTTGCTTAGATAAATAGCAGAGAAACTTTGGCCAATAAAGAGACTTTGTTGATAACTATTTAACTTCTTGCCTCATTCTTAAGAATATACCTGAATATGCTTATAATTAAAAAATTATACTTATGCTAAGAGAATAATTTTAACCACCCACCTTGAATATTTGTACATGTATAAGAATATAAATTTATATTATATTATGTATTTCTCTGCAACTTTACACCTGATTTTTACTGACCAGTTGAGCACCAATGATATGTTATATATTTTCCTTAGTAAATGGATGCCACTTAGATAAGAAAACACATTGAAAAAATCACATTAAGGTCACACTCTCAAAAATATTATTGTGTGCTTCATGCAGAATTAAACATTTTTGTTATTTCCCTGAGGGTAGTGGTAATCTTTGAGGCTCATTAGCAGGAGAACACACAAAACTAGAAAGATATAAAGGAAGGTTTATTTTTTTTGTTGGGCTCCAACTAATTGCATTAAAATAAACCTAGTACTTTTGCCGGCTTTAACGCTCATAAAAGAGTAAAGCAATCTCGACTCCAGTCTTTTGATGTGGTCATATATCTATTGCCAAGTTTCTTTTTAAAGTCCCCCAGATAAACATGTATGCCAATTAAGCAATATAAAATAGAGAGGAACTTCTTGTGCCCGCATGCCTTTTTCTCATTAATTCTAGGAAATGACTCCGGGACTTCTTCCCATTATTATCCAATAGATTAAATGACATCTTCCCCCCAACTGACTCAGGTAGAAGTGCCAGGTTTACTTTCATCCTGGACTCTATTCTTTGAATGAGGACCAGACCAAACAGTGCCCTTTTGAGGTTGAAGATGCCTTTCTTCATAATGTCATCGATTAGAGGAAAGGTCAGATTTATCCCAGTGTAAAAGAAAATGCTGGCAATTCACATAAAGCCACTTACTGCTGCTTAGAAATATCCTCATTTCAAGTTTTGTTGCAATAACTTACCCATCAAATAGATTCAAAACACCAAATAATAGCATAGGTATGTGCTATATACCTATATATATAATTCAAAGTAAAATACATTTCATTTACAGTAATGTAGTTTTGAAGTATGAAAGAAGAAATCATTAAACAGGGTAGAGATGACACTCTGCTCCAGTCCAGATTCAGGCATTAAAAAAAGCACTCTTGAAGTGTTAATTGAAGTGGATACAAAGAAAGAACTATTTACCATGGTGTGGCTAAGAATAGAAGAATCAATAAGATACTGTGAAGAACAGTGACAAAGCAGAGTGGGAAACCATGATCATCTGTAGCTTTATACGGATAAGGACACAAAATAATATAACTAGAACTAGGCAAAAGCTATAGCCATAGGAGCTCTGGCTGCAAGTAAAGAACACAACCTCTGCCAAACCGTGGCCTGTGAACGGGTGGGAAAGGGGGGCAAGTAAGGACCAAATATTCTTCCCTTTCTCCCTATGATCTCCTAATGGTACCTCCCATTGCCTAGACCAAATGGGAAGCAAGAGTGAAAGCATTAAAAATTAGAATTTCTGACCTCAAAAGAGGGCAGAAAAGAATAGAAGATTATCTGTGGGAAAATGAAGCAAAACCAGTACCCATATATTTTGGTCTTCTTTGAAACTGAACCCTGTATTTCAACACACATACTTTTTATCAGAACCCTTGACACTTTTGGAATAGAAGTCTGGAAACAGAGGTCTGCCAAGATGAGAATAGGTTGAAGAAAAAAAATAGTTTTATGGAAAAAGATATTAAACATTTAAGCTATTCTTGCTATTTAAATGAAATTATTACGTTAATAATCACATTATTTTATTTCCTTTTCACATTACTGATACTAAGATGTCCTCTGATAATTATAAACAGAGACTGCCATCTTGATTTTAGCCCCCTGGCACATTAATTATATATTCTTACTTCTTAGAGATCTTGGGGTAACACAAGTTGGCTTCATATCAAAGAATCAGACTGGAACTTTTATTCACTTTATAATTCCTTACTATGATGGTCATAAAAATGAGCAATTCAAGTGTTATTTTATTTATCTTTTATCCTTAAGTGTTAAACAGCAATGAAAATAGGAAACAACTGCACAGATCCCTGTGCTGGAAATTCCCACATTATATTGATCTCAGCATAAGAAACACATTGAATTCCCCTCTGATACTTCAGAAAGGGCATCTTACCTTTATTTACTTTCAATAAGTTTATTAGTGTCTACAGGGCATATAATTCTGTTGTTAGAACAGAAATGTTTACATAATTCCTGTTCTAAAAATAATTAAAATTAAGATCAGGATCAAGACTTAGACAAGTGAAAAGTTTCACATTGATACAATTGAGTAATTAATATAATATAAAATAAACTCTATCATAGGAATAAACCTCACATTTTGCCATTCTTATATGTCCCAACCAACTCTTTAAATGATGCTTATTCATGCATCCCTTTGAGAAAAGATCATATGAATATGCTCCATGGGCTTGGTAAGGAGTAGTCCCAGGCTATAAAAGAGGTAGAATCAAATTGTGAAGGCTACTGATAATGCATCTGTAACTCAGCTTCAGGCTTATACATCAGGATATGAGGAAGAAAGACTAGGAAAGACAACAATATAGATTCCTCTTTTTCTAGGATTGATTAAATATTGGTATTACTCTTCAAATATCAGTTTGAGATTTATCTGCAATAATTTCAACAATGATCTCATATGTGTCTGCCTATGTGAAACAACAGAAAATTAACCTCCTTTGTTTCTTAAGTCCTGATATATCTAGAGTAGCTCTAAAATTTTTCTCTTCAAGAATGTGTTTCCAGTACACAGTTCCTTGCAGGCACTGGTTTTCTTTTAATTTTATATATTTAGTATTCATAGAGTAAAATTCACTCTTTTTTGGTACAACCCCAAAATCAGGACACCAAATGGCTCTATAACTCCAAAACACTAGTTTTTATTATCAATTTTATGGTCACATACACACTTATCCTACTGATAGATTCTCCATCACAATAGTTTTATCTATTCACTAGTGCCATATAAATCAAATCAAATTATATTCATATATCATGTAAACATTTGAGACTGACTTCTTCCAATCAGCATGCTTTATATTCATTCAAGTTGTTGTCTGTATCAATAGTTGAGTTTTTGTTGTTTTTAGTTGCTGACTTTGGTGTAATTATGGATACAGCTGCTATAAACATTTGTATACATTTTTTTTGGTGATCATAAGTTTTTATTTCTCTAGATTAAATAGTAGTGATGTTGCTGCGTCATACAGTAAGTGTACGTTTAACAACTGCCATATTGTTTTCTGTGGCTGTATCATTTTGCATTCTCTTCAGTTATGGATAATAAAGTGATTTGCTCGGCATCCTCTCTGGTATTTCGTATGGTTAGTATTTTTTACTTTATCTACACGAACAGATACATAGTATATCTCATGGTCTTAATTAGCATTCCCCTAATGAATAATGATGTTGTGTAGAAATGCTGTCTTCTTAAATAGTTAGTTGATTTTGCCAAGGAAATCATCTGAGCTGGTGATTTCTTTTTAAGAATATTTTACAAACTACATTTCTGTAATAGCAATAGAATTTCTCTTGATAAGAACAGGTCCATTTGATCTGTGTTGCCGAATGTATATGCCTAAAGTTGTACACATTCCCTTATTATCCTTTAAATATCTTCACAATCTATTGTGACAACCCTTTCATTGCTGACATTAGTGATTTGTCTCTTTTTTCTTTGTTAATCTTGCTAAAGGTTTATCAGTTATATTGATCTTTTCAAAGAAGCAGATTTTGGTTTACTGTTTTTTCATTAGTGTAAGTCTGTTTTCAATTTCAGTGATCTCTTCATCATTTCCTCTCCTACTAATCTGGATTCATTTTGTTCTTTTTCTTCTTTATTCTAAGTAGAAGCTTAGATTATTGATTTGAAATCTTCTCTTCTGCTATAAACAATTACTATTATAAATTTCCCTTTATGCATTGCTTTAGTTGCATCCCACGAATTTTTATGTTTTATTTTTGTTTAATTCAAAATACTTCCGGGCTTCTCCGGTGGCAGAGTGGTTTAGAATCTGCCTGCCAATTCTGGGGACATGGGTTCAAGCCCTCGTCCAGGAATATCCCACATGCCGCAGAGCAACTAAGCCACCCGTGTGCCACAACTACTGAACCCGCGTGCCACAACTACTGAAGCCCGTTCACCTAGAGCCCGTGCTCTGCAACAAGAGAAGCCACTGCAATGAGAAGCCTGCGCTCTCCACAACTAGAGAAAACCCACGGGCAGCAATGAAGACCCAACGCAGCCAAAAATAAATAAAATAAAATTAAAAAAAGACCCAATGCCTTCTTAAAAAAAAAAAAATCTGATATCAAAATACTTCCTTATTTTGCTTGAGATTTTCTCTTTAACCCCAGGGGTTATGTATTTAGAATTGTGTTGATGAATTTCCAAATTATTGACTATTTTCTTGTTATTTTTCTGTTATTGTTTTCTAGTTTAATGCTATTATGGTCAGAGACATACATGTTGATTTCTATTCTTTTAAAATTGTTATGGTTTCTTTCGTGATGCTGGGTATGGTCTGTCTTGCTGACTGTCTCGTGCACTTGAAAAGAATGCATATTTTGTGGTTGTTGGGTATTATTATTCTTTAAATGTCAACTTAATTCAGGTGGTTCATGATGTTGCTCATTTCTTCTATAACCTTCTTATTTTTTGTCCACTAGTTCTATACATAACTGAGAGAGGAGTGTTGATTTCTTCATCTGTAATTGAAGATTTCTTCTCTCAGTTCTGGCAGTTTTTTGCTTTATAGAAGCAAACATATGCGTTCATATTTAGAATTGTTATATCTTAGGTTTGCTGATTAGGATCAGATCGATACATGTGCAGCTTGGGGTTCCATCCAGGAGTTCATAGACCACATTACGGGATTTATCGCCCAACCTCCTTCCCCTTAATGCTCTCCTTGGTGTTTTGTTTCCCTGGGGATCCCTTTTACTTTCCTTCAGAGAGAGAGCTGGACCTTTATTTATCCAGCTCCGTCACACAGTTCTGTAGCTGCACCACATCTGAAGCAAGCCATCAGAAGACAGGGTGAGAGGAAAAGCCACATGGGTTTGTCCTCACAGTTTTCGGACCCCAATCAAAGAGGAAAGTTCCCCTTCCTCAGAGTTTTGGCTCCTATGACTTTCCACTGCCAACTCTGCTGCTATGCTCTGCAAATTTCTTGGGGGCTAGAGCATGAGACAGTGGAGAAAATAAATTAAGGGGAAGGTGGGTTTCTCACTCTTCTTAAGTGTTAAGAGCTCCTTTTCCCACATCTGAACCAAAATGAGAGTGCTTCTCCAAGAACTCTCTTTGAACCCGACTGCCACATGTGGGGTTTCCTACTGCAGTGTGTTCAGGCTGGAGACTACTCAAGGGAAAAAAAAAAAAAACGGTGAACTTGCTGCTAATTTGGTGTTACTTTGAACTCCACTCTTCCCCAACATGACTGCTACTATTTACTTTTCAGTGTTCTCTAATAGCTACTATATGCATCCTGTCCAGGTTTCATAATTGCATTCAGTGGGAGAGAAAGGATAGAATGCACTTATTTAATCTTATCACACACCCAAACACACTGAGAATTGAATATGACTTAAGTTTTTGCAAAATAAAATTTCTTTTCTAATGAAATTAAGAAAATATAGTGAAAACCAAGAAAATGCTCTTTTAGAAAATTTTATCATATTTCAGCTATATTCTATTGATAATAATTACTTCTGTTTTTATTATTTGTATATCACCTTTCAGTTTACAAAGTTTTATCTAATAATTCTCTCCTACCTTAACACTAGTCAAACCATTTGAAATAGTTTGATGGGGCTTTGTGACATAGTGTAATGCATTTTCTACCACAGATTTTCAAGGATCATATAATGAAAATAAATTTATAAGACAGGTTTGTATAAGCAACTATTTCTTTGCTTCCTTGTTTTCACAGATGAAATTCCATAAGTATATTTTAGTCAACCAATCCTTTTGTTACATAATGGAAAGGTGACAGCTGCTCATTATGTTGTAGTCAGTCTACTAGTAGTAGACATCTGTGTTAGTTCTTCCCCCATTTTCTTGATAATACTGTTATAAGCAAATAAAGTGATAATTTATTTAATGACATAATAAAATTTTAACTAAAAATTTCAAAATCAAGTTATTTTTAAAGTTTTAAATATATGTGGTGTTTGTTTAAAAAAATTCCTGTTTAAAAGACAAGGGAAACATCAGATGGTTTCCCCATATAATTCCTTCATTCCTTGTTAATGAGGATCTACATTTAAAAAGCAAGAGCTTTTCACTTTCTTTGTGAGTGCTGGTTTTATTTTAAAGTTGAACAAGACTGAAAGCAGAAGTAGAACTTTAAAGCAATTAGTCTGGATGTCATAATAATTTTTCTTTTCTGAATATATTTGTTTGTTTTGATTTTTTCAATTTGCAATAAAAACAAAATAAAATATAAGTTGTAAATTAAACCTAAAGAAAAATGCTTCTAAGTGAACTTAAATAGAAGAATTTAACCTTAGAGATTTAGGTGATTAGATTTATTGCCCATCATTAAAGTAAAACGGGACAATTCATATTTGGACATATCCATATAAAAAAAGTTTAAAATTTATTGAATTAATTTGACAAATTATGCAAAGTCAAAAAATTTCTTTTTAAATTGCCTTTTTTCACTACTCCTCTGCCACTAAGAAGTAAACCCTTACTAAACCTATATCTTTAGTGCAATAAAAAGAAAATACCATACCATTCTTTTAAGAGTTTCTATTGATCTCTTTTTGAATTTTTTCTAGATTTCTAGCAAGTAATAGCCTCTTAGAACCTCTGCAGGTATAATACTGGATCAACTTAGTATCTGTGAAGGAGTTAGAAAATATATAATTTTAGCTCTGTTCATAGATCCTTTGTAGAGTGTGAACCTACTTTATTTCTTCTCTTAGCATAATTCTAAACTGGTAGGTAAAATAATTGATTGCAGGTGAAAATAAATAAATTAGCAAAGCAGTCTTTCATTTTGAACTGCTCTATAATACAAGACTGAATAATTTTCAGTTTAATATATATATTTTAAGGAAAAAATAATTAAACACTTTTAGGTTGTTAATAGTTGTCAGTTGTAGTCAGTTTAAAAGCTGGCACCTTCTACTAGACCTAAAAAAAAAAAAAATGAGCATCCATTATGGATAACACATTTTGGGACTGGCAGGTAAAGCAAGAGGTCACAGGAGATCTTACAGATATGTGAGAAAAGAAGGGACACAAGGGCACCATGGATAACCCCACAACTTTCTGCCTATTTTTACTTACTCTTAATGAACAGAAAATGCTCAAGATTTATATTTTTGATTTTATAGTTTTAAAGAAGTAATCAGAGAGAAAATTTCAAAGGACAATTTACTTCTGACACTGTGGTTATTGAAATGAGCTTGGCCTCCATAATCCATGTAGAAATGTATGTCAATACCAACTCTGTTAGTTGTTTGTGAACTTGGATAAATGAGTCGCAGATTTTTCAAACAAAAGCTAGTGTAATAGCATTTCCCTCCTGTAGTTATGCTGGTTTAAAAATTGATTGAAAACACTAGAACACTCTAAAATGGAGCAAGTAATTTTTTAGAAAGCAACAGGTTAATTCATAACATTTGTGTTTTGCTTAATAGTAGGTAACAAAATAGTCATTAAAATGCAATGAGTGCTATGATGATTTGGATTCAAGCTCACAACTGGCTCATCCTAAAAGAGGCCAGCAACATTCAAAAGGAGTGGGAGTAACCTCCATACTGTTCTCCATAGTGGCTGTATCAGTTTACATTCCCACCAGCAGTGCAAGAGGGCTCCCTTTCCTCCACACCCTCTCCAGCATTTATTGTTTCTAGATTTTTTTGATGATGGCCATTCTGACCAGTGTGAGATTATATCTCATTGTAGTTTTGATTTGCATTTCTCTAATGATTAATGATGTTGAGCATTCTTTCATGTGTTTGTTGGCAATCTGTATGTCTTCTTTGGGGAAATGTCTATTTAGGTCTTCTGCCCATTTTTGGATTGGGTTGTTTATTTTTTTGTTATTGAGCTGCATGAGCTGCTTGTAAATTCTGGAGACTAATCCTTTGTCAGTTGCTTCATTTGCAAATATTTTTTCCCATTCTGAGGGTTGTCTTTCGGTCTTGTTTATGGTTTCCTTTGCTGTGCAAAAGCTTTTAAGTTTCATTAGGTCCCATTTGTTTATTTTTGTTTTTATTTCCATTTCTCTAGGAGGTGGGTCAAAAAGGATCTTGCTGTGATTTATGTCATAGAGTGTCCTGCCTATGTTTTCCTCTAAGAGTTTGATAGTTTCTGGCCTTAACTACAAATAGAACTACCATACGACCCAGCAATCCCACTACTGGGCATATAACCTGAGAAAACCATAATTCAAAAAGAGTCATGTACCGAAATGTTCATTGCAGCTCTATTTACAATAGCCAGGAGATGGAAGCAACCTAAGTGTCCATCATCAGATGAATGGATAAAGATGTGGCACATATATACAATGGAATATTACTCAACCATAAAAAGAAATGAAATTGAGTTATTTGTAGTGAGGTGGATGGACCTAGAGTCTGTCATACAGAGTGAAGTAAGTCAGAAAGAGAAAAACAAATACTGTATGCTAACACACACATATGGAATCTAGGGGGGAAAAAATGTCATGAAGAACCTAGGGGTAAGATGGGAATAAAGACACAAACCTACTAGAGAATGGACTTGAGGATATGGGGAGTGGGAAGGGTAAGCTGTGACAAAGTGAGAGAGTGGCATGGACATATATACAATACCAAACGTAAAATAGATAGCTAGTGGAAAGCAGCTGCATGGCACAGGGAGATCAGCTCGGTGCTTTGTGACCACCTAGAGGCGTGGGATAGGGAGAGTGGGAGGGAGGGAGACACAAGAGGGAAGAGATATGGGAACATATGTATATGTATAGCTGATTCACTTTGTTATACAGTAGAAACTAACACACCATTGTAAAGCAATTATACTCCAATAAAGATATTAAAAAAAAAATGGAATGGGAGTGATTTCAGGAACAATGAAGCACAGATAAAGAAGCCGATAAACCTTAACCTGACCTGCCAGTGAGTTCCTAAGTGAACTGGGTACTGTCCACTTCTTGACTGAACGTAATAGCTTAGAGACAATGGGAATGTAAAGCATCAGGAAGTCCTTAAACTTCTTTTCTATTACAACACACATACCAAATATTTACATGCATGAATGAAGTAGCCCTATGAATTCACCAGATTACAAGGTGTTAAATAAGTAAAAAGGGCTACAGGTTATATCAGTCTCTTGTTTTCTATGTCTTCCCTCTTCCGTCAAAGAAAGTTCATAGAAGTGTGCATGAGAACAAGTAGGGTTTATTATATGGACCACTTTAGAAGTACTCTAATTTTAAAAAATTAAAACCATTTACATAGTTCAATAACTCTAATTATTATAATATTATTTGATCAAACCCACAATGGAGTGTAATGACACAGTTAAGTGCCACTACTTAGAGTATAAAAGGCATATTAAGTGTCATATAATTTTAAAATCTTACTCTTTGTGTTATTTCATTTTATCATTATTGTTTACTGTAGTATATAAATAGCTGCATTTTTATAGCTTATGGAATTATCACTCTGATTTTATTACATCTCATTTACCTGAAGCCATTCAGACTGCTGAGATGTATACTATCTAGTGAAAAGAATGGCATCTAGTGACAACTCCTTTGAATTACATACTCAATTAGATCCTCAGGTACATGTATCCTCATCCAGTCTGTATTGTATTTTTCAAGTTTGCATTTAGCTCTTTTAATCCACCTCTTCCAGACCAATATTGAATTTCAGGACAAATTAAATTAGAATGTGAACTTCCCACCCCTTATTGTTGCAATGTATCTATGAACAATGTGGGTCCTGCCACCGCTGACTATATGAGCTCTTGGTGGACTTAGATAATATTGTTTCCCATAGTGATTACCTCTTAACTGAAAAATCTGCCAGTAAAGGTCAAGGAGAACAGCTTCACTGGTTCTCTTTTATCCCTATCATCAACATCATTATGGTGTGTGAATCAGTTTCAATTTTGTCCTCTTTTAAAAGTCACTGACACAGCAAAGAAATTGATGTTTTGACAACCATAGCACACCAGAGCTACCAAACAGGGGAAAAGATACAACTAACATCATTTTTATAGAATGAGGAAATCTTAAAAAGAATTTTAAATCATTGCCCAAGAGGATTCTGTCAATCATTTGTTTAACCAATGCCATATGCAAACATAAAGGCCTACTTTTCAAGCTAATCAGTACTCACACATTCAATATTCACTCAACAAATACTCATGCCTGCTGTGGGTCAGACACTGTGCTGTACATTATTCCCCTCAGCTGTCTTTGAGCTGAAGACAATTTCTCAAGTCAAAGGATATCTAGGCAGGGAAAAAATTCTTATTTGAATACAGGAAATGAAGAAATGTACCTGAAAACTTCAATCTGTTACCTTCAGTCCAATATCTTTTCATGTGATTTTACATACATACTCTTCTTTAGGCAAACACGTAAAAATCACATCCAAAACTGAATGACCAGGCAAGTTGACATTTCTCAGCCTCAGTGTGACAGATGTGAATACACCATGCTACTTCTTCAGCATTTTAACATTTTGCTATTTTCTTCTTCGGCATATATATGTTCCAGAAAAAAGTTTTTAATGATTTGTCTGCCTTTTGATTTGCTTGCTTTCTAGAAGGGAGGTGATAGTCATGTACACTTCAGATGTTTTGCTTCAGGGAAGTGATGGTTGGCTAACAGCTGTTCTCAGAGGTTGCTTCCACTCAAACCCTGTGTACTGCATGCAGGGAGCTGGACCAAGCATAATTCCTAATACAGCAATTTTCAGTAAATTGTTCTGCTAAATAGAAATATATTACTTGAAGGCTGGAAAAGTGATGATAAACCTGACCCTTCAGCTCCACTTTTAAAGGTCATTTTGGTTAAATGTAAGCAAATTGTGGTACAAAGAACCTTTTACTTGCTGTTTCTCACTTATATCTCCCCTCATACCTCATTATGCTAATGTAGTGACTTATTTGACAGAGTAGTTTCATCCATAATCTTGGAAATATATAATGGATTTAATTTCAAGGTTATATTTTCAGAAAACTATTAATGTCCCTTTCAAAGTCATTGAGACTGAATTATGTTTCAGCAAAATATTAAGTACATTAAAGGTCCCTTTTAGATTTGAGAAAAGCCAATTGGCAATCCAGTTGCAATTATTTAACAGCTTTGAGCCTTGAATTGTTAAACTTATGAATTATCCATGCTAACCATTATCCTAAAAAATTAAACCTCTCTGCCACATTCAAACTTCCTCAGAGACTGTCACCAAAATAACTAGATTTTTTTAAACTGTCAGAGCTTTTCATTTTTAAATTTTCATTAGATAATGATCCTTAAGTATTCAGGAAATCTTCTTAACCAAATTGAATGAGACTGCATCTTGTTAAAAACTGACTTTTCTTTTTCAGTAGAACACAAGAATTTGTGTATGCCATCTCCTCCATCTGTATGCGTGTAACCAGAACCACTTAAATTGTGTACATAATATTGAAAAATCACCAGCACCAGATTATCATAACAATGATTGATCCTTATAATTAAGTTCTAAAATCTCTTCGGTCTGGGGTTGGTTCTAATTAACAATCTGGCCAAAAGCTCAATATAACACACATGTCATCTGGGGAAAGGTCTACTCAATGGTCCTAAGAAGGCAATTTCAGTGATTCTTAGCCAGCAAGGAACCTATTCAAATCAATAAGTCCAATAGGTTTTCTTTGCACAGAAATTTAGATTTCTTTTATCATAGTTATCCTATGAAATGAAATATGTGGGATATGGGGGCTTCCGGGAAGATGGTGGAAGAGTAAGACACGAAGATCACCTTCCTCCCCACAGATACACCAGAAATACATCTACACGTGGAACAACTCCTACAGAACACCTACTGAACTCTGGCAGAAGACCTCAGACCTCCCAAAAGGCAAGAAACCCCCCATGTACCTGGCTAGGGCAAAAGAAAAAAGAATAAACAGAGACAAAAGGATAGGGATGGGACCTGCACCGGTGGGAGGGAGATGTGAAGGAAAAAAGGTTTGCACACACTAGGAAGCCCCTTCGCGGGCAGAGACTGCGGGTGGCAGAGGGGGAAAGCTTCGGAGCCGCGGAGGAGAGCACAGCAACAGGGGTGCGGAGGACAAAGCGGAGAGATTCCTGCACAGAGGATCGGTGCTGACTGGCACTCACCAGCCTGAGAGGCTTGTCTCTTCACCCGCCCGGGGCGGGCGGGGCCTGGAGTTGAGGCTCGGGCTTCGGTCAGAGCGCCGGGAGTGGACTGGGGTTGGCGGCGTAAACACAGCCTGCAGGGGGTTGGTGCACCACGGCTAGCTGGGAGGGAGTCCGGGGAGAAGTCTGGACCTGCCGAAGAGTCAAGAGATTTCCCTCTGTTTCCTGGTGCGCGAGGAGAGGGGATTAAGAGTGCTGCTTAAAGGAGCTCCAGACACGGGCGCGAGCTGTGGTTAAAAGCGCATACTCCAGAGACGGGCATGAGACGCTAAGGCTGCTGCTGCTGCCACCAAGAAGCCTGTGTGCGAGCGCGGGTCACTACCCACACCCCCCTTCCGGGGAGCCTGTGCAGTCCACCACTGCTAGGGTCCCGGGATCCAGGGACAACTCCGGGAGAACGCACGGCGCACCTCAGGCTGGTGCAACGTCACACCGGCCTCTGCCGCCCCAGGCTCGCCCCGCACTCCATGCCTCTCCCTCCCCTGGGCCTGAGTGAGCCAGAGCCCCCGAATCAGCGGCTCCTTTAACCCTGTCCTATCTAAGCGAAGAACAGACGCCCTCCGGCGACCTACATGCAGAGGCGGGGCCAAATCCAAAGCTGAGCCCCAGGGAGCTGTGAGAACAAAGAAGAGAAAGGTAAATCTCTCCCAGCAGCCTCAGAAACAGCGGATTTAAAGCTCCACAATCAACTTGATGTACCCTGCATCTGCGGAATACATGAATAGACAACGAATCATCCCAAATTAAGGAGGTGGACTTTGAGAGGAAGATTTATGATTTTTTCCCCCTTTTCCTCTTTTTATGAGTGTGTATGTGTATGCTTCTGTGTGAGATTTTGTCTGTATAGCTTTGCTTCCACCATTTGTCCTAGGGTTCTATCCATCCATTTTTTTGTTTTAATTTTTTTTCTTAATAATGTTTTTTATTTTAAAAACTTTTATTTTACTTTACCTTTTTTATTTCTTTTTTTCTTTCCCTCCTTCTCTCCTTTAGACAACGAATAATCCTAAATTGAGGAGGTGGACTTTGAGAGCAAGATTTATGATTTTTTCCCTTTTTCCTCTTTTTTGTGAGTGTGTATGTGTATGCTTCTGTGTGAGATTTTGTCTGTATAGCTTTGCTTCCACCATTGGTCCTAGGATTCTATCCGTCCGTTGTTTTTTTTTTAATTTTTTTCTCTTAATTTTTTTTTACTTTAATAACTTTATTATATTTTATCTTAATTTTATTTTACTTTATCTTCTTTCTTTTTACCATCCTTCCCTCCCTCCTTCCCTCCTTTCTTTCTTTCTACTTCTACTAATTCTTTCTTTCTACTTTTTCTCCCTTTCATTCTGAGCCGTGTGGATGAAAGGCTCTTGGTGCTGCAGCCAGGAGTCAGTGCTGTGCCTCTGAGGTGGGAGAGCCAACTTCAAGACACTAGTCCACAAGAGACCTCCCAGCTCCACATAATATCAAATGGCGAAAACCTCCCAGAGATCTCCATCTCAACACCAGCACCCAGCTTCACTCAACGACCAGCAAGCTACAGTGCTGGACATCCTATGCCAAACAACTAGCAAGACAGGAACACAACACCACCCATTAGCAGAGAGGCTGCCTAAAATCATAATAAGTCCACAGACACCCCAAAACACACCACCACAGGTGGACCTGCCCACCAGAAAGACAAGCTCCAGCCTCATCCACCAGAACACAGGCACTAGTCCCCTCCACCAGGAAGGCTACACAAAGCACTGAACCAAACCTAGCCACTGGGGACAGACACCAAAAACAACAGGAAATACGAACCTGCAGCCTGCAAAAAGGAGACCCCAAACACAGTAAGATAAGAAAATGAGAAGACAGAAAAACACACAGCAGATGAAGGAACAAGATAAAAACTCACCAGACCTAACAAATGAAGAGGAAGTAGACAGTCTACCTGAAAAAGAATTCAGAATAATGATAGTAAAGATGATCCAACATGTTGGAAATAGAATACACAAAATGCAAGAAACATTTAACAAGGACTTAGAAGAACTAAATACGAAACAAACAATGATGAACAACACAATAAATGAAATGAAAAATACTCTAGATGGGATCAATAGCAGAATAACTGAAGCAGAAGAACGGATAAGTGACCTGGAAGATAAAATAGTGGAAATAACTACTGCAGAGCAGAATAAAGAAAAACGAATGAAAAGAACTGAGGACAGTCTCAGAGACGTCTGGGACAACATTAAATGCATCAACATTCGAATTATAGGGGTTCCAGAAAAAGAAGAGAAAAAAAAGGGACTGAGAAAATACTTGAAGAGATTATAGTTGAAAACTTCCCTAATATGGGAAAGGAAACAGTTAATCAAGTCCATGAAGCACAGAGAGTCCCATACAGGATAACTCCAAGGAGAAACATGCCAAGACACATATTAATCAAACTGTCAAAAATTAAATACAAAGAAAGCATATTAAAAGCAGCAAGGGAAAAACAACAAATAACACACAAGGGGATCCCCATAAGGTTAACAGCTGATCTTTCAGCAGAAACTCTGCAAGCCAGAAGGGACTGGTAGGACGTATTTAAAGTGATGAAGGAGACAAACCTGCAACCAAGATTACTCTACCCAGCAAGGATCTCATTCAGATTTGATGGAGAAATTAAAACCTTTACAGACAAGCAAAAGCTGAGAGAGGTCAGCACCACCAAACCAGCTTTACAACAACTGCTTAAGGAACTTCTCTAGGCAAGAAACACAAGAGAAGGAAAAGACCTACAATAACAAACCCAAAACAATTAAGAAAATGGGAATAGGAACATACATATCGATAATTACCTTAAATGTAAATGGACTAAATGCTCCCACCAAAAGACACAGATTGGCTGAGTGGATACAAAATCAAGACCCATATACTTGCTGTCTACAAGAGACCCACTTCAGACCTAGAGACACATACACACTGAAAGTAAGGGGATGGAAAAAGATATTTCAGGCAAATGGAAACCAAAAGAAAGCTGGAGTAGCAATTCTCATATCAGACAAAATAGACTTTAAAATAAAGACTATTAGAAGAGACAAAGAAGGACACTACGTAATGATCAGGGGATCGATCCAAGAAGAACATATAACAATTGTAAATATTTATGCACCCAACATAGGAGCACCTCAATACATAAGGCAAATACTAACAGCCATAAAAGGGGAAATTGACAGTAACACATTCATAGTAGGGGACTTTAACACCCCACTTTCACCAATGGACAGATCATCCAAAATGAAAATAAATAAGGAAACACAAGCTTTAAATGATACATTAAGCAAGATGGACTTAATTGATATTTATAGGACATTCCATCCAAAAACAACAGAATACACATTTATCTCAAGTGCTCATGGAACATTCTCCAGGACAGATCATATCATGGGTCATAAATCAAGCCTTGGTAAATTTAAGAAAATTGAAATTGTATCAACTATCTTTTCTGACCACAACGCTATGAGACTAGATATCAATTACAAGAAAAGATCTGTAAAAAATAGAAACACATGGAGACTAAACAATACACTACTTAATAACGAAGTGATCAGTGAAGAAATCAAAGAGGAAATCAAAAAATACCTAGAAACAAATGACAATGGAGACACGACGACCCAAAATCTGTGGGATGCAGCAAAAGCAGTTCTAATAGGGAAGTTTATAGCAATACAATTCTACCTTAAGAAACAGGAAACATTGCGAATAAACAACCTAACCTTGCACCTAAAGCAATTAGAGAAAGAAGAACGAAAAAACGCCAAAGTTAGCAGAAGGAAAGAAGTCATAAAAATCAGATCAGAAATAAATGAAAAAGAAATGAAGGTAACGATAGCAAAGATCAATAAAACTAAAAGCTGGTTCTTTGAGAAGATAAACAAAATTGATAAACCATTAGCCAGACTCACCAAGAAAAAAAGGGAGAAGACTCAAATCAATAGAAATGGAAAAGGAGAATAACAACTGACACTGCGGATATACAAAAGATGAGAGATTACTACAAGGAACTCTATGCCAAAAAAATTGAAAACCTGGAAGAAATGGACAAATTCTTAGAAGTGCACAACCTGCCAAGACTGAATCAGGAAGAAATAGAAAATATGAACAGACCAATCACAAGCACTGAAATTGAAACTGTGATTAAAAATATTGCAACAAACAAAAGCCCAGGACCAGATGGCTTCACAGGCAAATTCTATCAAACATTTAGAGAAGAGCTAACACCTATCCTTCTCAAACTCTTCCAAAATATAGCAGAGGGAGGAACACTCCCAAACTCCTTCTACGAGGCCACCATCACCCTGATACCAAAACCAGACAAGGATGTCACAAAGAAAGAAAACTATGGGCCAATATCGCTGATGAACATAGATGCAAAAATCCTCAACAAAATACTAGCAAACAGAATCCAACAGCACATTAAACGGATCATACATCATGATCAAGTGGGGTTTATTCCAGGAATGCAAGGATTCTTCAATATACGCAAATCAATCAACGTGATACACCATATTAACAAATTGAAGGAGAAAAACCATACAATCATCTCAATAGATGCAGAGAAAGCTTTTGACAAAATTCAACACCAAATTATGATAAAAGCGTTGCAGAAAGTAGGCATAGAGGGAACTTTCCTCAACATAATAAAGGCCATATATGACAAACCCATAGCCAACATCGTCCTCAATGGCGAAATACTGAAAGCATTTCCACTAAGATCAGGAACAAGACAAGGTTGCCCACTCTCACCACTCTTACTCAACATAGTTTTGGAAGTTTTAGCCACAGCAATCAGAGAAGAAAAGGAAATAAAAGGAATCCAAATCGGAAAAGAAGAAGTAAAGCTGTCACTGTTTGCAGATGACATGATACTATATATAGAGAATCCTAAAAATGCTGCTAGAAAACTACTAGAGCTAATCAATGAATTTGGTAAAGTAGCAGGATACAAAATTAATGCACAGAAATCTCTGGCATTCCTATACACTAATGATGAAAAATCTGAAAGTGAAATTAAGAAAACACTCCCATTTACCACTGCAACAAAAAGAATAAAATATCTAGGAGTAAACCTACCTAAGGATACAAAAGACCTGTATGCAGAATATTGTAAGACACTGATGAAAGTAATTAAAGATGATACAAATAGATGGAGAGATATACCATGTTCTTGGATTGGAAGAATCAACATTGTGAAAATGACTCTACTACCCAAAGCAATCTACAGATTCAATGTAATTCCTATCAAACTACCACTGGCATTTTTTACAGAACTAGAACAAAAAATTTCACAATTTGTATGCAAACACAAAAGACCCCGAATAACCAAAGCAATCTTGAGAACGAAAAACAGAGCTGGAGAAATCAGGCTCCCTGACTTCAGACTATACTACAAAGCTACAGTAATCAAGACAGTATGGTACTGGCACAAAAAGAGAAATATAGATCAATGGAACAGGATAGAGAGCCCAGAGATAAACCCACGCACATATGGTCAGCTTGTCTTTGATAAAGGAGGCAAGAATGTACAGTGGAGAAAGGACAGCCTCTTCAATAAGTGGTGCTGGGAAAACTGGACAGGTACATGTAAAAGTATGAGATTAGATCACTCCCTCAAACCATACACAAAAATAAGCTCAAAATGGATTAAAGACCTAAATGTAAGGCCAGAAACTATCAAACTCTTAGAGGAAAACATAGGCAGAACACTCTGTGACATAAATCACAGCAATATCCTTTTTGATCCACCTCTTAAGGAAATGGAAATAAAAACAAAAATAAACGAATGGGACCTAATGAAACTTCAAAGCTTTTGCACAGCAATGGAAACCATAAACAAGACCAAAAGACAGCCCTCAGAATGGGAGAAAATATTTGCAAATGAAGCAACTGACAAAGGATTAATCTCCAAAATGTATAAGCAGCTCATGCAGTTCAATAACAAAAAAACAAACAACCCAATCCAAAAATGGGCAGAAGACCTAAATAGACATTTCTCCAAAGAAGATATACAGACTGCCAACAAACACATGAAAGAATGCTCAACATCATTAATCATTAGAGAAATGCAAATCAAAACTACAATGAGATATCATCTCACACCAGTCAGAATGGCCATCATCAAAAAATCTAGAAACAATAAATGCTGGAGAAGGTGTGGAGAAGAGGGAACCCTCTTGCACTGTTGGTGGGAATGTAAATTGATACAGCCACTGTGGAGAACAGTATGGAGGTTCCTTAAAAAACTACAAAGAGAACTACCATATGACCCAGCAATGCCACTACTGGGCATACACCCTGAGAAAACCATAATTCAAAAAGAGTCATGTACCAAAATGTTCATCAGAGCTCTATTTACAATAGCCCAGAGATGGAAACAACCTAAGTGTCCATCATCAGATGAATGGATAAAGAAGATGTGGCACATATATACAATGGAATATTACTCAGCCATAAAAAGAAACGAAATTGAGCTATTAGTAATGAGGTGGATAGACCTAGAGTCTGTCATACAGAGTGAAGTAAGTCAGAAAGAGGAAGACAAATACCGTATGCTAACACATATATATGGAATTTGAGGGGAAAAAATGTCATGAAGAATCTAGGGGTAAGACAGGAATAAAGACACAGACCTACTAGAGAATGGACTTTAGGATATGGGGAGGGGGAAGGGTAAGCTGTGACAAAGCGAGAGAGAGGCATGGACATATATACACTACCAAACGTAAGGTAGATAGCTAGTGGGAAGCAGCCGCATAGCACAGGGAGATCAGCTCGGTGCTTTGTGACCGCCTGGAGGGGCGGGATAGGGAGGGTGGGAGGGAGGGAGACGCAAGAGGGAAGAGATATGGGAACATATGTATATGTATAACTGATTCACTTTGTTATAAAGCAGAAACTAACACACCATTGTAAAGCAATTATACTCCAATAAAGATGTTAAAAAAATATGTGGGATATGTCAAGATATGTAATTGGAATGGGTGGCAGTAAATAATATCAGACACATATGTATGTTTGTCATAACTCTTCAAGCTCTTGTGCCTGATACCTTACAAATTGTAGATGTCTTCCATTTACAACCTTATTATCTAAAAGGTAGCACTAAACAAAACCACATGACAAAGTGTATTGTAATGCCAAGAAGATGGCATTAACCTGTAGAGGAGGGTTAAAAGTCTTTACCAGAGGTGAATGATGGTTAAGTAAATGTTGGTGAGGTTCTGTATTACTTATCATGTGTCCTTCTAACTCAAAGACATTATTCTATCACTTCAAAAATGGAGTAGGTATGGGAACTAAGTCAACAAGGCCCAAGCTTACTGCATTTATGGCTTCACTATCCCTAGTATGTTGAGCTCACACACATTTCCAAGATGACTCAGTTACTGTACTTGCATTTCAGCAGGTGGGAAAGGGGCATGTACTCATCACTTCTACTCATGTATTATTGGCCACACCTTAGACACACAACCACTCTTAGTCATAATAAAATCTAAGAAATCTGGTCTTTATTGTGGGTATCTGTGTACCTGGCTGAAACATTATGTTCCTGCAACTAAGAGAGAATTAAAAACTAAACAAAACAAAACAAAGCAGATATACTGTGTAATTAGAGCATCTCGAACAGGCAGTTAAAGGAGAAAGACAGGGATAGAAATAAGATTGCCAGGCCAGCCCATGAGAGGGAAGAAGGGGATCATTCAGGTTATTTACACATCTTGGGAGCAAAGTAATGGGATTACTAGTCATAGTTGTTTGATTGGAAAACAACTAAAACCAACTCTTGCTATCCAAGTGGAAAGGGATTTATTGGAAAGCATTTGGTAGTTCACCGACAAAAGGCTAAGAGAATGGCCAGGAGTCCAGAGAGCTTGGGTGTCTTAGTATACATCAGCTCCTTGCCCAGGACCAGTGTAGTTATAAAGCCACCACCACCGGCACCTTCACCGCCAGACACAGGCTGCTAGACTGCTGGACTCACCTATGTTGCCACTGCTAAGTCAAAACCCTCTATATTCCTCTGAGTAGGAACATACAGTTGACTGAGCATCTAAACACACCAAGCATCTGATTGTACTTTACATGCCAGGGCACTGAGAATTATTAGCCTCCTTTCAGCTTTTCAGTGTGGTTGAATATAATTCATTACATTCAACACACACACACACGCACACACAGTCACGTATTCTTTTTTTTTATTCCCCCTTTGGCTATCAGTATCAGGAATGCTATTTCCTGTGTAATATTTTACTTTCCTCGTGCAATGCTGAACTTCCCCGATCCAATTTAGGGATTTCCCACTACCAATTCTTATTGTGTGACCTGTGGAAAGCATAAGAAATTGGAAATTTCTTCCTCGATTCCATGCCTACAGCAAGTAGAATTTAGTCTAATCTGCCCTCTCTATGGGAATTTCCAGTGTCTGCTGATGGACCAGAATCATATCTTCTTATAGATGTTGGAAGCTAGTCCTAACTTCCCTTAAGTTCAAAGCCTCCTGTTATAAATAATGACTCCACTTTAAGTCAGATCACCTCTGAGCAAGGTATAGTAGTTTACCTGCTCAGAATAAGGTAACACAGAAACAGTGGTGCTACCAAAGCTGTTTTGCACACCTGCTTCAACACACACACACACACACTCACTTACTCTAAAGAGCTTGTAAATTAGAATTTTCTTTTTATTAGTTTCAAAAATTAATGATGATTTAATGAGAGAGAAAATACAATACCTGCTGTTCTTTGTTGGAAAAATATTCTTCATAATTCAGTAGTAAATACCATTGGATAATACCATTTAAAATATACACTGAATACAAAAAATGCATGATTATGTTTCCCTTAATATTTATTATATAAAAGCAAGTGCAATTTAATAGAAGAATACACAAATTTCTTGTCAATAACTCCCCATATCACTTTCCTTAATACCAATGTATCAGATGAGGATTTTAAATTTATCAGAAAATTTAGCAAATAATTTCTATTTTTTCCAAATACAATTAGAGCAAGCAAACAAAAATATAGACACAAAAAATAAGTAATAAAAATCATCTAAATATTAACTTAAAACTTTTTGAGGCACATAATGAAACAGACACAGAAGTAATGGCTTAGGCAAATGCTTACTTCTAGAATTAGTCTGTCAAATCCCCTACAGGGAATGATGACTTAAGGCAGAATGAAGGAAAAATCAGTGAAGTAGAAAAATGGAGTTAAGCCATCCAACCAGCTGACAGCATTATGATTAAATTTGACATACAGTAATCTAGAAATTAAAACTGCAAACTAGTTAGAACCAAAACAAATCTTATAACTTTAGAAAGATCAACCATGAAGACAAGTAAAGTCACGTGTTGATAAACTGAACATACACACTGAAAACAATAAAATATGTTTCAACTTAAAAGGAAAAATGGTTTCTTTCAGTAAGAGTTAAGATGCTGGACAAAACTATAGCATAACCTGCATGTGTGTTATTGTGCTTGGGTGTATTTGCTGTAGATTTTGGCTCAACTTGGAAAGTGAAGAAGAAAATTGAAATAAATAAAATAATGAGCTCTATGAAATAATTTTTTTCATCTGAAATAAAAAAAAACAACACAAGACATGATAGAATAAGAGCTTATTTTGAGTTTAGAATGAAAAAAAGGTTAAAACTGTAAATAGTTACTAAACAACAACTGAAATATATAACTTCACTATTTCCCAGTGAAGTTAAATTCATTCCCTTCAAGAACAAAGGATCAATGAAGAAAGAAATTAAACCATTCTAAGTTGGAGTGGGAAATTAAGTTACTGAGGGCAGCAAATGAGAGTAGGTGACAGATTACTACTTTCATTACCTTTGGGAAAAGGGATATTAAAGCCATATCACTGATGGAGTTTTGTACTTGCGGTGCCTAAGATAACTTGAAGGAATGTCTAATGAGGTAGAAGTATGTTTGCCAAAGTATTCTATTTCATACATGAACAAATTATCACACCTGAGACATTTTTCTAAAACATCATGCTGTTAACAATTAAGTGGGAAAAAATATGGAAAAGAATGAGAAGGAATTGTTTGTGAACAAGAAGTTAAATTTGTAAATATTTTAATTTCAATAAGCAGCTGGTATAGAATTTAAAACACTAAAAATCCAAGAACCATTTTATCTCAAGATTTTGTTGTAACAATTGAAATAAAGTATATGAAGCAGTAAAGCACTGATCCTGGCGCATAAAAAGTGCACATAAGTGTAATAATAATAACAATCGTAACAACAACAAACAATGGTAGCAATAACATTCATAACAGTAACAGAAAGTTGAAAGATGATAGCCAATATGATATAATGATTGAGACACCTAGGATATGGGTTTAATCTCTTACCCCACTCGCTATTACATATTCCAGAGTTTGGGGATAATTCACCTCACTTCGTCAAATCTTAGACGTTTTAGTTCTCAAATGAGTGTGGTACAGTAGCTGTTCTTACTCTGCTCTGCCTCCCAGCTTTGAGGCAAGTCCCAGTTTCAGAAAGAGCCGCCTACTCTTTATCGGTGAAAGTTGACTATGTTTATTGCATTGGATTCTTTGAGTTGTAAGTAACCAAGACTCACATAGTCAACCTCAAATAGTGGAAAAAATTTTAAGGATGCATAAAGAGACACAGGTATCCAAGGACCGAGACATAGTTTGGAAGTTAGCAGATAACTAGTACAGTTTACTACAGATACATCTATCAGCAAACTAGCGTTCAATCATCTGCTGGGGCTTAGTATAAAATTTGCTGCACAAAATATAGCCCATCATAACTGGGGTAAGTGCATTAGGTACCCACACGTTCATGATGTTATGGCCTCACTGCCAACCTGTGAAGAATGCGCCTTGTGGGGCAGAGTCATTTGGTTATCACCAGCAGATTGAACTGGGCCCTGACAATTATATTTACAAACTCCTTAACCCTCAGTGCTAGAACCAAACTGTTTTATTTTTCCCATATCAGGATGTCTGTATACTACCAATAATCCCTTTTCCCACCACAATTCTAACAGATGAAGAGTAAGTGTAAAGTTGGCCAGCCACATGAGATTCTAATATTTTTAAACAATTATGCAAATAATGTACTTAGAACACCAAATAGTGTACTTTCCAAATATTATAGCAAATAATATAAACAAGAATGAGACTAAATTGAAGCTTCACACTCTTACAAGAATTTACTGAGTTTATAAACCCAAGAAACTGCATAACAAGATGGAATCACATCTTGAATAGTAACAACTAGTGCTAATGAATTTCATGTAGTTCCTAAGGACACCATGTTGTCTCATGCCCCTACATGTTTCTATATTCTCTTTCTTCTGCCTGGAACACCCTCTCCCACCAGTTTACCAGCCAAATCACTCTGTCCTCCCTCAATTCTCAGTTAAAGCTCCACCTACAATTTTAAGACATCTCTACTCTTCTGACAAATACAAGTGTTCTACTGACCAGGCTGACATCACGCAAATTCACTTAGTTAATTAAACTGATTATTTGTCCCCTAGCTATATCCCATGTTGTTGAAATCAGGAAGCTAGATGTTTAATCTATCTACACCTCTGCAACCACCACAATGGGTAGCTCCTATTAGATGTTTAAAAAAGAAGTGTTAGTTGTTTAGGATGTTCTGTGGAAATATTTTTATCTCCAGATCCAGAGAGGAGACTGTGGCATTCATGAAAAGAGATCATTTACCTATATACAGTTCCATCTAACAACCAACAAGTTAGATTAATATTAGAACAAAAAGATTTATTTAAGTCGTATATTTACCATTTTATATCATTTTGTTAGAGCAGGCAGTTAGCCAGCCTTGAGCAGAGAAGGGAGGCAAGGGTCATGTGACAGGAAACCATACATCTTACAAGGGTCCTAAAGGCAAAGAAAGGTGGAAACTTCCAGTGTCTGAATGTAACATTTTTGCTCATTATGCTCTCATTACAATAGAATTAGCATTGCAGGCAGAGCAGTACACATCATGTACTGAGACCATGACAGATCCTAGCAAGACCAAATAAGGACAAAAAACGCCCCCTCCCCTCGGGAAGGTGGAACTGAACAAAACCCAGGAAATTACCCCCCAAACTCTTCCCTCCTCAATGAATATTCTGCCCAATTATTTTCACATCCAATATAACCAGCCTGTCAAAAGGAAATGGGGCAGCTGCTCAACTGAGCCTTCCTGCTCTCCCTCCTGAGAGTGTACTGTTTCTCAGTAAATCCTCACTTTGCTTATTTCGTCTCTTTGTCTCCTCTCTGAATTTTTTCTGTGATGAAACAAAACCTACACTCTGGAAACAATTTTGAAAGTAGCCTGATTATTGAAACTTTAGAATTTTTAAAAGTCATGCAAATAAGAGAACTTCGTGTATTTTGATGCAGGGCTTCACTAAACTGGTGAGAAAAGGAAGCTGAATATACATTTTCAAGGTCCATCAGCCAATAGGAATTGGGTACCTACATTGTATATGGTACTAGTTGATAAAAAATTACATAATATATACATAACTTCCAACTTCTATAGATATTTAAGGCATAAACATTTGAAATATATGATGTTAATAATATTATTAATATGGTTTAAAATAAAATGAGAAGAATTGGTAAACAAAGAAGACTGCAGAACTCTAAAAATAAGAGTGTAAATCTCTTCCTGGGGAAATAAAAGGAGGCATAATTTGGGGCTTTTATTATTTCGGTAGGGACCTGTACCTTAAGCAAAACAGAAACTATTTTTTTCCAATAAATCAAGATTACTTAGCTCAATGGAAAGTGTAGATCACCTTCTTAAAAGAGAACATATTCCCTTTTCTAAACGGATTTATATTATAAATACAAGTATCCCCAAAGTAACGGTTGTTTGGGATCTGCACATGCTTAATTTAACAGAACAACAATGAGCTAAAGAATCAATTTGCCTGAAGTACATACTGATGGTACTAACAATAATGAAGTCAAACAAGATGTCATAGCTACCCTTGACCCAAGAGCCAGTCACTGAAATCAGGATGCCATACTCCCTTCCCTGCTACTACTCATCGCTGGCTCCCCCAGGTAATTTCTAAAAGTAACCCCTTCAGGCTGAATAAATCACAATTGAATGAATCAATTGAAAAATATTTTTCAATCACAATTGAAAAATATCAGGGAAGGTCAAATGGATCCAGCAAACGAGCCCCTCCTTCTGAGCAAGGTTGTGTTTAGTTGATAGTTGTGTTGTTTTTCCATTGGGTTAGAAAGAGTAAATATTTCTCAGGAAAAGAACTGATGAAGAAAGGAGGAGTCCACAAGAAGAAAAACAGGAAACTGAGGGCTGACATATCTCATCAAGAGCAACGGCACCGGGGAGAGCAACCTCTCCAGATGTAGGATTAGTCTTCAGTTGCCTTCTCTGTAAACTGGAATTGCAGTCTGAATGAATCTGAGG
Organism: Delphinapterus leucas; assembly: GCF_059928025.1. Taxonomy (NCBI): domain Eukaryota; kingdom Metazoa; phylum Chordata; class Mammalia; order Artiodactyla; family Monodontidae; genus Delphinapterus; species Delphinapterus leucas. The sequence continues at coordinate 56,431,062 of NC_143140.1, forward strand.
CACATAGAGGTAAAATTACTTACCCAAGGTTGAGTGTGGTTTCAAACTTAAGCATTTTAGACCCTACTTTCCTAATTACTTTGTACCCAACCTTTCCTCTTCAAATTATAAATTTCCTTTGTACATTGTAAGTTCTCTCTGAAATTGCCCTACTTTTTATCATAGGAGAACTTCATTTGTTGGTGGAGTTGCCTGAATAAATAGTGTAGTAAAGAAAGGAGACCTTAACCAGATTTTCTTCTCGTAAGTTTCAGTGCTGGGGTGGCAACAATTAATTTATAGAGTGTCCAGTACTCAGTGGACAGTAGGGAGCAGTAGATTAGGAGGGCAGCCTAGAGGTGATGAGGAAATGACTTCGGTGCTAAGGAAACACAGCAAGGTACACTTGCTGTGTTTGAGATGGATCAAATGTTTAATCCCACAAAGCAAGAACTGTTCTTTAAAAGAGAAAGCCCAGGAGACTTCCCTGGTGGCTCAGTGGTTAAGACTCCTTGCTCCTAATTCAGGGGGCCCAGGTTCAATCCCTGGAACTAGATGGAACTATATCCCACATGCATGCTGCAACTAAGAGTTTGCATGCCACAACTAAGGTGCCCGTGTGCTGCAACTAAGACCCGGCGCAACCAAATAACTAAATGAATAAATAAATAAAAGAGAAAATCCAAATCTCTAAATTAAAAAAAAAAGGTGCACCAGCATTTTTTAAGTGCAAAACCAACAATTTTCAGATCAAACCTCTAATTCCAGGAGAGAACTTGTTAATTTTTAAGAAAGAAATGGTTTAAAGAGACAGCCATATTGAGGTGATTGGTGAGTTGGGCCTGAACTATGTGCATTGATATATCTACCTGTACCAGATATGACTGGTGTCCTACAAGGTGGTGTGCAATTGTTTAGCTACTCAGAAAATTCGAAAAGATCTAGCTAGAACTGAAACACGAGATTCTGGCTTATGTGAAAATAATGAAAATTCATGCACAGCCACACAGATTTAAAACCTGAGTAAAAAAGATGCCCATCATAAGTAGATAGATAAAGTGTGGGATAGTCACATGATGGACAACAGTTGCATCATGAGTAGTTGCAATGAGAATAAGCAAGCTACAACTACATACAGGAAAGAGGATGACTCTAACAAACATAATACTGAGGAAAAGAACCCAGACACCAAGAAGTATATACAGTATGGTTGCATTTACGTAACTAAAAACCGGACCAAACTAACTTACGATGTTTAGTCAGGACAGTTCTTATCCCTTGGGAGTGCAGTCTATTGTGTCTGAAAGGGGACAGTAGGAGGGTTTGGGAAGTAATGTTCTATCTTTGATCTAGGCTGTGGTTACATGTATGCTCAATTTGTAAAAATTGACAATTGTATGTGTGTGTGTTATGCTTCAATAAAACAAGTTTAAAATTTCTGTATAAAATCTTAACCCAGATACCTGTCACTTCAAGCAGCTCCACCAATAAGTGGTTTCCTCCTTGAAAACTTTAAACTGATAATGGAGGGGGAAAAATAGACAGAGGAAGAGAGACAGATACTGTGACAATTAAAAATTAATTAGCTCTGTGTTTTAACACAGTTGGGTGCAATTATCTGTGCCTTTAGACACGAAACATTATTCTTTTGTCAGGTGACATTTTAAAATGCTAAACTTACCTGGGATAAAAAGATACACCTATTTCAAAATTCCTATTGTTTACTTATTTATTAATATAGACTCTTAGAAAGGGATTTCAGACTCCTCTGATAAACTTCATTCTGTATTCTTTCTAACATCAGAAGGAAGTTGGCAATATTATTCACACATTTACTAGACAGAAACTGGGAAGAAAATACATAAAATTAATCTCTAGTGAACAAAATTTGAAATAACACATTTTATGTTTCTTTTATCTTAAATCTGAAAAAGTTTCTTTTCATGAGAACGTCTACACATTCTGTAACATGCTTTGCCCAGAGAATGTCTGAGCATAACATTTACTTGGAGATTGCTAATCAGGTATGCATGCTGTTGTGGTTTATATAACAAATTTGATTGACCCATTTAAGCTAATGTAAGGGCATCAACGCTCTTGAGCAAGCTTTCCTCCTCTTTAAACACCCTGTGGTTGATAACTTTTTAATGAGTCACTTTGTATTGGTTAAAACAGTTCCCTCCTAAAATTACCTCAAGAAAAGGGTAGCAAGCATTTCAAGAAAACCTGTAGACTGGAATTGTGATAGGAAGATCAGATGGAACGAGGCAGCTCTGAGAACCAGCTATTCTATATTTGTCCTTGGCTCCATGGGATTTATCATAGTATTCCTGCTTCTGTGCACAAACTCTCCATTCTCTTCTAGATACTGGTAATTTTCTTTCTGTTCTTTATCTCCTAGTTTTTTCTTACTTATGTTCTCTCTTCCCTACAAACTGTGATTTTTTAAAAAATTAAGATTCTTGATTGCATATAAAAAGAGCCAACCAAAGCCAGCTTAATTTTAAGGGGAGGAGGGATATAAAGGTAAACACAGGTAAGACCCCAAGGGCAGGGTCTTCTTTTTCAGGAAGGGAACCAGAATATTTTGCCTTGAACATTCATCTCTGCTTCTCAATACATTTTTTTCCTTTATTCTTTTTCCTTCTCTATAGACCAGTTTTCTCTGTTCCCCAGTTTGCATGATGAAATATGTCCACCCAGAATTACTAAGCCCTCGTTCAGAGTTCAATATTATGAAGGACTTGCCTTTCTCTTAGTTCTAATTCCATCTTGGGAGAAAGTATGCAATTGCAAATATGGCCACAGAGCAGGGCTTCCCAGTGAAATAAGGCTGCTAGAAACTCACTACTGAGGAGGGGTAGGCAATTAAAGGGGAGAAGGACTGAGCAGAGAAGCCAGTGGTTGCATCCATCAACATGCAATGACTCCAAGGGTTGCAACTCTTTCCCCAGGCATCCTCAGCTTTGAACCTCTTAGCCTGCAACAATTAAGCCGGTAACTTTCTAGTTCAAATTTCAGAGAGTGGATACCATTTCAAAACATTTATTTCTGATAGCTGGCCAGACAGTGCATCACTAGTCCATCTATGATTTGAAACCCTTATGCTAGAGTCTTGAGGAACAACACATTATTGTCTAGGCATCAGAGGATAGATTAGAGTCAGTTTTTCCCAGAAGGCATGGCGGACATTCTAAGATTTGGCCTGTCCAGTACCGTGACTTAGTTCTCTGAGTTATAGCAAAGAGAGCTATCACAAATATATTCTTTGTATAGTGATGCTAGCTGTGGTCATTCCAAGGACCATTATTTGTTTGGAGATGTTTGTTGAAGGGGAAAATAAAATTCCATGGACAATTATGTTAGGGATAAACAGCAAGACTAATCCCCCTTTTTTTGAGATTTATAAAATAGATTATCAAATCCTCAGAGAACATTTATACCTTTATTTAACCCATTTTCCCACCCTTATTGGATGATATAGCACAGTTAGAGCTCTTATTTTGAAAATTACAGGAACCAATTCTTCAAGTCATGTTCTATGGGAAAAAATGAGGAAAAAAATGAAAATCAACTGCACATATAAACTAGGAACCAGGACATTAAAGTTCTTAAAAATTCAGGGACTGTCTTCTCTTGCTCTTCCTGTCTCTTCTCCCTGAATAACTACTTCAGTCTTCTCTCTCAGCAAGCCTTACTCTGTACTCAATCAGTATACAAGACAAAAGGTTACTCCATTAACTATTTTTTTCACTTCCTTTTTAAAATGCTATTTCAGATTTAGACTAGAATCTTTTATTTCTGCTTATATATTTCAAGGAAAGGCACTTGGGAGTAGTGATGGAGGTAGGGATAAAATTGAGTATGTGCCCAATTATTTACATACTGTTGGGGGGTCAGCACCTGTAAATTAAAGAAAAAAGAGGACATAAAACCTGCCAAAAAGGAGGGCTGGTAGTTCCCTGTCCAGGAAATTGGAATAAAGTGTGTTCTACGTTATGGAAAATTTCCTGCAGCACTAACATCAGTTAGCATTAAAAGAGAATGTATTATGAAACAAGTCTAAACATTCTATGTTTTTGAAATTATTGCATTCACATAGTAAGTTTATGATGTAGTACAAATATTATTCTTATTTCCCAGATTAGGAAACCGAGGCACAGAAAGCTTTAGGTAAGTGGCTTAAAAACACAAAACCTGCAATTTATAGAGCCAGGATTTGAACAACATACCTGACCCTATAGTGTTGTGAATGTAAACAGATTTTTGTGTTTTTATATGTAAAAGTGAAAAGTAAAAGAAGTAAAATTTTCATTATTCAGCTCCTAACTTAACAATAAATCTATTAGAATTTTTAGCATGTTATGGGTCAGCATTTTTTTTTTTTTTTTTTTTTTTGTGGTGCACGGGCCTCTCACTGTTGTGGCCTCTCCCGTTGCCGAGCACAGGCTCCGGATGCGCAGGCCCAGCGGCCACGGCTCACGGGCCCAACCGCTCTGCGGCATGCGGGATCTTCCCGGACCAGGGCATGAACCCGTGTCCCCTGCATCAGCAGGCGGACTCTCAACCACTGCGCCACCAGGGAAGCTCTGGGTCAGCATTTAATTTTATAAAAAGAATTTGTATATAGCAGTATCTCAAGGAATCTTAACTATAATTCTTTTTTCTTCTAACTTTAGACAAACTCCAGTCAAATCTTCCTTACCTAATCCTCTTCAGTTTAATTAAGACTTTTTCAAAAAAAGACTCACCCTAAGATTTGAGTACCTCAGTTATTTGAAAGATTCCTGTGAGGTACACTTATGTTTATTGTCATGTGTGTAAACCAAGACTTTATAGTTCATCACTTACATCTAATTGTGTGTTGATGACAGTGTCGCATATTAAACAGCAGGTTTCCTTTATTGTTGAATTGGCTATGTGCTTGGTGAGCTTTGATTAGTCAAAAAAGCCTAATAAAGTAAAATTTGTCTCACTTCATTTGCCAAGTATATCAAACCACCTTTATAAAAGCAGATTAAGTATGTCTCAGGTATTACCTCCATTTGCACTTTCAAATTCCTTTTCTAAAGAAACTATGTACTATTAAGTTTAGTATAGCTTAAAAAAAGTAATTTCCTGAGGGGCTAAGGAATGAGACCCAATGAGTACAGAAAGGAGTTGCCTATTTACAGTACTTTCAGTCTGATTCCTAGAGAGCTGGGCTAAACTCAAGTGTGGGTTTATGCATTTTATACCCTTTAATGGCCAAATATACTTGGTAATAAATCTATTTTAGCAAAGTCTACAGAACTGTTCCATTCTATTTTAAATTTGTGGAATAGGTTAAAGATACTTTTAATTGCATACTTCTTGGCATATTAAAAATCTTACAGCATTTCTCATAATTTGAAGGTTTATAATAAAGTAGTAACTTGAGAAACTACTGAAAAAATGCTCTCTCTCATTTTTTTTTTTTTGCAATAATAGGAACAGAATAATGCCCTTGTCTTAATACAAGGTTAATGTAGCCACATCTCTGGCATTGTTTAAAAAAATTCTTAATAGTGGAATAGTTAATTATTCCCAGATATTTAAATATACATTATTTTAACATTTATTTTTTTATTTTTATTTATTCATTTTTTTGGCCGTGCCCTGTGGCCTGCAGGATCTTACTTAGTTCCCTGACCAGGGATCGAACCTGGGCCCCCTGAAGTGGAAACACAGAGTCCTAACAACCAGACCACCAGGGAAGTCCCAATAAATATACATTATTTTAATATAAATTCTGGATGGATGCTGTAGCAGAAAAAAAAAATTATCTGTCAAAAATCCAGGTTCCCTGTTACTTAGGTGCAGACTTCTTTCTGGAGGTGAATCCCCAGAAGGAGACTACATTTCCCAGAGCCCAGTGTGGTTAGGTGTAACCATATGACTGAGTCTGGGGCAATGGAATGTGAGCAGAATTTCTGCACATCACTTCTAGGCTTGATATATGAAAATCTCCTCTAAGTTTTGTTCTTCCAATATCTTTCCTCTTCCACTAGCCACAAGTTACAAATCCCAAAGAAACATTAGAAACACTGTTCAAAATGGCACTATCTATCACTCTGGGTCACTAAAAATCTGCACGAATAAAAGCCCTTCTGCATTGCAATTCTGAGCAACACTGTATTGGAATGTAATGTGAACAAAAAATAAAACTGTATTGTGTTAGACCTCTGAAATTTGGGAATCTGTTTTAGCAGCTAACATTATGCTAACAAATCCAAAAGCAATAGCTGGAAAATTGTTCGAGAATATGTTATTCTTTAATGTGCAGTGTTATTAAAGCTCTTTTCTTCTTTAAATGTTTTAACTACTACTTTTTCTAATAATTATATATTTATGAAATATAACTGAAAAGCACATTAATGCATGATTTCATATAGTATGTATCTATTCAGAGAACTACTATATATAAGGTCCATTGTTCAACACTGGAGGGTTTAAACAATATTTTCTACAGTCCCTGTCTGCTAGGAACTTACTCTGCTTGAGCAGAAAATAAAGCTATATAATTAATCAGTATATGATAAGTGACACTAAAGGTATATCTATTGGCAATAAAGCATTTTTTTGAAGACAGGGAACAGCTCACATATAAATAAATAGTGGGGAAAGTTTGATGCAAGAGGTGAAATGTCAACTGACTCAAATGGGAAATTGAAAAGAGAAAAAAATGGGAAGACATTCTTTGCAAAGAATTACATCAGACGGTGATGCTTAATATCCAATGGGAAAAGTGGAGGAAGTACTTAGGGGTGACAGAAAGTGGATAGGGGAAGAACAAGAGGACTGATTTCATTAATTAACATTGGGAAAAATCTGGATTACTTATATTGGGAGGAGATTGAGTAACTACTCCATCAGGATGGATCAACGAAAAAGAGAGAAAGAAATGCTATCAGGACAAAGAACTAAATTTACAGTAAGAGAAAGGAGAGTTACTGTAGCCTTTTGAATAGGATAGGATATTATCAAAATGCTTTCAGAAATGTGAATCTGTTGGCAGGGTATAAAGTGGAGGTCATCAAGAGTCAGGAAGAAGGCTGAGAAATTATGAAAAATGTCTGGATATAAGGTAATCAGAGTCGGAATAAGAGTTGTTGCAGGGAAAATGTAGAATAAGAAGCAGATTTTAAAAATACAAGTTCTTTTGAAAAAGGAACAGAACTTCAAGATTGGGTTGGATACAAAATTGGTAATCAACCACATTTGTTTTTCAATTACTCTAAATTAAACAAAGAAATCTTCTAAACCATCAATATAATTACAAATCTATAGTCAGATTTTATTATCATCTACTATCTTGCTTGCAAATGTTTCTATGATTCCAGCATATAATTAATGATAAGTAATCTCATACGTCAAAGTAATAAGCAAATTCATGTTGGAATGTTTCCTTAATAATTTGGTTTTCAGAGTGTTTTATTTCGTGATATTGTTATTATTTATTTATGAAGTATAAATGCCATCAATTAAACACAATTACTTAAGCATTGACTGCCCCCCAAATTCCACTATTAGAACAGATGTTCTTTTTTGATACAAATGTCTGTCCAATGAGAGAAACATATTGTTGGCTAAGCAAGTTAAATAAATGAAGGAAAATTTCTCATGCTCCCCTTAGTGTTAACAATAGATATACATTCTAGCCATCTCCCGTAATATTTTAGAGAAAAAAATTCTAAAAGCATTATGTATTAATATCAACAGAAATACATAACATTCTTGGATTTTTTTCTAAAATTTTATGAGAGAGGGCTAGAATATATGTCTTGGTTTACATAAGGTGAACATAAGAACTGTTCCTTCATTTATTTAATTTGCTTGGCCAACAATGTATTTCATTCATTAGACAGACATTTATAACAAAATTAGAGGATCTGTCCACACAGAATCCAAATGGAGCATTGAAAATTTCATGAAGATATATAAAAAGCCAAATGTGGAGGCATTAAAAAAAACTGTTAGATAAAAATTAAAGGCCCAATGGCAAAAATCTGTGTAGAATTTCCATTAATTACATGGTTGATTACAATGCAATGAGAATCATATTTGGAATATCTACTACACACTTGAAATCCTGCATCAGAAAAAGGCAAGTAATACTTAAAAAGGAAAGAATTGATTTTAACTCATCCAGTGTCTTGATCCAGTTCTAGAAAACAGGCATTCCTTTCTTTCTGTCTCAGAAAGGGAATGGCTGTATTCTCTTGTTTCAGTAAGCAAGGATGAGAGCCCTGTTTGGTCATTCCTCTCCCTAAACATCCCTCCATTCAGAAAGGGAATGGCTGTATTCTCTTGTTTCAGTAAGCAAGGATGAGAGCCCTGTTTGGTCATTCCTCTCCCTAAACATCCCTCCATTCAATTCATGACTACTCCAAGCATTACATCTTGTGATGCCAACTTGCTTAAGAAAATATGTTCAAACCAGGATAGATACAGAAAAAGCATTAATTTGTCTTCGTAGAGAGTTATAAAACTGTATCTCTAGCGACTCTATAGTTTAGCCAGAAAATAACTGACCATAGTATATAAATGACTGCTAGGCACTGGAAATTGAAAACCATAAAATCTTAATAGATCTCTCTCCATTCAAATTGACTAAACAAACTAGCCCCCCCCAATAAACCAAACAAAAATAAAAACAAACAAAAAAATTGTAAGCCTCCAAAAAAGTGTGCAGCATAAAGAAAATAAAACAATATATTGATACATTACATTAAAAAGTGTATTTATGTAATTTACTTTTCAGCAAAGAACAGATGAAAATTTCAGTACACACTTATTTAAGTCCAACAAAAGCTTAGATAAAATTCTCTAAAACAGGACTAGGTAGTCATATTAAGTGTATAGGCTGAAATGCAAAAATTAAAAAAAAAAAAAAAAGAAAAAGAGAAAAAAAAAGTAAGAAAACCCAAAATGGAAAAACAAAATAAAAATCAATATTCTGGATAGCCAGAGGCAGAGAGGCAGGCTTAACTTTCTATATAATTAAATATGAGATGTGGGGAGAAACTATTCCAAAATGTCAAAGAAAATGACAAAAAATGAAAATAGTAAGTGGATGTGATTATCTCTAAAAGTGAAGGAAATAAACAAGAGTAATAAGAAAAAAAATAAAATTTAAATATATAACTAGAGAAACTTTCCTCAAATTGAAGGATGAGCTTGGGCTACAAATATACCTTTATTCTTGAAGATCCAACATTTTTTTACAAAATATTGAAGCCTCATTTCAAGTATAATAGAACATCTTCCTTTAGAAAACAAATCCAAAAAAATAAGATAACTCTTAAAAGTATATGAATTCTTAAATTTAAATTCCTAAGAAAACAGATATTCATCTGTTCCAAGGTTAAGTTGAAATTATAAATTCAGAAAGATAAAACTAAATATATAAAAAGAACAGAAGTAAGCACTAAAATCAGTTAGACTGAAAATTCCATGACAGTAAGCATTGCATCCTTTTTGCTGAGTGGTTTTTTCCAGTATGGACACAATGCCTGGAACAGAGAAGATACTCATAAAAGTATAAAATATATAAAACTATTCAAATAATTGTAAATATGGTTACAAAATAGAATTCAAGCAAAATTACTTAAAATCAGATGTCTATTCTTAATTATGTGTAAAAATAATCTAGGTTTATCAACATATATTTATCAAAGATTGAAAGATAGAGGAAAAAACAAGGGCAACAGAAGTATCTGAAATAACAGTATATTTTATTTGTCTTTGATAATGAAAGAAATGTAAGTTTAAATATGAATTTTATAAACTCAGTGATAGTCACGAATAGCATTAAGAACAGAACTTCTATTTCCTAAATCTTACAGATGATAAACACAGATAAAATATTATATAAACCAGGAAGAATTCCAAAAAAGAAAAATAAATTAAATTAAATAAATAAGATCTCATATAACACAAAAATATAAATTAAAATATGAAGTAACTCTTGGGAATTCCCTGGCAGTCCAGCGGTTAGGACTCCGCGCTTTTACTGCCCAGGGCGTGGTTCAAACCCTGGTCAGAAAATTAAGGTCCCCCAAGCTGTGAGGCACAACCAAAAAAAAAAAAAAAAAATGAAGTAACTCTATATGGAATATTCTTTTTGAAATAAAATTTTATCTCATGTTACAAGAAAACTGGCCTCAAACAAAATAATCCAGAATGTAAAAGTAGAAAAACAAAAAAGCTATACCCTACAAATATAACTAAGCATTAATTGAGCAAGCAAGCTGTGGTGTGAATATACAAAAGAAAAAGAAAAAAACACCCAAGACAAATTGCATTAATAAGGGCAATTGATACTAATGAAAATGAAAAGTGTATGAGTGCAGTCTCCATAAGGGCAGAAATATATGTTGGTTTTATTCACTGACTATCCAAGTACCTAAAAGTGTTTCTGGCACAAAAGTGATTCTTGCACTGAATGCTGTGGTGTATCCTCCAGATCCTAGAACCTAACCCCAGACTAAGTCCTCATCTCCCAGCTGCTGGGAGTGCTAGCACCACAGCTGATTTCTTCTCCAAAACTAACCTTCAGCCGAAGAGAGCCACTTTATCCACGGTCATGCTTCCTTCTCTGGTGCATCCCAGACCAAAAACTAGTTGAGGTTAGGATATAAGGCCCTACTACTTCACCTCAATGCAGGACAGTGCTGAAAGGCTATCACAATACAGAGCTCCTCACAGGAGCATCCCAGTCAAAGTTCTTTCTCCACCCAATTTCACTGCTTTCATTCCTCAACAGTTACTGTACCAGAGATGAGTCTCAGTAATTTTCCACACAAAAATCTCCATCTCAGAGTGTTTTCCAGGAATCCCAACCCAAATCAGATCCAAAAATTGTTAAATGAATAAATGATGAAAAATAATAATGATGATTGCTCATGAACTCTATACTAGCCTCAAAACTATAACCAAATAAAGCTTATGATTTATGTAAGTATTTACAAATAGGTTGGATGATATCTACTTACTCCTAACAGTATATGGCAGACAGGAATATTAAAAACGATATAAAATAAAAATGAAATAATAATGATTCTATCGACTTTAATTTTCTTATACTTCTTTTTTTCAAATTATTGTCCCTTATGGTTTCAGCTCTTAATTGTATATTTTTATTTCCTCTTTGAAGATATCTATTTATGTAAGGTCAGATTTTGTATACATTTAAAAAAATTCACTGTAGTTTTCATTTTCGAGTTTTTAAAATTTTTAAAGTTTTTTTGTGACCCAAAATATAATTCGTTTTCCTAAAAGGAAGCAGTATTTGTTTCATATGAAAGTGACTGAAAGACATTTTCAGGAATGTGAGCTTGAGAAATATACCTCCCCTAAACATTAGCACTAGCAATGTCTTTACAGTTTTATATGACAACAATTGGCACGAGCTCTAAATCTTTAGAATAATGCATGGCTCTCCACAAATATTGTATTGTTAACATGACTGTGCCTTCTTTTATGTATTTGAACAGATTTATAACCTTTTCTTTCTAGTTCTAATTATCATGCAGTAAAAGAAAGAATGACACAAATAATACCAAAATGACATGAGCTGAACCAATAAGAAACACAGAAAATCTTGAAATTAAGAACAAAACTCTCTTTCCTCTGGGGAGCCTCGTGTGTGTTGTGCTCAGAGCCACCATGTTACACATCACCAGGGGAAATGATTCACATTGCATTCAGCTTGTATTCTTTTGTGACTCTGTTTTCCTTACATAATGCAAAATTTTCCCACATCTCTAACTTCATTTTATGTGCTTTATGCAACAATTTGCATACAGTTGATTTCATGTAAACCAAATGCTATATATTAGAATTATCTATACATGTATAACGAGGTGAAGAAAAATTGTATTACCTTAATGTACTATACTAAGAGTAGCACACTTTTGCTATACACATAGAAGAAAGAGTTAAAGACAAGAATGGAACTAGGGATATGTAATAATTGCAATGAATTCCTTTTTCTAGCCATTGATAGTACTAATAATCCAATAAAATGTTGTAGATACTCAATGTAGTTAGAGATTGTAATGTGTTGTTAGGTTTCTTTGCTTTAGGCTGTATCAACACACATATCTACCACCTTCTACATTGATGGAGGACATGTTCCACATTATAAGACTAATTTTTCTGCTTGTGTTTCACATATCTCTTCTCACCTGTTTGAGGCCTCCATTTTAGTGATTATCACTTTCCTGTGTGTCTCTGGAACAGATGCCATAGGTTGATAAATCCCATCACCTATCCAGTTCTCTTCTCTCTTCTCTGTCTCTCCTCCAAAAGCTATATGAGCTTTAAAAATGCTTGATTTCCCAGCCTCCCTTTCAATATTGCTTGATCATGTGACACAGTTCTGGCCAATCTGATATAAAAAGATTTCCAAAATGCCACCTTTCCTTTTACCCCTTTTATCCTGCCTGGAAGGTAGATGTTGAGGCCTAGAATACAGTAAGCACTTGACCATGAGGCCACATGCAAGAGCAAAAAGGAAACATGTCAAGGATCATGAAGCAGACAGCTAGAGACAATTGGATCCCTAATGACAAGGTTGAGCTTCTACGATCCTTACCTCCAGGGGTATTATGTGAGAAGAAGAAACTCTTATTTCTTTTTGAAACTTTTAGTTGTATTTTCTGTTATTTGCAGCCAAAAATATTCCTATATACTCTGTTTCCTCTCCTTTACTTTCCACATGTAATCCTCAAATCCTGTCAATTTTACTGCCTCTTGAATTCAGTATTGCTTTTTATCTTCATACTGATGCTCCAGTTCAAGCTATTACTATTATTTGTTTTAATTTTTTACAGAGCTTCCCGGTATCCTTGCAGGTACTCTCACACACCACCCAATCCAAACTCAGATCACCAGTGTTTCTTGATTATTTTCAGTCGGAAGCCCAAGACTCTTATGATGACACATTAGACCATTAAATCTACCTTTGCCTATGCCTCCAGTTTCATACTCATCAAAATGCTCCTCCACCCTATACTTTAGTGTGCTACTATGGCCTCACATGTTTTTATGCCTTATACATGTTGCTTGCTCAACCTGGAATGCCCTGGTTTTCACTCTCTTATACCTTATCCTTATTTATTGCTCAGAGAAGATCCTATATTTTTCAAGTCAGAGGAGTCTTCCTTAATGCTGTACTTTGGTTAGATATTACTACCACATGACCTGTCAGCATCCCAGGCTTAACATTACTACTACCATAATTGCTGTATTATGAATATGTTTGCTATCTTTACCAGCTAGTTCTCTGGATAAACTATTGATTTAGTTTTATTCCCATATACCCAGTGCAATGGCCAGCATATAGCAGATTCTCAATAATGGTTGAAAAATACACTAAGTGGAAAAATGAATGGTAATTTAGATTGATTTAATCATATATATTATTAATTTTATCAATAATCTACATGTAAATTCAGCTTATTAACTTCCCAAAGTAAATTTGCATCTATTTTATTTTGACAATACTACATCTTCGCACAAAAGTATAGATAGCCCAAGTGTCGTTTTCCTCTGTGCTGCAGACCAGACTAAGGTACAAAGAGCAGACATGGCTTCCATATTATAACAGAGGTAGAGATTATGAACCTGGCTTTTGCTATATAAATAGCTTTTTAAATCCTACAGAAGAATACTCAAAATGCTTTTTAAATTAATATCCCATAGAAACATTCATTATTTGTTGCAAATGTTACTTGTTGCAAACGGTACTGATGAAACTAGTGGCAAGGCAGGAATAAAGACACAGGCATAGTGAACAGACTCGAGGAACCAGCGGGGGAAGGGGAAGCTGGGACGAAGTGAGAGAGTAACACTGACATATACACACTACCAAATGTAAAATAGATAGCTAGTGGGAAGCTGCTGCGTAGCACAGGGAGATCAGCTTGATGCTTTGTGACCACCTAGAGGGGTGGGATAGGGAGGATGGGAGGGAGGCTCAAGAGGGAGGGGATATGGGGATATCCCTATACATATAGATGATTCACTTTGTTATACAGCAGAAACTAACACAACATTGTAAAGCAATTATACTCCAATAAAGACATATAAAAAATTAATAAAAGTTGCATATTTAATACAATGTTACTCTTTTAATAGCACCAATATATAGTTTCCTTCGTTAGAGAAACAGTCCTAAATTTGATTTTCTTTTCTCATTGGTAGAGGTGAGAACGTGAAGGTGAAATCTTCACAAATGTGAAGATTTCTCTTTCAATTACGTCTCTTACTTGGGGTGACCAAAAAAAAAAAATGTAGAACTTGCAAATATCTTTGCTTTTGGAAACATTAGTAAAAAAGGAAATATTCTCAGAATAGCAACAATATCAGAATCCTCTTCAGAGGTTTCTTTTGCCAGGAGCATTGTAGTAACCTCCTCCTGGACCTCCCTACTCCCCAACAATCCATACTAAAGAGCAGCCAGAGTGGTCCTGCTCAAATGTGTATTTGATCATGTTACTATTTACAGTTGACCTTTGAACACCACAATTTTGAACTGTGCAGGTCCACTTACTTGTGGATTTCTTTTCAAGATACAAAAATATACGTGTAAAACATTCTGCACAAGACATTTATTAAGGTGGACAGCCTATCCTTACATAGGCATGAGTGACATTAATATAAAATTAATAATGTGTTAGTTTTCTTACTGTTTTATAGCTTTGCTTTCAAAGAATTACATGACTATATAGTATTCCTCTTTCTCTCTCATCATTGGAGAAACTGTATCGGCCTATCATCACAGGTTAAATTTTTTTTTTTTTTAAATACAACAATGTTTCCAATACTGTATTATGAATATGACTGTACTACTGAATCCCATAAAACTTCATAATGATTCATTCATTAGTGTACAGGTTACCATGAAACAATCCTATTGATTACACTAATACCATAAAGCAATTATATTGCTGTTTCTTCATTATCAGTGCATGAATTGTTATATCTGTAAATAAATATTAATTTCTTTTTCACATTATCTTTCATTTTTGATGTCTAGTGTTAGTAATATGTATAACATCTACAGTGTTTTGTGTCATATAAGGTAACATCAATATAGGTACTGACAGATGATTCATCTTATAAACAGATGACATAAATTTATGGTATTGATAAACAGAGTATAGTACTGTAAATGTATTTTTTCTTCCTTATGATTTTCTTAATAACACTTTCTTTTTTCTAGCTTACTTCATTGTAAGAGTATAGTATATAATACATATAACACACAAAGGGTATACACCCTCAGTAATAACAAGAATGCCTTCTGGGAATCTAATGTACAACATGGTGACTATAATTAACAGTACAGTGTTGTATACCTGGAATTTGCCAAGATATTAAATCTTAAATCTGTTTCTCTGTCTCTGTCTCCGTCTCTCTCCCTCATATATATAAATATATATATAAGCTGGAAAAAAAGAAAAACCTCATGCATCAATGCAATCAAATGCAAAATATTAGATTAGCATGCTGGTTTTGAAAGAACAAGTAATAAGATAGCATACATTTTCATTCAAAAAGGTAAGGAACTGTGAGGATATTGGTACTTTTTTTTCACTGCTTTATTGAAACTTTTTAAAGTGTTGCTCCACTAATGTTCCTAGTGAATGTTTTCCACACCCTGACCACTCAAACTGTGGTCCACGGACTAGAAGCAGCAACATCAACAGTAAGCTTGTTAGAAATACAGAATCTTGTTCCCACCCAGTCCAACTAAATCAGAAATTGACTATTAAAACAACAGATAATTATATGCACATTAAAGTTTGAAAAGCACAGACCTTGATAACTCAAGTTTGAACGTTGAAAAGTAATAGTAACCTTAACAACTTAATCCTTTTTCAGTGGTTTAGCAGGGTTTTCTCAGGAGTGGGGTTGGGCAGCGGGAGCAGGCTATTCTGGGTGTTGGCAACTGTTTAGAACTTAGACCACTATCAACCACAAAACCCGGGAAAGACATGAATTTCATCAATGATATTGCTTCGAACTGTTCATGAATGCTAATAATGTTCAAATACTGCTTTTAGTCAGTTTTATTATTGTTTTAAAATTCTCTGCATTCAGTCCATCCCCTTACTGCTCACACTTGGGGTGGACCAGCCTCATGGCACCACTCTTGACATGTCACCGTTGTTTATAGAACGTTTGTTGTTATTGTGTTTTCATTTTGCGATACTATTTTTCAATATATTTAATGTACGATATTTATTGCGGATAGAAAATAGTCATTATGGTACAGAATGTCTTCTAAAAATGATCCAACATCATACAAAGAATGGTCAGCAAGACTACAAAATGTAGAGCATATTTACAGATCTCCTGATTTTTTGCCTAAATGTCCATAAAACTGCTTCCATAAAATGTAAATTTCCAGATCCGTTGTCAGGAACTGAGTAGTGGTAAGAAATTAGAGAAGTCTTTCTACACATGTTATGTGCAACTTAGACCTTTATGTCAGGTTTCTGTCAGCACCCCCAGCGCACACATGTGTACATGTACAACAGGGAGAAGGCAAGGAGTGATGATAACTCCCGCCTGTGTTGCTTCTGTTGAGTCAGGTCTCCACGACTCTTTTTCTTTTTTTAAACAAAGAAGATGGAAACAGCTGTGTCGAAACATTTAAAAGCTGCATCCACTCTTGACAAACAAAAGAGATTTCCAAGGCATTTTTTTAAGCCAAGTAAAAAGATCTTTTGAAATCAGAAAAGACAAGTTAGCTTTACTCAATCTTTTTTTAGTACTTAACGCATTTTTAGCCATTCACATTTTCTTTCAAAATCAAGTCAATGGAATTCATCCCTTGTGGAGTAAAGCAAATAGCACTTTCAAGAGAGAATGAAGAGAGAAGCCAGTGTGAATGCTTTTCAACCCAGCATGATCAGTGCTCTGCAGCTCTGGCTGCAAAGAGAAGGTGCTGTGTTTCAGAGGAAAGTCTCCTCACAAGAGTGCCACTCGACTCCACGGGGAGTTATCAGGGACAAAGGGCCAGTACTTTCACTGCCTCCTCTGCCATTTCCCTCTCCTGAACTGAAGTCTCTCCTCGTGGCACTGCACTGGACCATAAGATATGTTTGAAATAGAGTGACAGATGTGGGCTATTCATCTTTGCTTTCAGTCCATTAGATCCTTTGTATTCCTTATAGAGGATGTATGTGTTGTATTTGTTTTATTCCAAGGAAGCTCCATCAGCCTTCCTTTATCTCACCCAGAATTTTGGAACTGAAAAAATGGATCTCATCTACACAGTGCTTACGATAGGAAGGTGAATGAAATGGTATTTCCAAGTGGTAACTCATCTTTCTAGTCGTTCCAACAAAGCCAGTTGGCAGAGCACTATGAAAATCATTATTAATAACCAATTTGTGTTGCAGTAAGCAATGCAGAATATTGTCTAAGATGTGAAGAACTGTGTTGGTGATCATTTCTTATAATTATTTGAGGTCTACAACTGCATTAGGATGAGGTGAGACATTGTTCAAAATGGAGGAAATTTTGTGCCGCAAGATGTTTGTTTGGGGCTCGTTCAGAATAGGGTTTGCTTTCCCGGAAAGATCAATGTAAAAGCTACCTAGTCTGTGACACTGATGCAATGACTCCCAGTTATGCCCACTCGAAATAATTATATAACTAAAAATATAATTTTAAACAAACAACTGATCACCAAAATTTGTTTACAACCAACTGAGAAAAGACTGAAGGATATGGGGTTATATGAGAATTATATATAATTGTTAAGAATAGTAACTAAACTAATAATAGTTTTGCTATAAATATTTCCTTTAAAAACAGTAACATATGGACTTTTCCTGAGCTAAAACATATTGTAAGCCCTAGGTTGTATTCATAAACTCTTCTGCCCACTCATTTTGCCAGAAGTACAGTTAGGAAGCAACTGGGAGCAGTGCGTGAGGCACACTGTCACTGTATTTGTTGGCATTTAGGGCATCTGTCAAGGAGGTTTAAGCCACACATTTTCTCTCTCTGGGGTTTATAATCTAGTGAAGTCAATAAGACACATGCTAAAAATGTAACAAAAGTACAATGGCTGTACATGACTGTATCAGTTGGGGATTACAAATTGTAAATGCTATAGCATTTAGAGTTACAAAGGTGGGGTTTTTGTTGTTGTTGTTTGCTTTGTTTTATTTTTTAGTTAAAGGCTATCAAAGCTCCAGGTCATATACATATATTTAAAAAGCACTGCTTTGCTTGGGATGAACATACACACACTACTATATATAAGAGAGATAACCAACAAGGACCTACTGTATAGCACAGGGAACTCTACTCAATATTCTGTGATAACTTATATGAGAAAAGAATCTGAAAAAGAATGAATATATGTATATGCAGAACTGAATCACTTTGCTGTATACCTGAAACATTGTAAATAAAGTATATTTCAATTAAAAATAATTGAAAAAAAGAAAACATGCCCCCAAAATGGGGAAAGGATATTCTAGGCAGTGAGAAAACCCAGTTCAGTTGCCATGAATGAGGTAGGAGAGAATTTGGCATGTTTGGAGAAGAGCAAGAAGGCCGATATGCCTGGATTGAGTGAACTGAGGCAAGAAAGGTAGGAAATGAGATCAGAAAGACACAGTGGAGTGGCCAAAAGCAGCTCATGTACAATTTAGAACAGCTTTCTTGGCTCAAACTCTGTGAAATAACTTATTTTGGATCTATTCCATACTAGTAGATAGTTAAATGAGTAAATGTCTCTGCCTTCTCAGAGTACACAGTATTGAGAGGGAGACAAACAAGAACATAATTGTAAGCCATTGTGATATGTTTTTTTCTAGGTATAAGCTCAAGTTGCTAGGGCACACTTAGAAGAATGTGTGTCATCTTCCTGGTGCAATCATGGAAGGCTAACTGGAGCACATAACACATCAGCTGAGCTTTGGAGGCAAATCATAGTTCATCAGGTGACCAATGAGATGAAATTATTTCAGGATGCCTGAATGGTTTATTCAAATACAAAGGCGTAAGAAAGCATTGCAATTTTAATGGTGTAGTGGAATTGAATGGTGTAGTGGAAAAGTAGAAAGCATTGGAGACAGACAAGTTTTGAATTTTTTCTCTGAAACAGAGAACATTACTTAATCTCCCCTTAGAAAGGGATTAATAATCGTGCCTATCTTTGAAGCTCACTGCCATGAGTAGTGATCCTAAACGGTAATGCGCCTGGCTTATATTGCATGGACAGTAAATCCTAGTTAGTTTTCACATAGAAAACTCTAGTATTCACAATAGGTACAGGGTTGGTTTCCTTATTTCATTCTCAGACTTTGTTCAGAATCTGAAACAGCATGGGTGCTCAATGAATATTCGATATATAAATGAATGAGCTGGCACAGTTTCAGTTTCCTTTCAATTGCAGTAATGCAGGTGATAGAGAATAAAAAACTGCATCAGGAAAAAAAAAAAACCCACCAAGACAATGGTGGTGAACATAGGAGAAAGGACAGATGATTTAGAGATATTTAAGAGACAAAAGATACAGAATTTGTCACTAACTGGATCTGAGGGAGAAGAAGGATTCAGAAAAACTTCCAGGTTGACAATTGAGTAACTGGATGAATGTCGGTGACATTCACTAAAAATAGGACAACGGGGAGGAATAGGAACTGGTTTAAGTGGTGTAGGGGAAGAAAAAAAAAATGAGGTCAAGTTGACTTCGTAATTTTGAGATACATACTGGCCACAGAGCTGAAAAAGCGGAGGTGGTCAGAAATGAAGTCTATTACTCAGAAGAGGGTTCAAGCAAAATAGATACACTGGCAGTAACTGAAGGCTTTTTTGTGGGTGAAACTGGTAGAGAGATTATTATAGAAGAGGAGAAAAGGGAGCAATAATATATTCATTTTACATTTAAAGAGCAAGAGCATAAAAAGGAGAATCCCTTGAAAGGATCTCATGAATTCACAGATGAGTTAAGAGGATCATGAGAGACAGATAGCACTTCATGGTTTACTTTTCTGTGTATCCGTATGAAAACAGTACAAAGCATAGTTTGTTATGAGCTTGAGTATTCTCTCACTGAAGAACTCCCTAACAAATCACCTTAATAGCACAAACTCTAAGTGCTCATAATGGTGTGTGAGAAATGATCAATGATAGTAAGATAGTAAGACTCGTAACTCAGAAGACAAAGCTCTATTTGGTTTATGTGATTTAAGCATTATGAGATCATTATTTCTCATTTTCTTATTGGGCATTCAACTTAATATTATTTAGCAGGTAATGAGCAGAAATCTCAGATAGTGATATTGTTGATGGAAAGTTTTCCTTGGTAAGTATTATTTATATCATCTGCTCATTTCCAAACTTTATTCAGAAAATATTTGTCTTTTTATTGTGTTCTCATTATGCTTGAATACACAGTTTGATACTAATCCAGAGAAGGCAGTCACTAACATTTTTTTAAA
Organism: Delphinapterus leucas; assembly: GCF_059928025.1. NCBI lineage: Eukaryota > Metazoa > Chordata > Mammalia > Artiodactyla > Monodontidae > Delphinapterus > Delphinapterus leucas. The sequence goes on from NC_143140.1 coordinate 56,451,539, forward strand.
AAATAGTTGGAAGATCTGTGTCCTAACTGAGATAAATGCCAACTTTCTTTTCATAGCATTCATTCAGTAATTGTGTCTGAAGATTTCCTCAGTTGTTTAAAAACTATTTTCAAAATGCTATATTTTTCTATATTATTTTAGTTGATTATAATTTGGTGTTTCTGTGAATTGGGACTAAAATTCATTAAACTGTTTTGTTTTGCTGCAAAGAATATCTATGTGGGAGTATAAGCACACATTTCACATTCAATTGAAAAGTGCAATGCTGACATAATTATCATAATGTGATCCCAGTATCTCTAAACATGGTTTTACAAAAGCATGGTCTGGAAAAGTTCAGATATCAGTGAAAGGACGCCAGCATCCTGATGCAACAGCCTCTGTTACTGAATTAGCATTTATTCTGACATCAGAGTTTAAGACATGAGCACAATATATTAAAATGTCATGAATTGCTCCTAACTCAAATAAACCCTCACATAGCAATTGGACACAGGGTCTTTTAGTTGGTTTTCTCTATGAAAAAAGAAAATTTCCCAATTGTTATAAATTATAAATTCTCCTGTCTCTAGGAAGAACCTATCTTATGCATGTTAATTAAAAATAAAGACATACCAGGAAAAACAGATTTTTTTTGTTCACATTCATACATCAGTGAAGTAATGGCTTATAGTCCGGTTTTTTTTCATGAAGTATTACATGTAAAACAATTTAATCAAAACTGTAAGTTTTTTGAGTAAATCATTTGCGGAAGATACACTTTTGATTGTTTATTTCTCAAGGGTTATCGATCAATGTGAGGAAAAGTAAATGATGAAAAGCTAGAGGCAGAACAAAGAAGGCAACCACAGCCAATTGAGTTCCTTTTTTATCTCCAGAAATATAAACAATGACTAGGCAGCTTCTGCATTATGAGAAGCAAAGGAAAATGTGTTTCTCTGAAAGCAGCAAAATGTTAAGAGGCCCTATCGTTAATTAGAATTGTGGCACATGTATTTCTAAATACGTGATTTTATTGGAATTTGAAATATAATGTTTTTAAAGAAGAACATTAGTTCATTGATTCCTCAGTAACAGTATTCTTCTTCAAGCTGATTTTGTTTTGTTTTGTTTTGTTTTCTTTCTTTTTTTATTGAAGTAGAGTTGATTTAAAATATTATATTATCTTCAGGTATACAACATAGTGATTCAATATTAAGTGGAGTAGATTATACTCCACTTAAAGTTATTATAAAATATTGGCTATATCCCCTGTGCTGTATTCACATCCTTGTATCTTCTTTCTTTTTTTTTTAACATCTTTATTGGAGTATAATTGCTTTACAATGGTGTGTTAGTTTCTGCTTTATAAGAAAGTGAATCAGCTATACATATACATATCTCCTCCCATATCTCCTCCCTCTTGCATCTCCCTCTCACCCTCCCTATCCCACTCCTCTAGGTGGTCACAAAACACCAACTGATCTCCCTGTGCTATGCTGCTGCTTCCCACTAGCTATCTATTTTACATTTGGTAGTGTATATAAGTCCATGCCACTCTCTCACTTCGTCCCATCTTACCCTTCCCCCTCCCCGTGTCCTCAAATACACTCTCTACATCTGCGTCTTTATTCCTGTCCTGCCCCTAGGTGATTCAGAACAATTTTTAAAAAATTTTTTTAGATTCCATATATATGTGTTAGCATACGGTATTTGTTTTTCTCTTTCTGACTTACTTCACTCTGTATGACAGTCTCTAGGTCCATCCACCTCACAACAAATAACTCAATTTCGTTTCTTTTTATGGCTGAGTAATATTCCATTGTATATATATGCCACAACTTCTTTATCCATTCATCTGTCGATGGACACTTGGGTTGCTTCCATGTCCTGGCTATTGTAAATAGAGCTGCAATGAACATTGTGGTACATGACTCTTTTTGAATTATGGTTTTCTCAGGGTATATGCCCAGTAGTGGGATTGCTGGGTCGTATGGTAGTTCTATTTTTAGTTTTTTAAGGAATATCCATACTTTTCTCTATAGTGGCTGGATCACTTTACATTCCCACCAACAGTGCAAGAGGGTTCCCTTTTCTCCACACTCTCTCCAGCATTTATTGTTTGTAGATTTTTTGATGATGGCCATTCTGACCAGTGTGAGGTGATACCTCATTATACTTTTGATTTGCATTTCTCTAGTGATTAGTGATGTTGAGCATTCTTTCATGTGTTTGTTGGCAATCTGTATATCTCCTTTGAAGAAATGTCTATTTAGGTCTTCTGCCCATTTTTGGATTGAGTTGTTTGTTTTTTTGATATTGAGTTGCATGAGCTGCTTGTAAATTTTGGAGGTTAATCCATTGTCAGTTGCTTCATTTGCAAATATTTTCTCCCATTCTGAAAGTTGTCTTTTCGTCTTGTTTATGTTTTCCTTTGCTGTGCAAATCTTTGAAGTTTCATTAGGTCCCATTTGTTTATTTTTGTTCTTATTTCCATTTCTCTAGGAGGTGGATCAAAAAGGATCTTGCTGTGATTTATGTCATAGAGTGTTCTGCCTATGTTTTCCTCTAAGAGTTTTATAGTGTCTGGCCTTACATTTAGGTCTTTAATCCATTTTGAGTTTATTTGTGTGTCTGGTGTTAGGAAGTGTTCTAATTTCATCCTTTTACATGTAGTTGTCCAGTTTTCCCAGCACCACTTATTGAAGAGGCTGAGCAATCTACTGATTCAATGCAATCTCTGTCAAACTACCAATGGCATTTTTCACAGAACTAGAACAAAAGATTTCACAACTTGTATGGAAACACAAAAGACCCCGAATAGCCAAAGCAATCTTGAGAAAGAAAAATGGAGCTGGAGGAATCAGGCTCCTGGACTTCAGACTACACTACAAAGCTACAAAAATCAAGACAGTATGGTACTGGCACAAAAGTAGAAATATAGATCAATGGAACAGGATAGAAAGCCCAGAGATAAACCCACACACATATGGTCTCCTTATTTTTGATAAAGGAGGCAAGAATATACAATGGAGAAAAACAGATTTTTATTGGCTAGAAATTGAGAAAAATAGTAAAAGCAGAAGGTAGTTAAGAGAAGAATGCGAAAGCAGATAAAGAAGCCAGAAAGGAGTTGTGCACTCTGACTTAGGGGAAAAAAAATGAAACTGAAACTTCATGAACAGAAGCTGGAAAAAGAAAACTATGTACTGAATAGTTAAATAGTTCATAATGATTTCCTCTAGGCTGGATGCTTCAAACGAAATGCTACAAAGTTGTTATTAATCATTGTCAGGGAAATAAGATTGGGTGTGTCTTACATTCTAAAAGGAAAGAAAGTGTTCGGTATAGTATTATTTTCCCTGAGAAGAATGGGACATTTAAGCCAACTATACATAATCATTGAACTGATTAAAATAAGAAATGAGATTTTACCACAGAAGCAAACTATGCTCCTCTCTAGAGGAGGATAATGAAAAGAGGGGAAAACAGGGATAGTTATGTCCAAGACATGTCTACTGAAAAATTGGAGACACTGAGTAAGGCAGAGGAACAGAATTTTTTATATTCATAAGAGATTATACACATATAAACAATGGAAGATTATTCAGCCATAAAAGGAAGAAAATCCTGCCCGTTTTGACAACCTGGAAGGACCCTGGGGGCACTTTGCTAAGTGAAATAAGTCATCAGACCGAAAGACCAATACTCTATGTTCTCACTTATATGTGGAATCTAAAAAAGCCAAACTCATAGAAATAGAGAGTAGAATGGTGTTTACCAGAGGCTGAGGTATGGGAGAAATGGGGAGATGTTGGTCAAAGTATATAAACTTCGTTATAAGATGAATAAATTTGTGGGCCTAATATACAGTATAATGACTATAGTTAACAATACTATATTATATACTTGACAGTGCTGAGAGCTGATCTTAAATGTTATCACCACACAAAAAAAACTACTGTGGTAATGATTTTGCAATATATACATGAATCAAATCATTACATTCTACGCCTTCAAATTATATATGTTATATGTCAATTATATCTCAATAAAGCTTGGATAAAAATCCCAGTATTTAAGCAAATGTCTGCCTGGTAATAATGCCCCTTCTTGCATGCCCTCTTTGAGTGATTCCCTTGGCATTTCTCTCTTAGATTCAAGGGAGGGAGTCATTATCTAATGGAATGGAATGTAGTATATTCATTAATTATATTCTAATATTTAGTGATTACCTTAAAAAGGAGCTTTTCAGGTTCTGGGTACTCAGCACAGCAATGAACAAGACAAAGTCCCATCCTGGAAATGACTTGGGAAAAAACAAGTAATAAACTAGTAAATGCATTAATATTTAAGAAGATTACAGGTTCTAATAAGTTCTATAAAGAAAATAAAGAGTACTTCATGCCAGGGAATCCACTCCAGTTAGGATGGATCAGGGAAGGTCTCTCTGAGGAAGTGAAATTTGAGCTGATACTCAATGTTAAGAAGGTTCTGAAGAAAGAACATTCCAGGCAGAGAGGAAAGCAAATGGAAGAACTTAAAAAGACTACCATATGACCCAGCAATCCCACTCCTGAGCATATATCTGGAGAAAACCATAATTTAAAGAGATACATGCACCCCAATGTTCATTGCAGCACTGTTTACAATAGCTAAGACATGGAAGCAACCTAAATGTCAATCAACAGAGGAACGGATAAAGAAGATGTGGTACATATATACAACGGAATATTGCTCAGCCATAAAAAGAACAAAAACATACCATTTGCAGCAACATTGATGGACCTAGAGATTGTCATACTGAGTGAAGTAACTCAGACAGAGAAAGACAAATATATGATATCGCTTATATGTGGAATCCTAAAAAAATGGTACAAATGAACTTATTTACAAAACAGAAGTAGAGTCACGGATGTAGAAAACAAACTTATGGTTACCGGGGATAAGGGGGGTAAGGATAAATTGGGAAATTGGGATTGACATATACACACTAATATATATCAAATAGATAACTAATATGAATCTACTGTATAGCACGGGGAACTCTACTTAATACTCTGTAATGGCCTATATGGGAAAAGAATCTAAAGAAAGAGTGGATATATGTATATGTATAACAGATTAACTTTGCTGTACACCTGAAACTAACCCAACATTGTAAATCAACTCTACTCCAATAAAAACTTTTTAAAAAAAGTATGGTCTGTTGTCTTTGAGGAAAACAAAGGAGTTCTGTGTGGCTGGAGCTTAGGGTGGAGGAAGGAAGCACTAAGAAGTGTGGTCAAGAGAAGTGGAGGGAGGCAAGGATTTTGTTCTAATAATTTATCAATCTTTGGGATTAATTGGGCTTCAGGCATATCTATTATAAATTGCATACAAGTGAATTGTTTTTCTCAATCTGGTGTTTAAGTGGTAAATGATCTGTGATATGCTATGATAATTGTTAAATTTGTCTACATAATCTACCATCTTATGTTGTGTTTTACCCTCATAAGTCATCTTCTTTACCTTTTTCCTTTCCTTTTTGGCCTACTTCTGGTTTAGAAGTTTAAAATTCTACCTGAATATTTTTAGCAGTTATGGTCACATTTTTTTTTAACTTGCATACTTCATTTTAAAAAATTTATATACACTTAGTAATCCACCCTCCTCTAGAGTAGCAAGAAGTCTTCGAATGCTTTAATTCCAGTCACCTTTCTAGCTTTTATGTTACCAATATTCTCATTTCACTTTGCTTTTATATCTCCAAAAGTAGTCATAATTATGATTGTATTATTTAAAATATTCTCATTTAAATTTACTGAAATATTTATCAATTTCTTTGCTCAACATTCCCTTTTACATCCCAGCTTTCCTCCTAAGTTCTCTTTTCTCTAAAGTATATTCTATATTATTTCTTCATTAGTGGATTGCGATTAACTTGCCTGCTATTTTACTTATTTAAATACCTTAACTTTATCTTCATTTTTGAATAATAATTTAATGACATATATAATTTTAGACCAATAATTATTTTTCCACAGTGCTTTTAGGAATATAAACCCAGTATCTTCCGAACTATAAAATACTCACTCTTAGCAATTATTATTGCTGTTGTTACTATATTCCTATAATTAATATTATTATTATTTTGAGGTTAGCTGTAGTCTATTTGTTAGAAACTTGTATTTCATATTTGATTATAAGATGTAAACTTTTTGTTAAGACCACAGACTAGACTAGAAGTGAACCTATTTATTTTTAATCCTATTGCAAGGAATTGTTTTCCTAAATCTGAAGATTCATATCTTTCATCAAGGTTCAACCACTATCTCTTTGAGGTCAACACACAGATGCAAATGAGTGTGGCTTCCTTAAGGAGATCCATCAGCTTGGAGATAAGCACAATAATGCCTGACACAGAAACTAAAGGAGTTTTTCAGTGGAAATAGAGATAAATCAATACATATTTGTTGAATGACTCAATAAAATGGCATTGCAAACAATAAAAATGTCTTCTTTTAACTTTTCTATATGCTGCAACAAAAAGGCAACTGTACAGTGAATTAAGATAAAACATTCTTAGGTAGTGAGCAGAACCTAAATGTTAACAGATTTTTGTCATTCTGATGATAATTCAATTTGTTCTCAAGTTATCTGCAGAAGTCAATCAATATTTCCCTGGATATAGATTCTTTTATTATTTAAAAACAAGATGACATGTTGATTTGTATATCCCTAGGAAAGCAGTCAGTGATTTTGTCAAAGATGATGCAAAAACATTTAAGGCAATTGGATTCCAAATTCTAAATATTAAAAAAAGGAATGGATTTTGAGGAGACTACCCCAGCATGAATATTTTCATGCTTGCTGTGCTGTTAATTGGACACGGTGAACTGGAAAAAAGAGCTGAGTGGAGATCACATCAGTGGAGAGCTGCTGTGGTCATCAATGTGAGATCACTGTGACCAAGGGAGAAGACTCGCTTTCAGATGGCCAGAAAAACAGCCCTAACATTTAGAGTTTGAGGCATAAACACAGGAAAAAAAGTAAAATCCACTGAATGGGTTCAATTAACAGGTGTACAAAGATATTTGATGAGTTCCATGAAAATTTTAGATAAAATATAATGTTGCACTTAACCTTTCTCAACATTAAAATGAGAGAAATACATTCCAAAAACTGAATTTTAGAGCTACTGACTTCTTCAGGCTACATCTCCCTTTCACTTTTCAAAAATTTGCATCTTTATAATATAAATTTGTATTTATTTTATTTATGGTATGTACATTTATATTTATCTGCCTATCTCTATATTATCTATCATCAAATGTTGTAAATACATTAAGAATAATGTACTTCATTGTGCAGAATTTCCTGAATTTCAACAACATCTGATTAGTTTACCAGTTTAAGTTTCGTGTGTGACAATGCATGACCAAATACATTCTAACTAAGTCAAAGGTTTTCACTGTTGAAACACGTATGCAAGGGTTTGCCCTGGAATAAAAATGGTAATAACTTTCAAATTAGAGCCTAAGTTAAATCACTGACATTACATGCTGTCACTCCGTGGGAAATACCCCCACATAAATTGAATATTCCTTGATAACTTACATTCAGTGGTGTCTACAGAAATTAGATAGTTATTTTCTGGGAAATATTAGGCACAGTAGTGCTAAAACCCATTTAGAAAATATTATGACATCTTTTAGAATAATGCAAAATGTTTCTATAAATATTGCACAATCTCATTTGACAGGTGTTTATTTTGATATTTCAGTCTTCTTAATTAGATATGCATTAATTGCTAAAACTGTGAGAATATTTGGGTGTGTAAATGTAGGCATTATGAGAATATTGTTCTGTTTCCTTGTTTAGTATCAGGGAAAGTGTCTAGAGAATTCTGTCATGTATTCGCCTCCATTAAAAATAATGAGTCCAACATATAATTTCAGGTATGCTGTCCCCAGTCAAAATCTTTGAGCAAAAAAAAAAAAAAAAAAGACATTTATAATTTACTTATGTATTTTCTTTTTTAAATTCAAATTAATTTTTTTCTTTAGTATATACTTAAAGGAAAAAAAGTGATTTAAATCTCAAAAGGTACTTTTCCTCTGAAATTTACTTTGAGATTCCAGCATTAGCAAAAGAGATGAAAACAATAGAAATGGCCTGTGGGAGCTGATTTGAACTGTCTAACTTCTTTTTGCTGACTTCCTTTACTTTTGCTTCTTTAAACTATCTGCCGTTCTCTTACCCATTTCACTGTCCTTGATTTTGCATACTCTTACCTCTGCCCTTAATAACAAACATTATCAGTTTTTCCAAACCTCACTTAATTCCGAAACCTTTGTCCTTGGGGGAAAAAAACCTTTAAAAAAATGTACATTTTCTTTATCTGTGATCATGACTTTCTACCTTGAAGAATATAGAGACATTTCAGATATAGGAAGATGTCTAGGCTGACTCAAATTATGTTTGCACAATTGTGAGAAATGCCTGAGCAGAGCCCCTCATGCACTTAGCCTCTCTCAGCAATAAATGTCTCACGTAAATGGATGTGCTTACGGGGATCTTGGTTATATAATAGAATTGGCCCATATAGTAATCATGTTCTAGCTAAGTTAACTCACTAGCTAGATTACCTATGAAACACTAAAACATAAAGGACATTAACTATCTGAAGTTTTTAGAGTTTCTTGTTATAAATGTGTTGTTGTTTAACATCGAATGTATCAGCAAGGGCAGATTGAATCATGAAAGATACCCACATTTCTTACTTCCTGAGCCATAGTTTCTTACATTTAAGCATACTAATTTGTTTAAAGATGAATCCCAATATGCAAGATACAAGAATTTAAAAAAAAATCTGACAATTAAAAGAACTGCTTCCACCCCAAATAAGTGGTATTCTGAAATAAATGAATGGATTCATGCAACCAATTCAGAAGATTAATGCCTGAATATGAAATGTACAAAGCATAAAAGCTATGTTGTCGGTTGATACAGTGAGAGTCAGCAGATAAATGAATATTCAGATTATTCAATATCTCCTTGGATTTTTTAAGGTTAACTTAGTTGTCAGTTTCAGCACCTTTACAACTGCTGAACTTATTGGCAACAGTAACATAGCAAACATGATTAATCCTTTCCTAGAGTTAGTTTCCTTCCAAGTTCAGAGTTAACCACCTACAGAGTAAGGAATAAAGGTATTATACATTTCAGTAGCCGTGGAAACAGGTACACAGCACATTATAAACAAAATACAATTTCGAGAATAAGTCCCAAAATTTGTAGCTCAGTGATTTCAACAGCCACATAGGTTTAGAGAATTTTTTTCCTTCAAAGTGTAACTCTCCATATTTGGGAAAAAAAAAAAAAAAAAGGGATACAATCAAAACTTAGGGAAGTTGGAAAGTGGATTTGGGATGTGAGAAACCATGGGGAATACTCCCGAATCTGTTATTAACCTATGTGTGACCTTCACCTAGTTACTTAACTTTTCAGTTCTTTATTTTTCCCATCTGGACAACATTATCTTGCCTCCCTTGCTGGAATCTTGTGAAGTTTAATTAATGTTTGTGAACCACTTTGACTTCCACAGCTGGAGGATGTTGAAGAAATGCAAATTATTATTGTTGTTATTTATTATTTATTGTTCTCTCTCTAGACTTAGTTCCAGGCCCTGCAGGCTTACCCCTTGAGCCATGGAGACAAATTAATAATAAATGCAGTGCTAGTCCTTCAGCAAATACCAGAATGGCTCAATGGGAAACAGTTAAAAAAAAAAAGTTTACAAAATTATTATGCTTTACTCTTCTATTATAAAAGTCACAAGAGTCAAAAGTTTAAAAAATTGCCAGAAATTTAACAACTTTATTCTTTTTGACTGATTCTCCTTTACTTTGAACTACTGAGGATTTTCATTATGTGCAGTATTTTTATTCAGTTGAAATAATACCATTTTGGACTCGCAACCTGTCTCTGCTTAATTTTTTTCTATTGGGAAAACTGTACCATTGGTAGTTTTAGTCTTTTTCCAAAAAAAAATCTACTTTTCAACTTTTTCATTTACAAAAATAAAATTTGAAATGATTGTTCTATTTTGCTGGACGTTTTGGGTTTTTATTTCTAAGCAGATGTTCATCTTCCCTTAAAATAGGTCAGTTTCCCTTTTATAAAGTTTATAATTACCATATAACATGAATTATGTTTTGTAAATATTGAATAAAAAGTATAGATGCTTTTGTATTGAATATTATTAAGAGATTCTTATTAAAATACAATTACTTTTTTTATAGGACATGATAAAAAAAGTCTACTTTTAAAATGAAGAAACAGCATTCACATCTTTCCCAAAGATCACCTTTTCTTCCTTACTAATAGACGCCTCATTTTATGTTTAGATAAACCTGCAGATCTTGCCTAATGTCTGGGAAAATAGGGCCCTCCTGCATCCTCAGGGGATGGTTATAATTTGTGGAAGCCAAGAATGGCATCCTCTTTACCAGATATTCACTGTCACAGGCTCCCTTGTTCCTAGGATGACATGTGCATGGCCAATGAGGTGGAAGAACTTCTCTGATAATGTTCTGGAAAGATTCCTCTGTCTTTTACTCAAGAAATATGTCTCTCATGTCTTTCCTTTTTTCATGGAAGGACAGTACAGGACACTATGAATGCATTTTCCAGCCATTTTGTAACCAGAAGAGAAACTTGATAATTTAAAAGATTTTTATAAAAAGCCATGCTGTTTAACAAACCCTTGCTTGTCTCAACAGACTTTTCCTTATGATGAATGTTTCTATTACTTTAAGCTCTTCAGTTTGTCAGTTTTCTCCTAGACACTGAAGAAAACAATCTTAACTAATAGACGTTACCTGAGTACACTAAGCTTCACTAATCTTCTCCTCCATACTTCCGTAGCACTTGTAGTAACTATATGTAATTTAGTATTAAATTATATGGTAGCTTGTATTGCTTGGCATTAGTTTTATAGATCTCCTGAACTAAATTGTCAGCCATTTGAATGTGGAAACACCATTTTATCCTGCCTGTGCTTTTTCCCTATGCCTTGCACTATGCTGGCTCAGAGGAGGCTCACCGCATTTAAAAAAACAAACAAACAAAAAACACGTGTGTGTGGGTGTGTGGGTTTATGTTGCCTTTTTCTTGCCTTTAAATTCAAAACTCTGTCACAACTCTTCTGGAACATGGCCCTTTGCCATGTTTTATTCTTCCTTAGACTAATTCTTCTGTTTTCTTTCCTGTTCCTTTTCTTTCTATGGTCTCTTTGTAGGTATTCCGAAAAGCTTCATCTTTGTTCTTATGCTCCTTTGCTACTCTGTTCTCTTGAAGATAATATCCATTATGACTCATTTACTTACGCCTAAATGACCATTATATGTGAACTCCCAGTTTACTTTCTACCCTGCATATCTATCAGCATTCCCAACTACCTTTACAATTGGTACTTTCCACTGAATATACAATTGAGATTTCACTCTACCTTCAGTCACTGAAAGTTGAAGTATTCTCTCCTTCCTCTGAATTTCTATAGCTAAACCACACTCTACAACTACTGCTTGCATTAATAATTTATCTCTGCTTAGACTTTAAACTCCTTGAGATCAAGGACTATGTCTTGTTACTCTTTAATTAACCTCCACCTATATATGCCTTATATATAATATGAAATCAGTTAGTGTTTGAATGGATATATGACCACTTTATTCTAACATAGAAACATGTTGTATTGAAAAATTGGTTATACTTTCTCTTTTTTGTCTTTATATATACTTCAGGATATTTGGGGGTATATATAAATATAAATATATATATGTAGAGAAGATATATTTTCAGTGATATGCTTAGTATGTAGAAATTCTACCTGATTATGTTTTCAAATGTCCATATTGATGTAGTTCAATTAAGATCAACTTCTGGTTTTAGAATCTTTTTAGTACAAATAATTATATTTTATTAAGATTATGGGCTTCCCTGGTGGCGCAGTGGTTGAGAGTCCACCTTCTGATGCAGGGGACATGGGTTTGCGCCCTGGTACGGGAAGATCCCACATACCGCGGAGCGGCTGGGCCCGTGAGCCATGGCCACTGAGCCTGCGCGTCCGGAGCCTGTGCTCCGCAACAGGAGAGGCCACAGCAGTGAGAGGCCCGCGTAACACAAAAAAAAAAAAAAAAAAAAAGAATACATATTTTCCTAAACATATACAAAAAAATACCAGATATCATGTTATCACTCTCTATTACAAGGGTAGAAACTCCATGAATCTACTCCAAGAGAATTAAAAACATATGTCTACACTAAAACCTGCACATGAATGTTTATAGCAGTTTTATTCATAATAGCCAAAAAATGGAAACAACCCAAATTTCCAACAACTGATGGATAAACCAAATGTGGTATATACATACAATGGAATATTATTTAGCCATAAAAAGAATTAAGTACTGCTACAAGCTCTAGCACAAATGAACCTTGAAAGCATTGAGCTACACGAAAGAAGCCAGACACAAAGACAATGTATGGTATGACTCCATTTATATGTAATGTACAGAACAGGCAAATCCATAGAGACAGAAATTAGTGATGGCTAGAGGAGTCTGGGTAATGAGGGAAATGCAGTGTAGCTGCTAATGAGTACAGGGTTTCTTTTTTGATGATTAAATATTCTGGAATTACATAGCAGTGAAGATTGTCCAACTTTGGGAATCCACTAGGAACCACTGAATTGTCATTTTGAATGGGTGAACTTAATAGTATGTAAATTATATCTCACTTAAAGCCTTTTTAAAGACAAATTCCATGAAAATCCAGGATTCTTAGTTTTTATGATATTTAGATTCAGAACATATCAGGATATATAGATCAAGCACGGGTTTTAATAAAGATGTCTTAATTTTTTTCCAAGTATAAGAGATTTACCAAACAATGGCAATCTGTACATTGTGAATAATATAACATATTCCTATCATTCATATATTACTTTATTTATAGGTGATCTACTACTCTCCAGGGAAGGCTGAATTATAAGTTAATGACATGTATAATAATAGTTATTATTCAATGAGTTTAATTGGCATGAAAATGCTGCAGGGGAATTGAAAAGGATACTCCTCATTTTTCCAGGGTTGGAAGTATTGGATAGTGTTTGCTCTTGTTTTTAGAGGATGAGTAGAAGTTTACCAGATGGGATAACTTACTTCATGTGAAGGAAATAAAAATACAAAGGAAATCTATGAAATGATTAGAGAATGATGAGCCAACTCTACGGCAGATTTTAGGATGAATGAACCACAGTGTAAGAATAAATAGAGTTACCTTCTCCCTTCTTATGCTATTCTATGGTTTCCCTGCCTTCCAGCTGCATTAAAAAGAAAACTGTTCCTGTTTTAAAGTAATTAATCCTTAAAGACCAAGAAATGGTTGAATTTTAGCACATCTATGTGTTTTATACAAAATTCATAGGCTGTTTTTCCTTAATGACAGTTGTACCACTAAATAAATATAAAGTAATGATTTGATTCATAAAAATCCTACTAGAGTCAACCAAAAATATACATGAAAATTATGTAAGTCATTGTGCTACATGTAAGTCATTATGCTAAGAAGTGAGGGGAGAGAGATAGGAGACACAATCTGTTTTACAAGGCAGCAAACAGTTCAAGTCTTTGAATTTAGGTCATTTATATCAACACTTGAAAAGACCCAGAGGAAATAACTCTGGAGGTGGGAGAAAACGATCCTCTGCCACTTGTTAGCAGGTAAATGGTCAGATTTATATAGAAGGATTTATGAGGGGAAGAAGATAAGGGAACGGGAAGTTGAAGAAAAGAAGGAGGAAAAGAGAGAGGCAAACTTTCCAGTTACTGTCCTCAATCAAGCCACAAGCTCTAAAACACTCAGCTACATTCTGTTCTCCTAGGAATTCAGCTGGGAACATACTACCTGAGGAGACTGCAAAACCCTCAGGTCATCCAAGACAGACCAAGAGTAATTGGTGCTTGCCTAAGAATAGTATCCAGAGAGATATTGCTCCAAACACTACTGAATAAATTTGAGCATTCTGCTATATTTCTCTGATAAAATTGCTTTCTCCCATGTAAAAGTGCTCAAAGTAACTGACAAAAGGTCAAAGATCTCTTTGGGGTATAGTAATTTGCTAATTATTCAATTTATCAGTTTTTAAAAAATAAAACCTACAGTTCTATAATGGCAAAATCTTGAATGCAGAGTTTGAAACACAAACTAAATCTCATTGTGGTTCACTTGCTCTTTGTGACATCGGATATTCTAACGCCAAGATAATGGGTGTTATGTTATTGAAAATTCAAAGTCAAAAAATCATGTTTTTCAGTCACCATTCTAATCTCTGATATCCTCCCTTTCTCTGTTTCCAGTGATCCTTTTAAAATATTTACTCAGAGGTAAATAGCTTATCTTAAGTTCTCCAGCTGTGCCTCTTCTTCACTTGCACAAAAATAGGACTTTTTTTCTCATACATGGTTTCTATGGATATTATTTCTCAGAGGCTGTCTCTTCTTCAGGATTGACATGCTGGTGAGTGTTCAATCAGGGAGCTCAGTAGATTTAATACTAGTGTCATTACACAGTGACATTATGATCGGCATCAGATTAAAGCACCATATAGAGTGCTGAAAAACCACACTGATATTTGAACCTTTGCTACTTGGAAGAGGAATTCTTTCCCTGACCGGCTCTCCTTCTCCCTTTTTTCCTTCACCAGTTTTTGAGCAGAAACATGGTGGGTAGGAGGAAATTCCGAAAAGACCAGAGCAGACTCTTTGTGAGGTCTGCTATGCCAAAAACTCTTCTTGTCATTTTTACACAGGTTTCCTTTTTGTTAATTCTGTAGTGAACTGGGAAAGAAGGGGACTAATATAGATGAGATAGAAGATAGATAGAGATGAAAGATACAGATAGATCCTTTATTCCCAACATCCATGCCATTTCTAACCATCTCCCATGATCTCTGTTATCATCCACAGCTCCAACATAGGAGCAGTGCCATGAGTGGCCATAATCTCTCAGAGCTCCATTCAGTCTGGTATGCTCTGCATTGTGACGATCTCACCATCCCGTGCCCATCACAATGCTGTCTATATGTTGCATCCTTCCTGACACTAATGTGCAGATTGGTGCACAGGGAGGAATTTGGATGTATGGCTAACTTTGGGAATTAATGCTTTCAAACTTTGGTTTCTATATAATCTCCAGTTGACGATTCACACTCTACTCTGCAAGAACGTCCAATTTACAAATAAATATAAGAATACCTAAAGACTAAGGGAAATAAATCCAAGTTTTTAAAAACTATTTCATATACATGTCAGTCGCTTTATTTCAATCTTGAAATAAATGGTCAATTTAATATACAAGTAAGGAGCATCAATTCTGGAGCCAGACTTCCTGGATTTTAATCACTTCTCTGTTATTTTACTAGCTGTGTGAACTTGTGCAGATAAATTCTATAGATAATTCCTCATCTATAAGATGAAAATAATAACACTACATCATAAGGGAGTTTTAACTTATCAAACTTTTATTATTCTTTTAAGAATAATCAATTCCCTAGATTTTTTAAAACTGGAAATAAATTATGTAATATAATGGAAAGAGCATGGATTTAGCAGACAATACAGGAGTTTGATTCCTGGCTGCACTACTTATATCTGTTTTTTTGAGCTTTATTTTTCTGACCAATAAAATGGAATTTAAATATTTAATTCAAAATAGTGAACTGAGGGCTTCCCTGGTGGCGCAGTGGTTGAGAGTCCGCCTGCTGATGCAGGGGACACGGGTTCGTGCCCCGGTCTGGGAAGATCCCATATGCCGCAGGGCGGCTGGGCCCGTGAGCCATGGCCGCTGGGCCTGCGCGTCCAAAGCCTGTGCTCCGCAACGGGAGAGGCCACAACAGTGAGAGGCCCGCGTACCGCAAAAAAAAAAAAAAAATAGTGAACTGAGATTACATGTTTAACTAGACACACTTCCCTTTGCAGATTCCCACCCACAAGAATGCCCACTAAAATTACAATAGATTATAAAAGTAGAAATAATGTGAATCAAAACAGTAAATAAGAGAAGGCAACTATTACATACAGGAATTTCAAGAAATTTCTGCAAAATGTTTTAGAGATAACACAGATTGAAGCTAGTATAAACTGTAAAATAAACCCCACTAATAACCTTAAGTTTGGAGCTCTAGATCAAAATTTAACTTATTTTAAATGCTACCTGCATAAAATTTTAAATTTTTATAATTACATATAATAAAATCATATATATATATATATATAATTACCACAGCAATATCACATATTGAGCAAACTCATAGAATAGTATTGTGCGAACTCACACAAATCAGAGATTTTACTCATTAAGCTTTACTAAATATTAAGGATACAAGTAATCAAATGGCTCAGAAGAAGCAGAGAGGCATCTGGGACATTGAGAGCTTCTCCTAGGCCCTTCCTTTCTGTGGGGGCATGCACCTATGACCCAGAACAGATGAAATCTCTCAGGATGTTTGTAAGGTTCCTCACATAGTAGAGAGCATTTAACTTATGTAACATTTTTGTCTTTTTAGAAAAATAAGAAATAAAATTAAAACAACATTGCTTCCTCTAAATAGCTTAAGCAAAGGAGATGCAAAAATGAAAAATATTTATTTGTATCACATGCTTATCTCAGAGTGCCCTCAGGCTGGGAATACATTGGTCATCACCAGCATTATCAAGCAATATTGCCCTGGGGTCAGAATGAAATTATTCATTTGACTTACAAATAAACTCATATCTATTATGAGTCCCCTCTTTATGCACATTGCCAATAATAGAATTAATAGGGTACTCATGCTATTGCTCACAGAACATTTTCTCCTGTGAGGAAATACTGAAAATTATGAACACTCACTAAAGCGGGACTGTTCCACGCAATGACCAGATGGATTCACAGCTTTATCTGAGAAGTTGTTCATAAACTTTCTGCTGGTCCCTGAAGAGGGAAGAGCTAACAGCATGATGATTGAAATTAAAATTTTAAGAATGGAGAGAGAATTTTTTAAACATGGAAAAATTGTCATCTCAATATTTTTAAAAGATGTTCAATATTTAAATAAGATCATTTCAATATCTAATGAAGCATATACAGTATTTAATTGAATCATAATTTTTCTTTAGAAAACAGGAAGCCTCTCACACACATTTTCATTAATTATTTAGCAGTTCTAAAGTTAAGATTTACCTTAACAAAACAAAATAATTTAAAAAAACACATAGGTCTTTATGCAAAATCAGAGAGGAACAGAGCACTAAGCTCTGTACTGGTAATGCATGGTCAGAGCCAGTATTTGAGTAAGGGAATTGTGTCTTGATATATGATACATATAGGTAATGTATGTTAGTGCAACATTAAAAAGACCCTTAGCTTCTGGTAAATTGTAGCTAGAGACAGTTTTCAAAATTCACATTTTGAAATGTGGGTTGAGCACTTATACTCATTTTCAATTCCATATACTACGCATAAATAGCCAATACCACTAGTAAGTGTTTAAAATACTTGTTAAGTTAAAATACATGTACATTCATAATTTATTAATTTAACAAACTTTAACTGAGTGCCTAATATGCCACATAAAAAATATTACCACATCAAGAGAAAGTAACTTATCTATATTTAATACCTTTGCCATTGTTTTTAAAAAATTCTTTATCTTGTAGCTTCAAGATAAATTAATTAAATAAAACTTCAATTTTAATTATTCTTTTCTCAACTCACTCTATGAATTAAAATTTCTATTGCTTCAATTGAAATAGATGTCACTAATAAATGTCTTCTGCTCGAAGAAACATTGCTACAGTAGACCTTACCAATCAGGAAGATTTAAGTGGCTTCAATAGCGGCCCTATTGAAGAACTGAAACCTTTTGGCATAATGTCTACCCAGGACTTCTTTGCTCTGAATTTCCTACCCCCTTAGCGTTGGGCTACTGACAGCTACTCATGTGCTCTGCAATGCCACCTTCTCAGCTACAGGTGATTAAATAAATTCCATTCAACTTGGAACAAAGATTCAAAACAGATGGTTATTCTTTGCAGGTGGCTGGAAATTTAACATGTAGCATGGGGAGCTGGAGGGCAGTTATATTGTACTGTGAAGATGAAAATCAGAGGAGAAAGCTGGTGTGTTGAGAGAGAAAATATGGAAAATAAGTAGAAACATTTTTGGTACCCATTGTTCCTGTTTCCCAGATCCTGTCACCATCCCATCCTGGACCCTGGGAATATTCCTCCCCTTGGATTGTGGGATTCCAAGGCATAACCAGGTAGTATTATAATAATATACCTCTCCCTTTGTCCCCTTGAACCACCTTGATTTGCTTATTTAAACCTACTGAGATTTAAATAATGTAAGACTTTATGGAACAAATGGGAATGGGAAATGAAGTGAATTTTTTTATATCCATTTTTTGTAATATTTTTATATCCATTACAATTTTAAAAAGAAAATTAGCAAGCTAAAATTAATATCAACTTCATTTTTGCTTGAATTATTGACTCCTGCCCAACTGTTATCCTATTTTCTGGGGCCTTCTTACAGGTAAACCTCTCCATTACAGGTTCTACCACATCTTCGGATATCAAAGTAGCTTAGATGTTAGGATCATGGGGTTTCACAAAATATCTTTCCATCTTTGCTATGCTCTGAATGTTTATGTCCCCCTAAGATTTCTATATTGAAATACTAACCCACAAAGGGGATGGATTTAGTAAGTGGGGCCTTTGGGAGGTGGAACCCTCACAAATGTAGTTAGCACCTTATAAAAGAGGTTCCAGAGAGATCCCTTCTCCTTCTACCATGTGAAGGTACAATGGGAAGTCTGTACCCTGAAAGAGAGCCCTCACCTGACCATGCTGGAGCCATGATCTTAGACTTCCAGGCTCCAGATTTTTTTGAGATATAAAAGTCTGTTATTTTATAGCAGCCCAAGCAGACCAAGACAGTCTTCCTTGCCAGCACTCAAAGTGTGGAGCCTTCAGATGATCGCTGGTGAGTAAGTTCATCCTAGAATGCCTGCTGTGAGCCCCTCTTCGTTCCCAAATATCTCCTCCAGACCCCACTAGAGATACTTCTATCCCCTAGGTTTACTTCCTTCATCAGTTCTTCCTCAAAACTCCAATGGAAAAAAGAAAAAAACATTATTACTTAACATTCATAATATTTTTCTTTTCTGTTCTCAATACACGACTTCTCTAATTTCAAGAGGAACAAGCCACAGTTTGCTCTTATTTGAACCAATATTCTCATGCTTACAAATATTGTATGTAAATCTGTTTATCATAGGCTTAGAGCACTCAAGGAGAACTTGCTTTGGGGAGAGATTAATGTATTTTTAAGCAATTATTTCATTTTTTTCAGCAGCGTTTTAGTCAATAATAAGATCATTCCTGATTATTTGCAATCTCTATGGTATATAGCACTCTTTATGTTATCAGCAATAATAAATATGTAATTATATTTAAATGCTCTCTAGCTATCTTTTTAAGGCTTCCCAGTGCCCCAATTTGTTCAGTTCATTTTAAAAAATACATCCTTAAAAATTATTAGCAGTGGTATAGAAAAATATAATCTTACAATCAAACATCTGTTTGAATCCTGGATCTACCATTAATGCCTGTTTATAGTCAGAAATCTTTCAGCTGAAAATGACAGGAACCCTTTTCAAGCAATCTTAACCAACCTACCCTACTCTCAACCAAAACAGAATTTATTGACTTCCATTTATTCATTCCACAAATTATTGAGCACTCACTATGTGTCAGGCAATGTACCAGGTGCTGGGGCTTTAGCAGAGAACAAAATCCCTGCCCTCTTAAAGCTTGCATCACACTGCATGGTGGTGAGGAAGGGACCAGAAGGAATGATAAGACATGATGATAAGTGTTGTGAGGAAAAATGAAGCAGGAAAGGGGGTGAGAGAATGACAGTAGTGGCTAGAGAGAATTAGGGAGGGTTGCTGGGGAAAGCCAACAGAGAAAATGGTATATAAACATGATGATGGTAAGAGAATGAGACATGAGATTTCCTGCAGAAGACTGTCTCATGCAGAGTAAATAAGCAGTGCAGAGTTCCTGTGTCAGGAGTAGGCCTGGTATGTTTGAGGCACAGTAGAATCAGTATGATAGGGTAAGTGAGGCGGGTAAGAGCTGAGTTTAGTAAACCATTGCCACACTTTGGTATTTACTCTCATGTGACTATAAAATGATACTTTGGCTGACATATAATAAGATATTGTTAAGACTTTGGCTTTTATTCTCATATGACTCTGATGTCCCAGGATTGAAATCTGCTTTACACCAAGGATTAAAAGGCTATTATCAGGATTTTCTTTTTCTCTTGTTGTTGGCTTTGTCTTCTCAGTTGGCAATTTCTCTCTTCAAGTCACACATATGAGAGACAGACCCCAGCAACCCCAGAGCTCACATGCGTCTCAGTGCTAACAATTTCAGAAGGGGAGAGACCTTCCTTTCCTAGTACGTATGCATGTAAGTTCTCCCCAGAAGGCTCCAGTGGTCCAGGTAGGGTCATTTGTACAGCTCCACAGTGGGAAACCTGGATCAGTTCAATGACAATTTCATCCAAATCACATGAAATAGGAGAGGAGTGTTCTTAAAAGAAATGAGTACAGGGTTTCCAAAAGTTAGAGAGGCCTACTGATACTGTTTGACCATGAATAAGTTACATCATCTCTCCAAGCCTCAGTCTCCTCATCAGGAAATTGGAAAATATCATGCCTACCTCATATGATTGTTGAAACAAATTAGAAAATGTTAGCAAAGTGCTTTCCCTAAATGGCCACTATATGGTACCCATTATTACTATAACTTAGTGAAGATGTCTTTGGAAAGTCTAATATATACAATGAAGCATTAGTTAGAGAATTTCAACTGTTCAATTATATTGTAGATTATATTGTATATTGTATATTTCCAAGGGAAAACAGGATCTTAAAAATTGAAAGCTTTGGGAGAAAGTAAGAACCTATAATAGAGAAGGTCAAACTATTTAAATTGATATTATCTGGTCATGGTTATTTAAGAGTGCAATGACTTGTTTTTAAGCTATAAATCACAACCATAATGATAACAGGGACAAATATTTGACATTGGAATTGACTAAAAAACCATTTGTCTACCAAAGACTTGGCCTTTATCAGGGTATCTTCTATTGTTCCCTGTAAGGTAGCATCTGAACTAGTGGTTTTGTTTTTCTCCCCTAATAACATTAACTGAATAGTTATGGCCACAGGATTAAAGGCAGTGGACATAGGATTAATGACAAGAGCCTTTGATATCAGGTATGTTAATTCCCTTTCCCAGATCTCATGTTTCTTATCTATCACATGACTGGGACCAAACACTCCTGGAAATCTCTTTTAGGGGTATGATTCTTCAAATAAAAACTTGCCAGCATTACACTATATTCTACAACAGCCCAACGAGTTCTGGAGAGTTGCTTTTATTGTTAATACATTCTGTTTTCCTGATTTAAAAAAATAAATTATCTTGGGAACACTTTAATTCTGCATATTGTGAAGAGGGTCAGGTGTTAGCCTGGGCATTAAAAGAAGAAAAATAAAATTCCAACTTTCAGAAGCCAAGTATATACCTAAAGTATTTTGCTTTAGTCCTTCATGGCTGGCTTCTGATTACTTCTAGCTCAGATGATAGAAAGCAATTTTCAGCTAAGTGCTTAACTCCAGTAGTCTGCTTTCACATCTGGACCTCCAGGGCCCTACTTATATATCCCATCATGTAAAGTGTCTCCACAATTCTCTGCCTTTCTTAGAAGAACACATCCTTGGAGGTTTTACATGGCTTTCCATTTCAATCACTCCATTAAGCCCAAAGCTCTGAACTTTCCTTGCTTTTTCTACTTTATGAACTACTACATTTCTTATGATGAAAGCAGAAAAGAAAAAAATGGAAGTTTCTTGTAATTTAATTTCTATCACACTAGATGTGTTTATCTGTTTAATCAAAAACAACAGAGAATTCTAAAGTATGCATTGCTGATCAGTTTACAAACACAAAATGGAATTAAAATAGAGTTGGGCAAAATGACTATGACAAATTCTACACATCACATGTAGGTAGAAACTAAAAATCTATGGATGGTTCTGCATAGATGAACCATATCTTGGTGGAATAAAGATGAGGGTAAAAGAAGGAATTAGCCATGGCTAGTGTATCTTTAAATATATTTGTTATTTTGGAACCTAGAGCATCCTCATGAGACAACGTTGTGGCTCACGTAAAGAGCCACACAGGGACATGATGGTCAATGGTCACTTTTGATTCCCTACAATGAGTGTAAATTTTTCAGAGAAATTATGAAAAAAAAAATCAGAGCATTAATATGTAGTTTTGATGGAGAAATCTGAGGATCTCAGTGAAAAGCTTGGACCAAACTTAGAAACAAGGAAAGACACATAAAAGAATTTTAGTAGAAGGATGTGGCCAAAGGTGAGAAAAAAACAATGTCAGTAACATTTAAAATGGAATCTTTATATCAATATGACTTAATAAATTTTTAAAATATGTTTAATTAAACTGTTTCACAATTAAATTTTAAACTAGGGGAGAAAGTTTGTGTTTTTCCTGTAACTGGGTTTTAAGACATGTATCTTCTTATCAGTAGAAAGTAAAAGAACTACAGATAAACATTTAAAAGAATAAATTCATCATCGCCAGAAAAATAAGACAAAAAGAATTGTAACAGAAAACTAAAGATATTTTTATGTCTCTATAAAAAATGAAATGGATATAATCTGAATTTGAAAAGTAAAAGGTAGTAGGGTAGATCTATAAAGGAAGAAAGGTAATCAATGCAGACAAGTAAATGTTTTGGGGTCAATGGAAGGATCTCCTAGATACAGCACATATTTAGAGAAATGAATTCCCATTACTAGAGTTTATATGTATACTTAGTTTTACAATGACATAAAGTAGTGCCTTTAAAAAAAACAAAAACAAAATAAAAAACCTAATGCTAAAGTTCTAATACTCACAATTAGCAGCAGGCAGAAGGAACTGACTCATTCTGACAAGATAGGAGCAACTTATATAACATCAAATATAAACCTGATAAAATGACAGGCTTAAGTTGTAGAAAAATTTATTTAAAACACTAACTACATTCATTTTGATGTTGCATATTGTGGTCAAGATTTCAGGTAAGTGTGTAAGTTGAAAAACCTCCTGTTTCTCAGATTACACTCATTAAAATGCATCAACAGGTAAATAGGAAATAGCCTACAATTTTTAGATTGCTCATAATGACAGCTGCTTCACTGATTCAGAAAACAGCCTTCAGTTCTAACAATTGCTTAGTTACTTCTTGATGATGATCTCTCTAGAGAGCATTTACTTCCAAATGACTAAATTCAGAACTCAAAGATTCATGTGGCTATAAACCATTAACATAACCCAATATATGGTATAGAGCCTTCTCATTTATGCACCTCCCCAAAGGAACACCTCAGTCTTAAAATGAACATACCTTACTATGAAAAGAGCATACACTTTAAAGACTAAATTTATAAAGCCCACCATTTACTTTATCACACCTTTGGGAAAACTTGAGAAACTGGTATTTAAAAAATAATAAATAGGTTGACCTTAGAATAGCTTCTTTTAAAATAAGTGCTATTCTACTCCATTCTTACTCCAATATTTAGTTCAAAACTCTGCAGACCTTTTCAGTGTTGGGAAATCCCAGAGAGTTCGTATATTTGCCTACATAAGTTATAAACCTTATTTTGAAATCAGGAAGTATGAAGCCTCCAACTTTGTTCTTCCTCATTTCAAAATATATTACAAAGCTACAGTAATTAAAACAGTATGGTATTTGCACAAAAATAGACATGTAGACCAATGGGACAGAATAGAGAACCCTGAAGTATACCCAAGCATACATTATCAACTGATCTTCCACAAGGGTGCCAAAAATACACAATGAGGAAAGGACAGTCTCTTCAACAAAAGATACTGGAAAAACTGGGCATCCACATGAAAAGAATGAAATTCAACCCATATTGTACAACATACATAAAAATCAATTCAAAATGGATTAAAGATTAAACACAAGACCTGAAACTGTGAAACTTATAGAAGAAAACATGGGAGGAAAACTTCATAACATTGATCTCGGCAACGATGTTTTGGCTATGACAACAAAAGCACTGGCAACAAAAGTAAATACGGACAGGTGGGACTACATCAAACCAAAAAGCTTCTGCACAGCAAAGGAAATAATCAACAGAGTTAAAAGAATGGGAGAAAATATTTGTGGACCATATATCTAATAAGGGATTTATATGCAAAACATATAAGGAACTCCAGAAACTCAATAGCAAAAAACCCCAAAAAACCCTGACTGAAAAATGTGCAAAAGACTTGAAATATTTCTGCGAAGAAGACATACAAATAGCCAAAAGGTATATGAAAGATGCTCAACATCATTAATCATCAGGGAAATGCAAATCAAAACCACAATGAGTGGGCTTCGCTGGTGGCGCAGTGGTTGAGAGTCCACCTGCCGATGCAGGGGACACGGGTTCGTGTCCCGGTCCGGGAAGATCCCACATGCTGCGGAGCGGCTGGGCCCGTGAGCTATGGCTGCTGAGCCTGCGCGTCTGGAGCCTGTGCTCCACAGCGGGAGAGGCCACAACAGTGAGAGGCCCGCGTACCACAAAAACAAAACAAACGAACAAAAAAACCACAATGAGATATCACCTCATACTTGACAGGATGGCTCTTATCAAAAAACTAAACATAGCAAGTGTTGGCAAAGATGTGGAGAAAAGGAAACCCTTGTACATTGTTGGTGGAAATATAAAATGATGAAGCTGCTATAAAAAACAGTATAGACGGGCCTCAAAAATTAAAAACAGACCTATCATATCATCCTGAAATCCTACTTCTGTGTATATATACAAAAGAGTCAAAATCAAGATCTCAAGTAGATATCTGCACACCCATATTCATTTCAGCATTATTCACAATAGCCACGATCTGGAAATGAGCTAAATGTCCTTCAGTGGATGAATGGATTAAGTGGTATATATACACAATGGAAAATTATTCAGCCTTAAAAGAAGGAGATCCTGCCATTTGCAACAACATGGATGAACCTGGAAGACATTATGCTAAATGAAATAAGCCAGTCACAGAAGGACAGATACATCATGATTCTACTTAGATGAGGTATCTAAAACAGTTAAACTCATAGAAACAGAGAGTAGAATGGTCTTCTCCAGGGGGCTAGGGGGAAGAGGAAATGGGGAGTTGTTGTTCAACAGGTATAAAGTTTCAGTTATGCAACATGAAGAAATTCTAGATATCTGCTGTATGATATTGTGCCTATAGTTAACAATTGTGTATTGTGCATTTAAAATTTTGTTAAGAGGGTAGATCTCATGTTAGGTGTTCTTCTTGCAATAAAAAAATAAAAAGTGAAATTGTGAAGATTAAAATACAGCAAAGTTCACCATGAAGTAATAGAGTTTAGGAACAAAGCTCAAAAAAGGGTATTCTACTTACTTTTTCTCTTATATTTTTGTTAAACACTATAAATTTTATAGAAAGAAATTCTGTTAAGAAATAATTAATGGTAAAAGCTCTAATTGTAACTAATTACTAAAATCAAGGTAGTTTTTCACCAATATTTTCTTCCTTATAAGTCTTTCTTCAGTACTGGCAGATACAAGGGAAAAAACAAGCAATGATATTAAAATTCTATTCTTAGAATACTCACTATTATAAATGGACAGGATAATTTCCTTTCTGTTACCATTGGTTATCTAAGATCTCCAACTCAAACATGGAATTGGGATTTAATAACAGTCTGACATTGCTTAGTCCCACTTTCTTATAGTTATTTCTTGTTGACCTCAAATAACAAAAAGCAAGAGTATTGAATCTGCAGGCTTGCCCTCTAAGTGAATGTGTGGAATAAAGCAACTTTTTTCAAGGGACCAAATACATTCTTCATTTTCATGACAAGGTTTTTTGGAAATAAATCAGCATTATAAGACAAGGCAAAAAAGCAAAATAAAACTAAGATGAATGCTTTGCTGCGACAGCACTGACCTTAGATCTGGACAAGTAGCGCTCCTCCTGTGCCTCGCACTTCAGAATACCCCCATATGGCAAAGGCGAGACACCAAAAGACATTTTTATTCATCTCATAAGTGGATTTTTGTTTTGTATTGTTTGCTTTTCCAGGGTTGGTTTGTTTGGTTAAGTAACTGGCTAATAGATTGAGAGGGTTACTAGAGCTGAAGTGAGCCCCCAGGCCACAGACTGCAAGGGCGAGCGCCTGAATGCAGGGGTAGGGTGTGTGGGGAGAAAATAACAAGTTCTGCCCTGGAAAACTGGGGAATTTATATAAAGTTAGTCCACAAAATCATCAAATTACGGGTCTCAGACTGGGTTCTGCCAACAACCAGACAATTGTGGCCCCCCAGTCCCCAGTTTTCTCCTTTGATGGTCTAGTTTGGGGAGGACAACCTGGAAATCCTGAGCTAGAAAAGAGAAGTGAGTGGATGGTAAATACACTGACCTTGGCTTCTTGAGAAGTTTGCTCTGTCTTGCAGCCAAAATTCAGGTGGGTTGCGATCTGAGTCGCAGCCCAGCTTTGCTTTGTCCCGTCCCAGCAGATCCAATTCATTCAGACAGGGCAGGAAAGAGCACCTTTGGGTTCCTGGTTATAAGGACCATCACTCGGGAGTAGGCTGGGACTCCTGGGTAGGAACAAGAACAGGGGCATTTATATGAATTGATGTACAACATTGAAATATTTAGGAGTCTGATGCAGTGGTCACAGACTCCTCTGTACTTTCACTGTGTACAAGGACGAGCATATTCTGCATTCTGCAGGCAGATTCAGGCAGATGCTGCAGTTCGTCTCTGTCCAACTGTTGTACTTTTCCTACATTCTGATTTCCCATAGTCTTTTTTCCCCCAAAATTAATGAATAGTTTTCTATTTTTTATTCTAATAACTTTTCCTAATAAATTTTCCCCACCGAAAAAAGAAGCAAATTATATAGATATTTTATATATATATATATATATATATATATATTTTTTTTTTTTTTTTTCCACTGTGCCCTTGGCAGTGTCCTGTTCCATGCAAAAGGTACTAGTCTTCTGGAAATGCCTTTGAATTGTTGGAGATGCTGAGGAAGTCTCAAAGGGACATGCCTAAGCTGCTTAGACTCCACTCCTCTGTGGAAATTAAACACATATCAGAAAGTCGCAGGCTATTTGTGTGTGGAAGGGTAAGAGCTGGCAGCCTCAATGCCTGTGGTCTCTGACTGGGCACTTCAACCACAGCCTCTCCCTCCATTGCGTAGGAAATCTCAGAGCAACTTATAGTTACTTCAACTTAGATGCTGCTGACTCAGACTTTGTACCTTGGCTGATAGTATGGTACTATTTTATCCTTTTTTCCTTATCACATCCTTTTAGATATTTATTGTATTTCTACTTATTTCATTTTCAGTAAAAATGCAGGCAGGAAGCAACATTAAAAGCACTGTAAATTATGGGGACGTGCAGCGAACTGGGAGCTCAGCAGAGAGATTAAACTTGAATTTTCTAAGAGAGAATTCTTGTCAAAATCCTGACTGACAGAAGAAATAGTTAACGTTTGCTTAATGGGAGTAAACATGTACCTATGTGACATTCTTCCATCAAATTAGAATAAGAACATGGCCTGCTTAGAGCTCATCAGCTTAATTTCTACAGAAACTCTTCAAGTGGGTGTTTTTGTTTGTTAGCTTGTTTTTAATTGAAGTTTCAATGTAATACAATATTATATTAGTTTCAGGAGTACAACATAGTGATTCAAAATTTTTATAGATTATGCACCAAAGTTATTATAACATTACTGACTATATTCCTTGCACTGTACATTACATCCTGTGACTTCTTATATAACTGGTAGTTTGTACCTCTTAATCTCCTTTAACCATTTTGTCCATCCCCACCCCCACCCCCTTCCTCTCTGGCAACCACTAGTTTGTTCTCTGTATCTGTAAGTCTGTTTCTTTTTGCTATATTTTTTAATGCTAAGCTCCAAATAGGAAGCAGTCAGATGAATTAAAAAGTCCGTATTTTCTGTAAAAATTTGTTTGAAGGATCAAGAAACATATTCTTGCATGAAGAAATGGATGAGAATTTCCATATTCTTTTAACTTCTAGGAAGCACAGAAAAATATTTAAACTTAAACATTTAAAATTATATTAGTTTTGGTGGTAAGTGCATTTATTTTTATTTTTATGTGATTAGCATATTTATCAATTTTAAATTGTTTTATATTATCTAAATGGCTTTACTGATGAAACATATCAAATCACATTTAAAGGCATATGGGCTATAAATATTTAACTTATTTTAAATTGTTTTGAATAATAAATAATTTGTTAAAACTATAAGCTTCATATTTATTTTCCATTTATTTATTTCTTTTGTTACTCATAATAAACCTGTCAGGTAGACATTTTCATAGATGAAGAAAGTCAAATTCAGAGAGTTTAAATGACTTGTCCTAGATTATTTAGTAATAGCAGGTAATAAAATCTCCAACATCCAGTTTTCTCTAAATCTAGATTTCAAATAATAATACCATCAGTATTAAAATCAAAAACAGAAGACATGGCTTTAGAATAAAATTTACCATGTGACATGTGTCAACAAAAATGTCTCAGAGGTCAAGTTTTCTCAATTTTTTGCAAGTTTTTATTTTATAGCCTAACAGAATCCAATTCAATGACTGTATAAAGTGTTTTATTTCTTATTTAATTAGTCCAACTAAAGAAATAAAATTAATAAAATACATTATGTGTATCTTGAATCTAGATGATGAAAATAATTATCATAATAGTTTCCATTTTGTCAAATTTCTAAAATCCATGGTTTTAAAAAGCAACAAACTTTTATTGTTTTATAAAGAAAAAGGGACTAATGACTTGCATATTATCGTGTATACTGTATCTATTTATGTGTGGTAAATAAATATGTGGTTCAGTAAAAGCAACCAAAACATGATTATTCTCTCTCATCAAGTAGTAAATATTTCTGGTTTTGGATAAACCTATCTTTAACCCCCAAGCAGTTACAGATGGCTGATTCTTGTTGAGACAAGTGAAAATCCTTTCTTTTTAGGAAAAAACTGACTTTTCTCCCTTCAGCATTTCCTAATCCAAAGCAAGTCATCGTGTTTATGTTCCCATACTACATATTAAATGAGATAAAAGAGGATTTATCTTCTTTTTATGTCACCTTTTTATGAAAACATATTTATAGCTTAGTAAGTGTTGTTAATATATCCTCATTAACCTAGTTGTAGAAGTTTTGATAACAATTTTAAAACTTTCATGAAGCTTTTTAAAAGTCTAATGTATCCATTTACCCTTTATACCTTATCCTTTTCTTTCCTTCTTTTAAAAATTTTTTTCATGTATGTTTTATAATTTGCTAATATTTGACTTCATGGCCATTCAAATACCACTTAACCAAACTTTTTCATATAACTTACAAATATTTTTCAAACTCTTTAACTATATGTGTTTTGGTTTGGAATGCTATAATAAATATAAAATTCTCGAAAATATTTAATCATACAAAGACTTTTGACTTGTGAAATAGTATACTTTTGTACCATCAGAACATGAGCATCACTATTGACCAAATAATGTTTGTTTCAAAAAATGCGTCATATGTATCTACGTGGAGGTGAACATATCAGACAATTTTATTTGGCTTAGAAACTGGATTCCAAGTATCTCGAAGAGAGAAGGTGAAAAAAATGCTGTTAAAATCCAACACTATGTTTCTGCTATGTGTCATTCACTTTCCTAACTACATGCATTGATACCAGTTGCAAGGGCAGGCCTTAGGCAACTAGAGAAGTGGCTGTTTTTTGATGTCGTTGCCCTCCCACATGCCCTCTCAGGCTTCTCCATTGCCTCAAATCTACAGCTAGTCTCTGTCTGGCGCCTTTATTTGCTCCCTTGTGTGGGAACTTACATGTCCTACAGCACACATTCAGGGTCTAAGAAGTCAGCTAGTAAATTAGCTTAATTCATTAGATTTTACTAAAGGTCATTTGGAGAAATACTCCCATGAATTATACATACATAAGCAGTATACTTTCATTTTAACTTGGTCTCCTACAGATACTGTCCATATATTTAATACTTACTGACAACTAAAGATTTCAGCAACCTTAAAGAAAATCTAATTCTGGGTCTGGCAGTGGGAGCTTAGCTTTGTTGTTCTGTACATTTCCTCTCAGTCTTTCCTCCCCAAAACTGCCCACAAAGGCTGAAAATTCTAAAGCGGGTTTATTTGCATTTGTACAAGCTATCATTTATGTATCTAAACATAATGAAAGTCAACAAAATGAGCTGCAACTTGGTTATTTCCTGAAGCTAAAGACCATCTAACTTATCTCTGTAACCTCACTACCTAGCATAACACATGCGGCACAATGGATGCTTGATATAGTTTTGTTGAATGAATGAATAAGTAAATGTACGAATGAGTAAATGAATAAATGAAGAGACATTATAATCCATAGATATAGAAAGTATGTCTGTGGTCTCTAATATATCCAATAGCTTACATTACTAGGAACTTATTTACCTACAGCTGAATATAATTTAAACCATATTTAAAAAAAGGCCTTGGTCACACATATTTTTTGGATGGGGAAATGGCCCCTCAAATTTCATACACGGTTTGAAGAGGTCATCAGAAAACACTGATGTGTTCAATCACCCTCGATCATATCTAATAAATATTTTGCCAATTATCTACCCTCATTGCAGTGTTTAAACACTGAGAAAAAAATAATTTTTGTATAAATGCATATGCATTAAATCTTTATACATATATATATATACATTCAAGGTGCATATTCAATAATGCATATATTCTAATTACTCTGTTAGTAATTAGAGAAATGAAATGGAATAGTAATATCTCTCAGACATTTAAAAAACTATATAACAATAAGAAACTCAAGCTTAATTCCTTCCTCTCTTTCTACAGATAAGGAAACAAGAATTTAAATGGGTAAAGTGATTTCCTCAGAGCTATACAGGTAAATAACAGAGATCAATATGTTCCCTATTATCCTGAATCCCAAATCAGTGCCCTCCTAATTAAAAGATGATACTTAGCTCTATAGCAGTGTTCTAAAATTATTATGTAAAATAATTTTATTTATTTAAGAGAGGGCATTTTGGGAGTGAAATCCACAAGATCTCAACATACTACACTAATGATAGAGCTTAAGTGTGTCAATCTTGAGTAAGTTGCATTAAAATTGTACCATTCCAGATATTCAATAATTCATTCATTTTAGTAAACATTTATTGACCCTACTTTGAATTAGGCATTCAATATGGAAATTAATATGAAACTATCTTTTGCTTTAAATAACTCACAACTTAGTGAGATGGACATGTGTATCAACAGATAAATCACAGAACAATGTCGTAAGAAATGAATCTGAGTTACAAGCAGAATAGGGGGAACAAAAGGTAAAATCTTATAAGATATCTTTATAATTCAGAGACGCTCTGCTCTTACAGAACTTAGCTGTATTTGGCCAAATTAACAGTGAAGAGTACAGTTCTCCACATTGTTAAATCTGACCAAGACTTCTGACTCCAACTGCAAAGAGTGAGGGACCAATACAAAGTTAGAGAAAAGAGTCTACCAAAGACAACTCTCACTTCTGACATCAAATGCAAGTTTGATGGTTTCCCCAAAACACCCATAGGTTTGATAATTCCCTAGAAAGGCTCACAGAACTCAGTTAAACCTATTATACTCACAGAATACATTTATTGCAGGGAAAAGATATAAATTAGAATCAGGCAAAAGAAGATATGCATAGGCCAGAATCTAGGAGGATTCGAACACAAAGCTTCTGTCGTCCTCGAGAAACATTACCCTCGGGCTTCCCTGGTGGCGCAGTGGTTGAGAGTCCGCCTGCCGATGCAGGGGACATGGGTTCGTGCCCCGGTATGGGAAGATCCCACATGCCGCAGAGAGGCTGGGCCCGTGAGCCATGGCCACTGAGCCTGCGCGTCTGGAGCCTGTGCTCCGCAACGGGAGAGGCCACAACAGTGAGAGGCCCGCGTACCGCAAAAAAAAAAAAAAAAAAAGAAACATTACCTCTCACATTGATACGTGATAATATGTATGAAATATTAGCAACTCAAGAAGCTCTGGTTGTCAGTGCTTGGTTGTCCAGAGCCTATACTGATTGACTGACTCATGGGGTTGGACTCATCTCTAGAACCACACTCCACTCCTCCAGGAGACCCAGGCTAACCTCACATGTCCCAAATCCCCAAAGCTCTAATCATGTGATTGGTGTTTCTGGAATAGCCAGCCCCCTAAGAATATTGGTTGTGTATGGCCCCACCCTGAGTCATCTCTTTACTAGGTGTGGTCCCATGATGAACAACAGGAATAACAAAGACACTTGGGGTACAAAGACACTTGGGATACTTCCCAGGAGCTGAAAACACTTTACTTCCCAGAAACTGAAAACAAAGGAAAGACCTCTCTTTAGGCAAGACTAAATTAATTATGACTGAGAACTGTATGTAATTTATAGATAATCCAAAGCATTTTTCATTCTATAACCTGTCAAATCTAATCTCTAATTAAACATTTTATTCATGAATCTGAGTAGGTAAAATTATTTTCATGGTGTGAAAGGAAAATCAAAATGAGGTTGGTATTGCTAAGAGAGCTCTCTAAAATGGAGCCAGGAGGCCGTTGAGGAAGTGTGACTCATGCACATCTCAGCCTGAATGGAATCTGACATTTGACCACTTATTGTCTTAATGCAGGCATCCAGAACATCTACCTGCCCAATGTTTCAGAAACTCAAGATACTTATTGGACCCTTACCCCAAATAATTTGACTACCTATCTCTTAAAGACAAATATTTCTTTTCTTGCTTCAGAGTCAATCATAATTCTCGTCAGACAACTGTAGCAGCCTTGTGATTTTTGCCTTTATAAGCCCCTGACTCTTTCTCTCCCCTGAAATACTCTTTCGGTTTTACCTGAATCTGTCTCCTGAATTGCAATTCCTAAGACCCCAAATAAACTCTTTCTTATTTGCAGTCTTCAATGTCTTCTTGCTCAACAATGGGATTCTTCTAATTTCTTTCAAAACATCGTCAAACGAAGGTGTTTCCAAATAGAGAAAGATGCAAAAACAGGAATGTCATACTAAGAAAAAGGATTTCCTAAAGACTAAATATTCAACATCTGAATAATTATATGTAACAATAAATTCATTTACTATCTCCTACAGTCAAGGTACTGTCCTAAATACCAGAGAGAGATTCACATAGATGACATTCTCCACCCTCAAACAGCACCCATTCTACTAATGGAAATAAACATAAGCATAAGTAACCACGACATAGAAAGAGCACATTAAAGCACTCTGGTACAAGTGCAAATGGCTATGGGACAAAAATATGGAAGAAAAGGTGGCACTGAGGCAATAGCACAATGGCAGTTAAACTTGAGTGAGGTCTTGAAGGGTAAATAGATTTTAATAGGAGGACTATGGGGATAAGTGCATTTCAGTGAAAGATAAAATGAGAAAACTACAGTGTGTACTAGACAAATAGAAATGTATATGGAAAGAAGGGAACAAAGGATAATAGATGGAATATGTAGGTTTGGAACATCATTTGGGAAAGAAGTTTAAGGTTAGACTGTGTGGGACTTTGAATTCCATGACAATGACTCTTGAACCTTTTTTGTAAACAGTCGGGAGACGTCTTGCTTACTGCAATGGTTAATCTGTAAGTAGAGTGGCGGTAGATGAATACTTTTCCCTAGAAAAAAATGATACAGTAATATACCAACTTATTAAAGTAAGGTTTATCCAACTAATAAAAATAGTGAAGGAAACATGCTACATCATAGAACATGAATATGTGTAGTATGTTTCCTTTGCTATTTTTATTACTTGGGTAAACCATACTTCAGTAAGCTATGGTATAATTCATATCAATTTTCCATATTTATAGAAGAATTACCGAAGTGCAGAAATATACAGGAAATTTGAAGATATTTGGTCAAATCATTTACAGTGTCAATCAAGCTGTGTAATGTTTAGAAGAGTGTGTTCATGGACTTCAAGATAGCATTTTCTGTTTTTTACTCTCGCTTACTAAACATTCCTGGAGGAAAGGAGATAATTTACTTTCTATTTGTATGGACTATAAACATTAAGAAGATGAGCTTTATACACATAAAAGGAAAGTGTTTGAAACAAGTTTGTGGTGCTCATTCAGAGTCCCTAATGATTTTCTTTCACAGGCTTCTTGACCTCTATTTCTAGAACTATTTCTATCTCAAAAAAAACTCTTTTCTCTCACGTATTTTTTATTTGTGTTTTTTTTTTCCCTACAGTATTGGTGTTGAGGAGAGTTCTAATAATAAAAAATTTACTCTTTCAATACATATAGGTAATGAGTACCTTTCAAATGAAGCAAGTTCAAGCATTTGTCCTGGGATTAACACATTGTCATTTATAAAATATTTCCTTTTTTCTCCTAAAGCTACCTTTCACTTTCACAGTAATTTTCTCAAAACTTTTGGATTAGAAGATTAAAAAATACTTTTTCATTTTAATATTTCTTGTCTTTCCTATTTTCTGTACCTTGCCAAACTTACACAGTATTTGATTTTCAAATTTATATTCTGCCTCATGATTGATCTACTCAAATGGCACCTCATCTTCAGATTAACTGTCTCTATCTTGACTTACCAACTAATCCAAAATTAAAACAGTTTAATTTAGTGTGTATGATTAGGTTGACTGGCCTTTATTCTATCTTGTGAGTCAGAAAGAACTGAATCGCAAATCCAAATGTTTTTAGAATAAAGATGAATTACGAATGGAGAAAAATGGATGTTGTGATTATATTTTAAGAGGAGGTCTGGGTAGGTGGTAAGATTTATGGTAACATTTTATTATTTGCTTATAAAATATTAAGTACATTCTAATATAACATGAACTTTCTTATGAGTCACAAATTAAATAGCTTAGGCACACTAGCAGCCTCTCTTTCTTCTTCCCTCTCCTCATTCTTCCTTCTGTACTCCTCAGGAAGAGCAGTCAGACAGGCAGCATTTATGTGTCAAGAGGATGTGGCCGTCTATTCAATAGACCAAATTATTAACAGTTATTTATATTTAAACTTTAGATGTCTAGTCATTTTCTATTTACCTTATGCTGTCTAGTACTTATGATTGAGAACTTCACAAATAGCACTTGAGAATCACAAATAAAGAAATCTCTCCGAGAAAGGATACCTAAAAGAAAATATCCAAAACAAAAATGGCTAAGTGAACAGGTATATCTCACGTATTCTGAAGCCACATGGAAATGTAAAGGAGTCAGGCTGACTTGTACTAGACAAATAACATTCATTTCAATTCCCCACTAACTGATAGATCATGATGTCAAGGTCATGTGATATTCGATGAAATTATTACTGCAAGTGCCATATGGAACATATCACATGAGTGTAGCTGCAGTCCTCTATTATTACAGATATCACTTGGAGTTTGTAATGACAGAAGGATCAAAGTAGATATATGAATTAAAATGACATGCTCATAAATTTGCAAAATATAAAGCTCATTAGAGTGTATTACCTACTTAGCACTCACAGGTCCCTGGAGTAGAAGAGGCAAAATTATTACTCCTTCAATAGAAAGAAATCTGGAAAGTTCAAGTGATTTTATAATAAATAAAATATAAATCAATGACAAGCACCCAGGGTTCCAACATCTAAGTACTATGACCTTCCTTCACCCCCAGCCCTAATTTCCCAGAAATAACTAAGGCAATAGACTGCCTGACCATTTTTTTAGGTCCAAACTCTAGACACTGTGAGGGAAGCTCACCCTCATAAGTGGTCATTATAAGAAACATTAAAAAGTAGAAATAACATTCTCCCTAGCATTGCATCTGCCTGGAATTGAACTCCAGCACAGCCCTCTAGCAGCTATGTAGCCTTTAGCAAATTGTTTAATCTCTCTGAGCCTCAGTTTTGTAAAATAGGCCTGCCTTCACAGGATTTTGGTATGGATTTGAGAAGGTGTCATTATTTTTGTATATTTGTTTTCAATGCAACTGCTATTAATATTAATTTTAAATGATCATTTAATTAGCCCTTTGAACAACCAAAGGAAGCAAATGATATTCTCCTAATTTTAGTGATATAGACACTGAAGCTTAGAAATGCCAAGTAACTTGTTCAAGATTACACTACTGGGCAGGGACGGGGCCAGTGCACAACCCCCATATGTATAACTTCAAATCTCTTATTATTTTTTGACTTTAACATGGAAATTCCAGTCCTAACCAGGGAAATATGAAGGTCAAGAATAAACAGAAAGCAAAATGAGACTGGCCTGTTAATTTTGGCTTTCTTTCTTGACTTAAAACAACACTGTTAAAGGTTAAACCAATAAAGGAAACATTGATGAGGAATGGTATTTTTCCATAGTGCTGGGGTCTTATATATTGCTTAATGTTTAAAAGAGGAAAATATAACTTTACATTGGAAGAACAGGGCTGATAACCATTGAACTGTGAGCGCTCTTTCAATGGATCACTAGGCAACCAGACTTTATGGGGTCCTAATGATCACAGTGTCACATACAAAAGAGCATGCTTGTCAAAATGTTTAATCTTTGGTGGCACCCCATAAACACCTCCTCCCAGTAAAATATCTCAGCAAGCTTTTAGTAGAAATTGCTAGGCTAATTCTAAAATTTATCTGGAAATACAAAGGACCTAGGATAGCCAAAACAATCTTGAAAAAAAAGTTGGAGGGTTCACATTGGCTGATTTCAAGGCTTTTTATAAGGTAACTTTTTTCAAGGAAATGCAGTATCTGTGTAAACAAAGAGAAATAAATCAATCAAACAGAATAGAGAGTCCAGAAGGAGACATGCATATATGATGACTAAATTTCTTAAAAGATGCAGAAGCAATTGTCTAGAGAAAGTATTGTCTTTTTAATAAATGGTGATGGAATTATTGGATATTTTTATGTAAAAATACAACTATAACTTAGATCCATACCTCACACTGTTTATAACTGTTAATGGACTATAGTTCTACAAGTGAAACCTAAAACTATGAAACTAATAGAAGAAAACACAGAAGAAAATCTTTATAATTTTAGGTTAGGGAAAGGTTTCATAGAAACAACACCAAGCACAATTCACAAAAGAAAAAACAAAAGATAAATTAGACTTCCTCAAAATTAAAACTTATACTCCTCAAAAGACATCATTAATGAAATTTTAAAAAAACAACACAGACTGAGGGAGAAAAACAGAGACTGAGGAAAGAAAGTTGAAAATTATATGTTATAGAATTTGAATCTAGAATATATAAAGAATTCTTAAAGTAAGAAAACAACCCAGTTAAAAATGAGCAAGATTCATAAATAAGCCTCAAATCAGGATTGAGATAACCTATATTTGGAGCTGTCTGTGTACATGTTGTGTGTGTGTGTGTGTGTGTGTGTGTGTTATTTTCCAAAGGTTATTTTTTTAAAAAAGATCACTCAGGGTAAGGATGTATTTTTTCCCCTACCTTACTGCAGTAACAACACCCAATTTGCATTCCTTACCTCAATAAAAGTGTCCTTCCTTCCAGGTGCATTGACTCAAAAATAATCCTTATTTTGTTCCCTTCCATCTTCCTTCATTGCTAGATTCATTTAGTCACCAAATTCTGCAAACTATATCATCAAATTCTTATTATTTTTATACCACCCCATATTTCTACTACCATTGCACAGTTTTAGAATCCCTCTCATAGTTTCATCTCCTTATCTATAGTTTCTCCCCTCTACAATTCCTTTGACCAACTGCAGCAATATTAGTGTTCTAAAATAGGTAGGTGATCATGTAATTAATCTCTGCCTCTGAAATTTCAGGTTGTCTTCAATGTAAAGGGAATGCCTGGTGTTTAAACCTGTTCATAAATTTTTATTTTTCCTTCCAACTTAGTTTCCTATGACACCTCACTTATTAAATGTATGCCTTAGTCACACATCAATCTCCTTACAATTGCCTGAATATCTCTTATATATGGATCCTTCATCCAAACTGTATTCTCCAACTATCCATATCTCCAATCTATTATTCCCCAAAATTCCAGTTCAGAGTTCAGCTGTTATTCTAGAATAAGATTTTGCACATTTCCTCTATTGAAACAAATCTTTCCTTCACATATAATACATTATTTAATGGCCATTATTAAATGTTAATATTAATTTTTAACAATGTGTATCTCTCTCATTGAATTGTAAATTCCTAGAGTTAGGAATCATGTCTTTTGAATCTACATAACCTCCAAATACCCAAATACCCAATATTATACTTAGTAAATATTAAGCACTACATATATTTGTGGTAAATGCAATAACAAAACTAGGTTAGAATCAGCAGTATCCTATTTCTGCCCATCTGTTGTTCTCAGAATAAGGTAAATCCTCTAATAAGAGGTCCTGGAAGTAGACAGAATAACTTAGGAGCAATATAGAGCACAATAAATGCATTTAGAAACTGCTAGAGCACACAAAAGTCATTATTAGTAAAGGTATTTATAATATGTGCTATGTCTTTTGAATGTTCATTGTATCTTTAGAAAATTAAGAATATTTTAATAAAAATTATTTTATTACTCGGTTTTGACCATAAAGATATTGCATTACAATAAAACCTTGTTTTCCCAAATCACATTTACTCCTAAGTAACAGTTTTCTCAAATTCTGTGAATTTTTACTTGAAAATCCAAAATATTAAATGGTATATTCATTATTACTTGAACACCGCTCTACCAATAATTTGAGAAAAAAATCAAGAGTGATTATTAATTACCTTGTTGTGGTTTTACCTGTGTCCAGATCATGGGTGATCTACCAGGACATGAGCTGAACGCTGGTGAACAGAGTAAGAGTGAAACTTCCAGCACAAGTACGTAATGGAACTGTGAAATGTTTTCAAATTTATTTTTCTCTGAAACTCTGTCAACCCCAAACATCTACACATTACATCTGCAGTGCAGTTGTAGACGTAGATAACTGAATGAAGTGAGCTGCCATTAACTCAGGAAAGAAGAATCTCACGTGACCTGTCTTCACTCTAGGTGGTATGTCCAGATCTTTAGGCATTGTTGCACCCTAACTGTACAGCCCACAGTTTATATGACTATGGATTATCTTTTTGAAAAAGAAGAGACATTTTTTATTCACTTGCAAATTGGAATGCTCAAACTGTCTCTCTCTGGATTTTTTTTTTTTTAATCAGATGCTTTCAATGCAATAGAATGCATTGAATTCAATGCAATAGAATCCAAGATTATTGTATTCTGGTGTTGCTAAATATTTCACTGGAGGGGAATAAGAGATAATGGTGAGAAAAAATAGAACAACATGTCTTTTGGATGGTGTGACAATTGATGTATCATCTTAAAACTGTGCACAAATAAGAGACACTATAAGGTTATAAATAATAAAGGAACATTATCATTACTCTTGTGGTGGAAACAATCACTCAGTTAAACACCAGTAAAGAACATTAGATTTAAAGTACTTTGCACTGTTTTAATGTAATAGATTCTTTATACATAAGGTAGTAAAGGAATCCAATTTGTAAATAAATATTTTTACTAATAGAAACATTTTCTGTATGGTCTACTGCTATAATGCCATAATTTTGTCATCATAATGCAGACTATAGTGTTAATATGGTGATTCTGTCAGCATAATGGGAAAATAAAATACTAAGATGACAGTATAAATGGAGGAAATCTTCAAAACTAATAGACCTTTCATTTCTCTTTCAAAGACTGTGTTTATTAGAAAGGTAAATTATAAATACACCTTGTAAAATGCCACACACTGTTGTCACTTCACATTAATAATACTTGGTTCACAAAAAATTTCACAGAAACTACAGTGTTAAAAAGTGATTTTAAGAGTATCTAATGACAAAAATGTTCCTATCTAATCCAGTTCTCACTTTCTCTTTTTATTATTGAAATGTGAATGGCATAATTATGCTAGAAGTGGAGGGTTTATGTGAACAAAACAGGTTATTTGTAAATCATAAAGTAAGTTTATACAACCCCGTAGTAACATTGCCAAATACAAATCACCAGATATAATTGGATAGCTTTTCTTTACCTCTATCTCTCTGGGTAATGACTGTGTATGTCTACCAAAGTCTAAGAGAAATTACTAGGGAGCTGAACTACTATTATATGGAATTGAACTACCTGAATTATGAGTTTGAAGATCCTGCCTTCCGTCCTTTTGGCATCTGCACAGGTCAGAATATAAACACCAAATACTCATGAGACAAAAACCTCACTTCAGAGGTATTATAACCATTTTGGAAAAATAGAAATAAAAAAGAAGAAATACGTCATCCAGGTAGATTGGAGTTTTAGTATGAACAATCTGGCTGTACATGCAGTAGTTTTGATAAATCATATAGTATTCAAGCAGAATTCCCGGTAGCTTACTGAATGTTTCAGAGCCTAAAAGCTCTAATGTACATTTGATCAATTTCATTTTATCACCAGGAGAAAAGCTGTCAAACCGCCATTAAACTGAGTTCCTCTCTAAAGTCCAAAAAAACAACACTTGAAACATTTAAAAACCAGGCAAAGTAAGTTTCTCTACCACTCATAACATGAAAATGATAGGAAGGAAATACTCTCAAGAAGAAGTAATGCCAATGGAGTAGCACAACAAATGTAACTGCCTTTTTTTATGTATTGTTAAAATATGTGTGTATGTGTTCATGTGTGTATCACTACCAAATCACCAAGGAAGAAATTTAAATACTTTTATGTTATCACATTCACTGTAAATTACTTGCAATGCATTTTAATGCATTTTAGACCAACCGTGGGAACACACTAGTCTTTACGAAGAACAAATAAAATCATCAATTTATTAAACATTGATGATTTGCTTTAGGACTAGAAACTAGGTAAGGCAATTATATCATGCCTAATTTTTTTTCTACTTGGAAAAGGATTGATGTGTTTTTGAATTTTTTCTTAATTTATTTTCCCTATAGAATTTATTCCCTCATGATTTTCTCAAGGAGAAATGCCAAGATAATTGCAATTTAAATAAAATCATGAGAATTATGAATTACCCTAACACCAGTTTGGCAT
Organism: Delphinapterus leucas; assembly: GCF_059928025.1. NCBI lineage: Eukaryota > Metazoa > Chordata > Mammalia > Artiodactyla > Monodontidae > Delphinapterus > Delphinapterus leucas. The sequence continues at coordinate 56,492,885 of NC_143140.1, forward strand.
CCAGTAATTAATTAAACAAATCTCTATTAAGTACCTATCGTGTCAAAGCCGTGTTCAATGTGTTGGTGATACAGTTGTGAGAAAGATAAGTAATATGTAAATATAAACATACCTACAAAAACAAAGTGAATAAATAAAGACAGAAAATTATTCCTGCTTTGAAGAAAATAAAATAGGGAAATAGGAGAGGGAAAATTACTTCACCAAGGTGCTCAGGTCTTCTCTGAAATCAAAGACAGGAATAATGATAGACAGCTATCTGGTGGAAGAGTGTTCCTGGTAGAGTAGAGAAAAAACAAAGATCCTTGGCAGGTATAAGTTGGCTAAACGTGAGGAACAGAAAAATATGCCAATAGAGTATAATGAAGGATGAAAAGAGAAGACTAGATCAAAGACATGGGCAGAGGCTGATTCTATAAAGACTTGAAAGGTATGATATAGAGATTGAGTTTTATTCAAATGTCAATGGCAAATTGATATAATTCTGATTTTTAAAAGATCATTATGGCAAATGGACATGACCAAACTGTAGTGGGGAATCAATGAAACCAATTAAGAAGCTGTTCTGTCAGTCAAAAGAAGAGATGATGGTAGTTTGGACTGGAGAGATAACAGAAAAATAATGTCATCAAAGCTGACGCATATTTTGGAGACAGAGATGACATAACTTTCTTATAGATTATATGAGATGGTGTTCATGACCCAAAGGAAGAACTAAAACACAGTTTTTAGGTTTGGAGATTGAACTACTGGATAGATATGATGCCATACACAGAAATGTGAAAGTTCCACTCCTGATAATGGTGAAGTAGTTCATATCATGTCAACCCTCCTTTAGACAATAAATGTAACTCTGGATAAAATTAAGAAAAATCTAGTATGTGAAAGTACTGGAACATGAACAAAATCAGAAAGAAAGTACAGGGAAATTGATAACTGGAAGAAATGGAACAGAATGAATTTTCCACTTTTATGGCTTTTTGGAAGGGGATACTCCCCAGTCAGTATCTTATGGGGACAGCCAAAACTCAGGGAGAATACTGTTAAGTTATTGGTTGAGGAATCAGAGGACAGAGTTTCAGGACAATTCAGAAGCTGGGAATTGGGACATCCATAAAAGAGAGAGCCACAAAGAGAGAACCTCATATACTGGTTATAAGTTCTGAACAAAACTATAGCAAATTCCTGAGTTATATGTTAATGAGGTGAACTCAAAGCATCCCACTAAGGCTAGAAGAGCTAAGAGAAGTTTCAGCTGGTGCCAAAAGGAAGAGAGAGTTTGAAGTTAGACTTCAACTAACTTAAATGCTAAATAAATAAAAATTTTAAGTCACAACAATATTTAGAGAAACACAAGAGAATATAGAATCTTTGTATGTATAATTCATAATGTCCAGGATAAAATCCAAAGCAAAATAGACAATTAAAGAAAAGAGGAAATATGAGAGGAAATATGGCTTCAATCAAGGGAAAAAGAGAAATTTATGGAGACTTAGAGATGACTAAGACAAGATTTTTGAATTATTAGAGAGGTTTTAAAGATGTTATTGTAAGCATGCACAGGAACATAAAGGAAAACATACACACAACAAATGAATAGATAGGGAATCTCAGAGGAAAGTGAGAAACTACAAAAAGGACCAAATTGGAATTCTAGTATGGATAAAAATATATGTAATATATAAAAAATACTGAATGGGTTTAACAAAACATTGGAAATAGATGAAAGAGTCGGGTTCCTTGATAAGAAATCAATAGAAATTTTAAAATGCAAAACAGGAGAAAAATGCAGAATAAATAAACAGTCTTGGTAGCTTATTTAAAATACCAAATATTTTAACTTACACATAACCAGAGCTCTAGGAGATGATAAAAGAGAAAGTGAGGCAGAAAAAAATATTTAAAAGAACAATAGCAGATAATTTCCAAAGTTGGTGAAAGAAAATTAAAATATGATTAACACACAAGCACCAAGAAGGTATAAATAGAAAGAAAGCCATACTGAGGCACATCATACTGAAACACTTAAAAAACAAAGATAAAGTAAAAAGCTTGAAAGCAGCCCCCAAAATATGTTACATTAAGTGAAAAAAGTGATATGAAGAACTTCAGACTGCTATAGAATGATGACTTAAAAGTGCTGAATTTAAAACAAAAACGAACTGTCAATATTGAATTCTATATTCAGTGAAGGCATCCTTCAAAAAGGAGGGCAAGATATCCTCATATAAACAAAGCCCAGTAGAATTTGTTGCCAGCAGAGCTGTATCATAAAAAATGTCAAAAGAAATTTTTCAGGATGAAATGAAATAAGACCAAATGAAAACTCAGATTCTTAGGAAGGAATAGAAAGTGCCAGAAGTGATAAATATATGTGGAAACATAAAATATTATTATCTCAATTTCTTTAAAAAACCTTTGAATTTAAGAAAAACATATAACTTTATATTGTGAGGTTTATAGATGTAATACTTTAGCCTAAAAGATGTTTAAGGACTATATAAAACTAGTCATAATATTCTTAAATTTTATGTGAAATGGTACAAAATTAAGTCTAAATCAGAGCTATGGAAAGTTATGACAGTATATTTTAATCCTTAGAGCAGCCAGTAAAAGGAATGCAAATAGGTATATGTTAAAAAGCTGATAGGGAAATTAAATGCTAAAAAGTACTCAATTAGCCAAAAATAATATATAAAATAAAAACAGAAAACAACTATGGGACAATAAAAAACCCAGAACAAAATGATACAATTAAGTAGAATCTACTCAATAATTGAATATCAGGAATCAGACTCTGCCTCCAAATTTGCATCAGTTGAACAAGACAGTCTCCATGTCGAGATACCTTCAGTCAACAAAACCTAGTCATGTTATAGTGCCTTGGACTCAAATATGACAGACAACTAAAAATAACTAGATACTTGAGGGAAACCTCTAATTTTAAAGATAGGAATCAAAAACAATCAAAACAACAGCAACAAAGAGAGGAAGAAATTTGGAGGAAATTCAGAGTATGTAAGGAGAAAAATAAAAAGAGAAAATGCATTCAGAGCAGAAAAAGGAAAATTCAAGAGGCTAAAATAAAAGTTGTACTCAAAGATCTGAAAGATAAAGTTGAAAAATCTCATGAAAAGCAGAACCTATAGAGATAGAAAAAAATATATATATATATATATAATTTCCAGAATGAGGAGACATTGTGGAACCTGAGGGAGGAAATTGTTCAAAAATAATACAATACCCCAAATTTTAAAATCCTAGGTATTAAGGGAACAATTGGCCACATTTTAAGGAATTACTGCTGCTTAGCCCAATACATGTAAAAAGATTCACAACTCAGGATAAGACCATGAAATTTTAAAAAAAAAAGAAAAATTCCAGGTAAAAATAGTATCCAAAAACCTGCCAGAGAGAAAGAGTGGAGAGAAAGGTCACATGACAAGTACTAGTAATCAGAATGGTGTCTGATATCACCACAACATCAAATTCTATTTTTTTAAATGAAGCAATATCTTGACAATCGTAAGGAAGAATACCCAGATGAACTGTCAATCAAGTCTAAGGTAGACTTTTCATATATGCTAGGACTCAAAATAGTTTCTTCTCATGAGCCATTTCTCTGGAAGCAGCTAGAGGACCTCTTTTCCCAAACTGGAGAAAAAAACCAAAGGAAATCTACTGAATGCTAAGTCCCATGTCTTTAGTTGTGAAGCAGGAGAAGAAATCAACCACCGCAGAACAAAGCAGAGTGGGAAGGTGACGAAAGGAAAACCTCTAAAAAGGAAGAAAAAAGAAGAAAAAGGAGGAGGTGAGCAAACTGAGATGTCTTGACATATTTGACCATATTGAGAAACTTTAAGGTTCAAGGGGAAAATTGGCATTGAAGTCATTAAATTAACTATAGGAAAAAACAAAAAGTTGAATAATACAGAAAATGTAATCATACTATACAATATATGTTACTAAAAGCAATATTTTATTATATGAATAACACAAACACTAAATATTGATTTAAGAAGTTTGTATATATATACGAGTATGTGTGAACTGGCAGAATGTGAGAGAGCCAGATATTTATTTTCTAGTTTAAGAAGTGAAAAGTAATGTACAAATTGAAATGTCAATACAGATCAATACAGAGAAGCATAAAATAATATAGGAATGGAGAAGAAAATAAAAGGATGGAAGCTCTTTTTATAGCTTAGGAAAGTGTGAGTTCAGGTAGAGAGTATGGGGGGCAATGAATTACTGGTTTTCATTATAAACCCTAAACTACTGTCTTAAAATACTTCTAGAATACTTAAAAAAGAATAAGCACATATAACGTTTTCTTAGAAATATAAATTTTAACATTATATTTGATTCAGCATTTCCACTTCTGGGAATTTATCCTAAAAAAGATTATTTCAAAGTAGAGTAAAGGTAGAGATGTTTAACTGTGTATAACAGGAAAATTTGGAGGGCAACTTACATCACTAATAAAGTTTCAGTAAAATGCATTTTATTCAGCCCTTAAAAATAATGTTAGAAGATAATATTTAATGACATGGAAAATTCTTTATAAATATATATTATCATTTAAAATTATATATATACATATCTATAGCATTTTAAATCCTATATCATTTTATATATATATACATATGTGCATATACACTCTCACTAATCATTTTCAATGTTTCAGACCTGTTCCACTCTCTTCAAAAGTCTGACTCCCCACTTTGTCACTGAGTTTTTTTACAGACAAATTTGACTTCTATTCCACAAAGATAGTAGAAAATGTAAAACAAGCTACACCACCACATTTCCCACCAAGTTAAGTCATCTTGGATCCTACCCATCCTCCTTTCCTATTACAGTGAACAGAATACCTTTCTCCAGTGGAAGATTAGTTCTTTCTGTGTCATCTGAATCTCATATCTTGTCATCTTTCTGAATTTTTACTCCCTATTTGACATTTCTTCTCTTTCTACAACTTCTTTTTAATCTTTACTGTGTCCTTCCAGTAAGCATTCATACATGCTCTAATCTTTTCCATCTTACACAAACAAAACACACACACACACATACATATACCTTTCTGGTGCGAATTGAGGTATCACACATGCACCTCAAATTAGGTACCTAATTTGAGGTGCATGTGTGTGCATTTTGTGCACCCCTATGAAACTTGGCTCATCCAAGTTAAGGTTTCTGCATTCATCCAGTGTTTTTTCTGAATGAAATGGCACATAAACAAGTGAATATTCAGTAATGCTTAATTATTTTTCTAACATATCAATCCCGATGGAACAAATCCACATTTTCCAGACAAGCATGAATTGACTGTACAGAATTGACTGTACATTGCAATTTTTCTTTTATGGAATACCATTCTAAGTTTTAGTTTCAAATAAAGCATCAAATCTTAAATGTGAGTTAAGCTTGAAATTCAAAAATAATACTAAGAGTTTAATCAAACTAGATTGATAAAGAGAGATACGTTCCAGATTTGCATGAATTGGCTGGATACAATGTGCTTGAAAGGAACAAAAAATCGACCAACGAAACAACAAATAAAAAACAATGTCTTCTGACAAATATAATCCTCAATTATATACATAGAGATAATGCTGAAGCCTTTTTCTGTGCTAAAATGAATGGTTTTGAATCAAATGGAACCACTAAAAATGAAATGTTCAGAGAAATCTCAGATTACCTATCTTACTTTTCAATAATAAAAAAAGCTTATTTTGCAGAGAGAAATTTTATGCAACATAAATTTAAATTGCCTAGAATCTGTGCAACAGAAAAAATAGGTGGTGTACAGTATGAAGCTTCCTCAGTTATCAACATCTTTGGAAATGAAGCTCCTCCAAGCATGTTGTAAATACCTGTTCTGTGAAATGCTTCCTTGCTATACAGACAAAATGTCAATGTTGATGCTCAACAATATTATGGGGTGTATTTACTGCCTCGTAAAGTTAAACTAACTATGTGTTGTCCATGGCGATGATGGAAACTTATCTTAATGCGATTTATAGCGGTGCTAATTCTGCTGAGATCCCATGCCACAACAGGATGAGGTAGTAATGCAGTCATTAATTAGAAGGATGAAACAGACTTTTCACATGTGGCTCAGAGCCCAACTTTAATTACCCTTTGGCATCAAGGCCTCTAGTAGGATTATTTCTCCAAGTTGTTTCTTAGGTTGCTGAGAGTGCCTTATATACTTGACAGACTCCGATAAGGCAATGGCAATGGTTTCACTACTTGTATTCTTAAATTTCATCTTAAGATAATGAGGAGTACTTAGCTGGCTAGTTGGAAATGATTTAAACTTTCATTGGCAACGAAAGAGACACTGCAAATTATTTATAGACTTACATGTAAAATCTATTCTATGCTGTTATATTTTCTTCTGTAGTTGTGATATTGGTAGCCATCCATATTTATAGCATGAAAGGCTGATTTCAGAATACTAACTTTCAAGCCTCAGTACTCATAAATCGTCCACCAATAAAACCCCAATCTGGCAATAATATTACTAGTAAATCTAATAATATGAATGGACATTTACTGAGGACTCACTATGTGCTAGGCAGTGTTCTATATGTTTTACTATATTATGTCATTTATATCTCTGCCAACATCTGTTGGAGTAAGTTTTATTAGCATCTCTATTTTAGAGATGCCCAGAGGCACAAAGAGGTTCAGTAACTTTCCCAAACTCTCACACCAATGGAGTGACAGGTCTGGCAGGCTTGAATTCGTCTGCACTCTCTTTTTCTGCACCTTTGGATCAGTTTAAAAATGTCCACGGAGACCTATATTCAATATCCTATGATAAACCATAATGGAAAAGAATATTAAAAAAAGAATGTACATATATGTATAACTGAATCACTTTGCTGTACAGCAGAAATTGACACAACATTGTTAATCAACTATATTTCAATTTTGAAAAATGAAAAAAAAATACACACTGCTCTAAGGTGTCATTTCTTTTATGATTAGTCAGTGGGAAGAAACACACACACATAGTCACAGATTCATAATGATATCTGCAATAAAAATTCAATGCCACAATTAAACACATAAGAAAACATATGGGAAAACTTCATGGCATTGGATTTGGCAATGCTTTCTTGGATTTAACACCAAAAGCACAGGCAACAAAAACAAAGATAGATAAACTGGACAACATCAAAATTATTAAATTATTAATAGTCATTTCTCCAAAGAAGATATACAGCAAATAAGCACATGAAAAGAAGCTAAACATTACTAATCATAGAGAAACGCAAATCAAAACCGAAATGAGATACCACCTCACACCCCATTAGGGTGGCTACTGTCAAAACAAGAGAAAGGAAAGGAAAAGAAAGGAGAGGAGAGGAGAGGAAAGGGAGAAAGAAAGAAGAAAGAAAAAGATAACAAGTGTTGACAGGGATGTTGAGAAATTGGAACAGTTGTGCTGTTGCTGGTGGAAATGTAAAATGGTGCAGCCACTGAGGAAAACAAGGTGGTGGTTCCTCAAAAATTAAAGAGAGGATTACTGTGCGATGCAGCCATTCCACTTCTGGGAAATACTCAAATGAACTGAAAGCAGAGACTTGAACACCTATGTTCACAGCAGCATTATTCACAATAGCCAAAATGTGGAGCAACCCAAGTATCCATCAATTAACGAATGGATTAAAAAATGTGAAATATATATATATATACACACACACATATATATATATATAATATGGATATTATTCAGCCTTAACAAAAAAGGAAATTCTGACACATTCTACAACATGAGGATGAACCTTGAAGTCATTAGGCTAAATTAAACAAGCTGGTCATAAAAGGACAGGTACTGTATAATTCCACTTATATGAGGTACCTAGAGTAGTCAAACTCATAGAGACAGTATAATGGTGTTTGCCAGAGGCTGCTGGTAGGGCAGAATAAGGAGTTATTATTTATTGAGTATGGAGTCTCAGTTTGGGAAGATGAAAGTTCTGGAGATGGATGGTGGTGATGGTAGCACAACAATGCGAATGTACTTAATGCACTGAACTGTACACTTAAAAATGGTTAAATATCAACATTTTTACACACTGCCCCATCCTATAATACACAAAAGTGTTTCAAAATTACATCTGTAGTACAAATAAAAACTAACCTACTAACATAAGCTCAATTATTTTTGCACTTTTTTGTTCTATAAAACAATATGAAACAGTGCACCAGTTAAAATACCAGGTTGACAAGATATTTGAATTAATTCATATTTATTTCTGTTTGTAAATAATTTTGTCTTATTTAATTTTTTTTTTAATATTTAAAATATCGTTAGAATGTAAAAGAAAAAACGTATGGGAACTTATACACAGAGAAGTCTTGCTGTCATCTCAATGCCCTCTACCCCATTCCCATACATCCTGTATCCTGTAAGCTTTTTCATTAGTTTCTGGTTTATCTATTGTTCTCTTTTTCTAAAAACAAGAAAACGCACATATTTATTTGTGAACAATTTGGGATATAACTGGCAAATATAACCAGTATACAATAAGCAACATGCTTAAATTTGGTAAGTTTGACATAATATAAATTTGATGTATTTGGCACATTGGCTTATGAAATCATCACCATGATCAAGATAACAAATATGTTTATTGCCTCCAAAAGTTTCCTCATGTGACTTTACAATGCCTCCCTTCTGACCTTCTCCATTTACTACCCATCACAAGGCAACAACTGATTTGCTTTCTCTCTCACTATAAACGTGATGGGCAGGATACTCAAATGACATTCTTTGAGTGACCCCCTTTATAGTCTTGTCTCCTGATGTGTGAGCAGAACCTGTGACTTGCTTTTAGCCAACAGCCTATGGAAAAGGTGATGAGATAATCACTGCCTTGATTATGTTATGTTATGTAAGACAATACATCTTAGCAAAGTACAGTGACTCTTTTGCTAGCTTTGAAGAAGTAAGCTGCTTCTTGGTATGTCAGGGCCACATGATGAGAAACTTGGGGTGGGGTGTAGAGAATGAGAGCTCTAAGAACTGAGAGTGGCCAAATAGAAGAATTTCAGTCTCACACCTATAAGGAAATGAATTTGGTCATCAACCAAGTGAGCTTGGAAGAGGACCCTGAGCCTTAGATGAGCCACTAGACCTCACTGATGCCTTGATTACAATCTTGTGATACCCTAAACAGAGGATCAAGTTAAGCCTTGTTAGAATTCCTGACACGTGGAAACTGAGATAATAAATGTATGCTGTTTTAGGATGCTAAATTTGTGGTAATTTCTCATGTATCAACAGAAAAGTAATGCATTTCATTTTGTAGAATTTTATATAAATGGAATCATATAGTATATACCAATTTCTGTCTGGCTTCTTTCACTCAGTATAACTATTTTGAAATCCATATGTTATTGCATGTATCAATAGTTCATTCCATTTTATTATTCAGTAATATTCCATTGAGTTACTACATCACAATTTGTTCACCCATTCACCTGTTGATGAACATTTGGGTTGCTCCAGTTATTGGCTATTACAAAGAAAGCTGCTACAAACTCTCATGCACAAGTCTTTATATGGACAATGTTTTCTTTTTCCTTGGGTAGAAACCGAGAAGTGAAATGGCTAGATGATATGGTAGTGTATATTTGTTAAAGTGGTTGTACTAGTTTACATTCCCACCAACAGTGTGTGAGAGTTTTAGCTCCTCTGCACTACCACCAACACTTGGTATGGTCAATCTTTTAAATTTCAGCCATTCTAATAGGTGTATATGGATATCTCATTATTATTTTAATGTGTTTCCCCAATGACTTATGTTGTTTAATTTTGTTTGAATTTTCAGTTCACGTTTCTGTTAGACTATGTTCTTCAGTGTCTCCATAGCTTCTCTCACATAGCATTTTATATAGATGTGTTTATACTAATAATTCTAGTGGTTTCATATTTACTTTAGCTGTTTTTTTACTTCTTCTATTCCTTTCTATCCTGGGGCTTCCTTAACAACAAGAATTATTTCCACTTATATAGCACTAGCACACAATATGAGATAAGCAAATTATATCATTGGATATTATTATTTAGTTTAATTTATTTATTTTACTTTCTGAAACATAATTATTATTCAAGAAAATAAGATTTTTATACTGTTTGCAACTCCTAGCACAATCCTTGAGTGGAAATTGTTTAAGTGATGGCCTTAAAAGGCTGAATGAATCTTTTACAAAATTTTTAAAATTAATATAATCAATCATAGTGTTAAGACTCATTATATTTCCCTATTCCTGAAAAAACAACTTTTAAGTAGTACTATTTAGTAGTATTATTAATAGTACTACTATTTAATCACTATACAATAAAAAAAATTCCCTCCCTATAGCTGGGTAAAATCTTTACTGCATTTGATTAAAAATATAAAATGAAACAAAATGTATTGTGTTTATACTGAATAAGCGAAAATCCTTGAGGATCTTTTGCTGAGGTACTCAATGATTCTTTAAACTAGTATGTCTGTCTGTTATGAAAGAAGATAAAAATATAAATGTTTTGCACTGCTGATTTATAATTCTGGGCAAATTTGTTGTGTTGCTAAATACGGTGGCCTAGTTTACAGAAAAACAGAAGCTGTTTATAAGTTGTCAAATTAACAGATCTAAATTAAACCTTCCACAGACACTAATAACAGCTGTGCTTTTAAATATTTTTTTGAGCCATTGCACTCTGCATAGAAACATGTGGCGTGACAGCTACTGCAGTGAGTTCTATATAGGATGACTTTAGAAAAACAAAAGGAAGGGGTTGTTATGTTTTTAACTTGAAACTAAATATTTATGAAGGTATTATATGAGATGGGGTGCTGAGATATATTTAGGAAGTGTCATGACCCTTACATTTAAGTGAGAGATGTATTTATATCAACCTTATTATTGTATTATAACACTTTGCGTAGCACATTATGGATAATTGTGGAGCAACCAACTTGAAACATTTTCAAGAGGAAATTTACATTCTGAATTTCTACATTGCTAGTGGTAAATTAATCTAAAATAAATAAATGTCTGTAGAGTGTACTTAAATCATCACATAGTTTACTTATTTATAATGCTTTCTGAAAGTAACACAGACTCTCCTCCAGTTGACCATTAATGAGGGGAGGCTTAATAAAGCTGAAAGCAGTGACTCCTATTAGTAGAGTAAGAGCTGAAATCAGTTTAAGACACTGTTCAGTTTATTTTAAAAGTATGTTTGATTGAAATGTCTTAACTGACTGATTATATTATTGGGTTGGCCAAAAAGTTCGTTCAGGTTTTTCCGTAACTTCTTAACGGAAAACCCCAACAAACTTTTTGGCCAACCCAATACTGTTGTACAGACAATTCCATTGTCACTGTGCTTAGTTATAAATATATGCTTTTTCCTTTCACCTGTTACTTATTACAGGTCATTTGTATTTGACAATTATGAGAACACAGGTAACAATATGTGCCCATATTCACTACATACATAAAAAACTAATAATAATTTTCTTTTTCTTTTTGGATATTTTTTCTTTTGTCTTGGTGTATCATGTAAAAAATGTAATATAAATAATTGTTTTTATTTGGAGAGAAAGGGCCAAAAAATGTACAAGCCTGTGCATTATGTTCTCTAGTTATTTTGTATTTTTATAATTTTTTAATTTTCCTCAAACTTGAGAATAAGATGTATTAAATGTAACATAATTGTCAGTAGATCTCAAATTCTTTTTAAGGCAAGTAAAATGTACTAAATATAATAACTATGATTCAGTTATGTCATTATTACAGGTTGTGAAATGTAATACAATTTAACTTAATTTCAACACTACCTTATGTTCAAGGTAATATGCCACTTGACATAAATTAGAGAATCATGGAAAACATTTGCATTATTCTAGAGTCTATACACTAATTCTCCATAACTTAATGAATCACATTAAGAATAGCAATAAATCCAAAAAGTGCAAAGCAATGAAGGAAGCATTTTTAAAACCTTAGTTCTTCAATTATTTTAGCTTGAATAAATTTAAGGCACTGTTGGCTGAAGCCTCTTATTTGTCCACAAGTCTCCACTTAATACAAAATTACTCACTCAAATATGCATATAAATGTAACAGAGAAAATGACACATTAATTGTAATTTATAGGTTAACGAAATATCTGGAATAATTTCAGAAATGCAGACTATTTGGAGGTTTCTTTTGGATATCTGGTTCCTGCTGAGTGCTTTGGGAGGAAAAAAGTGATTTACATGCCTTCATGCTATCTTCTAATTAAATCTAAATTGGAACTCCCATGATTAATCAAAATTAGAATTATTTTATATTTTTACAAGGTAACATATCTTACAATTATATATCATAAAACAGATGATCTGTTTTAGAAACTCTGCATTTTGCTGTATTCCTTTGGAGAGTGTTGAGTTTATTCTTAACAGGTAGTTAAATTATTGACAGATCTTGACTTTCTAGAGGCTTAGTATGGGGTTTCATTAGGGAGTGTTGACTGGCCTTCCCTTTTTATTTTTTGTTCTGTCCAAGTTCAGATTTTATATCAATTTTATGTTGGTCTCAGATTATGAAGAGTATTTCCACTCCTATCCTCTGAAATGTGTATAAAAGAGTGAAATAAAGCTTACCTTGAATGTTTGATAGAACTGACTATAATTTCATCTAGGCCTTGTGATTACTTATGGAATGATTTTCCCTTCTGATTCAACTTCTGGAATTGTTAGAGTGACAATAAAAATTTTGTTTAATTATACATCTATATTATTATGACAATTTCCTTTAACTTTGTAGTTTGTTATAGAATTTTGTTATTCTTTTTAATCTCTGCTTTATATGTACTTATTACCCTATTCTTTTTCTAACCATTTTTTGCTTGAAGTATAGTTTTTTGTTTTGTTTGTTTGTTTTGGCTGTGCCACACAGCTTGTAGGATCTTAGTTCCCCTACCAGGGATTGAACCTGGGCTCTCAGCAGTGAGAGCGCAGACTCCTAACCACTGGACCGTCAGGGAATTCCCTGAAGTATAGTTAAGTATAGGTGAATATCATAAGAGCAAATAAGCTAAAGATATCTAAGACAGGACACAAAAACTACTATCATGGATATATTTGAATATATTAAGAACTTCTGTTCATCAAAATATATCACTAAGAGGGTAAAAAGACAATTCACAGGATGAAATAAACATTTGCAATACAAATATCCTAGAAAGAAGTTGTTTCCAGAATATAAAAAGAACTCTTATAATCAATAACAAAAAGTTGAAAATACAATCTAATGATGAGAACTGAACAATGACTCATATATTTACCAAAAACAAAAGAAAACAAAGCAAAACCCAATTTCATTAGTCATTAGGAAAATGCAAATTAACTCCATAATGGGTTACCACTACTAGCAGAATGGCTAAAATTTTAAACATGAATGAATGAATACTGACTGACAGTTCTACTTATTATCACTGAAGATGTGGAACAACTAGAACTCTCAGTATCTATTAAATCTGAATATATTCCTCACTACAAGCTTGTAATTTTCTCCTATATATGTGAATATATATGTATATAAACATATACATATGTTTATATACATATATACATACATTTATATGTATGTATATGTTTATATACATATACATACATATAAATATATATACATGTATTCACCAAAACAAAATATCTAGAATGTTCAAAGCAGCACTATTCAGACAATACAGATTATTCAGATAATATAGGCAAATCTCATAAACATAATATTAAGAAGCAGAAGAAAAACACAAAAAAGAACATTGTATTATTCCATTTATATAAAGTTCAAGTACAGACAGAACTAAGTCATGATGTGAGAGGTTGAAGAGTGCTTAGTTTTGGAGCGGGGAGTGACTAGAAGGGGGCAAAAGGAGGCATTTTGGAATACTGGTAGCATTTTATTTTTTGAGCAGAGCCCTTGTTTCAAAGGTGTGTTCACTTTGCGAAAATCCATCAAGCTTTACACTCATAATTTGTGCACTCTTCTGAGTATAGAATATATTTAATAAAAAATTAAAGTAATAAAATCCATTCAGTTATTCATTTTTCAGTCATAATACCTCTTAGGTTGATGCTACTTTTTTTCACATGTTCCTAAAGTGCTTTGATTGAATGACTTTAACTAGAATGTCTAGGATTTCTTCAAAGTTCTTTTTGCCTTCATCTCCTGATTTCTCTCCCTGCTTTCTTTATTTTGACAGTCTCTGTACTTCTCACTTCATTCCTGTTTTTTAAAGTCTTGTGATTCTGATGGGAACCGTCACTTTTTCTTGGCCCTCCTCATTTCTTAATTTTCCTAGAAGTTCTCTTCTCTCCATCCTCTGTGTTTTGTAGATCTCAGAGGAACCTGTCCTTGAGGTAGGGCTTCTCTGCTCCTTTAATTAACAGGACCCATCAGTATTGATAAATTCTTTTTTGACACCCAAATTTTGTACACAGGCCTAAACTATAGATTTATAGTTGAGTTTGCTCTTCAGCCTGACATTCATTATTCTGCATAACAGGCCAAAATATGTGTCTTCTAAGCTACAGAAATAGTAAGCAGAAGCAATTATATTTTCTTAAATATTAATTTTAATTCCTTTAATTGTATTTTATTTAACTATAAATATTTGTTGGCCACAAAATCCAATTTTATCATGTTACCATGTTATATTCTTTTTACTTAAATATAAGTTTTGAACATGTATCAATAAAAGAGTTATGAGTATTTAATTTCCCTGAAATAGCTGTAGAATTAGGTAGGTACTTCTGGTATCTTTGATTTAATAAACATAGGATTTTTAGGTACTCTTTTGATCACCAGAGGTAGTTTATATAGTATCACTGAAATTACAGTGTGAAGCAATATAAAATTAATTTTAGATAAAGAAATACAGGGAATTTAAATTGTAAAATATGTTAAATTTCTTGTGTATGTCAGAGTCCATGGTAAGTAGAGATTTTTATTAAAGTCATGTTTGGTTTACAGAAAGACCATTGATTTAAACAAAAAGCTAAAAACTCATGTATTTCATATGACTTGATTTCATAAAATTGGATATTAGAAAAATATTAATTGATTTATTGTTTAGCATAGGAAATATAGATCATTGATTATGATATCAAATAACAAGTACAGAGAAGTCACAAGTCTGAGGTCACAAGTATAGAGAAATATGTAGAAAAAATACAGCAAGGTAAAATGAAATGTAACATCATTTAAAGTACAAAAAGTAGGAATTATACACAAAATGAGGACTACACGGTAAAGTGCTAACCTAGCAAGGAAAAATGTCACAGTCACTCCAGATTGTAGTCTGAATCAGCAGGACTGATAAGAAAGGAAACATACTGCATGGATTAGAGAAACTGCATGGCAATTCTCTAACTATACTATTCATCTAAAGCTCAGCACAGAAGCTGAATTTTGAAAAGGATCAGAAAATAGAACATTTAGGAAATGATAAACAAGTTCACGTGATACAGCACAGTAAAAAGAACAGTTGGTAGTGAAGGCAGGTGTGTCCCCGAGGTTACAACAAGGTCACCAGTTCACAGAGGCCACAGTCAAGTCATTTCATGTCCCTTAGCCTTGCTGTCCTCATTTGTCAAATGAAAAAATTTAGAAAATCACCTCACAGTTCCCATGCAGGTCTCAGATTTTACTATGATATGAATTAGGAATACATGGGCAATTGAGAGACTACTCATATAGTGGATTTTAAATATGTATAAAGGTATTCTATAAAAGTTGATACACTATTTACTACATTCACTGATGACAGAAATGGAACAAATGGACTTAATCAGAAGGAAGAACAACATAGTTTAGGCCAATGATTCTCAATTCTCACTGCCTTACATTCAACTGGGGACCTCTTTACAAAATACAGACAGTAGTCTTTGCCCCCAAGATTCTGTTTCAAATGGCTTGGGGTGAATCCAGGCATCAGCATATCTTAACAGTCCCCCTAAATGTTTCTAATTTTCATCCAGGTTTGGAAACTTCTGGATCAGACATAATAAAATATTACCTGCCAACAAAAGATTACAGATATCTTTCTCTAGAGCCTATAAATAGTATAAAATCCATTTATTAACTGCATTATTTATTTATTAACTGCAAAATGAACACTATAATCACAATAATAATTAATATCTATTTATACCATATTTACTAGACAATTTTCTAGGTACCTTGAATACATGAATTAATCCTCTCAACAGTGTTATGTATTTACTTATATTTTCTTGTTTTTAAAGATGAGGACAGAGTCATAGGGAGTTCATAAATTGAGGAGTTCTGTACACACATTATGCTAGATCCTATATGATTTTACCTTCAGCTACAGAGTTTAATTTGCCTTCAGTTCAATACCATCCTGTTGTAGTTATGACTAAAAATAAAGGAACAGAAGAATGTCAGTCCTTTCATTATGCCCTATCTTCTCTCCAAAGCATTCCATTAATATAAAATGCCTATTTAGTGATTTCAATATACAACATGGCTTAGTTTTCCCACAAAATCCATATCTCCAAATTAAACTCTTTCAAATGTATATTTTCTTTGAGAAAATGTCATTTGTATTTTAATTATTTGCATTACTTTAGATTTCCCATTGAGTTTGGTGTTCTAGTAACTAGAACATAAAATTGCTATGTTCTTTTTCAAAGTTTCTGTCTAAGTCAGTATGACTTTCACTATATCAGAAATGCTCTCCTCTGTGTTGTTTCAGGCAATCCCTGTGTTGTAGGCATTTTATGACTCTTTGAGATTAACATATCTCAAACTTCAGTGATTATATGTTTCCACTGGGATACTGGAAACAGCCTTTACAGTCTCCACACACAATGTGATTTTAAAAATAAAATTCCATAAATTAAGGCTCTTATAAACCTTTGGAAATGCTGTTGTTGTGAGCAGCTGTTTGTTGCATTTGATTGACACACTAAGGTAGAGTTCATGGAGATATGGTATTTAAACCTGGATTGCCCTTAATTAGCATGAAGGTCGTGTGAAGAGATTATGCCTTGGCAAAGAGCTTATGCCTATTAAAAAATTTCAGACAGAAGATCAATATGTAATAACCACCTGAAATATACTAATCAGAATACACTACCTTGAAGAAATTATCAACTGTATCTGTTTACAACACAGCTAAAGGCCTGGCAGTAGAGGGAGGCTAAAACTGGGTTAGGGTCAATGAAGAAATTCAAGCTTCAGTTTCCATCCCACAAAATAAAATATACAATATAAAAAAAATCTTGTCAAGGGACACACATTGACAGCATTGGAATCACTCAGTCCAAGACACCTTAATATTGTAAATTTCACATTTGAGCCATGAGTACCTAAACAAATAGGAACTCACATTTATTGATTTGTTTCAATTTCATATACCTTCTGCAAGAAATAGACAAGAGGAGACCTCCTATGAATCAGGATATAGACAAGGACAGTGATGATTAGGGGATGATTCTGAAAAATTTGCTATTTTTACGATTGTTTGTGTCTCTATGGGAATCAGGAATAATACTTTCAAATGACTTCTAAGTAAAAGCCAAATTTTTTATGGCATTATTGTATCCTGTCAAAATTCATATATTTAAATCTTAACCCCCCAAGATGATGATATTAGGAGGTGGGGCCTTTGAAAGATACTTAGGTCAGGAGGGTAGATCCTCCATAAATGGGATTTCTGCCTTATAAAAGAGACCCCAGAAAGCTAGCTTGCCCCTTCTACTAAGTGAGGATACAGTGAGAAGTCGGCAATCTGCAACCTGAAAGAGGCCCTTAACCAGAATCCCACCATGCTGGCATTCTGATCTTGGACTTTCAGCCTACAGAACTGTGAGAAATAAATTTCCATTGTTTATAAGCCACCCAGTCTGTTGTGTTTTGTTATAGCAGCCCAGACAGACTAAGACAAGCAACCTGCAAAGCTTTCAAAAATGTGTGGAAGGAGCACTTACCACTTCGACCTTTCTCAGCAAATGTCTCCCCTCACTCTGCCCCAATCACACAGGCTGACCACATCAGGAAAACTCCCTCTGCAGGATCTTTGCACCCACTGTTTCCTCTGCCTGGATTGTCCTTGTTCTCTCCCTCCCTTCAAGTTTTAACCCAAAGTCTTCTTCTCAGTGAGGTTGTTCCAGATCCCCCTATCTAAATTGCAAACAACTGTTAACCACCTACAAACTTCGTGGATACCACCCTCTTATTTTTTAAATCACATTATATATTTTAAATATTTATCATGTTAATTCTCTGTCCCCTTCCTTCCTCACATGTAATTTGGATTAGGGTAAGAATTTTTGTTTACTGTTCACTTCTGTAACACTAGAATCTAGAACAGTGCTAGTCATATAGCAGATACTCAATAATTGTTGACTAAGTGAATGAAAGAACTTTTGAATTATGCTTTTTATTTTCTTTCAGGCGTGGAGACAATAAGGAAAGTCAAATTTAGGGAGAATATGGCCGACTCTAACTAGACTTGAGGGGGACTGACTCTAAGAGAAAAAAAAGGTGGATAGCAGTATTAAAAAGGAAAAGAAGGAAGTAAAGTTAAGCTGAGTCCTATACTTTTCAATCAGCTAACTTCCCCCTAAGACTTTCAACCAGCACCAAGAAGAGTAAGCTCAATTTCTCCTCTCTCCTCTCTACTTCTCCACAATAAGGGTTAAGCCCTCAACCTTATCTCAAACAGTTTATTTTTCCTGACACTATGCAATGTCTCCATATCTGGCCTTTCGTTGCATTACAACAGCTGTGGACATCAGTTACTATTTTTCTAATACCAATTTCTGGAACTTGTTGCTTCCAACTCATCCTAATGATAACCACATCTGATACAGCTCAGTTCCTAGTCCCTGCCCTGGAGCCCTATGTCACAAGACATTCATTTTGCACTAGTTGTGATCATGAGTTAGAAAGTCAACAAATAAAATGGAAATTCTCCCTTTCTATTTAGTGGTGAAGATTCTGTATCCAGCTCTGTTGGTTCTGTCCTATGAAAGGAAGAGAGACCAATTTATAAGATTAGGAAACAGTAACTGCAAATCTAGGGCGAAGATTCTTCCCTGTCGATACCTCTCTCTGTCTTGTTTATAGGCAGAATATGCTCTCCTCTCTACTTTTCCAGAAATAAAAGTAATACTTTATCAGAGCAAGAAAGCTGTGATTAAGTGAACTTTCAAATCTCAACAGTGGGGATAGTATCTCAGAAAATGTTGAGATTTGGGTTAGAAAATACTTGTCTGGTCACTTTTTATATGAGATACAATCAGTCTGGAGTTCCACAGAATGGGATGAGAGAGCCATTTGGGGCTATGCACCATGACACATGCTTTGTTAAGGAAAATTATTTACTAAATATGCTGATAATCTCAGGAGGGAAGCATATACAATTATTTTATCCATAAGAGAAATAAAATTTATCCATGTTTTATCTTCCTATTATCAATATACAGCATTGAGCCTTAGCTAACATTTACCAGTCTCTTACTGGGCGACAAGCACTTTGTAAAATGTATATTATTCCACTTAATCCTCATAAAAGAACTGTAATATAGATTCTACTGTTATTCTATGTAGAGGATACTAAAGCCAAAATAGTTCAGGTAATTTCCTTAAGATTATACAGCTAAGAGCAGAAGTTGGACTTCTACTCAAGTGTCTAAACTACAGAAGCCCCTGATATAACCACTGGCTGATGTAAGGTATTACACATACATGTAAGATCAGACATTTAAATGGAAACTTCAATTGATTTCTAAAGGGTATATTTTCTGTTTCTGATAGGTTCGCTTGTTTTGGAAAATGTGCTTCAAAACCTGCACTACCACCAACCTAAACAACTAGGCCATTATCATCCTGTACCTGGAGCTGACCTAACTCTTATTTCTTCCACTCTTGCCCCAACTGAAATCATGTCTTTCCCTTACTTAAAACTCTTCAGTGGCATCCAAACGCACTTGGAATTCCACCATGACCATAAAACTAGCTCTAGTTGATTATTTTACACTCACTTTGAGCCACTCTTCCCCTCCTTCTCAAGTTACATGGTATTGTTTTTCTCTTCCTTCAACTTTCAAATGGCTTTCCTTCCTTATGGTCTTTACAAAACTTTCCATCTCCCTATACACTGCATCTTTTCAGGTAGTATGGCTAATTTATTCTTATCCTCTAGATTTCAGTTGATATATCACCTCTTCAGGCAGGCCTTCGGTGTCCACTCATCTAAAATACATGTGCTGTTATTTACAAAATAGAAACAGATTCACAGACATAGAAAACTCATGGTGAACTTATGGTTACCAAAGGGGAAAGGTAGGAGGGAGGGACAAAATAGGAGTTTGGGATTAACAGATATACACTACTATATATAAAATAGA
This sequence comes from Delphinapterus leucas, assembly GCF_059928025.1. Classification (NCBI taxonomy): domain Eukaryota; kingdom Metazoa; phylum Chordata; class Mammalia; order Artiodactyla; family Monodontidae; genus Delphinapterus; species Delphinapterus leucas. Next base: position 56,513,325 of record NC_143140.1, read on the forward strand.
TAAACAATAAGGTCCTACTGTATAACACAGTAGGCATTCACTATATTCAATACCTTGTAATAAACTATTTTGGAAAAGAATCTGAAGATGAATATATATATATGTATTCAATTATACTGAATCACTTTGCTATACACCAAAAACTACTACAACATTGTAAATCAGCTATACTTCAATACAAATAAAATGAAATACATGTACTGTTCTTCTGCTCTAAGTTATTTTCCACATCAACACTGTCTTCCTTATGATAATTATTATAATGCATAATCATTTTGCTTGTTTAGTTACTGTTTTGTTTTTTAACTTATTATAATGCCAACTCCATGAGAATAGTGATTGTGCCCATCTTTTCATTATTGATCCATTGATATTTCATCATTCATCCAATATCTAGATTGGAGCCTATAGTAGCCCAGTAATTTTATTTGAGTATACTATTTTGTTCCCCAAGTTAAAATGAAAATGACTTTCAATTTCAGATAAGATTGAATTTCAAACTCCTTAGCCCAGCATTCAAGGTTCAGCCAAGTGTTTACTCGGTTCTCTTTTCTCCTAAATCTATTCTAAACATTCTACAAACCAGCATGTCAAATCCATCCAATGTTTTCTTATCTGGACATCCTTACTCACAACATTCTTTTTCTTGAATGTCTTCTACTTTTCCAAATTGTGCAAATTTCAAGACAGGAAGCCTATCTGCTTTCCCCATTATTTCCTTTCCTCTATTAAGGAAAATTAATTGACTATAATCTGAATTTCCTTTGGACTTTGAAATATTCTGTATATAGAGGAGTGCTTTCAAGTACTGAAGCTAGAGAAACCTAGTCACCCTAGTTGCCCATCTTACTCCACCATTTACTATCTGGGAATCTTTGTTTCCTCATCTATAAAATTACAATAATAGAGAATGGACTTGAGGATATGGGGAGAGGGAAGGGTAAGCTGGGACAAAGTGAGAGAGTGGCATGGACATATATACACTATCAAATGTAAAATAGATAGCTACTGGGAAGCAGCCACATAGCAAAGGGAGATCAGCTCTGTGCTTTGTGACCACCTAGAGGGGTAGGATACGGAGGGTGGGAGGGAGGGAGACGCAAGAGGGCAGAGATATGGGGACATATTTATATGTATAACTGATTCACTTTGTTATAAAGCAGAAACTAACACACCATTGTAAAGCAATTATACTCCAATAAAGATGTTTAAAATAAATAAATAAAATTATAATACAATTTATGTCTATAGCATCATTTATATTTTTTTAATTTTTTTTATGTGGGATCTACCTGGACCAGGGCTCAAACCCACATCCTCTACATTGGCAGGCAAATTCTTAACAACTGTGCCACCAGGGAAACCTCCAACTGAGACTTTTTATTTCTTATTTTTTCCCAAATTTTCCAGTATTTTTGAGCAGTATCTTTATTTTCTTTTTTTATTAATTTAAAAAAATTTTTCTTTCAAGATAACAGTAGTGTGTGTGTGTTTATTTTTAAATTGCACATGTCTAAACCTAATAAATAGGTTTTTTTTCTATATTTTTTTATACAGCAGGTTATTAGTCATCAATTTTATACACATCAGTGTATACATGTCAAACCCAATCGCCCACTTCATCACAACCCCCCACCCCCCACCCCAGCTTTCCCTCCTTGGTGTCCATATGTTTGTTCTCTACATATGTGTCTCAATTTCTGCTCTGCAAACCGGTTCATCTGTTCCATTTTTCTAGGTTCCATATATATGCGTTAATATACGATATTTGTTTTTCTCTTTCTGACTTACTTCACTCTGTATGACAGTCTCTAGATCCATCCACGTCTCAACAAATGACCCAATTTCGTTCCTTTTTATGGCTGAGTAATAGTCCATTGTATATATGTACCAAACTTCTTTATCCAGTCATCTGTCGATGGGCATTTAGGTTGCTTCCATAACATGGCTATTGTAAATAGTGCTTCAATGAACATTGAGGTGCATGTGTCTTTTTGAATTGTGGTTTTCTCTGGATACATGCCCAGTAGTGGTATTGCTGGGTCATATGATAATTCTATTTTTACTTTTTTAAAGAACCCCCATACTGTTCTCCATAGTGGCTGTATCAATTTACATTCCCACCAACAGTGCAAAAGGGTTCCCTTTTCTCCACACCCTCTCCAGCATTTGTTGTTTGTAAATTTTCTGATGAAGACCATTGTAACTGGTGTGAGATGATACCTCATTGTAGTTTTGATTTGCATTTTGCTAATAATTAGTGATGTTGAGCAGCTTTTTATGTGCTTCTTGGCCATCTGTATGTCTTCTTTGGAGAAATGTCTATTTAGGTCTTCTGTCCGTTTTTGGATTGGGTTGTTTGTTTTTCTAATATTGAGCTGCATGAGCTGTTTATATATTTTGGAGATTAATCCTTTGTCCATTGATTTGTTTGCAAATATTTTCTCCCATTTTGAGGGTTGTCTTTTGGTCTTCCTTATGGTTTCCTTCACTGTGCAAAAACTTTGGAGTTTCATTAGGTCCCGTTTATTTTTGTTTTTATTTCCATTACTCTAGAAGGTGGATCAAAAAAGATCTTGCTGTGGTTTATGTCAAAGAGAGTTCTTCCTATGTTTTCCTCCAAGAGTTTTATAGTGTCCGGTCTTACATTTAGGTCTCTAATCCATTTTGAGTTTATTTTTGTTTATGGTGTTAGGGAGTGTTCTAATTTCATTCTTTTACATGTAGCTGTCCAGTTTTCCCAGCACCACTTATTGAAGAGACTGCCCTTTCTATATTGTATATCCTTGCCTCCTTTGTCATAGATTAGTTGACCATAGTTGCGTGGGTTTACCTTTGGGCTTTCTATCTTGTTCCATTGATCTATGTTTCTGTTTTTGTGCCAGTACCATATTGTCTTGATTACTGTAGCTTTGTAGTATAGTCTGAAGTCAAGGAGTCTGATTTCTCCAGCTGTTTTTTCCCCTCAAGACTGCTTTGGCTATTCAGGGTCTTTTGTGTCTCCATACAAATTTGAAGATTTTTTGTTCTAGTTCAGTAAAAAATGCCATCGGTAATTTGATAGGGATTGCATTGAACCTGTACATTGCTTTGGGTAGCATAGTCATTTTCACAATGTTGATTCTTCCAATCCAAGAATATGGTATATCTCTCCATCTGTGTTTATCATCTTTAATTTCTTTCATCAGTGTCTTATAGTTTCCTGCATACAGGTCTTTTGTCTCCTTAGGTAGGTTTATTCCTAGGTATTTTATTCTTTTTGTTGCAATGGTAAATGGGAGTGTTTCCTTAATTTCTCTTTCAGATTATTCATCATTAGTGTATAGGAATGCAAGAGATTTCTGTTCATTAATTTTGTATCCTGCAACTTTACCAAATCCATTGATTAGCTCTAATAGTTTTCTGGTGGCATCTTTAGGATTCTCTATGTATAGTATCATGTCATCTGCAAACAGTGACAGTTTTACTTCTTTTCCAATTTGTATTCTTTTTATTTTTTTTCTTCTCTGATTGCCAAGGCTAGGACTTCCAAAATTATGTTGAATAACAGTGGTGAGAGTCGACATCCTTGTCTTGTTCCTGATCTTAGAAGAAATGCTTTCAGTTTTTCAACATTGAGAACGATGTTTGCTGTGGGTTTGCCATATATGGCCTTTATTATGTTGAGGTAGGTTCCCTCTATGCCCACTTTCTGGAGAGTTTTTATAATAAATGGGTGTTGAATTTTGTCAAAAGCTTTTTCTGCATCAATTGAGATGATCATATGGTTTTTATTCTTCGGTTTGTTAATATGGTGTATCACATTGATTGATTTGCGTATACTGAAGAATCCTTGCATCCCTGGGATAAATCCCACTTGATCATGGTGTATGATACTTTTAATGTGTTGTTGGATTCTGATTGCTAGTATTTTGTTGAGGATTTTTGCATCTATATTCATCAGTGATATTGGTCTGTAATTTTCTTTTTTTGTAGTATCTTTGTCTGGTTTTGGTATCAGGGTGATGGTGGCCTCATAGAATGAGTTTGGAAGTGTTCTTTCCTCCGCAAATTTTTGGAAGAGTTTGAGAAGGATGGGTGTTGGCTCTTCTCTAAATGTTTGATAGAATTCACCTGTGAAGCCATCTGGTCCTGGGCTTTTGTTTGTTGGAAAAATTTTAATCACAGTTTCAATTTCATTACTTGTGAATGGTCTGTTCATATTTTCTGTTTCTTCAGTCTTGGAACGTTATACCTTTTTAAGAATTTGTCCATTTCTTCCAGGTTGTCCATTTTATTGGCGTAGAGTTGCTTGTAGTAGTCTCTTTGGATGCTTTGTATTTCTGAGGTGTCTGTTGTAACTTCGCCTTTTTCATTTCTAATTTTATTGATTTGAGTCCTCTCCACCTTTTTCTTGATGAGTCTGGCTAATGGTTTATCAATTTTATCTTCTCAAAGAATCAGCTTTTAGTTTTATTGATCTTTGCTATTGTTTTCTTTGTTTCTATTTCATTTATTTCTGCTCTGATTTTATGATTTCTTTCCTTCTGCTAACTTTGGGTTTTGTTTGTTCTTCTTTCTCTGGTTCCTTTATGTGTAAGGTTAGATTATTTATTTGAGATTTTTCTTGTTTCTTGAGGTAGGCTTGCATAGCTATAAACTTCCCTCTTAGAACTGCTTTTGCTGCATCCCATAGGTTTCGGATTGTGGTGTTTTCATTGTCAGTTGTCTCCAGGTATTTTTTGATTTCCTCTTTGATTTCTTCAGTGATCTCTTGGTTATTTAGTATCGTAGTGTTTAGCCTCCATGTGTTTGTGTTTTTTACGTTTTTTCCCCTGTAATTCATTTCTAATCTCATAGTGTTGTGGTCAGAAAAGATACTTGATATGATTTCAGTTTTCTTAAGTTTACTGAGGTTTGATTTGTGACCCAAGATGTGATCTATCATGGAGAATGTTCCATGCACACTTGAGAAGAAAGTGTAATCTGCTGTTTTTGGATGGAATGTCCTATAAATATCAAGTTAATCTATCTGGTCTATTGTGTCATTTAAAGCTTCTGCTTCCTTATTTATTTTCATTTTGGATGATCTGTCCATTGGTGTAAGTGAGGTGTTAACGTCCCCCAATATTATTGTGTTACTGTTGATTTCCTCTTTTACAGCTGTTAGCAGCTCTCTTATGTATTGAGGTGTTCCTATGTTGGGTACATATATATTTATAATTGTTATATCTTCTTCTTGGATTGATCCCTTGATCATCATGTAGTGTCCTTCCTTGTCTCTTGTAACATTCTTTGTTTTAAAGTTTATTTTATCTGATATGAGCATTGCTACTCCAGCTTTCTTTTTATTTCCATTTGCATGGAATATCTTTTTCCATCTGCTCACTTTCAGTCTGTATGTGTCCCTAGGTCTGAAGTGGGTCTCTTGTGTATCCATTCAGCAAGCCTGTTTGTGTATCCATTCAGCAAGCAAGGTTGGAGCATTTAATCCATTCACGTTTAAGGTAATTATCGATATGTACGTTCCTATGACCATTTTCTTAATTGTTTTGGGTTTGTTTTTGTAGGTCCTTTTCTTCTCTTGTGTTTCCCACTTAAAGAAGTTCTTTCAGCAGTTGTAGAGCTGATTTGGTGGTGCTGAATTCCCTTAGCTTTTGCTTCTCTGTAAAGCTTTTGATTTCTCCATCGAATCTGAATGAGATCCTTGCTGGGTAGAATAATCTTGGTTGTAGGTTCTTCCCTTTCATCACTTTAAGTATATCATGCCACTCCCTTCTGGCTTGTAGAGTTTCTGCCGAGAAATCAGCTGTTAACCTTATGGAAGTTCCCTTGTTTGTTATTTGTTGTTTTTCCCTTGCTGCTTTCAATAATTTTTCTTTGTCCTTAATTTTTTCCGATTTGATTACTATGTGTTTTGGAGTGTTTCTCCTTGGGTTTATGCTGTATGGGACTCGCTGTGCTTCCTGGCCTTGGGTGGCTATTTCCTTTCCCATGTTAGGGAAGTTTTTGACTATAATCTCTTCAAATATTTTCTCGGGTCCTTTCTCTCTCTCTTCTCCTTCTGAGACCCCTATAATGTGAATGTTGTTGAGTTTAATGTTGTCCCAGAGGTCTCTTAGGCTGTCTTCATTTCTTTTCATTCTTTTTTCTTTATTCTGTTCCTCAGCAGTGAATTCCACCATTCTGTCTTCCAGGTGACTTATCCTTTCTTCTGCCTCAGTTATTCTGCTATTGATTCCTTCTAGTGTACTTTTCCTTTCAGTTATTGTATTGTTCATCTCCGTTTGTTTGTTCTTTAATTCTTCTAGGTCTTTGTTAATCATTTCTTGCATCTTCTCGATCTTTGCCTCCATTGTTTTTCTGAGGTCCTGGATCATCTTCACTAACATTTTTCTGAATTCTTTTTCTGGAAGGTTGCTTATCTCCACTTCATTTAGTTGTTTTTCTGGGATTTTATTTTGTTCCTTCATCTGGTACAAAGCCCTCTGCCTTTTCATCTTGTCTGTCTTTCTGTGAATGTGGTTTTTGTTCCACAGGCTGCAGGATTGTAGTTCTTCTTGCTTCTCTATAGCATCATTTTTAAATTAAAGTTACATAAACTGTAATGCTCAGGTAGAGTGATTACTATCATATACTAAGGACTCTATACAAGTGTTCATTATTGCAAACAGTAGAGTTTACATTTAGTTAGTATTACATTTATTTGGATATATGCCTTGGCACTACAAAGGGACTATAAACTTCCTAAAAATCTATGAAAATATATTATTCTGATCATGTTCCACAATCTCCTGTGTAAAGAAGGTATTCAATTAATATCTGTTGACTTGACTGATTGCATAGATTAAAGAACACTTTTTCAAAATGAAGCTTTGTCTGTAAGTATATTTCTTCCAAAAATAGGAAAACTGTAATTAGCTGTTATTGTGCAGAAAATTCATAAACCTGAATTGCTATGCAGTCCTTTTTCTTCTACAAGTATATGCTGTATATGATGCTTAAAAATCATTAGAAACCCTTTGGAGGTAATCAGCTTTCCTTCATACTCTATGTAGAATGTTTTAAACATCATTTGACTGAATCTTGTGGTTTGAATTCTATATGATGTTAGTTTTCACTAGAAGCACATATCTCATGGTTTTTCATTTAGGACAGTGGCTCCCACTTGCCACAGACTAGCTAAATTAGAATCACCTGCAGTGATTATTAGCCTCACAGCTTGCTGGCCTCCATGTTCAATCCACTCATCAGATTCTCTGGGGGTGAAGCCCTGGAAATTATACTTTATACAAATACCCTTAGAGATTCTGATGCAAGGCCAAGTTTAAGAAGCTCTCCTCTAGAAAGCAGCTCAATGTTATCACCATGTACAAAATAAAGGGCAGTAGACTTTTATATTAACTATCATGTCTATTATGATCTGAAATGAGAGAAATTTCAAGTTTTAGACTTTACTTTCACATAGAAGCCTAAATGAATATCCAGTATATTTTTTCTTACTACAAAATTAATGATAAATTTAAACTTATAGTTTCCCATTTTTAAATTGATAAAGGCTTTTAAATATCCTGATGGGGCTATAAAATTAAAAATGTGTACTTTATAGAACTAAAAGGGTATCATTTTGGGATAAGTATCAAAATTTTAAAAATTATGCATGATTTTAGGATCATGATCTTTTAGGATGCCACTTTTAGGATCTGACTGTGGCAGCAGATTTGAAAGTATATGTTCATTTTATTGCTACATAGTATTTATTTTATGAATATACCACATTTTGTTTATCCACTCACCAATTGATAGGCATTTGGACTGTTTTCTATTTTTGATTATTATATAATGCTGCTATAAATATTTAAGTCTTTGTGTGGACATATGTTTATATTTCTCTAGAGTAGCTACATAGAAGTGAAATTGCTGGTTCATATGATAATTTCATGTTTTTAAGGTTTTAAGTGTCAAAATGTGTTTTTGAAATTTGTTTTTGCTTTACCAGTTTACATTTCCATTAGAAATGTATGAACGTACCTGTTTCTCTGCATACTCCCCAACACTTATTATCACATGCTACAACATTTATGAATCTCAAAAACATTACTCTATGTGAATTGTCAGGTGCAAAATACCACATATTGTATGATTCCATTTATGAAATGTTTGGAAAACATCCATAGAGATAGAAAGTAAATCAGTGATTGCCTGAGAGTGGAAATAGAGGTTTTACTGCAAATTTTTATGAGGTATATGAAATAATAAAATGGAACAAAATATTGGTTTTATAATTATGTAGATTTACTAAAAATGTATTAGTTTTATGATACACTAATAATACCCAACTAAGGATATCTATGTTTAGATGTAAATGCATGTGCAAGTATATGTGCATGTATACATATATAGAGATATATATATCGAACTGAATATACATTCAGTTCAATTTTTTCAAAATCCTTTTATTCCAGTTACCAAGAAACAGACTTCTCTACTATATTGAAAATAGTAAGTGAACATGAGAGCTCATGCAATTATCAAAAAAGTTAGTGGTTATGTCAATTATCAATTTTTCTGTGTCTTTTTAAGTAGAGAATCATTTCTTGAAGAATGTGTAAAAGACAAAACCATCTATTCCAGAAATGCCTCTTCGACCAAAAAAAGAAAAAAAAAAGCCATGTTTTTTCAATACTCAATTTCCATTATAATATCTTCCTTGACTCATGAATTGTTTATAAGGGTGTTTTTAACTTTCAAATCTATAGCTGCTATTGATATCATCATGTTGTTAGTATTTTTAACCCTGTATTTTCAGTGTTGTAGTTTTTGTCTGAATGATATGCAGTCTTTAAAAATTTTGTCATCTGTTTGATTGCTCTAGTATCAGGTCAATCTTTTTTTTTTCTTTTTTCAGGTCAATCTTATAATTGTTCCATGAGTATTAAAAAAAAAAACCTCTAAGTCTTTTTAGTTCTCCAGTTATTGGGATAGCGTTGTTTCCACTTTTTCATAATTATAAATAAGACTTCTGAAAACATTTGCATAATTTTTGTGTGTATTTAAGTTTTCATTTTCATTTGGTAAATACCTAGGAGTGGGATTGCTGGACATAATGGTATTTTTATGTTTAAGTTTAAAACAAACTACCAAAATGTTTCCCAAATAATCTGTGCCATTTTTGTATTCCCATCAGCAATGTTTCAGAATTTTGAGTAGCTCTGCATCCTCAACAACACATTTTATAGTCATTTCTTCAGTCATGCTATTATGTGTGTAGTTATCTCATTGTGGTTTGATTTGCATTTCCCTAATCACTGTGCGGTTGAGCTTTTTTTTTTTTAAACCTCTATGCTTATTTCCAGTACACATGACTTCTTTAGTAAATAATTTGTTCAAATGTTTTGCCCATTTTTATGGTTCTGATGAACCTAGGTGTAGGACAGGAATAAAGATGCATATGTAGAGAATGGACTTGAGGACACGGGGTGGGGGGGTAAGCTGAGACAAAGTGAGAGAGTAGCACTGACATATATACACTACCAAATGAAAAATAGATAGCTAGTGGGAAGCAGTGCATAGAACAGGGAGATCAGCTTGGTGCTTTGTGACCACCTAGAGGGGTGGGATAGGGACAGTGGGAGGGAGGCACAAGAGGGAGGGGATATGAGGATATATGTATACATAGCTGATTCACTTTGTTATACAGCAGAAACTAACACAACATTGTAAAGCAGTTATACTCCAATTAAGATGTTAAAAAAATTTTTGACCATTTTTAATTAAGTTTGTTTTTTATTATTGAATTTTGAGAGCTCTTTATATATTTGAAACCTATTTTTATATATTCTGGATACAAGTCCTTTTGGGGATATATGCATTAAATATATTTTCTCAGTCTGTGGCTTATCTTTTCATTATTTTAACATTGCCTTTCAACTGTAGAAGTTCTTAATTTTGATTAACTTTTTTTTTATGAATCATGCATTTTGTGATACAATGAAGAAATCTTTGACTAACACAAAAATCACAAATGATTTCTTCTGTGTTATCTTCCAGAAGTTTTATGGTTTTAAGTTTAAGTTTTACATTGATGTCCATGATGGATTATGTTTGTATGTGGAGAAAGGTCTTGAATGAGGTTCTTTCTGGTGCATATGGTTGTGCAATTGTTAGAGCATCACTTGTTGAAAAGACTACGCTTTCTGCATTTCTTTTCTTCTTTGCTTTGTTGGTAATTTGAATTATATTGATGGTCAAATGTTGAAGAAGCCTCAAATTTCTGGGATAATTCTCACTAGGTCATGATATATTATTCTTTTTATATGTTGCCAGATTAGATTTTGTGATATTTAAGGGAAAAATTTTGTCTCTATGGTCATGAACTATTGTTTTGTGGTTTTCTTTTCTTGAAATGCCATTTTCTGTTTTCGTATCAGGGCAAGGTTAGCCTTATAAAATGAGTTGAAAATTGCTCACTCCTCTTCTACTTTCTAGAGGGATTTGTGTAGAATCAGTATTATTATTTTTTTCTTAAATGTTTGGTAGAACTTACCTGTGAACTTATCTGACTGGAGTGTGTCTTCCTCATATCTATATCTATATCTATATCTATATCTATATCTATATATATACATATACACTATATATATATACATATATACATATATATATGTATATACATATATACACACTATAAATTTAAAATCTTTAATAATTATAGGACTATTTGGGTTAGCTATTTCACCTTGAGTGATCTCTGGTGTCTTTCAAGGAACGGTCAAATTCATGTTTCATTTTATTGCTGACTAGTTTTCTATTGTATAAATTTACTCTGATTTGTTTATCCATTTTCATGTTAAGAGAGATCAGGACTTTTTTAATGTAGTTTTTGGATTTTGTAATTAAAGCCACTATAAACATTAATATACATATCTTTTGGGGTGACAATTTTCAATTCACTTAGGTAAGCTCCTAAGATTGGCATTGCTGAGTAATGAGATAGGGCATATTTAATTTTATAAGAGAATGCAAGAGCTTTCTAAATGGTTTTGCCACTTTTACTGCCACCATGAAAGAATGTTCTATATCTTTACCAATATTCAGTGTTAATAGTATTTTCAATTTTATTCATTTTGATAACTGTAAAGTGGTATCTTGAGGTTACAATTTTCATTTTTATGATTACTAATGATGCTTACCAGTTTTTTTCATGTGCTTATTGGCCATTTGTATGCCATGTGTCTGCTCAATTCTATTGCACATTTTAAAAATTAGATTGTTTGCCTTTTTATTGTTGAGTTGTAGAAGTTCATTTTATATCCTAGATACCAGCCCTTACTCAGATATATGTTTATGAATCCTATTCTTCTGACACGTAGCTATGTATTTAACTGTCTTTAAATATGGATTTTTAGGACTTTTGTGGGAGATTTTATTGGGATATTTCATTCTTTGTATTACCTGATATTAGGGAGGAAAACTTAATGTTATCTGTCAGTAGCTGTAATATATTTCTGTTAGCTATAACAGAAAAGAGTTTGGGAGGATAAATTATTACATAATGCCTACCTCAACAGTATACACAAGAAGCACAATCAAATGCTTTATTGCTGAACAATATGAAGATGCATATAATTTAGGTCACATATATTAAATATGTAATATGTGCCCAGCACTATTCTGAGTTAATTTAATAAAATATCTCTATCTTTGAAAAATATATAGTCTAGATGAATATAAATAGATAATGTGATTAAACAGCCAAAAATGTACAAAAACCACAAGTGAACAAATAAATATACAATTGGGTCTGTTGGAGATAAGTGTGGTCATTATACACAGTAGCTAAAGATCACTGAAGGCTAATGTAGGCATAGCCAGCAACATGAAATGGAAATGGACCCTAAAGAACAATTTGGATATAAAGAAAGAGTATGAGTAAATTCACAGAGGTGGAGAGAATCATGACATGTTCATAGAGAATTGCACTGGGGACAGCAAAAAATGAAGTTGTAGCAGTCAGGTAGTACCATGTTATCAAGATCTTTGCAAGCTAAGCCAAAGTACAGGAATTTAATGCAATAGGTGAGAAAGAGTAACAAAACTTCTATATGTGTATGTATAAGGGGAATTTGGAGTGTTGCTAACAGGATGAAAGTGCTATTGTAAGTAGATTAATTGGGCTATACCACAGGTAGCAAAAATTAAGTGATAGAGGCTGCAAAGAAATGAGAGTAGTTCAAACTTAATAGGAAAGAAGTCTTGGCCATGGTTAAGGCTGTAGAAAGAGAGAGGAATGCAAGGTAGAAAAGATAATCCAAAAGGCAATAACCAAGGTATTTAGTGACTGACAGGGAAAATGTATGAATGATGGTAAGTTGTCTTATTTAATGGAACAAAATATTTTTTATATTATTATTTTTTTAATTTTTTATTTATTCTTGGTTGTGTTGGGTCTTTTTTGCCGCACGTGGGCTTTCTCTAGTTGCTGTGAGTTGGGGCTACTCTTTGCTGTCCACGGGCTTCTCATTGTGGTGGCTTCTTTTGTTGCGGAGCACAGGCTCTAGGCACACGAGCTTCAGTAGCTGCAGCACACAGGCTCAGCAGTTGCGGCACATGGGCTCAGTAGCTCCACAGCATGTGGGATCTTCCCAGACCAGGGATCAAACCCCAGTCCCCTGCATTGGCAGGCAGATTCTTAACCACTGCGCCACCAGGGAAGTCCCGGAATATAATATTTAAAAAAAAAAAAAATCTAGGGCGGCTACAATAAAATCTTACATCTTAAACCAATTAAATAAATTGCCCAGTCCATGTAACCAGACATAAATTATACAAAATCATATGGGCATGCAACGTGAGTGATCTCACACCTGCTTATTTGTCGCAGAAAGTGATTATTGAGAGCGCTATTTTGAGAAATTTAATTTGTAAATCTGAATTTGGGCATATTCTATAGAGGTATCTTTTGCTTTTCTTATTAGATGTGCTTCCTTTTTTTTTTTCACTGCTTATTGTCAACACTCAGAGGTTTATCTCTACACCTGCTACACTCTTTGAAAGTTATTTTCCTGATTAGCATTTCTTATTTTAATACATGAACATCTGGTAAAGGTTTACTTTAGAAATCCCCTAGTCAGAGTTCATCTGCTTCTAATATTTTACTTTCTAACTTTACATTATCCTCCTGAATTATAGGACAGTGATATTTTAGCTCCAGAAAACAATTATTTCTGATGACTCTTTAATATTCAAGATGATAATCAACAGGATTTATTGGGTACCAATTTTTTCCTCAATACTCTGATGAGCCCTGAGGAGGAGAAAGATATATGACTTCATCCTTGTTCTGAAGGAATTTACAACCTGGTTGGGACAAAACACTAAAACTCAAACAGAGTGAACAATACAAGGTAGTGCATCATTAAAATTTTTATTTTGTGGTTTTACAGAGAGAAAGAGATGAGGGCTGAAGAAACGAGAAAAGGTTTCATAGAGGAGATGTAACTTGAGCAAAGGATAGACTTTGGGAAGATAGAAGTTAAATTATACATTATTATAGCCAAGGGAAATACCAACTAATTTATCGTGAGGCAGTATTGCTTATTTTTATTATTTTATTGAATTTTACCCCAAGTTATTCCTGGTTTCCTTTTTTTATTAATATAATCTTTATCAAAGTCCTTTAGTTAAATTATAGACTTAAAATGTTTGTGATCTTCCAGTCTTGATTAATAAGGACTTGATTTCTTAAGAGTGGTAGACGCTATTTTGCTCATGTGTTTCCTAGACCAAAGTTGGGGCTGTGGAGAAATTTTCTGCTGCTATGAAAATGTCTTATAACCTTTTTAATAACTTTATTTTATTGGCTTTATTTGAGGCGATTAGGAAGAAAATATTTGGGCCTCTAAATCTAAGCTACAATTTTACTCTTTCACCCTAACAAAAATTTTGCTCACAAAATGTTCATCATTTTAATACAAAATAACAATTTCCCATTTTGTTGAGTACTTTTCCGTAAGGAAAATAAATCAGTGAACTTCACAAATATAGGATACAAACCAATTTTTATATTGATAAATCAATTTGTCCTTCTTGTTTCATACAAGTAGTACTATAAATACAGGTTAAACAGTCTAGTATTTGTTTAAGTAAGGTAATTCTGTGGCAATTTCTTCATGCAGCCAATAATTCACCATTTATATATATCATAGCTGATATCTAAGCTGAGGTTTAAATTACACTGTTTAACACATAGGTGGAATTAATTTTAAGAGGAAAATAATTCTCTCATTCATCTGAAGATTCTGTTTTAAAAAATATTGAAAAAATAAAATCTTTCTTTTGGTCTACAAAAATAATATTGTTGCTGATTGTTGGACAGCCAAAGAAAAGTATGGAGTACCCCCATATTCCAGCATTCCATGTAAATCCTATGATTTCTGGCACTCAGAATGCTAAGAAGTAAATTCAAGACTCAGAAATTGCAGAAAATTAAGGAATAGAGAGAGTCAATTCTGCTATATATCCTCTTTCTCACTAATAATTTTTTAAAGATGTCATTTTAGAGCAATCCTAGAACTTGAGGCTTTAATTTAAGAGGGACATTCATCCATCCAATGCAGAATGATATGCTCATTGCCTGTTCTCTGGGACCTATTTCATAATGATTTCAGAATGGCACATTTGTGAATATGTGGGACAAATATCTACTGAACCATTTACTTCTGAAACATGGAATATGTAAGTCATGGAGGACTTCTTCAGCATCCACACTGAATCAGTTATTCAATTCTATCGATGTTGCATCTTAAATACCTCAAATTTATTCTTTTTGAAACTATACTTCCATTATGATCTTGGTTCAGTATTAAATCATCTTTTTTCACAGATTTTGGGCATAAGCAAATTGTTCTAAAATTGAGCATGTTTGCATGCTATTCTGGCAACAGAGGGAATTGACAGACGAACAGGTCTCTAAACAGATAAGGATCATCTCTCTCTGTATACACACTTGTGTGTGCGCAAACACACACACACGCATATGTGTGTATATACAAAAATCCAAATACACGTGTATATGAATATTTGTTAAATAGAATTTACCAGTTTCCAAATTTCAGTCGTAGTGAAGGCTCGGGAATAAACAAGATCCTTCTTTATTTGTGCTGGTTCTGCACTCCCTCTAGTCCTTCTTGCCTATTTCTCCTTTCTATGCTGGACCACACTGCTGTATGGCAATATCAAAAATGATATGCTAATTGTAGAGACTCTCTGAAAATGCTCCATAACTATTCCTTAAAATATAAAGACTTTATATCTTGAATACAGTTTTTGATCAACTGTATTTTATGGCTTTAGTTGTCCTTTCCCTATTTTGCTATTTCACCCACAGCAAGTCAAAAATCTCAAGATATGCAAAATCCACCTTAGATTCAAATATGCTCTGAAAAATCCTTTCAGTCTTTGAATAACTTTTTCAAATATCTTTTGTTCTGCAGGTGAGACAGAAAGAATATTAAAGACTTTCTTGAATTTAGAGGGAGAAATTATCTTCCAGGCTGTGTATTGCCTGGACAAATCTTGCCAACATTCTTAAGAAGTATTTTTTTTTCTTTTCTTTCATTTTTTTCTTTCTTACCATTAAGCTCAGCGTTTCAGTTCCCTGTCCTCAAAACTCATATTTCCCGTCTTGAAATAATTAGTGGTAAATGCTTTAAAGAGTCTTTAACATCCCTTGACATGAGAGAGTGGCATGGACATATATACACTACCAAATGTAAAATAGATAGCTAGTGGGAAGCATCCGCATAGCACAGGAAGATCAGCTCGGTGCTTTGTGACCACTTAGAGGGGTGGGATAGGGAGGGTGGGAGGGAGGGAGACGCAAGAGGGAAGAGATATGGGAACATATGTATATGTATAGCTGATTCACTTTGTTATAAAGCAGAAACTAACACACTTGTAAAGCAATTATACTCCAATAACGATGTTAAAAAAAAAAAAGATTCTTTAACATCCTTACATTTCACAACTACAAAGTTAAGAGGAGTTTTTGTCCTGGAGTTAAAGGTTTAAATTATTGCTTAAGCTTGATTAATATAAATTGCATTGGGCACTAACCTGAGTAATCAGTCTTCTAATTTTTTCATCATGTCTTCTTTTCCTTTAATTGAAAATACTGTTTTTGTGTACATGTAACTTATATTTGTACTGTATTATAGTTCTTTACAGATGACAACAGGTAAGTATATCTGCTCTTGAAAAGAACCAAGCAAACTATTGTCCCTGATATTCCCATAACCCAGGTATAATCAGTATTCCCATTTGCATGTCCACTCTTTCAGGCCCTTTTCTCAAGACATCAGATCTCTCACCAGTTAATGTGACCAAACTGGAGTAACTATGACCTCACCGTACTTACTTTTATTAGATGTTTTTTAGTCACGTAGGTATTTTCTATGAATTTTCTTGAATTAACTCCTTTTAATCTCTTTTCATCTATTTATTAAGATATGAGTACTTAGCTATCTGGACATTTTAGACAGCAGTATAAAAAACTGAGAGCACTGAGGAGGCTAACACAATTTTCCAGCTGACTGAATGGGAGTTTTAGTCTTTTATTTGATTCCACAGATATTTGCTGAACAATAGTGTTAGGCACATTGAAATGCTAAAATGGACCTCGGCCTCAGAGGTCCAATTTTCTTTACTGCAATATTTAAAATGAAACTCAGTCACAAGAAATAGAGGTAGGAAATAATTTTCCCTAGTATTGCATGTTCCCACATTTGTCTGAAATTCAATTTATTGGGGTGTAGAGGGTCGATAGAGGGAGAAAGAACCAAGTACATATAAATGCAAATTACCTAAACAGGAATCAATACTTACGAATGAAAAAGTGCTGGCTACTATTTATCAAATCATCACATCATTAAACAATAGAAGAAAAGGACTTTAAATAAAAATGAATATATGATACATATATAAAATGTGTAATACCTGTAAAGTTATATTTTTAATATGCAGAAAATGTTCCCATGGTCCTAATTCCTGTGCTGCCTGGAAGACTAGGAATGTTCAAGAACTGCTACTGAAGGGCTTCCCTGGTGGCGCAGCGGTTGAGAATCTGCCTGCTAATGCAGGGGACACGGGTTCGAGCCCTGGTCTGGGAGGATCCCACATGCCACAGAGCAACTAGGCCCGTGAGCCACAACTACTGAGCCTGCACGTCTGGAGCCTGTGCTCCGCAGCAAGAGAGGTCGCGATAGTGAGAGGCCCGTGCACCGCGATGAAGAGTGGCCCCCACTTGCCGCAACTAGAGAAAGCCCTCGCACAGAAACGAAGACCCAACACAGCAAAAATAAATAAATTAATTAATAAACTCCTACCCCCAACATCTTCTTAAAAAAAAAAAAAAAGAACTGCTACTGAAACATGAGAGACAGTAAGAGGTGCAGAGACAGAAGCAGACATTAGAAGAATTACAGGTAGTTCAGCATATAGAATAGTAAATAGGACTGTAAGAAATAAAGTGGGATGGTAAGTGGGAGCCAGAACCCCAATGACCAGAAAATTTGGACTTGATCCCGAGAACAATGGAAAATCCTTGAAAGTATTTAAAATCAAATGACATGACTAGATTCGTGTTTTGAACAGTCCTCTAGCTGCAGGAAAAAGAATGGATTTGAGGAGGTAAACCTAGAGGAAGGTGTTGTCATCATCTAGGAGAGAGGGAATGATGCCCTGAACCTTGACCGTGAAAATGAAGTCCTGTGTGGACAGCTCAGCCATGGAATGAAGCAACTACCTTTCCAATGGAATCTTAGTCTAAGTGGCAGAAAGTCTTCCACCTTGTGTTGGAAACAACTGCTATCACAGTGAATGGGAAAATAGGCTTCTGTGGAATGAGTCAGCTACAGCCTAAATTGACTAGAACTTTTCTCAAAATTTCCTAAGTTTTCTACTTATTGAAGCAGGATAGCAGACCACATGGATTAACTCCACATCTACCATGTTGTTTCAGTGTTGAGTCTTTGGGAAACTTAACTCCTCTATGTCTCAATCTTCTCATTTGCAACATAGGGGTAACAATAGTATCTATCCAGTGGTATGCTGGCAAATGTTTAACAACTGGCCGTTGGGGAAGAGGGTGGGGTGGGTAGCCATACTTTGTAGTGCTTACTGACTTCCATGGTGTAAATTATTCCACTATGGCAACTTTCAAACTACTACAACTTGATATCAACTAACTAACAAAATTCCTAAAAATTTAACTACTGGTTCTCATAAGCCAGTACAAATCTGCTCTGGCACATCTCTACTTACCTTATAAGACTATTGTTAGGACTGAACATTCCAATACATGTGAAGTACTTACTGTACTGCCTATATAGTACTGCCATATTGAGAGCTCAATTATGTTTATTATTATATTGGTTCTGATGATTTTCATCCTCAATTCTACTCATGATTATGTAAAAAAATAATCATTTGATTGCCTCATTTTCAAAATTATATTTTAGAAATTCCTCACGCTTTACAAATTTCTAAATAAACAATATTCATAAAATATCTCATTTGTTATGGTCTCCCAGAGTTACATAGTTTCATTCCAGTGAACTCTGGGAAGTTATTTCTGATTATTTATGAAAATTATTTCATTTTTCTCATTAGCTTTATTGAACTTAAATCAAGTTACCAGAGAAAATTCACAATGAATTCTTTTGAGGTCTTTTTTGAACATGACCTTACACTGCAGATAATGTTTGTTATACTTCAGATAAAGTGCTGTATCTATAGAAATTTACCTTGAAAAATAGTAAGTATTGCTAGTATACACTTAAAAATTAATTCCTAAAGTACAGATTCTTACTACGAAAAATGAGGTACAAGTCCCTATCCTTCATCAAATCATTATAGTATATCTTTATGATTTTTAACTTTATTTTAAAAATCATTTTTATATAAAAGTAATATCACTGAGAAATTCATAACTTGGAAATTAGTGTGCACCAACAGATATAATGAAATTCAGAAATGGAAAGAAATTAGTTCCACTTACTCCTTTTTTATGACTAGTATCTTATATGAATAATCATTTCTAGGGTAGGACTTGTGAAACTAGCCAAAAGGTGGGAATTTGATAGAGAACATCTTATACTAAAATAATATAATTGCTAAAATATGTTGCTAAAAGGCCTTGCTACAAAGCAGTTTTACCTGAAAACTAGGATACCTGGAACAACAGGAATGACTAAATTCATGGAGATATCATAATAGAAGGCTTGAAATCATGTGTCCTGAACCATCAAGAAGTTATGGTAGTGTGATAAAATTTTATCATGGGGTTCATGATCAAATATCTATCAAATTCAGATAAAAATATATATCAAATATGTATCAAATTCATATTAAAAATAGTGAAATACTAAAAAACTGATCCAGAATATAGATGTACTATATTACCAATTTAGACACATACATCTTTCACCTTAGATTTTAATTTGAGTCATTTGTTGCTATATTAGCTGATAAACACATCTTAAACATCAGTTTTTTACTTAGCTCATTTACCTTGAAGATAGCTTAAAAATATTATTAGGCTCATACACACACACACACACACACACACACACACACACAAATACTGACATATAAAGTTTGCCTAATACCTCTTTATATTTACAAGCTTAATTCTCTCCCCACTGTGATATTTTTCTACGTTTGTTGTCATTATAATCTCCACACTCCCGCCTTGCTCTTAGTTTATTTCATGAGTGATGGGAAAAATTAGTCTATATATCGAAGGTGCCATTACCACACATCAATGGCCAATAAAACCTCTAGGAAATAGAACCCACTCACCAGACTACAGTTAATCAGTGTTGTTTCAACACTTAATTTTAGGACAAAAAGACAAATCACAAGCGACAGTGTGCAAAGAAGTATATTCAGTTTGACTGAATAGACTTGACTCACAGGGGTATAAACATGGAACAATTTTATTTTCCAATAACTTCTACAAATCTGATCTGTTAACCATCCCTCACCCCTTTTCTGCCGAATGGCAGTCATCTTTAGTGGCAGTTCAGTTTGAGTCTATTCATTTTTTCTGTCACCTTTGGTTATTAGAAGTGTCATTCCAGCTCTTGAGACTCAGTCCTCTTCATTTTAAAACTAAGTATTACCATGACTGTTTAACCTCAGTCAACATTTTGCACTGTTCCCCAGAAGCACAGAAAAGTCATACATCTTTGCCATGCTGCCTCTGCACGCCTCGTCTTACCTTTGTCATCTGTTCCCAGTCCCTCTCTCTCTGTCTTGGCAGAGTCCAGCACGTCTGCTCGGTAACTTTCATACGGGAGACAACCGCCCACCAGGTCTTGCGTTAAAATAGGAGGGATGATGGTTAACCAGTCCCAGTTTTGTAAGAATGGTCTGTCTCTTCTGAAAACAAGAAGAGAAGGACTGCTTTTAAAAAAAATAATAAATAAATACAGAAATAAAAGTCCGCTTTTAGAAAAGGCTGCTAAATCACTTTGGTTTCTCTGGCTCTAGGATCTCTCAAGAGTCACAAGCCAAGAAGAAAGTTTGTTAAGAAATTTTCCCAGAAGTCCGTATTTTTGCTAACAACCACATAGTGTCTTCTCTGTAATTTCTGAAGGATCCTTATTCTCATTTAATAGAAAAATATTTTGCAACCTAGTGATAATAACATATTACAGGTAACTTTTTAGGCTATCTTGCAGTCAATACATGTTCAGTTCTAAGATTGAGAGCAGTAAGTCTGAGGATATTTATTCAGTGTCCTCAGGCATCAAGGAGAGATTAAATACATTTTTATTAAAATGTATAATTAAAATCAAGATAACACAAAATCAAGAACAAAATTTAGTAAATGTTAAATTCAAAATGATGTTTGTTAATAACCATATTCCATATGTTCCAATTCATTGAAGCTTCACTGTATTATATTCTGCAGGGAATTAAAAAGCAACAGAAAGCACCATCTCTAAATGCCAAAACTTCCAATACAATGCATAAGTATCCCCAGAGCATCCTTCTGAACAATTTAGGTTCATTGATTCTACTCAGATCCACCAAGGTGAGTTATTAAGAAAGAAGTAAACTAATACTAGCAACCCTTTTTTCCAGTGCCACCTGAGAAAATAACTAGCTTTGTATATCTTAAGGAGCTAACTTGGTCTTATACTGTCATTGACTAGGGGTATGACAGGAGAGATAACAATTGTCCAGGTAAAGTCTATGTTTCGGGATGACTGGGAAGCATTTAGGATGGAGGTTGACGCTTTGAGTGGGAGAAGATGAAGTTGAGGGCAATAAAAAAGTTTGAGCTTTTCCAAAAGTTGAGAAGAAGTCTGACTGTATGCAGAGGAGTGGAGTCATCCAAAGGCTTATTCACCCACCTATTGATGTTGGTAGGTTGATAATTAGAGAGCTCAAACAACAGGCGTCTAGAAGAGCCCCTCCTTAGGCATCTTTCTCTTAGGTACAGTCTCAAAATGGTCTCTTTAGAATGGTTGCTTCAGGGTAGCTGGACTTCTTACTATAAACAGCACAAGTTCTGAAAAACAAAGAGAGAGAGAGAAAGAGGTTAAGCAGAAGGTATATGCCTTTTATGATCTAGCATGAAAACCCACAAAGTGCCACTCTCAACCCATTCTAATAATTAGAAGGAATTAACTCATAGAAAAAGAGATCTGATTTGTGGTACCAGAGGGGGAATTGGACGAATGTAGTCAAAAGATAGAAACTTCCAGTTATAAGATAAATAAGTACTGATACTAGGGATGTAATGTAAAGCACGATAAATATAATTATCACTACTGTATGTTATATATGAAAGCTATTAAGGTTGGCCTACATTCCTACATTCATGAGGAGGGAAATTAGGCTCCAGTTTTTAATGGGAAAATGCCAAATAATTTACAGAAATGTTTTAAATTCTCTGCAGTGAAGAAGGAGGAGGAGGAGGGAGAGGGAGTGGAGGGGAGGGGCAAGAGGAGGAGATTTATTTTAGGAATATCACAATTTATGTCTATGTACATTCAAACCACAGGCTTAGAATTTTATTTGGCACAGGGAAAATTACCTTCATTACGTGTTTACTCATCATCTCTGTCAAAATAAAATACAAAATGGACACCAGAGTTGAAAAATTCCTTGAACACACAAAACCAGGTACGTGAAACCTAATTTAGCTTATCCTGCAACATAAGCAAAATTTAATTTGTGTTGTTTCTTGTAAATGCCTCTGAAAATCATAAACAACACCTAAATTGTTTTCCAAAAATGACATAATCTTTTAGCCAATCCCCTGTCATTGGAAAAACCCTAATGCTACAACCAATTATTATAAAGATTAAACAGCTTCCATGTTTCCACTATATACGCTGTCCTAGAACAACATGCCTCTGTGCTTCATTCCACTACTGGTTTGAATACTCCCAGTCAGGAACTGTTCTTCTATGCACAATAAACTCTGAAAATGTACAGCATAAAGTTGACTTATATACATCATGAAATATTACCACAGTAAGTTTAGTGAATATCCATCGTCCCATTTTGACACAAAATAAAAAGAAAAAAAAATTTTTCCTTGTGATCAGAATTCTTAAGATTTACTCTCTTAATAGCTTTCATATATACAACATACAGCAGTGATAATTATATTTATTGTGCTTTACATTACATCCCTAGTATCAGTACTTATTTATTTGATAACTGGAAGTTTCTATCTTTTGACTACCTTTGTCCAATTTCCCCTATTCCCAAACCCCGCCTCTGGTACCACAAATCTGATCTCTTTTTCTATGAGTTAATTGTGTGCTTGTTTTTGAAGTGTAATTGACCTACAACACTGTTAGTTCCTGTTATACAACATAGTGATTCAATATTTCAATACATTTCAAAATGATCACTAGGGTAAGTCTAGCTACCATCTCTCACCATACAAAAATATTACATAATTATTGACTATATTCCCCACACTGTACATTTCATCCCCATGGCTCATTTATTTTGTAACTGGAAGTCACTTAAATGTCCCTTACCTATTTCTCTCCTACCCCCACACTCCTCCCCTTTGGCAACCACTTTTTTGTTCTCCATATCTATGAGTCGGTTTCTGTTTTGTTATGTTTGTTCATTTGTTTTGTTTTTTAGATTCCACATATAAGTAAAATCATACAGGATTTGTCTTTCTCTGCCTGAGTTATTTCACTTCGCATAATACCCTCTAGGTCCATGCATGTTGTTGAAAATGGCAAGATTTCCATTCTTTTTCATGACTGGGCAATATTCCATTATACATATATATATCACACCTTCTTTATCAATTAATATATAGATGAACACTTAGGTTGCTTCCATATCTTTGCTCTTGTAAATTATGCTGCAATGAACACAGGGGTGCATATATCTTTTCAAATTAGTGTTTTTGTTTTCTTTGGATAAATACTCAGGAGTAAAACTGCTGGATCATATAGTAGTTCTATTTTTAATTTTTTGAAGAACCCCCATACTGTTTTCCACAGTGGGTGCACCAATTTACAATCCCACCAACAGTGCATGAGGCTTCCTTTTTCTCCACATCCTTGCCAACACTTGTTATTTGTTATCTTTTTGATAATAGCCATTCTGACAGGTGTGAGGTGATATCTCATTGTGCTTTTGATTTGCATTTCCCTGATGATTAGTGACATTGAGGATCTTTTCATGTGTCTGTTGGCCATCTGTATGTCTTCTTTGGAAAATGGTCTATTCAGGCCTCTTCCCATTTTTTAATTGGTTGGTTGTTTTCTTTGGTGCTCAGTTGTTTGAGTTCTTTGTATACATTGGATATTAACAACTTATCAGCCTTACCATTTGCAAATATCTTCTCCATTCAGTAAGCAGCCTTTTCATTTTGTTAATAGTTTCATGCAAACAAGGGTTGTGACTATAAAGAGCAGTAAAGGCTGCTCACGGGAGCAGACTGGGATCTTAGCAGATTCAGGAGTCTGGGGTGATTTTGAGGCATGTGGGCCAAGGACAACACTCTGAGACACACAGATAAATAAAGACCAGTGGTCTCACATGAGTATCTCCCAGGCACACCAAGACCATTGATGGGTTCCGTTTGGCCACTGGTGTTCAAAAAGTATTGCATTCCTTCCTAATGTTCAACCACTGAAAATTTTCACATAAAAATCCATGTTCCTGACTTTTTTTTGAAAAATTAGAAAATGCAGTGATGCTAGGCTGTTAGCCTACATGGCTATAGTCAGCAGGAGCTGGGTGCTTAATGCCCCCTTTTGTGGATTCCAGGATGCACCCTTTTCCAGAGTTTCTCTCACGCTAAGCCTCAGAGTCAGTGCCATTCTATGAACTCATAAGCTGTTTGCTTTATCAATTTTCCCAAAAGTCCCCTGTGGATATTTGAGCTCCTGAACTTCATCTGACCTTCATGTATGACTGTCTTTCAGATAACAAAGCTTGAGGTGAGCTTGTGTGTCTCTCTGACTCATTTCCCTCATAAACTTGAAATTAACAGTCATTCTGAGGAAAGAGGATACTTTCTAGGTATTATCAGAGACGACGCCTGCAGTTTGAGTTATGTTTTATCTGTCCTCAGGGTAATGACACAAGGCACATTCAGTTTCTAAGTCCTACATTTGGGTCTCTCAGAACTAACATATCATATTTATAAACCCGACCTTCCTATCTAACACAGAAATTCTTATGCACCGTTTAAATTCACCTTTTGTAAAAACTTTTGACTGTTGCAAAATGCTTTGACTATTTTAAGTAATATACCTTCAAAACTTTAATCACTGTAATAATGTCTTTGGTAAATATAATCAAATTTTAATAATTTTACCTTTTAACCTATTTTAAATGCAGCACTTGCTCTTAAGTTTAGTACTTGATAGAATAATCCATTGCTTAATGTCCTGTTCAATTGTAAAACACTTGGATTTTTCCAGGTGGGCCTTGCTCTTTATTACATGAATTCTTCCACCCTCTAGATTCTCCAAAACATATGCTCTAGCTGTGAAAGACATGGAATATCATTTTTCTTTCACCTCAAACAGTTGGAGAATTATAGGGTCTAGCACAGGATTAACACTTCTGGTGGAGGTCATGCATGAAAATTAAAATACCATTTTTCATTGTGCTGTATTATACATTGCTACTGAAGCTACAAAGAAGTTCTCATTACTTCTCTTCAAAAACACTGTAAATTTTGTTAATGCAAGCATCCTGCTATGAATGCCAATGTACTATTTTACATTTTTACACTCTGAATTTTTCCCTTTCTAAAGGGCAAATGCTCAAGTATTGACCCTAAGTATCCTTTGTTTAGAAAAGGGTCTATGTATATATAAGAACTAATCTCTAAAATATTTCTGTCCTCACTACTTTTACAAAAGTCGCTGATTAAGAAATGAGCTGAGGACACCACAGACATTCTAACTGGACTAAGTCATGGATCAGTGGCAATCTGCTTTGTGTACAATGTCACAGTCTCAGTTGATTGTGTCCAAGGACACTGAGTTGAAAATTTTAACCTGAATCCGTAATGTTTACCTGCTAATTCTAAGAATGTCAAAGAATCTAGGTAAATACACTTAACAGTCTATCTAAATTAAACCATTTAAGTCTTTGACTTTAGTCTGTTTCACTCAGGGCCCCAAGAAAATAGAAGTCAACATTTTCATATCCAATACAGGTTGGTAATTCCATATTTGCAAAGGACAGTTCCAAAAAATTTTTTTGCAATTATTTTTCCTCATCCACATTAAGGATCTAAAGATTTGGGGTAAGAAAATGAGGTGCACTTTGAGTTCCACCATGGAGAAAAGGCAGGCTGGAGTGGCTTTTTTGCATCTCATGCCAAGAGAAAAGGCTCGATGAGACCATGGGAAAAGCTTGTATTGTGACCGTTGGAGCTGTGGGTCAGAGTAGACTGGTACCTACTCATGCATGAGGATCTAAAGGACAATCAACATAGCTACTCAGAGAGGAACACTGGGATTAAGCTTTACTTTGTACCTTTGACAGGGACAAGGATAGATTGACAAAATATGCTCACAGCATGATGAAATAATGCTCATATACACTGCTCTTCAAAAGGACCACCAACAGTGCAAGAGGGTCCCCTTTTCTCCACACCCTCTCCAGCATTTATTGTTTGTAGGTTTTTTGATGATAGCCATTCTGACAAGTGTGAGGTGATACTTCACTGCAGTTTTGGTTTGCATTTCTTAATAATTAGTGATGTTGAGCATCTTTTCATGTGTCTCTTGGGCATCTGTATGTCTTCTTTGGAGAAATGTCTATTTATGTCTTCTGCCCATTTTTTGATTGGGTTGTCATTTGTAGAGATGTGGATGGACTTAGAGTCTGTCATACAGAGTGAAGTAAGTCAGAAAGAGAAAAACAAATATCATATATTAATGCATATATGTGGAATCTAGAAAAAATGGTACTGCCCTATTTGCAGGGCAGGAATAGAGACACAGACGTAGAGAACAGACATATGGACACAGTGGGGGAAGGGGAGGGTGGGATGAATTGGGAGATTAGGTTTGACATAAATATACTACCATGTGTAGAATAGATAGCTAGTGGGAACCTGCTGTACAGCACAGGGAGCTCAGCTCGGTGTTCTGTGATGACCTAGATGGGTGGGATGGGGGTTGGAGAGGGAGGTCCAAGAGGGAGGGGACATATGTATACAGGTAGCTGATTCACTTTATTGTATAGCAGAAACTAACACAACACTGTAAAGCAGTTATACTCCAATAAAAAAAAAAAAAGGACAACCTAGAATGGTAGAAAGAACTCAGAAGAAGGCAGCTTGGAATGGACCATAGCTTGCCTAGTGATAAAAAGATAGATATGTAATCTAACAGGACTCTATGGGGCCATCCCAGGACAGATGGCCCCCACCCCACCACAATGTCCTCTGCCTACCTCTTGTTTGTAGAAAAGCTTTAGTCTCCCAGGCCTTCCCTGAGTCACAGACGGCTAGCTGAAGAATGAACAATTGAAAGAATGTGGACATGTAGTAAAAAAAAAAATATAGCAGTTGGACTAGGAGAACTAGTAACAATTTAAACAGCAAATCAGCCATACAGCAGTCACAGAATCTTTAGTTCTTCCCTGAAGGACATAGATAACAGTGTGTGATGCACATGCCTGAGTTGCTTTACAGACACTAAAACCCCCACCAGATAGAAGAAGCTAACCACATGACGATAATGAGGCATAGCCGCCACAATGGCTGGAGCCTGAGGATTGATAATGTTAACCTCTGTGACACTGCCCTGTTACCTCCCTATCAACCAGAGAATTGTGCAGGAGCTGATCATGCATCCTGTGACTACCCTCCATCACTTTGCCTTTAAAAACTCTTCCCTAAAAGAGGGAGTTTGGGTCTTCTGAACATTAGCCACCTGTACTCCTTGCTTGGTGCCTGCAATAAATGCTGCACTTTCCTTCACCACAACCTGGTGTCAGTAGATTAGCTTTATGGTGTATGGGTGAGTGGACCCAAATTTAGTTCAGTAACAGATATTAAGAAAACAAAAAAACAGGCAGATGGAGACCCCCATGACTAGGGGACCTTAAAGCTAGAAATTCATATCAAGTTAGAGATCTCAAAGTGTCCTTTAATTAGAACATATTCCAAGCCCAGTGGTGCCAAGGCCAGACCATTTAGTCCTGGAAAATTCATAAATGTTTCACCCCTTACCTCTACTCCTTCTTTTCCCACTATTCTTCCTCCACCCATGTTTAAACCAAATAAGCCAGAAGCAGCCTTTTGAGTGGGAAAGACAGGTAGGCAAATGAAGGAGAAACTGTCTGATCTTTTCTACTTTGGGGGGGGGGGGGAGTCTTCAGAAGTCCCATGCTAGACAAGGAGAAAAGCCATAAAATTTTTTAAAAGCTATAAGCATTTGACCATTATTCTATACAGGACATAGTCATTACTAAATTAAAACCGATTTTTAAAATAAAGATCATAAAAATTTTTTGATCACCTAAAAATAACCAGAAATATCATGAGACATGCTAAGTTTCACCTAAGTTGCTGAAAAACTAAGCAACTCTTCAAGGTGTGTTTGAACCACCAGAAAACTGAATTAAGATGATTAATGATTATTGCCACCACCCCAGCTTCTTCCAAAGTACAGTGACGACTGTCACCTGAAACACCTCCTCCTGGGACAATCATTCCTAAATATATGTCGTGGTTGGTGTTGGGAAAATTAATAAAGTAGTCTTGTTCAGGCTTCAGAGGCAGAAGCAGGCTTCTGATCAACCTGTGACCTTGCCTGGACTGCGCACCTTCTTGCACACCTAACAATTGCTACTAACAAGTCAAACGGCGCTTACAATAAGAAAGGGAGCGGGTCTTGGAATTTCTTGAGCCCTGGGGACCTGGGCAGTCCCCCGGGGTCTGGAAAGTCTTGTGACTCAAGATGAAATTAACAGCATTGTTACAACTGAACCAGAGCTGCATTTTTGTGCACAAACTGATAATATCAGTTTGTGGCCTGGAATTATAAGTGGAAGCCCCCAGAACTCCAATCTGAAGTCTCACCCATGGGATGGATGCACCGCCCAGGACCCCGGGCTCCAGATTGCTGTTACTTGGGACTTTCCAACTGCTGTTTGGATCTGGAAGTGGGTGTCGGCCCAATTTGGTGATGTATATCCTATTATGTTTCTCTAATATTCTTATTCCTTTCCTTCTAATGATTGTATATTAAAATTAAGCTAAATCACTTTTCATTAAAGAGTTGATCAGAGCTGTTTATTTGCGTGAAACGAGTGGTTATTTTGCCGGCAAATCCAACGAACCTTAAAACCAAAAGCAGGCTTACGGCAAAACAGTTGGGATCAGCTGTGGGTGGCATTTCCTGTGTTGTGGCAATGGTCCAGCAGATAGGCTTGTCAGATTTAGCAAATAAAATAAAGGACTACAGGTTAAATTTGAATTACAGAAAAGTAAGGAATACTTACTTTCAGTATAAGTGTATCCCAACCATAGCATGGGATATACTTATACCAAAAAAAATCATACATTTATCTGAAAATCAAATTTAAGTGGTGTCTTGTACTTTTATCTGACAGGCTTAACAGGGCTTCTTGCAGTGACTGAAAAAGGCAAGGAACAGACTCCTGAAGGTCCCATCCTATTAAAAGTTGTGAGTGGTCAGGGTTAGGTGAGGTGTTTAGGAAAGGAGCAGAGATCGGAAAAGGGAAAAAATAGAAATGGGGGAAATCGTGAGAAACGGTTAAGGTAGATAAGACTTTCCCAAGATGTCAAAGGTAAATGTGGCATTATTTAAAACTTAACATTTCTTTAAAATAAAGAAGAGTAGTAAATGTTGGTGAAGCCCTGGAATGGTAAGACAATATTGACCTACATTTTCTAAAAAATTTCATTCTGTTTACAAAAATAATGGAAACAAAGGTTTTTCATAGACCTTTGATAGATGGGCCCTGTCAGTATTCTGTTTTTCAGTCTCTCAATGTCATGCTTACTCTTCCTTTTTTTCAAACTGTGAATTTTGTGTGACTAAAATTCAGCTTGTGATTCACTATAAGCTCTGTTTTATGTTTTTCTGCCATCTTATATAGACATCCATTCTCTCAAGATTTTTTTTAGCTCAATTAGTTAAATGTTTGGTCCTGTATACATCTCTTTTAACTTATCTTTATTGAACTTTATAAATTCACACTGCCATTTTGTAAATTACATTTTGTAAATTACATTTCTATTAAATAAGTAAATTTCTATTAAATAAGTAAACTTTTTCTATTAAATAAGTAAATCCAGCAGGAAACAAACTTTCGATCAAATTTGAAATTTAATATACTTAAATTGTGTCTTACTTTGATTTACATTCAAGAGCATATTTTTTATTCATGCACCTGTAAATCAACATTATGGAGACAACTATGCAAGTGTAAGAACAACTGAATATGTATAAACAAAATTGTGTTTGTAAATATGTAGACTGAGGTAGTAAACACCTTGAACACCAGTTAGAAATCTGTCACTGATTATACATAAGGCAGAAAGCAAGCATCACATTTTTAGTAAATAGCTTAAGAATCTTGGAAATATCAGTGGTCCAAGTAAAGTTTGCATTCCATACTGATAGGTTGGATATAATCTTTGATTACAGATATAGAGACATGCATGCAGAATATAAATACACACAGTCATATTTACATGTTGTAAACTTGAAACAACTATTTTTCACACAGAGGGCTCTGAACAATCTATTATATAATTGAACTTTTAGAATATCATCCAAGAGCACTGTCCTTTTTATTCTGTCTTATTGGAAATAAAAACAAGTGGGGTTATCAGGTTAAATGTATTTTTAGTATACCTTTCAGTGACAATTAATAGCTTAATATATTTTTGTCCCAGGATAACATCTTGGCATAGCTGATTCTGGTTTCAAAAGATTTTTTAAGCCTAATGGGCTAAAGATAGTCAAGCTCATGCCTGCACCTCCTGACTCGTGCTCAGGCTTGTCTCTACCAGCCAGAGTCACTGGGCCCCTTATTTCAATTCAATGGTTTTTTTCACAAAGGACTTGAAAACCTCTAAGTCAACAGCATGGCTCAGCACCTCACAACACTGAATTGCTCATTTTCCCAAAGAAACATCAAAAAGGCTCTTTTCTTTACTTTTAAAGTATTTTATTAAAAAACAATGATCATCTACAGTAAAGAATATCACAGTGAAATAATGAATATTCTCTTGTCAAAATCACAGAGCACTTTATATGTTTGAGGACAGAGAATAGTATGGAGGGGTGTACCCCAAGGGAGTATGAAGAGAGGGGCAAAGAAGATTCTTTATAACTTTATTTATTTTATTTTTGGCTGCATTGGGTCTTTGTTGCTGTGTGCAGGCTTTCTCCAGTTGCGGCGAGTGGGGGCTACTCTTCGTAGCTGTGCACGGCCTTCTCATTGCGGTGGCTTCTCTTGTTGCGAGGCATGAGCTCTAGGTGCGTGGGCTTCAGTAGTTGCTGCACATGGGCTCAGTAGTTGTGGCTCACCGGCTCTAGAGTGCAGGCTCAGTAGTTGTGGCGCCCGGGCTTAGTTGCTCCGAGGCATGTGGGATCTTCCTGGACCAGGGCTCGAACCCGTGTCCCCTGCATTGACAGGCGGATTCTTAACCACTGTGCCACCAGGGAAGCCCAGAAAATTCTTAACTGTTTTTTAATGTATCTTTTGATTGTTTCACTCATTACAATCAGCATATTTTAATTTTAATTAAACAATTAATTAAGAAAATCATATGGAAATAAAGACAAGGTAAAATAAAAGGGGCAGGGAATTTTCTCAGCCTGTGTGTGAGTCCTCTATTATGAGAAAATTTGAAAAGATTTGCAGAAACTCAGTGAAATACAAGATTTTCTCAATCAAATTACAGAAAAGACTTCTAGGGGAACTTGCCAGGGTAGCAAGGCTGAGGTATTTGGGCACCACTTCCTTGTATTGGTTATATTTCTAAATCTCAAAAATAATATTCAAAATCTTGAGACAGTGTCCATGATGGAGGTGTAGGAAGACCCTGGGTTTACATCCTCTTATGGGCACACCAAAATTACAACCACTTACAGAGCAGCTATTGATAAGAATGACCTGAATTCTTGTAGAAAAAAATATTCCACAACTAAAGATATAAAGAAGGAACCACAATGAGATGAGTAAGAGGGACAGATATGCAGTATAGACAAGACACATAGCCCCAGGTGGGTAACCCACAAATGGGAGAATAATTACAGTTGCCGAGATTCTCCCCAAGGAGCAAGGGATCCAAGCCCCACATCCGGGTGCCCAGCTCTGGAATCCTGCATTGGGAAGATGAGCCCCCAGAGCATTTGGCTTTGAAGGACAAGCAGGGCTTACTTTTGGGAGATGCATAGGGCTGTAGGAAATAAAGACTAAACTCTTAAAGGGCACACACAAAATCTCACTCACTCCAAGACCCAGGGCAGAAGCAGTAATATGAAGAAAGCCTAGGTCTAGATCCAGAACAAATAATTTTAAAATTTGTATGGAAACACAAAAGACCCTGAATAGCCCAAAGTATCCTGAGAAAGAAGAACAAAGCTAGAGGTATCACACTCCTCGATCAAGCTATACACAGCTACAGTAATCAAAACAGTATGCTATTGGAAGAAAAACAGACACAATGGTCAATGGAACAGAATAGAGAGCCCAGAAATAAACCCAAGCATTTATGGTCAATTAATCTATGACAAAGGAGGCAAGAATATACAATGGGGAAAAGACAGCCTCTTTAATAAATGGTGTTGGGAAAACTGTACAGCCACATGCAAAAGAATCAAACTGGGCTACTTTCTGAAACGATATACAAAAATAAACTCAAAATGGATTAAACACTTAAATGTAAGATCTCAAATGATAAAACTTCTAGAAGAAAACATAGGCAGTACACTCTTTGACATCAGTCTTAGCAATATTTTTTGGATATGTATCCCCAAGCAAGGGAAATAAAAGCAAAAATAAACAAAGTCAAACTAAAAAGCTTTTGCACAGTAAAGAAAGCTACCAAAAAAATGAAAAAGTCGCCTACTGAATGGGAGAAGATATTTGTAAATGATGTATCCGATAAGGGGTTAATATCCAAAATATACAAGGAAATCATACAACTCAACATCAAATAAACAAACAACCCAAATCAAGAAGGGGCAGAGGACCTGAATAGACCTTTTTCCAGAGAAGACATATAGATGAAAAGGCACATGAAAAGGTGGTCAACATCACTAATCATCAGGGAAATGAAAATAAAAACCATGAGAGGACTTCCCTGGTGGTGTAGTGGTTATGAATCCGCCTGCCAATGAAGGGGACAAGGGTTCAAGCTCTGGTCCAGGAAGATCCCACATGCCGTGCAGCAACTAATCCCATGAGCCAGAACTACTGAGCCTGTGCTCTAGAGCCCACGAGCCACAACTACTGAGCCCACGTGCCACAACTACTGAAGCCTGCATGCCGAGAGCCCACTCTCCACAACGAGAGAAGCCACCACAATGAGAAGCCCGCACACTGCAACGAAGAGTATCCCCCACTCGCCACAACTAGAGAAAGCCCATGTGCAGCAATGAAGACTCAACGCAGCCATAAATAAATATATAAATGTATTTTTTTTTTAAATCCAATCATGGTTTAAAAAAAAAAAACACAATGAGATATCACCTCACACATGTCAGAATGGCTGTTACCAAAATGATAATAAACAACAAATGTTGGTGAAGAAATGTGAAGAAATGGGGGCCCTTGTGCACTCTTGGGCTAATGTAAATTGGTGTAGCCATTGTGGAAAATAGTATGGCGGTTCCTCAAAAAATTAAAAGTAGAACTACCATAGGATCCAGCAATTCCACTTCTGGGTATTTGCCCAAAGAAAACAAAAACACTAATTGGAAAAAAAATATGTACCCCATGTTCATTGCAGGATTATTCACAATAGCCAAGATATGGAAACAACCTAATTGTTGATAGATTATAAATAGATCTATCTATAGATAGATATTGATAGATGAATGGGTAAAGAAAATGTGGTATATATAATATTACTTAGCCATAAAAAACAATGAAATTTTACTACCTGTGAGAAAATAAATAGACCTAGAGGGCATTATGCTAAGTGAAGTATGTAAGACAGATAAAGACAAATACTATATGATTTTATTTCTGTATGAAATTTAAGAAACAAAACAAATGAAAAAATATAACAAACCAGAATGTGACTCATAGATACTAGAACAAACAGGTGGCTGCCAGAGGGGAGGAGGTTGAGGGGATGAATAAAATAAGTGAGGGAGATTAAGAGTTATGAACTTCCAGTTACAAATTAAATGAGCACAGGATGAAGTTTACAGAACATGGAATGTAGTCAATAATACTGTAATGGCTTTGTATGGTGACAGACAGTAACTAGGCTTATTGTGGTGATAATTTTGTAATATATAGAAATGTCAAATCACTATGTTGAGCGCCAGGAAATAACATAGTTTGTAGGTCAATTATACTTCAAGAACAACAATAAAAACAAACTCACAGAAAAGGAGATCAGATTTGTTGGGGGAGGTGAATTGAATGAAGTTGACCGAAAGGTACAAACTTCAAGTTATAAGATAAATATCAATAAGTACTAGGCATGTAATATATTGGGTTGGCCAAAAAGTTCGTTCGCGCAACATGTTACAGAAGAACCCAAATGAAATTTTTGGCCAACCCAATACAACATGATTAATATGATTAACTCTGCTGTATGTTGTATACAAAAGATTAACAGAGTAAATCCTAAGAGTTCTCATCACAAGGAAGAAATTTTTTTCTTTTTCTTTTATTTTGTATCTATAGAGATGATGGATGTTCACTAAACTTATTGTGGTATAATTTCATGATGTAGGTAACTCATTATGCTGTACAACTTAAACTTACACAGTGTTGTATGTCAATTATATCTCAATAAAACTGGAAGAAACAAATTTAAAATCTCCTTTGCTGAGATAATAATTCAATGAAAGGAGACTAAAACTGCATTGTATCAATATATACTAATACTTGTTGATCTCTCCTTGCTCTATTTTTTATTGCAGATCTTAATCTATTCTAAAGGAAGGCTCTCTTACTAATTAATATGACTGTCTGGATCCAGTAACATCCATACATATTATTACCTAAAGGTACAAAAGTGTCTTGTGTATTACTTCATTAATTTTCCATGAAGATTAAAATATCAGGTTTTTATATCTATGTATTTGTATCTTTGAGAACTTGATCTTTGAGACTTTGATGGTGCAATTGATGTTGAAGTTTTTGTTTTCTCTGTTTTAAAATAACATCTTCATTTGAAAATGTTTTTGTTTTGTTTCAAGATGAGTTGGAAGAAATTATTTTTAATTCTTGTACTCTTGCCTCAGATCACATAGTATTTATTTATATTACCCTTTCTTCTCTTTTCTGTGCTTTGCAAAGAACAAAGAATTCCACAACACTTCTCTAAAGCATATAGTTTTCCTCTTATCCTAA
This sequence comes from Delphinapterus leucas, assembly GCF_059928025.1. NCBI lineage: Eukaryota > Metazoa > Chordata > Mammalia > Artiodactyla > Monodontidae > Delphinapterus > Delphinapterus leucas. Next base: position 56,548,407 of record NC_143140.1, read on the forward strand.
AGTACAACAGCTTAGATTACTGAACATCATGTATTATAGTGGTTTTTAATACCAAATCTGAGTCTGATTCACTGTGAGCCAGTAAGTGATTGACCTAAAAAACTAGCTTGTATAAGATAAACTTCAATATATGAAATATCCAGTGGAATGGAGGGGAAGTTGCAAAGTTATTTTTTGATGAAACCCGTTAAAGTCCAATTTCAGTCAACATCATGAAGCTGACTGAGTTTTTCGTAGCAAGAAACTGATTCTTGTACAGACAGTTCACTTCTCACCTGAGGCTTAAGGGTGATAGTATAGCAGGGAAGTTAGCTTAAGCTTAACCTGTGATACAGAAACCTAGCTGAAAGAGTAAAGAAATAGGTATGAGAAGGTTTTATTCTTTTGAGGACAAGGAATGTTCATGAGAAAAAAAACATCATGAGGGAACCACATTTAGGCAAATACATTTAGTTTAAGGACAATACACTAGCCAGTGAAAGAAGGTCATGCTGAGTGTATCATAGAAGTCTCTGTCATAGCCCCCATGAAGTTACATCTTATCAGTAGGGTAAACTAACTAAAATAGAAGAATAAGGAAAAAACAATTGAGCAGGACAGAGAGAATGCAAGACATCAGAAGAAGACTTTCAGAAGTTTTGCCAGCAACTGGACAGGATTCTCTGTGTAGGTATTAAAGCTCTTTCTATAGGTACAGAACCAGAAATGATGACTACTGAGGAGGCAGCCCCAATCTTATCATTGTAGACAGTCTTCTATGCAGTATGGTCTGAAAGATTTCAAAAATAATCTGTTGTGGGCTTCCCTGGTGGCGCAATGGTTGAGAGTCCGCCTGCCGATGCAGGGGACATGGGTTCGTGCCCCGGTCCAGGAAGATCCCACATGCCGCGGAGCGGCTGGGCCTGTGAGCCATGGCCGCTGAGCCTGCACGACCGGAGCCTGTGCTCCGCAACGGGAGAGGCCACAACAGTGAGAGGCTCGCGTACCGCAAAAAAAAAAAAATCTGTTGCTACAATCCTCACATCCAACTGAAAGCAATCAGGCACGATCAAGAAGAGTTGATAAGGCATTGCCTACAAACCAGCAATTCTACTCCTAAGTATACTCCCTGACACACCTCCTTGCCAATGTTCACTAAGAGATATTCACAAGGATGCCCATAGCAGTAACGTTTGCAACAGAAAACATTGGGGACAGCATATATATATATATATATATATATATATATATATATATATATATAAAATTTAATAATAATTATTTTATAATATTAAGAATGAATTTAAAATGAGACAAATAAAATACATATACAAAAAAAAAAGATCCTCCCACAATATTCCTAGGAAGGACAAGCAAGAAAAGGTACAATCCTGAAGGCCCAGGTGAAGGTGGTAATAAAGCGATTTTTCCCTAGACCAAGAAAGAGAGCCATGACATAGACTATGAGTACACCATATCCAAAACACTCCTAACTGTGACTTCTAAAGCCTCTTTTCTCCTTCTTTGACCATGTCTCATATTATCTTGCTTCTTACACTGACCTTCCTTTGGTTTCTCCAAAACTCCACAGTTATCACTTCAGGATAGTTGCACTCTCGGTTCTGCTCACAGGAAATTCTCTTCCTCCAATCTCCCTAAGGTTTATTTTTGTTATTGGCTCAAGTGTCATCTATTCAGAGAAGTCTTCTCTAACAACGAAAATTAGAATTCAGTTCTAGTAATCAGCCCTCCCATTATCCTGTTTTATCTTCTCTGAGTTTATGTATATTGTGTATTTATCCAGCCCCCTACCCCCAGCACCCTCCCACACATCCCTACTAGAATTTAATCTCCATGGGAACATGGATATTGTCTCATTCACTGCTGTATTAGGCTCCAGAATATTGCCCGACATAGAGCAGGCCCTCACAAAATAATTTTTGAATATTTTCAAGTAAATGAACTCAAAGTGGAAATAAGGAATCTGTGCTTTCAAAATTTCAAAAAATATATTTCCTCTACTATCACTTGTCTTTCTGACTTCTAGAAAAGATTCCCTGTTGGGGGTTCTAGCAAAATGAAATGAAATCCCCCTAAACTGCTAATACTTCCTAGAAACCTTCTAATCTTAATCAAGACAATCCTAGTATAGTATAAGGAGGCAAGTCTCAGGACCAAGTATTATCTCTATTCTTGCCTGTGAAATAAATACTTTTCGGAAACGAATATGGAGGGGGAGTGAGGAATCTAATAAACAGAAGCAGTGATCTGTTAATTCACATGATTCACTTCCTTCTTCTACTTAAAGTTCTGACTATAATTAGCTTGTAAGAATACGGTTATTTCTATTTGCTGCATACTTTCAAATTCATTTTAATTATCTAGACTTCTTGCATGTATTCTTTCTAGTTTGCTTTATATATTTGAAAAATGAAGATCTACCTGTAGGTAATACAATATACCAGTGTACTATGTCTTATCAATATGTTTCACCTTATCAAATTGGGAGTAAAAGTCTTCCCTTTGAAAGAATACCATGTATATCATCTATCATGACATTGTAATCTGGTTTTTCAAAGCATTTGTATGGCTTGCCAGGCTTCAGATCAAATCCTTCTTGTATCAGTAAAATATTATCTCTATGTATTAAATATTTAACAGACAAAACAGCAAAAGTAGAAAACTGTCACTCTCTTTCAGACTGGAACCTATGACCAAGTTAAAAGATTAGGATGTTTAGCTTTTCTGGAAAATCAGTTAATAATATTCATGGCAATATGAATATTAATAATAGGTAGAATTTATGTAATAACTGCTATTAGTTAGGCACTAGCTTTACATGTTAAACTTACACTTAACAATTACTCTATAGGTAGGTACTATTGCTTTCTCCATTTTACAAATGAAAATACTGTGATACAGACAGGTTGAATAGTTTGTCCTGGGTCACAAAGCTACTAAATGATAGAGTTAGGATTCATACCTAAGTTTTATATCTAGAGTCCATGCTAATTTATAGCCAGTTATTACATGGAAAGGTCATTTGCAAATATTCTTCTTTTACATTGTAATCAAAATACAATATGTGGTTTTAAACAGAGATACTGTTCTTAAGTATTGACATAGACTTAAAGAACAATTATCTGTTATTTTTACACACACACATACACACACACACACACAGCCTGTTTCTCTAAAAAACTAACAATTATTAAATGCAGTCTATGTTTATTTACCAGAGCTTCTTTTAGATAAACATCATCATTGCTACAGGAGAATTTAATATTCAAGGAGGGTTACATCCTGAAAGGTGCAATGCAGGGAGAGGATGTTTAAGAATATTTAAGACACTTTGGTTTCTGCTTGTGAGATTATGGAAATTACCATCAGCTGTGAAGTATGACTCATATCTGAGCACTCCAAACAATATTTTTTTTCTCTTTCAAAAAGAAATCCTTTTACCAAGACTGAGTTGAAGTATGTAACTATTTAAAACATGGTAATTCTTTTCCATTTCAACTCATTTGATCTCTGGCCTTGGACTTGAGGAAGATGGTGGTTATTTTTGAAGAGAATATAAGAGAATCAAGTAGTGATTACAAGTGCTCGGCAAGGAAATAGACTACATTTTATTGGCAAAAAAAAATTACAGAGTGGCATAGTGCTGGGCAACAATCTCATGGGTAAAAAAAAATTAGCAAACAGGGCTTCCCTGGTGGCGCAGTGGTTGAGAGTCTGCCTGCCAATGCAAGGGACACGGGTTCATGCCCCGGTCCGGGAAGATCCCACATGCCGCAGAGCGGCGGGGCCTGTGAGCCATGGCTGCTGAGCCTGTGCGTCCGGAGCCCGTGCTCCACAACAGGAGAGGCCACAACAGTGAGAGGCCCGTGTACCCCCCCCCAAAAAAAAATGAAACAAATGGTAATTTCCTGTGTAATCACCATACTTTACCTTTGAGTTTTATTTGGCCTCATACAGAGAATATCTTTCCAGTCAATATCTTTCCTCATAATAATCTTACCACTATTTCCTTCTGGCTTTGACAATGCTATATTCAGTCACAAAATTGACTGGTGAAGGAAAATGTTTATTCTGCCTTTTTTGATGGGAAAATATGTTTCCTATAGATATATACCAAAATATAAAGCCTAGGGTACCTGAAGTTAATTATATTTAATATGTAGTATACATGTTTATTTCATTCAATACTTTCTATTTGTATGTTTATCTATACCATATAGTCACATCATCCCTATGTTGCACACTGTCTGCAGGTGGTAAGTGAAAATATTTTATTCCTGCAAATTATTTCCTCAATCCTCACTTCAGTGGAAGAAGTGGGGGAAATATATGAGTAAATGTGGTAACCTGTTGTTTTTATGATGACCCAACCCTTCTGCTTCTGATATGCTAAGGCACTTACAGTTGTCCAAGAGTGCTTGATTGCATTGACTTTTGTCTTGTCTTATTTCACCCTTCCCACAGAAATGTGTTACTTGAGGACAGGAATCATATCCTATGCATTTTTGTTTCACCTTAAATGCCCATCAGAATGTTTTCCATATTATGAGCACAAAATAAGTGAATAAAATTCATGTGAAAAGAATGAATAAAAAGTGCTTTAAATAGTATTTTATAAAATTGTGCTTTTAAAAACACTCGAAAACTTTCTGACACATATCTCTAGCTTTCTTTTCCTGTGAAATTTTATCTTTCTGTGTGATTTCTACTTTTGCCAGAATCTCTATTGCCTATTTTGATTATCTCTTAAACCCAGATTCAATATCTTTCTACTATTAACAAAATTTACTGGAAATGATCAAATATATTCATCCCTCTTAAGTTATGAAAGACGAATACAAGATAAAAAATAAAAGTACAGGGCTTCCCTGGTGGTGTAGTGGTTAAGAATCCGCCTGCCAATGCAAGGGACACAGGTTCGCGCCCTGGCCCGGGAAGATTCCCACATGCTGCGGAGCAACTAAGCCCGTGCACCACAACTACTGAGCCTGTGCTTTAAAGTCTGTGAGCCACAACTACTGAACCCGCGTGCCACAACCACTGAAGCCTGCATGCCTAGAGCCCGTGCTCCGCAACAAGAGAAGCCACACGAGAAGCCCACGCACTGCAACGAAGAGTAGCCCCAGCTCGCAGTAACTAGAGAGCCCACGCAGAGCAACGAAGGCCCAACACAGCCATAAATAAATAAATAAATGTATTTTTTTTAATTAAAAAAAAATAAAAGTACATAAAAATTTTAAAGGGAAGAAAAACAACAACACAGCACAGTGGTTAAGAATCAAACAAAACTACATTTAAATTCTGTATAGCATCTTATAAGCTAAGTGACAAGCAAGTTAACTAACCTTTCTAATTCTCAGTTTCCAAATTCAAAAAGGGAAATGATATTTATTTCATAAGAGTCATTTTGAGGGTTAATTAAACATCAAATATAACCAGTATGGTGCTTGGCATATTGCAAGCATTCATTTACTGGTATTCATTACCATTAATATTGTTTTTGATTATTATTATATTATTAATTATAACAAAAATTATCAATAGCTATTGATAAAATATCAGTAACTTGATTAGTATATTGACATATTGATAACATAAATATCAATAATAATATAATAATTATCAATAACAATAATGGATATGTAATATTAACAAGGAGCAAATTTAAAAGTTAAGAGACTCTATCTTGAAATTTAGGTATCTGAGCATCTCTGAATGGGTGGGAAGGAGGACTTTCTTCTGCTTGCATTCAAGGTGAAACAAAAGGAAATAACTATGTTTCCATCTAAAAAGATTCCTATGTAAATACTGTGAACATCTAGCTTCGATAACATTTATAGAAGAAACTGAACATACACATAATGTAATTGATGATATCAAAAGATCTTGATTTATAATACAACTTTTTTCATTAAAAGAGCTCCAGTACTGGGGGGAAACCACACAGACTGCTACTGTTACATGGCAACTAACAGTCTAAGTAGCAGTTTGTGAGAATATGTTTTAAAGTGAGCATGCTTCTCATAAAAATATTATTCTCAAAAAATATATATATGAGGATTATTTATTACCACTGACCCAGTTTTTCTGAACAATAAATGAGCAAGTGACGGTCTCAGGTTTTCTTTGTTTAGGATTGTTCTGGAAATCTGGAGCAAAAAATATAGTCCTCATATAAAGATTGGGCCTAATGAACCTGAGGGACTTTCACCTCTTCTGCTAATTTTTGCTCTCCCCATGAAAATAAAATGATTTTTGCCACCAAGGAAAAGACAAAAATCATAATTTCAACTATGAGCCATGTGTGCTGAAAATAAACAATAAGTGTTAAAGATTTTTGTTTAATTAAAGTTCAATGTTCTCTGTATCAAGTCAGTGACAATTTAGCTAGTTTGCAATGCTTTCTTGTTTCTCTCTTTGCTGGTCCACATTTTCCAAACTTATTTCTGTCCTTTTATTTATCAATGACCAGTTGTCAAAACATTACCTTGCAAACCAAGGCAAGAAATAAAATATTCACTTTACCAGACTCCTTTCTTCCTACTTACCTCCCCCACTCTTCAATCTTCCAAAGATTGAAGTAGAATGACTGAATTAAATGAGCTCTTGAATACTCCTTTTTTATTATTATAATTTTATTTTCTTGGATCTATAGCTAAAGTATCACTCAGGGTACAAAACTGTGGCAATACCTTGCGATTAGATTGATATGCAAGGACTAGAGGCAAAGTGAAAAGGCCATCTTTCTCAAATGACAGACTGCAGATGCTTCAAAAGGATGTTTACTTCCAAGAGGCAGCCTTCTATGCAAAAAATTATCATCGCTGAATTCAATTTACTGCAGGTTGAAATATAAGGACAGTTTGGTATTCTCATAATTATCTGACTTAAAAACTGACAAACTTTGATTTGAAGAGGTCTTTTTTTCCTGTAAGCAAGATTCTAAAGACGTACAATGATATAGCAAGTATTTTGGCCAATATTCTATGCAAGGAGTAGTACTGTTAGAAATTTTAACATATTATGTTAAGATGAATATTGAGATTCAGGAAAGGAAAGGAAAGGAAATGACACCTTAAGAATCATAAAATGTATAATGCAGTTGTAGATTGTGGGAATTATGGTCTGGAGAGAAAAATCTGGACCCCATGGTTAGCTCTGGCCAGATCACTGTGTCTCAGTTTTGAAACATGATAAATACTGGACTACTGGATTTACTCAGTGAGTCTGCACATGAGATTGTAGCTTCCACCTGTATGCTCTCCAGGTCTCTTCTTATATGAGTATGTATATTCTATCTGTCTAGAGGAATTTTCATAAATAAGGGCAAGAACCACAGGCTATAAGGTTAGTAGGTTGACAGGGAAAGAACATGTGAGAGGATCAGAAGTGATTTCAGGTCACTAAAGAAGAAACTACAAAGAAGAGAAAAATTAAAAGTTGACAATATAAAGAGAGAGAAAAGAAATTTTTCTTCCCTAAAAGTAAAAGGATTTTGCATTTAATCCCTGCTTTTCTAGGAGAAGGAAAGATAACTCCACAGACTGTTAATAATTACAGAGTAACTTTCAGATTTCTGCAAAGTGGGAAAGAGATCAGATTTCCTCAAAAGCATTAGAAAAAGCAGTTTCTTGCTGCGTCAAGAATCAGAAGCTCCTCCCCTTCTCAGCAAGGCAATGTCTCTCACAGGACCAAAACATGGTGGCACTCGGCAGGAAAAGGAAAAAGGAGACTGCCAGCTTTGTTATCAGCAACTATATTAATGTTAAACATTATTTTTTGATTATTAATTTCATACTCTGCCAGTAAAGTTTACAAGAAATGTTCATGAGATAAGGCACTAACTTGTTTAGGGTCAAACCGTTTTCTCATATAAAATGCACTGAAGAAATTAAGATATTTATAAAAATTTTATACAAGGCATCTTGAGCAAGAGGGGCTATGAGGTAATATGCATGTCACTTCAATTTCTCATTTAAGATAAGTATTTTTATATCAAGTTGAAAAGGTTTTTCCCAAAAGGTTCTGAGAAACTTTTTTAAAACTAGTATTCCATGAAACCTAATCTACAAGGTATTCTTCCCAAAAATGGGTTCTGTGGCAAACTCTGTTTGAGGAAGATGCACATTAGATTTCCCCGCTTGGATATTTGCCTTGATTATAAGCATGTTTAAGTTTCTATTGTAAAGAAATACTTTCAATCTAGCAATTTCCAAGCCTCTTTAAGCATGAAATCCTCACTCTTCTCTCGACAATCATGAACACCTATTGGCATCTCTTAGAACCACTGTACCACAGAATATATTTTGGAAGATGCTATTTTAGGATAAGATAAAAATACTGTTAACCTATGAAATATGAAGAGGTTACTCAGTTTATATTATTTTTAAGGTTGATTATTAGTTTGAAAATCAAATTAAAAGCTGAAAAGCCATTTTGGTTTCATTAGTAATTTCTTGAGAAAAGAAAAATCTGCTTATATAGAAAATTATCAGGCATACTTTTCTTGAGATCAAGTTAAAATTTATTTGGACAAGTTCTTTTAATTTTTTCAAGCCAAATATTTTCCTCATCTTTACTATTGTATTAAAACATCTTTGTGTTAATTATTGACTAGCTATATTCCCAAGTTTAAAAATTCACTTGATGGAATTCAGTCAACAGTTTATATTGATTTCACCTAAAATAGATTTTACTCAAGACTTCATCTCACTTCTAACTCTTGATTTATTCGTGCGCCAAAGTGGTTAGTTACCTTGATTGTAAGAAAATCAGATCTTAACCATTCACCATGAGAAGAGAACACGGGTCACTGACCCTCAAAAGTAACAAAAATAATCATATTATTTTATGTACGCCTTCTCCAATATGAGGTGTTTCTTGACAGAGCTGCTAACAAGTGGACATGTATAAGTTTTACTCCCCTTGCACCTCAATTTAATATAAACAAGCAATCATAATGTAAGATGCCTTTGTAAGCTACATGTCTGATAATCAGTCCAAGAGTAGGAAAGAACGGACAATACCTTTAAAATGGTTTGGCTCTCAATATCCAGATTTGCTCTATTTATAATGAGAAATTATGCCATTTTGCTTTCATACTTGAGGACTGCAGAAGAGTAGTGAAAGAATGTAAACTGATCTTCACTTAACCTATCCATAGAGCCAGCTGCTTTAATTTGAAATATTCATTGAATACGTGTTCAATAACCATGGCTAGACCAAATGTATTTCAGGAAATACAGCTACTTATAAAGTGCATGGAGTTCTGCCAATCTACTCTGTTTGAAAGTAGGTCATAATTAAAATGAAATCACTTAGTTTCACTGGAAATTCTGCTTAAGCTTAAGAGTCAGAATGAAACAAAATCACAGTAAGAGGTACTTCTACAGTGGCAGGAGAGATTTGTCTTCCTTTTGAACTAGGCTTTTCTTTTACTATTCAGTGTTGCTTTTTCCATGACTTATTTTCTTATTAACCAAAAAGATGGTATAAAAAGATGAAAGGACTCACGGGGATCCATGATATTTTAGGCACAGTTGTTACTTATGCCCATTTTCAGGCACTTTTCTATAAGGTTTTCCCTAGTAAAAGTTAATGAATATCTCTCTAACCTAATTTATAATAATTATAGAAGACATTTAGCTACTGAGAGTAGTGGAGTCATGCAGTTACAGTTCTAGGGAATTAGTCTGAGAAATCTGAAAGAATATTTAAAACTTAAAATTCTCTGAGTAAGTCAACTCTTCACAACGTCTAAGTAGAATAATATGCAAATGATATTTTAAGTTCAATTCTATAAATACGTAAAGATAAAAAGATACAAGATTAAATTTTAACCCAAGTAACAGCTGTGCAGTACATCCTGGAACTTGTGAAAAAACTTCGTGAAGTTCCCTACCTTAATTTCAGGAAATTTATTCACCGAGAATGTGATCCATATTATTTTGTAAGAAGAGTCCTCTCTATATTATTAGGATTACAACATCTATCAATGTCAAATCTATAGTCATCAACCAAGACCCTGTAACAGGGATTAGCGCTTTCCTTCCACCTTTAACAACTAAAAATACAAACAAACAAAGCAAAACAAACAAAAAGTATGTATATACATATATATAAAACAATGGTTTTCAGGCAGCACATGACTGATTCCTTGAGAGAAGGATGACAAACAAGTTGATCCACACGATTGCACTAGTTTACATGAAAGCAATGTCCAGGCTGAAGCTCAGGGTGGGCAAAATGCAGCAGAGCCTAATCGTTTTAGTTAAATTTAAAAAGACAGAAACTAAAGAGTACATAGTTAAGAAGTGAGCCAGTTTGTCACTACATATAAACAGCTCCCTTGGGAGACTTTACTAAGATGGTTATTAGAATTAGTGATAAAAGAAGAGTTTACCAGTCTCTCTGGTAAATAGCTGTGTTTGTTTTAACGTAAGACACAATTAGTATCCACTTTTACACAACTGAGAAATTCACAGAAGGGACAAACATTCAAAATTGGGTTAAAGGAAGAATACACCATATTTACAAGGAAAATCAGAACTGTCCCTCTCCACCCCCCACCTTGATCTGCAATGGAGCGCCTCCACTGAGGCAACAGAAATATTGTCAGTGCAAAGTCTGGCAGTTTCTGAATTGAGTGGACCAGCTGAAGATCTGTGGCCACACATCACTTAAGTAAGAGATCCTGAAATATAAAGTAACCTTCCTAGGTTTCTGCTGTTTTGGAATACAACTCAAACAAACCACGCTCTCCAAATTCAAGATTTTACTACTGAATAGTATGAATAATACAGGCTCTGAAATCCTGTCAGGATCTCCATATGATTAGAAAATATGGCAAGCTAGGAATTTTTCCTGCAGGAAAAAGGAATTTTCTCTTACTCTTTTCTCTTAAAGGGGTAATAACTCTGTCATATCTGAGGTGGGTATATGAGAATCCAGTCTTGCAGTGGTCTATGGACAGGTACTTTGATTTGGTTAAACAAATGTATTTGCTCAGGCTCTTAGGCCTCATCCTAGGCAAGTAAATTACTGGCATTTATGCAATAAATATAATTCTAAGAAAAACAACTAAAAATAAGTTGGATTGCCAAAAGAAAAGATTGAGAAAAATGGAAGAGAAAATGTGAGAATTAAAAGCTCTTTGCCTTTCACAGAACCCTCCTCCTTTCTCTGCTGTCCCTGCTCCATCTCTTCCCATGGAGAGAACCTCTTTATCCTTTCCTGCCCCAAACTGACTTTGGTGAAGGGTCAGGTGATGAGTTTTTAAGAGGGTAGTTCCCTTCACTAGTAAATTTCTCTGTAAAGAAGAATGAGGGCAAGACTTCATTACCTGTTCTGTTTAAGGTCACAGGCTTATGAGCCTTGTGGCCCAACCTGAATCCATTTCATGCCTTTGTCCAATTCTACCTCCAAGCAACACATATCATCCAAACATCATGCAGTTAGGGAAGCAGACATGATAGAGATCTAATCAGAGAATAACTGAGAATTAGATAAAAGATTGTATCCCTGTGTGAAGACAATAGGATGGAGAATAGCTGCACTAATCACTTGGAAAAAGGCAAACAAGCTATAAAGCTGATGAATGAAGGGAAACAAAAGTATCATATAATTTACATTTTTCTTATCTCAATGTGAGGAAAACCAGCCTTTCCTATTTGGATAATTTTTGAAAAGCTACCCAGGACTCCCAGGCATCCACATACCTTGAATGCCAGCTGATATTAATCACTTAAGGGCTTAGTTTCCTTGTGCCCAGAACTTTGCAGAAGAACCCGACCCATGTTTCAGTTGATAACCCCATGCATGATAGGTACCCTGGCTCCCGTATAGAGTTTTGCAAACAGCAGACTTTGCTCCTTTGATGGAGTAATAAGCATGTCAGTGTCCAGATTTCCACATCGAGGAAAATGGTAGCTGAGGGAAGCTGACTATCCGCACAGCTCCACAAACAGTAGAATGCATCTTCATTAATTTTTGAGAATGACAAAGTAAAAGTAACTAATATTTATCCAAGTACTTAAGCCTTAAATTTGACACAAAAATATTTTGTTAACTGGTTTTATTGGAAGGATGATGTAAAAAAGAAAAAAATAACATCTAATTTACAGATAAACAGAAATCTGGCATTATAGAGAGAAACTGCAAAAAAAAATTGACTTGATTAACTTTGGGATGTGAGTTCTCTGCAGACCCAGAATAGATAAACAAAAGTGAATGCCAATTGTTCATGGAAATTTGATTGACTGTTACAATAGTATAAACAGTGACTTATACTGGACACAAAAAGAAAAAAAAAATGTCCTATAGGATAAGCTTGTCCTCAACACCTAAACAATTAAACACATATAAATTAAACACAGGAAGTTTAATTTGTACCTTTCAATGGATGCCTCATAATAAATCTTTGACACTAGATGATGGCTGCAGGTGTCTTTGTATTTCAATCTTGGGAAAAATTACTGGGGTAGACAGAATACTTACTACAGGGCCTAAATCATCATATAAATATAATGCTACTTATATGATTGACTAAAACTTAGGAGAAATTTACTAGACCTTGCAAGGGAATCTGTTAATTAAAATTTTAGATTATCAGGCTCTAGAGTTAAGCTACTCCTTAGGCTTGGATTGGGTAAGACTTCATAAGGAACTACAATAATTTTTAGACCATTAATCATTTGAAAATGAAAACAATAAAGATATCACAACAATTTGTAAAATTAATGTATGACTAAGAAAAATATTTGTCTATTGTTAATCAAGAATCTGATTTAACCATTCACCATTGATATGATATATTCAAAGTTTATTCCTTTAAGGCAAATAATGTGCTAACTTTTTTAAAAATTCAGTAATTCTGTTATTTTACAGTGATTTTGATAACTGTTTTTCTTTGCAATAGGCTTGCTGCATAGTTAGCTGCAAATTTCCTAAGAACCTAGTAATGATCTCCTTGAAATGTAATTTTCAAGAAAGATAGTGCCCTATTTCCCAGTTACCGTGAGCAGGTAGAAGCCTAACTTCTGAGGGAGCCTAGCTCCAAGTTTCAAAATTGCCTCTTGTCATAAAGGCATAAGAAGTTTATTTTTCCTTTGGATAAAGTCAATTAGCTAACACAGGCAATCACTCCAACTACCAAGTAAATTTAGGGTAAACTATATTTGATAAATGGTGCTATCAAGTCCTCTCATATGAGGACTAGTTATTGTTTATTTTGAGAGCATTTATATAATGGATTTTATCTGCTTGGCTATATAAAAGGCGAGATTCCTTTCTGTCTATCTTTGTAATTTCTTAGTGGATCGCCTATGATCTGCATGACATTCTGGTTTAATGCCTCTACATTTATGAGGAGTTTTCTGAACTGGAAGAAAGCAGATATGGGATATTTGTACATTAAACAACTCACTTCTAAATACATGGGTCAAATTTGAAATCACTAGGGAAATTAGAAAACAAATCCAATTGAATGATGATGAAAATTCTAAATAATAACATTTGTAAGATACAACTAAAGCAGTGGGTGCTTAGGGTAAAATTTGTAGCTTTTTAATGCTTGTACCATAAAAGAAAAAAGTTTAAAGTTAACGATCTAAGTTGCCATCTTAAGAGTTTAGAAAAAGATGAGCAAGTTAACTGCAAAGTGAGTTGAAATAAATAATGAAATAGAAAGTAAAGTAGAAGGAAAGATATCAGTGCATTCAAAAATAGAAGAACACTAGAGAAAATAAAGCCTAAAGTTGGATTTTCATAAATTTGTAACATTTAGCAAGACTGCTCAAAGAATGAGAGAAAAAGCAAATTATCAATATAAAGATAAAAGAAGACAGAACTAAGGATTCTGTAGACATTAAATGAAGACAAAGGAATATTATAAAGAGTTTTTGCCAATGAATTTGATAACTTATGTGAAACGGACAAGTTCCGAAAAAAAATTACACCTCTCCAAGACTGGCATATAAGAAAATAGAAAAATCCGAATCATCCTCTATTTTAAAATTTATTTTTTAAAAAATATTATAAAGAAAATTCTGGGTCCAGATAGGTTGATGAGTGAATCTTATCAAAATTTAAGGAGGAATAATATCAATATTGAACAAATTTTTCAGGAAATAGAGGCCAGTATAACCCTGACACCAAAATCTGTGTCTTTAAAAGAAAATAACACTACAGACAAATATCATTTTAGAGCATGTTTAAAATTCCTTTATCAAATATTAGCAAATAAAAATCAAAATACATAAAAGGTAATATATGACCAAAAGAGATTATATCAGGAATGAAATGTTAATTTAAAATCTCAAAAGCAATCAATGTAATTCACTATATTAATAACTAAACAAATAAAAAACATTATTTTCTTCATAGATTCAGAGAAAGCATTCTAACAAAATTCAAACACTCTCTGCATACTACAAATTAAAATTTCTCAATCTGGTAAAGCGCAACTATGAAAGACCTCAATTAATATCTGAACAAAAGACAAAATATTAAACACTTTCATCCCAATATCTGGAACAAGGCAAGGCTGTCACCCTCACCAATTAAGTTTAACACTTTACTGGAGGTTTTAGACAATGCAGTAAAGAAAGAAAAGTAATAAAAGCATAAAGACTGAAAAGGAAAAAATCAAACTCTATTCATGAAAGACATGACTATGTCTATGTAGAATGACTAAATTATTTATAAAGCAACTACTAAAATTAGTAAGTGAATTTTGCAATGTTAAAAGATACAAAGTCAAAAATTATTTGTTTCTATACAGTCATATTAAACAAAAAAATGAAATGTAAAAAACTCAATATGTAATACCATCAACAACCACAAAAAATATTTATAAATAAATTTAATAGAAGTTGTATAAGACCTCCAAACTAAAACATTCAATATACTCCTGAGATAAATTAAAGAAGACCAGAAAAAATTGAGAACATGTCCATAAATTGACACAAAAAATATTGGTAAGATATTCCTATACTATAGGAATAATATAGCTATATTGCAATCCCAATCATAATCCCTGCAGGATTTTATAGAAATTGACAAGTTGATTCTAAAATTTATATGATAATCCAAAAGACTTTTTTAAAGTAGAAAAAAATTTTTGATAAGGCAAAATAAAGTTTGAAGATTTATACTACCTGGTTTCAAGAATTATTTTAAAGCTACAGTAATCAATATAGGGTTGTAGTATAAGCATAAAGATAGTTAAATAGATCCATGAAACAGCTTAGGAAACACATTCACTCAATTTTAACAAGGGTGACATTGCAATTTATTAAAGATAGGGAAGTCTTTTCATTAAATGGTGCTGAAAGACTTAATAATTTATATGGAAAGAAAATGCTTTCACTCAACACTTACCTTACTATATATGAAAATTGACTTGACATAAATCACAGACCCAAATAAAAATGCTAAAACTATAAAATGTTAAAGAAGACACAGAATAATATCTTCATGATACAGGTATAGCCACGGGTTGTTTTGTCACATCACAAACAGGAATGACTAAAAAAGAAAGGAATGGATATTTGATAGTCTTCACCAAAGTTAAAAATTTGGCTTCATCAAAAGACAATTAAGTAAATGAATAGGCAAACCAAAGACTGAAGAAAAATATTCACAAAAGATATATTTGACTAAGATCAGGAACAAGACAAAGTTGCCCACTCTCACCACTCTTATTCAACATAATTTTGGAAGTTTTAGCCACAGCAATCAGAGAAGAAAAGGAAATAAAAGGAATCCAAATTGGAAAAGAAGAAGTAAAGCTGTCACTGTTTGCAGATGACATGATACTATACATAGAGAATCCTAAAGATGCTACCAGAAAACTACTAGAGCTAATCAATGAATTTGGTAAAGCAGCAGGATACAAAACTAATGCACAGAAATCTCTGGCATTCCTATACACTAATGATGAAAAATCTGAAAGTGAAATCAAGAAAACACTCCCATTTACCATTGCAACAAAAAGAATAAAATACCTAGGAATAAACCTACCTAAGGAGACAAAAGACCTGTATGCAGAAAATTATAAGACACTGAGGAAAGAAATTAAAGATGATACAAATAGATGGAGAGATATACCATGTTCTTCGACTGGAAGAATCAACATTGTGAAAATGACTCTACAACCCAAAGCTATCTAAAGATTCAATGCAATTCCTATCAAACTACCAATGGCATTTTTCACAGAACTAGAACAAAAAATTTCACAATTTGCATGGAAACACAAAAGACCCCGAATAGCCAAAGCAATTTGAGAACGAAAAACAGAGCTGGAGGAATCAGGCTCCCTGACATCAGACTATACTACAAAGCTACCGTAATCAAGACAGTATGGTAGTGGCACAAAATCAGAAATATAGATCAATGGAACAGGATAGAAAGCCCAGAGATAAACCCACACACATACGGTCACCTTATCTTTGATAAAGGAGGCAGGAATGTACAGTGGAGAAAGGACAGCCTCTTCAATAAGTGGTGCTGGGAAAACTAGACAGGTACATTTAAAAGTATGAGATTAGATCACTCCCTAACACCATACACAAAAATAAGCTCAAAATGGATTAAAGACCTAAATGTAAGGCCAGAAACTATCAGGCTCCAGACGCACAGGCTCAGCGGCCATGGCTCATGGGCCCAGCTGCTCCGCGGCATGTGGGATCTTCCCGGACCGGGGCACGAACCCATGTCCCCTGCATCGGCAGGTGGACTCTCAACCACTGCACCACCAGGGAAGCCCGACAAGAGAGTCTTTAAGGTACTCTGGGCTCTAATCTCAATTTAAAGTTCTATATTACAAAGATTTTCCAAATTCATAATTGAAAGTCCCTTTTAGTTTGGTTCATATGTGTTAATTCTAATTTTCTAAATTTACTTCTCTATCCAATAATGTAAAAAAGAAAGAAAATATATTCTTTTGGGAGCAAAAGCACATAAAAAGTAATTAAAATAAAAGGAAATGGTTAATAATACTCTATTTTAAATGCTTATTGTCTCTCCTTCTTCCTTGCAAAGCTTTTATTCTATTTCTCCTTCTGGGAAAAAAAAAAGAAGTTACAATAGTTGGAAAGGCAATTATGTTTTCCAAAATATTTTCTGGAGAGTGATGGCCTGCTCTTGGTCACAGGAGCTGTGGTTAATTTTCCAGGAGTGATGATGACACATCACTGCACTAGATTATGCTGGCCTGGCAGTCTCAATTTAAGTAATTCACTATGTGTCATTTCCATTCTGAGGAGTGACAGTGTTTCCTCTCCCTCAGCCAAAGGCTTCCTCAGGAGAGAGCTACTTCTGAACTGCCAAAGGTTTAGCAGCTTCAGGCATTCCCCAGGGAATTATCTAATGAACTCTTTATGACAACTGATATTTAATGGTGATATAGTCATCAATCCAGAGATGTGTTACAAGTCGTATAATCGTTGGGTAGAGGTAAAGCAAACACACCTCTGTCATTCAACATAGTCGTAAATTTGAATTACCAACTGTTCATTGCTGCATAAGAAACAACTTCATTATTAATTCCACAGAATAGATGGATGGGCAATTTGGAGATGAAACTAGTTAATTTTCCCGGAAGTGCTAGTTATCTTTTCCCAATAAGCAGGAGAATTAACCTTTATTGAAAGCCTAGCCCTATTGCTAAGCACTTAATATAAATGATCTCAACAATTTCCCCCTTTACAAACAAAGAAACATACCTAAGAAGTTTAAAGCTGTCCAGGGTCACATAGCTAATAGGTATTGGAGCCTAGGAATTAAATCCAGGACTATTTGATGTCCAAACTCTCTAAAACCAACTATTGCATGGAATTTAAATTACATGGAAAAAAAAATCTTCATGAGTGAGCCACTTATAGAGCAAAGAAAAACACACATTTGGAGAAAAAGTGTACCAGTGAATCCATTTAGAAATGTTTACTAGAAATCTCTTCTTCATGCAAGTTCAGAAGAGCCTAATCTTTGTTACCTACAAAAATAACAGCAAACAAAGGGTATACACATTCACAGACTAAGATGCATCTCTTCAAAATGGGAATGCTGTAGTATAAAACATAAATGTGTAAACAGCTCAAACTTAAGAGCAGAAAACATTGCACTATAAAAACTAAAAGAAAAGGACAACCTCTGAAAATCAGTTAACAATGCTGTATAAGCATCAACAGTATTTAACTATAGTGTGCAGACTAGATCCACTATGCTACTGACAGACTTGTGTTTTAAAATTCATTAAATTCAAAGGAATCAAATTCATATGAATCAAAATTCACAATGATATCACAGGAAATGAGCAAATTGCAAGCAAAGAATTTTTAAGACAATTTAACAATATCAACTACTGACTTTCCGACAGAAAATTAATCTGACAGATTAACAGAAAAATAGAGCTGTTACTGCAAACATCTGGATGAAAAGTAAAAGATTTAGTTAATAAGCTTTCAGTGTACATGATGCCTAACACTAGGTTTAATAAGCTGATATATCACTTTATCAAAAATAAAAACAAGATAAAAGAAAAAGGGGAAAGTATGTTTTCTCTATTACTGTGTTTATATAAGAGTATGCTATAAAGGACTGGACAATAACAAGATAGACTTGAAGAAAGTACGGTTGTAACAAATTTGACAATACTGGGTCTTAGGAAATAATTTAGTTTTCTAAATTTCATTTATTTTCCCAAAGGCTCAGTGATCTAGGACTCAGGGTTTATTTCCATCAATTCTTGTTGGTTAAATTCTGTCTAAAGAGTTACTAATCCCATGGTTGTGAATAAGAATTGTTTATAGTGTTAAACCACAAAAGGGCTTGGGTAACCACAAGGATATCAGAGAAGATTAGACATTTTGATGAGAGTACATTGAGGTCTGTCAGAGCAAAAATTGTACCAGTTAGGTAAGAAAGAGTTTCTTCAAGGTTATTGCAGTAGGAGAGAGAGACCAGAACTAAAATCTGAACTCTACTCTGCTAAAGCAAACAGTGGGAGGATTTTTAAGCACTGGGGTGAGAATGAGAACACAGGTCATGTGTGTTTGCTAATCACTTCCCCCAAAGGAAAAAAAGCTTTGTATCTTCATGACAGGAGATAGTTTAGAACTCAGAGCAAGGCACCTACCAGAAGTTAGGTTCTTACCCTCCCACAGAAACTGGAAGATAAATAAAACTGGCATGAGACTTACATACATCTCAAAAGGGCAGAGAAATAATTTGCAATTACAAGTTTTCTTTTAATTTTTTAAAGTGTTAGTTTTAAATTTTTTCTTTAATATTTTTTAAATTTTTAATGAAAATTTTAAATGTTACTTTCCATTTACAGTTATTATGAAATACTGGCTACATTCCCCCTGTTGTACAATACATCCTTGAGCCTATCTTACATGCAATAGTTTGTGCCTCCCACTTTCTATACCCTTAGATTGCCCTTCCCCCCTTCTCCCCACTGCTAACCACTAGTTTGCTCTCTATATCTGTGAGTCTTCTTTTTTGTTATATTCACTAGTTTGTTGAATTTTTTAGATTCCACATATAAGTGATATCATACAGTATTTATCTTTCTCTGTCTGACTTATTTCACTTAGCATAATGCCAAGTCCATCCATGTTGCTGCAAATGGCAAAATTTTCATTCTTTTTATGGCTGAGTAGTATTCCATTGTATATATATACCACATATTCTTTACCCATTCATCTGTTGATGGACACTTAGGTTGCTTCCATATCTTGGCAATAATAAATAGTGCTGCTATGAACACTGGGGTGCATGTATCTTTTCAAATTAATGTTTTTGTTTTCTTTGGATATATACCCGGGAGTGGAATTGCTGGGTCATATGGTAGTCTTATTTTAGTTTTTTGAGAAACCTCCATACTGTTTTCCACAGTCGCTGCACCAACTTATATTCCCACCAACAGTGTACAAGGGTTCCCTTTTCTCTACATCCTTGCCAACATTTGTTATTTGTGTTCTTTTTTGATGATAGCCATTCTGTCTGGTGTGAGGTGATATCTCATTGTGGTTTTGGTTTGCATTTTCCTGATGATTAGCAATGTTGAGCATCTTTTCATGTGCCTGTTGGCCATATGCATTTTCTCTTTGGAAAAATGTCTATTCAGTTCTTCTGCCCATTTTTTAATCAGGTTATTTGTTTTGTTTTGGTTTTTTTGAAGTCTGAAAACTATAAGACACTGATGAAAGAAATTGAAGATGACATAAACAGATGGAAAGATACACCATGTTCTTGGATTGGAAGAATCAGTACTGTTGAACATACCCAATGCAATTTACAGATTCAATGCAATCCCTATTAAAATACCAGTGACATTTTTTACAGAACTAGAACAAATAATTTTAAAATTTATATGGAAACACAAAAGACCCTGAATAACCAAAACGATCTTGAGAAAGAACAACAGAGCTGGAGGAATCACGCACCCTGTCTTCAGACAACACTATAAAGCTACAGTAATCAAAACAGTATGGTATTGCCACAAAAACAGACACATAGATCAATGGAACAGGATAGAGAGCCCAGAAACAAGTTTTCTAAACTGAATATGTTACTAAACCAAACTTGGGTCCACTCACCACATTCAGTAAAGCCAATCTACTGACACTGAGTTGTGGTGAACAAAACTGCAGCATTTATTGCAGGGCACCAAGCAAGGAGTCTGGGACAGCCAGTGCTCAAAAAGCCCAAACTCCCCAATGAGTTTCAGCTAAGCATTTTTAAAGGCAAGGTGAGGGAGCGGTGTCCTGGGATCTGTGAACAGCTCATGCATGATTCTCTAATTGGTTCATGGTGAGGTAACAGGGCAGTGTCACAGGGGTTAACATTATCAATCTGTAGGTTCCAGTAGGCCCGGGGGGTATGTGCTCATGGTCATCAAGTAGTTAATGTGTTCCATTTGGTAGGGATTTTAGCATCTGTAAAACAACTCAGGAACTGTGCATCAGATACTGTTATCTAGGTACTTTAGAGAAGAGCTAAAGCAGAGGATATGGGGGAGGAGTCTGTCCTGAGATGGCCCCATGGTATCCTGCTCAGTTACAGTTGCTCTAAGAAAAGGGCAGCGAAGGCCTAGAGTCAGGAGAAAGCCTGTCTAAAGTTTAGTCAGGCTGAGGAACATTTAGGCTGTCTTGGTAAGTCCTAGAACTAGAAACTCTGGCATAAAATATAAAGAACTAGAAGATAAGTTACAATCATTGGTCTTTGATCAGGGAGACATCCTAACAACACAAATGTTTTCCAATAATAGGCCCTAAAGCCTCTAAGAAGGCAATGACGATATATTGTAGGCAATTATGACTTAGAGTTTTTTTAGTATGTTTTGAAATTTGGGTCGGGCCAAAAGCATGAAAATGCATTTTCAAAAAATGACCAGTTATCAGTGGCATTAATGTGTGTTTGAATTTCACCTCTGGCCTTATTTTCTATTCCTTGCCCTACTGAAAGTCCCTTCCCCCATTCACTCTTACTACCACTCTAGCTTTGGTATTTGCATTTTTGCATTTGAATCCCTTGATCTGAGATATGAAATTAATTACAGAAGGTTTCCATTGTTCCTTCTCTTTTTCCACTCCTACAATAAACCATATGACTTTGTGAACTGATTGCAAGGATTAACCATTACACCAAGGCTACAATGAGTGCAAATGATCTCTATAGAAATATGAAATTAGAAACTGGTTTTGTGGGTTGATGGATAAGCAAAGTTGGTGAACAGAAGGATAAGCTAATGACAATCAAAGCAATTTGGGCTGACACCTGGCAAATGCATTATGTTTACAGTTGAATGGTTATGTGTATAGCCAGAAATTAAAGCCCCAATATAAAACTAATAGCATTAATGCCAACTGAAAAAGAAGTATTCAGCAATGCATTGACATCATAGTTGACTCTCAAAATGCATGGATACCACATGGAATGGTAATATAATTGGAATAACACTAAGAGATCAGCACATTTTCAGCCTGAAATAATTTGTCTTAGTTGTAACAGCAATGGAAAACAAACAGCATCATCATTCTCCTCTCTTATCATTGCCAAAATTCTCCCTATTTTCACTCTACCTTAATTTTTTTCACCTAGTATTAAAGACCATATTCTCATTCCCCATATATGAGGTAAATGCCAAAATCTTTTCTGTCACCTGCTCTCATATTTTACTCTTTAGTCACTTGCTTTAGTCTCCTTCCTTTCCATCTACAAGCGTACTCAGAATTCCCGTCTTTAAAACTTTTACTTAAACTTGTTACCTACCCACAAACTGTTATCTTGGTTTTTTAAGAATATTTTTATTGGAATATAATTGCTTTACAATGTTGTGTTAGTTTCTGCTGTACAACAAAGTGAATCAGGTATATGTATACATATATCCCCATATCCCCTCCCTCTTGAGCCTCCCTCCCACCCTCCCTATCCCACCCCTCTAGGTCGTCACAAAGCATCAAGTTGATCTCCCTGTGCTTTGCAGCAGCTTCCCACTAGCCAGCCACTTTACATTTGGTAGTGTGTATATGTCAATGCTACTCTCTCACTTTGTCCCAGCTTCCCCTTCCCCCTCTGTGTCCTCAAGTCCATTCTCTACATCTGCGTCTTTATTCCTGCCCTGCCACTAGGTTCACCAGTACTGTTTTTTTAGATTCTATATATGTGGTTAGCATATGGTATTTGTTTTTCTCTTTCTGACTTACTTCACTCTGTATGACAGGCTATAAGTCCATCCATCTCATTACAAATAACTCAATTTCGTTCCTTTTTATGGCTGAGTAATATTCCATTGTACATATGTGCCACATCCTCTTTATCTTGTTTATCTTATTTTTACAACTAAACTTCTTAAAATGTATACCACACTCACTGCCTCCATCACCTCATCTCTACCTTGCACACTCTTTAATCCACTGCTTCAGAAGTTTGTCTCCATTATTCTACCAAAATGCCATTTAAGAGATCACCAGTGACTTTTTTTTTTGCAGTATACAGGGCTCTCACTGTTGTGGCCTCTCCCGTTGTGGAGCACAGGCTCCGGACGCCCAGGCTCAGCGGCCACGGCTCACGGGTCCAGCCGCTCCGCGGCATGTGGGATCCTCCTGGACGAGGGCAAGAACCTGTGTCCCCTGCATCGGCAGGCAGACTCTCAACCACTGCGCCACCAGGGAAGCCCCACCAGTGACTTTTAATCTTGAAATGCAATGACCTTTCTTAAACCTTATCTCTTTGAGCTCTTGATAGCATTTGACACAGCTGATCAGTCACCTCTTCCTTATAATACCGTCTATTAGAAGGTATTATAAAACATTTCCATATTTGAAGTACTATCACTTGCAGTATCTAATTTCATTCTACTTTTAAAAGATTTCAAAATCACACAACTAATGACTGTCTGTTGATCCTTGGTCCAGTGCTACTGTCATTATGTCATGCTGTTAAGATAGCATGGTTCAGTGAATAAGACCTGAGCTCTGTAATTAGAAAAAATTTCTCATTCTAATGCTCATTTTACTTTAAATTTTCTGCATTACAGTTTTCTTATGTATGAAATGGGAATAGCTGTGCCCGCATCATAAGATTATGGTTGGGATTACAGTGTAACATAAGTAAAGCCCCTAACTAAATTTTGTCATACGTGATACATAATAGACATGGTTATTTCCATCTCTAAACCATTATCTAGATTCTCAACAATTTAGGTAAATAGTAACTGAGTGTTTCTTAGTCCTTAGAGAAAACCAGAGACTAAGCAGAAATGGAGCTTGTAAGAGTTTGCACTTTGATTACTTCCTCACTTTTCTCTCCACTTTTGTGACACTGCACTATCCATATTCTTTCCTACTGTTTGCTTACTCCATTCCATTTATTCTTCTCCTAGTGAGTCTAATTCCTCCTCCTTATATTAGGCCATACCCCAGAGTCAGTCCTCAGATGTCTGTTATTCTCCGTGCAACCTCTCCTATAGGTATGTAAAACTTCTCACGGTCCAGCTGTAACTACAGTTTTGTACTCTCTCCTAAACTTCAATTTTATATCACCAACTGCCATCTGTAAAACTCTGCTATATATTCAATGTCTCAAACAAACCTATCAACTAGCTATTAACCAGATTCATCTTAAAAATTTGCCTATTGCTACCAGTCTCAAACAAACCTATCAACTAGCTATTAACCAGATTCATCTTAAAAATTTGCCTATTGCTACCAGCCCTGATGCCCTAGAGGAGTTTCAAACTGAGCATTTATAACACTATCATCCTACCTTCCCATAAGCTTGTAAATATTTTCATATTCCCTAGCTCTCTGATGAGGCCACCTGACTTCTAAAGCCAGAAACCGTATATTTATCTACTGTCCCTGCCTCTCCTCGACTCATGTATGTTACGTCCTTAATTTCAATCTTAACCCCCTAAATTTTTTCCAGTGTTCATCATCTCACACCTGAAATACTAAATAAACAAACGAAAAGCAACAAAGCTCCTTAAAAATCACCTTATCTGATACCTATTCTCCTGACCGCAAACCTTTCTTGCACCCTCACCATTTGCAATGCATTCACTTTGTGCCAGCAAATTGATAATGTGCACATTTCACGTCATTGTCCGTCAAGTTACCTCTCCATTGCCTCATGGATGGAACAACACATTGAACATGTGGTCAAGAACATACTTCATAAGCAGAGTTCTTTTTTCAAAGTAAACTTCATGCAGCCAGACTCCCCTGCCATTAGTCTCCAGCCTTACAGCCAATAATCAGTGTCACACACCTTCCATACTTTTCATAACTGTGCTTTCTCATACGCTATTCATTTGCTCAGAATGTGCTTCCCCACCGGTGTGCCTGGATAAAGCCTAGAAATCCTTCAAAGTCTTGTTATTAGTAACAATATCTCCCTTATTTTGAAGTGCTATGAGCTTGGCACTATGCGTATTCACTTAACCCATTAGATTCTCATCACAATTTTTTGAAATAGGCCCTGTCATTATTCTCATCTTATAAGTACAAAATCTTTGACACAGAGAGACTAAGTAACTCACTAAACACTGGTAGAGTTAAGATTCAAATCTCATTTTGGCTTGATCCCAAAGTTATACTGAACCATGCTGACCCAACAGTGTTTATCCCCTCTTCAGTGAAGCCTTTCCTTTTCCTCCCACCCACTGTGCCCCAGTCCCAATCATTTATCATTTCCTTTTCTGTGGCCTTCTGTACCTTGCCTGTACTCTCACTTTCTGTATAATAATAATAGCTACAGATACTTATATATGTCTGGCAACGTCCAAAGTGATTTTACAGTGTAATATTTTTCGATCCTCACAGTAACCTTATGAGAAAGTCTATCATTATACCCAATCTTCTAATGGAGAAACTGAGGTACAGAAAAGTAATTTGTCCTAGGAAACACATAATTATAGTTATATGGGTATTTTGAGAAGAAAACTGTTTTTTTCATCATTTTATCCCCTGAATGTAGAAAATACATGTCCCCTGGAGGGGACTCCATATATATTTATTAAATTGGCTATCCTTGCTTGTCCCTGTCCACTAACCCTACCTCTACAACTTTATTTCACAACATAAATAATAATTCATGTATTGAGCATTTCAATGCACTGAACTCTGTGTTCAGTATTCTCAAGCATTTCACATACATTATATAATTTAAAATTTAAATTTCATTTTATAATAGGGAGGCACAGACTCAAAGGAGCTTTTTATACCAGCCAACGTGGTTCTGGATCGCCCAAATTTTCATGTGTTTCTGGACTAGAATGTTCTCCAGTGACTTAGGATATTTCAGACCCAGGTGTCATCAGGGATCATTTTCTAATTTCTTCTTTTTCATGACCCATTCTTCAATTTTCTGCAGCCAAAAGGTTAATGCCTTATTAAAACTCTTTCAACATTTATTATTTGTTTGTCACTTACCATGTTACTATATCAGATGACCCTCATTGTTAACATGCTTGTTTTATTTCTGTTTTTCTTCTGGAACTCAAGTTTAAGCCTCCTTAATGCAGGAATCGTGTATAAACATCATTTTATCCATGTAACTTTTCATAATGCCTTGTAAATATTATCTGTTTATAATGACAGGGCGTTAGATATAGATGGTGGTTAAGAGTTTTTATTCTCCTATAATCACTTTGAACATTGGGAATGTGATGTAACATAAATATCCACATCAGGAATAAATGGTAAATAGATGTAATTAATTCGTAAGTTTCTTATGAGAGAAAAAGTAAATAAGGATGTTTGACAGAGAACAAGGTTTAGCAGAGCTAGGTTGTCAAACAGATAACTTCTTTTTATGTTTTGTTTTGTTTAATCTTGCCCTGTGGAGATTCCATAGATATTTCTGATGTTTTAACTTTTCTCTGCAATAGTTAGATAATTTTTTGAGATGTCAATTAGTGCCTACACTTTTAGTGAACATAACCATAAATAAGCATGTTCCTGGAATCATTATATAAAGATTTGCATTTTCAGTGATCAAAGAATTCCCTTCATATGCCCTTTCTTAGACAGTCATTTTTTGGAGAAAAAAAAGTGGATCTTTTAAATCAACCTCAGCAATTCTTATTATTATCTGAGAAACAAACAAATAATCTTATCAATACTTAAATGGATTAAATTATGCCACTGAAACCATCAAAATTTTATGTAGTCAAGTGACGGTAAACCACAATGGCCTTATAATAGATGAGAGAAGGATAAAAATACTTTCCATTTTTCTTAATTTTAAAATCAAGAAAAATAGGTCCATTATATGAGAAACAAAAAGGTTCTAGCATGAAAAGACTAGAAAAATCCTCCTCTAGAAATCTAAAATCTCCTTGAGAATTCCATCAGAAAGAAAAACTGCTTGTAAATCATTTTAAATTTGCATTCATGCTTTTGGCTTAAAAAAAAAAAAACCTTTCAGCTTCATCTATAAGAAATACGTAATTAAGAAACTATATTCTTCAATACTCTAAATGGTTTTATAAAATCAATTCACCATTTTTAAAGCAAGACTTTCTTTTCTCATAGGTGTAAAATTTGTGCTGAATTTCTCTTAACTAGCCTAATAATGTGGCCGTTGAATTTTTAAAATTGGAATCAATAGGTTTTAATCACTAACCAGAGTGCATGTGTTTGGGATGTGACTACCCAAAGTTAAGTTATGAGGTGCTATCTAGGGAATAAATTACATTATGAAAGACCAATAGTTTAAATTTTAACAAGTAATAAGAATGTTAGACTTTTAACCTCAGAAGATGGCAGGAATAAATTAACTAGTTAGATAAGACAGAATTCACATGATCAAACTATAGTCTGCTAGTACCTTGAGCATTTTACACATATATCTGACATATCATTGGTAGTTTTGTTATTTTAATAATGTATGTTCCGTTTCTATAATACTGATATGCAGAAACAAATTTTTGAGAGTTCTTTCATTGCTATTTTTTGGGATTTGAGTTGTCTTTAATCTAAAGTACATGAAATATGTGGCACACTTGATTTGGGGAGAACAGTGAAAGCATATTTATTTGATGATATATAGCATATGGAAATGTGCTCTTCATTTGAAAAATTTATTGAAGCTTGTCAGTAGCTTACTTCTTTTGTTTATAGCCTGCCTAACCTATTGGAAAAGGGGTTTAACGGCCAGCCTGAGCAGATAAAGAATACACAAAAGTTCAGCCTGAGTGGAGCTTAGATTTATAATTCAGTTCCAGCACAAAACAATGTCTTTATGACATTGAGACTAAAGAAATTATCCTCCAAATTAGACTGAAAGAAATTATCTTCAACAATTTCTAAAGTGTTTCTAATGATGCCACCAACATGTTCACTTTTGGGTTTTTTTGAGCTTTTTTTCTTCAGATATTGCTGCTTTGAAAGGCAACTTTTGTGTCTCCATTGGCAAATAGTCCATCTCTTCATTTATATTGTGCTCAATTCTGATTTCAAATGGCAAGTCAATCGACTGTTTTTCTGATTTTTTATTTAAACCATTTAATAAAGTTCTGTAGAAATTTTTTAAAAGTCAGATATTATTTTTAGTCCAGATAATATTCTCAGCTTATATGAACAGAAGAAAATATATATACATATTTAAGTAAAATGGGATTTTTAATATTAAGTTTGAGATTAACATTTTAATTTTGAATTTTAAAAAATAGACGAGAAATGCAGAAAACATTTAGTGGAAGCTTAGAATAATGCATGAGAGATTTCAAAGTTGTTATAAAAAGTGTGTCTTTAAACCTTCCATGATCTTCTCTGCCATTCAGAGCACTGTTCATCTATATTTCATCTATATTTCACTTCTGTCAAATCATAGAGCCTCTCAGTCCTCAAAATAACTGATCAAAGACTTACAGCTAAGAGTACCACTTTTTGAATTACCAAAGTATTGTAACGGCATGTAAAATGAATGAATTCAAAGAACAGAATAAAAAGATGATGTTTCCTTAGTGAAATCTTGTTTTTCAGAAAGTCTTTGTTTTTTCTATAAATTGTTCTCTTTAAGCCAAGGAAAATCTGCCTGTACCATGGCACACTACACACCCTTTTGTTTTCAAAATGTTCAGTAGGAGACCCAAGTAAAATTTCACTAAACATTTAGCTCCGTATGAGTAAACTATGAGTAATAATAGGTACATTTTGAATTAGTGATTCTCTATGAAATTTTAAAAATAATGTTTGGATGTAATTTCATTTTCTTTCTCCTTGAAAATTCACTGGTGTTGAATTTTCAAAGTTTGGAGCATACTTCATTATATTCAGCTTGATGGTAGCTCTCCCTTACATCAAAATAATATTGAATTGCCTGTATACCTAAGGATTATCACAATTGAATCTATATTCATATTCAGTATAGGAAATTATAAATACAGTGATATTTATATTCACTCTAGACACCCAGGTTCTTTAACATGGAAGTGTGTCAACGGTTTAGTAGCACTTTCACAGACGTGGTAGATTGAGTGAGACACGAAGCTGAGCTGAGTTTATACAATTATACAATTCAAAATATGTCCCCACTCCCACCCTACCCGGGGTATCTTGTTTCAAAATATCTCTGCTGAAATTTTACCTTCACAGATATTTATCATTAACAAACTCTGTCAATTGTATATATACTTGGGAAATTTAGGTACCACTTATAAGGTAATATTTAAATCAGCTACCTTTTCAGAAAAGAGTTCTGGTAATTTCAGAGGCTAGCCACAACTACTACTAGCCAGCATGTATTAGATAAAAAGCTAAAATATAGTAGTGCTGAACCTGGAGCACAACCCTGCCTGTGTTTTGAACTGGGCACAAGTGGCTAACAAACAAACATGGATGTAGAACAGGAGCTGGGAAGACAGCAAATTGAACTTCACCTAAAGGTCCTTGCAGCAGGATTTAATTTTATATATAAATAATTACATATGGTATAATATTTGCCATGCTGCCTTCTTTTCAAAAATTTTGCTAAAGAATAATCTATTAATTTTATAAAAATAATATACATTCTTTACTAGATTTGGAGCACCATACTAAATCACAAAGAAAAGTGAACATTAAGGGAAGATTATTCCATACATATCTTTATGTGTATATAGAGCTAGAAAACAGATAGAAAATAAATTTTAAAATTTGTAAATGGTATCATGTTATACAAGCATTAATTTCACTTGAGTTTCTTAGGTGAAAAATCTTAAGTAAAGCTAAGTAAACTGATAAACTTCAGCTAATATTTTACATAAATAATTCTTTACCAGAAGAATTTCTCCTAAAGATCTAAAAAGTTTAATAAAAATTAATAAATGGAATCTTTGTGTTTTAACACTATTTCTAGACAGTATTAATGGACCCTCCATTTAAAAAAAATGAAGATATGCAGGTACCAGTCAAATATATATTATTTTTATTGTACTTAGTCTTCAAATTCTCTTCCCACATTTTTTCTTAAATTTACCCCAATCACACTTTCACTCCAACCACTCCAATCAAACTTTGTTAATGATCTCCACATTGCTAAATCCCATATTCAATTATTTTTCTTTGTTTTACATGAACCAACAACAGCATTTAATATAATTGATGCTTCCCTCCCTTTCTTCACTTGGTTTCAAGGACACCAGACTTCATAAGTGGTTCTTTTTCTGTCTTCTGTGCTTGTATCTTCACTCTGATCTTTTATCATTGTAGAGTTCCAAAACTCAAGTTTTTGGACCTCTCCTCTGTTTACACTCATATCCACTTACAAAACTTTAAAACCAATTATATATGGGCTCTCTAATAACTCATGCCCTGTGCCTTGAACTTCGAATTCATATATCCAGTTGTTTACTAATAGATACTTCCAATATAACATGCCTCAAACTAAACTTTCAACAGACCACAAACAAACAATACATAAATCAATAGTAAGTAAATAAATAAAGCACCTGCTCTATTTGTTGCCTTTTACATCCTTTCTTATAGACAGCTTTAATTCCATCAGAAAAGTCTCACTGGCTCTACAGTTACAATGTGTCCAGAATTTGACTTCTTCCACCATGTCTACTGTTACCACCTTGATATGATCTACCATAATCTCTTGCCTGGATTAGTGAAATCACTTTCAGTTGTTTTATCAAAAAGAGATCATGGATGCTATATTCTCTCGTTCTTTCATATTTTGGACGGTCTGGTATCTATAATTGAACAAGAAACTGCTCTCATTCCCTCAATGTAGAAATTGCTCAGTTGTCTTGTGACATTGACTAAATTGTTCCTCATTCATCTCGTCTCTAAGCGACTTGTTTTATTTGACCTGGATGCCTGAAGAGCTCTTTGTAAATGCAGTTCAATAACTTAAAAAGGATATGTCTTAATGTTGATCATTCTATACCAAGATTTCCCAGAAAAATACAAGTTTCTTTGATTTTCAGACTCACATCTCCCTTTATTTCAGGGAAATTATTAAATTATATTTTTGTTAATAGTACCTCAATTTTTAGGGACTCTGCTAACAATTATTTGGCTTCTCTATATATTTTTTTAACCACTGTAACCTCTTTGCCTCTTTTTTCTTCATTTACTCTCATTATACCACACCTTTCCTCTGACTCTGAAACTCAATTTTAAACAATATATAGTCTATTGCATTATATATATAATATATATGTTAGTTCTATAATCGAGTCATTCTGATATATTATTACATCAATTAATTATTATACTAAAATAAGTTTTATAACTTCTATAGCAAAATCACCATTTTTTTTCTTTTCCTTGGGTAATGTTTGTTTACCCTCTGGGATTTTTGTTGTCTTTTCCTTTTCTTTATTTTTTTTCCAGAAAGTTTAATTGCTACACTACATATCTTCTTCTTTCTCATGCTTAATATTAGCAACTTAGTCCAAAATTTCTATTTTCTCCTATGTAATGAGAGTGAATTTTCCTCGACACTGGTCACACTTTACCTGATAGCTGGTTGACATACTCTCTTGAGCTACAGTTTGAGAATTGGAGTTTTGCTGTTATATGTACTTTTGGTATATTAAAGGTGTGGGCAGATTAGAGATAAAAATCTGTATTGTTTGAGTGCAGGCTTTTTTGAACAGCCAGGTCCCTGCTCTCTCTTTTGAGATTTTGTTAAGTGTCTTTAGCAGAATTCAGTTCACTGAGTTCAAGTGTATATTATTCTGGTGGAAGGATCCACTTGGATTTTTGATCATTCTCCTGGAACACAGTGACCCCTGGTGGCTTTTCCTACCTCTGCTGAGAGCCTGATAACCTGCTGGTAGCATAGAGAAGATTCTGTTCTTAAAGAGCTTTTCTCAAATTTTCTCTGTGCTGCCTAATTATCCTCTCAATCTGCTTTTCTAAGTATTTTTAGAATGTTTTCAATTCATCCTCTTTTCTCTTTATGTCATTTGAGAAACAGAGACAGGGATGAGGATTAAACTGCTTCATACCAGAATCAGTTACTTTTCAAAATTTTTATTATAAGGTTGAATTACTTTGCATATTTGGATGCTGCTAGTGAATTCATTGCTGGTTATGCCAGAGAATGGCGGTTGTCTACTCTCATTACATCTTCTTCATTTCTTCCCTAGTAGTAGAACATTTGCTCTATTATTGTATACACGACTTCTTAGAATAGAAATTACATATGCCAGCATCTGCTCTAGCTAAGTGGAGGCATGTAACTAACTTTTGGTTAATAAAAAGTAAGAAGAGTTATCTTCTGGCACATTTTACTAAACCTCCTTAAAAGACAGTAGACATGATCCCTTTGCTATTTTCTCTCCTCTTCATCCTGCTGTGCTGGCCTAATACATGGAGATGATGGATAGAACTCTAGCCTCCAATTTAGAACCTGAGAGGAAGAGTCACATTTTAGGAATGAAGGAGTCAAAAGCTGAAATAAGCCTGGGTCACTGGCAGTTCCAAGAACCCACCAGAATTCTCTTATATGTGAAAAATAAACAGTACATTGTTAAATCTACTACTATTGGGGGCTTTTTATCACATGGAGTTAAACGTAATCCTAAATAATAGGCTAGTTTTAGTCCTTTTTGTTAATTGTTTCAAGTATTGGATAAGTGGAGATTCTGTGATCCAACTTTGTTCCTCCATTATCATCTAATGCTTATTTTTTAAGCCAACATTTGTGTGGTGATTTGTTATTTTAAAAGTATTTCGTATATATGTAAATTTAAATATATGTATACTGTATACATACATAATTTTTGTTAAGCTTTCAAACTTTTTGACATAGTTTGTCATAAAATGTCTTTTTTCATTCCTCATATTTTGTTTATTTGTGTCAGCTCATCACAAAATTTGTCTATTTTTAAATTTTTCAAAAAATAAACTTTTGGCTTTTTCCATAACATTTTAATTTTGTTTCCTTTTTCATTAATTTCAGTTCTTACCTTTATTGTCCCCTTTCTTCTACTTTCTCTGGATTTATTTGACTCTTTTATCTTTAGTTTTTTGGTTTAGGTTCCTAGCTCATTAATTTTTAGCCCTTTCCTTTTCAATTTTGCTACTGAAATTAGAATTTTTCTTTAAGATATCAATATTGCTCTGACCACATATTTTGATATGTTCCAGTTTCCTTGTTATTTAGTTACAGTTATTTTAAAATTTTATTATGATTTCTCCTTTTACCTATGAGTAGTTTAGAAATGTGTGTGTGTTTTAATGTCTAAACATGAGGGGAGGGGCAAATTTTTATTTTGTCATTGATTTCTAAACAAGTTTTACTATGTTAAGAAAACAGGGTCTAGTGTTATACTAATGTTATTAAAATATGTAGATACTTGATCTGTAGCCAGACACATGGTCATTTTGTTAATGTTTGTTCTGTTACATAATTGTTACATAGCAGGTTCTATATAAGTAGGGTTTCCATAGGACCAATTGGCCTAGGTGAATCCTAGTTATGCTTATTGTCCCTATGTAATCATTTATAGCACCCCTCTCACTCACAAAAGTTTACTATAAATTTTTTGGTTGTAAACATTATACTATTATAAAATCAAAAATAAACTCGTACTTATCAATTGTGAAATTCAAGTCTTTGGTATCTTAACTAATTTTTTTGCTATTTGATCTCCTGATAAATGAGAGAGATTTCTCTCCCACTATGGTGATGCATTCAGTAATTTCTTCCTGCAGTTCTATTCATTTCTTCTTTATTTATGTTAAAAATATTTTATTAGATATATAGATGTTTACAACTGTCATAGATTTCAAGTGGGTTGAGCCTTTTTTCATTGACTGATTTCTCTTACTAGCTCATTTTTGTCTTTATTAGCTATTTTAGCTAAAAAAAAAATAATAACTAGCCACAAAGCTTTCTCTTAGTTTGCATTTTCTTGTTTTACATTTTTTTACTTTCAAACTTTTGTTTAATGTTTTACATGAGGCAAGTCTAAAAAAGGATACCTATGTATTTAAGGTTACCACTCAATAAGAGACAAAGACAAAACTCAAAACCAGGTCAGCTGATTCAAAATTCCCTGTTGCCTTCAATAATAATCAAGAACATTGATTCAGTGCCCAGTTGAGCCAGGTACTATACTAAAAGCTTTATATATAATATATATACATACATATATACACACATACATATACATATATATTACCCCTGCTATTTCCATTAAACTCTAGTGCTTCTTCAGATCATACATGGCATTAGTATGTGATAGATGTTCTAATATAAATGAAATGATAAATAGAAAACAAAGGGAATCATTTGAAGGTATTTTCTTTCTTGTACCATATAAATGGTGTACTATGAAAGCAGACTGAAGGAGAAATTAATGGTTTTAAATCTAGGTTAGATGTGCACATGATTTCTTCCACTTCCAGCTGTTGTTGGTGAACACTTTAGGTTAGCCTGTCTGCACTTTGGCACCTCTTAGATAGGAAAAACATGTGTGTATTGCTATTTTTGAAACTGCTAAGAGTGATAGGGACAGTCCCCTGGTGTGAAACTCATCAGAAATTCAACTCCTTTATTTAACCTACAATCTCAGCCATTTATGAAACTGCTGGTTTTATATCAGAGCCTCAAATGATACTTCTCAGGAAGCTGCTCCAAAGGCCAGATCCCATGGAACTAGAAGGATTTTTTTCTTTTTCCTTTCTTCCCTTTTTTAATTCTATGTTTAGATTAGACCTGATTTGTAATTGGAAGACTCTAAAGTCTCCTAGATTGACTCTTTTCAGCAGTCATGCAGAATATGACAGCACAAGGTCCATTTGAATAACCTTGACACTTATTTACCTTATCTGACTTTCTGTTTGCAGACCCTCAAACCTAATTTTTATTGAGCCAATTGCTTAAAAAGAAAGGAAAAAAATCGGTAAAGCACAATAGTATTATGTCCTTAGTTACTTTGATTCTCTCTGCAAAACAGTCATTGCATTTCCTTATTAACAGCACAGCTGCTACCCCACATGGCTGCTGGGTGACAAGCTCTCAGTGCAGGTTGATTGTCCCCCAGACCCTAAAATCCCTTCTGCCCAAGGCAAGAAAGCTACAGAACTTTTTCACTAGCTCATTACTGAGGTTGTTTTGTTAGGTTTCTACTTGAACCTTGACTTATTCACTTATTCAACAGGCTTTATTCACTGAGCCCCTATTGTGGGCTAAGCACTACTCACAGTCTAGTAGGAAGACAGGCAAGGAATAACAATGAGTTAAAAAAATAGAGAAGTATAACATCAGAGGCAACACAGAGTAATATAAATAGAGTGACTCCTCTAATATACCAGTTAACCTGTTACTGAGTTTTCTACCTATTACCTATGCTCATCTCTGGTATCCCCACTGTAGGAAGTCACTACCAGTTATTGGATGTTCCCATTTACCTTGCTGCACTTGAATATTAGATTCAATATTCTCCTTCACTCCTGCTCTTAGATGCCTAAGTAATCGTTGTGAGGACAGTGACCATGTCTGTCTGGCTTAACCCAGCGTTCTCAGCAGCTAGCAGAGTGCATGTGGTTCCATGGTTCCATGTTTAATAAATCTATGCCAAGTATATAATCAAAGAATAATCTTAGAAATGGCACGAACCATTGCTAAGCACTCAAATCCCATCCTTTCCCAGCCCACACCACCACATTCTCATGTCACGTATCTCCATTTGGGCTCACATGCCTGTGTGGCTACACCTGCCACTGCCTCGCATGCTCCCTCTTTTCCATTCTCTAACTCAGTGGCTCCTTTGGGATTCCCATATCTCATCTTCTACCTGACTCTGACATGTTCCTTAAAGATTCAAAGCTGTGGGAACACAAAGCCTGCCATGGAAGACCGCCAGATCTTCCGGAAAGAAAATAGCATACTAGTGGGTATTTGACAGTGCTGCCTTTGTAAATAATAAGTGATTTGACATTCAAGACTATTTAAGGAGGTGTGTATGGAAGAAGAGTCAACTGCCAGGGAGATTTAATTAGCACAAAGGTCACGGCTGTGCTGCACATATTTTTGTAAGATACCATATCTAATTGTTAGGCAGTTAGATTGTGCTTATTTCAGGCTGCTGGGGGTTTTTGCCTTAATGAGACAGTGCAGTGCATCTTCACAGATCACTGACCATTGTTTGAAGCATTGTGATGATAACCGCATTTAAAGTTATTGAGCTTGAGTTTAAATAAAGTACACAGAGGTCAAAGAACACATATTTGGTGTTCTATAAACAGCCAGAACCAGCGAATGACAGCCTCTGAGAGAAAGAAAAACATTTTAAGAAAACTCATACTCTGCATCTCACTGCTGAGTTTTTCTTTAGGCATTCCATTATTTTGTAAAAATAAATGATTTTTGTAAATGACCCCTGAAACTTTTCTATAGGTTACATGAAAATTTTCATATATCTTTTATTTTATTAGGTTAGGACTAAGTAATGTGTACTGAAACTCAGCTGGCCAAATACTTTGAATTATAAGGCTAAACAGTAAGAATATTCAATTTATTTTCAAGTAGGTAGAAAAGGAAACCCATCACTGAAACATGTTTATATAAACGCTGTTACTTTCTATAGATTAAAAAGATTATAGTTTTGTGAAAATCATCATTGTCATTTTTGTAAACCTTGTTTTGGTATATTCCCAATTTATACATTAAGCACATTTAAAATTAGATAATGACATTTAAATAAACAGTATCTTCATTAAAGGAAAGTGGGTGAATGGGTAACTGAGCTCCAACTATTTGCTGGACTTTATTTTAGAAGCTTCCATATATGATCCTATTTACTCTGTACCATAACATTATCATATTAGTGCCATTATCCATATTTCAAATGTGAGGAAACTGAAGCACAGAGAGGTTAAGAAACATGTCTCAAATTATACAGCTAGTAAAAGAGAGTCCCGTGACTTAAATTACGAGGTGTGGGCTCCTTCTACTTGATCCCATTCTTTAAGTTTCAAATTTTACTAAATGATACATTTAGGAAATCTTAGATATATCTAGAAAAAATATGCTATAATTATTATTTAAGTAATATAAATACTGTAATAGTTAATGGCACCATTATAGTCTGCTATCTTACAAGATATTTATTAACATAAAACAAACACACATATATATCTGGCTTACCAAAATGTTACAAACAAATTTGTGGCAGATGCTGTAAACTATGTCACTTAATTCCTTTCCCTGTGTCCTCTATAATATAGGCTAAAAAATTAAAATACTGAACTTTGCAGTACTCCTTACTAGTAGGAGTAGTCATAAGACTCAGTTCTTGTCAAGGAAACATAAGTACAAGAGTGAGGGTTCTGCATCTTCTCCTTCCCTTTCCTACTTGCCTGGAACAGATACATGAGGCTGGAGTTGCAGCTTTCACCACTAGGATGGTAGCCCTGGAAATCAGAAGGAGCCTGATTTCTGAATGACATTGAATGACATTCTGGTTCACATTGGTGAACCACTGTGCCAGCCATACCTTTAGATTCAAAATATAAATAAAGTTCTCTGTGGATATGTACTGAAGACTCATTTCAGTTAGAAGTAGCTCAATAAATCCCTAACTGATACAGTCCTCACTGTGCTGACTTGGCCTATGGATTCAATAGTAATTGTTATCAAAACTAAGTTTGGGGGTTAGTGTCCTGATATAAAATTCAAGCTTAATTAACACACATCTTCTCTTACTTGAATTAAGTGATTCCACATCTTTTTGTCAAAATGGATAATTTTATCTACAATAATATACCCAAAAAGGTTTAACAGATTTGTTTTTTATGCAGTCTCCAGTCTCCTAAAACGGCTATCTAAAAGTCTTGGCTGAAATTGGGGAAAGACCTTCTAACATACAGTTTAGGCAACATCTGATCCTACTGCCTGGTTCAGTTGAGCATTTGGTCTTTGATTCCACAATGGCTTACTCACAAATATATAGAGTCAACCATCAGATTGGAGGAACACAGGATTGCCTTGCCCTCAAGCCTGGAATTAAGCAATGTTGCTAGGTGATCCTGCCCCTATTCTGAACTCTGAGCCCCTCATAACAAGTGTCTTCAAGAAGTTCGTTCTATGAAAATGGTTTTTGGCAAAGATAGTCTAAAGAACAGATATTGCTGGCCAATAATAGTCACCATGAATAGCCCAAGAACAATCAGGAGACTGAAAAGATCTAAATCTTCTCCAATAAAATAATTACCATTGAAATTTCTCATCTAATTTTAATTTCCCAGTTGCTACTTACAGAAACAGTTGTACAACTTTAAAAAGAAAGATAATATATCTGTTCACAATGTTAGAAAAACAGACTCAAAACTATCCCCCAAACAGAACAAAATATTCGAATAAGACTTTTTAATTCCAGGTACAATTTACTCTACCGTTCTAAGATTATTAGAGCAGCATATATTCCTCTAATTCCCTAACAAAAGTTTTTTACACAAACTTTTATAGTGTCAGTGTCTACACTCAGTTATCTCATCTTTATTCTCATTAAGTTTAAATATTTTTGTTCCTGATTCTTCAGAACCTCCACTCAATTGTCTAAGTAAATCAATCTTCCATTTACATATAGTTCTAAACTGCATAGAGGGTGAGGAAATGGAAGAAGACAGGACAAAGAAGAGGGAAGATGAGAGAAGCCAGCATCAGCTGGGAGCCAGTGGGGTCAACCTAAGGACTTTTAAGAACAGAATTAGATTATTCTAAATGAAGATAAGAGCTAAATTTCATGGTCAGCTTAACATCATACATATTGGAGAGAACATAGAACCCTAGGAATTCAAAAAGATTTCAGTACTTTGGATTCCACTAACCATGGATAAAACTTCAAGCAACTTTAACTAAGTAATAATTCACTGGAAAGCTGTTCAGCCTTGGCCACGCACATGCTAGAGACAATCTTAAGAACTCATTTATCTCTCCTTATGATTACAAAAACAAAAAGTGTTTAAAATGCATGTGTGTGTAATTTTTGTGAAGAAATTAAAACATGGATATTACAGCTGTTATTTCACAGAATTCTAGATTTGAAAAAATGCATTAACTGACCCAGAAGTAGTTTATTTGGAAAAGTTTCTTTATAGTTATTTTGAGTAAAGAGGGTGTGCACTGAAATGTTTCAATCTCAGGACTAACTCTGTGGCTGAACAGATAAGATTTAACGCCTTCTGAAAGTCCCTTATATGAACTGCTGAGCTAAATAAGTTAGACATTTTTAAAGAGATCAATTGAATTGACAGGAAAAATGTCATCTATAATTTTATGTATTCTATATGAGAGACTTGAAAACATAGGTTAAAAGATTTTTTTTCTTTAATAGGCAGAAATGTAAGAATTTCCAAAACTATCATGACCCAGACCTTCAGTATATGCCTGAATTGAAGTGTCTGGACAGTCTTAAGCCTCCAAAGAATACTAGATCACTGCAAAGATAGCTAAAAGATCAGATATGTTTCTCCCTGGGGTGTTAGAAAGGAAAATAATTTTTGTCTTTTTTTCTAAATACTTCTTATAATAAAAATGTAGCTGTATTAACGACAGATTACCTTTTAGTTGTAATTATAGCTTACATTCAAAAGGAATATGCATGATGACTACTAAAAAGCATAA
The DNA here is from genome assembly GCF_059928025.1 of Delphinapterus leucas. NCBI lineage: Eukaryota > Metazoa > Chordata > Mammalia > Artiodactyla > Monodontidae > Delphinapterus > Delphinapterus leucas. The sequence goes on from NC_143140.1 coordinate 56,587,992, forward strand.
AAATACTGCTCTAACCACATTAATTAATAATGGATTATTACTTAAAGAATTAATCTGAAACTTTAGAAATCCAGATTTTAACTGAAAGGTAAAAGTAAATTATTAGGTCTACTGCTATCTACTTTGAATGCACTTTTAAAAGGATTAGGAACATTCTCTATTGCTGTTATTGATTATTAATAAGAATGAGAACCATATCAGTAACTCCTTATCATTCTTCTTCACTTCATAGTAAAAACAAAAAAAAATATAGTGAGAAAGAGAATTTTAAAATATGAAAGAATTTTAAAATAGATTTTCTAAGTTAAGTAGAAACTATTTAAAAAGAAATCGTTTTTAAACAATAACAATCTAAGAATTACACACAAGTCTTCTAATACGTGAGATTACTTCACTTTGCAGAAGAGAAAGTAGTATCATAGAAAAAATACTTGACCTAGAAGAAAGTGTAGCTTTTTTCTTGAAATGCTTTTTTTTTTTTTTTTTTTTTGTGGTACGCGGGCCTCTCACTGCTGTGGCCTCTCCCGTTGCGGAGCACAGGCTCCAGACGCGCAGGCTCAGCGGCCATGGCTCACGGGCCCAGCCACTCTGCGGCATGTGGGATCTTCCCGGACCGGGGCATGAACCCATGTCCCCTGCATCGGCAGGTGGACTCTCAACCACTGCGCCACCAGGGAAGCCCTTGAAATGCTTTTTAAAACCACTAGAACTGGTATAATTTGTATTTCTGAAAGATTAATTTTCAGTATCTTGTCATTAATCTGATTTTGCTGTCACATTGCTGATTGGTCCATATTTACCTATCACTATAACAAAACTCATATTGAGTTCCTACATTATTCTAAAATGTCTTTCCTAATATAAATATCTTATAAAACAATTTACCCAGTATAAAGTCCCTAATTTATTCCTTCATTTATATAATTCTCTTACATACCAAACAGTATCTCAACTGGGTTTTGAGGCTTCCTTTCTCTTTTTGCTATAACATTACAGTTTTTGCTCTCCAGAGTAGGAAACACTTTTCTTCTTCCTGCCCCTGCCAGTGTTTATCAATTCCTGCAGCTTCAGATGCCATGACTTGAACTAGGAAAAAATAAAAAAAACAGAACTCTGCACTACTCTATGAAATAAAAATATCCTTCCCTCAGCACTACCTCTGTTGACCATGAGCAAGGCTTTACTGAAGAAATAATAAGAGAGTCAAAAGATGGTCTGGCAGAGATGAGACAGCCACACAACTGAGCTCTTCATAGTGCACATGCTCAGTAGCTGTTCAATAAATGGACAAATGGACAAATAACTGAAAATTAGGAAAATGTTGTACTCCTACTCCTGCACTGAAAAAGAGGATAAAAATGTTTGTGGAATCCAAATTCATAGCATATTTTATTATAGAAACATTGCACTAAATTGTGGTTAAATGCTACTCATATTGTAGTACTTGTTAAATAAATTTTTATATAACAGTCTCAGCTTCTATACACTATCAGTTGAGTTTCAAATAAAGAATAAATACAGGCTATATACCAACTGTATTAGGGTTCCCCAGAGAAATAAAACCAATAGAACTACACACACACACACATATATATATATATATGAATATGAGAGACAGAGAGATTAACTCTTTATATTGGCTCATGTGATTATGGAGTCTGGCAAGTGCAAAATCTGCAGAGCCAGAACCAATGTCCCAGTTTGAATCCAAAGGCTGACATACTGCTGTAGAACCAGGAAGAACAAATATCCCAGTTTGAAGGACATCAGGAAGGGGAATTCTCAAGGGAGGGTCAGCCTTATGCTCTTGTCAAGCCTTAACTGATTGGCTAAGGCTCACCCACCTTTTGGAGGGCAATCTGCTTTACTCAGTCTACCAATCTGTATGTTAATCTCATCCAAAAACACCCTCACAGAAACACCCAGAATTTTTGACCAAATTTTGGGCACCCTATGTCCCAGTCAAGTTGACACATAAAATTAACCATCACACCAACTAAATAATAAGTCATAAACTTAGCCTCTGGAATGTTCCATTTCCATGTCAGGAAATGTCAGAAGACCTAGTGTGAATACTCTGTCCATTAAGTATAAGCTGTATTATTTTGGGAGAAAATAAACTTTTCTCTAAAAGTCTCAGTTTTTCATTTGTGGGATGCATGGTAGTTTAGCTGACATGTGTCAGTGGAATAACTAAAATTCCATGAGAAATTCCCAAATTCTATTTCTCTCATTTTAATATCTGTAAGAATGTTGTGATCAATAATATAGAAAAACCATGAAAAGAAATTCAGCATTCAATCAAATTAAAAGTTTTAGGCCTTGCTATAAAGATATGTAAATATGTGAAAAAGCCAACAGAATATATAATTCAAATTTGTTAATTTAGCCATCTAGGTAGACATTACTCCTTGAGTAAATGGAAGACTTATATAATGACATGACCCAAATCCTGAGACGTGAGTCAGCAGGCAATGATAGGACAACTAAACATAAGAAACATCAGTTTCTTATAGTTGATAAGTGTACACTGTCTGGTTCAATAATTTCATTTGTTAGGCAATCTCAAACATCAAAGAAGGGATTCCCAGATATTATTTAGAATGAAAAATGTTTCTTCAATGGATATGAATCTTTTAAAATATTTTATTGAAGTAAACTTTACCAAGAGAAAAGTGCATGGATATATATTTTTTAAGCGCATGGATATTAATTGTGTCATTTGATGAGTTGTTATACATGCAACCAACCATGTAACCACCATCCCAATCAAGATATAGGACGTTCTTATTGTGCTTAAAAGTTTCCTTTTGACCCCTTTCAGTTAACTGTCATTGCCACAGGAAACCAGTATTTTGATATCTATAATGATAAATTAGTTTTACCTAGTTTAGAGCTTCAAGTAAATCAAATCACATGGTATAGGCTCCTCTTTACAGCTTCTTTTACTTGCTATAATGCTAGTGAGATTCAACCATGTTGTTGAGAGTATCAGTATTCATTCTTATTGCTGAGTAGCAATCCATTTTATGAATCTGCTACAGTTTGTTTACCCACTCTTCTGTTAATTGACATTCAGGTTATTTTGGAGATGTCTCATCTTTTTTCAACATGTCCTTTTAATCTATATATTGAGTGAATGAAAGTTTTGTCTTAGCCTAGCAAAATAGAGTCACAGCCCTTAGGATTCCTTGAGCATAGTATTGTGTAAACTATAATTCTGGTCTTTGTAATGAAATTTGCTATCCTCAGAACTGTATATATACTAGAACTGTGTGTAATAAACTGATAAATTCAAGTCTTTGTGAAGCTCCTGTGGCCTGGGTCATCTAAGCCAAATTGAAAACATTTTAAAGTATACCTTCCATATGTTTATTTTTGTTTTTATTTCCATTTCTCTAGGAGGTGGGTCAAAAAGGATCTTGATGTGATCTGTGTCATAGAGTGTTCTGCCTACGTTTTTCTCTAAGAATTTTAGAGCGTCTGGCATTACATTTAGGTCTTTAATCCATTTTGAGTTTATTTTTGTGTATGGTGTTAGGAAGTGTTCTAATTTCATTCTTTTACATGTAGCTGTCCAGTTTTCCCAGCACCACTTACTGAAGGAGCTGTCTTTTCTCCATTGTATATTCTTGTCTCCTTTATCAAAAATAAGGTGACCATAGGAGAAAAGGAAATTTTAAAAACAGAGTTACAATGGGCAGGATCTCAGAGCTCCTGGGATCATATTCAACTAAAAACATTCAGGCAATACCATAAAAATAAATAAATAAAGTATACCTTCCACCTTTCCTCCCACCACTCTCTTTTTAATCTCTTAAACTTTCTTTTAACTTGACCTCTAATATCTCTAGATCTGGTGGTTTTAGATACTTCTAAAGCATCCCAAATACATCGAGAGAAAAGGTATAATGTCATCAAGTAGAGACAGCATTTCCTCCTGAGAGGTAACGAGCATTCTAATTTTGGGGACTTGCAATAATTCTCAGATGCTTAATGATTTTTGGCTGCTCTATATTTAATATGAAAGATACATAGCAGACATTTTCTAGTCTATATGCCCCAATATAGAATATATAACACTTTCTATTTTGTTACATTTTATAGATTATAGTATTTTAAAGTTGTATGAGAATACTGTGAACATGGTAGCAGCCACTACATTACTTCCAGGCCCTGGCCATTGTGTAGTAACCATGGAGTTGGAGTGGAATTGATCCATACACCCAGATCCATGTGAGGACCTTGATGATACAATTTTTGATGATACAAAAATTATTATAATTTACAATTATAGTAAATATATATGTATGTGTGTGTAGTAAGAGTTATTAACTTGTCTCAATCTACAAGAATTGTTTCAGGGGTTGACAGCTGACACATGACACGAATTGGCCTAATCAGAGTGAGGCACAATCCTTTGCTGGTGATTAGGGGAAGAAATGTGAACACGGAAACAGGTAACCCAGGCTTCTTCTGGGAACCACCCTAAAGCTTTGATGAGAACAACCACACTGAAAGTTAGAGGCAGAATATCTGAACAAAACAGTCCCTATTGACATTTTAAGCCTCTGAATAAGCCTTCACCTAAGCCCTCACTTACATGAGTAGAAGATATCCCTTTGTGATTTAACTCAGTTTGATTTAAGCTTTGTGTTATTCGAAGTTGAAAGTATTTTAATTTACACAAGAACCTTAATACACATCATCTGGTGAACCTCCAGTTCCAAAGAGTTCATGTAGCAACCTAAAGGCAAAATGAAGACTGAACTCAGGTATTTATATTGTCACTTCTGTAGACTTTTTGTTAACTTTCCTCATTAGGTATAAATTCTCATTTTCATCTCCAATCATACCTGTAGTTCTCTTTAAAACTTGGGTATGATAACCTTAGGCCACTGTAAAAACAGTTTTATTATTTGTTTCTTGGAAAAAAGATTTTAAACACTGAAATAAATATCCATATAAAAATGAAGCCCTTAATATTTCCCTCAAAGCTGTTATTCTATTATTAAACATTAGTTAAACATTTAATCTAATCAGGCTCTATTCAAGAAATGGAAACAAAATACCCTTCACAGTCTGATTGTTAAAGCAAGTAAATGAATATATAATTATGGCAGGCATGTTAGGTCCTATATAAGAAAGAGAACTGCAAAATGCTATAGAGTTCTGTAGGCTAGACTATAAAGACTGGACAAAGCTTCCCACAAGAAATAACATTTAAGCTTGAATGATGATGAGGGGTTTACTTAGAGGGCTGGGAAAGTCACACTAGGCATGAAGCTTAGCACAGATATGAAACTGTACTTGCTTTAAGAAGGAATATAGAAGATCAGAGAGAAATAAGACCTATGATTACTTACTAATTAACTAAGCTCAAATGCGTACCTTATACATTTAATCTAAAAGAATACCAGAGGTAAAAATGTACAACACATTACTCATAGTCCCACAGTTCTGTATGAGGCTAGAGATGATATTAGAAAATAATGGAGTAGGTGGGAATGGTGCAGCTGTACACAGTGTGACCAGGACAGAACTTAAAGACTCACTTGCCCAGGACTGCCTACCTCACTGATCTGCCACAGTGCTGCTGAATGTATCTTCAAAACAAAGCCCTGGAAGGATAAAGCCTTTTTATCAATGAAGAATGATGACTTTATTTAAGCAACAGGAAACAGAGACACTCAGAGCCTGAAGGAAAGGAACAGAGGAGATGGCCCATGCTGAGGAGGGTGATCCAGAGGGTCCATGTAGAAGGCAAAGGACAGTGAAGTCCTGTGGTGCTGGAGGGTGGAGGCACCAGAAGGGAACAAAAGGAGAACAAAGGCAACCCAAGTCATTAGTTACTATTCCTAGTAAGTAATCATGGAAAGATATGGGTAGAAAGTGGTTGATTCACACAGTTTAATAAAGAAAACTTTAAGGGAAGACAAGAGTTTTAGTGGGTAAAACATAGATAAAAATATCCCCTTTACAACAAATGACATGTTTTAGGAAAAGATCAAGAATAGGAGAATGTAAAAGCAGCTATGTCTCTTTTTTTCCATATCTCTGGTTACATGAAACAAAATTAAGTAGACCCCTATATTTGAAATAAAGAATTTAAAAAGTAAATGATACAGCTGATCCAGCAAAATCACAAGTGGAAAAATGAGTCTTTAACTGAAAAAGGCTTGTTAAGGTTGGGGTTTGGCCAAGCCATCCTATCCTAGATGATTTACAGTCAGTAAGAGCTTATCTGCAATTCTAAAACTGCAGACTTCTGTTTTCTAATCTGAATAAGAAGTAAACTTTGTCATAGATTTGGGAAGAAAATCATTGTTTTGGATTAAAGTTCCCTATTTATATTCACAGACCCACAGTTGGTGAAAGCTTAGTGGCTAGAAGACTATTCTGATAATAATAATAATAGCTCATTGAATAATTACTCTAGGCCAGGCCTTGTTCTAAATTATTTACTTATATTTTTTCACTTTATTATTTCAATAAGACTATGAACTAAGATATTATTATCCCAAATTAATAGATGGGATGCACTGGGCAGGTTGCCTCTGGTCCAATGCCACATAGTAAGTGGCACAACTTAACAAGAACTAGGAAGGCAGACCCAACCCTATTCTCTGCCTGCCTGTTACGTAGAGATTTTCTGTGCTATTTCTTCTTTAATCTTCTACATTTTAATATCAGGGAAAATAACAACCACAGCTATAATTGTGTTTAGGGTGTATTAACTAGTATATTTGTGTGGAACTAGGAATCAAGAAACTTGGGTGTGTGACCTCATTCTGCCACTGACCTGCCATGTTCTCTTCAGAAATGTTCTTCATACATACTGTCATTAGTTTTCTTATCTGTACTAAAAAAAAGTGTAATATATTTTAAAAGTGATAATGCTCTAGGATTTTAGAACTATGCTAGCTAAACTTATCTAGTTTCTTAACTTTCATAGTTCAGAATCGAGTGTGTCTAACTTTTATGTTTTTTCCACCCCTTTCTGGTATACCTCAAGTAATCACAGGGCACCATATGTTTTTGAGACTGAATTGCAAGTCTTTTTATTCCTTTACAACTGCATCTGATTTATTTTAATGTGATTTCATCTAATTTCAGGACAGATAACATGTCTTTTTTGTTAGTGTCTTCTGAAGTAAGAAGAAGTATCCTCAACATACAAGATCCTCAGTTAAAATACAACTGAATCTCATTACCCTTTGACACCTTTAGTAGCTTTAGTAGAAGTCTGAGACAGAAATATCAATCAACCAGGAGTTTCTATGGGGTTCGTGAAGTATTCCAGGGTTACTCTTATGTTTGGAGTGTAAATGCCACAAGGACAGGGAAATGTTGGTGGACTTCTGAAGGGATATGGTTATATATTCCTCAAAGGAAGCACGAAGAACTCATACATGCCTTGATCAGCTGATTAATCATTGCCTCCGCAAACATAACAATATTTCATTAGAAAAAGTGCCAGTGGGGAAATGTATATCACATACATGGGACTGCTCATGGATGATTCAATTTTAAATATTCTATCCAACCATCACATTGCATATCTCCCTTTTTTTTCAACTGGAACAGGTGTTTGGTAGATACAGAATTTAATTAAGGAAGCTACAACTCTTATCCGTGTATATTTTTTCTTAGAGTTCAGGATATCTTGTCCTCTTTATGACACAGGATGTTTCATGTGTTGATCTGTTTGGTGCCTGAGGAGAGGGATGCCTTTATGCTTTTCTCTCTGGGCATTTCCTACCAAGCTTTCCCTCAGAGTTTTGATGCACCCTGCTTTGAGTCTTCCCTCAGAACTAGTGACTCCCAGGGATAATTTCCAAATTCTTATTCCAAATATGCTGTTTGCATTCAGTAGCCCCCTGTGGTTATGTTTCTCCACATAATGTTAGTTGTTCTTAGGCTTTTTTATTGTTGTTTGCTTTCAGGCACTCATAAGAACAGAAGTGTTACAGCTGCATCTGAGATGTTGCAGTGGTCATGGCTTGGGGCTAAAACGTGACAGATATGTGTTGGCTGCCTGTCACTTAAGTTCTCATTTATAGCTAGTGGTAGCCTTCAATGCCTCTGATCCCTCCTGCATTCATCTGAATTAATGAAATGTCAGCCCCCAACATGTAAATACTGAAGTTTTGAAACCAGATTTAAGTTACCAGAGAGGCTGCTCCTTTATCATCTTCACAGAAGTTCATTGACAAATGGCAACATTTTTGTTGCAACAGAAATAAAATCCTGTATACAAACAGTATGTAAGCCACAAGCTCATTCATTTCTACCATCAGATATGCTTCTAAAATGTTTAAGGTCTTCTTCTCCACCTACCCTAGACGCAACTTACTTCTCATAATGATAACTAGGACCTCTCACCAAATTCAACTGTATCAATTGCTTTGCCTACTGGATTCTGAACATGCTCTATATTTGAGTCCTATAGCTTTACTCTGTGTTTTATACATACACTATTTTGTACTTACACAGTGTTAAATGTAAGTAACTAGGGAATCTTTCCCTAGTAAGAACAGGAGTATGAAATTAAGTACTATATCTTCTACCTCTTCAGTATTCTTAATAGTACTTTCCATTAGTATGGAAATATAGAAAACACTCTCTAGTTTATGTGAAATTTATCTTATTGGAAAATTTTAAGGATTTTTTTCACACCCAGAATCAGTGAGAGTAAGGGAGAACAGAAACTCATAAATTTGGCTTCCCTGGTGGTGCAGTGGTTAAGAATCCACCTCCCAACGCAGGGGACACGGGTTCAAGCCATGGTCTGGGAAGATCCCACATGCCGCGGAGCCACTAAGCCCATGTACCACAACTACTGAGCCTGCGCTCTACAGCCCGTGCTCCACAAGAGAAGCCACCACAATGAGAAGCCCATGTGCTGCAATGACGAGTAGCCCCCGCTTGCCGCAACTAGAGAAAGCCTGCACACAGCAGTGAAGACCCAACGCAGCCAAAAATAAATAAATTAAATAAATAAATTTATATTTTAAAAAATTGGCTTTTTTCCAAAGAAGACATACAGATGGCCAACAGGCACATGAAAAGATGCTCAACATCACCAATCACCAGAGGAAGGCTGGAAGATGGTGGAGTAAGAAGACCCTGAGCTCCCCTTCACTCATGGGCAAACCAAAATTATAACTATTTACAGAGAAATTATTGATAAGAAAGACTAGAAAATGCCTTCTATAACTAAAACTATAAAGAACAAACCACAACAGGATGAGCAGGAGGGGTGGAGTTGCAGTTTAGTCAAGACCCATACCCCTGGGGTGGGCAACACAAAAACACTAATTCAAAAAGATATATGCACCCCAATGTTTATAGCAGCATTATTTACATAGCCAAGATGTGGAAGCAACCTAAGTGTCCATTAACAGATGAATGGATAAAGAAGATGTGGTGTGTATGTGTGTATATACACACACATACACACACACACATACACACACACACACACATACACACACACACACACACACACAATGAACTATTAGTCTGTACTCTTGACACAGGAGCTGACATGAACAGGGAACTGTCCATCACAGCTACGCTGAAATCAGCCACATGCACATGACACATCTGTTTGTTTGTTAGTTTTCAACAATCATGCATTTACATATTTCATTCAGTTTCAAAGTGTGGTGATTTTCAAATCACTCAGACCTGCTTTTAAACCCCACTTTGGTATTTACAAACCTATATGACTTTGAACAAATTACTTAATCTTTCTAAATCTGTTTCATAATCTGTAAAATGGTGCTAATAATTGTACCTACTTCTTTAGAATTGTTATAAAGAAGAAATTATGCACTGCATGAACAACTTTTAATTTAGTGATTGGGGGAGAATAAATACCCATCATTATTATCCCAAGGCATTAGGCCTGAGATGGATGTATGAGCTTTGAATTGGTCAGACCTGGGGTCAAACGTATGTATGATTTTCAAAGAGTAATTTAACCCCTTTAATTATTAATGCCTCTAAATTTCATCTATTAAAAGGTGCAATAAATATCAGTTTCATAGGTTTGCTGTGAGAGACAATATTTCACAAGTAAAATATTGCACGTAAATCACATAGCCTGGTCCATGGTGGGCAGTCAGTAGATGTTGGTTGCCTTTCTCTTTCCCTCTTCTTCAGTATTTATTAATTTGTATGTTTGTGTATTTTTATGAGCTCATGCAACAATGCTGGCCTCTGGTGTTATAAACATGTGTTAGATTTATGGGTTTTTTTTATTTCAAGTAGCTCACAGGCTAGTGGGACACAGATAAAGATTAGAAAATATGTTACACTACTGTATAATACAAGCTCTGGGAATTTGAAGAAGTGTATATCTTACCTCGGAATGTCAAGGAAAACATCAAAGAAAAGTTATTATTTGAGATCAATTAAGAGGGTATATAATTTTACTTCTGTCTTATATTCTATTAGTAAATACTTTTGTCTAATTATGCCTCATGAGGAAGCAAACCATTTCATACATGGAAAATCACTCTGACCTTGGAGGCAGGCTCACTGGGTCCTAATCCTAGCTCAATACTCGTCAATTGAAGGAGCATAACCTCTGTGGACCTCAATCTTATTTGATAAGAACCTTTTCAAACTCTCAACTTCCACACTGCAGTAGTGGTATAATGAATTTTAAAAATAAATGAATGAAAAATAAGTTTGGACAGATGGATTATTTTCATATCCCTTAGTTATCCTGCATGATACAACAATACACTCCTGGAAATGTAAAGGTAAAGGCTGATAGCTTCACAGATGCAGCCCGTGAATGCTTTGCTAGAAGCTTTAATATTGAGGTCATGTTATTAAATACCAAAGGGCATTTGGGCTAAAGACATTTTAGAGACAAATTGGTTTAGCTGTCTATCTCTAAAAAAATAATAATAATAATTTTATTTTTGCTTTTCACAGCACTTGTCTTCATTGTGAATCTAGAACTATTTCATTTATTGTTGATATTTATAATTACTTTCCACAAATTCACTTCCTAAGTGAAAGGCCTATCTTTTGATAGGCCTGCTTATAGCTAGATTTATAAATCACCTAGGTTTAGAGAGAAACTAGGTTTCTTAATCTCTTTTCAAAATTTATCTTTATAAAAAAGTATTGATTCTCCCTTTTCCATAAATGAGAGATGAATGCTAGCCAAACAAAAAACTAAAACCAGGGTGCCTTTGTTTGCACTTCGTTAAGTTTTTCTTTTTCCTCAAGATGAATCCTGTTTTTGAATTTTAGCACTTTGCTTTTTCACTTTTGCAATTTCAGTGATGAAAATGTTTGTGTAAGGTATAAAAGCATGATATCTGTCTCGATATTAACAAGAGGTCAGAGAGAAGTATTAGAATGGTCAGAGAGAAGAATTAGATTTCCCACGAGACTTCTGTCTTATACCATGGAATCTGGGCAAGCAATAGCAAATAAAATGTGGTGAAATGTAAAAAAAACAAAAAAAATTTCCTAGTCAACTTCCAACTTTAAAAAAAAAACGGTCTTCTTTCATCCCAGTGGGTCAGCTTTCAAGCAGCCAAGCTTTCCTCCAGAGGTTCCTGGTACTACCTCTGCGGCTCTTTGCTGATAAAATGTAAATAATCCTCTCTTCAAAACTGTGTGGAGGCTTTTACTTCTTATGTATTGTAGTAAAATAAAATGTAGCTTGTTTCAAAGTTATATTTTTAGGCTGAAGAACTGTTTACATAAAAAAACAACAAACGTTCTTGAGAAATAAGTACTTGTTGGTTCCTTCCACTTTTAGGAGGTGAAAGGAAACCTATGGCATGATCGTTATTAAAAGTAAAAGCACTCATGAAGAATAAAGAAAAGTGAATAAAAGAAAAGGAAAAATAAAAGCCATTGCAGTATCCTCAACTACTCATGAAAAATTCTTTTTGAAAAATTCATTAGGGGATAAAAGATCTGAAGAGACTGTCCTAACACATATTAAATAGAAAGAACTGTGTGAAAAGAATTCCAAGTCTGTGTGTAGACACAGAGCAAACTTAGGAAGTATATTTATCAGAAGAGAAAATTCAGAATAAAAGTACAAGGAAGAGTGTTATGAATACCTTAGCCACATGTGCTCACTTTTTTGGCTGCATCACTGTCAGAGTTTTCATTCTTGTCTACGGGTCAGGAAATTTGTCTCAGAGGACAGGATGGCTGATTACATTGTCTAAGGCCATTTTATATCCTGCTGTGTTCTAATCTCCCAGTGGGTATTTGTGGTAGTAGTTAATCTTGGAAGTCAGTAGGAATTTGTGTAGATATGTACATTTGAGATTCAGCTTCCACTAACATGATGGTGGTGCATGTTAAGTGGAAGAATTCGCGCAGCTAATTTTGGAAAGGTAATGCTACTGGATGGATAAAGTGAATTTGCTTTAGAGTTAATGAATGATGAATTTGTTCTATGATAATGTATCATTAGATTCATGCTAAGAAGGGAAGCTTCAGAGGATCATTACGAAACTCAACTAACTAGACTAAGTTGTTTCACTTTAATTGAGAAATCTCATTTGAAGCATAGCCCCACACCAGGTCACAAATGCACAGAGTACACAAGCACAAATAAAAGCAATTAGACCTACCACCTTGGCCTTGATGCAGTCTGCCTCTTTTAGAATGCCTGATTAAATTCTAGTTTCAAAGGCAGTCACTTGACCCTTTGTCCCTGAAGTAGGGAGGGTTGTAAGTGCTGTTTCTAGAGGGGGATGGGAAGAATGATTCACTCCTGAAAAAGTAGCAGTGCTTTCTCCCAGGTGGATCCTAAAGCTGAACAATGCTACGTGTATACTGTTGCTTCACACTATTCCTTAAGAATCCTGGATACATATAAGAATCTTATAAAAATGATTTCCACATTTTTATAAGATTCCTATAATATTTTTATAAGGTTCCTATAACCACAGCTCTTCTTCTTTGCCAAATGGACAATTTTATTTTCTAAAATTCTTACCTAGCTATCCTGGACTCCCTAAATTTAGACCCTAGAATTTTCCTTTGAGAAGTAATGTTCTGCTCTTCAAGTCTCCAGGGATTGTTTTTAATAATTATTGCCACATTAATAGTATAGTTTATCTGGTTTATTATTATTCTCATTTCTCAAATTAGATTTACAGGCAGAGAACAGGTTTTCAGTAACCTTTCCAGGGTTCTCCTAAATAATTTCGGGCTAAAGGTAAAAATATTCTTCGGATGAAAAGTTCTCTCTTTGAAAACAAGATTAAGTCATGATGTCTTCACATATTCTCTAATAAATACTATCACTCATTCCAGTCTAGTTTCTGCTTTCCTCCTCAATACACACACACACACTCACACCCACACTCTTCCTATCTCTTTCTACTGAGATTGCTCTTATCTAAATCAACTGTGATTTTTGACAAATCAAATATGCACTACCCTCTTTGGGGCTTTCTTGGCCTCTCAGCAACATTCAACTACTTGATCACTCCCTTCTCTTGAAATTCTTTCTTTTCTTGGTCTATATGACTTCACAGTCTCCTGGCATTTATTCCATCTCTCACAAGCTACTCCTTCTCAGTATCCACTACCAGACTGATTTTTCTACTGTATCTGATGTCTAAATATTGAAGTGTCAAAAACCTTATGACATATTTCTCTACAGTCTGTCCTTTGGTGATTTTATGTATTCTCATGATTTAAAAATAAGCAAGAGATCTTCCAGGTTCAGCTACAATGTGAAGAGTTTGGAAGCCATTCCTCTTTTCCTTACAACAAGAAAAAGCTGTATAAACTGAAAATCAACAATTTTTCTTGAACCCATTAGAAAGCAGAGGTCGTAAGGCAAACTGCCATCTCAAAATCTAGAGAGACAAGTGAATCTAGAAAGTGATAGCCAAGATCTGCTTACCTAAACCACTGGAGCCGTAAAACAGTAGTAATAACTCACTGGATATTTTTACAAATTGCTGGAGGCTGAGTGTGGACTAGCTTAAGAATGAGAAACTCCTAGGGGCCACAGTCATAAAAGGGCCATTACCATAAAAAGGCCACCATACTTTAATGAGTTTTACCTGCAGAAATCCCACAAGGTTCTTTCTCATGGTGAAGAGACAACAGAGATCCCTTTGTGGCTTTGGCATGGGGAGGAGAACAGCCACTGTGAAATAGGTATGAAGTATTCTCTATAACAAAGGCCTATTCTATAAAAAAAAAAAAAAAAAAAAAAAAGGACTTTAACAGAGTCTTATTCCACTTGGGGAAAGAGTATTTCTCCATCTCCAGCCCCCTCTTGCCTTCATGTCTCACCAAAAGGAGGCGTATGGGAAGCAAGAAATACATGTGAAGGTACAGCCCAGGAACACAGGTCCACTACAAGACTGAGATTTATTCATGGGATTACAGAATACTTCCCGTCACTAACACCTTACCACCAAATCAACAGGACTCCAGTAAAATAATAGTGGATGAGATGTAAGCAATGAAGGCATAGAGTCTCTCTGAGGAGAAGTATATAGGGAAACCCAGTCTAAAAAAAGAAGGTACAAACAAGGATGCTAGAGGAATTTGAAGCCTCTTCAGCTACCGCAACCTTTAAACACGGTCAAACTCCTAGCCAGATTAACATAAAAACTTATACTAAAGGCCTATTTACCTTAGTTCCTATTACCTGATACATCATGTCTCAACAAAGAAAACCACAAGGCATGGTAAAAGGCAAGAAAAAAACACAGTCTTAAGTAATAACATAAGCAGTAGAAGCAAACTCAGAAATAACATCAATGTTGGAGTTATCGGACAGGAATTTAAAATAACTGAGATTAATGTGTTAGGACTATAACGGATAATGTAAGCAGAGAGATGGAAACTCTAAAAAAATCAAAAAGAAATACTAGAAGTTAAAAACATTATAACATAAATGAAGAATACCTTTGATGGGCTTACCAGTAGACTGGACACAGCCAAGGAGAGAATCAACGACCTTGAAGATATATCAATAGAAACTGCCCAAACTGAAATGCAAAGAGAAAAGAGGATGGGGAAAAAAATAGAGTACCCAGGAGCTGTGAAACAATTACTGAAGTTATAGCATATTAGTAATTGGAGTACTAGAAGAAGAGAGAATGGAGCAGAAGAAATACTTGGAGAAATAACAGTCAAGAATTTTCCAAAATTAATGACAGACACAAAAACACAGTTTTAGAAATCTCAGAGAATGCTAAACAGGATAAGTGCCAAACATCTACATCCAGGCATGTGATATTCAAACTGCAGAAAACGAAAGACAAAGAAAATCTAGAAAGATGCCAGGTGTGGGGTGGGAGTGGGAGGGCACCTTATCTATAGAGTAACAAGGAAAAGAATGACCACAGACTTATTTCCAGAAACCAGTCAAGCAAGAAAATGGTATCATGTTTATAACAGGAGAATGGCATAATGATAATTAATTTAGACCAGTTTAAAATGTATATTGCTAACTCTACAGCAACTGCAAAAAAAAATTAAAAAGTATAATTACTAGATAAAAACTGGAGTGGAAATATAATTATATAAAATGCTCAGTTGAAACCAGAAGACAGAAAAATGGGGGGCTGAAAAAGAAGAAAAATGTAACAAATAGAAAAAGTTACCAACACGGTAGATATTAATCCAGTTATGTCTACATTCACTTTAAATGTGAATAACTGAAGTGCACAAGTCACAATACACAGACTGTCAGAGTGGATTAAAAAACAATAATAATAAGACCCAACTATATGTTGTCTTCAAGAAATCCACTTTAAATTTAAAAACTCAGGTTAAAAGCAAAAGGCAGAGAAAGATATACCATGCTAACATACATCAGAAGAAAGTAGGTGTGGGACTTCCCTGGTGGTCCAGTGGTAAAGAATCTGCCTTACAATGCAGGGGACGCGGGTTTCATCCCTGGTCAGGGAACTAAGATCCCACACGCTGCGGGGCAGCAAAGTCTCTGCACCACAACTACAGAGCCCACATGGCTTGGAGCCTGCGCGCCACAACTAGAGAGAAGCCCATGCACCACAACGAAAGATCCCGCATGCCTCAACGAAGATCCCATGTGCCTCAACTAAGACCCGATGCAGCCAAAAGTAAATAAAATAAATTAGTAAATAATAAATAAATCTTTAAAAAAAAAGGAATAAGAAAGTAGATGTAGCCATGTTAATTTCAGATAAATCACACTTCAGAACAAGGAATATTTTCAGGGATAAAGAAAATCATTACATAATGATACAGGGGTCAATTCCCTAAGAAGACACAACAATCATAAATAATTTTAGAATAATTATTGTATAGAAACTAGTATGCTCACTATTCAAAATATTAAGCAATACAAAAATAAGGAAAGCTAAAAGTACATAAAATTTCATTGCCCCCAAATTACCTGTGTAACCTCAAAATTACCTGTGTAACTGTGAGGTTAGCTCCTGTGAATCTCATTTCAGATCCAGCTATGTAGGTAGATAGATAGAGGAGTAGTGTCGTTTAAAAAACACAATAGACACGATCCATTAATCCATTAATACTTTTAAAGTACTAGCTCTCCAAAATCCTGCTTATATTAAGAATAATATTATGTAAACATTAAGAATTTGGTATCATTATACTTCAGCCACAATTTTCTAATATAGTTTTTTTTTTTTTTTTTTTGCGGTAAGTGGGCCTCTCACTGTTGTGGCCTCTCCCGTTGCGGAGCACAGGCTCTGGACGCGCAGGCTCAATGGCCATGGTTCATGCACCTAGACGCTCTGCGGCATGTGGGATCTTCCCGGACCGGGGCATGAACCCGCGTGCCCTGCATCGGCAGGCGGACTCTCAACCACTGCGCCACCAGGGAAGCCCTGAAATTGATTTTTGACATGAAAAGTAGGATTCTAATTTCATTTTTATTCCATCAAGATAATTGTGTCCTAACTTCATTTAATCAAAAATGTTTCTCTACTATTTTGCATAAATCAGGTTACTGTTTCTATAGATGTTTTTCTATGTTCTCATTTCACTAGTTAATTTGCCTATTCCTTCACCATTAAACCATTGTATTAATTACTGTAGTAATAAAATAATTCTTGGTATACAAAAAGGCAAGTCTCCCGCACTATGCTCTACTTCGTGATTAATTGGTTATTCTTTACTCTTTGCTCAAGCACATACATTTCAAATAAGTTTGTCAAATTATGCATGTGAGCGCACACACACACACACATTCACATTTACCTAGAAGCCTGTTAAGATTTTGATTAGAATTGCTTAAATCTATTAATATAATACTGTAACTTTTAATCAATGAACATGACATATATCTCCATTATTTGGTATTTTTTCAATGTTTTCAAAATCTTATTTTTTATCCATAAAGGGCATGCATAACTTCTTTTAAATTAATCCCAGATACTTTATATTCTTTGTATTTTGTATTATAATTTCTTGCTTTCTCATGTACAGAAATGTGGCTGATTTGTAGATAATGAATTTCTTATCCAAAAAACTTTCTAAATTCTCTGATTAAACTAGTTAATTGTATTCCTCTCATCTTTGATTTATCAATTCTCAGAAGGGTGAGTGAAAATTTCCTACCAATATTTTAATTTTTTTAAGATGTCTTAATAGACCTCCTACCTGGCTAGAAGTACAGACTATTTTCATTTTTGTAAGATTCACCTATGGCTTTATTTCTAGTTTTCCCACCTAATTATGCATTCCTAAACAATATGGTTTAGTTTTGCCTATTGTTGAAATTCATATAATTTAATTACACACTATGTATAATGTTATGTCTAGTTTCTTTCTCTCAATTCACCTTTTTGTGCTGTTGAGTTTCTGTTTTTCATAATTGCTGTATACTACTCTGTTGCATAACTACTCTATGACTTAAATAGCCATTCAAGTGTTAAGAATATTTCTTACTCACAAAACAGAAATAGAGTCACAGATGTAGAAAATAAACTTATGGTTACCGGGGGGAAAAGCGAGGGGAGAGAGAAATTAGATTGGAATTGACATATACATGCTACTGTATATAAAATAGATAACTAATAAGGACCTACTGTATAGCACAGGAAGCTCTACTCAATACTCTTTAAAGACCTAGATGGGAAAATAATCTAAAAAAAAAAGTGGTTATGTGTATATGTATAAATGATTCACTTTGCTGTACAACAGAAACTAACACAACATTATAAATCAACTTTATTCCAATAAAAAAATTTTTTAAAAAGAATATTTTCAGGTCACCACAACACTGAAAATTCAGACTACAATTATGGATTAAAAAACAGTTTATTTTTGCTAATTTTGAGGATAAGTTTTTTATACCTCCAGTCAGCACCAATGTTCAGAACAGAACAATTATCTTTGGCATTTCTTAGGGTAGTTAGTTAACTATTTCTAGTTTGCCTTTACACCAATGGTGACGTCTTTCGTGATTGCAGCTTTACAGGAAGTCTCCTATTTGACTTCCTACCTTGTGTTTTTATTCCTATCCACTAAGACCTATGAAACTCAAATTTACTCAGTTTTACAAATGCCTTCTAGGCAAGATCCAGCTTGTGTCTTGCCTATCTCTTTTAGCATGTACCTTTACTTAGTCTTTGGCCTGACTATTCCTTTATTTCTTGTCAGCAATCTGATGTATTTAAGGATGTCCTTTTTATGATATCCAAAGTTGTAGCTGCTGTTAGTAAGAGGCTCAGTCTTGGTACCTAGTTCACCATATTGCAAGAAAAGGAAGTAATTACATGCAATTTTTCAGTGTGCTTCCGTAGCAGTTTTTTAAATGGCCCGGAATTTTTTCACAATTCTCCCATTGAGAAGTGCAATCTACATCCCCACTCCCTGAATCTGAGCCCTGTGACTGCTTAACAGTGGGATACACTATAAATGACACTGTGCTTTCAGGCTCAGGCCTTAAGATAAATATAGCATGTACTTCTCATTTCTTGGGACATTTGCTCTTTCAAATTACATCATGTTGCAAATATTTACTTTGTTTAACTATCCCCACTAGTTGATCCAGTGCTCAACTATCTCAATCACAGAACCAGGCAAATCAAAGCTGTGGTCTCAACAATTATTCTACATGTTCTGCATAACTCATCAGTGTAATAAATGCATAGCAAAGTATTCATAATATTTTCAGAGAAAAGAAAATTATTGTGAGTGTAATTAATGACTTTGTTCATATTTAATATATACAATGGGTGCTAAGCATATATTGAGCATCAAATATTAATAATGCGATCATGCAAAATAGATAATAAGAAATAGGTAGATATTTTTTAAAGCACATGTGTATTATTTGGAAAAAATGTAATTCAAAAGATATAAAGTGGGTGATTATTTGATGTGAAATAAATATAAAAGGCAAATAATACTGTCTGAAACTGTGCTTCTCAGCTGGTACTCCAAATTAGAATCATATAGGGCTTTAAAAAAATACAAATAGCCAAGCACCATTAATACCCAAGGAGGCAGGGTTGAAAAGAACTGGTTAAAGCAGTGGTTCTCAACCGTGGCTTAACATTATAATCATTTGTGAAGATTTTAAAGAACAAATTTCCAGGCTGTATTCCAGGCCAATTAAATCAGAATCTCTGGGGGTGGGATCCATGCATCAGTACTTTTTAAAGCTTTCAGATTTTCCAATGTGCAGCCAAGTTGAGGACAACTCATCTAAAATATCTAATTGGTTGCATATACTATAATATAGGAGAAAGACTTAAAAATTAAAAATTCTATATAATAATTGTTTGCATTCCTATTAGCAGTTCAGTTTAAATTAATGTAAAATTTGACTACAAACTCTCTTTAGTACATTTTTCTCAGGCTAAGAAAAATGAATCCTCCTACAAAGAAAATTTCAGTGACTGACAGAAAATTTAAATGAATAGTCTATTCAACTTGGAGAAACTAAGAACATTTTTCTAATCAAGAAAGTAAATTATTCGATCAAAGTCAGAATCTGATATTAATTTAACACTACACAAGCATGGCTTCTTGCCCAAGTAAATAAGCAAAATATTGAATGTATTTCATTCAATCATAAAAAATATTTTTGATCATCTTGATGTACGAGTCATTGGCTTAAATGCTGGAGACACAGTAGTGAGAAAAATCAAAGATGCCTACTCACTAGACACTTATAATCTAACGGGAGACAGACAATTTTAAAAATCACGCCAATATCTGTGTAATGACAAGCCATAAATGGCACTATGAAAGAAAGATTCAGGGTGCTGTAAGACATCTTACAGGAGAACAAGGGAGAAATGACACTATGCCAAACCTTATGAAAGTGGCAGCTTCCACTTCCTGTTTATCAGATCCTCATTCTTAGAATCTAGCTATCATGATGTAAGGAAGCACAATCAACACGTGGAGTGATCTATATGGAGAAGAGCCAATGCCCATGGGACAGAGTCTTGGCTGACTGCCAGCCAAGAGCCAACCCCAAATTGTCATTCACGCGCGTGAGCAATCTGGAAAAGTAAATCATACAGTCCCCTCTTTCCTCCAGTGTGGGGAGTCAGGAAGGGCTTCTTGGAAAGTTTACTTCTGAAGAGAGAGCAGGAGTTATGTGCAAATGCCTCTGGAAGAAAGGTTGCTTACAGTTATGACCTATCTGCTAGTCACAATATTTTAACTGGGCAGTTGACTGGATTATATGGAAATCTAATGACCAATACTTAAAAAATATTTTGAGTTAGAAAACAAAGGAAAATCAAATATATTTTGCATAAAACATCACTATTAATTTCATATTAAGAGGACCAAAATGATACTAAAGGTAAAAGCAGTATATGGTAAAAAATGTGACTAATGGCAGACATAGATAGATCAGAAGAAATTTTTTTTAATTCACTCTATAATTTTCATATCTAACCATGTTCACTAGAATATGTTATTTTGTTAAACCACAAAAGATGGTTTTTTTAAGGACCCAGTAAAAGTGTATGAGGTCAATACACTTTTCTTCCTGCTTTTATTTTAGATTAAAAGAGAGTGAAAATGAAGTCTTCTCATCAGTTCTTGTGAAATACTTGTA
Organism: Delphinapterus leucas; assembly: GCF_059928025.1. NCBI lineage: Eukaryota > Metazoa > Chordata > Mammalia > Artiodactyla > Monodontidae > Delphinapterus > Delphinapterus leucas. The sequence continues at coordinate 56,609,056 of NC_143140.1, forward strand.
TTGAGTCAAGTCATATGAGTTGCAACACTCGAATACCTGTGCACACACTTAAATATTCAGTTTCAAACCATTGATTATGAATTATACTCACACTTATCTAAGCACATTCTTGCATAAATATTCCGATGTAAAGGGGAGCTGGAAGATGAGCGAAGCATCGTCATTATATTCAGCTCTTTGCCTGCAATTTAGAAATAAATGGATGTTGAAGTGTTTTCCTGTCCATGTATTGCCCTTTTCCTGGCACTTATCAAGATATAATTGAAAATAGTGATACAGTATTAAGGCTCAGAGAAAATCCTGATGTGTAATGGATTAAAGCACAGAATTAGTCAGACCTTATGATTTTCAGACAGCTTCTGCAACTGCTTCTCTGATTCACCAGTGAGCTGAATTGAGCATGAATTTTTATCCTTTACAGTGCTCAAATACATTCATGACCTACCAGCTCTTTTTTAAAAAGCCCATGCCCTCTCTTAAGCCTCACTGTGGTCTCCAACATCAGCAAGAAATTATAATTTCTTGAGTTAAGTACTCAGCTACAAAGTAGTTCATGCTATCCTCCTTTTTTAATGTATCCCATTGGGTATTAACAGTGTTCAGATTTATTTTTCATAATTTAGAACTTGCCTTATAAAATATTAAAATGCTTATTAATGTTTGGAAAAGTGGCAGAGGCACTAATATATATTGCAAGCAGCACAATGCTGTTCTTCAGCCTCATACTAATTAGCCATACATATAAAAATACCTCAATTAAGTTTTGTCTTCATTGTTCAGAAGGCAAATAGAAAAGAGGACATAGAAACACATTTAAAGACTCTTAGGACAAGTTTGTGTTTATCTGAAACTGTAACCATTGGCTCAAACTGGTCAGATCATATTTATGAACACATATTATGTACAATAATTTTAAAAGGTTTCTCATCTTCTCACTGATAAACAGAAAATAGTGAATTCCCATATATTATGAAAAAACAAAATAAAAATCATACGCTTTCAAATTATGAATCTTTTGTGTTTCTCAGTCACCGTTACCATACCATGTCAAGCACTTTTTTTCTTTCAAGAATGATAATGAATTCAAGTTGTTCCATTCACCCTTCTGACTGACTCCTATAAGCTGCATTTGCCAGATAACTAAAAACATCTAAAAATATTAAAAAATAACCCTCTGCCCATGGAGAATTACTGTACATATATAGTACTCACTTCAGCTGATCTCACTAATCAAAAAGTAAAATTATTTTACAAAATCATACATTATGGTGTCTGATATCCATATTTCTACAAACAGAATTACCAAATAATAACTTTTGCCTTCTGACACCAGTCGTCAATATAGTAGTCAACATCAAGCAAGATTAAGAATAAATTAGATCGGGCTTCCCTGGTGGCACAGTGGTTGAGAGTCCGCCTGCCAATGCAAGGGGCACGGGTTCGTGCCCCGGTCCGGGAAGATCCCACATGCCGCGGGGCGGCTGGGCCCGTGAGCCATGGCCTCTGAGCCTGCGCGTCCGGAGCCTGTGCTCCACAACGGGAGAGGCCACAACAGTGAGAGGCCCGCATACCGCAAAAAGAATAAATTAGATCAATACTAAAGCTGATTCACTAATTTTGATTTTTAACTTTAGCAGCATTAAATTTGTAGAAATGCGTTTTATAGGACTTTTGCAAATAAAGATGCTTTTGACCTATTTGCTACTTGATGATCTTTCCTGGAATAGAAGATAACAGAAGTGAAAAATTAAGCACAAGGCAAAATAAATTCCCCATTACTGGAATTTTTGACATACTGCCGTTGCACCAATTTCACCAATAACTTCAATTTAATGAATTAATCACAGATTAGCAATTCTGCCCTGTATGTTAATGTGGTTAAGACCAAATTTGTATTTCTATTCTAAGTGACCTCCTTGTTTCCACTGTGAGAGTGCATCCTGCTTTTCCTAATACTAGTGAGCAACTCTGGGCAACTGTTTCATCCCTATGAGTTTCAGTTTTCCAATCTCATAGAAATAATACAATAGAAATAATAGTACCTACCTCAAAAGAAATAATTAATGAGACAATTTTCATAAATCACTAATCACAATGTAATCCCTTGAAAAGTATTAGCTCTTATTGCCCTGTTAAACATATAAAGAGCCATAATTTCTGAAATGATTACATTCAATATTTTCAATGATCTAAAATCAAAGCAAAAGTTTAGAAAGTTATGTAAGTTATGAAGGGAGGAATAGGAAATAAGGCATTGTAACCTTCAACTGGATGAGTGCTTTCCATATCCCCTAGAGCACAATGCTATCATTCAGAAGATTTTCTATGCTTATGCTTCTTTTCATTATGAAATTTACTATTTATATTTCAGATAGATGTTGTTGGTTTTTAACTGGAACACACAGATTAAGGTCAACGTTTTTAAGAAGTATTCTGTAAGGAAATTATAATATGCTATTTACCCAGAGAAGGTTGACAAGCCATCTTTGTCTGATCATTTTTACTATAAATACATATATTGTGATCTTGACTGTGGGAGAGTGGAGTTTTGCGTGAGTGCACACAAGGACACAAGGTATTGCAGACAGGTGGATGACTGAGTGCAAGTCGACTGGCAGGAAATTAATAGGAAATGATTTTCAGTGGAGGGTGTATACTAACTGATGCCTGTGCATTAACCTGCGTTATTGTTAATGGAGTATCACCATATGAATTATGGAATAAGATAACTCAAGAGACTGTAAGAAATTCTTATTTACTCTTTGTGACTGAGGATTAAATTTTTGTTGGTGTGAAATCTACTCTGAATAATACATATGTTATGAAACTTTGGCCCAGGAGGATTAAAATACACTGTTTTTTTGTCATTTCATTGCCATTTTCTCTTAAGCCCTGAGGTTTCCATAGACACCAAAAGTTAAATAAGATCAAGAAACAGGATTATCTGTCCCTTTCTTTCTCTCTCCCTCCCATCTCTCTCTCTTTCTTCCTAAAAGATTAAAGAAGCACTGTTCTTTAATAACAGTGTAGATAAGTAAATTAAAAATAAGATGACAGAATTCATAAATTAATAAAGATATATAAATATGTTTGTTCACTTCATATTTATTAAGATTTTTCAGTGTATAATTGAATAATAAGCTTATCATCAGAAATATCTGCTAACAGACCTTATTGATTCCTGCGCAGTATACAATGTATGTATGATGTTTCTCTTACTTTTTCCTTTTTACAAAAATATGTGACTTTAGAATACTGAGCCTTATTAATTTACATTTTGTTTTATTTAAATCTCTATATTGTGATAAATTTGTATAACTTTTACCATCTGTTGTGGAATCTTTTATTAATACACAGCAGTATTTATTACTTTCTAGGAGAATTACAAACCACTTTTAAGAAACTAATGAAAGCCATTCCCAGAAAAGACACATACAAAATTTAAATACACACAGAGACATACACATTTTTCTACAACATGAAGGGGCTTATATATACCTTGAAACCCATCCTTTCAAATTAGGACCATAAATAAAGAAATCCTGATCAAAGGTTATTTTAACCTGAGGCTACATAGTGTTCATGCTTTTCACAGTTTCCAAGGCTTTGAATCAAAAGACATGGTGTCCTCTCCAAACTCCGCTCCTCATTTAACCTTAGTAGCCTAATTTATAAAATAAAAAGAGGGGGAGCTTCAAGATGGCGAAAGAGTAAGACGTGGAGATCACCTTCCTCCCCACAAATACATCAGAAATACATCTGCACGTGGAACACCTCCTACAGAACACCTACTGAACCCTGGCAGAAGACCTCAGACCTCCCAAAAGGCAAGAAAGTCCCCACGTACCTGGGTAGGGCAAGAGAAAAAAGGAAAAACAGAGACAAAAGATTGGGGACGGGACCTGCACCAGTGGGAGGGAGCCGTTAAAGAGGAAAGGTTTTCACACACTAGAAGCCCCTTCGCCGGGGTAGACTGTGTGTGGGGCGGGGGGGAGCCTCAGAGCCGCGAAGGAGAGCGCAGCAACAGGGTGTGGAGGGCAAAGCGGAGAGATTCCCGCACAGAGGATCGGTGCCGACTGGCACTCACCAACCTGAGAGGCTTGTCTGCTCACCTGCCGGAATGGGTGGGGGCTGGGAGCTGAGGCTCCGGCTTCGGAGGTCGGATCCCAGGGAGACGACTGGGGTTGGATACGTGAACACAGCCTGTGGCTAGTGAGCCACAAAGAGCCAGGAGGGAGTCCGGGAAAAAGTCTGGAGCGGCCGAAGAGGCACAAGACTTCTTCTTGCCTCTTTGTTTCCTGGTGCGTGAGGAGAGGGGATTAAGAGCGCCGCTTAAAGGAGCTCCAGAGACGGGTGCGAGCCGCGGCTCCCAGCGCGGACCCCAGAGACGGGCATGATACGTTAAAACTGCTGCTGCCGCCACCAAGAAGCCTGTGTGCAGCACAGGTCACGCTCCACACCTCCTCTCCTGGGAGCCTGTGCAGCCCGCCACGGCCAGGGTCCCGGGAACCAGGGTCAACGCCTCCGGGAGAACGCACGGTGCGCCTCAGGCTGGTGCAACGTCACGCCGGCCTCTGCCGCCGCAGGCTCGCCCCCCACTCCGTGCCTCTTCCTCCCCCCCGGCCTGAGTGAGCCAGAGCCTCCGAATCAGCTGCTCCTTTAATGCCGTCCTGTCTGAGCAAAGAAGAGACGCCCTCCTGCGACCTACACGCAGAGGCGGAGCCAAATCCAAAGCTGAGCCCCGGCAGCTGTGCAAACAAAGAAGAGAAAGGGAAAGCTCTCCAGCAGCCTCAGGTGCTGCGGATTAAACCTCCACAATCAGCTTGATGTACCCTGCATCTGTGGAATACCTGAATAGACAACGAATCCCAAATTAAGGAGGTGGACTTTGGAAGCAACGATATATGTATATTTTCCCCCCTTTTTCTCTTTTTGTGAGTGTGTATGTGTATGCTGCTGTGTGTGATTTTTGTCTGTATAGCTTTGCTTTTACCATTTGTCCTAGGGTTCTGTCTGTCCATTTTTTGTTGTTGTTTTAGTATAGTTTTTAGCGCTTGTTATCATTGGTGGATTTATTTTCTGGTTTGGTTGCTCTTCTTTCTTTTTTTTATTAATTTAAAAAAATTTTAATCATTTTTTATTTTAATTAATTTAATTTAATTTTATTTTATCTTCTTCTTACTTTCTTTCTTTCTTTTTTTTCTACCTTTTATTCTGAGCCATGTGGATGACAGGCCCTTGGTGCTCCAGCCAGGCGTCAGGGCTGTGCCTCTGAGGTGGGAGAGCCAAGTTCAGGACACTGGTCCACAAGAGACCTCCCAGCTCCACGTAATATCAAACAGCAAAAATCTCCCAGAGATATCCATCTCAATGCCAAGACCCAGCTCCACTCAACGACCAGCAAGCTACAGTGCTGGACACCCTATGCCAAACAACTAGCAAGACAGGAACACAACCACATCCATTAGCAGAGAGGCTGCCTAAAATCATAATAGGGCCACAGACACCCCAGAAAACACCACCAGATGTAGACCTGCCCACCAAAAAGACAAGATCCAGCCTCATTACACCAGAACACAGGCACTAGTCCCCTCCACCAGGAAGCCTACACAACCCACTGAACCAACCTTAGCCACTGGGGACAGACACCAAAAACAATGGGAACTACGAACCTGCAGCCGGCAAAAAGGAGACCCCAAACACAGTAAGATAAGCAAAATGAGAAGACAGAGAAACACACAGCAGTTGAAGGAGCCAGGTAAAAACCCACCAGACCTAACAAATGAAGAGGAAATAGGCAGGCTTCCTGAAAAACAATTCAGAAAAATGATAGTAAAGATGATCCAAAATCTTGGATATAGAATGCAGAAAATATAAGAAACGTTTAACAAGGACCTAGAAGAACAAAGGGGAAACAAACAATGATGAACAACACAATAAATGAAATTAAAAATTCTCTAGAAGGGATCAATAGCATAATAACTGATGCAGAAGAATGGATAAGTGCCCTGGAAGATAAAATAGTGGAAATAACTACTGCAGAGCAGAATAAAGAAAAAGAATCAAAAGAATTGAGGACAGTCTCAGAGACCTCTGGGACAACATTAAACGCACCAACATTTGAATTATAGGGGTCCCAGAAGAAGAAGAGAAAAAGAAGGGGACTGAGAAAATATTTGAAGAGATTATAGTTGAAAACTTCCCTAATATGGGAAAGGAAATAGTTAATCAAGTCCAGGAAGCACAGAGAGTCCCATACAGGATAAATCCAAAGAGAAACATGCCAAGACACATAATAATCAAACTATCAAAAATTATATACAAAGAAAAAATATTAAAAGCAGCAAGGGAAAAACAACAAATAACATACAAGGGAATCCCCATAAGGTTAACAGCTGATCTTTCAGCAGCAACTCTGCAAGCCAGAAGGAGTGGCAGCACATATTTAAAGTGATGAAGGAGAAAAACCTGCAACCAGATTACTCTACCCAGCAAGGATCTAGCTCAGATTTGACGGAGAAATTAAAATCTTTACAGGCAAGCAAATGCTAAGAGAATTCAGCACCATCGACCAGTTCTACAACAAATGCTGAAGGAACTTCTACAGGCAGGAAACAAAAGAGAAGGAAAAGACCTACAATAACAAACCCAAAATAATTAAGAAAATGGTAAAAGGAAAATACAGATTGATAATTACCTTAAGGATTAATGGATTAAATGCTCCAACCAAATGACATAGACTGGCTGAATGGATACAAAAGCAAGACCCATATATATGCTGCCTACAAGAGACCCACTTCACACCTATGGACACATACAGGCTGAAACTGAGGGGATGGAAAAAGATATTACATGCAAATCAAAAGAAAGCTGGACTAGCTATTCTCCTATCAGACAAAATAGACTTTAAAACAAAGACTATTACAAGAGACAAAGAAGGACATTACATAATGATCAAGAGATCAATCCAAGGAGAATATATAACAATTGTAAATATTTATACACCCAACATAGGAGCACCTCAATACATAAGGCAAATACTAACAGCCATAAAACGGGAAATTGACAGTAACACAATCATAGTAGGGGACTTGAACACCCTACTTTCACCAATGGACAGATCATCCAAAATGAAAATAAATAAGGAAACACAAGCTTTAAATGATACATTAAACAAGATGGACTTAATTGGTATTTGTAGGACATTCCATCCAAAAACAACAGAATACACATTCTTCTCAAGTGCTCATGGAACATTATCCAAGATAGATCATATCTTGGGTCACAAAACAAGCCTTGGTAAATTTTAAAAAATTGAAATTGTATCAAGTATCTTTTCCGACCACAACGCTATGAGACTAGATATCTATTACAGGAAAAAATCTGTAAAAAATACACATGGAGGCTAAACAATACACTACTAAATAACCAAGAGATCACTGAAGAAATCAAAGAGGAAACCAAAAAATACCTAGAAACAAATGACAATGAAAACACAACAACCCAATACCTATGGTATGCAGCAAAAGCAGTTCTAAGAAGGAAGTTTATAGCAATACAATCCTACCTTAAGAAACAAGAAACATCTCAAAAAAACAACCTAACCTTACATCTAAAGCAATTAGAGAAAGAAGAACAAAAAAAACCCCCAAAGTTAGCAGAAGGAAAGAAATCATAAAGATCAGATCAGAAATAAATGAAAAACAAATGAAGGAAACGATAGCAAAGATCAATAAAACTAAAAGCTGCTTCCTTGAGAAGATAAACAAAATTGATAAACCATTAGCCAGACTCATCAAGAAAAAAAGGGAGAGGACTCAAATGAATAGAATTAGAAATGAAAAAGGAGAAGTAACAACTGACACTGCAGAAATACAGAGGATCATGAGAGATTACTACAAGCAACTATATGCCCATAAAATGGACAACCTGGAAGAAATGGACAAATTCTTAGAAAAGCACAACCTTCTGAGACTGAATCAGAAAGAAGTAAAAAATATGGACAGACCAATCACAAGTAATAAAATTGAAACTGTGATTAAAAATCTTCCAACAAACAAAAGCCCAGGACCAGATGGCTTCACAGGTGAATTCTATCAAACATTTAGAGACGAGCTAACACCTATCCTTCTCAAACTCTTCCAAAATATAGCAGAGGGAGGAACACTCCCAAACTCATTCTACGAGGCCACCATCACCCTGATACCAAGACCAGACAAAGTTGTCACAAAGAAAGAAAACTACAGGCCAATATCACTGATGAACATAGAGGCAAAAATCCTCAACAAAATACTAGCAAACAGAATCCAACAGCACATTAAAGGGATCATACACCCTGATCAAGGTGGGTTTATCCCAGTATTGCAAGGATTCTTCAATATACACAAATCAATCAATATGATACACCATGTTAACAAACAGAAGGAGAAAAACCATATGATCATCTCAATAGATGCAGAAAAAATTTCGACAAAATTCAAAACACATTTATGATAAAAACTCTCCAGAAAGCAGACATAGAGGGAAATTTTCTCAACATAATAAAGGCCATATATGACAAACCTGCAGCCAACATAATCCTCAATGGTTAAAAACAGAAACCATTTCCACTAAGATCAGGAACAAGACAAGGTTGCCCACTCTCACCACTATTATTCAACATAGTTTTTGAAGTTTTAGCCACAGCAATCAGAGAAGAAGAAATAAAAGGAATCCAAATCGGAAAAGAAGAAGTAAAGCTGTAACTGTTTGCAGATGACATGATACTATACATTGAGAATCCTAAAGATGCTACCAGAAAACTACTAGAGCTAATCAATGAAGTTGGTAAAGTAGCAGGATACAAAATTAGTGCACAGGAATCTCTTGCATTCCTATACACTAATGATGAAAAATCTGAAAGTGAAATAAAAAAACACTCCCATTTACCATTGCAACAAAAAGAATAAAATATCTAGGAATAAACCTACCTAAGGAGACAAAAGACCTGTATGCAGAAAATTATAAGACACTGATGAAAGAAATTAAAGATGATACAAATATATGGAGAGATATACCATGTTCTTGAATTGAAGGAGTCAACATGTGCAAATGACTGTACTACACAAAGCAATCTACAGATTCAATGCCATCCCTATCAAACTACCACTGGCATTTTTCACAGAACTAGAATAAATTTCACAATTTGTATGGAAGCACAAAAGACCCCGAATAGCGAAAGCAATCATGAGAAAGAAAAACGGAGCTGGAGGAATCAGGCTCCCTGACTTCAAAGTATACTACAAAGCTACAGTAATCAAGACAGTATGGTAGTGGCACAAAAACAGAAATATAGATCAATGGAACAGGATAGAAAGCCCAGAGGTAAACCCACACACATATGGTCACCTTATCTTTGATAAAGGAGGCAAGAATATACAGTGGAGAAAAGACAGCCTCTTCAGTAAGTGGTGCTGGGAAAACTGGACAGCTACACATAAAAGAATGAAATTAGAATACTCCCTAACATCATACACAAAAATAAACTCAAAATGAGTTAAAGACCTAAATGTAAGGCCGGACACTATCAAACTCTTAGAGGAAAACATAGGCAGAACACTCTATGACATCAATCACAGCAAGATCCTTTTTGACTCACCTCCTAGAGAAAGGGAAATAAAAACAAAAATAAACAAATGGGACCTAGTGAAACTTAAAACTTTTTCACAGCAAAGGAAACCATAAACAAGATGAAAAGACAACCCTCAGAATGGGAGAAAATATTTGCAAACGAAGCAACTGGCAAAGGATTAATCTCCAAAATATACAAGCAGTTCATGCAGCTCAATATCAAAAGAACAAACAACCCAATCCAAAAATGGGCAGAAGACCTACATAGACATTTCTCCAAAGAAGATATACAGATTGCTACACATGAAAGGATGCTCAACAAAGGATGCTCAATATCAGTAATCAAACACATGAAAGGATGCTCAACATCAGTAATCATTAGAGAAGTAATCTAATCATTAGAGAAGTGCAAATCAAAACTACAGTGAGGTATCATCTCACACCACTCAGAATGGCCATCATCAAAGAGTCTACAAACAATAAATGCTGGACAGGGTGTGGAGAAAAGGGAACCCTCTTGCACTGTTGGTGGCAATGTAAATTGATACAGCCACTATGGAGAACAGTATGGAGGTTCCTTAAAAAACTACAAATAGAACTACCATATGACCCAGCAATCCCACTACTGGGCATATACCCGGAGAAAACCATAATTCAAAAAGAGTCATGTACCACAGTATTTATCGTAGCACTGTTTACAATAGCCAGGACATGGAAGCAACCTAAGTGTCCATTGACAGATGAATGGATAAAGAAGATGTGGCACATATATACATTGGAATATTACTCAGCTATAAAAAGAAAGGAAATTAAGTTATTTGTAGTGAGGTGGATGGACCTAGAGACTGTCATACAGAGTGAAGTAAGTCAGAAAGGGAAAAACAAATACTGTATGCTAACACATATATATGGAATCTTAAAAAAAAAATGGTTCTGAAGAACCTAGGAGCAGGACATAGATAATGGACTTGAGTACATGGGGAGGGGGATGGGTAAGCTGGGACCAAGTGAGAGAGTGGCATGGACATATATACACTACCTAATATAAAACAGATAGCTAGTGGGAAGCAGCCACATAGCACAGGGAGATCAGCTCGGTGCTTTTTGTCCACCTAGAGGGCTGGGATAGGGAGGTTGGAGAGAGACGCATGAGAGAGGAGATATGGGGATATATGTATATGTATAGCTGATTCACTATATTATACAGCAGAAACTAACACACCATCATAAAGCAATTATACTCCAATAAAGATGATAAAAAAGTAAAATAAAAAACACCTAAGAATAAATAAATAAAATGTGTGACTTTGTATTCAGAATGCAAGAATATGTTTTCTGGATTGAGATGTGGTCTCACCCAAAGGGTGTTCACACACACACACAAAGAGAAAAGTGGAGAAGAAGAAGAGAACACAGCAGAGGTAGATTGAGGATTCAATGTAGAGGTGCAAGAAAGATACAGAGTAATTGGTGGGATCTACACAGAGCTCCAATCCCTCATTGCAGTCTGTTCCTGACAAAAATCCCAACCTTAGGAGCAAGTTTTCTTGCTATAAATTTCTAGCTAAATTAGTTGCAAAGAATTGTTTCTATAAGCCATCTCTACTTGATCACCTCACATCATTCAAAGGACTTCAGTCCACCTTTCACCTATACTACTTAAGCAACATAAAGATCAAATAGAGCATCTTCTATTATACTCCATCAATGATTCAAAATTATGTCACATTTTAGTTTGCTTTGTAAGTGGACTATAGTATTTTTGCACATGCTTATGTTTTATTTGGAGTTTCTCCTTACACTGATCTTTCTTTTTCCTGAAACATGCAAACAAAATCCTTTCTGAGGCTCTGAGGAGGAATGCTCTCCTTTTCTAACCCCATGAAACCCAAGTACACACACATAAACGTACAGACACTGCTGTCTTGCCGTGGTTAATGCCTGTTCACTCTAAAGTTCTCAGTTTTAATATCGCTTCCATATTAAGACATTCTCTGACTCTACCCACATAAATTAAGTTTCCCTGTTTTACTCTCATAGCATGCTATACTTCTTCATGGAAATAATCACAATTTTTAATCGTTATGTAACTGTTTAATGTCTGTCCAAACCCTTACACACCCAACATCCTTTAAAAAGCTATGGAACCCCCTGAGGAAAAATGCTTTATTTATTTTATTTAACACTGTATGTCTTATGCTTTTCCTACATTCATGCCTAATAAATGGTAATACTTCCTCTCTAATTTAAACACAGATTTATGTTTATTAGCCAAGATATTGTTAGTATTCATACTATTCTTTGGTTATAAGGGGAGTATTTGAGGGTGTTAATTCTTTCAAATGTGTAATTCTCAGAGCATGAATAGAAAACAGTTTTCTTCTTGTGTGTCAATGTTTATCTACTAGTATTGACTGTCTATAATGAAACCTTGAGATGGACTCTGAGGCTGAGGTTAGGTTCAGCAGGAAAGAGTAAATAAGAGATAAATTCTCTCTGCTAGGGACAAAGGAAAAGTTAGTGGGGTGTAGTTCTTAATTTTCATGTTTGACATCTTTGGCCTAGTAAAATTATATTACCCATGGTGCTAATTATATATCTAGTTGATTAACTGTCTTAGCTGAAGTATTACTGAGATTGAAGTTCCAAGATCATCTTAGCATTTTACTGGTTTGAAAGAAATACAGGCATGAAATTTAATTTCCAAGTTAGTCCAAATGCTTCTATAGCCTGAATCCACTTAAAAGGTCTCTTTGAGCAAGTCAGGGGGTAGATCCTAGTTTGCATATCATGTTACTGAATCAAGGCTCAGGAGAATTTAATATCCTCTTTAACTCTGGCTCTGAAGTATCTTAACCTCACTAGTTTCATTTGCCCATCTGGAAAATAAAGATCATAAAACCTTACATGAGTAACTATTAAATGAAACTATACATTTTTAAAGTTATACTTGATTACATTTTTATGAAAACAATATTTTTTAATATTGGCTTTAATCTTGGTGTGATGAAATGGTAAGTGGAAAAACATCAAAAGCTGATAGCTTAGACACAATTTCTAAAAATAAATAACCACTTTGATTTGAAGCAATAATGTATGTTAGTAAAGAGAAGACCCAGCCTTGGATATGATTCCAGAAAAGATCTTAATAGTTTCATTTGGAACTAATACCACTTAGCTCTTACAAAGTAGGACTCAGTAATTCAGGTTCATTATGTAAACATCTTTGGCATTTCATTTACTTTCTCGGCATAAACAGCTCGTAAAACAATAGAAGAACAGGATTATCTGAATATTAGTTCTTGGATTAATTCTCGAAATGTCTTGAGGACAGAAGCAACTGTTTCAATCTGTTGTGTACTACTTGAAATTAGGATTTTTCTTCTTGAAAAAAATATAATAACTTTTAAGGTAAAATCTGTTTGGAGCTCAGTATTATGATTTGTGATACAAATGAACAACATCAAGAGAGTAAGCAAACACAAATGTCATAGTCAGTCCTACTCCCAGGTTGTAGTCTAGACATTGTCATTAACAATATCTATACCCCTTCCTTAATCTTTTTTCAAGTATCTCAGTTTCTGTCTGTTCCTAGTCCCTTTAGTACTATAATCCCAATAACTTTTTAAAATCCCCTCTGTGACCTATAATAAATTGATTATACAAACTTCCATCACTCTCATTTCTCCAATTTACACATTATCCAGAGTAGCTTCCATGTTTCTTCATTAAAATCCCTTGCATATACTTTAAAGGCTATGCTAAGCTAAATCTCAACTCACTATCTACTTGATGCATATGTGCACTATGCAGCCAGGTTGCCCATAAATTTATTTAATTTATTAATTTATTTAATTTAAACAAACCTCAGGTAGGCCTTAGTGTAGTAATTAATCTACTAATATTTCCTACCTTCTCAAAGTTCTAACACCTCTTCTTTCATCTTCACCTCAGACCATGACTTTCTTCCAATTTTACTGAAACACACAAGCAACAAGAAGAGTCCTATTCAAGCACTTGGACACGAGAACTGCCTCCGTCTGCTTACATTCACCTCTCTTATTAGATGAACCATTTGTGCTCCTATCTAAAGCCAATCGCTCTACTGTGCACTAGATTACATTCCTTTTGCCAAAGGAATGACGTCACATCACTCTGGTAACTTTCCCCTATTTTTCCCACAAAATGAATTACTTTTTTTCAACTACATTTTTCTTATCCACAAACATTACTTTTATCATCTTAAAAAAACAAAAAGAAGCAAACAAAAATGCTTGACCCCACATCCCCATCTAGCTACAACCCTTTCTGCTCACTTTTACAGCAAAACTTATTGAAATATTTATCAGTATTTGCCACCTCCTCCCACTGTCTCTTGAACTTGCCCCAATTAGACTTTCACCTTGCCACTCTACCAACACCACTCCTGACAATGTCCCCAAAGAATTCCATGTTGTTCAATCCAATGATCAATTCTCAGTCCTCTTATTACTTGATATATCAGCAAAATTTGATAAAACCAGTATCAATGGCCACTCTTCAGTCTCCTTTGCTAGTCCCTCTTCATCTCCCTAATATCTAAGCGCTGGAGTATACACGAACTCAAGCCTCTGTACTCACTCCATACGTGATCTCAGCTAGCATTGTGGTTTTAAATTTCATCTATAAATTATTTCCAAATTTATAGTTCCATTAGATATCTCTACCTTGAACCCCAAACCTGTAGTTCCAATCATTTACTTGACTTATCCACCTGCATATCTAATAGGCATGCCAAGTTTTACTTGTCCAATACCAAACTCCCAGTGTTCTCCCAAAAACCTGATTCTCCTAACATTTTTCTTCTCAGTAGTAGCAACTCCAATCATTCAGGAGTTTTGTCATTCTGGGACAAAAGCCCAGAATCATGTTTGACTCATTTTTTATTTCACAGCCCATATCAACATGTTAGCTAATCCTACTAGATCTACCTTCAAAACATCACCTTAATCTGTGTATTTCTCATGACCTCCATTTCTGAATGATCAAGGCATAATCATCTATGACCTAAACTAGTGCAAAAGCCATCAATATGGTTTCTCTGTCTTCTGCTGCTATCTCCCTTGCTCACTTTGCTCCAGCCACACTAGCTTCCTTGATGACTTTGAAACAGGAGAGGCACGCACCTGCTCAATGCCTTTGTCCTTGCTGTACCCTCTATCCAGGTTGCTCTTCCCCCAAATATCCACATGCCTCATTTCCATCTACTCCTTCAGATATTTCTTCAAATATCCCTTCTGGTAAGGCCTTTCCTATCTAATATTATATCCCATCCATCGAACTACATAACCTTAGTAGACATTTTATATGTGTATATATGATATATATTTGATATATGAATGTATTCTATATGGTATGTCAGAGACAAGCATTGTTTTTCAAAGCAGGATATATTAATCACTCAAAGCATCAGCCATTAATATGGTCAGTCACATTCCTTTGGCATGCTTTACTTTTCTTGTTGACCTCACAAATTAATTACATAGAAAATACTTTCTACTTTAATAAATGATTGATAAAGATATGGCATTAGGTTTATAAGAAAAACATAATAGGCCTGAGATAATTATAAAATCTAACTTCTATTAATTCGGTTTTAAAAAAAAATTTTATTAGAGTATAGATGCTTTACAATGTTGTGTTAGTTTCCGCTGTACAACGAAGTGAATTAGCTACATGTATACATACATCCCCTCCTTCTTGGACCTCCCTCCCACCGCACCCCGCATCCCACCCATCTAGGTCATCACAGAGCACCGAGCTGAGCTCCCTGTGCTGTACAGCAGGTTCCCACTAGCTGTCTATTTTACACATGGTAGTGTATATATGTCAATCCTAATCTCCCAATTCATCCCAGCTTCCCCTTCCCGCAACCCGTGTCTACATGTCCATTCTCTACATCTGTGTCTCTATTACTGCCCTGCAAATAGGTTAATCTGTACCATTTTTCTAGATTCCACATATATGAGTTAATATTCAATACTTGTTTTTCTCTTTCTGACTTACTTCACTTTGTATGACAGACTCTAAGTCCATCCACAACTCTACAAATGACCCAGTTTCATTCCTTTTTATGGCTGAGCAATATTCTATTGTATATATGTACCACATCTTCTTTATCTATTCATCTGTCATTGGACATTTAAGTTGTTTCCATGTCCTGGCTATTGTAAATAGTGCTGCAATGAACATTAGGGTACATGTGTCTTTTTGAATTATGGTTTTCTCAGGGTATATGCCCAGTAGTGGGATTGCTGGGTCATATGTTAGTTCTATATGATTCTCATTCACATTTTTCATCTTTAAAAGAATATAAGCTTTAAAAAGAAAACAATATATTATTTTCTTCTATAATTTCTTATAGTAGTGCATTTTTTTGAGCAAATAAAATTTGGTACCAAATCAAAAGTTTCAGTAGTAGCAACACTACTTTTCAAATGTCACTGATGATTTATAAAACCAAATAAAATCATTAAATGTAAGAAAAAAAGCAAGGGTTGACTTGACTGAAGCCTTTAATGCTACATTTGCTAGCCACATCAATGGTCTAAAATCGTGTTCTCAAATTTTATCATTCATTAAAATCATGTGAATGGCTGGCTAAAATGTAGATGACTATAAACCTCATGCTATAGTTTTTGACTCAGTAAATCCTGCATGAGGCCCAATAATTTGCATTTTTATCAATTCTCCAGGTGATATTAGCTCAGAAACCACACTTTGAAAACCGCTGGCTTAAACTATCTTTCAGATTTACTGAAAGATAAACTCTTTCCAGAAAAACAACAAAAACAAAAAACTCCCACTTTCCCCATGCTTAGAGTAAAAAGATGGTATTCATTTTTTTGTTCACTGGTTGGTGTTAGAATTTCCTTTTGCCTTTATGGGATTCAGACCACACTTCACGCTGATACCACTAAAACAAAGAAATTTTAGGGCAATATGGCTTTAGGACATGTATCCAATAATATTGTAATGTCCTAGATTATGTAGCCACAGCTATAATTTATAATCTTACACATATGACTCTCCATTGTGTTACTTCTGAAAAGGGAAATCTGGGATAAAATGAACAGAAGTTTCAGAGTATCGTGAATAATTATATCAAAAGCAAAACAATGGCATTTCAGAGAGTCCGATTATGTGGTATTATTCTTGATTTACTAACTAGATGTGCAGCTGAATCTTTTAAAGTCCAATTGCCAACATAAAGAAAAAGCCCTTAGCCTCTCCCTCATAGCTTCTACTTTCCATTGACATTTTGCTATTAAAATATGTCTTCTGACAATCTAGATGATTTTACAACCACCATCGTTTCTCTTCACACTCTTTTCAAGATTAAAGGGGCTATTAAAAGAGATAGAAAAATAAGACTATGGTGTGTACTGCTGACTGGAAAGTAGTTAGTGTGTGTGATTCACTGTAAAGTATAACATGATTGAGAAAAATGAGACTCTGGAACATACAAGGTTTATCTATTCCTTTTATTTACAATTCTTGGTAAGCAGGCAACTAAGAAGGCAACTCCTAGAATGAGCACATTTAGCTAATCACAGTTAGCTATCATGACTGAGCCTACTCAACAGGTAACATTTGTTTCTGCTATTGCTCTTAATCCTAGTTTAAGCCACTTCTTTCACTGTACTCCCATTCACTGCGGTCTGTTAGAAGGTAATACAATACCATTTCGTTCTGCTACGTTCATATTTTAAAGGTAATAAACTCTAAGGCATTTGTATTCAAAATAGTGATATCACTCCCATCTATAAATTTTATACACTAACATATCTAAGTATTATGATTTTTTAAATATGTAGTACTTTTTGTTGAAAATATTGACAGAATAGGAATGTTAAAGTGACTGCTATACAGTCCCCTGAGACATAGCAGCACATAGTTATGAAGATGAACACCTTCATCTGGGCTCATAAAACTTTAACACGTATCTTCTGTGGTGGTTTAATTTCTAAATTTATTTCTGAATCTATTTTTTTAATTAATGTCTTGATTGTTGTTATAGAAATTAGTGACTGAAGAACAATTAGGGGGAAAAAAAGCTCAAAACCAGAATTTGCATAGAAATAAAGGACTGAATATGATCTATAGATTATTCTGACTATTCAGAATTACTGAGCATATGATGTGCTAGAAAAACACCACAGATTTACAAAACTCAAAACCTACCATGATTTTTTCTCACAAAAGAAAGGGTATCCTACACCAGAAAATTAAGAGTATTGATTTAACAACTGTGCCAAGATAATCATGAGTTTGGCACACTTTATCTGCCTCTATGGCATGACATTAAAAACAAAATACAAGGACCTAAATGGAGTATATTAATATGTGGAAGTCAATGAAAACTCAAGATACTGAAATTGAGAATAAAATTTTCTTTGATTTATATGAAAAAAGTCCTTGATCATCAGCTACTATCTAATGTGCTTCTCCATTCCATAGGAATAAGTAAAAAATAAATCCATGAACCTCATGATAAATACCACTAATAAAATATCAGATGGTTTAAAATAAACAAAAGCAAGCTAAGATTTTCATCACTATTGACTATGTCTTAAGAAGGAATGAAATACAATTCCAGAAAATTAATAAACAAACAACAAAAAATGCTTTTTCAGGAAAAGGAAAAAGAAACAAAGAAAAATTTACCTTCCAGGGATTTCCCATTGATACTAGAAACTAAAATCTCTGCCATAATTCTAAACAAATTTGTTATATCCAGCATGGTTGCTCATGTCCAAAGCAGTGGAAAGCAATAGGCAAAGGATTACTGGGGCCTCATTTATCCCTTTGTATTTATGTGCTTTTTTGATATTCTACTTCATTTTTTAAATGATTGAGGATGCTTTCACAGTTATGGTGTAACAAGGTAAAAAGTGGATGGGGAAATAAGGGCAAGAAAAAATAAAGATTGGAAGATAATAGGAAGTAGGATATACAGGTACAGCTGATGATATAGATAACGGTAGATATATAGATATAGATACAGATATTGATTACAGTATAGATACCATAAACTCCTACAGTTACCAAAGGTGGGTTACAAATTTGCCTCTAGGCTTAAATTTTTAAAAAATATTTATTTATTTGGCTATGCCAGGTCTTAGTTGCGGCACGCGGTATCTTCATCGCCGCGAGCAAGATCTTCGTTGCGGCATGTGGGATCTTTTTTAGTTGCAGCATGCGAGCTCTTAGTTGTGGCATGCGGGATCTAGTGCCCATACCAGGGATCGAACCCAGGGCCTCTGCCTTCGGAGTGCAGAGTCCTAACCACTGGACCACCAGGGAAGTTCCAGGGCTTTAATTGAGAAAATCACATTTTCTAAAATAGTCAATCTTATGCAACCAGTAATGATCAAAAGTAAATGAACGTATTTGAACCATAATAATTTCTCATTTGTTTCTGATATTCTTCAGATTTCTCCACAGTCCTCCCCTAAAAGTTCCCAAATTTTATATTTTGCAACTGAAAGACAACAGTTGAAACTTAACTCCCCTTATCTGCTAACAACCTTGACTTTCAAGGTAAAATATTGCTATATTTGAGATCTATGTAGGACTTTAATACACTATTTTCTGTATTTTTTCTCACACCATCACTACTAATTCATCTACATTTCAAGTTATTATTACTCCCTAGAGGAAATCATAAATCATGTTTAATATATGTTTTCATAGGCAAGGGAAAAACCTGTCCATTTTGCATTATTAATTAAAACAACAAGAGTTAGTTTAACGCTTACTGCTAATGGGGTCAGGAGCCATTGACTAAGGAGAGTAGCACTGCTGCTTTTCCAGCCTTTATCTAAAGTACACGCCGGGTGACTTTACCCATTTAATCTCTTAAACTTTTAAATCTAATTTCTTCTTTTAAATCCTATTTTCTTGTTTTGTTTTGTCTCCTAACTCCTGAAGTTCTCTTAGATAAGCTCTAAATTCAGTTGAAATAATCCCTATTGATTCTTGTGTTTCTCATAAAGTTTGAGAACAGGAAAACAAACTCAGATCAAAAGCTGAAATAAATGTCACTGAGCTAATAAAAACAATAAATGCATTTAATATTTAAGCCAACAATAGGTATTTTCAGCAGAAAGTATACATCCAATAACGGCAAACCTCCATAACATTTACTAAATGCTCAGCTAATCCTTATATACCCCTACATGGCAGGTGCCGCATTTTACAGATAAGGGAATTGACAAGAGGTAGATTAGTTTGTCCAAAGCCACATAGCTACTGAGGGACGGAGCTGTGATTCTAATTCTAGCAGTCTGCTTCAGCCCATGCTGGAACCTCTAAACTTCATCCCCTAAGAGGGAACTGTTCAAAGGCTGATCACCCGGTTCCATATGTAGCTTCTTATATGATCTTGATTATTTGCTCTCTCATATCCAGCTGCTCACACTTCTTCTTAGCAATTTAATGTTACCAAATAAAGCATTTAAAATTTACACAAATGAGAAAAATTTTGAAGTTAGACATTACACAGGACTGGGTCCTGATAAATAGATTTTTATAGGTAGAAATGGGAGAAGGGCACTACTAATGGAAGAAACATCAAGAACAAGGACAAAGTGGCATGGAAGACAGGTGTAGGCTCTGGAGTGGCAGTTGCTGAGCATGCCTTCAGTGTGCAGTGTTAGGAGAAGTCGGAGTGAAATGACCACTGAGGACCAGATGATGCGAGTC
Organism: Delphinapterus leucas; assembly: GCF_059928025.1. Taxonomy (NCBI): domain Eukaryota; kingdom Metazoa; phylum Chordata; class Mammalia; order Artiodactyla; family Monodontidae; genus Delphinapterus; species Delphinapterus leucas. Next base: position 56,629,411 of record NC_143140.1, read on the forward strand.
TTGAATTTCAAGAAAGAACACAAGTGGAAGTCCTAGAAGATTATGGAATCAGAGAGTAATATGATAAGACATGTGATTTAAGAAACTTTCTTTTGCAGCAGTGAGAAAAATTGATAGGGAAGGCTGAAGACTAGAGATGATGGGAAGACCAATTAGGAAGCTATTACAGTTGTCCAAACTATTGGAAAAGAGGGTGTGGGTCAGGTCAGTGACAATGTTAACAGAAAGGAGGAGGTGGGTGCAAGAGAAACTGCAGAAATAGAATTGACTTTTCTTGGTAGTTTCTTACACTTGGTTTCTGAGATAGAGAAAAGAAAATTAAAAATTAATTCTAAAATTTCATGACTAGTTGATTGCAAAAAATATGGATCCATTAACCCAGCAAAAGATCATAAAAGAAAATGCTTAGCATAAAGACAAGTTTGACTGTGAACATGATTAATGTGAGGTGATAGGACAAAATCTACGCAAAGAACCCTATCAAGTATTTATTGAGTATGGAACTCAATGGAGAGACTGAGGGGATAGATGTATGTTTTAGAGTTGTCAATATAGATGATAGTTGAAATTATGGCAATAAATGACACAGCAGAGAAAAAGAAAAAGAGAAAATAATATAGAAAAGGAAACCTGAGAAGAGATTCTAGAATATATATATTTAGAAATAAAAGGAGAGTTAAGAAGGAAATATCAAAAGGTTAGCACAAAATAATCACACAGAAGCCAAAGAATAAATTTTCATAAAGATGTGTAAAGTCTAGTTTCTGTAACAAGGTCCTTAATTCCCAGAACACCCATAATGGCTCTGCTTCCATGATACTAGCCTGACTATGCTCTATGGTGGATATTACAAAAACTATGTGAAAATCATGATTCTAACAACATAATTAGTGATTTAAAAAAAAATGAAGTCAATAATTTTGTGAACTATAAAAAAAGAAGATAATGAGGTAGAAAAAGATGAGAAATGAGCAAAAGCTATTTGATTTTATAATTAGGTGACTTTTTTTAGAGAAATTTCAGAAGAGTGATAGGGATAAAATTTATATTGCCAGGTACTGAAAAGTCAATATATAGTATACATGGAAGTGAAAGCAAAGAGTACGTTCACTGAGAGTTATTAAATGGTAAAATATACTGTTGTAAACATTTGTTATCTTGTTCTTTATTTTATTTTAATTACTTTTGGTAGCCCAGCATGTGAACCCTGTCCTACATTTGTGGGATGTCCCATTGTATACATTTTGGTGGGTGACTTGAAAAGCTAGAAAGATGAGGCACACTCCTTTCAGCCCACCCTAGCAGCTAGGGTGAGAGCACAGGGCTGGGGCTTGTCCTTGCACATGCTTTTGCCCTTTCAGCCTTCCCTATCAACTTTGATTCTGGAGTGTGCCACACTCCAGACAAGGAAAGAGAAGAGACAGTTTCTTTGAGGAGCACCAGGTGGTAATGGCACTTCTCAGGCCACTTCTGAAACATGAGTTTGGCATAGTCCTGGCTGTGTTGCCCATCTTGGTTCTTTTCTAATTTTTGACTCCGGTTTTCTAGCCTTCCAGACAGTTTGGAGAACTACTCAATATGCTTTAAATACATGACTTACCTGTGTATATCAGATAGAATTGATTTCTGTTTCTCACAGCTAAAAATACTGATTGATGAGTATGACAAAAGATCAAGGTAACTAGGAATTTTAGGCCTCTTGCTTGAGAATATATGAAAAGTCTCAACATGGTATACAGGCTGGATAAGAAAGCAAGTGAAAATAGTGAAGGATTAATTTTATGGAGTAATGAAAAGTCCATAAGGACTTGAGAACTTGATGGGGATAAATAACAGGTTCATAAGAACAAAAGAGTAACAGAGATTAGAGGAGAATTTAACTGTTCAGTGTAGCACAAGTCAACAGATGATATGATTCCATGCTTTCCAGGCAACTACATGGAATCAACCTGACTTTGCCACTGGCTACACCCCCTTAAGGAGTGGTTGCCAGACTAACAGGAAAGAGAGACAGTCCATATTTATGTTACTTAGTGCCACTGCCTCCAGTTTAGATCTTCAGATAGCATTTCCTTAGCCTCTTGATTCTAGTACATCTTGTGGTTCTCCCTGACTGACTTGATATCACCTGATTTACTTTACATTCCTTTTAAATGTTTATGTCCAAGTAATACTTGCATATAGCAAAAATTGAAAAAGAAATGAAAAGCATGTAAGGAAAAACAACAGTTTCCTGCTTCAATCCTCCACAGCCTAGGCCTGTTCCCCAGAGGAAAATATCTCTATTTTTATTTTTAGCTCTTCTGAAGTAAGAGTAAATTAAACAAAAACAAAAGACCTTGGCCTTCCTTGGTGGCGCAGTGGTTGAGAGTCCGCCTGCCAATGCAGGGGACACGGGTTCGTGCCCCGGTCCGGGAAGATCCCACATGCCGCGGAGCGGCTGGGCCCGTGAGCCATGGCCGCTGAGCCTGTGCGTCCGGAGCCTGTGCTCCGCAACGGAGAGGCCACAACACTGAGAGGCCCGCATACGGCCAAAAAAAAAAAAAAAAAAGACCTTGAAAATCCCCCACTATGTACACTGTATACAAAATGAACCAATATTGTTAACATTCTGGGAGTGAAAATCTTGAAAATATATATAAATAGAATTGCCATAGGGTTACATGACTATGTAACCCTAGTTCACTCTGCAAACTTCACACTATGTTTCTTCTAAAACAAGATTCCTGTGTTGAGTGGTATGGGTATGTTAGCTTGTCTATTCATTTGTTTTTGTTTGGGTGTTTCTTTAACATGGAACTGAAGCTCTGAGATTGGAGACAGAGTGGAAAGTGGTAATGGCTTTTACTCTTTTTAAGTAATCAAGGCAAAGCAAAAACCAAAGTGTGCAGTTATTCATATTTTATTTGCCTAAGTATCTAGTGCTTTTCATTATAAATGACTGGTCCATTTTTTTTTAAGTATTTATCTTCCCCCAAAGAAAAACATAAAAAATTAAATTTGGTTGCAATTTATATAAATTAAGATATCATCTAAATAATGATTTAGAATTTAAAAATTACAAACCTAACTGACTTCAACTACCTGATATAGAATATGTAGACATTTATTATCAGAATATTTAAAAATTTTAAAAACACGTCTTAGGGTCAGGGCTAAAAATGTTATCTATTTCATCCTTCTATCCAATGGAGAAACTTTGTTGGAATATTTCTAATTCAGAACATCTATATCTTGGAAAACTCTAGTTATTAGAAAGTTCTTCCTTATTTTCAGCCAATGTGCTTTCTATAATGTTTTCTCTTTTGTCAAAGTTAAGCTGACTTCAAAAACACAGCTTAAGTATCCTTCATTCTCCAGAAGCTTAAAATATTAAATAAAACATTTCTCCTAGCTATATTCACAACTTTAATTACTTTTCATATGACGCCCAAACCTGTTTGTCAGTCTCTCTTAAAATATGTTGACCTGAATTGAACACAATATTCCAGACATTATATCATTGGTACAAGCATTTCACAGGATCAGAATGTTCTATTTCTAGTAACACAGCCTAAGAAAGAATTAGCTTTTTGGCAAATGTGGTATCATATTGACCCTGTGGTCTTCCAAAGTCCTAAGTGTTTTTCATGTACTGCTCTCAAGTCAGGTCTCCCTTTAGACTATTAAATTTGCATAAGTTCTGTACCTATGATTCAGTGGGGAAAATGGTGTGTTCACTGCATAGTTCCATTTAACAATGTTTTCAGCCATCATTCATTTACTTATGCACAGCACAAGCCAACGAATGATTTCAAAGACCACAGAATAATTTATCTGCTTGCTATGGGCTTGACATAATGAGGCTGTCAACAATTTTTTACTCAAGTGAAATAAATAGCCGTAAATAATAATTATGTATTTATTTAGTGTTATTACTCCTCAAGGCATTTTTCAATCACTAATTTACAGCACATCATGAAATATGGCAAGAAAATTTTTGTTATGATGGGACTTACCCCATGTGAAAATATATTAGCTTTATCGTAATATAAAATCTTGAAAATTCTTGCAGGAAAGGGAGCTCCCCCCTTGGTAGTAGGCATAGATAATTTTGTTTTCGTGGTAGCTCTCAAATCTGAGTTTTACACATGTCACATTTTTGTCTTTTCATTCTAAATGCCTTTCCAATTACCACTTTTCTGCCAGTATCTTTATTTGAATGATCATAATTTCTCCTCATGATGTCATGACTTCCTCTGGGGAAATAACAAGGGTAGTTATAGTGAATGCCAGTTGGGTATAGGAAAATTCGGGCTTCTCTGACTTGGCTTCAAAAGAAAACAGGGGAAACAAACAATTACTGACCATCCTCTGTGATGCAGACACTAGGCTGAGATATTCCAGAGATATGATCTCATTTCAGTCTCATAAGGTCCTGTAAGGGACGTATTATTTTATTTTTGTTTTATAAATGAAAAAAATTGGCAGAACTAAGACTCAAAGAGATTATTTGGCCCAATAGCAGAATATGATTTAGCTGAGATTCAAACACAGGTTTTCCTGATTCTGTATCCATTTTCTTTCCTCTAAAAGAGCTTAAGTGAAATTCATTACATATAGTAGGGGAATTAGGAATGCTTTTAAGCACCAAAAAAAAAAAAAAAAAAAAAGTGTGGCATAACCTCTTCCTATATCCAGCATAAAGAGATTCTGCAGAGACATCAGAACCCCAGTTTCCATATACAACAGGGCTAAAGAGCTTTAAATATGAACACTGTTTTAAGGAAGCTCCAGGTGAAGAAACAGATTGAATATTATATTTCCTTGCACAAAGTAAAGTTGAACAAAATTCACAAATTCAGTTCCATGGCCTACTAGTGAGAGTTTACAAATAATTAAGAGACCCCAGAAGACTTTGAAGAATCCAGATACAGTGGGATAGCAGAGAGTTACATAAGGCATCTGCTGCATAACCATCACTAGCTTGTAGATGTGATCTCACTCTGCCTGTTTCCATCTACTTGTGCCAATTTCAAGGTGAACATCTTACCCATCAACCTTGTCCATTCATCTCCCAACTGTTTGATTTTCTTTGCAAAGATGAAGTAACAAGGTGATATTTTATGTTGTCTTTTGTCTTTCATGGGCTCAAAAAACTAGCTCAGTTTGTTCAAATTTTCCATATCTTGAAGGAATGTGTAATGCAGCTTTTGCTGTGGATGGATTTCCTTTTCACAGGTGGCTGGCTTGCTTACCAGCTGTTGTTTGATAGTTATTACAGTTAATTTACTTAGAAAATGAAGGCTTTACTCTGCAGCACAAGCGTATTTTACACTTAGCTGACAAATCCAATGCCCTTCTAATTGCACTGGCATACTCAGACTGCCATGCCTGACCTTACTTATAAATCTCTGGCTCAGAAGTGTAGGCAGTACCCTGGGTTTAGAAACCCCTTAGCAACACACTTGCAATCAGGAGTCATACTAAGAGTTCTATTTCTTCACAACTATAGTTGGAGGGTTACCAGATGAGCATGCGAGAAGACCATTTCAATCTTTGGAATAGAAATCAGAACACCAAACCCTGACTCATTACGAGGAAGAGAAGTATATCTAATCTATTTTATTGTATAGTAAAATCCCCTCAGATCTTCACAGCTTGCATTCAAGAGCACCAGGTCCTTGGATTCAAGGAGCTTAGGGTACCATGGTGAGAGAGTTACATGGTGAAAGTCAACTCAGTTGTTCTTTTACATTGTTCAATTTCCAGTCAAACAAAAGTTTTGTTTCTGTCATTACTACGATGCAATTGCAATACATATAGTGTGTTGTCAGGACTGTTAATAAAAGTGGATGAAGAAATTGTCTAAACTGGATGTGTGGAGGAACACCAAGAACCCATGACTCAAAACAAATTTCCTACTCAGATGCTACACCTTTAGAATGTCATTAATTTGTGCGTTTTTTTCTTTGAAGTGTATTTATATTCCCAGGGTGAGCCACATGTTTAAAATATTAATGTGATATTAGATCTTTTCAGATTGCCTTTTTTCTAACAGGAGCAACTCATGGAAATAAGTTTGTATATAATTATTAAGTGAAAAAGATAAATAGAAAATTACACGCATATGTATATGTATGTGTGTATGTGTGTATACGATCACAGCTACTTAAGACAAAAATACAGAAACAGATTGGAAGGAAATACAACAAAATAGTAACAATTATTGTTACCAGGAGTGTGGATTCTTATATTTACTGATTCTGAATTTTCCAAATGCTTTATATATTTTTTAAATAAAATTTTAAAACAGTAGGCTCTTGATAAAAATGGTTAGTATGCATTTCATATTATTGAGAAAGGTAAAACAAAACACTGGCACCGAGAACTGGCTCTTAATGCTCCCTCGTTGTTCCTCCTCCTATAAGCTGGCTGGTTCTCTGGCAGTTGTTAGCATCCAGGATGTCCTCCCACTTCAATTGCAATTTTGTGGGTAATGTGTTCTCCTGACCTTGGTCAGCTCTCATACTCTACAGGGTTATGTGAAGACTTCTCTGTAACTTTCCCATGTCTGTACGTGCTTAGTTTCTACATGTCACTGTCACATTCCTCTGTAAGGGTGAATCAAATTTTGTTGTATTTCCCTGTCCTTTTATTTAAGAAGTGTCTTTCCCAAGGAAAGGTATTTGAATATATTTCCACAAACATCAATCCACTCTTCTTTGTGACATTCATCTTCTGTGGGATTTTGTATCCCCCATCTAGAAATTGTCCCTTAACACATCATGGCATTGTTCTTTTTCATAGTACTATGAGATATTGGAATCATACGTCAGCCTGTTTTTCTATTTTGTTCCTTCAGCTTTTTTTCCCCAAGGGAAATAGGTGTGAGTGTCTCTTATTAAAGGCATCACAGTGCAAGCCAATTACAGTCTCATAATACATAATACCGTGCCTCACACTGGGTTGTTTCCCAAACTAGTGAGCTACTTTTTTTCCATCTGTCTGCCTATAACTTGGTTAAATAATAATAATAAATTAAAAATAAAAAGTGAGGTCATAGGATAGTAAGGCAAATTCCCTAAAAACCTTAATGTACAAATCAAAGAAGCCTGTTGAGAACTGAATGTTAATAAAATTTTAGAATACTATGCCTTGTTAAAAAATTGTTAGCCAGTGGGCTTCCCTGGTGGCGCAGTGGTTGAGAGTCCGCCTGCCGATGCAGGGGATACGGTTTCATGCCCCGGTCCGGGAAGATCCCACATGCCGCGGAGCGGCTGGGCCCATGAGCCATGGCCGCTGAGCCTGCGCGTCTGGAGCCTGTTCTCCGCAACGGGAGAGGCCACAACAGTGAGAGGCCCGCGTACCGCAAAAAAAAAAAAAAAAAAAAAAATTGTTAGCCAGTGAAACCACATAAATCAGGTGTTTAATTCAAGGGACTCCTTGAGTTAGATTTAAAAGGAGAGGAAGAAAAACCTATGATTGGCTGTGATTTAAAAGAAATCATACGGGGCGTGGTTTACGATTTGTTACGTCTCTCCTGAAAGCTCATAAAGCAATTGATTAGCAATATGTTTAGCAATTTTCAGAAACCCTGAGGTTGTAAAATGTCAAATGTAACCAGAAATCTTATTTTCAGGGAGAATATACATTTCAAGATTTCATAAAGAAAAGAAAAACAAGAAATAAACAAAAAAAAAGGTTTCATTAAAATTAGAAGAGCAAGGGTGAATTGTATTACAGAAAGACTGTGAATTTGAAAGCAGACATTGTCATCTGGAGTTTGCGATCAGCATCTCAATTTCTCATCTGATTTGTATTAGTCTTCTCAGATGTAGAAAGATTGTGAGGTTAGCTGGGGCTATATGTCTTGCAGCTGCTCTGCTTTACTGAGGAGGCTAGTCCAAGGAAGCTGAGAGCTGCTTCAGGTCCTTTGGGCAAAGTCGATCCACTGGTTTCACACCACATTATTGCCTTTCAAAGCTGAATAATGGATTTGCAAGTGGATTTAAGAAAGTTAAGAGGAAACAGGATAACTTCTCATTATAATTTATTCTTATGTCTTTCTCTTTCCATTAACCTATCTCAGGAAATATTAAGCATCATACTTATTTTCATTGACGGCTGGAAATATTTGCTGATTTTCAGAAGTAAAACTACTTCCATTTCCATTTTATAATATTGTTTCTATTCATAGATAAATTTTTATGTTTAAAAATATTTTGATGGTATGAGCTTAACATTGACAAATGTACTTAATACAAGATAAAAAATACTCTATTTAAATTAGACACCAAAGCAATGATGTTAGACTTTGAAAGAGACTCTCATTTTAAATGTAGATCCTGTATTATTCCCTATTGATACATGAAAGCTAACAGATGGTATTAGTTCTCAGGAACAATTGACTAGTGTGATATTTGTTTTTCCTTTTCCATTTTAAAGGGGCTATAGGAATATATTTTTAAAAATTATTTTCCCTTTTGTTCTATAAAACTTTCCTACTTTGAACTTACCCAATTCAGCATGGCTAATTGAAAAGTAAAAGATGCAGGGATTCAGTTACTCATTTGTTTTTTGTTATACCTAACAATTACTTTGAATTCTTTATACTTCCACGGTTTTCTTCTGGTTTGATTGTTCAGGAATCAAGCAGATACTGTCTGGATCTATATGGTATCTATCTCCCTTTACTGTCTTTTGCCCCACATCAAATTCGAGTTAAAAAGCAGGTGGTATCTATTATGTATGCCTCCTCCCTTCCCTGAAATCACTTCCTTGTGTTCCTGGGTAACATAAATTAAGACTAAGACCATTGGCCTGCAGGAAAATAAGAGATTTCATAGTCCTCATGGTCAAGACTGACCCAAGAAGTTAGAAGCTTCCAAAAGATTTCATATGCTTCCAAATTAAAATAAGGAACCAAGTTTTCTCCTACCAGCTACATCTTCTCCCAGCCTCAGCATCACACCATAATCACCCATATCCATAGACAAGTAGGGGAAAAGTGAAGCAGACAATAGCAGGTGGGAAGAAAATGATTCATCAGGCTTGCATTCTATTCTTTCCTTACATGGGAGTAGCAAAGCACCCCCAGAAAAGAAGGGAGGTGACCTTGTCAAATTCCTTTCTAAGCATGTTAATGATAGGCCTCCAGTCAAATATACAAGTAGTGTTTCCTAGAAAGGCTTTATGGATAGAATGCTTCCAGCAGGATAGGATGTACCTGCTCTGTCTAGGATTACCTATGGAAAAACACACAAAAATAAAAATAAAGAAAACCCAGGAATCTATGAATAAGGAGAAATAACATGTAATCTACATAATTATAATTATGTATACAGAGAAGTAGCATAACTGAAGCAATCCCTTTTGGATATGTGATTTAGCCACACACATCACTCAGAGAGGTCATATGTTAAATCTTGGCCAGAGCATGCAACCGAAAAGGGACCTGGGGAATGACATCAGCTATGCCAGTCCCCTTCATGCTTCACTATTCTTTAAGACTACTGTATCTTTGAAGTTATTAGTAAAGCTGACACAAGATAAGATCTCTCACTCTCATAAGTTTAAATCTCATAAGTTTGATTTAAAATCAGATCTTTTGTTATCTCAAGAGAAATAACTCATGGCTGCCCCCTTTCGTCCTGAGAGGTCTCTGATCCTATATTGTCCATTTGAGTTTCAACGTTTTATGATTCCCAACATTCATCCACAAACTCTCAGAATTCTGGATTTTAGCAGACATTTTGGCACCGTATTTTAAAACCCTAAATTTCCAATTTCTGGGTTTTTATGTACCAGAGCCTGAAAAACATACATCCTTGCATTTTACCACCAAGCCTACATTTGTTGAGAATTCCGGCTAAACCAAGGTCTTAAATTATGTCTGTTTTATACAGATATTCTACTGCAATTAGAACAAAGAAGATAATAGTCATCCATAACTTTTCTGCCTTTGATGGCACTCTTCCAATGAAAGGACAAATGTTTCTACCCCTACTATTCCTAATTTTATTTTGATATTAGAGTTCGACGCAATTAACATTCTAACTGATAATTTTATATCAGATATAAGCTTAGTAAATCAAATATTAGTCATTTTGAGTGTTAACAGAATAGCGATATGTTAAAATTTATATACTCAATTATTCATAAAGCATTTATTTTTTTTCCTACTATGTGGCAGATGTGGTACTATGCTAAAAGCTATGGCAAATATAAAATATTATCATGATTCTTTCTTGGAAGAGTGTTTAATATGTAGAGAGAGTAAATCCAGTAAACAGGTAATTAAAATAAAATGTGACAAATGTTAGATTAAGTGTTGAGTGCTACGGAAACACAGAGAAAGAACTGATGAGCTGGAAGGAGGAGTCAATAAGATTCCTCTGAATGGGTGGCTGTTTGTCTGAGAATTGAAGACCGAATAGGAAGTCAGGTCATTAGGTGCAGGAGGATGGAAAGGGCATTTCACTGAGAGGAAAAAGCAGGCATGCAAGCAGAGCATGAAAGATGGTAACTGTTCAGAAACAGATAAGAGAGTGTATGGAGTGACTGGAAGACAAAGGATGTGCTGGAGTACCACCAGTCTCTTGTAGGATACCATTTTAGAAGCTATTGCAGTGGCTCTGGCTTGAGATTTTGATGGACTCAATTAAGGCCGTGACAGAGAATTTTTTTAAAAAAGAAAGAGAAAAACAGGAGATATTCAGTAGGTGTATTGAGTATGCTATAAGTGAAAAATAAAAGAATAATATTTATACAATAGAATCTTACTCAGCCATTAAAAAGTATGAAATAATGCCATTTGCAGCAACATGGATAGACCTAGAGATTATCATACTGAGTGAAGTAACCAAAGACAAATATCATATGATATCACTTATATGTGGAATCTAAAAAAAAAAAGGATACACATGAACTTATTTGCAAAACAGAAACAGACTCACAGACTTAGAAAGCAAACTTATGGTTACCAAAGGGAAGAAGTGAGGGAGAGGGATAATTTAGGAGGTTGGAATTAACATACATACACTACTATATAAAACATAGATAATCAACAAGAACCTACAGTACAGCACAGGGAACTCTACTCAATACTGTGTAATAACCTACATGAGAAAAGAATCTAAAGTAGAAAAGATATATGCATATGTATAACTGTATCACTTTGCTGTACACCTGAAACTAACACAATATCGTAAATCAGCTATCCTCCAATATAAAATAAAAATATTAAAAAAATGATTTAAAAAAATTTTTTTAAATAAAATAATAAAGGAGGATTTGTAGGAGTAGCAGGCCTCTAGGCCTTTGGGTTTAACAATCTGGTGATGAGATCAGCTTCCATAAGGATTACAGGAAGAAAAGCAGGTGTGTTGAGAGCCAAACACAGACCACGATTTCAACTCACTGAATTCCTCCCAGTTCTTGGAACAAACTAAAATTTTCTATATGCCTCTGAGTCCTCTGTCCATTCTATTCCCTCTGTCTGGGATGCACTACCACATTTTACCCTTCTTCATGACAAACTTCCTCAGGGCTTTCAGACACAGACCAAATATTATCTTGCAAATATTTCACAGGGGAGTAAACATTTTATTGCTTATATATCTTCCTCTATTATTACCTTCCTCACATGCCATCATCATTATTTCTTAGCTTTTCTTCTTCCTCCGCTCAAACTATAAGGTACTCCAAGGCAGAAGCCATGCTCATTCCTTTAAACTCTGCACCTATCACAAAATAAGCACATGAGCATTAGTTTTTGTTTCTGGTGTTTGTTATGCCTTTTCTAAATTAATGTTAAGAGTACCAAAATTGGTTAACTTCAAATTATGTTTTGTGCAAGCAGAAAATGCTGCATACGTCTGAAGGATCAGATATAGGCATGGTTATTCACCTTTGACTGTAAATAATGTCACATGTTTCCTTGTGTGCATGTAAGCATACAGTTAGTATACATTTGTGTACATTCACTAGCCAGGATAAAAACTATAATAACAACAACGATAATAATTATAATTCATTTGATGCTTCTCTGAACACCCAAAACATTTGAAAAGACAATTAGTTGCTGTTGTTGGCATATGATGTCTGAATTTTTATGATTCTAGTCAGTCAGTGAATCAAGAATCAATGAATTTGTCACTTTCTATTTTCTAGCTTGGTTGCTTTTGTGCACCATCGTTCCACCAATGTCAAGTGTTAATACAACTGACTGGTAGCATGTACAAAATAAACTCTCTCCTTTTTTTAGTAGACTGTGGTTTTAAGAGCTAAACTGAAAATCTTTTTGATCTAAACAGTTCTATTACCTTGCCTTAAAAAAATGTCCCTTTAGCTGATTACCTTTCTAAGTTATCTCACTAGGAACATGGCATTCTTTTTTTTTTTTTTCACTAGGCTCTGTTTCTTTCAACTACTTTCCAGAACTCCCAATGAAGTGTAAAAACCCAATAGTATACAAAAACTCTGCAATTTCCACTGGGTTCAATTCCAAATAAATCCAATTTTGAGGTCAGTCCTAAGGGCTACATGATATGTCCACATTAGAACAAAGTAATAAGTGAACCAAAAACATCAACAGCTCGCAGAATCATAAGCGTGGAGAATTAGGGAAAGGGGAACTTTTCCTGAAATGCTTCTAATCAGAATATGAGCTCTAATGACCATGTTTATATTAACTTCCAGTAGAGATGGCCACGCAGGCTGGAGTCTTTTCCTGCTACTGTGTGCTCAAAAAAAGATTTCTGTGTTTTGAAGCAATTTAACCATCACATTCATGGCTGCAGCTTCTTGCTTTATTTTTATAAGAAAGCAGTTCTTTTGGTGTTTGGTGTTCTTTACTGTTTAGACATTCTGTCAAAAGGATTTTTTCAGTAAAGAAGTCAGTGGATACTGTGTGCCATTGCTCCCACACTCATTTGAAAGCTAACAGGGAGTCTTAGGGCTTTCATTCACTCTCAAGCACCATTACTTCTGAGTACATTAAACAATACCCCCTTTTTAGTGCATTTTCAATCTGAAAGATAAATCTTGGATTTTAATATGTGATGTGCACTTGTAGTGAAAAATTTTCTTTAAAAAATCACTCAAAAGTTCAAAATTAAAAATTGCTGAAAACTGTTTTATCAATATTGTTTTGAAGCAACCAAGGATTTCAGGTCATAAAAATGTTGGAAATTTCCATTATGAGGCCTTGTGTGTGTCTTCAAGTAGTTTTCCCTAATGAAGTGGGATACTCAGTGTTCTTAGAGAATTGTAACATGATGTAATTTCCTAAGGGATTTCCAGATAATCACAACTAACCCTAAACCAAATGCAAATTTCCCAAGGCAGTTTTATATCATGGTGCATCTCCCAGATTTAGGCCTGTCCAATCAGTTCCAGCCCGGATGTTCCGGGTGCCTCTAAAGGGCAGTGCCCATCAAGGATGTCACTGTGATAACATCAGGATTCCCTTCATAATGGGTGGCTCAAGGATGTTTCCAGAATGGAAAGTCACATTCTTGAAAAGCCTCTAGTTTTTTCCCCTAGCAATGCCAGTCAGTTAACATTAACTTATTGTTAGACAAGAAATTGATAAACGGACAACGAGTTTTACTTATCTACGATTAAGAAGGAAAGTAACTTTTCGTATAACATACCAGAAATCATGTGAAGCACTTTATATGTTTAATCCTACCAAGAATCCTAAAAAGAAGTCGACGTTACTTCCATTTTTCATATGAGGAAATCCCTAATCATAGAAGACAATCTCCTAAATATGATAGCTGCTTGCTTTGTATATTGTATCATTTTTTAAATACTCTAAACAAAGAGAGATCCTTCAAAGAATTCACAGCTGTTCATGTCACTCATCTATTATAATCATTTACTGCTTTTCATAGAAGGATGAAGTCCAAACTCCTAACGTGATACTGAGGCTCACTCTACCATCTCTCCATAAGCCACATTCCTTTCTTCTCTCCAATGTTCCAGATAATGCCTTCTGCCTCCAGCTCTCCCAACGTGCTGGTTCCTTCCTATCCTAGGCAGCATATGCTGTCCTTTCCATTCAGGAAGATCTCTCCGGTCACCTCCACTCCCAATTCATCAGGCTAACTTTTACTCATTCTTTAATTCTTGGAAGAAATAGCACTTCCTCAGACAGTTTGAAACTATAATTTCTGCAAGACTATTGAAATATATTTTGGTACTATGAGGGCACATACTGTATCTTGTTATATATTGTATAACAAGATGCCCTCAAAACATCCTCTATTTAGTCGCCTGAGTATGTATTTCCATTTCAATTAATTAACTGTTTTAATGATATACTTTTCATATCACCTATAACCACAAGGTTTAAGGGGCCATGAGCTATCTGCTTCATTTACTGTTATACCCACATGACCTAGTGGCACATAGTAGGCACGCAGTAAATATCTGTTGAATGAATAAATGACTATCCCACATAATTAGCTTCCTATTTCACTTCAAAAAAATCTTAGGGGAGTTTACTCCGAGTTAATGTTTCCAAGGATTTTTTTTTTTCAGTTTTCTTCCAGATCTTAAAAGCACTTACTTGCCTTTCTATGAAATAAGGGAATGCACAAGGTTGTAACATGTTAAAAAATAAAATAAAAGACTGTTGTTTTCACTCTTGAGGCCCCCGACTGCATTTGCATCTGTACATCTTAATATTGATTATATAATTTAACCAACATTCAACAAGACATCATTTTGCTTCTTGACACTCTCATTTAATACACATGCGTTGTTTATTATAAATATGTACTTTGGCAAGTTATAAAGAAAATTTGAGGTTGAGTAAAAAGAAATCCATCTGCCAAAAGCATAGCCTTACATTCATTCCACTACTAAAATTGTATTAAATGTAAATAAAAATGAAATACATGTATTTGAGTTTCTTTATAAAAGAAGAAGAGCACATTTTCTGCTTTTACAATTTCTATCTTGCGTGACCCCTTTGCATCACTAAACGCTGTTGATAAGTCCTTTCTTAAATCTCCTCTCTGAGTTTCAATGACACAAAGCTTTTCCTCCTAATTCCCCTCCTTTTTCTCTTATTGTTCCCCATCACTCCATTTTCTGGCTTCTCTTCAACTATATGTTCCTTAATCAAGCATATATTAAAAGGTCATTATGTATCTCGTGCTGAGATTCATGCTGGAAATATGATGATGAGGAAGACAAATACAGTCCTTATCCTCATAAATCTTACTCTCTTTTCATCTCACTAAATTACTTGAAGAGTATCAACACAATTTTTGCAAACATCTGTGTGTCGATAACTCCAAAATCTGTATCTAGCAAACAGTTCTCCTGAGCTCAAGGTTCACGTAACTACCTGTGTAATGGGTATAACTACCTATATGTCTCACAGGCACTTCAGACTCAGCATGTCATTCTCCTCCTAAAACATATTCATACTCTAATTTCTAACTGCATAACGCTTCCTGTCTCCCAGTCTCCCAAACAAGGAACATGGAATTCATTTTGACTTTCCCTCTCCTTTATTCTTCAAATGCAACTGGTCCTCAAGCCCTATCTGTTTAACCTTTCCTTATAGCCTTTCTCACTGTCACTGTCCTAATCTAAACTCTCTTCACCTCTCTTCTGTATTACAATATTTACCTAATAGCTGGTCTTCTCTTTTTCATTTCTTTTTATCTCTAGTCCATTTATCACACTGCCACCTAAGTGGTATTTCTAAAAATTCAAATACAGCCCATGCTTAAACCCACTGATCACTTTTCATTAGCTAAGCTTTGTAGCATGATATGTGTCCTTATCTGATCAAAAGTTGCCTCTCCAGCTTCCAACTCTTTATCCATTATATCATATAAAGGTCTCTCAATGAGACATATTATTTTAGATTTCTGTACTTTTATAATGCCATCCCTCTGTCAGAAAAACCTTTCCCACCTTGTCCATCAGTCAAACTTAACCACTAGAATTCATATTAGACATCTTTTCTATGAAGCCTTCACTGAGCTCTTCAGAAAATGCTCTGCCACCAAAAATTTTTACAAATCTAGAACATAGTATTTTCTTCTGCAATTATAAATTTACATATTTAGCTCCTCTAACTGTAAACATATTTAGACTTTAGGACCTAGCACCATGAACCATAGCACATAATGTCTTCTTAACAAATGGTTGTGAAATGAGTGAATTAATGACCATAAATAAAGTAATAAAAGAGTAGAGTTCTCCTCTGACAAAAGTCCCTGCAAATGAAAAGTCAACTA
Source organism: Delphinapterus leucas (assembly GCF_059928025.1). Taxonomy (NCBI): domain Eukaryota; kingdom Metazoa; phylum Chordata; class Mammalia; order Artiodactyla; family Monodontidae; genus Delphinapterus; species Delphinapterus leucas. Next base: position 56,645,658 of record NC_143140.1, read on the forward strand.
GGGAAGTAAAATTGGTATCACTAAACCATATTTATGGTAATTCAATCTAATATTTTATTAACTATTATAAACTAGAAGAGAAGAAGCTGGGGAAAAGGTTTTCACTTGTGGTCAGGAGGGAAAGAGGTCATGCTTTGGTATTATCATATATTAAACTTCGGTATTTTGCTTCTGAAATGCCACCTACCTCCTACCCTTGTCTCTGAATGATTAGGTATTTTATTGAATTACTGTGTTCTTGACTGTACTTTGTTATTGATTATCTATATATTCCTTAGCCACAACTTGAGTCTGATTCTTTTTTTTTCTTCCAGCTTTATTGAGATATGATTGACATACAGCACTATGTAAGTTTAAAGTGTACAGCACAATGATTTGACTTACATACATGACTTACATACATGTGAAATGATTACCACAATAAGCTTAGTGAACATCCATCATCTCATACAGACACAAATTAAAGAAATAGAAAAAACATATTTTTCCTTGATATGAGAAATCTTAGTATTTACTCACTTTTTTAAAAACATCTTTATTGGAGTATAATTGCTTTACACTGGTGTGTTACTTTCTGCTTTATAACAAAGTGAATCAGCTATATATATATCCCCATATCTCTTCCCTCTTGCTTCTCCCTCCCTCACAACCTCCTTATCCCATCCCTCTAGGTGGTCACAAAGCACCGAGCTGACCTCCCTGTGCTATGCGGCTGCTTCCCAGTAGCTATCTATTTTATGTTTGGTAGTGTATATATGTCCTTGTGACTCTCTCACTTCCTCCCAGCTTACCCTTCCCCCTCCCCGTGTCCTCAGGTCCATTCTCTACATCTGTGTCTTTATTCCTGTCTTGCCCCCAGGTTCTTCAGAACTTTTTTTTTTTTAGATTCCATATATATGTGTTAGCATACGGTATTTGTTTTTATTTTTCTGACTTACTTCACTCTGTATGACAGCCTCTAAGTCCATCCACCTCACTACAAATAACTCAATTTCATTTCTTTTTATGGCTGAGTAATATTCCATTGCATGTATGTGCCACATCTTCTTTATGCATTCATCTGTCGATGGACAATTAGGTTGCTTCCATGTCCTGGCTATTGTAAAGAGAGCTGCAATGAACATTGTGGCACATGACTCTTTTTGAATTATGGTTTTCTCAGGGTATATGCCCAGTTGTGGAATTGCTGGGTTGTGTGGTAGTCCTATTTTTAGTTTTTGAAGGAACCTCCATACTGTTCTCCATAGTGGCTGTATCAACTAACATTCCCACCAACAGTGCAAGAGAGTTCCCTTTTTCCACACCATCTCCAGCATTTATTGTTTGTAGATTTTGTGATGATGGCCATTCTGACTGGTGTGAGATGATATCTCATTGTAGTTTTCATTTGCATTTCTCTAATGATTAATGATGATGAGCATCATTTCATGTGTTTGTTGGCAATCTGTATATCTTTTTTTTTTTTTTTTTTTTGCAGTATGCGGGCCTCTCACTGTTGTGGCCTCTCCCATTGCAGAGCACAGGCTCCGGACTCACAGGCTCAGCAGCCATGGCTCACAGGCCCAGCCGCTCCGCGGAATGTGGGATATTCCCGGACCGGGGCACGAACCCGTGTCCCCTGTATATCTTTTTTGGAGAAATGTCTATTTAGGTATTCTGCGCATTTGGGGGTTTGTTTGTTTGTTTGTTTTTGATATTGAGCTGCATGAGCTGCTTGTAATTTTGGAGATTATAATCCTTTGTCAGTTGCTTCATTTGCAAATATTTTCTCCCAATCTGAGGGTTGTCATTTCATCTTGTTTATGGTTTCCTTGGCTGTGAAAAAGCTTTTAAGTTGCATTAGGTCCCATTTGTTTATTTCTGTTTTTATTTCCAGCTCTCTAGGAAGGGGGTCAAAAAGGATCTTGCTGTAATTTATGTCATAGAGTGTTCTGCCTATGTTTTCCTCTAAGAGTTTTATAGTGTATGGCCTTAGATTAAAGAATCCATTTTGAGTTTATTTTTGTGTATGGTGTTAGGTAGTGTTCCAATTTCATTCTTTTACACGTAGCTGTCCAGTTCTTCCAGCACCACTTATTGAAGAGGCTCCCTTTTCTCCATTGTATATTCTTGCCCCCTTTATCAAAAGTAAGGTGACCAAAGGTGCGTGTGTTTATCTCTGAGCTTTCTATCCTGTTCCATTGATCTATATTTCTGCTTTTGTGCCAGTACCATACTGTCTTGATTACTGTAGCTTTGTAGTATAGTCTGAAGTCCAGGAACCTGAATCGTCCAACTCCATTTTTCTTTCTCAAGATTGCTTTGGCTATTCGAGGTCTGTTATGTTTCCATACAAACTGTGAAATTTTTTGTTCTAGTTCTGTGAAAAATGCCAGTGGTAGCTTGATAGGGATTGCATTGAATCTGTAGATTGCTTTGGATAGTATACTCTTTTCCACAATGCTGATTCTTCCATTCCAAGAACATGGTATATCTCTCCATCTATTTGTGTCATCTTTAATTACTTTTATCAGTGTCTTATAGCTTTCTACATACAGGTCTTTTGTCTCCTAATGTAGGTTTATTCCCAGGTATTTTATTCTTTTTGTTGCAGTGGCAAATGGGAGTGTTTCCTTAATTTCACTTTCAGATTTTTCATCTTTAGTGTATTGGAATGGCAGAGATTTCTTTACATTAATTTTGTATCCTGCTACTTTACCAAATTCATTGATTAGCTCTAGTAATTTTCTGGTAGCATCTTTAGGATTCTCTATGTAGAGTATCATGTCATCTGTCGGTTTGTTTTCAATGTCATTTGTTTCAAGGTAGTTTTTGATTTCCTCTTTGCTTTCTTCAGTGATCTCTTGGTTATTAAGCAGTGTATTGTTTAGCCTCCATGGTTTGTACTTCTTACAGACTTTTTCCTGTAATTGATATCTAGTCTCATAGCGTTGTGGTTAGAAAAGATGCTTGATACAATTTCAATTTTCTTAAATTTACCAAGGCTTTATTTGTGACCCAAGATATGATCTATCCTGGAGAATATTCCATGAGCACTTGAGAAGAATGTGTATTCTGTTGTTTTTGGATGGAATGTCCTATAAATATCAATTGAGTCCATCTTGTCTAGTGTAGCATTTAAAGCTTGTGTTTCCTTATTTATTTTCATTTTGGATGATCTGTGCATTGGTGAAAGTGGGGTGTCAAAGTCCCCCACTATGATTGTGTTACTCTCAATTTCCCCTTTTATGGCTGTTATTATTTGCCTTATGTATTGAGGTGCTCCTATGTTGGGTGCATAAATATTTACAATAGTTATGTCTTCTTGGTGGATTGATCCCTTGACCATTATGTAGTGTCCTTCTTTTTCTCTTGAAATAGTCTTTGTTTTATAGTCTATTTTGCCTGATATAACAATTGTCACTCCAGGTTTATTTTGATTTCCATTTGCATGGAATGTCTTTTTCCATCCCCTCACTTTCAGTCTGTATGTGTCCCTAGGTCTGAAGTGGGTCTCTTGTAGACAGCATATATACAGATCTTGTTTTTGTATCCATTCAGCCAGTCTATGTCTTTTGGTTAGAGCATTTAATTCATTTACATTTAAGGTAATTATGGATATATATGTTCCTGTTACCATTTTCTTAATTGTTTGGGGTTTGTTATTGTAGGTCTTTTCCTTCTCTTGTGTTTCCTGTCTAGAGAAGTTCCTTTAGCATTTGCTGTAAACCTGGTTTGGCGGTGCTGAATTCTATTAGCTTTTGCTTGTCTGTAAAGGTTTTAATTTCTCCATCAAATCTGAATGAGATACTTGCTGAGTATAGTAATCTTGGTTGTAGGTTTTTCCCTTTCATCACTTTAAATATGTCCTGCCACTCCTTCCGGCTTATAGAGTTTCTGCTCTAAGATCAGCTGTTAACTGTGTGGGGATTCCCTTGTATGTTACTTGTTGTTTTTCCTTTGCTGCTTCTATTATTTTTTCTTTGTATTTAATTTTTGATAGTTTGATTGATATGTTTCTTTGCATGTTTCTCCTTGGATTATTCCTGTATGGGACTCTCTCTGATTCCTGGACTTGATTAACTATTTCCTTTCCCATATGAGGGAAGTTTTCAACTATAATCTCTTCAAATATTTTCTCAGTCCCTTTCTTTTTCTCTTCTTCTTCTGGGATCCCTATATTTCGAATGTTGGTGCCTTTAATGTTGTCCCAGAGGTCTCTGAGACTGTCTTCAATTCTTTTCATTCTTTTTTCTTTATTCTGCTCTGCAGTAATTATTTCCACTATTTTATCTTCCAGGTCACTTATCCATTCTTCTGCCTCAGTTATTCTGCTATTGATTCCTTCTTGAGAATTCTTAATTTCATTTATTGTGTTGTTCATCACTGTTTGTTTGCTCTTTAGTTCTTCTAGATCCTTGTTAAACCTTTCTTTTATTTTCTCCCTTCTTTTCCCAAGATTTTGGATCACCTTTACTATCATTATTCTGAATTCTTTTTCAGGTAGACTGCCTATTTCCTCTTCCTTTGTTTGGTCTGGTGGGTTTTTACCTTGCTCCTTCATCTTCTGTGTATTTATCTGTCTTCTCATTTTGCTTAACTTACTGTGTTTGGGGTCTCCTTTTCACAGGCTGCAGGTCTGTAGTTCCTGTTGCTTTTGGTGTCTGCCCCTAGTGGCTAAGGTTTGTTCAGTGGGCTCTGTAGGCTTCCTGTTGGAGGGGACTAGTGCCTGTGTTCTGGTGGATGAGGCTGGAGCTTGTCTTTCTGGTGGTCACTCCCACATCTGGTGGTGTTTTCTGGGGTGTCTGTGACCTTATTATGATTTAAGGCAGCCTCTCTGCTAATGGGTGGTGTCGTGTTCCTGTCTTGCTATTTGTTTGGCATAGGATGTCCTGCACTGTAGCTTGCTGGTCGTTGAGTGGAGCTGGGTCTTAGCATTGAGATAGAGATCTCTGGGAGAGGTTTCACTACTTGATATTATGTGGAGCTGGGAGGTATCTGGTGGACCAATGTCCTGAACTCTGCTCTCCCAGCTCAGAGGCACAGGCCTGATGCCTGGCCACAGCAGCAACACCCGGTCATCCACACGACTCAGAATAAAAGGGAGAAATAAATAAATAAATAAAATTAAATAAAGTTATTAAAATAAAAAATAATTATTAAAAAAAATTTTAAAGTCATAAAAAGAAAGTAAGAAATTAGAGAGCAACCAAACCAAAAAAAAAAATCCACCAATGATAACAAGAGCTAAAAACTATACTAAAAAAAACAAAAAAATAAAAAAGGGACAGACAGAACCCTAGGACAAATGGTAAAAGCAAAGTTATACATACAAAATCACACACAGAAGCATACACATACACACTCACAAAAGATAAAAAGGAAAAAAATATATATATAGTTGCTCCCAAAGTCCACCTCCTCAATTTGGGATGATTCGTTGTCTATTCAGGTATTCCACAGATGCAACGTACATCAAGTTGATTGTGGAGATTTAATCCGCTGCTCCTGAGGCTGCTGGAGAGATTTCCCTTCCTCTTCTTTGTTCGCACAGCTCCCGAGGTTCAGCTTTGGATTTGGCCCCTCCTCTGCGTGTAGGTCGCCTGAGGGCATCTGTTCCCGCTCAGACTGGATGGGGTTAAAGTAGCAGCTGATTCGGGGCTCTGGCTCACTCAGGCTGCAGGGAGGGAGGGGTAGGGATGTGGGGCGAGCCTGCATTGGCAGAGGACAGCATGACGTTGCAGCAGCCTGAGGCATGCCGTGCGTTCTCCCGGGGAAGTTGTCCCTGGGTCACAGGACCCTGGCATTGGCGGGCTGCACAGGCTCCCGGGAGGGGCAGTGTGTATAGTGACCTGTGCTCGCACACAGGCTTCTTGGTGGCGGCAGCAGCGGCCTTAGCTTCTCATGCCCGTCTCTGGGGTCCGCGATGATAGCTGCAGCTCACACCTATCTCTGGAGCTCGTTTAGGTGGCGGTCTGAATCCCCTCTCCTCGCACGCACCCTGAAGTCTCTTGCCTCTTTGGCAGCTCCAGACTTTTTTCCCGGACTACCTCCTGGCTAGCTGTGGTGCACTCGTCCCCTTCAGTCTGTGTTCACGCTGCCAACCCCAGTCCTCTCCCGGCGCTCTGACCGAAGCCCGAGCCTCAGCTCCCAGCTCCCGCCTGCCGCGGCCGGTGAGCAGACAAGCCTCTCGGGTTGGTGAGTGCCGGTCGGCACTGGTCCTCTGTGCAGGAATCTCTCCGCTTTGTCCTCCGCACCCCTGTTGCTGCGCTCTCCTCCGCGGCTCCGAAGCTTCCCCCCTCCACCCCCACCCCCATCTCCGCCCGAGAAGAGGCTTCCTAGTGGGTGGAAACTTTTCCTCCTTCACAGCTCCCTCCCCAGGTGCTGCTCCCATCCCTATTCTTTTGTCTCTGTTTATTCTTTTTCCTTTTGCCTTACCCAGGTATGTGGGGAGTTTCTTACCTTTTGGGAATTCTGAGGTCTTCTGCCAGCGTTCAGTAGGTGTTCTGTAGGAGTTGTTCCTCATGTAGGTGTATTTCTGATGTATTTGTGGGGAGGAAGGTGATCTCCGCGTCTTACTCTTCCGCCATCTTGAAGCTCCTCCTATCAGTATTTACTCTCTTAACTTTCATATATAGCACATAGCAGTGTCAATTATATTTATCATGTTGTACATTACATCCCTAGTACTTACTTATAACTGTAAGTTTGTACCTTTTGACTGCCTTTATCCAATTCCCCTTGCCCCTGCCCCCACGTCTGATTCTTGACTATTGCTTTACTTGACCTTAAATGATAGCAGAGGATATCATTGTTTGGCTACCCAAAGTCCATCCCTCTCCCTTCTTTCAAACATGGGGAAGCTTATGGAAGAGTTTCCTCAGTGGTAAAAGTAGATATCCAGAAATATTTGCTCCTTCTTCTTCTAATGGAGATATATATGAATATTTTCATGTATGAGATAATTGTTTCTATCTGAACATTTTTTTCAAGATTCAATTTTCTGGAAGACATGAATCATTTTCTGTTATTGTTAATAACATAGTCTTTTCCATAAAGATGATGATAGCACAATTTTAAGCATCTTTAACCTACTATTTATAAAAGAATTGTGTGTTGGTTTTCTTGTCCAAAAGTTACAACTAGAATTTTTACTTTTGCAGTTGATGTTATTTGTACAGAGAAAAAGTCATAGCTAGTAAGTTCTTAGTGATTTTCTACAAAAAAAGTGATTTTATTTCACTTTGGGAAAAGGAAAACCGGGAGTCATGCTGATTACATTTTGGTTTGGAATTTACTTCTCTTGGAAAATTCATTATTGTGAAGGCAATCTTATTCTGGTACATGTGACAGAAACACAAAAATGCTAAGGTTCTCAATATTAGTTAAACTTTGTATCCCTAAGCAAGAAAATTATTTAATCCATAAATAATGAGGCCCACACATCTTTAAAAGATCTTCAGGGAATATGAGAGGTAAGATTTAGCTTCTGATGTTGCAGCCTTGAGGAGGTGAACCAGTGGGAAGCTGACCTTGCCCTAATGCACGGGAATAAGAGAATACTATAGGAGGACTGTTATAAAGTAGAATTGCTGCTACTGGTTAACACCACCTATCTATCTTGTTTGGATGCCTCTGCATGCTCACACCTTTTCCTCTGTAGCCAGTCTCTTTTGCAGCCAGTCCAATCCACCTCTAGGGGAAGAGTTCCTAAAACCTGAGAATATCTTGCCCTAGGAAAACAGGATAGGCAGATTGCTAATGACACTTCCTTCCATGTCCAGTGTGCTAACAAATCTGCCCTTTTTCCTTTTTCAAAGCCACAGTATAGAGTGTGCTCTATCTATTGAGAACATTTGAATGGGTTAGGAAGGATTAAAACAGGCTGTCCTTAATATTTCAATATAATTCAGAACTCTGTGCAACAATGAGGAAAGTGGTAGTGAATTCTAGGATACTGTTTCAATCCCAGGATAATGATTTAAAAATAGGTGAAACAATGAAAGATCCCTCATGCCTCAACAAAGATACTGCGTACCGCAGCTAAAACCTGACGCAGCCAAAAAAAAAAAAAAGTGAAAAATCCCACTATAATTTCTAAATGAAACGACCCCCAGGAATTCCCATGACCTTTTCAATATCTTCCAAACTTCTTAATGTTGTCTATTTATTTATTTTGATTAATTAAATAAATTAGCTTTAAATGTCTGACTTTCTGTAAGGAAATTTTAGTTCTAGTATTGTTTTATTTTTTTTAAGCATAAAAACTAAAATAGATAGAAAAATATACCAAATAATAAATGAAGATTTACTATAAAAATTAACTGGGTTATGAAGGAAACTTGCCATTAACAGAACTCTCCAAACCTAAGATTTAGTAATCCAGACAAGCATACTGTAGACTGGAAATCAAGGCACAGCTATTACAACATACAAAACTAAGTTTCATTATGTAAATCCGTACTAAGGATACTTTATCATAATATAAAGTCAAATCATTCTAATGTAAATGTACAGCAGTAAAAAAGTTATAAAAGAGTTACTATGCATTCAGAAAGGATCTAAGTACAGTAGAAATCCAATGAATTTTTGTAACTTTAAATTGCCTGAGTTTATTACTAAAACACTTGAAATCTTTGTAATTCTGCTCTCATTTCTCTAGATCCCCTAAGTGCTGTCAGGTGCATCCTTGGAAACATCATTGCTTTTGTTTTCATCAGTTCACATATTCCTGGCATTTTCCCATTGCTTGTCAAAATAATATCTGGAGTGGAAGAAATAGGCATACTGCATTTTAATACAAACTTTTTGAGAGAAACATTGTTAAAGGAACAGTCTATTAAAAGTGAGCTTTCTGTCCTTGACCTTTTGTTGCATTGCAAAACACTTCTGATCTACTTAAAGAATTATGGACCCGGTTGTCATCTCTGAAGAATTAATGAAGGATTTTATTTTCAACAGAATATCTGCCAAAGTTTTGGAAAAGTTTAGCTATTAGTTAACTTAGGGTCCATTTCACAGTCAATGAGAATAAATATAACAAATCCATTCTATGGAATAAGAGTGAAAGCTTATAAGAACTCGAAGTGCCTATCTCTTTGAATATATAATTTTTGCTTGTTTATCAATAAACATATGTAAGAAATTGTTTATTCTTGCTAGCTACAAGTAGGCTATCGACCACCTCACTGTGTGACCATGGAGTCAAAACATCTTGATAAATCAGCAGATCTAATTATTTTCACAATCCACTATAAAGCACGATAGTTCACTTTCCCAGGGTTATGACAACTACCTGACATCTTGCATCCTCCCTTCCAGATGCTAAGTATTTAGCATTACATCATCCTCCATATAACACACCTGGAGTTTTTAGGCCCTGCTGCCTCTGCTTTTAGTCTATGGTTAGTAACCTTTGTCCTTTTTGTTAGGACACCCTCTGTAGTCACAAATCAACACAAGTGTACACAGTCCCATTAAATGGGTAGACATTGAAAGTACTAATGAAATTACAAATATTTGGAAAAAAGATAATACAAATAGTTTTCCTCCCAACATACTACATTTTTCAAATTCAATCTTGTACAAATTGAAAGCAATTAAATAATGAAAAGAGTTGCAAATGTCAAACAGATTCTTAGAGTATTTCATAACACATACTTTTCTCCATTGAAAGATCCAATGATGTAAGGGCAAAAAGTGTTTGATGCCTTTAAAAGGCTCTAAATTTTTACAGTCTATAAGACTTTTGCTTCAGAATTTCAGATAACCAAAAATAACATATTAAAAAAAACAACCTTGATCTCCAGAATCCTTAAATGTAATTCATGTTATTTTTTAAAAAAGAAGTAATTATTAGAGAAAAAAAAGTTGTATATGAAAGTGTCTATGAGAGTATCTAGCACAGAGCAGACACTTAGGAAAACCAACATTCTCATTCCTTATCCCTCTTTTACCAAAAGAATGGATAAAATTTCACAATACACAAGCAAAAGACTTCAGAGATGCTAAAATCTCCTCTTCAAATGGCAGTTTTCACACCCTGGAATTTAATTTAATTTAATTTTTAAAATTTTACTTATTGATGATCTTTAAAATCCCTAATTGGTATTACAAATGGCAATTACATCAGAGCAGATAATAGTTTTATATGCATTCATGAAACTTTAAGGTAAATCCATGTAGGATTCAAATCAGTTTTCTTTTTGAAGTGTATAGTTTCATATTGCTGCACAACATCCCAAATAATAAACCTTGCACCAGTTGCCTGCTGATGCCTAAAAATCCTTTACCAGAAGACAAATCTTTTATTCCACAATTATAGTTTAGGCTTAAGTATGCCAATATAATTTGAAAAGAGTAACAATTTAACTTCTGTTCACCTCAGAGTTGAAGAAACTGATTTGTGAATCTCCCTGGAAGCCAGTGTTGACAGGGGTAGGAAAAGAGAAGATTAAAGAGTACTGTGGGGCTTCCCTGGTGGTGCAGTGGTTGAGAATCTGCCTGCTAATGCAGGGGACACGGGTTCGAGCCCTGGTCTGGGAGGATCCCACATGCCGTGGAGCAACTAGGCCCGTGAGCCACAACTACTGAGCCTGCGCGTCTGGAGCCTGTGCTCCACAACAAGAGAGGCCACAACAGTGAGAGACCCACGCACCGCGATGAAGAGTGGCCCCCGCTTGCCACAACTAGAGAAAACCCTCGCACAGAAATGAAGACGCAACATAGCAAAAATAAATAAATAAATAAACTCCTACCCCCAACATCTTCTTTAAAAAAAAAAAAAAAAGAGTACTATGGGGGTCAGAAGAGAACCAAGGTAAGGAGCTGACGGGGAAATGAGTTAATCAAGTGCAAACTTTGTCTTTTACCAACAAGCCTCCTCTTCTGCCTTTCCATTTTCCTGTCTCTTTCTTTCCCTCTATCTTACATTTCAAACACTCCTTTCCTAGAAAACGTTGACAGCTATATGCGTTTTCAGGATTGTGAAGGTCAAGAGGCACCAAGATAGTTCTCCATGAATTCTTTTCAGGTGTTCTAGGTAAAAGAATTGGTCTAAGGGTGGGATTTAGAAGATTGAAAGAAAAAGAACCACTGCAATTTCCATTGAGTTTTTTCCTAGCCCTGGAATTATAGATAGTGATTCCTCCCGTCCCCTTTTTAAAAGAAGCTTTACAACTATGGTAACATGTTTACAACTAGTCTAAATATACAGAATTCATGAAAAACTGAATTCATGGACATTTTCCAGGACCATAACATAGTTTTTTTGAACTTAAAAGCCAATTTCTTTTTATAATTTACTCCCTTCCCCAGTTAAAATAAGATAAAAAAAAATTATATCTATTCCCGTCATTTACAAGACATGGTCAATATTTTATTTCCTCTCTAAATTCTCTTGCCCTTCTAGTCTTCTTGCAGTTTGCTGAAGGTCAAGTTACACGAATATTTGCTTCTACTGATTAGAATCGAATAACCAGTAGGTGGTAAAGTTGAACTGCACTGCAGACACAAGGCAGAGATGCAAGGTGCAATGAATTTACGGAACAGCATGGACCTATGTAATTTAGCATGACCTTTCTGGTTTTCTACACCGGAGTGTACTATTCATTGGCAGTTCGAGGAGTTTAGTATGAACTGTGTGAGACTTATTGAGTTTGAAATTTTATACTGAATTTCTTGGCCTGATTGCGTAGCAGCAAACTTTATTTACTTTTCTGCTCTTTTCCCTAATTCCAGCACTACCACCTCTGGAAGAGCCCATTTAAGAAAGCCCACTTCCTGAAGACTAAAACTCCTTCAAGGGCATCTTAGTATTTTATATTCATAATGAGAAAGTTCTCCCCTTTTGGTGCTAGAAAGATCATACCTAAAAATAACTAGATATTAAAAGCTGTTGGAAGGAAGGAAGGGAAGGAGGGAAGGAGGGAGAGGAAGGGAGGAAGAAAGGAAGGAAGGAAGGGGAAAGCAGGAAGAAGAAAAAAGGAGAAGAGGAAGAAAATATACACATTCAGAATTTTTTCTTTTCCAAGAAGGTGGATTATATATCCTGTTAATTTATGCTTATATGATAAAATACTTTATTGTGGATCAAAATTTACCTTATCAACTGTAAATACAAGCTGATTGTTTTTCAGGGCTGTCTCTGTGACTGACAACATTTCATTTGCCTAATATCAATAGTTTTACTTTAGCTATTCTTTTCTGTGGATATTCTCAAGCTCTTGGTATTATTAACTCATTTAAGCAATAGGGGTTTTTCCGTTTGAACTTTGGGTATTAATTGCATTAAAAGCATTAATTGCAATAATTTTCTAACATATATATTTTTTCATTTTGAAAATAAATCAGTTCCCTGAAGAATAATTATTCCTTCTCAAAAAGTGCAAGTGTAGGAGGGAGGTTGAGGAAGATGGCGGAAAAGTAAGACGCGGGTATCACCTTCCTCCCCACAAATACATCAGAAATACACCTACATGTGGGACAGCACCTACAGAACACCTACTGAACGCTGGCAGAACTCAGACCTCCCAAAAGGCAAGAAACTCCCCACGTACCTGGGTAGGCCAAAAGAAAAAAGAAAAAACAGACAAAATAATAGGGATAGGACCTGTACCAGTGGGAGGGAGGTGTAAAGGAGGAAAGGTTTCCACACACTAGGAAGCCCCTTTTCGGACGGAGACTGCGGGTGGCAGAAGGGGGGAAGCTTCGGAGCCGCGGAGGACAGCGCAGCAACAGGGGTGCGGAGGGCAAAGCAGAGAGATTCCCGCACAGAGGATCGGTGCCGACCAGCACTCACCAGCTTGAGAGGCTTGTCTGCTCACCCGCCGGGGCGGGCGGGGCTGGTAGCTGAGGCTCGGGCTTCGTTCGGAGCGCAGGGAGAGAACTGGGGTTGGCGGGGTGAACACAGCCTGGAGGGAGCTAGTGCACCACGGCTAGCCGGGAGGGAGTCCTGGGAAAAGTCTGGACCTGCCGAAGAGACAAGAGACTTTTTTTGCCTCTTTGTTTCCTGGTGCGCGAGGAGAGGGGATTAAGAGCGCCGCTTAAAGGAGCTCCAGAGACTGGTGCGAGCCGCAGCTAACAGCGCGGACCCCAGAGACGGACATGAGACGTTAAGGCTGCTGCTGCCGCCACCAAGAAGCCTGTGTGCGAGCACAGGTCACTATCCACACCCCCCTTCCGGGGAGTCTGTGCAGCCCGCCACTGCCAGGGTCCCGTGATCCAGGGACAACTTACCTGGGAGAACGCACAGCGCGCCTCAGGCTGGTGCAACGTCACGCCAGCCTCTGCCACCGCAGGCCCCACCCCTGCATCCGCACCACTCCCTCCCCCCGGCCTGGGTGAGCCAGAGCCCCCGAATCAGCTGCTCCTTTAACCCCGTCCTGTCTGAGCGAAGAATAGACACCCTCAGGTGACCTACACACAGAGGCGGGGCCAAATCCACAGCTGAACCCCGGGAGCTGTGCGAGCAAAGAAGAGAAAAGGAAATTTCTCCCAGCAGACTCAGGAGCAGCGGATTAAAGCTCCACAATCAACTTGATGTACCCTGCATCTGTGGAATCATGAATATACAACGAATCAGCCCAAATTGAGGAGGTGGACTTTGGGAGCAACATATATTATTTTTTCCCCTTTTCTCTTTTTGTGAGTGTGTATGTGTATGCTTCTGTGTGAGATTTTGTCTGTATAGCTTTACTTTCACCATTTGTCCTAGGGCTCTGTCTGTCTGTTGTTTTGGTTTTTTTACTTAAAAAAATTTTTTTTTCTCCAAAATTATTTTTTATTTTAATTATTTTATTTTATCTTACTTTATTTTATCCTCTTCCTTTCTTTCTTTCTATTTCTTCTCCCTTTTATTCTGAGCCGTGTGGATGAAAGGCTCTTGGTGCTCCAGTCAGGAGTCAGTGCTGTGCCTCTGAGGTGGGAGAGCCAACTTCAGGACACTGATCCACAAGAGACCTCCCAGCTCCACGTAATAGCAAACGGCGAAAATCTCCCAGAGATCTCGAGCTGAACACCAAGACCCAGCTTCACTCAATGACCAGCAAGCTACAGTGCTGGACACCCCATGCCAAACAACTAGCAAGACAGGAACACAACCCCACCCATTAGCAGAGAGGCTGCCTAAAATCATAATAAGGCCACAGACACCCCAAAACACACCACCAGACATGGACCTGCCCACCAGAAAGACAAGATCCAGCCTCATCCACCAGAACACAGGCACTAGTCCCCTCCACCAGGAAGCCTACACAACCCACTGAACCAACCTTAGCCACTGGGGACAGACACCAAAAACAATGAGAACTACGAACCTGCAGCCTGCAAAAGGGAGACCCCAAACACAGTAAGATAAGCAAAATGAGAAGACAGAGAAACACACAGCAGTGAAGGAGCAAGGGCAAACCCCACCAGACCTAACAAATGAAGAGGAAGTAGACAGTCTACCTGAAAAAGAATTCAGAATAATGATAGTAATGATGATCCAAAATCTTGGAAATAGAAGAGACAAAATGCAAGAAACATTTAACAAGGACCAAGAAGAACTAAAGAGGAAACAAGCAACAATGAACAACACAATAAATGAAATTAAAAATTCTCTAGAAGGGATCAATAGCAGAATAACTGAGGCAGAAGAACGGATAAGTGACCTGGAAGATAAAATACTGGAAATAACTACTGCAGAGCAGTATAAAGAAAAAGAATGAAAAGAACTGAGGACAGTCTCAGAGACCTCTGGGACAACATTAAATGCACCAAAATTCGAATTATAGGGGTCCCAGAAGAAGAAGAGAAAAAGAAAGGGACTGAGAAAATATTTGAAGAGATTATAGTTGAAAACTTCCCTAATATGGGAAAGGAAATAGTTAAACAAGTCCAGGAAGCACAGAGAGTCCCATACAGGATAAATCCAAGTAGAAACACGCCAAGACACATATTAATCAAACTATCAAAAATTAAATACAAAGAAAAAATATTAAAAGCAGCAAGGGGAAAACAACAAATAACACACAAGGGAATCCCCATAAGGTTAACAGCTGATCTTTCAGCAGAAACTCAGCAAGACAGAAGGGAGTGGCAGGACATGTTTAAAGTGATAAAGGTTTCTGTCTCTCTTAACAGACAATATGATTCTTTACATAGTAAACAGTAGGGAATCTATCACAAAGCTAACAGCACTAATAGCTGAATTTAGCAAGGTCACAGGATGCAAGGTAAATATTTAAAACAAATTGACTTTTCATATACTATCAATAAACAATTGAAAATTGAAATTTAACAAACAATATTGCTTACAACAGCATCAAAGCAACATGAAAAAGATAAATTTCAGAAAATATGTGCAATGTCTATACTCTGAAAACTAAAACAATGCTGAGAAAATTTAAAGACATAAAGAAATGGAGAGATATACTGTGTTCATAAGTTAGAAGACTCACTCTGCTAAGGTAATCTATCAATTGATAGATTGATTTCTCAATTAAATATAATCCCAGTCAAAATGACAGTAAGCACTTTTTTTAGAGATTAACAAGCTAATTCTAAAACTTACATCAAAATGCATAGAACTTATACCTAGAATATCCAGAACAAGTTTGAAGAGTTACGAAGTTGGAGGTCTAAAACTACCTGTTTTAGGTTTTATAAAAAGTTATAGGGCTTCCCTGGTGGCGCAGTGGTTGAGAGTCCGCCTGCTGATGCAGGGGACACGGGTTCGTGCCCCGGTCCGAGAAGATCCCACATGCCGCGGAGCGGCTGGGCCCGTGAGCCATGGCCGCTGAGCCTGCACGTCTGGAGCCTGTGCTCCGCAACGGGAGAGGCCACAACAGTGAGAGGCCCGCGTACCGCAAAAAAAAAAAAAAAAAAAAAAAAAGTTATAGTAACTAAGGGTAGACATAGAGATCAATGAAAAAAAGATAAAGAGTTCATAAATAGACAAACATATATGATGAACTGATTTTAAATAAAGGTGCCCAAGTAATTCAGTGGAAAAAGGATAGTCTTTTCAAGAAATGGTGTTGGAACAATTGGACATCTATATGTGAAAGTGAACTTCAATTCATACTTCCTAACAGATACCATAGTTAACCCTAAATGTATCACAGACCTAACTGTGAGACCTCTAACTATAAAACTTCTGGAAGACAACGTAGAAGAAAACCTTTGTGACCTTTAGTTAGTCAAATATTTTTTAGGTAAGACACACAAAGCACAAACCAAAAAGAGAATATTGATAAATTTGTCTTCATCA
This sequence comes from Delphinapterus leucas, assembly GCF_059928025.1. Classification (NCBI taxonomy): domain Eukaryota; kingdom Metazoa; phylum Chordata; class Mammalia; order Artiodactyla; family Monodontidae; genus Delphinapterus; species Delphinapterus leucas. Next base: position 56,661,889 of record NC_143140.1, read on the forward strand.
AATTTAACAAATTTACTTCTTCAAAAAACTCATTAAGTAAAGGAAAAAAACAAACCATAAACATGGAGAAAATATTTGCAAAACTGATATGTGATAAAGGGCTTGTATCCAAAATATGTAAAAAACAAAACGGCAACAAAAAACCTCTTACAACTCATTGATAAAATAATCTAATACAAAATTTATAAAAGCTCTAAAGTACAGAGCATAGTATGGTACCCATCATCCAGTTTTGAAAATTATCAACATTTTGCTAATCTTATTTCATCTCTCTTCCCATATTCTTAAAGCATATCTTAAGCATCATATCATTTCACCTAAAAATATTTCAGTATGTATTTCCAAGTGATTAGGACTTTTTAGCATAACCATAATATCATTGTCACCTCAAACAAAATTTACAGCAAGTCCTTAATATCATCAATAGCTAATAAGTTTTGTTTTGTTTTTTTGATTTGGGGGAAATGATAGGGCGTTTCTATGGTAATGAAAATAATCTAGTAGAGAGGAAAATGATGATGTAAGACAGACAAAATAATATTGTTGGAGCAACATCCTTGAGCAGGCAATAGAGGCATGGAATCTAGTGCACAAGAAGAGGAATTAGCTTTAAATAAGAACATGAATAGTTCATCTGTGGTAACAAGTGAGAAGGCACAGTATTTGCTGTGGTAACAGATGCTGGGTACCTTGACAAATAGGGTGGTAAGAGTGTGTGAATTTTCACTTCCATTTGCATCTATTTGTAGTGAATAAGATTTGAGTCATTTGCTGAAATGCAGAATGGACTGAATGGTGCTGGGGATTGGCAAAGAGAAGACTGTCAAACAATATCCAAGAAATTAAGAGAGTAAATAACTAGGAGCAACCACTTGATTTTAAGAGCGCACTTGAAAGTTGTAGTCGTATATTGGGTGAGACTAATCAATGTAATTGGGCATGTTCTTCCCACTACACTCATTTCCAAAATGGTGGAGCTATCCAAGGATATTACAGATTTATGTGGATCTCTAATCCCAGTAGTCAGAGAAAATGCATTTTGAATGATGCCAACACCCAATCTGAGCCTAAAAGAATAAGTAGAGATTATCAGAAAAATAAATGTAGTAAGAGGGAGGGTGGGGATAAAAAAAGAGGCACTGAAAATACACAAAGGAATAGAGGTGAGAAAGAAGTGAGTTAATAAGGTACAGCATTTTGTGCTGAAAATTAAAATATAAAGAATGGAATGGTAACACATCAAGCTAGAAAGGGATATAGATCATGGAAAGCTTTAAATAGAGCTTAGTTTTATCCTATAGGCAATGAAAGGTTTTATGCGGGAGAGTAAAACAGGTTTAGTTGTAGAGTTTGAATAAAATATTGAAATAGAATATAATACATGTGAAGATTTGAGGAAGACACATGCAGAGTCAAGAAACTACAAACACGGTCATTTGCAGCAGTCTAGGCAAATGGGGTCTGAACTAGAGTGTGAAAAGAGGTAAGAAATGAGAGGAGATCAATTAAGCAAATACTTCAGAAGTAGAATTAGCAGGATTTAACATGACAATATGTTGGTTGTGGGCAATAAATATTAGAACTTTAATTTTTATCTTAAAACAGAAAAAATAGGCTTTCCTTACATTTAATATATGGATTGATGATACATGTAAATAATACCTAAATTAACTCATTTTGGAGTGGTTGCTTAGTATATTTTACTAAGTAAGAAGAGCAAAATAGTCTGGACACCATTAACTTATTAGATGTGAGTAGGAAATGGGAGGGAAAAGGAATACGGAAGACTATGGTTTCAACTTGAGTGACAAGATGCAATTTGTGCTGCTGTTGTTACTAAATGTAATTTAAAATGACAGATCAGAAGCCAGTTTTAGGGAGAAAAGAAAATAGATTTAATTTTGAATGTATGTTGAGGTATCTGAAGGACACCTTAGTAGAGCTTTCCAGCTGATGGTTGATTTTGGATGAACAGGGGAAGAAAAAGTTTAATTCTACATATACGCACTTTAACTCTCCATCTCCATGCCTGTAAATCCTAATCATCTTTAACTGGTCTATTACAATAATGCTCTTTCCTAGGAATGAAAAAAATGAAGAAAGAACAAAGAGAAACAATATCAATATTAATAGTAACAATAACAACTACAAGGAAAATATTTAACATTTAATTCTCATTGGGGCAACCCATTTAGGTAGGCCCTGTTTTTCTTTCATTTTCGTAGATGAACAAACAGAGACAGAGTAGTGAAGTTACTTGACGAAAGTCATACAGCTAGTACTACAGAAATGATTGCTGAACACCTTGAGATCAAACCATGTGTAACACAGAGTCAGCTTGGTTTACTTTACCTCCCAGAATCTAAATAAGACTGGACTGAAGGCCCAGGTATTTTCCCAGAGCCACCTCTGGCTGTAATTTTCTATGTCTATTGAATTTTTAGTCTTGGTTCTATGTCATGAAGTTGTTTTTTTTCTGTCCATTCTGGACTAGCTAAAAATGAGGAACTCATCCCCTCCTCTTTAGGTTTCACAAAAAGAAACTCCATTTCATGTGTTGAAAGGCCATACCCTAGAGAAAGTTCAGCTAACTGGAGAGCAAGAAGTAATATCACAGCAAAGAGACAACTTCACATTCAGTATCATTGTTTATTAAAGTCCTTTGGACAGTTCTCCCATGTTGATTGATTCCGTCTCTCTTCTCCTTTCATTACTACTCTCAAGACCCAAAATGCTGCCATCTGATATTTTTTTATACAGAGTAATTATGCTCTAGCATTAAAAAAAAAAACTCCTTCAGTCTCATTTCCCTGATGTCTTTCCTTCTAATCTCAAGTTACCAAATCACTTACCTTTGTTTTCCTAAGCAAAGATAATTCCTTTCCTAAAAGGAACTCTATTTCCAGTGAATAAAAATACACTTTTTCCCCATTCAGCTATACATATAAAAGGTTTGGGGCATGAATATTTTGATCTATGATCACAGTTGATTAAATCAGTTGTTTTTGCTGAGTGTAGCCATATTTAAAGCTTAATAATTACAAATGTGACCTCAAAATAACTAAAGCAAAATTGGAAATCTGCCAAAACTCGTGGTTAACAATTTAATTATTTTCTAATTGAATATATGTTTGATGTTTTTCCCATGAATGATTTAGTACAAAAATGAACTTTGAAAGAACCCACAGATTCATAATTTGAATAGAAATATACTTAATATAAGCTGCATTGTAGGAAAACAAAAATTAAAATAATGCCACTTTAAAAATTGTGAATCACTATTTTGTACACCTGAAACTTATATAATATTGTTCATCAACTATACCTCAATAAAAATAAACAATAAAATAAAAAAATAATAAACTTTGGAGGAAAAAATTATACTAAAAGAGAAAGGTACTCATTAAGCAAATAACAGTATTCTCTCAGTTGATTATTCCATTTGTCATCATAGCACATAAGGAATAGAAGTGGAAAAATTATAATTTACCTTCAAGGCTGAGTTAAATTGTAATCTACTTGAAGGCAGGCATTGTACTGACAAAGAAACAAAGTTTCAAGGAAGTTAAACAACTAAAGATGACTGAATCTTCTGATGAGTTATTGTTGTTCTAAATACCACACCTAACTTGGACATTAGTAACAGTATGAGAATTAGAATGGTCTACTAAAAATCTCATTTACCTATCCACTCAACAAATATTTATAGACCATCCACGATGTACCTGGACCTGTGCTACATATCGGGTAGTCTTGCTTATTAAGCATCTCTACCTAACTTTCTACACAAATAATCCCTAAATAATTAGTCTCAATTTCTGTATAAAATAAATCTATTTTAATATTATTTTCTCTATATCCTAACTTTACACTCTGATATTGTAGTAATATTTCAGAAAAAAAAAGTTATACTGAAACCATATTTGGAAGTCAGGAAGAAGAGAGATGCAAGATAAACAAGAAGACCATTCCGGGCTTCTAGAGTAGCCTCTTAAGAGCATACGTACTCACCTTTTCAAATCCATCATTGTTTTAGTATGGGTTCCCCAGGGAACAGACTCTGAGACAGGAATTCACATGTAGATACTTTCTTGAAGAGTGCTCTTGCAAATAAGATTTGTAAGGAAGAGAAGGAAGTAGAATTGGGCAGAAAGGGAATTTATTGATAAATTGTGTCACAGTGACAACAGGGGACTCAGAAGGTCACACAGGATGTTCTAGAGCTACGATGACTTTTCATATGTGCCCAGAATTGAGGGAAAAAGACTAAGGTCCTTGAAACCCCACAATGACTAGTCATTGGATAACAGGGGTGCTCCCAAGGAGGCAGCACAATCTTTTGCAAAGGAAGTCCTTTTGGTTGAAGGCAATTTCTAGAGAGGGACTCAACTGTGAGCCAAAAGCAGCCAATATACCTAACAGCTAGGGAAATAAGTGGCTAAGCCATGAAGGAGGGACCTGAACAGTGTACCACAGTATCTACTACAGTACATCCTTTGCACAGACTGGATCCAATTACTTTGTATAATAAGTTTGCCCAATTGAGAACAGCTCAAATGTTCTCTTTCACTGATGAAACTTAAAATAGAAAAGCTAGTGGGGAAAAAATATAGCCTCCACTACTGCTTCTGATCTTATAGCCACCATCAATACGCATCCTCTCCCTCTTCTGTAATCCACTCTAGATTCCCCTCACCCTCAGCTAGAACACTGCTGATATAGGTGGTTTGCCTGGTGGATTGAACAGGAGTTTTACCCCTGAAGGGTCTGAGTCCCTGGTCACCATGCCCTTCTCAGACCATAACTGCTCTACTCGTACACATATCATCAAAACTTGCCAATGTATACCAAGAGGTGTCCTCAAGGGACACCTGGGAGCCAAGTGTATTCTTCTGGCCCCCATACAAAAACAGCCTTTCCTCTCCATGGTGATCAGGGTTAATTATCCTTGCCAGCAGACTAACTTGTTTCCTTGCTTGCTGTTCTCTTACCACAAGACACTTGAAGGGACCAGGGAACATCCACAGCTTCAAATTTAATAAGATTCATGCTGTGTCTCGTGGTAGATGCATCCTCCCACTCTGGGAACAAGAGCTCTAGCTCCTCAGAACCTAAAATGTGGGGTTGGGAGGCACAAATTCCCCAAATGGGTTACTGGGAATAGTGATAAGTTGGGCCATTCCTACTTTCATGTCTTGGTTCCTGGTCTCTTGAATCCACATCCCTATAATGATATATAGTTACCTTTGAGTGTGTAGTGTTCATTTTTTTAATAGGTCTTTATTGGAGTATATTTGCTTCACAATACTGTGTTAGTTTCTGTTGTACACCAAAGAGAATCAGCCATAAGCATATATATGTCCCCATAGCCCCTCCCTCTTGAGCCTCCCTCCCACTCTCCCTATCCCATCCCTCTAGGTGTTCACAAAGCACCGAGCTGATCTCCCTGTGCTATGCAGCTGCTTCCCACTAGCTATCTGTTTTACATTTGGTAGTGTATGTATGTCCATGCCACTCTCTCACTTCATCCCAGCTTCCCCCTCCCACCCCGTGTCCTCAAGTCCATTCTCTATGTTTACATCTTTATTCCTGCCCTGCAACTAGGTTCATCAGTACCATTTTTTAAAAATTCCATATATACATGTTAGCATACAGTATTTGTTTTTCTCTTCCTGACTTACTTCACTCTGTATGAAAGACTCTAGGTCCATCCACCTCACTACAAATAATTTCATTTCTTTTTATGACTAAATAATATTCCATTGTATATATGTGCCATGTCTTCTTTATCCATTCATCTGTCGATGGACATTTAGGTTGGTTCCATGTCCTGGCTATTGTAAATAGTGCTGCAATGAACATTGTGACACGTCTCTTTTAATTATGGTTTTCTCAGGGTATATGTCCAGTAGTGGGATTGCTAGATCATATGGTATTTCAATGTTTAGTTTTTTAAGGAGCCTCCATACTGTTTTCCACAGTAGTTGTATCAATTTACATTCCCACCAACAGTGAAGGAGGGTTTCCTTTTCACCACACTCTTTCCAGAATTTATTGTTTCTAGATTTTTTGATAATGGCCATCCTGACCGGCATGAGGTGATACTTCATTGTAGTTTTTATTTGCATTTCTCTAATAATTAGTGATATTGAGAATCTTTTCATGTGCCTCTTGGCCATGTGTACGTCTTCCTTGGTGAAATGTCTGTTTAGATCTTCCACCCAGTTTTTAACTGGATTGTTTGTTTTTTTGATATTGAACTCCATGAGCTGTTTGTATATTTTGGAGATTAATCCTGTCTGTTGTTTCATTTGCAAATATTTTCTCCCATTCTGAGGGTTGTCTTTTTGTCTTGTTTATGGTTTCCTTTGCTGTGCAAAAGCTCTTAAGTTTAGTTAAATCCCATTTGTTTATTTTTGCTTTTATTTTCATTACTCTAGGAGGTGGGTCAAAAAAGATCTTTCTGTAGTTTATGTCAAAGAGTGTTTTTCCTATGTTTTCCTTTAAGAGTTTCATAGTGTCTGGTCTTACATTTAGGTCTTTAATCCATTTGGAGTTTATTTTTGTGTATAGTGTTAGGTAGTGTTCTAATTTCATTCTTTTACATGTAGCTGTCCAGTTTTCTCAGCACCACTTATTGAACAGGCTGTCTTTTCTCCACTGTATGTGTATTCATTTGAGTGCCTCAGCTGCCGCTTTAAAATGCTATTCCATTGCTCTATAAGGTTAGCAGCTTCTTGGTAGACAACATGTGCAGTAATGTTGCACTTCCTTTGCTGCAAAGTGAGTCACTTAGTCCCATGTGATGTTATGTGGAATATCGTGTCAGTGTATCATGACTAGTGATGTTGGCTAAGGCTCAGTGACAGGAAATATAAACACATAGCCAGAATATGTTTTGATTACATCCTGGACCCACTCTGCCTCAGTGAAAGCTAACATCTTCCAGTCACTTATGAATGGGCCAGAGCGTTATGCCCAGGTTTTAAGAATTATGAGATGTAATAATTTGTCCTGTACTTTGGAGGGGTTGCCCCCAGCAGGCCACAGACCACTCTCTAGGTAAAAATTTCATTGACATACTGAACCAATGAATTGTTGTAGGATTTAAATTCACCTCTAGGGATGTCATGTTCTATAACCATTTGTAATGATCTCTGTGAGTCAGTACACAAACACACACACACACGCCTCAGACCTTGCCACTCGTACTTTGCTTCAGATGGTTGAGTGCTATAACCTGATCTCTATTATTTCAGAATCCTATCATTTCCATTGCTGTTAGGGAGCCCAGTTCTGTAACACCATCTATCATCAGTTGTGATCTACAGAGGAGAGCCACAAAGATTCTCAGTGATATTGGTTCCTTTCACCAGAACATTTCTTGCTGCTTTGGGAAATGGAGAGGCCTCTGTACTCACAGAGTACATTTCTCTAGCATGCTCACTTCTCTGTGTCTTTTGATTTCTTCTTCCATTATCTGCCATGGCAACTCTGTCATTTCTGTATCATTTAGTGTGGACCATTGCCTTCTGTAAATTTCTAAGAGTCAGCTTAGCTGCATTTTAGTAGCATTTCCCAGGGTCCTTGACAGTGCTAAATCTTATATCAAAAGAGAGTACTTCCATGTCAATAAACTACTCATTTAACCTAATGTTCTGTTCTCTCTTGATTCAGTTATCCCCAGAATCCAGGCCCACATATATTCTCCAGACTCCTGCTGGTACATGTTGGCTAAGTCCTTTCTCTTACAGAGTAAGCCCACGATTACCCTGCTTGAGTTATGTTGATACTTGACAAGCGGAGAAATGGAGGATAATGTTTGTTGCCTATATCATCTTCAAAATGAGGTGGTGTGCTAGTCTTCAAAAAGGAAGAGTGGGCCACTTCCATAGGTTCAGAAAGTTCAGGGAACGCGAGGATTCGAGGTTTCCAATTGTGTTGACCCAGATATCCCCATCCCAAATCTCAAGATTCCACATCTTCCCAAAAGAGTCTTGACCTTGATATAGAAGACTTGCAGGGTTGAAAAGAAAGCATTCTCTGAAGCTCTACTTCCCTTATAATTAAGTCTTAGGCCTGATTCTCAGCATATTCTGTGCTCCAGCTGCAGAAGATGTATCTACTCCTATAGAGTTTACCATTCACCTTACTCGACAATGAGCAATAAACCTGGGAATCATTATTACCCTTAACACCTACGCCCCTAAATTTTTGAAATATTGCAATTCCCTTCTCTGACTCAACCTCCTCCTCCTACAGCTGGACCTACTAATCCTGCTCTAAACTCAATATAATTTAATGTTGAGACTATTATCCCTCCTTGATTTCATTTCCTTCCCTATCCAGTCTAAATTTCATTTCTTCTCTTAGAAATATTCACAAATCCCAGGGCCTACCCAACTTTAATCATAACAAATTCTCTGATCAATCCTGGAGAACCACAATGTTTTTTTCTCATTTCTTTCCTCTGGACTATTGCACGTGCTGGAGAAAATTCACATAACAGTAGAGATCAGCTACAATAAAATTTGTGATTTTCACCTTCGATAACTCAGTGTTTTCTATCTACCTCTGTCCTCATCAATTTCTCATAATTCTCTTGTCAACAGAATAAAGCTGCTTCAAGCCAAATCTAACATGATTAAGTCCTCATTCTTAATTAATTAAACTCCCCTCTTTGTTAAAAAAACAAAGAAGGGAGTTTCATATTTTCTGAAGAAAAATAAAATACCAGAAATGAACACAAAAAGAAATAAAAAACTTGAATAGACAAATGAGTATTAAAGAAAAAGAAACTTAAAAAAAATTCATCCAAGACAAGACAGTTTTATTTTGGGAATTCTACCTATTTAAATTAAACTCCCTTCTTTGTTAAAAAACAAAAGCAAAACAAAACCTGAGTTCATGTGATGTTTCCTCCTTCAATTTCAGCTTACCTCCTAGGTATAATCTATAACATCAATCCTATCTTCCTCAGTGAGAAAAAAATGTTTCTGTTCTTCTGCACACCAACATCTCCATCTATGATTTTTATTTAGGAGCTTCCTAACAATGACAATAAGAGCTGTTACCTATTGAATGTTAACTGGGTGCCAGTCATTAGAATAAGCACTTTAACTGTAACATTTAATCTTCACCATGATCCTAAATTATCCCCATTTAATAAGTGATAAAACTGAGGCTTGTACATTCACACAGCTAATAAAACATAAATCTAAATTCAAACCCTAGTGGTCTAGTACCAAATAACACAAGATTAGCATTGACCAATACTGCCCCTTCTCTTGTTTATCCTCAATCTATTCTTGTCCTCTTATTCCTCTTGCTCTCTAAACATGCTCAAGTATTTTTATCCTAAAACTACCTTTCTTTAGTCTTGATTTCCCTTCAAACCACCCTCTAGCTTCTTCCATTCCTTTATGATCAAGCTCCTTAGCAAATTAAGATAATTTACTTTCTGCCTCTAGTTTCTCACCTCCAATTCATTCATATACCCTCTGCAGTCTGCCTTATTCTCTTATCATTCTAATAAAATTGCCATCAATCTCTTCCTTGAAAACCAGTAGCCTCCTGTCAATCCCATCCTACTCAACCTCTCTGTGGTATTTGATTCTTCTCTCATTCTAGAGTCTCCTTTTCTTAACTCATGATACCATTCTCTTTGGCTTTCCTCTTTCTTCCTAAGTCTCCTAATACTCAGTCTTATTTATTGCTCTTTTTTTTTTTTTTGCTAAAATATTGGCCTCCTTGCCCTTCTTATCCATTATCCCTCCCCTACATGCACCCCAGTACAAACACTTTAAAGAGCTGAGCACTGTCCTGAAGAAGCTTAATAACCAGTTCACTGAGCTGTACTATACATAATACTTCAAACACATTTACAGAACTTGTAGTGACCAGATATAAATTACTATACAAAGCATTATGGTACATTAAGTGTTTGAGGAAGCACAGGATAGAAGATTCAATTGTTAAGGTAATACGTTAAGGTAGATTTCTCAGAGGAGCTATATGTTGAAGAAGCTGAGGAAAATGAATTCTCTCTCTCATCTTCTTAGCTTGGAAAAGATGATCATGCATTTTCCCTCATCCTCAAAGAAAGCCAAAGAAAACAATTCAGCAAGATGCTTAAGTAATCAATACTGTGTGCTTAATGATCCTTCAGCTATTTTAATTTAGTCATCCATGAAATCATGAAAAAACTGGTTAAGTTCAAATTCATAGTCTTTACCATCACTTTGTACATGATCCACATCAGGACCAATTAAATAAAATTGGCTTAGCTTTTATCAAATGCTGGAATGGATAGATTTGAAGATGCTGAATATTCTTTTTATAAATGACTTACTAATGTGCTCAAAGCCATTCTGTGGATTCCATTTTCCCCTCCTACAGGCGCCACAGCCATAGCATCGTTACCATCCAGAGCTGGTTCAAATCCTTACATGACTTTTTATTAGCAATGCAACCTTCTGCTTACTACTTGAATTGAGTCTTCATTTGTTCATATACATGGTAGAGACAATTATATACACATACAACAGTTAGGATATTGTTGTGAGAATTAATGAGATAATTTGTGTGAAAGTACCTAAAGAGAGTACTCACCAAAGGATGGTCCTCTTTCCTTTCTTCTATTTCCATCACAAATCCGGACTACTTTCTGCCTGTTTTATTCTTCACTTATAGCAAATAAAGCATTAGTTTTGAAAAAGAATTTTAAAATCAGGTTGCTTTCAACTTGTTGGCATTATGGATGTGCAGCAATATGCCTTGCACCTCTCTCTAGCATACTGTGTTTGACATTCCCAAGAAGACTTAAATACATATATCTTCTGTTGAAGTCACTGTGTGCTATCACTGTAAGAGTTATGATAGAAATAATTATAAAGATATTGCCAATCTATCACTATGATGGCTCTGCACACTTTCCTGCTGCTTATTCTCTCCTTTCCATTCTATCCAAAGAAATATTATATGGTTCTTTTTACTATAGAGAAGGTAGTAAAAAATTAGAAATCCAAATAGGAAAATATGCAAGGAAAATTATGCATATTAGAATTCAATGGACATTAAAATTTGAAAAAAATATGTGTTGTGGGAGTCCATATAAAATATGGAAAAGACCTTCACAGATGAAATAGTAAAGTTAAGAAAATGTCTCTAAAACCCAGTAAGAATAAGACGTTATGGAGAAGGCTTAAAACCTCAGTAGCCACTGAGACTTTAAGGTAGACTAAGGTTAATTTAATGATAAAATACAGTGTTTCTTGGGGAAAGAAATAACGAATGTACATTTTTCCTTGTCCACTAAAAATGGCTATATAGGCTACGCTGAAGAAATTGAGATGTCCATTTTTCTAGAAGAGAAAGAAATGGAATTGGAGGAGATCAATATTGCTTGAAGAGAAGAAACATGTAACTTATAAAATCAAGTCCATTTGGGATTCATTCCAAAGGTGAAGAAAGTGGCAAATATTAGGAAAAATCTCTACCAGCTATATTTCATATCTCCCTATGAATTGGGATGGAAGCTACAAAGTTACAAAAAAATGAACATAGTTCTATATAGAAAAGCACCTTTAAAAACAGTAATGAAGGTTAGATTACTTTTATTTTCAGAGAACAGCAGTGTTATAGAATGTGCTAGAATTTTTTTCTGATCCATTTTGTCTCACGGTTTTCGTTTATTGGTTCTAAATGATATGTCTCCTTCAACAATTTCTAAATTTTTAAAGTTAAGATTACTTTGTGTTTAAGATGCTTTGGCAAGGACTCTAAGGAGAATTTTAAATCTGTGCAAAATCTCTTGAAGTTCTAAATGAGCCCATCAAAGAGGACATTCACCAGATGGAACAAGTGATTGATCGAAAGCCTGGAGTGTTACTTTTAATCTCTTGTTTCCCAGCAAAGAGAAATTTTGCAGAATCTCCTCTCTTCTTATAGACTTAAACTAAAATACATAGTTAAAATAGAGGCACTATACTTTAGGTATATTTACAGAATGGAAAGTAGAAAAATCTTGTGCCACATCCCAGTCAAGAGTTGGATACTCTAAAGACAATGTGGATACTTGCAGTTCTTTTTTTTTAAATAAACTTATTTATTTATTTTTGGCTACACTGAGTCTTCGTTGCTGCGTGCAGGCTTTCTCCAGTTGCAGCGAGTGGGGGCCACTCTTCGTAGCAGTGCATGGGCTTCTCATCGCAGTGGCTTCTCTTGTTGCAGAGCAGTGGCTCACGGGCTTCAGTAGTTGTGGCATGCTGTGGCATGCGGGCTCAGTAGTTGTGGCACACGGGCTTAGTTGCTCCACGGCATATGGGATCATCCCGGACCAGGGCTGGAACCCGTGTCCCCTGCATTGGCAGGCAGATTCTTAACCACTGCGCCACCAAGGAAGTCCCAGAGTTCCTGTTCTGCTGTTACTCCTAGGGTCATTTTTCACTGCTGGATGGAGGGCAGTCCCCAGAGTTCTCATGCCCCTAGGTGATGGCCTGTGTCTGAGCCTAAGATTGCTCACCAAGATCTACGATTACCTTTGATTCCTTGAGACAATGCTAGACTGCATTTCTTAGCTCCTTTCCACCTAGGCAGGACTTTCCCTCACTCTCCTTTCCCCATGTACAGCTAGAAAGAGTCTGAGTGCTTGATTTGTCTCATGGATATTAAGCTTTTGTGTAAAAGATTAATAAATTTTTTTGTGTGTTAAGTCCCCCAAATCTTGGGTTTGTTTATTATTGCAGTTAGCCTAACCTTTTCATACCATATTTCCTTGAGGATCTTGCACAAACACACAGAATAGTTCAATGGAGAGGAAATTGTGAAATACAGACAGTATCTGTCTGAGCTAATTTCACAAGTAAAATCTGCTTAAAGGTTTTTAACATTCCTAGGGAGAACAATGACTAACTCCATCATTAGTATCTGTGATGGTTAATTTTATATTAACCTGTCTATGCCATGGTACTCAGATGTGTGGTCAAACACACATCTGGATGTTTCTGTGAAGGTATTTTTTTTAGGTGAGATTAATATTTAAATCAGTAGACTGAGTAAATTAGTGGTTAGGCCTCATCAAATCAGTTGAAGGCCTTAAGAAAAAGAATAGCCTACCCTGAAGAAAAGGGAATTCTGTTATCAAAATGCCTTTCACCTCAATTTGCATCAACTTCTCTCTGGGGCCCTAGCCTGCTGGCCAACCTTACAAATCTTGAGCTTGCCAGCATCCACAATCACATAAGCCAACTCCTTAAAATTCTTCTCTCCCTCTCTGCCTCCCTTACTCCTCTGTGTGTGTGTGTGTGTGTGTGTGTGTGTGTGTGTGTGTGTGTGTTAATTAGCCAATGTCAAGTAAAATGGCATCTTATATTCATTTTAGAATTAATACACTTGTCATGGAAATATGTTTAGATTTTCTTCATGAGTCCTGCTACTGCTTTTTGTATCACAAGTGTATCTCATCTTTTCAATTATAATTATAAACAATAATGACTTAACATTTTAGGGCTTCCCTGGTGGCGCAGTGGTTGAGAGTCCGCCTGCCGATGCAGGGGACACAGGTTCATGCCCCGGTCCGGGAAGATCCCACATGCCGCGGAGTGGCTGAGCCTGTGAGCCATGGCCGCTGAGCCTGTGCGTCTGGAGCCTGTACTCCGCAGCGGGAGAGGCCACGACAGTGAGAGGCCCGTGTACCGCAAAAAAAAAAAAAAAAAAAAATTTAAGAAAGGCTGCCCCTAGAAGATTCAAATGGAAAAACACATGCACATGAACTTGAGTAATCACTCTATTTGAAAACTGCTTATTGGACATTTGTTCATATTGGTCACTGTGTTAGGCACAAGGAATATAAAACTTAAGGGGGAAAAAAAGAGGGGGGAAACATAGTTCCTGCCTATGGCAAGTCATATTTTCCCAGAAAAGCAGTAACAATACCTTCTAACCTTCATTCTCTTCTTACTGTGATTTTGATATTCCTCCCATTGGGAGGCAGAGTCTGTATCTCCTCCCCTTGAACCTGAGTCAGCTTTTGCCTCAACAAATATAGTATGTCAGAAGTGATATAATTTTCAAGGCAAGGTCATAACAATGCCATCCATGTTCTTCTGCCTTGTTCTTTTGAGACCTTTGCTGTGGGGAAAGCCAGATGCCGTGTAAGCAGTCCAACAACCCTGATTACTATGCCGAGCCCAAAATAATTCTCATGGAGAGACCACATAGAAACACCCTAAGAAAATGTGGAGAGAGGAGAAACAGAGAGAAATTCAAACAGCTCCTATCTGCTCCAGCCCCCTGTATTTCAGCTCCATCCACTGACTGACTAAACTAATGAGAAACTGTGATGAACTGAATTGTGTGGCCCCCACCCAATGTTCATATGTTGATGCCCTAAACCCTAAAGTGACTTATAAGGAGACAGGGCCTTTAAGAAGGTAATTAAGGTTAAATGAGGTCATAAGGGTGAGGCTATAATCCAATAGAACCAGTGTCCTTATAAGAAGAGGAAAAAACACCTGAGATATCTCTCTCTTTTCATGTGTGCACAGAAGAAGGACCATGTGAGAACACAGTGAGAAGTCAGTAATCTGCAAGCCAGTAAAAGAGGCCTGACAAGAAACCAACGCTGCAGGCACCTTGATCTTAAACTTCTTGTTGCAGCAGCCTGAGCAGACTAATACAGAAACTGTGAGCCAGAACCATACGGTCAAGTCCTCTCCAAATTCCTGACCCACAAAAACCATGCAAGGTAATAAAATGATGATCCTTATTTTAAGTCACTAAGTTTTGGTGTGATTTGTTATGCAACCACAGATAATTGGGACACTGTTCTTGAGGCACTCGTCAGTGAGATAAAACACATAACTAATTATACATCAAAATGCCATATTAGTTATGTATCAAATTCTATGAGCTAGGAAGTAAGCAAAGGCAGAGCAGAAGATATTTTTGAACTGGAAATTTTAAAATAGTAAATAGTTAACCAGAAGTAGACCTAGGATGATAAAAGCTTACATGGGTTTGAACTGGGAGATGGTAGGTATCACTGAAGGAGATATCACTGAGATATACTATGAACTGAATTATGTCCCCCAAATATTTTGAAGCTCTAATCCCCATGTGACTATATTATAGATAGGGGTCATTAAGGAGGTGATTAAGGTTAAATGAGGTCATGAGTGTGGAGCCCTGATCCAATAGAACTGGTACCCTTATAAGGAAGAGACACCAGAACTCTCTCATCTGCAAGCCAGGAAAAGTGACCTCACTAGAACCTGATCATTCTGGCACCTGATCTCAGGCTTCTAGCTTCCAGAACTGTGAGAAAACAAGTTTTTTTTTGTTTAAGCCACCCAGTCTATGGAATGTTTTTATGGCAACTGAGCTAATACAGGTGTCTTCATATGTTTTTCAGGACTTAATTAGATTGGGCATCAAACCCTTAGTATATGTGGAGAAAAAATAAAAACGTGTATCATTTGCTTGATCCACACATTAGTCTATGAACAACTTCAAAGCAAGAGTTATGTTCACTGAAGTATTTCTAGCACCTAGATCATGATCGTGGCCTATATCTGAGCCATACAATTGCTAAAGGAAAGGAGAAGGGGAAGAAAGAGGAGTTAGAAAACTGAAATCTTTCAATGATATAGAACCTAATACCATCTGGTAGAATCTCTAGGATAACCCAGGGAAAGCAACCTTCCAGAGAGAAAAAGTGGAACATATCACTTAATGGAATGGAACCTGCCAAAATGGAGGAAGCCTCTATGAATCTTTGGGTTAACCAGTGATGGCAGTATGCAAAAGGATGATTGCCTGTGTTTTAGGCCACTCATTCTCAAAACTTTCTTCCTACTCATTATTCCCCAATAATTATTCAGTGCTGGTAGAATCATTTGTTGTGACCAATCTAGGGTATGTGGCCTCCCGCTAGTCTATACCTTGCTTTCTGACCCCCAACAGCTCTCTCTGCTGACTCTAGTGTTACTCCATAGGCCTCCCTACACTCACTGTTCAATTCTTCAATGTTAATACACATCTAGATTTGAATACTTTAAAATACAAAGAGTATAAATAAATGCACCTCATACAAATCATTTTAAAAGAATTTAAAACTTTTTAAAGGTTGAATGCATGTGAAATAATCATTGGGAAAGAAAAGACCATCAATTGTGTACTTAAGAATTCAAAAGGGAGTGTAGGGAGGAAGTGAAAGACAAGCAGAAAGAGAAGTTCGGGTCCAAGATCTCTTAGTACATTTTTCTTTGTCTTCGTGATTGTAAGCACTCATTTATAATAAATGGAATCGTTAGTGAACTTATTCTAGATCCAATTTTCACCTGGCCTTTTTACTGTAATCAAACATGAAAGTAGGAAGAAAGACCAGGCCAAACCTTAATGCCTGTGGGTTCTGCTCCTTTGATTCCATAACTTTAGGGCAAATTTGGATTTGCCTGTTTGATAATGTATAGGGTTTCCAAGGGGGGAAATTTTTGAACTGGAACTTCACTTTCCTTTAGACTGAATATTACTTTGTAGTGGTTTGCTGCCTAATTGTAGGTGTACCTTGACCAGTCATACTCTACAGTTTCCCCCAAAGGGAGTTACTTTTTATTGAGATGGGACTAGATGTCCAAATTTACTTTTTATATAGACACATATTTCCTACTGGATCTCTTACTGGGTCTCTGCAGCAGTGGAACCTATTGGAATGTGGATTATGTATGAAGGATACATATTTCTAATATGACCCAACTCTAAATGTGTGATAAGAGTTGAGTACTACATTGCAGAATAAACTAGCATATTATAGTGCCCTAACTATAAGCCACATAACAACTCTCTGGTACAGACAAACCCTGAGAGAAAATAGGATTGAATCATGGATGATGATCTATAAAGACATTACTGTCTAGCTAGAAGGCAAAACCCCTGTATTTCAGTTAAGATAGGTGACATCTATTTTATCTTCCATGACTACTTGCAGAGCCATTCTGATTACAGACCATCGTCAAAAACAACTTCAAACACTACTGGACAACCCAGGCCATAAATACTGACTGGTTGGTCTGAATTAAAAAGGTGTATAATTGGCTCAAGAGGAAAAGAACTTTTCTGGCACAACTGTAATAGATATAACCATAAAGTAATTTTTAAATTTCCACAAAGCACACACTGAAAACAATATATTGCTTAGCAAGTGACATGTTGCATCATCTAATTCATATTTAGCGTTTAGGGTTTTCTAATGTTTACAGAGTACAACATAATCCATAGTACAATCTCATAGATGGAATTATGATCATTGCAAAGTTTGTCTCTGACAGAAATATTTTAATGTGCAACTTAGTGCTGCTTCAGGTTTATAATTATTTTTGTTCTTGAGAATTTTGCAAATAAAACTGGCACAAATTTTTGTTTATATTCCTAATGTAAGCAGATTTCAGCTTCTGAAAAAAAGAGTTTCTGGGCCCTGATGACTTCTCATGGATTTAATCTCTGTAGCACTGATTTATGCTAATCTGACAGTGAATCCTTTGCAAGTTTCTGGCCCCAGACTTCATGTTTACCCTGCTCCAGTTGGACTTCTTACTGTACTTGGTTTTTGGACACGCTGCTCACTCATTCCACAACCTCACTCCTTATCCCCTATTCCCTGACAATCTCTGAATAATGAGTGAGTCTTTAATGGGTGATTGCTTTGTGAAGAGAAATGAATAATTTACCTGATAATCATGGTCATCTATCAGACTATGCATTTTTTCTTAATAAGTGATTTTGCTATGTTTGCTTAAAACATGCTGAATTTTTCATGAATTGGATGAGTGCTTTCCAGCATCTGTTTATAATGTCAACTAACATTTTTTATGAGATGAAACGTTGGGAGATGGGAACAGGAAAACTGGGTGTTTAAAAAGATATATTACCTTTCAGAATGGGAGCTCTCTGTACCTGAAATATAAGAAAGTCCAGAGGTTTCAGAGTGGTTTTGCTGTTTTCAGATCTTTTGTTCATGCTGCTCTGCATACTGTGCATCATTTGCACACTTCTTGAAAGATCAGTTTGTACTTAATGCTTTGAAGAGAGGGAATCATGGGAGCTGAGTACTTATATTGAAGTATTCTTGTTGAGTAACACCTGAAGGTCTGAACATTAAATCTCCTATTTGAAAAACTAGCTTAAAGCTTAAGAAAGAAGCTAATGTGTCTGAGGGTATTAAAGGCATAAAAACACATTTTATTTGCTGTGATTACTACTGATGAAATGAAATATTAAATAGAATGCACAGTAAAGAAATTTTAAATAATTATAAGATACAATTTATATATTTCTAAGGAAGTATTAATATTGTAAAAAAATCTGCACAGTAAATTGTAGTTTCTAAAGTACTTTTAAATGATTAACATGTTTAATATATTTTTAAAAATTGTAAATTCAGAATTTTAACATATTTAAAAAACATATTCAACCTAGAGGACCTTCAAGATGATGGAAGAGTAAGACATGGAGATCACATTCCGCCCCACAAATACATCAAAAACACATCTACATATGGAACAACTCCTACACAACACCTACTGAATGCTGGCAGAAGACCTCAGACTTCCCAAAAGGCAAGAAACTCCCCTGTACCTGGGTAGGGCAAAAGAAAAAAGGAAAAACAGAGACAAAAGAATAGGGATGGGACCTGCACCTCTAGGAGGGTGCTGTGAAGGAGGAAAGGTTTCCACACACTAGGAAGCCCCTTCGCGGGCGGAGACTGCGGGTGGTGGAGGGGGGAGCTTCGGAGCCACGGAGGAAAGCGCAGCAACAGGGGTGCAGAGGGCAAAGCGGAGAGATTGCCGCACAAAGGATCGGTGCCGACCAGCACTCACCAGCCCGACAGGCTTGTCTGCTCACCCGCCGGGACGGGTGGGGGCTGGGAGCTGAGGCTCGGGCTTCAGAGGTCAGATCCCAGGGAGAGGGCTGGGGTTGGCTGAGAACACAGACAAAAGGAGGTTAGTGCACCACAGCTAGCCAGGAGGGAGTCCGGGAAAAAGTCTGGAGCTGCCTCAGAGGCAAGAGACCATTGTTTTGGGGTGTGCAAGGAGAGGGGATTCAGAGCACCGCCTAAACGAGCTCCAGAGATGGGTGCAAGCCGCGGCTATCAGCGCGGACCCCAGAGACAGGCATGAGACGCTAAGGCTGCTGCTGCCTCCACCAAGAAGCCTGTGTGCAAACACAGGTCACTGTCCACACCTCCCCTCCCGGGAGCCTGTGCAGCCCGCCACTGCCAGGGTCCCATGATCCAGGGACAACTTCCCCGGGAGAATGCACGGCGCACCTCAGGCTGGTGCAACGTCACGCCGGCCTCTGCCACCGCAGGCTCGCCCCACATCTGTACCCCTCCCTCCCCCGGCCTGAGTGAGCCAGAGCCCCCAAATCAGCTGCTCCCTTAACCCCATCCTGTCTGGGCAGGAACAGATGCCCTCAACCGACCTACATGCAGAGGCAGGGCCAAATCCAAAGCTGAACTTCAGGAGCTGTACGAACAAAGAAGAGAAAGGGAAATCTCTCCCAGCAGCCTCAGGAGCAGCGGATTAAACCTCCACAATCAACTTCATGTACCCTGCATCTGTGGAATACCTGAACAGACAACAAATCATCCCAAAACTGAGGCAGTGGACTTTGGGAGCAACTGGAGACTTGAGGTTTGATGTATGTGACTGACTAGTTTCTGATTTTTATGTTTATCTTAGTTTAGTTTTCAGCATTTGTTACCATTGGTGGATTTGTTTATTGGTTTGGTTGCTCTCTTCTTTCTTTTATTATTTTTTTATTTTAATAATATATTTTAAATTTTTTATTTAAACATTTTTATTTATTTATTTTCTTTCTTTCTTTTTTTTCCTCCCTTTTCTTCTGAGCTGTGTGGCTGACAGGGTCTTGGTGCTCCGGCCAGTGTCAGGCCTGAGCCTCTGATGTGGGAGAGCTGAGATCGGGACACTGGACCACCAGAGACCTCCCAGCCCCACATGGTATCAATCAGTGAGAGCTCTCCCAGAGAGCTCTGTCTCAATGCTAAGACTCAGCTCCACTCAAAGACCAGCCAGCTCCAAGGCTGGACCCCCCATGCCAAACAACTAGCAAGACAGGAACACAACACCACCCATTAGCAGAGAGGCTGCCTAAAATCATAAGGTCACAGACACCCCAAAACACACCACTGGACGAAAACCTGCCCACCAGAAAGAAAAGATCCAGCCTCATACACCAGAACACAGGCACTAGTCCCCTTTACCAGGAAGCCTACACAACTCACTGAACCAATTTTACCCACTGGGGGCAGACACCAAAAACAATGGGAACTATGAACCTGTAGCCTGTGAAAAGGAGACCCCAAACACAGTAAGATAAGCAAAATGAGAAGACAGGGAAGCACACAGCAGATGAAGGAGCAAGGTAAAAACCCACCAGACCAAACACATGAAGAGGAAATAGGCAGTCTACCTGGAAAAGAATTCAGGGTAATCATAATAAAGATGATCCAAAATATTGGAAATAGAATGGGGAAAATACAAGGAATATTTAACAAGGACCTAGAAGAACTAAAGAGCAAATAAACAATGATGAACAACACAATAAATGAAATTTAAAAATCTCTAGAAGGAATCAACAGCAGAATAACTGAGGCAGAAGAACGGATAAGTGACTTGGAAGGTAAAAGAGTGGAAATAACTACCACAGAGCAGAATTTTAAAAAAAGAATGAAAAGAATTGAGGACAGTCTCAGAGACCTCTGGGACAACATTAAATGCACCAACATTCGAATATAGGGGACCCAGAAGAAGAAGAGAAAAAGGGACTGAGAAAATATTTGAAGAGATTATAGCTGAAAACTTCCCTAATATGGGAAAGGAAAGAGTCAATCAAGTGAAGGAAGCACAGAGAGTCCCATACAGGATGAATCCAAAGAGAAGCATGCCAAGACACATATTAATCAAACTATCAAAAATTAAATACAAAGAAAAAATATTAAAAGCAGCAAGGGAAAAACAACAAATAACATACAGGGAATCCCCATAAGGTTAACAGCTGATCTTTCAGCAGAAACTCTGCAAGCCAGAAGGAAGTGGCAGGACATATTTAAAGTGATGAAAGAGGAAAACCTACAATTAAGAGTACTCTACCCAGCAAGGATCACATTCAGATTCGACAGAGAAATTAAAATCTTTACAGACAAGCAAAAGCTAAGAGAATTCAGCACCACCAAACCAGCTTTACAACAAATGCTAAAGGAACTTCTCCAGGCCAGAAACACAAGAGAAGGAAAAGACCTAAAATAACAAACCCAAAACAATTAAGAAAATGGTAATAGGAAAATACATATCATATCAATAACTACCTTAAATGTAAATGGATTAAATGCTCCAAACAAAAGACATAGACTGGCAGAATGGATACAAAAACAAGACCTGTATATATGCTGTCTACAAGAGACCCACTTCAGACCTAGGGACACATACAGACTGAAAGTGAGCAGATGGAAAAAGATATTCCAGGCAAATAGAAATAAAAGAAACCTGGAGTAGCAATTCTGATATCAGACAAAACAGATTTTTTTTAACATCTTTATTGGAGTATAATTGCTTTCCAATGGTGTGGTAGTTTCTGCTTTATAACAAAGTGAATCAGTTATACATATACATATGTCCCCATTTCTCTTCCCTCTTGCATCTCCCTCCCTCCAAACCCTCTAGGTGTTCACAAAGCACCGAGCTGATCTCCCTGTAGTATGCGGCTGCTTCCCACTAGCTATCTATTTTACGTTTGTTAGTGTATATATGTCAATGCCACTCTCTCACTTTGTCCCAGCTTACCCTTTCCCCTCCCCGTATCCTCAAGTCCATTCTCTAGTAGGTCTGTGTCTTTATTCCCTTCTTGCCCCTAGGTTCTTCATGAACATTTTTTTTTTTTTAAGATTCCGTATATATGTGTTAGCCTATGGTATTTGTTTTTCTCTTTCTGACTTACTTCACTCTGTATGACAGACTCTAGGTCCATCCACCTCACTACAAATAACTCAATTTCGTTTCTTTTTAGGGCTGAGTAATATTCCACTGTATATATGTGCCACATCTTCTTTACCCATTCATCTGTTGATGGACACAGGTTGCTTCCATGTCCTGGCTATTGTAAAGGGAGATGCAATGAACATTTTGGTACATGACTTGTTTTGAATTAGAGTTT
The DNA here is from genome assembly GCF_059928025.1 of Delphinapterus leucas. Lineage (NCBI taxonomy): Eukaryota > Metazoa > Chordata > Mammalia > Artiodactyla > Monodontidae > Delphinapterus > Delphinapterus leucas. The sequence goes on from NC_143140.1 coordinate 56,684,119, forward strand.
CTCATGGTATATGCCCAGTAGTGGGATTGCTGGGCCGTATGGTAGTTCATTAGTCATTAGAGAAATGCAAATCAAAACTAAAATGAGATATCATCTCACACCGGTCAGAATGGCCATCATCAAAATATCTACAAACAATAAATGCTGGAGAGGGTGTGGAGAAAAGGGAACATTCTTGCACTGTTGGTGGGAATGTAAATTGATACAGCCACTATGGAGAACAGTATGGAGGTTCCTTAAAAATAGATTTTAAAATAAATACTATTACAAGAGAAAAAGAACGACACTACATAATGATCAAGGGATCAATCCAAGAAGAAAACATAACAATTGTATGTATTTATGCACCCAACATAGGAGCACCTCAATACATAAGACAAATGCTAACAGCCATAAAAGGGGAAATCAACAGTAACACAATCACAGTAGGGGACTTAACAACCCACTTTCTCCAGTGGACAGATCATCCAAAATGAAAAGACATAAGGAAACATGAGCTTTAAATGACACATAAACAAGATGGACTTAATTGATATTTATAGGACATTCCATTCAAAAACAACAGAATACACATTCTTCTCAAGTATTCATGTAACATTCTCCAGGATAGATCACATCTTGGGTCACAAATCATGCCTTGGTGAATTTAAGAAAATTGAAGTCATACCAAGTATCTTTCTGCCAACTATGCTATGAGACTAGATATCAATTACAGGAAAAAAATCTGTAAAAAATACAAGAACATGGAGGCTAAACAATACGTTACTAAATAACCAAGAGATCACAGAAGAAATCAAAGAGGAAATAAAAAAATACATAGAAACAAATGACAATGAAAACATGATGGACCAAAATATATGGATGATGCAAAAGCAATTCTAAGAAGGAAGTTTATACCAATACAATCTTACTTAAAGAAACAAGAAAAATCTCAGATAAACTACCTAACCTTACAGCTAAAGCAATTAGAGAAAGAAGAACAAAAAATCCCAAAGTTAGAAGGAAAGAAATCATAAAGATCAGATCAGAAATAAATGAAAAAGAAATGAAAGAAACGATAGCAATGATCAATAAAACTAAAAGCTGGTTCTTTGAGAAAAACAAAATTGATAAACCGTTAGACAGAATAAGCAGGAAAAAAAGGAAGAAGACTCAAATCAACAGAAATAGTAATGAAAAAGGAGAAGTAACTGACACTGAAAAATACAAAGGATCATGAAAGATTACTACAAGCAACTATATGCCAATAAAATGGACAACCTCGAAGAAATGGACAAATTCCTAGAAAGGCACAACCTTCTGAGACTGAACAGGAAAAACTGAAAATATAAACAGACCAATCACAAGCTATGAAATTGAAACTGTGATTAACAATCTTCCAACAAACAAAAGCCCACCACCAGATGGCTTCACAGGCAAATTCTATCAAACATTTAGAGAAGAGCTAACACCTACCCTTCTCAAAATTTTCCAAAATATAGCAGAGGGAGGAACACTCCCAAACTCATTCTACGAGGCCACCGTCACCCTGATACCAAAACCAGACAAAGATGTCACAAAAAAGAAAACTACAGGCCAATATCACTGATGAATATAGATGCAAATATACTCAACAAAATACTAGCAAACAGAATTCAATAGCACATTAAAAGGATCACACACCATAATCAAGTGGGGTTTATCCCAGGAATGCAAGGATTCTTCAATATATGCAAATCAATCAATTTGATACACTATATTAACAAACTGAAGGAGAAAAACCGTATGATCATCCCAATAGATGCAGAAAAATCTTTCCACAGAATTCAACACCCATTTGTGATAAAAACTCTCCAGAAAGCACGCATAGAAGGAAACTACCTCAACATAATAAATGCCATATATAACAAACCCACAGCCAACATCATTCTCAATGGTGAAAAGCTGAAACTATTTCCTCTAAGATCAGGAAGAAGACAAGATTGCCCACTCTCACCACTCTTATTCAACATAGTTTTGGAAGTTTTAGCCACAGCCATCAGAGAAGAAAAAGAAATAAAAGGAATCCAAATCAGAAAGAAGACGTAAAGCTGTCACTCTTTGCAGAAGACATGATACTATACATAGAGAATCCTAATGATGCTACCAGAAAACTACTAGAGCTAATTAATGAATTTGGTAAAGTAGCAGGATACAAAATTAATACACAGAAATCTCTTGCATTCCTATACGCTAACGATGAAAAATCTCAAAGAGAAATTAAGGAAACACTCCCATTAACCATTACAACAAAAATAATAATATACTTAAGAATAAATCTACCTAAGGAGACAAAAGACCTGTATGCAGAAAAGTATAAGACACTGAAGAAAGAAATTAAAGATGATATAAACAGATGAGGAGATATAGCATGTTCTTGATTGGAAGAATCAACACTGTAAAAATGATTATACTACCCAAAGCAATCTACAAATTCAATGCAATCCCTATCAAACTACCACTGGAATTTTTCACAGAACTAGAACAAAATATTTCACAATTTGTATGGAAACACAAAATATCCCAAATAGCAAAAGCAATCTTGAAAAAGAAAAACAGAGCTGGAGGAATCAGGCTACCTGTCTTCAGATTATACTATACAGCTACAGTAATCAAGACAATATGGTACTGGCACAAAAACAGAAATATAGATCAATGGAACAGGATAGAAAGCCCAGAGATAAACCCACGCACATATGGTCACCTTATCTTTGATAAAGGAGGCAAGAATATACAATGGAGAAAAGACAGCTTCTTAAATTAGTGGTGCTGGGAAAACTGGACAGCTACATGTAAAAGAATGAAATTAGGACACTCCCTAACACCATGTACAAAAATGAACTCAAAATGGATTAAAGATCTAAATGTAAGGTCAGACACTGTAAAACTCTTAGAGGAAAACATAGGCAGAACACTGTATGACATAAATCACAGCACCTCCTAGAGAAAGGGAAATAAAAACAAAAATAAACAAATGGGACCTAATGAAACTTAAAAGCTTTTGCACAGGAAGGAAACCATAAACAAAACTAAAAGACAATCCTCAGATTGAGAGAAAATATTTGCAAATGAAGCAACTGACAAAGGATTAATCTCCAAAATATACTAGCAGCTCATGCACTTCAATATCAAAAAAACAAACAACTCAATCCAAAAATGGGCAGAAGACCTAAATAGACATTTCTCTGAAGAAGATATTCAGATTGCCAACAAACACATGAAAGAATGCTCAACAGCACTAATCATTAGAGAAATGCAAATCAAAACTACAATGAGGTATCACTTCACACCAGTCAGAATGGCCATCAACAAAAAGTCTACAAAAAATAAATGCTGGAGAGGGTGTGGAGAAAAGGGAACCCTCTTGCACCGTTGGTGGGAATGCAAATTGATACAGCCACTATAGAGAACAGTATGGAGGTTCCTTCAAAAACTAAAAATTGAATTACCATATGACCCAGCAATCCCACTCCTCGGCATATACCGTGAGAAAACCATAATTCAAAAAGAGTCATGTACCACAATGTTCATTGCAGCACTATTTACAATAGCCAGGACATGGAAGCAACCTAAGTGTCCATCGACAGATGAACGGCTAAAGAAGATGTGGCATATATATACTATGGAATATTACTCAGCCATAAAAAGAAATTAAATTGAATTATTTGTAGTGAGGTGGATGGACATAAGAGTCTGTCCAACAGAGTGAAGTAAGTCAGAAAAAGAAAAACAAATACCGTATGCTAACACATGTATATGGAATCTAAAAGAAAAACATGGTTCTGAAGAACATAGGGGCAGGAGAGGAATAAAGATGCACACGTAGAGAATGGACTTGAGAACACATGGAGGGGAAGGGTAAGCTGGGACGAAGTGAGAGAGTGGCATGGACATATATACACTGTCAAATGTAAAATAGATAGCTAGTGGGAAGCAGCTGCATGGCACAGGGAGATCAGCCTAGTGCTTTGTGATCACCTATATGTCAGGTCAGTGGGATAAGGAGGGTGGGAGGGAGGCGCAAGATGGAGGGGATATGGGGATATACATATACATATGGCTGATTCTCTTTGTTGTACAGCAGAAACTAACACAACATTGTAAAGCAATTATACTCCAATAAAGATGTTAAAAAAATAAACAAAAAATAAAAACACAACCATTAGAACTGAGAGCCTGGGTACTCTCTCCTTTGCCCCTACACCTTTAAGCTCCTAGGCTCTTAGATTACAAAGTGGAAGGTCAACCTCCTCCCAATGTTGTTTATTCCAAAGAATAAGCCCTCACCTAAAAAGAGGCTTATTAGAAAAATAAATGCAAAGATTACCCATTGTCTCGGGGAACATAGCGCTTGTGTCTTAAGGCTTCCCACCTCCTTTATTCTCAGTTTAACTAAAGGGGAAGCACATTAGGTCTGGCCTTTGCACTTCTGGCCTTTGCACATCTTACCATATACAGAAGCCAGTATCTCCAGGTGATACAAATGCACAGGCCAAAACTGTACTGAGCACAATTATCTCAAAAATATTACAATCTGAAAAAATACACTATCTGAAGTAGAACTAGTAGAACAGATGGACTCAGTGTCTTAAATCAACTTCCTCAGAAGCAGAACCCGAGATAAAGAGTCTTGTGCAAATGATTCTCAGGAAAAAAACTGGTAAAAGAGTTGGGGAAGTGGGACTTCCCTGGTGGCGCAGTAGTTAAGAATCTGCCTGCCAATGCAGGGGACACGGTTTCGAGCCCTGGTCCAGGAAGATCCCACATTCCAAAGAGCATCTGAGCCCCTGTGCCACAACCATAAGCCTGTGCTCTAGAGCCCGCGAGCCACAACTACTGAAGCCTGCAGGACTAGAGCACATGCTCCACAACTAGAGAATCCACCGCAATGAGAAGCCTGCCCACCACAATGAAGAGTAGCTCCTGCTTGCTGCAACTAGAGAAAGCCTGCACAGAAGACCCAATGCAACCAAAAATAAATAAATTAAAAAAAAAAAGAGTTGGGGAAGTAATAAGTGTGTGGTATCAGGCAAAACACTACAGATTGTAGCTTCAGTCTGATCCTTTCAAAGTTACCACACCTCAGAGTCCTCCTGACTCAAGACAAGGCAGAAGGACCTTTTATAGTCACATCTTTTATGGGGAAGGAGAGAGAGGGAAAAGGCAATTTGTACCTCATCTGGCTCTCCATAGGCAATGGACTCTGGTATCTAATAGCAGTCCTCTGAAAAAGAACTGTGGATGCTGCCTGTTAGAAAACTTGCCAAATACTAGGGGATCTAAGTGGAGCGCTAACATTATGTACTTAAATTCTCCTCTTGTACCATTCAGATACCCTTGCATCACACATTACATTTACTCCATCCTGTCATGGACTGAATGTTTTTTTAATTTTTATTATATATTGATGTATAGTTGATTAACAATGTTAAGTTTCAGGTGTAAAGTGATTCAGTTATACATATATATGTATCTACTCTTTTTCAAATTCTTTTCCCATAGAGGTTGTTAAGAATATTGAGCAGAGTTTCCTGTTCTATACAGTAGGCCCTTGTTGTTTTTTCTATTTTATAGATAGTAGTGTGTATCTGTTAATCCCAAACTCCCAGTTTATCCCTACCCCCCACCTTTCCCCTTTGGTAACCATAAGTTTGTTTTCTAAGTCTGTGAGTCTGTTTCTGTTTTGTAAATAAGTTCGTGTATCTTTTTTTTTTAGATTCTGCATATAAGCAATATCATATGATATTTCTTTCTCTGTATAACTTACTTCACTTAGTATGATAATCTCCAGGTTCATCCACATTGCTGCAAATGGCATTACTGCATTCTTTTTAATGACTAATAGTCCATTGTACATATGTACCACATCTTCTTTATCCATTCATCAGTTGATGGACATTTAGGTTGCTGCCATGCCTTGGCTATTGTAAACAGCACTGCAGTGAACACTGGGGTGCATGTATTCTTTCAAACCATGGTTTTCTCCAGATATATGCCCAGGAGTGGGACGGCTGGATCATATGGTAGCTCTATTTTTAGTTTTTTAAGGAACCTCCATACTGTCTCCACAGTGGCTGTACCAATTTACATTCCCGCCAGCAGTGTAGGAGGGTTCCCTTTGTTCCACACCCTCTCCAGTATTTATTGTTTGTAGAATTTTTGATGATGGCTATTCTGACTGGTGTGAGGTGATATTGCATTGTAGTTGTGATTTGCTTTCTCTAATAATTAGCAATGTTGAGGATCTTTTCAGGTCCCTCCTGTCCATCTGTATGTCTTCTTTGGAGAAATGTCTATTTAGGTCTTCTACCCATTTTTTGATTGGGTTGTCTGTTTTTTTGATATTGAGCTGCATGAGCTGTTCAGGGTCCAACCACATAGTAATTTGAACAGGGTGAGACAAGAATTATTCATTGTAATAGGGGATTGGGATAACAAAGGATTGGCTAGTGGAAGCAAAGAGAATACTAAATAATATAGGAATGCCAAAAATAAGGAATAGCTACTACCACTAAGGCTGAGATAGAGCCCCAAGGAAAATCCTACTTAATATAAATTCATGGGCATCTGGGAGAGGATAAGGAAGATCTAGACACATTTAGAAAATAATAAACTGTTTTGTTAAAAGAGATATAAATATTAATTTTTAAATAGGCAAAAAAGTAGAAAAAACAGGAAGAATGGGATAAATTAAAATAAAAATGTAAGATTACAAATATGCAAATACATAATCACTGTCAGTTTACATTGATTTAATTAAAAAGCTCATGCTGTCAGATTGTATTTTAAAAAGTCTAGCTACATGCTCTTTATAAAAGATACATCTAAAACATAGATTATGCAAAAGTTGAAAGTTAAAAAATGGAAAAGTATGTATCAGGAACAAATGAACAAATCATGCTGTCCTACTAACATAAGAGAAAACAACTTTAGATCAAAAAACTTCATTAGAGTCTCTAAATAATACTAAAATATTTAATTCACTGAGAATATATAAAACTTTCTAAATATGCAGGCATAAAATAAAATACCCTCAAAATATAATAAGCAAAAATTGAATTATAGGAAGAAATTAACAAATCTACCATCATGGTAGGTGATTTCAACATAGCTCTAAATTACTGATGTGTCCTAAGAAGATATATAAGGAGATTAAAAATATATTTGTAAACTACTAACAAACATAATTTTATACACACACACTCACAAGTATGAATCACATTCTCTAATGACAACAATTGAAGTGGAAGTTAATAACAAGGTAAGTTTTTAAAAGCTCTATGTATATTTAAGATTATAAAAACTTAAAAACTCAGTAATCAAACTATTATAATGTAAATTTAAAAATCCACAGAAATAAACGACAATGAAATACTAACATACCACATCTTTAAAGGTACAGTGATAGCAGACCTACAGGGGAAAGTTTTATCCTTAAACGTACATTTTAAATAAGAAATTCTGAAAATTAACAAACTAAGTATCTCACTTATAACTTAATAAAATAAAAATAGAATAAACCTGAATAAAAGAGAAGGAAAGAAACAATACAGTTAAGAGCAGAAATTTTTTTTTTTTACTTTTAGAACAGGTTTAGATTTACAGAAAAACCACAAAGATAATACAGAGAATCCCTATATACTCCATGCCCAGAAGAGCAGCATTTTTTTAAAAATTGAAAACAAAGACACATTGCAGATGATCAACAAAGTCAAAAGTTGGTTCTTTGAAAAGGATAATACACTAGACAAACATCTGGTAAAATCTTATGAAAAAAAAGAGAAGAGAGAGGAGGCACAGATAGCATTTTAATGCAAAAAGAGACATAACTATAGAAACAGAAGAGTATTCTTTTTTAAATAAGAGAAAACTACTATGTTAATACAGTTAAATGCTTAGTAAAATGGATATATCTCTTTAAAATATAACTTAACAACTTACAAAAGAAATAATAGAAAGCAGTCATTACAAATTTTCCCCAAAGAAACCACCTAACAATTACAGAGGCAAATTTTACCAAATTTTCAGGGAAAGAGTGTTTCAATTTTGTACACTTCCAAAAAACAGATAAAAATAACAGTTTCAGTTATTTAATTAATCCAGAATAATCTAACAATCTTAATTCAAAACTGAAAAAACACATTATAAGAAAGAAAAAGTCCTGACCAATCTTTCACATAAATATAAATGCAAAATCACAAACAATATTTTGGCAAACCAAGTCCATATATTTATTGAAAAAATAATATGTATGCCCAGTAGGATTTATTCCAGGAATTCAAGAATGGTTTAATATTAAAAAATAAATCAAAGTAGTTCTCCAGATTTACAGAATTAGGGGAAAAAAATCCATCAATTGATGAAGAAGTAGAAGTTAATAAAATTAAACCTTATTCATGATTTTTAAAAAAACTGCCAACTAGGGGAAAACATGAACTTCTTTTAAACTGAAAAAATATATACCTATAAAATCCTACTGTAAATATTATACTAAATAGTGAACATTTAAAAGATTTACTTTTATAATCTGAAGCAAGACAAGGATCTCCACTGTTGCATGTTTTATTCAGCATCATACTAGGTGCTCTAGCAAATTATACTAGATATCTAGCAAAAGTGTAAAAAGAAAATAAATAAAAAGTCTGAAGACTGGAAAGTTAAAAATGAAATTTCAGTTCTAATCATATCAAAGATGATTGTGTATAAAGGAAATCACCCCCCCCCAAATACACAGATAAATTATTAGGATAGATTGCTGGATAGAAGACTGTTTTGCACAAATCATTTGCATTTTTAGATACTGGCAGGAAACAGAAAACTACATTCAAAAAAGATTTCGGGTAATGTGAAAATATTAAATACTTAGAAATAAATAGATCAAAAGTTGTGTGAAATCTTGATGCAGAAATTTATAAAAACTACTGAGATTAAGAGAAAAAACTCCTAAAGAAATGAAGGGATTAGAAGATTCAATATTAAGAATATGTCTCTTCCCCCCAGATTGATCTATCCATTCAGTGCAATGCCAAACACAACCTTATCGGATTTTCATGTTGGGACTGGGATAGAACTGGTAAGTTGATCCTGAAATTTGTATGTAATGCAAAGAACTAAAAATATCCAAGAAACTCTTGAAGAACAAAGTCAGATAAAATTACTTGCTCTACTCCATATCAAACTTATTAAAGTATAATAACTAAATCACTGTGGTATTGGTGCAAAAACGGGCAAATATTCAAGAAGAAGCAAATAGGGAGCCCAGGAACAGACCATAAACATACAGAGCACTTGATAATTTATGAAAATGTCACTTTAGAGCAAAACAATTTCTATAAATCAATAATAAGATATGCAACCCAGTTGTAAACAAAAAAAGGGCAAGAGGCTTTAACACACAATTTACAAACAAAAATATACACACAGCCAGTAAATACATGAGAAGATTTCCAACCTCAATAGTAAACAGAGAAATAAAAATTAAAACCTTAATATACAATTCCAGTTTTGGGGTTAAGTAAATTAAGCACACTCCACTCTGTCTCCCTCAATGAATACAGCTATAAAAGGTTGATAGACTATGTGGAACAGCAAGACACATAAAATTAAATATCAGAGGAGGATTGCAGAAGAAGACCAAATTAAAAGTGCTACTGAATTGTCAGTGAGTTTGACATTTTGTTCTTCCAGTATTCCCTGACTTGAACTCAAAGCACTGACAACCCCAAAAATGGGCACCTGTTGAGAATCTCTCTGGTTCTGGCTCAAGGAGCTGGAAAAGGAACTCCTAACGCTCAGAGACAGAGCACAGCAATGTTCTGTTTTGTTTTTTTTCTCTTTTATCTCAACAATTGTTTGGTATTTCAGCCCCCAAGCACTACAATGGTGATAGTGTTGGTGTCAGTGACTGGTAAAGAGAATTCATAGGAAACAAAATTTGATAATAGGTAACTTCCTGTCCAGTTGGTGAAGCTGGGGTTCCAAGAAAATGGAGCCAAACCCCATTGTGTATTTTCTCTCTCTGTCCTCCCTCGATCAATCACTTGGCCCTAGATGTGAACACAGTTGTGAAATTACCCAGTGGAGGGGGATTGTTAGTTAAACCCCAGACTCCAAGCCAGAAGACCAAAAACAGTACTTGACTACCAATAGCAAAAGTAGTAGCAATGTAGTAAAATGTGTGGCAACATTGCAAGAAGGATGGGAGGAATTGGGAATATATGGTCATAAATTCTTATACTGTATGTGAAGCAGTATATTATTGGAAGGTAGGTTGTGATTAAAGATAAAAGATACATATAACTACTATATATATAGTTATATATAATATAGTTATATATGTATATATACTGATATATATAAAACTAATATGACAATAGTTATATATTGATAGTTATATATGTATATATATATAACTATATATACTGCTATGTAAATAACTAATAATGTGACAATAGTGGAGATAAATAAAACATGAAAAATATTCAATTAACCAAAAATAGGCAGAAAAACAGGTAAGTTAAAGAACAGAATAGAAAAAACTAGCAAGATGGTAGGTTTTCATCTGATTATATCAATAATTAGATTAAATGTAAAAGATCTAACCACCAACTGAAAGTTTGGATCGAAAGCAAGACTCACCTACATGCTGTCTACTAAAAACTCACATTAAATACAAAGACACAGATAGGTTAAAAGTAAAAAGAGAGAATAAGATATACCATGCAAAACTAATCTAAAGGGAGCTGGTATTTCTATACTAGTAAAAGGCAAGGTAGACGCGAGAACAAAGAATGTTATCAGGGATAAAGCGGGATATTTCATATACATAATGGGGCTAGTTCACCAAAAAGACATAAAAATCCTAAATGTGTATGCATCTAACAACAGAGCTTCAAAATTCATGATAGAATTAAAAGCAGAAATAGGCAATGTAGAAGTATAGTTGTAGATTTTATCATTCTAGCTCAGTAATTCATAAAACAAGTAGATAGAAAATCAGATAGTATATAAAGACCTAAACAAGACTATGAACCAACTTGACCTAATTAATATTTACAGGATACCGCATCCAGCAGCATCAGAGTATACAATCTTAAAAATTGTACATGAAACAATCACCAAATAGTCCATATACTAGGCCTTTAAAAAGGCTTAACAGATTTTAAATGATTAATATAAAAGATGTTCTCTGATCATAATGAAATTAAACTAGAAACGAATAACAGTAAAATATCTGGAAAAATCCCCAAATATTTGGAAATTAAATAGCACAGTTCTAATTAATTCAAGGGTCAGAGGAAGGCAAATGGAAATTAGAAAATACTAATTTTATTTCTTGAGCTGGGTTATGGTTACATGGAGTTTCTCTTTATGAAAACTCATAAGCTGTACATTTTGTTTTGTGCACTTTTCTGTATGTGTGTTATATTTCTCAATAAAATGAAATAAAAAATGGACAGGGCTTCCCTGGTGGTGCAGTGGTTGAGAGTCCGCCTGCCGATGCAGGGGACACGGGTTCGTGCCCCAGTCTGGGAAGATCCCACATGCCGCGGAGCGGCTGGGCCCGTGAGCCATGACCGCTGAGCCTGTGTGTCCAGAGCCTGTGCTCTGCAACGGGAGAGTCCACAACAGTGAGAGGCCCGAGTACCGCAAAAAAACCCAAAAAGGACAAATTCCTAGAAAAATATTATTTAGCAAAACAAAGTCAGGAAGAAATAAAAAGAGAAGTTGGAGCAAGACTGAAAGCTATAGTGGGCAGCCTCGTTGGGTAAATTCCCAAACCCCCTCAGAATCCAAGTAAATAACATAGCAAAGAAAAAAATCCACAGACAAAAGCTAAATACAACAAACTAAATGACTTGTTATCACCACAGACCCCAAAATATAAGTAGGTGTAGCAAAACAGCTACAGCAAGACAAGTGTGGTATTAGTGAAATGCCCAACAAAAAACAAAGGTAAAGCAAAAAGACTTCTAAGAATCCCAGAAACTAAATTGTTAGCATGTATTCACTTCTAAAGCAGTGTCTCTACTCCACAGAGAAAGCTCAGCTGACTGATCTGAGAGGAGCAGACAAATCTATAGTAGAGCTAATGGGTAAGAGCCAGGGGAACACAAAATTAAATTCAGGTGGTGGTGGAGTGATATGGGTTGTAAGAACTTTTGAAATTAGCCAAGTGAAGCTCTCTTCTAGGACAAAGCCCTACAAACAGGAGAGCTTACTCAGAGAATCTAAACTGAGCAAGACAGAGACAAAATGGCTAAGAAAAGGGACATTACAGATAAAAACGGGGAAGGAGAGGAGACGCATCTCAGAAAGGTCATACTTTTGAACACCTCAGAATAACCACAGGAGAGGAAGCCGGAGAGAGCCGTGAAGCTAGGAGTGTCTCCTTGCCCACACTTCCCTACTGAGTACAGGGAAATCATCTTGCTTATACTTGAACAACAGAAAAAGATGACGGCCAAATCCTGAACAGAGCTATGTAACAAAGTTATGTAAAAGTCTCCCTTTTAAGAAGACTAGAAAATTATCAAACCAAGGCCTTTATTAAGTGGTAACAATTTATTTTGTTATAAGATCATATGACACGAGAGAATGATGATGTGTTGTGTGGAGCTTATTAGCATCCACTGTTCTCAAGTTTTGGCAAAAAAAAAAAAATACTAATATAACTACCATAATATACATAAAACTTAGAGAGGTAGAATTTTTGCTTGGTGGTTTCTCATAGTTAAAACGCATCACTGGGTCCGTAAAATATCTTAAAACTTAAAGAAACTTTTCATGATAGTAGAGAAGATAGAAGATGTTTGCACAGTGATGGATGACAGCATAAACCTAGATATATTAAATTCAGGAATGTGCATCACTAATGACAGTAATTATTTCAAGCAGAGGAAAAGTGATCTGAGCCACTACAGAAAACAACATAGCAACAGCTTCTGGCCATTATACAGATTTACAACTCTACACACACTCATTAGTTTCGGCTTTTCTGTTCTTTCTTCAAACACCTATGGTGAGTATAATGAAATTGGACTAAACAGCCAAAAGAAATAGGCACACACTTGTAGGGGCAGTTATAGGCAGAGTTCAGGTTTTGATTGAATATGAAGCCTTTGACTATGTTTCCAGCCATGCCCTATTGAACTTCCATTTTTCCAGGCTCAACTTCTGAAATTTTCAGCTTACTTTTTGCTTTCCTCTTAAATTTTGTTGGTTGGTGCATCTTTATTAAAAAAAAGTATTCCTTTTTGTTAATTGCATGAATATGAGTCTATCTGGTGTGACTGCAGCACTTATGTAACTGCCAAAGACAGTCTTGTCAAAATAGATGTTTGAGATAATTATATAAACTTAGATATCAAAAATATATTTAAAATATTTAATATGCTAATAAAAGCATAGCATCAGCAGTAACATTTTCAACTGAGAACAGATGATATCTGTTTTATACCTGATATAAAAAATGATTAAATCCAGTGATAAAAATTCTGAAATAATGACTCACTGTTAAGGTTTTGATAAGGTATTAAGTTACTCTTTGTAACTTTTTTTTACTGTTTTACTTTTTCCAATTCCAATTTTCCTTTGATATATTAAAATAAAAACTTTTTATTTCAAATAAAAAAACAGAAAAGCAAAATCTTTTGGCTTGGACTACTGAAGTAGCCTATTTAATCTCCTCACCTCCGTTTCTGCCTCTGCTCTACACTTGACCACCATCTATTCTGCTACCAATATAAGGTATCTTCCTGTCATATTTATTATCCCTCCCTCCAAAATCGCATCAAAATAATAGCAAATGGGTAAAAAAAAAATTTTAGTCCGTAACAGTTTTGTGGATTGGATTTGGGAATATCAGAAAACCAAAGGATCAAGATGATTTCTGCAAGATGAAAAGAAGGGACTATTGAGAGATAAGCCAGGGTTGTAGGTAAATCTCAGATACAGAGAAAGATGGATTCATCGAAAAAGCTATTCCTGATCCAGTCATCAGGTATGGAGGGCAAGTTAGGCAACTGGAACATTGTACTCAGGAAGAGCTAGGGCTCCTGGGTTGGGGGCCAGGTGTTAATGCATAGTCAGTCTACCTGCTTGGTTCATACTTGCACAAAGTAAAATCTGCCAGTGGACAATCTTAATACATATTTGTTAAACAAATTAATAAACAAATGCAGAAATATTACTTCTATTATACACTAGCCATAAGGAAAATCACTGACCTGAATTGCAATCCTGGAAGCACTCAGCTCCAGACCCACCGTTAGAGAAATTTCAACTCCACTCACTCCTTAAATGAGACTGGAAAAATCAGGAGAAAATCCTCATCAACAACCTTTTCTGAGGGTTCATATTATCTCAGCCCCCAATATCAATTCACTATTGCTCCTAACCTTCTACTCCCCCGCCTCAGCCATTACCGCTGTAGTAGTTTATGACTCCTCTCCAGTTGCTCCTAATTGTTCATTGTTGTAGGTGCTACCATCCTTCTCCAACTCATGCCCTGGGAACCATAGCTCCTTCCACTCCAACCAGAGAAATTTCTCTCAATGTGATACTGATTTCAGTCACCTTAGGCAATTGGATTTCTAAGTGATGAAACTCTTTTTTCCACCCCAAGTAGCTATATTCTTTTAGGAAGTTATGTCACATGCCTCAAGAACCAGGCTTGAGTTGTGTAGAGTACTTTGCCCTGGTCTTGGCCAAACTTTATTACCCAAGACCCTTAATCCTGATATTTGCACACATGATCATCAGTTTTAGTCTTTCCTTCACCGTTTCTTCAAACTGCCTAGTGAATCTTATGCACAGAGAATTCCAGTGACCTGCTAAGATGACGCAGATTTCCTGAAATGAACGGTCCCTCTAAGGTAAATTAAATAGTTATCATTACCATTGTCTACTCAAGGTGTTTGGAAGTCTTCCATTTGAGTAGCCTGCTAACTATATTATTTTCTCAATGACTAGAACTATTTTAGTATCTGATAGAAGAAGTTTTCACATATTGAGGCATAGGGAAGTTATTCTGGCTTATACATGATATAACTTAAAATTTATGCTTATTAGAACAGCCTGTTTTGTGGCTTATTAAACATGCATTGTACATCTGCTTTAACCATTAAATAAAACAATGCATTTAAAAACAAAATGGAGTAACTGTGGTTCAGGCATTCAAAATGGATCTAGGTGGCCATTGTGGATGTGATTTCGGACATATTCCTGTATCACTGAGAATCTGAATTTTCTGAACTACATCATACTCAAGGACACCACCAGCCATTCTCAAAATAATATCTGCTAGTATAGCTGCCAGCTGCAACATTATGGTCTCAAGTTCTCCCCTAGGAACTACATAACCATTTCAAACCCCGACCAATCCTTGCTTAACATGCACTCTTAATTCTTGCCAGATCCAATCTTAATTCTTGACACACAATTTATGTAATTTTGTGGTTTTTGCCTTTATAAGACTCCCCCATTTTGTAGTCTGGTGGAACACAATTCAGGTGCTTCTTGAATCTGTGTCTCCAGGGCTACAGTCCTCAGTTTGGCTCAAATAAAACTCTTTTCTATTCCTATTACAGATTGGTTTATCGATTATTTTCATCAACATATCAATTACTTCTTTACTCTTGAAAAACAATTATATATTATGAATGTAATTAGTCTGGCTTATTCACTTGAAGATATTGGTTCCCTTTCTTTTTAGTCATACCATGTTATTTTGACCTCAGATCTCCCATTGCCTTCCTTTATCTCACTTATCTAATTTTTTTCACCATGTTCCAAAGGTTAACATTTGTCAAGCCAAACTGATCGTGGCCAATAATTCTCAGTGGTTTAACATTGGTCAATCAAAACAGGAACTTTTATAACTTAAAAACTTGCAAGAATAACTGTGAGAGAAACTTGAGCCAAAAAATAAGAGTTGATGCTGTGAATTTTGTATTTCTTGATTTTTTATTCCGCTGCTAGAGACTTTTTCATCTTTTTGTTTTTCCCTTCCATGCATATCAGAATCTCTGCACCCTCCACCACATTGATGCTAACAACGTAGTTTGTATTTTTCTTTGTGTTCATATAACAATTTACACACACTTACATGTATACGCATACAGGTTTTGTTTAAAAACAAAACAGGCTCATACACATATTTTTGTGCATCTTGTTTTTTGCATTCAAGAATCCTTTATGAAAATCCTTTAGGTTAGCTGACAGAGCTCTAAGTCATTCATTTTAATGGTACAGTGTGTAGTTGCACTGTGATTTAGTTAGCCCTTCTTCTGTTGATGGGCATCTGCTTTGTTTCCAGTTTTTCATCATTAGAAACAATGCTGCCATAGATATCCTTGTACTAGTGTCTTTCATATGGGTACCTTTATTTCTGTGAGAATCAACTCCTAGGAGAGGAATTGCTGGGTCTATAGGTATAGGTATTTCTAATTTTAATAGATGTTGCCAGATTGCTTTCCAACACTTTGCTTCTCTGCCAACTATACACAAAAAGTACTGCTCTAAAGGTTTTCCTTCTTTCAAAGTACAAAATTTTAAATTTCTATCTCATTAAACTTCAGATGTTCAATATTTTTAAAGGATGAATTGTTACTGATATTGCTTTTCATTAAACACGGTTTAATATAAAATTTATGAATCCAAGTACTATAGTTTCTCTTAATTTTCCAACCTTATCTGCATTAGCAATTTTGCCATCAAATTTAGAAAAGCAAAGGGGACTGCACGGATGCTCTTTCCTACTACTTTCCTGGGCACTCAATATCCTTAAAATTCAGTCTACTGCCAAAGTTACTCTAATGGTTTAAAATCTTGCCTTGCAGGATTCAAGTAAAGAATTAGCTCCCCTCCTTACCTCTATGCTAAAAATGGTTTTCCTGTTGATTAGGGATCTTATTTAAACTGAAATTAAGGAGAATGGAAATAAGATGAGGCCACATGATAACATCTCAGTCACAATGTATTCTCAATATAAGGGATTCTAATTGGCAGAAGTTTTTCACTGTTGTCTGTACCCAAAGGCAAACTATTTTAAGACAGTCTTTCTTGCTTAATACCCGGGTATCATTTTTGAAGTGTCAAATGACCATTAAGTACTGGTTAATTATAATTATAGACCAGATTCAAAGAGAATACAGATTTGTTTCACTGATATATCTGTAGAAAAAGAGTAGCTCAGAACTATCATATTCTCACAAATTATCTTAAAATGTTTTATTTAAACTAAAAAATATATATGTATTTATGTAATAGGTCAAGTTTCCATAACTGCGCAATAAAGATATCATCTCTGTCAGTATTCTACATTACTTATAATTCTCGAGGTTTTTTTTTAAAGAAACTGAGGAAATTCATATTTTAGTACCTAGTATGTCCACAACCCCTACTGTTTTATAATCTCACTTAATGTTCTTTTTTTTTAAATGCCAGTGGAATCTGGGAATGAGACCACTTGAAACTTTGATCAGCAATCTGTGCCTCACTATTAACTAAGCTTCAGTAACATGGCACAGAATATTAGAACCAAAAGTTAGACCAGGATGACCCCAAGAAGTCATGTACCCTCGTTCTACACCAGAAGAAATGAGGTCCACAAACATTAAGGTGCTGAGATGACCTGGTTAGTTGTTTATGGTACCAAGACTAGAATACATGCTTATTGATATTTTGTCCTAGTGTTCTTCATTGCACAATGTAATATGATTAAATATGAAGAGGTTAAAGTTAGGTAAAGCTCTAGACTGTGAAATATAGAACAGAGGTGACTTAGAAGGAGAACTGATAGGATCAAATTAGTTGGTTCCCTTAGGAAAATTACTGGCAAAGAGGTGGAAGGGTGATGGAAAGAGGTATTGATAACAAATTTCCTAAGTGACAGCTTTGTCCAGGGCCAATGCTGCAGACATATAGCATTTTAAATCAGCATTAAACCTACTATAAAGACTCTCACAAGTAAAAATAGTATGGATGGTGGTCTTTCAAGGTTACATCCTTTCATCTACTCTCTATGGCTGTTTTACAACAGTCAAGAGGATTCTGTACAGTGCTTTATTTTAGCTTTGCTCTCATTAAGGACTCATAAACTTAATTACTTAATATTCCTTAAGAAACACAGCTTGAAATAATTACTTCATTAGAGAAATTTAGCAGTGTTCAGACTCTCTTGAATAGATTCTTGCTCTAGAGTTGCTGAAGGTTTTATTTGTCCTTTCGTTTTGAATGCAAACTTTTTAATCTTCACATCGCCTGTACAATTGCTTTTCAAATACCATTTAAGGAGAAAATTTTTAAAAACCTGCAGTAAGTCATTTTGAAGGATGTTCCTTATTAGCATAAACCACAGCTTAAAAAGTTCTAGAGATGTGAACTATTGGTAACTACTATGAGCTATATGGTATATGGTAAAAGAATAAAGAAAAAAATTGGTTTTAAATAAATGGTTTTAAGCATAGCATTTCATTTATAATGGATTGATATATTTAATGAAATTTGTGGAATAAGTAAAATACTACATGTTACTCTACTGCTGAAAAATCTTCAGTATTACTTACAACCTACAGGAGAAAGTCTGAATTATTTGGCCAAGCTTACCTTCCAGTATTTTTCCTTAAACAAAACCTCCACCCTAGCCAGAGGGCTCTACTGAAACTCCACTGCTCCTTAAGGCTCTCGCTGCTCAGGCTACTCTCAATATGCCCTCTGCAGCTCCATCCTGTGTGCTCCCTGCTGTTTTGCTTTATTCCTATCCCTTCCAGATGAAAATCCTGCCCCTCCCATGATCAGCTCAAGGTATTGCCTCCTCCCTCTGAGTCTTTCTACCACCTATTGCTCTTGATATTGCTCAGGATTTAAAAAATAGGAACCTGTACACTTGCCTTTTCTGTTGTATGAGTTTTATGACTCAGTCATAAGCACTTGAAGGTAGAGACTGTCTTATACTTGATGTCTGAGAGTAGACTCTCAAATACTCATCAGTTTGAAATTTATTTCATTATCAAACAATCCTATAATATGGAAGTAAATAATTTCCATGTACAGCAGGTATGAGTTTAAATATTGATCACTGCTTATATTGTACTATTAATAAAAATAAACAAGGAATTTTAAATGATGTATATAATATGATCACAATTTTGTCCATATATAAAGATTACATTTCACTTCATGAGAAATATTGGAGATATGTATATATAATGTTAAAAGAGATATATTTGGGTGGTAGAGTTGTTATAAAGATGAAATATGCATACAGGTACCTTGAAAACAATAAATCACTATACAAACTTACAGAGTTTTTGACACTTTTTTCTTGGAGTTATTCTGTCTTTTCAGTGATGATATTAGATGTATTCTGTATACTCTTCTAAACTTGTCACTTCTGTTTCCTCTGTTTTTTTTTTTTTTTTTGCATTTAGCTCTTTGGGGAGAATTGGGCTTTCTGAAATCCTGGTGAGCCTAAGGCTGTGATGCTGCTCAAGTATGTCTGAGCCCTGATTCAGCTTTCTTCCTTAGGATGAGGATGTAGCCTGGATGTAGAGTTTGGGTCAAGGACCAGCAGAACCAAAGACTGTAAACAATTTCTTTAACCAGAAGAACATGAATAGTTTGAGCAAGCTCTTTCTGAATAATGATATGAGCTCCAAGAATTGAGCTTTTTGGAATCTTAGACCACATTTTGCAGATTTGCTGGCAGATAAGCTTCTCTTGTTATTGACTTAGGGGTAAAGAAAGTAGAATTAGGTTATATATGCTAAAAAGTTATCATATAGAATAAAATTCAAAATACCTAACTCTGGTCAAACTTGAGCTCACTGATGAGATTGATACCCTAATGGCTATCTTTAGACATCCCAGCCTTCATCTATAGAAACAAGGCTTCCTTGATAGTACACATATCTACTAGTCAAATGGTATCTATTATGTCTGCAAAACTGTTTGCTGATTGCTAAAAATATCAATGAAGGGTATGATGAAACTTTCTTAATTGCTTTTGTGCTAGACAATACACTTAGATTTTCAATATGAAATCCCATAAAACACTATGAAATTAAGAATATACCTATCTAGGATCATCAAAAATTATTCCGAAAGGGGAGCAGAAATGGGGAAACTCAAAGAAGCTGACAGGGTATTTAATGCTAGATACCATTAAAAACAAACAAACAAACACACAAACAAAAGCATGTGATTTCAGTCATTTAACGCAAGGTTGATTTTTTCCTCCGGTCACAGTCCAATGAGGGTTGATAGGGAGGTTTTGTTCTTCACAAATTTAAGCATCCAGGCTCTAGGGGCAAAGAGAAAGAAAGCTCATAGAGAAGGCACACCTGCCCTTTATGCTTTGGTCTGCTCACTTAACATTGGTTAAGCTGATTAAATGACCTGAAATATACTTAACCTAGGAAGAGGAAACCGATTGGTGAACATTAACTCGTCTCTGCTGTACCCATCATCCATTCTAATGAATTTTTTTTCAATTCAAAATAATTTGATAGCAAAATGATGGTAAGCAAAATACTAATTTGAAAATTTTTCTCTGAGGAAAATAATAAGAAAAACGTAGGCAGTTGTGGAGATAATTTTGGTTTGGAGCATTTTGGTCTTCATTATCTGATGATTTACAGTGAAACTGTAGTTAATTTTATTTGATGTTGTAAGAGGAATGATTACATTTTAGAGGTGCTCTGAAAAGGATGAACTTTAGCATTTTAGGAAAAGGCTAAATGTAAATGTTATTCAAAGAACAGCTGACACATATTACAATGAGAGCAGATAAATGCTTAAATCCTGGATTAGATGATCAAACGTTAACAGCCAACATTTTAATAACTGTCTCCCCTAATGTATCTCAAAAGCACTCTATTAGCAAACATGACAGTCCAATTATTTCCATGGTGCTCAGTATTTCATGGTGGCCTATTGCCAATGGTAGAATATGGGGTGGGAAGTGTGTCAAAGAAGTGATTTTAAAAGCTAAAATATTGCTAGTGCTGAAAATTCAGGGTTTATGTGAGGCTAACCGTCTTGACCCTGTTTAAACTCATCAGATAAGTAAATACATCGGCACCTACTTAAGTAATAACTCTTTTAATATTCTGCGGAAAAAAATGTAGGTAAGTCAATTTTGCTACAAAAAACATGTCAGTAAAATTTTATGTCACAAAAAAAGGAAACATTTGTTTTACCTGAAGATAAAACAATTCAAAAATACATTGATAATCCCTTATACATTGATCTGGTCTATACTGCTAAATCTAGAGTATAAAAAATTTAACCTTTCAAAACAGGAAAGAAATATAGGAAAATGGAATAAACTACAAAAATGTGTCATCTTGGATTGTATAGAACTTTTATTTCTTTCCTGCCATTTTATAACTAATAAGGAAAACATAAATAGGAAAATATAATGTTACTCTTGGAAAAGTTTGAATGAGGGAGAAGATTAGAACCATACCTAACAGAGTGCCTGATCTACAGTAGGAATTTAAGAAAGGTATACTGAATGACTAAATGAATGAACAAATAATAAGAATTGAAAGAGAACTGAACTTGAAGTCTGAAGAATTAGGCTCAGGCTATGCTACCACCAGCTAGCCACACAAGAGCATATAATAATAGCTATAACTTATTGAATGCTTACTAAGGAGTTCTTACAAACACATGCATTACATCATAATCCTATAAGGCAGGTACTACAGCTATGCTCATTTTACCAAGTAAACTGAGGCACAGAGGAGTTAAATAACTTGATGATGAAGACAGACATGGGATCTAAATTCAAGCAGTCTGCCTCCTGAACTTTCATTTTACCCACTGCATTATATTTCCCTTCTATATGATCTTGGGAATTCCTCATCACTTTCTGAGCTACAGCTTCATCATCCATGAAGCTAAATAGGTTATACCATCTAACATGGATTTGGAATTATATGTGTAATTAGTACTCTAAACCAGAGTTGGCAAAAGTTCCCTGTAAAGGGTTAGATAATAATAAATATTTTAGGTTTTTCAGGCCATACAGTCTCTGTCACAACTCTTCAACTCTATCATTGTAGCACAAAAGCAATAGATAATACATAAACAAATGAGCACTCTGTCCCAACAAAACTTTATTTACAAAAATAGGCTGTAGTTAGTCTCATGTCTAAAGTATCATATGTAATAAAAGAATAGTAAGGCAAGATTTAGCAAGAACCTAGCGTTGTGCTAGGAGAGATCTTGACATCTCAGATATTTAAGTCTTCTGCCTTTAGAACTATGTCATTTAGGCATATAACTGTCTGTCCCTCTGATGGTTTCTAGGAAGAGAGACTATACAGATTCAAACACCAAATTCATCTGTCAGTTTTTGTAAATACAAGATAAGAACACATTTGCAAATATGATGTATTTCAAAAAGGTGTAGTCTGGTTTCCAAATCATGGTTAGATTCTCAGGCTAGGTCTCAGAAGCTTATCAGACACAAGTTATAGCCAAAACAATACCCATAGGCAATAATACCCTCAAACGCATGCAAACACTCATGTGCACACATACAGAATGAAAACTCTTACACATAACACATTTTAGTTACAACCTTTGCTAAATGGAATTTAGTGAACTATTATTTCTACTAAATACACATTCCACAGTAAACAGAAAACATATTTGCACCAAGAATGTTGTATGTTATTTCCTCCCTGCTGTACTGAATCAAGGATCTGTGGAGGAAATTTGGTTTAATATCTCTAACTCTGTTTTTTCTGTATCAATGTCATAATTCAAAATAACTTTTATATTTCATTCAGCAAATAGTCTGAAACTCTGCTCTGTGCCTAGCACTAGGCTACAATTTCTGGGAGATAGGAATTAATCAACTTTGTCTCTATCCGTAAGATGCTTACACTACATACATGCACCCATATGTTCATAGCAGCACTATTTACAATAGCCAAGACATGGAAACAACCTAAATGTCCATCGACAGATGAATGGATAAAGATGTGGTGTATATATATATATATATATATATATATGTGTATATATATATACACACACACACACATACACATATATATATACACACATATATACATATATATATACACACACATACACACAATGGAATCTTAGCCATAAAAAAAGAATGAAATAATGACATTTGTAGCAACATGGATGGACCTAGAGATTATCATACTAAGTGAAGTAAGTCAGAAAGAGAAAGACAAATACCATATGATATCATTTACATGTGGAATCTAAAATATGACACAAGTGAACTTATCTATGAAACAGAAACAGACTCACAGATATAGAGAACAGACTTGTGGTTGCCAAGGGGGAGAGGGGAGGTTGGGGAAGGATGGATTGGGAGTTTGGGATTGGCAGATGCTAGTTATTATACATAGAATGTATAAATAAAAGAATCCTAAAGTCCTACTGTATAGCACAGGGAACTATATTCAATATCCTGTAATAAACCATAATGGAAAAGAATATGAAAAAGTATATATATATATATAGATATATATATGAATGAAACTGAATCACTTTGTTGTACAGCAGAAATTAACACAATATTGTACATCAACTATACTTCAATAAACTAAATTTTAAAAAATCAATGAAGGGACTTTCCTGGTGGTCCAGTGGTTAAGAATCCAACCGGCAATACAGGGGACACGGGTTCAATCCCTCTTCAGGGAACTAAGATCCCACATGCTGCGGGGCAACTAAAGCCCGTGCGCCACAACTAGAGAGCCTGTGCACCACAACTAGAGAGCCCGTGCACCACAACTAACGAGCCTGCGTGCTCTGGAACCCACGTGCCACAACTGCAACGAAGAGCCCATGTGCGCAACGAAAGATCCCGCATGCCACAACTAAGACCCGATGCAGCCAAAAACATAAATAAATAAATAAATATTTTAAAAAATCAAGGAAAAGGAAAACTTCAAAAACAGGAAAAAAAGTTTATACTTAATTTTGATATGCCATTCCCAAAGAAAAGTGTTTATTAATGATACATTTTTGGAATAATAATGCTGGCATTAAATAACAATGAGAGTTAAAGCTTTTTTTAATTATTATTTTCAAAAAAAGAAAAGAAAGAAATACATCTAATAAACTAATGAAGGACATAATATGAAATCAACTAAAACATTCAATTAATCCAAAAGAATGCAGAATAAAAAACAGGGAACAAAAACATCTGGGACAAATAGAAAACAAATAGCAAGATGATAAATGTAAATATAAAATATGAACCCCAAAATATCAATAATTACATGAAGTGTAAATGGTCTAAACATCCTAATTAGAAGGCATGATTTGCCAAATTTTGGGGGGGCGGGTGGGTGGGGTGGGTAAGGGAAACCCAGAGCTAATTCCTTGCTGTTTACAATAAAAATCACCTTAAATATAAAAATACATAAGGGTAAAGTAAAATAACGGAAAAAGGTCATGCAAATCCTGAACAAAAAACAAAAAACCTAAATATCAAGTAGATTTTAGAGCAAAAAAATATTACTAGAGATAAACACAGTCATTTCATAAGGATAAAGCAGCCAATTCATCAAAAGGATATAATAATCATAAAAGTTTATACACCTAATATTGTAAATTTGAAATTGAGTTTCAAAGTACATGAAGTAAAAACTGATAGAACTAAAAGGAGAAACATACAAATGCACAATTATGGTTAATCTCAACATTACTCACAATAATTGCTAAAACAGCCAGAAAGATCAGTAAAAATATACAAGCAACAGTATCAAACAATTTGATCTAATTGAGATTCATAGACCACTCCACACAAAAACAGCAAAATATATATGCTCGTTTTAAGTATACATAAATCTTTTACAAGGTAGATAATATTCTGGGACACAAAACAAGTTTCAATAAATTTAAAAGGAATAAAATCATATAAGGAATGTGTGACCACAATGAGACTACATTAAAAATCGATAACAGAAGTAAACTTGGAAAATCCCCCAATATTTGGAAACTAAATTAAATACTTCTAAATAATCCACAGATCAAACAGAAAGTCAAAAGGTAAATTATAAAGTATTTCTAACTAAATGAAAATGTATAAACAACATAACAAAATTTGTGCATGCAGCTAAGGCAAGTACTTTACAGGGAGTTTTATAGCAATGAACACCTATACTAGAAAAGAAGGATTTCACATAAATGACTTTAAGAAACTAGAAAAACAAGAGCAAATGAAACTGAAAGTAGAAGAAAGGGAATAATAAAGTTCCGAGTGGAAATCAATGCAACAGAAAAATAGAGAAACTGATGAAACTAAAAGCTAGCTCTTTGAGAACATCAATAAAATTCATAAACTTCTAGCCAGACTGAAAAGGAAAAAAAGAGAAAATACAAATAAACAAAACCAAAAATGAGAGTGGTGACATCACTACAAATTCTACACGTATTAAAAAGGGTAGTAAGTTTCTATTACGAATAAGATGATGACAATAAATTCGACAACTTAATGAAACGAACAAATTCCTTGAAAGAAACAAACAAAAGCTTACTTAACAAAAAGAAACTTTGAATAGCCATGTATCTATTAGGGAAATTAATTTTGTTAGAAATCTTATCACAAAGAAAATTCCAAGCTTCACTGGAAAATGCTACCAAAGCTTTAAGGGAAAAATATCATTTATACACAAACTTCTAGATAATAAAAGATAAATACTTCTCAACTCATTTTATGAAGCCAGCATTCCCTGACATCAAATCAGAAAAAGAAAACTACAAATCAGTATCCCTCATACACATATATACAGGGCTTTGCTGATGACACAGTGGTTAAGAATCCACCTGCCAATGCAGGGGACACGGGTTTGAGCCCTGGTCTGGGAAGATCCCACATGCCACGGAGCAACTAAGCCCTTGCGCCACAACTACTAAGACTGCACTCTAGAGCCTGCAAGCCACAACTACCGAGCCCGTGTGTCCTAGAGCCCATGCTCTGCAACAAGAGAAGCCACCACAATGAGAAGCCCACGCACCACAACAAAGAGTAGCCCCTGCTTGCCGCAACTAGAGAAAGCCTGTGTGCAGCAACAAAGACCCAACTCAGCCAAAAATTAATAAACTTAAAAAAATAGATATAAAAATTCCTAATAGAATTTTAACAAATCGAATCTGACAACAGGTAAAATTGATAAAATATCATGACCAAGTAGAGTTAATCTTAGGAATGCAAGGTTGGTTTAACATTTGAAAATGTCGGTAAGTCATCATATTAACAAACCAAAAAAATAAACAAAAAAAAGAAAACTCATGATTGTTTTAATATAAAGTATCTGATAAAAATTATTTTACAGTGGAAATTCTGTTCCTGAAACTCCCACAAAAATAATAGAAAGGATCTTCACCTACCTGATTAAGGCATCCACGAAAAACCCAGATAACATATTAATGCTGAAACTCTTCCATTTTAAACTGTCTCCTCTTCTGTTACTTTGAATGAAGGGTCCATGTTCCAGGCAAAGGCTAATTCCAAAAGTTATTAACTAGATACCATTCCCCTACCACTTATCATGACATTCACTCTAGCATTTCTCTTTTCAGCATCATCAGTTTTTCCTTCCTTACTACATCATTTCTACCCACATATGTTTCCCTTTCCCATCTTTAAAAAGTCTTTTGATCCCATGCCTACTCTAGCTACCACATGCATTCTCTTTCCCTGTAACAGCAATACTCCTAGAAAGAGCAGTTTCCAAAATCTTTCCTCTCAGCATCATTTAAATCAGCTCCAAACTTTTGCCCTCACTACTCCATCAAAACTACTCTTATCAAGTCAACAAATTCAAAGGTCAATTCTCATTTATCTTTATAACTGTATTTTCAGTTTTAAAATTATTCACCTTCCCACAAAGACAGTGGACTCTCTGAATGGAGGTGCTGTATCTCATTTATCCTACCTTGAATATTAAAAATATTTCATTATATGTGTAATACTCACAATATGTCTGTATAATGAATGACCAAAGAAATTTCCTTAACATCTTGGAACTGGAAAATCAAACTAGAGCACACCATAATTTAATAATCATAAATTTAGGTAGAATCCTGTTAGCAAGTTTAGATGAATTTCTGAGACTTACTTTACTTTCACAGATTCTTTAGATGCCTAAACATGCAGAGGCAGAACTACAAAGATACAATTTTGAAAACAGATATTTGAAGATGTATATACGAATACTTAAATTTTTCACAAATTTGTTTACATTGTATTATAAAATATAACTATAATAAATCCTGTAAAATGTATAAAGTCCTCCTTCACAAATTAGAAATAAGTCCTAAGAACTTACACTTTAAATAATTAAAAATAAAATGGAGAAGCAAGACAGGGCTGTATTTATTTCTACTCTAAAGGGTATTCTTAAAATAAAAATAGGTACAAAAATAATTCACAATGGTAGCTACAAGAACTACCATATTTTATAATGTTATTTCACCAAATTGCTAAGTCATTGTTCATAACATATTTATCAAATGAAAATGAAAGCCTTCTGGCTCTAGCTGAAGTCACTTTTCCACAATGTAATTATTATCTAGATCTTGCTTCAGTTTTCAATCAAAATCACCAATGAATATTATAAAATTAAGTTATAGTTCCTTCTCCATTTGTATTTCCAATTACCATGTAAGACCTTTTAAAAAGAAATAAAGCTGAAAGTTTCTCAGGACAAATAACAACGTCTCAGAATGGGAAAAAACAGAAACAGGTACTACAGGTTCTGTGGAACAAGCTTTTCAAAATTAAGTTTGAAAGTAGACAAAACTTGGTGTTTTGAGTAACCTGGGGCTTTCTTACTTAACTCACATCAGCCAGAGCTAAAGTGAGCAATATGTCAAATTAACTTGCTCAATTTTCTTTTCTTAACTTTTTCAGTGTCCTTTAGGAACACCATTACTGAGAAGCTGCTGTTGGCATTTACAGCACAAAAACTGATTTTGGAAGGTTGATACTACAATCGCCTAAATATCACAAAACTGAAAATTGTATGGTACCAGTTATTTCATCATACTAAAAGGAAAAATAGAGTCTGTAGATAAGCCATTTTTGGTTGGGGAAAAAAAAGGCTCCAGAATGGTTTTAATGGTTGATTTATATTTAAATATAAGCAATGAATACAAAATGACCTCTACCTATAATTTTTTAAAACTTGTTGAAATTGCTGACTGAAAAATTAATATTTTTGTGTCTTATCTTTCATATATTAAATGTGACGGTTACAAGAAAATAGAGCCTAGCATATTAATCTCACTGGAGCAGAGCCTTCTATTTAAATAAAACACTGTGTTGGTCATTTAAAATAATTTACAAATCTATTCTCTTTAATGTTTTCAAGTTCAGTACAAATCAAATCTATCACTGAGTAAACCACATAACAAACGAGAGTCAAATGCGTATCAGTATGAAATAACCAATCTATCTTTTAAGTGAACCATGTAGAGGCTACATTTCATATGAAAAATTATAAATTGATATAGGTGTCAAAAGCAATTCCTAGAAAAACAATTATGTCTGACAACGACAATTTTCCTACCACTTGCCATAATATCATTTGTTCCTCCATATGTAAAATAAGCAGTTATGGTTTTGCCTATTTTCCTTTATATGTAAAGGCATAAAAATGAAGAAAACAATTGTCTTCCTTGTCTCTATGGAATCTCTCTGGCTGGTCAATTATTTACAATACTGCTGCTACTTTCCAAACTCATTGGAAAAAATATTTTAATCATCCTGGGAAGAAGGAAATGTAGGTTAAGACTAACTCTTAAACATAAAGAACTATAAATAAGCTAGATTTGATTCTAAAACAACCTTACACAACAACAAATTTACAAAAATGAATTCACTTCAATTGAGCCAATAGCTACTGGAATATATTATTATATTCAAAAACTCTCAGTACTGATTTACAATACTGTGTATTCACAAAGCATATGTTGTTATAGACACAGACAGAAAAGTCAAGTCCCTCTGTCTCCTTTAAAAATAAATAAAACATAAAATTAAATTGCGTGTTCCATGATCTATGTGATTTGCACTCTAATGTTCCACATGTCTCTCAGCAGCACTGGTCGGTAGTTTTGTTCCAAAATTTCCATGTATTCAAAGTAATCACTCACTCGAAACCCATGCAGTGCTTCTTCCTGTCAAAAAAATAGAAAGAGATGTTCATTCGCTTGGGTAAAGACACACAATTCTAAGTTAATGAGTTTTAAACAGTTAATGTATCATTGTTTTTCAGCTATAGATGGGGGTTTTATGTTTCTAATAAATGTGTAACTTCTTTTTTATTTAGTAGGCTATATGTATATGATAGCAAAAAAACATGTCCCTATGAAACAAGGTTGCCTATTTTCAAAACCAAAAATGCTTTACCGCTAACAAAAAAACAAGATCATGAAATCTTCCTAATATTTAAGATATAATAGTTTCAATTATAGAATGATTGTTCACATTTGTAATTAGTAAAGACTTTAAAGCTTATCAAAGGATACTTATAAGGTAAGAAATATCAGTTCTACAGCTACTGTTCATAAAATCTCCAACAGTCTGCAATTCATAATGTTGGTACTATGCATGTCTATACTAATTTGGAATTTAATGGTTAGTGTCCCAAATGAGGCACTCAAGAATGAAAAATAGTAGGAGCATCCATTTAGAATCTTAGACACTTTTAGGAAATTTTATGACTATTTCTTTTAGTATCTCCAAATACTCGCTATGCAATGCCTACCCTTCAAGGTAACAACAAAAAAATTCTGCAAAAGAAACATGATCCCTTAAAAAAAAGAAAAGAAAAAAGAAACATGATCCTTGATTCAATGTAATGTATTATGTTAGAAGTTTTGGAGGTTATAAAAAATTTGGAGCAATTCATGCCTTTCTGGAGAAAATAGCTTAAAGGCAAAAGCTACTAACAATAAACAATTCAAAAGAATAAAATATAAGATATTATCATATACCAAATATTGTGTTAGAGACAGTCTGTAGATGAGAGACATCAGTGTAGGACAGTTAGGAAAACATCACAAATTCTCAGTAAGAATGGATGCTTTTAAAGGCCTCAGATGTCGCTAGTCACTACTAGATTAGTAATAGTTCACAGCTTGCACATAATGGGAGAACAGTACACTTACTTGCCACATACCACCTAAAATCTGGGTAATTTGGGGGAAAAGTTAATTGGTACTTTAAAAAAAAAGTATTATTGCTGATCTACAAGGCTGATATTATAATTAAGAAAACTAAATGATGTAAAGTTATATGCATAAGATTACACCTTTAAGACTAGAGCTAATACCCTCGAACATAAAAATTTGAACTTTACTCTTAATTTTAAAATACTTGTGATGTTATCCATTTCTTCATTTCTTCATTCATTAATCTCATTCATTGCCTTATTGTATGTAAAGTTCTTGGTTATACAGTGAAGACCCAAAGATGAATGAGACGGGTCTCTCTCCTAAAACATTAACAACTGAAGTATATATCATATCTCCAGTTTTATGTATAAGCAACTGAATCAAAAGGAAGATGTTCATCTTATGAATAGCAGAAATACTATGTAAATTTCTCTCTATCAAACATATTTCACTTTGTTCTTTGGGCAAAAAACAGGATTGAAGTAAGACCAATCTTACTGTTCAAGAATTCACTTTAAACGGTTAGAGTTGTAGTCACGGAATTATTTATGAAGTTATCCATTCTCTTCATTCAAATTATGTGTGATTTGACATTAATCACCCTTTCACTAAAACTATACCTAACTTGGAAAAGAATTATAGTAATGTGTTATTCTAACCAGAAGAAAAAAAACCTAATGCCAGAAAAATTGTCTTAGTACATATTCATGATTTTTAAAGGAATGCTTATTGTTCATTAAATGTGAATTACAATAGGAGATGACAGCATTTGAACAATACCTCTAATAATTCTTTCTGGGCAAAAATAAGCAAAACCTATTTTAACATCTTTTAATTATTGCTCCACTTTAACTTAAAAATAAAAACTACCTATGGAGAACCATAGCTATTACTTGGTTTAAAAATACTTCTTTCCTTAAAACATGTTTTTTGAATTATGGCTTCCATTTTGGACATTAATTTTAAAATAAAGAGAAAATACTCGGATAATTATACTGAAGACACACCCATAAAATGGCAAGTAAAGTTGAGGTCTTATTTCATAAGAGAAAGATAAGGCTATTAAGGTCTTATTTCATAATGAATTAAATATTCACTTTAAAAGGAATGTTTTTAAATTATACAGATTATTTAAAATTCACAGGCAATTTTAACTCTGAATATAATTTTAGAATCTCTGAATTCCACTTTGTCTTCAAAGTGGAATATGTTTCATTTTATCTGAAATGTTCTTATAGCCTTTTCAGTGAATTAATTTTCTTTGTACTTATGACCATTTAGACTGCCAGCTTATCATTCAAGTTATAAAGGACCATTTCCTCAGAATACTGCTTTATTATCATTTCATTTATAGACATAAGTATATTGGACTCTATAAAAATATGAATTCCCTTATTCTTTAAATAGGTAGGCATATGTAATTATATAAAGTAACATTATTCCATTTTATATAAACAGTGCACTATTTGTTCAAGTTTTGTTTTAATAAGTAGTTTGTCTTGGTTGGGAAGTCCATAATGAGTATACTGCATTTTCTTTTTCTTTCTAGTGGCTTTTCAACCAGTGTGCCTTCAATGATTTGGTTTTTTTCATTAATGTTGGGTTTCAAATGTTGAACCATCAGAAAAGCATTAAAAATCACCATCTTAAACCACAATGCTGGGTGTGTATTCAATTATATAATATGACATATACACAGCTTCCCTCTCTCCTTTGTACATAGAATCTAGTTTCAAGTATGTATCCACTGGTTTTCTTTTACTACTGAGAGCACTTAATTAGAAGTTCCACTGAATTTAGGATTTTTTTTTTTTTAAAGTAAACAGACTGGTCAATAATACACTAGAAAGATCACAGGATTTGGATTCCGACCAAAAAAGGGTAAAAACTCACCTATATTAGTTACTAGATGTATGAACCTGGGAAAGTTTACAGATTCTCTAAGCCTCAATTTTACAAAGGCTGAATAACAGCATAAATTATGTTGTCTGAACTCTTTACCATGAATTATAAAGCCTTATGTGATCTGACTCCTGTCTCATCTCCGACCATTCTTACTCCCTCACCTCGTTTTGGCCACAATGGTCATCTTGACACTTTCTAAGTGGGCCAAGCTCATTCCAACCTCTGAGCCTTTGCACTTGTCTTTCTTCTCATGTAGAAGGATTTTGTACAGAAATCTGTGCATTGCTTTTTTTCCTTTGCTTTATTCAGGTTTCTGATTAGCCTCACTGGGCTAATTAGCCTCAGAGTAGCCTTCACTGGGCTCTTTATCTAAACAGCACCTATGAACCTCACTCTCTGACTCCCTTACTGTGTTTGATTTCTTTATAATAAGATCTATCAATACCTGAAATATTATATATTTATTCACATATTATTTATCTACTGGTAGAATGTTAAGGTCAATTTGGCAAGGCCATGGCCTATTCTTGTGACTACAACGATGCCTGGAACACAGATGCTGGACGATGGTCAATGAGTGAATGAGCAGTACCTGTTACTCCCTTTGCCGAGTGCCTGGCATTCAATAAGCACTCACGGTATTAACCGTGGTCATAATAATGTTTTTATTAACCTTTCTCTGAAATGGTTGAGCTAGATTTTCTTGATTGAACTGCCAATTTGTAACATTAAGTGTGGACAGGCCCATTAAAGATTATTGACTCTAGTCTCTGCTCTTCAACCCCTTACCAAAAATGTAAGAGAACAATTCACTTAAAATATTAAGCTATTACTGTCCTTTCTTGCAACTTCTCAAGAATATGCCTATTATGGAAATCAAGCTATACCTATAATTTCAATCATCATTTTTATCAAAGTTTTCAAAAATAGTTTCCAGCAGAAATGTTTTTAGACCTACTGCAAGCCCTGTAAATTTGGAATTTGAATTGAAGATAAGGACTTTCAGGGTGGTAAATAGATACAAAGCATGAAAAGATGAAGTGTGCTACCATGACATGCCTTAGTTTTAAGATTTTAGGACCAAGTGTAGGTATTTTCTGATATACCGTTTCCCTAATATTTAATTATTAATGCATTCAAAAGGTGATTTTAAAAAAAGATAATAGCTTTTTATAGCGTATGGAGGAAAAAAAGTAAGATACATCACTTTGGGTTAAATTGGAACAAAGAGTCAACTAATTAATAATCACCAGGAGGCATATAAAATAAGTTTGCCACACAAGGTATATAGAACTTACTATCCGCTAAGGTAACTTAACAAAGGATCCATATTAATGTCATCTCTCACATAGGAAGCACCAAATTATACAGTTAGAGTTACATAAGAGAAGGGGTTTTGTGAACTTAGTTCTGCTCTTTACCCTTGCTGGAGATGACCTCTTGTGTGTTATGTCTGAACTATGATATAAAAAAGGATCTTCCTTCCTGGTCAAAGCGGTAGAAACACAAACAACCTGTAAGTCGCGTTTCTTCTAGTATATTCTTCCTAGAGTGTTTGGTATAATTAGAAATTCCTGGACCCAATATTTCCCAAACTTCTGAATCCCTCATGTTCAAGCTCCAAAGGTAACATTTTCACATATTCTAAAGGTTACAAGGTACTTGAGATTTTATACTAAAATCTGACAACGTAGTTCTCTGTCATGAAAACTCTGTCTTAGTAGGTCTGGGAGGAATCTAGGTATATCAGTTTTAATAAGGACCCTAGTGATTTTTGAGATCAGGAAAGTTTAGACAGAAAGTATAGTTCTGGAGAGAACACGATGTTCTTAAATATTTAGGATAAAGTATGCATTCGTAAAGACTTTAACTCAGCTGAGGGTACATGGCATATGTGATGACTACAGAGATGATTAAATTTTGGCTGGGTAAATGGGGGAATAGGCCTTGATCAGATACAACGTAAGAGAATGTTCCTGACATAGATCTGCAGTATATGCCTGGTATTACTACATGATATAATACCAAGATGTCTCAGGAGCTGGAGAAGAAAATGGGAGCAAAAGTATATAGTCTAGCAATGGATCCAGGAGAAAATCCTGTTTCCTTTGCTGTGTTGTTTGCACATTTTTTCTTAGGTAAAAAAAAAAAAAACAACAAAAAAAAACAGGAGAAGGATGAACAGGGATGTAGAAACTCAAATAACTGCTACTTTTTTTTTTTTAAGCAGTTGCAATGTGTGAGATAATGTTCTAGAAGTATTTTACAGATATCAACTCATTTAGTTCCTCAACAACTCTATGTGATAGGTATTATTTCATGTCCAATTAGACAGATGAGAAAACTGAAGCATGGAGAGGTAAGCAACATGCCCAAGCTTACACAGAGTGGCAGAATTTAACTTGAGGTGGACTCAAGTGATATAAGGTCAATGCAGAAAACATAACTGAAAACCAGGGTTGAATAATACTGAGCTTGTTTGTCTGATCCTTTGGATGGTGAATTATTTTTAATACTATAAACACTTTTGTCTTTTGAGAGCTTAGTATACAATTATTATTATTATTATTTTCAATCTGATCTCCATTTCTTACCCTGTCAACATGCTCAGGTAACCACAGCTGCAATAGTAACAACAACAAAAAAACCCTCTTGACAATTTACTGATGGGTTGAAATTAATCTTATTTTTACATAATCATAAATTGATTTTGCCATAATATGCAGGATTTAGTTGAAGCATTTTAATTAAGTATTTTGAGTCTTCACAGCCTGATTTTCACTGGAAGGCAATCTTCTCCTGGCCTGGCATTTCAGTGACGTTTGTCCCCAGGTTGAATTCATAAACTAAAACCTAGATCACTGTCAGCCTATTACCATGCAGAGGAATGCAATACAGCCAGTCTGGTAAAACAGTGGGTCTTCTGAAGTACTATCAAAGTAATTCTCCCTACACTTGTTGCTTGGGTGTGTGAGCGAGAGCGAGAGAGCGAGAGAGCGAGAGAGCGAGAGAGCGAGAGAGCGAGAGAGCGAGAGAGCGAGAGAGCGAGAGAGCGAGAGAGCGAGAGCGAGCGAGAGCGAGAGCGAGAGCGAGAGAGCTCCATGAAATAAACCAACCCAAGAAAAATAAACCAACCCAACTTTAGACTTTCAAGTCTGAGATATTTGAGAATATTTATTTTGTCGGATGATGTTTTTGTTTCTGGATGTTTGATGCCTACAGATTTTCTGAACCATCATCTGTCACAGAAAAACGTTAGGTCCAAGGACTAAGCTCTTCAGCACACCTTTAGAAGTTGCCTTCTAGGTCAGCACTAATCTATCAGTCACCACAGTGTGGGAACAATGCACTTAGCTGCTCTATTATCCAACCCACATTCTTGTGGTGCCTAAAAACATATTGTGAAAAACTCAGATAACACCTTGCTGATAAACTTATACCCATGGCATTCATCTAATCTTTTAGTGGTTTAATCAAATGAGGAAACATAAACAAGTTTTATTGCTTGCTTTTTTTTTTTTTTTTTTTTTAGTAAACCTGAGCTAAGAAATTTCAAGTCATCTTTTTAATATACTGATCATGAAGAATTGTTCAGTGGCCTGCCAGGAATGCAAACACTGAGTCTAGATTCAATTACCTGATTTAAAATCTTGAGCCTAAGCCAAAATGAATACAGAATGGGTTGGTATTTTGTCTATACTACATGCTTCAGACAGATTTTTATTCCTAAAGTAATATTTCCAACATGCCCCTTCTGTCAGTACATGAAACTTAAAACCGGGAAAAGAACTCCGTATTTTCAATCTTCTGGAATCATCTCATTATCTCAAGTTTCTCTTGAGGGATAACTGATAATACTGTAACTGAAAACATGCTTGTGGTTTTTCAGTATTTTGGAAACTAATTCAATTGGGACTGATTATTTGAACTTATTTACCACAGTCAGATGCTTGTTCTATCCATTTTTATATAATGATTACTATCTTCCTTTTAAAAAGTAGTTTTATTACAAAAGAAGCACGGTCCCATTATTCAAAAAAAAAAAAAGTCCACATAAATATACTCAATAAAAAGTAAAAGTCCCCTGTTTTACTCTACCTCCTCTTTCCTCTCAGAAGCAGTCATTATTAAATATGTAGAGTCAGGGCACAACATGTAATCTACGTAAGAATATTATTATGGCTGTGGTATGTAGTTATATGGATAATTATTGATAAGTTTTTTTCCTTTTGAACAAGTCTGAGATTTTGGATCAGATATAAAACATAATTTCCAAGGTTTAATCTCCCTAACTGTAGTTTAATGAGGACATTTAAAATCATATATCTTTCTGACTAGGAGGGTCTTTTGAGGGGAGGAAGAATAAAAATCACTTCCTTAATCAAAATTTCATGATTGGGTAATATGTGAATAAGTGAAAAACAGTATACATATGTTTACATACTTTGCAAAGAAGAGATTATAACAGGGCTTAATGGAGTACTTAAAGGGGTATGTAAATGCATATTTCAAAATTAACTACATTGGAATTTATCTCACAAGAAAAATACCCACCAAAAGAAATCAGTGACCGTGAGACCTACCTGCTGAAAATAAAACAAAAAATACAGTGAAGTCACGGTATTAGAAAGGCATTTTTCCTAATACCTCAGATGAATGCAAAATAGCAGGAGTAAGAAGTAAGGTCAGTTCCAGGACAAGTGCAAAAATTAATTCTTTGCCAACATGTTCTTAGTTTGGATTTAAACCAATTCAACTAATATTTTAGTAATTCAAATAGGACTTAGGTAGTAAAGATAATCTTTTTACCCTCACTTTAAAATTCTTTAAATTTAAGTTTTAAATTGACAGCATTATGCTCAGAACACAACAGAGTTTGGGAAATATTTAAAGAGGTCACCATTTGTAAACCCTATTATAATTTTTCCTGGCAGTAATCAAGAAAGGGATGAAACTGCAATAATCACCAACATCAATCAGATTTAAAGGTCATGAAATATAAGGATATCCTTCTGGTAGAAAGGAAGATGTTAGTAATGTTTGTTATTCAATGCGAATAAAAACTAAGTTCATTCATCTTTCCCTTTATATTTATTTACATTCTTTGTTTACTCTATCAACAAGCATTTATTGAGCACTTGCTCTGTGCCAGGTGCTGTTCAAGGCACTGAAAAATACATTAGTAAACGAGATAGACAAAATCACAATCCTTGCGGAGGATTACACATTATACTGGGGAAGACTGACAAAAACATATCTAAAATAATTTCAGCCAGTGACAAACACTATAAGAGAAACTAAAGTAGGATAAGAGGTTAGATAATTATAAGTTAGGAGATATAAAAATATAAGAGTTTGTGGAAATTTCAGACTGAAATCTCTATAACTGACCACTGCAACTAATGAAAATGTCCCTTACTGAAAAGGAACCCACATTTTGTCCTCAATGTAATTCTCATTTACTTAACCATTCCTGTTCTCCAAATTACTTCTTACAGACCACTTTTTTCTTTTTCTACCTAAGTTTTCCTTCTACATGTATGACCATTGTCTTGTTATACTTTATTTCATTAAAAATGTTTCTAAGATCATAATTCTATTGATATATGTAGGAAGTTTGAGACCTTTTGAATTCAGTATTTATGAAGTAAAAATGCTTGATAGTTTCGCAATCTTAAATGATCAATAACATGTACTTACAAAAAATCATCATTAAATGAAAAATAACTGATAAGTATCTAATGGTAAAGAATAAAGATAAAATTAATTCACGTAGCAATTATCTGTCCACCTAGAAAAAACCTAATGTTGGTTTTGGTGTATGTATGCATATGAGTGCATATGTGTGTCTGAGGGTAGCAGGGGGAGGGAAACATATTTTAAATTCAAGGAAAGATTTTAACTTAAAACCAAAAGTTGGATTTCCAGGAAGAATCACACATAGATATATATATATATATATATATCACACATAGATTTATATATATAAAAATATATATATTTATATATTTTGTATTATATATTAAATATATATATAATATTAAATTTATATTATATTTTAATATAATACAAAAGTCCCATTATTGTGAGAAAGAAAGCAGCTATATTTTGCTTTAAAATATTAACTTATATATAGTAATGACTTTTTTAAAAAGAGTGTTATGATAGAATCTTTCATGGAAACCTTTTATAAAAATATTTGATAGTTTAGGAAAATATGAAGGTATAGGCAATTACATTAAATGTTTTTACAAAGTATCAAAGCTCTGTATTAACACACAGTAACTTGAACTTTTATTGACTAAATAAGATATAGGAATATCCAAAAAAAAAAAAAAAAAAAAAAAAAGCCCTTTTGGCACAGCATACTGGCTGAAAGCAAAATTTTGTAGCCAGGCAGCTTAACTTCATATCCCAGGCCCACCACTCTCTAGCACCACTTACCAGCTGTAAAATCTTGGGTAATTTACTTAACTCGGTGCCTTGGTTTCCTCATCTCTAAAATAAAGATAATACCTACCTCTCAAGGTTGTTTTTAGGATTTCATGAGTGTCTAAAAAAATATCTGGCATTAGACACCCCATGAAAGTTGACCATTAACTTTCAGCCAAAATTTTTCCTCTAGAAGTAAAGTTACTTACTTTTAGGAAAACCTGCAGATCTTGAATCTGAGTGTGCTGTAGAATGTCTTGTTGTAGATGTTTGAATATAGCTATACAGATATACACTTGATAATCAGGACCAAGGAAAATACAAGTAGCAATATAATGGCAGATTTCTATCCAATCTAAATAATTCCAAAAACACTGAGTTATCCATTGCAGGCAAATCTAGGGGAAAAAAAGAAAAAAGAATTTAGTTCATTAGAAAGCTTATAAAGCCATATTTGACTTTAAAAAACAGTACCCAATAACTCACACAAAACCAATGAAGAGCTTAGCATTTAATCAAAATAGAAAGGCATTTTGCATACAAGAAGCCTAATAAGGATGCTTCACCTATTTGCCTAATGTGTGAGAAAAGTTTCATGGCCTTGGGATTCAGGACTTAGGGGTAACTGATGGTGTTCACACTGTTCATATGCTATTGCTAAATGCCTTCTTTAGTCATATTTTCCTCCTCTTACCATAACACCAGTCTGCTCTCTACAGATAACAAATGCTGAGACTATTTTAATTCAGAGATGGGAGCTTTTTCTATCCTACCTATAATAACAGCTGTATAATTATGCAGATGATGATTGCTAAATATGCATGTGGACTTGCTGAATCAGAAAACAATTTAAACCAACTACAATTACATAACATAAAAACTGAGAGCTAGTGAATAGAATTCAAAAATGAGACTTTTTACAAAAATCATTTACTTTACTTTCTGAATATTTTTCAGATTATAAAAGTAATACATACCCATCACAAAAACAAACAGAAAACTTAAAAAAAATACAGTGATTAACATTGTTAATATTTTGGTACATTAATGTTGCAGGTGGAATTGTGTCTCCCCCCAAAAATATGTCAAAGTCCTAAACCCCAGGACCTATGAATGTGACATTATTTGAAAACAGCGTCTTTACAGAGGTAATCAAGTTAAAATGAGGTCATTAGGGTGAACCCTATTCCAATATGACTGGTATCAAGGAAACTGAACAATCTGAACACACACAGAAGGCAGAAGTTGAAAGGACACACATGGAGAATGTCACGTGAAGACAGAAGATTGGGGTGATGCATCTATAAGCCAAGAAATATCTAAGGCTACCAGAAGCTAGGAGAGAGCCATCAAACAGTTCTTTCCCCAGTGCCTTCAAAGGAACAGAGCCTTGCCAACACTTTTATCCCCCAAAACTGTGAGATGATAAATTTCTGTTGTTTTAAGTTACTGACTTTGTAGTACTTTGATACTACAGTCCTGGGAAACTAAGACAATTACTTTCCAATATTTTTAATTTATGATTTATAATTTACCACTGAGGAAAGATTTCTTTGATTGAACCTCTCTTCCCTATAGTTTTGTTCTTTAGAGGTGGGAAGGAACGGTAACAGATATGGAGGCTTATCTCAATTTGTCATAGATAAAGTAGACATACACAAATTTTCCTTTTTTGTTCCATTGTTTTGACCTTTAAAAAGTATATTATTGAACAGTTTCTAAAATTTGCTTTTATTTCCCTGATTCAGTTTAGAGGGATGCTGCTTCTGCTTTTAACTGCCTTTATCAAGGTGTATTGGTTTGCTGAGGTTGTCGTAACAAGGTAACAGACTGGGTGACTTAAACAACAGAAACTTATCTTCTCTAGATTTTGGAGAAGCCCACAGTTAAGGTATTGGCAAGGTTGGTTTCTTCTGAGGCCTCTCTCCTTGGCTTGTAAATGGCCGTCTTCTCCCAATGTTTTCACATGGTCTTTCTCTTGTACGTGTCTGGTGTCCAAATTTCTTCTTATAAGTACACTGATAATATTGGATTCAGACCCATCCTAATGACCTCATTTTAACTTAATTACCCCTTTAAAGACTCTGTCTCCAAATACAGTCTCATTCTGAGGTACTGAGGGTTAAGACTGCAACATATGAATTTTGCAGGGGGGGGTGCAGGGAGGGAGGGGCACAAATCAGCCCATACCAGATGGTATCATAAAATTTTTGTTTTCCATACATCATTACTCATGTCAACCATTAACCTTTTAATTTCAGGCTATTATAGGCATATCTTTTCATCTCATTTTCTGGTCATATTTCTTATTATTGATAATGCCAACTATACATGACCAAATATTTTTTTTTTTAAACTGTAATTCTGTTTCAGGTATTGGATTTTCCTTTACAAATATTATGTTCCCTTCTATTATGTTTCAAAATCTTTTCATAGAGCCCATGGGTTAACTCAATATTGAATTAAAATATATCTGTGAACATCCAATATTTGTCAATAGGAAGGATATATTTAATTTCCTTTGGTCACAACTTTACTTTTCACTTGGCAGCAACAGGATTCTTCTCCTAGATATTGACCTGGAGGGAAGGTTGGTATGCAAAGCTCATCACCAACTTTCACTGCCTAATCAAGTATCCACATGGTATAGCTCAGCTGCCCTGGGGAGGAAATATATCTCTTGCCCCTACTTGACTAGATGGCTTGAAAGAGTCAGTGGTTCTTTGACTAGAAGCAAAACGTTTTTAATTCCCTAATGCACTGCTGCCAGGCTTCTGTCTGTTCTTTGCTACAGATGTTAATACCAATCAACTTAGGGCCACGCTTTGTTAATGAAAATGAGAGACTCTGGATGAATGAAGAAGGAGAAACAACCGAAGAGTGAAAATTAATACAAATGATCCAGGTAGCCAGAGAAAGCAGTTCCCATTCAGTTGTCAGCTTCATAGGTGACTAGCAGGTTGACAGTAATGAAGGGGTAACAGTTTCTATCTTCCTTCTAGTCGGCCTATTCTACAGGTTGAATGGTGTGGAACTGTTGATCGTCAACTCATTTTGACCTTTAAGCGTAGCAATTTTATATGATTCAAACAAAGATATCCGAAGTCAAAATACTTATTTATCCATAAAGCTTTACCCATATTGGTTAAAAAAGTTGCCCCCAAATCTGCAATTACTTATTTATTATACATAGTTTCTAATGCAGTGGAAATTTTCTGGCATTTACACAACATTCATGCACTGTTTTCTATACAATGTCTATTTTTCCCCATTAAACGGAGAATAACACCAGCCTTTTCTACACATGGGAAATTTAGGAAAGGAAAAAGAGAGATTATAATTGAAAGCACTCTGAAAATATATCAAGTGCTATGTAAATGTTTTTCTATAACAAAGGTACAAATGTTTATTATTTAACAAACATTTATGTACCTAATCTACAAGTGTTATAATTCTTCTGTGAACAAAAGACATTTAGATCCTGCTCTCATGGGACTTATATTTAAAGAGGAGACATACACTTTTTAAACATATGACCTTCTTCACTTGGTAGGAACTGTATCTGCTATTGCTATTATATATGTAAGATACTCCAGAATTATTAAATTGTAATAGAATTCTAAAACACTATTTCCCTGGAAGAATGCTGAACCATGAGTTAAGGAAGTAACTTCTCTATATTTATAAAATGAAATAGTCCATGAATCAGCTGACAGTCTAGGACTCCAACAGGACAAAAGAAATAGTATGTGTCCAAAGAGACATGATGAACTTTTTTCTTTAACATTTTTATTATGGAATTATTCCAAATATACATAAAAGGAAAAAAGCAGTACATGAACCAGACTCATCAAAGCTTCAAAATTCTGACTGGCTGATATGTCTGAAGTCCATTTTCCTGTATAGGTTCCCCCTCCTTAAAAATTTTAAGATAAAACACATCATAAATTGCTATATGTTACATCTGTGTTTGCTTTAAAACAAATGGAATCAATTTTTCATTTCATTTACCACACATGACAAAAACAACAATCCAGAATAATAATACTAACATGACCACAAGCAATATGATTACTTAAAACAGTAGTATTTTTGCTGTTTTACTTGTCATTTAGACAATGTATTACTTGGCATGTACAGTCAAATTACTGTGTTTTAAAGTGCCTTTTAGGGTGTGGAGAAAAAGAAACCCTCCTATACTGTTGGTGGGAATGTAAACTGGTGCAGACACTATGGAGAACAGTGTGGAGGTCCTGTAAAAACTAAAAATAGAGCTACCATATGATCCAGCAATTCTACCCCTGGGCATATATCTGGAGAAAACTCTAATTTGAAAACATACATGCACCCCAATGTTCACTGCAGCACTATTTACAATAGCCAAGACATGGAAGCAACCTAACTCTCCATCGACAGATGAATGGATAATGAAGATGTGGCACATATACACAATGGAATATTACTCAGCCATAAAAAAGAATGAAATAATGCCATTTGCAGCAACATGGATGGACCTAGAGATTATCACACTAAGTGAAGTAAGTCAGACAGAGAAAGACAACTATCATATGGTATCACTTATATGTGGAATCTAAAAAAACGATATAAATGAACTTGTTTACAAAACAGAGGCTCACAGACATAGAAAACAAACTTATGGTTACCAGAGGGGATAACAGCAGGTGTGGAAGATAAATTAGGAGTTTGGGATTAACATATACACACTACTATATATAAAACAGATAAACGGACCTACTGTAGAGCACAGGGAAGTATATTCAATGTCTTGTAATAACCTATAATGGAAAAGATTCTGAAAATAACATATATATATATATATATATATATATATACACACACACACA
Source organism: Delphinapterus leucas (assembly GCF_059928025.1). Taxonomy (NCBI): domain Eukaryota; kingdom Metazoa; phylum Chordata; class Mammalia; order Artiodactyla; family Monodontidae; genus Delphinapterus; species Delphinapterus leucas. The sequence goes on from NC_143140.1 coordinate 56,727,528, forward strand.
CATATATATGTATGTATAACTGAATCACTTATACAACACTGTAAATTAACTATAATTTAAAAATGGTTAAAAAAATAAAGTGCCTCATAAGGTTATACTATCAAGTGGGTACTGTTAGGTTCATTTCATTATATGTGTTTATATTATTATATGAACTATTTAAATGAATCCAAAGTAAAAAGACAAAGTAAGGTATATTTCCTGACTCTTCAGCTTATTCTTTTCCCTATCCCTATAAGAAATCATTTAACAAAATATGATACATTCTTTCATGTTTTTAATATAAGGATATTTGTACATGTATTTATATCTCTACACTTTCTCATACAAATAGTAATGTACTAAACACTCTTTTTTGTCTCCACCTTTTTCTCACTTAACAAAAGATCCTGTATATCACTCCATGGCAATATACAGAGGTACTTCTCATTCATTTTTATAACTGCATAGGGCTACCCTGTGGATAAACCATAACTCATTCAACAATCCCGTTTATGGACACTTGCATTATTTCTAGTCTTCTGATACTATATGCTATAAAAACATATTTGTACACATACATTTTCAAAATTTTTGTCCGTGTATCTCTGGGATAGATTTCTATAAATGAGACTGCTGGATGAAAGGGTAAATGCATATATGTTTTTGCTAGATACTGCCAAATTCCCTCTTACAATAAGTCTCAAAAATACACTATATTTTCAAAACCAAGCAGTTGAGGCCTTACAGTCATTGAGAAAATATTAGTAGTTTATGGAATAGGTTACAAAGAAAGTGAAACAAACTAATAATGTTTTTATATTAAACCAATGTTCCTTACACTGAATTATAATTTGAAACATTTGAATGTCTTTTTAGGATAAAGAGGGAGGAAAATCACTTATACAATATGCATCTAAACGTACCATAGCCTTCCTAGAAAATTTTGCTCCTTAATCATACTTAAGCTTATGCCAAAGCACATTAAGATGCAACACTGAGACAAACATAATTATTTTAGCTGAGGTAAATTATTCTCACTTGTATCTAGATAAAAAAAAAAAAACAATCTTCAAAATATTTACTTAATTCTTAAGTAAAAACATTGCTTAGAACAATTACTTATGGATACCTGATTAAGTCAAAATAGGTATGCTCTAGGGCTTCCCTGGTGGCGCAGTGGTTGAGAGTCCACCTGCCGATGCAGGGGACGTGGGTTCGTGCCCCGGTCCGGGAAGATCCCACATGCCGCGGAGCGGCTGGGCCCGTGGGCCATGGCCGCTGAGCCTGCGCGTCCGGAGCCTGTGCTCTGCAGCGGGAGAGGCCACAGTGGTGAGAGGCCAGCGTACCGCAAAAAAAAAAAAAAAAAAAAAATAGGTATGCTCTAAATGATCAAGTTTTATGATACAAAGACACTATTTTTAATAGCTCTTCTGGCATTATTTGTTCATTATAGAAAGAATATTAGTAAAGTAAGATGTGGTTTAAAGTGAAGTCCTCGCTATCAGGGTGATATCAGTAAGTCAATTAACTCACTTCACTGATCCTGAATTTCTCCATTTGTCATGAAGTTAAAATTTTGAATGAAATAATATCTGGAAACACACTTTTTATACTGCAAAAAGTTGTTACAAATAAAAAGGTAGTATTTTTGTTGCACTTCTAGACAAGACACTGTGTCAGACACTTAAAGGACTTGAAGATAGGTCAGGCACACATACCTTTAAGGAACTTCAACTAGTAAGAAAGAGGTAAACACACAAATAATGATTCCACAAAGGAAAAGATATATTTCTACCAGAAGAATAATACAGAAACTGCATACAAATTCAAAGCAGAATCATCTACTTGTAGGCGATCCAAAAAGCTTCCATTTGGACAGATATCAAGGACAAATACCTGACAAGTAAAGATGGGGCACAAGGAGGGAGAAGGTATCATTTCAAGTAGCAACATCAACAATGTGAGGAAAGGGAAAGCTTGGGGACATGCACATTTATGAATGTGACTGAACAAGGGGCATTCCCAGTCTTGAAATTTAGCTTTACATTTGTATAATTTTGCATTTTAAAAAAGCACTATGTCACAAAATATGAAATAATAAAACAGTTTTCTTTAATCCTGCTTTCATGCTGGGGGTAAATATATTCAGAGGATTATCCATGTTAGCCCACTTGCTGACACAGTATATAGTACAATAATCTCTGATATGCAGAATCACAACCCCAAGGAAAAAAAGATAAATCATTAAAGATAAAGGGTACTTCTTAAAGCACGAAAATTAATAAAATACAATAAAGATTTTTTTAACAAAGAATAAAATTGGTCAAAAAGTTAGTTAGAACATGTGATTTTCTGTTCATTTAAAAAGAAAAAATATATATTTGAATTTTGATTTTCCTTCCAATCTCAGTTACTCAAACTCTAATCAACAAATATATGTTTCTAACTACATTTAATTTTTTGTATTCTAGTTAAGCTTATTATTTTTACTCTAGAGATCTGTATATTTTATTTAACAACCTGCTCACAAATTCCTTCATTAATCAACCAATCCCTTAGTGTCTATAAATACGCAACTTCAAGAAGCACCACTCCTAATTAGATCAGAATGAATAAGCTTTGAAATACAAAATTTGTACCCAAATAATTACTTAACCACATATACCTAGTTACTTAAAAGTTGTTCTCATAGTTCATAATTAGCAATAAAACGGCAAATAATATAAACAAAGCAATGATACACACTTAAGGCACAAAATGATTAGCTCACATAAGGAGCCATTAAAAAGGCATTTTTACATTAGATACATTTAAGAAACATACTAACATTACTACTCAGAAATAATGCAGTAGTTTTTATTAGGTAAACCTGCTACATGTATGCAGTTTCAAATTGATAAACATATATCAAATTGTTAAAGAGATGCCAAAATGATAAAGAGGTACCAAATTCATATAGTGGGGCCTTAGGTATTGCAAGTTTTTCCCGAAAGTTTTTAGTAGTCCATTCTTAAAGGTTATATGTTAGCAATTTAATAAATGATTGGAGATATTAGACAATATACATATTAATCAAGACTAGAATGACACAAGGAACTCTCAGAAACATACTGCTCCCTGGCGTGAATTATTAAAAAAAAAATAGAAAGAATGGATTGTTGAGCTTATAGTAAATATTTAAGTAACTACTTCCAAGCAGAATTAAACATTTTCTGTTTCAAAATTCTCAAAAGTGTTTTAGGTACATACACAGTAAGAGCTAGAATTGGCACAGAAAGAATTGGCTTTTCCACTACATGCAATTCCTCTGTCATATTTAGACTTCTTATTAAACTTCAGGAAATTTAAAATTCAGTAGGCAGAGTAACCTGATGCAAGTAGATGTAATAAATGACATAAGGTCTCTTCAAAATAAGTATAAAGGCACATATCATAATGTCAGGAACTATATTGTCTAGTTAAAAGAAAAAGACCTCCAGTAGGACAAATCCAAAGGAATGCAAGGATAGTTTACTATTAAAAAACCTATCAACATGTCCTATAAACAGGTCAAATAAGTTCCAAGACCAAGATAATCTTAACCATAAAGGAACTTGACAAAATTCAACCTTCTCACTTGATTAAAGAAATCAAAATTCAATACCTTACATAGACTAGAAAGATTCTTCCACAGCATGACAGGGAAAAATACTCTCCATAAATAGTTACTACTTAATGGTGAAATGCTGGATGAACTCCCAGTAATCATTCAAGTCTAAAACAAGTAAGCCACTATTACTTAGTATTATACTGGAAAATTTTCCAAAAATTTTTTGTTGAAGTATAGTTGACTTAAAATGTTATATTAGTTTCAGGTGTATAACACAGAAATTTGATATTTTTACAGATTATAATCCATATAAAGTTATTCTACAATACTGACTATATTTCCTATGCTGTAACATTTCATACTTAGTCGTGTGCACTTCTTAATCCCCTTCACCTATTTTGCCCCTCCACTCAACTCTATCCCCTCTGGTACCTACTAGATTGTTCTCTGTATCTGTGAGTCTGCTTTTTATTTGTTATATATGCACCTTAATGTTCATATTCAGCACTATTTATGATAGCCAAGATATGGAAGCAAAATAAGTGTCCATCAACAGATAAACTGGTTGGAAAAGATGTGGTACATATATATACAATGGAATATTATTCAGCCATAAAAAAGAATAAAATTTTGCCATTTGGGACAACATGGGATGGACCTGGAGGGTATTATGCTTAATGAAAAATTACATAATTAAAAAAAGAATGAAAGAGAAATAAAGTATATTAGAAGGTTGGAGGAAAAAGTTAACAAAAATCTAGAAAAAACATTACCAAATTAACATACAAAAGCTAATGACTTTACTAGTTATTAATAATAACCAAAGAGAAAATAGAACTGAAAAAGAGATCAAGCTAAACTAATTAGAAATATCTGTAATGAGAAATGTACTACACCTCTTTGGAAAAAGCTTTACAACTTTAGTAAAATATAACATAAAGAAAATAAATGTCAAAGCTTACCATGTTCCTAGATAGGAAAGTTGAGTACAGTGAGGATCTATAGTTTAACATAATAGCAATCTAAATTTCAAACTCAAATGCCCACTTTGAACTGGGAAAAATTACCTTAAAGTGCACATAGAGGAACCATTAGCTAGAAATAGCTAAACTAACTTTTTAAGGACAAAGTTAGGAAGGAAATGATAGGTTTACTCATACCCCACTTTAAGACACAATATAAAGTTACAATAAGTAAAATACAAGAGTAAATAAGTAAATGGCCAATATATTACAAAAGTAAATACGTAAAATATTTATTACTCAAGAATTGAAGAGATTTGTATAGTGGTAGTTACTTTTAAAGACTATTTACAAGTTAATAGGAAACACTAAGACAGGTGGGCAATTAATAAAAAGATACATCTAATTAATAAAGCTATGGAACTATAATCAACCTTATTAATGTTTAAAAAACTCCCCAAACCTCCCAAATTTTAAAAATTTAGCAATTAGTTTTTAAAAAGCCAAATACGTGGTCCTGAAGGACAGAAAGTCTCTTCATTTTTCTTAGAAGAAAAATCAAAGCAATTTGATAATATGCATCAAGAGCCTTAAAAGTGTTCATATCTTTTTGATTAAGTATTTCTATCATCTGGGACTCTGACCTAAAGATTCTAAAATTAGAAAAAAGGTTTAAGTTCTACAATATTAAACTTGAGCCTGATAACACAGTGAAGAAACAATCCACACTCCACCAATGAAGGACTAACTATGCACAGGAGAGAGACATCTGTGGCTACTGCATATGACATTTCCAATTCCAGGCCCTCAAAAAATCATTAAACCTTCCCAGTACCCCAAAAGCAGAGACAAGAATGCTAATTGTTAGATAAGATACAGTATCTCACATACCAGATACGCAGTGGTGATGAGAATTCTTGCCCTTAGTTACCCTACTTAATCCTTACAGAAGCCTTATGGAGGAGATATTATCATCGCCATTAAAAATGCAAATGGAAATCAAAAGAAAGCTGGAGTAGCAATTCTCATATCAGACAAAACAGACTTTAAAATAAAGACTATTACAAGAGACAAAGAAGGACACTATGTAATGATCAAGGGATCAATCCAAGAAGAACATAATAACAATTGTAAATATTTATGTACCCAACATAGAAGCACCTCAATACATAAGGCAAATGGTAACGGCCATAAAAGGGGAAACTGACAGTAACACAATCATAGTAGGGGACTTTAAAACCCCACTTTCACCAATGGACAGACCATCCAAAATGAAAACAAATAAGGAAACATAAGCTTTAAATGACACATTAAACAAGATGGACTTAATTGGTATTTACAGGACATTCCGCCAAAAAAACAACAGAATAAACTTTCTTCTCAAGTGCTCATGGAATATTCCCCAGGAAACATCATATCTTGGGTCACAAATCAAGCCTTGGTAAATTTAAGAAAATTGAAATCGTATCAAGTATCTATTCCGACCATGCTATGAGACTAGGTATCAATTACAGAAAAAAATTGTAACAAATACAAACACATGGAGGCTAAACAATACATACTAAATAACCAAGACGTCACTGAAGAAATCAAAAAGGAAATCTAAAAATACCTAGAAACAAATGACAATGAAAACACAAAGACCCAAAACCTATGGGATGCAGCAAAAGCAGTTCTAAGAGGGAAGTTTATAGCAACACAATCCTACCTCAAGAAACAAGAAAGATATCCAGTCAACAGCCTAACTTTACACCTAAAGCAAATAGAGAAAGAAGAACAAAAAACCCCAAAGTTAGCAGAAGGAAAGAAATCATAAAGATCAGATTAGAAATAAATGAAAAAGAAATGAAGGAAACAATAGCAAAGATCAATAAAACTAAAAGCTGGTTCTTTGAGAAGATAAACAAAATTGATAAACCATTAGCCAGATGCATCAAGAAAAAAAGGGAGAAGACTCAAATCAATAGAATTAGAAATGAAAAAGGAGAAGTAACAACTGACACTGCAGAAATACAAAGAATCATGATACATCACTAAAAGTAACTATATGAAAATAAAATGGACAACCTGGAAGAAACGGACAAATTCTTAGAAGAGCACAATCTTCCGAGACTGAAACAGGAAGAAATAGAAAATATAAACAGACCAATCACAAGCACTGAAATTGAAACTGTGATTAAAAATCTTCCAACAAACAAAAGCCCACCACCAGATAGCTTCACAGGTGAATTCTATCAAACATTTAGAGAAGAGCTAACACCTATCCTTCTCAAACTCTTCCAAAACACAGCAGAGGGAGGAACACTCCCAAACTCATTCTGCGAGGCCACCATCACCCTGATACCAAAACCAGACAAAGATGTCACAAAGAAAGAAAACTACAGGCCAATATCACTGATGAACAAACATGCAAAAATCCTCAACAACATTCTAGCAAACATAATCCAACAGCACATTAAAAGGATCATACACCTTGATCAAGTGGGGTTAATCCCACAGATGCAAGGATTCTTCAGTATATGCAAATCAATCAATGTGATACACCATATTAACAAACTGAAGGAGAAAAACCATAGGATAATCTCAAAAGACACAGAAAAAGCTTTTGACAAAATTCAACACCCATTTATGATAAAAACCCTCCAGAAAGTAGGCATAGAGGCAACCTACCTCAACATAATAAAGACCATATATGAAAAACCCATAGCCAACACTGTTCTCAATGGTGAAAAACTGAAACCATTTCCACTAAGATCAGGAACAAGACAAGGTTGCCCACTCTCACCACTATTACTCAACATAGTTTTGGAAGTTCTAGCCACAGCCATCAGAGAAGAAAAAGAAATAAAAGGAATCCAGATCAGAGAAGAAGAAGTAAAACTGTCACTGTCTGCAGATGACACTGATACTATACACAGAGAATCCTAAAGATGTTACCAGAAAACTACTAGAGCTAATCAATGAATTTGGTAAAGTAGCAGGATACGAAATTAATGCACAGAACACTCTTGCATTCCTAAACACTGATGAAGAAAAATTTGAAAGGGAAATTAAGGAAACACTCCCATTTACCACTGCAAAAAAAAGAATAAAATACCTAGGAATAAACCTACCTAAGGAGACAAAAGACCTGTATGCACAAAAGTATAAGACACTGATGAAAGAAATTAAAGATGAGACAAACAGATGGAGAGATATATCACGTTCTTATATTGGAAGAATCAACATTGTGAAAATGACTATACTTACCCAAAGAAATCTACAGATTCAATGTAATCCCTATCAAACTACCAATGGCATTTTCCACAGAACTAGAACAAAAAATTTCACAATATGTATGGAATACACAAAAGACCCCGAATACCCAAATCAATCTTGAAAAAGAAAAACAGATCTGGAGGAATCAGGTTCCCAGTCTTCAGACTATACTACAAAGCTACAGTAATCAAGACAGTATGGTACTGGCACAGAAACAGAAAGATAGATCAGTGTTACAGGATAGAAAGCCCAGGGATAAACCCACGCACAGTATGGACACCTTATCTTTGATAAAGGAGGCAAGAATATACAGTGGAGAAAAGACAGCCTCTTCAATAAGTGGTGCTGGGAAAACTGGACAACTACATGTAAAAGAATGAAATTAGAACACTCCCTAGCACCATACACAAAAATAAACTCAAAATGGATTAAAGACCTCAATGTAAGGCCAGACACTCTAAAACTCTCAGAGGAAAACATAGGCAGAATACTCTATGACATAAATCACAGCAAGATCCTTTTTGACCCACCTCCTAGAGAAAGGGAAATAAAAAGAAAGATAAAGAAATGGGACCTAATGAAGCTTAAAAGCCTTTGCACAGCAAAGGAAACCATAAACAAGACGAAAAGACAAGCCTCAGAATGGGAGAAAATATTTGCAAATGAAGCAACTGACAAAGGATTAATCTCCAAAATATACAAGCAGTTCGTGCAGCTCAATATCAAAAAAACAAACAACCCAATCCAAAAATGGGCAGAAGACCTACATAGACATTTCTCCAAAGAAGATATACAGATTGCCAACAAGCACATTAAAGGATGCTCAACATCACTAATCATTAGAGAAATGCAAATCAAAACTACAATGAGGTATCACCTCACACCACTCAGAATGGCCATCATCAAAGAGTCTACAAACAATAAATGCTGGACAGGGTGTGGAGAAAAGGGAACCCTCTTGCACTGTTGGTGGCAATGTAAATTGATACAGCCACTATGGAGAACAGTATGGAGGTTCCTTCAAAAACTAAAAATAGAACTACCATACGACCTAGCAATCCCACTACTGGGCATATACCTGGAGAAAACCATAATTCAAAAAGAGTCATGTACCACAATGTTCATTGCAGCATTATCTATACAGCCAGGAAATGGAGGCAACCTAAGTGTCCATCGACAGATGAATGGATAAAGAAGATGTGATACATATATACAACGGAATATTACTAAGCCATAAAATGAAACGAAATTGAGTTATTTGTAGTGAGGTGGATGGACCTAGAGTCTGTCATACAGAGTGAAGTAAGTCAGAAAGAGAAAATACCGTATGCTAACACATATATGTGGAATTAAAAAAAAAAAACGTTCTGAAGAACCTAGGGGCAGGGCAGGAATAAAGATGCAGGCGTAGAGAAAGGACTTGAGGACTTGGGGAGGGGGAAGGGTTAGCTGGGACGGAGGGAGAGAGTGGCATGGATATATATACACTACCAAATGTAAAACAGATAGCTAGTGGGAAGCAGCAACATAGCACAGGGAGATCAACTCGGTGCTTTGTGACCATCTAGAGGGGTGGGATAGGGTGGGTGAGAGGGAAGCGCAAAGGGAGGGGATATGGAGATATATGTATATGTATAGCTCATTCACTTTGTTATATAGCAGAAACTAACACACCATTGTAAAGCAATTATACTCCAATAAAGATGTTGAAAAAAAAAAAGCTACATGTCATAGACTTTCAGAATGTCTATGTCTTGAATAGCTGAAACAGAACTCAACATCCGTGAATGCCAGGGATCTACAATAAAGCAAACCTATATGTTATAAAAGACCTAGGGGAAAAAAGCCAGTTTAAAGATTTAAACACATAGAGATGTATGACTACTTACAAAAATGACGTGATTAATTTCAATGTATTTCCTATATTTGATGAGAATGTAATTTTCTTTAAATACACTGAGATCTTGGAGTTGAAGAAATACTATTTCCTATGGATTACCTGTGATGGTGCGAAACCAGACATGTGAAAAGCTGAAAATACAAGTGGCACCTCTGCTTTCAGTAGCATTTCAATATAGTGAGTGCTGCAAAAATATACTGGATGAATGCCAGATTCTATAGTGTCAATAGGTAGGTACCTCTGCATAAAAGAGAAAAATCGAGAATTAATGAATATGCAGCTAATTTAAAACCAATCAAATTCATCTAAATGTTTTGCTCTAAATTGCTACTTCAAAATTACCATGGTGGCATAACAAGATACTGCAAATTTTATGTAAGTTAAAAAGTTAGAACATTAAACACTATAGAAAGATTAAAACTCAATAAAGGCAGTATGATATACCTTCCTTCCAAGATAAAGGAATAAAATTAACACTTTGTAATTGTGACAAATTGAATCCCTTATGGAATAATGGAGATGGATGTTGCATGAAAGAATAAATACATGGATGAGTACATGAGTAATAAATGCTTTACATTCTAAAACTAAGTATATTTCAATATGCTTATATATCCTTGGATTTAGTCAATGACTCTAAAACATCAAAAAGGTTTATTTAGTCTGTCAGCTCTTGGTATTTGCCTAATCTGCTTTTTCTAAGTTAATGTTAAGTAACCCAAATATAAGCTCTAGTTACTAATAAGTGAAATTGGGAAATCCATAAGAAATTTGTATCTAAAACTGTGATGCATTTCCATCAAAGTACTCAGGCTATCTATTTATAAATATATAAAATTTATTTCATATATTTTTATATTTATTTATATGTCTATGTATATATTTTATATATGTATAGATACATATACACATATATTTACAAACTTGCATTGCATTTTTCAGCCATTTCTTCATAAAGTCGGTTATTTTTTCAATTTAGTTCTTGGGTACAATTTATCATGAATGCTCAATGTTTTAATGAGTGTTACTTTAAACCCAACATCTAACCACAATAAATTTTTTAAACAAAGAATAAACCTGAAGATGTAATTTTGTGTCAAGAAAAATTATTAGACTAACAATTATATCCTACAGACTTATAATAAACATTGATAGTCAAATTAGATCTGACTTCTAGAGAGCCCTTTTAATGTTTTTACCTTTACTGGGCAACTCAAACTTTTTCAATAAAAGAAAGTTAATACTTTAAAATCAAAAATCAAACTCATATATGACAATTACATAAGAGTTAAAATAAGGAGTATTTTTTCAAACTTTATACTGCTAAACCATTTTTAAGGATTTAGGTTTGAGTAATATATGAAAATTTCTGAAATCAGTGAGTTGATTTATCAGTAGTTTTTGTGTTTTATCATTATGATAAATGGTTTACCATTTCCCATTGTAGAAATATATATTTGTGGGAACATATAGGTACAAATATATATTTTATGATAGGTTCTTAGGGAGGTATCTCATAGTACACAAAAAAATATTATATACTGACGACTGAAGACATACATAGCATATTAAATGAACATCTTGTAGTCAACTTCAGATGGATGTGCAGACAAAGAAAATTACTTTTATTAAGTAGTTAAGAATAATAATATGAACTGAATGAGAATTAGTACCCTTTGATTTATCTTCTTTGTTGAATACACAGTGTGTCTCACTAATTACTATTTTTAGAGTAGAATTAATGAATCTAATAAATATATGTAAAAGCAAAATAAATCAACTTATACATATGTAATACTTTAATTTTCAATGCAAACTTAGCTAATAATTTTCTGAATATATATATATATAATAGTGTAAGAATTGTATATATTGGAAATATTTCTTACACAGTGTTCTCTAATTTGCATTAAAAACAACATATTTAGAATAGGTTTGTATAGAGATGGAGATAATAGACTAATTAATTTCCTTCTCAAAGAAAATAAAACATTATTATGTAATGGATTCCCAAAGATAAGGCAAGAATTCTTCTACTCTTATGAATTATACTCTGTTGGAAGAAATTATGTCATAAATTTTGGTAACCAACACAGCTCCCAGTGCCAAGCCCTGCATAGAGTAGCTACTCAACAAATTGACTGAATGACAACAACATACTAATGATTGCACACTGTAATCACAGGAAACTTTCTTATAATAATAAAAGTTTTGTTAGTTGGCCTATTTTTATTTCATAACTCTAATTTACAGGAAATGGTATTCATAAAACCAAATCAATAATGACAGCTCTGAGTCACATGAATATAACAAGGAATCTTCTGAATCATCAAATTATAAATTATGTTTGTTATACTTTTAGTGTTTTGATATATTTTGGTTAGTCATAACTCTTGGAAAGGATGGTAACGCTTAATAAAAGGTAACTCTAAATAAAATTCAGAATATAGGATTAAGCAGACCACATATAGGATCACAGCGTTTAATAGATCACCTAAGTAACATATACACTAGGCCAGTATCATGCAAAAAATTATCAGTACCAAAATGTTCATGTTATGCCACTTCTTAGAGTATTTGGCTTTAATGATTAAAAATGAAAGATATGTGCTTAAAGAAATGAAACACAGTAAGCAGTCTTAGTTTTTTTCTTCCACTAGAGGTAGTTCTGATGAGTCATTTTATTCCTGACACTAAGAAAAATCTATGGAAATTAAATAGAAAGACCCTATTAGAAAAGACAAACTCTCCAAACCAATCCAAACTGATCCAATCCAATCCAGTCCAGTCCTCCACTCTAGAGTTCTGTGGGCAGAGAACAGGCCGTGTTTCATTGGCAGTGCTGCAGTGACTCTGTGCAGCATGTGCATCATGCACATCGTGCAGAGGGGTGAACAGAAAACTCTGGAGATATCTTTTTAAACTTTGATTCTATAATTCTAAAAAACAAATCTTTCTCCTCTCAGGGAAAAAAAAAACACATAGGAAAATGGAATCTTCAAATATGATTAAGATTTAAAGTTGCACGTAAGAAAGGGAAGGGGTTTTGACACCTGTCCTCTTTCCAAGCAAGTGACTCGTTACATGACTTACCATTGCTAATGCCCTGCAAATGGATTACAAATATGCCACGACATAATGGTTGTAAAATTTAAATCAAATGAATATTTCAATGCTATTAGAATTTTTAACTCCAAACTTCCCGCGTTAGGTAGTTATTACTTTATTTTATGAAGAGGAAGATATAGATATTCGCACACACTCTTATTTTATCTATATAAATAATATAATATATATAAAGTAAGTGTCCCATGATACCTTCCTGTTGAACTACAGTACTTCATTCAAATGCCACTTCAGCCTGGTTTATCATCAATGCAGTTTTGGTTTTATGTGCATTAAAATACTTCAGTTTTTATTTCAATTTAATTTGTTCTATTTCATATGTTTCTACTAACAGAGAAGGCATATATAACTGTAACTTTTATTATAATTATTGTTTGAGATTAGGTATTCCTCCATGGAAATAACTGATTTCTTTATTTTTCTTAATCTATATTTATTAACAGCTTTGATGTTAACAATTAGTCAAACTGATTCTTGATGAAATTCCATAAAAAATGATTATTTTATCATTCAGGAAGGATTTTCTTAAGGACAAATAAAATTGGAAGATAATTTAATTAAATCAATACATTAAAGAGTTCTTCTGGTCTAAACAGCTTAAGGACACATTTTTCAAATTATTTTTATCTCACAATAACAGTAATAGTTTATAAAATTTTGAGAACTTCAAATTAATATTTCATTATGTCCTATACTGTTTATCCTAGGCCAAATTTTTAAATCTTTTTGATGCAATTTGCTTACAACACTTTTACGAATGTAGAGGAGCTCTCTTTTTTTTTTTTTGCGGTACACGGCCCTCTCACTGTTGGGGCCTCTCCCGCTGCGGAGCACAGGCTCCGGACGCGCAGGCTCAGCGGCCATGGCTCACGGGCCCAGCCGCTCCGCGGCATGTGGGATCTTCCCGGACCGGGGCACGAACCCGTGTCCCCTGCACCGGCAGGCGGACTGTCAACCACTGCACCACCAGGGAAGCCCGAGGAGCTCTCTTAAATACATTTCCTAAAGTAATAAAAAAGCCTACTGTCCTTTACAAATTTCTATTTAAATATTAATTCATATATTCAGCACATTTACTGAATAATTATGATGGGACATAGTTTGGGACATGTCAGCGAACAAAACCCTGCCCTCAGAGAGCTTATGTTTAAGTGTATAAATAATAAACAAATACATAAATTAAGAAGCATAGTGGGAATTGATGTAGGCTATGGAACAAAAGGAAAAAAATAGAACAGGGTAATGAGGTAGGGGAATGGGGGACTGGGGGAACAGGTTGAAGCTTTTTTGAGGTTGATTACAAAAATGTGGTATTGTGCTAAAGATGGTGGACAAGTCTGTGCTATTAATGGCTAAAGCTAAAGTGTCTTTAACATGTCTTGTGGCAACTGCAGATTTGCTTATGTTGTCAACCTGCATAGAAAGTGTCAGTGTAACGTCTGAGACCAATGGAACAAACATAATAGAAAAGGACCACTTTTTAAGTAATATATTAAAGTCTATTACTGCATGCACTAACAAGGAAAGTGGCATAGCAAAAACACCAATCCAAAAGATTACTAAATCAAAAACATTTAAACTATGGAGTACTATGGACTATATGGACATTATTTACTGCACTTAGCTAACAGTTCTAGATAGAATCCTTGAAGAGGAATGTTTAGCAGAATGTTTTTGTTTTACAAAGAAACAGTAAGACAAACTACTGGTAATAAAATAAATAAAATATTCAACTTGGTATATTTGCACTTGAAAAGGAAAAAAAATGATACTACAGAAGGCACTGCATGAGCCTTTACTGATGATACAGATGCACCAACAGAAAGGTGTCAAGGTTTTACATCAAGAGCTCATTCTAAAACCCCTGAGTAATAAGTCACTCCATTCCATTCACGGATCTATGTTCCATATTAAATTGATGCTATCAAAATGGCAAATCTGATAAATTCAAAGCTGCTAGAGTCCTGCCTGATTTCAGTTTTATAGGAAGAAATGCTAGTGGAGCACATCACTCTTGTTGTGTTAAAAATAAAATAATGTGTGAGAAAACTAGGTTTATAGTGTCAAAGCAGAAATGCAACTTTACAAAATTATGGTTAAAAACAGTTCATTGGTGATGTCTGACTGTGTCACACTCTGAACACTAAAGTAGAATACTTAAGACTAGTGGCATGTAGGTATCATTTTAAAATACTTGACATGAAAATGTGTGATAGACTTAAAATCCATACTTATTATCAAAAGAATGTTCAACATTACATTTGTAAATGAAAGAGTGAAAGACCTTTAAGATATTTTAAATCTTCATGTACAATTTAAAGAATTGTTCAAACTCTGGTTAACAGAAGGAAAACAGTTCCATTGATTGGAGAAAAGCTAGTACATAGCTTTTTGCCTTTTGCTTCCTGCTATTCACGTGAGCAAATTTCTCATTATGGTGAAGTATTATTCAGGAATTACATACAGCTATTTCAAGCATAAAATCATAAAATTTCAATATTTAATGTATGCCTTGGCGCTTTCTTTTCTTTATCACAAATACATATTGCAAAAGCATGTCATAAATGCTTTCATTTAACTTGACATTGATACTCTCTAGCCCCCTTAACAACTTATCCTTGGGTACTGTGTAATTCTGTTGTCCAAGGATAACATGTCATGAAAAAGGTTTGGGAAGCATTAGCATGGCTTATTTTAATGGATAGTTTCCCCAAGCTGGAGGTCTTAAAGGCAATAAGTACATTAGTAAAACAAAATACAGAGACTTTAATAGAGGGATGCACTTACCTTTAAACTTGGATCTCATGGAACTAGTAAAATCTTTAAAAATACACTATACTACCTTAATCAAAACTCATCATAGATTTCCAAAATGTATATAGAGTTAGTGTGCTTTTCCTCTATACAATATGGATACAATTCCAACTTATTATTTTCTCATACTATAATTTAACCTGAGATTCTTTCTAACAGAGCAAGAATAAAAATATCCATTCAATAGTTTTCTTTTTATATATGGAATTTTATAATTTACTAAATGACAAGTTTAAAATTTAATGATGCACCTATTATCACTAATCTTTCATTCAGTTACCATCAGGTAAGACAGCAAGTATTCGAGAAAATGCCAAATCTATATCTTCAAAAGGAATCACTCAAAATTGCATTCAGATAGAAAACGAATATTGAGTACATAGCGCACTCTACAAATAAAATAATAAGATCCCAATGAATTTAAATAGGATTTTCCTTAAAATTTAAAATGCTCCTTTAAAAATAGACTAAAAAGTCTTACAGAAATATGTAGTCTTGGCAACCAAAGGAAAGCAGAAGTCAGAAGCCTGGAGAACTGCTGAAGAAATCGGAATGTTTTGTCTTTGTCCCCCAACATTATTATGAACAAAGAAGATACAAACCAGTCATGGCCAGTGTAACTCCCCTGCAAGCAGACTGAAAAGCACAGTTAAGGAACTTTTATAATAGTTTATCTTAACATGGTGAGATATAAGAACTCCATAAATATTCATTTCCAGAATCTCAGGAAGGAGATATTAAGGATAGTTAGTCCTTTTGTCTTCAACCAATTTATAAGCTATTGATATAAAATCAAACTTTATTAATAAATCACTTGCACAGTGACTATTTTAATGTAACATGTGCGCTGACATGCCCAGTGGAGGCCAACAGCACCAGCAACTGGAGGAAAAACTATCTGTTCCGTGGAAACACACTGTTCAAGTCACTAACACAATAGTACCATCCTTTCTCTAGTTTACGTTATCTGCCAAATTATTAGCATAATCAAGTATAAAAAAAAATCCACACATGTTGAGAATTCAGTAATGTAAAAGATCTGTACACACTTTTTTCTTAAAGTCAAACCCTATTTCTGAAAGATAACCAATTCAAATAAAATAAATGCATGTTTTATTCTTATTCTAGATTTACTAAATCTAGAGTATTATTCTGATTTACTAAACCTATTTTTAAAACTTCCTTATATATAACTGAAAATACATTCTAATAACTTTACTTATTCATTTAAGGTTCAACTAATAAAATTTAATAATTACTACTCAGTCTAATGAAGTACATATTTAAAATATAGAATAAAATACCATAAAGGTATATCATAACAAATCACTAATATAGGTTAAAGTATTCTTTTCCTATTAATGTATTAAAGTACCCCATCAAAGAATTCTGAAAAACATATGAAGAGAGTTCAAGTACTGTCAATTATTCGAAAAGGATATGAAGAGAAGATTTTACAGAAGCTTGCTGCTGTTTCAGGAATCTCTCACAATGCTTTAAAACCAAGGTAAGATCATTTTCTGCACCATCTCTTAACAGGTTGAGGAACTTGCCATACCTGTAAAAGCCCAGAAAACATAATGAAAAAATGTCAGGCCCTGCATTGTAAATTCATTTTTTAACATTCATCAAAGTGTAGTTCTCTTGAGATCTCATGGTTTTAAGTTTTCAAATTTCTACTTTTAGCATAACTAGTTATACAGAGCACTTATGAAAGAATAACACTCAATATATGTACCTGATAATTATGATCTATTGGAATTAGCAGTATTCATCTGGTAAATACAACAACTTTAAAGGAAAATGAAATGGTAGTGAAAGAACAAAACATGGATACTATAGATGAGTAGTAGAATACAAGCATTTTTTCCTGAATTTAATCTAAAACATGGAATGTTCATAGGCTAGGTTGACATAATGTTAAGTTTAGAGTTCATACAGCCCAATGGTTCTATATGAGGGTGGCACCTCCCCCAGGGGCTAGTTTGGAAATTTACGGGAGTGCTTTTGATTGTCATAGTGACTGGGGGACTACAGATAGTTGCTGAGTAAGGGCCAGGAGGTTAGACATGGGACAGTCAGTCCTGCACAGTAACAACTTGTAAATGTCCTGCCTGTCATTTGCAGAGATGAAAAATCTGTTTATAATTATCTGAAATTAATTCTGTTTCATATAAAATCATAAAATATTAGTCATATATTTTATTATACACTGAATGAAACCATGTGTAACTTAGGGAAAGATAGTTCTTTTGCTTTGCTTGAAGCTTTACTAAGACTTGTTCACCATTTTGCAAAGTCACTTTGCCAGTGGCAACCCTCTTGTAATATTTGATGCACCAAAATAAAATCAGTCTATTCGTAGCTGCCACAGCTAAAATGATTCTAAATGGGTGCCAGCTATTGTCTCACTACTGGCACTGCAGTAGTATACAAATGTTTCATTATAAATCACTTTGGTTATCTCTTAACAGTAAGACATTATGTTGAATTAAAAAAATATGTGACTAGACTGCTCATATTATCTATGGTTTCCATTTCCATATGGAATGGAATGGAAATAGGTCATTACAATATACAATGAATGGAAATAGGTCATTACAATATAAAAGGCAGGTACAGGGTCACAAAACATAATCAATGGGTTATATTAGTTATATCAATGGCTTCAGTAGTTGTGGCACACGGGCTCTAGAGTGCAGGCTCAGTAGTTGTGGCACATGGGCTTAGTTGCTCCGCGGCATGTGGGATCTTCCCGGACCAGGGCTTGAACCCGTGTCCTCTGAATTGGCAGGCGGATTCTTAACCACTGTGCCACCAGGGAAGCCCCAAACAGTCTTTTTTAAAAGCTTTCACATGCATCTTTTTTACACTTGCTTCTGAAGATGACCCAATGAAGTAGACAGAATGGGACTATCAAGATTCCCATGTAATAATCAAGAAAAAGAGGAGTTCAAGGACTCAGACCTTAACTCTCAGTCTGTTCCGCTTGTCCATTTCTTTTGAAAATTATAATTTCAGTACAAAAAATTCAAACTACTATAATTGGTTTATTCATTTTAACTTCTGCATCTACATTAAGGTACTTTTGTACTCATAACTATATCCTGACAGTAAAAACTAAACATATTTTAGAAAATGGTATGATTGTGCTACCAATGTGCTGATTTTTAAAATGTTATTTTTGGAAAAAATCTGACAGTCATAGAGACTCAAATACGTTGTAGTTAGCCTATGAAGTAGTAATGAACTGTAACTGATTTACCTGCAAGGGTAATTCAATCATATGCCAATATCCTCAAAACAAAGTTATTATTTTCTGAATGACAAACTCTGCATTTAAAGCATACAAAATAGTTGATTGTTAAATTAAATACTATTAAGCACACATCAGCTAGACAAAACAAATTCTAGAAATGCACAGGGAGATGTTTCCCTATAATATACCTGACAGTCATTTTAACGCCAAGCTGTTGCACAGATGAAAGACATTCATTCTTCACATTTGCATCAGTAGCTATAAACAACAGAACACTGGGTTATAAACATTATAAAACTCTGCATAATAATCACATTTTAATTGAAAATTGATGAAAGCAATATTTTTACATATTTTAATGTAAATTTTGAAAACACACTGATGAATCCTGTTCTTTTAAGAGCTGTCAGTTACATTTTTCAAAGGAATTAACAGGAAGCTTTTTACAAAATAACTTTTCTCTTAAAAAAAGCATTTAAAAGTACATTAAGTACAAAACAAATAATCATAGTTTTAAAGCAATCTACTTTTACTTGGTTTTCAGGACACAAAAGCTGTTAACACAAAAATGGTCTAGAATACTGTACTTTCATCAAGCAATGCATATATAAGATTTTGAATTACAAATATAGATAAGTATGTCTGTTTACTTCTTAAAGATTTACACGTCAGTGTCAGGAAGGAATAATTGATATTATTCTACATATAACGTACAGCAATGTACGAGGGTGGACTGAACAAGTTTCTTCCCGCAGGCAGATTTTCTCTGTGAGGTATGAAGTGTGATCATCTACCAAAAGTGAAGGGGTTGTACAGTACAGAGGACTACAGGAGAGGCTGAAAGTTTGGATTAGTCTTTGACAACACTGGATGACCAAATTAAGCATGAACACTCAAAAGCATCACTAGATAACAAGGGGGATCTAGCTGAAACTTTCAATTTTTGCCTGAAGAAACTATAGTGTGTGCACAGTGTGTGTGCGGATACACACACACACACAAATAAGGAAACTGTCCAAAATCACAGAGTTATCTAATGATAGGGAGGGGCAAAAGCTAGGTTTTCTGAATTCTGTATCAGCTGTTTTTTTTTCCCATTACACACTAGTACATCTCATATTATTAACAATATACCTACTTAACTCATGAATTTATTCATTACTTTTAATAAATCCCTTCTTATAAAGTGTGGAGCACCACACTAGAATCTATGAGGGATAAAAGATAAGTCATACATCATGCCCTAAAAGAACTTTGCCTGTAGTGTCAGAGATAAAATGTGTATATAGATAACTCTGACAAAGATGTTTTAAAGCACAAAGTGGAACAAGAGTGGTACAGATAAAGAATTACATGAATTCATAGGAGGCAGAGATTGGGAAGAAGTGGCATTTAAACTGAACCTTAAAATATGGGTAGCCTTGAGATCTGCAGAGATAGGGAAGAACAAAGTAAACATCACGGTTATCAGACATCTACTCTTTAAAGCAACAATTCATCTTTCAGCACTCTTGGTAAAGGTAACCTACTTCTCCTAGTTTGCCTAGGACTTGCATGGTTTTAGCACTTAGTCTCATGCCCCAGGAACCCCTCACAGTCCCAGGCAAACCAGGCTGGTTGGTCACCTATCTAGCCTAGAGGGGTGATTTCTTAAAGAAAAATAAATAAAAAGTTTAAAAGATAGGTGTCAGTTAATTTCTTGATAAGCTACATCTCAGTTTTACTTATCTAGATCAGAATACGATCTCAGCAATATTGCTGAATTTCACCTATAATGATAGCAATTAAGCTACAGTTCATATAGCTTAGAATTCCTTGCTATTCATAACTCTTACTCTGCTAACAGATGTACCTTCTGTCCCTAAGGAAGAAGGATACCAGTTTTGTCCTTCTCCTAGCAACAGGCTGAGCAATGTCTTCTCCAGATTTTTCAAACTAGCGTGAAGATGGTATTCCCCCACAATGCCCTCGCCTTTAACTACAGGGCTATGAGGTACTCTGTGTCTCCAGTAGAGAAAAATGAATCCAATATATTCAATACAAGGAAAGGGAGAGACATAGAAAGGAGACAAATTGCTAAGGACAGCTTTACACTATTACTGAATACTATGAGCCAATGATTCTGCCTCTTTTTCTGCTCAGACAAAAAAAGAAAAAAGTCTGATTTGGGTTTCTATCACTTGGTACTAAAACATATACCACAAATTATTCTCACTCACAAAATAATGACCAATATTTAAAAACTATTAATCATCATTCATATGCTCACCATAATTTCAAGTTCTTAGTTTCCTAAGTTTAAATAATGTAAAACTTTAGTGCTGTAGTGTCAGTGACATTGGCTGATTTTGCAAAATTTCAATAGTTTCAATAAAATAAACATTGACTTTATATATTGCTAAAGCCATGGAACAGACCTACTTATCAACTATCATAATGTGATATAATGACGAAAGTGATTTTATAAGCTACTACCAGACGATGTTAAGTTAGATTAGATGATAACACTTAGAATGTAGTACACATAAAATTAGATTATTAAGCATAAGAAATATCTTTGTTAATATGTAGATTTGTATGCTTAAAATAATACTTATGTTTCCCTTTTGGAAAGTAGAATACATATAGATATCTTCACAATAGAGGAGAAGTATGCAGTGAACTAAGAGTGCTAAGAATGGGCATTACCAATGTCATGGATTCTATAGATCAGAGTACCTTCTACCATTACAGTAAAGAATGGAATAAAGTCAAGAATCAAGATGAGAGAATTTGCCCAAAAAGACTATGACACTGAATATTTACATAAGGTTCAAGTTCTTAGTTCTTCACCATGGAAGGATAGCGTCTTTCCAGAGTGGCCTAGCTGTCGGCCTGAGATGACAGATAAGTTTCCTGATGTTGTAGGAATAATTTCCCAAGTCCATTCCCTCTAAAAGCTTATGATTCTGTACCTTCAGAGTAAAAACTTAACTCTGCACATTTCAACAGATAATGTTTTCCAATTGTGGCTGTATATCAAAATCCTTGGAGGAGCATTTTAAAAGTAAAAATAAATACTCCAGACTACTGAAGAAGATTGTGGAAGGTGACTGTTCAGTCATTTGTCTTTTTAGAAGACCTCTACAGCTTACTTCTTGTGCATTGAAGTTGAGATCCACACTTAAAGGAATAAAACTGAACTTTAGAGACAGTTATAATTGGACAGTGATACCTTGCCCCACACATTTCACTTTAAAGAAGGTATCAGTTAAATCTCCAAAAAGACTTTTAAAGGAGAATATATGAGGTATTAAGCAGACCAAAACAAATATCAAATATCCACTCAAAAATCACTAATATGATACAGATGTAGGTGACTTGAGAGTGAATAAAATTCCGTTAGAAAAAGAAGAAATGAAAAGTTTCTTGAAGCAGTAATGAAGTCAGAAAATGGTTCACAGGTATATATTAAAAAAGAGGCTTCATATTTAAATCTGTATTTGACATACAATATGACAATCTGACAAGTAGAAATGGATCTTGGGCTACAAAAGTTCAGTGAAATAATCTTTGTTACATTTAATCTGGACTAAAAACAACTTATGAAGCAGAAATTAAAATCTTCAGAAATAAAATTGATGGAGCAAAATGATTAAGTAAAATTTAATGATAAAAATGGATGTTTTCAGGGGACTCTGATGCATCACTTGTAACCATTGATTTACTGAAATGTGCACAATAGTGTGTGGGATATGTAATAAGTGCTTAACAAACATTGAGTGAATGAATGAGTAGATGAACGAATAAATGAACAAACATCCAATGAACAACAAAAATTGTGCTTTACGTATCAAACTAGAAGCAAGGTGGAGATGGAAATAGATATGAACTTAAAAATTTTTTCTGGGGCTTTCCTGCTGGCGCAGTGGTTAAGAACCCACCTGCCAGTGCAGAGGACATGTGTTTGAGCCATGGTCTGGGAAGATCCCACATGCCGAGGAGCACCTAAGCCCGTGCACCACAACTACTGAGCCTGTGCTCTACAGCCCGCAAGCCACAACTACTGAAGCCTGCGCGCCTAGAGCCCGTGCTTTGCAACGAGAAGCCACAGCAATAAGCCAGTGCACTGCCAAGCAGAATAGCCCCCACTCGCCACAACTAGAGAAAGCCAGCATGGAGCAACGAAGACCCAATGCAGCCATAAATAAATAAACAAACAAACAATTTTCTGTATATTGAAATCAAGAAACAAAAGGATACCCCAGAGTCACTGTGAAGCACAATAAAATAAGTTACTGAATAAAGGCCAACCAAACAATGACACCTATAGCATCAGACTTACCCTACTCAACAATGCCTAATTCAATCTCAGCATTAATTATTTGCAATAACCAATCATTTTAATTACAAATATAATAGTCTCAAAACAAAATGAGTTGAAAAAATTAACTGAATATTGACTGAAATCACTCACTTTGGTAATACATTCTGTTCTACTTTTAATTTGGAAAGCTAGCACAGAGCAGTGGTAGAAGAAATTAAATCTATTCTGCCTGGCACTTGGCTAATAGTGTGAAACTAAATAAATTTTCAGAAGAGTAAACCGTATCTCCACTGGGGGACAAATCCAGTATTAGAGGAGCAGTTACAGCTTGGCTGTTGACTGAATCTTTTGAAGCCCTGCTATATCAGCAGTAAAGCCAGAGAACTCTCACCACCCAAAGAAACCAACCAGTCAGTCCATTTCCTCCTACCTTCTTCCTTCCCCAAAGTAAGCCTGAAGGTTCTGTTGCTTCTTTTTTAACATGTGGTTGTTATCTATCCATTTTATTCAATTTTTACTGCCATAAAATTTAATTCCTTATGACCAGTAAACTAGCCTAAATCTCAGCATCCCACGTGATATAGTCAGCACTATTTGGAGAAAAGCATTACTCTTTTCCACGTCTTTGATTATACAATTGCCCTTGCCTGCAAGACTCTTCGCCTCTCCTATTTCTTTCAGCTGTAATAGCCCAGGAGGCTGCACTAGTGCCACTCCTCTTGCTCTATCATTGCTTCCTCCCCTAATCTTCCATAATGGCATTAGTCAACACTGGTCACTCTTTCCACTGAACACCTGTGGCACATACCACACAACCCCTCATTTGACAAAACCTCAATTCAAATAGCATACTTAAAGGCTCTAGCACATTGCCTGAAACAAAGTAGCCAGCTGAAAAATGTCAGTTTTCCATTTCTTTATTTTCTATTTTACCATATGCTGCAAATTATTTAATTCATCATTTTAGGTATATGTCCTATTTCCCTTCCTTGAGGACAGGGTCATTCATATTATATACCTCCTTGCCAATTATTGACCATACTCACAAACACGCTCCATAAATGCAAAACAGAAAAGAGCATATTTGCTGAATACCCAAAGGAAGTATAATGGATATTTAACTGTATATATTAATCAAAAGGTGAAACAATGATATTCTGATATTTTTTCCAAACTTTTGATTAATAACATAAAGAGAAAAAGGATAAAATTAAAATATTTACCACCCTGAAAGGACTACTTAATTTATCATTTCAAAGAAGCAACTGCAGAAGGAAAAAATCTCCAACTCATCCCAGGGAAATGAGCTGACAAATGGTTAATGCCTGTTAGGATTTGGAAAGATACTTGTATGGAGTTACAAACTGCAAGTGTGCAGAACTTTATCTGTTTGTCCTCTTTCTTTAAGGTGATAAACAGCCAAACTAATTTGATTTTTCCAGAATTTGCAAATTTTATAATGGATTGAAATCCTGAGGGAGCTAACAACAGATGGATGACTGTGTTATTCTAATTTCAGCTACCTTAGGGTTTAGCAAGCTGTCATTTTTAAGAAACCAATCAATTTCTCATTTCAAGAAACAAGAAAAAACATTGAATATATCTATCCAGTGTCTGCTTTGAAACATCTTTTATATCAAAACATGGTTTTTGGTTATTTAAAGTAAATAGAGTGAAATTTTATAATAGCAAACCACTGTTCCACCAGCCAAAAAATAAATGATAAAGGATAACAATCAATCAACAGGAAGCCACTTTATTTTCATCTGTACTCTACAACGCCAGTGGATAGCTGTTCCGCTGGAGCCTTTAAAGAATTTAAATTCACATTCAGGGTTTATCTGTCTAGTTAATACATTCAATGAAGCCAACATCTGAGATCTCCCTCAGCATAATTTAGAAATATAACAGAGGGTAGTAAATGCATGCACACTGAGCAATCAGCCTTGTTGAGTATTTAGATAACATATACAACAGAATGTTAATTTTAAATTATCTATAGAAAATACGACCCAATAGAACAATGTGCCAAAGTGAGCTGCAGAATTTGAAGACCACCATGCTGAAGACGAGAGATACCCACTTTTTTTTGCGGTACGCGGGCCTCTCCCATTGCGGAGCACAGGCTCTGGACGTGCAGACTCAGCGGCCATGGCTCACGGGCCCAGCCGCTCCGCGGCATGTGGGATCTTCCTGGACTGGGGCACGAACCCATGTCCCCTGCATCGGCAGGCGGACTCTCAACCACTGCGCCAGCAGGGAAGCCCGATACCCACTTTGGCCATGCAAATCTCCATGATCACCACTTCTTACTTGTTTCCTTTCTTACTCACAGACTTGATCATTAATCCCTGTATGTTTTTCACACTCTTTTTAAGGTTTGTTCATAAAGTTGTAATTTTCTTCACAGATGCTTTTCCTCAAAATTCTCTTGACAATTTCTCTTTTCTTCCCTCTGAGCCTCAGTTTCCTGATTTTAAATGTGATGAGTATGCCTACTTCAGAGAGTACAGCTGACCCTTGAACAACACAAGGGTTAGGGCGCCAACCCCATGCAGGCAAAAATCCGAGTATAACTTTACAGCTGGCCCTCTCTATCCCCAGTTCGGCATCCAAGGATTCAACAAACCATGGATTGGTAGTACTGTAGTATGTATTTATTGAAAATAATCTGCCTGTAAGGGGACCTGCACAGTTCAAATCCATGTTGTTCAAGGGGCAACTGTAGTTACAGGGTTGAATGATATCATGCGCATCAGGTGCCTCAGCACTCTATTTAATTCACAAGCAGTGGTCAATAGTTACCAATTCCCTTCACCTACCTTAATTTCTGTTAAATTCCGCCTTGTATTTTCCTCTCATTTCTTTGCTTTCATTTTCTTATGATCACTTTTATCCCTTTCCCAAATCTGCATTAGATGTCACTATGATTTAATTAGGTATATGTTCCTATGTATTTTTGTAAATCCCAATAGATTTAGGATTGTTATACAAATGTACTGTGTGAATATGGATGCTATGTAACAGTATGTATATGTAACCCAATAGAAATATCTCAAATGCCATATTAAAGATACAGAGGCATTTGAGACCTAATGAAATAATTTAAATTAGCCATATACAATATAATAAATATCAAAATGGTAGTTTAATGTGAATGCAACAGGAGCACAGAGGAGGGACTTCTGACTGGGAATAAGAAGGTAGGTGACATTCTAGCTGCAACTTCACAGTGCAGTTGGACATTATCATATGGGTGTCATGGGGAGGAAAAGGTTTTTCCAGAGCGAACAGTAGGAACAAAGGTTCAGTGATATGAATGCACAGGATGTATTTGGGCAGTGATGAATAACAGAGCTAAAAAAATTAGTCTGAGCCAGACTGAAAATGTATCTTTAAAATTTTTTTCTTTTTATGGAGATTTGACACATTGTGTCTAACTTGAATAAATAACACATATTTGAAGGATGGTTTCTTTAGCAAACAGAAAAGTCACGTCACCCTTACGAGGAAGAGGGGCAATATACCATGATGATCTATTATCATGAGCCTATGCTACCTCTCTGCTTTTTCTTCACTGTGTCTTCATTTACTGAGCCCCAGGCACTGGATATTCACCTTTGGGAAATTTTAGTTCTTCACCCTTTACACAGTTACTAAATTCATTGTCCTAAGGCACAAGATGAATCAATGCTCAGAAATCTTAAATGTTTTAATTTTAACAGACAATAGAGTAAACCAACTGGTTGACACAGTATACAAAGCTTTTATCCTTCATTCTTCTATCCATTTTTTCCTTTATTTTTTATTTATGTATTTATTTTGTGGTATGCAGGCCTCTCACTGTTGTGGCCTTTCCTGTTGCGGAGCACAGGCTCCGGACGTGCAGGCTCAGTGGCCATGGCTCACGGGCCCAGCCGCTCCGTGGAACGTGGGATCTTCCCGGACCGGGGCACGAACCCGTGTCCCCTGCATCGGCAGGCAGACTCTCAACCACTGCGCCACCAGGGAAGCCCCATTTTTTCCTTTATTTGTCAAACATTTATTGGCACTCTTACTCTAGGTGCAGAGGATACGACAGGTAAGACAAGGAAACTACCTTACAGGAGTGTGCTGTCACGTGAGGAATTAGACATTAAGTCAGAATATGAGAAAAACATGACAAAGAGATGTGTATTGGCTTTATATACTAAGCTGATGATTTAGTAATTTGTATTTTCAGCCCTACCTTCTCCCTAAGTTCCAGATTCAAACAGCCAACATGTACAGAGCATGTCTACTTAAATGTGTAGTAAGTATTGGAAACATAACATAAAAGCAAGCTCCTAATCTCTCTGAAACCTATTCTTTACCCATTCTTCGCTATCTCAGTGTTTGGTAATCCCATCCTTCCAGTGGCTCAGATCAATAACTTGGGTCTTTTGACTCCTTTCTCTCCCACCCCATATTCAGTCTGTTACTCAATTCTGTTGGTCCTATTTTCAAAATATACCTAGAATCCAAGTACTTCTAACTCCACTGACATCCTCATCCAAGCCACTGCCATTTCATCTTTTCAAAAGCCTCCTAACTCATCTCCCTGCTTTAGCCCTTTGTTCTTCAGTCTTTTCCTGATACAGCAGCAATAGTGATCTTTTAAAAATGTAAATCAGAGCATGTCACTCCTGTGTTCAAGACCTTGCAATGACTTTAAAAACCCTAGATCAGGGAGTTCCCCAGCAGTCCAGTAGTTAAGACTCCGTGCTTTCATTGCCGAGGGCACAGGTTCAATCCCTGGTTGGGGAGCTAAGATCCCACAAGCCACGTAGTATGGCCACAAGAAAAAAAAAAGAAAAAACAAAAAACCTATATCATCCTCTCCTCTCTAACTTCAACACCAACAATCCTTCCCCCCTACTCCTTCTGAGCTGTACTAATCTCCTTCCTAGTCACTTGCTGGAAGTCTCTCCCTCTGGAAACATCCATGTACCTTGCTCCCAATTTCTGCTGGTCTGAACACTATTTAACACTGGAACCGCCACCCCCAACTAGCACTTCCTAGACCCCTTCCCTGCTCTGCATTTCTCACTTATCACCATACCACTTGACATACTGAATCTTTTTACTTATTTATTGTTTGTCTTCCAATCAGAAGGTAAACTCTGTAAAGGCAAGACTTTTTTCTCTTTTGTCCACTGATGTGTCCAAGTGCTTACAGCAGTTCTATTATACAGCAGAGGAAAATATCCATTTGTTGAATAAATGAATGTGTATTTGGAGAAGAGAGGGTGAGGTTGGCAATGCTGCTAATAGTTTAGTGCCCCTGAAAAACAAATATGAGGCGTGGAGAGAAAGGGATGATGCTAGAGAAGAAAGGAGAAGAGTAACATAAGGCCTTGGGTACTATGATAAGAAGATTAAACTGTATGCAGTGGTCAATGGTAAGCTTCTAAGAGGTAGAGGAAAGAGCGGGTCAGATTTACACTTCACAGGTCACTCTGAAAGCAGCATAAAGAATACCTCTGAAAAGAAATGAGACTCCAATTAGAGACATCAGGTAAAGAGAATGTTGTAATAACCTAGGCAAAAAGTAATGGTGGCCTAAACTAACATAAAGAAGAGTAGAGATAGATATAAGTAGATAAATTTGAGCTATATTAAGAACACAGAATGCAGTTTGGTGACTGGGGGGGAACCTGGCTTAGAGGGACAGATGATTGCACTGCCCACAAAAATAGACGGTGTAGGAGGAGGATGTATCTCAGTGACGTACGAGAAGGTGGACATTTTGAGCTTGAGGGTTCTTTAGCACATCCAGGTGATGTTTACCAATTAAGCATCTGGAAATATGAGAATGAAGCTTATAGATCTTTGAGTAGAAGAGGTATATTTAGAAGTCATCAATATATAAGGTGGGTAGAACAGTGCAAGCAGATGAAATCACTAGGAAATCATCTCCTAGTGGATAAAAACAGAAGAGTGAAAGACATTGGAAGATACTGCCTTAAGGAAAAACAGTATTTAATGGGTAGACAGAAAAAAAAAAAAGAGCTCAAAAACGAAGCTAGAAAGTCACAAGGAAACCCAGACATTTGCACAGAAGAAACTGAAAGATATCTGGAATGTATATGGCACGAAGGGAGAGATTTTTTAGGGTGAAAAATCCTTGTGCATATTTGTGTCTAATTACACTCCTCTATGAAACATTATCTGTTTGCACATTGAGCACTTTCCAAAATACAAAAATGTTTAAACTGTACCTGTATATTCCACTGAGGGGAAGTAGCATTCAGATGGGCTTTCAGAGAGATGAAGGACAAATTTTTCAAGTAATTCTACTAAAGCTGTAATAAACAAGAGAATAATTAGGATGTTAAAGTCATCAGAGCTTCTTCACAGTTATGCTCTTAAGGGGGGCCAATTCAAAACATCATTTTAATATTCATAACAATGTTTCCAATGTAAACTAAATTTTAATAGCTTCACTGAGAACCTATTCAATGTAAAACTGGAAAAGAATCATCTGTTATCTTTAGATCCTCTAAGGATTACTTCAGAATTTGCTAAATGATTTCAATTCAGAAAAAGATCACAAACTAGGCTATAATATCTTACCATCATCATTCACACATGCAGAAAAAAAATCATGTGAGCTCCAAGACCAGAATCAATGCATAGCTCACATCCCTTTCAAAGCAGGACATATTATGTGTTTTATGTACTTTGCAACAGACGGTATCTGTTCAAGGCAAGCAGATCAAAAGTAGGCTTGTCAGGGGTTGGGGAGAGGGAAGGATGAACAGGCAGAGCACAGAAGTTTTACGGCAGTGAAACTCTTCTGTAAGACACTACAATGGTGGATACGTGTCATTACTATGACATTTGTCAAAATTCATAGAATGTGAAACATCAAGAGTGAACCCTAATGTAAACTTTGGACTCCTGATGATAATGATATGTCAGTGTAGGTTCATCAGTTGTAACAACTGTACCCCTCTGGCGTGAGACGTTGATAGTGGGGGGAGGGGTTGTACATATGTAAGGATAGAACGTATGTGAGAACTTTCTGTACTTTCCACTCAACTTTGCTGTGAATCTAAAACTGCTCTAAGTTTATTAATTTAAAGAAAAGTTGAAAAGATGCCTGTCAATGTAATAGTATATAAATAATGCCACAGTATTTGCATATATTACTTCCCAAATAGATATAACCAGGTGGATTATAATTAATATGCAATCTAGAATTATTTTTGCTGGAAAGAAATATACCTGGAGGGTAACTGATATGCTTACACTTACAGAAAGTAAGTTTTAGTCACCTTTTAAAATTGTGCCCTAGTTATATTCAGGATTCTGACTATGGCCTGTATTAACTGAATGCACCCTTTTTCACATCCAAGTGCATTTTAAAGATATAATTCATGAAGGAAAATTAGTGTTCAACATGTCAAAAATGTAAAGTCAAAGAAGAATAACATATGCTTTCCAACAACTATAGGTCTAACAAGCTACATCTCATGATATAGCTTGAACTATATCTCAAGATAAAAACGAAATTTTTTATTCATGGAACTCTATTCATATTCTGATTTCAAGAATATTTAAAAGTATGAAAATGCAATAGTCGAGGATCAGAAAGGACACCAGTTTTGTAGATTATTTAAACTTATAGTTGTTTAGATTGGTTCTATCTTCACATACATAGGCACAAATTCTCCCACTCTTAGAGAAATCTTTCAAAAATTATTTTCTATGAACCTATATGTAAATAATGGCCCTTTCAACTTCTACATGTTTGTTTATAAGTCACCTAATGCTGTCTCTTGAGATATAATTTTTCAGAGTGTGTCGATGAAATTTAGATACAATCATTCCTAATAAGGTGTGAGATATACATTAGTAACAAAGATTATATAAAAATTTTAAGTGGAAATGTCCATTTAAAACTCAACTATAATTATTCTCAGTTTAGCACAACCATATGTTTGTTACAAATTATGCATTTAAGCGAAGTGGCTGAGTTAATGGGAAAAGTCACAGCACACTGCTGAACAGTTATTTGAATCCAATGCCTGAAATCAGGTTTAGCCACCAGACAGCTAAACATATGTTAATGAAGACAAAATACACATCTTTTAAGCTGCTAAAACACAATGATTTGAAACTTAAGAGTCACCAGACTAACTGCAGACTTTGCAAAGCATACTACTTTCCAGCAAGCACTGATCTTGAAATATGAAATTATGTTATTAGATCAATATATTGGAGGCTTATAAAGTAATTCTACGCATCCTATATAAGGATGACATCACTGAACTACCTAGAGAAGGTTCTGAATTTCTGCTGATTCCAATATTTTTGCCTTTCCCAGCAACCCATATGAACAGCACTATGCACTTCCAATATTTTGAGGGATAAGCTAAGCCATGGAACAATGTTAAAAACTAATCCATATATGGTAATTGAAGCCATGGCTACAATTTATTGGTATCATCTTTCTAACTAACCAAATGTAAGTGTAGCTAAACTGCATAATTACTACAGTGGCTGTCTCAGTATGACTGTCAATTCACTAAAAATTCCATTATCTGTGACTCAAGGAAATTAATTCACATAAAACATTTCTTAACTTCAAGAGTAAATTAACTCCAGGATATTACTATCCAGAAAGTAAACCTCAGAATATTGTTTTAAATGGATTTTTATTTTAAATGACAGACCTGGAATTTCAAAAGGACTTTAAATTAGGAGATGTCCTTTTAATTATACTTATTCCCTAGGGTTGGACTATGACATTAGTAGACTACGAAACCAAGGTTTATAATACGTATATAATAAAAGAGGACACGGGTTTTACTGATGAGGAAAAACTGAAGGCAGCTTATTCAGGGATACTTGGATATTGACTGTTTTCTCCCTTGGCACTGCCATCACAACAGCAGCTGGTTCCAAAAAGTTCAATGTTTGAAAACATACAAAATTTCTCCAGGATTCACTCTTTAATTCTTTCATCTTTTATCTCTGCTGGCACATCACCAGATCACAAGACAATTACATTATGCGTGCAATTTTTTCCCAATCACCATCCTTCATGTAACCACCAGATGTTTGTTCCTGAACACTTCAGTATTCAGAACTTACAATTCTCATCTCTCTACCCTCCATGAAGTCAGAACTCTACTAATGTGTTTCAAGCACTTTACAATCTCACCACATCCAACTATGTTCACTTTTTATACAAATTATAAGCACAGACTATTTTTCTCAATGTTCTCAAGTAGTTTATATTCATTCCTTGTTTTTAAAAGAAAGTTTGTACAATTATAGATGAACAGGACGTTGCAGGCACATGACAGAGGTAGAAAAATTCCTTTATTTAGGGTAGGTCTGCTGGTGACATATTTTTCACCTGAGAATGTATTGATTTCCTCAATATTCCTGAAGGCTACTTTCAAAAAACACAGAGCTCAGGTTGACAGTTCTTTGCCTTCAGCTCTTGAATAATGTCATGCCACTTCCTCTGTCCTCCATCTTTTCTGGGGAGAAGTCCACTGTCATTTGCATTGATTTTCCCTTGTAGCTATGGTGTTGTTTCTCCCTCTCTGCTTTCAAGATTTGTCTTAAATTTTCAGAAGTTTGACTATACAGTTGACCTTTGAACAACAAGGGCGGATTGGGGTGCCAACCCCCCGCACAGTCAAAAATCATGTATTGGGTTGGCCAAAAGTTTCCTTCGGTTTTTAAAGTAAAAATAAGATACATTTTTCATTTTCGCCAAGAACTTTATTGAACATATTCATCATTTTGTTCCCCTACCGTCTGCCATTTTTCAGGCAGCTTCATAATTCCATCTTCCCCAAACTTTTTATCTTTTTGAGCAAAGAACTGTTCCATGTGCCTTTTACAGTCTGCCAGGGAATTGAAAATTGATCCATGAAGAGAATTTTGTAAAGACCAAAACAAATGGAAATCTGAAGGTGCAATGTCTGGTGAATACGGAGGATGAAGCAGAACTTCCCAGCCAAGCTGTTAACAGTTTTGCCTGATCATCAAAGAAACATGCAGTCTTGCACTACCCTGATGGAAAATTATGTATTTTCCGTTGACTAATTCCAGATGCTTTTCTTTGAGCGCTGCTTTCAGTTGGTCTAAATTGGGAGCAGTACTTGGAATCGTTTGGTTTTCTGGAAGAAGTGCATAATAGAGGACTCCCTTCCAATCCCACCATATACACAACATCACCTTCTTTGGATGAAGACCAGGCTTTGGTGTGGTTGGTGGTGGTTCATTTTGCTTGCCCCATGATCTCTTCCGTTCCACATTATTGTACAGTGTCCACTTTTCATTGCCCATCACAATTTGTTTTAAAAACAGAATGTTTTCATTACATTTAAGTAGAGAAGCTCATGTGGAAATACTGTCAAGAAGGCTTTTTTCGCTTATGTGGAACGCAAACATCAAAGCGATTCACATAACCAAGCTGGTGCAAATGATTTTCAACGCCTGATTTGGATATTTTGACTATGTCGGCTATCTCCCGTGTGGTATAACGTTGATTGTTCTCAATTAATGTCTCGATTTGATCGCTATCAACTTCAGCTGGGCTACCAGACCCTAGAGCATCATCCAGAAAAAAATCTCCAGCATGAAACATCGCAAACCACTTTTGACACATTCGATCGGTCACAGCAACTTCTCCATACACTGTACAAATCTTTGTTTGCATTTTGGTTGGGTTTTTACCTTTTGTGAAATAAAGCCGAAGATGTGGCTTTTTTCTTTCATCTTCAATATGAAAATGGCTACACAAAAATTCATCAATTTTGATAAGTTTTGTTTTTAAATGCACGCTGATGTGACAGTTGTCACAATACAGTCTAACAAAATTGTTTCGAATGAAGTTAAAGACAACTAAGTGCCACTGGAGCTATCTTATGGAAAAAACCAAACAAACTTTTTGGCCAACCCAATATAATTTATAGTCAGCCCTCCTTACCCTCATTCACAGATTCAACCAACCTCAGATCATCTAGTACTGTATTTACTACTGAAAAAAAGTCTGTGTATAAGCAGACCTACACAGTTCAACCTTGTGTTGTTTAAGGGTCAACTGTATTGTGTCTTGGTGTGGACTTCTTTGGGTCTACCCTCTTTGAGGTTCTAGAATCCACAGGCTGAGGTCTTTTGCCAAATTTGGAAAGTTTTCAGCCATCATTTTTTCAAATACATTTGTAGCTCCAACCTCTTTCCATGACTCCAATGACGCAAATGTTAGATCTTCCATTATGGTTCCACAGGACTTTGGGATTCAATCTTTTTTAAAAATTTTTCAGTCTATTTCCTCTCTTAATATCTTCAAGTTCACTGATTCGTTCCTCTGTCCCCTCTATTTTATTGTTGAGCCCATCCATTGAGCTTTCTATTTTGGGAATGGAATTCTTCAGTTCTAAAATTTCCTTTTGGGTTTTCTTTATATATTTCTTTGCTGACACTTTGTATTTTAAAATTTGTTTCATGTGTGAAACAAATACATGTGTGGAGGGGAAGGAGAGACGGTGGCCTTATTACCATTGGGTGATGGTAAAATTCCTAACTCTCTACCTAGGTCTCCTCCGATACCATCCTACCAGGGAGAGGCAGGGGTGCCTCATTACTGGCAGCTGAGAACAGAAGTCCAGGCTGAACCCCAAGTCTTGTTGGCAATATTTTCTAAAGTGGTGTTTGTCTGGATTAAAGTGGTCACTATCTACGAATTTTGTCTTGGTAGGCTGCCCTTTTCCTGGTCCTTTGGTTAGAGAGAGCAGGCTTTTACTGCCCAGCCCTCATTTTTCTTTCTGCATCTGTTGGCAATCTTAATTACTCAGCCTAGGATATACAAGGCAAAAAGAAAACCCAAGAAACATCACCTCTGAGTTGTTCCTTAGGTCCCAAGGTCCCTAGCCAGTCTGCCTTCTCTCCATCTTCCAGCGTCACATATAAAACATAAGATGATATCCAGAAATCTTAGCTGTACACAGGATAAGGGAAAAGGGAAAGATCATCTACTCCATCTTTTAAAAGTAGAAATCATCTCTGTACTTTTTTCATTATGAATGTTTAGACTCCTTAAAGGCTGGATGTAAGTTCCATCATATAAATTAGACAATCGCACGTAAAATTTTTTTATTCTTAGCCTATTTGAAATCATTCTTTATTCTTATATTATTCATGTGATTAATATTGAGTCTTAGAGAATTATCTGCTTGTATCAAGTACAACTGCTTTACAACCATAAGTAGATAGAAGACAGGCCAATTTAAAGTCCATGGGTACAAAACAACTTTGAGTTGTTATGGTATAGCTGAAGCACAGAAGGATTCAGAAGGTGATGGATTAGAAATTGTGCTGAATTCCTCTTTCCCTTGGTTAATTATGCCAAGTAGAGGGTATATGAAAAAAGGAGCTTTGGTAAAAGAATCACACGATGGGCAAATACCACACGAAGAATGCCATTAAGGCTAGACCAATAACGATATATGATGGTGCTCACAAGGTTAAAGTGAGTGGAAAAACAAAGGAATTGATGCTTTTGCCCCTTTAGCATCAGCCATTAGGGATCCTCCTTTCAGGCCTCAGGCTTTTATCATCATAGCACCTCTTATGCTTTCTTTCATGAGCTTTAATGTCTCTGTTTCTGCTTATAGCAGGCTGTATATGTCTTCTTTTTAAGTGATTTACTAGTGCTTCGATATTATCAGATAATCTAAATTATTAAAGATTTTGGTCTCATTACTGTATATTTGAAACAGTAACTGGCTAGGATCCCAGGGGGCCAACTGAGATAAAGGAAAGTGTTACAGGAATCAGATCCATAGATAAATGAGTAGACTGACAAAGTGAAAGAGTGGCATGGACATATATACACTACCAAATGTAAAATAGATAGCTAGTGGGAAGCAGCCGCATAGCACAGGGAGATCAGCTCGGTGGTTTGTGACCACCTAGAGGGGTGGGATAGGGAGCGTGG
This sequence comes from Delphinapterus leucas, assembly GCF_059928025.1. Lineage (NCBI taxonomy): Eukaryota > Metazoa > Chordata > Mammalia > Artiodactyla > Monodontidae > Delphinapterus > Delphinapterus leucas. Next base: position 56,763,709 of record NC_143140.1, read on the forward strand.
GAGGGAGGGAGACACAAGAGGGAAGAGATATGGGAACATATGTATATTTATAACTGACTCACTTTGTTATAAAGCAGAAACTAACACACCATTGTAAAGCAATTATACTCCAAAAGAGATATTAAAAAAAATTACTTTGTATAAGCACATTCACTGACATGGAAAATTCTGTACAATACTGTATTGAGTGAAATGGCAAGAGAAAATAGTATGGTAGGTATTAAATCTTTTTGGCTAAAGATAACTTAGTGCTAACCTTATCCTTCAGAGATTACAGGTAAATTTCAGTTTCTTCATTTTGTTTATAATTTCTAGTTTTCCTAAAATGATCATGTATTTCACACAATAATTTAGTTGCTAAATGGTTAATACTTGAATTAAAGTAGTAGCAGAGGACATGGATGAGAAAGAAAGATTAAAAAAAAAATTAAGAATAAACTCTAAGACATGGTAACCAAGTACATGAGAGTCAGGGGATGAAAGAAAGAGAGAAGTCAAAGGGAACCAGGCTGTTTCTTTCAATTACTGTACTAGGTATATGCTAGTGACAGCAGTCAGAAAAGAGAATGCAAGAAGAATACATTTTAATACTTTCCATGGCATCTCATATAGATAAAATCTAAATGGCAGGACAAAATGAGAAAAGCCAGAAGTAAATTTGAAACAAAAATACAGCCCCCACTTTTTTTTTTTTTTAAAGAGGACAGTTGACTCATGTCATCTTATCCTAAGTGATTATGTGGAGGCACCTAATGTATACTGTTGCTCAAATTTTGCCCCTAACATTATTCTCCCCACTGAAAGGAACCAGAATCCCTTGAACTATGTTTAGGAGTCGAAGAACTGAGTCTAGATGACCTCATTGCTGTTACTATGCCAGGATTCTTTCAGAGGAAAACAGAAAAAATAAATTAAAATTTAAAGGACAAAGAGGCCAGCTTAAACAAAAACTCTTAAGAGTCCAAGTTGTGATAATTTGAGCATTTGAAGTATACAGTTATACAAAATGTATTATAGTTATAAAGCATACCAGTTTCCAACACTGTCTATCAGACATGTTGTACATGTTATCTAGTGACCAACTCAAATTATATGAATCCTACACTAGAATTCCAGTTATAAACTATATTATTAATATTAGAGAACAGAAATAGGAAGAACATACTTGGAACATATTTAAAATTGTATATTTAATTATTAAGTCACAAATAAAAGATTAGTGGGAAACAATGATTAGAAGATAATGTGAGAAATAGAAGCTTCTTTTTATACGGAGACAACTCTACAAAGACAGATATAAGAGTAGAAGAAATTAAACGTGCAATTGATGATGGAATCCAATGTTTAGAATGGATAGACAACAAGAGGCCAGGTTAGTAAATTCAGGGGAAACTAGAAGTCAATCAGACCTACAGAGACCTTCCTGACAAGAAACTATGTTCTCTCCCAGAGCTGAATGAAATAAACACATGAAAATGAAGGAAATTTATAGAGGTTCAGGGAACATGTCCTCGTTAGTTCTATGCTAGGAAAAAGGTCTCAGATATAGTTGGGGGTAGGGTGGAAAATACACACAGACCAAAAATAAGGTCATGAAAAGGAAAAATCTGACTCATGTTTTAAAAAATTAACTTCGGCCTGTGAGCTCTAGGTCATATAATCTATCGCTTCTCCGAGTGACTCATTACAAGTGAGTGCAGGAATGTTAGGCAATTACACATCTACATTGTCTCACTTGTTCTTAAAAGCTAAAAGCCGGGAAAGAAAACTCTGGAAACAGCAGGAGCTCAAGCCAGAGAAAGTTGGAAATTTTCTCTCCTGATAGCTGTTTAGATGCCCTGGGTTTAAATCAATTTGGGAAGACTACTGATGGATTGTTCGCCCCCTCCTTACCATTACCTACAAAGGACAGTAGCTGCCCATAGTGGGGAGCAGAACAGGGAGTCAACAAGTAGGTTCTCAATAAGTTTCTTGTTAACTGAATTTCCTTTGTCTACCTCCTTTTGGATTCAGATCGTATAATTTATAGAGAAATTAAGACTAATTCATTCACTCAATATTATAATTATGAAAAAATATTAATGAAGGTACATGGTATTTATTGTGCACTGCAGAGTCTTACGTAGAGATTTTGGGGAGAAAATGCAGCATAGGTAATGATAATTTTAAAATCTTTGGTTCTTGATAACTGTAGATTGCTTATATTTAAAACCCAAGTTGACCGAGACTTTCAAGATGACAGAGGAGTAAGACATGGAGATCACCTTCCTCCCCACAAAGACATCAGAAATACATCTACGTGTGGAACAACTCCTACACAACACCAGCTGAATGCTGGCAGAAGACCTCAGACTTCCCAAAAGGCAAGAAACTCCCCATGTACCTGGGTAGGGCAAAAGAAAAAAGTAAAAAACAGAGACAAAGATTAGGGGTGGGACCTGCACCTCTGGGAGGGAGCTGTGAAGGAGGAAAAGTTTCCACACACTAGGAAGCCCCTTCACTGGCGGAGACTGCGGGTGGCGGAGCCGGGTAGCTTTGGAGCCATGGAGGAGAGCGCAGCAACAGAGGTGCGGAGGCCAAAGCGAAAAGATTCCCGCAGCAACAGAGGTGCGGAGGCCAAAGCGAAAAGATTCCCGCACAGAGGATCGGTGCCGACCAGCACTCACCAGCCCGAGAGGCTTGTCTGCTCACCCGCAGGGGCGGGTGGGGGCTGGGAGCTGAGGCTCAGGCTTCAGAGGTCAGATCCCAGGGGGAGGACTTAGGTTGGCTGCGTAAACACAGCCTGAAGGAGGCTAGTGCGCCACAGCTACACAGGAGGGAGTCTGGGAAAAGGCCTGGACCTGCCGAACAGGCAAGAGACCATTGTTTCAGGGTGTGCGAGGAGAAGGGATTCAGGGCACCACCTAAACGAGCTCCAAGGCTATCAGCTTGAACAGCAGAGATGCACATGAGATGCTAAGGCTGCTGCTGCCGCCAACAAGAAACCTGTGTGCAAGCACAGGTCACTCTCCACACCTCCCCTCCCGGGAGCCTGTGTGGCCCGCCACTGCCAGGGTCCCGTGATCCAGGGACAACTTGCCCGGGAGAACACACGGTGCACCTCAGGCTGTTGCAACGTCATGCTGGCCTCTGCTGCTGCAGGCTTGCCCCCCATTCCGTACCCCTATTTTCCCCTGGCCTGACTGAGCCAGAGCCCCCGAATCAGCTGCTCCATTAACCCCGTCCTGTCTGGGTGGGAACAGACACCCTCAGGCGACCTACACGCAGAGGCGAGGCCAAATCCAAAGCTGAACCCCAGGAGCTGTGCGAACAAAGAAGAGAAAGGGAAATCTCCCAGCAGCCTCAGGAACAGCAGATTAAATCTCCACAATCAGCTTGATGTACCCTGCATCTGTGGAATACCAGAATAGACAACAAGTCATCCCAAAATTGAGGCGGTGGACTTTGGGAGCAACTGTAGACTTCGGTTTTGCTTTCTGCAGCTAATTTGTTTCTGGTCTCATGTTTATCTTACGTCAGTATTTAGAATTTATTATAATTGGTAGATATGCTTATTGATTTGGCTGCTCTCTTCCTTTTTTTTTTAATATAGAGATGTATATTTTTCCTTTTTCTCTTTTTGTCAGTGTGTATGTGTATGCTTCTTTGTGTGATGTTGCCTGTATAGCTTTGCTTTTACTGTTTCTCCTAGGGTTGTGCCTGTCCTTTTTTTTTTTTTTTAGTATAATTTTTAGCGCTTCTTATCATTGCTGTATCTGTTTTTTCTTTGGTTGCTTCCTTCTTGCTTTTTTTTTCTTTTTTTATTACTTAAATTTTTATTTTAATACCTTTACTTTTATTCTTTCTTTCTTTCTTTCTCCCTTTTCTTCTGAGTTGTGTGGCTGGCAGGGTCTTCGTACTCTGGCCAGGTGTCAGGCATGTGCCTCTGAGGTGACAGAGCCGAGATCAGGACACTGGACCACCAGAGACCTCCCAGGTCTACATAATATCAAACAGTGAAAGCTCTCCCAGCAATATCCATCTCAATGCTAAGACCCAGCTCCACTCAAAGACCAGCAAGCTACAGTGCTGGACATCCTATGCCAAATAACTAGCAAGACAGGAACATGACCTCACCCATTAGCAGAGAGGTTGCCTAAAATCATTATAAGGTCAAAGACACCCCAAAACACACTACTGGACACGAGCCTGATGACCAGAAAGACATGATCCAGCCTCATCCACCAGAACAGAGGCACCAGTCCCCTCCACCAGGAAGCCTATACAACCCACCGAACAAACCTTAGCCACTGGGGGCACACACCAAAAACAATGGGAAATACAAACCTGCAGCCTGAGAAACAAGACCCCAAACACAGTAAGAAAAGCAAAATGAGAAGACAGAGAAACAAACAGCACATGAAGGAGCAGGGTAAAAACCCACCAGACCAAACAAATGAAGAAGACATAGGCAGTCTACCTGAAAAAGAATTCAGAGTAATGATAGTAAAGATGATCCAAAATCATGTAAATAGAATGGAGGAAATACAAGAAATGTTTAACAAGGACCTAGAAGAACTAAAGAGCAAACAAACAATGATGAACAACACAATAAATGAAATTAAAAATTCTCTAGGAGTCAAAGGAAGAATAACTGAGGCAAAAGGACAGATAAGTGACCTGAAATATAAAATAGTGGAAATAACTACCGCAGAACAGAATAAAGAAAAAAGAATGAAAAGAATTGAAGACAGGCTCAGAGACCTCTGGGACAACATTAAACACACAAACATTTGAATTATAGGGGTCCCAGAAGAAGAGAAAAAGAAAGGGACTAGAAAATACATGAAGAGATTATAGTTGAAAACTTCCCTCACATGGGAAAGGAAATGGTCAACCAAGTCCAGGAAGCGCAGAGAGTCCCATACAGGATAAATCCAAGGAGAAACACGCCAAGGCACATATTAATCAGACTATCAAAACTTAAATACAAAGAAAAAATATTAAAAGCAGCAAGGGAAAAACAACAAATAACATACAGGGAGTCCACAAAAGGTTAACAGCTTATCTTTCAGGAGAAACTCTGCAAGCCAGAGGGAGTGGCAAGACATATTACAAGTGATGAAAGGGAAAAACCTGCAACCAAGATTACTCTACCCAGCAAGGATCTCATTCAGATTCAACAGTGAAATTAAAACCTTTACAGACAAGCAAATTCTAAGAGAATGCAGCACCACCAAACCAGCTTTAAAACAAATGCTACAGGAACTTCTCTAGGCAGGAAACACAAGACAAGGAAAAGACCTATAATAACGAACCCAAAACAGTGAAGAAAATGGTAATAGGAACATACATATCGATAACTACATTAAATGTAAATGGGTTAAATGCTCCAACCAAAGACATAGACTGGCTGAATGGATACAAAAACAAGACCCATATATATGCTGTCTACAAGAGACCCACTTCAGAGCTAGGAACACATACAGAAAGTACAGGGAAGGAAAAAGATATTCCATGCAAACGGAAATCAAAAGAAAGCTGGAGTAGCTATTCTCATATCAGAAAAAATAGACTTTAAAACAAAGACTAGGGCTTCCCTGGTGGGGCAGTGGTTGAGAGTCCACCTGCCGATGCAGGGGACACGGGTTCGTGCCCCGGTCTGGGAAGATCCCACATGCTGCGGAGCGGCTGGGCCTGTGAGCCATGGCTGCTGAGCCTGCACATCCGGAGCCTGTGCTCCGCAATGGGAGAGGCCACAAGAGTGAGAGACCCGCGTACCGCAAAAAAAAAACCCCGCCCAAAATCCCCCAAAAAACCCCAAAGACTATTACAAGAGACAAAGAAGAACACTACATATTGATAAAGGGATCAATCGAAGAAGAAGAAATAACAGTCGTAAATATTTATGCACCCAACATAGGAGCACCTCAATACATAAGGCAAATGCTAATAGCCATAAAAGGGAAAATCGACAGTAACACAACCATAGTAGGGGACTTCAACACCCCACTTTCACGAATGGACAGATCATGCAAAATGAAACAAAATAAGGAAACACAAGCTTTAAATGATACATTAAACAAGATGGGCTTAATTGATATTATAGGACATTCCCTGCCAAAACAGCAGAGTACACTTCCTTCTCAAGTGCTCATGGAACATTCTCCAGGATAGATCATATCTTGGGTCACAAATCAAGCCTTGGTAAATTTAAGAAAAGTGAAATTGTATCAAGTATCTTTTCTGACCACAATGCTATGAGGCTGCATATCAATTACAGGGAAAAAAATCTATAAAAAATACAAATACATGTAGGCTAATCAATACACTACTAAATAACCAAGAGATCACTAAGAAATCAAAGAGGAAAACAAAAAATACCTAGAAACAAATTACAATGAAAACACAATGACCCAACACCTATGGGACGCAGCAAAAGCACTTCTAAGAGGGAAGTTTATAGCAATACAATCATACTGCAAGAAACATAAAGCATCTCAAATAAACAACCTAAATTTACACCTAAAGCAATTAGAGAAAGAAGAACAAAAAAACCCCCAAAGTTAGCAGAAGGAAAGAAATCATAAAGATCAGATCAGAAGTAAATGAAAAAGAAATGAAGAAAACAATAGCAAAGATCAATAAAACTAAATGCTGGTTCTTTGAGAAGATAAACAAAATTGATAAACCATCAGCCGGACTCATCAAGAAAAAAAGGGAGAAGACTCAAATTAATAGAAGTAGAAATGAAAAAGGAGAAGTAACAACTGACACTGCAAAAATACAAAGCATCATGAGAGATTACTACAAGCAACTCTATGCCAATAAAATGGACAACCTGGAAGAAATGGACACATTCTTAGAGAAGCACAACCTTCCGAGACTGAAACAGGAAGAAACAGAAAATTAAACACACCAATCACAAGCACAGAAATTGAGACTGTGATCAAAAATTTTCCAACAAACAAAAGCCCAGGACCAGATGGCTTCACAGGTGAATTCTATCAAACATTTAGAGAAGAGCTAACACCTATCCTTCTCAAACTCTTCCAAAATATAGCAGAGGGAAGAACACTCCCAAACTCATTTTACAAGGCCACCATCACCCTGATACCAAAACCAGACAAAGATGTCACATAGAAAGAAAACTACAGGCCAATATCAGTGATGAACATAGATGTAAAAATCCTCAACAAAATACTAGCAAACAGAATCCAACAGCACATTAAAAGGATCATACACCCTGATCAAGTGGGGTTTATCCCAGGAATGCAAGGATTCCTCAATATACACAAATCAATCAATGTCATACACCATATTAACAAACTGAAGGAGAAAAACCATATGATCATCTCAATAGACGCAGAAAAAACTTTAGACAAAATTCAGCACCATTTATGATAAAAACCCTCCAGAAAGTAGGCATAGAGGGAACTTTCCTCAACATAATAAAGGCCATATATGACAAACCCACAGCCAACATCATCCTCAATGGTGAAAAACTGAAACCATTTCCCCTAAGACCAGGAACAAGACAAGGTTTCCCACTCTCATCACTACTGTTCAACATGGGATCTAATGAAACTTAGAGGCCTTTGCACAGCAAAGGAAACCATAAACAAGACGAAAAGACAACCTTCAGAATGGGAGAAAATATTTGCAAATGAAGCAACTGACAAAGGATTAATCTCCAAATATACAAGCAGTTCATGCAGCTCAATATCAAAAAAGCCAACAACCCAATTCAAAAATGCACAGAGGACCTAAATAGACATCTCTCCAAAGAAGATATACAGATTTCCAACAGGCACATGAAAGGATGCTCAATACCACTAATCATCAGAGAAATGCAAATCAAAACTACAATGAGGTATCACCTCACACCAGTCAGAATGGCCATCATCAAAAAAATCTACAAACAACAAACACTGGAGAGGGTGTGGAGAAAAGGGAACCCTCTTGCACTGCTGGTGGAAATGTAAATTGATACAGCCACTCTGGAGAACAGTATGGAGGTTCCTTAAAGAACTAAATATAAAACTACCATGCGACCCAGCAATCCCACTACTGGGCATACACCCTGAGCAAACCATAATTCAAAAAGAGTCATGTATATACACATACATATAGGTGATTCACTTTGTTATAAAGCAGAGACTAACACACCATTGTAAAACAATTATATTCCAATAAAGATGTCTAAAAAAAAAAAACCCAAGTTGAACCGGATTATAGAGCCAGATGTACATGTGCATGCACACAGACAAATAAGCATGCCTGCCTTACAAAAGCATTTATTTGTATAGTATTTCTGCAGCTTACCCCCCAAATTAGTTCATCTTAGCTTATAGACAGAAAACAAGTATGCTATGAGACTGGAGATATTAAAAACTTTTATCATCTTCTATCTCAATCAGTATCACGCTCACCTGGGTTTACTTAATAAATATTGTTTGCCTCCCGCGTGGAAAATATTAGGTAGTAAAGAGAAGGTGCAAAGAGGTAGTATTGCAAACTGATACTAAGCACGAGTTTTGGATTCAGATTGCTTGAATTCACTTCTTGGGTCTGCCACTGTGAACTGAGCTGGTTATCTAACATCTCCTGGCTTTTGTTTCCTTATCCATAAAATGCAGACTGTCTTATAAAGTTGCTGTTAAAAGTAACTGAGTTTTGTGTAACCTACTAGACCTTGCTGGGCAGAGAGGTCAAGATCTACTTTTGAAAGTAGCTCAAAATCTAACAGTGGACACGGTATCAGAGTAATGTAGAACTAAGGTCAAATCTTGTGGGAAGTGCCCCAAGATTCCAAATAGAACACAGTTTTAATGGTAATGTTCTACTTGTTTATGTTGTTTCTGAGTCATGGATAGGACTGAACAGGTGATTTCTCTCTTGTCTTATCACCATCCCTGTAAGAGAGAAACTCAGAAAGCTACACCTTTACTTAGGGTGTTTAAACTGAACAATATTCCAAGCTGCTGCTTTCTCATTTTGTTCTGTACCTTCTGGCATTTGCAAAACCTATTTTAAATATTTTCTATTATGCAACCAGTGATAAATATATATTTCTAATACCTAATTTTAAAATATTTGGGGGCGTATGAAACAGGTGAACTGCTCATTTTACACTAAAATTTTGGAGAATGTTTGATTTCTTGCCCATATATATCATATTCCCTGAAAATATAATTTCTCCAACAAAATATAAACTTATTTTTATTTCCCATTTTTAATTTTACAGCAAATGATACAAACATGAAAACCATAAAGCATGGCTGATAAAGAGGACAATCATTTTCAAATTAGAGCTTTCAAGAAATCTAGCTTATATTGACATTAGAACTTTTTCTTAGACTATCTTTAAGATAATGTTAATTAAAACATGATAATTTTAGGAAGCATGCACGCATATAAATATCTGAACATAAAACAACTTGCTTGCTGGTTTAGACAACATAGTTATCCCCCCACACACACACCCAAATTTCCTTAAAAGTCACTAAATTTATTTGGCTAGATGTGGCGGAGTTTCAAAATATGTCAAAACATTCAATAAAGTTCCAAAAACATAGCAGTATGGTATAGCTAGGTGAAAGCTGGTGAAAACAAGCAAACTGTTACCTAGGCAAAGGTAGATTTAGCTTCCAAGGCCTCTGAAACAGTACTAAAAGAAAGCTGAGTAATTTCTCAAATTTTAATTTTTGTTCTCCAGGACCACAAATTTCTCAGAAGTCAATGGACTTCTGGAATTAGTATCATGTATTCTAGATATGATATGCCAGTACTAGTCTTCAGGAAAACACAGCTTCTGCTAATATACTCTTCAAGCCAAAAAACTCACAAAAATTAAAACATACTCACCACCTCCACTGATTATATCAGGTTTGGCCTTCATCATTTTGCAAAATTGCCTTCGGCAGTTTTCTATCCACTCAGTTTGCTTATCAGACATTTTGAAGTGCAATAGAAGTTTGCCAAGATCATTGTCTAATAAGAAAGATGACTTGTTATGTTGACAAAACATGCTAGATACACTGAAAAATAAGTATTCAACTTAAGTATGTAAACAGTTACAAGTTCCAGAAAAAGTATTTTATTTTATCTAGACAGACAAGGTCACTTGCCCTCATGAAACTTACATGTCATAAAGCATGTGTGTGTGTGTGTATGCCTGTGTGTATGCATATACTATATATACACAGATAGGAGTATAATTGAGCATAATCAAGACATACATAAGAAGTGTATATAACAACAACAACAACAAAAAAGACATACATATTCCAATGGTCTAAGCTGGTTTTATTTAGTCCTAAAAAAGCAGCTACATATCCTCACACAGTCCTCATGGTCATCATATATAAAATTATATGATTAAGTATATAAATCATAATTTATTCAACTTTCCACATTTGACAATTAGGTCACTAAAAAACCTTCTCATATCAAAGCTACAGACATATTCTTTCATACAATCATCATGAGTATATAATTACACCAAACATATGCACACTAATATACACATAAACCAGAAAGAACTGTTTTGTTGGAAGAGTGTATAATTCTGATATTTAGTACTAATCTAATCTATTCTCTTTAAGTATCAAGACCAGAATGATTCTGTAATATTCCATAAATGGCCTCAATCAGAAGCAATATCTAGAGAAAAATGAAACTGATTTAGTCAAAGGAGAAAATTATTATTTTTAATAAAGATTCTCAAAACCTTTAAACAAGAAATATCAAAGCTGATAATTTTGTTGAAAATTATATTATTAACAGCAGAGTATTAATGTTAAATGCATCTCAATATAAGTTAGGTAAAAGACAACTGAACAGCATTAAAATGGAATTTTTATAGTTTCCATTTAGAATATCTACATTACTTATTTCCCAAGAACAAACTATCTAGAACCTATTAAGAATCACTAATGGTTTGTACCTCTTAATCCCCTTCACTGATCTTGCCCCACCCCCCATAGGTGTAAAGTAAGATACAAGGATAAAATTACAGCACAGAGAATGTAGCCAATATCTTATAAAAACTTTATATGGGGCATAATCTATAAAAATACTGAATCACTATGTGGTACACCTGAAACTAATATAATACTGTTAAGAGTCAGTTATACTGCTATAAAAAATCACTAGTGGCACATGACTGGAAAGACAAATGCAGTTTTTCATCTTTGTTTCCTTCTGTGTCATTCTTTCTATCCATGTGTAAGCCTGCCTTTTATAACCACCACCATCTCCTTCAAATAGAGAATGTCCATACAGCTCTTCTGTAAATTACCTGCTTTTTAAAAATCCTGTTATCTTTTGCCTCTTCCCTCCGGCTCTACAGCCTCATCTTGCTCTCCTGTCTCTCTCCTTTCACATTTGCTATTCTATTTTGCTTTTTCATCTCATTCTAAGGAAAAGAGCACAGGCACTAGACTGTAAACAATTCTGAAGCAGCAAATGTGGTATGCATCTGAATCTACCAATTGGTAGAAAGGCTAAAGGGCCCAATTTAGTACCTGGAAATTTGATTTGAGACAATAAACAAATGCTGAGCTGGAGACAGAGTGCCTGCAAGACTCCTAGAGAGACAACTTTGTATGCTCATAACCTCTGGTTATCGCTTCCCTCAGCTCTCAGTGGAAGCGTGAGCTCTTCAATATGCAACGTCACGGCTAAAAATATTTAGTGATTTGATATGTTTATTGAAAATTTGTATCTGTGATGTTACCAAGTTTGAGGGAAACAGTTCCTTTATTCCCCCCCTCTAAATTTGGAACCAAATGAAAAGTAGACAGGAGAAGATAAATGGAGTTCAAAATATCAGTGCTAGTACTATAACAGCTAAATTAGGCACCATAACTTGGATCTCCTGCCACATAGACTTACAAGTATCTCCCCTGCACTGAATATATTCAATTACAGACAATGACAGACAACCAAAGGCCTCTCTTGACTGCTCGTTAGGAAAGGTATGAGTATAGTCTAAAGATAGGCTAACTTAAAAAAACTTTTTAAAAACAGAAAAAATAAAATGGTAGGCTAACTTGGAAATACAGCCTTTAAGTAGGCTAATCTAAGATTTTCATTCCTTCTCCAAAATTCACCTACCAAACATTTTTCTTTCCTAACTTTGTACAGAATAAGTGAGGAAGTCCAGAGAGAGGCTAATAATCTTACTCCAGCAAAAGCCCTTGGGCATGGAGAATGAGGCAAGGGGAAACGGAATCAAAGGAATGGTACCATAGGAATACAGTAACTCTGAATCAGTGATTTGGGGAGTAGAACAAGCATGAACGATACACAGAATTTCATGTTTGCCAAAATTTCTATGTTTATAATCACACACAAAAAAATGAAAACCAGAGTCCTGCTTCTGGTCATGAAGGAGGAACTAGAAACAGACTTGCCTTCCTGCCATAAACAACTTGAAAAATGGGTAAAATATACCCAAACAGTTTTCAGACACTGGCCAACAGGCAGTACAGGACCGTCATGTCTGAGAAAAGGGAAACTAATGAGGTAACTTTTACACTTGGGCCCTGTTTTTTTTCTTGAATCACTTTCAAGATCACTGTGCAGGAAGGGGGATGCCCTGGAGGTCTGGCTGAGTTAAAGAGAGAGAAGTCAAATTGCAGAGAGGCTGAGGAGACTAAAATCTGTGGATCAGAGTACTGAAGAAGATGAACAAAGGAAGAACTCCAGAAATCTGTATAAGTCTTTGTCAAGTTGGTTGCAAAGAATCAGCTGTGCAGTTGAAGAGTGAAGCTCCACAAGACTGGGTAAAGAACAGCTGAGAGCTGTAAAATGAACAATTCCCAGAGGATACATAGGGTTAGAAGATGTCCAAGTTCCAAACAGAGTGTGAAGAGTCCTCCTTAATTACCAGAGTGTTCCACAGACCAGAAGAGTCACACCTTAGTAACAGAGTTAAATTAGCCATAAAGACAACTTTGCACCTACCCTAACAAAAAAATGAAAGCCCTGAATGATCAAACTGATCCACGAGTAACTTGAATGCTTGCCCAAAAATGTCCATTACTCTTTAAAGACAACAAAATCTAGCACTCAACTATGTAAAATTAATAATGTTGAATATTCAATTAAAAATTACTAACATGAGAAAGGGGGAAAAAACGACTCATAACCAGTAGTTAAATCAGTTAATACAAAGACTCAGAAAGGACTGAGGTGATACAATTAGCAGCCCAAAATTTTAAAGTTGTTTTTAAGGATTTTAAGAAAATACAAACAAAAAGTGATGTTTAACCAAATCGTAGTTATCTACACTGGTATCCTACTTAGTAAAATGATACAACCAAGTGGTACATGTAACAAACTAGATGAATCTCAAAACCATTATGCTTAAAGAAAGCAAGCACAAATAAAGTATCCTATGTGATTCTATTTGTATGAAGTGCTAGAATGGAAAAACAAATCTATAGCTATAGTTCTCAAATGGACTAAGTTTTGCTCCCCATATTTCAGTACTGTCTATAGATACTTCTGGCTGTCACAGCTGGGAGGGGTGGGTGCAAAGAGAGAGTTCTATGGGCATCTAGTGAGCAGAGACCAGGAGGCTGCTAAAAATCCTACAATGCACAGGACAGCTCCCTCTGGCAACAAGCAATTAAGCACTTACTACCACTGAGTAAAATGGAAGAAAGGAAAATCATCAAGTTTCATGTTTACAAAATTCAATTAGAGTCAATATTTCATACCTAAACTCTGAAATTCTTTCTTATGGTAAGCACCATAATCTTTTCATACTTGATGACACTGTATAATTTATTTCTCAAAAGATTATTATATAGAAGATTATACTTATACTATAAATAATGTAAAAAGAACCTCAATTTCAAGGGGAGGAAAAATGTAAGCTTAATATAAATGCAAAGAAAATCTATACAGAAAACTTTTAGCACTTCTTTCCAAGGATATCAGACATTTTAAATGCCCATTTTATACAGAATATCATAAACAACTGCTACAAAAGAAACAAATAAATGGAAGATTTCATAAACTAACTAGCAACAGATTCCTAGGCTTAATTTGGAAAGTCACCCTTCTTTCTATTAGACTGAAGCTCATTTGTGAAATATTTGCTTCCAATTTGTGTTTTCTGCTTATCTTTTCTTTTTCCATGTAGATTAATACAGTTATTCCAGCTTACTCTTAATACAACAAATAAGAAGACTCTGTAGTGGTCTCCAAGAAGCAACGAGACAGATGCTTAAGATTAGTTCTCCCTACATTTCTAAATGTGAGAGTATCTAAATTCTTCCATGTCTTTATTTTGTTTGAACTGTGAGTTCTTAAACCCATGACATCTATATGTTATATAGATTATTCCTCACTTTGGAATTATCATATCACTTTTCCTTTTAATATGTGATAATTAAGCATGTACTATAAGAGAAATCAGTGAAAAGTTTTTTTAAAAAAAATAAGGAATTAGTTTTCCCTTATTACCTGCACCTAAACTAGCAGGTGATCTATTTCTGCTGGTTGCCATTCATGTTTGTGGCAAACATGAAAGTAAGAAGCACATGAAGAGTTTTACCATTCAAAAGTAAATACTTATTCTGATTTTTAAACGAAGTATCTCAACAGCTGCAGCTCAAGATTTACTACACTGGAAAGAAACCATAATCTTATATCCCTATTCTCAGTTAACAGGATGATGCCAAATCAAAGCCATTTACCTTTACCTGCAGAAAATAAAATTTAATTCCAAGGTTAGAAACAATACAGAAAGAAAAAAGAAAAAGTGTCTGACTTGACATAAAGGCCTAGATAAATATTTAATAAAAGGGAGAATTCATCACTAAAAATATTTATAGAATATATGTGTAAGACATAATACAAAAAGGCTTTTAAAATCAGAATACCCATCATCATGTTGCATTACATTTTATGTAGTATCATATTATTTTTCAAAGCACTTTCAATTTTTCCCATGGGATTCTATTTTTAGTTGATTGGAGGAAGAGTGGTAATCCTAAATCTTACATAATTTATCAGACTAGAAATAAAAGCAACCTAGTCTACTCATTTGTTAATTTGGCAATTTTCATTCTTTTATTAAAATGTAGTTGCCATTATAGGTCATCTCATTCTCCCTTTTCTCCTCTTAAGTTCAATTCTACTTACTATGTAGATAATATTCCAATTTTGAATCTAACTATTAGGATTATATAATGATTGTCATCCCGTTTGTAAGTTAAAAAGACATGAAGATAATTCATAGGGACATGGGCATGAACTTAATGTCTGAAAAGACAGAAATTACCAAAGTGTCAGCAAGGAGCATCAGTGAATAAAGAATTAAACCCAGCGGTGCCCTGGTCCGGGAGGATCCCACATGCCGCGGAGCAGCTAGGCCCGTGAGCCATGGCCGCTGAGCCTGCGCGTTCGGAGCCTGTGCTCCGCAACGGGAGAGGCCACAGCAGTGAGAGGTCGGCGTACCGCAAAAAAAAAAAAAAAAAAAAAAAAAAAAATTAAACCCAGTAACATAAAAATAAAAATTTGGTAAACAAAATCAATATAGAGAAATGAAAACTGTCTTTTAAAAATAAGGATATTATTCTAATGGCAAAATAACAGTATTTGTAGTTGAAAAGGCTAAATTTCAACATCTTTTAATGCAAACAATTTGAAATAACATCAGCATGTCTTGAGAGCTAGAATATGTTGGCATCCTAAGACTGTAACTACAAAAGCTATCAACTTTATTGCTCATTCACTCAACACTGAATAACCCCAGAGACACAAAATATGGTACAGTTGTTCTACAGCTCCATCTCTAATTTAGAAACTTTATCCATATTTGTTTTCTTACTGACCAAAATGCATTGCAATGATTAACTTTCGATAAACAGTAGGCTCCAACTATGAAACATTCAAAGTAGACATATATAAAAATACTTAGCAAAAAGCCTTTTCCACCCCCCAACATATTAACACATGTTTTAATAAACATTGCCAATGGTTTGAATGTTCACTTGTGCCTTTATAAAGTATCAAATCTATGCAAATAATACAGATTTAATACAGTGACTTAGATTCCTGATCTTCACCTAAGAACATCACATGGTCCTTGTAAGCATTTGATCAACACATAGAATCTAACGATTCAACATAGATTTTATACAAAGTTCACTCAGAGCTGAAAAACAAAGTGTGAAAAACAAGTTCTATCTAGAGCTCATTTCAATTTTGTATGACAATCTCCCTCTTTTTCTCATTTAATTTGTAGAAAGAAAAACAACTTCATGTTGAGGCAAAAAGAAAAAAAAAGATACCATAGTGAGATTTATCTCTCATATAAGATTTAAAATGACCTGTTTTCTCACATATGTATAAAGTCACCTAAAAATATCCAATTACAATATCTGAATAATCTGAGAGTAACGATTTTAACATTATTTTGAGCTTTCCATTAAAGGGAATGATTATCACCATGGAACTTACTCTTTTATACAGTACTTGAAACAGAATGTTTTTGCCAGTCAGAAAATCAATTTCCTATGAGATAAGTAGAAATGCAGTAGAGGAAGTGGTAGAGTTAAGACACTGAAAGCTATAAAAGATTAAATTGGATGTAATCACAGAATAAAGGTTGTGCATTTTTTTGGTTTTTTTTTCAATTGTGAAAAAATGAGATGTAATGCTAACAATGCATACCTTTCATGTGCTATATATGGGTAAAGTAGTACTTTGTAAATGATAAAATAAGAATAATAAAAGTGACTCCTTCGTGAATGATATATGTAGAAGTCTAGCTCAAGGAGCTTTCTAACTGCAAAGCCATTCATTCTCTAAAAACTGAGTCAGATCAGAGGTTATTCCAGGTATAAATTAAAACTTCTAAACTTACTTCAGATTAGCCTAGAAGGAATTCCCAGTGCCCTCTGACAAAGATTTGGAAGACAGAGTTTGATGATTAGAAAAATAAAGGGAGAAGAAATCCAATATTAATTCCCCCATTCATTCAATAAATATTTATTATTGCCTACTACTTTAGACAAAAATGTTCATGGAGGTGACATTCTAGAGTAGCAGCCAGTGAAAAAATAAATACATAAGTAAACTTCATAGGTAAACTATAAGTGCTGTTAGAGAAATAAACAGGGAGCCAGAGAGAGAAGCAAGGGAAGAAGTCTATTTTACATAACGTGGAAATCACTTCTATGAAGAAGTAACATTCAGACTAAGCTTCAAAAGGTTTAGAAGGAATTACCCAAATGAAGAGTAGGAATTAGTACTCCAGGAAAAGGGAATATCAAGAGCAGAAGCCCAGAAGCACAAACAATGTATTTTAAGGCATGAAAGAAGTTTCTAAATCATATATTTGATAAGGGACTTATACTAAGAATATATAAAAAATACAATAATAAAAAGACAAATAACCCAATTGAAAAATGGGCACAGGATCTGCATAGTCATCTCTCCAAGGAAGATATACAAATGGCCAATAAGAACATGAAGAGCATCACTTATATGTGGAATCTAAAAAATAAAACAAACTAGTGAATACAACAAAAAAGAAACAACTCACAGACACAGAAAACAAACTAGTGGTTACCAGTGGGGAGATGGGGAGAGGGAATCAGAGAGGTACAAGATAGGGACAGGGGATTAAGAGGTACAAACTACTGTCTATAAAATAAATAAGCTACAAAGATATACTGTACAACACAGGGAATATTGCCAATATTTTATAATAACTATAAATGGAGTATAATATTTAAAAATTGTGAATCACTATGTTGAACACCTAAAATTTACATAATATTATAAATCAACTATACCTCAATTTAAAAAAAGAACATGAGGAGATGCTCAACATTATTAGTCAGCAAGCAAATGCAAATCAAACCACAAGGAAATAGCACTTCACACCCAGTAGGATGGCTAAAATCAAAAATGTCAGATAACAAATGAAGATGTGGAAAACATCAACTCTCATACACTGTTGGTGGGAATGTAAAATGGTTTAGCTGCTTTAGAAAACAGTGAGGCAGTTTCTCAAACTATCAGAGTTAACCTATAATTCAGCAATTCCACTCCTAGGTATAACATTCTAGAGAAATGAAAACATGTTCATGCAGAAACTTGTACCTGCAGTTCCCTGGTGGCCTAGTGGCTAGGATTTGGTGCTTTCAGAAACTTGTACTGGAATGTTTGTAGCAGCATTATTATAACAGCCAAAAGGTGGAAACAATCCAAGTTTGTTTCACAAAATACCGCATACTATATTATTCCATTCATATGAAAGCTCAGACTAGAGAAATCTCTAGAGACAGAAAGATTTGTGGCTGCTCAGAGCTGGGTGAGGAAAGAGGGGAAAGCAAGGATACTGGGTTTCTTTTTGAGGTGATGAAAATGTTCTGAAATTTGTGGTGATGGTTGCACATACCTGAATATAATAAAAAGCACTCAATTGCATACTTTATATGGGTTAATTGTATGGTATGTTAATTATATCTCAATGAAGCTGTTTTAAAAATTTTTCAGGGCTTCCCTGGTGGCGCAGTGGTTGAGAGTCCGCCTGCCGATGCAGGGGACACGGGTTCGTGCCTCGGTCCGGGAAGATCCCACATGCCGTGGAGCGTCTGGGCCCGTGAGCCATGGCTGCTGAGCCTGCGCGTCCGGAGCTTGTGCTCCGCAACGGGAGAGGCCACAACAGTGAGAGGCCTGCGTACCGAAAAAAAAAAAAAAAAAAAAAAAAAATTTTTTTCAAAGACCTATATGATTGATGCAGAATATATAGGATAATTACCATAAGAAAGAGAAAAGACAAGAGATGAAGTAAAAGACAAGCAAGATGAAAGAATGGGAAAGTAACATATTTGTTATTAGCTTTCACTCTGTTTACTTCTTAGCACAAAGGAAGGGCCTCCAGAGGTTTGTATGGGTAAAGAGTGACTACTGCGGAGTTCTTGGAACATTCAAGTTTACTTACATCAGGAGTTACTAATACGTTTGAAGCTTTCAATGAGCAGCCATGTGAATTTCTAAGATCAAAGAATAGCAATCATTGCCAATGGCCTGGCAGTTAGTAACCTTGTGAGTTATTGCTGTGCTTCTGCTACTCTGTTGGCCCTGTTAGGAATACTAGAAACACACAGGCAATGAACAACAACAAAAACAAACAAACAAAACAAAACCAAAAACCACCACCATCACCAACTTACTCTCCACTTTGAAGACACCAGCCCCAACGAAGTAAATATATTTCCAAACAGTTTCTTGATAAAGATAGAAATTCTACAGTAGTAAGGTATATAGGATACAGGCATAATCTAGACTGCTGATTTTTATAATTCAGCCTGAATAAACATTATAAAATAAAAAATAAAGTGAATGGAAGATGCTAGAAAGGGAAGTAAGAAGAGCTTATTTTTCATTTTATTAAGATATTTCTCTCTGATGGTTTCAATACCCAGAGTACACTATCCAACTCCTCAAGCTATTTTTATTTTCCAGTATGGAAGTACTGAATTTCCCTTCCTCCTTAGAGAAAGAAGTACCCATCCTGAACACGTCAAAATGGAACGTATACTAGTGGCTAGGGATGTTATAACTCCTGGGAGATCTAATTTTAGCTTAGGAAAACAAGAACAAAACAAAACAGATTGCTATCTCACAATCTTCCTGCTTCGTATGGGAAAGGAATTATGAGTTAATCTCTAGTAGTGCATGCTAACAGGTACTTGGTTTTAACCACCATACAAACTCTTCTTTCTCCGACTCCCCTTCCCTCTTTCTTATCTTCTGCACAGGAACAGTAATTTACCATACTAACACATTTCTTCCTACTTTTCTCAACTCTCAGATAACAGAGAGATGATATTTTGGAATAGATTTTTATGTATGATGATTTAGGTATGTTCACATATGTGACATATGTACATAAATAATATTAATCAGCTTTTAAAGGGCTTTTACATTTTAATATGGTGACCCTAAAAATGAATACAAAGAAAAATAACTGAACCAAATGATGTCTCAAGATTCTTATTCACAGATGGAGATAAATCATCTAATAGCTAACACCGATGCCAAGGAACTAACAAGAGGCAATTTAACAGATGAGGAAATGCTAAGTGTAGCAAGAAGGATAAATCTAGAAGCTGGGAGACAAATTAGGTGAATGTCACCATGTGCACACAACTACAGTGATATTTTTTCCACAACAATGAAATGATATCCCAAATATTGAAGTGCAAATGACTAGAATAACACCTATCAGAATCAGTGAATTATTACCTCTAAATCTAAAAAGCAAGTATATGAACGCTTGCTTTTAAAATAGCTATTTGTATCTTAAAGTATTGCTTAAACAGTATTTTTTTTTTTTTTTTTTTTTTTTTGCGGTACATGGGCCTCTCACTGTTGTGGCCTCTCCCGTCACGGAGCACAGGCTCTGGACGCACAGGCCCAGCGGCCATGGCTCACGGGCCCAGCCACTCCGTGGCATGTGGGATCCTCCCAGACCGGGGCACGAACCCGCATCCCCCGCATCGGCAGGCGGACTCTCAACCACTGCGCCACCAGGGAAGCCTGCTTAAACAGTATTTTTAAATGCATAATTAATGTTTAACATTGAACAGTTTAACCAGGAACATTGCTTTCAATTTAGACTTGTATCTGCTAGAAATACGTTTGGCTCCATTATTCTCACTGAGGTTACAGAGATATCATCACTGTATTCTCTTACGTACTATCAAAATCAGACGTGCTTCTGATTTCCTCTCCTATTTTCTGCCATTCTTCTATGAGTATAGGGTGAGTGATACATCGGCAATACCAGAACGACATATATTTGATTCATATTTGACTCAGTACGTACCTATGCAAAATCGCTTCCTGAGGTACCTCTTTGGCTATCCACTGACTGGTACCTAGATCATTCTCTCCTGCTTAACAAGAACCACAATAATGCCAGGACCACTATTAGGAGGAAGTATTAGGTACTGCTGTTAAATTGAGAATAATGTCTTATTCAAACACTTGTGTTTTAGGTACAAACAGAAAGGCAGCTAGAAGTTGCTGTCCAATATGGTGGGAAAATATGAAATAAAGAAAATTGAAATTGTACTAAATTAAAACAGAACATGTGACAGAAAGGCAGGCACGAATGAGTTGGGCCTTGTAGGCTATAGTGGAGTCATGAGAGGGTTTCAAGTAGAGGAGTTAAATGATCCAACCCACATTTCAGTAGCCATTCCTGTGGCTGCTGTGTTGGAAACAAACTGAACAGGTTACTACAATGATACAGGTGAGAGACGAGGGCGGTAGTAGATGAGTAAAAAGTGGTTTTATTTCCGATATGAAGGATCAAGAGCATTTGCTGACGCATTAGATGTGGGGTTATGAAGACAGAAGGAGTCAAAGAAAACCTTCAGGTTTATTGCCTAAAGAACTGGAATCATAAAGTTGTCCTTTTTGAAATGAGGAAGAATACCAAGTATCAGAAATTTATCTCAGACGTGTTAAATTTGATATGTTCATTAACCGTCCTAGTAAAGATGTCAAGTAAACTGATATGAGTACACAGTCAAGTAGAAATACGGGTTTAAGATATAAATCAGAGTGTACTGGACGGTATCTTAGTCATGAGACTAGACAAAATCCCCAAAAGAATAAGTACAGACAAAAAAAAAAAAAAAAAAAAGAACTGAGACCTGGCGTACTCCAAAGTTTAGAGGTTGGAGAGATGTGAAAGATCCAGCAAAAGACATGAAGAATTTGCCAGAAATGCAGCAGGGGGGAAGAAAATTAGATAATGTACTTTCTTAAAGCCAAATAAGAAAATGTTTCAAAAAAGAGAGGCATCAAACATTTTAAGTTTTATTTGTGTTTTTTTTTTTGCGGTACACGGGCCTCTCACTGTTGTGGCCTCTCCCATTGCGGAGCACAGGCTCTGGACGCGCAGGCTCAGCGGCCATGGCTCACGGGCCCAGCTGTTGCGCCGCATGTGGGATCCTCCCGGACCGGGGCAGGAACCCGCATCCCCTGCATCGGCAGGTGGGCTCTCAACCATTGCGCCACCAGGGAAGCCCCAAACATTGTAAGTTTTAATGCTAGGTGTAGTAGGATGAGGATGAGATCTGGCCTGTCAATTTAATCATGGTAGAATGGTAAGAGTGAAAGTCTGATTAGCTTTCAAGTGGATTCAAGAGAGCATGGAAAGAGAATAACTACAATATTAATATTAGACAACTCCTTCAAGGAATTTTGCAGGAGGAGGACAGAAATGGGATTGTAGAGAGGGGAAAGTAAATTCAAAAGAAGATATTTTAAATATGGAAAAATTAACAGCATGCTTGCTGGCCTGTAGGAAAGCTGTAGTGGAGATCCACACCCAACCCCCACCCACAAAAAAAGCAATAAAGAAAAAGGGAGAACTGTTAAAAGCAATATCTTTGCAAAAAAGAGGATGGAATGCAGGGCACAAATGGAGAAACTGGACTTTGTAATTAACATTTGCAGTTTTATTCATAGTAATACAAAATCTAAATTGGCACAGATGCAGCCGAGTGAGCTGACATGTATCAGGAGCACATGGAAGCTGACTGTTTCTATTTCTTCAGTTTAAAAAAAAAAAGGAAACAGAGTTATCATCTGATAGGAAAGATTGGGAAGAGGTTAGGAAGGTTTGATGAAAGAGTATATTTGAAAACAGTCATCTAGGAGACTAGGAGAGTAAATGGACCTGTGGACACACTATATGACTGCCTGGCAGCATTACAGGCTTACTAGAGGTTAATAACCATTCTGCAGTTATCTTCTGGGCTAGACAGATAAGCTACTATTACTCCCTTTTCTAAATCACTTATAAGAGTAGAGCAGGGAAAAAAATTATACTCCTCTGAGCACCGATTCCTAGGAATTGATTTTTTTTTTTTTTTCCTTCTCAGGGAACTATCCATTTAATCTTACTTTCTGATTTGTCTGCCTTGGTCATTTTAAAATAAAGCATATGTTTTTTATCAAACTATTATACTTTGAAGAAACAAACTATCTAATATGGCAGTCACAAAGTAAGACTGACAATGAATGAATTTGCTGTTCAAAAGAAAAGATATATTTGTTTCCAAGCGAAATTTAGCAAAGGTAATGATGCTATATGGTAACAAGGAAAAGGGCTGAATGGTTGAGGCACGAAGAATGGATCATATGCTATACATCATCTTATATCCGGTGCTTAGTGAAGTACCTGATAATCAGCACTCAAGAAACATGTTGAATAAAGGAATGAGTAGGCGAATACATAATGAAACCTAAACACAGAATGACAAAATATAAAGACTGATTAAAAAGACTGAAAGTAGGAGAGGAAGACATAAAAGACTGGGTTCACTGAAAGATGCAAGTCAGTGGTAAGAGTCCAAAATGATATTCTTTTAAGAGTTTCTTCTTGAAAAATACTTAATATTGCTCCCACATCTCTGAATTAGGTCACACGAGAAAAACATACGGCAAAATTTTAAAAGTGTATTAAAAAGACAAATATTAAAAACTTTTAAAAATCCCTCACATTCTCTTTCCCTAACCTAGGTAGACAGAAAACAAATAGAAATTTGTCTCTATGCAATTGTGAGATACATAGTGTATATCTTAAACACTGGATAGAAATAAAAACATGTATCAATTGATGGCCTCTATTGATTGATTTAAGGCAAGTAAACACCGGGAAAAGTAAGTGGCTTATGAAGCCTCACATAGAAGAAAAATTTCTTATTTTTCAACAACCACTCTGTGGAATCTAACCTACATGAAATGAATTATATACGTTATTTCTTTCCAATGCAAGTTTGATAGTACAAGGAGATCATGTTGATATTAAGATTTAACTTCTCAAATTAATGGTTTAAAATCTTCATATTTCATCTTAGAATTCTCAAGTCTAAAAACTGCTTGAATTTTTATTGCTCTTATGATAAAGTCTAAATACCTGAACTTGAGGTACCCTGGTCTTACGGCTGAACTTGGCTTACCTGCCTAAGACTTATCTCTGGTCACTCTTGTCCTCATAGTCCAAATCTCATACATCCTTGAACTACTCATGTTTCTTAATATAATTTGCTCCTTTTAGTCTCACTGCTGTTTCCTCTGTCAAAAACGCTCTTCTAATACCCAGAAAACACCTACTTCACATCTCACTTTAAACTCAGTGCTCTTTGGAAGAGCATCTGCTTATGTGCTACCCTAGCAGGCTACACATTTTTCTATATATTTAGTTCCTATCACACGGTACTACCATACAATTGTCTAATTACTTGAATGTATTCCCTAAAAGGTCATAAATATCAGAATTTTTATTTTATTATATTTATATAACATTTATATTTTAAGTCCTGAGCACACAGGACTTACGTATGGCACACAGATATTAAAAAATATTAATCTGTGGAATAAAGTTCTACGTATCGAGAATTAATTCATCGAAAATCACTAATTCCCTTTTTTAAAGCAAAAAAAAGGTTCTGATAAGAACTATTCAGCATCATACAAATATTCATTTAGTAAGGAACATGTGAAATCATGAAAACTTACAAAGAAACAGACATATATGGATTCAGGTATATGAGCTGAATGAAAAATAGTATTAATCTCCCTTCATAATACTTTATCTTTTTTCAAATTATAACAAAAATAAAAAGCAGTAAAACATGGCACTTGATGGTAAATGTTTTACCTTGTTTTAGATCAGCATTTCTCGTAACACCGTCTGACAAATAGCAGTTTGGTAAAGGGTATGATGAAAACATTGGCCAAGGATATGGATCATCACCCTAAAAAAGAAGACAGATGACTTTAGGAAGTAGCTTAATATTAAATTTTAAGACTTTCTGAAATATCACTTAAATTGGCTTTTGTTTCATAAATTCCAGAGTTGTAGCATAACTAACCAAAAGCTATCTGACATTATAATTCAACACTCTAATGGATACTAACTAAAATGAAATATAGAAACAACATTAAATAAGTACTAAAGACAAATATGATAACTTGTTGTAGCAACTAGACTGCTCACAAAACTATTTCTCTTATGCTGTCAATCATTTCTAGCTCACCATTCCTGGAGTGAAGTACTTAATATAACAACAAACAACAGTAAAAATAACAAAAAAACCCTTCAAGAGAAAACCAAACTCTATGGATACTGATGAAATGAGAGGTACTCAATATAGCCAGTGAAACACAATAAGAATTAGTCATCTAATAAAAATCAGGTATCATGAAGGGGAAAGATATTAAAAGTGAAAAAATTTTAATATGTGTTCAGAGACACACAAGGAAAATGACAAGTTTTTAATAAAAGAATATCCTACTCTGCAACACAAACTACCACTCAAGACACCTTGCCTTGAAGAATGCTCTTTTCATTAGAAAGCGTTTACTTGCATCCTAAAGTTTTTCTAGTAACAAAAGATCAGTTCTGTGATGTGGATATTCAGAAGTTGTTTATTGTCACTTGAGCTGGCTACCTTGCTTCAAAATGTCAGAAAAACATTCCCCCCTCCTCTTTACCCCACTTACCTTCTCTAGTATCCTTGGAGGTAAAATTCGTTCCATTGGCCCACCAATAAGATTTATTCTAACAAGAACATGATTTCTCTCCACTGATAAGCTATCAATTATAAAATCTCTGAAAAATAATTATATCAATTGTTACTGCCTTAATTGAATATGATTTTATTTTAAGATCCTGTCAGTGGAATGTAGAAGAAAAAAGCAATACAATTTCTATAGAAGAGTCTGAAAAATAAATTCACTTTTTATCTTACAGCTTTCTTAGCTACAGAGCAAAGAATTGGAGATATAATTCATATAATGAGATGAATGAGATTAAGAATATTTCCTTGATAAATGTCACATGTTATAAAGAAATGGGATTAAGATATGCATTATTTCCACACCAACTCTATCACATTTTTAAATTTATTCATTTTATTTATTTTTGGCTGCGTTGGGTCTTTGTTGCTGTGCACAGGCTTTCTCTCTAGTTGTAGAGAGCCGGGGCTACTCTGCCTTGCATGGGCTTCTCATTGCCGTGGCTTCTCTTGTTGTGGAGCATAGGCTCTAGGCGTGCAGGCTTCAGTAGTTGTGGCATGCAGGTTCACTAGTTGTGGCACACGGGCTTAGTTGCTCCGTGGCATGTGGGATCTTTCCAGACCAGGGTTCGAACCCGTATCTCCTACATTGGCAGGCAGATTCTTAACCACTGCGCCACCAGGGAAACCACATTCTTAGTCAAAGTTCCCTTAAGTTCTAGACCCAGTGACTTAATTCAAATTCTTCACTTTGTATCCTCCACACTTCCTGCAGCTGTTAATACTATCCTTCTATATCAAACCTAGAGTATTCAGTAATGTGGCCTGGTATTCTGTACTATTTTTCCAAGGTCTAGCTAGAGTAGAGGCACACTTTTTTAAAATTACAGACACAAAAACAATGCCAGCTATTGAATGTGTGTTCAAGATATGTCAACCGAATCAAGGTAATGGTAAGTATGACATATTAATAGAAAAAAGTTTTCAAGATATTACCATAACCTCGTTTTGCAATAATCAGAATTTATAACTATGAGCTAACATAATTAAGAGAATGAAGTAAAAATTGCCTCTATAAGGGACACAAAAATCAAACGTTTTGTTTAATGGGTCATCTTTCACATGAGTCTGAATTTAAAGCTGATACAACTTAATAAAGTTAGGACTTAACTAAAAAACAAAAAACTAAACAGAAACTTAGAAAGTAGTACTCTGTAAGCTGTCTCCAAGAACATTGTCTACAATCTTTTTAACTGTGACATTTATGCTTTATTGCTTTTTACTCTTATTTAAATCTACTGAATTCAGATAATGGAAAAACATTAAATAAACTGTACAGAAAATTACTGCCTCAACAGAACATCTGTAAAGAAAGCTGTTATTGTCTCTTAATTATTTTATTATTATTATTTTTTTTTACCTGTGACTGTCAGAGGTCTCTAAGGTATTTTCTTCTTGAGCATTTAGTAACATTTCAGATACTTGATACTGAGCCTCCAATAGGAGAAGAGTGTCTAGATCACAGCATACCACACTTAATAACCTAAATAAAAAGGAACAATAAAAGTAGATTTTCAAAAATATATCCTAAAAGTTTAGAAACTTTCTTGGTGTCTCAAACCAAGAGACATGGAAATAAAAATTTTGTAAGAAAAATCAGGTAGTTATTTCAGATATATTTTTAGTCATTTTGAATAAATGACCTCAAAAAATTTTCTAATTGAAATATCATTTAAAGACCATGGGTTATTTCTAATCTAGTTTAAGAATTTATCTAAATCTAGGAATAATAAATTTTATTCTCAACTGATACTTAATTTAAAAATTAATT
Organism: Delphinapterus leucas; assembly: GCF_059928025.1. NCBI lineage: Eukaryota > Metazoa > Chordata > Mammalia > Artiodactyla > Monodontidae > Delphinapterus > Delphinapterus leucas. The sequence continues at coordinate 56,791,096 of NC_143140.1, forward strand.
AGGGAACATTAGCAAATCTATAAAAACTACAAATTGCCACCACTTTTTACTCAATTAAATACAGAAGGAATGACAGAATCATCTTGCTACCAATCCAGGAAATATTTATTAGGTGAAATGTCAATGGCTAACTTTAAAATTGTCAGATAAAGCTGAGAACACCAAAACACAATGATCTATCTTAACATTACTAAAAGTAGAAATCATGTGGCTCCTATTGTGATGCAAGAAGATGTACAGTCAGTGCACCATCTACAAAATATTCTTGCCAAAAAAATGGAACCTGAAACTAACCAATCCTAGATATCTCATTATCAGTTTATACTGATACAAGGCTCAGAGAAATATGTAAAAAGACACCACAAGAGGGAAACAGTCAACACAAAACCCAGAATTTGGAGAATACTACACATTATATATTTCTTCTGGGAAAAAAATGGCTCATAAAAAAAGAGGGGATAAAGGAAGTTATAAATTAAAAGAAAAATAAAATGAATGTGAAGATTTCGTTTTGATCATGATTCAACCAAAAACTGTGAAAATGCATTTTGAGTCACACAGGAACTATCTCCAAGGTATGTTAAGTAAAAAAGAAGAGGCACAAGACGTGCACAGTGGTAGCATTTGAACCAAAATGGAGAAACATTTGAATACATATTTAAGTACATATTTGTTTCTACGTAGAATCCCTCTCTAAAGACAAAAAAGAAACTGGTAAGAGTTGTTAGCTGGGCGGGGTGTGGGGGGGTTGGAATCTGACAGACTGAAGGGAATATACTTCTCACAGTATATCTTTTACAGTTTCTGAATTTTGGTGCAATCACATGTTTTATCTAGTCAATAGCATCCATAAATAGAAAAATGTTTGGTGGATGCATTTAACAGTCAAAAATGGCAATTCAATATCACTCCCCAGAACCTGGCTAAAATAACCAAATGTATCCAAAACTAAGGGAAAATCTACTATCAATTTAGTGAAATGTTCCATACTTAGCTTATAAAAGTAAGAACATTTGTGCTAGATAAAATGAAAAGAATACTTAGACTTCTAGTTTAAAGATGGTAGTGTAAGTTGGTATTTCCCTTTTCTCAGCCTAGAAATAACCCCAAGGATTGAGAAGGAAGGAAAAGATCATAAAAATGTTTAGCCACAAAATGAGCTGAAGGACAGTCAAGGGCAATCAAAATTTGGCAAAGACCACTATGGGAAGGAAAGAAACTGAGAAAGGATGTCATGGCTGCCCATGAAAAACAACAGAATTAATTTCTCAAAAAAATTCATAAAAACAAAACTTTCAGAAATGAGGAGTATACTCAGATGAAACTCTCTGTTTACGATAGTGGAAACAGGATACACGAGACAGAGGCAGGAAGATCCCTGGTCCTCTTATGGTTCGTAGTAATAGAAGAAACAAGGTAGAACATGGAGTCACAGACAAATCAATTATTAGTAATTGGTTACAGGTTATAGAGACAATTATTAATAATTAAAACTGACTACATGCATAGTGAGATTGGCAGGGACAACACAAAAACATACACAGACCGAAAACTCAGGCCCACAGAAAAAGTTCAACTAGCTGGGAACATGACCATAACTTCTCTTCAACACGAGCCTCCTGTAAATAGCTGATGATGAAAGAACTCACACTCCTCCAAAAACAAATACCACAGGACGCATACAAAGGTGCTCCAAGAAAAAGGAGGAAATAACAGGATGAGCAGATGGCAAATACAAACACACAGGGCAGCCATTATACACTCCAAAACTATGACCAAATAATTGTCTGTGAATTAAGTTATATAAATGTATCAAATCAACAGGCTGTATAACTTACAGAATATTATATTGCAATTATCTCTCAACTGAAAAGTTTAATAAAGCAGTAGTCTCCAATAAGCTCTTTGCACAAAGTAGAGCTGTATAAGCACAGGGAAGAAACAGCAAAACAACCAGAAAACATAAAACATGAACTGGCAGAGCTAAGGAAAGAAGCAGAAGAACAAAAGTGTCACAGAAATTAATGCACAATTAGAAATAGCAAAAAAGAACAGATGCTGCTAAAAGCACAATAAATGATACAGGGAACAGAATGAGAGTGTGAAAAACATAATGAAAATAAAGAATTTAAACTACTGATTTCTTGAAGAGAAAACAGAAATAACCTAACAGGATACATCTTTAGAGATACTAGTCAAATTCCACGAGAAAAGCAACCATGACAGCATGTCCAGGGTAAACTGAACCAAAAGAGTCAACACTGAGACAGAGCTATTAGACTTACAGAAAGAACCACTGGGGTATCCAGGGAAAAAGATAAGTCACTAACAGAGTTGGGGTTGGGGGGAAGGGAATCAAGCTGTTCTCAGATATACCCACAGCAACATTCAATACCAGCAGGACAATGAAGCAATACTGGGAGGAGGTCTAACACCAGATAGTAACACGCATTACAAAGCTGTGAAAATTTTAAAAGTGTAGTAATGGCATGAATAAACAAAAGAAAATTCAAACAGATGCAAATATATAGAGGAATTTAAAATATGTCAAAGGCAGATAGAATTTCCTGGTGGAAGGAATATGTGGAGCAAAAAGAAGAAAGATACCAAGGATGACTTCAGATGTTTCGTTAGAAAAATAAGAAGGATCAAGTTGTCACCAACTAGGTAATAAGGCTTTAAGTTATAAAGGTTTAGGGAGGACCTAGTAACCTTTCTACTTTCTTTAGGTTACTAAATCAGTGAACAGGTAATGAAAATAACCTCAACATCCTCTAGTTTATGATTTGAAAAGAGGAGTCTATAGGCTCTAGATGGACAATTAGACGATCCAAGGTGAATTAGAGTAGCTCTGAAGCAGATCCATGCCTGGACTGAATTCTCATTAGAGAATGAGTAAATAGAAGCTTTAACAAATGATGTAAGACTTTTAATATCCTACAAATACTAGGAATAATGTAAGGTTAGCAAATTTGATCCAGCAGTAAATTAAAAGAATAGCATACTGTGATCAAGCACCGTTCATTCCAGGAAGAAAAGGATAGTTTAATATTGAAACATCTCCTGATATAATTCATGACATCTATATGTAATAGAAAATATATAATCATCTGACCGGATGCTTGAAAGCTACTTAATCTAAGATTCAACATCCACTCTCTACTCCCTGTCCTCCAAAAAATAGCATTCCCATAAGGTCATGAAAACAGCAAAACTGTCCATTATTTAGCATTGTTTTAGAAGTTTAAGCCAATGCAAAAAATATAAGAAAAAGAGGAATGCGATCTGAAAGGAAATAATGATGTTCATTATCAGAAGATGATAAAACTGTTTATTTGGAAACTACCCTTCCCCATGACATAAAATTCAATCTACTTGATTTTAAGAAATATTGGTTGAATACCTACTAAGTGCCTATTACTGTTTTAAGTGCCAAGGATACCTCACTGAACACACATGCACAAAAATCCCAGTCTTTATGGAATGCTAAATACTAGAGGAGGGGGACAGTGAACAACAACAAAAAAAAAAACACGGCATGGATACAACTAAAGCAGGGAAGTGAATAAGGAGTTGTAACAAGAGAGCAGTGGGGATAGATTACTGTATGCAATTTCAAATAAGGCAGTTAGGAAAGACCTCAGCAAGAAGGTGACACCTGAGTAAAGACCTAAAAGAAATGAAGAAACAAGCCATGGAGCTATCTGAGGGATAAACGTTCCAAGGCAGAGCAAACAGCTTGAGCAAGGGACTGAAGGTTGAGAGCACGACTGGCATGTTTGAAGAACAGTATGCCATTCTCGCTGGAGTCTCTCTACTCTGCTGGCTTTGAAGAAGCAAGCAGCCATACTGGAGAAACCCATGTGGCAAGGAACTACAGGTAGCCTCTAAGAATTGAGGGCAGACTTCAATTAACAAAGCTGCAAGGGCTCTAGCCTCTAAGCAGCAAGAAAACATGACCCTCAGTCCTAAAACCATAAGGAACTACATTCTGCCGAAAATCTGTGAGTTTGGAAACAGATACTTTCCTGATTGAGCTTCAAAAGAGATCACAGCCCCATCTGACACGTTGATTGTAGCCTTGTAAGACTATGAACAAGGAACCAAGCAGAGAGAACCAAGTAGAGAGAAACTGAGGTAAGTGTGTGATGTTTTAAGCCACAAAGTTTGTGGTAAGAGTTCAACAAAATGGCTCCACTAACAACCTAAAAGCATTTAAAGGAGAATAGTTAAATGAATTAATAATTGGTATATCTATACAGTCTCAGACATTCATCTCAGATATGGTGCTTACCATGTCTTAAATTTATGTGACATATTTAGTCTCACAATAACTCCAAGGAAGGTAGAGTTACTGTCTCCATTTCACATACGAAGAAATGGAGGCATAGAGAGGTTACGAATCTTGTCTAAAATCACTTTGATGATGTGGTTCCAGAGTCCATGCTCTTAAACCACTGGGTGATATTGCCACATACTGTAGTATATACTGGGGAACATAAGGCTACAAATATTAAATTAACAAAAGATATATAAGACCTATGAAAAAGAACCCAATGTCCTAATGAGAGTAATTAGAGAATACTTAAATAAAATGGAGATATATAGAATGTTTACAGATTGGAAAACTCAGTATAAAGATGTCAGTTCACTCACTATTTATCTGTAGATTCAATCCAAGGATAATTAAAATCCCAGTGGGCTGGTTTGTGTGACAAGATGATTCTAAAATTTGTATGGAAAAAAAAGGACTAAAAGTAGCCATGATATTTTTGGAAAAGAACCAAGTGGGAACAATCACCCTATCAATTATTGTAACGTATTATAAAGCTATAGTAATTAACAGAATCTAATATTTGTACAAGGATGAACAAAATCCAACTGAATAGAATAGGAAGTTCAAAAACATACCTTTGAATATTTAGATACCTTTTCTGTAACACACAAAAAAATTATGTATATATATGCACACAGAGATACGTAGCTAATGTTCCACGTGTAGTTGTTTATAATAGCCAAAACTAGAGAACTATAAGTATCTCAAACGTCTGCTAGTAGCATAATATATAAACAAAACACAGTATACTCATGCTATGGAATATCATATAGCAATAAATATTGACCTTAGAAAAATAATGCTACATATAAAAGGTCAGATATCACAGAGTATACAGTCTATGCTACCACTAAAATAAAGCCCAAAAAGCAACAAAATTAAATGTATTTTTTTGGAAATACATAACTAAGTAGTAAAAATATAAAATAAAGTAGTAAATACCATAAAAGTCAGAATAGTGGTTACCCATTAGGGAGATGGGAGGCAGTCATGATCAACAAATGCATAGTACTAGTAAGTTCTTTTCTTTACTTGACTGGGATGTTATGTAGACATTTATTTTAAAACACTTTGCTAAATTTATGTTTATATTTTATGCAGGATTTATATTTTTAATATTTCATAAAAAACTTGTGTCATGCTTGGGTGGATAATGGGAAGAAGTATAGCATTATATCTATAAGAAATATAAACATGTGTGCAATAAATGAACAAATCGAAAACACCAATAAAACAATGCATACTTTAATAATTATGCATAAAAGCCTTGATAACAATGAGTGCCATTTACTACTCAATCATGTAATCATCTAATAAACAGATTTTAATGTTTCATTAATTATATCAGCATATGTGTATAAGCTAGCAGCTACAGTAAACATGGAAGAAAAAGCCAGTTGAGTAAGACCATCTTTTTAGCCTAACCATGAGGCTAGGTTTACAAAGTGAATTGAAGTGTTGTGTGCAGATTATTTTATATCCATTAAGTTTTGAAAAGTGACCATAAAAACATGTCTCAAAACTTACATATTATTAGGCTTACAAGTAACAAATTGTGAAGTTTAAGTTTTGTTGGCCCCAACCCAAATTTCCCGAAGTTAAGATAAAAATCTGCTGCTTATTTCAAACATAAAGTTAGTTATATCAAGAAGTATTCCAAAGAAAATCAACAATTATCCAAGATGAATCCAAATTCATTACTGGATAAGTGCTTTAATGGTATATTTTCAGTTTTTTATGGACAGATAAAGTATTAAAAATAAAGTTAATGTAAAGATATCAACGGTAAGTTTCGCAGAAGAAATTTCAAAGTGTTTGTGAATATGTATGTGTATCTCTCTCTCAGAACACAGTTAGAATTAGATGGAGTCTACCTACCCCAGGCACAAACCCCCTCAGGTTGTTAGGTGTTATAGGTTACTTTTATCAAAATAAGAGAAGTTTCTGTACACCAAAAGACAGACAGTAATCACAGACCTTAGCTGTTCATTCTCTATTTCATACAATCCTAAGCAATGTGCAAATATTACAGACACTATTATAGCCTTATGGTTCCCAGGAACCCAAACAGTCTAGCACTCAGGGATATGGTGTTGCTGTTTGAAGGTGGTGAAGACATAAGAGTTTGTCTGCCTACAGCAAAGCTTTTGGAGGCATGACATGACTATTTAAAGTGGGGAAGGATCCAGGCCCCTGTAGTAACTCCATGAAAGAATTTGTATACCTGTGGTGATATTCAATCAGATCTACTGCCTGGGCTTCCCTGGTGGCGCAGTGGTTGAGAGTCACCTGCTGATGCAGGGGACGTGGGTTCATGCCCCGTTCTGGGAAGATCCCACATGCTGCGGAGCAGCTGGGCCCGTGAGCCATGGCCACTGACCCTGTGCATCCGGAGCCTGTGCTCCGCAACGGGAGAGGCCACAACAGTGAGAGGCCCGCGTACCGCAAAAAAAAGAAAAAAAAAAAAAATCTACTGCCTTATTTGAGTCAGGTTTATTGATGACATCTAATAACAGCTTTCTCATCTCACCTCAGGCACTGAAGGCTAAGTCCCTATCTTTATTAGACACTTTCTGCTGCATTGCTCAGTCTGCACATGTTTCCTGCCTTAGTGTATCTGTTAATTATATGTAACAAAAGACATAATCAGGATGAAGTCTCCTTAGGAGGGTAAATTAACAAAGCCTCTAACTGAGAAGATACTGCTAATTTGGCCAATGTGAATACCAGGAGCAGTCTGCTTTCACCCAACATGGACAGTAATACATCTTTCATTTTAACAAAATTTAGTCCAGGGCAGCCTTGATTGTCCTATCATCCCTCAGGTCGTCATGAAAAACTACTCTACCGATGATATGTTAACTGGGCCTAGGTGAAAAGGAAGTATCTGGCATTCTACATGTTTCAGTAAAAAAAAAAAAAAAAAAAAAAAATAGGTGTGCCAGAGAGTGAGAGATCCAAAAAACTGGGGCATTTCATTGGCATCTCAGTGAAGTTTCTGAGTTCTAGTGGCCTAGAATGTCAAGATATCACATGTAATATACATGATGTATTATTAAATCTTATACTATTTACCACCAGGAAGTGACATAATGCATGATTTTAGCCTCTGTGAGTTTTAGAAGCAACACCTACAATATTTGGGTATGCTTCTCTGATTTATATCAAGTAACCCCTAACTATCAACTTTATGTGACCTAGAGGCTAGAATAAGATCTGAGGCAGGCTCCAAATCTAGAAACTCTATCACTTGAGCCTTTAATCCAGCAGATTCAATATTCAAACTTAATGGCTGATTAGATACTATACGGAACTTCTAGCAAGGGGCAATACAAGATACACACATGGTCTCCTAACATTTTGGAGCAAATCCATGTTCTCTCTGTTAAATAAATATTCCTGTTTTTTGATCCTTATTTGATAAACAATGTCTAGCCCCTGCCACCATGTCTACTTTGCTCATAAGCCCAGCTGAGTAAGCACTAGGGTAGCTGAGGAAAGAGGCTGAGCCAAACAAAAGGGATTATTTTACCTCCTTGGCAGAAGGAGAGATCAGAGCATTGACATGAGTCAAAAATACTCCCTCAATCTGAGTGTATTCTCAGAGGATCATCTATATGCCTCTTCTACCAATCTTCTTAAACCAATCCTCCAAGTGCTTAGAATAATACCTGACACACAGTAAGCACTGTTATATTTGACATTATTATTATTATGCTTTTGCAGAAAAAGTCTTGAGATATATTACTGGTAGATACATAGGGAAAAACTAAGCAGATGGAAAAATAATGCCTTATTAATGCTAAGAAAAACAAATTTGGAGAGGAGAGGAAATTGAATGATAATATATCTCTTGAACTGACAGATAATAACATTTATTCTTTTTCAACACAATACCCCTTCCCTTAGCTGCACTTGTCTCTGATTCACGATTTCCAGAAGGTAAACCTCCAATGTTCTGCTGAAGTTGGGAAGAACAGTAACCTAGGCTGAGTGGGTAGGAATTGAGAGAATGTGAGGGCATATCTAAATCTCATAATTTGAACTAATCCTATTATTGAAAATCTTAGACTTTCACACCTAATCCTCTATTTTCATCTCCATTTTCAGTGTTGTCTCTAATTCCTAGTGTTTCTAGAATACTGTGATAAAAAGTTGCTTCTGGGCATTCCCTGCCAATTTACTTTTAGCTTTGCTGACCTACTAAATCAGTTACAATTTACCCATTTGTTTTGTAGCTCCCGACATTATATTGTGGATATCTCCATCCCACAATCCTTTCTGAAAAAGTTATCTCCATCAAAACATGGGAGTAGGGGCTTCCCTGGTGGCGCAGTGGTTGAGAGTCCACCTGCCAATGCAGGGGTCACGGGTTCGTGCCCCGGTTCGGGAAGCCTGTGCTCCGCAATGGGAGAGGCCACAGCAGTGAGAGGCCGGCGTACCGCAAAAAAAAAAAACAAAAAAAAACCATGGGAGTAAACCAAGAAATAGGAAATTAAATCCCAGGTAAAAGAGAATCCAATTTAGAAGAGAGAAGAAGCAATTCCCAGGATGACGGTGAAGGGAAATCCCAGGAAGGCTGATATATAAGGCTAAAAGATCCTCCAGTACAAACACAGGTGATATAAGAACAAAAGATAAAATATTACCTGATGTCCTTTAGTTTATTATTCACAAATATGAACAGGACATGGTCCCTGCCTTCAAGAATGTAAAAACCTTGAGACTATAAAATATAATTGGACAGAATGGTTATAAGGCCCTTGACATTTATGTTGCAAAACAGCAGTCCCCAACCTTTTTGGCACCAGGGACTGGTTTCGTGGAAGACAATTTTTCTATGGACTGGGGTGTGGGGGGAATGGTTTCAGGATGATTCAAGCGCATTACATTTACTGTGCACTTTATTTCTGTTATTATTACATTTTAATATATAATGAAATAATTATACAACTCACCATAATGCAGAATCAGTGGGAGCCAAGAGCTTGTTTTCACTTGCCACTCACTGATAGGGTTTTGATATGAGTCTGCAAGCAATTGATTTATTATGGTCTCTGTGCAGTCAAACCTCTCTGCTAATGATAATCTGTATTTGCAGCCACTCCCCAGCACTAGCATCACCGCCTCAGATCGCCTCAGGCATTAGAGTCTCATAAGGAGCACGCAACCTAGATCCCTCACATGCACAGTTCACAGTACAGTTTGAGCTCCGGTAAGAATCTAATGCTGCCGCTGATCTGACAGGAGGCAGAGCTCAGGCGGTAATACGAGCGATGGGGAGCAGCTGTAAATACAGATGAAGTTTGGCTCACTCACTGCTTATCTCCTGCTGTGCGGTCCGGTTCCTAACAGGCCACAGACCGGTACCAGGGGTTGGGGACGCCTGTTGTAAAACAATGCAATGTATGCATCAGGCATTATATTCTCTGGAACCAGACCATCTGGGTCCAAATACCAGCTTCATTAATTACTAGGTGTGTCATCTTAAAAGGCTTAACTTCTGTGGCTCAGCTGAGTCATTTAAAAAAATGAAGCTAATTAGAGTACCTATTTGATGGGGCAGTTCTAAAATTAAGAGATTTAAATGTGAAACTAATACCAGTACCTGGGACATAATTAGCACTATACAAGTGTTATGCAGCAGCAGACGTACTGTATTTTTTTTTTTTAGGACAGTCTGGAAATACATTAGTAGATACACAGAAAATGAAGTAAATGGGAAAAAGCCACGCAATTGTTAACTTCAGAAAAAATAAAGTAGGAAAAAGGAAATAGTCATAGTATACTACTTGGCCCATAAATGAATAATATTTATATAGACACAATAATGTAAACTTTCAATAGTGATTTAATCAAGATTGTGATGAAACTATAGAGCAGGGAGAGAGGGAGAGCAGAGAAAACCTAAGTCCTAAGACTCGAAATTCTTTAAGACAGGAGATCAGGAACTTCTCTGGTGGTCCAGTGGCTAAGACTCCACATTCCCAAGGCAGGGGGCCCAGGTTCGATCCCTGGTCAGGGAACAAGATCCCACATGTCATAACTAAGAGTTCACATGCCGCAACTAAAGAGCCCGCATGCTGCGACAAAGATCCCACACGCATCAACAAAGATCCCAAGTGTTGCAACTAAGACCCAACGCAGCCAAATAAAAATTTTAAAAGTATTCAAAAAAGAGATCAAATCTAAATTTCAAAAATCAAGGCATAGTATATAAGCATGTTATTTAAAAAAAACCAAATAACTCAGATACAGAGAACAAACTGGTGATTGCCAAGGGCGGTGGAGGGGGGTGGTGCGCAAAATGGGTGAAGAGTGTATTCCGTATTTGAAAGCTGCTAAGACAGTAAATCTTAAAAGTTCTCATCACAAGAAAAAAAAGATTCCTGTAACTATGTATGATGATGATGTTAACTAGACTTTTGTGGTGACCGTTTCACAATACATACAAGTATCAACTCATTATGTTACACACCTGAAATTAATACGTCATGTTAATTATAGGTCAAATTATCGAGGACAAAAACCTCACTGTGCCTTAATTAGTGCCCTTAAAAGACAGGTGTTCAAGAAAATAATTTGTACGCAGCATATAATAAATGTACAACTTTCTTTAAAAAGTTTCCAGGCAGCTGTTTTTAATCAACAGATTTAGCAAATGAATGTTAAACAAATAACCAAAAAGTACTTGGCAATGTGGTGGACATGAAAGTAAAAGAAAATGATACTCCCTTGGGAAGTTTAAGTTTTAGTCAGAGACAGAAATAAAATTAAGAATGTGTGAATGACAAAAAAGGCAAAGGACATTCAGGAAAATTATCAGAGTGTTCTTATAATAAGTCATGGAGAAAGTAATTCATGAAGCAAGCTTTTCCTTGAAGGATGATCCAAATTTGTACAAAGACAGCAAAAGTGAAGACAATATTCAAGACAAACAGGTATAGAGGCAATAATAAACACTGTGCTTGAGGGAGATAAGTCTAACTTACTCAGAGCATTAGTTCAGGCTGAGTAAGGTGGAAAATATTATACACAGGAAAGGTGGAGGTATTCTGGAGCTCCTTGAAAGGCCCATAATAGAGCCTGGAATTGCCAGTTATTTAAAATGGGAAGATGGAGAGCTTTATAAAGATGCTATTCTCGGGCTTCCCTGGTGGCACAGTGGTTGAGAGTCCACCTGCCGATGCAGGGGACACAGGTTCGTGCCCCGGTCTGGGAAGATCCCATATGCCACGGAGTGGCTAGGCCCGTGAGCCACAACTACTGAGCCTGTGCGTCCGGAGCCTGTGCTCTGCAACAGGAGAGGCCACAACAGTGAGAGGTCCGCGTACCGCAAAAAAAAAAAAAAGATGCTATTCTCTTCTGCATTAATTACCTCACATTTCTCATTATCTTAAAATCCAATTCCTCACTAGGTAGCCAAGTTAAAGAGAATGAGAACCACATCACATTTACACATTATTACACCTCCCACATGTAGCACAGAGCATACTGTCTAAAAGTGAATTATAATGCTCAAACCACTTGAACTGTTTTATATAATCTTTGTTCTTAAGCTCTAGGAAATGCTGGGGAAATAATTACCTCTGGAGTTAAAAAACATCTATTTGAAATTCAGCAATTCCTTCTGTTTCACTAGGGTTTCTTTTCCTTTTCTATAAAATTCATTTAGAATTTAAAATAGAAACCATATTATGATTCCATTTTTATAAAATATTTCCATATAGCTATTCTTCTGTCTGTATATGCATATAAGACATCTAGAATGATTTTCCTCAGTGTTAATAATATCACTTTCAGAGTTAGGAGGAATTTCATTTAATTTATTATATTTAATTTCCTGCATTGGTTAATTTCTTTATAATAAAGACAAATTATTGTTTGAAATACAAAGAAAGAAAGTTAAGATGACTCAATATTGAACAACTAAATAGATAGTTGGGCCACTTAATAAGATGGAAATGAAAGATTTGTTTTGTTTTTGTGGGAGAAGACCCAACAGTTCAATTTTAGACAAGTTTGTGATATCTGAGAAATGTATGAATTGAGATATCAGGATGCAGTCATATATATGAGTCTGGTAGCTCAGAATGGTAGTTTAGATCGGGGATATAAATTGGGGCATCCGTTGGCATACAGATGATACTTAAAGGCAAAGGAGTAAGTGGATGAACTAGGGGCAGCATGTAAAGAAAAAACGTGGACCCAGGACCAAGTCCTGAGTATTCGAACATTCAGAGGTTGCTTAGAGAATGAAAAGGAGGAGAAACTGCAGCCATAGGAGTATGTGGTATCACAGAAGCTAAAAGAACTTTCACATAGAAATGGCCCATTATGTCAAATGTTACTTACAGTAAGATGAGAATCAAGAGAAGAATCCACTAGATTCATCAGCATAAAAGTTATAAGTGACCTTGAGATGAGTAGGATGTGCAGTTCTGACAGAACTGTAAAGTCAGTGTCAAATCTAAGGGGGCTGAGGAGTAAGCAGAGGTGAGCAAGTAGGGACAGTTCGTATAGATACATTTTGCTGCAAGAGGCAGAGAAATAGGACAGTGACTGCAGAGAGATGTGATGTCAAGGACTTTCTCCGTGCGTGTGTTTTGTTTCATTTCATTGTAAAATGGGACATGTGAAGGCATGTCTGCACACTGATACCAGTAGTAGAAAAGGACAGGTTGGAAGTGGAAACAAAGAGGATAGGAGGGCTAATCAAAGGAGCAAGCTTCTTATATATTAGTCATTTACAATATAAGATTTGTAAGATCTTGGCAAATAAAAATTCAGAAACTTAAATAGAATGTGATGCTGTTGAATGTGAAAATCCACATTTCCTTAAGCCCCAAATTAGCCTCATCTAAGAGCTGCGGTAAACCTAAAGAAATTGTATCAAATTTACCATCATGCTAGTCTAGATTTCTGAAGCAAGGGGAAAAAAAATAAAGTGAATGGAACAAAGCAATGCTAAATGTAGAAATCAAACACATTAATGAGATGACTTACTGGGAGGGAACGGTACAATTAAAAACAAAAAACTGTGGGAGTGAAAGAAAATGATACAGGCAAAAATCTGAAATACATAGAAACATGAGATTTATATAATACTAAGCTATGATTTAAATTATCACCACTGGACCTCAGTTACCAATGCTAGACTGAAACAGTAGACAAATGAAAGTAAACTTTCATAGACAAATGAAAGTTTCATTTAAAAAATGAAAGTAAACTTTCATAGAAAAGTGAAAGTTTCATTTAAAAAATGAAAGTTAGCTTGAGATGCATAACTTAAAAATACAACTGAGTATTATAAGAATGGACTTCAAAATACCATGAAATTTCTTGTCAAAGAAAAATTTGTTAAAAGACACATAAAATTAAAATACAAACTTTTCCTCAAAAAGTGGTTTTGTCATTTTCTTTGTCTGAATGCTGATATTGTAAACAGCACATTTCTTGGCAGATGTGGAAGACTACTGAGATACTGAAAAAATGACGTCAATTTATTTCCTAAGTAAAACTCAAAAACCGTATACAGCAAGTAGACAGATATAAAGAAACGAAGTACTGCTACTTTATATCTATTACTAACATTTTTATAGTGCTTGCTATGTGCCAAGCACTGCTATAAGCCCTTCTAATTTTTCATATGTAAGTTTCATGGTAACTCTGTGAGGAAAAGTATATAGTTATCCTCCATTTTACAGATGGGTAACTGAGATCTCACTTCACAAAACTAGTAAACAGTAGGTAGACTGACTCCAGAGTCCATGTTGCTGACCACTATATTGCACGGCTATTATAGGTATCTACAATGGGATGGCAAATTTTCTAGTTTCCATTTAGACATTATGAGAAAGCATACACTATGCAAATTAATATATTTTATTCCCAGGAGCATTTTACTTCTTGGATTGCTTTTTACATGACTTAAAATCCTACAGCTAAATATTTTGCCAGAAGAACACCAAAAGAAAATATTACTCTATAAAAGAAAGAAAACATACAGAAAAAAAAATTTACTCAACATATTAATAACAAGAGACCAAAATCTATGTTCTATAATTAGAAAACTCAGAAACATACTTGCTATGCAAAAGGAGATTCTACTGATAGGTTTTCCCCAGAATTCCTCATCGCTGCTTGCTATATGATTATCTGATGCTATTCACAGAAAGTTAAAATTTAATGTGAAAGTACGTTTTGAGATAAAGAGCATACCACCACAAAGAACTATAATAGCTGCAGCTTTTTTTCCTACTTTCTTTGAACTATAAATCCAAAAATGAAACTCAGTTATTAATGAATGTAAAAAAAATGCTTAAGACTTATAATATACACTACCATTAGAGAAATCTAATTTTAGAAAAGTAATTGCTTTATTTCTTAGGTAGAACATTCTCACTGACTCCCTCCCCCTCATACTTTTAAAAGTTACTTTGCTAGTAGAAAGGAAATCATGAACCTATGAAAGTGAAAATTTTCTTTAATTCAGCTGCTTTTAAATGTTAAGGAATATAAATTCAACCAGAAAATATTTAAACCTTGGGTTAAAGAGTATGATTAACATTGAGGAGCAACATTTGGGCAAGATAAATCGTCCATTTCTAGGCCTCTTTCAAGACTACATTATGGCAGGAGTCCAATCCAACACCAATCCAGGGAAGCCCCAGCTGACTCCTGAGTAAACTGAAGAGTCCACAGGATGCCTCTAATGAATCGAGCAGAAGTGAAATACACTGTGATAATACAGAACCTAAATGTGGCAAAGGCCATAATGTAAAAATCTAGTGACTATAATTTACTTTGTAATATTACAGAAAGACAAATTACATTTAAACATGCTTTAAAAATTAGCTTATTTTAAATACTTTTTTAAAGTATATAGAACATATCCTTAACTGTTTTTGCAATAAGAAAACATCAAGTGAAATTCAGCATCTTACCTTAGACCAAAGATGTGTGATTGTTCATAGTTGAATAAAGAACGAATCTTGGCTTCAGAATTCAAAATTATAAGTCTGTCAATAATATCCTGTAAAAGAGACTTAGACTGTTCTTGGCTGAAACCATTTAAAGAAAATCAAATCAACAAATATTTATTTAGATTTGTGGTTCTCAAACTCGGCTTTGCATTTGAATGTAGGGAGCTGTTTAAAAAAACTTTTTTTAATTAAGCCTAAATCTCACCCCTAGAGATTCTGAATTAATTGGTCTGGGTGTGGTATGAGCATCAAGACGTGTAAACATTCCTGAAATGAATCAAATGTTTACCCAAAGCTGCTTATTGCAGCCAGTTAAATACTGTTTAAACTGCTAAAAATGTAAACTACCTTGAAAAACAAATATGAACTCTAAAAATGTGAAGCATGAACAGTGGATTTAAATAGTTTTATCTAGGAATTATTTGAGATTTTGTTAATAGATATTCTCTGCTCATGTAAAGCAGTGGTTTCCAACCCTGAGCAAACACTGCAATCACCTAGAGAACTTAAAAAGTAAATATAGGGCCTCCCTGGCAGCGCAGTAGTTAAGAATCTGCCTGCCAATGCAGGGGACATGGGTTCGAGCCCTGGTCCGGGAAGATCCCACATGTCATGGAGCAACAAAGCCCGTGCACCACAACTACCGAGCCTGCGAGCCACATCTGAGCCTGCATGCAACTACTGAAGCCCGCGCGTCTAGAGCCCATGCTCCACAACAAGAGAAGCCACCACAATGAGAAGCCCAGGCACCGCAACGAAGAGTAGCCCCCGCTCGCTGCAACTAGAGAAAGCCCATGCACAGCAAAGACCCAACACAGCCAAAAAAAAAGTAAGTGTAATAGCTGCCCAAGCTCTATCCCAAGGCAATTAAGTCACTATCCCTGCGGTATGATTCTGGCATTAACATCCTTGTAAAAGCTTCCCACAGTTGTTGCAATGGGTAACCATGCTTAAAAATCACTGATGCAAGTACAGAGAGAACCTGATGCCTAGGTGCCATCAATTGTTCCAAGCACTGACAATTTAAGCCTATCACAAAATTTTGAGCATTCTCTAAAAGCCTTTCTTTCTATAAGACCTGGCTTTTGTGCATATCTTTGGGTTCAGGCCTAAGAAATTTATTCATAGCAAATACTTGTCTCTCTCTCATTGATCATTTTCCTGATCAAGAAACTTGTTACTTTCCACGAGTTTAAATTCAAGATATTTCTGTAACCAACAGGGCAAAAGAAGAATGGTTATGCTAGGGAATAAAGTCACATAATATTTCCTGAGGTCTATGTAGATGATAGTACAAACATATCAAATACATAAGAGGCCAGGAAATAAGACTGTAAGGAGGAGGAAATAATGGATCTAAAAATCACATCTGAAAAATACTAAACAAGACACAGTAAAAACTGGATTTTGTATGAACTTACCAACTGAAAGTTTACATGGAACACTTAGGAATGCATTTACCATTCTACAAACATCTTGTAAAATGTGTAAATAATATTAGCACAAAGAGTTTACAATCAGCAAATATTAAATAAACTGCCTAACAATGAAGAATGAAAAGATTGCTATCTTAAACAATCTGTCCTTGTTGGCTGCTACTTAGCTGGACACTCATTTCAAAACAGTACATGACACCTTGTGACTCCAAAGTTCTAGTTCTGAATCTAAGTACTAGATACTGTAAGAATACAAGGTAGAGAATGTATTACCAACAAGCTAATAGCAGCTATCTATCAATGATAATGCATTTTCAGAGAACAAATGTTACAGTAAATAAATTCTTCTTCAAAGAGGATTACACCGATGATCACCACTTAGGGAAGTAAACACCCGGGAAGCCCACCTTATGGAGAAATTCAGTTTGTAAGCACTACAATGTGTGTCAATAAGGCAATCAGTTTCCTAAATTAAGCAACAGCTTCTGAGAAATAAGTTAGTGCAAGTAAGGCTTGAGACTCAAAAAGGAGTCTGAACCTGTGCTTTTTTAAAAGCATATTGTCTAGCTTGGGAATATGTTCAGTAATCTAGTAAGCCAGAATGAAACCACGACTGGAAAAACAAAGAGGAATATGCATTCTCGATAAATCAATATATGTTTGAGTGCCTATTCTGTTTACAGTTGTCCCAATGGCTGGGTTTGTGCTATCTGATCCCTTTTACTTAAGAAAGGGCCAAGTGAAGAGTGAGGAATATGTCAACCATAATGCCAATACTCCTATACCTGCACTATTAGGAGTGGTTTGTGATTGGTTAGTCCATAAACATCCATGAACAAAACTCAGTCTATTAAGGTCCTCCCTTGGGATTTTTCAAAGTGGGGAGTGTCTTAGTCCATTCTGGATGCTGTGATAGAATAGCATAGACTGAGTGGTTTATATATAACAGAAAGTTTATTTCTCACAGTTCTGGAGCCTGGTTAGTCCAACATCAAGTTGCCAGAGATTTTGTGTCTGGTGACGACCTACTTTCTAGTTCACAGTCAGTCATCTTTTTGCTGTGTCCTCAGATGGCAGAAGGGGTGAGAGCTTTCTCTAGGGTTTTTAATAAGGCACTAGTCACCCCATAAAGACCTTACCTCCAAATATTATCACACTGGGAATGAGGTTTCAACATATGAATTTGGGGGGTATACAAACATTCAGTCTATAGACAGGAGGTAGAGGAAAATGCCACTCTGGTGGTGTAGTGAGTTGAACGGTGACTCCCTCTAAAAAAAAAGATATGTCTATGTTCTAAATCCCCAGAACCTATGATTGTTACCCTATTTGGAAAAAGGGTCTTTGCAGAGGTAATGAAATTAAGGATCTTGAGAATAAGATCATCCTGTATTAGGCAAGTGGGCCCTAAATCTATTGACAAGTGTTCTTATAAGAGAAAGACAAAGGGAGATTTAAGAAAGAAAAGGAGACGGCCATGTGAAGATGGAGGCAGAAATTGGAGGGATGCAGTAACAAGCTATGAAATGCCTGAAACCACCAGAAATGAGAAGAGGCAAGGAAGAGTCTCCCCTGGAAACTTCGGAGGGAATGTGGTCCTGTTGACACCTTGATTTCAGACTTCTGGCCTCCAGAACTGAGAGAGGATAAATTTGTTGTTTTAAGCCACCCACTTTGTGGTAATTTGTTATGGTGGCCCTAGGAAACTAATACAAGGGGGGATGGTGAATGTGTCAGTATGGAATGACAAGTAGTCCCTCCCGTGTGTTCTTCTATAGAGGACACCATCTGCAGAAGAACATATTAATAATAATTACAGCAAACAATTATATAGCACTTATCTGCCAGTCAGTGATTTAAACTTTTATATTTAATTTAGTTCAATTCACTTAATTCTTACAACAACTCTGAGATAGTAACAGTATTGCCCTCTTTTTAACAGAGGAGAAAATGGGTCAAACTTGTCCAAGGTCACACAGCTTGTAAGAGGCAGAACCAGGAATCTAATCCAGGCAGTCTGGCTTCAGAATACAAACTCTTAACCACTATACTATGTATATGCCTTTCAATAAAGTCAAAATGGAGAGCAATAAAAAGAAAGGGAGTGGGGAAAGCAAGAGAGACAGATGTCGACCTGACTGAATTCAAAGTTCTATTTCCACTTGTCCCTGATTTTATTGCAAGATGGTAAGTCAATTCCTTTTTTGCCTAAACTAATTCAAATTGAGTTTCTCCAATAACTAAAGGGGTCCAACCTAATATACAATGTATATAAATAGAAAAGAAATAGAAAAGCAATTGAAAAATATATCTGTCAGAGGAAAAGAATATTTTGTGTCATTCATCTTTAATATACACAAGTACAAGTTGGAAGTTGTTCCAGGGCTTAGAATTTTGGTAGATATTCAATAGGAAACCATGAAGAGTGAAGGCCAAATATTCTTAAAGTACAAAGAATTTCTTAAAATTGGGAAACATAACACAAATAGAAAAAAAGCAAAAATAAGTTGAAAGACCACTATGAGAAGAAGAAACGTCAATGGACATTAAACACATGAAAAGATATTCTGCTCATAATGAGAAAAATATAAATTAACACTTCTTTCCTGTCAGACAAATATCTAAACCACCGACCACATTATCTTCTATGAGCCTGTCAGGAAACAAGCACTGTAATATCTTATTGATGGGAATGCAGAAGAATTATTCCCTGTGGTTGGAAATCTAGCAATACATACCAAAATTACATATGAATTTACCTTTCAATGCAGGGATCCCACTTATAGAAATCCAGCCCAAAAATCAGTAGTAGGCAGAATTCTAAGATGGCCCCAAGATTCTCAGGCCTTAAACACTAATGTATCAATAGGTAGTGCTATGAAGAGATTTTGCAGATGTAATTAAAGCCCTTAATTAGTTGATTTTAAGAGGGGATTATCAGGGTAGCTCTGATCTCATCACATGAGACACTTAAAAGCAGAGTTTTCTCTGACTGGTCACAGAAGAGGAAGTCAGAGAGATTCAAAGCATGAGTGAAGTTCTTCAATGCTGACATGGAGGGAACAATCCGACAAAGCCCTGAAAGCAGCCCCCGGCTGACAGCCAGCAGGAGATCAGGCACTTCAATCCCACAACTATAAGAAACTGACTTCTGCCAATAACAAGAACGAATTTGTTATCATGGATTTTTCCCCAGAGCCTCCAGACAAGCACTCAGCCTGGCCAACATTTTGATTTCAGTCTTTTTAATACTCTGAGCAGAAAACCCAGGTGCACAGTACTTGACTTCTGACCTATAATAAGTGGGTGTTTTAATTTGCTAAGTTGGTAGCAATTTGTTATGCAGCAATACAAAAAAAAAAAATTACAGACATACTGGTAAACACAAGATAAGCCAAGGCTATTAATTTTGGCATAATTGATAATAGTAAAAGACTGAAAGAAACCAAGGGTTCACCAATAGACAACTAGATAAACTCTAGTACATCCACACAAGAGCACTATGTAACTGTAAAAAGGCATGAGTAAGAGCTCTACGTACCACTAAGGAGTAATCTCAAAGATAGAGGAGCAGGACTTCCTGGTGGTCCAGTGGTTGAGAATCCATCTTCCAATGCAAGGGATGAGGGTTTGATCCCTGGTCCTGGAAGGCCCCACATGCCACGAAGCAACTAAGCCCGTGCGCCACAACTACTGAGCCTGTGCTCTAGAGCTCGCAGTCCACAACTACTGAGCCTGAGCACCACAACTACTGAAGCCCACGCACCTAAAGCCCATGCTCCACAACAAGAGAAGCCACCGCAATGAGAAGCCCGTGCATTGCAATGAAGAGTAGTCCCTGCTCACCGCAACTAGAGAAAGCCCGCACGCAGCAACAAAGACCCAACGCAGCCAAAAATAAATTTATTTAAAAAAACTAAAAGATCAATCCTAACATAAGTGGAAAGATATTTCTGACTATGCACTGTAGAACATCCATGAAAACTTGAGAACAAACATCCAAGCAATTGCGCTAGATTAAATAATTCATTTGTACTTGTGTTCCATAACAGATTTCAATAAAGGTAATAATATTAGAAATATTTTTAAAAACCATTCACTGGATATCTACTATATTCTATATGTAAATATGACTAAGATATCCTACTTGCTCTCAGGCCCTCACAGTATAGTAGGGAAGACAGGCGCATAAATGGCTAATTATAAAACTACTTAAGAAGTGCCAAGATACAGAAATTGAGACACAGGTGTAGAGAACAAACGTATGGACACCAAGGGGGGAAGCTGCGGGGGGGTGGGGCTGGGGGTGGGATGAATTGGGAGATTGGGATTGACGTGTATACACTGATGTGTATAAATTGATGACTAATAGGAACCTGCTGTATAAAGAAATAAATTTAAAAATTAAACAAGCAAAAAAAGAGAAGTGCCAAGATACAAGTAAGGATAAGATAAAATTGGAACACTTCAAGAATATAAAAGTTTAATAATAAAAATACCTATCTTTATATTTCATTCACATAAATCATAAAAAATTTCCCAAAGTAGAGAAAGTTTAAAAAAATAAAATGTTTAGGGTCAAAAGAATTAGAAGAATTCAAAATGTCAAAACTGTAAAAAAAAAAAAAAAAAGACAACACACAGGACAAAGTGACCAGAAATAAAAGTAATGATTAACAACAGAATTTCAGAACTAAATAATTCTTTACTAATGCATATATACACATATTTATGTGTGTTCAATTCATAAACTTACCCAAAGATGAGGAACTAAATGTCTCTGAATGATTAAAACAAATTACCCATCTTAGAGTATGAATATAAAATAAGTCTCAAATTAAATAAATATGTATATACTGCCCTCATGGGGCAGTAATATGTAGTTCATTTAAAATATAGGCAGAAAATGCACTGGACTCCTTAGATACAATTTATTAACGTAAGTCACCTAAAAATAATTCATACACATACTTCTATATATGCCAAATCTCTTTCCTAGTTGGGAAGCCTTAACCTTGTTATTTCAATAGGTGCCACCACTGTTAGACAGCCAGATCAAAGATTCCATTTACAGATAATTCAGAAGCTAACATTCTATAGGTTAATAAATCAAACAGTCTTTAAATGTGATTTAGTATACCTTTTTTTCTGTTAAATTGCATTTTTACTACAGATCTTAAAAAGCGGCACTATAAGAGTGAAAGATTAAAAGAAAATGACTTACAATAACCCTCGTTGGGACTTCACGAAGAGAATATTCTTCTTTATCAGGAAGACCCTGATTGCCTACAAGCTCATAAACAGCAGGATAAGATAACAGGTTCACCAGTGCTAGAAAAGACTGGGGTGGGGGTAGGTGGGAGGGGGAGAAACAACCAATTGTTCAAATGGTTCATTTTTTTTTAACCACATCCAAGGAAGACTCATTAATGCGAAGGGCAATTTTTAAAATAAGCCTAATCAATCCATATAACTGAAATATATGCATCTATGATAAGTACAAAATAGTTAACGTCAACAATAATCTATGTCCTAACAATACATAACTGTAACAAAACATAAATGAGAACTGGAAAATGCTTTAAAATATCACGTATCTCTTGAAAGTTAGGTTCTGACAAAAAATGAAGTGAGCAATCATTCTCATTCTTTGCACTGTTGTATCTGATGCATAAGAAAATATAAGAAAAATACTTTGGGGCTCTGGAGCAAGATAATAATAAATTCTATATATTATAGCACTCAGGTCACAAGGCTATCTTTATCCTTTAACTACATTCACTGGAAATTCAAGTAATCTAAATATAGTTATTAGAAAAAGCCATGGCTTTTCCTATCAAAACCCACGCATTTTCTGGTGCAATCTTACCAAGTTAATCTCTCCATGAAATTTTTAAGCTCCTGCTCTTGTCTTATCGACAAGAATCTGAATATTTTTCTCCAGCACAGTTCATTCTTTGGATCCCCTATGCAGAAGCACGCAGTGGTTGCCCATTACTAAACATCAGGTCTAAACTCCTTAGCATGACTTTCAAGGCACTTTACTAATTGACACCTTTCTTCTCTTCAGTGTCAAATCTTCTGCCCACCCCCTCCTTCAAATAATCATGACAATTTTCTATTAGATTTGAGTCTAAGTGTTCAAGGCTTTCTTAGTTTTGGTTGGTTGGGTTTTGTTTCAGCTTTGTTTTTTACTTCCAGTTTGAGGTAATTGATATATAACACTACATAAGTTTAAGGTGTACAGCATAATGATTTGACTTACATAATCAGGAAATGATTACCATAAGTTTAGTGAACATCCATCATCTCATATAGATACAGCATTAAATAGAAAAAATAAATTTCCTTGTGATGAGAATTCTTAGGATTTACTCAACAATTTTCATATAACATAAAGCACTGGTAATTATATTAATCATATTGTACATTACATCCCTACTACCTACTTATAACTGAAACTTTGTACATTTTGACCACCTTTACCACCATAAAGATATTATACTATTATTGACTATATTCACCACTATACATTTCATCACGTTGACTCATGTATTTTGTACTGAAAGTTTGTATCTCTTAATTTCCATCACCTATTTCACTCATTTCCCCACCACACTTCCCTCTGGCAACCACCTGTCTATTGTGAATCTATGACTGTTATGTTTGTTCATTTGCTTCATTTTTTAGATTCCTCATATAAGTGAAATCATATGTTAACTTTTTCATCTTCTACAAATTAGTAAATGATGTTTCTTCTTCACATATTCACATTCATAGACAGTGCAGCCTTGTTGCTGTAGTTGTTCATATTTGACCAAATACTACTCAAATTAATTTTAACTTCAATAATATTTTTTGAATAAAGCAACATATAGGAAAAGCCTTAAACATAAAGATAAGTTTTGTGGTTAGAAAAATCTCATTTTACAATAAATTCCAGAACTTACCATACAAAAAAAAAAAAGTGAAATCATATGGTATTTGTCTTTCTCCATCTGACTTATTTCACTTACCATAATACTCTCTAGGTCCATCCATGTTGTCATAAATGGCAAGATTTCATTCTATTCTATGGCTGAGTAATATTTCATTCTATGCCTATATCACATCTTCTTTATCCATTCATACATCAGTGAATTGAGAATTTCATAAATGTTGAAATTTGTCGAATGCTTTTTCTGTATCTATTGAGATGATCATATGATTTTTATTCTTCAATTGTTAATGTGGTATATTACAACAACTGATTTGCAGATACTGAACCATCCCTGCATCCCTGGGATAAATCCACTTGATCATGGTGTATGATCCTTTTAATGTATGGTTGAATTTGATTTGCTAGTATTTTATTAAGGATTTCTGCAACTACATTCAGTGATATTGGCCTGTATTTTTTATTTTTTTTCACAGTCTTTTGTTGTGGAATCAGGGTGATGCCGGCCACACAGACTGAATTCTGATGCATTCCTTCCTCTCAAACTTGTAATAGTTTGAGAAAGAAAAGCATTAACTCTTTAAATGTTTGGTATAATTCACCTGTGAAGCCATCTGATCCTGGACTTTTGTTGGGAGTTTTTAAAAATTACGGATTCAATTTCATTACTGGTCATCTGTCTGCTCATATTTTGTATTTCTTCCTGATTCAGTCTTGGGAGATGGATAAATTTCTAGAAATACACAATTTCTTCTAGGTTGTCCACTTTATTGGCATATAATTGTTCATAGTAATATCATGATTTCTGTGGTACTGACTGTAACTTCTTTTTCATTTCCAATTTATTTGGCTCCTCTCTTTTCTTGAGAAGTCTGGCTAAAGGTTTATCAATTTTATTTATCTTTTCAAAAAACCAGCTCTTAGTTTCACTGACCTTTTCTATTGGTTTCTTAGTCTCTATTTCTGCTTTGATTTTTATTATTTCTTTCCTTCTATTAAATTTGGGTTTGTTTGTTCTTTTTCTACTTCCTTTGAGTTGGCATTTGTTGTTTTGATTTTTTAATATGTCTGGTGTGTATTGTTTATTAATTGAGTAAAATTATAGTAGGAATATCCTAAAAGAAAAACGTCCTTGCAAGACAATTCACAGGGAACACTGGTATTTGTCTTTTACTAAGTTTATTTTAAAAATAAAAATTTAGAAATAAAAGAAAGGAGGGAAAAAATTAGGAAAGGCTGCTGGTTGTAACTGAATATAGGTTAAGGTCTGGATGAAGTAATTTGAGAGAGATATTTCAAATCTATACATTGTTAGTTAAATCATTTCTTACCTTTTGACAGCTTCGGTCAATAGGGTCCACTGGAGTAGATTTGGGATGGGTTACCCTAACATCATCTCTTCCACATTCCAGATTGGCCCATAATTCAGTTAAAAGTGCATTAATAAACCCTAAGAAGAATTTTACATCATATTTATAATATACTACTTCTTTGGATTATGGAGGAAAGACATAATTATCCTTCTAACAAGACTGGTCCACACTGACAGAAGACATACTTGTATCCTTGGTGCCTCAGTATCATATAACTATGGAATGCCTAAACTCTCAAAGACTATTTCCCTAGAGGACTGAATTTTGAGCCCCAGTTTTTATCCTTTAGCCAATGACCTCTCCGAGCATGTTTTCCTGAAAAAAATAAGGTTTACATGTTACTCAACAAATAAGCTAATAGTAAAATGCAGCCTGAAAGCTGGAGTGTATGTGTGTAAAGAAGGAGGTATCCTGGAGGCACAGTAAACAATCAAAGAGTGGGTGTTCCCTTTCTTTAGTGTAACAATTTTTTTGCATTTCCATATGCTTAGAACATTTCTCCACTTCATACAACTTCTGGTTCTATACAGTCTTTAAATTCTCCCGAGTCAGATACTATAAATCTAAATGAAAGTGATTATTAAGCCCAATTATCAAATTCCTTTATGAGGAATCAAAGCATATGGAAAGGCGCAAGACAGAACACCTAATCATAAATCAGTAAGTTCATAATAACACATTAGAGCAGAAAGGGTCCTCTGGTACAATGGAAAACATATAGGCTCTGAAATCGAAAATAGCAGTGTTCAAGTTACAAATCTGCCAGCTTGTTAGTTACATGTCCTTGAATCTTTTGACTTCTAAGAGCATCAGTTCCCGATTTGAAAGCTGAGAAAAGTGTTGCATTTGAGGGTTGCCATAAAGTATAAATGGGATGATATACACAGAGGTCCTAATATAGTACCAAGACATCAGAGGAACTCGAGCAGTGTTAGTCTTCCTTCCTTTGTCCTATGAAAAACTGCATTTAATCCTCTCAAGAAAAGTTGGATATATGAGGTTTAGAAGCTTAATGACTTGAGCAACAAGAAAATCTGGGATTGAATCTAGTCTTCAAATGCTTCCATTAATGTGTCCCTCAATACTATAAATAAATTGGATTTTATTTTAAGTAAAAGAGTAAGTGGCTCAGCTTAGGGCAGCTTCTGCAAGAAACGTGTTTCATAAGTATTCCAAATTAGTCCAGCCAAAAAATATTTAAGATACACTATAGAAAAATATTTACATTTGAGGAGAGAATCAATAGTGACCACTGATGTTATGATTCTTCACTTCTAAGACTTAAATATAATCACAGCATCTCTATTAGAGATTACATCTTGTCTCTGGTTCAGGGTTCAGATAACCTTAATATACAATATATTAAATCTCCCAATGTTAGAATGTCTTAAAAATCCAACCTGTAGTAGGTAATATTCAATACATGCCAACTACAAACTCCAAAAATAGTGGTGAAAATTAAGTGGGTGAAAGAGAATCTTTCAAGAAAGGAAGAGAAAAAGGAATAAGAAAATGGCATGTATGTGTGATTATTATGACTGGAAATCTTGATTTATATATAATTTACTGAAACTGAGCATTAAATCCTATCAGATGCAATTATACCAAGAGAGGATGACAAACTTTTGATTTATAAGATGAAGCCTTCTTAAAGCCATCAAATATAACTCAGTTTAGATCATTATGCACCATTGTTCTGAGGAAAGAAAAAAATTATATATATTTTTACAGAGAAAAAAAAAATTCCTAGTGGGATTGCACGGAAGAGAAAAGGTAAAAAGGAAATCCCAATAACATTCTTTTTACCTAAGGCCTAAGTTGGGAAAAAGAACTTTTGAGTGAAATACCTGATACTTGATCATGGCAGTTAAATTTTGCATAGACTCACTCATTTTATTTAAATTATAATTCTAAAGAACTTACCTGAACTTTGTAGTGCTACTGCACCTGCTGCTGTTGATGCCACGTGTGTAACCAGAACTCCATAGCCAAACTTTTTATGCCTGCTGACCTAACATAAATAAGGAATAATGAGAAGCAGGAAAACACAGCATGCTAATATTTTACTTACATGTTACATGTAGCGTTACTGATTTCTTTATTAAAATGCTGGACAGTCTTTCAAGAAAAGATAACAAGAGCAGAAAAAACTCAAACTATAACAATCAGTGAGTTAATACTAATGTAATATTTTTGATAATCTTGTTTCAGAGATCTAGGAACCAGCCCTAAAACTATGTTGCTTCATGACCCTAAACAAGTCACTATGTCTCTAAGTCTCTTTATATATAAAATAAGGGACTTTGGACCAGATGAAGAGAAACTCCTTCCAATTCTAATTTCTGTTATCTTACTATTTTATTCTTTAGGTTGGTTCTTTGATAATAAATTCTCATTAATTAATCTGTATTGACTGCCAGTTTTTTAACTGGGCTTTCAAATAAATGACTTTAAACAGAATAATGGTATCTTCTTAAAAATGACAGTTTTAGAGGCAATGTGATTTTTTTCCTAAAGAAGGAAGTTATATACACACACATGTGCACACACACACAATCCTCATTTATTATACAGGTTTCTAAACAACATTGTAGAAAACCTTAAATAATTTGTTATTTCACAAAGAATATCATCCATGTATTCATGGTAAAGTTGAGAAGTATCCCTTAGCAGAAATCAGAATAAGAAAATAAAGACGTTATAAAATATTCCTCCTTCCTCAGACTTTATAGCTCAGCCTGACCTTAGACAAAGTGTTTGACTTCTAAACAGAGCTAACCATTTAGAATTTGTATTTTTCAACATTTCATTAAAAGGATAAGAATATGTTTTTATCAAATTTTTAAAATATAAACTACACATTCCATGTTAAGGGCAAAAAAAAAAAAAAAAGGCGGGGGGGACTAAAAGACCATGGGAAACAATTAGGTTTATTTCTTAAAATTTTTTGCTGCTCATCTCTCTATAAATTTGCCTTCCTTTTCCATTTTTATTACTCTTATTTTCCATTTTCCTTAATTTATCATCCATTAGTTCCGCAGTGGGATAACACAGAAGTACAGCAAGATAAATGTCTATCTTTTTTCCCACTTGCCTTCTTCCATGACAATGGGAAAAACACCTTACTCATCAATCATCCCAAAGGACACTGCTGATTCAGATATTAGCAGCCACAGGGGTCTTCCAGATCAACACTAAATACTAAAAAGGAAGGGCAGAGGAAAACTTCAGAGAAGCTAGAGGGGCTTCACTAAACAAGACTTAGATTTCACGGATACTGTTAAGACTAATCTGAGTTCCAGTATTACTACCATCAATAACTACATGTGTGAACACAAGCAGATAATTTATAACCAGCCTGGATCTCCAATTTCTCTTCAGCAAA
Organism: Delphinapterus leucas; assembly: GCF_059928025.1. Classification (NCBI taxonomy): domain Eukaryota; kingdom Metazoa; phylum Chordata; class Mammalia; order Artiodactyla; family Monodontidae; genus Delphinapterus; species Delphinapterus leucas. Next base: position 56,819,548 of record NC_143140.1, read on the forward strand.
ATTAAGGAAAGTCTAGTTGCCTTCTTACAAGATAACTGAGAATCTAAATGTTCAAAAAATGTCTTGAATGGTGTAAATCAACATTAAACTATTGTACTAAATTATATGGTTGTAAGTTACTGACGTCCAGGGAACAACATCTTCTATTAAAACGAACAGTATATTAAAAGGAAGACCAGATTGTTTTAAAATTTATGAATATAAAAAAATGACATCTAGTCCTAGGTATATTATCACAACAGTAAAAAGCTATGTCTACATGGTCTCAAGAATCTGAATGAGAAAGAAAAATCTCTCTCAGTCACTTGAATATTTTCAAAAATGGAAAGAAAAAAAAAGGGAAACCCAAATGGTTAACTAGTACACAAGGAGAAATTCAAATTCACCAGCAGATCAAAACACAATTTATGTAAACTAAAAGCCTGAAAACCTTCTATATTTGCTATAATCTGAATGTCTATCTCTTCTCAAAATTCCTATGTTGAAATCCTAAGCCCTGGAAGTAATGGTAGGAAGTGGGGCCTTTGGGAGGCTATTAGGTTGTGAAGGTAGAGAGTGCTCACAAATGGAATTAGTGCTCTTATAAAAAAAAAGATCCCCAAGAGACCCTAGCCCCTTCTGCTAGGCTACAATAAGAAGTCTGAACATCAAGAAACAATAGCTTCCAGAGATAAAGGAAACACTTTTAAAAGCATATCTATGATCCTAAGAAGCCCTGACATCTAGGGATATTTACTGTAACAGCAAAATGAATATACCTCAAAGATCTCTGTCTGATAAAGGGCTAAATTTATAGTAAATTTTATTTAACAGTACCAATAACAAAACCCCTCTACAAATATATTTATTTCTTCCAAAATGTGAACCCCAAACTCCCAATGACACATACACTTAGACCCAAAAGGTTTTTCTCCTGGAATTCCACCGAGTTTTAGTATAGCCAGATGTTTGATATCATATTTATAAAACATCTAGATGATTAACTGAGTTTTTCAATTTCATCCAGTTGTTTCAGCCTGTAAAATACTCACAGATACCAACATCAGCTCTCTAAAGCTTTCCTGAAAAAATATCGTTAAATATTACAATGCTATATGGTTTTTTAATTGAGGTTTAATAATCTCTTCACACAAAGAAAACAGAATAATGTTCTTAATGGCTTTTACAGAAAGGAAAGTTCCTTTTGCCTGTGGCAGATGGTAATTCGCACCTGTAATTCTTTTGCATATTGGCTGAACATAAATGTCACACATTCATTGATGGCACCTGTTCTTTGAAGAAGTTGTAGTCCTTTGGGAGTGGCAGCAAAATTTAGTAAATCGTCTAACAAATTCTCTTCCCAAGCCATACTGAAACAGGTAAAAAGAAAGGTATGAACGTCTTTATTGTACTCAAAACTGAAAACAACAACAACAAAAAACAGCTTAATACTACTAACAATTAAATTTATAGAGTACACATTGGCTACAAAGTACTCAAATGTTTAAAAGTAAGATAAACATCATGGTTTCCTTGACAGTGAGTTGTTTTTTTTATTTCTTCTATCCAATAATTTTCCTTCACTAAATGAATCAAGTATTAACTGAACATGTCAGCATTTTCATTACACCTAGATTCTCTCAACCAGGTCTTAATTTCATTCTGTTTTCCTATTATAATTCTGCTGTGCCTGGATTCCCCAAGCCCCGACTCTCCATTATTTCTATACTTTCTTTTTATTACGGAGTATCTGTCTTCTGACTTTCTAAAGCATATCAGGCATTTTATCTTTATTGTCATTGGTTCTTAGTCTTACTTTTGGAGAATAACATTTTTTCTCAAAATAATTCTAAAAGGCCAGTAACATTCTCCAGAGAAAAAGAAAGGACAAAGAAAACAACTTGAAACATTCAGAAGACACACAGTAAACAGGAGAGTCAGAGCTAGCAATTTGGAAACACAGGAGAGGATATCAGCACTTCATCTGAAGTATCAGGTGTAAGAGAAAATGTTCTACCCACCCTACTGGATATTCCTACTTGCCTAGAAAAAAAAACCTGGATATTAAAATAGGTCAAAATCAAATGTTTATATGCACAGTGAAACAGAGCATGGAAAAGTGTGCCTTTTTTTGCCCAAGGAAGTTTCAGAAGTATGTTTTGAAACTGGTAAGAGATTTGAAATCCAGAACTTTTCTGATTAGAAAAGGAACAATCAGTACATGCCGACACATATCGATCAGTGATCACACAGCAATGGCCAAAGACATAACTATGTTCAAACACAAAATATATATCCCTTGGACAAAGAAGTAGGACTAGTTCTGAGGCAAATGCAAGCAATGGAAACCAAATTTGGCTCCAAAAGGATATAAAGGACTCAAAGAGTTGCATATGAGATGTATGACCAGCAGTAAGCTCACTGCTTAAGATTCATGACTGGGTAAGACTACTAAAAATAATATATGTTTAATTAAAATATATAATTTATATACATAAATATATAAACAAAATACTTATATATGTATAAAACTGACTAAAATTGGGGCTTTTGACAAGCCATAAGCCTAGGGAGACTTGAAGATACAGAGAAAGCTTCATTTCTAGAAATGAGCAGATAATCAATTCATCTTCTAACTTTTTTTTTTTTTTTTTTTTTTTTGCGGTACGCAGGCCTCTCCCTTTTGTGGCCTCTCCCGTTGTGGAGCACAGGCTCCAGACGCACAGGCTCAGCGGCCATGGCTCACGGGCCCAGCCGCTCCGCGGCATGTGGGATCTTCCCAGACCAGGGCACGAACCCGTGTCCCCTGCATCGGCAAGCGGACTCTCAACCACTGTGCCACCAGGGAAGCCCTCATCTTCTAACTTTTAACAGTATATGCAGTATCCTCATCATCACTGACAGGAGCCTCAAAATGCCAATACAATGTTTATTTAAAACATAGGGGTAAAAGAAAAAAACATAAAACTGCTGGACAGGGAAGAATGAATATAGAAATAGAAAGTGGGGGAAATGAGGGAGGGCAGAAGGGAGGAAAGTAGTGAAGGAAAAAAAGACTCATTTTTAAATGCACTTGAAATCAAACTTCAAAAGACATCTAAAGATAAGAGCCAGCAGAATCAACATTTGTTAAATGAATCCATTCCAGCTGAAATAATTTAGAAATAATGACTAGCTTTATTTATGATACTCAAAGGAAATATTTTAATCTTCCATTAAAACTGAAGCAAAAAGCAGAAATGAAAAACAGGTAGATATTTTTTTTAAAAACCCATTAGAAATCTTGGAAGTATTTGTTTAAAAACCCACTTAAAAAGCAAATGGAGGGACTTCCCTGGTAGCGCAGTGGATAAGAATCTGCCTGCCAATGCAGGGGACACGGGTTTGAGCCCTAGTCCAGGAAGATCTCACATGCCGCAGAGCAACTAAGCCCATGCACCACAACTACTGAGCCTGCATACCACAGCTACTGAAGCCTGCACACCTAGAGCCCATGCTCCACAACAAGAGAAGCCACCGCAATGAGAAGCCCGTGCACCCCAACGAAGAGGAGCCCCCACTCGCCGCAATGAGAAAGCCCGCGCGCAGCAACGAAGACCCAACACAGCCAAAAACTAATTAATTTAAAAAAGCAAATGGGAAAACTCTCAGCCACAAAGAATTATTGAATTGAATGGTAGCTAGATAAGAAATAAATGTTTGAGAAAACAGATGAGACAGAACATACTATAAGTTTTCAAATACATCTAGTAAAAGCTTCAAGAGAATTGAAGAAATATTTGAAAAATACTAAGAATTTTCTAGATTTGAAGAAAGATGCCACTCCAGTCTATCAATCAAAAGAACATTCAAAGTACCAATCAACTATACTCCAAAATAAAATAAAAATTAAAAAAAAAAAGTACCAAGCAGGATAAACTTAAATCACACAGAAATAGCAAACATCCCCAAAAAGAAATTAAAAGCTATGAGAGAGAAAAGATATGACCTATAAAATAAAAGTGATTATACTAACAGGCTTATCAGTTACTACTTATTCTAGAAGACAGTGGAGTAAAGCCTCAAATAACAATAAGAAATGATTGTCTATCAAAACTTTGATACCCAGATAAACTACCATTTAGAGGAGAGAGAATGTGAGCCCTCAAAAGCTGTGGACAGGGTGGGGGTGGTTTGTGTGGGCTGGAAGGAGAATAGCTACTATCAGACACAGAAAGATAAGGACAGTTTACTACCCTCAAACCCTTAAGAACAATTAAAGGATAACTATATTTAGAAACTTATTAGCGAAAAAAGTGAGCTTATCAGAAAGAACGGCCTACAAGTTTCAACAAATGGCCTAAAATAATAAACATGTCAAAAAATGTAATATCTGTGTGAAGAAATAAATCAGGTGATTAAAAAATATAAAACGAAAATTCTGGATAACTATAACAAGACAGTCATGGAGTATTTAGAGGAGCAGCAACTGGTCAAAGTATGCTAAACTCCATAATGCTTTTCAAAACATGATATAAATACCCAATTACTTCTTACTTTCTTAGGAAAACATATGGTTAAATATGTATATTGAGAATTTAGGAACAACCACTTAAAAAAAGAAACAGAACAGTGACTTATAAAGTCAAAACCAAGGGAAAAACAGGATAAAATTTATTGATCTAAGATTAGGCAATAAAGGGAGAAAAGCAAAGAAAATAGAATAAAAATAGAAAGTACAAAATAAGAAAAATAAGCCCCAAATATTAGCATTGCAAAAATGTAAAAAACTTCAATTCATCTAGTAAAAAATAGAGATTATCAGACTGGATAAAAATTCAAAATTTACTGCTCTGAATGATAGGAAATAAAGAGATGAAAAATGTACTTTGTGTTAACAGGCTGACCCAACCTCCATCTAAACTCCTTTTTTATCAACTCCCATCCAGCAAGAAGTGGCCATACAGCAAATCCAGTAAGATGTTCACAAAAATGTTAATGAGAAGAGATTTCTTTCCTAAATAAAAGACAAAGCATCATGAAAAGAAGCCATTTGTCTCTACAACCTTTTTCCTCTTCAAAAGTGCAAACTTGAGGGCAAAACCCCCCCCAAAAAAACATTAATAACGAAAAAGAAGAGGAGGCTGGGTCTCAAACCACATCAGTAAGTCAATGCCTGGATAGTATTCCATGAGACTTTTTGCTTTATGAGAAAAAGAAAGTCTTACTGAGCTATCTGCTATCAGACACATTCTTAACTCATGTACTCTGCAAATACTAACTAAAGCCAAGTATATTTAGCAATATTGGTAACATACAGGATAAAACTTAAGGCAAAGCAGTAATGAAATACTATATAATAAAAAGTTCCCAAGAAACAGTGAATTATGTTCCTAATAGCATAAAATATATGTAAAACAAAACCCCAGAATTACAAAGAGAAATGGACAAATCAACTTTTATAGTGAATGATTATACATATGCAGACAAAACAAAATATTGGTGGAAATATTAAAAACTTAGAATATCTCTACTTCCAATAAAAAACATAAAATAGTCTTTTCAAGCAAGGACAGATTTTTGTTTTGATTGACCCTGTACTACAACACAAAATCTCAACCAACCTAAGAGGATACATATTATGCAATCTATATTTTCTGAAAAGAACAGAAATGAATTAGAAGTCAACAGTAAAATATAGTAGTAAAAAACAAACAAACTACGTTTGGAAACTTAAATGTATTCCAAATATTTCATGGATTTAAAGAGTAAAATCAAGATAGAAATTTCTCAATATTTATAAGAGCTTAATAATGAAAGTACTACATATCAAAATGTATTAAAGTTAGAATGGCTGATGTAGATTCCTTCTTTTAATATCCATTCTCAATCCCCTTTCACTTGTTTTCCTGTACTACTAAAGTGAGGGAAGGAGAGAAGATAGAGAGGGAAAGAGAACATTAGCAAAATCAAAAACTGGTCTTTGCATAAACTAATGAAAATAAATTGGTGGGGGGGGGCAGCAAAAAATACTAAGAATCAAAAAATGAGAAATAACTACAGGTAAAGAATTTTTTTTAACATCACAAGAATACTTTGTACAAATTAACACCAAAAAAGTAAATATTGATTAAAAAAATACGTTTTTTAGAAAATATAGCAAAAGTCGCTCAAGCAGAGATAAAAACCTTGAATGAACTATTAGCCATTAAAGAAATTATTTTTAAAAAGTCTACCCTGACTCCCTCCAAGAAAAAACACAGGTAAAAAACTTACAGGTTGTGTCATATAATTCTGAGAAAGTTAATATACTTTAGCTTACCGTTTCTCCTATTAACCTAGCATTTAATTCTCCCTTCAAATTATAGTGAAGACACTCAATGTTTCAAAACAGAAGGAAGATCTAAGCTACTGAATTTGTTTATCATCCTTGGAGAACCCTTCCCCCTAGGACAACAGGCAACGATCACACTGCTTAATTAGCTTATGAGAACTCCATTTTTTGAATGGTTAGATATTATAGAGTGTATAGAATAGACACTCCCATGGCAATTAAGCTTTAGGTGTTTATTTCTTTGGGATCATAGGCTGTTTTTGCAGATCAAAGATTCCCCCGTTACTTCAGCATCTAGTTTTACCAAAGGTCCCTTGGTAATTGGTTGGGGCAGGTTGGGCATCATTGGTTTTTTTGTGATTACATTCTTCTCTACAATCACCCTAAGGATGGCCCCTAAGTAATTTGCTGTCACTGCAATCACCAATATCAAACTAGCCTCGTAGAAATTTCATCTGGGGTTGCATTTCAAAGTCTAGATTTAAGACATACCCTATGATGACTACAAAGCAGCTTCTATCTTCTCTACAGTATTGTAAGCACCAATAAATGAAAGGACGGAGAGGAAATCTCCAACATATACTGTCAGAAAGTAAGATCAAAATGCCTAACATTAGCCTGTCAGATTATAACAACTTACTCTTCATTTTACCCTACTCAGTAAGACTAAGATCTCAGTCTTACCATCACTGTCCTTATTTAGAAACTAGTGCCTGGTGGTAGGAGAAGTGTTATTCATTCACTAATTCAACCAAGCTATCAAGCACCTGCTACATGCTGGAGACAAGCTAGTCTAGTTAACTGGCCAAAATGATTTTGTGCTCAAGTTTTACCAAACTACAATGGAACAAATAATGCCCATCTCATACCAACTTTTCAATCAATGCAGAAGATATTCAACAACTCCATGAGATCATTTGATTTTGATGACAAAAATGAAAACAGTTCTATTTTATCAAAAACTATTAAACCTTTGTTTCTAAGACAGTAATATCAGATACTGAAGGAACCTCCTTTTCCTCTAGCATCAAGTTTACACATGGAGCACATTCCCCAGTTTAACACTGCTTGCCTCTCTCCACCTAATCACTCACTCCTCCCCACTGAAGAAGGGACTTAGGAAATTTGTAGGATGACCTAAGCATGATTGGCTAGGCAATGCCAGTCCCCCAGTCCACCACTTCTTTGTGACCCAGCTACCTGTAGGAAGAACACAGTCTGCTTGGTTCTACTACATGGTTAAGCTTGATCTTTGTAAGCTCTGCCTCTGGGGGTGATGGAAGCCTATCCACTGCTGATAGTGAAAGAAGGGTAAATCTGTCTAATTCTTCTGATCTTGGGAAGCCTATGTTATTCAGTGTTTTGATTTCCTTGACTTCTTTATCTCTATTAATTGGTTTACAACACAGGAGAGAAGGAGTGACATATAATTTATTAGTTCCCTCAGACTCTAACATCAGAATCTAAAAATATTACTGACAGTAAAACGTGTTAAATACGTTGACTATGTTCTCTCTCACTGCTAGTCTGTTGACCACACTATCTCTTCCACCCGAAATAATGTTCTCCCCTTTTTAGACAGTTAATATCCATGTATCCATTTTAACTTAGTTTAATAACTGCTTCTTGGGGAAAGATTTCCCCAAGTTACCTCCCAAAGGACCCTGAATGACCCCCTATCATAAATTTAGCATGCTACATTGACGCACTGTATTAACTTATTTGTATTTTACACTACACAATAAGTTCTCTAAGGTGTATAGGTATACTCAGAACTCAGCAAAGTACTTGGTCCAATAAATGGCTGAATGAATGAGTAGAAAATGAATGCATGAATGAAAACAATAAATCACAGATCGAAGAAAACAGACCTAGAAATTACCTGAAAAATGAATTGCAGCAACATTGTTACTCACCCCCTCATGCAAAGAAAAAGATGGCAGTTGATTTAAGTTTCACAACTATATCAGAAAAAAAAACTATAACTGATTTTTAGAAAATTAACTATTTGTTGAACGATTACATCATTAAGGAAATGTAAAAGGCTTTGTTTGACTTTTTTGTTTTTGAGTTAAACTATGCCTACCTAAAGAAAAATGGTGACTTTTTAAATTTCTCTTAACTAAACATCACTTAAAGTTCTAATTATCTTTGTAGATTATGCCAACACTAAATTAAAAAGAGACTCCAGGAATACATCACCAGATCTTAATTTAAAATATATATATATATTCCCCATTAATCTGACTCCATATCCTACTGATATTTGTGAAAACAACATGGAAACATCTAAATTAAAAAATTACTATAAATACTGATTTAAATAATTCTACAATGCCAAAATCTAAAATGTACCCCACACATTTTGGAAAGTTATAGTTTAAATGTAAATGGACTTCACTGGCATTTGAAAACATTCTACTTCTACTGAATTTCCAATTTTAGTATTTGGTAATTCTCCAAGTTTTCTGGAAACACTACAACATGTCACATTTCCTAACCCAAAATGTAAATACAGGTTGAAGTATAATAAATATTGCTATTTTTTCTTCTTTTAAAAGGTACAAGTATATATGATTGCGAAGGTTCCTCCTAGGTGTACTTTTCCTTGAACCTATATATTATATATATACATCTAGCTTCCTATAAAATGTTTTTGCCACAGTATTCTATTACATTTCCCATTTTGAAATTATTTCAGCAAATGTGAAAAAACAGATTTACTTACATGTTCTGGGATTCCTGGCTTTTCGAAGAAACAGAATCAGAACCCTGTACTGGAGTAGGAATTCTTTCTGATAGAAAACTTGTCTAAAATATAACAAATTTACATTTTTTTTTTTTTACTGATAGTGTTATTCATAAGCTCTCATGCAACATTTTTATATTTGACTCAATGTAATTAAAAATTAAATTACCTGCAAATTTTAAGTTATTTGATTCTTAACTATAATGTAAAGTATTTCATAAATGAAGCATATAAATGGGGTGGGGGGAAGATATTGCCATATACTATATGTCATATATACTATATTTGACTGTTGCTACATTATGATCTCCAGTGTATGCAACAAAAACCCAGGTATCTGTAAAAATTGCTCAGAAATAACTTCCAAAGGGTCAGTCTATGCAGAGACAATTTATTCAAAGGCTCTCCTTTCAGAAGAAAAGACTTTGTAGTGCCCAGTTAGGTCGTAGAGCTTTGTGCTATGGGGAGAGGATGTACTGAAGTCATGTTGTGCCAAATAAGAAAGCATTATGTCCCCTGGACTACTGTGGTGCTAAAGTCGTCATATTTGCTACAGTAAAATATTTTAACTGTAGTATGATATTACAATAGTGACCGTATTTGAAATAAAGATTTGAAGAGAAGAAAAAAAGTTTGAAAATACTTACCTTCTTCCATGCCTTTGCTATAGATTCATGCAAACTATAAGGAATTAAAACCTGCAAGCCTTCACATGTACCATATATTTGACGACACACAGAAGTAAAAGCTCCTTTAACCGCAGGAAACATTTCCGATCCAGGAAAAATAGAAATATCTTCATCAAGAACTTTTTTCGAAAACTGGGCAATTATATGAGCACCTGTAGGACTAAAAGATGATACCTAAAAGCAATGTACTTCAAGTGACCTAATCTGACTGAACTGCTTTTCTCTGCATGGGTATATCACTAACTTGACTGTTTGGTAGTTAAGTTCACTTATTTCCATTTGTTTGAATTTTTTTAAATTCTACTTTTTAACTTTAACATTTAGTATATGAAACAGATACATGATTCCCAAGTTAAACCTAGGTACAATCAAGGAATAATCCTAGATGTCTCATACCGATACCCCCGATCCATATACTTCTTCCCCTCCTCTAAAACTATTACTTTTTAGCTTATTCTTTTATCATTCCCTTTTGAAAAAGCAAATATAATTGTATTTATTCATATTCCATCGTACTATACAAAAGGTAGCATTCTATAAACATTCTTCTGTTTTGTTTTTTACTTCATATATTCTGATAATTCTATAGCAGTACATAAAAAATTCCTCATCCCCTTTTTACAGCTGCTAAGTACTCCTTTGTATAAACATAATTTAATGAACTAGCCTCTTACTGTTGGACATCTGAGATATATCCAGGTTTTCGCTAATAAAGTTAGAAACTCTTCACCACTGCACAATGAGGATTCAGAAGAAGTTCTAACGTTTTATGCTTTATCTGTTTAACTTCAACGTGAGGGAGACGCTTTAAAAAAAAATCTAGAAATCATAAGGATAATGATTGGGAAAAACGACTACATACAATTAAAGGATGTCTACATAGCAGAAAAAAACTTAAATAGAGAAGTGATGGACAATAAAAAGAAACCTTAGAACTCATGACAAAGGGTTAGTCTTCATAATTTTAAAAGAATTGTTATATATGGATAAGAAAAAGACTTCCAGGTTAACTATGTCAGATTGAACACATACATTCACATCTGCTCCCTGCTGAGATATTAAAATGCAAAAGTAAACAAAATTTTCAGAAGGCTCTTGCAGCCATCAAGGACAAGGAGAAAAAAAAGGATATGATAGTAACAAAGTTTGGAACCTAGAATAAAAGAATAATTCAGAGCCTAGAAAAACTGAATGATCAGCCACAGTGTAGAAAATGGAATCAACATGATCTCATAGAACCTCTCAAAAAACTCAAATTGGTGGCACCAAAAATCTCTATAATTGGGGGTACAAGTGGGACTTAAAATAGAGATACCTGAAACTCAGTTTAAGAAGGAATTTGACCTCCAGGTTCTTTTCACATTCCAGGTAGTCACCTCTGTACCTCTTGGAAGTTAGGCAGAGATTAAAACTGATAGCAAGCAGCACAGGATTTAATCAAGTTTTATATACTAAAGCTTGAGACCCATCACCTTTTGCATTCAGTGGTCTTCTCTCACTAGGCTTATACTCTCTTCAGGCAGCTAACTGTAAGAGCCTTCTTCGTGGACTCTGACCAGAACAAAGACAAGACTAAAGATACTTACATTAAAGGTTCCTCAAACAATACCATGGCAAGGTTCCCCTTCAGCAAAGGCCACAAGTGACAAGTCACACTTCCCTGCATGAGTTTCAAGCAGCTTTTTACTAACTTTAATACACTTGAAGAAACCTGATTTAAAAAGTCAGAGACCAAGATAACAAATACAGAAGTCTATTTGAACAGAAAAATAAAATGACAAATGAAAACTTCATTACCTTCACAGAGGTAAGAAGAACTTACACTCATGAAACAAGGATAGGATGCTAGTAAGAACACTCTTGGACATAAAATCATAGCAATATTTTTTTTGATCCATCTCCTAAAGGAAATAAAAGCAAAAATAAACAAGTGGGACCTAATTAAACTTAACAGCTTTTTGCACAGCAAAGGAAACCATCAATAAAATGAAAGACAGCCTACTGAATGGGAGAAGATATTTGTAAATGATATGACCAATAAGGGGTTAATATCCAACATATATAAACAGCTTATACAACTCAACATCAAAAACAAACCAAACCCAGATTAAAAAATGGGCAGAACTGAATAGACATATTTTCCAAAGAAAAAATGCAGATGGCCAATAGGCACATGAAAAGATGTTCAACACTGCTAAATCAACAGGGAAATGCAAATCAAAACCACAATGAGATTTCACCTCACACCTGTAAGAATGGCTATCATCAGAAAGAACACAAATAACAAATGTTAGGATGTAGAGATGAGAGGATGTAGCGAAAAGGGAACACTGCTGGTGGGAAATGTAAATTGGTGCAACCACTGTAGAAAACCATACAGAGTTTCTCAAAAAAATTAAAAATAAAACTACTATATAACCCAGCAATTCCACTCCTGAGTATATATCCAAAAGAAACAAAAACACTAATTTGAAAAGGTATATGCACCCCAGTGTTCATAGGAGCATTATTTACAATGGAAGCAACCTAAGTGTCCATCAACAGATGAATAGATAAAGAAGATGTGGTATGTGTGTGTATACATATACACACACACACATACAGTGGAATACTACTCAGTCATAAAAACAAATGAACTTCTGCCATCTGCATCAATATCCATGGACTTGGAGGGCATTAGCCTAAGTGAAATAAGTCAGACAGAGAGACAAATACTGTATGATATCACTTATATGTGGAATCTAAAAAATACAACTAGTGAATATAACAAAAAAGCAGCAGACTCACAGATAAGAGAACTAGTGGTTACCAGTGGGGAGGGGGAGGGGCAATATAGGGGTGGAAGAGTGGGAGGTACAAACAACTACTGGGTGTAAGACAGGCTCAAGGATGCACTGTACAACATGCGGAATACAGCCAAGATTTTGTAATAACTGTAAATGTAAAGTAACCTTTAAAACTCACATAAAATAAAAAACAAATTAAAATAATAGGGCAGTAGAGTAAGAATGTACTCTTAAAAAAGAACTAGAAATAAAAATTTCAGTAGAAGTGCTTAAAATAAAGCAAGCTGAGGCAATTTGCTAGAAAGTAAAAAAAAAAAAAAAAAACAAAAACGCATAGAACAGATAGGGAAGTCTAAATCCCAATGAGAGTTTAAGAGAAAACAGAAGATCATTGCCCCAACTTTTGGCCCCCAGCAACCACAAATTCACTTTGTTGCTATGAATTTGTCTATTTTTCACATTTCATATGAATAAAGTCATATTATGTAAAAACAAAGACACAAAAAAGAAATGAAATCCAACTATTTTTCTTAAACTGAAAGACATAAATCTTCAGATTAAAAAAGTCCATCAAATAGGTTAAGAATAGAACTTCACCAAGAAACATCATAAAATTTCAGAATACTAACAGGCAACAGAAGACTGAAAAGCTTCCAGAGGCGGTGGGGAAAAAGTCATCCTAGTGATGATAAAGGTCATTACAAGGATAAAAGCTATGCGCCAGACCAAGCCAGGAACTAGTCTGAATAAAGTAGATCAGAAGGCTAAAAAAGTCTTTGATAAAAATTGATAGAATTTGTCTAGCATGTGAATATACTGAGAGAAGATATAATTAGTTAGGAAAGTTAAGTACACTGAAAATTAATGCCAACAAAAGAAATAAAACTAACTCCAAAGAAAACAAGTTGTGAAAGTAATGATATGGCTGGGCTGTGAAGGTTTCTCATGGTAGGGTAGATACAGTATGATTCCAACCAAGACTATTGGCTCAACTATATTGCACTGATAGAGGGAAGGGAGAGACTAAGTGTGTACATGCAGGTGGGCTGGGGGAGATAAGGAGAGAGAGATATAAATCATTGTAATAAGTCAATGAATAATACGTTAAACTAAAATCTAAAAGTATTATAAGTGCATTATTTAATGATCTAGATGTAAGCTCTAAAGGAAACATCTAAAGCAGCCAAAAGCAGCTGCCTCTGGAGAACAAGGAAGGAACTTTTTATAATAAGCTTTGCATGTTCACTGTGTGTATACGTAACTCAGAGTCGGTGAAAAAAAAATCAAACTAAAAAAGTGGGCTGAAGCTATGAAAAGGAATCATTCCTATATACCAACAATGAAAGGTCAGAAAGAGAAATTAAGGAAACAATACCATTTACCACTGCAACAAAAAGAATAAAATACCTAGGAATAAACCTACCTAAGGAGGCAAAAGACCTGCATGCAGAAAAATATAAGATACTGATGAAAGAAATCAAAGACAAAACAAATAGATGGAGAGATATACCATGCTCTTGGATTGGAAGAATCAATATTGTGAAAATGACTATACTACCCATAGCAATCTACAGATTCAGTGCAATCCCTATCAAATTACCAATGGCATTTTTCACAGAACTCGAACAAAAAATTTTACAATTTGTATGGAAACACAAAAGACCTCGAATAGCAAAAGCAATCTTGAGAAAAAATAAAAAAGGAGCTGGAGGAATCAGGCTCCCTGACTTCAGACTACTACAAAGCTACAGTAATCGAGACAACATGGTACTGACACAAAAACAGAAATACAGATCAATGGAACAGGATAGAAAGCCCAGAGATAAAACCACACACCAATGGTCACCTAATCTATGACAAAGAAGGCCAGAATATACAATGGAGAAAAGACAGCCTCTTCGATAATTGGTGCTGGGAAAACTGGACAGCTACATGTAAAAGAATGAAATTAGAACACTTCCTAACACCATACACAAAAATAAACTCAAAATGGATTAAAGACCTAAATGTAAGGCCAGACACTATCAAACTCTTAGAGGAAAACACAGGCAGAACACTCCTTGACATAAAAAAACCACAGCAAGATCTTTTTTGACCCACCTCCTAGAGTAACAGAAATAAAAACAAAAACAAACAAATGGGACTTAAAAGCTTTTGCACAGCAAAGGAAATCATATACAAGATGAAAAGACAACCTTCAGAATGGGAGAAAATATTTGCAAACGAAGCAATGGACAAAGGATTAATCTCCAAAATATACAAACAGCTCATGCAGCTCAATACCAAAAAAACAAACAACCCAATCCAAAAATGGGCAGAAGACCTAAATAGACATTTCTCCAAAGAAGACATACAGATGGCCAACCACATGAAAAAATGCTCAACATCACTAATTATTAGAGGAATGCAAATCAAAACTACAATGAGATATCATCTCACACCAGTCAGAATGGCCATCATCACAAAATCTACAAACAATAAATGCTGGAAAGGGTGTGGAGAAAAGGGAACCCTCTTTCACTGTTGGTGGGAATGTAAATTGATACAGCCACTATGTAGAACAGTATGGAGGTTCCTTAAAAAAACTAAAATAGAACTACCATGTGACCCGGAAATCCCACTACTGGGCATATACCCAGAGAAAACCATAATTCAAAAAGAAACATGCACCCCAATGTTCACTGCAGCACTATTTACAATAGGCAGGGCGTAGAAACAACCTAAATGTCCATCAACAGAGGAATGGATAAAGAAGATTCGGTACACACATACAATGGAATATTACTCCGCCATAAAAAGGAACGAAGTTGGGTCATTTGTAGAGATGTGGATGGAGAGTGAAATCAGTCAGAAAGAGAAAAACAAATATCGTACATTAACACATATATGTGGAATCTGAAAAAATTGGTATAGACGATCTTATTTACAAAGCATAAATAGAGACAAAGACGTAGAGAACAAACGTATGGATACCAAGGGTGAAAGGGGCAAGTGGGATGAATTGGGAGAGTGGGATTAACATATACACACTATTGATACTATGTATAAAATAGAGAACCCACTGCATAGCACAGGGAACTCTACTCAGTGCTCTGTGGTGACCTAAACAGGAAGAAAATCCAAGACAGGGGATATATATATATATATATATATATATACATATAGCTGATTCACTTTGCTGTACAGTAGAAACTAACACAACATTGTAAAGCAACTATACTCCAATAAAATTTTTAAAAATAAAAAGTAAACTGAAAAAAAAAAAAAGAAATGGAAATAGCCAAAAACCGTATCTCCATAGGAGCAATGAGATGCTCAAACACAACAAGAGTTGGACAATATGAATCAAAACAAGGTCTTTCACCCATTAGCTTGCCAAAATATAGTCAAACTGATTACGTAGTCTTGACAAGAATATGGAAAGAAGGGTACTCTTCATGCTTCTCACACACTGCCAGCAAGAAGGTAAAATCCTACAACATTGGAAAATCATCTGGTAGTACCCATGAAATATAAAATATACATGCTGCTCTGACCCAGCAATACCATTTTTAGGGCAGTCTACTTTGAAATTTAAAAAAGCCTAGTATATAAGGTACTTTATAAAGAATACAAATTTTTCGTGTATTACTAATTGACCTGATAAGTTTTTTCAGAATAATAATTGCAAACAAGTATTTGATGGTTATACCTATGGAATAGTGAAATGACAACAAAGTTATAAGGGATAGGAAGGAGGAGCTGCGAGTATTCTTATAAGGTTCTTGCACTACCTGTTAAGTGGTATAGTGTTATTTGAAAGAAGGTTTAATACCAGTAGTTATAGCTAATTCAGCTGTAAATATGTATTACAAACGTAAGGGTAACCACTAAAAAGAAAGAAAAAGAAAAGTATAATTGATATGCTAGGAAAGAAGGAGACTGAATCATAAAATGCTCAGCTCAATTAAAGCCAAAGAAGGTATACGCAGGTGTCCATACACATCTGCCTCCCATTGCTCATGAGAGCCCAGTAAAATAAGAATACAGTTGTATAAAAGGGAAAACCCCTGAACAATGGCAAGAATGGGAAGAGAAAGAGGTTTTAAAGACTTCTGGAAGAAGGCAGACAGGGAGGGAGCAGCTCCAGATTACAGAGGCAGAGGAACCCACAGTATAAAAACCCTGCCTGGAATGCAGAAGAGGAGAGCCCATGATGGAGCTCTGAGCTCAGAGTAAGCAAATGCAGTGGGGCCCAAAGTGGGGAGGAGTCTGATCTGCCCCTGCCCCACACTCACCTCAGAAGCATGAGCAGCTTTTATACCAAGGCAAAATTCTGAACAAATGTTTAGGGAAAGTGAAGGCTTCTCCAGAGAGAGAAGTGAGCTCCTAAGATAAAAGTCTTCTTAATTCTGGCATCTGAAATGTCCTCAATATAATAGAAAATTCCCAGCAATGCCTTTATTCTCTCAGAGAAAATTTGCCAATCAACTCACCACACTGGTCCACACAGAGCTGCTGATCAAAATCCTGTTCAGGAAAGGTCTAGCTGGAAACTCCCCAACTTATAAAAACTAAGCGGCAGAGCCCTTGTCTACATCCATTTTGTCTTAAAGAACCAATAACATGAAAAGCTGAACCCAAAGAAGAGAACTCAAGCAATACAAAAGAACGGCTAACTACTGGGCTGAGAGTGATTTGGGAAGAATATCACAGCAAATAAGAACAGAAGATCAGGAAAACGGATTACTCATGGAAGATTAGACCACATGCTTATCTCAGCACCCTCCCCACCGAGCCCCAGAAAAACAGGGACCAAGAAATAAAGAGATATAAACCCACAATGGAAAAGAGAAGAAAGAACAATAGCCAAAAGATGGCAGCAGTGACTTAGAGGTGGAAAGCGGCAGTGAGACATGCGGTAACTGAGGAGCAGCCCAGGAAGAAGCAGACCTGCAGAACTGAGCAGAAGCAAGGCACAGCCCAAGCCCAGAGATCTCAGGCACCAAGAATAGCCCAGGGCAGGATGCAGGTGGGGCTGAACACAGGAGTAGTAGTCTAAGGTCTCCCAACCCATAGCCCCAATTCCCCATCCTGCCAAAAGACTGGAGGTTTATTCTCTAGAGTGGTGAATACCATAGCCATTAACCACATTTAATTTTTTAAATTTAAAAGCAAGTAAAAGTTACAACTCAGTTCTGTCACACTAGCCATATGTTAAGTGCTCAACAGCCATAAGTGTCTAGTGGTAACGTTACTAGACAGTTCAGATCTAGAACATACCATCATCACATAAAGCTCTACCGGACGAAGCTGCTCTGAAGAAGGTAAGCCTAAGAGGCTCAGAGCTGGAAGCCAGGCATAGCTGAGGATAGCCATGAGGTGCCCAACTAGACAGGGAGTTCGAGAGGGGCTGAAGTCAGCATTCTGGACCAGAAGGGCCCCTCCCCAACTAAACTACAGGATCTGGGAAGCCAGGCATGGAAAACCTGGCCCATTTGACAAGCTTAAAACATATCAAACCAAGTATTCTTAGAAAGTAAAAATCACTATCAAAATAAATCCAAGAACATCTCCTACGTAATGAAAAAGATCAAAAAGGCAGGACTATGAGGGAAAAGCTAAGGGACCCAGAGGATCACACCTGGAAATTCAACATCCAATTCACAGGAGCACCAAAAAGAGAACACAGAAGCAGAGAAAGTGATCAAACTCACAACAGAAGCAAAGTCCCCTGTGCCAAAGAATGCAAGTCCTCTCCCTAACATTGTCCAGCTAATGCCTGAGAAAAGGAAAAAAGGCCCAGCGTGAGTCATACCCTCAAGAAACATCAGGTCCTGGAAAGTTTCAGAGGTAAAAAAACCTCCTGGAGACTTCCCTGGTGGCACAGTGGTTAAGAATCCACCTGCCAATGCAGGGGACACGGGTTCGAGCCCTGGTCCGGGAAGATCCCACATGCCGCGGAGCAACTAAGCCCGTGCGTCACAACTACTGAGCCTGCACTCTACAGCCCGCGAGACACAACTACTGAAGCCCATGCGCCTAGAAGCCTGTGCTCCACAACAAAACAAGCTATCGCAATGAGAAGCCCGCGCGCCGCAAGCAAGAGCAGCCCCCGTTCACCGCAACTAGAGAAAGCCAATGCAGCAACGAAGACCCAATGCAGCCAAAAATAAATAAATAAATAAAGTTCATCACTTTACTCCTTTGTAGTGGATACTATAAAAAAATTTTTTTAAAAAAAGGCTCCTGAGAAAGAAACTCAGCTATGGAACTTGGCAACAGTGGATGCAGGAAGGCAATGTAACAATGTTTCCAGTCTCCCCACCTAGCCAAGCTATCAACCAACTATGAAAATGTATTTATTCTGTTCAAAGGTAGGAGTTCAGAAAGCTTACATTCTACAAAACGTGTTAAGTACTTGAACACAAGGCACAAGCCCACTTTTTATAAGGCACATGTGCACACACTAAAAGCTAACTAACCCTTACTGCCTCACATGTAGTAACTGGCTTAAAGTGTTGACAGCCCTGTGAGTCAGGTAGTGCTGATTATCCCTAATTCACAGGTGAGGAATGACTGAGCGGTGGAGCTAGGATGTGAACCCAAGTAGTCTGAACCAGGGCTCGTGTGACTAACCCTCACTCAGTGCTGCCTCTCAATTTAGTTACAAAAGTATGTGTTACTTTTGTATAGCAAAGAAAAGAAATTTTTCATTAGTGCAAAATAGGTCAAAAAGAAAAAAACCACTTCTCTTATACTAAATCAAAGTTATCGAAATCCAAGCCTCAAAGTCTCCATCTATATAATGAAGATGACCACAGAGGCCCCCTCCTTAGCCACTGTGAGGATTAAACGGTGACCCAAGAAAAGACCTTGGTCTTGTGTGACTATTATCAGAAAGACAGTATGTTCCCAGATGTAAACAGATTAAAACACACGATGGAAAAAAAAAATAACAGATGGCAGAAAGAGTGCAGAACACACACAAAAAAGGAAGAATAAAGGCAAAACAGAAAACAGTAACAAATACGGTAGATACTAATCCAATCATATCAAATCACTCTAAATGACAAGAATCAATTAAAAGACAGACTGTCAGACTAGATAAAAAAACAAGACTCAGTTATGTGGTATCTATAGAAGTGCGTTTTAAATATAATGACAAAGATAGATTAAAAGTAAAAGGATGAAGGAGCTTCCCTGGTGGCACAGTGGTTGAGAGTCCGCCTGCCGATGCAGGGGGCACGGGTTCGTGCCCCGGTCCGGGAAGATCCCACATGCCACAGAGTGGCTGGGCCCATGAGCCATGGCCGCTGAGCCTGCGCATCCGGAGCCTGTGCTCCGCAATGGGAGAGGCCACAACAGTGAGAGGTCCACGTACCGCAAAAAAAAAAAAAAAAAAAAAAAAAAAAAAGTAAAGGGATGAAGAAAGACATATGCTGACAATCAAGAGAAAGCTGGAGTAGCTATATTAATTTCAGACTTCACAGCAAGGAAAATTACGCAAAGGGCACATTACATAATAAAGGGGGTCAATTTTCCAAAAGGACATAACGATCCTTCATGTGTATGCACCCAATAGTATCAAAATACATGGAGCAGAAACTAACAGAAATGCAAGGAGAAAAAGATGAATTCACTGATATAGTCTGAAATTTCAACACCCCTCTGTCAGTAATTGACAGATCCAGCATGAAGCTAGTAAGGACATAGCTGAACACCACCAACTACCAACAGTACATAACTGGTATGTATAGAATACTTCAATAGCAGAATATACATTTTTCTCAAAGCTCACATAAGACATAACATTCACTAAGAGACCACATTCTGGGTCATAAAACACATTTTAACAAATTAAAAATATAAATCATACAAAATATACTCTCTGACCCATAAATAACTCAGAGGTCAAAGAAGTCTCCAGAGATGTTTAAAAATATTTTGAACTAATGAAAATGAAAACACAACTCAATTGTCAGATGCAGCAAAAGCAGTGCTTAGAGGGAAATTTATATCATTGAATGTACATATTAGAAAGAAAACCTAAAATTCAATAACCTAAGCTTTCACCATGGAAAATGAAACTAAATCCAAAAGGAAGAAGACAATAAAAACTAGAGCAGAAATCAGTCAAATTAAAAACAGGAAATGAACAGAGGGGGGGAAAGCTAGTCTTTTAAAAAGATCAGTAAAATTGAAAAGCCTCTAGACAGGTTAGAGGCGAAAAAGAAAAAGTAGAAGCAAATTAACATCAGAATCAAGAGGGGCTGTCTCTACTAATCCCATAGACTTTAAAAGGGTAATAAAGCAATACTGTAAAAAAAAAAAAAAACCTCTGCCCACAAATTTAAAACTTAGATAAGTGGACCAATTCCTTGAAAGACACAACCTGCCAAAATTCTAACAATCTGAACAAACCCAAATCTATTGAAGAAATAGAATAAATAATAATCTTCCTAAACAGAAAACACCACACCCAAATAGGTACACTGGTGAATTCTATCAAACATTTAAGAAATTATGCCAAATCTCTTCCATAAGATCGACGCAGAACACTTCCTAACTTATGAGACCAGCATTTTACAGTAAGGCCAAAGATCACAAAAACTACAGACCAATCTCTCTCACAAACACAGACAAAAATCCTCTACTAATATTAGCAAATCAAATTTAACAATGTATAAAAACAATTATTCTAGGTACGCAAAGCTGGTCCAATATTCAGAAAGTTAATTAATGTAATCTACCACTTCAACAGGATAAAAGAACACTCACTGTGGTGTTATTTATGAAGGCAAAATCCTAAACAAACTTGATATCCAATAATTGGACAGAAGTTTGAATAAATTATGGTAAAGCATACAAAAAAGTATCAGAGCTATTAAAAATGTTTCATTCACCTAGGAAGATGCTTTGGTTACACACAAAAAAACTGCAGAGTAATGTATACACCATTTTTGAAATGAGAAAGAATTCTATAAACATGAACATATATACTTGATGCATCATTATAGGTGCAGAGAAAGTCTGGAAGCATAACCAAAATGTTACCATTGGCTAAGCCAGGAGATAGAACGGAGTAGGGGTTAGAGAAGGAAGATGTGGAAGTAGTCAGCATTTCCATTGTGTGGTTTAACTTGAAATCAATCATGTGTGGCTTTAGAAGTTGATAGAGTACAGTCCAAGGAAGCAAAAAAGATCCCATGTAGAGTGAACCCTCCTATTCTTATTTTGAAGTTGCAGACATCAAGACCTACTCTGCCTGTATAATCCATAATCCTGGTTACTCCTGCAACTTTCTGATGATCTAATGTTAGCAGTTGATCAGGAAACCTAACTATGTCTAGAATAGTTATCCCGATTTTCATTAATATATGACAAAATTTTGGGAAACTTTAAATCAGGTATGAGAAAATATGCTAAAAAATTCCACAAATTCAAAACAGAAACATACCTTTTTTCTTCAGAAGAGCTCACATTTTCTCCATAAAGTAGTAGAATAAGCCCTTCTTCTACAGAAGCAATTCTTGCCAAAATATCAGCTACATGAATTAAAGCTGTTTCAGAGCAATTTGGAGCAGCCTGTACATTAAATATATAATTTTAAGACACGCTAACATATCACAGACTAACATTCAAGGGTGGTCGTGTAGTCCAATAAAGTTATATTACCACAACAAAAAAGTTGATTGTTTGGCTGTGAAATAATGTCTGAATTAAATGTGTCATTAGATTATATTCTCGTACCAGCACAGTTGATAAGGCAAATACATACACACTTTTTACCCAAACCAATTATTGATTATTTAGACAGTTGAAAAACTTGCTATCACAGTTTTATATGTATATAATTCTAGTTGACAAATGCAGTAGCTCTTCTTTTTAGCCCTTTACTTCTCACTCACTGGGTTCCTGTATATCCGATCTAATTTTATTATACATGGTATCTAATAAACTACCATCTTTTCTAAGGGATACCATCCCTTCCTACACCTGGTTGTTGGGTCATGAGTTGTAGGTGTGACTAAGGACAGCCAATTCATGGGCTGGCAAATAGCCAATGCTGTCATCTAATGAGAAAACATAGGTTGGACCAATCATATTTCCCCACTTTTGATTCCTAAAAGTACTAAAACTAGCTTTACCAGTATATACTGGTAAAGAAAGATGCCAAAAGAAAACAGAAAGTTAAAGATAGATGTATGAAGCAAAGAAGCAAACAATAGCTATGGCTCAAGATTCAGGAGTACATTTCTCAGCTCTGGTATAGGGTTTACGTTTCACAATTTACTTTATGGCATTCTATAATATTCAGTTGTGTATTATGCTCTATTTGTTTCTTCTCTGCTCATCTCGTTTCCCTGAGGTTGACTAAGGTCAAAATACTTTCATTATATCTACTTACTTTCCTAGAATTCCATACTTTGTACTACATTCACATAAATGCTTAATGTTTTCTAAATGAGCAATAAATAATGAATACTTGAATGGGTGAGCAGCTGCCCAGCCCATTGAGAGGTGGGCAAAGGGAGACGAAGCTAATAAAAACACTACAAAACACAGACATGGAAAGGCGAAAACCTGTAGCCTACTGATAAAGCTTTAAGTCATTCCCCAGAAATTTAAGTCATAAAAAGTGGAGAGATATATTAGACTGCACTAGTGGTAGTGGTACCAACTCTTCCACCTGTTAAATGTCTGACCTTAAGCAATTTGCTTCTTTCAGCCTCAGCTGTGAAGGTTAAATTATATAATGTAAGGAAATATACTGTACAACCTGTAAAGAGACATATATGTATGTTCAGAACTGCGATAATTATAAGTTTTTCTAAAGTAGTACTTGTTCTTCATGTAAAACAAAGCTGGCTCTTCAGGAAAATATTTCCAAAGGCTATACAGTTGCCGTTAAAACAAACAACAAAACATTCACAAGACTCATTAGACAAATAGCTTAATATAATAACTTTAGTCCTTACAATCTAAGCCTGACCAAAACAAGTTTAAGATGTTATTGTACTTTCTCCCCACATTGTCACAACTAAAATCAACTGATTGTATAACTAAGATTTAAAATACATTTATAGGGAAAATGGTATAATACTTCAGATTATCAAATTTAGAAGTCCCACTGAATATTCACTAATATCCAATTAAGAGACTCTTTAATACTAACCTTAGTTCCTTTCATTAGGTTATGAATAGGTTGAAGAAGCGCTTCGATCACAGTGCTGTTATATAAACATTCAATTGCACATTCTTTTTGATCACAGAGTATACAAAGAATTTCAGTTACCATACTTGCAGGAGAGTAATTCTCTGATAAAGAAGAAGTATTTTTTGAAAATTAAAACTTAGAACATTATTATATCTTTTATTTCTGTTAACTACTGCTGTTCCAAAAAGCTCATCAAGGTTAATTAAAGGATGCCCAAAGGATGATTTATTACCAAATTATGACCTTAAACTTAAGACAATGTTAGCTTATCTTCAAGTTAATAAAAGTGAGTAAATGATAATATAAATACCAAAAGACACCATGAGATCATTTGCTGTTTGACATTAAAGCTCTGCTTGATAGTGAGAATGTGGTCTGAAACAGATTTACAACTTCTCCCCTCCTGGCAAACACCTTACTTATTGTATTCACTTTTCTTCTTTTTCTTAAAAAATAAGAAAGTGTCTTCAGGTGTCAAGCCTTGTAGAAAATTAGAGTCATTAAGACAAAACACAGCCAAAAAGAAGGCAGAGGAGAAACTTTAATGGAGACTAGAATACTTCTTATGTTACCATAAAACCAATGAAATGAATGAGAATTTTTAAGACTTTGTTTTAAAATATACATAAGAAGACACAGATACAAATAAATATGATATGGGGAACAGTCCCTAAAATAAATATGGTATTTTTAGTTTCATAAATTAACATTTCCAGACACTTGAACTCCTAATATACTGAACAAAATAGTATTTTACATGAAAATAATAAAGTTTTACAAAACAGTGTTTTACAAAAGTTAGTAACGTAAGGTTGTCCTAGTAAGATACAAGACTAAAACACCAAAGTTCTTAATTTATACTACAGTATTCCATACTCCATAAATACACTAAGCAAATACTTGACAGAAAGGGAAAACAGAAAAGTTCAGTGATTTTTTTAACCAGCTCAAGATGAGAAATGCTGTTTGCAGTGAGAGACTACTGATGAGCATCTGACCATTATTCATTCATTCATTCAACTTTCTGCTACTTTTGAGTACTACATAGACAAAGAAGTAAATAAGACAAATAGTTCACAAGATGGTAAACAAAGACATTATCAATTATAACAAAGGATAATATTTTTCATAAAGGAAGCATAGTATGCTGTAGGAGCATATAGCAGGGGTACCTAACCTAGTACTTTATACATGTAAATATCAATACCTTAAAGGCAGAAAAAGTATGAGAAACATTGTTAGGACTAATAGGCCGTTATAATTGCATGGATAAAACCTACCAATTGATAGATGTATTACAACACTAATATATGACCCAAATAATTTTTTTCTGTGATTCACCTGTGTTCCTCTAAGAATTTGTACCATCATTTCTAAAGTAACTTCCATGTTTAGAATGTTTGAGTCTATAAATCTGCGGGGGGGGAGGAGGCGGGTTGTTATTAAGTGTTTTACTTTGAAAACAAACTTTTTCCTTTAAATATCAATACAAGTTATCTTTTAAATGTTAACATTTAAAAAAAATTTTATAAGTCAGCCAACAGTTATAAGACTAAAAGGTATTTTTCTGAAAAAAAGAAAAGGTTTTCCTTTGCCTTATTCTTCAATAAAAGACGACCCCGAAAATAAGTACTGGATATAAGCTGAAACAAGCAAGCTGATCAAAACACCCAAGAAAATATAAAGGATAGAAAATAGCAATAAAGAACACACTAGTACCTATCGAACTTATCTTAATATCATTTAAGAACATCTTGATCTTAAACATCAGAATTCTCAGCAAAACTGGTTCTAAATAAAAATATACACCTTAAATATCAGTGAAAAAAATTAAATTTCATGGTTTACTTCCAGGACCAAGGCATTTCCTTTTTTTTACTTTTTTTTAATAGATCTTTATTGGAGTATAATTGCTTCACAATACCCTGTTAGTTTCTGCTGCACAACAAAGCGAATCAGCCATATGCATATACATGTCCCCATATCCCCTCCCTCTTGAGCCTCCCTCCCATCCTCCCTATCCCAGCCCTCTAGGCCATCGCAAACCACCAAGCTGATCTCCCTGTGCTATGCTGCTGCTTCCCACCAGCCAACTATTTTACATTCAGTAGTGTATATATGTCAATGCTACTCTCACTTTGCCCCAGCTTCCCCCTCCCATCCCATGTCATCAAGTCCATTCTCTGTGTCTACCTCTTTATTCCTGCCCTGCAACTAGGTTCATCAGAACCATTTTTTTTTTTTTTGAGATTCCATATATATGTGTTGCCATACGGTAGTTTTCTCTTTCTGATGTACTTCACTCTGTATGACAGACTCTAGGTCCATCCACCTCACTACAAATAACTCAATTTTGTTCCTTTTTATGGCTGAGTAATATTCCATTGTATATATGTGCCACATCTTCTTTATCCATTGATCTGTCGATGGACATATAGATTGGTTCCATGTCCAGCTATTGTAAATAGTGCTGCAATGAACACTGTGGTACATGTCTCTTTTTGAATTATGGTTTTCTCAGGGTATATGCCCAGTAGTGGGATTGCTGGGTCATATGGTAGTTCTATTTTTAGTTTTTTAAAGAACCTCCACACTGTTTTCCATAGTGGTTGTTATCAATTTATATTCCCACCGACAGTGCAGGAGGGTTCCTTTTCACCACACCCTTTCCAGCATTTTTTTGATAATGGCCATTCTGACCAGCGTGAGGTGATACCTCATTGTAGTTTTGATTTGCATTTCTCTAATAATTAGTGGTTTTGATCATCTTTTCATGTGCCTCTTGGCTGTATGTCTTCCTTGATGAAATGTCTATTTAGGTCTTCTGCCCATTTTATAACTGGATTGTTTTCTTGATACTTGAGCTCCATGAGCTGTTTGTATATCCTGGAGATTAATCCTTTATCTATTGTTTCATTTGCAAATATTTTCTCCCATTCTGAGGGTTGTCTTTTTGTCTTGTTTATGGTTTCCTTTGCTGTGCAAAACCTTTTAAGTCCCATTTGTTTATTTTTGTTTTTATTTCTGTTACTCTAGGAGATAGGTTAAAAAAGACCTTGCTGTGGTTTATGTCAGTGTTTTTCCTATGTTTTCCTCTAATAGTTTTAATAGTGCCTGATCTTACAATTAAGTCTTTAATCCATTTGAAGTTTATTTTTGTATGGTGTTAGGTAGTGTTCTAATTTCATTCTTTTACATGTAACTGTCCAGATTTCACAGCACCAGTTACTGAAGAGACTGTCTTTTCTCCACTGTATGTTCTTGCCTCCTTTGTCGTGCCCATATTTGCGTGGGTTTATCTCTGGGCATTCTAACCTGTACTCTTGATCTATATTTCCATTTTTGTGCCAGCACCATACTGTCTTGATTACTGTAGCTTTGTGGTACAGTTTGAAGTCAGGGAGCCTGATTCCCTCAACTCCATTGTTCTTTCTCAAGATTGCTTTGGCTATTCGGGGGTCTTTTGTGTTTCCACATGAACTGTAAGATTTTTTGTTCTAATTCTGTGAAGAATGCCATTGGTAGCTTGACAGGGATTGCAATAAATCTGTAGATTGCTTTGGGTAGTATAGTCATTTTCACAATTTTGATTCTTCCAATCCAAGAACATGGTATATCTCTCCACCTGTTTATGTCATCTTTGATTTCTTTCAACAGTGTTTAATAGTTTTCTGAGTACAAGTCTTTCACCTCCTTAGGCAGGTTTCTTCCTAGGTATTTTATTCTTTTTGTTGCAGTGGTAAATGGGAGTGTTTCCTTAATTTTTCTTTCTGATTTTTCATTGTTGGTGTATAGGAATGCCAGAGATTTCTGGGCATTAATTTTGTATTCTGCAACCTTACCAAATTCATTGATTTGTTCTAGTAATTTTCTGCTGGCATCTTTAAGATTTTCTATGTATAGTATCACATCATCAGCAAACAGTGAGTTTTACTTCTTTTCCAACTTGTATTCCTTTTATTTCTTTTTCTTCTCTGATTGCTGTGGTTACGACTTCCAAAACTATGTTGAATAATAGTGGCGAGTGGACATCCTTGTCTTGCTCCTGATCTTAGTGGAAATGCTTTGTTTTTCACCGTTGAGTATGATGCTTGCTGTGGGTTTGTCATATATGGCCTTTATTATGTTGAGGTAGCTTCCCTCTATGCCCATTTTCTGGAGAGTTTTTATCATAAATTGGTGTTGAATTTTTTCAAAAGCTTTTTCTGCATCTATTGAGATGATCATATGGTTTTTATTCCTTAATTTGTTAATGTGGTGTGTCACACTGATTTACGTATACTGAAGAATCCTTGCATCTCTGGGATAAATCCCACTTGATCATGGTATATGATCCTTTTAATGTGCTGTTGGATTCTGTTTGCTAGTATTTTGTTCAGGATTTTTGCATCTATGTTCATCAGTGATATTGGTCTATAATTTTCTTTTTTTGTGATATTTTTATCTGGTTTTGGTATCAGGGTGATGGTGGCTTCGTAGAATGAAGTTTTTTAGAAGAGTCTGAGAAGGATCAGTGTTAGGTCTTCTCTAAATGTTTGATAGAATTCTCCTGTGAAGGCATCTGGGAGGACCAATGTAATTTCTTATGAATAATGCTGCATCTTAATGAAACCTCTTTACTAAACTAGGTCCATCACTCAAAACATCCAGAAAATAGAATATTTTTAGATGGTTTCTATTTCTCTATTTATAATAACAATAGAAGCAGAATTACCTAAATGACCAGGTGATGTCATCTTTGGACAACTTGGTGAGTAATAGATAAGTTGGGTAAACAGAACCAGCAGATCTGCAAGGGATACTGAATCTTCAAAAAGGAAGGAAAAAAAAGTTATTTTCTAGCATATGTTTACAACTTAGAAAAATTTTAACTAAGCTTCCATCCTCCTAATCTGAGGTTTCATAAAGACTGTGGTACAATTAGGGAGAAAGGGGCTATAATCCAAGATTATATCAGGAAGAATAAATTAGACATAGTAAATTAAAAGATAACAAGGGTAAATGATGCAATAGGTGCTATGTGAAGGTGTAGTTTTACCACTTACGTTGAACCAATCATTTAATATAAACCTACCATAGAAAGATCTATGAATCTGATCAGGGCTGTTTCAGTTTATTCAATTAGGAGCAGTAAAATTCAGCTTAACATGCTAGTCCAGCTAACTTACCTATATAGCACTGTAGAATAGAGGTTAGCAAACCTTGACCAGATAGTGAATAGTGTAGGCTTTGTGGCCAGTCTGTCACAAAGATTCAGCTTTGCTCTTGATGCACTAAAGTAGCCATAGACAATTTGCAAATGAATGAGTGTGGCTATTTTCCAAAAAAAAATTATGTATGCTGAAATTTGAATTTTATATATTTTTTCCCCATCACACATTAAGTTTTCCCAATAATTTAAGAATATACAAGCTAATCTTAGCTCAAAAACCATACAGAACAGTGTATCAGATTTGGTCTATGGGCTGTAGTTTACCAACACCTGTTATAGAAGCTTACATAAAAAATTTCTGGTGAAAGCACATGTGAATTAAAAGTGAATGCTGACCTATACTAAATACAGTAGGATAGATGTCTCAAAACTGAGTTTTGAGATGATCTGTGACATCTGATAGGCCAAAATGTTGCTGTCAAAAGTCAATTAAAAATGCTAAATAAGTTGGATGATAGACATAAATTTAAGTTGAACACCTGAAACAGCACAAATATACATTAATCTTTCTATTTCTGTAAAGTTAACAATATCCTATACAACGGCAGCTCTTTTCTTGAAAGTCATTTCTCTGCGTGCCCACTATACGTAGGATTATATGGCAGTACCACATAAAAGTACATAAAACACTTTTTCTTAAGGAGTTCACAATCAACCATGGAGAAAAGGCTTAAGTAGAACAACTAGGAAACAGTATAAAATGTTCAAAATGAAGATACTTTATAACAGGAATGGGAATCTATAGCCATCATATCCTAATTTTGTAAGGCCTGCAAGCTAAGAATGATTTTTCCATTTTTAAAAGGTGTGTAAAACATGTCAGGGTCCTCAAAACCATTCCCAGATTCACTAGGAAGACTCAGAATTAAACATACAGTAATACCCCCAGCTATGATTTATTACAACAAAAGGAAACAAAGTAAAATCAAAGGGAAAAGGCACATAGGGTGAAATCAAGAGCAAACCAGGTACAACTGTCCAAGAGTCCTCTCCCAAGGAATCACACAGAATACACTTAATTCTTCCAACAACAAGTTGTGACAACACATGTGAAATGCTGTCTACCAAGGAAGGTCATTAGAGAGTCAATGTGCAAAGTTTTTTATTGGAGACTGATCGTATACATAAGCACTCGCTGTCCAATACATACCAGGATTCCAGACACCCAGAAGGAAAGCAGGTTTTCAGCTTAAAACACATTGTTTGTATTAAGAATGGCTCACTGTGCCTAAAATGTTATTAGTTCTGGCAACAATGAAAAATCCAAGTTCCTAGATACCAGCCAAAGTCCAGCCTTGCAAGCAGCCTTTTCTAAGGATAGTGGTCTCTTGCCTAATGTGTTAACTTTTTTGCACATGTATGCGTGTGCATATATACACACACAAAGAATATGCAACAGAGAGAGTATGTGGCCCAAAAAGCCCAAAATATTTATTATCTGGCACTTTACAGGCAAAGTTTGCTGATCTCTACTCTGTACTATATTCCTAGAATCGACAAAAGTTTTAAGGAAAGTAAGGAAGACCACTAACAGCATGTGAATTCTGAAAAAGAAAACTTTAAAAATGGGACTTAGGGTAACAATAATATAGTAATATATCATATGGTACAGGGCTTTGCAGTTTATAAAACACTATTCCCAAACCTCTTCTCTGTGATCATCTCAAATATTCCCTGAGTCCAGCACTGATATTCTAGTTTTTACAGATAAAGAAACAAATAGTTCAGTGATTTGCCCAAAGATCTCAGCTAGTTTTTAGGGGAACCAGAACTTAAACAAGGACTTCCAACTCTGTATCCAGATTTGGATCATCCAGTATATCTAGGATTTTGAAGGTCAGAGAAAAAATAAGGAAAATATTAAAGACAGGGAAAATAAAATTATACATATAGGAAGAAGTACATACTGAAAAACAAAAAAAAATAATAACACTTCGATATGTAAGCCTGTCAGCAGAACAAAAGGTACGTTGCTCAGTACCCTAGGAGAGACCAAGCCAAACCTCTAAATTTTAAAAATCCATAGCACAAATCTTACCATACCTGAACATATTCATATCTAATTGTACTTACCTTTTCTATTCTTCAGCTTTATAGGAAATAGCTTTCTGCCTTGTGTATAGATCAATAATCTTCCTAAAAGGCACAGTGAGTGAATAAAATAAATATATTGTAATTCTTGTCCTGAGTAGTAGAAAGTTTTCTGCTTATTCCCTTAAAAGAAAAACAATTATATTTGTTTTAATGCCATTATATTTTACAGTAGTTATTTCATTAAACAAGGCTGAATATTAAACAAGGCTGCAGTCTATAATGGAGACACTCGGTGTAAGTTTTTTTAAACATTCTTTACTGTTTCCCAAGAGACTTTAACACACCTAAATCTGAAGAAAAGCATTCATAATAAAATTTGTCAAACCTCAGAAAAGTACAACATGCATACCGTGTTCATTCTAAAACAAACACCATAAGATTGTTAGTTATCTCTCATTATAAAGATACTTCAAGTTAAGGAAGAAAGGAATATAAAACATTACTTATTGTTTAATTCTACCAATTAAAAGCCAGTACTACAAACGATATTTATAACCATGTTTGCAAAAGAAATTACAATCTCTAAAATACAGACTCCTTCTAACATATATCATTTATTCACTCATTCATCCATACATTCGAGATCTATTGAGTACCTCTTTTATTTAAGACCCTGAACTATTTGCTGGTGTCAAAAACCAAGAAGCAGCATGAAACTGGGCTTCCAATTCAGAGTACCGCAAACAGCCTGATACAGAGCATAGCGAGGACAAGTAGGAGAAACAAAAGCTAGAGGGTAGCTGCAGCAGATCACATAGGACTGAGCTGCAGAAAGAGTATGGGCTTTATTATAGAGGCAATTGGGATGATATTAAAGGGTTTCAAGCAGGAAAGGAATCAAACATGCATGTGGAAAACTGACTCTGATGGCAACATGGAAAGGTGAATGGAAGGCGGCCAAGGCTTAAAGTAAGACTCATTAGGAAAATCATGAACAAAAACCTCCATAAGAGAAAAGAATGGAGAACAGCAGACAAACGTTTAAGGAACTGAAATCAATATGCCTTAGCCAGAATTACATGCAGACCATGAAAAGATTAAAAAATTTCTCAAGTTCCTAACTCAAATATCTGTGTACACAGTAAATTCTTCTTCTATTTAATTCTGAAGAAAAAATGTTTAGAAAGAGAATAGTGATTTCAGTCCTTGATATTTTAATATTGAAGTTGCCATGGATCTTCCAGATAGAATACTAAATATAATGAGTACATTGGTCTGGAATTCATGAAAGCAGTATAGACTTAAATATTTTGGAGTCATCACTTATATATATAAATATGTAATATTTGAAACCATGAGAGTGAATGGGCTCCTTCAAGAAAGAACAGGTAGACTAAGCTGAAAAAAAAAATAAAAGGCAAAACTTTTGTGAGCACAGACATATAAAGAAAAGAGCCTTTCAAGTGACTAAGAAAAACTTATTAGATGAGAATGAAGAAATCAAAGAATGGTACTAGGAAGATGAGGGAAAAGGTCAAGAGAGGCGAATGCTATAAAATGAGGGCAAGAAAGAAGAGAAAGTTAATAATGGGAAGACCACTGAACCATAGAAATAAAAGCCTCATTTCCATGGTTGAGAAGTGAATAGGCGGTAAAGAAATGGGACCTGGGTATATATTAAACACTTGGAAGGTCTTTTCTCTTAAGGGAAGCAGAGAGATGTGAGGTACATATGAACTTGCTCAGTTTTTTATATGAAAGATATGAGTAGGTTTAGAGAATGCAAGGAAAGGTACCAATAGAAGGGGAGACAAAACAAATGAAGCAATGTCCTGGTTCTTAAAAAAAAAAACAAAACACCAGATGCAAACAGAATCAAGAACAGTCGAATAGATCAATCTGGAATGGAAGGATTACTCTTCATTGTAGCCTGGAGAAGGGAATACTGATAAGGGCATATAAATATGCATCTGTAGGTACAGATGCAGGACATTTGGGGATTTCATATCCAAAATGTTCCATTTTTCTCAGTAAAGTAGGATGCAAGGTTTCCTCGAGAGAAAAGTAGGCAGGAACAAGGCAGGGGGTTTGATGGGACTAGTGGAACACTGAAGAAAGAATATCTAAGTTGATTCCAAAGCAACACAAAGAGCCATGGAAGCCAGAGAAATACATCAGTGCACCATCAATTTAACGTTACAATGCTCTCTGTTCAATTTTCTGAGGACCAGAGATGATCTAAAGTTGAGTAAGTGCAGGCAGGAAACTCTGAAAGAAAGCAAGAATTTTGAAAGAAATGTCAAAAGAATGCAGTGAAGCACCCAGAGGTCTTCACTAGATAGGGAAAAAATCAAAGCCATGAAGGGCTGGGAGAGTGGTAGAGGGAAAAAAAAGCTAGATACAACATTTTAATACTAGAGTAGAAAAATTTATGAATTTACAGATGATAGAATATATATATCAACTTATATATCTTTTTTGTCTCTCGAAGTTCTGGCTTCTGTACTTTCTCCTCTACTACAAAATACTTATCTATTGAAACCTGTTAATAATTGGTCTTTGACCATTTTCCTTGAGTTAAGAATTTACTCAGGGATAAAGAAAATTATAAGATATCTTCATATTCTCAAAGAACTTAATATTTGCTTAGAGAAGTGACATAAAATAGAATGATAAAAGACATCAAATTCACATGGCAAGTTGTGTGACATAAGCAAAAGGGCAATAAAAATTCACACTAGGCAAAGGAAGCTTCCTGAAAACAGTTTATTCTTTCACAGTAAGATTTATATCATTGTAGGGGATTATGGATAGTGGCAGCTGGAGTAGGAATAACAAAGTATACAGGCACTGGTATGCCTTCTAAGACAAGATTCACTTTAATCAATAACTAGATATGAGATTGGATAGATATATTAGGGCCAGATTATGAAATAACTAGGATATTTTAGCTCAGACTGAGGATAAGCAGAGAAGAATCACAGAGTGGGGTGAAGTGTCCAATAATAAGACAGTATTTTATAAAACAGAAACTTTCCTCCCACTAAAATGCATAAATGGCTGATACATTCATTCTTTCTTCCTTAGTGTATTATTGCAGCATAACACACTAGGACATACACCGTGGTATGAACTGAAGAACTGCAGATGGTAAGATTCACTACAATAACCTCAAATGTAGATCGGCTATAAAAAGTCATCATTATGGTATATCTTAAATTTGTGGAAAGTATTTTATATTAGCAAAAGCAATCTAATTTATCATGATATTAAAAAATAAATTACTAAGTTATTTTTATTAACAAAATTTACCATTTTTAAAATGTAACAAAATATCATACTTACCACAAGGCTTTGAATGTCCCAAAACCTCATCAGCTTTCATGGTCTTACACAACTCAAAGTACTGAACACACTGCTGAACTGCTGTAGTTATCTAATAAAATAATAGCTTATTAATTCCAGAAGTTTAAGTCCACAAGTCCATGTATTAAAAGAAGTTAGTCAAGGCTATAAAATATGCTGGGAAAATATTTAAGAAAAATGTTCAGAAAATCTATAATAGCACCTTTCCAGGCCATTAAAGCTTAGTCTCCCCAGTTACATTTTAACTATGGCATCATTCTGGGAAACACAGAAAATATTTGTAAACCAACAAATATAACATTGTCACAATGTTGGTATCTAGGCAAAAATACAACTGTACTTTACATTTTATAGTGAAAGATGCAAAAATTCTGGCCATGACTTTAAAAATTATCTTGCCAATATCCCCAGTTCCCTTGCCTTTGAGTCTTTTCTTCCTACTTAGCCAGCAAAATGTGAACTGGATCTAGCCTTCATTTCTACCTTAGATACCAGAATTGCTAAAAAACTATAAAAAAATCTCAACCCAAAGAACAGTCATAAAAATTGACCTCCAACTTCTATACCCAGCGATTCTCTGTTAGTCTTTATTCTACCTCCTTCTCCCATTCTCCTCAAGCAGAGATATCTGATCTTCTCCCTTTCTTCTGCACCTACATACTTCCTGTAGATGCCCTCTCATTCTAACCCTCGAATAAAATAGAGGCCACCAGTGAGACAAGGAGTGATAACTGTTAGATCTGGTAATAAGAAGGTTTTTGGTGACTTTGAAAAGACCATTTTCAGGGGAGTTTGGGGAATAAAACTAACTATAAGGAATAGGAATGGAAAACATAAAGGCAGCTATAGTATAATTTTCATTTACAAGAAGGCTGGTTGTAAAAGAAAAAAATGAGTAAAACATAGGGGTGGGATCTTACAGTCAAGAATGAATTCCTCAGGTTGAAAGGATACGGTCATATTTAAGTAAATAGAAAGTCTGACTATGCAGGAGAGAAAGGATAATTGACAGAAAGGTGTCTAAGAGCAGGAGCAGC
The DNA here is from genome assembly GCF_059928025.1 of Delphinapterus leucas. Taxonomy (NCBI): domain Eukaryota; kingdom Metazoa; phylum Chordata; class Mammalia; order Artiodactyla; family Monodontidae; genus Delphinapterus; species Delphinapterus leucas. The sequence goes on from NC_143140.1 coordinate 56,854,913, forward strand.
TAGGACCTAAGTGGAAGGAAGGGTTAAGCTTTAGATGGGAAAAAGATGGAGGTTGTGTGGATAGAGGCAAGTTCATAACCATGCAATCAAGGAATTGATAGATTTCCTAGTCTCATTCATTCTTATGGCCTCAGTTTCATGCAAAAGAGTTAACAGGGCAGGATTTCTATCATTAGAAAGGCCTGCTTACAAGGTTGGTCCTTAACCAGCATCTGGGAACTTGGATTTCAGGAGCTTCCCCCCATTCTAAGAACTGTACCTAAACTGTACAATGTGGTTTATGCTGAACGTCTGTTTTCCTTCTGGGAATGTGGAATTCCTGGTATGTAGCAGGCAGAAGGTGCCAACATGATTAACCCCCAATTTAAAAAGAATATGGGCACTGAGTCTCTAATGAGCTACCCTGGTAAACAACATTTCACATGAGCGGTCACAATTTGACACTGGAGAAATTAAGTGGAGTCCTGTGTGACCCCACTGGCAAAAAAGACTCTTGGAGGCTTATGCTTGGTATCTTCCAGACTTTACCCAATGCGCCTCTTCCCTACACCAGTTTTGCTTTGTATCTTTTTTCTGTAAGAAATCATATCTGGGAGTACAACTATGTGCTAACTCCTATAAGTCCTCCCAGTAAATCATCAAATCTGGGGGTGGGCTTAGGGAACCCCCTTCCATATCTATGTCTTATCTAAATCAAACTTTAGGATCCAGATCAATAAAATGAAACTTCCCCCCAGAAATCTGGATCTCAAACTCGATATGACCAAAGAATAACAGACATTCAAATGAGTAAGTCCTCACCGAAACCCCTTTCAAAAAGCCAAGTCCTCTAAAACCCACACTCTAAATACAGTACTCCTGAGTCCACCCATTTATCCCAATACACTGTCATAGCCTTAATTCATGTTTCCATCATCTTTTGCTTGGATTACTGCAAAGCCTCTTAGGGGAGAAGTATTGAAGTAAAAACTATCTCCACCTAGCACCTTCAGCCCATTTTCCAAATTTTCCAAAGCCCTAATATATTACTTCAGTACATGAAAATCTATCAGTGGCTCACTAAACCTCCAGAATAAAGGCCAATCTCCTAAATTTGACAATAAGAACTTTTTAATGATCTAACATTAGTCTTATTCCTCTCATCCTCCAGATGTCCCCCTCTGCAGCCACACACACACGCACAGAGAAATACATTTACCTGTGTAAAAGTCTGTCACCAAAAGCCAGTTCAACATGTGACCAGTCAAATGACCAATTCATTAAAAGCAAATCCACTAAAAATCTCACCAGTCAATGCACACCAACTGAATTTGAAACACATTCAAACCTGAAATTAACAACAAACTCATTTTTATCTGCAAAAGGGAAAGGGCTTAAGATTCCCCTTAAGTAGCTCTTTCCTATTTTTAATGGAATTATGAGGCCCTATCCTGCCTCATACATGAATGAAACAAACTGAGGTCAACTGGCACAGACCCAATTTAAAGCATCTAAGAACTTTTCAAAAAACATCATCCACTTAATATTAGCTTTCAGGGAACTGATTTTCAGGAAATTTCTCTAATACTAATTCACATTTCTCTTAGCAATCTATGTCCAGCCATATGAAATATGTGCAGTTTCCAAGTGTACTATGTGTTTTCCAATCCCTAAAGCCTTTAAACATGCTATTCCCATGGCCCTGAAATACCTTCCCACCACTACCTTAACCACCACCCCTCTTTCCCAGAATAACACCTATTCATTAATAAAAAAATTTCCCACTATCCTTGAAAATGAGCAATTGTTCTATAGATAAAAACCAGAACCATATTTCTATATAACCATGGTTAACAGGTATCTAGAACAAGTTTAAAACCTTGTTAATCATGACATGTCAACAGATCTCAATGAACATACTTTTGTAAGCAAACCAATCAGTTAGCCCCTTTCTTCTAAAAGTCAGCCAACAACAGACACATTCCAGGAAATCTACAGTTGGCATGAACTCACTCTCACCTCTGAAAGCCCAACCTGAGTTCCAAGTTTTCCCCGAAATTTTATATTAACAATCTGCTTTGCCTAATTAAGTAAGCAATAAACTCAGTTTTATGCATTGTTTCAGATACTGAACTGTGGTCTTAACCCTCAATGATTCTGGAGCTTACATTGAGATTACCTTGAGGATTCTCATTTGGCATCATTCCATGGGGTCCTCGAAGAAGAGTGTTCACTGGGTCCCCAAGTCCCATACTTTGATAATCCTTCAGATCTGCCACCACGTGAGTCTGTCTCAACAATGATCTAAGCTTCAACTTGCTTCACTGAGTTCTCATTGCTAGATTTTATTTTCCTTGGATTTGCAATGAAATAGGTCTTTGTACAAAGTGGCCTTTTGTTTTGGAGGAGCACCATTTGGTCAATAGTTCTACTATTAACCTGCTTATTCTTCTGTGTTCATTTTGCTTTTGTTGTTATTTGTAGACTCTGAACTCCTGTCTTCTTTTGGTTTAGCTTGCATCTACTGAATATATAAAGGAGTGTTCATAGGAAACAAAAGGAGGCACAGTCCAAAAAGTCTCTAATCCAGTCAATCCAGTCCAAGCCAGCCCTGAGAAGAGTGGCTACCAGCAACAAACTCATGCAAAGGCAACTGGTCAAACTGCCTTGGGACTTCTACAAAAATTTCATGAGGACACTCCCTGACTTGTCAATTCTTGAAAGAGGGGAATCAATGATCATCATGTCACCAATCACACAGCCCCTCCCTAGCTTCTGCTTAGTCGGAACCTGAGACACCATTCATAAGCACACACTTTTGCCCAAAAGTACAGTGATCTGTTTCATGTTTGTCATGAGTTTATCTAAGGTGCAACCTCCTTGACAGAACTACTTCCTAGATGAACTTACTCTTAAGATCCTAATTCTTACACATAAATTGATAAATAGCAACAAAAAAATGACTTTGAAAAACTGCCATTATGGAGAACTTTTGATGTGACAAATATACTTGAGAGGCTCTAAAGAATTAGAAGACAAAAGAACAAATAGCTTCTCTGAGAACTCAAAGTACTATCTCCAAGATAATCTTTCTCACTCTTTACTTTACTTCCACTCAAACCTTCAAAGACCCATTCTTCCTTGCACTCAGTTCTACTCACCTTTATCTTCACCACCCACTTAAACCCACTTCTGTTCCTTCTACTCCTTCCTGTTACTTCTTACACGTGCTATCTTTTATTTGAGAAGGGGTAACAATCACAGAAAAAGGTACATCTTAGAAGAGAGACAGTCACATGATATAATACCCCCTTTAAATTGCAGGAGCAAAAAGCAGATCTAGGGCTTCCCTGGTGGTGCAGTGGTTGAGAGTCCGCCTGCTGATGCAGGGGACACGGGTTCGTGGCCCGGTCTGGGAAGATCCCACATGCCGCAGAGCAGCTGGGCCCATGAGCCACGGCTGCTGAGCCTGCGCATCCGGAGCCTGTGCTCCGCAACGGGAGAGGCCACAACAGTGAGAGGCCCGCGTACCGCAAAAAAAAAAAAAAAAAAAAGCAGATCTACAGTAGGTAAATTTAAATATTAAAGAGTCAAGTTGAGGGTATAAAAAGCGATTATCCTAAACCTTAGGAAAGACAAATTTGCTGTAAAATTCAGTATTTTATTTCATACTTATTCTCCTGCACTAGGAAATATGTACCAGCCAGCTCACTTAACTGTTAACCCCTAAGATTGGCGAGGCAGGGTGGGGGAAATATAAAAAACAGTAAGGTAGGGAGAATTTAAATAACCTAGCTGTCAATATTTTTTTTAAACGACTTTAAGAGGGCAAGAAAAATAGGAAACGTACTACATAATAAAGCCATTTCAGAAGTCATTCCCTTAAGGGTAAACTGGACAAAAGATTCAAATTGTTAAAAATAATAGTTATGCTGATAGCCAAAATGCTTTTCAATCGGTACAGATATTGCTTTAAAAAACTGATAGCACATAACACAAATTATTTGTTGCCCAATGCTACCTACTGAAAATGTCATATATGCCACAGACAGAACAAACTGCACAAAAGAGTAGCCACTAACCCATATTACTTTTAAATTTAAATGAATTAAAATTAAAGAATCAATTTAGGGACTTCCCTAGTGGCACAGTCATAAAGAATATGTCTGGCAATGCAGGGGACATGGGTTTGAGCCCTGGCCTGGGAAGATCCTAGATCCCAAAGACAAATCCATGGAGTGGTCCAAAGTTCCCACCGCAGATATACAAATTTTTTTTTTTTTTTTAAGATATACAAAATTTGATCTTCAATTCTGAAAGGAAAATGGGAACAAACACACATGGCATCCATTTTCCCCAATGTTTCTTTTCAAAAGTTGGGTTTACTTTTAAAATTATACACACACACACACACACACACCATTAAAAAAAATCTCTTGATATTTTGGTAAATTTAGGAAAGCATTAAGAGAAAATGAGGTTTAAGATGAAATCTCATGCAAGTTTGATTAATTATGAACATGAAATATTTGAACAAGTTGATAGAATATTGAAGTTGATAATGAAGTAACTATTTGTAGGCTAAGAATTGATTATAGTATAATTCACTTTCCAAATAAGGAATGGATTTTAAGAGTTAATCTACAAGAAACATTTGAAATACGTCCACTAGGGCCTATGTCATACCAACAGTTATTTGTATGTCAAACCATAAGAGGAAAAAAATTGTTCTTGGCTTTTTCTCCTTTTTCTATTCTAGCAAGATCACTCTAGGCTCATATGGCAGCAACAAATTTCCAGTTAAAATGGGAATGAGAGAAATGTGGAAAGACTTTCAGTTTCTCTAAGGATTTTTAAATACCTATTACCTCTACAAATAAATTCCCATCCTAATATTCAACATCTCCCTCTTCTCCATTCTGAAGCCTAATTCTCAAACACAAAACAATTATTATTCTCCTTTCAATTTATGTTCTACTGCAGTCTTCCTAAAATTCACAGTTCTAGGAATCGTTCCCTTTACCTCACTCCTCAACTCAAGATTCTACCTAACTACATAGAACGTATTTATTATCTCAAAGTCATATTAGTATAACTTTAATTTCACAATTTTCATGTTTGTCAATTAATTGCTAGACTTGCTGATTTCAGTTCCTTTCAGTGCCCTAACGTGTTGTTCTACTAATAGCAGTAAATGCAGAAAATGTTATGAATATATTTTACAGTATTAGTTTATATTTAGTGTAACTTGAATCAATTTTTGCAAGTACAAAAGCATTTACCATTCTGAATTTTATCATGCAACTTTCAGTTAAAAGCATGGGTAAATTTTATAGAACAAACTCCCCTACAAACAACTGATCTGAATTAAACTATATGATAATATTGGGTTGGCCAAAAAGTTCATTTGGGTTTTTCCATAATGTTACAGAAAAACCCGAGCAAACTTTATGGCCAACCCAATACTTAATATGGCTTATCCCAAAATAGCTAGTTACCAGCCCAATTTACTATGAAGTTATATATTTCCTAACTGTTATCCTGACAGTGTTTTAAGTCTCTACTATTTATCCCTTTATGTTCACAGAATGGTAGTTTAAAAGTCACATAAAAGGGGGACTGCTTCATTATCCGATATTAATTAATCACTCAACTTTGCACATTCAAGTTATTACATCATATATCTTTTTCTGATAATATTTCTCAAGATAAGAACAGAAATATAGACTTACCAGAGATTTATATTTCTTTTCAATAAGTCTTAGTACTGCAGTTCTGCTGTAATATGCATGCTAAAATTAGGAGTAAAATGGTATTTAATATTCAAGCTATACCATTCAAAATCTATTTTTCCTGTAACATTTCTTTAACATAAATTACACAATAACTTAGTTTAAATTATTGTAATCAGGGTAAAACACGTTTTTCTAAGTACAATGGATTATGAGCATAGCAGTCATAAGAATGAAAATTATATTAAAAACTGGAGCATTTACTGACAAACCAATAGAAAACAATCTACCCCTCAGTTGTGTCCAGTTACCATGCTAAATTACTTTAAAACCAAAAAAAACCCATGTCTGACTACCAGTGTATGACAGAGCCTAAAGTAAAGATTAAGAAGTGAGGGCGAGGGAGGTCGGGGGAGGAGTCACAACTCTCACAATGAAGAGGGTACTGTACTGTTTATACACGCAGAAATCTGCCAAGGTTGAAATGCTCTGAAGGGACAGTATCTTAATCATTCTCTGCCAGTCATGTTTTAAAAATGATTCGAAGCGCCAAAAAACTCTCTCCTTAGAACTAATCATGGATGAGATTCAAATATGATTTTTATGCATTGTACAAAGGGGAAAATTTACAGGAATATTACTTATGTTCGATATCATTAGCCTTCAATGTAGTTTATTTTACTTTAAAAAATTAAATAATAGTCTGTAAAAATCTATCAAAATTCTGGGGAGTAGAATTTAATTAAGTGGGGTTTGGGTTAATTGAGGGTTAATCAAAACCCTGTGTGTTTTAACCCTTGTAGCTTAAAATGTTTTAAAAAACCATTAATCTTTTTTTCAGGTTTAATAAGAGAAACATATTGACTTACAATTAAACTATTGATCATGTTCTAAAACGAAAGCCTCATAGTACATCCCTTAGACTGGAGTTGACATACCACAACCCTCAGGCCAAATTCAGCTGCCCCCTGATATGGTAAACAATGTTTTATTGTAACACAGTCACATCCATTCATTTATATATTACCTATGGATGCTTCTGGGCTACTGAGAACTGAGTAGTTGCAACAGAAACAGGACAGCCCACAAAGCCAGAAATATTTACTGCTTGACCCTTTACGTAAAGTTTGACAACTTCTGCCTTAGATGAGTGGAGGAGAATGTGATAAATTTTAATAATACTAGAACACACTTGGGGAGCTGATTTAATAATTTTCCATTGGTTAGTTTTCCTGTAATGTGCATCATTCTCTTAAGAATCAAGCGCTGACAATAAAAATGTTAAGTAAAAAAAAGTTAATTATAAACAGAATATGATTTGTTAAAATTCACCTGTTTAGGTCTTTTTTAAAGCATACAACCACATAAAACAAAATCTTAATAGCTGTTATCTCTGAGTTATAGAATTAGAGAAATATAATTTTACTTGTGCTTTTACATATTTTGTATATTGTCTACAATAGTGGTGTAATTTGATAATCATAAAAAAGAAAAAGGTCAAATGTCAGATGTGAGGAACAAAGGGTTCAGGTAAAATTAAGTTGAGCAAGCATTTATCAAACATATACTATATGTAGGCCAGGTAAGTGCTAAGCACCAAACAGAATTATGTTTTGGTTAACTGGGCATTATTATACAGTCTAGATAAAAGGCAAAAAAAAAAAAAAAAAAAAAAGAAAGAAAGCCATCAGCTAGATAATGTCCAAATCGTGCTGAGCAGTAAATGAACATGTTGCTGCTTTGCTTTGCATGGTTTGCATAGCAAGTCATGGTCCCATTCCCATCCTTCCCCACTGCAACAAATACAGGTTGAGAGGGACAAAGATGTAAGAACACAGGCCAACACAGCTATGACTACTGCCAGACACAGACCACTCTTATTCAACAGATGAGGGAGGTAACAGTGTAAGAATCTTTTAATAGTAGTTTCAGTTCTAAGATAGTGATCAACTCCACAGGAGGTCACCAGCATTCAGGCATTAGACACATTTTACAAACTGCAATTTCATTAAGTGGCAAATGAAGAGATGTTTTCAGACCTCTAAGCCAGAGAAAAGTGAGCATTGCACCCTTATGTTCTACCACATCTGCTTAAAAAATTCATAGCTTTTAAACTAAGACATGATTTTGGATAGGTCATCAGTTTAATAGATTCAAATGAATTACCATTAAAATCCTTTTCTGACTCTGTCACCTAATAGGTAAACCATCTTGAGCAAGTTACTTCTCTATCCCTCAGTTGCTGCATCTGTAAAATGGGATAATAATACCACCACCTACATCATAGATTGTTATAAGAATTAAGTGAGTTAACACGTGTAAAAGTGATAGAACTCTTGGCACACAGTAAACATTCAAACAGCAGCTATTCTTTGACACAGTAGAGCAATACACAAAGAAAGGTAGTAAAACATTCCGTATTTCCTTACCATCCACTTTTTGAACCACACAGCCTTGGTATCAACCAATGCAAGAAAGTATATCGGATCCAAAATCTTTTGTGAGACAAGATGGTTTTGATCATGTTTAACTGATAATAAAGACAAAGTACTCTCCACAATTTCTTCCATATACCTTAAAGTTTGGGAAAGAAGTGATTTTTAGAAAAAAAACAAATGCTATATATATGTAATAGTGACATTTTATATTTATGGAATGATAAAGTAATAGGTAATCTTTAGAAACATTTTTTAATATTTCAGTAAATAGCAGGGGTGAAATTCACCCCCAGTTTTCTCTGCTCTAAAAACTTATGTTCTACTTCAACACTGGCTGTCCAAATTTAACTTTCCTTTTTAGACCCACAGTTACTCTTACAACCTTATTAAAAATCTTAGAACTAAAAAGGGAAAAGTTTAAAGAACATTCAAGGAACTTGACCAAAGTAGCAAAGACCAGTAATGAAAGAACCTGAAGCTACAACAGCCTCTTACCTTGTTGTGATAATTAAATGGTATAAAATGGTACTTGCATAGAGCCATTCACATAGCTAAGTAAAAAACATGAAAAGCTAAAAAATAAGCCTTTCCCAACCAGATAAATCAGTTAAGACCGTCTCTACTCTCTTTGAAATGTATATGGACAGTAACACTCCTAATTTTATACGGGCATAAACTAGGGGGCTTACTTTTCTGGGTGTCGAATCCAGAAAGATGGAGCCTCTTTCTGATATTGATTTAGAAGACGAACCTATAAAACAGTGCATAACCGTTCTCAAGAAGTTAGAATTCTTAAATATAGAATTAAACAGAAATAAAAGCATATTATAAAAAATGAATACCTTTTTAAGTAAGTGGATCACATTAGGATTAGTTATATCTATGCCAGTTGTAAGAGTAGGAATATGATTTTCTCTAGAAAGAAAGTATAACTCCAAATATTTAGCTAAAAAGAAAATATAAAAATAAGGTTATAATACCATTCATTCACAGTGCTTTCTGAAACAGTTATTTCCTATCCATTTTCTTAAGTACAAACTTATAAATTTTAAAAATTATATAATAAACATACCTAAGCTTTTATAAATTTCCTTGGTCATATGTAATGGTGAAAGTGTAAACGTCTGTGCATAGAATTTTAAAATCCGGTCCTATGGAAATGAAACAAGATTTGTATCCAATATTCTTTCATCATCTATTTTTGTAAGAATCGTTTTCTACATAGTAAAAAACTTAATAAACACAAGACCATTCAAAAATTTCGGTAGAAATGTAATTAAAATGGCACATTCTTGTGTTGGTTGGCAAAAAGTAAAGTCAACCAAAACTAAGAGTCAATCTAATACAGCAGTATATTGTAAAATCTGGTAATAGCAGATACAGACATGGGGAGATGGGGTGAAGAAAGGAAACAATATAATTTGTTACAATTTGACACAATGTAAAGGAGTCAAAGAAACAGTCGGAGTACTAAATGTAAAACAAAACAAACAAAAAACCCCACTCCTTTCCAAATCCACTATTTGTTTTTGTTTTAATTGCTCACATAGGAAGATTAATTAGATTGTTAGGACTTCAATAATTTTGCCTATTCCCAAGAAAAATATTATATTCCAAAATTTTACATTATTAAAACGTAAAGTAGAAACTACCACAATGTAAATGAATTAAATGAGATAACAGATGTAGTCAGTCCCTGACACTCGTAGGTACCTAGAAATGACAGCTTATCATTTTAATTATACCAACTTTGATGGGATTGATCCTAACCGTGAAATTCAGTTTCCCATTAAAAAAATAAAATTCCCTCAAATGATCTACTCTGAAGAAAAAAATAACCTTGACTATATCAAATATTAGATGAATACACTTACAAACAATGGTTACCCAAGTGACTAAAAATATATTTCAATAACCCAAGAGGTTCGTACTGAACACAGGATATTAAATACTTTGGGAAGTTTTCATATTTGCAGCAATTGGTAAGTATTTGTCATACTTTTCGAACACTATAGGCTTCACTCAGTTACATGTAAGAGTCCTTTAGAGCAGCATTCCCCAACCTTTTTGGCACCAGGGACCAGTTTTGTGGAAGACAATTTTTCCACAGACAGGAGGGCGGGGATGCTTAAGGCCATAATGCGAGCCATGGGGAGCGGCAGATGAAGATTAGCCGCTCACCTCCTGCTGTGTGGCCCAGTTCCTGGGGGCTGGGGACCCCTGCTTTAGAGTAGAGAAGGAAGAAACAGAATCAAACTCAAGAATTTGGGTAAAGCATAAGTTCTAGATGAAAAGAACACCATGCCTTGTTTTCCATTCAAGTTGATTGGTTTCATTACCATTTCCCCTCTACGACAACGTCTTCCAGTTTTATTGCCTTAAGTATCCACACTGACTCTTGCTGAACATAATGGACAAATCAGGCCACTTACATTGACCCAGTAAGATCTTTACCATGTTTATAAAAGGAATAAAGGAAACCTATTAGACCACTATTATGTCTTTAAGAGGGAAATTTACAATTTCCTGTTAGAATGTCTTGAAATGTTAAAAGATAACCCTGAAATATCTTTCCCCTTTGAAGTTCCTGAATCCTTGAGTTTTTAGAGAAGTCTGCCTCACCCTCTGGGGTTAGTATGGTTGAACTGCATCCAGGTATTGGGTAATTAAACACCATTTTCCCCCTTATAAAAACAACAAACCACTTGTTTCTAAACCACTTCTGTTTACCAGTATATTTTCATTGATGGAAGAGCAATTTTAAGTAGTAAAAAGGTACTGAGTTTTATTTTTATTTGTATTAACTGTTTACTGTCTGTCTCCTCTTCTAAAGTTCTATGAAGGCAAAGGCTTCTGTCTTGCACAGTGTTCCCAGCATCTGAACTAGAATGATGTACACTGTAGGTATTCAGTGCATATTTGTTGAAGAGCTGGAAAAATTTCTTTTTTACTAATACCTTTAAAAATTCTATATAAAAAAACCTTATCAATTTTAAAGCTAATGTTTTTCTTCACTGACACATCATTTATGAAGAAAAAGACACTTAAAAAAACCTAGTTTGGGGGACTTCCCTGGTTGTCCAGTGGTTAAGACTCTGTGCTCCCAATGCAGGGGGCCCAGGTTCGATCCCTGGTCTGCGAACTAAGTTCCCACATACCACATCTAAGCCCGCGTGCCGCACTAGAGAAGCCCATGCGCCATAACAAAGACCCAGTGCGGCCAAAACAAATACATATGTACATACATAAAAAACCTAGTTTGTAGTAGTTTGTAGTTAAATGTGATGCTGGAATACAGTCAGGATTTTTTTTAATCCCATATAATTACTGCACTTTTTAATACAATCTTACTTTTCAACATAGTATTTCTGAGAAGTCATATGTGAATCATTTTTTTTATATATATAAAATAACCCTCTACTGACTAACTTTACAGTTTGGGGAATTTTCTACATTAGTTTTATAATTCATCTCAATTATCTTCTAAAGTGTTAGCTTTACAGTTTTCTAACTTTTCTTTTTAAGCAGGGAAAATGCTTATTAATCCTTTAGAATAAATTGTAATCATTGTAAGTTCAAGTCTTCATATATCATGAATTCTTTCAAAAACACACTCTTTCTTTTAAAATATTTTTCTTAATTCAAAAACATTGACACAGATACTTGGATATCCCTTTACAAGATAAAACAAAATGCATAAACTAACACAGTCTATTATTTGGCAATGAAGTATGACACTGACCAACCATACTTTGAATCTAATCATGACATAGTAAGTTAATTCCTTTAAAAAAAAAAATCTTGACAATTCAAAAGCTGGAGCTGAAATTATATTTGCGTTACTATTAAATATTTGAGCTACTATTAAAGAAAATTATATTCCATTTGCTCCTAGAATAGTAGGAAAAAAACAGGAATTCTTAACACTTCTGTAAGCAATTCCTTACACTAAATACAGGATCAGGATCTGAAAGATACACTGTCAGTTTCTCACAGAGAGTGGTCCAATTTTCACAGTTCAGTACATCAGATGGAGGAGCTGAACATAACGTTTGCAAGGCTTCATATCTCACCTATAATTTTTTAAAAGAATTTTTATTAATACTCAGCCACCAAAATAATAGCAATTCTCCAAATATTTAACAAACATTGAAACGCAGAGTCTGGATAACTGCTCTAAAGAGCCAGTTGAAAATCAGAGGCCCTTTTATAAAACAATTCTTGATAATTCATTTTTTAAACTGTTAAGCAGAGAAACTAGTGTTTTAATTTTTGCTTTACATAAAATAACCTAACTATATTAGGAGATTCTAGGTCACACATCTAAGGGGAAGAGAAGGGATGGTAGCCAAATCTGAATCACCAGAATAAGGTATTCCAGTGTCTCCTCCATAGACTTTCCTCACTTGAACAGACCCCATACGTGGTCCTACAGTTTGAGGACTCTAATTCTAAAACACTGCCCAATTATGTCCCTAGTGAAGCATTCCCATTCTAGGATATATGAACAATTCTCACAAAGCAATTAATTTGAACTTCTTTGCCGCTACACCATATTTTCTGACCTTCTAACCACTGAGATAGGGGAAAAAAAGTGATTCAGCAATGTGATGCAAAATTGAATTTCTGAATTTTCACAGAAATCTTATTAAGCATTCTTCTCAAAATTCAATCAGAATTCACTCAGGACAGTATGACCCAAGGGACAGCAGTGGCAAATAGCTCTACTCCAATCATAAGTGGAGTAAAGCTTCTCCCCCACTCACTCTCCAACTAGTGAGTAATAACACACTGATTCCAACCTGTTCCTCAAAATTTGGTTGTTCCTCAGCTGAAATAACTGAAACCTAGTGAGGGGGAAAAAAAAATGAAGAGTCAAAGAGCTAAGACCTTAGGACACCAAGCACTCTGAATGTGTCAAGGTGTCAGTTTTCAGGGTGTCAAGTTTTAGGTGAAACAAATAGAATATACATGTGTTTAAAATGTCTATATATTCATATGAAAAACTCTTAAATACAATTTTATTTGGGATAGGCATTAGGGGGACTATGAAGAGAGTTTAAAAACAGTAAGTAAATTTCTCCTTTTCAGTTAATTTTTAGGACAAAACTCCATTAACAATTTACTATTTGCAGAAGTAGAACAAAGACTTCTGAACAAGTATAGATTTCCAAATAATCCACTTAAACTAAAGTCAATAATATTGTTATCATATAAAGTCTGGTCCCATTGCCAATCTGTCGAAACATTTACTAAAACCTAGAAAATAAATCAGAATGTGAAATGCTGAGAGGAAAAAAAAAAAAATCAGTGGGAGTAAATCATAGCTATTCACTTAATTTAAAATGAAAAGTTGAAGAAAAACAACGTATTTCAAAAACGAGACCAAATGGCAAGATATAACAGATGTCTGAGGTACTTCAAAAATCCTATAATTTTCTATTTCAAGTGAAACAGACTGACTTTCAAATGAAATAAAACTTCATAAACAGTAATTTATACAATTATTACAATATAAAGAGGCTTAATTCAATAAAATTGCTTTTTAAAAATATTTCCTAATAAATGAACATGTGTCAAAGTTGCTCACGTTTTCCAGAAGTAGAAAGAGGATTAAATGAAGATATTTTCTTCAAAGAAATCACTAAAATATCACATACAAAGCAACAGTGAAGGAACAGTTTGGGAGAAACTGCTCATAAATTCATCCCTTGAAAATTGAAACTAGAAATAAAAATTTCCTCTTACAAACTGTGAGAACTCTCTAAGGAGAGCCTCTCTTACTCTGTGACTTTTCATTTCAAGACTAGAAAGTCTAGCAGGGATATCAGTCTAGAACTGCCATGATATTAAATTACTATCTTCAAGAGAAATAATCCAGCTGCTACTAATTATAATCTATTTTACATATATATATATATATATATATATATATATATATATATATATATATATCTCTGGCTGAACTTAACAGTTTTCCTTTAAACTTACCTCTTTAGGTTGCCCAGGATCCAACTGGTCTAAAATTAAGTGTAATTTTCCTTGACAAAATTTATAACTCTGTAACACAATTAACAGAACGTTAATTCCTTCATTCATTTAGTAGACTTTTAGAAGTATTGTTATAAATGATTTTTCATATAACTCCAAGCACAAAACAAATTCTGAAACAAGAGAAGGGGATGATCTATTTTGATTTAGTGGCAAACTTAGAATTTTTGTATCCCAAGGCATTTAAATGAGAACTTAATGTCCCAGTAGGACAGTGTACTTTCATGTATATGAGGTTATCATTTGCTGAGCAAATGCAACATATAGAACATTATAAGACTCAAAAGATATAAAGCTAAAAATCTTTTGTACCCAGGAATCTGAGATGTATGAAACAAAGGTAAAACAACAAACAAGTAAGAAGGCACTGATGGTACCCTAAGCATAGCTATGATGCTGCTTGAACTTTTCTGTTCCTTTTCTTCCCTGTGCTTCTCCTTAAACTTTCTCCATGTCTCCTCTTAGGTGAAGAATTCCTAAAGTAAAAACTTCTATCTAGAAAAAAGTTTATAGTAGACCATAAGCTGTTTTAGAAAAGGAATCTTTTTCTTGCCAAAGCAATTTAAATAATACCTTAAATAACCACCTAAAAATAAAAGCTGCCATTATTATGTAACAAGCCTCGTACTACCTCAATTCACAATGACTCTGAAGTATGAGAAATATGAAAACCAAGTCACCCAGCAATCAGAACTCAGATTCCCATCTTCATTAGAGACCCTCTTCTCTTCACTGTCTATACTCTCTTGAGGTGTTCTCATCTAGTTCTTAAATACATCAATGACTAAAATTTATCAGTCACTTCATCTCCAAGGTAACATATAATTATCCTTTCAACACTTTCCCTGGATGTTTAATAAGCACCTCAAACTTAACATATCCAAAATAAAATTCTTGATTTTTTTATTCCAAACCTGCTCCTCCCTCAAACTTCCCCATCTTGGTAAACAGTTCTACCATCCATCCATATTTTGTCTTAAGTCAAAAATAGGAGGCAATCTTGACTCCTTGCTTCCTCTCATTTCCTACATCCAATGCCATGACAACTCCCAAGTTTCACATATCATAACTCTAACTACCCATTGTCACTTCACTGCTAAAACCTTAGTTGACACCATCATCGACTCTAGACTACTTAAATTCATCCTAACTTGTCTCCCTGCTTCTGCTCTTAATCTCATCCTACTCTACCCCATCATCCATTCTCTAGCAATAGACAAAGCTTCTCAAAATTATAGATCAAGTCTCTTTATCTCCCTTACTTCAACCCCACAAAAAGACTTCCCGCTTTACTCAGAATAAAATATAAAAGTTTGACTTACACGATCTGGCCCCCGCCTATCTAACTTTCTCTCATACCACTCTGCCCTCTGCCATGTAGGTTTCAGTCATGCTGACCTTTTTTCCCCCATCTGTGGAAGATGCCATGCCCACTCTAGCCTAAGAACCTTTGCCATTGCCACTCCTGCTGCCTGGCAATGCTATTCTTCTAGAGCTTTGCATGGCTGCCTTCCAATCACTTAGTGTTTTTGATCTTTTTGGTCTTTTTCACTATAGTATCCTCAATACCTGAAACAGTGCTGGATACAGAGTCGGCACTCAATATACATTTGTTAAACTCGAGAATGATTCCATAGCCAGTCTTCCTACCATGTTACATTGTCTCTAACAATACAGGGTACATATTGTCACTTGATAACAAACCCAAAACAGCCTGATATTTCAGATCCTTCAACATAAGTTTTCTTAAAAAGCCTTAAAATGTCCTCAGTTTTACTCCTTTCTAAAGGTATATAGTTCACTGAGCATATACCCAGAGAAAACCATCATTCAAAAAGACACATGCACCCCAGTGTTCATTGCAGCACTATTTACAATAGCCAGGTCATGGAAGCAACCTAAATGCCCATCGACAGACGAATGGATAAAGAAGATGTGGTACATTTATACAATGGAATATTACTCAGCATAAAAAGGAACGAAACTGGGTCATTTGTAGAGACGTGGATTGACCTAGAGACTGTCATACAGAGTGAAGTAAGTCAGAAAGAGAAAAACAAATATCATATATTAACGCATACATGTGGAATCTAGAAAAATGGTATAGATGAACCAGTTTGCAAGGCAGAAATAGAGACACAGATGTAGAGAACAAACGTATGGACACCAAGCGGGGAAAGTGGGGGTCGGGGGGAGGAGGTGGTAGGATGATTTGAGAGATTGGGACTGACATACGTACATTAACGTGCATAAAATAGAACCTGCTGTATATAAAAAAAATTAAATTAAAAAATAAAGTATTTAGTTCAACTGCTGAAGTCTGTATATACTACTTTTTAAAATTAGAAGTACTGTATATTAAATAACAGAGCTTTAATTTTGAGTTTTCGTTATACAACAATTAAAATACTAAAATGTATGAGTGGTAACTACTAAATAAAATGTAAGTATATATAAGTGCAGCTTGTCTTGTCTAATGGGAAAAAAGTATAGACAACACAGGATATCTTACATAGTATACATATACAAACATTAAGATATATGTTGTGTGTATATAGATATAAGTATATATGTCCATATGTGTATACAGTATGTATATAAGTATATAAAGTACATATACACACATTCTACTGCTAATTACACAAGCTCTTTTCTTTAGCCTGGCCCTTTCGCCTCTTGTAAAATTGATTTCTTCTGGTCCTCCCACTTCCACTATCATGACTTTTATCAGATTATCATCTATGTCTAAAATGTCCTGCCATCCAACTCATCAGCAAATAAGAATATCAAGGACATGAATTTTAATCAGACGGAAGATTAAGCCAGGTTTTAAAATTCTAACTAGCTATGTGTCCCTGGAATCTTTAACCCCATCCGCAGTTTTCACATCCACTTCCTAGCATCACCGTAAGAATTAAACGAGAACAAATGTAAAGTCTTTTTGCTTTATCATTATTAAATTTTAAAATTTGAAGTAAATCTCAAATTTACTTCAACCAGGAAATTTTCTATCTGAAAATAGAAAACTGAGTCCCCCCTACCTACTGCCTATTCAAGATCTATAAATATAATTCATTGATTTCAGATTTCCATTCAGCTTCTTTTCTAAAAGAGAAGTCACGTTCTACAACAGCCCTGGTAAATGCAGGGTCAGATACTGTTTGAACATTTGCAACTACAGGAGTTCTTATTTGGTAAAACAATCAATATTATGTCAAGTAGCAGTCAAAAAAGATAATACTTAGATCTTAAAATTCATTTGCTTAAATGCTCCCCCTAACAAAGACTTTTTTTTTTAATCTCTTTATGATCAATATCTCAGGCAAGCAACCCTTACTTTGAAAATGTCTTTGCTTTTCACTTCACAAAAATGATCGCAACTAATCAGCATGATGATCCCTCAACTTCCCTCCTCTTACTCTCAACATTATTCTGTGGTGAACAGTTAACCACCAAATCCAAAGATCTTTTCTTAGTCCTTATCTTATTTGACTTCCCTCTAGCCTTCATCCCCCCTTAACCTCCTACCCAGTGCAATATGGTTTGGTACCCTTTCTAACCCATTCTTCCATTTCTGTCTGCCCTCTGAAATGCGTTTCCTAAGATCTTGCTTACTTAGATGGCTTAAGTAGCAACATCTCTGCACAAATGACTCACGTTGTTATCCCCAACATTTCTACCAAATGAATCCTGCATGTTCAACTACCTGCTACACCACTGGGATACCTTACTGGTGTCTCAAATTCAATATGTATACCCAACAACAACAACAAAAAAGAATAAAAGAAGAACCCACCACATTCTTCTCCACATCTAATTCCTCCCTAATTCTAGATTTGGTTCATAACATCACAGTCTCCCATCTACTTTGGCTTTAAAAAAAACATAACTAGACCTTTAACTTCTACTTCCACTTTGCACTACTCTCTCCAAAACATATCAAAAATCAAGCTCAATGATCCTACTTCTGCAATAATTTCACATCAGTCTCTATTCCTACAAAGCCTCCTCAGTTCAGGTCCTCATTACTTTTTACTTAACTACCATGATAGCCTTCTAACTTATCTCCCTACATCCACTTTCTCCCCTTCCCATGCCCTTCTGTATACAACTGTTAGGTAAGTCTGACACACATTTTCCTGTTAAGAAACCTAAAATGATTTCTCTCAAATTACGAAACAATTAAATTTAGCTTTTGAATGCATTCATCTATTTCTCAAATATTTATTCGGCATCTACTATGTGTCAGACACCTACTATGTTACCAGGCACTATGATTTTATAGCTAGAAACAATAAATAATGATTAAGATATAATCCTTACCCTTACTCCATAAACTGCCCTTAATCTAACCTTCCAATTTACTCCCTGCAAACTCTGTCCTAACCCTTCACATAAACTACTCAGAGCTTCCCAGATATGCCACATTCTTTGTTGATGCAGAAATTTTCAACTTTCCCTTGTCTGAAATACTTTCCTCTATAGCTCTTGGATATTCTTGGTTATAAGGGCTCGTCTTTGAATTCCCATGACACATTACTTCTACTTGCAACTTGGTTATTTATGTACATATCCTATCTCTTTACTCTCAAGTAAGCTCCTTGAAAAAATAATGTATATCTGATTCATCTTTGCAATTTTATAGTGCCTGGCACAAGATATTGTACACAGCATATGCCCAATACATATCTGTTGGTTGAATATGTATCCAAACAGTTGAAGTCCCTTAATTTTACCATGTTTGCCTTTCCTCTCAGGTAATAATGCATATTAGAAAAGCATAGCCTTTAGTAGTTATCTGATTGGAGTAGCCTCATTAATATGCTTACTACCCTATAAGATTCCTTTGCCTTCTTAAACATAGTACAAATTACTCTTAAAATGTTACTTAAGCAATGAAATACATACTACACTAGAAATGAGAATAAGTCTAACACCTACCTTAAAGGTTACCTATATAGGTTTTTAACATTTCTGTGTGTTATTGTGTATCACTGGATGGACAAATTTCCATTGCAACTAACTATAATAATTTATTGATACTTAACTGGAACATGTAGATAACGTGTTCCACTGACTACAACAGAGTTAGAAATATTTAGAACAGCTGAAATTGTTAGATTAAAAATTCCTGAGGGGAGCAGTGTCTGCCAACTTGATTGGTAAAGCAACACAAAAGAGACCTGTTGCTGATATCAATATAAGTAGATAATTCCAAAAGGAAAACATTTTTAGACATATTTACATGTGTGAGAGTATAAACCAAGCAAATAATTTCTGAACAAATGCTACAGGGAAAAGAGCAAGAAGTAGAATAGGTTGATAATCTAAGATGGATTTTGGTCCTACTTTATGATCATAAGGATCCTAATTAAAGGTCTTCAGATGCTAAAATAAGATTTGTATACATTTCTGTAAAATTCAGTATACCTAAAGATAGCGAACATAAGATGCATTCTGTAACTTTTGTTGTTTTAAAGAGATATATTCACTTTATTACAATATATATTGGAGAATATTCACATTAGTCAATAACTACACTTTAAGTTCAAAAATCATACCACCCTCAAATTACTCTAGAAATCTCTATTTTAAATATTTGGTTTGTAAACTACATAAACCATTGAAATACAACTAGTCAAAGAAAGATAACTATTACTGTTGTTCAAAGAGCTATGGGAAATAAAATATATAAATATTAAACCTAATGATTCTTTAGGCTTTAGTATGTGTAATATGTGTAACTGTACAATGATTTCTTTCCTGTTCTTACAAAAGAAAAAGAACCACCACCCAGTGATGATGACAATGATAACAGCAAACATTTATATAAGAGCTTAATATGAGCCCAGTACTGTTCAAAATGCTTTACATATATTAAATCTGCAAGGCAACATTATAAGAGTAAATACTATTACTATCTCCTCTATAACAGTTAAGAAAATTGAGGCACTGAAAGAGGTTAAGAAGACAAAGCCCACAGCTCATCAATGGCACAGCCAGAGTTTGACTTGTTTCCAAGATTCAGAATGAGTTAGCTTCATGCAGAGTAGTTTTTTTTAATTGTAGTGCATCTAAAACTTCTTAAAATTATGAGCCCGGGCTTCCCTGGTGGCGCAGTGGTTGAGAGTCCGCCTGCTGATGCAGGGGACACGGGTTCGTGCCCCTGTCCAGGAAGATCCCACATGCCGCGGAGCGGCTGGGCCCGTGAGCCATGGCCGCTGAGCCTGCGTGTCCAGAGCCTGTGCTCCGCAACGGGAGAGGCCACAACAGTGAGAGGCCCGCGTACCGCAAAAAAAAAATTATGAGCCCACCCTTCATTAAGCCTTAAATACAGAACAAAGTTATTAATTCAAAACAAAAATAAGCTTTTAAAAATATTTTCAAATGATAAAGTTCTTAATTTCCTAGATGTTTAAATAATGTTTTAACAAAAAAAGAACTTCTGCACTTTTCTTTAAAAGTGCTACCATTGAGAAATAACAAAAATCTATTAATATTTAAAAGTATAAAGAAACTTAGGTATTCATAAAGATATTAGCATTGTTAATCAGAGAAATTAGTTTTTCTGGTGTCAAATTGTCTCAAGACATTACTATTAAACCAGCAAGCAAAGAAAGCTCACACCTGCACCTACCCAGTTCTTCTCCCAAACAAGCCCCCTGCCTCAAGCTTAACTCTAGGCAGCTGCATTATCAAGACTACCGTGTTTTTTTCCCTACTCTCAGGTGCCTTTCCCTTTCCCTTCTACATTTTTAGGACTTTAGGTTCCTATCTTTTTCTGTTTATAAGACAAATAATAATATTAAAAGTCTTATCAATTAAGGGTAGCTCGAGATGGAGGAACTTCTGAATAGTAGTTTGGGCTGTGGCTATCCTACTGTTCTGGCCGATGCTGCTGAACAAGAGATGAGAATCTTGTAATTCCTCAGCAGTAGTATGACATCCTCAAAAGCAGAATTCCTCACCAAAAAGAGCACTGTAAAAACTTTAAAGATTTTAGGAGAGGCCAGAAAAGGGGTTGAACTCAAGATATTCTAAGATTTGAGAAGTCAGGGTAAAACGTAAATTAGAGTGGTTGATAGCACAGCACATACTCAGAGACGGGGGAAAGGCCTCAAACCCGATAAAAGGAAAAAGCTACTCAAGAAAAGTCTTACTGGAAGAATTCAAAACCTAGCAACAAGATGGAATTCAAATTGTTCCCAGGAGGCAGTTCAAACACAAAGCTTCTTTTCCAGGAAGTAAATAACAGAAAAGATCCTGGCCTTCAGGTGAACAAGTAGCAACAATGGCAAGATATTAGTTTCCTCACTGCTACTGTAACAAGTTACCATAAACTTAGTGACTTAAAGAAACACAAATTTACTATCTTACAGTTCTAGAGGTTAGAATACATCGGCAGTCACTCTGACACCTACTTCAGCCTGCACAGCACCTTCTCTGCCTCTGACCCGCCTGAGTCTCTCTTATAAGGACGCTTGTGATTACATTAGGCTCACCTGGATAATCCAGAATAATCTCCCCATCTGAAGATCCTTAAATTAATCACACTAACAAAGTCCCTTGGCCCATGTACGGTAACAGGTTCATAGGTTCTGGGTATTAAGACATGGATGTCTTTGAAAGGGCTGTTATTCTGCCTGCCATAGGTACCAAAGGATGGGTGGGCTTCAGGGGGAGGTTACCATGAAAGTAAAGAAACAGTAAATTCCTTAAATAGGTTCACATCATGAAAGAACAGCTGGTGACTGTTATCCTAAACTCACCTTCTCCATACAAAGGGTACATCTTGGGGTTCCCTTAGAACGTAATAAAATATCGATAGTTTGCACACTACAAAAAAGCATAATGTAATGCCTGTGCCATATTACAACTGAATACTGTCAGGGAAGAGAAAGAAAAGCTGCAAGAGGAAAGGATATTAATTTTGAAAGCTTAATTAGAGGTAATCCTCTAATCTTCCAGCAGTAGAAAATGACCCATAGAAGCTCAGTTAGAAACCATACAGGACTAGAGCTGGGAAATTTTCTATTTGAGTATGTCTCTCAATGGTATCCATTTCAGCATATCCTTCAAGAAATAGCAACAATAATAAAAGCTAACATGTACAGAGCAGCAGCAATTATTAAATCAGTTAATCTCAACAGCAGGATGAGGTAAGTGGTATTATCATTCCCACTTTAAAATGAAAAACACTATGGCAGGGAAGTTAAGACACTTGTCTAAGGTCACACAGCTAGTAAGTGGTAGAACAAAGATTTGAACCCAAGAAGTCTCCAGGTAGTGCAGCACAGAACAAAGAGAACAGACTATCAAGGGTAAGAGACCAGGCTTAAATTCACAGTGGAAGCCTAAGGAGCAACACAAGTTTTACCTATTATTATAAGCCTCGCTTTTTCCTGTAAAGTAGGCTGGTAACACCTATAATGAATATAAAGCCAAGCAAAGAGACCAACATATGGCAGCAATCTCAATAACAGATATCTAATATTATTATTTTTATCTCTCTAGCATTATTTTGCAGACTTTTTCCAGGTTTAATCACAGTGCCAATGCTTTCGGTGAATGCTCTGCTCACAACTATAGTAAAAATCAGCCGACTTTATTCTTTAATATGCTCAAACTTACACAAACAGTCTCCAAGGCAGTAATGTCCAAAGTTTTTCAATACTGGGTCAGAAATCCATATACAATCAGGATGCAATGTTTAAAATAGCAATGAAATAAAGCCTACTCTATTCACAAAATACAAGTGTTCTAATATCAAAACAGCAGCATCAAAATTGTTTACTGAATGCTATTCATAGAACAATTCAGTTTTTTTAAAGCCCAATGCAAGTAACATCAATTTTGAAGGCATCAATAATAACATCGATATTTAATGGAATGAATGATATATTTTCAGGGATCCTTTCAATTCTGAACCTATTAATTCAGCCTCTCTTCGGTCAGTTACATGCAAGAGAGTCTTTTTTCACTAAACAAAAGCATACCCAAACATCTTAGAGTTTGGCCACACTGAAAGAGCTTTCAGGACAGGTCTGGCATTCATCTGCTTTTTTCCAAAGGCCCAGGGATCCCACACCTTGTTGGTGGGCATACTTCACTTTCAATTCAATTAGTCGCTTCTGACACAAAGTCATATTCATAAGGCAGGCACTTGAAAATGCAGATATACCCTGTGGACATTCCAAAGGAAGCCATATAAACTCAGAGCATGATCCTTCTCAAGAATCAAAACAAAATAAAAAACAAGAATATCTTCTGAAAGTATGACTCCATTTCTACCAATGCTGTGAATTTCTTCAAAAATCTATGATTCTATGACTGGAAATAAGTTGGTGCTTAGCTAGCACCTCTTAACTGCCAGCTACTCAATCAATCCTATTGAGATCTGAATACTTGTACTTCTTAGAACAAATTAACAGTGCTCCACTTTTTTTCTCTTGTGGTTCGATTTCAGTGTATACACATGGTTCATCAAATAACTAAGAAAGTATAATCTTATGATCCCTCAGAGTCCTAAAGTTGGGTTTTCTGTGTCTTTCATTTCCAGAAAGTCCTTGATCTGAAGAAGCAGTTCAGTAAACCTACTGAATAAGCCATCTGATTGTATTAAGCTGAACTAAAGTCTCTACAGCCCAGCTTCTTCCAAAGAGTACATCAACAATGGATGATTAAGAGCCAAAACATGAAGAAAATTCACAATCTTTGTCACTTCCTTCCTCACATCAGATAACTAACCTGACTTGTAAAATTTAAAACTCAGCACAATATCTCCTGCTAAATGATGCAGTGATAACTTTTACATTCTGCTTTGACTAATTCCAAAACCATTTTTCCTTCAAAAGTGCAGTCTCAACTGTGACTAATACACACACGTATTTCAGGTTTCACCCAAACTCCACAAATCCCTTTTTTCTATACGTTTAGGATCTACGTTATAGTTATGTCCCTATGTTAGAACTAATTAGGTGAAAATGTTTCACTAAAAATATCAGGTAGGATTCACACGAAGGTCAAACAGATTCCATTTGGATTGAAATTTTCTATGTGGAACTTCATGGTGCATGCATGGGCTCTACTCTATCTAGTTTCCTTTGTCTTCTATTAGGACTAATCTAGACATTGTTCTTTCCCTTAGCTCTGCTGAAGCCAAAAGACAAGGATTCCAATAACCTGGAAAGATAAAATATAAAACCTCAAATCTTTTGACATTAAAAAAAACTTAATGTGTTAAAACTAACAATTCACAGCAACCTTCACAGAAGATAAATAAGGGAAATGTTTTATCTCCATATTTCATCTATAATGTAGTTAAAATTTGATTAATAAGGATTAATTGGGAATAAGATCTTTAAAGTCTAAGCAGATTTGTTTCAAGTGTTATTATTTTTAATCCAAAATCCACTAGTTTATTTCCTTACCTCATTAATAACTGTTCAGATATAATTCACTGAACATGTAATTCTAGAAGATGTTATTTCATGGACTAAATCTTTAATATTAGATTATGTTATTGTTTGTTATCCTTCTGAATCTTAAAACTAAAAGTTTTAAGTGGAAAAAAGTCTAGCTAATAAAGAATGTATTGAAGGTAATGATTATTAAACACCATTTCAAGACATAAATGCAAAACTAAACAACATACCTGACTGAATGACAAATCACTATCAGAGCAATTGTCTGTGCAGTAACTACTGCTTTTCTCCTTTTGGATTTTTTTCTGCCTTTCTTGACTTTGCATTTCATCTTCTTCAAACTTGTTGATCATAGAATCCACCACTATCATCATGATGTTCTTCAGGGAATGCATCATTTCTTTGTATCTTTAATTCAAAGCAATCTTTGTAAGAGAACGGCTATTAGCACAGATTAAAACATTCAACTAAATTAAACTACCTGATTATTTTTTTCTTGTAAAGTCCCTTTAACAAACAACTCTAAAGAGAAAAGACAGTTTTTCTGAAAGAATAAATGGCACAACAGAATTCACACAACAGGAAAAAAAATTAATAGGGAATCTAAAATGTGTTATTTCCCAAGTTTTTCCATCTGGTTACATGAACCAAGGCAGTAAAATTAAAAGAATCCAAGGCAAGATGTTCCAATGGCATAGATTCCAGTTATTAGTAACAAAGTCAACTATTAATATCAAACTACCAAAACCCAGCCTACTTTACACATCACTTTTATTCCTTTTTTAATTTCTCTTTCTCTATCCTCCCTTCCTCTATTTTCTTTGCTTCCCTTCTCTCCTGCCTATAATTTATATGTATAGACATCCATCACCACAATTGAGACCTAAATAAGTATTAAGAGATCAGTGGGTCCTTTCAAACAGAGGCTAGAGAACCCATTGTCAGAGATGTTAAGAAAAGGATTCCTGAAATTAGTAGAAGTTTGAACTGGATAATTTCTAAGATCCCTTTCAGCTCTAGCGGGTCTAAAAATATATATATTTTAAAAACTTATAATAAATTTCTCCATTTATTAAGTGCAAACTCTCAAGCATCCATACTAACATTAGACTGAGATCCTCCAAAACCCTACAAATAGAATTTTAGAGCTAGATGGAAACAAAAATAATCTAGTCAACCCTTTATTTTACAAATGAGGAATATGAGATGTGAACTATTGAAATTTCTATATTTAAAATAAAAAGGCATAAAGATTTAAATAAACATAGTGAATAAAGTACTAAATTTGGAATCAGAAAACCTGGATTAGAAACCTGACTACTTTACGTACAAGCTCTGTCATTATAAATAAGTCTATTTTTCCTCAACTACATATGAGATAAAAAGAATACAATCTAGGAGCACTCTTCTATTTACTAGATGGGATGCTGCCCAATTTATAAATTACTGAATAAAGCCATTTAGATCTTCAAATTAAAAAAAAATACAATCTAGCTGATCTAGTTCACATAGCCATAGTAAGAAATAAATGAGAATATATATCTGAAAGTTCTTTGTAAATATAAAGCATGATAATATGTATGTTTATTGTTTATCATTATAACACTGGAAATACACTAGAAAATAAGCACAGAGACTTCCCTTTCTTTATATTTCTGGTTTATGCATCATATTAACTACATAAATCAGAGAAAGGATATTTTTCTCATAGAAGTAATAAAATCATGCTGGGGGATTTGGCTAAAAATAGTGGACTGAGTTTTTAAAGTTTAAAGAAATTTTTTGGGACTTCCCTGGTGGTCCAGTGGTTAAGACTCCATGCTCCCAATGCAGGGGGCCCAGGTTCAATCCCTGGTCAGGGAACTAAGATTCCACATACCACAACTACTGAGCTTGCATGCTCTAGAATCCATGCACCACAACTAGAGAGCCCACGTGCCACAACTAAAGAAGCCCATGCACTGCAACGAAGACCCAGAGCAGCCAAAATAAATTACTTAATTTAAAAAATAAAAACAAAATGAACTTTAAAGAAATTTTTAAATATATTTTAAATTATATATTATATACATTGTTATTAAATATATGTGATTTCTATATGTAATTTAAAACACATTATATATTTAATATTATTTAACAATATATAATTTATATATTATATAACTATAAGTAAATTGAATATAATACATATAGCTGTATATGTACATATTTTTAAAGTCCCAGAAATTATGAGAAAACACAAAAATATTAAAAGAAAATTAGAATAGATTAGGAATGATACAGAGGGAAAACACATACAGAAAAGAACCGCTATAGAGGTGAGAAACAGTCCAGGGAAAATTCAAGTTTACAGTAAAGGGATATAAAGAGCAAGAAGGGTAACACAACATTGTTAATCAACTATAATCCAATATAAAATAAAAAATTTTTTTTAAAAAGCAAGAAGGAATTGAATCCTAATACACTCATTAGACTAACTGGTGAAGTACATATAGGAACCGAGTGAGGAGGCCCCAGCTTCCTCCTCTACACATTCTGAGCACCAAGAAACAGGGAAGTATAATGATGCCCCAGTAGCAATCAATAGCTATCCACCAGAGCTGCTCTCCCCTTCCACAGTAATTGGATTATAGCTGGGAATAGGAGTAAACTACACTCCCCAGACTCTGTTCCAGTTAGGTATAGCCATGTGAAGAACATAAACTCCTGTCCCCTTAAAATTTACAATACAGTGATTTAATAAAGGAATATAAAAGTAAATCTCAGGGGGAAGGGTGGGGGGAAGGGACAGTTAGGCAGTTTGGGATTGACATGTACACACTGCTATATTTAAAATGGATAACCAACAAGGATCTACTGTATATACAGGGAGCTCTGCTCAATATTATGTAACAACCTAAATGGGGAAAGAATTTGAAAAAGAATAGATACATGTATATGTATAACTGAATCACTTTGCTGTACACCTGAAACTATCACAATATTGTTAATCAACTATACTCCAGTATAAAATAAAAAGTTTAAAAAAAATGTAAATCTCAATGATTTACAGGATAAGAGTAAGGGTGATTAAAATCCATAGAAAATCTGTAAGTTTCATTTTAGAAATACTTCCTCCAGAAAACATAAATTTCTTGAAACCACAAACATTAATTCTTCTGCAAGAAATATCAGCAAACGAGCTAAAGGTAGATAAAAGAATAATACTTAAAAAAACAAAAAACTAGAGAGTAAGGCCCTGAATATCAAGAGTTAAATAAACTAGAACTCAGTAGCAAGTGCAGATTTGAAAAAGCCAAGGATCGAATATGGACACCATTGAGAAGATTCCTTCATACTCCAAGAAGTTAAAATAAGAAAAAGCTCTAAGAGGTAGTGAAAAAACCCATACCAATTAACAATGAAAATACACATTGTGAGTACTTCCACTTATATATATGAGAATGTATGACAGATGCTACAAATGAGCTGTTTCATGTACAAACCTCTATTTAAAAAATAAATATCAAAATGTGTAATTAGGAAAGCAATTTGAATTATTACAGTAAAAATGTTTTTAATAAATGTACTGTTGACACATTAGCCCTAAGTAGTTTCTAAAGAATCACACACAAAAAAAGAAAGAAAATAATACTCTGTACAACTTAAAATCCTTCATCCATGATTCACAAAGCAGAAGACATTCATTAAGACATTTAAAATCTTTTTGAGGTAATTATTGTTGTATTAATTTTTACACATGAATGAACTAAAACAGAAGAAAATTAAATGTCTTACCCAGAGACAAAAAGTAATTTCCTAACAATCCCATGTAAAACTTTGCTTTTAGCATTAAAAAGCTTTCATTTTCTGACTAATGAAGAGTTTTAGTCCCCCTTTTAGAATAAGCTTAATGATACTGTCAGAAATAGACTACTAATTATAATAAAGTAGTCCCTCCTTATCTAGGGTTTCGCTTTCCACAGTTTCAGTCACCCACAGTCAACCGTGGTCTGAAAATATTAAATGGAAAATTGCAGAAATAAACAATTCATAAGATTTAAATTGTCTGCTGTTCTGAGTAGGTGATGAAATCTAGAGCCATCCAGCTGCCCAGCATGTGAATCACCCCTTTATTCAGTCCCACCTATTAGTCACTTAGCAGCCATCTGGCTTATTAGATCTACTGGTCAAGGTATCCCAGTGATTGTGGTCAAGCCATCCTAATTTTACTTAACAATGGACCCAAATCGCAAAGAGTAGTGATGTTAGCAATTCAGATATTCTCTTACTATGCCTAATTTATAAATTAAACTTTACCATAGTTATGTCTGTACAGGAAAACACATAGGATTTAGTACTATCCATGGTTTTAAGTATCCACTGGGGTCTTAGAATGTATCCCCCTGTAGGAAAGCAGGGATACTGTATTATCCAAAGATGGAAGTGGCTCTAGTTTTGTTTTTTCATCAAATCAGTAAATAAGAAATCTTGATCTCCATGGCTTTTAACTTAATATATATTGCGGTTAGAACTTGCTAAATTTATAAATAGCTGCACATTGTCACTTTGTTCATAACATGTTTAAACAATCAGTTGTCACAAGGGGAAAGAGGTCTCATCCAACATCATAAAGAAATGTTTAACAATTTCAAAATAAATCAAATATAATTTTTGAAATATAATAGGTAATATAAGCTCAGGTATATATTTCAATTTTTCTACTACTTGAAAGAGGGGCTATATCTCAAGCTTCAGCACCTGCCTTCAAACTGCAATAGGAAGCAACCATGATGGTCCAGCATGGAGAGAAACCAGATGCCAAAGGCACTTAAAAACATCACATAAATCCAAGTCCACAGTCTAGAATTAACAAAGCAAATGTCATGTGTCCAAATCATCACCAAAAATAAATTTTGGGGATCCAAATTTTTAAAGTTTTACTGTGCATAAAAATTATGCAAAATTTTTATCAGAATAAAAAATCATTGCAATCTAGCTTCAAAAAGCAATTTTTAACATTAGATAACATTAATATGCTACCTACCCTAAGAATTAGAAACTAGAGCTACACTAATAAGTATGAATTAAGAAGAAAATAGAAATTTATGCTCTCTACTTGCCCATTCTGCCCTTTATAGCCCTAAAGAGCCTTCTGTTATGTTACATTTCATGTGGGGCAAGAGGGGATGGGGGGTGGAGAACCAGACCTTCAATCATCAATCATATGCCAGTGTTGAAAGATAATTAAAGTGAGAAATACCTAAGTAGCTGAGTTTAAACATGAGAAGGAAATTTCAAATCTTCTTTCATCTCAATTACTGCTCTGTATTAAATTGTTTTCTGAGTGAGAGTCAGGCATTTTGTCATGCTATCTCACTGCTCAAGAACTCAGAGTGGCTGAGACCTAAAAAGAGTGAAGAAGCATTAGGAACAAGACAAGGATGTCCCCTCTCCCCATTGATTTTCAACATCCTACTGGAAGTCCTAATTAATGCAATAAGACAAGAAAAGGAAATAAAAGGCAAACAGATTGGGAAG
Source organism: Delphinapterus leucas (assembly GCF_059928025.1). Taxonomy (NCBI): domain Eukaryota; kingdom Metazoa; phylum Chordata; class Mammalia; order Artiodactyla; family Monodontidae; genus Delphinapterus; species Delphinapterus leucas. Next base: position 56,885,057 of record NC_143140.1, read on the forward strand.
GAAGAATAAACTGTTCGCAGAAGACATAATCATCTATGCAGAAAATCTGAAAGAAGTAACCAAAGAACTCCTAGGACAACTAAGTGATTATAGCAAGGTTGCAGGATACAAGGTTAATATACAGAAGTCAATCACTCTCCCACATACCAGCAATGGACAAGTGGAATTTGGAATTAAAAACATAATACCATTTATATCAGCACCCTCCAAAATTAAACACTTAGGTATAAATCTAACAAAAATATACAAGATTTATATAAGGAAAACTATAAAACTCTATTGAAAGAAATTAAAGAAGAACTAAATAAATAGAGAGACAGTCCATGTTCAAGGATTAAGAAGACTCAATTCTTCTCAACTTGATCTACAGATTCAACACAATCTAAATCAAAATCCCAGAAAGCATTTTGTAGATATCAACAAAATTATTCTAAAGTTTATATGGAGAGACAAAAAACCCAGAATACCCAGCACACTACTGCAGGAGAAGAACAAAGTTAGAGGACTGACACTACCCAACTTCAAGACTTACTATAAACCTACAGTAATCAAGACAGTGTGGTATCGGCCAAAGAAAAGACAAATAGATCTGTGGAACAGAATAGAGAGCCCAGAAATACCCTTAAATATAGTCAACTGATCTTTGACAAAGAAGCAAAGGCAATATAATGGAACAAAGATAGTGTTTTCAACAAATGGTGCTGAAACAACTGGACATCAACATGCAAAAAAAATGAATCTATATATGTACCTTATACCTGCACAAAAATTAACTCAGACTGGATCACAGACCTTAATATAAAATGCAAAACTATATACCTACTAGAAAATAACATAGGAGAAAATGTAGACGACCTTGGATTTGGCATGACATGAAAGATACTTCATTAAAATTAAAAATTTCTGATCTGCAAAAGACACTGTTAAGAGAATGAAAAGACAAGCCACAGACTAGGAGAAAATATTTGCAAAAGACATACCTGACAAAGGACTGTTATCCAAAACATACAAAAACTCTTAAAACTTAACAATAAGAAAACAACATGATTAAAAAATGACCCAAAGTTCTTAACAGATAACCTCACCGAAGAAGATAAACAGATGACAAATAAGCATATGAAAAGATGCTCCACATCATCTGTCATTAGGGAAATGCAAACTAAAACAACAATGATATACCATTACACACCTATTAGAATAGCCAAAATCTGGAATACTGACAACATCAAATTCTGACAAGTAAGTGGAACAAGAACTTTCATATATTGTTAATGAAAATGCAAAATGGTACAGCCACTTTGGAAGACAACTGGGCAATTTCTTACAAAACTAAACGCAATCTTACAATGTGACCCAATCATGCTCCTAAAAACCCGCACACGATGTTTATAGCAGCTGTATTCATAACTGCCAAAACTTGGAAGCAAGCAAGATGTCTGATACATTCAAACAATCGAATTTATTCAGGGCTAGAAAGAAATGAACTATCAAGCCATGAAAAGTTTCCATGGAAGAAACTTAAATGTTTTTTTAATTGAAGTGTAGTTGATTTACAATGTTTCAGGCATACAACAAAGTGATTCAGTTATACATATATATGTACATATATATATATTCTTTTTCAGATTCTTTTCCACTATAGGTTATTACAAGACATTGAATATAATTCCCTGTGCTACTTAAATGCATTTTATTAAGTAAAAGAACCCAATCTGAAATGCTACATACTGTATAGTATGTATGACATATGTCATACTATATGACATTCTGGAAAAGGCAAAACTATGGAGACAGTAAAAAGATCAGTGATTGCCAGGGGTAGGGAGGGGGAAGGATGAACAAGCAGAGCACAGAGGATTTTAGGGCAGTGAAACTACTCTATATGATATTATAATGGTGAAAACATGTCATTATAAATTTGTCCAAAACCACAGAATGCACAACGCCAAGAGTAAGCTATAATGTAAACTATGGACTCTGGGTAATAAAGATGTGTCAATGTAGGTTCCTTAATTGAAACAAATGTCCCATAAGCTGTGTAGTGCGGCCCCTCCCCCTCAAAAAAAAAATTTGTACCACTCTGGTGCAGAATGTTGATAATGGGGACGTCTATATATGTGTAGTAGCAGGAGGTATATGGGAAATCTCTGTACCTTCTGCTCAGTTTTGCTGTGAGCCAAAAATTGCTCTAAAAATAAAGTCTATTTTAAAAAAGTGAAAAGTGAAGGAGTAAGTGACACAAATATTTAGGGAAAGGACATTCTAGGTAGCAGGAGCAACATAAATACAAAGAGCCCTGAGGGAGGACTTTGCTTGGCTTGTTTGAGAAAAAACAAGACCAGTGTGGCTGGAGCAGTAGAAGAGGGAAAATGATAAGAAATCAGGTAGGAGAGGGAGCAGAAGGCTCATGGTGGGCCTTGTAGGTGACAGAAGAAACTCTGGATTTTATTTTGAATGAGATGAGAAGCCTTCAGAGAGTGTTGCGTGGAAGAGTGGCATGATCTGAATCACTGGTTTAAAGAATCATTCTGGCTGCTATGAGGTGAAAAGACAGTAGGGGACATGGGTTAAGGGTGCTTTCAAGGAACGCTGTTGAGAGAAAAATTACTTTAAAATATTACTGTGGGCATACTCACTCTTTAGATTCCTGAGTTGTTTTAGTAACATGCTGTACCACTGTGTCATAGCCAAATTCCTCACCCTGATTCTGATCAGATGTCCATTTTTCTATTTCTTCTTCAATCATAGACCCCAAAGTATTACATATATACTGTCTAAGGTATTTCACAAATTCATAGCTGAAACAAACATTTAAAAAATAAATGCAGTAAATATCATGAACTCACTTATCAACCATGCCCAGAAAAAATGTTAGCACAGAAAGATTTGTAACATATAATCAGATTTCTTACCTTAAACCAGGATTAAATTAGTCATTCATCCCAAATCATATAGCTAATCTAGAATTTTGTTGTTTTTTTCTGAGACACTTGGAAAAGATCACATTTAAAGATGATGACAGTAGACAGCAAATTTCGGGACCAGCACAAACTTTAGGGGGTTAGGAGTCTTTTCACACTTCTTTTTTATGCTCATATCTTTTACGTGTGATGCTTAATGGTAGGGAAAGCAGTTGTTAAAGATTTTCACAATTGTTCAAGCTGATGAAGAAAACCACACTAGATAACAGTAATTATAAAAGAGTAAATAGGAAAAGGTTAAGCTCCAATCGTCAAGAGTTTTTTGTACATTTGTAAATCGTGTTCATTTTGAACTGACCTAAATTCCACCTAATCAGCTTTTGTCTGACTATGTTCACAAGAAGTCGCTCAGACAATTCAATACATTGGACCTTCTTCTTCATACTGTCAGGTTGATGCTAACATTAAAATCCATTTGCAAACTCAGACAATAAGCAAATATGAGAGGGCAAGAGTTCCAAAAGTGGATAATTATATTATGAAACATGTTTACTGAAAATAAAGAGCAACGATTATAATTAATATCACGATTTACAAAGGTTTAAAAAGTTTTTGTGGCCTCTTAAATGACAAAGATAATTTAGGATGGGCCATTTTTGTAAATGCCACTATGTTCAAGACTTGTAGTTTGAATATATCACTGTATAAGAGCCTTGCATATATGCAGTACAGAAGATCAAGGAGAGCCTGAATAATTTTCTTCACATAATTATAAGTCCATCATGGTATCCAGCATACAGTCTTCAGTTTAATATTTATTAAATGATTGTATGTCCTCTAAAGAACAGCCACCTTTTACCCAGGTAGCCAAAGGATCTCATTTTCAATTTTAACTGCTTTTGATTTGGATTTCCTGCCCTGCCCATTTCTCCTCAACTCTGAACCCATTGCTGCTTCCTGGAATCTCCATGGCTGCTTCAGTAATGTAAGTGGCAGGCCTGCCATAGACGATGCAGGCTCCAAAAGTCAAGTAGAGATACTTGACATGAAACCATGTAGTATTATAGAAAAGGTACAGGCTCAGAGTCAAAACGGCCTGAATGTCAGCTCCAGCTCTACCACTCTAGCTGGAGTGGCCTGGGACAAGTCTGTTTTTCCATCTGTAACTTGGAAATGATCATGTCTGCTTCATTCCACTATTTTAAATTCAGGAGGCAATAGACAAGAAACTTAATCATTATAAACAACAAAATTAAGAAGGATATTCTCTACTCCGACAGTGTCAACTTCAGACTCAACACAAACAGGTGATTCCTTTAGTTCTTTCATCAGCCAAAATGTCTCCCCAGAATCTAGACCTATACAGGCATACCTCGTTTTATTGCACTTTATTGTGCTTCACAGATATTGGGAGTTTTTAACAAACCGAAGGTTTGTGCCAACCTTGCATCAGACCAAGTCTATCAGCACCAACAGCATTTACTCACTTTGTGTCTCTGTGTCGCATTTTGGTAATTCTCACAATATTTCAAACTTTTTCATTATTATTATATTTGTTACAGTAATCTGTGATCAGTGATCTTTGATGTTACTACTACAGCTTGCTGAAGGCTCAGATGACGGTCAGCATTTTTAGCAATCAAGCATTTCTTAATTACGGTATGTACTTTTTTTTACATAATGTTATTGCACACTTAATAGACTACAGTATGGTGTAAACACAGCTTTTATATGCACTGGGAAACCCCCCAAAAAATCATGTGACTCGCTTTATTGTAATATTTGCTTCATTGCAGTGGTCTGGAACCAAACACGCAATATCTCTGAGGTATGCCTATATATTAACTACCTACTGGACAAGGCTACTTTATGTTTTTTTCACCATATCAATCAGCACAGTCAATACCAAATTTATCATCCTACCCATCCGCTCACAAACCACGTTCTCTTCTGACATATATCTTTGTTAATGGTACCATCCTTCAATCAGATACCTGTGTATAGCCTCAAACAATCTTCTCTATTACACCTCAGATCTAATTAGTTACCAAGCTCTGTAATTCTGTAAATTCTTCCTCCACAACTTCTCTTTCCTTTCCCACTGCCATCAGACTAATGTTCACAGCTTCATAACTTTAGCTAAACAATTGCAAGGGCTCTCTTAGGTCATACTATAAATCAGTGGTTCTTAAAGTATAACATGGGGTTTCCCTAGTGGCACAGTGGTTATGAATAAGCCTACCAAATTCAGGGGACACGGGTTCGAGCCCTGGTCCGTGAAGATCCCATATGCGGTGAAGCAACTAAGCCCATGCGCCACAACTACTGAGCTTGCGCTCTAGAGCCCATAAGCCACAACTACTGAGCCCACATGCCACAACAAGTGAAGCCTGCCCGCCTAGAGCCCGTGCTCCACAATAAGAGAAGCCACCACAATGAGAAGCTGCACACTGCAACGAAGAGTAGCCCCTGCTCACCGCAACTAGAGAGAGCCCTCGTGCAGCAACGAAGACCCAACACAGCCAAAAATAAATAAATTTTTTTAAAAAGTATAACATGGATAAGAATCACCTGAAGGGCTTATTAAAACACAGATTGCTGGGCCCCTCTCTCAGAGGTCCAATTCAGGTATACTGTGGGCCCAAGAATTTGCATTTCTAACAAGTTCCCAGGTGATGCTGACGCTGATGCCAATGCTGCTGGTCCTAGTACCATAACCTGAGAAGCACTGATCTAGATACAGATTCTGTATTCAGATAGCTTTTAAACTAGCCTAAGTGTCTTAGGCTCTCTGATCAGCAGATTCCTACAATGCTGTGTTAGTTTCTGGTGTACTGCAAAATGATTCAGTTATACATATACATGTATATTCTCTTCCATTAGAGTTTATATATTATAATTTATTAGATCCATCCATTTTAAATGTTGACTTTTTTGTTTAGGGTATTTCTAAACCAAATCTTTGCATATTCTTTACAAAACGGTGAAAACTTACACAGCCAAGATATCATAAAGGTATCACTGCTTTCTTTGAAATGACTTTGTAAATGAAAAGGATCCAGATAACCCTTTCAGCCCAGTGTGATCTCACAGTCAGTCTCTTACTACTGGGAAAGAGAAGAGAACAGTGAATGTGGAAGAAAGTGAAGAGAGAGACGAAAAGTCCCTAAAAATAATTCTGATCTTCTTCACAATCCTGCCCAAGGCTAGTCAATCAGACACATCAGTTTTCTTTGGCATCTCTGAGATATTCAGTGAGAAATGGAAGGTGGGGCAAGCCTGAGTTATTTCCCTGAAATTGAAAGAAGAGCCTTTCTGAGGATGAATCCCGCCATCAACACCTACTATGGAATGGCAGTATTACCCTAGTCTCTTAGTTTCATCAGCCTTATCTCTGTGCCACAAATCAGACAATTAGGAGAAACGAATATTTAACTGAGATATATATAACTCTTGTGTTTGCTTTGTTTAAAGCCCAATCTGTAAGTAACAAAAATGATATTTTCATAACAAAGGCAGTAAGAAAATATAATGCAAGCCCATTAACAAAATGTATTCAAGAAAGTTAAGACAATATCATTCTAAAATAAAAGACATATTTTTAAAATCCCCACTATTTAGCATCAGATGTAAATAACAAATATGCTGGGAACATTTTAAAATCTGTTCTTTGGGAACTTAAGTAACCACACACTTTTTTTTTTAATGACATCACTTTGACCTATGACCACAATAACATCTCCCTGAAGACCCCATTCAAAATGCTTTAAAGTTTTGGTTCATTTGCCAAGTTAAATTAACCCAAGGACCCCAAGTCTGAATCTTGCCTTAATGGGTTACTGCTCTTTTCAAATCAATCTTTTAAGAAAAAAAGATCTCTTGAGAGGTCAGGTCCTCTATCATGGGAGGACTACCAGGCTGCCTATGACCTTAGGATGCTCTACTGACTCACTGATCATTGGAAAACTCTGAGAGTCTCCAATCCCAAATTAGTGAAAATAGTCATTTCTTCAAGTGGGCGCTTCTACTCTGTGTGTAAGAGTAATCCACGTCTTCAAATTCCCATCCGATAATTCATTTTGTGTTGGTTCTTTTACCATCTGAATTCATGGCAATACCCAAAAAAATCCTAGAAGTAAAATACACAGCAATGTGTCTGATCATTCTGCTTTACTTCTGACAAATATGAAATTTTTCACATTTACACAGGAAAATTTTATTAAGTTGAGTAAAAGAACATTCACTGTTTTCCATTCTTCTTTCCTCACCTTTATTACCTATGAAAATTTAAGGATTTTTTTCCCATGATGAACTTCTGACATGTTCAAATGTTGATATCAAAGTATACAGAGATTACTATTACAGTATAAGGACAAAAAAAATCTAATACAAGTTTGTTTGAGGAAATCATCCTCCTAGGTATTTAAAAAAGAACTTTTTCAATAATATACAGAAAAATTATCAGTAATGATATGTTTTAAAAAGATAACTTATTAAGTTATGAATTATAATGCTGATATTTGGAATCCTTAAAATGGATTATATTTCAGGATTATAGGACTTATTATATGATAAACTTAACTTTATATATATTAGTGTATAAAAAGCTATGTTAAAAAAAAAGAATGAGTATTTTATACTACCTACAATCTTTTAGGTCAAAGAATAAGCCTCTGAATCATGATAAACAGTTACTAAATGCATTCATTAATTATGGAAGCATACATATAATTCTTAGTAATTTCTTCTATGCAGGGATAACACTTTACATAATGGATGTTTTCTTGAAGTTAAACATACTAAAGTTCACTAATATACTAGAGTTCACTAATTAAACATACTAGAGAGTTCACTAATTTAGAAAGTCACTGGTAGATTCTTCTGTAAAAAAAAAAAAAAAAAATCCCAATTCAATAAATACAATTGTGCTTCTTCTGTATCAAACCAAAAATATATCAGATTAGAGGGCTACAAAGAAGAGCCTCTGCATTAGAGACTGTTACAATCATTAGGGTTGCTAAGTATTTATATACTTAGCAACCCTAATGGTATATATATATATATATATATATATATATAGCAATTCTCATTGAAATGCAAGTAAGTATTTTCTAGCTCTGTGGTTCTCAACCCTGGCTGCATATTAGAATCACCTAGAGAGTTTTTCCAAAAATACTAAGGCCCAGTCTCTACCACTCCCCCTCTGCCAAGCCCCCCAGGAAATTTGGATTCACTTATGGTTAAAGTTCATCATCAGTGTTTTTCTAAACAAACTCCAATCAATCCTAGTGTAACCAAGACTGAAAAACAGGGCTGTTGTTTTTTTTTAAAGGAAGCCAGTCTAAGTGTAAAAATTTATACAATACACAGACACATAATGAAAGCAATGTCTTCTTCCCTACCTCTCACCCCTCCTGCAAGCCTCAAATCCTAGCTGCCACTTTCAAAGAAAAGAAAGAAAGCTTGGATCTTTTAGAGAAAGTGTACAGTTTAGAGTAAAAAAAAATAATAAAAGAGGCTATGGAAAGCAGAGATAGGTTAGGGCAGCTGCACTGTGGGGCAAATCCCCAGATAGGGCAAATCCCCAGATAGGGCCATTCTGCCTACACTATGGTTTCTATCCAAATGACTGCTTTCTTCCCCCACTTTATTATACTACCTGAAATTCCATCATTCATGGACTCAATTGTTTTAACAGCCAGCTTCTTACAAAAATGCCAATAGCCTAGAGCTTCCAGTTTCCCCTATAAAACTATTTAATAAGATTATTTTTCTTGCTATTATACCAGGACAACATCGGGTGGATTTAAGGAACCAATGTTCTGATAGTGGAGATGGGATGACAGATAATTCTGGTGTATGAAACACTTCGGGAAGCAACATATACCTAAGTGACTCAAGAACATTTAGCATTCAAGGAGAGTTAGGTCAGTGAATAGAAAGACAAATGAAAATATGAGTACCTGGACTGACAGTTAGGATCTCATCAAACTCTGAGACTGTAAGATACTACGAAAATACCAAACACAAGCATCTCCTCCTCTTTCCTCCTTCATAAGGAGTTCCTTCCTCCTAAGACACAGATCTCAGGCTAGTGCAGCTAACACATGAATTTTATTATCTATATTTTTAAGAATAAAAATTACTCAAACTACTTTTAGAATTATAAATCTTACTTTTAAGACTACAAACTTTTATAATTTGAATGTGTCTGGGATTTTTTAGGTAGGCCACAAGTAAATCTCTTTATTAAATAGTAAATATTAACTGCAATTAATCGGCAGGCCTTTAATCTATGTAATAAACTGTTGAAGAAGAGTTAAAATTAACACAATAGTCATTACACTGCTGAAAGGAACAAGAATGATCCAACTTTAACTTGAAAAGCATTTAAAAATTGACACAGCTAAAGCAATATTTATAGGCAAATGTGTAGTCGTAAATGTTTACATTAAAAAAAGAAAAGCTGCAAATGAGTTAAACATTCATCACAAATTTTAAAAAGTGTCCCAGGAAGGGAATAAAGAAGAGCAGAAAATTTAAAAACCATAAAATAAATACATAATAGAAAGGAAAATCGAAGTTAATAGCTAGTTCTTTGAAAAGACTAATAAAATTAGTCTAGATAAACCTCTAGCAGAACAGATGGAGAACAAAGGAGGAAAGGCATAAATTTAAAAAAAGAATAAAAAGGGGACAATTATAGATACTGGAAATATTAAAAAAGTAATAGGATATTAACAAAAATCTTTATACAAATAAATTTGAAAATCTAGATTAAATGGACAAATTCCCAGAATATGATCCTAGCAAAAACTCAATAATCTGAAAATATTTTAAACAAGTATTTACATGTGAAATAAAAACCAGAAATTAAACCCCAAATTTAATGCTTGATGTGAATTTGTTTGAGGTAAATAAGTATTACCTGAGTATAATAAACATTAACAACCAAAACTGAATTTGAGAAAGTTGCAGTTTTTCTATATTCCTCTGTTTAAGTAATAAATCAATAGCTAACCAATAAAAGCTGGTCTCTGGTATCTCCAAAATAAAGAATATTATCATGCAATATCAGCTCTTAATAGTGGACTTAATGAATAAACAGGAAAATCATGGAAATACAAAAGAAAGCATATGTATAACCAGAAATACTAATTAACAAAAAAATTCCCTCCACACTTCTTAAAACTCCCTTGAGAATCTGGTGAAAACTGTAATGCTCTCCCCATAAAACTGCAAGTAAACACAAACTTTTGTTCAGAATATTAAAGGGTTCAAGGATTCCCCTGATGCCCACATATGAAGCAGGTAGGAATTCCAGATAAGAACTTCAGGGCATGCAAAAGTCAGTAAAGATAACATAACAAGAAAATTGTTAAATGTCATCTTCTATGAGATCAAAATGAAAGGCAAACACTTAATTAAAAATATCATTACTGGGGCTTCCCTGGTGGCGCAGTGGTTGAGAGTCCGCCTGCCGATGCAGGGGACACGGCTTCATGCCCCGGTCTGGGACGATCCCACATGCCGCGGAGCGGCTGGGCCCGTGAGCCGTGGCCGCTGAGCCTGCGCGTCCGGAGCCTGTGCTCCGCAACGGGAGAGGCCACAACAGTGAAAGGCCGGCGTACCGCAAAAAAAAAAAAAAAAATCATTACTACTAATAATAAATTGAGGCACCTGGAGATAAACTTTTCGATGGAGAGGTTTAATTTAAATTACACATGACTCAAATCAAAAGCAAAACACACGTCTCTAGGGAAACATAGCCTTCAAGATTTACCTCAAATGGTAAATCTTCCTATCTTCCTACGGTAAAACTTTCTATCTACTGCTCCCAAACCCAGAGCACTCTGTACTTCTATAGCACTTATACTCCCGACATGTATCACAGGCATTTGAGTATGCACCTTATCCCTCTGTAGGAACTTAAGCTATTCCATAGGAAGTTAATCTCTCTGGAGTGTTCCTGTCGTGCTCAAAATGCATAATTGGTGCAGCCACTGAAAGATCAGATCAGCAAAGCAACAGGGATCTTGGGAACTCAATGCTTTTGAGGTATAGTGACAGAAAGCCCTTGGGATGATAGAATTATTCTCAAATGAACAAGAATAATTTACAACTAATGTTACTATGTTGCCCAGGAGAAAAAAAATAATAATTAGGATACGTCGGTTGTGTCAGTTTAAAAACACAGAGGAAGCATTAGGTTTGGAAAACGAGAATATAAAATAAATTCGGTATCTGATTAAATAAAGGAAATCATGAACCTCCAACTTGGGCGCTATTTTGACAACAATCAAGTGAAAATTCTTTTTTTTTTTTTTTTTTCCTTTTTTTGCGGTACGCGGGCCTCTCACTGTTGTGGCCTCTCCCGTTGCGGAGCACAGGCTCCGGACGCGCAGGCTCAGCGGCCACGGCTCACGGGCCTAGCCGCTCCGCGGCATGTGGGATCTTCCCGGACCGGGGCACGAACCCGTGTCCCCTGCATCGAGCAGGCGGACTCTCAACCACTGCGCAACCGGGGAAGCCCCAAGTGAACATTCTTTATCCAACTACATTTTGATCTTTTCTGGATCAGCTGGTTTGTTGGCTTAAGAAATCAAAAGGAATTTTACTTGTGAAAATTTTCATCAGTTTCCTCCAGATGTAAGAGGATCTCCTCGGCGCACTCCAGGGAGGGAGCCCCCGTGATTTTCTCCTTCACACTCTGGAACAACTGCCTCAGCATCGCCTGCAGCATCACTTCGACCTCGCCAGAGACATGGGCCATCCTCTGTCAGAATCAAACGCCCATGCCCTTTGCTGAGGGTCGCAGCAAACGCCGCGCCCTGCGCAAGCGCGTCCCCACCCAGCCCCCACCGGCGCACAGCGCCGTTCCCCGGGAGACCGCGGCAGGCGCTTAGGGGCGGGCCCTCGGCTGCCGGCGCGTCGTCCAGAAAAACAAGTTACCTTGCGTTGGGAAAACAAGAATCCTCGAGGTCCCGCCTTTGGAACTCGTCGCTGCCGCCCTTCCGGGCCAAGAGGATTCAAGCTGCACCGACTAAGAGCAAAAAAGAGATCCCAAAGCCTCTGCGGGTGGACTTGACGGCGGGACGTCACCGCTACGCGTGACGTCCGCACGTTGACGTGACTTTCCAGATGGGAGGGAGGGCCGCTTGACAACTTGCCCGGGCTCCTAGAGGAAGTTTCAGGTGCGCTCGCTGAAAGGGTTGTAGGTGGGGGGAAGAAAAGGGTAGGAGGAGAAAGGGGTTAATAAAAGAAAGATAATAGAAGTGAAACTGAAAGCAGCTTGAAAAGTTTTAATTGAGTGAATGGTATTGAAGTGTTGCAATGATCTTTCCTTCAAACAGCTAACACCTATTGACTCCTACCCTTTACCAAGCACCTTGCTAGGAGCTGTGAAGAAGAGGACGCTGTCACATTCTAACAAACAAGAAGTCAGCGATTACAACACAGTGCAATTAAGTGTTACGATAGAGAAATGCGCCAGGTAGGTGCTGTGGAAACCTAGAATCACCTTTTAACCCAAAAGAAGAGTCAAGGAAAGAAGTGAAGAGAAAACTGAACGTGCAAAGGGTAGGGACCCGAGAGAGTGTAGCATATTCTGGTACTTGAATTTTTAGAATTAGAAAGAGGAGGAGAGGGGTCTAGAGAAGTAAATGGACCACATCGGAAAGGGTCATATTTGGCACTTTTAAGGGATTAGAGGTTTGTCTTGAAAGTAGTAGAACACAATGGGATTCCAGAACTAAATCGTGAGATATCATATATAAAGATCAGTCTGCAGGAAGTTGCAATGGATAATCATGGTCCTTCATACAGTTTCCAATCTAGGTAAATACCCAGTCCATGGTCATGTCCAAGCTGCAAGGTACCAACCATCAGTGTTGGTTAGGATCAGATCCTGGTGTCTACAGAATAGTCAATCCCAAATCACTGATATGTGGTTCAATGTCAATAAATTCTCCCTTATCCAGCTTTATATTTTATGCCCCTGGTCCAACAACATCTGATTCACTTTACATGTTAGCCAGGATCAATGGCTTCTTTGTCTATGCTGTTACTTCCAGGAGCAAAAGTATGATATATCTTTGCCAGCTCTAGCAGCATGTTTCTTGGTGAAATATATGCTCAATTTTGGTTGTCTTATTACCACATTAAGAAAAAAACAAACTGGCAGAGTAGGCATACTTGTACCTTTATTTGTGGGCGAAGCTATAAAAGCCAATACCTGTATGTGCGTAGAATCACCAGCATGTGACAACTGCATTTTCAGACTAACACAGGTGAGTTATATTGCCAATTCAGACACCAGGATTAACATAGCCATTAGCGATGTAATTTTTTGAAGTGGTAGACTGTTATTGGTAAAATTCAGAACAAAATAAGATATACTATTTATTTACATAGTTTTTGCATTCTTAGAAAAGTCAGTGTATTAAAACTGTGCCAAATATTATTTTTATATAAATGGAATCAGTTCATGGACTCAGAATCTTATCAAGAGCTTTTTAATCTACATGAATGTCCAGCAGGACTGTTGAAAGTCATATGGGGACCAGAACAATTCTTTTGTGTGGGAGAGTGTCCTGTGTATTTCAAGATGTTCAGCATCCCTAGCTCACACTACAAATACCAGTAAATGCCATTAAATTATTGTGATGACAGAGTGTCCCCCACATATTTCTAAAATGCTTTCTTGGGAACAGTGGGGGGAGATTTGAACTGCACAGATTGAAAACAACTGTTCTAAACGATATACCTTTGGAAGAAGGAAAAAAAACTTAAAAGAATACCTGATATTCAAAAAGGAAAATTAGCCAAGAAGGGGGTGAGGGGAGTAATGTATTTAAATAAACCTCAGTAAATCTTGTCTGTATAAAAAAGTAATTTATAATATTCTAATTTGTGAAGGTGAAAATGCATAGTATTAAAATACTATAAACAACCCTGGGTAAGTAGCAAATATAATGATAAGTTGAAGTATTCTGCAATCCTTGAATTTTTCTGAAGGAAGTTTAAGATATTAAACTTGGTCAGGTGGGCATGGTGAAATTTCAGATGTAACCATTAAAAGACTAGATATAGAGAACTTAAATTCAAAAAATGGAGGGAAAATGATATAAGGAGATTTAAGGATAGAAAAACAAAAACCCAATCAATTGGGGAAAAAAATCAAGTAAGAAAACAGAAGCATAAGAAAAATGGGAAAATTTAAAATATACAAAGATACATGACAGATAAAGTACAGAACATTGCTAAATTTAAATGAACTCAACGCTCCACTTAAAGGAACTGTCAGATTAGATTTTTAAATAGCTAACTAAATGCTATTTATAAAAACCCTAAAAACATAGAAACGTTAACATTAAAGAGGTGAGGAAAGAAAAACTAGGTGAATATTATCCAAGAAAAAGTTGTTGAAGCTATATTTGTGTCAGCAAAAATGAAATTTAAGAAAAAGAGTTGTTAGGAATATGGCATGTCACTTCATAATTTTAAAATATTAATTCAACGGGAAGATATAGCAATTTTAAATGTAAAGTAAGTAAACAAAACTTCCAGTCTCTCCAAAAGTCTTTAATTTCCCAGAGAAGGTTTCTGCACATGTTCTTACAAAATATCCTTGAATAAGATGCACTTCAGAGTTGAATAAAATCTTTTCTTTTTTAGATTTGCTTTTTTGGATTGCAAGATACAGGTAAAGAAAATACAGTTGTCTCAGCAATACACAGTTAGCATTTATGCAGGCCTGAAATATCATTTATCATTGTTAAAGATACAAAAGCCTCTCAAAATAATCCAGAAATTGTTGTGCCAACCTAATTATTTGTTATTCAGACTGTAATAATCCTATCATTTTCGTGACTCAGTTTATCTTTTTTTATCATCTCTGTTTCTACTGCCTCTGACCATCTTTTCTCAATGCCTCCTGCATTCAAAACTCCCTAAGACTCTGTAGAGGATGCCATGGCACACAATAGACCATGCAGCTAATTTTTGCTTCACTGTGAACTTTCAGTAAGTTTGCTAATGCTTTTTTTTTTTTTTTTTTTTGCGGTACAAGCGCCTCTCACTGTTGTGGTGCCTCCCGTTGTGGAGCACAGGCTCCGGACGCGCAGGCTCAGCGGCCATGGCTCACGGACCAAGACTAGCATTACTGGCTAGTCTTTACATGAAAAAAAATCCCAAAGGAAACTTATATTTTAAAAATTAATTTGTTTTAGCATTATTGGCTAGTCTTTACATGAAAAAAATCCTAAAGCAAAGCAATTTTAAGGATTAGCAAACTGGGCTTCCCTGGTGGCGCAGTGGTTGAGAGTCCGCCTGCCGATGCAGGGGACACGGGTTCGTGCCCCGGTCCGGGAAGATCTCACATGCCGCGGAGCGGCTGGGCCCGTGAGCCATGGCCGCTGAGCCTGCGTGTCCGGAGCCTGTGCTCCGCAATGGGAGAGGCCACAACAGTGAGAGGCCCGCGTACTGCAGGAAAAAAAAAACCAAAAAAACTCCTCTGAAGTATTAAAAAGTTTAAATTAGTGATATATCCAAGTATTAAACTGAAGAAATTAAAGTGTTATGTAATAATGAATAATAGACATGAAAAAATCTTCAGCCACACTGGTTAAAAAAGAAAAAAATGCAAGCTAAAACAAGGTAACCAATTTACAAAATTAGCAGAGTTCTAGAGCATATATATATTTAGGATTGAACAATATGCAGTGAAATGATTACTCTTTTATTATGTTATAAGGAGTACATATAAGCAAAATCTTGGAAATGAAACTGGCAATATATATCAAGAACTTTTGACTCAGTAATTTTATTTCTAAGAATCTACTCCAAGGATCAGAGATGCAGTTGATAGATTTATTATGAGGATGTTTACAGACAGGTTATTTGTAACTTTAAAAAACAGGAAAAGCTCCTAAGTATTTCATAATAGGTTGAAGGTTAAATAAATTATGGCATAGGCATATGCTGTTAATATCAGCCATTTAAAAATATGTTTCCTATGAATGTTCAGTAACAGGGGAACTATTCACATTTTAAGTGGAAAAGTTTGAACCTAAAATTGTATACATTCACTCTATTTACTGAGTGTCTGTAATGTGCATGATTATATATTAGGCAATACACACATATCTTACAATTACGGATGAAAATTTCTTCTACCGTAATTGTCATATTAGTATATATAATGCTAGACCTAACAAATTCTTAGTCCAGGTATAGAATAAGTGCACTAAATCCTCCTGCACTATAGAAAGCCAATGGATTATGTCTGAAGTTGATAAGTTGATAAATAATGGCATGGTTATATTATATTGAATTAATGAGAAAACTATCAAGACAATTAAAAACAAACATTTGAATATGGTTGCCTCTGAGAGGTTGAAACTCCAGTAGGGTTGGGGCAGCAATGAGGCAGAAGCACTTGCCTTTTGTTATAAGTTCTACTACACTATTTTAGTTTTATTAATGCATATTTATACTTTCGTTTTACAAACAGAATGCCCTTTTAGAGTTGGTAGTACATGGGGTCACAATAAATAGCGCTCCTCTTTCCCACCCAAGGTCAGAACTGAGAGGCAAACATAGGAGTCCAACAGCTGAAGATAAAATACCAACTTCATTAAAAGTTTAATTGAAAAATGTGACTTACGTTTGTGGCACAACAGGCTTGCTAATATTTCACCGCTAAATTAGCCTTTACCCACCCAGCCATTTGTATAGCTATAAAATAGCAGGCCACCCCCAAGGAGGTAGACAGAAAGCAGAACAGAATGCATGCATCCTGCACATAGGCTGAGGCTAAAAATCAAAAAGAGAAAGGAGTCGAGCAGACATACTCTGTTTCTTTTTCCAGAGTCACTGATCATCTCTATAAAATCACTCACTAGCCATCTCCTAATCAAACACATATAAGATATCTGCCATGTGCTAGGTACTTTGTTATATGTTATGGTTGGATCAGTGAACAGTAAGATAGGCAAGACAAGCCTGCTGTCCTCAATAGCTCACAGTCTGGTGAGATAGACATGTAACATGTAAGGGAGACATGTTTATAAATAATTAGACAAGGTGCTACATATTATCTTGAATGATTTCCTCCAGTTCTAAGAATCAGCATTTGGAGAGTCTGCTCAGTTCAATTATTTGTCCATAGTAGTTTTGGTGATTTTCTTGTAATCTTGGCATATAATACTTGCATTATCTAAGTGAAGCTATAATAGTCTAATTCAAATTCTTCAGCTGCCTCTGTTTATCCCATTATTACTTTTGAAACTCTTTTGTTTTCCAGGTCAGTTTTTTCATATACAGATTTAAAATAGCCTTTGTATTCTGTAATATTTAATATTTTTAGTGGTAGTTTCAAATTTATTTATATATGTCCTCAACAATAAAATTAAGCATATCCTTTCTTTTTCCAGGTACTTTTCCTATTTATACTAACCATGAACATTAGGATAACACATTTTAAAGGTAGAAAGGCACTAAAATAACATTTGAATTGGAAGAAGAATCAATTTAATAGAATTTGGTAACTTGAGGTTTTTTGTAAAAACTGTTATCCTTTTTCTAATACAGATATAAAAAAATTACTAACAAAATTCCATAATACAATATTCTAGTGAATTACAAAATTATAGTAAAATGTCGCAAGTACCATTAGACTACCAACAGTAAGCACTGAGTAATTTTTAAAGCCTTTTTTAAAAAATCATTTTAAGAAACATTTTGCTATTAAGCAAAGTTGCCTGTACAAAATACATTTGTTATAACTAGCAACGCCCTATAAGAAGCATTTTACTGGATTTAAAAATTATTTAACCTGTTAAATGTGGCAACTTGAACATATACATTTATTCCTGCTCTATCCAGAAACCCCACTAAAATGAGGATAAAGAAATACAAAAGCCATAAACCCCCAAGGACAAAGAGAATGTTGAAAAGAGATAACAGAGAATTTGGTTTATTCTGTTTGTACACTATAAGTGAGGGTGAGGGTTTACCTACTCAAACATAGGCTGGCAGTTCTGGGATGAATCTTTAGAAGTTGTGGGTAAGGATTTAGCTTGAAATCTCACCTTGTTCTATGCAAGGAAGCATAATTTAAGAATACTTATAGTTCATGTAGATAGGAATTTTCCATAAGTCGAGCTACATTGTAAAAGAAGACAGAGTTGGGTGGAGGCCTTACGTGTGTTCTGAGTGGGCAGGGGTTTATTGATAGCTCAAGCTTCATTATACACCAAGAAACAGTCAAGGGAGACGTTTGTGTCCTCTGAGTGTGAATGAGGTCTTATCCTGAAATTAGACCTCATGAGACATAGGCAGATATACTCAGAGGAAAAACCTTTGGTGTACAAGGAATACAGGCATGAGTTTAGTGAGATGTCAAGGGCGTACTAACTCAAGAGAGAAACCTTATTTTTTTGGGGAAGGGTGAAATGAGTCAGAAGACATAGGTTTCCAAACTCAGGCAGCTACACTCTACAAAGACTTAAATGAGCCATGACTTTAAAATACCAAGTATACCATGATGACTCCCTCACTTTTATCCCCAGCCCTAACATTTCACATTTACTGTAGATTCTTATATGCAACTGCCTATTGGACATTTCCATCTGGATAAATGATAGGACTCTAATAATTTAACATTTCCAAATCCAACTTTTGAAAATACTCTTCCCCAAAAATAAAAAAAATAATTTTCTTTATTTAAAAAGAAAGAAAATACTCTTCCTCCTCTCACTTCCTGAGTCTCTCCCATCTCAGTAAATGACCCACCCTCATTTCCAATTGCTCAGCCTAAATTTTTTAAATTATCCTTGATTCCTCTCTTTCAGTCATATACTATACCCAGGCTTTCAGGAAATTCTGCCAGCTCTACTCTCAAGCATGTGCAGAATCTCTGTATTTTACAACATCCAGTGATACCACCCCAAGTCAAGACATCATCTGCTCCCTCTCTGATTTCATTCGCATCTAATCTTCCACCTTCCCCTAGCCACTTTGATGCTTACAAGCTTTCTTGCTATTCCTAAAATGCATTAAGCATTCTCTTACCTCATGGCCTTTGATGTTTTCCCTCTGGCTGGAATGCTCTTACTTTCAGATATTCATATAGCTGATCTTTTTACTTTCTTTAGATCTCTGCCAAATATCAATAAAGTAACTAGTGTTCAGTAAAGAGAGATCTTTGCTCTCTTATATTTAAAAAAAATACTCTTTTCTAATCATTCATCACAAAGTTCTCTCCAACTGTTACACAGATTATTCCTTAAGCAGGTAAAGAATCATGCAAAAACTTTTCAACTCTCTCCTTTGAAATTTTTTTTTTTTTTTTGCGGTACACGGGCCTCTCACTGTTGTGGCCTCTCCCGTTGCAGAGCACAGGCTCTGGACACGCAGGCTCAATGGCCATGGTTCACGGGCCCAGCCACTCCGTGGCATGTGGGATCTTCCCAGACCAGGGCATGAACCCGTGTCCCCTGCATCGGCAGGTGGACTCTCAACCACTGTGCCACCAGGGAAGCCTCTCCTTTGAAAATTTTAATATCGATCTTTTATTTCATTTTGGAATTTCATATCTAATGTACCTTAGTGACTCAGTAGAAACTTCTACTTTAACATCCTACTATATTTTTTCATGTTATGCTTCTCTTACTGGAATTTTTGCTCTATAGAAGCAGGGACTTCATCTTTTTTCATTGATATAACTCCAGTATCCATAATACTGCCTGGCATAGCTTTCCAGAATATCTGTTGAACGAATGAATGAATACAGAAGAGAACTAAGGGAATGATCTGGATGATGGCAAAGAGAAATATCAGAATGGCAGATTTGATAGAGTGGAGTGAAACCCCAGCTACCCACAAACAAAAAGAGCTCTGGGAGAGCTCTGGAGTCCAACTTTAGCAACACAGGAAAACAAACAAACAAACAAAAACTCTGAGAATAACTGCACAAAAAATAAAAGAAGATAGCTTCATTTTGCCTGCATCATCCCATCCTCCAAGCTGTCATTGCTCAGCAGGAAGAAGGAACTTCCCAGCTAGAAAGATTTACCCTCACCAGGAAAGGAAAAGTGGAATGAGCAACCAGCTGCCCCATCCTTTGGGGCACCACATGAAGGTCTCCTTTCAATTTCACCCCACCCAGACTCAGCAAAGCTGAGACACATATAGAAACAATAGAGATGGCTAGGGACAAGGAAGAGAAACAGAGGTTACCAATCATAGCCATGCAGTAGGAGAGACTGTGGTTTACAGTGACCTGCTCTGCAGACAAACAGGGCAGATTTTACTAATGAAAAAAAAAACAATAGACAGCATAGCTGCTGCACACCTCCCTGCAGTGCAGCTCTACTGCAAGATGACAGCCTAGATCCCTACAGTTGACTCCTACCACCATCTGCAAACTTGGGGCTAGCCCCTCAAGCTGGGCACTTTCACACTGCCAGCCTGACACTTGTCATCAACATCCACTGCAGTGCACATGTGCAGACATGGGAGAGCATTCCAACAGCCAGGGCTGCACAACTGCTCGTGGGCCTGGATCAGGCTTTGTCTTCTGTCACTGGCGTGCACAACTGTGCTCCAATGCCTACTCTCACCACTCCTATTCAACATAGTACTGGAAATCCTATCCAGAGCAATCAGGCAAGAAAAAGAAATAGAAGGCATTCAAATTGGAAAGGAACAAGTGAAATTGTCTTTGTTTGCAGATAATATGATCTTATATACAGGAAATCCTAAAGATTCCACCAAAAAAACCTGTTAGAACTAATAAGCAAATTCAGTGAAGTTGCAGGATACAAACTCAACATACAGAAATTAGTTGTGTTTCTATGCTCTAACAATAAATTATCTGAAAAAGAAATTTAAAAAAAATAGTCTCATTCACTATAGCATCAAAAATAATAAAATACTTAGGAATAAATTTAACCAAGGAAGTGAAAGACTAAAAATTGTAAGAACTCCAACAAAAGAAACTGAAGAAGACACAAGCAAATGGAAAGATACCCCATGTTCATGAATCAGAAAAATTAATATTGTTAAAATGTTCATACTACTCAAAGCCATCTATAGATTCACTACAATTTCTATCAAAATCCCAATTCATTTTTCACAGAAATAGAAAAAACAATCCTAAAATTTGTATGGAACCACAAAAGACCCTGAATAGCCAAAGTAGTCCTGAGAAAGAACAAAGCTGGAGATATCACACTCCTGATTTCAAACCATACTACAAAGCTATAGTAATCAAAACAAAATGGTACTGGCATAAAAATAGCATAGACCAGTGGAAAAGAATCTAGAGCCCAGAAATAAGCCCTCACAGTACAGTCAACTAATAGTTAACAAAAAGAGCCAAGAACAGGCTCTTCAATAAATTGTATTGGGAAATGGATAATCACATGCAAAGAATAAAATTGGACCCTTATCTTATACCACTCACAAAATTTAACTCAAAATGGATTGTAGACTTAAACATAAGAGCTAAAACCATAAAACCCTTAGAAGAAAATTTGGTGAAAATCTTCTTCACAAGCTGTGTCAAAGATTATTTTTTTGTATATGACACCAAAAGCAAAAACAAATAAGTGGGACTACATCAAACTAAAAAGCTTCTGCACAGCAAAGGAAACAGTCAAGAAAATGAAAAGTCAACCAACAGAATGGTAGAAAATATTTGCAAATCATGTCTGATAAGGGATTAATATACAAAATACATAAATAATTCATAAAACTCAATAGTAAACTATCCAATTAAAAACTGGGCAGAGAGGGGGAGTTGGGAAGATGGCGGAAGAGTAAGACGCGGAGATCGCCTTCCTCCCCACGGATACACCAGAAATACATCTACACGTGGAACAACTCCTACAGAACACCTACTGAAGGCTGGCAGAAGACCTCAGACCTCCCAAAAGGCAAGAAACTCCCCATGTACCTGGGTAGGGCAAAAGAAAAAAAGAAAAAACAGAGACAAAAGAATAAGGACGGAACCTGCACCAGTGGGAGGGAGATGTGAAGGAGGAAAAGTTTCCACACACTAGGAAGCCCCTCCGCGGGCGGAGACTGCGGGAGGCAGAGGGGGGAGCTTCGGTACCGCGGAGGAGAGCACAGCAACAGGGTGCGGAGGGCAAGGCGGGGAGATTCCCGCACAGAGGATCGGTGCCGACCGGCACTCACCAGCCCGAGAGGCTTGTCTGCTCACCCGCCGGGGCGGGCGGGGCTGCGAGCTGGGGCTCGGGTTTCGGTTTTGGACTGAGCGCAGGGAGAGGACTGGGGTTGGCGGCTTGAACATAGCCTGAAGGGGTTAGTGCACCACGACTAGCCGGGAGGGAGTTCGGGGAAAAGCCTGCACCTGCCGAAGAAGGAAGAGACTTTTTCTTCCCTCTTTGTTTCCTGGTGCGTGAGGAGAGGGGTTTAAGAGCGCTGCTTAAAGGAACTCCAGAGACGGGCGCGAACCGCGGCTAAAAGCGCGAACCCCAGAGACGGGAAGCGAGCCGCGGCTAAAAGCGCGAACCCCAGAGACGGGCGCGAGCCGCGGCTAAAAGCGCGAACCCCAGAGATGGGAAGCGAGCCGCGGCTGAAAGCGCGGACCCCAGAGACGGGCGGGAGACGCTGGGGCTGCTGCTGCCGCCACCAAGGGGCCTGTGTGCGAGCACAGGTCACTCTCCACACCCCTCTTCCGCGGAGCCTGTGCAGCCCGCTACTGCCAGGTTCCCGGGAACCAGGGACAACCTCCCCGGGAGAACGCACGGCGGGCCTCAGGCTGGTGCAACGTCACGCCGGCCTCTGCCGCAACGTCACGCCGCCTCTGACGCCGCAGGCCCGCCCCGCACGCAGTGCCCCTCCTTCCGCCCCCCACCCCCGGCCTGAGTGAGCCAGAGCCCCCGAATCAGCGGCTCCTTTAACCCTGTCCTGTCTGAGCAAAAAACAGACGCCCTCCAGCGACCTACACGCAGAGGCAGGGCCAAATCCAAAGCTGAGCTCCTGTGAGCTGTGAGAACAAAGAAGAGAAAGGGAAATCTCTCCCAGCAGCCTCAGAAGCAGCGGATTAAAGCTCCACAATCAACTTGATATACCCTGCATCTATGGAATACCTGAATAGACAAGGAATGATCCCAAATTGAAGAGGTGGAATTTAGGAGCGAGATCTATGATTCTTTTTCCCTTTTCCTCTTTTTGTGAATGTGTACGTGTATGCTTCTGTGTGAGATCTTGTCTGTATACTCTTGCTTCCACCATTTGTCCTAGGGCTCTATCCGTCCATGGTTTTTAAAAAAATTTTTTTTTCTCAATAATTAATTTTATTTGTAATAACTTTATTATACTTTACCTTCGTTCTTTCTTTCTTTCTTTCCTTCCTTCCCTCCTTTAGACAACGAATCACCCCAAATTGAGGAGGTGGCCTCTGAGAGCAAGATTTATGATTTTTCCCCCTTTATCTCTTTTTGTGAAGGTGTATGTGTATGCTTCTGTGTAAGATTTTCTCTGTATAGCTTTGCTTCCAACATTTGTCCTAAGGTTCTATCCGTCCCTTTTTTTTTTTTTCTAAATATTTTTTAATTCAATAACTATATTATACTTTTATTTTTACTGTATCTTCTTTCTTTCTGTCTTTTTTCCTTCTTTCCCTCCTTCCTTCCTCCCTCCCTCCCTCCCTCCTGTCTTTCCTTCTTTGCTTCTTTCTTCCTTCCTTCCTTTCCTCCTTTCCTTCTTTCTTTCCTCATACTTCTACTAATTCTCTCTACTTTTTCTCCCTTTTATTCTGGGCCGTGTGGATGAAAGGCTCTTGGTGCTTCAGCCAGGAGTCAGGGCTCTGCCTCTGAGGTAGGAGAGCCAACTTCAGGACACTGGTCAACAAGAGACCTCCCAGCTCCACATAATATTAAACGGCGGAAATCTCCCAGTGACCTCCATCTTAACACCAGCACCCAGCTTCACTCAACGACCAGCAATCCACAGTGCTAGACAACCTATGCCAAACAACTAGCAAAACAGGAACACAACCCCACCCATTAGCAGAGAGGCTGCCTAAAATCATAATAAGGCCACAGACACCCCAAAACACACCACCAGACGTGAACCTGCCCACTAAAGAGACAAGATCCAGCCTCATCCACCACAACACAGGCACTAGTCCCCTCCACCAGGAAGCCTACACAACCCACTGAAACAACCTTAGCCACTGGAGACAGACATCAAAAACAACGGGAACTACGAACGTGCAGCCTGCAAAAAGGAGACCCCAAACACAGTAAGATAAGCAAAATGAGAAGACAGAAAAACACACAGCAGATGAAGGAGCAAGATAAAAATGCACCAGACCTAACAAATGAAGAGGAAATAGGCAGTCTACCTGAAAAAGAATTCAGAATAATGATAGTAAGGATGATCCGAAATCTTGGAAGTAGAATGGATAAAATGCAAGAAACAGTTAACAAGGACCTAGAAGAAATAAAGATGAAACAAGCAACGATGAACAACGAAATAAATGAAATTAAAAGTACTCTAGATGGGATCAATAACAGAATAACTGAGGCAGAAGAACGGATAAGTGACCTGGAAGATAAAATAGTGGAAATAACTACTGCAGAGCAGAATAAAGAAAAAAGAATGAAAAGAACTGAGGACAGTCTCAGAGACCTCTGGGACAACATTAAACGCACCAACATTCGAATTATAGGGGTTCCAGAAGAAGAAGAGAAAAAGAAAGGGACTGAGAAAATATTTGAAGAGATTATAGTTGAAAACTTCCCTAATATGGGAAAGGAAATAGTTAATCAAGTCCAGGAAGCACAGAGAGTTCCATACAGGATAAATACAAGGAGAAATACGCCAAGACACATATTAATCAAACTATCAAAAATTAAATACAAAGAAAGCATATTAAAAGCAGCAAGGGAAAAACAACAAATAACACACAAGGGAATCCCCATAAGGTTAACAGCTGATCTCTCAGCAGAAACCCTACAAGCCAGAAGGGAGTGGCAGGACATACTGAAAGTGATGAAGGAGAAAAACCTGCAACCAAGACTACTCTACCCAGCAAGGATCTCATTCAGATTTGATGGAGAAATTAAAACCTTTACAGACAAGCAAAAGCTGAGAGAGTTCAGCACCACCAAACCAGCTTTACAACAAATGCTAAAGGAACTTCTCTAGACAAGGAACACAAGAGAAGGAAAAGACCTATAATAACGAACCCAAAACAATATAGAAAATGGGAATAGGAACATACATATCGATAATTACCTTAAATGTAAATGGACTAAATGCTCCCACCAAAAGACACAGATTGGCTGAATGGATACAAAAACAAGACCCTTATATATGCTGTCTAGAAGAGACCCACTTCGGACCTAGAGACACATACAGACTGAAAATAAAGGGATGGAAAAAGATATTCCATGCAAATGGAAACCAAAAGAAAGCTGGAATAGCAATTCTCATATCAGACAAAATAGACTTTAAAATAAGGACTATTACAAGAGACAAAGAAGGACACTACATAATGATCAAGAGATCGATCCAAGAAGAAGATATAACAATTGTAAATATTTATGCACCCAACATAGGAGCACCTCAATACATAAGGCAAATACTAACAGCCATAAAAGGGGAGATCGACAGTAACACATTCATAGTAGGGGACTTTAACACCCCACTTTCACCCATGGACAGATCATCCAAAATGAAAATAAATAAGGAAACACAAGCTTTAAATGATACATTAAACAAGATGGACTTAATTGATATTTATAGGACACTCCATCCAAAAACAACAGAATACACATTTTTCTCAAGTGCTCATGGAACATTCTCCAGGATAGATCATATCTTGGGTCACAAATCAAGCCTTGGTAAATTTAAGAAAATTGAAATTGTATCAAGTATCTTTTCTGACCACAACGCCATGAGACTAGATATCAATTACAGGAAGAGATCTGTAAAAAATACAAACACATGGAGGCTAAACAATACACTACTTAATAATGAAGTGATCACTGAAGAAATCAAAGAGGAAATAAAAAAATACCTAGAAACAAATGACAATGGAGACACGACGACCCAAAACCTATGGGATGCAGCAAAAGCAGTTCTAAGGGGGAAGTTTATAGCAATACAAGCCCACCTTAAGAAGCAGGAAACATCTCGAATAAACAACCTAACCTTGCACCTCAAGCAATTAGAGAAAGAAGAACAAAAAAACCCCAAAGCTAGCAGAAGGAAAGAAATCATAAAAATCAGATCAGAAATAAATGAAAAAGAAATGAAGGAAACGATAGCAAAGATCAATAAAACTAAAAGCTGGTTCTTTGAGAAGATAAACAAAATAGATAAACCACTAGCCAGACTCATCAAGAAAAAAAGGGAGAAGACTCAAATCAATAGAATTAGAAATGAAAAAGGAGAAGTAACAACTGACACTGCAGAAATAAAAAAAATCATGAGAGATTACTACAAGCAACTATATGCCAATAAAATGGACAATCTGGAAGAAATGGACAAATTCTTAGAAATGCACAACCTGCCAAGACTGAATCAGGAAGAAATAGAAAATATGAACAGACCAATCACAAGCACTGAAATTGAAACTGTGATTAAAAATCTTCCAACAAACAAAAGCCCAGGACCAGATGGCTTCACAGGTGAATTCTATCAAACGTTTAGAGAAGAGCTAACACCTATCCTTCTCAAACTCTTCCAAAATATAGCAGAGGGAGGAACACTCCCAAATTCCTTCTACGAGGCCACCATCACCTTGATACCAAAACCAGACAAGGATATCACAAAGAAAGAAAACTACAGGCCAATATCACTGATGACCATAGATGCAAAAATCCTCAACAAAATACTAGCAAACAGAATCCAACAGCACATTAAAAGGATCATACACCATGATCAAGTGGGGTTGATTCCAGGAATGCAAGGATTCTTCAATATACGCAAATCTATCAATGTGATAAACCATATTAACAAATTGAAGGAGAAAAACCATATGATCATCTCAATAGATGCAGAGAAAGCTTTCGACAAAATTCAACACCCATTTATGATAAAAACCCTTCAGAAAGTAGGCATAGAGGGAACTTTCCTCAACATAATAAAGGCCATATATGACAAGCCCACAGCAAACATCATCCTCAATGGTGAAAAACTGAAAGCATTTCCACTAAGATCAGGAACAAGACAAGGTTGCCCACTCTCACCACTCTTATTCAACATAGTTTTGGAAGTTTTAGCCACAGCAATCAGAGAAGAAAAGGAAATAAAAGGAATCCAAATCAGAAAAGAAGAAGTAAAGCTGTCACTGTTTGCAGATGACATGATACTATACATAGAGAATCCTAAAGATACTACCAGAAAACTACTAGAGCTAATCAATGAATTTGGTAAAGTAGCAGGATACAAAGTTAATGCACAGAAATCTCTGGCATTCCTATATACTAATGATGAAAAATCTGAAAGTGAAATCAAGAAAACACTCCCATTTACCATTGCAACAAAAAGAATAAAATATCTAGGAGTAAACCTACCTAAGGAGACGAAAGACCTGTATGCAGAAAATTATAAGACACTGATGAAAGAAATTAAAGATGATACAAATAGATGGAGAGATATACCATGTTCTTGGATGGGAAGAATCAACATTGTGAAAATGACTCTACTACCCAAAGCAATCTACAGACTCAATGCAATCCCTATCAAACTACCACTGGCATTTTTCACAGAACTAGAACAAAAAATTTCGCAATTTGTATGGAAACACAAAAGACCCCGAATAGCCAAAGCAATCTTGAGAACAAGAAAAGGAGCTGGAGGAATCAGGCTCCCTGACTTCAGACTATACTACAAAGCTACAGTAATCAAGACAGTATGGTACTGGCACAAAAACAGAAAGATAGATCAATGGAACAGGATAGAAAGCCCAGAGATAAACCCATGCACATATGGACACCTTATCTTTGATAAAGGTGGCAGGAATGTACGGTGGAGAAAGGACAGCCTCTTCAATAAATGGTGCTGAGAAAACTGGACAGGTACATGTAAAAGTATGAGATTAGATCACTCCCTAACACCATACACAAAAATAAGCTCAAAATGGATTAAAGACCTAAATGTAAGGCCAGAAACTATCAAACTCTTAGAGGAAAACATAGGCAGAACGCTCTATGACATAAATCACAGCAAGATCCTTTCTGACCCACCTCCTAGAGTAATGGAAATAAAAACAAAAATAAACAAATGGGACCTAATGAAACTTCAAAGCTTTTGCACAGCAAAGGAAACCATAATCAAGACCAAAAGACAACCCTCAGAATGGGAGAAAATATTTGCAAATGAAGCAAATGACAAAGGATTAATCTCCAAAATTTACAAGCAGCTCATGCAGCTCAATAACAAAAAAACAAACAACCCAATCCAAAAATGGGCAGAAGACCTAAATAGACATTTCTCCAAAGAAGATATACAGAATGCCAACAAACACATGAAAGAATGCTCAACATCATTAATCATTAGAGAAATGCAAATCAAAACTACAATGAGATATCATCTCACACCAGTCAGAATGGCCATCATCAAAACATCTAGAAACAATAAATGCTGGAGAGGGTGTGGAGAAAAGGGAACACTCTTGCACTGCTGGTGGGAATGTGAATTGGTTCAGCCACTATGGAGAACAGTATGGAGGTTCCTTAAAAAACTACAAATAGAATTACCATATGACCCAGCAATCCCACTACTGGGCATATACCCTGAGAAAACCAAAATTCAAAAAGAGTCATGTACCAAAATGTTCATTGCAGCTCTATTTACAATAGCCCGGAGATGGAAACAACCTAAGCACCCATCATCGGATGAATGGATAAAGAAAATGTGGCACATATATACAATGGAATATTACTCAGCCTTAAAAAGAAATGAAATTGAGCTATTTTTAATGAGATGGATAGACCTAGAGTCTGTCATACAGAGTGAAGTAAGTCAGAAAGAAAAAGACAAATACCGTATGCTAACACATATATATGGAATTTAAGGGGAAAAAAAATGTCATGAAGAACCTAGGGGTAAGACAGGAATAAAGACGCAGACCTACTGGAGAACGGACTTGAGGATATGGGGAGGGGGAGGGGTGAGCTTTGACAGGGCGAGAGAGAGTCATGGACATATACACACTAACAAACGTAGTAAGGTAGATAGCTAGGGGGAAGCAGCCGCAAGGCACAGGGATATTAGCTCGGTGCTTTGTGACAGCCTGGAGGGTTGGGATAGGGAGAGTGGGAGGGAGGGAGACGCAAGAGGGAAGACATATGGGAACATATGTATATGTATAACTGATTCACTTTGTTATAAAGCAGAAACTAACACACCATTGTAAAGCAATTATACCCCAATAAAGATGTTTAAAAAAAAAAAAAAATGGGCAGAGGAACTGAATAGATATTTTCCCAGCGAAGACATACAGTGGCCAACAGATACATGAAACGGTGATCAACATCATTGATCATTATGTAAATGCAAATCAGAACCACAATGAGATATTATCTCATACCTATTAAAATGGCAATCATCAGAAAGACAAGAGATAACAAGTGTTGGTGAAGTTGTGGAGAAAAGGGAACCCACGTGCACTGCTGATGGCAATGTAAATTGGTTCATCCACTATAGAAAACAGTATGGAGAGTCCTCAGAAAATCAAAAATAGAACTACCATATGATTCATCAATCCCACTTCTGTGTATTATCCAAAGGAATTGAAAGATTCTTTTTTAAAAAATCTTTATTTATTTATTTATTTTTGGCTGCATCGGGTCTTAGTTGCAGCATGCAGGGTCTTTCGTTGCAGTGTGCAGGCTTCTCTCTAGTTGTGGAGGGCAGGCTCAGTAATTGCGGTGTGCGGGCTCAGTAGTTGCAGCACACAGGTTTAGTTGTCCCACAGCAAGTGAGATCTTAGTTCCCCCAAACATCCCCTGCATTGGATGGTGGATTCTTAACCACTGGACCACCAGGGAAGTCCCAAAAGATTCTTAGAGAGCTCTACACTCTTATGCTCATTGCAGCATTATTCACCATAACCAAGATATGGAAACAACCTAAAAGTGTCTGTCAACAGATGAATGGATAAGGAAGATGTGGTGTATATATACAATGGAATATTATTGAGCCATGAGGAAAGATGAAATCCTGCCATTTGCAACAATGTGGATGAACCCTTAGGGCATTATGCTAAGTGAAGTAAGTCAGACATAGAAAGATAAATACTGTATGATATCACTTATATGTGGAATCTAAAAAACCTGAACTCAGAAATAGTAGAGAGATGGTTATCAGATGCTGGGAGATAGGGAAAATGGGGAGATGTGGACAAAGGGTACAAAGTTCAGCATGGTGATTATAGTTAACAATACTGTATTATATAGTTGAACGTTTCTAAGAGAGTAATGTCACAACAAAAAAAGACATGGTAATTATGTGATGTGATGGAGGTGTTAGCTAGCATTATGGTAGCAGTCATTTTTCAATAAATAAGTGTATTAAATGAACACCTTAAACTTAAACAATGTTATATGCCAATTATATCTGAATAAGTCTGGGATGGCGGAGGGAGAATGGCAATCCTAAAGAGCAACCAAATTGTAATCGAAGGCAAAGTGGTACTGAAATGATTTCTACAAAATAAAATTAGAAATGAGAAATTAACTGAAGTGTTTGATCACATTGACATATCTTGCTTGCAATGATCTTGGAGAGTTTGGAGAAAATTAGTGGTAAGAATATAGAAAAAAAAACCCAACAACAACACAACCACAGCCACAATAATAACAACAAATAAGGCAACCATTGACTCCTGGAGAAACAAAGCATTGTACAGAAAAATAATTATAATCATAGCATACTATCTGGCTTGCTATTGAACAGTATTTTCACGTCACAAATACAGACATAATGGATACAAATTTTACCAAAAATTGTGATATAGCTATACAAGCAGATGAACTAGCGAGTATAAATATATTATTATAGAGCTACGTCCTTGTTTTCCATATTATGAAGTCAATATATGCTTTAAGTTGAAAAAAAAAGGATGGCAATATATTGTATTTAAAATATGGATGTAGGGCTTCCCTGGTGGTGCAGTGGTTACGAATACGCCTTGGACTTCTCTGGTGGTGCAGTGGTTAAGAATCCACCTGCCAATGCAAGGGACATGGGTTTGAGCACTGGTCTGGGAAAACCCAACATGCTGTGGAGCAACTAAGCCCGTGCGCCACAACTACTGAGCCTGCACTCTGGAGCCCGCAAGCCACAACTACTGAAGCCCGCGTGCCACAACTACTGAAGCCCGCTCACCTAGAGCCCGTACTCCGCAACAAGAGAAGCCCGTGCACCGCAACAAAGAGTAGCCCCCGCTCGCTGCAACTAGAGAAAGCCCACACGCAGCAAGGAAGACCCAACACAGCCAAAAATAAATACATAAATTTAAAATAAAATAAAATAAAATATGGATGTAAATAAGAGAAAAAAAATTAAGTATTGAAATTGCTTACCTCTCAAGGAAATCACGTATTGAGGTTTGAGAGAGTTAGGGCTGAGCATTAGAGCTTATTGATTAGAAGCTCTGTACTATTTGCTCTTTTAAACTGTATAGATGTATTACTTTTAAAAATAAAAATTATATTAAGAATGTACATTTTTAATTGTAAAATGACTACATGTAAGGATATAAAAAGATCACATGTAAAATACAGGTCTGTAGGACCAGAATCTACAACATGTTTATCTAAGATGAAATTCTCAGAGCACTTTCAGTGAAATTCAACGCCAAATTAAAGTTCAGAATTTCTCCTACCAAAACCATATTTACTATCTCTACTTTTGTGATAATCATGCTCTCACTTTTCTTTTTTTTTTAACTTATGTATTTAATTTTATTTTTGGTTGTGTTGGGTCTTTGCTGCTGCGTGTGGGCTTTCTCTAGTTGCGGCAAGCGGGAGCTACTCTTCTTTGTGGTGCGCAGGCTTCTCATTGTGGTGGCTTCTCGTTGCGGAGCACAGGCTCTAGGCGTGTGGGCTTCAGTAGTTGTGGTGCACGGGCTCTAGAGCGCAGGCTCAGTAGCTGTGGCGCACGGGCTCAGTTGCTCCATGGCATGTGGGATCTTCCCGGACCAGGGCTTGAACCCGTGTCCCCTGCATTGGCAGGCAGATTCTTAACCACTGCGTCACCAGGGAAGTTCACCCTCACTTTTCTTTACCTTTGTACCATCAAAGGTTTTATCCCTAACCTACAGGTTAAGTGTTGCCTGTTTTTGACTGTATCTAAATGAACCCTACTGCATATAGTATGCTATAACTTGCTCCATTTTCTAATACACATATTTGTGAGGTTGACCCAAGAAAGTGTGTTGCTGCCAATAATTTTTTTCCACTGTATTCTATTTGCTTTTGCCTATACCACATTTTTGTTCAAACTACTCTTGACATTTGAGTTGTTTCCGTTATTTTTGCCGTTACAAACAAAACTATCAAATCATATAGAATTGCATTTGCTTTATGCAAATTAATTTTGTATCCAGCAACTTTACTAAAATCTCAATTCTAGGAATTTATCTCTCAATTTTTTTCTATGTCTATTTATAAAATCCACAAATAATGGCATCTTTGCTTTTTTCCAATCCACATCTCCTTTATTTATTTTTCTTTATTACTAATACTGGACCTCTTGTACATATTGAGCCTGCCAATCAGATTGTGGTTCAAATTCTCAGTTACAGCTTTTTACCCTTCTCAGCACAGAACTTATGTTCAAGAAAGTTGATTTTCCTTGTTATCTTCTGGGGTATGAGGTAGGGAGGGCAGGTTTAATCCTGGCTCACCATTATACATTTGGCCATTTGATGTCCTAGTTTTATAGGGGAGACGTGTCTTCCTATTAGACTCCTTCTCTTGAACAAGTCTTGGGCTTTGTTTCCTGTTGCCATATCCTGTGGGGCCATGGAGAAACATGGTTAGGGAATAAGCCAGTTCCATTTCTCAATTTACCTGTCTGAGCTCTTGACTTAACTTAGATAAGACCTGAAATTTTCTTACCTTATTATTAGTTCACTGATGCATTTAAGGAAATTTTATTAAATATATTTTATGAGAACTGTTTAGTTGTTTTTATTGGCAAGTCAGTCCGGGCACCCAGCCTGCCATGTTAGCAGAAAAAAAGCAGATGAGTTGAAGAATTATGAAAACAAACTAGGCTGCTGATTCTTCAGACAGGATGCAAGAACTAGTTTAAGTGTACCCTTTGAAGTAAGGCCAGTTTTCTAAACAATTTTTAAATCCTTTCTCAAAAAGTAATGACAATGCCAAGACTTTTTTCCTTTTCCAGTAAAAGCCGTATACTACATTTCCGACAGTAGGTAAAAATATCCAAAGGGTGCATTCATTGCACCCTGATGTCATTTCTCTTGGTGAAAACACTATTACGTTTTTTTCCAGAAAAACTATCTCCGTGCCAACACATATTATGCCAATCAGTTACACATCAAGTTTTGAACTCCAAACACCTACACAAAGTTCTTCATGATTGGCTGTCACTTCTCAGAAATAACACAGTAATGTTCCAGCGTTCCTGAGAGATCATAGTATTCTTTTACAGTCCGTTTGATGTATGTTTCCAAAATGCCAGACAGAAACCCATAATGCCTTCAGAATTTGTGCCAAGTACACATAGCTGAGATTACTCAGATAAAGTCATATTAATCTTAAAGACATTTGCTATTTTTTTAGAATGACAAAAGGGCATTCATAAAATTTTATGTCTAACTTACTTTGTTTATTCTATGGATGTGACCCTTAATTGTTTGTTTTGCTATTTAATTCAATGTTTGCTGAACAAAATGACAGGCATTTTGAGTCCCACTTTCCTGCATCCAGCATAACTGAGGTTATCAGACTGGACTCGCATATTCAGAAGAGGAAAACAGTCACTAAAATAAGGAGGCAAGAACTCCTTTTTTGTATCCATAACGTCTGGCAGTACCCCTGGCATGTGGGAGAAGCTAAATATTTATGAAAGGAATAATAATGTTGAGGGATATTAAATAGAATTCCCCACTTGTGCCAGGAAGAAAATGACAGAGAAAGAAGACAGGCTCTGGGGTTCGATAGATCTGGGCTTGTATTTCAGCAACATCAGTCATTAACTTGCTGGCACTAACAAGTGAACATCAGTTTCCTAATCTGTAAGGAAGGGTATAATGCCTAGTTCACAGGGCCGTGAATTGTGGGGATTAAGTGAGATGGCACATTAGCAACTGGCATAGTTCCTGGCACAAAGTTGTTATTCAGTAAGTTATTTCCCACTTTTTCAAATACTGTTTAAAAATTATCGCGAGAGAACAACGACCACCGCTGAGAGTGCGAGCGACGTGTGCGCGCTGAGTAGGGGGAGGGGCCTGGCCCGTGCTGAAATGGGACTGAGAGTTGTCTGCTGGTTCTCAGCTTGAAGAAGATTCTACAGTCATTATTGATCCTTTTTCTTGGCGTTACCATTTTTTGAAGCAAAGTTAACCTAGTTTTCTAGTTTGAGCTTTCTTTTTAGCCATCTTTTTTTTTTTAAAAAAATTTAATCTATAAACTAGACAAGAGATAGTTCTACAATGTCCAAGTCATTCCAGCAGTCATCTCTTGGTAGCGACTCGCAGGGCCGTGGGCGTGGCCTGTCTGCAGCAGGAATAGGCCTTCTTGCTGCTGCTACCCAGTCTTTAAGTATGCCAGCATCTCTTGGAAGGATGAACCAGGGTACTGCACACCTTGCTACTTTGACAAATCTTGGAATGAGTTCTTCATTGAATCAACAAGGAGCCCATAGTGCACTGTCTTCTGCTAGTACTTCTTCCCATAATTTGATTTCTGTATTTAACATTGGAAGTAGAGGTCCCCTCCCTTTGTCTTCTCAGCACCGTGGAGGTGCATACCAGACCAGTAACATTTTGGCCAGCTTTGGTCTGTCTGCTAGAGACTTAGATGAACTGAGTCGTTATCCAGAGGACAAGATTACTCCTGAGAACTTGCCCCCAATCCTTCTACAACTTGAAAGGAGGAGAACTGAAGAAGGCCCTACATTGAGTTATGGTAGAGATGGCAGATCTGCTACATGGGAGCCACCACACAGAGTACCTAGGGACGATTGGAAAGAAAAGAAGCACTTTAGAAGAGATAGGTTTTTTTTGGTTTTGGGGGGGTTTTTTTGGCTGTGTTGGGTCCTCTTTGCAGTGCACAGGCTTCTCATTGCGGTGGCTTCTCTTATTGCGGAGCATGGCGGGCAGGCTTCAGTAGTTGTGACGCACGGGCTTAGTTGCTCCGCAGCATGTGGGATCTTCCCAGACCAGGGATCGAACCTGTGTCCCCTGCATTGGCAGGCGGTTTCTTAACCACTGCGCCACCAGGGAAGCCCAAGAAGAGATAGTTTTGATGATCATGGTCCTGGTTTCAACCCAGTGCTTGGTTATGACCGTGGAAGTCGTTTGCAAGAATCTGGTTATTATGACAGAATGGATTATGAAGATGACAGATTAAGAGATGGAGAAAGATGTAGGGATGATTCTTTTTTTGGTGAGACCTCATGTAACTATCATAAATTTGACAGTGAGTATGAGAGAATGGGACATGGTCCTGGCCCCTTACAAGAGAGATCTCTCTTTCAGAAAAAGAGGGGTGATCCTCCAAGTAGCAATATAGAAGACTTCCATGGACTCTTACCAAAGGGTTATCCCCATCTGTGCTCTATATGTGATTTGCCAGTTCATTCTAATAAGGAGTGGAGTCAACATATCAATGGAGCAAGTCACAGTTGTTGATGCCAGCTTCTTCTTGAAATCTACCCAGAATGGAACCCTAACAATGATATAGGACATACAATGGGTGATCCATTCATGTTGCAGCAATGTACAAACCCAGCACCAGGAATTCTGGGACCCCCACCTCCCTCATTTCATCTTGGGGGGCCAGCAGTTGGACCAAGAGGAAATCTGGGTGCTGGAAATGGAAACCTGCAAGGACCAAGACACATGCAGAGTGGGAACTAGCCGAGTTGTTCACATCATGGATGTCTGGCAAGGGAAAAGCTTGAGATATCAACTATTACAGCTGGTGGAACCATTTGGAATTATTCAAATCATCTGATTCTAAATAAAATTAATGAGGCATTTATTGAAATGGCAACCACAGAAGATGCTCAGGCTGCAGTGGATTATTATACAGCTATACCAGCATTAGTATTTGGCAAGGCAGTGAGAGTTAATTTATCCTAGAAGTATAAAAGAATAAAGGCCTTTATTGAGATGGAGACCAGAGAAGATGCAATGGCAATGGTTGACCACTGTTTGAAAAAGGCCCTTTGGTTTCAAGGGAGATATGTAAAAGTTGACCTGTCTGAAAAATACAAAACATTGGTACTTAGGACTCCCAACAGAGGCATTGACTTACTGAAAAAAGATAAATCCCGGAGAAGATCTTACTCTCCAGATGGCAAAGAATCTCCAATGATAAGGGATCCAAAACTGATGGTTCCCAGAAGACTGAAAGTACAACTGAAGGTAAAGAACAAGAAGAGAAGTCAGGTGAAGATGGTGAAAAAGATACAAAGGATGACCAGTCAGAACAAGAACCTAACATACTTCTTGAATCTGATTTGCTTGATCTACTTTGAGTGAGCTTTTGGTTTTCCAACTGTGGCCAATTGACAAAAATATTTTAAATCTTAGAAGCCTGAAACACTGCATCAGACCTTATTGTCACGCTGTAGTAAATTCTCCAAGGTAGTGCAGTCCTGTGAGGTTTCTTGGCAATCAGCCAACTGTAGCTCACCTTCCTTGACTCGATAATATTTATTGATTTGCTTATTTGAACAAATTATCTCTAAGATAAAGTCTACAGTAATATATTTACTTGTACAAAGAAAATCATATAAGCCCTGAAGGTTTTAATAGCAGTAAAATATGAAAGGTGGTCACTGAGTTTTGCTTCCTCAACCAATTTTTTTTTTAATCCAAGAAGTGATAGCAAGAAGGACATGAGAGTGGTATGAATAAAATTATAAACCTAGCACTTTTACAGTTTACAGATTACAAAGATAGTGATAGAATCCAAAATCTCTGTATTTTTAATATATGTAATAGGTGTCACATTGGCTTCCTGTGTAGTTTTGTCTGAATCATGTTTAGGCCTTACTTCGACTCTCGAGACATAGAATACAACAACAATGGTCATTGATACTCATCACCACTTCAATTGCTTGCAGTAGACATAAGGAAAAGACTAGCATAGCATTATAAGTATTTGCATTCAAGTAGCTACAAGCCATGGCATATGGAAAGAAAAAAGTGCTTTTAAGACACATAAAATACAGTGTTATCCACTTACTAACTAAAGA
This sequence comes from Delphinapterus leucas, assembly GCF_059928025.1. Lineage (NCBI taxonomy): Eukaryota > Metazoa > Chordata > Mammalia > Artiodactyla > Monodontidae > Delphinapterus > Delphinapterus leucas. Next base: position 56,922,427 of record NC_143140.1, read on the forward strand.
ATCAAGAACCCCAAAAAGGCAGTTAAAAAAAAACAAACAAAAAACTCGGTTCAAATGTTAGAATAAAAGCATAAGGTAAAAGAAAATTTGTTCCCTCAAATTTAATCATTGTAAATGCAAACTTACACTGTTCTACCTAATGTCACATAATTAATTTATTCTATCAATACTTCATTATTTTTCTTAGCTTGACAGGTTGGGGAAGGATGTTATAATAATTCATAAAATCTTTGATAATGTCTCTACCTTGTCCAATAGTCAGTGATCTGGAAACATTATTTTCCAAGTTAGTAAACCAATAAAAAAAGCAGATTTTATATGTTCTTCTGTTGCTTGCTAATTAGCCTATGCCTACCAAAAATCTTGTCCTACTTTTTGATATCAAGACAGAGCTTCCTCAGGGCAAATTTGTTAGGGCTAGTGATTTCTTTTTCAGTAGCACTAGATAGACTTAAAGGAAGGAATAGAATCCCAGTGAAGAAGATACCCTGCCATCAGCTACTTCACATTTCAGAACAGAGCAGACGACCTCAGGGACCTGTGGGTAAACGGTAAATGACAACCAAGATTCTGCCCATTATTAATTCAGTATCTTGCTGTTTGGTTTTCGGCAGAAACAAAACACATAATTAGTCTTGGCAGTTGAGCACCACAGTTGCCTCTCACTATGTTGAACTCTTTGCTTCCCTTTTATTTATTTATTTATTTATTCATTTAGGCTACGCTGGGTCTTCATTGCGGCACGCAGGATCTTCGTTGCGGCATGCAGGATCTCTTTTTTTTTAGTTGCAGCATGCCTACTTCTTAGTTGAGGCATGTGAACTCTGAGTTGCGGCATGCATGCGAGATCTAGTTCCCTGACCAGGGATCAAACCCAGGCCACCTGATTGGGAGCACCCACAGGACCACCAGGCAAGTCCTTGCTTCCCTTTCCTTTAAGTATTACAGAAGAATAATTTCATATGGGTGTAAAAAGCAGCCAATAGAAGAGAAGCATAAAAATGCCTATTAAATTGTATCCTGTGTATTGTCACTCCTGTGGTAATGACCATAATTTATGACACAACTTTATATTCTGCATATATCTTCAGAAGCTACTGAACGTGACTAACAGTAATTAAGAATAGCCCTGTGGAATAAGTCTTAAAACATTATCTGACAACTTGGCTAAGGGTGACAGAATTTTCTCTAAATAGCCCAGATTTTATAATAGTACCTAAATGAGAACTTATCCTCTCATGCAGCAACAGTTTTGTTTTGCTTTTTTAATGTATTTATTTATTTTTGGCTGTGTTGGGTCTTCATTGCTGCGTGCAGGCTTTCTCTAGTTGCAGCGAGCAGGGGCTACTCTTCATTGTGGTGCACAGGCTTCTCATTGCTGTGGCTTGTCTTTGTTGCAGTGCACAGGCTCTAGGCACATGGGCTTCAGCAGGCTTAGTAGTTGTGGCTTGCAGGCTCTAGAGCGCAGGCTCAGTAGTTGTGCACGGGCTTAGTTGCTCCACGGCATGTGGGATCTTCCCGGACCAGGGCTCAAACCCGTGTCCCCTGCATTGGCAGGCGGATTCTTAACCACTGCACCACCAGGGAAGCCCATTGTTTTGTTTTCTGGGCTAACTTTTCTCATAGTTAAACATAAAGCACTACTTATACTCACTATGAAAAACTGTTAATATGTAGTTGTGGTGGAGACAATAAGTTATACAGGGAAGAACTGAATGATTTATTTTTTCCCAAAGGTCTAATCCTTAGATCTACTTTAAACTGTTGTCTAAGGCAAAAAGTGAAGACAAATAATGCATTTTGATACCTAGCTGGTAAGGCTTTGAATAAAAGTTTGATAATCTGCAGCAAAATAGTCAGATACTAGGCTGAGGTTCAGAAACTCTTGCTATTGATTGTGTTCATTTTTATTCTAGAGGACCAATGTATTTCAGAAAAATGCTTCCTTGTGGTAGAGAATAACAACATGCTCATAACTTTCTTCTAAATATTCAAAGGTATGCTCAGAGAAACCTGTATTTTTGACCCTTCAATAAGTTGTTTGTAAATATGAATCAAAAGAAGTGTCAGTCTCATGCCTAGGATAAAATCCCTAGCTTTTTTATATGAACAATATTTTCAACTATTGATTTATCTTCATTTAAACCTCAAACATTTTTCAAATGACTTCACAGTCTGTAACATAATATAATACCTCAAAACGTATTCCTAATCTAAAAACTCATTTTGGGATGTGTTTAGGCAATAATATAAAGCAATCAAACATTTTATCACTTGGTAATAACATTGTATCAAATTATCCACTCCTGATTATACTTTCTCATGATGAAATGAGGTATCAGAATAAGTTGTGTCAGAGAAACTGGAAAGTAAATAAGATTTACTGAACTGGGTACTAGTCAGCATTGCTATTCTGACCCTTCCTTTCTCTTTCACTTTCCAATAGACTGTTTCAAAGTAGCAGAAATTCTTTCTTACTGAATTTTTAAAAATCACCTGATTGATAAGGCATTAAGTTCTCCATTCTTTCATTTTTGTTTAAACAAAATAAGGAATAAAATGATCAGAGATTCAAAAAATGATACAAAGATTCAAAAAGGTAGCTCAACTAAATATTCTGATGAAACAGCATTTTAATATTATTTTTGTCAACTTTTGGAGATAAAGGACACTATCCAAAACACATGCTTAATTATACTTACCACTAATATGTAACTATTTTAAGGTGTAAAATATCATTATTTTTTGACTAGGATCAATTGATCTTCATTTTCTTTCTGAAAGTAGAGCTTAGTCTTACTAAGCCTGCCATATGTCTAAAGAAGCCACAGTTTGTAATTACAGTTATTTTTTCATATTTATTTTGCCAGTTGAATAGTAAGCATAATTGAGGACTGGATAATTAATATATATATAAGTGTATGTCTATATTAATTATCATTTATTCTGAGTTTTTCCTGTTTTACAACTCCATTTGCTACAGAAAAAAAAAATAATAAGATATTTTCATATCCTCTTTCTTTCCCTGCCCACTAAAAATATTTCTCTTTTGCCTGTTAAATTCCTGGGTCTTAGGCAGTCAGGTTACCAGGCAAGGGAAGAATTGAAAGGAGTCAGAGCCAGTTGGATTGCTTTAAATTGGAGATGACAAAGAGTTGCAAAAGAAAATTATGGAAAAGAAGAAAAAATAAAGGAATGGAGGGCAAGAAAGTTAAAGATCAATCCAGACTCGCTTTAGGGGATGTTTGAAGCATTGCGGATGAAAGTTTAGGTTGATCTTCTCTACCATGTGGGGCAGGACTCTAAAAGATAGGTAAAAAAGAGGATTCAAAGAACTTTGTGGTATGTTATGACTGAACCTCCTCTTTGGCGGTTTTTTAGGGGGGGATTACGTTGGTGAATTAAGTTGCTTTTTAAATTTTTAGGAATGTTGTATTTTGTTTTTCATTTGTGTGTTTGTTTTCCAATTACACACCGTGTTCAGGTTGATTTCAGAGTGAGAACAATAAGGTCAGCGTTATATGGACGACAACATAGATTATGGATTATTGTTCTATGAGGTGGCAGATAATTTATAATTTCAAAGAAAATTAGTCTTATTTTTCATTTTCTTCCAAGTTTTATTGTAAGCCCTAACATAATAATCCAGATGATTAAGAAACTGATATATTCAGTATCTTCTATTGGTTACAAGTACTGAATAGTTCACGCAAATTAAAACAGATTGTGGCATTGTAAGACCGCAATAACGCATAACTAACATTATTGAATACTTATTCCATGCCTGGCTTTATTCAAACCATCTCACACACATTAACTAATTTGATAAGCTCACTACAACTCCATGATGTAGAATTGCGTTTTTCCCTATTTTTCCAAAGAGGAAACTGAGGCAGGAAAAAGATAAACAACATGCTCAGGGCCACACAATACCAGCTGGTAGATAATGGTGCTATGTTCAAAACCATGTAGTCAGGTTTCAGAGCCTGCCTTCTTAACCTCTAGATTATACCATCTCTTTAATTAAGGCTTATATTTAATCTCTAAACAATAAAACATTATATTACTGGTACTTGCCCAAATAGAAAAACATATTAAGGCATTTAATAATTAATAACAAAACATATGAAAGGAGATCAATTTTCACAGTATGAATTTTAAAACAATCCTATTCTCAATAATACAAATAATATATTTGTACTGTATTTTGTTTATGTTCTACCCAATCCACCTACTCACCTTGCTTTCTGGCTAGAGCTGTCATTATTACAGCTACTGAGTATTGCACACATAAATCTTGCTGCAATTTATTTGAGAAAAAATAGAAAAGTCACTTTTTTCTACATTTTCTCTTAAGTGAGGAAAAACGTAGTGTGTCAGGGTGTTTCAGACTTATAAAGGGAAAATTTGGACAAGGGCATCTAAGAACATGTAATTTCTACTCACATATGCTACAAAACAATGGAGGCTGTCTGCAGAGGGTAATGATAAATAGATTGATGGAGAAATATATATTGTATACTGTAAATTATTTAATACATACCATATATATTTGGCAACACTAATAGATATGTCATATTGTTGAATCAGATTGATAATTATGTTATATACTGTAACTTATTTAATATATATGATATGTATTTGGCAAAACTAATAGATATAAATCCTATTGTTGAATCTGGTTGCTTCCTGAGAAAGTTTTATCAGATTTATCCATTGTTGCTCTAGGGACATAATAGGGCTGATGGGTGTGAACCCCAGGGACACAGACATATCCATTAAAATTCATGGTCACCTTAAAAAGTAACACATGGGAAATGGTCCCAGCAAGGCACTAAAAGGGTCAATCTATGAAGAAATCTATCCAATGATCACCATGTAACAATCGTGATGGGGTAGCTATGGAGCAACATTTCCTTCACCATCTCAATAAATAATTCTCCTGAGGATGACCTATACTGAGGCTTTAACAGCTGTAGTTGAATGAAAATTGCCACTTCCATAGGAAATTGCCTAGAAAACAAATTTCTCATAGAACAACAACCTAAGTCACTTCAAAATGTAGTACTTAAGGGGCTGTTTTGAGAATGGTGAGAACGTTACTAGCATTCTAAGAGGGTGTTCCCAGAATCACCTAGACGACTGATTTCTAAACCATCCTATTGTGTTTTTCCAAAGGACTCCCTAAATGTGGAATTTAAAACCCAAGGACTTTTCATTGTGTGGATGAGTTCATCCACACAGTTATTTAGTTGACTCTGAAAATATTTTGTAATTTTCTGTGTGTGTATGAGTGATCTTTTTAGTGCAAAGAGATGAATGTCTTACGGGAGACCCTCGGAGAAATCTCATTTGCGGAACTTGAAATATCTGCCACCACCAGGTAATGATTTCTTTCCTCCACGTGGGATGTAGGTGAACTTAAGGAGCCATGATTTTTGTCTGTTGTTCTTACTCAGAGAAGTATCAATATCTATGGCCCTTTCCTAGAAAATAGGCTGCTATCTTTGCTAGGAAAGAGAATTTCTTGCAGTGTGTAAATCCTCAGCTCATAACAGCTTGGTTTAGGTATCAGTTTTGTTTTTTCTGTTTCTGTGAAGGGTAAGGAGAAACTTGCTCCTAGTGCCCCAAATGAGGTGTGAGGATTATGAGTGGGTCTAACCACCACGGGCCCACAATTTCTTCCCTGAGGAAAGTAATAAAAGGGCGTGGAACACCTTCACGCCTTCTGACATGAACCCAGTCCTGCTGGTAGAAGCTCCACTGTAGGTGTTCGGCATGTCGTTTGTCATTCACTCCCACCTCTGAGACTCCAAACCATCTGAAAAATTAAAGAATCCCACTTCAGGCAAAGGGCAGGAAAAGTATAAGAGAGGATGGGGGGAAAATGTGCTGACCTGAGAACTTTGCAAATATGTGGAGTTTGTAAAACTAAAGGCAAAAAAAAAATGTACATAAGCAATTCACTGTAGTTGATAAAGTTTTTTTCTCCACAGTGGTATAGGTTAACAATTTTAATACTGCTATCCATTACACTGGAATTGAAAAATTAAGTAAATAGATGGCAAGTGGTGAGAGCCAGTGTCTCACTGCTGAAGTGAGAGTTTACAGTAAGTAAGGGAGGCTAGAATGATCCATGTGGTAGTGGATTAAAATTGGAGATATCAGTATGAACTCATGTTTAGCTTAATATAGATACAGATGGTTACATATAGAAATATTTATTAGATATGTATATATTCACAGGTCAGTATACACATAGGTATTTCCTTGCTCTATCAGCTGAGAGGGCCTGGAAGCCAAAACACCTCAAAAGCAAAGAGCACAACTAGCACTCAGATCTGGTTTCTAAGATCCTTCTCCAGTAAAAGGAACAAGAGATCGTTGGATAAATGGCTGATTCTAGGACTGGCTTAGGCAATAGACAACATGTACTGGATTATCTTGTAGTGTCAGAAAGTAAGGAAGTGCTCAAAATAGAACAAAAACCTGCAATGATGGGGGTATGTCAAAGGGACACAGAAGCCAACTAAAAGATATCCCAATGGCCCAAACTGGCACAAATTGAGCAATAAAATAGTGTTGGATTATAACACAGCATAAAATAAATGTCTGTAAGTTCATAATAACATAAATTAATGATTGAATAAATAAATAAGTGGGGGAGAAGACACAAATCTCTCATGCATAAGAATTCCAAATAATTTATGTAGATACTTTACCCTCAAGGAGAGAGAGCATGACTCCCACTCAAGTGTGGGCTATTCATAGTGACATCCTTCCAAAAATTACAGTATGGAAAGAGAGAAAGAAAAGAGTCACTTTACTGTGGAGAAACCTGACAGACACTGGCTCAACCAGGTTATCAAGGTCAACATCAGTAGTTTAAGTCACGTTAATGGTATGTACCCTTGATATGATGCAATGAAAACAGCACTTTAACTCTGTAGTCTTCCTCTCAAAACCCACAATATCCATCTAATAGTGAGAAAAATATCAGAAAAACCATAACTGAGGGACATTCTAAAAAATACCTAAACAATACTCTTTAAAACTGTCAGGGTCATCAAAAACAAGTCTGAGAAACTGCCACAGCCAAGAAGAGCTTAAGAAAATATGACAACTAAATATAATGTGGTATCCTGAATGAGACCCTGGAAGCCTTTGCACAGATGAAACTGTTCACAGTGCTCCATGTCAGGGTAGGTCTGTGACCTTAGCCATGTGACTGAATTCCTATACCTGAGGTTTCTTATTTTTATACTTGAGATAATTACAGTTATATATCTCATGGAGCAAATTGTGAGAATTAAATTAGACAATTCTAAAGTGCTTACATATTTAGTAGTAGCAGTAATAGTTAATAATAGTAGTACAAGCTAAATATGTCAGGTTCTTTTCTTCATTAGTTAAGGAATTGACAGTTTAACGTTTGTGTCAAAGCTACAGTTTTATCTCCTGATTTTGTATCTTATTTCTCTTCATTAACACCCGAGAAAGGAGATGAAGATGACAGCTGCAGGTTTCTTCTCTTTTTCCCCCTTCTCTAATTTGATTTAAGTGTATATTACCAAGCATTCAGCATGGTGCCATACCCTATGAGAACTAAAGAAGAATAAAACAATTTATGGGGAGGTGAAAATTGGGGGAAGGAATGGAAATGCATTATAATCAGGAGACAAAACGTTATGTACAGCATCCCAGACCCTTCATAGCAATCTCATCCAAACTGTCAAGCTCCTAGCCTCTCTTCTTGAGATGTACCTACTTCAGCCACATGGGAAGGCTTTCCATGCCCCAGACTTTCCAATATCTGTGCAGTTGCTCATTCTATTGTTTTTAACTATAATGTCCTTCTCTCTTCTCTACCTATCAAAATTCTACTCACTCTTCAAGGACCATCTCAAATGTTACCTCCTCTGGGAACCTTTCCCTGGTTCTTCCAGGTAAGATTAATTACCACCTCTCTCTGGCTCCACAGCTTGCTTATAGCACTACAGTAGCCCCAAAACTTCCTGAAAATGGGATCTTGTCTTATTAATGCATTTATCCCTAGCAAGAAAATTCAGTTAATTTTTATAGAAGATTCAAAAATAAAGTTCTATATAGCAAGCATCCTACAGTCACATTGTTCTTAAATTTATTTTAATAATATTTTATGATGTTGAGTGCTTAAAAGGTATTTCTTCCAGCCTGCCTACATAGCACCCAAATTTTAAGATTCCCTCATGTAAGCACAGTTACTAACAAGAAAGAGAGAGGTTTGGAGAAAACACTAAAATGGTAGACTGGAAACCTGGTTCTATCCCAGCTTTGCCACTCACTAACTGTATCGCCCTGAGAAAATCATGTCTTTGTGTCACAATCAACACATTTGTAAAATAAGAAGTTAAGCTAGATGACTTCTAAGGTCCTTTCCAGCTGTATAGTCTACCATTCTACAAATACCAGTCCTCAGGTCTTACCATTACATTGCTTTCACCCAAGGATTTACTGATAATACTGACTTTAAGTAAAAGCTTAAAGTAAGATGAGGGCGGTGGCTTCAAAACAACTGGAGAATAGTTATCTGCAGGACTTCCCTAATGGTCCAGTGGTTAAGACTTCACATTTCCACTGCAGGGGCACGGGTTTGATCCCTGGTCCAGGAGCTAGGATCCCGCGTCTGTGCGGCCAAAAAAAAAAGAATTATCTGCGATTGGGATGCTGTGCCATTCCTTTTTTTTCTGAAAAGCTTGGGAAAGACACCAGTGTTTGTAACCAAAAGCAGGGTCCGACTGCTCGCCGCTCAAAAGCCAATAAAGTGGCCAGGTTTGTGGAAAGGAAAGTTTGCTTTATTTTGGATGCTGGCAACTGGAGAGTGGAGCGGGGGAGGGTGGACACCTGTCCAAAGGCCGACTCCCCCTGACCTTGACAATCAGGGGACAAGAGCTTTTATAGACAGAGGGAGGGGGCTACATGTAGAAACGGTATAGTCAGCTCTGACAGTCATCATCAGTGGTCTGACCAGCATCATCTTGACTGTGTCAGGTACAGTTAATCTTCAGTTCCAGGGTCAGTTTGTTTCCATTTCTTTGAGGCCAGTTCTCGGAATTGTGGCATCTTATGTCATGGCTACAGCCTGGTCATCATGTAGTTAACTTCTTCCACCTGGTGGGAGTTTCAGTATCTATAAGACAGCTCACAGGATATGGCTCAGAATATTATCTATAGCCCTTAAGGAGGAACTAAATGTTCTTGACTATACTTAATGACTAAACTATTATTATTTGGTCTCCTTTGACCATTTTCCTTTGTTCCTGCATTTTCTCACTTCTCTGATTAACCTTATTCTTTGGCTAAAGTTTTTCCACAGAAAAAAGGAAGGCTGAGGACATGGGGTGGGGAGGGCAAGGACCATAGGGTCCTGCTCCATTTCATATTGACATGTGGTCTTGGTAGCTCTGAGTGTGCAATCGATGAGACCACGTTCCCTAGAAGAGTCAGAGATGGAGATACCCGTTCAAATGCCTTGTTGGAGGAGTGTTCTCAGGAGTGGGGTGGGGGGCGTGAGGGAAGAGGAATAGGCAGGGAAAAATAAAGCTGGCAGGGACGTATTCTCAGCTAAACAATAGCTTTGATCCCATGGAGAAGCTCTGGAATAGGAATTACACCACAGATTTCACCTTGAGGTGAAGGGGCTGACTTTTGGACTCCTATGTCAGTCAGTCACTGGCCAAGTTTGGGAAGGTATAGCCTCCAAGGCAGGTCAGGTGGCTCCTGGCTGCCTCTTGACCTAGGGCAATTCTCTGTAAGAGAATTTCTCTATAAGAGAAAGGGGAAGCTTTGATTTGTTAGTAGTTAACACCTGAAGCCCCTGTAGGATGGGTGCTTCAGCTAACAAAAGGAATCTAGGCAAGCACCAACACCATCCTCTGATTAAAATTCCTTTACTTCCCAGAGCAGAAGCAAGTACTCAAAAAAGTAGAAGTGTTAATACTAGAATATTCTAAGTTCTGAGTGTAGCCATGCATGTAGTCATTCATTTCTTCATATAATCAATTAATAAACATTGAGTCCTGCTTACTCTGACCTGCTTCAGTAAACAATGCAACTATGTTCAAGTCAGACGCCCTTGAATGTGCCAAACTAATGGTTTTTAGTGATTTGGTGTAAGAAATCGTTTTTTTTTGTTGTTGTTTTTTGTTTGTTTTGTTTTGTTTTTTGGGGTTTTTTTGGGCCGCAAGGCTTGTGGGATCTTAATTCTCTGACCAGGGATTGAACCCGTGCCCTTGGCAGTGAAAGCACAGAGTCCTAACCACTGGACAGCCAGGGAATTCCCAAGAAACCGTATCTTTTTAACAAAAGTGTTCATCACTGGATGGGATGGATCCTTACACTATCCTTTCTTCAAAGGGCCTCAGGAGAACTGAATGGACAGCTTAGACTGAGCTGTCCACCCAAGGCTGGACTTGAGCCTACCAGGAGCACCAACCACTGGCCTGTTGGTGTCAAAACCCAGGATCCATGGATATTACCTTTGATGTAAACAGAGCTCTTGGCAGTATGAGTCCCTATATGACATAAAAGAACATGTGGGGCTTTGAATACATTTGCTCTAGAAGTTATATATTATCGGTTTGGTTTTGTCCTCTTGCATAATACGTGTTTTTTCCTGTTGATTAAACTTCTTTTGCATTATATATAAACTTCTATTGCATTTTTCCTGTTGATTAAACTTCTTTTTACATATATATATGTAATATATTATATTACATATATATATGTGGCCAGTATGCTTGCAAGTAAGGAAGCTGTAGCCAGCCTGCTGGAATATGCAGAGTTCACTACAACCCTCAATGTAAGCTGGGTTCTGTGGGTCAAGAATGTATCTAATAGCTATGGAAACATATTTAAATCACTTCTCTCCTGAAGGGAGTGACTGCAAAGAATGACTCCAAGGATTCTAGCATAATGGAGAACAGTACTGGCAAGTGAGACAGAAAATACTGGAAGAGGAAGCTTGTGAGACAAGAGTTTGAATTGGCTCAGAGAACTTAGTCCTTTCCCATGCATGCACATGTCTTAAGAGTTCTCCCTTTGTGGAAGGCTTTGCTTCTTCTTCTTCTTTTTTTTAAACTTAATTATTTTTTATACAGAAGATTCTTATTAGTTATCTATTTTATATATATGTGTATATATGTCAATCCCAATCTCCCAGTTCATACCACCACCACCACCCCTGCCACTTTCCCCTGTTGGTGTCCATACATTTGTTCTCTACGTCTGTGTCTCTATTTCTGCCTTGCAAACTGGTTCATCTGTACAATTTTTCTAGATTCCACATATATGTTAATATATGATATTTGGTTTTCTCTTTCTGACTTACTTCACTCTGTATGACAGTGTCTAGGTCCATCCACATCCCCACAAATGGCCCAGTTTCATTCCTTTTCTATGGCTGAGTAATATTCCATTGTATATATGTACCACATCATTATTCATTCGTCTGTCGATGGGCATTTAGGTTGCTTCCATGACCTGGCTATTGTAAATAGTGCCGCAATGAACATTGGGGTGCATGTGTCTTTTTGAATTGTGTTTTTCTCTGGGTATATGCCCAGTAGTAGGATTGCTGGGTCACATGGTAATTATATTTTTAGTTTTTTAAGGAACCTCCATACTGTTCTCCATAGTGGCTGTATCAATTTACATTCCCATCAACAGTGCAACAGGGTTCCCTTTTCTCCACACCCTCTCGAGCATTTGCTGTTTCTAGATTTTCTGATGATGCCCATTCTAACCAGTGTGAGGTGATACCTCATTGTAGTTTTGATTTTCATTTCTCTAATAATTAGTGATGTTGAGCATTTTTTTCATGTGTTTGTTAGCCATCTGTATGTCTTCTTTGGAGAAATGTCTATTTAGATCTTCTGCCCTTTTTTTTTTAACATGTACATGAAATATTTTTATTGTTGCTAGTTTTACAAAATTCTGCCCATTTTTAAAATTGGGTAGTTTGTTTTTTTAATATTGAGTTGCATAAGCTGTTTATGTATTTTGTAAATTAATCCTTTGTCCGTTGATTCATTGGCAAATATTTTCTCCCATTCTGATGGTTGTCTTTTCATATTGTTTGTAGTTTCCTTTGCTGTGCAAAAGCATTTAAGTTTCATTAGGTCCCATTTGTTTATTTTTTTTTTTATTTCCATTACTCTAGGAGGTGGATCAAAAAAGATCTTGCTGTGATTTATGTCTAAGAGAGTTCTTCCTATGTTTTCCTCTAAGAGTTTTACAGTGTCCGGTCTTACATTTAGGTCTTTAACCCATTTTGAGTTTATTTTTGTGTATGGTGTTAGGAATTGTTCTAATTTCATTCTTTTACATGTAGCTGTCCAGTTTTCCCAGCACAATTATTGAAGAGACTGTCTTTTCTCCACTGTATATCCTTGCCTCCTTTGTCATAGATTAGCTGACCATAGGTGTGTGGGTTTATCTCTGGGCTTTCTATCCTGTTCCATTGATCTATATTTCTGTTTTTGTGCCAGTACCATATTGTCTTCATTACTGTAACTTCGTAATATAGCCTGAAGTCAGGGAGCCTGATTCCTCCAGCTCTGTTTTTTTCCCTCAAGACCGCTTTGGCTATTCGGGGTCTTTTGTGTCTCCATATAAATTTTAAGATTTTTAGTTCTAGTTCTGTAAAAAATGCCATTGGTAATTTGATAGGGATTGCATTGAATCTGTAGATTACTTTGGATAGTACAATCATTTTCAAAATATTGATTCTTCCAATCCAAGAACATGGTATATTTCTCCATCTGTTGGTATCATCTTTAATTTCTTTCATCAGTGTCTTATAGTTTTCTGAGTACAAGTCTTTCACCTCCTTAGGTAGGTTTATTCTGAGGTATTTTATTCTTTTTGTTGCAATCGTAAATGGGATTGTTTCCTTAATTTCTCTTTCTGATCTTCCGTTGTTAGTGTATAGGAATGCAAGAGATTTCTTTGCATTAATTTTGTATCCTGCAACTTTACCAAATTCATTGATTAGCTTTAGTAGTTTTCTGGTGGCATCTTTAGGATTCTCTATGTATAGTATCGGGTCATCTGCAGACAGTGACAGTTTTACTTCTTCTTTTCCAATTGTATTCCTTTTATTTCTTTTTCTTCTTTGACTGCCATGGCTAGGACTTCCAAAACTATGTTGACTAAGTGGTGAGAATGGACATCCTTGTCTTGTTCCTGATCTTAGAGGAAATGCTTTCAGTTTTTCAACACTGAGAATGATGTTTGCTGTGGGTTTGTTGTATATGGCCTTAATTATGTTGAGGTATGTTCCCTCTATGCCCACTTTGTGGAGAGTTTTAATCATAAATTGGGGTTGAATATTGTCAAAAGCTTTTTCTGCATCTATTGAGATGATCATATGGTTTTTATTCTTCAGTTTGTTAATATTGTGTATCACATTGATTGATTTGTGTCTATTGAAGAATCCTTGCATCCCTGGGGTAAATCCCACTTGATCATGGTGTATGATCCTTTTAATGTGTTGCTGGATTCTGTTCGCTAGTATTTTGCTGAGGAATTTTGCATCTATATTCATCAGTGATATTGGTCCATAATTTTCTTTTTTTGTAGTATCTCTGTCTGGTTTTGGTATCAGGGTGATGGCGGCCTCATAGAATGAGTTTGAGAGTGTTCTTCCCTCTGCTATATTTTGGAAGAGTTTGAGAAGGATGGGTGTTAGCTCTTGTCTAAATGTTTGATAGAATTCGCCTGTGAAGCCCTCTGGTCCTGGACTTTTGTTTGTTGGGAGATATTTAATTACAGTTTCAATTTCATTACTTGTGATTGGTCTGTTCATGTTTTCTATTTCTTCCTGGTTCAGTCTTGGAAGCTTATACCTGTCTAAGAATTTGTCCATTTCTTCCAGGTTGTCCATTTTATTGGCATAGAGTTGCTTGTAGTAGTCTCTTAGGATGCTTTGTATTTCTGCGGTGTCTGTTGTAACTTCTCCATTTTCATTTCTAATTTTATTAATATGAGTCCTCTCCCTCTTTTTCTTGATGAATCTGGCTCAATGTTTATCAATTTTGTTTATCTTCTCAAAGAACAAGGTTTTAGTTTTATTGATCTTTGCTATTGTTTTCTTTCTTTCTATTTCATTTATTCCTGCTCTGATCTTTATGTTTTCTTTCCTTCTACTAACTTTGGGTTTTGTTGGTTCTTCTTTCTCTACTTCCTTTAGGTGTAAGGTTAGATTGTTTATTTGAGATTTTTCTTGTTTCTTGAGGTAGGATTGTATTACTATAAACTTCCCTCTTAGACCTGCTCTTGCTGCATCCCATAGGTTTTGGATTGTCGTGGTTTTGTTGTCATTTGTCTTTAGGTGTTTTTTGACTTCCTCTTTGATTTCTTCAGTGATCTCTTGGTTATTTAGTAACGTATTGTTTAGCCTCAATGTGTTTGTGTTTTTTACATTTTTTCCCTGGTAATTGATTTCTGATCTCATAGCATTGTAGTCGGAAAGGATGCTTAATATGATTTCAATTTTCTTCAATTTATCAAGGCTTGATTTGTGACACAGGATGTGATCTACCCTGGAGAATATTCAGTGTGCACTTCAGAAGAAAGTGTAATCTGCTGGTTTTGGAGGGAAAGTCCTATAATTATCAAGTTAATCTATCTGGTCTACTGTGTCATTTAAATCTTCTGTTTCCTTATTTATTTTCATTTTGGATGATCTGTCCATTGGTGTAAGTGAGGTGTTAAAGTCCCCCACTATTATTGTGTTACTGTCGATTATCTCTTTTATAGCTGTTAGCATTTGCCTTATGCATTGAGGTGCTCCTATTTTGGGTTTATATATATTAACAATTGTTATATCTTCTTCTTGGATTGATCCCTTGATCATTATGTAGTGTCCTTCCTTGTCTTTTGTAACATTCTTTATTTTAAAGTCTATTTTATCTGATATGAGTATTGCTACTCCAGCTTTCTTTTGATTTCCATTTGCATGGAATATCATTTTCCATCCCCTCACTTTCAGTCTCTATGTGTCCCTAGGTCTGAAGTGGGTGTCTTGTAGACAGCATATATATGGGTCTTGTTTTTGTATCCATTCAGTGAGCCTGTGTCTTTTGGTTGGGCCATTTAATCCATTCATTTTTAAGGTAATTATTGATATGTATGTTCCTATGACCATTTTTTAATTGTTACAGGTTTGTTTTTGTTGGTCTTTTTCGTCTCTTGTGTTTCCCACTTAGAAAACTTCCTTTAGCATTTGTTGTAGAGCTGGTTAGGTGATGTTGAATTCACTTAGCCTTTTCTTGTCTGTAAAGCTTTTGATTTCTCCATTTAATCTCAATGAGATCCTTGTTGGGTAGAGTAATCTTGGTTGTAGTTTCTTCCCTTTCATCACTTTAAATATATTGTGCCACTCCCTTCTGGCTTGTAGCATTTCTGCTCAGAAATTAGCTGTTAACCTTATGGGAGTTCCCTTGCATGTTGTCATTTTTCCCTTGTTGCTTTCATTTATTTTTCTTTGTCTTTAATTTTTGTCAATTTGATTACTATGTGCAAAGGTGTGTTTCTCCTTGGGTTTATCCTGCATGGGACTCGCTGTGCTTCCTGGACTTGGGTGGCTATTTCCTTTCCCATGTTAAGGTAGTTTTCAACTATAATCTCTTCAAATATTTTCTCAGGTCCTTTCTCTCTCTCTTCTTCTTCTGGGACCCCTATAATGCAAATGTTGTTGTGTTTAATGTTGTACCAGAGGTCTCTTAAGCTGTCTTCTTTTCTTTTCATTCTCTTTTCTTTATTCTGTTCTGCAGCAGTGAATTCCACCATTCTGTCTTCCAGGTCACTTATCTGTTTTTCTGCCTCATTCATTCTGCTATTGATTCCTTCTAGTGTATTTTTCATTTCAGTTATTGTATTGTTCATCTCTGTTTGTTTGTTCTTTTATTCTTCTAGGTGTTTGTTCTTTTATTCTTCTAGCACTTTGTTAAAAATTTATTGCACCTTCTCAATCTTTGCCTCCTTTCTTTTTCCAAGGTCCTGGAACATCTTCACTATCATTATTCTGAATTCTTTTTCTGGAAAGTTGCCTATTTCCAATTCATTTAGTTGTTTTTCTGGGGTTTTATCTTGTTCCTTCATCTGGTACAAAGTCCTCTGCCTTTTCATTTTGTCTGGTATTTTTCTGTGAATGTGGCTTTCATTCCATAGCCTGCAGGACTGTAGTTCTTCTTCCTTCTGTTGTCTGCCCTCTGTGGATAAGGCTATCTAAGACACTTGTGCAAGCTTCCTGATGGAGGGACTGGGGGTAGGTAGAGCTGGGTGTTGCTCTGGTGGGCAGAGCTCAGTAAAATTTTAATCCACTTGTCTGTTGATGCGTGGGGCTGTTCTCTCCCACTTGGTTGTTTAGACTGAGGCGACCCTGCCCTGGAGCCTGCAGGCTCTTTGATGGAGCTAATGACAGACTCTGGGAGCAGTCACACCAAGGAGTACTTTCCAGAGCTTCTGCTAGCAGTGTCCTTGTCCCCACAGTGAACCACAGCCACTCCCTGCCTCTTCAGGAGACCCTCCAACACTTGCCGGTAGGTCTGGTTCAGTCTCCTATGGTGTCACTGCTCCTTCCCCTGGGCCCCGAAGTGCACACTACTTTGTGTGTGCCCTCTCAGAATGGTGTCTCTGTTTCCCCCAGCCCTGTTGAAGTCCTGCAATCAAATCCCGCCAGCCTTCAAAGTCTGATTCTCTAGGAATTCTTCCTCCTGTTGCCGGACCCCCAGGTTGGTAAGGCTGACGTGGGGCTCAGAACCTTCTCTCCAGTAGGTGGTCTTCTGTGGTATAAGTGTTCTCCAGTTTGTGAGTCACCCACCCAGCAGTTATGGGATTTGTTTTTATTGTGATTGCACCCCTCTTACTGTCTCATTATGGCTTCTCCTTTGTCTTTGAATGTGGGGTATCCTTTTTGGTGAGTTCCAGTGTCTTCCGGTTGATAATTGTTCATCAGTTAGTTGTGATTCCGGTGCTCTCACAATAGGGAGT
Organism: Delphinapterus leucas; assembly: GCF_059928025.1. Taxonomy (NCBI): domain Eukaryota; kingdom Metazoa; phylum Chordata; class Mammalia; order Artiodactyla; family Monodontidae; genus Delphinapterus; species Delphinapterus leucas. The sequence goes on from NC_143140.1 coordinate 56,939,461, forward strand.
GAGGGCACGTCCTTCTACTCCGCCATCTTGAACCAATCTGCTGCTGCTTTTTTTTTTTACACATTTGTTTTTTAATTAATTAATTTATTTTTGGCTGCGATGAATGTTCATTGCTGCACACAGACTTTCTCTAGTTGTGGTGAATGGGGGCTACTCTTTGTTGTGGTGCGCGGGCTTCTCATTGTGGTGGCTTCTCTTGTTGCGGAGCATGGGGTCTAGGCGCGCGGGCTTCAGTAGTTGTGTCTTGCGGGTTCTAGAGCACAGGCTCAGTAGTCGTGGCACATGGGCTTAGTTGCTCTGCGGCATGTGGGACCTTCCCAGACCAGGGCTCGAACCCACATCACCTGCATTGGCAAGCAGATTCTTAACCACTGTGCCACCAGGGAAGTCCAGGCTTTGCTTCTTGAGCCTGATAACTCCTTATTGCCTAACATCATTCCTATCATCCCTTCAGGTTCAGTTCTTACTTTTTTCTCCCTAATTGCAAAATTTCAACCTGTTTCTTGCTTCCTTAGCCACTTTCACTAGTGTTACAATATGTGTTGTTCTGTATCCATGCTTCATTTATGCACTGGGACTAATCTCATTTTTCCATGCATAGCATTGAATTGAGGAATTCCCCAGTCACCAGGGAGAGGAAATATTTTATTTATCCTGGGGCCTCAAGTCTTCAGGAGATTTTGGATCTCTGAGACAGTGGTTCTCAATCACGGGCAATTTTGCCCCTGGAGAGACATGTGGCAATGTCTGTAGATATTTTTGATTTTCACAGTTGGAAAGAGAGTGCCACTGGTGCCTAGTAGGTAGACGCCAGGGATGCTGCTAAGCCTCTAATGGTGCACAGGACAACCTCCAGGAACAAAGAATTAACTGGTCTATAATGTCAATAGTGCTGAAGATCAAATCTAGGATACTAAGTATATTAGCCTCTCTCACTTCAAGGCTCCACAACTTGGCTCTTCCCTTTACTGAGGTTGCAAAATCATCTCTTCCAGGTAACAAGAAGACATCTGCCTTTACTAACAAAGGGCTCCCCAGTTTCTGCTCAGGCTACTTCCAGCTGCCGATGAATGAATTGACCAAGGAGTTCCTTAGTGGACTTGCTGCTCCTCTCCATGGTCTGATCCCTCCCTCTAGTGGTAAGCATTGCAAATGCAGCTGGAAGGACTGAATTCCCCATGTGCTGGCACCAATACAAGCAGGGTGGTATTGGGAATTGGATTATAATATTTAACAGACTATCCCCCATGCCCAAAACTTCCAAGAACAAAGATATTTTAAAAGATGCTAAACACATCTTAAAAGACGTGTTCTTTTTTTCTTAAAAGAAAAAAAAACACATTAGGTAAGCTTGAAAGAAATTTCATTTATTCAGTTTCAGTGTAAAAATTATGCATTTTTTATGAAGATAAAAATGGAAACCTACCACTATCAAGTATAACTCGTCTGTTTCCTTTCAGCATTTTAGAAACCAACCTGGGATTCAGAGCATGAATTTGAGCTCAGGCATTTACTAACTGTGTGATCTTGGTCAAGTAACTTTTCAAAGCCTCATTTCCTTCATTTGTTAAAAAAAAGAAAAAAAGCTCCTTCATCTGTATAATAGTACCTATCCTATAGGGTTTAGTGAGGAGTAAGTGAACTGTTGTGTGTGAATCACTAAGAATTAAGTTATCTGGACACGCTAAGCTCTGCGTTTAGATGGGCAGCATTTGTCACCTTCTTGCTTTGCGTTAGGTGGGGAAAATAATAAGCATGCAGTGCCTCTCCTCTGTCCTGCTCAAAAACTACCCCAGGCCATTGCAGCCTGCTTTGTGACACTCTATAAAAACGTTCTCTCACAGTTATTATTGACAACCCCATCAGAGGTTTCAACCTGGAGACCTCTGCCTACATCTCTTTCTTGTGAGAGTTGGCTGCAGCAGTCTCCTTGGAGGTTTGGATGCACTGCCTCCCCAAATAATGTCCTCTCATGATCTGAAATTTCAGGGTGTGGCAGCCACAAACTCCCACCAGAAGATCCTTTGGTCAGAAAACTTTGTAACCTTTTATCCCACTTGAGCCAGCAGATGGAATGAAAATTATTCATAAATAAATGTGTAGAAAATAAACTCTGAATATATTTAATGTGTATATAGTATATATATATATATATAATGTATACACATTATATATTTAAACATTAATAACAGGAATTACAATAATTCCAAAATCTTGCAGAAAGACTATTTACATAATAAATGATTTTTATGATTGCAATTGAATGCTACTATACATGAATATAATCTCTTCACACACAATGGCTTTGACATAATTGCTGACATTCGTGTAACTCTTCACTTACTTAAAGCAAAGAATAACTAACATATTCTAATCATAGCAAAAACCTGTTCACTGACCTATGATAATTTAAAAGCTTTCTTACCTTTCCAATTTTAGGAAATTTAGGGGTTATTTTTTAATCCCTTCAACAATTCATAGGTGGTGGTTGGATGAATGAACAAATGAATCACTCTGTCAATCAACAGATTTTATTTATGGCTCCTATAGAAGAAAAATACTCTCGTGGAGCAAGTAGAGCTGACAACTGATTTCATAAGGGACACATTGAATGAGACAGTGTACCTGAAAGCATGATGAATGATGTTTGGAACATAGTAAGGATTTAAGTAAGGTTATTAGAATTTCAGTCTAAATGTAATGCACCTCTCAGTTGCTTATTGTAACATAGGTAAAAATATGGAAATTATAGAGACAACAATATTCTGAATAAAAATTCCTGCCATAAAATAAGCATTCCAAAAATATTTTTATGAATAAGTGAATTCCAACAGTTCTTAGAACTAATTATTATTTTAATAGGTTTTTCCTCATTTTTTCTGCACATTTTTTATAGAGGTGAGATCATACTCTATAAATTATCTCATATTCTGCTATTATGGCTTTCTATTATAAAATGTTCTTTCCTCATAAGCACTAAAAACCATTTGAAAATATTATTTTAATGACTCCCTAAAACACTTTATATTCCTTAATTTACAATTTCCCTGTTGTTGGACAATAAGATTGTTTAAGTTTTCTTGTTTTCTGTTTTTTAGCATTAAAACTAAAGGTGTAATAAACATTGATGTAAATCTACATCTATTATTTCTTAACATTGATTCATAGGAGAGTTATTAAAGGGTGAAATTATGTAGTATCTATTGATTTTTCCTGACTGGACTTTTTTCCCCTTCTTTTGGTGGCAGCACCTCACTTTGTATCCCAAAATGTTTGAGTAAAGTCATCTCCATCCCTCCTGGCTGCAGTTACTCATTCAGGACCGAATGGGAGACCCAACACAGGCACCGAGATTCAGCCCTGGTTTTTCTAAGAACTACTGTGGAAGAGTCATTCCCTTTCATTAGGGATTGCTAATGTGATCTGATAAAAGCCCAATTTTCTAGTGCCACCGGAGAGAGCCTACCTTGGTATGAAGCTAACACAGAGGAAATGCAGAAGCTAGAGATTTAAAAAGGCAGATTCCTAATAACAGAATTTCAGTAGCAGATTCCATCCTAAAACTAGGATATAATAATTTCTTTTTTGACCTAAGCAGGTGTAAGGTGAGAGTTTCTACAACTTGCAATCCTCAGAGACCAGACTAGTTAAAAGAGTGTAGCATGTTTAAGATTGATGCTTTATTGCTACTTTTCAAGAAATTTCAAGAAATTTATATACACAGTACCATTTAATGAGGGTATCACCATATCAATGTTTCATATTACTATTTTTAAATCTCTACTAATTTTATAGGGGAAATGCTATTTTATTTTAATCTATATTTCTTAAACTAGTGGTGGTAATTTTTTTTTTTTTTTTTTTTTTTTGCGGTATGCGGGCCTCTCACTGTTGTGGCCTCTCCCGCCGCGGAGCACAGGCTCCGGACGCGCAGGCCCAGCGGCCACGGCCCACAGGCCCAGCCGCCCCGCGGCACGCGGGATCCTCCCGGACCGGGGCACGAACCCGCGTCCCCTGCATCGGCAGGCGGACCCCCAACCACTGCGCCACCAGGGAAGCCCGGTGGTAATTTTTAAAATGTGTTAACCATTTTAATTTGTTTGTTAATCAACTTTTCCCATTTATATATGATGATTATTGATGGGGTTTTATGCAACCTCTATTAGTTTTATACAAAGTTTTCTAGCTTTTTCTTTCCATATGTGTTACATTTTTTTAAATCTATTGCTTAACTTTTAGATATGTGATATCTATTTTTTCCCCTAGTGAAATTTCTCCAATTCAAACTTGAGAAAGAGAGAGATTGGGTCAAGATGGCAGAGTAGAAGGACATGCACACATTCCCTCTTGCGAGAGCACCAGATTCACAACTAACTGCTGAACAATCATCAACAGGGAGACACTGGAACTCACCAAAAAAGATACCCCACATCCAAAGACAAAGGAGAAGCTGCAATGAGATGTTAAGGGGGGCTCAATCACAGTAAAATCAAATCCCATAACTGCTGGGTAGGTGACTCATAAAGTGGAGAACACTTATATGGCAGAGGTCCACCCACTGGAGTGAAGGTTCTGAGCCCCACAACAGGCTCCCCAACCTAGGGATCTGGCAATGGGAGGAGGAATTCCCAGATAATCAGACTTTGAAGGCTAGTGGGACTTGATTGCAGGACTTCGACAGCACTAGGGGAAACAGACTCCAATTTTGAAGGGCACACACAGGGTACTGTGCGCATCGGGACCTGGGGGAAGGAGCAGTGACCCCATAGGAGACTGAGCCAGGCCTGCCTGCTGCTGTTGGAGGGTCTCCTGCAGAGGCGGGGGGTGGCTGTGGCTCACCACAGGGACAAGGACATTGGCAGCAGAAGTTCTGGGAAGTACTCCTTGGTGTGACTGCTCCCAGAGTCCACCATTAGCCCCACCAAAGAGCCTGCAGGTTCCAGTGCTGGGTCGCCTCACAAACAACCAACAGGGAGGGAACCCAGCCCCACCCATCAGCAGACAAGAGGATTAAAATTTTACTGAGCTCTGCCCACCAGAGCAATACCCAGCTCTACCCACCACCAGTCCCTCCCATCAGGAAGCTTACACAAGCCTCTTAGATAGCCTCATCCACCAGAGGGCAAACAGCAGAAGCGAGAAGAACTACAATTCTGCAGCCTGTGGAACAAAAACCATATTCACAGAAAGATAGACAAGATGAAAAGGCAGAGGGCTATGTACCAGATGAAGGAACAAAATAAAACCCCAGAAAAACAACTAAACGAATTGGAGATAGGCAACCTTCCAGAAAAAGAATTCAGAATAATGATAGTGAAGATGTTCCAGGACCTTGGAAAAAGAAAGGAGGCAAAGATTGAGAAGATGCAAGAAATGTTTAACAAAGACCTAGAAGAATTAAAGAACAAACACCTAGAAGGATTAAAGAACAAACAAACAGAGATGAGCAATACAATAACTGAAATGAAAAATACACTAGAAGGAATCAATAGCAGAATAAATGAGGCAGAAAAACGGATAAGTGACCTGGAAGACAAAATGGTGGAATTCACTGCTGCAGAACAGAATAAAGAAAAGAGAATGAAAAGAAAAGAAGACAGCCTAAGAGACCTCTGGGACAACATTAAACACGATAACATTCATTATTATAGGGGTCCCAGAAGGAGAAGAGAGAGAGAAAAGACCAGAGAAAATATCTGAAGAGATTATAGTTGAAAATTTCCCTAACATGGGAAAGGAAATAGCCACCAGAGTCCAGGAGAAACAGAGAGTCCCAGGCAGGATAAACCCAAGGAGGACCACGCCAAGACACATAGTAATCAAACTGACAAAAATTAAAGACAAAGAAAATTATTGAAAGCAACAAGGGAAAAACAACAAATAACATACAGGGGAACTCCCATAAGGTTAACAGCTAATTTCTGAGCAGAAACTACAAGCCAGAAGGGAGTGCTATGGAGAACAGTATGGAGGTTCCTTAAAAAACTAAAAATAGAATTACCATATGACCCAGCAATCCCACTACTGGGCATATACCCAGAGAAAAACACAATTCAAAAAGACACATGCGGGGCTTCCCTGGTGGTGCAGTGGTTGGGAGTCCGCCTGCTGATGCAAGGGATGCGGGTTCGTGCCCCGGTCCGGGAGGATCCCACATGCCGCGGAGCAGCTGGGCCTGTGGGCCATGGCTGCTGAGCCTGTGTGTCCAGGGCCTGTGCTCCACGGCGGGAGAGGCCACAGCAGTGAGAGGCCCGCGTACCACCAAAAAAAAATAATAATAATAAGACACATGCATCCCAATGTTCTTTGCAGCACTGTTTACAATAGCCAGGTCATGGAAGCAACCTAAATGCCCATCAACAGACAAATGGATAGAGAAGATGTGGCACATATATACAATGGAATATTACTCTGCCATAAAAAGGAACGAAATTTTTTCATTTGCTGAGACGTGGATGGATCTAGAGACTGTCATACAGAGTGAAGTAAGTCAGAAAGAGAAAAACAAATATCGTATATTAACACATGTATGTGGAACCTAGAAAAATGGTACAGATGATCCGGTTTGCAGGGCAGAAATTGAGACACATATGTAGAGAACAAACGTATGGACACCAAGGTGGGAAAGCTGGGTGGGGGGGGGTGATGAATTGGGAGATTGGGATTGACATGTATACACTGATGTGTATAAAATTGATGACTAATAAGAACCTGCTGTATAAAAAAAAAATGTGATCAAATGTATTCTATTGGAAAGAAGCAAAAATAGACCATGTTTACTGTCTAAATTATATAATAATTTAATGATATTTAGCATCTGTTGCAGATGTATTTATTATTGCAGACTGTATTTGCTTTATCAATGTCTTTGCTTTTGTAATTAAAATAAAATAAAATAAAGTAAAATCTGGAAAAAAAAATGGAACACTTCATGAATTTGTGTGTCATCCTTGTGCAGGGGCCATGCTAATCTTCTCTGTATCATTCCAATTTTAGTATATGTGCGGCCAAAGTGAGCACTTGACTAGGTTTTATCATTTAGTACTGTGACTTCAGGCAAGTTACTTAACTTCTCAGAATATCTGTTTGATCGTCTGTTAAATAGATATATAATGCTTACCTAATTTAAGTAGTATGAGGATTAAATGAGATAGCATATTGACATGGTAAAAAGGAAGAAGAGATTATGTTCCTGTGTTACATAGCAATCTTTCTAGATTTCATTGACATCTACTTGTCATTGTTCAATAATGCCAGGACTGTAGTGAGAGAGTCAAACACATTACCAGACCATTCAGTTATAACTAGCAGTCAACTGATGAAGCTTTTTGGGGGGTGAGAGGAAAATTTTATTTATTTTTTCGGTAAAAATAATTTTTCTGACCATCCCGGTCTTAAAAAAAATGGATTCATGATTATTCTTCAGAGGAGCCTCTCCTTTAAATGCTCTGGTTCTAAACATTCCATTAGCTCAAGGTTGGTAATAGATTTTGTGTGCCAAACAAACTAAAATGCAGCTTTTTTTTAGTTTTAAGACACCTTTTATAGAAAAATCTTATGGGAGCAGTTCCACTTCTAATGATGATGGAATAAGATCAAACCAGACTGAATCCTCCACAGAAAACAACCATAAAATCTGGACCTAATACAAATAGCAGCTACGTGAAGCACTGGAAAGTAAACAGAAGAAGATCGACTTTTGTGGATTATACTTGTCTAGAAAAGTGGAGTCCCCATTTTTTGAAACTTTCAGCCTGAGACCAGGTGCGAATGGTGCTGAAGGCAGTGGGGACATGATGGAAAATGGCCTCTGGTAAACCAGAATACTGAAGCCAGAAAACTGTGAGAATAGGTAAACTCTGGAAGAAAAAAAAATCACGAAGAGCGTTATCAAATTCTTCCTACCCATACCCTTGACCCATTAACCACACATGCATGAAACATAGAAAGCATCTTGGCCAGTAGTAATCGAACTGAACGGAGACTAAAGCTGCCACCCAAGAAACAAAGTTTGCATTGTCAATTTTGCATAGATTGATAATTGAAAGGATTTATCAGACTCCACAGAGCACACAGTTGGCCCTCTCTATCTGTGGGCTCCACATCTGTGGAATCAACCAGTCATGGATTGAAAATATTCAGAAAAAAAGAAATTCCAGCAAGTTCCAAAGAGCAAAACTTGAATTTGTCTTGTACAGGCAACTAGTTGCATAGCATTTACATTGTATTTATAACTACTTACATAGCATTTTCATTGTATCAGGTATTAGAAGTAAATGTACAGATGATTTAAAGTATACCAGAGGATGTGGGTAGGTTATATGCAAATACTATGTCATTTTATAAAAGGTAATTGAGCATCAGTGAATTTTGGTATCTGCTGGGTGTCCTGGAACCAATCTCCTGTGCATACCGAGGGATGACTGTACTCATGTAAGACTTTTATTAAAGGCAGAGGATATGGTACGTCAAGAGGAAAAAAAGTTAAAAAAAAAAGCACTGAGGGTGCTTGAAACCTCCAGGCATAGCTCCCCAGGGTCTGTTATGTTCACAAAATGAATATGTATTTCACCTTGGGATTGAAGTGCCAATATTTCTCTGATAAATCTTGGTTTCAGGAGAGCGGCCCAAAAGTTTCTGGCAGGCTCTTTTATGCTCTTCTGGGTATAAAAGCCAAGCCCAAAAGTTTAAATGGTCATGTCAGGTGTAATTCATCAATAAACAAGCTGATCTTGGGTGCCTCCGGGGAAGTTTTGAACTTAAAACAGAATATTATAAATCATTAGTTAGCTGACTGATCTTTTCTTGGCCAGGATAAGGTGCCAAACTTCCAGATGTCCCTGGAGATAAACATAGAGCTGTTCTAGTCCAGATCTAAAATAATTTTATCCTACACAAATTCCAATAAGATAATTGCCTGCTAAAACAAAAGAAATGACACACATCAGGGGAAAATAATAGAATCCAGAATCTCAACAACTTAACGTTTATAATCCCTAGGGTATAATGAAAAATTGCCTGACATATGAGAAACCAGATAAATGGAACATATTGCCAATAGAAAAGAAAACCAATTAAGAGCAACTCTGAGATGACACAGGTGTTGGTACTAGAAATTAAAGGTTTTAAAGTGGCTATTTTAACTTACCTCAATGAAGTAAAACAAAATATATTCACAATTGAATAAAAAGGTAGGAGATCTCAGCAGAGAAATAAAAATGGTAAAAGAAAAACCAAATGGAAATTTTAGAACCAAAAAATATAATATGTTAAAAAAAAATCACCAATGGTTGGACTTAGAGGAATGGAGATAACAGTAGAATGAATTTGAAGATAGATCAAAAGAAATTAGCCAATATGAAGAGGAAAAAAATAGAGAGCCTCAGAGATCTGTCAGATGATAGCAAATGGTTCTATATGCATAATGGTTCAAAAAGGATATGAGAATGAAACTATAATAGAAAAAAAATTAATTGAAGATATAATGGCCAAAATTTCCCAAATCTGATGAAAGACAGAAATTTTCAGTTACAGTAGTTGCACTATTGAAAATGAAAGGTAAAGAGCAAATTGTGGAGAAGCAAGAGAAAAATGACATTTTATATATAAGAGAATAATAATCCAATTAATCAACTCACTTCTCATAAATTATGAGGCCAGAAAAGAGTGGAACATTATGCATGAAAATACTTAAAGAAAAAACTGTCAACCCCAGAATTTATAAAAATAATCCTTGAAAATAAAGGCAAAATAAAGAATAAAGAATAAAAATCTATAGAACCATCTTAATGCCATCTCAATCAAAATCCCAACAGTTCAATTTTCTTGTTTATCTTTTAAATACTTTGTGTGTATGTGAAAACTGAGAAGATGGTTTTAAAAAATCATATGGAAATGCAGAACCAAGTACAGCCAAGACAATCTTGAAGAAGAACAAAGCTAGAGTACTTATACTATCATATATCAGGACCTATCATAAAAGTATAGTAATTAAGGGAACATGTTATTGGTGCAAAGATAAACAAACTGACCAATGGAACAAAATACAGAGTTCAGAAATAGACCCAGATATGTATGGTCACCTGATTCACAACAAAGATAATACTGAGAAAAGGCTGATCTTTTTAATAAATGATGCTGAGTAGAATTTCTATAGCAACAAAAATGTATTCTGACCCCTAATTTATACCATACACAAAATCAACTTCACAGGTATTGTAGATCTAAATGTGAAAGATAAAACAGTAAAACTTTTAGAAGGAAACACGAGAGTATCTTTTTTTTTAAATATTTATTTATTTGGCTGTGGTAGGTCTTAGTTGTGGCACAGGGAATCTTCGTTGCCTCGTGCAGGATCTTTAGTTGTGGCATGTGGGATCTAGTTCCCTGGCCAGGGATGGAACCCAGGCCCCCTGCACTGGGAGTGCAGGGTCACTGGACCACCAGGGGAGTTCCTAGAGAATATCTTCTTGATTTTAGTTGGAGGAGGCAAACATTTCTTTAAAAGATTCTAAAAAGTACAAACTGTAGAGAGAACATTTGACAATTTAGACTATATTACATCTACAATTCTTTTGTTAATCAAAAGAAACCCTTAAGCAAGTAAAAAGGCAACCCAGAGAAAGAAAAGCTATTCACAATACACTTACCTGACAAAGGACTCATAGACAGAATAAATAAAGAACTCCTACAAAATGACAGACAACTCAAAAGACCTGTACTAGAATGTTCAGAGGATTTTTATTTATAAAATCCTCAAATTGGAAATTACCCAAAAGCCCATTAACAGTAGAAAAGATAAATAAATTGTGATATAGTCATACAAGGGGATATTACACATCAATAATAATGAATGATCTATGACGGCCTGCAAGAATATGAATGAAAATGAAAGAAGGCAGACACACAAATAAGTTAACACATTAGCATTATTTTAATAATCATAATAAAGTTTTTAATAATCCCCCCAAAAAAGCCAGACACACAAAATAGTACATTCTTTAAGATTCAACTTAATTATTAAAGAGAAGGGGAAAAATAGGAAAGAATTAATAGTGATTATGCTTATGGAGGAAGTATTAATGAAAGGAAGGGCCTTCAAGGAAAGCTACAGGGATGATACTGATGTAATTTTCCATTTCTTGATATGACTGCTGGTTAAACAGGTGTATCTGATTTGCAAAAGTCCTCCAAACTTTACATTCAGGATATGTTCCCTCTTCTTTAAGTACGTTATACATCAAAAAGTTCGTATAAAACAAAAGAGAGGCAGAGGGAATTATCCAAAGCAAAATTAACTAGCAAGTCAGTGGCAAAAGAGGAGTTCTAACTTCCAGCCTGGAATGCAGATCCTTTCACTCAGAGGCTGTGGACAGAGCGGGGGCTGGACAAAAAGGCCATTATCAGAAGGACCATTTGGTCTGGACCTCCTATTCAGGAAGGGTCCCAAATGTGAAGTTTTTATATCACTTCCAAATAAGATTATACATATAGTTAGGAGATAAACTGACATTTTGAAGAGTATGTTCATCAAGAATCTTTAAACATTACCAGCTCATCCTACCTTATGATAAACTATTAAGCAATTATATACTGTTTTAGTAGATCCTGTAATTTATGATATGAATAGCAAAGTTATATATCCTTATGGGGGCTTATATTAAAGTTATTAACTAGTTAATTTAAATTTCAAAGTATATCAAGCATTTTATAATATGGCTTTGGCATGTCTTCATTTTTCAGGATATCGGAAGCCCCTCCAAATGAATCTGACTTATTAGAATTGCCTGTACGTAAAACCACAAAAATATTAAAGAAATAATAGGGTTTCCATAAATGTTTCTTGAATCTGAATCCAAAATTGCAGTTTTCATTGCCTAATTAAGGTCTAAAATAAAGATTGATTCTATGTCCTGTCTGGTTTAGTGGTCAATTCATTAAAAATTTCTGTTAAAACTGGCTATAATTTAGAATTTAGTCTAAACACACAATATGCTATCTTTTTATGGATGAGTGTAATTGAAAAGTCTGATTCACAAACCTGTAGTCTTTTCCCCCAATGGATAAACTCTTTCATAAAAAGCCAAGAAAGTTACTGAGACTCTTTATATAGAAATCCATAAAAGGAGAATCATATCACTGAGCTATATCCATTGCCTCTATTAATGCTTTGGAATTTAAAACAAAAAAAACTTCTGTAATCTATAATAATCAAAGCTTGATTTCTTTCACTTTCCACATGTTAATATTTTGAACTTTAATATTTAAAATCCATTCATACTTTATTCAAGAATGAAAATAAAAGAACTACTAAAATTATTGAGGGGAAATCAGTTATTGGAATGAATCCCATCTAATAGATATAAAAAGTCACCTGAATCTTCCAAACACATCAAGTTTGCTGTTTTGACTGGAAATTTTATAAAACAGGATTGCCAGGAGAATACTGAAGACCAACTGTTGCTGATGCTTGTAAGATCAGAAGTTAGGTGATAACAACCTCCTGTCGGTATCTCAACATGAGTGGCCCAAGGCCAGGAAAATGACAGGGGTGCAGGGGTGGACTGAAGAGGGTCAGCGTGAAACATAAAGGAAAGCCCACTGAATATGAATCAGTCTGAACTTCACATGACGTAGGATTCAAGTTACTTATGAAGCAAATATTTAGAAAGCATTATGAAGCATTAAGAACACATATTAACTTCAAACAAAAAGCATTTAAAATAGCTATGCCATTTTTAAAGGTAGATATATAACGGCTTGAGATGGGGCCATTCAAATGTAAAATTGTTAAAATATCCCTATATGTTCTTAAGATGCTCCAATTCTTCTGGTATCTCCTTTCAACTCATGGCTTTTGCTTCCATCTCTTAACACCAGGAAGTCAGGAGCTAATTCCATTTTCCAGGGTACTAAGTTGCACTATATAAGCAATACACAGTTTCCCTGTTTTATGATGTCTGTAATTTACTTTTAAAAACTTCAGCAAGATGCAGTACTATAAACGTGTGTGTTGGTTGGTTGCATACAGAGTTAGTTACATGTAGAGTATGGATACTTAATCAAGAATTCATGGCTTGGCATGGGTGGCAAACATACATCAAAAAGGCCACCTCAGAGAGGACTACAAGTGCTTCTGTGTTCATGTCTTTGAAACACACCAGATATTTGCTAATTAGCATCCTGAATGTCAGATATGGATTTTTACTGATGAAATTAGTGATTTGTTAATTAGCATAATGGTTGGTAGAAACAGGCTCTCCTTGGTGAAATGAGTGGTATTCAATTTACATAGATTGGCTATAATCTAGAGACATTTGCATGAGCAGAATTTAAGAAACTATTTACTTGACCCCCAAATGGTCATGTATCCAGTCATTGGTTGGGAGGATATCCGGTGGCTGAGTCTTTCTATTACAATCAAGTGCTGTTTCTGGAATATGTCGCTTCTGCTTTAAAAGAACTTTTCAGGCTTCCCTGGTAGCGCAGTGGTTAAGAATCTGCCCGCCAATGCAGGGGTCACGGGTTCCATCCCTGGTCTGGGAAAAATCCCACATGCTGCGGAACAACTAAGCCCGTGTGCCACAACTACTGAGCCTGCGCTCTAGAGCCTGCGAGCCACAACTACTGAGCCCACGTGCTACAACTACTGAAGACCGGGCGCCTAGAGCCCTTGCTCTGCAACAAGAGAAGCCACCACAATGAGAAGCCCGCACACTGCAATGAGTAGCCCCCACTCGCCGCAACCGGAGAAAGCCCACATGCAGCAACGAAGACCCAATGCAGCCAAAAATAAAAAAATGTATTAAAAAAAAAAAGAACTTTTCATGCAAGGTGGTAGCCTCAGCACCTAAAAAGAACAGAGAGTTGGGACTTTGTAGAGAATACAAAGCAAGTTGTATGAAATGTTTAGAGTCTGTTTACTAATAGGTGTTTATTAAATAAGTGTCTAAATGTGAAGCCAAACTTGGTCTAAAGCTTGTTTTATTTTGAGCTGGTACTGGTGTCATGAGGGAGTAGCTTTAATACACCTCAGTCTTTTGTGATGTGCACTAATAGGTGCCAAAAAAACTAAAGGTCAGTTCTATCAAATCTAGGTGAGTTCACAGGCCCCTTGATTCATTTCTGCTCATTCCCATAAGAATTTACACCCTCAGGCTTTTCAAACTGTCTTTGTAAGTCACAACGGTAAACTAATTTTTGTTAATTTTTCTTTTACCCTTTCCAAGAATATACTTTCATCTCCATTTTCACCTTCTTAAAATTCCAGTGTCTTAATCCAAAGGTGGAACTTAATGATGGAAAACCTAGCCTCTGCAGGGAATGAGTAGGTTGATGGTTTTGGTCTGAAAGAGCTTTGCATGTCCTTAAGCTGTACTTCACTGGGTGATAGTATTCTGACTTTATATTGAGCTGACCTTGGCCTCTAGTGTTTTGTTGTAGGTGACAACATGAATCTCCAAGAATTTAAAAACTCACCTAAAACTTCCAACAGATTGGACCTTGTTTTTATATCAGTAACCACTTTCCTGTATAACTAACAAACCCTCAGTAGCATAGTTCCTGAGACATAAATATTTGCTAAATGAATTAATGTAAACATTCACAAATGATCCAAAAAATTAACCATGCTTAATGAAAAAGGTGAACAAATTTAAAGTATTAAATAAATGGTTTACCAGTTACTTCTTCTGATGCTGATTTTCACTCTGTACAGTAGGTGGAGCCAAAGACATATTTATCTACTGGCTGGGAGTCGTTCCCATTAAACAAAACAACACAAAAGATTCTTCCCTTGACAAATACTTTGTGTGTAGCCTCACAGAAAAATTCACTTGGAAATAGGTGTAGGCTAGAGAATAAGTTCAGATTTTACCCAGGTTGAGACAACCTTTTATCCTCAAACCCCTCTCAAGGATGACAGAATGATAAATAAACGGCAAGCAAGTTTCAGTTAAGTGAATACTCTGGAGTTCCGAAGTAAATTGTCAAACCCCAGAAATATATCTATTGAAAAAGGAGTCTAGGGCTCCCCTGGTGGCGCAGTGGTTGAGAGTCCGCCTGCCGATGTGGGGGACACGGGTTCGTGCCCCGGTCCGGGAAGATCCCACATGCCGCGGGGCGGCTGTGCCCGTGAGCCATGGCCGCTGAGCCTGCGCGTCCGGAGCCTGTGCTCCGCAAGGGGAGAGGCCACAACAGTGAGAGGCCCGCGTACCGCAAAAAAAAAAAAGAAAAAAAAAAAGAAAAAGGATTCTAGCACAAGTGGGTAATATATTGGGAAATCTACACTATTCCAAAGGAAATATGGTTCACCAACAGTCACTTTAAGAACTCATTTTCTGGCTGGTTTTACCAATTTGGGTAGAGTATTTCCGAATTTGCATACTTTTGGGGTTGCAAATTAACTTTTTCTCCTTCCTTACAGTCCAATAAACATTAGATAAAATGGAAATTTGGTACCTGGTTAGAGTTATTCTGATGTTAATGAAAGGAAATCCATAAGACAATGCCATCTTAATCCAATACAAAATCATCCTAGACCCTCCCAGTCTTTGATAATCCTTTTATTCTTCTACAGCTGCCTTTGGATTCCCACAGAGGTATTGCAAACTTCAACTCTGATCAGCTTGTTCTAATCTGAGAGTCAGCTGATAACCTCATCTACTTTATTTGAGAAGTTACTTTTAAACCTTAGCTTTCTAAAGCACATACTCTCTACTTTAAAACATTTTTTTTTCCTTTATGGTCTTCATTCACTCTTGTTTGAAAGGAGTAACTGCCCTTTTTTCCAAAGTTAAGACTCCCCCAAGTACCAGGGGGATATTTTCCTTACAAATAAACCCACTTCCCTTTACCTGATTCTACCTTGCCTCTTTCTTCATTCTTTTTCTTTGCCTGTATTAAATGAGGAAATCCACTGAGGCTGTGTGAGTGCTGTCTTTTTGGCACACTGCCTACATACCATCTCAGTTATAATACCTGTACCTGTGGTTTCAAATAGCAATTCTATGAGTAAAACCCCAAATCTCATAGCAATTTTAAACTGAACTCCACAGCCCATGTTTGAAACTGCCAGCCAGATATCTTCACCAAGATTTTTCAGTTCTTCATACCAAATTTTCCAAGTTGAAATCATTAAATATCTTTCAGCAAATCAGTTCCTCCTCCGGACTTCCTTTTTGTGTGTGTGTTAGTAACATTTTCCCAATCAAAACTCCAAAATCAGTTTCCACACTCCTCTCTTGTCCTCCCCATTCAATCTATCATCAAGTTCTGGTAAATCTACCTTCTTGTCCTTTCTTACTCCTAGTACCCTAGTTCAGATTCTTATAACTAACTCACTCCTCTACCATTACAATATTCTCCTTACTAATCTTCAATCTTTATCCATCAATTATTTTTTAACATCCATGCTACACATTGAAGTGGGAGTAATCCATCAGAGTTCGTGTGAGATAAGCACTCAAAATCCTTAAAAATTAATCCATTCATCTCTTAAAATTTCAAAAATTGCTATTTTGAAACAAAGGTAAAAATCAAAAAACGCAGTTGGTTTTCATATTAAGAAATACTTCACACGATTCTGAAAAATAGTCTACTCTTCACTGTGCCAATAATGTGTGTCTCTCAATACACAGGGCAACATGGATAAAACGGAGTCCAAGGCCTGGCTTATGGTGGCACCTAAAGAAATTCTGCAGAGGACAGAACTCTAAGTGACTGTCCCTCATCTCTCAAAGAGCAGTGTTGCCTAGCACATCAGGCCGCATCCATTTCTTCTGCACAGACAGGGCCTGGCAGTCAGAGAATATACAGTTATGAAAAGTCAGTGTTTATACTAATGAAATGGCATTGGCATTTTTAAGAATATGAGAAAAACATTAAAAAAAAGCTATCCCACAATTTTTGCAAAAGATTCCGATGGAGATAAGCTTCTAAGGTCAGATGAATGGGATATTTTAAAAAATGTATATTATTGGTCAAAATACAACTCACCAGCACTGCTACAGTATGAAGTATAATAGGAGTTGGTGCTAGACATTTGGAGAAGCTTCGAGGGGTCCACGAAAGGTAACTGTTGTCAATGTTCCAACAAGGAAGCCATTCAGTGGCCCAGGTCTTCTTGAGCACTCTTACTCATAGGATCAAATCTTGGTGGCATTATTCCAAAAGAAGAGAAGATCACATAGAATGTCTTCATCTTTTATGAAAGATTTTGTGGAAATCACTTTAGAAATAAAAGATATAGTACAGTCCATATGTTAGGAGAACTTATTATTTAATTGCTGGCTAATGCTATGACTAATCTCTTTGGTTTAGAAAATGGTTCAAGCAATTTCCATGAGTAACTTATTTTGGTATAAAGAAGTTCTTTCTTTCTCTTTCCAGTTGGTCACATAAGCAATAGACTAAAAAGAAAAGGTTCCAGAATACTTAGATAACAATTTCATTTTATACACCTAACAAAACAGAATTGGAAATAAACACAATTTTTCATTAAAAAAAAACCCTGTTATAGAATAGCCAATTGCAACTTTTCTTTCATGTAACTAATTCTGAATTAGCATTTTAGGAAATTTTTAAAAATAAAATGGATGATTTCAGTAATCATTGTACTTGATAAATCCTTTTACAAAAGTAAACCAAATACTTACGTAAATTAAATGAAGCATAGACTTTTTTTTTAAGGGGAGGGAAAGCAGATTTTCTTAAAATAAAAAGAATAAATTACATTTTCGTGAATGTGTTCTGAATCAAAGGAAGTAATTTTTAGTTAGGACAAAACAATAAACTCATTTGAAGGAAAGGACAATGTAAATCCAAGACCAAAACAATATTTATGGATTGCTGAGCATGAAAACTTGAAAGTCAGATTATAATTTCCATTTCTTTTTTCCCCTTCTTTAACATAAAGAAAAATGTACCCTTAGAAATAACATAGCCAGCAAATAAGAGAGCAAAACTCTGTCTTAACGCTACAACATTTCAAAAGGTGTTTTATTACTTATTTCAATGAATTGAAACTTAGGGAGAGGTGTCTATCAGAAAATATTTGCCATCCTCTCCTTTTCTGATATCTGTACTACTGAGAAGAGTAAAGAGTATTAAGGCTGGATGAGTTTGCTTTGTTTCCAAAAAATAATGGCCAAGGAATTTCCCTGCCCAACCTCAGGAGCATCACTGAAGCCAGTTTATGGGAATTGTCCTACCACAGCCCTTTAGTATGGCATCTGGAGAGTCCTCAAAGGACCTACCCACTCTAAGATTGAGGCCACATGACTCAGGCTATTATAAACCCTAATGCAGAGTGCTGAAGAGGGAGGACCATGGAAGTAGTGGAAAAGCACATAAAAATTATATGCAGACCTCTGCTGTCATCAGGCAGAAAACTATCCAGTGGGTTTTAGAGAGGGAGATGGTCTCAAGAAAGGTTGATAGTTTTGGGACCCACTTAATGCCAACTTAACATATGAGTATTTCATAAAAATATCCTGACATGTCACTACAAAAGAGATTTCATTTTTAGTGAGTTGGCATGAATGGGGCTGAGATATTATAAATCTTCAGTTCCCTGGAGATCTGGCAGAGGTTAGATATCAAGATTTTCACAGTCAAAATGTATTATATATTATACAGTTATAACTATTGTTACATGAAACTACATTGGTTTTGCTAAACTGCAGTAAAGAATAAAATTCGAAGCAGTCACGGGGATGGAAGGTGGATTTGGGATGGGCATACCACCATAAAATGTTCATTTCTGACATTTCTCTCTCCCATCTCCATTTCCTCTGTTCACTGTCCCTACTTAAACTAAGAGGAAAGGAATTAGCTCATCAAATAACTCACTCACACGCACCTTTAGCTTCACACACCTTGGCCAGTAGGAAACAAGTATGCCTTGGCTATACTCTTTTCCACCACATTAATTTACTGTAATATTACAGTAAGTAAAATTTTAGAAAAGGTAGTAATATTCTAAAATACACTGCTTTTTATCATCCCTGGACTTCTGGTGAAAAAAGCGCTAACTAAAACCCATAATTGTTTTTGTAAGGAGCAACTACAAGCACGTCTCTAATGCTATTTCATTTCTCTAGTCAGCAGATTTAAAGTAAAGCTTTATCCGGGCTGGTTACTCCTCTTTGCTTCTTCTCCCCCACCCTTCCACATTCGCCGGCCTCCTCTCCACTCTCCTGCCCGCCTTTCCTCTTCCCCGCCCCTTTCTTTTAGTCCCTCCTCCTTGTTGAGTCAGTGGCTTGAAACTTTTAAAAGCTCTGTGCTCCAAGTAAGAAAAAAGCTTTTATGAGGTATCAGCACTTTTCTTTCATTAGGGGGAAGGAGTGAGGAAAGTACCAAATCGCTGCAGACTTTTAAACTTTAAATAGACAGGTCTGAGGGCCTGGACTTGTTTTTGCATTTGACTTCATTCTCTGAGGAGTTCAATCATTTGGCGTGACTACTTCACTTCTTTCAAGAGAAACAGTAAGTTTTTTAAAAAGATCTTTACCTATTCCTTTCTTTTTCTACAAGAAAAACTTTTCTAAAGTTTTAAAATTTGTTAAATGTAGCTTTCACATGATATTGTAAAGGGAATGATGAACTTGAAAGTGTCTATAGTTTTAAACTTAAAATTGAACTTACGGTATTTACTTTTTGACTGTTAAAAAGTTTTCTTTTAATAATGCAACAGGTAAATAAGATTCAGATCTTTCTGATTAGAATCAGAATATTAGAATAAAGTTACTGGATATTTGGTTCTCCATTTTAGAGGATAATTTTACTTTTTTGGGTAATCAGTAATAGTCTAGGTGCTTTGTAACTTTGAGGGGGGCGGGGTTAGGGGGCCTAGGTTGGGGATTTGACTGACAACAGCAGAGAAATCAAAGTGCAAATTTGCTTAGCGTGCTTGCTATAGAATTCTACTCTTTGTACTTTTTCATATGGAAATCTTGATTGATGTTCTATAGCCTTGCAAAGCAAACTTCTTAACAAAGTGCTTTGTTAAGACGTTGCTGCTTGACTTCCACGTGGTCCCTTCCTAGAATTTTACCCGGTAAACAAAAAGGTATGAAAGTCAGAGCTGTAATATTGAGGTTCTTAAAGCAACAGTAAAGGGTTACTTTGTATTAGCACCCACTATGCAAAAATCTTGAGACCCTCAGGAGAGCCACCACTGAGTCGACCACGCTGGCGGTTCAGGAGGTGAAATCCCTTGAATGGGTGGTGGTTACTTAACAAAGCATTAACAGAGAGAGAACGACGTTTAGAAGAGACTATATGCCAGGGTGCATTTCCAAAACGGTCTCCTAAGACAGGGGATCCTAGAAAGAATAGGAAACGAAATTTCTTAAATCGGCGCCTTAGAGGGAGCTACCTCCCCCCAGCCCCACGCCCCCGCCGCCTTCAGCTTGTCCGAACCTGTAGCAGACTTCAGAGCTCTTGGGCAACATTTTTGAGTTTGAGCCGCAGGGTGCGGTGCTGCCAGTAGGCAAAGATAACACTGATTTGTTATTTTAAAGGGCTCAGTTTCTTACATGCTCTTATGGGTAACACACATTCTGTTAGCCAGAAATGCAACCGTGCGTTTTCGTGTCCGGTAGGGATTTTGTCTGTTCTAACTCTACAGACTAATTAGTTTAAATTCTTGGTGTGACCCTGCAGTTTGAAGTATTTGCACCAGAGAATGCTGAAAAGCAAATAAAAATAAAAATGAAAGCTTTGCGGAACGAGGACGGGGGCCTGGGGCCGGGAGGGCTCGGGGAGCCTCCTGCCATCTTATCATCTGCCCGGCTCGCCCGGGGCTCCTGCACTGCCGAGCCTCCGCGCTTTGGAAACGTTTGCTGAGAAGTTTTCCTCAAATCCTCACCGTCAAACCCAGCGCAGGTCCGAGTTCCGCCACTGGAAAGGAAGGGGGAGGGGGAGAGATGGACTGTGGCCAAATGGTAAAAGAAGAGCAAGTGATTAATTGAATTAAATGTGTCAATCTAATTTCCCTTCCAAAACCCACACCCGCAGTGTCTTTTTTTTTTTAACTTGTTGAATCCTACTGTATAAAGCATAAGGAAATCTGAGTACCTTGGGAATTACAAGTGCCTAAATGGCACTTGTAACTCTTCTGTAAGTTCTCAAAACTTCCCAAGAATAGGGATGGGGTGGGGAGAGCGGAGGAAGCCCCATAATGAAATGAGTAAAGAGCTCATGACGTGTCCAGAGGCAGATCAGAATTCGGAAACTCAAACCATGAGTTCCCAGCAGCGGCTTGCCCACCCTTATCCTCTTGGCTGGCCATCCAGATGTTTACAGAGCATCTCTGATAAAGCTTATCAAAAGCTCTCCTTGACCAACCTCATCCTCACCCTAGGGCGTGCCTGTGTTTCTCTCCAGGAGTACAAAGTGGGGGTGGGAAGAGGAGAGCTATAAACTGTTGGAAAAATAGACATGGCTTTATTTGGAGGTGGGTTTAATTTCTTCTGCTTCCCAAACCAAGCTGGTAATGAAAAGATGCTTAATCTCACCCTTTGATAATTGGGCACACTTGAACTCAGTCTAAAATGCCTCAGGCAGTTTGAAGAGTAGATTATGAAAAATTTTTAAAAAGCCTAACTTATACAAGGATTGCCAAGAATAAAATCCTGCAGTAATGCAGAGACCTCATTAAATTAACCCTGTCTCAAATAATGAAAAAAGCCAAGTAGAAAACCCTTCAGGAGAAAGGATAATTCTTCTATGTAGGCCAGATTGCCAGAAGGTTACTCTGTCCTAGCAGTGTGTGTCTGGTGCTTTGTAGTTTCCAAAGTCAGTATAGTTATCACCTGTCCTTTGCCTGGAAAATGCAGTGGTAATGCTTTGATCCTACTCTCTTCACTGTTTAAATATGTTCCACATTTTTCTACTACCTTTTATAGTTTATCACTGCCACCCCATTCACTCAATTCCTGGCCCTTTACAGTGTAATTCTTACATTGCTGACCCTGGGAAACACAGTTCCAAGCAAGTGTCTGAAAGGGTGTGTTTTCAGATATCGAGAGTTGTTTTGTTACGTACATGTTTCCAGTTCCTGCGCAGAGAAGGATGGAAACCTCACATTACAGTGCATTCCTTCATTTCTCTGATGATATCCAGAGGGGTAGCTTGGTATGAGCCTCAGAGCCTCTATGTATGATACTGAGGGAAGGGAATGATAGGAAAGTCACCAGTGATTAATACCTTCTACTCCACCTTTCCTGTTCTGATCTGACTTCCCTTCAAGATTCTTAATTGTTTGAATAGATTGTTGGAGCATATTCACACATGTTAAGTTGGTTCAGCTCTGGGGAGACAAGTTATTAATTATTAATTATCTAGTGTTTACCATTAATGTCAATATTCAGTATAGATGAGTCAAGTTTAAAAAAATATCCCCAGAATTTCTCCTCAACGGGAGTCCCCCCCAACCTCCTTCGGGTAACTACCTAAATTCTTCACTTTGTCTCCACTTTGCCTGTCTAGATTCACCATTTGGCTATGTATGTACATACTGTCTTTTGCCAAAGTTAAAACACAAACCAGGGTGAGCCATATATATATATATATATATATATATATATATATATATACACATATATATATATAAATATTTTCTTTAAGAATTTCTTAACTTTCAATAACTTTCACATCCAAGTTTTCCTAGCTTTCTAAATAGTTTCTTAAAAATATGTGTTTTGGGACTTCCCTGGTGGTCCAGTGGTTAAGACTCCGCACTTCCACTGCAGGGGGCACGGATTTGATCCCTGGTCAGGGAACTAAGAACCCACATGCCACGCAGGATAGCCAAAAAAAAATGTGTTTTATGGAATGTTTAAAATTTACAGTAATATAGAAAATATATAGTGTTTTTTAGCAATTTCTGTAAGGCAGATACATTCTATAGTATATGACTTTTTCCATGATTTAGAGGAGATGCCTCCAAATAGAAACATAAAGACCCTCTTCATGGTCTTTTCTCCCTATTAATTGATAAAGGGTAAATTCCTCCTTCTCATAAATCTCTTTGAGGTTGCTAAAATAGCAATATTGTACTCATTACAGGAGCATCTAGAAAACTAATTTTGATTACCATTAGGCAAATGTGAATCACTTCTTAGTTGCTATTTTGCTAAAGAAAGGATGCCAAAGTTAGAAAATAAGTGGGCTATATCTATATCTAAAATTCATTTAAAGAGTAATAGCTAAACTTTATTGAGCTTTTATTAAGAGCTTCATGTGCATGAGATATTCATTCAATGCTCATTAAGGAAAATAGACTGCTCTTAATCAATACACTTGTGAGGGCTCTAAGAGTGTGTTTATATGATGACAAAATAACTAGGCTGTTCAATAAAAATAGTAAATTTGGAGGTGACATTTGGGGGAAGCACCAAAACTGATAGAAATAGCGTTATTTTAAAGTCCATCCAATCACAATCTAAGAACATGGTTTTTAGCCTGCAGCTTCTGACTTAGGCTCTTTCCTCTAGCACCCCTCAAGTGACCATTAGAAACTTCCGTTAGTAGGGGAGTTGAGTGGTAGCTATTGGACTAGGGGAGGGGATTGTCTCTTTGGATGGAGTCCCTCACTCCTCAACTCCCATCTCATCTCATTGTTCTGTGGAGGCTGATGTGTGCTGACACGGTGATGAAAAAGGGTGAGGGCCATGGAAAGAAGGCTTGTTAGTGTGTTCCCCATCCTACCTCCCTCAAAAAAGCAATGCCACACATCAGATACCTGCAGAAATGTAGCAGTATTTCAGTCTTTACAAAGGAATCTAAGGCTAATCAGGGAGCCATGAGACAGAATTTTAAATAGAACAGAGGTTTACACGGAATAGGTTTGATACATCACAGAGTTAGGCTAACTACCCAGGTATAAGGAAGCAAAGGTCGTATATTACCTGATGAACTGGGAAGATACATTTTCTATGGTACTGATTCAAATCACTTAACATCCTAACATACACTCAAACTATATAGAGATGTTATATTAACCAGGGTTGATATCAGCTGTTATTCTTCTGTTCAGAGCCCCAATCTTACCCCGAGATTTATCATTCTTGAAATAAACACAAGTTTTAACAGATTATTTCTTCTATTGCAAGACACTGTGGGGTCTCTTTCGGCGAGAATTGAATTGTGTAGTCCAGTCAGAATTAGAATACTGCAGAATTGGACCGAACAAGGTTTTTTTTTTTGGTGGCGTTGTTTTAAAATCTTAACCTGTAAAACAGCATAATAGTGAAACTGCATAAATATCTATGATACCTGGTGCAGTTCTGCAAGAATCCCAAATCACTATGACCTTGTGTAATAAATTCAAGACCTTGTTTAACAAATTCTTTGTTAAAGAGCCTGTTTTCTTAATTCAGTCATATTGCCTGTTCAGGAATCATTTAAAGTATGTTGTTTCAGACAGTTCTCTGTTACAGCAATTATCACTTGAAAATTTAATAGTCCGTGTAATATGAGATGCTGACAATACCACTTTTTTTTTTTTTACTGTGGAAGTCTCTTTAATTAATTTGAAACTTCAGAAGTTTGGGATATATAACTATAATTAAGAGAGTCCCAAGGAGATAGTAAACAAACAAACAAAACTGGTGAAAACTAGTACCTTTCTTTGTACAAGCCGCTTTTAATTCATTCAATAGATATTAACTATCTCTTAAATCTTTTAAGCACTGGAGATACAGCAGTGGACAAAAGAAACTCCCTCATGGAGCTCACATTCTAGCTGAGGAAAGCAGATAATGAAAAGTCCTTGTCATGGAGGCAGACAAACAATAAACAAGTAAATACATAATGTGCCAAGTAGAGCTAAGGGCCATTAAAAAACAAAAACAGAACAAGGGGAGTAGCAAGTGACAGGCCTAGAGTGCTGGCTGATGAGGTGATACCAGCACAAGCCATGGGGATGGAACCAAGCTGATCGAGGCAGATCGGCTTGTTAGTTTTTCAAGACTGACTGAGGAGAATAGATTGGCGAGCAGGGTAACTAGGGTCTTGACATATAACCTGAAGAAAGGTGACAAGTAACCTGATGATGGCTGAGATCAGGCTAAGAGCAGGGGTGGTGGTGAGACTCATACTCTGTTTTGGGTGGAAGATAAAACGTATAGAATTTGCAGACAGGTTGAATGTAGATTATGTTAATTATGTGTGGGTATGAATATTACCAAAAACACATCTGGCTGTTGTAACTATAGAGGAATGGTCACAACTGAGCCCACTCAAAGACATTTACTGCAAGGGAGAGGGGTTCTTACAAAAATTAAAGAAAAACATTAGGAGAGTTTACAGTTTAGTTTTGGGGCTTATAGTTTTTTTTGTTTGGGCAGCACCCTAGGGCATGCTGGCTCCTAGTTCCCCAACCAGGGATTGAACCTGTGCCCCCTGCAGTGGAAGCTCGGAGTCTTAACCACTGGACTGCCAGGGAAGTCCCAAGGGGCTTATAATGTTTGGTTTAGGATATTAGAAACACACACAGTACTTCCGCCCCGCCCCACCCCCCAAATCCATTAAGTGGATTTTTATCAGGAAGCACTCCTATTTACCTTTATTTTAGTTCCCCACTCTCAACTCATTACAGTGTCTCTTCTTGGGAAAATCTTTAAAATTGGGAGTAAAATATATTCTAATTCTCCTAATAATTATTAGAACATTAATGACACAGCAAAGTGTCTAGCTTTGGCACAGTGATTTGTTTATATGGCTCTGGAACAGGGGACGGTCAAAAGTAACTTAAAATAGAAGTTTTTTTTTTTCATTTTGAATAAAGCATTTGAGTTCTTGTGCTCTTGGGGAGCAGCCGATGGAGGTGGAGGGACAGGGGGCTGTACAGTAAAGGGTAAGCTCAGTTCCCAGCTGCCCAGAGACCTCTGCTCCCCATAATAACCCTGTCCCCCCATCCCCTTGACCTTTTTAGACACTCAATCCCTTTCTGCTCTCCTGCCATTTCCCCACTCCTAAATATTTTGAATGAGAGACGAGACAGAGCACCAAAAAATGTCAAGAAACATTTGCCTCTTGGCCTGAAAACTTACTTCAGAATCACCTGGTGCATTTGTTTAGAAAAAGAAAAAAAAACAAAAGTATGATTCACAGCCACCCCCCACCCTCACCCCATGATATTCATTCAAACTGGTGAGTGTCAGGAATGTATGTTCTTAACACATGCTGCTAAGTGATTCTGATGCCCTTTGGGAACCTGCAAAGGGCCCAGAGGGTCCTTGGGCGGGTCATACCTGGCATGACTGGTTTTTGGCTTCTAGTCTAGAGGGCCATGAAGAGCAATGGAAAATGTGATCTAACATGGTACATAGAGGACACAAGAAGGACGGTCCAGCTACTGTCAAGCATATGCTCCTAATGAGAAGTTTGTACAACTCCTTAACCTAGACCTTAATCTACATATAAATTTCCACCCTGGGAACCTAGAGGTGAAGGCATGAATATACAGGATATATGCTCAACTGCCATGATGTTATCATATATCAAATAAGGAATATACCTGTCTCATACTAGTGAATGTGAATGGGGTATATAGTCTGTAAATCAATGCTAGGGATTCTGTAAACATAATTATGACCTCTTCTTATAAAAGGGCATTACTTTTTCAACTATGACTTGGAAAAATGAAAATAATAATGGGGATGAGGGGACAACCAGTTGATAGAACTTTTAATTCACAGCAAAGTGAATGACTACCAAAAAGATAACGGCATTATAAGCCATCACATTAAACATTATCTGATGGTCTCTATGATAGTGCTAATAACAGGTATCTACATGTTGCAGGATACTAGGTGTCCAGTTGGATAATTCATCTCATTCAGATAAAAGAGTATAACTCAGTTAATGCAAATGACAACTGGGTGGCTGCTTAAAGAAAAGACAACTTGGCTACTACCTAGAGAGCTGTCCAGTGACCCAGTTCACATACTGTGGCACTATAGGGTATTTTTGTGGAATCTCAGAATTATATGAAACTCAAGTTTTATTTTTCCATAGAGTGTAAAGAAACTTAGTAATTAATTGCCACAAGCATCTACATATTTTACTTTGAATAATAATGAAACACTGACTAAAATGACAACTTCTCAGTGTACCTGAAGCACGTTAAGTTTTTCTTGAGCTCGATCATCGCGTGAATGTGAAGAGATGTGTGCAGTTTATCATTTTATACTTGATTGTTTTTGTCATTCATCCCCACCCCCACCCCCCCCAAACTAGAGTATTGAGCAAAAGCAGATGACACTGGCAAAATATTGTAATTCTCTACACAGAATCAGGACCAATTTACACATCATCACATCGAAACTGTCTATTGATAGAGCTTCAAAAATTCTGTTCTATTTGTTTGACCCTCACGGACTGTGCTTCTTCATTCCCAGTGTAGTGTCTTCTGCTAAATTGTAGTTTCTTTCTTTTACATTCTCTCATATCAAACTGTCCGTCAAAGCTAAATTACTGCCTCTCTTCAAGCTTTTCAAGCTTTCCCCTGGCTATTTCACTCTCTTTGTCAGTCCTACAAGCCTTTGTTCTTGTTTGACTGCTCTTTCCATACATCAATTTCACTTTCACTTCACAATCTAAAATGGCCCTTCCTAGAGGTGAAGCTCCCTTTTTTATGACCACTGGCAGGGGGGCGTTATTTACTGTAACTTGCCCACCCACCTCCAACCTTTACCACTCACCTCCAACCTTTACCCATCACCCACCCCCCCTTTCTTTGGCACCAGTCTCTGGGCTGTCATCAAAAATACTCACTGACTGCTAATTTAGATAGTTGATACATTTTCAGTTTATGGATCAGCCATCTCTTCTTTGTTCCATCCAGGAAATCCCAGGCCAGGTTTCCAACTCATTTTTTTCTGGCCTCTATAGCCAGGAGGTACAGGCATTAGACAGAAATGTAATATTGCTTGGTGGGGAAGAAGATTCCCATGGACCTCATTTACTTCCCACAAGGAGAAGATGGCTTATAGTTTAATACCAGGTGAAAAATTCTTTATATCCAGACAACAAACATATTTCTAGGAAGTCTATATAATCCTACTTTTAGTTATACTATATATTTTTTTTTTTTTTGCGGTACGCAGGCCTCTGTTGTGGCCTCTCCCGTTGCGGAGCACAGGCTCCAGACGCGCAGGCTCAGCGGCCATGGCTCACAGGCCCAGCCGCCCTGTGGCATGTGGGATCTTCCCGGACCGGGTCACGAACCCGTGTCCCCTGCATCGGGCAGGCGGACTCTCAACCACTGCGCCACCAGGGAAGCCCTAGTTATACTATTTAAAATTCAGTAAGCTCCTGAAAAGTCTTTGCTTTGCTTGTTTTTAATTATTAAATAATCTTTGACTACTTCATCCCATTCTGAACCCTCCAATTACTCTTTGCTGAAAATTAGACTATATTCTCTCTGGCTGCCACATGCAATGTTATTCATTTCTTACCAGATTTCAGCCCCCGCTAAGATTGTATATGTTAAAGCACGGAAACATTTCTAACGTTAACCTGGCTTTGCTATAATTTTAAGACCAGTGTCGTGCATTGGGAAGCCTTGGTCTTGGGATTGAAAGTCTTTTTCTGGCTCTACGGATAGCTGAATATTTCCTATATACTTAAGACCTCAATTTTCATCAGTTAAAAGGACTATTGGCATTAGAAGAATAAATTGAACTAAAAAGCTTTTGGGATTCCTGTCATATCAGCCCCAATAACGGGTAAGTCCTAGGCTTGAGATATCTAGGTATTGATAGGAAGTTAAATAGAGTGCGTGGGCTGAGGACCCAAAGCCAAGTAAAGGAACTTACTTGTACAGCAATCCAAAGATTAAAACCAATCTTTTTTACTAGAGATAACACTAAAGTTGTCTTTTTATTTCTCAGGCTATAATTAGTATCGAGGTCAATTGAACTCTTACTTGAAATGTGATGTGCATTTAGTCTTGTTTTTTGAAAGTACGTTCCTGCATCTAGGGACACAGTGTGTCAAAATGCTGTGTTTCAGCACAACGTATTTTCCTCTGGGCAGGAGACAGACTTCTGAACCACATGAGTCACTGCTTAAGAAGAAACAGAGAAGTATAAATGACTACACTGTAGAGTATGCACAAATGACACTTGAATTACCAGGGAGAAACATTTCAGGATACAATTAGGAATAAAGTACTATATGTAATAGGAATGAGGTTTGAAAACAGGTTGCATGCATGTGCATGGGTATGGGTGTTCTTATCTCAATTCTTAGGTACCCATGCTTTTTGAATACCACATATCAGCATTTTGCTTGGGTGTGCATGCAGACACAGGCCTATCGGGTAAGAACAATCCTCTAATTGGACTGTCCAGGGGGATAAAATAAGCAGAGACACTTAGCGCAGACAACTTCTCAAGTCACGTGGTAAGACAGTGGTTGAGCAAGTAATACATCTTCGCAAGGTTAAGATCGCAATTTACTCTGCACATAGGCTCTGCTGTTTCGAAGATTTAGCGTATCTCAAGAAAATTTGAGAGCTCTTTTCAGGGGAAAATGGAAGAGTTTGCACTTGTGGCTTTTTTGTTTGTTTATTTGTTTGTTTTTGAAGAGCGCTAGAAAGATAGGAGATCTTTTACAGTACTTTGACTGCTGCCTGAAAGAGACTGTATATTAAACTAACAATCTGTGGCCTATGATCATTTAGTTGTGTTTTTCTTTTCAGGTGGTGCCCAGGCAACATGGGTGACTGGAGTGCCTTAGGCAAACTCCTTGACAAGGTTCAAGCCTATTCTACTGCTGGAGGGAAGGTGTGGCTGTCAGTCCTTTTCATTTTCCGAATCCTGCTACTGGGAACAGCAGTTGAGTCAGCCTGGGGTGATGAGCAGTCTGCCTTTCGCTGTAACACTCAACAACCTGGTTGTGAAAACGTCTGCTATGACAAATCTTTCCCAATCTCTCATGTGCGTTTCTGGGTCCTGCAGATCATATTTGTGTCTGTTCCCACACTCTTGTACCTGGCTCATGTGTTCTACGTGATGCGAAAGGAAGAGAAACTGAACAAGAAAGAGGAGGAACTCAAAGCCCAAACTGATGATAGGAATTTGGAGATGCACTTGAAGCAGATTGAAATAAAGAAGTTCAAATATGGCATCGAAGAGCATGGCAAGGTGAAAATGCGAGGGGGTTTGCTGCGAACCTACATCATCAGTATCCTCTTCAAGTCTGTCTTTGAGGTAGCCTTCTTGCTGATCCAGTGGTACGTCTATGGATTCAGTTTGAGTGCTGTTTACACTTGTAAAAGAGATCCCTGCCCGCATCAGGTGGACTGCTTCCTTTCTCGTCCCACAGAGAAAACCATCTTCATCATCTTCATGCTGGTCGTGTCCTTGGTGTCTCTTGGCTTGAACATCATCGAACTCTTCTATGTCTTCTTCAAGGGTGTTAAGGATCGCGTGAAGGGAAAGAATGATCCTTACCACACTACCAGCAGCCCACTGAACCACGCCAAAGACTGTGGATCTTCAAAATATGCTTATTTCAATGGCTGCTCCTCCCCAACCGCTCCCCTCTCACCCATGTCTCCTCCCGGGTACAAGCTGGTTACCGGAGACAGAAACAATTCTTCCTGCCGCAATTACAACAAACAAGCAAGTGAGCAAAACTGGGCTAATTACAGTGCAGAACAAAATCGAATGGGGCAGGCAGGAAGCACCATCTCTAACTCCCACGCACAGCCTTTTGATTTCCCTGATGACCACCAGAATTCTAAAAAGCTCGATGCTGGCCATGAACTACAGCCTCTAGCCATTGTGGACCAGCGACCTTCCAGCAGAGCCAGCAGTCGTGCCAGCAGCCGACCTCGGCCTGATGACCTAGAGATCTAGGTCCAGTCTTGAGAGCATAAAGATTCCACTCAATTGTGGAGAAGAAAAAGGTGCTATAGAAAGTGCACCTTAGGTGTTCATTTTTTTTCCAGTGGAGGTGGTACTCAACAGCCTTGTCACGAGGCTTAGAAAACACAAAGACATTAGAATACCTGGTTCACTGGGGGTGTTAGGGATAGGCAGGTGGAGAGGGAAGGGATGAGGGAGGTACATGTTGGTATTTAATGTAGTTGATTCAAAGAACTTAAATTTTAAATAAAAGTTGCATTAGGTGATCCATAGTTAAGGGCTTCTTCTTCCCCACACACCCTTAAGAATACTTCTGTGTATGTGAAAGAGTGGGTGGGTGATATTTTTGGTTAAATACTTTTTTGTTTTACCAAGAAACTGAAATAACTTTGGCCAGGAGAAAATACTTCCTGAACATCCTACTTCTCTTTATCAAGAAGAAGACAGAGGATTGTCCTTATGTCTCTGCTAAAACATTCCATTGTTAAAATTTGCACTTTGAAGGTAAGCTTTCTAGGCCTGACCCTCCAGGTGTCAATGGACTTGTGCTACTATATTTTTTATTCTTGGTATCAGTTAAAAGTTCAGACACGGCCCACAGAAGAAGACTTTCCATGCATTTGCAAATCTCAGCCAGTTTTACATACATTCTTTTTTACATCCACGTTATTATTACCATCACTTTACATCATTCCTCAACTACTATTCACATTCATTTAATGATTTCTGTAGACATTTAAAAAACAGTTGGGATATCACTTACCATTTTTTGAGTTATAGTCAGGGAAGCAAGCCATGCTCAACGTTTAACAATCACTTGTATGTGAATGTGTGTGGAAGAGTGTGTTTTATTTGTCATGTATTGGTACAAGCAGATGCAGTGTAAACTCACAAACACAGATTTGAAAATAATGCACACATGGTGTTCAAATTTGAACCTTTCTCATGGATTTTGTGGTGTGGGCCAATATGGTGTTTACATTATATAATTCCTGCTGTGCAAGTAAAGCACATTTTTTTTTCCCCTAAGATGTTTTTTCTCCATGTATCCTATTATGGATACTGGTTTTGTTAATTATGATTCTTTTTTTTTTCTTTTTTCTTTTTTTAGAATATAGCAGTAATGCTATTGCTGAAATGAATGATTTTCTTTTTCTGAAATATAATCATTGATGCTTGAATGATAGAGTTTTAGTACTGTAAACAGGCTTTAGTACTTAATGTGAGAGACTTAGAAAAAAATGCTTAGAGTGGGCTATTAAGTGTGCCTACATGAATTTTGCAGTAACTGGTATTCTTGGTTTTGTTCTACTTATGCACATTAATTCAGAACTTTTATCCTATCATGAGTTTGACAGTCTTTTGGAGTAACCAGCAACTTTGATGTTTGCACTAAGATTTTATTTGGAATGCAAGAGAGGTTGAAAGAAGTTTCAATAGTACACATGTAACTAATTTATTTGAAATCTATCCTAAAGAAATCTACCCGTTTCTTCAAATGTCTTTTTAAAATTCATCACGGATGATTAGTGAAAATGCAGAGCATCAGACTTTTCTTCTTGCATGTCAACTACATAAGCAGTTTTGTACAATGAGAAATACTAATTTGTTTGACATTCCGTGTTAAACTACTGTCATGTTCAGCTTCATTGCATGTAATGTAGACCTAGTCCATCTGATCATGTGTTCTGGAGAGTGTTCTTTATTCAATAAAGTTTTAATTTAGTATAAAGATAGCCTTTATATCCCATGTGATTTTTTAAAACTTTTATTGCATCAATTCACAATTATCAAAGACATTTCCATTGGTAATGAGGATATGGGCAAATAAGATTCACAAGATTCCAGAATCTTTAAAAGGACAGTATTTATTATTAGCTAGATTCAGTGCAACATTGATTAACATATTTGGATATTTATTCAACAGAGAAGGTAAAGTATTAGAGTGTTGAATTTGGAATATAAAATTAATGAGATGTGTGATAGAGCCTAAAGTGAGTAATTTAGTAGATCCATACATGACAGAAGTAAGCATAAAAAGATGAGGGTGCTAAAATTTTAAAGCTATAGGGCCTCCCAGTTATAAAAGAATAATGCAGGGTTGGTTTGAGTATGGTTATGCTGTGTGACAAAAGAATGAAATAGATCTATGATTCTATTTTTCCAAGACATTGTGAAAACACAGAAAATATGAATTTTAAAATTCTTAACACCCAAGAAAAATTGAACCATTCATAGGGACAAGAACAAGTCTGGGCAACTGATAGTATTGCTGTAATTTAAAATATAAAATGTATTAGCACTTTTAAGTCACATTTCAACAAAGTTTTTTTTTTTTTCCACACCATGTGGCATTTGGGATCTTAGTTCCCAGACCAGGGCTCAAACCCATGCCCCCTGCAGTGGAAGCACGGAGTCTTAACCACTGACCACCAGGGAAGTCCCAAAAGCTTTTTAACTTACTAACATTGTTTACATGAACACATCACAAAGCAAACTAGTAAATGCCTGGAACATAAAAATATTACTAGTTTAGGGGCTTCCCTGGTGGCGCAGTGGTTGAGAATCTGCCTGCCAATGCAGGGGACATGGGTTCGAGCCCTGGTCTGGGAAGATCCCACGTGCCACAGCTACTGAACCTGCGCGTCTGGAGCCTGTGCTCCTCAACAACAGAAGGTCGCGACAGCGAGAGGCTCGCGCACCGTGATGAAGAGTGGCCCCCGCTCACCGCAACTAGAGAAAGCCCTCCCACAGAAACAAAGACCCAACACAGCCAAAAATAAATAAATAAATTTATAAAAAAAAAAAAAAAATATATATATATATATTACTAGTTTAGAAATAACCTAGTTCAGTTCAGTGGCTTCTTTTTTTTTTTTTTTAATTAATGAACAAATGTTACAGGATGTGCCTAAAGTCAAAGGATTGTCTACTAATCAGTTTCTGAGTCAATATAATTGGTAGTATCAACATGTCTTCAAGTATTACCATTTGTCTGGCTGAGAATCTGAAGGGAGAGGCAAGTTTTCTCTGTACATGTATGTGTTTGCATTTACTATGGGGAATAGAGAAATGTGGTTTATTTGAATGTGTGTGTGTATTCACAAACAGTTCATAGGGTACAGATGAACAAATAGACTACTGAATGTAGGTTTCTGGTGTACGTGTGTGGAGGTGGGAGGGCAAGTTACATCTTTAAAAAATAGTCCATCTTAAACATTTCCCAAACTTTAAAGCTTCTCACTATTTAAAAAAATAAAATCTAAGTATATTATAAATATACAGTTTTAAACTACAGTTTTAGTATACGAAATTGAAAATCAAACCTCAGGTCTCCCCATTCTCCAACAGAGACATCAGCGAAGTTCTAATTCCAGAGGAAATCACTGTTAAAAATTTGAGACACCAGCCATATATCAGACACTTTGTTAAGTAGTGGTGATTATTAGAATGACCCCATAGTCCCCTGCTCCATGAAGCTTACAATGTGAAGCCTTCCAGAAGTTTTAAAAATGATGTTCCACTCCGTTTTGCTTACCTTAATTGGCTGCCTATTTTCCACAACTAAAAATTGAATTGAGTTGTGTTTTAAAATTATGAGAAAACTATGCAGTTTTATTCCACAAATTTTTATTAGATACTCATTTTTGGCATAAAATTTCAGGTTTAAAAAATGGGAAATTTTTGAATCTTCTAGAAGTAGTAGAACTTTCTGTTGTGGAAATGTTCTATTCTGTGCACTATGGTAGCCACTAGCTACATGTGGCTGTTGAAACACATGAAATATGGCTAGTGAGTCTGAAGAAAAGGACTATTATTTTTTTAATTTAATTTAATTAATTTATTTTTTATACAGCAGGTTCTGATTAGTCATCTATTTTATACATACCAGTGTATACATGTCAATCCCAGTCTCCCAGTTCATCACACCACCACGCCCCTCCCCCACTTTCACCCTTGGTGTCCATACGTTTGTTCTCTACACCTGTGTCTCTATTTCTGCCTTGCAAACAGGTTCATCTGTACCATTTTTCTAGATTCCACATATATGTGTTAATATATGATATTTGTTTTTCTCTTTCTGACTTCACTCTGTATGACAGTCTCTAGGTCCACCCACATCTCTACAAATGACCCAGTTTCGTTCCTTTTTATGGCTGAGTAATATTACATTGTATATATGTACCACATCTTCTTTATCCATTCATCTGTCGATGGGCATTTAGGTTTCTTCCATGACCTGGCTGTTGTAAATAGTGCTACAATGAACATTGGGGTACATGTGTCTTTTTGAATTATGGTTTTCTCTGGGTATATGCCCAGTAGTGGGATTGCTGGGTCATATGGTAATTCTATTTTTAGTTTTTTAAGGAACCTTCATACTGTTCTCCATAGGAGCTGTATCAATTTACATTCCCACTAACAGTGCAACAGGGTTTCCTTTTCCCTACACTATCTCCAGCATTTGTTGTTTGTAGATTTTCTGATGATGCCCATTCTAACTGGTGTGAGGTGATACCTCACTGTAGTTTTGATTTGCACTTCTCTAATAATTAGTGATGTTGAGCAGCTTTTCATGTGCCTCTTGGCCATCTATATGTCTTTGGAGAAATGTCTATTTAGGCCTTCTGCCCATTTTTTGATTGGTTTGTTTTTTTAATATTGAGCTGCATGAGCTGTTTATATATTTTGGAGATTAATCCTTTGTCCGTTGATTCATTTGCAAATATTTTCTCCTATTCTGAGGGTTGTTTAGAAAAGGATTATTTTAATTTAAATAGCTGTATGTGGCTAATGGCTATTGAATTGGGAGGTGCAGTTCTAGAATCTGCTGGGGAAAAAATAATTAATATTGGGTGGAAATGGAGGAAAGGATGGTCATGTTAGAAACAGGAAGGAGAAACTTCAGGGTCATTTTTATAGTCTTATAATAGTGTTTCTTACTCTGTAAACAATAGGAAACTTATTTAAGCAAAGCCTCTGCTTTTACATGAAATTACCTAGTCTTGTTAGATAATCATATATTTTATATTACCATCGTTTTACCTCAGAATTTCATGCACAAACTTATGCTACCTATTATTAAAAGTGGTAGGATTGCCCCAAGTCCTTAAATATTGGGAAGAAGTCTAGTGAACCCTTTTGGTTCACTGCATTATCATCCTAGCCCCTGTGGGTCCTAACGAAGCTTCTAGGCCATGAGCTGTTCTTTCACCTTATTTTGAGAAACTTGCTGAACCTCTACCTGCCCAGGGTGCTAGGTCCTTGCCCACACACTGCCTCTCCTAAAAATTCCAAACTTCATATTCCAACATGCCAAAACATCTGTGCTTTGTACTTGGAGGGAGAGCAAAATAATGAAGTTTGGGGGCTTATTAAAGTCTTAAAGTGGGTTCTTTTTATAAACAGCACACCCAAAGTATAGAAACATGTTTATAATCTTTACTGGCTCCAAGATTCTGTTTTTACCTTTTCTTGGTTGGGCAAATATAGCTGAGCCCCTTGGCATGTCAGAATTTGCAGCTGGCAAATTTCAGAACTCAAGAGCAGACGTGGAACTTTGCTTCAAGGACAGTAGAGTAACAAGAATATCACATAAAGAAGAAAGAAAATTTGGAGGAAAATTTTTGCATTTGTTTCCTGGTCTTCAAAATGTTGAAATTTTAAGTCAGATTATTTCTTCTGGTCTCCGGATGTTTCTCTCAAATGACCCAATGCTTATTTGGGCTGTGACGTGTAGAGTAATTTCAATGCCCACACACTTTCCTGTTGAATATAAAATCTGTCTCAAGAGGCACCCACTTTAGAAAGCCAACCCTGGTCTCAGGTCTTATTTAATGTAATGAGCCATCTGTCCCTACAAGACATGGAATGAAATGGAGCCTGGGCGGGTATTTGTGCTGGAATCTCTTAGTCAGTTACTTTTTACAAAACTGTTCATCAGAATTAGTATAGACAGTAAGAGAGCTTTTAGTTGCTATGGTAGCAGAAACCATGAGGGTTATTTTATTTTAAAAGTAAATGGAGAGAAATGTAAGACTGCCTTCTGCTTTGAAAAGCTTGGGTCAGAGTTATATATTTCATATATTCAGATATATTTATTAATTCTGAACACAGTTAACTAATTTAGAAACCCTTCCCTGAAAAAATTTAAACTAACCTTAAGCCTGTGAGAAAACAATTTCAATTGAGGTTAACTCAAAGAACTCTGGAGGGTAAAAGGTATATTTTGAGATTCTTTAAAACACTACTTGAAGTCTCAACTCCACCCAGAGTCCTAGAGTATAAATTGGCCATTGCTTTTGAAGACTTCGATGTGATTGCGGCTCACATTCAAGTTTTTCTCAACTCAGAGCAACTGGAATTAAACTGACCTTTATAATTCGCTAACATATTAATTTCTAATCATTCAAGCTACTCCCTATATAAAGACATTTTCAAAGGTAGACACAACCAGAGAGCTAGTTAAAGAAAATGTTTATTCTGAGACAATTTTTCATATTTTAGCCAAGCTTGTCAATGACTGCCCTTCCTTGGGCAGGTTAATTCAAAAATATTTGGGGGAACCATGAGTTTCAAATTTCAGTGAGACTGAGTAATTTGGAAGTTAAATGTAACTATATCCAGCATCCTGTCATTTATAATTCAAGGCAAATATAAAACTATAATAGATATTTTCCTGTTATATTATTTCTGTATACTTGAAATATCATATAATTTATAATTTTATAATTCATAATTTGTAAAATAGAAATGAGAGCAGATGCAATAAATTATAATGTTATTGAAGTTATTTCTTTCAGTTTAGAACTTTCAATCATATTTCTTCTCCATTTTCACATTCTTTATTTCTTCAGTCTAATCTCTCACTAGAATTTTCTGACTTGTGATAGCTTAAAATATAATATATACATTCTATTCCTCTCAGGTTTTGTTCATAGCTGGAGTTTCAATTATGGAATTTGTTTCCTACCATGAATCTACAGTAGAAGTTAAAACAATTTCAGTGATATAAAGCTTCCACCAAATTCCTTTCTTTCTTTTTCTTATACACATTTAGAACAATTTTGTTGTTGGGTTTTGTTTGTTGATTTTTTGTATCAAATACTTCCTTTTGCCATGTATAACTTATAGCTTGTTCCCTTAAATATTTACCTTTTAACAAACTAGTGCAAGTTAAACATTTAGATAGTAACTCTGGAATAATCTAGCAGAAGTTTATTTGTGATTAAAGAGTATCATCAGAAACCATCAAAAAATTTGTTTAATGTTCATTTTTACTCTCGTCCTCACTTGTCTGGAGGACTTGCAACACTTTATGATTAAAGAGTGTAAGAGCTGTACGTGATGGTTATACAAACTTCCAAATGCGGCAAATGCGGGAAGCAGGCTACCATTTGGCATTTGACCAGTCTTTTTAGTCAGCATTACAGCCAAACTCTGCCTCTAAACTGATGATTCTACGTGATAAATAGCTATTATGTGTGAGAGAAAAAGAGCTAAAAAAGCTATAATGTGTTATAAGTAACATCAAATTAAAGAAAGATTTCTGTGTGGGAATATGTTCATATAAAAGTATTCTAATCTTGTAAGATAAAGAAGAGTAGTTCTAAGAGAAAAAAAGTGTAGTTAGCTAGTTGACTAAGGAACTTACTGCTTTTTTGTTTGCTTACAGCAGCATTTTAGCTTTGGAAATAAATTATTAAAACAAAATTTCACTCTTTCAATTTGTTATGAATCAGTCTACCATAGTGCTAACCCCATAGTTTGTGATGACAAAAATAATCTGATTCGTTTAGGTATTTAGACAGCGTTTTGTTTTTCATTCAAAAAATATTTTGAATAATCCTCTCAATTTGTGGTTAGATGCAAGATGACCTTTAAAAAGCAGGCACTGTTTTTAAAAGCCACATTACATTAAAGCTGCAAATGTTTTCAAGAATTAGAAACAGGAATGTCTTAAGATTTTCCAAACTTCCCAGGACTTCTGGGGAATTTCCAATATTTGTGAGACATACACTCTGTTGTCTCTTAAAAAGTATTCACAAAACTTGGATAATCAATAAAAATGTGCTCTGTGGTGAAATGATATGTCAAGCAAAAATGATGTAAGTGGAACTAGATGAGAAATTTATAAGAAAAGGGTGTCTGAAAAAATTCTTACCACATTAAATAAGATTTGGTCTTGTGTTCATCCTTGCACGCTACACATTTTTAAAAGATGCTGCTTTAAACAAGACTTCTGCCCTTTCTTGTTATTTTTAGTATCTCCTCAAACCATAAATACAACCATGTGTCAGGGCAAAGCTGTACTGATGGTTTGGACGTGGAGTACTCACTTTTATTCTAACCATTCAGTTCCATTTATAGCAAGTAATGTGTATTTTTCATCAATGATCAGATTTTGCATATTTTTAGTTGTTTGTGGACCAGAGGTTTGAGGAGTAGAATACTCTTCCTCTCACCTTCTTCAGTGCCTATAATTTCAAACGTGAATTTTTTGAGTCTAGGAATACTTTTTAAAAAAAATTTACATTTATGGTTCTAGGGACTTTTGAAGTTGGCAGAAGCACAGGTAAACTGAAACTGACTATTTAGGGAAGTGTTTGTCATTTATTTACCGTGCGACCTTGAACAAGATATAGAACCTCTGAGCCTCAGTCCCCCAACTCTAAAGAAAATAGAAATTCATTACTGCAACGTTATTGGGATGATTAAATGAGATGTGAGTGACGTGTATAGGACAGTCCTTGACAAATGGGTGGCATTAACTAACGGCTACAATTTCTTTCAAAGGAAATGAACAAAGGGAAAATCACTATGGCTAGGAAAAAAAAATCCAGCGTGGTCAAATTCTGAATGCCAAAATATTACCGCTGTGTTTTCTACTTCTGTAAAAAACTGTGATAAGTAAAACACTGGTAGGACAATTTGTGTAATCAGAAGCCATTGAAAAACAAACCTTAGCGTCTGACACCACGTTTGGTGACGTGCGTGAGGTCTAGAAAATTAAGACCATTGCAAATATGAAAAGGACACAAGGTGAGAATACTTGAAATAAATTCAGTTCTTACAGTAGATAGGGACACATCGTCACTTTCAGAACTCTGAGGATTTGATGAATAAATATTAACCTTATAAAGAATAAGGGTCAGAATGTGTCCTCACCATACGACAGCTAAAAGGAGTATTATTAACATAAAGGAAAAGAATGGAGAAGGGAGACAGCGTGAATTTCCAGTTTAGAAATCTTTAATGACTCCTTTTGTCTTTGTGGAAATTACTGCAATCCTTCACTCTGCCTCTAAGCAGACTGGATCTGCTGGATCTGACATTTTTGCAGTCTCATGGCTCTTCAGAGCCCTCTGTCACAGCTGTTCTCGACTTTTCCTAGCACCTCCAAATCTCTCAGTTTCTTCCCACCTGTGGTCCTTGCACAAACGGTTCCTTCTGCCTGAGTCACACTCCTTCTCTTTGTTGACCTAAAAGCTAATAGACCGCCAGTTATTTCTCCAGCAAAAATGGGTTTATTTGGGATCAGCAGAGAATTGCAATTCGGGGTCTGCAACCACAGGGAGCCACAGGCAAGGCCCACACAGCAAGGGAAGGAGGATGCTTTTATAGAGGGGAAAAGGAAGTTGGGAGGGCTGTAGTAAACAAAGAGTCCATGGTTTTTCCTTGGCTGTGTTGTTGTCAGGAAAGAAGAGGAGCCTTTCTTCTTCCTGTTGGGCTCTGCTATTGGAGCTGGGTGTGAGAGTCTTCTGACTTTATATTTAATTGTGGTTTCTGCTTATTAATTTCTTACATTTTTCACTTAGCTAACTCCTACTCACCCTTCAATTCTCAACTGAAATGTTGCTTCCTCCTGGGACCTTTCTCTGATTTCCTGGGGCTGCCCATTTTATACTCCCATGGCACCTTGCTCTCTTCTTTACAATGTGGGCTGAATGGTTTAGTGTTTGACTTCCCTAATACAGATTTTCCTTGGCTTAAGATGGGGTTGCGTCTTGATAAACTCATTATAAGTAAAAGTATTTAAAAGTATTTAATATACTTAACCTACTGAAAATCATAGCTTAACCTAGCCTAACTTAAACACGCTCAGAACAACCTAGCCTAACTTAAACATGCTCAGAACACTTACGTTAGCCTAGAGTTGGGCAAAGTCATCTTTACACAAAGGCAATTAAAGATAAAGTGTTGAATACCTCACATAATTTATTGATTACTGTAATGAAAGTGAAAAACAGAATGTCTGTATGGGTACAGAATCGTTGTAAATGTATTCGTTGTTTACTCTCGTGATTGCGTGGCTGACTGCAGCTGCCCAGCATCATGAGGGAGCATTGTACTGCTATCGCTCACTTGGAAAAGATCAAAATTCAAATTCTGAAGCATGGTTTCTACTGAATGCGTATCACGAAGTAAAACAATCATAACTCCAACCATAGTAAGTCAGGGACTCACTATGAAAACAGGAGCATTTTTTTTTCTTTTTCTCTGCAGTCTTGTTACTGCCTAGTGTTTTGTCTGGCAAATTAATAATATATTGACTGCTAATTAATGAATGCAATTGTAGCAGATACAATTCTCTGGCTCTAAGTCAGGTATACCTCCATTAGGGAAATAGACATATAGGTTGAAACTAGCCACCCACATCAAATTCTTCCCCCATTTTCTATGCTCATCAAACTACCTCCTCTGTATATTCATATATGCTTTTCTGCACAACAAACCTGAGAGATAATTATTATCTTCTTTTTACAGATGTGTAAACTGAGGTTAAGAAACTTGACCAAAGTCAGTAGCAGTAAGTGGCCCAGTTAAGTTCTGCAACCATATCTGCATCCTTGCCCACTCTGCTCTCCCAAATGCCCTTGTTAGTGAGGGGACGAGGTTGATCAGAGAATGTGAGGCTCTGGGCCAATATTTACATCTATTTCTAATAATAAATGTATGCAGTGGTTTCCTAGTTTTTACATCTGCCTCATATTTGGAAAAAACATCAGGCCTCAATTTCAGAAATAGATCAGCTCTTGGTAAACTGATATTTGAGCTAGAAAAATTTAGAACCATACCGTGACCTACAGTGATTTCACTAAGACATTGCTGTTTGTGACACCCTCTGTGGATAGTCAAGACCAGCTCTGGAGAATGACTCTATATCCATCTGGTGGTGTCAGTTGCAAATTCTCCTTCCTTTTTTCCTTTCTTCTTTTCTTCCTTCCTTGCTTTGTTGCTGCTCCTGTTACTGTTGATTCTTCATCCTCCTCTTCCTCTTCCTCCTCTTCTTTTCCCTCTCCTTCTTCTTTAGTTATAAAAGCAACATCTTCTCATCACAAAAATGCAAAGGCAGGGCTTCCCTGGTGGCACAGTGGTTGAGAGTCTGCCTGCCGATGCAGGGGACATGGGTTCGTGCCCTGGCCGGGGAAGATCCCACATGCCGCGGAGCGGCTGGGCCCTTGAGCCATGGCCGCTGAGCCTGCGCGTCCGGAGCCTGTGCTCCACAACGGGACAGGCCACAACAGTGAGAGGCCCACGGAACGCAAAAAAAAAAAAAAAAAAAAGCAAAGGCAGAAGTATGTAAAAAAGTGAAGGCCCCTTCCAACCCACCCCCAAAGAGAATGAAATTATACACAGGTATACATATAGCTTGTGAATTATTTTATTTATTCTTTACAAGAAACTTCCATGTCAAAGTATATGGACCTACCTCATTTTTAATGGTTATATAATATTCCACAAGGATGAATAGTCAGTACTGTATTTAATTATTCCTCTATTGTTGGACATTTCAGTTTTTTCCCAATTTGCCATTATTACAAATAATACTACAATACTTGTATGCATATTTTAGCCATTTTTTTAAAATTAAAAGAGGAAACTTTAGTAGGCAGAATGCTCTTTTTTCCCTAAATAACATATCTCAAATATTTCACTATGTTCCATGATCAGCATGTGTTTATTAACATTATTGACATTGTGTTAGGCTCATGATAGAAAATGTCTTGATCATGATGGCAATTTTTGGTTCAGTATAATATGAGGCATTACCTTTTGGAATCTCCAAGAATTTTGCTAAGGGAAGATCAGTAGCTCTGCCAGAGGCCTTTATTTCATCTTCACCCAGCAATTCCTTTTCACTTTCTGCCTAGCTAGCTGCTTGATACAAAGATCTATAACTAAGGGAAAAGATAAATTTCAATATGACATACTATAAGACTATGAAGACCAAGGAACAGCTCATACTGCCAAACTTCTATGTCATTCTTTCCTAATAAATACACAGTGTAAAGTTGTTTACACTGCAAGTAGAGCACACACCTTTTCCAAATTATATTTAACAAAATAATAAAAGTAGTGAGTATTTATTAGAGAAAATTTGAGAGAAATTTAAAAGTTAA
This sequence comes from Delphinapterus leucas, assembly GCF_059928025.1. Lineage (NCBI taxonomy): Eukaryota > Metazoa > Chordata > Mammalia > Artiodactyla > Monodontidae > Delphinapterus > Delphinapterus leucas. The sequence continues at coordinate 56,982,749 of NC_143140.1, forward strand.
CAAAAAACAGGAAAGAACAAAATCATTTAATCTCAACATCCAAAGGAAAGAATGACTAAATAGATTTTATTTTGAATCTATGAAAAAGCCTTTAATTTGAAAATATTAGTGACCATTTTTATATTAAAATCTACATCCTTTAATTTTTTTAGACTTAACCTTAAAAGATAAACATTTTTGCATTAACAGAATCTTTTACAATGTCATTAAGCATTTGAATCATTATTTATCTAATCATCTTCTACTGTTGAACATTTAACTTGTTTTCAGCTTTTTACTGTGATAAGCAAAATTTAATGAACAATTTATTTTTTTAATAAGATTTGTTTCTTTAGGATAAATTCTAAGAATTAGAGTCAAAGATTTGAATATTTTAGAGATATTTTTGAACTGAGTGAGAACTATATTTGATACATTTTTATAGCTGTTTTGATAGGTAAAAACTCTCATTTACCTTACAATTACATTAATTAATAGTGGCAAGAATAATATAGATATTTATGTAGATATGCCTATGATATTTTTCTCATATGAAATGATTATTTATGACCTTTGCCTTTTGCTCTTCTGTGATCTTAGTATTTTTAAGAGCTTTTTTTAATAATAAAATGTTTGACCACTTGTCTTTTTTTGCTATGGCTCTTTTTCTAGCTTATTGCATGTTTTTAACCCTTAAAACGTTTGTATGTTTTGGGGATGAAAGTTTTTAGACTTTGTATAGTAAAGATTTTGATTTTTACTTTCAAGATTAGAAAACCCTATCTTTTACCTAGGTATGTTTTACCTTGATATTTAACCACAATTTTATTTTAGCTGTTCATTTTATGCTTTTTATTTTACATTTGACTTTTTACTACTCTTGTATTTTTGGAGTAGAACCTAGTTAGGGCATCTATTGACTTTTTTTCTGAGTAGTTGACCGATTGCCTCTACACCATTTTCTTTTTCAAAAGCATCCTTTATTAAAATGGAAACTATGGTTAGTCCCATGATAAAATATTCTGCATATAAGGACAACAAATCAAAAGATGAATAACATATTTACCAAATTCTCAGGTACCAAGAGCAAGGGAAGGGGTGAAGTCAGAGTGTATACAGGGAGATCCCTACCTGGACAGGTGAAGAGGGGTTTGTGCAGGAAGGTGAGTACTCCTATAAAAAGATCAGCTATGGGATGGGAAGAGTCAGCTCGGACACCGTGGTGCTTGGAGAGAGCTCTGCTGTCTATCAGCTGAGGGAGTTGAACCAGATGCTGCTGTTCTCATACCATGCTCCAACAGAGACATTTCAGGGACTCTCCTGGGAAAGGGTCAAGAGCTAGGAGTTTGTAGCTCTCTTCTCTCTCTTCCTTCAGCAGAACACTCTGCTTTGTTTCAATGTGAGGTTTATTTAAAGAAATAATTCCAGTGTTTTTTAGAAAAACGCTTTTACAGAAATTTTCAAAACTACTTGAAAGTAGCAAAAATCATATAATGAATCCCTATACTTTCCCAATGATTATTTTGTCTTTCTTGCTTCATTTCTCCTTCACTCCTTTTTTCTTTTTTAATCTTGAATATTTTAAAACAAATCCCAGGTATCTGGTCATTTCACCTGTAAATAATTGAGTATGCTTTTCTACCTGAGAAAGACACCTCCTTTTTTCAAAATATAATTACCATGCATTTATCACATGTAACAAAATTAAAAATAATTTCTTAATATCGACTAATACTCAGTCCATAGCTCACGGTTGTCTTTTTACAATTGATTTCTTTGCATTTGAGACAAGACAAAGTCCATATGTTGCATTTTGTTGTGTCTCTTCAGTCTCTAACCGTCTCTTCCCAACTTTCTATGACATTGAATATTTTGGCCAACACAGTTTTTTAAACTGCCCATCTGTTTCTAATTGATTTGACACTTCCCATATTATATTATAATTTACATATAATAGAGTCAGTTCCGGTCCATCAAATCTGTTTTATTGAGCTGTGTCTAGTGTTGTGTTATAATGGCATCATAAAAGTTATTTTAATTTCAGAATAGGTTTTATTATCGAGGATCTTTTAGAGCTCAGTCTACTATTTCACAGTCTATTTTTATTAAATGTTCTTACCTACTTATTCTTCTATATGTTACCTTAGATCCTTAAACTTTCTGAAAACGAAAAAGGTGTTTTTAAATCCAAAGGTTTGGGGCAGAGGCTCTTAACAGACATAAAACTTGACATAAATGAATAATTTCTGGAGTTATCTATTATTTTCAACTTTTCTCCACATAAATATTTTCTGGTACCAAATCTAGAAACCACATCTACTCAATACCTTTATTAAGTTCAAAGGGTAATGTTGAGGAAAGAAATTATTTCCTAGTAAACCAACTGAACTTGATGCAAAAGAAAAGAAATGCCATGAAGGAAAATTGGGCTTGCTGTGGTTTAAGCAACAGATGAAGATACTTTTCTCTGCTGGATTGAATCCAGGGGAAAAGTGAGATGGGAGGCTAGAGATAATAAATAATGTTTATGAAATCAAGGTAAGAGTTTAAAAAAATTTTATTGATTTAATAATCTCGATCAAGAAGGAACAGAATAGGAATGAAAGGCAAGGAGTTAAGCATAAGCATTTTCACTCATGCTTTAAAAAATTATTTTCTTTGAGATCCAGCCCCCCATTGCAGAGAGAACTTTAGATGACCAATTATTTTCATTTTATCCTCTGTCTTGGCATGCTAAGTCCACAATTTATTGCTACGTTTACATACTGTGAGGATGAAATCTCAAGCTTTGGCAACTTGTTTAACTTGTTTGTAGGATGAGATCTGATTGATTTTGACATCTATGGTTGCTTAGGGATGACTGGCTGATTTCTCAACTTAACGTAGGACACTGTATTAAGGTGAAAGGCAATTAAAGATAAATTAGCTAGATTTTCTGAGGATACCAAAATGTGGGACCCCAAAGTACGGGCCTCAAAAACACAACTGACCCTCTTCTTCCTGGCAAACGTCTTGCATGTTAGGCCAGCAGAATGACCAAGACTAACACAGGACATCAGATGATTTCTGCAGTTGTTTTTGCAGCAAAGAATGAGAATTCACTGGATTGGGTCATATTAGGAAAGCTAGCACCTGTCATTTTAGTCAGTTGCTGACAAAGGCTTGTGTTTTCTCATATTTTAATTTGACAGGTATTGGCATCTCTCACAAATTACAAATATGTTAATACAAATTTCTTCTTGGCATGATGGATTGAATACCATCTCCCCACTCTACTTATTGGCCCAGAAACAACAAAATACCTGGAATATGGTACCTCCTGAGATTTTTGTGGGGGAAGGAAGTTAGGTTTTATCTCTTTTCTTCTCCTTATTTTACCTTTCACATTCTCTTTTTAACAATGTTATTGAGTTTTACTCAGACACAATTCCATCTTGCACTTTAACTATTAATCCTCAGTTTAAGAAAAGTCCCTGGATGTCTGGTGGATGGAGGTGCAGGCCCAGACAGAGGTCATATTGTAAAAGGAAGCAAGGAGCCTTCTGGAAAAGAAATTATCCTAAGAGTGCCAGCACAGCCCTGAAAATGTCAGGCTCTCTTCCAACTCCTTGTTTCTGCATATGTGATTCACATTGTCTGCAGTATATTTCTTCACCTAACTAACCCTTTCCCATCTTTCACAACCTATCTTGGTCATCATATCTTTTCTCACTAGCCCTTCCAGTCTAGGTTAAGCACTTTTACCTTGTGCTTCTATAGTCATATACTCCTCTCTGTCATAGCACTTATTATACTATGTTGTAATTGTCTATTTTTGTCCCCTACCTTTTCTACTAGAATATCAAGTTATTGATGGCAGGAACTGGGTTTATATTCACTGTTGCTCACCAGTCCTTCCCATCATGTGTTGCACGCATAATAACTTCTCAGAATAAATGGAGTTCTATTTAAGGATATCATCTCAGGAAGAGAAAAAAGGGACAGTGATTCTGAGTGAAGGAATGTGTCTGTCATTGAGACAATCTTTTGGCCCAGTTTCCATGGATTCATTACTTTGTCCTGAGAGAAGTGTTGGTGAATAAAAACTGAGAGGTGTGTTTTATTAAAACTCCTGTAAGATGCAAGGAGCTCATGGCAGCATTGCTTTAAGATACACATAACTGGGCTTCCCTGATGGTGCAGTGGTTGAGAATCTGCCTGCTAATGCAGGGGACATGGGTTCGAGCCCTGGTCTGGGAAGATCCCACATGCCACAGAGCAACTAGGCCTGTGAGCCACACTGAGCCTGCACGTCTGGAGCCTGTGCTCCGCAACAAGAGAGGCCGCAATAGTGAGAGGCCTGCGCACCGCGATGAAGAGTGACCCCCGCTTACCACAACTAGAGAAAGCCCTCGCACAGAAACGAAGATAAAACACAGCCATAAATAAATAAATAAACAAAAACAAAACAAAAAAAGTTACACATAACTGAATATAATACATTCTTTTCACTCTCCTGATAACCAGTAGGAGCAGGCACAGCATCTAAGTATCAGAATCCTTAGCATCTGGTGACCAAAGTGATCCAAATAGAAAAGATGGCAAATCTTCCACCACCATAGTACCAGATAGTTTTGTTTCTGAGCACATGGGAGACAAATTGGTAACTTTCTATTCATCGCCCTTGTTCTTTTTTTCTTTTCTGCTTCCCATTTTTCTGTCTTCTCTAGTGTTAACTGAGCCTTTTATGATTCCAGTTTCTCCCTTCTCTTAACATAACAATTATACTTCTTAAAAAATTTTTAGTGGTTACCCTAGAGTTTGCAATATACATTTACAACAAATCTAAGAACATCTTCAAGTAACACTATAATGCTTCATGGACAGTGCAGGTACCTTTAATAACAGAGTATTCTCAAGTCGCCTCTCCCACTCTTATAACATTGATGTCATTCATCTTACTTATTTAAAAACTATAATTGCCCAATACATTGTTGCTATTATTACTTTAAAATAGTTGTCTATTAGCTCGATTAAGAATAAGAAAAATAAAATATTTTTATTTTACTTTCATTTATTCCTTCTCTGACCCTTCTCTTTATGTAGTGCCTGGTATTAGGTCCGTGCTGAATGATAATAGCCCAAGATTATAACATAGTTTTGAAGGTAGAGAGGGAGAAGAAAGGTAAGCGGTGGTTTAAACACACTAATTCCCTCACTTTTCACAGCTGGGAATAAATACATAAAGAAACAGGGCTCTATGATTTAAAGTTATAATGGAGAATTCCCTCGCAGTCCAGTGGATAGGACTCCGCGCTCTCACTGCTGAGGGCCCAGGTTGAATCCCTGGTTGGGGAACTAAGATCCCACAAGCCGGGTGGTGTGGTCAAAAAATTTAAAAAATATTTAAAAAAAGTTATAATGGAACCACTGTGTCCTTATATATCTCTATAATTTTCTGAGCACTTCTTTACTTTTTGGCACCAAAAGATGTTCAAGGCTCATATTTAACTCTGCCTATACCAGCCCCAGAATCAGTCATTACTTCAAGTAGTCCTGGGGATATCATTGTTTTAGACTCTTTCAGTGGATAGATTTAAGAAGGACGTATGTATCTACTAATGTACATGGGCCGTGTGTACATGTGTGCGTGTATCTAATAGTCATTTTGAATTTAAAATCATAAAGGGAGAACCACAGAAATTAGCTGTTAATGTGCTTGGAAATGTAACACCATCTCCTTCACAAACATCTTCTTTATCGTTATCTAGTTAAACATGTTTTCCCTCCAGAACTACTATTCAGTGTAAACTATGATATTTTTCTTTCCAATCCTTTTGATTATTTTTTGTTGACATTTCTGAGACGGTGTTGTTATCTACCGTTTTTTTTCTTCCTTAAAAATAAGTTCTTACAACTTGTATGGAAAAATACATTCAATTATTTAAAAATCTACTTAAAAACAAAATTTTGGAACATGTATAATTTAGGGAATTTTATACTTTATAATCATAAAATGTGATACTTTATACATGCTGAAAATTTTAACTTGAGGGAAGAATATTACCCCGAATATATATTCAAATTTTATAACTGGGGTTTTTTAGACAATTTTGGTATTGTATGTCAAGTTCAAATGACCTCATCAATGATCTTCTTCCGAAATAGATACATTATTTGCAAATGACAAATGAAAGATTTGGGAGAGGGGAGAAAAATATTCTCACTCTCAGGTGTTATCTCACAGCCATTTGAACTAGGCAGTTGCTTATGCTGATCTTGAAAACCCAGTAAAATTCTGGAACTGTTATCTAGGGGTAAACTTTTCCACTATCAATTTGAAAACTCAAGACATGTTTTAATATCATTACTCTATCATCTCACTGTAGAGTAAATATTTAAATCTTGCTTCTGTTTAATAACTTATATAATTAGATTCTTGTGGAAATATCATTAAATTTCAACCATACCTTGTAACATGAAATTAATCACTGAAAAACTTACAGTACTTTTTTCTGTCATAAAAATTTAGGTTGGACACTAAACATAATATGAAAGCTTGTACAAGTATCCAGTGCCTCTTTAATTTCTCAGGTAATCTGAATAAGGTGAAAATTTGGGATATTAATATTGGTTTGTGATGATTAAAGATTTAATAATAGAACAGCATGGCAACTGGATATACATAGACAATTTTATGAGACAAATGAGTTAATTTAAGAGATAAATTTTGTGTTTTTAAAATATTTTTACTGTAATTATAATATATTTTATTTATATTATAAATATAAAGGGGAATATCTCTTAGGTCATTTAGAGCAGAGGACCCCAACATTTTTTGGCACCAGGGACCAGTTTTGTGGAAGCCAATTTTTCCACGGAGCTGGAGGTGTGGGGGATGGTTCAGGCTGCGATGCGAGCGATGGGGAGCGGCAGATGGAGCTCTGCCCGCTTTCCTGCTGCTCACCTCGTGCTGTGTGGTCCGGTTCCTAACAGGTACTAGCCTGGAGGTTGGGGACCCCTGATTTAGAAATTTGCAATTGCTCTTAAACATGTCTTTTCCTTGATAGGTAATCTTATCTAAGAACCATAACTAATTTTCTGTAAGAAACATGCATATCTCTGACTTGTCAATCAACCAATAAGCAAAAAGTACCCTACAGGAATTAAGACAGTCTATGTAAGCTGTCTATCTAAGATATATTAGGTATATCTTTTTTCTATCAAATTGTTCCATTAAGCTTAAAGAGGAATGGATCAATGGTATCCTAAGAATGTTCTCAGGTTTATCTGTTTTTGTTTCAAGCAAAGTTTGCAATTTTCACATAACTTTTTATTTTTACTTTAGGAAAAAGAAAAGATAATGAGAAAAAAGTCTGTAGATGTCTTAGTTCCTTTTATGAAGTATTGCAACAGAAACCAGCAATCACATGTACAACCATCAACTCTGAATATAATATGAATTATATGTAAGAAGTAGAATTTACCTAGATTGGTCTGCCTGTTTTTTTTAAATTATACAATCATATTATAGAACACTGTGGCTTCTACAATTTGAGTCAATTTAGGAACGCAAACTCCTGCTTCCATAATATAAGGAAATAAGAATAATTTTTCTATGTAAGTCATCTAGTATAAACAAAGTTCACAGACTGATTTACTTTTATCAAAAGGTAAAATGATTCACTGTTATATCCGATCCTAAGTAGTTCTGAAACACAAAATAAATTTAGCATGTACTTATACTATTTGGGTTTCCCAAAACAAGATATTGATACAAAATGTGTTAAAATGGCTGAAGTTTATGGCTAAAGAAAAGGGAAATGAATAATTACATATAAAAATTTACCAACTTTATTATTTCTAATTTTACAACAGATTCAGGTGTTTAAACCTGATTGGTTTCTTGATCCTACCCACTATGAACATTACTCAGTCTTATATTTTAACACCCTCAGTGTCACCTTTTCTTTGGTGTTTCATTTTGCAATTTATATGATCATTGCGTCCAACTGCAATTGTTCTTCAGAAGGTTTCATTCCACTATCATAATGAATTATATTATCTTTAGTAAGTTGAATATATACTTGTTTTTGGGACTGGGCAGATTTTTTTCAGTTTTCACTTACAGTCATCAGCTTTGCCTATGATGAACCATCCTTAACCTTTTGGAAGCTTTCAAACATAAAAATGTTATAAGCTGAGCAAGGTTTTCCATACATTGTTATCTCTCTCCCTCTCTCTTCTCTCTTTTATTAATTCTTTCTTTTTTCTTAATTTTTAATTTTATTTATTTATTTTTGGCCTTGTTGGTCTTTGTTGCTGTGCACAGGCTTTCTCTAGATGCAACGACAGGTGGCTACTCTTCATTGTGGTGTGTGGGCTTCTCATTGTGGTGGCTTCTCTTGTTGTAGAACACAGGCTCTAGGTGTGCGGGCTTCAGTAGTTGTGGCTCGTGGGCTCTAGAGCGCAGGCTCAATAGTTGTGGCACATGGGCTTAGTTGCTCTGCGGCATGTGGGATCCTCCCAGACCAGGGCTCAAACCCGTGTGCCCTTCATTGGCAGGCGGATTCTTAACCACTGAGCAACCAGGGAAGCCCCTAATGCTTTCTTTTTAAAGTTTTTGCATTTCTTTTTCCAAAGCTATAATATGACTTGGAGTTAGCTGTTCTTGAATTCTGCTGCCTTTTGCATCTTCATATACCTGAGTTCTAAACTTTAAATATGGGTAGCTGTTCCTTAGAAAATTGAAGGCATGAAGTCAAAGTCCAAGACTTCTTTGTTTTTTTTTCTGTCACTTAACTTTAACATTTTTTTCTTCTGTTTTATTAAGATATAATTAACAGGATTTCCCTGGTGGTCCAGTGGTTAAGACTCAGTGCTCCTAATGCAGGGGGCCTGGATTCAATCCCTGGTCAGGGAACTAGATCCCACATGCTGCAACTAAAAGAGTTCACATGCCGCAGCTAAGGATTCTGCATGCCACAACTAAGACCTGATGCAGCCAAATAAATAAATATTATAAAAATTGACACAGACTGTATATGTTTAAGGAGTTCAGCATAATGGTTTGACTTACATACATCATGAAATGATTACCACAGTAAGTTCAGTGAACATCCGTCATCTCACCTCACAAAATTAAAGAAACAGAAAATTTTTTTTCTTTGTGATGAGAACCCTTAGGATTTACTTTCTTAACATCTTTCATATATAATATACAGCAGTGTTGATTATCAAAGGCTTCTTTGGATAACTGCACAAGGTGGATGAAAATCATCTGGGTACATAGACCAAACTAACGTGTAGCCCATTTCCACAGCCAGTGCAGAGCTCTGCTCCTGACTTTTCCTGGATGCTCAGTGAGCCCCACATACCCAGAGAAGCACCGTCGCATGTGGGGATGATGCAGATAGCCACCCTGACACAATGAAACAACCCCAACTATGACACCTGGAGTCCATGTGCCCCTCCTGAGTTTATCACGCTTGCTGCCCTGGTTTGGTTTTGTTTTGTCTTTTTGGTTTTTTTAAAAAAACATCCCTCTTAGAAAACATCACATGATTTTGTTTTAGATTTGGGTAATGCATAAAATGACAGCAATTTGTTTAGTCTCTGTGCAAATATTTGTAATGTTAATATTTTAAGATACAGTCTGCAGTATCTTCAGTATGTTTTCTTTAGGCTTTCATTCAGCATTCAAACATGCCTAAGTCTCTCCCATAAAGAACACAAAACAAAGAAAACAAAAAACAGCCTTTCTCACCTCAGCCTCTGTCTCTTTTTTCCTCTCCTTCACAGCCAAACTTCTTAAAATAATCTCCTCTATACTCTCTTTAAACATGTCCCATTTACTCTTCCAGCCACTGAAATCCACTTCATGTTCAAGAAAAACCATTCTCATGTGATCATTGATGACATAAATTGTCATAATGAAGGAACAGTTTTCTATCCTTGCTTGGTCCTTGGGAAGCATATGTCACTATCAACATTTCCCTCTTTGGGGCTCAGAACTGTCTTCTGGAAAATACTTGGATGTCTCAAAGGAATGCAAAATACAGCACATTCAGGATAGGATTAATGACATTCCCCAAAACTGTTCCTTAGCTGGAGTTCTGTAGGTCATGAATGGCACCACTATCTACTCCATGGATGGATATAATTTTAGTCAGTAATATTTACATTTTTACTACTTCACAGTATGTATATACATTGATTTGGGGGACACAAGGATTTTTTTTGGAGTAGAATGCAAAACATAGCATAATTTCATTAACTAAATAAGGAAAAATGTATAATTTTTTCCCCAGTCAAATTGAGAACTTGTTTTGCAACCAAAAATAAAGTTTGTAAGTAGAACCTAGAATGTGTGCTGCTCAAGCCCTTGGGAATTAGGGAAGAAGATGGCTCCTGAGAGTTAAACTAGTAAAATCTATAATTCTGCAATAAGATTAGCTATCTATGAGAGTAACCGAAAGTTGCTTTAAATTTTTCACTAAAGACTTTGGAAACACCCAATATGCTAACATAGCATTCTGGGTGTAATCTCACTGGAATGTTTAGTAAACTCAAATAAAATCAATTGTAAAATGTATGGAAAGCTCAAACTGAAAAGATATTTAGCTAGAAAACAGAAAATAAAATTGCAGCGAGTCAGACATTGACATGTATCTAGTGAAAGTCTTGAGGCAGGTATCCCATCCATTTGGTGCAGATGTAGGCCTCAGACTCTTGGAACTTAGTGCCACTAGATATTTCAGTTACATAACAAATTCCCCCTTCATGTTCGACTATCTAATCATAAACTGACTTTCTTAAACTGACTTTCCATGGAGACCAGTTTACATGAAAAGAATATAGCTATGCCACACATATTTACAAGTTCCAAAATATAAATAGTACACAAATACATTAGCCCTGAAGCTATACCTTAGTCTCTTTTGAGTTAGCTAATCCAGTCATCTTTGACCTCTCAATTTTAAACTCATCCATGATTTCTAGGCTCAGACTCTAGAATATGGAGGTCTAATTAAATAATACAACCCCCTTGCAGGGAGACAACGTTTACAGTAGCCCCTCCTCTGCAGTTTCACTTTCCTTGGTTTCAGTTTGGGACCCTATGTCAGTCTTGGTCCCAAAATATTAAATAGAAAATTCCAGAAGTAAACAATTCATGGGTTTTCAATTGTTCTGAGTAGCACAATGAAAGCTTTTGCCCTCCCGCTCTGTCCTTCCCAGGATTCCCAGGTATCACATCATCGGCTCCTGATGTTCAACCATTGACATCATCAAGGCTTAATGATCCGGGGATCACCTGAAGCTAATGATCCTCCTGACATATTGTCAGAAGGCCAATATGTCCAGTGCTACATCATGATGCCTGCATCGTTCACCTCACCTCATTTCATCAGGTAGGCATTTTATCATCTCACATCATCACAAGAAGAAGGGTAAGTACAGTATAATAAGATGTTTTGAGAGAGACAAAGGCCATATTCACATAACTTTTATTAGAGTACAGTGTTATAGTTATCTACTTTATTATAACTTGTTAATCTCTTACTGTGTCTAATTTTTTAAAATAAATTTATTTATTTTATCTATTTATTTTTGGCTGCATTGGGTGTTTGTTGCTGTGCCTGGGCTTTCTCTAGTTGCAGTGAGTGGGGGCTACCCTTCTTTGTGGTGCACGAGCTTCTTATTGCAGTGGTTTTTTTTATTGTGGAACACGGGCTCTAGGCGCACGGGCTTCAGTAGTTGTGGCACGTGGGCTCAGTAGTTGTGGCTCGTGGGCTCAGTAGTTGTGGCTCGTGGGCTCAGTAGTTGTGGCTTGTGGGCTCTAGAGTGCAGGCTCAGTAGCTGTGGTGCATGGGATTAGTTGCTCTGCAACATGTGGGATCCTCCTGGACCAGGGCTTGAACCCGTGTCCCTTGCACTGGCAGGCGGATTCTTAACCACTGTGCCACCAGGGAAGCCCTGTGCCTACTTTTTAAATTAAACTTTATCATACATATGTATGTATAGGAAAAAAGTAGTATATATAGGGTTTGGTACTATCCTCGGTTTCAGGCATCCACTGGGGGGTCTTGGAACGTATCCGCCATGGATAAGGGGAGAAGACTACTGTACTAGCGAAATCCTTATACATTTGTGTAATTGGTCAATTTTTTTTTTTAACATCTTTATTGGGGTATAATTGCTTTACGATGGTGTGTTAGCTTCTGCTTTATAACAAAGTGAATCAGTTATACATATACATATGTTCCCATATCTCTTCCCTCTTGCGTCTCCCTCCCTCCCACCCTCCCTAGCCCACCCCTCCAGGCAGTCTCAAAGCACCGAGCTGATCTCCCTGTGCTATGCAGCTGCTTCCCACTAGCTATCTACCTTATGTTTGGTAGTGTATATATGTCCATGCCTCTCTCTCGCTTTGTCACAGCTCACCCTACCCCCTCCCCATATCCTCAAGTCCGTTCTCTAGTAGGTCTGTGTCTTTATTCCTGTCTTACCCCTAGGTTCTTCATGACATTTTTTTTCTTAAATTCCATATATATGTTTTAGCATACGGTATTTGTCTTTCTCTTTCTGACTTACTTCACTCTGTATGACAGACTCTAGGTCTATCCACCTCATTACAAATAGCTCTATTTCGTTTCTTTTTATGGCTGAGTAATATTCCATTGTATATGTGTGTCACATCTTCTTTATCCATTCATCCGATGATGGGCACTTAGGTTGTTTCCATTTCCGGGCTATTGTAAATAGAGCTGCAATGAACATTTTGGTACATGACTATTTTTGAATTATGGTTTTCTCAGGATATATGCCCAGTAGTGGGATTGCTGGGTCATATGGTAGTTCTATTTGTAGTTTTTTAAGGAACCTCCATACTGTTCTCCACAGTGGCTCTACCACTTCACATTCCCACCTTGATCAAATCTTTAACCAGGGTTTTGCTATTGAAACTCTAGAAACAAATATATACTATTAGATGTTACTTAATTGACTTACTCCTTTGCCATTTCTACAAGAACAGTACCTTTAATGTGTAACTTCTATTAGTTTTAAACTTTACAATTTTCTTATTATATCACAGACTGGTAACTATATCACACACTTAGCATTAGTTACTCATATAGGTATTATGCCTATTCTTCTTGCCCCACCATTGTTAATTACCAAGATGATCTCATTTCATTCCATTGTTCAACATGAATTACTGGTTGAAGCCTAGTATGTTATTTCAGAACACATCCTGTGGTCTGATTCTAATCTCTTGACTTCTCTGGACATTTCATATCGTATTTCTCATCATTTATTTTCCAAAGTTAGGAAACTGAGATTTTAATTTTTCTTTTTAAACATATTAATGTTTAATAAGCATCATGATCAAAAACATAATATAATTGTTTTCTCTTTTATATTTCCAACTCTCAATATATCTGTCAGCTTGGATTCCTTTTTTTTTTTTCCTTAACTATTTTCTCTCTCCTAGTAAACTATAGTTACACTTTCTTTCCTTCTTTTTTTTTTTTGCCTTTTCTTCTGAGCCATCTCCAATATTCAACATAAAGAATGTCATTCTGGTTGCTGAAGATGCAATTTTGATACATAAAGACAGGTTAGCTCTCTATAAATTAAGGGATTTAGTTGAGGATAAGCACTCTCCTTGTATCTTTGAATTTTCAGTGCTTTGCACACGACTTAAAACAAAGTGGGACCCAATGGTAAATATTTTCACTCATGAATAAAACCCTTCATTTTCTCACATCAATGTAATAAAGAAACATTGACAAAGCTATATATTTTACTTCCTAGCCATATCTGAAATGTGTAATTATGTGGCTTGACAGGTGTTAAAAAGTAGACAGTTACATATGAATGAGCCCCACAGCTAAATATGTCTATATTTAAAATTTTTTTCTACTCTTACATTTAACAAAAAATAGTATGGGTGTATAGTCCTGTGATGATGAAGTCTATAAAACCCCATTGAAAGACTGAAAATTTTGCCATTTTATATTTCTCGTTGTGTTTGTGCATTCACCTTTGTATTCTTTTAATGCCTCATCTCATTTTCTCCATCAAACTTAAAAAAGGTCAGAATCATCACTTGCCATTGAGGTGGTCCTAAAGACAATATTATTTCTATATAACGTAGAACATAGTGTGCTATGAAAGAGATTTTCATGCAAAAAGACGTTTTTCTCATCTGCCTTTTCCTTCTGCCATTATCTTCCCACAAACCAAAATTATAATAGTCACTGGTAGTATTTTTTAATTTTTTGCTCTGTGCCAAGTACTGTTCTGAGAATGTGTGTATATTTAATTTCAAAACAACCACAATTTTTATTCTCATTTTTTTTTCCCAGAAGAAAAAGAGGTCAAAAACTTCTTTGCTAAGCATCATACAAAGGCTTTTTATTTATTTATTTAAGTACTGCCCTTTGTATGCTAGAGGCTCCATACCTCCATAGCATATAAGGTGTATAGAACTTCTAGCATCCTTGTTAAATTATCCTCTTACTTGGTTTGCTCTAACCTGTTCCAACATTTTTTTTTTCTAACTTTTATTAATTAGTATTTTTGCTATCTTTGTAAGGCATTTCTGGGCCTACTACCAGATATAAAAATACAACATAAAGTATTGTTAACATTTACTTACTTGTTGATACACTAACCATGAAATGGCAGTGCATTGACATGGCATCTTTATTCTACTGAGATGATAAATTTTTTATTTGCTTATTATGTTTCATCGGTGAGTGGTCAAACATTTATTAAATAGAGATGAAGTAGATTAAGCTTAAGCTTAGAATGCTCTTTTTTTTCTGAATAATTTTATAGTATTTCTAGTAGACACCTGCATTAATGCCTTTTTAAAAATTAGTTTCAAAATAGCATCATAACTAAAATTTTATCTATGTAGCTTTGTAGAGATATGGGTAATATTTAAAGTTGCTCATATAATCTATTTTAAGAACCTAATAACCTGGATATTTTGTTTTCTGCTACATTTTTTAAACTAAATTATAGGCAGAATAAGTAGGGTCACTGCCAAATCTGAATTTTTTGCAAATTTTTATCACATCTTCCTATTGTGCTCTTTCATTTCACTTTAATTCCTTTGGTTCATTTTAATTCTATGTAATTACTAAATATAACAATGGATGATTATAATTTTTTAAAGATAACAATTTAATAAACTTTAGAAGAATTTTCCTGGTCCCATGGCTAATGAATTCTCTCTCCAGGATACCATTTGTCTGGCTCGTTCTTCAGTTTTTACAACAGAATAATTTAAATTTGGAAGTTAATTGTGGGAATAAGGGTAGGAATGATGTTTACCTTTATGCAAAGCAATGACCTATGATTACAGGAACTTAGAAAAAGCTGTTGGGGGAGATAAATGCATCTATTGAGAAAGTGTTTGCATTCATTTAAGGTTGAGGCAATCTGGTTAGTTTGCATAAAGGGAGGTTTTTATGATGAGGTAGGTACTTAATTCTTTCAGAGAGATTGGGTGTATTCAGGTGTGGTCTTGTCTCTACAGCCTGGAAGACAGTTTCACCTCCCTGTTTTTTAAAGTCCAGTGTGTCTGGTAGATCTACATCAACCAAAGCTCTGCTAGGAATAGCTCTTCAAGGACATTATTGAAATTTGAGACTTGTTTATATTGTCCCCTCCCTCCGTGGATTAAATGATAATAAACAGTTTTTTCTTTCTTCAACTTAGATCTTTAAAGGCTTTATCTGTTACTCTGAGTCAATAGAAGGGGTATGTTTGGACCAGTAGCTGTGCAAACTTTTTTTGCAGTAGATAGCAGTAGGAAAAAGTGAAGGCTTTATGCTTGTAAAAACATTTACAGTCTCCTAGCAATCTGTAGTGATGCTATGCAAGTCTGACAATAGATGAATGTTTTCTAATGTCATAAAACTTTACAATAATACGGGAAACTTACTTAACTGTTTGCCTCAGGAGTTGATGTTCTGATTCTAGAGTTTCAGAAAGACTTGACTATAAACTAACTTTATCATAGAGTCATCAATTATTAACAGTAATATATACTTAAAGCAATAGACATTTTGTCCAGCCTCTATATTTTTTTCAGATGGGAAAATTGATATGTTGAAAGATTAAATAAACTTTTAAAGTCATATGATTATTTTAGGTATTGAACAGGGATTAAAATACTCACTATTCTCATTTAAAATCACTGCTTTTCCACTATAGCTTTGTATGTCACCTAAAATGCTTAGGGCTGAGGCTGAACTGACTGGTGGGCTGGAAAAGAAAGTAAGAACTGTAGAGTATCTGAAAAATAACTTGTATATTTGAGGCATATATGATAGGATACAACAATGCATAATCAGTACAAATGTGTGCAATTCTATGAAAATTACCTGCTTCTCAGCTGGAATTTGGGCACAGTCTAGGTGCAGCTGGTAGGTGTATGCAACTACCCAGTTTGTAAACAGAGAGTGGACTGGACCACTGTCAAAAACTCATGCCTGTAGGATTCAGGAATCAGGAGTGGGCCAGGTGGCGACTGTGTTGAGCTAGAGAGCAAAGGATCACTTATAGCATGGGCAATGCATACTCAGCTCCAGCTGATGTAATGTAAAAATGTGAGCCCAATGTTGCCAAATCTTCCCATTAAAAAAGAAAAGATAACTGGATTTTTAAAAACAGTGTATTTACTAAATAAAACCAGCCTACATTTAGAGTTGCCAGGTCTAGCAAGTAAAAATACAGGACCTCCCGTTAAATTTGAATTTGTTTATCTGTTTACCTGCATTTTATCTGGTACACCTAACTGACTCACCTGCCTCTTTGCAAACTCTTGTTTAAGGAAACAGTAGGTATGTTGACGCTTGTGATATGTATCCACCACTGAGGGTCAATTGTGTTCACTTAGTTACCACATATTATTTTCAAGATTTTTGGTTCAGAGGTGGTTAAAGCCTTTCACACAACAGTAAATTGTTCAAATATTATATTTTTAAGGTAGCAAATTTCACATTAAATATGTCAGAACAAAATATCTGAGTTTTTACAAATTACCTAAAGAATATAGCAAAAGTGAATAAAAAGACACTTTTATTGTTAGCTTCCAGGGAAGATTAATGCTTTCAATATAAGAAATAATTATGTGAAGATTTTCTGGGAAGAAAAAATTCCTATATATTATTACAAGCAAACACGATAATAATAGAGGCAGAATGCTCAGTCTCCTTGAAGCTTTGCCCCTGTCTGCTCATAAAACCAGATAGGCTGAGAACAAGCTACAATGCATCCACCAAAGTTATAATTAACATTAGCTTGAGAAAGAGTCGTGGATCCACTTCATGTCGAATTCCATTTGATCTTAATTGAAAGGAGGCGCAGAGTTACAGGAAACAGACCCTCGCATTGAAAAGGCCATGGTAATATGTTTAGAATTTCCCAAGAAACAGAAAAAGGTCTTGAGAGCACAGACGCTTGGAAGCGGAGAAGTTAAGCCTGGAAGCGGAGAAGTTAAGCCTTTAACACCTCACAGCAACAAAACTCATCTGTCAGGCTTTGAAGGCCTTGGCTCTGGGATTTATTTTCTTCTCATCTAAGATAGGCCCAGAAACTTAATTTTGTTTTTGAAGCAAGTAATTCTCCCCAACATTTCATCAGTTTGTTTTTGATTACCTTCTAATGCTTAGCTACCTCTCACAGGGTACCCATCTAGGACCTTCTCTGAATAGAATAGCTTTTCCAGAGAAAGTGCTAAAATAGAAACAGACTGAGTAAAGCAATTTTTTAAAAAGTAATTAATTAATTAAATTACGACTGCTTTCGGGTCTTCATTGCTGCGCACAGGCTCTCTCTAGTTGAGGCGAGCGGGGACTACTCTTCGTTGTGGTGCACAGGCTTCTCATTGTGGTGTCTTCTCTTGTTGCGGAGCACGGGCTCTAGGTCCGCGGGTTTCAGTAGTTGTGACTCGTGGGCTCTAGAGCACAGGCTCAGTAGCTGTGGTGCATGGGCTTAGCTGCTCCGCGGCATGTGGGATTTTCCTGGACCAGGGCTCGAACAGGTGTCCCCTGCGTTGGCAGACAGATTCTTAACCACTGCGTCCCCAGGGAAGTCCCTGAATAAAGCAGTTTTAAAGACAATCAACTCATCAAATGTTTATGTTTCCCAAGCAAGAGGCATCCTTCTAGGCTTGGGTTCCTGCTTTCAAGGAACATAAAATTTGAAGGAAGAGATGGAGACACAACAGTAGACACATAGAAAGGAATACAGGACGAACCTCTTCATTCCTTCATAGGAGAGGGGTGATATTCCCTGAAGTTGATTTTTGACTGGGTTTTTAGTGGGATCTCCGTTTCCCAACCATGGATTGAACCTGGGTTACAACAGTGAGAGCTCCGAATCCTAACCACTAGACCACCAGGGAACTCCCCTTGACGGGGGTTTTGAATGCTGGATAGGAATTTGCTAGACCTATAAGGGAAGGAAAGTCCTTGTAGCAGAGTGACACACTTGAGCAAGAGAATAAAATTGTGTGGTGTGTGAGGTGTGTGAGGACTAGTAAACAGTTTTGAATTGTGCATAGACAATATTATTGAAAAGAGAGGGGAAGAGGCATGCAGTCTGGAGACAGGCGGCGAAGGTCATTTCATTTGCTTGCAAGTACGTTTAGACTTTCTTCTGAGCACTGGAGAGCAAGAGATGATTAGATAGATTGTGTTTTAGAAAAAGACTTGGCCACAGAGCATAGATTGGCAGGAGAGAGGGGAGGCAGAGGGGCTGTGGTTATAAAACCAGTTAGAAATTTAAGGTGTGAACTGGGGCTGGGAAGTGGGGATTAAAAAGTTAGGAGCAGTGAGCTGGTGACAGAGAAGTTTCAGCATGAGAATGAGCCTGGAAATAAAATGAGAAAGAGGAAGGGATCCTTCTAAACCAACTGCAGACTAGGGCTGGTCTAAAGGCTAAATCTGCCTCAGTCAGAGGTTTATAAATTAGGAGCATTTTTTTGGAGGAGGGAGTGTGGTTCAACAAAGTGTTTTTCTTTTATTCTTCTGATTCTAGGTAACTTTTATTTAGAAAAAAAATTGTACAAGGACACAATTGTTTAAGGCTACCCATACATACGCCATATTGCTGTCAATTGATAATTAACAATTATCAATTGTTAATTTTTCTACATTTATTTTTCACTTTTTTTCTTTTTCCCCCCGCTTTTTTTTTCCTGAGTCAACTGAAAGCAAGTTTCAAGCATCAGGTCACTTCACTCCTAAATACTCAAGCGTATATGTCCTAAGAAAAGGGATATTCTCCTAGAAAAATCTCCATATCATTATCAAACTCCAGAAGTTTAATACGATACAATAACATTAGCTTCTCTACCATCCATATTCACGTTTCCCAGTTGCCCCAACAATGTTGTATGTGTGTGTGTGCATGTGTGTATGTTTTAAATCCAAGATCCACTTAATAATCGCATATTGCATTTAGTTGTCATGTCTCTTTAGTCTTCTTTTCTGTAAAACAGGGTCCCACCTTTGTTTGTCTTTTGTGACATTTTGTGGCATTTATGATGAGTTCAGTTCAGTTGTTTTGGAGAATGCCCCTTAAGTTTGATTTGCCTGATTGTTTCCTCATGATTAGATTCAGGTTAAAACTTTTGGGGACTGTCGTGTACAGACTTCCCACTGGATTTTAGCAGGAGCACATAAGTCAGTTTCTCTTATTGTTATTGGTGCTGTGAAGTTTGAGCACTTGCTCAAAGTGGTCTGCACTCGACTTCTCCATTGTGAAGATGTCTTCTCCCTTTTGTAATTAGAAAGTTCTCTGTGGGGCGATGCTTTTTTTAAAAAATATGTATTTATATATTTATTTATTTGGCTGCTTCGGGTCTTAGTTGTGGCACGTGGGATCTTTAGTTGCTGCATGCGAACCCTTAGTTGCGGCATGTGGGATCTATTTCCCTGACCAGGGGTCGAACCCAGGCCCCATGCACTGGGAGTGTGGAGTTTTAGCCACTGGACTACCAGGGAAGTCCTGGGTGATGCTTTAACATGCTATGTCTACACTGCTCCTTAACAACCTCTCACCTAATGCTTTTCACATATACTGGTGATCCTTAACCGGCTGCATAACGTTAGACAGATTAGGGAATTGCTCACAAAAATCTGGATTCCCAGGTTCTTGTTAAAAATTGCAAGATGTGGCAGAACTGGGCTCATATTCCTGAGCTGCAGTAATTGCTAGGAATGGATCAGCGATGGTCTCCTAAAAATGTGACCAAAAAAACTGTGGTTTTCAGTTTGCCACAGTTTCTACCTTTCCCAGTTGTTTAACCCGTCCTATTTCACTCACTTAGGGATTCTATTTCTCCTCTATAACCATTTGAGATTTCTGTCCTTGTACTATGGTTTCTAATTTAGGGATATGCATGGTTGGTGGTGATGAGGGATATGGAAGCCTGGAGAAGGAGCCTAGGGAAAAATATTGACAGCTTTGGTTTTAGATGTTTCTTGAGGTGGTAATCGTTTCAGAAAGGCAGAAGAGACATCTGAACTGGAGGTAAGATTTTGAATTCTAAGGTGCTAGTTGAATGCATGGATGCGATCCCTCCTTCAACATATTGTATATTACTATAATAATGTTGCCATATGATATGATCATTTACTACAATCCATGTTCCTTACTAGTCAATCATCCATCTTTTACCCTCTGCACTTGGTGCATATTAAACACTCAATAAACTTTACTGAATGAATGAATAAATGAATGATTCATATGAATGAAGCCACTTATTGTCAAGAGACATTTAAAGAGGGACTGATTCATAAGCCAGATAACATGAACCTCAAAGGGTTGAGAAGTGAGGGGAAGGTCGACATGATCTGTAGATTCTGTGGGAAGTGTGATATGGTGGAATGAGCTGCCTCTGCTCCAGGTAGCCCATGGTGAGAGAGATGTCATCAGGGGAGAAACATTTCAGTGAAGGCGGGAAGGTGGCCAGAAGGATCTATGAATGAGACACCAGTGAATGGACATTAGCAGTGAGGTGAGGGGGCAAAAAATGATATCGTGATGTCGGGTTGCTTTGGTGACAGGGAAAAACAGAATATTTGGATTTAGCAAACTCTTACAGGACCCGAGATCGATAGACCCTTTCAGTTCATTTCAGCTGTCACTGAGTACCTGCTTCAAGAGGGACAAGGCTGTGAGTGGTACTGGGGCTATGGAGATAAATAAGATGTAGAGTTGCCCTTAGGGAATTCAGATTCTAAAAGAGATCAAGAGGTAAATAATGATGAACAATTTAGTGCCAAAATGTGCAATAAGAAATATATGTACAAAATGTAGCCCAGTAATTAACTTCATACCACCTCGGGAAGGGGCTGGTTGTAGAAAGGATAAGAGCATCCTTTGGAGTCAGATAGCAGTAGGCTCAAATCTCAAATATCACCTCTTACTGGCTGCATGTGTGACCTCCCCAAGCCTTAGTTTCTTGATCTATAAAGTGTGAATGATGCTTGGGCACTGTTATAATCTTTAAATGAAATAATATTCATATGGCATTTAGTCTGTTGGTGTTTGGATGTCAGTAAGGACATGATATCTTTATCAGAGATGTCCTCTTGTTCACATTCTAGAGCAGAGCTATGGGGCATGGTGTACTGTGGCTTGATATTTTTAAGAGCTTGTTTTACTTTTGAAGCCCTGCATAACTTATTGTGTCTTAGCATACACAAAAAATTTCTTTTTGTCTTTTAAATGGCCACCCGTACATTGTACTTTTTGAGGGTTTTTTAAACTCAAATATTTTAATGAGAAAATTTATAATTTATGTGAGAGAATTTACCTTTTTGGACATAAAAAGCATTTTCTACCTACAAGAAATAGAGCCTCTTGAGCTTTTGCTTGTTCTGGTACAGGACACTAACCAGCAGGTGTTTATTTAAAATACCTGGCAAATTTCCTTGACCTTCTCATTTTGAATAGACACAGGAGACATAACACAAATGGCTTGCTTTGATATCCTGACTGTCAACATCTTTAAAATACAGGCTCTGTATAGAAAAAGTCTCTGATTCCTTTTTATGACTGTCACATGAGTGTTCTGTTTTAGAACTATTACTCTCTGTGATGTGCTATATAGCGTGATCATTTTTGCAGATTTTCCCTAAAGACTGGTCTTTAGGGTAACTAAAGATCATGTTGATTTCCACGTAGCATCCTTATAAATATAATATTTGTTTGTAAATTGTTGAGCATAACAGAGGCCAGGCAAAATTGCAATACTGACAATGGGAGATTCATGAAAGCTCCTGAAGTTAAGGTCTGTTTTCGTTTTTACGAACAATGTATCCTCAAATTACGGATATGAGATACTGGATGAGCTCAAAATGACCAAGTCACTCCCTGGTTGGACATTCTGTGCTTCACAAAATGTAATCCCTCTTTTAGAACTCTAGAAATAATGCAACATTTTAGAAGGATGAGTTTACTCCCTCCAGTGCCTGAAGTTAGTTAACCAGGATTAAGCAATAGATGGGACAGGACCCCCTAGACAGTTGACGATGACTGATGAGTGACTTGTATGTGAGAGAGTTTGGAAAGTATAAAGTCAATATAAGTACCAGAGAAGAGAAACTAAACTTTAGAAGTTGTTTCTATTATTCTCTATGTGTCTTATTAATCAGGTTAGAAATTTTTCTGAGTAAACAGTCTAATATCACTGATACACTGAGGATCTCTTACATGCCTAGCAACAGGTTATGCAATTTGAGAATTTAATAACTTTAATAAGAACAAACATGCCAGTGGATCCACAAAGCTGCCTGAAATCCTTTCAAAACATGTGGTGGGTAGAAACAAATAAAGAATATAGTATAACAAATAAGGACCCCTGTCCATTATGACCTATAATATCTTCGAAAAGGATTTGGTCATCAAGGGTCTCTAGGATGAGTCAGTAACATTAAACTAAAACCAAACATAGACTAACCCAGTTCTTCAAAGTGGGTTTTAAGACTACTATCAAAATATTAGGAAATTGTTTTTTATTATGATAAACTGATTCTTATTCAAATGGAGGTTAAACAAGAGAAAATAATTTTAAGCTGTAGCAAAGAAGGAATTTAAGCTGGAATTTAAGTGCATTTTTGGATTTGTTGGTTGAGCAAATATTTATGCTCGGCAATCTGAAATATATTTGGGGAAAAGGTATTGAACAAAATAGGAAAGGACACTGCTCTCATGGAGTTTACATTCTAGAGGGAGGAGGATAAAGAGATAAACAGATTGGTGAACAAGAGTGTTTCAATACTGAGCACACTGTGGGCATCTGAAGCTACACTGCAAATCTTTGGTTCATTGTTATTTTTCCCTGGACTGGGCTGTTTTCCATTTTAATTTGTTGGTGAGATAAACTTGCTTCTAAAACTGTAGGTAGGAGAAAAAAGAGATAATGTAAAAATTAAAATGTCATTCATCTGGCTTTAAGAGCAAAAGGAAATGGATACTTGGCTGAAGACTAAGTAAGGAAACAGTGGAGAAATCTTCAACAGTTACAGATTTAGCCAGCAGTTATGCCTGGACCAGGACTGTAAACAATTTGTACTTTTAAGTTCTCCAAATTCTGTCATATTCATTAATCATATTTTACAATTAAAGCATTGCCAAATTCATGCCCTTGAAAGTTTTTCTAAACCTTTCCCTCCCTTTCCACTCCTATCTCATAATCATTTAAATTTTATATTTCTACTTTTTGAAGTTTCTATCTTATATTTCTTTTCCCCTATTAGTCTAATTTGGACCATCGTTCAAGCTAATAAAATCATGTTTCACCAGATCATTTAATCTATTTCTTAACCAAGGAAGGATTCTCAGCAAACATTTTCATGCACATTTTTTATTACATTCTTAGAGATATATGTTAGGCTAGAATTCTGGCAAGTTTTAACAGACCTCAAAGGATCAGAAATTAAATAGATTGTACTTTGTACGCTGTTTCCAATTGAGTGATTTATTTTACTAACATCATAACTAATGAGCTCATTTGGGATACATAGAAAAGTTGTTTGAAAGTTAGTTCAGTAAGCCTTAGGAACACAAGAGTAAATATAGAATGCTTTGCTTTGTTAATTATTAACTATAAGGCCCATCTTTCTTGTCTCTATTTCTTTTATAGTCTTTAATTTTTGTTTTCATATTTTTTAATCTGTCTGGTGCCACAAGAATGTAAGCTTCCTGAGAGCAGGACATTTCTCTTTCCTATTCAATGCTGTCTCTCCATAGCCTAGAAAACAAAGTCTGCCATGGTAAGCCCTCAACAAATATTTGCTTATAATTTGATTAACTTTATCAATCAGTTTTCTAACAAGGCACACTAATTGATTTCTTTTGGAACTAAAGTAGAAGTAAGGAAGGCAATGTTAAACACACTCAGTAACTTTCAGCAAGTTTAAATTTATAGGAGCATTGATTCAGCCACAGAAATGAATTATCATGAACATGCCATGGATTAGTGAGGAAAACAACCTCAATTCTTCTCCTTAATCTTCCTCTTTGGCCTCTTTCTTTCAGCTACCCTTTGCCTATTCTCCCCAGCTCCACACTGTCTTACGCTTTTTTTTCAGTAGCCCTGCAAATTCACTGCCAGTCAGAAAAGTTGAAAATGTCCTTCGACACTCAACAGTGGCAGAATGATCTCCTTAGAACTTTGCAAATCCCCTATCTTCATCTAACTCATAGAATAACAACCTTGTTTCAGGCCCCAAAGTTCATGGGCATCCTCTAAATTTATTATGATTTGAGGCAAAAGAATACTCAAAAACAAAGAAAATACAATTCCTGAGAGAAAGTAGACAATTGTAAGCAATATTTCTAGCAAATAAAGAAAACATACTGAAGCATTATTATTTGGTAGAAGAAAGAAAATTAGGGAGAGTCATTTTAAAGAATATTTTCAGTATTATAGATTCTCTGATTAGAAAAATTATTCAGGTAGATTTCTATGAATTTATCAACCTAATTTGTATCACGTATGATAGAAATAATGCCATGACAGAGAAAATGACCATTTCCTGAGATTTCTTCAACTAATAAAATGTAAATCATAATGGTAAACACTGTATATCTTGATAAAGTTATTCTAAAATATGGACACTGTAAAAACAGTCATACTATGAACAAACAGAAAAAGAAATAAAAATGCTTCTTCTGCTAAGAAAAGATGCTCAAACTCAGTCACAATAAGATAAATGTAGATAAAATTATACTGAGATATAT
Organism: Delphinapterus leucas; assembly: GCF_059928025.1. Classification (NCBI taxonomy): domain Eukaryota; kingdom Metazoa; phylum Chordata; class Mammalia; order Artiodactyla; family Monodontidae; genus Delphinapterus; species Delphinapterus leucas. The sequence goes on from NC_143140.1 coordinate 57,007,985, forward strand.
TTTTTTACCTATCAGATTTAAAGGCAACAAATTAGAGGACATAGTTGGCCGGGTTGGTTGATGAATAAATTGCTTAGATCTATTAAAGTTACAAATACACATATTTCTTTTCTGTTTCTTTAAAGAATTTTTTTTTGATGTGGACCATCTTTAAAGTCTTTATTGAATTTGTTACAATATGGCTTCTGTTTTATGTTTTGGTTTTTTGGCCACGAGGCACGTGGGATCTTAGCTCCCCAACCAGGGATCGAACCTGCAGCCCCTGCATTGGAAGGCGAAGTCTTAACTACTGGACCACCAGGAAAGTCCTTCCAAATACACATATTTCTTGTTCTAACAATTAAACTTCCAGGAGTTCATCCTACAGATATACTTGTACATCTGCAAAATGATAAAAGTACAAGGTTAGCAATTGTAGAATTTCATATGATTCAACATAGTAGCAAAAGATCGGAAAAAATCTAAATATTCAAAACAGAGAATTGATTAAATATATTGTATTTTCCTGCAATGTAATATTATGCAGCCATAAAAAGTAATGAAGAAGATCTCTATGAACTTATATTAAAATATCTCTCATCTAATATATTAAGGGGAAAAAAGCAAGGGACAGAATAGTTTATATAAGGTGCCACCATTTGTTCAAAGAGAAGGAAGAAAATGATATATGAGTGAATTTGCGTCAAAGACCTAGGAAAAGACAGGCAAGAATGGGACAGCACGGGTTGTTGTTGGGAGAAGGGGGTGGTGGGTGGAGAACTAGGTGGATAGGGTATAAGTGAGGGAGGAAAACCTTACTTTTATCTTCTTTGCCTATTGAATTTTGAATCATAGGAATATATTAGCTTTAAAAAATATATAGATTATGAAAACCAAGTCAATTTTAATAGCTATAAAGTAAATTGTTAGTGTATACTTACAATTTATTGTACACAAACTGATACTTAAAACACAGACCTTAAAACATAATTTTATAGTAGGTGACAGAACCACTGATATATTAATCTTGACTTTGATATTTCCTCAGATTCTCAAAAAGTGCCTCTCATCCTGTGTGCTTGACCTTAGAGCTGTTCACCTGCCTCTCCTTTAGGACTTGATGCAAAACAATGGAATTTGTATAACTATAAATGTAAGAAACACTCCATATTCCAAATAAGTTCTAGAATTTGGCTCTTACCAAGATTATTCCCAGCTCAAGTAGAAAATTTCTGATTCAGTAACCTCTCTTGCCATGAGTTAACAATGGCTCTTAAGTATATTCAGTTCCACCTAAGCAACTGTCAACTAAGGACATCCAAATCTCAGCTGTGTCTGGATGTGTGCAGAAGTCAGGTATTTTGCCTCCTGTTAATCATGACCCTACACTCAGGTAGGAGACCAACTTTCTATGCCTGCACAATGCTAAAGGGTTGCATGCATACTTTAGAGAGAAGCAAAGGAGTTAATATCATGGGAATGAGTCTGGTAGTGGGGGAATGAGTAGGCAGTAGAGAAAATTGATGGTTGGTACTTGGTTTTCCTCAAAGCCTGGAAGATCAGGCTGAATGAAAAATATGTTCTTCCACTTATGTTGCATTTCTTCTGCGCCAACTCTCTGTTGGAATCCACTGTCCCATAACAAGCTGAAGAGTCATAGTTTATCTAACAGAGACAAAATCTGACAACAGGATATCACTCTAACCCGATGTTGGATCTGTTGACATTTGAGACAGGAATTTTTATTTAAATAGAATTGTCACCATATTTTAGTTTAACTGATAATGTTATGGTTTGGGTGGAAATGCTGTTTGTGTGGTTAAAACTTCAGGCTGTTTGCCAGGAAGTTTGTCTTTTAAACTTTGATGATGATCTTGTTTGGAAGAAATAAGACAGACTCTGAGAGACCTAAGAGTGAAGGTTAAAAACACCAAGTGAAAGTCTTCCCTGGTGGCACAGTGGTTGAGAGTCTGCCTGCCGATGCAAGGGACACGGGTTTGTGCTCCGGTCCGGGAAGATCCCACATACCGCGGAGCGGCTGGGCCCGTTAACCATGGCCACTGAGCCTGCGCGTCCGGAGCCTGTGCTCCGCAATGGGAGAGGCCACAACAGTGAGAGGCCTGCGTACCAAAAAAAAAAAAAAAAACACCAAGTGAAGAGGGGAGACAACTAAGGATAGGGACAGTTCAAAAATAACAAAATCTGCTTTCTACAGGCAATGTGCTTTGAGGAAAAAAAAAAGGTTCTTGGTAACCTGAATGACTCAGATGTTGCCTGAGCTTTCTATTTTATTATTATGGACCTATTTATATACTATATCCTTAACTTTTGCTTAGAAGTATGTAAGTGATATTTCATTTTCCGTCTACTGAATTAAAAATGTTCTTTATTTACATTCTTCAGATTTTATGAAGGCTGTGGGGATGAACCATTTTACATTTCTATGTTTTCTCTGGTGAAAATTCTACCTCAGAAACTGAGACTCTTTGACTGCTTCCTACAATTCTCTTGGGAATGATTCACAGAATGCAGTGTTGAAGGAGGAGGAAGTGGTGTCCGTACTGCTTCCGGACGTGCAGATACAGTGGTTTAGGTCATGTCTTAGCAGAGAGCCTGTGGAGTTCGTATGACCAATTGCCAGTATCTGCTTTACTTACCCTTCCTAGTATCTCTGAAGAATATGAGGCATTTACTGATTCTGTTTCTGGGAGTGAAATTGGGATTTTCAGCCGGAAACTACAAAAGTTCACAAAGATCATTAGGGAGTTGCCATTGGCTCCCAGAAACTTTGTCAATGAATCCTGTTTGGAAGTAAATCCTGTACTAGAATGAAGACATTGCTATGTTTTTGTATATATAGAGAGACAGAATTATGAGCTGAAAGGAACTTTTGAAATCTAGATAAAATATTTTATATGAAGAAAACAAAGCTGAAAGCAATTGGTCATTACAGAAATTTAAAGATTTAGCTTAAATCCTTTGTTCTGTCAAGTACAATGAATGAAATTTAGATCTGTCTTTCAAGACAGCAAATTTCTGATAATCCCCATAGATAGTCTCTAGGTTCCCATTCCTTTTAAAATGTCTTTGATCCTCAGTGGATTTACTGTTTTCAACAAAGCATAGATCCAGAAACTTGCCTTTATCTTAAGGCTTTTCTAACCTTCAAAATCAAGAGCCCTCCCTCCTAATCCTGCTTCCCTATCGTGCTCCCTAAGCTGACATTGCAGCACCTGGGCTGCAGATACGTGCTTCAAAAGCTGGTTTGGAAACGGAGCCAAATGTGTCACCCTAATGGACAGGCGTTTCTTTCTCGGGTCACATCTGGTTTCTGAATCATAGGGAGTGAAAGATAGGCATGTAAGGCAGTGTTAGGTCAGTGGAGAGCAAAGCATACTGAGCAGCAGCTGGAGCTGTGGTAGGCACAGAAGTCAGAAGCTGTGGAATATCTATGAAGAAATGGTCGTCAGGAGTTAACTGTCTCACGTATGACTCATTTTGGCCTCAAGAATCTACAGCTGACTGGAGATTCCAGTTATATCCTGCCCTTTAAACTGTCAATAATGAGAAACACTTAGAAAGCTCCCTTTATTCAGTACATCTTTATCAAGTACCATAGGCACAGATAGCATTGCCTCAGTTGGACCATCACGTTCCTTCAGGTGACCTGGAACCCTGCTCTGCGTAGTTACAACAGCTCATCGTTGATTTGGGGAATTTGTCCACATGATTTCTTCTCTATTACCAATCACTTTCTTTTCAAACGTGGAAGTGCTTGTTGTCATGTTAACAATTTGATTCTCAAGTCAGCAAATCCGAAGATTTAAATGTATGGAGGTAAAATGGAAAATGTTATGGCAGTTTGTAGATTTGAAATAATACTTTGAGTTTTCCTTCTCCTGGAGTTCATGTGCTCCAGCTGCCCGCACCCCCCTTATACACGCATGTATGTGTACATACGTTCACACATGGAACGGTAGTGAGAGAGATGGCTTTTTCCTCTACTACAGAGCTTTAAAAACATGAAAATGTTCTTGCCCTCCCCAGACTGATATAGGATAATCAAGCTAACCTCTTTTTTTTTTTTAAGGCCTCAGTGATATTTTGAGAGCTGTCGTTCCCAAGCTTCTTCTGAGCAAAGTGTAAACATTGTCACATTTGGCCAATTGATCCTAAAGCCCTAGCTTGAACCACAGATTGGAAGTTGAATGAAGGGTAGCTATCTGTGTGATGGCCAGCAGCCTATGAGATGATCTGGTGTGAGATTTCTTCTAGAAGCTGTGCTCACACCAGATAGTGAAAAAAGAATTAGAGGTTTTCTTTTCTGCTGAGTCTTTTCTAATCAGATTCATTCTCTCCTGGTGAATTTGAATTAAGACACTCAAAAATCCTGAGAGAGAGCAGCATGGTACTGAAACACAAAGAATGTCATCAGGTTAGAATAGGTTGCTAGCAATAGGTTGGAACCATATATGCAGTTAAGTGCTTTAGAAGGAGACACAGAAAGTTGAGCCATGAGACCAGCGTTCTCTACATGGGATACTGTGTCTTCAGTACTGTTCCAGGGCCCCAGGAGGCAAGTGTTCTGAGATTTCCTGTGCTTCCTTTCTTGTTTATTCCTGTGAAAAATGATCATGGCCTCTGTCAAGTTGAGGGTATCTCTTTTCCCTTAACAACCTGAAAAGACCCAACACGCTATTAAAAATCTAACTCCTTAAAATGCTGAATGCAGATATGCTCAGACTTTCCCCTGAGCTATGGTAGGACAAGGTATTTTTTAACTTCACATGACAAGGGCTAATGATAGTGCTTTTTCTTGACTCATCTTTTGAACATTACCAAAACTGCAACCCCAGATTACAACCTTATTTTACCACAAGATCCAGTATTGTGAATAGGAATTGCAGAGGCAAGGACAGAAAAAGCCACAGATATGGTTCTGGCTTGAGATGTCCTAGATTTCCCTTAAGTATATTAACCATTGCAAGACAAAGTTCAGCAGAATTGAAGAGAAAAACCACAAAATTACTGGATTTCAACTCTCATCATGGCAAGATTTAAGCAATAGGAAAAAATAGAAGTATATGTCCCTTACCATTTTGATAGTAGATTTTGTGTTTCACTTTTTTCCTAACAACAAAATAGATCTTCTGAACACTATCAATCTTTACAGTATTTGCTCTGTACTTTTCTTATCATACAACTAATAGCATTTTGTTAAATAATTGTATGATGCTTTTATTCTCCCCAGTACCTAGCAGAAAATGTGTAGGGCCCAGGGCCAATTTAAAACATGGAATCCTTTGTTCAAAAAATTTTAAGAATTTCAAGGCAACAACAGCAGAGCATTAAAACAAGTGCAGGACCCTTCCAACGATGGAGTTCTGTGCAACTCTATAAGTTATACACATCTGAAACTGCTTCTGCTAGGACATAATAGGATTTCAATAAGTCTATACTGCCTGGATGGCTTAGTAAATAAGTGCTCTGAATGAATATATCTTTTATTCTGAAGACTAGAAATGAAATACTTACAGGTGAGATTGGGTCTAGAGTACGAATTGCTTCTCCAATAAATCAATCTCAATGTTTCCTACTATTAGTCCTACTTTTTACCCAATGGTTCAGGATATAAAATCTGGTCAGCTTTAAGAAAATAGATTAATTTTGTTTGTTTGTTTTTGTGCGGGCCCCCGGTAGTGGAAGCACCAAGTCCTACCCACTGGACAGCCAGTGAATTCCCCCAAAATAGATTAATTTTTGTGCTTTCTTTATTTTGTTCTTCTTCATGCACAAGCTCAATAATTTTGGCAACTCTCTCCTTTTCAGCCACCATCTTCCAGTTGCTTTGAATAATGTCAAGCTTGAACCCCGAAACATCCTCATTAATATACAAAGAAATACGTTAATATTTAAAAAACATTATTATACACACACTGCCTTAGTAATACTAAAATAACAGGGTAGAAGAAAGTGTAGTTACTTGCAAAACTAGTGTGCCTTATATCTGGGAAGCCTCAAACCACTGATAAAGACCAGACTACTTCAGAAAGAATAATAGCTTGAAGGTGAAATTTACTCAGCACATCACAAATCAATGACAAATAAGTTTCTCTGCTCCATGCTTGACAAAGTATTTTTCTTTAATTGAAGGAAAAGACTTGATTTTTTCCAGAAATGATCTGATTCTGGAGCTGTCAGAGGAAACTTCTTCTGAAATGAATGCATCTATCTGTAATGATATGCTAAATCAGTTTATGCAGAATAATGAGTTTTTTTAAAAGTAAGGTTCATTTTTGTTTCTTTAAAGTTAAAAAAGTAATCTAATAATAAATTATGATGGCTCACCTAAGGTAAGTCTTATAGGAATTATTATTATTATTATTATTACTACTATTTGCCAGAATCAAGTTTCTCATTGCATGTTGGCCCATGGCTCTGTTTCAAACTGTATATCCATGCTACCCTTTTTCATCTTCACACTGACTGATTCCCATTTTTCTTCCTCTGTATTTTTTTCAACACATGGAGGTGGAAACTTCATGGATTATTCCTTCCTTCAATAATATAATAGAAAGAGAATAGTCTTTGGAAAGCGACAAACTTGTATTTGAATCTCAGTTTTGCTAATTTCTTCCTGTGCTGTCTTGAAAAAATTAATCTCTCTGAATCTCAGTTTTACCTTCTGTAAAGTGGAGATGATTCAACCCTTGCAATATTTGTTATAAAGATTCGTGATGATACAGGTAAGTTGAAGGATGCTTGACAGGCATTTAAAATATGGTAGATACGATGATGATGATTGTTTATAGCTCATTTTCCTTTAATAAAGTTTTTTCCTCATAATCAAAGGAATACACGCTTATTATAGGAGGCTGGTAATATCCACAGATGTCTAAAGAAGCAGGAAAACAAACTATTCACCATACTGAGATGATAACAGTGATAGATTCATATCCTGTCGTGTTTTGGTATGAATCTTTTTCTTTGCCTAGTTAAGATCACACTTAGTATGTCTTATTTTTTGCTTAACATAATCATAAGGATGTTCCCATGTTATTCAATTTTTTCATAAATGCCTTCAGTTGTTGCTAGTAGTCTATTGATAAATGACCCACCCTTTTTTTTTTTTGACTGAACTCTCAAACCACTTTCACTTCAGTGATAAAAGGGCTATAGAAACACCAAAATAATTATGTATTAAATGTTGTGATAGTTGGCAAGAACAAGAGCTTTTAACCTTACAATCTCAGGTACAGCCTCTCCCACTGCACAGCAGCTATTCTTCAGTGATTTGATCTCGAAGCAGCTTGGAGCCAGTGAACAATAAAATTGACCCTGCCCACCTCCACAGTAGGGAAAAAAACCAACCATTTAATTAAGAAAATAAACGTTTCTGAAATGACGCATGGTTATTACCAGGCAGACAGAAATAAAAAAGGTGAAGGAGACTGACAAAGAAATAATCTCAAAGATTCAGCCTTTTGATCTCTGGGGGCCAAGACTTTCAGAATCGGAAGAACAAATAATAAAGAGAGAAGAGAAGATGGCAGGAGTCACTCTGCGGTGCAGAGTTAGGATGGGAAGTGAGAGCAGTTTCTCACTTGTTCAAATCTAGGTGGGAGGTACTGGGTCACAGAAGCATAGGTAAGACATTGGATTGAACCAGAAGTATAAAATCACTAACCCTTTAATACCTTGCAAATTGGAAGTTAAGTATGCTGAAAAGTGATACAATCATATATGTTGTTAGATACCACAAGTAAACTCTTTACAGTTTAAGGTAAATGTAAAATATTTCACAAAAATGATAACTTTGGATGCTGGGAATACCTGTCCAAGCTAAAGGCCCTTTAAGATTAATTTGTACTGGTAGCAAAATAATGACATCATAAGAGGAAGTGATTATAAGATGTATAACAGTGTTTTTAAATGAATTATAAAAATTGAGAGCAAGTGGTTTACAGACAACATTAAAGGTTCTCGTCTTCTTTCTCCTTTGTGAACTAGACTTTTTACAGGTGTGCAATAAAAACAGGGAGAAATCATGGCATTGATTGCTTAAAGAGAAACTGACCTTACACATAAGACGGAAAGGACAAATAATAGCAGTTGACTTCATATCTAAAAGTGATTCTTTTTAAGTACATCTTAGTAGTGGGTTCTTATTTAATTGCAGAAATCTTGAAGAGGCGTGACTTTCAGGAAGGGCTCAGCAGCTATAATTTTCAGGAAGAGATCTGAAAAGCTCTGAGTCATGTTAAGTAATCAGCGTCTCAGTGTTGATGCAATGATGCCAGCATTGATGGGCGCATTTTTGACCTACTCTAGAGATCTTTATAGAGGGTGGCTTAATGAATTAGTCATCCACTGACTTCGTGCCTTTCTGTGGCCTTCTTCATCTCGGCCACTGTCTGCTGGACCCAGGACTTGGCGGCACCTTGTCTCTACCTTCTTTATCCCATGACTCTGAGAGCTCTAGCACTTAAGACTCACCTTCCTGATTTATCTTTTATTCCTTCTTCCTCTTATTTTTACTTCTATTAAAATCAGCCAGATCTAGGGACTTCCCTGGTGGTCCAGTGGTTAAGAATCCACCTTCCAATGCAGGAGACGTGGTTTCAATCCCTGATCAGGGAACTAAGATCTCACATGTTGCAGAATAGCTAAGCCAGCGAGCCACAACTACTGAGCCCATGCACTGCAACTACTGAGCCTGCGTGCCACAACTAGAGAAGCCCACACACTGCAATGAAGCCCTAGAGCAGCCAAAAAAAAAAAAAAAAAATCAACCAGATTTATAACAATGAAGTGGTTTAAAGAGATAAAAAATATTAGCATTGATCCCTTTAAAGACAATGATTAATATTTTTCATCAGGGCTTCCCTGGTGGCGCAGTGGTTGAGAGTCCGCCTGCCGATGCAGGGGACACGGGTTCATGCCCCGGTCCGGGAAGATCCCACATGCCGCGTAGTGGCTGGGCCTGTGGGCCATTGCCGCTAAGCCTGTGCGTCCAGAGCCTGTGCTCCGCAACGGGAGAGGCCACAACAGTGAGAGGCCCGCGTACCGCAAAAAAATTATTTTTCATCAAAACTGGGAAAAGTTAATTGTACATAATGAAAAAAAAAACTGTGTGAAAGCAGCAAGCCCAATGGCTAGCACAGGCTGATGAACTGCACATGGTTACTTGCTTTCCCTAGAGTTTAAATCATATATGTACGGAGAAACTGAATGGAAGACAGGCCAAAATCGTTATTATTCCTTATTTGATATCATTGGCCTTGTATTTAAGTTGACTATTCTAATGAGGATGATTGATTTAAAAAAAATAATCTCTCCAACATAAAGCAATTTACACACAATATGCTGACCAGGCTAATCGTTAGGTTTGTTTTGTGTATGTGATGAGTATTAGAGACATTAATTTTTTGATTATCTTTGCCCAAATTATTACTAAACAAAATGTATTGCTTTGTTTGTTGATGTCTTATTACATCAACAAAATAAAATTTCTTAATATATTGTTAGTAACCTTAATCTGAAGCAGGATTTAAAATATGAGAACAATATCTAGACTGGAAAGGAGTTAATAGATAATTTAACGAAACTCTAATAGATATTTTAGTGACATAATTGGTAGTAAAGGTCTCCCCTATAGCCTATGACTACATGACCAAAAGGAGAATAGTGCAAAGAATACAGGGAACCAACTCAGATAAATCAAGTTATTGAATATTTTTCCTTTCAAAGCCAAAATATTATGACTGCTTCAACATCGTGTTTGAACAGACATTAAATCTGATCTAGCAAAGCAGCACTTTTTTAATTCACACCCAGCCTCAAATCAAAGAATTGAATCAAATCACCATCAAACCAAAGAATTATAACATGTAAAACATTATTGATCATATGGGCAAACCCTGTGCTTTTATAGTGAATAAAATTGAGAACTAGTTTATACCTTAAAAATGACCTCTAAGTCTATTGTTTCAAGTATTATGTACTTCAACTTTTAAGAGATATATTGAACAGTTTTGTACTGCCACATACCCTACTATACTTTTCTACACTCTTCTTAGCATTTCCTTTTATTATATACTAGAGGACTTTGAAACTTGATATAAGATGTAGTGCAACTGTATAATTAAATGAACAATGTGGGAGCCCTCTGAGGGCTAAGCCATAGAAAGGAACCGTAGTTACTTATTGCTCATACAGTTCATTCTCATAGATATACTGGGTATCGTACCATGAAGTGGCCAAAAATCACTACCAGTAAAGTCAAGATATAATCTGTGGTTGACATTTTGTAAAGATAATGATAGATAAAACAATGTGGTCTTGAATTTTCTGCTAGTTAAACTAGTCATAATTCGTAAATATAAACCAACTGAACTTGATTTTATTGTTTTAGGCAAAAAAATGAACCTGTTGTCTCAAAAAGACTCAGCCTTCCCAGGAAGAATTAGAGATTCTTTTTTAATGGATACATGGAAAATTCATTTCTCTGCACGCAAGGGATATTTGTTGTCTAGAGAGTAGAAGTGAAGTTACTTTCTACAGTTTGTTGTTGAACTTTCTTCTTTGTTGAATTGTGAGGAAATATGTACAGAGGATAATTACCAGGCAGGGCATAAGTCTTCCAAAAATAATTCAGCCGAAGGTTCTTAAAGATATAAATTGTCTACCTGGAACTAGAAGTTACCTACAGATTTGCCTTAATGACATGCTCAATCATGATTTGTTCATTCATTCCACAGGGAAAACATGTACAGTTCTGAAAGGCAGGGAAGTGGTAAGGGAAGGCCACCTTCAGTAAAACCAATTTCCATTTCAAGTAAGTCTGGCAAAGCCAGGAGCCTCACCTGTTAGAAGTTTATAAACTTTGTATAATTTGCCAACGTTCAAATCTTGTTTCACTTTTCCTACAGTGATTAACAAGGGTACTTTTAGATGAAAAGGGCTGTTTTGCTTGTCTTCAAAGTAGCCATCCCTACCTGGACCTGAGGTGGGGATCAGTAGTATGCTTCCTCTCCAGAGCTCTGGCCAGAGAGAGAGGAACCCTGAAGGACATTGCAGGTGACAATAAGAGCAAAGGAAAGGAAGAGGTGAGACTAGAGGTTGCTGACCTGGAGCTAAGGAGCTGGGACTGGGGTGTTTCTATGTGGAGTTCCCAGATTTCCACAGAAAGTCTGTTTTGTTTCGTTTTGGCTGTACAATGCAGCTTTCAGGGTCTTAGTTCCCCAACCAGGGATAGAACCTGGGCCCACGGCAGTGAAAGCGCCAAGCCCTAACCTCTGGACCGCCAGGGAATTCTCACTTTTTTGTTTTCTACGATTTTACTCCTCTTTTTGTTCTAGATCATTTAATACTAAATTAATTGAGGCATGAGGGAGAACAGAAATGTTAGGAGAAGATGGAATGTTAGGAGATCTGAGTTCAAATTCTGTTCATATCTTTTCTGAGATAAGGTATTTTACTTTTCTAAAGATCAGCTTCCTTCTCTATAACATGAGGCTTCCCCCCTCCCCCTCCCCCATGAGATTAAAGAGAAAGTATCTGTTTGGTACCTGACACCAACTAAGTGATCAATAAAATATTTATTTATTCAGAGTTTAAAATATCTGAAAATTGCTCAATAACAATTGGCATCTGTAAAGAATGAGAAAGAAATGAGGTAAAGTTGTTTTAAAGCTCTTCTTTAAAAAGTCTAATATGGAAACATACTACTGATATCTCAGCACTGCAGCTCTGTGATAGGTACCCAGTTTTCATATGCTTACAAGTTTTCTTTTGAGTTGTCACTGTGGTGAGAAAATTAATATGTAAATTAACTTAACCAATATAGGAAAGTACTTTTGTGGGCTGATCTATCTAAGAATATACCATACCTTATTCCGGAATTGGTCAGGGTGAAGACTATTTCATTGTTTTCTCCCAAACGATTTTCTTAACTTAGCTCTTTGGAGAAAGTCGAGGCATGAACTGTTAAAACATCTTGCTAAATATTTCTCACAATGTGGTTTAAATTGTTTTGTCTAGTCAAGATTTTAATGGCTTAAATAAAGGGGCTTCTATCACTTCCCTTGGGGAAAATATTCAGTAGAATAACATGAAAGCTTCCACAACACAGAATTTTTATCATCTTTGGAGGTATAGATAAAATCATTCAATTGTACTTACCTTTGCATGGTCACTTTGATAAAGAAATATTCTTTGGGGGTAACACTAAGGTAACACCTATGAAAGGACTACTTCAGCTACACACTGAGTAGAGGAATGCTAGCAATATATATCTCTAGGGAGATCGACTGCAGGCAGCAGGTATGGTTTTAGGCATCCTCCTAAGGGAGGATGTGTTTAAATGCAGTGTGACTGGTGGAAATGGTTAGATCCACACTTCATTTGAGTCTCTGAATGTCTCTTGACATGCATCTTGAGTCATGAGTACACATTCAGGGTTGGCCATTGTCTGAACATTGGCCCCTGTAGGTGGAGGTTAAATGTGATGGTCAAACAACTGAAATCCCTGAGGTGCTCAAACAAGAACAAAAATGGAAATAAAAATTAACAAATTCAAATGTCCAGTTTTCCAAAATAGTGCTGTGCATGTAGATGTTTTTGAGGGTCTAAGTGTTTTGCTATAATAGTAATTTCTTATTATGTTGCTACAAATAAAATCATTATAAAATATGAGTTAAATAGAAAGCACCATGATTGTGGTTTACACTTTCAAACATGTGGTATTTCTCATCTGTAGGACTTATTACTCCATAAGGAAGCATTGAGGAATGACCGAGAGCATGTATTCTAGAGGCCTGGGCTCAAATTATGTCTCAGGCTTTTCCTAGCTGTGTGACCTCAGGCAAGTTGCTTAACCTTTCTGTGCCTCAGCTTTCCTAATCAAAAAATTGGATAACAAAAGCACCTATGAAGTAGGATTAATATGAGAATTAAATGAGTTAACATACAGTGCTTGGAACTGGGTCTGGCTCTTAATAAATATTAGCAATATTTTTATTTATATAAGGTGCATCTCCCTGCTGGACTCTAAGAGGCAGAAAGCTGTCTTTATTGTTATTTTATTCTCAGCATGTACTATAATGGTACACAATATATAGGGCTGCTAAAAATGGGTTCATCAAGCCAAATGTAACTGATAAAATTTGTTGGAATAACAACAAAAAAGAATAAGATTTTGGTTAATAATTATGTATCAATATTGTTTCATTAATTGTAACAAATGTACCACACTAACGCATGATGTTAATAATAGGGAAAGCTCTGTGTCTGGGCTTGGTATATGTAACTCTTTGTACTATCTGCTCTATTTTTCTGTAAATCTAAAATTATACTAAAAAAATAAAGTCAGTTATGCGGGAAATAAGTAAAATGAAATAAAGGATTAAAATGAGATTCAGTCTTACTAACTTCATGGTCAAATGGTAAAATGGCTGAATTAAGACAGACTGAACTAAAGGAATTAGGAAAACCTGAAACTGAAGAGTGTCTTGTCTGAACATCCAGGCTCTAGTCAAAAGTGTGATTGTTTAATACCACCAACCGAAAACAATTAAAAGCTCACTTGGGAACAGCAAAAGGCCTAATTTGATAAAGATATGGGCCATGGAAATATTATTGACAACAATATATGTTACAGTTTACATTTTATATTAAGTTGCTTTGCTTGTACATAAGTCTTTCCTAAAATAACAATTGCATCCTTTTAAGAACACTGAGGATATATCTAATAATTAAAAAAAAATACCCTCAGACTGAGTTAAAACCAGTTAATGCCAAACTGATTCAAAACTGGCACCCTTAGAAACAGGTGCTTAATACATATTTAGTGAAGGAGTCAAATTGAATAAGGGGATATACAAGGCTGTCTTAGGAATGTTCTTCCTTCAGTGAAATGGGGTCACAGGTAGAATTACTTTGTAAGAAGCACAACAATTACACCCCCAACATTTTTTTCTAGAGGTTTTGATTTAACATAATTATAAATTCACAGCTCAATCATATATGAGATATGGACTGTTTATAAATATATAAAAAATCATCACAGAAAGATTATTGGAAAGAAGATTAAGTATAGGTATAATCTGGGGTACAATTTTGATTTTATGATTAACTCATGTAAAGCTTTAATTCTATTCAACATTTCCTAATTTTTAAGTAGAGAAAAACATGACCACCTACTTTCTCCTCCACAAGCATTTTTCCAGAATTGAGGTACTGCATATAAGTTGTTTGTAGTGTTTTAAGAGAAGAATAATGTTTAATTTAAAGTAGCTTAATAACCCTTATTTATTCCTATGCAGACAGAAAACCGTTCAGAAAGATACTCTGGTACCGTTCCCATCATGCTCTTTGCGGAAATATAGCAAACCTATAGGTGTCTATGTAAAGCTTGTGTCCTCAAAAGATCTTGATTTTGATGTGAAGGCAAAGGCAATAAAAGACGTAAAGCAACTAACCTGAGCACCTTCTAAGTGCCTAACACTGTTCTGGACATGTGGGGATACATCAGGAACCAAATGGATGATAACCCCTGCCCAGTGGCGCTTACCTTTCTTCAGTGAAATAAGCTAGGTTGCATGACCCAGTTTTGTCCTTCAGGTATAGTGCCATAAGAAGAGGAAATGTTGGATTGCTAGAAAATGTGTGGTGTTTTTACAACTAAGCTGTATTTAAAAGAAGGAAAAAAATGGAGTAATCTCTCATGTCAAAAGAGTAAGTGTTCAAGCAGGGTTAGAATGGCATGACTTGAGATGGGAATGTGTGTTGGTGGTGTCCTGAACTACTAGTTAATGACCGGTATCATTGATCTTGAGAAATGACAAGAAGACTTTTGAAATACTTTCTTTACTCAAGGTCCTTTTCCTTTGGTTTGTATTTCAAAAATTATAAATCTCCCTGCTTCCTGGTCACAACTATCAGCATGGCTCCTAACTGGGCCAAGGCCATTGTACTTCTCTTTGAGAGTGTAACAATGGCATGGTGGAGCTTTGAGCTTAATACAGAGACCCTGTCAATTCCTTTAAAAACTTTTTATAAATTTGTAAGGTCAAAATAATCTACGAGATTATAAATACGCAATGGGTCACTTGTGAAAGGTACCTCTGAGCTTAGAGTCAAAGACTGGTTTTGATCCTCACCTGGCACGACAATTACTAATGGTAGAACCTTGGGCCATGATTTAGCCTGAGTCTCCGTTTCCTCATTTGTGAAATAGGAATAATAATAATGTTAACATTGTTTAAATCATAGGATATTTTTATGAGGATATATATATATGTATATGATAATATACCTGGCAATATATATTAATATACCTGAGAATATACATTATCATATATATCATAAAAATTTTGAGTGACAAGATATGTTAAACATATTTGTCTTATAGTCTGTGAAATAAA
This sequence comes from Delphinapterus leucas, assembly GCF_059928025.1. NCBI lineage: Eukaryota > Metazoa > Chordata > Mammalia > Artiodactyla > Monodontidae > Delphinapterus > Delphinapterus leucas. Next base: position 57,023,389 of record NC_143140.1, read on the forward strand.
TATAACTGGGTTTTCATATATGATATTTAATTAAATCTAAGATTTCATAAGCTGTAAGTCACACAGTATTTTACGTACCACTATAAAAGAAAAAGACATTGTCAATTAAACTAGGACACAAAGTTAAGAGGCATCTTAATTTCAGAGATATTAACATCTGCAAAAAAAGTGCATCTTATTTTAATAGATGGAATGTGGTAAATTACACTGTCCCCTCATTTAACTTATATATGTGTCATTTCAGACTTAACTATTGTCAAAGTAGCATGGTTTTCAGTTCTTCAATTTCCATATTCAATTTAAAAGGTATGAATTTAAGAGTAGTATACTGGTGGTCAAGAACCTAGGTTCTGGCGTCACAGACTGAGTTAGAATTTACTTTTCTGCCATTTAATCAGCTACGTGATCCTTGCTAAGTAACTATTACTGTTATCATCATAATTATTACTGTTATGAACATTGTTTATGATATGAAACAAGCGGCAATCCTTATAGTGACTCATAGTGCTGGGTAGAGAAAATCAATCCTATCCAAGAATATCTGAAAAATTTTCTATTGATCACAAAAGAACTGGGTGAAAATTTACTTGATTCAAGGCAACCACATCTCCATTTCTGGAGAAACAGCTCAGAGCTCTCATGCTGCTGACAGTGGGTCAGAATCTGTTGGATGAAATGTTCATACATACATATGACTACAGTGCGCTAATAAATCATTTCCTCCAAACGGTGCTCCTGTCATCATGTGCATCAGTTAACAGTACAACAGTTCTCCGAAAATATTTGGAACAAATGTGCACTCTTTTAAAAATATGTTATATTTTATCCAAACCAAACACTGTCATGCTCGTTTCAATTTTATTCACAATATGTAAGAATATATTCTATTTTTGCTGGAAGAAAAAATATTCAGTTGAATTCAACATATTTTGTCTACTGTGAGCCATAACGTAATATATAAATGATATGTAAATCATTTATCAATAAGTCCAGGATGCAGAAAATATATATTTCATCCTCTTTTTCTTTTCAAATTTATAGAAAGGAGCAGCATCTTGACTATGTCAACTTGCATACCACATGGGGTCGGTTAATTACTAAAACTCTCTGGGCTTCAAATTAGTCACCCACAGATATGGGTTATGCAGATAACAGGAACTCAACAAAAAGTTGTGAGAATCAATAGACAATATAAAAGTGTCTGGTAAGTAATAAATGCTCAAATATACTAGTTACTATCTCCTCCTCTTAAAATGATGTAGGCTTTATTACGCTTTCATTCTGGATTCTTCAAAGGGCCAAGCCTTCATTTTGAGACTCCTGGAGACTCACATATGGCAACTCTCGGTGAAAATTTGGTAGCATGAATGAAATACTCTTTTCTACATATTGAAAATATGTTTTCATCATGAACATTGAGGATGCTTGGAAGCAGGATCACTGACCCTTTGTGAAGTCTAAGCTAAATACCACACTCTTCTTGACGCCAAGAAGCAGTTGGGTTTATTAACGCTTGCACAAATGTGTGTATGTATGTAAGGGTGTTCCCTTAGATAAACTTTGCTACTCAATTTGGAAGGCATGGCTGACCCTTAGTTGACCTGCTACATGAGGTACAAATCAACTGGGTAATGGAGGGCCTTTTTGCAATGTCAAAACACAATGCTCATTCAATATTCTCTGGACTGCTCCGGGCATTGTAAAAGCTGTAAGATTTTAGATCTTTGATCTCTAGCCTCCAGTTCGTCCCTGGTCCCATTTGGCTTTCTGTAAAATTAAGTCTCTCAGTGTGGCTGTCCAGAGTAACCACAAAAGAATGTTTATGCAGTAGGAACAGTTTCTCTGGACAATTTTTCACTGAGGTCAGCGGTGAGCCTCTGGCATCCTGATACTTACAAACTTCTTAGTGTGACAATTTTGGCATCAATTATCCAGAGAGAAGCATTGTCAGTGCAACAGGAATTGGCCCATGTCAAGCTGACAGAGTTACACTGCCAGGTGAGGGGGACTGCTGGTGTATAAGTCTTGCAAGGAAGCCCAATATTCATTTGGCTTTGTCTGATAAAGAAATAAATAACATTTGTGATTCAGGATCATATTGTAACCTTAAAAAGTCTATGAGTAACAAAATTAAGAAACATGATTCCAAGAGTGTCAATATTTTTTTCTCAGCATTCAATTCAACTTTGTTCTTAATTGCACAGACCTCACTGCCTGAGTATGTCAAATTCACTTTTTCCTTTCCTTTTTGGATGGCAGTGCATGGAATGCCCTTGTATAAACACAGCTAGGGCATGAGCACAGTTCCACTTCATTTCCTCAACTCTTTGTTTTGCTCTTCCCTCATTCTCCTGTGTCTGCATTCCTTGACAATTGGTGGATTCAGTCAGCATCACGCAAGAAGGTATATAGAGGAATTTATAAAGGCCAAGAAATAAATTCAAGCTAAAATAATAATGATAAAAAAGTAGGGGAATTAGTCTGGGTTCTCCAGAAAAACAGAAACAATAAGCTGTATATATAAAGAGAGAGATTTATTTTAAGAAATTGGCTTATGTCATTGTGTAGGCTGGCAAATCTGAAATCTGCAGAGCAAACTGGCAGGCTAGGGACCCAGGAGAGAACTGATATGGCAGTCATGAATCCAAGGGCAGTCTGAAGACATCACTTCCTTCTTTCCTCGGGGACCTGAGTCTTTTTCTCTTAAGGCCTTCAACTGATTGGATGAGAACCACCATCTTAGGAAAAGTAATCTGCTTTACTTAAAGTATACTAATTTAAATGTTAATCACATCAAAAAAGGACCTACACAGCAACATCTAGACTGATGTTAGACCAAACATCTGGGTACCATAGCCTAGCCAAGGTGACACATAAAATTAACCATCATAGTGGGATATTCACTTACAATAACTGAAAGAACATTCAGGCTCTAAATTTTAGTAAACAAAATACATTTTACTAAAAAATGAAAATATAATTGCAAAAGTTTTTAAGTCAGTAAAAAATGAGTATGATATCAGCCAACGCTCTGAAAATATTGCAGGACTCAGGCCAAAAAATTAATATAAATCAAACTCTCCTACCTTGCTTTTGAATTCTATTTTGGATCATCTCTTAGAGTCATCTTTGAGGCCACTCATGATAATTTGTTTCATATTTTCTTCTAATGAATTTTATGGCTAAAATTCATTGTTTTGACTCATGAACATAACAAAAATATGTAAGGATAAAACATACAACTTTCATTTCACATATTCCACATATTTCATTCAAAAAACATTTTTTTGAGCTAAATATAGCAGATACATATTTCAACATAAACGATATACAATTATGTCTAAAGCAGAATTTAAATGAGCTTTGGGAATAAAAGTAAGCACTTTTAACTTTATTTTCTGGGCATGTTATTATCTCAATCCCTAAGAAAAGAGGAGACATCCCAGGAGTTAGCTGAATTCTAATGACTCTTCTAAACAATATCGAAAAAGCTTGGTTTGCTGTTTTGATTCCTGGATTTTCAAAATTGTTTACTTATTAAGCTTTCTTATTTGATTTCTAATAGTTGGATGGAATTATCAAAGATGCAACCAGCTTTCCCAAATGATTGAAATAAGAATCTACCTAGTGGCAGATGACTAGAACAAACTTTTAAAAATCTATCTTGTTTATTTCAATAATAAAAGTCTTGAGTTAAAATACCAAAAGTAGGGCTTCCATGGTGGCGCAGTGGTTGAGAGTCCGCCTGCCGATGCAGGGGACACGGGTTCGTGCCCCGGTCTGGGAAGATCCCACATGCCGCGGAGCGGCTGGGCCCGTGAACCATGGCTGCTGAGCCTGCGCGTCCAGAGCATGTGCTCCGCAACGGGAGAGGCCACAACAGTGAGAGACCCGCGTACCGCAAAACAAAAAACAAATAGCAAAAAACAAAAGTATATTCGACTGGAGATAGTCAGCAATGAGGAGGTGGAATTAACTTGAACGTGTAAGCAAAGGAGTAGGAGTAGGCGGAGCAAGAAAATGAAGGAAGTGTCAGCAAGCACAGGACGTGTCACACTTCTGACCCTGTTAATTTAAATTGCTAAGCAAAATAAATGCAACCCTTATCGTCAAAGCACTTCATAAAAGAAAATAAAATTAATTACCATAATATTAGGGTGATTTCTATTTTGCTGATGAAGAAATTGATGAGAAACACTAATGGCCTTTCTAAGGCTGCAGTTGAGCTTTGACAAAGCTGGGATTAAAGAAATAGCTCCCTGCCCTGTCTTCACAGGCACTTCTCTCTCTGGATCCTGCAAACCAGTACAAATGAATCATCAAGAACGTTGGCAATCTGGCTGCCACATGGAAATAAGCGAGCCGTCAGGCAGTTGGTGGTTCAGTCTGGGTAACGCACAGCGTAAATTCAGCAGCACTGTCTCAGGTTAACCCAGCAGATGAATAAAACCCTGATGGGCACAAAGAGATGTTCAAAATATCTTCAGTGCCACCTCAGAAAAATTCAAAACAAAGTAATGAAAGGAAAGTTGATCTGTTTGCAGCACTGCTCAGGAATTACAGGCTTTCAGTGCTGAAATCTCCCTGAGGAAAGCTGTCAATCCTAAAAAATGCACCCTGTTTTAGGAAGACTGCTTTCCGAGGCAACTTTCTGACTTGATTTATTTGAGCAGTTGGCTTTACCTTTAGGCATTTTGCTGTTAATTTGCAACATGGAAATTAAATGGTCTTGGGAGCTTCATACACATTCTTGTTTAAGAAAAACTTTGTCTTACAAAGTCATGGATTATTCTTAAATAGACCAGACAGTTTGTAGCTGTTTGGCCACAGAGATATTTTTTGTGGCTGTGAAAATTTCTGCTAACACAGGCACACAAAGGGCACAGGGCCACGTGGTCTTGGCCAAATACACATCTCTTGCCCTCACTTTCTCTGCAGCCCCCAACTCCATACATGGATGGGACATGAATTACGTTTCAGTTAGTTCCGTTTCCCTTAGAGTCCGAAAAAGTTGAACATTTTGCTTGGCTTCCGTCTGAATAAGGTATTTTCAAAGCAACACATACCAGATCTCACATAACTGTCATTTACCCGGACTGCAGAGAGTAAAATTATCCATTAGGCAAATCACAGACACTATTAATATTTCCCTTGTTACTATTTAACGATGATTTTTTAAGAAATTCTGGTCTCCAGAAGAAAGATAGCTGAGGTTACTATAGAAGACAAGGAGAGTGTTCCCTTGTAATCTGTAATATTTTCCTAAATTAACAGGATATCAGAAGCAAGTGGGCCTGAGCCACTGTGGTCCTGCTACAGGCTTATGAAATACGTGACCTGTCACATCATGATTTTCCCTCCCCAGCTACACACCCAGTGTCAATGTGCCTTCTCTCAGAGGGCGTATTAAGCACCCATTTTAGTTCTTATTTAGAGAAGTAGATAAAGGAAGGTGGGAAAATATTTATGAAACAACCAAGAAATAGTCCTGCTGATAAGACTTGTTTCTCACTTCCGTTCTTTGTTAGCCAACATGAGACTTTGAGGCTTGTGTTCCTGTCTTTCCATTTAGAGATGCTGACTCTAGTCAGAGTAGGATCTCCCCTGGAGGAAGGCCACTTTGCACAGGCAGCAAGCAGAGTGAAGGGCTGTGGACTCTAGAGTCAGCTGCTTTGCCTGGGGCGCAGGCTGTGGGTGCAAATCACACTGCGTTAATACCCTGTGTTGGTGAATAGAGAAACTGCAAGAAAGAAAGGGAAGGGAAAAACCCACAGGAGTGTAATACCTGCATCCACTGATACCTGGGCTCATCAAATGTCGGCGGTGTTCATTGAAGGATGCCAGGAAGTACTCGCTGACCAATGTTTTCCATACTGACCCCAAATCAGAGATTTAATTTAGTGTTTCTTGAAGGCCTTTTGGCATGTGCTAGTCACAAACTAAAATACAAACAGCTATGGGAAGGCAAGGGGGTGCACTTCTTAGGGGGAATTTACATGGCAATGGAAAATGGCCCCCTGTAAGAAGGAAACAAAAATGAGGCTCCCAGAATGACAGAGAGGGGGTAGAAAGAAGTGGTAGAACCCCTAAGATACCATATCTGCTTTTGCCCAGGAAAGCTATGTCCAGAACAAGTGGCAAGCTTTCAACAGATGACAAGAGATTGAGCTATCCATCATCTAGACCAGGCTTTCACTCGCTTAAGTGAAAGCCTGAACAATTTCATAGAAGAAACATGGCACTGAAACTGGAAGAAAGAAAAAATACTACAGTGAGAGAGGGTATAATTTTTCACATTTTCATTAATTTGGAAAGATGGAGGCTAATAATGTCTTTATATAGTCTAGAAATAGAAAAGCCCTGAAAAACATTTCAACAGAGATGTCTATCAAAATAATCAACATGGTAGATCTAAATACCAACCCCAAGAGAGCTGATATATTCAGATTGCTCTTAATAGCCCCTGCTGATAGGAGGAAGCATGCTGATCTACTCTAAAACCAAGTACACATATAAATATTTAATCCTATAGTAGGTACTTGACCCCTCCTTCAATTTCTATGTGAATTATAATATGAAAATAATACAAATAGGAATTTCAATCTTATATTTCAAGGCCGGATCCAGTGATACTTCATCCTTTACTCTTTCCCATATGTTCTCAACTTGATTGAGTAACTGCTACCTCTGCACTTCTTGACGATCAGCTGTGCCTTTGTTATAGTACTTGTTCTGTTTATATTATAGTCAGGGGCTTGTATGTTGCCTCCCCCCATCAGACTACAAGTTCTTTGAGGGCAGAGGACTTATTCAACTCCTCTCTCTTTAGTCTCATTGTTTTTAATGCGGTGCTCTACAACAAATAAGTGCTCAATAAATAGTTGTCAGATTGAATTTATATATTGAATTTTATCACTTAAAGTAGATAGCATCTAGATCATCTAAAAAATTTTTAAATTACAATCCCTTGGGTTTATGCAGTATGTCTTCTCTAATACCAAACTTGGACCATCTCAACTAATTTCTTTGGGTCTCCGTAATAAAAAATAGACTTTGTTCTTCTCAAGCTTAGCTATAGAAACTAAAACACAGCAGTGAAAACCAAATGTTTCAAAGAAGATTAGTGACAGAAGGGTCAAGTATATGTCAGAAACAGCATCCTGGGTCTTCCCTGGTGGCGCAGTGGTTGAGAGTCCGCCTGCTGATGCAGGGGACACGAGTTCGTGCCCTGGTCCAGGAGGATCCCGCATGCCGCGGAGCGGCTGGGCCCATGGGCCATGGCCGCTGAGCCTGCGCGTCTGGAGCCTGTGCTCCGCGGCGGGAGAGGTCACAACGGTGAGAGGCCCACGTACCGCAAAAACAAACAAACAAACAAAAAAAGAAACAGCATCCTGAAGTCCTTCTCAATGGTGTATACAAAAGCCTGAGTTGAGGTTTACCTAGATGCCTTTAAACGTCTCAGGTCTCACATTCTCTAAATTATTAAGTAGCAAATATGCTACTTGAGTAATAGCTCATTGATAATTGATGTTCAACACATATAGTAGTATAAGAAAGTATACAAGTGCCACTCACCTCTCACTCTTCAGAAGAGCTATAGCTACAGCCATTAGATCTTAAGGACTAAGGCTCAGAGAGCTACTCAGAACCTTGGGCTAAATTAAGTAGGAAGGAAAGATGGCCAAGAGGAGCATGATTATGGACAACTTTCTTTCCTTATACTTTTTCTTCGAATTTTGTTTTCTGAAAAACTGTTATTGGCTTCCTTAATAATTCTTACTTTTGAAAAGTAGATGGAAAAGGGTAATATAAAATGCAACACACTGAACATGACTATTAAACAGAATTTAGATACTGTCAATGCCAATGCGAAACAGCTTAAGTTTTTAGGAAAAAGTAAACTTTATAAAGGGTCTAAGGACTGCTTATTTTTGTGGGGTCAACTCCATTCCCCACCTTTTTCTGGTATCATATACTGTTGCTTTATTCCTGGGGTTAGGGCTTTACGTATTTTACTTAGTTATTTAACAAACAGTATAGTGCTGCATATGAGTGTCAGGCACCGTTCTAAACACTTTACAAGATTAATTCAGTATCTCTTAACAACCCCAAAGAAGGTGGTATTTTAGCTCAGTTTCAGAAGGAATTGAGGCATGAAGAGATCACATAATTTACCCAAGGTTATCCACCTCAAGAAGAATGAAGCTGCGAAATGAGGCATCATTAGTAACTAAGTTTTGTCCTATGAACTCTCACCTCCTTCAAGAGGTGTGCTTAACAGAGGCTGATAATTCCTCTACCTCGTTGTGCTGTCTCTCCGCTTAAACACTTACCCTTCACAGTAGCCAGAAAAAGTGTTATTAATACTCTTAACTTTCAGTCTGACTTCTTACTCTTTGTCCTTTGTTGATATATATCAAATGAATCAGACTGACACTTCCTAGAAGAAAGTGCTATTTCTGCGTAACTTTCACTATGTCGCGTCCATCCTGTTCATGAAAAAGATCACTTCGTAAACTCATCTGGAGATTGAAAAGGAATTCAACAAACACTTATCAAGCAAGTGTTAGATGTGATGCACTACCATTAAGCATGGAAATGATGGCAGACTCCTTGCCCTTCGTGCTAGCACATGCTAATAGACGATATGAGCACAAGGCAGCAGGATAGATGGCTATCCCTTTGCCGTGAAGGGCTGCAACGCTCTCCCCTGAGGTAGCCCAGCGGGAACCTTCGCTTCTGCCGGGAGCCAGCCGCTCCCTGAATGATGGTATTTCAGGCTTGCGAGGCCTGGAATATGTTGCTTAGTGGGAGGCAAGCATCTTGTCTTCTGCTCCCATTTGGCAAGGACACCTCATTATGTAAGACGGCCACTGTTTATCTGCACCATATTTATGGTTTCTACAAGGGTTATTCTAAGGTTTGGCAGATACGAAGGAATATTTTATAAAGCACGGCTTGTAGTGGGCAAGACCTCAAATGAAATTTCTGGAGTATATCTAAAGTACCTTTAGATGATTCATTCTAAGGTGATTTAATGCCTCTCTCCCTACCCCACCCCCCCTCTGTTGGTCATATTCATCAGACTGAGATGAGAAATAAACTCTTTAGGACAGGGTACTATTATTACATTGTCATTCCTAAGTTTAAAAAAATCAAAGTACATTCAGTGGCCCCTTGAAACCTAAAGAATATCTATGTTTATCTCATCTTTCGCAAGTATTTCTAAAATGTTGGAGTCAGAGCAGCACTTAATCTTTGAAAGTCCTCTCTTCACCGCTCAACCTGAATCCCATAATATCGTTTTCAACGGCTTGTCCTTAACACCCTGATGCTTATGAATGGGAGATTTCATAAAGGTATCTTTGGGGAGATGCGGTGAGGTGCCAAGGGTCTACTAAGAATTAGTTCTTTATTCAAACGTTATTATTTTGTTGTTAGCTTCATTGGACATTTATATCCAACCGTTGCTACATAAATCTGGAAATTAATAAAAGAGAACCTCAACACAAAAGAACGATCACTTTACATGTCTTTGTTCTAAAGTTGATTTAACATCCCTGAGTATATAAGAACCATTTTATGAGCAGACAGCATCTATGGTCTATTTCCAATGCCACCTAGTGTATTTTGTAGTTTAACATACATCTGATTTAGATTGTCTCCACCTGATTAAACATCTTACAAAAAAAAAAAAAGCAGTGCTCTTCAGTTCCAGTCTAGGAAAGTAAATATTTCCATTTAAAGGGATTGTAGCATATGAAAATAAGTAAGTTTTAGAAGTCCAATCAATTTCTTGGTGCTCTCTGCAAGCTTGTCATAAAATAGAGGTCAGTCTGTCAGAATTTATTAGAAATTGCCAAGCCCTTTAATCTGTGATAAAATAAAGGGACAAAAAGCCAAATTTACTATACACATGCGTGTTTTTGAAAACTGTGCAATAAATCTTCCATTTTATAAGTAAAATCACAATTTAAATATTTCCAAAAAGCTCCCCTCTTTGGAGAAATAATGTGGTCAACACTCTTGTAAAGAATCACCTTTTGAGGTATCTATCTTGTAAGATTATATTTTAGCAGAGTAGATTAAACTTGTAGTACAAAGGTTTATTAATTTGCAATCACTTAAAACAAAGCAATAAACAATAAATGATATGAGTTTGCAACAACACAACGTATCTCTACAAAGTAATTGTTTTCCTTTATGAAAGAAAAAGAAAAAAAGACTGGCGAATATTTGCAGTTGACTCTTCAAGGCACAGTTATCAATAAGCCAAGAAGGCTAGAGGATTATTTTAGGCAGTGTAAGCAAAATCCTGGTTCAAGAGATTGCTTTAGTCTACTCATACTGTAGACTTGGCATGCTCACAGTCTTTGTTTGCATAGCTGTCTCCCCAAATAAAATTATAAATGCTGGGCTTCCCCAGTGGCGCAGTGGTTGAGAGTCCGCCTGCCAATGCAGGGAACACGGGTTTGTGCCCCGGTCCGGGAAGATCCCACATGCCACGGAGTGGCTGGGCCCGTGAGCCATGGCCGCTGAGCCTGCGCATCCGGAGCCTGTGCTCCGCAACGGGAGAGGCCACGGCAGTGAGAGGCCCGCATACCGCAAAAAAAAAAAAAAAAAAAAAAAAAAATTATAAACGCCTTTCACATGTGTGGTGTCTCATGAAAACACTTTCCAACACTTAGTGGAATTGTAAACCTTATTCTCAGCCTGATTTCCTTTTTTTCTCTTTATTGTCCCTCTTCACTCTCAATTTTTCTTCTTATTACATTAGTGTTTTTCTTCTTGTAGGTAAATAAAAGGGAAACATAGGTAGTATCTTAGGATGAAAACAATTCTCAAGAACTGAGTTAGACTAACCTAATGGTAGATGGAACAAAATCTAGTGTCTTGATTTTTATGTCCTTTCAAAATTTACCCTATTTATATCATAATTTATCTATCTATGTATCTACCTATCTATTTATCTATATCTGCTATTTTAGAAGAATTGTCTTGGTACTTCCCCAGAGGTCCAGTGGTTAAGATTCTGCCTTCCAGTGCAGTGGGCATGGGTTCAATCCCTGGTTGGGGAACTAAGATCTCACATGCCACGCAGTGTGGAAAAAAAAAAAAAATTGCTTTATAAGTGCTTTTTTGTTGTTTGTTTTGCACAAACAACTTTAGATCTGATGCAATTCTGTCAAATTCTAAGGTCCTAGCCCAACAAGATCGGTTAACCATTTATTGTATTATGTATACTGCATTTTCTCTTGCCAAGCTTTGTACTTGTGAATAGAGATACCAAATCAATATGGCATATACTTCACACTTTGTGGGAGCTCAATCTAATGGGAGGTGGAAGTGGAGGTGAGGACAAAAACTATAAATAGATAACTATATCACAATATAGCAATCACACATACAAACATTAATAAAAGGAGTTGGTGGGGATATAAGGCAAACTGACAGCTTATAGATGCACAAGTAATTAAGACATATTAATCAATATTACATGTTCAAGGCAGAAGGAAGGGAATTTTATTTATTTATTTTTTTGCGGTATGCGGGCCTCTAACTGTTGTGACCTCTCCCGTTGCGGAGCACAGGCTCCGGACACGCAGGCTCAGCGGCCATGGCTCACGGGCCTAGCCTCTCCGCGGCATGTGGGATCTTCCCGGACCGGGGCATGAACCCATGTCCCTTGCATTGGCAGGCAGACTCTCAACCACTGCGCCACCAGGGAAGCCCGGGAATTTTATATTATGAAAATCCAAAAGCCATTTTGGGTTTCGGTATCCACAGGAGTCCGGGAACCAACCCCCTGTGGATACTGAGGGGTAGCTGTATTCAGTGTAGGTAAGGCCTTTATTATACATTTATTATAGCCCAGTTTTGGGTTTAACAGCTTAAGTGAGATTTAGAGACTCGAATGAGATGTAAAGAGAAAACAAATATAGGTACATTCAAATATGAGAAAATCTGTTTCGTCAGAAATACTTATCTAAATTGCAGTTATTTGTACTGGAGAAAGGACTAGTACATGAAGGAATATATGTAATTTAAAAATATATGGAAATGAATGAATATGTGTAATTTTTAAATATATGAACATGTATATTATAAAAAAACAGTTCTCTTTAATATAATTGCAACAGAGAAAAGAAACCTTTTTAGAAGGGTGCAGAGGAAGTTTATGCTAGTCATTAGGAAAACTGGTACAGTGTGAGAGTTGCGAGTGACTGGAGAAACCCAATAAGAATAATCAAAGGCAAGAAATAGTCCAGGGATTTGCATTCCTCTAATGATTAGTGATGTTGAACATCATTTCATGTGTTTGTTGGCAATCGGTATATCTTCTTTGGAGAAATGTCTATTTAGGTCTTCCACCCATTTTTGGATTGGGTTGGTTTTTTTTTGATATTGAGTTGCATGAGCTGCAAATCAAAACCACAATGATGTATCACCTCACACCGGTCAGAATGGCCATCATCAAAAAATCTGCAAACAATAAATGCTGGAGAGGGTGTGGAGAAAAGGGAACCCTCTTGCACTGTCGGTGGGAATGTAAATTGTTACAGCCATACAGTATGGAGTTGTAGTTAAAAAACTACAAATAGAACTACCATGTGACCCAGCAAACCCACTACTGGGCATATACGCTGAGAAAACCACAATTCAATAAGAGATGTGTACCACAATGTTCATGGCAGCACTATTTACAATAGCCTGGACATGGAAGCAACATGTGTCCATTGATAGATGAATGGATAAAGAAGATGTGGGGGCTTCCCTGGTGGCGCAGTGGTTGAGAGTCCGCCTGCTGATGCAGGGGACACGAGTTCGTGCCCCGGTCTGGGAGGTCCCACGTGCAGTGGAGTGGCTGGGCCCGTGAGCCATGGCCTCTGAGCCTGCGCGTCCAGAACCTGTGTTCCGCAACGGGAGAGGCCACAACAGGGAGAGGCCTGTGTACCGCAAAAAAAAAAAAAAAAAAAAAAAAAAAGATGTGACACATATATACAATGGAATATTACTCGACCATAAAAAGAAATGAAATTGAGTTATTTGTAGAGAGTTGGATGGACCTAGAGTCTGTCATACAGGGTGAAGTAAGTCAGAAAGAGAAAAACAAATACAATATGCTAACACATATATATGGAATCTAAAAAAAAATGGTTCTGATGAACCTAAGGGCAGGAGAGGAATAAGGACGCAGACATAAAGAATGAACTTGAGGACATGGGGAGGGGGAAGGGTAAAGCTGGGACAAAGTGAGAGAGTGGCATTGACATATATACACTACCAAATGTAAAATAGATAGCTAGTGGGAAGCAGCTGCATAGCGCAGGGAGATCAGCTCGGTGCTTTGTGACCACCTAGAGGGGTGGGATAGGGAGGGTGGGAGGGAGACACAAGAGGGAGGGGATATGGGGATATATGTGTATGTATAGCTGATTCACTTTGTTATAAGCAGAAACTAGCGCAACATTGTAAAGCAGTTATACTCCAATAAAGATGTTAAACCAAAAAAAAAAAAAGAAAGAAAGAAAGAAATAGTCCAGGGAGAAAAGGCTAAAATAACAACGCTGTTTCAGCTGGAGGAGAGAAAGCTACATTTTGGTTCACATGACTAAAGAGACCTGAGGACAGCTCATCTATTGCCCTGTCCCTTCCTCCCTGCCAATTTCAGTGTTACTATAATATAAATATAATGAAACAATTCTGTGCTGAGTCCAGATGTATCCCATTTAGACAGAATGACTTAAGGATTCCATGTTCCGTATTTTCCCCAATGACAGAAAAGTGGGAGCTGGGGCTGAGGAAAGCAGTTTCATTTGAGCTTTAGGGAGATGTGAAGTTATAGTTCTGTCCATATGTTTTCTCTTTTTATACCAGACCTGGGAGGGATGGGGCAGACTAGGGAGGCCTGGCGGTGGTTGAGCAGGAAAGTGGGTTACTCTTGATGTTCCTAAATTCTTTCAATTCCTCATTGGCTCTTTTCCCACAGCAAGGGATTAGCCTGGCTTATGTTGAGAAAATAGCAGGTCTCAGAAGAGGATGTGTCCTTACTTAAAACAGACTCAATAAAAGTTTTCTGGATTTACAAAAAATGAAATATTTTGGTAATGGGTAGTCATTTTCCACATCTCAAGAGACGGAAAATACTAAGTCTACTGAAGAAAGTTATGTAATGTCAGATGAGAACTTTCTATGTCTGAGGACTGTGAGAAAACAGGAATAAATTTATGAGATATTGTAAAATCTATTTTTCAAGAAACATGAATGATTAAAATAAAAGAAAAATCTACTTAAGATGCTATAAATCTGTCCTCATACAAATTACTTACAAATTACTGAAGCTTGCTGAGTAATGTCAATGCTCTAAGTGGGGCTGGGTCCAAGATGGTGGCAAACTGGAGACCCCCTGCCCCATCTTACAGAGTTGGATGGAGATCACTCAGCATCTGGGTTTGGGGCCCTGAAGGAATGCTGGCTCAGGAAACTGAAACCTGAAATGTGAAGCCTGTAAATCTGAATTTTTATTTGAAATTCGGATTAAAAAATAAAATTAAAATAAAAACCTGAAGTGGGTCAAACTAAAGGTGTTTGCTGGGGTCAAGTCTAGTTTGTGAAGCTACCCATTTGTGATTTCTGGTGAAGACTGAGTAGTACCTGGTCCCTCATAAGTTTTGCAGCCAGATATGTTTCCACAATCAACAACTCTCTAAAGTTGTCAATGTCTTTACAAGTCATTAGCACTAGGGTTTTTTTTCCTCTTGTGATTGAACTATGCTGGGGAAGAAAGGGAAGAGAAGTTTGGTACCAGCTTTCTCAGAGCTGGACCAGTTTTCCTTCACAGGTGCATTATGCCATGGCATCAAAGCAGAAATCCTGGGGGGAAGGTGAGCAACTGGGGTCTTAACACCGGGGAGTGAACTGAGTCCTACCTTAGAAAAATACCTGGAGAAAGTCCTGACTGCAGTCAGGTGGTTGGATTAAATGGCTCCTTAGTTCTCATTCCAGGCTTTGATTACATGGCTCTGAGCCATTTCTGGTGGTATCTTTATTCTCTCTCATTACAAATATTGTCTCCTACCTTTAGAAAAGCTTTTCTTCTGCGTTTAAAAAAGAATTACTCTTTCTTCCCCCCCAAAAGCCTCTAAAAGTGAATACAAAGAAACTTGCAACTCCTCCTAAATGGACAAGCCCGGCATGTTTTGCCTATGGAATTTTAAAATCATGGGATTGACTAACATTCCAGAATAATGCAAGTCTCCACCACTAAAGGTTTGATTCATACCTAAAATGTTGCCATTATTTGGGGTAATGACATATAATTAAGCCTGCCGATTATGTCTCATGCTTTTCTATCAGTGATTCATGGCTGTTGTCAAAAAGCAGCTGCATATCAGAGCTTACCCAACAAACAGCGTTTTCTTGATTTATCAGATTATGCAGGTAGTTCATGTGCTTTTGTAAAAACCTGAGCTGATGCCAGCTTCCATTTATATCCACTGCAACTTGTTTTTTTTTCTCTAGAGATGCTTATGATGTTACCATAAAATGTAAGTAAGAAAAAGAAAAGGATAAGGTTGGTTTAACAGGAAACACATTCATTACTGTGTATTTCACAATGCAACACTGTAGAAGAATTCAGGTTATGGGATCTAAGATTGCTCTCCCCCATGGATTTGTATCGTATCCTAACAGGTTCTCTCATGCTTCAGAAGAGGACAGATATGTAGAGTGACTTGCTGCAGAGGAGGTGATCTTCTTAGCACTTTTGTAACTGAAGATTCTAATAGCGTGTGCCAGTTTCTCCTCACATAAACAGCTAGAATAACGGATGTCTATTCCTTGGGTAGCAAGCCAACTCATCAGATTAGTAGGAGTCAAAAACCAAAGCGAAATCCAGTGTCCTCTCCTTTCTGTGGCAGCAGCTGAGCTTCTAGAGGGGACAATAAACCAGAGGACTTGTTCCATAGAGAAAGGGTTTACTAGCTTCGATCCTTGGTGTTCAGTAAAAAGAAACGTAGATACAGTTCAGGTAACACAGACACTTTTAAAAGAGTGACTTGACTCTTCAAAATTTAATGTAGTGGCATAGAGTGGGGAAAAAAAAAGGAAAATAATTTTGAGTTTTTCAAAAGGAATTATTCAACTTCCAAAAGTACTTTCTGACTGCTCAAAATATATCTCACAAAACACAGCTGCTTTTCAAAATTACTGTCAGGGGCAAGACAGAGGTGTTTGTTTTCCTAGATCTAGAGGTAGAAAGTAAAAAGGGCAAGGGTAGGAACTCACTTGGTTTTTCACTTGAGGGGGAAAAAAAAAAAAAGAGTTCGATCATGAAAGAGGGATCTGTTTTCCCTAGACCCTTGATAATTTCTCTCAGCTTTGGCTTGATTTTTATAATGAATAGTTTAAACCCAAATTACAAGTTTAAATTAAGAACTCTTAATCTAAAATCCTTTTATTCCTAGCAAGAAATAATTTCAGGGATTCATGTGCTGTTGAAATTACTAGCCATATATTTTATTAAGGTTAATCACAGCCACTATTAAAAGAGAGGTAATAATATATGTTTTTCTCTGCTAAGATCAGCTGGTGAAACTGTAGTTCTCACATGGTTGCAATATTCTTGCTAATTATCTAATCATCAGGACAAAGATGTACAGCACCAGGCAGGTTGAGACGGCTCCTGCTGCCGGATTCCCAATCCAAGTAAGAGCTTTGTAGACAGTATGACCTATTTATCATAAAATATGCTGAGTTATTCAAACTGCTGCCAGTTTTGAGAGCCAGTACTATTATTTCTCTGCTTAAGTAACTGCTGTTAATTGAAATGCAGACAACATCATTCTCAAGGACGGGAAATGATACTGATGAGTTTTTTCTTATAATCCTTTCTTTCATTACCCTCTAGTTGCTTATATCAACACATTTATTACTGTCATTGAGTTAATCATCACATTTCATGAACACTCAAGTATTATTTGCATAGATGAATAAAGCAAGATACTACTAAATCAGATGGTATCATGTGAACACACTTATTCAGTGACATAAACTAACTCCTTTGTTTCTAATTGACCTCACTTTAGGTATGTATAGTTCGCATTGCATCCTAATAGTGAATGGATTTCTGGACAGATCTCTGAATCTCTCATAGTCTTACTTTAGAACTTCTTTTTTGTCTCATGGGAACAAAACTTTGTTGGTGAAGTGATTCTTAAACAGTGTACGTACGAATAGCCTGAGAAGTGTGTAAACATGCAGATTCCAAGGCCCCTACGCTGACTCAATAGATCTGTGTTGGGGCCCAGGAGCTGGTTATCTTCACACACATCCCAGGTATTTCTGATACAGGTAGCTCACAGACAGTATCTACTTTGACTAAAGGATCCTTGAAAATACCAAAGAAGATAACATACACACAAGTAATTTATAAACTCAAATTTGCTATTTAGTTACAATAATGACACAAGAATACCGAACACAGCAAGAATCACCTTATTTAAGACTTTATTTACGGAGTCTATACTTTTTAAGGTCTTGCTGAACAGAGAGAAGTCTTATAGGGAACATGTGGGAACTCTTGGTTTGGAAAAAGCTTCTCATAAACAATCAGAAAGTAATTGAATGTGTGGGAGATTGAGAAGTGTATTCCTCCAAGTATTTCCAGGAATAGACTCACGTAATGTTTATATACTTAGTGGGAGAGTGTTATTGGGAAGCTGGACTGTGATATGTGATCATGACCTTCAGCTGGGAAAAACAAGAGGTAAGTTGAAGTCTGTGACATTAAACTTTCCTTTCTCTTTCCCGGGCCTCAGGCACAATGTAACTCCAGCTTCTTCTTTTAATCTACCTGTGCTGTATAGCACAGGTTAGTTTGCATGCGCCCCAAATTCACATGCTGAAGCTTAACCCTGAGTTTGATGGTATTAGGAGGTGGGGCTACTGGGAGGTGATTAGGTAATGAAGGTGGCGCCCTCATGAAAAAGATACCCTAGAGAGCTCCCTTCCCCTACTTCTGTCATGTGAGAACACAGCAATAATGCAGCTGTCTATGAACAAGGAGGTGAGTCCTGGCCAGACACTGAATCTGTTGGTGACTTGGTCGTGGACTTCTCAGCCTCCAGAGCTATGAGAAATAAATTTCTGTTGTTTATAAGCCACCCAGTCTATGGTATTCTTTTTTCTTTTCTTTTCTTTTTTAAGGATTTGACACATTTTATTTGAATTTGTAGCAATATATCAAGTTGTTTTGCTGCATAAATATTTTGACTTCTTTCAGTTTGTTTTTATCTTTTCCAAAAGGTGGTTTTAAAACTTCACCTTTCACCTATGGATCTCTCCTTATCATTTTTAGCTGGGGCAGCAGTGGTGAAGAGGGCAGGACCTCTTGCTGGTGCAGCACCAGCCGCTGGGGCAGGTCCACCAGTCCCGACATTGCAGATGAGGCTCCCGATGTTGACATTGGCCAGAGCCTTTGCAAACAAGCCTGCCCAGAAAGGTTCAGCATTTATACCAGCTGCTTTAATCAGGGCATTGATCTTATCCTCTGTGACCGTCACCTCATCGTCGTGCAGGATGAGGGCCGAGTAGATGCAGGTGAGCTTGGAGACGGAGGCCATGGTGCGGGCGAGGGCTGGGCAAGGGCTACTGGGCGCGGTGCTAGTCGCCAGATGAAGTGAGGGCCTCACCCCAACGTGGCCTTACCTTCCTCGGAGGAACAGAGAGCCTTAGCGGCAGCTGAGGAAAGGGTATTCTGTGGTATTCTGTTACAGCAGTCAGAACAGACTAAGACAACCTCCTTGATAGTAATGCACGTTCTTTAGGAGAACAGCCTTTGGAACAGCAGGGAATTCGTATTTCACTGTGAGCTGCCAGCCATACCATAATTTTGGCATATAGAACCTGTGGCAGAAGTATTAGTAACCATGACCGTCATTGCGCACACATGGAAACAGCATCTTTGGGTAACTTCAAGTTATTCAAATAAGCCTTGAAAGTAGAGAGAAATTGATTGTAATAACCAGAAATATAAAACCTACTGAGTATAAAATTTCATTCCTAGAAAGAAGAAAAATAAAAATATGAGGGGTAAATCTTTATCAATTTTGCTTTTGCCTTCAAGAACTAAAATTTGTGGTACTTTGCACCATTATGATGATTTTACAGTCATCTAAAACATTTAAGACTTTGCTTTTAGTGAAAAATTTGAATTGGGATGTTGATCTACCTTAATTTTTGGTGCAGATTCACATTATATTAAAGGAAATACATGCTAAATTTTAGTTAAATTCAGATTTAGCAGATCTGTACACCAGATGATGAGCTTGTACACAAAATTCACTTGGACTTTTCTTTTAAGAAATAAAAATGACAATTTGCTAAAAGACATGCAGAATTATCAAATAAGACAGATGGTCTTTGATGCAGTTTTCTTTGGATGAAACGTAACCACCATGACAGTCAATAGTGTATGCTGAGACAGTTTGGGAAGTGTTGTCCAACCACATGTGAAAATAAGCCTGGCATCCCAGACACGGAAATCCATCTTTCAGTGGAGAAATACTCTCCTTCCTCTAGAAGCGTTGCCTAATTCTTGCCATCTTGTCTTTATTAGCCTGAACAGAGCTTGAGGTTTAATTTTCAACCAATCTTTGATTACTCTTCAGTGTTCCTTTTCTGGAATAGGCTTAAAGGTATATTATGGGGTGAAAGTGCTCCATCATTGTAAATCAAACTACTAACTTCCTAAAACTGCTTGATTTTATTTTTCTGCACTTAATTTTTAAAGAGAAAAGGCATATAATGACAATGCAATCTCAGATGGTGAATATTCTTTTTTTTTTTTTTGCTCACGTGGCATGCAGGATCTTAGTTCTCTGACCAGGTATTGAACCTGTGCCCCTGCCTCCTGCAGTGGAAGCATAGAGTCTTAACTACTGAACCACCAGGGAAGTCCCAGATGGTGAGTATTTTTTAAGAAGTAATTTCCTGGGCATATTCTTGGGTCACTTGCAGATCCAGCCCACCTCCTACAACTAAGAAGATGGCATTAAAATTACTGCAAGAGACTATTGTTATTTGACATAGTTCAAAATCAGGAATCATTGTGAAAAGTTTGTCTTTAATTTCTCGAATCTTTGAAACCAAGGACCTTGTCTCCCATTTACCCCATCTTTTCTTTTTTTTTTCTTTTTTTATTGTGTACCCAAATATTTATTTATCTTAGTGGATTTTTTGAAAGAATAAAATACACTTCCGGCCTTTAAGAAATGTAGATTTTAGGTGGATATTTAAAGCATATTAATAAAATAACCAAAGGATAATACCAGAATAAAAGTATATAGATGAACTAATTATCCATATTTTTTAGGAATGATGAACTTTTTTTTATTAGAGTATATGGTAGTTGATTTACAATGTTGTGTTACTTTCTGCTGTGCAGCAAATTGAATCCATTACACATATACATATATCCACTCTTTTTTAGATTCTTTTCCCATATAGGTCATTACAGAATATTGAGCAAAGTTGCCTGTGCTGTACAGTAGGACCTTATTAGTTATCTATTTTATTTATAGTAGTGTGTATATGTCAATCCCAATCTCCCAATTTATCCCTCCCCCACTTTGCCCCCTGGTATCACTGCCGTGGCCCGGGGTTCAATCCCTGGTTGGGGAACTGAGATCCCACAAGCTGTGCAGGGCGACCAAAAAAAAGAAAAAAATCTCTCCCATCTTTTCTAAAGCCTTTCAGAGGGCTGTACGTATAAGGAAACACTCTGATTATCTGGCAACCAGGCTTTTGGCATTCAGGAGTATCAATCAGAGAAGGTGGGACACTAGGAAATTAAACATATAAAATAAAAGATTTATTGTAGGGATTTGATCTCATAATATAATTGTGGGAGCTGTTGTTTCTGTGTCTGGCACTGGGGTCTGAAGTTCATATGGCAAGCAGTCGAGAGGGGTGTATGAACGTGAAGTGGGAAAAGCAAGGAAAAGCCAGAGCTTGTGAAGCTAAGCCAGAAACCACAAGGACGGGAACTCCTGTCAGTGTCTCTTGGCCTCCAAACTTCCAGCTTCTAGGAGGGGACCATTTTGCAAGAGAAACCAAAGCCCTTCTCCTGGGAGCTAAACATGCACTTGGCTCAGAAGTGAGAGAAGCTGAATCAGAAGATCCAGCAGGAGCTGGAAATGCTGAGGGCCCGCCCATGCAGCCTCCTGCCAATGGTGCAAATCAGTAGATAAGCAGTGATGTGTGTGAGATGCAGCACTGCCTTGTTCCGGGCACCAACTGCTTGAGGAATATGTTTGCTCTTTCATTTCCACCTTCCAAATCTTGTGCAAGATGTTCCTTTTGGCCCATGTTAACTATGAACTATGCAGGGAAGGGAGTTCTAAGTACTGAAGTTTCAGCTTTATTAAATTAGCGTAATACGAATCCACCATAGTTTAACCTTGGTTAACTTGCCATCCAAATACACCTTTTTAAACCGCACTTAACTTGCAAGTAATGACAATAGGAGAAACTTACTTCCACCTAACATAAAACAACTATCCTTTATACAACTGGAAACACACTAATATCCCCCCTATAAAGATATAAAATCCTTTATCTCGCAATGATTTTCATTTCTCTTCTAACTCTTTGATATAAAGTAACTTAAATATTGAGCTATAATGTTAACGAGTATTCATTCCCAAAGGTTCTATGCTCTATGCAGTCCTGCTTGTATTGGACTATTTTTTTTTTTTTTTATCTCCTTGGAGGTAAAAGGAGTCATCTCAGGAAACCTACACCCCAGACATACTATTCTCTCCCCGCACTGCATAGTAGTAACTCAATTTCCCCTTGATTTTAGGATCAGGCATGTTATCTGTTACCTGTTGATTCTTTGATTTAAGAAGTATGAAAGAGGTGTGGTGACAGTCTCATTTCCAGTTTAATGGAACTACTGCTGTGTCCCACTGGTAGAAGCCTTCCCCCCCTTGGTAACTTCCCCTAGACCAACAGAGCTCAGAGTACAAGAACAGGAAGCAAACATTTTATTAGTGATCACTAGCAGTAATCATTAGAGCAGCCACTTCCTTGTATACTGCTTGAGTCCCAGAGCCCTAAATCCTGCCTAGAGGAGAAACAGTATCATATACTTGTCTCTGAATGAGGGTATGTACCCCATTCCAGAAGTCACGGCAGTTCTGCAAGGTGTGGCCGCCTAGCTGGTACCATAATTAAGTCTTCAAAAGTCTATTCTACTATTTGTTCAGCCTTCCATTTCACGATGACAGGGAAGATGGAAAAACCAGTGAATTCAACGGTCATAAACCCATCAACAGATTTCATAGGCTGTAAAATGAGTTTCTTGGTTAGAAAAATGCTGAGAATAAGATATTTTGTATGTTAGAAGACGATAGTTTTGGCATAAGAATTGTGGGGAAGGAAACAAATTTATATACAGTACAAGTGTTTACTCCAGTGAGAACAAAGCACTATACCTTCCATGACAGAGGTGGTTTTATGCAGTTAATCTATCACTAGGGGATTTCCTGGCCGTCCAGTGGTTAGGACTCTGCGATTCCACTGCTGGGGCCCGGTTTGATCCCTGGTCGGGGAACTAAGATCCTGCAAGCCTGGCTGATTCTGTTCCCTCCCCTCCCACCCCCAAATGAATGGTGCCATATTGGAGACTCCATGTTGGTCTGTGCTGTTGTCAGATTGGGCATTCAGTGGCTGTAATCAGATCACCATAAGTGAGGGAGATCCATGCTGCTGTGGCTATGTATAACTTCCATCCTTGCTTCCATTAGTACTTTTTCAGGAGCCTATTGGTCAAGTGTAGGGATGATTGAGGAAAGAGGCTGACTATTGTACATATGATGGGTCATCTTATACACCACTTATTAATATCCTCCTCCACTGAGGTTTCTCTTTGGTGACCATGTAGATACATATCTTTACATCTTGTACACATTCGCAGAGGTCTCCGTATTACCAAATTTTCAGTTATGTTCTTTCCAACTGCCTGACAATTCAGCCAAATCCTTAGCTGCTCCTGATGAGGTAGTATGGATGCACATTTCTGGCAATCTTCCTTTCCAGGTAGAATGAACAGCCAGCTGTATTACTCAAAGTTCTGTGGACTGAGAGGATTTTCTTCACCACTGTCTTACAAGGTACCTCAGATGGGAGGTGCTGTAGTTTCCTGCTTGTCAGGTACAGCCAGCCTATCATGCAGAACCACCTTCAACCCAAGCCCCAACTCTTACTTCCCCAATTAGCTAATCATAGGAAACTCCCCTTAAGGTGGAGAAGGAGAAGGCTTTGTGACAGAAATATTGGTCATGAGCAACTGTGCCGCTTACTCATGCACCTTCTTTGCATTTTCAGGACCTGATCAAGTTGGATCTTGTATACCACTTTCATATAATGATGGAGTACTGCTGTGTGTGCCTATCTTTAGGGCTTAGTAGGACATAAAAGCCAGGATAAACACTCACGTCACATAGTAATCTGGTGACCCATGTTCAAGGGTTCAGCCTCTATTGAGGTTCAGTGGCAAGTGAGAATCTGATTATCAAAAGGACAGTGGTAGTAACTTTCACTGAAGAAGGCATAGCTATTTTTTCTTTCTTTCTTTCTTTTTTTTTTTTTACAATATCTGGATACTTTGTGCTGTAATTCACCTGTAGGGGACTGTCAAAGGCCACATACTACATCCCGTCCTACCACTTTCAGATCTCTAGGGCCATACAGTCCAAACGGCATTGCGGCTTACATGGTAGCCTGGGACTGCTGCAAAGCCTTCTTCTGTTCTGGGCCACCCTAAAACTGGCAGCTTCTTGGGTTGCTCTGTAAATGGGTTGGAGTGGCACCTTCAAATGCCAAGTATGTTGCCTTCAAAATCCAGAGATGTCTAGTGGCATTATGTCTCTTTCTTAATGGTAGGGGGAGCCAGACACAGCAACTTGCAATTCATTTTGGAAGACTAACTTCCAGAAATTTCACTGAATTTCTGTAGGACTTATTTCTCACCAGCTGGCACACAGTTGTCACACTCATGTGTCTGGGGTTATCACTATTTCCTGCTCAGTTAATCCAATCGGTATGATACCGTCAGTGTAACGGACAGAGGGAAATGGGTGGTGATCAAGGTCCCTGACATATGGCTGAGAAGCTGATAGAGCCCTGAGTTAGGACAGTGAAGGTACATAGTTCATTCTGCCACTACCTCCAAGCTCCCAGCTTCCATGAGTGGGGCATCCTGCAGGAGGAACTAGTTCCCTTCACTGCACCTGGCCTAGGATTCAGAGAAGCTTTACCAGAAGCTACAGATGCTGTCAGCCCAGTTGCTGCTTTCTGCCAATGCACAAACCGGCAGATAAGACAACAGTGCCGGAGGCCCTGCACTGACCTGAATGTAAAGGACTAAGGTCCATCTTTCACTTCTGGCTTCCTGTGCAAATGCTTCCTGTGGACTATGCTAACTAAGAATCTGCAGGAAAGAAAGTTCTGGGAAATGTAGTTCTAGTTTAGCCAAGTGGGTACAACTCAAACTCATCACATCAGAATAGCTTTGATCTCAAATGAAGATACAACAGAAACCTTTGAGAGCAGGAAACTTCCCTTAAATCCTGAAAACAATGAAGGTGTCTGCAAAGAATGAAAGCTCAAACAAGGATTTCTTCTCATCTGCTTCATCAATAAAAAAGAAAGATTTGCTATGGCAAGCTGGTGAAGTTCACAAATGTAAAATATTACGTTTGTGGGGTGAAAGCCAAGAAGAGCAGGAGAAACAATTGAAGACAGAAGAACAAAGGGAAAAGGCAAAGCAGAGAAAGTAGGTGATGGTGATGAGAAGGAGGGGGAAGGGCTGAGCAGAGGGCAAGTGGAGGGACGGTAAACAACAAGCAACACCTGTCAACAGAGAAAAGCAGCAGCGACTAAAAATTGGAAAGAAGACCATTTTCTCTCTCTGGGTGAGAAAATGTCTATCCGGGCCTCATTTAGCTACTCCTGAAGGAACAGGCATGCGGAAGATCCATTCTTACAATTATAACCGACAGAGCTCAGGTGGCAAATGGCTCCCAAGGAAGACTATCCAGGATCTTTGGAAAACACATGGCATCAGTTAAAATGGCTAATCTAAACTTCCTGTAAAATTTACATGTATAAAACAGTTCCATCCTCAATAATTTCAGTTTAAATGTATTTATTAAATTTTGTCTAATTTCAATCTGTTTTTTTCACATTTGCTATTTATAATAATAGCTACCATTAGTTTTTCATTATTGGCAAAAATTAGGACATAATTGTATATGTATAATTATAAATGATATATATATATATTTAACATCTTTATTGGAGTATAATTGCTTTACAAGGTGTGTTAGTTTCTGCTTTATAACAAAGTGAATCAGTTATACATATACATATATCCCCATATCTCTTCCCTCTTGCGTCTCCCTCCCTCCCACCCTCCCCATCCCACCACTCTAGGTGGTCACAAACGACCGAGCTGATCTCCCTGTGCTATGCGGCTGCTTCCCACTAGCTATCTATTTTACATTTGATAGTGTATATATGTCCATGGCACTCTCTCACTTTGTCCCAGCATACCCTTCCCCCTCGCCATATCCTCAAGTCCATTCTCTAGTAGGTCTGCGTCTTTATTCCCGTCTTGCCCTTAGGTTCTTCATGACCAGTTTTTGTGGTTTGTTTTTTAGATCCCATATATATGTGTTAGCATACGGTATTTGTTTTTCTCTTTCTGACTTACTTCACTCGGTATGACAGACTCTAGGTCCATACACCTCACTACAAATGACTCAATTTCGTTTCTTCTTATGATGAGAAATATTCCATTGTATATATGTGCCACATCTTCTTTATCCATTCATCTGTTGATGGACACTTAGGTTGCTTCCATGCCCTGGCTATTGTAAATAGGGCTGCAATGAACATTGTGGTACATGACTCTTTTTGAATTATGGTTTTCTCAGGGTATATGCCCAGTAGTGGGATTGCTGGGTCATATGGTAGTTCTATTTTTAGTTTTTTAAGGAAGCTCCATACTGTTCTCCATAGTGGCTGTATCAATTTACATTCCCACCAACAGAGCAACAGGGTTCCCTTTTCTCCACACCCTCTCCAGCATTTATTGTTTGTAGATTTTTTGATGATGGCCATTCTGACTGGTGTGAGACAATATCTCATTGTAGTTTTGATTTGCATTTCTCTAATGATAAATGATGTTGAGCATTCTTTCATGTGTTTGTTGGCAATCTGTATATCTTCTTTGGAGAAATGTCTATTTAGGTCTTCTGCCCATTTATGGATTGGGTTGTTCGTTTTTTGATATTGAGCTGCATGTGCTGCTTATAAATTTTGAAGAATAATCCTTTGTCAGTTGCTTCATTTACAAATAATTTCCCCCATTCTGAGGGTTGTCTTTTCATCTTCTTTATGGTTTCCTTTGCTGTGCAAAAGCTTTTAAGTTTCATTAGGTCCCATTTTTAAATTAATTTATTTATTTTATTTTTTGCGGTACGCGGGCCTCTCACTGTTGTGGCCTCTCCCGTTGCAGAGCACAGGCTCCGGACGCACAGGCTCAGCAGCCACGGCTCACAGACCTAGCCGCTTCGCCGTATGTGGGATCTTCCCGGACCGGGGCACGAACCCGTGTCCCCTGCATTGGCAGGCGGACTCTCAACCACTGAGCCACCAGGGAAGCCCTGTTTATTTTTGTTTTTATTTCCATTTCTCTAGGAGGTGGGTCAAAAAGGCTTTTGCTGTGATTTATGTCATACAGTGTTCTGCCTATGTTTTCCTCTAAGAGTTTGATAATGTCTTATCTTACATTTAGGTCTTTAATCCATTTTGAGTTTATTTTTCTGTACGGTGTTAGGGAGTGATCTAATTTCAATCTTTTACATGTAGCTGTCCAGTTTTCCCAGCACCACTTATTGAAGAGGCTGTCTTTTCTCCACTGTACATTCTTGTCTCCTTTATCAAAGATAAGATGTCCATATGTGCGTGGGTTTATCTCTGGGCTTTCTATCCTGTTCCATTGATCTACATTTCTGTTTTTGTGCCAGTACCACACTGTCTTGATTACTGTAGCTTTGTAGTAATGTCTGAGGTCAGGGAGCCTGATTTCTCCAGCTCCGTTTTTCTTTCTCAAGATTGCTTGTGCTATTTGGGGTCTTTTGTGTTTCCATACAAATTGTGAAATTTTTTGTTCTAATTCTGTGAAAAATGCCAGTGGTAGTTTGATAGGGATTGCATTGAATCTGTAGATTGCTTTGGGTAGTATATTCATTTTCACAGTGTTGATTCTTCCAATCCAAGAACATGGTATATCTCTCCATCTGTTTATATCATCTTTAATTTCTTTCATCAGTGTCTTATAATTTTCTGCATACAGGTCTTTTGTCTCCTTAGGTAGGTTTATTCCTAGATATTTTATTCTTTTTTTTTGCAATGGTAAATGGGAGTGTTTTCTTAATTTCACTTTCAGATTTTTCATCATTAGTGTATAGGAATGCAAGAGATTTCTGCGCATTAATTTTGTATCCTGCTACTTTACCAAATTCATTGATTAGCTCTAGTAGTTTTCTGGTAGTATCTTTCAGATACTCTATGTATAGTATCATGTCATCTGCAAATAGTGACAGCTTTACTTCTTCTTTTCCGATTTGGATTCCTTTTATTTCTTTTTCTTCTCTGATTGCTGTGGCTAAAACTTCCTAAACTGTGTTGAATAATAGTGGTGAGAGTGGGCAACCTTGTCTTGTTCCTGATCTTAGTGGAAATGGTTTCAGTTTTTCACCACTGAGGACGATGTTGGCTGTGGTTTTGTCATATATGGCCTTTATTATTTTGAGGTAAGTTTCCTCTATGCCTACTTTCTGGAGGGTTTTTATCATAAATATGTGTTGAATTTTGTTGAAAGCTTTTTCTGCATCTATTGAGATGATCATATGGTTTTTCTCCTTCAATTTGTTAATATGGTGTATCACATTGATTGATTTGCATATAGTGAATAATCCTTGTATTCCTGGGATAAACCCCACTTGATCATGGTGTATGATCCTTTTAATGTGCTGTTGGATTCTGTTTGCTTATATTTTGTTGAGGATTTTTGCATCTATGTTCATCTGTGATATTGGCCTGTAGTTTTCTTTCTTTGTGACATTTTTATCTGCTTTTGGTATCAGGGTGATGGTGGCATCGTAGAATGAATTTGGGAGTGTTCCTCCCTCTGCTGTATTTTGGAAGAGTTTGAGAAGGATAGATGTTAGCTCTTCTCTAAATGTTTGATAGGATTCACCTGTGAAGCCATCTGGTCTTGGGCCTTTGTTTGTTGGAAGATTTTTAATCACCATCTCAGTTTCTCTGCTTGTGATTGGTCTGTTCATATTTTCTATTTCTGATTCAGACTTGCAAGGTTGTGCTTTTCTAAGAATTTGTCCATTTCTTCCAGGTTGTCCATTTTATTGGCATAGAGTTGCTTGTAGTAATCTCTCATGATCCTCTGTATTTCTGCAGTGTCAGTTGTTACTTCTCCTTTTTCATTTCTAATTCTATTGATCTGCGTCTTCTCCCTTCTTCTCTGGATGAGTCTGGCTAGTGGTTTATCAACTTTGTTTATCTTCTCAAAGAACCAGCTTTTAGTTTTACTGATCTTTGCTATCATGTCCTTCATTTTTTTTTTTTTCATTTATTTCTGATCTGATATTTATGATTTCTTTCCTTCTGCTAACTTTGGGGTGTTTTTGTTCTTCTTTCTCTAATTGCTTTAGGTGTAAGATTAGGTTGTTTATTTGAGATTTTTCTTGTTTCTTGAGGTAGGATTTTATTACGATTAACTTCCCTCTTAGAACTGCTTTTGCTGCATCCCACAGGTTTTTGGTTGTTGTGTTTTCATTGTCATTTTTTTCTAGGTATTTTTTGATTTCCTCCTTGATTTCTTCAGTGATCTCTTGGTTATTTAGTAGTGTATTGTTTAGCCTCCATGTGTTTGTATTTTTTTTTGTTTTTTTTTTTGTTTTGTTTTTGTTTTTGTTTTTGCGGTACGCAGGCCTCTCACCGTTGTGGCCTCTCCCATTGCAGAGCACAGGCTCCGGATGCGCAGGCTCAGCGGCCATGGCTCATGGGCCCAGCCACTCCGCGGCATGTGGGATCTTCCCGGACCGGGACACGAACCCGTGTCCCCTGCATTGGCAGGTGGACTCTCAACCACTGTGCCACCAGGGAAGCCCCATGTGTTTGTATTTTTTACAGATATTTTTTCCTGTAATTGATATCTAGTCTCATAGTGTTGTGGTCAGAAAAGATACTTGATACAATTTCAATTTTCTTAAATTTACCAAGGCTTGATTTGTGACCCAAGATATGATCTATCCTGGAGAATGTTCCATGAACACTTGAGAAGAATGTGTATTCTGTTGTTTTTGGATGGAATGTCCTATAAGTATCAATTAAGTGCATCAATTAAGTTTAATGTATCATTTAAAGCTTGTATTTCCTTATTTATTTTCATTTTGGATGATCTGTCCATTGGTGAAAGTGGGATGTTAAAGTCCCCTATTATGATTGTGTTACTGTCGATTATCCCTTTTATGGATGTTAGTATTTGCCTAGTGCACTGAGGTGCTCCTATGTTGGGTGCATAAATATTTACAATTGTTATATCTTCTTCTTGGATTGATCCCTTGATCATTTTGTAGTGTCCTTCTTTGTCCCTTGTAATAGTCTTTGCTTTAAAGTCTATTTTGTCTGATATGAGAATTGCTACTCCAGCTTTCTTTTGATTTCCATTTGCATGGAATATCTTTTTCCATCCCCTCACTTTTAGACTGAGGTGTCCCTAGGTCTGAAGTGGGTCTCTTGTAGAGAGCACATATACAGGTCTTGTTTTTGTATCCATTCAGCCAGTTTGTCTTTTGGTTGGAGCATTTAATCCATTTATATTTAAGGTAATTATAGATACATATGTTCCTATTACCATTTTCTTGATTGTTTTGGGTTTATTATTGTAGGTCTTTTCCTTCTCTTGTGTTTCCTGCCTAGAGAAGTTCTTTAGCATTTGTGGTAAAGCTGATTCAGTGGTACTGAATTATCTTAGCTTTTGCTTGTCTGTAATGTTTTTAATTTCTCCACCAAATCTGAATGAGATCCTTCCTGGGTAGAGTAATCTTGGTTGCAGGTTTTTCTCCTTCATCACTTTAAATATGTCCTTCCACTCCCTTCTGGCTTGCAGAGTTTCTGCTGAAAGATCAGCTGTTAACCTTATGGGGATTCCCTTGTGTCTTATTTGTTGTTTTTCCCTTGCTGCTTTTAATATTTTTCTTTGTATTTAATTTTTGATAGTTTGATTAATATATGTCTTGGCATGCTTCTCCTTGGGTTTATCCTGTATGGGACTCTCTGTGCTTCCTGGACTTGATTAATTATTTCCTTTTCCATATTAGGGAAGTTTTCAACTATAATCTCTTCAAATATTTTCCCAGTCCCTTTGTTTTTCTCTTCTTCTTCTGAGACCCCTATAATTCGAATGTTGGTGCATTTAATGTTGTCACAGAGGTCTCTGAGACTGTCCTCAATTCTTTTCATTCTTTTTTCTTTATTCTGCTCTGCAGTAGTTATTACCACTATTTTATCTTCCAGGTCACTTATCCGTTCTTCTGCCTCAGTTATTCTGCTATTGATCCCTTCTAGAGAATTTTTAATTTCATTTATTGTGTTGTTCATCACTGCTTGTTTGCTCTTCAGTTCTTCTAGGTCCTTGTTAAACGTTTCTTGTATTTTCTCCATTCAATTTCCAAGATTTTGGATCATCTTTGCTATCATTATTCTGAATTCTTTTTCAGGTCTACTGCCTATTTCCTCTTCATCTGTTATGTCTGGTGGGTTTTTACCTTGCTCCTTCATCTGCTGTGTGTTTCTCTGTCTTCTCATTTTGCTTAACTTACTGTGTTTGGGGTCTCCTTTTCACAGACTGCAGGTTCGTAGTTCCCATTGTTTTTGGTGCCTGCCCCCAGTGGCTAAGGTTGGTTCACTGGGTTGTGTAGGCTTCCTGGTGGAGGGGACTAGTGCCTGTGTTCTGGTGGATGAGGCTGGATTTTTCTGGTGGACATGTCCACGTCTGGTAGTGTGTTTTGGGGTGTCTGTAGCCTTATTATGATTTTAGCCAGGCTCTTTGCTAATGGGTGGGGTTGTGTTCATGTCTTGCTAGTTGTTTGGCATAGGGTGTCCAGCACTGTAGCTTGCTGTTCATTGAGTGGAGCTGGGTCTTGACGTTGAGATGGAGATCTCTTGGAGATTTTCACTGTTTCCCTTGTGGACTAATGTCCTGAACTTGGCTCTCCCACCTCTGAGGCACAGCCCTGATGCCTGGCTGGAGCACCAAGAGCCTGTCATCCACACAGCTCAGAATAAAAGGGAGAAAAAAAGGAAAGAAAGAAGATAAAATTAAATTTAAAAGTTATTAAAATTCAAAAAATAATTATTAAAATTTTTTAAGTAATAAAAAAAGAAAGAAAGAAGAGATCAACGAAACCAAAAGGCAAATCCACCAATGATAACAAGCGCTAAGAACTATACTAAAAAAAACTGGATAGACAGAACCCTAGGACAAATGGTAAAAGCAAAACTATACAGACAAAATCACACATAGAAGCATACACATACACACTCACAAAAAGAGAAAGAGGGAAAAATATATATATATTGTTGCTCCCAACGTCCACTGCCTCAGTTTTGTGATGATTCGTTGTCTATTCAGGTATTTCACAGATGCAGGGTACATCAAGTTGATTGTGGAGATTTAATCCGTTGCTCCTGAGGCTGCTGGGAGAGATTTCCCTTTCTCCTCTTTGTTCGCACAGCTCCTGGGGTTCAGTTTTGGATTTGGCCCTGCCTCTGCGTGTAAGTTGCCTGAGGGCGTCTGTTCTTTGCTCAGACAGGAAGGGGTTTAAGGAGCAGCTGATTCGGGGGCTCTGGCTCACTCAGGCCAGGGGGAAGGAGCGGTACGGATGCGGGGCGAGCCTGCAGCGGCAGAGGCCAGCGTGACATTGCACCAGCCCGAGGCGTGCCATGTGTTCTCCCGGGGAAGTTGTCCCTGGATCACGGGACCCTGACAGTGGCGGGCTGCATAGGCTCCTGGGAGGGGAGGTGGGAATAGTGACCTGTGCTTGCACACAGGCTTCTTGATGGCTCCAGCAGCAGCCTTAGCATCTCATGCCCATCTCTGCGGTCCGCGCTGATAGCCGCGGCTTGCGCCCATCTCTGGAGCTCCTTTAAGCGGCGCTGTTATTCCCCTCTCCGCGCACACCAGGAAACAAAGAGGCAAGAAAAAGTCTCTTCCCTCTTCGGCAGTTCCAGACTTTTTCCCAAACTCCCTCCCGGCTAGCCGTGGCGCAGTAGCCCCCTTCAGGCTGTGTTCACACAGCCAACCCCTGTCCTCTCCCTGGGATCTGACCTCCGAAGCCCGAGCCTCAGCTCCCAGCCCCCGCCCGCCCTGGCAGGTGAGCAGACAAGCCTCTCGGGCTGGTGAGTGCTGGTCGGCACCGATCCTCTATGCGGGAATCTCTCCGCTTTGTCCTCTGCACCCCTGTGGCTGCGCTCTCCTCCACAGCTCCAAAGCTTTACCCCTCCGCCACCCACACTCTCCACCCGGGAAGGGGCTTCCTAGAGGGTGGAAGCCTTTCCTCCTTCACAGCTCCCTCCCAGTGGTGCAGGTCCCATCCCTATTCTTTTATCTCTGTTTTTTTTTTCTTTTGCCCTACCCAGGTGTATTGGGATTTTCTTGCCTTTTGGGAGGTCTGAGGTCTTCTGCCAGCGTTCAGTAGGTGTTCTGTAGGAGTTGTTCCACATGTATTTCTGATGTGTTTGTGGGGAGGAAGGTGATCTCCACGTCTTACTCTTCCGCCATCTTGAAGCTCCCCTCCTATAAATGATATTTAAAGTGCTGGTTAAAATAGATTTTACTCAATATTTTGGTCCCATTTAAGCCAAACTGTCTCAGAAACTTAAGTAGATTTGCACATAATGCAACAAACTTAGTGTATATCCTTGAAAGAGTCCAAGGAACTCACGAAACTTAAGGAAAAAAAATTACATGATATATGGGTAATAGTTCTTACTAACTTAGCTTTATTAGGTATAGGATAATTTAAAGATGATTATAAAGTGTGATTCATTCAAAGAAAAATCCTGCAGAAACCACCAGCAACGTCATAAATCCCTTTATAGAAACTTATCACTATATTTTTCTTAGAACCTTGATTCTAAGAGAAAAGAATGATTCTTAACTGAAGAAGCATGGGTAACCTATACCAGAGTTCTGATCTCAGGCACCTAGGAGGTGTAGGACTTTTGGCAAATTTCTTAACTTCTCTTAACCTTATTTTCTTTATCTGCTAAATAAAGGATCCTAATACTTACAGAGTTGTTACGAGGATTAAATTAAGTATATATCTGGCCCATAGATATGCAAAAAATGTTAGATGCCATTATTATTTGCAAGAGATAATTGACAAAATTTATAAATCATAGTGAATTAATGTTGATAATAATTTTTATTCCAGTGTATAATAAATTAGCAGAAATATTTGAAGTTATTTTTTCTCTTAGGCTATCTAATGATTTTAAAACATTATTTTAATTGGAGCCCTGTTGTTTAGTTTTACATGGATTAGAATTTTATTTCCTCCATTTTGTTAATAAACAGAAATGTGATTTGCCATTACTTTAAGGCAGAAGAGAGTGTAAACATAATTTAAAGGAGAAAAAAAATCCTAATTATTTTAAGTGAGTTATTTGATAGCTTGTAGAAATTGCTGTTCTTCTTAGCTAAACTTATAAGGAAACTCAAACAATACTGTTTGAAACTAGAAGATTTAGGGGAGAATGAAAAAAGGTTGAGGGTGGAGAGGGAGCTAGATATGAGCAGTTATATTTATTTTTTATGTCATTGATGAGTAATCTTATTAATGCTGTCTTTGTTATTAGTCCTTCATAGAGCTCTGTGCTCATATAAATTATTCTGAAATTTATTAATCACTACAGAGACTCAGTTATGTGTAGTCTAATGAAAATCCATACTGTTTTCAAAAGGCAATAATTATTCAACATTTAAAAATATTAAAAAAAATCTTATCTCTGTTGTATTCCCTTAACTCAAGTTTATTTCTAATTTCTGAGTAGGTACCTATCAGAGGTGGTTCAAGGGTGTATTTCTAGCATGAACAAATTCACAAAAATGACTGATTGTGTTCTGCAGAATGCTTATGCTTTTTGACCCTGAACCAGGCCTACGTGTTTAATTCTGATTAAGCACAGTTTATCATGACCTTGTTTATAACACCATAAATAGTTTCATAAAAATGATACTTTCTTTGCCCTTGTTTCTACATTAATGTTGTTAGTGTCACAGATCTGTGGATTTATGAAAAAGTTATCTATCTGATGTGTTCTTGGGGCCTCTGCCAGAATCACTCACATTTATACTTGTTTCAAGAGTATCTGGGAGAGTTTGCACAGCTTAATCCGAGAGCCGGACTTGTCACTGATCCCTCCCTGCATTTCTTCTGGTTGTACAAGTGAGAGAAAGAAGAAAACTTTTGATAAATTCTTGTTACCCATGACAGTAGAGATTTTTCTGTATTTATTTAATTTTTTGCTCATTTCTTTTTGATTTAATAACTTTATGTTGAAAGAATTAAATATCCATGAAAAATCAGTATCAAGGGAATGATGCAATGCATTTCAATGAGATAAGATTTTTGGAATAGGTTATGAATGAGGGTGTGGCCGTTGAACAAGCCCAGAATGCCTCTAGGTCAAAAACAAACAAACAAAAATACCAGAAAACCCCAAAAAACCCTGATTAACTCAAGGCTTAGATACATAAGTCCACAAACGGTCCAGTTTTCAGTTGGACTGCTTTACATGTACAACAAACCTGCAGTAATTTGGTAAAATGGGGTATTCTCTTATTCTGGATAGCTGTTTTTCTTAGATATCTCCGAGTTCACCATTAGAAAGTTTTTGTTTCAAAAGGTCATAATTCTAAAATATATTTTAATTGCATCTGCTTTGTTAAACAGTATATTGAAGGTAATTAATTTTTTTATTGAAGATATGGGACAATTATTCTGTGTAGGAGAAAAATTATCTTAATAATTTTCTAATGTAGGAGAACCCCACCTGATTGCTAATAAGTGTGGTTAAAAAAAAATCAATTGGAAAAAGAAAGACTCAACTTACTGCAAGGCCGATGGAATGATAGTGGTGGGCCTGTGCAGCTGACTGGCTGGGAGTTCTGGGAACCTGGGAGGAGATTCCCAATTGCATTTTACATGGGATTTTACATGACTGTTGGGGAGTGTCATCATGCAGTTTTATTCTATATACTTGATTTTTGTTGTTGTGTTTTTCATTTATCTTTTAAAAAAAAAGGAACATGGAAGATATCTAAATCTGTGGTCTCCAAAGCGGTGAAAAACAGAATTCTATATGCAAATCTCATATAAACATTATCTTATATGACCCTCAGGACTACATGAGCTGCAGCTGATCATCACATTTTTGAAGTTGGAAGTAGGCCTGGAGAACTAATTATTTTGCCAAGGTCCTATAGCTAAATCCAGTTCTATGAAGTCAGTATTATGTCCACTGTACCACATCATTGCAAAGGCAAAGCAGCTTTCTCCTAAGCTTTTTGCTATGTTTGCATAAAATCAACCTTAACAATCTTTACGTTTTTGTTTTCTGTTATGACAGCATCATCAGTTACTAAGTTTTTCACATAACCTTTTAAACTATTTTTGGCTCGTATTTGTGTGTGTGCATTGTTCTTTGTTTTTGTTGTACTAGGAAGGAGAATGTTGCACTTGCAGTGCCATATTCTGCTCTTCTACTTATACATCTCCCTAGTATTTATGTGTGTGCCTTTATTTATAAATACGTAGATTATCTTTAAAAGAGTATACACAAAAAACTGGTTTAAATGATTGTATTTTGGGAGGGGAACTGAGTGGCAGTGTGAGAAAGAGAACTTTGTTTCTTTGTATAATTTTGTTCCTTTTGAATATTGTACTGTGTATATATTCTACCAGCTGAAAATTTAAAAATATTTCTTTTTTGTGGACATTTGGGGTATGGCTGCTAAAGACCATGAGACACTGCTTACATTTTTGGAAATCCAAAACAGACGTGAAATATTTTAAATCGTGGCTATGTTACTTTTTTCATGGATTCACTGATTACAGAATGTGCCAAATAATCTAAATGTTCTTGGTATTTGAAGCTTAAATAACAAAAGAAGACACATGCAACATAACTGCAGCACAAAATTTTTGAATAAGAAGATATATTATAGATCATTTAGTCCAATGTCTTTATTTATGAAGAAACTTCTAGTTGTTAGCGGCAAAACAGGGGAAAAAAAAAAACATGTCTTTGGACTATAAATTCAACATGGTCTCTAATTTGCCTTATGGTAAAGATTGCCATGGTTAATTGATAGGAAAAAAGGTACCTAAAAAAATGATTATTAATAATATACTCTGAAGATCAGATATCTTCTCTTGGCCACATCCTTATGAAAGACATTTAAGTGAAGGAGTATTTGTATCAAAAAAATAATTTGCTTTTTTTTTCTGAAGTTTCTGACTCTGGGAGTGCTATGTGTAACTGTCATATAACATTTTGGGAGAAGATATTATTTAGTAGCAACAGTTATTTCTTATGTGATTATTATTACCCTCCAGTTAAATGTGTGTACGTGTGTGTATTTTAAAAGTTTATTGTTTCACATATTGCAGCCACAGGAAGCAGTGCCATCATCACAATCAACTGACAATGGACAGTGATATTCATGCTATAGCCCAATGTATGGTCTAGCAATGCCAGTTGAATCTTCATTATTTTTAAAAGGTGTTTAGAGTCAAAGAATCAGCAAGTGGAAATGATTCACTCAGGTAATAATCCAATCTATCCATTTTACCAAGTTTAGGTATTTTCTAGTCATTAAAAAAAAAAAATCCGTGGTAAACTTCTTTGGCATGAAATTTAAAGGCATCAAATGTAGGGAGTAAAATATATACAACCTTGTTTCTACAGGTTGAAAATATTTCCCTTTTTGATAGGTTTTCTGGCCATTTTCCCGTGTGGTCATCTTTAATGAATGAGTGCTACTATTGTAATAGGAATAACACCATAAGCAAGAACGTCACTGATAGGTTCCGATGAATAGGCTCATTCACTGACATGGAAAAGAAAAATGGATGTGTACTATGATTATCACATTTGTAGACTCATGCAGATGAGCAGTGGCAGCTTTTGTCCCCCAGTAGTTCCCTGCTTTTTAAATCACATATCACTCTTCTATGTTGAAGAAAGTTCATCTTTGCCCAGTGTTTTCTGTTACTATGTTATGTCACATCCTGAGTTGACTCATGCCCTGGCTGAACTTTCAATCTGGTTCCTTTTTCTCCTTTCTTACTGGGGTACACTCTGCCAGTTTTAACAAGGATATCTTGAAAACAATCCTCAACTTTTCTAAAACCATTTTCTATGCAACTCAATTTGATTGACTTTAGAAATTTAGAGAAAAAGAGATTTCAGGAGAAATGAACAACTTTGTATTTTGCCCACCATTTCTAAAGAGTAGGTTTTGATTCAGCTCAGCTCACATCTGATTCTTTGACTTTTTTCTTAGGATAGCTCAGATTATAGCATATTTAGCAGACTGTTATATTACTTTATCTACTAAAATAACCTTGTGAAAATTCCCTTTGTAAGAATAAGATAATAGGGCCTTAAATTCTAACAGAATTTAGATACATAAAGTTAAATCATTTTAGCACCCAGAGTTTTAACATTGTGGCACTTTCAACTGACTTTGCCAATTCAAAAAAAGGTGAATTTTGAGAAAATAGCTATTTGACACATCTGTAGCTTATTAAAAAATGATTATTAATGTCTGAAAGGGGAAAAAAAAGCACATAGGCAAAATTTGTGGTTAAGTCATGAGGGCGCTGGTTATTTTTATTAGCCTACGTTTTCATACTTGTGACTGTCCTCATTAGTAGAATATTCTCATTAACCTGGTACGTTATTATGCTATCCTCCAGTGGTATCTCGGGTGGGCGTTCAGTAGATGATGAAACTCAGTTAAGGAACTGCAATGCTCCTGAGGTATATAACAACCTCGTTTTAGAAAGTTCTTTTCCTAAGAAGTTTTTTAAAAGGATTTGAGATTTTGTCACCTGGATCATGGCATACCACTTAATCGTTTAAGCCATAATGTTTGAAGAATTAACTAAGCTATGAATCTTTTGGGTTATGGATTAAAGCTTAATTGGAAATATTTTCCTCTATAATTTAAACTTGTTTTTGATGGTACTTATGATAATTTTAGCAATTAAAGAATCTTATTTGGTGTTTGGGCATGAATTTTTCTAACATAGTAAAACTCAGTAATGGATTAATTGTACTATCCATTTCAGAATGAATTTATACCATCAAATCTAAATTATCTGATAATTAGGATATTCATATTTAGACTTTAATTGACTAGAGGCTTGGCTGAATTCACCTCTTTATTTTTACAGTGTAAAACAGTACTAGAGTTTTCATTAAAAGAAGAAACTATATATATATATATATATATATATATATATGCATATATATGTATGCATAGATATTTTTCTATTTTTGCCCTTAGCCATGATTTCATAAGTACATACCATATTCCAAGCATTTTATTTGGTATTGGTAGTATAAATATAAATAAGAGCTAGGTCTGCCCTCAGGGAACCCTCACAATCTGGAGGAGGGGAAAAAAAAGATACAACTTCATGGTAAGAGCCTTTGTTAAATTCTACAGGAGAGGTGAGAATAAGGTGTTATAGGAACACAGATGGGAAGTGAGGAGGATGGTAGCAGGGATTTACAAAGAGAATAAAACTGCTCTGAGATTCTAAGGGCTGAACAAAAGTATCGAAAAGAGCATTTCAGGCTGGAAGGGACACTGTGGTGGAGGGCGGGGACGTCTGAAGGGAATTTCAATAGTTCACGATGGTGAAGGCATAGGGAAAATAGGGTGATTCGGCCAAAGATTCATGAAAAATGGATTGGGGCACATTATAAATAATACAGAGTCATGCTAAAGAATCCAGACTTCATTAGGTAGAAAATTGGACCCAAAAGTCCTTGAGAAGGTTTGCTTCTGTATTTTGGAATAGCAATTTGAAAATTGCTTTTAGTCTAAAGGAACACTAATCCCAGAAATTAGGACTTGTGATAAAACAAATACGGGGTATGCAGCAGTCTCCATTTCCTTCTTGGAGATTCACTGTGTTCATCAACAGATTGAAGGCTTCGAAAAATTCTGCAGGAAATAAGCCTGTTAATATATTTAGCCTACTGTTTCCTAAATGCATATGTGATCATGGAACTCTCTTTTCTGCCCTTTTCCCATTTGTCTTCTGTAACATACTTTAGGAAATTCTGTTTTATGAAGGAAAACTCTTATAGTTATGGAGAATACGGATAAAATGGGAAGATATTTGAGGCTGAAGGTCAATATGGAGAGATATAGATGAGATACAATTGCAAATAACAGCTAACAATCATAACAAATAACAGCTATTTTGAAATAATGGAATTTTTGATGCCCTTGTTTCAAACTTTTATGCAGACAAATTTCAGTTTCCGTCTAAATTGAACCAGCAAACTCAACTTCTGTGAAACTTTTTCTTAGAATACCCATTATAAGACCATCATGAGAGATTCTTTAAATGATATATACTGATTTTCTTTACTAATGTGCACTTTAAAAGAAATATGCACGGGCTTCCCTGGTGGCACAGTGGTTGAGAATCTGCCTGCTAATGCAGGGGACACGGGTTCGAGCCCTGGTCTGGGAGGATCCCACATGCCGCGGAGCAACTAGGCCCGTGAGCCACAACTACTGAGCCTGCGCGTCTGGAGCCTGTGCTCCGCAACAAGAGAGGCCGCGATAGTGAGAGGCCCGCGCACCGCGATGAAGAGTGGCCCCCGCTCGCCACAACTAGAGAAAGCCCTCGCACAGAAACGAAGACCCAACACAGCCAAAAATAAATAAATTAATTAATAAACTCCTACCCCCAACATCTTCTTTAAAAAAAAAAAAAAAGAAATATGCAATCTCTTTTTTAAAAAATCCAGGCAAAATACAACTATATTAGTTATAGTTACTACTGTCAGTTTTTAAACAGTCATAGCTGTGAATAACATCAGTGAATGAAATCCATTTGCTGTTTGTGGCTGGAAAATCTATGGTTTTTGAAAGCTGGAATTACTTGGGAGTGACCATTCAAATGTGTCATGGAGGAGATAATAACTTCACTGTTTCACTTTAAAATTTGGCCCCCACAAAATGCCAAAACACTTAAAATATGTTCAAATGAAGTCTGATTTTGTAACAGTTTCTAAAATTGGAAAAGTAACAGCATATTGTAAATTTTACACAAAATTCTTCTCAATTAGATGAAACATTTGTAGTAAATACTAAAAATTCCATCACTCTCACGAATTTTGGAGTAACATATTGTGGGTACTCACAGAGTCCTCTTTTCCTTTAGCTTAGAGAAAATACCATTTTCCCTTGTTTCTCAAAACTGTCAATTTGCAGGTGACTGCAACATTAGGTCTAAATTCCTCTCCAAAACACAGAAAATATTTTCATGTGGAACACTAACACTAAAAATAGAAACTTTTTTTTTGGCTTATAACCACTGAAAATTATAAGATTTAAAGAGAGAAGAGTGAGTTAAATTGCTATGTTAACTAAAGTCCTACCTTGCCTCTATAAATCTGTTATATTTAACCTATAAGGATCTGTTTTTATCTTTCTTTAAAAGAATTAAAAAGAAAGTGCTCTTTTTTCTAATTCTTTGCATCATTGGCATTAAATATTCCTTTCTTACATTATTCAAGAAAGATATTTCCTGTGACAATTACGATGCATCGTCTGTTGCTGTTCTCAGCTTTCTCAAGAGGGAGTCTTTTTCGTTATTCACATGTTCTTGAGTTTTTGGTGTATAGTTAATTTCTTACCATGCTTTCTTTTTCTATACTTTTTTATTTCCTATATTTTGATCATACAAGAATGTGACGAGAAATTTGCCTATCACAGCTCTTGGCATATTTCTCTCCCCTCTTCATTTCTAGCCCCTTAGGATGAGTTCCTCTATTTGCAAGAATAACTGCCTGCAAGTTGTCGAGACAGATATTCAATAGTCTTAGGAATAATGCACACCTATAAATTCTGTCTTTAATGGGTGCCACTTTTCACAGCCCCATAAGAATCCTTAGGAGGTAATCTTCAGACTGCCAACCTGTTGTAGTTTTTCAAATCATTAGCATAATGAGTAGTGCAGTGAAAAGAAAATTCCTTGCAGGGCCCTTCCCTTTACGCAGGAGGCAGAGATCCTCTAAAATGAAACAGCATTGGAGAAATACATGTTTGTCCCTTGAGTTCATTTAAAAATAGCTGTAAATGACGAATCGGGCTGTGAGGAAATAAAGTGACTAAAACAGTTGATTCTGGAAGTTAAAACAACACACATATTTGGCTCAGAATTTCAATCAGATGTTGTACTGGGCAAAAGTCCACATCTTACCTATTTAATGTGTATGTGGGAGGGGAAATTTGGACTAAAAAAAAAACAAGCTCAACAAGATTTAAAGAGCCAAAGATTTAAATATTGTGTGAATCATTTGCTCTGAGTAACTCCAACTAGGCTGTGAACATGTCCCGATGCACACGTCAACTAAAGTCCTAGTGGATCAGCTTGCTTCAGACTAAGCTGGCTCAGAGAAGCATATGGAGCACCGTGGGGATAGATTCTAACTCATTTGTTTTACATACACTAGGGACTATTACAATGTATTAGTAAGGAAATTAACAGCTGTAGTAAAACAAAGAAATAAGTGGTCAGTATGCCAACAATTTAAGCAGTTCCTTATTTGTCAATATTGCAGACAGAACCAAAGTTCTGTCTTATGAAAATGTGCTTCAGGAATTTTATTGGATTCTGTTTTGATATATAACAACTTTTGATGCTTATTAAAACTTAATTTAAGTCATCTTACAGGCCTGCATTTTAATGAAAAACATTCTTTTCAATAATTTCATTCAAAATCAATGATTCCATGATTTTTAGTGCAGACCTTTTTTTTATGTGAGGCTGCCCAGGAACCAGATCTGACATGTTTGAGAAACTTCATGTGTAGAAGAATAACAACATGTCACATGTCTGATAATCTCTGTTTACATCCGTGAAGAGTTAAAATATTTAAGTATTTTTGACATCCTAAACAAATAGCAGTCTGGAAAAATCCAAGTCAGAGATTTGTTAGAATTCCTATCACCTCTAATTATTACTGAAACAGTTGAATTATTTTTGAATTTTCTTCCCCATTCTCCTACCTCCACCATGTATATGTGGTACATGTACACTTACAGCACATGTAAGCCATCACTGAGTGTACTCTCTCCCTTATTTAGTCTTTAAGTGTCTAGTCATTTGGTTGCCTGAAACTTATTTTCTAATAGATTCATCTGGAGAGACTGAAGGGACCACAGTTTTCTAAGATTTTGTATGTTGACAACAGCTACTGAGGCATGAGATAGGCGGGCTCCAGGTTAGGCATTTACAACTGGCCTCCTGTTTACACTTCATGGGGCAGGAAAAAGGTGGGCTTCAGGCCGGACACTTACAACTAGCCTCCTGTTTGCATTTCCTGAGACAGGAGATAGGTGGGCTCCAGGTTAGGCATTTACAATCAGCCTCCTGTTTGCTCTGCAAAATAGAAATAACAACAGAAACTGGGTAAACAGCTAGGCTTTGTCTCCTGTGGACACCTTAAGATACCAGTCACAGCAGGAACAGAGAGGGGCTAGACCCTGTTTGAGTAGAGGTCACATATTTCCCCTCCTTGGGGCAAGGGAGACACTGTACATGCACAGAAAGGCCCCTTGGAGGTCAAAAGGCAGGGGACGCCAGGCCATAATAGATCTTGCTATTTTCCCTCTCAGATGCTCTTGTGCTGAAATCTATCTTGGCTGAGGGGTGCAAGAGCACCTAGGGGAGGGTCCTAAGACAAATTAGCCAGGGGGGCAAAACAACACAATTGGCCAGAGGGAAGACAAAGACCTGGAAAACTGTCCCCTTATAAATTATTTAAACTTCCCAAAGGGGCGACTCTTGCCGCTCTCTCGCAGGGTTCGTCCGTGCGTCTTTCCCACGTACTCTGCTTTTCCAGTAATCGTTTTACTTTTCACTTTACCTTCTGCCTCCTCGTCAGAATTTTCTTGTCAAGGCAGGCAAGGACTGGGGATTTAGGCTGTAGCCGCTGGTCTTCGTGGTCTCGTGATTAGAACTCCTGGTTTACACCCTAGGCGACGAGGGTTCAATTCCTGGTCACGGAGCTAAGGAACTAACTCCTTTAGTGTGAAATCCACTTTCCTGAAATTTTAGAAGTAACCATGGTTTAGAGTGGCTTTCCTATCTTCACGGAGCTCCTGCTTCTGGGGTCTGTGTGTGTGTGTGTGTGTGTGTGTGTGTAAGTGTTAAAAAATATGACAGCTTGATTTCTTGGCTTTTACTTTGATCTTTCCTTCCCTTCATCCTCTGTTCCATTTTGACTGAAGCCTGGCTGCTCGGTTTCGAGAGTTCATGGAGCTGGCCTGCTTTTCAATCTTCCCTGTGGATCTCTTGCACTCACTTTTAGATTGGGCAAAATTCCCTGCTTTAGCTGCTGCTTTTTTTTTTTTTTTTTGTGCGGTACGCGGGCCTCTCACTGCTGTGACCTCTCCCGTTGCGGAGCACAGGCTCCGGACGCGCAGGCTCAGCGGTCATGGCTCACAGGCCCAGCTGCTCCGCGGCATGTGGGATCTTCCCGGACCGGGGCACGAACCCGTGTCCCCTGCATCGGCAGGCGGACCCCCAACCACTGTGCCACCAGCGAAGCCCTAGCTGCTTCGTTTTAATGGGCACGAAACATTTTCCAATGAATACCTACTGGCTATTTTGGCAACTTTCTTTCTCCTTTACAGATGCCAATACCATGCCGGTCTTGTGGCTGTTAGCTTTTTGTACCTACCGTCTTATTCTGGACTTTATGAGGGTACCTTGTCACATAGTTTTATATCAAATGTTGTCTGTGGGTTTTTGGTTTTGCTCTGTTGTATGATTCTGTGAGAGGGGATCCAGGAACGTTAAAAAACTATACCATTAACCATCTCCATCAACTTCCAAGAATCCTTTCTGCCTAATTTAACTGTAAAAAAAGAAATCAGTTTGCATTACAGTGCTTTCTATAAAACTAAGATATATCTCCATATCTCCATGTATCATTTAATTATTAAATAATAACACTCTTGTCCCTGGATACTTTCCTGAATTGAAGTCACTTTGTTTAGATTTTTTTTAAGTCATTGGCTTAAGAATAGTTGACAACTTTAAATATTAAAACCAAAGTATACTTAAAGGTTGACTTTGGATTTTTAAATGGCTCATGTAATCCCCTACTGGTATTCTCTCTCTTTCTTCCTTCTCTTATTTTTAAAAAAATACATT
Source organism: Delphinapterus leucas (assembly GCF_059928025.1). Classification (NCBI taxonomy): domain Eukaryota; kingdom Metazoa; phylum Chordata; class Mammalia; order Artiodactyla; family Monodontidae; genus Delphinapterus; species Delphinapterus leucas. The sequence continues at coordinate 57,068,028 of NC_143140.1, forward strand.
TTTTCAAGAGGTACAAACTACTATATATAAAATAAATAAGCTACAAGGATATATTGTACAGCACAGGGAATATAGCCAATGTTTTATAATAACTGTAAATGGAGTATAATCTATAAAAGCATTGAATCACTATGTTATACAACTGAAACTAATAACATTGCAAATCATTATACTTTATACTTCAATTAAAAATACTTTTCTTTCTTCTTATACATGAAGATTATTTGAAAACTCATGTTTTATAAAGCTATTTAAATATCAGTGTCTGCTTCTCTCCTTCTTCCTTATTTTCTCCACTTCAGAAAAAAAAAATTGTTTTATTAGCTCTTTTAGCTTATTTTTTGCTTATTGACCTCCATGTCTCTAAATGAAATTATTATATGACTTCTTCCGGATTATTTCATTTTGGGGCACTACACCTGACTTCTTACCGTATAAGATAAAGATTTACCTCCCCATCATCTTCTTTACCCCAACTCTGATACTTGCACCCTTCCTGTTCCCTCTACCTCCTTATTTAATTATATGATACTTTTGCTTCAATGAAAATATGCTTTGTTAGATACTGTCTACATTACTATGACAATTTACATGCTATTCACAACTTCCTCCCAAGAGTTAATAATTGTCTTATTATTTGTTTGTTTACTTGGTTTTCTATGTCTTTATCAAGAATTGGAGCCAAGACTCTGTCAAGTTGTCCAATGTGTTCAGATTCATCAGGTAGTTTATCTATCTTATTTTGGAGACCTCTAACCTGGAGTTCTCTGGGCTTCTCCAGTTGGCATTGGTTGCCATCTGTCTTAGTCCATTTGAGCTGCAATAAAATACCACAGACTGGGTGGCTTAGAAAACAGCAGAAATTTATTGTTCACAGTTCTGGAGTCTGGAAGTCCAAGATCAGGTGCCAGCATGGTCAGGTTCAAGTAAGGTTCCTTTTCCAGGTTTCATTTTTTATTATGTAAATATTCAAAGTTTTTCTCTCTACCCTTGGCCATTTGGACCTTCATGTCTTCTCCCCTCTAAACTAGTGGTTCTAACCAAGGCAGTTTTACTCCCTAGGGGACATTTGGTAATGTCCGAAGATACTTTTGGTACACTTTGGGTTGTCACAACTGGGATTGCTACTGGCATCTACTGGTTAGACCACAGATGCTGCTAAATATTCTAAAGTGCACAAGATAACACCCTACAACAAAGAATTATCTGTCAATAGTGCTGAGGTTGAGAAATTGCTCTAAACCATACATCCCCAACAAGGTTGATATTGCCCCCAAGGAGGTGAAAATTGGTTTTTGAGGATTGGGGGTGGGGGGAAGACAGAGTGCCTCAGCAATTAAAATGATACATGGCCCTTCAAAGGGCTGAACTACAAAAACAGATATGTATATCTGTGGTATTAAAATTTCATGGAAGGGATAATTGGGGGGAAAAAAATGACTGAAAAATTTCTTAGGGGAAAATTTGTGGGAAAAAAATTGAGAAACACTGCTCCAAACTGAAGAAGGTTTTGTTGTTATCAAAGTTTGATGGAACTGCATTTGTAATCCAGATGCAGGAGGAAGGGCAGAAAAACAATACAGTGAAGATTTAGGACCAGTGGGAGTTTTTTCACATGACTGTGGAAAACAGGCTACTGAAGGAACTGCAAGGGGGTGAATGGAAAGAAAAGAGCATAACATGAATTATTTCAAAATAAACTATGTACCCCTTTCATAGTATTTGGGAATAGGGGTTATGGTCCCTAGATTTTTAATAGAAATTATCTTGCCCATCAAGCCACAGTCAGGTAGATTTGTAATAAATCTTCTCTAGCAGTTACCAGCTGTGTGGCCTTGGAGCTATCACTTTCAATCTCTGAGCTTGAATTTATTCATTTAAGAAAAAGGGGGACTTCCCTGGTGGCACAGTGGTTAAGAATCTGCCTGCCAATGCAGGGCACATGGGTTCAAGCCCTGGTCCGGGAAGATCCCACATGCTGCAGAGCAACTAAGCCCGTGTGCCACAACTACTGAGCCTGTGCTCTAGAGCCTGCGAGCCACAACTACTGAGCCCGTGTGCCACAACTACTGAAGCCTGCGTGCCTAGAGCCCATGCTCCACAACAAGAGAAGCCATCAAAATGAGAAGCCTGTGCACCGCAACGAAGAGTAGCCCCCGCTGACCACAACTAGAGAAAGCCTGCACACAGCAACAAAGACCCAACACAGCCAAAAATAAATAAATAAATAAATTTTAAAAAAAAGAAGAAAGGGGATAAGAATCCTATTTTGCAGGGTTGTTAAGGGGATTAGAGATATGTACACAATGCCTAACTCAAAATACAGCAATAATAAAGCTATTTTAAAATAACATTTAAAATAAAATGTTTTTTATGTAAATTATATATAGATCTAGTAAATTCATCAGGGCCAACTCACCACAGTACCCCAGTCACCCTTGGTCAACTCACATGGCACAATATGTGCTTACTAGTTATTAGAGAATTCTGACCATTGGGAAAGTTATGTACTTTGGTGAATTGTGTATACCTGAAAACTTATATATGGCAGCAATGTGAGCAATGGGGTGTGGTCTACATCAATCTGTAACTGGGGTGGGGGAGATTGTTATATTTGTTGATGCATACACACTTGATAATGTGACAACTTCGTGGCTCTGTCTCCAAGAATAAGTGTATTGATTCCAGCTCACTTCCACAACAGAATTTCCTTTTCTTTTTTTTTTTTTTTGACGCCAAGTTGAAACTCAAATCGAAGGACACCTGTGTTCGTTTCAATCACGAAAAGGCAGAGATAGTGGAAATCAAACATCACAATGTATACCGTGCAATTATTGCTACCTGAAAATTAGGTGTCAAGCCAGTAGACACAACCAAGCCAAATATTAGGAGAATGAAAAATTCCTTATTACTCGCATCAGGTAAGAAGAACACTGGGGATCTTTCCCAAAGCAGTGTCTCCCCAGACAGCAAAATTGGGGATGTTTTAAGCTAAGGGTACATGCATATTCGTGAGGGGGCTTGAGCAGAGGGGAATTCAGCATAGAATTGGGGCAAAGATCGACAGAATCCAAGCTTTAGTTGACTGAAGTCATGAGGGTCAACATCATCATTCCATCTTCCACCTGGGTGGGGCCTTAGGTCCTGCAGAACTCAAAGATATATTAGTATATCCCTTGAGGAACGAGGACCCTGCCCGAAGGCTGCACTATTGTTTTCTGACTGATCCTCCCTTGTTTCTGCATTCCTTCCCATAAGATCATTAATTACTGAGACCTGTTCAAGGGCAAGCATTGCGACCAGGCATAAATCACAAAATGGTTTAGGCCAAAATTGGTTCTCTTATGTCAAGAGGCCATTCCTAGTTCTCTTTCTCTGGGGATCCCCTAACCTATCTGCTTACACTATTTCCAAATGCTAATCTCAAGCCCTTGAAGCTGTGCTGCAGATGGACATGTCCTTGATAACCTGAGCACAATTTGATCACAGCAAACCCGAGGACATTTGGGTTTTTGTCTCTTGAAAAGTTATTACAAAACGTTCTACCACATTCCATATGTCTGTGTTAAAAGCTTAACACAGTTGCTAGTTAATTAGTGAGATTTTATGCATTGGAATGTCAAAAATCATGCACAATAGAAGCTTTATGAGATCTCTTCGCTCAATGATTTGGTCCACTCTAGAAGTCATATGATAGTCAGCATATCTCATGACAAATTATGGAAGATACAGTGTTAGTCTTTTAACGTGGGTTTTGCTTAAGCACATCAATTTGCACTGATGCCTGTAGGCAGATTTTAGTGTATGTGCAGCAGGTAAAAAAGAACCTAATTATGGCAGAATTCTTGTTCAGTGAATCATTGTATAGTTCACGGTGTGTTCAACCTTGTCAGTTTCATTTCAAAATGTAAGATAATGCCTGTCATATGTGGTGTGAACTCATTTGTACTGATTGCACCGTTATTGTGCTAGGGAAAAGAAAAATTGGGATTTTTGTGGCTATAAAACAAAGAAACATCTCATATTTTCATGACTCCTTTTGCTGCAACATTATGTACTTGCTGAAACCTTGCACTTCAGATTGGGAATTGAACCCATGTGCTGAGACTCAAACCAGGCCAAAACCCACAGTCTTCCAACTGAGATCACACACCTGGTTTCAGGACTTGATGAAGCTCAGGTTCTTGATGTCTCATCGCAGAAAGAATTCAGTGAGAGACAAAGTGATAGGTAAGAAGTGGGTTTATTTAGAGAGAAACACACTCCACAGACGGAGTGTGGACCATCTCAAAATGTGAGAAAGGCACCAGGGTATGGGGTTGTTAGTTTTTATAGTGGTGGGTAATTTCATAGGCTAATGAGTGGGAGGAGTATTCCAGCTATTTTAGGAAGAGGTGGGGATTTCCAGAAATTGGGCCACCACCCACTTTTTGAGCCTTATGGTCGCCTTAGAACAGTCATGGCGCCTGTGGGTGTGTCATTTAGCTTGCTGATGTGTTACAATGAGCGTATACAGAGGCTCAGTCTCTAGTGGAAGTTGACTTGTCCATCATTTTGGACCCATTTGGTTCTAATCCATTTATGTCATGTCCTTGGGCTATGCCATTCTTTCAAAGGTTGTGCCCTGACCCCTTCCCTCCTGTTTCACTGCCACTCTGAAACTGCCTAGGAAACAGAAGGCTGTTGCAGTGAGTGGAGTAAACTTTATCAGAGACTATGCTTGAAACCATTGCCTCTTCCTTGCTTTTTTTTTTTTAATTTTTATTTATTTCTTTATTTTTTGGCTGCAGTGGGTCTTTGTTGCTGCGCGCGGGCTCTGCGCGTGGGCTTTTCTCTGGTTGCGGCGAGTGGGGTCTACTCTTCGTTGCGGTGCGCGGGCTTCTCATTGCGGTGGCTTCTCTTGCTGTGGAGCACGGGCTCTAGGCACGCGGGCTTCAGTAGTTGTGGCACGCAGGCTCGGTAGTTGTGGCTTGTGGGCTCTAGAGTGCAGGCTCAGTAGTTGTGACACACAGGCTAAGTTGCTCCGTGGCATGTGGGATCTTCCCAGACCAGGGCTCGAACCCGTGTCCCCTGCATTGGCAGGCGGATTCTTAACCACTGCGCCACCAGGGAAGCCCCTTGCTTTTAGTGAATAGCAATCTGAACATATTGTCCATCTTTCACTTTAAGATAAATCAAGTATTCCTTTAATTCAATAAATATTTATTGAGTGCTACAGCATGCTAGGCACTGGAGATGGAACAATAACAGAGAAAATCTGGCCCTCATGGAAACTAAATTCTCGAAAGAGGAGATTAACAGTAAACAATATAAAATAAATAACGAGTTAGCTAGCTCTAAAAAAATGGAGGAAGAAGGATATATAGTGTTGGGCAATGGTATTTGCAATTTTGGATAAAGTGGCAAGTGAGCTTTCAGTGAGAAAATGACTTTTGAGTAAAGATGTGATGGAGTGAAAGAGCTAGCTTATGTCTGGAAAAAGAAACCATTCTAAGAGAGGTCACAGCAAATGCAAAAGTCCTGATATGAGAATGCTCTGAGAATTTTGAGATAAAGGAAGAAGGCAGTGTGGCTCTAGGGTAGAGCAGAAGGGCAGAGTAATAGGCTATGAGGTCAAAGACTAAAGAAAAGACAGATCATGGAACGATTGATCTAAGGCCATAGAAGGGACTTTGGCTTTTTGTTATGCATATGAACTATTAAATTTTTCCTTTTCTTTTGGACCTTTTCTCTGATAGCAGAATCATACGTGTAGCAGCAGAAAGAATTCAGATTGTCACAGTAGGAATGCCAGAAGAAGACAGTAGTTTGTTTTTTTTTTGTTTTTTTTTTTTTTGGAGAAGGGGTAATGTTCCCAAGCTAACAATGTAGCAGGAATGAAAAGAGGAAGAAAGTCAATGTTAATTTTTTTTTTTTTTTACTTTCAAAGAGGCTTTTGAATATCAAAAGAAAAGTCCCTGAGGTTTGTACAACACTGTTTATGCTGATAATGGACTAGAGAGAGAATAGAGGAAGAGACTGAAGATCTCTGTCCCTGCCCCACCACAGGAGGATAAGGTGACCTAGGAAGGAAGAGAGAGTGGTTCGGTGTGACCTTGAAGGGTGTGTGGCAGGGGGAGGAGGGAGTGGGGTGGAAGCTTGTGCTGGTGGAGAAGTGGGAGTTTGCAGTAGAGGCAGTGGGCAGAGAGGCTGAGTATCTTTGGTGGCCATTGCCAGGAACACATGACAGCCAGTGTCTGTGGAACTGTTGGATGACGAACCTTATATCCAAGCTGCCTAGTCCCTGGGGGATTGTCCAGCAGAAGGACACTCTTGTGTGCCCTGAGACTTTGCTGAGTACCCCCCTGCTCCCTACTGCTATGAGTATTTCTCTGCAGGGACCTGTAAGATAGCTCCTCTTTATGCCCTGGACTCTCTCATAATCCTGCAAACAAAGAGATGGGGTCAAGTTGGGGCATTGGCTATCTGGAGAGAAAGGGTCCAGGCTTGATGCTCAGGAGAGGCTGGACTGTAGGGCAGACAGCCTGGTTAGTGGCTGGTTTACTGATGTCCAGATGTTCATTCTATCTTATGAATATGAAAATGTTAACATTTCCCTTTTCATTTTGACCTTTTCTTTGATAGGCAGCATCATCTATGTAGCCTCAAAAAGAATTAGGAGTGTTACAGTAGGAAGGCAAGGAGAAGGAAACAGTATTCTTTGTGTGTGTGTGTGTGTGTGTGTGAGGGGGCAGTGTTTCCAACTAGTAATAAAGAAGAAATGCAAAGAGAAAGAAATATCCCTTTTGTTGGGTAACAAAATTAATAATTTAATTAGTGACAAACAATTATCCTTTGGCTAGTCTATATGAAAATTATATTTGGACAGTGCATTTATTTAAATATGTAGGTAGAACAAACATGTTACCTTCTAGAAACTATTAGGAAAATTTCACTTCAGATATAGACTCCCTGGAAGAGAAAGTTTATTAGCTTTCAGTGCAGAAAATAAATTAGTTTATTCATTCATTATTAAACATATGTGTATAGTACCTACTATGTGCTAGGGACTTTCCTAGGTGTTAGAGCACTAACAGTAAACCAAGAAGTCTTTGTCCGCATAAAGCTTACATTTCAATAAGTTAGTAGTGTTGAAATAAATTTCTAGGCCCAAGAAGTGTTACCCCCAAACTGGGTTTGCCTCTTGGTGGGTGTGGAGCCAAAGGACACAACCAAGCCAAAGATCAGAAGAAGGAAGGATTTATTACTTGCAGCAAGTAAGGAGGACACTGGGTATCTTTCCCAAAGCAGTGTCTCCTGAACAGCAAAATTGGGGAAGTTTTAAGCTAAGGGTACATGCATATTCATGAAGGGGCTTGAGCAGAGGAGATCAGCACAGAATTGGGGCAAAAATCGACAGAGTCCAAACTTTAGTTGATTGAAGTCAGGAAGGTTAATATCATCGTTCTGTCTTTCTACCTGGGTGGGGACCTTTGTTCCTGCAGAACTCAAAGACTGTATCAGATTGTTATGTATATCCCTTGAAGAGGAGCTGAAACTGCACCCAGATGGGACTCGGATCCACAACCTTCCATTTATTTGGCTGCACTGGGTCTCAGTTGTGGCATACGGGATCTTCTTCGTGGAATGCGGGATCTTTAATTGTGGCATGTGGCATCTAGTTCCCTGACCAGGGATTGAACCTGGACCCCCTGCATTGGGAGCACTGAGTCTTAACCACTGGACCACCAGGGAAGTCCCTTGTCTCAGGTCTTAATGAAGCTCCGGTTCTTTATGTCTCGGTGCAGAAGGAATTCAGCAAGAGGCAAAGTGATAGTTAAGAAGTAGATTTATTAATATCCTTTGTAAAGAGACTGCAGGAAAATGGGGCATGAGAGGATGGTCATCTCCCAGATTTTGGGCGAGTTCCTGGGATGAGCCACCAAGTGAAGGCCCTTGGTTTCTCGCAGGGAAGAATTCAGGAGTGAGCCATAGTCAAGTGAAAGCAGAGATACACATTCCATAGGGAGAATGTGGTCCGTCTCAAAAGGTGAGAGTGGCTCTAAAATATGGGGTAGTTAGTTTTTATGGGCTGGGTAATTTCATAGGCTAATGAGTGGGAAGATTATTCCAACTATTTTGGGGAAGGGGCAGAGATTTCCAGGAATTGGGCCACCACCCACTTTTTGGCATTTTATGGTCAGCCTTGGAACTGTCATCGAGCCTGTGGATGTGTCATTTAGCATAGGCTAATGCATTATGATGAGTTTAATGAGGCTCAAGGTCTACGGAAAGTTGAATCTTCTGCCTTCTTGGGCCTAGTCGGTTCCAACCAGTCTTTGTCATATCCAGTTTTTCTCAATGGCTGTGTCATTCTTTAAGGATGGTGTCCTGCCTGATTCCCTCCTGTCTCAGAACTAGGACTTTGTTATATTGCTGAACTATTGTTTCTTGAATGCTTTTCCTTTGTTCCTACATTCCCTCATTTCCCTTAAGGTCGTTCGTTAATTACTGAGACTTGTTCAAGGGCAAGCATTGTGACCAGGCTGAGATACAAAATGACTTAGGCCAAAATGGCTCCCTTCTCTTTCTCTGGGGACTCCCTACCCTATCTGCTTACAGAAGAAGCAGCTCCTTCCTGGGGTGCCATGTAAGCAAACTGAAGTTTAGGTAACTTTCATGTCCCTGTAAATGGTTCACTTGACCACAAACACAGTACGTATATCTAGTGAGCCAATAACTGAACGCCAAGCCAACTCTGGGCTCTACACTTATTTCCTTGTTGCTTCGCACCCCAGACGAGGTTGACTGTGTGGCCCCAGCCAGTCAGGTATTTCCTATTTTCTCTTTCTTGTTGTTTATCGTGTTATCCTATAAAAGCTTTCTTTCTTCCTCCCCATTTTGCAGTTCTCCAAAATAAGGATGTCCGTTTCATGAAGTATTAAATAAAGTTTGTTTACATCACATAAATTGTCTTCTTCAGTCATTTTTAACAGTAGATAAATATATAAATAAAATAATTACAGATTGAGTCATGTTCTATAAGCTTTTAGTTAAATAATAAACCTAGATTATGTAAATAATAGTATTTAGATGAAACAATTTAATTAATTTATAAATTCACAGACTAATCCAGGGGTCTGCAAATTACAGCCCATGGGCAAATCTGGCCCTCTACCTGTTTTGGTAAATAAAGTTTTATTGAAACACAGCCACAGCTCTTTGTTTACCTATTGTCTACTAATGTTTTTGAGCTGTGACAGCAGAGTTGAGTAGTTACAAAAATACCCTGGGACCACAAAGCCTAAGATATTTACTGTCTGGGCCTTTCCAGAAAATATTTGCTGACCCTGGTGATTAATCCAAATATAATTTGAGGCAATGGAATTTGAAAATTTTTGGACTGCTCAAGCAGCATGCTTTCCAAAGCTGTTTAAGACAATGTGGGGGATGAAATCATATTTATGTGTATGATAATGTTTTCACCACTTTTATCATCAGAAACTCAAAAGGCATATAAATGTACATGATGTCATATACATTCAAAGATTTGAGCTTCTCAACATTATTAAATAAAAGCTACAGTAAAAGTCATTGTGCCAGCAACGTTGAAAAGTGCGTAATTATTCTTATTCTTAAATTACATGTGGTTCATTCTTCTGTTTTGGATAATTAAGATAAATCTTAGTTTAAGCAATTTCTGAAAAGGTTTTTTGAGAGAAATAGCGGACCATACAGTATTTAAGAACAATGCTCTAGATTCCAGTCTCTTACTGTTGTGTTCCTACCCCTCTGGAATATTCCTATGGGTTTCCCAGATGCTCGTGATGCTCATTTTCAGTGTATCCTCCCTAAGTTCTTTGTTTCTTGTTGAATGCTATGCTTGACTCCCATTGTCTAAGCTTATTTTCTTTTCTTCACCTATCCCAAATATTTGTTGTTTTTTCCCACATTCCTACATTACACCATACATACCTGTGCTATATCCGAGGAAAACTAAGAAGGGCTACTAGCATTTCTACATCCTTTCACTCTGTTTTTATTCACATGTGAAATTTTGCTTTGGAATTTTTGAACTTCTGACCTCTCTTTCACTTTGGTTCTATTGTCATTTTTCTGTGCTCCTCTTTTTTCATTATAATGTATTTGCTCATGATCAGAGCATATTCTCCTAATTCCCATGTACTTACTACAGCACCCATCATTTTGGTGATACCACACAAATGCTCTGAGCATATGATTAGGGAATTGAGGGTGGGGAGTGAGCTCTTCTAAGATTACAGTTTTATTTTGTAATCTGCCTGACTCTGCAAACCTTCAATCCACACAGTTGAGGCCATTTAATTCCTATCTGTAAATTCAACTCAACCTCTGAGACTGATTTCCCTGAAGTAGTAGGGATTTAGAAAAATTTGGCCAATAATAACCTATCAAGTTAGCATAGCTCTTTGTTCTCTGACTTTGTACAACAAATTAAATAGATAATCATTCTTGTGACCAGGTTAGTTCTAAGAACTAGTTCCTCTTATTTTATGACAACTGGTGTTGAACTCTGTATGTACTCTGTTGTATCTTCGTTCCCCTAAATTTGGGAGGGGTATCTAACTTGGTCATTCAGGTCTTGCCCATTCACTCAGTTTGGTAGCTAAGATGATCTTTTTGACCTCTGTGACCTGACCTTGCCTTCAGGGAAGAGCAACTTGATTAATTGAGAGGGGTCTTTCAAAGTAGCAAAATGTATTTATCCTGTTGGAATAAATCAGTAACTCTCAAGGAAGGCTTTAGAATTGGTCTTGTTGAAATAAGCCAGACATTACCTCTTCACATCTAGGTCTTACATCGGAGAAAGTAATGAACCTGTATTCTTCACATTACTTTCTGAGCTTCTAAGTACTGCTACAGAAAATTAAAACAAAACAAAACAAAACAAAACAAAAACACCAGGATGACTAATACTCATTAAACTCAAAGTAACCACTTCTACTGGCCCATGAACACTGATGGGCAAATTTTCTCTATTTCCTGAGCAAATTTGTCCTTCCACTCTTCATTATGGTAATTTCAAACTTAATTAATTCCCCTCAAACATCTGACTCTAGCCACTTTTTTCCTCCACTTCTCATCTTATTTTCTGCAGTGGATCCTAATAGAGAAAATAGATGCCATTAGACAGAGACTCTCTCAATGTTCCAGCATTACATCTACACAGCACTACGCTCCCCCCACCTTTCTTTCCTCCTTCCTACAGTTTTAATGGGAAAGATCTGCCTCTTCCTCCCCTGCACGGGGCCTGAAAATTATCCTCCCTCCTTTTCTGTCTCCAACTTCTTCCATTTTTCTTGCTCTGTTTTGCTCACTGGATTCAAGTGCATGATATTAACCAATGAAACGAAAAGGTGAACAGGAAAAAGACAAGTACATCAGACAAACAGTTCTCCCTGGATCTCACATCTCTTTAGCTACTGACCTCTCTCATGCTTTTTACAGCCCAAATGCTTAAACAACTTACCCATAGTTTTGTCTCTGCTTCCTAACCTCCTGCTGGTTTCTCAAGAGGCATAATCTGCTTCTTGCTCTACCACAGCCTGAAATTGCTTTCATTAAGATCACAAATGACATTTACATCCTTAGATCTGCCCCTTGTCTTGATCCCTCTAAAGAATTTGACACCTTTGATCACTTCCTCCTTTCAAAAAATACCCTCTCTTACTGGTTTTTAAGAAAACACACTCTTGTGATCTTCTTTATTTCCGGGGGCACTTTTTTTCAGTCCTCTTTGTTGGCTCTCCTCTATCTATTCACACAGAAAGGGTGGTTTCCCTCACGGCTATGGCTTTGGTCTCCTTCAATGGAGACTTCAGAGTCTATCCATTGTCCCTAAATCATCCCTAGCTGCTATCATTATTGCTATTCTAAAACTAACCCCTCCCCCCCTCCCCCCAACCCCTCACCTCACCAAATCTCTAGTTCCAATCTCTCTCCTGACCTCTGGACCTATAAACCTAACAGAAGACTTTACACATCCATTTTGCTGGTTTGTAAGGCACTACAAATCCAACTTGTCCAAATCTGAATTTATCAAGTTCTGTTCCCAACCTCCACAAGAAAATTCTCTTCCTATGTTTCCTATCACCTTACACACTGACTTGCTCAAAACGATGACATAGAATATCTTTCTTGACTACTTCTATGTATCCCCATCCTCCATCATGTTAATCTTGAGGAGATATCTAACTTGACCAATCAAGTCTTGTCCCTTCACCCATTTTGGTAGTTGAGACCTTATTCCTTGGAGCAAAACTTCTGTGACCTGCTTTCCAGGAGAAGTAATGTGATTAAATCCAGATAAGTCTTTAAAAGCAAGAAAACTGGGCTTGCCTGATGGCGCAGTGGTTGAGAGTCCACCTGCTGATGCAAGGGACACGGGTTCGTGCCCCGGCCCGGGAAGATCCCACATGCCGCGGAGCGGCTGGGCCCGTGAGCCATGGCCGCTGAGCCTGCGCATCCCGAGCCTGTGCTCCGCAACAGTGAGGCCACAACAGTGAGAGGCCCGCGTACCGCAAAAAAAAAAAAAAAAGCAAGAAAACTGTTTGCATCCTGTTGGAATAATCAGTTATTTATGAGCATGGCTTTAGAATTGGTCTTGTTGAAACAAGCCAGACATTCCCTCTTCACACTGAGGTCTTAGTTCAAAGAAAGTAACAAACCTGCATTTTTCACATTTCCCTCTGAGCTCCAAGCCCTGCTTCAGAAATTTAAAACAATTCTTCTTTTTTTAAAAGATTGAAGTATAGGTGATTTAAAATATTATATTAGTTTCAGGTGTACAACATAGTGATTCAATATTTTTATAGATTATACTTCATTTAAAGTTATTATAAAATATTGGCTATATTCCCTGTGCTGTACAATTAAACTTAAAACAATTCTTAAACCTCTTAAGACAATGGAAGAGGCAAAATTGGCAGAATTTTCTTTCTGTGCCATTGCCACCGCCTTCATTCCTGCCACTTCCTCAGTTCCAAAGGTAGTACGTCTCTCTACCTTTTTGCTTTGATTTATAATTTCCAATGTAGGTGTCTGTTTTATTCCACTAGTCTGTGAGCTCCTTTGGTTAGAAAGTGCAATTTATATATGTTTTGTATTTCTAGCTAGTTGTCTATTTCAGTGCCTGAAACTCAGAAGGGAGTGAATAAACAAACAAGTAAATGACTCCTCTAATATGTAGCCACCTGCCTGCCCTGAACTGAACCTCCTGCTTGTCATTTGGAAGAACTTGGACTTCCTGTTCTCCTCATCTCTAGGCCCCAGGTGGAATTGTTCTAGGTTATCTGGATGCAAACTAGGAAACTGGGATTGACAGTTATGCAGATTATATTAAATCTCATCTCAAGTTTTTCAACAGGTACCTTTTGTACTTCCGGACTTTCAAACTGGGTGCCCATAACCTATGTCACTGTGTATGGGAAGCTACAGGGCATATATCTTCTTGGAATATCAGTTTTGGTCACTTAGTTCTTTGAGACATAATATTTATATTAAAATAGGAACATATTATGCAGCCAGATGCAAAATTTACAGTAACTTAAAAAATAAAATATAAGATTTCAAGACATGAAACTTCAAAGAAATTTTGTGATAGGGTGGACCAGTGTCTCTTAAACTCTCATATCCTGGGGATATGCCTTTTTCTCTTCTCTTTTGGGATACTGAACTTCAAAAGTTAAGTTAGGGGCTTCCCTGGTGGCGCAGTGGTTGAGAGTCCGCCTGCCAAAGCAGGGGACACGGGTTCGTGCCCCAGTCCGAGAAGATCCCACATGCCGCGGAGCAGCTGGGCCCATGAGCCATGGCCGCTGAGCCTGCGCGTCCGGAGCCTGTGCTCCGCAACAGGAGAGGCCACAACAGTGAGAGGCCCGCGTACCGCAAAAAAAAAAAAGTTAAGTTAGAAGCATTGTAAGCATGTGGTGTGTAAATGTGTGTGTTTGGGGGGGCGGTGGGGGGAAGGAAGCTTTGTCCATGAAGATTCTACAGAAAGAATTTTTGATGCAAAAAAAAAAAAAAGTCACATTAAACAAAACTTGAAATCTCTTCAAAGTTTAGTATACCAGGGCTAGCATGGAACAGCCTAGTTTACATTTGAATTCCAAGCTTTGTAATACCAAGATCTAGCAGTTTTAATAAAGGAAGATGAAGTTCCTTAAATTGTTCTTCCCCGCAGCCAGTGTGCAGTCAAATGCCTCACTGCTTTACTTATTGAATTGCTTGTAATGGGAATATGAGAGTAATCTGTCGCACATGGAGCTAGAAATTTCTCTTGGTATGTCTAGATTTAACAATAGGATTTGAATGTTATTGTATTAACAAACAAGTAAAACCATTAGAGCATCACAAAATTAGCATTAGTAATTTGGCTTAAGGAATTTTCATGAGAGTTTAAAAATCCCTTTAGAGTAGCTAAAAGACATGCTTCTGTGTTTTCTGTCATGGCTAACCACAGCAAAGATGGCATGTGTTTCTTAATTTTTACCAAAAGGAGCAGATGGAGATCTGAACTTTGAAGGCTTTGCTTTTTAAGGAGTCTCTACTAGGCAAATGATTTAGATACACATGTATTAAAAGTAATAATTTTTCTTCCATGTAAAACTAACTTACCATGAATTAAGCTGCTCTTTCAATTCTGGGACAGAAAAGTCTTTTAGGTCTAGTCAGGTTTTTTTAAGGAAGAGGTCTATGAGGAGTCAGTAGAGTCCAGAGAACACTGATTCACTGAGTGATTTTGGAAAACACCTTTGATCTATCTGTGGTTTCTGTGTCCATAAAAGAAGGAGGCTATGCACAAATCCAAGCTCTTTCTTCCTTGAATAGGCTGTGATATTATTGTAATAAACAAGAGTCTGGCCTGAAGCTCTCCAAATGCAGGTCAGGGAAACAGGCAACATCTCTTGCTTCTAGGTTTGTTAGGCAAAGTTTATAGTATATATTTTACGTAAACCTGTCTAATGAGAACATATCAGTGTAAGACAATTTGGGCCAAGCTCTGCACTTTTTTGGTAGTTTCTCTTTTAAAAAATATTTATTCATAGAATGGAAAGATAGAAGAGAAAATATGAAATGCATATGGTCCTTATATCCTAGATTCCTTCAGTGACACAGAGCAAAATTGTTAGGAAAATCTTTCTGCTCACTGTTGGCTAACATGAGTTGGTGATTTACTTGAAGTAAGCCTTGTGTTCTTATTTTGTTGTGTCTAGACAGTCAAATTCTTTGCTGCAATTCAAAGAATGTGCAGCCACTGTTGATGACATAGTAAAGGAAGAAAAGCAAATGTAATAAATTTCCAAATTATGCTATTTAAACTCATTGAAAAATGTAGCAAAGAATGATTTTTATTAATAGTACATGCACTCCTTCAGCAATATGTCCAAAGTATTTTAAGGTACAAAAACAATTGTGAGCTACAATCTGAAAGCTTTGAAGGATTTTATTTTACGTAATTTTGAAATGAATGTGTGCACAGAAAATATTTCTGTGATTGAATAATGGCAATTAAAACAGTGATATTATAGCACTGGCAATGGGCTCAGATGGTTGATTTGAGTTTTGTGGATTAAACCAGAGATTCTTGGTAAGAAACATCAGTGTATTATAAATAGCAAGATGGAAATAGAAAACCATTAGCTCAGCAGGACCTGTATATTTGGGAGAGAAGAGAGATTTGAAGCTGTATAAACACAACAGATGTCATTAAAAATCTAGCTTATTTAAGAAGAAAACTGTTACTGAAAAAATGTTATTTGAAAATTTTTAATGGTATACATGGAACTTTTTTTTGCAATGATCCAGTAGGTATATTATCCATCACGTACATCAAATAAAACAAGGCAATTTGAGTGCCCCGCAATGAGAAGACCTTAGTTCAACCTCTGAGAAAGCTGCCCATTAAATTAACTTTTATGTTGATAAAACTCTTTCTGATAAATCAGGGGTCTTTACATAGTAGTCTACACAAAGTGACATATGACTTTTTTGCCTCAAGTCAGTGTTCACACAGGGAGTCACTAAAGGATGTTCATTCTTCCTTAACCTTAATAAGGGATAAGGACATTTATTTCTTCTGCATATTTTGTAAGGTTCCTTGAGCCCACAGTGGAGAACAGGGCTGAGGTCAGTGATGAGTAGGGCCGTGGCAAGTATTAAAATAATGGTAGGGAGGGACTTCTCTCGTGGTGCAGTTGTTAAGGCTCCGTGCTCCCAATGCAGAGGGCCTGGGTTCGATCCCTTGTCAGGGAACTAGATCCCACATGCATGCCACAACTAAGGAGCCCTCTGACGGCAACTAAGACCTGGTACAATCAAATAAATAAATGACAATTTAAAAAACTAAATAAAATAAAATAGTGGTAGGGAATTCCCTGGCGGTCCAGTGGTAAGGACTCTGCTCTTCCATTGCTGAGGGCGTGGGTTCAATTCCTGGTAGGGGAACTAAGATCCCACAAGCTGAAAAAAACAAAACACAACAAAAAAAACCGTAGCTGTAGTAACAAGCAATCCTTCCCAAATCCTAGAATATCTCCCAATAAATGACAGCATTTCAGTAATCCTCATAGTAAAACTTGAAGTATTGTTGAAAATTATTTGTATGGAATGGTTCATTGAATTTTTCTTTTCAGCTACATGTTGAGCCCCAAAGATTAAGAATTTGTGTTTCTACTGAAAATGTCTCCTTCTTCCCCAAAGGGAGCAGTTTGGGGACTAATAGAGGTAGGCACAAGCATAGAGACAAATACAAGAGTAAAGATTATGGCCACATAATTTAAAATATAAACGGACATACACCGATGGTAGCTTTAAGGAACAGATAGCCAGCAAAACATATTTGCCTATTTCATTTAAAAAATACTAACAAAATGTCAGCATGCCACATAGAATCTTTTTATAACTTTTTAGTATGAAATTTTCAAACCCATACAAACACCAAAAATAGTATAAGGAGGGGCTTCCCTGGTGGCACAGTGGTTGAGAGTCCGCCTGCCGATGCAGGGGACACAGGATCGTGCCCCGGTCCGGGAAGATCCCACGTGCCGCGGAGCTGCTGGGCCCGTGAGCCATGGCCGCTGAGCCTGCGCGTCCGGAGCCTGTGCTCCGCAACAGTGAGGGCACAACAGTGAGAGGCCCGCATACCACACACACACACACACACAAAAATAGTGTAAGGAGTACCCATGTAATCATCCTCCAGCTTCAACCACTACCTCAGACATTTTACCATTTTCTCAGTAAATATTTCAATCTGCAGCTCCAAAATATGACTCTTTAAAAAATAACCCTTGTCGCACTGAAAACTTTAAAAATAATTGAAATGGAAATACATGAAGTGTCTTAACTTTAGGTACTTCATTTGGCATGGAGAAATTATATCTATAATTTAGAGAAAAACATGAACCTGAAATGAACCCGTTCTCTCAGTTCTTTCCAGAGTTTCAGCTCAATTGCACAGAGAAGCAAACCTGGTCATCCCAGCTAAACAGTCATTTTGTTTTCTGTTTTTTTATAGGGCTGCAGGTATATGAGTGCAGAAGTTGAAGAGTCAAAATGCTAGAGTTTATTCATTATTTGGATTTTTCTCAGATCAAGCATATTGATCATTCACACTTTTCTGGAGGGGTGAATGTTGGCACACAGCTCCGGAAAGTGAAACTAAGGGGATTGTGGTGAACGGTGAAAGGAAGTCACCTTTAGCAGCAAACTCTACCAAAGCCTTGACCATTTCAAATCGTATTACAAATTCCAATGATCATTTTAGGAAAATAGAACAGAATATGGAATATATTTATATAGTGAGAAACTTTGTATGTCTATTTGATCAGTGAAAATGATGACATTCCTAGAAAGGACATCTTTAAAGTTGCTGAGTGCAAGCCGGGAGGTGATCTAACACCAATGGGAAGATACCATCATCTGATACTAGTGTCCCTCACTTTAGGGGACAACGAGGATTTTAGTGGCTAATTTTAACTGTCAGCATGGTCTGGCTTCAGTATCCAGAAGTTTGATCAAACACCAGTTTTAGATGTGACTAACATTTAAATCACTAGAATTTGAGTAAACACAGTTATCCTCCATAATGTGAATAGGTCTGATCCAATCAGTTGAAGCCCTTAAGAGAAAAAAAGACTGAGATTGCCTGGGAAAGAAGCGATTCTGCCCCTAAATTGCCTTCAGATTCAGTACTGCAACATCACCACCCTCCTGGATCTCCTGCCTGCCAACCTGCCCTGCAGATTGGGGACTTGCTGGCCAATGTGCATCAATTCCTTGAAATAACTTTATCTCTGTCTCTATCTCTATCATCTGTATCTATACACACATACACACACACACACACACACACACACACATTTTGTTTCTCTGGACAACTCTAACATAGAGATAAAAGAACTCTTTTGTGATGTAGAGAAACAACTGTATTTAAACTATGTTATATATTTCAACTGGCTCTCAGCAAATCTGAAATCATAAGATCTTAGAATTGGAAAAGAACTCTCAGAGCTAATTTATTCAAAAATTTCACCTATATATTGTTAAAATTATAATAATAAAGGCCAAATGATTCACATGTATTATGTATACTCTTCACAGCATTCCAAGTTAATATCCAGGTTTTTTTTTTTTTTGCTTTTTGGTTTTTTTAAAAATTAATTAATTAGTTAATTAATTTTTGGCTGCATTGGGTCTTCGTTGCTGTGCATGGGCTTTCTCTAGTTGCGGCGAGCGGGGGCTACTCTTCATTGCGGTGGCTTCTCTTGTTGCAGAGCACAGGCTCTAGGCGCACGGGCTTCAGCAGTTGTGGCTCGCAGGCTCAGTAGTTGTGGCTCACGGGCTTAGTTGCTCTGCGGCATGTGGGATCTTCCCAGACCAGGGCTCGAACCCATGTCCCCTGCATTGGCAGGCAGATTCTTAGCCACTGTGCCACCAGGGAAGTCCCAATATCCAGTTTTATACATGAGAAGATGAGGCTCAGAGAAGTAAGAAACTTCTCCAAGATGACCTGGGTGGCAGTGACTAAGCCGGTATTTGAATTCAATACTATTTGAATCCAAAGTCCGTTGTCTTTCTGTTAGGTTTGGTGGCTTTTCTTCAATGTGGCTCCTAAATGCTCGGACATTTTTGGTGATGTATAGAATTTCGGTGATGCAAAGCCCATTATATGGCAACTGTATATATTTTTTAACATCTTTCTTAGAACCGTCTTTCATATTTTGAGTCAGATCTTGCTATGCGTTTTGCCCTCTATGACTACATTTCCACATGTCAGCTCTTCAAATACTTGAAGCTAGCCATTTGATCCAAAGTATTTCCTTTTTATATTTTTTTAAAACTTTAATTTAATTTAATTTAATTTTTGGCTGTGTTGGGTCTTCATTGTTGAGCGAGGTTTTTCTCTAGTTGCCACAAGCGGGGGCTACTCTTCGTTGAGGTGCACGGACTTCTCATTGCAGTGGCTTCTCTTGTTGTGGAGCACGGGTTCTAGGCACATGGGCTTCAGTAGTTGTGGAGCGCAGGCTCAGTAGTTCTGGCTTGTGGGCTCTAGAGCGCAGGCTCAGTAGTTGTGGAGCAAAGGCTTAGTTGCTCCGCTGCATGTAGGATCTTCCGGGACCATGGCTCGAACCCGTGTCCCCTGCATTGGCAGGCAGATTCTTAACCACTGCGCCACCAGGGAAGCCCCTCCTTTAAAAAAAAATTTTTTTTTTAAACAAACCTTTTTTAAAAAAAATATTTATCTATTTATTTATTTATTTTTGGCTGTGTTGGGTCTTCTTTGCTTTCTTTAGTTGGGGCGAGAGGGGCTACTCTTCGTTGCGGTGCGCAGGCTTCTCATTGCAGTGGCTTCTCTTGTTGTGGAGCATGGGCTCTAGGCACGCAGGCTTCAGTAGTTGTGACTCGCGAGCTCTAGAGCGCAGGCTCAGTAGTTGTGACTCGCGGGCTCTAGAGCACAGGCTCAGTAGTTGTGGCACATGGGCTTAGTCGCTCCGCGGCATGTGGGATCTTCCCAGACCAGGGCTCGAACCCGTGTCCCCTGCCTTGGCAGGCGGATTCTTAACCACTGTGCCACCAGGGAAGTCTCTAAAATTTTAAAAAGTGTTTGTCATAAGAAACAATTTCCAGATTCCCTCCCTCGTGATTGTTTTTACTGATGTTCTTTGGCTAGCTCTCCCTTGGTAGGCTCCAGCAACTATTTCAAAAATTGGACTCTAGTATTATCTACTCGAAGAACAATGGAATGTTTTTCCCTCTTGTTTTAGATTCTATGCTATCTTAATGCAGTCTAAGATTTACCAGCTTTTTAAAAAGACAATTTAAGTATAGTGATTTATGATATTGTATTAGTTTCAGGTGTAAGATTTACTAGCTTTCTAATGTCGTTTCATGTCTCTTTTTACAGATTCCTTTATAAGAACTGGTCTCTCATCTTTGTATCTGTGTGGTCAATTTTTGCAGGACTTCGAATTTTCCACATTAAAATTCATATTATTAGTTTCAACCTAATGGTCAAGTCTACAAAGGTATTTAATATTGTATATTCTATCATTTTCAATTGGCAATTTTGGTTAACTTGAATAAAGAGTTTAGTTTTAGACATATTGAATATAAAATATTAGGAGTGAATATATTGCTATGAGAAAGATTATAAAGAATGAGATTATCAAAGGTTGATCTTTGGGAAGCAATTTAACCTTTAAACGTGGGAAAGCCCACTTCAAGTAGGGAAGGAAAAGAACAAATTCTTGAAAATGTTTGAGATTAGGAATCAGCCTTGTTCTGAAACATGATAGGGGTGAAATAAACATTTTTAGTAGAACCAGTGCAAGAGGCAAAGAAAGATAGGCGAGAGAGCAAGGAAAAGGCAAAAAAAAAAAAGAAAGAAAGAAATAGTACAGCCTTGAGAAAGAGTGCATTTGACGCTGTCAAAACTGCAGACAAATCAAAGAGAATAAGTGAGAAGAGACTTCTAGATTTGGCAGTTGTAAAAATGGTTACCGGAGATAGCAGAAGTGCAGTTCCAGCCAAATGTATGGACTAGAAGTCAAATTGTGAGGTGTGAAGGAGTGGATTGGTGATGAGGATGCAGAGGTTGAAACTTTTCCCAGAAGTTTCGTGCTTTTAGAGAACTACAGGCTGGTGGCTCTCCTGAGCAGGTAGAACCAAGTATTTTTGTAGTTAGGGAAGATGCCTTGACAGAGAGATTGATGATGCTAGAGAGAGAGGGGATAATTAAAGGTATACCATCTTGGGAAAAAGCCTCCAGGATTGGATGAAGAGCTGAGCTGAATTTGTGAGTTTTGTGGTGAAGGATGAACATGTTTTCCGAAGAATGAGTCCCCAGGGAGGCAGGCAAGCTGGGTTATGATTCTGTGTAACCAAGATGAAGACTAGGTGCTTAACAGGTGGAAAGGAACAAAAGTAACTCAGCTCTGGTCAGGAGGACTTCAGTAGCTCAATAATGAAGCAGCAACGATGAGAAAGTAGTCATGGTTGTCTCAAGATATATTGAAATTGCACGGGGGAGTGTATTAGTTTGCTAGGGCAGCCATAACCAAGTACCACAGACTAGATGGCCTAAACAACAAAATTTATTTTCTCATAGACTGGAAGTCTGAGATCAAGGAGTTACCAGGGTTGGTTTCTTCTGACGTCTCTCTCCTTGCCTTGTAAATGGCTGTCTCCTCTCTCTGTCTTCACATGGTTTGTTTATTTCCTCTCTGTGCATGTCTGTATCCTAGTCTACTTTTCTTGTAAGGACACCAGTCTTATTGGATTAGGACCCTCCCCAACACAGGAAGAATTCAGTCAACAGTGGACAAATAAAAGGATTCCACTTCTTTATTTTCTTGCAGATAAGTGTGTTGTAGAGAGTAGAGCTCAACATTTAGTGAGTGCGGCAAGCAGAATAATGGCCCCCAAAGATGTCCACATCCTAACCCCCGGAAACTGATGATATGCTACTTTATATGGCAAAAAGGACCTTCAAATGTGATTTAGTTAAGGAGTTTGAAATGGCAAAATTATCCTGGATAATCTGAGTGAATCCAGTCTAATCGCATTGGTCCTTAAACGTGGGGAAGTTTTCCCTATGAATTCAGGGTTAGAGGGAGATGTGATTCTGGAAGAATGGCCAGGGGGATGTAACACTGCCAATGTAACACTGGAGGAAGGGAGCCAGGAGGCAAGGAAAGCAGGCAGCTTCTAGAAGCAAGAAGGGGTAAGGAAATAGATTCTCGCCTAGAGCCTCGGAACTCACCTTTGTCAACATCTTGCTTTTAGCTCAGTGAGAACTGTGTTACACTTCTGACCTGCACAACTGTAACACAATAAATTTAAGTCACTAATTTGTGCTAATCCGTTACAGCAGAAATAGAGAAGTAACGTGGTATGCATAGGAATCACCTAGAGGTCCATTTAAAATCCTGATTCTGGTTCAGTAGGTGTGGGGTGGAGCCAAAAAGTCTGCATTTCTAACCAGATCCCAGGTGATGCCAGTGCTGCTGAACTGGGGACCACACTTTGAGTAGCAAGGCTGGAGAGACCATGCATTCAAATCTCCTTACATTATAGATAAAGGACTTATGGATACAGGCAGAGCTGTCTTTGACTCCCTGCTTTTCTCACTGTACATTGCACTACTACTAAAAAAAGAAAAGACAAGACAAGAAAAAAAAAGGAGTCCATTAGAGAATAGCAGGCAAGGAAAGGTGCCAATGTTTGGAACATTTGGCTCCAGAGCCTCTGTGTGTTTATGGTGCCTGCGAGGTGTGCTGGCTGACACTGAACTGACACAAACTGTTAATTACCCACACTTCAGTAAACTAACAGCTGTTTGCTATGTGCAGCAGGCTGAGGGCCCTCTTGGTTCCCAGGGGTTTCTAACTTCCTAGGTGTCAGCAAGTTCAAGAGAGAAATTTCAGGGCAAAAGAGCATTTTGTTGTGACAATTTAGTAGGGTAATTTCCAGGAAGAGCCTCAAAAGCTGTAGATCATCTGTAAACTCAGAGCTGTAAACACAGGAGGGAGTGTTTCCGATGACCTGAAGGATATGTTCTATGTTTATCTTGTTGCCCGAGGCACTCTGTAATTATGGGAGAGCAGAATGTCAGCTCATCTCTTTGTGGGTGGCACTGGCCAAAGGGTTTGAGGAAAACTACCGGGTTTATTAAAGAGGATAAAGAGCTCCCACGTTGGATGTAACAAAAATCCAAGGTGAAAATCAGAGAGGAATGGATTCTAAGAACGTGGCAGGGACTTGTGAGGAGAGTTGGTGAGCAAAAGATTATAAAGAGGAATGAGGAGAAACTGCGCAACCGAGGCTACATGGAAACCTCCCACTCTACAGAACAGTAAGGAAGATTCACAGGCACCAGGACGAGGGTTCTCAAACAATAGTACCCGAGGATCACATGAGGAGCCTGCTAGAATGTGCTTTCCTCAGTTCTTACACCAGTTGTTCCTTTTAACATTTTCTTATGGAAAATTCCAAACATACGAAAGTAGAGAACATGACATACTGAACTCCCACACACCCATCCCAGACTCAGTAATGATCACCTCATAGCCGGTCTTCATTCATCTATTCCACCTGCTTCATGCCTCCCTCTCATCTTTCCTTCTCCACTGGGCTATACAGAAGCACAGCCAAATCATCATTGAAAAAGCATTTCATGTGGAGAGAAAAGTAAGCACACACACCCCAGGACAGAGTGCATCCAGTGAAGAGGTCTATGGAGGTGGAATGGAGAGAATGAGGGGGAGGTTGGTAGGGGATGAGATCTGAGACGTCACAGGGCAAATAGGCGTAACAGACACACTGTGTAGGTCTTCGCAGCTTGTTGCAACAGCTTTGGCTTTTACTCCAAGTAAGGACTTTAGAGCAGGAGGGACTATCAGCTGTGGGAAGATAAAATTGAAAAGACAAAGGGGGTAAAATATTATTACTGGAGCCCCATAGAAGAGGAGCTGCCTGGTAGGAACTGTAGTCATAGTCAAGAATGAAACTATGGCCAAGAGCTTTGCTCCAAACTCAGGAGGGAGTAAGAGAATGATCACCTCAATTCCCGTGGAAATAGGAATCAGTCTCCTGATGAATGGAGTAACCTCCATCTCTGTCTCTTGGTCCAGGGGTAGGAGAAGTCTGAATTGTCAGAGGGCAGTCTCAGCTTCCAGCTAAATGGAACATGGCTGTGTTCCTCATTGGAAGCATTTCCTCCTTTAGTATCTAGGACCTTCAAATCACCAAGCCTGAGCCTGTGGAGACAGACACTTAAAATTCGGTGGATGATATAATAGTGAGAGGGATCCTTTCCACCCCTACCTGCTGGTTCCTGGATTTATGTAATTTGGTGATGGAGGAAGTGGTACTACTTATTCCCAATTTCACCAGTGAGATAAGGCACTCATTCTTCCTTGGTTTCTATTCTATAGGTCTGGGCAGAAATTTGTGTGTGTATGTGTGGGGAAGGAGAATAGAAAATGGTTCTTGATTTTGTTCCCATGACTTTTTGGGCTTATTACTCACCCTGTGTTAACTACACATATGATTGTTTTCCTTGAGAGAGGAGACTAGAAAATTTCAGGGCAATCCTGCTCCCATCTTCATGAGGCTACTTGAAAAGTACCACTTTCCCTGTATACAGTTTACCCTTGAATGGTGTGTGGGTTAGGGATGCTGACCCTCAAGCAACTGAAACTTTTGCAAGTGAAGCCTCAAGCATCCTTCACTAGGTACATAGTTCTTTCAGTACATTAGCTGAAATTAATCGCATCAATCCAGCTCACATTTCACATGTGCCCTCTTTGTACAGAATCTAAGAGTTAATAGGACCCATAAGTCTATCACAGTCCCAGACCCACACCCATAGACATCAGCAAATCTCTAATATCCAACAAATGGTAAAAATAAAGATTCATGTTATTATCACCACCCAAGGACCCCAGGGACACAAGTACTAGTTTCTAAGTGGAAGCAAGTCTATCAGAAACTGAAAATCTTCTGTTTCATTCTCAGCAACATCCTGGTTGGTTTTTGCCTATTGTCCAAAATCTTCAACTGTGACTTGAAATTTGATGGAGAAACATCTCCCATGAAGATGTTAACTATGGCATTATATTTATCTTGGGGAAACAATCCCTGATCCACTGCCTCCTTTTTTTCAGAATGGCATGTAAGAAAAGTTAGACTCAGTTAGGAAACTGGGTGCTACCCTGATCTACCAGATGATTATCTGAGGTTCCTTCTTCCTCATTTTGCTTATTGAAAAATCATTTCCAGTTTTTCTTTTGAACCCTGTGTGCCTAACCTTCCTGAATCGAAGAGTCAACTGTTCAGTGGCACAATCTCCACACTGTCTTTGGAGGAGGTTGCCGCCCTTCATTTGTAGCACATTTCATAATGTCATTCTCTACCTCACACTCCCTTCTAGTTGCTGTGTGTCTGAGTGCCATCTGCTGCCATCACCACTTCCTCTGGAAATCCTGGCTCTTTCGTGCTGCATGCTATCCCAGAACAGCTTCCTTGAAGCCCAGGCCAACACACAAAGTGTTTGTATCTCTGAGGTGCCAAACACACCCCTGCATTTTTTTTTCTGAGTTTTTTTCCTCTTAAATTTCGACATTTGATATTTTTGCAGAAACTTCATCTTATATTTGTTCTTAATGCATGAGTATTATTAGATTACTTTTTAGAGTGTTTCTGATAGCCAAAAAACTTTGGAAACCCTAGCTTATGACTTTTCTAATTTTTTTTTTTTTTTGGTCTTTAGCATAGGTGATACATTCTGACAAGCCTTTGATATTGAAATCTTATTTTGCTGGCTTAGAACCTCCATGAAAATTTGCAACTTGTCAAGACTTGAATTTCTCCATTACTGTGTTCTCTCAGCTCTGCCCCCTGAGATACTTGCAGATACACAGTTTAAAGCTACAAGCTAGGAACAAGAAATTGATGTTGGTTGGGGAGAAGTTCTGAATGTCAGATTAAATTTGTAGCAGGAATTTATTGGCGTTAACCCTTGCCACGCACTTGTTATAGGAGAGATGCAAATAAGAAAGGGTCAAGAGTGACATTTATTGTAGGAATAATATTTTAGGAACAATATTGTCTTGCTGTTTTGGCATATTTATATAAATGGAGGAAGGATAGAAGTTAAATTAAGAGAAATAGAGACTTGTATAGTGATTTAAATACCACCCGAGTTATTTTAGCATCATGTTGAAAACTGATGCTTCTGTTTATTCAACAACTTCTTGACTCGTCTAAATATCTATTCTATTTTGGGGAAATGTTTACTGCTAAGAGAATAGGCCGTGGGTAATCTACTGAGGATGAGATCGTTTTTTAGTGCATTCTTTAAGGAGTGGGCTTGGTCATCTTTATTTGTCCTTCTCTTTTAGTGGAATACATGTTATCATTTGCTTAAAATTCTCACTCAGGTAACTATATATAAAAGCTGCTTCTGCCTTGGTATACTTAGGTATACTGATATGTATTTTGTATATGTATACAACAGTTTTTGTTGTAGCACTCAAGAGGAGAGAAGATGTTTGCTTGTAGCTCTTAGAGAACAAACACATCTTGTAGCTTTGGTTCTTGATGTGGCATGGGGAGGATAAAGGAGAGAAGAACCAATGCTTTCTCAGGTAGGCTGGTTTTGGTTGGAAGTATCTGAGTATCAATCTGACTAAACAGTAAAGGATTTTATTGGCTCACATAACTATAAATCCAGAAGTAGGATTTAAGCACAGTTTAATTAAGATTCTAACAATATTTCTCTGCTTTTCTCTCAGCTTTGCACGGTCAACATCAGATTTGTCTGCAGGCTCTCATGCCTCATCCTCTCAAGATGGCTGCCAATTGCCAGTGGAGCCATGTGCTTCAAATTCACATTCTGTAGGAGGAAGAGAGAACAGTTTTCCATTACTGCCTTTAAGAGTAAAGAGGGTTATTTTCCAGAAGTGTCCATCAACCTCCACATATCCAAATGATTAGAATCAGACCATTCTGAACCAGTCACCTGCAAGGGAAATGGGATTATCCTTAGCTGGAGTAAACCCATCTCTCTCTCTTTTTTTAAAAAAATAAATTTATTTATTTATTTTTGGCTGTGTTGGGTTTTCGCTACTAATTGCAGGCTTTCTCTAGTTGGGGCGAGTGGGGGCTACACTTCACTGCAGTGCCCGGGCTTCTCATTGCACTGGCTTCTCTTGTTGCGGAGCACAGGCTCTAGGCACATGGGCTTCAGTAGTTGTGACACACAGGCTTAGTTGCTCCTCGGCATGTGGGATCTTCCTGCACCAGGGTTTGAACCAGTGTCCCCTGCATTGACAGGCAGATTCTTAACCACTGCACCATCAGTGAAGCCCCTTGACCCATCTCTTGAATTAACAACAATTCCCCAAGTGAATGACTGCTACTCAGTGGGGAATTGAGAAATGGATGTTAGGGAGTCAATCGTAATACTTATTAAAAATGTGAATTATGTCACAGAAATCTAAAAGGACTAATTTTTAACCCAGGAAGAATCATCATTGAAAAAACAAACTTCTTCCTTATGTCAATAGAAGAGAAGTACTGGCTCAGAGTCAATGTACTCCTGTTAGTAATTTCAGTTTTCTGGTCTCCAGGGGAATGGTATTCCATCTTAGATTATATCCACGATGCTTAACATTTTGACTACTATACCCAAAGTTTCTGAAAGCTTTGTCAACTGATTTAGTTGCACATTCTAGGTATTAATGATGTATTTTCCCTTTTTATTTAATAATTTAATTATTTTGGCTGCACTGTGCAGCACATGGGATCTTAGTTCCCCAACAAGGCATCAAACCCTGCAGTGGAAGAGCAGAATCTTAACCACTGGACCGCCAGGGAAGTCCCGTGTTTTTCCTTTTGAAGGTAATGAAATGCATGTATAACTTTCAATCAGCATAAGATAAATTGTGCTTTCGTAATAAATGATATTATTCTTGGCAAACGATGCATTTTTTTGCCTAAGCTACTTCATTACAACTAAATATACATTTTCTTTTTTTGAATTTTATTTTATTTATTTTTTATACAGCAAGTTCGTATTAGTTATCTATTTTACACATATTAGTGTGTAAATATATATTTTCTGAGTCTTAATATATAGAAAATAACTAAATCCCTTAGATCCCCTAATGAAGTCTAAAAATGTCTCTTTTCTAACACATTCTATTTTGTATTATAGTTTCTTTTCCTTTTCCCTAATTTTAAGTACATGATCCGATAAATGGTTTAGTTTAAATGTAAGGACAGTTAAATTGCTACCATTCTAGGATTTAGTTGAGTAGAGACTTTTCTAGCTTTATCTAACAAAACAAGGAGAAATTGAATTCTTTCAGGAAAATAGGAAAAGAAACAACACAATTTATAAACGAATTATACCAGAACACACACACACACACACATACCACTGCACATCCAAAATTTTGTTAATGGGTCTTCCACTGACCTTGTCCTACAGTTATGTTTTGAGACTCTCTTATACAAAATCATCTTTTTTTTTAAACAATGTTTTTAAAAAAGAATTAAGTGGAGAGAAAAATAGCCTATGAAAACTAATTCTAAATGAGATATGAACTAAGACTTTTGATTAGGGTTCGCTAGAAGCTGCCATACCTGCTCCAACATCAGGCAATGGGAGAGCACCAAAGCCTCGTAGCTGGGCTCTGGAGATTAGAGGAATGACCACCAATGAATAAATGATTTATAATTTAAGCAAATTTTAAATATTTTCTTTTTATTATTGAGGCAATTATCAGTATAGATAATTTAAATGCCCTTTTATCATAAGCAAAGGATATTTTCCAGAAGGTTCCAACTCATTTTATTTATATATATTTAGATAGTAAAATATTTAAAATGCTGTAGATGCTGATCAAACTCATTATCTCATTTTGTTTTGTCCCAACTACTCTCATTCATAAAAATGTGGGTTTGTGTTTGATCTACACATGGCAAGGGTGAAAGACGGGGAATGGTGGAGAAACAGCTATAGGGAAGTAATTCTATTAAATTTTGCTTTAATGAACCAGGCAATATTTCAAAAAATCCTGATAGTAAATATCTTTACCACTGTAAATTTATGTCTCTATTTTTCTTAGTGACATTTTAAGTGTCTAACATCTGTACACTGAGTTTTATTACAAAGAGTAACATTTAGACAAATTAAACCTAACTAAAATCAACATTTATATGACTATATCCAGTCTCAAAAATAGCAAACAAGTTGGAAGTACTAGCGAGATGATATTCGAGATCTTATTACATCACTATTCATACATGTGGATGTAGAGGAAGTGGCTGGGTCATTTTGATGGTCAAATGTTAGATGTGTTTATACTCAGCTAGATAGTGATTTTCCAACGGGGTACGGATTATAAAAAAACAGCATATAATTATCTAAAGGGGTTCAGTCTTTAGTGAAGGCAAGGAGAAGCTAGTCTTGAATGAGAATGAGGAAAACATATGTGTTTTGTTTTTAGTAAAGTCATATATTTTAAAAAATATTTTATTTATTTATTTATTTTTGGCTGTGTTGGGTCTTTGTTGCTGTGCGCAGACTTTCTCCAGTTGTGGCGAGCAGGGCCTATGCTTTGTTGCGGTGCGTGGGCTTCTCATTGTGGTGGTTTCTCTTGTTGCAGAGCACGGGCTCTAGGTGCGTGGGCTTCAGTAGTTGTGGCACGTGGGCTCAGTAGTTGCTCCACGGCATGTGGGATCTTCCCAGACTAGGGCTTGAACCTGTGTCCCCTGCATTGGCAGGCAGATTCTTCACGGCACCGTCAGGGAAGTCCTAGTAAAGTCATATTAATTAATATTTAGTATGACTATGAATTAACCTCTTACCAAACAGGCCTCGTGGACTAGCAGGGTGCTTGTGGTTATGGACAGAGATGGGGATTTACAAAGTTTTTGCTGAAAGTGGAGCTTGAGTGGACCCTGAGACTCTGAAGATCTGATTAATATAGTATTTAGGAGGGAATCTGGAGTTGAAAGTCAAGCAGTTATTCTAGCTAAAGGATCAATCTGGAGAAACTGGGCACAGACAGAGAAACTGGACGTGAGGCAAATGGAGTGACTCAAAGGCATGTAGACCAAGCAAGGGGTTCCTGGCAATATTCCATGAGACTTAAGTGCTGGTGTTTTATAACCTGTGACTCCTCTATAGGTGATGAGGAAGCCAGTTGTTAAGATGCTGTGATGGCTCATTATAAACCAGAGGATGCAAAATATCATGTTTTGTTTGCTGGATATAATACCTACCCACAGAGTGACTTAAAAGAAATTTGCATTGGTTGTCAGCATTTAAAGATAAATTGTATTAGTTGCCAGCATTTAAAGATAAAAGCACTAAAGATATTTTACCTCTCAATTTACAGCTTTTCTGAAAACACCAGAAGCTCTGTTATCACTGACCTTGCTGTCATACTTGGTACTGATAGTTTTAGGCTGTCACACTCTGGCCTCTTGCAATGGGCATGCACTCTCTTGACTGCCACAGTCCCCGCCAATCCCGACCATCCCTGATTCCATGGACAGGAGACAGCTGCCTTTTACCATCAAACACATTTTGTTGTTTTGCTTGTGAAAGAATTAAGGCAAAACTGAGCTATTTCTTAAATCCATTTTTTAAAAAAAAAAAAGACTTTTATTATGAAACATTTCAAATATATAGAAAAGTAGATAGAATAGTTAAATAATTCCCCATGACCCTATTTCATGGTTTAACTGTCATTACTCAAGTGTAATCTTGTTTCTTCTATACCCGCACCCACTTCCTTCCATTGTATTATTTAAAAGAAAATCCCTGACATCCTATCATTTTATCTGTAAATATTTTAGCATGTAACAATAAAAGATGGGGACCCTTTTATAAATCATATAGCTATAATAACACAATCACACCTAAGCATTAGCAATAAGTATTTAATATCATCCAATACCAAATTTCCAATTGTCTCATAAATACAGTTTAAATCTGGATTAAAATAAGGTCTACACAAGGTAATTGATTGATATATCTTTTAAATCTCTTATTTATAGCATCTTAGTCTCTTAGTCTCTGTCTCTGTCTCTCCCTCTCCTTCTCTTCTTTTCTCTCTCTCCCTTCACTCTCCCCCACCCTACTCATCTCTTTCTTCTGACTATTTATTTGTTTAAAAAAACCTGGTTGATTGTTTTGTAGAACTTCTCACAGTCCAAAATTTGCTGATTGCCTGTCCAGGGTAAAATCTAGCATGCCCCTCTATCATCTGTATTTCCTTTAAATTGGCTTGAAGTTTTTGGAAATAGTATTTCATAGGTGGTGGTATATTCTGTCTATCAGGAGGCACATAATGTTAGGGTCTCTGTCTTTCTCTCTCTCACTAGCAGTTGTTAGTGCTCAATGCCTAGATCCATCAATTCATTAAATGTTGCAAAATGTTGACAGTCTAATAAATAGTCTAATAAATGCTTGATTCTCTCCCTCTGTTTACAAGTTTCTCAAAATAATTAACATCCTCCATATGAGACTAATATTTTTTTGTATTACAACTCATGTGTTCAAACATATTTATGATGTTTCAGTCCGTTGCAGTTATTATCCATATTGACGCTCATAGTTTTTGATTTTTGCTTAGTTTGGCTCTTGAGTATTTTTGACATAACCCTAGCAAACTTTGAAAATGTCTTTGTTATCTGTTGGACAAAATGTTCTAAGGTCATATTGTACGTTTTCAGTCCAGATATGGAGCCAGCCATTTCAGGAATCTTGACTCCTTTGAGTGGGAATTGGTATTTCAAGAACATAATCTGAGTGTTGGGAGCAATTCTCTATCAAGGTAAGAAAGTGAAAGATAGCTCAGAGGACCTTGTGTTAATTTTCCTTTTTCTTAAACCAGATCTCACCACTTGTAGCTACATCATCTGAAACAGGTGACATGTCAGGAGTCAGCAGAAGGAGAAGAGAGACTGTGAAGAACTCACACACACAATTACATGTCCAGAATTGGAAATTACACATATCTCTTCAGCTCACAGCCCAATGGCCAGAATTAGTCAAATAGCTCCATCTAACTATAAGGGAGATAAGAAATGTAATTCTCTCGTACTTGGACCGGAAAGGGCAAAACAACTGCATAGGATCTGGGATCAGTTTTCCTGAAAACAAACTCTGAGGTGGAGATGTTTATGCATGAAGTTTATTAGGAAGTGCTCTTAGAAACATCTATAAGAGAGTGAAAGAAGCGAGCTTGGACAGAGGGAGAGTGTGAACTGTGCTACCTTGCAGCAGGGACCAGAGGTGATGTTTTGGGGGGAGCTCCGGAGTTGAGTTGGCCCTTCAGAGTTGTCTGAATTAAGACAAGGTGATTGGGCTTTGGTACCCTAGCATCCAGTCATTGGATGCAAAATGCCTTTAGCTTCAAGTTTAACAGGGATGTGTTTTGCTCCCTGATGGATTACTATCTGTAAAACCCATCAAATAGGTTAAATCATATTAATCTTAATATATCATACTAATCTAATCTATTTCAAGATTGATATTTGTTTTCTCATTTAGTGAGAAATTTGGGGACTCTAATCATATTTGCTTTAAGTCACTAAGGACTTATAGGACAAAAATTTTTTCATTAAAATTTTACCGTTATGTATGTTGCAGAAGAGACTTTTTATTTTTGTGATTATTAAGCTTTCAGTTAATAGTCTCATCCTTCAGGAAAAGATTGATGGTTTATTTATTTCTAATCTTAGAAATTCCATCTTTGCCAGAAAACCACTAGTCTCAAAACAACAGAGAAATTGCGTCATCTGCCTACAGTGTCAGTATTTGTATTTCTATTTTTATTTCTAGGGTGTGCAGTGATATTAGTAATGAGAAGTATATTATCATACCAGAGGTTTAAAAGAGAAAAATGATGAAAATGCTGGAAAAATGCCACAACCTGGTAAAATATTTCTTAAAGTTTGGAAGAAAGGTTTTTTCTTTATATGCACTATTTTGTATATAACTATGGAAAAGTAAAGAAGAGTATGGAGAGGCAAGAATTGTAGTTTAAAAAAAATGTTATTTATAGGTTCTTATTCTATAGTTACCTATCAAATGGATTATTTCCTACCTCCAAGAATAAGCAGAAGAAACTTATTAGAATATAATATATATTTTTTCAATATATATTTTGAAATATATACAACTTTAAAAAAAAGACAAATACGCAATTTTATTTTATTAAACAATTTTTTTATTTTAAATTTATTTTTAATTTTTTGTCTGCGTTGGGTCTTAGCTGTGGTACGTGGGATCTTTTGTTGTGGCGTGAGGGCTTAGTTGCCCCGCTGCATGTGGGATCTTAGTTCCCCGACCAGGGATTGAACTCGTGTCCCCTGAATTGGAAGGCAGGTTCTTAACCACTGGACCACCAGGGAAGTCCCTATATACAACTTTTAAGTAAACATTTTTTTGGCCAAGACCTACTATTAAGTGGTCATAATTTATTACATCATAATTCTCCTATGAAATTACTTTTATCTCTATATTTGCTTTATGCAGCTGCTTAAAATGAGTTTACAAACATGGTAGCAAAGTGTATTCACTAGTAGTGCTAGTAGAGTAGCCAATAGTGACATGTAGCTATATATCGTGTGAAACGTTGTTAATCTGAATTGAAATGTATTGTAAATGGGAAATACTAGATTTTAAAGTCTTATTATGAAAAAAAACCTCATTAATAATTTTTTATTGCTTACATGTTGAAAATAATATTCGAATACATTGGGTTAAATAAGTATACTATTAACATTAATTTTACCTGTTTCTTTTATTCTTTTTAATGTGGCTACTAAAAATTTTTAAATTATACATGTGACTCAAAGTTATGTTTCTCATTACATTTCTATTAAACAGTGTGATCTAGATGCTTTAATTTTTTTTCTTTCCTATTTTATTGTGAAAGTTTTCAAACAAATAGAAAGTTGAAACAATTATACAGTGAACATCCATATCCTGTACCATCAACATCTTACTATATTGGTTTTGTCATGTGTCTAACCATCTATCCATTTTTTTCTATTCATCCACCCATCCATGTCACTTTTTTTTTTTTTTTTTTGCCTTGCAGCATGGCTTGCGGGGTCCTAGTCTAGGGATTGAACCCAGGCCATGAAAGTGAAAGACTGAGTCTTAACCACTGGACTGCCAGGGAACTCTCCCATGTCACTTTTTGATGTATTTCAAAGTATGTTGTAGACATCGCTATATGTTCCTCCAGTTTCTTCAGCATGCAGAAGCTTTAGTTTTGGACTCTATTAAAAATTAATAATCCCTTGAGTCATGTTTCTGCTTCTTTAGATTTGATTGTGTTAATGTTCAGAGACATAAACAGACTAAATGTATCAAATTGGATTTAATAAATCTTCTGACTAGAAGGAACATTTAATCTCTGTTGACATTAAAGTACAGATCTAGATTATTCAACAAATATTTTGAAACCTTATAACATTAAATACTGATTAGGAAAAAAATTCTACCGTTTTCTGAGCATAAGGTCCAGTCTGTGTTCCATGTTAATTGTGTGACCACGGATGGTCCTGTAACCTCTTTGAGCCTCTGCTCTCAAAGTAGTGCTTATTTCACAAGATTACAGAGATTAAAGGAAGTAATATGTGTAATTGATTTGCTGGAGGTTTTGGCATATACTAACTTTTAAAAGAAAGCTTAATGGAAAGAAATGTAAAATATTAGGAGCATCTTGTCCAGCAGATGGATCAAGAGATCCCTTGACAGTTTAGGAAGTGTGGGAATATCTCAAATAGAAAACTGAACGTTCTTATAGACTGTTCATCATTTATAAATATACTCAGAAAGGCAAATGTTATGTAAAACCCTCAAAAGAAATGTATATTAAGTTCTTCCTTATTTTACTTATAAATATCTTATAGAAATATTCTAAGACTTCTGTCAACATTTACCAGATTGAACTTCCTAAACAATTTGGACTTGTGCCTGTGTTGGGTTTGGGGACTTGAAGAGAAAATGTGTTTACAAAATTTTTGGTGATTCACTAACAGATGATGTGCTGGTTAAAAGGCTAGCACAGTCAAAAAACTGATAGAAAATAGAAGATTTAGCGGTGCTGTTCTCTACTTTCTGTGTATAGCTAAATGGTCAAACTACATTAAATATCCTTTAAAATTCTAATTATTTTGATTTTTTTTACCTTTATCAAAGTAACACATGCACATAATTTTAAAAAGGCTTAACAAACAAATAAAACCAAAGGTTCCTTCTTTTCATAGATTCCTTGACTTTTACTACTCATTAAGGCAACCATTTTCAACTTTTAAACAATTTTGTAGTTTTTACTTACATATTCCTAAACAATGTTAAAGTATTGATAGTTCTTGGTTCATTCAGTTTAGATATTTCATACTTACTTTCTCAAAGTAGGTAGGGATTTTAGTTCTTTTACATTCTCTGTATTATTTCCACATCTGCTCAATATATTTATAACTCAATTTGTAAAATCCATAGTTACAATTATTGTTATGACTATGCAATTTTTTTCATTGCTTAGCTAAATGGTGTGAGTTCTTTTCTTACATTTAAAAATTTTTCCTGGAGTTAATCATTGCTTCATATTTTTTCATTTATTTGGTTTCTTTGAACCAGGAGTTAAGTTTTCTACCCCTTCCAACAGTTCTCCAAAATGTTTCTAAGTAGATTTTCGGCAATTAAACTTGTCAAATAATCTTTCATTTACTTTTTTTTTTTTTTTTTGCGGTACGTGGGCCTCTGACTGTTGTGGTCTCTCCCGTTGCGGAGCACAGGCTCCGGACATGCAGGCTCAGTGGCCATGGCTCACGAGCCCAGCCGCTCCGCGTCATGTGGGATCTTCCCAGACTGGGGCACGAACCCGTGTCCCCTGCATCAGCAGGCGGACTCTCAACCACTGCGCCACCAGGGAAGCCCCCATTTACTTTTTATAGTGAAAGACTTTTCTCTTGAAACCATCCATCCTTTCACTCTAGTCTGGACCAATAGTTATATAGGCTTCCCTTTGAATTCCCTTTGGAATTTCCTTCATATATCTCTAATGTTTGACTTCAATTTCCCAGGACTCATGTTTTCTTCTTCTTTGTTTAATCACACATTTTAGATTTTTGTTTTTGTTTTTTCTTGGACATGCTGTGTGGCATGCAGGATCTTACTTTCTTAGCTCCCCAACCAGGGATTGAACCCATGCCCCCTGCAGTGGGAGCACGGAGTCCTAACTGCCAGGGAATTCGATCATACATTTTAGAACAGAAATTTTTCTAATAGCTTCCTGAAAAAACATAAAAGAGAAATACATTTTTTGAATTTTTGAGTATTTGAAAAAGTCTTTATTTTTGCCTTACATTTGATTAATATTTTGGTTGGCTATAGAATTTAGGATTAAAAATCATTTTCAAAGAATTCTGAAGGCATAGCTTTGTCTTTTAGCATCTAGTGTTATAGAATAGAAACCCATTCCCAGTCCTTTCATGTAATTTTATTTTTAAAACAATTTAGAAGCTGTTAGGATCTTCTTTTCAACTTCTTCTTTTTTTCTTTAGATTTTATAATAAAATGCACTGTTATAAGTCCCCCTGCTCATCTTTAATTTTATTGAACAGTCAGTTGGTCCTTTTTATATAGAGATTATTTTATTTCATTCTGGGAAATATTTCTCTCTTTGATTTTGGGGGGGGATAATTTTCTCCACACTCTCCTTTTTTTAGTTATTTTTGGGATAGGTACTTGTTGAATGTGGGCATCTTGGATCAATTGTCCAGTTTTCTTCTTTTGCTTTTCTATTTACTATTATGTTTGTTTTTTGTTATTTTTATAAGGATTTAAAAATTATTATTATTATTTTTTATAAAACAGGTTCTTATTAGTCATCAATTTTACACACATCAGTGTGTACATGTCAATCCCAATTGCCCAGTTCATCACACCCCCACCCCCACCGCCCCACGGCTTTCCCCCTTTGGTGTCCATACATTTTTCTCTACATCTGTGTCTCAATTTATGCCCTGCAAACCAGTTCATCTGTACCATTTTTCTAGGATCCACATATATGCATTAATATATGATATTTGTTTTTCTTTTTCTGACTTACTTCACTTTGTATGACAGTCTCGAAATCCATCCACATCTAACAAATGACCCAATGTCGTTCCTTTTTATGGCTGAGTAATATTCCATTGTATATATGTACCACATCTTCTTTATCCATTCATCTGTAGATGGGCATTTAGGTTGCTTCCATGGCCTGGCTATTGTAAATAGTGCTGCAATGGCCATTGGGGTGTATGTGTCTTTTTGAATTATGGTTTTCTCTGGGTATATGCCCAGTAGTGGGATTGCTGGATCATATGTTAATTCTATTTTTAGTTTTTTAAGAAACTTCCATACTGTTCTCCGTAGTGGCTGTATCAATTTACATTCCCACCAACAGTGCAAGAGGGTTCCCTTTTCTCCACACCATCTTCAGCATTTATTGTTTGCAGATTTTCTGATGATGCCCATTCTAACTGGTGTGAGGTGATACCTCATTGTAGTTTTGATTTGCATTTCTCTAATAATTAGTGATGTTGAGCAGCTTTCCATGTGCTTCTTGGCCACCTGTATGTCTTCTTTGGAGAAATGTCTATTTAGGTCTTCTGCCCATTTTTGGATTGGGTTGTTTGTTTTTTTAATATTGAGCTGCATGAGCTGCTTATATATTTTGGAGATTAATCCTTTGTCAGTTGATTCATTTGCAAATATTTTCTCCTATTCTGAGGGTTGTCTTTTCGTCTTGTTTATGGTTTCCTATGCTGTGCAAAAGCTCTTAGGTTTCATTAGGTCCCATTTGTTTATTTTTGTTTTTATTTCCATAGCTCTAAGAGGTGGATCAAAAAAGATCTTGCTGTGATTTCAAAGAGTGTTCTTCCTATGATTTCCTCTAAGAGTTTTATAGTGTTTGGTCCTACGTTTAGGTGTCGAATCCATTTTGAGTTTATTTTTGTGTAAGGTGTTAGGGAGTGTTCTAATTTCATTCTTTTACAGGTAGCTGTCCAGTTTTCCCAGCACCTCTTATTGAAGAGACTGTCTCTTCTCCATTGTATATCCTTGCCTCCTTTGTCATAGATTAGCTGACCATAGATGCATGGGTTTATCTCTGTGCTTTCTATCTTGTTCCATTGATCTATGTTTCTGTTTTTGTGCCAATAGCATATTGTCTTGATTACTGTAGCTTTGTAGTATAGTCTGAAGTCAGGGAGTCTGATTCCTCCAGCTCTGTTTATTTCCCTCAAGACTGCTTTGGCTATTCGGGGTCTTTTCTGTCTCCATACAACTTTTAAGATATTTTGTTCTAGTTCCATAAAAAAATGCCATTGGTAATTTGATAGGGATTGCATTGAATATGTAGATTGCTTTGGGTAGTATAGTCATTTTCAAAATATTGATTCTTCCAATCCAAGAACATGGCATATCTTTCCATCTGTTGGTAACATCTTTAATTTCTTTCATCAGTGTCTTATAGTTTTCTGCATACAGGTCTTTTGTCTCCCTAGGTAGGTTTATTCCTAGGTATTTTATTATTTTTGTTGCAATGGTAAATGGGAGTGTTTCCTTAATTTCTCTTTCAGATTTTTCATCATTAGTGTATAGGAATGTAAGAGATTTCTGTGCATTAATTTTGTATCCTGCAAGTTTACCAAATTCATTGATTAGCTCTAGTAGTTTTCTGGTGGCATCTTTAGGATTCTCTATGTGTAGTATCATGTCATCTGCAAACAGTGACAGCTTTACTTCTTCTTTACTAACTTGTATTCATTTATTTCTTTTCTCCTCTGATTGCCATGGCTAGGACTTCCAAAATTATGTTGAATAATAATGGTGAGGGTGGACATCCTTGTCTTGTTCCTGATCTTAGAGGAAATGCTTTCAGTTTTTCTCCATTGAGAATGATGTTTGCTGTCAGTTTGTTGTATATGGCCTTTATTATGTTGAGGTAGGTTCCCTCTATGCCCACTTTCTGGAGAGTTTTAATCATAAATTCGTGTTGAATATTGTCAAAAGCTTTTTCTGCATCTATTTAGATGATCATATGGTTTTTCTTCTTCAGTTTGTTAATATGGTGTATAACATTGATTGATTTGCATATATTGAAGAATCCTTGCATCCCTGGGATAAATCCCACTTGATCATGGTGTATGATCCTTTTGATGTGTTGTTGGACTCTGTTTGCTAGTATTTTGTTGAGGATTTTTGTATCTATATTCATCAGTGATATTGGTCTGTAATTTTCTTTTTTTGTAGTATCTTTGTCTGGTTTTGGTATCAGGGTGATGGTGGCCTCATAGAATGAGTTTGGGAGTGTTCCTTCCTCCACAATTTTTTGGAAGAGTTTGAGAAGGATGGGTGTTAGCTGTTCTCTAAATGTTTGATAGAATTCACCTGTGAAGCCATCTGGTCCTGGACTTTTGTTTGTTGGAAGATTTTTAATCACAGTTTCAATTTCATTACTTGTGATTGGTCTGTTCATATTTTCTATTTCTTCCTGGTTCAGTCTTGGAAGGTTATACCTTTCTAAGAATTTGTCCATTTCTTCCAGGTTGTCTATTTTATTGGCAGAGAGTTGCTTGTACTCGTTTCTTAGGATGCTTTGTATTTCTGTGGTGTCTGCTGTAACTTCTCCATTTTCATTTCTAATTTTATTGATTTGAGTCTTCTCCCTCTTTTTCTTCATGAGTCTGGCTAATGGTTTACCAATTTTGTTTATCTTCTCAAAGAACAAGGTTTTAGTTTTATTGATCTTTGCTATTGTTTTCTTTGTTTCTATTTCATTTATTTCTGCTCTGATCTTTATGAATTCTTTCCTTCTGCTAACTTTGGGTTTTGTTTGTTCTTCTTTCTCTAGTTCCTTTAGGTGTAAGGTAGATTATTTATTTGAGATTTTTGTTGTTTCTTGAGGTATGCTTGTATAGCTATAAACTTCCCTCTTAGAACAGCTTTTGCTGCATCCCATAGGTTTTGGATCATCGTTTTTTCATTGTCATTTGTCTCTAGGTATTTTTTGATTTCCTCTTTGATTTCTCCAGTGATCTCTTGGTTATTTAGTAATGTATTGTTTAGCCTCCACGTGTTCGTTTTTTTTACATTTTTTTCCCTGTAATTGATTTCTAATCTCATAGCATTGTGGTCAGAAAAGATGCTTGATATTATTTCAATTTTATTAAATTCACTGAGGCTTGATTTGTAACCCAAGATGTGACCTATCCTGGAGAATATTCCGTGCGCACTTGAGAAGAAAGTGTAATCTGCTGTTTTGGGATGGAATGTCCTATAAATATCAATTAAATCTATCTGGTCTATTGTGTCATTTAAAGCTTGTGTTTCCTTATTCATTTTCTGTTTGGATGATCTGTCCATTGGTGTAAGTGAGGTGTTAAAGTCCTCCATTATTATTGTGTTATTGTCGATTTCCTCTTTTATAGCTGTTAGCATTTGCCTTTTGTATTGAGGTGCTCCTATGTTGGGTGCATATATAATTGTTATATCTTCTTCTTGGATTGATCCCTTGATCATTATGTGGTGTCCTTCCTTATCTTTTGTGACATTCTTTATTTTAAAGTCTATTTCATCTGATATGAGTATTGCTACTCCAGCTTTCTTTTGATTACCATTTGCATGGAATATCTTTTTCCATCCCCTCACTTTCAGTCTCTACGTGTCCCTAGGTCTGAATGGGTCTCTTGTTGACAGCATATATATAGGTCTTGTTTTTGTAACCATTCAGCAAGCCTGTGTCTTTTGGTTGGAGCATTTAACCCATGCACATTTAAGGTAATTATTGATATGTATGTTTCTCTGACGATTTTATTAATTGTTTTGGGTTTCTTTTTGTAGATCCTTTTCTTCTCTTGTGTTTCTCACTTAGAAAAGTTCCTTTAGCATT
This sequence comes from Delphinapterus leucas, assembly GCF_059928025.1. Classification (NCBI taxonomy): domain Eukaryota; kingdom Metazoa; phylum Chordata; class Mammalia; order Artiodactyla; family Monodontidae; genus Delphinapterus; species Delphinapterus leucas. The sequence goes on from NC_143140.1 coordinate 57,109,025, forward strand.
TGTTGTAGAGCTGGTTTGGTGGTGCTGAATTCTCTTAGCTTGTGCTTGTCAGTAAACCTTTTGATTTCTCCATTGAATCTGAATTAGATCCTTGCAGGGTAGAGTAATCTTGGTTGTAGGTTCTTCCCTTTTGTCACTTTAAGTATATCATGCCACTCCCTTCTGGCTTGTAGAGTTTCTGCTGAGAAATCAGCTGTTAACCTTATGGGAGTTCCCTTGTATATTATTTGTCATTTTTCCCTTGCTGCTTTCAGTAATTTTTCTTTGTCTCTAATTTTTGCCAATTTGATTAGTATGTGTCTCCGCATGTTTCTCCCTGGGTTTATCCTGTATGGTACTCTCTGTGCTTCCTGGACTTGGATGGCTATTTCCTTTCCCATGTTAGGGAAGTTTTTGACTATAATCTCTTCAAATATTTTCTCTGGTCTTTTCTCTCTGTCTTCTCCTTCTGGGACCCCTATAATGTGAATGTTGTTGTGTTTAATGTTGTCCCAGAGGTCTCTTAGACTGTCTTCATTTCTTTTCATTCTTTTTTCTTTATTCTGTTCCACAGCAGTGAATTCCACTATTCTGTCCTCCAGGTTACTTGTCCGTTCTTCTGCCTCAGTTATTCTGTTATTGATTCCTTCTAGTGTAGTTTTCTTTTCAGTTATTGTATTGTTCATCTCTGTTTGTTTGTTCTTTAATTCTTCTGTCTTTGTTAAACATTTCTTGTGTCCTCTCAGTCTTTGCCTACATTCTTTTTCTGAGGTCCTGGATCATCTTCACTATCATTATTCTGAATTCTCTTTCTGAAAAGTTGCCCACCTCCATTTCATTTAGTTGTTTTTCTATGGTTTTATCTTGTTCCTTCATCTGGTACATAGTCCTCTGCCTTTTCAACTTGTGTATCTTTCTGTGAATGTGTTTTTGTTCCACAGGCTGCAGGATTGTAGTGCTTCTTGCTTGTGCTGTCTGTCCTCTCGTTTTTGGTTTGTAATTCTATTTTTTCTAGGAGATTTTCTTGACTTTTTGCTCTAACTCATTTATTGACTATTTATTTGGGTATCATTTTTAATATCCAAGACCACTTTTTTTGTTGTTTTATTATTATTCCTATTTTCGTGGAATCCTAATCTTCTTTCACAAAAGTACAACAACTCATCTTTTGAGAATATTAATATAGTTTCTTCAAAATTTTCTCCTTTCATTTCCTAAATCATTTTAGCTTTCTCTGTAGTAAACTTCACAGTTAGTTTTGGTATTGTCTTTTGTGTTTCAGATTGTCTTTTAACATTATCTGATAATCAATAAATATTCAAGAGTGAAGCACCAATTGAGGGCTTAGAAGCTTTTTGTGTTGGGACAGATTTGTCGTTTGGACTGATAGACCTATGGGATTTTTGTAGGCGTGTTTAGTGTTTCCAGGGAAACATTCTCCAGAATCCTTCCCTGAGGTTGTAAATCTGACAGCCGGCATTTGGGTCAGGGTAGGTCCCAGAGCTGTTTAGCTCACAGTAAAGTATGTAGAGTTTTACTAAATTCCATCTTACCTTACTAATATCTTACTCCAAAATTGCTTTGGGTTTTGTTTTCCTACTTTGAAACAATTCAGATTCAATTTCCCTTAGGGGGAAAAAAAAATTCATTTCCTGCAGTGTGCCTAAGGGATAATTACCTAATAGCACAGAGAGGAGGTAAATGGAGTCTTATTGCTCTTTTTAAAATTTCATAGATATTTCTGTCGTCTTCAAATCCCTGACATGCCTACCTTTAGAAACACCTGATACCTCTAATTATTGAGACTTTGGGGGTATCTGAATAAAAACTGCATCAGGATTGCATCAGGATTCTTTGTCCTAAGCACTTGGCTTTGAACTCTCTCCCTGTTGCTAAGGCATATTCCATTTCTTTATCTGCTTTCTAAGTTTATAACCTATTGTGGATGGGATTACAGATGTCTCCTGTCTCCTACTTATATGAAAGAGAGAATTTGTGCTTCTGTTTCTTTTCATTTTTTGCGTTTTGGAGGGTATTTTTAAGACAAGAAATAAGAGGAGTTTACTTAACCACCCAATTTAATTTATTTATTTATGTATTTTTTATAAATGTATTTTTTTGGCTGTGTTTGGTTTTCATTGCTGTGCATGGTCTTTCTCTAGTTGTGACGAGCAGGGGCTACTCTGTTTTGGTGCTCGGGCTTTTTTTTTTTGTATGGCAGGCACAGAGTTTACTAGAAGACAGTATGTGTGGGAGAGCACACAAAGAAGCAGTTTATTTAGGGTGGAAGTGAAAGTTACTCACTCGGAGAAGAAGAGTGTGGGCGTCTTTGTGATGAAGGGGTGTCTGCTCGGGCTTCTCATTGCTATGGCTTCTCTTGTTGCTAAGCATGGGCTCTAGGCACGTGGGTTTCAGTAGTTGTGCCATGTGGGCTCAGTAATTGTGGCTTGTGATCTCTAGAGTGCAGGATCAGTAGTTGTGGTGCACGGGCTTAGTTGCTCCGTGGCATGTGGGATCTTCCCGGACCAGGGATTGTACCCATGTCCCCTGCATTGGAATGTAGATTCTTAACCACTGCACCACCAGGGATGTCCTAACCACCCAACTTAAAATACTTACTTTCTTCTTCATCTTTGTTTTTTAATTCTCTCTTTATATCATCTTTTTCTTAGTCTTCTCTTTTTTCTTACCATAAAGGATACATTATTTTTAAGTATTTCACCTATTTGTTGACTAAATAATTATTGTCTCCATATATGGTTATTGCTCACTGCTAAGTAAATGCTTTTTTCACAGAGAGGTGGTCTTAACTTGATTTTCACTTTCTCCTGGAAACTTTGATCAAAACTTTAAAACTAGGATAGATTCTATTTTTATGTAACTTTAATACCATCGTAACATTTACTATATTATATTGAAATTACCTGTTTCCTTGTCTTTCTGAATCTTCACTAAGTGTAGGGACTGCATCTTGTTCATTACTGTATCCCCAATGCTTAGCTCACCTACCTCAAATATAGTAGGCATTTGGGAGATATTTGTTGAATTAATGAATGTTAAAATGCATAGATAACGTGTATTAGTGTAAGGCAGTTAAACATTTTAGTACATTAGACTTACTATTATTATTATTTAGATCATTATAGGAAACGTTGAAAACTAAAAATTTTAAAGATCATCTCTTGTACTAATAATCTTTTTACTCTTTTACTGTAATTAGTGAAAATGAAACTTCTTGAATGTTTCAAGGAATGCTTTTAAACAATTTCATTAATACTTCTTTATAGTTTTCATTGCAGTTTTGTTAGCCCAACTTGTTTTAACTTCTATAACTTTGCTTTTCAGCTCTTAATTCTAGTGTGTGTTTAGAATTTCGATATATTGCATGCTTTTCTCCTCACTGGGAAGAATTTCATGAGAGAAAGGGGGCAGGCATTGTAGTATATACTTCATACTGGGATAAAAAGAACAAAAAAAACTGTGAGTGCTAAGATTTACATGCATGAAGTATTTATGGTAGAATGAAAAATCCTTCACACTATCACATATAATTATGATTATCTCTCTCAGATTATTTCTTGACTTACAAAACAAAATGCTTTCCCAGGCTAAACTTCAAAGCAGGTAGTGACTTCAAAGACATAGAAATTTAGCACAGACCAAAAAAAAAAAAAAAACCATAAAAGAGAAAAACAAAGCAAAACAAAAAGAGAGGAAGAAAGATGGTTCAGAGGTAAGAGAAATAACAAAAATTGTGGTTATCCTAAAACTAGCTTTTACAAGTTTTACTAAGAAAACTTTGAAAGTCAATTAAAATAATGTAACTTAATAATACATTGGAAAGGAGCATCAGATAATAATCACTCATGTTATGTTAATACTTTGTGATTTTCTCAAGAAACACAGCTAGGTTTATGTTCTTTTAATTTAACAGTATGTAGAATTTAATGTTTACTTGGATTCTGAAATGGAGATGAAAGCATAATACAGTGCACCACACTTAATAAACAACTATAACCATGGCCCAGATAAAGTAGTTTTGTATTGTCACTGGTAGAAATACCTTTTGAGATGTCCAAAAGGATTTTTAAATGCATTAATTTAAGCAACTGAAATATTCATTTTTGATGTTAGCACTGTGAGCAGGTTGTCTCTTAAACATGCTTGATTAAAAAACAGTTTGGCTTAGCTCAGTGTTTTGCTCTTCAAAGGGATAAAGCATTACTGGAGAGTTTCATGAAAAATCTTTTTAAATACCAAGAATACAGTTAGCTATGTCCCTAAAGTAATGTTTCCCAGTTCCCTTTATACTTATGTGCATATACAATAACAGTAAAATAAAAGGAAGCCTGGGATATATTTAGATTTAGAATACAATAAACGGAAAGGGGACAGGATACATTTTACAAAATTAACCCCTAAAGATTATCTTTATTTTACATGAATACATGCTCATTAAGGAACGTTTATCAAAAATAAACAAACAGGTCTTCCCTGGTGGCACAATGATTAAGAATCAGCCTGCCAGTGCAGGGGACACAGGTTCAATCCCTGGTCCAGGAAGATCCCACATGCTACGGAACAACTAAGCCCATGCGCCACAACTACTGAAGCCAGCTCACCTAGAGCCCACACTCTGCAATAAGAGAACTCACCGCAATAAGAAGCCTGTGCACTGCAACGAAGAGTAACGCCTGCTCACCACAACTAGAGAAATCCCGCACACAGCAACAAAGACCCAACACAGCCAAAATAAAAATAAATAAATAAATAAAATAAACAAACAAGAAGGAAAAAAACCCAAAATGCTCAGAGTTGCCATTTATATCCACACAACTACTGTTAACATTTTAGCAGATTTTCTTCAAACCATTCTTTTGTATACATTTATTGTTGATGTTATTTATTTTAAACTTCTGTTGTTGGTTATAAATAACAATCTTTTAACTAAGATAAAGAACAGCAAGAGAAGAAAAAATAGAGGAAGAAATCATGAAGAAATGGGTCTAGAAAGGGAAGAGAAAAAATTTGCTTCAGGTACTTTCCAAATAATGAACATTGTTTTCTAACAACAGTCTGAAAAATGTACAATCAATATACAGAAGCTGCGAAACTACTGAACAATCAAGTCTGCAGAATTTAAATGCAGCACAATGTTATTTGGGCTTCTTTTCTATAGGAATAAAATAAAATAAAACAAAATTAAATTAAATTAAATGTGCCTTTTAAAATAAAATACACATTTGAAAAACAATTGACTGATTCTACCTTATGTACAAGATGTCATACAGACGTCATTTCAAAGTCCATAAATATTTATTAATCCACACAGCCTGGCCCAAAGTAGACTCTAAAAATATTTTTTTGAGGAAATAAATAATATTTTTAACTGCAATAGATTGTGAAAATAATATAATAGTTGATCTGTGTTCAAAAAGACCTTATAATATTGTTGGGAAGATAAATCAACACATGAAAATGTGAAATGTGAAAATGAGAATACAGAGTAGTTCAGAGAAGGTAATGGCCACCAAGGCATGGAGCTGTAAGAAACAAGTCATGGAGAAAGAAGGGTTAAGAAGGATTAAGAGAGACTTAAAGCTAAGTAACATTTATATTTTTTAGCTTCCTGACTTGAAAAGGTAGAGATATCAGTATGGGAACAATAGCAGGAGCAAAATTTGAAAGAAGATATGGGACATGACGTGTCTAGAAAATAGTATGAAATTAGAAGACTAATGTAGGAATGATGTGCTGAATGCTTAGGTCAAGGGATAGAGCTACAAGACAGCTCTCATGAGATAAGCAGACATCAAATAAATACTTATAATGGTGATGAAATTTACAAAGCTGAACTTGTGTGCCAGGTTTCTAGGAGTGCAATTGGCACATTGAGCACACAGGACAAATGCATGTACAGACAATGTACCTTTAGGTTGTCTCCTATTACCCCTTTAATGTGGTGGAAAGTGATCTTCTCCTGTTCGTATGAAAACACTGGTAGTGTCATTTTTCTCTTATGGTCACTTTATTTATTTATTTATTTTTCATTTAATTAATTAATTTATTTATTTTTGGCTGCATTGGGTCTTTGCTGGTGCGCGCAGGCCCTCTCTAGCTGCGGCGAGCGGGGGCCACTCTTTGCTGTGGTGCGCAGGCTTCTCATTGCGGTGGCTTCTTTTGTTGTAGAGCATGGGTTCTAGAAGCGTGGGCCTCAGCAGGTGTGGCACATGGGCTCAGTAGTTGCAGCCCATGGGCTCTAAAGAGCAGGCTCAGCAGTTGTGGCGCACGGGCTCAGTTGCTCTGCGGCATGTGGGATCTTCCCAGACCAGGGATCAAACCCATGACTCCTGCATTGGCAGGCGGACTCTCAACCACTGTGCCACCAGAGAAGCCCTTATGGTCACTTTAAATTGTAAATACTTGCCAAATCAGAGTGCTTGTCCCTTGTAATAATCAAAGTTTCCAAGTCCATTCAATGTACAAGCTATTCCCCTCCCCCATTTAGAATCTCTGCAGGGGGAGCAGCGTCTTTGTTTTCTTTTCTCTTTGTCATTCAACTCCTTACCCTTTTACTCATTCTTGCTTCTGACTCTTCTGAGGAAGGAAGGAGAGGGCAGCAGAACAGAAAAATTCTTATTTGACTGAGACTATCCTAACCTGACTTCTTGGTTTCTGGGTCTGGCCCATCTCTAAAGCTGATTCCATAGAGGATGCTTTTGTGTGCTCTTAGTAGGGTCTCTCACTGGTACTTTCCTTGCATGAGATGATATATTCTCCTCTTGCAGGTTGCATACACCTTCCTCATACCCTAAGTATGTCAGGATTCCTTTAGCTTCTCTCCGCTGAGGCCTTCTATCCGACCCCTGCCTCTAGATGACCTTGTGAGACAAGACCTAAGTCAACTCCACATCTATATTCTGTTGTGCATGTCTCACAGCTGATATTGAGGGCCTTTACACAGGCTTTGCCTTTATAGATTCTGGGAGTGCAGGCTGCCACCAAAGCAGCCTCTTCTCCTTCATCTCATCTCTTAGCATATAGACCATCTCTTATCCCATTTGTACTTTCTAGACAGCATGTAAGACACCAGTCTTCTATGCCTCCTTAACTGTAGGCGACAAATAGTGAGTCATTTAAAAGGTCTCCTTGAAGCCTCTCATACTAGGTTTGAGATTGATGGAGAGGCCTTCCCCACTGATGGACACTGGTCTCACTGCCCAGCTATTCCCAAGAAGTCATCTTCAAAAATTCTTTCTCTTAATATGAGTGAGAACCTGAAGAGTCACAAAACAGATTTTGATATTTTGTTTTCTAAAAGTTTCCATCTTGGCTTGGCACCTCACTTTGGTATATTTTTAGGGATTCGGCTAAAACTTCCATGTTAAATCCTCTTCCAGAAGCATATAACAGGGGACCTAACATAGTCTGTGGGACCAGGCAGAATTCTCTTGAGGAAATGAAAAGAGCAATTTCATAGAATTCAATAAAAGAGCATTTCAAAAACAGAAGATTGCTCCACAGTGCTAGAGGCTTCCAGGAAGGTAAACGAAAGAAGCACTGAAAAGTACCCATTTTCTCTAGTAGCAAAAATGTTCCTGTGAAGAAATGGAGGGAAAAATCTAATTCTATGAGGTTGAAGAAAGAGGGGGGGTAAGGAAATGGAGACCCCATGTGTAAGGAAATGGAGACCACAAAATTTGAAACTTCAGAAATCTTGAAGTGAAGAGAGGAAAGAGTTGGGAATTCTTTGTAAATGGGAGAAGCAGAAGACATTTAAGTGCTGTGAGAAGGAGTCAGTAAATAAAAAAGATACCAGAGAGAGAAGTGATCATCTAAAGAAAGACGGCTGAATGGGCTAAAATCTAGAGTTGAGGTAATGATTAGCTTTGGGCAGAAGAAATGCCTCTTAAGCAAGTACCAGGAGGAAAGACTTAAGGCAGATTTAGGGCAAATTTGAAGATTTGACGTTTGAAAGCTGAAGGATTTATTGCATGATGGCTTCTACTTTCTCTGCTTAATAGCCAAGTCATGGAATAGAGGACTTTTGGGGGGAATTGAGAAAAATAAAGAGAACTTGAATAACAGAAGATCTTAAATATACTTTTATATCTGGATTTCACATTGTAGGAGAGACGCGATTCAGAGGAAAATGATAAAACATAGAAATATGAGGTTATTTTGATTAATAATTTTAATTAGTGCTTACTCTGCACAAGAATCTGTGCTAAGCACTTTACCAACATACATCCAATTTCCATCGCTACTCCTAGACTACAGCTGGCTTGCCATCCACTTTTGCTCCTATAAATTATTCTCTATACAACAGCCAAGATGGGGCTTTTCAAAATACAAACCATGTCATGCCCCACTTAGGACCTAGCATGGCTTCTATGTGCCTAAAGAAAAGTCCTGCATTTTCTAGATCCTTCCCCACCTTCAACCTCACCTTTTCCTTTGTTGTGTGTGACGTTGATTTGAAATTACTGTCAATACATCTATTTTCATTTCATTTAAGTTTTCTAACAGGTTTTTTACAGGAATATGAAAAAGCTATTGATTTTTATTTTAGACAATCTACAAGTAGGTAATATTTCAAAACATCACTTAGGTTAAAAATTTTTTTGCAATACGCATATAGAAGGAATGAACCAAAACAAACCAACTCTCCCTCAAACCCTGAATTCCTTTGTCGTATAGCTTGAAATTTTATTTTGGTTTCAGTAAGAAAAAGAAACTTTATACAGTGTGATACTCTCCCTTCTACATAGGAATAGAAGAAACCAATACATGGCAATGAGAATTATGGGAAAATGCCAACATCTAGTTTTCCATTTTCCTAATCATTCAAATTTCTCCTTAAGGTTCTACTTTGGTTTTATGCAGCTCTCAACCTGAGTGAATAAATATTGGTCATAACATCAAGATACATTTTCTGTTATTTGTCTAGTGGTGCTTTTTGTACACTATATTTAACCTTATTCCATATTTAAATGAACCCATAAATTTGGGGTAACTTTACTAAGCCATTAACATTTTCTGTGGGGATAAAGCATGGCTCCTGAGGTTTTAGCATGGAAAAAATTTTTTCCTTTCCTTTCTTTCTCTTTCTTTAAACTCAGTTAAAAATAATTTGTCTGGACATATTAAAGTCTTAAGATTACCAAAAACAAATAAAGAAGATAATAGAGACATTGGTTTGATTTCAGTGGTTACTTGTATTCTAGCAATTCAAAAATAAATAAGTAAAACTGAAAATAATTCCTACTTAAAAGTTCTGGGAGAAGACTATTAGAAGATGTTTATTAATTTAGTGTGATCTGTATGAACTGACACCTTTGGCTGTTTTGAAAGTTTTGCGATGGGTCAAAAGATTTTCAATTCACATGTCTTAAAGGGAGTATTAGAAAATATGAGGATATTTCAGTAACAAAAGTATCTCAAATTAATCTGTTTGAGACACTCTGTACATTTTTTATGATTTATGAGCTGCTACTCATTTTTATGAGTTTTTAAGAATTTTCTCTCACTAGCACTCCCTTAAAATATCCCAATAGTTTGTATAACTTTAGCAAATAATACTTCTGTAGTAATTGGCCAGGAAATACATATCACTCGCAAGGGCCAGAAAATAAATCTTAATTCAACACAGTTAATAGCTTTCTTCTTTTAGTATATATACAGTGATTGATTTTGGCTTTGTTATGGGACATCTGCATCCAAGCATATAATTTGTTCTAACCAATCATTTTCTTACTCTATCTTAATAGCTTTCATGACCTCTACTCACTCAGTAGACTATAAGAGCAGTTACACTTGTCTTACTGATTTTATATTTGCTTTAGGGGAGACATAAAGGAATAGGAAGAACCAATAAAGATGGTTTAACCAAATGCTAACAGAGCAAATCTGATACATGATAGATGTAGGGCTACTAGTTTAGACAATCATTCATCTTCAGGAAGCTACTCTATGGTTTACTCAGAATGCCAGAAGAGATAGGCACCTTTACGTCCCTCTCATACGCTCCAGGTATGATTCCACGGTTTAGAACAGTGGTTCTTAAAGTGTAGATGGGGACCATCATCATCATCATCACCTGGGAACTTGTTAAAAGTGAAAATTCATGGGCACCCTCCCAGATTTGCTGATCCAAAACCCCAAAGGGTAGGTCCCAGTAACTTGTATTTTAACAGGGCCTCCAGGCACTTCTGTCCAGTATGCTGCACACAGCTCTGGCACAGTTACTAGCGGAAAGATTACAGCTCCATGTAGAAAGACATGATGGATTTATTACATGTGGATGTATTCTGCCTCTTTCTTAGTGAGCCATGCTCTTCCTCTGGGTAGCATACGTGGAGGACATATGCATACAGCCTTAGATGGGAGAAAAGAGAATAGCCCTCCATCTTCTCTATGTGACCTATACAGTTAAGGATTTTTTGTTACATGAGACAGAAATTCCAACACAAACTGGCTCAAGTGAAAAAGAATATTTATTCACTCATTAATCTAGGGATTAATGATAGTCATAGGTAGCATTTATTGAACACTGAGTATGTGTCAGGCACTGGTCTAATTGTTTTGCATGAATTAATTCATTAATACTCACAAAGACTCTTTGAAGATAGTAGCATATCTCCATTTTAGAGACGCAGAAACTGAAGCACAGTGAAGGACTGAGATTCAAACCAAGACAGTGGAGCTGGCTTAAGGCTGGCTTGATCAGAGGTCAAGTCATGACCCTGGAAATCTTTCTGCTCCCAAAGTTGAGCAGAAGTCCTGAGTCTGACTCACATCAGCTAAGAGTCATAGGCTTCTCTCTGAGCCAATCTTAAATATGGCCAAAGGAATGAGAAGTACTGATTAGCCAGGAGCAATCAGGGCCCACCCCCAGAGCTGAGAGTGGAATGAGAAAATCAACTCTCATCACAGGGTACTGTTTTAAGTGAAGAGGGGAAATGGGTACTACAAAGGAGCAGAGAAGATCACCAGAGGCACTGCTTTTTTGCTCTTTGAGTTCAAGTGGCATTAGCCTCAGGCAAACTAGCTTTGACAAAGAAGCATTTATTGTGTCATATTGTTGAACCACGGGAAGGGGAGAGTTGCATGAGGACTTGAGGGACAACCACCTATGAGCTGTTGCCAAGACTCCCCCTCTTCACCTTTCCAGTTGGATTTTTTTTTTTTATGGACACTATAATATCAAGCAATTTCATTCTCTGGTTCTGAGTTCAAAGATTCTAGAGAGGAGCTCATATTATCTAAGCTTCGATGAAGGGTCCAGCCTTGAGTGACTTAGCAGTGACTTGACAGCTGAAATAAAAAGAAAAAAGGCCATCTTAAGGTGAGGCCATTGGATGCCTACTCAACAGCCATTCTCTTTTTTTCTCCTTTCAAGTCGAACTCTAATTTTGTTTAGATATCTACTTTCCTTTGCATAGTCCTATCCTTGAGGAGTGGTGGCTCCAAGCTCCAGCTCCAAATGTTGAATCACAATTGATAGAAGATAATCCATTGCAGACATTGTTTTAGGAATGAACATATAATCCAGTTCTGGCCAAAGAGATGCAAGGGGACTCTGCTGAAGGGTTTCTTAGATTGGTTTTCCTCACTGATAAAAAGAAATTTATGGGGTCTTAAAAATAAAACACACACACACACAAACTTCTCTAGTTAGCATAAAAGACAACAGCTAAAAACAGAATAAAGGTGCTTCTTGAAGTGACCTTGTTCACACCAGAGCTGGCTTTTGCTTTTAATTTGATGACAATTTGTTTATGTCTCTGTTTCATAAATGGTTAGTCATTCCTTCCCCTTTATCTTGAAGTACCCACACATCACATGTGTTTCATTTTAAATTTGTATGAGAAAAATGAAATGACAGCTCTGTATGGTTGGCATTATTCATGTCTCCCTGACTCCACTCTCAACTTTCATTTTAGTAGAGTCTGGTACTGGTTGTGTGTTTCCCATAGGCAAATGCTGGATAGTTTCATTTTTGGTTTTTATAGAACGTTGTGACCTATGAATAGCTGTCTTCTAAGAATTAATAATTTGGACAAACTGATTCAAGTGATCATTATAGCTGGACCATTCTAATGTATCCCTATTTCACTTTTGCATAAAATAGCTCCACTGTGTTTCTTTCTTCATGATTGATATAAAGGAATCTAATTGAGAATGAGTGTGATGATATCAAAGAATACTTTTTCAAGAACATGGGTATTATACAAATAAAGAGTAAATATGTGTCAAAGATTTATTTATTTACTCAATTAAGGAAGCAGGATGGTAAACTGCTACAAAAGGCATTTGAGGAACTGAGCATTGCTATGCACTGAATAAAAAATGTTGGATTTCTCGGTTAAATACAAACTTGGATAAGATCTTAAAGAGCAATAAAACCATATCCTTTGGTTATAATTTCAACCAGACATAAATTATTTGCATCTCTAGCAGACAAAATCCAAGGTAAAATGTAACATTATAGAGTTTGGACTCTGATTGATAATAAAGAGTATGTGAAAGAAAAGTTCATTGCTCTAGAGATTTCAATAAGTCTTAGGTGACTCTATTAAACAATGCTCCAGTGTGACATTGAAAGCACATGTAATCATCCTTCTATCTTATTTCCAAGATTTTCATATAGTTTAACAGCAATGATGCTACAATGTTGTTATGAAGATTAAATAAAATAATATACATGAAAATGCTTTATACCATAAAGTCTTATAAAATGTAAAGTGAGTTTTTTGTAGGTTATTACTATAGCTATACAATATTCCAAAGGCAAGCTTGATACTTGACATAAAGGAGTCAAGTTAGAGTTCGACTGTCAGGGTTTTTTTGTTTTTTTGGTTTTTTTTTTTTAGATCCTAAAACAGAGACATCATTGGTGTCTCCAATGGCAGGATGAGAATGAATTTATGTCAACTTGGACATGATATGCAGAAAAGATTAGAGGAATCACACATGTTTTTACTACCCCAAGGAGAAACATTGCAAAATAAAATTGTGTTCATTTTGTTGCCCCAACTTGAAGATAATGTTCAGAAAAAACTACAAATGTCCTGCTTTATTAATTCAAGTACTGTGTTGAGCACTAACAAGGTGCCCTGTGTGTCTTACTGTGGGGAGACTAAAGGGAATAAGATATTCCTTCTCCACAAGAATCCAGATTTAGCAGCAGAAACTACACAAAAATAACCAGTTGGAACCAAGAGGGAGGGATAATTATTTTTTTTCGAATAATGGCAACATGAAGCTTTGATTAACTTAACTATTGTTTATTTAATCATTTGTAAGTTGGAAGCAAGATTTCTTGTCTTTTACTGGTTACTATTCACACTGAACTGCATATGAAACTCTTTATTTCTCTGTCTTTATATTTTATATTTCATTTCATTTTTTTCTCTTTGTTCTCATAGCTTCAAATATAAAGTAACTGAAGAAAAATAGTAATTGAAAGAGATTCTATGTAAAATTTTTGATTTTTTAAAATGAGTTTAATAAGTCTAATAAAAATGTTAATTTGTCTAATGCCCAATATTAAAAAGAAGAATACAGACCTGTGTTTGAAGAACCAAATGGAAATAATTTTATATCTCTAGATTTTTCCAGTGACTCTATAAAATTTCATGAGTTTAATAGTAAAAATTTTAGAAAAATAGTAATTTTTTTTTACTACCAACCAGTAAGTTATTATTAACCTAGTTAAGCTAAACCAGAGATATAGCCTATAAAAGAAAAGCAGGACTATTTCACTGAAAACAATAAGAAGAAAGGCGAAGACTACTTCTGAACTGCAGTGATTACTAAAATTAAAAACTTACCCTATCTGTTTCCTTTGTGTTTGTAAAATCCCCCTAAATATGCCTTTCCAATTTTTTGTAGAAAATTATTTAGACTAATAATTACTTGATATTTCATCATAATTCATTCCAGTTTTTCAAGTACAATTTTGGAAAGGCCAAGAGCTGCCTGGAGGATGGAATGCATCTGTGATATTACTAAGCTCCATAAGCTTAATGAAAGGAGAATTCAAATACTGTATATAGTTTGCTACTGTTTGTTCCAGACAGATGTTTGTGTATTATCCCTTTTTATACAGAAAACATGTGGTTTTATCTTTAGAATTAGGTTCAATCTAATAGCATTCCAAATAGTTCTGTTAAAAGACCTAGATGCTATCTGGGCTGGAATGGTAAAACCTAGAATTCTCATTCATCAATACAATAATTTAGTTCCATATGCTAACCAGAGATGGTTGCCAAGAAATATTATCAAGTGAGCAAATAAACTGTGGCAGTCATATATATAGCCTGGTTCCATTCATAGCCAAACTGTAACAGAAGAGCTTACATGTATGTACTGGTGTGGAATGGGAAACGAATGTATTCTTTTCTCATTACGCATCTGAGTGGAAGCATATTTTTCTCTTTTCAGTGTTTGAATTCACAGCACTGGAAACAAACAAACAAATAATAATATAATATATATAAATTCATATTATTTTTCATGTGTGTATGTAAATGGATAAAAAGATAAGGGGTTGACAGATGAAAAGGAATTTTGACTTTGCTTTATATACATTTGTGTGTTGTTTGATTTTTTATAGTGAACATATATAATCACTTTTAAAATAAAGTAGAAAATCAAGACAAATAATTTAAAAAAGAAGAGATGAGTTATAAGTACTGCCATGGAAATACATATATATTATATATATTAAAAATATATTTTACACGATAAAAGCAAGTTACAGAATAACACGGTATTATCCTACTTATGTTAGAAAAAGAAAAGCAAACTGTTGAGAGTGATGTTGAAGAGAGACTTTCACTTTTTCCTCTACATACTTCTGTGTTGAACTTAATTTAGTAAGTATATATTTATACATTATTTGTGTTATTTATGAAAAAATAATTTTCTTTTGCTGAGAATCATCTGTTTGTTTTCTTTCTGCTAAAGAATGAGTCCTAAAGAAAGGCTTGAGGAACTTTTTAATATGTAGTCAATGATCAAATCAGAAAAAAATCTCTTTCTTTTTGTTTAAGAGTCTCATTAATAAGAAGAGTCACTTGCAAACTTTTCAGAAATAATTTTTGGTATTTTTTCTCAATGTCCCTAAGAAATTAAGTCCTTTATTTCAATATTAATTTTTTGCTGCTTAATAGCTCTTTTAAACTCTTTGACGTTTAAAATATTCTCTCTTTATTCTTGATAGGGATATTGTGTATTTTAATCTGGTCCAGTAATTTTGCTTTCTCGTGGATAGGTGGACTCTTTCATAGAGCTTGCACTTGTACCCCTCAGATGTCTGTTTATTTTTTCCTTTGTGCTCATATTAGTGGAACTGCCATCTTTCTTGCTGGTGATGTATGTGTACCTGAGGGGAGAGATGACAACTCAGATCCGAGCTGATACACCTCTTGGTAAAGATAATGTGTGTTGGAGGGTGACCACAAAAGGAGAAGAGCATCTGGTATTGCATTTTGTAACCTGCCCACCCTCAACCTGCGCCAAACACTGCTTTTTTCTGGGGGCTGTCTCTCCTTGTACTTACCCAGTAGGGGCTTGGTGATGGAAAGCCACTCAGTCCTCCTGCACTAGGCAGTTAGTCTATTCTTCCTCCCTAACTTGGGGCCAGTGATGTCCAGATGAACTACCACCTGTTGCAGGTGCTTGACTGGAACTTAGGTTTTCTGTCCACTCCCATGAACCCAGTAGGACAGAGGAGGCACTGAGCCGGCCAGTAAAATGTGAAGAGAGGAAAGTATAGAACTAGAAAGATTTCCTCTAGGTTCTGCGGGACCTGACCCACCTTCTGGTCTCCAAGGACTTTTCACAGTCTTTGATGTAGATTCTGGGATCCCTCAGAATTCTTTTTTACCTTTGTGGCATCTCCAGTTTTGGGTTCAGGGGAAAGATTGAAAAATCATGCTTGTTCATGATCCGATCCTGACCACTGTACCAAGCTCCAGCCTGGAATGTACCTGCCTCCCAAATCTCCTCCCTTACATCTAGCTTAATGCTTCTTGTACTTTAGTTCCTTTCCCCAGGGAAGCATGATGCACAGATTAATATATATTTCCTTATACTTGTCTATATAGTGCTGACCACTGGGACTGTATAAGGATTTCTTCAGTAACTGGCCATCTCCCTAGGTGTAAGGTCCGTGAGAGCAAGAAACATGTCTGTTTTGCTTGTTTACAGCTCTATCTATGACATCTATCACAGCACCTGGACAATAGCTGAGACTCCATGAATATTTTTCAGAGGAAAAGTAAAGGGAAGAAGGAACAAAGATCTATTTTTGTTAAAATGGAACATAATATATGCCTATTCAAGAACAATCTACTTCTGAATTAGTCATGTCTGTAATATATAAAAAGTATGGAACCACAGGCTGGCTTTATCCTGGATGCTAAATAACACTTGGCCTTCTCATTTTATTAATATCTTGTTATAGACCAAAAGTAGATGAGTTTTTTGGAAAAGAAACATAATATGTTACAACATCAAATAAAAATTAATTTTGTATTACCCATTGAGAATGAGTAATAAAGTGTTAAACATGTTTAAAACTATTATGAATGAGTCTGCAAAATTCCTAGGATGTAAAGAATTCTTTACTTAAAAGTCTGAAAATCCATGTGAAAAATTAGCAAAAAATTAAGCTTTCTTTGCTGAAAAAATGACTACAGTAAATTAGTGAAGTTTAAATAGTAGAGCAAAAAAGAAAAGGAAAATGTTAAGTACACTTTCAAGATTCTCCTTCTAAACACTTTGACAGTTAAATAAGTTCTCTTATCTGTTCTAACATATAAATGAATTACTCAGACCATTGTCTATGTGTTTCCTGACCAGATAGTTCAGTTCCAGGCACATTTCTCAGGTTCTCAGATGTTATTAGTTCATAAGGCTTTTTAAATAACAGACAATGTCAGGATATCAAGTTCAGACTATTTTCCTTCTGGGGCATCAGGCTATGATAGAAATACTTGGTGCTTGCATGTTACTCTCTTATTTAATCCACTCTTCCCTTTCTGGTACAATAATTTAATCTCAGATACATGAATGGAAAAGACGTCTCCCTCTCATCTCCCCCTCCCATATCTATCAAGTTCTCCAGGGTTGTCATCTTCCTTTGTGACCTACAGTTAGAGAGTGAAGTCAATTGGTTTACAATGAAGCAAACAAGAAACTTTATCTACAAAATCTCTGCTTTCCTCAATATTAATGTCTTTCACAACACAGTTTCTATTCAGTGCCAATTTGCTTTATTCTTCTTGCCTGTCATTGAGCCAACTTTCACTCCTTCATGTAAAATGCATACTTGTGGAAGTTATCAACTACCAATTGAGGGAGTTCCAAGTGCTAGGAAGGAAAACAAAACAAAGTTCTCCGGGACACAAGGCTTACACTGATAAGTGGAAAGAACCAAATTAAGGCTAACTCACCTAACTTCAGAGCATGACTCAGGGACACAGATCGTGAGTCATGGGCTTTCATTGAGATAAGGCTGGCAATACACATAGAAAAGATCAGTGTACACAAAAACAGGCTGAAAAAACATATAAATCCCTCATGAACAGACCAGCTTGTTGCAAAGATGTATATCATGACTAGGACTGTCATATTAATAAAGGTTAGTAGCACCTGTGAAGAAATCAGTGTTTCCAGTGACCCAGAACAGAGTGCATTGTAGAATAGAGGTTCTGTTTATACTGAGCTTGTCACTATGACTATTTCCAGTGTAAGGAGGAGTTTTGGTAATACTTAGTAGAACAAATAAGGCACTTGAAGACGGGCCATGAGGAGAGAAGTAAAAGCAGGGCACTTCATGCCAAGTCATCTGTGCTCCCGGGTTCATTCTCACTGTCTTCCCTGCCATCTGACTGGCCCAAGTCTATGGTTATGACTCCCTCCCTCCCCCACTTCGTGTGTTCTGCCAGCTTTTTGGTATGAAACTCTATTTTCCAATTCCTCTCTTTGTCATGCTATGGACCATATTGCTTTTTTCCACCCTTGGATTCATTTTCTGCCAACACTGCTAGGGATGTTACTAGAAATTTAGGTTACTCTGGAGTTTTATCTCCAGCTTTGTTTGTTCCTTGTCTGCCACTTCCTCCACCCTCAACCATATACCAATACATGAACACAAAGATTCTTCACTCTATTTTCTGACTCTATGAGGCATGTTAACCTCTCAGTCAGAATCAGTAGTGGTTTTATTATAGATCTTACAGACAGAATCTACTGGGAGATGAAATGGACTGAAGGACATTGATTCCTAGGTAAATGGGAAATAACATATAGATTCAGAGATCTGGAAACAGTTGAATGTGATAATTGGACATAAAGGTAAACAAGAGAAGTGTTTTTTTGTTTTTTTAAGAGAAGAGTGTCAGATGAGTGAGGATAATGCTTACACAAGTGAGGTAACAACAAGACCACACAGAGGAAGGAACTAGAAAATGAGAGGGGATTTTATGCTGTGGAAGACCATAAGAACACTAGTCTGAATTTTTGGTAGAAAAACACAGAAGATGAGAGATCAATGATTATTTTTAGTTCATGTTTCTCTGTTCACTAAATTATTGTATCTGTGAACAGGGCAGATCCCAGACTGTATAGGATAGATTCTGAATTCAAGCAAATCTGCTTTTAGGTCCCAGCTGTACTGGATACTGGTATGTGCACTTGGGCAAGTACAAACCCTCTTGGAGCCTTTGTGAAACAGATGTAATACTTGTATCTGCTTCTTTGGAATAGTTGTTGTTGCTCACTCTCTGTTTCTACCTCCTAAACTCCTTCCCATCAAGATTTTGCCCCCATCATGCCATCCATCCTTGCTCTGGTCACCAGTAACATTCATGCTGCTAAATGCATGTATGGTCAGTTCTCAGGACACATTTTACTTAACATGTCAGCTGCATTTGGCAGAGTTAAGACCTCCTTCCTTCTCGATACACTTTTTTCTCTTGCCTTGGAGGACACCATGCTCACCTGGTTTTCCTCCCATGCCACTGGTTGCTGCTTCTTGGTTTCCTCTTACTGGTTTGTCCTTTTCTGCCTGAACTTTCAATGTTGAAGTGCCACAGAGTTTAGTTTTTTTTCTTCTTCTCCATATGCATTCCCTCCCTTAGTGATCTCAACCAGTCTTGTGGATTTAAACTCTATGTATATGCCATAAGTCTCCCAAGTTTATGTCTTTAGCCCAGACCTCTCTTCTGAACTTGAGAGTTGCGTACCAAATTGCCTACTGAAAACCTCTATTTGGGTGGCTAATGGGGATCTTAAACTTCACATGTCCAAAATGGAACTTCTGGTCTTCTCTCCTTCAGCTCCTCCACCTGCAGTCTTCCCCCTATCACTTGATGATGATCCCAGGCCTACATTTTTGGAGTCAACCTTTTTCTTGCTCTTTCTCTCATATCCCACATCTGATCCATCAGCCAATCCTGTTGGCTCTACTTTCAAAATATATCCGATCATTTCTTCCTATTTCCTGTGGTCTTCCCCCAGTCCCAAACGCAACATCTTCACCTAGATTATTGCCATAGTTTTCTAACTAGACTCCCTGCTACTAACTTTGCCTCCCTACAGTTTTTTCTTAATACAGAGTTAGAATTGTCTATGAGTCAAATCATGTCAGTCCTCTGCTTAATGCCTTCCAACGGCTTCACATCTCACTCAGAGTAAAAGCCAACTCCTACAAGGCCACCTCTTTCATCCCTCACCCCAGTATCTCTCTGACCTCACTGCTTTCTCTCCTTTCCTTCTTGCTCTCTCATTTCCAAGCACACTAGCCTCTCTGTTCTACTTGAACATGCCAAATATGTCCCCATCTTAGTGCCTTGGAACTGGTTGTTCACTTCACTAGGAATAGTCTTTTCTTCAGATATTCTCACGGCCAACAACCTTTACCCTTAAACCTTTGAGGATTGTTGTATTACAGACTCAGTGTGGCTTACCCTGATCTTCTCATTTAAAATTGCAACCTGCCTCACCTCTGGCACTCTTAATCCTCCCCTTAAGCTGCTCTATTTTCCCATAGTAACCATCACTCTAAAAAAAACTATATAATTTGCTTACTTATTATGATTACTGTTTATTACTTAACTTCTCCTGGTAGAAGATAAGCTTAAATAGGGCAGGGAGTTTTATCTGTTTGCTTCACTGCTGTATCCCAAGCACCTAAGAAAGGTGCACCTACTGACACACAGTAGGGATTTAATAAATATTTGTTAGCTTATATAAAACTATCTATTGGTTTTAGAGGGTTTTGAGGGTTAAACAACATGCTCTGGACCTTACATCAATACAGTACTTGGCCAATAGGGCTACAAAGAATGACAGCTATGAGCAAATATGTAGGATAAGAAAATTCTTCTGTCTTCAGTCTTCCCTTTCCCAAACCCTTTCACTCAATATGGTCTTTAATTTTTCTTTCTTAAGACCCCAATAACCAGAAAATCCATGGAAAGAGCCCAATAAATTTAATCTTCAAAGCATTTGTATAGAGTAGATCTGTAAATTTGTTGATTATTTGATAACTTATGTCATATTCCAAAAGATTTCCATTTTGAAAGATGAAAGTAAGCTTTCATCAAAGGAATACATCTCAGATTGGATTTTGGGCCTTCAGTGAACTGAATGAAAAAGGTATTCTAGGGATAGGGAAATTTTTATGATACATCTAAATCATATTACATAGTGGGGAGGTTGTTTCATCAAAGGTTAAGGGTGACCTAATATATTAAAAAATCTTTAAAGAAAATTAGTCCCAAAAAAGCCCATGATTATAAATACTTCATTTGTCGGAAAATAGTTTTTGTTTTTGTTTTTTCTTTTTTTTTTTTCGGTACGCGGGCCTCTCACTGCTGTGGCCTCACCCGCTGCAGAGCACAGGCTCCAGATGCGCAGGCTCAGCGGCCATGGCTCACGGGCCCAGCCGCTCCGCGGCATGTGGGATCCTCCCGGACCGAGGCACGAACCCACGTCCCCTGCATCGGTAGGCGGACTCTCAACCACTGCGCCACCAGGGAAGCCCCGGAAAATAGTTTGATGAAATTCAGTCCACTTTGATTAAGCGGGTCGATGGTTTGATTCAGTTTCATTTTTTCAAAAGTAAGACAATATATTTGGAAGTAACTGATCAATTTTCAAAGAATTTCTCCCCTGTGAATAATTATATTCACTGTCTTCACTGGCTCTAATAATTATCTTCACTGGCTCTAATTCATTTTACTTAACTTTACAGTATACAAATAAAGATTTTAAACGCAGCTTAAAATGATGGATACAAAAGATAAGCATTGTATATGCTCATTGAGCTCACTATATTATTGATTCATTATTGAACATTCCTTGAGTTCTATTATAAGTAGTGTATTAGAGAAGTGATACACAGCCCCGGGCCTCAGGTAGACATAGAGAAAATTAAGATAAAATGTAAAGATGCCACCAAGTGTCCTTGTGCAACCGGAAGCTCCCGCGGGGCTGCTGGGAGGCGGTGGCAGCGCCAAGATGGGGTAACCGAGACCCGCCGTGCGAAAGTGACTTTTACCTAAGATACTCTGGGCAGAACTAATATGCATGGAACTTGCATTTTTGGACCTGACCAGAACCCTGGGGATTTCCAGTGGGGCGGTGAACACCCACACCGAGAATCCTAGGCTGCTCCGAGGTTGCAGGGAACATAGACAAGTCACCCACTGGGGGTCTTTCTGCCCCTGTCCCCCGGGCAGGAGGTGGAGGAAGCCAGCGTCAGCCTGAGGTCCTCCGACAGGGGAAACTCTAACTGTGGCTCCTGAAAGTCCGTGACACGGTTCCTTTTTCTCTCTGACTTGCTCTCCTCCTCCCTCTTGCTCAAAAGAATGACTGGCCACTCCTAGAGCCGGCAGTCACCATCCAGGGGATTTTTTTCACCACAAAGGGTAATTCCTGTCTCATCCCTGCTGTGACGTTGAACCACACAAGCCAGCGAGAAGGTAAAATCATCAGATTCCTGCTCATCAGGGAGGGTGGTCCGGCCAGTACTCACCTCTTCTCCCAGCACAGACTCCGTGCGGCTGGTCCCCTCCCCAGAGGAGCTTGAACAGGGGCCCCCGATGAGAACGAGTTCCCCTTTGGGTGCCCCCCACTGTCTGCCAGGACCCACCAGAGCCCAGGCCCCTCTGCTGCGCCGTCTGTCTCTCCGAGAACGTGAGGAATGGTGAGGATCGGATCTGTCCCAAATACAAAGGGGCGACTCCCCATCCAAGAGGCCAGGAAGCCTTCTGTCTCAGAAGCAGGATCAGCCCGAGGTGGCCGAGGCTGGAGCGGGTGCCTCTTTGCCAGGGTTGGCTGCTCATTCAAGGGGAGCCCAAAGTTCATGCAGGAGCATGGGGTCACCGCCCAGGCCACACACCTGAACCTCCTGTTGGGACTCGTGAAACCCAGCTGGGCTCTGGCCTGGGGTCTGGGCTCGTGGCCCTGGAGCGGAATCTGTCAGACCTGCAGCTGCAGGGGCCTGTGGAGGCGGCTGGGGACCTAGAGGTGGACTGCTACCGGGTCCCCTGCTCCCAGAGCCTGGAGGAGCTGGCCCTGCAGCACTTCACGAAGGAGAAGCTCCTGACTGAGCTGGAGGGGAAGCTGTGCATGTTTGAGAACATTGTCGCCGTCCTCAACAAGGAGGTGGAGGCCTCCCACCTGGCCCTGGCCGCCTCCGTCCACCAGAGCCGGCTGGACCGTGACTACATCCTGAGCTTGGAATGGAGGGTGGTGGAGCGGCAGCAGACCCTGGCCCAGAAAGACCAGGCCCTGGGCAAGCTGGAGTAGAGCTCCCGCCTCACGGAAGAGGCCTCCTACAATGCACCTTCCTATGGAAGGTCACCAGTGCCACCAGGCGGTGCCATGAGTCAGCCTGCGGCAGGACCGTCAGCCTCTTCTCCCCGGCTGTCTACACTGCCAAGTCCGGCCCCAGAGTGAAACCAATGTGGCCAGCAGCTGCCCACTCTTCTTTCCCTTCAACAAGCTGCAGTCGCCCAAGCATGCCTACGTGAAGGACAACACCATGTTCCTCAAGTGCATCGTGGAGACAAATGCTTAGGGCAGGAGGGGCCGAGCAAGCTGCACGTGGGTCCCGAGGGAGCCTCCTCTCAGACGGGGGTTCAGCAAGATGACTGAGGTCTTGCCCTTGGTGCCCAAGATCCCAGGGCACAGTGATGGGCCACGGCTGGCATGATGTGAGCCGAGCGGACAGATTGACAGTGGCTAGCCATCTGCTTAGTGTGGCAGGACCTTGGACTGGGCCTGCAAAGGCACAGGGTCCCTAAGCCGGTGGTGCAGGAATGACCCCCCTGCACTGACCATGCAGCACTGGAGTCCTGAGAGCCACCCCGGCCCTGAATGCTGAGATGGGCTCTGGCAGAGATGGGGAGGGTGTGGGGAAAGAAGCTCCAGGGATGGGAAGACCTCTGCAGGCCGCCATGGAGAGTGAGCTTGCTCTCATCCTGCGTGGGATCAGAACCAGGACCAGGGGGTGGAAGTGACAGGGTGCCAGTGCAAATTCAATCTGTCCCAGCCTGGACCAAGTTCCCCAGCCCTGGAGGTGAACAAGCAAAACCAGGGGGCTATGCAGGGCTCAGAATAGTGTGAATAATATATGCACCATTTTCATTAAAAAATATGCACATATATTTTATACTTATTTCATATAATATATATCCATATACTTGTTTCATAAATAAACTTCGTATTTATACTTAGAATATTTCGAAAAAGACATACACGAAACTGGGAACCTTCGTGTTGTCAGGGTAGGGAATAAATTGCTGAGACATTTCACTTATATCTTTATGTTTTGAATTTTGACAGTATGAATCACAAAACAAGGTATAAAAAGAGTTCTACTTCCAGCAGTTTATAAACTACTCATTCTAATTTAGCTTCTTAATTTAATTTAATTTATTAATTAAAAAAATAAATTATTTATTTATGGCTGCCTTGGGTCTTCATTGCTGCACGCAGGCTTTCTCCAGTTGCGGCTAGCGGGGGCTACTCTTCGTTGCGGTGCGCAGGCTTCTCATTGCGGTGGCTTCTCTTGTTGTGGAGCACAGGATCTAGGTGCGAGGGTTTCAGTAGTTGTGGCACAAGGGCTTAGTTGCCCTGCGGCATGTGGGATCTTCCCGGACCAGGGCTCGAACCCGTGTCCCTTGCATTGGCAGGAGGATTCTTAACCACTGTGCCACCAGGGAAGTCCCTATTTTATTTTATTTTATTTATGTAAGTTTTTTGGTCATGCTGTGTAGCATGTGGGATCTTATTTCCCCGACCAGAGATCGAACCTGCACCTCCTGCAGTGGAAGCGCAGAGTCCTAACCAATGGACTGCAAGGGGAGTCCAGGCTTCTTTATTTTAAAGAAGAAGAAAACAAGACCCAGACAGTGGTGACAGAAGGTTACTCAGCTTTCTGCAGACAGGACCAGAGCTAGAGCCTAGATTTCTTGGCTCCGAGTTCAGGGCAAAGTCTATAATGGCAGACAGAAAAGCAAACATGTAACTGAATATTATGAAGAAATCCATTAAGGAAACAAAACCAAAATTGACAGTATATTTTAATTTCATGTTATGCTTTTATGGTCTGATACAAAATATTCCGAAAGTGTTGCCATCTCTCATCTACTGAAGGTGATAGTTATTTCTTCATCTTATGGCATGGTCTTGAGTAGATTTCTTCAACAGTGGTGACAGAAATTGAGCTTTCTTTATCTCTCACAGGTTTTCCTTTGTGATCAAGATCTTATGTTTGTGAGATAACTCCCTAAGGTCAGAAAAAATTATCTGTATGTGAGGAAAAGAGATTTCTTCTGTGCCATGCTGAGAGACACCATTTCCTTTAAGACTTGGATCCAAACTCTCTTCTTCAAACACATTAGTTTTGTTTGTTTTTCCTGAATTATTTTCTCTCTTGATTGTGCCTTAATTCTATGTCACTTCAAGTCTCAAAGCTAAAATTTATGCAATGTGCCCTTCTTTTCAATTAAATTGTACAAACACTTAATGAAGCTCCAACCATGCTCCAGGTACCATGTTAGGGACTTAGGATTAAAAAAGGTGAATAATACAAAGCTTCTGCCTTCACACACCTCAGTTTAATCAGGGATACAAACATATCCATTTAAAAATTATTAATTAAGGGTTTACTATATGCCAGTCATTATTTGGGCTGTTGGAGATACAGCAGTGAAGAAAACATACAGAAATTCTCCTGCTCAATATTCTGTAATAACCTAATTGGGAAAAGAATAGATACATATATATGTATAACTGAATCACTTTGCTGTACACCTGAAACTAACACAACATTGTTAATCAACTATACTCCGATATAAAATAAAAAGTTAAAAAAATACAGAAATCCTAACTACTAAAAATCAAGGAAATTTTATAATGGATTAGATATTAGCCAATATGAGGGGATTATTATTAATTTTCTAGGTGTGATAATTACTATGGTTATATAAAATACTTTATCTTAAGATATGCTTGCTGACATATTTAGAAGAGAAGTGTCAGGATGTATACAACTTGCTATCACACAATTCAGGAATTTTTTCAAATTGATCCTATTAAAATCTTTCAAGAGTTCTCCTTTGTGATCAAGTGGTATATTTGTGAGATAATTGCCTATAATTAGAGGGTACTATCTGTATTTATTTTATAAAAATTTTAAGTACTTATTTGCTTCTTTTTCCAGATACGTAAAGCAAATAATTAAAGTATGTTAACAACCATCAACTCTAAGTGATGAGTAGAGGAGGGTTCATTGTATAATTCTTTAGACTTTTTTTTTGTATAAGAGGTACAAACTACTATGTATAAAATAAATAAGCTACAAGGATATAGTGTACAGCACAGGGAATTTTAAACCACCATGCTGTACACCTGAAACTAATATAATATTATAAATCAACTATACCTCAATTTAAAAAAAACAATTTTTTTGTTTGATATTTTTCTTTTATTAGAGAGTTGGAAAAATATCTGTGCAATGGAGCATACACACTAGAGGGTGGAAACAGGCCTAAAGAAATAAATAAGCAAAATACATAATATGTTAGATGATGATAAATACTGTGGGGAATCATAAAACAGGAAGGGAGGTGAGGGATATAGTTTTAACACAAATAATTTATAAATCTATGTACTTGAATAATATTTAAAGTCTTATGGGCACAATGACTAAGGAGTGACTTCTTTTCTGTGTGGTGGACAGGAAAGATATTGAGTAAAAATTACTGGAGCAAGATCTTAAAGGATAAGTGGAAATTTTGCTAAAAGAACAAGAAGGGTAGGGGCTAACCCCCAAGAGGGTATTCCAGGACAGATTAATAGTGAGAATGAATGATTCCCAAGCTCTGCTAAAAAGATTTTGGTTCAGGAGTCCTGCAATTTGCATGTTATAAAGCTCCACAGATAATTCTAATGTGCTCCAAAAATTGAGATACTATAGCAGAAACAGGTATAGTTTGTGGGAAAAGAGAAAACGGGGAAGTGGTTGTAAGTACAAACTGTTGCTAAGCAAGAAAGAGGCTTTATAACAGGATAAAGATTTTGAAATTTGTCATGCAGGCACATGGGAGCCATAAAAGGCTTTTAATCATGGGAGTTACATGAGTGATCATATCTGAATTTTAGAAAAATAACTCAGATGCTGTGTTTAGGTAAGAGGAAGAAGGGAGATACTAGAGGCAGGGAGACCAGCTAGGCTACCCCAGTAATTTAAATGCAAATTGATGAAATCTGCCATAGGTCCCTGGACCTCGAAATAGGAAGGGAGGGAGACTAGATAGATCTTAGTCATGTGATATGAGTGAGAAGGACTCCAGATTTCCTGGTTTTGTGAGCCACTAACAAACTTAAGGCAAGTAGAAGAAACAGGTTGGCATGTGTAGAGAGGATACATCAACTTGCATCTCTTCAAGAGCTTGGGGGACACAAACATGGATTTATTCAGAAGGCAAAGGGAAACACAGCCCTGAAGCTTGAATAAATTTGGGATAAAAGAAATAAAGATTTTGAACACATTACCTTATGTGTGGTATGTTGGAGCCCTGGGTCTTAGACTTGCTGGGAAAAGTTACTGATACCTGTGGAAGATACAGAGCAAAAGAGAAGAAAATGTGAGCTGCGTTTAAGAAATCGTCAGAGGAAGAAGAGGCAATGAAAGCCACTCATTCTTTTATGCCAAAGAGTTTAGAAATTCTTCCAAGACAGAGCAGTGTCTTTTACTTCCTTTGTACCCAATTTCCAAGGCATTCGTGCAGCACATACAACAGGTATTTAATAATTGCTTTCTGCATTGATGACCTACTGGCATGTGTAAGAATGAGCTTTTTGCCTATTAGTAATATTTCTGAAGTCTAGATGAAGGCCTTAGAGCCTAGTATCAAATACCAACATTATGATTAATGAATCAAAGAAAACAAAGCATATTAAAACTGAGCTTCCTGAGCTGATTTTTTAGCCCAAAAAACAGTTAGTTGTTTATAACTCAACTTAAATCTAGTTAACTAAAAAAGAAAAGAGTTCAGACATAGACTACTCACATGAATTTTCCAAGTGGTTTAAGAATTATCTGTAGATCAACTCTACTTAAATGAAAAATAGATTAAAAATTATATGTTAACATTTCTATAGATATTTTGTTTGTCTAACATTTTGGGTTCTTTTTCTCACAGTAAAACATTAGTCCTAATAAATTTTAAACATTTAAAAATGTATATGATATCATTTATATTGCTCTTGCCAACTATTAATGACACTTCAAAAGTCATACCATGAACTATTTAATACTCTTCTAAGAAAAAGATAGTCTTCTGACTACAGTGACTCTTGCAGCTACTTGTAGCTTATTTTAACAGTTAGGCTAATTGAATGAAAGGCAACACTCAAATTGTAAGTTGTCTGAGCATTGTCTCATCAGATCATATAGTAAACCAGAATAAACAAAAGACCAAAATTCTGCATGGATTATTAAGTGAAAAGAAGAAAACTAAAATCAGTTATAAGAAAACTAAAATCAAAACAAATTAATCAATTATTATAGGATTAACAATGCTTACTCATATGTCAGCTGGATGACCTTCAAACCACGAAGACGTGCAGATGTGTTGAAAGAGATGAGGAAGAAAAGCATAATATTTATCGGACCTGGTGGCATCTTATAGGATTCAGGCTCATAATTTCCTAAATGACTCAGTGGCATTGCACAATTGATGTTTTGAAAAAATCAGTTACTTAAAGTAACTCCAAAGAACTAAATGGTGCTTTACTGTCCTACATTATTAAAATCCTTCTCCAGTTTACAAAAACACACTCCAGAATGGTGTTTACCTGCTGGATCGGCTAATCTCTATTTCATTAAAAATATCTTAAGAGCCCTTACCACACACATCGATCTATTTAATTTACTTTATAAGTCTAAATAACTGTAGGAGTCAGAGCCATTACCCCTTCAGTATTTCCTTTGTTATTTTGAGCTTCTTCAAAAGATGTTTTACTCATGTGCCGAATATAAACTTCAGCAGAATACTTATTCTTTATTCAGGAAGAGGCAGAAAGTATGGGGAACTTAAAAAAAAAATTAGAGCAAAGGCAAAAACTTTAATCCAGAAAAATGGATTTCTTTTCAATTTACAGCATAAAAACAATCTTGAAAAAATAAATACCATGGCTTACACAAGTTTCCATCACTAAAAGTTGTTCTTCAGTAGAAAACCAAACCACAAGTATGTGTAAGAAGTGATAGGGGGCAGGGCTCTGATATTTATTTGTTTGATCAAATTCATTCGTTCTTGTTCACTGCTATATAAATAATTTCATCAGGAACTAGAAAAAAGGGCAGTTAGTAACTTTATGCACATGATTGGAAGGTTAATGTTTTTCAATTCCAAGAATTTAGCACTAGGTAAATCTTTGTTGTAGCTGATAATTAATAATTTACAGTAAAAAGCATAAATTATATTCTGGCATGAGTCTTGCTTTCCTGGGGTGTACGTATACTGACTAGCATCATGTCTGTTCACTCATTTATCTTAGCTATGTTAATAAAATTATGAAGTTGTAACTTGAAGCAAGCGTTTAGTTTGCTAACATTCCTTTAGGAAATATACTATGTTTAGACAGACTTGTAAAACAATCAGCTTCCGGACCAAACATCTGATAAACTGTAAAGCAGGAATAGGTACTTTAATTTTAGACAGAGTAATGATGACTTATTTCCTCTCATTGCAGGTTGGTGGCTTCTTTTATCTAGGACCAGTGTTGAGCGGGAAGGCATTGCAACCGGGCTTTGTTCAGACTAGGGGAATATGTTCCGTAACACTTCTAATAGGAGTTGTGTCACAGCCTCACTTAGTGTCCAGACTTATGAAGCCCAAAAACTCTTTTCTATAATAATTAGGTTGTAATTTACTGAAGGAGTTAATTGTTTTTTTTTGTATGCCAAAAGCATGCTTTGGGAATAACCGATCCTAACATTTAAGTCCGTGTAGGGAATCTGAGAAAGTCTGTGCCTCTATAAGCTAGCGTTTGGAGATATTTCTGAAATTTGTATTAGAAAAACATTTTCAAAGAGATATTCATCTCCTTTTCTCTTGTTCTCCCCCTAAATGAACAGAGGGATTTCTGCAATTTGGCTCGAAGAAAATGAAGAACAATAAAATTAGATCATTGCCCTTTTTTTTTTCATTTTCTTCAAATCTCCACCAAAGGCTCTTAAATGACATAAATGTTAATTTATGACAAAACAGCTATTGTGTTTGTTCACTTCTAACAGCCAAAATGATTGTGTGAAAACTCTAGTCTCTATTGTTCCTTTATTGGGAAAGTCTTTGAAAAACAAAAAGATTTTGATGAACTTCAAAAAGGTGTGATGGCCAATTGTTTGAACTCTTGTGAGAGAATTCTCCCACTTATTCATAGAACACAGTGTGGTAATGTTGGAAACTCAAATCTACACAGGATGTTAGTGCCTGCACACGTGTCTGCCGCTGTGATGTGGCAAGTACAATACCTCCAGGTTTATAAGGAGATCTGCTGTAAACAGGATGCTCAGTAACAGCTACGGACACAGTGCCTCTCTTCTTGGAGAGAGAAGAGGTTTGAAGGTTATTAATGGCAACATTCTACCGGAGTAAATATGAAAAACACATTCAAATCCTCTTCCAAAGAACTTTTATTTATTCTTTATTATGTCCCAAATACAAAATCCTATTTTAAGCCATAGATGTTAATAAAAGTATAGAACATTCCTCAAGTATTCCAACCACAGTACATATATAAGTTCTTTTTTTTAAAGAAGACTTCATTTTATCATAAATAAAAAATAAAGCACTAAGAGAGATTTGATCTGGTTATTTCTGAGTTCTCTTCAGATCAAAGATAATAAGAGTTTGTAATTCTATGCAGTATATAGAAATGGTTTTTTGATTGACTTAAAAGTAAAGTTTTTCTGTACGTTAATTTTACAGGAGTTAAACTATATCATTATGTTAAGGTATAGAACTTATTTAGTAGGGTTTATATTGCTGTAAATATTGAGCTTATAACTGTTGGCCTTTTGGAAAGATACAAGCTAAGCAACATATTAATAATTGTCTTTGGTTGGGGCTAGCTGCTCGGGAAAGCCAACGGAAGACCTTTTAGGCAGTACATTTATTTTCTATGAGCTGTCTCTATGATATCCTTACTAATAATCAATAATCAGTTGTGGTCAGTTTCAGTTCTTTTATTTTTAAAATTTTTAAAGAATAAGTTTATTTAATTTTGGCTGCATTGGGTCTTCATTGTATTGCATGGGCTTCTCATAGTGGTGGCTTCTCTTGTTGAGGAGCACAGGTTCTAGGTGCACAGGCTTCAGTAGTTGTGGCTCTCTGGCTCTAGAGCACAGGCTCAATAGTTGTGGCACACGGGCTTAGTTGCTCTGCGGCATGTGGGATCTTCCCGGACCAGGGCTTGAACCTGTGTCCCGTGCATTGGCAGGTGATTCTTAACCACTGTGCCACCAGGGAAGTCCCAATTTCAGTTCTTTTAAAGGGCAGAATCAGTGTGATGAATCAAAAGAAGGTAGAAAGGAATCCAACTTTCCAAAGAAGTGCTTTGTCATATCCAATTCCCCAAATCATTATTACTATTTTTAGGCTTTCTCTTTCCCTTCTCCACATTTTTCCCTCAGCCTTGCCACCTTACACACACCCACCACTCCTTGTCTCCTTGCAGTGAAACTGAAGTCAGAAAGAACCCAAAACTTCACCCCAGCCCATTTTTACCTCTATTTTTGATTGCTTCTCCCTCCTGTCCTCTTGACCCATCTTCTTTCTGCTCTCACTTCTTGCTTCATGCATTAGCTTCTCATTCAAATGCATCTCACTTGAGATGACTCTGCAGTGAGGGGCTCTTTTTTTTTTTTCCAGCTTTATTGAGGCATAATTGACAAATAAAATTTCATATATTTAAGTTGCATAAGATGATTTGCTATACATGTACATTGTAAAGTGGTTACCATAATCAAGTTAATTAACACATCCATTATCTTAGTTATCACTTTTTGTCTGTGTGTGTGGTGAGAACACTTAGGATCTACTCTGTTAGCAACTTTCAAGTATACAATACGGCATTATAAACTGTAGTTCCCTTGCTGAACATTAGACCCTCAGAGCGTATTCCTCTTATAACTGAAAGTTTGTACTTTATTTATCTATCTATTTATTTATTTATTGAAGTATAGTTGATTTACAACATTGTGTTAGTCTTAGGTGTACGGCAAAGTGATTCAGTTATATATATATATATATATTCTTTCTCAGATTCTTTTGCTTTTAAGTTTTTAAAAAAATTTTATCTATTATTTTATACAGCAGGTCCTTATAAGTTATCCATTTTATACATATTAATGTATACATGTCAATCCCTATCGCCCAGTTCATTCCACCCCCAACTCCCACCACTTTCCCCCCTTGGTGTCCTTAACGTTTGTTCTCTACATCTGTGTCTCTATTTCTGCCCTGAAAACTGGTTCATCTGTCCCATTTTTCTAGGTTCCACATATATGTGTTAATATGGGGTATTTGTTTTTCTCTTTCTGACTTACTTCACTCTGTATGACAGTCTCTAGATCCATCCACGTCTCTACAAATGACTCAGTTTCGTTCCTTTTTCTGGCTGAGTAATACTCCATTGTATATATGTACCACATCTTCTTTATCCATTCATCTGTTGATGGGCATTTAGGTTGCTTCTATGTCCTGGCTATTGTAAATAGTGCTGCAATGAACATTAGGGTACATGTGTCTTTTTGAATTATGGTTTTCTCTGGGTATATGCCCAGTAGTGGGATTGCTGGGTCATATGGTAATTCTATTTTTAGTTTTTTAAGAAACCTCCATACTGTTCACCATAGTAGCTGTATCAATTTACATTCCCACCAACAGTACAACAGGGTTCCCTTTACTCTACACTCTCTACAGCACCCTCTTAGAACTGCTTTTGCTGCATCCCATAGGCTTTGGATCATTGTGTTTTCATTGTCACTTGTCTCTAAGTGTTCTTTGATTTCCTCTTTCATTTCTTCAGCGATCTCTTGGTTATTTAGTAACATAGTGTTTAGCCTCTGTGTGTTTGTGTTTTTTATGCTTTCCCCCCTGTAACTGACTTCTAATCTCATAGTGTTGTTGTCAGAAAAGATGCTTGATATGATTTCAGTTTTCTTAAATTTACTGAGGCTTGATTTGTGATCCATGATGTGATCTATCCTGGAGAATGTTCCATGTGCACTTGAGAAGAAAGTGTAATCTGCTGTGTTTGGATGGAATGTCCTATAAATATCAATTAAATCTCTCTGGTCTATTGTGTCATTTAAAGCTTCTGTTCCCTTATTAATTTTCTGTTTGGATAATCTGTCCATTGGTGTAAGTGAGGTTTAAAGTCCCCCACTATTATTGTGTTACTGTCAGTTTCTTCTTTTATAGCTGTTAGTCATTGCCTTATGTATTGTGCTCCTATATTGGGTGCATATATATTTATAATTATTATATCTTCTTCCTTTATTGGTCCCTTGATCATTATGTAGTGTCCTTCCTTGTCTCTTGTAACATTCTTTATTTGAAGTCTATTTTATCTGATATGAGTATTGCTACTCCAGCTTTCTTCTGATTACCATTTGCATGGAATATCTTTTTCCATCCCCTCACTTTCAGTCTCTACGTGTCCCTAGGTCTGAAGTAGGTCTCTTGTAGACAGCATATATATGGGTCTTCTTTTTGTATCCATTCAACAAGCCTGTGTCTTTTGGTTGGAGCATTTAATCCATTCATGTTTAAGGTAATTATCGATATGTATGTTCCTATGACCATTTTCTTACTTGTTTTGCATTTGTTTTTGTAGGTCCTTTCTTCTCCTGTGTTTCCCACTTAGAGAAGTTCCTTTAGCATTTGTTGTAGAGCTGGTTAGGTGGTGCTGAATTCTCTTAGCTTGTGCTTGTCAGTAAACCTTTTGATTTCTCCATTGAATCTGAATGAGATCCTTGCAGGGTAGAGTAATATTGGTTGTAGGTTCTTCACTTTCATCACTTTAAGTGTATCATGCCACTCCCTTCTGGCTTGTAGAGTTTCTGCTGAGAAATCAGCTGTTAACCTTATGGGAGTTCCCTTGTATGTTATTTGTCATTTTTCCCTTGCTGCTTTCAGTAATTTTTCTTTGTCTTTAATTTTTACCAATATGATTACTATGTGTCTCGGCATGTTTCTCCTTGGGTTTATCCTGTATGGTACTCTCTGAGCTTCCTGGACTTGGGTGGCTATTTCTTTGCCCATGTTAGGGAATTTTTTGATATAATCTCTCAAATGTTTTCTCTGATCCTTTCTCTCTCTGTTCTTCTTCTGGGGCCCCTATAATTCAAATGTTGTTGCATTTAATATTATCCCAGAGGTCTCTTAGGCTGTCTTCTTTTCTTTTCATTCTTTTTTCTTCATTCTGTTCCACAGCAGTGAATTCCACCTTTCTGTCTATCTTCCAGGTCACTTTTCCATTCTTCTGCCTCAGTTATTCTGCTATTGATTCTGTCTAGTGTGTTTTTCATTTCAGTTATTTTATTTTTCATCTCTGTTTTTTTGTTCATTAATTCTTCTAGGTGTTTGTTAAACATTTCTTGCATCTTCTCGATCTTTGCCTCCATTCTTTTTCCGAGGTCCTGGATCATCTTCACTATCATTATTCTGAATTCTTGTTCTGAGAGGTTGCAAATCTCCATTTCATTTAGTTTTTTTTCTGGGGTTATATCTTGTTTTTTTCATCTGGTACATAGCCCTCTGCCTTTATCTTGTCTATCTTTCTTTGAATGTTGTTTTTGGTCCACAGGTTGCAGGATTGTCATTCTTCTTGCTTTTGCTGTCTGCCCTCTGGTGGATGAGGCTATCTAAGAGGCTTGTGCAAGTTTCCTGGTGGGAGGGACTGGTGGTGGGTAAAGCTGGCTGTTGCTCTGGTGGGCAGAGCTCAGGAAAACTTTAATCCACTTGTCTGCTAATGGGTGGAGCTGGGTTCCCTCCCTGTTGGTTGTTTGGCCTGAGGTGACCCAACACCAGAGCCTACTGCGCTCTTTGGTGGGGCTAATGGTGGACTCTGGGAGGGGTCGCGCCTAGGAGTACTTCCCAGAACTTCTGCTGCCAGTATCCTTGTCCTCACTGTGAGACCCAGCCACCCCCACCTCTGCAGGAGACCCTCCAACACTAGCAGCTAGGTCTGATTCAGTCTCCTACAGGGTCACTGCTCCTTCCCCTGGGTCCTAATGCTCACATTACTTTGTGTGTACCCTACAGGATTATAGTCTCTTTTTCCCCCAGTCCTGTCAAAGTCCTGCAATCTAATCCTTTTAGCCTTCAAAGTCTGATTATCTAGAAATTCCTTCTCCTGTTGCTGGACCCCCAGGTTTGGAAGCCTGACGTGGGACTCAGAACCTTCACTCCTTTGGGTGGACTTCTGTGGTATAAGTGTTCTCCAGTTTGTGAGTCACCCACCTAGCAGTTATGGAATTTGATTTTATTGTGATTGCGCCCCTTCTACTGTCTCATTGTGGCTTCTCCTTTGTCTTTGGATGTGGGGTATCTTTTTTGGTGAGTTCCAGTGTCTTCCTGTCAATGATTGTTCAGCAGTTAGCTGTGATTCTGGTGCTCTCACAAGGGGGAGTGAGAGCACGTCCTTCTACTCTGCCATCTTCTTCCTTATAATTTATTACAAAATATTGAGTAGAGTTCTCTGTGCTATATGGTAGGTCCTTGTTGGTTATCTATTTTATATGAAAGTTTGTACTCTTTTGACCAATTCTCTCCATTTCCCCCATCCCCCAGACCCTGGCAACCACCATTCTACTCTCTGTTTCTAGGAGTTTGACTTTTTTAGATTTCACATATAAGTGAGATCATACACTATTTGTCTTTCTCTGTCTGGCTTATTTCACTTGGCATAATGGCGTTCTTGGGTAGGCGGTCAGCTACTCCTCTTGGATTATGCATGCTTGATTAGAGATGAGCAGAACCTGGCTCATAACCTAAGTGTCCTATGTGGAGTATCACATTGTATATGTGGAAGTGTTTTAAAGTCAATTATAAACATCAAAGCAACTCCATAGCAACTCTAATCTCAGGTATTTGTCTTCATTTCTGAACCTTCACCCCAATTCCAGGCTCATATGCAAATGATTACAATGAAAACTTAACCTGCCCAAACTGAACTCATATTTACTCCTTCTCCAATCCCCAAATGTTCCTTATTCATGTTTCCCACTCCTTTGTATTAGTGTATGATCAGTGACCCCCTTTTCCAGACTCTTACACACCTATAATCACTCAACAAATCCTGTCAGAGTTGAAGCCAAATTCTTCAAATCCCAACTCTATCATTTACTAGCTATGTGACCTTGTGGAAGTATCTTAACCTCTCTGAACCTCAATTCCCTCCTCTTTAAAATAATAACATCTGCTTCACAGGTTTAATATAATGGTGAAATAACATAAAGTCAAGTACCTAGCATAAGGCTTGGAACACAATAAAGGCTCAAGAAATGTTAGTTTTCTTCCTTTACTCTTTCTTCCACACCATCGCCATCCTTTGGTGACTGAGTCTGTGCCTTTAAACTAATTCATAATTAATTCATTCAATAAATATTCATTTATTCCCTCATGTACTTAAAAGGTACTCAGTCAAAGTACTGGGAACACAGTTGAGAGAGAGAAAGAGAGAGAGAGAATACAGGAATGGGTTACATCTTATACTCTGTCCAACAGATATAGTATGTTGTCTTGCACATAATAGGTGCTTAATACTTGTTGTTGATGGCAGTGCTGTGATAAGTCTAATAATTCCTCTTTCACTGATTCTCTTTCTCTGTCTCACTCTTTACACACAAAGTCATTACAATTTTATTAAGGCTCATATTATTTTTGTTGGGGAAGAAGCTTTGGGAGCTTGTTATTGACTCAGCAAACCACAGGATGTCTGTGCAGACAGCAGACCATAGTGGTGTTGTGGTGAGCTTGCATGGACATATATAGCCTGGGACCCTCCAGATCTTCCAGTTACTCCATGTGACCTTTCACCAACTCAGTGGTAATAAAGAATCTTCCTTTTTACTAATTTTTGAGCCCTTAAGAGAAAGGCAGTAGACCCCCCCTCCCCAAATCCCTCATATTTAACAATTACTGTTTCATAAAGAGAGACCTTCAATTTAAAATGGAAATAACAACAAAAAAAAGTGGGCATTAAATGTTTGCAGTATGAATCTTGCCTCTGAACTCAAGACCAAGTGAACCTTCTATTTTCCAAAATCAGAGTTCACAATTCTTGCAGTAATGTAACTATTTCAGAGAAGGCCATTTGAATGCACATATTCACTACTTTTTCTGGAACTTAACGATTGTATTTCTTTCTCTCCTAGAAAGTATCTTATGCTTGAAAGGAAACTGTTGAGTTTCTTTTTAACAAAGTGAAATAACTACCCTCAAATATAAAAGATCAAACAATTCATCAGTCTAGAAAATATTAGATTTAGGATTAAAGATACAAACTTCAATGATATAGTGTTTAAAATGGCAATTTTAAAGAAATTTGGAAATAGCCTGGTATTTTTTGGTGGTGTGGGGTGCTCAGAAGGAGACATTCAGGAGTCGTGCCTAGTGATTGGTTTGGGGTTCATTTAATTTCAGAAAAAATCTACTCCCAGGGTTGATTTTCAACATTTTTCACATTCCTGTGATCACTCTTGTATATGTTGAGTTCATGAGGGCAAAGCAGTTTGCAAGAAGAAAACTTTTAGGCAGAGACATGGAAGAAGGAGATAGGCATTGAGTTGCAAAAGCTTTTCAGTCAAACCCAAACCAGGTTCCTTAATTTTTCAAACCTATGCATTTTAAGGAAATGTAATCCACATGTGTTTTATTCACTTACAATGAAATCATGGAATCTTTAAAAACAGCTGTTTAATGTAAAAAAAAAAAAGTCATTTCTATATTTTAGCTTCTTCCAGTCAAAACCAGAGCTGCACTTCTCCATCAGAAATCGATTTGTGGATCGAAGGCTGAGATTCAATTTGAAACTCTAAACCTATTCTTCTGAGGTGAATGTTTAAAATCCATCAAAAGAGTTGTCCCTCTTAGAGAACTCATAAACTGGGGAGAGATTTTTCTCTCTTAAGTCTGTCTGACAATAGGATTTGGGGCAATTTTTATTTGGGGATATTTGAAATGTCAAAAATCTTTTGTTTTTCAAAAAGCAGTAAGGCAAAGGCAAAACCAAAGTGTTGTTATGCTTCTCCATTCTGAGAGATCAGATCAGTTCACCAAATATTAGTTAAGCAGTTTAATATTGCATTAGTCAGGGTTTTCCAGAGAAACAAAACCAATAGGATACGTGTATTTATATATAAAGAGATTTATTGTAAGGAACTGGCTCACGTGACTGTAGAAGCTAAGTCCCAAGGTGTGCAGCCTGCAAGGTGGAGACCCAGTTTATAGCTTCAGTATGAGTTCGACAGCCTGAGAACTATGTGAGCTGATGGTGTAAGTTCCGGGCTGAAAGCCTGCTGGCCAGGGATCCAAGATGGGCTGATGTTTCAGTCCACTTCTGAAGGCTGAGAAAGACCAGTGGTCCAGCTTAAAGAGTCAGGTAAGGTGAATTTCCTCTTACTCAACCTTTTTTCTTGTCAGCTCTTTGACTGATGGGGTGGGGCCTACCTACATTAGGGAGGGCAAACTGCTTTACTCAGTCAATGGATTCAAATATTAAGGTCACCTGGAAAGACTCCCACAAACACATACGGAATAATGTTTGTCAAAATGGCCCAGTCAAGTTGAGACATAAAATTAATCACCATAAATAAGTTCTAGAACAGCTTTGATCACTGAAAATGCGATGCTAACAATATGTGCCCTCTTCTTGAAAAGCTCATAGTCTAGAAAAGGCAGCCAAGCATGTAAATACAAAATTTCAACGCAAGGTGATAAATCCAGTAATGTACGAGTAAGTGTAAGAGTGATTAGCTCCATTGAGCTTCAGGGAGAAGAGTTAGGTACCTGGTGGAAAAACGTTGAAAAATAAAAATTTGTTTTTTTTCACTTTACATGACTGCTATGTGGATCAAATAACTTACTAATAATAGTTTGTGTTTATTAAGGCACTGCTCTGTGCTTGGTAGAGTGCTAGGCAGTTCATCCTGAACCCTCACAACCCGGTAAGAGTGTCGTTACTGTGCCATTGAACAAGATGAGCTCAGGAAGTTTAAATGGCTTTCCTGGTTTTCCTAGTGGGATTCAAATTCGAGAGTCGATGCTCTTTTCACTATTCCACACAGCCTTTCATTCGAGGGTGTTTAC
The DNA here is from genome assembly GCF_059928025.1 of Delphinapterus leucas. Taxonomy (NCBI): domain Eukaryota; kingdom Metazoa; phylum Chordata; class Mammalia; order Artiodactyla; family Monodontidae; genus Delphinapterus; species Delphinapterus leucas. The sequence continues at coordinate 57,147,919 of NC_143140.1, forward strand.
TATAAGATTTGTAAGTTTACCCTTATTTCAACACAGTAAAACATCATTATGATTCTACTTTTCCATTTCGATTGAATTTGAAAAATACTATGTTAATAGAAAGTGTTCTGAAGTCTGAAAGTATAAGGGACAATCTGATCAAGTAGCAGCTCTGTTGGGGGAGACAGTGACTGCTGCTCTAATATTACCAGAGGTATCACGGCAGATTTCTTCAAGGTAAGATTAAAGGTAGTAAGGAGTGGCAATGGAAGCAGCAGGACTCTCCCCTAGGAAATGCATGTGTGAACATCAGCAACTGGTTAGAAGACTGCTTCTTAAGTGAAAGAGCAGCAGCAAACACTGAAGGGGATTTTAAAAGGAGTCAAATCATACTGAAAGCGAGTGGTGACACCAAACACCAACTGGTGCTCACAGAAAATCTGATTCCACTTTCATCCTTTTCCACTCCGAACTTTTGAAGTCTCCCCTCTTCAAACCTTTACCCCTGCCTACTGCGCAGTTTCTCTCCCTCTTTGTCATTCAGTCGCTGCTTGCGTCCCTCTTAAGGCCCTCTCCCATCATCTAGAGCAGAGGAGGCAACCAACTTTGGAGTTTATTTATTTATTTAAAAAACTATTTGACTTGGGATGCCGCAGTCGACCTCAGGCCCTCAGACATATCTTTGGGGTGGCCCTTCTCCACGGGGACCGCACCTCTTCCTGGCCACCTTCCTGTGCACCTGTTCCTGGGGTAGAGGGCGGCCCCCCGGCAGGTCCACTGGAGGTGCGGGGCTCACAGGGCCACAGCCCTAGCCCGGCCATGGCTTTGACAGCCTGGGACCATGTCCTGGAGTTTTATCTTTGAAAACAAACAAAATAAAAATAACTTTTGTCACACCCTCTCAAACGCAATCTACACTCACATTCACTGATTCATGAATATGCGTGAATATAAACGTATGTGCATACAGAAGTCCATTTTATGACAGGAGAAAAAAAGATAAAGGGGAATCAACACTTGGAGGAAAATGAGTAGATGATACATGAAAATACAGGCCAATGAGGGTATGAGGAATAGGGTGGGAGAAAAAGTGTGCTGGGTAATAAGGACGGATGCATGAAAACTGGGTTGGGGTAAACTGCACAATCTATATCCAGTCACTGACTGCTTCAGGGAAGACTTCCAACCAATCTACCCTTGATACAACTTTCAAGGTTTGTTTTTTTGGTTTGTTTGTTTTGGTTTGTTTGTTTTTTAAATTCTCAGCATGTGAAATAGTGATACTAAAGGTCTTCTATTCTGTCAGTTATAGGAGGTTGCTTGAGATTTCTCAATGCAGATAGGAAATCATAAACTTTTGAATCCTGGGCTCAAATCCCGGCTTTCTCCACTACTGGAGATCTCTCCACGTTTCAGCTACCTTATTAGTTATTGCCAAGGTGAGAGTAGGTGGATAATACTACCCACTGCATAAGACTTGTGTGAGGAGCAGAGCAGCTTAAAACAAACAAACAAAAACCTGGCTCACAGAATGTAGTCAACAAAGGTACCTGGGAGTAATTATTATTTTTAAGGTGATCAATACCAGGATATGAGAGAACACTATGAAATGACTCAGCAGGTCTTGAATTTACTTTTTTACTTAGAAAATAAATAAATAAGCACAGAAAGAACAAGGAACAAGTGCTTCCTTGATAGATGGCCTCAAACACTATGCTCCGGTCTGTGAAGAATATTTGTTTTTTCTTTCAGAAACATCCCTTAAATGTTAACAGTGTTCTTCTTTTCTTATGCACAGATATCAATAGGAAATACATATTTAGAAAAACTGTCTCCTTTGTGAGACCAAGAGTCAAACTTTTGACTCCAATAAATCAGTGCTTTTGGAGAATGACCTTAAATTCACCACAGGCAGAGGAAGGTAACTGAGAAACGTAATGTATTCTCAGCTTCTACATGCCTTAGCATAATACACATAAGTTACTTTCTAGAATATATCATGTTAACAATATCACTTTTATGGAATTAATTCCTATGTGATCTATCAGTCCTGTTTGAATGTTATTGTGAAATATTGGATAATCACTTAACATCTCTGAGCTTTAGTTTTGTATCTGAAACTTGGGAATAATAATATCTATCTTACAGTGTTATTGTGGATATTAAATAAGATAATTGTTAAAATAGTATGCATATTGTTTGAGATGTAGTAGGCAATGTCCATAGTGTTAGAAAATGAGACTTAGAAGCCTAATGTACTGTTGGCTTGTCTTGCTTCTAATTCAGTAGATTGTCAAACATATAATTTAACGGACTTCTCTGGTGGCGCAGTGGTTAAGAATCTGCCTGCCAATGCAGGGGACACGGGTTCGAGCCCTGGTCTGGGAGGATCCCACATGTCACAGAGCAACTAAGCCCGTGTGCCACAACTACTGAGCCTGAGCTCTAGAGCTTGTGCTCTGCAATAAAAGAAGCCACTGCAATGAGAAGCCCACGCACGGCAACGAAGAGTAGCCCCTGTTCGCCGTAACTAGAGAAAGCCCACACACAGCAACGAAGACCCAATGCAGCCATACATAGAATATATATATATACATATATATAATTTAACAGACATTTAATATTTTATCTCCATGAAAATAAAATCAAATAATCAAATGTCTCTAATAACTTTCCATAAGGTGTCTTTCCTTACTTTTTCTGGGAAATAACCTAGATCCTGCTTTTAATCTAGGGGTCCTTACAATCTAAAATAGCAAAATAATTTTGTGGGATATCACAATTAAAGAGAAATTAACAGGAAAAAGAAAATAAGGGATTTTATTTATAAAGTAAATTTAGGAGTAAATATGGATAATTTTAGACCTGTTATAGAGATAGGATGAGTGTTTGTAAGCAAGAAACACTTCGACAGTGTATAAAGGAGAGAGGAGTTTCTTTTCCATCACTGAAGAAATATCAAGGTTCTTGCAGCAGTCTTCTGATGACTAGAATCATAGTACGAAGCTGGGCTGAAACCAAAGACATATCCTACCCTGGGAATTAGACTTTATCTTTATCCTTCCTTTCCCTGATTTTTGCAATGAGGTGCTGAGTTCCAGCTTGCCATGTAAAGCAGGTTGGGAGGTGGGGGAAAGGAGAAAGAATTTATTTAAAAAGACGAGCTAGGGCTTCCCTGGTGGCGCAGTGGTTGAGAGTCCACCTGCCGATGCAGGGGACACGGGTTCGTGCCCCGGTCCGGGAGGAGCCCACATGCCGCGGAGCGGCTGGGCCCGTGAGCCATGGCCGCTGGGCCTGCGCGTCCGGAGCCTGTGCTCCGCAACGGGAGAGGCCACGGCAGTGAGAGGCCCGCGTACCGCAAAAAAAAAAAAAAAAAGACGAGCTATTTGCAACCATATGAATGGACTTTGAGGGCATTATGCTAAATGAAGTAATCCAGACAGAGAAAGACAAGTGCCATATGATTTCACTTATAAGTGGAACCTTAAAAAAACAAAACTAAACTAAACAAAAATCAAACTCATAGAGAATAGATTGGTGGTTGCCAGGGTGGGAGGTGGGCGAAATGGATGAAGGGGGTCAAAAGGCACAAACTCCCAGTTATAAAATAAATAAGCCTTGGAGATGTAATGTACAGCATGGTGACTATAGTTAATAATACTGTATTGCATATTTGAACGTTGTTAAGAGAGTAGATCTTAAAGTTCTCATCACAAAGAAAAAAGATTTTGTAGCTATGTAAGGTGCCAGGTGTTAACTAGACTTACTGTGGTGAAAATTTCACAATGTTTACAAATTTTGAATCATTGTGTTGTACACCTGAAACTAATATAATGTTATATATCAATTATACCTCAATTAACAAACAAAAAAAACCATTTCCTGATCAGCTATCTGATCACACCATCAGCCCACCTCCCCACACCCAGTTCTTTCTGGTCTTATTCATTCTTCTCCCTGACCTTTGAGATGCTTGCAGGTGTCATGCACGGAGCATCTCCACTTGCAATAGGCCCCTCCCCTGTTATAATCATTCCCTTCCCCTGCAATAATCCTTTCAAGTAGTTTCTCTCACACACACACAAAAAGAGTCCTGTTGGGAATCTTGGGTCAGTATCCAAATAAGGTAGAAAAGCATTAAAACTGTCTATGCTGGCATTAATATCCTTTGAAAAGATGCAAATTACTAAGTTGGTTCTGATCACTAGTAAACATTGAGTGCACATCTGTGTGTGACACTATACAAAGGACACTAACTAAACAGATATGTCTAGCTACACATGTATAATTCTAGGCTATTTTTATGAAGGCGTTTGTAAGTCCAGTAAGCCCACAGAGGTCTGCTTGTTCAGGTGTGTCTAGCGTATGAGGTGACTCAGGAAGTAAGTGACGATACCCTGTAAAGGTAGGAGAACCTCCTACCTTTAAAGGACCTCCAGGCGTCCAGAGAGATGGCCAGTTAGGGACGCTGGTGCAAATCAAAAGAAATCTGGCAGAAACAACTGCTGGGAAAGGGGCTGCTGAGGCTCTTTGCTAATCCATGTTTGAGAGGGCAAATGACAAGTATCTCCTTCTCCTCTACGGGGAGAGCAGAGTCCAGGATGTTTAACATTCATTAGGCACCAGATACTGAACAGATCATATAAGAGATGCATATTTATGCATATCATATCCATGCGGACAAACTAGGTAATGTCTTAAAGAGGCTACATAATTTGAAACATGTTGAAGACAGTTTTTGAAAGAATGATTTGATAAATTCTAACCAAAAAAAGGAGTATCTTTAAATGGGGGAGAGGTAGAGCAAAAAGATATCTTTTTCTTTGTGTTTCTATGTTTCTCCAGGGTCACAGAAGAGTTATCTTTTAAAGGGATGCATCATAGCTTTTTTTCTGTGCCTTCTTAAACTAAGATGGTACAATTACCTCCAAGGAGTCTCAAAGTAGAGACTCAAGTACTAAGATAAATTGAGTTTCTATTGTTGTTTGTACTCAACTATGTAATGCCACTTACATTATGACCCTAGTGAAGACAGCACTATAGACGATTCCCTTGTCAAGACACCTGCTTGCATACTTATTTTTCAAATAGATAAATTGCCTGACTGTTCTTGGATACATTTATTCCATGATAGAAGAAGAAAATCTTGAATCTTTTTTTTTATACAGACATATTTCTCTGCATTTTGAAAGCACTGCTTTTTCTTTGCAAATATGTCAGTTTCCTAAATACCTGTAAAACTACGTTTTCATTGCTGCCGCTCATAATTATTTGCAGAGTCAAATAATAGCCAGGTGGATACTGCTTCTTAGATCTAGGAAACAAAAGTTTCAAAGTCATTCTAGTTCTAAGATATTACCACTCTAATGGGCCTGTTAATTCTTTTCTAAAATTGAAATCAGTTGAAAATTGTGGGGATCAGTTGAAAATTTTGGAGATAAAGTGAGTAATACTATTTATATGACCAGTGACTTTAGGTGCAGGAGATGAAACGCTGACCTCTCAATAAAAAGAGCAGGATAGACCAATACCTCTGGGGCCTGTGTGCTTGAGAGGCAGTGTGTCTGCCAGCTCTGGAGCCCCTTCTCAGAAAAGTGTCAAACGCAGAATGAATCTTATGAGCAGATGGCTACTTGGTGACGTGCTCGCCCACCATCTTGGCAGGGAATTTATCTGAGCCGGAGGTGACCCAGAAGTGGAGCTGGCTCAGTAAATGTGGGGCTGTATCTTAGATGGTGACTGTCTGACCCGGTCGACCTTTCAGCCCCCAGCCCCGCCCTGCTGAATCGCAGACCAAATCGGCAATCTGCGTCTTACCGAGCCTCCCGGTGTTTCTGACGCATGGTAAAGTTTGAGAACCGTTGTTCTGAACTCTGAAGCACAGAGGGGGGCATTTAATTCATTGTGGGCAGTCAGGGACGGCTTCTGGAATGGACAGTCATTAATTTGGATAGAAATATGTCAGGGGGAGAAATTTGGAATGGGTGTTTTAGAAAAGCAAGCAGTTTAAGAAGTATCGTGGGATTTGTTCCACAAAAGATGTTCTGAAAATGGCATATAAAGCATGGACGTGGAGGAAATATAGTGGGAAAGAGGGAAAGTTGAAGGTCAACTAGTTGTGGACCTTGTGTACCTAATGCGAAGTCTTCACATCTTTGATGAGCCACTTTAAGTAGTGTGGAGTGGCTATTTTAAAGAGCCCAAAGAGGAGGTAGTTGTAAAAGTCCAGTTGAGACCTGGTAGAGCTATAAAAGAGACAATAAGCTCAATAGTTCCTTACGAGGTATAACTACCCTTTGGCGCTTGATTGAAAGAAGCAGAGAGAGAATAATAGTATGACTACCAGCTTTCTAGAATGGGCGAGAGGAGGGCAGTGCTCTCACCAAATGAGTTATGATCCATAGGAGGAGAACATGTGCGTGCGTTTAGGCAGGTTGCCTTTGAGTTGCTACGGGACAAACTAGAGGAAGTAGATATTCAGTAGGAGGTAAAATATTTATGTCTGAAGTCCTAGAGAGAGACCAGGCTTAAGGTTGAGCAGTATATATGGTTGTTAAGACCATGAGAATGGATAAAATTCCTCAGGGGTACAATGTGAAGCTATAGAAGTTTTGTTTTCCTTAACCATTAATATTAACCTCTTCATAATCTGGTGAAACTGTTGATTCTCTTCTCAGAGAACTGCATTCACAGGTAAAACTTTGCATATAATGTCGGGGTTCATGGGCTTCTGGAAGCTCCTCCTGGCATGCCCAGGGATCCAAGGGAAGAACACTTGTTGTAAAGCTCCAGTTGCCTTAGAAATGGTGATTAAAATGGTACCAGCTCACAGGTTTTGTGGTAAACGCTCAGTATATGTTAGATAACAGTAATAACAAAATAAGTGTTTATTAGTTCAACTCTCCAAAAACCAACTTAAATTCTCTCATTTTAATTTCTCTCTCCCCGTTCTCCTCTTTCTTTATTCTCATCATAATACACATATTCCACCCCTTAGGGAAAAACAAGCAAAGTAAAGCAAAATAAGTCTGTTCATACAGTCTACACCCTTTTGCCTTGCATGCTGTCACTGGCTTTGTTTCTTATGTAGTAGAATTGGGGACTTGTATTGTCTAGTATAGGATTTCCCACAGAATACTGGGGAAACGCCATGGGCAAGTCATGCTTTTTGAAACCATGGCTTTGAATCCAGGATTTACAATTTATGAATTATATGGCCTCAGCTTTCATATCTTAACCTCCAGAGCCCAGTTGTTTCAGCTATGAAGAGGGTTAACGACTTCTATTTTGCAGAATAGCATCAAGATTATACAATGTAGATTTTGAGGAAACATTAATCAGAGTGCTCTGTACAAAGCAGGGCTTCCCCTAGATCCTGATCAAGGCCAGAATCTGAGGGAAGTGTCCATAAGGAATGACTAAACATTATTAGGTTGCTAAACCATCCCAGGACTTTTAACTAGATAAAGAAAAAAAAATATTTACCAGCTCTTTTCTCAGAGAACATCTTGCCTGTGGTTGGAAGGAAATACTTTGATGAGCTGCGTGGAGTGTGAGGTGAGATGCCTCCTATCCCCAAGGAGTATTTTGAGTAAAAACAGATGGTCATTAAACCAAGTCCCTGGGAGGGTGGGTTCAATTTAAAAGGGAGCTTTAATTTGTTCTGTAGGTTGTGCAGAACTGAGCCATGCCCCATCCCTGACTCTAACTTTCCCCACCCTGCCCCCATGTGGCTCACAGCCTCTCCTCTAAATAAAATGTTTTAAGATATTCAGTTAGTATTGTGCAAATTTGATGACCACCCTGAACCCTAAGTATTTGTTCCCCTATCTTAGTGTGGCTAAAATGGGGGTTAATTGCGGGATACCATTGGGTTCTTCAGAAATGGTGCAATTGATATGAAGCAGTATTCTAGAGCTAAGGTTTGTTCTGATTTTATTTTGAATCTCAGCAGAATGTATACCATGTCCCTAGAAAAAGTCTGAGGAAGACTCTGGGGGCCTGACACAAGACAGGGACAGGTTTGAGTGTGCTAAGGCAGTCCTGTTTGTGCGTGGTTCTAGTTTTTATTTCTGGGTAATTTTTTCTTTTCCTGAGAAAAAATTTCAGAGTTTAAATTGTTTGAAAACCCACTTGAAAAATGTGTGAGGTTTACACTACTGCAGAACAAATAAAACCATGTTTCTCAATTTACCTCCTTGATTTCACTTGTTTATATTTCAGTTTTAGAATATTATTGACAGTCGTTCCCTTCCAGGAAAATTCAGTTCCTTTTCCCCTACCCACAGCCCCATGTCTCACCTGTTCTAGTTTCCTCTTCAATAAATAAATAACAAAACCCCACCTCTACTTTATAGATTATGTGGCAAATGTATGAAATGTCATTGCTTGTATTTTTAAAACTATTTTCTGATTTTTCATTAGCTTTTCTCTGTAGTTTACTGTTCCCTTTAAAGTAAGAGTGCTAGCATTTTACCAGTTACGTTCATGTCCAATCTGTCCTCCCATTCTTGTAATCTAACCCCGTTTTATGTCTGACCAACCCTTTTGGCTGTGATGGAGAGGGCGGGTAGGACTTATTATTCTTCATGTGGAAGATGAGTGCCCCAGTGAAATGCAGAAGTGATAGACAGAAGCTTACATTTGAGGAGGACCAATGGATGTTAAGGAATAAGATATTTTGGATGTTAAGGAATAAGATATTTCTTGATTATTATTTTTTAAGGTGAAGGCGAATATGTTTCATTTTGGGAAAGGAGCATGGATAGGTTTCAAAACAGATTTATTACACTTACTATAGGTTCACTACAAAAGGTGACAGACAACTTAGTATAAAATGGAGCTTATATCTTTGTTGATCAGAACATCATCTCAGGAGAAATCTTTTCTGAAATGTGTAATATCAAGCCCGCTCACAAATCACTGTGAAGATGAGAGCTTCAAGGAAGATAAGACAAATTGTAATAAATTGCTTATAAATTTACTACACTTTTACCTTCAAAGTAACTTGAGTCAACTTTAGAACTTTTTTGGATCAGTGCCTAGGAAAAGATGTACCATGTGCCAACATGTTCTCTTTTTAATTAGGGAACACACATAATTTAGGGAAATAAAAGTGAATTTTAGAAGCTCTGTTTAATGGTCATTTGTCACAAACTTCCTTTTTTTATTAAAATTAGCTTGTAATAAAAAGAAAAGCCACTCCATATGAGAGATTAATTGCCCTAATTGGATCTCCTTTTATTTTTTCATCCAAGTTATATGAGGAACTGAGTAAAAGGAAGCACCTTCTTGAATTTCCAAGGGTAAATAAATTTGGAAGTCTTGGTAAAAGGGATCATGGCAAACAGCGACGGTCCATAGTGGTGAGGAGCTGTGATGTGGGAAAAATAAAGGACAAAGAGCAAAATGAAGAAGTACTGTTGTTTTTAACCAATTTATAAGAGTTGGTAAAATTTTCTCAAGTACCATACATACACACATATATGCACTGCACAACCGAACAATCCAGTGGTTTCCATTAAAACTGGAAGTTAGAACCGTAGCTAATCGGCAATGTAAGCACATGAAATCAGAGAGGCTAATGGAATCCATAGTCATCAACCACCCTCCTGCTTTGGGTCGCAGTCCAGGGGGGCATGGTTTAAACATGTGAAATAAATGCAGAGATTACATAATGCAGCTTTAAATTGTGGTCTTTTTAAACAGACCACTGTTATTTAGTAAAATCCCGTGTGTGTGTGTGTGTGTGTGTGTGTGTGTGTGTGTGTGTATGTGTGTGTGTGTGTATCTAAGAGGCATATGGTTTGAGGAAGTATGATTTATGTGATCTGGGAAAATCCTTACAAATGAATTCCATCCCTCCTTATCAAGGAAATATCCTGATTGTGAAAGCTACTTGCTTAAGCTGTATTCTATTACTAGCCTCCGATCAGTATCTCTGTATTACTTGTCTGACAGGCTAGGGTAGTAAATAATAACAAGAATCCATTAACATAAGTGTTTATAGTTAAATCTTTGTTGGTCACCCAAGAGAGCTTTTGTTTCTGCTGTATGGAAATAATTGTTTCTATAATACACTTTCAATATGATCAGAGCCTTTATAAGACCTGCTGTACTGAATGTAGCCTTTTGTTCTGAGAGGAAATGTCTCACCTCACAGAACAGTCTGGTGTGTCAAGAAAAGTTACTGAAAGAACCTGTTTCTTCATTTCTCATTCCTCTGAACTTTCTCTTATGAAACTTATCAATGCTATACACATTCAGGGAAATGTCTTAGTGAAAAGGAGTAGACATAAATCTCCCTCAAAATCAGTGGTTATTACCCGAAAGCATGGGTCAAATAGAATTGAAGGACACTGAGTTATAAGTATCAGAAAATAGCAAGCTTCAGGTTGTTGAAAGTTTCTTTTTGTCTTTTTAAAGTTACTGTATATACAAAATAAAACTAAATTAGTACTCTGTTCCTTGGTTTCAATAACAATAAAACAAAAGGGCATTTACTGGATTTGCCTTGTTTGCTACATTGTTTTTCAAGATATAGAGTCTTCTAAAACACAGTATTCATAATTTTTCCAGAGTATTGGACACTGTAGATTAGTCTCCAGAAAATTATTGTACTATGTCAGTTCCATAAAACACATTTCTTTAATAAGCACTAGTTTCAATACTTTATAAGAAAGATACAAATATGCTAGTTTTTAATTTTATTTATTTATTTTTGGCTGTGTTGGGTCTTCGTTGCTGCATGCAGGCTTTCTCTAGTTGCGGTGAGTGGGGGCTACTCTTCTTTGCGGTGTGCGGACTTCTCATTGCAGTGGCTTCTCTTGTTGCAGAGCATGGGCTCTAGGCGTGTGGGCTTCAGTAGTTGTGGCGTGTGGGCTCAGTAGTTGTGGTGCACAGGCTTAGTTGCTCTGTGGCATGTGAGACCTTCCTGGACCAGGGCTCAAACCCGTGTCCCCTGCATTGGCAGGTAAATTCTTAACCACTGTGCCACCAGGGAAGCCCAATACGCTAGTTTTTAATATTATAAAATGATCAATTTTACATATATTTATATGCATACTTACATAAGTCTATAAATGTTCACTTTATAGTTTATGAATGAACATACTGTATTTTAGAATGTTCCTTGTAGTTTTATCTTTTTGAGTTTAGGATGTATTTTTTTCACAGATAAAATTTTGATGCTGTTTAACTCTTAAAAATTAGAACATCAAATCTTATTTAATCCAAAGTGCCTGTGAAAAGGAATATTAATAAGGCCCTGTGACCTACAGCTGCTTTATCAAAAATGCATTCCTAGTTACAACTTAAGATTCAGGAACCTGTGTTTGTGTATTCTCTTACTCCTGGTGGTATCGACAGCTCAAAAGTTTGGGTGGGGTGGAAGTGGACAAACTCTGAAGATGAAGAGGCTCCTGTGTGTCTGTTTGCCATCTTTCTATTTGCATCACAAAAAGCAAATTGCTAGACAAGTTCCTCCTTAGTTTTCTATATTGGAATGGGCTGGCATTTGGAAGCAAACTGGACCACAACATAGGAAATTTTAAGTTGATCAGTTCCAACTTCTTGCCATCCATCCACCATTTATTCATATAATTTTCATTTTTTGAACTTTATATTGTTTGTGCTTAGATTGTGAATCTTTCAAAGAAATGCCAGTTGTTCAATATATGAAAAACTTCATCTCTCAGAGTGATTTCAACTTTCTCCCAACTCTTACGGTTTTGGTTACAGGAAGGTCTAAGGTGAATTTGGCAACCTCTTCCATTTTCAAAGTTTAGAATGGGGGAAATGGATAGAAAGCTAGCAAACAAAGAACCATTCTGAAATTGAAGTAAGTTCTAATGCAAAAATTATTCTTTCCAGCCCCCAGTATGAAGACAAATTGCAGTTAGGCATTGCAATGGAATAATTGCAAACATATTTTCTCTAAAACCATAAGAGGCTAAAATAGTTTTTCCAAAAAAAATTTGGTCATAAGGATAAGCTTTCAAATACACATGTGATCTATGTGAATTTATCTAATTGCTGCTTAATAGAACCTTACAGATTTGCTAAAAGTCTTTTAATGAATTTATTTTTAGATTTTTAAAGGTGAATTTTTCCTAAAATTTTTGCTTGAGAATTGTTTAAATGAAATAATATTCAATGAAGCATAGCAGAATAAAGCCAATTGATATTTTAAATAAAGAAACTTGCTTTTATATACATGAAGCTACTTATGCTATGGATTATTTTAGCTTTGTTGAAATTCTGGCTTCCTTGATTTTCCTAGTGTAACACAGTACAGCATTTCCGCGGTTCTCCTGCTACTTCTCTGGTCTTCACTTTTGTTTGTTTTTGTTTGGTCTCTTTTGTTCTCACCTCTTTTGTTCCCACAGCGTTCTGTCTTCTCTGTTTTCAGTCTCTCCCTCTTCACCCCAACAGCTTCAATTACCGCCTCTGCTGAGATGATATTGGAACCTACGTGTCTAGTCTCCTCTCTTCTGCATTTCTTCCTGTCTGCTTAAACTCTTCTTTTAACTCTTCCACCAGTACCATAAACCTAACATGTTCAGTACAAACTCATGTCATTTTCTTTAAAAAAGCATACTGGACTTTTCCTCATGACTTTGCAGATTCTACTAATAATAGTACCATTTCTTCAGTCATCCAGGCTTCTCAGGCACCTCAGATGTCTCTTATTTTCTTCTAGTTCCTAAATCAGTCACTCAATTGCCACATCTACCCTCCTTCTTCCATTTCTTCTGCCCTCCCTTTGTTTTAGGCAGTCATTATTTCTCCCCTAGATATGTAACAAAATTTAATTGGAGCCTCTGCTTCCTTTCTGTCCCTACTCTGAAATCCATCCTATACACTCACAAATTAATCTTTCTAAAGTGAAGTTTTAATTAATTCTCTACCCCAATCCTTAAGAACTTACCATTTTCTGCCTATTAAGTACAATATTCTCATCCTGCCACTCAGTCTGTTCAGATATGGTCCTACCACACCTGTCTCCTCTGTAATCTGCACCTCAGCCAAACAGGGGTGTTTGGTATTTCTGGGACAAGCTGTGATTTCCTGTTTTTGCCTTCATCAATTCTGTTCCTTTCATGAAGAACATCCAACCCTGGCTCAACTTGTTAAGATGTCACTTAGTCTTCAAATGCTACAGTCATGCACCCTAACTAGGTGCCATTCCTTCTGTTTCTTTTATCTTTTTCCCCACATAGCACTGTTTGTCCGTTTCTAGTGGGTCCTACCTTATTCCACTTTGCACTTTAGCTATTTGAAGATATGTTTATTTCATTTTAACACATTTTTGGTTACTCATATGTGAAATAAAATGAAATACATCTATTACAGTGGAAGGTCTCTGAGGGAAGAGACTGCCTTATTCATATTTGTCTTTGACGTAGCATATGGCAGGTGCCTAGGCAGTAGTAGATGTCTTAATTAATGCAGGTTTTACTGAGTGGTGAAAAAAAGACACCAGTAGTATTTAGTACATGCACATTTATACACACGTTTGCTCAGCAGTTATTTGAGACATCTTAGAAAATATTCCAAGATTTTAGTCCTGAGGAATGTTGTCTTTCAGAATCTAGAAGTCAAGATGCTTCATTTCCATTTTTTTTCAGTGAAGTGGGAATAAGCCGGTCTTACTATTTATGTCCAGGGGCAATTTATGCCTCTATATGCAGACAGTTGTGAAAATACAAAAAGATTTTTGGGGTCTTTCTTTACATTTGTCTTGCATTAGCTCACTTTGCCTCATTTTCTCATGTATAAATTAGGGAATAATATTACCAACTTCACGTGGCGTTTGTGAGCGTTACCCGAATTAAAGCATGTAAACCACTTAGAACAGTGTCTGGCATAGAGTAAGCACCTGATAGCATTTAGCTAATATTATTATCAGTCACAAGCAAGGCTGCTTCTTTCAGGAAGCAACCCCAGAGCGGCTGGAATGGACGCATCTGGAGGCAGGCACAGATTTTTCCTGCACGTATGTCTTTGTCTAAGTCCTCCTTGGATCCTGCATATCTGGGTAATTGGAACTAAAGTGAACTGTGCCTGTTTCCCTCTTTCACCTAATATATCAATCAACACTTCTGAGTAAACGTTACCGGTGATGTTTAGATGGGGAATTCTCATACCTTTCTGTTTCATGGTGGGGTGAATCACATTCCCATGTCAATTGCTTGTTTAAGACTATACTATGTTAGTTTCATAAAATGTAAGCTTCATGTGAAAAAGGAACTAAGTCTGATTTATCACTGTACCTGAGCCATGGCACGCTGCCTGTGTATTGTAGGCACTCAAAAAACATTTCTTGAGTGGAGTTAAATGACTAAAACATGTTTTGTTTTGCTTTGTTTTGTTTTTTTTGACCTTTAGAAGATATCCTATAGATGAACTTTTTCTCTTGAGAGCAATTAACCTACAGTTTTTATTACCAACATAAATTACCTCTTATTCTGTATTAATAGCTTCTTTGCAATATCCTAGTGAAACAATTCTATTTATTTTTCTTATATGTGAACCCTAAATATAAGAAATTGGGTGTAAAATCTTGTTAATATATAACAGTGTTAGAAACATTCTGTCTCACCTACATGAAAATCATCTAATAAGATTAAATAACATTTAGCAGGTGCTTACTATGTGCCAGACACTGTTCTAAATGTTTTGAAAAATAAAATATGCATTTTCTTAAGCATAACGTGATATCCTGGATTGAATCTCGGAACGGAAAAAAGACATTAGTGGAAAAACTGGTGAAATATGAATAATGTCTGGAATTTGGTTAATTGCAATGTACCAGCGTTGGTTTCTTAGGTTTTGACAAATATACTACAGGAATGTAAGAGGATAACATTAGAGGAAACTGGATGAGGGTTATACAGGAACTTTCTGCACACTCTTTGCAACTTTTCTTGTATATCTAAAATTATTCAAAAATAAAAAGTTTATTAAAAATAGGTATTCATTTGTTTAACCCAAGCAAGCCTATGATACAAGTATCATTGTTAACCCCATTTTACAAGTAAGAATCTGAAGTATAGGTTATTTCTCCAGGGTCAACAGCTGGTATCAGTGCCAAGACACTGGCATTATATAGAGGCATCTCACTCTAGGTCGTACGCTCTTAGCCAGTACATGTTCCTTTATCTCTTGATTCAAATAATCAGGAAGTCATGTAGCAGATATAACCACAGTTCAGTTGATTCTGTGATCAACTATCTACAAACCAGAAACAGACTCACAGACATAGAGAGCAGACTTGCGGTTGCCAAGGAGGAGGGGGGAGGGAAAGGGAAAGACTGGGAGTTTGGGATTAGCAGATGTAAACTATTATATATGGAATGGATAAACAACAAGGTCCTACTGTAGAGCACAGGAAACTATGTTCAATGTCCTGTGATAAAACATAATGGAAAAGAATATTAAAAAAGGAATGTCTATATGTGTATAACTGAGTCACTTCTGTACAGCAGAGATGGGCACAACATTGTAAATCAACTAAACTTCAATAAAAAATTTTTTTTTTTAACTGGGTGCATTTCAATTGGTTCTCATGGTCATGCCTGAAATTCATGAATCTCAGGCTGAGATGCTGCATTCTGTGGTCTTATGAGGAGGGCCACTGTCCTAGTTCCCTGTACTGGTACATATTCTACCACCTTCCATGTAGGTCAGGTCTGTACAAGGATCATACTTTCATGCTTCCTCTGTCAAACTATTAATATAAAATACATAGTTGCTGCAAAGAACTGAAATAACATTCAGAGAAGGAAAACATACTAAAAAGCAAAAGCACTCAAGAAAATGTAAATAAAAAAATCACTCAGAAACTGTAAAGTCTATGGCCAGAAATTTACGCTTAGAGGTAGCTAACATTTTCCAAATAATCTTATTGTACACAGCAGTCAAAAACCTCTTTATTCTTTAATGGGTATGTCTAGCTTGAAAACTCTATGTCTTGTCTGACCAGCTGCAACTATGACCACAGGCCACTTCTTTTTCTCATTATTTTGCCTACCTATTTATAACAATATCCTTTATTGTTTCCTTAACCACAAACTGCACTGAGAGAGAAAGAAACCCTTGGCCCTCTTATTTATTTCAGTATGACAGATGAAAACGTTTGGGGGAGGAGAGCTAACAGGAAGGGAAGGATTTTTTCCCTTCACTCTTTGATGCTACTATTTCAAAGCACACTTTGCATTTTTTTTTTTTTTTGGTTTTGGTTTGTGTTTTAGTTTAGCCAATGAACATTTACATTATTTGCAATGTATTAGGAAAAATGAAATTATTTATGTTTAGAAAAATCTGTGTGGGAGTTCAAAATTTAATTTCTCTAAGAAAAGTGTATTATTACTCCATAGATTTAGACTATTGATTAAAACATTTGACACATTCCTACTGGACTCATTTTCCTTCTGGAAACACTTCTTGTTTTTACCTAAAAGATGGTGAAAAAAAATACTTAAGTCCCATAACATTTTATTTATTCCTAAAAAATGTATTCCTGTTATATCATTGATTTATTCTCTTTTTGGGCAAATTGTTTAACAATTCCCAAACCTGGATATTGGTAATTATATTTTCCTTTTGGTTCAATATGTCTAAGAAACACTTTTTAAAAACTGGACTAAAATTATATAGAGATTCATTGGAAATCCACCAACACTGGGTCTAATGTGTAAAGAAAATTCAAATAGCGGCAGACCCAATTTATCTCCAGCTTGGTGTGAAATTTACTGGTGCTGTAACACCATGGCCGCCAGGGGCCTTTAGTCCCATTCTTTCCTTACTTCTCCACTTTCCCTTCCCCCACCTCCCTTCTTCCATTTCTGTGCACACGCTCAGAAGGCCGGCTGAAGAACGGGGAAGTGAGTTTTCCTTTGCTTTTACTCTCTCTGTATTTTTTATTTTCTCTGACAACAGAAGTTCTAAAGATACCTCATATAATCCAACATAGTTTAAAATTTTTGTTTTCTCAAGGATAACATTATTGGTTTACCCATTTTTCTTTTTTTTTTTAACACTGCTGGGCTGAAATTTCACACAAATATAAGTGTCTTGAGTAAATACATCGTGTATTTTTTTTCTTTTTCAGCATTTAGTGCACTATTTTGTTCACAGTGTGTCCTTAATGTACCATTTAATACACATGTACATATGTTTTGCCTATAGTTATCATCATATTCCATAGCAGACTGAAAAACATACTGAAAATATGAGTCTACTTTTCCACAGGCCTATTTAACTTACATTGTTCTATTTAAGGTGTGTGCCCACAACACCTTACCTTCCACCCTACATTTCTCAGCCCAACCTGTTTTTCACAGCCATGCATGAGTCTCACTTCTCCCATTAAGTGTCACTGGTGCATCCCAGCTTTTGTCTTCTTTTCCTTTACTCCTTCCTTCTATTCTCTGAATTTTGTGAGCTCTACTTTAATGCCAATCTTTGGCATGTAACATTATAATTAATATATTAGTACCCTATATAATATAGACACAAAAATCCTTATGTGCTTTTTCTACCAAACTAGGTCTTGAGTTTCCATGGTGACCATGTCTTATATTTATTGGTGTTCTCTGTTCTCTAATAGTGGAAATGTCAGTATTATATGGTTGATAATTATAAGCCTTCTGTTGACAGGAACAAATTAAGAAATTATATTCTACTTGTTTTCCTATAAGTTAACTTAGGATAGTTTAAATGTCTCACACAACATAAACAATCTTGACAAATTTAAAATTGTTTTGTAAAGATTGATGGGAACCTTGAACAATGGATAGAAAATGGCTCTAGTGCCCCTAAGTAGTTGACCAGCAGGAAAACAGGTTAACAGAAAGAATGAAGACTTTTACATCAAGTGCTTTCAGCGGGTATTAATGGTTATCTGAGTAGGGTTATGATGCCAGGGTGGTGTGTCAATCTGAGGCTGATAAGAAACCTTTTCTTGCCAAGATAAAGTGAGTCAACCAAATGCTGTTTGTGATTCTGGCATTATCTCTTGAAGATGAAAAATACTCAGTGTCTCAGGGTCAAATTAAAGATTCAACTATTGATAGATTAAGGTGAAGAAGTTTCAGATTTGGGTAGAAGATGGTTTCTCATTCTATACGCCATCCTCTTTTAAGTGCAAATACCTAGACCAAATGATTGTGGATATCTGAGTCGTGACCAGAAAGTAAAGAAAGAAAGGGCATTATATATATGGCTTCAGAAACATTATCACCATCATAATAGGCCATTGGACTTGGTATTTATGCCTTTTCATACACTAGGAGCTGCATTAATATGGTCTAAGAAGGATGGTCTCAAATTCAGATTAGAATACTCAAGCAATAAACAAGCAGATATTACATTCTGTAGCATAAGAGAGAGTTATATTTGCAACACTATTTTTTTTTTTGGCCATGCCAAACAGCTTGTGGGATCTTAGTTTCCTGACCAGGGATTGAACCCGTGCCCCCTGCAATGGAAGCACAGAGTCCTAACCACTGGACTGCCGGGAAATTCCTTTTTTCTTTTTCCTTTTTTGGGCAATGCTGCTATTGAAGGTTAATAACTTGAGTGTGAATGACCCTGCACAGGAAACTTAATATATTTTCCAAATATTTCATTCTAAATTGTAGTTTTAGTCATCTGTTGAAGGCCAAGTAAATAGTTTTGTTACTACACTTGCCTTCAAATATCGGCAAATGTGATATAGCATTATTCCTTATGCCAGATAAACAATGCTCAAAATTTGGTTACGTATCTAGAGAACTTCAGAAATTACATGGATTGTACATCTTCAGAATTACGTTAGTATCTCACTGCCTTTGTTAAAGGGAAAAAAAGAAAAATGCTGCTTCTTGTACATTCATAGCTGACTGCCATTATCACAAATGGAAGATAATGAAAACAGACCAAATCATATGTCTGCATTCCATACTGTTTACCCTGTTATCAAATTGGCTGAAATGAGATACCTAGCTAGCTCATGGACATTTCCTAGGCAGCCATCATTCTTTATTCTAAATTTTACCAAGGTCTTAGAATTCTTAAGATAAGCTGCAAAGAATCAAATGCAAGTCTAGGATAAAGAAAAAGAAAGCAACTCTTGATATTTTTACCAAAACCGGACACTGCATAGTGTTTTGAGACAAAGAAGTACAAATAACCATTCCACACATAGTTCTATATGAGTGTGTGTGTGTAGCGGGAGGGGAGGTGGGGAGCTGGGCAGATAGGAAAGAAGGGATGGGAGAGAGGAACAAACTGCTCACTTTAGTTACACATTTTCCCATTTAAAGAGTAGTTTTTATGCTTTGTGCCCATAAATCTTTACTTCAGTTTTTCAAATCACAAAGAATCATGAATTCTATTCTTTTTAATCTCATTTGACAAAAATTTTCTACTGAACTCTTTGCCTTTGTTAAAGGGATCATAAAACTGAGACAGTCCTTGGCAAAAAGAAAATGCAAGATACATTTTATTTCCACATTTCTTGGCATCCTACGTCCTCTTCCAGTTGTTTCTTCATGTCAGACATTTTTCTTTTTTAGCTTTATACCCCTATATTCTATCAATGTATATGTACAAATTAATACCTATTGTGCAAAAGAGATAGTTACACCTTTGTTTAATAGGCCTACAAATTCTTCTCTTGGGTAGAATATTCCAAAACTATATATATATAGTTTGCATGAAAATAAAATACATTATGTATCTCACAAGGTTATGATACCAACATTTTCACTCAAAATTGAGTTCCATACACCTCAACTATTTCTTTTTTTTTAAATTGTGGTAAGAAAACTTAACATGAGATCTACCTTCTTAACAAATTTTTAAGTGTACGTTACACCATTGTTAAGTATAGGTATGATGTTGTAGAGCAGATCGCTGAAAATTATTCATCTTGTAAAACTGAAACTTTATACCTGTTGAACAACAACCCTGCATTTTCCTCTCTCCCCAGCCCCTGGCAACCACCATGCAACTCTGCTTATATTTGATTAGCTACCTCATATAAATGGAATCATGCAGTATTTTTCCTTCTGTGACTGGCTTATTTCACTTAACACAATGTTCTCAAGGTTCTTCCATGCTGTCTCATATGGAAGGAGTCTCTTCTTTTTTTAAAGCTGTATAATATTCCATTGCATGCATATACCACATTTTCTTTATCCGTTCATCTATCAGTGGACATTTAGGCTGTTTCCACCTCTTGGCTATTGTGAATAATGCTGCAATGAATATGGGAATGCAAATATCTCTTTGGAAGACTGATTTCAATTCTTTTGGATAAATACCCAGAAGTGAGATTGCTGAATCATATAGCAGTTGTAGTTTAAATATTTTTAGGAAGCTCCATACTGTTTTCCATAGCAGGTGCACTATTTTACATTCTCACCAAGAGTGTAACCGTGGTTCCAATTTCTCCATATCCTAGCAACACTTTGTTATTTAAAATTTTTTTTTGATAATAGCCATCCTAACAGTTGTGAAGCTATATCTCATTGTGGTTTTGACTTTACATTTCCTTAACAATTCGTGATATTGAGCATCTTTTCACAAATCTGTTGGCTATTTGCACATCTTCTTTGGAGAGATATGTATTCAGATCCTTTGCCCATTTTTAAATTGGGGTCATTTGTTGCTGGTGGTGTTGGTATGTGGGTTGCTTTTTTTTTTTGCTATATATTAGTTTCTTATCTATTTTGACTATAAACCTCTTATCAGATATATGGTTTGAATATATTTTCTCCCATTCCTTAGATTGTCTCTTCACTCTATTGATTGTTTCCTTTGCTGTTTGGAAGGTTTTTAGTTTGATGTAGTCCTACTTGTCTCTTTTTAGTTTTGTTGCCTGTGCTTTTGATGTTATCACCAAGAAAAAATATCAAGAAGATTTTGCCCTATGTTTTCTTCTAGGATTTTTAAGTTTCAGGTTTTATGTTTATGTCTTTAACCCTTTTTGAGTTGATTTTTCTGTATGGTGTAAAATAAGGGTCCAATTTCATGATTTTGCATATGGATTTCCAGTTTCCCCATTGTATATTCTTGGTTATCTAGTTGAAGACTAGTTTATTGTATATGGATGGGTTTATTTCCAGTCTCCCTATTCTGTTCAATTGGACTCTGTCTTGATGCCAGTACAATACGGTTTTAATTACTTCAGCTTTATGTTATATTTTAAAATTAGGATGTGTGATGCCTCTAGTTTTGTTCTTCCTTCACAAGATTGTTTTGGCTATTTAAGTCCTTTGTGATTCCATAAGAATTTTATGATTGTTTTTTAAAATGCCATTGGAATTTTGATAGGGATTGCATTGAATGGGTAGGTTGCTTTGAGTAGTATGGACATGTTAATAATATTGTCTTCCAATCCATGAACACAGGATGTCTTTCCATTTATTTGTTCATCTTTAATTCTTTCATCAGGTTTTGTAGTTTTCAGTGTACAAGTATTTCACCTCCTTGATTAAGTTTATTCCTAGATATTTTATTCTCTTTGATGCTATTATAATTGGAATTGTTTTATTAATTTTCTTTTGGATAATTCATTTTTAGTATATAGAAACATAACTGATTTTTGTAAGCCAATTTTGTATCCTACACCTTTACTGAATTTGTCTTTTTGCTTTAACAGTTTTTGTTTTTGTGGAACATTTAGGAGTTTCTACATATTAAAATCATATCATCTGCAAACAGAGATCATTTTACTTCTTCCTGTCTGATTTGGGAGCCTTTTGTTTCTTTTTCTTGTCCAATTTCTCTGGCTAGAACTTCTAGTACTACTTTCAATAGAAGTAAGTGAGTATCCCTTTCTTGTTCCTGATGTTAGAGGAAACCCTTGGGCATATGTTTCAGTCTGCTCTTTCCCTTTCCAGAGATACACCAGGGACTGGGAATCTTGCCAGTTGTGTTGCACCTAGCTGGAGGAAGGGGCTCTGAAGGGTGAGTGTGTACTAATCCAAACCTTCCTCTGGCACCTAGTAGATCTAGAGTATTCCTGGGACCATCAGCTCTCCAAGAAATGAGAGACAGAAACCAATCCTTTGGCAGCCCCTGGAAAAGTTGGAACATTGAACGCATGGTCCAAATCCTTTCTTTTTCAGGAGAAGCTTGGGTTTGGGGTTTTTCTCACCTGCTCGCACTGCACTGAGACAGTGGGAGCAGCTATTTTGAGAGCTTGCATGCTAGTCTAAACTGCTGTTTTTGCTCTCAGTGGCTCCCAATCTGGAGTCTTTTTGTTAGTGCTCAGATTCAGGCAAGACAGAAACAAGTCCCTCAGGCAGCCCCCAGAAAAATCAGGATGTTGGCTATGTGCTCCAGTCTTTTTCTTCCTCCCCATAGAGAAGATGAGAACTGGAGGTTTTGTCCCAATCATTGGTGCTGTTTTGGGGGAGGGATTATGGTGAGAGAGTATCACAGATTTTCCTACTGGCTTCAATGTGGTTGGCTTTGCATGTACCCTGGGTACAGGTGCTTCTCAACTCGTTTCTGGATTTCTCACAAATGGAATTAATTCATGTATTACTGTTAAATGTGTGTGTCTGTGGAGAGAAAGAGGGTACAGAACTTTCTATTTAACTGTCTTGCTGATGTCATCTCCTTTTTTATTTATTTATTTTGTCTTTCCAGGTACTTGATCTAACAGTCATACATATATCTTGTATGCTTTAAAATAGTTAAAAATACTGGGCTTAAAAATACATCACGGGAATTTGCTGACTGTCCAGTGGTTAGGCCTCGGTGCTTTCACTGCTGTGGCCTGGGTTCAATCCCTGGTTGGGGAACTAAGATCCCACAAGCCGCATGGTGGCATGGCCAAAAAAAAGATACATCACAAAGTAACATATCACTTTTCAGAAACTTAGTATGAAATGGTTAAATCTTTTGTGTAATTTTATGCAGTTCTCCTTATGCAAAGCTCTATTCAAAGTGAGGCTGGTGAATTTTCACCAAAGGTGTTCTTAGTTTCACTAAACTTGTTATTCAAGATGTGTGAGTTAATTGGAATTGGATGAGGAATTGCTAAATATTAAAACTTGGAAGAAGATTTTACAAATTTGCAATCTATTTTGAGAAAGGAAGGAAGGAAGAAAGAAAAAAAAAGAGAGAAATTGAAGACTGTACAGTGTGTGTTACTTTCTGACTTGAGGTATAACAGTTAGAGGGTAGGTATGCTGGAAAAACAGGTCCAGGTGTCCTAAGAAAACAATGAGTGCAACAGACACTGTGATGAAAACTAGATGATCTTGAAAACCTACAATCTCTGTTAAGTAAGGTTGGCCAGAAAGGAATATAACAACCTCTGGCTCTAGGCTGGGACACACTTGGTCATTCTTCCATCTAGATGAGCAGATCAGAAATGGCATGTGACCATTTTAAGAACTAGAGCCTGAGAAGACAGAGAGTACACTGTACTGAAGTGGAGATAAGGAATAAAGTCTAGGACTGATCAAACTCAGTCTTTCCACATGCTTGATTTATCTTATCAAATTGTCAGTTTCATTTGATTAAAAGATCTAAACTTCCCAAGCAAGAAGCTTCAGAGGGAGTAAAGACCCTCTCCCCTGCTTACTTGGTGGACATATATTTAACAGACATACTCTAGGTAGCTAATATTTTAGATATCTACACACTGCTTAGGAGAGGGTTGGGACTGAGGGATATTATTAGTTATTTATTATTCACAAAAATTACAAGGATCTCAGCTTGGTTCTATCAACATATAAGTTAGTTCATCTTTGAGTAAGATAATCGTACTTCCTGAGAAGGTGGTCTTGGCCTCAAGTAACTAGAACTTATGTTGTTTTCCTTGACTACAATAGCTTTGCACCTATGCTTCCTTAAAGCATATTGGAAAAATGAAGACTCCAAAGAGAATTATTTTCTCTTTTCCGTATTAGTCAACCCCACCTTACCAACCAGGGGAACTACAAATTATCATGGTTCTGAAACTGGGAGACTGATGCAATTTCTTCCCCTGAATGCTTGACATTCCACATTAATAAGTAGAAAGAAGGAAAAAAAGTCTTTCCTGCTGGGAGTATGGTAGAAATATTGGAATTCTTTCCAGAATAAGAAGGAATTCAAATCCACAGCAGCACATTGTTTGCATGTTTTTCTAAGCTATATTTTCAGCCTTGAAAACTTTCATGCAGTGCCTCCTGTCAGAATATGACATACTCCAGTGAGACTGAAACTAGCACCTGTGAGAAGCAAATCCATGACCATTAAAATATTCAGCCCCTGGGTGGGACAAAAAAAAAAAAGAAGCAACCCTTGTTCATTGAGGTTGTGCCAGGAAAAGGCCACAGTTGAGCTGGCACTGCAGCCATGGCCAGAAAGCGGTTTATTGGGCACTTGGAATTCACAGCATTGCTTTGATTCTTAAACACAGCTACACTGGACTAGATTATAAGATGTGGCTCTGTTTGATTGGTGCATCTCATGTACATGGTATTATGCTTACTTTGATTACTGCACATGTTGCCCTAATATTGCAATCTACTCTTGGCTTGTCTGTTTACCCTCTATAAGTGAGTGAAGTGTGGCCAGGTTTAAGAAAAGTTAGTCAATACTATTTGTCCCCACTTTTGGTAGAAACATGGTGCATTTGTATGAGTGATGCAACTAACACTTGGCCTCACTGTGTAGACAACACTCGGGAATGGAAGGGACTGGGAAAAAAATGAGGGAGCTTGTCCCACCCAAGGGCATGGCAGTCACTCTGCTCTACTTGAGTGTTGTCACACAGGATCTGGGTCCTGGAGGTAACAAATCTTCCACATTCTTAAGAGAAGCTGTACATGAAATAACTTAATTTTTAAGTGTATGTGTCAGTGCAGTGTGTATGCTATTCAAGGGCAGAAACTGTATGTTTTATCTTTCAATTCCAAGTAGTGCCCTTACATAGCAGATCAATATGTTTCCCCCATTTCATATTATTTTAGTAAATTAAAGTGAACTAAGACCTGTGTATTTTATAGACATGCATGTGATATATAAAATAGGTGGCCACATGGTAATACTTTGCTTGTATGTTTCCTGTCAATGAAGGACTTTTGTATTAAATAGGATAAAATAGGTACTGGAAAGAGAAAACTGAAGTATAATATGGATGAGAAATTTACAAAAACATTTGATCCCACAGTTTCAAATTTTCCCACCTGGATTCATTGCATCCCAGAGTATGGAGTAAACATTAAAAAATCATCAAACTACTTAGCAAATATTTTAATAAGTAAATGAAAGAAATATATCAAGGAGGCTGGATATAGTTATACAAGCTACAGAAGTGGTTACTAAATGGTTCCAAGGACGTGGGCCAGCTTGAAGGAGTTTTTATTGATTTGTGGATAGATGAAAAAATATAGACAATTACAGTGTATGGAATTTATATATTTATTTGTGTCTGGGTGTATATGTACACATAAATGTCAACTATTTTTTTAAAGGGCTAATTTTTTTGAGATTTCTGTCCTTTCTACATTTTGAATATTAAAATTATGATATTATGGTAATAGTACATGTTAATGTTTGTCTATTTGCTTGACTATCTCTTTTGTCAAAATAAAAGACCATTAACTCTAGTCAGTTCCCAAAATTTTATTTAAATTTTTCTTGATCCAAGAAATCCAAAACTCTGGGAGCCACAGTACTGGGAGCTCACTAGGGTTCCTAATGCTCATTTTTATTCCACATGCTTATCGAGATTGTGTTACAGTTAAGATGACACCAGGCTGGTAGATGGATAAAGATTCAAATTATATGGGATGACAGAATGAGAATCTACAAAAGTCTTGACAGTTTGGAAAGTGGGCTACACTTTACAGGATGAATTTTTCACATGAACAAATGCTGCATAATTTATTGAGTAATTGAGGACCCTAAGCCAACTACATGGTTATGCAATGGGGGTCGAGCCAGCCCAGTGTGAGATCTAGGAACCATTAATAGGACTGCTAGAAAATTGTCCTCTTCAGTTCTGCCTTTTTTAGCATATATATGGATGTTGTGTAGGAATCTAGATGTCACTTTCAGGAAGGATGCCTTTGAGCAAAGTAGTGCTCATTCTGTGGAACTGGAGCAGGGAAGCAAAGATTCTGATCTGCACCAGATGAAGAATAAAATCCATGATGTTTGGCCTGAAGAAGTGGTTCAGGAGGATTACTATCAACATCAAATACTTGCAGGTATAGAGATTTTGTTCATGACATGAAGAGTAGAATTAGAACAATGGGCATAGACCATGGGAGGCAAACTACAGTTTGATATAAAGAAGTGTTTTGTTAGACCAGTAGTGTAGAAAAAGGGCAGCTCAGGCAGTGGACACCCATGCTAACACTGGACAATGATGAGGTCTTTGCCAGTCGTGGGATAGATATTTTAACCCATAGTTTACCCCGGAAGCCATGTGTTATCATTCCCATTTTATCTGTGCTACAGATGAACGTGGTGGTTGGTGTCTGAGTTGTGTGGAGAATTGGAATTAGTGACCTTTGCCTCTACTGCCTGTGGGATGTGTAGCTAGTCACCTCACACCTGGGAACATCAGTGTCTCATCTGTAAAGTGAGAGTGTAGAGCTCAGCCACCTTGTTTTTGTTTTCTATTGTTGCTATAACATATCACCACGTACTTAGTGGCTTAAAACAACATACACTTATTATGTCACAGTTCTGGGGGTCAGAAGTCTGAAATGAGCCTCAGTGGACTAAAATCAAGGTGTCAGCAGGGCTGGATTCCTTCTGGAGGCTCTGAGGAAGAATCCCTTTTCTTGCCTTTTCCAGTTTTTAGAGGCCACCCACATTCCTTGACTCATGACTCCTTACCGTCTTCAAGGCCAGTAATGTTGAGTCAAATCTTTTTCACATTGCATCACTCTGACACTCACTTTTCTGCCTTTTTTTCCCATTTAAGGACTATTGTGGTTACATTGGACATACCTGGATAATCTTTACAATTTTGGTTTTTTTAAGGTCAGGTGATTATCACATTAATTACATCTGCAACCTTTTATCCTCTTTGCCAGTAACATAACATATTTATGAATTCTGGGGATTAAGACATGGACATTTTCTGGGGGGTCATTTTTCTGTCTACCACATCCTTTAAAGTCGGTTTTACTGCCCACAGATCTAGGAGATAATGTCATCTTAAGCCTGACTTGTTACAAAGGAATGAGACAATTCTCAGGGAGGTAAGTGGGCCTGAAGTTTGTCAGTACTCATGGCATCCTCTTAGTGTCCCACAGAAATTCCACTTTTCTCTGAACCACTAAATGTATATGATACCGATTATTCTTTCCAACCAGTCCTCAGCCAAAGACTATCACCTGAATAGTTTGATTTCTAAAACCATTGAAAGAGCAGTCAATTTCCTAGATGATTGGATCCCATTGGTTACTAGTTTTTGGAATGGAAGTGCACAGAACTTGGTCAGAACTGATTCAGGATGCTTGAGTGGTTTCCCACAGGGTAGCCCGTTATGTGGCAGTCTATGTTTAGCCTTACCAAGCCTAGATGACAGCCTTCCTTAAAGATGAAATGGAGTTCTACAATTGCTCCCTTGCCTCTAACTTCACTGTGCTAAACAGAGCAGTAATGTTAGAGAAAATGAGGTTTACTCAATTTCCCTTCCCTCTGACTCTCAGTGACCAAAAGCACACTTTAGAAGCATTCCATATGCTGCTCAAAACAGGGCACAACTCTGACTAAACAGCTAGAGAAAACCCTGGTTTACAACCTGTCATAAATCTTTATTCCAAACAAGCTCATCAACGTGTTCTTTTAAAAAATTTTTACTTGAGTATTTATGATCTTGACTTTCAAAGTTCACAGTGTTTTGTGAGCCCTGTTAAGAATAGAGGAGTGAGTAGCACAGCAGACTCTCTTCCCAACAAAAAACGATTTAAATGGAAAAAAAAATATTGAAACAATTATTTAATGAATCTGGAAATTGCCGTAAGGGCATACAGAAAATGGAGAAACATTCATTCAAGAAAATCTACTAAATCTCGGAAAGAACAGTGAGAGTCTGTGACATTTGGGTCACAACCCACTTCCTTCCTCTCCCTCTCCCACAGTCTCCTTCTCATGAAAACTATTCCAAGAGTTCTAATTCTGGTGAGTGCTGTAAAGAAGGAGGGGGTCCCTCTTCCCCAAGGTTCCAGTCTAGGGCTACATTTTCAACTTGTGAGGAACAGGCTGCCAGCTTTTCTCATCTCCCTCTGTCCCATGCTGCAGAAACTTTATTCCAGGCAAGAAAGAGTAGCTGAGAGGACCAGTTCTCTCTTCCTTCATAAGCCCCACTCATAAAATAGAAACTACCCAGGTATGGCAGGCTGATCAAAAGGCAGTGACCCAAACGTTTCTGCCCAGCTCATTTTATAGGTCAGAGATTTCACCCTGGGAGCCGGGAGACTAAGGAACACTGCTCCATGCTCCCAGGGATTGCCCAGAACATACCTGTCAGCAGAGGTGTCAGCTCTGTGAGAATCAGGCCACTGTCTCTGTCTTCAGCTCCTGTGCAGTGCCATAGAGGTTCTGCCCTAGGGAGAGGCAGGCCTTAAAGACAAAGAGCTTTATAGCTCTCCCTGAGGAAAAAGACTTTGTGTGGAACAGAGCGTGGAGAATTTCATGTCAAAGGACATTGTTGAAAAGAGCAGAGATTTTGGTGAAAGTAATTAAAAGGATTCTCAAAACTCCTTGATACAAATAGAAATAAGCAAAATGATAAAGTAAGCAGAAGTTTCATAGGGAGAACCAAGAAAAGAGACCCCCAAGAAGAGCTCTCCTGGGATCACAGTCAACCCTGCTGGTAACGAGTGCTGTGTGCAAGCTCTGTGCATCACTCACTCAGGAGCAATCAGAGCAGGGAGTGGGGCAAACTTGAAAATGTTCCCCAAGCAGCATAGAGATCAGTCAACAAAGAACAGAAGTCTCACTGGCTCTAGGACCTTAAGCACAACCTCTGACCAACCACTAATTGTATATTAAGCTACACTTACTGACTAAGGCAACTCCTGGGATGCCAGGCTTAAAAATAAAATCATACACACCCTTAGTAGGGTGGAAGACTGTGTGCATGCCCAAGACTGTACCTTTTCAGAAGTTATCAGAAAGGCAAAATAGAAGGTACTAAATCCTGGTTGAGCATGGGGCAAAACCACGAACTCCTTGAATTGTCATAACAGCCTCCAAGCCACATGTACATGCAAGGGTGAAGTGCAAAAATCTAACTGGCCAAAGAAGGCTTAAGTGCAATCTTCAAACAATAAGAGGCTTATGCAGTCCCTACGGCAACCCTTAGGTAGACAGGCTACAAGATAAAAACAAGAATATCTGACAGGGACATCAGAGGCTGCGCACTGAGGGAAAGTAGATGTCACAGAGTCAGATCAGTCAATTCATTAAATAAATAAGTAAATGACTAAACAAACAGCGGCTACATTAACCCATGAAAGAGGGTATTAGTATCCAGAAATTGCTACAGCACATTTAAAGTTTCTAATTTTCAGCCAAAATTCATGAGATATGCAGAGAGATAGGAAAAGATGATCCATACGCAAGAAAAAAAAATCAGGCAACTGAAACTGGTTTTTAAGGAGTCCAAATGCGGAACTTAGCAGGCAAAGACTTCAAAGCCTCCATAATAAGTGTATGCAAAGAACAAAAGGAAACTATGTACACATAAATAATTAAAGGAAGGTGTGAGGACAATGTTTCATCAAATAGAAAATATCAGTAGAGAAATGTAAAGTATTTTATTTATTTTTTTTAAGATGCTATGACTGATTTGCTTGTATTGTTTTGGTTTTTTTCTCACACACACACACACACACACACACACACACTGTATTTTATTTTTACAAGAGATAAATAAACTGACACCAAGCATTGTAAATGGATGACCACAACAAAAGCAACAGTGATTGCAATTACCAAACATGAAACACACTCACACTATGGCATAATATTGACATTAAGTCCAGTAATCCTCCACTGTAACAGCTCCTTCACTTTGCAGTGAAAATTGATTTGTATATTTTTTGCCTCTGAGTCCTTGTGGGATTTTTTTTTTTTATTCAAACAGAAAGTCACAAAAATTATAGTCATCCTCATCAGTTCACTCAGTCCCATGTAATTAATTATTTTTTCATCTTGATCTTTAGTTAGCACTTTTATGAATTCATCAGGTTTCCATTAGAGTTCTGAAAATGCTTATTCATTCAGTTCAGCAGTATAGTCAGTTACCAGAAACCTGTACTTGTCAGTCTTTTCCATGAATTCTTTGAAGATGAAACCCTTTCATAGGAACATTTTTGCAAAAGCATCAGAGTACACCCTGTAAAGTATTTTAAAAAGCCAAATGCAAATTCTGGAGTTGAAAAATAAAATGGCCAAAATAAATATTTTCTAGAGGGGCTCAACAATAGATTTGAGCTGACAAAAGAAAGAATTGGCAAATTTGAAGATAAATCAGTAGAGATTATGGAATATGAATGTGAAGAGAAAAATAATGAAGGAAAATGAACAGATCCTTAGAGAAATGTTGAATACCATTAAGTGTACCAACATATGAATAATGAGAGTACCAGAGGGAGAAAAAAAGAAAGGGGCAGAAATAATAGATGCTGTAATGAAATAAAGCAATAATGGCTGAGAGCCTCTCAAATTTGATGGAAAACATTAGTCTACACATTCAAGAACTTCAAACAGAATAAATGCAAAATATCCGTATGTATACAAATCACACACAAAATGCTGAAAGACAAAGAGAATCTTGAAAGCAGCAAGAGAAAAAACAACTCCTCAAGTGTAAGAAAACCCTGATAAGATTAATAGTTGACTACACATCGGAAACAATGGATGAGAGAATTCAGTGGGATGACGGGTTAGAAATGCTCTAAGTTAAAAACAGCCAACAAAGAATCTTATAAATAGCAAAACTATCTTTCTAAAATGAAAGTGAAATTAAAACATTCCCAGATAACAAAAGCTGAAAAAATTCACTCTTGTACAGCTAGTGGATCTGCCATACAAGAAATACTAAAGGAAGTTTTTTAGGCTGAAAACGAGTAACAATGGACATTAAATCTAAGCCATACATACAAAAAAGAGTTCCAGTAAAGGCAATTAAGCAGGTTGTGTAAAAGAACATATAATTATAGATTTCCCTTTTTCTTCTTTTACCTGATTTAAGGAGAAATTTTGGAAAACATATTATTTCATTATATTTTTGTACGTACAGAAATGTAATATATTTGACAATATCAGCACAAAGCAGGCAGGTGGAAAAAAAGTTGCGCTGGAGCAAGAAAACGACACCAAATGGTAAGTAAAATCCACAAAAAGAAATGACACGAATCATAAATGGTAAATAAGAAGGTTAATATAACAAACTCTATAAATGTGTACTTATTTGACTTTCTTCTCTCAGCTTCTTTAAGGCATAAGATTATATAAAATAATAACAATGTGTTGTTGAGTTTGTAACATATAATGACCTAATATGTATAACAATAAAAGCACAATAAAAGGGGTAGGGAATGGAGTTATATAGGAATAAAGTTTCTTTATTTTGCTAGAATTGACTTAGTATAAATCTGAAGGAGATTTTACAAGTTAATATGTATATTGAAAACTTTAAATCAAACAGAAAGTAAACACTTAAAAATACACAATTAAAAATTCTTAAAGGAATACAAATGTTACACTGGAAAATATTCACTTAATACAAAAGAAGACAGTAAAGGAGTAACAGAGGAATAAGAAAGACATGAGACATTGAGAGAACAAAAACCAAAATGGCAGGTGTAAATTCAACCAAATCAATAATAATGTTAAAATGTGAGGGTTTGTGCTGGAACAACTGGAGATTCACATGCAAAAAAAAGAAAAAAGAAAGAAAAAATCTAGGCATAGACATAGACCTAACACCCTTCGCAAAATTAACTCAAAATGAATCTCAGACCTAAATGTATAACACAAAATTATAAAACTCCTACATAAAGAGATAACATAGGAAAAAAAACTTAGACGACCTTGGGTAGAGCAATGACTTTTTAGATATATACCACCAATAGCACAATCTCTGAAAGTAATAACTGATAAGCTGAACTTCCTTAAAATTAAAAAATTTTGCTCTGTGAGTATGAAGGAAATTAAAACTTGTTATTATTAAAGTGACCTGTGAAAACATTGTTACTGGAAATTGAGTGGACTGGAGGCCTTTCTTCTAGAAAACAAGGACTTGATTGTCAGGCCTATACTAGGTTCTGAACCTTAATGCCATGCATTTGCACTTATGAAAAATTGTTTCAATGAAAAGTACATTAGTAGTAAGAACTTCTGGTCTAGTTGGGAGTTCTTCCATTTGAAAAATGTGATATTTGCGTGGAACTGTTTGAATCTTTTTGTTTTCTCAGTTTACCCTCCACTGGATAGGATTGAAGCTAGAATTTTCCCTTCCGATAAAGGAATGAAAAGTGAACATGTTATTTGTAGATTGATGTTTAGTACTAGAGCAAAAGTTGAAATATTAGAATATGTTTTAATCCTAATCCTTGGTAGTCTTATAAAAATATATCTATTTTACCTATCTTTTGAACCTATAATCACATTGTTTTTCAAGGTGTTTATATGTTTTTCCTCTTTTCAGAGCTGCTTCTATGGGGCTGCCTTTTTTTTTTTTTTTTTAAGATAAATTGAGGTGTCATTCACAAAAGGCTGCATTTTTTGTTAAGATTTCTTACAACTACGGCTGGGTGTTGTACTCTGGTCTCCCCAAATGGGCCATTTTATCTTTATCATGACTTCAGAGTTCCTCTAGAGTCACTTCTAAAGTCATGTGGTCTTTAACTTTGCAGACTATTTTGCATCTGAGTGCTAATTCAGATTTAAGTTTGAGTCTTCCCATATCACTCCATGAATGTTGACAATGGAAGGAATACCTTTCCTGTAGTTTCAGTTCTAGACTGAAAGCCTGGGGGAAGAAGCTTCATTTTCTTTTCTGCACAAATCAGAAAAACAGCTACTATGCAGTTTCCTTATTGACCTCAGTGATGTACTGGACTGGTAGTGTTAATTAAGATTCAAGAAATTATCTGAATCTTGGCTTGAGTAAACTTGTTATCTACATGCAATATTAACTAGATTGGATAGCTTTTACATTTTCACACATACACATAGGCTCTCCCCAGGCTCTCCCCACCCTCATCAACATCCATTAGTTATCGAACTTTGTGAACTGGCATTGAAACGTTACGACAATGTTTTGTTGCACAAATTTTATAAACTTTTACAGTGAAATACATGTTATTTTTCAGAGACAAACCAAAGTTTAATTTCTCAAGGTTCATGCTGTTTGCTTTAGCAACTTTTGATGGTGGATCTTTTATATACATTTGTAATAGATGAAAAATAAACCAGATTGCAAATGCTTTTTCTTTCTTTTTTAAAGCAAACCATGTACCAAGTTTTTTGGTCTGAACAATGTAGGGTAAGTTAAGTTGCATTCTATTAACTAATATGAGTGTATTTCTGTAAGTATAGTTATGTTGAAATAAAGTTTTAAGAAGAAAAAAATTTTTTTGCTCTGTGAAAAATAATGTCAAGAGAATGAGAAGACAAACCACAGACTGGGTGAAAATATTTGCAAGACACATCTGATAAAGGACTGTTATCTAAAACATATATAAAGAACTCTTAAAACTCAACAGTCAGAAAACAAACTGATTAAAAATGTGTCAAAGACCTTAACAGACATCTCACCAGAGAAAATATACAGATGACAAATAAGAATATGAAAAGATGCTCCAAGTCATATGTCATCAAGGAAATGCTGATTAAAACAATAATTAGATACCACCACATACCATTTAGAATGGCCAAAATCTGGGACAATGACAATACCAAATGCTGACAAGGATGTGGAGTAACAAGAACTCTAATACATTGCTGGTAGGGATGCAAAATAGTGTGCCTATTTTGGAAGACAGTTTGGTAATTTCTCACAAAACGAAATGTATTCTTACCATACTATCCAGGAATCTCACTCCTTTATATTCATTCAAAAGGGTTACAAGCTTACATCCACACAAAAACCAGCACATGAATGACTACAGCAGCTTTATTCATAATTGCCCAAACTTGGAAGCAACCAAGATTCTTCAGTATGTGAGTGGATAGACTGTGGTACATCCATACAGTGGAATATTATTCACTGCTAAAAAAAAAAGGAGCTATCAAGCCATGAAAAGACATGGAAGAACTTTTTGCATATTACTTAGTGAGAAAAGCCAATTAGAAAAGGCTATATACTGTATGATAACAGCTGTATGACATTCTGGAAAAGGTAAAACTATGAAGACAATAAAAGATAGGGGTTGTCAGGAGTTTGTGATGGGGTCAGGGAAGGGATGAATAGGTGGAGCACAGAAGATTTTTAGTGCAGTGAAAATGATGGAAACGTGACATTACACATTTATTCAAATGCATGGAATGTACAACACCAAGAGTGAACCCTAATGTAAACTATGGACTTTGGGTGATTATTATGTGTCAATGTAGGTTCACAGTTATAAAAAATGTACCCCTGTAGTGTGGGATGCTGATAGTGGGGAGTGGCTATGCATCTGTGGCGACAGGATATATATGGCAAGTCTCTGTACCATTGCCTCAATTTTGCTGAAAGCCTAAGTCTGCCCTAAAAAAAACAAAGAGTTGAAAAAAATGTGAATGAATTAAAAACCCAATCAAAAGGCAGAAATTAGAGATTGGATGACAAGACATGATCCAAACATATGCTGTCTACAGGAGACATAGTTTAGATTCAAAGGTACAGATAGATTGAAAATAAAAGAATAGAAAAATATATAACATACAAACAGCAACCATAAGGGAGCTGGAGTGGCTATACTAATATCAGACAAAATAAACTTTAAAACCAAAAAAGGAGGAAGAGTGATATTTCATAATGATAAAAGGTTAAGTCCATAAGGAAGATGTAGCAATTATAAACATGTATGCAACTAAAACCAGAGTCTTAAAAATACATGAAGAAAAACCGATAAAACTGAAGGAAGAAATAGACAATTCAAAAATAATAGTTGGAGACCTCCATACCTCACTTTCTATGATAGATAAAACAATAAAGCAGAAGAATGCAAGGTTGGTTTAACATACAGAAATCAAATATGATACATGATATTAATAGAATTAAGGGTATTCCTCCATGGAATCTAGAACCCAGAATTTAATGAGAATCAATATTTACATGACCAAGTTTTCAAAATGAAGTGTTCTGCTCAAGTTATAATGGTACAAAGTTTTTCCCCACTCCGTGATTCTCATCCAGCAATATTTAAAATTAAAATCAATATTTAAGGATTCATTTTCCCTCAGAATGGTGCTCCGCCACTTATCAAATATCCTTTCATTCTCCTCATAAGTATTTTCTAAATTCACAAGTGGATGAGAAAAGTTGGCTTAGAAATACAAGCCCTACAGTTTCCTGAAATTCCCAGCATACTTTTTGTTGTAGAGGTGGAGTATTTCTTGTTGTAGTGCTGCATTCAGATTAAAAATCAGAAAAGGCCTTATGTTTTGTTTTCCATGAGTCCCACAGAGTCTGGCCTCTTAGCCATACACATCTCAAAATCTGATAAGCAGCTTATGCCATAGCAGTTATTCAGAAATACCTTGGTTTTTTTTTTTTATTGATTGTCAAGGGTTGATTAGGCCCTGTGAACACCTATGTCAGTCAGCCTTTCCAGTGATTGACTTACTCCAGGGAATTAATTTAATAAGCTACACTGAAAAAAAAATTTTTTTTCTATTAGGGATATCTACCTCAGAAATGGAGATTTAACTGAAGCTAAAACTTATAGTAATGTATTAAATATACTAATGGGGCTGTACTGAAAAGAACAGAGAATTGGAAAAGGCACACCTGCCTAAAGAAGCAAATCTGCTGGAGCCTTATCTTGGCTGGTAGGAATTTTCTCCTTAGGTGAGTACAAAGCAGTACTCTATTTTGCAAACTGTGTCCTTTTCTTCTGATTCAATATTTGTATTTGGTTGGTATGTTAAATGAGCCTGCAGTTTACTCTAATCGTTACTTTGTATTAATATGATGAAGTTGTTAATAGTCTCTGTTAGGGGTAATGTTTTACTTAGGCTTTTCCTCAACTAAGGAGCCTAGGAGAGACTGTTGTAAACACCTGGTGTTTTTGTTGCTCAGCATTATTTCATGCCCCCTCTTTTGTTTTTGTTTTTATTTGAAGGAGAGATGAGTAAAATAGACTACAACTTTCCTCTGGGGAATTATTATTTTCTAGTCTCTTGATAGGTGATGGTGGTGAGATTGACTCCACTCTTAACTCCATTCTCTATTTTGGGAGTAGAATTTGGTTAAGCCACTGATTTATCCTAACCTTCAGCCACAGTGATTGACAGAGTGATTGGATTATTGTCCAACTAGAGGTTATGAGATGCCAAAGAACATTTGCTGAGATTGGTGGGAGGAAAATGGCTTTTTCTTCCCCTGGTAGAGCATGGTATGAAGAATTGAAGCCAACACCTGCTGAAGCCATGCTCCCTACCTTAAGGGGAGAACCTAAAACTACCAAAGAGACCAATTTTGAAGCTTCGGGATAATGTTATTATTGTAGAGTACAGAACAGAGAGATGGAGAAGAAACGGCCTTTGTTCATACCATTTGAGTCATTGGATCAAGCCTCATCTGAAATCAAATATAATATATATATCTGGACTGTTAAATTATTAATGAATAGATTTAATTTATATGTAAGTATGTTTAATTTAGATTCTCTGTCACTTGCTGTTGACACAGCTGAAGAAATGTTACTCAAATGATAAATGAAAGCTCATTCATCAAAAATTATTTTTCTTTATTAATACACATAATGTAATATTTGACCATCGGGCTCCCCTGGTGGTGCAGTGGTTGGGAGTCCGCCTGCCGATGCAGGGGACACGGGTTTGTGCCCCGGTCCGGGAAGATCCCACATGTCGGGGAGCTGCTGGGCCCGTGAGCCATGGCCGCTGAGCCTGCGCGTCTGGAGCCTGTGCTCCGCAACGGGAGAGGCCACAACAGTGAGAGGCCCGCGTACAGCAAAATAAATAAATAAATAAATAAAGAATATTTGACCATCAGGAAAACTTATCACTTACAAAGTTAGGTGTGTGTGTTTTCAATCAGTGGTATGATTCTTGTGATTGGGAAGCACAAACAGGTGAAGAGTCTCACGTGGGTTGGGGGGTGATCCTTGTAACAAACAGATGCTTGGTTCCAATCTTTAGACCACAGAGAAAATACTGCTTTGGAGTCCAGTGTTTTTTGACGCTGCACTTAACTGTTTGTTTTACACTATGAATTTCTTGGATACTGTGTGAGCCTATTTTAGAGGCTTAAGTTACGGTGCTCACAAACTCCCTCAGTGTCCTTAAAAGGACAAGAAATATTGGCATACTGCTTCTCTTTGTTCGCATTTGGACACTCCTCAATAGAGGGTCAACAATGGCAGCTGTGTAAAATTTCCCCAAATTACTATAATTTCCTCTGGCCTTTGCACTTCAAATGAGCAAGGAGGAATTCTTTAAAAAAATTTTTTTTAGACAAACGCTATACTTATGTTCCATAATAAACACTGAGTTATAATCTATCGTTTCCCCAATAAATTCTACCATTACCTATGTTGGACTTCCTGTGACATCTACCCTTACCAGGCAAGTTCTGTTCCACCTTTATCTCCACTTTGGAAGACTGGCTCTTTGTTTTGTTCCTTCCCTGTGGTACACCATTTAAAAAGGTCAATTTTAGGAACTCTTTTAGTTGAATATTTTTCCTTTTGTTCCTATTTTAAAAGACTGCAAGTTTGCACCTAATTTTTCAAAGAATAAGTATTTTTGTCATTTCAAATCTGATTGCCTGAACCAGGTTTTAAGTCTTGGGCTATATATACACAGTTTAAAGAGAAAAAGTCTTGAAAATATTCATTTGATTTTATCAAAGTGAAAGTCTGGCCTAGAAGTTCAAGACTTCCAAACATGTCCAGTTAGTGGATCGAATTACCTGGATTGGCTCTCTCTTAATATTAAGTCCCTCTTTTCTTCTCTCTCCTCATTCTTTAGTATCTAAAAATATGGATTTGGCTCTGAGGTTCCACAGTAAATATTCCCTCAAATGTTAGCAATCTTAAACATGGAATCCAGTCTCTAATCTTATTTTTCATGGCACCTCTACTGCACTTTACAACTGCCTTTATTTTTCAATAAAACCTTTAGAATGCAGAATCCTAGGCTTTGTTTTTTCTTCTCAAATCCTAAATGCAGGTGTTTCAAATAGTTCCCTCTTTAATCTTTATCTCTCTATTTCCTTTTGTTTTGCTCATGATCCAGTTCCAAGACTTCAAAAGTCAACTCTGTGTGTAACTTCAAAACCTATGTTCATCAGATCCAATTACTATGCTGAAATTCCAAATATTCATTGTCTGCTTAACATCTTCATTTGAGGCCTCTAAATTATTTCAAATTCAACTGATCCCATTATATTTCACCCTAAATAAGAACTTCCTCCTCAGACTGAACAACTAAGAGTTAGTACTTACTTAGACTTCCCATTTTTTTTTAAAGTTAACATCTATTCAATCAGCAAATTCTCCATATTACATATTCAGCCTTTTCTTTCTATTTCCCCCCTACAATTCTGGAACAGATCTTAATTACCTCTTGACTGATCCCTTGCAAGAGTTTCCTCCCTAGACCCCTCATATCCAGTCTCTCCTTTTTTGTGTACACCAAAAGGTAAATCTCTTTAAAGCGTAGCTCTGTCCTTTTCAGATCTTCATTCAAACTCTATCCTTATAAACTAATACAATCACAATTTCCTAACATGACCTTTAATCACCTCTACTACATTTTCAAATTTACTGCTTGCTATTCCTCCACCTAAAGAGTGAGGATGCTTCACCTTTCATTGCCTCCTCAGTCCTTGCAAATACTTATACCTAGAATAATTTTGCTCCATCTCTATCCATGAGAGTTCAACTATAATGCTATGGAACATCCAAGCCTTCAGAATCTCTTCTTTCCCTACTTGCCATGTTTCTCTGACCTCTCACTGGAATTGTTCTTTTTCTTTTTGACTTTTCTAAGTCAAAAATTTTTTTCATTATTTTTTAAAATTTTTATTAATTTATTAATGTGTTTTCCAAATTAATTTATGCATATCAATAAAATTATTTTGAAATATGTATAATCACTAAGTAACAACAGCCTCCCATCTAAGTCCTAAAGCAAAAATTGAGGTTTTCTAGTTCCCTCTACTGTTTTTTGGGTTTTTTTGTTTATTTTTTTTTTGCGGTACGCTGGCCTTTCACTGTTGTGGCCTCTCCTGTCGCGGAGCACAGGCTCCGGACGCGCAGGCTCAGGAGCCATGGCTCATGGGCCCAGCCGCTCCGCGGCATATGGGATCTTCACGGACAGGGGCATGAACCCGTGTCCCCTGCATCGGCAGGCGGACTCTCAACGACTGTGCTACCAGGGAAGCCCTGCTTTCTGTTTTCTTTTAAACATCTTTATTGGAGTATAATTGCTTTACAATGGTGTATTAGTTTCTGCTTTATAACAAAGTGAATCAGCTATACATATACATATATCCCCATATCTCCTCCCTCTTGTGTTTCCCTCCCACTCTCCCTATCCCACTCCTCTAGGTTGTCACAAAGCACCGAGCTGATCTCCCTGTGCTATGTGGCTTCTTCCCACTAGCTATCTATTTTACATTTGGTAGTGTATATAAGTCCATGCCACTCTCTCACTTCGTCCCAGCTTACCTTTCCCCCTCCCCATGTCCTCAAGTCCATTCTCTATGTCTGCATCTTTATTCCTGTCCTGCCCACAGGTTCTTCAGAACTTTTTTTTTTTTAGATTTCATATATATGTGTTAGCATATGGTATTTGTTTTTCTCTTTCTGACTTACTTCACTCTGTATGACAGTCTCTAGGTCCATCCACCTCACTACAAATAACTCAATTTCGTTTCTTTTTATGGCTGAGTAATATTCCATTGTATATATGTGCCACATCTTCTTTATCCATTCATCTATTGATGGACACTTAGGTTGCTTCCACATCCTGGCTATTGTAAATAGAGCTGCAATGAACATTGTGGTACATGACTCTTTTTGAATTATGGTTTTCTCTGGGTATATGCCCAGTAGTGAGATTGCTGGGTCATATGGTAGTTCTATTTTTAGTTTTTTAAGGAACCTCCATACTGTTCTCCATAGTGGCTGTATCAATTTACATTCCCACCAACAATGCAAGAGGGTTCCCTTTCTCCACACCCTCTCCAGCATTTATTGTTGGTAGATTTTTTGATGATGGCCATTCTGACTGGTGTGAGGTGATACCTCACTGCAGCTTTGATTTGCATTTCTCTGGTGATTAGTGATGTTGAGCATCCTTTCATGTGTTTATTGGCAATCTGTATATTCTTTGGAGAAATGTCTATTTAGGTCTTCTGCACATTTTTGATTGGGTTGTTTTTGTTTTCATATTGAGCTGCTTGTAAATTTTGGAGATTAATCCTTTATCAGTTGCTTTGTTTGCAAATATTTTTTCCCATTCTGAGGATTGTCTTTTCATCTTGTTTATGGTTTCCTTTGCTGTGCAAAAGCTTTGAAGTTTCATTAGGTCCCATTTGTTTATTTTTGGTTTTATTTCCATGACTCTAGGAGGTGGATCAAAAAAGATCTTGCTGTGATTTATGTCCAAGAGTGTTCTTCCTATGTTTTCCTCTAAGAGTTTTATAGTGTCCAGTCTTACATTTAGGTCTCTAATCCATTTTGAGTTTATTTTTGTATATGGTGTTAGGGAGTGTTCTAATTTCACTCTTTTACATGCAGCTGTCCAGGTTTCCCAGTTATTGAAGAGACTATCTTTTATCCATTGTATATCCTTGCCTCCTTTGTCATAGATTAGTTGATCATAGATGCGTGGGTTTATCTCTGGGCTTTCAATCCTGTTCCATTGATCTATATTTCTGTTTTTGTGCCTGTACCATACTGTCTTGATTTTTGTAGCTTTGTAGTATAGTCTGAAGCCCAGGAGCCTGATTCCTCCAGCTCCATTTTTCTTTCTCAAGATTGCTTTAAGAAGTTGTATTTTCATTATTTTTAAACCTATTACTTTTAATTTAAGATTGCTATTTTAAAACCTTATTATTTAAATTTTAAATTGTTATTATTTATGGTGCCTTATTGCCAAAGAAGCCATAAGTTACCCCAAGAAGTGATAATTCATATTTTTCATTTTTTTCTATTCTCTATAGTGCCTAGTGAAGGAGCTAAATAAGTACTCAAGTAAATTTTTGAATTTATTACCAATTCTGTGCAAACTTAATGAGTGTTGAAATAGCTCTCAACACTTTAAACTTTTAATATTTTTACAAGCAATTAACTTCTCTAAGTGGGAGAAATAATTTTCTTCTCACTGAACTATCTATAATAAAACTCTGTGTAAAATCGGACTGGATTAGTGAAAAAAAAAAAGTAAGATGGTTCCAAATAAAAAACATGACTGAAACCTCAAATATTTTCTTACTATCCTTTGCCTTTTTGAAATAGCTAGAGCTGGATTCAAGACTGAGCCTGCTACTGAGCCGTTTGGGTGGCATTTTGTGGCCAGTTTACATAATCTTTTAAACCTGTATTCTTATTTGTAAAGGGAGACTAATAGTCTGTACTGATGTTGTTAAGAATAAACACGACAGTACATGTAAAGAAGTGATACAGAGACCAAGCTAAATACACAGTAGCTACTACTGACATTATCATCTATGATGGACTGCTTTCTCTTAACTAAAACTTACATCCCCATCTATTAAATGGGATCTCTGAAACGTTAGATGACTCCTTGCGCACGGTTGCTCCTCCCAGTTTTATCATGCATTGCATTCCCCTCTTTTCTCAAATTGCTGATATTCTACCTTGCTTCGAAGATCATAAAATCTGTCATGACATCTCCTTATTAAATTGTTGCAAAAGAATAGAAAAGTTGACAGTAGTTTTTTACTTACTGTGATTCAAATCTGTTCCATTTGTATATCACAGTCCCACAGATGGGGGCTTTATATTTTATTAGCTTCTAATAATATAAATGCTTTGATCTATTCCTCTATCTTATTACCATATAAATGATAGAGTGTTGTCTAAATTAGAAACAGGTTGAGTGCACATTTTGAAGAAGGAATCTTCATAAACTTCTATAACCCATGGTCAGTGCAGCAGAGGTACAAATACATATGTCCCATTGCCATTATCAGCCATTCCTGATATCTGTCTAGTGCTGTACAGTTTACACAACACCATCACCACATCATCAACTTTGAGTTTTGCAAAATTCAGTTAGGAAGGCAGGGCAGGTATCATCATTTCAATACTGCATTATAAATGGGAAAACTGAGGCTTGCAAAAATTAATTTGCATGAAGTCACATGGTTTATAATGGAGAGCAGCATTCAGAATAGTCTCCTGACTTCTAATCAAGGACATTTTCATAATCTCCCTAATTTGTAATGTCCATGAACCATATGGTAAAATTAACCATGCTTGCTAGACAGCAGAATTTTAAGACAAATTAGATATCCTTCTAAACATTTAGGAATCTTGTTCTTGCTAAGTAATACAGTGAGGAATTCTTTTCATGTTATTGTCCATATTTTATGGTTAAGTATGAGTTCACAGCATTCCTATCTTGATATAAAACCCTTCTGACTTTCAGAAACTTTGTGCCTTATCTTTCCTTCTCTCATTTCTTTGACATGTAAACTGGTTGCAGCTAAGTGAGTCAGTAAATAAGGGAATTAAAATATATATACATATATATTTGATGTATATGTACTTTTCACACACACACAAAAAATACAACAGGTGCTGATAAAAGGTACCACTGTTTACCCTCATTCAAAAAACACTGGTGACATCTATGGAATATAGCAAGAACATTGATAGGAATTCCCTATACTAATTACATAGATAGGAAGACATTTAAGTATTATTATCACTGCTCAGTATTACAATAGTCCATGAAAGACAGTGTTCTTTGTCCAGGAAGACAACATTATCTGATTAACAGAAATAGGTGATAGCATTTCTGTTTTAGGTATTAGACTCTCCCACTTGTAAAGGTGATTCTGTTCTTTTATTTTTTTCCTCCTAACAACTGATTTTTTTCTTCTAATAAGTGATTTTTAGATCTCAGAATAATTCAAGGTTATTTAATTTTGAACATAAAAATATTGTCATCAATACTTTTGTTATAACACAAACATCATCTTGTATTGCCTCAGTTTTCCCATTAGTAAAATGGGAACAATAAAATCTTATAAAAGTTTTGTGAAGCATAATCATATACACCTGGTACATGATAAATATTCAATGCATGCTTGTTATATTGGTGGTAGTATTGTCCCTCCCCCACTTCAATATTAAACACATGGTGTATTTGATTGCAAAAATGGCCATAATTCTCCACCCCTCCCTATATTCATGCCCTTTGCAATGTGACTTTATAGCATCTCCTCAGCTGGCCCTGTGACTTGCTTTTAGAAATAGAATGCAGCAGAGATGCCACTTGCCTTATACAGCTTCACATTGTTTCTAGTGACCTCTGCCTCCAGCATATAATCAAGCCCAGACTAAACTAATGGTGAATGTAAAAAAAAAAAAAAAAAAAAAAATCATGTGACCTAATGATGACTGAGAGAACTTTTTCATTTGGGTTGCCCAAAGTGGCTTAGGTAGCTGCTTTCCTGACATTCAATGATGTGACCATGTGAATGAGCACAACTGGCATGTGTTTATTTTGAGTACACAGAGCATACTGATGTAAAATGGATATGGTTTTATCTTTTTCATAAGGAATTGAGGCAACAAGCAATATAAACAATAAAAATCACTTTAGTATTGTTATTAATATAAGTAATTGATATTATATGATAATATAATATTAATATATAAGTAATTAATTTAGAATTAAGAAGCACTAATTACTCCTGAAGCTAAGTGTTACCTTATGAAGGTTTACCTTGTATGAATAAATTCTGAAAATACTTAAGTTAATTACCTTTTATATAGAAACCTTAATTTAATCTGACATGAAATTGTTTATTTTTTTCCCTCAGACCTAAATGAGAATTTTAATTCATTGCATTATGTTAGCCAAGTACACCTGCTCAGTGCTCTTTCTGTAACAATAAATAAAAAACTGAAAAAGTAGATGCATTTACTCTTGATAAATTTGACAGTACCCCTTTTAAATCCTTTTTTGCATTTAATAAGACTGAAATAAAATTTATTTTGGTGT
This sequence comes from Delphinapterus leucas, assembly GCF_059928025.1. Lineage (NCBI taxonomy): Eukaryota > Metazoa > Chordata > Mammalia > Artiodactyla > Monodontidae > Delphinapterus > Delphinapterus leucas. The sequence continues at coordinate 57,192,301 of NC_143140.1, forward strand.
TTCTTTGAAAAATATTCTGGGGAAAAATACAAGTAAGTTTAATTAGCTCCTCTTACAACACAAAAAGAACATTAACATTTAAAAAAATGTTTTATAGTCATCCCTTAGAATGAGACAGTAAATGAACACTATTAGAATAGAAGGATGGAAACCAAGTGGAAAACCAATTTAACTCTGACAAACACCTGGAAAACCTAAACATTTTGTTTATTAAATTTCCAGACAGAAGAAATTGTTTTTTCTTTGCATGTTCAACATATATAGCATTTCCTATCCTAAACAAACATGCTTCCTAATTTAGCATAAATTTCCTCATACTAATGAAGTAACTTTATATATTATTTGTCTATTATTCAATGGCACAGTGTTATCCACCTTGTTTTCCCACTAGAAACATATGTATGACATCCGGATACCGTCAGGGAATACGTTTTAGCCGAGGTTCCCATGGTCTGCATTAGCTATTGTTTGAAACACAATAAACTGGCAGGGAGTGAATCTATAATAAAACCAGGAACAGTTGCTTGGCACCTGGAAACACATGATGTGACACAATTACTAAGTATTTTGTAGGGCAAACTGTCACTCTTATATAAACCTTATAACTGTTAGTGACTAACACAGATATACTCTATTTCTAACTCAATTTTCTTTAGTGATAAGAGCCAGACAGAGTTACCTCTCACTGAGAACCAAACATTTCTGTATTGTGTTTCAAGGGATTAAGAAACCATCTTCTGCTCTAATATTAAATGAAAAAAATATTTTGAGATCCTAGTGACACTATACTTCTTTCTCTCTTTCATGAATATGAGCAGGTAGAATGCACTTTCTTCTAAGGGGATCCATAGACAAAACCCAATTACGCTTAATAGGGAAACTATAGTATTATTATTAGTCTCTAATATTGACTTATGGTCAATAAAATGTCTTTAAAAAAATTTACAAGTTTTTTGTAACTAGGCTTTTCATCTTTATGATCACTGGCCAACTTCAAAAAAAAAAAAACCTGTTAGGATTAATAAATGATATTTGTAGGATTTGTAGAGGTGAACACTAGACCAAGTAAAATGTTTTCAGTTTCTCTTACCCCCAAATGCAGTTTTATATGTTACTTCTCCCTTTCAAAGTAGAACAATTAAGTCTTAATTTTTAACAAAGCACCAAAACATTTTCATAGTGTTTTCTATTTCAGAATACAATTAGTTTGTAGTTTATCCACCTAAACCATTTAAATAGCTAACCAATTAGCAAAAATACCCCAGATTATATTTAACTATATTTAAATGGAGCTGAGTTTAATATTCAGACAGCTAAGTGGCCAAAATTGACTTTTAAAAAACTGTACAAAGTAAACATGTACAATTAGAGGGAAGGATCTTATTAAATTAAGCAAAGTAATAAGAACAACATGAACTGTTAATAAGACAAGTAGCAATACAACTGAATCAAAATGGGAAAGAGAAATGGAAATTATCCTTGAAGGGTTTCAAGTCCACCAGTAAGTTTACTTTTATTACTGGACAGTCAATGACTTCATTTTCAAAAGAATGGCTTTAATCCACAAAATATGAAGTTTCAATTTATAAATACAAGTACTTTATAGAAAACATGGAACTTAAGTTGAAAAAACTTTACAGTACTCTCAAAGCCTTCTCATTTCAGAACTGTGGTTTGCTTCCTAGTTTATTTCCTATCCACATCATGGACATTATGAGTCATTATATCTCCAAACTATGTTCTTTCCCCTCTTATGAATAAACTTTCCAGCATAAATCTGATTGACCTTCTCACTTTATGCCTTTCTTCCTTCCCTTTTTATTCTGACTTCAATTACTTAAAATATTTATTTTGAGTCTCTGGGTCATCCTGAATATGACTATAGACCATATGGGAAATAGCTTTCCCTTTTGTGTAAAGTGACTAACATAATCAGTTAGCAGATAACATAATACATATCTATCATGGTGCTTAATAATCAGAGACTTACAAATATTAGGTGGTGGTTAGACAAATGGATTCTGGAATCAGAATGCTTGGGTTCAAATCTCAGCTATAATACTTACTAGGTGTGTGGTCTTGGGAAAGTTGGATGATCCATCCAAGCTTTTATTTTCTTATCTGGTAAAAGGAACCAATACAAACATTTAGCCTAAAGGAAATGAAGTATCAGAAAGAAAAGCTAAGACAGAAAAGTATATTATTGTGATAGGGAAGTATTAATTACATTTGAAAACAAAGTAGTACAGTTAAATTATTTTAAAGTGTATTAAACTTATAATGTATGTGTATTACAAACCTGAAAATGAAAAAACTTAATGTATGACCCAAATATTTCTATTATATTTGTAAGCATGATTATCTGTGTTTCCTTTTTAAAGAGTATCTTTGTAGCAAGAAGATGATACAAAAAATTTAAAAAATTAATATACAAATGTTTTGTATTAAAACTCATGAACAATGCAAATATGTAAATGGAATTTTAGCAATTTGTTTTCTGTATCTTTCTTATCTCTAGCATTCCTAAAATAAATTATCCCAGTCATATAAAAAACAGTGAATACCTTTATTTTTAAGTGATTATTTTCTCTAAGAAAAATTACACAGGTAATTTTTTCAATTTAAAAAAATGAAAACAAAGATAAGCAAAACTGAGGAAATTACCACCAAAATTCCTAGCAACCTAAGATAATTACTCCTAAAAATGAAGTACATATACTTCCGTTTGTATATGATTATATGTTTTATAAAAATGGGATCCAAATATACATTTTGAAGTCTTTTTTTGAATTTTATTTTATTTATTTTTTATACAGCAGGTTCTTATTAGCTATCAATTTTATACATATTAGTGTATATATGTCAATCCCAATCTCCCAATTCATCACACCACCAACACCCGCCCCACTTGCCCCCCTTGGTGTCCATATGTTTGTTCTCTGCATCTGTGTCCCAATTTCTGCCCTGCAAACCGGTTTGTCTGTCCCATTTTTCTAGGTTCCACATATATGCGTTGATATACGATATTTGTTTTTCTCTTTCTGACTTACTTCACTCTGTATGACAGTCTCTAGATCCAACCACATCTCTACAAATGACCCAATTTCATTCCTTTTTATGGTTGAGTAATATTCCATTGTATATATGTACCTCAACTTCTTTATCCATTCATCTGTCAATGGGCATTTAGGTTGCTTCCATGTCTTGGTTATTGTAAATAGTGCTGCAATGAACATTGGGGTACATGTGTCTTTTTGAATTATGGTCTTCTCTGGGTATATGCCCAGTACTGGGATTGCTGGGTCATATAGTAATTCTATTTTTACTTTTTTAAGAAACCTCCATACTGTTCTCCATAGTGGCTGTATCAATTTACATTCCCACCAGCAGTGGAAGAGGGTTCCCTTTCTCCACACCCTCTCCAGCATTTATTGTTTGTAGATTTTTTGATGATGGCCATTCTATCATTCTGGTGAAGTGATACCTCATTGCAGTTTTGATTTGCATTTCTCTAATGATTAGTGATGTTGAGCAGCATATCATGTGCTTCTTCGCCATCTGTATGTCTTCTTGGAGAAATGTCTATTTAGGACTTCTGTCCATTTTTGGATTGGGTTGTTTATTTTTTTAATATTGAGCTGCATGAGCTGTTTATATATTTTGGAGATTAATGCTTTGTCCATTGATTCGTTTGCAAATATTTTCTCCCATTCTGAGGGCTGTCTTTTCGTCTTTGTTTATGGCTTCCTTTTCTGTGCAAAAGCTTTGAAGTTTCATTAGGTCCCATTTGTTTATTTTTGGTTTTATTTCCATGACTCTAGGAGGTGGATCAAAAAAGATCTTGCTGTGATTTATGTCCAAGAGTGTTCTTCCTATGTTTTCCTCTAAGAGTTTTATAGTGTCCAGTCTTACATTTAGGTCTCTAATCCATTTTGAGTTTATTTTTGTATATGGTGTTAGGGAGTGTTCTAATTTCACTCTTTTACATGCAGCTGTCCAGGTTTCCCAGTTATTGAAGAGACTATCTTTTCTCCATTGTATATCCTTGCTTCCTTTGTCATAGATTAGTTGATCATAGACGCGTGGGTTTATCTCTGGGCTTTCAATCCTGTTCCATTGATCTATATTTCTGTTTTTGTGCCTGTACCATACTGTCTTGATTTTTGTAGCTTTGTAGTATAGTCTGAAGTCCAGGAGCCTGATTCCCCCAGCTCCGTTTTTTTCCCTCGAGACCACTTTGGCTATTCGGGGTCTTTTGTGTCTCCATATAAATTTTAAGATTTTTAGTTCTAGTTCTGTAAAAAATGCCATTGGTAATTTGATAGGGATCGCATTGAATCTGTAGATTGCTTTGGGTAGTATAGTCATTTTCACAATATTGATTCTTCCAATCCAAGTACATGGTATATCTCTCCATCTGTGTGTATCATATTTAATTATTTTCATCAGTGTCTTATAGTTTTCTGCATACAGGTCTTTTGTCTCCCTAGGTAGGTTTATTCCTAGGTATTTTATTCTTTTTGTTGCAATGGTAAATGGGAGTGTTTCCTTAGTTTTTCATCATTAGTGTATAGGAATGCAAGAGATTTCTGTGCATTTATTTTGTATCCTGCAAGTTTACCAAATTCAGTGATTAGCTCTAGTAGTTTTCTGGTAGCATTTTTAGGATTCTCTATGTATAGTATCATGTCATCTGCAAACAGTGACAATTTGACTTCTTTTCCAATTTGGATTCCTTTTATTTCTTTTTCTTCTCTGATTGCTGTAGCTAGGACTTTCAAAACTATGTTGAATATTAGTGGTGAGAGTGGACATCCTTGTCTCATTCCTGATCTTAGAGGAAATGCTTTCAGTTTTCACCATTGAGAATGATGTTTGCTGTGGGTTTGTCATATATGGCCTTTATTATGTTGAGGTAGGTTCCCTCTATGCCCACTTTCTGGAGTGTTTTTATCATAAATGTGTGTTGAATTTTATTAAAAGCTTTTTCTGCATCGATTGCAATGATCATATGGTTTTTATTCTTCAATTTATTAATATGGTGTATCACATTGACTGATTTGCACATATTGAAGAATCCTTGCATCCCTGGGATAAATTCCATTTTATCCTGGTGTATGATCCTTTTAATGGGTTTTTGGATTCTGTTTGCTAGCACTTTCTTGAGGATTTTGCTTCTATATACATGAATGATATTGGTCTGTAATTATCCTTTTTTGTAATATCTTTGTCTAGTTTTGGTATCAGGGTGATGGTGGCTTCATAGAACAAGTTTGGGAGTGTTCCTTCCTCTGCAACTTTTTGGAAGAGTTTGAGAAGGATGGGTGTTAGCTCTTCTCTAAATGTTTGATAGAATTCACCTATGAAGCCATCTGGTCCTGGACATTTGTTTGTTGGAAGATTTTAAATCACAGTTTCATTTTCATTACTTGTGATTGGTCTGTTCATATTTTCTATTTCGTCCTGGTTCAGTCTTGGAAGGTTATACCTTTCTAAGAACTTGTCCATTTCTTCCCGGTTGTCCATTTTATTGGCATAGAGTTGCTTGTAGTAGTCTCTTAGGATGCTTTGTATTTCTGCAGTGTCTGTTGTAACTTCTCCCTTTTCATTTCTAGTTTTAATGATTTGAGTCCTCTCCATCTTTTTCATGATGAGTCTGGCTAATGGTTTATCAATTTTGTTCATCTTCTCAAAGAACCAGCTTTTAGTTTTATTGGTCTTTGCTATTGTTTTCTTTGTTTCTATTTCATTTATTTCTGCTTGATTTTTATGATTTCTTTCCTTCTACTAAGTTTGGGTTTTGTTTGTTCTTCTTTCTCTCGTTCTTTTAGGTGTAAGGTTAGATTGTTTATTTGAGATGTTTGTTATTTCTTGAGGTAGATTATATTGCTATAAACTTCCCTCTTAGAGCTGCTTTTCCTGCATCCCATAAGTTTTGGATTGTCGTGTCTTCATTGTCATTTGTCTGTAGGTATTTTTTGATTTCCTCTTTGATTTCTTCAGTGATCTCTTGGTTATTTAGTAACGTATTGTTTAACCTCCATGTGTTTGTGCTTTTTACGTTTTTTCCCTGTAATTGATTTCTAATCTCATAATGTTTTGGTCAGAAAAGATGCTTCATATGATTTCAATCTTCTTAAATTTACTGAGGCTTGATTTGTGACCCAAGATGCAATCTATCCTGGAGACTGTTCCATGCACACTTCAGAAGAAAGTGTAATCTGCTGTTTTTGGATGGAATGTCCTATAAATATCAATTAAATCTATCTGGTCTATTGTGTCATTTAAAGCTTGTGTTTCCTTATTCATTTTCTGTTTGGATGATCTGTCCATTGGTGTAAGTGTGGTGTTAAAGTCCCCCTTATTATTGTGTTACTTTCGTTTTCCTCTTTTATAGCTGTTAGTACTTGCCTTATGTATTGAGGTGCTCCTATGTTGGGTACGTATATATTTATAATTGTTATATCTTTTTCTTGGATTGATCCCTTTATTGATCACTAACCTTCAAAGTGTGATTCTGTAGGAAGTCCTTCTCCCGTTGCCAGACCCCCAGGTTGGGAAGCCTCATGTGCGGCTCAGAACCTTCACTCCAGTGGGTGGACTTCTGTGGTATAAGTGTTCTCCAGTTTGTTTGTCACCAGCCCAGCAGTTATGGGATTTGATTTTACTGTGATTGCGCCCCTCCTACCATCTCATTGTAGTTTCTCCTTTGTCTTTGGATGTGGGGTATCTTTTTTAGTGAGTTCCTGTGACTTCCTGTCAATGATTTTTCAGCAGTTAGTTGTGATCACATTTTGTAGTCTTCATCAGTAATCTCTTTGCCTAGCTTAATGCTTGGCATATAGTAGAGGCTTAATAGATATTTTAGTTAAAGTGTTAATGAATAATTGAGTTCTAATAGCAAGCAGAGGATGATTCTTTTAGAAATATTTGATCAAATTTCTAAAAAATGTTTAGATTCTTACTAGAATCATTTAGTATATTTAGATCAATTTATTGCAGAAAAGCATATTAACTACATTAAGCTTTGCATTCAAGGAACAAAATGTATTTCTCCATTTATATATATCTTTTATATTTCACAGTGGAGGTTTCAGTTTTTTTTCAATTATATTTCATTTACTTTTAGTTTTTGATTGAATTTTCAAAATCAATCTCAGTATAATTCTCTGGAAATTTATCCAGTAACAAGTATTGTTCCTTTGCTTTTCCATATTAATTTTAGAATAATCTTGCCTATTCTAAATAATATAGCTGCAAAAAATCCTGCTGGGAATTTTATAGAAATTGTATTGAACTTAAATATCAATTTAAGAATAATTGGCATTTTTACTATGTTGTGTCTTCTAATCCATGAACATAGTATCTTCCTCTGCTTATTTAGAGCTCTGATTTCTTTTATCAGTGTTTTGTAGTTTTCAGCATACAGATTTTGTATATGTTTTGATTTGCACCTAAGTATTTCACTGCAATAATACTGTATTTTAAATTTTGTTCATTGGTGGTATATAGAAATACAAAAGAATTTTTCTGTTTATCTTGTGACATTATTTATTAGTTCAAGGGATTTTTTTTTTTTTTTGTAGATTCTTTGGGATTTTTCTACATAGACAATTACATCATTCTCAAATAGGGAAGTTTTGTTTCTTCCTTACTGATCTTTGTGCCTTTTATTTTTTCCTTTTGCATTGCACTTGTTACAACTTCTGGTATCCTATGTTGATTAAGGGTGATAAGAGAAGAAATCCTTGCTTTTTCCCCAATCTTTGGATGAAAGCATTCAATCTCTCACCATTGGCTCTAGGTTTTTGTAGAAGTCCTTTATCAAGTTGAAGAAGTCCCCCTCTATTCCTATTTTTCTGAGAGTTTTCCATGAATGGGTCTTGAATTTTGTCAACAAAATTAACAATTTTTGTTAGGCTTACTCCAGAATAAATGCAACCTGAGGGGGGAATAATACTTTTAAAATGTTTGTTGTAAGATTTAAAAATTACTCATTCAACCATTCATTTAATAAATAATTATTGAGTCCCTATCATGCACATGCCTATTAGGCACAGTTGTAATTCATATGTATAGTACACACCAATCTGCCTAGTGTTGAATTAGTGGCAAACACAGTTTTATAGTAATCCTGGTTAATACAGAACTGGCAAGACAGCATTTGGATTAAATTTCTTCTACCAAATTGTTGCAGGAAGGGGGACCCCTTCCAGGACCCGAGAGAGGGCTCTTGTCTAACTCTCAGAAATGAATTGTCCAAGGAGACACACGTGCTGACAAGGCAAGAGACTTTATTGGGAAGGGGTGCCTGGGTAGAGATCAGCAGGGTAAGTGAACCGAGGAGAACTGCTCTGCCACGTGGCTTACAGTCTCAGGTTTTATGATGATGGGATCAGTTTCTGGGTTGTCTCTGGCCAATCATGTCTGGTGGCACATGCAACCGCTCAGCCAAGATGGATTCCTGCAAGGAGGATTCTGGGAGGTTGGTAGGACATGTGGACTGGCGTCTCCTCACTCCTTTTGACCTTTCCCATATTCTTCTGGTTGGTGGTGGCTTGTTAGTTCCGTGTTCCTTAACAGGATCTCCTGTCATAAAATAACTCATGCAAATTGTTACTGTCTTTGCTGGGCCAGGGCAGGGCGGTTTCATTCAGTATTTCCCCTACCAAAATCGACAGATACATACAACTCTGTGGAAAAATCTGGTCCCTTTTACTTGTAAATACTTCTGTCTAGATAGTTTAGTAACACTACCATTTTGTTTGTTCTAGAACAATTTCGTAGATTAAGGTAACAGATATTAAAAAGGTTTTGTTTAAGATGCTCCAATATTCAGAAAAGTTGAACAAAATATACTTGTAGTAGTCACTACAGTAGTATCAACCTATTTTATGAACCAGGCTCATTTCTAAACCTTTTACTACCTGATTATGGTCTAGGTGAGGGATCATTGGTCATATAAAGAAAAGCAAATGTGGACATTTAGAATGCAAACCTTAGCATTTCCCATTCTGGTAAGCTCAGTGGGTGACATTATCAGGCTTGAGCCAAAATGTGGGGACTTGCTTCCAAAGAGCCTGACCCAAAATAAAGATAATAAAGGAGCAATTTTCTTTCACAATTGCTTTGGGTTTTTTTGTTTGGTTGAAAACACTAAGGAGCATTCCA